>NC_064646.1:178237328-188237328 GCF_023864345.2 Schistocerca serialis cubense | reverse complement strand
AATTTAAGCAATTTTCTCTGTTGATATTGGTAACTGCAATACCAGCCATGATTACCAATTTTAATTGTCAGTCGGCATTTGTGCATATTGTTATCAGCTAAAATTGAATGATACATAGTGGATCAACGTCCAGATTTTGAAAGTGCACTTAAAATATGGTGCATGTTTTTCAGAGACCATTAAAATATTTAATGTAACTTTTACTTAGCAAAATGTGGCTAATACATCAACAGTGCAGAGACTGGTAAGGAAATTGGAAGATAGAGGATAGAACATGAGTAATGATAGTTTTATAAGACAGTCTGAAAACAAATCAAAAGCCATATGGGGTATTGTGAAGACTGAAACGGGGAAGAGTTGTGAAAACCAGGACATTAGCCTCAAAAATTTAAAAAATGTCAATATTAATAAACAAGATTTGCCAAATTATATTAACAATTATTTCATAAATGCAACAACTTCATTAAGCTAAAAATTCACAAGCGAAGAAAAACCTGAATATCCAAAAACAGCTTGTAGGATGAGGGTAGAGCCACCAAATGTGGGTGAAGTGTTGAAAGTGATACAAAGCTTGAAACCCAAAATGTCGGCTGGCATAGATGAGGTGCCTGTGTCAATCATAACAAGGACAGCACCACAAATCGCAAAGCCCTTTGCACACATAGCCAATTTATCATTCAGTGAAGGTGCTTTTCCAGAGAGGCTGAAAATTTCAAAAGTGAAGCCATTATTTAAAAACAGCGGCAAGTATAAGGTAGAAAACTATCGCCCAATATCTCTCCTCCCAGCATTTTCAAAAATATTAGAAAAAACTGATGAAGCACCGAATCAACAAATATCTAAATGACCATAATTTACTTAACAGAAATCAGCATGGCTTCCAAGCACATAAAAATACTGAAACAGCAGTAATGTGCTACACTGAACAAAAAATCAAAAATCTAGAAAAAGATTATAGTTTAGTAGGAGTAAATCTAGACCTCTCCAAAGCTTTTGACACTGTGAACCAGGACATTCTTTTAGAAAAATTGGAAGCGTTGGGCATACATGGGATGGGGAAAAAATGGTTTGAATCATACCTAAAAAACAGAACACAGGTTGTGGGACTGACATCAACTTACTCCAACCACAAAATAAATTCAGTATCAGAGGCAAAAAATGTAGAAATAGGAGTACCACAAGGCAGCATCCTAGGGGCCATATTGTTTCTTGTCTATATAAATGATTTTCACACCTCAGATGATGCAGCCAAAGCAATAATATTTGCAGATGATACTAGTGTGATAATAAGTGCACCAAAGCAATTGCTACCAACCACTTCTGATAAAGTACTAAATTACATCCACTCTTGGCTCAATGCAAACAGGTTGACATTGAATGTAAATAAAACAAATTATATGCAGTTTGGGAAAAGATGTCAAAATGTAAATCTCGATCTGGTGTGGGGTGACAAAGCCTTAGACAGAGTGATATCTACAAAATTGCTGGGGATTCATGTGGATGAAAACTTAAATTTTAATGACCACGTAATAAAACTTGCACAGAAACTTAATTCAGCCTGTTTTGCCCTCATAATTATTGCAAATGTTTGTACCTCAGAGGGTGCCAGAATGGCATATTTCGGCTATTTTCAATCTCTTGCCACACACAGAATAATATTTTGGGGTTCCGCAACAGAGCGCATAAAACAAATTTTTCTGTTGCAGAAGAGGGCCATCCAAATAATAACTCACAGTCATCCACAGACACACTGCAAATCAATATTCAAAAATCTTAGAATACTTACTATACCATCATTATACATATACAAATGTGTAATGTATGTCAGGACCCACATTGCAGATTTTCAGACAAATGCCGACTTTCATAGCTACAATACCCGTAATAGCGCAGCACTCCATACTCAGCGAACAAAAAGAACGAATACACAAAGGCATGTGAGCCATATCGGTGCAAAACTGTACAACGCACTGCCAATCAACATCAGGCAGTTAGAAGATGATAACAAATTTAAAACAGAATTTAAAATATTTCTAGTAGAACAATGCTTTTATTCTGTAAATGACTATGTAGGTCAATAAATTTTTTCTGATGATATTTATAAAGGCAAAATGGAAAATACTCTATCTGTACCTAACCATTCATTACATTTACATACTTAAAGGACAGCTGTTGTGTGATGTAAATATATACTTAAGCAGTGTTGTGTATATAAGGACTTGCCGTTTAGGGAGGAAAAAACTAAAGCCTTATGAAAAACAGACCTTGCATTTAAAATAACAAGCAGGGATGTATATAGGCTATATTAATTTCATTGTATTATTTTGTTTTGTACTTTTTTACGTATATATTGTTGGTGTCCCATTTCTTTGAAATGGCTTACATGTACCCTTGACAACATCCATACAATATTTATTGTCAACGGGTGGATAAATAAAATAAATAAAAATAAATAAATCAAATCAGCTGGATGTCTTTGTTCTTGTTGATCAGTAGAGAATGTCGCTCTTGTCAGTGAGAGCACTGCTACAAGTCCAATGAAGTCAATTTGCCACCGTCCTCAACAATTAGCGATTCCAAAAAGCACTTTGCATTGAATTTTGACATAACATCTGAATTTGAATCCTTTTACAGTCCAACTAACACAGAAGTTGAAGTCTACAGACCATTTGAAGCATCAAACATTTGCATAGCGGGTAATCACAAAACAAGAATTCTGTAGTGACTTTCATAAGAAAATAATATTTAGTGATGAGGCACACTTCCAGCTTAATAGTTATGTGAATAAACAAACTTGCCAGATTTGGGGCCCAGAGTATCCTCGCATGGCCCATGAGAAGTGTCTTTATCCAGAAAGAGTCACTGTTTGGTGAAGGTTTTGAGCTAGCAGAGTAATTGGGCTATATTATTTTTGAAAACAAGACTGGAAGAGCAGTGACAGTGACTCTGATCGTTACACCACATGATAACACAGCATTTATGACTACAACTGGAAGAACTGAATGTGGAAAATATGTGGTTCTAACAGGATAGGGAAACCTGCCACATCGCTGTTAAAACAACAAGGTTGCTGAGAGAATGGTTCCCTGCTCACCTCATCTCTCGCAAAGGCAGTCAGAACTGGCTACCAATATGATATTTGACGCAATGAGACTTTATTGTGGGGCTATATGAAAACTTGTGTTTATGTGAACAATCCACAAACTGTCCTTCAATTCAGAGGAAAAAGTTAGACATGTCTTGGGTCAAATTCAAGTGGAACTTTAGTCCAGAGTTGTCAAAAATATTGTCCACAGAGTGGATGCATGCAGACAAACCAATGGAGGATAATTTGCCTGATATTTTGTTTCATGTTTAGTCACAGTCTTTGTGTTTCATATTGACATAATAATACTAGCAATTTTCATATAAATTATGTGTTTTATTATTAAAATAAATCTGTTTTCTTGTGGGACACACCATAGAGCCTGTTGTGAAACATAGCACTAAGATGTAGCATTTACTTTTTGTATTTAAACGAAGGACTGCTGGTGGTAACACAAATGAAGTCGTTTACATCACATACTTTGATACTTGCAAAAAAAAAAAAAAAACTCATCAAGACCTACAAATGAAGTATCAATATAAGTAATTAAGTTTGTATGGAGCCCTCAGAGCATGAGTCCTATTCATACTTGGCTGAGATTTTTAGTTCTCTTACAGCAGAAGATGCTCTTCTGTTAGGATCTAACAAAAACAAGATAAAAAGTTATATATATATTAGCATTAGTGTGCTCTCTTTCTTAAAGTAACCCAGTCAACTAAGGTCTGGAATTGATGTCAGGTCAATAGGAAAACGTGAAAGAGACCAATCACTGTTTGTGTACCATTTTATGTTCATACAGGATAATAATTATTCACACCTATAGTTTTTGCAAACTGTTGTTGATTATAAGTAACACAGCAATAAAGCATAACTTTTGATTTCACAGATGATGTTCCAGCATACGAGAAACCAAACTATCCCACGTCACAGTCATCTAACAGCAATACTTTAGGAAGTGGCACAGGCAGTCAGAGAGTTAACAAACTAGCCAGCATGTTTGCTAATGGACCATTTCCACTTGGTAATTCAGCATCAAGTTCCAGTTCTGGAGATCAACATGAGAAACAGCCTTTAAATGCCAGTGAACCTATTCGATAATACTGTTTGTTGGCAATGATGTACCAAACTAAAAGACTGCCTAAATTGTAATTTTATTATATTTTCATTTTATAGAACTTTGAAACTGCATTTTATAGCTGATTAACTGCCATTTTGTATTTAATGATGTATATTGAACTGGTAGCAAAAATGTTAAAATTGTTATTACAACTATAGCTTATCACATTTGGTATATCATGGAATTTCTATACAGCATGCACCCAGAAGAGGCCTACTGTGGGATGGGAGGGGGAGTGTCTAACCAGAAAAAAATTTAATAATACTGAAGGCCTAAAAGGCCTAAAAGAATTGGTGGTATAATATTGCCTCTGAAATACCTGTAACTAAAATTCTGTGAAAGGACTATCCAAAAGGCATTTATTCTGTCCTTTACATCTTCACCACATATTGGATTATTCCTTGTTAATATAGCAAATAAAACAAATACTATGAATAATAACACCTGCACAACACATGTTATATGTACTGTTGCCACTGTGCACTAAAGTCTCACTGACTACTTTTGTATTACACAGTAGAAATGTTCTCCATTTAAGATTAATGGGCTATGTCTACATGTCATAAATTTTGCAATTTTGTGGTAACTGATTTAGATACGATCATTGGTATTCCTACTACCAATCAAGGTGAATACTGGCTGTATTAAAATAATTTATTGAAACGGCTTTGATTTAGTTCAAAAGTCTATAATACGTAAAAGGCAAATAAAAGTTTTATGCTAATTTAGTTAATTACATAGTATTTTAGCACTTGAATTAATTTTGGATGACATAATGACAGAAATCAGTAATATGTGGAATCAGTTCTGTTAGAATACTCTGGAACACTGTACAGGACAGACAGACAGTAAGTGACAAAGTATCACTCTGTAATAATAAGTAACATACTGTCATTGTATTATGGTGATCTTCAGTTCATGATATGCATGGAAATATGTGACAAATGATGATTTAGAATTGTTATTTCATTCTACTGATTATGTGTTTTCAGTCTTATATGACTTTTAAAAACAATTGTGAAGATTGGCCATTGATGCACATGCATCATAAAGGATAATGTATTGAAACCTTAGCAACAATGGCCAAAGAGAGTAAACAGTTAACTTATTTGGAGTGTATTGTGGCAGGTCACCTGAAAACCAATATGTTTATTAGAGAATTCATTTACAATCATATTACTTATGCTCATGAAATTCACAATGTTAGCATACATTGAATAATTTTGTTAACATTAATGTCATTGTTTTCCAAGGGACTGATGAAGGATTGTAAATTAATTTTAAAGTATAGTTAATGCACAATAAACATAAATCTAATTATGAAAAAACTCTGTTCCACATCTCCTGTTTTCCAGTTCATGCTATTAATACAATACATTATTTGTGACACTGGTTTGGTAACATGTTTTTCACAAAACTAGTGACCAATTCCGCTGCATTGTGCAGTCATAGACCATAATGAAAGCAATTAAATTTAAGCTGACTAGTCAAACAATTTTAGTGTCCTCTTAAGAAATCTGTAGAGGAATTGTGTATGTGTCAAACGCTGTGGTACATTTTAGAACGACATGCATATCAGTTATTTTATGTTGTACCTCAAGTGTACTGTATGTATTATATTGTAAATAACAGAAATAATCCATGACAGCATAAAAATCTTTTTGTAAGTAATTAGTATGAATGGAATGATGTATTGCCTACACAAAATGTAAATATGTGCTGATCTGTAAACTTCGGACAGTGGTTCTGCACACAGATTATGATTGCTGATGTTACTAACGACAAGTTTAAGTTTCCTCTGCTCTCAAATTGTTTTTGTAAATAAAAGTGCTTTAAAACAATAAGAAGATGCTCACTTAATATATATTCTGATATAAAGACACAGATTGTATCATAAACCATATGATCATGTACTACCGTGTATTCAATAGTTTAAGATGAAAAACTCATTGTGAACATAACATTGGTTTATTTGGAAGTAGATAAGTATCAGCAGATAATACCAGCACTGAAGCCATAGTCTTGGTTCAAAAAGTTTCACTTAATTTATCCCACTCTCCCAACATTTCAGAAAATCATATTGTTTGTTGTTATTCCCAATGAATCATACATAAAATCCACAAATACTAGAGCTAACATGTTCACAGGTTCCTTAACGCAGCTACTGCTCATAGCTCACACGTGACTAATTAAGTTGCCCTGTACATGAACAGATAAATTTTTCCTAACAAATACAGTAGCTTATAAATGTGTTTAGTTATCTCAGACATGAAAAGGTACCTCAAAATATTGCTGTCATGTATAATTATAAAAGTTATTCTTAAAATTATTTGTTTATCACTGTGTGTTTTGAGATTATATTATAGACCGTGGTAACATGTTCTTTGGAAAACATTGGCAAATCTCATGAACTAATTGTCACCTATTTTAAGGTTTAAGCACAAAAATGCTTCTTACTTTTCTTCACTAGAAGATGTAAACTTTCCCATGACATTTTATGTCTGTAGGAAGAACAGCAAACTTATATCCCTTTAGCAAAGGTTTCTTAAGGTTACTTTTCTAAATGTATGCCAAATTTCAATACTTTCCACAGTACAATTAATTTCAGCCTGTGTTCATGGATAAAATGAAAAACAAAACCCTCTTTTCCTTTAGTAGTGTATATTTTATTCAATTAATCTTACATCATAATGTTTCATGAAATTTCTGCTTCTTTGTTTTCAACATTATCTGACAGGAGGCAACATTCAACTGATTGCACTATGAAGAAAGGCAGTCATTGGACGTTGTTTGGGTTGGCTAATGTATTTACAGCTTCATTACTCTCACGTCAAGTTGTAACCAATCAAAAGTCTGCATCTACATCCATACAGTACTAATTACCATGAAATGCATGGCTGAGGGTACTTCCAATTGTACCATACATTACAATTTTTGCCTGCTCCATTTATGTATGTACCATAAGTGTGCAGAAACAAACTCAACTTAAGAGTATACCTATTATAAAACCCCAATGACTGTTAAAGGCTTAGACCTTTTCTCTTTTGATAAACAGATGTGTGCAACAAAAAAATACATTTGATTGTTCTAAATCAGAATAAAATAATCCTGTAGGAATACATCTTAGAACAGTCAACAAAAATAGATCTGCATGAAGAAACCAGTAACAAGGATTGATATGATTTTTTTTTTTTTTTTCAAAATTATATTTGAGAATATGGAATATATTAAATGCCCTCTGAAAAAATGATACAATAAATAACATACAGTTTATTTGTGCAATAAAATATTTGTAGCTGTTAACATATTTTGAGAGCTGTTTGTTTTCCTTATTTATGAAAAATAAAAATTTTTATAGTATCAGACAAATTGTGATAAAAGGTGAAACTCAATAAACTGATACAGTGTTTCTCTGAATAGTTTCAGCGATGTATGTAGCCGTCCTGACATAGTCTGTCTGATATATATTTGTGCAGATAATTAAAAATGTGAATTTCATGGTCATCTTCTTCTAAAGTAAAAGTTCTTCCACTTCAGTAGGTCAATTCGAGGTATGAGTTTCTTGAATAACAGATATACATATATATAATAGTCAATGTTGTTACTTTTTGTGGTGCATAAATAGTGTTGTTGACATTAGAACTGTTCCTAGCATCACATTACAAAAAAGTGAACAACTGCTAATGAAATGGTGGTGCATTTAACTGAAACAAATTTAAAAGTAATGAATAATCACACACCGAAAGGGTGTTTATGTTTCGTACTACTGTCGGCATCTCATGCTCTTGTAGAAGTAAACTTGAACTACATTGACTTTTGTTATATATTTTAGTAAGCTGGGCTTTTATAAAGTTTTGTATAGACTTTTGTATATCAATGTAATGTAACATAATGTACATAATGTAACAAACACACAAGTGTAAAATAAAATTCAATTCTTTTTAAGAGAGTCTTAAAACATTCTTTCCCGCTGAACTGAAAAATTTGAGAAAATGGAAATTTTAACCACAAATATACAAGAAAGAAAGGAGGTGTTACTTTTGAATCTGGCAGAAGGTCCAGTAAAACATATGAATGTGAGTTTCTTTTAACAATTGTAACGCACTTTTTAAATAGAAGAAAATGAGAACAGAGGTACAGAAGCAAAAATATTTGAATTTTTCCCCTATATTCATGCTGAAGCAAAAAAAGGACTATTATCACATTATGCAATCTACATCTATATCCACATCTATACTCTGCAAACCACAATGAGGTTCATGGCAGAATGTGCATCCCATTGTACCAGTTACTGGAGTTTCTTCCTGTTCCATTCACGAATGGAGTATAGGAAGAATGATTGTTTGAATGCCTATGTACATGCACTAATTATTCTTATCTCATTCTCATGATACATATTGAGTGATACATAGGGTGATTGTAGTATATTCCTGGAGTCAGCATGTAATGCCAGTCCTTGAAACTTTGTTAACAGACTTTCTCAGGATAGTTTACATCTATCTCCAAGAGTCTTCCAGTTCAGTTCCATCAGTATCTTTGTGACAATCTCCCATGGGCTAAACAAACCTGTGACCATTCAGGCTGCCATTGTATGTATACGTTCGATATCCCCTATTAGTCCTTTCTGTGTGGTACAGGTCCCACACACTTGACCAGTATTGTAGGGTGGGTTGCACAAGTGGTTTGTAAGCAATCTCCTTTGTAGACTGATTACACATCCCAAGTATTCTACCACTGAACTGAAATCTACCACCTGCTTTGCCCATGAAGAACTCAGAGAACCATTTAATATTTACATACTTTTTCATCATTGTTCACAAATGGATTTGTTTCATTTGGAAAAATAACCAAACCACATGGCACACTGAACTCATATTTGTGAGGAGTCGTGTAAAAATGATGATCTGCCAATCCTAACATTGGCAATGCCATTTTTTTCCCAGAATGTTGCAGAGACAGCCAGATTACTGGCATAATCAGTTACAGTTAAATATTTTTCCCCTCTTTCATTGTGAAACGGATCAGATTCCAAGATGACAAAATATTCGTCTCAGCACTACATGTGTCTCTGAAGAGTGTTCATAATAGTTGTTTATTTAGCTTGTTGAGTGTGAACAGTTTACTGAATCATTACTCAGTTTCCAATATAAAAAAAAGGAAAAACTTTTTACATGGAACTTGCCTGTCAAATAAGTCATATATATCTGAAAACATGTTTTACAGTGTTTGTAATGTTTCTCATTTTCAATATGTCAGTGCTGCATTGCCCAAAAACTTGAAATAACTTTTCTCACATACTCAGGCTATGGGTAAACACTGAGACTATGACAAGAGGGATGTAGCAACTCTTCTTGGATGCTGCTCTCTCCCAGATACTGAAAAACTTCTGATACATGTGATGTTTCCCATCCTCCTGCCTCCTGTTCTGTCCGTTGTTGGGGTAAGCACTGGAATACTAAGAAATATTTATTTGTTTTATTTTCAGTAATTACAATTTTTACTGAATAAACATACAAATAAAGCTTATTATGTATTTATACACACCTTAATACAAGATATCAGCAGACTTGTTGTTTCTAGTGCAATTCAAAATACAGAAAATCACACAGAGCTTCATTTCATTCTGTAGAATACAACTTTGTTTGAAACACCACGTGTTGCATTTCCAGGACACTATAAAATGTAGTGAGAAACTACCAATAGGCTTGAAATCCAACCGACAATAAAGTTGTGTACCAGATTAGATTAGATTAGATTAATACTTGTTCCATAGATCATGAATACGACACTTCGTAATGATGTGGAACGTGTCAGGTTAATAAAAGATGTCTGTACAAGATATTACATTACACAAAATATTGCATGACACTAATGTTTAAGTTATTTTTTTCCCCTCCCTTAATTTATATCTCAAAATTCAGCCAATGAGTAGAAGGAGTTGTCATCTAGAAATTCTTTTAATTTATTTTTAAATGTTGGTTGGCTATCTGTCAGGCTTTTGATGCTGTTTGGTAGGTGACCAAAGACTTTTGTGGCAGCATAATTTACCCCTTTCTGTGCCAAAGTCAGATTTAACCCTGCATAGTGAAGATCATCCTTTCTCCTGGTGTTATAGCTATGCACGCTGCTATTACTTTTGAACTGGGTTGGATTATTAACAACAAATTTCATAAGTGAATATATATACTGTGAGGTAACTGTGAGGATCCCTAGATCCTTTGATAGATGCCTGCAGGATGACCATGGGTGGGCTCCAGCAATTATTCTGATTACACATTTTTGAGCAATGAATACTTTTCCACTCAATGATGAATTACCCCAGAATATGATGCCATACGAAAGCAGTGAATGAAAGTAGGCATAGTAAGCTAATTTACTGAGATTCTTATCACCAAAATTTGCAATAACCCTAATAGCATATGTAGGTGAACTCAGACGTTTCAGCAGACCATCAATGTGTTGCTTCCAGTTTAACCTCTCATCAGTGGATACACCTAAAAATTTTGAAAATTCTACCTTAGCTACAGACTTCTGTTCAAAGTCTATATTTATTACTGGAGTTGTGCCATTTACTGTACGGAACTGTATATACTGTGTTTTATCAAAATTTAAAGAGAGTCCGTTTGCTGAGAACCACTTAATAATTTTGTGAAAAACATCATTTACAATTACATCACTTAGTTCTTGGTTTTTGGATGTTATTACTATACTTGTATCATCAGCAAAAAGAACTAACTTTGCATCTTCATCAATGTGGAATGGTAAGTCATTAATGTATATCAAGAACAGTAAAGGACCTAAGACCGAACCCTGTGGGACCCCGTACTTGATAGCCCCCCAGTTTGAGGAATCAGCTGTTGTTTTAACATTACATGAACCACTTATTTCAACTTTCTGCATTCTTCCAGTTAAGTATGAATTAAACCATTTGTGCACTGCCCCCCTCAAACCATAATGATTTAGCTTATCTAAAAGAATTCCATGATTTACACAATCAAAGGCCTTTGAGAAATCACAAAAAATACCAATGGGTGATGTCCGGTTATTCAGAGCATTTAATATTTGATCAGTGAAAGTGTATATAGCATTTTCTGTTGAAAAGCCTTTCTGAAAACCAAACTGACATTTTGTTAGTACTTTATTTTTACAAATATGGGAGGCTACTCTTGAATACATTACTTTCTCAAAAATTTTTGATAGAGCTGTCAGAAGAGAGATTGGGCGATAGTTGTTGACATCCGACGTATCCCCCTTTTATGCAATGATTTTACAATGGCATATTTCAGTCTATCGGGGAAAACACCCTGCTCCAAAGAGCTATTACATATGTGGCTGAGAATCCTACTTATCTGTGGGGAACAAGCTTTAAGTACCTTGCTGGAAATGCCATCAATTCCGTAAGAGCTTTTACTTTTCAGTGAGTTTATTATTTTACTGATTTCAGAGGGAGAGGTTGGTGGAAATACAGTTGTTTCAAATTGCACAGGTATGGCCTCTTCTATTAGTAGCCTTGCCTCTTCTAGTGAAGATCTAGATCCTATTTTCTCCACAACATTTAAAAAATGATTATTGAAAATATTTTCAATTTCTGATTGTTTGTTAGTACACTTGTCATTCAGTTTTATGGCACTAAAGTCTTCCTGTGCTCTTGGTTGCCCTGTTTCCCTTTCAATAATATTCAAAATTTCTTTAATTTTATTATCAGAGTTACTGATCTCAGACATGATACACATGCTTCTGGGCTTTTTAATAACTTTTCCTAGTACCGCACAATAGTTTTTATAATATTGAACAATTATGGGGTCAGTACTCCCTCTTGCTGTTAGATACAGTTCTCTTTTATGGTTGCAAGATATTCTTATTCCTTTAGTTAGTCAATGTTTTTTATATGTTTTCTTGGAATTATGTTTAACTATTTTCTTGGGAAAACAATTTTCAAATACCCTTAAAAATGTATCGTGAAATAAGTTATATTTCAAGTTTGCATCGGGTTCCTTATACACTTCATCCCAGTCTAGTTGCTGTAGGATTTCCCTAAAGTTTGCAATATTTATATTGTTAATTGAACACACTGCTTTGAAATTCTGATTTGATATACTGCATGGAGCCATGTCATGTACTGTAACTAGCTGTGCACCATTCTCAACAGGATAAGCATTTTTTATCTTGGTCTATAAAAAAGTTATCTATCAATGTCCTGCTGTTCTCTGTTATCTGAGTAGGAAAATCAATGACGGAGCTCAAATTGAAAGAACTAAGTAATACTACAAGGTCATTCTTCCTATTACACTCTTTCAGGGAATCAACATTGAAATCCCCACAAATGATAATTTGCTTCCCCCCTGTCTGACAGATAGCACAACAAAGCATCCCAGTTTTCTAGAAATAGCTGGAAATTCCCTGAGGGGGACCTATACACTGTTACAATTATGAAAGTGCCATCATTTAGTTTTAGTTCAGTGGCACATGCTTCCATATGTTGCTCTACACAAAATTTTTTAGTTTCTAAATTTTTTACACTGTGGAAGCTTTTGACATATATGGCAACTCCTCCTCTCATCATATTACCTCTACTTACATGTGCAGCTAATTTGTACCCATTGGTTGCTAACCTTTTGCATATCAGTGACAATGTGATGCTCAGACAGGCATAGTACATCTATTACATTCTCAGTTTCTATATCTTCTAAACAAATCAGAAGCTCATCAATTTTATTCTTCAGTCCCCCAATATTTTGATGAAATATACTAACATTATTTTTCACTTTACTTTTGTGAGTATCTTGAACTTTTTTAACATCTGTAGTACTTGCCTGGCTGAGTTTCCCACTAGACACTGATCTTACACTAAAAAAGAGTTTCCACCATGAGATGTAGTTCCTCCCCCCTTTAAATTTCCTGCTATCAGCCCAGCCAGTTTACCCTTCCCTTTCTGGTTGAGGTGTAGGCCATGTCTAGTATAGTCCCACCTACAGAGTGAGTCAACAGGAACCACACCAATGTGTGACCCTGCGCCAGATCCAAGTAGCCGTTCCAACTCCAAATTAACTCTCCTGACAGAAGAGCTCAAATGAGGTCGGTCGTGGCGCTCCAGAACCGACACAAACCCAACACTGGTATGACTCGATGTTGATGCAATCTTTGCCAGGTCACACTCTATGCTGTACCCCAGATCTCTGTCAATACTGTTGCCCGGCCCACCCACAATAACCACGGTATCTTCCTTAGTAAAGCCTCTACATAGTGAACCTAAATCCTCTGTAGTCTGCCCCAGTCCAGCACTAGGTTTGCAAAAACTTGTGACCTGGTATTCTGACCCTAATTCATCCTGCAGAAGTTGGCCCACACCCCTAGCATGCGAACTACCTAGCAACAAGACTTTCTTTCTCTTTGCAGACTTCCCTACATTCTTATTCAATTTGCTGCTGAAAGCTTGTTGAGCCTTGTCTACATCTACTTCTGTGAGAGGCTCATCGGTTTCTGACTGAGGCAACAGGTCAAACCTATTTTGTACATTAACAACAAAGCTGTCAGAAGAATTTCTTGGCCTGTTCCTTATGCCTGTTGCCACTTCCCACCCCTGTTTACCCTTCTCCCCCCTTAAACTGCCCAGTTCTCACCTAGCCTCATCTAACTCAGCCTGAAGGGCAGAAATTTCCCCTCCTGTTCCACAATCTTTCTATCTCTGAATGAAATATCACCTGTCTTGTTTAAAACAAATGACAAAGTATGATGAGATTCTTTCAATATCATTACCACCAAAATAACACTGAAGCCAATCACAGCTATAGTGGTGTGCAAATAAAGTGTCTGGGTGACACTCTCTACCCGGAGAGGAACAGATAACTTATGCAGAAGCACTAGGGTGCCCTCTGTCTCTGTTCCCAGACACTCAATTCAGCCCTTGCCTACACAGACAACTGGCAACTCTGAAATAAATGCCACACTGGACTACTGTTTCTGCTTCTGGCTCCCTTTACAAATATTCATATACTTTGAAAACTATTGTTGTCACTTCTTAACTTAATACTTGTTCTCTTCGCTCTATGCCATCCATAATGAACTCTACACCAAATAAGCAACCTGACCATACCTAAATTAACATGAAAATCAACACTAAAACTTCTATGCACACCTTTAAGCACACACTACAGCCACATATGGTAGAATGATGCTGTTGGGTGAAATCTCTAGTCATACACTGCAACTTGTTATAGTATTTTTTCCCATCATGTGCACATCACTCTAAGTGATAAACAAACATTAGTATCAAACCTAAGCAAATGAACATATCACATAAATTCAAACTGCCAACAATTTGAAATGTCCTCTAAATTTTCCTCAAGTAACAATGGGGCCAGTCAAAAATTTGTGGCTAATGCAAGTTTTAAAACATTCTTATTAAACTTTAATCATGAATTTAAACCACTGCAAGTAAGTTAATTGCTACTCTGACTTGATCTAAATGTTACCTAAATGCAGTGAGTTTTGTCCTTGAAAAAGACTCATAACTTTAACACAAGCTCAATGACTGTGACTTATGCCCAGGAATTGAGACAACTTGTATGCTACGCCTGTGATTATATGCAATGGGTATTCTTTATATTCATGTAGCCATATATGCACTGTATTTAGTTAAATATGTTACAGGTGAGATTGTGATCTTGGGAGTGATAGTATGAGAATTATGGACCATTATGCTGAGGATGTGCAACAACACTACCAACAATTTTCACAGAATTTATACATTGAGGTGAAAGCAACAGGAAGACAATGGGATGTACACGTACAGATGTCATGATTGTATACATGGTTGATAGCTGAAGGCACACAGTGTGTGACTATGTGTCACTGAGACCTAAATCACAAAAAGTAATTATTTAATCATGGTTACAAAATCACCAAGGAAACACTAAGAAGAGGTAAGACAATTTGAAGAAAGAAATCAAAAAACACGAATGATGTTGTAGGACTGAGCACACTCTGAATAATCAATTGGCTGTTAAACTTATTAAAGTTCAAGTAGCACCGGTGATCCACCAGTTTCAAACATACAGCCACACTTTGGCCAAGTCATTTCTTTAATTCCGTTTGAGAGTTAGTGCAAGAAAAAGTAATACTTAAAGAGGGAGATACAGTACTCAGAAACCACACACTGGTTCCACAACATAGCACCATTTGCTTTTCATGAAGTGACTAGAGTAAGCCTTTAGTAACTGAAAGTACAGGTCACATGAAAATGCAAGATTTATTCTCTCATGTTAAATGGGAAGTAGACTGAAAGCCTTTGGCAGCAGGCTAAGTGATAAAGTTTTCGTGACCATCTCTACGGTTTACAGTATGACCCATCTAATGCCCTCATGGTTTGCTCTTTCCTCTGCAGTACTCATATGTGCATTTACAGCAAAACACTAATCTTTGCACACATTTGAAATCTTATCGAGATCTGACTGAATGTCTCTGCAGCTTTCCTCAGATAGTGGTCAATTATTGATAACTGTATCATGAGTGAAATATCTTAGGTTACTGTTAATAATATCTGCTAGGTCATTAATATTGAACATGGACAACAGGGGTCCCAACACACTCCCCTAGAGCATGCCTGTACTTACTTCTTCTTCTGTGGATGATTCTTCAACCATGATAACTGTTGTGTCCTCCCTACCAAGAAAGCCTTAACCCAATCAAAAATTGGTTTGATATTGCATGTAATTATACTTTTACTAATAATCTTTGGTGTTGAGTCAAATTCATGTGGGAAAAAAGCAAGTAGGTTTCTGCACGAACAATGTTTTTGGAATCAGTGCTGGTTGGCATGGAAGAGGGCATTGTGTTTGAGATATTTCATTATTTTGAGCTCAGGATACCTCTTAGAATTCTACAGCAACAATATTATAAACCAAATAGACTATTACTCATCTTGCAGGGACATACGAGTAGTGCAGACAGGGTAGTGCAATGCTGCCAGGTTCTGTTGGGAGGTTTCTTTTGGGGGGGGGGGGGGGGGGAGGTAGGGGGAGGAAAGTGAGATGTAGAGAAGGGGAAAAAACCAGTGGCTGCACTGGTGGAATAGGAGACTGTGTAGTGCTGGAGTGGGGGCAGGGAAGGAGAAGGTAGCTGGATGATAGGGACTAGTAAAGCTTGAGGCCAGGGAAGGCACAGGAACATAGGATATATTTCTGTAATGGTTCCTAACTTCAAAATTCAAAAAACACACACTAGATCACTGCTCCCATTGTGGCACTCCCCTATCTGTTGATGCACTTGGTTTCATATATCTTGAGTCTCATATTTTGATTTTCTGAAATAATGTGCTGAAAACTGGTTACATAAAGGATAGTGCCACAAAGTACATGAATTTTAAGGTGGCTTTACCCAATTTATTAGCACTACTAAGTTGTTGGTGGCCAGTTCTTGTATTACGGACCACATTTATACAGATAAAGAGACACACATCCCTTCCTTTATCAGTACATTCAGAAGAGAAAAAAATACAGATATTATTTAGCAACACATTATTTGTTGAATTCCACAGTGGCATGATTTTCATGACAGGAACTTGGAATCTCAGTGGACTTGATATAACTTGCAGTATAATCACCAAAATTAGTTACTCTGTACCATAAACAGTATTTGTGTAACATTAACTTCAAGTTTATGTGTATTAGACACAAGACTCTACAAAGCAAAAGTATTTCATATCTGCAGAATATTTACATATATAGCTGTTACAGTTATGATATTGGTGGCACAGACTCTCACTTTAACTGACTTAGTTATGGTATAGCCACATACTGGCAGTAGACTTTCACTTTAACCATTATAGTTGTTACACTTTTGCTTGCTGGTCGCAGACTCTAAATCATATATATGTTACTTGCTTACTTGCTCAACCAGATCTCTCATGAACTGACAGAGAGAAGTTACTTCAAATGCTTGTTGGTCACAGACTGGCAATTTTGAGGAAGGGCTGGCTATTTAAAGACAGGCTATGGTGTGATTTCTGAAACTACTTAATGTTCTGAAAATTGGCTAGGTTACATTTTGCTATTTTCATGGATTCATAGCTCTTTGTAAGTGGAGCACTTGCCCCGCCTGGAACCTGGGAACAGGCTTTTTATTTCTTAAAGAGTTCACTTATAGTTCTAGTAACAATTATCTGTGATGCTCCTAAACTGCAGATTAACATTGCCTGACACAATGGGAAATATTGTGACTTTAGCAATGACTACTTGTCTTGGGACTTTTATTTTTTTTATTTTCATGCCAATCATGTGAGGTTATCATGCTTCCTTGGTGCTGTGCCAATTTCAATGCTGTATGCAGTCAAGGTGGATGTGAATATTTGCAGAACTTATATAATACCCTGAAGTGTGTATTCCAGTTCAAAAAGTGTGGCAGTAGCAGCATGGCCTGTCATCTGTTCCTCAAGAACATTACCTCCCCTTGCTGCACAGTTTGATCTCTACAGTAGGCCCTTGCAAATTCTACATTCAGTTGTACACAGTAGAGCTACTGCAGGAGATTTTGAAGAACACTGCTGTCTATATTTAATTTGCAAGTCCAAAGGCTTCAGTTGAAACAGAAAATTTCACTTTATGCATTAGAAAAGCATCATTAAAGCACTCCTAGGTTTACCTATCTTCACATTGTCTTTATCAGTCTTTCTTTTATGTGCAACAAAACAGTTTCCAGTATTTAGTGGGCAATAAACACATTCACTGTTACTGCCATTACACAATATAATTTTTTTTATTTCTGTTGCAGGTTAACATTAGACTTACAGTTTCTTTTTTATATTGTTAAACAATGAGACAAGTTAACAAATGAACAGTTAGAGAGATTGTATCACATCCATAGTAGATATAAAATAGTTTCAACATACAGGGTGTACAAGTTAAATGTATAATAATATAAAATGTTATAACTTGAGATTTGATTGAGATGTTAATTGATGGTTTGCTTTTACGAGTATGGTAACTCAACAATGAACAAAAAATGGTAGAGATAAAATGATCAAAAACATGAAGACAAATTGCTTCGCACAACTAATAGATTACTTCTCCCAGTCCATTGATCTGGAAACTTATGATCCAATAAATCCCTCACAATGTTTGCACAATGGCATGGTGTGGCATCTGCTTGAAAGATCACATCACACGTAAGTTTTGGCACAGCATAAAACTCCAACTTATTGCATTAACTGTAGGCTCCACCAAGAAGAACAGGCCCATAACCTTGTTAGTTACTTTGCGTGTGTGTGTGGAGGGGGGGGGGGGGGGGGGGGGGGGAGGGAGGAAGGGTTCAGATCCCCATATGCAATAACTGTGCATGTTTACAGTGCTGGAATTGTGGAATGTAGCCTTACACGACTCCCAAGAGAAACAGTCTGTCATCAAGCTTGATTTTGTGATGAAGCTGCAGTTTGTATGTTCATGGGCACAACCTCCTATGGATGACATCATGTACTGTCAAACAAGGTAATTGCAACTGCCTACTTGCTTGTCAGATTGACTTTTGAGGATGCTGCTGGAAGCATATGTGGATTAATTCAACAGTAGCCTCTGGAACTGCATGCTTGGCATGGTGGCCCAACACTGAAAGCAAATTACCAGTTTCCTGAAGCTGCTTGTCACATTTCATTAAGTAAGTGGGAACATTGTCAATTGGTCACAGTCCATACTCACACAGAAAACAAAGTTGTACCAGATTAACAGACTTTAGCTCTGTGAGAGGAAGCTCACGGAATACTTCCTGCTGTGGACTCTACATGGCTACCAACACACTTTTACATGAACAAAGTAGTTATGTGCATCAACATGCAGTAGCAGCTGCCGCAAATGAACACAGAAAACATTTTGAGTTATCATACTTGTAGAAGCAAATCACCAATAAACATCTCAATTGCATTTCAAGCTATAATATTTTATATTATTATATGTTTAACTTGGACACTCTATATGTTGGAACTATTCTCTCTTACTGTCCATTTGTTAGACAGGTTACACCAAAACCCAGCAGAAAGGTTCCCCAGGTCACATTTCTTAGTGTGATGCCTTATGGTATATAAACTAAGCAATGTAGTACAATTCAAAATGAATGATGGAAGGGAATTGCTCCATTGCATCCTTGAAAGATGTATGAAACAGGGGTGTGTCAGCAAGGTTGTGCATACGTCAGGGGCAGCTTCTAAGGTACTACTGCTGTGCAGTGGCACTACTTGTATGAAGAAGGAAGAAAGAGAAATCTATGCAAATTGTGCATAAAGCGTTGTTGCGGAGTATGGATTTTCTGATTTGGAGAGGCAAGTTTCGCCATGCATGCTCTCGCGGTAGTTTTCTGAAGCTTGGAGCCAACTGCAGATTGGCACTGTCTGCCCTCATAGGCACTGTGTTAAGGCTCAACCATTGGTTTCCACACACTTCTAACGGCAGAGATGGAGCCACAGTTCGACTGACTCAGAGCTTTATGTTCCATCTGCCAGAGAGCAGTAAAGTGAAGAACCTATAGAAGCACAATCTGCCACCTAATGGCCACGTTAGAATACACTGGAGTGCAAATTTCTTGTAATCCAGTTTTACAATCCTTCTGCAATTTAATACTAATACATTCTTAAATGCAAATTAATTCTTAATTAAATTGAAAAGAGAAATAATATCATTAAATATAATTATAAATAACTATTTATAATTTGAATATAATTATGTCCCTAGATTTTGAAACTGAGAGGCATTATTTCAGTATTGGTATATTTAACAACAGCAGGGCTATTGTTACAGAACAAAAAAACTAATGTATTCACCACCTGTTCAGCATCTGCTTTCCAAACAACAGTGTAGTATTTCTGTGTACACTCATAACATTTGTGTAATACATTTCAGTACAAACACTTTGTAGTTATTGTGAGGTCAGGTAATTAACCATATTTTGTTGTGTGCACAGTGTTATCTGTAAGGGAAAATTCAGTTGACTGAGAAATTAGCAAATATGAACAAAATAAATGAGTTATTAAAAATGCCATTTAACAGCACGACTCACAGGAAAAAAATTCAGATAAAAAATACTAGTAGGCCACTCCTGATGGTGGTGGTTGTCGGGATGTTTAAGGGGGACTAAACAGCTAAGGTCATCAGTCCCCCATTCCAAAAACAGGCGAGCCAAAAATTTGCGGAGCAGGTAAAAACCCCAAGGGGAAGGAGACACCCACCCAGGCACTGAAAGAACACAAATGCGGCAACGAACACTACAGACAAGTAGAGTACAGATGAACAGCAGACAGAAAGAAACAAATAGAAACAGAAGAAAAGAAGATGGCCGGAGACTGGTTGACTGACCACGAGAACAAAAAAAGGGAAAGAGTTAACCATCCGACTAAACATCAAAATCTGCAACCAATTATGAGAGACTCGAGGACAAGAGACACAGAAAGGGAAAGGTGCAGGACCTCCCTAAATGGAACCATAAAAAGGACTAGCACGGATAAAATTTAAAACGTCGTCAGCCATGGAGGCATCATCGCATAAAACCAAAGGCAAAGTGCCCGGGAGATTAAAAGACTGCCGGAGGATGCGCAGTCGGGGATACTCCAACAAAATGTGGGCGACCGTCAGCCAGGACCCACACTGACACAGGGGGGGATCCTCCTGACGCAAAAGATGGCCATGCGTCAGGTAGGTAGGGCCGATGCAGAGCCGACACAGGACGACAGAGTCCCTGCGAGAAGCCTGCAGGGAGGACCGCCATACATCGGTCGACTCCTTAACAGCTCGCAGTTTATTCGGGGATGTCAGGCCATGCCACTCAGCATTCCACAGCCCAAGCACCTTATGGCACAACACCAACTGCAGATCACGAGTCGGGAGGCTGATCTCCAAAGCCGGGGCGTCGATCGCCCCTTTGGCCAGCCTGTCGACACGTTCGTTCCCCGGGATGCCAATGTGACCGGGCGTCCAAACAAAGACCACTGAACGACCAGAGCGGCTAATGGCAGAAACAGACTCCTGAATAGATGATACCAGAGGAGAAGAGGTATAGCAGCGGTCGATAGCCTGGAGGCTGCTCAGGGAGTCACTGCAGATGACGATGGACGTACTTGAGCAGGAACGCGTATGCTCAAGAGCGCGCAATATGGCCACCAGCTCTGCAGTAAAAATACTGCAGCCAGCCAGCAAGGAGCGCTGTTCAACATGGGCAGCGTGAGCAAAACCGTAGGCAGTGCGACCATCAACCAGGGAACCATCAGTGTAGACAGTCTCACAGCCCGAAAATGAGGCGTGGAGCGCAAGAAAACGGCGACGGAGGGCCACAGGTGGAACCGAGTCCTTGGGTCCCTGTGCCAAGTCCAGACGGACAGATGGCCGGGGCAAATACCAGGGAGGGCACTCCTGAATCTGAATCTGCATCAATAAACAAAAACCCGATGCCATACGTTCAATCCTGAAATTTACCAAAAGAACAAATGGGTTTGTGGCTGTGAAGAAAGTAATGCTGTTTTTTGTTTTCCTTGTGTGTTATTTGGGGCAGATGTTCATTGATGTAAGACCGGAGTAACTGATATTGGCACACATGGCCTAAAATGAAGGTACATGAAATGTCAAAGTCACACATGAGTAATGGGTTTAACCTTTCATTTCTAGGCAAAACTAACATTCAGCAGAAATTGGATTCACTATACAGACAAACAATTGACAGCCACAACAAATGTTCCGAAAAGAGTAGATACGTATTGAATTTAATTGTAAAGTGTAGTGGATTCTGTGGTGCTTTGGAACTGGCTCTCCAGGGCCATAACAAATCTGATGCCTCTCAAAATAAGTGGGTTTTTTGTGAACTAATTCAGTTCAGTGTGGAACTGGATAAAGATCTTCAAGTTCATCTCAGTCACGCATCAGTGTTCAAAGCCATTTCTAAGACTATTCAGAATAAACTACTGCAATGCATGTTGGAAGTATACCATGCTGAAGTTCATAAAGAAATAAAATGTGCTGATTATGTTTTAATAATTGCGAATGAAACTACAGATGTGTCTTGCAAATTTCAGTTGCTTATTGTTTTGCATTATGTTTCTGAGGGAAACCTGTTGAAAGATTTTGGAACTTTGTTGATCAAGAAAGTCAAAATGCTCATACTATAACTGAGAGTATTCTGAAAGAAATTGAACCATTAATTGATGATGACCTATCAAAACTAATAGCCCAGAATTATGAGGGTCCAAACGCTATGGGTGGAAAGTCAAATGGGGTTCAGAAATTAAATAAAGACAAATACCCAAATGCAAGCTACATCCATTGTTAAGTGCTTCAGTTGAGCATTATTGTGTCTATGCCAGTCTCTGTTAATTGCAAAGCCAGCATCTTTTTTGCACATCTTTCAGGTATTTCTTCCTTCTTTTCTAACTCGCCACAGAGATCAAAAGTGTTGCATAAAATTATTCAAAAAAGCTTGCTCCATGTGTGTGTTATGAGATGGACTTAACATTCACAAGTAGTAAAAGATGTTTCTGAAAATAGGGAAAATCTTATTACTGTTATGGAAGTAATTGAAACAAGTGAGAGCACAGAACTATGTTTTACTATTGAAAAAGCTGGTTCACACAAACAAAGACTGAAAGATAATGAATTCTTTCCCTGGCTATCATTTTTCTATAAGATAATGCCTCATGCAGATGTACTTTTTAATCAGCTTCAGAAGAAGTTAACCGAACTGTCCAAAGCAAAACAAGGCACACAGAAGTTTGAGGCAGTAATGCAAAATGTCAGAGATGACATTGATTCCATCCTTAATGAGATTAGTTTTGAAAATGATGAAACGATGTCTGCCAAGAAGCCACAGATTCTTGATAAAAATGAAAAAAGAGATGCTTTGGAAGTGTGCAATTCCATCGTTTCTGAAATAAATTTACGTTTTCAGTTCACTGGACGCCTCATTGCAGCCAATTTATTTGATGTAAATCAGTTTGACAAATACATTACACATTTTCCAGACAAATATCTTGAAATCACAGACGCATATACATTTCTCGAAAAAAGAAAGTTGATGGATGAGCTTCAAGTCTTCTATGCTGGGCGTGAGTTGAGAGCAGTTTCTGGCGCAGTTCCATTTCTTTTGCTGATCCTAAAGGATGAACTTTGTGACACACTCGATAAGACTGTTAAATTTTTGAAACTGCTAAGCATGATGCCTATCTCAACATCAGAAGCTGAGTGGCACTTTTCAATGCTCAAGAGAATTAAAACATTCCTACAAAACACCGTGAAAGGAGAATGACTAAGTGCCTTAGGGATGCTATCCTGTGAAAACTCAATCATGTGTAAAATTGAATATTTCGGTTTGAGAGTGACAGATTTATTTGCCAACAAGAAGGAGTGATGAATGTATTCCATTACCCTTTCTGCTACTTATTTTGAAGCAGTCTTCCCAAAGTCATGGAACTGCCCATTTTGGTGAGTACAATACTTTTAGTTTTAAATGTTGGTAATCTGATTAAATGTGATCTGCAAAATCCAGATTACAAGTTCAGA
Organism: Schistocerca serialis cubense; assembly: GCF_023864345.2. Taxonomy (NCBI): domain Eukaryota; kingdom Metazoa; phylum Arthropoda; class Insecta; order Orthoptera; family Acrididae; genus Schistocerca; species Schistocerca serialis. The sequence goes on along the minus strand of NC_064646.1, from coordinate 188,213,606 downwards.
TAATTTATACATGCTCTGTTATTTCTCTTACTGGCACTCATGTTGTAGTGGACACTTTTCTGACAGTTGGCTGCGAAAATAAAACAAATAAGCAGATCTGGCTGTCGAGAGGAGAAGAGCGGAGTGGGCGACAAGCCACACCTCCCTCACACAGGGCTGGCAGACTATGTATGAGTTCTGTGCTCCTGGGAAGGCAGAACCAATGTAATAATGGGCATATGGATCACTGATTCCATCTGGTGTTGTGAGAATCATATTCGAACCCCGTGACAAATCAAGATTGCTCTCTGCACTCATTTCAAATTAAGAAAAGGAAACAACCAGCAAGCACAACTCAAAGCAAAGCAGTACACACAAATCATCTGGCAATGGCTAAAGCTCAATTGTTAGCTGAGGTTGGAAGCATCGTTAACATAGTAATTCAGGCCCAGTCTCCACCAGTATCTTAAGCAACCATACATCAAAACACCCCCTACTCATGACTGCCATGTAAAAGTGACCACACATACCCTGTGAGCAGTGAAGAACTGTGCTGTTGATATGTGTGCGCACATGGCACATGTGCATTTGTGTGTGCAAGAGGTATTTTCAGAGTTAGTTCATGATCTCTTGCAGACATGCGAAAAAGTTCTCTCTCTCTCTCTCTCTCTCTCTCTCTCTCTCTCTCTCTCTCTCTCTCTCTCTCTGTTCACAAATGCTTGCTATCATGTTCTCCAGGAATATATCAAACTCTTACTGTGCATAGTGCATAAGAAGGGCACTGTTGTAGTAAGTGTTTATTTCTGTTTCCCCTATAAGGTTTGTTTGATATAATATGTTAAGAAATGTGAGAAATATTGAAAAAAATTCATAATCGTTCAGTGCTACCAAACTAAGCTTTTTTTAGCACCCTCAATGAAATGCTTCAGTGGCCACCAGTGGCATATATAGAGTCATGTTACATGTGTTAGGTGTTAATTGTATGCAATGCAAAATGACTCTGACAATCCCTCCAATTTACACATACAGCCTTTTGTTTTCCCAGTGGCAAATGATAGTGAATATAGTGTAGGATATAGTGCAGTGTGAGACAGTCATTTGGATGTTAGACTTGAACACCAAGACTCAGTTTGGTGGAAAAAGATAAGTTGTCAGGATCTGGAAACTAAAGGTGAGATTCACATAGCCAGTGGAACCCCTTAGTTTGCTTAGTAGTGGATAAAAAATTGGTTGTTGAAACTCATCATCTTATCAGGTTATAGCAGAAGTGCAATGGAAAATGTCTCTTAAACAGGCAGAAAAAGTTGCATGCCCATTCAGGAAGGACATTTACTCAAGCCCAGACTGGATTAAATCCTTGCACTGGCTGAGTGCTATACTAAGCCATGTGCATGTGCGTGGAAAACGGAAGCACCACAGATGGCATGGCATTCTCACAGCCTTTCTCAACCACCGCCATGTCACAATACATTGGTTTGTTAGGAATATACATGTGTGTTACATGTGTCATGAGATCTTTATGTCCTTGTTTAAAAGTAATAAATTTCTTTTATTGTATGGTTTACTTTTGTGTTCATAGGTCCCTATTCAAAGGTCACACACAAAATTTGTAAAATCTGTATCTCATAGTTGTTACACAATAAAAAATATATATTGTATGTTCTTTGTGTTTTCTTTCCTGCATATAGGAAAAAACTCACATGGAGGGGTGTCCCAAAAGTTTGAAATGTACTTCAGTGTGCCCCACAGGAAAATAAGTTGAGAAACATAGTCATAAGGTACAACATTCCTATTAATAGGAGGGTAGTACTGGTGACAGCTGTGATTGTAACCATGTTCATAAGCAGGGTTTCCATGTATGCAAATAAGTTAAGTTAACAAAGACATGTGTGCATCTTGGTACGCCTTACAGGCAGCGTGAAGATGTAAGATGTCTGGATGGATGCACAACAGGCAAGCTGGATGCATGGCAGGCAAGCTGACTCTACAGAAATAAGAGAGGGAGGAGAGGGGAGTGGGGGGGGGGGGGGGGAGGGGCTGTTGGCCTTTACTAGCATTCTGACATTCTGGGATAGGAGGAAGGTAGGTCAGTCCTGTTATGGGGCTGGACCCACGTGCCTCTATTCATCACTCATCACCACGACAAACATAGGTGTCACACATGTTCACTAACTTCAAGAGGGAAGCAGAGCTTGGAATATAAGAGGTTTGGTTTGTAACAATGGCTCTCTTAAAACTAAAAACAGTTAAAGTTGAAGAAATAGCCCACTTAGCTATAGCACACTACATACCAAGGCTGTGATTTCCAGATGGCAGTGCAATACAATTTGCCAGTGGACAAAGCACAGTTGTGTGAGGAGGTTTGGTGTTTTTACCCAAAGGTCTTGTGAAATATATACAGGGTGCTCAAAAAGAAGTGTCAAATAGTTTCAGAGTTGGTAGCACTCATTGAAACAAGAAAATAAGTCCAGTAAACATGAGTCCAGAAATGCATACTTTCTGAGGTAAGTTCAATAAACGTGGATTCAGAAATGCAAACTTTCTGAAATAAATACATGTTTATGGGAGGTGATCAATGTGGTATCCATTCATGACAATGTACCCCTCTGCCCTCTGGTGCAAGGAAAGATGCACCCTTTGAAATATACCCAGTTGTTGCTGTATCTGCTGGCATGCATTGAAGATGTGACCCTATAGTGTCCGTACATTGTTGAGTGGCATGCCAGAGACCAATTCTTGCATGCGTCCTCATAACCAAAAGTCTAGGGGACTGAGGTCTGAGAAATGAGCAGATCAAAGTGTGCTCCCACCCCCTCCCCATGACCAATCAAGTGGTCCTGAAATGTCTGTGTCAGATGGTCGTGCACATTGCGAGAAAAGTGCTGATGCACCATCATGCATCAACCACATTTGTATCCGCTACTGCAATGGCACAGCCCCCACCTAGGTGGGCAATACACTAATGAGAAAGTCCACAAAATGGCTCTGAGCACTATGGGACTCAACTGCTGAGGTCATTAGTCCCCTAGAACTTAGAACTAGTTAAACCTAACTAACCTAAGGACATCACAAACATCCACGCCCGAGGCAGGATTCGAACCTGCGACCGTAGCGGTCTTGCGGTTCCAGACTGCAACGCCTTTAACTGCACGGCCACTTCGGCCGGCAGAAAGTCCACATAATGCAACTCGGTTAATCTTTGTGGAAACATGTATGACCCTACTGCCAAGTACGCCTGCCCATACATTAATTGAGAATCAAAGTTAATGCCCTTGTTCCTGAAATGTTTGGGAATTCACAACTGCCCATACATGTTGATTATGGAAATTCACAACACCATTTCTTGTGAACCCTGCCTCATCAGTAAATAAAATGTTCGATGTGAACAGTGGTTCTGTGGCACACTTCTGCAACAGCCATTGACAGAACTGCCTTCTGCTACACTAATCCTGTGTTTGTAACAAAAAAAAAAAAAAAACAGCACAATATCACTAAACAATTAAGTTAATTTGCATTTGGAAGAATGTAAAACACCTTGATATGCACCCAAAGTTAACAGTGCTGTACAATAAGGTACCAAAAACTAAAGCAGACTACATGACTCGAACCACACAACTGACTGCAGACCACCTAATGGCAGGTAGAGTACTGTGAGTAAGGCATCATTATACCCTGCTAACACATTTGATAATGTGCCAGTGCAATGACTGTGCTAACATCCACAACCAAGTGTCGTGCAGCCCTTCCTATAAACATGTGTTTATCTCAGAAAATATGAGTTTCTGGACACGTGTTAACTGGACTTGTTCTTCTTGTTTTGCTGAGCACTATCACCTCGTAGCCCACCCAGCTAGCCATGCAGTCTAATGCACTGCTTCCCAAGCGGGAAGGTGTGCCAGGCCCTGGCACAAATCCGCCCGGCGGATAGTGTCGAGGTCCGGTGTGCCAGCCAGCCTGTGGATGGTTTTTAAGGCAGTTTTCCATCTGCCTTAGCGAATGTGGGCTGGTTCCCCTTACTCTGCCTCAGTTACACTATGTCAACGATTGCTGCGCAAACATTGTCTCCACATACGCGTACACCATAATTGCTCTACCACACAAATGTTGGGGTTACACTCGTCTGGAATGAGATGTTCCCAGGGGGGTGGGGGGAGGGGGTGGGGAAGGGGGTTCCACTGGGGGCCAGACCACACAATAACCATGGATTCGGGGTGAGTGGACTGCTGTAGACTGTCATGGGGTTGTGTACCACTGAGGGCTACGGCGGGGACGAAGCCTCTCCGTCGTTTCTAGGTTCCCAGTTCATTATTTACATACAAACTACCACCCCTCAAAGCATTTGACACTTTTTTCTGGACACCCTGTGTGGGCATATCCAATATACGTTAGGGTTATGGAAGAGAAAATAGGCTGAATAAAAGGCTAAGGAGGGCACATGATATTTAAGAAACGTAGGTTAAGTAGCTATAATAGCAAGACGTGTAGTGTGAATAAAAGATGTGTGTATATTGCTATAGTACTGGTGTAACGTTTGGTGGGCCACATGTCAGCTCATGCAAATGGCAGCAAATACATGTGGGGCAGGTAGGCAAGGGAACATAGGCTCTGCCTCTATCATGACGGCATCGCTCGTGGCAGCACTTTAAGCACTGCAACACATGAATCTTGTGCTTGCAACAACTCCTGTTGCTTGAGAATAATGTAATTAACTCTATCAGAATTCACCAGAAGCAAATAAAAGCAACTGGTCTGTGACACACACATAGCCTATTAACCGTCGACTTCACAGGACTTTGCATAGAGTGAAAAGCACAAAGGCCGATTTGATTTTGGTGTTCAGCAGGCATAAAGCCTGTCACAGTAAGATCACAACATAATAATTCCCATCCACATACCATTCCCAGGGGCATGTACACACACTAATATTAAGGGACTATTTTTTAAGGGCTGGTCATAATACTGCTTCACTGGACACTTCTCACCTTACATTTATCATCGCAAAACACAGGAAAAATGCAGAAGAAAACGCACATGAGGGGGAATCTAGGCAACACAAAAGTTAAAGGGCAAAGTCTTCATCCACATAAGTACTGATACACACTAACAATGGTTAATACAAACACACAAAAGTAACACACTAACAATCATGGCGATCATCATTGCAGACAAACGAAGAAGGGGTTATATTGGAATAGATATTTCTACATTATTACACCACAAGGGCCACATATTCAACTTTGAATCTCAGTGGAGGGGGCATAATACACTTCTCAAAAATCATTGTCATCAGTGTAGTGTTCTAGGGCATGTAGCATTCAATGCAGTCCTACCATTTGTTACTCTCTTCATTTTCTTGTAACTGTTTTCTGTCCTTATACTATCCATCATCTCTTACCTTCTGTGCCTTCTTCTTCTTCTTCTTCTTCTTCTTCTTCTTCCATTCACCATTGCTTCCATGTGATCTGTCAGTAGACAATCTCTTCTCATCCAATGTCCAAGCCAATTGTGTTCCCTTTAAAATTTCTTTATATTCCCCCACTGTTCTCAACATCTCCTCATTTGTCACTTTGTCTATTGATTTTATCCCTTCCATCCTCCTCCAAATCCACATTTCAAATGCCTCTAATCTTCTTTCTTCCTCTTTTCTTAAAGAAGAAAATTATAACAAAATTTATTGCTATTTGGAATGCACAATATTCGGTGAAAACCTCAGGTGCACTTTATTACTCTTTAGTACACTTAGTGAGAAACACAGAACTTGTCTTTCACAGACAAAACTTTCTCTAACTGTGAACAGTCTGTTGCACAAGCAAAATATCTCAGAAATGTTTGTCACTCAGTTTTCTTTTGTATTCAGATTTTGTTATATTTCAACAAATAAAATGTTTATTTATGAATCTGATACGGGGCCACCATCAGGGAAAGCATTGATGTTGATGGTGTAACACTCACATTGATAGTAATCTGAGGAGAATTCACAAATTAAAGCAGCATGGTATAAGTGTGTGGGGCATGCAATTGGTCGAGTGACCTATCTTTGGACTGCCTTCTTTGGCTTTGTGGCCGATAGTGCGTGGACCTTCAGTTCATTGTGAAGATTTGAATTGTACTGATTGTGTGTTGATGTTTAGTGATATCAAGCCGATTATTAAAGTACTTACCTCTATTTGTGGAATCTTAGCATATTCATTTAAGCCATCATACCTACTTCCAAATTGGTGGCCCCAAAAACAAGTGCTCCGAACTGATTTTGCGCTCTTTGTATCATTTTTTGTTGCTTTGTTGCTATGGCCTTTCAACAACCAACAGCAGCTACCTTCACCTACCATGACTCAAGCACCTTACTTAGTGAACCAGATGCCATCATAACTTCCAGCTTTGCAACCAGAGCTTCCGAACATGAACTTTCATCTTTCTACTGTGCCTGAGAGTGCTTCGACTCAGGTTAACAGGGGCCACACAGCCACCACCATATTGCTTCAGACTGTGCCTTCATACATGTATGGACATTTTGAACAAGAGAGTGATGTACCACAAACTGTGCCTCATGCTCCGGAATATACTGCATCCAATTTCGTACAACACCAGTTTGCCAAACCGTGCTGTCTTGCTTTGGCCAAGGTCAAGTCTGCAGCACTGTGCATACCAGCCACGCTTCCAACTGAATTACAACTCTCTCCCACACCTATCACACATTCCGAGCAGTGCATTATTGATTGATATGGAAGATGCTACTACCTTGCCACAACATTTCCCAAAGCCCTAGCTGCAATAGAAACCTCGCCCGCCTGGTCAAGTTTCTGGGACCCCATGTTCCCCTCTCTCCAGTGTTACCACTACCAAACAAACAGTTATGTGCAATCAGCCCCTAAGAACCGCTGTGTTATCAGACTTCCAACATGCCAAATTTCCCAAATTGCCTACTTTTGTAAAGGAACAGCCAAACACCTGGTCTGCACTCATGGACTCTATTTTTTATGCTACCGGTGTCCACTCCAAGGAATCAAAATTCGTACGCCTCACCAGCCATTTACACGACCATTTGGACTTAATCAGTGACACTGTGCCCCCCCCCCCCCCCCCCCCCTCCTTTCCACTGCTATACACAAATGTTAAACGAATTATCTGTGAATGTTTGTCGCTATCATGTGACGAGATAATTCACCAAATTACTCACAATGGACATTTAAGCAACCTCACTCCCTCTGCACTGTGGTGTCATCTATATGCCCTTGCAACATGTGACTTTCTGTCAGATGCAGCACTGTGGTTGATCTGGTTAATAAAACTACCAGAAGCATTACAACTACAGTTCCTGCCTCTCACATCAAGGTCACTCAATGAGAAACCATTGGTGGTGGACGGCACTTTCAGGATAATTCGCCAATGCGAACTTTCATTTCACATTCCAGTTTCCCCATTCAGTCAGTACTGTCCCCTCCACCACCCGGTATTGTCCATGCAGCCAGCACAAGTGCTTCCATCTGGCTGCCTCATGCACTGCAGCCTGTGCCCTCCAACCCCGTCCCCTCCACACTGGCAGACTTGAGTGACACACAGCACTGTGTAGCAGCAACCTCCAGTACTACTATGGCCAGTCAACCACCGACTCCATGTTATCCCTTATGCTGATTACGTGTCACCTTTAGCAACACCGCCCACAACTGTTGCTCACCATGTGCAGCCGAAAACACACAATGCAAGATGCATTAGGCGTCTCATCTCAAATCAAAAAATACATGGCACCACAGTCATGAGCAGCCAGCACATAATGCCTCACACATTGATAGATGCCTCGATGTGCATGATGCTACCACTAACCAAAAGTTTTTGATTGACAGCGGGGCTGACACAAGTGCCAATGCCCCATCACTTGCACCTCCGAATCTGCTACCCTCGCCAATATTACTGCAGGCTGCAAATGATTCAGAAATCAATGTTCTTGGTACAGCTCCACTCACATTGAAATTATCCACCTCTCTGCAGTTTCCATGGACATTTCATGTAGCAGAAGTCATTTACATTGTGACAGGCATTGATTTCGTACATCACTTCTCATTTTCCATGAATATGTTAGACAATACCCTGCATCATCTACCTACTGATGTGACTATTCCTCTCACATCTGCCTCTCGAGCACAACCCCACCTCCTCGTGACAGTTCTCTTAGCTCTTTGACAGCCGAGTGTGTTCTGGTTACAGCTAAGCTCATGAGTGCAACTTGTGACATTGTAGCTCAATGCCAACAGATTAATGACCTCCAAACTAATCAAGCCATGTTACGACAACTCAAAGATACTAATCATGCCCTCAACCTCACCAGACACAAGATCTCCAGCCTTTACAGCACCAACTGATCCACCTCACCATCTGCCCCCGACACTGACCACTGTGCGACACATGATACTAAGCTCAGTGTTCCTGCCTTACCTAGTGAATAGTGTGATCCCCACCCCAAGTTGCGAAGTCTTTTGGCTGTCACCAACAGTAAGTGTCATAAATTGAACACTACCGAAGGCCTCCCTGTTAGACATAAAGCTCAGAGACTGAGCCCTCATAAACTCAAGGTTGCTAAGTCTATTATTCAGGAACTCTTAACTGCAGGGTTGTTCACCCCTCATCCAGTGATTAGTTGTCACCAAATTGACTCACTCCAAAAAAAAGATAGTTCATTCAGGCTTTGTTGGGATTATATAGACTAAACGATAGGACCATTTTGGACAATTACCCAGTTCCCCATATACAGGACTTTGCACAACAAGTAAGTGATTCTAAGATTTTTAGCGTGGTAGAATGCAATAAAGCATATCATCAAATCCTGATGCACATAAAACTGCTATAATCACACCCTTTGGCTTTTTTGAGTATCGCTACATGCCATATCATTTAAAGAATGCAGCACAGACATGGCAATGCTTCTTGGACACCCTCCTTCTTGTGCTCCCATTTTGCTATGCATATCTTGACAATATTCTAATTTTTTCATCAGCAGAAGAACATGAACATTATCAAGGCAGTCCTTTGTATCTTATATGATAATGATGTGGTAATCAGCGAGGACAAAACACAACTCTGATGCACTTTGGTCACTTTTCTTAGCCACGAAGTGTTGGCTGCAGGTATTAGACCCACCTCAGACAGAATTGTACTGTGATTTGCAAGGTCTTTCAGGGTTGATTACCTTCTTCCTTTGCCACATCCCTTAGGCTGTGTCACTACAAACACCATTTATAGATGCTCTGCCTGGCCCACATACAACAGGCACATGCAATGTACCATGGACCAAGGAGATGGAGCATGCATTTGTGGATTTGAAACAGACCCTCATGCAAGGTGTCACTTTAGCTCACCTGGTCACAGATGCCAAAATCTCCATCAGCACAGACACCAGCGATTCTTTGATTGGGGATGTCCTGCAACAGCACAATGGAGGTGAAGTACGACCCCTACATTTCTTCTCAAAAAGTTATTGCCCTCCCAGAAGAAATGGTCGGTATTCAGTCGGAAGCTATTTGCTGTGTACAAAGGTATATGTTATTTCCACAAAGACATTGAGGGTAAATACGTCGCAGTCTTCACTCGCCACTGCCCCTTACAGATGCTTTATACAACACACCTGCGGACTCCCCTCCCTGCCAGTCTCACCACATGGACCTAATTGCCCAATTCACCAACGACTTTCACTACATACAGGGAGCAGACAACGTCGTGGCCTATTATCTCTCCTGCATCTGTGCCATAGATAGTGTCACTGACTTTGATGGATTCGCTTGAGTGCAACATCATGATGCAGAAATCGTGAAATTACTCAAGGACAATTCCACTGCTCTTAAGATCGAGCCTCACATGCTCCATGGGTCAAGCATCCTACTCGATTGTGATGTCTCAACTGGCTCACTCTGCTCATTCATCCCATCATCTACAAGATGACAACCTCACCCAGCTGGGCATCAAGACCATGACCAGGCTTATCACTGAATGCTTTGTGTGGCCTGGAATTAAAGCTCAGTGCCATGACTGGCCATGAGCATGTGTTGCATGCCAACACTCCAAGATCGGTAGGCATGTGCAACCCCCCGACTGGCAGGTTTGATGTACCACTAGGTTGCTTCAGACATACACACCTTGATTTGGTCAGTCCACTGCCCCCCTCACAAAACTATGGATACATCCTGTCAATTATTTATAGGTTGAACTGTTGGGTAGAGGCTACCCCTAAGGTGGACGTTTCTGAAGACTCTGTTGCTTGTTCTTTCACAGCCACATGGATTTCTCATTTTGGCTGTCCATCCTATGTTACAACAGATCAAGGCCAACAGTTCGAATCTATACTTTTTTCCAAATTATGTGAACTGTGTGGGGTGGCATGATTCTGCACTACTGCCTACCACCCCCAAAGTAACAGACTCATCGAGCAGTGGCATCAGACCTTAAAAGCTGCTCACATGTGCCACAGCTCCTTCTGATCTCACGCATTACCCTGGGTTCTCCTGGGTATCTGTGCATCCTTCAAAGAGGACCTTAAGGCCTCCGTGGCCAAAATATTGTATGCTGAATCATTGGTCCTTCTGGCCCAGTTCATTGAGGAGTCACCTCCGCTTGCAGACACTGAACTTCCTCCTCTAGTAGAGCAGGTGTGCTCACATATTTCTCAACAGCGTGTGCTGCCTCCCCGTTCTCACTCCACTCCAGCCATGTTTATCCACAAGAAACTAAACAATTGTGATTATGTGATGCAATGCAATGACTCAGTGCATGCAGCTTTACAGTGCCCATATTCCGGCCCTCATAAAACATTAGCTCATGCAATGAACACAATGAACACATTTGACATCCTCCTATATGACCAACCTCTCACTGTTTCAGTCCACTGGCGGAAGCCAGCATGGACTGTTGCTGACAACGCTGTGGACAAGCCTGCTCCTGTCAAGCTGCCTGCACCATAGCACAAGATCTCCACTGACACCAACATCTCGCCTCTCGACAGCTGCTTGGCACCGGCTCAACTACAGCCTGCCCAAGCCTGAGCCCTGAGGGTGAGGGTTGACTTTCCTCACCCATTACCCACTTTTCCCCTTCCCCTCCTAGCTCTTTTAGCCTTCAGACAGATGTATCTCAGTTTTCCCCGGACGACATCTCTCTATAGGTATGTGACAATTTCATTTTCATCCTTCATGCTCTGCCCCACTCAGCCAACAACCCTCCCACCTCTTCCATTTCTATCATCAAACACCTCCAATTCCCTCCAGGCACAGAAATCAATGCAATCTCTTCCTTCATCAATGTTAAAGGCCTCATGTGTGGGCCAATTATTATACCCACCAAAGTGGCATAAGGACTACGTCATACCTTCCCCCAAACCCACCCTCTCAGCCATCAGCAGCAACTCGCACTTGGCCCTGCCTACAGACTCTGATGTACCTACTGCTCCTGGATCTTCACCTGTGCACAGTGTCCCTGATGCCTTCTCCCCTGCATAATGCCACAAGTGGTCTGCACTGTCAAGGGGGAGGCTCAGTGGCGGCATGCAGTTGGTCAAGTGGCCTATCTTTGGACTGCCTTCTTCGGGTTTGTTGATGATAGTGTGGGTTTGTGGATGATAGTGTGCGGACCTTCAGTTCATTTTCAATTGTACTGATTGTGTGTTGATCTATAGCAGTATCAAGCCGATTATTAAAGTTCTTATCTGTGTATGTGGAATCTTAGCGTATTTATTTAAGCCATCATACCTACTTCCACAAGTGGTATATTTCAGTCCATGTTGTTGTTGTGGTCTTCAGTCCTGAGACTGGTTTGATGCAGCTCTCCATGCTACTCTATCCTGTGCAAGCTTCTTCATCTCCCAGTACCTACTGCAACCTACATCCTTCTGAATCTGCTTGGTGTATTCATCTCTTTGTCTCCCTCTACGATTTTTACCCTCCACACTACCCTCCAATACTAAATTGGTGATCGATTGATGTCTCAGAACATGTCCTACCAACCGATCCCTTCTTCTAGTCAAGTTGTGCCACAAACTTCTCTTCTCCCCAATCCTATTCAATACCTCCTCATTAGTTATATGATCTACCCATCTAATCTTCAGCATTCTTCTGTAGCACCACATTTCAAAAGCTTCTATTCTCTTCAAACTATTTATCATCCACGTTTCACTTCCATACATGGCTACACTCCATACAAATACTTTCAGAAACGACTTCCTGACACTTAGGTCTATACTCGATGTTAACAAATTTCTCTTCTTCAGAAAGGCTTTCCTTGCCATTGCCAGTCTACATTTTATATAATTAGCTGTACTGATGGCATCCAGGTCACTTGTGAAGGCATGCTTAGTAAGATGCTATCAGTTCTAATATAAGACATGGCTTCGAACCAATGCCATCCCAAGGACTCAACAGGAAGCACACAAAAATGATAGAATAATGTACTGGGTTATCTAGCTATAAGTCTCAGTGTCTACACAATAAGTGAGGAAGGTATCTTACCACTAAATTACATTCAACCTTACAGCCATGCAAAGTTTAAGACATGATTATTTTCAGAAGTACCCTAGAATTTTTCTAAGTGTTTGTTGCTTACATAATCTCATCACAGGACTGTTCCTAGCATTACAACATAACATTTCTCACAAGAGAGTATAATGACTGCAAATAGTCTCGCAATAAAGGAGCTAACCTTTATTCTTGTTCCCTCTGCCTATGCAAATACTGCAGAAGGTTACATAAAAGCTGTAAGTAAGCTCTACTCTTATTCCCTCTGCATATACAAATTCTGCAGAACGTTGCATAAAAGGTGGTAGCAACCTCTACTCTTTCTCCCTCTGCATGTACAAGTACTGCAGAAGGTTGGATGAAAGCTCAAACTGAAAATATACATAATCTTAAATAGGCCATATGCTAAAAGCCAGCATCACAGCATAACATAGCAATGCAAGATGTTTGACACTGTCACATTGATCCATCACTGCAAAAGAAAGGCATGAGGCTGGTCTAGGCAGTTGAGAATGAGGTGGTGCAGCACGTCAGTAAGTATAAACTACCATAATATGGAAACACATAGATGTGCCATAAAATCATCCACAGCAACCAATCAAGAGAGCTTGTGGGATCATGTTCTTTAAACAGAGACCATTGCTGAAAGAATACCAAGGGAAAGATGAAAGCTGGAAGGAAACGTCACAACAGAAAAATGTAAAAGGAAATATCACTGAAACCAACTAGCAATACTCTATGGACACCAACTACATCTTACCAATTGTGAGTTCCTGGAGAATAGTGGTTCTGAACTTCATTAATGAGGGCAATAGGCTGCTCCTAATCATGTGATCATAATACGTATGGCTGATTTGAACATAGAGTGGATCTTGTTCATAATAGGAGCTGTAGTATTTTTCTCTTCAGTGGTGCTTTACCAATGTATAGTTTAGTTTGTCTTGGGGTGGTTCTGTTATGGCAGCAGGTGGAGGTGGCACAGCATTCCCCTGATAAGGCCTTAGGCTGTCAAAATGCACTACCATGGAGAAGTCAGCTAATTTATGTCCATATTGTCAGGTGATGTTAAATATGTAATTTGGTGTGAACCTTCGTAAGAGGGATTCAACTTCTTTGTTTTTCCCTTCTTGATTACTGGGTTTCACAGCTGTTCACAGTCACTCAGCTGATGAGGGGGTAATATTATTCAATTATTTCCTCTCTGCACTTACTTTATTGTGACTTTAATATTATTTTACCATACTCATTTATAGATCACTCTGAGTCTATGTGACAAGCTTCTTACTTCCTTTGAATCCACACTTGGAGGTAGCTTGTCTATCTCAAAGTGCAAAGTCATAGCACAAGCATAAATCATATCGTGGGGGGTGTGCCCAGTTGCTTTGTGAATTCTGCTACTGCAAGCAGACTGGATTAACAGAATATCGCAGTCCCAACCAGACTGCAATTTATTCACATAACATGTGAATGACAGTTCTATGGATCCATTCAAGATGGATATTTCATCTTTCCTGATCCATTAACATAGCATCAGGACTATCATAAGGTACTATGAAGTTGTTTAAAAATGACTTTGCAACATTTCCTATCATCATATCAGCAAGCAGTACTAGCACTAGGTACCAGAAAACTGCCCGGTAACTGACAGGATATCTTTTCAAAAGTGCTTGAGGTTTCATGTGATGTTTGCAATGGAATTAATGGCCACATATGTTGTGACTGTTAAATGTGTGGTAAGCATGCATGTATACATGGTGAATATTAATAAAACCGAGAAAACTGCAGAGATAGATTCCTGACTGGAAAAGGAGGGGAAAAAAGACCTATGAACATATGTTTGGAAATGCATTGTTGCCATGGTAGATGGCACTTATGAATGACAGTTTCTCTGGCCACATGCCATGTGTTCCTTGTGTGTTACATGCTGTGTGATTGATGCTGCATACTGTAAGCAGCAGAATGGTCTGGTATTCACATTGGGAGCAAGCTGAGATGATGTTTGTGTATGGACAGGCAGATGGAAATAGTCGAGAGGCAGCACAGCTGTACCAAAATAAGTACTCTCACAGACACCAACCACATCACACAACATTTCAAGCAATTTTTGAGCATTTGTGTGATTATGGGTTCTTTCAGACAGACAAATATGCAAGGAGGTGGTGGAATGTGTGTACACCACATTTCAAGGACCGGGTTCAACAGGATATTGAGATGAATCCTAGTACAAGCTCCAGGTAGGTGGCCCACCAACTTGGTGCAAGCCAAAGTATGGTTATATGTTTTCTGCTTGCCAACAGCTACTATCCTTATCACCTTCAATCTCATGGAGGCCACTTTGAACATCTGTTGTGAGATGGATGCAATGTAGCTCTGTATTGTGTTCTGGGATGATTTGTCATTGTTGCATGTACACTGTCCATTTCCAGGCATATGTTCGTAGGAGCTTTTTCCCTCCAGTTCAAGTCAGGACTCTGCCCCTGTACTTTCTTGGCTTTATTAATGTTCATCCTGTATACTTATCGATGTCACAGGGCCAACCCAGCTGGTTTGTTGGCATTTACAGTTGTTGCCATGAGACACAGCACAGTGTGATGTAATGTTTGAGAAGCAAATGTATGTGACAGGTGGGTTAGCATGCACTGAGTGGTGGTAGGTGCAACAGCAAGCACACAGTGCCCGTATGAAGGTGGCGCGGATGACGACATGGGCTACCTGCAATGGTGGCAATGTGTGGTGTGGTCCCTATTGTTGAACCCGGAACCTTCAAGCAGGGCAGGTACATGCACAGCAGTCAGCTGCACAGATGAATGGGGAGAATGGAGGCCACAGCATAATTGGCAGCACACAGTGTGGCTCCTGGTGGAAACAACTCAGCCATCCAGCACGCCATGTAGCAGTGAGGCAGCTAGGCAGTGGGGCTCACAAGCCCAGCCACACAACAACGGACAGAGTGGCACCACTGGGTGATGCACTCATAGACTTCTCTAAATGCAGCCTATAACCAGCAAATCTGTGGTGGTGGCATTTGTGTTCAAAGCAAAGCATTGTTCACATAGATCTCATAATTAAATGAAACTCTGAGACATTTAAGACTCTTCTTTATCTATGATAATGATCAAAGCAAAAGAAACGAATTAAAATTTGTGCTGCAGCTGGGACTCGCACCCAGGTTCTTGCTTGCTAGGCAGAAATGCTAACCATTACATCACCACAGCACAATGGTCAACATTGTTGCACAAACTACCCGAGTTGAGTGCCCTCCCCAACACAAACTTCAATTCATATCTTCAGCTTATTTTCCCTAGTACATTGTCACTAAAATATCATGTGATTAGGGCCTCCTGTCAGGCAGACAGTTTGCCGGGTGCAAGTCTTTCGATTTGACGCCACTTCGGCGACATGTGACATTGTCACTACTGCCAGGGCTCTCCAGCCTTGGAATAGCATGTCCAACACTGCAGTGCTTCATGCAGCAATGTTGGCCTTTGTCCTGTGGTTTTGTAATGATTAGCATTTCTGACTAACAAGCAAGAAGACCTGGATTCGAGTCCCGTCCGCAGCACAAATTTTAATTCATTTCTTCCGCTTAGGTCATTATGGTAGATAAAGAAGAGACTTAAATGTCTCAGGGTTTCATTTAATCATAAAATCTATAAGATCACCTATGGTACAGGATTTTCCCCATTATGTCCAATGCTGGGGTGCTATTTCAATGCCAGAGAGACCTGGCAGCAGTGACAAAGTAGTCGGGAAAATAAGGTGAAGATATGAACTGAAGTTTGTGTTGGGGAGGGCACTCAACTTCGGTAGTTTGTGCAGCAATGTTGACCATTGTGCTGTGGTAGTGTAATGGTTAGTATTTCTGCCTAACAAGCAAGAAGATCCGAGTTCGAGTCCCAGCTGCAGCACAAAGTTTAATTCATTTCTTCTGCTTTGATCATTATTCACACGTAGGTGGCACAAGTTTAGTGTGTCACAGTGCAGCTGGACTTTGCTTGGCTGCTGCCATTGTGGTAGGACAGGCAAGCAGCTCCTCAGTGATGACCACGCTCTAATAACGGCATCAGGGCATAGTCAATAACGTGCAGTGACTTTGGAACATTTTATGACTCTCAGCTTTCTCATTCTTGGCAGATGCTGAGGACAACCCATGCCCAGTACAACAAACAGGCTCACACCTGATAGTGCCAATGGATGAACAGTGGGCAGGCCCAGGCCACTCATATGACTACTCCAACCTTTACCATGACAATGTGTGTATTGTGACACCTATACACAAAAATAGAGGTAGCTTCTGGGACATAAGGTGGGCCAGATCTCAGTTCTGATGTTAGGTGTGCAGGTGGGTGACAGAAGGACCTGGGAGTGTACACACAAAGTATATTTTTAAATAAGAACAGGAAGATTTGCTAAACAGAAATCATTCTGCAATTCGTGATATGGACTACATAGGCCACACCTACAGAAGATGTTCAGGCTGCCAGAAGTGTGGAGCAGTTATTTTGACTAACTTATGGAGGATCCAGGAAAGGGCTCTTATTGTCTGGCCAGAGGCTGAAGGCAGAGAGAGAGAGCCAATTGTGGAACCCATGCTTTGCATGTAACATCTGGAGTGCCATGTGACATGTTTCCACATTTCCTAATGTGGACTGCTGCAGGTGATGTTTGCTAGTATGCTCTGCCAGCAGTATCCAACCATGGGAACTATGTTAAGGCAGCAACAGTGACCTTTTCTGGAGCTTGTGTCAGAGGAACAGTCCTGTGAACAGACAAAATCCCTGAGAGAAAGGAAAAGAAAATCTTATAACTCAGTGTTATTAATGAATCATTTCTGAACTTCTAAAAACAGGTTGCTATACATACACGACTATTCAAGAGTTTAACATTTAGTCATTCAGCATGCCTTTTTGCTTTGCACACAATTACCTTAGTTCATTAGTTCATTAAACACCTGACTCTGTTTCCTTTCACTCTCTGTGAACACTGCTATGTCAGTGTATGTGACTGGGAAAAAAAAAGCACAGGTGACCCCTGTATAAAGAGTATGTCAGGAGGAAAAGTACATGCCTTGAGGGGTGATAGTATTAGTGATTCTGAACAAAAAACTTCGTGTTCACATATGATCTATTCCAAATGATTTCTGAGACAGAACATATTTAATATCACTTTTGTACATTTTTCTTGAATAACTTCAAAACAACACCTACCAGTGGAAATGTACCACAGTAAAAAATTAAGCTACATTAACTTTCCTACAAAAAGGGTTCTACTCATTTTTTTCTCTAGAACTAATAATATTGTGGTTCACACATAATGCTGATCAGTAATAACACACTTTAAATAATATTGTAAATGCATTTATTAGACATGAAGCAAGAAGAACAAAACGTGGCAGTACACAAGTTGTGTGCTGAGTGAGACATAGAACAAAGCAGTTCAAAGAGATCAGAGTCAAAGATAGGGTGCTCTGCGCCATAGACACCACAATATGCACAAAGAGAATACATGAATACTGAAAATCTTCCACATTGTGCACGCACTTTAATTGAAGTAGTTTTTGTAGGCCAATTTGAGGTAGTCTCTTCACTTGATAGACCACCAGTTCCTGCTCATCTCAATTTCCTCTACACTACTGTTGTATGTTTTAAGCAATGACACTGTTTAAATAATACAACAACGTATATTAAATTTGTTCTAACTCAGAAATGGATATGGACAGGGACATGTATGTATGGGTGCACGACAGCAAGGTCTTTAGCACGTGCACAAAAACAGATTGACATGAGTGTCAGTAAAATACACAAAACATGAAGATAAAACAGTGTGTAAAACACGGGTAACAACAGTTGGAAAGCTATGTGCATACCTGCACAGAATCACAGAATGAAATATTGCACCAGTGGTTAAACATTAATGACACAGAAAGAAAGTGGTATAAGGAACTGAAACAACATAGCAGATGGACATTACTGGCTGATCACAAGAATAAAAAAAAGGAGAAGCCAGCCACTCTGCAACACACTAAAACCTCCAGCCTAAAAGTTTATGCCAGAGTCCAGACACATCACAAAACTTTAAAACCTTAAATAAATGATGACTAACTGACAACCTCAGCTGCCGACAGGTGTTGTTGATATACCTCGATGTGGACAGCTGAAAATGTGTGCCCCGACCGAGACTCGAACCCGGGATCTCCTGCTTACATGGCAGACGCTCTATCCATCTGAGCCACCGAGGACACAGATGAATAGCATGACTGTAGGGACTTATCCCTTGCACGCTTCCCGTGAGACTCACATTCCCAACTGTCCACAATTCTACATATGTATTGTGCCTTATAGACAGTTAGGAATGTGAGTCTCACGGGAAGCGTGCAAGGGATAAGTCCCTGCAGTCGCGCTATTCATCTGTGTCCTCGGTGGCTCAGATGGATAGAGTGTCTGCCATGTAAGCAGGAGATCCCGGGTTCAAGTCCCGGTCCGGGCACACATTTTCAGCTGTCCACATCGAGGTATATCAACAACACCTGTCGGCAGCTGAGGTTGTCAGCTTGTCATCATTTATTCCAGGGAAAAGCTGCACGGTCATCAACAGTAACTGTTCTTTCGAGAACAAGTTACTGTCTTCGTATATTTAAAGCCTTAGTCGCACTCATCCCATCTTCAGCTAAAATAGAGGGCAGATCCTCACCAATATTTGCTTCTGCCCTTGCATCATGACATAAAATGCATTCTGTTAAAATATGGTGGACAGAGATGTGCACACCACAAGCATCAAAGAACAAGGAATTATCTTGCTGAAGTAAAAAGCTATGTGTGAGAGAGCAGTGTCCAGTTCTGAGATGCATGAGGGCCATTTTATCCTGCCTGAGCAACTGGCAGGAGGAATGCTACAGCCAGGTTGTTGACTTCATCAACCATAGTTCTGCCAGCCATTCCTCATCCCACAACTGCATGCACTTCCTGTGTACTGCAGAAATGACAGCCTGCAAGGGAATAGGACACTGTGCCACATCCTGTCCTCTGCCTCTTCGGCAGCCTGATCAGCCTGTTCATTTCCCCATATCCCTACATGACCTGGAACCCAGTACAATCACATCTGCATACCCTGCCTTTGGAGCAAGTACAGTCAGTCATATATCAGCTGGACTAACTCCTCGGCTGGGTATAGGTTCTGTAACAATTGTAAGGCACTAAGGGAATTGGAGCAAATGAGAAACTGTTTGCCCCAAATATGATACATCTGCTCCAGTGCCTTCAGGATCATGTGGTGCTCTGCCGAGAAAATAGTATACTCGTCAGGAAGGCGAATCCTGGTGACATGACTGGGGCAACATGACAAAGCAGCCAAGGGAATTCCCTTGCTTGGAGCCATCAGCATACACTATTGTGAAACCTTGATGCATATATAAAATGTTGAAAAACAGAGACTGAAATGTAAAATCTGATGTATGATCTTCCTTAAAATTCACCAAGTCTAAAATAAGTCTGTTCCTCTGGAGAAGCCAAGTTGGAAATCTGCTCCCACCATGATGTAAAACACGAAGACCAGCCACACCCATCTCTAGAAGGCAATCCTGTGCATGAATCCCATTGGGCCTGTTGCCTGTTGCTGGTTACAAAAAAGCCTTTCCAGCGGTGGTTGAGCAATGGTACGGTAGGTGGGTGTGTACCCTGTGGGCAGTGTTTTATACACCTGATGCACCATAAGTAGCTGTTGCCTGACATGAAGTGGCAGTTCACCACCCTCTGCACAGAGGCTTGGTTTGGGGTTTGTTCTGAATGCACCAGTGGCCAACCGAATCCCTTAGGGTGCACCACATCCAGAATCTTTAAATAAGAAGGTCTTGCAAACCCATACAGCATGACCCATAATTGAGCCGAGATCACATAATGGAGAAGACAAGTCCTGTCTCATCCCCACGTACTGTGGCTAAGACATTTTAAAATACTTGAAGCCTTAAGAGACCATTTTTTCAGGCTCTTAAGACCTGGTAACAATGTAAGCTTGGAGTCAAATATGAGGCCCAGAAACCTCACTCTGTCTTTAAAAGTAAGGACAGTGTCCCTCATCCTCAACTCAGGAAATGGAATGAGAATGATTAAAAAGAACACACACAGACTTCTCGGTGTAAAACTTAAAACTACTCTTCTGCACCCATTCATCCAAATGTCACAGAGTTAGCTGCAACTGACATGTTGTCATTGCAAGGCTTGAAGAAGAGCAAAACACAGAGAAGTCATCCACAAACAAAGAAAACTGGACAGGACTTTTCACTATGGATGTAATGCTATCAATAGCTATGGCACTTAAAACACTACCTTGAGGGACACCACTCTCATGCTCAAAGAGATCAGATAGGATGTCACCAACTCAGTATCTAAAATAGCATAGCGAGAGGAAGGACTGAATGAAAATAGGAAGTCAACC
Organism: Schistocerca serialis cubense; assembly: GCF_023864345.2. NCBI lineage: Eukaryota > Metazoa > Arthropoda > Insecta > Orthoptera > Acrididae > Schistocerca > Schistocerca serialis. The sequence continues at coordinate 188,192,706 of NC_064646.1, read as the reverse complement.
ATGAAAACCCCATTTGTAAAGCTGTTCTAGGATAAGATATCCTCAAGTAGTGTTGTAGGCCTTCTTGGTGTCAAAAAATATACCTAGAAGGTGATGCCAGCATAGGAAAGCCTATTGTATAGCCACCTCTAGGAGGGTAAGGTTATTAAAGGTGGAGCATTATCTCCTGAACCCACACAGAAAGTGGCAAAGGAGTTGCCTGGACTCTAAGATTCAGGCAAGGCGGCAGTTTACCATCTGCTCCAAGGTCTCCCCCATGCAGCTTGTGAGGGCAACACTATGGTAACTATTTGGGCATGTACAGTGTTTCCAAGGTTTTAAAAGAGGTATTAAAATTGCCTCATATGATGAGTCGGGAAAGTGACCTGACACCCAAATGGCATCAAAATGTGTAAGGAGGGTATCTTTGTTTTGCCTTGTGAGGTGCCGCAGCACACTGTATTGGATCCTGTCATGAGCAGGGGATGTGTCATGAGCCACAAAAAATGCAGAATCCAGCTCCCACATGGAAAATGGGCAGTTGTAATCTTTATCAGAGGTGGACTGGAAGTCCAAATTACACCTCTCAGCAACCACTCTATGGCACTAAAAACCTGGACGCTGATTGGCTGTTGCAGTAACTGTGGCAAAATACACCACCATAGTCTGGGCAATGTCTTGCACATTGGTTTATAGAGTGCCATTCCCCATTACAATAGCCATGGGGCACCTGCCTCATCTCCCAGAAAATTCACCTGATGGTCTCCCACACAATGGAACTTTTGGTGGAATGATTAATGGTGTTCAGGAACTGTTGCCATGACCTGTTCTTGCACTCTTGAATAATTCGGCAACACTTTGCCCTTGCCACACAAAAGGCTGCAAGATTCTCTGCAGTTGGCTGACACTTGAACCTATGTAGAGCCACATGCCTGGTCTTGAATGCAGAGTGGCATCCGGCACTCCAACAAGGGACAGGTGGCCTCTTCTGGTGTCCCTTGGAGTATGGAATGGCTGCTGCAGCAGTGTAGTGGATCATATGATCCACCCGTGTCTCGAGATAAACACAATGTTCAAGCTGGGCCAACTGACTATAAAGTGTCCAGTTGGCTCTACCCATGATGTTCTCCTCATCAGTCAAATGTGAAAGAATGATGTCTGATGATGCTTGGGACAGCTTTTTATCTGAACATTGTGAACCTTTCCCTGCCCCCTGTCTCTTTGGGGATGAGGGGCAAAGGGGACATTGAGAGGCACTCTGCTTATTGTGTGCCTTCTTGACACTCACTACTGAACTGTTGCTGATCTTTTCTATGATGGCTGATTGGATTCCTTTATCCTTAGTCATTTTGCATGGGCATGAACACATGCAAGTATAGGTGATGGTGGTGGATGGTTGTACATTGGATGACATCTGCGTTGAGGTGTCAACCTTAGGAACAAATTTCTGCACCATGGAAGCATGAAGAAGTGGTAAAGACAGGAGGTTTCCTCACCTTATATTCCTTTTTGACTGCTGCATAGGGGATGTGCTTGGTGACTCTTAGTTCCTGAATTTTTCACTCCTCTGCAAAAACAGGGCAGTCTCGGCTCCAGACTGGGTGGCTCCCAGAGCAGTTAATGCAGACTGCTGGAGATGGACAGCCAATTCCAGCTTCATGGGCTGCCTTTCCACATTTCCCACAGGTTGCTTCACCCCCACAACTCAGCGTTGTGTGACCAAAACACTGGCATTTGTAGCACTGCATAGGGTTAGGTACATAAGGCCTAACCCTAAGATGGAGGAAACCTGGCATGATGTGGTCAGGCAACGTTGGAGAATTAAGGGTCACAATGAAGGTGGCAGTCTTCTCAATTTCTCCATTATTCCTATGCATGCTTTGCTCTATGTCCACTATCTCATGTAATGCCAGTTTAAGTTCGGCTATGTCAATATCCATAATGTCATGGTATGTGACCACACCCTTGCTAGAGTTAAGAGAGTTATGCAGATCAACAGCTTCATCATATTCACTCAGTTTTTTGGTCTTCATAAGTAGTCCCACCTGCTTTGCTCTGTTAGTCTCGACTACTAGGGAACCATTCCACAGCCGCTTAACAGACTTCAGGCTTCCTGCAAGTCCTTACAAGCCTTTATGGATATAGAAGGGGGACACTTTTTCAAACATATTTTCCTTCCTCTTAATGACTAAAAACACATTTTGATTTATGATTCCTTCAGCCCTGTTACTATAATTCCACTGATGCAGATTACTAGGAGGGCTAGGCTCCCTCATTCATTTGGAGGATTGGGTGTGAATACCCCCAGGCGGTACACTCTTCCCACTGGGAGGAGAAGATGATTTCGAGGGTTCCAGCTCGGTCCCACGAGCAGCAAGGGAAACTATATCCACTCAGACAGAGCCCGGCATGCCTGAGTAAGCCTCATACAAGTGAGGTGTGGCAGGCTCCCCAGAGGTTGATCACTAATGACTGTTTCATCTCAACAGCCATGCATCTCATCAGTGCAGCACACCTTGAGATTGAAAGGTTTTTTGTAGAGGTTTCTACCATCCTCATGATCTGGGCAGTCAAGCCAAGATCACTATTCACTGCAACATACAACGTTACACTGCTGTGCCATACAATGGTCATTCAAGCATGCCCATAGCTTACGGTAACAGGAGACCGGCAGCACTTACCAGTCCCCAGCTCAGGAACCCTGTGGTTGCCAAGCCCATACCTAGCAAACAGATGCTGAGCCCCTGAGGGCTAGCTCAGAAAACATTTGGAATAGAGCATACGTCTATATGTAGCTTTTTGTTCAGAATCACTGATACTATCACCTCTCAAAACATGTACCTTTCCTCAATGGTGAGTGTTCATCAGAGACAACGATATCATCAGAACTGCCCCAGAGAAATATGGCAGGACCCCTCTTTTCCTCTACAGACATAAATGATCTGTCAGGCAGGATGAGCAGCAGTTAATGGCTGTTATCTGATGATGCTGTGGTGTATGAGAAGATGTCATTGTTGAGTGACTGTAGGAGTATACAAGATGACTTAGAATTCCTAGTTGGTGTGGAGAATTGCAGCTTGTTCTAAATGTAGAAAAATGTAAGTTATTGCAGATGAGTAGGAAAAACAATCCTGTAATGCTTGCATAAAGCATTAGCAGGATGCCACTTGACACAGTCACACTGATTAAATATCTAAGCATAAAGTTGCAAAGTGTTTTGAAACGAAATGAACACATCAGGTTGGTAGTAGGGAAGGCAAATGTTTGACTTCATTTTATTGCAAGGATTTTGGGAAAGTGTAGCTCATCCATAAATGAGATGGTGTATAGAATGCTAGCTGATCTGTTCTTAAGTACTACAAGGTCAGATTAAAGGAAGACACTTAAGCAATTCAGATGCATGGGATTAGATTTTTTAACTGTAGGTTTGATTAGCATGCAAATATTAAGGAGATGATTTATGAACTCAAAGGGAAATCCCTGGAGGGAAGACAATGTTCTCTTTGCAAGGCACTATTGCAAAAATTTAGAAGACTGGCATTTGAGATTGCCTGTGGACTGATTCTACTGTTACCAAAGTACATTCTGCATAATGACCAAGAAGATCAGATGTAAGAAATTGGGGCTTGTACAAAGGCTTCTAGACAGTTTTCCCATATTCTGTTTGTGTGGAACAGGAAAGGAAATGACTAGTAGTGGAATGTGGTACTCTGTGCCTTTCACAGTACTGTAGTTTGTGGAGTATGTATGTAGGTGTTGATGTAGATGTAGAGACACATCTTGTTGATTTTCTGTTTGTAGCAAATTACTAACCATCAATATAGTCCTGTACTTCTGTCCTTATTTCTTTACTATGCAAATTAAATATCAGTGCTGACATGAGAATCCCTGCCTTGCTGCACCTTTCCTGATTTTGGCATCTTGCATAATCTCATCAGTGCTGACTATTCCAGTCTCCTTTGCAGAGAGAGAATAGATTACATTTTATCCTTGTGCTTGATAACACACATCTTAAGAATAAAAAAACATTTTAATCCATTCCACATCTACAGTTCATCCCTTCTCTGCAGCCCACTGTGATGAACATAGCAGACAACATTAGTGCTTGTTCTGTTCCATTCACTTATGTAACAAAGGAAGAATGATTGCCTAAATGCCTCTGTGAATGCTGTAATTACTCTAATCTTGTCCTTTCATTTCCTATGGGAATGATGTGTTGGAGGTTGTAGTATACTGATAGATTTCTTGCTTAAAGCATATTCTTAAAGCTTTATAATTAGGCTTTCATGGAATAGTTTGCATATATCTTCAACATGTATTCATTGCTAGTCCTGTTTGGAACATAAACCACACATTTGAGTGATATTATAGGAATGGGTTACATGAGTGTTTTGTAAACAATCTTCTTTGTAGACTGATTGTATTTTCCTAGCATCTTACCAATGAATCAAAGTCTGCCACCTGATTAACATATGACTGACCCTATGTAATCATTCCATTTCACATGCCTACAAATTGTTAAAACCAGATGTTTGATGGAGTTGACCAATTAAATAACTGTTATTGCAGTCAAAGGACGCCACTTTTTTCATTCCTGTGGACAATTTTATGTCTCTGAACATTTAAAGCAAGTTGCCAATCTCTGCAACACTTTAAAACCAATTAATCAATCCTCCTGCAAATCTACAAATGCAATGAATAGGTCCTACATTAAACATTAGTAACATTTAATACACATTACAGCAATGTTTATATAATACAGCAATGCATTTCAAGATTCTCCTGCATTTTATGAAAAACTGCTCTAGAGTTCTAAGCTATAATGACTCAATATAGCAACTGCTGTCTCATCCACAGAAATTGGAAATAATACTAAAGTTTGTTTCATTGATTTTTCTAAACATCTTTCTAGTATCTACCGCAGTGTTGAAATTGCTTTGCAAGTGCCCTTGATTTTCCAAACACTTGCCCTCTCCTAATATACTTTGAATTTTTCCTTTCTTTCTTCAGCAAATTACTCTTGAAAATTTTTTTGATAGATGTAATACTAAACTGATTAACCAGTAATTTTCACATCATACCACTCTTCTTTTCTTCAGAAGCATGGTGATTACACTCTTTTCAGAATCTTATTGAATTTCCACTGTATGTTTCTTTCATGAGCTTGTAAAGTTCTTGCTTTATCACTTTGCCTGCTGTTGGTAAGATTTCTGATGGTTTTTCATCTATAATTGGGAATTTGTTCTATCCAAATTCATGCAAAGATTTTTGAAATTCAGATACAGATGTTGAATCTCCCCTATGTTGATAACCATGAACCATGATCAAATTTTCAGTTGGTCTAATTTCTACTGGGCAACTGCAAGTATTGTTTCTAATTTCCTCTGGGCAGCTAAAAGTATTGTTTCTATCTTCTTTTCTTATTAACAAATGGAAACTCCAAGTAGGAATATCAACAATGTAGGAAAAAGACAGATTGCTACTTACCTTGAAGAAGACACATTAAGTTGCACATAGGCACAATTAAAAGACATTGACATAAAGCTTTCAGCCACAGCCTTATCAGTAAAAGAGAAGCACACATTATTCATACACACAAGCAAGCACACCTCATGCACACATGGCCACCAACTCTGGCATCTCGAGCTGGAATGCAACTATCATGTGGGATACAAACAGCAATGCAGAGGGGGTGGGGAAGGGGAAGGGACAGTAATGTGCAGGTGGGGAAAGAGATGAAAGCTATCTGGTGGAGTGTGGCAGGACTAGAAAGCCAAGAGACACAGCATCAGAAGGTTTTGGGGCAAGGAGGTGCGGAAAAAGGAGCAAAAAAGGGGAGGAGGGAGGAAAGATGGGCAGATACATTGGTAATGGCAAGAAAATAAACACAGTGGGAGATGAGAAAATGAAGGAGATGACAGGACAGTTTGGGTGGAAACTGTTGGGAGGAGGGTGTGGGGACAATAAGTTACCATAGGTTGAGCCGGGAATAATTATGGGAGTGGAGAAAGGATAAATCCCGTCTGCATGATTCAGAAAAGCTGGTGGTGGAGGGAAGGACCTAGATGAAGCAGTCAGTGAAATCAAGTGTTTTATGCTCAGCTGCATATTTTTGTCACAGGATGGTCTACTTTACTCTTGGCCACAGCCTGGTGGTGGCCGTTCATCCTGGTCGGCAGCTGGTTGGTAGTCATGCCAATATAAAAACCTGTGCGATGATTGCAGCAGAGCTTATAAATGACATGACTGCTTTCGCAGGTGGCATGGCCCCTAATGTGAAAAGATAAACCTGTGACAGGACTGGAACAGAAAGTGCTGGGTGGGTGGATTGGGCAGATTTTACAGCTGGGCCTTCTACAGGCTACGATGTTGTGGAGGTTGGGTGGGTGACGGGACACCACTTTAGGAGGGGTGGGAAATATCTCAGGTAGTATGTGCCTCATTGCAGGCCATGTTGATAGGTAATCAAAGACCAGGGAAGGATGTGGTTCAGTTGCTCCAGTCCTGGATGGTACTGGGTGATAAAGGGGACACTCCTTTGTGGCTGGTTGTTGGGGATGATGGGAGGACTGGGGGTGTGAGGGGAAATGGCACAGGAGATCTGTTTGACAATTAGGTCTGTGGGATAGTGTCTGTCTGTCAAGGCCTTGGTAAGACCCTCAGCATATTGAGGAAGGGAATTTTTGTCACTGCAGTTAACCATCCAGGTGGCCAGGCTGTATGGGAGGGATTTCTGGGTGGGAAAAGGATGACAGCTGTCAAAATGCAGGTACTATTGGTTGTTGGTGGGTTTAATGTGGACAGATGTGCAGATGGAGCCATCAGAGAGAAGGAGGCCAACATCTAGGAAAGTGGCATGCTAGGTTAAGGAGAACCACATGAAGCAGATGGGAGAGAAGGTGTTGAGGTTGTGAAGGCATGAGGGATTTTGGTGTATAGGGAGGTGAAATCAACATTTAGAAATAGTGGTACAGGAGGTAAAGTGCTGGGGATCATGGAGAGTCAGTGAAGGAAGTGGTTGGTGTCTTTGACGTGGGAGGCTACATTACATGCAATTGCTTGGAGTTATTGGTCAATGAGGACCAAAATTCTTTTACTGGGAGACAATCACCAGCCACAATGGGCAATCCAGGATTGTTGAGTGTGTGGATTTTGAGGAGCATATAGCAGGTGGGTGTGCAGGATGTCATAGGGGTGATGAGGGAAATAGATTCAGGGGAGATGTTCTGGGAAAGGCATAAGGCTTTAAGTAGGGATTGGAGGTTGTGTTAGGCTTCTGTGATGGGATCACTCTATCAGAGTTTATACTTGGAGGAATCAGATAATTGGTGGAGGCCTTTAGCCAGGTAATCACTGCAATTCATGACAACATTCGTGGAACCTTTGTCTGCAGGTAGGATGATTATGTCAGGATTTGTTTTGACATTGTGTATGGCTGTTCTTTCTACTACTGAAAAGTTGGTGTTCTGAGAAAGAGACCTGGGGAAGGATGATGAGATTAAGTTGGAGGTAAGGAATTCTGGGAAGGTGATCAGAAGTTGGTTAGGTGAGAGGAAGGTACGATTACGGTTGGATGGTGGTATGAACTGGAAGAGGTAGGGTTCAATGCCAGAAATGGGGTGCTTTTGGTTGGAGAGATTGGCAGCAAAGAAGTGCTTCCATTGCAAGGATCAGGAGAAGGAGAGTAGGTCTTTGACAAGTCTAGCATCATTAAATTTGGGTGTAGGGTTTAAGGTGAGGCCTAAATGAAACATTTAACATTATCATTAATACACTGAGTGTATCAAAAAGAATTGTCAAATTTGGCACATCTATATTTCTGAAACATATAGAATGAATTTTGTTTTCTGATAAATGGGCAACTCAATTTTTTTTTCCGTACCTTTCCATAGGTTCCCACACTGCAGCGAGCATGTCTTCAGTTACAGCTTTTGCAGCTGCTGTTACGCAATGTCTCAGTTCACTCATTGTTGTTGGTAATGGTGGCATATAAACAGAGCCTTTTATAAACCCCCACAAGAAATAACCACATACAATCAGGTCCAGTGTCCTTGGAGGCCAGTAATGTAAGGCTGAATCATTTGGTTCAGGGTGACTGATCCATTGTTCAGTAATACTTTGATTTAAAAATTCTTGTGCTTCCTGAGGCCATTGTGGTGGTGCCTCATCCTGTTTGTAAATGAACTCATTCGAATTAGTCCCCAACTGTGGGAAAAGAAAGTTCTCAAGCATTTTGAGATATGTACTTCCTGTAACAGTGCTCTCAGCAAAGAAAAATGGACCATACACCTTTTCCCATGAAACTGTACAAAATACATTAAATTTTGGAGAGTCCCTCTCATGTTGAACAACTTCATGTGGTTGTTCCATATCCCATATTCTCATATTATGACAGTTCACCTTTCCATTTAAATGGATGTTGCCTGGTCACTAAACACTAAGTGTGGAAGAAAACTGTCATCCTCCAAATTGCCGAGAATGAAATTACAGAATCCTATGTGTTGTTGTTTGTCACTTTCATGAAGAGCTTGCAGTAGCTGAATTTGGTATAGTTTCATGTGTGAATGTCGATGCAACACATGCAATATGGACTTCAGGGGCATGTTGAGGTGTCAAGCTGCACGGCAAATGGAGTTCTGTGGACTCCTTGAGAAATTATGGTAGATGCGTTCAATGTCTGTGTCAGACACTCAGGGATTGCCCGGTGATTTGCCTTTACACAAACAACCTATTGTTTGGAATTGTTCAAACCATCGTCTAATGCTCTGTGCTGTAGGAGGATCCACACAATACCTAGTACAAAAGTCACGCTGAACAGTTATGACTGACCCACACTGTGCAAGACATAGAACACTTTCTGATGTCCCAGCACAATTTTTACTAGAACTAAAGTGGGTGCACATTGCTGCTACCTAGCAAGAACCATGTAAAACTCTAGAGTCTGTTCTTTCCAACAGTGCATTGTTCAAGCACATACCTCAAATAACATAACAGTTATGAGTTTTTAAAAGTGGATAATTCTTTTTTATACACCCTGCATGATATTGATATGGTTAGTTTCAAACTGCATTTCAACATAAAAATGTAACCGTAAGTGGCAGTTCCAGAACAAACAGCTGTATTGCAAAGAGAATAAAAGTTTTCTCCCAGAAGAAGAGACTATTGCATTAAACATGCACTGTAACTTGAATAATACTCTACCAGAATTACACATATGAGAGGGCTACTCAAAAAAACCAAACTTTCTTTTTAACTTATTTATTCACATTTTAAGCATAAATATTCAATCCCCTTCAAAGTATTCTCCACTTGCACTAATACACTTGTCTAATATCTTATTGTGTTTTTCAAAAAATTGTTTAAATTCATCTTTCATGATGCTTGACACTGCTTCCATCATTTTTTTCTTCACCTCAGCAACATCAGCAAAATGCTTTCCCTTAATGTCTCTTTTCATTCTAGGAAACAAAAAAACAAAAACGTGACCAGAAAGAGGTTTGTCGCAAATTGACATTTCACCAATTCAGAAATGGGAAAACCTGTCAAACAGTTTAGTTTTCCCCATAGCATCATACTTGTACACAATTTTTAACATTTTAAAAGTTTGGAATGCTCATTCTATTCACAGGAATGTTCATTCTATGCAATCATAGAAGGAAAATGTAGTATTACAAGAACTCTTCCCACCAAAAAATTAGTTTTGTTTCTTTTGGGTACCCCCTTCTATATCATAAAAAAATATTCTAAAATACTAGCAAAGTAATCAGAGGAGTAAAAAGAATGCATAATAATATATACATATATAAGTCAATAAATAAATTAAAAGTCGCATGGAATGAGTAAAAATAAAAAAAATAAACTGGTGAAAACAGAGCACCATATAAAAATGTAAAACTATCACAAGAAATTAAAAAAGTAACAAATACCTTTGAAGTAGTGACACATTTTTACATGTGTTCCAGACAATATGACTAAATTATACACAAATAAGAAAAGCCAATCTTACAAATATGTAGTAGGTCAATGTACATCAGTAGGCACACAGGATGAAACAGCAAAAGCAATAAAAGGATTAAGAAACTTTAACTCTGCAGGCATTGATTATGATCCTACAACAATCTTAAAGAAGAATAATCTTAACTGAAGTACTTACATGCTTATACAACTGCTCTCTCTTTGCATCTAAGGTAATAACAGTTTATAAAAAGGATGGCAGACACAATTTAAGTAACTACATGTGCTTCATAATTTCCTCTTGCTCTCCAAAAATATTAGAAAAAATTACATATGACAAACTTACAGTATTTATAAATAAAAATAAAAGCCTATATAATGAACAACAAGGATTCAAAAATAGAGAGCAACAAGAATTGTGATTTATGAATGCATTAAATATATAATAAGACTGACAGAAATAAAACAGAAATTACCCAGTGAAAGCTTTTGACATGGTGGGTCAAGATTCTGCTATAAAATCTTGAACACTATGGTATTTGAGATCTATCTAACGGTTGAATCAGTTTCCTTTAAATATAATTCACCTCAAGAATATGTAATAGGACAACTTCCATTCCTTTCGCCTATTAATGAGCTAAGCTTAAACATTGATCCTCATAAAACCATCATATTTACCAATGACATGACCAAATGTAGTAAAAGAGGAAACTGATGAAGAATTTAAGGTGTCAGTAAACACTGTCACAAAGCAACTCAGCAAGTGGGCAGAGAACAATCAGTTTATAATAGGCAGGGGGAAAAAATTCACTAGAAGTTCACAATGCTCTAAACAAAGACATATACACTTCATTAATCTTTGTCACTGATGAACCAGATAGTAACGGTTCAGAAGCCAGTTCTCAGGGTAATGGTTCCAAGGCAATTTAAAATGGAATAAGCATACAGAAAATCTTAATGTGGGAAAATCTTTCAAGTCATATTTACAACATCATCACTTCATTCCATTAAAAATATTTATATGTATGAAGTGCATTATATAAGTAGAAATGATTTGTAATTTAAATATGTATACAAAGTGTTAGCTTCGTGATCCATTATACACACACTTGTTCGATGTCTTATGCATAAACTGCTTTTATAGATAAGAAGACTGTAAAATACAATGCAATACAATGATCAACTTGTACCCAGCACATAATTTTATTAATTTCTCTCCTCTCTCTCTCTCATTTTGCTTGCTGAGACTGAATCTCACTTTATTTTCTGCTCCTGCCTTCGCCAACAACTACATACCAGTCTCCCATTATCACAACATTCTCATTGTCTTTACCATTTTTTATCATTTTATTAATAGTAATAACCACTTCTTCAATTTCACTGTGGTTAACATGCATACTTGTATGACTAAAATATCTTTTGCAAAAACATTCAATTTCACCATCGATGTTTACTCTGTTTACTGGATCTACATCTTAGCTGTATTGTCTATTTCCCAATTCATTACTATATCCACTCTCGCTGTACCATTATCTGACCCAGTAAGAATAATATGATGATCCCCAAAAATTCTCCCTTTCTGGCCACCACATCTTACTGATTTCTAAAATATCAATCTGCATTCTTTTCTTAGGTTCCCACATTGTCTTAGTTTCTGAACATTCCACATGTCCACCGTAATTAGCATTCTCTCTTTGTTCAAGTCCTCCCAAATAGTCCCCACTCACACATCCAAATGAGGGAAATTTTACCTCCAGAATATCACATCATTTTTTATAGTGTGTTACATGTACCAGGGAAAAATAACATCGTTTTTTCTTATTTCCTTTCATACTGCACCAATGTAACCATGAAAGTCATCCCAGCCACACCTACAGGTAGCATAACTATGACCATACAATTCCCATCAATTGTGACAACAAGAAGAAATGCTGCTGTCCTCCAGGATAATGCTCCTCTTTGTACTATTCCCAACAATGAGGGTTGTTTCTTCCACTATGTAAGTTGCATTGGCAATTCTTTGGTCCTATTTACCTTACAGTCTCACAGTCTTTACCATAACTTTGGTATGAAGCCCTTATGTCATAATACCAACTGGATCTTCAGTTCTCCTTTATACCAATTTCTGACAGTTGGGTTCAGCATTAACATGTTGTTGTTGTTGTTTATTGTTATCTTCAGTCTGCAATATATCAGCCAGATGCCTCCCATATACAGCATCCACCTGGTGACAAAGTGGCAAACATCCGTGCAATTTGGAGTCACAGGCCAAGGGATGCCACAAGGAAATCATCCAACATCTATTGCACATCCAAACAGATATCAAACTGCTTGTGAATCCAAACCCATATTATCAGTCTGGAGTGAAAGAAGACGTTTGTAAATGCGGAGATAACAAATGGCCATGTTCACAGGACACAGAATATCAGCACTTAAGGGACAAACCAACTAACCAAATGAGGGAATGTCTTCTAAGAATAATTTTCTTGAGCAGTTGTGTGTGATCTTTCACCATGGGAATTGTGTGTGGCATACAGTTAAGAAACAGTTTTAATGTGAAAAAAAGAAAAGAAATGAGTTTGCCAATCAGTTGCATGGTCACACACAAAGAGAGATCTCTGCAGACTGTCAGGAGAGAGATGGTATGAGTGGAAACATGGCTTCAAGACTGCAAGGGAGACACTTGTATATGTGACTAAATAATAATGAAATTCAAGCTTTCGCAACAAACTGTTGCCTCATCAGGAAAGAGGGAAGGAGAGGGAAAGACGAAAGGATGTGGGTTTTAAGGGAGAGGGTAAGGAGTCATTCCAATCCCGGGAGTGGAAAGACTTACCTTATGGAGAAAAAAGGACAGGTATACACTTTCGCACACACACACATATCCATCCGCACATACACAGACACAAGGCACTTCATTGGCTGAGTTGATGTGTAGGTGAAGGATTAGGTGGGTGAGGGCAATGGATTGTTCAGTTTGGAACTGGTATAGGGACTGATGGAAAGAAGGATTACAGCCAGAGATGGGAACTTTAAGTGTGAGGCCTTTGGGGGTAATGCCAAATGTCAGACAGGCCTGAGAAAATAAAATATGGGAGTGTAATCTGGCTAGGGCGAAGGCATATTTGCAGAGGGAATGTAAATAAAAATTAATGGGGTCGTTGTGGGGATGTTATGAGGATGACATGGTATTAGAAGGTGGAAAGTGTAACATGAGGCTGAAATGAAAATGAAAATAAATGGCGAGAGATTAGGTGAACTAGAAAGCAACTGGAGATCTGGTGTGAAAAAAGGCGAAAAGGTGTTGGTTATAGCTGGGCTATGTTGATCCTGTGGTGAACTTGGGTTGGTAGACAACGATGTGCACAAAGGTTATGTGGTTGTTTTGCTGCCAAAACACGTTAAAGGGTGGAGCAATTCGGGAAAAACTACAGCTGTTCCCCTGACGCTTCCTTTCATGACCAAATTAACTATTCCTTGATGCTTCAGGATGTCTCCTGTCAAGTTATGCCTTTTTTAATTGAGTTGAACCATAAAGCTCTTTACTCTCCAATTTGTTTCAGCACCTCTTCATTAGATACTCAGTCTACCCACCTGATCTTTGGCATTATTCCATAACATGACATTTCAGAAGCTTCAGTTGTCCTTGTGTCTGCATTTTTTGCTGTCCAAAACTACCCTTGAGTACCACACTTTCAGAAAATAGGCCCTAATTCCTAAAACTTAAATTTATATTCAATGTTAGCATTTCTTACTATTGCTATTCTGCATTTTATATTCCTTTACTTTGTCCACTGTCCATTATTTTGATGCCCAACAGGCAAAACATACTGACTACTTTCAGAGTCTCATTTCTGATTTAATTTCTTAAACATGGCCTGATTTAATTTGGCTACACTCCATTATCTTTATTTACTTTTATTGTCATCCTATACCTCTTTTATATGTGCTATTCATTATATTCAACTGATCTTCCAAATCTTTTGCAGTCCCAGACAGAATTACAATGTCATCAGGATATCTCAAAGTCTCCATTTCTTCTCTCTGATCTTTAGAAGCTTTTCCCAATTTCTCCACAGTTTCCTTCATCACATGCTCTGTGTAAATACTGAATCACACAGGTGCCAAGCAACAACCCTGGGTCAACATCTCCTCAACTGCTACCCTTTCATGTCTTTCAATTCTTACAACTGCTGCCTACTTTGTGTAAAAGTGTTCCAGTCAGAACTGTCAAAAGCTTTTTCTAAATCTAAAAATGCTATAAATCTAAGTATGTGTTTCTTCAGTATATCTTCGAAGGTAAATTGTAGGCCACAATTGCCTTGAGGTGTTGCTCTAGTTCCTCAGGACCCACACTCATCATCCTTCAGTTAAATAGTGATCAGTTTTTTATTCTCCTGAGGAAAATTCATGTTAATATTGATTTATTAAACTGCTGGTACAATAATAATCACACTTCCCAACTGAGGGTGCTTCTTACATATCCTACATACCAGATGAAACAGTTTTGTCATGGGTGGTTCTCCCAAGAATTCTAAAGGAATGCTCCTACCCGAGAAGTCTTACTTCAACTAAGGTCTTTCAGTCCTCTCTCAAAAACTTCTCACAGTATTTATCCACATTTCATCTTCATTCACTTCCCCTTCCCCTTGTTTAATATATTCTTTATGTTTATTTTCATTATAAAACTCTTCTGTATTTTACTACCACCTTTCAGCCTTCCCATCTTTATTTAGTACTGGCTTGCCACATGAGTTCGTGATTTGCATACAGCTGCTTCTATTATCTCCAAAGGTTTCTTTAATTTTAATATATGCTGTATCTTATTCCGTATAGTCATGCATGGTTCTGCAACTTGGGATTTCTCCTTAAGTCATTCCTGCTCCTCCATTTCACACTTTCTGTCAGTCTTGTTTTTTAGACTTCTGTTATTCCATTATGTCTGTTTCAAGCCTTCCTGCTCAAATTAAAAAAAAATAATTATATTGCAAAGCATCAAAAATGCTACTTTGTTTGTTTGTATCAAGCTGTCAACTAATTATGACAAATATGAGTGTAGGATGAATTATTTATAAAATAACGTTCATGAATAAAAAGAAATTGATATATTTCATTATTTAACTTAACATTTTGATTTTTGAAGTTTGTCATTTTTGTTATTGGTCAGTATCTAGAGGTATAAAATTCTGGACACAGGAGGATGATATAGTTCAACTTAAAAATGTGTTCTCAAGATGAACTTGTTACAGGCAGTTTCTCTTTCAGACAAAAAGGGGTTTAATCTGCAATGACACATCAGAACACTTCCAACTTCTATCAGACAGCAGCACAAAACAGACTAACCTTTCTCAAGTACAGTATTCAGTGTGAACTACTATATCTGTGGCAAAATCCAGCTCCCATAAAAAGTGACAGCAATGCTGGTATCATGTTGTAGTTCAAAGAGGTTACAATTACACATCAATTGTTAACTTCAAAAGATATAACTTTATAAATTAATCATCTTTTATGACATTTGCACCGTAGAAGTTTTTCAAATTGTAATATAGTATTTACTTAAATAGTAAAAATAAAAGATTTTATAAATTCAAAAAGTTTCTGTCAAGATTAAAATAAAGACAACTTTTCATATTTTTGAAATATTTTCTTGTAAACATTTGAACTTATTTGTAACTAAGACAAATAATTCTCTGTAACTTATTCAATCACAACAAAGAAAACCACTATTTCAGTCAGTTACAGCCTAATGGTCCCTTTGAACTTTCAGCAACCTCTAGCTGTTTCACTTTACAAAGTTTCTGCCTCCTCAGTTTCCTATTATTCTACAAATTCTTCACCTGTAATTTGCATGTCACAACTAATAAAATTGTGGTCAGAATACACATCTGCTACTGAAAATGTTTTGAAGTCTACCATCAGGTTTCTAAATCCATGTTTCACAATTATATAGCTAGATGGAATGTTTCAGTGTCTCCAAATCTCTTTTTTCATTACTCTTAAACCAAGTGTTACCAAGGATTAAACTGTGGTCTGTAAAAATTTCTAGCAGGTGGCTTTCCCTTTTATTCCTTACCTCCACTCCACCTTCTCTATTAATTCTCTTTTTCATACTATCAGATTCATGTCCCTCATCATAATTAAATTATTGTCTCCCTGAATACTTGCTTTTACCTCACCACACTTATTTTCAATCTATTCATCATCTGCAGCAAGAAGTGGTATGTATTTCCTTTTGTTTAGTTGCTCTATACATTTTCAACAAATTGGAATGCTATGCCACTGTATGTATTTGTATTGTTTTTTGTATTTGTTACTAGGTGCTCTGATATTGGGCTTTGCTCAAAACACATCAAGATCTCCTTTATTTCTGCAGGTTTTGAGCATTTTTAGAGTCATATTTATATTGATTGTGATTATGGCTGCATATTTCCATCAAGACTCTAAGTCTGATCTACAACACTTCACTAGTTCCCACTATATTCTGCTAGACTGCTTGAGTGGGATGTGGGTGGAATGAAAGAAGCGGTTTGTCAGAGGTGAATGAAAGTCATACTTATAGAATGCCCGAGTTTGTTGTGGATTCAGACAACAATGGGATCCTCCAGAAAGGATATTAGTTCTCGCATATGCCAGTTGCATGAGCAGCAGGGTTGGGTGGTGAAAAGTAGAGGGAATTTTAAAGCAATAATCATATCACAGGGGTGAAAGTTGAATAACAAACTGCAGGACAGACACTAGTTCTAAATAGTGGCCATCTGTCCAGGAGTATAGCTAAAACACAGGGGAGACAGGAGCAGATGGTATAAAGCTATCTGCCCTGTAGGACATCCCTCTGTATGTCGATGTAGAAGGCAGCCCTGTAGGACATCCCTCTGTATGTCAATGCAGAAGGCAATCACATGGCCTCTTTTCCACACAACTTCATTGTTTATTCAAAGTATGCTGGACTATGCAGCAGCGTAGTATGAGCTCTGTACTGCCCTTGGCCTTGATATATTGACTCGGCTTACGTGTGTAGGTGGCTCGAATGAGTGGCTACTGAGTTTATATTTCAGCGAAAGAGAAAGACAATAAAACTTATTAATTTCTTGGCATAAAAGGTCCAACTGGGATTGTATATATATGCAATTATGGAGGTTGTACTATATCTAACTCCAACCTACTCATTTCTCTATCGAAGACCATAAGAGGATGAATTCCAGTTATCATACATAAGCCCATCAATGGCCAACATCTATGAGATGGCTCCCATAAAACAGACACATCATCACTGTTACAGTATTCTATGAAAGCTAGTTCACAGATCTTGGCCACTGATGGGATTGTGTATACAACTGGAGTTCACCCCTTCCATATCAGTTAAGGCCTGAAGATGGTGTACTGAGTCACCGAAACTGGTTGTTATGTAATAAAATAATATTAAAACAGTGGCTGCAGGTGTTTCATTTTATTATATCTCCCTGAGCATTGTTCAACAAGTGAAATGAATCACAGACTACTGTATTTTTACCTCTGGAATATTTTACCCAGAGGGAACCCATGATTTTTAAATGATGCAGTGGAGCATTAAGCACAGAAAGGAAAACAGAGAGATAGAAAGGTTAAGATTACAGAAGTTTTATAGAATTAAATTTGCAAACACAAACATAAATGAGGTTTCACAAATATGCTGGTGTGTTATTTTAATATTCAGGATAGTCACTATCACTGCAAATACTTGTTTCGTGCTGCATTATTTGTTTGAAGTACTCTTAGTGCAGCTTGCAATGGGTGGAGTTCTCCAGGAGATGCCCTTACATCACAGCAAGTGCTGTGTGGAGCTACCAACAGAACATGGACTACTCAGGGGGAGGTGGAGTGGAGGGTGGGGGCACTCATATAAATATTTTTATAGTTTTCCTACCTGGGATCCTCTATATAGAAGCAACATACAAATGAAAAACTTGAAGATAATGTTATGGGAAGGGAAGAGGAAGCAGATAAAGAAGTGATGGAAGATATGGTACTGAGAGGAGATTTTCATGAAGCAGTGAAAGACTTACATTGAAACAGGGTACACAGAGTTAATGACATTTTCTCAGAATTATTGAGATCTTGAGAAAACCAATCATGACAAAACTATTCCATCAAGTATACAAGACACATGAGAGGCAAAATTTCTTAAGTTGTCAAGAAGAATGTAATAATTCAACTCCAAATAAGGCAAGTGATGACAGATATGAATATTAATGTGCCATCAGTTTAATAGAAAAGGCTGACAGAAGCCATCCTTGGGGTTTATCATTTTGGGTACCAGAGAAATGTACGAACACATGAGGCAATACTGACCCAACATCTTATCATAGAAGTCAAATCTTAAAAAGGCAACCATGCAGTTACAGTGTTTCCAGATTTAGAGAGAGCATTTGACAACGTTGACTAGAAAACACTCTCTGAAATTCTCATCACAGAAAGGATCAAATGTGGGAAGCAAGGGATCATCTACAAGTGCATAAATTAGACTCCCATTATGAGAGTCGAAGGGCATGTAAGTGAGGCAGTATTGAGAAAGAATTTACAGTCTATCCACCATGTTGTTCAATCTGTACAATGAAGAAGCAGTAAAAGAAACCAAACAGAAATTCGGAAAGGGAACTGGAGTTCATGGAGAAGATATAAAAACTTTAAGATATGCTGATGTCACTGTAATTCTGTTGCATTTCGCAAAGGAGTTGGAAGACCAGTTGAATGGAATGGATAGCATTTTGAAAACAGTTTGTGTGGCGAACATCAACAGAATTAAAGCAAGGCTGTTTTTGAATTAAATCAAGTAATGCTGAGGAAATTAAATTATGAAATGAGATACTAAAAGTAGTAGATGAATTTTGCTATTTGATGAGCAAAATAACTGAAAATGGTTGAAGTAGAGAGGATATAAAATGCAGACTAGCAACAGCAAGAAAAATGTTTCTGAAAAAGAAAATTGGTGATGGAGTTAGACCTCATACATAGAAAATGAGAGCAATCACAGATTTTCAGACTCCTTGGCACATTTGTGTAGTGGGAAGTTTTCCCAGACTGTACTCATACTACTGGCAATTCATAAAGGACTCCTGTACCAAGGAACATCCCTTATAAAAATTACTGTACCGAGATACCAACTTTTCCTGGAACAAGGTGCAAAGAAAATCTTTCCTTGCCTTAAGGAGGTGCTATAAACTTCTCCAATACTGTTGTAATGCTGTATGACAAGAATGCCGATCTAATACAAATTCAGGAAGATGCTGAAAATGTGATAGCTTTTGCTTTCAAAGTATTCTCCAAGACTGAGAGGAACTACACTGCAAATGAGAAAGAATGTTTGGACCATCAACAAATTCAGGTCATATTTGCTTTGAAAACTACTTATCGTTGTGACATGTCACTATTCTCAATGCTGGATAACTAGCCTGAAGGATCTGCTGGGTTGTTGGCTGGTGAGAGACAGGTACTGCGACCTGAGGAGTACAGTGTTAGAGTGGTAGACAAAAGCAACCACTAACACAAGAATGTCAAATGCCTTTCAAGGAAATTTTGGTGGACTACAGCAACATAGACAAAATTTCAGTCATGGCTGTATTGAATGACACTGCTGCAGAACAGAGGGAAGATCCAGAGCTGCTGAAAACTACAGCAGCCTTGAAGAATGAAGAACTAAGCAAAGGAGAACTAAAACAATAAACAGAACATCGTATAAGAGGAACTACAATCTGATGGAGGAGAAATGGTTGTTTGTCCTCCCAGCCCATTGACATGCAATTACCTCAAAGTTTTCCCATGACACTCCAACATCTGATAACCTGAAATGAGATACTAAAAGTAGTAGATGCATGTACCACTGACCAGGTTTCTACCAGTCCATTAGACATTATATGAGTCACTGTACAAAATGCCAATGATGAAAGCACATGCCACAATTACCTTGGGGCATCTGGTATCAGTTGTAACTGTTGTAGAGCCATTTCATAAATTTGGTATCAACCTCTTGGGGAGGTTCCCAAAGATGACAAATGGGAACTGATGGGTAATGATCTGTACGAACTACCTCACTTACTACGCTGACATCAAAGCTGCACCAAATGCTGAAACTTCAAAAATTAGAATGTTCCTTGCAGAAGACGTCATTTCAGAGCTCAGAGCATCCTATGTGATGACCTCTGATTATGGTAAAGGTTTCCAATTAAGACTAGTATAAGAGGTATTTCATATTGCAAAGTCACCCTCGGGAAGACAATTGCCTACCATCCAAGATCATTGACAGATATGCTCTCAATGTAAGTCAATGTCAAACAGAGAGATTTGAATACAATACTGCCCATTGTGACATTTGTATACAATATAGAGAAGCAAGACACTATAAGCTTCATGCCCTTCGTTCTAATCATGATTCTGAGGCCAAAATGCTGTTCCTGTTTCAAGTGAAACCCCTCATCACCAGGGCCAAAGAAGCAAGACAGCCGGCTCACATACGGATCCAGACATCCAGGGGAAAGACTTAGACCACTGTAATACCGAGCACCAGCCAGTGAGGTACAGCTCAGGAGATTTGGTGTGGATATCCACACCTGTGGACAAAAAGGGAGTACAGGAAAAGTTTTTAATGTGTAACACGTGCACTTTATATTTTGATTTCAAAAGTGTACATAAAAATTCCATCAAATCCAGCACAGCAGCTGCTGAGACACTGAACTCAATATTGTGGCATGCTTTCGTCAGCCAATCATAACTCATGTCAAATGATCTTGCCAGCCAATGACAGCACATATTCAGAGAATAGGACATGTCTTTAGACACTGTTAACAAAAACATAAAATCATGCATATACTCATGTACCAAAGAAAAATAGCAAAATACATATTCTTGCAGATATCTATGGTAAAGGAATTGGCACTGTCAAACCAGGAGTGCCTTTATCTGAAATTCTAAAAAACTGTGAAAGCTCCCTATAGTCTGCAAGCAACTTTATTGTGATAGGAGGCACAAACGGCATATACTGTAATGAAAGAAGATGGGAAACGAGGGTTTTGAAAGACAGCATTCGAAATAACCCACAAATTACCTTTTTGTTGTTGTTATTCCATGGAGGTATGATTTAATAGAAAAATCATGTGTTAATATTGAAATCACATGAAAAATTTGTAAATCATTTCCCACTGCAACTTCCAAGCCATTTGACAGCAGTGTGAGAGTGCACTTTACAAAAGATGGTCTGCACCAAAATAGCAGTGGTAAAGATGGCATGTGTGCTGTAGTAATGAAAGCTGTTCTATCAACAAGTAAAATAAACAGTATCCCAATCCCCGTGCCTTCAGTGACAAGTTTTGAAGATCCAACCATATCTGTGCAAACAGCAGATTACTCAACAGGAACACTACCACAAACTTCAGGTGCAGCAACATTGGAATCTCAAAATGTAGCCATCACACCTGCAACTGATGTCTCCCTGCATTCACCAGCAGCAGTGGTAGAAACTTCATCTACTGTTGACCTTCCATCAGTGGCTCAAGACACTTCATCAGTCTTAGTCCTTCATAATCTACAGCAGTACAAGATCCTGCTCCACCTGATGTGTCTCTATCATCAGCATTAACAGAGGCAAGCATAAGAAGCACAAGAGCCAGGAAATGCACAACTCTACAGGATATTTGGTACCCAGCCTCAGCTCCAGGACTAACCTAAGTCAAAAATCTGCAGGTACACTGCCTATAATCTCTAATTTTAATTTACAACAAAACAGTGACATCAGAACAAAGAGTTTAGGAAATGACAAACTTTGTATTTTCCATCAGAATATAATGGTTCTAAGAAACAAGCTGGACCAGCTGTGTTTGCATTAGTAACACTGATACATTAAACAATGCCCATATATTATGTTTTACTGAATAACATTTGATGGAAAGGATTGAAATGTTGCAACTATATACGGTAAGTACAACCCAGTGGCTTATTATGCTAGAAATACAACAAATAAAGGAGGAGTAATAATGTATACTAAAAATAATATAGTGCACAAGTCCGTAGATGAAAAAAAAAAAAAAGCTTGGTCATTTTAAAGTAAATTTCATTACCTGTAATAATCATAGAACAGATTTTGAGAATGTAATAAGCTCTTTTAATCTGAGGGCAGTTGTTGACTTTCCTACAAGAGGGCCTAAGAACTGCATGAGTCTGATTGACATTATTTTTGTAGACAACAACAGAATTGATAACATATGTGTAACACAAATCTCAAATGACCTTTCCGAATAGGATGGGCAGTTGTTAAAAATGAATGATGCAAGCCTGGATAACATGAGTAGTTTTACCAATAGAGCTTTTAGACTAATCAATAGTGAGAATCTGGAAACCTTCAGCAGGCAGTTGCAGCAGTTGGAATGGGACAATGTATATAAGGTTAAAGGTGTCAATGATAAATTTAACATATTCCTGAATGAATTCATCTGAGTGAATGCAGGGGACAATGTCTCACTAAGGGAATCAAAATATCTTGTAAAACAAAGAGAATGCTTTATGTCTCACCAAGAAATTCTGACAAACCTCAGGATAGGGTGTGCTACAAATTACACTGTAGCACCCTGAAGAGTGTAATTAAAAAATCCAAGCACATGTTTATTAAATCTGAAACTAACAATTCAAATAATAAAATAAAAACTATTTGGAAGATGATGGTCAAAAGGGAGACAGGAAAAATTACAGAAGATACTGTACAGGTGGTATCAAAGTGTGTCATAATGGAAGCTTGGTAGATGATATATTTGCCAATAATCTTCAACAACCATTTTTTGACAGTAGCAGATAAAATTGGTAGTGAAGGGTCTAGAGTTGAAACATGAGTCTTTGACAAGAAACAGTGAGAACAAAATTAGTCAGATGCATGTACCTTGTACTACAACCAAAGAGATTAAGCAAGTAACAAGGAAAATGAAAAATAAAAATCCCACTGATGTGGTTAATATATCTATCAAAGTACTGAAGCACTGCTGCAGATTTATTCTTGAAGTTCTCTGTCACATATTTCATAAGTCCATAAATCAATGTACTGTCCCTAATAGACTCAAATATGAAATTGTGAAACCACTGTTCAAAAAAGGTGATAAAGCTGATGTTTTGAACTACTGGCCAATTTCTTTGTTAACAAGTCTTTCTAAAACTAATGTTCAAGAGAATCATGGATTGTCTTAATAAAAATAAAATCCTTAACAAAAATCAGTTTGGATTTCAAAAGGGTACTTCAACTGAACACACTGTTTTCTCAGTTGTCAACCAACTTCTTGAATCCATAAACAATAAAATGTCACCAGTTACAATTTTCTGTGATTTGTCTAAAACATTCAACTGTGTAGATCACAAAATTCTACTTACCAAGGCTGAGCACTATGGATTAAATGGGAAAGTAAGAATGTGGCTCAAGTCCTGTCTAGACAACAGAAGGCAGTATTGAACAATTCTGCAATGGCACCTGCCTGCTATGACTGAGGCACAGTAAAATGTAGAGTGCCACAGGGCTCCATGCTTGGTTCCTTACTTTTCCTCATCTTTATCAATGCTCTGTCATGCTGTATGACACAAAAAGTACACTTCACTCTGTTTGCTTCTGACCCAACCATTATGATTGACAAAACACTCAACTGCACTGTAGAGAATATTGCGACCACTGTATTCAAAGAAGCTCTAGATTGATTCACTTCAAGTGGTCTGTCACTCAATGTTAACAAGACTTGTTTCATTCAGTTTCAAACAGCAAGTAAAAAACATGAAAATATTCAAATAAAATATGGTGACAGTGAAATATTGAGAGCTGAGTGTTCCAAATTCATGGGATTACATGTAAATAACAATCTAAACGGCTCAGTTCACATTGATGACCTACATAAAAGACTGAATTTAGGAGCATTCATTCAATTTCATATGTTTGGACTTGGAAACAATTAAAGCTCCATACCGAGGATATCTCCATTTACTTATGGCATATGGAATCATATTTTGGGGTAACAAGACATTAGAAAACAAAGTCTTTATTGCACAGAAAAGAGTTATGAGAATTATGGCTAGAGTGTACCCAGATGCTCTAGCAGAAACTTATTCAAACAGCTTGGGATCCTCACCATGCCATCTCAGTACAGTTTTTCACTAATATGCTTTGTGAACCCTAATCATACAATTTACAAAACAAACAGTGAATACTGTGATCACGATGCAAGAAGTAAGCATGATCTTCACAAAGATATAAAAAAATCTCAGCATCATACTGAAAGAAGTACATTATTCAATCATAAAAGTAAACAATAAACTTCCATTTCATGCTCAATCAGTCATTAGGGACATGACTAAATCCAAAAAACAGGTGGAACTTTATCTTTCCAGTCATTTTAATTGAATCAACTGCGTGGGTTCTTGGTGAAACATGGTAAATTAAGTAAACAAACACTGTTTTTTGCCCTTGTTTCACAATTTTATTGTTAATGTTATTGCAGAACCTAGGTTTCGGGTCATAAGCCGATTTTCAAGTACATTACTGATTCCCAAGGATGACAATGGACAGATAAACATGACAACAAGGCAAAGATAATCATCTCAACTTCTTAAGGTATTGATCCACAGCTTAATGTACAATTACATCAATGACCCTTTTTAACAAAATACATACATTATTACACATTCTGCAATTACATTACAATGAGTGGACAAAAGTTATGGATCAGCCAAGAGCTTTTTCACTACATTGGACTGGGGCCCAAAAGTTTGCTTCTATCCTGTGGTTGTGATCTCATCTAAAAGAAGCGAATATTGAATTGGGTTTGCTTGGGGATACACACATCTGTCTTTTAATTTCTAAAATTTCTAATTGGTTGAGTTTGGCCCCCTTTTCTTCTGTGTGTCAGGAAGCAAATAAACAGATACAAACAGTGTGTAAAGTGTACCCAAACATAAGTTTTCTATCAATTGATTTCCTGGATAGATGCAGCTTTACAAAACATGGCATGCACCTGAATAGAAGAGGCAAGTTATCTCTGTGCAAAGCTATTTACAAAACGTTAGAACCATATAAAAAACAAAGTATCTATGAGTCAGTACCAGCCATTGTAATGAACTACCAATACATTACTGGAAGCAACCATGGAGGAAGTGAATCTGTCTTGGAGACAACAACTAAAGCAGCTGCAGAACCACAAATTGCTACAGCATCACGATCAAATTCAGTAACAACTGCAGCACCAGCAAAACCAGCAACATCTGAACCAGCTCAAGCAACAAGACCAATAACAGCAGCAGCACAAGCAACAGAAGCAGAAATGGTGTCGACAACTGTAGCAGTTCCACTACAGTCACTGGCAGAAAAGAGGAAGGAAACCACAGGCATCAGCAATTACAGGGCAAAACCAACAGATACTACAACAACAGATCCACCACCAACAGAAATAGTGCCAATAAAAGAATCAAAGGCAGCAACAGCACGAAGAATCCTGTCAGCACCACCACTACATCCACATCCACTACCACTACCACCACCACCACCTCCGGCCACAGAAGCACCAGCAGCAACAACAGCACCAGCAACTGAACCAACAACAACAGTAGCAGCAGCAACAAAACCATCAACAACAGTTGCAGCAACACAGCACTGCATAAGGAGGAGTCAAAGACAAGGTACATCTACATCATTAAATAAGGATTTTTTATGGCCTCAGACAAAGAAATGGAGAAGATTGTGACAAATCAGCAAGAAAATTTGCAGATAAGTCACAACTACTATGGAAAAAGCAGCACATTACCAGGTAATGACAAAAGAAAAAATACTTGCAAAACAGTCAGGATAATGTGTCAGAATATTCAATGCCTCAGAAACAAAGTACTAGATCAAGAAGTAGCTTTAAATAATCTTGCTGATGTCTCTTGTATTTGTTTATCTGAACACTGGTGCAAGGCTAGTGAATTAAGTCTCATAAATATAAGCAAGTTTAATTTAACAACACATTATTGCCGAAGTGTTTTTAAAAATGGCATTTACTCTAGAGTAGGACTGCAGTTCAAAGTGAAAACAGAATTGGACCATCTAAATATAGAAAAACATTTTGAATCATGTGCCATAGAGTTAAAAACTGAGGAGAAGAGTGATGGTTCAAATGGCTCTGAGCACTATGGGACTTATCATCTATGGTCATCAGTCCCCGAGAAGAGTGAAAAACTAATTGTCATTACAGTATATAGATCTCCACTGGGTGACAAAAACATATTCTTCAAGAAAATAGAAGCAGCATTAAACACTTTTTATAGTAATGAAGTGAAATTATTTTTATGTGGAGATTTTAATATTAACCTGTTAATTGAAAGTGATGAAAAAAGACAGCTTTTGAGTATACTCAGCAGCTTCCACATGAAACCACTCTTTATAGATGCCACCAGAATAACAGAACTGTCATCTTCTCTTTTAGACAATATTTTCTCAAATATGGAGAATGGTATCATTGAGCCACTAAACATAAACTTAGGTCTTTCGGATCACAATACACTATTAACATACATAAATTACTCTATCCCCGAGGCAGTAAATTATAAGTGGGGATACAAAAGGCACTTCTATACAGAAAAAGTAAATACTTTCATCTAGTTGTTAGCTAATGAAACCTGGGAAGATGTCTTTGCACAAACAACAACCGAGGAATCTTTCAATGCTTTTTCTAGTACATTCATGTCCCTATTTGAGATGTGTTTCCCAAAAAAGCTCACAAAGATCAATGTCATGCCTAGGAACACAAGCCAGTGGATAACACCTGCTATTAGAGTATCTAGTCAAACACTAAAACATATCCGTCAACTCAAAAAAGATAACAAAGATGAACACTTCACAGATTATGTTAAGACATACAAGAAAATTTACAGGAAGGTGATCAAAAAAGCCAAGACAATGCACAATGACAGTGTAGTTGCTGGGTCAGCAAACAAATCAAAAGCTATATGGAATGTAGTAAAAAAAGAAATAGGCCCAAGCAAAAATGTTAGAAATCCAGGTAACTTTGTTTTAAAAGATGATCAAGGTGTGCAAGTCAGAAATCGTACTTTAGCAAATTACATTAATGACTACTTCATAAATAGTCCAATCAATCTGCATAAAAATTGTTCTAAGATTAGTAGAACATCAATCCCAGAAGAACAAAGTGTTAATTCATTATTGCTACCTCCCACGAACAAATTGGAAGTTAATCGAATAATAAAAACAATGAAGAAAAAATGTCCTCAGGGATTGACGAGATACCTTGCTCAGTCATGATGAGATGTGCTAGTGTCATATCAGACCCACTCTCACACATCATAAACATATCATTTTCAGAAGGTGTCTTTCCACAACGATTAAAAATTGCAAAAGTAAAACCATTGTATAAAAAGGGCAATATACATGAGGTGGGAAACTATAGACCAATAGCTTTATTATCGGTATTTTCAAAAGTAACAGAGACAGTAATGAAAAACAGAATTACAAATTACCTTGAGAAATTCAATCTATTGTCTGTAAACCAACACGGCTTTCGCAAAGGAATGAGTACAGAGTCAGCCATCACCCAATTCATTGAAAATATTGTAACGGGGCTAGATAAGAACAACAGTACAATAGGAATAAATTTGGACCTCTCAAAGGCATTCAATACTGTCCAACATGATATCCTGCTAGACAAATTAGAATATGTCGGTATACGAGGAGTAGCTAAAAAGTGGTTTCAGTCATATCTCCATAGTAGGAAACAGGTAGTAGAAATTGCAACAACAAACAGTAAAAACCAAAGTATTGTTTACAGATCGAATATTCAGACTGTGCCAATAGGGGTATCGCAGGGGAGTGTTCTAGGACCTCTCCTATTTCTTCTTTACATAAATGATATCAAGATTCCAGTAAATGGTACTCATATAACTCTGTTTGCGGATGACACAAACATTGTAGTAACTGACATAAACCGGGTATTGCCAACATCTGCAACCAGAGTTATAGAATATTTGCAAAATTGGTTTGAAGTGAACAAATTAACCATAAATATCTCTAAAACTAATTATATCCATTACAGGAAAGCAAAGTCACACTCTGATCTAGATCTCAGAATACAAAATAAAGAAATTGTGAGAGTTGCTACCACAAAATTCTTAGGTGTACATATAGATGAAAATTTAGACTGGAAATCCCATATCCTGTATCTCTTGCATAAGTTAAGCTCTGCTTGCTTTGCTTTACGCATTATTAGCTTTGTATGTCGTAGGGAATGTAGCAGAGCTGTTTACTTTGCTTATATACATTCTGCTATTACCTATGGCCTCATCTTCTGGGGCCATAGTAAGAAAAATCTCAAAACCATCTTCACTCTACAAAAACGAGCTGTTAGAATAATTACAAACAGTTCAAGGCTAACTCCTTCAAAGCAATTATTTAAACAGCTGAATATTCTACCCCTACCGTGCCTCTATATACAGAAAAGTGTAATTAATGTAAAACGAAATATTAACAATTTCCAATCCAACTCGGATCTACATACATACATCTACACAAGAAAGTGCAATGACATTCATATAAAAAGAGTTAACAAGGCTTTGGCGCAGAAACAAACAAACATACAAGGAAGCAGATTGTATAACAAACTACCGGTAAAGATAAAAGAAATAAAAAAATTGTCTTCATTTACAGAAGCAGTATTCAAATTTTTAATGACCAACTGCTATTATAGTGTAAAAGAATACCTGGAATAGCTTCATACTAAACAATTATATTTATGTACTCTGTGCCAATAGTAATTTTTATCTGACTGTTGCTATGATCTAAATAAATAATATGTACAAAAGTGCTAGAACTGTATGTGTTATATCTAATATCAACTGTGTATTCCATGTAAAAAGTCTTTCTCATACATCAATGTAAATACTAGACTTGTACATCTATTGCGTATTTGTGGCTATTGTTCAGGCAATGTTCTGCAAAGGCTGAATCAGGCTCCTTCAATCTCCAGCTTCTGTGGTGTTCTTTAAGCCTGGTACAGACTGACCTTCCCATCTGTCCAATGTAGCCAGACTGACACCCATAGCATGTGATTTTATAAATCCCACTTTTTGTCATATCTGGTTGTTTGTCTTTTGCATTGAACAAGAAGCTACCTATTGTCTGACAGACATAGGGAAACACAGAGAAACCCTTTGGCTTTAAGATGTTACTTATGCTAGTTGATGTTTTCCCTATAAAAGATAATCTGCACCATTTCTTTTCCAGTTTGTCTGTGATTTTCATTGGGGACAGTAGGCAGCTGGCTTGCTTCTTCATTTTTATCCTAAAATTTTATCAACAGTATCGGGGTCAAATTCATTATTTCTGGCTATTGTTTTTATTAAGTTCCTGGTCAAAGTCTTCTTGGGACATAGGGATAGAAAGGAGATGGTTGATCATGTGATGGAATACTGCATGTTTGTAGGTTGTAGGATGTTGGGAGGAAGCTGGGATGAAAGTTTCAGAGAAGGAATCTCCCACAAATACACAATAGACATGCAAGTCCCACTACACACAGAGGAAAAGGGAGCCAAACTCAACCAATTAGAAATTTTAGAAATTAAGAGACAGATGTGTATATCCCCACACCTATTATTAAATGAGGAAACCCAATTCAATTATTCACCTCTTTTTAGATGAGATCACAATCCCAGGATAGAAGCAAAACTTTGGGCCCCAGTCCAATGTAGTTAAAAAGCTCTTAGCTGATGCATAACTTTAATTCAGTCATTGTAGTGTAATTCCTGAATGTGTAATAATATACGTAATTTGTTAAAAATACATTAAGCTATGGATTGATACCTTAAGAAGTTGAGATGTTTATCTTTGCTTTGTCATCTTGTTTATCTGTGCATTATCATCTTTGGGAATCAGTGATGTACTTGAAAATGGGCTTATAACCCGAAACATAGGATGTGCAATAACAATAATAATAAATTTGTGAAACAAGGCCAAAAACAGTGTTTGTTTAGTTATCTTTTCAATAGTTCTTTCTATTCTTTAAAGGAATTTGTTGACAGTGCATAGCAATTAGTAATATGTGGTTAATTTTAAGCATTCCTATAAGAACTGACTATGTAGCACTAGCATATCACTGAAGACAGAATGTTTTTTTATGTATTAGAATGTAAGGCTCATGATTTGTTTTGTAATCATTATTAGTACTGTAATCTGTGTTGTTTAAACACTTGAACCTCGTGTATCTGTTTATACATGATTTAGTTTGTAAGTCTCATGACCATTTAGGTATGGTTATTACTGTAATAATCTGACACATTCTACATCCTAGTGATTCATTCACATCAAGGATCTTTGGAACATGAAAATAAATAAAAAAATAAGTCAGCCAATAGCAGCATTGCTGTTAAGGAGTGCAAACACACAAATGGAAAAAGTTAATGGCTCAAATCAGAAAAACATGCAGTATAGCTACAAGAAAGTGTAGGCTTTCACATATAATATAGGTCACCAAAAGTGGCCTTTTTTCCTTTTTTTTTAATATAAATTTCACTGATGTGGGTTACCTGGCTGAATGCATATTCTGTCAAGCACTTCAACTTTTCCATAGAAAACACAGTTGTATGTGACATTAGTCAAGAACTCACTTTTAACTTTTTTAAGGATAATTACACTATTTGCCATTCTTACTGCATAATTTGTAATCTATGAAAGAAGTAAAATAAATATGAGAAACTAACCTTGAAGCTTGGTCTTTTTTCTAGCATGTGTTACCCTTTAAGATATTATATATAAAAACAAAGATGAGGTGACTTACCGAACAAAAGCGCTGGCAGGTCGATAGATACACAAACAAACACAAACATACACACAAAATTCAAGCTTTCGCAACAAACTGTTGCCTCATGACTGATGAGGCAACAGTTTGTTGCGAAAGCTTGAATTTTGTGTGTATGTTTGTGTTTGTTTGTGTATCTATCGACCTGCCAGCGCTTTTGTTCGGTAAGTCACCTCATCTTTGTTTTTATATATAATTTTTCCTACGTGGAATGTTTCCTTCCATTATATTGATACCTTTAATATATTATATTGAGGTGAATGTTCGGGTTAGTTACACCAAACAACACCATTTTAACAGTAGTTCATTTATTCACTTATTTACACATGTAAGGCTCACAAAGAACTGGCCATTGTGGAAGAGAGCAAAGACAATCTTAGCTCAGCGTCCAAAGACGATGCTCGGAGTCCAGAGACAAATGCGCATCGATGCCGGTGTTGACCTCATCGGCATCACATAGTCCCCCCCCCTCCCCCCCCCCCCCCCCACAGTACGGAGTACTCTTGAGAGGCCAGGGGGGGGGGGTTAATAAGGCGTCGGCAGGGGTGGTCCATAGGAGCTGGACCATGGTCAGCTTGACAGCGTCGTAGGGAAGCTGCTTGGGTAGATGTTGTGAAGGACGGTTTGGCCACCTGGAAGTCGTTGAAGCGCGCCGGGCGTTGTACTGGGCGTGCTGGTTGTGCGGCGACAGGTAGGCTGGTGGTTTGTGGGTGGAACGGAGTGACGACGACGATGTCTCCCATGGGCGTGGCGAACACACAAAGCGTGTCCAGGTTGACGTCGGGCAAGAGGGGAACACATTTCACCTGGTGGCAGGGAATGGCGGAGGTTGTGTCATGAGCACCAGATGAAGGAAAATACATGACAAACAGTGTATAATCGCATTGTATTATTGAGATGTCATGGATTATGTCTGGGGGAACAGTCACAAACACCTTGAGCGGGGGCACGTTCAAGATGGAGGGGCGTGAGAAACCTCGACAGGGCGAGGCAGGCGACGGTGGAGAGGTCGAAGGGACCAGGGAAGGGCCCAGCAGCGAGCGTGTGATTGTAGGTAAGCTCAACGTGTGGAGCATGTGGTCACTCGACGGAGTGCGTGAGACCGGAGTAGAGGGCGAGGTTGGAGGAGAGCTCGACGATTGGAGCTGGAAGTCACTCGACTGAGTGTGTAAGTCTGACGTGGAGGGGGTGGTTGGAGCTTCGTGAGCCACGATAGTGAGTGGCGTGGTTGTGGCCTGAAGGGTGTAGAAGAAGGCTGGACATGAGCAGGTTTAAGTCTGTTGAGAGAGACTGTAACAGCTGAATCTTTCATCTGGATGTCATAGGTGTTGGCTGAGCGCCGGAGAACTCGGTATGGGCCAGTATATGGAAGTTGGAGGGGAGCACAGACAGTGTCATCTCGGAGCATGATGTACTCGCAATTGTCCAGAGATTTCACGACGTGAACCTTAGGGCGGGAGTGGCTGGTGGGCAAAGGGATATGGACGTTGATGAAGTGGCGTCTGACGCGTTCCATGAAGGAAGGTAAGTCAGACTGAGGGAGAGAAGCGGAAAGGCTCACAAGTTCGCCAGGGAGAACAATGTTCTGGCCGTATACGAACTCGGCTATTGTGCCTTTGAGGTCTTCCTTATAGATTGCACAAATGCCGAGTGGCACAAGGGGAAGGGCCTCTGTCCATAGAGAGTCGTGGCATCGAATAGCCGCCTTGAAAGTGCGGTGCCAGTGCTCAACTAGCCCATTACTTTGTGGGTGCTATGCTGTGGTACGGATGTGCCAGATGCTGCAAATGTTACAAATCTCATTGAACAGGGCCGACTCGAATTGTCTGCCCTTGTCAGTTGTGATGATAGCTGGGCATCCGAAACGTGATACCCATGACTCAACGAAAGCTCAAGCAACAGTTTCTGCTGTAATATTGGGGAGGGGGACAGCCTCGACCCAGTGAGTTGTTCGATTGATAGACGAGAGAACATAACGAAAGTCGTTAGAGGGGGGGAGAGGGCCAACAATGTCAATATGGATATGCTGGAAATGCCCGGGAGGGATCGAAAAGGCGCCGAGGGGGGCGGGGGGTGTGAAGTGTGCTTGTGTACTTTGCATCATTGGCATGCGACGCAGGAGCATGCCCATTGCTGGAAATCCTTGTTGACATTTCTCCACACAAAGCACTCCGCTACGAGGCGGGCGGGACGCATGAACACCTGGCTGGGCTAAATTATGCAATGCGTTGGAGACAGCTCGACGGAGCGTGGTTGGGATGAGGGGGTGTAACGTTCCCGTACTGTCGTCGCACCAGATCTCACCAGAAATGCCAGAGAAGGTGGTGCAGACGAAGTGTAGTGAAGAGGTAGAGTCTGAAATCAGGTTTTGTGTGTCCTCGTCAGTGGGTTGGAGGTTAGGCAGTTCAGAGAGGTCTAACAGCGAATGGACGGCGTCGACTCATGAAAGGAAATCAGCAACTATATTGTCAGTACCCTTTATGTGTCTGACATCAGTGGCGGACTGAGATATGAAGTCCATGTATCTGAAGTGGCAAGGAGACGGGTCAGCTGGTGGGTTTGTAATGGCCGCAGCCAGGGGTTTGTTGTCCATTAAAACATAGAAAGGGCATCCCTCAATGTCAGTCTTAAACTGCTTGACCACTTCATAGACCGCGAGCAACTCCCTGTCAAATGTGGAATATTTCCATTGTGCATTGGTGAGCTTGCGCGAGAAGAACTGCAGAGGCTAAGGACAGCGCCGATGGCAGTATCATTCGCGTCTGTGGTGATGAAAAGCTGCGCATTGGGATGAGGATGCGCGATGATGCAGGCCTCAGCAAGAAGATTTTTGAGGGCAGTGAAAGAGTCAGTCATAGCAGGGGTCCATGGAACGGGCCGAGATCCAGAAGTGTTGGTGCTTGCCACGGCGTCTGTCAGTTGAGCCTGAATCTCTGCAGCTCGAGGTAGATGTCGGTAATAATAATTAACCATCCCCAGAAAGCGCCGGAGTGCTTTGAATGACGCAGGTCTGGGTAGATTTAGTATTGTTTGTACTTTCTCAGGGGGCAGTGAAATGCCATTGGCAGAGACCCAAAAACCAAGAAAAGTAACAGTAGGTTGATGTAGCTGTAATTTGTCCAGGTTGGTCTCAATGCCTGATGCCGCAATAGTGTTCATAAGAGTTTGCACATGTCGAATGTTGTCCTCGACAGAGGAGCTGAACACAGGAGTGTCATCAAGATATGCAAAGCAGAATTTTAGGTTGAATAGCACTTTGTTGATGAAGTGTTGCCAGGTCTGGGTTGCGTTTTTCAGACTGAAGGGCATGAATCGAAACTTAAATAACCCAATCGGGGTGGTGATTGCTGTCTTCTCGATGTCTTCAGGTGCCATGGGGATCTCGTGGTAGGCCCATTTGCAATCAATGACAGAGAACGTGGTCGCACCTGCGAGGAAACTGGTAAAGTCGGCAATATTGGGTATGGGGTAGGTGTCCATAATTGTTCGTGCATTTGGTCAATGGTAGTCTCTGCACATGCGCCAGGACCCGTCTTTCTTGGGTGTCATATGTATGGGCGTAGACCAGCTACTTGCAGAGGGTTCAATGACGCTGGGGCTTAGTAGTTCAGAAATCTGCTTTTTAAGGTCGGAGTGGCGCTCGGGACAAAGTCGACGTAGTTTACTGGAGATCGGGGGACCTGGCGTGAGGCAAAGCTTGTGAATCGTGCCGTTAGTGATGACGGAAATGTTGCCGGCGGCGCGGGAGGCGGTTTGTTTACAATGTGTGGCGGTTGGGGCGGGCAAGGCATGGTGTTCAGAGCCACTCGGCAGATCTGACGGGAGCCGAGGCGGCAAAGTGTCCCAGGAGTCAACGCGACAAGATGGCCACCGGTCCGAAGCAGTGGCACCGTGGTCAGGTGAGCTCAGTAGAGCTTGAGAGCCATTAGGCTAGGTGCAAATTGAGACGCGTATAGCATGTGTGACGTGACACGACACTGTAGCGCGACTCGCACGTGCCACACAAGTCGTGCGGGTGCAGCGCATATTGCGACGCGTACACCATACTTTGCATGCGCCGACTGGCAACGCTCTGCGCTGACAGAACCAAAGCGCGAGCAACCTGGTATCTTTCACAAACGATTTTACAGAAGCTATTGACTGAAAATATATGATTTTTGCCTTATGACCATTCTTATTGTGATGTACACATTTTAGTAAGACACTACGCAAAACTCAAAAAGTTTGCAACGAAAATTAGGGGTTACTATGATTTTGCCTTTGGTGTGTATTACACCATATGTTGCTGCGTATGAAATTTAGCTAACATTCTGAATTTTTGTTTAGACCTGGGAGGAGGTCTCTATCTGCCTCCGATCTCGAGAAACTGGATCCCATGTAGCGCGCTCACTTCCGATCTCACGCCCGCGAGAATGAAATACTCGCAACATCTCTCATATCTCCTAAACCGCTTGAGACATCAAACGAAAGTTTGGCGAATGATAGCACACAAGGAGGAGAGTGTTTTGCCAACTCTTAAACACACGGAACTTTCTTACCTATGGTTATATATCAATACTTATACTTCCCTTTTTATTTATTTCACTCCAGTGCTGTAATTTTTTAAGAGTTATCGACATATAGTGAAACAAGAGCTTCCTAGTATGAAAATAAACATGAAATTTCTTCTTTTATGTTACTGCAAACTGACACTATGAGGTTTCTCATAAGCTATTAAGCTCTGTGATTGCCAAATACTTGTTTAATGAGGCACCCGTTTCGGAAGCTGCTGTGAGATGAGTTTAGCAAATTACACTGTGACAAAGGAAGTACTGTTAAACCAGCCACCAAGAGAAATGTGGCCGTTACTCACTAATGGTGATGCTTCTTAGAATGAGAAAAGGTTAACAACTCTCACAAAAATAGATTGCCAATTCTGTTGTAATTTTGGTGAAATCCTCGTAACCCATCGTATTTTTTAGACTGAGCGACTGGAATGGAAACTTACCAAAGGATTCTATTCCTTCTCTTGATCTGAGCAGTAGTAAAATAATGACGAGCGTTCCTTCAGGTGGAATGATAGTCACATGTCAAATACTGGTTACTCACCTATGGCTTGCCAAACTGACAATGTGTGATCGCAAATAAAATAGTTGTTATTGAGAAAAATAAACAATTGATCTGTCGCACAACACAATGGTCAGCGCATTGTCAGCAGTGGAGGATAATGCGCGCGACAGGAATGCACAAACTAGCCATGTGTGCCTTGTGAGTTGGAGTTCGAAAAACATTGTCATGAAAGTAGGTCTGCCGTTGTCAGCAGTACATTTCAGCAAATTAAATATATCTAATCATAACATTCTTTTAGGGTATTCCTGCTTTCATAATAATACCGACCATTTTCTTCATTTGTGTAGCCTGTTGTATAATTAGTTTATTAATGTTGATAATGTGCATGAAACAATTGAAATGCTTTTTCTCATAACGGCGAACCAATTAAAACATTGTTATTTGTGACTGCTTTTCCACTGTTTCTAGCTTGCAGTGGATATGTGATGTTCACATGCATGTAGTACAGTTTGTCACATTACATTATTACATCCATATCTAAGTAAACACAGTGAGACTTCTATACTTCAGATATTGGATGTTTTTTTACCAGGAGCACAAAAGGATCACACCTGTGGAGATTATCCCTTTCTAAATTTTTGTAACAGATCGTAGAGATACACCAGCTTAGAAGGCAATGAGAAGATAACCTTGTTTTACTTTCCTGCCTTGACTCTTAATCACATGATTTTATAATATTCCTTGCTTCCTTATTCACTACACTCTGTCCCTTCTTGCGATCTGAAAACATCGCGGAGGCATATGATACAATTCCAGCAGCCAGTGGCTCATCAGTTACTGAAATATACATTTTTCTTGACAGAAGAAAAACAAAACAAAAGTATACAGATATAAATAACAGAAAAGTATAACGTACTAATGAAGAAAGCCAGAGCGTTTAATTGGCGAAAAACGAAACACTACCCAAATGCAACCAAATTTAGTACACACTGAGGCAAAATTTATCGTACGGGCAATAGTACCACTGCTCATATGCGCCGTTCCGATGTGATCATATGGCCGGTTTACTTTTCCGCTCCCCGCCTCAAATTTCCCACGGTGCTAGCGAGGCACGCGTGACGTGTGGTGCGAGAAACTGTGCCTCAACCACAACGCGACCTGGCGCAGGTGCGTGTCGGGTCCCAGTCGCGTCATGTCGCAATTTGTGTGGTCCCATTTGAACCTGTGATGTTACAAAAACGCGCGCTGCGCTGCGTCTCGCCACACGCGCTATACGCGTCTCAATTTGCACCTAGCCTTAGTGAGTCCATTGTTCGAGGGTGCGGCGTGTGGCAGCACGGTCGCGGGCGAAACACTTGGCGCAAGTGCACTGTTTGTGCTGTCAGTGGCAGTCACACGGCGGCGTGCAGGAGCCGAAGTTGGATAGTTTGAGGTGCTGTCCGCGAGGGGCGGGGTAGAAGCTGTCAGATTGGGCACACATGACGCTCTTCGCGCATGCGCACTTGTGTCCAGCTGACTGTCAAATGCTGCCATGTTAGAAGGGTGTGGTCCTGAGGAGCTGTAAGTACATGTTATGGCAGTCTTGATAGCACAGTTGCAAGGGGTAGCGGGAGGTAAATAGATGGAGGCTTGATTCTGGGACTGCAAGCAGATTCGGCGTACTTACTGACCTTGCTTTGTCCTTGCTGTAGTGTCTGTAATTCCTTTGCTGCATCGGAGAGCTGGAGCTGAGTTTCGTGGAGCTGGAGGGAGAGATCAAAGTTTTCCTTGTGTAGGCGAGCGACATTTTCAAGCTCGACAAGGCACTTGTGCGTTGCTTTTTGTAACATCGTCGATAGAGACAAGAATGTGCAGATGAGATGAGCTCAGACCAATGTGTCACGGGGGGGTTTGCTTGACGGAGCACAGGGGAAGTGAGTCTTGGATGGGTGATGAAACACGGTGTTTTGCACTAGGTCCAGTGAAAGTTTGTGGTGTCACAAGAAGTCAATGCCTAGTATAGGATCGTCAATTTCGCACATTAAAGAAGTCCACTCGAGTTTGCAGTTTGCAGAGAGTGAGATGACGTGGGAAGTTGAACCCAAGCATTGTAGTTTAGTTGAATTCACGGCCTGCAGTGAAGTATGATGAGGGTGGATGTTCAACGACGCTAAGGACGTAGGCAGCAGCGAAACATCGGCGCCTGTGTCCATTAGGAAAAGGTATCCTAACGAAATGTCTTTAATGTAAAGTCGTCCACAATTATCTGGTTGTTCCCAGACAGAATGGAGTACTGGGGGGTGCCTGTCATGTTGTGTGCAGGAGGCGGCAACCGAACCTACCTGCGATTGGCGTTTTGGAAGTAGCAGGGTGGTCTGCAGTTCTGTGCTGCCTCACCAAACCGTGTGTGAATGTAACAGCACAGGTAGTGTGGCTGCATTTCCTGTGGAACGTTCATTGCCGGTGGTGGTGGTCGAGGTTTGGTGGCTGGAGCAGGCTCGGTTGCAGGAGGCGGCATGACCTTGGGCAGAGCTGGTGACGTCCCAGTAGCTTGTTTACTGCTTCCTGGAGCGAGCAGAACAGTCAGCACAGTGCAGCCCCGGCTGCGTCCGGCCGCAGGACGATGAGCCTGAATCGAGACTTGTCAGGTAGGCAGTGGCTGGTGAAATAGAGCAGTGATTCATTGTATAGCTTGTCAGCAATTGTCATTCTTTGCTCGACAGGTTCGGGAGACCTCTGAGCCAGAGCAAAGCCGATGTGAGGACATATT
Source organism: Schistocerca serialis cubense (assembly GCF_023864345.2). Taxonomy (NCBI): domain Eukaryota; kingdom Metazoa; phylum Arthropoda; class Insecta; order Orthoptera; family Acrididae; genus Schistocerca; species Schistocerca serialis. The sequence goes on along the minus strand of NC_064646.1, from coordinate 188,154,144 downwards.
TTATCTGACCAGATGGCGAGGAGAGCTGTGTCAGAGAGTAGATCGGCACTGACTAGGGCACATAGCTGTCTCCAGAGCTGGGAGGTTTGTCATTGCCTAGTTGCTCGACGTGGAGCATTTGCCGTATTGCTGACTCAGTTGAGTGTGCAAGCCAACGTAGAACTGTCTTTTTGGCTAGAGTGTACCGGGTAGATGAGTCCGGGGCGTCGACTAGGTCAGCAATCAAGTCCTCCTGGTCGTGCAGATGGGTAATGAGGCACAGAAACCTGGTTGACTCGTCGAGTTTGTAATGGTCGAACACTTTGTCGACAATTTTGAACCAGGTTGTGGCTCTGTCTGGATTAAACGGCGGCAGCGTCAGCAAGCGTTGTAGAATGTTCGGAAGAACAGGTTGAGTTGAGTTCGTTGGGGAACTGCCTGAAACGAGCTGTTATTGATGTAGTAATCCAGGAGAGTGTGCCTCCAGGGGATGTGGCGACGATGGCTGGTAGGGTGGCAGAGTGAAGGTGATGCATTGTGGTTGAGACCAAACAATCACGACACGGAAGGCCAACGCGGGTGGGACACCATAATGTGTCGATTGCAGTTGCAGAAGCCCAACACATTGCAGGTGTGTTCGGATTGACGTGTCGTGGAAGACTGATGCAGATGAGACACTGAGATGTGCCGAGAACGGTAGTGAAAGTTCGACTGGAGTCAGCGCGGGGGCGACAGGTGAGAAAAAGTTCAAAGTTCGAGATTGTGTGTTTGTCCGTGGAAAGCTCGATCAGAGCTGGGGCCACCTGTGTTGCAGGGATGCTGCAGAGGTGCGGGCAGTCCAGAAGCACAGTGTGGGAAATGATGTCGAACGTGGGACGGGATGTGTGAATGTTCACTGTTCATAGTCACTCCATTAAAAACGGTGTGTGGATAAGGTGAACGTCGTAGCACAAAACACTGAGGCATAGCAGTGGGACGGATATGGAGGTCAGGCACAGATAACAAGTTATTGTTCCTGTTTCAGGCCGAGGTATCAAAGCAGGAAGGCATGTGCTGATGCTGAACCGAGGCAGGCGCAGGCGTGGTCAGATGCTGAGGAGGTTGACCTGTGAACGAAGCAGTTCCGTCCACATGGCAGGAATCCATGTGGTACAGTGTGGATTGAGGCATGGCAAATCGTTGTCCTGGCGGCGGTGGGTTGTCCAACGAAGCATTTGCAGAAATCGGCATTGGTCCCGCACTGCACAGAGATCCGTAAGAGGTAACTGCACAATCGATGAGGGAGGGCACATGTGGAGGGAACAAAGGCATCTGATAGCCGGAGTCATGCACGCTCCTAACCTTACTTATTGTTGCGGGCTCGAAAACGTCCAGTGAAATCAGCGTAATCGTCGAGTGAGAGGCATCGTGTTGCAGTCCTGGCGGGTGTACATCGCCCGCAACATGGTGCATGTCTATCACAAAATCTGGCGTTAGGTGTTGGGCCAAAGTCATTGTTCAAATGCTGTGTTGATATAATACACACGACAATAACCAATGCGGAGGTCACAGACACATTAAAATGATGAAAACGGATGACATAACAACTCGGGGTCACCAGTGAGGTGAATGTTCACATTAGTTACACCAAACAACACCATTTGAATGATGGTTCATTTATTCACCTCTTTACACATGCAAGGCTCACAAAGAACTTGCCATGGTGGAAGAAAGTAAAGACAATCTTTGCTCAGCGTCCAAATATGATGCTCGGAGTCCAGAGACAAACGCACATCGATGCCGGTGTCGACCCCATCGGCACCACAATATCAAACACTAAAATCCAACTAAATTTTAAATAATGGCTGGTCTTCTGGGTCCAAAATTTTTCTAGGTGGCTAGTTCTCAAAGTGTTAAGTTTTGAATGAGATTCAAATGCTCCATGATTTAAGAAATTCATTGTACATTCTCACATGTAACATAATTCATCTTGAATTACAGGGATTTTACTTCTAAAGTAATACTTCTCAAACCACCATTCACAATATTATCCTGTGACATGTTAGAAATGGGAACAGTTGTGATGTCACTATCTTTGAAAGGTGTTTGTTGTTATAAAGTATGTATAGTCTTCTTCCTAAAGCCTGGACACATTTTTCTGTCAGCAGACACTTGTGTGTACACTATGTTTTGTTGTTGTAAATCGCACATTTTCTTTGCAACTTAAGTTTTATTTCGGTATTATTCTCTTGCTAATGTTTTACTGCTGCATTATTATTCTATAGTAGTGGGCTAAAGTCCACCCCCAGTAGCTGAATGGTCAGAGTGACAGATTGTCAATCCTCTGGGGCCGGGTTCGATTCCCAGATGGGTCGGGGAATTTTCTCCACCCAGGGACTGGGTGTTTTGCTGTCCTCATCATCATCCTGTTATCCTCATTGACTGCAGGTCGCTGAAGTGATGTCACATTGAAAGACCGGCACCCAGCGAATGGTCTGCCCAACGGGGGGCCCTAGCCATACAATTAAATAAAATAATTAAAGTGGGCTAAAGTTAAATTCTTTGTTAGAGTATTAATTGTAACCACTCAAAATTATAGATATTTAACTGAGAAGTCAAACTATGAAAATTTCCAGAATTTTAAAAAATTCGCAGTTTTATCCTTGATTTTTCCCAGATGAAGAAGCACCACATTTTTCCCAGATTTCCCAGTTGTCCCTAGGTGTGTACACCCTTATTGCATATGAAGTCAATGACTGTCACCCTTCATCAAAAAGACAAAAATGCAAAGATGTCATCCATGTCATGTGTATGGATATTCATCAACTACTTTGGTAAACCCTCCCACCCGTGAACCATGGATCTTGCCGTTGGTAGGGAGGCTTGCATGCCTCGGCGATACAGATAACCGTACCATAGGCACAACTACAATGGAGGGGTATCTGTTGAGACGCCAGACAAACATGTGGTTCCTGAAGAGGGGCAGCAGCCTTTCAGTAATTGTAGGGGCAACAGTCTGGGTGATTGACTGATCTGGCCTTGTAACATCAACCAAAAGAGCTTTGCTGAACTGTGCTGGTACTGTGAACGGTTGAAAGCAAAGGGAAATTACAGCCGTAACTTTTCCTGAGGGCATGCAGATTTACTGTATGGTTAAATGATGATGGCGTCCTCTTGGGTAAAATATTCTGGAAGTAAAATAGTCCCCCATTCGGAACTCTGGGCAGGGACTACTCAGGAGGACATCGTTATCAGGAAAAAGAAAACTGGCGTTCTATGGATCGGAGCGTGGAATGTCAGATCCCTTAATTGGGCAGGTAGGTTAGAAGATTCAAAAAGGAAAATGGATAGGTTCAAGTTAGATGTGGTGTCACCACCAGACACCACACTTGCTAGGTGGTAGGCTTTAAATCGGCCGCGGTCCGTTAGTATACGTCAGACCCGCGTGTCGCCACTATCAGTGATTGCAGACCGAGCGCCGCCACACGGCAGGTCTAGAGAGACTTCCTAGCACTCGCCCCAGTTGTACAGCCGACTTTGTTAGCGATGGTTCCCTGACAAAATACGCTCTCATTTGCCGAGACGATAGTTAGCATAGAATTCAGCTACGTCATTTGCTACGACCTAGCAAGGCGCCATTACCAGTTACTATTGATGCTGTAAAACATGTACCGTCAAGAGCGATGTTCACCATTTATGGATTAAAGTTAAATATTCCACAACTACGTCCTTTTTTGCTAGTCTAATTTCCTTGACCTGTTCCAGACCTCACGCCAGCCTGCATGAGCTAAAATGCGTGCCTTTCGGCTTCCTCTCATAGTGGGTTGGCTCTCTTGCCAATCCACAACATTTGGCGACGAGGCCAATTCGCGTTCGTATCGATATTGCCCTGATTTACTTGTGTAATGGCTTTGCCACCATTTCCAGATGTACTGTCCGAATTTTATCGCTTACAGAATCAGCAGATGCAGGCCTTACTGGATGCCCTTGGACAGCTCATCCAGGGTCAACGTGCAATGCAAAACAATGCGGCAGCTGCTGCTCCACCGCGCACGCAGCCACAACACGCAGTTGCACCAACTTTTCGTCCTTTTGATGCTGCACTGGAAAGCTGGACGGAGTGGTCACGCCAATTTGGATTCCATCTCGCCGCCTACAGAATTCAAGGTAACGAGCGGCAGCCTTTTTTGTTGTCCTCCGTAGGAGTGACCACGTACCGTGTGATAGTCAAATTATTTCCCCGACGCGACGTAGCAACTCTGTCCTACAAAGAACTTTTGTCTGCATTATATGCATATTTCAAAGAATCAGTCAATGTAGTAGCCAAACGGTATACCTTCTTTCATACAAAACGTACGGCAGGTCAGACTAATCGGGAGTGGGTTGCAACCTTGCAAGGCCTTACTAGGGATTGTGCTTTTGAGTGTCAATGTGGGCTCCCTTATTCAGATACTATGGTGCGTGATGCATTTGCACAGAACGTTTCTGATGTTCGTATACGGGAACAGATTTTGAAACTAGTCAATCCCTCCCTTCAACAAGTGATGGATATATTGGATCGGCAGGACACACCTGACTTTGCTCAGGAATCATTTGAAACGTCGTCAGCTGTGTGTCAGGTTAACCGGCCTGCTGGGCGAGCTGCACAGAACAGTAAACAGTCCTCGCGCCCGGGAGTGCCAAAGCCGCCTGGCTCTCAGCCACGTGTACCGCGCTGGCAAGCAAATGCGGTGAAATCCTGCCCGCGGTGTGCTACTAGACATTTGCGTGAGAATTGCCTGTCATGCCAGGCTATTTGCTTTTTCTGTAACAAAAAAGGACATGTTCAAAGTTTTTGCCAGAAAAAGCTCAAATCGGAAGCTCAAAACCATTCCAGGCCCTTTGCTTCGTGCCGGAATCGGAATCGAACCAGGGATATTCAGGCTCACGACACTTCACCCATGGAAATTCATATAGTTCATTCCACTCTGCCCAGTGCCACTCTCTCTAACAGTGACTGTGTTCGTCCCACATACAGTGTGCGTCGACGTCGCCGGAAATCACGTCAAGTCGCAAGTGATTATGTACCAGTGTCAGTTCACGTTGCACGAGACAGTCGCTCTTGTTGTCAGCAGGACAGTAAACTTTTTGTAGATTTGGACATTAACGGCAAAATGATACCATTCCAGCTCGATACCAGAGCTGCAGTTTCACTGATCAATGACGACACATACAAACACCTGGGCACACCTCCGTTGCGTGCCGCAAATGTTAAGTTGTTATTCAGGACAAGCGATCCCTGTGTTAGGACAGTGCAGCCTTCTTGCAACATACAAGGGACAAACAAAACTTGTGTCATTGTACGTCCTTCATTCTTCTTCTGCAGTGAAGTTGTTTGGTTTCGATTTATTTCAGTTGTTTAACTTGTCTATAGTAAATCAGGTCCTATCAGTGAACCAGACTGTGCCTTCAGACAGTGTTTCTCGTCTATGTGAAGAGTTTGCAGACATTTTTGCACCAGGCCTTGGTTGCGCTAAGAACTATAAAGCACATTTGGAACTGAAAGTAAACGTGCAACCGAAATTTTTCAGAGCGCGCAATGTTCCCCACGCATTGCGTGATGAGGTCACAAAACATTACACGATTTGGAATCACAAGGTGTAATTGAACGTGTGCAGGCTTCTCTCTGGGCATCACCCTTAGTAATTTTGCAAAAACCTTCCGGAAATTGAGACTCTGCGTGGACTTCAAGGCAACAGTGAATCCACAACTAGTGACTGCAACTTTTCCTTTACCCCGCCCGGAAGATCTTTTTGACAAACTGTGCCCGGGTAAATATTTTTCGAAGTTGGACCTAGCAGATGCGTACTTGCAAATACCGGTGGACGAAGAATCCCAGCGTGTTTTAGTGGTTAACATGCATCTTGGTTTGTATCGATTCAAACGACTGCCATTCGGGTGTGCATCCGCCCCTGCATTGTTTCAGCAATATCTGCAAACTGTTTGTGCGTCGGTCCCTACTGCAGCAAACTATCTGGACGATATTGTGATCTCCAGAAAGACGGAAGAAGAACGTTTAGCCAATCTCAGAACATTATTTCAGGTCTTGCGACAAAATGGTCTTCGCTTGCGGAAGGACAAATGTGTGTTTTTTGCTCGTGACTTACCCTATCTGGGACATGTACTCAATGCCCAAGGCATACATCCCAGTCCAGAGCACCTCCGTGCCATACAAGACTTGCCTTCGCCGCAGAATTTGAAGCAGCTACAGAGTGTGCTGGGTAAAATAAATTACTACCATCGCTATGTGCGCAATGCCTCTTCCATTTCAGCTCCGCTTCATCGCTTACGCCGTAAAGGTGTTCCGTTCGTCTGGACGACGGAATGCGAACGCGCCTTTCGCCAGTTGAAATCGGCGTTGCTTTCAAATACTTGCCTTACGCCATTCGATCCCCAGAAACCCCTTTTGTTGATGGTGGATGCATCGGATGTTGGGATCGGTGATGTGCTTGCGCACAAAGATGGATCGCACGATCGCCCTATTGCCTTTGCGTCCAAATTACTCCTGTCTGCGCAACGAAATTATTCACAGATCGAGAAAGAAGCATTGGCTCTCGTATTTGGTGTTACAATGTTTCATGATTTCTTGTATGGTCGTCACTTTACCATCATCACCGACGTCAAACCTTTGACAACGCTTTTTCATCTGACCAAGCCTGTACCTCCACGTACAGTGCAGAAATTCATTCACTGGTCTATTTTCTTCTCGCAGTACCACTACGATATCTTGTATCGGTCCACTGCTAAGCACGGAAACGCTGATGCGTTGTCCCGTTTGCCTGTTGCTGAAGATAGAGCATTCGATTCCTCCGAACTTGCTTGCATTTTCATTGATTCGGAAACCGATGATGTGGTCGAATCGTTTCCGATTGATTTTCGTCGTGTAGCTATAGCCACAGCTGCCGACCCTATCCTTGCTACCGTTCTGCATTTTGTTGCTACGCAATGGCCCTTGTCAAAGTCACGGATCAGGGATCCGTTGGTTCGCCGATTTTTTGCTCACAAGGAGAGACTTTTTGTACGACGTGGTGTTTTGCTGTTGCGTTCTGATAATGATCAGTCCAGGGTCGTGGTCCCATGTTCGTTACAGTCCTCTGTCTTACAGCTTCTCCACCAAGGACATTGGGGTATAGTGAGAACGAAACAACTTGCTCGTCAGCACTGTACTTGGTTCGGAATCAATGCTGCGATTACGCATATGTGCTCATCTTGCATGGCGTGTGCCGAACAACAATCCGCACCACCGCGGAAATTATTTGCATGGCCAAGCCACTTCCCCTTGGCAACACTTACAGATCGAATTTGCTGATCCATTCTGGAATGCTCGATGGTTGGTTGTGGTAGATTCATTCAGTAATTTTCCTTTTGTTGTCTGGATGTCTTCCACAATGTCATCTGCCACCATCCAAGCGTTATCCGCTATCTTTTGCATTGAAGGTCTTCCACAGACTATTGTTTCCGACAATGGCCCACAATTCATGTCCGCAGAATTTCAGTCATTCTGCAAGGCCAATGGTATTCAACATCTGACGTCCACGCCGTTTTCGCCACAGTCAAACGGTGCCGATGAACGTCAGGTCAGGACTTTCAAGTCACAGATGTTGAAGTTGAAAGCGTCGCATTCTCGGGAGGACTCGTTATTGCTCTTTTTGTCCTCGTATCGCTCTCAGCCCCGAGATGGTCGCTCGCCGGCTGAGTTGCTGCACGGTCGCCCTCATCGCACCTTGTCGTCTTTGCTACATCCGCCGCATCAGGTTCCTGTGCAGCGGCAGACACCTGCTTTTGCTCCAGGCGACGTTGTCTACTATCGCAACTATCGAGGTTCATGGCGTTGGCTCACAGGGTGCATTCTTCGCTGCCTCGGCCGTGCTATGTATCTGGTTTTGGGGGCCTCTGGTGAGGTGTGTCGGCATCTCAATCAGCTGCGCCTATGTCGTCGCACGGGATCTGCCGCTCCCCGTCTGCTTTCAGCGACGGTGCCGTCTGGTCAGCGCCCTGGGGACCCATCTACTGGCTCGCCTCAGCCCCAGGTGTTACCGACGCTGCCTTCCATTTTGCCCCATGGCGACGTGCCGCCGCCGCCGCCTATTCTCCCGCCGGCGACGCCCATAGTGGACGCGTCGCTGCAACCGCCAGCTGCCTCCCTGGGCCACGTGCCGCCGTTCACTTCCCGTGACCAGTTGTCCTCCGACATGGAACTCTTGCCCGATCCGGACCATATGTCGTCTTCGCCCGTCGGGTGCCCCGGCCCGATGAAGGTCGACCCTTCGGCCCCTCCTGTCTCTCTAAGGGCGCATACACCGCATGTTGGCGTGCACCCTGGAGCAGGTTTTCAGGCGTTTCCTAGCTCCCCTCGGTCTGAATGGCAGGGTGCGGGTGGCACAGCCTCGCCTGTAGTTAGGCTCCCCACCTCGTCGCGTACGTCAACATGGGGTCATCCCCACGGCGGGCGGAAGCCTTATGCCACAACCGTCCACCGATTTGCGGGGGAGGAATGTGGTGTCACCGCCAGACACCACACTTGCTAGGTGGTAGGCTTTAAATCAGCCGCGGTCCGTTAGTATACGTCGGACCCGCGTGTCGCCACTATCAGTGATTGCATACCGAGCGCCGCCACACAGCAGGTCTAGAGAGACTTCCTAGCACTCGCCCCAGTTGTACAGCTGACTTTGCTAATGATGGTTCACTGACAAAATACGCTCTCACTTGCCGAGACGATAGTTAGCATAGCCTTCAGCTACGTCATTTGCTACGACCTAGCAAGGCGCCATTACCAGTTACTATTGATGCTGTAAAACATGTACCGTAAAGAGCGATGTTCACCATTTATGGATTAAAGTTAAGTATTCCACAGCTACGTCCTTTTTTGCTAGTCTAATTTTCTTGACCTGTTCCAGACCTCACGCCAGCCTGTGTGAGCTAAAACACGTGCCTTTCGGCTTCCTCTCATGGTGGGTTGGCTCTCTTGCCAATCCACAACATTAGATATAGTGGGAATTACTGAAGTTTGGTGGCAGGAGGAGTAAGACTACTGGTCAGGTGAATACAGGGTGATAAATACAAAATCAATTAGGATTAATGCAGGAATAGGTTTAATAATGAATAAAAAATAAAAGTGCAGATAAGCTACTATGAACAGCATAGTGAATGCATTATCGTAGCCAATGTAGACACAAAGCCCATGTCTACCACAGTAGTACAAGTTTATATGCTAACTAGCTCCACAGATGATGAAGTGATTGAAGAAAGAAAGATATGCTGTGATAAAAGAAGGGAGATGAAAATTTAATAGTCAAGGTGGACTGAAATTCAATAGTAGGAAAAGGAAGAGAAGGAAAAGTAGTAGGTGAATATAGAATGGGGGTAAGGAATGAAAGAAGAAGCCACCTGGTAGAATTTTGCACAGAACATAACTTCATCCTAGGTAACACTTGGTTTAAGAATCATGAAAGAAGGTTGTATACATGAAAGATGCCTGGGGACATTGGAAGGTTTCAGATAGATTATATAATGGTAAGACAGAGATGTAGGAACCAGGTTTTAAAATGTAAGACATTTCCATGGGTAGACTTGAACTCTGACCACAATTTATTGGTTATGAACTGTAGACTAAAAGTGAAGAAACTGCAAAGAGGTGGGAATTTAAGGAGATGGGACCTGGATAAACCAAAAGAACCAAAGGTTGTTGAGAGTTTCAGAGAGAGCATTAGGGAATGATTGACAAGGACAGGGGAAAGAAATACAGTAGAAGAAGAATCGGTAGTTTTGAGAGATGAAATAGTGAAGGCAGCAGAGGATCAAGTAGGTAAAAAGATGAGGGCTAGTAGAAATCCTTGGGTAACAGAAGAGATATTGAATTTAATCAATGAAAGGAGAAAATATAAAAATGCAGTAAATGAAGCAGGTGAAAAGGAATACAAACATCTCAAAAATGAGATCAACAGGAAGTGCAGAATGGCGAAGCAGGGATGACCAGAGGACAAATGAAAAGATGTAGAGGCATATATCACTAGGGGAAAGACAGATACTGAAATTAAAGAGACCTTTCAAGAAAAGAGAACCACGTGTATGAATATCAAGAGTTCAGATGGAAAACCAGTTCTAAGCAAAGAAGGGAAAGCAGAAAGGTGAAAGGGGCATATAGAGGGTCTATACAAGGGCAATGTACCTGGGGGCAACATTAAGGAAATGGAAGAGGATGTAGATGAAGATGAAATGGGAGACGTGATACTGTGAGAAGAATTTGACAGAGGACTGAATGACCTAAATTGAAACAAGGCCACAGGAGTAGACAACATTACATTAGAACTACTGATAGCCTTGGGTGAGCTGGCCACGACAAAACTCTACCATCTGGTGAGCAAGATGTATGAGACAGGCGAAATATCCTCAGACTTCTAGAAGAATATAATAATTCCAATCACAAAAAAAGAGCAGTTGTTGAATTATTGTACTGTCAGTTTGATAACTCACACCTGAAAAAAACTAAAATAAATCGTTTTCAGAAGAATAAAAAAACTGGTAGAAGCCAACCTCAGGCAAGATCAGTTTAGATCCCTAGAAATGTTGGAACACGTGAGGCAATACTGACCTTACGACTTATCTTAGAAGATAGAATAAGGAAAGGCAAACCTACATTTCTAGCATTTGTAGACTTAGAGGAAGCTTTTGACAATGTTGACTGGATTACTCTCTTTAAAATTCTGAAGGTTTCAGGGGTAAAATACAGGAAGTGAAAGGCTATTTACAATTTGTACAGAAACTAGATGGCAGTTATAGGAGTCAAGGGGCATGAAAGGGAAGCAGTGGTTGAGAAGGGAGTGAGACAGAGTTGTAGCCTATCCCTAATGTTATTCAATCAGTATATTGAGCAAGCAGTAATGGAAACAAAAGAAAAATTTGGAGAAGGAATTAAAATGCATGGAGAAGAAATAAAAACTTTGAGGTTTGCCGATGACATTATAATTCTGTCAGAAAAAGCAAAGGACTTGAAAGAGCAGTTGACCGGAATGGACAGTGTCTTGAAAGGAGGATATAAGATGAACATCATCAAAAGCAAAATGAGGATAATGGAATGTAGTTGAATTAAATCAGGTGATGCTGATGGAGTTAGATTAGGAAACAAGACACTTAATGTAGTAGATGAGTTTTGTTATTTTGGGAGCAAAATAACTGATGATGGCCAAAGTAGACAGGATATAAAATGTAGACTGGCAATGGCAAGGAAAGCATTTCTGAATAAGAGAAATTTGTTAACATTGAGTGTAAAATTTAAGTGTCAGGAAGTCTTTTCTGAAAGTATTTGTATGGAATGTAGCCTTATATGGAAATGAAACATGGATGATAAATAGTTTAGACAAGAAGATAATAGAAGCTTTCAGAATGTGGTACTACAGAAGAATGTTGAAGATTAGATGGGAAGATCACATAACTGATGAGGAGATGCTGAAGAGAACTGGGGGGAAGAGGAATTTGTGGTACAACTTGACTAGAAGAAGGGATCAATTGGTAGGACACATTCTGAGGCATCAAGGGATCAACAATTTAGTATTGGAGGGGAGCATGGTGGGTAAAAATCGTAGAGGGAGACCAAGATATGAATACTGTAAGCAGATTCAGAAGGATGTAGGTTGCATTTGTCACTTGGAGATGAAGAAGCTTGCACCGGATAGAGTACGGTAGCAAAGAGAGCTGAATCAAACAAGTCTCTGGACTGAAGACCACAACAATAACAACTTTAGCAACCAGCCTTACTCTGGCAGCTGGCAGGTTTCCATGCACAAGTTACCTGCCAGAACCAGCTAACTTGCTGGTAAGCCAGTTCCAGCTCTCGCATGCTTCAAGTGAATGTAAACTTCTCAGATAATGATCAAAACATACTGGCTTGTTGTTCCAGGCATTTCCTGCAGCATTCATATGAAGTGTCAATCATGCTGCCAGCAGAGCATGCTTCATACAAGAAAGGCACTGCAATCAGGTCATGTGCTCCTCACAGAAATGCTTCTGCCAGCTCTATGACTAGCAAGTAGCATTTGCTTATGCTCCGGACTTTATGCTGACCATTCTTAGCAGCTCATCCTTAGGAGCACAAGTTTTCATCTAGTATCTACCTCAGGCTCTATGCTCATATTGTTCAGTGTCTCATCAGTCAGAGTGCATGCTCATTGCTTATCACTCACTCAGCAGTCTCTCTGGGCTTTAACCTGGTTGTGCCTAGTGGCTCATCCTAAGGAGCACATGCCATGCTCTCGTCAAAGTATTCTCTCATCTGTAAGGAGGTCATGTCCAGTCACCAGAACGCTGGAGTAGACATTGAGCTTATGGTAGCCATTAAATACTGACCAGGATATCAGCTTGAAGTTGTGAATTAATGGGCAGTTACTAGTCAAGTGTAATTTCTTTTTATAACCAACTAAAGCACTGTGGTTACTTGCCAAGTTTTATCTCTTCTTGTAACTCACAAAGGGAAACTGGGATGCACAGTCAGTTACTGGCTAAGAGTATTTCTTCTAATAACTCACCGTCAGGTGTTCAATGTATCATTACCAACAAAGAATGTTCTTTGATTACTTGGGAGTCAATGTCTTTTTCATGCACCATATGCAGGTGGTCCTGGTATACCCATTCCTTTGTGAGATAAAACATAATTGGCAATGAGGGTAGAAGACTTTCTTGCAAAGTTCCTTTTCTATCATCAATGATGAGGTCCCACATTTGTCTTGTGTTGACAGTGAAGTATCCACATTTTGGTGTAATATTTCTGTCACTGATGACGGTGATCCATGTTTGTGATGTTCCATTCTTTGTTGTTAGTGTCAAAGTTTTCAGACAGTTTTTGTAGATCTTTTTATTGCCTATCAGGTAAATGGTGCTTTCATCTCAACATTCTTTCCACATCCTTGGCACACTCTGACTCTTGCTAAAGTATGTGCATCATACAGTATCACACGGCAGCCCCCATTCCGGTTCTTGCAGCGCCTGCAGCAGGCACAACTAACCAGACAATGGAACACCATTTGATGAGGAACACTCTGGCCACATCTGCCTGGTTGCCTCTCTGGGCCTCCTCTAGCTGGTGGTACTATGTGTGGTCAAAGGATCAGCAATGCCAGTGGTGACCAGCTGCCATGTCTACAGTATCTAAAGAGTCAAGCAGCTCTGAACGGCATCACTGTGGCAGCAGAGATGTCCAGCCACCATCCCTGCAGTGCCTCCAAGGTCAGCCACCTCTGGATGATACTTGTACAGCTCTCTATTTCTTTCATTGTTTCAGCTTTCTCCCCCCCCCCCCCCCCTCAATGCATCTACAGGAACCACTAATCCTCATCCCTTACTGAGGCTCACTCCTGCCCCCTTCTTTCTGTGCTCTTATTCATCAGCTGCTCTGATGCTCTGACAGCTTTACACACAACAGACTATTCTGGCGCTCTGCTGTCATGCTTTTACATGTCAGATACTCCACTGGCTTTGCAAGGAATCGATTTCTCTTGTGCTCCATTCTTGTTTTTCTGCACACCTTCCTTACCATTCATCTCTCACTTTCATTGCCTCTACACGATCAATCCTGGCACACTGAGTTTCTGCATCCATTTGCTGTTTTCAGTTATGCTCCATGCATTCCAGTTCTCGCAGCCATGCCTGGTCCATCCACAACCTTATCAGACGCCACCTCTCAACTACAGGTCCTGGATGCCAATGACCACAACTTAGCTGCCATGAGCTCCCCACACCAGCACCATGACACACCAGTGCCATGACTTGCCAGTGCCATGATGCACTACCATCATGATCCCCCCGCTTTTCCCCTAAGGGGGAAGAGGATGGATGACATTCAATTATTAGAGGTGGCTCCACCATTCGTCCCTAAGCAGGTAGAGAAGCTTTACAGCCATTCACTGACTAGTTTGGCAAAGAAACATATATTTGCATCCTGTAGATTGCCAGGCTCCAATCACCAGCTGGAACCAGCCTACATCCTGGCAAGCCAGTACCAGGTGGTGCGTGCTCCAAGTGTATGTAAACTTTCTGAACTGTGACCAAAACATGCTGGCTTGTCGTTCTCAGCACCTCTTGCTTGCCACTCAGCGTATGGACTCGACATTTTGCTGGGCAAGTCCAGTAGCCTATCCTAAAGAACACACACATAGCCCTCACTAGCATACATTCCCAGCTTTACACCAGACATATACAGTGGCCCATCCAATGGAGCATATGCTAAGCTTATGATAGCCATTTCATGTTGATCCAGACACCAACTTAGACTTTTGGGTTACTGGAAAGTTACTTGCCAAATGCTAAGTCTTTTTGTAACACAAAAGGAAATCAAGAAATACGGACCGCTACTGAGTAAGAGCTTCCATCTGGTAAGTCCGTGTGAAGTGTTCACTGTATCAGTATCAATGAATCCTGTTATTTGTCTGCATGGGAACCAATATATTCTTCATGCACTATACTCCAGTCACCAACAAGTTGGTTATGATATACCTAGCCCTGTGCAGGCTACAACAGTCCTTGTCCTCTGTATGAAGTCCTGTTGCAACTGTGAAGTGCAAATTGACAATGGTGGCTCCTTGTTCAAGGAAACTAAAGACCCACTCAATGATCAAAAGCTTTGATGGAAGAGGCTACCTTCATTGCTTGTCATACGGATGAAGATGTGAAGAACATCTAGTTCCTGAGTGCTGTAGTCAGCTCCAATGAGAACTCCTGAAACAGCAGGTTGCTGTTTCTCCAAAAGAAGAAGCAATGTCACAAGCTGTGTGGTGTAGTGGTTAGCATAACGAGGCAGTTTACTAAAGGTCACCAGCTTTAATTTAATCATTAACAATTACTTGTTATTTAGTATTAATCATTACTGGAAGGACCTTGAAAGTTGTCATTTTTGCATATTATGAAACATTCATGGTTGGTCCAGGAGTTCAGTTCAGTTCTTCTCTGGCTGTACATTGGTGTTCATAACAAACATGCTTTCAGTGCTAAGTGTTGTACTTTCAATTTAATTTCAAGTTATTGCTCATAATACGTAATTGTACATTCATGCACATTTTTAACTAAATATAAATTATTACAATTATTTTTTTTAGTTTGCATTATTTATTATTACATTATAATTCATGATAAAGTCAAGTTATAAGGGCTAAGCCATGGGTTGACTCACTTTTTAAATGTATCCCCTGTCAATATCTTAGCTTCATTTGATATCAAGTTATTAAAAACAGCTCCTTTGACATAGGGGCTTTTTGCTGTTAATATTAATCTTCTGTTAACCATATGAAGTCTTTTCTATGCCTTGTTTCATAGTTGTGAATATCCATGTTTCTTTTAGGGATGTTAGTGTCTTCTTTCTCTAGCATTATAGTTTCTAGTATATACATGGCATAAACTGCGAGAATATTGTGTCTAATGTGTTTGCGAGAAGTTCCTGGTGTTACTTTTGCTATAATCCTCAAGGCTAACTTCTGCAGTATGGCAATATTTTCATATTAGTTTGGCGTGTCACACTCCACAGTACAATCCCATAAGACACTAATCCATATTATGCAATCCTTAGGGTTTCAGAATTAAGATATGGTGATAATCTTCTTTATACATAGAAACTGTGTTTTTTTTTTTATTTTTTATTTTTATTTTTTTTTTTCTTGCTTCAATGAAAGCTGATCATATATGCATAAATCCATAAACCCAAAAATTTACAATTTCATCAATCACAGTATTTTGTCTGTTTGGACCACTTGGTTTAAAATGTTGTAGTAGTAGTTGTAGTAGTAGTAATAGTAGTAGTAGTAGCAGCAGCTTTATTCATCCGCAGATCTCTATTTACAAGGATATAGGACATGTCAAAGTACACTCCTGGAAATTGAAATAAGAACACCATGAATTCATTGTCCCAGGAAGGGGAAACTTTATTGACACATTCCTGGGGTCAGGTACATCACATGATCACACTGACAGAACCACAGGCACATAGACACAGGCAACAGAGCATGCACAATGTCGGCACTAGTACAGTGTATATCCACCTTTCGCAGCAATGCAGGCTGCTATTCTCCCATGGAGACGACCGTAGAGATGCTGGATGTAGTTCTGTGGAACGGCTTGCCATGCCATTTCCACCTGGCGCCTCAGTTGGACCAGCGTTCGTGCTGGACGTGCAGACCGCGTGAGACGACGCTTCATCCAGTCCCAAACATGCTCAATGGGGACAGATCCGGAGATCTTGCTGGCCAGGGTAGTTGACTTACACCTTCTAGAGCACGTTGGGTGGCACGGGATACATGCGGACGTGCATTGTCCTGTTGGAACAGCAAGTTCCCTTGCCGGTCTAGGAATGGTAGAACGATGGGTTCGATGACGGTTTGGATGTACCGTGCACTATTCAGTGTCCCCTCGACGATCACCAGTGGTGTACGGCCAGTGTAGGAGATCGCTCCCCACACCATGATGCCGGGTGTTGGCCCTGTGTGCCTCGGTCGTATGCAGTCCTGATTGTGGCGCTCACCTGCACGGCGCCAAACACGCATACGACCATCATTGGCACCAAAGCAGAAGCGACTCTCATCGCTGAAGACGACACGTATCCATTCGTCCCTCCATTCACGCCTGTCGCGACACCACTGGAGGCGGGCTGCACGATGTTGGGGCGTGAGCGGAAGACGGCCTAACGGTGTGCGGGACCGTAGCCCAGCTTCATGGAGACGGTTGCGAATGGTCCTCGCCGATACCCCAGGAGCAACAGTGTCCCTAATTTGCTGGGAAGTGGCGGTGCGGTCCCCTACGGCACTGCGTAGGATCCTACGGTCTTGGCGTGCATCCGTGCGTCGCTGCGGTCCGGTCCCAGGTCGACGGGCACGTGCACCTTCCGCCGACCACTGGCGACAACATCGATGTACTGTGGAGACCTCACGCCCCACGTGTTGAGCAATTCGGCGGTAGGTCCACCCGGCCTCCCGCATGCCCACTATACGCCCTCGCTCAAAGTCCGTCAACTGCACATACGGTTCACGTCCACGCTGTCGCGGCATGCTACCAGTGTTAAAGACTGCGATGGAGCTCCGTATGCCACGGCAAACTGGCTGACACTGACGGCAGCGGTGCACAAATGCTGCGCAGCTAGCGCCATTCGACAGCCAACACCGCGGTTCCTGGTGTGTCCGCTGTGCCGTGCGTGTGATCATTGCTTGTACAGCCCTCTCGCAGTGTCCGGAGCAAGTATGGTGGGTCTGACACACCGGTGTCAATGTGTTCTTTTTTCCATTTCCAGGAGTGTATTTACAATTTTAGACCAATTTAAAATAAGCTAATTCATATACACAAATATATATACAGACTTCAAGTAAAATAAATAAATGTCATGTGACGAGGGCCTCCCATTGGGTAGACCGTTCGCCTGGTGCAAGTCTTTCGATTTGACGCCACTTCGGCAACTTTCACGTCGATGGTGATGAAATGATGATGATTAGGACAACACAACACCCAGTTCCTGAGCGAAGAAAATCTCTGACAAGTTAAAGACAATCATTACATTTACTCCTGGTATACAATACTTTTTTTTTTACAAATCACTTATTAAATAATGTAATGCCCCACTGTTCACTCAAATCTCATTATCAGTCACAGCACACACTACACACACATAGTTTCATAACACTTCACTCACTACACACACACACACACACACACACACACATACAGAGAGAGAGAGAGGGAGAGAGAGAGAGAGAGAGAGAGAGAGAGAGAGACTGGTGATCTCTGGGCCATTTTCTGTACCGCAACTTCCCATTTGTTATCGTGAGAAACTGAGTCAGCATCCCTGAAAATACTGATGCTGGTTACAACCTTGCAATATTCAAATCATCTGATGATGACTTTTTAAGAAGTTGAAACTTGCTATGACATTATTTGTGAGTCCTGACACTGGAAAAATACAATAAAAAAGATTTGTTTTATTACCAGCCCTATTTCACATTCCAATATTTTGTCTCATGATCTCAAATTTGTTATTAACCATTTCAAAGTTACTATTTACATGCAGAAAATTGCTACTGATAGTACTATTGACTGCCTCAAGTTGTCCTAGAACTTTGGCATAAAATCTGCCCATTGAAAATAAAATAATTTGAAATGTTTAATGTTACTACCTTTAGAATAATGTTCTGCAGTCTCCAGTGCGATATCCTATTGTGGCTTTATCCGAGTATTTACGTTTCAGGTGGTAATTCAGATGCCCTACATCGCCCTCTTTCCTCGGCCCTCACGGCTTGTCTGTGTACAGTCCAAAGTGGGCTCCAACTGTTTCTGTAAACTATGCACCTTGGTGTCTGTTGTCAACTTGAGTGGCAGTATCAATTTACATGCTGCACCAAATTGATTGGTACTGAAAGTAGGATAAAATCCCAAATTAACTGCACGGAGATCTTTGGAGAGGCAATTCTAAGTGATTATCCTGTCACAACAGCTGAAGATGATAGATAATATATACTAGGTAAGATTTATATGGTTGCTTTTTTGTCCCAGCCTTATATTAGACCAAAAAATGAATGAAATATGTGTACAGTTGATTTACATTTTTTTAAAGTATAAATATACTATTCACGCTATAAAGTAAACTTTTTAGCTTCTTAAATCCACAGTATTTTAATTTTAATGATAGAAAGTCATATGTGTAAACATTAGAAGGATTGCTAGGAGTGTCCAAACACTATGGTATTTTTTTCAAGGTCCTTTGAAATTACTCCACATGTTACAGAGTTATGTTTTGCACATAACCTGCTACTTCTTCCCATAAGGATTAATTGTCATCAGGAACACCACCAATCAGGCTACAGAGCCAAAACCTCTGGATTCAACCCAAATATTGGTTGTTTTTGATTATTTTTTGTGTCACCAATTTCAAAATCCCCGACCCTAAGGATACTAGGGTTGTTTTATATTTTTAACCGTGTAGTAATGGTCTCACATTTAAATCTGTTTAGGAAACAGAAGATGCTGCAAAAAGGTACAAAGTAATGCACAGATCTGCAACGTGTTAAATGATATCAGCTTAGTTATCAGTTGGGCAATGTGCAATGGCTTCAATTACTGCTCTTAACTGACTTCCACATTAAGTTTGGAAATTTGAAGCTGTCAGTGTCTAACACACTTACTAATGATAGTACAACTGTAAGCAGCAGCAGCAAAACAAAAGCAAAAATAATGAACTTCATTTTCTAATGTTCCTTCAAAAAGAAACATTTACCATTATTCAACTGCTATACCACTTTGAAATGGATGATATAGATATCTTTGAGATGAATGATATAGATATTGGTACTCATCCTGTTGCTTTCTCTACAACTTAGTAAGGCCCCTGGAGCAGGTGGAGACCCTGTCAAGTTCTACATTAAATTCTTGATGGGATTATCTCCATTCTTATGCAAAATTTTCTGCAAATCCCTTGAACAGGGAACCGTTCCCAATGATTAAAAGAAGAATACAGGCAAAAGAATGGATCACCAGAATCAGTGTCCTATGTGTCACTCATCTGTGCTTTTAACATACATCTACAACATTCTCCGCACATGTGTGAAAACCTACTGGTACAAAATGAATTTTTCCATGAAGACCACTGATGATTCCAGGAAGAACAGTTTCAAAATGCTCTGAGGAGCATAGACCGGATGGATTTGGTGTTTCCAGATTTTCGGAAGATTTTCTCATCAGTACCATAACAATGTCTACTAAACAGTATACATTCATGTGAAATTTTAACCACGTTTGTGAGTGGGGTGAAAATTTAATATCAAATATAATATGACAGAATATTTCAAATGTGCCCCAGAAATCTGTGATAAGGTAATTACTGTTTATAATACTAATCACTGACTTAATGTTTGTTGCAACCTTAGTCTTCTAGTGGATGTCAAATCTGTTCTCCTTTTGTCACCAAAGTAGTTTTCCATCTCCAATTTATGCAACATCCCTGTCTATCCCTATGGCATTTCTGCCCTAAACCCCACACCCAAAAGAACATTCTCAGTTGTAAGACCTGTCCTATACAACGACCCATCACATCCTGTTACAGCCCTGTCACTGACCAGTCACTTGCTTTTGCCCTCTATTGTCTCTTGCCATTCTCCACATTTGATTTCAGTCCTCTCTCTACCCAGCATGGTAGTCTCCTTTCTATCTTTCTCACATCCTGGTCCATAAGCTTCTGAGTTTGGTGCTTGTGACCATTCTCAGTTTTGTTGCTGCTGCTGAGGCCCGTCTGCTTCTTTCTATTCTGCTTCCCAACACTTGCCTGTCCTCTACATGCCCAGAATGTTTCCCCTATCCATTCCCTGCTTTCACCCATCTTCCACCTTAATTCCACTTTCCACCCTGACAACAAGGGATTATTTAACTTTTATGCACATCCCTGTGCCCTTCGTCCATTTCTGTGTAGATTTTTAAGATAGTATAACAAAGTATTATCACATAAATATTGTAGTAATGTGCACTTCCCAAAATGTAAATAATTTTGTTTGTTTTAATTATACAATTGATGATTGATAACAGGAGTCAGTCGAACAAAAACCAGGGAGTGACTATGTAAGCTGATATTAAATGAAAAATTACTTTTATAATTTGTGGGAAAATTAAACTGGATGATTTGATTTGCTGGTACGATATGGTTAAAATACAGGTCAAGAACAGAAGACATCACTTACAAAACACTTGTGTGTTGTAGTGATGCCATCAAATGGAGCTGGCACATTGTTACTGTTGACCACTGTGACACCACTGCCCACAGTGACTTGCCATCAGGAGTGCCCTCTGAAAAAAATCTCATCAAAATCCAGCAGTTGGTGCAAGGCCACTCTTAGTCAGTAGTGATGTGATCTGACTACAAGCACACAATAATAACGAACAAAACACTTTATTACTTCAAGAATACTTACCATGGAACGACTGTACTACTAGCACAAGACATATAAACTGAATGTCAACAAGTGATGGGGAGTGAGTGCTACCACCTTGTGAATTCTGTGGTGTGCCATACTGCTGCATGTACAGATCATAGGTGTAGAATCTAATGTGGATAACTACATGCCTCCCTCCTCAGCATCAAAATGTTGCTGATTCCCTGGCCAAGGAGTGGATGGCCATGACATGGAGAGGGAGCCCATGTCCACGCAGGCCTTGGAGGTGAGAGGTTACACCAATTCCCAGTTGGTGGAGACCTTGGAATATGAACAAAAGTGGCCGGTGCAAGTAGCACCCCAATGTCCCCCTGCGGGGGCATGAGACAGTACTGGTGACAGGCAGTCCAAGCCATGATCCATGGCGACATCTGGATTGGTGGGGAAGGTGGAGGAGACTCCACCACAGACTGAGGTGGCACCCAGTGACTGGGCACCAGCAAAGGCGATGTTGCAGTTGGGATGGGTGGGTGCCCACCTGGACTTAGAGGTGATTTTGATGGCACCAGACCTCATGGTCTCCCATCCAAACAGTGTAGACAAGGTGGCCATTCTGATGCATGATAGTTGCCGGTGTCCAGTGGGGATACTGACCAAAGCCATGTGCCCAGAATACTGTCCCTGGCAGAAAGCATGGTACAGTGGAACATGACGGTGGGTGAGACCCTAGATGGCAGAGGTGGAGCAGCATCCGTAGTTGGTGCCTATGGAGAAGCTTGGCAGGGCTAAGGGAATTAATAGGAGTGATCCGGTAGGCTGCCAGAAAAAAAAAAAAACAGTAATGTCTCCTCAGCAGGAAAGTCCAGCAGATATTT
Organism: Schistocerca serialis cubense; assembly: GCF_023864345.2. NCBI lineage: Eukaryota > Metazoa > Arthropoda > Insecta > Orthoptera > Acrididae > Schistocerca > Schistocerca serialis. The sequence continues at coordinate 188,132,393 of NC_064646.1, read as the reverse complement.
CAACATCTGGGTCTTAAAAGGTGCAAACCATGTGCTCGGCCTCTCGATTGGACTGAAGGTGAAAGGGAGAGAAGCAACATTGCAAATGCTGGATCGCACATGAAAATGATGAAATGCTGGGGGCAAGAACTGAGGTGTCCATTGGCAGAAATGAGAATAACCGGGAGACCTTAAAAAAAATTTGAAAGAGCCTCAAATGTACTTCAGTAGTGGTTTCAGCGAAAACACATTCAGAAACAGACATGCAGAATCCACAGGGAAGCACTCCCAGGATTGCTGGAGGACAAGGGAAAGACAAAACCTTGGGAACCGCCAGTTGACTAGCACACTGGGGACACACAGCAATCAAATGCTCCAGCCTTGAGTTGGGCTAGTACACATGTCTGCAAGCCAAGGCTTCGGTGCAGGAAATATGCCCATGAGCCTCATGTAACACCTGTAACACCTATTGCTGCAAACTCCCAGGAATCATCACCCTGAGAGCTGTGTCATCTGTGGAGAGGAGGAGGACCACACAAGATGAAGAGATGATGGTCCCAGACAAAGTAGTTATAAAGTGGCTCAGAAGCATGGCCTGGAGTATGAGATGAGCAACCCTGCTGGATGAGGTGGACAATCTGCTTGAGGAGGGGGTCAGACACGACAGCCTTGACAATCCAGGTACTAGTAATCGGAAAGCCATCTACGGCTTGGTGGGAGGCAACTTTCAAATGAAAATACATGAGCTCCTCTCAATCAAATTTGGGCTCTGGGCCAACAGGCAGTATGGATAAGTCATCAGTGCTGGCATGGCACCCAGTGGGGTGAAAATGTATGTCAGTGGAATTTGGAGAGAAACAAGACCCACTGCCGTAACTTGTAGTCTGCCTTATTGGGGATTCACATGCACGGACTGAATAATAAAACTAATGGTTTGTGGTCCATAATGAGTTAGAATTTGGTGCCATAAAAGAACATGTGAAATTTGGTGACTGTATCCACAATGGTCAGAGCCTCTTTTTCAATCTGAGAGTAGTGGACATGTGCTGGACTGAGAGTTTTGGATGCAAATGCCAGTGGCTGCTCTGAGCTGTCTACATTCCAATGGGCAAGGACTGCCCCCACTCCCTACTGTGAGGTGTCCATAGCCAAAGCCAACATTTTGTTAGGATCAAAAGTAGCTACACACAGTTCTGACCAGAAGTGGCCCTTCAGTGTGGAAACAGCCTGGTCGCATGCTCAAGTCCAGACAAAGCAAGCACCTTCATGAGGAAGAAAGTAGAGAGGGCATACAATGGTGGATGCCTTGGCACTGAACCTGTGATAATAGGCAGTTTTAATCAAGAAAGCCTGCAGTTTGTGCAGCAATGAGGGATGTGGCATGTCCACAATGACGTTGACCAGATTTGCCAGGGATTGGACGCACTGTCATGATATGTGTGGAAAAATTTAGACTTCTGTAGATTTCAGTGCAGACCCATAAACTGGAAGTTTTTCAAAAAAGGGCCCAGAGATTGTGCAGGTGGTAGCTCATCATACTTCCAGTAACGATAATGTCATCCACATAGTTGAAGCAATGTGGGACAGTGATCATGACCTGCTCCAGATAGTTTTAAAAAATTGTGGGGCCACTTGCCACACCAAACATTAAGCACTGGTATCAATATGGGCCAAAGGCATATTAAGAACCATGATTCACTTGGGCTCCTCATCCAAGGGTAACTGGTGATATGCTTTAGGGGTTGACCCCCTGCTAAGCACGTGAACAGTTCTTCCAAACATGGCATGGTATGAACAGCAGACTGTGATTTCTTAGTGACCTTAAAATCACCTAAAAGTCACACTTTAACAGAGTGTTTCATCACAATAGCAAGGGGTGTGGCCCATTGTGGTCCAGCTACAACTTAACATGGAATGGAGGGCTGTAAGAATCTGCCAAGCACAAAAAAATCTGTGACAAGCCAACTGGTTAAATGTTATGCTGGTTTTAAAGTCTGCCTTCTGAAAAAAATATCCTGTAATTCAGAGCACAGTGATTCCAATGACTGATAAGGAATTTCGGCAGATACCATCGATATGGCATTCATGATTGAAAAGGGAGGAGGAGGAGATTGGCGTTTAACGTACCATCGACAACGAGGTCATTAGAGACGGAGCACAAGCTTGGATTACGGAAGGATAGGGAAGGAAATCAGCCATGCCCTTTCAAAGGAACCATCCTGGTATTTGCCTGAAACGATTTAGGGAAATCACGGAAAACCTAAATCAGGATGGCCAGAGACAGGTTTGAACCGTCGCCCTCCCGAATGCGAGTCCACTGTGCTAACCACTGCGCCACCCCGCTCGGTCATGATTGAAAAGTCAAAGGCCTCAAAGGCATCAAACCAAAAAAGATTTGCTGAAATAGCATTATGAACAACAATAAAGGTAATAGGCTGAGCTACTGACCTATAGGTAATGTAACTTGTGAATTGACTGAGCAAGGGCATTTGCTGTTTACCATAATCCTGTAGGTGCTTGCTTACTGGTGACAGTGGAGAAGACCTGAGGTCTGAATACATTTGGGCATTAAGCAGGGAAACTGCTGCACCAGTGCCCACCTGCAGGCACATCTGCCAAGAGTGAACGAAAACCTTGATAAAAGTCTTGCTGGACTCCTGATCTGGTACCGGACCTGATGACACTTCCTGGATATCCATATCCATGTCCTCTGATATTGCTTTCTGTGCCACTGAGTGGCAGATTATTACAATGTGGCCTTTTTCTGACACTTACACTGGATGGCACAATGGTGGGGGCACTCTAATCTATCATGTTGGGAGTAACAAGGTGCACATGATAGCAACAGGGAGTGGTGACCAGAATGCTGTTTATGTGGTGCATAGAAGCCACTGGATAAGCCTACTTGCTCTGCCACTCTGTCGCCCTCCCTGAACACAGTGGACACAGCTGTGCCACTCTGCACTGCTGCAACATTGCACCAAGCTTTCAGCTGCCAACCAGTGGCGTGTTAGACCTCATACAACTGGTAAATAGACAACACTTTGTCAACGAAAGGGTTTTCTAATTGGAGGGCCCATTGCCAGACTTCCTTATCTGTGGCAGAGTGGATTATAATAACATGAACCATGACTTGGATGTGATAAAATGGCACAATAAGACTGATGGGGCTGTTTTGCATTGGTAGAAGTCAATGCTAGTGGCTACGACATGTGTTTGGCAGTGATAATAGGATGACAACAATGAACATACACTGTCAAAAGACAATGGAGAAGGATCCTGCAACACGGCCAACTGCCGCAACACCTGATACGAGGCAAGAGAAATCCAGGACAAAAACAGTGCACAACATACCTCTGCATCCATAACGTGGAAGACATGTAAATGTTGCCATAGGTGGTGTTCACACACTTCCCAATTTTCCACTGCCTCATCAAATGGCAGGAAAGAGGGGCAAAACAGCCAGAAATTAAGGGGGAGAGAGTAACACTGGCACAGCCTGTTGTGTGACCATAAAAAGTTCTGTCTGTGCTTGCATCAACGTTTGAATCAGAGCTTCCATGTTGCAATAAGAAAAATGTCACAAACAAATGTGGAAAGCAATGGCACAACAAGTGAAAAATGACCCCACTCATCGCCAATGTGTTCTGACTGCAAGAACACACAGATAACAACAAACACAAGACTTTATTAGTTCAAAAGTATTGGTACAGTGAAACACTTGCCAAGACACATAGGCTGAATGTGAACATGTGACAGAGTGAGGCTGGCTGGGTCCGACTCTATAAGCCATCAGCCGGCCGGTAGAGTGCACTACGGAGACACTGGACACACAAGAGTGGAGGCCCTTGCCGGCGTTAGTGTCTTGTGACTTCTGTGGTGCGCAGCATAGCTGTGTTCCTGGATCGCAAGTGTGGAATCTTACACTGGTCACTGCAGAGTGCGTGTCAAGTGTGTTAAAATAGGAAAGTCTCCAGTGTCACCCATGTTTACAGCTTTCCCACCATTAGATGAACAACATGAATATTGGGACATATGCCATCATGACTGTTGTCATATTTTTAAGCTTGTCAAATTTCTGTCTTGGAAAGACAAGAAGCCACATTCTTGTAAAGAAATCCCAAACTGTATTACCTAATAGAGAAACTACAGCTGTTAATAGATCCAGTGAAACCTGAGTTGTGTAGAATATTTTCTTTACTACAACCAAAAAACATGTATTGCAGCCAGGTTAAAATTTTGGCAGAGGAAAATGGGCCCCATTCTATCTTATGCAGACTGTTTCACTGCTGTACATGGATTAAGTACGAATTGCAGTTTCAAATGTTTGCGACAGCCAGAACTACATGGGCTCTTTAAACAGGGGCGTTATACTGCGGGTCTTGCCCAACTTGGAAATGAGAAATCCTGTCTTCAGAAAATTGGATTTATGGTATATGAAACAGTGCACAGGGTGCAAGCCCAAAGGGGCTTGCATTGCATTAAAGACTATCTGTGAAGGATGTGCTCAAATCTTCTCACCTGGATTAGCGAAGACAACTGATTTCGAAGCTCACATCAAACTTAAAATCTTAGCTGCCCCATATTTGTTCAAAACTTGCCCAAAGCTCTTGGCTCTACATGTTAATGCCTATTCTCCATAGTCAATGTGCCAATCTATTGGGAACATCATGAAAAGCCCAACAGCTTTTTGACATTCTGTGATGACTTTAAAGTAATGATAAATTCAGAAGCTGAAATGGGAGCTTATCGTCTTCCAATCCCAGGTGAACTCTTTTCAAAATTAGACCGTGGTACTTTATTTAGCAAAACTGATCTCACAGAGGTACATTTACAAATCTCTTTAGATGCAGCATCACAAGATTACCTAGTGCTAAATACACTGCATTATGCTTAGCATTATAATCATTTGCCTTTAGAGATCTCTTTAGGCCCTGCCATACTTAAAAATTTTATTGATCCATTTCTACATGATATTCTCAGTTTGCTGCAAATCTTGATGATATTTTGGTCAAATGTGTGGCACCATGGGAATGCCTTCACAATTTCAAGCTCTTGTTCCAGAGGCTGCTAGTGAAACAACTTAAATGCAACCTGTGCAAGCTCTATTTCATGTGATGTTCCTTGACATATTTAGGGTTTAAACTCCCTATAAATGGACCAGAAGAAATAAGAGGCTATGTTACAGTGAGAGGTAAGATGCAGCTGCTCACAAATATAAAATACTTATAAGTGTTTCTGGGTAAGATGTACTATTATGCCTCATTCATTATAAATCCAGCAGAACACTCTTACCCATTGAACCAGCTACATCATTAAGGTGCATTATCTGAATGGTCACCTTGATACCAACCAGCTTTCCATGGTTCAAAAGATTACCTCAATTGGCACTGTGTTTGACAACATACGTCAGAAGTCTGCCTCTGGTAATAGCAACTGACGTGTACCTTCATGGTGTCAGCAAAGTGACGTACCATAAATATTCTGATGGCACTGAATACCATATCACATTTGCTTCTAAGACTTTATATGCTTTTCAGCAGCATCATTCTCAAATGGAGTGTGTGGACCTCACTATAATTACCACAGTCCAAGATTTAAATTGTTCGTTCATCGTCAAAAATTTCATCTAATCACAGATCATTGCATATTTCTCACCATGTTTGCTCCCAAGCATCACTTACCACATTGGACTGTCTTTCACTCCAGTGCTAGGTGCTGTAATTGTCTCATTTTCATATTCTATTCACTATTAAGTAGTGAGATTATATGCACAAGTGGACATGCTGCCCATGTTCCCCATTGGGCCTGACCCAGCCTCCGATTAACATGAATTGATGTGTTTCCTTCTCAATTCAGACATGGATTCGACTGTTTCAGTCTCTTCCTTCACATTACGCATATCACCCAGAAGAACCTGATGTTACACTGTATCATTCACTTTGTACAATATGAGTGCCTGGACATGCCTCTCGGTCCTGAATTTCGTTCATACAGGTCACTACCCCTAGGTTTTGGATGAGGACCACTGCTACATCATGATTCCTCCCTCTCTTTGGCCACAACTCCTGTACCTCCTGCCCACTGTCCATTGGAGCATGTCCTGGATTAAATGTTTGGCACAACAATGCATATTCTGCCCGAATATTGACTCTGACATCTTGTCCCTGGTTCACCAATGCTTTACCTGTCTGGTTCATCAAACTGCATCTCTCAGTGTTTCTCTCCCTGGCCTGATGCTGCAGAGCCTTTGAGGCATATCACCTTAGGTTTTGCAGACCCATTTTTTGGCTCCATGCGATTGGTCATGACAGATTCCTTTTCTCAGCTTCCTACTATGCTTCACATGTCTTGGGTCACTATTACTACTAATATTGCACCCTTGAAGAAAACTCGTTGTCCTTGAATGTGTACCATGCATTTCGTTTCTGATAATGCGACAGCATTTACCTCTTATGACTCTGAATTGGTTTGCAGCCAATAACAGCTTCAACATCTTCGCATTGCACATTTTCTTCAAATCTCCAACACTCATGCAGAATACTTTACCTACACCTTCAAAACCCAGTTCCACAAGGAACTGATGTCTAACACCATTTCTAATACTCTATCTAGTTGTCTGGTAACACACAGGGCTACTTTGATCATGGGCTACAGCCTGGTGGACCAGCTGTGTGACTGCCCCTCAGTACACCCTCTTGGATATGCTACAACTAGCACTGGTGCTCAGTCACCAAGGCATCTACCTTTTAGGTGGATATCACAGAGTGGACACAGTTCAGGCAGCACCCAGCTTGGATCTGCATTTCTGTTATGTATACAGCAGCTTCCATCCATTGTCTTCTGTGGTGCCATCAAAATCAAATTTGCCTCCACCATCCTGTTCACCAGCCACCAGCTTCTCTGTCCCCAGTGGAACACCTGGTCATATGGTGACTTGAGCATTTTCCATCAAGCCTCACCCTACCATAGCCTTCTGCAGTGATGCTCGTGGAGGTCGACCCATCACTTTTTTCAGTGTTGGCTCCTCTGGGCCGCAAACCACGTGCATCTTTTCCCATGGTGGCTGTTAACCAACAGTGGAGCTAATACGCAGAGAATGCTAGTCATGTGGAATGCCCTCTGACTAAACCATACCAGAATGCAACATAAAAACTGGTCCAGGACCAGCCTGAGCTAATTGTAATGCAAACTGTTCACTGCATGGAGAGAGTGCCATAAGCTTGGCTAAGGTGTTTAGATTAGGGAATTTTTGTGATAAGTGGAACTTTGAAATAGCGAAGAGCGAACCTTATCAGCTCCTTATCAGTGCGGTTACGCAACCAGAAGTGAATTTTCGAGCAACAACGAGCAAAGTAAATATATAGGCGGCAGCAGCTCAGGCAGCGAAAAATTCTAAGTCAGAATCAAGGTCACTTGACCTCACTTTGGAACGTATGGATATAAGATAACTTGCACTGATTAACTTCTCATGGTCAGGGTTCACAGTCATGTAGATTTTTTTAGACAACTTCATATTTGCCACTGATTGTAGAAATTATTTATTTCAGAATTGCAGTTTTGGCCTTTGGGCCACTTTCAAGTTGTGCTGCAAAAGATTTTGCTTCAGCACATGTCATACATTAAAATCCTCTGACATGTACACCTGCCATCATCTAAAAAAGTATGTTTCTACAATGAAACAGCTTATTTTTTACAGTGACATGTAGACATGGTGAAGGATTTTTATGTCTGACATGAGCTGAAGCAAAATAATTTCAGAACCACTGAGAATGGCCCAAATGCCACAATTTCAATTGTAAAATGAATCATCTCTCCAGTCAATGGTAAATGTGATGTTCTTTAAAAAATAATTTGCACTGTTTCTGGGAACTATCATGTATGTATCTTCTGTCATGAATAAACTGGGGCAAGTCACCATGAAATGTGTGTGAAAGATTAATAACACATTTTGATTAACTGCAAAGAAAGGAAGAAAAGGTTCACAACACAATGTGGTACAAATGCTGAAAGCTCTAAATTAGCAAACACTTAATTACTGAATTATGAATGGGAAACACACACACACACACACACAAATCTATGAATTACAGAATATCCCATTTATATCAGAGACTAAACATTAATTGTTGTTTTTATTAAATTCATTTCACTGGTGTCATCTCCGTGAACTACAAACTTGCTGAGGTATTAGAGTGCTTCAACGATACAGATGGCTGTACTGCAGGTGTAACCACAATAGAGGGATATCAGTGGAGAGGCCCAACAAAGATGTGTTTCTTGAAGACAGGCAGCAGCCTTTACAGCAGCTGCAGGGGCGACAGTTGGGTGATTGACTGATTTGGCCTTGTAACATTAGCCAACATGTCCTTGCTGTGTCAGTACTGTGAATGACTGAAAGTGAGTGGAAACTACAGCTGTTATTTTTCCCAAGGGCAAACAGTTTTCCTGTATGACTGAAGAATGATGAGATCCTCTTAGGTAAAATATTCTGGAGATGAAAGAGTCTTGCATTTGGATCTAAGGATGGGGCCATTCAAGAGGATACTGCCATCAGGAAAATCAAACCTGGTTGTCATTGAGTGAGAGTGTCATTGAGTGATTCCTTTATAAGCTTTGGAGATTAAAGAACTGGCAAAAGGAAATGAATGGTTTGGAGTTTGCTACGAGGAGCATTTGAAAAGTCCGTGCAAAAATAAAAACTACTACGTTTTTATTTTTCGACATGGTCTCCGTTTAGACTCATACACTTCGTCCAGCACTGTTCCAATTTGTTGATCCCTTCCGAATAATACGAAGTGTCCAAGTCTTCAAAACAGCTATTAGTTGCTGCAATCACCTGTTTGTTTGAATAAAATCTTTGTCCTGCCACCCATTTCTTCAAACTGGGGAACAAATAGTAGTCCAAGAGAGCAAAGTCTGGAGAATAAGGGGGATGTGAAATGAGCTGAAATCCTATTTCCAATAATTTTGCGACCACAACTGCTGAGGTGTGTGCTGGTGCATTGTCGTGATGGAAAAGGACCTTTTTGCGGTCCAATAACCATGAATAATATGCACCTGTAATAGTTTTACCCTTTCCAGATAGTCGATGAGAATTATCCTTTGCGAATCCCAAAAGACAGTTGCCATAACCTTTCCGGCTGAAGGAATGGTCTTCACCTATTTTGGTGCAGATTCTCCCTTGGTAACTCATTGTTTAGATTGTTGTTTGGTCTCAGAAGTATAGTAATGTATCAATGTTTCATCCACAGTGACTAAACGATGCTTAAAGTCCTGCGGATTCTTCCTGAACAGCTGTAAACCATCCTTGCAACACTTCACACGATTCCATTTTTGGTCAAGCGTGAGCAATCGCGGAACCCATCTTGTGGATAGCTTTCTCATGTCCAAATGTTTATGCAAAATATTATGTACCCATTCATTCAAGATGCCCACAGCACTAGCAATCTCACACACCTTAACTCTTCTGTCATCGATCACCATATCACGGATTTTATCAATGATTTCTGGAGCTGTAACCTCCACAGGGCGTCCAGAACATTCAGCATCACTTGTGCCCATATGGCCACTCCAAAACTTTTGAAACCACTTATAAACTGTTCTAATAGAAGGTGCAGAGTCAGTGTAATGTTTATCAAGCTTCTCTTAAGTCTCCTGAGGCGTTTTGCCTTTCATAAAGTAATGTTTAATCACCACACAAAATTCTTTTACATCAATTTTTTGACAATCACTCGACTTCCTTGATTCACACGAATGCCAAACACAAAGAAATAGACCAATATGACTGAAACTTGGAGTGCGTTCTTTCCAAAGATGCTACTAACTAAACATGACCTTGATACACACTGGTGGTGACATCTCTTGGACTTTGCACGGACTTTTCAAACGCCCCTCGTATAGTCGGTATTAGTGAAGTGTGGTGGCAGGAAGAACAGGACTTCCAATTGGATGAGAACAGAGTTATAAATACAAAATTAGATAGCATTAACATGGGAGTAGGTCTAATAATGAATAAGAAAACAGGAATGCAAGCTACTATGAACAGCACAGTGAACATATTATCGTAGCCAAGACAGACACAGAGCCAATACCCAACACAGTACCAGCTTTCCCACTCTTCTGTAAATAATTTATGTTGATATTTTGCAACCATGAGTTATTAAACTACTGGTTCACTATTGTTCATACCTGTCAGCACCGGCTTTCTTTGGAATTGAAATGATTACATTCTTCTTGAAATCTGAGGGTATTTTACCCTTCTCATCTATCCTGCATGGACAATGCAATAGTTCTGTCATTGTTGACTCTTCCAAGAATACCAATACATCTAAGGGCATGTTGTCCACCCCAGGTGCCTTGTTTTGATTTATCTGTAATAATTCTTCTCACAGTATCCTAACTCCCATCTCTTCCACATCTACTTCCTCTTGCATTTCTATGACATTGTTTTCAAGTTCATTTCTCTTGTAAAGCCCATCTATATAATGCTTACATCTTACATATTTCAGCTTTCCCTCCTTTGCTTTGTTGTATTTTTCCATCTAAGCTCTTGATGTTCACAACAACTGCTTCTATAACTTTCAAACATCTCTCTATCTTTCTCTCAGCCTTGCATTTGTCATCTAGCCATTTCTGCATAGCCATTTTGCACTTTCTGTCAGTCTCATTTATCAGACTTCTTATTCCCTTTCACGTGCTACATTTGTTGCATTTTCATATTTTCGCCTTCCATCAATTAAATTCAGTATCGCCTGTGTCATAAAAGGATTTCTATTAGACCTTTTCCTTTTACCTATTTGATCCTCTGCTGCCTTCACTATTTCATCTCTCAAAAATACCCATTCATCTTCTATTGGATTCCTTTTCCCCAAGGCTCTCTTTGAAACTCTCAGCAACCTCTGGTTCCTTTAATTGGCCCATGTCCCATCTCCTTAATTTCATTGCTGTTTACTGTTTCTTAAGCTTTAGTCTACAGTTCATAACCAATAAATTTTGGTCAGAGTCCATACCTGTCCCTGGAAACCATCTTTGAGTTTAAAAACTGGTTTCAAAATCTGTTTCCTACCATTACATAATCAGTCTGAAACCTTCCAGTGTCCCCAGGTGTCTTCCATGTATACAACATTCTTTCATGATTCTTATACCAAGTGTTAGTGATTACTAAATTATACTGTGTGCAAATTTCACGTGGCAGCTTTTTCTTTCATTCCTTTTCCCCAGCATATGTCCTCTATTTTTACTTTTCTTCTTACCAAATTCTAGCTACTCATCAGAATCAAATTTTTGTCTCCCTTGACTATCTGAATAATTTTGTTTTTATCATACATCCTTTCAATATCTCTATCTACTGTGGGGCTAGTTGGCAGAATTGCATTCCAGATCACAACTCAAATCTGGTCTTCTGAAGGTAATCATATCAAGTTATCACAAGCATGATCCACTACCATTCTTTTTCTACCCAAACTCCACAGAAACTCTCCTGTATGCCTGCCGACCTAGAACTCCTGGGGAAAAAGCATGTGATAGAAAATTACTTAGCCATGATCTAGAGTTTGTTTACAAAGAGGCATTCTCACATTCGAGTGAAATGTACACTATAATAAAATTTCATAATAGATGAAAACTGTAAACTGTATCAGTACTGCCATTTTATGTTGAAAAACAGGGGGGAGGGGAGGTGCAAATAGCCATAAGATAAGTGTGTGTCTTGTGCCTTGTACTATTCTTCAACAACGGTCTCTATTTCATATTTTGATCATTTTTTTCATATGTATCATTTACCTACATAGTATCATAACCTAGGTCTCTGACATATGCTTGTGTGGTGGCATGTACTTCAGAATCAGCTGGTTAGAATCCTGATGGGAAAATAAATTTTGATTTACATATTTTATCAGTATTTGAGAGGAGTAGGCTATATGCTGGCACTGGGTTTCACTCTCTCCTTTCTGTCATGATTATACAATGCAAACACAACACACACACACACACACACACACACACACACACATCACAGTCAGCTCCACTCAAAAGGAACACTTAAAATACAGCTCTTGCACTTTGTGGAGGAAAGTGTCCAATTACACAGCTGAATGAACCTCTACAGGTCTCCCAGTGAACTATGAGAATGCCTCTACTTTACTTTCCATTTATCATTTACCTTATTATAACAGGTGCCATAAACAACATCATCAGCCATTGGACACACAGGATGTAACAGGTGTAAGTGCCGATATTTTTATATGTGGTACCTCAAGACATACACACATTAGTGTGTTGGTTTTTCTCTGTATCAAACAATCTTCCCACAAACTTGAAGTTTCCTGCACTGTTGCACTGTGCAACTAAGTGGACTATATCTGTCAGTATACAATAATCATTTTGCGTCCACAAATTAACATTTTAACACCTGAACTGCTGCCCAGAGGAACATAAGCATTAATGGCTTGCTCTTTCCACATGTATTTGTAGATACTTACCAACCTAAAACCATACGACTTGTAATGGCTATAAATGTTAATCTGCAAATGATATAAACACTAATGTTCTGCACTTATACCTATTACAACCAGTATAATGCCTTGACAGAAAATTATTTCTATTTAAATTCTACACAAGTTGCCACATATTCATAATTGTTTAACAGATTCGATACAAATTCTGTACTTCACCCTGGGGTTGAAGCTCTTTTTTTTCCATGTTTGCTTTAACAATACGTATGTTTCTGGATAAGGTCTGCCTTTAGCAAAACACAATTTTGTTTTTTAACCCAACCATATTTCACTGCAGTTGCAGCAGCTTCAGTGGGCTTCTATTTTTCATCTTTAACAGATAGGGTCTGCCTTTAGCAAAAAACAATTTTGTTTTTTAACCCAAACATGTTTCACTGCAGTTGCAGCATCTTCAGTGGGCTTTTATTTTTCATCTTAAACAGATGAAAAATAAAAGACCACTGAAGATGCTGCAACTGCAGTGAAACATGTTTGGGTTAAAAAACGAACTTGTGTTTTGCTAAAGACAAGATGTTTTAGTCATCGTTTCAGAGTGATTAATATATAAATAGGTACTGGATTCAGTAATTTCATGGAAGGAAGAGCTACAGAAAAGTTAAGATAGTAAAGAAAAAGATAAACCAACAAAATTAAGGGCATCTATTATATAAACAATAATCATTTGCTAAGAATCTTCTTGATACTCTTTATTAATTCTAGATCCTGAAAGATTTATCTGTATGGGTACATTAACTTGCATTATATGTATTTTTCTATAGATGGTTTTATCATTCTGGCAAGAATCTTTGTCCTTGCCATGATTCAGTTTTATGTAGACAATAGCAGTACAAAAGTATTGCAGTCTTTGTCACCAGCAGTAGGTGACACATATTATTGCAAAATTCCCAACCTTTCTGAGACTTTTACCCTGAAGCTGATTACTGAAGTTTGAAGCTGACTGCCGAACAATTCTACTGTGCCAGCATACATTGCGCATAAAGATAATGAAGATAAGATATGAGAAATTAGGGCTCATATGGAGGCATACAGACAGTCCTTTTTCCTCACTCTATTTTTCGTGAATGTAACAGGAAATGACTAGTAGTGGTGCAGGGCACCCTCCGCCATGCAACATCATACGGTATAGCCTCCCCCCCCCCCCCCCCCCCCACCCCCCCAATTATTGTTTGGTAGTTTATTAAAGATTATATCATTGTGCAAAGATTTTTGAGAAAATTTTGGAAGCACAAATATGGGTAAAATTAAAAGGAAGAATAAAAGAAGAGCAACATGGCTTCAGAACAGGAAGGTCCACGGTGGACCTAATTTTTGCTGTAAGACAACTGCAGGAACAGCACTATGAATATGGAATATATATATACTAATGACCTTCATGGACATTGAAAAAGTGTATATAAAAGCAAAGTGTGGAAAGCCCTGGAGAACAGAGGAGTAGCAAAACAGATTATTTGGAGGATAAGGGAAATGTACCATGGAAGTGTGAGCTGTATGAAACTGGGAGGAGAGAGATCAGCTTGGATTAAACAGAGGAATGGCTTGAGGCAGGGCAGTGCACTTTCACCATTACTCTTCATTGTAGTGATGGATGATACAATGAGTACAGATGATCTGATGATATGGGAGAATAAGGAGGAGGAAGTACAAGAGCAGTTGGACATATGGGAATGAACAGTACAATAATATGGGATGAAACTTAGTATAAGTAAGAGCAAGATGATTATCACAAGACAGAAGGAGAGAGGAACAATGGGAATAACAGTTGGTGGGGAACGATTGAGGAGAGTGGGAAGTTTCAAGTACCTAGGAAGTCTGATACAGGAAGATGGAAAAAACGACAGAGAAATAAATGAGTGGGGGAGGAAAGCAGAAGCATTTTGGAAGTTTGTCAGAAGCCTGATATGGAGCAAGGATGTACCCCAAATCAGTAAAAAGGTTATATACCAGTCATACTATGTCCCGATCCTGACATACGCATCAGAAACCTGGGTTATGAAAGGAAGAGGGAAAAGCAAAGTACAAGCTAGTAAGATGAAATTCTTGAGAAACAGTACTGGAGAGACAAAGATAGACAGGTTAAGAAATGAGAGGATCAGAGGGTTAATGAAGTTGGAACCATTACAGGAGATAGAGAAATCAAGGCTGAGATGGTATGGACACATTAAGAGAATGGAGGAAAAGAGGATACCCAGGAAGATACATGAGACGAAAATGGAAGGAGAGACACCAAGAGGAAGACTGAGAGACAGGTGGCTGAAAGGAGTAAAGGAATGCATCCAGAAGAATGGAGAAGCCTGGACCAAGATGAAGATGGAGAGATGGTGGCAAGACAGAAGACAATGGAGAGGCCTATGTTCCATACAGACACAGCCAGAGGCTGGAAACTGTCCAAGATGATGATGATGATGATGATGATGATGATGATGCTGGGAAAAAATGTTTGAACATTTTTGTTTTCAAAATTACTGGAAAATAAACAATATTTCATTAACATTCAACAAATAAAACTCAAATGTTTTTGTAGGTGTTATATTAAACCACTAGCAGTAAGATAGATACTGCATACAGGAAATTAAAGAAACCTTTGGAGAAAAGAGAACCAGCTGTACGAATATCAAGAGCTCAGATGGAAAACCAGTCCTAAGCAAAGAATGAAAAGCAGAAAGATGGAAGGAGTATATAGAGGGTCTATACAAGAAATGTGTACTTGAGGGCAATATTATGGAAATGGAAGAGGACAGAGAGGAAGATGAAAAGAGAAATATGATAATGAGTGAAGAATATGACAAAGCACTGAAAGACTTAAGTCAAAATTAGGCCCCAGGAGTAGACAAAATTCCTTTAGAGCTACTGATAGCCTTGGATAAGCCAGCCAAGACAAAACTCTTCCATTTGGTGAGCAAGATGTATGAGATAGGCAAAATACCTTCAGACTTCAAGAAGAATACAATAATCCTGATTCCAAAGAAAGCAGTGCTGACAGGTGTGAAAACTACTGAACTATCAGTTTAATAAGTCATGGCTCCAAGATACTAACACGAATCCTTTTCAGATGAATGGAAAAACTGGTAGAAGCAGACCTCGGGGAAGAAGTTTGGATTCTGGAGAATACTGACCCTACGACTTCTCATAGAAGATAGGTTAAGGAAATGCAAAACTATGTTTATAGCATTTGTAGACTTACAGAAAGCTTTTGACAATGTTGATTGGAACACTCTCTTTCAAGTTCTAAAGATAGGAGGGGTAAAATACGGGGAGTGGAAGGCTATTTATGATTTGTACAGAAACCAGATGGCAGTTATAAGTTCAAGGGGCAAAAGGGAAGAAGTGGTTGAAAAGGGAGTGAGACAGGGTTGTAGCCTATCCCTGATGTTATTCAATCTGTATATTGAGCAAGCAGTGAAGGAAACAAAAGAAAAATTTAAAGTAGGAATTGAAGTCCAGAGAGCAGAAATAAAAACTTTGAGGTTTGCTGATGACATTGTAATTCTGTCAGAGACAGCAAAGGACTTCGAAAAGCAGTTGAACGGAATGGACAGTGTCTTGAAAGGAGGATATAAGTGAACATCAACAAAAGCAAAATGAGGATAATGGAATGTAGTCAAATTAAATCAGGTGATGCTGAGGGAATTAGGTTATGGAACAAGACACTTAAAGTAGTAGATGAGTTTTGCTATTTGGGGAGCAAAATAACTAATGATGGTCAAGTAGAGAGGATATAAAATGTAGACTGCCAATGGCAAGAAGGGCATTTCAGAACAAAAGAAACATTGAGTATAGATTTAAGTGTCAAGAAGTCCTTTCTGAAAGTATTTGTTTGGAGTATAGCCATGTATAGAAGAAGCAAAACATGGATGATAAACAGTTTAGACAAGAAGAGAATAGAAGCTTTTGAAATATGGTGCTGCAGGAGAATGCTGAATATTAGGTAGATCACATAACTAATCAGAAGGTACAGAACAGAATTAGGGAGAAGAGAAATTTGAGATACAACATCACTAGAAGAAGGGATCATTTGGTAGGACACATTCTGAGGCATCAAGGGATCACCAATGTAGTACTGGAGGGGAGTGGGGGTAAAAATCATAGAGGGAGACCAAAAGATGAATACAGTAAGTAGATTCAGAAGGATGTAGGTTGTGGTAGTTACTTGGAGATGAAGAGGTTTGCACAGGGTACAGTAGCATGGAGAGCTGCATCAAACTAGTCTTTGGACAGAAGACCACAACTACAATAACAACAACAACAACAACAATATTAAATCAAGAAATAATGAAATTTAATGACATGATTTATACTGCTTATCCCAGAGAGTCTTTTTTATATGCAATTTGGTCTCAGCCAATGTACATTGCAAATCCAGTTTCATGCCTGTAAGATGTGGTGAATGGAACAAGTATTCATCAGGCTATTGTTGTTAGTATTGCATACTCTTCACCAGTCTTTCTGCCAAAATGTTCTGTTTTAGAGAAATTTATTTTTCATCGTGTTGTCTTAATGCAGTCCAAGAAATTCTGCTTTGATTTCAACGTTATTATCTAAAAATACTCTTTCATTCATGGCCTTAAAACTCAGACATTTACTAGTTGACTTCCCAGTTCAGGAAAATACTTACTCATATAATCTATTATGTGATGATAAGTCCTGACTTACATCATGTCATGTGTGAAGGAGCATTTTTATTGTTGGTATCAAGCATCATTACCAGTTGTGAAAACATCAAAATGTCTTGAACCTCAGCATTACAGTGTGATGAAAACTAGCTATTTTATGTTATACTGTCAAAATATTCACCATATTTCCTTGCCAGCTGAGGTTAAGCATATTTATTTCTGCAAGGAAATATGTCACTTTGGAACTAAATATGCTCTCTGTTTTTTGACATGTAAGTGTTTTCTTTTTCTGTCCTTGTTCTTTTCAGAAACAAAGCAACTTCTTGTCAAAACTTCAGGTGGAAGTGTTTTCACTGCCAAAGCCTAACAATGTATAGTATAGTAGCTGAATGTTGTATTTAGAGCTACTTCTTTTACCAATGTGTGGAACCCATAGTGAACACCCAACTTTAAAAGTGCTCCACCTGTACATGCAAAAACCCTTTGACTACTGTATCTCATTTTCCTATGAATTCTTCAGTGATTGAAAACATCTTTGACATTTGTAATAGTGTCCATCAATTTAGAGAACAAGTATTCTTCTTTCAGGCCATCATATATCTGTGTCAAACAGAGTGGCAGCTGGGAAGAAGATGCTATGTTGATCAATTAATCTAACTGTAATGCAAAGAAATGAACTTATTTAGTTAAGTTCTGTGTCCAAAATATGTCCTCAGTATGGCTTCTGATTGTGTTACTAGAAACAGATATCGTGTTTATCTTTTCCACTTATTGCTCTCCTAGAACATGCTTTATCACATCTAGCAAGCAAGGCATGATGAGACCCTCTTCTATTGTATGAGGTTTCTTGGTTTCAGCAATCAGAAGTGTGATTCAATATGAAGCTTCAAGGCTAGTTTCTGTTGACTGTGGGTTAATCAGAGCCTGTGCATGTAACTGATCACATGTCTCACATATGTCTGAACGAGGATGGTGAAAAGAGAGGTGATGGAAATGCTTCTTAAAAATATCATAATAATAATAATAGTATGTCACTTGGGCATCACAGTAGATTTTCTTGAAGGCACTGAACATTCAAAGTTCATTAAGATTGGGACTGAGACATTCCTTTTCAGTTTTTCATCTGCTATAGTGACTTTGCTTTCAAGGAAAACATTTGTATACTGTACTACTTGATTTTCTATTTCAACACTGAATTTTCATATGACGTATATGTGGAGACTGAAGCCAGGAATGAAAATTTGTACCAAGTGCAGGATTCCAATGCAGGTCTCCTGCTCACTAGGCAAATGTGCTAAGCAATGGGCCACACTCATACACTGACTTTGCACAACTGCGCAGACTACCTTAAGGAGACCACACCGGTTCACATAGAAAAAAATAGATTTTCGGTTTTCATCATATTTCGATAGATTAAGGTTTTATTTAAGTACTCTGAAAAGAATTAAGCTGATTTTTTTTTCAAGCATTTTGCTACCACATGTGTTTATGTGCCATGCCCACCTTTCTGTCACCGACTTTTCTGCATAAATTTTAGATCTTTATACCCCCTACATTTCACATTAGGGATTTTTTTTTCTCCTGAGTGTGTTGGCTATCCTTGGAATGCAACGGTCGTTATTCTTTTGTTTCTGCTGTTTGTAAATAACATGCTTTCAAACATGCGGTTAGTTTCGTTCAAGCGTGATTGCGAGTAGTAGTTATTCTTATGTTTGCAGTGATTGTTTACGTGTATTTTGTTGTGTTTATTGAAGAGGACAAAACGTAATGGCATTTCAAAGAAATGACAATTTAGTGATATTAATATAATAGAGGGAAACATTCCACATGGGAAAAATATATCTAAAAACAAAGATGATGTGACTTACCTAACGAAAGCGCCGGCAGGTCGATAGACACACAAACAAGTGTTTGTGTGTCTATCGACCTGCCAGTGCTTTCGTTTGGTAAGTCACATCATCTTTGTTTTTAGATAAATGACAATTTAGAGAAAACAAGTTTAGAAAGCTTTCTGTACAAGAGGTTGTGTAGCCTGACAACAATGTTTCTAATTGTCATTCTTCAACAAGTGCATCATCAAAGAAGCTCTCACCATTTCAAGAGAGTTACAACGAATTTACTGTACGTGACAAAGGGTGCAGTAACATTATTATAAATTTGAGAATATTATCAGAAGTAATTTCTAAATTTGTACAATGCAGACAGTGTGGTGAGTTACAGAGTATGAAAATTTGAGAGAGTGCCAGTGGGAGAAAAGGCCTAGCAATTGCTTTGGATTTAATTTGCACTAAATGCTCAGCTGTTATTTCATTTATGAGTTCTTCAAAACCAGATGCAAGGGCCCTTATGATATCAATACTAGATTAGGGCAAGGGCATGGGTACAGGGAGAACATTTTGTTCAGTGATGAACTTACATCAACCACCAAATAAATTTGAAAGACTGACTACAATATTAGAGAAAGAAAGCTGTATGTGAGGTCAGTGAGGAAAGCATGAAACTCGTTGCTAGGGAAGCAGTGGAAGAAAATCATGGATGTTTGGATATTGCAGTTGCACTTGATGGAAGTTGGCAGAAAAGAGGACATACTTCTCTGAATGGAGTAGTGACTGCCACGAGTGTAGACACCGGTAATAAATGGAAATGTCGTGTGGCTAGGGCCTCCCGTCGGGTAGACCGTTCGCCTGGTGCAGGTCTTTCGATTTGATGCCACTTCGGCGACCTGCACGTCGATGGGGATGAAATGATGATGATTAGGACAACACAACACCCAGTCCCTGAGCGGAGAAAATTTCCGACCCAGCCGGGAATCGAACCCGGGCCCTGAGGATTGACAGTCTGTCACGCTGACCACTCAGCTACCAGGGCGGACAGAGGAGATAATGTTTAAAACTTGGAAATGTTGTAAAGTCAATGAACATAAAGAACACAACTGTGTGGCAAATTTTAGAGGAACAAGTGGTGGTATGGAAGTTCATGGAGTACAACAAATATTTCATCGCTCCGTAGAAACAAGAGGCATATGGTACACCAAATATTTGGGCAATGGTGACAGTAAGGCATACAACAATATGGTGAACTCTAAGCCACATGGAGATGTCATTATTAGCAAAACAGAATGTGTAGGTTATGTTCAAAAACGTTTGGGAACATGGCTGAGAAAACTAACTGTTGCTGTGAGAGGAACAAAATTAGACGATGGAAAATTGTTGACCGGACAGGATCGGTTAACTAAAAATGAAATAGGAAACTTGCAGGTATACTATAGGCAGGAAATTAGGAGAAATAAAGAAAATCTGGAGGCAATGAAGGGAGATGTTTGGGTCATATCCTTCCATAAGTCCTCTACTGATAATAAGCCATGTGATGGATTGTGTCCATCAGGAGAAAATTTGTGGTGCAAATACAATAGGGCTCAGGCAACTGGAGAATCTTATTCTCACCAGCACTCTCTTCCTGCTGCTGTTATTACAGCAATTAAACCTATTTTCAGAGACTTGGCTCATCCTGACCTTCTAAGGAAATGTCTGCATGGGCAGACACAGAATCCAAATGAATGTTTCAATAGCATAATTTGGAACCGCCTTCCAAAACTGTATTTGTAGGCATGCATACAATGAAACTAGGAGTTCATGATGCTGTTATTACATTCAATTGTGGTAATACTGGAAAGTGTTGGGTACTGAAAAAGCTTGGAATTAATCCTGGTGAAAATATTATCATTGGGCTGCAACACTGCGATAAAATGAGGATAGCTGATGCAAACATGCCTGCATCTAATATGTCCAAGAAACCAAGACAAACATCCAGGAAGGTGAAAAAGAAGCTGGAAGACCGCCTAGAGGCCAAAGAAGGGCCATAATATGCAGCAGGGCAGTTTTAATTAACTGTAACAAATTTCAAAAGTTTTTTCTTTAAAGTCAATTTCCTGCTTACTTAAATTTTCAGTACCTATGCCCCATTATATCAGTAACTACCATAGATAAATGAATGAAATTTTTGAAGACTCTGCATAACATAAAAAGCCACCTCTGGTACTACATTCATTATTATTCCCCCATTAGCAAATTCACAAACAAATATTTTCTGCAGAAAAAACTTCATATTTTTTGTTAATAAATTTAAAAAAGTATTTCTTAAAAACTTTAAAATGGATAAAGTAGATTTTAATACAGTTGACTATACTAGCATCATGTAACATACAGTAAAAATATTACTGTCCTGCATCAAATAGTTTTTTCAGAAATGGGTCAAATACTTGCCTAAATTAACATGGGTTAGATAGGCAGGGTGTGGTCCCCTTAACATGCCTCCCTCCTCAATGCAAATTCCCATTCATGCCTCTGCACACTTGGTATTTCCCCTAAATTGAAACAGCACTGCAGATGCTCTCCAACTGTATTGCAATAGCAACTCAGCATCGAACAAATTTTCATGCATCGCTTCAGTCCACAGCTATACATCATAGATGTTTGAGAACTGAAAAGGTCTCTGGAACCATGTAGTTTCATTTGACTGACTTTTATGTGTTGTGTTTTATTTTTACCTACTGTCCCCTTGTACATGGTTATGCCTTTCTTCTTCTTCTCAGTTAGTATTTGGATTTTTTCTGAGTTAACGAAAATATTTTAGGAAACGTTCCTCTGCAAACTTGCTCCAAGCCACCTTGCCCACCTGGAACAATGTAATGAACGGTGGTTTGTCTCCTGCTCTGTGAAGGGTCATTGTAGGTACCACGATGTCTTCTCTGAATACCTGCAACAATACCATCAAGCAACTCCCTTGCCTTTTAATATCTTCCAGAGCATAAAATCATCAAACAAAATGACTGTGTTCATAGCTATGTTTCTTGCATTTATACTTGCAAGCACACCAACACTGAAACAAAGGAGGAGAACTCTGTGCAATATATCTCATGACACTTTTTTATTTTTTTTATTTTGTTGCAGTCAACATAATTTAGTGGGACCTAAATGTTGCTTTCATGCAAGGAAAAAAAAAGTGGCTGGATAAGCCTTTGCAGGAATATGCTTATTGCTTGAGCTTTTGTATTCATTCTGTCCGTTTTTCAGCTTTTCTGTTGCCGCAGCCACAGTACCTTCTCCTTTGCTTCATTGTTTGTTTCTAATCAAACTGTTACAAACACCTGCCACTTCCGCCATTTTATTGAACACTGAGGAGTGAGGGCATGTAACATAGTGCCTTTCACAGCGTAACAGGAGCAGCTGTTAAACCACATGCCCTCTGTTGACTGCATTGGTACTACATTTCCATTTGTGAAAGTATGAACCTTTTGTATGTTGTTGGGCTTGGCATGTAGGTCTCATTTTACACAAAACTTCAAAATTCTTTATTATGGCCCTTTTTTATTTCAAGTCTTCAGTTTATGTTCATTATTTGTGATTCACATACAACAGATGTTCAAAGTCTCTGAGCAAATTTGATAAAAATTTTAACTTTCCATTCTTGCCAGCAAGGATATCACTGGAAAGATTATTTCTGCTGTACATTGCCCAACTTTTTAACACTGGTGTTACCCACTGATGGTGGTTTTTCCCTCATTTTTAAATAAATACAGGACTTGTAATCTAGAACCTCTCCAGCTGCAACCCTGAATACCCTCCAACTGGAACCATCACGCATGATGTGGCACAGCTCTGCACCACACACCACAGCCTCATCCAAACTTAGATTGTGAGAACACTCCGCTTCCTTTGATCTGCTGACAAATGTGGATGCACCTTAACATATTAAGTTTTTTTTTTTTTTTGGACACTTTCAAATTATATGATGGGTACCCAGAAAAACCAGAATGTTTTTTTAAAAGCTATATATTTTCAAATTGTTTACAAGACAACCTTATTCCCTTCAAAATACTTCCCATTACAACTCATTAATTTGTCTCACCAGTGCTTCCACTGTTTGAAATATTTTTTGTAGTCATCTTTAGAAATGTCTGACAACTCCTCCCTTATTTTTTTCTTGGCTTCTTCAATATTGTCAAATCTGTGCTCTTTCATGTCCTTTTTCATGCATGGAAGTACAAGAAAGTCACATGGAGCCAGGTCAGGCAAATAAGGTGTGTGGCAATCTTCTTAAAACTTCCAAATAACAGGTTTGAGTGATGGTCTGACTTGGGAGAACAAACTCTGAATGAACTATGCCCTTGGCATCAAAAAAGCAAATCAGCAATGTTTTGATGTTTTATTTGACTTCACAACATTTTTTTGGATGAGGTAACGATGATGTCTTCTATTGGCTTGACTGTTGCTTTTATTCTGGGTTGTAATCATAGCACCATGACTCATCACCAGTAATAACCTTTGACAGAAAATCTGGATTAGCTTTGAGCTGTTGTCTCAAAGCATGATATGTTTCAACTATGTTCGTTTCGACTGTCCATCGGAAACCCGAGGAACAAACTTGGCAGCAAACCTTTTCATTCCCAAATCCTCTGTTAAAATTCACTCAACCGAGCTCCAAGATAACCCACTAATCTCTGACAGTTAATCAGTTGTCTATTGATAGTCTGTGAACAAAAGCTCCAAATTTTTTCGGTATGTTTGTCGATTCAGGCAGTTGATGGATGTCCAGAATGAGGTTTTTCATCAACCGACATGTTGTTACTTTTAAATTGAGCAAACCACTTGTACACTTGAGTTTTTCCTGTAGCATCAGCTTGATAAGCTATTTTCAGTGTTAAAACAGTTTGAGAAGCATTTTTACCAAAAAGAAAACAAAATTTTACAGCTGCACGTTGTTCACTTAAACTATCCACCATTAAAAATGAAACAAGAACATAATAGCACTAGCAAAAATTAATCCCTGCAGATAAACAGAACAAGATAGGCCAACAACACAGGAGGCACTGAATTGGCAATGAGCTGCGCTATGCACACCTAATGGCAGAAATGCATACTACAAATGCCCCGTCCACGGCAATGTTATTCCATTTTTTTCTACTCCCTTGTACACATGACTGGCAAATGAATCTCCAATGGTGGGGAAAATGTGCACACTTTTTACCACCACACAAAATTATTTTGATACGATAGCTACATTTTGTACGCAGCACTGTATAACTTAAAGTGCGTCAACCAAAAAGTAGCTTCACTGCTCAAAAACATTGGTGGATTTGTGAGCTTCTTAAAAAGGGAAAGATATGGACACAATCATCTTTACACCTTAAAAATGAATAATGGAATAGGATTCAGAAATTCCTTGCCAGTGACTACAGAAAATTTCTTAATACTGGGACTATTTTGAAAGGAGACAACAATTTCAGATGGTCAGTTTCTGCTTCTCTCACATTAGCAATCACATTTATAATTTGTTGCAACAACAGGCAATGAGTTAGTAACTTAAAAGTGTCACGGTAATTATGACTGGTGACAAAAAGATAGCTACTTCACTCTGCAGTGTGAAAGAATCAAATATTTTTACCAAATAGTTTTCCTGCAATTGTTTGACAACATGCAAATCCAATATCTGCAGTTCTTAACTTTCTATCCAAAAAATGAAACATTTTCCAAAAAAACTACTTCTGCAAGGAACGCAGCTTTGCTTCATTCACATAAAGGAATTTTCGTCTACAGCACAACAAGTGAACCAACTTCCAGCTTCCTTCCTTTCTTGACTCAAACCTAGAAGTGAACATGTTTCTTTGTGTGGCAAGGCAAAAAGTCTGTCGCAAAGAGTCTGCTACAAAGAATTTTGGCAATTACTCTGAACAATGAATCAGTACATATTAAGGTTTGTGGGAAGCTTGCAAAGCACAAGCATGATGATAAAAACGGGGCTAATAGACAACGGTATGCAGCACATACTGTGTGTTGTCTTTTGAGGCATCACCAGATGTTAAATTCGTTGTAGCATTGATTGCAAGCAAAATCTCTCTTTGTAAAGAGATAAAAGTGAATATTTTTCCTTTTGTAAGTTAATGACGATATAATAACAAAATACGATCCATAAACTTCTATAAGGTTTTTCCTCACCCTAAATTTCTTCAACTTCAAAAGTCTGGAACCAATATGTTTGAAATTGTAGACCTCTGTGTGCAATTTTCATACTGCAGAGGAAAAGCCAGTTTGAAGGACATGCAGCATTCAGTTTTGTCCTCACTGTGGAGCAATTTTGAGACTGTTACTGTGTATATCATTTACAGTGATAGTTTTAAGATTACTGTTTGGTGTCACTGCAACTACAAATATGGAGGAAACTTATACAGTTATTACATCACGTCAACTCAGCTACTTATATCCAATAGAAAATGAAAGTCAGTGCTACAAATTAGCAATTTTTTACTCAGTAGTTGGCACTTGAATAGAAAAAAAAATTCCCTCACTTGCTTGTTTCTCATCTAACAATACAAAATACTTTGAGAAGTTAATGAAACTGGAGACACCAACAATGCATTCACTGCTTGTGTCTATTGACTTGGTAGGCCAACAAATGACTGACTAATAAATGAAATCTTATTATTTGATATAGTCAAATTTGGAGATAAGAAATCTGTTGTGTTGAAACTGTGGATTCAGAAAAACACTAAATAGACAATATTGCACATGTAATTTTACTGATTACAGGGCTAATTTTGGCTTGTCTACAAGCCATCTTCTGACCATAACAAAATACATTAATTCACATACAACTGTCAAACATAAGTGTGCACTGCCATAATTTATGTGAACAGTATCGTTTATTACACAATCCAATGGAACAATGATATACATGGTCTGTTCAGAAAATTCTGGAACTATGTCCACAAAGTATTTCTACGCTTACCTTTTACTTATTGGGTGTGGCCTCCTTCGAAATACTCTCCTCCACAATCGATACACCACTCCCGATGCCGTTTCCACTTCCAGAAGCAGTCTTCGTAAGCCTCTTGCTGAATTGTGCGAAGAGCTGTCTTCGAGTTTTCTTTTATTTCACCTTCTGCAACTCTTCATCCTTTTAATGTGGTTTTCAGCTTTGAAAATAAGAAAATATCCACCGAGGCCAGGTCTGGAAAGTCTGGAGGATGAGGCAGCACAATGATTTTGTTTTTTGTGCAATAGTCATGCACCAACAGGGATGAAAGTTCAGGTGCGTTATCGTGATGCAATAGCCATGAATTGTCTTGCCACATTTCAGGCTTTATCACATTTTCTTGCATGCACTGCAACACATCCCGTTAGTACCACTGATCAACAGTTTATCCTTAAGGCATGAATTCATGGTGAAACAATCCTACAAAGTCACGGAAAACTATCAACACGGCTTTGGCATTTGAGCTGACCTGATGAGCTTTGTTTCGTCTTGAAGAATCTTTCCTGACCCATAGTCAAGTTCACTGTATGCTTCCTGCATCATTTGGTGTGCCTCTGTAAAAGTTTTCTTG
The DNA here is from genome assembly GCF_023864345.2 of Schistocerca serialis cubense. Classification (NCBI taxonomy): domain Eukaryota; kingdom Metazoa; phylum Arthropoda; class Insecta; order Orthoptera; family Acrididae; genus Schistocerca; species Schistocerca serialis. The sequence continues at coordinate 188,105,907 of NC_064646.1, read as the reverse complement.
AGTTTCATGCAAAATTTAGTGCGGACGCATTGCTCTAACTCTGTCATCTCTTAATTCACAAGCTGTGCGACATAACATTCTACTCAATATGGCACTGAACAATAAGAGGCGTACAACAATGAAACTTCTGGCAGTTACACATTGAACACAGGCATGTGCAGGGATGCCAACTGCATTTCGCTACAACATGCTATTGGCATGAAATTACAAATGTTCCGGAAATTTTTGAACAGACCTCATACATCCCCGAATAAAATGTTATATGTTACGCCCACTGACAGAATAGGCAGTCTTCATATGTGGACATTTAGAGCATACTTGCCACATTACGTTATTATGAAGTCAAGTTACAAGCAGTGACTGTTAGGGACTGTAGAATGAGATGCTGTTCCACATTAGTGAGAATTAAATCTTTGTCCCTATGTGCATTGCAGATTTGTATGGTTATAACTGTTTCCTTTTAACTTTAACCATTTGTGCTAACTTTGCTTTATACATATTTTTATTCTTCCATTGTTAGGTGTCACTTTCAACTATAAACACTTTTTGTTGAAATAAACTTTATGCTTTCACTTAAGCAGTTTTCTGTTGCCTCCAGTCACCTGACTTAGCACATTTATCTTATTATCTGACATGGTCAAATTTGGAGATAAGCAAGCTCTTGTGTTAATGTTGTGTCACTGTTTACAACTTTACTTTAGAATAACGGAATGAGGCAAACACGATCTCATTGTCCACATATGAGAACTGTCTGATTCTGTCAGTGTGCATTATTTATGAGGACCTTTTATTAACGCATTATTATTATTGTGGTCTTCAGTCCTGAGACTGGTTTGATGCAGCTCTCCATGCTACTCTATCCTGTGCAAGCTTCTTCATCTCCCAGTATCTACTGCAACCTACATCCTTCTGAATCTGCTTAGTGTATTCATCTCTTGGTCTCCCTCTATGTTTTTTACCCTCCACGCTACCCTCCAAGACTAAATTGGTCATCCCTTGATGCCTCAACACATGTCCTACCAGCCGATCCCTTCTTCTAGTCAAGTTGTGCCATAAACTTCTCTTCTCCCCAATCCTATTCAATACTTCTTCATTAGTTATGTGATCTACCCATCTAATCTTCAGCATTCTTCTGCAGCACCACGTTTCGAAAGCTTCTATTCTCTTCTTGTCCAAACTATTTATCGTCCATGTTTCACTTCCATACATGGCTACACTCCATACAAATACTTTCAGAAATGACTTCCTGACACTTAAATCGATACTCAATGTCAACAAATTTCTCTTCTTCAGAAACGCTTCCCTTGCCATTGCCAGCCTACACTTGATATCCTCTCTACTTCGACCATCATCAGTTATTTTGTTTCCCAAATAGCAAAACTCCTTTACCACTTTAAGTGTCTCATTTCCTAATCTAATTCCCTCAGCATTATCGCATAATTTACATAATTTCTCCATTGGACTGTGTAATAAATGACCCTACTCACACAAATTACTACGACGTGTCCTGTCATTGGCAGTTGTATGGTAATCAATGTATTCTGTTGTGATCTGAAGATGGCTTGAAACTAGTAACAAGTACAATTACATTTACGATGTTGCCTATTAAGGTTTTTCTGAAGCCACAACTTTAATTTTAGAATTAGTTACACATCTAAAAATGTAGTAATGTTGATTTTTTGAAACAATTTAGTTTTGTTACTGATTTGTAATTAAAATTTCATTTTACCCCTTGGGATAACTAGCCCCTGGTTGGGAATTGCTGTTTTATAGGAGACAACATAGGAGAATAAATGAAATATTTGTTGGGAGGAAATAGCGCAATAAACACAAGACAAAGACATTATAGTATTACCATTTTCTGTTTATCAATTCTTCATAAATCACTTCTGTATATAGTCTCACATTTTATACATATATTGCATAAATACAAAAATACAGTATCTTCTTATAAAAATATGCATTTACAACAATGTAAAATCTCTAAAAAACGCTATAAAATATAGCCAAAAAATTGTACATGAAAATCGCAAGCTACATTGATGACAAGTACAGTAGACATATTCACGAAATAATTGGCGATGGACAAAGATTGACAACATATTCTGAAATTTCAGAATAAAAAATTGTGCTCTGTTCAGCTTACTAGTGAGCTTGTACATTCAGTCTTTGTTAACATTTAAAGACTGTATTCTGACCTCATGTGACAACTTCACCTCAAAGCACTTTCATTAACTTAATAGGAACACTATTGTCTCTTCCTCGGCTCCACTGTACATTATATCTCCTGTGATTGTGTGATTTATATTTGTGCCTTTTGGCACTTTGTATCTCATTTTTGTCTGTATACCTTTTGCATAGAATAAGTGTTTGGTCTTGGAGAACTCAAACGTTCAAGTAATTTAAGTAATTTTTATTGCACTTCTGCTTACTGACATTTATCTGTCATAAACATAGTTTATAGATTTTATAGCAAGCAACAGATTGAAAAAACCATTATTTCATTATTTAATAACAGTAGATTTGCTGTAGTTACCATACTGCAGTCATATGACAACACTTAGTATGAAAAAAATTGCTCTAAGATCCTTCTAAGGTGATATCTTAAAAAAAAAAGCACTGAAAATGGGAACCCATTATACACTACAATTATTATTCACTGATTCTGTGATCAGAAAAGTGCTCTGGTTTAAAAATTAAATAGTGTCAGTAAAAACAATTGATAAAACACATGTTTCACTTGATGATACAGTTATAAACAAATATACGGTCATGAATAAAATTGCCTTTAAAAACCATAAAAATTATCTTGTTTTATACACATTCGTGTGTTCTGTAAAAGCTTCAACATCATCTCGCTATGTACATATGAAACAAGTGACTAGCTCTCTTTTGTTTACAAAACTTCCACAATGAAGACTGAAAAGATTGCTGCAACAATGTTGTCTCCATGCTACACATCACAAGCACTGCTTCTCATGTAGGAAAAACTGCTTTCCTTTCCTTCACCTAGAAGAAACCATTTAATCTCCATAAGTTGAGGTTTAACACATAAAAGGCAAAGAGTGAATGATTACTGTAAAACATAAGTAAAAACCAAAAGAAACAAAGAGAGGGCACAATTTCTTACCAACCTTTAAAACAGATTAAAAACTTACTTGACCACAATAAAATATTTATATGTAATGGTCACCAGTTTTGGTCATAAAGTGATCATTTTTATACCTTTTATACCACAATGGTAGGTGGTGGCAGTGTTGTGGCTCCATAAACATCAAGTGCTCATGGAGCAAAAATACCTGTTCCTTTCTTGACACCCCATACCATAATGATTTACAAGGCGTGATAAAAAAATAATGGAAATTTTTGTTTTTCTTAAGGAATCTTTATTTATTTACCAACATTAACTTTGTAACCGTCAAAGAAACCTCCCCCACAGATATCTGGAACTCACTTTTTCTTACGGTGTTTGGATCCTTCAGTGATTCCGGTTTATCTCATCAATGACCGCAAAACAACATCCTTTCATGGTTCTCTTCAGCCTCGGGAATAGCAAGAAATCACAGCGAGCCATGTCCAGTGAATACGGTAGCTGAGGCAACATAACAGTTTTCATTCTTTCTTTCTTTTTTGCCAAAAAAATCATGAACAAGCATTGAGGTGTGAGTGGGAGCGTTACTGTGACAAAATTTCCACAAGTGGTTCTGTCAAAATTCTGGTCATTTTCTTCGGACTGCTTCATGGTTGGTTGGTTTGGGGAAAGAGACCAGACAGCGAGGTCATCGGTCTCATCGTATTAGGGAAGGACGGGGAAGGAAGTCGGCCGTGCCCTTTGAAAGGAACCATCCCGGCATTTGCCTGGAGCGATTTAGGGAAATCACGGAAAACCTAAATCAGGGTGGCCGGACGCGGGATGGACTGCTTCATGCAAACAGCACATAACTTCCAGGTAGTATGCATTACTGTCCATACAAGCACAAGGCAAAAACTCATGATGCTCTATCCCACTGTAATCGAATAAAAGTGCAATAAGAACCTTTACATGTGAATAACTAGCAGAATTTTTTTCAGTGTTGGCTTTTCATGCAGTGTCCATTCAGACGACTTGGCCTTGTTTTTGACGTCATACCTGTATACCCATGTTTGTTCTGGACCATTGCCAGATTCATTCAAAAATTCCAGTGTGATGTCCACATGACTTCACTTTTTGCTGGAATTCCACAATTTCAAAACAAACTTTGCTGCTGCCAGAACATCTGAAAACATTGGTGGCATGAGCAAAAAGAGACACCAACGCCATCAGCAACCTCTCTGATAGCGTTTCAGCAATTTTCCAGAACTATTTTCTTTACTTCTTCCACACTGTCATTGGTAATTGATGTTCTAGGGCATCCAGGTTCTTCATCATCTTCAATGTCTTACACGCCTTTCTTTGAAGAGTTTATACTACTTGTAAACTCTTTCCTTACCCAAAGTAGATGTACCAAAAGCTACAGTCAACCTTCAGAATGTGATGCTGCACTTTATTCCATTTTTCCAGTGAAATTTAATGCAAATTCCTTGAACCATTTCTTTCTAAACTAAAAATATGCCAAGCACTCAAAAACACGTATAATGTTTTAAAGTGTCAATGATAAGCTAAAATTCAAAAAAGGTGAAAATGCAAATGTCATCAGAAACATGGTAAAAAAAAAAAAAAAAAACGGATGTTTCAAAACAACAAAATTAAAACATTCCTGTTACTTTTTGATCACACTTTTTATATGGTCTGAAGATGGTCATTTTATGATCAAAACCAGTTACCATCAAAAATAAATATTTTCTTGCATCCAAGAGAAATGTTCACAGAAATTACTCTCACAAATCACTGAAAATGGTAGACTGGAGCAGGTTCACAAACACAAAAGATCATATGTTGAACTCATGCCGGTTAAACCAGTAGGGTTTCCCTTCCAACCCTTCTATCAGAAGGAACCACAGACTCCAAAAGCATGCAAATTTCCTAAACCTTTACAAATGTTTTCTCCTGCTGCAGCCACCTTGTGAGTAGATTTTTTTATCCATCCAATTAGATTATGGTAGCGTAGTGCCTGCTGCTTCACCTGCGAAGAGTGTAGATCTGCAGAGATTTTTCTGTTATTATTTAATCAAATTTTTATGATGCTGACAAACTGCAACACCTTCTAAGCTTTTCAAGCTAATTAAGGCCATAGAAGCATGCTCTTTTCCAAATGTACTTCTGACCAAAAAGTGATTCTGGTAGCTGGAGTCCAAACTTTTTATTAATCATGCCTTTTGCATTCTTGTGGAGATATTTCCATAGCAACTTTCATTCCCTAACAAATATTTCTTTATATCTAACTGATAAGAGAAATACCAATTTTCACAGATTTAGGCCTAAAACTTTTTTAATGTAATGAAATATTTTCTGAAAAAGTTTCGGCCGCTATTTCACTCCTTTAGGGGATGAATTGGCAAAAACACTGAAACACATTATTTTAAATTTCTAACCGAGTAGTCAAATACTGCTTTTCATAGATGTAGCTTTAAAAATACTGTAGTAGTTCTTTAGCAATGATTTACTTTCAAAAAAAAACTTTCACCCACTACTTTACCCTCTTAGTGGTTGAATTTCCAAAAATTCTGAAACACATATTTTTTATTTCTGACTGAGAAACCAAATACCAGTTTTCGTAGTTCTAGATTCAAAATTGGCTTAATAGTGACATACTTTCAAAAAGCCTTTCATCCCTTATTTAACCCCCTTAGGAATGGAATTTTGGACAATCCCTTCTTGAACGATGCCTATGATTTAAGATTCACACCATCTCCGAACTTCAGGTTTCTATCCTTAGCAGTTTCAGCTGGGCGATGATGAGTCAGTGATTCAGTGTGGTCCTATTTCATCCCCTTAGGGGCTGAATTTCCAAAAACAGTGAAACACTCATGTTTTTCATCTCCAATCGAGAAGCCAAACCCCAATTTTCAAAGATTTAGCTTTCAAAATGCTTTCACAATGAAATATTTTCATAAAATATTTCACCCCCCCCCCCTTTCTCTCCCTTAGTGGTTGAATTTCCAAACACAGTGATGTATATTTTTTATTTCTGACAAAGAAGCAAAATACAAATTATTTTTAATGATTTAGCTTCAGAAGAGCTTGCACAATGAAATATTTCAATAAAAGCTTTCATCCCACATTTCACCCCCATAGAGGATGAATTTCCAAAAACAGTGAAACACTTTTTTTTCCCCCCATTTCAAACTGAGAAGCCAGATTGAAATTTTCATAGATATAGCTTTAAAAATGCATACATAATGAAATATTTTCATAAATCCCCTATTTTATTCCATTACGGGTTCAAGTTCCAAAAACACTGAAACACAATTTTTTTTTTATTTGTACCCCAAAAATCAAATACCAATGTTCATAGATGTAGCTTTAAAACTACTTTAATAGTTCTTTAATAACAATATATTTCCAAAAACAGCTTTCATTCACTATTTCACTCCCACAAGGTTAAAATTTCCAAAAAATGCTCGAACATTTTCAAAATTACCTTAATAGCAACATTTTTCAATAAACCCTTCAGCCTCTACTTCAACCCCCTGCGGATGGAATTTTGAAAAATCTGTTATTAAATGACATCTACAGTATAAGATCAACACCCTCTGGAAATTTCAAGTCTATATCGTCAATGGTTTGGGCTGGGCAATGATGAATCAGTCAGTCAGTCACAACATCGGCTTTCATATACAGGAATTTTCAAAAATATTATTTTCATTGATATATTAGCTGTAAGTGTTTTTAGCTGTTTCTCCTAACAAATTTTTATTGTACCTTCTCAAACCCTCTCAAAGGCATTTGTTGTTGTTGTTGTTGTGGTCTTCAGTCCTGAGACTGATTTGATGCAGCTCTCCATGCTACTCTATCCCGTGCAAGCTTCTTCATCTCCCAGTACCTACTACAGCCTACATCCTTCTGAATCTGCTTAGTGTATTCATCTCTTGGTCTCCCTCTATGATTTTTACCCTCCACGCTACCCTCCAGTACTAAATTGGTGTATTCATCTCTTGGTCTCCCTCTACGATTTTTACCCTCCACGCTACCCTCCAGTACTAAATTGGTGATCCCTTGATGCCTCAGAACATGTCCTACCAACCGATCCCTTCTTCTAGCCACAAACTCCTCTTCTGCCCAATTCTATTCAATACCTCCTCATTAGTTACGTGATCTACCCATCTAATCTTCAGCATTTCAAAAGCTTCTATTCTCTTCTTGTCTAAACTATTTATCGTCCATGTTTCACTTCCATACATGGCTACACTCAATACAAATACTATCAGAAACGACTTCCTAACACTTAAATCAATACTCGATGTTAACAAATTTCCCTTCTTCAGAAACGCTTTCCTTGCCATTGCCAGTCTACATTTTATATCCTCTCTACTTCGACCATCATCAGTTATTTTGCTCCCCAAATAGCAAAACTCCTTTACTACTTCAAGTGTCTCATTTCCTAATCTAATTCCCTCAGCATCACCCGACTTAATTCGACTACATTCCATTATCCTTGTTTTGATTTTGATGACGTTCATCTTATACCCTCCTTTCAAGACACTGTCCACTCCGTACAACTGCTCTTCCAAGTCTTTTGCTGTTTCTGACAGAATTACAACGTCATCGGTGAACCTCAAAGTTTTTATTTCTTCTCCATGGATTTTAATACCTACTCTGAACTTTTCTTTTGTTTCCTTTACTGCTTGCTCAATATACAGATTGAATAGCACCGGGGAGAGGCTACAACCCTGTCTCACTACCTTCCCAACCACTGTTTCCCTTTCATGCCCTCGACTCTTACAACTGCACACTGGTTTCTGTACAAATTGTAAATAGCCTTTCGCTCCCTGTATTTTACCCCTGCCACCTTCAGAATTTGAAAGAGAGTATTGCAGTCAACACTGTCAAAAGCTTTCTCTAAGTCTACAAATGCTAGAAACGTATGTTTGCCTTTCCTTAATCTTTCTTCTAAGTCAAGTCATAGGATCAGTATTGCCTCACATGTTCCAACATTTCTACGGAATCCAAACTGATCTTCCCCGAGGTTGGCTTTTGCTAGTTTCCTTAATCAAACTTGTTTTCACACATGCTTCCATAATTTCAATTCTTTCTCCTATCAAGAAGGCAATTTTGCAGACTGCAAAGACAAATGTCTAGCTTCACTGATGAAATAAACCGAAACACTGACAGAAGAAAGCTAACAATCAATTATTGCATAAAGCTGTCAATTTTTTGTAGCTGTTTACTCTTTCAGAAGCCGAAATATTGCATTCACATTCAAAGGGGAGGTGGGCCTGCATACTGAGTCTGTGGGCCCAAGCACAGACAGAATTTATCAACATGCAATGAAATACTGCACATGGCCCAGTTACACCATTAGAAATAATGCTCATGTGTAAATCAATAAATGAAGCAGTGTATTCTGATTTCTTAAGTGTTTAATGACAATAAAAAGGATAGTTGCTACTCACCATACAGCAGGGATGCTGAATTGCAGATGAGTACAACAAAAAGTATATCAGACAAAGCTTTTGGACAAACAGGCTTTCATCAGAATTAGACAACATACAAACACACACACACTCACATAAACGCAGCTCACAGACACATGTCCACAGTCTCTTTAATGCCTGTGTGGTGCTTAATTCTGATGAAGGTCTGTCTTTTTGTTGTGCCTGTGTGCAACTCAGTGTCTCTGTTATATGGTGAGTAGCAACTATTCTTTTCATAATACTGTCATTAATCCATCCTGCATTTTCCATTCTGAAGTGTTTATATTGAGAAGAACCTGAATTAGATCTCAGAAGTCACAGATCATCTTTAATGTCCAAAATCTGCAACTTTTGCTTTATAGATAATGTCAGATTTTGAGCTGAAAATGTCAGAAAGTTGACTTACTTTTCATATTTTCATTTACTAATGTTTTATGCCATCATATTCTAGCATAGCTCATCATCGAGAAATAATGTGTTTGTTGCACAGAAGCATGAGACGAGGATAAATTTGGTGTCCACTCTACAACCTCTAACAGTTGGGCACACTGCCAACAGCCTCACAGTATTATGCTCTTATGAAATTTACTATCAACAATCAATCACAGTCTGTAGACAGGTGAGGTATTCAACCAAAAAAAATGTTTGCTCATCTGCCCAGTGACATAAAAAATTTAATGTATCAACTTCAAGCACAAAATGAAATCATATCTTACAATGTAGGTGCCTGTGGCTGGGGTTAACTTCAGTTAAAACTTCTGGGCTGAGAGCCTATGGTTGATACATAAAACTGCAATCTGATGTTTTGTCTCTGACTGCAGTTATCATTTTACTTCCAAAAGTGTCTTCCACACACAGTGATATAACACTGGGAAAATGTTTTATATATCAACCGTAGCCTGTAAAGGGACACCTCCCTCTACCATTCTTTTCCTCAACAGAAGTAGCTGATACCACAAACATATATGAATTTTGAACAGGTTAACATTATCTCAGCTGTTTCTCTAAAAAAATTCATATGATTTCACACACGATGTGTTACGTTTAAAATTAAAATCTATAAAAAGAAATTACTTTCTTTTCTTTGTTATAATTGATATGCACTAGCTCTGAATGAATAGTTAAAATTATTTTTTTAGAAACATTTGAAATTATTAAATATTTGGCACACTTTAAACTTTCTATTATTAATTATGTTACCTTATACTGTTTATTATGTTTATTTCCAGATTCATTTCTAAATTAATAGGAATTTATTTGTCAAGAGAATCTGTACACCCTTTGGAATATTGTTCTTAACACAGAGTGAAGCAGTAGTTGGCATGCCTCTGATGTGACCGGATGTGTTATTTTATTTGGGAAAAACAATATTTCAGCTTTGTTAATGTGAAAATTCAAAAGACAGTGTGATATAGAAAAACGTGAGACACTAAATTATCATGAAAACAAAAGTAATTGCACAGGCTTAGTTCAAAGTTAATTAAGTCAATTGGAACCTTGAGATCCTAAAATATGGAAATTTCAGCTTCAAGAATCAGGTCCTAGACGTGAAGAACTGGAGCCAACTGCACGAAAGGAAGGTAAGTACAAAGTTTATTGTCAATCTTACTCCTCTCAAAACTTATTAAAACAGTTAACTATAAAGACAGTGACAACAACAAATTGTGGCAGTGAGAGATTACACATAGTGGTGTGGTCTGGGATCAATTGACTAATAATGAAGTTTTGTCTGTTTCAGAAGAAGAGAGAGTGATTTGCGCCATTTGCAGTTAATGTATGAATGGATTTCTGATCACATGAAGAAAGAAGACCAAGGGCTGCCCAACAAAGTAAATAGTATCAACAGTGATGATGTACTACCGCCAACGATGGACCGGATCGAATGAAAGAGCACTTTACAAAAAGGAAAGATAAGTACAAACTATTTGTGGAGTTAATTTGTTTGTGGACTCATGTGCTTGTAAACAAAATGAATAGAGACGAGGGTAGACACTAGGTAGAAGTGAAAGCTGTAGGATCCAGTCATGACATGTCTGAGCTAAGTGGAATCGTACTCAGCAAAGAAACAGTAAAAACTGATATTTTGCAGTTAATTTTGGCAAAACTATAGGAAATGAAAGCAGATAACAATAGCAAATTTAGTCCAGTTAATGATCAGTTAACTTAAATAAGAACTGAAAACAACAGTAAAATGGACAGGGTACAAGAGCAAATGGACCAAGTTTCAGAGCTAAAAAATGGGTTGTCAGAGGGGTTAAAAAGTGTGAATGAAAAAGTTGATATTTAAAAAAATAAATTTATTGTTTTGAAAAATGAGTACGTAGTTGAATCAGCAAGACAATCGAAGAATATTGATGAGATCAGAATTGAACAGAAGGCTGTAGAGGAAAAAACTGCGTAAAACTTCACTAGTTTAAACAAAAAAAAAATGTAATGTTGAAAAAAAAATGCAAATTAATGTAACTGTTATAGATAAAAAAATTCCAGCGTTTCAAGAAATTCATGTAAACCAAAGATTGTGCACAAACAATGGTGTCGTGTGGTCCAACACTCCTATCAATAGTTTTCCATCAGACAATTTACATCCAGTGGATTTTCTGCATTCCTGTAGAGATAGTTTTGTGCCAGTCATGAATGACAATCAAAAAATTAAATTTGTTAAAAGATTTCTTGAAGGCAAAGCTCTATCATGGGTACATTTAAATTTAAGTCAGTGGGAAACATATCAAAATTCAGAAAAAGTTTTTTAAAATAAAATTTGCTTGGAAGCTGAACAGGGGAGAATCAAAAGTGAATTTTTGAATGGTCCTAATTGTAGGAGTAGGGACGGTACTTTGAAAGAGTTTTGTAAGAATCAACTTAAAAAATTAACACACCTTGACAAACCATTCGCCAAAATCACCTTGTCTGATGCACTTAAAAGGAGACTACCAGAAAGGTTGCAGTGGTATTTAGTACATGGACCTGACGATTGTCTTGAACAATTTTTGCAATATGTTGACAGGCTGGATAGCTCAGTAGAAAGAAGTATGTACCATAATAATCAGAATGATAGAAATCACAATGGGAATAATTACAGAAACAGAATCAAAGTGTTAATAGAGACAGAAATTTTGAACATCAGCAGGATAGGAATAATGGAGATAACCATGGCATTTTAATAGGACAAACAATCACAGAAGTAACTACTCAAGAAATGGAAGTTTGCCTCAATGGAGGTCCTTAATGATGTGGCACATGTATCCGAAACTGAACATGAGGAATATCAGATTTCTCATTTATGTTTTGATCTAAAGTCTTGGGATACTATGTTTAATTATGGTTAAGTAGGTACTAATCACAAACCAGAATGTGAGAGCAGTGAGAATTTTGATGTAGTATTTACTAATGATTTCTTCTCTTGGTTGGAAAGCAGTGTTACTGATGTATGTAAATCAGGTGATGACTGTACTGGATCTGAACTAGATGTTATTTTTGATGTAGATGTGAATGAGAGATGTGAAATAACTGAGGTTGGTAAGTCTTAGACTGGTGACTTTCTGCAAATGAATGTAGGTGAGGTAAGTGACTTTGATGGAGATGAGACTTGAAATGTTAGTGATGTTGTTGATGAAGTAATTTTGGCGAAATATGATGATGATGGGTAACAGGTATTTGCGGAATTTAATGAAGTTTCAGAGTTATTTGTGAATGATGTTGACAAGACAGGTAAGGTAAGTGATGTATGTGACATTGTAAGTGAAAGTCATGGAATACCAGTCCAGTAAAAACAGTTTTTCATTAATGTCACGCAGAGTAATGATCCAAACAGTAAAGGTGAGTTATCTGTGAGCCTAGAGAATAAAGGTGAAAACTTTTTGAAGTTTGTTTGGGACCAGATTGATGACAACATAGATAAACGTGCATTCTGGAATAAGTTAGCTATGGTTAGTCAGAATTTGTATCCAAATTGGTGGAATGAAGTGAAAGAAGATCTAAGCAGGATGTGTAATTTTGACAATAATATATTTTGTGTTTGTTCTGTAACAAGTGATGTTAGTTGTATCATGGAATCCATTCATTATATTCAATCTTTACCTGCCAACATGAGTAATCAAAGTAATGTTATGATATCAGCGAAGTTGATAAAACCCTGTAAAGACAGTGTGGATGTAGCACTTGATGAAATCGAAAGTAATATTTTGCATGAAGTGTCTGATAACAGAGCAAATGATTCAGATTTTGGGTGTCCTTAGATTAAGATTAAGTCTGATCAGTGGGAAGGGAACTGTTTGATTGATACAGGAAGCCCAATTTGTGGTATATACGAACAATTTAGAAACACGATCAAATACAGTAAGAATTCTGTGGAAATGCCCATTGTACGTGTATAGATAAGAGGAGCTTCTGGTATGCAAAGCAAATTTGTAAAATCTCAAGTACTGTTAAGTTTTAGTATAGAGGACAAAACCTATGAACATGAATGTGTAATGATCCCTAGTCTGGAAGAAAATATACACTATATTTGCAGATTATACAACTACATAATTGTGTTTTGTTTATCAGGAATGTAGTATGTAAGATCATGAGATTTCTAAAGTTCTGTCTTATCTATTGATTGAGTTAAATTTATGAAACACTATGTTTGGAGGTTCATACAACTATACAATTATGTTTTGTGCTTTAAAATTAGTTAGAAATAGTATCTCAGTATATCTGTATGTATCACCTTATTAGTTCATTTTTCATTGCATTTATCTCTGTTTATTAAAGTTTCATATACAGACACTTTTTAATTCTATCTGATGTAAATCCTATACTTTTTTTTTTTTAAATATATATAAATAGACAGAGCCGTGTGATGTGAGGGAGGTATTGAACAGCATATTTAGTACACAAAACAATGTTTTAGGATTTGATGTGAATGCTAGATGGGAAGTTACCTATCTGTTGGACTGTGTGATGAGAAATCTAGGGAGAAAACTGAAAGATGTGGGTGGATCCATTCCCACACTGCTGTATGGCTGTACCCTGCTGGTCCAGTCGACTTCCAAGAGATCACACATGCTGGGTAATGTACTCAACCCTTTGTCAACTACATCAGTGTTGTCACTGGGATTTGTAAATTGTTAGCCAAGTATTCATCCCACATGAAGAATTCATGGAACTAGAACAGTCACTGCTATGGACAGTGTTAATCCACATAAATGTTTGTTTTTTCAAGTAGGCGGATTAACTTCCCAATACATTATGTATTTTTTTATCAATTGTAAATGAATCTTCTAGGCCAATATGTACATAGGTTAATTTGTATAAACAATTAACAAATAGTGTGGAAGACATTTATTAGTATAGACAGTATAACAAGATGTACTAATGTCAGATTTCATACACTATTTTGGTCCTCAAGCTACTCGATTATGTCATCATTTAAACCTATTTATGACTCTGATTATCTGTATTTATCCTGAGTACTGCAATACTGTATCTCAATGGAACTTGAGCCGTGGGAAAACTCATGCCTAACTCTATTTTGGGTACTCCTGGTCATTGTGACTGTGAGTGTACTCAAGGAGAGTGTGTAACTATTGATTGAGGTTAGATGCTTCCTATAATTACTCTTTACATATGATTGAACTTAATGATACGATTATGAACTTTATTGATTTTGTTGTGTTTAAACATTTTTTGTTTGGTGTGTACCCAGTGTGGTTTGGATTCATGGGTCGGTCCCCACACCATAAGCTTAGGCCCTAATATTTTTTCATTATTTTCTCATTTCATGAGTCCACATATCCTAAATACTATGTTTTATGTGGCTGAATGATTTTGTGTTATACTCCTACTCATGACTGAGTATATTCTTCTACTCTGTACCTGTCGTCATAAGTGTTTCGAGTTGGCTCACTCGTCATACACTTATGCTTTGAATTTTTGCTCTTCTCTTTTGAAGATATGATTTTATAGATGTAAGCTTGCAATTTGTAATGGTTGTAATTTACATTGTCACTGCTGTTATTTATATAGTTTAGTGTGGTCGTGCCGCAGTTTTGACTTTTGTATCATTTGTCTTGTGACAGAATGTTCCACAGATCTGAAAATCCGAAAGCCATGTCCTGGTATATGTATAAATTATTACTTGTATAGTAGATGTTTTTCTCATGTTTTTTGTAATATTATGTATCAGATACTTCTATACATCTGTATTCCATATTTTGGTATCATTTTGTACACCGTTACTTACTTTACAGTAAGTCACAAAATATTGTAAACACATTATTTCCAAATTTTGTGAGGGGGACATTATAAAGTGACACCATCCTCTAGCATTCTTTTACTCAACAGAAGTAGTCAATACCAGAAACATATCTGAATTTTGAACAAGTTAATATTATCTCAGCTGTTTTTCTGAAAAATTTCATATGATTTTGTACGCAATGTGTTATATTTCAAGCTAAAATCTATAAAAAGAAATTAGTTTATTTTCTTTGTTACAATAGATAAGTACTAGCTCTGAATGTACAGTTAAAATTATTATTCTTAGAAACATTTGAAATTTTGAAATATTTGGCACACTGAAACTTTCTATTATTAATTACACTATCTGATATTGCTTATTATCTTTATTTCTGGATTCATTTATAAATTAACAGAATTTCATTTGTCAAGAAAATTTGTAAACCCTTTGGAATATTGTTATTAGCACAGAGTGAAGTAATAGTGGGCATGCCTCTGATGTGACCAGATGCGTTATTTTAATTGGGAAGAACAATGTAATTTTGGCATTGTTAATGTGAAGATTCAAAAGACAATGTGATACAGAAAAATGTGAGAGAATAAATTATCATGGAAAAAAAAAAAAAAAAAAATTGCACAGGCTTAGTTCAAAGTTAATTATGTCAATTGGAACCATGAGATCCTAAAATATGAAAATTTCAGCTTCAAGAATACAGCCCTAGATGTGAAGAACTGGAGTCAACTACAAGAAAAGCAGACAAGTAAAAAGTTTATTGTAAATCTTACTCCTCTTGTATTTTTGAAAAAAAAAATGATACTTTACCATCGAAAATAGTAGTGGCGACAACAAATTGTGATGGACGGGTACATTGCAAGAATCAACTCCTACTCTACAAAAGACTTTCTGAATGTGCAATAGCATAATTTTGTGCTAGTATGTCTTTAAATATGGGAAAGATATATCGAACTTTGCATAGACCACTGCTTCTGCTTTTAAATGTTTGTGCCAGCAGTACTTGACATTTTACTTCCCAAAGTTAAGTACTGTTCAGCCAATCTGTTTCCTTGTAAGTTTAAATTATAATCAGCTGCTTTTTTAGTATAATTTGGTCCTTGCTAAGTCTATTTTCTATTTGTTTTCATCTGATTGAACGTGTTAAGGACAAACATGATGTCCTCAGAAAAATCCAACAATGTATTAACTTTTCATTTCTAGTGTCATTCCAAAAGTTTCTCACTTGAGAACCATTTTTTTTTTTTTTTTTTTTTTTTTTTTTGTTGCATTGAAATACCAAATTGTCATCTTGCAGTGGAATTCACTCTTTTTTATCAGCTTCTGTAACTTCACAGAGGTCTTCCATCTTCTAATCCAAATTTTAGCATATTGGTACGAAGAAAACATCCCACTGGTGATGAGGTCATTGGAGACTTGAGTACATGCTTAGATTGGGGAAGGATAGGGAGGAAAACTGCACATACTGTTTCCAAAAGAACCATTACAGCATTTATTTTAAGTGATTTAGGGAAAACATGGGAAACATCTGTGTGTGAGCTGACAGTATTTAAAGCACCATACAGAATGTATATCCAGTATCTTCACCACTCTGATGCCTAGCTCAGTTCTGGTATTTCATTGTACCATTTATAAGGAGCACCTTCTTTCGGTGTAATAGTTTTCCTGAAACTAATTTGTGGTGTTTTGAAATAGACATCATATGACAAGGCCCTTGATATACTGTATAACATATGATGCCTATAATTAAATATAGTTATTTATGTAGTCTACAGAATCTCTGAAGCTGTACATCACATTCACGTCTAAGTTGCTAACGATTCTTCCTCATTATGGGATCTACAGAATGTGGTTATATCTCTAAATACTTACTGAACAGACATCCGCATCTTTATGAAAGAGTGAAGATTTTCCAGTAGATCTCTGGAGCTGTGGTAGTGGCCAAGCTGAAAATAAGGATTTAGGTTTATTAGATCCACTATTGACAAAAGGAAGTTGCATCTTGGCAGTCAGTGGAGCAGGAGAGAAAAGGGGAAAGGTGGCTGGAGCCGTAGTAAGGAGAAAACACTGCTGTTAAATGTTACCTCTGCCATGCACTTCGAAGTAGTTTGAAGAGTATAGATGTAGATGTAGATGAAAGGCAGTTATTACCACAATACGGGCAATGTTGAAACAAATGTTTGTTTACCAAATTTTTTGAAGCTCTCGGATGTTACTAAGAAAGGCATAAACTAAAAAGTAACCTGGTTGTAGTAGTTTATGTTAAAATTCTAAAAGCAAAACCCATTCTTCATTTCGCTCACAGCTCAAGGACTTATATTATTTTTATTTGATAGGTTGTCACTTGTATATTAGCAACATTCATTATCATGCCATTCAAGGTTCAATCTCTTTTTTTTTCTTTCTGTGTTAGTAACATTTCTTCAGTTCTTTATTTGTAGGGCCTTATTCAGGATTGTGATTGGAATGTCATTATGTTTTCCTTCATCATCATACATGTTATTCCAACAACCTTCAGGAGTGTGTCCATGGCAATGTTATTTCATCTTTCAACATTTTGTTTACAAACCATACAGGCAATGTCAAGGTGGTACGTTGACCAAATTATGCTGTGACTATTTATTCTCTGAGATGCCAATGTGAATACACAATAAGACATGAATAACATGCACCAACATTCATCTAAGATCCATGAACACTCAAACTAGACTGCCAATCTATAGTAATGACACATCAAATGGTTTGCCATTAAAATTATCAGGCAGTACAAACTACGAACAAAAATTCCTAAGCAAATGTATGGATCAATAAGAGGATTTGTAGCTAGAAAAGGCAGGAAGCTATAGAATTCTTCATCAATAAGGTGCATAGTGTACAGGAAGTCCAACATATTGCAGAAGAATAATTCATTGAACATCAGCAGCACACCAGCCATTATCAGCCAGACTGATGCCTTTGTAAAGATATCAGAATTGGTCACACTGCAATACTGGATCTGAGGAAGCAACATTATTCTGATATGTACCCCAGCTAACTGAAATTCCCTCACTCCTTATTTAATAGGAACTACTCAGAGGTTCTGATTGAAATGACATAAACACTCTGCCTCTGGAAAAACTGCTTCTAGATCAGCACTACTTGCTCCTTGTACTGTCCACACCATCAGTCATAACAACAGATACTCAACAATCTCAGATTTCATGGTGAAAGAAGCACTTACTACCAGACAATCTTATAACTGGATTGAGAGTTTCAATTTAGACACCACTTGGAGTCCAGTCATATTTTTTGTGTGCTCTCATAGGCATTTTAGATTTGGTTTTGCATTGCCTGACAATCTGAATGATGAACTATATGATGCATAAGCATTTATGGTTTTGCATCTTTCACCTCATGTTTCCATGTTTTAAATGAAATTTAGTGCACATTCTGTGACTTCTTTGTTAAATCACACTGGTATCTCAGTGAATAAACAAATAGAGCAATATCCTTGGAAGTCAATCAGTAATTGCTATGCAATGTAGCAAAATCACCTGAAGATGAAATAATAATGTTCCAGACACCACCCTGAGAAATTGATGGAACAATACATCTGCTGGGAAAGCTACAGAAACAAAACATACTTGTTTAATTTTATTGTAACCATTTGTAAGTAGAATGGTAATCATTTTTTCATACTAATGTGTATGTTAACAATTGTGAAGCCTTCACACAGGTCACATATTGATAACAAACCAACCTTATTGTATTCATAAATTTAGTGACTCTTGAAGTGAGCAATTTAATGTCATGATGAAAAGTGTAGTCAGCTCCTGAGCCTGGCTTCAACATTTTAGCAACTATTTAACAAAATATTAAATAAATATATGCCAATAGTTATGAAAGCTTAAAAACATGTACAGTATGAAGTTCTACATTTCTTCACTCTACTGAAATTTATTTTTCTTTGATATTCTACACAACTGTTGTTTTTATTAGTAACTTATGTGACTGCTTATCAACAACTTACAACTTTCTCATTCCTCACACACCTCCATCAGTACCTGTTTAGAATACAGTTTTAATGTGTCACTAGTATAACTACATTGGTACTTTTATTACAAAATACATTATTAATCTTTATCTTGTTTGCTTCAAGACTTTTTTAAGCCACTTTTGCTAGAGATTGAAAAATACAAAGCCTGACATCTATTACTATGCTTGTTTACAGGGTACTAAATCAACCTATATACACATATTGTGCCATAGTTGGGCAAGTTATTAACATTATTTCTAGATTTTTCGAATTATAGTTACAAATTTCACTGTTTGTTAGTTTCCAGATATGATAGTAACAGGTCTATAGTAGTTTTTGCAATGAACTGAATGTGAAGCTGTAGCGACAACAATAAATCAAGTCATTGTTGACTTACCTGTTCCAAAAGCCACTGAGAAATGCGAGCATGGTCCTTTTCTTTTTCAAATCGATGATCTGCTAGAATCATAGCTCCCCAGTCACCAATATGCCTTATACATCTTCCTAGAGCCTGATTGAGTGCCCTGAAAATTTACAAATGACAAAAATATTAACAATAACTAATCTATAGAAATCCACAAGTACACAATGAGGGCAAAAATGAAATTGAGTAAGAGGTGGAGGGGAGGGAGGAAGGGAGTGTGGGAGGGGGAGAGGTGTGGAGAAAGAGAGGACAATGTGGGAGGGGGAGAGGTGTGGAGAAAGAGAGGACAATGTTGCAGGAATATAGAAATATACTCTGATTAGCCACAGCATTATGACTACTGCTGACCAGAGACTGAATGCTACCTGGTGGTACTCCAGGCATACGACACGGTAAAGAGAGTATATAAGTGGGTCAGAGATTAATGTGATGAGGTATCATTCTAGCAGTGATATGGACTGCATATGGGGAAATCCTATTACGTAAGTGACTTTGATAAATAGCAGATCGTTATGGCTTGATGCCTGGGAATGAACATTTTCGAAATGGTGAAGCCGGGTAGGTGTTCATTCTGTGTTGTTGTGAGTGTATATGGAAAATAGCTGAAGGACGGTGAAACCATTAAGTATGCAAATGTCCAAGCCTCATCACAGAACGTGAAGACTGGAGGCTTGCCCACTCTATAAAGCAGGGCAGGTGGGATCTGCAGCATATCTTAAAGAGTACAATTACAAGTAGGCACAAGTGTTTGGGCTCACACCATTCAGAGTACATTGTTGATCATGGGGTTCCACAGCACCCATTTGTGTTCCCATGTTGACCCAACATCTGGTAAATGGCTGCTCAAAACATGCACTGCATCATGGACACAGGGCAATGGGAGCAGTATTATGCTATGGTGGACATTTATTTGGGCTTCCATGTGATCTGTGGTAGTAACTGAGGGTGCCATGACAGGTGTGGACTATATGAACATTACTGTGCACCACCAGCATCTCTTCCCAGATTGGGATGACATCATCCAGCAGGATAACTGCCCATCTCACAAGGCCAGAATCATGCTACAGTAATTTGAGGAGCATAATAGTGAACTCATATTGATGTACTGGAGACCAAATTAATCTGGTCAGAAACTGATGGCACATTTCTGGGACGCTACTGGATACCGGCTCTGTACTCACAAACCACTGGCCCATAATTTATAATTTACAGGAACTGTGTGTTGGCATCTGATGTCACATACCTCCAGAAACCTACAAAGGACTTGTTGAATCCAAACCACGCAGAATCAATGATGCATTGCAATGAAAAGGTAAACCAACACCCAATTAAGCAAGTTGTCATGATATTTTCACTCATTGGTGTATATTTGTGATGGTAATTCACC
This sequence comes from Schistocerca serialis cubense, assembly GCF_023864345.2. NCBI lineage: Eukaryota > Metazoa > Arthropoda > Insecta > Orthoptera > Acrididae > Schistocerca > Schistocerca serialis. The sequence continues at coordinate 188,085,299 of NC_064646.1, read as the reverse complement.
TAAAGAGTGTTTCACATGAGTCCAGTGAAGTAATTAGAATAATAAATGGTTTATCATGAGCCATATACATGTTTAAAGAAATATTTGATATTTAACTTAGGAATTTTTTTCTTGATGCTTCTTTAATCATTTCTTCTTTCTGCATTTATTAGACATCTGCCTGTTACGGCCTACTGGTTGAAATTATGGTGATCACATTTTTGCAATAGCTGTGGTATTGCCCACAAAGAAATCTTGCCTTCAGGCAGGACAGTAAACAAGAAAATATATCAGAAAGTGTTAAAATGCATTCAAGCTTGAATTCAATGAATCTGTCTAGACCTCTTCACATTCATGATTTCTTTGTACTACACAACAATGCCTTGACTCAATCAGCAGTAGTGAGCCACTGCTTCCTCACTGGAAAGCAAGTCTCAACATTACAACTTCTTCACCAAATATGACACCTCTGAAATATTTCTCCTTTTAGGATTCAAAATCACTTTAATTGAGTAGACCCATGAGGCTTGACTGATAACTGCAAAACAATTCTGAAACAATTATAAGGATATGACAAGACTGTGTTGCACTATGGCCTCTTTCATTTGGCAGTTGAAAACTCACGGCTCGGTTACTAGAAAGTATCACCAAGGGCTGACGCAAGAAGCCTCTGAGAAGGGAAGTTAGCTGGGCATATTCTCACAAGAAGCTACAAGTCCGACACAGCAAGAATTGCAGCCTGGGCCTCTTTGTGGAACAAGTTATCACATGTCTAACTTTGACAACTGCTGTCAGGAATTTAACACACTGACTGCAGAAACAGAATGTACCAATGCCAAGCTAGATCACCACACGTCCAAGCCCGTTTATGGACTGCTTCCTTGTTCAAAGTGATGAGGAGTGATGGCTTGGCAAAACAGTGGGGGTCAAACCACCATAAATACTGCCAATTTCAGCTATTTAGTGTCGATCGTCACCTGCAGCCAGCTACGAGAGGTACTCTCCTACAGTTGTAGTGCTTAAATGGACCATCTAGCTGCTACTACTAGACATCGCCTCTATTGGCTGTGGGACTACTAGCTGCACCACTTAGTCCTAATGCCACTGGGAGTTGAACTGATGCCTCCAATCTGGGAGACCAAAATGCTGATTGACTTCTACCAAATTCAGGGGACCTATCAGGGGGTGGGGGGTCTTCCATGGTTCACACCTGGAGCCTGACCAGCTGCTGAGCGGCCACCTGCCTTATGTGGGCACACTATACTACTGCCAACTTTCCCCTGCAGGTCCAGATCAATGATGAAGCAGTCCTTTTTTCAACACTGCACGCTCAAGTGCTTTCCGCACTGAGTCACACATCTGTACCAGCAAATCTGACCAGATTCAGCCATTGCAACCTGTAGTGGGGTATCTGACCTTACCCTCAATCCTGACACACTACTACTACCAGAACTCACACTGAATGACATAATTGAGTGAATAGACAACTAAAACTTACTTGCAGCTGGTTTTGAATTTGTTGCTGCCTCAGTTTGGGAGCTTATGGATCAGACTGTGTGTTCATATAAAAAATGAGTCAAAGAGGAAATGACATTAAATGCTGTACCAGTCTGTGACATGCAATGTAAGGTGTAATGTTTTGAGAATTCTGACCTCTTGTGTCAGCAGACTTTGAGACCATCCCAAAATCTCAATGTGGAAACAATTAAGTAATCAAATAGTTATACATGCCTTCATTGTGCAAAGAAATGAAGGTATAAAAATGAAGTAAGGGTTTTAGTTTGTTTTGTATTTTGTTGTTTTCAAATACGAGTCTTCTTTGTTCCCTTATAAACAAATCTACTTCAGGATACTCAAAATAAATATATTGTCATATTTAATATAAATCATGTTTAGCAAACCTGTATGCTTGTGTAGTGTACCACTGTCGTCCATTCTGCAGTTGTGGGTGCAGGTTATTGTACTTCTGCTTCAATGTGACTTGTGGGTCCTTCACACTGGGGTATGGAATACCAACCTAAAATTAGTAACAAAGTATAAAAAATCTTAATATAATTAAAGTTAACACTATGAAAAAATAAATTTGGACAGACGCTTTTTGTGTGTTGCTACTTTACAATTTTGTCTCCAATTTCTCAAAAATGTGATAACCAGGAAAGCTACAAAAAGGAAATTATCACTTTTGGGAACATCACAGTGGTTAATACATGTAGTTTCAACTGGTAGAACATGGAATGGACTGTCATACATTTGCCACAAATTCTTTAATGTATGAAACAGTATTTGAGATACAAGAATAGTACCTGCTTACTAGTTGGTAAAATCAGAAAATAACTAAAAGAATAACAGTAGCTAACATTTTGTTGAATTTAAAGCTTTCTGAGAGGCTGAGTCTTCATTGCTAGCAGAGATCGGGATAGAATAAAGGTAAATAAAAGTGAGAAAAGTGGTTTATCAAAGTTAGAAGGAACAATGTGTCTTTTGAGTTGTCCCAATACTGAAATCAAATACTGATGAAGTTTAACTAAGGAATATCTCACATCTCATACAAGTGTTTGTGCTTTTTAGGTGGGAAAACACTTTTTCATTAGAATCAAATTGCCGCTACCTACTGATTATTTGTTCTGTCACTATGTTCTATGAGGTACATTATGGTTTGTCACAAATGTTGCATGGACACAAAACTAAAATTATATTTTGACATTGCAATAAATGTCAGGAATCCACAATTATGAGGCTCTGGTATTATCAAGTATTTTTCTAATTATGTAAATGGAACATTATTCACAACACACTGTTCTTGATTGCATTGGAATATCTTGGATAGCACACATAACACTGAACTGCTCAATTTAAGAAAACTCTCTCTGTAGGAGTTTCAGTATGTTGAAAGTACAATCCTTCTTTGCCACTTGTTAAGTATTTTATAAATTCTGAGTGGGATTATGAATTTGGGACAAACTCATCCTTATCATCATCAGCTTGGTACTGTCTCACAAAAAAGTGTGCATGTTTAGTACACAAAATGGAAACATCTGGGTAATTAGTATGGCATAAGATAGTGGATTGGAAATTTTAAATTCAGGAGATCAAAACAATGTTGTTATAAGATCTGCCCTGATGAAATATTTACAGTTCAAAATTAATTGCTAATGATATATGATTAAGTTTTTCCTTAGGAAATGGATGGTTTTTAGAAGAGGGCATGTTCAGTAGCTTAGAACATTGATAATAAGAGAGTTGAAATTCTTTCTTAAATAAAATGAAACACACAAAAGTGGGATGACCATAAATTCAAGATGCTTTAGAAGTGGTATTTACAATCAATAATGAATTCTTTTGAGTGATAAGAATCATGGAAACTTGCAATATTTTGGCAATTGGATTTAAGGATTTCCTGCAACACTAGTGGCTGGAGGTTTATCAGGTCAGAGAATGTAAGGACATATGTTCTTCAGCAGGACAGTGACTAGTAAATAAATGCAGCTTTTACATTAATCAATGAACTGCTGATTGCTTTACTTGTTCACAATCTTGTTTTCTCAGTTCTATCCTTTATTTTGTCATACAAAAAAGTATCTACATTTTTGCCTCTTTCTGGTGCTACTAGTTCGTTTTACGGCATTCTCCCACGTTTTGTTTTTTTAACATATTCTGGCCAGATTCATCTTAATTTCTCTACAAATAACTTTTTATATTTAGTTTCAGTTTTGCATATTTTCTCTTCTGCATACGTAGCCATATCACAAGAGCATATCACCAAGCTGACACTTTTCACACCATAGCACCACACTGAGTTCTGACTTATAGTTGCTTGGATGGAGCAACAATATTTGAACTCTGACTATCGAAATTGAGCATGGATGGTGTGTTTTTCCATATTATGAAAAGGAAAGTTGCCACTCACCATACAGCGGAGATGCTGAGTTGCAGACAGGCACAACAAAAGGACTGTCACAAATAAAGCTTTCAGGCTGTAAGGCCTTCGTCAAAAATAGATATATATATATATATATATCTATCTATATATATATATATATCTCTCTCTCTCTCTCTCTCTCTCTCTCTCTCTCTCTCTCTCTCTCTCTCTTGGACGTGTGGTGATCTAGCTTGGCATTGGTACATTCTGTTTCTGCAGCCAGTGTGTTAAATTCCTGACAGCAGTTGTCAAAGTTAGACATGTGATAACTTGTTCCACAAAGAGGCCCAGGCTGCAATTCTTGCTGTGTCGGACTTGTAGCTTCTTGTGAGACTTGTAGCTTCTTGTGAGAATATGCCCAGCTAACACACACACACACACACACACACACACACACACACACGACTGCAGTCTCAGGCAACTGAAGCAACACTGCGAGCTGCAGCACCAGTGCATGATGGGAGTGGCGATTGGGTAGGGGTAAGGAGGAGGCTGCGGCAGGGAGGGGGAGGGATAGTAGGGTAAGGGTGTGTTTCTCTGTTTCTGTTTAAAAGTTTTGTGTACGTGTCTTTTAATTGTGCCTGTCTGAAACTTAACATGTCTGCTTTATGGTAAGTAGCAATATATCTTCTCCTACATTGTTGGTACTGTAATACAAGATTAGAAGGAAAGTAGTATTAAGGTCTATTTTGAGATTACCATAAACTGAATTCCTAACGCCCCAAAATGTGACAACAAATGAGAAGCCAGAATGTCTAGTATTAAGATTAAGAACAAACAAAATTACTCACCACAACTACGGCACGAGCTCTACCATCAGCAAAGTCAAATCCCTCTGATATCTTACCACGCATAACGGCCATCATCAGTGCACCTGCTGCTGTACATTCATAATACTCAGTTATCACTGGTTCCAATTCAGCAGAAGTTCGTGGCTCTAAGAAGACTCTTTTATACTGTGAAATTTTCTCCCAGAGGCCAGTCTGCTGCCATCTGTGAAATACAGCACAGTTCACCAGACTTTATTGTTAACTGAATGAACAAAATTAAGGTAACTTGAAGAAAAGTAATAACAACACTATAAGGTAAACTACGAGAATTTAAACGTATTGAAGAACATAAGCAAACACTAAGAAGTATCACTAACTTGTGCCAAGAAATCTAGTTTCACAGAAACCTAATTCTTACTATAGTGTTTCTTTTCTGCAGTAGAAAAAGTGGAAATCTATTCAAGAATGCTTAAAAAGAATCTCAAGGACTATGAAATGCCACGGAATTGCCATGATGTTGATCTTGTGTGTCGCACACACATACACAAATGTAATAACTGTGTCTTCAATAATATTATTAACGTAACGTGAATCAAGATGGCATGAGTTATGATGCAAGAGGCTTTACACTACGTAAAAATGTTGCACAATATAATCCTAAGATTATTGACAGCAGTATCTACTACTTCCTCAGATGTTAAAACCAGAACAACTAATCAAATACATCAATCAAAGTTGGTTCTAGAAACTTTCTAAGTAGGCTTTTACAGAATGGTGTGTGTCCATTTTCTAGAATCTGCCAATTCAATTGTTTCAGCATCTCCATGACAATCCCTCGTGGTTCAAACAAAACACTGAATATCCCCTATTAGTCTTATTTGGTTTGAGTCCCACATGCTTGCGCAATATTCTAGGATGAGTCACACAAGTGTCTTTCTTGCAATCTGCTTTGTCGACTGATTATATTTCCCTAGTATTCTACCAATGAACCCCACTGTGCCAAGAGATTTGACTATGACTGATCCTATGTGATTATTCTATTTCATATCACTACAAACGGTTACATGAAGGTATTTGTATGAGTTGACTGATTCCAACTGTGACTCACTGATATGATAGTCATATGATACTCCATTTTCTCACTTTCTGAAGAGGACAGTTTTACATTTTTGAACATGTGAGGAAGTTTGCTATAATCTCCCCCAACAAAAAATGTTTTACATGATCAATGTTGTTGGAATCCATGCTGGCTGGCAAGAAGGAAGACAATCTATTGGAGGTACCTCATTACATTTGAGGTCAGAATATATTCTAAGATTCTACAACAAATAGGTGTCCAAGTTACTAGCCAATAGCTCTGGGGACCGCTTCTGTGGCCCTTCTTGTAAATGAGTACAACCTGTGTTTTCTTCCTACCATTGGGCACAGTATTTTGCTATAGTTAAAAGAAGAGTTAAAACAACCACAGATTTAATACAGAACCAACAGGGATTCCATCAGGCACAAATTTGATCAAAAGGGTAAGTCTAACATTCAACACTTATAAACAGATTTTTTGACACTAAGATAGCGATAGACAGGTAACATGAAAAACAGAATGTAGGAAATGAAAATCTCTCCAATCAAAACTACCAAAATATACAACAGATGTATTATAACATTGTAAAGGAGACATTTATTCAATTGTGAAACCAAATTTTTTATTTTGATACGTAATGGTATCAATAGGTGACAACATGGTGGACAACACACAAGTTGTTCCATACAACTTCAGGTGAACTGATGGAATGATATTTCGGCAGGGAGTATTCTGGCTGTCATTTAGTGAATACTGACGAAAATGCACTGATCTCTCATATTTAAGCCCCCACTGGCACAAGTGTGATGTATCCAGTTGGCAATGTGCATGTGCTGTTTGAGCGCATGCTATTCTGCTGCAAGTATGTGCACTGTGCCGCACACCCTCCATGGTGAAAGCTTGTCTCATTGATATAAAATCTAATGTCTTCATACAGTAAAATCACAGAATATGCTAGATATGCAGAGTACAACATTTTCCTATGACAGAATTGTATGCAGAACGTATCCACAAGCTGCCACAGGGTGTATATGTGGACAAGGAAAAAAAATTCCCAGATTTCTTCCGTATTTCCCGGGTGGAAACATAGTTTTTCCCTGTTAATTGACAGTATATTTTCTCTCGGAACTGTATAACTTATCAATCCTTTGAATGGTTATGTTTTTATACATGGGCGTAGAATTTCCCGGCGCTTTAGAAAACGAAACACCTTTTGGAAAGATGTTTGATGTGCAGTAACATGTACGCTGCATATTTTTGTATTACGAAAGTATAAATTCGAATTCCACCAGGCACCGCATGTTACTTTCCGAAGCATTGAAATCGAGATTGCGATGCGTATTTGTAAGCCAGTCATAGATCATGTCACGTGATCTCGCCAGCCGATGACAGTGGATATTCAGAGCTTCGGACATGTGGTGTAGTCAGCCAATAGCGACATCACCATTAAGTAGCACGAACACACGAACAGGAAAAGTTAAAGGTTATATATAATGTTGCTACACGAAAAACAAAGCTTTCACATATAATGTTGGTCTTTTATGCACGTATTACATTTTAAGACATATCACACAAATGTGCCAGTAAATTTAGTCGTTTATTCACACTCTGGTAGTCTGAATCTATGGATTTTGCTGGCAATCGTAACAACGCTCATCATTCTCAAACCCTATCAACCACATAATCAGACAGTGGTTGGCTTTCTTTCGTTCAGCTATACTCTGCTCAGCTCATATAGCCCCTTTTGTCTGCAGGAAAGATTATTTCTAGATGTGACGAGGATTCCACTGACAGAGACATCACGTACACTATGCACGGATTCACAAATCAACTTATGATTCATTCAGAAATCAACTTAGAATGTGTTCAACAATGTTCAAAGTCATTCAAATTATCGATAGACCAACGTGCGCTGAATGCTAAGCGCTTTGAGAAACAAGTTTTATACGAATTCCCCCCCCCCCCCCCCCCAACTAGATCCAGGGCTGCTGCTGCTGTGCAATCTGGCAGCTTGGGTGCACCAGCAAAATTTTACCCCGGTAGCACCTAGCTTTTTTTTTTAACTGCGACTGCTTACACAGCCAAAGGCCATGTTTCTGTAGCCAGAAGTGGAAGAAGATACTACTCAACTGCACATGTGCGTGATCCCACTCGTAACTGCTAAAATAAATCTAATGTTAACAGTTGTGATGTCATGCTCATCGGAGGCAATTTGTTGTTACGAAGCATTGCATAGTCTTCCTAAAGCCTTTGAAACATTTTGCTGTTGGCAGACGCTTGTATGAGCACTATGTTTTGTTGCTGTATATGGCGCATTTGCTTTGCAATTTAAGTTTTATTTTAGTTTTTTCTCTCGTTCATGTTTTATGGCTGCAGTATTATTCTGCAGTAGCAGGATACAGTAATATTCTTTGTTAGCGTATTGCTTCTTACCAGTCAAAATTACAAAAATTTAACTGAGAACCAAAACAATGAAAAATTCCCAGAATTCAAAAAAATTCCCGGGTTTTTCCCGGCTTTCTCCCAGATGAAAAAATTCCTGGGTTTTTCCCGGATCCCCCAGTTGTCCCGGGTTGTAGACACCCTGTGCCATATCAACTGATAAGGAACTCAGACAGTCATGTTTCCACTGATTCCCTGATGGTGGAGCTCCAAACGTTTGACGCATAGGCCACTGTGTGTGTTTCATTGTATTTCATCAAATGACCAATGAAAATACAGTATTTGGCAACAGCGAACTTATGGGTTGGAGAACGTGAGTATACTGCTGATGTTCTACAATGTGAAGTTTTAAATTTCACAACAAATAAGTTGTCACACACAAATACTTATCTGACATAATGGTGGGCAGGGATTGAACACATCAATTTGAAATATACTGCTGCACTCCCATAGCCCTCTTTCAGTCTGTGTAATCTTCAAGAGTCTGCCAATTCAGTGCTTTCAGCACCTCTGTGGCACTCTTTCTTATGTGAAGTGAGCCTGTGACCATTTGTGTTGCACCTCCCCCTCCCCTTTGTGGACATTCGGTAGTCCCACGGTAGTTCTATCTGGTACCACATGCTTGCGGAGTGTTCTAGGATGGGTCACATACTTGTATTGCATGCAATCTCCTCTGCAGGCTGATTGCACTTCCCTAGTATTCTACGACTGCTAGTTAGTGTTTTTATTCTCCGTGTTCCCAGTTTCTTCCATTTTCTTTGTCGTAAGGTGGAAATCTATGGCTCTGGAAGTCAGATATTCACTGTAAACCTGAAGCTTACAATAGCCTACAGTTTTAACAAGCAGCATAATTCCATAAACTTATAACAAACACACAGATGATTTATCTGCACTTACAAGTGAAAAAATTGGACATTACTAATTAAAGACAGATTATGCTTAAAGTGTTGATGAGTAACAAAATATGTATGGAACAATAACATATTTTATTAAATAAATTCCACAGATTTGTGACAAATTGAATCTTCAAGAATGAATTTATTTAAAAAGGGGGTAAGCAGCAATAATTAAAAACAACATCTATACCATTATATTCACTACACTATTTTTAATAATATTTATAAGAATCTTATTTCTAAGTAGTAGAAGAAAGAATATGAGCAAGAGATGATTAGTCACCTTGTGGTAATTAGTTCCATGAACCTGTAAGAAGAGAAGAAGCAAAGCACTCCTTGTGGAACAATCTGGCAGATGCCCAACAGCAGCTCTCCCAGATCATCTTGGTAGTTCAAATTCCTAGCACGTTTGTACTCTGAGCTCAGAAGGTTGCCTCTTGGTCCTTTTGAAACAGACCTAACAAACACCTGGGAACATAAAATCAGAATCATTTTTACACAGTAAGAAGGCCTACATGTGTAATATGGTCTGCCTTCTAGCAAGACCACCATTATCTGTTTGTCTTTGACCAAATGTGTTTCACCACAGCAGCATCAAGAAGCGTTTGTTTATTTCCTCTTCTATTGAATTTCATGTTTCTGTGACTGCCCTGATGATGAAACCTGTTAACCCCATTTTCTACAAAATAAATTTATATTCTATACTTCCATAGTTTTTGCTGTGCTACATGAACAAAAAATTACTTTGGTGGACTGTAAGTAACTGAATGAGTATAGTCAACCACTCACTCACAACACAGAGGTAATATATCATCAAAACTAGGAGAATATAGTTCAGTGTATTGTTTTATGTTGAATTCATAGAGATGTGTTCCGTCTTTGCAACTAAATGAAATGCAGTTTTGTTTTTGCCATACACATTTCACTTCTTTTCTTTATGAAGCAACTTCAGTAGCAATTTAAAATGTTGTTAGTCTATATGTGTGGTCCCGTACATGTGTGCATTTGGTTCTTATGCGCCAGCTGGCCATTTTCGGCATTATTTCACCCACATTTATTATAAAACATCACATGCACTTCCATGAAAAGTTCAAGTGATGCGCTGTAATAAATCTCAGTGTAAAATGCTGGAAATCAGCCAACTGGAGCATGGGAACCGAATGCACATATCTACAGGACCACACATTTAGAATAACAACATTATAAATCACCACTGAAGTTGCTTCATAAAGAAAAGAAGTGAAATGTGTATGGCAAAAACAAAACTGCCTTTGATTTAGTTGCAAAGACGGAACATACCTCCATGAATTTGGAGCAACTTCGGAACAAAAGAAAACAGAAAAAATGAAGATTGTGTTAGAATTTTCAACTTCTTGTTCTGTATCTATCATTTGCTGGACCCCTCCTTCCATGAGTGACTCTCTTTACACATACCAATGTTATATACATAATAATGCTGTACTTCACTACATAATCTGTACACCTTTTAGAACCCACTAATATTTGACTAGACATTTACAAATACTGGAATTTTGAGGGGATGTATATTAATTTATTTTCAGCACTCTTAACATTAATTTTTTATTAACATGTTTCAACTAGCTAATTTATTTACTCATACAAGCAGGACAGCTCGCTTGAGTGAGTTGTAAAATTACAAGGAGACAGAATGACTAAGTAGTACTTCCAAGCAGGAGGCCAAATTTCAATATTGCTGTGGCACACAATACAAAAATACACAATATGTGAATCATACTCAAACTGGGGCCAGGGTGAACTATCCTCCTTCCCTAAAAAGACCCTATTACGAGCACACTGGCAGTTTTATATGCTGCAACCAGTGTGAGTTATGGTCGACCTAATTTTTTGTTGGTTTGACTCCTCATTACGTCTGAGGGGTTGGTCATGCACAGTCACTTTGAAGCCCAAATATTTAATATAGAAATAATTCTCAAACTCTTATTTAGTAGACAAACACATTAACAAAAAATAAAGGACACATACATAAGTCTAATGCGGGCAAAATATATGAAATAAGTGGATAAAATTCTCGTATGGCAATGATGTAAGCTAAATCAGATAGGTAAACTTCAAATTAAAGCATATTTATTTAATTAACTTTGGACATATAAGAATGGTGGCCTCACATGGATTTTCACATTCAAATGAAAACAATTAAAATGATTCATTAAGTGGTGCAAAATATGTAGTTACATAGTGTAAGCAAAGCATTGAATACAGAAACAAGTGTGAACGAAGTTAATTTAATTGCACTGTACCTCATGAAAACAGAAACATTTATGTCCATAATTGCAGCTCCCACTTTCAGTTGCAACATAAACTGAAGTTTAAACAATGGAAACTCCAGGAAGGAATATCAACAAGACAGACTGCTACTAACCATAAACAAGGCATGTTAAGTTGCAGATAGGCACAATTAAAAGACACTTACATAAAAATTTAGGCCACAGCCTTCATCAGCAAAAGAGAGAAACACACCATTCATACATACAAGCAGGCACACGCCATGCACACGATTACCAACTTCTGCACCTCGGGCCATAGTCCAGCTACCATGTGGGATGCACATTGGCAGTTTTATATGTCGCAACCGGTGTGGGTGATGGTCGATCTAATTCTTTGTTGGCTTGTCTCCTCATTATGTCTCAGGAACCCGTCACACACAGTTGCTTTGAAACCCACTCATTTAATATAGAAATATTTCTCAAACTCTGATGTAGTAGACAGACACATTAACAAAAAATAAAATAGATGAAACCCTGGTGGAGAATGCAGTTCAGTTGTTCCAGTCCTGGGTGGCACTGAGTCACAAGGGGATTGCTTCTTCATACCCAGTCAGTGGGTATGAAGGACAAAAGGTGACTGGAAAGAGAAGGAACTGGAGATCTGTTTCTGTACAAGGTTATGAGTGTAATTCCCTTTTGTGAAGGCTTCAGTGAGGCCCTTGGTGTATTTGGAGTGTGAGACCAAAATTACCCTTCCAACCTTGAGTAGAAACTGATCTCCTATGCCTTACCATTTGAGTCAACTACCACCTTCCACATACCCACCATCCAGCCACAAAGGAGCAATCACATTCTCTGCCCAAGTTCCAACTACTCTGGTGCCCTGAAATAAGGAATATGCCACCCGCTATCCTTCCCACCCCTCCCACAGTAGTATTCCTCTGCCCACTGAACTTATGCAATATCCTCCCCCATCGCTACTCTACTTCTGCTCCCCACCTCTTGCCTAATGACTCATATCATTGTAATAGATCTAGATACAAGACCTACCTCATACACCCTGCCGCCACCACCACCATCTCCAGTCCAATCACAGGAATCTCCTATACCATCAAATGCAGGGCAACACGTAAAAGCAGTCATGTGATCTACACACTAAGCTGCAACCTCTGTCCTGATTTCTACATGGACTTGACAAATAGCAAGCTGTCTGTTTGCACGAATGGCCACCGACAAACTATGGCCAAGAGGCAACTGGATCACTGAGTTGCTGAACACAATGTTCAATGAAGTGTGCTTCACTTCAAAGACTGCTTCACAGTCTGCACCATCTGGATCCTTTCTATCACCAGCTTTACTGTATTACGTGGGTGGGGACTCTCTCTGCAATATATCCTATGTTTCCTCAACCCCCCTGCCTCAACCTTCGCTAGTCCCTGTCCTTCACCTACCTATCCAATACCCTGCTCCCACTCCAGCACTATTCTGCCTTTGATTCCACTAGTGCAAACACTAATATTTTTTCTTTTCTCTCTTTTTCGACTCCCCTGCTCCCCCCCCCCCCCCCCCCCACCTCCTGACTGCACCTAGTAGCCCTAACCTGCCCCCATCACATCCCTGAATGCTCCTCCAAGTAACACTACAACACTACATCTTTCTCCACCCCTACTCTGCTCCCCCCCCCCCCCCTGCCCCAACCCTCCTTACATCCAACACCCACACCAGACTGATTCTCCAATCAGCTGCAGTTGCTGTCTGCCTTCTGTCCACAGAAGCTGGAGATAATGGTCATGCATGTGAGTTGTGGATGTGTGTGTATTCTACTTCAGAAGACGTTTGAATGTATATCAATCTTTTCGTTGAGCTCTCCATGATTCAGAATCTCCTCTATATGGTGAGCAGCAATGTACCCTTTTCATAGTATTATTGTTATTCCATCCTGGACTTTCCAATGTCTCTACCACACACGTACATCTGCTTCACCGTGTAGCCTCCTCAACAAACTCACCGATTCTCACAACTTACTAAAGGCACTGCTCAAAGAACTGCCGACCAGCAAAAGACTATCTACGGCTTACTGCTTATGCTTAAATGCCCTTTGTGATGTCATCCTTGCTTGCTTAAATAATAGCCTCCATTCAAATTTAAAGTTTATTATACATAGACATAATGTACTACAAAACAGACAAAATTACTGTGATTACCTTGCTACCTCTCATGAAAGTATCTACACTATTTTAAACATTTTATCAACGAAGTTAATGACTGCATACCTACATCCATCTTTGCAATGCAACAAAACTTAACTCCAAATTATAAATATCTATCAAATATTTTAAAATTTTATCTTTGTGCAGGGTCCATGGCTACACCATGTTTTGAGAATGAAAGCATGGTCTAAGTAGGCTGTACTCTTTTTCCTTTCTGTGAATCAGGCTGTATTCTTTTTATTTTCCATGCAATTGGTCGTTTCAATCATGGGTCATTTTGAAGCACATATCATAAGCTTCCAGCATCACTTCATGTTCTAATAAATTGCAGGTACATGTGAACAGGTATACATCATATTTATGTGGCACAAAAACAATACAATACACATGATTGTGATTATTAGCTGACACAAACAGAAAGCTGTCACTTCATGGTATAGGTACAGCTGTTAAGATATCAACAGCTGCATCTATACTATGGTAGTTTATTGTTTGAGTCAGCTAATGGAAATAATCATGTATACGACTGTATTGTTTTTGTGCCACATACTCGCAGAAATATGATGTATACCTGTCCACACGCACCAGTGATGTATTAGAATGTGAAATGAAGCTGGAATCTTAACATATGTGTTCAAAATGACCCATGGTTGAAACTAGCCAACTGCACAGAAAATAAGAATACAGCCTATTTGGACCATGTTTTCATTCTCAAACCTATCAAATAGCAGATAGTGTTTTCTCATCCATTATAGATGTCAGGTAAAGCTGTGGGACATGCATGGTGCTTTCATTTTATGTGTAACTGTGGAGCATCACTGGTATTGGCACATTGCATATTAACTTTTAATAAATCTTCCGTAATTCTTTATACATATGCCCAATTTGAAATGTAATTTGTTGAGGTGATTACTGGCTTTCTCAACTTTCTTATGACACACATTATGAGCATATTGCATTGGTGGTTCATTTGTTATTAATTTTATAAACTACAGTAATTAGAAAAAATCGCAACTTTCATAATTTTAGGTCAAGAATTAAGTTGCAATGATCTCATCTCATTGCCAAGATTTCTTTGGCATCCCTGCTTTTCCTGTAATATGTTTGGAAGGTTTGTAATATATTTTCATTCAAATATATTGATTTCCATCTTTGTTTTGTCCTTTTTTCTACCTTTGTCTCAAGTCTAACTTTCTCAGCCAGCAGGTATGCTATATGGACAGGGGAAAACCTCTTATCCTGTTGCTTAGCCATCACTGCTGCCTGAATGCTTTGCATTTCTGTCTCTCGCTACGTGCCTTGGTTGACTGGATACATGAGTCATCAAACATTCTTCACCTTCTCTCACTTGTGAGCTGGCATCATAATGACACACCTTTCCTCCATGAGGATGGACTATTAATCCCCACCTCTTAAATGTGTTTATCAGCAATAATGGAAACCACCTCCTGAATATAAGAACTGTAAAATTTATTTATTCACATTTTTATTTATGTTTCTACTATATTTGACCATCTTTGGAATTATATGTCATTTTTGGAGACATGAGGTAATGACAAATAAAATTTCAAAATTTTTTCAGAGACTATAAACTGGTATATACCTGGGAACTGTCAACAATATGCTGACCACGTAGAGAATTTGTGAAACTGACTCCCAGCTCTGATGAGAAGGAATGCATTGGCGACAATGTCCCTGAAGATAGTAACAAGGAGCGCACAACAGAACTAAGTTCACTGAAGACAACAGCTGAATTATGGCACCAAATATCCAAATTGCACTGCCACAGTGATCCAGCACGCAAGTCAGCTTCATTCTACAAAGACAATGCAACAGACAAAAAGTTATTATCAGCTAGAGATAGGAATGAATTATATGAAAGTTTCATAAGTTACATAAACTTACTTTAATCAATGTATCATAATTTCAATAGCTGTAATCATTCTCACTTCAAATAGTCTATTTCCTACTATCTACATTTTCTCAAGACAATTCCACTGATTTTAATTTATTTCAGCACTCAGAATGTAATTTTTGTTTTGTTTATGGGGGAGGACATATCAGTCAGTAATTTTACATGGAAGGAAGGAAGGATGATTATGGTTTAACATACCGTCAATGTTGAGATCATTAGTAATGCTGCACAAGCTTGGGATGTTTCAAGGATGAGGAAGGAGATTGGTTGTGCCCTTTCAAAGTTAACATTCCAGCATTTGAGTGGGTTAATTGAGAGAAATTGTGGAAAACCTACCTCTACATGGCTGGATGCAGATTTGAACTGTTGCCCTCCTGAATACAAGTCCAGTGTGCTAACATCTGCACCACCTTACTTGGTGATTAAAGGTGGAATACAAACTTGAGTGAAACTAGAATCCTTACTGCAAACGAAGTACCTTCCTCTCTTGTGTATGTGAGGAAGTCAAGTTGGTATGGTACGGACGCTCTATGAGATGTGGCCTACTTTGAGTGTCTGAGTGAGCAGATTAACATGTTAAAAGAGGGCAAGGACATACCCTCTCCAATAGAGCCTAGTCCTGTAGAACACTGGGATATTCAAATGAACCTTTGGAAAAGAATGAACCACATGGTCTTAACTGACATCAGGTACATGAAACTACTGCCAATATTAGTGTAGTGTACAGCAGTAGTCACTAATGTTTAAGAATATACTTCATGACTTTAAATCAATTCTTGAATTTTCTCCTGCAGGCTGAAATCTACAGAACACAATTTGGGACCATACAAGAACACTGCATATATTGATTATGTGTTTATTGTATGATGGATTTACAACATGTGGGTAGTTAGAAATGAACTTACCAGACCCTTTGGCATTCTTTGATGCTTATCTCTTGTAAGGACAAAATCATAATCCTCCAGATGCTTAAGATTTTCACCATAAACAAACTGAAGAACACGAACAACACTTTCAAGCAACTGACGAGTGTTTGGAGAAAATGATATAGGAATTTTTTTGTTGTTTCTCTGTCTCCTCTCTTTCCTTTCTTCTCTCCTTTGTCGTATTTCTTCTACTATGTCACTGAGCTGAACCTGTAATGGAATTTGTAAGTCTTCCTTTTTTATTCTGTTTCGCACACGTTAACTCGGATAATATTTTTCAAACAATTGAAATAGCAGTTTTTTCTATTTTTTTAATGTCTCAGGAGAATGGTAATTTGACCTGAACACAGTTGAAACTTTGCAAGTTGGTCTTCAGTATATACCATATCTACAAAATCATTTTGCTCCACTGGGATGATGATATTTTAAATTACTTGTTTCTCCGTTTTGTTTCTACATCACTCTATTCTAAGTGCATATGATTTACTTTTGTATCAAAAGGAAAATTCACTTGAGAAAACTATAAAATTATGACATACTATTGATCAGTACTTACTTACCTACAAGATGCAAAATTCTTAGTACTGTAACACAGAAACAATAAAATTAGAAGAAGCTATCCTAGCTTTTGAGACTATTTGTTCCCATGTCAAGGATGAAAGAAAGATATGTTAGAGTTGAGAAAGTTTAAAAAAGAAGAGCATGTCAGTCAGACCATAGGATGAGGGGGCTCCGTCTGCTGTAAGGTGAAGTTTATAAACACATGTAATTAATAATTAGGAAAATTTGCAGTCCTGACCATCAAAACAAATTAATGTAAATTAACAGCTGAATCATGTTGCTACATGTACCCTACCCTACCCCTATGTCATAAACTTGTGTCCATACATTTCAAGCACTTGGGACAGTTTTTAAAGTTTCTCATGAAAAGAAGCAGTCATATGAGCAATGCAGGCACTCAACTTTCTCTTTGATTGCATTGACTGATGAATAATTTCATGGTTATGTTGCAGTGTAAAGGTGACATGTAAGAAAACTACAATTTTCTATTTATAAATATTAATCATCAGAAAAAAGGTATAAACAGAAGTTACAACTATTTTAAAAACAGATAAAACTTTTTAAAAGTTCACTTCAATATAAATAAGGCAAGTACGAAGCCGTATAAACTTTTCTACACTAAGCAGTGCCGTACCTTAAGTTGTACAATTCTCTGCTCATCTATTTTATGCAGGCCCAGACTAGCAATAGCTTTTGCTCCTGGAAGAATTAGTGTCTCCTTCCCTGCATCATCTCTTTGACCCAATGTCTGTGATGTGAACCAGGTATGGAAGCTGTTTAAAAATTCCGCCTGAAAACAGGAAACATACACACAATAGTACTTGTATATGACACAGACTGAGGGCAGAAGGGGGGGGGAGGAGGGAGGGGGGATGAGGGAGTGGGGAGGAGGTAGGGGGAGGGGGAGGAGAAATGGCCAATATATGCTTTCATTCACATGTATTGCACTAGTGCATTTGAAAGCCTCTCTTGTCTAATTCAATATAAATCTATATTTCAGAATGTATGTTCCATCACAAACTTTCCATTATCCCCAGTTTTTCACAAAAACATGCATTTTATCAGGTTTATTAAACAAGAAAGTAAACATATACTTTTCTCAAGGTTTGTTTTACGTTTATTTTTAACAAATTTCTTTCCCTTTGCTTCTCCGTTTTCATTCTCCAGTCTGACACACTTTAATACTTTCTTTTGTATATAAAAGTAATGATATACTTTTCCTTGATTCGCCAGGTCTCATATTTTTCTCATCCCCTTATTTTATCTAACAATCCTATGAAATACTAAGATTTCTTTTGAGTTTAACTGTATTTTTTACCTATAAGTATAAAGCACTGGCAACTCGTCTTGGAAACTGAATCACAACTGTTATTAAATTAGTAAATCTGACTCATTTCTGTCTTGTCTTTCTCATGATTCAGGATTTGGAGTAATCCAGACCACCATCCAGTGGTATGGCTACAGACACTCTCACACTGCTACTGTCACTGCTGCTGCTGCTACTACTACTACATGAATCTGACAGAAAGAATTAGAACAGTCAATAAGCTAACTGCAAAGTTTAAAATTTGAAACTACTGACAATACTGGGCTCCAGGAAACTAACAGATCAAGGATGAGAGCTAAGATAGTAAAAATGCACAGTATGCAGATGCAAATAAAATATATAGAAACATGAGAAGCAAAAATCAATAGGTGTAGAATTTACCAGTAATTCGTTTGTTAGCATAAGGAAGTGCTGTGATTGTGAATAATAAATACTAAACTTTTCTTAATTATAACAAAGATGATCCAATTGCTATTATTTATTTATTATTTATTTTTAATGATTTTAAAAAATACTTAGCATTCCATTACTGAATAAGTGTCTGTATGAATTCCATGGTTTTATTTCACTAGTACATGACAGGAGCTGCTACTAGCTGTCACAGCTGGCATAAGAGCAAGAAATCAAATGCAATTGGATGAGAATGATTATGAGACTTTACTTGCAGAAAACAAAGCCTACCAGTGGAGTATAAAGTGGATTGTTTACAGCACATGCAGAACAGTCTTTCTTGGCCTTTATAACAGACAGCATATTGAAAGATGCACTTCCGGCTTCCCTTGTTATATCTTCTATATTATGAGCTTCATCTAGGATTACTATTTCTCCTTTCAGATTTAGCTGCATCTGAAAAGTAAAATGCAAGTCAGTTATATTTAGTCCAGTATTTGTTTTCTAGTTGCACTAAATCACAATGATAAAAAAGAGGAGACAGTATTATAAAGATCAGATATTTTCGTAAGTGTTACCATCCAGTCCACTAAGATTTCTCTTTCGAATAATACACTTATTTTACATAAACTACATTTTCAAAAGCAGTGTACCGAAAAATTTTTGCAGTAAATTTTTATTTATGGTAATTCTCAAATGTTTAGAAGACACCCCTAGACAATTTCAGTTATTGTAGTATTAATGTCCCACATTAGTGTCTGCTGTACACAAAATCTTGCCTTTCAGTAAGCACACTTACCACTTTCATCACTGTCTGAAATTTATACCTGCTCCACTGTTCCTACTGATATTTTCACAACATTTCTTGCTGATGAAGTACAGCAACTTCTGGATGAACATCTAGATAGCAAATCATTATCAAATCAATGAATTTTATTTAGATTTACAATTGCTTCATATCTGTGGACCAAGTGTTTAAGCAGTTCAAGAGTGCAACTCTTTTAGCTTCAGTAGTAGTAATTTCTGTTTTGTCTCAAATTCACATTTGATGTAGGGCTGTCTGTATCTTATGATGGACTGAAATATTTTTGGTAAGATTCTGCTAAAAATGTTGTCTGTTGCATTACAATATTTATATGCTCCTCCTCCAGATTTGATAATATTTCCTTTGAGGGCTGTCTAACGCCGTACTTTTGTTTATGTCAAACTTATCAATAGTCACAGACTGTTATTTGCAATCTTATTTTAATTCTGTCAGGCTTGCATTTCCATATTTATGTCAATCTATATTTTCCACTACTACACTAACTTAACATTTCGTGCATTTCTGTCTTACTGATAGTGCACAGTGCTTTTCAGCTTAATGATAAATCACGGAAACATCATACATTTGCACGATTGCATTTTCTCCTTAATTTTTCACAATTTGAAGAGACAAAAGTATTCACTCTTCCATCTGCATTTCGGCCAGCTCTAAATTGCTCATAATTTATTTTATTTCTTCTTATGCTCAAATAAAAGGATGATGAGAAATTTTACTCACCCAATATTTAAAATCCCAGCTCCAAAGTGATTATTAATTACACTAAAAATATTTTCCTGAAGAATGCAACTTCTTATGCTATATTATATTATTACAATTTAACTGGTATTACTTACTGAATCTCTTACAGCAGGCTCAAGCAGATAGTTATATGGGCAGATAATAAGGTCTGCTGTAGTAATTAAGGAACGTGATGCAAAGTAAGGGCAAGCATTTTTTTTGCGCCCTATATCAACAAGATCTTCTATATCCATTGGTGTTGGGCAACCTAGACGGCTGAGATTATCATGTGTCTTTATGATGCCTACATTGTCACAATAGGAACAGCCAGTACCCTGAAAAAAAATAATAATAATATTGCATAGACATGACTATATGATGAGTACAAAAAAAGAGTTAAAACTACAAATCCATAGGTCTAGAGATTGTTAGACTTTTTCTGCCAGTTGATGTACCTTTAACATTAAGAAATGCTTTGTATATGTGAGAAATAGAGTTCCACTGTGGTTAGGGTGCTACGTATATCTATTGGTTGGTCCTATAACTGGCTCGGTAAGTCACTTGCATGTTGAATGAAGCCTGAATGAAGCCAAGTGTGAATTTGGTTCAGAATCAATTTTTTAATACTTGGCTCCATTTAAACTGATCAATATTTTACTCATTCCAAATCATGAAGGTTTTTCTTAGACACATGATAATTTTTGATCATTTTAAAACATTTTTCTGTGTTTAAAATAACTTGTTGAACATTTCACAACATTTTTACTGAATTTTTTTTTGTGAACTGTATGAAGTTCATGATCTGTGGAAAACGGGTATGTAGGCATTTGGTATAATGTTCTTTGTGGTGAAGAAAGAAAATACATGGCAGTGCAACAAGCAAGGGCTTAGCAGGAATTCTGTTTAATTGCAGCCCAGCTTATAGAAGCACTTGGGCTACATAGATGAAACAATCTGTGCATATTACAATGATTAACATTGCGTCCAACCTCATCAACATCAGAAATAAGAAATTAATTGCCTTTGGTACTTACCATAGCGCCATTAACCTTCACTGATTCCTCTTCTAGCAGTTGGCGGCAGAGTTCAGTTTTGCTTTGGAATTGTTTATCATCAGCTGCTTCATGAATGCAAAACTGTTCACGACTAGCCAGGACACACATCCTGAAAAAATTATGAGGAACTGTGGTTTCATGTAATGATACAAGTCACTGATGTTTTTATTACTGCATAACACATGGTGCATCTTCACTGCACAAATAAAAAACACATGAGAAGGTAACACACTTAGTAAGAGCATTTTCAACTGTAGCTACCTAAAGAGTTTGCAATACTACATTTTTCACTTAACATACTACATAGTATTTATAAAGTGGCCAGACAGGAATCCAGATATGTCTAGAGTCTTCATCACTGCTCCATCTCACTCAATGTATGTACATGACTTTCATACTGGCTGTGCTTTTAAGTCACAAATATCAAACCAGAGGCAGGCTACAAATAGTTCATAACTGAAGAGTGTTTATACATTATGCAGACAGTATGCTATGCTATCTTACCTCACATCCCTATATGCTGTTTTGCGCAGCTCAGAAACGACATGTTTTATTTGCATGTGTGTTCTGGTTCCATAGAAGATTTTGGGACACTTTATACTAGACCTGGAATAATAAAATTCAGTTACTGATTTAATGCAAGGAATCCTAAAGCAACAGTGTCTAATAGAATTAAGGGTGCAAAACAGTAACATTTTACAAAAATTGATAATATGAGGTGCTATCCAAAATTTTCAGGACTGGTGCTGCCATCTGTTGAAAACCTTACCTTGGACTAATGGTCACCATCACGATTTCTGGAAGTCCTGTTCCTTGAAGGAGTTTATTACCATCAGGTATGCTTCTTGAATCCTCTCTAGAGTGTCGAACTGACGACCTTTCAACTTGAGTTTCAGTTTTGGGAATAGCGTGAAGTCGCAAGGTGCCAAATCTGGCGAACACGGTGGGTGGGGTACAAGCGCCATGTTGTTTTTTGCCAGAAAGGTCCCAGTGAGCATGGATGTGTGACAGGGTGCATTGTCGTGATGCAGCAGCCAGTTCCCTTGACATCAAAGTTCGGGCCATTGTCGCCGCATGTTTTCATGGAGCCATTGCAAAACGTCACAGTAGTATGCGGAATTCACTGTTTGGTTGGGTGGGACAAATTCTTTGTCCACAATGCTCTTCACTTTGCTCTTGTCTCGCTTTTTTGGGTCTTGGAGAGCCCGGGCTCTTTCACCGGGATGATTGTTGCTTTGTCTCTGGGTCATAACCGTAAATCCAGCTCTCATCACCACTGATAACCCGTGACAAGAAGGTTGGATCATCAGATGCGGTCTGACGAAGGTCTGTGCACACTTCAACATACTGTGGCTTCTGATCAGCAGTCAAGATCCTTGGAACAAATTTTGTGGCGACACGATGCATGCCCAATTTATCAGTCAACATTCGTTGACATGTTCCATAACCAATACCGATTTCATCTGCAACATCTTGAATGGTTCGATATCGATCCGCACAAACAAATTGTTGAAGTTTGGCAACAATGTCTGGTGTTGTGCGGCTAACAGGCCTTCCAGTGTGAGAATCATCTTCGACGTCTGTACGGCTGGCCCTGAACCGAGCATGCCATTCAAACACAGTGTACGGCTCATGCCCTGTTCCCCAAATACTTTTTGAATCATTGCAAGGGTCTCCGTAGCACTTTTCCCGAGATTCACACAGAATTTGATACACAAGCGCTGTTCTGTTCGCAGATCCATCTTAAAATCGCCACACATCAAACACAGAGTATGACAGGAATCACTGTGGACACGCAACATCTACCCCCAGCTGAATGCCACTATGCACACTGACTCGCCAGATATGCAGCTCTCGCCAGCTAGCGGTGCAAAGATCAACTACTCCTACTTTCCAGATGGCAGCACCAGTCCCGAAAATTTTGGATTCCACCTCATAATGGAATGCACGAATAAAATGAATGCTATAAAATGGGGTAAATAGAAATGAAACATCCAAGAAAGTTCTCTGGTATTGTGTTGGTACACAAATGTGAATATAATTCAAACAATTAAAAGTTTTGTTTGTCTAGGTTGGTAGTGAACCAGTCTAACGGGGAAATAAGTTGATGTTATTGTCAGTTGATGTTTTGTTCACTCTATAACAAAAATTGGATGTACCATTGAATTTGATTACTTCAAACTTACAAATAAGGTGTCAGTATAAATTTTGTTGTTTTAATTTAAGTACACAGCAAGTAAATTTTCAATCCCATTTCATTAACCAAAAGTAACTTTTAAAGTATTCTTTAATCTGACTTATGTTTCAGCTAATTGAAAATGTAGGATTCTGCTTTTGGAATTTGTGGGGTGAACTGAAGCAGTGACCGCCAGTGTTTCTTCAGAGGAAGACCCAGAATTTGACAGAAATGAAGAACCATCTGGCACTTTTCTCAGCCGAGGAGATTATGTTGTCATTAAAGTATATGAAAACGCAAGCAGTCATTTGGATTGTATGCATGTAGAATTTATTATTTAGATGGCAAAGGTTACGTTTATATCTCTTTGAAAGAAAAACAAAACTGATTAAAACATAAGGAGCCATTTTTTAGTCAAGGAGATGTTGCTCAAACGCTCTTCCTTAGTTCTTGTGGTATGATGTGTAGATTCAAAGACACTGTTTTTGAGCATGATGTCAGTGACTTGATGTATAGTTTTTATTTCTTTATGTTATAAAAGATTGAGCTACACTATCTTATAAATCTGATTTTCATATTTCTTTTCAAAACTATCAGTTTCTTCTTTTAAAATTGAAAACTGTCTCTATTCACCCCATTTTACAGTAACAGACAGAAAAAGTTATTATAATGTAACAAAACAAGTAGAAGAATGTTAGGTCTTTTCCTAAGCAAAAGTAGAAAATCTGACAAACAGCCATCAAAGCACACAGAGAGGTAGAACTGGTTATCACATAGGAAAGAGCAAATAGGCATCATTTCATTGCAAGAGCTGTTTAATAATTGAATACATTCAAAACAGATGGCTCACAATTCACAATGTAAAATGATAAGAATGTAGATCAAATTATTTTGAGTATATGCATTTTGGGGACTTGAGTCTGAGACAGTTGGAAGTCATGGCGTGTGAACAACATGCAGTTGTAATGATTGTTTCAAAGACTGTCATGTGAGACACAAGTGCAATAGAACTTATCAGTTAACACATAATCCCTCTAGAATAAAATGTGGTAGAATATGCAACAACAATAAGCTTTAGGAAATTCTGATGGTCAACAATGAACAGAAGTCACATTTGTTAGTAATATGTAATCTGAACTTGATTAAATCTTGACACTAGTATCATGAGAACAAATTTGTTTCATTGCATTATTATAATGTCTCACTTGGTGTATAATTCAAAATATAATTTGCATTTTATTTCATTGTATTTTCCCAAACCGCAACGTAATTTTTTTCTGCCCTGAGGCGATATCTCTTCAAATAGTATGGTACCTTATAGTAACTTCTTTTCACTATATACATTTTGTCTTGACATACATGTTCAGTGCATTTATTTTCATCAGTGACATCAGATGAAACAAATTAATATAAATAAAAAGTGCAATTTTCAGTTACAAAGAACTAAGATGTAATGTAAAAGCTCAAAATTCCTATGACCAGGGAAAGGGTGGGAAGCTGGATCTAAATTATGATGTTTTAGTAACATTGGTTACCATTTTTTACAGAAGACAAAACTTTACAACAATATTGCAACTTCAGCTCATATAAAAATTAATAAAATATCTGTCCTTCCCCCCTCCCAAAGGAAATACAGGAACATAATAATTCAAAAGTCTATCTACTTCTGCTGATTGAGTATCTCACAACAATCACCATGTCTTCTGATAATCTACAATTTGATAAAGTTACAGCTGTAAGTTATACAAAATTATTTATAATACATTACTGTTTTAAACATATAGCTATATTGAGGCACCTATGAGTACATACGCACTCGTAATTTATTACTGCTGTCTGAGTATCTTTCTACAGTGACAATGTCTTCTGATAAACTACAATAGAATAAATTGTAGATTGACGGCTGCATGTGCAAGTCTCAGTTATTATTCCAAAGGTCTAGGAAAGAAACACTGGAAGATTATGGTTTAATGGCCCATCAACAATGAAGTATTTAGAGGTGGAGTACAAGCTCATGTTGGGAAGACGGAATGTCCCTTAATTGATTTAGGAAAATCATTAAAAACCTAGAGCTGCATGGCTGGACAGGTATTTGAACCAATGACCCCTGAATACAAGCCCAGTACCTTAACTAATGCACTGTCTCACTCGGTCAAGGGTCACATTCAATGATAAGTTGGTTCTAACATTTTTTCCCCAGCAATTAATAGCATGTACACATCTTGCAAATCTTTGTGTTTGCAAAAAGAGATCATGTGGCATTGTTACCTGCAGAAACTGAAAATAATATAACAATATTGTGCAGTCTCTCTTAAATGGAATTTTATAAAATTTCACCCGCCAAAGTTAATGATCAAACTTTATACTTTAGAAGCTTAATGATGAGCATTTGTTTTGTTTCATATATCTGCTCATAAAATAAAAGAAGTTTATTTGTCTTTGTTCTCCAAGATTATGGAAAATATAGGTATTTCCTTGCTTCATTTTCACCTTCTGAGTACTTTATGACTACTATTACTGCTATTGCTATTAGTCTGTTGTATCCTGACACAGGCATTGGTATTTCATTAAGTTAGTAGATGTTGTTCAGGCTTCTGTGGCCACTTGTTGACATATTGCCTGTGGGTTTGTGTCTCAGAATCTTCAGACGACATTTTCACAGTGACTTTTTTTGATGATTTGTCTGTACATGTATCTGGCATTGTCAAGGATAGCACATAATGAGCTTGAACAACAGAATAGTTTTGTTTATGCATGTTTCACTCAAAGGGATATAAATGAGAACAACATGCAATCAGTAAATAAATTATTTTTGACAGTTCACCATGAATGGAATTCTTACAAAGACGATGAAGGTTTATACACAGTCTATGTCCTCATTTTCAGCAATTAAGAAATGGTGTGGTTGGTACAAATGTGACTGTATTCACACTGCAGATACTCAACATCACTGATCTTTCAAAACTGCAAGCAAAATAAAACATAAATTATGATTTTGTTGACATATGGAATTCAGTAGCTCCAGAATATTTCATCGACGAAAAAACATCAGTTTACAGATGCACAAGAAAAATTTTGTTTGTTTAACTTCACTGGTTTTGACACTTTAAACTGTCATCTTCAGAAGTGAAATAGGCTCAGATCACTGGTAAGCCAACTACAAAAATAATGGCTTGGCAAATTATACATATATAAAGCAAGTACATAGGAAACAAATAGTCAAAGATTGAACAGCAGAAGGAGGTTTGTTAAAGCAAATGTGAAATGTTAAGCTTGAGAGCCACAAGATATCTTTGTTATGAAATGAATGAAATAGAGGGACATCACTAAAAATATATATATGTATGATGAATCGCAAACATGAACTGCCACATTGGAAATCGTGCATAGTACATGCAACACAAGTCAGCCAACACACTGATGACATGAAGTGCATTGACCATGCTTATCACAAAGTGGGAGTGCCAGTGTACATAAAAACTGTAATTAAACCCACAACAGCTGCAAGACAAGTGTGCAACAAGCCTTATAAAATTGTACAAAAAGATTAGCAGTAGCATTTAAACTGACAATAACCCATGGATCACATGTTAAGCAGACATACAAAAAAATAACATCAGTACTTTGTAAAGAGAGCTAAGCAAAGGAAGGATGGTAAACTGCGATTATCAGTTTATGGTGATGCCATGGGCCCCTGGAACAGCCACAATACGTTGAACTGTTCAGTATCCTGGAAACGAGGCCAGCCACTGGATGTGCGTCAACAGCAAACACAAGCGAGTGAATTGCACTCGGGGCTTTGACAGCAGGGAGTGGACTGCCCTGACCCAACAGTGTGTGAGGGGCCCCAGAGTGGGTATACAAAGCTGACTTGGTGTGCAGAGCTGTGCCTGTAGCTTATCAGATGCTGAATAAAAGCTAGGGTGTGGAAGCTAATACATATTGGTAGGAGTTTTAGCAAGTTTGCATGTGATATTTACATATTAAAAATAAGCAGTAGTCATGGCTAAAATGAGGAGCAGTCATGGCTAAAATGAGGAGTATTCATGGCTATACTGACAAGACATCATCAGAAAGTAAAAACCCTATGTTACAAGGAAGTCATTAATACGTATTGGATACAAACAACAATATAAAATTACTTTAAAATCTGTGAGAAAGCCTGCTTTGATTGTGTAGTCAGATACAACACGAGTTGGACACGAAGTAGGTTACTATTAATCATTTAACAGAGAAGCTAGACAATCAAAGAACAGTCTGTTTTTCAATGCAAGTTGGACATTCAGTAAATCTTTTAGAGTTAAAGCAGGTATGTTTACAAATTTCAACTTCTAAAGATTCATTTTGCATCCTTTGTCAGCTATATGCAAACCAAATAAAGGTTTTCCTGTGCAGCTGTTGACTGACCTTTCACCTTTGTTGAGATAAAGGAATTACACAGTATGGTGCTGGATGATAAGTGATTACAGGTGCAGAAACTAATGATATGGTACATATATAAGAAGAAAGGATATGTAATTTTTATATCAGGAATTAACTATGAGACAACTTAGGTCGGATAGTGTAAAACAACAACTGGTAAGTCGTCCACATAATAAATTATTTTTATTATTATCTTGATACTGCCACTCTCATATTAGGATATTTTTAAACAGACCTGAAGGTAGTCACAACAGACCAAAGTTAATAGTTTGATGACAACTTTTGTGATGATGGACTTGAATTAAAGAAACATATTATTCTGTATCAACTGGATGAAATGATACATGAAAGGATAAAGAATTCTTGAAATTACTGCAACCACTTGCCTTTTGTTTTGTTCTTCAGTTCTTTCATTTTCCCATTATTTGTTTTTCTATCCACCTACCAATTCATCATCGGATGGTACATATTTATTGTTTTGTCCGCAGCAGTGTGGAAGTCGTGTAACTGTGGCAAAATGTGTAAACAAAACATGTAAGCATTGAGTGTGGTGAGAATTGACACACACACACACACACACACACACACACACACACACACACACACACACACAGAGAGAGAGAGAGAGAGAGAGAGAGAGAGAGAGAGAGAGAGAGAGAGAGAGAGAGAGAGAGAGATACTTACTGATGCCAGTGTGTATTACAAGAGATGGAGAAAGAGACTCTTCATCCAAACAGAAACTTCTTGACATAACTTTAGCCATACTCTTTCGTTTATTTATGTTTTGTAAAGCATGTGGAACTTGTTACCTGTGGCTAAGCATGCAAAGTATAGTACAGTTATAATCACTGGAAAACATTCATTATGTTTTCCAGAGTGGTGTGTACATGAACATGCAACCAACTGATACTGATTAACAGTAAGAAAGCAACAAAATCTATTGCATAATGTGAATAATTCTTGCCATACTCAGTGCTTACATGTTTTGTTTATACATCTTGCCACAGCTACATAACTCCCACGCTGCTGCAGACAAACAATAAATATGTATCATCTGACGATGAATCGCTAAGTGGTTTGAAACTGGTAATGGGAAAATAAAAGAACTGAAGAACAAAACAAAAGGCAACTGTCTGCTGTAATTTCAAGAAACCTCTATTCATCACAGTTGCAGTGTTCCTCATCCATAATGGATAAAAGTTTACATGAAAGGATGTCTGGCTTTTGAAGGACAAAAATCGTTTTCGATCAAGGCAATGATTCTGTGTACTACGGTGCTGTACACCCATGGTCTAGGGGCAGCATTTTTGACCAGTAATCAATATGTCCTTGGCTTAGCATTTGTCTAAATATAGTGGTCTGTGAAGTGAAATGGGAAGATAAAGGTTTTTGGTCACACAAATATTAGGTGCTACAACGAGCAGCAGAAAATGGTATCATGGGAGTGGGATTTGTTATGAACAGGAGGGTAGGGGGGAGAGTGATTTACTGCGAACAGTTCAGTGACAGAGTAATTCTCATTAGAATTGATAGCAAAAACAATGTCAACAACAATGGCTGAAGCATACATACTGGCATCACAAGCAAAAGATGATGAGGTATAGAAAGTATTTGATTGTACTGAATGTGTTAATTCAATATATATAGGTAGATGAAAGTATACCAATTTGGGTGACTGGAGCACTGTAGCAGGGGAATGAATAGAAGAGTTATTGGAGAATATGGACTTGGCAGTAGGAATCAGAGGAGAAAGTCAGTCTGAATTAGGCTACAGATTTCAGTTAGTAATAGTGAATACACTCTATAGAAGTCACAAGAAAAGAAAGTATACTTGGGAAAGGAATGGAGAGACAGGAAGATTCCAAGCACTGGAGGACTTGTGACCAAAAAAGATAGAAGCAACACATAACATCCTTTCAGAATTCCTAAAATCAATTGTGGAAGTGGCAACAAAGTGACTATTCAAGTCGGTGTATATCATCAATCTTTCAGAAAAATATCATCCACACAATCTTGAAGACAGCAAGGGCAGATAAGAATGAGAACTAAAGCAGAGGCAGCTTAATAGCTCATGCATCCAAGTTGCTGACAAGACTACTATACAGAAAAAAGGAAAAGAAAATCAAGGATGTGCACTTGATAATGGAAGCAAGATGTGAGAAAACTCGAGACATGTTCATTGGATTTGTTGACCTAGAAAAGGCATTTGAGATTGTGAAATGGTGCAAGATATTCAAAACTCTGAAAAAATAGGAGTAAGCTATACGGAAAGATAGGTAATATACAAGAATCAAGAGAGAACAGTAAGTATGGAAGACAAAGAGCAAAGTGCTCAGTTTAGGTACTAGGCTGGCATGCAGTATTTCACCACTACTGTTCAATCTATACATCAAAGAAGCAATGACAGAAACAGAAAGAGTGGGATTAGGATTCAGGGGGAAGGGGTGCCAATGATAAAATTTGCTAGTGGCACTGCAATCCTCAGTGAAAACAATGAAACATTGCACGATCTGCTGAGCAGCCTGAACAGTCTAATGAGTAAAGTTAAACTTCTGCCACCTTGGAAACAAAATAATACATGACATATCAAGCAAGGAGGACATAAAGAGCAGTCTAGCATGGCAATGAGGGCATTCCTGTCTGAAAGAAATTTACTTGTGTCAAGCATCAGCTTTAAATCCACAACACTGTGTGGAAGTGAATTATGGTCTGTAGGGACAGTGGTAAAGAAGAGAATTTAAGATTTTCAGATGTGGTGGTATAGATGCATGTTGGAAATTATGTGGACTATTAGATAACGAATGAGGAACTTGTCTGCAGTATCAGTGAAGAAAGAGATGCACGCAAGAGGGTGAAAAGAAGATGAGATAAGATGACAGGACAGATGTTAAGATACCAGGGGTAACTTCCATGGTACTAGAGGAAGTTGTAGAGGGTAGAAACTCCAAGGGAAGAAAGAGAGTGGAATTGAGGACGTACGGTACAAGTGCTGCTATGAATGAAGAGGTTGGTACAGGACAATAATTCGTGATGGGCAGCATCAAACCCATCAGAAGTCTGCACAAAGTGAATTAACCTAAAAGGGGCCTATGACAAAAAATGAGTGCATCCACTTTAAGCAACTTCAGCAGTCAGAAATGGTTACTGCACTTAAACAACCGTTGATTATTAATGCAATTTCTGACAGCTGCTACACTTAATGTACACCTGAACTTTTTCATAGCCTTGAAAGTTTAGACCATGAGCCATGCAAGTAATAACTTAACATTATTATAAGAAGTAACATTGCTACACAAATATAAATTGAAAATCGGCTAGGCAGAGATGTAATTAAGACATTCTAGCTTACCCGGCAGACTGCAGTTGTTCCTGCTGCAGAGCATCGAGCTCCCATGGGGGTATTTCCTCTCTGCCATTTCCTTCTCCAGCATCTACCTGAAGTGTAAATCTTGGACCAGGCCCACCCTGTTGATTAACAACAATGTGACTGACTTGGTTGCCCATCAAAATGTTATAGTCTAACATTTATCTAATTTGTATTCAGTACTGCAATTGTTTCTTTCAAATTTTCATTTTATGAGAGCCAAGCCATACATAAATCAGAGCATCATTGCATCTAGTTGTACATTCTAAATTTCTCACAGTTTGTTCTTGTTCAAAGTAAGATATCTTAACAACTGTGCTTCACCTATGTTGGGAAAATGCATGCTATTTTCTTCACTGCATTAACAAATACCAGCTACAGTCTACTTATTGTGAGTGTTATGAGATTTCAGATTTTGATACGATGTAGCATTTCATATCATACATGATTTTGACAAACATCTGCGAACAAATTTTAATTACAACAAAAGACATTTGTATCAAAGTGCAATGCTTTTTTGACACAAAGTCAAAAGATGCTAGGCGTTAGAAGCCTTGGATTTTGGAGTCTATAATGCATATTAAAGAAAATTTAAATCATGTTACTATAACGGAATGTGAATGCAGTTGGTCTCAATCAACACTGCCACATTTTCCTTGATGGTAATACAGACAAAGGGTCGCTAATGGAATTGGTCTGTTCAGGAAGCACAAGGTAATCCACACTGATATGTGGATGAAAGCTTTTCCCTATCAATCACATTTGTTATATCCGTACTAAGAACATGTTCAAGGATTCCATACAAAAGTGATGTTGAGGATACTGGCCTATAATTTTTTGGATCCCCAGTTATGTAACTGCGGCTGTTTGCTGATGATGCTGTGGTGTACAGGAAGATGTACTCGTTAAGTGACTGACGGAGGATGCAATATGACTTAGACAAAACTTTTAGTTGGTGTGATGAATGGTAACTAGTTTTAAATGTAGAAAAATGTAAATTGATGCAGATGAATAAGAAAAACAATCCTATAATTTTCGAATACAGTATCAGTGCTGTGGTGTTTAACACAGATACATCGATTAAATATGCTAAGCGATATGAAATGGAATGAGCACATAGGGAGGGTAGTAGGAAAGGCGCACGGTCGACTTCAGTTTATTGGGAGAATTTTAGGAAATTGTGGTTTATCTGCAAAGGAGACAGTGTGTAGAATGCTAGTGCGATCCATTCTCGAATACTTATCAAGTGTGTGGGATTCCCACCAAGTCGGATTAAAGGAAGACTTCAAAGCAATTCAGAAAAGTACTGTTAGATTTGTTTATTTATTACTGATAGATTCAATCGTGATGTGAGTATTGTAGAGATTCTCTGTGAACTCAAATGGGAATCATGGAAGGAAAAGGACGTTCTCTTCGCGGAACACTACTGAGAAAATTTAGAGAACCGACATTTGAAGCTGACTGCAGAATGATTCTACTGGTGCCAATATACATACAAAAGGACCACGAAGATAATACAAATTAAGGCTCATACGGAGGCATATAGCTAGTCATTTATCCTTCGCTCTATGAGTATTTACGAGTGGAACAGGAAAGGAAATGACTAGTAGTGGTACAAGGTACCCTCCACCAGGTACCATATGGTGGCTTGCAGTGTATGAATGTAGATGATGATGCAGTGAAATCTGAAGCTTAATGATTTAAAGATAATAAATAAACACACAAGATGGTCCACTATATGTTAGGAATGATGTAATGTCAGTAAACATCGCTGTGGCGTTACCTGCACGCTGGGTTGTTGATTCTGAAGATGAATATCAAAAATGCCTCCTGGGCCAAAAAGTGCTGCACCTGGGAAAAAAAGAAAAAATGCGTCATGCAAAATAAGAGCAACAAAATGAACACATGGTGGCAACAGGCATCACTTCCTTAAATGTCGCACACAACCTGAGATACAACTGCAGCCGACTCTCAGGCCGTCAGCGACATATTTTCTAAAAATTCCTCTTAAATACTGTTCAGTAATGTTGAATGTCTTTCCAGAGTAAATTAATGGAGGATATTGATTAAAGAGAAGAGCTATGCTGCATATCTACAGCGACTCTACCAGTCACGCAGCGCTGACTTGGACAGATAAGTGGATGTCGTAAAAAGGGATTGTTGAACCCTTGAAAAAAACTTGTGTGTTTACATCAAGCAGTTTGGTGAACTCCATAGAAAACCTGAATCATGGCAGATGCGCTGAGAACTTAATCGCATTTTTTGCTCGTACTAGTCCTACATTGTTATCAGAGTGTCCTATTGACTGATACGAGATACTAAATAATCTGCGTCACACACACCTTGGAGGCAAGTCAGGTACGGTCTCACGAAAAGCTGGGTTATAAAATCATCGAAAAAAACGGGAACAACAGACAGTCTTGAATAAATATACATCATGAGTATGACATTAAATCTTTTCGATTTGCACAGCCACCTGACATGCAAAGGTCACGTACAATGTAGGCACTTTTTTTCCATTTGGGATGACTGATGGGACAGGATATCCACACAAAATTTTCTGATGTAAGAGTAGCACAGATCTATATGATCAGTTGCATGACTTGGCCGAAAATATTTTGAAGTTCAATCACATTTTCTTTTAGCACAAGAGATTGTATTTGTTGAATTGGTGCAATAGAATGAAAAATATTTCATCACAAGCATTTCGCTTTACTGCAAAGCACCTGGCACTAACTGCCAAACAATGAACGCCATAGTGGAAGTCTGTATGAGTTTGTGTGCGACACAAAGTTTTTTGAACTACACTGAAACGAAATATTATTCAAATGACAACGATCTCCCGGAAAGAGACCAGCGAAAGTGCAACGCGAGTGTGCGACTTAAAACCTTCACAAACAGTGAAAGAATGAACTAGCTTTTTTCGCAATACTTGACAACTTAGAAAATGCTTCGTCACTGAAGAGAAAAATAACAAGAAATTTGGAATTTAACATCTCTTTGACAAGATCAATGAAGACCAAGCAGTCTCCTATACTTATTAGGAATGCCACGGAAAAACTAAATGAGAATGACCAGACAGGAATTTAAACTGCACTCTACCGAAGGCGAGTCTATAATTGATACAAGTAAATGTGAATGTATGTCTGCTCAAAATCGTATATCTCCGAAAGTTCTTCACCAACCACTTTGGAATTTTAACACAACCTTGCAATCGAATATGAGCATCTTTTTATGTACCTACTGGAGCGTCATGTGACACATAAATATATATAAAGTAATAAAAGGGGGGCGTTGTCAGAAAACATCTCAAGTTCGTTTGTTCAACATCTTAAATCTCTGGAAGTTCTTCGCCGATTCGTTTGAAATTTTGACACAACGCTACATTCCAATAGGCGCCCGTTTCAATGTATCTAATGATGCGCCATATGGCGTATACATGTGCAACTGGGTGCAGTGTGGCCAAGAACAGGTAGCATGAACTTCTGTACTGTGCTGGAGCTGAATGCCATGGGGAGCGGACATGCAGATAAGGATGTTGGAATCGCATTCGGCCAAACGTTTTTTTTCAGTTAAAATACCAAATTGTATTCATATTACCACTTGTATCCAATAAAAACACAATAGGTAGGCTACACTAGACTGCATGTTATGCTAGGTACAACAATTCTATTCTGTACGTTTGATGTCCAGGTCTGTCTTCACGGAGCCGATATGTACACTTATGAGTAACGTTCACTTCAGAGAAGATGTTGAAAGCGACCACCTTGGATTTGTAAACACTACGCCACTCGCTGGATCACACTTTGTTGGACCCTCCGCAACACACCTACATTCACCATTGCCGAAGCGGCTATCAGGTCGTGTAAATTCATAAAAATCTAGTGGATTAATGTTCGGGGAACGTGGAGACCAGAACACTGGACCTCCTCAACCAATCCATTTCCCTGGAAATCCTTCATTTAAATAGCGTCGCATAATCACTCTAAAGTATGGCGGTGCACCATCATGCTGAAGCAATAACTGTCGCCGAACACCACGTGGAACGTTATCTAATGGGTCAGGCAAAGTATTGCAAACAAACGTACGATTGCCGGCCGCATTCAGCTTTTCCGGAAACAGGTAAGGACCCAAAAACAATCCTCCCACGATTCCAACCCACAGGTTAACGCCAAAGCATGTGGGCTGTGTTCCGACCAATAACGGCTTTTGTGGAGGTTGAAAATATCTTCAAGAGGGAAGCTAGATTCGTCAGTTGATGTCACGTTTTTTTTTTACAAAATGTTCGTTACTTTAACATGCAATGATTTGGGTGCAGTATTACAAAGTGTAATACTTTAACAGCGAGTCTTTGAGATATTTGGAAATTCTTTGCAGTATTACGGGTACTTTTGTGAGGTAATTGGGAACAATTTCAAACATCGTGTCCACTGTTTGTTGAGTATGTCTGCTACCTGTGGACGAAGATTGCCGGTTTCCAGAAAGCGTTGCTACAGGAAATGAAAAACATTCTTAGCGAGATGGCGCCTTTGCGCGTGCCGTGCAGCATACGCACGAGCAGCGGCAGCACCTAAGTTATCGGATACCCGCATCATCAAATGGGATATCAACGTATTCATCGTTTGTGCTCTCCATCGGGAAACCGCCATATTTTACCACGACAGGACTAGTTATGGTTGCGCACTATGCTGTTAGTAGACACATGCATGCAATTTAATGGATGGAATCCACTGTCATGTGATAGGCTATTGTCATGTGACAAAATGATATCCTGCTTCCGAACGACGAGAACTAGGGACCGGATGACTAAAAAAAATAAAAAAGGAACATCACGACGATTCCAACCATAGCTCCATTTTTTTCGTTTTCTTTCTTTTGATTTTGCTCGTCACTGTTCTCGTCTTTTGGTCTGGGCGGATGTCACATGACACTGCTCCAAGTTAATCGTTGAATACTTCACTCAGCTTTTTTTTTCAGAACACGCTGAGCTACCGTGCTGGCATTCCATGGTGGAGATGGGTTTGATATCCCACCAGCCTACTCAGTGAGCTACGACGGCTGGTACGGTAGTGGGGGGTGACACACGTCCCTCAGTACATTCCGATGCGCTGCACCATGTGGCCGTGTTGCCAGCTCCTCGTTTTCATACACGTGTTTTCAAAATGCATCCTATATGATTTTGCTAACTTTCGTCTTGAATTTGGACGAGGCGGCGTATGCCGACCTCCAAGTGTGGCATTTTTTCTTCACACAGTATATGTAAAATATACTGTTACCAAAAATTTCAAAAAGTACTCGACGAATTTAATTCAGATTTTTACACGTTACCGTATAAGTGAAACGTTGTTAGGAAACAGGAAAGTTGTATTTGTGGTTTATCGGTTAATGATTAGAATACTACTATAGAATCTGAATTTATAACAACAATAAACACGGCTCAAGGTCAGAGAGGGGGGGGGGGGGGAGGGAGGGATAGCAGATGGACAAAGGGGTGGGAAGAAATGAAGACAGAGGGCGGGCAGGGCAAGATGGACGGAGGGAGGGGCATGATGATAATGATGATGATGATATTTGGTTTGTGAGGCGTTCAATTGCGTGGTTATCAGCTCTCGTACAAATTTCCACTCTTTTTCACTGTCCGATCTCGTCACCCAGTCCCCAGAGGCAACACTAGACCACGAGCCGCGACTGTGAACGGGGGGGGGGGGGGGGGCAGGAGGAGATAGGAGACGCAGAGAGAGGGGCGTGGCGAAGATGGACACAGAAATGTGGGAGGAGATAGATGGCTCTGAGCACTATGGGACTCAACTGCTGTGGTCATAAGTCCCCTAGAATTTAGAACTACTTAATCCTAACTAACCTAAGAACATCACACACATCCACGCCCGAGGCAGGATTCGAACCTGCGACCGTAGCGGTCACGCGGTTCCAGACTGTAGCGCCTAGAACCGCACGGCCACTCCGGCCGGCGGGAGGAGATAGAGAGATGGGAGGAGGAGATACGAGGCAGAAGGAGAGGGAGACAGGAGAATATGGAACGAGAAGGGGGGAAGAGGTGATGGACAGGGAGAGAGGGAAGAAGGAGAATATAGATAAGGCGGGGGAAAGGCGCATATGGACAGAGACAGGGAGGAGAAGGATATAGCCAATTCCCACACTTATTAAAAACGTGAGCTTCCACTTCTCTTTATTTTCCATTTCACCAGAGTGAGCCACAGTAATGCGAGGCCGGGAACAGATAGTATCGAATATAAATCTCAAATTGAAGAAGAAATAGCTCATAATGTACCACTAGAGTATAGCGTTGTGTGGAAGTTAATCATGGACGGCGAGGAAACCTAAAAGGTTAGAGGACTAGAGCGTTGGAGATGTGGTGTTCTGGAAGGATCCTGAAAATTAATTGGCTCTTAAGATATGAGACTGGCCCCAGACTGTACCACCTCCATAGGCACCCCAAACACGGCGAGGTACACCTTTAAAGTTTTCACAAAAGCGATGACAGAAAAATATTTTCAGGTACAAAATGTTTTTTACGTTCGGTTGACGAACGAAGGGGTAGTGTCGTGTAAAGCAGAGATGAACGGACACCGGTTACTTTCTATTAGCTCCTGCTATGATCAAACACGAGGTTGGATTCCTCTCAACTTACATTGGTCAGGGGGCCTAAAGATGGTGTAAAGCAACGCCTAAGTGGTTGCGCAAATAAATTAAGTGAAAAAAAGACGGCTGCAGGTGTTTTCATTTCGTATTGAACAGCCGAAGTCGTTGTAACCATCTATTACAAGGATGTGCATACAGAGATTAGATATTACTGTTTTACTCGAAGATTTTCCGTCAGTTACTACGAACTGTGTGGCCTTTCTGACAGGAAATCATGAGTCTAGTCGCACAACCGAGACTTTACCCCGTAGTCACGCTTGTGGGGAACGGTGTCAAAAGCCTTCTGGATATCTAAAAATATGGAATCAATTTGACATCCCGTGTGGATATCACTCATTACTTCGTGAGAATAAAGTGCAAGTTGTGTTTCACAAGAACGATATTTTCTGAATCCTTGCGGACTATTTGTCAATAAATCGTTTTCTTCGAGGTAATTCCTAATGTACAAACACAGTACATGTTCCAAAATCCTACTGCAAATCGACGGTAATGATATGGATCTGTAATTCAGCGGATTACTCGTATTTCCTTTCTTGGATATTGGTGTAAATCGTGCAACTTTGCAGACTTTAGGTACGGACCTTACGAAGAGTGAGCTGTTCTATATGATTGCTACGTACAGAGCTATTGTATGGGAATACTCCGAAAGGAATCTGACTGGTATACAATCTGGACTGAATGCTTTCCCTTTATTACGCGAATTAAGCTGCTTCGCTACGTCGAGGGTATCCAATTCTAAGATAGCCGTGTTGGCAGTTATTGTCAGTGGTCGTAAGTGGGTCAATGTTCGTAGATCAGGCTGTAGTTTCGCGCGCCAGCTGGCATGGCCAAAAGTTACTATAACAGACTTAGGTTCTCACTTAACAGATTCCTCTTGCGTGACAAGATCTAATCTACAAGAAAAGGAAATGGCGCGTTGGTTAAGACTCTAGTCTCCGGGAGGAGCAGGATTCAAAATGACGCCCAGATCTAAGTTTTCCACAATATCTCTATATCGCTTAAGGATAATGCCTGGATGGTTCCTTTTTCCAGTTTTCTTCCCCGTCCTTTCCCGGTGCCGTGCTTGTGCTCTATCTCTACTCACCTCGTCGTGGACGGGATGTTAAACCCTAATCTAACTCCTTTCCTTCCTTCTCGTAGTTCGTAAGAAGACTTATTAAATACCTCGTCTCCGAGAAAGACAGAAAACACGGCAGCGCTTTCAGAAGTTGGCCCAAAGTACATTGTGTTAATTGAAAAATACAAGAAAAGGTTTTCTACTTCTCGCGAATGTAACCTATGTGAAATGATGTACTCAAGAACAGCTGGAAGGAAATAACGTCCTTTTCTTTTTTTCTCATTCATTTTACAAGGAGTATCTAAGATTCCAGGAACTGTGGTTCCGACACCGGAGAGAAATTACACGAATTTAATTTTAAACTATTATTGTTTGTTCCACCTTTCGTCGCAGTTTTCTGTTTCTTTTTAAGCTGCCTCGAGCTAGTTGCTAGAAACGTGAAGAATAGAGAGAGAGAGAGAGAGAGAGAGAGAATGTTCACCTCTCTCCCTTCCACCATTTCCTTGCTCCGACCCGAGTACTCTCAAAGAATCCAGATTACAGATAGCGGCGCACTTGCTGACAAACACAGAGAGTGAAACTGTCTCTGACAGAAGAGGCTGCGTGTGTTGGCTGAGGAAAAAAAAGAAAGAAAAAATAAAAAGTGAAGTAGTAAAGAGGAGGAGGCGTGCAGGACAAGCTGCAAGGAGGTGGGAGAGGGCACAGGGAGGCGAGGAGTTTTGCCTGCGTGCGCCGCCTGTGAGGCGGGGGCGAAATACGTTTTAGAAACAAATTTCGCATGCTTTTTGTGAGCACGACGCGCCCCCGCCTGCTGCTTGCCCTTGTGCCCGTTGCGTGTGTGTGTGTGTGTGTGTGTGTGAGAGAGAGAGAGAGAGAGAGAGAGAGAGAGAGAGAGAGAGCGTGCGTGGAGACGCTCGCCTTTGGTCGCCGCCCTCGGGAAACTACCCTATCCGGAGCTTTTATTTTTAAATAATCCTGTGCGAGACGACACACGTTCGTGGAGGCGGGGTGTTGGCGAGGGGGCCCCTCCTCTACGCACAGGCCAACTCAAACCGAACGTTTCCCCTACAGCGACGGCCTGGCACGCAAATGAGAACGGAGTTTCCCTTATCGTATCAGCCCACCAACGTGGAAGCGCACGCTTGGGGAAGGTGTAGGGCTATCCACAGCTGTGCACGCCGCATTGGGGCGTTACAAGTGATATCGTTTGTCGGAATTTGCAGCAGTGACAACTCGGTTTTTCCAAGCGTGGGTTCGTGAGGTGGAGGGGATTCAAAGGACATTTTATGAAATGAACAAGAATCAATAAATAATGTCCAAAAATATTTACGCTGACTGCTTAAATAGTTTTCCCAAAGAAAGTAAAACTCGCTTATTTCATAAGATGACTGGAGAGACTGGACCACTATATCATGCAACAAAACTGCATGACAATGGAGAAGAAAATAACGACTGTAGTTTCACTTGACTTTCAGCCGTTCGCAGCAACAGCACATCAAGGATGCTGCTGCTCGCCAGGAGCTAAGGGCTATGTAAACTGAAGGGGGAGGGGGAAGAAAGAAAACGAAAGGGAAGGAACTACGGATGTCAACTGCATCTGCATCGGGACTTTCTGCGGAATCAGCGGCGACGAGCGAAAATGTGTGCCGGACCGGGATTCGAACCCGGTGTCTCCTCCTTACGAGACAGTGGCGTTCACCGCCGCGCCACCCGCACACAGTGTTTATCGCAATTGAGCGGACTATCTCGGCACACCTATCGGCCACTCTCGCTACTTTGAAAATGTGTGGCGTCTGTTCTTTCGGATATGTCCTAAAGAACACATAATGCATTCATACAGCCATGGGTTATTCTGGCCTCTCCACAGATACCCACTAGCGGTTGTCTGCACAGTTGAGGCACGTAAGACACCCCACCTCTACAAGGTATCATTCAGTGTCATAAAATTAAAAGTATAC
Source organism: Schistocerca serialis cubense (assembly GCF_023864345.2). Classification (NCBI taxonomy): domain Eukaryota; kingdom Metazoa; phylum Arthropoda; class Insecta; order Orthoptera; family Acrididae; genus Schistocerca; species Schistocerca serialis. The sequence continues at coordinate 188,044,405 of NC_064646.1, read as the reverse complement.
CTTTCATCAACCTTAGGTTTGCTTGGAATACAACAATGTTTACTATATACGCCGTTATTGGAGGCGACATGTCCGTACCTTCCTTCGATCTGAGAACACACTCATCGATTCAGTTCTCACTGACCAAGCAGTTCCACACGGATTCAGCACCTTATTTCCTTCAGTTATCCGAAGAATCGCCAGTGATGAAAGTCATTTGACTGTTTGTCCTCCTGATTTGTTTTGGAAAGGTGATCCCACTCCCATGGGCCAAAAAATGCTTCAAATGGCTCTAAGGACTATAGGACTTAACTGCTGAGGTCATCAGTCCCCTAGACTTAGAACTACTTAAACCCAACTAACCTAAGGACATCACACACATCCATGACCGAGGCAGGATTCGAACCTGCGACCGCAGCAGCAGCACGGTTCCGGACTGAAACGCCTAGAACCGCTCGGCCACAGCGGCCGACTCCTATGGACCACCCTATAGAACGTTTCAATGGTTAACAATGATTTCGCAGATGTTTTCAGAATCTGTTCAGAACATCAAGCGTTGTCATAACAAAGTTACGAGGAAACCTCTTTACAAAAAATTCCCACACACATAGGAACGTGCTGGCGTACAGCATATGGCCGTTATTGTTATCATATTTTGACAGGTAGCAGACGACACGGTGTGATACCCCCTTTCTTTGCGCAATACTACAGAAAACAAGCTGCGCCCGACCTCTCAGAGTGTACCAGACAATGAGGACCGACGCGGTATTACAGTCCGAGCCGTGTGTAACAAACGAGGCAAAAAAATATCGTGAAGTTCTTTGTCCACCAGCACTGTGTATTACGGCACCTTTTTGTTGCGTGATTACGTTATTACAAAGGGAGAATAACTGCATTTCCCTTTGTAAGCGCGAACTGACGGTTGGGTTAAAAATGGAGCGGGATTCTCTACGAAACAAAATTTATCGTGCACGAGGCTCCTATGAGTCAAAAGAAACAAATAATAACAAACTAATGACAACTATCTTTAAAAAAGACCTCTTCCGCTTTGCCCAACATTCGAACCTCCAGGAGATAGTAAAGCTAATTTTCCGGAAGTCGTTCCAATAATACATGAAATATGGTGAGGCCAATTAATGAGTACCAAATATTATGGTGCATGTTAGTGTTACTTGGTTCTCTGTTTGTTTAGAGACTAACGCAGATGTGAAAGGTTTATCAGCAAAACTTTTAGAGACTTGCGAACTCCGCATACCAAAACAACAAAAGAAAGGTCGATGTTAGAATGTTAGAAATTAGGTTTTTGAGCTATTAATGAAAGCTTTTCGAAGTAAAGTATGTAGTGAATGAGGAAGTGCCCTGAAAAACGGGAAAGCATGTGCTTTTTGCATGACAGAAGGAGAGGACCTGTTCCATGGCCTGCACGTTCCCCGGCCACAGTCGTCTGGATAATTATCTGTGGTCCACCCATAAAACAGTGCATTAGACGTTCCTAACGCAGACACAAGCATTTCAACGAAGTGACATGGAAGCTTGTAAAATCATTCGACAGCGTCCGGGGAGGGATGAAAGGGTGTAACAGATCTCGATGCTAAGAGTCTATGCTTGTGTACGAGATAGCGGAAGCCATTTGGCAGATTTTGTACTTGAAAGCTTTGTAAAATGTTGCTTCATTAGTAACGACAAAAAGAATAATTTACCAAATATTGTTGTATGGACTTTTCTCTCGTTTTGGTGTGAGGACGCCAATCGCAGAAGATTGTACAAGTATTTTTGACAGACCTTGTGTACCTGTTTGAGAAAGTTTTATCGGGGACAATTTAGAATACAACAATTTCTGACAAACATGGGCCATGGTGCAAAAAAATGGCTGGTTCCCTTCTTCTCCAACGTTCTACATTATGGATCATTGGCCAATGAACTACAGACAAAAAAAAATTGAAACCAGGTAAACCAGCTGACCACTCTCAAAGTTTCAGACCAATTTCCCTTTTCTGCTGTACATCCACTCTCTCGCAGAGACTCATTTATAAACCGATATCTCTACATCAGTGCCCGCAGACGGCCACGGAGTACTGCAGGTAGCCTTGCTCGGGACCTTACTGCAGCCACTGGAACAGTTGTCTCCAGACACACAGTCTACAGACGACTGAACAGACATGGTTTATTCGCCCGGAAACTTGCAATGTGCACTTCATTGACCCCTGGTCACAGGAGAGGCCGTAAAGCCTGGTGTCAAGAACACAGTACATGGTCATTGGAACAGTGGTCCTAGGTTATGTTCACGGACGAGTCCAGGTATAGTCTGAACCGTGATTCTCGCCGGGTTTTCATCTGGCGTGAACCAGGAATCAGATACCAACCCTTAATGTTCTTGAACGGGACCTGTATCTAGGCCGTGGTTTGATGGTGTGGGGTGGGATTATGATTGGTGCACGTACATCTCTGCATGTCTTTGACAGAGGAACTGTAACAGGTCAAGTGTATCGGGACGTCATTTTGCTCCAGTATGTCTGCCTTTTCAGGGGTGCAGTGGGCCCCACCTTCCTCTTGATGGATGATAACGCACGGCCCCACTGAGCTGCCATCGAGCATGTCTGGGATGCTCTCTGTCGACGCATCGCTGCACGTCTTCAAACCCCTACGACACTTCAGGCACTGGTGCAAGAGTAGGAGACTATACCCCAGCAGCTGCTCGACCACCTGATCCAGAGTATGCCAACCCGATTGTGCTGCCTGTGTACGTGTGCATGGTGATCATATCCCATATTGATGTCGGGGTATATGCGCAGGAAACAGTGGCGTTTTGTAGCACATGTGTTTCGTGACAGTTTTGTCAACTTATCACTGTGGTCTTACAGATCTGTGTCGTGTGTTTTCCCTATGTGCCTATGCCATTAGCGCCAGTTTTGTGTAGTGCCACGCTGTGTGGCACCGCATTCTGCAATTATCCTTAATTTATGACGATGAGTGTAATTCGATGCGGAGCAGAACACAGGACTAACAACGAAACATGAAGACAGCACAACCTACAGGTGCAGACTGTAATTATAAGAATTCTGCAAACATTAACAGGCTTCCCTATACCAGTTTGCCATTGATACATATCAATAACATGCAGAAAATTCTCACTGGTTCGTTAGACATACATATTCCCTTGATAGTGAAAGTATTAACGGAGAGGAATCTTCATAAGTAGAAGTAAGTTGAGGCTTTCTCCATGGGTGTTCATACGACCATTAGTTTTCACAATATGTATAAATGATCGAATGGGTGCATCGAAAGTTCAATGGAGCTTTTTGTCGGTGATGCTGTTATACAAGGTGTCTTAAGCAAGAAATCGAAGAGAGCAATCCACTGCCCGGAAAAGTCATCCACAAAACCTACAGAGGGTCGAAGTTAATGACGCTTGTGCCTGCCACTAAGCTATCAGTTCGTCAGCAGAGGTGCCTTTGTACGCTGACGGCGTAGGCGGAACGTCTCCAGTGATGGTTGTTATTCAGTGATCGCAACTGACTTCCACGATCGCCAGTGGAGAAGATGGAGCTAGCTGGTGCGTAGACGGTCCTCGTCTCCTATGAATGCGATACTCTGTTGCCTCGGTAGATGGGGGTTTCGGACACGTGTTTCCATCCGCAGTTAATTTTTTTCTTGGAAGCTTCTAAAATTTCCATTGTTTTCGGTATAATAAAAATAAACTGCAGACGGAAACCTGTGTCCAAACTGTCATCCACTAAGGCAACAGAGCATCGCATTCACAGGAGACAAGGCCTTTCTACGCAGAAGCTAGCTCCATCTTCTCCACTGCCGTTAGTGGCTATCACCGAATAACAATATTGCGAGACGCTTCGCATACAGTCCGTCAGCGTACAAAGACATGTTTGCTGGCGAAAGGGTGGTCTAGTGGCGGGCGCCGGGCGTCTTTAGATTAGATTAGATTAGTTTTTCGTTCCACAGATCCGTGCTGAGGAGATCCTCGTGGATGTGGAACATGTCAATATTTTTTTTAAAGCTGAAATAACAATAGTAATAGTATGAATCTATACAATACATCATTTATTTAGATTAAAAAATTCTCCATTGGAGTAGGAGGAGTTGGCCACTAGTAAGTCTTTCAGGCTCCTTTTAAACTGATCTTTATTTGTAACTAAAATTTTTATGTTTGCTGGCAATTATTGAAGATGAGTGTTCCTGAGTGGTGGACCCCTTTTTGAACTAAAGTATATGCTTTTAAGTCCTTCTGCAGATAATTTTTGTTCCTGGTATTGTATGTATGAACTGAGCTGTTTGTTGGAAAGAGAGATATATTATTTAGGACAATTTTCATTAAGGAGTAAATATACTGACAGGCAGTTGTCAGTATACGCAGTTCTTTGAAGAGGTTTCTACAGGACGTCCGTGAATTTACTCCACAAATAATACGTATTACACGCTTTTGGACTCTGAAAACTTTTGTTTGACTTGAAGAGTTACCGTAAAATATTATACCATATGACATTATGGAATGAAAGTAGGCAAAGTATGCAAGCTTTGTCATTTTTATGTCGCATATGTCAGCTAACACTCGAATTGCAAATACAGATTTGTTAAGGCGTTTCTGCAGTTCTGTGGTGTGCTCCTCCCAACTGAATTTATTGTCAAGTTGTAATCCCAGGAATTTAAGACTGTCAACCTCTTCTATCTGCTCTTCTTCATACTTTATGCATATGCTGGGTGGAAACCTCTTACAGGTTCTGAATTGCATATAGTGAGTCTTTTCGAAGTTTAATGTCAGTGAGTTGGCTTTAAACCATTTATTAATATCCATGAAAATATCATTAGCAGATCTTCCTAGAACTATACTCGACATACTATTTATTGCAATACTTGTGTCATCTCCAAACAAACCGAATTCTGCTTCTGGCAGTGTAACTGATGAGAGATCATTAATGTACACAAGAAAAAGCAATGGCCCTAAGATGGATCCTTGTGATGACGTAATTCACTAGTCCCTTGCACTGACACCCTTTGTTTCCTGTTAGCGAGGTATGACTTGAAACCATGCAGCACTTTTGTGTCTATAACTTCGACGCTCTGTAGCCTCGTTGGATGACATTTCCGGAAGTGGGTGGCTGTCCTCTATTTGTTCCTCAAGACACTCTCTGGGACCCCTTGAAGTTTGTCGTAACATTTCTGGTGCACCCTGTAGAGTTCAAATTTTATCAACCGAATGTCTCTAATTTTCTTCTTACTTTCATCGTTTGGAGTAGATTTCTCCACCTAGTGCACACTAAATTCTGCTCTCGTCGGAGTCCAGGGTAAACTGTATGTCGTGAGGCGCAGCAGTGCGCCCCATCTTGAAGTAATAACTGTGGCCAACTCGCAGCCCATCGCGGTTCCTGTAGTTATAATTACTTTTAGGTCTTACAGCCTCCACCTCTCACCTCCCTCACGCGGTTGTCGGCAGCGCGCGGAGATGGCAGCACCGGCAGGTGCGCGGGCGGCTCCGGCAGATGGCAGCAGCCGGCGGGCCTATTGATCCGGCGTGCCCGCGGGGCGCTGACAATGAAACGCGCCGACAGAGCTGGCGGCAGCGGCGGCGGAGGGTCGCAGCGCACATTACGGCCCGGCTGGAGAGGAAGGCAAAGAGACGGGAGCGTGTTTGAGAGCGCCGCTCCCCCATTGTGGGGCCGGCCCATCTTCGTGTTTGGACACGGCTTTAGAACAATAACGCCGCCGCCCACTACCAAGACGGTAACGCCGCGCCTGGCCGCCGGCGCGGATAAGGGAAGGCGATGTGACCGACCTCGATGGCAACAGGAGTGACTCACGAAGAGACCCGCGTGGGTGGCTCGACGAGTGAGCCAAGGGTTGGAACGCCTTATTGTTCGCGCATATGACTCGGAGCTGCGGGTCGTGTGCCGAAGAAAGGGAGTATGCTGTCAGTTGACATTACGGATGTGCCATGCTGGCGAATCATCATCATCAATGTCTACATATCGATGGCCGATAATAATCGACCATAAAACGTTGATGGTATTGACATCTACGTAAAATCACGAATTTGTGGAATGAAGTAAAATGTAACACAGAGATACATCTAATGCTATATTTATCAGTGGCGGTGCGTGGTATTGTTGCAAAACTTCCAATATCTTACATTTTCTAAGTCCACTTTTCTAATCTATTTTTTCGGTTTCATGAAATACAGGGTGCAGCGCGGGAATTCCTCATTTCAAACGCGCGGCACACTGCAGGTGTTATTGTTGTGTGGGGTTGACCGCATTCCTTAAGGCCCGGACCCAACTTTTTTAAAGCTTAGTTCAATAGCGATCGTGCAGTGGAAGCGAGCGTTCACGGTGGTGTCTTACTTTTCCACTGGACGTTCGGTGATCGCAACCCAGCGTGCATTCAGGGTATATTTATAACGCGCATGCAGGCAATATTCCTGGTCGAAAATCGTTTCTTACGTGAATGGACACGTTTATGAATACGGGTAGTGTACAGAAGAAAAAGAAGAAGAAGAAGAAGAAGAAGATGATGGTGATGATGTTTGGTTTGTTGGGCGTTCAACTGCGCGGTTATCAGCGCCCGTACAAATTCCCAACCTTTGCTCAGTCCAATCTCGCCACTTCCATGAATGATGATGAAATGATGATGACAACACAAACACACAGTCATCTCGAGGCAGGTGAAAATCCCTGACCCCGCCGCGAATCGAACCCGGGACCCCGTGCTCGGGAAGCGAGAACGCGACCGCGAGACCAGGAGCTGTGGACTCCAGAAGAATAAACCTGGACCTTCAGGAACACTAGGACACCAGAAAACACCGATAAAGTAAGGCTGGAGATTTTGAATTTCCCCCAAGCGATCTGCACGCAAACATACAGCCGCTCTAGCAATTTCTGATCGCACAGTGAGACCAATTCTTCATGGAAACTTGTAATATCGTCCATACAAATTAGCAGTGCTGCACACACTTAATCCACGTGACTTTGTTTCACGAAAAAACGCGTGTGAAGCCTTGATCGAAAGCCTGCCTCACGACTCGTGTTCTTCACGGAGAGGCGTATTTTCATTTGTCTGGATACGTGTATCAACAAAATATGCGACTTTGGAGTGGCATCAACTTCATGATCGGCCCCTGCATACACAACGTGTGATTGGCGTGCATTATCCAAAATGGAATTATTGGCTCACTGATTTTCAAAGAATACGATAGAGCAGTTCAAATGGCTCTGAGCACTATGGGACTTAACTGCTGAGGTCATCAGTCCCCTAGAACATCGAACTACTACGGACATCACACACATCCATGCCCGAGGCAGGATTCGAACCTGCGACCGTAGCGGTCGCGCGATTCCAGACTGTAGAGCCTAGAACCGCCCGGCCACACCGGCCGGCGATAGAGCAGTTACGGTCTCTTCTGAGGGTTGTGTTGACTTTTTTTTCCTTCCCGAACTTGAAAAAATGGACTTGGGGATGACCGGTTTCAACAACACGGTGCCACGCCTCACACGGCAAGAACCTCGATGACACTTTTACGCGAACACTTCTTCGACCGTCTCATCAGCAAGTTTCGCGATCGCAGCTTGATTTTTTAAAGTAAAAATTCTACTTTTATGACCACCGTTCATATGCTGTTTACCGGAATAAAATTGTCATCTTCCTCTATTGCTTTCAAACTCACGCTTGCTCTTTGTTATTACTCATTTAGTATCTAGAATTTTTCGTGTGATAATTAAAATTCTATACCACGTAATGTTTAAACTGCGTTCTCGAAAATGTGGACTGGGACAGTGGCTTATCAGAATTGTCTGTTCCCAAAAAAGGCCTGAAAAGCATCCTTTTACGTAAATGTTTCCATGTTATCTCGCCCCTTTCTCAACCAATATGTTGGCTACAGATATCAAAAGAAAGAAGATATTGCCACGAATCAGGAATAGTGCAACATAACGATGCTCTGCGTACTATGGAGCCACACGAGCAGCTCGAAGCATTGAGGGAAGAGCACTGTACGGAGTCACTCTGCGTACTATGGAGCCATACGAGCACCTCGAAGTATTGAGGGAATAGCACTGTACGGAGTTACTAAGTGACTGGATATGCGTGCGGAGGGCGAACTTTCCGCACGCCCTGCCCATCTTAGTGCTTTGATCTCACTGTGCAGTTTAAAAGGAGTGTTACGATATGAACCAGTTACCGGCGTATTGGTCTTCGCTGACCAGTGGCAGATCGTTGAACCGTAAATGGCGAAGCCTTTTACGCAATATCGGATGCTTCGCTTTCACGCGACGGCAGCTGCTAGTATTTGGGATACACTCTTAGCAATGTTCTGCTTTTCAATCCGTACTGCTTGGAGAAGTCCAAGTGAATAAAATACAATCTCCTGTCAACTCAAGTGATTATCTCAAGGATGATTTCAGGCACGGATGGCAAAATGACAAGGGAATTGTAAGCAAGGTGGAGGAAATATGGAAGGATGTATCAACAGATATGTACTGAGAGTGCAAAATCTTCCTGAAAGAGTCAAGGCTTGAGAGAAGCGATGAGCAGATCTGAGTCATTCTGATATGTTAATCGCTCCGCAAAGGAAATTTCCGGGGACTATTTGGTCATTCCTGAACTTGATTTCAAAATAACACAATTGAACACTGTAGCCTGTCGGCACCATGTGAGAAACTAAGGAGATGGGACATTTAGAAATGGAACCAATACAGAAGGGCGTGTAAAAAGAGGAGCGTCGTTTAAGATACGGACAACTTTTCTCTTGCGGGAACATGCGGTAGACGTAGTTAACGGACATGGTCCTCGCTTACTACATTGCCGAAGCAACGTTTACGCCAGGCCGCTTAGGCCACACGCACTACTGCCATGTTGCATGGAGTGTATAGCAGAACACGGTTAGGCGCGTCCTGTCCGGGTCGATAAACAAGCTCGACAGCACTCAACAAAATTCAAAAGCCTCTTGTACAGCAGCGTCCTCACTTTGTAATATGTGTATTATGAAGCCGACTCTCCTGAATATTAACCCCTCCCCGCGCAGCATACAGCGAATAAAAAAAGGAGGAAAATGACAATGTTGCTCCAAGAACAAAGCTGTAGTTGCAAGCTAGTAAAGTACTGCTTTCTCTGTGGCCTGGATTTTTAAGTCATGTCGTGAATTAATTTTTTTTGTCGCACATACAGGGTACTAAAGTCTTTGTCTGAATATATTGTAGTAATGGGCGTCTGCAATATTCTAGCAGCTACATTAACAGCAGAACAAAATGACTATCTGATCAAAAGCACACGAACGCCCGTTAGTGAAGAGTAATATAGGGTATCTCTAACCGTCACCTTTATGACGGCTTGAACTCTGCTGGCGACACTTTCAATGAAGTAACTGAATGTCTGTAGAGGAATGACAGTCCACTCTTCATCAAGAGCCGAAACTGGAGAAGGCACTGATATGATGATGGACCCTGGGGTCCGGGCCGAAGTTGACATTCTGGCTCATCCCAAAAGTATTCCATTCAATTCAGATCGGGACTCTGGGCAGGCCAGGCGATTTTAGTAATGTCACTGACACCAAACCACTGTCTCATCGGTACTGTTTTATGAGACAATGGTTGTCATGTTGATACAATCGATCATCGTCTCCGAACTGTTTCTTTACTTTACGCAGCACAAATTAATGTAAATCGTGTTCATAACTTTCTACATTTAGCGTGTTCTTAGGCGCAACAAAGGGATCACACCCCAATAACGAAAAACACCCGTAACACAACCTCGACCGTATTTCATTGTTTGGCTCCACACATGATGGCATATATCGTTCTCTAGGCATTAGTCAAACCCAAACCCTTCCATCGGATTGCCACAGGGTATAGCGCGATTCACTCCAACTCTCTTCCTGTCATCCACTACCCAGTGGCGTCGCCCTTTACATCACCTCAAGTGTCGCTGACTATAGAAATGGGTTACTTATGAGGAACTGCTCATACTCCTCTCTTTTTAACTCGCTAAACACAGTCATTGTGCTAATTGGACTGCCGACAGCACTTCCACTGATTTCATGCGATGTTTTACAACCACCCTCCGCATTTCTCCACAGTACCTGTCCGTCACATATGGCGTCCTCCAGGTCTTGGTTTTTCGGTGGTTGTTCCTCCACGTTTCCACTTGTCAATCACATAACCCGCAGTCGGCTCAGGCAGCTTTAGAAGGGTTGAAGTGTCTATAACCTTTCTGAGTGCAATTAGATATTAGCTAGTACCCCTCCCTCCCCCCACCCTGCTGGCTGTTGCCGCCCCCTCCCCTAAGTTATTCTGGGAAATGAAAGACTTCTCTTTGAACACTTTTATTTTTAAAATGATGAACGATGAATTATATTTAGTGCGTGTATGTGTGTGTGTGTGTGTGTGTGTGTGTGTGTGTGTGTGTGTGTGTGTGTTTAGAATTAATGACGAAGGAATTCGTGGTGCTTCGCAAGTGCTACGCAACCCACAACTCGTTCTCAGATAAAGCTAACTATCCACAGTAAGGGTAGACACTTGTTAAAAAACATATTTCCCCTCCATTACTCCTCTCCGTTGCGACACTTGCTTCTCTTGCACACACCAACTCCATTTAAAATGTGTGCATTTGGAAGACTTCAGGTTGTTAATGCTTTGTGTCTGACCACAGCCACTAACATAATAATAATAATAATAATAATAATGATAACGCGTGCACAGCAGTTTAGTAGCCATAATGTAGTTATTGCTGTGTCGTGCTGTCAATTAATTCATTTATCTGTTTCGATGCGAGTAATGAAGCAATTTCTGGACTACTGCAGTTGCTATCTACAACTCGGAGAAGCCATTTTTTGGAGATATTATCATTTGTTACGTATATGTTTCACTTTTATCATCAGTGATGTACGGGGTAGAGCACAACATACGTGTGTACGGAGGTGGACTATGTGAGGAACATGTAACTTCCAACGCATGAATCCTACTAACCGAGAAAAAGTAATTATTGATAACTTATATAATCAATGTTAGAGTCTTCAAAATTGTGATAATAGTACTGATCTTTTGAAAATAATTTAGTTTCGCGACTAAAATAATATCGAATCGTTTAGTTTTTACCCCTCAGACTTTGAATCACTGCCCTAATGGATCTGTTAGTCAGGTAACATCCAAAGACTTGTCCACGTTAAAAGTCACTGAGCTCTCCTAGTCGACACATTGAGCGGCTACTGCTGCCCTACTAACAGAACAATACTCCCCATCTCCTTCTATACTTATGGGCCCGCCTCTCGTGACACGTGGTGGTCATTTCCGCATTACATAGAGGTGTGTGGATGCTTTTGATTAGACTCCGTCCACAGCGTTAAGCTAACAAGTAAAGTATCCCAGCTATAAAGGTTATAACAGAATAAAAAATTATTTTAAAATACGGAAATATGTCTGTTCTGCCATTCATTGTGTAGAATAAATGTTTGAAGATCATGAAATCTAAAGATCAGAAACCGCAGGAGAGACAGGCAGTTACGACCAGCAGAGTCACTGGAGTAGGTAAAGAGATATTATTTGGCGAAAGGTAAAAATTTACTTGAAACAATGTTTGTTAACACATACAGTACACAGGCTTATTTCCCTAAATGTTGTTCTCTTATTGGTTATCCATACGGTCGAGTCACGTTGATTTCAAAGTGCAATAACCACACACAGATGGCTCGCAGCAGTACCAGCAGTGGAGGGTACATAAAGCGTGTCGGTGCGGACGTGGACAGTAGTGCAGCCGTTGTAGTAAAGCGGAAACGTAGTGATTTGTCTGACATCCAAAACGGCATGATCATTGGCTTTCGGGGAAAGGGTGAAGGCATTTCCGAAACGGCTACGTTGGTAAACTGTTCGCATGCCACTACGGTTAAAGTATGGCGTTCACGGCAAAATGGCGCTGTCCAAAACTGGCGCCAAGGCAAGTGTAATGCACCACGACCCACAGATGACAGGGGTGAACGACGGTTACAGAGATGTGTACAGGTAAACAGCCGGGCAACTGTTGTACAACTAACCGCCCAGACAAACTAAAGGACTACCAACAGTGTCTCCTCAACGACTGTTCAGTGGTCGTTGCTGCATATGGGTGTCCGTAGTAAGTGTGTGGGTCATGCACCCATACGGTCTGTTGCTCATCGGCGAGGAAGGCTGGTAACTGCACGCCAAAACAGCAACTGGACGTCCACTGAGCGGCGACTGGTGGTCTTTTCAGGCTAGTCACGTTTTATGCGACATCGTAAACATGGCCGTTAGCGTGTACGGCGTGAAACTTCAAAAAAAAAAAAACACCCACCCTGCATGCGTTAATGGTGTGAGGAATGTTTTAATGGCATTCCCTGGGTAATCTCGTCATTTCGGATGGCACGACGGATCAACTCAAGTACACTCCTGGAAATGGAAAAAAAGAACACATTGACACCGGTGTGTCACACCCACCATACTTGCTCCGGACACTGCGAGAGGGCTGTACAAGCAATGATCACACGCACGGCACAGCGGACACACCAGGAACCGCGGTGTTGGCCGTCGAATGGCGCTAGCTGCGCAGCATTTGTGCACCGCCGCCGTCAGTGTCAGCCAGCTTGCCGTGGCATACGGAGCTCCATCGCAGTCTTTAACACTGGTAGCATGCCGCGACAGCGTGGACGTGAACCGTATGTGCAGTTGATGGACTTTGAGCGAGGGCGTATAGTGGGCATGCGGGAGGCCGGGTGGACGTACCGCCGAATTGCTCAACACGTGGGGCGTGAGGTCTCCACAGTACATCGATGTTGTCGCCAGTGGTCGGCGGAAGGTGCACGTGCCCGTCGACCTGGGACCGGACCGCAGCGACGCACGGATGCACGCCAAGACCGTAGGATCCTACGCAGTGCCGTAGGGGACCGCACCGCCACTTCCCAGCAAATTAGGGACACTGTTGCTCCTGGGGTATCGGCGAGGACCATTCGCAACCGTCTCCATGAAGCTGGGCTACGGTCCCGCACACCGTTAGGCCGTCTTCCGCTCACGCCCCAACATCGTGCAGCCCGCCTCCAGTGGTGTCGCGACAGGCGTGAATGGAGGGACGAATGGAGACGTGTCGTCTTCAGCGATGAGAGTCGCTTCTGCCTTGGTGCCAATGATGGTCGTATGAGTGTTTGGCGCCGTGCAGGTGAGCGCCACAATCAGGACTGCATACGACCGAGGCACACAGGGCCAACACCCGGCATCATGGTGTGGGGAGCGATCTCCTACACTGGCCGTACACCACTGGTGATCGTCGAGGGGACACTGAATAGTGCACGGTACATCCAAACCGTCATCGAACCCATCGTTCTACCATTCCTAGACCGGCAAGGGAACTTGCTGTTCCAACAGGACAATGCACGTCCGCATGTATCCCGTGCCACCCAACGTGCTCTAGAAGGTGTAAGTCAACTACCCTGGCCAGCAAGATCTCCGGATCTGTCCCCCATTGAGCATGTTTGGGACTGGATGAAGCGTCGTCTCACGCGGTCTGCACGTCCAGCACGAACGCTGGTCCAACTGAGGCGCCAGGTAGAAATGGCATGGGAAGCCGTTCCACAGGACTACATGCAGCATCTCTACGATCGTCTCCATGGGAGAATAGCAGCCTGCATTGCTGCGAAAGGTGGATATACACTGTACTAGTGCCGACATTGTGCATGCTCTGTTGCCTGTGTCTATGTGCCTGTGGTTCTGTCAGTGTGATCATGTGATGTATCTGACCCCAGGAATGTGTCAATAAAGTTTCCCCTTCCTGGGACAATGAATTCACGGTGTTCTTATTTCAATTTCCAGGAGTGTATGTATCTAAACGTGTGGACCACGAGCACCCCTACATGCAGTTTGTTTTTCTCCGCGCGATGGTCTCTTCCATCAGGACAATACAACATGTCACATAGGTCGCTGTGTACGTGCGTGGTTCGATGAACACCAGGATGAGTTTCCCGTAATCCACTGGACATCGAACTCCCCGGATTTAAACGCAACCGAGAATCTTTTGGACCACCTCGATCGGGCCGTTCGCGCCATGGATTCTCAACCGAGAAACCTGGCGCAGCGAAAAGGAAAATGAGGTTTAACGTTCAGACGTCGAGTGATGGATCACAAGCTCAGACTGATTCAAGGATGAGGAAGGAAATCGATTGTGCTCTTTCAGTGGAACCATCTCAGCATTTGCGTGGAGTGATTTAGGGAAAGTCGGCTTGGTTCCACAGCCCTGTCGGAATCTTCCAGAACCTCACTATTTTCCTGCACGTCTCGCAGCGGTCTGCGCTCCAAGCGGTGGTTACTCAAGCTTTTCACATGTTGTCACAGTTATCTGACTGGCCAGTGTAAGTGAAAATGTGAAATCTGAATGCAGTGCTTAAAACACAGCGGAATGGAAAAAGTAAACAAACTTGACAAGGGCATCTTTTAGACCATGCTACATCATTCTCAATGGATAAGCACAATCATAGTCCAGTGTCAGAACCCAGTGCTGAAAGAGCTGTCCCAGGCTTCATACTGAGCATGAAAGGGTCACGTTGATAGACATGGAGTTCGGCCTTGCCATCTGATACTGAGCTCCATACATAGTTATCTGATCATCATCCAGTGTACCGTGCCCAACAGTTGAATGGAAGTTCTCTGTTTCAGGGCGTGAGAGTTGTGCTTATCCACGCAGAACGTAGCTTATCTTTCGAGCTTTTGTTGTCAATGGCATTAAAACCATCAATTACCCTGGTGTGCCTTCGTCTGTAGGCAGGTCTTTGTTACAGTCTGCCAAAGAAGCCGTGTGTACGCAGTGCACACCAGTATCGTTATTCCTTCCCTCTATTCCATTCGTGAACCGTGCGTGAAAAAAGCGGCTGCTTGTACTTTAGTGTATGAAGGTCTTTGATAAATGTGATAAAACAGCAAACAAACGTATATTTAAAATAAAAGAGTCACTTTATTTTACAACACATTCTCCATTCATAGCTGCACACTTTTTCCTAAGAATTTCTACATTTTCAGTACGAAGAAGAAATAGATTTTTTGCAAACTATGGATAACAGGCAATGACAGCCATGGTCAGTTCCTGATTTTACGCTGATTTCTTCTCAGTAAGCGAAATTTTCAAGTTGCGCAGTAGAAAAAACTCACTTCGAACAACATGAGGAGGACAGTACCAATGAAGTACGATTAGAATCCCAATTAATATATTTTTCCACTGTAACTACATCAGTTTGGGATCGTCCACTGTACTGTAAGCGGCGATCGTGAAGTTTCCCTTTGAGCGCGTTGCTCCACCGTTTACGCAACGTAGCGCTACGCAGATGCAGGTACATATACTGAGGTGACAAAAGTCATGGGGTAGTGATATCCACATATACAGATGGCAGCAGTATCGCGTACACAAGGTATAAAAGGGCAGTGTATCGGCGGAGCCGTCATTTGTGCTCAGATGATTCACTTGAAAAGTTTTCCGATGTGATTATGGTCACACGACGGGAATTAACAGACTTTGAATCCGGAATGGTAGTTGGAGCTAGACGCATGGACTTCGGAAATCGTTAGGGAATTCAATATTGCGCCATCCACAGCGTCAAGAGTCTCCAAGAATATCATGTTTCACGAATTACCTCTCCTCACCATGGACAACGCAGTGATCGGCAGCCTTTATTTAACGACAGAGCGCTTTGGAGTAGAGTTTTCGGTGCCAACAGACAACGTGAACGGGCTATGGCTGTAGACGACCGACGGGAGAGCCTTTGGTAACAGCACATCGCCAGCAGCGACTCTCTTGGGCCATAGACGATTGGAAAATCGTGGCCTGGTCAGATGATTCCCGATTTCAGTTGGTAAGAGCTAATGGTAGGGTTCGAGTTTCGCGCAGACCCCACAAGGCCACGGACCCAAGTTGCGAACAAGGCACTGTGCAAGCTGGCAGTGACTCCATATTGGCGTGGACTGTGTTAACTTAGAATGAACCAATCACTGACTGGAAATGGTTATGTTCGGCTACTTTGAGACCAGTTGCAGCCATTCATGGACTTCATGTTCCCAAACAACGATGAATTTTTTATGGATGACAGTGCGCCTTGTCACTGGGCCACAATTGTTCGCGATCGGTTTGAAGAACTCTCTGGACAATTCGAGCGAATGGCTTGGCCCGACATGACTTCCACCAAACATATATGGGACATAGTCGAGAGGTCAGTTCGTGCGCAAAATCTTGCAGCGGCAACAGTTTCGCAATTATGGACGGCTATAGACGCAGCATGGCTCTAGTTTTCTGCAGTGGCCTTCCAAAGACAAGTTGAGTGCATGCCACGTCGAGTTGCTGCACTACGCCGGGCAAGGCAAAAGGAGGTACGACACGATATTAGGAGGTATCAAAAATGGTTCCAATGGCTCTGAGCACTGTGGGACTTAACTTCTAAGGTCATCAGTCCCCTAGAACTTAGAACTACTTAAACCTAACTAAGGACATCACATACATCCATGCCCGAGGCAGGATTCGAACCTGCGACCGTAGCGGTCGCGCGCTTCCAAACTGTAGCGCCTAGAACCGCTCGGCCACTCCGGCCGGCTTAGGAGGTATCCCAACGACTTTTGTCACCTCAGTGTAAGCACTGACATGAAGGCAAGGGTTCACTATGGCATTCGTGTATTTAGGAGGTGCGTGCGGTGAATGCGGCAACGTGAACTGCGGCGACTTTATTACCAAATGCGTTCAAACATGATCAACGTGTTGTTAGTCTTTTCTTAGCTGTTGAACAATATGACAGACATCCATCAGAGAATGAAAAATATTATAAGGCAGAATGTATGTCGAAAACCATCACTGTGGAATGGTGTGCCAAGGGGTGCAGCTGCTTCACGATAATACACGTTCCTGTGTTGCAAATGTAACGCAGAAGTTACACTAACTCAAGTGGGAGACTCTCGAGCACCTGCTGTATGGTCCTGATCTCTGCCCATGCGATTATCACGCTTTCGGTCCCTTTTTTAAAAAAGGCTTCGAAGGGTCGACGTTTTCTGTCGGACGAGAATGTGCAGTAGGTAGCTAAGGACGTCGTCTTCAAGCAGCAGTACATGGTTTTTTTCTTACCAAGCGGGTATCTTCAACTTGGTGCGTCAGTGGGATGAATGTCTCAACGCTCAAGGCGATTTTGCCTGATTGGCACATCGATTTTGCATTGCAAGGCCTTTTCATCACCCCTTAAAGCAAACGGGTATTTCGTGCATCCCGATCATTCAAGGAATGTTTCACAGGAGCCAACAACGAAGGACAATATGACTCCAGTCAAGGTTCTTCACATTTTCCAAGTAATAAATGAGCATTACGCCCTCAGATAAAAATTAAAAGGACTACGGTGGTCATCTTAATAGCTGAAGAAACCGATTTTGGCAGCTTCTCATCGAACTTCACTCTTTTACGGGTGGTGACTGAACTGGATTTCAACTGCAATAACGAATCTGTAAAAAAGACTGCGTCGAAACTTTCTCTCGGAAACGTTTGTAGTCAAGTCAACAATCTAGTTTCTCGTCAGGATATTGTGTCGTCCTCCTGTATTTTCATTCTGCGGTCTTGCATTAGATCATAGAAATGTTAATGTCCGTTGTTTTAACTTCAACCTTGCGGGCGGTGGCGCAGTGCTTAGCAGACTGAACTGGCATTCGGGAGGACGACGGTTCAAATCCGCGTCCGGCCCTCCGGATTTAGGTTTTTCGTCATTTCCCTACATTGCTCCAGACAAATGCCGGGAGGGTTTCCTTGAAAGAGCAAGGGCCATTTCCTATAATAAACAATTCATTATTGTGCTCCCTTTCTAATGACCTCGACGTAGACGGAACGTTAAAACTCTGATCTTCCTCCCTCCCTTCCTCCACTGGGCGGAAAGAGTTATGTTCTTCTTCAGTACCTACACGGTCACTCTGAAATTCAAGCACTTCAAAAGTAAATTGTCTTCAGCATTGGAGCCCGGGTGAATTTCGTCCATCTTAGTTATAATCTGTCAAGCAGACCTGCCTTTTTTCCCCCTTAATTTAGGAATAGTTGCTACAACAAGAAAACTTTAGATAACTGTATACCGAGCCCGGTAGAAACTCTGTTTAAAAACGCTACTAGGGTCCCTTTCATCAACAAGATTTAGTCTGACAAATTTCTCTCTCTGTTGGCGTCTGTAGCCGGCACTTATGCAGAAGAGACACTTCTGTTCCGGTAAAGCAGCCTATCAAGAACAAACGTCCCGTCGACAGTGGGGTCATTAGAGACGGAGCACAACATCGGATTGGGGACTAGAAATCAGCCGTATTCTTTGAAAGGCACCATCTCGACATTTGCCGTGGCCGTTTCAGGTTCTCATCCGTCCATCCCGATGCAGATCTGCCGTGTTCGACCCTCATCCTTAATGTGAATTCTACGGTTATTCCTACAACGCGACGGAGGCTGATGCCTTTACCTCATCCTAGACTAACTAAGGGCTAATGCTCTGCAGTGATCTCTGTCTCTACGGAATGAAAAACACCACTTAGCTCCCTACATTTCTTCACATTATCGATGATGAGGATAAGACCAGATCGATGTCTTGCTACGTTCCCATTGCATATTGCATTATATTTGCTAGAGTCACCTGCTAGTCTTTGCGCCATCACTGCATACTTCCCTCCAAGTTTGGAACAGCTTTTTTAAAATACACAACAACCAGAGATCAGAACTAGTACGTAGTCTCGGTCATTAAGTAATTGTGAACAGTTATGGTCCTATTACACGCACTCGTTTTACGCTCGAGGTAACTTTTTACTTCTGAAAACGAGCTTCCATCGACGACGATGTACGACGTGTATTTTTATTTTTTGGTAATAATTTTACTTATTCGTCTACATCTTTGTTGTTTCCTTCATAACAGTCCCTTTTTTTTTTTTTTGTCATCAGTCTACTGACTGGTTTGATGCGGCCCGCCACGAATTCCTTTCCTGTGCTAACCTCTTCATCTCAGGGTAGCACTTGCAACCTACGTCCTCAATTATTTGCTTGACGTATTCCAATCTCTGTCTTCCTCTACAGTTTTTGCCCTCTACAGCTCCCTCTAGTACCATGGAAGTCATTCCCTCATGTCTTAGCAGATGTCCTATCATCCTCTCCCTTCTCCTTATCAGTGTTTTCCACATATTCCTTTCCTCTCCGATTCTGCGTAGAATCTCCTCATTCCTTACCTTATCAGTCCACCTAATTTTCAACATTCGTCTATAGCACCACATCTCAAATGCTTCGATTCTCTTCTGTTCCGGTTTTCCCACAGTCCATGTTTCACTACCATACAATGCTGTACTCCAGACGTACATCCTCAGAAATTTCTTCCTCAAATTAAGGCCGGTATTTGATATTAGTAGACTTCTCTTGGCCAGAAATGCCTTTTTTGCCATAGCGAGTCTGCTTTTGATGTCCTCCTTGCTCCGTCCGTCATTGGTTATTTTACTGCCTAGGTAGCAGAATTCCTTAACTTCATTGACTTCGTGACCATCAATCCTGATGTTAAGTTTCTCGCTGTTCTCATTTCTACTACTTCTCATTACCTTCGTCTTTCTCCGATTTACTCTCAAACCATACTTTGTACCCATTAGACTGTTCATTCCGTTCAGCAGATCATTTAATTCCTCTTCACTTTCACTCAGGATAGCAATGTCATCAGCGAATCGTATCATTGATATCCTTTCACCTTGTATTTTAATTCCACTCCTGAACCTTTCTTTTATTTCCATCATTGCTTCCTCGATGTACAGATTGAAGAGTAGGGGCGAAAGGCTACAGCCTTGTCTTACACCCTTCTTAATACGAGCACTTCGTTCTTGATCGTCCACTCTTATTATTCCCTCTTGGTTGTTGTACATATTGTATATGACCCGTCTCTCCCTATAGCTTACCCCTACTTTTTTCAGAGTCTCGAACAGCTTGCACCATTTTATATTGTCGAACGCTTTTTCCAGGTCGACAAATCCTATGAAAGTGTCTTGATTTTTCTTTAGCCTTGCTTCTATTATTAGCCGTAACGTCAGAATTGCCTCTCTCGTCCCTTTACTTTACCTAAAGCCAAACTGATCGTCACCTAGCGCATTCTCAATTTTCTTTTCCATTCTTCTGTATATTATTCTTGTAAGCAGCTTCGATGCATGAGCTGTTAAGCTGATTGTGCGATAATTCTCGCACTTGTCAGCTCTTGCCGTCTTCGGAATTGTGTGGATGATTCTTTTCCGAAAGTCAGATGGTATATCGCCAGACTCATATATTCTACACACCAACGTGAATACTCGTTTTGCTGCCACTTCCCCCAATGATTTTAGAAATTCTGATGGAATGTTATCTATCCCTTCTGCCTTATTTGACCGTAAGTCCTCCAAAGCTCTTTTAAATTCCGATTCTAATACTGGATCCCCTATCTCTTCTAAATCGACTCCTGTTTCTTCTTCTATCACATCAGACAAATCTTCACCCTCATAGACGCTTTCAATGTATTCTTTCCACCTATCTGCTCTCTCTTGCTTTTAATGTCACCAGAAGTTGTTTTGACTTTCCTGTATGCTGAGTCTGTCCTTCCAACAATCATATCTTTTTCGATGTCTTCACATTTTTCCTGCAGCCATTTCGCCTTAGCTTCCCTGCACTTCCTATTTATTTCATTCCTCAGCGACTTGTATTTCTGTATTCCTGATTTTCCCGGAACATGTTTGTACTTCCTCCTTTCATCAATCAACTGAAGTATTTCTTCTGTTACCCATGGTTTCTTCGCAGCTACCTTCTTTGTACCTATGTTTTCCTTCCCAACTTCTGTGATGGCCCTTTTTAGAGATGTCCATTCCTCTTCAACTGTACTGCCTACTGCGCTATTCCTTATTGCTGTATCTATAGCATTAGAGAACTTCAAACTTATCTCGTCATTCCTTAGTGCTTCCGTATCCCACTTCTTTGCGTACTGATTCTTCCTGACTAATGTCTTGAACTTCAGCCTACTCTTCATCACTACTATATTGTGATCTGAGTCTATATCTGCTCCTGGGTACGCCTTACAATATAGTATCTGATTTCGGAATCTCTGTCTGACCATGATGTGATCTAATTGAAATCTTCCCGTATCTCCCTGCCTTTTCCAAGTATACCTCCTCCTCTTGTGATTCTTGAACAGGGTATTCGCTATTACTAGCTGACACTTGTTACAGAACTCAATTAGTCTTTCTCCTCTTTCATTCCTTGTCCCAAGCCCATATTCTCGTGTAACCTTTTCTTCTACTCCTTCCCCTACAACTGCATTCCAGTCGCCCATGACTATTAGATTTTCGTCCCCCTTTACATACTGCATTATCCTTTCAATATCCTCATACACTTTCTCTATCTGTTCATCTTCAGCTTGCGACGACGGCATGTATACCTGAACTATCGTTGTCGGTGTTGGTCTGCTGACGATTCTGATTAAAACAACCCGGTCACTGAACTGTTCACAGTAACACACCCTCTACCCTACCTTCCTATTCATAACGAATCCTACACCTTTTATACCATTTTCTGCTGCTGTTGATATTACTCGATACTCATCTGACTAGAAATCCTTGTCTTCCTTCCACTTCACTTCACTGACCCCTACTATATCTAGATTGAGCCTTTGCATTTCCCTTTTCAGATTTTCTAGTTTCCCTACCACGTTCAAGCTTCTGACATTCCACGCCCCGACTCGTAGAACGTTATCCTTTCGTTGATTATTCAATCTTTTTCTCATGGTAACCTCCCCCTTGGCAGTCCCCTCCCGGAGATCCGAATGGAGGACTATTCCGGAATCTTTTGCCAATGGAGAGATCATCATGGCACTTCTTCAATTACAGGCCACATGTCCTGTGGATACACGTTACGTGTCTTTAATGCAGTGGTTTCCATTGCCTTCTGCATCCTCATGTCGTTGATCATTGCTGATTCTTCCGCCTTTAGGGGCAATTTCCCACCCCTAGGACAAGAGAGTGCCCTGAACCTCTATCCGCTCCTCCGCCCTCTTTGACAAGGCCGTTGGCAGAATGAGGCTGACTTCTTATGCCGGAAGTCTTCGGCCGCCAATGCTGATTATATATCAAAATTTGGGCAGTGGCGGGGATCGAACCCAGGACCGAAGACGTTTTGATTATGAATCAAAGACGCTACCCCTAGACCACGGTTACCCTATATACACTATGTAATCAAAAGTATCCAGACGCCTGGCTGAAAATGACATACAAGTTCGTGGCGCCCTCCATCGGTAATGCTGGAATTCAGTACGGTGTTGGCCCACCCTTAGTCTTGATGACAGCTTCCACTCTCGCAGGCATACGTTCAATCAGGTGCTGGAAGGTTTCTTGGGGAATGACAGAACATTCTTCACGGAGTGCTGTATTGAGGAGAGGTCTCGATGTCGGCCAGTGAGGTCTGACACGAAGTCGGCGTTCCAAAACATCCCAAAGGTGCTCTATAGGAATCAGGTCAGGACTCTGTGCAGTCCAGTCCATTAAAGGGATGTTACTGTCGTGTAACCACTCTACCACAGGCCATGCATTATGAACAGGTGATCGATCTTGTTGAAAGATGCAATTGCCATCCCCGAATTGTTCTTCAACAGTGGGAAGCAAGAAGGTGCTTAAAACATCGATACAGGCCTGTGGTGTGATACTACCACGCAAACCAGCAAGGGGTGCAAGCCCCCTCCATGGAAAACGCGACCACACCATAACACCACCGCCTTCGGATTTTACTGTTGGAGCTACACATGCTGGCAGACGTTCACCGGGCATTTGCCATACCTGCACCCTGCCATCGGATTGCCACATTGTGTGCCGTGATTCGTCACTCCACACAACGTTTTTCCACTGTCCAGTGGTCCAATGTTTACGCTCCTTACAATAAGCAAGGCGTCGTTTGACATTTACCGGCGTGATGTGTGGCTTATGAGCAGCCGCTCGACCATGAAATCCAAGTTTTCTCACCTCCCGCACAACTGTCATAGTACTTGCAGTGGATCCTGATGCAGTTTGGAATTCCGGTGTGATGGTCTGAATAGATGTCTGCCTATTACACATAACGACCCTTTTTAAATGTCGGCGGTCTCTGTCAGTGAACAGACGAGGTCGGCCTGTACGCTGTTGTGCTGTACGTGTCCCTTCATGTTTCCACATCGGAAACAGTGGATCTAGGAATGTTTAGGACAGTGGAAATCTCGCTTACAGACGTATGACACAAATGACATCCAATCACATGACCACGTTCGAAGTCCGTGAGTTCTGTCATGTATTATGGTCTAACTAGTGTCGTGATCGACATTCTCCTCTGTCCCATCACTTACTTTGTTTTCGTTATCTACTTCTCGGTTCGTCTGTTGTATCATGTGTGTTAGTTCAAGTCTCTTCTGTCGTTCATTCTGTGAGTGCAGGGACTTAGACGTCAAATCTGTTGTGCTGTCGAGTTCATTTCAAGCTGTTGCGTCACTATGTAAATCTTCATATTCTCACTACTTATTCCTTGATTCATAAAAAAAGCGAGAATTCACCCAAAACCAAACTTTGTCTGCTGATAATATTTTCGGCTGTGAACATTTCGGACATCTTCGAACTGGGCCAGAAAGAATGATGGTAAAGGTCACACGTTCACCTTATGTAATGTGAAATTGACCATTAGATGTCAAGGGAGGTGGACCCACCTATATAAAAGGAGGCAGGCAGTATTGCTTTCTCAGCAGAGAGCACGTGGCAGCAGTATTGGTCGATCACGAGAACTGGTCATTGGATGTCACCTATATATCAAATCCACCACGGACATGTCTTCTATGTTCATAAAGCTGCCCAAGTCGACTGTTGGTGATTCATTGTGAAGTGGAAATGCGAAGGAACAATCGGTGCATCCCCAAGACCAGGCAGACCTCATATACTGATGAACAGGGGCATTCGAGCATTGTGGAGGGTTGTAAAAAAAAAAAAAATTCATATGAAATCAGCGGAAGGAATCATTCGAAGCTCCAAAGTGCTACCAGCAGTCCAGCTAGCACAATCACTGTGGGCAGAGTGTTAAAAAGAATCGGGTACAATGATCAAGCAGATCCTCATAAGCCATTGCCAAGCGACGCTTGAGATGGTGTAAACAGCGACGCCATTGGTCACTGAATTACTGGAAACAGGTGATCTAGAGTGGTGAATCACATTACCTGCCATCACGTGTAGCGCCAACATCGAAATATGGGAAAGCAGTATTACAGTATGGATGTATTTCACGTGACTGTGGTGTGGTCTCCTTATTGCAAATGCTAAATGCAGAAGGATATGAACAGATGTTACAGCATTGTGAACTGCATAGATTTATAGCAGAGGGACAGTTCGAGATGTTGATTGTACCAGCATTACAATCCACCTTGTCATAAAGCAGCCGTGCGGGATTAGCCGAGCGGTCTTGGGCGCTGCAGTCATGGATTGTGCAGCTGATCCCGGCGGATGTTCGAGGCCTCCCTCGGGCATGGGTGTGTGTGTGTTTGTCCTTAGGATAATTTAGGTTAAGTAGCGTGTAAGCTTAGGGACTGATGACCTTATCAGTTAAGTCCCATAAGATTTCACACATATTTGAACATAAAGCAGAGTCTGTGGAGCAACGGTTTGTGGACAATAACATTCCTGAAATGGACTGTCCCGCCCAGACTCCCATCTGAACTCAATGGAACACCTCTTGGCTGAGTTAAATCGTCGTCTCTGCTCCAGATCCCAGTATTCATTCCAACACTACCTTCTCCATACTTACCACCACAGACATTCAGAGACCTAGTTGAAAGAGTCTTCAGCAGAGTTTAAGTCGCCATAAACGCGAAGACTGGGCAAGTCCCATATTAACGACCATGGATAGGTGTCTGGATATTTTCGATAAGCTAGCACAGTATTTATTTGTAGGAAATTTAGAACAGTTAAATTTTGCATCAGGATACATTTTCGCTGCAGGTGCCAGCTGTAATGGGATTCCATAAAATCGCACAAAAGTGACTTTCAAATGAGTTTTTCTTGAAAAACTCAAACTGTGGCCTCCAGCGAATATGTATCCCAATACAAAATTTAGCTACATTCAATTTCCCCAAACAAGTCCTGTTAATTTTTTTCTGTAGGGCTTATGGTTTACGTGTAGTGAGTAAGAGAATATTAAAACCTAGCGCGTGGTTTTTGAAGGCGTTGCGGGTTGCATAAAACGAATAGGTAGAGGCGGCTGAATCACCCTGTATAAAAGGGGTGGCCAAGATTTTCCCACATCCGGGCCCCAGTGCGAACGCGCTTAGCCTCGCTTGACATTTCCCTCACTCCCACGCCGCACTGTCTGAGCGCCAGGGGGTGGGGGGGGGGGGGGAGAGGCGAAAACACGGAACGCGTCGCATTTAAATTTTCCTGTTCCCGTACTTCTTTTACCTTCATAAATTCAACAACAACGAGATTTAACTCGAAAAATCGTTCAGGGCATGCCCCTTTACTTAGCCAACGTACTTTGCATTAATATATGAAATCTCCATACTCTTCGCTCACTTTCACTGCAAACTGGTGCAACTGAAAATGGAATAACTGGCGAGTCTTTAGAAATTTTACTATCTGTACGATCAGTTTCTTGGAGTTCTCCATGCTTGCAAATTTGACACAAAGTGTTTCTTTATGTACAGAACAATGAATGCCGCCTATCGGTCGTTGTCATTTTTTGCTGTTTTATTGTCATTTAAAGTTTGAAATCTTTCAGCATGGTACAGTAATGTCGTTTCGTAGCAAATAAGCAGTACCCGTCGCTTATGCGAAGTGAGAATTCTCATCCCTCTCTTCTGTCATTAACATTCATTTTAAAGGCTTGTGACTATAGGTCGCTAGACTGTCTCTTTTAGTGCAGAGCGCCACTGGACCTGTGAACGTCCCTCATACTACGAACAAATGCGCTGACACCACGAGTCTGCCGAACTCGAGGGAGTTGTGCCCACCACAAAATACCGCACTGCTATGGCAACTGAAATGTCGCACTGTTCCGGATACTTCCGAGAAGGGACGAGCGAAGCCGAATGACAAGTCGGGCATCGGCCCGCCCGCGGCCCGCACACACCGCGCGCGTGAAGTTAAGGACGCCGTGGCGGGCCCTGCTGTGTAACGTGGACGGCAGCGGAAGTCTTTCCGGCTTGCTCCGAAGGTGGCTCCCCGGTTTACAGCCGAAATGTTATGGCTCTCAGTACTATGGGACTTAACATCGGAGGTCACCAGTCCCCTGGAACTAAGAACTACTTAAACCTATCTAACCTAAGGACATCACACACGTCCATGCCCGAGGCAGGATTCGAACCTGCGACCGTAGCAGTCGCGCGGTTCCGGACTGAAGCGCCTAGAACCGCTCGGCCACCGCAGCCGGCCCGAAATGTTGGCTGCAGTCAAAGTTTGGTTCAGCTGAATTCTCAGTAGTTGCGTCACTGATTACATTATTCGTGACTGCTACGGAAGGAGTCAGTGGTCCGACCATTGGGAACCCGTCAGCGCGCGCGCGCGCGGCGCCAGGCGAGTGGCTGGCGTTGTGCCGGCAGCTGGGGTCTCTGCCGCAGCTGCAGCGAGCAGCGGTAGCGGTGGCAGCAGCAGCAGCAGCACTCGACGCGGCTCGGGGCGCCGTGCCTCCGGCCGCTAATAACGCTTTGATCCGCCGCAGGGGCGCCCGGCAGCTGATCTAATAGCTAGTGCGGCGGCCGCTTTCATCTCGCGCAGGCGACTGCCTACGACGTCGTCTCGCAGACGGCGACTGCGAGCGGTTTTTATTCGGCCCGAAACCGCAGCGCGGCTGGGAGCGACGGGGCCAGAGACGACGCGGCCGCGGGGGCGGACGGCGCGGTCGCTGCGGCGGGAAGGGACGGCTTTCCGAGGGGCGTGGGGCGGGAGAGGGGGCAGCGCTCTCGAGCATGCTGGGCAGGGAGGAGAGAGGCAGTCTCTCGGGCACCCGTATCGATCCCCGGCGACACCGCCCGCCCGGTCGGACCTCGGAGCCGGCCGGACCCAATAGATATCGGACAGTCGCCAGGAATGGGCAGTCACGGCGATGACGAACGAGAACACGACCCGAGGACAGCGCTTTTCGCCAACCGTTTACAACAGATGGAAAATACGATCTTGCGCCTACGTACACTGAGGTGACGAAAGTCACGGGATAAAGATACGCATACATACCGACGGCAGTAGTATCTCGTACAAAAGATACGAGGGTTGGAACTTTAATAGTGGCAACTATTTATTTACAGCTCGTACCAAATAGATACGTGTTTCAATGTTTTGCCGGCCAGGGCGGCCGAGCGGTTCTAGGCGCTACAGTCTGGAACCGCGCGACCGCTATGGTCGCAGGTTCGAATCCTGCCTTGGGCATGGATGTGTGTGATGTCCTTAGTTTAGTTAGGTTTAAGTAGTTCTAAGTTCTAGGGGACTAATGATCTCAGAAGCTAAGTCCCATAGTGCTCAGAGCCATTTGAACCATTTCAAAGTTTTACTGACCTTCAAAGTAGCCACCAGTATGGTGTACAACACGTTGCCAGAAATATGGAAGTCATAGGATACTCTTAGCAGTGCCAGATGTGCTGACAGTTCGAGCGGCGAGGTCTATTGCCCGACGAATTTGCAGCAATTATGAAGCGAATGCCGTGAAGTGTTTCCTTCAGTTTAGAAATCGAGTTGAACTCATGAGGTCTTAAGTCAGGCGAGTGCAGTAGGTGGTACAACACTTAGTAGCCCCATAAGTCACACAAATCAGCAACAGCTTGCACTGTACGTGCTTGAGCATTGTCCAGCAAAATGATGGTCAGGTCCTTCAGAAAGTGTCATCACTTTTGTCTCTATGCTCTTCATTTTTGGAACACAACCTACGACCAGCTTAGAGACAGAAGTGATGACACTTTCTGCAAGATCTGGCCATCATTTTGGAGGTCAATGCTTAAGCAGGTACAGTGCAGGCTGTTACTGACTGATTTGTTCGACTGATGGGGCTGCTAAGTGCTCTACCACCTACTGCACTCCCCTGACTTAAGGCCTCGTAAGTTCAACTCGATTTGTAAACACTGCACGGCATTCGCTTCAGAACTGCTACATATTCGTCGAGCAACAGACCGCGCCGCTCGAACTGTCAACACAACTGCCACTGGTAAGAGTATCCTACGACTTCCCCATCGCTAGCAACAGGTTATACACAATGCTGGTCACTACTTTGAAGGTCGGTAAAACTTTGAAACACGTATCTATTTTGTTTCAGCTGTAAATAAATAGTTGCCACTATTTAAGTTCCAACGCTCATATAAAGGGCAAAGCATTTGCGAAGCTGTCATTTGTACTCAGGTGATCCATGTGAAAAGGTTTACGACGTGATTATGGTCGCACGATGGGAATTTCCAGACTTTGATCGCGGAATGGTAGTTGGAGCTAGATGCAAGGGACAAAAAAATGGTTCAAATGGCTCTGAGTACTATGGGACTTAACATCTGAGGTCATCAGTCCCTTAGAACTTAGAACTACTTAAACCTAACTAACCTAAGGACATCACACACATCCATGCCCGAGGCAGGATTCGAACCTGCGACCGTAGCAGCAGCGCGGTTCCAGACTGAAGCGCCTAGAACCGCTCAGCCACACCGGCCGGCTGCAAGGGACATCCTATTTCGGAAATCGTTAGGAAATTCAATATTACGCCATCCACAGTGTCAAGACTGTGCCGAGAATACTACGTTTCGCGTACGAACAAGGCACTGGCCGACGGGTTTCACTTAA
The DNA here is from genome assembly GCF_023864345.2 of Schistocerca serialis cubense. Classification (NCBI taxonomy): domain Eukaryota; kingdom Metazoa; phylum Arthropoda; class Insecta; order Orthoptera; family Acrididae; genus Schistocerca; species Schistocerca serialis. Next base: position 188,015,651 of record NC_064646.1, on the reverse strand, counting down.
CGACCTTGAGTAGCGGCCTGGCATAGAGTTGTCAGTGCTAACAGACAAGCAAGACTGCATGAAATAAATGCAGAAATCTATGTGGGTCGTACTACGAACGTATCCGTTAGGACAGTCCAAAGAAATGTGACGTTAAAGGGCTATGGTAGCGGACTACCGGCACGAGTGCCATTGGTAACAGCACGACATCGCCAGCAGCATATCTCCAGGGTTCGTGTCCCCATCGGTAGAGCCTCAGTTGACAGGAAAACAGTAGCCTGTTCAGGTGAGTCTCCATTTCAGTTCGAAAGAGCTGATAGTAGGGATCGAGACCCCACGAAGCCATCGGTCCAGATCGTCAAAAAAGCGATGTGCAAGCTGCTGGTGGCTGCATAATGATGCGGGCTGTGTTCGCGTGGAATGGACTAGGTCCTCTGGTCCAACTTAACCGACCATGGACTGGAAATGATGTTCGGCTACTTAGAAACCACTTTCTACTTGGAGACTTCATGTTCTCAAACAACGATGGAATGTTTATAGATGACAATTGGCTATGTCAGAATATTCTGGACAATTCGAGCGAACGATCTGCCCACCCAGATCGCCCGACATGAATTCTATCGAATATTTACGGGAGATGTTCGAGATGTCAGTTCGTCCACAAAATCCTGCACCCGCAACACCTTCGCAGATTATAGAAGCAGTATGGCTCAATATTTCTGTAGGAGACTTCCACCGACTTGTTGAGTCCATGACACGTCGAACTGCTAGACTACGCCGGGCAAAAGAAGGTCCGACACGATGTTAGGAGGTATCCCTTGGATGGCTTTTGTCACCTCAGTGCACACCGGCTGCCTGTTCCATGGTTCGTCAGGCACATTTTCTCTGGTGTTTCGAAATATATTTGCTATCTCGTTTTTGAATCGTGTGGCTGGAATCTGCCCAAACAAATCCCTCCTGCTCATCATGTCTTTCATAAGACGCTCATCGTGGATGGAAAGCGACGGTTTGTTTCCCATAAGAAAAAAGATGATTTTTAACGTGGGATTTTACGAGCCCTTTCGACAGAATGAGCCCAGATTAGTCTAATGCATTATTCGTTTTATCGATATGCATCAGCAGGAACAGTAAAACACGAAGAATAATCAAAACTCCAGTAGCGACTGAGCAGCGCTTCTGCATGGTGGTGGCAATCAGCGCGGGCCAGGGCGATGCTGTCGCTACTGGAATATCCGTTATTCTTCGTGTTTTACTGTTTCCACGCAGCGATAAAACGAAATCCGCACCACACTAATCTGGGAACGCTCTCTCGAATGAACACGTAAAATTCCACTTATGTGCCAACCGACTGTTAGGAGAGGGACCCTGTATGAAAGGTGTTTCAGCAGGAATAGTAAATATTTAAGGAGATATCAGTATACAATAATTCGAAGCACAGTCTCTATACACAATGGCTGTCAAAAAGAATGAAGAACTCGCGAGACGTGCCCAATGCCAATGTAACTTGGTACACGTGCAAACCATCAGTGGGTATGTAAATGATTAGATGAAGGAAGGCATGGTGCCTAGTAGGCTGTACCCTTTTTATTTCTTATTGGTTGTGATATCAGCCGATTTCCACAATTACATCATAATCAAACACGCGTGGATGAGCACCACATAAAATATGGCACGTAATTGAAATTTCTGTTCCACATTTGTAGCCAGATTTTATATAAAATGGCTCTGAGCACTATGGGACGTAACATCTGAGGTCATCAGCCCCATAGAACTTAGAACTACTTAAATCTAACTAACCTAAGGACACCAGACACATCCATGCCCGAAGCAGGATTCGAACCTGCGACCGTAGCGGTCGCGCGCTTCCGGAATGAAGCGCCTGGAACCGCTCGGCCACGGCGGCCGGCCCAGATTTTATATAGTCCATACCCAATACGACACGTGAATGAGAGGAAGTCATTACATCCATATGAACGCATTACAATACATGTAAGCTGTAACTACTAGCTACTCAACATGTGAGCGGACCGTATCAGTTTACATATTGGGTGGCTGCCGAGATATTGTGCATGCTGGACAATGACATCCGACCGTTTACTCGCAAATTATCTAATCATGAATTACGCCGGGAGAAGTCAAACACACGCGACAAAAGATTTGCTTATGGAAATTGAGTAAGCAGCGAGAAAGGTTAATGAAAAGGCTAAAAGAACAAAACAAATTTTTACCCGTGTAAACAGTGGGACTGAGTGATAGATACTCCTCGCTTGTCTACACGTCCTTTAGTGGGAAGCCCGTATTATTTTTCCATTTGGACTAATTTAGTAAATCAGTTTACTTAAATACAGGCGGGCGCTGCGAGACTGCAACAGTTGCTGAAATATTCAATTACACTATCCGTAAATAGTTTCATTAGTTAAAAAAATCCCAATTCTTCTGTGCATTTATATGGCAACCGCATCGCGCAACTGCCAATATTTCCCGAATTGGCGAATTTTCTGTTACTTCGCTGTATCTGCTATGTCGCAGTAGAGTACCATCAACAGAGAGACTGACCGCTGTGTGATTTCGAAGCGCATTAAAGTATTATATTATTCATCCAAACGCTGTTCCCTTTCTCTGCATTAGATACGACTTCCAACTCTAACAAAACATTTTACGCGTGCTAAATAACAGGATCTGCAATGGTCTGGACTTAACGGTAACCACAGTCAGAATCACAGCACCAGCTTAACGTGGCTAGACTGTAGCGTGGCCAGACTGTAGCACCAGCTTAACGTGGCTAACAAAAGAGAAGGAAAGCAGAAACTGGACCGCGTCAACTGAAAAGAGTGTAGAGCCAAACCAGTTTTTCCGTTAGAGGACTCCATCAATCTTGAGGAACTGTCTAAGTAACGCAAGTAAAGCAGCAAAAGGAACTTCAGAAACCTGGTGCCTGGTCTCAGAAGCACATTCAGATTTAAACTGCCCTTACAAATTACGGAGCATACGCGTTGGCGATAGTCGCCACGTGGTAGGGTAGTCCGAGAACCGAGTAAACGGTTAAACCGCGGGCAGCGTGCTGAAAGTTGTAGACACACGATAGAGAAAACGTTCAAAGGGTAGCAACTGTAAATGAATCTATTACAGACTGTGTTATTCGGATTGTCGGTAAATCGTCAGCATTGAAGTTATTATGAATAATTCACGAAAATATGCGGGGTGTCATCTATCCTGTTCTCTGTATTATTTTTGTGCACACAGATAGTTCTCATAAAAAACACAGTTCTGCGCTCGTAAAAACTGTTTTCAATTAAAACACTAAAAAATAACACAATTACCCCGTGGCGCTTTAACTGTAGTTCTTAGTTATAACATAACAGCGGCAACGGTATGTAAATTTTGTACGACGTCGTTAACCCATATATGCCCACAGGTCCGATAACGACCCTGCGAGCCGACAAGGTCGCCATATTATCCTCAGTAGTAAGGTCAGAAGAAGAGGTAGGTTTCCGCTTTTTGAAAATAAGACGTCAAAATGTGCCTCAAATGTAACTTAAACCTGCATGATAAATGCATTGCAGAGTTACGCATAATGATGTTTCATGTTCCTTACCCACCTAATACGATTATTTAATGTTTCATAACTCGTAATAATAAAGACTGATTATGAAATCCCTAATAATAAAGATTGATTAGTGCAAAATCTCTCTCATTTTGATCATTCCTGTTCCACAAGAGCCGGCCGCGGTGGCCGAGCGGTTCTAGGTGCTTCAGTCCGGAACCGCGCGACTGCTACGGTCACAGGTTCGAATCCTGCCTCGGGCATGGATGTGTATGATGTCCTTAGGTTAGTTAGGTTTAAATAGTTCTAAGTTCTAGGGGACTGATGACCTCCGATGTTAAGTCCCATATTGCTCAGAACCATTTGGACCAGCTGTTCCACAAGTGTGCACGACTGTATGTGTCCACGGTGTCATTGGTGACATACTGAAAGACACGTCCTTTCAGAACTCACAACTACAAAGTACTGTTACACCTGTTGTCTATGATCATGGCACATGTGAAAACCATAGAACTCCTCCTCAAAAAAAGTTGTGGGGATATACGGGTTAAAGTTTCTCTTAGAGAGTAAATACTTGTACTGTTATTGTGCCAGATTTCTCGACAATGGGTTTACTTCTTTTTGAACGTTCAACGCAGGATTTTATGAAAATACTTCAACGCGAGTGGTTACCTCGAGCACTACATTCATCGATACTGGAGCTGCTTAGTTGTATCTTCCCGTTGTTATTATTGTGTTCTTCTCATTTCAGTCCCAGGTTCCCATTACAGCTCCTTGTAACATGGCGCGACGTGTGATGCAAACAACTTAGCACTATACCTGTTCAAGGATTCAATGCTTTTAGTAACACTGAATCATAAAAGATAAACGCAATTAATATACTGGCTTGGTATAAAATTGAACGAGAGCTCTTACCACCGTACATAAAATTTTAGGCCTTTCAACAGGTATTAGAAAGCCATAAAAGAATTAATGATGTGTAAAAGTAAGGAAGATTACGGTTTGTTGCGTCGACAACGAGGTCATTAGCGGCAGAGTGCAAGCTCAATTTCGGGAAGGTTAGGAAAGAAAGTCGTACCCTTTCAAAGGAGCCATCCCGGCGTTTGCCTTGAGCGATTTAGGGAAATCACGGAAAACGTAAATCTGGAGGGCCGGGCGGGGGTCTGAAATGTAGTCCTGCCGACTGCGATTCCAGTGTCATAATCGAGAATTTGGTGATAATTCATCGAGGAGCTACTGAAGTTCCTTAAAAACAATGGGAATTTCTGTCGCGTATCATAAATCTATCACAAAGTAAAATGAGAAAAATTCAAACTCTTTGTAGCGCTCATTGCACTGCCAACAGAAAAAAAGGACAACAGTTAAATGGATCAACAAAAGAGCATTAATACAATCGCTAAAGTACAGGATTCATCTCGAGTGTTGTTTACAATGCAGTACAAATATTTCGACCCGACAGACCTCAGAGCAACAAATGGAGCAATTAGAGGCAACAATGAGACCGCTGTTAGAGCCGATTAGAGACCTCCGTGGTACTCTACACAAACGTTACGACCCTTGCGCAAAGGGTCCTTAAGGCTTGCCGAAATGAGCAGATGTATGCAGCGCTTTGGCGCTGGCGCCGTTGATAACCGGTCTCTCAACATTACACTCCGCTGTTACGAAGCAGTGAAAGCAGAGTAATGGTCCAGCTGCAGGAGCATGTCATCACCATTTCGGTTACAGAAAACCTAAACGTCAGCGGCAAAAAAAGAGAGATTATATATTCAACGCGTGATTTAAAAGACTACATACTACACCGTCAATAATTTTCTCCAGATATAAAAAATCGAAACTTTTGCAACTACAAACGGCAAGCTTTATACTAAAAGAAAAGAAATTCAGTATCACACGAGGAAAGGAAGTATGCGTATCACAATATGACCTATACATCTTACGCGCATGAGTAAATCCTAACGATTCTCAAAGTAGTATTACAATGTTTCTGCACTCCTGGTGGCAGCTGTGTTTCTATTAAATTAAAGATGGCACTTCCGTAGCAGCAGTCTTCCAATCCTGTTTCTGCTTTTGGTAAGGGTTTCTACAGACGTTTCTCGTCCGCACTTCTTCCAAACACTTCTACGTTTCTAGTCACTAATTTTTTATGTTTCCAGTGTCTTCTCCTCCAGGATTCCTACGGCCGACATTTCAGTTCCATACAATACTGAGCTCTAGTTGTACACTCTCAGGAACATATTTCGCAACTCCATCTGAATATCTAACTCAGGAAGAGATCATTTAATAGAAGAAAGCATACATTGCCTGCATCAATGTACTTCTTGTTTCCTACACTATTTGATCACACGTACACTATGTGATCAAAAGTATCCGGACACCTGATGAAAGTGACTTACAAGTTCGTGGCGCCCTCCATCGGTAATGCTTAGCCTTGATGACAGCTTCCACTCTCGCAGACATACGTTCAATCAGGTGCTGGAAGGTTTCTTGGGGAATGGCAGCCCATTCTTCACGGAGTGCTGTATTGAGGAGAGGTCTCGCTATCGCTCGGTGAGGCCTGGCACGAAGTCGGCGTTACAAAACATCCCAAAGGTGTTCTACAGGATTCAGGTCAGGACTCTGTGCAGGCCAGTCCATTACAGGGATGTTATTTCGTGTTACCACCCCGCCACAGTCCGTGCATTGCTCGATCGCGTTGAAAGAAGTAGTCGCCATCCCCCAATTGCTCTTCAACAGTGGGAAGCAAGGACGTGCTTAAAACAGCAATGTATGCCTGTGCTGTGATAGTGCCACGCAAAATAACAAGGGATGCAAGCCCCCTCCAAGAAAAACACGACCACACCATAACACCACTGCCTCCGGATTTTACTTTTGGCACTACACACGCTGGCACATGAAGTTCACCGGCCATTCACCAAACCCACACCCTGCCATCGGACCGTACATTGTGTACTGATTCGTCACTTCGCACAACGTTTTTCCACTGTCCAGTGGTCCAATATTTATGCTCCTTACACGAAGCGAGGCGTCGTTTGGCATTTACCGGCGTGATGTGTGGCTTATGAGCAGCCGCTCGACCATGGAATAAAAGTTTTCTCACCTCCCGCCTGTCAGAGTACTTTCAGTGGATCCTGATGCCGTTTGGAATTCCTATGTGATGGTCTGGACAGAGGTCTGCCTATTACACATTACGAACCTCTTTAACTGTCGGCGGTCTCTGTCAGTCAACAGACGAGGTCGGCCTGTACGCTTTTGTGCTTCAAGTGTCCCTTCACGTTTCCACTTCACTATCACATCGGAAACAGCTGACCTAGGGATGTTTAGGAGTTTGGAAATCTCGCGTACAGACGTATGACACAAGTGACACCCAACCACCTGACCACGTTCGAGGTCCGTGAGTTCCTCGTAGCGCCCCATTCTGCTCTCTCACGATGTCTAATGACTACTGAGGTCGCTGATATGGAGTACCTGGCAGTAGGTGGCAGCACAATGCACCTAATATGAAAAACATATTGTGTTTGGGGGTGTCCGGATACTTTCAGGGGGTGTACTGATAGTGTATGTGGACACATTAGCCGGCCGCGATGGCCGAGCAGTTCTAGGTGCTTCAGTCTGGAACCGGGCGACCGCTACAGTCGCAGGTTCGAATCCTGCCTCCGGCATGGATGTGTGTGATGTCCTTAGGTTAGTTAGGTTTAAGTAGTTCTAAGTTCTAGGGGACTGATGACTTTAGAAGTTAAGTCCCATAGTGCTCAGAGCCATTTTTTTCTTCGGCCAGGAGTTCATCATCATTACTGGCAAACTTGCGCATTGGCATCTCTGACACTTACACACTTTTATTACTCTTCCGAAATGTCCTCCCAAACTCCGCCAGCGTAAAAGTGAAACTACAGGGGCAATAATCTAAAATCCAACCTTTAGTGTCTGCCATCGAATTTGCTCTTGCAGGCAGTCAAATCATACTCGACATTTGAATAAAGTGGCACAGGAGTCGTTGTTTAGTAGGTATCAAGCAAACTAATAAGTTATTTCAATGTAAGAATAAAAATTACTTTTGAAGTTTATGAAAAATCTGAATGAGAAACGAAAAAGTAAGAAAAGGAAGGCTGTCCCGTGTCTGCCGTTTCTGTAAATCGTACACGATTAAATATATTTTATAATTCGAGAATTGAGCTAGTTTATCTATAAGGAAGTTGTTCAAGACAACTGTAAAATAATATTCGTGAATTTGTAATACGGACTTCTGTAGACTTCAAGCCTACAATCAATGACACTCGTTAGAGCGGAAAGCAGATTTTCTCTCAGCGGAGTTATTTCTGCAAACAGAACGTTGTCCACTATGACGAGACACATTTCTTGCAGAAGAATTGGTGATGGGTTGGAGGGGGACGGGAGATTAAAAGTTCGGCAAAAAATTAGGACAATATTACAAGCCATGGAACGGCTAAGTTCCTAGTATTGATTTTGACATACAATACAAATAAAGTAAAAAAAAGATATCGTTGCTTGAACAACAGTTTGATACGTGGATACGATATACTTACAGGGAAGGGTAAGTTCCGTATAGTGCGTATCACAAAGTACGTATATCATTACAGTAATACGAAATTTGCACTGTTACAAATACCTCTTTGTAGCGCCACGTCTTTGGACTAAAACACTCACTGTTGCTCGCCAAGTCCCTGTGGAACTGGTATTCCGCCTGTCAAATTTTAACAGAACGTCCAAAAATAGTGTATTTTATCAAACGACATCAGTCAACGAGTTTACTCACTGCGGTAGAAAAAGAGCGCCGCGTTTAATATACTCGTATAAATAGCGCGCCACATCCGCTTTATTTAATCTTTCGTAACTGGTGTGAGGCTTAGAGTAGCACAACAGATTAAAGATTACTTTAAAGCTGAAAAAATGTTTCACTTTGTAGCGGACGCCAATCTTAACATGTACATCATCTCCCTTTTAGTGCTGGTCTAAAACCGTTTTCCACCGTCGCGCGATGTTCAATAATTTTCGCGGTCGCCTCTACGCGATCGAAGGGGATATGTTATTTCGCCGAAAACCAGTCGGCAACGACTTACAAAGTATACCGATGTTGCAAGCGTTCAATCTTTAAAACATTATTTACTTGTAATAAGTTCTGACATGACACAATTTTAAAGAAGCATGAAATCTGGTAGTCCATCTTTTCCCTCTTTGCGAGTGACACTCACTCCAGATGATGAAGTATTTTTTGTGGTTCTAAAATTTTGACTACTTTTGTACTGATGCTGATCTGTTTAAATTCCTGTTCGTATTCTTGAGAGGTTTTGGCATATCAAAACTACAAATCGTTTCCTTGCGACTCAAAGTAGATTTAGAATACTTTAATGTTATTGTCATCGGGGTAAGTCCACAAATCAATTTTTTCTTTTTTTTTTCTTTTTTACATTTTGGCTTTAAAAATTAAGTTAAACTTAGATGGTACAAAATATTAGAAAACTTGAAACGCTGCCTAAGATACAGAACGAGGAAAAAAATCGAAATCATGCATGCCAAAAGAATATAATTAACTCGTTACCAGATTTTGTTATGTCGTTACATAATTGTTAGACGATTATATTAAAGTAAAAAGTTATTCTTGAGCAGAGAGATTATGGAATTCGTGAGCTGAAAACCAAACAAAATTTACATGCTATGAAGTCCGCCCCGATAGTTGAGTGGTCAGCGTGACGGATTGCCGTCTTACGGGCCCGGGTTCAATTTCCGACTGGGTCAGAGATTTTCTCCGCGCAGGGACTAGGTGTTGTGTTGTCTTCATCATCATTTCATACCCATCTGGCGCGCAGGTCGCCCAATGTGGCGTCGAATGTAATAAGACCTGCACCAAGGCAGCCGGACCTGCCCCGCAAGGGGCCTCCCAGCCAATGACGCCAAACGCTCATTTCCATTTAACATGCTATGAAATATTTAGGTACTAACAATAATGGTCTCACGTCTTTGGCATAACAATTTATATTTCTAGGAATTTTATGTGAACGGTGAGTAAATAACTAATAAACTTCTTTTAGTTTTATCAGGCGGCTGATTTTGAGTCTAAGGAGTTTAGAAACTTTCTGGCAGACTAAAACTGTGTGCCGCACCGAGACTCGAACTCGGGACCTTTGCCTTTCGCGGGCAAGTGCTCTACCAACTGAGTTACCCAAGCACGACTCACGCCCCGTCCTCACAGCCTTACTTCTGCCAGTACCTCGCCTCCTACCTTCCAAGCTTTACAGAAGCTCTCCTGCGAACCTTGCAGAACTAGCACTCCTGAAAGAAAGGATATTGCGGAGACATGGCTTAGCCACAGCAGGAGTTTAGCATTGGCGGATAAGTGACGAGAAGCTTGTTTTCCAGAAAATGTTAAAGGTGTGTTTCCACGCTAGATGCAGAATTTCTAATTTTGTGGTATGATGCCTTTCCTGTCAACACAATATTTAAACTTGGTAGGTGACGGGCAGAGGTTGGGAGAGGCGTGTGGAAATAGTGTGTGTGCAGTCTTGTTTGTTGGCTCTCTGTTTTGTGTGCTTTCATATTATAACTGGTTTCATTCGACATTTGACCTGAAACGGGTGATCACTTCAGTCTCTGCCGACAAAGTAGTGTAAAAATGCTTAAAAGTTGGGCAGGTGTGGCCGAGCGGTTCTAGGCGCTTCAGTCTGAAACCGCGCGACCGCTACGGTCGCAGGTCCGAATCCTGCCTCGGGCATGGATGTGTGTGATGTCCTTAGGTTAGTCAGGTTTAAGTACTTCTAAGTTCTAGGGGACTGATGACCTCAGATGTTAAGTCCCATAGTTGTCAGAGCCATCTGAACCTTTTTTTTTTTTTGTTTAAAAGTTGCACGCAGACTAGCTGGTCCCGCCAGAGCAGCTGCTGTTAATGAGCCATGTGGTTTGTTCCGTTTCTGGCTTACCTCTGTAGTCCCGCAGTATGTATTACATGACACGCACGCAGTGGCGTAACAGGCACCCAGGTGAAACTTCGACTCCCGGCTCTCTACAGCTCCCTCTAAGTACCGCAGAAGTTACCACAGGTCCTATCGCCCTGACCGTTCCTTTTTCTTATCAGCGTTTTTTTCCGTATGTTCGTCTCTTAGCCGATTCTGTGGGAAGCATCTTCATTTCTTATCATACCAGTCCATCTAATTTCTAACATCCTTCAACATCACCACATCCCAAACGCTTCGATTTTCTTCTTTTCAGTTGTTTCCCACGGTCCACGTACCCTCTATACAATGCTGTGCTCTAGAAGTACATTATCGTAAATGTATTCCTCTGATTCAGGCCGATGCTAGCAGATGTGTCTTTGTCAGGAACGCTCAATTTGCCTCTGCTAGTCAGCTTTTTATGTCCTCCTTGCTTCGTCTGCCATGTGTTATTTTGCTTTCACGGTAGCAGACTTCCTTCGCTTCATCTACTTGGTGGTCACCCATTCTGATGGCAAGTTTATCGCTAGTATCATTACTGCTATTCCTCCTAACTTTCGTCTTTCTTCGGTTTTCTCTCACTCGACATTCGCTTCGCATTAGAGACTGTTTATTCCATTCAAGAGATCGTGTAATTCCTCTTCCCTTTCACTGAGGATAGCAAGGTCATCAGCTAATCTTACGACCCTCAATTTTAATTCCAATCTTGAACGTTCCTTTTATTTCCGTTACAGCTTCTTCGATGTATAAATCGAGCAGCAGGGGCACAAGACTACACTCCTGTCTTAATGATGAACCGCGATGAGAAAGAGCACCGGTGATCTCAGAAGAATTGGTGAAAGTTGTGGACGGAAATGTTCATGAAGACCGCCGACTCATAAATTCAACTTTAGCAGTGGAATTTCCGTATGTGGGTCGAACAACTTTGCACAAAATTGTCTCCGAAAAGTTGCAGTTCCGCAAATCGCGCACACGCTGGGTTTCCAGGCTTGGTACTGAGAAACACTAAATGGAAAGAAAGGCTTCTGCTCTTGATTTCTTGGTCCGATATCGTAGTTAAGGTGATCACTTTTTAGAGAACACTGTCACAGGAGACGATACAGGGGATTGTCTCATGGTTCCAGAGTCTAAACGACAATCAATGGAATGGCGTCACACAGCGGCAGACCTCTATGACTTGTAGAACGCTGTGGCAAATGTTTCAACAAATATGAAAACTATGTACAAAACAGGGAAATATGTAAGGAATTAAATAAAAAACAGTTTTTTAAAAATCTGTAACGCTTTATATTATTTATTTATTCGATTAACCCTACCGGAGGATACGATAAATCAACTTTGGTTTCACGCCTTTATGTTTAATTTTTACTCCAAGTCTTCCTTCATCCTTCGAGATTTCCGTTCCTTTTCTTCCTGAGTCCATGTTCTTCGTTTTACAGACCTCTTTCCTTCATGTAATCCTGACTTTTGTGTCGCTTCTTTAAAAAATATTCTGTTATCTCTTACTTCACTCTAATTCCTCTGGTTTTCATATCTTTGTCAATTCCGGTGAACCGTATGGATTTGGATTTGTAGCTGTTTAGTAAGATGACGATCTGTCTGTTATTACTCATTCGGTATGTGTGTCTATAGAACTGTAGTCTTCTTTTCCCCATTAGATCAGCTACTTTTTCCACTTTCAAATAGTGCTTTCTGTTTGATCTTAATTTGTATTCAGCACTAGTATTACTTCTAGGTCCCAGTATTTTCCTCAGAATTCTTCTTTAAACTTTTCCCAGTTTTTCACGATCCCCAAATCTTGTTTGTTTAAATGTTTCCGCTGCATACAGCGTTTCAGGCCTTACCGCAGTGTGCCAGTGTCACAGTTTTGTGTTCCAAATGGTTCAAAAGGCTCTGAGCACTATGGGACTTAACATCAGAGGTCATCAGTCCCCTAGAACTTAGAACTACTTAAACCTAACTAACCTAAGGAGATCACACACATCCATGGCCGAGGCAGGATTCGAGCCTGCGACCGTAGCGCTCGCGCTTTGTGTTCCAGGACAAAGTTTTTTTGTTATATATGTTTTTCTCATTTGGAATGCCCTTTCTATTTTATGTACTGTTTTCTATAGCTATCGTTTCCTTGTGCTGCTTATTATCGATTCTCCTAGGTATTTAAAACAGTTTGCTCCTATTGTGTTGTTGTTATTCTTAAGATTTGGAGAGGCATCATTGTGTTTTTCCTAATGATATTTTTAGTCCTACTTTGTCCGCTTGTTTCTGCCGTTCTGTGATTTGTTCTTTGGCACTTTCCAGTGAGTCAGTAACTAATGCCACGTCATTTGCACAAATTAGACAATCTACGGTGATTTTATTTGGGTTTCTTCCTAGTTGAACACCCTTAGTACTGGTGGCTTTTTTCTCCATTCTGTCACTACCTTCTCCGACGTGCAGCTAAAAAGTAGGGGTGGATAAATCATGTCCCTGTCTTACTCCTGATTTTATTTTAAAAGGTTTTGACAGTTCCCACATTAATTTTACTTTTGATTTTGTGTCTGTTAAAGCTATTTTAAAATGGTCATTAGTGCATTTCCGTCAAGTGAGCCATATGCCTTTTTAAAATTCACGAAATTATTGCATATTTGAAGTTTCTGATTTTCTTCATTTGTTGGTTTATGTTTTATAAGAAATTGCACGTGATTTTCCGAATAACCCTAGAATGACATTCACGCCAGCCGAGGTGACATTTGAGGCCCGCCGTAACCACGAGTGTACTCTCGCCACTCGTAATTAGCGGCAGGCACGGTGGCGCCAGCGACCTCCGTTAAAGCGACCGCTCCGCCTGCTGTCAGTTCGTAAGATAGACGTTAAAGCAGACGTGCCGCACCATTGGACGCAGCCCCGTCTTGCAGTAACAGAGGCGCCTTTTGTTTATGTTCCGCCACGCTTTGCTCTTCGCATTCGTCCAACCAAAGACCACCTAATCTGCCACATCATCTCTAAGTTAACTTGTGCCATGCTTCTGTTATATTGCAGTTCAGATGCAATATAGCTCCCAGTGCCAGATTTACGCACAGCCCAGTCCGGCCGGGGCCTATACCGTCGAGAGGAAAGGAAACACTCTTACTTTAAAAAAAATAAAAATAAAAATAAATTGAATAAATGAATGGTACGCCACAAGCCAGCAGAACTGTCACTATCGCAGCGCTTGGCTCGTTGGTGAGATCCGTTGGAGGCTGAACGTTAATTCTGTCTCCCATCGAGTCGTGTGCACATTGCTATCGTTGTCAGTAGTTAGCCTTACGCTATTATTCTTCTTCAACCTTGGTGTACTATGGTGGGATACTGTATCCCCCATCGATTTTTATTTTATATACCTCGTGCTTATAATTAAAGTGCAGCTACTCACGAAGGTTCATTGTGGACTGTAATTATCGTATTGCAGCGAAACTTGGTAAACATGCTAATGCGTTAATGCGGAACCGGTTTACGCTGGGGGAAAAAAAATTAGTTCTGGTTTTGGCCACCACGTGTAAATCTGGGGTTGTACAGAATCTCGTCCACGTCTCCGGTGTTCATATTGAACAAACTGTGTAAGCGGCGGTTAATAATAAAACCAAATTTGTACATTTATCGCTTGTTTCACCTTTTCTTCTCACGTCTCGTTCCTAATTCTTTTTTTTTGCTTACTTCTATAAGTAAAAAGTTTTCCATGGTATTGAGCCACAGAAATGCAACATTTTTTAAAAGAGTAAACCGCTATTTGGCAGAGTATTACTGTATTTATCTTCTGTACTATCTAGATTTCGGCTTTTATGCCATTAGTAACCACAATGCTAAAAGCTGTTAGATCATTATTATGTCATCGCATGACATAATAAAGGTCTATCAACTTTCAGCATTGTACTTGATAATGGCATAAAAGCCAAAATCTAGATAGTACAGACGATACAGTAACACACAGTCAAACTGCAGTTTACTCATTTGAAACAAAATCTATACCTCTTTCTTGCATCCACAGCGGAAGATTTTAACCTGGAGGCCAAAATTTGAACTAATTTTTTTCAGCGTAAATCGGTTCCGCATTAACAGATTAGAGTAAACACCAAGCTTCGCGGTCATATGATAATTATAGCCCAAACTGGACATCTGTGAACAGCTGCACTATCCAGTATTTCTAGAAGATCGCAGTTCTTGTTATTTGAGAATACAGTTAATCTGTGGACACGTTATCCAGTAGCCTGCTGAAACCACTCTGAATCGGTTGTTTCTCATTAACAGCGTTCTAGGGGCACACGTATCCCACTAGTGCTACCGTAAGCATTTCTTTTTCAGATTCCCTATTTTAAAGAAGTTTTTTGATAGTGATAGAAAACTGTGCTAGTATTATTATTAATAATAATATGATTATTGTAGAACTAATAATTATAAATTACACATGTTCCAGAGATAAGTAGACTAATCATTTATTTCATCAAGCAGAATTGGTTAAAACGGCGAGGAAAAAGTTGTTGAATGAGGGGATTCACTACATGCTTTACAGTGAAGATGAAAGTGATGCTCACAAAAGAGACGACTGTGGAGGCTAATATAGACTAAGATGCGTGCAATGATGGTGATCAGTTGAAGGGGATGTCATATTCGATGATGAAATGATATTTTTTGGGAAAGAATCTCACATTGTACACCCACACAGCATCCAAAACGTGAATACTGCCGGAGAAAGACGCTGCTGTACTTATTTCTGGCCGGAAAGTTTGTTTGCAACACGCATCAAATGTCTTAACGCCCCGACTGTCCGTAAAATATCCTGGGAAACTAAGTCCATTAATCCCTTAGACTGTCAACAGCAATTCAATAGCAGTAAAACAATGAATTTTCACTACTCAAACAGTAATTTTAATTAATTAGCTAATTCAGGTACACAGTTCCCCAGTATGGTATTCAAGGGTATACCCCTATGGTATTACAGGGTTATTGCAGCTCTGATACTTCCCTCTACTAATCCGTACCCATTTCATTATTTCTTGTTTGCGCTCTTCTTGACTTGCATATATGAAAAATGGCACGAAGCACCACAGTTCCGAGTGCGCATTACTGCACACGCCGCCCAGTAACCCACAAGGTAAATCAGTTCAAAGTTCAAACATTCCACTTCCTAATACGACCAAGTCTAGTACGGCACTGTGGCGTTTCAATGAACCTTCAGTTTTACAGCTTTATTTAGCAGCTTCTTTCTGAAGTAGCGAAATAAAATAGCGTTCTCAGCTGTTACTCCTAAGTTTTTCTTTCCTCATAAAGCCAAATACCTTATATGGTCAGTCCAATCGATTTAACAATTCTTTCTTTTACTTATAAAATGTAACTGATACCCTTTTCTCAGTGTTACAGAAATGTTAGTTTTTCGTGATATCTTACACTGCTCTCGAATTTTTTTTAGCTTATGTGCTTGTATATAATTGCTGATTAGTTATCTATGCTTTCTCATGTTCATATGTAGTGTAATATGATTATTCCTCTTTGCATTTCATCTCTGGTGAACTTACAATATGAAACATTTAATTCCTCCGTGTAATAGCTAAATCTGTTTCGTATCTAGAACCCCGTATATTTGCCGTAGTTAGTGTATGCAAAAGGCCTCAGTTGTTTTTGGAAGTACTTACGCACTACTATCACGGAATCCTAAAGTCATTTGCGTTCTATGCGGTGTTGTAGGCAGGTCGACCAAGAGGACGCTGCAATACTTCCGACAAGTACATGCTTTTCTTTCGCGTAATGTCACTATTGTACTCATTGCAATTATAGCCACTCTAGTGTCGGCGTTAAATGTGGCGCGACGAACTTGCTGCTCGCATGGACCACAGACGACCGTGGTATGCGCGGTTAATACAAAGCAGATCGGGAGACGAACCAGGGACCTCATAATGCTCACAACGTATGTCTTAACTTGTAATGGAGACTGAATCTTGCCTATTTAAATGATTTTGAATAATTTACAGAGTACCAGATCTATTTGGCAGGTACTCTAATTGCTTCGGTCACCATATTCTGCTATTTGATGCCTTATTGAGGTCTTTTTTTCATGCAATACACGTATGTTTAAAAATGCACTAGGTACGTCTCTTCTTTTTTTCTTAACTAAATTAAGCGGATTCGGACTTGCCTGCCTGGAGTTCAACATGTAATCTGTGTAGTAAAAATTGTCTTTTACTGGCCTTTTGTCTAATGAAGTATTATCAAAATACTTCCATCTGTAGGCCTAAAAATTTATTATACTATAAAGTCACGACATAATACCTACGGTAGTTGTGCCAGTTCTATACAGAAAGTTGAAAGATCTACAAACGCTTTCCAACGGCATCTACTTAGGAATCCGATACAGTTTTTTTTTCTTTTTTTTTCCAACGACAAAATGCGCCGATATAATTCTTCATTCACATTAAATTTCAGCCGCTAATACAGTGTATAGAAGGAGTAGCCTATAAAATGCCTCGCAAATTGATAATAAGTCTGCTGGTAGGCGGTATAAAATTCCTTTTGCTTTTTTAGTTCTTGCTGTGTTTTCCTATTGTACTCTGTCCTACTAAGACTGAAAGTAAACAAACTCAACTGCATAGATAATATTTATAGAAACAGAGCTACCCCAAACAGAGTAGCATTTAATTAGTAAAGTGACATTGCGTTTATTACAAACTGGAAGCCAGGCGAAAATATGTCATTTATTGAAGCGCACGCAATTGGAAAGTGCCCAGACATCGTTGAAATAGAAAGAAAAATAAAAGCTAACACTACTTAGCGATCATTTTAGGTTGTTCCGTGTAAGATAGATGTTATTAAAAGCGGAACGGATCTGCACTGGACAAGTCGCTGAGAAAGGTTTCAAGTTTAAGACCTAATGAACTAGAAAAGAAGACAATGAAAACAACGTTGTTAGCAAAAATATTACACGTACGAGACTAAAATATACTAACAACGTACACTCGAACAGTTTACGAAAGATATAACCGAGCTTCACAAGCAGTATGTGATTACATCTGCTTACTTATTTACATTGATGTAACGAAGCGGAGCAAACTATAACCAGCAATAATATAAAGCTATTCCCAGTAGTATAACAGTCCCCATCTTCTGCTTGAATACGAACATATTGGATAAGTGAAAGCTGATAGAATGATTTCATTATCAAGAAATAGCGTTCGTGTCCACATCACAATTTGCAGAGGATATACGAGGCACTGAAGAATGAAAATTTCGTGACCTGCTTAAGTGAAAAATAAAATTTGAGAAATCGAAAGAGAAAAGAGAATCTAGATTCCCATGGTAACAGCTGTATCCAACAGAAAGTGTTAGGAGTTCCGAACTATCTGTACATAGCTTGAGAAATTATTTCTTTCTATGAAACCTTGTTATCATTTTCTTAGGACAAAAAGCACTTCACATCGCAGTTCAACAGACAGCCAATGAGACAGACCGTTGTTTGACACATGTGCTGTGAAGTTCTGCCACAATTAATATTCTGCTGAACTCTTCACACAAAAGTCAACGTCATCGCCTGAAGACGCTGTATTTTGGAGAATTTTAGAGTTACCATCTAATGTAAGACTCGAGAGCTACCAACGTTCGTTACACACTTGCCAGTGTAAGTCTCGTTAGTCGCAATATGCCCTCGATGCATATTTATTATGTTACTACTTAACTGAAGGATACTTGCTAAATTATTTCTATGAACTATGATACATCTATCAGCAGGCGCCAACGATTATGATAATTAAAAGGGCATTCATATGTACAACGGGGAGAAAAAATTCTGACAGATCATTTAGACAACGTTCAAACTTTAGCTCTCCTACTTGAATTGATCTAAATAAATTTGAAGATTGTTGTTGCAGAATTTTTGTTGTTACGTTAATGTATTTGGTCAGATTTTATTATCTCATACAGTTTTTTGAATTTTCACATTAACAAAAACAAAATTACAATGTTCGCCCAAAATACAAATATACGTCCCATCACATCAGAGGCATGCTTACTACTACTTCACTCTGCCGTAATAACCATATTCCAAAGGATTTAAAAATTTTCTTGACATATGAATTTCTATTAATTTCGAATATTATTTCACAAATGAATGCAGATATAAACATAGTAAACAGTACTACATTGGGTAATTAATAACAGAAATTTTAAGTCTGCCAAATAATTAGTAATTTTAAATGATTCTAAAAAAATAGTTTTAACTGTACACACACAAATCTAGAACTTATTGTAACATCGAAAACAAAGTAATTGCTTTTTGATCGATTTTTGCTTGAAATATAACATATTGTGTACAAAAGTATATTAAAGTTTTCAGGAAAGCAACTGAGATAATACTGACATGTCCAAAATTCGAAAAACAATACTGGTATAGACAACTACTGTTGAGGAAAAGTAATGCTAGAGGAGGATGTCCCGTTACACCAAACACTAAATAAATAAATGTGTGGATCTGTATTCGCTTTCCATGAAATTTTTTGGAATCAATCCGATTTCAGTATAGTTCCAATGTCTTCTCAGAAAACAGCACTTTTGGCAGTTTTATCTTGTTCTTGAAAGTTCCGTGATGAAAGCGGAGCTGCCGCTGCCTCTATTCCAAAAATTTTATGTAATGATGAACTTCGTTGCGTCACATGTTTCTTCCGCAACCTCAAGGCTCCGAAAGCATAGACATTTCAAGCAAAAAAAAAAAAAAAAAAAAAAAAGATAGTGATCAGAATAAGAATGACAGTTTAAATCATCTTTGAAACAGGATCACGCCAATCTAGATATGCATCGCCCCGCTGTCTCCTCGACGATAAAATGCACACGCGCGTGAACGCGTACGTGCTAAAAAACCAGGAACAAGGCAAAGAGCAAAAGTATCATTAATTCTCCGTAAGAGTCGCGTGGCGATATTACGCGCTTTAGCTCTGTGCTAACACCGCTGTTCTGTGGTATTTGAAAGCGACGCGATGGCGGTTTGTGCGTCATTACCAAGGCTGGTATGTGAAAGCTCGCGCTCTGTCCAAATCTACAGTGCAAATGTTGCACACTTAACAAATTGTTGCAATGCGGAGGACTGTGTAACGGCCGACGAACAGGCGCAGTCAAATACAGGAACAAAAGCCCGACGGAAGTTAATTACCTGTAAATACGAACACACTTTCAAACAGATGGTCTCTCTGTCATCATCAAATAGAATGTGAAGCGCCACGGTTTAAAAATGCGAGACAGATCTGCCTCCATTATCGCTAACTACCAAGCTACTGAAGGTGGGAGCTACGCGCTGTTCGCTTTTTATGACCTGCAGTGACTGCGAAATGGACAAATAAGATTAGCATTTCGTCAGTGTTTTGTCAGAAGTTTCATATTATGACGTTTACATATGCTAAGTCATGTAATGTGGCTAATTACCTAGGATAACAATCTCTTGGAAATGGACTATAAAGCGGAAGCTGCACTATTGACAAAAGAAAATGAAAGACCAGTGAAATTGCGAAGTGTTATCAATTACACAATTTATCTTACCGCTTGTAGAAACTAGGCAATGGATGTCAATACTGTTCTGCGATCCGAGTGACGAAATAACTTACACCATAAAATCACCCTCGACTTACTACTGTACCTATGGCTTGAGTATTGCCACCAATGTAAAACGAAATGTTTCCTTCACACCACGCTCTCTCTCTCTCTCTCTCTCTCTCTCTCTCTCTCTCTCTCTCTCTCTCTCTCTCTCCAGTCTCACTCTTAGTCCAGATAATATTTCTATATTTTCTGAAAACTGTACGTTCAGACCATGAATACCGTGACATCCTCTGCTAATGTTGTTATTTGGGTACGATTTGAAGGGATATGAGTGTCAGCCGTTATAACCTTTACGGACCTTGCACGTGCTAATTCTCGAACACGTAGCTTTACATTTCTTCTTATCAGTGAAATACATTCTCACAAAATATAATTATTTTACAGCGCGGTGGCTTGTCTTTACTAGCGCTTATATTTATATAACATAACTTCCCTCATGCACGACTGGTGTACCGGGTCATGACGGGAAGCCTCACATCATTCTGAAAACCATGACGATGGAGGTTTCACTTTGAAATTTTCTATCGGAAAAGGGAATTTTAGACAGTCGACGGACTTTTCTTCAAAAAAATACAGAGAGAAAATCATATGCCGTTTACTCTGTTATCACCTCTTGCGGACTGTGTTTCACTAGCAGAATGAGCTCTTTTTAAGTGCGAGATTGAAGCAAACTTTCGTATTTCAGAGATGTGGACCATGGATCGAGACTGCCCAACATGGGCATTTTGATTGACCTTTAGCTGTAAAACGATGACTGCTTATCTGTGCTACTGGAACTACCAAATGGTACTTAATGTACACCTAATCAAAAAGCGAATTATCGTGTGCACCTTTGCACCACGAAAATCTAATTCTTAGTAAACTCCTTTATGATGCCGCTGAAGTGTTTTACTATGGTCGCGCCGTAAGTTGTACTCTATCAGAGGGATAACGAATATGCGCAACACGATTGGCGAAATCCTAGAGGCAAACCTCAACCAGCTCATTGTAGGCATTTATTTACTTTTAGGTTGTCACTCTTCTGATTGGTTCGATGCGGTCCGCCACGACTTTCTCTCTTGTCTCAACGCCTTCATCCTGTCGTGCGATTTACACCGAACGTCCACATTTATTTGTTGAATGTATTCCAATCTCTGTCTATCCGCTACAATTTTTACCCCCTGCACAATGGAACCTGTTCCCAGACTTCTTAATCTATGTCGTATAATCTTTCCCTTCTTCTTATCAATGTATTCCACTTAGTCATTTCCTCAAAGACCTACGGAGAAACTCCTCATATATCATCTTCTAAAAACTATTCCAGTTTCCTACATCCTTCTACACCACCACATCCCAAGTTCTTCGATTCTCTTTTATCTGGATTTCCCACAGTCCATGATTCACTTCCACACAACGCTGGACTCAAAATGGACATCCTCAGAAATTTCTTCCTGTTATTAAAGCTTTATATTTGATACTAATTAGCAACTTAAGACTCCTGCAACGCCCTCTATGCCTGTGCTAGTATCTTTTTTTACATCCTCCTTGCTTCGTTCAGATTGTGTGCTTCCAACGTAGCAGAGTTCTTCAACTTCCTCTTCTCCGTGGTTCCCAGTTTTGATGTTAAGTTTCCCGCTATTCTTATTTCGGTTACTCCTCATTCCTTTCAGCTTTCCTCTGTTTAGTGTGAATTCGTATTTCGTCCCCGTACTCTGTTCATTCCATTCACCAGATACTGCAGTTATTCCTCACTTTTAGTGGGATAGGAACGTCATCAACGAATATTCTCGTTGATAAGTTCTCACTCCGAATCTATTCTACACTGAGGTGACAGAAGTCACGGGGTATCTCCTAATATTTTTCCGGCGGAAAGCAGGAATTCGACATGGCACGGACTCAAAAAGTCGTTGGAAGTCCGCTGCAGAAATACTGAGAGCCACGCTGCCTCTACAGCCGTCCATAATTACGAAAGTGTTGCCCGTGCAGGATTTTGTGCCGGCCCTGTCCTCTCGATTATGTCCCATAAATGTTGGATGAGTGGCCAAATCATTCGCTCTATTCGTCGAGAATGTTCTTCAAGCCAATCGCTAAAAATTGTTGGCCGGTGACATGGTACATTGTTATTCATAAAAATTCCATCGCTGTTTGGGGATTTCAAGTCCACTAGTGGCTGAAAATGATATCCAAGTATTCGACCATAATCATTTCCAATCAATGATCGGTTCAGACTGCATACCCAGTCGATTCCACGTAAACGCAGCCCATACCATTAAGGAGCCACCACCAGCGTGCAGAGTGCCATAACAACTTGGCTCTTTGGCTTCATGGAGACTGCGCCACATTAAAATCCTACCATCAGCTCTTACCAACTGAAATAGGGACTCATCTGACCTGGCCATGGTTTTCTAGTCTTTTAGGGTCCAAACGCTATGGTCACGAGCTCAGGAGAAGCGTTCAGGCGATGTCACGCTGTTAGCAATGTCACTCGCGTCGGTCGTGTGCTGGCATAGCCTCTTAACACCAGATTTCGCCGCACTGTCCTAATGGATACGTTTGTCATACGTCCCACATTAAAAATAAATGAGTAAAAAAAAGTCGTTTGACTAGGGCGTCCCGTCGGGTAGACCGTTCGCCGGGTGCAAGTCTTTCGATTTGACGCCACTTCGGCGACTTGTGCGTCGATGTGGATGAAATGATTATGATTAGGACAACACGACGCCCAGTCCCTGAGCGGAGAAAAATCTCCGACCCAGCCGGGAATCGAACCCGGGCCCTTAGAATTGACATTCTGTCGCGCTGACCACTTTTTTTTTTTTTTAAATCTCATTTGTTCGTTTCATCTGCTCGGAGCGGACGTCGCAAGACACCAGTTTCAGTTCGTCGTTGATCCATTAACACAGTTTTTTTTTTTTTATTACAGAGGGCAGCTAACCCTCTGACCGAACACGCTGAGCTACCGTGGCGGCATACCACTCAGCTACCGGGGGCGGACACGTCCTACATTGATTTCTGCAGTTATTTCCAGTTATTTCACGCAGTGTTGCTTGTCTGTTGGCACTGAAAACTCTATGCAAACTCCGCTGCTCCCCATCGTTAAGTGAAGGCCGTTGGCCACTGCGTTGCCCGCTGTGAGAGGTAAGGCCTGAAATGTGGTAATCTCGACGCACTCTTGAGACTGGATTCCCTAATTCCAACCGTCTAGCTCCAACATTCCGTGCTGAGAGTCTGTTAATCCCAGTTGTACAGCCACAATCACGTCGTAAACCTTTTCATACGAATCACCTGAATATAAATGACAGCTCCGCCACTGCACTGCCCAGTTATGCCTTGTGTACGCGATACTAACGCCATATTTGTGTCTGCATACCGCTGTCTCATGACTGTTGTCGTCTCAGTGTGTTGTGGTAAGGAGCCCAATGTTGGTGGTTCAGGAAGTAGCCGCGGCGGCGACAGCTCAGGTGCCTGCAAGCTGCAGCGGCTTCTCGTTTCAGGAAGTTGCAGTAGGTGGTATTGATTTTAATTAAGTGTCTTATGAAAGTGGTACGTCTTACCTGTGCAGCATTTGTTAGAGTCAAGCAAGGCAGGGCAAAGGGCGTGAGCAGAGCCGACCGCTTGTCGAGAGCGTCAGAACTGCTTCTGCGTAAATCCGGCAAAATCGGTGTGCTGCAGTGGTCGGGATTCGGAGTGGGGGTGGGGTGGGCGGTGGTAGTGAGACGCCGGTAGGGGGGCGAGCGGCCTTTTCAAAGTCGCTCCGGCTGGGCAATTAGCGGGAAGCGGGCGCCGCTCTCCAAATCCCATAACGAGGAGAGAGAGCGCCGGCGCACAATGACCTGCCGCCGTAATTTCGTTTTAGCGCGGCGGGCGGTACATCCCGCACGCACGCGTACGCACACGCGTGCGCGGCCGCCTATATCTATATATACAGGTTTAGTCTTTGTGCGGGGATCGTGGCCGCTTTTGGGAGGCAGCCGCGGCTATCGCGCGGGCCGCGGTGCGGCGCGATGCGATGCAATTAGGCCGGATGCGGCGCTGCGCGACTGGGGTTCTGGCTGCTGCCCCCCCACCCCATCACTAGAGCGCTCGCGGCGCCCCGGGGGGTCCCCCTGCGGGGTCCCGGACATGGCGGCGGCGGGAGCGGCGCGGCCATGTTGACACCTCGGCCAATGGGCTGAGGCGGGCGCGACCAATGGCGACAGCTGCGGGGCGCCGCCGCCAGCCAATGGCGGGCCGCCGCGGCCGCCGCCGTCGCCGTCGGACAGGGGACAGGGACACGCGGCGCGTCGCCCGCCGATGCCGCCGCGGTGACCGCAGCGCAGCACACCGCCGCTGGGTGGCCCGCGCTCGCTGCAGGTGCGCGGCTGGCGGCGCCCGGTGACGTCCGCGAGCACACCCCTCCCATAAACGGGCAGATTTGGTGTCACTTACGCAGAAAATAACACGTTAAACGTATTAAAATAACGTTACTGGAAGTAGACGCTCAATCGTCACGTACTTTTTTTTCCATCAAATTATTTTGTCGTTCGTTTTCCGTGACCCAGTCACCAAGTCAAAATAATTTTATCCCTGCGGAGCAGTTGCCCACTGCAGTGGACGGCTGATGATATCGCTTCTTTGGTGTTTTTAATCAGTCCGGAGGCTGCAAATTCACGCAGTCCACTCCAGTGGATGCTTCCTACTGATGCTGTGTGCTGGGTGAATTTTCAGCTTCCACGACTGGTTAAAAACGCTGAAGACGAGACATTAACAGCTGTCCACTGCAGTGAACAACTGCACCACAGTGGTATGGAAAACTACTGCGGGCACGAAGGCCTTCACAAACAGAGACAATTGCCGAAAACTTGCACCCCTTTTATTTCGTGAACGGTTGAAGGTATCGAAACGATGTTTTCGGCAAATGACAATAGGCTAGGCAGAGGGGCAAGCAATTTGGTTGTGACAACCGAGATATTGAAGCGATATACAAGGTGTCTTTTTCTTTTTTGGAGCCTCTTTTACAGAATCTCAGTTATCAACTACCATACGAGTAGTTTCGTCTCTTGTGACTGTAATAATGTCTTAAATGGAGCGGACGCGTTTTGCTTTATTTAAATCATCTCCAGTAGGAGACACACACACACACACACACACACACACACACACACACAGAACAGAGAGAGTGAGAGAGAGAGAGAGAGAGAGTGAGAGAGAGAGAGAGAGAGAGAGAGAGAGAGAGAGAGAGAGAGAGAGAGATATGGAAACATCGAAACACAGAGGAGTAGCCACAGCCATAAAAACAAAATAAAAGACGATTGCATTTTGCGCGCACGAAAGTATTACCCGACCACGATATTATTGCACTTGGCCTCCCGTGGCCATTATCGGAAACACGCTATGACGTTACAATAAACAAGTACTGTGGATAGTAGGAAAAACGCATCGCACTGTGAAAAATTTAGAGACAGCTATGCATGTACTATCAAGCGGTTCAGCGTGTCCTCGTGAAATATCACGATAAGAAAAACTCGCGACATGCCGACCGAAGCGCCCTCACTCCCAGATGTAATAAAATTGTGGTTGACGAATACACAAGATGAATGTGGATACAGAAAATATGCAATCGAGAAAACATTGTGTATCAGCACAGTGCATAGTGCTCATAATCGAACTTCTTTAGCAGAAGAACGCATGGAAACAATGTATGAGTCAAAAGACTGACCACTAAAGATGCTTTAAATTTAGCTAATTGCGTCTGGTCCAAGTGAGAGTTTATTACAGGCACGGAAGACGCAGTAACTCCAATTTCATTTGTAGAGCGACACACTTTTTTAACGGCGTACAAAGGTTTATGCAAAGGCGAGTACAGTGACGCTGAGGGTGGCATCGCAACCTTTCACAAAAGTATGCGAGAAATTTGATGACACTGAAAGGCAAAGAGCT
The DNA here is from genome assembly GCF_023864345.2 of Schistocerca serialis cubense. Classification (NCBI taxonomy): domain Eukaryota; kingdom Metazoa; phylum Arthropoda; class Insecta; order Orthoptera; family Acrididae; genus Schistocerca; species Schistocerca serialis. Next base: position 187,989,707 of record NC_064646.1, on the reverse strand, counting down.
CGGAATCTGATATCTTCCACATAAGCATCGTCAGTGGGGCTCTCATGCAACTTTCCGGCGTTGTCGTCACTCAATATAAGAATAAAAATTCTGTGCTGCAGATTCCAGCGGGGGGGGGAGGCGCTGTAATCCTCTCCCCCTTCCCTCCCCGTGAATGGATATGCACTATACTCGTTTTTTCATGCGCTTTCGAATGCAATGAGAAACGTACATCTTTCACTTATCTGAAAAAAACATACTTGATCAATATCTCGGTTACCCAAACAAAATTAGGTTACCCTCTTACTACTATCATTTGCCGAAAACCTTATTTCGATATCTTGGAATAAAATAGGCGCACCTTGTTTACAGCACGCAACTATTTGACTGTCTAAGTATTGTGGACGGTATGATGGCTAAGCAATGAAAGTTTGATGGATAGCACAGCGAACGTTTCTATATGACTCACCGCTCACGTGAAAAATATCCTGCAGAAATGTCCGACAAAATCGAACGCCATTTAGCTGCGCAATTCAGTGTTACAAAAATCTTTAGGGACAGCTTTCTTTCAGCAAATCTACACAACCATACGACTCATGGCTACAGTCGAGATAGCCACAGTATATAAATGAAACAACAAGAATGCTACAATGACCTCGAAATGAGTTACCCAGAGAGATTTTTTCAACACAACTGACTAGTGTATGTTTTTTCCATTCGCTTCCTTAGTATATTTTTCGGTTCCCGAAAATTTTACTTTTAACACGGAAAAGACAAAAGGTGATTTCCGTATTTCAAGTACTGTGAAATAGGAAATAATGAGGAACAGTGAGTCGTATAGGATGAGTCACAGCTCTCAGACCAAGTTTTGTAATTGTATAGAATAGTATCGCACGGAGCATTATTCGGCGATGGATTATTTTTTTAAGTCTCGTACTTACTGGATAAAAGCTAACTGTACGCACCTACGGCGCGAAACGGCATACTGACGTTCTGTGATAGATGTTACACCTCAGCCTCGGTGCAAGATTCTTTTTCTCGGATACTCTAGACACAAGTGAAGCGATTGAAAGAAGCTTGTAGATCAGTACTTCGCCCGCAATTTCTTGTGTCCGTACCATTAGCTGCTGTTGTTCAGCATATCTAAGTTCAGCAAACTAGTAGTGAATATTAAGTACAGGGAAATAGCCCACAGGATTTTGAATAAGAAATAAATACAAAGAAACTGCACAGTACAACTGCATCAGGGCGGATCGTATATTTATTACCTGAGAAATTTCCCTGCGAGCCTCTAGGCACAGTCATAACTATGTAACACTGCCTCCGTAACTAAAAGTAGACAACGAGCGCTTTCAGCTCGGTTAGAGTGTAATGGTTAAATATGCAAACGCGGCGCAGAGTGCGTTGTTAATACAAACTTGGATTTACTGCTGTCTGGCTGCTATTAAGGTCGCATATGCTTTGCTTCGTAGAATGACGACGAGGTTTGCGAATCGCCCGGTACTGTGCGCCTCCCTATTCTTTGGTGCTCCTTCAGCGGCTGCCTGAGGGGGTTGCACCTTCGCCCTGGAGGGATGCCACCAAGGGTAATGCAACATGTTCCCTGTAATACTTATGTAGGACACAGACGACACATGGCCAAGAGGGACTGTAAATGTTGTCTATGGAAGATGTGGTAGTTTAATATAATTGTACAAAACAAACCAAAACATAGAGGCACGTTTTGTGACACAAAGCAGCTATCAATGTCATCGTACATGTGTATAATTCGATATCAGGCTTGCCAAGAGATTTCAAGAGGTTCAAAGAATGCGACTGTTGTGGTATTATTCTGTTAATTATTACGAAAGTTGCGGGTTCCACATGTTAGTAAATTGATATTCTCCAGCTCTTCAAGGGACTTTCGTCTTCGACTACGCTTGTACAAGAGAAAAATGTCAAATTCACAGTGATTGGGGCGGTCTAGGGCGCTGCAGTCATGGCCTGTGCGGCTGGTCCCGGCGGAGGTTCGAGTCCTCCCTCGGGCATGGGTGTGTGTGTTTGTCCTAAGGATAATTTAGATTAAGTAGTGTGCAAGCTTAGGGACTGATGACCTTAGCAGTTAAGTCCCATAACATTTCACACACATTTGAATAGTGATTGAGATCCCACGTTTGACTGCTACGACTGACACTGGTCGGAAGTATTCTAGGAAGACGCATTCTCGCTTCTAACACTCTTACGCGAATAATGCCGCTGAAACAATTGAGTTTTCAATCAATTCGAGTATTCACCTGGTTGCTTCGCAACGGCACTTTATGGACGCAGAAAGATTTAACCGAAGTACGAGCTAACAACAAATATTTATTCACCATTTCAGACAATGCATTTATTTGCAATAAACACCGCCAGCAGGTGTAGATAGTTTATATAATACGAACTATTTCTGTGAGCATGATTTGTATATTACAATATCAAATTCACGTGGATATCATTAACGAAGGACCAAAAGCGAGTACCTCACTGGCTTAGTGAGTAATTTTCGGAGACTACTGTTGCACAAGTCCGCCTTTCAACCTTCAATTGCCTCTGGGAGTTTTTTCTGTCACTTATAGTTTCTTTCACTTCTAGTAATTATTCGCGTGCGTGAAAAATACCAGGCTCGGAGACCGCGTTTAACTGCAGGCCCCTGTAACTAGCTATGCTCGTCAGTTCAAAGATCGGACTAAAGCAAGGGTCATGTCACATCCAACAGGGCCATGCCTAATTAATCACTGTGGCATTAAAACCAATCTTACGGTTAAGGAAAGCGCACAACGAATGCAGAAGGATGGAGGAAGGTTTCAGCCACAGACATGTTCATGGAAGCGTCAATGGCTGGTAGGAATTGGGGGTCTTACACGAAAGGTAAGTGGTAGTATCTGAACCGTGAATTGAACACGATGGACTGTCTTCACAGAATCAAGAGTTCCGTCGGTCCCGTTTATAATATTTAATGTTACACAAACTAATGTTCCTTCGTAATTACTTGCGTCTGGCAGGATTGCTAATCACTGTCAAATATATAGTGTGTTCCGCATTTCCTAGTTCACGCTTCTAGAGGGTAATGGGAATTTTGTCGATGAAATTTACGAAGGAGAATACGTAACAAAATCGACTCTCATATTTAATTCCCTTGTTAGTATTTCCTAGGTGCTTAAGTACAAAAATTACTCGTTATAAGGACCAGCATGACAACAGGCATATAGAAAGTAAGACGTGATACACTCTGCCAAGAACAGCTAGAGAATAGCGAATCATTTCTACCACACATGTAACATTAAGAAAGCAAAGCCTTCCTCAGAAAGTAGAGGGGCCTCGCAGACGCAGACTCCTTCAATGATCTCACAAGAAACGGTCTACAGGAGTCAAATCTGACCACGTGGTCGCCGGAGTGGCCGAGCGGTTCTAGGCGCTACTGTCTGGGACCGCGTGACCGCTGCGGTCGCAGGTTCGAATCCTGCCTCGGGCATGGATGTGTGTGATGTCCTTAGGTTGGATAGGTTTAAGTAGTTCTAAGTTCTAGAGGACTGATGACCCCAGAAGTTAAGTCCCATAGTGCTCAGAGCCATTTGAATCATTTTTTGACCACGTGTACTCACGCATGCTAACTGCCACTTTCACAAGCTACTGAATGACAAGAGCCAATCCTATCTATGAAGCAGCCTGAAAAATGGGGTAATCATGGAACAGTGTGATCGTACAACGTAGGCACCCAGTGTGATCACCTACAATAGAGGAAGGCGGACTTAAACTCAACAAGATGACAGTAAAAGTAAAATAGATCGATTAGGTTATCCTCCTTTCCGCAAATAAGTTATTGTATAAAAACTTTATCTACTGAGGATCGTTCATAAAAATCAGAAATATGTAACAGAAATTGCAGGTCACCCTTTACAACTTAGTGCAAGTTATACACACATGATTTTTGCAGGCTGTATGAATAAATTGACAATCGAAAGAATCTGTTGCTTATGATGTTTATAACCGGCTTAGAAGGCTGCTCCATGTGTAAATTACCTGTTTCAGTCATGATATATAATTTGTCATCAAATAAAAAAAGTAAAAAAATCCCAGTCCAACCAAAGGGGCTTCGAAAGGCGTTTTCCTGTAACTTGACTTCAAGTAGTAATAAAAAAATGGGTAGTGCTGTTGTCCACATGGCGGTAATAATTCATAATAACGTGAGGAAGAACACATGAATTTTAAAAAAAATGACCATATAATTATTCAGGTGAACGGTTACTGACGGGACAAACGTGATAAAGAATCAAAATCAAAACACACAAAAAATACCTACGTCTGCGTGTCGTTTCCGTCGTTACGGTTTATTACTGGTAGCTATTTAAAAGAAGTTCCCAGCGCAAGTTAACCCAATAACAGAAACTGGATAACCGCCCTAATTCCATGCCCCTGCCCAACTCCCCTCCCCTCCCCTCCTCCCCCTCTCCTCTCCTCCCTCGCCCTACCACCATTCATCCTTCCATTCCCCCCCCCCCCCCCCCACTAACAGTTTCAAGTCCCGTCTATTTCCAGGCCGATACAGGCGGATTAATTACCGCATTACTCTTCCAACAAGCGTGGAAGCAGCTCACAAAGGCCACCGAGTCACCGAATGGCACGTTGTGGGGGACGTGTGTAGGGAACGACTGCTCAAAACCGGAAACCTAGAATCCGGTGCTAATACCAGACTAAAAAGTACCAGATGAAAACGACCAACACCAAAATCCCCAACCGGGCGCACCGACTTGCTTCCTTGTGTCAGTTTTCATATTAACCCGCCTGGGAGGGCACGAAATGGCTTGCCGTTTTCTGATGTTTTGCAACTTCCTGTATTTATTACGAAACGTAGTTACAGTGTAAAGACTACTGCAGCTGTTTTATTGTTAGTTTTAAGTTTAAAGGTACGTGCCGTAGTTAATTTGTAAGTTCCTTCGGGTGGTACGTTCACATGTTTCTTTCCCATCTGATGTAGCCCGTCACAGAAAAGTAGACACGCCCTTAAAATTTACGAATAACGTCAATGAAACTCTCGGTGTAGTTTGTCTCTCCAGTACCAGGCGCCCCTAAATGATCCTTGACACAGATTTTTATATGGTTCAAATGTGTGTGAATTTCTAAGAGACCAAACTGCTGAGGTCATCGGTCCTTAGACTTACACACTACTTAAACTTATGCTAAGAATAACACACACACCCATGCCCGAGGGAGGACTCGAACCTCCGACAGGAGAGGCCCCGTAGTTCGTGACATGGCGCCTCAAACCACTCGGCCACTCCGCGCGGCGACACAGATTTTCGACGAACAACTAATGAAAACTATTCCGCTCTTTCCAGAGAAGTGCTCCATATCATAAAAACACTTATTGGTGGACGCATAAACCGAATTTCTCTTCCACGTTCTATAATTAACACGACAGTGTGTACAAGGCGATTGAGAATTAACTGCCTACCGAACACTAAATGCAAAACTCATTTCATTTCTCATCGATTCTTTTGAAGTATAATGTGTCTACATTGCTAGACTTCCAACCAAACCATTCTCGTGAGAAACAGGTCTCGATCCATGCACGGATTGCAAATGTAAAGGAGTTCCGGGCCCACGCTGTATGAAGATCAGGTCGCCGAAAATGTCCCTTGTGGATACTAAGGATTAGGTTACAACCAATTTTCAGTAAGAATGTATTTCTCTCCTATCCCGTGCATACGATTTCTGGGGCACAAAGTAAAATAAATTAAAGGAAGGTGACAGTGTTTCCGGAAAGGCTATTGGCTAAGTTTACAGAACCCATTTTCGAAACTGCGCAACTATTCAACCATCTCGAATTTGCTCACCCACCACTAAGGAACTATTCTCGCGGCAACTTAGCGCGCACCCGTTTTTCAACCTTGAACTGTGACCTTCCACTGTGGCAACAGTGTCTTTATAAGTGAGTGCCTTAGTGACGATGAACGAGCCTTTTACTACGAACTTTTTCTTCAACTCCACCCGATGAACAAAAAAATAGAGGAATGTCCTGGCAACCTCGCTGAAAACGAAGTGTAAAAATGTTACGAGCAGGTCAAGAATGGAATTCAGTAGTGTGTGTGTGCGTTCATCGTTAACTGGACATATTTGTCAAGTAATCAAATCTGCAGCGTCAGTTTCTCCTGTCTCGTGTCAGACATCGTCAACAACAGTGTTAGACTGATCGTAAGAACACGCGTGTACTTAACTGCTCGTCCACCGTCAGCTAAGTTAATCAAAAGATGTCACAGTGGCATGACACTCTCGCCTTTAAACTCGTTTTGAAGGCATTACCTTACAAGGTTGTTACTGACTGAATTACAGTGTCACTGGCAAACCTAATTTCTTATCCATGAACTTTAACTACATTTCCAGATTTTCTTCGGTTTCTTTGCTGTCCGTTCAACGTACAGATTGTACACCGCGGGGAACATGCTACAACACTGTTTCACTACATTCCCTATTACTGCGTCTCTTTAGTATCCTTATATTCTGGAATGTAATCAAATTAAATAAGGAGATGCTGAAGGAAAATATATTAGGAAATGAAACACTGTGAGAAGTAGATGAGAGCTGCTGTTTAGGCAACAAAATAATTGATGATGGTGGAGATAGGAAAGATGTAAAAGTGAACTTACAATAGCAAGAACAGCGTTTCTCGTATTAGATTTAACATGTAATATAAATTTAAGTGGTAGGAACCCTTAACTGAAAGTGTTTATTGCAATGTAGGTGAAATCAAACAGGTCAGACAAGAAGGTAGCAGAAGCTTTTGAAATGTTGTGCAACAGAAAAATGTACGTCGGATAACAAATGAGGAGGTACAGAACTGAATTAGAGTGAAAAGAATTTTTTGGGGACAACATGGATAAAGGAAGCGATCGGTTAGGAGGACACATTCTGTGGCATCTGGGAATAGTTCATTTACTGATGGAGGGAAGTATAGAGGGTAAGAATTTTAGCGGGAGACCAAAGCATGAATACAATAAGCTGGTTCAAGTGAACGTACCACGCGATAGTTTTGCGTATGTGAAGAGACTAGAGGAGGTATACTTACCGAACCAGCCCTCTGACGGAAGACCGCCACCGTCAGCACAACAACAACAGGGTCATCGTACGAATAAGACAGAGATGTAATGATGCACATAGAAGCATAAAAAGAGTCAATATTCTTCGGTCAAATGCGAATGGAAGAGAACAGGGAGAGGCTATTAATGGAACGAAGTACATGCGGCCGAACGTCAGTTGTTTATAGAACACACTCGTAGATGAAGCAGCGAGAGCACTATGATATGTTTATCACCTGGCGCAGAAAATGGTATAATAAAATAGAGGGACTGTTCACTGAAGTACTAAATAACTACGGGAAAAAGACAGATTTGGCGTTGATGGAAGTAACAACAAAACAACTTTTAATTACCCGAAGAAATTATAAACGTAATTTTGCACAGAGTTTTAATCAGCAACACGTAACACTGCAGCATCTAGACGTTAATAACAGTAATTAAATGCTACTCGCAAAACTGCGAAAATAATTAGCCTTCGTCAACAGGCAAGCAAACACAGTTAAAGCGAAAACTGCCGGAAAGCGGCGAACAGCAACTGACACAGTAACGTCAAAATGAAAACATCGCAAGTGCAACGCTTGTGAATGTTTAAATAGCGCATACCTCTACACCGCTAGTGGTGTAATTTTCGTCGCTAAGTACCAGTGCCAGTTCACCAAGTGCAATGGATATAACACGTTTCCGACAGGCGGGTCTTATAGTAGCCTCACCCTTGTACTACCACGTCTTGAGGACAAATTTATGTATGAGGAATTGTCTTGCACGGATGGCTAATGACGGAAAACGAGAGATATGACAATTGCTGGAGAAGTCCTCTAAAACAACGATAAAAAATGCGATGTAATATTGTTGTATGGGCGTTAGGACACTAAGGCATATTTCTGAAGTTTCGTTTCTTAATTCTCTAAACATCATCAGAAGCTAACGACTCAGGCAGTAGGTTCAATCTCTAACAAACCTCTTATCTCTGCAGCGTTATGAGACGTAACGTGAGGCAGACAAATATGCTTAGGACCACGATGTAAGTCCCATATAACAAAAAGTCACTAAGGATGGGATGTGTAGTAGAAAAAGAAGAAGAAGAAGAAGAAGAAAAAGAAGAATTAGTAACAGTAATCATTGTTGTCCTTAGTTCGAAGACTGGTTTGATACACCTTTCGACGCTAGTCCATCTTGTGTAAGATTCATCACCTCTGCATAGCTACTGCATCGTATATCCACTTGAAGCTGCTTACTGTATTAAAACCTACGTCTTCCCCTACAATTTTTATCCACCACATTTCTCTCCATTAAAAAATGAACTATTCTTCAACATTCCTGCTTTCTATGAAACTATGCAAGAAGTGAGTTGGTTGCAACATCAGTGCAAAGGAGTTACATTAATCTGCACCAAAGAGCACAGTGGCACATTCGATAACAAACACAGTAACCAAATGGCTAAACAAGGAATTACGCTGGGCATATCATATCACTCAAAGGTACCGCATACTGATTTCCCTCCTAAATCAGGTGGGCGAAACGGAGGACAACAATTAATACCAAAAGGAAACATACAGAAATACACCCTGTGACTCCGACAACTCACAGGCGTTTCAGTCAGACGGTGGCAAGAGAATTTTATACAACAATAGTACGTATGACATTCTATCATGGTCGGTTTCAATATCACCTACTCGACTTGTATTGATTAAGCCCCCGTCTTTTTATGTGTAGAGACGAAAAAGATGTGAACTACATCACAGTACCATGTCACGGAAAAAAAGTTCACGACAGTTTGTGATATAAAGAACTAAGGCTTCTACCGCGTTATCACTCTGCTTAGGACAACAGACATCAGAGTTCATACTCGGAGTTCAGTACACACTCTTCAAGGGTTTAGGTGTTACCATACTCAGGAAATGGCACATTTACATTCTATAAATGAGTCAAGATGCGGACCGAGAATGAGCCAGTAAGACATGCAATAAAAGACCACATGTGAATGAGGCAGCAACGAGATGTCGACATCAGGATGGAGAACAAGAGACACGAAAAAACGCATCACATGAATGAGTGACTCCAACTTGACCTAAATCAGTACAAGATGAAGTGGCCATACACACTGTAGTGCGCCGGTGATATAAATTTCCTCTACATTTATGAAATCATACTGTCTAAGCTAATTTTTTTCCTATCGTACAGTGGAATCTTGTTTAACCGGACTAGGTGGAACCTTAGGTCATCGGGATTATCGAAAATCCGCGTAATCCAGAAAAGATTAGAATGACATCGGTTACATGCCATGCACACACGTCATATTTATACTATGTGATCAAAAGTATCCAGACACCCGGCTGAAAATGACACACAAGTTCGTGGCGCCCTCCATCGGTAAAACTGAAACTCAATATGGTGTTGGCCCACTCTTAGCCTTCATGACAGCTTCCACTCTTGCAGGCATACGTTCAATGAGGTGCTGGTAGGTTTTTGCGGAATGTCAGCCCATTCTTCACGGAGTGCTGTACTGAGGAGAGGTATCGATGTCGGTCGGTGAGGCCTGGCACGAAGTCGGCGTTCCAAAACATCTCAAAGGTGTTCTACAGCATTCACGTCGGGCCTCTGAGCAGGTCAGTCCATTACAGGAATATTACTGTCGTGTACCCACTCCGCCACAGGCCGTGCATTATGAACAGGTGCTCGATCGTGTTGTAAGATGCAATCGCCATCCCCGAATTGCTCTTCAACAGTGGGAAGCAAGAAGGTGCTTAAAACAACAATGTATGCCTGTGCTGTGATAGTGCCACGCAAAACAACAAGGGGTGCAAGCCCCTCCAAGAAAAACACGACCACACCATAACACCACCGCCTCCGAATTTAACTGTTGGCACAACACACGCAGGCAGATGATGTTCACCGGGAATTCGCCATAACCACACCCTGTCATCGGATCGCCACGTTGTGTACCGTGATTCCTTGCTCCACACAATGTTTTTCCACTGTTCAATCGTCCAAAGTTTACGCTCCTTACACCGAGCGAGGCGTCGCTTGGCATTTACCGGCGTGATGTGTGGCTTATGAGCAGCCGCTCGACCATGAAATCCAAGTTTCCTCACCTCCTGCCTAACTCTCATAGTACTTGCAGTGGATCCTGATGCAGTTTGGAATTCCTGTGTGATGGTCTGGACAGACGTTCGCCTTTACACATTAAGACCCTCTTCAACTGTCGGCGATCTATGTCCGTCAAGAGACGACGTCGGCCTGTACGCTTTTGTGCTGTACGTGTTCCTTCATATTTCCACTTCACTATCACATCAGAAACAGTGGACCAAGGGATGTTTAGGAGTGTGGATATCTCGCGTACAGACGTGTGACACAAGTGACGCCCAAGAACCTGAGCACGTTCTGTGTGCTTGAGTTCTGCGGAGCGCCCCATTCTGCTCTCTCACAATGTCTGATGACTACTGAGGTCGCTGATATGGAGTACCTGGCAGCAGGTGGAAGCGCAATGCACCTACTATGAGAAACGTATGTTTATGAGGGCGTCCGGATACTTTTGATCACATAGTGTATTTTCATGTAAACACAGAAGTGTACATTTTTCACTTAAATTTTGAGCACATACAGAAACGAAAACACAGTGACTTTTCGTACATTGAAATAATACGTAAACTTCTGTCGTACCAGATCTGACGTGGTTTATGTGCAGCACAATCAGGTAAGTGTTACCCCAGTACCAAATCTGTCGAAATTTTTCCCCCCTGGAGTTCCAAATGAACATTAATTTAGTTCAGCTGCGTTGTTGGCTCTGTACGTGTCGTAATGTCTATAGATTGAATGAAAAATTCTTCCGATAATCCATCATCTCTGTTGTCATTGCCGCATACAAACGAACTACGATAATTTCATAAGAAATCATACTGTAGCCAACGTCATCATTTTGCAACCGGTCGTTTGCATCATTAACGCCCGTTCTTGCAAATGCTTAAACGAACTCTGACAGGTCGACATTACCACCAGTGTATTTATTCCGTGAGCAAACTACATCAGCGGACTCAAAAATAGCTGGTCATAGACTATTCTTCCAAAGTGACACCGCTGAAGTACCAGTATCAATGATTTTCAGTAGTATAATAATTTCGAGTGAATGACCTGCTGCAAGGCGTTTTATTGGACGCCAGTTCGGCGATTAGCCTGTTCCTAACCTACCCAAGTTATGCAACTAGGGAAGGTGCAAACGACATTTTATGGTTTTCAGTAATTCTTCTTCGTCCATGGGCACTGGGCTCTCCGAGCATCTCTGTCTTTGACATCATTTTACAATCGCAACCAAGGGCGGGCACAATAAAGTAACGTACAGTTCAATGTTAACTTGTTTACTGACATCTTACCAGCATCCTTACATGATGGTTGACTGATACTTAATTTAGTTCAAATGGTTCAAATGGCTCTGAGCACTATGGGACTTAACAGCTGACGTCATCAGTCCCCTAGAACTTAGAACTACTTAAACCTACCTAACCCAAGGACATCACACACACCCATGCCCGAGGAAGGATTCGAACCTGCGACCGTAGTGTACCCCGACTGTCTGCGACTAGTGTAATCCATGGAATAGCGCGAAAGTGTTCAGATGTCCGCGAGCCGTGTAACTGAGGCGGGACGTGGGGACCAGCCCGGTATTCATCTAGGGGGATGTGGAAAACCGCCTAAAAACTACATCCAGGCTGGCCGGCACACCGGCCCTCGTCGTTAATCCGCCGGGCGGATTCGAACCGGGGCCGGAGCGCCTACCCGAGTCCAGGAAGCAGCGCGTTAGCGCTCTCGGCTATCCTGGCGGGTTAAATCATCAATGTCTGTAAGGGCCATGAAACCATAGGCAAAAATAAACACGAAACTAAAGCCACATCCTGGTGCATCACGATGCGTCCTATTAATGTACCTCTCGTTTAGTCAGGTTCTGCTCGCCACTCACATTCACTTCGTATCCTGGAGGTACGCGGAAATGTTTCATAACTTGCTACCAATCTAGGTTCGACCACGATTGCTAGCAGGTTACAGAATATCCCGACGTACCATTTAGAAGCCAGACCCAGACTTGATAACAAGTCTCGGAAGGCAGAAATAAGTGAACGCGAGTGATTGGCAGCGAGTTTTCAGCTCCATTAACAATTTACGAGGATGACGACAAAGAGAAATTATCAGAGGCTGGAGCGCTCCAGACGAGTGCCTGGCGCGACGAAATGGGTCCATTAATTAACGGCCAATTAGGGCAGAGCAGTGCGTCGCTGGAGAGCCCCAGTAAGTGCGCACTGTCGCGTCGAGGGGCTGGCGGTCTCTCTGCCTCGTCTTCTCCACTCGGCGCGACGACAACGTGACCTCTTCAAGCAGCGACACCCACTCAGCACTTCGCTGTCGCCCCAGACAACACGGATCTTCCGGCGCAAGTGCTGATGAACAAACGCGAAGATTAACAGAGCTTCGAAACGCTGTCGTCTAGGGTCCACTGGTAAGGCATCACCTATTTTTCTGCCTGACCAGTTTTATGCCTACCCTATCCACTTACATCGTCTGCCCACGGATTACAACAGTCGATCTCTTTTATGGGTAGTCATTTGTAACCTCACCTCTCTCCTTTCAATACTGGCTACTGCCAACTAAACGTTTTTTGGCTATCTCGTCAAATGGTTATCCCACGCACACTGAGTGCAAAATTGTACGTCAGTCTGGTTATTCAATCTGTTGTGCTGCCATTTATGAACAGCATTCCAGAGGGTGTTTTCCAACTGGACAATGCTCCCTCACATACCACTGTTGTACTCCAACACGCTCTACAGAGTGCCTTGGCTTGCTCAGTAACGAGATCTGTCTCTAATCGAACACCATTTCACATTTGTAATGGCTTATCTAGCGATTACATTAAGCTGTGATTCTGCACTTAAATATGTTACATAGACAAATGTATCCCCGAAATTTCATTACACTACATCAATTATTTTTGGGTACTGCGCATTTTTTACGTCAGTGTATATTTTTTGCAATCCAACAAATCAGTTCCTAGGATCAATGACAGAAGGAAGAATAATTTACAGGGTGACAATTATTGAACTATATGAAATAGAATCGTCATAATTTCTGAAATGTTTGCGTTAGGACGTTCAAACTGCACGGTTGGCCGCGAAGCATGATGGGAATTAGTATGTGCAGGTTTAGTGACGAAGCCCACTTTCATTTGGATGGGTTCGTCAATAAGATGACTATGTGGTGTGCAATGTCCAATCACGGAATAATCGGTGCGATATTTCTTGACGGCACAGTGACTATCGAATGGTACGTGAAGCATTTGAAAGATGATTTCATCCCCATTATCCAAAGTGACCCTGATTTCGACAAGATGTGGTTCACCCAAGATGGAGCACGACCCCATCGAAGCAGTAGCGTGTTTGATGTCCTGGAGGAGCAATTTTGGGAGAGCATTATGGCTCTGGAGTACCCTGAGACCACTGGCACAATCCTAGATTGCCCGCCATATTCTCCGGATCTGAACCCATGCGACCTTTTTCTGGAGCTATTTTAAACACAAGGTGTACAGCAATAACTGGAAAACCAATGCTGAGCTGAAAACAGACATATTATCGCCAATGATGGTAGGCATATCGAACATGTATAACCTAAATCTGAATATCTGTAGTGACGTTTACATGTTTAATAAAGTGTGTGCACACCGGGATTTGTTGTTAATTTACTTTTTTTCACATAGTTCAATAATTGTCACCTTATACATAAAGATATAAAGTCACTTTGTTCAAGACAAGTGTCAATTATTCAGTAACTTGCCAGCACACAGTTTTAATCTGCCAGGAAGTTCATATCAGTGCACACTCCGCTGCAGAGTGAAAATCTCATTCTGGAAACATCCCCCAGGCTGTGGCTAAGCCATGTCTGCGCGGTATCCTTTCTTTCAGGAGTGATAGTTCTGCAAGGTTCGCAGAAGAGCTTCTGTAAAGTTTGGAAGGTAGGAGACGAGATACTGGCAGAAGTAAAGCTGTGAGTACCGGGCGTCAGTCGTGCTTCGGTAGCTCAGATGGTAGAGCACCTGCCCGCGAAAGGCAAAGGTCCCGAGTTCGAGTCTCGGTCGGGCACACAGTTTTAATCTGCCAGGAAGTTTCAACTTGCCAGCAGTTAAAAAGATTTAACTACTAATAAAATATAACTAGAGGAGTCTAAACGGTATATCTTTGGATATATATAACATCAAATAACGTACGAATAATATTAAATATGTGCAATCTTACTTTGCCACATCTCCCACGCAGTTATGTAATATGTGGAAATACGTGTTGTAAACTACTTTCTGATTGATGATGCGCAGCCACTACATCCTACGAAATACCTTATGTTCTACTTTTACATGTTTATGACGCATCTTATATTAAACCTTAAATCCCAATGAGTAAATACCAGGTTGTTGCGCACGTTCCACCACCTATATACGCTACGAGAACATTTAGAAAACATTCTCACACTTGCACACGAGATTTACTCTAGACGCACACAGATGGGATACACACATTCCGTCATGGAGGGGGCGGTGGACAGGGGAGGTGATAACCTTTGATTTTTAGTCTCTTTAAAAATCCACACTCACTATCACTAATTTTTAAATGAAAATAGCTTTCAGATGTTTTATAAACATCCTTGATCATAATTTCACTTAGGATCCGTGGAAGGAACATTACCACAAATCTTTCTTTTATGTAAGTAGCTGCTATGTATTTTTATGGTATGTTCTGCGTCGTTCAGGATCTCTTTTCAGAATGTGTCTACGGAACAGAAAGCTAAGTCCATCTATTTGTAACTTAATCTTTTCCAATTAATTGGATTAATAACAAAGCTCGGTAGGTCACGTGATTATCTCTCATGAGATTCTGGGATTCGATTCCATGTCAAGCACTTTGTATACGAGAAACTATAGTTTGCACCAAAATTGTCATTGTAGGTTTCTACTGTCTAGCGGTGCCCTGGCTGGAATTATGTACTACGTTGTGAGTGACGTAAGACATGTATGTGGTGATAAGTTTTGCATCAGCCCGTTTCCCAGAACTCCTGAAGACGGACGTTGACTGTAGATATTGCATCACAGAGACAGTCCCTTTGACAGTTTGTTCAGAGATATCACTAAACCCGACCAAAGACGTAAACAACCATGCATGAGCAGCGCCTATTAGACGGGGGCAGTCTCCGACAGCCGATCTGTTCCAGTCATTCCACCAGGACGGAGGTACACGGCTCGTGTTCTCTGTAGTTCAACCATGCCTAAACGGCCAATACCGCGGTTCGATCGCGTCCGCATTGTTACTGTGTGCTAGGAAAAGCTCTCACCAAGGGAAGTGTCCAAGCGTCTCCAAGTGAACCAAAGCGATGTTGTTCGGACATGGAGGAAATACAAAGAGACTGGAATTGTCGACTATATGCCACGCTCAGGCTGCCCAAGGGTTCCTAATGAAGCGGATGACCGCTACCTGCGGACTATGGCTCGGAAGAACCCTGGCAGCAACGTCAACATAGCCACAGGACGTCGTGTTACGGCTGAAATTGTGTGCAATAGGCTGCATGGTGCGCAACTTCACTCCCGACGTCCATGGCGAGGTCCATTTTTGCAACCACGACACCATGCAGCGTGGTATCGATGGGGCCAACAACACTCCGAATGGACCGCTCAGGATTGACATCACGTTCTCTTCACCGGTGAGTGTCGCATATGCCTTCAACCTGACACACCATGCAGCGTGGTATCGATGGGGCCAACAACACTCCGAATGGACCGCTCAGGATTGACATCACGTTCTCTTCACCGGTGAGTGTCGCATATGCCTTCAACCTGACAATCATCGAAGACGTGTTTGGAAGCAACCCGGTCAGGCTGAACGCCTTAGACACACTGTCCAGCGTGTGCAGCAAGGTGGAGGTTCCCTGCTGTTTTGGGGTGGCATTATGAGGGGCCGACGTTAGCCGCTGGTGGTCGTGGAAGGCGCCGTAACGGCTGTACGATACGCGAATGCCATCCTCCGACCGATAGTGCAACCATATTGGCAGCATATTGGTGAGGCACTCTTCTACATAGACGACAATTGGCGGCCCCATCGTGCACATCTTGTGAATGACTTCTTTCAGAATAACGACATCGCTAGACTAGAGTGTCCAGCATGTTCTCCAGACATGAATCCTATCGAACATGCCTGGGATAGACTGAAAAGGGCTGTTTATGGACGACGTGACCCTCCAACCACTCTGACGGATCTACGCCGAATCGCCGTTGAGCAGTGGAACAATCTGGACCAACAATGGCTTGATGAACTTGTGGATAGTATGCCACGACGAATACAGGTATGCATCAATGCAAGACGACGTGCTACTGTGTATTAGAGGTACCGGTGTGTACAGCAAACTGGACCACCACTTCTGAAGGTCTCGCTGTATTGTGGTACGACATGCAATGTGTTGTTTTCATGGGCAATAAAAAGGGCGGAAATGGTGTTTATGTTGATATCTATTCAAATTTTCTGTACAGGTTCCGGAACTCTCGGAACCGAGGTGATGCAAAACTTTTTTTGAGATGTGTAGCTATTTTAATTCTGACATGCTGCTGCATGATTCTTGTAGTCTGTTACGTACCTGCCATTTCATGAGAAAGAATACTTTTACTGCTATTTTACGACATCTACATCTACATTTATACTCCGCAAGCCACCCAACGGTGTGTGGCGGAGGGCACTTTACGTGCCACTGTCATTACCTCCCTTTCCTGTTCCAGTCGCGTATGGTTCGCGTGAAGAACGACTGCCGGAAAACCTACGTGCGCGCTCGAATCTCTCTAATTTTACATTCGTGATCTCCTCGTGAGGTATAAGTAGGGGGAACCTCGCTTGCAGAGTCTGTCACTTGAATTTGCTTAACATCTCCGTAACGCTATCACGCTTACCAAATAACGCTGTGACGAAACGCGCCGCTCTCCTTTGGATCTTCTCAATCTCCTCTGTCAACCCGACGGATCCCACACTGATGAGCAATACTCAAGTACAGTATTGTAAGACACCTCCTTTGTTGATGGACTACATTTTCTAAGGACTCTGCCAATGAATCTTAACCTGGCACCCGCCTTAGCAACACTTAATTTTATATGATCATTCCACTTCAAATCGTTCCCTACGCATACTGCCAGATATTCAATATGCAATACCCTGTCTCTCTAGATCTGAATATGGCAACATTGATAAACGAAACCGGTTATCGAGAATAAAGGTTGTTATTAGCGATCATAGCAAAGAAATTTATCTTCCCTAATGTATTATTACAGGTCGCTACTTGCTGAAGTCGATAAACACCTCAGCTAAGTTGCGAATTAAGTATGTAAGTAAAGAAGAGTCGGTGCAAATGAGTATCTCTTACAGCACCTGTTCGGTAAGAGGCAGTTTCGGATGTGGTGAGACCTTTGCTGGACCACGAGGAGTGTTAACCGCGGCTGCTCGCTGTGTAATCGGACAGAAAAGCGGAAATTTACATTTCAATTGCGAGCAGCCTGCTAGAGGCGACCGCGCCTTGTTGCCGTGGGGTGGGAACTGTGTGTGTGTGTGTGTGTGTGTGTGTGTGTGTGTGTGTGTGTGTTTCGGAGCCGGGCCGACTGACGCGCACGTCGCCAGCTGCGTTACGTGCGGCGGCCGGAGCGCAGCGTTAGCGTTCCGTACAGAGGAGGCACCTGACGCGGCTTGTTTGAACAAACTGCGGCGCTGTGTGACGCGGCTGGCCTGGTTTACATTTACGTGGCGCGTCACGGCAAACACGCCGGCGTCGCTAATCCTCGCCCCGCAGCCGCTGCCGAGGTAAAGTGGCCTCGCGTGGAACAAAGGCGCGCTAACCGCGCCAGTTTTGTAGCCGCGGTCAGCCGCTCCGCTCTGCTCCATTTTGTTACACACCAGCGGCACCACGCCGCCGCTGATCCTCGTGGGTACGTTGCTCATCTTCCCACGAACGGTCGTGTACACCGCTCCCTGTGGCGCTAGTGTGGGTATACAACAGACGAAGCACGCACGGTCGCTCGCGACACACACACACACACACACACACACACACACACACACACACACACACACACACACAGAGAGAGAGAGAGAGAGAGAGAGAGAGAGAGAGAGAGAGAGAGAGAGAGAGAGAGAGAGAGAGAGAATGAATTTTGTTATTTTTTCCGTTGTTGCAGAGAATTTAACTAAATACGTGTTGTTGTTGTCTTCAGTCCAAAGACTTGTTTGATGCAGCTCTCCATGCTACTTCAGCGTGAGCACTGCAACCTACATCCTTATGAATCTCCTTACTGTATTTATCTCTTGGTCTCTCTCTACAATTTTTAGGCCCCACATTTCCCCACTGTCTAATATTAGGGCACTTTTAGTGTCTGTAATGGATGATCTTGCTTTGCGAAGGCGGGTCTCTTGCAGTCGTGGCCTGTCATACCTTCTCTCTCGTCACACAGCCTTGAAAGTGACAGGACGTGCACCTCTCGAAATATCGACTGTTGTCGCAGACCTCATCCGGCTGCTTTCCCGCAGTTTATTGCAGCTTAAGCACTGGGGTGCCGAAAGTCATCGCGTCGACCCTCCTTTTGCAAGGTGTAGTGCAGCAATTCGACGTGATATGGACTCAACAAGTCGTTGGAAGTCCCCTGCAGGAGTACTGAGTCGTGTCACCTCTATAACTGCCAGTGTGGAATTTTGTGCACGAACTGGCCTCTCGATTGTGTTCCATAAATGCTCGACGGGATACATGTCGGGCGTACGAATTATCCAGAGAGTTCTTCAAACCAATCACGAACAATTGTGGCCCAGTGACATGGCGCATTGTCATCCATAGAAACCCATCGTTGTTTGGGAACACGAGGGCCTTGAATGGCTGGAAATGGTCTCCAAGTAGCCGAACATAACCATTTCCTGTCAATGATCCGTTCAGTTGGACCAGAGGACCGAGTCAATTCCATGTAAACACAGCCACTACCAGCTTGCACAGTGCCTTGTTGACAACCTGGACCCATGGCTTCTTGGGGTCCGCGCTACACTCGAACCCTACCAGCAGCTCTTACCAACTGAAATCGGGAATCGTCCGACCAGGTCACAGTTTCCCAGTATTCTAGGGTCCAACCGATATGGTTTCGAGCCCAGGTGAGGCGCTGCACGCGATTTCGTGCTTTTAGCAAAGTCACTCACGTCGGTCGTCTGCTACCATAGCCCATTAAGGATTTCGCCACATTGTTCTAACGGATGCACTCGACGGACGTCCCACATTGATTTTTACAGTTATTCCACGCAAAGGTGCTTGTCTGTTAGCACTGACAACTGCACTCAAACGCCGCTGCTCTCGGTCGTTAAGTGAAATCAGTCGGCCACTGCGTTGTCTGTGGTGAGGGGTAATGCCTGAAATCTGGTATTGTCATCACGCTCTTGACACTGTGGGCCTCGGAACATCGAATTTCTGAACGAATTCCGAAACCGAATGTCCATGCGTCTAGCTATAGCTACCATTCCGCGCTGTGAGTCTGTTAGTTCACGTCGTGCGGCCAAAGCAAGCCCCGTGGGAAACCTTTTCACATGGATCAGCTGAGTACAGATAACAGCTCCGCCAATACACCGCCGTTTTGTACTTTGTGTACCCGATACTACCGCCATCTGTATATGTGCATATCGCTATGCCATGAGTCACCTTAGTGTATGAAGAGATTCGCACAATGTGAGGCTGGTATGCAAAAGTGCATCAGAATGTCTTAGGAGTGATAACAACAGACAGATACGAAACTTAGAAGTTGGTTTTGTTTTGAAGGGCGCGATGAAGACCACACTGGCCATCTCTCTCTTTAGCGGCTATCTGCAGCCGCCATGAAAGCGACGCCGCGCTGCAGGCCTCGCGCCCCTGCAACAAGCAGGCGGGTGTGTCACTGGGCCGCTCCCCCTTTTGTGCACGGGAGGGGGCAGGATCCGCGCCCGTGGAGGGCCTGTCGCGACTAACGGTTAACCCCTTCACCGGCCTCGCTCGCCCGCTCTTCCGCCCTGGGAGCAGGGCTCTGGCCCGGCTGATTGGCACGTCCCCCTGCCCGCGCCCCGGGGGAGCATTATCATGTAAAATGGCGAGGCAATCTGCCCCTCCTCCCCATCCCACGGGAACTGCGCCGGTGGTGGCGATGGCGGCCGGATACGCGCCGGGGCGAGCGCACACGCACGCGGCGCTTTTCATCTGCGCGCTTCGCCAAATTAATTAAGATCGGCCGCCGGGGGATGAATGGACGGTCCGCATCTAGGGCCCACCCCCGGCCGGGCAGGCTTTCTGGACACGCGGGGCCTCTCGCTCTTTATTCCTTTCTTTAATGCCGCGCCGAGCTCTCCTCTCTGTCTCGCTCACACGCGCACAGACGCACTACATTCGAATCGGCACTCGAGAAAATAATAATAAAAAAAGAAACGGGCAGAAAGAAGTCGTATTAGACTGTCAAAGGACCCTGACGGGCTGTCACTCAGCCAATAGATTCGTAAGCTGCGGCTCGTAACACCCTCCCACGGCTGTCGCGCTCGCTGCGTCAGCTCTCTCCCCTCTGATTAGCTTTCTCCCAACAAAGGGACTCAGAATACGAGGTGACATTCGACGGACGGATCAGGCAGAGTGCTGAGTAGCTAGAAGGCAGACACCAAAAGTGGTTCAGGACACGCTTTTGCTACTGACGTACCTCCTTCAATGTTTTACGAAGTGTCCAGTGGTTCATCATTTCTCCATCCGTCCATCCAGCTATTCATTGTATTCTGTATCTCTATGTCGCGTCCTGGCAAAGGTCCTGTTACCAGCTTTGGACGAAGGTGTGGTCTGTGTGACGCAATTAGTATGTTGACAACAATGGGGGCTGAGGTTAATATTTTTAATTTATGAATGAGAATGAAAAAGTCTGTTAGCATAGAATAGGTGACTTTGGACCGGAGAGGGGTTGGTTTGTAGCAAGTGAATAAGGGCACAAGTACTTATGGATTCAATTTAAGAACAATTTATTTCCCAGTAGGCTGTGGCCGAGCGGTTCCAGGCGCTTCAGTCCGGAACCGCGCAACTGCTACGGTCGCAGGTTCGAATCCTTCATCGGGCATGGATGTGTGTGATGTCCTTAGGTGAGTTAGGTTTAAGTAGTTCTAAGTTCTAGGGGACTGATGACCTCAGAAGATAAGTCCCATAGTGTTCAGAGCCATTTGAACCATTTTCCCAGTAGTCAACGTAATTCGGAGAGATGTCTTAGAGTGGCGCTTTATATTCGCACTTCGCACATTAACGAATACGCATTACCACTCCATATGTTAGAGTTTTGCTGCAGCTCTCTGTTCTTGAGTTCTACCTCTGCCTGCAACTCGCTCTGACAATAAGTAATCAAATATTTTAATCACAAATGGTTCAAATGGCTCTGAGCACTTTGGGACTTATCTTCTGAGGTCATCAGTCCCCTAGAACTTAGAACTACTTAAACCAAACTAACCTAAGGACATCACACACATCCATGCCCGAGGCAGGATTCGAACCTGCGACCGTAGCGGTCGCGCGGTTCCAGACTGTAGCGCCTAGAACCACTCAGCCACCTCGGCCGGTCTTTAATCACAACAGGAGACAAGTGCGAGACAACACTTGTTTCCTGTGTACATTCAGGTATATAGAAAATACGAGGGGACTTAACAGCTGTGGTCATCAGTCCCCTAGAACTTAGAACTACTTAAACCTAACTAACCTAAGGACATCACACACATCCATGCCCGAGGCAGGATTCGAACCTGCGACCGTAGCAGTCGCGCGGTTCCGGACTGTGCGCCTAGAACCGCGAGACCACCGCGGCCGGCTGCTAGTCTCAGACTAATGATATGCAACAACACAGAATGATGCAACGAGTCCACTACTTGTTCGCAGATGTGAAGAGGTTACGATGTGCCTGATGTACAATACGGCGATCCTCCATTACGGTGGTCAGACGTGGTTGCCAAGACCTTGACAACAAGTATGCCTGCCCTCACGTTTCTATGCAGTCCAACATCGGCCCATTGCCACATCTGAATGCCTCACAAATCTGGACATCGCACGGCTCGACAAGCTGGCCAAATAGAGACCCACAATACGGCCCTTTCGAACTCTGTCAGGTGCTGATATTGCTGTCACACACAAGTAAGCAGGGTCTCAATTTCCTTCACAGTGATCACTCGCTGTCACGCCCCTTAAGTACCTTACAACACTTAACACGAATAATACTAATGCGGTCAGGCTGTTGACCTATCTATCACAGAGAACTGAACTCTTAGTCACTTACATACGCGCCGATAGTGTCTAACTACCTAGGTCTTCGAAGTTCCATCGACATCCGACCATGTCTTCTGGATGAATGTGGAGAATTTTCTGTGCTCACTATTTCCCAGTTTCTCGCAATATGAGTTACGTGAGCTCGTTGAATACCCTTGCAGTAGAATACATCTCACTTTCAGCCAAAAACAAATAAGTTAAATCTACAAAGAACTCTTTTTTAGAGTTTCATACTGTGGGAGTGTTAACAGCAATTAATGTTAAATTCATTTATTTTTATTTTCAGCCATAAGCACCAATAAGAAGAAAACGTGAAAGTTTTCAAAATTCTTGGAGAGGCCTCTGAAAAGAGGTCAATATTCTACTTTACACATCATTTCTATTCCTTGTTCCTGGTAAGCAAAGACATTTAAAAATGGTACCATAGATAGCGATGGCTACGATGTATCCCAAAAAGAATAAAGTTGGTCAGTGTACAGGTGGAGAGCTTCCTATGAGTAAAAAGGAGGGGGAGGAGGGGAGGAGGAGGAGATTAGTGTTTAACGTCCCGACACAACGAGGTCATTAGAGACGGAGCACAAACTCGGATTAGGGAAGGACGGAGAAGGAAAGCGGCCGTACCCTTCCGATGGAACTATCCCAGCGTTTGCCTGATGCGATTTAGGGAACTTCATGGAAAATCGAAGTCAGTATGGCCGGACGCGGGTTTGAATCATCGTTCTCCCGAACGCCAGTCCAGTGTGCTAACCACTGCGCCACCTCGCTCGGTGAGTGAAAAGGCGTGAGAGCTCTGTCCAGATGACTGGTATGATAGTGGAATTCGAATTGTGGTGCATCGTAGATTCGACAAAAAAGTTACGCGAATGAGACATCATCTGCAGCTCTGCGAAATGGGTGCTAAGCTTTAACATGTGTAAGATTCCTTTCCATACAGACATTTCAATTACTACTGTTAATCACCCATCATTCCCATCATTATTACCACTCAGCTGACTAGTCAGTAGCCCAAATCAATCACCAATGAACTTATAACAAACTTTTACCAACACTTCAATTTTTTTTATCTGTCCTTAACAAGACACGAGAAACTACGTCTGGTGATTCTTATAAAGAACCATACAATCTGCACAAAGCTCTTCTGTACGTCAGCCGTGGCAGAACGGGATACGAAAGTAGATATACATTTATTTTAACTACACAAGGGTAATATCTGTAATATGAAACCAAATATCTATTTAGTTCAATGACAGAAGAATAAGCAACACCGGTAGAGAAATAATGGTCAGTTTTTAATTTGCTAATGACTGCATATCGTAAATATTAATAACGTTTCCGTCGTACAAAAAAAAGCTGTTTGCAGTGCTCCTGTGAGGAAGTCCGATCTCTGCTGTAAGGTGTCACATCGTTACAGAAAAATCCGGAATATATAACACACAAACTGAAACTTCTTATTCTAATGAGTTTTTCCCATGGCGTATCTGGCGGTGCTGTCGTAAAAATGAAGTGTGAAATGTTGCGGCGTTTCATAATTTGCCACGGAACATACAATTTGGAGCCTGTTATGCAAAACCGTTGCGTAAAAATTATACAGTTTTCAGTGAAAATTGACTGCCTGCTACGATCACGAGATGTCCCCTACTACTGTCGGTAACTAAGCTGCCCCAATGCACTGTTATTCATCAGTGGCCTTCATCAGTTTCGAAAGAGAGCTGCTACTGTAGAATTCTGTTGTTCCAGGCTTTACTCCGTGACTCATCTGTTCTCACAAGCACTATGCAGACATTGAGTAAACAGAGACGTAAGGAAGATTGAACTACGTATCCATGAGTCCGAGGTGATTAGTTAGGGCGCTAGACTAATTAGACGAGAATGAAAAATTTAAAAAGTATAAACGACTACGCCATATCTAGGATTTGCCATATGTATTTTTTTTTTCTTTGCCCGAGATCCTCTCCAGGCCGTGATGGCCCAAGATATGCCTACTGGTCCTCTGCCTTGCGGCGTCATGCCGATGGGAGTATGAAAGCACCATATGGTCAGTACGCCTCTCTCCTGACCGTCTTATAGATTATCCAGACCGTGGAGCCGCTAATACTCGGTCAAGTAGCTCCTCAATTGGCTTCACGAGACTCAGTGCATGTCGGTTAAGTCCTTCCATCAAGGAAAAATCTTTGGCGATACCGGGAATCGAACCGTCGCCCTTCGCATGGTAGCGCAGCCATTTTCGGTGATCACTCAGCCACGGAGGCGGACACACATGGTTTACGGAATACTAAATGTGAACGTCCAATACCCGCTTGGAACACGAGTTCGGTGACCCAACCACTACTTTACTGCACTGGTGGCGGAAGGAGAGAGAAATAAAAGAGGACCGCCGTGGTCGAGCGGTTCTAGGCGCTTCAGTCCGGAACCACGCGGCTGCTACGGTCGCAGGTTCGAATCCTGCCTAGGGCATGGATGTGTGTAATGTCCTTAGGTTATTTAGGCTTAAGTAGTTCTAAGTTCTAGGGGACTGATGACCACAGCAGTTAAGTCCCATAGAGCTCAGATCCATTTGAACCATTTTTAAAATAAATGATGACACAGGTACCTCATCGAAACAGTACCGTAGACGAGTTATTACAGGTAACGCTTAAAGATATTTTTTCTACAATTATTACATAGCATTGAAAAAAAAATTAAAAAAATAAAAACAATGAGGGGGTTGCAGCAAACTTAACAGTTAGTGTTCATGTAGACAGTTACTTACTTTCTTCTACGATCTCACTAAATCAGATGATCCTCTGCATGTCATCAGTTCTAATGACAACGTACTCACCTTCAGCCTAGATATACAGCATACTATAGGCCTCAGAATGGTCCGGTATTCATGTTGGGAACAAACAGAGCTGGTGTACGGCAAAGCAGATGGAAACGGTCTAGAGGCAATAAGGCTATAGCAAATCAAGTCCCCTCACAGACACCAACCAAATCACAAAACATTTCAAGCCCTCTTTGGCCGTTTCTCTAATCAGGGTCCCTTTAAGACAGACGAACGTACAGGGAGGCGTCGGAATGTGCGTAAACAAGGTTTGGAGGATGGAATTCTACAGAATATTGAGATGAATAATAGTACAAAGCTCCAGGCAAGGTCAACAAGGTGTAAGCCATTGTACGATTATGTGTGTCCTACATGAGAAGCGTTACTACACCTATCGCCTGCAATCCCATGGAGCCAACTTTGAGCATCTCTTGTGGTGTGAATGCGATGCGGCTCTGTACTGTGTTCTCAGACGATTTGTTGTTGCATGCATTCCGTCTGCTTTCGGACACATTTACATAGGACCTTGTTTATTCAATTTCTAGTCAGGAATACGTCCCTACTGTTTGTCGGTATTATTAATGTCCACCATGTATGTGTAACTGCGAGTAACTGTGTGAAGGAATTTAGTAACATTACAAAAATGCACGGAAATAATTGTTAAACGGAGAGCACGGCTGTAAAGATGTCAGTTTTTTTTACCAAATGTTTCCATTGTCGACAGCATAACAACAGAACAGAGATATTCTTGGAAACTGAAAATACATGTCTAATCTGTACGCAACTGAAACAACAATTACGTAGGTATTTTTACTCGTATGTCATATTTTTGGTTATCTGTAAACACAGTGTGTGGATGAAGAGTTACATGTTTCAGCTTCCACACCGGCAGGAATTCTATTCAGTTAAAGAAGGCCCATCGAATTTCACTTGCCTAAATGTTTCCAGTATTGTTTAGATTCAAGTAATGGAATGCATCAGCAAGTCACATATTCACTATTACACATACCTTGATGTTCATATCTAAAGGGGTGTCAATAATCAAAATGAGTCTACATGATGATAATAATAATAAAGATAATAATAATAATAATAACTGCGGGCAGAAATTCTTGAAATAAAAAGAATAATTAATGGAACATTTGCATGCTTTTAATGTACCACTCACGAGCGATAATGTAAGCTTCGTTATACCAATTTTTACCTACATGCGTACGTCAATTATTTGTCTTCTTCTTGTTTTTGCACTAAGACCGAACAATGCTAGATGTCTGATGTCAGCAACAGTACCAAATTCTTTTGAAAATTGTGAGAATGAAATCTACGTCTAGAGCGTTCACCGCGATGTAGACATAGCTCGCTGTACTTACTTTGCATTGCCAGCAAACGCAACTAGGTTTACTAGTAACGTATGCAGAATACTTCATGACGAATATTTCCCAAATTCATAATATCACACTGAGAAATACAAATTCTGAACATTATTAAAGAACAAACAACAAGAAAAAGGGAGAAACTGTAGAGGTAACTGAAAAAAATGATAAAGATCACATCTAACGTTTTGGAGCAATTGGTCTCACTACAAAATTGAAACGAGGACGGTAAAGTACCAGTTGAACCATCTTCAAAGTTAGAGCGAAACATGTGGTAAAGAATCCTGACATGTGTTACATAACTCTACAATCAAGCGGAATAGAGAAAGAACCAATTTGTGAAAATACGTTTGAAATGACGAAAAGTTTTTTTAAACCGTGATTACATGCCACGTATTTTTTCCAACTGACTGTGGCCTAGCTGGACACACAACAATTAATTAGGACAATTTAACCAACTAACCGGGGAGGAGCCAAACGTCATTGACCAGGGTACCATCCAAACTTTGCGCCAGATGCTCCTTATGTCCTCAGTGCATACAAGCTCAGCTTCTCCGGTAGAGATACGAAACCAGATTGTTTTCTTAAGGGGCATGAAAACCGCCAGTAAGCAGTACCCTAATTATTCGATGCACTATACACAGGCTGCTATAGCCTATATGGGTTATGTCATTTGTTGGAGGCCTAATATCTAGCACACCACACGACGGCTATCGTGGCTTTGATAGACAAACTATTGTTCACTATAATAGAAAGGAATAGAAAACGAGCTCTCTGCGTATGGTTGCAGAAGAAACTTAAGAACTTGTAACACGAACGCCATCCACACAAGACGTATCATTTAGCGTTAACTGTATTTAATTCTTACATCTTTTATTAATTTATGTGTACTGCAATTGTAAGACGCTGATTAAAAATTACATTAGAATACTAAAACAGTATAATAGTCAATGTTATAGCACTCATTAGACTTCAATGCGGTAGCTAGAATTTCAAAACTGAACGTAGAATAAAACTGGTTGTGGCTGGAACTTCGAGCCAATCAGTGGAGAGTGTATTGTTAGTGTTTTACTCGAGGAACTTTAATACGCAGAAACGGGAAATAGACATTATAGAATACACAGAACGAGAAACTTAATGTAAACATGTCCGGATATAAGCGCGTGGAAGATCGACCTCAAGAGCATTTGGGGCTATCTGAAGAAGCCCTGCCTCGGTGTAGGACGCAGGACCAATCCGCCAGCAGAACAAGAGATCCACAGTTTGTGTTTCTGCGCAGATGCAGTTGCTAGTGACTACTGGAAATCCCAGACTTTAGACCATAGGTGACTGAGAGGACACTATGTAGTCCACTTCTCTTCGTGACCAGGAAGGAGATTTTCATATGATTGAGGCCTATGCGGATTGTCTACTATCTGTGCCTTCCACAATTTCTTTGATGCTTTGGATGATCATTTGGAAGAGGCTTCTTCTGGACCTCAATCTCTGGACACTTGGTACATTATCACGTAATGGATGGTTGCATTTGATCACTAGGTTTGTTCTTTCCCCCTGGCAGCACTCTCACGACGCGTGTCTGGAGTAGCATTACCAGCCAGATACCATACGTTGGCAAATGGTGCAGGCCACAGACATCCTTGTAATAATCCTGCACGAGACCAGCCGTCACGCTTCCTTACCATACATGTATTCCTGTTTCTGACATCAGAAACCTAGCACTAGTCAGCTGGATGCTTAACCGCCCTCTTCCCAGTTTTGTGGCCAGATGTACGAACAAACTTCCTCTGTTGACATTATCATCACTGTTGCATGTTAGAGATTGAGAAGTGATGTTCATATCTTCGTCAAATTTATATACATGCCGTTAAAATTGTAATTCGTTCCGCTATCACTGTGTCTCGGTAGTTGATAGGATACCATGATACAAGGGGCGATCAATAAGTTTCTGTTTGAGGGCGTTGCTGCAACATAGAGCGATTCCGATGAGGGTATATAAGTATCGACATCTAACCAAGGGATTAGTGTGGCATTCGTGTCTGTCCGACGTGCGTGCGGTAAATGTGGAAACGTTAACTATGGTGACGTTATTACCAAAAGCACCCAAACAGGACTAATGCGCTGTTGCACTTTTCTTAGCTACCGAAGGACAAACAGCGATAGTCATCCATCGGAGAATGAAGAATGTGTATGGGGCAGCATGTCTGGCGAAAACCACCATTGTGGAATGGTGCGACAAGTTCAGTGCACGTCGAGATTCGAAAGAAGATGCCACCATATTGCAAATGTCGTAACATAGAAGTTACGCCAACTCAAGAGGGAGACATTCGAGCACCCGTCCTATAGTCCTGATCTCTCCTATTATGACTATCACGCCTTCGGTCCCTTCAAAAAGGCCTTGAAGGGTCGACGATTCCGTTGGACAAGGACGTTCAGCAAGCAGGCAGCTATGGACTTCTTCGCGCAGCAGGACACCGTCTTTTACCAAATGGTTATCTTCAACTTGATACGTTCGTGGGACGACTGTCTCAATGCTCAGGCGATTTGGACTGATGGCATACCTATTCTGGAATGTACGGCCTTCGAACTATTTGATGGCCCCTTATATTGTTTCACGTGTTCCACATTTTGATCTGCATTGCATAGAACTTTTCCGAACCGCGGTTCTTAAAACTTTTTAACGTAATTCAGGAAAAACGTTGTCCAACCTGTGAAAAGTAGTTTCACGTATACAGCACTCTTTTCGTAACATTCCGATGTGTTTTTCCTTCTATCTGTCCGAACTTTGTAGCAATAGTTCAATACGCGGCGTCGTTCTAATTCTCTTCTTTTTTTTTTTGCCTTCATTAACGTGCGCAGCGCTGAATGCTGTGCTTATAGAAGAGAGATATTGAAAATGAAGATGATCAGTAGTTTTTTTTACCAACTGTGCCAGACACGCTTACACATTTCTCATAACTCTTCACTTCGTTCGAAGACTGATGGCTTTTCCTTGCTTCTCCTCTAACAATGCGCAGAATTTGTATTTCGGTGTGCAATATCCTTTAGTGGCTTGAAGACTTCTTTACCGTGGGCAGACCCTTTCAATACAGGGAGCGCGCATTCTGTCACGGAACAGCAGACTGGAAACGTCGGTGTTCTTTAAAGTTCGAGGCTGATACCACATACATGCTGATCGTCATCTTTAGGACGTTATTTCCCGCTTCGCCTTTCAGCCTTATATTATGACGATGCTGCTTGTAAGTCAAGGTACAGCTCAACCACTATATTACTGCACTTGGCCGGTTAGCTGAAACACGCGGTGACGTTACAGTAAACAAGAACATTGGTGACTGAGCAAAACGCATCGGACTGACAATGCTTTCAGGTCAGTTGTGCAAATACCGGGTGGTTACAATTAAACTTTCCTTATTTAACACGTTATAACACGGAAACTAAATACCGCCCGAGTACCAAACTTGGTAGCATTAAAGTCAAGGACATGGGGAAGAGAAACAATGCAGAATAAATTCAACTGAAACATTTTTAATGTGCTGTTACGGTGCATCATACCATTGCATACCGGTACCATTATTGCTACAAAAGGGGCTCAATATGGCGCCCATCAGTGTCCAGAAGAGGCTGAAAGCACAGGATTGCATTCTGCACTGCACAGCGAAGCATGTCCGTAAGTAAGCTGGCTACCTCTCTTGATATGCTGCGCTTCAGATGATCACATGTGTGAATGTTCCCCTGATAAATCCTGTCCTTCAGGTAGCCCCACAACCAGAAATCACAGCTAGTGAGATCAGGTGATCGTGCCGGCCAAGAATTTGGAAACGATCGGCTGATAGTTCGATCGTTACCAAATATGTTTCGGAGAAGCAGGTGACTTTCACGAGCGAAGTGCGGTGGGACCCCATCCTGCGTCGAAACTGTTGAGTTGAATGCGTCTCTATCCTGCAGGGCGGGTATGACATGCTGGTGGAGCATTTCGCAGCAACAGTGGCCAGTGACACTGCACGTCTCTGGTCCTTGAGCGCCAACCTGTTCAAAAAAGAATGGGCCAATAATGAATGTAGCCGTGAAGCCACACCATAAGGTGATACGTTCACCACAAAGAACAACCTAATGCACAGTGGCTGGAGATGAAAATCCCCACACTCGGAAATCCTGTGTGTTCACCTCACCCGTAAGATAAAAATGAGCTTCGTCTGTCCATAGAATGGTCAAATGCCAGCCCTCGCCCAATGCTCGCGAGAAAGTGGAGATCGAAATCAATACGTCGTATAGCCTGTGGTGCAAGCTGCTGTTCGATGTGGATCTTGTACGGATACCGCCTGAGAGAGAAAGTGGAGATCGAAGTCAATACGTCGTATACCCTGTGGTGCAAGCTGCTGTACGATGTGGATCTTGTACGGATACCGCCTGAGAGTCGTTCGAAGCACCTTCCGTACAGTGGACCACAGGATGTTCAACTGTGGTGACACAGCACGCGTACTGACTGACGATCGGGAATTGCGCGGAGCGTTGTCTACCACAGCAACAGCGATTTCATCAACAACCTGTCGTAGAACCGGTCGTCGACCTCTTCCCGGAGCTACGCCCAGTTCTCCAGTTGATTCTAACTTCATCACGCTCCACACAGCAGGTGCAGAAAGAAGACTGTTCCATAAAGCTTTCAGCCGGCGATATTCTCGAAGAGCAGCTGCAGCATTACTGATGTTTTAATAATAGAACTTCACCAATAATGCACTGCTCCTTTTGTCCAAGCTCATGTTGACGCGTCAACAACTGCACTGCGACTGATCAAGTGTGTGTGACTATGAATCACGATGACTGATCACGGCACCTGGTGGCCATAGTTAGAAGTGGACAGTGGCGCTGTAACGCATGGAAATCATGCACCTCATACTCTGAACAGTAATGCTACCAAGTTTGGTACTTTTTTTTGTTATGGTTTTAGTGCGCAAAACTGCTACGGGCATTAGCGCCCGGTCTGTGACATAGGGGGAAAAAATCTGGAAACCAGCAATGGGAGCAAAACTAAAAAAAAAGTGGGGAAACTAAAAACAGAAGGAAAGCTTCAAAAACCACTATAGAAGGAGGGTTGTTTGTCCCCAAAAAGAGCTTCAAATGACGGACGTCATCTCAATGACACTAATAAACTCGAGAACGCGATTGGCTGACCTCGCATCATCTGCTAAAATGGAAAGTATATCAGGCGACAGCTGTAGATGGGCGCGTAACGGAGTAAAATAGCGGCACTCAAGTAAAAGGTGTCTCACCGTCCACGGTTGAGAGCAATGGGGACAAAGCGGGGGAGGATCGCCACTTAAAAGATGTCGATGGCTAAAAAGACAGTGCCCTATACGGAGTCTAGTTCAAATTACCTCCTCCCGACGACGGGTTCGGGAGGAAGAGGTCCAAGCACTGAGAAAAGCTTTCACGTCCTGCAATTTATTATTGGGAAGTGTCGACCAATGTGGGTACCATAAAAGAGCAACACGACGACATAAAACACTCCGTAGATCGGCGAACGGAACCATGCGAACAGCAGGCTGAAGAAGAGAGACTGCAGCCTTGGCCGCTATATCGGCCGCCTCATTTCCACGGATACCAACGTGTCCTGGGATCCAGAGGAACGCCACAGAGACGCCCCCCAAGTGCAGCAAGTGGAGGCAGTCCTGAATCCGGTGAACCAGGGGGTGGACAGGGTAAGACTGAGGAGAGAGCTGAGCGAATCTGAGCATATAACATACTGTATCCGCTGATGGCGACGGATGTATTGGCCAGCCTGGAGAACAGCGTAAAGCTCCGCAGTAGAAACCGAACACTGGTCGGGAAGCCGAAATCGATTAGGGGTGTCGCCAACAATATAGGCACTCCCAACACCAAATGATGTTTTTGAGCCATCAGTGTAAATAAATGTGGCATCCTTCATTTGTGCGCACAGAGCAACAAATGCCCGACGATAAACAAGAGAAGGGTACCATCCATGAGAAACTGACAAAGGTCACGGAACAGGCAGGTCCGGGGCCGGAGCCAAGGCGGTGATGTACCCCAAGTTGTCAAGTTTGGTACTCGTACTGTAATTATAATAGAACCCTCACGCCCAGATGCAATAACATTGAGGTCGACTCGTAAGACCAAGTGTGTCGCCCAATATTTTAAATATGGTGTAGCATGCAACTGAACTCCTTGTCATGAGACTTCGCGATTACGACGTGTCTTTCTGTATTTACGATAGAAAGCATACAGCTGAGTTTTAACTGGGCTTGGGTGTGTATGGGGTGAATAATTAAAAACTGTAGTGCTGGATTAATGTGTACGAGCATGAGCCAATTAGGATTGTTTGCGCGTCTTCGCCTCCCAAGGAAAGCGCCGCAAAATGAAACCAGCTACTCGATGTGAAGATAGAGGGGGGGGGGGGGGGGGGTGGTAACGCGGGAGGGTGGCTAAACTACCCGAAGCGATGCCTTACGGCAGTTTCCTCACTTCTGACTGCGGACTTTTTCCTCCCGCCCCTCTTTTTCTCGACTCCCAATCACATCTCCGCAGAGCGGGCGCACAAAGGCAGACGGAAAAACCCATTTGACGGGAACGGGGGAAGTGCTGCATTATGAAAGACAGCAAAACACGGCGACTGTGCTGATAGTTGGATGAGGGGGCGGGTGAGGTGGGAGGGAGAGGGGGGGGTTGGAAAACTGCCTCTTGTCGTCGGGCTACATCTGGCGAAAAGCGCTACGCTTTTGTTGCAGTCGCTGAATGGAGCACGGCGCTGGCTGGCTGACTGGCACAGCGAGCGAGCGAACGAGCGCGTGCGCGCGAGTGCCTTTTTATCTTTTTTATAACAAAACTCTCGCTGTCGTCCGAAAGTCGTAATAACCGGCACGCACCGCTCCGCTGCGCCCCGCTCTCGCCGGTCGGGGGAAGAATTGCCGGTGACAAGGCAGAACCGAGGCAATTCCCGTTACTCATTACCTGGCCGCGGACAACAAAGCTAGCCGTGCGCCGCGCACTTGTTCTGCTCCCCCGTCCCGCCCCCCGTCCTCCACCTGCTGCGGATAATGAGGTTTTTGCGTCTCGCTTATTTTAATACTGTTTCCCTTCTTTCTGCTTCGTTCCTGCGCCGCACTGTTTGAGCACGCGGCCGCGGCCTCTCGTTCGCTGGCTTACGCGCGCAACGCTCACACATGTGCGAGATAAAGAGGGTAGAAAAATTCGCTTTGTCTGTTGGGCAGAGCGGGGCGAAAATGACTTAGCGCAGCTAAAAAATACGGTATGCTAATGTGTGTCTGGTTCTTCACGAAGGAATGGTAAGAAACGCAAGTACATATTCCGTGCCCTGACCAAATGCACTCCCTCCTGCAAACTCACTCGCCTCATTACCATTATTCCCCGCTCAGAGAACTTTCGCCTGTACATCCGCATATGTTAGATGCAAAGAAAATATACAGAATGTTTCAATTATAACGAAATAGTTGCAGTGTCCGGCGTTGCCCGAGTTGTTTAATATTTGCCACACGGAGTTATTGGCCCCGTGCCTTGCTGCCACTCATAGCGAAACCAAGCCGCATGGGAAACTGCAATCGCTTTAAATTGATGCGTGTATTTGAATCAGTGGCTGTCAACGGAATGTGACGAATGAATGTGTCTTCATCTGCGGCATTCATAACAATCAGGTTCTAAAATTCCGGTTCTGACTTTTGCCAACACACATCAATTTCAAATCAAATGTCTGCTAATAATAATTACATCACAGATCACATTCTGATTTCTTTATAAATTACAAATTACAGTAATATACCTGTAATGCATAATGTGCCTAAAATCTAACGGTAAAATACATACCCTTATCATTTCCATACGCTTAATTTTCTGCAAGAAATAGTTTGACTCCAAAAATATGTGCATATTCTTCATTATTATTATTATTATTATTATTGTTATTACCGTCGCTGATTCCCCATTTAGGAGATCGTTAAAACACAATTTTCGTGGCACTTTTTTGTCTCTCTTTTCTCTTCCCAAAAACCTCTCATATATTCAGTGTGTTTCTTCTTCCTCTCTTCTGTCCACTTCTTTCCTGGTTTTTCCTCTTTTGGTGTTTCCTCGAATTTCTGTTTCCTGATTTTTTTCTCTGTATTTTTGTCTGTTATTTCTTCCGTGGAGATAAAAAATGGTTCAAATGGCTCTGAGAACCATAGGACTTAATTTCTGAGGTCATCAGTCTCCTAGAACTTAGAGCTACTTAAACCTAACTAACCTAAGGACATCACACACATCCATGCCCGAGGCAGGATTCGAACCTGCGACCGTAGCGGTCGCGCGGTTCCAGACTGTAGCGCCTAGAACCGCTCGGCCCCTCCGGCCCGCCTTCTGTGGAGATATTTAGTTTCTTGAGGTCTTCCATGGTTTTCTTTGCCCAGTTAGTTTTCGTCGTATTACTCATCAGTGTAAATAAATATTCCACATATTTAATACTATTTTGTACAACTTAAATACACGTTTACACTCAGCACGGGTGAAAAAACTCCGAATTACTTAAAAAGATGCAACGATTTAGCAGTTCCTACATTGCAAGCTGTGAAACTTTCCTTTAACGAAAACATAATGAAAGTGCAATTACAGTCGGCGAAGGTATAATTTTACTCATGGGTAAGGGCGAATTATAGCTAGGACAACTTGGAGAAGTGCGAGTTGCATATTAAAGAAAGCTCGAATGTGCTCGCATGCCAAAACTTCTGGTAACGTTTTTAAACGTGGTGAGGAAGTTGGAATGAGGCAGCTGGTGCCCTAATTTCCTGTTAGTGTCTTTTAACAGTAGCTTATTAGTCTTTTGCGTTACCTACTTAAACACCCTCGTTTCAGTTATGAGAGAGTTACGACGGCATCGTTGAATTCTGCGTTCTAGACTTGGGGCAATTCAAAACATCAACGGAAAAGGACTGACAAAACTCGGTGCAGACTGTAGTTAAGATTTGCGGTTCTTCTGGACCTGTCAATGCAAAAAATTTCCTACCTCAACCCACAAAAGTGTCGAGGACCCTCCCCGGCTGGTATAGAGTGTAATCTGATGAACGAACAGGTGAGTCCCCCTTACCTCTCTCTCCACCCAATCGCGTCAGAAGGAGCAACTACATTTCGCTTCATAGGATTGTACCTGCCATTACCCAGCGCGCCTTATCAAACTGTTGGTAGATTGCGACGACGTGTCCAGAGAGCATTTATTTTCCACTAAATGTGGAAATTTGTTAACACTTCACGGAATACGGAAAATGGTAATGCAAGACTTTGCACCCTCCTGCTCGAGGGGGAGCTGATACTTACGAGGAGAACACAGCAAGTGTCATAACCCTATTTCTCAGAAGCTTTGCTCTGTAGTGGAGGAGTCTAAATAAGCGATCACGTGTCTCGGGTTATTCGTAGATACCCACCCGTTTCTGAGAAAACGACGATCAAAGTTGTCAACGCAACGTACGTACCTTTTAGCGCGCGGTAATTTCAGCGGAAATGGTGGCGCAGTGGCTAGCGTTGCGGCTTCTCACTTTTGCGCCCTGTGATCGAAACCCGATTTTGTTTTCATTTATTTAATTTGTTTCATCTATCTACCTATGTCCGAGTAGAAGGTCAAGTTAGGGGATACAAGGGCGTCATATTGAAGTACAACAATGAAAAATACAACTGGGTTTCACAACAAGAGCTTTACATGTATTACGTAATGTATGTGTGGGTACAACAAGGGTTACAATCTTTTTAAATTCTCATATTCTTATATTTCTTTCTTACACAATGTCTTATACTTTATTACCTTTATTCTTCAGGACAATTTGATGCATTTCCTTGATGATACTGATCGTAGAAACATTCGAAACACAGAAGTTCTGAACACCGTGAGCATCACTCGAAAGCAGGTTTTCCACAGCGACATTTCGTCGTATATATCGTCGCTAACATTGCTGAAGATAAGCGCTGGCGATAATTTCGCGGGAAACCACCCGTAACGGATAACTTTACCGAACACTTGCTCTTGCAATTGTTTAGGAATCAAGATACACTACAGAACTTTTACCATTAACAATTTTTAAAAAAACACACACATTTATTTCTTGCTTTTTTACTTTTTACTTAGTTTCTTTAAATCCAACACCAGTCATAAAATTAGTAAATTAATAAAGACAGCACCATTTCATTATAAATTTGTGAACATTTATGGAGAATATGTATGTTTTTGGATAGGGTCCGCCTTTAGCAAAACACAATTTTGTTTTTTAACCCAAACATGGTTCACCGCAGTTGCAGCATCTTCAGTGGGCTTTTATTTCTCATCTGTTAAAGATAAAGAATGTTCTTTACTCTTTGTATACATGTAACTGTTAGTTTTAAATGGTAATTACAGATATTTGAAAAAACATATAAATTATGAATTCATACCTTTTTACCACATGGTGTGGTTTTTCTGATGTGTTGTGTCTCTGCAGTGACTGTTTTGTCCCACAGTTTGTCATCTGAAACCACTTATACCTTAAAGTAGATAAATTGTTTAAGCCAAAATTACGATTTGGAGAAATCTACGCGGCGCTAGCCACTGTGCCACCGCATCGGTTGAACTATTCGTTCGCTAAAAGGCACATCACCTACCTCGAAAACTTTGACCGCCGCTTTCTCAGAAACGGTTCAGTGTCTACGAATAATCCGAGACACGTGTTCTCTTATTTTAATCCCTCTTTCACTGAGTGAAGTTTCCAGGAAATCGGATTATGGCACTTGTGTTCTCCTCGTTAGTCAAACAGTGCGATAGTTATAGTGTAGGGCAAGACAATGGTTTTCTTGTTTTAAGGTGGACTGTTCTCACATTAGTGACTCTTCACGTTCAAGAAGACCTTTGGGGTTTGATGAAGATTGTTTAAACGTGTTACCCCACAACGATCCACGTCATTTTACTCGAGTACTGACAAATGTGATGAGCTGTACTCATTCCATCATCGTGCGACATTTGCATGGAATGAGAAGGTTAAAAAACTGGTTATGTGGGTACGGCACGACTTAAGCTAAAATGACAGAAATCAGCGGTTGGTATCTGTGCACCTCTGTGTACGGTTCAGCAATTCGCTCGTAAACAGCACCTACTATCCCTATCCTGCATCGTTACTGGTGACGAGAAATGGTGTCTTTACGCTAACACGAGGAAAAGAAAGGTTTGGTTGAGCCCGAACAAAGCAGCAACTCCCCATACAAACACTTTCGCGCATGTTATGCATCCGACGGTGGAATGGCGACAGTGTGGTGTCCTACAAACTGCTTCCCTGAGGTTTAACCACCACTGCTGACATTTATTGTCGACAAGTGAGACGTCTTGCAGACGCAGTTCAAGAAAAACGACCAGAAAGAATGGTTCTAGTGATGCTACTCCACGTTAAAGCCCGCCTGCATTCTGCTAGACTGATAACAAAAACCATACACAGGCGTTGAGTTGGGAAGTCATTCCGCATCCGCCCTATTCACATGACCTTGTGCCCTCAGATTTTTACCTCCTTCAATGAACTTCCTTTCCGGATGAAAATGCGTTCCGAACTTCCGAACTTGGCTCGAGGCGATCTTCGCCTCAAAACCACGAGTTCGCAAACTGTCGTAAATAGTGAAGAACATGTTGTTGTTGTTGTTGTTGTTGTTTTCTTCAGTCCAGAGACTGGTTTGATGCAGGTCTCCATGCTACTCTATCCTGTGCAAGCTTCTTCGTCTCTCAGTACCTACTGCAACCTACATCCTTCTGAATCTGCTTAGTGTATTCATCTCGTGGTCTCCCTCTACGATTTTTACCCTCCACGCTGCCCTCCAATACTAAACAGGTGATCCCTTGATGCCTCAGAATATGCCCCACCAACCGATCCCTTCTCCTAATCAAGTTGTGCCACAAACTCCTCTTCTCCCCAATTCTATTCAATACCTCCTCACTAGTTATGTGATCTACCCATCTAATCTTCAGCATTCTTCTGTAACACCACATTTCGACAGCTTCTATTCTCTTCTTGTCCAAACTATTTATCGTCCACGTTTCATTTCCATACAAGGCTACACTCCATACAAATCCTTTCAGAAACGACTTCCTGACACTTAAATCTACACTCGATAATAACAAATTTCTCTTCTTCGGAAACGCTTTCCTTGCCATTGCCAGTCTTGTCCAAACTATTTATAGTCCACGTTTCATTTCCATACAAGGCTACACTCCATACAAATCCTTTCAGAAACGACTTCCTGACACTTAAATCTACACTCGATGATAACAAATTTCTCTTCTTCAGAAACGCTTTCCTTGCCATTGCCAGTCTACATTTTATATCCTCTCTACTTCGACCATCATCAGTTATTTTGCTCCCCAAATAGCAAAACTCATTTACTACTTTTAAGCGTCTCATTTCCTAATCTAATTCCCGCAACATCACCCGATTTCATTCGACTACATTCCATTATCCTCGTTTTGCTTTTGTTGATGTTCATCTTACATTCTCCTTTCAAGACACTGTCCATTCCGTTCAGCTGCTCTTCCAGGTGCGTTGCTGTGTCGGACAGAATTACAATGTCATCGGGCGAACCTCAAAGTTTTTATTTCTTCTTCATGTATTTTAATTCCTTGTCAGAATTTTTCCTTTGTTTCCTTCACTGCTTGCTCAATATACAGATAGAATAACATCGGGGAGAGGCTACAACCCTGTCTCACTCCCTTCCCAACCACTGCTTCCCTTTCATGCCCCTCAACTCTTATAACTGCCATCAGGTTCCTGTACAAATTGTAAATAGCCTTTCGTTCCCTTTTTTTTACCCCTGACACCTTCAGAATTTGAAAGAGAGTATTCCAGTCAACATTGTCAAAAGCTTTCTCTAATTCTACAAATGTTAGAAACGTAGGTTTGCCTTTCCTTAATCTATTTTCTAAGATAAGCCGTAGGGTCAATATTGCCTCACGTGTTCCAACATTTCTACGGAATCCAAACTGATCTTCCACGAGGCCGGCTTCTGCCAGGTTTTCCATTCGTCTGTAAAGAATTAGTGTTAGTAGTTTCCAGCCGTGGCTTATTAAACTGATAGTTCGGTAATTTTCATATCTGTCAACATATTATTGATGACTAAAGTCTCTGTTACGTTATCAATTGTGTTCGTTAAACGCTATGAACTTATGCACCGACCCAATAGAAACAGTTCCGGCAGGGCGGCTGGGTTCCGTCCTCAGGAGCACGGGGAGCGCGGAAGCGACTGGCCGCAGGTGCCTGGCGCGGCGTGGCGAGGCGAGGCGCGGAGCGGCGTGGCGCAGCGCGAGTGTCGGGTTGCGGCGCTTTGTCTCGCGGCTCCGTTTGAAGCGCATTGTGGGCCCGCGCCCGCGCCGAAAGCGATCCTCGAGCCACGATACGCGGCGTTGGCGGCGGCACACAGGAGGCCGGTGCTGTGCGCTGATTAGCGGTGCCGCCGCCACGAGGACTCTTGTGTTCGTGCGTGCCTGCCTGCGCGTCTGACCGCGTCGCACAATGGGCACGCGAGCCGCGCCGCGCCGGCTGCTGCGGCCGTCTGTACGGCGCCCAGCCGCACCGTCCATCTGCCGGCGATTACGTTCCTGTGCCAGCTGCTGCGGCAGCGTACTGACCCCGAAAGGTCGCTGTCTCTTCCTGCCCTCGCAAGTCACCTGCGGGCCTCAGTACACTTTTATACTCTATCCTGTCACGGTCGCCATACCTGAGAAACGATACTTCTACACCAAAAAGGATGCACATGACTGAATTTTTAGGTTCACATAGACCATCTTCTGGCGCTGAGTAGTGCGGTGTGAAACAGGAATGGTTGGTTGGTTCGTGGGATTGAAGGGACCAGGCTGCTAGGGCCATCGGTCCCGAAACAGAAATGGGCTAAACTATTGCCTACCAGTAAGAGGATACAATGTTCCAGTTCTACCACGATAATAGGTCTCAAAGACCTACGAGGTGTGTGAGAAAAGTAATGAGACTGATTTTTTATCCACCACTGCTTTTTTTTCTTTCAAACAAAAATAATGTCACCTTCAAAGTAGTTCCAGTCGGCAACTACACACCGGCGGAGTCGATATTCGCAGTCCAGGTACCAGCGCAGAAAGTTCTCAACTGTCGGTCGCATTCTTTTGAATCTTCTCCACTATCCAAAAACGATGTCTTTTTAAAACATTTTTCAGTTTTTGGAAAATGAATAAAGTCACAAGGACTCAAATCAGATGAACAGTCGGGACTGTGGAACAACAAGAATGTCATTTGAGGTCAAAAATACCGCGATAGAAGTGGCAGGGGCGCCGACTTATAACAAATATTGGCGGGACCCTTACTTGGGATCTTGTCCCGGGAAATTTTCTAAATTTTAGATGAAAAACAGTGAGTTTTAAAGTTTTTTTAAGCATTTTATAGTCATATGATCAACACTAGGACCCCGAAAACTGGACTCTCGATAACTCGACACTCAGGAAAACTCGACAAGCCTGACATACTTTTTGGCTTTGAGAAAAGAAACAAAATATAAACACGCGCCGTATTTTAATAAAAAGCTAACTTAATTTACAGTAATAATCATGCTTATAGGCTATTACAGAGCAATCAATATATAGCTCTGAAAAGACCGAAATTATATTTCAATAAATCCTTAACTATCATTAAAAGAATAAAACATAAAATACTGCTGTCGCACAGTAATAGCAGTTTGATTAATAAGTGAAATAGCTAACTTGAGCTTACTCTGAATCAGGCTCAGGGTTCATTAAATAAAAACAATATCTCAGAGTTATTGCTTTAATACAGTTAATACAGTAAGCCTAACACTTTCAGTCAAAAATTATGTAAATAGCTTGTTTTAATTGGGTCTTACACCCTAAAAACATTTAAGTATTTGAAAATAACTATTACAGTAGTATAGTAATATATTTCGAAACTGAAAATTTAACATTATGTAGTTATTGAATTCTCTATTTTATAAAGATTTTTAATATTGCTCTAAATACCATTTTTAGGTTCAAATGGCTCTGAGCACTATGGGACTCAACTGCTGAGGTCATTAGTCCCCTAGAACTTAGAACTAGTTAAACCGAACTAACCTAAGGACATCACAAACATCCATGCCCGAGGCAGGATTCGGACCTGCGACCGTAGCGGTCTTGCGGTTCCAGACTGCAGCGCCTTTAACCGCACGGCCACTTCGGCCGGCACCATTTTTAGGGCTGAATGTCTTTAGAAAGGTGCAAATGTCGACCATCTGACTGGATTACTGAATATTGTTGTTGATGACTGGTCGTATGTCCAATTCATCCAAAACATCTTGGTGGGCATGAAGAACAGCCAAGTTGTTCAATCGCATCTGTCCCGTTGTTGATCGGAGATACGACTTCAGACGTCTAAGGGCGCTAAATGACCGTTCTGCTGTTGCTGTCGTGATCGGAACTACTTGGAGAAGCTTAATGAACTTCACTACTTCACATAATATTTCT
The DNA here is from genome assembly GCF_023864345.2 of Schistocerca serialis cubense. Lineage (NCBI taxonomy): Eukaryota > Metazoa > Arthropoda > Insecta > Orthoptera > Acrididae > Schistocerca > Schistocerca serialis. The sequence goes on along the minus strand of NC_064646.1, from coordinate 187,947,662 downwards.
CCAACTGCAGGCTCTTGTGTAATGTACTTTTCTTACATCACGCATGTTTTTTACGACCAGTTGTTTTTTTTTACTAGCGATATCGGCTATCATATTCAAGCGTAAGCGCAGTCTCTCAATGTCTAGGTTATTTCTGAAAAACTCAGTTGATTTTTCCAAATTTTGTTTCACATCTATTTACTAAAAGCAAGCACTCTTGTTCAACTGCAATGACCTGTGTGAGTCCAGTTGAAGCAAACCGCTCAGTAATGCAAGATGCACCGTTTCACAATCTTCAATTTAAATAGCTTTGTAGTGTTGCTTTGGGGTTTTGAAAGTGTGCGGTGAGCGGGCTTCATTGTTTTCATACTTCTTTCGTATATTTCGAGTTCGAGGCAGCGAAGGATCAACAACTTGTGAAGGTTTTTCTTTTAAACACAATTCCTAAAAGGGTTCAAAACCACCACGCCTTCCATTCAGTATACAAATCAAGCCCTCATATTTTTTCCAGATCAGCAACACTTAGATGAGGGCATTGAATTTTTTCATTGACAGCAAAAATGGTTCAAATGGCTCTGAGCACTATGGGACTTAACATCTGTGGTCATCAGTCCCCTAGAACTACTTAAACCTAACTAACCTAAGGACATCACACACATCCATGCCCGAGGCAGGATTCGAACCTGCGACCTTAGCGGGCACACGGTTCCAGACTCAAGCGCCTAGAACCGCACGGCCACACCGGCTGGCTTCATTGACATCCTCTACTGGGTTCATTGCATGGCAATACATAGGTAAAAAGAAATAAGTCTTGAATTGTAGCATTGGCTCAAGGTAGCCTGCACATTTGTAACCTGCCTCCGTTTTGTCCTCTGCAGAAAATGTTTCAAAAAACTCTAGGAGTTCTTAGAAGTTTTTCAGTATTCTCAAGATACGAGTAGCCCGCATAGTCCATCGAGTCGGGCAAAGGGGCGCTCTCACAGCGTACGATTCTGAAAAGTCCCAACCTTTTTGTTGGATTCCCTTACGGTGTTTATAAAGTCCTTGGTGAAAGCCATAATATCCCTCATAGACGTAAGATGGCGGAGACTGTCTTCAACTGCAAAGTCTAAACTGAGCAGTGCAGTGCACATAACGTGCTTTTGGTTGTATATCCAAAACTAACTTTTTTCAGTCCTTTGAACTTACCTCTCAATTCGAGGCGCCATGATATCACTGTCCTCTTAAGTTATCCATTGACAAATCAAGACGAGCAAAAACGTCTTTTAAATCTTTTAAAATACTAAACAGAGTTTTTGATTCATTGTTGGGGGTCTCGTATAAGCCAATAAAGGCTTCGTTGATGATTAAGGTATCATCGACAGTACGAATACAAAATGACACTTATTCGTGAATCGAGAATCACTTGTTTCGTCAACCATAATAGAAAAATGTTTAGTCTTCTTCACTGAAGCCAGTACCTTTCTCAACACAGACTTTCCTAGTAGATCAATGATCTCGTTTTGAATATCGTGGGACGTCCACTTATACCCCGAACGCCCTAACCAATCTTTAAACTCAGGTATGTCATTCTTTCGGAGTTCCAACAGCTGCAAAAAATTTGAGTTTACATTTTCGTGCCCTCTAATTGCTAGTCCTCGTCGGCACAGAAATTACGTGCTGGTAAAAATTGTCTCAAGAGCTAAATGACCTTTCTACTTATCACTATCTAACTGTTCATTCGATTGTGAGGCCACACTTCGGTTAGGATGTAATTTAGTTTCAGAACACCTTCTTTATTCGTGAAAGTATTTTCATGAAGATGGAATTTTTCCAAAGCCTTTTTCCAGTTAGAAAACCCTACAGAAGTAAATGCGTCTTCTTTTTTTGAAGAAAATTGTAATAGATTTTTAGCATCTCGCTCTTTGCAGGTTTTGCAAAAAAACTTTTTCGGTAGATGCTTCATATTCTAGCCATGTATTTTTGACCAACCAAGACTTCTGAAATGATTTTCCCTTACCGGTTTTCCAGGTTTCGGCTGTGAACAGTTCTCGCCTGGCGACGACGAAGCAATTGACGTCACAATAATTGTTGGAGGTTGACTTGCAGTATCATGAACTTCCAAGCGCGCCTTTATGGTAACAAATTTCCCATTGCAAACTTAATTCACAATACACTAAGAGACTAAAGTAAACGAATAAAATATAGTCATATAAAATAGTCCACTAGACACTATAGTCGGAACACCAAACACGTCTGCAGCATGAACGGAACGAAACTATCCACACTGAATGACTGCGACAGCAGGGTATCTTGACATAGCTGCGGCGTCGTAATGTCTCGAAGCGTCAAGGCGACGTAAGGCGGAGGATTCCAGGCACTTCTGCTCCAGTCTTTTTGATGTCGCCACAGCTGCACAGCTGGCCCGCCGGCACCAGCTTTACCCGAAAGTTCGCGCACCGGGACAAATTCTAAGTGTGCCCGCAGTACCGTAACACTACCATGCTCCACACCACTCGTTTTCAGTTAACCTTCGTACTACTGTAATAATTATTTGTTTTAACTCATTACTGAATGTATTTTAAAAGGCAACTATCGTCAAACAAGGAAAATAAAAAATTCCAACATAATTTTGTGATTTTACAAAGCATAATATAACTAATAATTTTCTTAAATTATTGGGGAGGCTCAGCCCCCCGCCCCCCCCCCCCCAACCGAATCTTTGAGGGGGCTCGGGACCCCTCAGGCAACAGAGAGGCGGCGCCTGCGGAAGTGGCTATGTTGACACGGGGCATTGGCTTGGTGCAGCATCTACTTGTCGGCATTGCCCGGTCTCATTCGATTCACCCTTTTCCTGAGCCTCTGAGCCTTTCAAGTACACGTTTGTAAAAGACTTTGTTAATAGTTTGTCCTGGAGTAACAAAAAACTTATGGAAGACACCAGTACTGTCAAAAAAGTAAATCAGCATTTTTTGATCTTTGATCTGCTCATTCGATTTTTTTTTCTGTCGAGATGATGTCTTAGTGTTCCACTCACTTTACCGCTTTGTCTCAGCATTGTACCCGTAAGTCCAAGATTCCTCACCAGTGATCACACGGCTGATTCATTTGTGGTCATTGGTCGTCCTCTCAAGAAGATCAAAGTACACGTTTCTTCGATTGCCCTTCTGCATCTTTGTGAGTGTTTTCGGCACCGTTTAGGCACAAGCCTTTCGCATGTGCAAATCTTCTGTCAAAATATGACATACAGCGAATGTGTTTAACAGGTCACCCATCATCATCATCATCCTTATTGTTAAACGTCGGTCTGTTATCACATGAGCACGCACGCATTCGACGTTGTCGTCGGTTTTTGAAGTGAAAGGTGGTTTTGAAGTTAAAGGTCTACCTGGGCGAGGTTCATCTTCAACGCATTTTCGGCCTTCCAAAAATGTTTTATTCTCAGCGAAAAACCAGTGCTCTTGATAAGGAATATTCCCTATAGGCCTGTTCCAACTTTTCAAAGGTCACACTCGAAGATTCCCCACGTTTAACACACGACTTGACTGCATAACGTTGCTCTGAATTCCGCTGTTCCATGTTCGTAATACACAAACAAAACACAGCTTCACTGATGGCGCTCTCAAAATTCAGGTGATAGCTTTACTGATATAGCACTCGGACTGAGCATCTGGAAAGGATGAGCACACAGGTCTACACAAGTAGAAGGACAGGACATTGTCAGCTCGCTCGCAGCGTTGTCAGTCTCATTACTTTTCTCGCACACCCTGTTTTCATTAATTAATACATTCCACAAGGGCTGTGACGTACCGTACATTGAAACCAGCAGTCACATTAATGTAGCAATTTGTCTATACACTGATAAACTGATTGTTGGATGACCTCGCTCCAGATACTTCCTCAAGTAAATAACCATCGTTTTGAAACTTAGTGTCTGACCACAGATATCCTATTCCGTACTTTCGTCTCTTACAGAAAGTATCCCCAAAAACAATTAGATTTATCTCTAGTTTCATTGTTGATAACTGCAAACAAACAAAACGAAAATTGACAGAAACATCAGTGTACCTCCTTCTGCTAGCGTTCATAAGAGCGCACAACACAGTCGAGCCGTAAACGTGTCACAGCTTCCGCGAGGGAGCGTAGGCATGGCTGATGATTACGAAACAATCACACTCAGGCTACGAGTGACACTTTGATGTATGGAGATCTTAATGAGCCGTGACTTTGACAATAGGTCGCAGATTCCTTCGGAATATGTTACAGGCGCGCGAATAGCACCGTAACTGCACGGAGATATCCGTGTGTAACAGGTTGTGAGAAGGAACTCAGGGACTGCCTACTACAATGACAAGACACTAACACATTACTTTCAACTACTGAAATTTTAACAGTAAGAAAAAGGGTAATAGTGAATTGGTTCTTCAGACCTGTTCAAAAATGAAATGAACGACGAAAACGAACTTTTTTACTGGTGAATCCCAACTTGCCAAAAACGTAATAGGGTGCAGAGTGGCACCTATTGTTTGCTTAATAGGCATGACTCAGCAACAATATTATTTTCATAGTTGTGTTAAATATCGTTCATCCCTATTTTACACTCGGTCCTCTCATAGTCGGCAAAAGTGAGCAGCAGCAGCACGAACCTTTTTGATCAACTCCACACAAAAATTAAAACGATACACGTGGCAGAATTGTTAAGATTGTATATACTATCCCTCAGACGCTGGGAATTCAGCAGACTAGTGTGCAGTAATCGATGGTGCAATTAGAGTCACTAAATGTCATGCCACTGAATCGTAGGCTTGGATTTGCTCCTGGAAATGCTTGCCCTACACAGTCTGTACACAAACGCAAAGTATCAACAGTGGTTCTGGAGAAACATGCTTTGATACCTGTTGGCCCTCGGAGAAGGCCAGAAAATTTCTTGCTACGTATAAACGGGAATTCTTCTGCCGAAACAAGACGCTTGGAGGTACCCGTGGAAGGCGCAGTACTCCAAGTTCTAAACCTGCACTGATGTCACGGTAACTGTTCAGATTGTCCTCAATAAGCAGGCGTCGCGGTTTTTTTTTTTTTTTGTACCTAATAGTGCTTTTTGCATACTTGCTATGCTATTAAATAGCATACACCACTAGTTGCAGTCTCCACCAAAGCTTCTAAAACGTATACGACGACCATAACAGACCAGGTTGAAGCGAAAATGAAAGTAGTTCAGATTTAGCGCCCACACGATGTCTTTCGAGGCGGAGTACTGGCTCGGATTGGGAGAACGTTGGGGAAGGAGGCGAGCCGGCCGAAGTGGCCGTGCGGTTAAGGCGCTGCAGTCTGGAACCGCAAGACCGCTACGGTCGCAGGTTCGAATCCTGCCTCGGGCATGGATGTTTGTGATGTCCTTAGGTTAGTTAGGTTTAACTAGTTCTAAGTTCTAGGGGACTAATGACCTCAGCAGTTGAGTCCCATAGTGCTCAGAGCCATTTGAACCATTTTTGAAGGAGGCGATAACACGTGTCCTTTCCAAAGGCATTTGTTTTAGCGATTTGGGGAAAACACTGAAAATCTAAATGTGGATGGCCAAGTGGATTTCTGAAGCATCGTTCTAGTGCACACGAGTCCAGTATCTTAACCACTGCTGCACGGCACTCGGTGGGTTTAAACGGAACTCATATGAAAACGCTAACGCACATCATCTAGTCAGCGACAATTGTACGTGCCTACAGTAGTAGGAGGCGTTTGTGGATTTTGCTCAATGAAACCGACGAAATGACGTGCGCACCACAAATTCACCCCTCAGCAGTTGCCCTCCATCCGTCGACGCAGATAGGTCCACTCACTTTACAGGCCTCTAACTTCAGTCCAACACCATAGACGAAGCTCTGCAGCCTGCTAAGGCCACGCGAACATGATGGCGGTCAGCCCAAGCTTGTGACTAGACTGCGCGGACCAGTTTGCACTCATGCCAACACAAGATCCTTTTGCGTGCACTGTTTCCTTAGGCAGATACCTGACGACGCAGAAAGGCCTGTACAGGACGAAATGTCAAGGTATGACAAACTTATTTGGTCAACACTTAGCATTCCACCCTGTAAGGGCTCAATCGCTTGCTAAAACGCCGTCCACTGACACTGACGAGAAATGCTGGCATTTGGTTTTACGTTTCCACTTCTTTTGATGGTCCTTAACTAAGTTGGGTGTAATACTGATCTTTCAAGTCACATCAGAGAGGGTACTGCTGCATGGACGTATGCACCATCTCTCTGCTGTCGTAGTCAATTATTGGCGGTACACTGTTCAACATTTCGCACAAGTTTAGAATGATTCAGACTATTCATTCTCAATGCAGCAATTTGCATAAACTTTACTGTAAGTCTGCCAATGTCCTTACCGCAGTGGCAACCCCAGTTACCGTAAGATTGCCGAAGGTAAAGCGCTGTTGGGCTTGGCTAGCACTTGGATGTGTGACCGTACAGGTCTGCCGAGCGTTGTTGGCAAGCGGGACGGCCTAGGGAGCCGTATGCTGATCACTTGCCCCTCCATATCCGCATCCAGTGATGCCTATCGGCTGAGGCTGACACAGCGGTCGGTCAGTACCGTTGGCCCTTCCGAGACCTGTTCGGACGGAGAGATAATTTCACTGCACTGGGCGGTGCGATGCGGGTAACAAAAGATGACATCGAGAAGTCCATTGAATTACCAACTCATTTTTCTTGGACGTGCAAAGGAGATTGGTCGTTGCAATACTCGATGCAGATACGCTTCTATTTGTCTTTGTTTCTCGTTCTGGTGTCGCACAGTATCATTGGTCAGTTGAATTTAACAAATTACGTGAATATTAGCCCAAATTCAGTGTAGTCGGGAGCACTTGCAGAAAGAGTGTTACACTTCGCAATGGAATGTGCACTGTTTTGAAACTGCTCTGAAGCCACGAGGAGGGTCCGGGGATCGTGCCTGAATAACTCAGTCGGTACGGGCATTGCCTGAGAAAGGTAAGATTCTAAGTTCGAGTCTCACCCAGCACACACCTTTGATCTGTCAGGCAGGTACACAACGGCGGACGATCCGTTGCAGAGTGAAACAGTTCAAATGGTTCAAATGGCTCTGAGCACTATGGGACTTAATTTCTGAGGCCATCGGTCCCCTAGAACTTAGAACTACTTAAACCTAACTAACCTACGGACATCACACACATCCATGCCCGAGGCAGGATTCGAACCTGCGACCGTAGCGGTCGCGCGGTTCCGGACTGAAGCGCCTAGAACCGCTCGGCCACTCCGGCCGGCAGTGAAACAGTCATCCTGTAAACAATTCGTAGGTTGACTTAACCATTTCTCCATCATATCATATTTTTCGTGAATGCTAGCCTAGCTATGCAGGAGAGCTTCCGTGAAGTTGGGAAACAGTAACTGCTAGTTTCCGGGTCAGTATCCCGGTCCGGTAAATAATGCAAATCTGGCGGGAACTTTCAAAACGAGAATGGTTTCACCAGACGAAATAATTATGTTTTTACTTTTATAGTCAAATTATTAATTCAGAGGAGGCCGATGGGCAGTAGAACACCGCGACGCACTGAGTGGCCACTGTTTTTGTGCAGAAATGCGTTTTCTGACGTCAGAGACGTGTAATAAGCGACGCTGGTAACGACGTGGCCGTGGTGGAAATGGCGCACGCATTAGCAGCGCACAAAAGCGCCCAGTGTCGCCGGCAGCGGCGTCTATGCTGTGTCACTTCAGCTAGTGGAGTGCCGAGGAAGGCGGGGTGACGCAGGCGCAGGCGAATGAGCTAAGCTCCGCGCCGCCTGCATTTTTCAGTGTGACGATTACCGGGGCTAGACGCCACTGATGAGCAGACTATTCAGCTCTCTAGGCGACAGCAGGATGACGCATCCGCGCCATAGTAACAGCGTGAAGGAACGACAGCTGTCGGACGAGGGGCACGCTCTGCCAAGGGCGAAAGCTTACAGGGGAAAAGAAGAGGTTTCTCTCATTTGCTGTGCGCTGCTCGTGGTCTATTGATTAGTTCCACTACCGCTAGGTCGCGGGGTCCCGGGTTCGAATCCCGACCGGGCCGGACACTTCCTCCACTCTGGGACTCTGTGTTCGTGTTGTCCTATTCATCTCCATCACAAACACGCATAGAAGACGCATCAGGCAGAAAGACTTGCATCAGGCGGCCAATAATGCCATACAATCATTTTATCTGTAATTTACTTTCCTTAAAAGAACAGGTCTCCTCCGAGAGTCGTTCCGAGATACGTCGATCAGTACTTTCTTCAATGTCACTTCGCCAAAGATAAAAATACGAGGGGCGTTCAATATGTAATGCAACATACTTTTTGTCTTCGGTCAATTTCGGTTGAAAAAATGCGGAATGTTTTGTGGGATATTCCCGCTTCAGCCCCTATAGTATCATGAAGTGGCAGCACTATAGGTAGCCTCCAAAATGGCGTATCTAAAAGAAGGTGCGTTCCAAGCAGATACCGGTTATTTAGTTTAATTTGGCTGAAAACTTCTACGGAGACCTGGGAGTGAACAAAAGTACGGTGAGTCGTTGGGCGAGGCGTCTATCATCAACGCACCAATGTCGCGCAAACTGTCCGAACTTCTGCGTGCCGTACGGCCGCACATAGCCGCGACTCCTGTGGTGTTGGAAGGTGCGGACCTCCTCATTCGAGGTGATCGAGCGATCGCTATCAAACACCTCAATGCTCACGTGGAAATATATGCTGTTAGTGCTTACACAGTTGGAGTACTTTAAGGTGTGTGCTCATTGGGTTCCTCACCCCTCAACAGAAGACCATAAAGAGCAAAGAAGGACCGTATGAGCGGAGTTGCTTGCACGTTACGAGGCTAAACGTGAAGAAACGACTTCAGCATGTTCGTCGCCACACAAATGCAAAAGAACATCTCCTTCTCCGTGACAACGCAAGGCCTCTCTCAAGTCTGCGCACACGAAAGGAGCTCATTAAGACTTCACTGGACTGTTCATCCTCATCCACCCTGCAGTCCGGATCTCGCACCTTCCGACTTCCGCCTGTTTCGCCTAATGAAGGATGCACTTCGCGGGAAACAGTACGTGGATGATGGCGAGGTTACTGGTACAGCAAGATGATGGTTCCGACTTTGACTAGTAGAATGGGGGTGTACAGGCCCTCCCGTAAAGTAGCGCAAGGTCGTCACATTGAACGAACGCTAAGTCGAAAAACAAGGTTTTGTAGCCAAAAGAGTGGGGAATAATATGCTGTATTTAAATCCTGAATATAACCAATCTGTTTTCAGAAAAAGAAATGAGTTGCATTACTTATTGAACGCCCCTAATAACTGCGTGTGGCTCAACCGCCGATGCAAGTGTTTCAGTTTGATGTCTCTTCAGCGACTTGTGCGTCATAACCTACCCTAGTTACCCTAACGCGGAATTTGGACCTACATTTCAACGTGGAATAAGAACCACGGTAATTCCTGGCGAATCTGCACGCCATTTAGAATAGAAGACTAGTTTGAAAAATAGACTCTAAAATATTCCGAGCTCCGGCAGGGATTCGATACCTTGACCTTTCCGGTGGGTTCTACAGTTTAGATGGCGTCTGTTACGACTTTACTCTGTGTACAACAATGGAAGATACGACAGTACGTTTCCACAGTTCAGAATATTCATTGTGTCCAACCCGCACCCTGTGACGAAGTTGCGTAGGCTTAGACTGTCATGTGACGCCATGCAAGCGATTTTAGTGACAGTTATGATGGAACGAAGGTAAAGATAATACAACACGGCCGAGAATCGAACGCAGACTCCTTCAGTTAGCAATCTGCCCCGCATCTACCGCGGCGGACATATTTAATATTTACCTGCAACCTTCATTTCGGACAACCAGCCGTGAACCATAAGCAAGACAACGTGTACTTTTTAGAAAGCTAAGGCCCTCGACGTCGATGGCGGTAGGCAGTTGTTCGCTATTACAGATAAAGCAGAGTGTAAACACGTTCTCCGCACGGATTACTCGTTAGGGACCGCATGGCTTATAAAACATAATTTTTGCATGAGTTCTAGCTCTCAGTCATCCTGTATCCTTTGTCTTGTGGCGGTACGACTGGGACCTATAACCAAGAGTCATGTTGTAAGTGCATAGTTGCGTGTCAGTTTATCGCGTTGAGTAGTGTGGTTTAGCCGATAACGAGGCACATTCAGTGTTTTTAAGTTGCAGAGCCGCACTGTTCCACTTGAACTAGTGTGTAGACTCCTTTTCTCTCTCAATTCGTTTATTCAATTACTGTTACCGAGTTTAATGCGAACATAAACACTTGGTTAATAACCTTGCGCTCAGTGAGTCTATCGGACAATGCTTAAATCTCTTATTGGTGTTCTTGGTTAGGCTCTCGAGAGGCACCGACACTCTTTCCTCTACTTTTAGATCTCACAAGTGTGTCAAACGCTGTAGAGGTGTGAATTGGCTGAAGAGGACGCAGTGTTACGATGTGGCTGTGTTCTGGATGAGTATCCAGTGAATGGGATGGAGTGGTTGAACTGCAATGGCGAGAAATAGCCTACTCCTATCGAAACACCGAAGTCACTTTTGGCCTCCAACTTGAGAATAATGCCGACTATCACTAATTTTCAATGGTTTAAAATTTAACGAACTGCAGTGGCAAACAAACCACTCATTTTTGTCTCCTTGCCGGGCAAACTGTGGAGATGAAAATTCGTTTCGTCAATCGAATCCGATCATAGTGTATCGCCACTGTTTCGCTGCAGATTAGAGAATAATGTCACAGCAGCAGAACGTATAAGAACTATAGAAGTGTCAAACTTTTTGGGACAAATCCACACGGGGTGTAGAGGACACTAGTGTACTGAAGGAACAGTGACTGTTATGATCATTGCCCGTCCGTGTGGAATTCGTACCACATAGGACAGATAGAGGAAATAGAAAAGATCCAGAGATGAGCAGGGCGTTTCGTTTCAGATTCATTTAGTAAACTCGTAAGCGCCACGGAGATGTTCAACCAACTCCATTGGTAGACCCAGCAACAGAGGAATTTCGCATTTCGGTTTCGTTTATCCTAGTGTTCACCGAGAGCATACGTTCCTGGAAGAGTCAACCAATATATTGCTCCCTCCTAAGTATACTACTTAAAAAGCTATCACTGAAAACTAATCCTAGACCCTCAGAACATTACACATGACTGCTGTCTAATCAGCGGCTTTATAGTAATGACAAGGGCTGATGAACAGTGGATATGTAGAAAATGTGGCCGAACGACTCAGCGCAGGAATGCTACTCGTGAGTCGTGGAATGAATTAACGTCAACGCAGTGCAACAGAAACGGAAATAATCGAAATCAAGGTGACGAAGTTATTGCGGAACAATGCCTAATGAACTTGAACTGTTAGTATCGGTAGCAGCCCTGGAATAACTATTGCATCCATCGTATACCTCGCGTTTCAGGGCTCATGTCCAAATAACATATTTTTTCCCTCTACGTGTAAGGAATATTTCCTAAAAGTTTGGCTATATCTTTTTGTTTCGCACTTTATATTTGCGAAATAATGAAAACAGCTGACCCCACTCGACGGGATACGCTATGAAAGCGATGGACGCCGCCTCAAGTAGCGCAAACGATCCTACTTGAAAGCTCTGTGTTTAGCACACGGGACAAAGGAAGCATTAGGGATCATTGGGTACGACTTTCACGAAGCGAAAACGTACTTTGTTTCTTTTGGTCTGGTACCTGCGTCAAAGAACGGCCTCGCATTTTATATACGAAAGTAACTACCTCTAAACGATACAAAACTGATGATCGACTGAAGAATGACGTCCGTTCTCCAACCGGTAGTAGTTAACTTCAAGTGTGACTTACGTTACTTTGTTGCAAATCCAGGTAAAAGAAGACCGAATTTGGCGGCTTCCTCTGCGACGGCAGGTGTTCGCGGCCGCTGGAGCGCGGTCCCACGCGAGCTGCGTGCAGACTCACAAAAGCGACGCGCAGCAGCGGCGCGACAGGTGCAGCGTCGCGTGTCACCTGCCTTCCCATATCGACCGCAACAAATCGATTCAATGCGAGGCACGCCAAATTACGGCCACACCGCCGCACGCATCCATGGCACCGGATTAGCGACAAATAACCGCCTTCCGCCAACGCGGCAACAATCGCTACGGTCACCCGAGCACAATCCAAAGGCAAAGTGTCTGTCGAAGTAGTTCTGATGGGAGATTACTGCTACAGCGTAATGCGATTTCTCGTCTAAAGCCTAAGTTTTTCTAGTGATATCATGCACCATATTTCATGCCCGACATATACTGAGGGAACAAAAGTCATGGGATAGCGGTACGCAGATATACAAATAGCGGTAGCATCGCGTACGCGAGATGTAAAAGGGCAGTGCTTGGCGGAGCTTTAATTTGCACTCAGGTGACTCACGTGGAAATGTCCCCGACGTGATTATGGCTGAACGGCGGGAATTAACACACATTGAAGGCGGAATGGTAGTTGGAGCTACACGCATGGGACATTCCATTTCAGAAATCGTTAGAGAATTCAGTATTTCGAGATACATGGTGTCAAGAACATGCCAAGAAACCAGAGATCCCCAGTGTCAAGAGTGTACCGAGAATACCATACTTCAGGCATTACCGCTCATGACGGAATATGCAGTGGCAGACGGTCTTCACTTAACGACCGAGAGCAGCGGCGTTTGTGTAGAGTTGCCATTGCTGACACCTTGCACCACTGCGTGAAATATCCTCACAAATCAGAGTAGGACGCACGAAGAACGTATCCGTCGCGACACGGTGGCGAAATATGACGTCAGTTGTTTATGGCAGCAGACGACCGACGCGAGTGGCTCCGCTAACGGAACGACTTCACCCGCAGCGCCTCTCCTACGCTCGTTACCATATGGGTTGGACCCTACACGACTGGAAAACCATCGTCTAGTCAGATAAGTCTTGATTTCAGGTAACAGCTGATGGTAAGGTTCGAGTGTAGCGTAGAACCCAAGAAGCCATGGGCCCAGGTTGTTAACAAGGCCCTCACTGTGCAAGCTGGTAGTGGCTCCATAATAGTGTCTATTCCGGGTCCTCCGGTCAAACTAAAGCGATCATTGACTGATAATGGTTATGTTAGGCTATTTGGAGACCACTTACAGCCATACATGGATTTCATGTTCCTAAACAACGATGGAATTTGTAAGGACGACAATGTGCCTGTCATCGGGTCACAACTGTTCACGATTGGTTTGAAGAACATTCAGCACAGTTCGAGAGACTGGTTTGGCCATTTAGATCGCCCGATATGAACCCCATCGAACATTTATGGAATATAAGCTAGAGGTCAGTTCGTGCACAAAATCCTGCACCAGCATCACTTTCGCAATAATGGACGGGTACAGAGGCAGTTCTGCAGGGGACTGCCAAAGACTTGCTGAGTTCATGCCACGCCGAGATGCTGCACTATGCCGGGCAAAAGGATATCTGACACGATATTCAAAACTGGCTCTGAGCACTATGGGACCTAACTGCTGAGGTCATCAGTCCCCTAGAACTTAGAACTACGTAAACCTAACTAACCTAAGGATATTACACACATCCATGCCCGAGGCAGGATTCAAACCTGCGACCGTAGCGGTCGCGTGGTTACGGAACGTAGCGCCTAGAACCTCTCGGCAGAGTCGGTTTAAGGTCACTCAGAGCAATGATACAGTGCTGAGCCTCTATCCACCAGAGTCTACTTGTACCTTTTAATAAAGATAAAAGTGAAAATTTAATGTAAAATCTTTCATTCCATTAGGCCTTCTGGTACAGCAATCGTGTACACAACAAAGATAAAAGTGAAAATTTATCCTAAAATCTTTCAATACATTAGGCCGTCTGGTACAACAACCGCATATAGAATATTTCAATCAAATACAGTCTTGATTGCAATTTATTCTTTAGTTAACAACGCGTTTCGCCGAACAGTTGCTGAACGTTCATCTCAATAGTAGAAACCAAAGCTATTATGACTCAGTGATGTCAGTTTTCCAAATACATATAATTTTGGTTATGCTCTTCTAATGGTTTTCCATTCTGGTTTTATTAATTTCACCCCGGCCCGACTGATTCGCTCTTAGACATTACACCTTTCATGTCGAGACGGGACTTGCTGTTTTAAGAGCTTGTTTTGTCCCCAGTTATCGGAATAATGCCCATCTTTGGCGGTTATTTTACGCTTTATTTAGTTACGGCTGATGCTACTATTTTATCTGTTTGGAGTAATTTAAAGTTTCCCTTTAAGCGCGACTGTGTTTTGATTAATTGTATTCATTACAGTGATTCAACCAATTTTTTTATAAATATTAAATACGCTGACAGTGATATAACTGCTTTGAGCGCCACCCGTGTGTGTCCTCTGCAGTCACTGTATGCAAGCCTCATTCCACTGCTTGAATGTGTGCCCGCTTGACGCTCCTGTCGTGAAATTGCGGCGACATCTCTGTGTGTTCTGTTTAAATATGTATACTTCTTTGTGAGCGTGATTCTACCATTTCACCATTCTGGCCTGCTGATACGACTTTATTAAGGTTGTTTCGTTCAGTTTGATTATTTATAAAATTTTATCCAGCCGTTACACGATTTTATATCAGTTGTTTTTTTGGCTAGGCCTCTGCGGGTTTATCTAATTTGACGCATGCTTCAATCAGCATAGAGCCGTTTCATGGTTTTTGAAATGTTATAAAAGCAAAATTTTAAAGCTAATAACCATCCCTTATTCACAGATAGAATCGTGCATGTTAGGACCATACCCTTATTTTTGCTTATTTTTATTGTTCTTGTAGATAATCTAATCTAAGGAAACGCGTTGTTAATAAAAGAATAAATCGTAACCAAGGCTTTTTTAATTCAAAAAGTGAAACTTTATGATGAATTAGCCTCTCCCCGATGATACTGATTCTGTACATTGAGTAAGCAGTGAAGGCAACCAAGGAGAAATACGTAGAGGGACTTTAGGAGAAAGGAGAGGAAATGAAAACTTTCCGTTTTGCCAGTGACACTGTATTTCTCACAAAGACGGTGAAGAACTTGTAAGAGCTGTTCAACGGTATCGACAGTGTCTTAAGAAGATGTAAAAGTACAATCGTATAGAACGAATGGCTGGGAGAACCCGGAGGGCAGGTTCAGTCGCCAAATTGGAAAGTTTTTTCCATCCTCGCCCGCAGGAATTTTTCCTTCGCGTACGATCGGTGTTTGTAAATGTACTACGATCGGTGTTTGCAAATGTATCTGCTAAGTGTCGGTGACCATAGAGTGTGTGTTTGTGTGTGTGTAGTCTAGTGTCACGTTCGTGTTGGAGATTATGAAAGAAGGTAAAGGATGAAACCCGTTGCCAGCATATAGCCTACTTCTCTCGAAAGGCACCAAGGCGGGCGCCGATCTTAATGTTTCCATCCTATGGACGATCACTATCAATGTTCACATGCACTCACTTCATGAGACTCTGCAAAGAGGTTTGAGATTTAATCCACGGCGATGGCGCAAAGATTGGTGATCAGAAATTTTACACCACTACCTCCCTTCCCTTTGTCGGCCAAATACTGGCAGCGAAAATTTCATCAACAACCAGGATTCTAACCGGCTCACCTCTGAATCGAGCGCCGTCATACAGGAGTGCATTAGCGACATCGGCTACGTAGCCAGGTTTGAGAAGAGGTTATAAAATGAATATCGACAACATAAAACAAGGGTAATGGAATGCAAACAAATTATTCAGGTGACGCTGATAGAATTGGATTAAGAAATGAAGCACTATGAGTAGTCGGTGCATTGCGGTTTGGGCAGCAAAATAAATGACGATGGCCGCAGCAGAGATGACATCGGAAGAGAGATCATGTGGTATCACGTATCGATACCATCCCACGGGCGTCAATGTTTGCAAGTTTCCGTCAGACGCCGATAGCGGCCGTGCGGGATCTGGCGGACCCAATGAAGCACACCTGCTGAGCCACATCTCCAGCGGCTGTCTAACACGAGCGCGAGATTCGCACACTCCTAAACATCCCTAGGTCCACTGTTTCCGATGTGATAGTGAAGTCGAATTGTGAAGGGACACGTACAGCACAAAAGCGAACAGGCTGACTTCGTCTGTTGACTGACATAGACCGCCGACAGCTGAAGAGCGTCGTAATGTGTAATACGCAGACATCTATCCAGACCATTACACAGGAATTCCAAACTGCATCATGAACCACTGCAAGTACTATGACAGTTAGGCGGGAGGTGAGGAAACTTGGATTTCATGGTCGAGCGGCTGCTCATAAGCCACACATCACGCCGGTAAATGCCAAACGACGCCTCGCTCGGTGTAACGAGCGTAAACTTTGGACGATTGAACAGTGGAAAAACGTTGTGTGGAGTGACGAATCACGGTACACAATATGGCGATCCGATGGCAGGGTGTGGGTATGGCGAATGCCCGGTGAACGCCATCTGCCATCGTGCGTAGTGCCAACAGTTAAATTCGGAGGCGGTGGTGTTATGGTGTGGTCGGGTTTTTCATGGAGGCGCTTGCACCCTTTGTTGTTTTGCGTGGCACTGTCACAGCATAGGCCTACATTGATGTTTTAAGCACCTTCTTGTTTCCCACTGTTGAACAGCAATTCGGGGAGGGCGATTGCATCTTTCAACACGATCGAGCACCTGTTCATAATGCACCGCCTGTGGCGGAGGGGTTACACGACAATAACATCCCTTTAATGGATTGGCCCGCACCGAGTCCTGACCTGAATCCTATAGAAAACCTTTGAGATGTCGTGGAACGCCGACTTCTTGCCAAGCCTCACCGACCGACATCAATACTTCTCCTCAGTGAAGAATGGGCTGCCATTCCCCAAAAAACCTTCCAGCACCTGATTGAAAGTATGCCTGCGAGTGGAAGCTGTCATCAAGGCTAAGGGTGGGCCAACATCATACTGAATTCCAGCATTACAGATGGCGGGCGTCACGAACTCTTAAGTCATTTTCAGCGAGGTGTCCGGATATTTTTGATCACATAGCGTATATACGTCTATAGTTTAGTGCGTCTCTTCAACGATTCTTCTTGAAAACGGGAATGATGGGTGCTTTTTTCGAATCAAGATGAATACTTCGCTGCCGCACCGCAACTACGGTACCCTGCTGCCAGAAAAGCGGCTACGTCTTTCGCCTACTCTATGTAAAATCGTACTGCTATCACGTCAGATCTAAGAGGCCTTTCCTGTGTTGAATGATTCTAGTTGCTTTACTATCTCACACTCACTCGTTTCGATATCTGTCATTATGATGTTCGTGCGACGATTTAAGGGTGGAACCACAGTAAGATCTTCCTCCTGAAACTGTTGTGAAAAAAGACGTTTAGTCTTTCGCCGTTCTTTGTGTCATCCTCCATGTCGATGCCATTATGGTCAGACAGAGTCTGGACCGATGGCTTTGATCTGTTTATTGATTTAGGACGAGACCAATACTTCATACGATTTTCTGTCAAGTCGGTAGAGAAAACTCTACTTCTGGGGGTGAAGCTGACTCCTGCACGTGGTGCCCCTGCATAGGTACTGGACTAGATTCTCCAGTACTGAACTGAACGTCAGCATTCCAAAAGCATTGCATTATAGGTTTCACTATGAATGGAAACCAAAGGTCTTTATCAAGACCTCACCTTGTGATTGTATCAATCAACATAGAAGGATTGTCTGTTGCCAAAGAAGAACTCCTGCAACATATTGCCAAGGAACCTAGGTGTGATATTTTATGTATACAAGAAACCCATCGAGATGACACCATGAGAAGACCAAAAATCCTTGGGATGAAACTGGCAGTTGAGCGACCCCATAGACAATATGGCAGTGCTATCTTTGTGAGGAACGATATAGCTGTTCTCTCTACCTCACTTACAGAATTCAACAATATTGAAATACTGTCTGTAGAACTGAATGGTTGTATTGTGTCGTCAATTTACAAACCCCCAGGAGCAGATTTCCAATTTTCACCTACAGACAACTACACCAATCAACAAGCTCACTTTATTGTTGGAGATTTCAATAGTCATAGCAGTGTTTGGGGTTATGCTGAGGACGACAGTAATGGTGAAGCAGTTTTGACTTGGGCTGATACCAACCATCTTAATCTTGTCCATGATAATAAACTCCCACCATCTTTTAACAGTGGGCGTTGGAAACGTGGGTATAACCCCGACTTAATTTTTGTTAGCGAGAACATAGCTCACCAATGCAGAAAAACTGTTCTAAATCCGATACCAAATACTCAACACCGCCCCATAGGCTGCCAAGTGTTTGCAGCCATTACTCCTAGAATCACATCATTCCGAAGGCGATACAATTTCAAGAAAGCAGACTGGCAGAAGTTTGCTGATCTCCTTGACTCAGAAGTTTCACGCATAGAACCCTCAGTTTCCAACTATGATGAGTTTGTAGAAGCCGTGAAAAGATGCTCAAGACTCTCAACTCCCAGAGGCTGTCGAGTTAACTACATACCTGGCTTGACAGAAGAATCCGTGAAGCATCTACATAACTATATCCAACTTTTCAATGATAATCCTTACAGCATTGAAACCTTAACTGCTGGCCAAAATTTATCCTCAGCCTTAGCCAAATCCAAAAAAGAACGATGGATAGAGCTACTCGAGAACCTTGATATGTCTAAAAGCAGTCAGAAAGCCTGGCAGTTGCTGCGACGCCTGAACAACGACCCTGTCCACAATCATGGCCATGCAAACATTGCACCAGATCAAATTGCTCATCATCTAGTTCAGAATGGAAGGGTCAATTGTTCTAAAGATAGAACAAAACTCAAAAGAGAACTTGAACGTGAAAACAACCATATATCAAATGACTTCATCTTACAAGAACTCAGAACCGCAATTCAGAAATGCAAAAATGGTAAAGCGCCTGGTCTAGACGACCTAATGATTGAGCAAATTAAACATTTTGGTCCCATCACGGAAAGATGGCTTCTGCAATTCTATAATGGTTGTCTGAAGCGGAAACAGATCCCTGCCATCTGGAGGAAAACTAAAGTTATTCCCTTACTAAAACCTGGAAAGGGTGCAGCTGATCCCAAGAACTACCGACCGATTTCGCTCCTTTGCCATTTGTATAAAATCTATGAAAGAATGTTGCTAAATAGACTCACTCCCATTGTTGAAAAACAACTCATACCTCAACAAGCAGGTTTCCGACCTGGAAAGAATTGTACAGCACAAGTCCTTAATCTGACTGAACATATTGAAGAGGGATATGAAAAAGGATACATTTCCGGGGCTGTCTTCGTGGATCTCACAGCAGCATATGACACCATTCAACATCGACAATTATTGCACAAAGTCTACTACATCACTAGAGACATTAATTTCACCAGAACTGTGCAGACACTTTTGGAAAACCGGCGATTCTATGTGGAGTTCCAAGGAAGAAAGAGTAGATGGAGAAGTCAAAGGAATGGCTTGCCTCAGGGTAGTGTCCTTTCCCCCATATTGTTCAACATATTTACAAATGACCAGCCTCAACCTTCTCTTACAAAGAGTTTCATCTATGCAGATGATCTTGCCTTAGTCACACAAGCCAGAGATTTTGACACAGTAGAAAACCAGCTTACTGTTGCTCTCAAGGACCTATCTGAGTACTACAGAGTCAATAACTTAAGACCGAACCCTGCTAAAACTCAAGTTTGTGCTTTCCACCTACGCAATCGAGAGGCCTATAGAAAACTTACAGTGTTTTGGGAAGATCAAGAGCTTGAACATTGTTTCTACCCCAAATATCTGGGTGTCACCTTAGATCGAACGTTGACCTACAGAAAACACTGCACTAACACCAAGCAGAAAGTTGCTGCTCGTAACAACATCCTGCGGAAGCTCACTGGCAGCGTTTGGGGTGCAGATCCCAAACTACTAAGAACACCAGCCTTGGCCTTGTGTTATTCCGCAGCTGAATACGCATGTCCTGTATGGTACAAGTCATCTCATGCAAAGCAGGTTGATGTGGCCCTGAACGAAACCTGCAGGACAGTAACGGGATGCCTCAAAGCTACACCTATTGATAAACTCCATAAACTAGCAGGTATTGCTCCTCCAGACATAAGGCGTGAAGTCGCAGCCAAACTTGAGAGACATAAAGCAGATCATAACACCGATCACCTGCTACATGGATACCAGCTACCAATTAGTAGACTCAAATCTAGGAGGAGCTTCATGAGAACTACTACACCCCTCACCGGTCGGACTGGAGCAGCCAGACTATCTCAGTGGACAGCAAAATCTGACAGTAACGATTGGATGACTCCTTCTGAGACCCTTCCTCCTGGTGGAAATCAAGTCTGGACAGTGTGGAAGTCTCTAAATCGGCTCAGGAGTGGCGTCGGACGAACTAAGGACAATCTGTTTAAATGGGGCTTCATGAAGGAATCTTCCACCTTGTGTGACTGCGGAGAAGAACAGACAACCAAACATTTAATTAACTGTCCTAGATGTCCTGTATCATGTTCCACACAAGAGCTTGTTGATGTTTCAGACAATGCTGCTGCCGTTGCACAATTTTGGGCTAATACCGTTTAGTTTGTTCTTTTATGATTTGACCTGATTTGTTATATTGTATATATTGTAAATATTGTTGTAATGTTTTTGACTCGAAATATAAAAAACTCTACTTCTAAATTCGTTGAACGCTTAACCCGTGGTTCTCTTTACCCTCATTTGGATTTCGTTCAGTTTCTGTTTGTCTGTGGGGTTTTGGCTATGTTCAAATTTGCAGCGAAGCTCTCTCGGTTTCCGTATCAGCTTTTTAATACGGCTGTCGAACCAGGTTGGATCTTTCCCGTTTCTCGCAATTTTTCTCAGTACATACCTGACTAAGGCGATTTGTACAAAACTCTTGAACTATATCCATTGATGCTCAACATTTTCGGTCCTTGAGAAGAATTTGTCATGTTGACCACTCAAGCAATCTGGAATCCGTCTTTTGTAGCTCCTGCTAAGTAGAAATATCTTCTTACTCTTCATTACGTTCTTATATTCTACTGTATTCAGCGATGCTATAATGGCTTTCTGATGACTGTTCTACGCTGTGTGGAGAGGTTCGGGTCTGTTAGTGACCAGGAGGTCTAGTATGCTGCCTTCAATAATTAGTTCTCTGATTAGCGGCTCAAGGTAATTAGAATGATTTCACATGACTTCCTTTCCTGATTGCACACCTTTATTACTTGAGTCTGTAGCTGGTAAGCCGAAATACCCTTATCATACCGCAACGTGGCTTGGAAATGTAGGCTACACTTCTCCAACTTTTCCCACAAATGTTCCGGCACTATTGCTGCTGAGGCCCGACGTCTGTAAGACATGCGATGACCATGTTTGATTCTCCAGTAACACTTCCCTTTAACCAAATTATTTCACATTAGGAATCTGTACTAATCTCATTAGATATCGTGTTTTTTAGAGCTGTAAATAAGGCTTCGTGGTGGTGTTAAATCTATCTTTGCGACGTACACTCCAGCTGGAATTTAGAATTTCATTGCTATCATTGTCGCAATACAGGCAATAAAGATTTAGTAACATGTTTGAAAACTGACCAGACTATTGTGGGGAGCGCGTGAAGCAGCCCCCCCCCCCCTCCGCCACTGACAGCAACAGGTGAGGAACCAAGTGATGGTAAGGGAGGGAGGGAGAGGCACAACCGAAATGTGCGGAGATGGGAGGTGCTGATATTTCTGCTGAGCCCAGAACACTTCCATATCCGTTGGCTTCGCCTACTCGCAACCAAAACGTCATATTCCAATCCAACCTAGACATAATTTGAAGGCGCTGCAGTCAGGGGCTGTGTGGCTGGTCCCGGCGGAGGTTCGAGTCCTCTCTCGGGCGTGTGTGTGTGTGTGTGTGTGTGTGTGTGTGTGTGTGTGTGTGTGTGTGTGTGTGTGTTTGTCCTTAGGATAATTTAGGTTATGTAGTGTGTAAGCTTAGGGACTGATGACCTTAGCAGGTAAGTCCAACATTTGAACATAATTTTAAGATGGGCAAACAAGCCTGAAAACGGTAAAGACGAAAGAAATTACCATCAAATAGTGACTGATCACTGTTTTTCCTACTTTTCAACGCGCATCAAAACTAATTCATACTAAGACGTGTCGGAGATAACAGCACGCTGTGCTATACTGCTGGACAGGAAAGACATACTTTAGTGTGTCTGTGTGTGCTACCTGCGAGACGTCGCTTGTTCTGGTTGAAATGACTCTCCGCGGAAGTATCACTGCTCACAAGTGTTCCAACTTCAAACAACCGCCGCGTGATTCCCAGCGTACAGGCACCTTAACATGTGCTTCATGGTTCTGCAGAAGTAGAAGTCAGGCACAGAGGTAAAGATCGCTTAAATGTTGTTCGTAATCGAAACTGAAATCGTCTTATGTACTGACGTATTTAATAAAGATCTTAACCGCAACAGTGACGCACACTTATCACCAGGAAGGGAAACAGTACGAAACAGAGTGAAGAACAACTCAATGATGCAGCAGTCAAGAACGTGTAACTTACCCAGCGTCATGGGCCAAAAACAAATGTACACCGGGCGAAGCCTACAGACTCCTACCGATTCAGGACTATGGAGCTAATAAGCCAACTTGCAGCTGACACACTGCATCATCGACAGAAACTCAGGGAACCACTGATATCCTCTATTGTACAATTTATTTAATTGTGTCAGAAAACATACTTCACATAATCAAAACAATCTATAGCAAATTTCAGTCTGGTACTATAAGTATTACCAGCTTTCTACAAAGAGGTGTACGTAATAATATGCATTTTAAATGTTGTGTGACCAATATTTAGCCACTTCACAGGCTTCAATGGTAGCTGACATTAGTACTTTTAGGGAGCATGTAGTTGGGCATAACTTGCAAATGAGGAGATGATCCATGGTTTACTCTTCTCCGCATTCGCTCGGGGTGAAATCACAAGAGAATCCTCACTTCTTCAGATTAGTCTTGCACTCACATTCGTCTTGCACCTGCTGACGTCGGATAGTTTTGCTTGTCGGTCAGCTTTCTTTATGGTCAAAAGGTAAGTTTTCATACGGTACCATCCATTCTGTTACGCTGTGGTCTCGGTTACGCCGAGCATTGTCTGAATGCTGAAGGTTGCTCAGTGAGAGTTTCTGTTGTATGGAGGAAACTTCGTCTTGATTTGAGTAGCGCAGTTTTTGGTAAGTACCCATACACAGAATGGATCTCTAGAGTTGTTGCTTTATTCCTTTCAAGACGGGGGACAGTTTCACGGCGGCTGTGCGGGGTGGGATACCTGCTAGGCAGTAGGCATTTTGCAGTGGAGTTGATCCTAGGCAGTCTGTAATGATCCTGCAAGTCTCGTTTAGCGCAACGTCGTCCCGTGTGACACGATTGGAGCTGTAACAGACAAGACAGGCGAATTCTGCTGCGAAGTTCTCAGAAAAAGAGGCTGTGTGCCCAAAGTAGTACAAGGTAGTTTCCGGAGGATGTTATTTTTTGCTGCTACCTTTCTTTTGGCGTTTAAGCAGTGGTTTTTTAAGTTGGTGTTCGAACAATGATGACTCCTAAATTTTTGGGTGTAGTGTCTTCCCACGTCACCAACAATTTCTTCTTGTTTGCCTGTTTTTAGGTGTTTTTGATGGTTTAGGCTTTAACTGGTTGTCTTAGCAGTACTAAACTGCAACAGCTTCCTTTCAACACGATCGAAACTTGTCTATTCTGCTGCTATTGCGCGGTCATCTGCATAGATGAAACTTTTCGCTGGATAATTCAGTTCTTTTCTTTGTTTCCAAGAAAGATATGAGAAGGATATACTCGAACTATGTCCACTGTCATGGCGGAAAAAAAAAGAATAAAGCGAGGGAGAGGAAAATATGGGGAATATGGCCGGCTCTGAGGGGAATTGCTGAAACTTAGAGACAAGGAGGCAGTAAACAGGGGGCAGCACGACACGACCTGCTAGGCGGAAGTTTACAGTGGACCGCGAGTTCTCTGCCAACACAGACGGTCCGGTGACCAAGACACACGAAACACCTGCTGCCCGCCAGTCCTGGCGTTGGAGGGAGCATGTTTCTGCGCAGATAGCAAGGCGCCGCTAGAGATGTAACGTAAATAAGGCGTTGCTACGGCAACGATCCGCGCCGTCCATAAACAAGCGAGAAAGAAGCCCGCCGCCGCTGTGTTTATAAACAACCTGGCCCGCGGATATTTTCCGTCAAAACAACGGCGGTACTGCGCAGGACCGAAGGACTGCGCCAGCGAAGCGACGGTTCTCTGCTGAGACTATCGCCGATGTGTTTCTGCGAGAAGGTACTGCCATCTAGCAAAGGCCTATGATAGACAGCACTTTACACTGCTAACAAGTTTGGCGGAAGTAAAGCACTACACCATTTCTAACTATGAACTAGCCATCAAGTAAGTGCCGAAGGGTGAGTATTTCACATGCCTATGAAATGGTTTTAAGAAGCCCAGTGCCTTCAATGAGTAACTGACAATGCTTTATTACTACATACGACTTCTACACGCACTGCGTCTTTGGCTATGGAACAATTTTAGGCGACGCCATAGACAAAACATGCACAGAAATTACAGAAAAGGGCCATTAAATTAATAACAAAAATTAGTAACCGAACTCTCTGCAAAGAACTGTGTAAATAGCTGGGGACTCTAACTACGCCATGTGAATAATCTACTCATCTGTTACGTACATCATAAAGAACATCAGGAATTATCACGCAGGCAGCAGCATTTATGATCATGGCGCAAGAGACACATGAAAGTTACATTAGTCACGAGAAAAAAAGTTTTTTCCTGAAAAGGAATAACATTGCGAGTAAAGATACAATTATAATCCAGATATTTAAAAACTCATTTGAACCGTACCTCTTAAATAACACCGGGCTGCATTACAAACGGGTGGCGGGGTGGAGCGGTGGGGGTATGGGTGGGGGGAGAATGCACAGTGGCCAATCAAACAGAAATTAAGTTGCCACCAAACCATGATTGCTGATGGAAGCTTACCACTTACACATTTTGAATCTAAACATTATAAGCTATCATACGAAACATTTTAAGTGAAAGAGAAAGCACTATTTAGATAATACAGCAGGGAATGGTGAAAATTAAGATTATTTAACAATAAACAAGTGTTAATTTGCGATAAACTGTCAGAGTTTAACGAATATGGCAGTAAAATTCAATGCCCAGGATAAAAAATTAACTACCAAAACGAAAACAACAAAATTATTCAAGTATGGTATTAAAGGACCCAAAACATTCCCTGCGGTCCCCTTGTATCAGTTGCCGCAAAACGTTTTTCCTTAAGAGCCAATACTGACATGTAGGGCGACTCGAGCCACACACGAAGAGGGTGGCGGGGTGGATGTAAAGTGGCCACTCAAAGAGAAATTCAATATACACCAAACCATATTTATTGACAGAAGATTACCACTTACACATTTTGAATCATACGAAATATTTTTAATTTAAAAAGAAAATAATGTATTGGAAACCAGTTAAGTTAAAAAGCAATTTAGAACTTCCGACTAGATGCCGTTGTAACCACTCCAAATCAAGATTGTCCATTTAGCCACTATATTTCAGATGATTACACAAAGAGATGGTAATTTTAAAAAAAATTAACAATCTGATAACAGTACTACAGGTGGAGCTCAACGTGAAGCATTTTGTCAATAGACCGTGAATTGTGAACTCAGAAAACTTTTTTTTTATGTGACTGTCACGTTGTAGTACGTACTCGCGATCGATTCCTTCTACCATAACTCGTTTAATGAGCTAGTGTTGCGCATTCCCTACCGAGGATTAATCATACCAGTATTAAAAGAAAAAAAATGAGAACTGATACAGATTTCTAATAAAATTACGCATCTTTCAAAAGTATTAATGTTTTTCCAAGGTATTATGAACATTGCCATAAAAAGATATGCAACTTCATCACATGTATTTTAAATCAATACAGAATTACACTGAAGTCGCGTTCCTTTTGGACGAGGGGCTTCACAGCTAAAGATCAAACAGCTGCATTTCGCTCCGATGGATATTCTTGCAAAGTGTACTTCATCAGCTTCATTAATTCCCCGAAATCTCTCCTGCAAGTGGATTTCATGGCACGTTTTATAGTTAGACGCATCTCCTAGAAGAGTTCGACAGCAGGGTTGCTTCCGTCTGACTGCGAGAGGAGGGAATTAAGGTGTTCCACCAACCTTTTATCCATTCAGTTCAGGCTGTTACGACACAAAATTTATTAGTTTCGAACAGCCAAACGCTTGTCAAAACGAAGGTAGAGATTATGAAAACGTTGAACAATGACGTATGATGATTATCGCGTATCAGTTTGCTGACTGCGACCTCTAATTACACAAACGTTAATTATTTCCTGCCACAGTCGCTGACGTGATAGTGTGCGTGCAAACGAACAGATTCACGTATTTTTATAACAAAAAACAATATTACTTTTTTACCTGATTTTTACATCATCTATATGGTCGGTACAAAACCATAAAAAAAGGAGCGTTGCGTTGACTTTGGTACCAGCATTTCGTGTCGTGCCGCGCTCGGTAACACGCGTAACGATAATTAGAGGGATTTGGTTTGCAGCCGCGCCGTTGGCCTTTTACGGATTTTAATGCACATGATTGCTGGCTGTATGCTCTCGAGCGCATCTTTACGAGACTATAACGAGCAATGGTGACCACATAACCAATCGTCTCGTTATTATGTCCGCGTTTTTTTCGACTTCGAATGCGCCAAAG
This sequence comes from Schistocerca serialis cubense, assembly GCF_023864345.2. Classification (NCBI taxonomy): domain Eukaryota; kingdom Metazoa; phylum Arthropoda; class Insecta; order Orthoptera; family Acrididae; genus Schistocerca; species Schistocerca serialis. The sequence goes on along the minus strand of NC_064646.1, from coordinate 187,920,923 downwards.
AACGCGGTTGTAAAAACTACTGCAGCTTCAATCTTAGCATTGTTCGTTGAAAAACTTACGCGCAATTGAAGCTTAGCAAACATAGAAGTACCAGGGTGGAAGATACCTGTGCTATCCTGCGGGAACTCTGAAAAGTGCTGGAAAAGCGAGGTATATGTCATTTCTTGTAATTTACTATAAGCATACTTAGAACTAGTACATCACAATTGGGCCAATACGATGAAACATTACGACCAAAAGATTTTAATTGAAACGAGAAACGCCTCTACCAGGTTTTATCTTGTGGGAAAGACAGGCGGCATTATCGGACAACTTTTCCACTCCGATTTCACTCAGATTTAAAACATCTAAGCGCATTTCCTATTCTAATTTTTATATAATCCCAAGATCACTTTTATACTATCTATCTTATTCTTTTCAATCCCATATGTTGTATTTATTATAATATTTCCTAATGCAAATCAGATTGCTAGATGACTAGGCTAAAATGACCGTATCTCTCTTCTACAGTCACGTGTTTCTCTCTACCTCTAGGGAATCTGATTTAAACAATTTCAAGAGGCGGAACACTTGTAACAGTTTGTGTGTGCGAAGAGAAATTTGCTGAAGATGAGAAGGCGCATTTACATGAGTATTTTAAAACATCCAGTATTTATTTATTGTCCGATATTAGGACTAAGTTGGAATGGATGTTGGGACTTATTGTAGGTGTATTTGATGTCCAGTCTTGTAAGAGTAGGACGTCAGCATTAATATATATTACAAAGTATGATACTGAACCTTTTACAAATTATAATGAATCCGCCATGTCATTTAATGTTCGATTACGTAGGTGGGCGAAACGTACCAAGAAGTTCGATTACACCGACCCGTTCTTGGTTAGTCATTGGTCGCGTGCGAAGTTTATTGAGAAGTACTGGGAAGCGTTTCAGCAAAATCTGAAGGAACGTCGTGAATTGTCGCATTTTAGATTGTTGTATTCCGGTTGGGCTAAGGAAGTCGTAGCCTGGCATAATGCGTCCTTTCAGTCTACGAAGGCGAGGAAACCTCAACTGTATTTGTTTGCTGACACAAATATTGGGAAGTCTTCATTGATTCTATATATTAAGCTCATTTCCCCTCTACCCCGAAACTATGCAGAGTGTAGTACTTCAAACAGAATGATGGTAAGTTAATATAACCCTGAGCTAAGTTTACTAAACTATGTTAAGGAATTTTACTTTAACGACAGTTTCAGAGAAGAAAAATGATTTTATTATTTTTCCGCCAGTGTAGCAACAATACCGTACAGGCTGTTGTAAATAATTTCGTTTTATCCGATGATGATAGACTGATCGAAATTAGATGGTGAATCTGCTTAGTTCCCCAGCAGCTCTTGATTTTTTGTTTCTGATGCAGCTGATAAATACTGTGAAATAGGGTTGACGCAGCACGGTCAGCGTTTGAATAGAATTTTTGGCGTATTATTCCTTCCCAATACGGAAATATGATGGATCAGCTGAGGACTTTATAAAAGCCATGCCCAGTGCTACGAAGTGGAAACAAGATCTGTACATCGATACGTAGATAACAACTAAACTCGCATGTAGCATATATAAACTGTGTGTATTTATTGTACTTATTACGTCGTTATATGTGTTACAGATTGTGTTCTTGTTTACTATTGTGTTCATACTAGCATATGTGCTGCTGCCATGTAACATACGATGAATAAATGAAATGAAAGCTCTTAGTGGTTCCTATATATATATGACTTTCTTCATATTTTCAAATAAAGTTTTGCAGCCCTCCAGAGCAGGTGGTCACATTCAAAACTTGCGTGGTGACAAAGCCGATAAGTGTAATTCACTTTTTTCAATTTTTAAAACCAAATTCTGGGAAATGCAACACTGGGGGCAGGTTATTTGAAGAACCTACTTTCACTGCTGACGAAGGCCTTTGCGTCGTTTTTAAGAGTGATATGTGGTAACTCACATACAATGACGAAAACGCTTATATCTCTAACAGTAGCAGACATTATAATTAGTGCGCAAAGGCCTGACGTGTATCCAGGACGAAATCAATTAGTTTAGTACTGACACAATTCTGAAAAGAATCGACAAGATGGCTTTTGATGTGGTATCTATAAAATTTTATAAAAGTATGTTCAGTATTCTGAAATAGACGATTGAATATTACAAATGTAAACTTTAAAAATTTCATTAGAAGTTAAAAAATGTTTCGTAATAATTCGTCTGCAAGGTAAATATTGGCTGAGACGTAACTAGAAAGACTTGTGGAGTTGACAGTCGGTAGCCGGAGATGGTGGCGTGGTATGGCGGTGTTGGGCAGAGAGGTGAGGAGGTATGTGGCGGGGAGGGGGGAGAAGGGTGTCTGGCAGCCATTCCAAAGCAGTAAGGGGGTGCTCCGTCCAAAAATACTACTGATTTAAATTACATAGTCTTTTCATTGTGGTCAACAAGTTGTTATGGGCAACAGACCAGATTCAAATTAGTATTAGCGCTTTCCTGCCATCCAGAAATATTGCTTACAGAATAGTCAAAGACATCTCACGTGATTCGAGCCTACGCGTCAAGCGTGAGAAAAAACAATGTGAAAACAAGGTCAAAGTACAATAGGGAACATCGAATACAACAAACTTTTTCAAATAATCATTGGTCTGAATTGCTCCTTAGTGGAGCTACGACCATAAAATAGTAGTCCATCATCGACGAGCGAGCAGCAGTTTCTCCATTAAACACGAATTTTAGAGAGAGTGCGCTAATCATAAAGATGAAGTGTAGAATGTATGAGCCTGGAGGCATACCATCAGATTTTCAGAAAAAAAAACATCATCCACACATTCTTGAAGATACCAATGGCAGATAAGCGTGACAGCTATCGCAAATCAACTTAACGGCTTCTGCACTGAAGTTGCAGACACGAACAATATACAGAATAATGGAAAAGAAATTTGAGGATCTGTTAGATGATGACCAGTAAAAGTGCACGCCCCCCCCCCCCCCCCCGAGTACCAACCAATGCAAATAAATGTCTTATCTCTTTACAGATAATTTAATGTGTTAATATTTGACGTTACGCGTGTAATGCCTCTGTGGCTAAAGAAAAAAAACTCAAGTTTTCACACATCTCCTGAACTATGTGGCAGGTGGCAGCACTAGCAGTGCAGGGTATATAGATCGTGTCGGGAGGAAGGAGGGATATGGCGGGGGGTGTGGGAGAGGGGAAGGGGGCGGAGAACACTGTAGTTGCTGCCGACAAGTGGAAATGGAGCGATTTATCGGACGTCGTAAAGAACACGATCATTGACTTTCGGACGAAGGGTGGAAGCATTTCCAAAATGGCTATGTTTGTACATTGTTCGCGTGAAGCCGTGCTTAAAGTATACCGCGCATGGCAAAATGCCGCTATTCAAAACCGGCGCCAAGGCAACTGTGGTGTACTGGAAATGAGCGTTTGCCCCGTACGGGGCAGGTCCGGCCACCTTGGTGCAGGTCTTATTACATTCGACACCACATTGGGCGACCTGCACGCCGGATGGGGATGAAATGATGACGAAGACAACACAACGCCCAGTCCCTGAGCGGAGAAAATCCCCGACTCAGCCGGGAATCGAACCCGGGCCCCTTAGGACGGCAGTCCGTCAAGCTGACCATTCAGCTATCGGGGCGGGCTGTGGTGTACTATGCACCACAGATAATACGGGTGAACGACGACTACGGAGATTTGCACCGATGGATAGACGTGCAACTGTTGAACCATGCGGCTACTAAAGTGCCTCTTCAACGAGCATTCGGGAATGTTGCTGCGTACGGCGCCCCACAGCGCGTGCTAGGTTCTTGCACCCATGCTGACTGCTGTTCATCGCTGGTGGTGGCTGGAATTTGCATGCCAATACCGCGACTGGACGTCCACTGAGCGGCGACAGGTGGTCCTTTTCAGATGAATCACGTTTTATGCTCCACTGGACAGACGGCCGTTGGCGTGTACTGTGTGAAGCGTCTGAAGCAAACACGCTGCAGCAATTATGCTCAGAGAAATGTTTTCGTGGCATTCCCACGGTGATCTCGTCGTTCTGGAAGGCACAACGGGTCCACAGAAGTACGCATCTACCCTTTGTAACATCATAGATTAAGGGTCGACCTGCGACAGTAATCGCACAACTTGCGTACGGGCCGCTAGACGCCGCCGCGAGCGCTAAGAGTGCATTGCGATCGTAGGCGCGCGTGTTGCAAACGGGCCGCGAGGTGGCGCCACGAGTGCAACCATATAAAAGTGCCGACGGAGTCCGGCCAGCTCTCATTTTTGCCTATTTGCTTAGTTGCTTAGCACTTATTCGTTTATGGCTCATGTTATTGTGCTCTCTTTCAGCCATTCTGATTGTTTTGATTTATTCCCACGTGAGAAATGCTCATTTTGGCATTTCACTTTTGCATATTTTTCATTTTGCTAATAATATGCTCCTTAGCTTTTTATAGTTGAATTGATTAACATAGTCTCATGTACTGTTTATTCATTTCAGTCTGTTCATAATTTGATGTTCTTTAAATACTGTAATAATTATTGGAAGCATTTCTTCCCTTAAACTTGTGTAAAGTATTCTCGATGCAGGATTTGTTCCGTGACACAGGTGTAAGGTTTTGAATATAAATCATATACGAAACTGTGCTTTAAAAGGAATTTATTTTTTCAGTTTGTACTACATCAGACGACAATTTTGTGATATGAGGGAGAAATTTGAGGGGGCGAACCCTTGGAAATAGTCTTAAGTGATCCCCTTTAAAAATAAAAATTTGTGTGACACTGAAAGACGTGACACTGTAAGGCACCGAAAATTTATATATATATATATACGTCACACCTTGGGGGAAAATGCCGACCCCTGTTTTTCCTCGGCACGATGGCATCTAACAGCAAGATAATGCAACGTGCCACACAGCTCGCACTGTACGTGCGTGGTTAGAAGAGCACCAGGATGCCCTGGTCCCTGGCCACCAACTCCCCGGATTTAAATCCAATCGCAAATCTTTAGAACCACTTGGATTGGACTGTTCACGCCATGGATTCTCAGCCGAGAAACCTAGCGCAGCTGGCCACGGCACTGGAGTCGGCAGGGCTCTACATCACTGTCCAGAACCTCACTGACTCTCATCCTGCACGTCTCAAAGCGCTCAACGCTGCAAAAGACAGTTATTCAGGCTTCTGATATGTAGTCACTTCAATGTGACTGGACAGTGCAATTTTGCAGGTACATTCGGTGATATATGTGGATACTGTCTGCAAGATGTGTTGCTGCAGAACCGCTGATGGGAGGAATGTGTAGATAACACTGAAAAAGGGGAGGTTGGGGGCGGGGTGATACAAGATGGTAGGACATATGTTAAGAGGTCAAGGAATAAATTCCAAGGTACTTGAGGGATATACAGAGAATAAAATCTGTAGCGGAAGAAGTGGATTGGCATAAATCCAATAAATTATTGAGGACGTAGCATTCAAGTGCTACTCTGAAATGAAGAGGCTGGAGCAGCATAGGAATTCTTCGCGAACAGCATCAAACCAGAGGACTGCTGTGTAACATCGAAGATTACCCGGTATTACCGTCACTACACAGTATCATAGGCGACCCTAAAGTTAGTATAATGATACACCGAAATCGCTTGCCAATAAAAGCAAGCCATATAAATGTTGACGGTGTCATTGCTACCGCATGAAGATATGGTAACAGCTGTCATCTAGAGGTCCATCGGAAGATGGGCGTACCAAGACTGGTTTACAATCTGACTTGCCACCAGAATTTAGAACAGAGGAGAAGTTCAGACCCTTGTGTACCAGTTGTGATACGAATACAGGCAGGAAGGGTAGTTGAGTAGCCTTCCGAGTTTAGCGTCACTTAACATGAAAGTATTCAGGGTGTGGAACGACGTCATATTGCAAAAAAGTATATAAAGTATATCACTGATGAAACCAACGCTGTGGCCGAGCGGTTTAGGCGCTTCAGTCCGGAACCGCGCTGTTGCTACGGTCGCAGGTTAGAATCCTGCCTCGGGCATGGATGTGTGTAATGTCCTTAGGTTAATTAGGTTTAAGTAGTTCTAAGTCTAGGGGACTGATGACCTCAGATGTTAAGTCCCATAGTGCCTAGAGCCATTTGACCATTTTTTGCGGCCACGGCTACAGTGGCCTTCTTGTCGTCTATCTTTTTTTCCCTCCTTCAGTGTGACGCGGTACCATACCCAGAAAACTTTCATGTTAACTAATACAGGCAGTTGCACGTGTGCTGGCAGTGGCCGAAGCGACTCACACTCCTGCCTGGGGCAGAAGGGTTCCCCAACGGACATTGCAGTACTTTAATGACATCGCGGCCAACCCAAGCGCGCCGTCAGGATGGGCTCGCGTGCGGCCCCGCGCACCGGCAAACGCCAGGGCCGACCGCGCTCACAATGGACGGCCCTCGCCAGCGCACGTGGGCGGCGGTGGCGGCGGCAGCAGCGCCGGCGGTCACAAACCAGGAAATGATGCGGTCCGCCATTGTAAGCGGCCAAACTTCGTTACGCGCTGCCGCCGGCCGCCGCAGTTGAACGAAAGGGTGCTGAAGTACAGCCTTCCTGCCCTGCAGCGCAGAAAAAACGACGCGTCGGATACCGCCACCACGCCGACACGGCAAACAGAATACGCAACGCGCAGATCTAGGTTATTCCTTTCATCCGATATATTAAGTTGGTGCATAAGTTCGTAGTGCTTTCCCAAAAGTTTAATAAACATAACAGAGACTTTAATCACCAATAACAGGCTGAAGAGCCAAAGAAACTGGTACACCTGGCTAATAACGTGTAGCGCCCACGCGAGCACGCAGAAGTGCCGCGACACGACGTGGAATGGACTGTACTCATGTCTGAAGTAGTGCTGGAGGGAAGTGACACTATGACTCCTGCAGGGCTGCCCTTAAATCCGTAAGAGTATAAGGGTGTGGAGGTTGCTTCTGAACAGTACGGTGCAAGGAGTTAGCCAGCAGAAGTGTTTAAACACTGAACAGTGTTCCTCGAGCCACTCTGTAGCAATGGTGGACGTATGGGGTGCCGCATTGACCTGCTGGAATTGCCTAAGTCTGTCGGAATGCACAATGGACATGAATGGTTGCAGGTGATCAGACAGGATGCTTACATACGTGACACCTGCCACAGTCGTATCTAGACGTATCAGGGATCCCATATTACTCCAACTGCACACGCCCCACACCATTACAGAGTCTCCACCAGCTTGAACAGTCCCCTGCTGACATGCAGGGTCCATGGATTCATGAGGTTGTCTCCATGCCCGTACACGACCATCCGCTCTACACAATTTGAAACGAGACTCGTCCGACCAGGCAGCGTGTTTCCAGTCACCAACAGTGCAATGTCGGTGTCGACGGGCCCAGGCGAGGGGTAAAACTGTGTGTTGTGCACTCATCAACGGTACACGAGTAGGCCTTCGGCTGCGAAAGCCCATATCGATGATGTTTCGTTGAATGGTTCGCACGCTGACACTTGCTGGTGGCCAAGCACTGAACTCTGCAGCAATTTGCGGAAGGGTTGCACTTCTATCACGTTGAACGATTCTTTTCAGTCGTCGCTGGTCCATTCGTGCAGGATCTTTTTCCGGCCGCAGCGATGTCGCTGATTTGATGTTCTACCGGGTTCCTGATATTCACGTTGCACTCGTGAAATGTTCGTACTGGAAAATCCCCACCTCATCGCTACCTCGGAGATGCTGTGTCCCACCGCTTGTGCGCCGACTGTAGCACCACGTTCAAACTCAAGTAAATCTTGATAGCCTGAAATTGTAGCAGCAGTAACATTTGTTGCCTTATGTAGGCGTTGCCTACCGCAGCACCATACTCTGCCTGTTTACATATCTCTGTATTTGAATACGCATGCCTATACCAGTTTCTTTGGCGCTTTACTGCGTATTTTCCTACAGCTTTTACAACAGTCTTCCAACGCTGGGGTAGCTTTTCGATTCCACGACTGTAGAAATCACATGGTTTTTAAGCGGAGAAATCATAGAGCCACGTTCGGAGCGTATTTTCATCCGGAAAGGAAGTTCGTTGAAGGTTGTTCGATAAAGAGCGCAAGAACTGGAAATCTGATGGCGCATGATCAGGTGATTAAGATGGGTCTTTAGTCAGTCTTAGCAGAATGCGGGCGGTCGTTATCGTGGAGGAGCATCACTTCATTCAGTCTTCCTGGTCGTTGTTCTTGGACTCCGTCTGCAAGACATCACAGTCGTTGACAATAAATGTCTGCAGCCATGACTACACGTCGAGGAAGCAATTCGTAGTACACCACACCGTCACTGCTCCACCTGACACATAACATTATCTTTTGTGAAAGCGCTCAGGTCTTTGTAAGGAGTGTTCCTGCTTTGTTTGGGCTCAACTATTCCTTTCTTTTCCTTACGTTACTATAAAGGCATCATTTCTCGTTACCAGGTTACAGGATAGGAATAGTTGGTGTTGTTCACGAGACAATTGACGACGACTAGGCAGAGATGCACGTATGGTCACCGGTTGATTTTTGTGATTTTAGCGTAGAGCATGCGGTTCCCGTACACCCAATTTTTTTTAACCTTCTCCACTGCATGAAAATGTCGCACGATGGTTGAATGATCACATTCATGACATTTTCCCGTTCTTGAGTACACTGACTTGTATCATTGTAAATTGTAAATTAATGCGTTTAAACGATCTTCATCAAGCCCTCGAAGATATCCCTCAATGTCGGGAGGCACTAATGTCAAAACGATTCACCTCAAAAAGAGAAAACTATTTCCTTGCCGTGCACTTTCCAATCGCATTATCCTTACACAGGGCGCGAATGTTTCTGACTGCTTGCGCTGCTGTCGCCCCTCTATTGAACTCAAACAGAAGAATATGTTGAAACAGTTCCGATTTCTCCACTTGGCACTCCATTTTCTAGCGTGCACAGCTCCACTCACTATCTACAAATGACAATGTGTAAATTCAAATAGCACAAGTGAACTATTAATAAAAAATGACATGCGATGTATAAACCCTTAGCCAAAACGCTGGACCGCTGTTACTGAGAAGTATGGAATATACACTGAGGTGAGGAAAGTCATGGGATACCTCGTAATGTCGTGTCGGACCTCCTTTTACCCGGCGTAGTGCAGCAAAAAGTGACCAAAAAGTAGACAAGTATCTGTTGTCATGCATTTGCTTTTGGAACTGTACTAGTTACAAACTTTAACATCTCCATAATTTCAATGGTACAAACTGCACACAGCATTATCATTATTTAAATAGGTTCAAAGATTGTGAACACATGTCAATAGGGGCGCGCTGTATCATTCTGTCATTTTTGACGTTCGAGAAAGACAATCTTTCCGGTTTTTTCTTTTCTTACTCCATCTTTCGCCTCCTGTCTTGCCTTTTCTCAGCTTCCCATCGTCCACTGGTTCTACCAGTGGACTAACTAAAGGCAGCAGGTACGGTCACCTTGTGAATGGATGTGTCTTCCTGGAAGTTGCCAAGGTTTTTTTGATTACGCTGCAGAAGGATGCCTTTACACATCTTCCTTACAGTCCCTATCTCTTCCTATGCTTTTTTCATATTTTGGAGCCCTGAAGAAAGAGATTCGTGACTGTCTTTTTGATTCGGACGAAGAGGTGAACTCTTGGGTATAATCATGGTTCCGTAGGCTGCCGCATACATTTTTCCACGAAGGAAATGACCTGCCTTGTCTCACAGTGGGATAATTGTACCGGTAGTAAGACATGCCGATTAGTTTTGAAATAATGAACAGTTTACTTATTTTTGCCATCGGTCTCGTTATCATCTGACTGGCCCTTACATAAGCTCTTCCGTCTCAACAAAATTTATCATATTCGTACTTAGGACACGCTCACGAATTCTGCAGCAAACTGACGTTATGCTGGTACGTAATTCTGAGGGTCGGTAGTTGTGATCTCCTAAAATCGAAATGGGATTCCATCTGAACCTACTGGGTCATTTGTTTTCAACTGTTTCAGCTGCTTGTCAACGCGAGGGATGCCTAATTGTTCGAGGGCCATTTCGAAACTTCTGCACAGAGAGCGTGTTCGTCCGTTGGAACAACTTCCGCACGAAGTAAAAGCTGTTGAGCCGCACTTTCAGGTACCAAGACGAGTGTTCAGTATTATGACAACTTGAGTTTTGAGTGAGAAATGCTGTTTTGAAATGGAAGGAGAAAATGACTGAGGTCAAATCTTACATTGTGACCAGCGACCTTACACCAAGATTTAAAGTTTGCGGGGAAATTCACATTCATTTAATTTAATTTTAATGCAATTTATTGCACAGTTAGAGACCTGTTGCCTTGTGTTTTACAATCAAGTCGTATATTTTAAATATTTCATGTGATAACGTAAATTGTTCCTTATTCCAAACAAATACTGTTTAGCAATAAAAAATCGGAGTCATAATAATGAGTTACTAAGAATAATTAAACTACTGAACGGAAATGGAAGTTATTTAATAAGAGTGTAAGTAATCTGTTAAAATTTAAAGATGTTTAAAGTTGGTAAAGATTAGAGATGACCCGTAGGTTTCTGCCACCTAAGTCCAGCGGAGGGAGGAGGAGGAGGTTACCATCGAAAAAGTACAAAGAAGGGCAGCTCGTTTTGTATTATCGCGAAATAGGGGAAATAGTGCCACAGACATGATACGTGAATTGGAGTGGCAATCATTAAAACAAAGGCGTTTTTAGTTGGGACGGGATCTCATGAAATTTCAATCATCAGTTTTCTCCTCCGATTGCGAAAACATTCTGTTGGCACACACCTACATAGGGAGAAATTATCATCATGATAAAATAAGAGAAATCAGGGCTCGCACAAAAAAATTTAAGTGCTCGTTTTTCCCGCGTGCCGTTCGAGAGTAGAACGGTAGAGAGACAGCATGAAGGTGGTTCATTGGACCCTCTGCCAGGCACTTTATTGTGAATAGCAGAGTAATCACGTAGTTGTAGATGTGCAGTGCGCCCACGGCTGCAACGTAGCTACGTGACAGCTCTGTGCTGCCTAGGCGGGCGCCGCGGTTACTGATGCTACGCTCCCATGCCTTGGTTACAAATTATTACGATCCCCATTACTAACTAGACAGACCGCCACACTTCTATGTTTCCATAATTATTTGGTGGCACCTGAAGATAAAGCTTTAGGCTTCGAAACCGGTCGTGCAATAAATAAGAAATTACTGACAAGCGGATTTTTTATTCTACTAGTATGTTCCTCTGTTATGGATGTTCGGCTGTTCAAATATTTTGTACAGGTTTTGCGTGACTCCAGCTAAAATATCCTGTCACAGCTAATGTAGTAAATCATTAGTCCAGGAAGTTTTCATCATCGTCTGTATTGTTGATCGGGTCAGTTTTGCCTTCCTTCTCTGATGCGTCTGCCATGTTGATTGTTGAAATTCACAGCCATTTAGTTGAAGTTTGTGGGGGGAGGGGGCAGAGTATTTTCTCGAAGCACACTATCACGGTCCGCCTCCTGTACCCGCAAAGGCCATCCTCAGCAGTCCATATTTAAAATATAGATGTCGAATATGGATTATCACAAGAATGCAGCGACAGCAACAGGTAAGAGTGCCCTACGATATCACTGTGACAGGGCAGAACTACACGGACTTCCTGCGAAATGTTTTGCAGTCAGAGGTTCGCCAAATAAGGCTCGACGCTTTCACTGCTGGAGTTGGCTACGCATTTTGCATGATAACGCACGACAGCATACCAGTAGACAGAGTTTTGGAGAATTATGGACGGGAAATGTTACCCAGTCCATCCTACAGTAATAAAAAGAAATCACCAGATTTTGATTCAAGAAACCATTACAAAGGAAAAGTTTCCAAAACCACTTCTTCTCATGCAACGATCTCAGTAGTCAGGCACGTCAACAAAGATGGAGTCCTAACAGGAATAGGAAACTTGCCAAAACGCTGGACCGCTGTTACTGAGAAGTATGGAATATACACTGAGGTGAGGAAAGTCATGGGATACCTCGTAATGTCGTGTCGGACCTCCTTTTACCCGGCGTAGTGCAGCAACTCGACGCGGAATCAAGTCGTTGCAAGTCCCCTGCAGAAATATTGAACCATGCTGCCTCTATAGCCGTCCATAACTGCGAAAGTTTTGCTGGTGCAGGATTTTGTGCACGAACTGGCCTCTCGATTATGTCCCATAAATGTTCGATGGGATTCATGTTGGTCGATCTGAGTGGCAAACCATTCGCTCGAATTGTGCAGATGTTCTTCAAACCAATCGTGAACAATTATGGCCCGGTGACATGGGACACTGTCATCCTTAAAAATCATCGTTGTTTGGGAACACGAAATCCTTGAATGGCTGGCTGCAAGTGGTCTCCAAATAGCCAAACATAACCATTTTCAGTCAATGGCCAGTTCAGTTCGACCACAGGACGAAGTCTATTCCACGCAAACACAGCCCACACCATTAAGGAGCCACTACCAAATTGCACAGTGGCTAGGCGGACAACTTGGGCCCATGGCGTCGTGGGGTCTCCGCTACACTCGAACCTTATCATCAGCTCTTACCAACTGAACTTGGGACTCATCTGATCAGGTTTCGGTTTTCCAGTCCTCTGAGACCCAACCGATATGGTCACAAACCCAGGAAAGGTTATGCAGGCGATGTCGCGCTGTTAACAAAAGCACTCGAGTCGGTCGTCTGCTTCCAGAGCCCATTAACGCCAAATTTCGGCGCACTGTTGTGACGCATACGTTCTTCGTACGTCCCACAATGGTTGCTCCGGGTATTTCACGCAGGGTTGCCCGGCTGTCAGCAATGGCAATTCTACGCAAACGCCGCTGCTCTCGGTCGTTATGCGAATGCCGTTGGCAACTGCGTTGTCCGCGGTGAGAGGTAATGCATGAAATTTGGTGTTCTTGGCATGCTCTTGACACAATGGATCTCTCCGCGTTCAGACACTGTTAATTCCCGTCGTGCGGCCACAATCACGTCGGAAACCTTTACCTACGAGTCACCTGAGTACAAATGACAGCTCAGGCAATGTACTGCTTTTTTATACCTTGTGTACGCGATACTACCGCCATCCGTATATATGCAAATCCTTATCCCATGACTTTTGTCACCTCAGAGTACGTTGAAAGCCTGTTAAGTTATTTTATGAAAAAAAGACGATTTTGAATCACAATTTTACGGTGTGCAGATGTTTTGAAATGGGCCTCGTATGTCCTCCACACGGGAATCCGTTTGGCAGTCAAGCCATTGTATGCATGTACGACTCTAAATGATTTTTTTTAAATCCCTACCTTATGAAATTATGTTTTTCTGGGAGACACACCGAATCTCAAATTTATCTTCGGTAAGGGTAGAAGCTGATGTAATGAACTAATATTTATAGCAAGGCCTGGACTTGTAGAACCTGGGTCTCCTGCTCACTAGGCAGATGTGTCATCCAGTACGCCATCCTGGTATTGTGGCTGACACAGAAGGAAAGAGCACCTTAGTCCAATGCCCTCCCTAACACAAACTTCAAATCATATCTCATCCCATCGTGATTTTCCCCTTCTTAAATGTCTCCAGGTTACTATAATTACATTCCATCAATACGAGGGTAATGCCAAAAGTAAGGTCTCCTGTTTTTTTTAAGTACAGAACTCTGTGTGGCAGTTGGTCGCGCTGTTATGAAGAGTGCTTCACGCGCTGTGTGCAAACATGCGCACGCCGCCATGAGGCGCTCAGTCTTGGCTTGGCAGCCGTTGAGAATGGAGCTCCCGTTGAATGTTACCGCCAAGTGCGAATTGCACGCAGTTATTCGGTTTCTGAACGCAAAGAGCACTGCGCCGATTGAAACCCATCGCCAATTGACGGAAGTGTATGGTGAGTCGTGCATGGATGTCAAAAATGTTCGTAAGTGGCGTAGAGAGTTTGAGCTGATCGGAAGGTTGGGCAAAGCATGCGTGCAGATCGACCGATCATCCTGGATGATCTCTGTGATCTCTGCACGTTGGTTCCTGAGGTTTCCCGAAGCACCGCTCACAGAATTTTAACGGAAACATTGAACTACCGGAAGGTGTGCGCAAGATGGGTGCCACGCATGCTGACTGAGGACCACAAGCGCAACGAGTTGATTCTTCCTGCGCATTTCTTCACCGCCTTGCAGCTAAACAGGACAGCTCTCTGCACTCAACTGTCACGAGAAACGAAACCTGGGCATACCACTTTACACCTGAGACCAAGCAACAATCATGTCAGTGGCGGCATACTTCTCCGCCAAAGCCGCGGAAATTCAGACGAACACGGTCTGCCAGTAAAGTCATGAAAACCGTTTTTTTTGGATCGGAAAGGGGTATTGTTGGTCGACTTTATGCCCACTGGGACCACAATTAACGCTGACAGGTACTGTGAGACTCTGAAAAAAAAACTCAAACGGGCAATTCAGAACCGGAGGAATGTTGAGCAAAAGCGCACACATTCTCCAGAACTACGCTCGGCCACACATCGCTCGGCAAACCGTTGCTCTCCTGCAACAGTTTCAGTGGAACATAATCACCCACCCACCCTATGGTCCTGACTTGGCGCCCAGTGACTATCACCTGTTCCCTAAGTTAAAAGAACATTTGGCCGGAAAGCGATTCAGCTCCAACGACGAGGTGAAAGAAGAGGTTCTTATCTTTCTGAACAGCATGGCGGCGGGCTGGTATGACATGGGCATACAAAAACTGCCACAGCGTCTACAAAAACGCATCGTCGGAAATGGTGATTATGTCGAAAAATAGCTAAATGTTCAAGCTGTAAACTGATGTAAACCATTGTAGAAATAAGGTGGTCTATGTACGTATAAGAAAATAGGAGACTTTACTTTTGGGATTACTCTAGTAGATCATAACCTGAGGTACAGGCAGGATTCCTCCATTACGTACAAGGCTGGTATGCTATTTCAATATCGGAAAGCCTTGGCAATAGTGATGATTTAAGAAGGGGGTTTCCTGGTAGATGCCGTGTTCCTTGACTTCCGCAAGGCGTTCGTTACAGTTCCCCACAGTTGTTTAATGAACAAAGTAAGAGCATATGGACTATCAGACCAATTGTGTGATTGGATTGAAGAGTTCCTAGATAACAGAACGCAGCATGTCATTCTCAATGGAGAGAAGTCTTCCGAAGTAAGAGTGACTTCAGATGTGCCGCAGGGGAGTGTCGTAGGACCGTTGCTATTCGAAATATACATAAATGACCTTGTGGATGACATCGGAAGTTCACTGAGGCTTTTTGCGGATGATGCTGTGGTATATCGAGAGGTTGTAACAATGGAAAATTGTACTGGAATGCAGGAGGATCTGCAGCGAATTGATGCATGGTGCAGGGAATGGCAATTGAATCTCAATGTAGACAAGTGTAATGTGCTGCGAATACATAGAAAGAAAGATCCCTTATCATTTAGCTACAATATAGCAGGTCAGCAACTGGAAGCAGTTAATTCCATAAATTATCTGGGAGTACGCATTAGGAGTGATTTAAAATGGAATGATCATACAAAGTTGATCGTCGGTAAAGCAGATGCCAGACTGAGGTTCATTGGAAGACTCCTAAGGAAATGCAGTCCGAAAACAAAGGTTACAGCACACTTGTTTGCCCAATGCTTGAATACCGCTCACCGGTGTGGGATCCGTACCAGATAGGGTTGATAGAAGAGACAGAGAAGATCCAACGGAGAGCAGCTCGCTTCGTTACAGGATCATTTAGTAATCGCGAAAGCGTTACGGCGAT
The DNA here is from genome assembly GCF_023864345.2 of Schistocerca serialis cubense. Classification (NCBI taxonomy): domain Eukaryota; kingdom Metazoa; phylum Arthropoda; class Insecta; order Orthoptera; family Acrididae; genus Schistocerca; species Schistocerca serialis. The sequence continues at coordinate 187,905,138 of NC_064646.1, read as the reverse complement.
GATAGATTAACTCCAGTGGAAGACTCTGCAGGAGAGACGCTCAGTAGCTCGGTACGGGCTTTTGTTGAAGTTTCGAGAACATACCTTCACCGAGGAGTCAAGCAGTATATTGCTCCCTCCTACGTATATCTCGCGGAGAGACCATGAGTATAAAATCAGAGAGATTAGAGCCCACACAGAGGCATACCGACAATCCTTCTGTCCACGAACAATACGGGACTGGAATAGAAGGGAGAACTGATAGAGGTACTCAAGGTACCCTCCGCCACACACCGTCAAATGGCTTGCGGAGTATGGATGTAGATGTAGATGTAGATGTAGAAGATGGGCTTAGACGTGAACTGGAAGCCAGGGAGGGTTTTGAAAATGACAGTCCGTGCAGCTGTTTCAGCCACAATCCCAGGGTAGCGCAGTGGATAACGTATTCGTCTACTAAGCAGGAGACTCGGGTTCAAATCCCGGACTTAATTCATTACTTTTACTGCTATACTTACTTTCACGACTAATTAAATTAGAAATAGGTGGTACAGAGTAATATTTTTTAACGGCATGGCTCCCCCTCTGCCCTTCCGCGCGGCGCGGTCAGCGGAGAGGAGACACTGTAGCCCTTCGCGGGTGGATTTTCCTCCCCCGCGAGTGGCGTAATAAAGGCGGGGGCGGAGGTGGGGGCGGCGGCTAATAAACAGCGGACCGGCGGGCATTATCACCGGACCGGCGTCGAGTCAGCGCCGCCGGCGGCAGCGGCGCCGCCGCCGACGCCCGCGGCGCAACACGGCGCGCCGGCCGCGCAAATTAAAAACGCTTCCGGCGCTTTTCTCCCGTTCCCACTCCCACTCCTCTGCTCTTTTCTTCCGCTGCCTTTCGTTTTGTTCCCGCAGCACGGCGCGTGCCCCCTGCGGCGCCATCGGATTTTTTTTCTTTTTTTCTTACACCGCGGTACTACTGTGCGGTGGAAGGGCGGACGGTAGTTTTGCGACGGGATGAACCCGACATCTTCGCGGCGTCTGTAAAATGGGTGCCTGCCGCGGAGACAAAGATATTGCAGGCCTCGTCTAACACCGGACCGGCCTCAGCAAAGGGAATGACGGCCAACTGAGAAAACTTCAGCGGTGCTAGTGTAGACCGACCAGCAGCGCGTGCCTTGCTTGCTTTACTAACTACAACTCGGCTATCAAATGAAGCGAATCTTGTACGCACAGAAAGGTACTAAATTTCATTTTTTATTTATGTTCTGTCGAAATGATATATGACGGCTGCGTCGTAAAAGATAATTATAACGTCATAGATTGCGTATAGCGAGAACCACCGAAGGCATTATCTGAATGTTATTCACCTTTTAAAACAGAAGTAGGGAAGCGAGGTCTTCCGTTTCTCATGTTCACGTCTCTACTTCTTGTGTGTGGTTAGTGAATAGAGGTACGTGTAACTCCTTTGTGCAATTTACTATTATTAGTGATATTTCAATCTGGTTTGTGTGTTTTAGCAGTTCAGATCTGTGTATGAGAATTGTGCATACATCTATTTGGAAGCAAAACGGGCGACAGCTACGGTGTCTGGTCGTTTCACCATTAAGTACATACAAAGACGAACCTTTCCATTGTTTTTCTACATGGTCCAATTTCCTGTAAGTGGTGTCTGTTACCGACCGCTGTGGCCGAGCGGTTCTAGGCGCTTCAGTCCGGAACCGCGCTGCTGCTACGGTCGCAGGTTCGAATCCTGCCTTGGGCATGGTTGTGTGTGAGATGTCCTTAGGTTAGTTAGGTTTAAGTAGTTCTAAGTCTAGGGGACTGATGACCTCAGATGTTAAGCCCCATAGTGCTCAGAGCCATTTGAACCACTTGGTGTCTGTTCTTTCGGACATGTCCGAAAGAGCATACATCATTTTGATCCTGCAGCCATTATGAATCAAGACGCAATGGAACTAAAGACACTGGCTGCCAGTGGGCACTGATAAATCAGTGGGTATAGTTGAAAATTTGTGTTCGGTCCAGCACAAATTTTTAACTTTACCGATAGATATAAACCAATGCTTACTTGCAGCTAATATCCTTAATTTATTTGTGTCGTACGTCCAATTTCATACTTTTTGGCACTTCGTGCGTGGAATTCAGTATAATATATTCTCATGGTCAATGCTTTCAAGCACTGGGATGTACAACAGGCACCAGAGCATGCCGCGATGGCAGGAGTAAGATACTAAAGCTGATGAAAGTTAACCAAATAATACTAAATTTTGTGCTGAGTGTTAATCTAGAAATCGCATCGTGCCATCGCATTTCTGACGTCTATTTACTGAGGCAAATCTTTCTTAAATTCATTGCATACATTTTAATAACAGCTAAATATTTTTTTCCAAATTTTATTCTGCCAGTAAGAAAGGATACGTTACACAGCTACCTACAAGACATACAGTGCTATAGAAATTAGCTGGTATTTGAATGCCCCCACCAGAGTACAATACAGGGATGCTGAGACTGTCGGCTTCCACTGTGTTACCGCTTCCGCTACATGAAGCATTCTTCCTGCCATTCCAATAAAACGCCCTGCCCTAATTAAAATAATAATAATAAAATAGATTTCTATCATACTTAGAGACACTATGGATGCCTATACCGGTAGTGAATTTCAGAATTTTTTGTAGGATATGGAGACTAACTGCATATTCGTTACTATTCTAATACAAATAAAACTGGAAAAAATCGCTGATTTCGAAAGCTTATAGCGAACGCAATGCGATACGAAACTTCTCAAGAATCTATTGACGAGAGAGATACTTTGGCAGTCAACGAGAAAAATAACCGTATTTCAGTTAGTTGAATAGTTACGAAATATGACGTGTAAGTCTAAAACAGTCTTTCATCCGTTTCAAAATAAATACTCCGTCCCTCGTTAGGAACATACGAAGGCGTGTTGAAAATAATGACTCCGAATATTTTTTGTGCAAACTCTTGAAGCTTTTTCAATTAAAAAAAACATAGACATTCTACAACTTTATTCTTCACGTCTCCGTATTTATTTCTCAACATAGTCACCCTGGCAACGGACACATTTCTCCCAAAGACAGACCAGTTTATTGATATCGTCAGTGCGTAGTGTTTGACTTTGTTGAAGGAACCACAACCCCATCTCTACTTGCACCGCTTCATCACTGTCGAAATGAAGTCGCTGAAGATGTTCTTCAAGTTTTGGAAACATGAAAATCGGGTGGAGCCAAGTCGCGACTGTATGCAGAATGATCGATGACAATGATCCCAAGACGACGCACTGTTGAAGATGTCGCAGTGCTCTTGGTTCAAATGGCTCCGAGCACTATGGGACTTAACATCTGAGGTCATCAGTCCCCTAGACTTAGAACTACGTAAACCTAACTAACGTAAGGACATCACACACGTCCATGCCGGAGGCAGGATTCGAACCTGTGATGGTAGCTGGAGCGTGGTTCCGGACTGAAGCGCCTAGAACCGCTCGGCCACAGCGGCCGGTTGTGTGGTCTGGCGTTATCATGCTGAAGGAGAGGGTTCTCCAAGTGCAGAATAACTCTTCGAATTTGAAACTCGATTACAGCACGCCGTTTCTGACGCACTGACATAGTTGTTACACACACTACAATTCGGGGCCCAGTGGCAGAGGTTCAAATGGCTCTGAGCACTATGGGACTCAACATCTTAGGTCATAAGTCCCCTAGAACTTAGAACTACTTAAACCTAACCAACCTAAGGACATCACACACACCCATGCCCGAGGCAGGATTCGAACCTGCGACCGTAGCAGTCCCGCGGTTCCGGACTGCAGCGCCAGTGGCAGAGGGCTGGATATATGCAGACATGAAATATAAAGATGTAGAACGTTAATAAGGTTCGTTTTATGTGAAAGGATTTACGTTTTCACATAAAAAATTCGGTGGTATTACATTTCAGCAAGCCCTCGTATATTTTTAAATGCTTGGAGACATTTTAGAGATACATACGGAACGTGTATTGCGGAATTTTTACGTCAATTCTGCAGTAGATATAAACTTTAAAGCAATTTTTTATTGCCACTGACAGCGCTGATTTGTGGTGGCTGCCTGTAGACACAGTAGTTGGCCCGACAAGTGCGAACTTAGGATTTTGAAGCTCAGATGCTAAACCAATTTAAATACAACTGTACTCTAACAGGCATCCGAGACAAAAATTCAACACTGAGAAACAGCAGGTAATGAAGTTTACCACGAGTTTCTGAAACTGTCGAAATCTACTTCGAACACGAATCCAGTGACGACTTCAGCGATAAGCCTACAATAAAATATTCGCACGTAACTGTATATCAAGGCCCTACTAGGTAGAGCTATATACAGAGGTGTCCAAAATTAAAGCAAACAAACCGCTCTTTTCCCGTCCTTTGTCTAATTCACAATATAATCATACAAACTGTCAACAGATGTCCGTATGATTGTGTTCTGCACAGAAGATGACATTCCGGTCAACAGGCAATCACGCCAACGATGGCGGCAGGGCACCTATCAAATGGGGTAGTGTTTCCGGATAGTCCCACATCCACAATCGTTGTGTGCACAGTCACAATCGGTGCAGTATGGCACAGACAAGATGCCTACCAGACTCTCTACGGTGGAGGGACATATGAAAGAGAAAGCAGAACAGTCGCAAACTGGTGTGGCCCCGTGGCTTAACGTGAATTATTCTGTTGTTTCTCGGATGTGACTACTGTTTATAGAGAACGAAACTGTGTCCTGAAGACCAGGGCAGGGCCGACCACGTGTGACATAAGAAAGAGAGGACCGTTATTTGGCTGTAAGGGCATAATTGTATCGCCTTAGTACTGCATGGCAACTGGCATCACATCTCGCAGCATCCACTGGACGTGTTGTATTGAGGCACGCGGTGTACAGAATGCTTCGGCAGAGTAGCCTTTATTGTCAGAGACCTGCGGTATGTGCACCTCTGACTCATCTTCACAGAAGAGAGCGCCTCAAGTGGAGTCGTCAACATGCCACCTGGTCCAAATGGCCCTGAGCGCTATGGGATTTAACATCTGAGGTCATCAGTCCCCTAGAACTTAGAACTACTTAAACCTAACTAACTTAGGGACAGCACACACACCCACGCCCGAAGCAGGATTCGAACCTGCGACCGTAGCGGCCGGCTATGCCACCTGGACGGTGGAACAGTGGGCCAATGTTCTTTTCACAGATGAGTTTCGATTTGCTCTGGAGAGTGATTCTTGACGGATTTGTATCTGAGGTAACGCGGAACAAGATTTCGGGTCCCAAACATTGTGGAAAGAGACCAACATCGAGGAAGATCCCTACTGGTGTGAGCAGGGATTATCTTGACCACTCGAACACCTCTTCAAGAAATTGTACAGGTGATTCGGCAGGGTTTAACTGCTGTCAGGTATCTTGTTAAGACCTTGGGGCCTCACGTGCGGTTGTTACGATGCTGTTGACGCAGGTTTCGTACTGATGGACGATAATGCTCGACCTCAAAGAGCGTGGGAGCTTGATGTTTTCTTGGAAATAGAAGATATTGCACACGTGACGTGGCCTGCTCGCTCTCCCGATTTGAATCCTATAGCGAATGGCTAGGATAGCACTAGGGAGAAGGGTTGCAGCACGTCAGCATCCACCAACCACTCAACAACACTTGTGAGTGGCGCTGCATGTTGCCTCAACATGAGATTGATCGCATCATTCACAGCATGTCCTGTCGCTGTCAAGCCTACACTGCTGGCAGAGGTGATCACGCCCCATACCGAGCACATTATCCGAGTTGTCACAATGTGTGTGCAAATCCGTTAAGTTGGAAAAAACTAAGAACATTTTTCTCTGCCGTTATGCATGTTAGTTGTTTACGTTATTTATTTTTACATTGTTTCTACTTTACCTATTAATACTACTTTACCTATTTATACTGATTTGTGGCAAAATAAACGCAGTGTTGCAAAATTTCCGTTTGTTGCTTTAATTTTGGACACCAGTGTAGATTATGTGAGGATGAGAGGCAACAGTAGACTACATGCAGACTATACTACAAGTAACAGAAGTCGTACCCCTGCAACCCTAGGTTAGGGTTGGAGTCCACAGAAGTACTATGCGACACACCCTCCAATAGGACTGCAAAGTGGAAGTGCACGCTGGTAAAATATTCAAATACCCGATTCAAACAGTTCAAAAAAACAAGTATGGAAAAAGCATTAAGCTTTATTGGTGATTCCTGACACCTGACCATCCAAGAGCGCTAGCCCAGAAAGACACGCAGGAGAGAATTTTTGGAAAGTGCGAGAGCTGTGAAAGTGGCTTGTAGCGTGCCTGGATAGCTCAGTCGTTAAGAGCACTGCAATTCCCGGGTTCGAATGCTGCTGCGGCATAATTTCTTGGAGAGTATGTAATAAATCATTTCTTTAGTTTCCCTACATGGGTAGTGGTCCGGTCGAGTACGTATGCTTTTCTCGAGGGCGATTTATTTTCCCAGCACGGCCCGTATTTTCCAGCACCTGTACGAAATAAACTTAGAAACGTCCTGGCAGAAACCAGCTCTTTGCTAAGTGCTATTAGTGGGAAATGGAAACGGCCAACGGAAATGTTTGAATTCTGTTCCCGAGACTGAATGCTAAAATAATATCGTGGAGCTGTTTCGGGGCTCGAGAAATAGAGAATTCGGCTGGCAGATGAATCGCGACGAGTCCTGTGGTGGTGGTGGTGGTGGTGGTGGTGGTGGTGGTGTTTCGAAAGAGTGATGAGTGTATCAAGTTGCGAGTGAGTCATCATTAGGCATAAGAAGCAAAGTTGTTTTGCCCATGAGGAAAGGTACCAAAAAGTTCGCAAACGAATTATAGTGCGCGGTCGTGAGTTACCAATTTGGTAATTAGGCGGTTTTCTAGGTGAGGGTTGCAGTTTAGTGGGTGTAGAGGAGCTCTGTGGGAAAAGGACACATAGCAAAGCGTCGAGCTATTACCAAGATGGACGTTGTATTTAACGAATGAGGAAAACTTGGCGATATGTACGATAAAACATATGTGTAAATTGTGCTTGTTCCAGTGGAAACTGGAACCGTGTTGTTTTTGTGTGTCATTCTCTTTGATTTTAGCCTCTTATCCTGCTCTGTTATGGAGGCAATTATCAGCAGGAGAGAGTAGCAACATGTTGGAGTTCTGAAAGTATGGACTGATACAGGCAACTGGTAAGTGCTGTGCGAGAAGTGAAAATTTTCACTCTGTATCGCGGATCAAAGCTATGTTGGTGACGTTTCTTTCCTTATTTACTTACCTGTTTGTTGAACAGGGCAAGGTTGGGGTCATCATGCCCTCTGTTACATTTAACCAGGCATTCAATATATTGTGTATCACATTCATTCCCATAAGCACGTTCTAATTATATTGTTGCAAATAATACAAATGCAAAAGTAACTCTGTCTTTTACACTTTCAAGATTAAACTGCTAAAACGATTTTGGTGAAATCTGGTATGGAGATAGCTTGAACGTTGAGGAAGAACATAGGCTAATTTAGAAAGTCTGTAGTACAACATATTTATTGATTTCCAGAATATAACGTGAAATACGGAACAGTAATTATTCTTTGAAAAAGCTATTTATTCCTTGACTTTTTTTAACCTTACCATATTTTTGAAAACGCTTTTATTGTTTGAAATGTTCTACATAATATGATTCAACGTAATGAATATATATAATGTTTGTAAATCTCTAGCTCCATACTGATATCATTCACAAGCCCGTCCCATTTTTGACCCTACGTTTCACGCGTCTCTCATAGCTTCCGAGATGCTTGAAGATTCATAATGACTGCGTCGTTTAAAGGTTCTACGACAAACAGACGGAGGCCATACGCTTACATGTGGAACGTGAGAGGCTTTTGGTTACGCCGTATTTGATTATGATCTATTAACTGATTATGTTAATCATAAGTTAGTCATACTGGGGGATGGATCAAAAATATAAGCAGTATAACGCATAGAAAAAGAAGGAAGTGTTGCTCTGGTGAAAAATCTCATATCTAGTACCAGGTGCAATAATGCAAGCTTTCAGATTCGACATACAGCAAAATAATAACAGAGACTCTATATTCCGGTATTGCATAATTTTTTTATACGTACATCTCTACGCCACTATGTACACAGATACATTGTAAAACATTCAGTAACTACCATAGTGCAGAAAGAGAAAAAAGTAATGTTTACGGACACGAGGAAGTACGGCAATAGAATTAAGTCTAATAAAGTAGATTTAAACAATGAGAGGACATAGCGGAAGCTGTGGAATACGGAAGGAAAGAAGAATGTGATTAAAAAATGAATGAAGATAGGGGAAGAGAAAGTGGCGTAACTGATCGAGGAATGAAAAGAGCAAGATGCGAAATGGGAGATGATGGAAGCATTTACTTCACTGTTTGACAGAGGCACAAACTGACCATAAACATTAATTACTGGTGAAACGTTACGCAGGCGGCACAAGGCAAAGTTTCACCTTTTACTCAGAAGCAGTATGCCATTTAATTGTGCGCAAATTCAGGATAACTTGTTTCAAAGGTGAACGGCAGCAACAAAGGAGTTTGTGAATGTTTTCGTTTTACGGATGTGCGCAGCTAGGGTGCTAGGTAAGTGAGACCTTGAGTTTCGATTATAATGAGATGAGAGTTATTTAATCTCTGACGCAAGTTACTGGGGTAAATGTGATGAAATAAACATCGCGTGTGGTAGTCACGTAACTTGTCTGGCTACGAAGTCTTTCGCGACGTATTTCTTGAATAAAAATCTCTCGGTGTACATGCCGCTTGAAGTTTTATCCTGAATTGACGCGGCATGTACACCGAGAGATTTTTATTCACGCAACTTGTCTGCCCGTAGCCAACCTGGGCGGGAGTGTGAAGCACCGCCGTGGGCAAATAGAGGGGCACTGTAGGTGTAACGCACACAAGGATTCACGGTAAGTCACGGCCGTCTAGTGTTATTTACACTGACTCAACACTATAGCAGAGCAAAGGATTAAACCAGGAGTGACACAAAACGTTACTGCGTAAATCAGCGCGCAACACGTGGCTTGATTTGTCTCATGCGTCGCAAATCAGAAAGGCAACGAGGATTCTTGCCGCGGCCCTGACGCAAAGGCGGCTACGGGACACAGACGAAAGAAGCGTTTCATATATTCTTAAAACGCTCCTCACACGGGAAGAGGCAGCTAAAGTTCACGTGGACGCGGACAGGAAATCCAACCACACGTGATTTAGCGCCAGAATCGCATGGGGAAGCTCTGGTTAACGTGATTGGCGACTGTGGCGCTCTCCAATGGCAGCTATCGGATATATCTGGACCGCAAACGACACAATTTGTTTACGAAAACGGACGCGGACGTTACCTCTATTAAAACGTACATCATCTTCCTTGTCTACACGCTAGTCATGTTGTTCTGTCTGCAGTACGCTTAAACAAAAATAATAAGATAAAAAGGAGATTTCCATGTCTAGTCAGTAACGAGATCAGCTTATAAAAATTAAAATAAATCGGAAAAACTCACTGCCGAGGGAGAGGGAGCGGGGGGGGGGGGGGAGGGAGGGAGGGAGGGAGAGGGAGAGGGAGAGGGAGAGGGAGAGGCAGAGAGAGAGAGAGAGAGAGAGAGAGAGAGAAAGAGAGAGAAAGAGAGAGCGTATATTTACACAACATGGAATATTACAGAAGATCTTTCTGTTAATTCGTTAACAAAGTCCCACAACCTAGAAAAGACGAAATTGTGAAAAAAATAGGATATAGCAAGACGCAAATTCCTTACACATTGTTTCGTAACTCACTAACGCCAGCAGCTGCACTACAATGAGCTACTACAATAAATGGTCTTCTGAAGGCTTTAATCCCGATATTTTATAACTGAATTTAACAACAACAAATTCTGCCAAGAACGACGCATTTTTTATTGTTTCTTCAATGGGTTGTTGCCCCAAAACGGCGTCCTTTCACAACACGCGAGTTATAACACGAAAATAACTGAGTACAATAATTCTTTAATATGACGTTTCTCGTCATTTTATTAGAACAAATCGTACCAATAACGAAGCATTTTCGAGAAGTCCTCAATGTACCGGTTCTTAGAAACAGCAAATATTCATCGGGTGTAAGTTGCTCTATAAAACCCAACAAATATGGGATTCAACCGAAAACGAGAAATACAATACGGCGTCTCACAGTATCTGCTTATATGGGCCCCACAACTAACTTAAGACGTCAGACTAGTTGCACTGTCTGACATATTTCGTGAACGCTCGGCTGCATCCGGGACCAGGTGGGATATCAGTACGTGATGAAGGAGCACCGAACAAAGTCCTTAACTTGTCATACGTTATCGCGAGCGTGAATCTATTTCAACGCGCGCCTACAACGTTTTAAAATGGTCTCAAATAGTAACTCGCTACCTGCCGAAGACGGTCGCTGCAGGTAGTCAGACCTTTAGTGTCACGTGCTGTGTCTTTCTCCTGCGCCTCGAATAACAATAACTGATGTCACAGAAGTCGTACGCTCCACGCCAACGTTAGCTAACACCTCCCGTGTGAGAACGGCTTAAGTGCGCTAATTCCTGAAATATTGCAACTACCTGAGCAGAGAGTTAAAAGAACACGGCTAGCAGAGACAGCAACGTGGGTGACGTCATCTGAAGCGTACAGAAAATGGAGCGGCGTGAGGCAGGGCGCGTGACAGGTTTAGCGGGGAGATGCAGCTAATCAGCCGCTGTCGTCGGCCCGCTGGGGGAGGCAGGGAGCAACGAGGGACGCGCCTTGATTGGCCTGCTAGCAGCCATCGCCCGGAAGTCCCAGGAAACCAGAGAGGGGGGCCAGGGGGGAGACAGCCGAGCCGGCAGGAAAAATTAATTGGTCGAGGAAATCGCAGTCGGGTGCCGCTATAGGGGCGGGCGGCGCTGACTCACCGAGCGCGGCCGTCTAGCCTCCTTAATTAAACCGTCTGCGTTGCGTGAGTAATGCCACACCGACGCTGCGCGCGGGGTGGGGGAGTCGCCTGCCTTATCGGCCGCCGCTGCGGCTACACTTCCCCGCCACCTCCGCGCTCTCTTCAGGCTCCGTTGGTTTCTTCGAACGGTTATCGTCAAACAATTGTGTAAGGCGTCACATTCCACTTCTTTATTGCGGTGGCAAGATTAGCGAAGTGGAACACATCAGATGTCTAGTATGAAGGCAAATTTCCATTACCTCCTGGAGATGCTGGATATACATGTCTTTTACATCACTGTACTGTCAGCCTCAACTATCTACCTATCATTCAATCATTTTCGTGTCCGGTCAGGATTTCTAGAGCGCAGCAGCTCTGATGGTTAGTTTATCTGCCTCGCTCAAGTCCTGTGTTGTGCGAGGACGTTCCACTAGCGGGGATACGAACAAGTGCGGATTTCGTGTTCCGTATTCTGAGCAAACGTCTCCATTTGCTGGAAGGATTCCCATTTTAAAACGTCTTTTATTTCACTTTCTTGTCTGTGTATCTGTCTGTCCGCCCAACTTTTTGCACTGATCTCAACCCTTTGAGTCCCAACAATACGCAAAAACCACAATTTTAAAAATTTTCATAAAAGTAACCTTTATTATCACAGTAAGCAACGAATACAAGTAGACACTGGCAAAAAGTAAACAATCAATTGCTTTAAGGAGGTGGTTTTACTTAGGAAGTGCTACGATATACAGTTTCCAACAAATTATCATTTTATGTGATATATTTGAAAGCTTATTCGTATTTTTTTAGACATAATCCCTCATCTTCAGACTTCTGTGAACTCATAAAGCCTAAAACAAATTGCAGTCATAAATAACAATCAAAAATGGGCCTAAAATGTAACAAACTTCGTGTCAAAACTATATACTGCCCCAGTGGTCTCATTCCGAGTCCATTCATAAAAGCAGCAGTACAAACTTGACTTTAGAGATGCTTACTTTCATTGTCAAAGATCTAGTCATTATGGCCACCATAAATAAAACTGAATTTCACAATCTCCTATAATCACGTAGCATAATCTCTGCAACGACAGTTGCTTTCAACGTTATACAGGGTGTTCGGAAATACCCGTTACAAACTTGTAGGCCTTGTAGAGGGGAGTGAGGACATAATATTTTGAATAGGAATCCATGTCTAGAAACATACTGTTTCCATCCTTCTACAATTTCAATTCAGACGTGTAACTCATCCACTTCTGCTTGAGGAATCGAATTACAACTGACACAGTACAATTATTAGGTAACAATTCGAAAGGAACACGACGAAACACCCATTTATCACTTACACAAATTTGTTTGTATTAACACTTAAACATTACGTGTTTACATCATTCCACAAAAAAAAGGAACCCAACAAACTGTACGTACGGAACAGTAGTGATGCATTACAACAGCCGCTCGATGTGGCGACCACCAACGTTGATACAGACATTGTACCAATGAAGCATGTTCTGTTACACACTCTCCATCCTATCTGGGGCCTCCCCAATATAGAGCAGCGGCCAGAACTTGTGCCAGCACATCTTCCGTCTCTACAGGAGTCTCATAAATCAAACTTTGCATACAACCCCACAAAAAGTAGTACACGTGACCCTGTTTACCATGTAGCATATCAGGACAAGCAGCTCCGAGACTTTTCCTCGGCAGATGTGGACGCATTATACATCTGAATTGAAACATTCATAAAACGGAAACATTACGTTTCTGGACAAGGGTTCCTGTTTCAAATATTATGTACTCATTCCCCTCTAAGAGTCCTAGATGCCTGTAATGACTGCTACAATGCACTACATTTATGAAAGTATGTCAGTGTACACTAGATGTCTCTGTCTTGCAATAACACCAGCGGTTTCACGCTAAGGGCACTAGTACTTCAAAACAAAATTAATTAAATGGTGGTTTCAGGCAGAAACCACTGCCACTCAAAAGGTTAAACTAACCTCCCAGTGACAGAGACATCTGAAATTTTAAACATAACTCTGAAATGGATGACAATGTAGTGTTAACTTGCTTTCTTGTCTGTCTGATCCACCTAGCTGACATGGGGGTGGAGTTTGGGTAAATATAGCAGGCAACGCCTGCCATCTAGCCTGTCCTGCGCAACCGGCATCTTGCGTAGGTAATATTGGAACGCGTTCCAAGCGGTATGCGTGGAACTCTAAGCCCGCCGCTAGACGGCACTGCTACACCTGCGAGCGCTAGTATCGCCTCTGCTACGCTGCAGGACCACGCCCACCTTACCGGCTAATTAGAGCTTGGAGCCACACTACAAAGCTAGCCGCGCCGCGGGTCTGCCTTCGTTATTCGTGGTAGTTACTATCCATCACTAACGAATACTTGACCAAAACCCTCAAAGGACTTAAGGACCCACAGAGAGCCCAACGCCTTTGCAAGCGACTACACAATTAAGTGAAACCATTTCTCACACCTTGCCACTCCAGAAGAAAAAATTGCGGCGATCACTCTTTGGACACAACATGAAAAAAAAGGTCTGCCTTCAATTGTGTGTTTGCTGCGCTCTCGTATTGGTCTTACTAGACACCATTGCTCTGGTCTCGGATTTTGGTACGAATTTTTCATTCTTGGATTATTCGTTTGAACTGTCGTTATTCTTCTGTGCCGTCTGGTTTTCTCTTGTTGTTGTACTCCTGTTCACACTCAGCTAACCGCTACTGACCACCCCTGCACAGTCTGCCTGCCTCTGCTGGTTATTTGATCGTTTCCGATCCCTGTCAGATTCCAATCACAATAGTTTGCAACTATAAATACAATTTAAATAAAAATTGTTTGAATATAACATGTTTTTAAACTGGGCTAACAGTATGAAATAATTATTCAAACAGAATTTTTTTTTGTTATATAAGTTTTTAAATCGGACTAAAAAGTATAAGACAATTTCTCCTCGACAGTTTTCCAATCCTTTACAGATAGTTCTGAAAATTTGTGATTGTGAATTTTTAATATCTATGTAAATATTTGTTAGAGTTATAACGAAAAAAGTGAAGCGCAAGCAATACATAATCGTTGCATGAATTGAACCTTCTAAATATTATCTATTGCATGTATCCAACATTTTTCGTTATAAATCTCAGAGGTATGTTCATAGTTTAAAAATATGTTATATTAAAAATTTATTTTTATTTAAATAATCATTTTACATGCTGGCCTTACCACGGGAGACGCCCACCCTAAGAGATATAGTGATATCCAGACTGGACAGGGCACATTGTTTCCTGACGCTCTTTCTTTGCAAGGATATCCAGCAGTAGCTTGCTCTTCCATCTGGTGACGTGATTAGACTCTAGTGTTCCCTCCAGAGGTTGAGTTCCAGCAATGAAACTCACACTAGATTTAACTAGACGGAGTACAGCTTGATGATTATGCAGTAGATGAATGGGATCATTGACCTGCGTCACCATCTCCGCATGGGCGGAAACAGCTCCTTCGGATATTGGTATAGTGGGGGTGGGGTGGGGGAAGGGGGAGGGAGCTATTCCAATAGTAGGGTAGAGTCTGTCAGCTGGAGTTCGCGTCATACATCCCGACGCAGTGCCGATGCCAACCTATCCCCCCTCCCCCCCCCCCCCCCCCCCCCCCCCCACACACACACACACATACACAAAGCAAGAGCAGAAGTTGCAACGGGAATGCCCATCATAACTGATTTGGCGATATGCAAACAGGATAGGACAGATCGCTTCCTAGGACTAGCTATTCCTTTTGACGGATATCCAGCAACAGTTTACTCTAGGGGGGCATAAGGAATAGGTCGCTAGGTGGTGGCTGTGACTTTCCTCAAAATACTGTCGCTTGCACTGATCTTCAGCGTGGTGTAACTCCACATACTATTCACTGACCATACGCAATAATACTTTGGGACATTTCAAAAGGTAAAGGTTTAGTTTAACGGCGTGCCTTTTGACCCCACTTGCGGCATGAACGCACGGATATCAGAGCAGGTATGAGACTGGGTTGAAATTTCACAGGAAACTGAACTCTGAATACCATTCTTAATGGGGAGCACTCGCTACAAACGAAAACAGGGTCCGACGTACACCTCATGGAAGTAAGTTAGAACCGCAACTAGTCACGATACGCATAAGTTACTTGCTAGATAATCTTTGCAGCTCTCTGGAGCTGTTCTAAGCATAATATACAAACATATTGTACCATATCGATGCGCTCCGATAACCGCGCGCGTTAAACCTATGGCGCATAGCGTTCGCTACAGTGGTCAGGTGTTAATGGTCGCTTCTTTGGAAACGCCAATCAGTCCTGAGGCTGGAAATGCACACAGTCCACTGCAGTGGGCACTCCCTAAATGGTGCTGTGCCTTGCAGGCATTTGCAACCTAATGACTGACTGAAAACGCCAGAGAAGTGATCAATGAAACCTGTTCACCTCAGTGTAAATGTTCCATCGTAGGGTTAAAGCGCCTGCTCCCAGGACACGGGGTTGCGCGATCGAGTCTACTGCCCGTTGTGATTTTCGGCGGTTTCCCACATCTGACCAGGTGAATACCGGACTGGTAACCACATCTCGCCTCAGTTACATGATTCGCAAATATTTAGAAAAAGTTCGCACACTTGCACATGAGATGACATCAGACGCAGACAAATGGCGTACGCAAATTCCGTCTCAGAGAACTTAGCTCTATACCGCTAAATTCCACAATCGAAATAATATTCCAACCCCACGCAGACATGGGATATGGCCAGGCAGAAGAAAAATAATAATAAGAAGATACTGTAGCGTTTTATGATCGTGCCTGTGGGCTGTATGCTTGGCTAACATGAACGCCAGATCCGATTTCCGATATCCGATGGAAGGAGGATATGTCAAGCCTGGAGATGACGGGCCATTATCTCCGTAATCCACTTAAGTAGGTAGTGGTCTATTATACTTACCTAAGAGCGAGTTATTTTCCCATGATGGCTAATGTTTTTCAACTCGTGTTTGAAATAAATTTTGAAAAGCCCTAACAGAAAGCACATCTTTGCTGTTGACTGCAGTTAGCGGGAGCAGTAGAAGGATAATTTAATTATTTGTTTATGTATTTGCTTTTTTTTCTTTTAGTCTGTTATCTATAAGGAAGAGCAGAATTTGCTGCGCACTAATTGACATGAATACAGCGCACAATATTTTAACATAATTTCAGATGTGTTAACATAACTAAGCATTGTGATATTCAAGGAAAAAAAACTGCACAGTATATCTAACCCAGAAGAAAAGTAATAATTTTAAAAAAGAAGAAAAGTCTACATGCTCAATTTGGTCATCTGGCGGGTCGCTATACGTTCTCTGGAATCCAAAGGGCACATGCTTCTGGTCTGGTACACTATGCTGCATTGCTGGTTCATAAATTTTGTAATTTATAATTCTGAACTACACTACTATAGAGCACAACAAATCACATTATTACATGGTATCAGAACCAAGCTAGCTTCCTCATTTATCTTGATAGTTAGCCTCCGGCGCACTGAGGTACAACTCAGGATTCAGAAGGGCTTTGCTGCTGTTACATCCAAGACTGAGAGATTGGGAGATGGCTGTCAGTGTCTCAGGAAATCCTTCCTGGTCCTCCCTGAGGTTTGTTCTAGGCAAGTGTTCCGCCGTGGTGCGTCTTAATGTCATTATGTATGCCTCTTGGTTATCTTTCAGCCATAAGTTGTTATTTCAGATTATGCTACAGTTCCTCGCTCCTTATTGAGTTAAAAAAAAAAAAAGAAAGGTTCTGAGCACTATGGGACTTAACATCTTAGGTCATCAGTCCCCTAGAACTTAGAACTACTTAAACCTAACTAACCTAAGGACACACACACATCCAAGCCCGAGGCAGGATTCGAACCTGCGACCGTAGCAGTACCGCGGTTCCGGACTGAAGCGCCTAGAACCGCACGGCCACCGCGGCCGGCTATCGAGTTACAGACTGTTGTATTACCAAATCAATAAAATGTGTGAATTCTGTTCCTGAAGCAGATTAGCTAAGATGTAAACTAATTTCGTGAAACTCATGCGATCTTGCGAAAATAAGAGGGTCCTCATGGGTGTAGTAGGTAAGTCGTGAGCCGTGTGGGGGCTCTGGCGATGTGTTAAATGTTGCAATCAGAGCACATTCTCCGTCACTACGCCTCTTAGCACATTATTTGTACTGACAGTCATAATCTTCATACCCTTAATCAATTTCCATCCATGGTACAACAAATTTCATAGCACCTTCCGCAAGAGTTTCTCCAGTGAACACTGACCCATACAATGACACCGATCAGTTTTCCATCACACACGGCCTTTTGACCATCGGCTGTACGCGACTGTATTAGACGTCATGCGAAAAACGTCGTGATAACAAAGGACTGTTGTACAAGAACAGTCGTTTCTTGCTGCTAGTCACTTTTGAAAATCTTTGTGTTCCCGTTATTTACTTCTTTCGCTCTTTAATGCCAGACTCACAGAACAACGTAGGAAAATTTCGATTTAATCTGTAAGAAGCCTTTCAAAGGAGAAATGACGACTTACGAGGTGATACTTGGAGGAAGAGACAGGGAGCAAGCCGTAATAAAAGTTTTATGCGAGTCACGGATGCATTTTGATATCAGCAGCTACTTCGGCTAGTAACGAAGCTACAGGGAAGGGTACAAGGATGCGTTCCTTGTGTTATTCTCCTTGGATCGCACGTCCCGTTTTATTTTCCACCTCAGCTACGAAACGTCCTCAAACGCAGCCGGCGCACAGATACTGAATTGTCACATGCTGCCCAGATGCTCTCTTTGAGCATCTCGGATTGGCTTTCATCTTACGGACGAACTCACGCGGTGATAGCAGCTACTTCGGTGAGCCTGCTTTCATGACGCCGTAAATACATGCAACGAAGCAGGCAGCGCACGCGCCCTTAATGCCATCCGTCACTGCATTCTGCGCAGAAAATCCCTTTGCCAACGCCGCGCTGTGGTAATGACAGAAGCCGAGCTTGCGGTTCCGCTGGAACACTCAGCAGACAGAGTCGTCATCCATCCGTTCTACCGAAGAGATACTGGTGCAGGTCTACACATGAAAGAAAACGAAGAAGGAAGTGCTGAATGCCGAGGATCGAAGGCGGGGCTTCGAGCTACTTTGGAGGATGGGCGGCTGGCTCGATGACGATGGGTCCTATACAAAGGCGGAAGGTCTTTCATCTTCTGTGTTGAAATCGACCGGTGCTACACGCACAGTCATCGAGAGATGAAGCGCGTGCACGTCTCGATTGCGAACTTCCGGCCCTTTGACGGTTGCTCGGGCAATTGTGGACTACGAGATGACTCTTCTGTCGCTGATGTTCTCTCATGCTTCGCCTTAGCTTCGCCCTCTGTTGCTTTCTTCTAGGAATTTGCAATAAATTAATTCATCGTGGGTCAACAGATCCAGTAAGGCCGGAGAACGATGGAAAAACATTTTTTTTTTTCTATCTGCCCTGAGACCAACTACGGGGCAGAAATTTACTTGTTCCACGAGAAAAGCTCGTGGATGTACTGACAAACATAGCCACCCTCTTCCTAAATTGAACCCATATAACAAGACAGCGTTTCCTAAATCTCGACCGAGCATGAAGTAAAATTACATGTTGGTTGACGAAATTTTCGCGAGTATTTAGACTTATAGCGGAGACCTTAAGTGATAAACACAAAATAGAAACTTTTTTTGTTAAGCAACTGTGAGTGACGTGAAATGTTATTAATGGAAATTAAAAAAATCTTAAAGAATTCGTGCTAATGTTGTAGGTGTTGTATGGACGACTGATTACTGCTGGTACAGAGCAGTGTTGTGACTGTGTGGTTGTAGATGTTGATAATGCAAGTGAAACGAAGTGAAATGGCGAAATTAGCGTTGGACAACGTATTACGCTGAGAAATGAGTCAGTAGTCTACATTATTCCACTGTACGGCGTTGGCAGAGAGTGTCGGGCATTATGAACGGGAAATGGCAAACATCAGCATGCTATGGAAGTGAGTACCTATAATGCGCGTTCCGGTACTTCATAGAGCCAGTCACTGTATACAGCACACATTTCTACAACTTCTAAGCATAGTGGGTAAGTCTAGCTTCCCTTGGATCGACCGGTGGCCGGAATGCCAACAAGCTGAAAAGTGATGGCATAATCTCTTAAGAACACGAGGCTCGTTGGCCTTAATTACAAACCTGTTACTGATTGGGAAAAATGGCACTGCAAAGAGGCCGGAGGGGAATGCGAAATGCCACGAAAAACACGTAGTTATGCAGCATGTCTCAAGAAAGAAGCACTATCACTCATTATCGGAAATTCGAGATGGGAATGAAACGTCAGACGTATTTGTCGCCTACGCAGTTGACATTTAAGTTGTAGTCACTGCAAACATTGCCCGGCTAGAAGAGAAAGCCAGTGGAATACTATAAACTATTGTACACTGATGTCACAACAACAAACTCGGGGTAACCGGAAACAAAACAACTACGCATTACCGGAAGGATCAGTCCAAAGCACTACTTCAGCTAAAATAGGGGACACGAACTTCAAACGAACATATGTAACACGCAGTCGTGGGGTACACATAGATGAGAAACTGAATTTCCGCGAAGACATAAGGCTTACAACAGACACAGCAGAAAAAAATACTACATAAGTTGGTGAGGCTAAATTCAAAACAGTACGGACTACCTCTACCAGTTATCAGGACATACCATGTGCGGTCTTCGAACCAGCACTCAGTCCCGCAGTTAACACGTGGGCGTACAGACTGAACCTGGCCACCAACAAAGCGTCACTCAGACGAGGGTAGAGAAGTGTCCTACTTACACTATCAGGAGCCTTCGGCACCATCTCAGTGGATGTACTGTGTATTGTGCTCGGAATGTGCCCGATAGATATCACGATCAAATACAGAACTACGTGGTACTGGTTAAAGATGGAGAGAGTACATAAGATACACACAGTAACAGATGTACCGATACAGACAACATGCATTGACAAACAGTATTTCAAAACCAACACATAAAGAGTACCTGCGGACAAAACATAACAGACATGGATATATGCAACTTAACAACAATCGCCAAGCCGCCCGCTGTGGCCGAGCGGTTCTAGGCGCTTCAGTCGGGAACCGCGCTGCTGCTACGGTCGCAGTTTCGAATCCTGCCTCGGGCATGGATGTGTGTGATGTTCTTAGGTTAGTTAGGTTTAAGTAGTTCTAAGTTCTGGGGGACTGCTGACGTCAGATGTTGAAGTCCCATAGCGCCCAGAGCCGTTTGAACCGTTTTGAACAATCGCCAGAGGGTGGACAGCGGCACCCACAGTGACAGCAACAACGGTGAAATTTAGGACGATAAGGAATATGAGATGTAAAAGTACGTAAAAGTCTATAATTATGAATCATACACAGCGTGCGAAAATGCACTGACAAATTTTTCACCAGTCAAATAATACTAAAGGATTGCGAATACTAGAGTTAATTAAGTGTAAGGTGCTGACATTCTAGTCACGAAAGCAACCAATGTCGTACATAGATGAATACCAAACGTTAATGCTTATGATAAGTAATACCATTTACCTACTACTCACGGTTAATTAGATTATTGTGACTTACAGTCAACAGCTCGAAGAAACCATTCCGAGGTATTCGCTGCCAGTCACAAGTCTCTCCTCTATCCTATCATCTTTTTACAGTCTTCTTAAAGCAACAAATTTTATTTATATTTCATATCAACTTACCGTTATTTTTTAAAAAAGTGTATACTCGGTGTCAAATATTGCAGATAAAAACAAAACTACAAGAAACATGACAAACGAAAACTGTAATACGTACGGCTGTTTTAAAATGTCAGGTAACAGGTGTCTAAATCTGCAATATATATATATATATATATATATATATATATATATATATATATATATATATATATATATATATATATATATATCGGAAATACAAGGTACATCTCCTGACTGCTGCGAATCAGAAAGCTGAACGTTCTGGCCAAACCGAAAAGGTGGCTTTTATTACTTTTATTAAAACATTCCGAGCTATTACGCCGTGATCGAACAAATTTTTTGTACAGATGGCAGCTGGTGTGCTATCAGATATCTTGTTATTCCAATTACACGGGAAATCAACAAAGGGGGTGCCGTAGATTTTGAGAAAGACCGACGCCCTCCTTGATTTTCTGCTGACTTCAGTGGAAGACTGGCATATCTCTTTTCCAGCAGTGGAACCTAGATATCATTCATCGTGTTCAGTCAGAAGGTGGGTTGTCAACACTGAATGATATTTCGATTCCGGTGATCAAAACATGTGTACCTGTCTTCCACCAGGACGCGCTAGCATATGACAGCAACCCATGACGACCAACGGCTCTCTAGTTTGGAAAACATTTGACACGCGTTACAGCGACGCTTCCGGTTACGGGGAGGCGAACCTGCACCGGTCGAATCTGCCTCGCGGGTTAAGGACGAGAGCTGCGGGAACAAACCTGTTGAACACATATGTTATCCACATGAAACTTTTCCTGGACGTCAGTCGTGAAGGAGACGGACGGTGACCATATGATGGGCGTTTATCGTAGGTAGATACCTTATCCCTTTCCCTGCAAGCAGCTACCTCGCGTCTGAAGTCTGGATGGGCACTTCCAGCTAAATGGTAGTGACTATCCCGTGGTGAAGGTTTCAGACATGCAGTCACTGGTCCACACGACTCGTTAACGGCAACATCCCCATGTTTAGCGTGGACAGAATTAAACCGCAGAAGGCTAGTCTATTCACCTGCAGCGTAACACAGCTGTATAAATACAACTACACTCTAAAACAAAAAAGACGCACCAGGAAGGAATTATCTGAATGGGACTGAAACCAGTAGATGTAATGTACATGTACAGACAAACAAATGAATTGGCGCTTTGGAATGTTGTTGGTTGGAGGGCCCTGCCCATAATGCTACCTTGTTGGCCACGGTAGGGTTTGGCATGCACGAAGACAAGCAGCAGAAACTGTCGTCGTGTGCGGACCGGAATTATCTTGCTGAAATGTAAGCCCAGGATGGCTTACCGTAAGAGCAACGAAATGGTGCGTAGAATATTATCGACGTACGGTTGTGATGTAAAGAGTCCTGTGAAAATAAATGGCACCCCAGACCATCACACCAGGTTGTCGGACCATATGGCGGGCTACAGTCAAGTCGGTATTCCACCATTATCTGGGGTGTAGAAAGACACGTCCTCGCTGGTCATCGGGGCTCAGTCGAGGCAGGCCTCAAGACAATTCTACTCCATTTAGTGAAATTGAAGGCCGAAGACGTTTCTGGAGACACCGCGTACAAGGGTGGGACGCCAACCGGACTGTCGCCCTCCATACCTCCCAATCACAAGAGTGACGATCTCGGATACCGTTTATTTTCATAGCAGGTACCTTTTGATTGCCATCCGCGCCACAGTTACAACACAGCGGTACGTCCGTGATGTTCTGGCCGTCCGCTGAGGCCGAGCGGTTCCAGACGCTTCAGTCCGGAACTGCGCTGCTGCTACTGTCGCAGGTTCGAATCCTGCCTCGGGCATAGATGTGAGTGATGTCCTTAGGTTAGTTAGGTTTAAGTAGTTCTAAGTCTACGGGACTGATGTCCTCAGATGTAAAGCCCCATAGTGCTTAGAGACATCTGAACCTTTTGTGATATTCTGCACCCCGTTTTGTCGCCATTCATGGCAATCTAAACTGGGCTTACATTTCAGCAAGATAAGGCCCATCTTCAAGCGACGCGAGTTTGTACGACGTGTCTTCGTTCTTGCCGAACCCTAGATTTGCCAGCAAAGTCGAAGGATCTCTCCCCAACTGAGAACTTTCGCAACAATACGTGCAGAGCCCTAAAACCAGCCCGGGATTTTGACGATCTAACGCGCGAACCTGACAGAATTTGGCACGACATCCCTCATGAGGGCAACCAACAATTCTGTAAGTCGAAGCCAAGCCGCTTACATAAGGGCGAGAGGTAGACCAATGCGCAACTGACTTGCTCCTTTTGTGAATCTCTTTCTATTAAAGAAATCATAAATTTTTCTGAAATTGTAATTCTTTGTCCATCTGCACACGTACATCACATCTACCGATCTCCGTCTCATTCGGATAAAACCTTCCTGTTGTTTCGTCTTCTTTGTCTTTGAGTGATAAATCAGTGTTTTCTGCTGCTGCATCCCAAGATGTTCCCAAAATTTTGTGGCAATATGCATATTTCTTGCAGGTACTTTTTGGTATCCATTCAGACAGCGGTGCATGAAAGTTAATGAACAGTCAATAGTGGCCAGAATATAATCCTGTGGAACGAACGACCGTGAAATAATAGCTCGGAAAATTTTAATAACAGTGACAGTTGTAGACATAAAAGTTTACATTTTACAATCGCGAAAGGAGCTGTCGAGAGTTCCCAAGTTCGAGAAGCCTAGATGCCACGTTCACAACGGCGCAACGGAAATCTCAGAGTGATAAGAAGAGCCTCGCGTTTACGCGAGTTTTGCTGCGGCAGTTAGGCGGAAGCTGCTTAGCGATACACGGGGCCCGATCCGCGCAGCACCACCCGCCGTCGCTGCCGCGGCGTGGTGGCCTTTGTTGCCAGAGAAATAATGCCCACCCACGGAAAGCTCCGGGC
Organism: Schistocerca serialis cubense; assembly: GCF_023864345.2. Classification (NCBI taxonomy): domain Eukaryota; kingdom Metazoa; phylum Arthropoda; class Insecta; order Orthoptera; family Acrididae; genus Schistocerca; species Schistocerca serialis. The sequence continues at coordinate 187,881,506 of NC_064646.1, read as the reverse complement.
GCGCGATGAAAGAGAGCAAACGCTTTGCACGCATCCGCGGGTAGCATCCGCTGAATGAAGCGGCCGCCTATCTGTCTGCTGTGTGTCTATCAGGGCGGGCGGCACTTGTGGCGCTCACAAAACACTGTGCGGCCGCCGCAGGCACCAAGGATTGTGCTGCCGCTCTCAAGACGGCGTAGCGCACGCCGGCATTTATTCCCGCATTCAGGCCGCAGCCTCACTACTAGAGCCCCCTCCGCTGTCTCTCTCGCTCCTTCCCCCGCAGTGCAGGAGCGAAGAAAGAGACGCATGTAATCCACTTGTCTTCTCCTTTCGCTCCCCCGCCGCGCCGCACCCCGCTCCGGAGGCCCTTGGCGCTCGCTGCCCGTCTTCCTCCAGACCGCCGCAGCGGCGGGCGGCTCTCGTGAACGCAAACCTCCCGGAAAGCTTTTACCGTCGTCTGCGGGGAGCGGCCTGGCCTCTTATTACTACTTAGTGCGGCCGAAGCCGCCTCTTCCACCAGCTCCCTGCTCCTCTTCCAGCCGCCCCGAGGGCGGAGGAACCGGTCTGTGCGTGAAGAATAAAACGCGCAGAAATATCGTATCGCCTCAGCCTCCGGGGAGCGAGCTCCCTTCACACTGCGATGCAGACGTTACGCGTCGCTGCTGAATCGCCCAACACTCCAATGGCGACAATGCTCCGTGACTTAGTTGACCAGTTGAGGATGAAGCACGACGACCCCAGCTCAGTTGATATGGTCCCTATTCCACCCATTTATAAGGAGCCATCAAAAAGTTTCCGTTCGAAGGCCGCACAGCGCAGAATCGGTACGACAATCAGGCAAAATCGCCGTGAGCACTGAGGCAATCGTCTCATCAATTCACCAGGTTTAAGGTACCCAACTGATATATACAGGGTGTTACAAAAAGGTACGGCCAAACTTTCAGGAAACATTCCTCACACACAAATAAAGAAAAGATGTTATGTGCACATGTGTCCGGAAACGCTTAATTTCCATGTTAGAGCTCATTTTAGTTTCGTCAGTATGTACGCTCAATGGAGCACGTTGTCATGATTTCATACGGGATACTCTACCTGTGCTGCTAGAACATGTGCCTTTACAAGTACGACACAACATGTGGTTCATGCACGATGGAGCTCCTGCACATTTCAGTCGAAGTGGTCGTACGCTTCTCAACAACAGATTCGGTGACCGATGGATTGGTAGAGGCGGACCAATTCCATGGCCTCCACGCTCTCCTGGCCTCAACCCTCTTGACTTTCATTTATGGGGGCATTTGAAAGCTCTTGTCTACGCAACCCCGGTACCAAATGTAGAGACTCTTAGTGCTCGTATTGTGGACGGCTGTGATACAATACGCCATTCTCCAGGGATGCATCAGCGCATCAGGGATTCCATGCGACGGAGGGTGCATGCATGTATCCTCGCTAACGGAGGACATTTTGAACATTTCCTGTAACAAAGTGTTTGAAGTCACGCTGGTACGTTCTGTTGCTGTGTGTTTCCATTCCATGATTAATGTGATTTAAAGAGAAGTAATAAAATGAGCTCTAACATGGAAAGTAAGCGATTCCGGACACATGCCCACATAACATTTTTCTTTCTTTGTGTGTGAGGAATGTTTCCTGAAAGTTTGGCCGTACCTTTTTGTTACACTCTGTATATAAAACTGTGTCCTGTTTCGTGAAGAAGTCCATACGTTCGTTCTGCATATCCTCGTCACCCAAGAATCGTCAACCCTTCAACGCCTTTCTTACGGGACCGAAGGCGTGATAATCACATGGGAAGCAATCAGGACTGCAGGACGGGTGCTCGAGTGGCTCCCATTAGAGATGGCGTACTTTCTGCGTTATGATATTTGCGATAAGGTTCAAAATGGTTCAAATGGCTCTCAGCACTATGGGACTTAACATCTATGGTCATCAGTCCCCTAGAACTTAGAACTACTTAAACCTAACTAACTTACGGACATCACACACATCCATGCCCGAGGCAGGATTCGAACCTGCGACCGTAGCAGTCGCGCGGTTCCGGACTGAGCGCCTAGAACCGCGAGACCACCGCGGCCGGCTTTGCGATAAGGGGACGTGCATTATCATGTAGGCTCACGGAACTTGGTGCACCATTCCACAACGGCGGATTTCGACACACACGCTGCAGCAAACATATTCTTCATTCTCCGATGGATCTCTACCGCTATTTGCCCTTCGGCAGCCAATAAATGAATAAAAGCACGTTAGTCTTATTTGGACGAATTTGGTAATAACATCACCATATTTCATATTTCCGAATTTAACGCGCGCACGTCGGAAAGACCCAAATGCCACACTGACCCCATGTCTATACGTCGGTTCTTACATACCCGCATCGGAGAAGCGCTACTCTGCAATAACGCGAGGAAAATTTTTGATCGCCTAATACACATCGCGTGAGTTTTCAAGAAACTGTGTGTGGTTGTGAGGGAACAGAATCCCAGAATATACAGTTCTTTAAAATGAATGCGGTAGTTTTTCACTTAGGCTGTTTTTATTTAGACTTTTTCTTTGTTTCACCACTAGTTTCGCCTTTTTAAGCTCTTATCGAATGTTAAGCTATATAAAAGTGACACATACATTAAAATGGCAGGCTATTCACACGATTTGATTCTGTACGTTTGGGTTTAGAAATTTTACTTTCTTGATATTTCGGGGGATAGTAGATAAACCACCTGCCAAACCATCAAGAACAGTACAACTTGTAAATCAAAAACAAATGGAGCACATCATGTTGAAGTGCTGCCTTTTTCATATGAATAGTACCGTTTTCTACTCTGAAAAAGCCGAAATTAACTGTGAAAAGAAGTATTAGTCTAAACAAATACGTATAACGTACGGGGGAAAGTGTACCACCTGCTTAATAAATTTATGGCTGAGTCGCCCACTATGAACAAGGTATATGAGACACTTACGAGACAGCAAACAAAGCCTTCAAAAACCTATATAGGATGTACCTAACAAACAGACAGCACTGATCACGGACAATTTTCGGCATGACACCGATAGGACCAAACAGTGATTGCAAAGTTACAATGTTATCATCATCATCATCATGTGACGGTGAGAGTGAAGAGAGCGAGTGACAGTATATTAGTTGCAATACTAACGTCATCCACTACTCAGCAATATACATGTTGTTGTAGGGTAAGATGCTAGAGAAACGAGATTATCCTAAACACATCATAAAGGTTCTGGAAGATATGTATACAGACAAAAATACATAATTATTAAAACAGGTGTCGCAGTTTCAGATATGAAACCTGTGAATCAGGGTGTCAGACAAGGTTGCTCTTTATTTACAGATCGGAAATTTTGTTCAAAAATTGCACGTAAGACACGCACATGAAACATGAATAATTTTGCTTGAACACAGGACAAATCAAAATGAATATATCTACTACAAACGGCTGTATCTATTCAATGCTTCGCGATATGCTGGTATGAGTTACAGACAATGTAAAAGAAAGTTCAAAATTTGTTTTGCGTACTTTATAGGTTCTCTGTATGACTCTCCTTAATCACAAGGTCAACATTTAAGCGATAACCCATCTCACCGATTCATTCTGAGGCATATTTGGAATCACTGACACGAGGATATTAGAAATGCTCATTTCTGAGTCCTGGAATCGTTTAGGCCAAATAGGCACATACACAAGGTCTTCCAAATAAACCCACAAAAAGAAATCAATGGGCGATGATGATTATGATGTTTGGTTTGTTGGACGCTCAAGATCATCAGCGCCCATACAAATTCCCAATCTGTACGCACTCCAATCTAGCCACTTTCACGAATGATGAGGACAACACAAAACACCCAGTCTCCGGGCAGAGAAAATCCCTAACCCGGCCGGGAATCGAACTCGGGAATCCGTAATCCAGAGGTAGCAACGCTAGCCACTATACCACGAGCCGCGGACAATCAATGGGTGCCTAGTTCTCAGATCTCGAACTTCCATATCGCATGGCTGGATGCTTCAATCTGCTGAAAGAAATTTTGAACTTTTTTTACACTGTCTGTAATTCTTATCGAGGTATCGGTGTGCATTAATTAGAAAAACCGGTTGTAATAGCTACATTCATTTTGAAGTGCCTTGCACTTATTTTAAAAGCATATTTTCATCTTACATTGACACGTATAACATCTGTAAGACGTTATGTGCTGGCTGCCCTGTGACATACTGATACTCTAACATACCACCTGTAATAAAACGATTTTTTCAAGCATATTCTCACTACTTTATCACGAAAAAGACAGGTTACAATGTGTAACAGGGCGGACCCATTCACAGCCAACAGGAAAATAGGGTCCTACTGACAGCCGGCCGTGGTGGACAAGCGGTTCTAGGCGCTTCAGTCCGGAACTACGCGGCTGCTACGGTCGCAGGTTCGAATCCTGCCTCGGGCATGGATGTGTGTGATGTCCTTAGGTTAGTTAGGTTTAAGTAGTTCTAAGTCTAGGGGGTTGATAATCTCAGATGTTAAGTCCCATAGTGCTTAGAGCTATTTAAACCATTTCAACTACTAACGGAACAACTTTCCAAAACCGGTTTTCTTGAATCCATTGCTTACTTAATATCAAAATTTACACAAAGGCGAAACGTAAGAGATGATGCGCGTGTAATCCGAAGAAACATTGTTCGAATTCCTGTTCAGCTTTGTTGAATCCAGCTCTTTTTGGTTCCTGTTTTACTTCATGAGAAAAATTTTCGTTTTCTTCGGTCAAGGCTGTTTCTTTGCTTTCTCGTTGTCCAACTGAGCTAACGTGCTATCTCTAACGATTCTGATGTCGGTAGGTCGTTAAAGCAGAGCACAAAAAGGGAAACGACTGTCTTGGACGACAATTTCATTATTTACGTCTAATGAAAGGAAAAGAAGGTTAGCTACTGTACAACACCCGAACAATCATCCCTGTAGATCAATGGTTCTCATCATGTGGTCAATTACCCCAGGAATAGTAAACTAAAATATTCGTAGAAGTAAAAACAAAACGGTTCGACTGTGGTTAGCTAACGAAACTAACTAATTTATTAGAGATGGTTCAAATGGCTCTGAGCACTATGGGACTTAACATCTGATTTACTTAAACCTAACTAACCTATGGACATCACACACATCCATGCCCGAGGCAGGATTCGAACCTGCGACCGTAGCTGTCACGCGGTTCCAGACTGAAGCGCGTAGAACCGCTCGGCCACACAGGCCGGCTATTACAGATCATTACTCAAATGTTCAAATGTGTGTGAATTCCTAAGGGACCAAACTGCTGAGGTCATCGTTCCCTAGACTTACACACTACTTAAACTAACTTAACGCTAAGGACAACACTCACACCCATGCCCGAGGGAGGATTCGAACCTCTGGCGGGAGGGGCATAGATCATTACTATTATCACTATTTCGCAAGACTGTAACATCGATTAGTAAGCCGCCACCAACTAACTTTTTTTAAAAAAAAATACTAACATTAATGCGTACACAGTGCGTTGGAAGTTGCAGGTTATGAGAGGAAAGTACGAAAAACATCTTTCTCAGATAGTCCATCCACACTACACGCACACATACAGATGACATATTCTTAAATATCTCGTAAAAACGTCTGCTGCGAGTACAGGTAGTTATTGCAATGAACCAGCTATTACTTTATTCTTCACTTTGCAAAAGATAATTGAGCCGACCGATACGCAATTATATAATGGCTACTACTTATTATTATTGTTATTATTATTATTATTGGTGGCAGTAGTTGCACAAATGGCACTGACATCCTGATGTCTTCCAGTTTCTATCACTATAAAAATAAGGAGTCCAGCAATCAAGTGATATGCGAATAGTAATTATAATAGGCTATACATTTTAATTTGATTGATTTTAAATTGGGATAGAGGGTGTGATTGAAGTAACTGTTACCAGGGAAAGGAGCGGTGCAGAGGAAGTATGTCTTGTAACAAGTGTCTAATCTCAAAACAATCAGCCTTTTCTCAGGAGTTGTAGACAGTACTCGCTATGCACTGAGAGTTGCTTCATCATTCTATTAAAAAAAAAAAAAAAAAAAAAAGTGTTTGAAATAAGCAGTTCAAACTTTATCAATGAGTCATTAGCTCGTGCTTTTAAAACTCCAACAATAACTTAATATTTATTTTTCCTTCTTTTAAAAGTAAGCGTTCAAAGAAAATTATTTTTCATTATAAAACATAATTACGCCGTAACGTTGATGATGCTAGAGGTGAAGATGCGTGGGAGCAGGGGTTCCAGCTAATATTTGATTGCACTTATGGGTGACTGTCTCAGAAAAGTTGGAAATCATTGCTGTAGAGCAACTATAGGGAAAGGAAATCAGCCGTTATCTTGTTGCAGGAAACCGTTCTTTAATTTCCTGACGTCATAAAGTCCGCTAGAACTTAAAATTACTTAAACCTAACTAACCTAAGGACATCACACACATCCATGCCCGAGGCAGGATTCGAACCTGCGACCGTAGCTGTCACACTGTGATTTGGGAAAACTGCTGAAACCCTAACTCAGAACAACAGGCCAGCTATTTGGACCAATTTTTCATAAATACGAGAACTGTGTTTCAACCAGCGCGCCACATTGCCCGGTGCCACAGCCTGGCTGTTTCTGCGCTCGATCCAACATTCTAAAAATCTTTAATTTTTGTAGGTCACTAGGACGAATTTACTTTTTATAAAACTGTTCGGTTGTGACGTCAAAGACGAAAAAAAATAAAACCGCCATTGATAAAAAGAGAACGCAGCTGCCGAAGTGTCCCGGTAGCGGGGGCGCGATTACATTTCAATTTTCAGGAGGAATGCATCGCACAAATAGTTTGCAGGTGCATATTTCCGGCCTTAATTTGGCGGCTCGCGGCGCCTGCATTGCGCAAAATATGCCAGTTATGGCTGCAGCTTCAGAGGGAGCGGCTGCAGATGAAATCGGAATCTGGAAAATGCCGCGATATTGCGCTCACTGAATATTTTATGAAGGGCGCAGGGGGTGGGGCGGTGGCGCACGGGGGCCGCGGGACCACCGCGGCCGATCACCGGCGCCGACGCCAAAATTAATAATAAGACCGCCCGGGCCGCCAGGTACACGCGGGCGGGTAAATGTTTAAAAATTTTCCAAACGGCGAATTACGACTAATTGCAAAATGCTGGGTAACTATTGAGGGCCATATCGTCCGCCGCAAAAAGAGCGAGAGGACGGGGTATATTTATTTTTTGTTCCCTTCACGAACGACAACAAAGAGGGTAATATTTGCTGCTAATGCGCATGAGTGAACAAAGAGCTGTCCTACGACAGTATTTCCAGAACAGATTGAAAGCATCTCGCGTATTGCTACTGAGAGCTGAAATCCAACCACAGAAAAATGACACTCAGTTTCGTGGTTTAGTAATTACAAGAACCTACAAAACACATACGTTTTGGCAGCGTTATACCACAGTTTCGTTAGCACTTTCATCCGCTACGTAAGTGGTACTGTCAGAGAGCAACTGGGAGATTTATCAGGAAGGAAACCACAAAAACTCTTACGGACGACACTGCGGTCCTCTCTGAAACTGAAAGATGCCTAACAGAACTGAAGTGTAAGGGAGTGCGTTCTTGGCATTTGATACAATCGGAAAATGATTAAGGAAAAACTAAAGTCCTTGTTCTGGCTGTGTGTGACGAAAGGAATGATACGGGACAGACGAGCAAGAGCTGAAGTTGTCGAGAGTTTCACCTATTCTGTGGCATTGTTGCTACCACAGTTGCACGTATTAACCTAGTACGTCTCCCTCCGCAATACAAACTCCAACTCAAGCCTCAGCCCGTTGCTGTTCCCCTTCCAAACTTACATCAGTATTGCTGAGGCTCTCCAATGTTGGTATAGTACCTTAGCAATGAACAAAATGGGGTTAATCCTGCCTGTAGCTCAAGTGTAGGTCATATACTCGCATTAATCAAACACAGTGGATTCTCACCTTTATCGATAATAATGATGTAAGCCGATGCAATGAATTAAAATTTGTACCAGAACCGGGATTCGAACCCGGTTCTGCTGCTGAGGCGGTAGTTGGAATCTGTATTGGTGAGGGAGACATACTAGGGTAATCCGTGCAGCTGTTGTAACTGTGCTGTGTAATGGCTGGCATATCTGCCTAGTATGTAAGAGACCCAGGTTCGAATCCCGATGCTGTCTGTGTATCGCTGTTATAAAAGAGTGAATTCCTATGCTACTGTTGGCTGGGAGACCCCGAAGGGCAGTCTCAGCTGCCTAAACGGAAGGTTTTTCTGGCCTTATTTTGTGAAGTGAAAAAGTTGGGTGTTTAAGCGTACCTGGTAAGTGTAGCTGACTGCAGTGAGTGTCAGTAGTATAGTATCATGTTTATCCTGGATGATGATGATGATGACGATGACGATGATGAGAGAATGGAGAGGCTGATACCCGGCGCTGGCAAATAGCCAATTCTTCTCGAATAACACTAAAGGGGCCCGCCGAGTTGAACATCCCAATCTGGACGGACCACCAATTGTGTCACATTGTCTTACTCCATGAGCCACTTCGGCTGCTTATTAGGAACTTCCCATGACCATCCCTCCTCCCCTTCGCTGTAAAAGCAAAGGGAAAGCAACCAACAGAACGTATCAGGAGGTTACCCATCCAAGTCGGCGTTGCTTACCTTCAATAATCTGACGAGTGACGATGTATTCAACTAGGTCATTGGCAGAAATGTTAGTGAGGATTGACGTTACGAAGTATGAACGCGCTTTCTCACAATAACGGTGCCAGTCTCGGTATCACCAAGACATGGTAGTTCTTACAACATGACCTGAGCAGCATTCAGTTAATGAGTTAGACAAGTTTTATCTACACTGTGTGTCCCGACAGGAGCCGTCTGTTTCATGCGTTTTGCGTTAATTAGTTATCTGCGTGCCTCTCATTTTTATTTATTTATAATTTTTCGCAACAAGCGGATTTGAATACACATTCGATAAAACTGTGACACGCGCTTAAATATATGAGAATACGAAGAGCTTGCAGAGATCCTGGTAAGTTGTTATACGTGTTCCATAATCTCTGAACAACATGAACTACTTTCGTACTATAGAGTTAGCCTGCGAAAATATTACTAATTTATCTTGTAGCACATACAGTAGACGTCAACTAATTCCACTTTGTAGTCAGCATGCCTGATTGCCACGTAGAGGTCCCACCTTAGAATTGCAACAGTGCCAAGAATATTTCCTTCGTACGAAGTACTGAACGAGAAACAGTCAACAGTCTTAAGACAACGAAAGAGTTACACCTTGACGTAGCGGCTCCGAGTTTGAAAATCCGATATCAATATTGGGGGAACGATGTTCTATCCAAAAGCCCCTTCATATTGGTGCGTAGTTTCGTCTTGGGTAGGAGATGACAAGGGGGCGTGATTTACTGAGGATGAACACGGAGTTTAGTGGTTGCTTACAATTGAGATACAGGAAATCAAATACGGGGGACAAACACTTATTCATGAAGTTCATGCGCTGACAAAAACGGAAAGTGTTACATTAGGTTACATTATGAGAAAACACTACCAAAACGTTAGTCCAGAATGCCATACCAGCAGAATATGTTGACTAAAATTTCATCCTATGCAAGCTATTTTTCAGCAGTTGCAGTACTGAAAACAATCATTCTTAGAGATGAATATCGGTGTGAGTAAACGATGGGTATTGGGTGTATAACAATACTAGAACGTTTCACGAGGAGATCGTAACACAGCAATCCCACAGGACGTGAACGTGTAGCTACATTTACATCTATACACTCAGTACCTGGCGGAGGATTCACTGAATCATTTTGTAACTATTTCTCTATCGTCTGACTATCGATTAGCGCCAGGAAAAAATAACTCTAATGATTATATATATATTCGCATTAGAGGAGAAAGTAGCGATTGAAATTTCGTGAAAAGATCTTGCTCCAATGATTGCCACCTCAACTCGCTTATCATCTCCGTCACGCTCTCTTCCTTATTACGCGATGATACAAAACGAGCTGTGCTCCTTTGAATTTTTTCGGTGTCCTTCGTCAATCCTATCTCGTAAGGGACCCATGTTGCCCAACAACATTCCAGAAGACGATGGACAAGCGTAGCGCAGGATGTGTCTTTAGTAGACCTGTTGAATCTTCTAAGTATTTTACCTACAAAACGCAGTCTTTGGTTCGGCTTCCCACAACATTTTTTATGTGATCGTTTCAATTTAAGTTGTTCGCAACTGTAATGTCTAGGTATTTAGTTTAACTGATACCCATTAGATGTGTGTGAATAATCGTGGAACCGAAATTTAACGGATTCCTTTTAGTACTCCAGTGAATGACTTCACACTTTTCATTATTTACAGTTGGCTGCCACCTTTCGCACCAAAGCGAAATCTTGTCTAAATTATTTTGCAATTGTTTTTGATCTTCTGTTGACTTTATTAGACGCTAAATGAGAGTAGCATCTGCAAAAAATCCAAGGGGGCTGCTCAGATTGTCTCCTAAATCGTTTACATAATTAGGAACAGTAGAGAGCCTATAACATCTCCTTAGGGATCGCCAGACACCAATTCTGTTTTTCTCTATGAATTTCCGTCGTTTACTATGAACTGTGACCTTTCTGACAGGTAATCACGAATCCAGTTGTAGAACTGAGACGATACACCACAGACATTCAATATGATTAGAAGTCGCTTGTGAGGAACGGTATCACAAGCCCTCTGGGACTAGAAACAGGGAATCAATTTGAGATTCCCTGTCGATAGCTCTGTGCGAATAACAGCTAGTTGTGTCTCACAAAAAAAATGATTTTTTCTGAACCAGTACTGACCGCGTGTCAATAAATCGTTTTCCTCGAGGTAATATGTAATTTTCGAACACAGTGCAGATTCCAAAATCATACCGAAAATCAACGTCAGTGATACACACCACCGGTATTCGGTCCGACTAGAAAAAGATGTTGGGCCAGTAAGGACAGAAGATTATGGTATATCGACCCGTCGACGACAAGGTTATAAGAGACGGAGAACAAGCTCTGGACGTGGAAGGAAATCAACCAGGTTCTTTTCAGAGGAACTGTCCCGACATTTGCCTTAAGCGACTTGGGAGAACCACGGAAAGTCTAAATCGGGATGGGCGGACTAGCATTGGAATTGCTGTCCTCCCGACTCTGAATCCAGGGTTTTACCTCCGCCCACGATGTGGAGTCGCACGCAAGCGATTCTGACACAACTCGACAAATATAGGTTGGCGATTTGTCTCGTTGAAGGTAGGACGCCGTAGGGAAGCAAACGGATGTACGATATCGGACAGTACGTTATCGTACGGTAAGGCAGTGATATGCCACGACAGATGCAACAGGTGCCCCATTTCATCCAACGTAAAAATCCCTCGCACGAGTATGTAACAAATTGTTTCCTGGCTGCGTACTTGGGCTGATCCTTTGGTTCTTGTGGACACCACAGCCGATTTCCGGTACCCGGGGGAAGATGGCTTTCTCTAACCTGGAAATACTGAGCATGTCTTTCGGAATCATTATAAGTCGATTGCAGTCTTGGCCTAGGGGCGAGTACTCTACACAAGATTACAGCTCTTTTCCAGCTCCTGTTGGAAGTAAACCTGGTAAGAAATATTTCTTTTCTAAATAATGCTATTACAAGCAGCAGAAAATGGTCAATGGAAATGCCTGAATTCTGTTAGAGAAGCCTGATGCGCTGGAAGGCCTCAATGTTGAAACAATTTCGTGGAGCGGTTCGGTGGGCGCCCGTGGCGATTTAGGAATCAAGTCGTCCGCGCTATGGGGTTTGCGTAGTATTTTACGAGATGCGTGTATGAAGTCGGGAGTGAGTGACACTCAAATATTGAGAAAGATATTCAGATGGTAAGGAAGTATAAAGGAATTTGCAAGTGTGTTACCAGGTCGGAGTGTGGTATTCGCCTTACTAATTTTCTGGTGTTGTGGGCGAGTGTAAGGATTTAGTAAGCGAGCACTTAGCGAGCAGAAGCCTCATAGCAAAGCGTAGATCCATCAGCGAGACAGTGTGAGGATGGGAAAAATCGACCGGTTAAAACCGATACTGGAATTTTAGTTCTGAATAATTTTTGGGCTGGTCTCCGTTATAGCAGGTATTTTTATTTTTTCCTGATATCTGGATACAAAACCGATGTACCACTTTGCCATAGCACTAACGCTAAAGTTTTTGGTTTTTATATAATTTTTTTTCTTTCGAGTCGAGTTTGGTAGAAAGTTCTGTAGCTTCTGAAGGATTCGTGTCATCGTCGAATGATATTGATGAAAGAAGTCGATTTACAGGTCAACACTTTAAAGAACGACTATTTATGTGGCCATAAATATTGCCCAATGGATTAATGCGTTATTGAAACTGTAGTAAGTGTCATGTATTTTTTCCTGGTAAATGCTGTATTTTGTCTCCTATCTAAATTGTTCATTTGAATTCTTTGGTGAGCATTTTTCTTGTTATATCAATAAAAAAACAATTGTTTTCAAATTCTCTCTAAAAAGCAAAGATATATTCGATTAAAACGGGTTTTTCATTCGAAGTAATTAAAGGAAACTCTAAAATTTTACACATAAGTTATTATGTGTCTGTCACTTCTACGAGATAATAAATAAACAAGGATGTTATGGAAACAGTAATAAATTAAAAAATTAACAATTCATTCACAGTTTACAATAAAAATAGCTGAAATGCTGTCTGTGTCCTCATAGATGTTTATCTGTTTGTAGCCATTAGAAATGGACAACTTGCCACGAAAAATAGATTTTCGAAACTCCAGTTTTCACCTTTTAGCACTAACTACTCGTAATTTCCGAATAGTGTCATCTTCGATTAGGTGAATGTTTTGTGCTATTCGACCCGTCATTACTTTTTTTTTTTCAAGAAAAGGAACGCACAGTATACGCAATACGTTTTCTTTTATTTATCCACTTTTTGATATCTTGGTTTTACCTACCTTGGAACATATAATGCAAAAGCCTGATGGAGTCTCAGATCTTTTCAATCTTTGTTCGATGTCTGCGTTTATTGCTAGAATAGTAGCAATAAAAAACCGAAAATCGGTTATTTCATAAACCCGTTGTTTTGAAAAGTTTTAACAGTCACGTTAAACTGGATACGGAAAAAAAACGGTATAGTTGAACGGGTTTCCTCGGCGATAACCGCCATCCCTAAGATGTTGTTTGACGAAAGTGGCCAATCTGACCGGACATGATTGAAGTCATTTATGTAAATTTTTTTCCGTAGAAACTGGAAGTGTAATGTTTCGTGTGATTTTTTCCTTTTTCACTTTAAACTGTTATCCCCTTTTGTTTATGCGAGAGATTATCGGCGGGCGTTACTAGGAACAAGCTGGAAACGTTATCGTGACCGTATGTGATGCCAACACTTCTTTAGACTCATGTCATGGTACAGCAGTACTGAGGACAACTCCTGGTCCGCAAATAAACGTTTCCGACGCAACTCCACGGAAGTCGGGATATAAGAACATTTCAGCACCCAACACCTGCCCGAACAGTACGGTGTTAGCATCGCCTCATGTGGTTTTCGTATCCCGCCGTCATTATGAACCAACGTGTACAGTGTGTCATCGGTCCGCGGGAAACGTTTAGATTCTTCGACGTCCAACGGCAGCGTCCCCGCACGAACGCCCTATTTCTTTCAATTTCTGTGCCCTGGTAGTGGTGTACTCACGGGGTGGTGGACAAGGAGCCAGTTCTGGATGGTACCGCTGCTCTCCGATTGTCGTTGTCGAGCGCTGAATTAGCGACAGATTTACAGCACTGAGGCCTGTTTATCCGCTGTTCCAAGCCGTGACAGTACACGCGAAGCCTGTTCAAATGGCTCTGAGCACTATGGGACTTAACATCTGAGGTCATCAGCCCCTAGAACTTACGTTAGTTAGGTTTAAGTAGTTCTAAGGACATCACACACATCCATGCCCGAGGCAGGATTCGAACCTGCGACCGTAGCGGTCGCGCGGTTCCAGACTGAAGCGCCTAGAACCGCTCGGTCACAACGGCCGGCACGGCGAAGCCACTCATCATCATGTTGTTTCCTACACAACTCAATGGCGGCGGTGAATGTTTTCCTCGAATCAAGGTAGGCTTACTCACGGTACAACAGCGATAAAGTCGGCAAGGTACTACTTTTACAATGACATTAATAAAACGGAACTGAAGACTAAATATTCAATGCTGATCTACAAAAGATTGGCATCCGTATGCATGTTATTCACAAAATTAAAAACAAAAATCTATATTTGTTTTTAAGCGAATGAAAAGTTCAAAACCTGAGACCAGTTTTCACGCGCACATTGCATCCGTCGCCCTCACAATCATGTAGATCTGGAAACAGAATCCACCACTAGTGAGCGCGCCGAAGGTAGCCGAGTAAAAATACTACATTTCAATGTAATTCTTCAGTTTTCTCTGCGTGACCGCTCAGTCGACAGTTTCCGAAACGGAAACTCACAGTAATTCTTAGAAAATGACTCGGTATATTTCTTTCCATCAACGAACTGTTGGTTGGTTGGTTGGTTGATTTGGGGGAGGGGACCAAACTACGAGATCATTGGTCCCATCTGATTAGGGAAGGATGGGGAACGAAGTCGGCCGTCCCCTTTCAAAGGAACAGGATTCAGGGAAAACCTAAATCAGGATGGCCGATGCGGGTTTGAACCGTCGCCCTCTCGAATGCGAGTCCAGTGTGCTAACCACTGCGCCATCTCACTCGGTAACGAACTTTTCATCTGTCTCCCCTCCTCCCTCCCTCCCCCCCCCCGCCTCGACACTCACCCCATTGTAACACAGAATTTGGAAAAAATTATATTTCATCGAGAGACACTGATGGAGCTTTTTTGTTGTTTGTTATTTTGATGGGAGCAAGCACAAAAACTTTATACTGTTAAACGATAGAAGCCACGATTAGCCATCATCAGGACAACTGAGCAGCAATGCTGTATCAGAGAAAACCCTTCTTCCTGAATCCCCTAACTTTTCTTGTAAATTCACTTTCCCCGACAATTCTCGGCTTTTCAGACAAGCCACTATACTGAAACTTCCTGGTAGATTAAAACTGTGTGCCGGACCGAGAGTCGAACTCGGGACCTTTGCCTTTCACGCGCAAGTGCTCTACCATCTGAGCTACCCAAGCACGACTCACGCCCCGTCCTCATAGCTCTACTTCCGACAGTACCTCGTCTCCTAGTGCACTTGCCCGCGAAAGGCAAAGTTCCCGCGTTCGAGTCTCGGTATGGCATGCAGTTTTAATCTGCCAGGAAGTTTCATATCAGCGCACACTCATAGCTGCCGAGAGAAAATCTCATTCTCCAAGCCAATAAACTGTTGGACAGTATTATTTTCCGTCACCTTTGATGGGTGTGAACAATGCAGATGTGTGCATTCGGCAGTGGCAGGAACACAGAGCGAGTTGAAAGTCTTGGAGAGAACTGTGGGTCTCAAACACTCACCGTGGCCGGCGGCGGCTGCTGCGGCGTTGGCAGCGGCTTGCCACCTGAGCTCTTCCTGGCGATCAAACTCTGACACTTTCGCTGCCAGACGCTGGGCAATGGCGGCTGCGAACAAAACAAAATCGCTTATGTACTGAAAAATATCTGCCTTTGTTATAAGACTGTTCGCAATATTATTTGCATTCAAAATTTAACTAAACCTAAACTCCAGTAAACTGGGTACTCTACACTACTAACATATTCACTGGTTTTAGAGGTCTCTTTGGAAAAACTTTTCATGTTACGGAACAGTTGATGACATGTTACTCTCGTGTAGGAAAAGCTTGGAAAACAATTTCAGGAGACGTCAGTACAGAGGAGGTAAACATACAATCTCCAGTGTACCATTATGGCAAATTTTCTACTAGCAACACACACTATAAATCAATTTATACATGACTTTGAGCATCACAGTACTAGGCATAGTTTTTTTCGGAAAGGGCACAAAAAGAAAAACAGAACAATAATCAGTTTATTTCCAGATAAAGTGGATTACAGACGAGAAGTAAAACATTAAAATTGTAAAAAGAATAATAAAACATTATGTCTTCATTATGAACATAGATATCGAGACTGTAAATTTCAATAACTTTTCAGAATTTCTGAACGGATGTCGAGGCAAAACATTTATTCACACTGATTATAAAATGGAGACATAAAATTTGCAGCCTGAAAACAAATTGTAAAGCAGGGTTGTAGCATTTCTCTAGTGTTTATTTGCATACCACGGAAGTAATTAAGCAACTAAAACTAAATTTTACAGCTGAATATCAAAATTGGGATAGTCACAAAATTTTGTAGGAGACACACAACAATCAACACACAAAGGACTACCTAAGATAGAGGAAGAAAGTATCCTTCAACAAAACAAATCTACTGCTTGACCCACTGACCTAAAACTGATCAAGATGTTTCTAAAAACTTACGTTTAGACGAAAGACAGTATAGAAACGAACCAGGGACGGAGGTGCTTTTTTACGTGTATTACTGTGTTACCTACTGCATCAAATTACAAGTAACCATGTGAATAAAAAAAGACAATCTGTCTGTACTTTTTACTTGCCATTTTTAAGTGTGAGTACTGGTACAGTATCGATTGTAGAGTAAGACTACGTGAAGAAAGAAATCCGTATGCCCGACCGGAAAATTAACGTAGATCTCTGTCTTCCATGGCATAAACTCTACTGAGGCCCTCACTGGCAAATTCAAAGCTTCCACTTGACAATGACGCTTATCCACTAGTCACAGGCTCCAGATGACCACTATTGAGAGTTGTTGTGGGGCTAACCTTCTAGATAGACTGAAAATAAGAGCTGGAATTAGTTCCTAGGCTGTGCATGCAGCACTCTCAGTCCTGTCTTTTCCTTTCCAGGGGCTCTAATCTAGCAAGGTAAAAGGCAGGGTGTTCATGGTGCATGAAAAACAAGAGTACTGGCAGATCATTGTTTCGTGCCGGGCTGTGATATGTGTTCGTACGTGTGGGTAGAGTATTTTGTGAAGTGAAACGCTGCCTGGCACACGGGTTTAACATGTCAAAAACGGTCATTAAGTACGCGTTCCTCTGCAGATTCGAAGTATCGTTCTTCAGTGAGACGATATTACTGCTTATACAGAAAATTAATCACAAACTCATCGACGAGTGTGTCTGCGAAGGTGTACGAAGCCCGCACTACTATTTTGGACAAAGTGGAGATGTACTGCCATTACCATCCTATCAGACTTCTTATGAATTTTCAAATGTGTATTCGAATGTTGTGTTTCGAGCAACAAACTGTTGCGTTTGTGTTATTACGGATAAGTGAGAAATGAAAGTGAACGAGAGAATAAATCCGCAGCAGACAGATTACTGCTGTGAAAGAGTGCCAGGGTTGTAGCTGAAATTACCGACCTCATTCAACGGACGTTTACAGAAAAGTGTCACTCAGTCTACGAGACAGTTGACAGAGTTTTGGTTCTTAAAGCAGGATGCTGACGCATGGTATGGTTATTTTGAATTACACAAATAGGATTCGAACCCGTTACTTCTGTGAACGCCGTAACATTAAAGAGGTGAGAGACAGCTATCAGCCACGAAGGCGCCACATGTGGGCCGAAAGGTGATTTGAACACTGGTGTGCATTTCAACACTTGGTTGTTCTATACGAGAACCAAATAAGTCAGCCAGTTATGGTTGAGGACAAAAATTTTAGTGTGGTATCTGGACCACTGGACTACGCTGCGAAAGAGTGTTTATACAGTCACACACAAAAGTGGAAGAGGTGATAATTACTGGTAGGGAATCCATCAAACCACTTTCAGCCTATTTCGCTACCGTTCCGCTCTACAACAGCACGAGGGAAAAACAGTTACATTTTTTCGAGCGAACTCTGATTTCTCTTATTTCTTAAAGGTCATTGCTCCCACGTAGGTGAGAGTCAACAAAATATTTTAGCATTCAGAAGATGGTGATTTATATTTCGTGAAAAGATCTCGCCGCAACGAGAAACGCCCTTATGTAAATTGAAGCTGAAGGGGGAAGGGGGGGGGGGGGAGTGGAAAGAAAGGGAAGAAAGGGGACTATTGATATCAGCTGCATCGGGACTTTATGAGGAATCAGTGCCGACGAGTGAAAATGTGTGTCGGACCAGGATTCGAACTCGGGATCTCTGGTTTACTAAACAGTTGCGTTAACAACTGGGCCACCCGCACACGGTATTTATCGCAATTGTGCGCACTACCTCCGCACGCCTCTCGGCCGACCCACTTTCACACCTAGCGCCACGTATGTCCTCCGCGCTCGCTACTTTAACATTCCCGCAGGAGGTCGAACGTAATTGCGCATCTGCACTGAAAGTGGTGGATTCATTGCCCATCGAGGCGAATCAGTCTGCTTGCTATCTATTCCTTCGGACATGCCAGAAAGAAGTGACACTACGTATTCACGCAAGAGAAACGTCTTTGTTCTAATGATTGCCACCCCTACTCGCGTATCATACCCATGACATTCCCTTCCCTTTGTCGGAAAAAAACCCCAGGCTGCTCGTCTTTGATCTTCTTCTGATGTAACACCATGTATGAGTCGAGATACCTAAACGAGGTATTCGATAAATGAAAGCTCACACGAGGGAACTAATTCTTACGCACGTGTAATCCTGTTAATACACTGCAGACGGATCCCGAATTTTTCGCGCGCTATTAGGAATGTATGTATTTACTTGGTCTCTCTTCTATTGGACATACCCGACAGAACAGACACTACTTGTGATGACGCAGCTGGTGCATATATTTATGTGAAATAGCAAATGGGGAATGAGAGAGAAGGGATCGGTATGAATTAGTGACTTCCAGCCGCACAGCGCACAGTGGTAACGCAATGGCGCAAGTTCAAAATTTGTGCCGGACTAGGATTCGAATCCGAATTTACCGCTTCTCATGGGCGGTTGACTTAACAGCTTTGACCATCCGGACACGGTCCCTGATGGACTCAAATTTCCAAATTTAGCCACGCTGCAATGCAGCATCTCTCAGCCATAAATATCCCAATCGCAAATTACTGATTCCCGTAGAAGTTCGGACGATATTACTGCATCCGCTCTGAAACAAACGTCAAGGATTCCTCGCGCTCTTACAGAAATGTATGTATTTGGGTGGTGTCTGTTCTGTCGGACAGATCTCAATGGCGTTTCATGCTATAAGTTGGAAATTTGAGTCGAATCTATTTTAACTACTTCTTATATATAGGTGTTTACACCAGTAGTCAATGTATCAGATTTGATTGCTTTCATGTAATTTTCAATTATGTAGCATTTTGATAGTATTTTCCAATTTCAAATAATTACTATTACTATGTTCTTCTTGAAGCTCCTCCTGCTTTTATAGATGGCCCTATTCAGGAAGCGGATAAAAGTGAACGAATCTGAAATGCTTTCAGAGGTTTTCGAGATGATTATTCATATTTTCTTCCTGAGAATGAAGAAGTGGATGCCTGTGTGAATGTATTTGACAGCAGCAGTCCGCCTCGGTAGCTGCGGGATCAGCGCGGAAGATTGCTAACCATAGAGGCTCCGAGTTCGATTCCCGGAAGGGTCGGAGATTTTCTACGATCGAGGCCTCGGTGTTGTCCTCCTCTCCGCATCGTCATTACTGACACGAACATCGCCTACCTGGTGTCACACGATATATGTATTAACTTCGTACAGGGTTACGATTCACAAGAGACGAATTTTCTCAATTGTCGCAGCACACTGTCGTATCGTCTTTCTACTGTTGAGACAGCTGTGTGGGCACATCCCAAAAGACAGTAAATTAAAGGAAAAAAAATTGCAGCAGCCCGCTTTGCAAATATGTTCAGAGGGTTGTCTAACCGCAGGCGCGAACTAATGCGATGCGACAATACGGAGTACGGAGCAGAGGGTTAACAACGAAACTTGAAGACAGCGCAGTCTAGAGGCGCAATCTGTAGTTTTATGAATTCTTAGCAGGCTTCCCTTTACCAAATGGAACTGGTACATAGCAACATCTTGCAAAAAATTCGCACTACTTCGCTGACATCCTGTCGTGGGACACGTACGTCCCATTGGTGGACAAAGGTTAAGGGGCGTGTCTGGGAGAGTTGTCTTTTACAGCAGCGTATCTGATACAAAGCTTTTTCTGCTTATTTTTTCAAAACAAATGTTGCGGTAGTAAATAAAGACAGGGCAGGTTTATTGTCAGACGTGTCGAAACAGCAGGCACGAACACGTGGCTGAGGGTACCGGGGCAGCGGCACGTCACATCCGCGGTCAAAACATTATTTTCAACAAAAATCATAACGGGATACAAAAACTGTGCCGGCAAACGCTAATGACGCGGGCGTGGTCGAGCTGGTGCTCCTTGCTGTGACGTGACGCGGCGTGGCGCCGGGAATAAACAAACACGGGCCGTGCCAGTGGCAGGTGCGCCTGTCAGGCCGCAAATTGCGCCGCCGTCCACGACTGACAGGCGCGCCCGGCCGCATCAAAACGTCCGCCGCAACCGCCGCGCCGCGTAGTGGCCGCTCGCGCACTCACATACGCAACGCGCGCCCGACGATGGGATGCGGTTTGAAACGTGCCGCGACAGCTTTGATGCGTTTTTTGTATGTGAAATTCAAACGTTATGCAGCTATTCCTTCCAAGTAGGAATTACTGTTTAAAAATATTCCGTGCAACACGGTAACGCCTGGACTATGTACTTTCTCCAGCTATACTGCCTGTCTCTGACGTGATTAATGCCTGGCTCTATTGACCTCTACACCTTCTTCTGTATACATACTTCGCAAACCACCACACAGTGCAGGACGGAGGGGACAGTTTACCACTGTTAATCATTCCCTTTACTGTTCCGCTTGCAAACTGAGCGAGGAAGAAATGACTGTTTTCACACTCCTCTATGAGGCCTGATTTCTCTTTTCTTGTCTTAAGCGAGATGTATGTTGGGGGCAGTACGATTGCTCCGCAATCTGTCGCCAAGTGCCGGTTCTCTGAACGTTCTGAACTGTGTTTCGCGAAAGGAACGTATTCTTCCACCTGTGGTTTCTCACTTGAGCTTACGCAGCATTTCTGTAACACGTTCTGATCGAACTTACCGGCAACAAATCTAGTAGCACGACTCTGAAAGCTTAGATATCTTCCTCTAATACGTCCGTGTGGGGATTTCAAATACTTCTGCAGTACACAAGAATGGGTTACACAGGTGTTCCGTACGCCGTCTCCTTTATAGATGAGCTACACTTTGCAACAAACCACTTCCTCATAGCCGACCTTACGTGTTCGTTCCATTTCATGTCGCTTTCAGCGGCACACCTAGGTGTTTGATCGATGTGACTGTACCAAGCAGCACATTACTAATACTGTATTCGAAGATTACAGGATTGTTTTCCCAAGTTGTGTGCAGCAACTTCCATGTTTACCCACTTACAGTAAGTTGCCATTCATCACATCAAACAGAAATTCTACCCTAGTAATTACGAATTCTACCACCATCACTCTGCAACGGCACTTTCCCGTGAACTACAGCGTCATGAGCAATTGCAGATTGCTGCCCACCCTATATGTTACATCGTTTATGCATGCAAGATGTACCAGAACTCCATCGACAAACTTTCAGAGATAGCAGTACGGATCAAAACAAGAAAAAAAAAAAAAAGCCTAGGACACTAGTGCTCTAATATGCACACCTTATGAGTTATGAACAATTGTTCAGTAGAGCCCTTACGCTTCACAGTAGTGAAGATGAACAAGTGCTCACAGCTCGTAAGGTAGGCATTTTAAAGCTCATGTTTACTAGACCTTTTCTTCTTTTCCGTCATACTACCACCTCTGAAAATTTATCGGTGGAGTTCCAGTGTAGTGATCAAGAGCGGTACTATCACATTTCGCTGGAGCACTCCTGTCAGAACTTTTGTCTCCGATGAACACTCGACGTTCAGGACATCTTGTTGGGTTCTATTATTTAAGAAGCCTTCAAGTCAGTCACTCATCTAATAACCTATTCCGTATACTCGTACCTTAATTAACAGTTTGCAGTATGACACTATGGTAAACGCTTTCCGGAAATCTAGGAATGTGGAATCTGCCTGTTTTTCTTACACACACTACTACGAATTTAGTAAAGGCAAGAATAATTAAGATAGAAGCAGAAATTTGTAGGTTTTATTTTTTTGAATGTATGTATAGCAGAAATGAGGAAGTTGAGGCTTTAATGATCCAAAAGCGTACATCACAAGCTAGTAAAATACCTTACTGAGGACTGCCCGTTGGGGATCTGAACTCCTTTCTTCTCAAAAGACTAATAATATTAAATTAAAGGTAAAGATAAAATCCAACAGCCATACTTCTTTAGAAATTGCAACGAATTTGTCAGCGGTAAGTAAACGCAACCCTAAAAAAACTGGATACTTTTCCTTTTCTTTCGGTTGTTCATGATTATGGTTCATGTAACCCATGTACTAGACACCCCATTTGGGTTTTCCCGAATCATTTCAAGAATGCTTGGTTGGTTCCTACTGAGAAGCCATGACCGATATCTTCCCAGTTATTGAAATCTGTTAAACAAGTTCATTATTATCATTATGTTATTAATGTAATTGTTGCACATTATAGTTACCTCTTTTGTATTTCCTGGTTTTAACTGAAGAACGTTCCATACAGAAGGACGGTCGGAAGGAAAATGTCGATGTAACCATCAATCGACTATTAGATCCTCTGTTTCGCGAAGGTTAGAAACAAAATAGTACGTGTCCTTTTGAAAGAAAGTATTCCAGTATATGCCTTAAGCGATTTAAAAAAAAAACCTAAAAACTTGTTCTCGGGACTAGAACGAGTTCTGATTTCCGCTCTTTAAACATGGCGTCTTCCTCCTCCGCTTATCAAGAAAAAAAAGGTGATTTATAACCTGCCTCATCCTTTAGTTTCAATACCTAACAAATGGACAGATGAATTCAAATGTGCTTCTAATGTTCCTGAAGATGCTTGACGAGTAGAACATTTCAAAACTGCTATTACAGATTTAAATATTGAGAACGTATACAATAAGGCGTTGGACGAGCAGCGATTAAAGGCGCCAGAGTCGTTTCAGAAGAATAAGCACTGCACAATTTACATGAACAACGAAAAATCAGGAAACAGAGTACTAGATCGGAATTAAACAAACGCTGACGAAAAAAAAATATGAAAACGAATGTCTCAAAGTTTTGGTTAAAAATAAGAATACATCTGAATTTGTGCGCCGATAAACTACGGTAGTTTAAACCTGTGTCGCTCATTTCCCGCACTGAAACAGGCGAAGTCTATTTCATTTGTGGTACGGGTTACGGTTTCTTTCCAGCGTGCAAAACACTCTTCCTATTGATTACTTTGCACAAAAAAAAAAAAAAAAAAAAAAAAAAAAAAAAAAAAAAAAAAAAAAATCCCTAGCGAGTATTACGCAAGTTATCTGGAGCAACTACATTTCTTTATCGCATGGCTTTTTGGCACAATGGAAAAAATACATATAGTGTAGAGCATAATATATACAATATAAAATTTTATAAACAAATACCTGGAGTGTTTATGTAATCTATCGACTTTGGGATTGACAGCAGGAACTCTTCTGGTCTACCACCGTATGATCTTAAGGGGCATACTTCTGTAATGTGTGTGGGTCTGTGAACCTCCGCATCACAAAGTAGAGACGGTTGTTTACGCCATTTGTCTAAATAATATGTACATCTCCCATGTTGGACTCTAATTCTGTTTGGCATTGGCTGTGTTTTGTGTGATAAATGAAATAAAAGTGGTTTTTGGGTGATACACAGCACGTTATTTTATTGTACAGTCCATTCGTGAGTCCATGCACTGCAAGATTGCTTCGAGATCGAGCCAGGTGGCGCAGTGGTTAGCACACTGAAACTCGCATTCGGGGCACGATGGTTCAGACCCCGTCCGGCCATTCAGATTTAGGTTTTTTGTGAGTTCCCTAAATCGCTCCAGGTAAATGCCGGGATGGTTTCTTTGGAAGAGCACGGCCTACTTCCTTCCACATCGCTGAAAACAGTCCGAACGTGTGGTCCATCTCTAAATGACCTCGATGTCGACGGGACGTTAACCCCCCCCCCCCCCCCCCCCCCCCCAAAATCTTCAATCTACTTCATATTATCCTCCACAGCGACCCTTGCTAGAGTCCCCACAATCCACATTTTTGGGTGAACTATCTCTCTCTCCCTATTCGTTTAGTCGGTTCCGACTCTTCGTGACCCCATGAACCAAATCACGCCACTTTTTCCAGTCTTGCACTTTCTCCCGTAGACCTTCCAGGTTGGAACACACTGCTTCTGTGATGCCATCGATCCATCTCATCCTCTGACGTCCTCTTCTTCTAGTTCCTTCAATCTTCCCCAGCATTAATGTTTTTTCCAGCGAGGCATGCCTTCGCATTGTGTGTCCAAATTAGGTCAGCTTTTGTTTTAACATTAGACCTTCCAGGGAGAAATCTGGTTTAATTTGCTCCAATATTGATCTGTTGGTTGAACTACGCTCACTTTTAAAACATTGGAGAGAGTGCAGAATCTAATCGCCTTGAGCGTTATGATTTACATCATCAGCTTGGTGGACTGGTAGATTTTTATTATCCATGATCTTTTTGTACTCGATTGCGAGAGCATTTATGCGTCGTAGTTGAAGGGATGGAATGTGGCTTAGTTCTGATAGCCATTCCATAGGTGTTGATATGATAATTTTGTACTTATTCTACTAAGGATAAGCCGGTCTGGTAGCTTGTATGTCACAGACAGCAGAGCTACTGGTCTATAGCTCTTAGGACTATCAACTAGTTTGCCAGGTTTTAATATAGCGATCATTTTCGAGTGTTTAAATTCGCGTGGTGTATTGCCGGAATGCATAATGTTCCCACAACTGAAGAACTATCCGGCTGGAAATTTCTTCCAATGAAGAGGTTATCACCGTCGTATGTGTGTCTTCTGCAGTTCACAATCGACATTTTGTATGAACTATGCTTACTTTAAAAATACTGGAGAAAGTGGACGATCTAAACTGCTAAG
The DNA here is from genome assembly GCF_023864345.2 of Schistocerca serialis cubense. Taxonomy (NCBI): domain Eukaryota; kingdom Metazoa; phylum Arthropoda; class Insecta; order Orthoptera; family Acrididae; genus Schistocerca; species Schistocerca serialis. The sequence goes on along the minus strand of NC_064646.1, from coordinate 187,856,404 downwards.
CTACGAACGTTTTACCTTCCGTTTGTCACTGACTATGACAAGATCAAAAAATAGTAAGGCACAAAACGAAGCTATCGGTACCACCCGGCGGAAAAAAAGGTTATATTCACTACATCGGTGCTAATTTCCGAATAAATGTCACCAAACGTTGAAAATACTTCGTCAGTCCAATTAGCTATTCAATAACGTGAGTGCACGTCTACGATTAATTTAAAATCCGCAGCTTGATGCGCGTATGTTTTAAAGTATATCCCAATGACCCATCAGTATCGACACATAATACCTATTAAAAGCTAACATCAAGCTCTGAAAGAAACTATAAATCATCAAAGCAACCAGCAAAAGTGTGACGGAGGACCTATAAAAGCAAGAAGACTGATCGTATACGTTTCTAAGATATTTTCATTAGTTTGTCCGTCAACACCCAGTAATAGGTTTTTTAATCTTATACTGTCAGTATGTTATCATTACTATTACCAGTAGTAATATCAATAGAATTATTGTCATTCAATATTAGTCACTATTACTATTTTAAATGTCATAATATATTTCAAATCTTGTTTCAAATTATTTTCAATTATAGTGTAACATTCAATTAGTATGTTTCATATTTAAATGATCACCTCCCATTAAGAATCAGTGAGTTCAAAAAGTCTGTGTAAAACCGTGTTCCGATGTTAGAGTGTGTCTGAAGGTCTTAATCTAAGCATATTTAATTAATTAATTAAAAACGCACCCCGTATGGTTGGGAACTACGATACAAAAGCTCGCGGAAGAGACAGAACTGTGTGTCTAGTATTCTGAATCTCTCAATTAGACAGTAGGAAGCTGTACCTATAAGAATGGCAGTGATCACTATATGCATCTGGGCTCGAAAAGAAACGATAAATTATGTTCCTACGAAATTGGATTAGCAGTAGACATACGCAAATTTTAGAGCAAAGACATGCCATTCGTGGCAAATATATTTTGGCAGTGTAAGAACATCACAGAAATGTGCAACAGACCCTACAAGAAACACTGGATTTTTGCGAAATACGTTTCTTATAATGTGTCTCATGACACAGATCGAGAAACTAGGGCTCACACACTACTACTGGGGAGTACTATCTGCAGGTGGGATTGCAGTTACACGATAAATTGCACAAAATTAAAGGCTGCCGACTCAGCTAAATACGCAGGCATTAAAATTACGAACAGATTAAATTCGGACCACAACACATAGAATGTTGTCGTGAAGGCGAACCAAAGACCGTTTTATGGGCAAAACCTGGTGCATACACACTAGGCCAACGAAAGCCAACGAACGACAAACGACCGCTTCGCTGGTCGAGGTTTGCTTAGTGTGTACGGGCGGCAATTCGGAGCCAACGAAGTGGTTGGACTTGGTTGCGGTTCGGTCTACTGGCTGTAACATCAAAGTGTATAGACGATTGGTTATCGACGGGATCCCTCTCCTAGTGTGGACGTTGGCTCGAATGTTCGTTGGTTCAGTAGCGCCTTTTTGGGTGTCTAGAACGGTAGTGTATTTGTCTCTCAGAAGAACCAGAAGTACCTCTTAATATGTTTCACTGAGCGGTTTCGCTTTTTAGTTTAACAAGAGCATCCTCAGAAACTCCAGAATCCACGGTATAACCCACTGAGTTACTAAAATTTTTCCGCATTGTCGACCCTATACTTACAACTTAAATTTACGAAAATCAGCATACTTTGTTTCACATACTTTCCTCAAAATTATATGATTTTTTTAAAGGGAATCGTTATAAATCCATCCGTATCATTTATTGAAGTGATGAGTGAAGGTAATACTGCTTTAAAAGTTTTCGTTGGTGTGGTACAGCCAAAAAAATTCAGGCATTCGTAACGCCACTAGAAATTTCTCACACTCATACCGTGTATCATTTTTCTTCTTCCTTGCTTTGGATACTATACAATTTCCGGAGGATGCTTTCTTGATGGCATTGGGGAGGGGGATAAACGTAACAAAACTAGAAAACGATTGATTACAACTCGCAAAATATCGAAAGAAATCGAGTGTGTTATACACACTAAATAGATCGACCCTCAGCTTTCCAGTGGTATACAGCATTTCATGCCATCTATTAACAGAGAAGAAGAAGAAGAAGAAGAAGCTATAGCTGCTCTACTCGTCTCACAGCTGACAATGTAATAACGCGCTTGAAACCTGCGGCCGTCTATATAAGCCAATGGGTTAGAGAAGAGTAGTTTGCTGTTAAAGAACGAAACCAATCAATAGAACATACTGAGTGCGACTTATGGCTGTCCGGAAAAACTTAATTTCAACAGTCGCCGTTTCCTTTGCAGGCAATGCCTGCTCTCGCTAGGAGTGTGTATTTAATGTGTTTAAAAATACTGGAGTACAGAGTGAAATATGGAGACAGCATTAGAGGTGATAAGGTTTTATCGTGAACAGGAATGTTTATGGGTCCCTATGAAATACTATTATAAAAACAAACTGCAAAAAAGACTAGATGCTTGGAGGGAAATAACTCAGCTAATAGAAACTGATATGCACGATGTGAAAAATAAAATGGCGTCTTTATTGACGTAGCTCACCGTGATTGGTAAAGAGAAACAAACAAAACTGGGAGTGACCATTAACTTTCTGCTGCAGGTGCCGCTCTCCTAAAACAGGTGTTATCTTTGGAAATTTTAGGGCCGACACAATTGAATAATAATTCGAGATCTGTTGCTCTCATTAGGTAAAAAATTATAAAATAGCCCTTACTCCAACTCATCTTACGTGAGACGAATGCTAAATCCTTTTCTTCTCTCATAATATCGGTCGGTTAAATTTTAATTAAAACTCATATTTATAACAATAACAAAACAGGAGCAATGCTGGCAAGTTAGAGTCAACTTCGATTCCACGTGGTCGAATCCCTTGGCATGAAGTCCTTCGTTTGGCATGGATGAGAAGCAGAACGCAAATACGTTGGCGACCAGCGTTCGGCCGAAACCTGTATCTGTTATTCGTCGGCCTTCGTCGGTCTAGTGTGTACGCGCCTAAGAATCAAACAAGTGAACTGAAGTGGCTTTTTAAGCTACACTTGTCTGTCTTCTTGAGCAGAATTGCTGCGCGGTACTGTGATCCTTGCCACAGAGGATTTACGGAAAATATCGAAAAAGTTAGGAGGAGGATACCTTGTTTCGTATATTCGCGAAATAGGGGAGAGAGTTTCACGGATACGATAAGCGAGTTGGGGAAGCATTCATTAAAACAATGACGTTTTTCGTTGTGATGAGATTTTTTTCAAAAATATTTCAATTATCAGCTTTCCTCCTCCGAATTCAAAATATTTTACTGATTCTCCCTTACGTGGTGAGAAATTACCACCACAATAAAATAAGAGGAATCAGCGTTAGCACAGAAATATTTAGTTTTTCATTTTTCGAAGCGCTATTCGAGAGTGGAGCGATCGAGAAATTCTGTGAACCTCTGCTAAACATTTAAGCATGACTTGCAGAGCAGTCCAGATATATGTAGATGAACTGGTACACACTCCAAGCTCCGGCGCACACTGCACTGAGAAAACGTGTAGATGCTGATGTGACGCTACCAGTGTGAGATTCACATTCGAAGGTTGGATTACGCGAAAAAAAAAAGAAAAAATACCTAAGAAAAACTTTTAATTCCGCTTATTGGAAAAAGACTGAAATACAGCTGCGACACAGAGGTCGCGTGTTCATATGGTAAATCGATACAGGGAGAGAATTAAAAGTGGTGATGTGGGGGAGTGGGGGTTTGCAGTAGGTCGTCTCCGCCACGTGGTATAATATATAAGGCTAGGACCGGCGGCGCAAAGGGCAGTCTGCAGGCGGCAGCTGTCGCAGGCCGAGCGGATTGTCAGCTCTGGCGGCGAACAGACGGGGAGAGGGAAAAGTGAGAGAGAGAGAAACGGACAGGCGGAGAGGGCGAAGCACGGAGGGGGGTGCGGGCCGCGATGACAATGGCACGGCAGGGTCCGGGGCAGGATAAGCCCGCAGGCGCGCCGCGACCAATGACAGTCGCGGATTTCACACCACCGGGCTGCGGATTGGTCAACATCGCGGCGCCTGGCTTTCGCGCGCGCTGTCTCGCTTTCTCGTACCTATCCCGCTAACCCCCCAGCACTCGTACGGAGGAAAGCGGAAAGCGCGGCGGTTCGATTAGTTTCACCGTGGGGGCCAGAGATGGAGGGGGGGAGGAGAGAACGAACGGCCAGCGTGCGTCTTTGTCCTCCGATCTGGTTACAGGGTACCACAGTTAATTTCTTTTCTCCTCCTCTATATCACTTATGCTAATTTTGTGTGTGTGTGTGTGTGTGTGTGTGTGTGTGTGTGTGTGTGTGAGAGAGAGAGAGAGAGAGAGAGAGAGAGAGAGAGAAGAGGGTGGACGGTGGTAAGCTTAAGTGACAACAGAGAAGGAAAATAAATATAGCCCGAAAACCATGCCAGGAAAAACCAATATCACAATTGAAAATACAAAATCCTGATTAACGGATCACTGGGGCCCATGCTACGAAGAAGTTCCAAGAGAAACCTGAGATGGCAAGCTTAGTATTTCGGCCCGAAAGCTTGATAAGTCGCTGTGATCAATAATGGCGTACTCTAGCCAGTTCACGAACTCTGGAACTTTTGTAGTAACATCAAGCCTTCGTTCCCCTCTACAGTTTTTACCACTAACCCAGTCACATCACGAGGTTAAGAAATTAATTATTCCTTGACGCTTCACAGTGCCCTACCAACCTAATAAGCTCTCTTTCAGTTTCGGCATATTTACTGTCCAGCCAGATTAATGTGACCGCCCCCGTTGTGGCCGAACGGTTCTAGGCGCTTCAGTCTGGAACCGCGCGACCGCTACGATCGCAGGTTCGAATCAAGCCTCGGTCTTGGATGTGTGTGATGTCCTTAGGTTAGTTAGGTTTCAGCAGTTCTAAGTTCTAGGAGACCGATGACCTCAGATGTTAAGTCCCATAGTGCTCAGAGCCATTTGAACCATTTGAATTAATGTGACAACCGCCTATTTTCGACGTCAACGCGCAATAAACACTGAAAGACGGCAAGTGGCAGCACTAGCAATAGAAGGTGTATAAACCATGTTGGGTGGGGGCGGGGACGCGGAAAGCAGAGCAGTTGTTCTCCTAACGTGGAAACCAATATTTACCTGACGTCCGAAAGGGCATGAACATTTAGCTTTCGAGTCAAGAGTGGAAGCCTTTCCGAAGCAGCTAAGTTTGTAAACTGTTCGCCTGCCGCTGTAGTTAAAGCATACCGCGCATGGCAAAACGGTGCTATCCAAAACCAGCGCCGAGGCAACAGTGGTGTACCACGAACCACAGATGACGGGCGTGAGCGACGGCAGCAGAGATGTGTAAGGGCGAAGAGACGTGCAACTGTTGAGTGGGTGACTGTCCACATGAACCAAGGGGCTACCAACAATGTCTCCTCAATGACCGTTCGGCGAACGTTGCTGCATATGGGCCTCCGCAGCAGGCACCTGGTTCATGCACCTATACTGACTGCTCTTCATCGGCGACGAAAGCTGGAATTTGTACGCCATTACCGCAACTGGATTCAAATGGAAAGGCCACCTGGCAGCACTCTTCCGTAACACATTTCAACGACATCTACTCCATTCTTGTCTAGAGGGAAGAGACACTCGTTCATGTTTTGTTCATTTAAATATATGGTTCAAATGACTCTGAGCACTATGGGACTAAACTTCTGAGGTCATCAGTCCCCTAGAACTTAGAACTACTTAAACCTAACTAACCTAAAGACATCACACACATCCATGCCCGAGGCAGGATTCGAACCTGCGACCGTAGCGGTCGTGCGGTTCCAGACTGTAGCGCGTAGAACCGCTCGGCCATTCCGGCCGGTTATTTAAATATATGCATCTCACAGCTGTACCTGTAGTTCAGCTGAAAGAAATTGTCACCTTCGTTCAAATAACGGCTACTGTTCAACAAGCCTCGATAACAGAGGCATTCCATGTGGCACGGACTGTTCAAGTGGACAATGCAACGCCACTTCTGGCTGCAAGTCCTCTCACAGGATGGGCTGACAGCACTGATATCGTAGATGAGACTGTCGCAGTCTCGCAGGCGTTTCCAGAGACTGTCAATGGTGTTAAAAACAAAAGACTTTGTGGACGAGTCCAAATATATGCCTAATTCCACACTATACACACCACACCACAAAATCTACAATTTTGCATTTTTAGCCTCTGTCTTACCCGGACAGGCGAAAAGAGCTTTGTGAGGCTCTGTCGATTTCACAGGTATTAGTAAATTTTTTGCACTCGATAGGAGATACGTCATAAAAATTTCTCTGGGCGTCTTTATTCGAGCCCTATGATAAACTGAAAATGAAGTTAATTCCAGAACGGAGCAAAGTTTTGTTGTAGTAGTGTGATCACAGTATAGTCATGTGGAGGCGTTTCGCATGATTACAAATCATTTTAGCTTTCTCCCATTTCTCATTCGTTTTATTCTGTGGGCAATGGACATTTATAAGTCGAGGATCCCATATATCCAGTATTCAATGCGGAAATATATCAAGAGTTGTAACAACATTTAAAGGGAAGCAGTAGATGAAAAGTGAGTCAGATACATTTGTATCCTGTTCCGGGCGCTATTCAGTCCGTACTCTGAGCAAGCACTATAAGAAACCAAAGAGCAATCTGGGAAGGTAATCAAAGTCGAAAGGCATAAATGACACTTAACAGTTTGACAAAGACAATGCAATTTTGTCATAGCCGCCAATGGAAAGATCAATTGAATGGAATGGATTTTTCTCTTTTGTTTTCCCTCAGAACCTTCACAAAATTTTTAAAAAAATTTGGGATGCGAATATATTCGCGTTCTTTTTACATGCAACTCACCTCTCACCCCCTTAACTGTAACCCGCTCATACCCACTACTCCATCGCTGTAAGTCGCTCATACCCAACCACACCCACTTCCCCATTCTCACTCAGTCATTCAACCCAACTCATTGTCATTATCTCTTTCTGTCTCTCTGAGTGTCATGGGCTCTTGTTTCACAGCCAGTCTCCTTCGTTCTACTCTACTACTATTACCATCTCCTCTTAGTGTTACTGCCTGCCTCTTGCTCGCTCTCTTACTGCTACTGCCTCATTCATTCCGTCCCACTGTTGATCGCTCCACACTGTCACCATTTCTCTCTTACTCGTTCTCATTTTCATGTACTCTGTCTGCCATTATCATTGGCTCTCTCCCACTTCCAGTTTCTCCTTTTCTTTACTCCTCTCCCAATGGCACTGTCTGCTTCAATCTTTTCTAGCACTGTTCTGTCACTGTTAGCTATGGTCCACAGCCACTTGTCCTCCTCTTTCTCTCAAACTACCGATGTTTTCTTCGCTGTTTCTATATCACAACTACTACTAACTTCCGGTATTTATTACTTTTCCGTCTCTCTCCCACTACCACTGTCTCCTCCTCCAGCCTCAGTACAAAAAGCGCGATCATGTTGGCACACCAAAATTTCTGGAAAAAACTTTAAAGGTGCTGAGGAGGGTAGAATGAGGCAGCTGGCACCACACTTTTCAATCAGAGTCTTTTAAACAGGAGCGTATCGCCGCTTTTGTGCTCCAATGGGAGAATTTTACCGCCGGTTGCCTTCTTTCCCCTGCTAAAGCAGGGCATGTCACTCATGTGAAAAGAACTTTATGGCTCAATTAAACATTGGCTCATTTTTTAATGGCTCATTAAAATATTGGTAGTTTATCTACGTGAAATTCAAATCATACAAAACTAATTTTATACCTCAAACCGGATTTTATTAGCACGAAAGTTTGCGTGTGCTTCAGTAATACAACATGGTGTTCTTAGAACCATTACGATGATAACGGTGGCACTTTGCAACGTATTTCTCTGTGTTACGCAACTTTATAAACTGTATTTTCGTCTCAAAACGGATTTTACGTAGCGTAACTTGAAACCTCTGTATTTTGGAAACGGACAGAGATATCAAGAAAAAAATTTTTGAAGGTTGTTCGAGATTTCAGCTATTTGCGTGCACAGCCGTCTTGGAATCCGCGGCTCGGTTTCGGTGCTGGGTGTTTATCGATAACGGATAGATTTTTAAAATGGTAATATGACGCTTCTAGATAAATGCCTAGAGAATACACCCTTAAATTTTGAGCCATTTGCTGTAGTTAGTTATTCACATAGCCGCTGTTGATGGCCAAAAAAAAGGCGAAAAACGCTCTTTTTTTTGGAACCACATCTAATGCAAAAAGAATCAACCGACTTGCTCCAGTTGCCTAAGCTGGAGAAGTGTGTAACATCCAAAAACTGACCCTGTATTGCAAGATAGTTATACTGAGACGACGCTTCTGTTGGGTATATAAATGTTTCCTAGCGCAAGGGGTATCCCAAACTCTTGACATTACCTTTCGATCACCAATAGAACCCGAGGTATGGAACCCTGGAAAATTCCGGTTTTTATGCGCGGTGTTGTGGAACATACTGATAGCGCATTCTGTAGCATGAGTACCGATATTCAGATTAAATCATGAGATGATGCGGAACTTAGATTAAGAATGAGAAATTAAAATCCATAGATGCTTTTCGCTATTTGGGCACCAAAATAACTTACTGTGGCCGAAGTACAGAAAATATAAAACGCAGACTGCCAATAGCAAGAGAGGCATTTCTGAAAAAGAGACATCTGTTAATCTCAATGGTCAAGCCTGCAAGTGTTGGCTTGGGAGTGTAGCCGGGACGGAGGTGATATGTGGATGTTAAATTGTTCAGACAAGAAGAGAACCAAGGCTTCTGAAATGAGGTGCTACATGAGAATACTGAAGATTATGTGGGTAGAACGGATGCTGACGAGGAAGGGCTGAATATAATTAGGGAGAAAAGAAATTTGTGAGATAATTTAAACAAAAGGAGTTATCGATTAACTGGACACATTCTGAGACGTTATGGAATCGTGAATTTGGTAATGTGTAGAAGGTAAAAATTGTAGACAGAGAGACCAGGAGTTGAATACAGTAAGCAGGATGAAATGGATGCACAGTGCAGTTGTAACGCGGAGATGAATAGGCTTGCAGAGGACAGACTGTACCTGCATCACATATTAACTTCGCAAACCACTGTACAGCGCTTCGTGGATAGTACATCGTACGAAATTACCAACTTTTCTTTCCTCCTCTATTTCCGAACTGAGCGTGCGAACTATACGCCTACATAGGTGTTTTTATTTTTTATAGCTTATTCTCATGATTCCTGCAATGTACGATGGTGGCAGCATAAAGATCGCACATTATTCGTAGAAAAGAGGTTCTCTAAATTTACCTAACAGCGTTTGGCGACAACTACTTTGTTCAGCTTCTAAAGATTTAAATTCTCCAAGCGTATCTGTTACACTTTGATATGGAGTACAAAGACCTTTTAGAACCTCATCAGCGAATATCTGGAGTCCTTATCAAGTAGACATGGCAACAAACATAGAATTCAAACATCTAATTCAGCAATAGCGTATTGTAAGTGATATTCTTTGCAGATGCCATGTTTCTTCGCAGAACTGTTCCAATAAATCACAGTCTTTCATTCGCCTTCCCGAATTCTGATTTTAACTGATACTACCTTCTTCGTATTATCCATAAATATACGATTTCACTTACCCGAGACGTTCACCGCTGCTCTAGTAATAAAAAACTATCGCGTTCTATCTCTCTGTTACAGGTATTCATTGCACCAAGTCTAAATTTTGTCCAAGTGTTATGCACTTCCTTACAGTCCTCCAAAGACAGTACTTTCCAGTACACAACAGCATCCTTAGCGGACAGAGCTGCACCTGTATCTGCACTATCTGATGAAAAGTATCCGGACACCCATACGTAAGCTGTAACTGACCACAAGATGTTACTAGTACGCCAGTAGGGAAGCAGGTGAGGGGGGGGGGGGGGGGGGGGGAGTACTGTGTTGTCAATGGAAAGGCAGTAATAGCAGAACGGGTCGGTGAGGAGAGCTCAGCGACTAGAAACGTGTACTAATCACTAAGTAACTAAACCGTCATGGACATTTCAAACCTTCTAAAGTAAAGTTGCCTAGGTCGGCTGTGTTTTTCTAGAAATTTGTGGTAAGTTCTTATTGGACCAAACTGCTAAGGTCATCGGACCCTAAGCTTACACACTACTTAATCTAACTTAAACTAACTTTAGCTAAGGACAACGCACACACCCATGTCCGAGGGAGGACTCGAATGGGAGGAAGGCGCGAACCGTGGCAAGACGCCATACACCGTGCGGCTACCCCGCGCGGCAAGTCGGCTGTTGGTGATGCGATTGTGAAGTGGAAACTCGGAGGAACAACCGTAGCTAAACAAAAACCAGGCAGATCTCACGTACTTCTGGGCAAGGACTATCGAGCACTGGGGAGGGCGGTTGTAAAACACCGCATGAATTCAGAAGAAATTGCTCGCGAGTTCCACAGTGCTACCACTGTCCAGTTAGTGCAGTAACGGTGCATAGGGGATTAAAAAGAAAGGGGTCGAACAGCAGCCCGTAAGCCAAACACGTCTGTAAACAATAGTAAGAGATGCCTGAGGTGATATAAAGAGCGACGTCAATGGACAGTGGACGACCCTGCGGTCATCCGATGGAAGGGCTAGGATTTGGTGAATGCCTGGAGAACGTTCACCGCCATTATGTATAGTGCCAACAGTGAAGTTGGAAGGAGTTGGTGTTACGGCATGGGAGGGCTTTCAATGTTTAGGATGTGATCTGTTTATTGAGTTTAAGGAAGCGCTAAGTGCGGAAGTATATGAACACATTTTACAGTATTGTGTACTGTATACAGTAGAGGAACCAGTCAGACACGATGACTGTTTGGATCAGTGCCCTATCAGTGTCATCATTGAGGGGATGGTTTGTAGACAATAACATTCCTGAAGTGGACAGTCCTGGCCAGAGTCCAGCATGAACCTAATGAAACACCTTCGGGAAGAATCTGAAGGTCGACTTCGCTTCAGACCACAGCATACAACATCACTACCTTCAATGGTTTCTGCTCTTGAGGAAAATGACGGGTTCCAGTCCCGCACGGGAATTCAGACACTTCACAGGAAGTGCCCCCAGCAGAGTTCAAACCTTCATAAAGGTGAAGAGGAGACACACCCCATATTAATGTCACTAACCGGTGTCCGGATACTGTCGATCGTACAGTGTACATCGATTCTCTGACAACTACTGTAAAGTGCATGACAGAGGGTACTTCCCATTGCACCAGTTTATTTGGGATTTTCCCGTTTCATTCACTTAAGGAGTACGGGAAAATTGATTGTTTAAACACCTGTGTGTACACTTAATATTAGATTAATGTTGTCTTCGCGATTCCTACATGAGTGATGCGAAGGACGTTGTATTCTTAGATTCATTACTTAAACTTCGATCATGAGACTTACAAAAATAGGATTTCAATGGATAGTTTACATATCTCTTCAAGCATTTTCCGGTTTAGTTCTTTCAGGATCTCTGTCACGCTCTCCCATGGGTCAAACAAAGTTGTGGCCATTCGTACTGTCCTCCTTTGTTTATGTTCAATATACCCGTCAGTCATGTCTGGATAAGGTCCCACACACTTGTGTACTATTCTAGGATGGTTCGCATGACAGTTTTGTGTCGGTCTCTGCAGTCAGAGGTCACTATTGTCTGCAAGGTCTTTTACGTGTAACATTAACAGCGAGGAGCCCAAGACAGTTGCCCGTGGCACATCTGAAGTTAATTCTGGGTCGATGACTCTCCATCCAAGATAACACGTAGAGTCCTCGTTTCAGTCCGGAACCGTACGACTGCTACGGTCGCAGGTTCGAATCCTGCCTCGGGCATGGATGTGTGTGATGTCCTTAGGTAAGTTAAATTTGACTGGTTCTACGTTCTGGGGGACTGATGACCTCAGATGTTAAGTCCCATAGTGCTCAGAGCCGCTTGAACCATTTTGAACCAGAATCCTCGCTACCAAGAAACCCTCAACCCAAATTTCGTTTAATACCCCAAAGTTCAGAGATAAACAGAACAGAAATTTCTGAAATGTACTGTTACAGAAAAATGCTGAAGATTAGATGGGTAGCCAACGTCAATTTAGTATTAGAGGGACGTGTGAGGGGTAAAAACTGCAGGAGGAGAGGAAGATACTAGAGCAGTAAGACTAACCAAATGGATGTGGGTTGCAGTAGTTATTCGGAGATGAAGGATCTTGCACAGGGCAGTGTAGCGGAGAGCTGCATCAAACCAGTCTTTTGACTGAAGACCACAAAATAACAGCCCCAAACGATCGAACTTTGTATGTACGCTACGTGTCGTACTGGGTAAAACTCTTTTCCGAAGTCAGGAAATACTACATCTACCTGGCTACATTGATTCATGGGTTTCTGGATGTCCTGTGAGAAGAACTCGAGTTGGGTTTCACATTATCGATGTTTTCGAAATCCATCCAGGCTGGCGTGGAGACAGTTACTCTGTTCGAAGCATCTCATTACCTCTCACGACAGAATCCATTCTAAGATACTACAACACTGATAGTGTTCCAAAATGAGATTTTCACTCTGCAGCGGAGTGAAAATCTCATTCTGGAAACATCCCCCAGGCTGAGGCTAAGCCATGTCTCCGCAATATCCTTTCTTTCAGGAGTGCTAGTTCTGCAAGGTTCGCAGGAGAGCTTCTGTAAAGTTTGGAAGGTAGGAGACGAGGTACTGGCAGAAGTAAAGCTGTGAGGACGGGTCGTGAGTCGTGTTTGGGTAACTCAGTTGGTAGAGCACTTGCCCGCGAAAGGCAAAGGTCCCGAGTTCTAGTACCGGTCCGGCACACAGTTTTAATCTGCCCAGGAAGTTTGATAGCTTTTTTGATCACTTCTGCTGTCCTTGTAGACGTGTGAGAGATGTGATCTCTTCCAGGCTTCTGATTGACGACATTTATAGTCTGTGTGCCAGATACGGAAGACCTTTTTTTAATAAATTTAAAGGAGGGCTGAGCGTACTTCGCGGGACCACAGCCGGATAACAATCTCCCGCGGCAGCCCGCAAAAACCGCAATGTTGGCAAGCACAGCCGAAATGAGGATAGGAAAAGCAGCTGCCGGTGTCGAAGAATGAACGGCGGAGAAGCATTCGATAACTTTGATGGTGTGGGCGGGGAGAGAGGGGGAAGGATGGGGTGGTGGTGGGGGGGGGGGAGGAAGAGTAGGAAGAATGCAGTGTGGAGCGCCGGCCGCAGGCGCCGTCGGAAGTGGCAAAATTCGCGACAAGCGCCGACACGAGGCGAGAGGAAACTGCGAAGTGGAGGAAGGACGGCGAGAGGAAGGGCGGCGGTGCAGGGCCCGGGGGACTGGCGGCGGCGGCGGCGGCGGCGGCGGCGGCGGCGGCGGGGGCAGAAGAATGGAAATTGGATCTGCGGCCGATGGCCGCCGGCGGCAGAGCCACGCGCCTGCAGTCGCCGCCGCCGCCGCCGCCGCCGCCGCAGCCACAGCCACAGCCGATCGCCCAGGGCGGGGAAGACGGCCGCGATGCCGAAATTAATAACTGTGGGGGCTCGGTCGGGGGACACCCTCGCCAAAGCTGCGCTCGCGGCTGCTCTTCGTCCCCGGCTCACCGCATGGGCCGCAAATGCCTGCTGCGCAGAGCACGCCGCCAGACCCTGCAGAATCTGCCTCAGCTTGCGAATGTTTTCTATTTCACGGTGGAAGCAATTACAGAGATGTCGTCAGCGGTTTTGGACCGCTTGGATGAGCAATTAAAAACCACTGAAACATTTTGTGGTGCTGAAACTAATGTTGGTTAAAATGCAAGTGATAAGCTCATAGGGCAAAACATTGGTCACCCCTTAATCCAGCACACCGGATGCTGTAGATCAGTGGTTCCCGATCTTTCTGAGGCCACCACCCGTGAAGATCTGATGACATCCAACACCCTGAACAAAATTTGCGGCCGCGCGGGTCTTAGCCGAGTGGTTTTGGCGCTGCAATCATGGACTGTGCGGCTGGTCCCGGCGGAGGTTTGAGTCCTCCCTCGGGCATGGGTGTGTGTGTTTGTTCTTAGGATAATGTAGGTTAAGTAGTGTGTAAGCTTAGGGACTGATGACCTTAGCAGTTAAGTCCCATAAGATTTCTCACACGCACAAAATTTGCAACCTAATTACGCATAAGACTGTCAATAACTAACACTCTTCTTTTAAAGTAACAAATAAGCTATAATACTAAAAAAACTGACAGCCTGGTTCGGTAGCCCCGTGTCTCTGCAGATGCTACCACTGTTTAGCTTGAGACGTCAGAGTGTTGTTCGTTTTTCACTACACCAAGAAATTCTTGTACGGGCTTTTGTTCTTTGTAATTACTTTCGTCTTTTAGGACCTCAGACACAGGATGCCCTTGCCGTTGCTGGTGTTTAATCGCCTTCGTTCCCCGGCTGAGGGAGGAGGGAGTTGTGACCACAATGCGTCAATGTGGTGTTTGGTTCTCCTTATTTTGTAGTAGCACATTTTTTAATATTTGGTCTGGTGTCCACCACTGTACATCGTAAAGTCGTGCGCCACGTTCATTCACTCCTTCACTTTTGTTTTCATTGCTAGCATAGTCGAAGGTCTATGTTCACACTTGTAAATTGCGTATGGAATCGATATTCTTGAGAGTTCTTCCAATAATAACATCTACTAATCACTAACCTTTCGCTAAAATAAAATCAGTTTTGGTTTCCAGGCAATCCGTTTGGAGTGTGTTGCCTTCCCGATATCTAATAAAATATGTTTCCGCACGAATTGGTCACAGTCGGCGAAAATTCGTTCATTCACCGATCACAAAAATAGTTGCTATTGCTATGCTGTAATGACGACGAGGGATAACTAGTATCACAGGGTGGGCAGCAAAAGAAATGAAAGTAAAATTTAAAATGGTGACGAGTGGTTTTGATAAAATAAATAAAATTTCCAACTCGAGCTTTTATTGTGTATGAAACTTAACTTTTGCAAACAGTTCGTGTTCGCGGTTTTGACGGAAACCATTCAAAACGTTAGAGCAACTCATCGATCAACAGACAGATGCAGATTGCAAATTTCTGGGACAGATGACATTCCATGTACAAGGATTAGGGAAGAGGCTACAGGGGAAGACGTAACTATAATAATGATGAACAAAACATAAGAAAGTAGATGTGGGGTGGACAGCAGGACCGAAGGTACATGAGCAAACACAGATGTTTCCTGGAGTCCAAGAAATAACGGAAGACTGAGAATACACATTAAAGGAAGGTTGGTAGACGACAATAGAAAATAAGGTCGCAATCTAAGGAAATATCTAGAGGAGGCATTCATCGAGCAGTGAACGACAAATGGCAAAGATGATGATGATCCATTACAATTAGTCTACCATAATAGTTACAACAGCAATTACTTTCAAAACAATTTAGAGTGATCACTAAATCATCATTGAACCCATTTGGGTTTTGCCCCTCTGAAAGTTTCATTTTACTCTCAGGGGATAAGTACTCCATGTTGGGAACCGCTGCTGTAGATGGTGTAGAAGTGGTATCAGGCGGTCATGTGACCCTACACCGCCGCCGTGAGACGAGTACCTCGCCTCGGGCCGTTGTTGCAAGGACGCAATGGTGTTCAGGAGTAGCCTGCATGGTTGTACGATTTAACACCTGTAGATTTTTTTTGTGAGGATAAGTAAAAAATCGTGGTTACGTCAGCGAACTCACAATCCCCCGTTGGACCACCAACATTACATCTCGTCCACGGATTACTTAGAAGGTACACTGAGTTGTGTATTCAGGAAAATGGGCACTCGCTTGAACACGTAAGTTAAATGAACATTCCCCTACCAGAAAATCCATCTGAACACAGCCAGTAAAGTATAGCATATTGCTTCCATCGCTAAACCTCAATACTTCTAGGCCATGAACTAAAATTGATAAAAATTTGATGTAAAGTGATACTGACGAACTTGGTTTAGATGATGCCGTAAATTTCTTGAACGTTTCTTACCTTTATCTGTATAAATAAGTAATCCTTTCACTTATTATTTTGTACGTTACAGCCGGCCGGAAAGGCCGAGCGGTTCTTGGCGGTACAGTGTGGAACCGGGCGACCGCTACGGTCGCAGGTTCGAATCCAGCCTCGGGCATGGATGTGTGTGATATCCTTAGGTTAGTTAGGTTTAAGTAGTTCTAAGTTCTATGGGACTGATGACCTCAGCAGTTAAGTCCCATAGTGCTCAGAGCCATTTGAACCATTTTTTGTACGTTACAGACGCGAACACCTTATCTCAGGCACCCTTTATAAGCCCGTACGGAAGAGATTGAATTTCTATCACTCTTCTGAAGTGGGTGAATTGAACTACTTATAACCCATTTCTGCTCCTTCCTATAACGATGTCAATGTATTTACCACTGCACCATACCGCCCACTTCGATGCTTATCATTTCTGCCGCATCTCACTAAGTTACTCAGAACAAAATTAGCTGTTGGTTGCGATGCACAGAATGTTTATTCTGAGCATAAGCTCGAAGTCGTAATAAAAGTGACTGGAATGACAACTTCGGCCGGAGAAGAAAAATTCTCGCACTTTCAGCTCATAGCGCGATTCCTTACATACATACATACATACACCCAATTACGACGCACAGTTCCATCCTCAAGCCATCCACTCGCACGTGGCACGCACCCTGAGGAGAGTACTATGTACCGAAACCGATAGTTAGTAGGCAAAATAAAAAAAAATGCGACTATAGACTAAAACATATATAAGTGTATTGATCGCTGTTCCAGCCGATAGAACGTCTGGAATATGTACTACATTTTTGTCCTCTGAATATTTTCGGTAGAAAACAAACATCAATAATACAGCTTTAGTATGACTATTGCTACTACTGCTACGTGATCAGGCCCAGTGGACCGCACGCATCTACAAGTTTCCTCCTCCACTGTATTCTGTCTATTGCTGCTATCCGCCATCTGTTCACATCTACTGACACTTGGTTTAAATCTTCATGGAGTCCATCCCTCCAACGCTTCTTCGGTCTCCCTGGCGGTCTCTTTCCTGTAGGTGTGAAATCCAGGAGCTTCCTAGGCCATCTGCAATCCTCCATCCGGGCCACATGGCCGGCCCACTGCATTCGTTTGGCCTTGACACTTTCTGCTATGTTGGGCTGCTGGTATAGTTCCTCAAGCTCTTGGTTGTATCTGATCCTCCATCCCCCTGTGTCTGCACCCAGAACCGGACCGAAGATCTTCCGATGCACTTTTCTCTCAAAAACAAGGAGCTTATGGAAGTCCTGCATCCGGATACTCCATGTCTCACAGCCGTATAGAACAACAGGCTGGATCAGGGTTTTGTACAGTCGAATCTTGAACTGTTTGGAGAGATATCTGGACCGAAGCAGTTGTGCTACGCTGTGGTAAGATCGGTTTCCTGCCTGTATTCTGGCATTGATCTCTAGTTCTCATGACGAGTTCTCAGTGAAAAGTGCCCCTAGGTATTTGAATTCTTGACTATAACCATACGTAAAACCCGTATCTTCTTTCATTTAATGATGCGACAACCGACAGGTTATTTTCTCGTTCAGGCGTTTTCTCAGTTGAATGAAACTAGTCTCTCCAGGCACGTCAGATATATGATTGCTATTGACCTCTGTACATCAACAAGTCGGTTTGCAATGGCGTCGGCCACATTCGGCCTAGAATCTCACTGTCTGGAGTAGAATTGTCTTGATTTGTGAGTCCCGCTTCGAACTGAGCCCCGATGACCAGCGTAGCCGTGTCTGGAGGAACATGACTGTCACAGGCCACATGGCCCGACAGCCAAAGAAGGAACCCTTTGGTTGTCATCCGCGGCGTCCTTACATCACAGCTGTACTTCGACGATACTCTATGACCCGTTTTGTTTCCCTTCACGGCAAGCCATCCTGGGCTTATACTTCAGCAAGACAATGCTCGTCTGCACACGGTGTGGGGTTCTACTGCTTGTCTTTGAGCTTGAATAAACCTCACCTTGGCCAGCATGTTCACCGGATCTCTTCCCAATTGGGAAAGTTTGGAGCATTATGGGCACGGTTCTCCAGCCATCTCGGGATTTTGACGACCTAACGCGCGAATTGGGCAGAATTGTGCAAAATATTCCTCAGGAGTACATCCATCAGCTCCATCCACAACGACAGTCTGATAACTGCATGTATGAGAGATAGAGGTGAACCAACGCGTTACTGACTTGCCAAATTCTGAAGCTCTTTCTCTTGAATAAATCACCCAATTTTTCTGTAACTGTAACGATTTGTTTGCCTGTACGTGTGCATCACATACCGATGAGCAGTAGGTGGATCAAAACAAAATGTCCAGACACACTGTGACAAAATTGGTACTGAAACAGAGGATGACACACTAAAGGCCGAAATACTAAATGTCTTTTTCCAAATCTGTTTCACAGAAAAAGACTGCACTGTAGTTCCTTCTCTAGATTGTCGCACAGATGACAAAATGGTAGATATCGAAATAGACGACAGATGGATAGAGAAACAATTAAAATCGCTCAAAAGAGGAAAGGCCGCTGGACCTGATGGGATACCAGTTCGATTTTACAGAGTACGCGAAGGAACTTGCCCCCTTCTTGCAGCGATGTACCGTAGGTCTCTAGAAGAGCGTAGCGTTCCAAAGGATTGGAAAAGGGCACAGGTCATCCCCGTTTTCAAGAAGGGACGTCGAACAGATGTGCAGAACTATAGACCTATATCTCTAACGTAAGTAAGAGTGATTTCAGTTGTGCAGCAGGGGAGTGTCGTAGGACCGTTGCTATTCACATTATATATAAATGACCTCGTGGATAACATCGGAAGTTCACTGAGGCTTTTTGCGGATAATGCTGTAGTATATCGGAAGGTTGCAACAATGGAAAATTGTACTGAAATGCAGGTGGATCTGCATTGACGCATGGTACAGGCAATGGCAATTGAATTTCAATGTAGACAAGTGTAATGTGCTGCGAATATACAGAAAGAAGATCCTTTATCATTTAGCTACAATATTGCAGGTCAGCGACTGGAAGCACAAAGGAAGTAGGTTACTGTACGCTTGTTCGCCCACTGCTTGAATATTGCTCACCAGTGTGGAATCCGTACCAGATGAGGTTGATAGAAGAGATAGAGAAGATCCAACGGAGAGCAGCGCGCTTCGTTACAGAATCATTTAGTAATCGCGAAAGCTTTACAGAGATGATAGATAAACTCCAGTGGAAGACTCTGCAGGAGAGATGCTCAGTAGCTCGGTACGGGCTTTTGCTGAAGTTTCGAGAACATACCTTCACCGAGGAGTCAAGCAGTATATTGCTCCCTCCTACTTATGTCTCGCGAAGAGACCATGAGGATAAAATCAGGGAGATTAGAGATCACATAAAGGCATACCGACAATCTCTCTTTCCACGAACAATACGAGACTGGAATAGAAGGGAGAACCGATAGAGGTACTCAAGGTACCCTCCGCCACACACCGTCAGGTGGCTTGCAGAGTATGGATGTAGATGTTGGTTTCTTTGTCTTTAGTATGTATTCCGAAGTACACCACGAAATTACGTACGCTGGTTTCTTCTACTTCGAAATCAGATGGTACATGCCATTACGTGCAACAGAATACCTTCGCTACAGTAAACTGCTCACAGCAATTTCTTCCTCTGGATCGGAACAACGGAATATCAATAATGCTCCATCAAAAAGAATGCGTCACTGATGAATAAAAGAAAGCCTTAAAAGAAGGCGGCTCATTTCCCCGTTCTTAATCAGCCGTAAACAGGGATTACGACAGTATTTGCCGGCGTAATCTGTACCCGAAATGAAGACTAATCCTCATTTAAGTTGCCCCTCCCTACCGTCTTTGTCTATCCCCCGTGCGTAGCGCAATGAAGCGGAGCGGATTCTTTGTCCCGCAATATGGCGCCGTATTCCCCGAGATGCAAATTAGCTGTGATTGTCAAAGCAGCAGCAGCAGCAGCAGGCCATTCCCTCTGCCTGCAGTTCTTCACGGTCGAGGCAAGTCGTGGAAGGAGGAGGAGGACGGTGGGGAGTTGCCGGGTGGCATACGCCGACAGGGAAGAGACAGCAGAAAAGGCCATTTTGGGCCTTTGTTGCAGTTCGCAGCGCGGCTGATGGATGAAGCGCCCGGGGCTGGCTGGCGGCTCCTGAGAGGCCGCGGGACGCTGTGTGCGGAGGCCGTGGAGTGCCTCGGGCGCTTAGCGGCGGGCTGCACTCGATGCTAGGAGGCCCGGGTTCGTACTCCGCCGCCACTTGGCCACGAATGCGGGCCCGGCCGCAGCGTCGACTCCTCTCTCCCGCTGCCTGTCTACCTCCTGCTCTCGCATTTTAGAGGGGTGGCTAGAGGGGAAACCGAGAGGGTGCGTCATCTGCGAATCACCGCCTGTCGCCAGGGCGCTCGCGTCTTTCAACAGGGGCCCCACCACGGCGACCTTTATGTCCGCGCCAATGGGTCGCAGTGCACGCAGCAGGGTGACTGGATGGATGATGGCGGAAACGATATGGGCGGTGCAAAACTGGTTTTTAGAACTGAACACTACTGCTTACTGCCTTCAACGCAGCACTCACGAGGGAAGTGCCTCAACCCGGAGGGGGTTAAAACAGAACAGGCATTCAAATAACGTACTGGAATGCAGCCGGGTGACTTCGTCGACAACCGCCGATATTTCGACAGGAGCATACCCTGTCATTTTCACGGCAAGACTGCAGCATGTAAGCGTTGTGCAATGGAATTTAAATCCTCGGTTTGCAGAGAATAGAAGACACCGAGGAACACGCCTTGAAGCCTGCGACTTTAGACACCTGCGTGTTTTCCTAGACATGTTCAAATAGCTCTGAGCACTATGGGACTTAACATCTGAGGTCATCAGTCCCCTAGAACTTTGAACTACTTAAACCTAACCTAAGGACTTCACACACATCTATGCCCGAGGCAGGATTCGAACCTGCGTGCTCGTCATCTTCGGGCGCTTACTGACGTTTTGTTGCACTGGTTAGCCAAAATATGCGCTGGCTCGCTAGAAAGCTCATGTTGAGGTGCTTATTGATGTATTGAAGCGTTAGCTCCCCAATATATGTGGTGCCCGCAGGAAACCTCATCATCTTCAGGTGCTTACAGGTGTATCGCTGCATTGGTTTGCCAATACGTACGCTGTCTGGCTATGAAGCTCGTCATCTTCAGGTGATTATAAGAGTGTCGTTGCACCGGATCGCCAATACATGGCCTGGCTCGCTAGAAAGCTAGCGAGCCAGTGTGCATATTGGCAAGCCAATGCAATAACGCTTCATTAAGTACCTGAAGATGACGAGCAACTGTCTCGTTGAAATATTGTCCAGCTTTCGCGACGTTATCCGACGCGATGCTCATAAACCAGTGAAAGAAGACAAGCTACGTTCGAGACGAAGCAAATAATTTCCTCGATGGCTGTTGTTGATGTAATTCAGTACCAGTTTATGGTAAGGAACAAGAACATAGTCATTTTCTGGGAGCTTGCACGTCAAGAGCGGCTGCGAAGGACGATTAGTAACAAATGGTGCTAAGCTTCGGTTCGGAGATCCGAAGATCAGCCTTCCGGCGGGCGTATCGGGAAGTGGCTTGGCGCTGCACGTCAGATGCTGTAAAATTGGCCGCACAAAGGCGGCTGCGAACGACTTGGCGAGCGCAGCTTCCATTCTTGTGAGTCCGCAGGGGTGATCTGCTAATTACGGCGCCGAGTCAGAACGGAATAAAGAGCGGGTGGGGGAGTGCCTCGTTTGGGAAGGCGCGCCTGCGTGGCACAAAAAAGCGCAGAGGGGCGCCTGTAGGACAGCCGAGTGCACGGGGCACTTGCGTGAGAGAACCGGCGCTGGCGTCGCAAAGTATTTTTGCGGTGGATTGCGGCGCGCAGATGCTGATGTAGCCCTTTTCGAGTAACGAGCCGCACGGTGCCGTGCTCAGCACCGCGCTCTAACGAAAGGGCGCGTGGGACGGGGGGAAAAAAATTAAATCCGTATATAATATAGGGGAGCGGAGGAAAGATGCCGAATAGGGGTGCGGAGGAATAGTGTGTGTACACAGGCGCGGGAGGAGCTGCCGTGTCGTGCGAGAGGCTCGCTGCAGGAAAACGGGTTTTGTGCTCATTAACGGACGCGGCTCGAGAAGACGCGGTGGCGAGGCGGCGGGATCCGGAGCAGCGCGGTCCGTCTGCGGTAATTATTATCCCGCGAGAGGGGGGAAGGGGGGCGGTGCGGAGGAGGGGGGGGGCGCGGCGATAAGAGGCAGCCAAGTCAGCGACGGGAAAATGAACACGCACTAATGAATAACATCATTACAACACGGGCCGGGGGAAGAACGACTTGCCTCGGCCGAGAGAGCTCGGTACCGGTCCGCGAGGGAGGATAAAAAAAATTGTGGAAAATAGAAAAAAAAGCGAGCGGGATAAAAGAGGGATGGGGTGGGGGAGCGGTGCGGGAGAGGAGGGGGGGGGGGGGAGCAGGGTGAGAGAAAGAAACGAGGGAACGGTTGGGGTGCGGACGACGGGGCGAAATTTCTGGCGGTGGCTGGCAAGCCTGTCGTCGCCTGCGGGCAGGGAGGAGTGGCGAGGAACCGCCGTGTAACGCGGGAAATTGCGAGAGAAATCGTGCGAAAGGGGAAGGGAAGCGGGAGGTGGGAAGGCGCCGCCCGGCTGCAGCGACAGTGGCAAGAAAGAGGCGGCAGCGGAAAAGAGAGGCGGAAAATACGGCGAAAAAAAAGGGAGTGGCGGGAAAAAAAAAGTCGCGACGTGAGGGTAAAATGAGAAGAGGAGGAGGAGGAGCAGTAGGAGCAAGGGGGGGGCGGTGGGCCTGGCTGCGTTTGGAATCAATACGGCGCCCGGCGGCGCGAGTGGCCAGCGGTCGCCGAGACGGCGAGAAGTCGCAGGAGGTGGCGCCCCGGCCGAGGGCCGCTACCCGCCCGACCAGCTACGGCTCGATAGCAAAAATATTACAAGCCAGCATTCTTCTTGTCTCGCATCGGCGCAGCGTCGGCATGGTTATTAAAGGACATGGCACGGTTGGTGCAAATGACCCCCCACACACGGGCGGACGAGTCCTCCGAGCGGGTCCACCCCGAACCGTTTGTCTAGGTTTGGGCGACGGGTCCGCGGTCAGAGTCCAACAGTTCGACCGACGAACCTCTACCTGCGTGCTCCGACCGCTACTTGCCAGCCCAGAATCCGTCAGTGCAGGTAGATTGGTTCCGCCACGGAGTCATCGGTATCCACACATAGTCGGACGAGTCGGGCTGTGAATGGGCGCCTTGACACTAATACCCACGTATTTTGCATAAATTATTAAAAAAATATATTTCGTTGACTTTTGTTCACTTTTTCTAACACGTCTCTTCTTTTAAGTAGGTCCTGATATATAAGTAGGCTCCAGAACCTGAAAGTAGCTTTTAGCTCAGTCTTGGCAGCACCAACACATTTTCTGTACCTAACATATGCACATAGGAGGGATTCTTTATGACCACCACAAAAATTAAAGAAACACACATTTTGTTAATTGACGTTGAGTTTTACTCATAAAATTCCTTTTAAATATATATAGATGTGTAAGAAGGGTCCTGAACTTGAAAACATGAATATGACATTTGTTGCAAAAGTCAGATTTACTACTAAGACTTAAATTTTTGGGTTACATCATTTTACTTAAAAATTAAAAACAATTGTGAAATCTGATAAAACAAACGTTAAAAACAATAACTTCTTCAAAAATTTTAAAATATAAAGTAGTGACTACATTACAATATTTTCAAAACATGGGCGTAAAGTACCCCCGTCAGTATTCCGAGGGTTATGGAGTGGCCGGAACTCTCACGCAGAAAATGTGTGGAATGCCAACCAAAGACTGCGTTTTATTGTCAGAACACTTAGAAGACGCACTTGTACATCACCTTCCGGAGTATTCCTGCGCGTTATGGGATCTTTAGCAGACATCCCTGACAAAGAACATCGAAAAGTTAGGGAGGGGCAGCTCATTTTGTACTACGCGAAATACGGCAGAGAGAGTTTCGGGTCAGATAAGCGATTTTGGGGGGTGGGGGGTAGAGAATTATTAAAATAAAGCTGTTTTCCGTAGTGGTAGATCTTTTCACTTTCTCCGACGTATTCCAAATTGTTTCTTTGACTCCTACCTACGTAGGTAGAAATGACCATCATAATAACGTAAGAGAAATCAGGCCTCGAGAGCGGGTCGAAAAAACAGTCTGCAAATGGCTCTACGGACCCTATGCTAAACACTTAAGTGTGCATTCCAGAGTAATCGTGTAGATACACACTACTTGATGACTGGTTGTGATAATGCGCATCAGCAGGGGCACTTGGTCATGATGTATAGCACGGTGCCAAGACTTTTTGCATTCCGTGCTAATCGACTCTGCTCTCCCCTTCAATATAAGACAAGTATCCCGAGAGTGTAGCGCCACGGCTTCCGATAATGTAAGTCGTCTTAGGTTGTATCATCCCAAGACCTGTTTTGTTTCGTAAATGGGTATAATGTGTGGTCAGACTGCATCAGTTAGTAAACGTTCAAATAACGTGCGTTCCACAATCGGTGACGGCTGGTCGCTAAGGGCTGCGATACGCCTGAGAGTTTTTTGCTCTCAGACAGTTTGGTACTCTGAGATAGTACTCTCACATTGTTTGCATTACTGGTGAATTTTTGCGGATATTATTGTTGCTAGTTACTTGCGAAAACTCTCTGTAAGTGTTTGAAAGTCTTGTGAGAGCAGAACTCGGAAGCGTTTGCACATAATAGAGTGAGAGTGTCCGAGGGCTGACAGATCGTTCTCCGCGATATTTATCAGTAGTTCTGTGCGTGAAGGAAGAAGTCCCGAAGGAAGAGCGCCGGATTGCAAAATGGTTCAAATGGCTCTAAGCACTATGGGACTTAACATCTAAGGTCATCAGTCCCTTAGAGTTAGAACTACTTAAACCTAACTAACCTAAGGACATCACACACATCCATGCCCGAGGCGGATTCGAACCTGCGACCGTAGCGGTCGCGCGGTTCCGGACTGAAGCCGGACTGCAGCTGCACTTTTAATACTTTTAGCGGTAAAAACCTAAGCGATCGTGTTCGTGTTGGATAAGAGTGAATTAGGTTTTGTGATGAGTTTGGAGCATGCAGGAACCTCACTGTATAGCTTGCCACGGAAAATACACAAAAATATCGAAATTTCACGACAATGACATCCATGGAGATGGAAGAGATACTCCTTATAAATCGACTCAAATTGCCAATGCAAATACAATTATGCCTACACCCATTAGTGTTAAAAACAGACTGCTTGTGACACTACGATTCCTAGCATCAGGTATGTTTCTTGTTTTTAACATTTCGTAATGCAACAATCGCGATGAAATAACATTACACCAGATTTTATCTTGATACCCACACTCGTTCAAAAGCTAAATGGGGCAGGTATCTGATACTTCAACCATTCCCGAACATACATTTATTTGAACGTTTTTACTTGTACTGTCTTAAGGAACCACTTCTAAAGTCCTGCATAAAACATCCATACGGTAATAAGAGTAAGGCAAATAAAAGTGGTCCAGACGAGTGGATACTACTGGACGTGAATATATGCATCTAATCACACCCCGTGATGCGTACACCACGTGTACGCCCGCCACGTGATTCACACCGATTCAGAGCATAGTGCGGGCTGTGTCAGTGTGAGTGGAGCAGTGCAAAGGGGACGATGGTGCAGTGAAGCAGCAGCTGTTCGTTGTGGAAAGTTACGTGACAGTCAAGTCGTGGAAACGTTGCAGTCAGTTGCTTGCTGAGGACTTCAATGGTGTCAAAGAGCCAGCGCAGAGTGCCTAGTCCGAAAAAAGCATAAGAAAGGATCAGTTTTGAAAAAGTCAAAAAACATTTCGAAACGAGCCCGCACGCCAGAAAATGTGGCTGCATCTGAACAGATAATGCTTCAGAGTTCTACCAAATCAACATGACGCCTGCCGCAAGAGACCGGTATATTACGTCGATTATATGGACGAATACTCCACCTGGACCTGCACATGCTTCCCTACCGAGTGTCAGTTGTTCATGCATTAAACCCAGCAGGTGCTCCTCAGTGACATCGGTTTTGTGAGTGGCTGCTCACTGAGATAACTATAAATTGCTTGGACATGGATATCATCTTTATGTCTGATGAAGCCTGGTTTCGCTTGAGTGGTTATGTCAGCTCACAGAATCACAGGTTCTGGGCAGTGGATAATCAGCATTAACTTCGACGAAACTGCATGATCAGAACGTTGGAGTTTGGGGTGCAGTGTCTGCACGTCGCATTATTGGTCCCATCTTCTTACGGGAGGAGGAAAAGGCCTACAGTTACTTCCAACAGGATGGAGCAACTGCCCATATACCGTCCGAACCTTGGACCACTTTTACAGTCTTCAAGCCTGATGTAGTTGTTAGCAGGGGTCAGTCTGGACGCGGCCCTAGCATCCCACCCGCGACACCTTACCTGTCAGTGTGCGATCACTTCGTCTGGGGAGCCCTTAAGTCTAAGATGTAATGCAACAACCCTCATAGTCTTCAAGAACTGCAGCAGAATATTTCGGATGAGATTGCAGCAATTCCAGCGATCCAGCTTCGATTCGCCTTCAGCAACTTGCCAAAAATGCCAACAGCTGAGTGATGCGTCACTTTCAGCAGCTGCTATACTCAGGCTAGTACTGTATTTCCTTTCCTCTGCTTTGTTTCTTTGTAGCCTGGAACTCTGTTGTCAGGGTCACTTTTATTTGCCCCGCCCTGTATAATCAACAAATACCACGTCATATTAAATTATAAATACAGCTATATTACTTTGAGTTAAATTGTAATTTTCGAGTTCCAAAACTCCTGTTACACTACACGCACTACTCGCAAAAAGCCCCTGAGAGTGAAAAACTCTCAAGTGTATATATAGTTTAAGAAATTTCCACATGTCTTTCTCCACTCCAGAGAAAAATGATTGCGCGAGCGAGTTAACATCTTCAAATTTTCTGCAGACGGAGTTCGCACGAATGTGAATTTGGTGCAGTTTATCGTTTGTTGAGACTTTATCTGTAACAATGAGATATCATAGGAAACGGATCCGTAAAGGTAGGAAAGTCCCGTGAATACTGCGTCATAACAAATACCACTTGACCTGCGGCTCTCTTTTCTCAAAGAGGTTTTTGATTGTCGCTTCTCAAATCAGCCAAGCTCCTCTTAGTAATGTGCGTGGACTGGCAGTTCTGCTTCACACTGGTATGGTAACTCTAACAGAAACTGTACGTCTCCTCGGCTACCCTTTACCCAAACATCTGTTTGTGGCACATCGGCTACCATTTCCACAGCGCTAGTATTCTACAGCAAGTAAAATGTACGACCAAAAATACATATAAAGTTAAATAAAAATAACTAACACATTTTAAACGTCTCGGATGCAAGGCCGTACACCATTAGAGTAGGAATACCGAAAACAAACAATGTGCGGAACGATTAGAAGAATTTCGAGACGGCATTACAGGTGGAAGACACACAAATCAACACCATTAGAGTAGGAATACCGAAAACAAACAATGTGCGGAACGATTAGAAGAATTTCGAGACGGCACTACAGGTGAAAGACACACAAATCAAACTTGATAAAGTTACATACGTACCAATATTTTTTTTAAGGTAGAGGCAAAAAAATAGGGGAAATAAATAACACGCTAAAGGATGGCAGCTGACGTCAATTCGATGACGTGTTCATTTAATTCGGATGAGAGGATCAGATGTGACAAGGATAGGAAAGACAGTCGACCGCGTCTTTTTTTGAAGAAACCATCTCAGGATTGGTAAAATTGATATAACGAAACCATGGAAAAAGTAAACCTGGACGCCCCAGAACAGATGCGAGTCGACTGCCTCAACAGCGCGCTACATCGATCCATGGAAGAAGACAGAAAAGCTGGACCGATGGACTGGGAAAGACAGTACCGCTTGATGTGATGGGAGATTATTATTATAATTATTATTTTAACACTGTCGCATTGATATAATGTAATAGTTGTAGAAACTTTCAAGCCCCTACGAACTGTGCAGAAAGTGAAAGGTGATAATGTGATAGAGGTGAATACATTTTAAGGACAATGTTGCATATCGATTGTTAGAGGGACTGTACTGGAAGGAAGAAACAGTGGAATTTGGTGGTGAGGGTTATCATTCGAGTGGAGTATAAGGGGGCGCACGCAGCTTACCATCTTCCCATCAGGCAGGATGACCACTACGAGTGGTGTTTTGTGCATTCATTCCGTAACGCACAGTACGGACACGTCGTCAACGTCTAGGATTTTACAGACGGAACATTAGCTAGTTGGAGAAGAACTGGAGGAGGACGCTTTACTACCCTGATTAAGAAACTGTTTGGCGCTCGGTAGAATTAACAAGTTGGTATTGCGAATAAGACACGGGAGGACATGCGACCATCCATATAAGCACCTTGTTTAGCTGGCCCATAATGTTCCTGTGCTACTTGAAGTGAATACTGCGATAGGTCGGTAAGGTCACGGCCGGTACACTACGACACCTTTGTTCGATTAAGTTTGTGCTCAGCCTCTAACAGCTTTGTTGATCTCTAATGCGTAGAATGTAGAATATCGACATAGCTTACAAAACTTAACATACTCTGACAGAGAGTGATTACTGCTTTACAGCCCTGAGGCAGAATGTCAAATTATATACGATGAACACAACAGTGAATCCTACATGCATCTGCGACTGATACAGCACTTCCAAATTCACAATGACCCCAGCAAAATCAGGTTGAAATTCAACAGTTACTTCAACGAATTCTATTAGCGTGCGAAAATCAACCCAGACATCTTCAGAATAGCTGTAATTACGTTGGGACATTCCGACACGACAAACGGCGAATTGCTACACTTAAGGTCAAATGAATACTGCACTAGACACAGACTGTTGATGAAAAAGATATGACTCAAACGAGAAAAGAAATGAGTACAAGTATCATAATGGTTTCAAGCTTATTGCGAACCTGAGGTGGCTGGAATTTTAATAAAGAAAAACCGCTCACATTGTTCCAAAAAAAAAAAAAAAAATTGGTATCGAATTTAGATTGTAGTGCAGGTCTAACAACTGGTCAACAAAGTTGCGTACACTGTAAGTGCTTTAGAACGATCGAGAAACGACTAATGATGGGTGTAATGACAGACTTTCTGCAGAAAACTGTTGTAAGTACACGAGTGTTTCTCATTATTCAGATTTTCGAAATTTTAAAATGTAAGCAGTACATAATTAAGTCGTCTTAAAGGTGTTGCAGCACAAAGCTTTGAGGAAAGACAAGTCAAAAATTGGGGTTGGATTTTGCCTGTTTAGCCCATCGTATATCGGTATGCGCAAGTCGACACACTAATATTTTGAGAATAAATAACGCCTTTTATAAAGCATGTTCGATAAATTTACAACCTATATTCCATCTGCCCTGAGTCACAATGTCGTGAAGCGTATAACCAAGTGGGGCATTGAGGCATTTTCTGGTGCCATAAAATAACACTCTAGATAACCCCCCAAAGAACAAATTAGACGGACGTTAAATGCGACGAAAGCACCGACTACGAGCCAGGTCCTGCTTGACCTACCAAATGTTCCCTAATGTCTCCCCTTTTCTGGAACTGTCAATAAAGTGCAAAAATGGAACTAATACATCGATATTCTTGCTAAAAGCCGATGCTCGTAGAATCGCAAGCGTCTCTATCATTACCCCTCAACTCAAAATGGAGTATCGGGGTTTAACGACCAGTCGACGAGGTCGTCACAGACAAGGACAAACACCGACTGGGAAATAACAAATGGCTCTGAGCACTATGGGACTCAACTGCTGAGGTCATCAGTCCCCTAGAACTTAGAACTACTTAAACCTAACTAACCTAAGGACATCACACACATCCATGCCCGAGGCAGGATTCGAACCTGCCACCGTAGCGGTCGCGCGATTCCAGACTGTAGCGACTAGAACCGCTCGGCCACTCCGGCCGGCGGGAAATAACAGGGAAGAAAGTGAGACAGAACCAAATAGCAGATTTAGTGTCTCATTTAACGTAGGTACACATCATATTTGATAAACGATTTAAGATATGAAAACAAGTTTATCGGGAAGTGAAGTGAAACAAAGATGTGACTATAGTCCGATTAAAATTACTTGATAGTTGACACTTCACGCGTTGGACGTGGTTTCCTCCAATCAGAGAGCTCACGCCCGAACCGTTCGCCGTTGCCAGACTGTCACAACGGTTAGTTAACTTCCAATTTCTTGTGCGGCTTCCTTTCTCGACGTGTGTGGATTCCAAATCGTGGGTCTGGAACTTTTATTTCGTATTTCACCACACAAGATAACCATATAAACGCACGCGTGCGCGCGCGCACACGCACACACACACACACACACACACACACACACACACACACACACACACACACACACAATTTCACACGCTGCACTCTCGAAACAGTTCCGGATACTACAAGACGCGACTCAGCTTGCACACAGTTATAATAGACGCAGAGATCGGTTTTCATTAGATAAGTTTCGCACGACATTGCGTGAAGCCGAATTTCTGAAGGCTGCAATTCATCGTTGCGACTGCCTCACCGCAGTCACAAATGTAACAAATAAACCCAGTGTTGTGGTGTGGTGCAATGGTGAGCGTATAAACGTGGCGTACAGAAGGTTGGAGGTTCGAATTTCATCAAATGTACCGAATTTTTTCTTTGTTTCTAAATCTAATCAAAAGAGTTTTGTTATTATTTTCATTCAGTTAAGTGGCTTATATGTAACTCTTATTTATAATGCTTTGCCGCGTTATTTACACCACCGCAATGACTTATTTGCTATTATTTTTTTTCTTATCATTTTCCTTTCGTTCGAAATCTATGTGACCTACTACCTGCAACCAAGTGCCAACAATCGGTAATGCGGCAGCTCGTGTAGCCAGCGAGAGGATAGTTAGAGAAAAAAAGACTGCGAGAAATAAGACTGCTTGCAGCGCTGAAACTGAACTTTTTTCTATCTTCATTCTGCTCGTAGGGATTAGCTTTATTCGCCGTGAACAAAGCGATCGTCATTTCAGTTGTGCCGCAGATTGGTGACCACAGTTTTCTCGGATACTCTACACATAGCGAGGTTGTGGTTAGCTTAGAGTTGTCTGCCGTAGTTTCATCACTGGTCATTTAAAATCAGCTATCGACGGAGTATCTCGCATTTCAGACACACCTCGCGGCGGCCACTTCCAATATTGGAGCGCATTACACACCAACAACATTTGTAAACTGACCCGCCGTGTTTCTGCATCAGCTATAACCGAACGATAGCCAGCAGCCGATGTGGCAACAATGTAGCGGCAAGTGACAAAAGTCAACTGTCAAGTAATTTTAATCGGACTATAACTGGCTACAATCACAGAAATGAGTAAAGTTTCAACTACTGATAAGTTGAACACCAAAGGTTTGTCTAATGAGAACTACGTAATTACGTAACGACATTCAAGAACGTTCGCAGAGGCACTTTCGGTACACAGAGGCGGAAAGCACTGTCCGACCCAGTTTTAGCAACACATGACATACATATTCACTATCACGGTAGAGGGAAAAGTAACGAATATTAACTGTACAGAAAATAACTCTCCATGGTATATAGGCACATGCTGCCACTTCGTGGCACTTACAATGCCAATCGTACATCGACTGACAAGAATATCTGTTGTCGGCTGAATTGTGCTTGATCTTAGCATACTGTAGAGTATTTACCAGCCTCAGGTGGGTTGAGCATTGATCTGAATGAAAATAATAATAACACTAATAATAAAAAGAACAACAGGAACAAGAATGTGCTCTTGATCGTTAAGCTTGTGGTACTCAGATATAAATTTAATTACTGGAGACCAGTTTCTCTGAATTTTGTCCTCTGCACTTTTTGGAGTAACATCACACTTCATAATAAAAGCCCCGATAGCAAAATGGCGCCTGTGATTCTTCCAATCTCTGTTGTAGATAACACCTGCCCCGTCAGTTTCTCAGGTGTTCCTACGTAATATTCTGCTATCGCCGATACCATCTAGTGCAGAAGACCCGTTCACCATAAGCGCAGGTGACCGCAGCGTTCGAATTCAGTACGAAACGAAGCCGGTTGAAAACGCCGAGGGCGTCGAAGAGAGGGGAATGGGGAGGCAACTTCCATTTGCGGCACCAAAGGGTGCCGCCATTTAATCCCGTTGCAGCAGCAGTTCGTCCTGGGGGGCGAGAACGATGCGGGAACAGGAGACGCCCCACCACAGCCGGCGACGAGATTAGTATTCTGCCTCCCCTCCCCCCCCCCCCCCCCCCCCCCCGCCCACCCTCCTGCCTCGTCATTTCAGGTCCTCAGGGCACTTTCCCCTGCCGGCCCCCATGGGCGCTCAATATACATCCCAGGCGACAGGCGCAAACCGTTGAGTCAGCGCGAAGTTCTATGGAGGGTGGCGTCACAGAGGGACGAAGCGATATCCGGCGCGATTACGGCGTCCGAACGCCACCCCCGCCTGCAAAGTGGATTGTCGTGGAGAGTGAGCCGGCGCAATATTCTGCCCGGGCTGTGCATTTTATATAAGACGCACGGAATGAAGGGTGAGGGGAGGGGTGGGGGGTCGTAATTTACTGGATGCGACCCCGCCTCTCTGCAGCGCTAAGTGCAGCAACGCTGGAAGAGAGGGAGAATGGCGACCGTGCCAGGACGGGCAGAGCTTTTTCCGTCCGGCGCTCGGCTCGGAGAACGAATTTAGTTAGCGCACAGAGGCGGGTCCCCGGAGCGGTGGACAGGCGCACCGCCCTATTCATCAGCGTCGGACAGGGTTGGGGTCGGGGGCGGACGCCGCCGACGCCGCCGTCGCGCTACGCTTTGCTCGCTCGGCCGTGCGAAAAGCCGCCACCGTCCGGGGACGCCGCTATTGTGTAGCTGCCTCGGAAAACTCCACCCACCGACCCCGGCCGCTTCTCTTGCACGTAGCTGCGTTCGGCGACACTCCGCGACTACGCTAAAAGTTAAAAACTTTGCTCGGGAAGGGGAGTAGGGGGGGGGGGGGAGGAGGGGAGGGAGTAGGAGGGGTTGACAGGGGAAAGAAGCGAGCGTCAAGGGCGAGACAAAAGAGCCACCTTGTAAAGTCCTCACTACAGACGGGCAGAGTTTCGGTCCCGATGCGGCGAAGTTTTCCAAAGGTCCCCGAGCTTTTCGACATCATCATTACCACTGTACATTCTTTTTATCGCCCTTTCTCTGAAGTTTTTTCCTTCCGCCATAATTTTGGTGTGGATAAATAAGAACAGCTGTCAAAAGAGTTGTTCTGGCGTATCTGTAGAACCAAAGCCCTTTGTTATCTCCTCAGTATAAATCGAACAAGATGTTGAACACAGTGATCAGAAACCGAAGTCTCTCTCTAAAGCCCTGCGAAACAGGCAATGAGACAGTGTCGCTCACGCTGATGCTGTGTTTCCAAGCATTTGAGGGCTGTCTGATATTATTTGCTTGTGGAACACCTCCTTATACGTGCAACTGGACAGTTAATTTCTTGCAAGTATGCCATTGTAAAAAGAAGAAATTGTCCTAAACGGGCAAACGGATTAATATAAGTCTCAAGGAAAGACCGTGTAATCTGTACAAGACCTGCATATCTGTAAATCCTTAGAGTTCAGCTGTTCGCCGACATCGGGGTACAATTGAATACTGCGCTGAGCAATGCTTTAAACATCCTACGTGGTGTCAACAGAGCACTGAATATCAGAGTATGGTCGCATCCGATGAGCGGACCTAGACAAATAAATCAAACACACAACTTGTGGTGATTAATCTCGGCATTAAATCCCCTAGTCTCTTGCACCACATTCCACTTCACGAAGTCATGTGAAAAGGCAGGTCACCACAGGTTATCAAATGCACATGCTATATCGAGCACTGATCGCACGAGATAAGCTTCATTAGAGTCTTGAACAAGACTAATTTCTTAATTTATAGCATCTTCTATCGAACGTCCTTTTCTGCCTCCGTATTGACTATGATTCAGGGCATTTGGTTCTCTTAGTTTCGTGAGCCTTTTATCGAAAAGGGGCACTAGTATTTTTGTCATATTGTTTAAAGACGAACCGGTCGTTGTAATATCACTCTTATTAGATGCAGTTAAAAGCTGTACAGTGTCGCACAGCAGCGTACATAATGTGGTCGCCGTATCCGTTTAGTAATATCGTCAAGTATCCTGGAGATCGGATTTGTCGACGTGGAAAAAGCAATGTCAAATGGTGCGAGATGGTCGAAATTCTGAGGAAAATAGGGGTAAGCTACAAGGAGAGACGGCTAATATATAACATGTACAAGAGGCAAGAGGGAATAATAAAAGTGGAAGACCAAGAACGAAGTACTCCGATTAAAAAATGGTGTAAGAAGGGACTACAGACTTCCGCCCCTACTGTTCAATCGATACATCGAAGTAGCACTGAGGGAAAATAAAAGAAAGTTTCAGGACTGGAATTAAAATTGAAGGTGAAGGGATGTCAACGATAAGAGTCGCTCATGACACTGCTATCCTGAGTAAGAGGAATTACAGGATCTCCTGAATGGAACGAACAGTCTAATGAGTAGAGAAAATGGATTGAGACTAAATCGAAGAAAGACAAAAGTAATGAGACGCAGCGGAAATGAGAGCAACGATAAACTTGACATAAGGGCTAATGTCCAAGAAAGTAGATGAAGCTAAGGAATCCTCCTACCTAGGCAGTAAAATAACCGATAACGGACGGAGCAAGGAGGACATCACAAGCAGACTAGCACTGGCAAATGAGAGCATTCCCGGCCAAGAAAAATCTACTAGTATTAAACATACGCCTTAATTAGAGGAAGAAATTTGTGAGAATGTACGTTTGGAGTACAGCGTTATATGGTACCGAAACATGGACTGTGGGAAAATCCGAACAGAAGAGAATCGAAACATTTGAGATGTTGTGCTACAGACAAATGTTGAAAATTAGGTGGAGGTTCTCCGCAGAATCGGAGAGGAGAGAAGTACCTGGAAAGCACTCACAAGGAGGAGGGACAGGATGATAGGACATCTGTTAAGAGATGAGGGGATGACTTCTATGGTATTAGAAGAAGCTGTAGAAGGCAAAAACTATAGAGGAAGACAGAGATTGGAATACATGCAGCAAATAATTGAGGACGCAGGTTGCAAGTGCTACTCTGAGATGAAGAAAAAAAATACCCTCAAGATGGGCGAAAGATAGAAACGAGTTACAGTGCAAAAATTTTAAAAGGGGCTGGGTACTCTGTTTCTTGAATACATGAATCCATAGATGCAGTGCTCAGCCACCGCTATCTTGGCTAAACATAGTTGGGCTTCAACAATGGCAGTATTTGTACGTTCTCTGCTTTCATATATATATATATATATATATATATATATATATATATATATATATATATATATATATATATTAGATAACAGCATCTGCATCCCGGACTACAATGGTTTGTCATCTACCAAACATTCACATATATGCTTTCATTTTTCAATAAGCTCAGTTGTACAGCTGTAAGGTCATTAGTGACTAGCACATACCTGTGATCTGCAACATTATTCGTCGTCAGTATCATGTGTTTAAAGCAATGTGATTTTTAGAGACATTAAATCAGTGTTCAGAATTTAAGACCTAGCTTATAGATTTAGACATACAAAAACGTACAAGTAATCACTCTTTTTTCTTGTTTTGCTTGGATCGTCTACTTGTAGTCCGGAAAGGTGACTAAATGAAGCTGATGGCAGTTACCTACCAATGGCAAACACAAGGTAGCAAAATACAAAATCTGGATACAGCATTATAATCAAGGAAGCATCATTACATGGGAAGGACATCCGCAGCATGGAGGCGAGAGAGAACTCACATCAAGACAAACTTATCAGTCATTATTTCCGTTTGGTGATTTTCGTTTTTCTCTGTATTACCTTCCACTGTCCGCACTGCGCGCTTGCTGTAGGTTGTAGGGAAGCGCAGGAGGACCTGCAAACGCTTGGTGCAGAGACTGACAGTTGACCCTCAACATGAATGAATGTAGCGTACCGCGCATAAACTGGGCCGGCCGCGGTGGCCGAGCGGTTCTAGGTGCTTCAGTCCGGAACCGCGTGACTGCTACGGTCGCAGGTTCGAATCCTGTCTCAGGCATGGACGTGTGTGATGTCCTCAGGTTAGTCAGGTTTAAGTAGTTCTAAGTTCTAGGGGACTGATGACCTCAGATCTTAAGCCCCATAGTGCTCAGAGCCATTTGAAACTTTTTTTTTTTTTTTGCATAAACTGGCTGAGATCCTGATTACTGAATGGCTACATATTGGTTGAACAATCACTGTACGCGGTCAAATCCATTAAATGTCTGGGAGTATGCGTACGGATCGATCTATGCAAAACGGTCACATAAAACCAACTGTAGCGAAAGGAGATTCCGGCCTAAGATTCATTAGAAGAATCCTTAGGAAGTGCACTCCTTTCACGAAAGAAGGACTTGACGAAACTCTCGCTCGCTTGAGAGTTGAATACTGCACATCATGCTGGGGTCACCCTGGAAGAAATAGCGAAGAGCAGAGCGTTTCGTCACAGATTTGTTTAGCAAGCCCTAATCGATTTCCTGTGCGAAACGCTAAAAGAGAGGCGATGCCGTTCACGGTTTGGTTTACCATTAGAATTTTGCGAGCTGACTTTCCAAGAATAGGCAACCAACTTATTAGTCTCTCCTAAATATATCTCGCGAAAAGACCATGAAGGAAAAATAAGAATGAAAGAGTACCAACAACTGTTCTTCCCGCGCATCATCCGGGTCTCGAACAGGAACGGGGGAAGTGCTATTGGTACACTAAGTACCCTCCGCCACACACTACATCGTGGCTGATGGAGCGCAAATGTAGGCTCTGAGGTACTATAGTGATTCTCCAACAGCGAGTCAGTACAGTTCTACTCCTTCACCAGTGTGAGAACATGCCCGCTTCACAGAACGTGCACATGATGAAAGAAGGAAGGCAGTAAGAAGACTCGGTTTAACGTCCCGTCGTCATCGAGGTCATTAGAGACGGAGCACAACACTGAACTGTGTCAAGGTTGGGGAAAGAAGTCTTTGCATTTTCAAAGGAACCACTCCGGCATTTTCCTGGAGGGATTTAGGAAAATCAAGGGAACCATAAATCTGGATCGAACGCGAGTTCGATTCGTCGCCCTCCCGAATGCGAGTTCCGTGTGCTAACCACTGCACCCCCTCGCTAGGTGTGCAAGTTGTACGTTTTCGATCATTATACAGAGTGGTCACAAACAATCTGAAAAGCTTGTAAGAGTGTTACAGGGTAGGTTACGCTAAGAAATAATTGCCACGAACAAAATTCTACAAACTGTGCCCTTTCCGAGGTAATTAGCATTTGCAGTTAGCCAATCAGGCCGTTGTGCATGAAAATTCAAGCGGCCTTGCAGACAAGGGGGCCCCTTAATAAGTAATGCAACACATAAGTTTTTTCTCGGCCGTTTTCGGTTGACAAAATGCGGAATCTGTTGTGGAACATCGCTGAATATTACCGCTTTAGCCCCTATAGTTTCCTGAAGTCCCGATACGTGGCGGCGCTATACGTAGCCTTTAAAATGGCGTCTGTGACGGAGCTGCGTTCCAAGCAGAGAGCCGTCACCGAGTTTCTTTTGGCGAGAACATAGAGCATCGCAGATATTCATAGGCGCTATGGAGACCTAGCAGTGAATAAAAGCACGGTAAGCCGGCCGGCCGGACACAGCTGTGATTCCTACAATGTTGGAATGTGCTGATGCTCTTATTCTAGCTCATCGGCGGATCGCAGTCAAAAACCTTGCTGCACAACTGGACGTGTCTGTAGGTAGTGATGACACACTCGTCCACCAGTTGGGGTACACGAAGGTGAGTGTCCGCTGTCTCTCACGCCGCCTAACAGAAGGCTATGGTCCAATGAAGGGTGCACTCCGCGGAAAGAAGTATGTAGACGATGGGGAGATTATTGATGCAGTAGAGTGGTACCATTGGGGCATACAGGCCCTCCCAGGAAGGTGGCGTAAGGTCGTCGCACTGAACGGTGATTATGTTGAAAAACAGGATTTTATAGCCAAAAGAGTGGGGAATAATATGGTGTTTTGGAATCCTGAATAACCTTCTTTTAGGAAAAGAGTGTTGAATTGGACGATAGAGCACGAGAATGCCCAGCCTTTGGCTCGGGTTCGATCCTCACTACTCTCCCACAGCCAATTTCTGTATCGGTCTCCTGGTCGATTTTAGGGAATCAAACGAAGAAGACGTTTGACTACACCGTCTCTGGCGTGCCGCTTGAATTTGCGCGCGCAGTGGCCTGATTGGCTAACTTCAATGCTAATTAACTCGGATACGGGGTAAGGTATAGAATTTTGTTCATAACTATTATTTCTCTCTATAACCTACGCCACAAGCTTCTCAGACTGTTTCCGGCCACCCTGTAGATCTGGCTCTGTTTCTTCTCGCGCTTGTCCGCCCTGTCATTACCAAGTTTCTAGTACCTGCGACATGAGAAGACGTATGGTGAGGTTCAAATCGGCCAGTGATTCGCGTCATTCATGTCGCTCGTCTTTTCATTTGCAAGTGCCTGAGAGCCTTGTCTCATAAGTGAATCAACAGACCAGAGTTCGGCTAACTGTCCCTGGCAAGCGAGTCATACCAACAGTCGTCAGCCCGGCACGGGGATTCTAACCAGGTCTGGGTTGCCTCCTAATCCCTTAAGTTAACCCTCTGCGCATTAGATTGCATGAAGAAGCCAACCATGCCGTGCAAGTTTACTTGCCCATGTTACTAGTCAAGTTAGCACTTTCTTTTTGTTTGCAAATTGATCTTTCCATCTTTTTCATCTGTTTTTTTTTTCTTCCAAAACCTAAACTACAATTGACTGTTTTCTCAAGCACGTTATTTTCTGCATTTTGGCACAGCATACATCAGGCAGCATTTTTTTAAAGACCTGATTCATGCTGTGTATGGAATGTTGTAATTAATGATCGTTCGTACATAACAAAATGCTTGAAGTTGTATCTTCAGTTGATTGTATACTTAGGTTAACATCTGGTTTTAAAATGTCATTTACGGAACTTACATGTTCAAAACTGTTGGTACCGTACAGCAGTCTCGTCTATGTCCATTATTTATTATTATGTTTTCTCAATTTTGTGATTCTAAATTTACCAGACATAAGTCTGCAAGGAATAAACAAGACCAGAAACAAGAATTAAATTTTACATTAGCGTTGCAGATTTTAAACTGATCTATTGGTCTGAGTGCTGGGTCCCAATACAGGAACAATGACTAACGTGCAAGGTATGAACTCAAATCTTAAGGACAAACGAATGATGTGAACGGCATTGCGGGCTTAGGAATAAATATAT
Organism: Schistocerca serialis cubense; assembly: GCF_023864345.2. Classification (NCBI taxonomy): domain Eukaryota; kingdom Metazoa; phylum Arthropoda; class Insecta; order Orthoptera; family Acrididae; genus Schistocerca; species Schistocerca serialis. Next base: position 187,816,896 of record NC_064646.1, on the reverse strand, counting down.
GAAGGGGATTGAAAGTAAAAAGAGATCAATACCAGGATGCAAGAATAAACACGGAGACGGGCGCAGTGAGTGGAGAGGATGGTGGGTACTATGCTTCCAAAGGCAGCTCTCCTCAAGTGCTTGGATGAAGAAGAGATGAGATGTCAGAAGATAACGGGAAGATGGAAGGTTCAAAATGGTTCAAATGGCTCTGAGCACTATGGGACTTAACATCTCAGGTCATCAGTCCCCTAGAACTTAGAATTACATAAACCTAAAGGATGTAGGTTGCAGTAGGTACTGGGAGATGAAGGAGCTTGCACAGGATAGATTAGCATGGAGAGCTGCATCAAACCAGTCTCAGGACTGAAGACCACAACAACAACAACTAACCTAAGGACATCACACACATCCATGCTCGAGGCAGGATTCGAACCTGCGACCGTAGCGGTCGCACAGTTCCAGACTGAAGCGCCTAGAACCGCTCGGCCACCAGCGGCCGGCGAAGATGGAAGACAACGCTAAACGGAAGAGATAGTAGACGAAACTTTAAAAAAAAGTAATGGCTCTGAGTGTAGTGAACTGTAGACATCTTTACATCGGTGAGGCCGAGCATACGTCGAAGACGAGCACTAGGAAACAGTGGTCTCGCCTGATAAAACTATTACAACGGCTTCAACAAAATAACTTGATTCTCCCACAGAGAGTCTGTTCCTAGGTCTGGAGGTCGGCGTCATTGGACTACGACAATATTCGCATATCCGTCGACATAACGTTATCGATTTCTACACGCGCCTTACCCCGGTAAAATCGCAAGATTACATCGAGTAATTAAATTTTCTTCTTCTGGAGCAATGCATCTACATTTTACTTTTATGAAAAGTGGATAAAGATATCGGGTAAATGGGTCGTCATGACGTCAGGGACTTAACATGTGCACACCGTGCTGAATGGGGCGGGGAGCGCCAACTGATGAAAATCACTTGTTGTTCATCTTCCCGAAAATGTGCACTGCCGGTGCACGTCCGCAAAAGCTCACAAAATTGCATTTTCCATCGACACCTGGGCGAAGATCAATTTGTCACCAATATGCGTAACTGCTTCGTGATGTGCCTTTTTGAGTGTGCCGTGTCGACTGTGCATCCACAGGCACTCCAGAGACAGCAAAAGCGGTCACCATTACAGGCGAGCTCCGCCATCCGCCAGAGGCAACCTCTCCCGCCCCTGGTGACGTCATTCTCGACATGCAGTCGCCGCACACGCCAAGTGCGCACAGCCGGTGCTTATGATGTTCCGCGCAGAGCGCTGCCGCAGCCGGCCGGCCTAATTGCGGCAACGGCAACCTGCCTTACCTTTCCATGCGGCCGCGTCATTCAGTACCAGCCCGTAATTAGCGTCGCCCCAGGGACGGCGCAGCGTTCGCCTCGCCGTCCCGGCATTACCTCGGGGGCCCGGCTGCGCCGCGTAACCTTTTCAGCGTCCCCGGGGCGCCCTCGTACGCCTGCCATGCATTATTTTTCCGACAAAACGTGATCATTAGGACGGCGAGCGGGCCGCAAGTAATTTGCAGTGCAGCATTAGACGCCCGCGTGCCAGGCTACCACTCTTCCTCCTCTTTTTTGTATTTTTTTCTCCCCCTCCAGTAACTCTCCCGCTTGCGCGGCAACTTCTCTCCTTTTTTTATTTTTCGCAACGCTCATTAACGGTTTGCACGGTGCGCAGACGGCCGACGAGCGCCTACGTTTGGCAGCGGGAGCTAAGGGCGTCGCATGCTCGTACATGCGAGCAAAAGCGAGCAAGAGGAGGGCCCCTGCCTGGCCGTGCTCGTTTCGTTCGCCGTACCTGCCCCTGAGAGCCGACCCTGGCCCCCGCCCCGGAGAGCGAAAAATTACGGAGCGCTGCGCACGACAACGGCACGCCAGCCAACGCCGAAGCGTAGAGAGACGCGACAACACGAGAGAGAGAGAGACAGAGAGAGAGAGACAGAGAGAGAGAGAGAGAGAGAGAGAGAGAAGGGAGGGGGGCAGGGGGTAGATGGGACCAGGCCTTCCTTTCGTACCGTAACGTCCCACATTACAGTGCCACGTACTTCCAAAATAACTCGTCCGTCCGTTTACTACGCGCAGTATGTCACAAAAATGCTAAAGAGGAGAAGAAAGAAGCATAGTAGCTTGGTGAAGATCGAAACTGCACAACGCATGGATGAATAAGCAGAGGGATCAAGACACAAAAGTAATTAAACACATTAGCTGCAAGTGTGCATTGATTGATATCAATGGAGGCGAACTAGGATTCGAGCCCGGGTCTCCTGCTTACTCGGCCGAGGCGGTGACCACTTCGTCATCCAGTCACAATGGTCACCACAACCGCACAGACTACCCTAGCATTCCTACCGGAAGATCTAAATTCTCAACTTATAGGCTACCACACACTACTGATGTAGTGCCCCTGCACATTAGCCTCATTAGTCACGGTATCTCTTCGATTCCCGTAATGCTTCGAGATTGGTGAGCATCTGCTGCACCGAAAGGGTCACTGGCCGTCATCGCCTTAATTATATGTGTGGAGTCTGTTCTTTCCGACATGTCATATCAGCAGAAGAATTCTGATATCTGATAAACAAGAGCCAAATCGACTAAACAGCCAGCATGGTTTGTGTGTGTGTGTGTGTGTGTGTGTGTGTTTGGGAGGGGGAGGGGAGGGGGGAGGAGTACCTTTTCCTGGAAGGAAGCTACAACTGCCGTACACGATGACTAACAATCTTTCCCTTTAGCAGTGCAGTGCAACGAGCAGTGAAGTGATTTACGTGCATTTTGATAGGGTGCGTTCCTGGCGTTGGCGAAATCAGTTACTAATTTCCGTATACCTTAGAGCAGGGGTTCCAGACAGTGGTACGCGTACCAATGGGAGTACGCGTAGACATTTCAGGAAGTGAACATCCAAGCAAACAAGAAGTAAAACAGCTTTTTGGGCTCTAATTTACTATATACTCCATGTCCACGTTATTACTCTCTTGCGCAACAGGATTATATTATTTGTGATATAAAAGTTTCATAAATGTTTTAAATGTCATTCCTCCTTTATCCATTGAGTATTTGTATTAGAACCAGCTCAATTTGCTACATGTAAGTAGCACATGTGAACAAGAATGACTCTGTAAGGGAGTCCTTCACGAAACTTGATTACTTGTGTGTATCACATTTCTACCATACACAGTAGTTGATCTGCACAACGCAAAAGCAGTATACGTGTTGTCAGCACTGAACAGTATCTCTAAAATTATCCCCCCCCCCCACTTTCCCCTCCCGTATTGTTCTTCACCCCCTACGGCAGTCTCGCTCAACCTTCCGCACTACTCAACCCCATCTCTGCCACCACAGGATTTGTTAAAAAGTGAACAAGATGTGGGGTACGGCAAAATTTCTAAAAACGGTACGAAGAGGCAAAATGTCTAGGAACCGCTGTCGTAGAGTGTTAACGTATTTAGTGGAAATAAACACTCCCTAAGCGAGTCGCGGTAAACAGCCTGTAGATGTTCCCTGTGACGTATGAGGCGTAAACAGATACGGGACTCGCCTCCTGTCCTTCAGTCTACAGAAAAACTATAATTCGTTGAGATGAAAGTTTCTGGAAGTAGTACCGCGTCATATTGTAAAAAAAATTACTCATGAAAGCAACTTTTCGGAGACGGTTACAGTGACATTCTTCTGGGCTTTCAGCAGTAGAGCCTGAAGAAGGCCACTGTAACCGTTCCCATAAACTTGATTTCATGAGTAATAGTTTTCTAAAATACGACGCCCTACCGTACCCAGGACACAACTTTCATGTTAACTGGCACCGGCCGCGGAGGCCTACGCAAAAAAAAAAAAAAAAAAAGTTGGTTCAAATGGCCCTGAGCACTATCGGACTCAACTTCTGAGGTCATCCGTCCCCTAGAACTTAGAACTACTTAAACCTAACTAACCTAAGTACATCACACACATTCATGCCCGAGGCAGAATTCGAACCTGCGACCGTAGCAGCAGCGCGTTTCCGGAATGTAACGTCTAGAACCGCTCGGCCACTCCGGCCGGCCAAGGTTATGCAATTAGAGTGTAGTTCATTTGAATACAATGATACAGGTGGTAAAGGATACACAGTCTTAGAATTAAGGACACCATTCTCTGCATATTAGGCTACGCCTGAGCGGTATTCAATACTCCGCTGCAATCTGACATGCCGACGGGTGGCAGTTGGTGGAAGGCCTTAAACGGGATTCCAAGCTTTCAGTCCCACAGTATGCGGTCGGCGAAAAACGTTTTTGGTGAAAATATTGGTGTCTGCGGCACTAGCAAGAAATGTAACAGTTGTGGATCTCTCGTCAAAAGAAATGTGCTTTTTCTTTTCGTTGGATGGGCTACCTACATATCACCTCTGCTTGATGAATGTCTCCCACGACCTCCACGAGGTACACGCATTGATGGTTCTTTGGTAACGTCCATATTCTTACTCTCAGAGATCATATTGTTCACTATAAGCGTCAAAACAACTTGCACCAGATTATCCGCGACCGAACTGACAGAAGGACGAAATAGTACACAATTCAACTTCACTGAGATGATTAGGTATGCTGCAGGGCTAGATAGTCTACTCGTTGATCACAAAAAGTGCTTCTGTACTTTTCTGGGTTTCGTTGGAAACCTATGTAACAGAACATATGAGGGCTTGCTGAAAAGCAACGCCTCCGAATTTCTTATGTAAAAACTCTTATAAAAGCTTTTGAAATGAAACAAACGTTTTTAACTTTTTACATCTTTGTGATTCTTCAATTTCTCAAGGCCTATTTTATGACGAAATAAATCTCGGGTGAACAGTCTGGTATGCACACTCATACCATTCTGTTCACCCGAGATTTATTTCGTTTTACATCTTCATTCTTCATGTCTACATATCTGCAACCCTTGCCTCTAGAAAGCTCCGAATTGTAGTGTCTAACATGGCGCTGTATAATCTAAGAACGTCGGTGCCTGAGGAACTGCGTGCTGTAATCGAGTTTCGAATTCGAAGAGTTCGTCTACACATGGAGTACCCTCTCTTTCAGCACGACAATGCCAGACCATACACGAGTGCTGCGACATCTGCAACAATCCGAAGCACTGGGCTCACTGTCATCGATTATGCTCTGTTTCAAAAACATAAAGATTTCCTTCTAGAACTTCACTTCGACAGTGATGAAACAGTGCAAGCAGGGGTGAGGTCGTGGCCCCGTCAACAAGGTCAAATATTCTTCAGTGCCGGTATCAACAAATTGTTCTCTTATTATAGAAATGAGATCGTCACCTGGGTTACACTGTCGAGAAATAAATACGCAGACATGAAGAATAAAAATGCTGAATGTTCATAATGTTTGTTTTACTTAAAACGCTTTAATAGTTTTCACATAAAAAAATTCGGAGGCATTACTTTTCAGCACACGCTGGTATGTCAACTTGACTGGTATCTGTAAGAATTTAGTGGACAAAGACAGACAGGATCTGGAGAAAAGACAGAGTTTGGAGTTATGTCACCACAGTTTATTTATACAGGGCCCATCGATCATTGGAAGCCTGAATAGGAAATTACACTAGGAAACGTCACATGTCCAACGAAAAAAAAAATCTACAAATTCCCGTTAAGAAGCTAGTATCTGATTCACACACTCACTCTAGTATTCCTTCAACAAACGTTACGGTTGGACGTTTCCCCCTTCTGGCAAGTGCTTTCCAGAATCTGAAAGGAAGTAAAGAGTAACGGAAACGGAGTCCTTAGATCCTGAACGCCCGATGTCGAACATCGTACCGAGGCCAAGCAACCCTTCATCTCAGCGAGTTGTCATTCCGATGCGCGATTGTGAAGTGCATGGCACCGGGCTAGATATAAAGAATCGTTGGAGGAATGACTGCTTAAACGCCGCTGTGATTAGTCTAATCCTGTCTTCGCGACTCCGACGGGATGAGGATGAGGTATATTCCGTAATTTTTCACTCAGAACTGGTTCTTGAAACTTTGAAGGATTTCATGGAATAGTAGGTGTCTGTCTCGAAGCCGCTGCCAGGTGAACCTTCATAGCACTTCCACGACATCCCCCCACCCCCTCCCTCTGTGGGTCAAATAAACTTCTGATTATCTTAGTGCCCTTATTTGTATGTGTTCAATATCCTCAATAGACCTTTTAGAAATGGGTTCCACATTTTAGGATGGGTCGAATGTGTGTTTCCTACGAAGACTGACCACATTTTTCGTAGACTGACCACAATTTCCCGGTATTCTACCACTGAACCCAAGTTTTTCACCTGATATATTTCGCGTGTCACGGGTGTTCAAAAATGGTTTCAAATGACTCTGAGCACTATGGGACTTAACATCTGAGGTCATCAGTCCCCTAGAACTTAGAACTACTTAAACCTAACTAGCCTAAGGATATCACACACACCTATGCCCGAGGCAGGAATTGAACCTGCGACCGTAGCGGTCGCGCGGTTCCAGACTGTAGCGCCTAGAACTGCTCGGTCATCCCGGCCGGCTTGTCTCGGGTGTGATCATTTCATTTTCCCACAACTTTTATGCGTGTCTGTTCTTTCGGACACATCCGAAAGAACAGATACCACACATATAAATATACGCGCCTTGACGGAGATTACTGATAATTCAATGCAGATGCACTCTCCGTCTGACCTCTTACGGGAAAGCAGAGTGAGGCTGTGAGCAATGAGGGTAATGGATAGGGGACGCCACGTATATTGTATGCGACAGGTTGGGAATTTGGGTTCGACGGGAAGCGTGCTCAGTTAGCCGAAGTTCTTAGGGTGATCGCTCGCATAAAGGGGGAATTTAGGGTTCGACTCGCGACCCGGCACAGATTTTCACTTATCGCCACTGAGTTTATTTCAATATCCTACTCCGGCTAATATCAAATATCGTGATCCCTACAAATTGTTACACCTGGTATTTTATCAGGTGACTCACTCACTTTGTGACTGGTTGATATTGTAGCCATATGCTACTTTCCTGCATTTTGTGAAGCGTACAATTTTAAATATCTGAACATCAAAGCAAGTTTCTAATCTTTGCACGATTGTGAAATCTCTTCCACTTCTGACTGGCTGTTTGTGCAGTAATGTTTTTCTTTTCACACAGTATTCCCGTATAGATGTCTGCATCATCTGCTAAAAGTCCGAAGTTACAATTAATGTTATTTTGCCCTGCTATTTTCTTTGAGTACAGGGTACCCGTAAATGTTCCTAATGCTTTTATTGAATCGCAACATCAGATGCACCGAAATCTTTGGGTCCTAACGGTATCTCAGGGTGTTCACACCGACAGACGGAGCAGCGAGCTACTACATGACAGCTCCAGCATTTGTTTCGCGCGCACGCGCAGCAACAGAGAATCTAACTCTTCAGATCAATTTATTGAAACATTCACCAGGACGTCTTTTATTATGTTCAATGTAGTAAACTTGTAAATGTATTTGTAGTGATTCTTTGATTATTGTGGCTGGTGAACTGATTCATTTTTTACTAGTCTTTCAATTTTAGATTTATTGAATTTTCAGCAATGTCCCTCTTTGCCAAGTTTGTTGCTGAAACCGTTAGGGTGTTAATCTGAAATGCCTTAAACTTGTCCGCATCTTCGATCAAATGTACTAAAACGTTATACACTCCTTGTTCATGATGGAAGAACGTCTGTCTGACTGCTTTGCGCTTCCTGAGCACTCTTCCCAATAATATACAGTCATTCTCAGCGTCCCTAACTTCGATGTACTTTCGGAGTGCTTTTAGATCGAGCATTGCGCTGCATGTTTGGCCTTGACTGTCCACGCTACTACAGCCGCGCTGCACTGCCTCGCGTCTTGCGGCTGCATCGGACAGCGGAAGACACAAGCGTATTCAAAAGCACGCTGCGATAAAGTTTGCACCTAGGAAAACGCGGCTTAAATCTCATCTTCAAGTATGAGAACGTTTTCTAGATGTTTGCATAGCGTCTATCGGAGTCGCGACTTGGTTACCACCCTGGTATTTATGTACACTGCTGGCCACCGTAAATGCAACACCCTGAAGGAAGCATCCGAATCAAGTGAACTTTACACCATGGGTTTGCAGCGATGAGATATGCAACTGATTAGAATTTCAGCGCAGACGCACATCACGCGCGCCTGTGGCGCCACCTCATAGCGCCATTTAAGGCTTGGCGATTTCGACGAGTGTACGTTTGGCACGTGTGTTTACCTTGTGGTTGTTTCACAAGACGATCAGTTATGCCTCGTAGACAACAGCGAACATCGTTTGATCAAGTATCCGAGTTCGACAGAGGAAGGATAGTGGCTTACCGAGATTGTGGATTATCATACAGAGAAATCGCTAGTCGTGTTGGACGAAACCAAACAACTGTAATGCGGATATGTGACCGTTGGATGCAGGAGGGTACGACGGACCGACGTGGTCGATCGCATTCACCTCTGTGCACCACTGCACGTGCTGATAGGCAAATTGTGCGCATTGCAGTGACGGATCGCTCAGTGAGCGAACCATAGCACAGCACATTGCGTCTGTAACGCATCATCCAGTGTCTGCGCGTACCATTCGACGCCGTTTACAGCAGAGTGGTCTGTCCGCAAGACGTCCATTGCTTCGTCTACCATTGACGCAGAACCACAGACGTCTCCGTCGCCAATGGTGTGATGACAGACGGATGTGGACGGCAGAATGGAATGATATTGTCTTTACTGACGAGGCACGCTTCTGTCTGCAGCACCACGATGGTCGGATTCGAGTGTGGAGACACCTTGGAGAGAGGATGCTGGACAGCTGCATTATGCACCGCCACACTGGTCTTGCACCGGGTATTATGGTATGTGGCGGTATTGGATATTACTCTCGCACGCCTCTAGTATGCATTGCCGGTACTTTAAATAGCCGGCGCTACATATCCGAGGTGCTGGAGCCAGTTGTCCTTCCTTACCTTCAGGGCTCGGCCATATTTCAACAGGATAATGCGCGACCACACGTGGCACGCATTGTGCAAAGGTTCTTCGTCAATAACCAGATTGAATTGCTTCCCTGGCCGGCTCGCTCTCCGGATCTTTCGCCGATAGAAAACATGTGGTCCATGGTTGCTCAACGAGTGACCCAGATTACATCCCCAGCTGCCACACCAGATGATCTTTGGCAACGTGTGGAAGGTGCTTGGGCTGCTGTACCCCAGGAACACATCCAACGTCTCTCTGACTCAATGCCGAGACGTGTGGCAGCGGTGATCTCCAACAATGGCGGCTACTCTGGCTACTGATTCTGGCAGGAACCACATGTCACATACGTCTGTAAACGTAATCATTTGATACTTGGTCAACATGTTATCTACAAAATAAATTTTGTTGTGCTACCTCTTGTCTTTCTTGGTGTTGCATTTACGGTGGCCAGCAGTGTAGTTCGATGTGGGGAACCGCAGTGTTTCGGTCAACGGCAGGCTCGGGTCCAGGAAGGGGCAATTCAACGAGCTCGGGTATCCAGGTTGTTACCTTTTATTGTAACTGACTGGGGGATGCGCCTCCAGCATCTAGTAAAACCGCCTGCTGATTCACAACTTAGTACAGACTTACAGCTGTTGCCTACTATAATTTCCTCGCATCCGGAAAGGCGATCCAGAAAGTAAGATTTCCTATTTTTTTTAAACAATGACAACATAGTTACACGAAAAACTTTATTGGCAACAGTTAGAACAACGTTTGAGCTATTGAGACACTTGTACTAGCGTGGGATCAACTTTTGTAATCCTGTGTCGTAGAAGTCTGTCGCTTGTGAATGGAACTAACGTCGCATTTTACGCATTCTTTCACAGTAGCGTTCTCTGTTTCACCTCTGGGAAGGAAATAAATAAGCAGAACGCTCATCGCTCGTGACGATCCTGTAGGGGAACTCGTCGCCGTCATCACGGCATCACTGCAGAAACGTCAGTGCTGCTCCAAAGCGTTTCGTTTTGTGCTCGGGTGTCAGTAACACAATTTCTTGACCAGCAGGTGCTTTGTGACAATTTCATGCTACAAGGATCGTGATATCTGCGGAAAATAGCTGGTAAGCTTAGTAATCGTGAAGCGACGGTTCTCCACGACGCGCTGCCGCACCAGCTCAAACAGGTGATCATTGACGAGGGACGGTTGACTACTGCGCTCTTCATCAAGGACACTTTGACGATCTTTGGAATAAAGTCTGCACCAGCGACGCACCATCTGTTTGCTCATGATGTTCTGCCCGTAGATCTGGCAGAGCTGACGATGAATTTCGATAGGCGCTATGTTTTGTGCAATGAGGAACGTTATCACTGACCGAACCTCCCAGCGAAAGAACGAATAAGGGACGCCATTTTGGGACACTGCTGCCGCGATACCTGCACCCTGGCGGGACCTGTCTGGCCGGCATTTGATCGTCACGTCATAGATCTTATGCGCATGCGCAATCTTCCCGGCTAAATACGTCTACATCGGTAAACTTACTTTCTGGATGCGCCCCGTATTCTGCAGCCACCAAGCTTCCTCTCACGAACGGCTTTATAAACAGCTGATGCTTTTCTTACTGAACAGAAATGAGCTCCGCATACTCGCTTTAAGCGCGCCAGCGACTCCTATGACGTCATGCCCGAACTTGCTGCTGCGTGTGCCGGAAGACTCGACTCGTGTGAGTCTCCGTCGCAGCCCACGCGTCACCTGGATCTCATATCGTGTACATGTGGACTCGACTCGCTCAGAAAGGAGAGCGAGTACACGAGTTCGCAAGTATACCCGTGGACTCGCGGCATTCCCAATACATACGCACCAGTTCTGAAAGAAATTTCCGCCATTAAACTGTAAACTACTATTCATTTACGCCACACAACTATGATTTCGGATTTACAGTCATTCCCAAGTGGAAGTACAAACGTCACAGGGTTATAACAATGACGTTTCTCTGTGCCCAGTTTTCGGTTGACGTAGCACATATTTTTTCTCATGGTCGCGGCGGAATAAAGAAGAATACACCACTATGTTTCAAATGGCTCCAAGCACTATGGGACTTAACATCTGAGGTCATCAGTCCCCTAGACTTAGAACTACTTAAACCTAACTAACCTAAGGACATCACGGACATCCATGCCCGAGGCAGGATTCGAACCTGCGAGCGTAGCAGCAACCACTTTGCTTCCATTGGACAAAATTTGTGTGTTTGTCGTCTGAAGCATGAAGCGTGAATCGTAGTGTGAAATTTATTCCAGATATCACTCTTCCAATGGAATACAACTGTAACTGTGTATTTTGTATCAATTAATTTTCGTCTTACGGCCTTGTTAAAGATCATCTGATTTCGATGATCGGTCATGTCTTTGGTCGCCTTGTCTGTGCTTCTTTAGAGCAGAAATATCGTGTACTCATCTTCCGAACTAACAATAAGTGACACTCCTGCATGTTTCAGTAAGAGAGGAGTCGAACAGTGTGAAGCGACCGCAAGGCTACACTTCTCGCGGAACTACAGAGGGAACGAAGGATGCCCATTACCACTGATGTAGCAGCGGCGCCTTGATTTGTAAAGTATGCAACCCGAATATTCGACTCGTACTCGGTCCGTTGCTCATCTCTAGCGCATAACGCAAGGCAGACCTGTTGCTGGTGTTCTCAACGGTGGCTTCACGTCAATGCGTCGAAACAACTGATGTGGAACTCTCACTGTGCTGTAGAAGCTATCATAACCCTGTAACATGTAGGTCAACGGAACTTTTAATTCAAATGTTCCTTTTTTTGTACTACGGGAGCTTCAGACAAGATATGCGCCTAAGGCACTCCAAACAAATCGCTTACGAGCATTTCACTTCATTAAATGCGAAATAAAGCAAGGCGGGCACTGTAAGTAAATTTCATGCTGTCTCTACAACAACGGTGAGGTAACATCCCGGTACTAAATCAAGTACACATTTCGATAATGCAATTCTGAAACGGGACATTACAAATGAGCTATTTGCTGGCGACGTATTATATCCAGAGGGCGGAGTATCCTCCAACTGCTGACTGTGTTCTGAATCAAACAACACTGCCGCTGTAGACACTAACAGAAAAATGTCCATGCTCGCTTTTCAAATGCTATACAGAACAAAACGCAATGCATTTATGAACTCTTAGCAGACAACGTGGCTGATATCGCAAACAGCATTTGGCTGTTGGAAAGAACAGAGGAAACTCATAATACAGAACAATTATAGAATCACAAGAACCGGGGCGGTATCAATAAAAACAATATCTCATCAGGCTTCCCATTACATCTCGCTCCAGTTGCATCCGCGACGCCGATGAGAACAGAAAATGGGCTAAATAACATTAGCTCGGCCTTGTATGTAGTTTACGACGAATTAGTCGGGATAGCTGAACTCTCGTCTAGATTGGAATGTCTCATTTCCACTCATTATTGGACATAAATCAGAAATGAAACACACTTTCTGCTGACCCTCGTTCCGATGAAGGAGATGGTCAATTGCGGAGGATTACAGTTGTCCTCACACAAGATTCATTGCCTCACGCCCACGATGAGACCGCTATCTTTCATGTTAGATCGGAAAGAGGTGGATTTCGTGAGGATCGATCAAACGCGATTGATGCTCGACAAAACAATGAAGATGTTTACAACATGATTGCAAGATATTGCCCTGTGCATTCCGGTGAGATAGATGAATGGCTGGTCATATCGAAAACTGTACTACATTCGATTCTGTGTGAATATTTACAGTGAGAAAGATGTGTTCCCAATAAATTAGGCACAATCTGACTGAAGTTCAGGTCAAATGGTATCCGGAAATGCGGAAACAATTACAAACAAACCGAGGAAATGCAAATTCGATGAACAAAGTCGTAACAAGACGAGACATTTGAATATATTCGCAAGAGCAGGAAACTAAGCGGCACACAGTATGAAACGAAAACAATGAAAATGGTTCGTCTGCGATGCACTTAAAAAGATGATCGCTTGCTTCTTTGGTTACAGTGGGCATTTCGTGACTAGTGTTGGACAGGATCGAAGATCAGTTAGTGCTGAATGGTATACAATATTTTGTTTGCCACAGAGCACCGATGAAATCAGGAAAAACTGTCAAAAAAGGTCGCATAAGACTTCATTATAACAACGCCAACTGTCACGCAGCACGTCACACAAGCGATTATTTGACGGAGAAACACCGATTATCATCACCTCAATAAGGTCTTTATTTACTCGTGGCGCATGCCTATCTTTATAGTACAAACAGCTAAACACAGTGGATACATATTTTAAAAAAATCATCCAGAAAAATCATCGCCCAATTTTAAAAATCAGACGAAATTCGCTCAAAACTGAGCCACACCTATGGCGCTATCCTATTATCTCCTGCGCTGAACATGTAAATGGACAAAGTAGGCACTGGCATAGATGTTCCACAGTTTGTTCATTATCACTCTCACACCTAGTGTCACCCAATGTTGATCCCCTTCGGTTGAGGGAGGAGGTCGCCCTACCGACGTCAGTTCTTCAGGGGTTAAGGGACTTTCAGTCCACTCATTCCTTGTTGGGGCCGGCCGGAAGGTGTTCTCGCGGTTCTATCCAATCTTATACGCATTTTCAGCGAAAAAGGCTTGCCTTGTCTTGGGGTAGTTTTCAAGGTTCTGCTGTCGGAAGGAAACTTTTTTCTTGGTTGAAACCTAGACTGAGGTAATACAGGCCAAACAGTGTGTGAACTTCCACGTTTTCAGCCTTTAGTCGTTCATGATCAGCTGCAATTTTTCGACGAATACTTGAAGGGGTGATACCGGCAAGAGGGTAATCTTTTCAACAGGAGTAGGTTTTTAGCATCCTGTAATCATCCTGCACGCTTCATGCACAGCCAGGTTCTAAGAAGTTGTGGCTTAGCTTCAAAGTTTGTGCCTCTTAACTTTCTCAACATGTTATTCCGAGTGCTGGTTTTCTGTTTGACGTTGGAGAACTGTTTTCTGAAGGTGTGGTGACGGTGCCGTGTTACTCCAAAGCACTTTGGAGTGATGCAATTTTCCAATTTTCATGAGGCATCGTGTATCTGAGATGGAAAGCTCAGAGCTTCTGAGGGATTACGCTTTAGACGGTCAGCTTTACAGTACGTGTCGAGTTCTCCCCCTTCAGGGTCCCCGGCAAAGATAAAACTTCTTGTGTTGAAGTGGCTGGTAGACGTTAAACAGCAACGGAGCAGGCACGCTTCCTTGAGGCAGACAATTTTTCTGGATTCTCCACAAAATTTTTTGCTCTTGAAAATCGACAAAAAACTTACAATTCTGCTATACTGTTGATATCAGACTGTAATTGGATCCTTGGCGAGATTAAATAACTTTTCTAAGAAAATACGATGGTTAACCTTATCGTATGCAGCAGTAAGGTCGATGAGGCTTATTCCTATGATGGGTTTGTTTTCAAGAGCATCTTCAATATGTGGAGTTAGGCTGAGGGTATGTGCAACAGCACTCTTGCCTAGTCTGAAGCCTGTCTGTTGTGGGATGAGCTGTTGGTCAACACCCTGAAGAAGTCAGCTTAGGAGCATTCTTTGGAATATCTTGTAAAACTGACAGAGGAGAAATATAGGTATATAGTTGTCGAGGTCCTCAGTGTGTTTTACAGACTTTAGAATGGCAATTATGCTTGCTCTCCGCCATATTTTGGAATACTTGGGCTCCTTAAGAAATTTTGAAAAAGTTATATCAACCATTCCTTCGTCGTCATATTTAAGTTCCTTACTTGCTCTCCTCTGATACCATTCAAACCAGAAGTTCTTTGTAACTTGCACTGGTTTACTGCATCTTCCAGTAAGATGTTTACTCCTTCCACATAAACTACGAGTTTTTGGACTAAAAAATGTTTTTCTTCCATCTTATATGTAGAAACTTGAAAGGAAGGTTCATATTCCTGAATGATTTTCCTCATTCCATTTGCAGATGGCATGTGGAAATGCTGGAATTTGTCTATTTCTCTAAAGATTTACGTGGTCCTTCCATTTTATATCGCGCCGCACAGATATTCGTACACACTTGGTAGGTGTTATATGTCCAGGCGCTAATCTCCAGTTACACTATGTGATCAAAAGTATTCGGACACCTGGCTGAAAATGACTTAGAAGTCATCGGTAATGCTGGAAATCATTACGGTGTTGCCCCACCCTCATCCTTGATGACAGCTTCCACTCTCGCAGGCATACATTCAATCAGGTGCTGGAAGGTTTCTTGGGAATGGCACGAAGGGATGCACAGTGGGGAGGTATCAATGTCGGTCGGTGAGGCCTGGCACGAAGCCGGCATTCCGAAACATCTGTGCAAGCCAGTCCATTACAGGGATGTTATTGTTGTGCAACCACTCCACCACAGGCCGTGCATTATGCTCGATCGTACTGAAAGATGCAATCGACATCCTCGAATTGCTCTTCAACAGTGGGAAGCAAGAAGGTGCTTAAAACATCAATGTAGGCCTGTGCTGTGATAGTGCCACGCAAAACAACAAAGGGTTAAGGCTCCCCCATGAAACACACGACCACACCATAACACCACCCCCTCGAATGTTACTGTTGGCACTACACACGCTGGCAGATGAAGTTCGCCGGGCATTCGCCATACACACACCCTGCCATCGGATCTCCACATTGCGTACCGTGATTCGTCACTGCACACAACGTTTTTCCACTGTCCAATCGTCCAATGTTTACGCACCTTACAGCAAGCGAGGCGTCGTTTGGCATTTACTGGCATGATGTGTGGCTTATGAGCAGCCGCTCGACCATGAAATCCAAGTCTTCTCACCTACCGCCTAACTGTCATAGTACTTGCAGAGGATCCTTAAGCAGTTTGGAATTCCTGTGTGATGGTCTGGATAGATGTCTGCCTATTACACATCATGGCCCTCTTTGTCTGTCGGCCGTCTCTGTTCGTCAACAGACGAGGTCGGTCTGTACGCTTTTGTGCTGTACGTGTCCCTTCACGTTTCCATCTTCGCTATTACATCGGAAACAGTGGATCTAGGGATGTTTAGGAGTGTGAAAATCTCGCGTACAGACGTATGTATGAGACAGGTGACACCCAATCACCTGATCACGCTTGAAGTCCGTGAGTTCCGCGGAGTGCCCCATTCTGCTCTCTGATGATGTCTAATGAGTACTTAGGTCGTTGATATGGAGTACCTGGCAGTAGGTGGTAGAACAATACACCTTATATGAAACACGTATGTTTTTGGGGTGTCCGGATACTTTTGATCACATAGTGTAGGTAGGCAGAGGATATCGGATATTTTTGGTATTTATGCGCATAACATAACATTCATTCATACTGAAGATTTGCTGCCGATGTTTATAATAGACACTGTTTATCAATGATGTATCTTGCAACCAGTATTTATTCTCTAACAATGTGACGTCACTAAACAACTGCGTCGTCAGCCAACATCCTCTGGGAAAGGTACAAAATGGTTCAAATGGCTCTGAGCACTATGGGACTTAACATCTGAGGTCATCAGTCTCCTAGAGCTTAGAACTACTTAAACCTAACTAACCTAAGGACATCACACACATCCATGCCCGAGGCAGGATTCGAACCTGCGACCGTAGCGGTCGCGCCGTTCCAGACTGAAGCGCCTAGAACCGCTCGGCCACGCCGGCCGGCTGGGAAAGGTACATTGATTGTCAATACACTTACACGCATCGTGAATAACAATAGTCCAATCACACTTGAGGTTCATCAGACACTACTTTTGCGTCTGAAGTTGTCGCTCCATTAAGATCGACGTATTGGAGTCCGTTGCAAAGAAAGCCTTCAATCCAATCGCACCCCTGTATCCCTATTCCATGAGAACAAACTTTTATTCGCCGAAGTCGCGTAGTTGTATCAAACCCCTTCCGGAAGTCAAGAAATAGGGCAGCATGTAAGATCTCGTGCGCTTGTAACCCTTCTTACACATCTGTGAACAAGACTCAGAACTCGAAAAGTGGAGGAATAACCTTTCTGATTTCGCTCGTACCAAGTGACTAGAACATCACTGAAATAATAATAATCACTATTATTATTATTATACTTCCATTTTCAAAATAGTGTATCTTAAATTCAATACATGTGAATGAAAATTGCTCACTTTTGCTTAATATTTATCAGAAATTCCTGGAAAGATCCTAGCAAATTAAAACTAAGAGCTGGACCGGGACTTGAACCTGGAGGTGTGATAATGGCGGAAGTAGTTGTCAGAAGTGCGTGGATAGCTGAGTCGGTAGAGCTGGTGCTCGCGAACGGGAAAGGTCCAATGTTCGGGTTCCAGCAGCCTGTCTGGCATACAGTTTTCATCTGCCAGGAAGTTTCAAGTCAGCGTACACTCCGGCCCAGAGAGAAAATCCAATATATACTCGCAGTAATCTCTCTCTCTCTCTCTCTCTCTCTCTCTCTCTCTCTCTCAATACTCTTCTGATCACAGGGGATCGTTACGTTTTGGTTAAAAGAATCATTCTTGATGTACCTCAGAAAAGCGCGATGTGTCTGCAATGTATGCAGTAAGTGGTTATATCTGGTTTAACTTGTGTTCTGCTTTAGACTTTAACTAAATACGACGTGCTGGAGATCTGGTAATGTCTAATGGAGAAAATCTTCGAACAAGGTACTTGGAAATGGCCCAAGGTCGAAACTGCACAACAGTACGAAAATATAACAAAAATTAAGTGTTGCAGTCACTGAAAAAAGTCATAGCAAGTATAGACCTAAGACCAAATGAAATCAAGTCTTTCTTGTGAACACTATCGTATCAAAAGTATCCAGACATCTTTTAGAAGACTTAATAAGGAGTGTGTCCACCCTTCGCCTACAGTGAGGGCTTGAACTCTGCCCGGGTCACGTTCAGTGACGTGTCTGAATGTCTGTGGAGCGCAGGCAGCCGTTCAGAACTAAAGAAGCGAATTCGGAGAAGGCAGTAGCGTTGGACACTAGGGTATGGAGCGAAGTCGACGTTGTAACTCATCCCAAAGATGTTCCATTGGGTTCAAACAGGGACTCTGGACAGGCCAGTCCATTTCAGGAATGTTATTGTCCACCGACCGTTGCCTCGCAGATGCTACTTTATGACAGCACTGTAATGCTGATGCAAAGAATCGTCGCCTCCGAACTGTTCCTCTACTGTACGCAGTACACAATGCTATTGAACGTGTTCATATTCTTTCCCATGTAGCACTTTCTTAACCGCCCCCGTACCGTAACATCACTTCCTCCGCATTTTACTGTTTGCGCTACACTCTACAGCAAGAATTCCCAAACTTTACCTCTCACGGCTTTACATGTCATATGACTTTAACGCCACTCTACCCCTCTCTCCCCTCCCCGTTTTTCCGTTTACATTGGTTTTATTCTGTTTTAATTTTAGCTATCAACCATTTTATTTGCTGAATTAGGCGTTGGCTGAACAGTGTGGCTATGTGCACACTCGTTCCCCAAATCAGGGCTACTTAGCATAGTTTTATGAAATGGTTCAAATAGCTCTAAGCACTATGGGACTAAACATCTGAGGTCATCAGTCCCCTAGAACTTAGAACTACTTAAACCTAACCAACCTAAGGACATCACACACATCCCTGCCCGAGGCATGATTAGAACCTGGGGCCCCAGCAGCAGCAGCAGCAGCAGCAGCGCGGTTCCGGACTGTAGCGCCTAGAACCGTACGACCACACCGGGCGGCTAGCATAGTTTAACTATCGCCAGTGCCTGCATGTCTTAGTCAGTCGGCTCACGTCACTAGCCTTGAATTTTCCATACTACATGTCTGCTGGACGCAACGAGACGTGTGTTTTGGTTCAAAGTTTTACGACAAAGCCCTGCAGTATTGGCCTACTACTTTCAATTATGCATTTTAACCGTTGATATTTATGAGTGACATGCACAACGTACGAGGCAAGAGCTTTATGGCTTCAACATCCGTTTATGTCAATATGCGATTTTATCAGTCCATTTTCCTTCTGAAAAAGAAAATTTATATTTGAGAAAACATGGTACAGCTTTAAGGGGAGGTTTAATATCTTTTGGTACAAAAAGTCGTTTTTTTTTAAATTGCATTTTTGGATCGATAAAAGTGTTCAGAACCCACCCCTGAAACGGTTTTCCAGAATACGGAACGGAAATGTTTGTTATGCTGCCTGAAATCGGCCTTGGTGCTTGGGAGGAAACACACAAAATTCAAATGAAAGTTTGAACGCGTGTGTTTGGAAGTTAGCCCCCAAGCATTTGCATTCTGGTGCGGAGACTGTGGAGATTACGACTTTCCTGGCAGTGGGCAGCTTCAACGAAGGGTATTCAGCAATTCTGAAGTCCATGACAACGATGGACGTCACCCTGGGACACTCTTCGACGCAGTTCGCCAAGCATTCGGACGACCACGGCATTCAAGCGGCCGAAAACCGCTTGTCACCGGCCGTACGAGCGGCTCTGGAGCAGCGCAGGATGGCCCAGATCGAGCAGAACGCCCTCTATGAGGAAGAGGAAGGACTAGTTTATGGATCTGGAATAGCAGATTGAAAGTACGTTGCATAATATTTCATTTACATGTAGTCAAAACTTCAAACGCGTTTTTCTCGAAATGACTTTTTTTTTTATTTTTTATTTTTTTTTAATCGCGCGGCATGGTAACTTCAAATCTACTGAACCAATTGGCTTGATTCTTTGTTTCCGACGAAGTTAACTACATTGTCTAGGAGTTTACCACTTTTATTCCGATCCATCAACTATAAATATTTTTACTTGGCCGACGAATTCGAAAAATCGATGAAAAAACCCTATTTTTTTCAAATGGCCGCCATTTTGTTTCCTATGGTCCAAATAACTTAAGCGAGGTGCAACTCCTAAAGAATCTTATATACTTCGCTAACGTCAACTCAAGAAAACTTGTTTTATTCGATGATTCAATTTCAAATCATAAATAATAACACAGAACTCACCAAAAATTTAACATCGTCAAAATAACGAAAAAGAAAACACTGTGTTCTTAATAATTTTTCGCAGAACATTTTTTCATGAAATGAATAACGTCAGTGTTCCCCGGAACACAGTTTGGGGAAACCCGGACTGTCGATATGTGTGGCTTACAGGGAGCTGCTCGACCACTGCACATTTTTTTTTTTTAATTCCCTACGCACACTCAATCTGTTAGTCGGACTTCTGGTAGGAATTCAGAAGTCACGAGTGATTCATTCCGCTGATCTCATGTAGAACAGCCCTACTCAGGTGACATCCAACGACTAGTCCACTTTAGAAGTTACCGAACTCTCCTGCAGTTGCTGCTTCTTTACTGACAACACAGTACACCCCTCCACTCCCCCCCCCCCCCCCCCCCCGGCCCCGCCTCCTTTTATACTGGCGGGTGCACCTCTCGTAGGGGTGTTCGGATACATTTGATCAGATAGCGTATTAAGTGGCGCTTACATAGACAGCAGCAGAAATGGTTGCCTTTAGGTTAGATAAAAGTCACTTGTAAGGAGGAGAAACCGACAATCGAGAGCAGATCCTCTCAGAACTAGTTTCGCCCGCCAGCTCCATCGGTCTCAACCGTGGTCGTCCCCTCTGCCGGAGCGGCGCAAAGCGGAAAGCGATACTTGCGAGGCGGGTTTGGCTATCTATCCGGCGGGCGCGGCGGTCCCAGGAGAGCCGGCCAGTTAATCCAGGGTCCCGGTCCGCCTGCGGGCGCCAGTCCGTCCATAATTAATAGACAGCAGACGTGTGGGGGGTGGGAAGGGGGGAGGGAGGGGGCAGCGTCCGAGTCCGGCGCCGGCGGTCCGCTCGTGCCTCGCATTCTGGGCATACGGCGCGCGCTGTGGATGCGGCCGGACCGCAGCGCGCATGCGCGGCATCCAGCCGCTGCCGCCGACGGTGGACAGGGGTTCGACTGACCCTTCCCAGGAGTCCATGCCAGAATTCCGAGCTCCAGAATGCGGCCGCTGATATCTTGGTAGCGACTGTGCTAGGCAGCCGTCCAACTGGCGACGACGACTGCCTTACGTACCTGCAATTCGAGCACAGTCACTTTTGCGAGACTACATCGCGAACCTTCTGGCAGCGAGTAAGAATCATGATCGTCTTATATTTAAAGATTACTTACCGGATATTTATACAGGTTCTTTGAGTTTCTGTGGTAACTTCGTAGCCTAGCTGGCCGAGTCACTGGATGCCCATCCACGACACACGTTTCCCAATGATGTCACCTAATTTTTACGATATGCGTAGGTCTGACCTGTCTAGCTTCATGAAACCACACGAAAAACTGCTTGAGTTCACAAACCAAATCGCGTTTATTTAAAGACTGACGTAAAACGAATCGCAACACCAAGAAGGACTTGTGCGGCGCAAACGAATGTCGGCAGGCGTGTTTTTACATATGAAAGATGAAGTCAACGCTAGTAGCGTCACTATGAGGATATAAATCAGGTTCGCTTTAAATCAGGGGCGGCTACGGCATTTTTCGGTCGACATAAGTCTCTTGTGTTCGGCAGCACCATGGTGTCGGCGCTGTTTACCCTCCGCTATTTGTTCGTGATATGGACGACGTTCACAGATCCAGTGGCTGTCTGCACAAAAAGAGGCAGTCTGGCGATCTATCGTCACAAGACTTTAAAAATAAACAGAAGAGAGGGATGAGAATTCTCAGTATATATAGGGCGGAGCGCAGTATACAGGGTGTTACAAAAAGGTACGGCCAAACTTTCAGGAAACATTCCTCACACACAAAGAAAGAAAATATGTTATGTGGACATGTGTCCGGAAACGCTTACTTCCCATGTTAGAGCTCATTTTATTACTTCTCTTCAAATCACATTAAATCATGGAATGGAAACACACAGCAACAGAACGTACCAGCGTGACTTCAAACACTTTGTTACAGCAAATGTTCAAAATGTCCTCCGTTAGCGAGGATACATGCATCCACCCTCCGTCGCATGAAATCCCTGATGCGCTGGCGCAGCCCTGGAGAATGGCGTATTGTATCACAGCCGTCCACAATACGAACACGAAGAGTCTCTACATTTGGTACCGGGGTTGTGTAGACAAGAGCATGAACCACATGTTGTGTCGTACTTGTAAAGGCACATGTTCTAGCAACACAGGTAGAGTATCCCATATGAAATCATGATAACGTGCTTCATTGAGCGCAGGTGGAAGAATATGAGGCCCAATCAAGACATCACCAACAATGCCTGCCCAAACGTTCACAGAAAATCTGTGTTGATGACGTGATTGCACAATTGCGTGCGGATTCTCGTCAACCCACACATGTTTATTGTGAAACTTTACAATTTGATCACGTTGGAATGAAGCCTCATCCGTAAAGAGAACATTTGCATTGAAATGAGGATTGACACATTGTTGGATGAACCATTCGCAGAAGTGTGCCCGTGGAGGCCAATCAGCTGCTCATAGTGCCTGCACACGCTGTACATGGTACGGAAACAACTGGTTCTCCCATAGCACTCTCCATACAGTGACGTGGTCAACGTTACCTTGTACAGCAGCAACTTCTCTGACGCTGACATTAGGGTTATCGTCAACTGCACGAAGAATTGCCTCGTCCATTGCAGGTATCCTCGTCGTTCTAGGTCTTCCCCAGACACGAGTCATAGGCTGGAATGTTCCGTGCTCCGTAAGTCGCCGATCAATTGCTTCGAACGTCTGCCTGTCGGGACACCTTCGTTCTGGAAATCTGTCTCGATACAAACGTACCGCGCCACGGCTATTGCCCCGTGCTAATCCATACATCAAACGGGAATCTGCCAACTCCGCATTTGTAAACATTGCACTGACTGCAAAACCACGTTCGTGATGAACACTAACCTGTTTATGCTACGTACTGATGTGCTTGATGCTAGTACTGTAGAGCAATGAGTCGCATGTCAACACAAGCACCGAGGTCAACATTGCCATCCTTCAATTGGGCTAACTGGCGGTGAATCGAGGAAGTACAGTACATACTGACGAAACTAACATGAGCTCTAACATGGAAATTAAGCGTTTCCGGACACATGTCCACATAACATCTTTTCTTTATTTGTGTGTGAGGAATGTTTCCTGAAAGTTTGGCCGTACCTTTTTGTAACACCCTGTATATAGGGCGGAGCACGGTAAATTGCTGTTTTAGTGGTCACGTTGTGGCGGCACTGTTGGTCGAATAGAGGTGAGAGTGAGCGTGTTTTATAGTGGCCGACGGGAGGTTTGTATTCAACTGTTGTTCGGTTGCAGTAATGCAGTGGACACCTCAGGAGCGCTCATTTTGCGTTGAATTTTATTTCTCGAATTCTCACTCGATCATTGCAGTGAAGCGTGCTTTTCGTTTGCGATTTGCAGTACCCCCACGCGGACGTGTTCCTGGACGGCAATCAATTTTAAATTGGGTAAATGCATTCAGAACAACAGGGGATGTGTCATCCGTACGGAAAGAACCTGAGAGAAGCGTTACAACACCACAAAATGTCGAACGAGTTGGAGCAGCAGTACTGTAGTCTTCGAAACGCTCAGCTCGGAAACACGCACTTGCTATTGGCATTTCAAGACGTTCTCTCCATCGGATTCATCATAATGAACCGAATTTTCTCCCGTGTAAAATGTGCACGCTCCAGCAATTGACAGTACGGGATTATGTAACACGAAGAACATTATGTGAAGACATGCTTGCAACCATACCCCGTGACGTGAATGTGTTCTTTTCTGATGAGACACATTTTTACCTCAGTGGGAGTGCAAACAAATAGAATATGCGGCACTGGAACGACACGAACCCCAGAAAAATTCAACAGACCCCTACACCCAAACCGTGTCACTGTGTGGTGCACTATATCACGAGTAGGCATCATTGGCCCTTACTTTTTCCAGGTAAATCGTCGTGCTGTAATTGTGAATTAGGATCGTTACTTAACTATGCTGCAAGAGTTTCTCCAGCCGGTTTTAGAAAAAAAATGGTTCAAATGGCTCTGAGCACTATGGGACTCAACTGCTGAGGTCATTAGTCCCCTAGAACTTAGAACTAGTTAAACCTAACTAACCTAAGGACATCACAAACATCCATGCCCGAGGCAGGATTCGAACCTGCGACCGTAGCGGTCTTGCGGTTCCAGACTGCAGCGCCTTTAACCGCACAGCCACTTCGGCCGGCCCCGGTTTTAGAGGCAATGCAACTACAGAATATCTGGTTTCAACAAGACGGTGCCACTGCACACACAGCGGGCATTAACATGAATTTTTTGAAGCAAACGTTTCCTGGAAGGCTTATCCTTCGCACGGGGGATCTCAACTGATCGGCACGATCACCGGACTTTGCCCCATGCGATTTTAATCTCTGAGGTTACTTGAAGTCAAAGGTGTATTGCAACCGTCCCAGCACCCTGTAAGACCTACAGAACAACACTGAGGGTGAAACTGCAAGAAGACCAGAAGACATCGTTGATAGAGTGCATGAGAATTTCAGAAAACGATTGCGGCAGTGTGTGGATTGTGAAGGTAGACATTTGCTAGATATATTGTTTAAACAAATTAATCAGAAACTTCCATTACTGTCCAATATGAGAAAAATAAAAATGAAGATTTCTAAGTGTGTATTTTTTTTTTATTTCATTCCTAAATCAGTAATTTACCGCGCTCCACCCTGTATTATGTTGTCGCAAAGCGACGGGTACTACAAATCTGGTGTGAAACGACATTACAATACCACGCAGAACGAATTTAAACATTTAGTGGACAACGAAAGAGCAAAAAATTACAAACTGTAACAGACATGGTTCACTGTCCTGTACATCAAGAAACACTTGGTGCTAAATTTGCAGGCATGGAGCACGTCAAGAAATTGTTGGTACGAACAATAAAATTTCTGAAGTCGCATCCATTATTCTGTTTTCAATGGCAACGAGGGGTATGGAGGCTTCATATATTACGGCAAAGTACGTTGGTTAAGTTAACTGGCATGCCTGGAACGATTTTTCGATTTAAATCTCGCTACTGTTGGATTTATGAAGTAAAAAGGAGTGGAGGAGCGAAGATTAGAGCATCTGGAATGGATTGCTAACTTTGCATTTTAAGTAGACCTGACTGCACATGGCTCACAGTAAGACACTTCACGGTAACGTCTTTCTAACCTGATGGGGATGATTTAAAAAGAAAATAGCGTTGTAAAAGGACACATTCTGACAAAGACAATCCAGTTTCCTAAGGTCACTGCCGTTAAACAACGCGTGGCGTTTGAAGATAGAAGAATTACAACGATAAACGTCAGTCTTACATTTGTTTTCAAGCTGTTTTCCAGACCGTTTGCCATTTTAGCTAAAAGCCCCCAAGTGCACTTGCAGGTGTAAGTGACTGACCAGCAAGGCAATTCCAGTTTTAATTAAGAAACTTTTGAGGTTAAAACCGTCCAAGACGCCTACATTACCTTTCTCAGGTAGATTTTTCAAGTCTCCATAATGCTGTTTCAAAAGTACTCCGATATTTCGATTGATATATTTGTACGAAATAACTTTTTACGATTAAGAAATTAAATAAGTCACGTTTACGTGGCAATTTGAGTGTGAAACGCTGTGAAATTTTCTGAGTGTCGGTATGCCGATAGTACGCACCCGATAAACAATTATGTCTTCAGCGCGCAAAAAGTGATTAACACTGAAACTTATTTTCTTTGTGATCTATTGTCCGCTTGCTTAGCATGGTGGTAACGTGCTTGCCTCCCATGCAAGCGTGCCCGGGTTCGATTCCCGGCCGTGTTGGAGATTTTCTACGCTCGGGGATTGGGTGTTGTGTTGTCCTTATCATTATTTCATCCTCATTACCGGCGCGCAAATCGCCAAATGTGGCGTCGAATGAAATAAGACTTGTAGTTGGCGGCCGAACTTCCCCGAATGGGACCTCCCACCCAACGATACCATACGCCCATTTCCAGTTTGATCTATGTTGTTCAGAAACGTGAAATATAAAACCAAGTCGTAAGCAGTACGACTGGATTGCCATTTAAATACAGCGCGTTCGCTATTTTTCCTTCCTCGCGCTCGGACAGTGGGGGATATGTGAAGCGAAGCTGAGCACTTTGGCACTCGGGCCGAATCATGGCCGGCTTGCCGAAGTCTCGGCCATCCGTGCTTTAAATACACGCTGTAACGGTCGTGAGCGTTAGTTACCTTTGGGGCTGGACGTGGTAAGCTGATGTTAGTCAAGAACGCCCTTAAGGCAGCAAAGACGCCATTGTCAACATCTCACGAGGTCGTGTAATAGGACTACGAGAACCTGGATGTTTCTTCTGTGATACTGCTAAAAGACGTCGCAGGAATGCAGCCACTACACAAGATTACTGGCAGCGATGGTAACGGCACTGTACGGTGGCAAGAAGGCCGGACTCCGACGGCCATGTAACACTACCGAGAGGGAAGATCATCGAGTTCGGTGTATGGCTCTGGCGCAGCGTACTGCATCTTCAGCAGCAATTTGAGGATTAATTGGCACCACAATGACACAGCGGACTGTTACAAATAGGTTTCTTCAAGGACAGCTCCGAGACAGACGCCCTAAAGCGTGCTTTCCACTGACCTAAAATAACCGCTGTTTGCGACATCAGTGGTTTTAAGTGAGATATCATTGGAAGGCCGGGCGGAAGTCTATTGGGGTTTCTGATCAAAGATGGTTCTGTCTCAGTGCCAGTTAACGCCATGTGTTGATTAGAGGGAGGCCAATTCAGAGCCTGCAACCAACATATCTGCGTGCTGAGCACACTGGACCTACAGCTGGAATAATGGTCTGGTGTGCGATCTCGTATGGCAACAGGAGCACTCTCGAGTTTAGCCCACACATTCCCGATTGCAAAACTGTATGTCAATCTGGTGATTCGACTTATTGTGCGGCCATTCATTAATAGATTCCGGAGGATATTTTCCAACAGGATAACGCACACCCACATACCGCTGTCGTTACCCAGAACGCCCTACAGAGTGTCTAGATGTTGCCTTGGTCTCCTCGATCACCAATCCTCTCCACTCGAGCACATCTGGAACATCATCGGACGACAACTTGAGCGTCATTCACAAATAGCATTAACTGTCGCAATGACAGGCCAAATGCAACAGGCCTGAAACTCCATCCCACAAACTTTCATCCGCCACCTGTACAACACAATGCAGGCACGTTTGCATCTTGCATTCAACATTATGGCGGTTACACCGACTATCAATGTACCAGCATTTCACCATTTGCATTAGCTTATCTCGCGCTTACATTAACCTGTGATCTTGCAATGTTAATCACTTAAATATGTAACGTAGACTAATGTATTTCACAAATTTCATTACTCTACCTTAATTACTTTTTGGTGTTGCGACTATTTTTACCACCTCCGATGTGACAACGATTAACTGACCACTGTTGTGTTCACGAACCAACCCACAGGTTGAGGACACTTTCTTTAATTCCATTTAGTGGTAAACAAGACCCAAACGCTGAAGGAATTACAAGAGTTGCATTTCGGCGTCTTATAATAAAGGTATGCTTAGGAAGAAGGAAAGATGATTGTGGATTCATGTCTCGTCAGTAACATCTACGTCAAAGACAAGCACAATCTCATATTGACAATGAAGATAAAAGAAATCGGCTGTTGAGTAGTGGAAATAATCATCTCGATATTAGGTTGAAGTAATGTTCGGATATCACAGAGAATCTATACCAGGACGTAGAATGCGAATTGAAACCCAGTTGTTGCTGAAAGCATTCTCCAATTCCCCCCTCCCCCCTAAAAAAAAAAATCCCCATCACCGAACCTAGTTTATTATACACGGTGCAAACAAACAGAAGCAGAATGGAAGGAATTGACAGCAGCCTCACAGAAGGAAACGTCCCATAGTTTTCTTGAAGTGGCCCAGGAATTTCGATCCTAGTTTTATCGAAGACTTAAAGATACTATGGTGGTTCCTGTGGTCTGAAACTATCAAGATAATCGCTTATTAGGTTAAAAATTGCAGTATTCGCTGGAGTATTCGGAATAATCTACGTGCAAATAGATTACACACGGATTGGGCCGTTCACCTATCAGATAAACGTGAAAGGATTTGTACAGTTGTTCGTAGAATATGTTCTTCACAATCGAAGCTAAATGCAGCAAGGCATTATCTTACTGTAACAACGCTTCCGAAGGCTCTTATCTCGCTCAATGAAAGGTCTATGAGCGATTACAGAGACATGACTTATCTACCAATGTGGGATTCCGCTTACCCCGTAAGTTTACATGACACAACGAAGTGGCCCACTACTCCAGTTGTGGGATGCATCTACAGCATAACGTGCATGCGTAAACGTTTAACATAACAAGCAGTGCTAAAGAAAAAAATCCTAGGATGTGTAACTTGAGAGCCACAAACTACCAACGCACGAGTACTGAATTCCGACAACGCGACGTGAACCTCAGCATGTCGTCATAGTTTCAGGTATATTCTACTTGTCGTTAATTCTTTTTAGTGTAACTCCAAAGTTTGAAACAAATAAAAATAGAAACTATTCGCCCATAATGTGTTATTCTTTTGTCTGACGTCACAGAACCGGTTTTCGCCGGCCTCTGTGACAGAGAGGTTCTAGGCGCTTCAGTCCGGAACCGCGCTGCTGCTTTGGTCGCAGGTTCGAATCCTGCCTCGGGCATGGATGTGTGTGATGTCCTTAGGTTACTTAGGTTTAAGTAGTTCTAAGTTCTAGAGGACCGATGACCTCAGGACTGATGACATCAAGTCCCATAGTGCTCACAGCCATTTGAACCATTTTCTTCGACAGTCAGTAGCTTTCCTAACAAATTGTCATTATTGTCGAAAGGTCGGATTACCATGCACTAACAACTGTTTCTTACAACAAATACTTCTCTTTGTGAGTGATTTTAAATTCCGCGTTGAAGAGCAAATTTTACTTTAAAAAGTTGTAAATAAAATAAATTAACCTTTCAATTTAGATATCGAATTAATACGGCACCATCTAAAAAGTTTCAAAATGGTGTCTAACAAAGCATTACTATTCTCTATCTTTCCAAAAGTACTTTTTTTATCATCAATCTTCTGAGTTGTTCGATGCGGCCTGCCACGAAACCAAAGCATACGGACGCAATGCAATGAAGCGCCGAAGATGCTGGTATGCGCAAGCGTATTCAAGTACGGAGATATGTAAGGAGGCAGAATACGGTGCTGCGTTCGGCAACGCCTATATAAGACAACAAGTGCCTGGTGCTGTTGCTAGATCGCTTACTGCTGCTACAATGGCAGGTTATAAAGATTTAAGTGAGTTTGAACGTGGTGTTATAGTCGGCGCACGAGCGATGAGACACAGTATCTCCGAGGTAGCGATAAAGTGGGGACTTTCCCATACGACCACTTCAGGAGTGTACCATGAACATCAGGAATCCCGTAAAGCATCAAATCTCCAGCATCGCTGCGGCCGGAAATAGATCCTGGAAGAACGGGACCAATGACCAATGAAGAGAATCTTTTAACGTGACAGAAGTGCAACCCTTTTGCAAATTGCTGCAGATTTCAATGTTGGGCCATCAGTAAGTGTCAGCGTGCGAACCATTCAACGAAACATCATCGACATGGGCTTTCGCAGTCGAAGGCCCACCTGTATACCCTTGATGCCTGCACGACACGAAGCTTTACTTCCCGTATGTGCCCGCCAACACCGACATCGGACTGTTGATGAATGGAAACATGTTGCCTGGTCGGACGAGTCTCGTTTCAAATTATATCGAGCGGATGGACGTGTACGGGTATGGAGACAACCACATGAAACCATGGACCCTGCATGTCAGCAGGGGACTGTTCAGGTTAGTGGAGGCTCTATAATGGTGTGGGGTGTGTGTATTTGGAATGATATGGGACGTCAGATACGTCTACATACGACTCCGATTGGTGACACGTACGAAAGCATCCTGTCTGATCACCTGCATCCATTCATGTGCATTGTGCATTCCGACGGACTTTGGCAACTCCAGCAGGATAATGCGACACCCCACACGCCCAGAATTGCTACAGAGTGGCTCCAGGAACATATTCCGTGTTGACACACATCCGCTGGCCACCAAACTCCCCAGACATGAACATGATTGAGCATATCTTCGATGTCTCGCAACGTGCCGTTCAGAAGACATCTCCACCCCCTGGTACTCTTACGGGTTTATGGACAAAGCTGTAGGATTCATTCCAGCACTACTTCAGACATTAGTCGAGTTCATGCCACGTCGCGTTGCGGCACTTCTGCGTGCTCCCGGGAGCCCTACACGATATTAGGTAGGTGTACCAGTTTCTTTGGCTCTTCAGTGTATGTCGTCGGCAGAAAAAACAGTAACGGCAAATGGGGCAGTCTGGAGAGCCCAGTGACATCAACCGTGAACTAGTCGTTAGTTGTCATCCCAGACCTGAGTAACAAATCCACCAGGAACATCTCAGGCGTTTTAAAGCTGGCCAAGTCGACTGTTGGTGATGTGAATGTGAAGTGGAAACGTGAAGGAACAATCATAGCTAAACCAAGAGCAGCCACTCCTCGTGTACTGACGGAAGGAGCCTTCGATCACTTCGGAGGGTGTAGCGACGTAACTGTACAGTGGATGACTTGAAATGAGTGATTTGGAATGATGCATCACGGTATACCCTGTGGTTATCCGATGGAACGCTTTGGGTTAGGCGAACGCCTGGAGAACGTCACCTGCGATCACGCGTAGTGCCAATAGTGAATTTCGAAGGGAGTTGAGTTACGGTATAGGGATGTTGTTCGTGGTTCAGATGTGGTCCCGTTAATCCGCTTAAGAAGTCTCTACATGCGGAAGAATATGAAGTCATTTTACAGTACAGCGTACAGTAGGGGAAACGTTCGGAGACGATGCTTGATTCCATCAGGGCGAGAGTGCACACTGTCAAAAAGCTCCAACTGCGAAGCAATGGTCGTTGGACAAAAAACATTCCTGAAATGGGCTGGTTTGTCCATAGTCCCGAACTGAACCCAACGGAACAACTTCGGGATGAGCTGTAAGCCTACATCACTCCAGATCCCAACGTCCAACATCACTATCTTCTCTGGTTTCGGCTCTTGAGGAAGAATGAGCTGTCATTCCTGGACAGGCACTCAGACTTCATGAAAGTCTTAGGCGCAATGTGAACACACTCTATATTATGTCGACTAATAAGAGTTCGGAGACTTTTGATCGGATATTGTATGAAATAACGTCCGATGTGGGACCGAAAGGTGCTAATCGGCACATTGTGTTTACACATCACCGAACTTTAAAGCAATGACAATGAAGCGTCAGATTTTAGGAGAAACGTCCTGTAAAAAATCCTGCTGTTGTACTCGACGAGTCTCGTTTAAAAAAAGGTACCACTCTCCAAAACCAGCAGGTCGCGAAGGACGGGCGGATCCGCTGCGTTCTTTTGGAAATGAGGGACACTCGGACCACCGGCGCTGCCATTAAATAATAATTAAAAAGAGGCGGGCAGCGACTAATCAAAACGGGCGTGTGCACGGCCGAGACGCGGCGCGCACGATACATATTAATCGGTACTCGAGCGACAGCGCAATCGGATATGGATCGGCGGCGGCGGCGGCGGCGGCGGCCGTTCCATTGTGGCGGCCCACGGGAGCGGCTGCGCTGCGACCCGCCGGAGTTAATCCGCGGAGCCGCTCTCCGCTGGCTGCGGGCCGCGTAGCGCCACGCCACGCCGCGTCCATAATTAATACACAGTATCGGCCGGCGGCAGAGGCGGCCATACCGTGATTGGTTGGACACACGCCGCGCCGCGCTGCACACACGCCGCGCCCGACACGCCGCTGCCGCCGCCGCCGCCAGCGCGTACAGTCGCGTCCCGTCACAAGCGCCGCCGTAGTCTGCTACGCAAGTCCGCAGCCGACGGTGGCAGTGTCTGTAACTTAGGGCGGGCCGTCGAACTTTTAATCGTCACCTCCGAAAAATTACCTTACGTAATTAACCATTACTTTCATATATATGTATACATAAATTTCTCGTACAAACTGACAGCCCAGCTTCACACTACCACAACACGCTGTTAGAGGAGCCAAAACCACATGGAGCAGCACGTTGATAAAATGTATACAGTAGTAATTCGTTTTCTGCTTGAAGGAACACGACGATGCAACAAACCACGCTGAGTTGCTGGAAGAGCACAGTGGCAACAATACACCAACCTATAACACACTGGTTAGGTGGTGGTGGCTCGTGTTCTCGCTTCCCGCGCACGGGGTCCCGGTTTCGATTCCCGGTGGGGTCAGGGATTTTTCCCTGCCTCGAGATGACTGGGTGTTGTTGTGTCGTCTTCTTCATCATCATCATCATCATTCATCCCTATTACGGTCGGAGGAAGGCAATGGCAAACCACCTCCACTAGGACTTTGCCTAGTAAAGCAGTGCGGGTCTCCCGCGTTGTCCCCTACGCTCCTCTGAGTATGGGACATCATCATCATCATCATCATCATCATCATCATCATCATGACACACTGGTTAGGTGGTGGTGGTGCAGACACTTCCACACATATGTCACACTGGTTTGGTGGCGCAGACGCTTCTACAGGCTCAGTCACATTAATGCGACCATCGCTTGTTCGGCCTCAACGTACAAAAACCATTCACAGACGTCAGATAGGAGGGCTAGCACTAGAGGGTATATAAAAACGTCTCAGGGGATGCGGAAAACAGTGCAGTCGTTGCCGCAATGTGGAAAGGGAGCGATTTATCTGACGTCCATAAGGGCATGACCATTGCCATTCGGGTCAAGGGTGCAAACATTTCCGAAACGTCTAAGTCTGCAAACTGTCCACGTACCATCGTGGTTGAACTATACCGTGCGAGGGAATCTGGCGCTGTTCAAAACCAGTACCAAGGCAAATGTGGTGCAGCAAGGGTCATGCATTAGAGATGTGAACGATGGCTGCCGAGACGTGTATGGGTCAATAGATGTGCAACTGCTGAGCGACTGACTGCCCACATGAACCAAGGGGGCTATCACCACTGTCTCCTCGACGACCGATCAGCGAACATTGTTGCATAAAGGGTTCCGCAGCAGGTACCTATTTCGCGCGAACATGCTGACTGCTGTTCATCGGCGACGAAGGCTGGAACTTGCACATCAGTACCCCAACCGGACATCCACTGAGTAACCACAGGGGTACTTTTCAGATGAATCACATTTATGCTTCATCGGACAGATGGCCATTGGCCTCTATGGCCCTGCGACAATCGTCAGAAGAGTCCAGGGCCAGAGTAGAGAGCGTTACGGTCTGGAGAATGTTTTCGTGGCATTTCCTGAGTGATCTTGGCATTTTCGTAGGCACAATGAATCAACAGAAGTATGCATCTATCCACGGAGACCACGTCCACCCCTATATGCAGTTTGTTTTTTCGTCGGCACGATGACATCTACCAGCACGGCAATGCAGTGTCACACGGTTCACAGCGTACGTGCATTTTTCAAAGAGCACTCTCCGTACCTTCCACAACTTCACTGATTCACTTCCTGCACATCCGCGTCGCAAAAGGTGGTTATTCGGAGTTTTGGCAAATGGTCACGTTAATGTGACTGGTTCCTGTAGTACGGTCAAACAAGACTGAATAACGATGTACGAAGTGCAGTGGTCGTCCAATTCCCTGTGAGCAAAGTCGTCCAATTCCCTGTGAGCAAACGAGAATCTCAAGAGAAGTGGATTGCTGTTGAAAAAGCACAATCGAGGAGATAGCAGAAAAAGTGTAAAACATTGCTCGATCAGTTTTCAACATCCTGCGGGACATTTTGAACGTGTCAGAGGTCGCCGTCCGCTACGTTCCGAGACTGCACACGCCTATTCTGAAACCCTGCTGTTAACCGAAGTGCAGCAGGAAGTTTTCCAAGAGGGTGTTCCAGCTATGCTACAATGCCCCAGCTCTTTCTGACCAAGAAACGGTCACATACGTTTCTTTGGGCTATGAAATGTT
This sequence comes from Schistocerca serialis cubense, assembly GCF_023864345.2. NCBI lineage: Eukaryota > Metazoa > Arthropoda > Insecta > Orthoptera > Acrididae > Schistocerca > Schistocerca serialis. Next base: position 187,782,926 of record NC_064646.1, on the reverse strand, counting down.
GCCTCACACTTCGAAATCATCTGACATGGCAACCAGTGACCTCCGAGGAGGAACACATCACTGCGTGGCAGACATTTAGAGAGGTGATTTTCGAGGTGGAACACTTCCTGAAAGCCAAAGCACCGACCTGCAATTCAAATCTGCCATGTCAACTATCATTGGGAAGAATGTGTCCCAGTGAAGTCTGGTAACGTAGCGAAGCAGTAACATTATAAGCAAGTTTGAAGGTCACAGCTGATACACTTGACAACTACCCTTCGTCGGGGGATAATAAGTAGAATCAGTAAGGTAAAACCACCAAATTCGAAACATTTATGAACCACAAACTGAAAGCTTTCAACTGTCCGCAATGGACTGTACACCAAAGTTAACTATCCTTAAAGATTAAAAACGTGTACTTCGATTATATGCAAACAGTGGTATATAGATGGCAATGCCCAATCAATGGAATTAATAGTATGTAGGTTCAAGTTCCAGTCTGGCAGAAAGAACTAGTCAACCACGAAGGTTTAGTAGAGGCACTGTCCATACACCCACCCCTGTAGGATACCCGTGTATTTACATTCTGATGTTTGACCAGAACGTTGCTTAGTTCTACTGGTTTAACCTTTTGTTTACAAGAGGTTACTATGCAGAAGCCATCTTTTTTTAGATGAAATACCTAGCTTACCCAAGGAACCAGGACGTTTGCTGGTAGCTACTGACCTGTAGTGACCACTCCCAGAGTTCTCGATATTGAATAGCATGCATTTGCTGCCTTAATTAGCTTTGAGACTATTGCTGTAGCTCATGTTTTTATGTTCTTAGCCTTTGCAAGTTGTACGGTGATCATACAATCGACAGAATGTCCATTTTTGTTGATGGTACGTGTTAATTTTCCTTTAAAATTGTGTCTCGTGTGCCGCAAGTACTGCTGATCAAACCAGTGACATCATATGTCACATATCGAAATATTTAGCAGGTGATCGAAAGTTGGCAACCTCTGACAGATATAATGGATGTTAAATGATGACGTATAACAATGCTATTTCTTAAGAAGGTGGTGGTAGTAAATTTCAGAATAATCTTCAGCGGAATTAATGCAAAGGACAGAATGAATTTGGAAGATTTTAAACCTGTGTCACTGCGGAGTTTATGGGGACATGGATGTGTTCACCAACAACAGCAAATAAAGCACACCTTAGCTGTAACCTACCGTACGTCTCACAAGCTGAACGGGTGAAAGAAGCAACACATATGCCGGCGTCAGAAAATCTAGGAGGTGTGCGCTTTGCAGCTTGTTTACACGTCGTCACTACACCAAATGAGAGTGACAGACATGTATTGTTGCGCTCTACATGAGTTGTAAAATGAACTGTTTTGGAGAGTACCACGAAAAGAGAACAATCGCTGTTGTTGATCAGTGGTTTCAGTGTGAAACCACTTATAACAAAAATACAATAAAACACCTTTTTCTGACTTGTACTTGATTGTATCTACCACGAAAATAATAATTCTAGTAAAGATTTTACTGCTAGTAAACTAATGGTTTGTCACCAACGACATTTTGCCCAAGTAAGACGATGTAGGGCGACGTACACCTGCTCAAACAAATAGTGTACCAGTGACCTACATTATGTTCTCACCTCTTCCTTCTGCAAGACAAGGCTCTACTAAGCCCGAAAGGAACACAAAACATTCTTTGTGCTCTCCAAGAGGAGGAAATTATATGACCGTAAATGGTTCAACGCCCTAGAGCATTCACACTTTCCCATGTACTAATGACGACATATACAGAATTTTTCGCTTGACAAGTAGTACATTGATCGAAAGCAGTTAATGGCACGCCACTTCCACTTGAGTTTTGAAGTTTACATACCGCGGTGTGAACGATCTTGTTACCTCTCCCGACTCATGAAAATATTGTTTAATTTCTTTTTCTTAACACATGTACATAAACATTTCAGAGTTGTTCTCTGACACAGGGTTGAAAGCTAGTTGTCACTTTTCGTGTCACTGCCATATTTTCGTTCATTTCGTGGTGACTCATTTAAGAAACACCTGTGTCCATGAAAGAGCTATTTTGTTTATTTAAATTCGCTTTGACATCGAGATCTCCTGCTCAGAGACATTAAATTGTGTACAAACTAAATGAACTGTGGCCGTTTGATTGATGGTGCAGTATATTTGCGGAGGATTACTTTCGGCAGTAGCGAAGAGAGAATTAATCGCCACAGAAAAAACGTGTTACCACCGAGCCCCCGAATGTGGTATACACAGAAACGATTCCGGCAACACCAGCGAGTGATTAAAGGAAACATCCCGCAGCCGGTCATATTTCTCGCTGATAAATCCCCCGAACCGTAAACGTAAGGTAGAGAGATAAATGTTTTTATTTCGGAGAGCTCGATTTAAATTTTTTGCCGTTTAGGTCGCACTGATACGAGTACATCGGAAAGCTAACTACACGCATGTCCGTAAGCTAAGTGCTCTTCTAGCATTACGATGAAATTTTCAGTTATGGTGGCACTGTGTGGTGACTACACGGAAAAGCATGCCATAATCACATCGGACAAAAAAGTGAACTCTCGTAGACATCATCACGCTAATACTGCTTAATCTTATGAGAACCAATTTTATTTCGAAAATATTAACGTAGGGTTATTTTAATTAATGTCTTAGTCATAAGTAACAATATGAAAAGAATATTTTCTGCTGTTCCGTTTTCCGAGAGGGTTTGGGGGTTGCGGGGTAGGACGTAAGTACCCCCACTGTTTCTCAAAACGACTGCGCAAAACCTGCAAGACATACCGAAAACAACATCAGTCAACAGAGCATCTCTCCATGTTTCTAGTTCACACTACGGGTGCTCAGTTTGGTCTTCGTTTGTGATTTGAGAAGTGTCACGTCGTGGGTACGAGTCGTTGACGCGGTGTGTACGGGAACAAGCGAAGGCGGACCGCTTCGCGAATCTGGTGACTGAGTTGCCTATTTGCAGGTGCGAACTAATTCGATGTGACACTATGGAGACGAGGATTAACAATGCAACTTGGGGACAGCACAGCCTACAAATGCAATCTGAGATTATTAAAATTCTGCAAACCATAAGGCCTACATTTATCAGTGGGACGCTGATACATAGCAATAACATGCAACGAATTCCAAATGGTTTTCTGATAACCTATCGTGGAACACGAGTGTCCTGTCGGTAGTCAAAGGGTTAATACCGCCTCTGTCCTTGATAACGTACTCTATATGACGAGTTCATAGTTTCTTTACACACTGAAGAGCCAAAGAAACTTGTGCACCTGCCTAATATCGTGTGGGACCCCGCATTCCACTTAAAGTCGCTCTGCATAGTTACTCCTAGATATTTTACGGTAGATAGTGTTTCCAGCAGTTTGTCATCAACTGCGCTCTTGTACAGTAGTGGATTTCTTTTCCCATGAATGCACAAAAACTGGCATTTATTTACGTTCAGGGTCAACTGCCAGAGACTGCACCATTCACCATTCCTGTGGGTCAATTTGCGAATCGATTACGTCTTATGGCGTTGCTACTTTCTTAAAAACTACCGCATCATCTGCAAACAGTATTAAAGAGTTCCGGACATTTTCTTCTAGATCGTTAATACAGGCCTACAGTGTAAAGGTCTTATCACACTTCCTTGGGATACTCCGAAAATTATCTTCACATTTGCCGATTTCATTCCGTTAAGAGTGACGTGTTGAGTACCATCTGTAAGGAAGTCTTGAGTCCAATCGAAAATCTGGTCCGATACTCGGTGACTCGTATTTTTTTTTTTTTTTTACCAACCGACAGTGCGGGGTGGTGTCAAATGACTTCCTGACGTCAGAGAACACAGCACCAATCGGAGTTAGTTATCTTAGAGCTGGAAGCAGCTGCATAGGCAAAATATTGTAGAAGCAGGTAGACATTGTCAGGATACGTGGATGTTGAGTAAAGTAGCTGTGTACAGCTGAAATGATTAGCACAAGATAAGAATAGTCGGAGGGCGAAAAACTCGGCGAATGATGAACTCAAGGAAAAGTACCAATCGCGCTGTACGCTCCGTGTACACCCCTGTCCCACGACCAGCAAGGCAATCTCGGCCTTCATGGCAGCTGCCTATGAGGCTCTCAATGAGACGCTCATTACTCTGATCACCATGGAGCTGTTCCCCACACCAGAGCACGCCTATCCCGGGTGGTCCGCCTTGACGGTACTTCGGAGTCTTCACGTAGCCACGAACTGCAGGCAACATCGGCCACCTACGTTGCTCCAGAGACGGGTTGCGGTCAGAGAAACTGATGACCGTCCTCATTACAAAGCCATAATCACTGCTTGGTGGGAGTCTGGAGTACTGGCGACGTATTTCGCGGTTCACAGAGGAAGCGTCTGGTGACGTACCTAGCCTCAGTGCACAGAGATATTTTGCTGTGAGATGTAGCAGACTCCCTTCCGTGAACATTACGACTTTCTAGTTAAAGAACACTGCCGACATTGTGACACGATTGTCGCTGAGAACTGGATCAAGAAATACGCCGTGGAAACACGAAGAAACACGCTTCGGGGTATTTTCAAGAAATAACAACGCCAATTATGTATTTCAAACAAATATTTTAAGTGACGAAACTTTATTGTACTCTTTTTAATGTGCTACCGTTCAACATTTTCTCGGGTTTTTCGGCTGCTTGTTACTGGAGTATTACTCTGATATTCCGACAGCATGAGTGACTGGTGCTGTCGTTTCACGATAATGGTGTGTAACATCGCCTCGTTGATGACTTCAATTCGGAGAGGGAGAGAGTGCTCAGGTTTCTTCAGGTATACAATATCCAGCTGAAACCGCTCATTGATGATTATATCAAACTGCGCAGATTGTGATTTATACCCTTCACCCGCAATTCCAAATAGTCCCCGACATGTTCTATGTAATTAAGATCTGGAAATTTAGCAGGCCAGTAATGTTCGTTAAAACAGGAACGCATGAATGAAGCGTGCAATGCTGTGAACACGGCTTGGAAGACAGAAGTGTCCACACAATAATCATGAAGACAGGAGAAAGAGTACCACTTGATCACCGAGATGTTGAAACAAATGTCCACTTCAGTGTTCGCCGTGACTTAAAAGAGTGGGCCCACCTCATGTTACAAAAAGACACACCCCAAACATCACATAATCACCTCTGGAAAGAACTACACACTCCAGGTTAAAAGCCTCGACTCCTTGCATCACTTGAGAAGAAGCGATATCGTGACTGGTTGGACCACAATGCAGGCCTCCAGTTAGTTACTCTGCAGTTCCTGAGTTGTTTGCCCCACTGAAGACATGCAGCTTTACGTGCCTTTGCGAACGTAGTCTGTAGGGAGTCATCTTTGGTACCTGTCGATTAAGACCTTTTTAAGACCACTGTCCTTACTTCGTGTTACGTGGCAGCGAATGGTACACCATTCCTTGCAGAAACTTTGGATGAAAGAAGGAAGATTAGAGTTCATTGTCTCGTCGACAACGAGGTCATTAGGGACGGAGCACAAGTTCGAACTGGGGAAGAGTGGGGAGGAAAATCGGCTGGCATTAAGCACCTTCAGCGAGTCAGAAAAATTACCGAAAATCTAAATCTCGATGGTCGGAGGGGATTTGGACCAGCTTCCTCCCGAACGCGAGTCCATCGTGCTAACCGCTGCGCCACGTCGCTCTGTGACATGTTGGACGCCAGCAAGTAGAGCAACTTTACTCTCACTGGGCGGCCATGTGCGCATTCAAACGGATTGCTTCTTTCTGCCATTCTGCCACTTCTCTACGTCGACGCATGTTACTGTGCTGATTCCACACAACCGACAACACATAACTGGCAAGAAATATTTCAGCGTCGGAGGGTCACATGTCTGCACAACTGCACAATACCACTTCTACACGCCGGCCGCTGTGACCGAGCGGTTCTAGGCGCTTCATTCCGGAACCATGCTGCTGCTACGGTCGCAGGTTCGAATCCTGCCTCGGGCATGGATGTGTGTGGTGTACTTAGGTTAGTTAGGTTTAAGTAGTTCTAAGTTCTAGGGAACTGATGACCTCAGATGTTAAGTCCCATAGTGCTAAGAGCCATTTGAACCACATCTACAGGGCGCCAAAGCGAGAAGTGTATTCTGTAAAGGGGGTGGCTAATATTTCGTCCGGTGAGCGTTGTTCTAGTATTATACGCAATCAACACATCGGAATTACAAATTTAAATCTGTACAGTATTCTTCACTCTGCTGCTGGAAACGAAAAAGAGAAAAGATTTTTAAAAAAATCAGAACTACGTAAGGACGGTCTTCATGTTAAAGAGATTTTCGAGAATGATGTAGGTGAATAACTTCACACTTTCTCAACGAAGCTCATATCACCGGTTGGATTTACACGGTCCAGTCACAGTAATGTGACCACCTGCCAACAGCTTTCATAATTACCTTTGGCTGTACGTACCGCTGCGAGATTTGCAGGTAGAGAGTTAATGAGGTTCTGGGACGTACCGACAGAGACATGTCGGCAGGTTGACTCCCAGTTTCGTGCCCAGCTGCGCTAGGTTTCTCGGTTGAGGATCCATGGCGCGAACAGCCCGACCGAAGTGGTCCCGCCGATTCTCGATTGGACTTAAGTACGGAGAGTCTGGTCGCCAGGGGAGTATGGTAAACTTATTCTGGAGCTCTACGACCCAGGCAAGAACACTGTGAGCTGTGTTACATGTTGCATTATCCTGTCGGTAGATGCAATCGTGCCGAGAAAAACAAAGTGGAAGTAGGGGGTGGACATTGTCCCCAAGTATAGATGCAAACTTGTGTTGGTCCAGCGTGCCTTCCAGAAAGACAAAATCATCCAGGAAACGTTCCCCAGAGCACAAACGGTCACTCCTCTCCCAAGGAACCTTCCGACGATTGCTGCAGGGCCATACACGGCAAAGGACATCTGTGTGATGCAGCACGAAAAGTGATTCATCTGAAAAGGCCATCTGTCGCCACTCAGTGGACGTTCAGTTGCTGAACTGGCGTGCAAATTCCAGCCTTCCTCGCCGATGAACAGCATTCAGCATGGGTGCACGAACCAGACGCCTGCTGCGCAGGCCCACACTCAACAACGTGCGCTCTACGGTTATTGAGGTAATACACTTGGTAATCCCTCGGTTCACAGCGACGGTCAGTTGCTCACTCAACAGTTGCACGTTATCCGCCCGTAGGCATATGCGCAGCCGTCGTTCATCCCTGTCATCTATGGCTCATGGTGGACCACAGTTGCATCTGCGCCGGCTTTGGATAGCGCTATTTTGCCATGCGCGGTATTCTTTAGCCATGGTGGCATGCAGACATTTTACAAACTTCAAATGGCTCTGAGCACTATGGGACTTAACATCTGAGGTCATCAGTCCCCTAGACTTAGAATTACTTAAACCTAAGGACATCACACACGTCTATCCCCGAGGCAGGATTCGAACCTGCGACCGTAGCGGTCGCGCGGCTCCAGACTGTAGCACCTAGAACCGCTCGGCCACAACGGCCGGCTTACAAATTTAGTCTTTTCGGAAATGCTCCGACACTTGGCTCGAAAGCAAATGATAATGCCCTATTGCACGTCAGATAAATGGTTCCATTTTCGCATTACGACATCGACTGCATTGCTTTCGGCATCCCCCGACACGCTTTATACACCCTCTTCTACTAGTGCTGCAACCTGCCGTTAGTGGTTATTACACTTTGATGTCGAACACAGGCGGCGGTACCATTAATGAGACTGCACAGTGTATTACGAGGGTTGCCCAGAAAGTAATGCACTGCATTTTTTTCTCAGCCGAAAGCAATCCTACGAATGCGTAACGTTACACATGTATTATTTGAAGTCTCCTGAGATAGCACGCCAAGTTTCCCTCACTTCCGACAGGTAGCATATCTGTAGACTGTTTCAAAACGGCCTCTGTAGGCGATGTACGTTACAAGCAACATGTCGTCATTGAATTTCTCACTGCACAGAAGAAACTGTGGGTAATATTCAAAAACGATTGCGGAAAGTCTATGGAGCATCTGCTGTCGACAGAAGCACAGTTAGTCGCTGGGCACGGAGGTTGTGGTCGTCAGAAGACGGTTCGGCGGTCGGAGAGACCATCCGTGGCTGTCACACCTGATGTGTTGCAGCGAGCTGATGTCATTCGCGGGGACAAACGCATTACGACTCGGCAGCTGGCGCTGCATCTGTCAACCAGCAAAGGAAGTTCACACAGTGAAGCACTGACTCCGCCCCTAGGACGTGGATCGGTACCCACCATGACATGGGTTGGTACCGACAGGGCATACACCCCCTTGTTTTGCGCTGGTAGAAGGCCACAGAACGGGATGGAGAAAATGGTTCAAATGGCTCTGAGCACTATGGGACTTAACATCTATGGTCATCAGTCCCCTAGAACTTAGAATTACTTAAACCTAACTAACCTTAGGACATCACACAACACCCAGTCATCACGAGGCAGAGAAAATCCCTGACCCCGCCGGGAATCGAACCCGGGAACCCGGGCGCGGGAAGCGAGAACGCTACCGCGCGACCACGAGCTGCGGACAGGGATGGAGGTTACGTGGAAAAATAGTGTGTGTAGATAAAACACCATTCTTCCGTGTGTGTAATTCTCATTATGTTCGATAAAGAACTGTTGAAGAAAAAAATGCGGTGCATTACTTTCTGGGCAACCCTCGTAGTTTCTCAGATTTCCTCGTCTCGTTCACACTCACAGTTGTTTGACCCAAATCTTGAACTTGCCAGTGGTTTCTAGTACGTTGAGAACGAGATGTGATTCTAAGCAGTAACTGGAATGTTGGCCCGCAATGCGTGCTGCATAGATTAGCTGGTAGAAATGTGATCCCGAAAGGCATGTATCTGAGTTCGATTCCCGAAGTACTGCACAGTAACAGTCTGTAGCAATGGATCTTTACGATGCCCATCAACTGCTGAGTCAGTTATTCCATTCTCGTGGGTATCTTGTCGGTCAGCACCGAGCGAGGTGACGCAAAGGCTTTGAAATGTTGGACTTGCTTTCTGGGGGACAGTCGTACTAATCCTCGTCTGGCCAAAGAGAAGGCAAAGCTGGGATAAAACCTTTAAAAAGATAACGGCTGGTTTCCTTCCAAGATCACCTCTTTTGCTCCGTCTGTATGACTTCTGCTCTTAATCATCCGCTTTTCTTTCCTTATCAATCAGCATGAGGGTTCTTTACAGAAATCCCTCATGGAGTCGTTATTGAATACACTTTATGGGTTATCATGGGCAGTTTATATGCTATATGTTGTACCAAAAAGGTGCAACAGTATACCTGAAAACACTACTGTAACCTTGCTCGTATGTCTTTCGTTATCACTGGTTCGCCACGGTTTTTTCTTCGATATTGCTGAAGATGTTAAACAACAAAAAGGCATAAGAATGATGACACAAATGCCATATAATGAATTTTTATATATCATGAATAATGTTAGTATTAACCGTTAAGGAAAGAAAGAAGCACAGTTCAGAAAGGCGGGTAGGGACGGCTGCAGAAACTGGAGAAAGGTACGTAAAGTTCATTCTCAAAGTGAACGTCACTCGCCAAGGCCACGCTCCACTTCACAGATGCAGAGATTTGACCGTCCCTGCGCCCCAAGGACATTTCAGCTCGCACAGAGGGGCCATAATGACTTCTCAGCTGCTAATGTCACTCGAGTAGGCCGCGCACTACCTTTGTTCATGGAAGCCGTAAGCCAGAGAACTTAATGGAATGCTCAACAGGCAGCAGACTCCCTTTGTTGCCACAACGTTCGTCTGAATGAAATTCCTTCTCGAAAGGCGCATCTTCGACGGGATTAGTATCTGCACCCCTGCCAGTTACTACGCTGTGAACGGCACAGACCAATATACTGTCATCTCGCGATAAACGGCACATTACAATTTACATTTTGACTATAAAATAGTTTACGAATATTAGCAAAAGAAATAGCTATGCACAGTATCGCGCCAACTGTGTGTAGTTGTGATGGTACTTCCGTTCTCTTAAATTTGATTGTTAATTAGAACAATTAAATTAAATAACTTCATTGTCGTAAACCAGCTTCACATTTTAATTGTAGTATGTGGGTAGTTTGCGCGTGGTAAACGAAAGCAACGCCCACCAATGAGCGTTAGGAAACAGGCTGACTACCATTGGACTACAGCAAAGTGTGGGCCAGGTGGCTCCCTCGACTTTTTATGAACACAAAATACAGCTAGTGGGAACTACACTGACTTTTCTCACTCGGTACGAAAAGGAAAGTCACGAGTTCTTGAGCCACAATGTTGGCTGTAACGAAATCTGGGTTTCTCCAGAAACAAAGCTGTAGTCACTCGGTTGCGTTCGTTGACGAAGGAATTGCGTCGGCACTTTAAGTGGGACGTTTTTGAACATTCGATCTTACAGCCCGAACTTGGCCCCGAGTGGTTGCTATCTTTTACCAAATTGAAGCTTTTTTTCTGGGCGGACAACACTACAGAAATGACAACGTACTGAAAGAGGACGTCGGTGGCTGGTTCAACAATATGGTGGCAACTAAGAATGCGGAAGTAATAGGAAAGCTTGTCGAACGCTACGACCAACGTTTAAATTTGGACGACAACACGTAGAAATATAGATACTACATCAAAACATTATGTACATTGACTGGAATACTCTCTTTCAAATTCTGAAGGTGGCAGGGGTAAAATACAGGGAGCGAAAGGCTATTTACAATTTGTACAGAAACCAGATGGCAGTTATAGGAGTAGAGGGACATTAAAGGGAAGCAATGGTTGAGAAGGGAGTGAGACAGGGTTGTAGCCCCTCCCCGATATTATTCAATCTGTATATTGAGCAAGCAGTAAAGGAAACAAAAGAAAAGTTTGGAGTATGAATTAAAATTCATGGAGAAGAAATAAAAACTTTGAGGTTCGCGGTTGATATTGTAATTCTGTCAGAGACAACAAAGGACTTGGAAGAGCAGTTGAATGGAATGGACCGTGTCTTGAAAGGAGGATATAAGATGAACATCAACAAAAGCAAAACGAGGATAATGGAATGTAGTCGAATAAAATGGGGTGATGCTGAGGGAATTAGATTAGGAAATGAGACACTTAAAAAGGAGTTTTGCTAATTTGGGGGAGCAAAATAACTGATGATGGTCGAAGTAGTAGAGAGGATATAAAATGTAGACTGGCAATGGCAAGGAAAGCGTTTCTGAAGAAGAGAAATTTGTTAACATCGAGTATAGATTTAAGTGTCAGGAAGTCGTTTCTGAAAGTATTTGTAAGGAGTGTAGCCATGTGTGGAAGTGAAACATGGACGATAAATAATTTGGACAAAAAGAGAATAGAAGCTTTTGAAATGTGGTGCTACAGAAGAATGCTGAAGATTAGATGGGTAGATCACGTAACTAATGAGGTGGTATTGAATAGAATTGGGGAGAAGAGGAGTTTGTGGCGCAACTTGACTAGAAGAAGGGATCGGTTGGTAGGACATGTTCTGAGGCATCAAGGGATCACCAATTTAGTACTGGAGGGCAGCGTAGAGGGTAAAAATCGTAGAGAGAGACCAAGAGATGAATACACTAAGCAGATTCAGAAGGATGTAGGCTCCAGTACGTACTAGGAGATGAAGCAGCTTGAACAGGACAGAGTAGCATGGAGAGCTGCATCAAACCAGTCTCAGGACTAAAGACCACAACAACAACAACAACAACAACAACATGTACATTGAAAGGCAAGGGGGGGAAGGAAAAGAAAGAAGGGAAGGAACTTCGTGCAGAATCATCGGCGACGAATGAAAATGTTTGCAGACCGGGACTCGATCCCGGGAGATCCTGCTTAGTAGGCAGATGCCTTAACCAACGCGCCACCCGGACACACTGTTTAACGCAAATGCGCGGACTATCTCCATATGCTCCCCCGCCGACCCACACTCTTACCTAGATCAAGCTATCTGTAGTCCCTGTCCATGTCCCCCATGCTCGCAGATATTAGATTCCCGCTGCAGGTCGAACGTAATCGTTCATCTGCGCTCAACGTTGCGGATTCAATGCTCATCGAGGCGAATCAGTAAAAAGAATCTACGGTGTCTGTTCTTTCGGAGATGTCCCAAAGAACACACCACGCTTTCATACAGTATCACAATATGTTGCAAACTAAGTTTTCTTTCACTACCTTGAACAAATATGATGTGAGAAATAAATATTCGAATACTTTTACAATGACCCTAGTACTTGTAGTTGGTTTCGCACTCGCGCCGACTTGGTACCGAACGTCTCCTCTTCCTCCCCCCCCCCTCCACCACCACCGCCCCCTCCCCACTCCGGAAAACCGTAAAACGGAAGGCAAGCCCCCAAGATTGACTCGCCGTCAGCGTGTGTCCTGACAGCAGCAGAGTCGGCGCCTTTGCTTGCCGCCCGCTTCCGCAGCAGCTGCAGACTCGGAAGCGTGCGGGCGCTACCATAGCCGGCCACACCGCTAATTTGACTCCAGCGCTCCCCGCAGTCTTTTGTGCGCCGTCAGTTGATCCGTAGGAAGCGGCCGCTTTGGTGTTTGCCGACGCTACGCCGATATGGCTCCGTAACGTGTCAGTTTCTTCGAGGAGGAGAATTACCAGCCGGCGCTTGCTTGGGGCGGGAGGGTGCGGGCCTTGACATCAAGAGCGTTGCTGCAGATTCTATGTCAGTGTTAGCTGAAGTGATGCCAGTGTTATACTTGGCTCTTCATCGCTGATATATGCAAGCTGCAGCGACAAATTTCGCTGCAGAGACAAATCTCGCTGCATTCGATAAAAGTTGTAATACAGATTGTGCATACATACGTTGACGGAAAATGTCGCAATACCAAAATATAATTAATGTAGAGTAATTACATTTCGGGAATACATTTGTCTATGAAAATATTTAACTCATTAATATTTCAAGATCACAGGGCCGATATGGCCCGTACCGTGTCAGTTTCTTCGAGGAAGAGAATTACCAGCCGGTGCTTGCTTGGGGCGGGGGGTGGGGACCTCGACATCAGGAGCGTTGCTGCAGATTTTATGACAGTGTTAGCTGAAGTGATGCCAGAGTTTTACTTGGTTCTTCATCGCTGATATATGCAAGCTGTGAGCTAAGCCGTTACAAATGTGAAATGCTGGCACATTAATAACCGGTGTAACAGGCAGAATGTTGAATGCAAGCAGGCAAACTTGCATACATTGTGTTCTACATGTGCCGGAGGTCAGTTTGTTGGACGGAGTTTCATGTCTGTTGCAGTTGATGGTCCATACAGGAGCGATTGTTTGTGATGATGATGATGATGATGATGATGATGATGAACGGTTTGGGGGGTGCTCACTTCCGCGGTCATCAGCGCCCGTACAAAATCCCAATTTTCTCACAGTCTAATTTTTTTCACATTCCGATCTCCCCACTGTCACGAATGATGATGATGATGATGATGAAATGATGAGAAAAACACAAAATCCCAGTCCCCGGGCAGAGAAAATACCCAATCACGCAGAGAATCAAACCCGGGACGCCGTGCGTGATCCTGAGGCAGCAACGCTAACCACATGTTTTTTTTTCTTTTCTTTTTTTGCGTTCTGTTCATTATTGTTCGTTGCATTTGATCGTAGCGGACGTCACACGACATCCGTTGAAGTTCGTTATTGATCCCTTCACTCGGTTTTTTTATTACAGAGACCGAACAGGCTGAGCTACCGTGCCTGCTATGGGGACGGTTGTTTGTGGATGGGGCTGACTGTCTTCCGTTGATTTCCTATATGTGCTCGATTCAAAACAGATCTGATGATCAAATAGGTCAGGGCAATATGTAAGCATCCTGTACAGCGTGAAGGGTTACAACTGCGGGAGAGCGTTATCCTGGTGGGAAACACTTCCAGGAATGCTGTTCATGAATGGCAGCACAACAGATCTAATCACCACACTGACGTATCAATTTGCAGTCACGGTGCGTGGGATAACCACGACACTGCTCATGCTCTACGAAATCGCACCCCAGGCCATAACACCAGGTGTAGGTCCCAGTGTGTAAATCATGAAGATATGTTGGTCTCAGATGGCTTCATTCTAACCAACACACGGCCATCACTGGCACCGATGCAGAACCAGCTGTCATCAGAAAGCACAAGAGACCTCCACCCTAACCTCCAACGAGCTCTCGCTTGACACCACTGAAATCGCAAATAGCGGCGGTATGGATTCAGTGGAATGCACGCTACAGTGTGTCTAGCTCCGAGCTCCAACCTATTTATAACAGTTCGTTGTATCACTGTGGTGCCAAATGCTGCTCAGATTGATGCTGCAGATGCAGTGCCATGCGCCAGAGCCATACGCCGAACAATATGGTTTTCCACGTCGGTAGTGCCACGTGGCCATCCCGAGTCCAGTCTTCTTGTCGTACATTCCCCGTGACCATCGCTGCCAATCATGTACAGCGGCTACGTTCCTCCCAATAGGAAAAGGAAAGCGGGCAAAAAATGGTTCAAATGGCTCTGAGCAATATGCGACTTAACTTCTGAGGTCATCAGTCGCCTAGAACTTAGAACTAATTAAACCTAACTCACCTAAGGACATCAAACACATCCATGCCCGAGGCAGGATTCGAACCTGCGACCGTAGCGGTCGCTCAGCTCCAGACTGTAGCGCCTAGAACCGCACGGCCACTCCGGCCGGCGAAAGCGGGCAATTGCAATGGTGTCAGAAATACTCCGAGCCAAATACTGTAAGCTGACTTGTGGAGTATAGATGCAAATGTAGGTCCTGAAGATTCGTAACCACGAGACGTCTTCTTGGGACGAGGCATTCACGCACACTAGTCAGCGCCAAGACAATCATAAGCTCTTCACCTGTCCTGTTGCCTTCCATGGAACTTCCCTGTCTCAATTGCAGTTAGCATGTCTGAAGTTTGGGGAAGATTTCAGAGGCTAGTCGTTCAAAACAGTGTCCTGTTTACCTTCTCAAGAGTTCAATTTGAGCTGCTTTCCTTGTAATATACGAATCAAAGACGCTCGTTGAAGGCTAGTAAGTGAATAACCCTGCAAAACGTAGCGCAAAAACAGAAAACTAAAAGACATGGAATCATGGGTCCCCCTACAATGTGTTTTTATTTTATTTTACGAACGCCCCCAGATTTTAACCAAATATACTGAGTGCTGACAACTTTGTGGTGAGAAAACTCTCTCGTAACGGCTTGTTGATTTGCAGGAAGCACAACTGAAGTTTATATGTGAGATGTCTGTTCTTTCCGAATGCTCGGTTAGCCGGCGCCGTTAAGGCGATCGCTCTTGTAAAGCGGGAGATCTGTGTTCGAGACCCGGTCTGGAAAAAATTTTCGCTTGTCGCAGCTGAATTAATTTCAATGCCCGAATGCGTCAAAGGTCACATTAGCAATTTCGTCGTATTTAAAGTCGTTGAATGCTACCAGTTATTACTGGTTCAGTAGCCGAGAATATGTGAGAAGTACAAGGTGTCCACAATTAAAGTTACAATTTCAAAACACTGCAGAAAGAGAACCATCACTCAGAATGACGTCAAATTTGAACAAAGTATTACTGACACAGGAGGAAATGTCATGAAACAAACAAATCAACAGAAATAAGGAATATTACATGGTGGTATAAGTGTCAGCAGATGCGCAACACATGGCTGTTCCTTAGTATGCGTCGGAGACACCCAACATGACTCTCTCACGACTATTTCTATGAAGGTCTCGCGCCGCTGATACAGTTCTTTTACAAGAACGGTGACTGTGCGCCAATAGCTCTGCAGATCTTCCGGATGCTCAAGGGCATTGGTCCGAATCTTACTAAGGATGTGGAAAAAATGATGACAGAATTCGAAAAGACACGTTGTTTTCAACTGCAATGTGGCAGAGGGTGGAAAGCAGTTGATACGATATCTGTCGAGGATGTGACCACAGCATTGCGGGAGTGGGGCCGAGTGGTGGTGTTCGAACATGCACATCCCAGGGAATTGCTCGAACGTTGGTCATGCCTGTGTGAACGGTGCATGAAATCCTATGAAACATTATGCATTGCTATCCATACAAAATCACCCATGTTCATGAGTTGCTTCCTGCCGACCTGCGAAGAGACGTTCGCACTGGAATTACGTGCTCGCGTGGAAGTAGACAATTTATGGCCACGGAACATTCTGTGGACAGACGAAGCCCATCTCCATCTCCTAGGACACGCCAATCCGCAGAAATGCAAAATATGGGCAGCGTAAAATCCGCATGCACACCGACCGGTGCCACTTCGTGATGCAAAGGCGACAAGGTGACACGTGGTGCGGGCTGACAGTAGGGCAGTACTTTTTGAGAGGAGGTGACTCCTGCGAGTCCTGTTGTCTGTACCGTCACTGATAAACGCCATGAAAGTCTTTTGCGCATCTACGTCATTTCAACGCTCCAACAGTGTGGATCTGTGGGTAGGATCATCTTTTATGGAAGACGACGCTCCTCAGCACATTGCACAGCCAATGAAGCAGCTGTTGCAGAGGCATTTTGAAAATTATCAGCCGTTATTTCCCTACAGTCGTCCAGATCACATGATGTGTGGGTGTCTGAAAGATGTTGTGTTCAGTGCTCCAATTACGAACGTAGATTAATTGAACGCACGCATTGCGCAACGCATTCGCTATGTGACCCCTGAGACACTCCTATCTGTTGTTGAATATGCTGTTTTCCGATTTCAGCAGGTGGTAGAAAACGATGGACAGCATATTGAAAATGTCTTGCACCAGTCTCACGACAATTAGAAACCGAAGTCATTTTGTTTTTTATGCGGTTTTTGGCCCCGGACAGTTAAAAATCGATGTCATTTTGCTTTTTATGCGATTTTTGACCCCAGGACAATTCAAAACCGATTTTTCCCATCCGATGTGGTACACGACCTTGTCGTGGTGGATGGCCATACGGAACTAAGCGCCCCCAAGTGTGGACTGCCGAACTTGTGCACGTATGCGCACTGAGCAGTAGGAATGGTGTAATGTGCAGCTCGAACCACATTCCGAATCATCTGTCATCTGCAGCCAAAGCCATTAACACTGCGGTGACTAAAGTCATGGGAGAATGATACACAAGGTATAAAAGTATAAAAGACAGGGAATTTGCGGAGCTATCAGTTGTACTTGCAAGCGAAATAGCCCAGCGCACCCCCCTTAGATGTAGTGGTAAGATGGCCTAGTGGATAGACTGTCAAAGACTGAACACAGTCAAGCATGATAACAAGAAGGAGGTGTATTGAACTGTGCAAAAAGAAGCAAAATAGAAACAGTGGACGGTCCAAGCTCAAGCTCAACATGTGCAACATCGAGCGCACTTCAGTAGCTGTGGCGCCGTGGTTATGTGGTGACGGCGGTTGAGTGCGAAGAGGAGATCCGTATTAAAAACTCCCTCGTGTCCTCCTTTCTTCCTCAAAATTATGAACTGTCCGTCCGGTCATTGACATGTCTGTTCACTGTATTCAGATTTGTGCTTGTGTTGTGGTGCAACGTCCGTTTGCAACAGCGAGGTGTAGGGAAGGGATCTCCAGAAGTACGTACCTTCTATTTGTTCTCCACAAGTACCCCATGTTACGATTCTTGCGTTCCGTTTTAGAAGTTTTGACTCTTAAATTTCTTTGTTGTAACGTAAGTGCACAGCCATTTATTTGTTGTTTTCATTTCTGTGAAAGGTCTATAAGGCATCTCGCCTGATCTCATTATTCAAAACATTCACTTGCGACGGTAATATAGTCTTACCACATAACTCATATTCTACGGGTATAACCAATGTTTAGTACGTCAATTGCCAAGACTACAGAAGGATAATAGACAGGTCAATGACCGGGCAGAAAGTTAGCAATTTTGTGAAAAGAACATGGACAGGAGGAAGATTTGAAAACGGTTCCACCACTTTACAGTCCAACACCGGAACCACACATCCACGAAGCTTGGATCTTTCACTGTTTCTATTTTGTTCCTTTTTCGATAATTCTGTACACCTTCTTCTTGTTTTCATGTCTGATCTGTGTTCAGTTTTTTACGGGCTGTCCACTGAGCCATTTTACCACTAAATCTGAGAGGTACGATGAAGAGTTTCCCTAGTTAGGTAATTCATTTGAATAGTTTTCAACGTGATTATGGCTGCACGGGAATTAACAGACTTTAAATGCGGAATGGTAGTTGGGGCTACACGCATGGGACATTCCGTGTCGGAAATCGTTAGAGTATTAGGCACCTCGAGACCCACAGTGTCAAGAGTGTGCCGAGAATACGAAATTTCAGACATTACCTCTCAGCACCGACAATTCAGTGGCTGACGGCCCTCGCTTAACGACCGAGGGCAGCGGCGTCTGCGTACAGTTGTCAGTGCTAACAGACAAGCAACACGGCGTGTTATAAACGCAGAAATCAACGTGAGACGTGGCGTTAATGGACTATAGCAGCAGATGACCGACACGAGTGCCTCTACTAACAGCATGACATCGCCTGCAGCAATTCTCCTGCACTCGTCATCATATCGGTTGGACCCTAGATGACTGGAAAACCGCGACGTGGTCAAAGGAGTCCCAAGTTCAGTTGGTAAGAGGGTTCGAATGTGGGTTCGAGTGTGGCGCAAGCCCCGCGAAGCTATGGACTAAAGTTGTCTACAAGGCACTCTGAGAGCTCGTGCTGACTCCATAATGTTGTGGGGTGTGTTTAGAGGTCCTCTTGTCCAACCCAACCGATCATTGACTGGAAATGATTACGTTCGGCTACCTGGAGTCCATTTACTGCTATTCAACAACGGTTTTTTTATGGATGACAATGCACTATGTCAGTCGGTCAAAATCGTCCGCGATTGGTTTGAAGAGCATTCTGGACAATACGAGCGAATGATTTTTTCTATCCAGATCGCCCGACGTAAATCCCATTGAAGTTATGGGGTCCGATAGACAAGTCAGTTCGTGCACAAAATCCTGCACCGGCAACACTTTCGCAATTATGGATGGTTATAGAGGCAGCATGTCTCAGTATTTCTGCAAGGGTTTTCCAACGACTTGTTGAGTCCGTGCCACGTCGAGCTGCTGCATTACGTCGGGCAAAAAGAGGTCTGTCACGATATCAGGAGGTATCCCGTGACTTTAGTCACTTCAGTGTATATTTAGACGCTTACAGCACCATCTACTGGTAAAATTTTCGCTATACTTTTTATTCGATGACGCCGCGACGATAATATGCTGTTCAAATTTTGAGGAGTGGTGCTGTTTTTAAAGTGTTTTGAAACTGGAACACCCTGTATATTGTTAGTTAACAAAAACTGTAATGGCCTGATTCTGAAAACTAGCTTTAATCAACTGGGGCGGCGGATTAGTTAGTCTCTGCAGCATAGTCGGCCGACATGTGCACAGTGCGATGGGCGGCCCAGCGCTACGTTCAGCACAGCGGCGAGGTCGGCCGCGCTCTGCTCTGCTGTCACTTGCAGTCACCGCGCCCGCGAAAGTGTTGCGGGTGGCCGGCCGCAGCCGCTGCAGGGGTATTGATCAGCCCCGCGGCAGGACCGAGGCAGAGCGCGGGACACGGGAGACAGGGCGAAAGGGGAGGGCGGATGAGGGATAGACAGAGAGAGAGAGAGAGAGAGAGAGAGAGAGAGAGAGAGAGAGAGAGAGGAGGCGGTATCGACAGGCCGACGCTGACCCGACCGATGGCGTGTCCCCATCGGCCGTGCCGATGCTGACGCCTCCCAGCGTTGGCCGCTATCGGCGCCGAGCCTCGCAGGCAGGCAACTGCGCTGCAGTATTGCCACTTGGTCCCTGGCGTACACGCCAAGCGCCTCCCCTAGCGCTATTCACGCCAGAGTTGCTGAATCCACACGTACAGGAAACAAGCAGGGAACGTACTATATTCTGCAGCGCTTGGCCATTTGTACTCATTAATTCTTTCTGATAGAGTTTCGTAACAACAGGTAAAAGCTTGTGAACACAGCAACAACAAAGATATACATACACGAACTTTACAACAATACATAAAATACGAGGAGCCTTTAATAACTGCCGCAAGACGCTTTTTTTCTGAAAGCAGGTTGGTTTTATTCATTATTACAATACACCATATTATTTCCTACCCTTTTGGCTACAAAAGTCTATTTTTCAACATAATCTCGTTCAGCGCGATGGCCTTACGCCACCTTACTGGGAGGGCTTGTATATCCGCATCGTACCACTCCACTGATCGACGTCATCGCCAATATCTTCCGGCATCAATAGCCTCCCCGTCGTTCCCGTACTGCTTCTCGTGGAGTGCATACTTGATTGGGCCAAAAAGGTGGAAGTCGGATGGTGCGAGATCCTGGCTATAGGATGGATGAAGAAGAAGAACAGTCCAATTAAGTTTCGTGAGCTCCTCTAGGGTGCACAGACTTGTGTGAGGCCTAGCACTGTCATGGAGGAGAAGTTCGTTTGTATTTTTGTGGCGACGAACACGTTCCTTCAGTTGCTTGAGGGCAGGACAATACACTTCAGAGTTGATCGTTGCACCAAGCTCAATAGACCCTCCAGAGTCCCAGAGTCCCCATAACTTTACCGGCTCACGGTGCGGCTTTGAACTTTTTCTTTGGAGCAGGAGTTGTGTGCCCCCGATACATCGTTTGCCGTCTTGTTTCCGGTTCTAAGTGATAACCCCATGTTTTATCTCCTCTGAGGACTTCGACAAAAAAATTTCACGATCAGCCTCGTAACACGCGCGCAATTCCGCACCTTCGGTCCTTCGTTGCTCTTCTTTTAGGCGGCAAGCAAGCCTTTGGGCAACCATCTTTGAGTACCGTGACTGGTGGGCGAGTGTGTCAGCACTACCAATAGGAACGTCCAGTTGTGCGGCTAGGTGTCCGACTGTGATCTGCCAGCATCTCAAATGATAGTGTCCGCACGTTCCAACATTGCAGGAGTCATAGTCGTGTGCGGCAGGCCGGCTCGCGGGAGATCGGAGAGCTTCGCGCGACTTTGTTGCGATGACGACAGACGCCTCGCCCAACGATTCGCCGTGCTTTTGTTCACTGTCAGGTCTCTGTTGACATTCTGCGATGCTGTGGTTTTGCGTCAAGAGAAACTCATGACAGTTTCCTGCTTGGAACGCACCTCCTTTACAGACGCCATTTTGAAGGCTACTTATAGCGCTGCCACTTGTCGGAACTTCACGAAAATATAAACTGAAGCGGGAATAATCACCGATGTCCCACAACAAATTCTGGATTTGTTCAACCGAAATTGGCCGAGATAAAAAATATGTTGCATTACTTATTGACGCTCATCGTATATAACAAAAAGCGTGTGATCATGCTTTTTTTTAAAAAAAATTGTTTATATCGACAACATTTAAATTCTGCAAGCCGTCTCTTGCTGTGTTGCGGGCGGTACTTTGCGTACCAGTGTCAACTTCTGCCTCTCCTGTTACAATCATGAATGGTCAGCTGGAAGAACGATTGCTGGTAAACCTCTGCTTGAGCCCTAACCTCTAATTTTTCCATAGTTCTTCCGGGAGTTATACACATTGTTTCAACAATGTACGTCTGCTAAACGCCACACGTGCAAATGCTGTGGGCAATAGCCAGAGAGTGCGATTAACAAACTTTTATTTATTCAAAAGTCACTGTTTTCCTAGCCGGCCGGAGTGGCCGAGCGGTTCTACACGCTACAGTCTGGAATGGCGCTACCGCTATGTCGCAAGTTCGAATCCTGCCTCGGGGATGGATGTGTGTCATGTCCTTAGGTTAGTTAGAGGACTGATGACCTCAGAAGATAAGTCCCATAGTGCACAGAGTCATTTGAACCATTTGAACTGTTTTCCTAACATAATCCGTCACTGAAACATTATTTAAGGGAGGAATAGTGAACTGTAACAGATGCGCAACGGAGTGCAGCCACTGAGAAATAATCGCAGTTAAAAGACCAGTAAGTGTCGAGGTATCGTTTATGTAATGTTATGCGTATTGTTCAACAGCAGAGAGAACTGGAACACTTTAACAGTGAAACTGTCTGTTCACAGGGGAAAAAATGTACTGCGTAGGGCGCTAACTTTGTAATGGTAACAAAGTAACTCTCCTTGGATATGAAAATATTTGAAAAAAGGCTCAGATGAGACATCTGTAAATTATGAGAAATTAGCGATCAATCATACTAAAAGCGCGGTCCAAGAAGTCGCTCGGCGAGGTGGCAAGCGCGAATAACTGCATCTATAGAAATCGAATGACGTGGAGTTGTACTGATCATTTTCCGTTCGCTATCGACTTTAACCAGTATACAACACTCTGTCTGTGTTTCATGCGTCCAATATGTCGATAAATAAGAAGATATCGCACTTAATTACATTTAACATTTCAGCGACCGTGAACTGTGCGTATCACTTCAGGTTTCGAAGACGTAGACGCACTAAACGCCGTGTTGGCTTTAAATGGTAACGCAGAGAAAGCAGTCAATACAACAATCGATTTCAATTGATTCACCCGGTAGCATCACCCACAGTGCCAAGTGTCTTCCTAGATTGTACAGACAATACATAATTATCTTTGTTCTCGTTAACAGAAATCCTGTGTGTTTTTGTAGCGCGGTCGCTGTAATATTCATGGCAGGAGCAAGTAGTAGGCAGTCATAATTCGTTTGGCATTACAGTCTATGTGTAACCGAAAAAGACATTCATCAAAGTTGTACTTACGGTCTGATTGCGCAACAGACACCGTTTTTGCTCGATTTTACGGTGTTGAGCGCTGAAAGTATTCAGATTGGTTTTTTCGTCAGAAGTATCCCGTGTTCCAGGCAGTTATCCTAAATTAGGATACTGTAACGAAGTACTGAACTAGTGCTCTTTGCTTACTGGATCGAAAAATGTTCTACGGTATGGTTGCAATCCTGTTTGCGAATAAGGCGAAATACAAAGGAAGTCTGCGAAAACGTTCCACTATGCCCGGGAGAGTTTGCAACGGTGCAACAGTCAATATTCTGCGAAGCATGGGTGTCTTAGAGGAAAGCGGCGGACATACGAGTTTCTGACTTGTGAAATTTGTGCAGTAAAAGTATGTTATACACCCCGCATGGAAATTGTGACGCTCCGTACACAAAAAGTAGATCGTTCCGTGTTGTCACAATTTCCAGTTCAGTGCATCAAATTTGTACGAGTTTACAGAAAAGTTTACAATATAAACACGATCTTTCCCCATGAACAAGCCTCTCAACATCTACTCTGAGTCACTTTTTTCCAACATCAAAAAATTTGCTCAACGGGGCGCTGACGACACAGCAGTTTACCCCTTCAAAATTACAACAGTAATAATAATAATAATAATAATAATAAGCAGAAGCAAACAGCGTTTATAGCACCACCAATCAGGTACTAAAAAACTTTCAAAAGAAATATTAATGATTCAAAATGACGGGCGACGGGGAAGTGCCATGTTGTGCCGGACGCTCAAGAAAGGGTAGAGAGAGTTCAAATTTACTACCTCACCGACAAGAAACGTAGCCTTTCCTCTGGCTTTATGATTCCAGTGATGCATTTTGATAAAAACAGTCTTCATGAAATTGGTACTCCTTTGCTCTTCCAGAAATGTAAGGATTTCAGAGCGATGTCTCCACTTTAAACTTAAGAGGCAGGACTTATATCCGTATAGCATATTCATCAGATGCAATGAAATGAATGCGGGCTAGCATTAGACAGTTAACTACCTATTTTTGCTTTCGATTTCGCTGCGGTATTCTGGCCAGTAGTTATTCGCTGCACAATGATATAAATCTGTAAGATATACCTATCCTTTTGTCGTGCGTAAAATCTTTCGGCATCATTCCTACTGCAGTTACACAGTCAGGCACTTAGCGAAATGCTGTTATGGTTCTGTTTCACTTCTCGCTCAGGCAGATCCATAAACAAAAGGTGAAAAGCTGCTGTTGTATCACAGGAGGAAGTGCAGAGTGGAAACCTTTTAGAAGTTAGGTGAGAATATATGGCACAGTACTACCGCTAGAAAGGGTTAGTATAACGTTTTTATTTGTCGTACACTGCTCAGTGTGCACTTTCCTCCATCCGCAAATATGACGCGTTTATAGTGGCATATTTACAGTAATAACGGCGAGCATTAGTAGCGCATGAAGTGGTGCTGCATTCGTGCTTGCCTGTGAAAAATTGTGAGCTCGCGCTGTGAACCCCGTAAACGGTTAGGAAACGGCGGTGGAGAACACCAAAACTAAAATGTTTCATGTACTTCCCCTGGAGATGGTCGTAACAGATTTCAGTGTTCGATAAACCTATATTTATTGCACGCATAGAGTATTGTGCTTATTAGGATATGGAGAAAAATAAGAGACTTACTGAAGCGACCGTTTAACCACTAACTTGTCTCAAATAGGTTTCGTTGTTACAAACTGATTCAAAGTTGCACTGGCTGAGCGTCTTCGATAGGTAAGATCGTGTTTACGTTTTCAACTTATCACAGAAGGCATAAGAATTTAATGGCATACACTAATAATTCTGGCGACGACACTGAATAGCAACTGCAAAACTAATTGTTAACAGACTAAAATTCAAACTAAGGTGCCCCACAGTAAGATGTGTTCAATGTAGTAACAGCGCCGCAAACAATCGGGAGCAGGTAAATCGAGCCGAAGATAAATGACTCAAGATCCATCATTCGGGTAAGGAACGGCACAGTTTACACTTAACATAAAGTTGGAACCAACAGAAACAGCTGTCCGAAATTAAAACTGTGTGGAAGTGACACTGAAAGTATGAAGACAGGTAGGTAAAAGTTAAGCAAATGGTCGACGTTGTCGTTATTAGAGACAAAGCCCTAGCATTTCACAAAGAGGAACAGAAACCGATAATGGCCTTGATGAGAAAACTAACGCATCGTGTGCCTCAAACGATTTACGGAATACCTCTATGAAGATGGCTGGTCGCAAACAGGATTTCTGCTGCTTCCGAATGAGTGTGTATTCTCTTCTCCACCGAGCCTTTTCACCCGAAAGAGTGATTAAAAGGCGTAACACTTCGGAACTGCTTTTTGTTTTTCATCCTCACAATTTAAATTTAGAAAAATGATTTGTAGATAAATCACTGTCGAGTACTGTTGTATCTAAATGCTGAAAAGGCCACACTGTACAGCATGAATCATGTTCGCAAAATGCAATTGCTCAGTTTTTGGAAATGATGGTTCATACAACCACTCCGGAGAGTGCAGTTATTATCATGCTTCACCAACGTTTTCTGTGAGAACATATCAGCTGGTTCCTATACGGTGTAAAAATTATTCAGCAAGCCGATTTCTCGCGAGTTTCTTCAACACGGTGCGCACGGGACGAACGTTCCGAATAGTAGTCCTTGTGATAAAAAGCATTTAATGTGTTAACGGCCTGTCTTCGACCGTAATATGGTACATGGTACGAAATTTCCGAATCGTACGGTCCGTTCTAAATCTTTGCCTTCAGATATTGCATACTCACCCAAACTAACGAGAATTTTAGCAGTCTCTTTTAACACTTCACGTGAGTAGGATGAATGAAGTGGAATACTATTCATCAAAACTCACTACGTCAGACAAAGTCTCGTATTGTTTAAATCAGTATTGTATCATTAGAGACTACGTTAGAAACACTAACACCGTACTGGAAGACATTTTGCTGGCTAGGAAGTTAGACTTCTTTCCGTAAAGCCACTGTTCGGCCTTTCAACTACAGTGAAACTTTAGGCTGTTGTTGCTAAGACGTCTGACCTCTGTTCGGTTAGAGGTGTCGTCTTTCTTCGACGTGTTATCCAACTTCTCGGACGTTTTCATTTCAAACAATGCGGCTACTGCCGAGAATTTTGTATTGATTTGTTCACATGCTTATGATAGTTACGATATTTTTTTTTTTTTTTTTTTTTTTTTTTTTTTTTTTTTTTTTTTTTATACATTTATCAAATTTGGGTCCCATTGCATGTCCCCGTCTCACAAACGGGGCGAACAGTCAAAACGGGATGCTGTTACCAGTAACGTAGATGGCTGGCGCATACGATATTCCTCCGTGGAATTAAAAGTAACTGCCTAGTCGTAAACGTATAATAGCCCTCCATTAGCGGAACTATCCACAGCCACGACAAACGCTGAATTTCTGATCCGCGATGAAAACTACTGCAGAGAAAATGAAAGGAAGGAAGATCAGGGTCGTCAGAAGCCACAAGCTCGGATGGCACATAAGTGAGAGAGCAAGTCAGTTGCATCGATCTCAAGGGAGTCTTCACAGTATTTGCCTTAAGCGATTTATAAAACAACGGGAATCCTAATACAGAATGGCTGGAACGAAATTTGAAGTGGAGGTATCCGTTTGCAGGCGACTTCTGGAATACTGTTGCACTTATCTTTATCCTAATAGTGGTAAAGATAGTAAAGTTTCTTAAACACAGCGACGAAATCTTGTGCAGTGTTTGGTTGCAAGGAAAGAAATGTGAAAAAAGTAATATTTCGTTCCACAGATGAAGTGATTTTAAAGACACTAAAGTATTTACGAAGTCATTCTTCGAGACTAACTCAATCAAGAGGCGATATGGCTATCAAGCTTATGCGAAAACTATTTATTGGTGTCAGTACATTACGAACTGAATGGTACGGCTTTTTATATACGTGCCAGGTATCTCTTAATTATACGTTGTTCCTAAAATCTAAAACTCGGTGAATGAAGAAGATTCCGAAACGACGGATGTTAATTTGTAACTCATTACAAGAGTCTTCTCTATAATCAACGTCTTCTAATATATTATACTTCTTATTTTGATACTGTTACGTCTACAGCAGGGTGCTTACCTGTACCACAATGGAAGAAGGCAAGCATTTTTGGGCCACTCATAATATACTTAACACCACTAGCTATAGCCTGAAGAAGGACAAAAAACATGACATATGAATGAGAGAACAGCATAGCGTGGTTCAGATTGAAAATATTCAGTTTAATCATAAATTTACAAACAGATTTTATTAATTTATTTTTTTAACGGGTATGTGATAGATGTTCATTTCTTGGACTGCACTGACATTCGCTTTGCGCTGCATGCGGCCCCAGGGCCGCGGATTGGACACCCACTGACTACGGCATTAAGCAAAAGTCATAAAACATAAACACTTATTTTGTATAAAAACCGGACACCGATGTCATTTTCCTATAAAAGCATTTCACACGTATTCTTGAAGATTCGTCAGCAAATTAAAATTTTTCAGCTGAACTGCTATTTGGTCTTCCATTCGCATGGATGCGATAAAACAAATGATTCACAGTGCAACAATAACACGAATTCACTGAATAATTCTAATACTATCTTTTGTAAAAAGGAAGAACTGTCAATACGATATCTGAAACCGTAAAACTTTTAACTGTAAAAACCATACCCGCTGCATTAATACTGGAAATTCCAGAAAAGCTAGGTTAATTTTTCTCCTGCGTGAGTAATACTAATACAAAAAGCCGCTCAATTATTAAGATCAAAGCTTGATTTCAGGTGTAAATGAAACTGTCGGCTCCACTTTTCAAAGTGAGTAATGACAGGATAATCGGCTTTTTGGCCTCCGTAGCATGATTCCAAGTCTTAACACGACAGATGTAGAGGCGTACGCGGTCTATAATGACGGTCGCAGAACGTAATTGTGGAGAATCTGATCAGACGTATTGCGTACCCTTTCCGCGTACACTCGTGTATGGAGGGCCATCAAAAGCTAATAGTTAGTTAGTTACATGTTCCACAGATCATTTGAACAATTGTTTCATCCAAATGATGTGGAACGAGTGAGCTTACAGGATATCTATACATTATCACAGTTAATATTAATAAGCACATGATCATTTTACCCTCTAGTGTTTTAGGTGCGTACATCACTGTTCTCAAATTGTGATGGGTTGTTTACGACGAATTTCATTAGCGAAAATATGTAATATGAAAAAATGGCTCTGAGCACTATGGGACTTAACTACTGTGGTCATTAGTCCCCTAGACTTAGAACTACTTAAACCTAACTAACCTAAGGACATCACACACATCCATGGCCGAGGCAGGATTCGAACCTGCGACCGTAGCGGTCACGCGGTTCCAGACGGTAGCGCCTATAGCCGCACGGCCACGCCGCCGGCTATGTAATATGAAGGCACAGTTAAAATGCCTAGCTCCTTGAAGAGTTACCTAGATGATGTCAGTGGGCGAACACCACATATTGTTGATGCAAGCTTTTGTGCAATCAATACTTCCTTCTAATTTCAAAATGGCTCTGAGCACTATGGGACTAAACATCTGAGGTCATCAGTCCCCTAGAACCTAGAACTACTTAAACCTAACTAACCTAAGGACATCACACACATCCATGACCGAGGCAGGATTCGAATCTACGACCGAAGCGGTCGCGCGGTTCAGGACTGTAGCGCCTAGAACCGCTCGGCCACAACGGCCGGCCCTTCTAAGTGATGATTTACTCAAGAAAAGCATTCCGTACGACATTATTTAGTGGAAATATGCAAAATATGTCAGGAGGCTGATAGTTTCCAACATTAGCATTTATACGAAGAGCAAAAGTAGCTGAACTTAATTGTTTGAGAAGTTCAGTAATATACTTTTCTAGCCCAACTTCTCATCATTACATATACCCAAAAATTCGGAGCATCCTACGCTACTTACTGACTGCTGATCACGTGCTACCTCAGTTATTGGTATGACTATTTATTGCACAGAACTGAATGTAGTGTGTTTTTAGAAAATTTACGGAAATTTTTGGAAAACGTCATTTACTAACTCTTTTGTCGCTTCGTCCCTACTGGGTACTGGTACTGTGCCTGTTGCCGGCGGCACTGTCAGTACTACGGCGACGTATTTGGCGCAGCGTGGCGGGTGCCGCAGAGCGGCAGGCGTCGCTGTTCTCGCCGCGGCGACGCCAGGCGTCGGCGTCGGGCGCCCGGCAGCGGCGCCGACTGTACCGAGGCGCGGGGTTGCCATGGCGACGGCCGCCCCTCGCCGCTAATGCGCCACACCCGACACCGCCACCGCCATTTTTATTGAACACGTTCGCCATCTTGCAGCTCTCGCGCCAGCGCCAGCGCGCACGCACACACAGCCGGCGCGGTCGGGGGATGGGGGATGGAGAGAGGGCGAAAGCTGATATCCGGCGCCGCGCCCCGCCTGGTGCAAGTTTCACCACCAGGGACGTTTTGCGCCCAGCGCCCGTAATAAACACAGGGTGTTCCGAAGGCGTCGCCACGGCGCGCGCGCCAGGCGCAGCGCTTGCACTTCAGTTTCAAGGCGAATCCCAGCTCCGAATAGCATTTGCGCGTAATACAAATCGTCAGTATCGGTTCGCGCTTTTCTAGCGCTCTAAATGTACTGACACAGCGTCATAGTTTGGTGTACAGGGTGCCTGACACGTCCGTCGGCGAACTTTCTGGTATCGCTCGGTGACGCTGTATGGTTGCTTCAACACAACGGTGGACCCCTTACGCCGCGATTATTACACAATAGCAAATCTTTTGTGGCAAAAATAGTCCTGAGAACACAGTACATCGCGCAGATAAGAGGTAAACAGCTTAACATCTATTCGTGTGTCCACGGAAGTACCAGAATAGCGGCCATTTAAGTACCGTGAATACCCCTAGTGAAACGCAAACGTTCGTCTGTACTACCTGACGACTGCCAAAAATAAAATACAGGAAGGTCAGAAACAGTCTGAAAAGATCGTAAAGATGTAGAAGGGTAATCTGTGCAGACAAATAATTGTTAAGAAAAAAATCGATATGTTGCGGTGTTTACGAGTTAGGAATGAAGTTAGCCAATCAGGCCGTTCGGAGGGCAAATTCAAGCGGCCAGCCAGATTCAATTAGCGTCAGTTACTCTCATAGCTTGGATGATGCGGCACGAGACTGCTCAGCCTCTGACTTGGGTTCGGTTCTTATAACGTCCTATGTCCAATTTTCCTATCGCTCTCTTGTTCGGTCTTAGGAAACCAAACGAAGAACACGTTTCGCGAAACTTTCTACTCCTTGAATCTGCACGGACAACGCCCTGGCTGGTTAATTTCAATGTTAATTAAATCAGAAACTGCGCAACTTATCGCCCTCTTTCTTAACAATTATTTATCAGCACAACCCATCCTGCAACAACCTGTTTCTGACACCCTCTACAAGCGATTACGGGAAGTTAAAATTGCTATAGTCTAGGCCCGTTCTTTAGAAAAACGAAGATGCAGGTTTGTGACTAATACTTAAGGTTTGTGATTAATACTTAAAGCTGTGGATTCAGAAAAATTCTTAACAGTCAAGACCGCAAATACAATTGTATTTGTTTACTAGTTTCGGCTTTTCTACAAGCCATATTCAGATTATAACAAAATACATCCATTATAGTGTACAAACACCAAACTGTGCGACACTTCGTCATAGATTGTGTGAGCAGAATCGTTTGTTACACACTACAATGGAACAATGATGTAAATTATCCAAGAATAATCAGTCATATGTAATGTGCACTAACAGACTGAAACAGTTTACGTACGTCGATACTGCGACCATACTTTTCACATCACGTTATTTTAAAGTAAGATCAGACGCAGTGATTGTTATGGACTCTTGTTCTGACGTTACTTTGGAATAACGTAATGTGGCAAGTATGATCGCAGTATCGACATACGTAAACTGACTTATTTTCGATCGTACAACAAACGATACCGCTCACACTAGTTATGACGCTGTGTCCCGCCGTTTGGCAGGTGCACACTAATGACCGTATCAGTTTATGATCTGAAGATGACTTGTAGATAAGCGGAAATTAGTAATCAAATAAAATTGTATTTTCGATCTTGACTATTAAGGGGTTTTCTGAATCCACATCTTTCAAATCATAAGAAAGTAATAACCAAATGAACAAGTCGTTAGATAAATACACAAGCATCACATTACATTAGTACTTGAAATGTCCGTATCACCCTTCTGATTAAACATATTATCTGCGCAGGGTCGGCATGGCTATGAACGGATCTGACATAGTTCGAGGGGGACCAGATGACACTGTCGGTACCCTTCACTTCTTGGGAAGGAATGTGTGTGCACCCCAATCCCCAACTGTTTGCGTGTAGTGTGATTCATGTGAAAGTACGTGAGTGCTTTCTAAATGTCTGCGTAACGTATAACTGAGGCGGAAACTATACCAGCCCGGTATTCACGTAGCCGGATGTTGGAAACCACGTAAAACCCACATCCAGGTTGGCCAGCACACCGACCTTCGTCGTTAATCCGCCGGGGGGACTCGATCCGTGGCCAGCGCACCTTCCTGCGATGATGATGTTTGGTTTGTGGGACGCTCAACCGCGCGGTTATCAGCGCCCGTACAAAGTCCCAGTTTTTACAGAGACCAATTTTTACACAATCCAATCTAGCTATTGTCACGAATGATGATGAAATGATAAGGACAACACAAACACCCAGTCCCCGGGCAGAGAAAAGCCCAATCCGGCTGGGCATCTCCCCGTACCGGAAGAGGCGATTTAACACGCACAGCTATACACGTTTAATATCAGTTGAATAGTGTCAAAATGGCTCTGAGAACTATCGGACTTAACATCTGAGGTCATCAGTCCCC
Source organism: Schistocerca serialis cubense (assembly GCF_023864345.2). NCBI lineage: Eukaryota > Metazoa > Arthropoda > Insecta > Orthoptera > Acrididae > Schistocerca > Schistocerca serialis. The sequence continues at coordinate 187,751,337 of NC_064646.1, read as the reverse complement.
TAGAACGTAGAACTACTTAAACCTAACTAACCTAAGGACATCACACACATCCATGCCCGAGGCAGGATTCGAACCTGCGACCGTAGCGGTCTCGAGGTTCCAGACTGAAGCGCCTAGAACCGCACGGCCACACCGGCCGGCTGAATAGTGTCAATGAAATAAGAATTATCCTTTTTATATTAATATAACTTACCGAGTAAGATAAGAAATTAAATCGTACAACGCAAATTACTATACGGCGTCCGCACCAATCGTATATAGCTCCAGTCTCTCTAACTCGCAAAAACGATGTCGAGGTTTTTTTAATATACCATTTCATATATTTCGTAACGTAAAGCCGAAAGAGAAAGAAAGAAAGAAAGAGGTGACGCAGATTCAAAATCTGTGCTCGGAGCGTCTTTGGATTATCACGATCTCAACGGCACAGATTTTCGCCTCGTTTATCTCCATTTATGTTTACAGGGAACAAACACTACTTGAAAAAAAAGAGAAACATCCAGAAGACGTGGTCTGATGTCACTGCACCTTCGTACATCTACGTATCATCGGCGAATAGGTAAATGATTATGAGTTGCAAGTATCTGTGACAGGTAGAACGGCCATCAGAGTGCAGTAGTATTTTTCGTGTTTAGTGTTGTTACCAGTCGTGGTGGGATACATAAGGGGCGTGAACAGCGTCAGAAGTTATCTACTTCCGTGAGACAGCGTTATCAGCCGGCCGGTGTGGCCGAACGGTTCTAGGCGCTTCAGTCTGGAACCGCGCGACCGCTACGGTCGCAGGTTCGAATCCTGCCTTGGGCATGGATGTGTGTGATGTCCTTAGGTTAGTTAGGTTTAAGTAGTTCTAAGTTCTAGGGGACTGATGACCTCAGCTGTTAAGTCCCATAGTGCTCAGAGCCATTTGAACAGCGTTACCAAGATCTGCTAGAGTTTGAAAGGGGCCTCGTTGTCGGCCCGCATTTGGCCGACTGGTCGAATCGTGCAACATCCAGATTTGTGTGGCATTCCGATGCGGCAGTAGCCCGATGTTCGACTGCATGCCAACCTGGCGGCAGGAACGCTCTTCGTATATGTTCCGGTCGACCACCATACGAGAGGATCGCCGTACTGTGCACCAAGCATATCGTAACCCTTTCACATCAGCGCCTGCCATTCGAGAACAAGTAACGGAATCCCTGTAACATACAGTGTGGTCCCGTGCCATTGGTCGGAGACTAGTAGCAGCCGGGCTGCGTTTGCAGCGGTGGCGTGACCGGGAGGCACGGACTGCTATCGTATTGCCTTCAGCGATGGATCGCTTTCCTGTACCCTGGATGACGATCGTCGGCTATTATGGGGGCGACCTGAGGAGATGTCCCATTCTTCCCGTGTATTGGGAGAGGCACAGTGGTGTTATGTGTAGTGTCATCTTGTATGGCACAAGATCTCTGCTGGTAGTGATTGAGCGAACTGTGACGGGCATCCTGCATCCTCGTGTGTTACCGTTCATGCGACAGCATCGTGGTGCTTGTTTCCCTACAAGACAATGCTCTTCTTTACATGGCACGTTTCCTAGTGACGAGGTACTCGTGTGACCAACAAGATCTCCATATCTAACTAAATAGAACTCGTGTTGGACCAACTCTGTCCCAGTACCGGATCCAGCGTACTGTATTAAGAACCATTTGCAACTGTTGCGGGCCAGCATGCCTTAGGGGAACACTTTGTGAAACCCCCCCCCCCCCCTCATCGACTCAGCGTATTCATCCATGTCAGAGAGGGGCGGAATATCATAGTGAATAAGTGGACTCTCACTGCCAAGTTCTTTATAAATTTTATTCGACTTTGTAATAACTGGAAAACATCACATAGGTATACTCTTTGGGTGCTTCATACAAATATTTGTTTTGCCAGGCAGTGTATTTTCATTCCGTACAAAATTACTTCCTCATACACTTACTTGGTGCCAGACCTAACATACTGAGGCGTCCAAAATGAATCTTTTACTCTGCAGCTTTATATGAGTTGTTTTGAGACATCCTGACAGGTGAAAACAGTGTGCAGGTCAGCGACTCGGAGCAGGCACCTTGCATTTCGCGGGCAATACTCTTATTGACAGAGTTATTCGGGCACAACTCACGCCGTCCTCGCAGCTTCACTTCCGCAAGGCATGCAGAACAACTGCTGTGAAGACACTGGAAGAAGTTAAGCTGTGAGGGAGGGACCGACTCGTTCCTGGATAGTTCAACCAGTATGAGCAATGCCAGCGAAATGCAAAGTTACACCTTCAAGTCCATGACCTGCAGACTTATTATGCTAGATAATTTCATACCGAGTACTTTCATCAAAAGCAGAAAAGAAGTGGGGTTGTTTCTTCTAAAATTATCAGGTCAACGACAACTTTTTTTTCAGCTATATTCGTATGAAAGGCTTAGTTCAGGAGACTCAATGCATATACAGACCGTATATCGACCGAATTTAGATACTGTTGGGCCTTTTGGAGAGGTGAGCCGAGGTCCTGGTGCGAGGGTCACTGGCGCAACGCTGTTGAGATTGACCACTCATGGCTGCTGAAAGGTTGTGTCTTACTTTAAACATGCAGCAACTCTCTGCGGAAAGCGAATAGAACTACATGAAATTCTTCCCCAGTTCCATTATTTATTACTTTACAGATGGAAGAAGGGGTGTGTGTGGGGGGGGGGGGGTGAGGAGGTGGAGAGAGAGAGAGAGAGAGAGAGAGAGAGAGAGAGAGAGAGAGAGAGAGAGAGTGGGGGGGGGGGAGGGGAGGAAAGGCACTACACATTACATTGAAACTTGGTTGGAGAGACTTTGTCTTGTTATAAACGGTACTCGTTATTCGTCTTTTTACTTGACTAGTCATGTAAGTAGATACACATTCTGGTAGAGAGAGAATACATTATGATAGTCCAAAGGATCGTGTGATAAATAATTTAAATAAAATTTATTTCAGAAAATAATACACCAAAAGAATTTATGGTTTTCGGTTCCACCCCCCTTTCTCTCTTTCTCTCTCTCTCTCTCTCTCTCTCTCTCTCTCTCTCTCTCTCTCTCTCTCTCTCACACACACACACACACACACACACACACACACACACACCGAGGAAATTAAATTTGTTAATCTGTTATTGGAGTGCGCAGGACAAAATTCTTTTGGTTGTACTGACTGCGGAAAATGGAGACCACCATCAGAAAAAGTAAAAAAAAAAGAGAAAAAGAAAAAATTTGACGATTATGTCCAGAAAGTGAACTGTAAGCATGGAGAATAGTGCGTAAATGACGCAGTAGACTTTGAAATGTGCGATGGAGAACTTTTTGTAAACGCAATAAATAGAAGTTCTCGATGAAAAACACATATGTATTTTGGATTATTCTTGTTTTCGATTAGCCTGTCTCTGCAGTCTCGGGTCCACATTAGTCCGGGTAAACGAGAGCTTACTGTGCGTGCTGCGGCGAGACTTGCCGGTAAGGCAGAAATTAGAGAGAGCAGAAATCCAACACCATTTCGTTCTAGTGCAGAAAAAAAAATTTCGAAAGGAAAAAATTGTAAACGAATGAGGCATACGGTCGAAAACGATAAAAGCATAGTCACTGAAATGGCCCTACCAAAATCCAAGTACATTCTCCAAGCTATAAACATGTTTGTTTTTTTTGTTTTTTGTTTGTTTTTTTTTCTCCTGGAAGGTTGCACCATAAGAAAGAACAGAACACTGCTCGCTAGACAGAAGATCCGTACCTTAAGACTGAAAAATTGCGAAGGGCACACCGATACAAAAGAACGTATCCGCTGAATTCCAGATCCACACCATTGTTTCACAATTCTACTGCAAATCTATGTCAAATACTGTGCTTCAACATCTTGAAATAGCTCGACCAAGATGATCTACTGACACATAACAAGCAAGAACTCAGAAAATATCGTCCTTGAGAAACAGACGGAGTAATGAGCGTTGCCGACTGGGAATCTAAAGTTGATTACGTATCTCCACATTTCCAGAACGCTTTTGAGACGGTTTCTCATAAGCGCCTTCAAATCGAATTACGTGCCTGTAGAGTATGGTCTGAGCTGTGTGAAGCGATTCGTGATTTCCTGTCCAAAAGAACACAGTTCCTTGTAACCGACAGGAAGTGATTTAGAGAAACGAAAGTGATATCTGAGGTTCAAGGTAGCGTTACAGACTCTCTGCTGTTCACAGAGTACACAAAAAATTCAGGAGACACAGCCCTCTTACACTATTTCCCAATGTGCTGCCGTTCATCGTCTAGTAATGTCAACGTATACAGTCCTAAAGCATAGACTGTACACCGACCACCGCTGCGCCACGAAACGGCATCAAGAACACACTGATCCGCGCGGAAGTGGAAAGAGCGGGCAGCACCACTTCTCCAGGAAGACAGAGTTCAGTGCCCCCTGTCAACGCTGATTTAATCAGCTGCCCATCCCTGGTCGGCCCAGTTCTGTCGCAGTCTTCAAGAGCACCAGTACTGAGTAAAAGAAAGATGTTACTTAGCCTGCGTTCTGCGAGTAATAATAGTCTGTATAAGCAATTGCAATTAGGAGGCACAGGCAGCGACTTCATAAACAGAAGTTACGTTATTTTCCTTTTGGAAATAAAGCTTCCTAATGAAATAGTGTTTTGTGTAGATGGTCTTGGATTGCTGCTACTGGCCGTCGCAACTTCTCTCCTTCCTTGTTTGCGTCGGTGCTGACTCCTACAGTAGCTGACACAACACAACGTATTTCGACAAGATACTTGCAGGGTGCGAAAAATGGCAATTGACCCTAAACAATAAAAAAGGTGAGGCCCTCCACGTGAATACTAATCAATCTATAAAGTTACGGTTACAACAAAAATAACACAATTTAAGAGTTGTAGATTCAACTAAATACCTAGGGATTGCAATTACAGAAAACTTACGTTGAAAATGGAAATGTCGTGTGGTTAGGGCCTCCCATCGGGTAGACCGGTCGCCTGGTGCAAGTCTTTTTTGGTGACGCCACTGCGGTGACCTGAATGTCGATGGGGATTACATTGAAACCATCACAAATGGAGTTATTAAGGAAACACTAACCAAAGACTGCGTTTTATTGGCAGAACACGTAAAAGACGTAAAAAATCTACTGAAGTGACTGCCTGTAATGCGCTTGTCTGTCCTGTTTTGAAGTAGGATTGACAAGTTCCAAGAGGGGCAGTTCACGGATACAATAAAAGAGTTAGAATGGCAGTCATTAGAGCAAAGGCATTTTTCGTTGCAGTGACATCTGTTCAAGAAATTACAACCGGCAACTTTCTCCTTCGAATGCAAAAATGACCATCGCAACAAAATAAGAGAAACAAGAGCTACCAGGTAGAGATTTAGGTGCTCATTTTCCCTAGCTGCTATTCGAGGGTGAACCGAGTGAAAAACAGTCTGAAAGTACAACAGTGAAGTGGGAACTGCACTGTAATAACGTAGAAGTAGATGCAACAGAGTTCCACCAGCGAAAATAAGTTGCAATCTACTACCTGCGTGAAATCCCTAAAGGAGCAATTTAGTGTCGTAAATAGGCGATGAAACCGTGTCCACAGTCATCAACGAGTAGTCAGCGTGAACCCATTCGCAGAGAGAGAGATCCTTGATAAAGAAACGATCTGTGACCAACAGTTGTAATTCCACAGCACTACACGCCCTCCCCTTTCCCCTCGTTTTTTACCCCTCCTTCGTGCAGGCGCGGCGCTGTGATCTGGGCCAATAAACCGATGTAACAGGTTCGGCGATACGCCGCGCTGTGATTTAGCCCTTTAGCTATTAAAAACCGCGCCGACAGACAAACAGCGCACGCGAAATCAATTCATTAGGCGCACGCGCGCGCGCGGACGCACGCACGCACACACGCAGGGGGCGTCGCGGCTCCGCCGGCGTTCGCACTGCACTCGTGTATAATCCGCGGCGCGGCGCGTTCAGAATTTCCAACCCCGATAATATCACGCGCTATGAGGTTAGTAATTGGGTTCTGCCAGCGATATAGATCCAATTCCGGCGCGCAAAAATGCATTATGAAACAACGGGTGGCGCCAGCGGGGGTTTGGGGTAGGGGTGGCGGTTGGCAGGCGTGGAATCGAATCCGGCCTCCTGTAATGGCGCCAATACTATCCGAAAATAAATTAAACTCGTGCGCACACGCTGACAACGTCAACTAATGAGATCGCAGTTAAAATATCCGATCGGTAAATAACCTGTGTTTGCAAATCCAGATATTTGCAATTACTAGTGAAGGTATTCGGGGTAAAGCCTAGTTTTTTCTTTCCCTTCTAGAGGGGGTTAAAAATTCGGCGTTAATTCACACTTTAACGACTTACGACTTCGTCACGTGTGAACTGAAGCTGGGTGGCTTAAAAAGGGGAGCAACAGTACGGCAAGTGGCGCCTGTGCAGATCCAATGGGGCAGAGGTTTCACGAGGGTATGATCCCCCCCACCTCCCAACAACATGTTTTTAAAAAATTTCAGATAACTTTCGGAGAATAAAGTACTGTGAGAACTAAAAACATGGAAGACGACAGAAAGTTCTTTAAACAAAATTTACAAGCTTAGTTGAACACAGGCTAGTTGTCAGTTGCGTTTCTGAGGACTAGCCCATTAAGACTGGTTTGCAGCCTGACTGGGCGATGACACCCACACAAAGGGTACCTGCTTTCAACAAATCTGACACGTTTCGTGAGTCAAAATGATAACGCTTCGCCAAGAAAAAAAAAAAAAATAACAGAAAGACTCACTACGGTCGGTGGGAAAGACAGAAAGATACAGCCGCCCTCCCCACCTCCCATTTATTTGAGCGTATAACCGTTGTCTGCAGATCCATGTTCACAGTCTTACAGCATGTGAGTATACTTTGATTTTATGCTGTGCAAAGGATTTGTCACAGAGCTGTCAACGTTTGTTGCTTCTGTAGTTCTTAGAACAACTGCATTTTACATGCATGTGTCAAAAGTTCGAGCAAATGGTTTTCAGATGATAATTTATCTGAATTAAAGTTTCTTGGAAGTTATGTTAAAACGATGTGGTAATCATTTATGCAGACAAATTATAAAAAATGTTTTCATGGAATAATAATAATACGTTGTTGTTATTTTTAAAACCTTACGCACCTGTGACTCGTTAAAAGTGAGAGTGACAGCACGTTTTTTTTTTCCCCCCCCCTTCAGAGTGTCAGGGAGAAGAGAGATGCAGTAACAAATTGTGAACCGCCCACCCCGAACCGAACCCTGGATCTGTGACTGGAGTGACGTCTAACGATAAATGCCGGCGAGAGCTGATGTATATGAGCATCACGGGGTATCTACTACATGACTCATGTTTCCTGCCACCCAAGTCTTCCCTTGCTGCTCCTTGGGAATTAGAACTGTGCGCCAAAAAACGAGTAGAACGCAGATATTTGTTTTTCACAGGCAACGCTCTGAAAAGGGTCTTATCCTTACATAGACTAAATAGCGAAATTTAGAATTTTTCTGCTATTGGAGAACTTATTTCCTACACACGCGCTCCGAAAACATAGTAGCACCCAGAAGGCGCTCGTGGTTCTCAGTCGCCTATCATTATATTGATTCTGCGAATGTTTAGAGATGCACTGAAGACATCTCTGAAATTCGAAGACAAAATAATTTTCGAACTAATTTACTACTTAACTATATTGCATATTTGAGTTACCTTCCGCTACGACGTCATTTTACCAAAATGAGCGACCTACTGTATCAGAACTTGACGATATGGCAAGCAAATATCTCTACTACACACAAAGTAAAGCTGTCCTCAGACCGAAAGTTGGTTTTTAACCCCAAAATGTTTTACTAGAAATGGTCCTGTTGAAGCCCTTGCCTTCCTCCGTTATCTGAATTTACTTACTCAGCTACAGGGGAACATAGAATTTATCGTGGACTCCAAAGCCAGGTCCAACTTGGCACTTTGCACATCAACAAATGATTATGAAAAGTAGAAGAAGGGACCCGCGACAAAAACGGCGTAGGACAACGTCAGGATTGAACTCCAGACCTTTGCTATTGTAGCCTCACACTTACCTTCTCAACAGTCGAGTGACGGCTCGAAGTAGATGGTTCAAATGGCTCTGAGCACTATGGGACTTAACATCTGAGGTGATCAGTCCCCTAGAACTTAGAACTACTTAAACCTAACTAAACTAAGGACATCACACACATCCATGTCCGAGGCAGGATTCTAGCCTGCGACCGTAGCGACTCGAAGTAGATGAAACCAGAATTGAACAACAGGTAAAAATCTGAATTCATAAATGATAACGTATGATTTTTGAATGTGAAACAACAAATTTTCAAATTTACAGAAGCACAGATTGCGTGGAAGGTCTAGGGACACAAGGATAACCGTTCCTGATTAATCAGGGAATTCCATCCCTGATTACTCAGACAGACCACAAACAAGCAGAATATCTCCTTTTACAACTGACGTCACCTACCGCGATACGACTTCGTTATTGTTTCTTTAGGCACTTATTTCACATACGAAACGAGCCAAGTGTGCTCTTCAAATTAAATATGAGAAATGCCATAACAGTTATATTAATAATGGCACATAAGGAACAAATAAGGTAATTTCATACACGAAAGATGTTATTGCGAACTTTTTTAACTGTCACACAATGTCATGATCCGCATCAAATAGCTCGGTTTTAATTTCATACGATGCCTGAACATCACAGCTCTGTAGTTGCACCCGCTGCGTTTCATTTCTAGTTCATGTCTGATATTGCACTTCAACTAGCCTCTTCTCTCTATTTCATCTTCGGTCGATTTTATTATCGTCGAACACAGCTTTGGACAGAACAGAAAAACAGCAATTTTTTCCCTGAAGGCAGTAGGCCTATGACCTGAGTTTTAGGCTTCTACAAACAAATCGTTAGCTTTCTACCAGCTCTGGTCAACTGTAGATACTTTTGTTGTGCATAAGTAGTTAAAAAAGTAGACTTAAAGTTAAGAAAAGTGAATAAATCAATTTTATGTGTGAACGTGAGATAATACGTTAGCGCGAGGCCAACGAGAAGAGTCACATTTCCGTTATCAAACCCAATAACTTTCTTTTCCCTTATCCAGATGTTCATTAAACGTTTTTTCATTAAGATAACAATGAAACATTTCACAACTACCATCATAATAAGGAAGCCAGTTTACTGAGATATGGTCAGCAAAAAATTGTGCTCAACGTAGAAAACATAATTTCCTCCGTATAGGTGACTAAGTATCTGCCTTTCGTGCTATTTGAGTGACACAGGTATTTAGAGTTTAACGAATTGTAGGAGTTCCAACCAATCACTGGTCGTCTTCAGAGCATACTACACGAAGCAGCACGCTACAACATCTAGTATATCTGAAATCCACTCTTTTTCAGAGAGTGTATGGTTCTGTGCAGCCTCTTCAATCAAAGAAATATAGTGACGATACACTGAAGACGGGAGCTACGAGGTACATGTTCATACAGGCTCACGCACTCAGACTGATATACAGAGTGTCACACATAAAACCGGTATGCCTCACGCCCGAGATTCAAGTAACGAAGAACTAACTACTAAGAATAGACAATAGTGACTTTAAAAATCTTCTAGTTACCTATTTATAGGATTTGTTGGAAGTGGTGGCCATGGGCATCCATGTCACTTCATTAGCAATTCAACTAGAGATGATTAACCGGTACGTGTGGCGCACCGATTCTATGTGGAACACCTTGTATATCATCCCTCCAAGACATTCCTCCAGGTGTTATGAGTGACGTTTAGGAAAAACGCCAGCTCTGTCGTACTAACTGTAGCTGTTAATGGACAATTTCAGTAATATCAGCTAAACGATCAGACATCGAATTAAAAAGAGTTAACTAAAGCAATCTTTACACGATCGCAATGCCGATATTATCCAAAGGGAAAAATTGGCAGTACAAAAATTTAAAAAGAAATGAATTTGATAACAATATCCAGTAGCGCAACATGTTCACAGAAACCAAACAAAGAAAATGCAGCTTTTAGAAACCAAAATATTAACATTCCCAAAGCAGTTCAATTTCTTGCCCACATATGATACTGTAGTTTTCCCAGACACGCCACCTGCGATTATTTGAATACACTTGCTGACATGTAGAAAATGAAAATATTGCTCATGGACTTTTAAACGTCCACAATAATAAGTCATTTTTTATTTGAAGTAAGTGTAAAACCACAATTTCTCAAGCGTTTCTTAACTTGTCAATGACAAACGTAACTATTCAAACAGTATATTTTTTTCATTATTAAAGAAAGGCCATATATTTAAGAAGTTTTGCAAATATCGCAAAGCGATAGCAGCAGTACTTTTCGAATTGTTAATTTTTCACTTTCTCTGTTACTTTTGAATCGTTCCCTTAATTCCAATAAAATTACGCCCGCCCTTACATTACCAGAACCCGGAATATCGAAACCTTTGGGAAACGCCTAAGCACTAAGGTCTCTGATGTTCTGCAATAATCAGTACCACTGATTAACTAAGCACGCTCTAAACGCTCCTTCAGACCCTGAGTAACAAGATCCACTTGCTATCAAAACAGGCGCATTTCGGGCAGGATCCGTCATCAGAATGTCAGAAATGAACTAGATGCACAGTATCGCGTGTCAAGTGGTAACTTCACAAACATTGGTGCTCGGAGTTATCACTTGATGCGATACTTTATAACAAGTTCATTTCTGATATTCTGATGATCGGCCACACCCGAACAGAGCGAGGTGGACTCGCATTCGGGAGGACGACGTTTCAATCCCGCGTCCGGCCATCCTGATTTAGGTTTACCGTGATTTCCCTGTATCACTTCAGGCAAATGCCGGGATGGTTCCTTTCAAAGGGCACGGTCGACTTCCTTCCCCATCCTTCTCTAATCCGACGGGTCCGATGACCTCGCTGTTTGGTCACTTCCACCAAATCAGTCCAGTCCACGCCCGAAAAAGGTCCATGAAGTTTTACAGGAAGTGAAATCCTGTTATTAAGCGACGCGAAGCAGCGTTAAGGGCGTGTTAAAAAAAAAAATGGCTCTGGGCACTATGGGACTCAACTGCTGTGGTCATAAGTCCCCTAGAACTTAGAACTACTTAAACCTAACTAACCTAAGGACATCACACACATCCATGCCCCAGGCAGGATTCGAACCTGCGACCGTAGCGGTCGTGCGGTTCCAGACTGTAGCGCCTTTAACCGCTCGGCCACTCCGGGCGGCTAAGGGCGTGTTCAGTTAATCGCTTAACGGACGCAGGTCTCCTGTGCAGCTTTGTGTCACAGTACAGCACACAGTTTAACGCAGCTGCATGGTAACGGCAGTTGAGTAACTCCGGTACCAGTAGATGCACAGATGTATCGAAGCTACTGCTGCATCAGATGGTGGCTTCGCGAAAAACTGATTTTCAAAAATATACAACAACTGTCAGTTTAGCTGACAACGAAGGAATTCGAAACAAAGAACGTGCACCAGCTATAATTTAAATGGGAAAACGAGAAACAAGGAACGCTCGTTGTAAAATACTTACATTTTGCAACCGGCCATCGCTCTCGTAGGGTCGATAGGGGAACAACATCAGCCGACAGTTCCGTTAGTGACCGTCACATTAGGCGAATGTCGCAAGGGAGATTACAAAACAAATCTGCGACATGTCACATCAAACCGATACACAAGTATCGACACGAAAGATGTGGATCTACCGCCCACTGTTCGTGGAGTGCGCCCCGAGAGAAATCCTACATCGCAGGGCCCCGCGCAGAACTTCGCGTCTTGCGCTCACAAGGCAGAGACGGTAACTGTTGCTATCTGATCGGTGGCTGCCCATCCCACCGAAACGTTTCATTCGGGCCGCGTTGTTCAACAGGAGAAACAGACTTGCTCTGCCACTCTATCCCTTCTGTTTAAATCGCCCTCTCTTTCTCTCTGCCGCTGGCTTGCTTGCTCGCTCGCTTTCTTTGCTTCTGCCCACTCGACAGTAAAAATATGACGTCATTGTTCGTGACGGCGGCACAACGGAAGGAGGCAAGAGGGATGGGAGCGGCGCACTCCTTGAAAAGAAATAATATTACTGCGGAGCATTGTCGGCGGAGGCATTCACCCCGGGCGGCGCGATTCTTGCCGTGTCCGGGGCCCCGGGAGATAATAGGGAATCAGAGTAGTTATGTGAGCAGAGCAGACCAGCCAGGTAGACGGGCGCGGGTGCTTCCCATTGATGGGCAGATACGCCCGCAGCGCCATCTGCTCATCCCCCCCTACCCCGCTCCTTTTCGCCGGAACCGGCCACCGGAGTACACGTGCACGGGCGGGGATAATTACGCCAAGACGACGAGATCGCAGATATCTGCCGCCGTATCACAGGTGGGGTCGAAAGAGTTCAGCAGTCTCTGCAAATCCGATTAGCGACGGGAGAAAAGCAGAAGTACCCTTCCTCACAAGGGGGCGGCGGTACCACTCGTATGGAGCCACGCGGAGACTTGGAGTCTTTAAAAATACAAACAAACACACAGTGTATATAAACTGCGACTGTAATATACTGTGTATCCGTTGTATACACATTGACAAAAAAAAAATCGCAGTAATGGATAATAATGAAATTTCGGGAATACATTTGTCTAGGTAATATTTTCATAAGATTCACATTGCAACATAACAGGTTAATGTAAGCGCGAAACAAGCCACTGCAAATCTCAAATGCCGGTACGTTAATAATCAGCGTAACCATCGGAATGTTGAATGTAAGCATGCAAATGTGTATTCAGTGTGCTGTACAGGTGCCAGATGCCATTTTGTGGGATAGAGTTCCAAGCCTGTTGCACTTGGTCGGTCAATAAAGCGGCGGTTGATGCTGGCTGTGCATAACGCTGGAGTTGTCGCCTGATGATGTAGCATATGTGCTCGATTGGAAACAGACCTGGTGATCGAACAGACCAAGGCAACATGCCGACGCTCTGGAGAGCATGTTGTGTTACAACAGCAGTATGTGGACAAGAGGAATCCTGTTGGAAAACACCCTCCTGGAATGCTGTTGACGAATGGCAGCACAATCGCCAGATTGGCGTAACAATTTGCAGTCAGGCTGCTTGGTATAACCACGACAGTGCTCTTGCTGTCATACGAAATCGCACCCCTGAGGATAAGTCCAGGTGATGGTCCCTAGGTCCGCAGCTCGTGGTCGTGCGGTAGCGTTCTCGCTTCCCGCACCCGGGTTCGATTCCCGGCAGGGTCAGGGATTTTCTCTGCCTCGTGATGACTGGGTGTTGTGTGATGTCATTAGGTTAGTTAGGTTTAAGTAGTTCTAAGTTCTAGGGGACTGATGACCATAGATGTTAAGTCCCATAGTGCTCAGAGCCATTTGAGCCATTTTTAGCCATTTTTGACGGTCCAATGTGTCCAGCACGCAGACAGATTAGTTGTAGGCCATTAACTGGCCTCCTCCTAAACAACACATCGAGGCAGAACCAGCTTTCACCAGAAAACATAACAGACCTCCGCCCTGGCCTCCAAAGAGCTCTCGCTTGACACCACTGAAGTCGCAAACAACTGTGGTTTGGGGCCAGTGGGATGCACGCTACATGGCGTCTGGCTCGGAGCTGACTTTGAGGTAACCGATTCGCAACAGTCCGTCGTATCACTGTGGAACCAAATGCTGCTCGAAATGCTGGTGCAAATGCAGTGTGATGCACGAGAGCCCGCATCTCGTGGTCGTGCGGTAGCGTTCTCGCTTCCCACGTCCGGGTTCTCAGGTTCGATTCCCGGCGGGGTCAGGGATTTTCTCTGCCTCGTGATCGCTGGGTGTTGTGTGATGTCCTTAGGTTAGTTAGGTTTAAGTAGTTCTAAGTTCTATGGGACTGATGAATATAGATGTTAAGTCCCATAGTGCTGAGAGCCATTTGACCCATTTTGATGCACGAGACCCATACATCAAACACGATGGTCTTCCCTCTCGGTAGTGCTACATGGCCGTCCGGAGCCCGGTCTCCTTGCAACCGTACATTCTCGTCACCACCGCCGCCAGCAATCATGTACAGTGGCTACATTCCTGGTAAATCTTTCTGCAATATCGCAGAGAGAACATGCAGTTTCTCCTAGGCTTATTATACGACCTCCTTCAAACTCAATGAATTGTAGATAATGATGTTTTTGAAGCCTTGAAGGGATTCGTGAGTAACTTCAACTCACCACGTCCAATCTCAAAGGTAACCAACCCCACAACCATTACAGCGCGTATTTAAAGCCAACTAGCGCAACTCTTAAGCGACTGGCTCGAAATTTGAAAACACCATCTTTCAGATGTAGCAACACGCCTAACAAATTTCTTTTATGTCGTACAACTCTTCCTTGGCGCTGTGATTTTCTTCCCCGTCACTGTATGCACATGGGAATTGTCGCTGTAGTGTACTGTGTATCCGTAATACGTAATGGCGCTGACGTTGCGGTCTTCAGTCCGAAGCCTGATTTGGTATTGCTCTCCATTTTGCCTATACTGTGGCAGCCTCTTCATCTCTGCGTAACTACTACAGCCCACATCCATTTGAACATACTTACTGCACTTAAATCTTCGTCTCCCTCTACAAGTTCTACCCCACACACTCTTCACTCCATTACCAGGCTGAAAATTTCTTGATGGCTCAGAATGTCTCCTATCAACCATACCTTCTTTTAGTCAAACTGTGTCATACATTTCTTTTCTCCCCTGTTTGATTCAGTACTTCCTCATTAGTTATTGGATCTACTCACCTAATCTTCAGCATTATTTTATAGCACCCCATTTCAAACGATTCTATTCACGTCTTAACTGCTCACTGTCTACAGTTCACTACTGCGCAAGGCAACATCCCCGACAAGTACTCGTACTTCCAGAACAGACTTCGTAATGCTTAAATTTATAAGCGAGAAAAGCAAATTCTTGTTTATCAGAAACTCTTTTCTTGATACTTCTAGTCTGCATTGTATTTCTTCCCTGCTTCGGTAATAGTCATTTTTTTTGCTGCCCAAATAGCAAAACTCATCTACTGCTTTAGGTATCTCATTTCCTCATTTCCTCATTCCCTCAGCTTCGCCTAGTTTAATTCGGTTATATTCCATTACTCTTGCTTTACTTCTGTTGATATTCATCTTATAATCTGTTTTCACGACAGCATCCATTCCGTTTAACTGATCTTATGAATCCTTTGCCTCAGGCAGAATTACGTCATCGGCAAACATTCTTTTATTTCTTCTCTTTGACCTTCGTTTCAAAATTTCTGCTTGGTTTCATTTATTGCTTTGTCGATATAGAAATTTAGTAGCATCAGGCGTAGGATACAAATATTTCTCACTCTCTCAACAAAACGGTTTTCTTTTCATGTTCTTCGACTCGTGTAGCCGCACACTGTTTTCTGTACAGTAACATTACTGCGACCACTTAGTACATGAGACCTTTACTGAAGGTAAATCACCGCTTTTACAATGTGAAGTATATATGTCTCTGTTTGGAAAGTATGTAATACATATAACGGTCTATGAGTCGTGCGATGACAAAACAACGAAGGGGGTCATCTCGAAAGTGGAGGGTGACTAGTCAGAAAATATGACACACCAATGGCCAGAACGAACTAGTGGAGTATATCCTATGCGTAGGTGAAGTCAACCACGACTTAGTTCTCATGACACCCTGTTGGGTAAAATTGGAGAACCTGTATTCTAAGAAGACTGTGCGATCATTACGCTGCCAACAAAATGTATCTCGCGTGGGGACCACGAGAATAATATAAGAGATATTAGGACACGTACAGAGAGACACAAGCAGGCATTTTCACCATGCTCGATACATGTATGGTGTAGGAAAGAAAATCGATCATACTGTTGCGACGTACCGTTCACCATCCAACGTATAGTGGCTTAAGGCGTATACAGGGTAGTCCATTGATGGTGACCGGGCCAAATATCTCACGAAATAAGAATCAAACGAAAAAAAAACAACAAAGAACGAAACTCGTCTAGCTTGAAGGGGGAAACCAGATGGCGCTATGGTTGGCCCGCTAGGTTGCGCTGCCATAGGTCAAACGGATATCAACCGCGTTTTTTAAAATAGGAAACCCCATTTTTATTACATATTCGTGTAGAACGTAAAGAAATATGAATGTTGTAATTGGACCACTTTTTTCGCTTTGTGATAGATGGTGCTGTAATAGTCACAAACGTATAAGTACGTGGTATCACGTAACATTCCGCCAGCACGGACGGTATTTGCTTCGTGATACATCACCTGTGTTAAAATGGACCGTTTACCAATTGCGGAAAAGGTCGATATCGTGTTGATGTAAGGCTATTGTAATCAAAATGCCCAACGGGCGTGTGCTAAGTATGCTGCTCGGTATCCTGGACGACATCATCCAAGTGTCCGGTCCGTTCGCCGAATAGTTACGTTATTTAAGGAAATAGGAAGTGTGCAGCCACATGTGAAACATCAACCACGAACTGCAACAAATGATGATGCCAAAGTAGGTGTTTTAGCTGCTGTCGCGGCTAATCCACTCATCAGTAGCAGACAAATTGTGCGAGAATCTGGAATCTCAAAAACGTCGGTGTTGAGAAAGCTACATCAACACCGATTGCACCCGTACCATATTTCTATGCACCAGGAATTGCATGGCGACGACCTTGAACGTCGTGTGCAGTTCTGCCACTGGGTACAAGAGAAATTACGGGACGATGACAGATTTTTTGCACGCGTTCTATTTAGCGACGAAGCGTCATTCACCAACAGCGGTAACGTAAACCGGCATAATATGCACTATTGGGCAACGGAAAATCCACGATGACTGCGACAAGTGCAACATCAGCGACCTTGGCGGGTTAATGTATGGTGCGGCATTATGGGAGGAAGGATAATTCGCCCCCATATTATCGATGGCAATCTAAATGGTGCAATGTACGCCGATTTCCTACGTAATGTTCTACCGATGTTATTACAAGATGTTTCACTGCATGACAGAATGGCCATGTACTTCCAACATGATGGATGTCCGGCACATAGCTCGCGTGCGGTGGAAGCGGTATTGAATAGCATATTTCATGACAGGTGGATTGATCGTC
Source organism: Schistocerca serialis cubense (assembly GCF_023864345.2). Classification (NCBI taxonomy): domain Eukaryota; kingdom Metazoa; phylum Arthropoda; class Insecta; order Orthoptera; family Acrididae; genus Schistocerca; species Schistocerca serialis. The sequence continues at coordinate 187,734,245 of NC_064646.1, read as the reverse complement.
GAAGCACCATACCATGGGCCGCACGTTCACCGCATCTGACGTCCCCGGATTTCTTTCTGTGGGGAAAGTGGAAGGATATTTGCTATCGTGATCCACCGACAACGCCTGACAACATGCATGTGCGAACATTAAGGAAGGCGAACTACTTGCTGTTCGGAGGAATGTCGTTACAACCGAAATAAAAAAAAAACCTACCTGTTACCAACTGTTCGTCTAAAATTGAGAGCCATATGTTTGTGACTATTACAACGCCATCTATCACAAAGCGAAAAAAGTGGTCCAATTAAAACATTCACATTTCCTTACGTACTACACGAATATGTAATAAAAATGGGGGTTCCTATTTTAAAAAACGCAGTTGATATCCGTTTGACCTATGGCAGCGCCATCTAGAGTGCCAACCATAGCGCCATCTGGTTTCCCCCTTCAAGCTAGACAAGTTTCGTTCTTTGTAGTTTTGCGTTTGACGCTTATTTCGTGAGATATTTGCCCCGGTTACTATCAATGGACCACCCTGTGTACAAGGGGTGGGCAAAAAATGTGGAAAAGCCACAACACATTACCATGCCAAATACGGTGTAGGAAAACCGTTGCAATTCAAAACAGCTTGCAGTCGTCTCGAATGGATAAATGCGAGTCACGTATGATTTTCAAGGGAATATCATCGATTTGTCCTGCAAACAGTGACAAGTTCAGATAACGATGATGGAGGTGGACAGCGGCCACGCATTCTTCTCTCCAAAGTAGGCCACAGAGGTACAATAATGTTGAGATATGGTGACTGTTGTGACCAGAGAAGATACGATAGTTCATCATCGTGCTCAGAAAACCAGTCCTGGACGATGCGAACTTCGTGAATGGGGGCGCTGTCGTCTTGGAACACAGCATCACCATTGGGGAACAAACACTGTACCATGGGATGGACTTGAGCAGGCAAAATGGTCACATGATCTTTGGCAGTAATGTGACCTTGAAGAGTACCCATGAGGCCCATGGAATACAACGATATCGCTACCCAAATCATCATCGAACCCCGCCATGTTTCACTTCTGCAACGTAAACTAGGTCAACAGTTGGAAAATGAGTGTAATAAAACTCATCTGCCCAAATCTCATTCTTCCATTGCTCCATTGCTTCCATCGCTATGGCTTCAGCACCACGTTTTTCTTGTAGTAAAGTACTCATCAATGACGAGTACTTTTGAAATTCCAAACCGCTCTGTTATTCCTTACTTGAGGAGCTCCTTTCGTGTTGTTGGCAAGGCTGGTGAGTGCGACGTTAAGTCCTGCAATGGCTTTTGCAGCTGTCGTACTCCTATTTTTCGTCACAATGCTCTTCAATGACTGTCCGACACGATCAATTAACATACATTTTCGACCACGTTGTGACTCAGCAGATGACGTTTTACCCACTTTCTTCGATATGCTGTCTCATTAAATACCAAACAATTCTGCTATTTTGATTACGGAAGCTCCCGTTATACGAACACCAACAATTTGCTCACGTCCGAATTCACTTAGCTCCGACATAATGCACTCAGAACTACGGAGAACATTGTTCTCACTATGACTGACACTGCAATGTATTGAGGACGTAGCACAGTTGCCGTTGTAGGACAAATACAACAGCGCAATCTGCAGGCTTGCCTAACATCTACATTTACGTTCAAGCATGCATTGGTCGTGGAGTTTCCACGCCTTTGTCTAACCTCTGTGCGCAGATGCATATATGAATTTGTAAATGTTAGATTTTGCAAGCTGTAGAAAATATGAATGGTGATCCAATAAGTACAGAATTTGTTAGCTTAATTCCAGTCTAAATGACGTCAGACTAACGATTTCTCTCCATAATGACAGGTCTGATTAAAACAGACGAATCCTTGTATTATCCTAATGTTGTTGTTGTGGTCTTCAGTCCAGGGACTGGTTTGATGCAGCTCTCCATCCTACTCTCTCCTGTGCAAGCTGCTCATCTCCCAGTACCTACTGCAAGCTACATCCTTCTGAATCTGTTAAATGACGTCAGACTAACGATTTCTCTCCATAATGACAGGTCTGATTAAAACAGACGAATCCTTGTATTATCCTAATGTTGTTGTTGTGGTCTTCAGTCCAGGGACTGGTTTGATGCAGCTCTCCATGCTACTCTCTCCTGTGCAAGCTGCTCATCTCCCAGTACCTACTGCAAGCTACATCCTTCTGAATCTCCCTCTACGATTTTTACCCTCCACGCTGCCCTCCAATACTAAATTGGTGATTCCTTGATGCCTAAGAATATGCTCTACCAACCGATCCCTTCTTCTAGTCAAGTTGTGCCACAAATTTCTGTTCTCTCCAATTCTATTCAATACCTCCTCATTAGTTACGTGATCTACCCATCTAATCTTCAGCATTCTTCTGTAGCACTAAATTTCGAAAGCGTCTATTCTCTTCTTGTCCAAACTATGTATCGTCCACGTTTCACTTCCATACAAGACTACACTCCATACAAATACTCTCAGAAACGACTTTCTGACACTTAAATCTATACTCGATGTTAACAAATTTCTCTTCTTCAGAAACGCTTTCCTTGCCATGCCAGTCTACATTTTATATCCTCTCTACTTCGACCATCATCAGTTATTTTCCTCCCCAAATAGCAAAACTTATTTACTACTTTAAGCGTCTCATTTCCTAATCTAATTCCCACAGCATCACCCGACTTAATTCGACTACATTCCACTATCCTCGTTTTGCTTTTGTTGATGTTGATCTTCTATCCTCCTTTCAAGACACTGTCCATTCCGTCCAGCTCTTCTATTCCGTCCTGCTCTTCTATTATCCTAATATCCTACCAAATCAGGCTTCGCCTGCTTTAATCGTATCTGAAGGCGGTCATTATGGACGGAACTAGTCTCACGTCAGCTCTTTGTGAACTTACGCTGGAATAAAGAAAAATTATGTCAATATTTTAGTCACCGCAAAATTCCTAAAAATTATGAGCTGTAGAGCACAGAGGGAACAAAATATGCTTTGCACAGACTCGGGCTATTCAGCCTGCTTTTCCTTAGGTGTACAGTTTCTATTTTTATTGCTAGCACTAGATGGCGAGGCAAAACTTGAGAGGGCCTTGTAAAGGTTCTTTATTTACGTGACCATTACGGCACTCCAACCCCAGTTCTCGATACCAGTAATATGGTACTACTTTTCTGCGAAGTAACAAACATATTTTTATGACATTATTCAGATTTGGTTTTATTAATGTATAGGTACTCCGATGTCACGATATATTACAGTGATACGATTCTTGTGTGTATTCATTTCTGTGAGACTGTCATATTCTTTTATTTACTTGTAACCGTTTTGCCGCGAATGCGCAAAGAGCAGTCTTTGTTTCACTTTGGCAGAAGTTGTGTTGTTATTTCGCTTTGTAAAAGAACAATCAAGTCTTGTGTTTGGTTAAAGCGGAAATTAAATATATGAAGATTGATACAAAACTGTTTTCTTGATGATGTGACAATTAAGAAGAACTATATGTGAATTTACAAGAAGTTTATTAAAAATGTGGATCGTGAACACCAAGTCAAAAATTATTACTACCATGACATTGTTCTGATTTGGGATTGTTTGATCATTAAGAATATCCTGAAAAACGCATTTGTTAGGTCTTCAAATACTGCTAAAATACAGATCTGGACCTTCTAGCAGTCAAAGTGGAATCAACAAGATGAGCCACAACGACTTCGACGAAATCTACGTGGGAGTCCATTCAAGATAAGTGCCAAATTAATGACTTTTTTACAATGACCTCATTATTTCCATTCTGACGATACCATCCACAGTCAATAACTTTGTTGTTGCCCGATAAAGCGAACATATGCTGCGTTAGCAACATTATTAATCTGATTTCTAACCTACTTTGCAAGTAGTGGTATTGCTAGAGCCTCCAATTAGTGCATTGGTGGAGGACACGGTTTATAAGTTGATGCTACTGACCAGAGAGGTTCAGGACACGATATAAAAACAATATTTGGTGCAGAAACTTTGTAAAACAATGACAGCCACTGCTGGAGCTCCCCAAAGGCTGTTGAGGCAGCGGTACGTGTGTCGGACAGGACGACGAGGAAGCAGGCAAGAGTGAACTCTCACGAGACCAGAGTCCAAAAGTTGGGAGAAAGGCCGCCATTAGAGAGCGCTTTAACGGAGGACAAACACTGCCGGCAGAAGACGCTCGTGTTTACGCAGCGTGACCGAGTCTCGCATTTACCTAACCTCTCCTCCTTTTTATGGGGGTCACGAAACGCGGCAATCCAGAGAGTTGTTACGCGATATATTTTATCCGCAAACGTCGCTTTGCCGATATTACGACGAAAGGCTGGGGCGGCCGCCGACCTCGGGAACGAGAGAGATGGAGGACGTGCGGACCACACAAGTAGGCGGTGAAGGGGGTAGGGTAGGGGGAGGGGCAGAGGGGGGAGGCTGGTGAGATGACGGCAGTGGTGGGAGAAGGAGAAAGAAGGGCCCCGCCAGGCGCCTGTCGATCCGCGGGAGGTCCCAGGGGACGCGATATTGCATCAGCGAAGCCCCGCGGCTGTAACTACGCCGCCCCTGCCGGAGAGACCTTATATTCTCTTCCCGTAGCCTGTCTGACCTCCTTTGCCATCTCCTGGTGGTACCAGCGGTCTTCTTCTGTCTTTACACAAAGTGTCTTCCCCTGTCCCCTCCCGTCGAATCGAGACAGGAAAGACACGGGAATGAGATGTTAATAAAACGACGTTCCCTTTAAAAATGAAAAATAAAAAGGAGGTGAAAGAAAAGAAGCAGAGAAAGAAAGAAGAATGATGGGCATAGGTTTATCTGCTTTATTAAAACGTTTAAGAATATAAGTAAAACGAGGGGCAGCCAAGAGGGCAAATGTCCGTATGCAACAGATACTTCTTGACGAGCTGGATGATTTATCTCTGCCTACAGTCTGCGGTAAACGAAAGTAATTTTGTGCTGCTTTAAGAGATACAACCCGAACCAAGAGCGACAGCACTATTTCCGTTCAACTTAGATGCGAACATTTTACAGTAGGCTTTATCGTGACTGTCACTGATATCGGCTGAAACAAGACAGTTTACTGCTACCAGACGCAATTTATTTCATTTCTGCTATTTGTTTCTGTGATTTAAACCCCCTCCCAACCCTCCACCCCTCCCTCCTCTCTCTCTCTCTCTCTCTCTCTCTCTATCTATCTATCTACATCTATATCCATACTCCGCAAGCCACCTGACGGTGTGTGGCGGAGGGTACCTTGAGTACCTCTATCGGTTCTCCCTTCTATTCCAGTCTCGTATTGTTCTGGAAAGAAGGATTGTCGATATGCTTCTGTGTGGGCTCTAATCTCTCTGATGTTATCCTCATGGTCTCTTCGCGAGATATACGTAGGATGCAGCAATATACTGCTTGACTCTTCGGTGAAGGTATGTTCTCGAAACTTCAACAAAAGCCCGTACCGAGCTACTGAGCGTCTCTCCTGCAGAGTCTCCCACTAGAGTTTATCTATCATCTCCGTAACGCTTTCGCGGTTACTAAATGATCCTGTAACGAAGCGCGCTGGTCTCCGTTGGATCGTCTCTATCTCTTCTATCAACCCTATCTGGTACGGATCCCACACTGCTGAGCAGTATTCAAGCAGCGGGCAAACAAGCGTACTGTAACCTACTTCCTTTGTTTTCGGATTGTATTTCCTTAGCATTCTTCCAATGAATCTCAGTCTGGCATCTGCTTTACCGACGATCAACTTTATATGATCATTCAATTTTAAATCACTCCTAATGCGTACTCCCACATAATTTATGGCATTAACTGCTTCCAGTTGCTGACCTGCTATATTGTTGCTAAATGATAAGGGATCTATCTATCTATCTATCTATCTATCTATCTATCTACCTACCTACCTACCTACCTACCTACCATCTCTCTCTCTCTCTCTCTCTCTGTGTAATTACTTGTAACTGGTTTCGCGAATCAAATGTGATTCATTGCAGTCTAGAAAAGTGAAAACTCTTACTCATTTTCGGCAGGTCTGTACCACCGTTAACACTGAAGTTATCTTCTTCACATTAATGATTAAACAGTATACCCCGTTGCGACACCCATATGTTGCGTGGAATGCCCATCCTTCTTTTACATAGACATTTGTAAGCTGTAGCTCGTAAGGGTAATATTTCAATGTCCATTCTCTCCAGAAACTCGTTCCACCGCAAACGATGCTTATCCAATCTTTCAACGGAGCTGCGTGTTTGTAATTCTTCTCTCATCGTTTAATTTCTAATTCGATTTTTTAAACAGCCAATTACTCTTCTATGAGCGCTCATTTCTCATTCTGGTACTCTACTTTGATGATTATTAATAAATACCGAGAACCTTCTCCCATGTGTGAGCAAGGGGGCGACATATTCTCATAAAATGTCATTTATGTCCCCTTCTACACATTAGAATACTTCTTATATTTTGGATAATTCATCCACAATTTCTAAATTTGCGTGATATGTCGAGCCGCCCGCACATTGGATTTTAGCATAATTTCTTCTTTCAAATTCATTTACATAAGGGTGTCATTTATTTGTAACTGAAGATTTTCTTTTTTCAATACTGGGTTTCCCAGGAGGAGTGCTCAGTTTCAGGGATATGACAGAAATGATCATTCGAAGCAAAAGATCTGTTAATCATTGGCTCTCAAACTTTCTTTACGAGCTGTGAGTACCTCTTAATCTCTGATACTGTGAAACAAATATCTTCAATTGCAAGATGTTTGATTTCCATATTTTGGGAGGAGGTAGCATGAACCAAAGCAAGAAAACATTGTCTTGCAAGCACTGACTCTAAAATATATACCTTAAGAGGTATGACCGCTTGTTCAGTAGAAGCGATGCGTTTCACAGTATTGAAGCCGGAGAAATGCTCGTAGCTAACCTGACTTTATGCTTTGAATGATCGTTCCTGTCACATCCCTGAAATGTGGCCATTCCTTCCGAGACATCGTGTATACAAGGGCCAATGCAACAGAAAAAAAAACCGCATTAGATTATATAGATAACAACGTGAGAGACTCCAAAAAAAGTATCTCATGGATGAGGTATTATATTCTTGCTAGAAGTGCAGCCTCGCGATGTTGTTCGCCGACGACAAATGTGTGCAACATGGCAGTGAACAAGCTTTCCCTAAACATGTTGTTCTCAGATTGGATTATTGCCAGAAGGAAAAGACAGCCCTCATCGATCCAGGCACGCGCACGTAAGCAACAGAGACTAATCACTGCTGCGATGATATGGGCAGCAAATGGAAAAATCCACTGACATAAGCCTCTTTGACATAGGGCAGAATGTTTTGGTCTGGCGCCTGGGAAGGAGCATCTCGGAACCAGCGAATGCGGTTGGCCGTTCGCGCAGTGAACATCAACGAACAGTGGCTGAAGGGCAATGAAACCACGAGTATGTCATAATGTGCTGAACGTCCGCGCTTCATCACAGAACGTGGACGCCAAACGCTTGCCCCTCTTTAAAGCAGGACAGAGTACAATGCTGGTGCACGCACAAATGTTTCGGAGTACACCGTTCCGTGCACATTATTGGGTTCAAAATGGTTCAAATGGCTCTGAGCACTATGGGACTTAACATCTGTGGTCATCAGTCCCCTAGGACTTAGAACTACTTAAACCTAACTAACCTAAGGACATCACACACATCCATGCCCGAGGCAGGATTCGAACCTGCGACCGTAGCGGTCACACGGTTCCAGACTGAAGCGCCTAGAACCGCACGGCCACACCGGCCGGCTGCACATTGTTGGGACTCTGCAAGTGACATGCTGAACCAGAGACAGCGTAAGTTGCGACTGCAGTGAGGATCATCGAGATAGGACCGTGGGTCAATGGAAACATTTCTTGTTATAGCAGGCCGTTGGTCCTCTACGCCTACACAATCATCAAGGAGAAAGGCTACTCGAAGCGTGCACCGCGCTACGGGCACCGGCCGTTGGTGACAGTGTACAAATTGGGTGCCATGCACCTGGACTACCGTGGGACCCTATGTAGTAATCGAAGGAACTATAAAGAGTCTGGACTACGTGAACTACACATAAAAAGAAAAGACGCACCACGAAGATATTATCCAAAAAAATTGGATGATTTACTCAAGAGAAAGAGCTTCACAAATTGAGAAAGTCAGTAACGCGTTGGTCCACTTCTGGCCCTGGCGCAAGCAGTAATCCGACTTCGAATTGATTGATTGAGTTGCTGGATGCCCTCCTGAGGGATATCGTGCCAAATTCTGTCCAACTGAGGGCCCTTCACATAACGCTCCAAACGTTCTCAACTGGGAAGAGATCCGGCGGCCTTGCTGAGCAAAGTAGCGTTTGGCAAGCACGAAGACAAGCAGTAGGAAGTCTCGCCGCGTGCGGGCGGGCTTTATCTTTCTGAAATGTTAGCCCAGGATGGCTTGCCAGGAAGGGCAACCAGATGGGATGTAGAATATTGCGAGCTATTTCACGTGGAATGGCGATTTCTACGAACAGCTGGAAGGCGTCGCCATGGGTAGTCCTCTCAGTCCAGTGGTGGCCAACTTCTTCATGGAACAATTCGAAGCACAGGCACTGGACTCGGCGACTTGCAAACCTAAGGTGTGGTACAGGTACGTCGATGATACTTTCGTGGTGTGGAGCCATGGTGAAGAACAGCTCGGTGACTTCCTAAGAGACTTGAACAGCCTCCATGCCAACATAACATTTACCATGGAAGTAGAAAAGGACAAGAAACTGCCATTTCTAGATGTGCTGGTCACAAGGAACGGCGAAAACCTGGGATACAGCGTGTATCGAAAACCGACTCACACGGACCGATACCTGCACAAACTGTCAAACCACCACCCGAGCCAGAAAAGAGGCATGATTAATACGCTCGTAACGAGAGCAGGACGAATATGTGAGGCGCAACACCTCAAACGAGAAATGCAACACCTGGAAACTGTCCTGAGGAGCAATGGGTACTCCACAAATTATATTAGAAGTGTAACAGAGCCAAACACTCGGCGAGGTAAGGAACCAGAAAAAGAAATGTCGGGTACGGCCTTTCTGCCATACATTCCCAGAGTGACGGACAGAATCGGCCGTATATTGCGTAAACATGGCGTAAAGACGATTTTCAAACCGACAAGGAAGATCAAAGAGTGTCTTAGATCGGCGAAGGAGAAAAGAGACCCACTTGCAATGTCGGGAATACACCGCATACCATGGACATGCGGAAAAGTTTATGTCGGAATGACTGGACGATCTATTAACACCAGGGTCAAAGAGCATAAGCGACATTGCAGGTTGGGGCAGGTGGAGAAATCGGCCGTGGCAGAGCACGCACTGACTGAGACCGACCACGTAATAAAATTCGCCGACACGGAAGTTCTGGCTGTAGAGAACCATTATCACACGCGCTTGTTCAGAGAAGCTGTAGAAATACAAAAACACGCGAACAGTTTGAACAAGAAAGAGGAAAGCCTTAAGGTAAACGGATCCTGGCTTCCCGTACTGCAGCGAACTACCGTCGCAGGTAGCAAGAGGAGAACCGCACCGGAAATGACCGCGGAGAAGCCCTCGGACGTTGGCGCGCCAGGTACATATAGTCTGCGCCCGCGAGCTCGGCTCTAGTTCACCACCGGCAATGGAGGGTGAAGCTTTGACAATGCTAGCAACTCGTGCTGGCGAAACGTCAGAAAAATCATTAGATGAACATCGGCCGAAGAACCCGAGACAGAAGCCAATAGGCAGTTTGTCACCATTATAGTTCCCAACTGCAGGCTCTTACAGAGAACAATGGCAAAATTTCAGGTGACAGCAGTTTCATCACGACTGGCACTTTGAGAAAAAGGTTCATCTCCTCATCTGCCTTCATGCAAATAAAGGAAGGTTTTGTGCGAAAACAGAACAGGTCACGAGGCCACTGGCCTTTCTCAAGTGCTGGCGTCCCTACCCTGTCCCCAATTCTGCAATGCGGAGCGAAGTTGAGTGGGGAATGGTGGATGACCACTTTCTGCGGTGGCCGCGGTCTTGTAGTCCGCTTCGGTGCAGATCGAACTCGACAGAACAGGCCGAGCAGAGTGGAATGCAGCTCACCATTGTACCTGCTTGCATTCTTGCCGGCTTCACGGACAAGGGCGGCCAATATCGAGCAGGCGTAAGCAGACGCTAACCGCACTCCTCCGCTGCCCGGCAAGTTGCCTAATTACTGCGCTGCAGGGGTGACGTTACCAAGCATCGAGCGATTCTCTGTCTCCGGCTTTTGCGAAGTGGAATAGGCATGTTACTGTAGTGGTCTATATTACTAAACGGCTAAAACGGTCAATCGGTTCCAGTTGCAGGTTGCGTATCTAATAGCTTCCAGCGGCAAACAAAATTTGATTTTCAACGTGTCATATAATTATTGCCTGGATTTAAATATTTAAAATGCTGTCATAATTTACGCATTAAGATGTATAATCTTATACTACAGGTTTAACATAATAAGTCACATATTACAGTTAGAAACTGTGTACATGTATTCAGGCTTGTTAACTCAAGGCAACTTATCCTGATTCTATACATTAATTACTTGTGAGTGAGCGTTCTTGAGGTTCCTTCTCACTTTTTTCATTATCACAAAATTTTTGGAACTTTTTCCTGCACAAAATAATGAAAGGAAAAATATTTATCTCTCATTACACTTTCACTGTTCACATAATATAAAACTTCAGAATGAAGCACGACATATTATTTTATTATTTCTTTACTACAGATTCTATCCAGAGTACATCTTAAGACAGCATCCATATATATCACACATCACTGAATGTATCTGCAAAATTATATCATTATACGAGTTCAGGAGATATGACGTCATAAACATTGAGATTTTCTTAAATCTGAGCACAAATTATCCAAACTACACCGAACCAGTGTTTTGTAATAATTGGAGGGGGGGCTGGTACAGGGTTACTGCAGCTGAACTAAACCGGTTTCTTTTGTTTTTGTTATATTTCATACACAGCCCCATCCCCTTATGTACAGGCTACCCCAAAATAATGGAATACCTCTTCAATTAAATCATCGGGAAATAAAATGTTTTGGTGGCGTATGAATCATGGTGTAACTTATGGTTGCATGTGATCTAAATGACCATCTTCCACCGCAATACATTGTCAAAACGACTTGGATGACAATGACATACAAATTTATTTTTTTCTCGTGGAACAGCAACGCAGGTATTCTCAGTTTGTTCTTTTAGATCATCCAGTGTTTGTTTTTTTGCGGCGTACACTGTTCTTGAAGTCTAAAGGGGGTTCAATCCGGCAATCGAGCTGGATAATTCACAACACTTCCTCTTCGTCGTATCCACCTCGAAGTGGATGTGCGACTGAGGAATTCCCTCACATCAAATTGAAACTGAGGTGGCGCTCTATACTATTGAAAGTAATAATCTTCATTGACAAATCCGTCGTTAAGACGTGAAGTTATCACGTGTAACATTTCTACGTAAGAGCCACTTGTGACAGTCTCTTCAAAGAAGTACGGTCCGATTAACCCTCTAGAATAGACAGCAAACCATACCAGCCCGATACTCCCGGTAGATTGGCATGCCTTTCTTCAGTTATGTATGGATTCTCTTTATCACATTACACAGAATTATGGCGTTCAATCGTTCCGTTAGGTTTAAAGGTCGCTTCATCCGACCAAAGAGTTGCATCAAGAAAACGTCCATCTCCTTCAAACATATTGATGAAACACTGACAAACTTCAATCCGCCTATCGAGACCATGCTTGTGCAGAGCATAGATAGTCCCCAAAATCTGAACACTGGTTCCGGTGATCCCGGTCTCATGACAGAATCCCCTCTTAGATTAATAAGTGGACTGTGTGTACGCCTGAATCGATGCATCAGCACTTTCATTATCCGTTCAATGTCTCTCTCTTCTGCTACGTTCCTTCTGCACATCGTGTGCCATTCCATCGACTTCAAACCTGTCTTATATTCTTGTAAATGTTAACCGTGAAGGTGATCGTGTTCCAAATTCAACTCTCCAACGTTGTCGACTCTCACTCACATTCTCTGTTTCCCAATAATCCTTTAGCACTTACTTTTGTTCTTCAAACCATAACGCGATATTTATTTCCAGTCCTGCACCGAACGGAAGCGTTGCCAATTTTTCCACCATATTCTTAATTATTATCCACAAATAATTACTTCTATCTTCTTTAATTAAATAGAGATTCGGTTTCAGAGTGTATACAACATCTAGGGGCAACATGTACATATAATTTTCTGTACTACTGCGTTTGCTCATTGAGCGATGCTTTACCGATTACCGCTTTGAGTCACATAACCTCTTTTCGTAGTCATGATCGCTACGAGATACGCCTAACTGTGACTGTGGCAGCAAAAGCGAAGCACGGTCTTCTTTGCGAGAGCAAGGACGGCATTGTTCCAGCGATACTCATGTAACTTCCTTGAGCATCACTGTCACATTTACTTATGGGCTACACTGATTGCTACGACCACCAAAGCGTGTCTCTGAATTCACCGATGTCTGTTATCACGGCTACTAAACGAAGACTCCAAATACTTCAGAACTGACCGCACCGGTGCATTCTATGTAACTTCCAATACAGATGTAAAGCACTTTCCAACGACCCTATCAACAAATTTAAGGTGACTGTAGGTGACTCATGTGGAACAGTTTACTTTCATGTCTGAAGTAACGAATACAAAAGAAAGCAGACGATTTCTAGAATACATCACACCAGCCGAAATATTTCGTTTCAGTCACACAATTTACCTACTTACGTAAACAACTAGCACCCAAATATGAATTACTTTTATACTGGGACTTCACAATTTCGTAAAAAAAAAGACCTGCCCACCTTCCCCCCCCCCCTCCCCCCAGAAAGAAAAACAGCAATTCTAAATAGTTTTGTTCATAGCCTTTCTTCAGCATTAACAAAAAATGGTTCAAATGGCTCTGAGCACTATGGGACTTAACTGCTGTGGTCATCAGTCCCCTAGAACTTAGAACTACTTAAACCTAACTAACCTAAGGACATCACACACATCCATGCCCGAGACAGGATTCGAACCTGCGACCGTAGCGGTCGCGCGGTTCCGGACTGTAGCGCCTAGAACCGCTTGGCCACTCCGGCCGACCAGCATTAACAACTTATGTCATCAAAAGAGGGCTACCATCAAAATAGCCACTCATTAAATTAGTTCTTGGGCTACTAAGAGACTAACTTCCGATAAATATCGTGAGAAAAACGGCGCGCATCTCTTCAGCTTTACTACTACTACTACTACTACTACTACTACCACTGCTGCTGCTGCTGCTTACTAACAGTGAGAAGTCATTCTTTCGGAGCTGGACTAAATCAAATTAGCAGTAACGACATCGTATTATGTTTCTTATTACGTGAGAGTATGTAAGCTACTTTTGTTTATAACGTAAACAAAACAATGCAAACAAATTACCCCGCAGCTAAAAACAACATACTGCAACAACAAATTACTGTGTGTTTGATAATTCCAATAAATGTGTAGCTGGGAGCGCATTAATAGTATTCCCTAAATCAACCTCGATAAACGCTACAATAAAATTGCCGTCTAGCTACGCCCTAGGCGTCTCACTGGGCACAATAACAGCAGTATGTCTGACAAGCAAATAAAACACTGCTTGCAAATTTGCGGACAAATCTACTGCAGTACCGAAATTTACCAACGAGCACGGAGCACCTTCTTTATCAGGTTTTTCGTCTTATCTGCATAGCGTAGCACCAGGAAAATTCCCTTCAGTGATAAAGGGCCGGTCGGACAAATAATGCATCTAGTATTCTCCTGTTACAAGGAACACGCAACGATTCATGGCACGGCTGACAGCGTCACATATTCAGTTTCATCGAAATATTAACTCAAGTTTCAACATGAGTTATTTGAACAATCCTTCAGAAATTAAAGAGTAAATATCAAAATACCTTTCTGGACGCTGAAAATCTGCTCTTCTAATCAATATGGATTCAGCAAACTACGATCATGTGAAACCCGGCTCGCTCTTTCATACATGGGCCCCAGAAGGCAGCAGATACGGGCGCCCAAACAGAAGACGTACTCCTTGACTCCGAAATGCAGTCTACACAGTTCTGCACTCCCGCCTAATGTATAAAATACGAGGGCATGGAACATCAAATAAGTTCTGAGATTGGACTGAAAAGTTACCAACAAACAGACCAGAGTGCTTAATTCTTAACGGAGATAAATCAGGAGCATTACTTTTCAGAACATATAAGGGGTAGTCAAATGAAAACGAGGAGGATGGAAAAAAAGTAAGTACACTGATCATTACTTCAAAAGAAATCGCCATTACTGTTAATACATTTACCCCACTGTGACACAAGACGATCAACGGTTTCATGGAAAAATGTTTGTGGTTGCCCACAGAACCATGATTGTACCCAGGCGCGCACATCTTCGTCCAAAGCAAATCGACGGACACGAATATGTTTCTTCAGAGCTGCAAAAGTGTGGAAATCTCATAGAGAGAGATCAGGACTGTATTGGGGATGCGGACGGGATTCCAGCGAAACTTCTGCAGCGTTCTGGAAACAACCTTGGCAACGTGTGGGTGCGGCCATTTTGTTAGTAGGTTGTTTCGACTACGTTGCAAGTTCGCTGGGAAGTCCTTACACATCCTCTATTTTAATGACAAGTGATGCTCCACGGTCCAGAACGTCGGCAAAACGGCCGGGAGAACGTCGTGGTGACTCCTCCATACCGCGTCCATATGACGCCAGAAAGCACAGGATGACACGGCGGTCGGTCGTCTTCCCTTGAGCCTTCAAGGCCTAGACGAGGAGCTCATTTTTTAATCACTTACATCGGACTGGACTGCCTTAGAAAAGGTATTCAATCACCTTTCACTACGTTTCCAACGTCACTGAACATCACTAACAGTACATGCTATGTACAATGGCAAGTCAAAAATTATCTACACTCTTGCCATAACGTTTCTTACATTGCGCACATTGTCTTCTGTCCTCGCACATGTCAGTGTTATATTGTTGTAATGCTGTGACAGTTTGACCTTATTTCCGCCATTGTTTTTCCTTCTGTTGCAGATATAATGTGGCAGCTCCATTGGAAGCGTGCACCAAAGAGGAACAACGGGCAGTGATCCGATCCCTCTGGTTGGAGGGTGTCAAAGGGACAGGCATTTATTGAAGACTATCATCGCAATATGGTGGTGGTGGTGGTGGTGGTGGTGGTGGTGGTTAGCGTTTAACGTCCCGTCGACAACGAGGTCATTAGAGACGGAGCGCAAGCTCGGGTTAGGGAAGGATTGGGAAGGAAATCGGCCGTGCCCTTTCAAAGGAACCATCCCGGCATTTGCCTGAAACGATTTAGGGAAATCACGGAAAACTTAAATCAGGATGGCTGGAGACGGGATTGAACCGTCGTCCTCCCGAATGCGAGTCCAGTGTGCTAACTACTGCGCCACCTCGCTCGGTCGCAATATGGGGGAAGTGCACTATCACGTGTGTTTTTGTGGATCGAGAAGTTTAAAAGTGGTCGAACAAGTGTAAAGCATGACGAGGGAGCGGGAGGGCCATCAACCTCCACTACAGATGAGAATATTCAGCAAGCTCGAGAGATGGCCGTGGCGAATAGGCGAATCACTATTGATGAGGTAGCATCTGCTCTGAACATCAGCCACGGCTCCGCCCATCACATCATTCACGACGAACTCTGTTTCCATAAGGTGGCTACCAAGAAAGCTTGCCGACGACCATAAGCTCACCCGTGTAAGGGTCTGTTAACGCTTACTCAATCGCTTCAACAACGAAGGTGACGCATTTTTGAGCAGAATCGTCACCGGAGATGAAACATGGGTGCGTCACTACGAGCCTGAGTCAAGGAGCCAGAGTATGCAGTGGAAACACCCTGGATCGCCGACGAGAAAAAACTTAAAACCGGGGCCATCCGCATGTAAGGTTATGTTAACCGTGTTTTGGGACTCACAGGAACCCATACTGGCAGAGTTCATGGAAAACGAAACAACTATCAACAGCGCGGGGTATAGTGAATTGTTGGAAAAGAAGCTGAAGCCGGCAACTCGCACCAAACGCCGAGGTTTGCTGTCGAAGAAGGTATTGTTGCTGCATGACAATGCACGGTCACACACGGCCCGTCACACTATTGAAACCATCGACAAGATTAAATCTGAGGTATTGGAACCCCCTCCCTACAGCCCAGACCTTGCTCCAAGTGAAGTGAGTTTCACTAGTTTGGGCCAGTCGAGGATGCTTTGCGTGGTCGCCGATTTGCCTCAGATATGGACGTGCGAAATGCGGTGCAAAAGTGGTTTCACGACCAACCGAAAACCTTTTATTTGGAAGGAATACGCAAGCTCGTTGACCGTTGGGCCAAGTGCATTGAGGAGTGAGATTACGTAGGAAAATGATGTGCATTGTATACCCCAAGCTTCATATTAATAAACGATAGAATGAAAAGTGTAGATAATTTTTGACTTGCCCTCGTACAAAGAAACTTTTAAAAAGTACTGTTTTGTGAACCACACTTTAGCCGAAACACAAAGTGGGATTTTCTAAAACACAATGAGTTTTCCTTAATGAAAATGCCACACTCACACTGTGTGGAGAGAAAATGCGTATAGAAGCCAAGATCACAAGCAGAAATCATGTGATCGAATGATATTTCTTAGTGTGGTTACGGGACGAACGATATGAGGCTGCGCAAGAAATTACAGCATCTATTATGACCCGAAACAGTACAATAAAATCATTTCAAAAAGAACTTGTGTCTGACAGAGATATCCCCTGCTGTGAAATTGCTTAATAAATGACACAATCGCGAGAACAAATACACTTCTCTGCCGACACTAACAAAACTGAAGAGGATATGAATTGCTTACTGCAGAAAGGCGACTAGACCAAAACTTCTAAATTTCCGTTTTTTGACGAGTATGGTTCTGAGTGAGTGGATCAATGCATTGTTTACCACAAAAATGAAACCAGTTTGCACGATAACGTGTGTCTGGCAATGTCAATTTTTTGTTTACTGCAGGTAGGGAACTAGTACGGAGCATGTTGGCGAAAGGAGGAATAATACTATACAGTCGATCACATTGTCAAAAAAACAATTGGGAGGGGAGAGGGAGGGGGAGAGAGAGAGAGAGAGAGAGAGAGAGAGAGAGAGAGAGAGAATACGATAACAACTTTTCAATTCTTAAAATGAAGGCGGACTCTTTCATCGACTATAGTTCCTGGTGATCTATCTTCCATGAAAGAACTTGCCTGAGTGATGACTCGTACGGTAAAGTCATTTCTAGACATCTGAAAAAGGTTCTCACTATATCAAAATACCATCACATGATCTTTTCAGCTGGACAGCTGGAAATCTGCATGGTGTTCCGTGGAACACGAATATTGCTGACTTGAAGATGGAGACCTTTAAGCTGAAAAAGGTTGTACAATGTTTGGAACTCGCTTCAAAGACGCCTAAATATCTGTACAGCCTATAAATAATAACTAAATGGACGACATCAAAAAATCTTTAGACTATAACTCTCATGACAAGATCCAGTTTTGTAATTCAGTCACAACATGACCGACAACAACGGCATCTCATGATGTAAATGAAGAAAATTGAGTAATGCAACCATGAAAAACTTCAAATATTATTCACTAATTCAGTGTTTAACAGAATACAAAATGTTTGCATTTGGAATTCTATTTAAAAACAATTAATTTGAAAATGCATTGTACTGCAGAAAGGGAACATGTCGAACTCCAATGAAAGTCACCCCCTCTTTTTCCCTTACGTCACAGTTGACTTTCACATGTGTATGACTAATAAGTACACTGCTCAGCCAGAACATTATGACCATCGACCTACTATGGTTATAAACCCGTTCAGGCGACAGCAGCGTCAGCTGGCGAGGAATGACTGCTTGGCAGACGCACGCGCGGTGCATGTAGTATCAGTGATCGTGCTGACCGTGTGTAGAATGGGGAAGGTGCGCGATCTTAGTTTGACAGAGGGCGGATTGAAATGGCCCGGAGGCTCGGCACCAGCATTTCGGAAACTGTATGACATGCAGGGTGTTCGAGGAGTACTGTGATGAGTGTCTTCAACACGTGCCAAAACCAAGGTGAAACTAAGTCTAGACGTCGTGGGGTTAAGCGGCCACCCGTATTACAGATGTCGGACATCGTAGGGTTGGCAGACTGGTAATACAGGACAGGCGGTGAGCTGTAGTAGAACAAACATCAAACTTCAATACTGGCCGGAGTACAAGTGTGTCTGAACTCACAGCGCGCCGAAGACTCCTAACGATGGGCCTCCGCAGCCGATGGTCCCCGCATGGGCCAATGCTAACACCACATCGGCAATTACAAATGAAATAGGCACGTGACCGCTGGCACTGGACGTTGGCGCAGTGGCAGAACGCTGCATGCTCTGATGAATGCCGATACCTTCTTCATCACACTTATGGGAGGGCGCGATCAGTCGTCTTTCAGAGGAACAGCTCCTTGACAACGGTACAGTGGGACGGAGAGAAGCTGGAGGCGGTTCGATTATGCTCTGGGGAACATTCACGTGCGCATCCATGGGTCCAGTGAGGCACGTACAAGGTATCATGACGGCCAAGGAGTACCGTACGCTGCTTGTACACCACGTACACCCCTCCATGAAGACCGTTCTTCCCGACGACAGTGGCATTTTTCAACAACGTAATGCGTCGTGTCACAATGTCAGGAGTGTGATTGAGTAGTTCGAGGAACATAGTGGCGAGTTCCAATTGATGTGCTGGCCCCCAAATCTCCAGGTCCGAACCCTATCGAACACATCTGGGATGTGATTGAACTTGACCTCAGGGCTCATCGCCCCCCTCCCCTCCCTGGAATTTACTTGTGTGTGAGTAAGTTTGGAAATACCGTACTGCTTATTACAATGGAGCAAGATGGGAGTGACCTAAGCGAGTTACTGGTTAGAATAAAGAATAGTATGCTCAAACGATGATTAATAATGACACTTAAAGTATTGTACAGATAATTATTGTACACATACATACATATTAGTACATACTGGTATTTCTCAGTTTCATATAAATTGCCTTTACCTGTCCATTCTACTGAACAAGTCAGGTGGCGCCAATAGACTGGACGACTGTGTATAGTTACGTCGTTTACAGTTCGGTTCTGCTGTAGTTCCGTTTGTGTGAAGGTAGAACACACCGCGAAAGAAGTTAGTACACGCAACGAACGTAATTTAAAATGGCCCTAAAGCGCCAGATTCCTTATGGTTAACGGGTAAATATAAGCACTTTGCACCAAGAAGGCAATAGTGTCCGGCAAATATCAATGAAATTGAAGATTTCCATCAGTGAAGATGTCGAGATCACGCACTGGCATCGAGATACAGGCTCCTATGATGATCGTCCTCACTCAGGAGCATCCAGAAAAATTTCATTATGGAGGGAAAAGTATTTGGTAGTGAACAGTACACGTATTACATAAAAAAACCACTGACTGCTGAACTAAACAGAACTAGAGATACACTGGTGGATGAGTCAACAGTGAGACGGCACCTAGCAGAAAACAACCTCCAGAGTTATGTAGCAGCAAGGAAACTATTGTTGCGCCCTGTTAACAAGAAGAAAAGGCTTCAATGGGCTACGACACAGCAATATTGAGCAGTAGGTGAACGGGAAAGAGTCTTATTCATTGATAAATCCAAGTTAAAAATATTTGGAAGTTAACGCCGTCAATTTGTACACCGTTTACCAGATGAACGCTTGAATCTTCACTGCGTAATCCCGACTGTCAAGCATAGAAGGGTTCTGTGATGGCGTGGGGACGTTTTGGACAGAATAAAGTCGGAGATTTGGTGAAAGAAGATGGAAAAATGAACCAAAAGGATTATCATGCCATCTTTAGCGACATGGCAAAACATCTGATTTGCATCTCAATGGGAAAAGATTTGCCTTGCAGCAAGGCAACGACCCGATACATACATCCCGATTGTGCCAGAACTACGTGACGCCTACGGAGGTTCAGAAGATTTTGAAAACCGTGGAATGGCCTCCCCAGTCCTCTGACTGCAACGCAGTCGAGCTACTATGGAATTAGTTCGACAGGAGGATCCAAAAACGGAGAATCCTGAGTGGGACACACTTGTGCGAGGCCCTGCGGCAAGAATGGAGACTAATTCTAACTGTAACCTTGGCAAAAGTGACCAATCGCATGCCGTGAGTATGCAAGGCAGCATTAAAGCGAAGGATGGTTATGTTGGGGAATCTAAAATTTAACAGGTACCTATGTACTTTTTGAGCTTAATAAATATTTAAAAACAATACAATGCAATTTTATATTGTTTTGTCTTTCCACTGGCCATAATCACTTGTGGGGGGGGGGGGGGGGGGGTGTACACTGCTGGCCACTAATACTGCAACACTATGAAGGGCAGCAAATGACAAAATTTTACTTATTATGCATATACAGTCTGGTGGGAAGAACCCGTGATTAAATTTGTAGATGCAATGGAAGTATACAGGGCGCGAATTACAGTGTACCGAGTTTCTACGTCTAGCAGCAACAATGGCTCTAACTCAGCTGCGCATCGTGTCGAAATAAGCTTGGATAACAGACGCGGCTAAATCATTCCGTGCTGCTTTTAGTCTATGACAGAGTTTATCAGTCGCAGTGGCAGCAAAGTTGTGGCGCATCAGTGTCTCGACACCACATGACCAGATGTTTTCAATGGGTGACACATGTGGAGGAGGTGCTGACCACAGCAACAGTCGAACACCCGTTGTGTCGAGATGTGTCAGGATAGCACTGGCAACAAGTGGTCCTGTGCTGAAACGTAATGTCACGGGAATCTCGAATGCAGGACACAGAAACTGGCTCAACACCTCAGAAATGTAAGAGCTTCAGTCCACACTACACGGCTGAAGGTTATAGTATCTGTGTTTATACAGTGTCTTCACAATAAAATGTCTGAAGGAACACTTACCATTACAGCATTGGTAAACATTACGAAACAGATTTGCATACTGCGACTATACATTGCTCTGCCGTGAAAATACGGACACTGTACGCATATACAGACATGATGGATCTATGCCTCGACGGGCTAAAATTGCGATATGGCATTTGTCTCCGCGTTCAGGAGGACCGTGACTAGGTGATATACGTGAGTTCTGATCGGCTCTGGAGGCGTGCTTGGATAGCCGAAGTGGCTACGGCGACCGTTCGTGATAAGCGAGAAATCCAGATTCGAGTAGCGGTCCGGCACAAATTTTCATGTGTCGCAAGCAGCTGACGACAACGTACAGTCGCAATATGAGAAACTATTTCGGCAAATTACCCGCTTTGGTACCCCTTACCATCAGGGCAGGCACTAGGGCCGGTATGCCGTTGGCGAATGCAGTCTAGCAACTTTCGTTCTCCTCGGAGAGTCCACACAAGGACACGGCCGTCCTGACGCAGTAAGCAGAACCGCGACTCGTCTGCAAAGACGACGCGGTGCCACACCTGTGACCAGTGTTGTTGGGCACACCACTGTCTTCGTGTATCTCACTGTCAGGGGAAGTCGCAACACTGGTCGCCGTTGTGGCTGCCCGTCATGCTCCAGGCGTAGTCGCTCTATCTGTGTGATTACTGGTCTTGCTGCAAACAAGCCCACTTCCTGATTCCACGTACGTGACGGAGCTGTAAGATCCTGCATGGCCGGGCGAACAATATTTCTGCCCTCTCGAGCGCTAGTCGCTTGGGGCTGTTAGATCCTGCATGGCATTGGACATGGTCCTTCTGAATCCACACCTCCTTTATTGCCATAACAATCGGAGGATCCCAAATAGTAGGAGCAGCAAAACTGCATTCTTGACGAGCCATTATTCTGCCGCTGTCGAAAATTCAGATACCTGCTAGTTGACATTTCTCATTACACGATCACAACACGATCTTCTCACCAACAACTAACAATTAAAAGCAATTTCTCATTAAGAAAACAGTTGCGTTATCCTTTCTTATACACAGAATGTCGACGGCGTTCCTCGTACTTTGTGCAGTTGCACAGAAATGCCAGTCATTTGTGTATCCAAGTATGTAGAACACTTCAGACCAACTTGACTTTTGTTGTAGGCCGCTTTTGAGGTCTTACAGTTTTCATGGTCAACACATCGGTGCACGAACACATTTAGGAACAGAGAGTCGCGATGTAGCTGCAGAGTACAGACCAGATGAAGAAGGAGTACTGGACGACCAATAAAAAAGCCTGATCTATGGACCATAAAGTGTACGCGTGCTTTCGCCGAGATGACGACTATGCTGCCACCTCCACTGCAAATCTTGACCTTCAGGACGCCTTGAACACCAGTACAGACACAAATATGGAATTACCGACTCACTTAAGCGGCGTCACCAAAACACGACCACCACTCGCTATTGCCCGCTTAGTTGATCGAACACAACATAATGCCACGCATTCTTATTCTCCACTGGGACTTGGCCTGACGCAACAGAATGTTTTGCAGGTAGCCTGCCAGCAGATCACTCAGTGTTGTTCTCTCTCTCCCTCTGCCTCCCCCCCCCCCCCCCACCACCCCCCCTCCCCCAATCCAGACTCCCGTCCTTAAAGAACTCCATCGACTGTATTACATTTTGTGCGTGCGGGATCGTCCTACAGAAACCTGACAACAAAGCCAGCCGTCAACAATAGCTGTGCCGACTCCCACGACCCGGTGGAACGTATCGAACTGCATTCGGCATGCAACGCAGCTGCCGGCCTCGAGGACTCGCCGAAGACGCGGAAACAGTCCCGAGGGCTCGCAGAGACACAAGGGCGCGTCCCGCGGCGACACAAAGCGCGCAGACAGACAGCGCCCATTGTGCCGGCTGGACAAACGTTTGTACAAATTTGGGGAGATGCACACGCCGCGATAAACAGGCCGCTCACCGCAGTCGCGCTCTATGGACGGCAGAGAACTCGATACCTGCGGCGCGCACCCGCACGGTGAGCCATTCGCTCGCAGATCGATTTCTAAACTGGAGCTGGGAAGACCCATCGTGCGTTTCCAGTACTGTGCCGGCGACTGCTCTCCCTTACCGGGCCGTCCTTTGAGTGGGCTGGCCAACCACTTAGGACATCTTCGTCCAGAAAGATTGCTTCTGCACACTCGGGTCTTTTCGGCCGCCTACTCTGCTAGAGGAAAACGTGTATAGAATAGTTTATTTCAAGCACTGACCTTGTAAATTGCCACTACAGCTGTACCTTTCGTCCTCTGCTGAGAACTTTGCCCAGAAACGTTTAACAGAAAATTAACGCATTCACGTAAATCGGATATAGCGCCTAAAATGTGAAAAGACTATCAGTGACAATAAATAAGTAAACAAATCCCTACATATTATACAAATTGTGTGTGTGTGTGTGTGTGTGTGTGTGTGTGTGTGAGAGAGAGAGAGAGAGAGAGAGAGAGAGAGAGAGCGCGCACGCGCTCTCGCGATTTCCACATCTCCTCCTAAGCCACCGGGCCGATTTCAATCAAACTTGGTACACACATACAGGGGGGTCCATTGATAGTGACCGGGTCAAATATCTCACGAAATAATCATCAAACGAAGAGTCTACTAAGAATAAAACTCGTCTAGCTTGAGGAGGGAAACCAGATGGCGCTATGGTTGGCCCGCTAGATGGCGCTGCCATAGGTCAAACGGATACCAACTGCGTTTTTTAAAATAGCACACGCCCGTTGGGCATTTTGATCACAATAGCCATACATCAACACGATATCGACCTTTTCCGCAATTGGTAAACGGTCCATTTTAACACGAGTAATGTATCAAGAAGCAAATACCGTCCGCACTGGCGGAATGTTACGTGATACCACGTACTTATACGTTTGTGACTACTACAGCGCCATCTATCACAAAGCGAAAAAAGTGGTCAACTAAAACATTCACATTTATTTACGTACTACACGAATATGTAATAAAAAAGGGGGATTCCTATTTTACAAAACGCAGTTGGTATCCGTATGACCTATGCCAGCGCCATCTAGTGCGTCAGCCATAGCGCCATCTCGTTTCGCCCTTCAAGCTACCGGTTCTTTGCAGTTTTTTCGTTTGACGCTTATTTCGTGAGATATTTGGCCCGGTCACGATCAATGAACCACCCTGTATACCTTAGTGTCAGGTAAAATCGCTGTGGGGATAAGAACCACCTACCTGTCAAGGAGATGAAGGGGAAAAAGAAGCATAGCCCGCGACGGGTGAATTCCCAGACTTCATTCACTCAGTATCTGAAAATTCGACCACTGTAGGTCCCTCTAATTGGCTAGAGAACTCGATTCAACCGTCAGAGAAACGTAAAAGGGTGCCACCTTCAGCACAATCATGACTAGTAAAGTAGTTTTCAATTTCGCTTCAAGTTGAAGACAGCTTTATTTTACGTTACTGTTGCTGTGTAGTCCTTTATTTTCTTTACAGGCGAACCTATATGGTAGCAGTAGACAGTTGTTGTTGTTGTTGTTGTTGTTTTCAGTCCTGAGACTGGTTTGATGCAGCTCTCCATGCTACTCTATCCTGTGCAAGCTGCTTCATCTCCCAGTACTTACTGCAACCTACATCCTTCTGAATCTGCTTAGTGTATTCATCTATTGGTCTCCCTCTACGATTTTTACCCTCCACACTGCCCTTCAATGCTAAATTTGTGATCAATTGATGCCTCAGAACATGTCCTACCAACCGGTCCCTTCTTCTTGTCAAGTTGTGCCACAAACTCCTCCCCAATTCTATTCAATACCTCCTCATTAGTTATGTGATCTACCCATCTAATCTTCAGCATTCTTCTGTCGCACCACATTTCGAAAGCTTCTATTCTCTTCTTGTCCAAATATTTATCGTCCATGTTTCACTTCCATACATGGCTACACTCCATATAAATACTTTCAGAAACGACTTCCTGACACTTAAATCTATACTCGATGTTAACAAATTTCTCTTCTTCAGAAACGCTTTCCTTGCCATTGCCAGTCGACATTTTATATCCTCTCTACTTCGACCATCATCAGTTATTTTGCTCCCCAAATAGCAAAACTCCTTTACTACTTTAAGTGTCTCATTTCCTAATCTAATTCCCTCAGCATCACCTGACTTAATTCGTAGGACTGTTGATATTTAAAAAAAAAAAAAAATCAGGAATCCGATATATCGATATTTAAAAAGATATCACTATCGGCCCTCGATATATGACGAGAAAAAGTATGGATATATTGGCGGAAAAAATATCGAAGCACTGGCCTATAAAAATATTGGCTCCACAATTTAAACATACTGCCGTTTTTAGAGCTGTATATTTAAGCATTGATTTGTTATTAGATCTTCTATACATCAACAAGCTAGCAGCATGTCTATCCCTCTTAGAGCAAGAACTGAAAAAACGATGCACGTTTATGCTTGGCGATAACCACTTTTTAACAATGGTAACTGCAGGTAAATAGCACAATAAAAGGTGTCCGATGGGTTGTCGTTCGGGTACGTCCGGAACACATTACTTCATGTCGACTTTTCCGTTTTTCGTACCAGCAAACGCCAGCGACCTAGCAGCTGTAGTATCAAAATTGCGTGAAGAAGCTAAACGTTGCAATCTCTGTTGTTGGCGCCGAGTGCCGATTACGTCAGCAGTTCCCCTCATACGTGTCCGCTCACCGCAAATAGCAATCTTGTCATTCAGATTTTTGTTCATCATTTCTCAGCAACTGTTTTTCAAGAAAGCCGATGGGAAGAAATAGCACACAAGCTGCGCTAAAAATTGTTTTTTAACGCAAGTGGTGTGCTATTTCTCCATATCGGGAATCTTTGTTATTCTACTCACACTGTCATCCCCAGAGCATCGGACTACTACTTGTGCCACCTATACTTGCTTCACACAGTCAAAGAGAAAGAACGTGATGATAGCTCAAAAGTAGTAAGATTCCTTCACAGCGAAAGTAAAATTACGTCCTACTACAATTTCAAAAGAACAATTTGAAATATTTACCGAAAATTGCGAAAAAATATAATATAAAATAAAAATATCGGTATTCGATATTGCCGTTTAGATATAAATATATCGATATATCGCGGAGAGGAATATCTCGTATATATATTGATACATTCTGGAAAACCCATCGATATATCGATATTTTATCAACAGCCCTAATAGAAAGCAAACCAGGCTGCTGTCTTAACGCAACACGACCCCCTTTATACAAAGGGCGTACAGATTAAAAACCATTTCCCTTGGCCGTGACAATTCAGTCGGCAGGAGCTCTTCTTCATGCGCACCACCATGCTTGAGGCTGTTTGGATGGAAAGGTAGGAGTCCGCGATTGGAGAGAAATCTTCAGACGGAAAAGTAACTTCGGCTTACCACAAGGGAGCGTTGTAGGACCATTATTTTTCACAATATATAGAAATGACCCACTGGATAACGTCGCACGTTCCATGAAGCTTTTCGCGGATGATGCACAGAAAAATCGCAACACTAGGTAATCGAACCGAACTGCAAGGAGACCTGCTGAGAATCAACGCCTGGTGAAGAGCTTGGCTGTTAAATCTCAACAAATGTTAAAATACTGCGCATAAACATGCGGAAAGACCTACTATTCTATGATCACACGATTGCAGAACAATTACTGGAAACAGTCGCATCCATAAAATATCTAGAAGTATACGTGCAGTGCGATTTAATGTGAAACGACCGTATGAAACTAATTGCAGGGAAGGCAGATGCCAGACTGTGATTCACTGGAAAAATCTTCAAGAAGTGCAGTCCATTCACAAAGGAGGTAGCTTACAAAACCTTCGTTAAACTGATACTTGAACAGTGCTCATCAGTTTGGGATGCGTACCAGTTAGGGTTGATAGAAGAAATACAGAAGAACGAAAGAAGAGCATCGTGTTTCGTCACAAGTTCATTTAGTAAGCGCGAAAGCGTCACGGAGATGCTCAGCCAAGTTCAGTGACAGACACTACAAGAGAGGCATTCAGCATGAACGTGTGGTCCGCTGTAAAAATTCATAGAGCTTACGTTTCTAGAAGATCCCACAAATATACTGCTTCTTCTTTGCTATACCCTGCGGGAAGACCACGAAGGTAATATTAGAGACTCGTCTTTGCTATATCCTGCGGGAAGACCACGAAAGTAAAATTAGAGACTCGAATTCACACAGGGGTTGTCAACAATTGTTACTTCCGCGGATCATCCACGAGTGGAAGAAGGAAGTGAATAAGTAACAATGGTACACACAGAGTAGCCTTCGCCACACACCGTAACGTGGCTTGCGCAGTACAGATGCAGATGTGGACGTCATTTGAGATAGAGTTTATGGTCACACGCAGCAAGAATGAAGTTTGATGTGACAACTGGAAGAGATACTTTTTGGCATTCGTCGTACACGATTTAGGAAACCTTGGAAAACATACTCGTAATTGCCTCTGCTCTCGAATGCGCCAGACAGATTGTTTAACAGATGGACAATAATAAAGCGGGTTGCTCGTACGTCGCTATTACGTAAACTGTTTGCAGGTTATCTCCCATTCGGACGAGGATCACCCTCCCACCCAAGTGGCACAACAATTCCTCTACTGTGGGCTGCGGGGTCTTCTCGGCTACTACAAGAGACTGCAACGCACAGTAGTTTCCCTGCCGTTCAAGGCGGCAGCTTTATAGAGAGAAATTGAGCCACCGCAACCGACGGAGAAAAAATACAGATCAGCAAAGGAATGCTTTGCCCTGAGCGCTTGTCAGTGGTATTACGGCGCGAACAGTCTTCTCCATTGACTATCTCTTCTTTTTCGTTCTCACCGAGGCCGCCCGAGTATTTCGAGACCAGTAGCGAAACGGCTTGTGTATACTTCTCCGCAGTAAAGGAAGATAGCTGGGGACCGGAACGAATGCTGGCTGCCGGCGGGCGAAGCCCGCCGACACCGGCGGGCAGCATCCCAGAAGGCTGCGCGACCAGTCGCGCACGGATAAACGCGAAGCGAAGCGAGCCGGCTCCGCCAGAAACAACAAACACGCCGGCCCCCTGGTACCTGCAGGGCAGAGCGAGGGCTACGCCTTCAGGGTGCGCCTCACTTGCGGCTGCTGTCAAATATCGCGACCACCAGAAAACAAATAATGCCCGGGACGGTACTGTCAGAGACGGCTGCAAATGAAACATCGAATTTGGCAGTGCAACTCCACCTGTGGTATCTCAGTGGACTAGAATTGCTCTTAAATCTAAATATGTTACATTTGTCGTTGTTGTTGTTGTTGTGGTCTTCAGTCCAGAGACTGGTTTGATGCAGCTCTCCATGCTACTCTATCCTGTGCAAGCTTCTTCATCTCCCAGTACCTGCCGGATCCTACATCCTTCTGAATCTGTTCAGCGTATTCGTCTCTAGGTCTCCCTCTACGATTTCTACCCTCCGTGCTGACCTCCAATACTAAATTAGTGATCCCTTGATGCCTCAGAATATGCCTTACCAACCGATCCCTTTTTCTAGTCAAGTTGTGCCACAAATTTCTCTTCTCCCCAATTCTATTCAATACCTCCCCACTAGTTATGTGATCTACCCATCTAATCTTCAGCATTCTTCTGTAGCACCACATTTCGAAAGCTTCTATTCCCTTTTTGTCTAAACTATTTATCGTCCACGTTTCGCTTCCATGCATGGCTACACTCCACACGAATACTTTCAGAAAAGACTTTCTGACATTTAAATATGTGGTCGTGCGGTTCTAGGCGCTTCAGTCTGGAACCGCGTGACCGTTACGGTCGCAGGATCGAATCCTGCCTTGGGCATGGATGTGTGTGATGTCCTTAGGTTAGTTAGGTTTAAGTAGTTCTAAGTTCTAGGGGACTGATGATCACGGATGTTAAGTCCCATAGTGCTCAGAGCCATTTGAACCATTTTTGAACATTTAAATCTATACTCGATGTTAACAAATTTCTCTTCTTCAGAAACGCTTTCCTTGCCATTGTCAGTCTACATTTTATATCCTCTCTACTTCGACCATCATCAGTTATTTTGCTCCCCAAATAGCAAAACTCCTTTACTACTTAAAGTGTCTCATTTTCCAATCTAATACCCTCAGCATCACGCGATTTAATTCGACTTCATTTCATTATCCTCGTTTTGCTTTTGTTGATGTTTATCTTACATCTTTCAAGACACTGACCATTCCGTTCATCTACTCTTCCAGCTCCTTTGCTGTCCCTGACAGAATTACAATGTCATTGGCGAACCTCAAGGTTTTTATTTCTTCTCCATGGATTTTAATTCCTACTCCGAATTTTTCTTTAGTTTCCTTTACTGCTTGCTCAATATACAGATTAAATAACATCGGGGATAGGCTACAACCCTGTCTCACTCCCTTCCCAACCACTGCTTCCCTTTCATGTCCCTCGACTCTTATAACTGCCATCTGGTTTCTGTACAAACTGTAAATAGACTTCCGCTCCCTGTATTTTATCCCTGCCACCTGCAAAATTTGAAAGAGAATATTCCAGTCAACATTGTCAAAAGCTTTCTCTAATGCTAGAAACGTATGTTTGCCTTTCCTTAATCTATTTTCTAAGATAAGTCGTAGGGTCAGCATTGCCTCACGTGTTCCAATATTTCTACGGGATCCAAACTGGTCTTCCCCGAGGTCGGCTTCTACCAGTTTTTCCATTCGTCTGTAAAGAATTCGTGTTAGCATTCTGAATGTTACTTTTAAAGTCTGAGAAAAATTGTAGCAGGTTGTTGCCGACGTCACTGTATCAACACACTACATTGCATTGATCAGATGTATATGCAATAATCACCTCGTAGCACGGAGGATAACTGATTTCTTCACGGTATCTAAAGATGACAGGGTTGTGTATCATACCCCAACTGCACAACATACACTACTTGATAAAAGCCTGAACAACCACCTTTTGCACTGCAAGACGTGTAGGAAGAGATCCATAAGGTTCTGGAATTGCCGACTCCAGTGCCAAGGCCAGCTGCGCTACTTTTCTCTGTTGAGGATCCATTGCACGAACAGACTCATCGAGGTGGT
Source organism: Schistocerca serialis cubense (assembly GCF_023864345.2). Taxonomy (NCBI): domain Eukaryota; kingdom Metazoa; phylum Arthropoda; class Insecta; order Orthoptera; family Acrididae; genus Schistocerca; species Schistocerca serialis. The sequence continues at coordinate 187,704,119 of NC_064646.1, read as the reverse complement.
CCCACAGAGTCTCGATTGGGTTTAAATCTAGGCAGTTAGGTGATCAGGGGTGTACGGTAACCTCATCCTGTTGTTCTTCGAACCACGCAAGTACACAGCGAGCTGTATGACAAGTTGATTGTCCTGCTGGTAGATGTCATCATGCTGGGGGAAAAAAACTGCATGTAGGGGTGGACATGGTCCCGAAGGATAGATGCATATTTGTGTCGATCCACGGTGCCTTACAGAATGACGAGATCACCCGGAGAATGGAACGAAAATATTTCCGAGACTGTAACGCTACCTCCTCCGGCCTTGACCCGACGCTTTCAGCCATTTCATGCTGTAAACGCCAACGACCATCAACCGATGGGTCATAAAAAGTGATTCATCTGCAAAGGCCATCTGTCGCCACTTAGTAGACGCACAGTTGCAGCAATGGAGTGCGAATTCCAGCCTTCGTCGCCGACGAACAGCAGTTAGCACGTGTCCATTAACCACACGCCTGCTGCGGAGGCCCATACACAGCAACGTTCGCTGAAAGGTCGTTGAGGATATACTGTTTGTACCACATCATCTGGGTTGTCAGTTGCTTAACAATTGCACGCCTATTTGACCATACACATCTCTGCAGACGTCATTCACTCCTTTCATCTATGACCTGTGGTGCACCACAGTTACCTCGGCGCCAGTTTTGGATAGCGCCATTTTATCATGCGCGGTATACAAAAACCACGGCGGCAAGCCCCAGTCTACACAAACTTAGCTGTTTCGGAAATGCTTCTATGACCGTCCCTTTCCGACGGTAGATAACCCGCTCCATTTCCGCTTTACAACGACTGCTCTGTTTTCCGCATCTCTCCCACACGCTTCATTTACTCTCCAGCGGTAGTGCTGCCACCTGCCGTCTGTGAGTGGTTATTGAACGTTGACGTCGAAGATAGGCAGTGGTCACATTGATGTGACTGGACCGTGTGTACACCGAAGATGCCTCAGCAACTGAACTAAAGCAACTGGCGGATGAACTATTAAAAACCTTAGATTTTCCGATGTCATAGTGGTTTTAGCCAGAAGTGAAGATGAACTTGATGAGTTACTGAAAACAAAGAAATGGACGATAGTGTATTCATCAGTCTCGGCAAGGCAAGACCAAATTCATGAGAAGAGGTCGAAGGGGACAGGTTCAAGTCGCAGGTCGGTTAAACGAACTGGAAGTCGTGCATTCTTTCAAACTATGTTGGGTCAACATCTGCGACACGGTAAGTTGTGAAGATGAGATAAGAAGGCGGAATGTACTAGTGTGAGTGGCTATTGGCTATGAATGGGTTCACCAGTATCTGGCACAGCAAAGCAATAGTGGACAGCACAAAGATCTGCCTCACTGAAGGACAAGTTTTCTCGTCTTCCTTCAAGGTTGCGACACGTGGATCCTCAAGGCGAAAGGCAGGCAACGCGTTGACACATCTGAGCTCCGGTGCTTGCGCAGGATGCTGGGCATAAAATGGGCCGAAAGAGGAATTAATGTACATATTATGGAGCAACTTAATATCTCCAGGAGCCTTTCTTCTCGGTCAACCAAAAAATTCTCCAGTTCTTTCGCCATATTGTGAGAAGAGAGGAGAAAATCTAGAAAAAAAAAATAATGGAAGGAAAGATTAAGGGGGCACGAGACCAAAAGACAGCATCGAGAAGGTGTAGATCAAATCAAGAAGATCGCCAGTCTCTAGCAGGGTCTAAGACAAGCTAGTAACCTTCCAGGATAGAGACGCTTGGTACATTGGGTCACGACTCTCAGCAATGAATACAGCGACTTATGATGAAGGGGTCAAGTTCTTTGGGAGGCGGACATTCGTTTGGCATCGTCATGCTTACAATGCGAGGTTTACGATTTTAGCGGACGTGCGTTTCGTAGCAAGGTAGAAGGAGAGTGAATCAGTGGGTTGCGTCGCAAGTGCAGAGAGATAGAATCATGGACGGAATACAGTTATAGTGAGTTTTAGACTGTCTGCAGACAATTCTGTCGTTTACCGTCTAGCAGACATCAGAAATCAAAACGAATTGCAAAATGATTTAGACAAGATATGAGTATCGAGTGAAAAGTCACAACCGACGCACAACAATAGAAAGAGTAAGGTCTAGCATGTGAGTATTAAAAAACTCTGTTAAATTCCGGTACACTATAAATACAACAAATTTAAAGTCGTCGATTGAGCCGATTACTTACGGATTACAATTACGAACAACTTGAAATGCTGTGGGGAAGGCGAACCCAATACTGCGTTTTGCTGGCAGAACAACTAGAAGATGCAATAAGTTTGTCTACACAGTGCTTGTCCTTCCTCTTCTGGAGTTTTGTTGCGCTATATGGTATCCTTGGAGGACTGGCGGAGGACACCCAAAAAGTTTAAAGATGAGCAGCTCGTTTTGCATTGTAGCGATACAGTGGAGAGAGTGTCACACTTATAGTACGTGAGTTGGGGTGGCAACCATTAACGTAAAGACATCTTTCTTTGCAGCATGATCTTTTCGAGAAATAGTGGTCATTAACTTCTCCTCTGAAGTAAGAATACGTTGCTGACTCTCACATAGATAAGAAGATAGTTATAAAGTAGGAGACTCAGACCTCACACGGAAAGACTGAGACGTGCGTTTTTCTGACGTGCTGTTCGAGACTGCAACGGCCGAGAAACGGTCTGAGAGTGGTTCTATGGACCCTCAGCCAAACAGAAGTGTTAATTCCAGAGTAGTGTGTATGCAGACGTAACTCAGTGAATTTTAAATTTTAAATAAATGTCCACGACAAGTACGACATGGAAATGCCACGAGAGAACGGATGTTAATTGGAGAATTTCGAGCAAAATTGGTAGTAAGAAGTTGTGCTGGTGTTTAAATGGCTGAAGTACTTTGAGCCAACAATTGCGTAAGCATGAAGACAAACAGCATAATGTAACATGTGAAGCTGCTGAATAATTTATTCTTAATTGATCCACCGATTTCGGTCAGAGACCACTTTCCAGTACCTTTTCTACAACTTTATGAATACAGGCAGGCCTGACGAGAGAATGGGGTAAGGGGGACAAAACCACGGCGTCGAAGCCTAATGAGGGCCCAAGTCTCTCACGGATTCGTATTCTCCAGGGTACTAACTTGGAAAATATCAGGCTGCTATGGTAAAGTAAGCTTTATATTATACAATAAATAAAAGAACATTACCCCAGCACCGGCATCACCAATCTAGCTATTCATTTCAATTTCAGTTCTACAGGTTTATGAGTCATGTCACACAAATTGCGTAGAATTCTATTTCGTGTTTAATATTGAATGCACTACATTTTCTGTAGACATCGTGCACTAAAACCACCTTGTGATGGAGTCAGAATGTGTTTTCTTTACATGTTGTTGGAAATCCTACAAAACCATTTCCCCGACAAAAATGTACACGGTAACAGCTGTGCAGTGTTCTTATAATTTGGTACGTCTGCCAACAGTATTCAAAGTAAGGCACTTAAGATGATTTTATCGAGAAATGAGTACACACAAAATATTTTGCATACAAGAATAAACACAAAATAAAATATTTCTATTTCTAAAAACTTGTCCTAGAAAAATCGTGCAAGTGAAGAAATGAAATGACATGAAAGAGGTACACTGGCGATGCTAATGCTCGGAAGAAAAGAGAGAGTGTTTTTCTTTTGTTCGATCGTAGAATAGCTGCGTTACATGGTAACTCTCATGTTACTTAATGTGACATTATTCGTCGGACGAGGAGGCCTGTCATTGAGAGGTTCACCTCAGCAAATTGGAGAACCAAATAATTGAAATTTCCTCGGAATACTAGAGCTCTTGAATCACTATGACCCAGTTATTGCAAAACATACTGGCAAGGTCACAGAGCGAAAAGAAGCTGGAAAACGTTTACAGGAGCATTATCTGTCAAGTGACACTCAGAATGAATTTATTTCTAGTTGTGTCCTGGAACAGAGAAAAAATGAGAAGTACTATTCACTAATTGTTGATGCAACTCCTAGTTCAGATCATACTGAACAGACAGCATTCTTCCCGTATATTTATATCAACAAAGAAATTGATAAATAAGAAATAAATGACCGGGATTGGAATTTGTAGATTGTAATCAGAAAACGAAAGTTGTTATTTCATATTTAATTCGATGAACACTTGTGAAACGCTCATTTCGTACGGTGAATTACGCGGTCAAGGTTATGATAATGAAAGGAGCTCAGACACATTTTATTCAGTGAGATCCTCTTGTAAAGTTTTTCCACGGGCTTTTCATAGTCTTATGTGGAGTACACGCAGCTGAAGGTTGTTATGAAGAAAACACTTTATTCGAAAAGATTCAACTTCTTTACAATCTGTTTATTAGCAATCCACAACGATGGAAAATTATGAAACAGTGTGCTGGAAGGTGTTTATATTCCATGTCTGATACCCGTTGGAGTGCTCGGGTTGACGTTACAATGTCAACTGCACCACACTTGTAAAAGATTCCCATTGCTGTTGGAACTCTCAGTAAGTTAAACTTGTCAACTGAAACACGTTCTATGGTACGAGGTGTTTTGGATTATATGAGATCACTCAAGTGCTTAATCGTGGGATCTATTTACACGAGACCTTGTAAAATGACTTACAATATCATAGCGAAAACTGTTGCTACTACAATTAATGTAGATCCTGAACATTCGGAGGCGCGCTAAGAAAAGGTAATCATTTAATGATGAAGCTAGGAATGAAGTGACAGATTTATTCAAAACAAATGTTCTATTTGTCATTATTGACAAACCAGTGTCTAAACTGAAAACCCGATTATAAACACTGACGATGTTAGATGAAATATTTGGGTTTTACGGAAATACTCAAAGATGACTATCAGGTGGCTGAGGCACGCAAGTTATTTATCAATGAATATCATAATGATGTCAAAATTGATTTAGAAGAAGATATTAAATATTTGAAAACTGTTCATACTTCAGACTTTTAACATATTACTTTGGAACCATTGCAACTCTTGAGTGAGAGGCAATAGCGTAAAAATTTAAGCTTGTTTCCGAATGTACTCGCACATGTAGCTATGGGCATCTTTTACAGTCTTCCAGAGCTATGGGCATCTTTCACAGTCTTCCAGTGTCTGTATATGGAGCAGAAGGGTCATTCAGCACCCTGGCTCGTGTTAAAAGTTGTCTCAGATGAACTACGCATCAATAACGTCTCACAGATTTGGGAACCTTGGCAATTTGGCAAAGTAACTAGCCATCACTACCGCGATTCATACATTTCCGGAAAGAAAGGCTCGCAAAGTGACATTGACTGTGTTACAGGTACGTAGATTATAATACGCTACCCGTTGCGCGACTAATGACGGTTTATATCCGACTGAGGTGATGTTTATTTAGTGAAATATGTGAGCACGCCAGGGAACGAGTGGAGATAGAATACTCCAACTTACTTTCCCCCTGTACTCACGTGTTTAAAATTTCGGTGCAAAATGCACCATTCCCTACGTTCGTCGGTCTGGGAGGGTCCAGACGCCCCAAGCCTGTGTGTAGTGTGCACTCATCTCTTTTTCATTTCCAGTATTTCCTCTCTCTTTTCCTCTATCTGCTTCTGTCTCCACTCATCTCTCTTTCTCTTTTACTACCACTGACTCTCATTGACCATCAATATCTCCTCTTCCATTGGTTCCATCTGCTAATATCTTCACCCATCTCTGTTTCTCTTTCAATGACACTTTCTCTCCTAGTATCACTGTCTCCTCCTCTCGCCCACCGGCATTGTCTCCTCTCTCGTCCACAGTCGCTGTATCCTAGCTACTGTCTTTCAGTGCAAAAAAACGCGAAGCCAGAATGAGGATTAAGGCGACAGGTTCCTCAATTTTCTGTCAAAGAGTCTTTTCGAGAGAAGCATATTCGTCTATTTGTGCTCCGACAGGAGCATTTTCCGCCGTTTCCCGTTTTTTCCTTGCTATAACGGCGTATGCAGATAATATAAAAAAAATCCTATAGGTCAGTAAAGTTTTGACAGTCTGTTTATATTGTATTGTATGGAACTGGGGACGTAGAAACGACGGAGAGGCTTCGTCCCTGCCGTAGCCCTCAGTGGTTCACAACCCGACAACAGGCTACAGCAGTCCACTCACCCCACCGCCACCCCCACACCGAACCCAGGGGTTATTGTGCGGTTCGGCCCCCTGTGCCCTTTGCAGCAACTGCCTCAAATGGAAACTTTTTGACCGCCCCATACACATTATCTTATCAAGTAGCATAGGTTGCTCTTTGAAAAATGAAGTAGTTGTAGGATACGTTTAGTTATAAAAGTTCAGTAAGTTCAACAATTTCTGCCTGGTTAATTTTCCCATATTTCAGAAATTTGTTCTTTAGAATATTAATTGTTTCATTCATACAGACATTTGTATATAAGTTTACAACATCTAATGAAGGAAAATTGCTCTTCGGTGGGATGTTAATACTTTAAATCTAGTTAATCAGGTCATAATAGTAACTCCTTTCATTTTATATATTCTTTGAATAGTTGTGCAATGGACCCTCCATGCACCTACCTTCCGTAGCTTAATATATTTTGATGTTCTGTTTTATAAGACATTCGACTCCTGTTAATACCAACTGTAAGTACTATGTGTACCTTACTATGGTACGTATCTTATTACAATTTTGAAATATCATTTTTCCAAGAAACTCATCCTGTATCCATGACATTGTACAAGAGGTATTGTAAAATTGTTTCTGACCGAAACCGGCCATTCAGCTAAAAATAAATTATTCAGCAGTTTCAAGTGTTATATTACGTCATTTCTATAGTTAATCAAATCTGTGAACATTAGCAACAAACAATATTTTAAAAAGTTAGTCATTTTCGAGGGGAAATTTCCAGGAAATAGAGATATTAGATTGTTATTATGAACACTGTCACAATTCTTAACCTTATCTTGTTCACATGTACGAGCGTTCTTCGCCCTAACTAAATAATTTCCGACTGCCTTAAATTAAATTTGTAACCATAGCTTCATTGAAATATATGGACAGGGAGTGAAAGCTTACAAATATTATATGGCATGGCTTCATCTGACTGAGAAACAGAGTGATTATAAATTGTAAGACGATTCCATAAAGCTGTTTTCATTAACACTGAAAATAAATACCCTATAAGAAAAGGGTAGTACAATGTGTTCCATCGACATTAAGTATATTCGATTTTAGTCTCATGTGTAATCCCATAAAAGTACATGTGGCACCCCTTTCTCACAAAGATCTGCTGAATCCTCAACCATACGCCGTGCGGTGGCTTATGGAGACAGACGTAGATGTACAGTTCCTAATTAATTTTCCAATACGCAGTTTGCGAACACCTGCAATACGAACATTCAGTATTTGGTATAATACACGTCGAGGTAGGCTACAAGAATTTACACCTACTCTTTCACAGCCTCCTTCGAATCTATCAAGTCATCCTCTTCCTGCATTTTTTTTTCTACAGAAAGGATGGGGTATAACTTAACAAAATAAAAAAAATCGTTATTTCGACAGATTTTTCACTACCTGGTTCCCTTATTTTTCACTACCTGGTTCCCTCAAGGTTTTACCAAGAATTGAGAAAGATGAAACAATTTTTATATTAGTTGAAGACTATTGTAAACAGTATCACACTATTTGTACTAGAAGTTGTAAAGGCTGATGACCTTAGCGGCTGGACATGGAATTCAGTTTCTCCTTTGTATCATGTTCATGGATATTGAAGTTTTGATATATGTGAACTACGGACACAACTTCAAGCGTAACATATGAGCACCTCCATTCTCGTAAATAACTGCGAGATTTGCGCGCAGGATATACCCACGACTGCGTTGGAGAGCGCTGTAGTCGCAAATCACTTTGAAAAGCACGTTCCGTGCGATGTACCAGTTTGTTTTTAAACGCGATCCAACCACGATGAAAGGCACATCTGGCGTATTTGACAATGAAAGACACGACCCGTGTGAGGACTGCTTTAATGTCCCGGCGATTGTTTTTCCAGTAGCGCTACTTGCTGTCCAGTTTTGAGAGAAATACACTGAGGTGACCAAAGTCATGGGAGCGATATGCACATATACAGATGGCGGTTTTATGGCGTACAGAAGGTATAAAAGGGCAGTGCATTGGCGGAGCTGTCATTTGTACTTAGGTTATTCACATGCAAAGGCTTCCGACGTGATTATGGGCGCACGACGGGATTTAACACACTATGAACACGGGATGGTAGTTGGAGCTGGACGCACAGGACATTCCATTTCGGAAATCGTTGTGAATTCAGTATTCCGATATCTACAGTGGCAAGAGTGTGCCGGGAATATCAAATTCTAGGTATTGCCTCCCACCGTGGACACCGCAGTGGCTGATTGCCTTCACTTAGCGACCGAGGGTAGCGGAGGTTGCGTTGAGTTGTCAGCGCTAATAGACAAGCTAACTGCGTGAAATAACTGCAGAAATCAAAGTGGGACGCACGACGAACGTATCCGCTAGGACAATGAAGCGAAATTTGGCGTTAATGGGCCTTGGAAGCATACGACCGACGCATGTGCCTGTGCCAACAGCATGACATCGCGTGTAGAGCCTCCTCTGGATACGTGACTCGTGACCGTATCGGTTGGACTCTAGATGGTTGGTAAAACGGGACTTGGTCGAGTAAGTTCCGATATCATTTGGTAAGAGCTGATAATAGGATTCGAGTGTGGCGCAAACCCCATGTAGCCATGAGCCCAAGTTGTCAACAAGGCACTGTAAAAGCTGGTGGGGCAGCAAAATGATATGGGCTGTGTTTACGTGGAGTGGACAGGGTCTTCTGGTCCTACTGAATCCATCATTGACGGGAAATTGTTAGGTTCGGCTACTTGGAGACAACTTGCAGCCACTCATGGACTTCCACGTTCCAAAACAACGACGGAACATTTATGGATGACAATGTGGCATATCACTGGGCCACAAATGGACAACTCGAGCGAATGGTTTGACCACCCAGATCGCCCGACGTGAATTCTATTGAACGTTTACGGGACATAATCGAGAGGTCAGTTCGTGCACAAAATCCTCACCGGCAACACTTTCGCAGTTATGATCGACTATAAACCCTACCATCTGGTGAGCAAGAAGAATATAATAATTCCAATCCCAAAGAAAGCAGGTGTTGGCAGATGTGAAAATTAGCGAACTATCAGTTTAATAAGTCACAGCTGCAAAATACTAACACGAATTCTTTACAGACGAATGGAAAAACTAGTAGAAGCCGACCTCGGTGAAGATCAGTTTGGATTCCGTAGAAATGTTGGAACACGTGAGGCAATACTGACCCTACGACTTATCTTAGAAGGAAGATTAAGGAAAGGCAAACCTACGTTTCTAGCATTTATAGACTTAGAGAAAGCTTTTGACAATGTTGATTGGAATACTCTCTTTCAAATGAAGGTGGCAGGGGTAAAATACAGGGAGCGAAAGTCTATTTACAATTTGTACAGAAACCAGATGGAAGTTATAAGAGTTGAGGGGCATGAAAGGGAAGCAGTGGTTGGGAAGGGAGTGAGACAGGATTGTAGGCTCTCCCCGATGTTATTCAATCTTTATATTGAGCAAGCAGTAAAAGAAACAAAAGAAAAATTTGGAGTAGGTATTAAAATCCATGGAGAAGTAATAAAAACTGTCAGAGACAGCAAAGGACTTGGAAAAACAGTTGAACGGAATGGACAGTGTCTTGAAAGGAGGGCATAAGATGAACATCAACAAAAGCAAAACGAGGATAATGGAATGTAGTCGAATTAAGTCGGGTGATTCTGAGGGAGTTAGATTAGGAAATGAGACACTTAAAGTAGTAAAGGAGTTTTGCTATTTGGGGAGCAAAATAGTTGAAGATGGTCGAAGTAGAGAGGATATAAAATGTAGACTGGCAATGGTAAGGAAAGCGTTTCTAAAGAAGAAAAATTTGTTAATATTGAGTATAGATTCAAATGTCAGGAAGTCGTTTCTGAAAGTATTTGTATGGAGTGTAGCCATGTATGGAAGTGAAACGTGGACGATAAATAGTTTAAACAAGAAGAGAATAGAAGCTTTCGAAATGTGGTGCTAGATAAGAATGCTGAAGATTAGATGGGTTGGCTCGGAGCACTATGGGACTTAACTTCTGAGGTCATCAGTCCCCTAGAACTTAGAACTACTTAAACCTAACTAACCTAAGGACATCACACACATCCATGCCCGAAGCAGGATTCGAACCTGCGACCGCAGTGGTTCGCGCGGTTCCAAACTGTAGCGCCTAGAACCGATCCGCATTTCTCGGCCGGCAAGATTAGATGGGTAGATTACATAACTAATGAGGAGGTATTGAATTGGGGAGAAGAGGAGCTTGTGGCACAACTATACTAGAAGAAGGGATCGGTTGGTAGGACAAGTTCTGAGACATCGATGGATCACCAATTTAGTATTGGAGGGCAGCGTGGAGGGTAAAAATCGTAGAGGGAGGCCAAGAGATGAATACAGTAAGCAGATTCAGAAGGATGTAGGCTGCAGTAGGCACTGGGAGATGAAGATGCTTGCACAGGATAGGGTAGCATGAAGAGCTGCACCAAACCAGTCTCAGGACTGAAGACCACAACAACAACAACAACATAGAGGCAGCATGGCTCTATTTTTCTGCAGGGGACTTCCGGCGACTTGTTAAGTCTCTGTAAAGTCGAGCTGCTGCACCATGCCTGGTAAAAGGTGGTGCGACACGATGCTAGGAGGTGTCCCATGACTTCTGTCAGCTGAGTGTACAGTAGACGTGTGGGTAAATGTGGCAGTGGAGCACCTCGGCGATACGACTTTTCCCGGCGGCGGGCGCGCGCCTCCGACTGCCGGCCCGGCTCCCCGCGCGCCCGCGGCAGACCTCTCCGCGCCGCCAAATCGGCTCCCATTACCTGCCCGCCTCTGGGCTCTCTGCGGGCGCCTCCATTGTGCTGCCCGGCGGCGCCCACCCACACGGCGGCGGCGGCGGCGGCAGCCGCGGCGAGGCAATCTGCAGCGGCGTGCTCCGACGGTCCCGTCCGCTGCCGAGTGCGGGCGGGCCCGGGGATCCGCCGCGCGCACAATGGACGCCAGACGGCGACGCCGCGCGACGCCAGCGCCGGCGTCTCTCCTCTCCTCTGCTCTGTTCTCGCTCCCTGCAGCGTCGGCACGGCCATTGTCAGCGGCCCGGGCCGGGCCGGGCAGCGACAAAATTGCAACCCGGGAGTACCCTCGGGCGTTGCGCGACGTGCCTCCACTCTTCCCTGCGACTCCAGTTCCCAGCCGTACTATTTTATACTCTGTAGTAATTACACTATTATGCACTTGTTGTTCATTCTGCAGCGAGCTGCGACTTCTCAAGCTATCTCCATACCACTTCTTTTTTTTTCCCCCTCCAACTTCACTGTTATCTGCCTCTACTCACAGCTACAGGAACTGTATGATATAATATTTTTTCATTATTTAATATTATTGGTTTTTATGCTACAACACTGCAGTTTTTAATTAAGTTTAATGAAGACAGTTAATTCTTAAGTAGACAGCTATTCTATGCAGAGTGTCTCAACACTTTTGGGTCAAATTCGAACAGGTGACAGAAGGTCCACGACAGATTATAATGTGACAGAGAACCACATATCGGAAATGCATAGCTATTCTGTTATGGACATATACAACATCACCGAATAACAACAACGTAGCTCATAGTAACTATCAAAGCGATGACGCCAGTCCCAATGCATGCACTGCAACGGTGCATGCAGTGTAAGTTTTCTCTAATAATTTAACTTAGCCGAGCGGTCTAAGGCGCTGCAGTCATGGGCTGTGCGGCTGGTCCCAGCGGATGTTCGAGTCCTCCCTCAGGCATGGGTGTGTGTGTTTATCCTTAGGATAATTTAGGTTACGTAGTGTGTAAGTTTAGGGACTGATGACCTTAGCAGTTATGTCGCATAATATTTCACACACATTTTTTGAACAATAATTTAACTATAAATTAAAATACTGAATATTCTTTTTTCAAAAACTTTCTCCTCGAGTGACGTGTGCTTTAGATACCGTATTCAACTGCTGAGTAAAACTGACTGTTCGTTGTCCCTGTGTTGTGCATGTCAACAGTGTCGTGAAACAAAACTTTAAACTGAGTGAAATACAGACTTTGAACTAACGAAAACTAAGCTCATTAAACGACAAAAGCAACTAATTGTGTACTCAGTGAAAACTATGTAACCGACACTCATTACTGAAGTACATTATCAAAGTTTCGTGAAGTTAAGCGCAATTTCTGATTTGAAATGTTCATAAAAACAGAATACTGCTCTATCAGAAGAAAAGTAATTGTTTGAGATTACCTACGCTGTTCACTGTAAATGAACCTGCCGAACTTTGTGTAGCTTATCTAGTTCACCGACGAGGCCTCTTTCACCCGTGACGGAGTTTGCAACAGCCACTACAATCATGTCTGGGGTAAGGACAATCCCCACGCCACCGACACTTGTGGCCACCAGCAACAATTCTCTGTCAACGTATGGGTGGACGTTGTCCAGGATCACCTAAGAGAATCTCATCTCTTGCTTCCCCATTTTACTGGTCCAGGTTACACCGTGTTCCTGCGAGATGTGCCGCTTGGAGACTTACCCAGCTTGTCCGCAAAATGGTGTGGTTTTTACACGACGGAGCATCAGCCCATTTAGATGTCTATGTCCAAGAACATCTGAACAACACGTATTCTTATCGATGGATTGGTAGGGGAGGTCCTGTCCCATGGGCAGCGTGATCTCCGAATTCATGCCTCTAGAGTTTTTCCTCTCGAGTTACGTCAAAACATTCGTGTATGAGACCCACTAGAAGCGGATGAAGACCTGATTGCTACGGTCCAAGTTGCCTGTCTCCTAGTACAGGGCTCTTTAAGAGAGTGCGGCACAACTTCATGCACCGTTGCCATGCATGCATTGAAATTGCCGGTCGTCACTTTGAACAATTACTATGAGCTACGTTGTTATGGAGTGTACGCTGCGTATGTCCATAACACAATAAATACGCGTTTCCGACCATTGCCTCTCTATCTCAATACAATCGGTTGTGAACCCATAATCATCCATTTCAGTTTGACCCAAAAGGTTTGAGACACACTGTATATACACTGCCTCATCGGAAACGTAATGCATCGAAGAAGATATGGTCGAATGTCAATGTACCTTCGCACATATCATCGTCGAGTATGTAGAACAACTACCAGAGTGCTTTACTATTGCTCGAGTTTACTGTTGTCATTAGTCTTGGTAGGGTGTACCAGGGTGTAAGCAACGTCAGACGTTGAGTGGTCGCTGTGAAGAACCTAGAGACGTCGCGTGAGACAGCACCTGACAGAGTTTGAAAGGAACCTCAGAGTGTGTCTCCATTTGGCCGGCTTATTAAATCGTGCAATTTCCAGATTTGTGGGACATTCGGATGTGGGAGCGGCCCAAGGCTGGACAGCGTGGGAATATCAGAGCAGACATACGGGCTACTCGTCTTCAGTGTTCCGTTCGACCAAGTCTAGTTACCAAAAGTGAGAATGGCTGTTCTGCGCATCGAACACACTGCAACCCCTTCACGTCTGCGCTTGACATCTGAGAACAAGTAATGGATTCACTGCACCATCCGTACACTTGGCCGAAGACTGTCAGCAGCCGGACTATGGAATTACTCCTCCTCTCCCCCCCCCCTTCCCCTCCATGCGCAGGCTGTGTTTGGAGTGACCGGAATGCTGATGAATAGCATCGTAGTTTTCAGCGATGAACTCGGGTTTGAACTATACCGGATGACTATCGCCGGCGAATATGGTGGCGATATGGGGAGAGGCTCCATTCTTCCAATGTTTTGGAGAGGCACAGCGGTGTTGCTCCCAGCATTATAGTGTGGGGAACCATCGGGAATGACTTCACTTCACTGCTGGCAGTGACAGAGGGAACTCAGACGGCACAACGGGATGTAACGCACATTCTGCTACCCCGTGTGTTACCTCACATGCAACAGTATCGCGGTGCCATTTTCTCAACAAGACAATGCTCGTCCACACTTAGCACGTGTCTCTATGAACTGTCTGCATGAAGCTGAAGTACTCTCGTGGCCCGCAAGATCCCCAGATCCGCCCCGGATACAACCATCTCGGACATCAACCTCGTCCCAATGCCAATATCCAGATATCTAGAGTCAGTTACACCCATTGTGAGCCAGTTTGCCTCATGAGAGCATAATACGGCTTAGTGACAGCCTTCCCAACGGAGTCAGCAGACGCATCAGCCCTGAGGGGGTGCAACGTGTGATGTAACGAAAACTGGAGGCAGTTAAACCAGGATTCTTACCGCCCCAGTAAGTACAGATGAGAAAAAGAAAATAATGGTATGATAACTACTAAGTTACTGGATTCCGAATTTGTATCTTATTTAAATATGTTGTTCTGATAATTTTTGTACATAGACGTTTGTTTTCGTTTGTCTTACGTCGTGATTAAGAGTGCCATAATGCACCGACGGCAGCATATTTCGTCGCTACCGCCACAGATAATAGGCCGACTACTGCCTCGTACTAAATGACGGCCAGCATGCAGAAGAAGCAGTTGTTGCCGATCACTGCCGTCACTTGAATTACTTAAGGAAAGTATTGTCACTGAAAATAAATGAATGTCGTTGTGTTAACTGACTGACGCGTATTGAGGATTAAGTATCAGCAGGCCGATTGGTGTCTTACTGTCAAGAACTGTTACGCATTTGCGTATGATGAAGTCCACAAGAAGTGGAAATTAGTCATTAGACTTATCATTCAAGAAGCATACATGACTGAATATTTGTAATATCTACAAAAAATTTATTCCAACTGCGTTGAGTAAAAACTGCTATCGATAGTTCAAAATAATTTGAAATTAATGATTGGCGCAAATATGAGAACTCAGCCAACAGATTAGTTTTGGAGCTGCCTATTTCAGAGATAGGCTTCATCAATTTTCGGTGAAGTTCACATTTTTTACCAGTACAGGTGAAAGTGCTTCTGCCCAAGATAGAGTCTTTCGACGTTCGAATCTACTAAGCGCTTATCAGAAGACTTCAAAAAATTTAGTCGTGCCTTACATCCTGGGTAACATAAATTTGAACATCTTCAGGAAAGAAAAAAAAAATCATATGTTTAGTTGAGGTTGAGTGCAAGGCTGATTAACTAAAACTTAACTGTTATACATGGGAACCAGGGGCTGTAACTCCACGAATATCATACCGATAAGTGCGATCATACTGCACTGCGAAGTTGTTTGTAAATTTGACTCGATTTTGCAGTCACTGAAATAACATCACATACCCTTTCAACCCGTGAAATTTTATTTAGTGTCCTCCTCCACTTCTGTGTGCTTCACTTTGTCATGCACTCTGTACAGGGTGTAACAGGTGTAAGTGCAGATTTTTCATACGTGATACCTTAATACTCGTATGTACACATATCAGTGCGTTTATCTTTTTTTTTCCTCTGTATCTGACATACACGTCACATAATTTTGTACCTGACATTTTCTACACGCTCTTAACTGCTCCACCAACTCGACTACGGCTGTCAGTAGAGACTAACTACTTGCATCGCACTTCAACATCTGACTTGCTGCTCAGTGGAAAATAAACGTCAATGGCTTGCTCTTGGCACAAGTGCTTGGATGTCCTGACCGACATAAAAACATGCAACTCCTAATAGCTATAATTATTATTTTGGAAATCACGTACATATTGATGTAATGTTGTTCAGTACACTGCCCATATTCGCCAATAAAAATATCTGTACCTTACGTTACACCGCGTATAAAATTACAAATGTCAGTATTTTATAGTCCGAGATTTATATCAGCTTCTTGCACGTAACGCGTTATTAAGCAGTTAATTTCGAGATTATTCTCACTTATCACTGTTTTACTGTTTGTTGGTAAGGAAATCCTCATTTCTGGAACGTGTTCCCGCAGTTTGTTTTGGTGTGGAGCAAATTCAGAAACTCCCAAAATGATATGGCTAACATCTCCGTCGTCTTCTGGATGTTTGCTCGAGAGAGTTTATCACTTCGATCTTGAAAGAGCTGCAAAGGGCAACATGTGTGTCCGAAACTTATTCGAAGAACTGATGTCACATGTCTCCTGTGAAGTTTCTTGTGGCTGTACCAGGGTTTTGTTGGAGCAGTGTAGCGGACTGAATCGAACGGAAATCCCTTTTCCCGCTGCGATATTTTCCAGTTTTGTTCCCATTGCTCGTATGCCACATTTCTCGAAGCGTGGAAGCAGTCGGAATATGGAAGCTGTATAAATCATGAGTTCCCGTCACTGACGTTGTCTTTTGCAGGGCAATCTGCTACAATGAAATAATGTGGCCAATCAGTTCAAAGCCAACAGAGAAAAAAGTCACACAGTAATTCCACAAGCGAAGTTTCCAAGGCTTCTACTACATCTCGCCAACTCTGTCCCCTTCATTAAACGCCTTTTCCAGCCAATTTATGGATTCGCCTTTGCCTAACGACCAAGTGCACATTCACATTCACAAGGCGGCCGGAAAACTGTCAATTACAATACTATGTCTGCAATTTTCAAGGATCGGAAATTCACTCACGAGTGGATACACAGAACACTGTTAACACATCACCTCCGACCCCAGAGGAGCCACGTCCCGCCTTTTACACCAGGGAAAGCTACTCGTCGACTCCTTGTTTTCGTGAGCTCCCCCGTTTCACGAAATTGCTTTCAACCATTACGAATCTCAAAGAGAATGTAGGTACCATCGCTGGCCATCTCCTGTTCGTGCAAATAGAACTCCTCAGTAAAACACTCCTTCTTGCCACGACTTTTCAACAGTATATTTCCACCAGGTGTTGTAAAAACTCCTGCCGTAATGGGAAAGTCGCTAGCGCTGAATTCGGCATAGTAAGCCCTAAGCACAAACGTTTCAGAAGGACTACAGGAAGACAGATCCATCATCTCCACGCTGGGTAAAGTCTGCTTTCCACTGGATGCTACACTGAAGAGCCAAAGAAACTGGTACGCCTGCCTAACATCGTGTAGGGCCCCTGCGAGCACGCAGAAGTGCCGCAACACGACGTGTCTTAGGCCCGGCTAATGTTTGAAGTAGTTCTCGAGGGATGACACCATAAATCCTGCAGAGCTGCCCATAAATCCGAAAGGGAACGTGGGAGTGAAGATCTCTTCTGAATAGCACGTTGCAAGGCATCCCAAACAGGCTCAGTAATGTTCATGTCTGGGGCTCAATAATGTTCATGTCTGGGGAGTTTGGTGTCTAGTGGAAGCGTTTGAACTCAAAAGAGTGTTCCTGGAGCCACTCTGTAGCAATTCTGGACGTGTGCGGTGTCGCACTCTCCTGCTAGAATTTCCCAAGTCCGTCGGAATCCACAATGGACATGAATGGATGCAGGTGATAAGACAGGATGCTTACGTACGTGTGACCTGTCACAGTCGTATCTAGACATATGAGGAGTCCCTCATCACTCCAACTGCACACGCCCCAAAACGTTACAGAGCCTTCACCAGCTTGAACAGTTCCCAGCTGACATGCAGGGCCCATTAGTTCTTGAGGCTGTCTCCATACCCGTACACGTTCACCCGAACGATACAATTTGAAACTAAACTCGTCCGCCCGGGGCGACATGTTTCCAGTCATCAACAGTCCAATGTCGGTGCCGACGGGCACAGGGGAGGCGTACAGCTTTGAGTCGTGCAATCATCAAGGGTACATGAGTGGGCCTTCGGCTCCGAAAGTCCACATCGATGATGTTTCGTTGAATGGTTCACACGCTGTCACTTGTTGATGGCTAAGCACTGAAATCTGCAGTAATTTGCAGAAGTGCTGCACTTCTGTCACATTGAACAATTCTCTTCAGTCGTCGTTGGTCCCGTTCTTGCAGGATCTTTTTCCGGCCGCAGCTATGTCGGAGATTTGATGTTTTACAGGATTCCTGATATTCACGGTACACTGTGAAATGGTCTTACGGAAAACCTCCACTTCATCGTTACCTCGGAGATGCTGTGTCCCATCGTTCAAAACTCACTTAAATTTTGGTAACCTGCCATTGTAGCAGCAGTAGGCGATCTACAACTGCGCCAGACACTTGTTGTCTTATGTAGGCGTTACCGACCGCAGCGTCGTATTCTGCCTGTTTACATAGCTCTGATTTGAATACGCACGTCTATACCAGTTTCTTTGGCGCTTCAATCTAGAAGCCGGCCCTCGCTTCCACACTAGTCAAAAGGAGAAGCCAGGAATAATGTATTACAGTCACCAATGACCTCATCGTCGCCGAACACTCAACTCTAATTTTCATTAACTTGTCTTCTGGTCAATGAACTTTTGTACCACTTCTCACAAGGAACTGTTTCAATACTCTGAGAGATTTTACAGAGAAATGAGGACCCCTCCTTACGCAGACGACAATACTCGATAATATTCGAATATGCAGATAGTGGAGGCCCGATAACTTGTTATTTCATCCTGAAGTCCATCGAACAAACATTGGACATATTATGTAAGTCTCAAGAGTAAAAATGAATTTATTTTTGGAATTATTAATAACTAGGGGTTTGGCTGGCAGATTCATGTACAAATAGTCAGATTAGGTAGATAGCCCGACTGTTCCACTAATTGCGTACTTCTACTCCAAGACTCCCTTACAAATCATCACTGATGTCACTGATGCTTTCGATCGTGTCAAAATAGCTACGT
The DNA here is from genome assembly GCF_023864345.2 of Schistocerca serialis cubense. Taxonomy (NCBI): domain Eukaryota; kingdom Metazoa; phylum Arthropoda; class Insecta; order Orthoptera; family Acrididae; genus Schistocerca; species Schistocerca serialis. The sequence goes on along the minus strand of NC_064646.1, from coordinate 187,685,371 downwards.
CTTCGAGATAACTTGTAAACAGTGCGTCCAATCAACCATTTAGTAAAAATCACAAACAGTATGTATGAGAAGCCACATATATCTGCTGCAATCGCAAGTAATCAAAATAGAGCAGTTTATAACTGTGCAGTTAATCAGTAGTGTTTTTAAATATCTACATAAACGAAATACATTTTGAATGTATAAATTAACTTTTTACTCTTTTAATCTCAAAAATCCAGAGTATATACCGATGACGCTATTTTGAGATAACCGCTAACAACCAACCAAGAACCAGATTCAACCACAGAAAACCTGTGCTTCATATGACTAACCGATACCTAATAGAAAACATTACGTGGAACATACAAAACTGCAATAAATGTGAAAATAGTAGAGCAAGCAACAAAGTATCGGAATGTGAAACATCACAAGGAAACGAAAGCTGTATAACGACAAAAAAAAAAAAAAAAAAAAAAAAGTATGAGAGAACCAGAATCCAGAGTGTGTCAATGAGATTTCTTAGTACTTGGCAGGGTCCGCAAGACACAAGGTTAAAAATGAAATATGGAAATAACAGCAAAATTAAGGTTAACCTCTCCAAATTAAAAAAAGAAAACGACAGAAAATAAAAGAGGAAGCGGAAAATGCACATGAGGAGGATGGAGGATAACAGACTACAAGAAATACTATACAAATTGAAACCAAGAGCACAAAGAAACATAGGGAGGCCCGAAACCAAATAGAAGGACCGTCTAATCTCTATAAGTAGGCGTAACAGGGAAGTCTAAAACGTAGTCCTAAGGCATCGACTACACACCAACCAGCGCAGCGCCGCGAAACGGTATCAAGAAAGCGCCGACCCGTGCGCCAATGGAAAGAGCAGGCAGCGCCACAACTCCAGGAAGACAGAGTTGAACGCCCTCGTCAACGCTGACTTAACCAGCTGCCCATCGCTGGTCGGCTCCAGTTCGGTCGCAGACTTCGAGAGCACCAGTACTGAAGACGTTACTTAGTCTGCGTTCTGCTGGTAGTAATAGTGGCTAAAGTACTTGCAAGTAGGAGTCACAGGAAGCCGCTTCATAAAGAGAAGTTATGTTTATTTTCTTTCTAGGAATAAAGTGTTCAATTAATCTTAAAATTTTGTGCAGGTTATTTTGGATTCTTGCCACGGCCATCCTCCTTGTTTGTCTCTGTGCTGACTCCTTCGGTAGCCGACACGACAATACGATGATAAACTAACGGTCCAATTTCCGAAGTTAGGCATAAGTTTGTCCGTGATTTCACATTCACCTGGTACCGCTATAGGCATCGCGCAGTGTAGGTTTGATGCTACGGCTGTTAGCTTACTGCTTCCTGACCGGCAGGCTTTTCTTTCAGGGGTTTGTGCCGCTAGCCTCCTATGCTCTCTTCACCATTTTCGTGACCGCTGGCCATCTTCGACTGTAATCCTGGCCACAAACACAAATAAAGTTCTACCAGCCTTGCTAGCTATACCATGGTAAGAGTTTTCAAAGAGAGGTTACTCCTCTATCCACGTATACGACTGCATCTGCAACTATAGTCTACAGATCAATCACCTTACGGCATGTAGCATGGGATAGTTCTAGTACCACAATCTCCCCCCCCCCCCGCCACGACCCCATATCAGTTCCCTTCGCGAATATCGCATGAGAAGAGCGACAGCCGACGAACCTCCGTACGAGTTTTATTTTCCCTGATTTTCTCGCCGTGATCGCGTCCTGAGACACGTGTGGGAGGAAGTAATATACTGTCCGACTTTTCTTGGATCATATGCTGGCATAATTTCAACCACACCATTAACGTATTTTTGGAGCTCTGAAGAAAGATGTTCGAGACCGTTGATGTGCTTCGGACGAAGTGGTGCATGTCTGGGTACAATCATAGTTGCGTAGGCAACCGCTAACACTTTTGCTAGCAAGGCATTGACCGTCTTGCCTTACAGTGGGATAAATGAACTAAGAGTTACGCCGATTACTTTTGAAGTAACAAAGAGTTTACTTTCTTTTTTCCATACCTGTCTCATTTTTATTTGACTGCCCACTACATACGGTCCAGTCACGTTAATAAGGCCCCCGCTATATTCGACGTCAACGTGCAATAACAATGCAAAGACGGTAGGTGGCAGCAATAGCAGTAGAGGGTATAATAAAGCGTATCGTGGGGTGCTGGAAAATAGTGCAGTCGTTGTCGTAATGTGCAAACGTAGCGATTGCTCTGATGTCCAAAAGAGCATGATCATTGGCTTTCGAACCAACGGTGGAAGCATTTTCGTTAAGGCTAAGTTTGTAAACCGTTCGCGTGGTGCCTTGGTTAAAGTATACCGTGCATGACAAAATGGCGGTATCCAAAACCGGTGCTCTGGTAACCGTGGTGCACCGTGGGCAACACATAACAGCGGTGAACGGCGCTATGGAGATACGTACGGGCGAATGGACGTGCAACTGTCGAACAACTGACCACCCAGATAAACCAAGGAGCTACCAAAATATCTTCTTAACAACCATTCAGCGAACGTTACTGCGTATGGACCTCTGCAGCAGGCGACTTGTTCATGCAACCATGCTGACTGCTGTTCATCTGCGACGAAGGCTGGAATTTGCACGCCAATACTACAGCTAACATCCACTGAGTGGCGACAAGTGGCCTTTGCAGATGAATCACGCTTTATGCTTCATCGGACAGATGTCTGCGTTTGAAGCGTGGAACGTCTGCAAGCAAAAATGGTTCAAATGGCTCTGAGCACTATGGGACTTAACATCTATGGTCATCAGTCCCCTAGAACTTAGAACTACATAAACTTAAATAACCTAAGGACATCACACAACACCCAGTCATCACGAGGCAGAGAAACGTCTGCAAGCAAAAGCTCCATACCGGAGGAAGTAGCGTCATGGTCTCGGGTACGTTTTCGTGTCATTCCCTGGATGATATCATTCAGGAAGCTACAATGGCTCAATACAAGTACGAATCTGTCAAATGGTCCAAATGGCTCTGCGCACTATGGGACTTCACTGCTGAGGTCATCAGTCCCCTAGACCTTAGAACTACTTAAATCTAACTAACTGAAGGACATCACACACATCCATGCCCGAGGCAGGATTCGAACCTGCGACCGTAGCGGTCGCGCGGTTCCAGACTGTAGCGCCTAGAACCACTCGGCCACTCCGGCCGGCACGAATCTGTCCTTGGAGACCATGTCCACTCCTACAAGCAATTTTTCCCCCTACCAACAGGACGATGCAAAGTGTCACACACCTCGCTGTGTGCGTGTGTGTTTCTGAGATCACCCAAGATGAGGTTATCGTACTCCCCTGATTACCGAAGTGCCCGGTTTTTAACCTACTCAAGAATCTGTGGGACCTCTTCGATCAGTCTCTCACGTCATGGATCGTCAACTCAGAAACCTAGCGCATTGGCATTCTTCCTGCACGTCTCGCATCGGTCCACGCCGCGAAACCTTGCCATTCAGGCGTTCGACAGGTGGTCACATTTATGTGATAGAACAGTGTACTTATTATAAACAGCAACGACCCTGTAACACTGCCTTGAGATTCTCTCAACATTACTGTTAACATGTGTCTACACTACTGGCCATTAAAAATGCTACACGAAGAAGAAATGCAGATGATAAACGGGTATTCATTGGACAAGTATATTATACTAGAACTAACATGTGATTAGATTTTCACGCAATTTGGGTGCATAGATCCTGAGAAATCAGTACCCAGAACAACCACCTCTGGACGTAATAACGACCTTGATAGGCCTGGGCATTGAATCAAACAGAGCTTGGATGGCGTGTGCAGGTACAGTTGCCCATGCAGCTTCAACACGATACCACAGTTCACCAAGAGTAGTGACTGGCGTATTGTGACGAGCCAGTTGCTCGGCCACCATTGACCAGACGTTTTCAATTGGTAAGAGATCTGGAGAATGTGCTGGCCAGGGCAGCAGTCGAACATTTTCTTTATCCAGAAAGGCCCGTACAGGACCTGCAACATGTGGTCGTTCATTATCCTGCTGATATGTAGGGTTTCGCAGGGATCGAATGAAGGGTAGAGCCACGGGTCGTAACACATCTGAAATGTAACGTCCACTGTTCAAAGTGCCGTCAATGAGAACAAGAGGTGACCGAGACGTGTAACCAATGGCACCCCATGCCATTACGCCGGGTGATACGCCAGTATGGCGATGACGAATACACGCTTCCATTGTGCGTTCACCGCGATGTCACCAAACACGGAGGCGACTATCATGATGCTGTAAACAGAACCTGGATTCTTCCGAAAAAATGGCGTTTTTCCATTCGTGCACCCAGGTTCGTCGTTGAGTACACCATCGCAGGCGCTCCTGCCTGTGATACAGCGTCAAGGGTAACTGCACCCATTGTCTCCGAGCTGATAGTCCATGCTGCTGCAAACGTCGTCGAACTGTTCGTGCAGATGGTTGTTGTCTTGCAAACGCCCCCATCTGTTGACTCAGGGATCGAGATGTGGTTGCACGATCCGTTCCAGCCATGCGGATAAGATGCCTGTGATCTCGACTGCTAGTGATACGAGGCCGTTGGGATCCAGCACGGCGTTCCGTATTACCCTCCTGAACCCACCGATTCCATAATCTGCTAACAGTCATTGGATCTCGACCAACGTGAGCAGCAATGTCGCGATACGATAAACCGCAATCACGATAGGCTACAATCCGACCTTTATCAAAGTCGGAAACGTGATGGTACGCATTTCTCCTCCTTACACGAGGCATCACAACAACGTTTCACCAGGCAACGCCGGTCAACTGCTGCTCGTGTATGAGAAATCGGTTGGAAACTTTCCTCATGTTAGCACGTTGTAGGTGTCGCCACCAGCGCGAACCTTGTGTGAATGCTCTGAAAAGCTGATCATTTGCATATCACAGCATCTTCTTCCCGGCGGTTAAATTCCACGTCTGTAGCACGTCATCTTCGTGGTGTAGCAATTTTAATGGCTAGTGGTGTATTTCGCACCGAAAGGAACAATGAGTTGAGTTCTGTCTACCAGGAAATCTTGAGTACAGCAGCAAATCTGGTCTGATACTCCGTAAGCTCGCATTCTGCTCACGTTATCGCCCACCGTTTATCACGAGCATAGCTTTGCAGTAGGAGCGCAGCATCGTAAGTTTGCCGTGGAGTTGACAACGAGGGACAAGAAGAGGAATGAAGGCGATGGACGGACAACATTTGCAGTTTAAAAGTCAGGAGCTCGGAACAACATAAGAATTGGAGAGCTCATGCAGAACGGATTAGCGATGGAACATTTGCCAAAATCTGTGTGTGTATCAAAGAGAAGATGGAAATATGAACATCTGAAGTTCGCAACAGATCGAAGAGCGTAATGCATGAAGAAGAAGAAGAAGAAGAAGAAGAAGATGATGATGATGATTATGATGAACCTATCTCACTCTGAAACAGCGCCGAGTGCAGGGAGGGGAGAAGAGTTTTTACTGTGGGAACCAAAATCTTTGCGCGAAGACTTCCCGTATAAGGAGTCACGTTTGGTCAGTGGTATTTTCTAACAGGGCGGAGGTTTGGACAAGTGTTCGGAGCACTCACTTCCCCATGAGATGGGAAACCGCCTCTAAAGGGCGGAAGAATCAGCAAAGGTCAAAGGCATGAGAATATGCAAAGCAACAGAAAGCGATGGACTGAAGACACACAACTTGTATCCACAGGGCACGAGGCGTGTAATTGAAGAAGAATGTTGAAAGTTGGGTGGACTGATAAGAAATGATTTTCCTCGTAGAACCGACGAGGAGAGGCACAAGTGGAATACATTGACAAGAAGAAGTAACTTTCACAGTATTTGTGAGACCCGCAGAGAGTGAAAACTATAGGAGAAAACAGAGATAGGAACACTCGTATACCTGAAGGTGACTCTGAGTCATCTAGTCTGGTATGAAGGTACTGGCGCAGGAGTGTAATTCGATGCGGGCTGCATCGCAGAGGTCAGCCAGAAAACTGATGACATTTGATGGACAAACTTATGTTTGCAAATTAAGAAAGCGTTACCGCGCTAGGGAATCGAATTCGGTTTTTTGGTGATCTCAGGAGCTTACTAAAAGGTGCGACTTATAGACAAGTACAAGTCTCCTAAAAGGGAATTGTAGCTAGCTATGTAGTTTTTGACGGAAAAAACGGAACTGGTGCAGTCTTATTACCGTTAGTAAATTGCACGAAGTGTTATGCTTGTAGTGTAACTTTTGAATTTCATAGGTTCGAACTGTTGCTTCGTTTTGCCTTTTTGGAGATTTGTGCAGAATTTGTATGTTGGGTGCATTGTACTAACAGTCAGCTGTGGAAGTTGTGGTTCAACTATGCGCAATAAGACTGTGCACGAAATTTTTCATTGATGTTACAGTATTGTCAATTTTAGCCCTGTCTCGCAGGACATACCGAGAATGACAACCCTTATTAAGTGTAGCAGTGCCGACAACTGACCCACGTCCACCAATTGTTTCTTCGTTGATCAGTGTAATTAGTCTCGCACGCTGACATCTGTGACAGTGCGTATACTCGTATTCCAGGGAGACAGCGAGTGAAATTTGCGCGACGTCATTAGTTCTCTGATGACAATAAGAGCAAAGGTTTCGCGTTATTTCACCGCTTCCTGATACCCTGGAGGATATGGAAGCGGCATAATCAGATTTTCATGGGCTTACTGGTGCAAACCCTGTAAATGTGCCCTGTAAATGTGCCTCTGGCAGCCCCATTTCGTTCTTTTTCCGTCTCAGAGATTACTACAGTAAGATGTAATGAAACAGGACATTACACATTATCAGTCGGCGTTATTCGCCATCGCTACATAATACTCGCGAGGCCAGAGACCGGATATACACCAAAAATGACGATCTGTTGGTGATACGTGTTACGTTTCTACATCTCTCGGTCTCTTGGGAGCTGAAAAGGGGCTGTTAGTATCAATATCAAAAGCTGAAATGGACTGGTGTTTGACAATGACAAAACATTCCTATGTTGCAAGAGTAATGGTGCAAAAAAGTACGCAATGTGAGTTTTATCGCCTTTGGCGTGTGTTACGTGCACCAGTTTTCACGACAACCGATTACCACCTTAAAAATCGGCATTACAAAGATACTCCACGATTTGGTCCAAAGGATCTCGCGATGCCGACCTGTCGCCGTACTGTCCCCCGTCATACAACATCATTTCGATATGGCGTATGCGTTTCCGTAAAAGAGAAAGATGTTAACATCGATTGTAATTTTAAGTAAGTGACAGTGAATATCATAACAAACGTGCAACTAAGTGGAGAAACTGTCACCGCAGCGTAATTATAATAACGATGCTTCATCTTTATGTAGGTACAGATATATTTTCGACAAATGCTGCCTTGCCACTTACAATTGTTCCACTTGTATCTGTTTAGTCACCAGCAAATAATTTTCTTTGTATTCATATTGTGATCTCCAGCAATATAAACATGTACATTAATGTATAAACACCTGAGGATGGGCACAAGCCCGAAACCGGCCGTGTGACGACTAAATAATCTTTTATTGTGACTGGTAGCGGAAATTTTTCTACACCGTATAAAGGAACAGTCACGGAGTTCAACAGCATACAGTATGGATAAAATTCACTCTATACCTCTTTATAACCGGGATAAAGGAATTGCTAACAGCGCAGCTTGGCAACCCGTATTTAAAGCTTGTCAGTCGGCAGCGAAGTTATGGTGCACCTTAAGCATAGCGAATGTCAATTGCTCCAGGATTCCGACCTTATAAACGAGAGCTTACGGTTTCATGTCTCGAATTACAGAGCCACCACCACAGGTTAGTATTCAAGGAGTGTGATCCGAATCCTACCTTAAAAGGAAATGGGAAGAGGGATCATTCTTCTAGCATGGCGGACGCGGTGTGAAGTGACTAACATGAAATACGAATGAAATCATAGTCACATATTTTAAACAATGTACATTACAGCGTAATAATTTGTGGGACACAAGCCTATGAACAGAATAAGTTGGACAACAATTTCAGTAGCTTGAATGGTCTCTTTGGCTGCAAAACAGACTAGCAAACCTACAGAAGATCATGGGAAACGGCCGATGTCAGCTGAAAGATAGTATTCCGCGCTACTTCCACTTATTGCCGTAACTACGCTATCAGATCAAAAGTATCCGGCACCAGTTATGCGCCTCCCCCCCCCCCCCCCCTTCGCCTTGAACTCTGCTCGGGGCGTTTTCAGTGGGGGTGTCAGTGTCCGTGGAGGTATGAAGAGCCGAAGCCAGAAAAGGCAGTGGCTTTGGACGCTGTGGTTTGGAGCAAAGTCGACGTTCTCACTTATTCCAAACGTGTTCAACTGGGTTCAGGTCTGGAGTACGGGCCGGCCAGTCTGTTTCTGGGATGTTATTGCCCACAAACCATTGCAACAGATGCCTGTTTATGAGAGCGTGCATTGTCGTGCTGATAAAATCATCGTCTAAAACCTGTTCCTCCTCCGTATGCACTTCGCAATGACGTAAAGTCTGTATGTATCCTTCCGCCTTTAGAGTTTTCTTAAGTACAACAAGGGGACCACACTCGCACCACCAACAAGAGTCCCATACTTCACTGATGACACTACACGTGATGAGAGGTAACATTCTCCATATATTAGCAAAACCTAAACGCCTATATCCGACTGCACAGCAAATAGCATGATTCTTCACTCCAAGTCAATCGTTTCCAGTCATCTGCCGTGCAGTGGCGCCGCTTAGCACTGACTACACAAATGTGTGACTTACGAGGAGCTACCAGACCACTGAATCCCATTCTTTTAAACTCGCTATGCACTGTCACTGTGCTAGCTGGACCGCTGATACCACTTTGGAACTGACGAGCGATACTTCCCGCTGATTTCACGCGATTTTTTTTTTTTTCAACCACTCTCCGCAATACTCGACGACCCCTATCCGTCAGTACATGAGGTCTGCCTAGTTTTGGTTTTGCTGCGGTTAGTTGGTCCCTCGCAATCACATCATCCAAAGTAGCCTTGGCCAGCTTAAGAGGAGAGTTGAAATGTCACTGATGGATTTGTTAGTCAGCTGACATCCTATGACTAGTCCACGTTCGATGTCACACAGCTCTCATGACAGACCCGTTCATCTGTTACCGTTTCTCTAGTGACTACACAATGCTCCCCGCCTGATTTTGCAGTGGCGGGTCCGCTTCTCATGACATCTAGAGGTCAATTCTGCATTACACAGGTGTGTCCGTATACTTTTGATCTGAAAGTGTAGTCAAGGGCTGCGGTAAAAATGAAAACCAGACGAGAGGTAGACCGATCACGCCATTCGCAGGCTTAATGGGGATAAGGTTTTGCTGATCGAGCTGGCAAGGATGATAACCTTCGAGACCACATTGGATAAGGCGATACTTGTGCTCAGAGACATTGTCTCAGCACATAATATTGTTCTTCAGTTTTTGATAAACTGAATGTTATAGTGGCGAAAACGTCTGTTATCAGTGCTAGGAAATCCTAGGAGAAAATATAAGAGACAATGAAAGTTTGATTCTGACCTGAATGCATACTGAGATAGCCTAATGTACACAATTACGGTGGCTTCGCAATAAGCAGGAAATCTGGGTTCGAGTCCCGGATTGGTACAAATTTTTCAATAATCGCTGTATGTTTACGAACACTTTATGTTAGTTCATGCCTTCGAAAGGCCTTCAGCTATCCACAAGGAAACAATCGCTTCTTTAAAAAATGCTACACGTTATTTAGGAAACAATGGGAGGATTCTGGAAAACTGTGATGCACCTGTTAAACAGAATCGCGTATGAGAGACTAGAATGGCCACTTCTATATTACACCTCTTGCTTTTATTTGTTATTTACATGTCTATTTACGTAGAACCAAATTGAGGAGTCAATAATCTCCATGGTCAATAAGTCAGTACATGGTATTACATCAGTAAAGTTAAAAATAAACATAATAAAATTTACACGGATCCTATTCAGATAACAAGCTGCCAATTATATATTAGCGTAACAACGACATAACACAGCAATTTGCTTAACATTTATCATGAACTCGACAACAGAAAGTAACCTTTGAACAACAAGAAAATTCTTCCGTTTTAGACTCGAAACTGCGACGATTACTGCTAAGATTTTTTTTACTTATCGTGTACATTAATGAAAATCAATGCAGTAGAGTACTGCCTTTCTGCACAAGACTCAAGGAGGTACAATCCAAAGGCAGATTGGACTTCTGCCTAATATTAACTGGGTGAAACTAGCTAATTCTATTGAATAAACTCACAGTGTTAACAGCATAAGACATTACAGAAAATTTATACTGAGAGGCCAGTGTCAGAATCCCCAGACTTCTGAACAGAGGGTGACAACTGGTTTGCAAAATTATGTCACATATTGTTCAAATTGCTCATTTCTGAGTCACAAGTCTCCTTTGTGAGTGGTAACAGTTACCCCAGAATATAAAACTGTATGTCATAAGTGAATGAAAATAAGTGGGTTAATTTTCTTCTTTGATTATCACTTATTACAGATGATCTAATGGTAAATATAGCAGCACTCTGTTTTTGAACAATATCCTGACCATGCACTTTCCACAGCAGCTTAGCATTTACCTGAACTCCTAGGAATAAAAATTGTTCAGACTCACTAATCACACGTACACTCTGTATATCAGACTGTCAGCTTTAATGCATTAGAAACTGTAAAAACTGAGTCTTATTGTGATTTATCTTCTACAAGCTATGAATGTGTGTCTTGAATGGCACTACTTGATACACTGCCAGTAGGGATACATGGGGCTCGTAACTCCAAACATCTAGGCTACCCTGAATGAAATGCATGTTGTGCCAGTATTATTAGAATGTGTTTTAGTGGCTATGCATGCCGATGGTCACAGTTAAGCAGAGAGAGGCAGGAGAAGGTGATGGATAGTGAGTAGGAGGGAAAGGTGGACAGCAAAAGGGGGATGAATAGAAGGATACACATAGGGGAGGAAGAGGAGGAGGAGATCGACAGTGAGGGGGAGGAGAAGATGGACAAAGAGAGGGGGGAGTAAGACTTGGACACAGCAAGAGGAGGAAGAGGTGGAGAGATAGTGTGTGAAGAAGGAGATGGCCAGGAGAGAGGGGTGTAGTGAACAGAGAGAGGGGGAGGGGTTTGGACAGAGAGAGTTGCTTGAGAAGGAGAGAGGGGAAGGAGAGAATGGATAATGAGAAGGGGAGGAGGAGATGTATAGTGAAAGAAGGCAGGATGAAGTTTCCAGGGAAAGTGGGACGAGGAGATGGATGAACAAGAGGGTGCAGGAGGAGATAGACAAGCAGAGAAGAGGAGGAAGAGATGGACAGAGACAGATGTACAGAGAGGGTTGGAGGAAGAGATGGACAGACAGTGGGGTGAGGAGGATACGGTCAGAGAGAAGGGTGGAGGGGATGGACAAAGTGAGGGGGAGAAGGAAATGGACAGAGAGAGGGGAGGAGGTGCTGAAAAGAAAGAAGTGGAACTTTATTGATTACCACCCACATCCCTTTATGCTTGACATGTTGCCTGACGGCAATGGCAGCTTTTAGCAGATAACTGTGTCTCAGAAGAGCAGAACATTGCTACAGTGATTTGAAGAGCCGGATACTGGGCTCAACAATGGTGTCCTCGCCACCAAATTCGAACGACCTGGTTCATTTATTCTTTTGAACTTTATCCACAGTTCGTTTGTGTGTTCAAGGCGCAAATCAAATTATTTTTGTCAGACAAATGAAATAAGCTCTTCTTTCTCGACTTTACTGGATACGTAAACTTTTCTGTTTACTTTCCTAGCTCTTTGCACCATGGTTCTCATTGTTGCTCCAACTCTGACTTTGTCACTGATCTCAGTGCCTACTGAAATGTCCTCAAGGAGGACTGCTCTAGTTGGCGCCCAGGAGAGTAGGTAGTATATTTCCATCATCGGTAGCGTTGTGGACCACTGGTCTACGTAATTTTCAAACAAAGTTTTTATAATTATTTGGGAGGAAGTTCTCTCTCGTCTGCCTCTCGTGAAGTTGTACAAGGGAATGCTGAAAAGTAGTACCTCTGAATTTCTTATGTGACAGCTTGCAGTCCGCAGCTCGTGGTCGTGCGGTAGCGTTCTCGCTTCCCGCGCCCGGGTTCCCGAGTTCGATTCCCTGCGGAGACAGGGATTTTCTCTGCCTCGTGATGACTGGGTGTTGTGTGATGTCCTTAGATTAGTTACGTTTAAGTAATTCTAAGTTCTAGGGGACTGATGACCATAGATGTTAAGTCCCATAGTGCTCAGAGCCATTTGAGCCATTTGAAAGCTTGCAATGCTTTTCAAATAAAACCAACTTTATTAACATTCTACATCTTTATTCTTCAGGTCTACATATTTATTTCACAACACAGTCACCGTGACAACGAACACATTTCTCCCAACGAGATACCAGTTTGTTGATACCGTCACTCTTGAATGTTTAAGTTTACTGACGGAGCCACAACTTCGCGTCTACTTGCACCGCTTCATCACTATCAAAAATGAAGTCCCTGAAAGTTTGCCTTAAGCTGTGGAAAAAGATGAAAATCGGATGGAGCCAAGTACGAACCGTATGGAGGATAATCGATAATAGTGGACCCAAGGGTTCGGACGGCTGAAGATGTCGCAGCGCTAGTGTGTGATCTGGCATTGTCACCTGTGGACGATCTATTCGAATCGAAACTCGATTCCGGCATTCTGTTTCTCTTGCATCGACGTTACACACCGCCATGTTACACCCGGAGCCCTGTAGCAGCAGAGGGCTGCAGATACGCAGACATAAGGAATAAAGATGTAGAATGTCTGTTTTATTTAGAAAACTTTCAGAGTTTTCACATACAGTATTCAGAGGCATTACTTTTCAGCAATCCCTCGTAATTTTTCCAACCAATTGTGTGGTAGTTAAAAGCTTCTCCGTCTGTTGTAGCACGCGTGGCTTGGAAACATACGTATTCGAAGGTTTTCGCTGACGTTATCAGTTACTAGTACAGTTTGGTTTGGTGATGACAGAATGAGCCTAGTACAACTTTCATCCCAGTCTTTATTATTATCATTCACGCCTAAGGATTTCGCATCACGAGCCTCAAATTTTATCTCAGTTTATTTAAGATTCTTTTTTCTGCTACAATTCCCATTATATGGAGGCTGTATTTTCCTACTGGCAGCTTCCGGCTTTGCCCATAAATATGTGCTTACTATTGTGTAGGTCCCGCCACATTTCAACAGTACTTCAAACTGGGACCCAGTACTTCAATATTCTCTGTTAACATCCTTGATAATGGATCGCGTCGTTCCTATTAGACTTAATGTCTAAGCCTGAACGTACGACAATTGAACCATTATCTATTCGAATTATCTGTTTCCTAACACGGCTGAAAGATAAGTATGACCAACGATGCTCAAGTCATAAGCGTGGCATAACCAAGAGATTGTAACGAAAATCAGAGAGGAAAAGTGGCTTGAATTTAAGAATTTGCAGCATATAGCGTACGTTGATGAATGCAGTTAATCTCGCGGAACGCCCAGAGTAAATTTAAGCGATTCTTTAGCGTAATAGGATAAAGCACGCTGCACACAACACTGCGAGATCCGTAAAATGTGCAAAACTGTTAATAAAATGAGAAATTTTTGCAAAAGTCCGATTCCTGTGGACGTCAGTCAGCTACCCATTAAACGCGAAACTCTAAATTATTCAGTGTAATTTCACAGTCCCCATTCAGCGTCTAATTAGCAAAATTTAGCAATTGGATTTACTGTAATTAGGGACAGCCACCGGGAAACTAAGTCCTTTTTCCACGGAGGTGCCTATTTTTTTTATTATGAGAGATTTATTAAATAATAAGTAAAAATGAACTGAAAGTTTCCTTTTACAATGCGCGTTGTAGCTTAATGAAAATACGGAAAAAAAATTAGGCTGAGTTAAAATACTTTCGTCTTTTTTTCCCCTCTCTGCCAGAAAAAAAATGGTTCACCGTTTTTCCGTTTGAGTAATTTTCAGCCATTTGCTGCCTCGCTCGGCGGACAAAGGATTCTGCGGTATCCGGTGCGAAGCGCCAGAGTTGGTAGTTCCCCGGTGAGATCACAGATGGCGCGCGTGCTCACTTCCGTGGCGGTACAGCGCGTGCTATACCACGCCTACGCTCCACGCACGAAATAATTAATGCTTGCCCTCCCGTACATCCGATGGAATTACGCAACGCTACGAACAGCGAGCGGGATAATGTTCCAATCTAATATCGTAATTTGCTTTACATCCAATAAACCGTTTTACGTATATAAAATAATTCGTTTGTGTCCGTCAGTAGCTCTCATTACCATAACGATGATTCATTAGCAAACAGCGTCTTTTTTTTCATCGCCGTACGCGCGCGTATTCGAAAACGACAATTTTGCAGGTTTCGTAAGATCTGTATAAATCTCCCTGTTGATTAATTACATATACATATTAGAAAATCGTAGAGGGAGACCAAGAGACGAATACACTAAGCAGATTCAGAAGGATGTAGGTTGCAGTAGGTACTGGGAGATGAAGAAGCTTGCACAGGATAGAGTAGCATGGAGAGCTGCATCAAACCAGTCTCAGGACTGAAGACCACAACAACAACAACATATTAGAAAAGTTGACTTGTGTGAGAATGTGGTACGTTACGAATTACGACCGAGAAAAACAGTACCAACAAAAATTTGTATTGTTCGACAATGTGGCTGCTACATGCGCTGCAGGTAAACAAGCACGGCAAACACTCATCATGTAGGACACTGAATCTAGATAACTGGCGGAGGCTGACGAAATCAGTGTTGGTTTAGAGGACAGGAAAAAGTTCATTCAGTATTCTTTGCTCTGTAACCTATTTCTTTCAGTACGTGAGTGACTGGTTTACGAAATACAATTATGCAAGAACTTCGAAGCTGCAGCTGAAAGTCAGCATTAAATCTACAGCATACGAGTAAACGAAAAATTTTCGTATCACGACGAGCGACATCGAGCTGTTGCAGAAAATTAGCACAACCAGTATCATTAGGCATAATGTCTAAGATCTTAAAGGAAGTTCGTCTTAAATGTTTTAATTATGGTCTGTGTTTTCGCTGAGTGCAAAGTCTACCACGCAGTTGTGTACACGAAATAAAATCGCATAAATAAATGGCAAACAGAACGAGTAAACAAATTCAAACAGCAGATAGTTCTGACGACATGGCTCACATAAGAGAAGTCTGGAAGAGACCTATATCCAGCAGTGGATGATGAGGACGTGCAGAAACATGGACAAAATGAAGGCATTTATTGCAAATATTTGCCGTTCTAAGTACAGAGATTATCTTGCACTTCTCTGACTCGTCGCGAATTTTTAAAAACTTTGTATGTACAACAAGTCGTTTTTATTTCAGTGCAATATGACTATAAATCAGCTGCAAATCGAGCTCATCGCAAGAAAGTACATTCACTATCTGATTCGGCTGGTTATCCAAGAAATGTTATATGGTAGCAGAAGATCTGATAGGAGAAAAATATGCTTGCTGTCCAACCTCGAAATATAATTCCTCAGGAAAGCGAGAAATCGAAACACCACGGGTCATAAAATAGCATCACTACACTATGAAAAAATTCTTTTTTTTAGATATTCTGAAAATTAAAATGTTGCAATATCAATATTCTTACAGGATCTGAAACTTCCTATGTGGCATGTGAATGACTTGCGAAGGTTACCTCAGTAGCTTTGGTATTTTTCACTATCTAGACAGGCTACTGGCTCCTTACAGTTCTGCTGAATGCTGACGGTAAAAATTTGATGAGTAAATGTGATTAGTATCATTCATCGCCTTTTTTTTTTTTTACTTTCGCTGTATTTGCAGAAAATTAATCTGCCTTCCTGCCCTTCCCGTTTTATGATTCTTTTTTCCCTCAAAATTACCCCACCAGTTTTTATTTCAGCCAATAACTGCCTGGTATCTTATACTCTTCTTAGTTCTGACTCTTTTCTCAATTTGCTGACCCATTCTATCCCTTGCATTCTTCATCACATCCACATACCGAAATGTTGAATAAAAAGTCTTCTGCTCAGGCTGTTGAAGTCTTTTTACTGAAAGATGACAGCGGTATCACATTCTTAAAATGCATCATCATGTGATACTTTGTTTTAAATCGTTGTAGTACACAGGAAATCAATTATAACCTAGTCTCATCGTTCATCGTCAAAGCAATAAAAGTAAGTAACTCGCTGTAAAGCGGTGGTCCAAATTAAAATGACGGGGTCAGAACAACCACCTTATTCGCTGACTGCTCAGGGAGGTAACACGGCCGTTGTGACTTGGCTACAATGTTTTTCCTGTACATGACATTGAAATATATATCTCACCTTATGATGCATTTTAAGAATGCGACACCGGTCGCAACCTGAGCGCAGGACATTTTATCCATTGTGGAGAATTTCAGCTGTGCTTTACCTGGTTTTAAAGTTACATGTTCCCATACCGAAAGCTTCGTTCCTGTTCCCCTCCTCCACCAGTGCCCAATTTACTGCAATATTTTGAGAATATTCTAGGTTTTCTCCATTAGACATAATTTTCTGATTTTTTTCCGTCCCTAAATGTGCATAAATATCATTTTTCACTCCACAACCATTTCCTGAAGTTCTTTTAACAGGACCAAACTTCAAATTCTATCATGTCTTACGTTTAGTTTGCATCCTTTTATTTTTATCGAACCGCTCTTTATCACAGCCTCTTGATACAATTTGTAAACAGTAGGAGACAGGCACTAATCTGCCTTACACCTTTTTCAAGTTCCAGTTCGTTAATACAAAGAGCTAAAATAACTTTGTTTTCTAGTAGACTCAAATTTTCTCTTTTGCATGAGAGTTTCTCCGTGAAAGCATTATCCACGTCTTATATGCTCGAAGCATACCATTAGCGTACTGGCGGTTTTTTTTTTTTCGTATACATTTTTATAGTCCTCAACGATGATTTCCTATATGGTAACTTTTTTTTAGTTTTGGTTCAAATGGCTCTGAGCACTATGGGGCTTAACATCTATGGTCATCAGTCCCCTAGAACTTAGAACTACTTAAACCTAACTAACCTAAGGACATCACACAACACCCAGTCATCACGAGGCAGAGAAAATCCCTGGCCCCGCCGGGAATCGAACCCGTTTTTTTTTTTTTTAGTTTTGAAGATAAATACAGTGAGAGGAGACAATTAAGCATCTCGTAAGGCAGAAACGTTTAACCGCACAGTCCCTTTCATGTCTACACTTCCTGAAACATTGCGCTTTCCGTCACATATATAGAGACCATCATACTTCACTTCAAGCCCGTCATGTTTTTGTGTGGCATCTGTACTACTTTTCGCATAATGTTCCGGCCAAGATCTCCGTGCATGCACCAACTGCGAGGAGACGCTTGTTAGTTGGCGACGCTGCCTACAGATGGCAGGAGCGCTGCCTTCTCACAAGCACCACGTGCACAGCCGGCAAAGCAACTTCGCTTAAGAAATGCAACTAATTCTCTGTACTCTATATTTATCTATCTCTGCTCTTAATATTCGTTTCGGTGCTTTGTGCGGACGGGAGAGTTTGCGCAGATGAATGTATGAACACAATCTCAATTTTTCTTACATGCCGCAAATAAGCCTCTTGAGAACGCAACATGCGCCGACGTTGAACTTTGCTCTGCTGCTGCATTCCCGAGGTACACCGTTTCTATTACAAGCTTCGAATCGACATAATTTGCAGTCCGTCATAGATTTTTTGATACAGTTTGAAGATGTTACTTTGGCAACATGTCTATTATTTGAGAATGACTATTTGCACATTTTGGTGTTAGTCACACAGTACATTAATCAAACTTTCCCTGATCGGTTACAGCAGTTATGTTCCTTTATCACCAAAGTAAGTGGACCTTATTGTAGCAGTTTTTTGTACGTGAAACTGAATAAATACACGAACCCCACATAGAAAAAAAATACAGACACAATACACGAATCAGCCGTTCAGATGATGGGAAGACATTCTGAGAATGCAGTTCCCATTTTGCGCAAGGCATTCTCACTGACGTGTACATGTAGTGGCGATAACTGAAACGCGTTTAAAACTTACTCCAGTTCATGGAAGGGATGGTACAGCAACCGGTAATATATGACGAAGAAACAAAGTGTTAGTTGCGGGGTTGTAATTATTATTTATTTACCGATGACGCGTTTCGCCTTATTCAGGCATCTTCAGATTGGCCTACACAAAAATTTATATTTCATTAGATGTGGCAGGTCACCATTTTGCAAAATTGAAGTTACTAGCAAGAAATTTAGCATTCATCGGGCTACGTCGCGTGCCTCAACACGGTAATCGGTTGTTTTCTCTGTTTTTCTTTTCTTCTCGTATTTTCGTGGTGGTGTAACATAAATTTTTATGAAAATTGCGCTCACCGAGTGCGACTATTTTTCGGTTTATACCGTTCTACTTATTTACAGAATACTGCGGAATGTTTCCGAATATCTAACAAAGGCAATTATTTACTGGGACGTCCTATATGCTTACGTGCCTAACAACGTCTAATATCAGTAAGTCATGTTACAACTTCTTGCCAGTAATTCCAGTTTTGCAAAATGGGGTCTTGCCACTTCTAACGAAATATAAATTTTTTGTCTTGGCCGATCTGAAGATGCCTGAATCAGGCAAAACGCGTCATTGATAAATAAATAA
This sequence comes from Schistocerca serialis cubense, assembly GCF_023864345.2. Taxonomy (NCBI): domain Eukaryota; kingdom Metazoa; phylum Arthropoda; class Insecta; order Orthoptera; family Acrididae; genus Schistocerca; species Schistocerca serialis. The sequence continues at coordinate 187,666,637 of NC_064646.1, read as the reverse complement.
TAATTACAACCTTGGAACCAAGACTGTTTGTTTCTTCATTGAAACGCGTTTGTTTGAATACCGTGGCAGTATTCTCACATGTTAATCTAAGTGGCTGTAAAATATCCGCGTTGTTTGTATCAATAAATCGATTCACTAAGCTATGTGTTTCCTCTTTATTATCAACATGACATCCACTAGAAACTTGTTTGTATGAACATTTTAATTCCAAATATTTCGTACTATCAGCTCCCGAAATACTTACGTTATTTTCTGACACACCCTTTACAGTGACTACGGCAGTAAGTTTTTAACTACACTCTGCAGCTACCCGCACTAGAATTAGTATGAAATCACTATGAAAATGGAGAAACTGCAGCAGCAGAACACTCAAAAATTTAAAAACGAGGGCGCTGCCAGAGCACTTTAACATTAACTTCACAAACAACAAAAATTACAAATCAGAAAACTAGGTCAGTGGAGAGGAATTATGGAACTGCGCAACTACGAGTTATTCTGATTACTCGACATGTATCATTCGCGATCCTATCTTTTCCTTTGTACTTAATTCTAACGACAGTACGCTACAGCAAAGGAACAGAGCACCCATTTTTGCTGCGTTAGTGCTACCACCAGCAAAATTACTGGCAACAGCCGAGTTTCTGTCTGTAAAGCAAGATTCGTTATCACCAAATATAATTTAAGTGTCTTTTCTGAAGGTACAGTTTGTTATGTAAGAACGTGGTGGGTATTACACACAGATTGTAAAAGATATTGCCTTAGTTCTTGCACAACCCAATAGACGGAACCTTTGTTCTTCATGCGATGGCCATAAAGCATTAGTTTACTTTGAATTCTTCAGGGAGATACAGAAGAAGAGAAATATGTGCAGCTTACGCATCGCGTTTTGAGGCGGGGTTTCTCCGTAACGGTCTCCAAGGTCTGAAAATGAGACATGTCGCGGCTTCGAAATATACCGGGAAATCAAAGTCATTTGTACAAAATTTGGTTAACAGCTGTAAACTGGTTAAAAACGTGGATGATTTTGAAATACATGGTTCAATTGGTAAAGTGACTCTGAAAGTGGAAAAAAATGATTATGAAGTGCAAAATGGCTAAGCAGGGATGGCTAGAGGACAAATGTAAGGATGTAGAGGCTTGTCTCACCAGGGGTAAGATAGATACTGCCTACAGGAAAATTAAAGATACCTTTGGAGAAAAGAAAACCACTTGTATGAATATCAAAAGCTGAGATGGAAACCCAGTTCTAAGCAAAGAAGGGAAAGCAGAAAGGTGGAAGGAGTATATAGAGGGTCTATACAAGGGCGATGTACTTGAGGACAATATTATGGAAATGGAAGAGGATGTAGATGAAGATGAAATGGGAGATATGATACTGCGTGAAGAGTTTGACAGAGCACTGAGAGACCTGAGTCGAAACAAGGCCGCGGGAGTAGACAACATTCCATTAGAACTATTGACAACCTTGGGAGAGCCAGTCCTGACAAAACTCTACCATCTGGTGAGCAAGATATATGAGACAGGCGAAATACCCTCAGACTTCAAGAAGAATATAATAATTCCAATCCCAAAGAAAGCAGGTGTTGACAGATGTGAAAATTACCGAACTATCAGTTTAATAAGTCACGGCTGCAAAATATTAACACGAATTCTTTACAGACGTATTGAAAAACTAGTAGAAGCGGACCTCGGGGAAGATCAGTTTGGATTCCGTAGAAATATAGGAACACGTGAGGCAATATTGACCCTACGACTTATCTTAGAAGCTAGATTAAGGAAAGGCAAACCTACGTTTCTAGCATTTGTAGACTTAGAGAAAGCTTTTGACAATGCTGACTGGAATACTCTCTTTTAAATTCTGAAGGTGGCAGGGGTAAAATACAGGGAGCGAAATGCTATTTACAACTTGTACAGAAACCAGATGGCAGTTATAAGAGCCGTGGGACATGAAAGGGAAGCAGTGATTGGGAAGGGAGTGAGACAGGGTTGTAGCCTCTCCCCGATGTTATTCAATCTGTATATTGAGCAAGCAGTGAAGGAAACAAAAGAAAAATTCGGAGTAGGTATTAAAATCCATGGAGAAGAAATAAAAACTTTGAGATTTGCTGATGACATTGCAATTCTGTCAGAGACAGCAAAGGACTTGGAAGAGCAGTTGAACGGAATGGATAGTGTCTTGAAAGGAGGATATAAGATGAACATCAACAAAAGTAAAACGAGGATAATGGAATGTAGTCGAATTAAGTCGGGTGATGCTGAGGGAATTAGATTAGGAAATGAGACACTTAAAGTAGTAAAGGAGTTTTGCTATTTGGGGAGGAAAATAACTGATGATGGTCGAAGTAGAGAGGATATAAAATGTAGACTGGCAATGGGAAGGAAAGCGTTTCTGAAGAACAGAAATTTGTTAACATCGAGTATAGATTTAAATGTGAGGAAGTCGTTTCTGAAAGTATTTGTATGGAGTGTAGCCATGTATGGAAGTGAAACATGGCCGGTAAATAGTTTGGACAAGACGAGAATAGAAGCTTTTGAAATGTGGTGCTACAGCTACAGAAGAATGCTGAAGATTAGATGGGTAGATCACATAACTAATGAGGAGGTATTGAATAGGATTGGGGAGAAGAGAAATTTGTGGCACAACTTGACTAGTAGAAGGGATCGGTTGGTAGGACATGTTCTGAAGCATCAAGGGATCACCAATTTAGTATTGGAGGGCAGCGTGGAGGGTAAAAATCGTAGAGGGAGACCAAGAGATGAATACACCAAGCAGATTCAGAAGGATTTAGGTCGCAGTAGTTACTGGGAGATGAAGCAGCTTGCACAGGATAGAGTAGCATGGAGAGCTGCATCAAACCAGTCTCAGGACTGAAGACCACAACAACAACAACGTTTTTTCGGAGAAGCCATTTTTAATATTACGTCAAGCGCAAGCAAAATCCACTTTGAAATGGCTGTCAACGCAAATTCGACGAATTTGGAGGTCTCTTCCACGTAAATACGTGGAAATTACGTTTCAAGCATGCCTCGGAGATGCACTGCATTTACCGACGCTGTGGGTGATCGGATGTATTATTATTTGTAATTTCATTTTTCTGTGTTTCGTATATGATGTATGTCCACATGTTTTAATTTGTTGTCAACTATATTTTTCTACTAATTAACCAGATCACGATCTTACGCAACAGACTGTAAATGTCTGGCATGTACCCATGTACGGAAGTGAAACGCAGACGTTAACGCAGCTCAAACAAGAAGATGCTACAGAAGAGAGGATTTTTTTGCCTAGCTTGACTAAAGGAATGTATCCGTTGACAGGACACATCCTGAGCCATCAAAGAATCGTCCATTTGATAACGAGAGGAGGGAGGGGTAAAAATTGTAAAGGGAGACCAAGACATAAATACGGTGAACAGGTTCAGATGAATGTAGATTGCAGTAGCTATGCAGAGATAAAACAGGCTACTCCAGGATACACTAGCGTGAAGAGCTGCATCAAACCAGTCTTCGGACTGAAAACTACAACAACAACATGGTTATCACATCACCTGCACACCGACATCGTAAGAGATATAACACACTGAGCTGCACCATTTAACGTACAGTTGTAAAATGGGACATGGGACGTTCTCGGCTTATTCAGATGGTGAAACCGTAGCTCAAAATAGGCCAAGTTTTTAGGAATGTGCCTCCCGGTACACAGCCTAAATTTGCCACGAATATTCAATAACTAAGTTATTATTTACATCCGATACATAAAATACTTTGAACTCAAGCTGAGGTAATCTATAGGTAACAAATACTTACAATATAGCGCTAGTTGAAGTCGTAATAAATGATTATTGAGCGCTGCAATTTTTGTCTCAGCACGATGGCAAGGAGAAAATTTGTTTATCTGACAGGTCAAAAAGCACTGGAAAATACCAGCCTATTTCTGCCATTACCTATTAAATTAGACTCAAATCGTTCCCATGATGTAATTTTCTTAAAATTTGAGAAATCTGGGAGTCACAATGTGCCAAATAGGGAGAATCTGGTGGATATTCCATTGACTCGCATTTAAAATCCTTCTTGGCTAAGTACCTTTGAAGGAATGTGAATTTTCCAGAACGAAAATGATCCCTTTATTATTCCACGTCTCTTCGCCGTATTTTTTATCCAGTCGATCCAAACGTCTCGGATAGTATTGGACAATTTTGTTAATCACTAAGGTGAATCACTTTGGCATTACAGCAACCATTAGTTGCAATCTCTGCGGCAGGCAAAATAGATTCTACTTTTTCTGTTTGAGAACCACCGGTTTACACCCACCACCGTGACTGAGGTTGCGTTTCTGGCACTAAGAAGTTAAATCACGTGTCATTCATAGTGACAAATTTGTGCACAAAATAAGCTGGGTTAAATTTAAAGCTACCACAAAATCACTAAGAAAACAGTATTCACATTTAATTTTCGTAATTAGTGCAACACCCATTTTGCACAAAAGCTTTTTCATATAAATTCTTCGAATAATATGCACCACACTGATTTTGGTATCGTATTCCAGTTTATCAATTTAAACAAGGCAAATATAACAGGACTATTTTTAAATATGTATAAATGAAACTATTCCGCAGAGATTTTACACACAACTCACTATACTGCACAACATGCAAAAAAAAAAAAAAAAAAAAATTTTACAATCATTATAATCAAAACCATCCCTATGGCAGCCCTAGATACGCTATTTTAAATTGCCGGCGATCGCAGCCAAATTTCCACATGATCCGCCCTGGATGTAAAATACCTTTTATTAAAAGTCACGACCGGTTTCGTGTCAACTGAAGATGCATTCTCAGGTTATATGCACAAAAATAATAAGGAAAAGCTTTTTTTTACAAAGAATTCTTAACAGTGGTATGACAATGAAATGATACTAAAAAGTAGTATATACAGTCTTATACAGCAATACCACTCAGTTTTTATTAATAATTTAACTGTCCGCTTTCAGTATTTTTATAAATGGGACTCAATCATTTTACCTATTTTTAAAGCGGTTTAGAACATGTACAACCGTCCCCCAGCCTTCACGCCTTCTAAAGCGATGGTTTTGTTTCCGTGGCCTCTGGTTGCTGCTGCTCAACCACCTTCGTGTTCGTAGGACGGTGAAGCCCTTCTCGTTTCAAAATGGTTCAAATGGCTCTGAGCACTATGGGACTTAACATTTGTGGTCGTAAGTCCCCTAGAACTTAGAACTACTTAAACATAACTAACCTAAGGACATCACACACATCCATGCCCGAGGCAGGAGTCGAAACCTGCGACCGTAGCAGTCGCGCGGTTCCGGACTGAGCGCCTAGAACCTTCTCGTTTATTGGATTATGAATCCAATTGAAATTGTCAGGGTGCGTTACTACTTTACAGCTTTATTTGGCCTGTTTGGTCTTTATTTCCGTAGGTTCTGCTATCCTCTTCATTTTAACTAAGGACCACCGCTTTTACCGCTCTGTTCATAACCTGACGTGAATCATGGTGAGTGGCTCTAAGGCAGTTACCTTTCCGCTAAGACCTGTTACAGAAAATCTGTGAGGACTTTCAAGTATTTCTATACATCAAGTTTTCTTCAGGCCACTGTTAAGAATCTTTCGTATAAAAAAGTTCCTTATTAATTTTGTACAGACCATCTGAGGTTGCACCTTCAATTGACGCGAAACCGGTCGTGACTTTTCGTAAAAAGTGTTTTGAAGCCAATGCGCATCACTTCATTCAAAAAGTCTGAGAAGTATTCTCAGCCTAGCACTTCGCTAACAGTTAATTACCTAATACGTGGGTGTAACTGGTCTTAAATCGTCCTAAGAAACGGAGAAACTACCAAAAATTTCAACGAATGCATATGGACGACTTTTATCTGCACCATTTTTTACAATGCCCCTCTCCTGCAGCTTGAAGAACCGACTATGAGGCAATGTGCATCAGCTACAAGAAGTCTAAAATTCCTCTTTCAGCTGACTGGAGTCACATATCACTGAAGCTGACTAAAGAGTAGTTCATCCAACACACAGCTACTTAGTGAACGCGGTGAATTAATTGATTCTGCAAAAACAGTCTGTCGGTGGCCTCATAAGTGAAATATTTCTGGCAAAGTTGCAGGCATTAAATACCAACAATATAAGAAGATACACTACTGAAGAAATGACGGTATGACAGCTTGTTAAATGTGCTAAGGCACGTCTATTTGTGTTTCAAATAATGGCATGCCTTACCAGGGCGTCCTTATGCATGGAAAACGAAGAAAGAAATCTTACTGACAACTACTTGGTTTGTATTGTAAAGATTGAAGATGAGTTACTGGAAGTAAGGTAGATTAAGGATTACCGCCCCGTCGACATCACGCTGATTAGAGACGGATTAGCTACTGATGCTCCAGGTGGCGACGTTCTATGAAGTGTGCAGACTTTCGGTGGCCGTTGTCATAGAAGGCAAAATCTTCTATGTTGTTAGCCGCGTCAAACATTTCTATTCAATTACTTCTTACACAATAGACGTTTCGACCTCTCAGATGTGACCTCCTTCAGGATCTTCCGGTGTCCCCGGTTGACTGAAAACTGTCGAACACCAGTGCGCGTACACTTATAGAAGAGAATTTTTCCTGCGCTTGTTCTGAGTAAGTGGGGTTTACTAAGTGAAATTTTTCCGGTTACTACTGGTGGTTTATCGTCAATGGAGACGCAGCATTTTTTTTTAATTTTTACTCCCCCCCCCCCCTCCCCCCCCCCCTCCCTCTCTCTCTCTCTCTCTCTCTCTCTCTCTCTCTCTCTGTGTGTGTGTGTGTGTGTGTGTGTGTGTGTGTGTGTGTGTGCTTTGTTGTTTGTTTCGTATCTCTGAAGTTAGTTCCCTCGTGGCTGGACTTCAGGGTTGAGGAAAGCGTTTCATTTTATTTTGACTTTATTGAATCTTAAGTATAGCCTTCGGTTCTTGGTCCATAGGCTCGACGGTGGCGATGGTCCTACGTTTCAATTGTTATTGGGATGCCTCCACCATTTCGTGAGCCACTCTACCCGGCGCCATCGTTCATTAGCTACGGAATCTGATGACACAAGTGTCTTGCAGTCGGACTTAGGACGTCTATTTTTCCAGAAGTTTCTGTGTAAATTTCTTGATTTGTTCTTGGTTCATTGGCATAGTATGTTCCACATGGCCGCGCGGTTAGAGGCATCATGTCACGGATTGCGCGGAACCTCCTGCCGGAGGTTCGAGTCCTCCCTCGAGCATTCTGGACAATATGGGGTAAAGTTGGTGCAGTCCTCTTGTCCTGAATATGTGGCTTGTAGAGTGATTTATTATCTAGAGCTACCCCTAGACATTTGACTCCGTCAGTCGAGGTGATTCCTTGACTCCGGAATATGATTTAGTGCCGGGGAATTTCTTAGGAATTTCAACCTTTTCTCGAACTTTCTTCTCGTAAATCTTGCAGTCCTTGGCCAGCACACCGAACGACATCCCGTCCGCAGATGTTGGTGCTCTTTAGTACGATCTTCTACTGTCCTTCCAATTTCGCCTATATACAATTTGCTACAGCCGTAAATCACTTTGTTGACTCTCGCAATGACATTGCCAATAGCATTCGCACTGCCGAAGGAAGAAATAAACAGCATGATGTAATATTCTGTGGACGTTGAGGCCGTCAATGACGGGGTACACGCTCAAATCGGGGTTGGGGGATTTGGGGGGGGGAGGGGGGGGGGAGGAAAGAGAAGGAAATCAGTCCTGTCCTTTCAAACAAACCATACCACTATCCGACTAAGGGAAACCATGAAAGCTCTAAATTTAGGTTACCGGACGGGATTTGAATTCCATTCCATCGAAGCACAAACTAGACTGAACAAAGACATGCAAAGGAATCACCAGTGGCCTTTTAGGTGACTCTCTAGGTGTCCGCCGGAAATGATTTAGGGTAGCAAATCCAGATCATGGTGGCAGGACGGGATGTTAGACCCTCTGGAATACGAGTCCAACACGTCACTGACTCCACGGTCTCATTCGCTCTTACAGACGACTAGAGCACGCAATCAAAGTGAATCACTGATATGAAACTTCCTGGCAGATTAAAACTGTGTGCCCGACCGAGACTCGAACTCAGGACCTTTGCCTTTCGCGGGCAAGTGCTCTATCATCTGACAAGGGAACATCCCCATCGCATCCCCCTCAGATTTAGTTATAAGTTGGCACAGTGGGTAGGCCTTGAAAAACTGAACACAGATCGATCGAGAAAACAGGAATAAGTTGTGTGGAACTATGAAAAAATAAGCAAAATATACAAACTGGGTCGTCCATGCGTAAGATAGGCAATATTAAGGGCAATGTGAGGTGAGGAGCGCCGTGGTCCCGTGGTTTGCGTGAACAGCCGCGGAATGAGAGGTCCTTGGTTCAAATCTGCCCTCGACTGAAAATTTTGCTTTCTTTATTTTCGCAAAGTTATGATCTGTCCGTTCGTTCATTGACGTCTCTGTTCACTGTAATAAGTTTAGTGTCTGTGTTTTGTGACCGCACCGCAAAACCGTGTGATTAGTTGACGAAAGGACGTGCCTCTCCAATGGGAACCGAAAACATTTGATCGCAAGGTCATAGGTCAACCGATTCCTCCACAGGAAAACACGTCTGATATTTTGTATACGACACCGGTGACAGCATGTGCGTCACATGACAGGAATACGTTGTCGACCCACCTAACTAGTACACTTAGTGAATGGGTGAAAAGATTCTTCTACCTTGCTCGATTTACGTTTTCTTGTGGATGTAATAATCACTCCAAAAAAAGTGATGAAAACATAAGAGTTTTTCACATAAACTGAAAATAAAAAGTTAAAATTTTCGGTCGAGGGAAGATTTGAACTGAAGACTTCTCGTTCTGCAGCTATTCACACTAACCACGGGACCACGGCGCTCCTCGTCTCATATTGCCCTTAATATTGCCTATATTACACATGGACGACCCAGTTTGTATATTTTGCTTATTTTTTCATAGTTCTACACAACTTCTTCCTGTTTTCTCGATCGATCTGTGTTCAGTTTTTCAAGGCCTACCCACTGTGCCAACTTATAACTAAATCTGAGGGGGGTGCGATGGGGATGTTCCCTTGTGAGCTACCGAAGCACGACTCACGCCCGGTGAGACGAGATACTGGCAGAAGTAAAGCTGTGAGTACCGGGCGTGAGTCGTGCTTCGGTAGCTCAGATGCTAGAGCACTTGCCCGCGAAAGGCAAAGGTCCCGAGTTCGAGTCTCGGTCGGGCACACAGGTTTAATCTGCCAGGAAGTTTCATATCAGCGCACACTCCGCTGCAGAGTGAAAATCTCATTCTGAATCACTGATACTAGCCAATGCAGAAGCTAGTCCCCGATAAGGATGCAATATTGAAGAACGATAGTGCATTAAAATACACACTTATGGTTTTCAGCCAAGTTTGAAGATTATGTGGCGGGCTACAGTATCTTCTCTATAGCAAGTGGTTTCAAGGCACTGTCTTGACCTTGGAAGGAAAGGGCAACATTCTAAGAATTGAAGCGTGAAATGCCAGAAGTTTGAACGTGGTAGGGACGCTACAAAATCTAAGAACGGAGAAATGCTAAGACGAATATAGGCTAACATCAACAGCGGATTACGGGAGTAGCCATAGTCAGTCACAGGAAAGTAGGACAGAAAGTAAGTTATTGTGGACTTACCATCAGAATCGCTAGTAAACCAACGACAACAATACTTCAAGTATATATGTCAACGTCACAAGCAGAAGATGAAGATGAGGATATTAAAATAGTTCCACTCTGTAAAGCGAAATGATAATCGAATAATCATGAGGGACTGGAATGCGGTAGTAGGGGAATGAACAGAAAGCCGACAGGAGAATATGGGCTCGTTAGTAGCAATGAAATAGGAGAAAGACTACGTTCTGCAGTAAGTTTCGGCTAGTAATACCGAATACACTTTTCAAAAATCGCAAGAGGAAGAGGTACGACTGCAAAAGGCCCGGAGACGTGTGATGATACCAGCAGGAATACACCATGACCAGACAGAGATTCCGATTCAGAGATTGGACTGTAGGGCGTACGCAAGAGCAGAAACTAGGACGAAGAATAGATGGAAGTTTAAGAGAATCGCCCGGAAAAATCAATGTGGAAAGAAGTGGGATACTGAAGTACTTAGGAATGATGAGATGTGTTTGAAATTCTCTAAGGCTGCAGACACTGCGATAATGAACACGACAGCAGGCAGCTCAGTTGAAGACTACGGACATCTCAAAAAAGAGCTACTACAGAGGCTGGACCGTCAAACATAGGTACAAGGAAGATAGCCACGAAGAAGCCTTGGGTTAACATAAATTCCTCAACTGATCGACGAAAAAAGAAATTACAAAACTTGTCACCAAAATACAGGAATACAGCAATTAGGAGCGAAGTAACTAGAAGGGAAGTGAAGACGGAACGGCTGAATGAAAAACGTGAAGAATTCGAAAAAGAAATGGTCATCGAATAAACAGAAAAGCAAGCTTCGGTAGAATTAAAAGCAAAGGCATCAACATTAATAATGAAAAGGAAATTCTAATGATAAACTCAAAGATACAAGAGAATATGTGGCAAGAGTATGCTGAAGGCCTCTACGAGGCGGGGGATTTGTCTGATGACGTGATAGAAGAACAAATTGGAGTCGATATGGAAGTCAAGGGGGTCCAATAACAGAGAGGAGGGAGTCTGACAGAGCTGTGGAAGAGTTGCGAACAAATAAGGCAGAAGGAATAGAAAATATCCAGTTGGAATTTCTAAAATCATTTGGGAAGGTGGCAACCTCATAACTATTCAAGCTGGTTTGCAGAATCTGTAAGACTGGATACATACATTCAGACTTTCTGAAAAACACGTGCACACAATCCCGAAGGTAGCACGGGCAGATAACTGTGAGAACTATCGCCCAATAACCTTAACATCTCCACATCAAAGTCGCTGACAGGAATAATATATAGAAGAATGTAGAAGAAAATCAAGGAGCTGCCAAATAACGATAAGTTTGTCTTTAAGAAAAGTAGACACCAGAGACGCAGTTTTGACGTTGTGATCGATAATGGAAGAAAGAATTAAGAAAAATTACGATATAAGAGGCGGTCAAAAAGTTTCCGTTCGAAGGCCGTACAGTCCAATCAGGCAAAATCGACGTGAGCATTGAAGCAATCATCCCACTGCCGCACCAGGTTGAAGATACCCATTTGGTAAAACACCGTATCCTGCTATGTGAAGAAGTCCTCAACTGCCTACTGGATGTTCTCGTCCGACAGGAATCTTCGACTCTTCAATGTCTTTTTTAATGGACCGAAGGCGCTATAATCGTATGAGGAGAGATTAAGATTATAGAGCGGGTGCTTGGTATCTCCCACTTGAGTTGGTGTAACTTCTATGTTACATCATTTGCGACGTGGCGACGTGCGTTATTATGCAGCAGCAGCAGCAGCAGCAGCAGACCCTTTGCCGCACTATTCCGCAAAGGTGGTAGTCAGCAGATAAAAAGAGAATAACAGCATGTTAGGCTTACTTGATAATAACGTGCCATAATTCACCTTTCCGCATTTACCACATGCACGTCGGAAAGACACGAATGCCACCCTAATCCGTCGCCTACATGTCGGTGCTTATATACCCGCATCGGAATCGCGCTATGTTGCATATACGCTGCAGCAACGCCCCTTAGACGTCGTGGGAATTATCAACATCAAAACAGCGTTCGACAATTAAAATGGCGCAACATATTCGGAATTCTAACAAATCTAGAAGTAAACTATACGGTAATATGAAATATGTTCCAAACGAAGAAGGAAACAGTAACGCTTGAGGACGTAAAACAACTGCTCGAATTTAAACGGTCTTCATCCCAGAGAAGCACTTGCAACCTACGTCAATTATTTTTTTGGATGTCTTTCAGTCAACACTTCTTACGGTCTGCAGCTTCTTCTATTACCACGGAAGTTTTCCCTCGTGTCTTAACATCCTGCACTTTCTTCTTGTCAGTATTTCCTAATTGTTCCTTTCTCCCAAACTCTGTTGAAATCCACGGCCTGTGTTTGATACTAGCAGACTTCTTTTGGCCAGGAAATAAAAGGAACGTACAAGAGTGGGATTAAAATTCAAGGTGAAAACATATCAATGATATGATTAGATAATGACATTGATAGCCTCATTGTACGTGAAGCGCAGAATTGCAGCACAAGCTGAATAAATGAACTATGTAGTGAGTACAGAAAATGGATTTTAGAGCGAAGAAAGACGACAATAATGAGTAGCTGAAATGATATTAGCAACAACGAAGTAGACGAAGTTAAAGAATTCTGATGCTTTGGAAACAAAATTCCTTATTAAGGACGAAGTAAGAAGGACACAAAGGGCAGATTAGCACAGGCAAAGAGGGCGTTCTTGACTTAGAAAAGACCACTAGCATAAAGAAAACCCAGGGTAAAAACTGTGGGGGCAGGCAGAGACTGGAATAAATCCAACAAATAACTGTTGACCTAGGGTGCAAGTGCTACTCTGAGATGAAGAATTAGGCACAAGGGAAGAATTCGCTGCGGACTGCGTCGAACTCCTCCTTTCATCTTCACTACTTCCTCTATCAAACTTATCTGGTAAGGTTCCTAGACTGACTAACAATTACTGAAGTAACAGTCGGACGAGAGTGTTGTAAGTCACTTACTGCGTGGGTGACCGAGCGAGGTGGGCAGTGGTTAGCACACTGGACTTGCATTCTAGAGGACAACGGTTCGAACCCGCGTCCGGCCATCCTGATTTAGATTTTCCGTGATTTCCCTAAATCGCTTCAGGCAAATTCCGGGATGGTTCGTTTGAAAGGGCACGGCCGACTTCCTTCCCCACCCTTCCCTAATCCGTGGAACCGATAACTTCACTGTCTGGTCCCCTCCCCAACAAACCAACCAACTAAGTTCGTTGAGTGGAATACACTTCCTCAGGATTCCTCCAATGAATTTCATTCATACATTTGCGTTTCATACGATTAGATTTATGCCATCTTTCCCCCTTAAACCGCTCGATTCCCCTACACCCAGATATTTAATGGACACGATTGCTTTTACTGGTGGCTCTGCAATCGTGCGATTATACAAGAACGGATCTTTCCGCATACATATGCGCATTACGTGACATTTCTTGCTTATGTTGAGGATCAGGTCCCAGTCCCTGCACAAGCGCCGATCCTCTCCAAATGGCTCTAAGCACTATGGGACTTAACATCTGTCATCAGTCCCCTAGACTTAGAACTAGGGGCCTACTTAAACCTAACTAACCTGAAGACATCACACACATCCATGGCCGAGGCAGGATTGAACCTGCGACGATCCTCTGCAGGTCTTCCTGAATTTCACTACAGTTTTCTACCGCTGTGACTTCTCTCAATACAAGAGTATCATCTGCGAACAGCTTTATGGAGCTTCCGAGGCTATCCACTAGATCGTTCACGTATATTATGAACAGTAATGGCCCTGCGGTGGGTCAGCATAACTTTATATGTTTTCAAATTTCTCTCCGTATAGAATGACAGGGTGTGTTCTATTTTCTAGGAACTCTTCAATCTTTATCACTGAATCACTAAGCTGGTCCGACTTTCCACATGCACGTATTATTTTGTTCATTTGGTGACAGTTCGCCCCCCCCCCCCCCCCCACACACACACACCAGATATTCCGTGCCAGACCGCGAGTCGAACCTGGATTTTCTATTTTCCGCGTGCCGTCTCCTTAAGACGCCAACATGTCTGACAGTGCGACTAATCCAATTTCTATACGGGGTATTTCAGTCTTTGCAATGGACGTCTAGTAGTGTAGATCACGTCATGTGGAAAAACTTTTGTTAGAGACAAAATGTTCGCTGACACTTTCTGGCGATGCTGCACTCTCCTTTATTGGTTACGCCCCTAAGAGGCGGCACGGTTCAGGCCAGTGATCGTTGAACTTCTTTGCTCAAGAGCCAATACTGACTGTGGGGCAGCACCTTGCACCGCATACGTACCGAACTTGTTATTAATTGGTAACCTACCTGAATTAGTATGTTGTGAGCTCTCAGTAGGCTAGGTTTGATAAAGGCGCGATAGGCGTTATCGTCGAAGTCAATGCCATTCGAACACTTCGTGTCGACTGTCCTCTGTTTCAGATTCTTGCCACCCTCAGCGATCCCAAAGTTGTGACACTGTAACTGCCTGACGATGTGTTGTGTTGCCTGTGTGAGCGGATGATTAACAACAGTAATAATTACTGAACTTACATTTAAATCCATTGTGCAATATGAGACAAGGTCACAAATGTCTGATAAATGTTTTTCAGTGTAATTTTTCTTCTACTCTTTGTGTTATATTACTACAGCCTTAATTTAACTTGATATTCCTGGCTATAAATATGTACCACATTTGAAGATGAGCGTCTCTACTATGCACATTTAGGAATCCCTGTTATTCCCGTTTGAAATTTGTCCCACAGCAGCTGAGCGGTACGAGTGGCGCGTGTCCCTGAGATGTCAGTACTGGAAGAGAAACCACAAAACATCTCCCCCCCCCTATATCCTCCTTCCCGCAGCGATGGCAAAACTTACCGCCCTATAGGTGAGCGCCCAACATTACTTCTCTCACGGCCGAATTCACCAACGTCAATTAAAATTAAGCACATCTTACACTATTACTGGCTCTGTAAGTATTTTGGTTTCTTACTGAGCAAGAAAACTACAATCTTAAAGATCTGTTAACGTTAGCTGACTTTCTGGATTCGTCTGCTAGTTGCATATTATTATACAGTATAATACGGTTGAGGACTTGGAGTCGCACTAATACTAGATTCGGGCCACATGTGGCCCGCGATCCGTAATCTGCCAACAACTGCTGCGTGCGTAAGGACCGTGCGTGGCCTACAACCTTGTCATCGCTCCATATGAAAAGGGGTAGGTCTAGTTCCTAATTCGAGTCTAAATATCTTTCTCCACTTAGAGACACTCATTCTTATGGTCTTCTTGGAAGAAAATTACTCTAACAATTTGCTGGGGTAGGTAGTATGCAGCACACCTACCCGCCCGGACATCCGTGGGTGTTAAAGCGTCGCTTCCGGGACGGAGAGGTGCGCGGAGCCCGGATCGAATTCGCACGGTGGATTGACAACGAAGGTCAGTAAGCTGGCCAGCCTGGATTTGGTTTTCATGCGGTTTCCCCCTTCCCACCACGTGACTACTACCGTGCTGGTACCCAAATCGCGCCTCAGTTATACAATCTGCAAACATTTAGAAACCTTTCGCTCACTTTCACAAGAATAGCACTACAAGCAGACACAGTTGCGGCACACACATTCCCTCTTCCCCGCCTGTGGGGGCGGAGGGGGGGGGAGGTAGTAACGGGCTGGTGACAGGAAGGGGGGCGCCAAAGACGAAACCCCCCGTTGCGCGCGGATGACACTCGCCATCCAGATGATTTTACCTGACTGGACTGGATTGAGTTCGCTCCATTTTCCGTTAACTCTTCATCCCTTAGCTTCAGCCATGATTGGGTTTCAATTACGCAGGGCTGTATTGTTTACGAATCGTTATTATGCCCCGGAGGACACTGGCCATCCGCGCTAACACTGCTGCCACAATGTCAAACAAATTAAGTGTATGTTCCTCCACTGCTTTCCTAGGTTCGATCGTTCATGTACGTAACTTCAGGCATATCAAAACTAATTACAATTAATTTGCTTTTTACTTAGAATACTTACCTAAGAAAAGTAAATATTCTCTGTACTTTTAGTTTGTGGAATAAAAGCCAAAGGTAAAAAAACTTAAGACAGAATTTAGCAGAGCTCCTGATGTATGGCTGGAATGGTTCAAAGAGCTGAGTGATGAAGATCTTAACAGTGATATTGCTCACTTAGAGAACGAAAGCTGTGTGCATGAAAGTGGTCATGATTCAGGAAGAGAACAAGAAGTGTCAGAAAATGATAAATATAAATCACAGGAAGAATTAATTTAAGAGGACGAATTTCCTTTAGGAAAAGATGGAACAGGTAAATGGAGGGAAAGTACATGCACTACCAGTTTAGAGCAAGATCTTGTAGTATTGTTACGCATTTACTTAGACCCAAAAACGTGAGATGTATAACGCAGACAGAAACAGAACAGAAACAGATAGTACTAAGTTATTTTTGGATAAAAATATAATACCGCTTATTACAACATTTACTAATGTACTAATATCTACATCAATGAAGTTCGTGGTAACTCTTCTAGGAAAAGGAATACTAAACAAACATATGTTGCAGAGATCAGAGCTTTCAGTGGTCTGTAACATCTGCGTCGATCTCTGAGAAGTTCTACAAAGAGTTTATCAGAGCTGTGGGTAACTCAAAAGGACAACGAACTTTAATCATGCTACTTATGCATGAGTGAAAACCGATTCAGGTTGCACTTCAGGTGTCTAAGGTTTGACAATAACCTTGACAGAGGTGTATGCAGAGATAATGACAAGTTGGCTGCTATCAGAGAAGTACTGGAACTATTTACAAACAGCTGCCAAAAATATTTATCACCTAGTGCATACCTTACTATGTTTGTGTATTAAGCGTATTATATTTGGATTTAAATACAATGCTCTATTAAAATCATTCATGTACACTGTTCAAAGTGTTCAAACACACAGTTTATATTATGAATGACTCCTATCATCCGCACGAGTAACCGTGTTAGGAAGTATCGCGCGAGTAACGGAGGTTTAATAACCATGCCGACCCTGCGCCGAAGCGGGACAAAGGCGTAAGAAAAAGAAGCTGAAGTATGTAGCACACATGATTAGTAAACCCTGCTAGATCGGTGAAACCTCGTCGTCCGGGATTGGCGCGTACTGCAGAACGTCTAGCGTCGCCGGGTAGTGTCAGTGAACATTTTGTCTGTAACAAAAGTTGTTTCCCATGACGAGATCTATCACCCTTAGACGTTTGATAAAATTACTTTGAAACACCCCTATGTGTCTCAGATGCTGAGGAATTTCGCCAGATCCCCTTCCGTCAATCGAGGCTTGCGCTGTCGCGTGCAGTACCAGCTTCCAAGCTTACCGCGAGCAGCAGGAGAAAAGCGTCGCCGCAGCCGCAGAGATCCGGCTGTAGAGGCGGCAGGCGGCTGGCGCGGCACGGTTTGCCATTGTGGCGACGCTTTGTGCCTCTGCATCGATTCTGCCGCCCCCGCCACAGCCACCGCCGCCGCCGCCGCCGCGTCGCTTTTGACGAGCCGTCATAATGAAAGCGATTGTTTGGAGCAGCGGCCGCACAATGGCAGCTGCCGCCAGGGTGGCACAGTTTTGTTTCCTGCCGTCTTACACCCCTCCCCACTCCCCCCCCCCCCCCCACTTCCCCTCGCGATTCAGCCAGCCGCGCCGTACTTTCTTACTTCCTCCACCCGCGAGCCCCCCCCCCCCCCCGCCCCCCAACGCCCACGCTCTTTTCTTCTTTGCGTCATCAGCTTTCGATTACCACTATTATTGTTATTAGCCTTTGGCGGCTTGTTGGGCGGAACCTTTCTTCTGCTCCCCTGAGAGGTGTACAGAAGTCTTGTGTCGGCGTCTGTGTTTCAGCTGCCACCTCGTCGTCAGTCGGCATCGCGGAGACAAAAGGCAATCGGAAGGATTTTCGTCACATTCTGTTTATACCTCGTTTCGTGCGCCGCGAAAAACTCTGCAGCCGCAAGGCCAGAATTGCACGGCTTGACACGTAGAAGGAAAGGTGGTTCGTACTCGTTGGTGTTCCGTTGTGTCGGCAGGGCAGGTATAGCTCGCTCTTATTTATTCTTGCAGATCTAACCGCGCCAGATAACAACCGTAAACTATTTACTGATTTCTGGCATTCTGTACAGCATGACGTCAGCAACTGTATGGTTTACCAAATTATGCAATAAATTGCAGAGAACTGTCAAAGCCGAGAAATTAATTTTCTTAATTACTTGATGACTGGTTTCGAGCCTAATCATAGCCTCTAGTTATAAACTAATGGAAAAACGGAAATGAAGTCCCATGTTTCTTGACATCGTAGGGTACGATGTGGGAGACCCGCACCGCCGTACTACGCAAGGTCCTAATGGAGGTGGTTTGCCGTTGCCTTCCTCCGACCGTAATGGGGATGAATGATGATGGTGGTGGTGATGACAAAACACCGCCAAAACATCTGACCCCGCCGGGAATCGAACCCAGGACCACGTGCTCGGGAAGCAAGAACGCACCCGCGAGATCACGAGCTGTGGACTATCAACTAACAACGAAAATTAATATTGCCTAAGCGTAGCATCAAAACTAATGATCAAGTAATAAAAAAATTAATACCAGAACTTAGATGGTTCTCTGAAATTTATTTCATAATTGTCTGCCCTGGTTGCCTACCGGTAAAGCGCTTGACTGGAAACCAAGAAGTCGCGGGATCGAATCCCGGTCGAACTTTGGATTTTTCTGCGGTTTAACCTAGCCTTCGGCTCTCAACGAGCAGACGAGTCGCCAGAAACGACAGGTGGTTCGGACTCCACGTTAAATTGCGTGTCCCCTTTACCCGGTTGGATAACTCGGTTAGGTTAGGGATACGCCAGTCGCCGAAGTTCAAATGGCTCCAAGCACTATGGGACATAACATCCGAGGTCATCAGTCCCCTACACTTAGAACTACTTACACCTAACGAACCTAAGGACATCACACACATCCATGCCCGAAGCCGTATTCGTACCTGCGACGGTAGCAGCAGCGCGGTTCCGGACTGAAGCGCCTAGAACCGCTCGGCCACAGCGGCCGGTGTCGTTGAAATGTTGTCCAATAATTATTACTGCATAATTTAGTATACACAGTGCGTCCAATTTCATTAGGACTGTGTCTCTACAAAAGAAAAGTGATGAAATATGTTCAAAAAATCACTGTATTTATTCACAATAGTTTCCCCCTGAATCAATACACAGTTCAAATGGTTTGAAAAATATCTTGAAACAGTCACCGTAGTCCTTTTTTTTTGGGGGGGGGGGGGGGAGTTTCACTTAGTACTGCGGCACAACTTTCTTCGATGTCCTTAAATACATCTCACAGTGTCCTTTAAATGTCACCTTCAATTTGGGAAGCAATCAGAAGTCGGTTGGGGCGAAATCTGGCGATCACGGCACGTGGTCGAGGACTGAGATCCGCTTGCTGGCCAAACACTTGCGCATTATCTTCACTTTATGGGCTGGGACGTTGTTGTGGAGGAGCGACTATAACCCTGCCTCTTAGTATTATTCTGGGCGAACTCGGAGACTTCACTAGCTGATACGCCTAACTTAACGCAAAACTTGACGTTGCCTCATTGCTCCTCTGCCATTTGTCGACGAGTATAAGACACTTACTGTCACATTCGCAGCCGGGACGCCTGCTGCAGCGATGCTAGCGCTTTGATATTCTACACAGCTGTTGTTCAAAATTCATGGATCGTGAAGTCGAATTTCACACAGGCTGTTCTAATGGACTGCGTAACTGCAATCGCCACCCGATGCATACGAACGTAAATAGAGGAAAAGAAGAGAAATGGCAGAGAGTTCGGACACAGCAAGACAAAAATTGATGGATCGACGTGAATATCATAGATGACTGAAGAGAAACTCAAGTGCAACACTAAAATATGAAGACTTATGACTCAAAACAAAGTGTTATTAAAATGATACATCGAATTCAGATGGAAGGAACAGGAAGCGAGGAAAGTTGAGTTTTAATATGTAGCCTCTGTGGGCTCGTGGCCATGTAAAGCGGAGGTCGCGGGTTTGGGACCCGTCTTGTTGGGTCATACTACTTAGATGATGAATACGTTTAAGTCACAAGCGTTAACAAAACTGATGATGTAGCTATACGGGCTAAATTGTCTAATGCCAGTTAACTAATACGAACGTCTCGTCCACGTACATGTTATTAAGAGTGACGCGTAATATCAGGTGAACAGGGCCGATGGAGCAAACTGGGACTGCCCTTGAAGAAGAAACCATCACGGCATTAGCATTAGATGATTTTATTAAACCACACCAAACTTCAATTAGGATGATCGTAGGCGATTTCAACTCCACTCGTTCCAAAGGAAAGAAAATCTTCTGTCACACGGGTCGATTTTTGTCACTAATACTACTACTACTAATACTGCTGCTGCTGCTACGACTACTACTACTACTACTACTACTACTACTACTACTCGCTGCGAGTGGTCGACACTACAAGTAGCCGCTACTCACGGGTCGGATGTGAGCTGTTGATATGTACGAGATGACAGTAGCTAGTGAAGTGTCGTACAAACCTCATTCCTCGTCTGTAATACGGAACAAATCTATCCGAATAGTTTTGAAACGACTTTGCTGTGTCGGGTAAAGATTTGTCGAGTAAAATACAAAAACTCTGAAAAAAAAAGAAAGAAAGAAAATGGGTTCGCGACTGGATGAGTCGAAAAGAAAAAGTGGATGATTCTACGTTGCACTTGAGAGAACTAGCTTTGGAGGATCCACTTGCCTACATAAATACTGTATGGTTAATTGAAGGATAGTTTGATGAATTACTTGAACTGCGAATAAAGATACTACACTGATGAGTGGTGCGATTCCATAAAAAACCAGACTTGCGCTACTTGGAAAGTAATGATAGCCTGAAATCTCTGCGTTATTTATTCAGACCTCCTTTCATACCGGGCACCATCAAACGCAAGTAACCCACGAAGTCCTACACGGCCAGCATCTCTTAACAACAGTGTCAGCAACGCCGAGCAGATTTTGTCCCCGGAGCAAACCACAGTGCACAAAGTTAACCTTAAACATGTAGCGATCAGTTTGTGGCCGCAATCGGCCAACTAAAAGTTAATTGTATAGACTTGCCATATTTGAGCTGTATTGACGAGCATTCATGACATCACTTAAAAAAAAAATCTTTGTTGAACCAAAATAACTTGGGTTTATAGACGTTCTCAGCTACTTTGCCACTTTCCAATGATTTCTTCAGTTTGTTTAATCCATTTCTGTATACGTCGTTAATACTCTGAATTTCTTTTCTCAGATTTCCCTCTCTGGGGAAATTATCAAGCCAAATTCATTCTGTTGTACAAGTAACCTTCAACAATTATTTTGCCGCGCATTCTTCTTCAGGTAGTTATCGTTATTCGCGTCCCATAGTCGTTTAAATTTCCGATAAATATCCAAAAATTTCCCACAAGTCCTTGCCTGGCCAGTTGCACAAATTTCCTTCCAGTTTTTCCACCACGACACTAAAGAAACATGCACAAAACAAAACCAATGAACAAATAAAAAGAGAGTTGAGCTCTACGTCCGATAACAAGAGAGCGACTTGCGATTGAGCTGTCAGACTAGGCGACAACAGCGCTGTGTAGCGGAGACTAGGTCATAAGACCGCCACACGCGGCTGCTAGAATTGGACACGCTCAAATTCAGTCTTCGTTAGTTTTTAACAGTTGCTAATCGAGCCAGTAGCACCGAGTATTTCGTCACATGAAGAAATGACTTTCTGCTATTCAAGTAGCAGCGACAAAAATCGCCTCGTGTGATACGGCCAAAATAAAGGCCTTAACGGCACGTCCAAGAAGTCAGAGAGGGAACACAAATAGGGGTTGATCAAGGATGGGGGGCCGAAAACCGGTAGCGTCCTTTTCAAAAGAACTATTTTGGTATTAGCCTTCATCGACTTAAAGGAACTACGGAAACCCTAAATCTGTATGGGTGAACAGGGATTTGAACACCACTTGCGAGCTACCTCCATGGTCTGTATCTATACTACACCCATACTTTACAAACCTGTATGAAGAACGTGGCATAGGAACTTCCCATCTGGGGTTCTTCCCGTCCCATTAACGTAATGAGCGCTTGAAGAATGACTGTTTAAATGTCTCTGAATGCGCTTTAATTAATCTAGTCCTATCCGTAAGGGAGAGATACGTAGGGGGGCTGTTGCATATTCCAGTTGTCATTTAAAGCCAGTTCTTGAAACTTCATTAAGTAGGCTTTCTCGGGATATTTTGCGTCTGTCTTCAAGTGTGTGTCAAATTGTCTGTCAGTTCAATACCTTCATCATCCCTGTGACACTTCCTTATGGTTCAAACAACCCTGTGACCATTCGTGCTGCCCTTCTCTGTACACGTTTAACATCCCCTGTTAGACCTATTTGATGGTACGGGTCCAACACACTCGTATTGTATTCTAGGACTCGTCGCAAGAGCGATTTGTAAGCACTCTCCTTGGTAGACTGATTGAGGTTCCCAACGAACCCCTGTCTGCTACCTGTTTCACCTAGGACTGATCCTCTGTGATCAGTTGTATAACAGTCCTACCACTTTACGCGTGGCCTTTACTGACGCCATCATATAATTTCTCTCGCGGATATGTCGTATAGGGAGTTGTTGTTGTTTGGGTCTAGTACAGTGAAAGCCTGATATACCACATCGATTTACTGTGGATTCGAATGTAACGCGGTGTAAAAACCTTATTACTCTGCATGAGCGTTTCTGTAGTATCATTTACCCTTGCAGATGATAAGGATGATGAAGAATCAAACATGGATGTTCCCAACACACATGAAACGCTGGATAACATACATGAAGTGACGACGTGGATGGGCAGACCCAGTGAACCAGATCATATTAAGTTACCGCATGTGATGGACATAAGCAACCGCAGAAAAGAAAATGCCGCCACAGCCTGAGTTCTTACCGAGTTAAAGAACGAATCTACAATAGCTTGCAAACAATGTCAAAATCGTCAAGTGTTTTATATACCACAGCGCATTGCAGTGTTTTATTCCTAACTACAGTAATGTTACTGTTTGCTCGCCAACTGATTGACGTGTACCTGAGACTGTATATCGTTTTTTGTGTGTTTTACTTCCAATATTCTTTATATACTGCAAAATACACAGTACAGTATGGACCTCATTTTGTGATTTTCTAAACTCTTTATGTGTGGTTTGTCATTCCACAGCACACTCTCGACATACCTCAATTGTGCTTCGATGTGAGGCTAAAACATGACTCTTGACAGCTGCCTCATATCGGGTTTCTACTGTACTCATCTGTGCTAAACTCTGAGCCGCCGTCGATCTAGTCTCGGCGACGCACTTACCTAACCCTAGGTTGTCACTTCTTGTCCCTCGCAGATGTGGCTCTCAGCTGAAAGTAACTTCAGTCGCATGTTGTGGGCGATATTGTGGTGCAGTCGCCTTTAACAATATGGGGGGATGCCATAATAGAAATTTATTCGAAGCAGAGGAATGCTCAACTGAAAAAACCTTACAAATTTCCAACTTTGTCTACAATCACACTAACTACATATATTACACAAAATCACTCGTGATGTGTCATAATTTCTAAGTTCTTATATTCTGCCTTAAGTACTGATTAATTTAACGGCACAAAAAAATCAAAGAGTAACTATAATTTCATCACACGCAAAACCTAATTAATCCCAGTTCAAAACCGACCAAAGGCTGACACCCAACCTTGATAAATTTCAGCATTCGAATTTAGGCAAGCTTCGAGTCGCCTTCGACGTTTTCTTGCTCGTCAACATGCCAGCAACTGTTTTATAGATCTCTCACTTTTCAGTTAACCAACGCAGGAAATTTATAAGAAGATTCCTCCTTTAGTCAATATTTGTGGCTGTTGTTTATTTATTGTCAAATTATTCCGTAGTGGCTCTACGTTGCGAGTGTGTTCCGCCGTTATGTTATATGCTTCTCACACGTGGACTACCGTCTCCACTCCAATATGCTCCGTTACTACATTCGTTGCAGTAGATTACGCTTGCGGCTGACTGTCAGAACGGTCACTTGCTGCTTCTCAATTGCAGCCCTGCTCGCGCCCTTGAGCCTTAATATTTCATACTGTTTGTAATTAAAGGATTGAAATACGAAAAATGTACGGCCAACTGTTGCGAGAACCACGATGAGAACTAACCTAGAGTCTCTAATTGAAACATTAATTCGCCAGATCAAGAAGGGTCGCCTAACACTCATGCAGTACAGGATTAATTTTACTCGGCGGGAACTATAGGCAATTTCACAACAGCCGTGCTGCCGGCAATTGGAGATTACCCTCAGTCTCCCCTTCCTTCGCCTCGGAACGGCTCGGTTGTTTGACCCGGGCGACAAGGCCTCCTGACAATTACGGAAGTTCGTCCGCTTGTCAACAGTCACAGCGAGAAATACATTTCGACGCACCACGGCCAGTTTCACGCACATAACCTTGGACAACGCCGCATCGCCTACACTGTAGTTCTACTGAGGAAGCGGTTTGACTTCTTACCGGAGGTGCTACAGCAGAAATAAGGTGCAAAACACCTTTGGAACTAACAAAAACGTTCCCGTAGGAAAGTTGGATAGTAGGTGGAAGGGACCAAACAGCGAGGTTCAAAAATGGTTCAAATGGCTCTGAGCACTATGGGACTTAACATCTGAGGTCATTAGTCCCCAAGAACTTAGAACTACTTAAACCTAACTAACCTAAGGACATCACACATATCCATGCCCGAGGCAGGGTTCGAACCTGCGACCGTAGCGGTCGCGCGGTTCCAGACTGAAGCGCCTAGAACCGCTCGGCCACACCAGCCGGCAAAACAGCGTGGTCATCGGTCCCATAGGATAAGGTAAGGATGGGGAAGGAAGTTGGCCGTTCCCTTTCAAAGGAACCATCCCGGCATTTGCCTGAAGCGATTTAGGGAAATCACGGAAAATCTCAAGCAGGGTGACCGGACGCGGTTTGAACCGTCGTCCTCCCGAATGCGACTTCAGTATGCTAAACACTGCGCCGCCTCGCTCGGTCTCACGAAAGTAAACTTTCCACCACGGAACAGGACGCAATTAGTAAACTATGATAAGGGCTTGACTGTAATTACATCCTGATTTTTACGCGAGTAATATGTTAAGACGACCAAAGAGGACCTGATAAATCCCAGCTCTGATAGGGCACGAGATCCGGAGGACTGTACACAAGTTGATGTCGTGTTGCTTGACTTCCAGAAAGCATTCATACTGTTCTGCAGGAGAGAGAGAAGAGCCAAAGAAGAGGAGCGCGTATCGTTACTGATTCGTTTTGTAAGTATGAGAGCTTTATGAACATGTTCATTACAGAGATGATTACTGTTGAACATGTGATAGCGTTAATTTCCAAAGAGAGTCTTCCTGCATATTATTTTCTCCCAAATGCACCTTGCTTGATAGAACCCTGAGCTGTAAAGAGCACATCACCAAGCTTTCTCATAAAGTTGCTGCAAGGAACAACATACTACGTAAGCTCAGTGGTACCACCTGGGGAACCTCTGCTGACTGCCTGCGTTTAGCTGGCATCAGTCTTGTGTACTCTGCTGCCGAATACTGTGCACCTGTCTGGTTGGAAAGTGTACATGTGAAGAAGGTAGACACAAAACTTAATGCGCTGCATTATTGGTTCCATCAAATCAACCCCATGCCACTGGTTACCTGTACTGAGTCACATCCCTCCACCTCACTTAAGGCGGAAACAATCTCTACTGTGTGAGGCCAAGAAAATCTCTGCATCACCTTCTCTATCACTGCACCAGGAATTCTGTCATCCGCCACAGCAACGATTGCGATCAAGAAGACCAGCAAGTGTTACTGCAGGACAACTCATCACGGATGGTTTTGATCTAAATGCAAGCTGGAAGCATGAATGGTCAACAAAAACATTGGGAACAAGAGCCCATCACCTTGATCCCACAAAGAAGCCAAACGGTTTTGTCCTACCGAGGAAACTTTGGTGCCGCCTCAACAGGTTAAGGACTGGACACGGTTGTTGTAGCTACTTCAGGTACAAATGGGGGTGGATCAGTTCACCAATGTGTGAATGTAATCAAGAAGGACAGACAACTGAACATTTAGTCCAACGCTGTTCACTTCATTCATACCCTGGAATTCAAAACTGGTTCAAATGGCTCTGAGCACTATGGGACTTAACTTCTAAGGTCATCAGTCCCCTAGAACTTAGAACTACTTAAACTTAACTAATCCAAGTACATCACACACATCCATGCCCGAGGCAGGATTCGAACCTGCGACCGTAGCGGTCGCGCGGTTCCAGATTGTAGCGCCTAGAACCGCTCGGCCACCCAGGCCGGCCCCTGGAATTCCCGATGACTTGTTCACTCTCTCACCTAGCTTAATTAACTGGTTGAAAAACACGGACCTTAAGGTTTTATCTTGTCTTATATCTATAGCGTATAAAATCATTTGCCTTATATTAACTGTACATTGTATAAAATCACCATACGATTAAATAAATAAACCTTGCGAAATGACCAGCACGGAAAAACCAGGCAAATAAGAGGTCATACGCAGTCATACTCCCACGGTCATTCTCACCACTCGGGGAAGGGGGGGGGGGGGGTGGAGGTGGTCTTCGCCGTTCAGTGTACTGTGGCTTCCTGAGTATAGTTACAAAACAGGCTGAGAGGAACACTTGTAAAATGCTAAAAATATGCGTCAGAACAACAATAGAAAGCGAATCGCGCTGCATTTCGCGAGAAGCATGTTATCCAGTCGACTATTACAACACGTTTCACGGACTGACCGCAAACTAGAGCGCCTCTGTGGAGCTGGGGAACTGTGACGTGAAACAAATGACAAGCTGAAGGGTTGGATGAGTTTTCGGTCCACGGGGTATCACTCTCTTCATTTACTGGCCCCATGCGGTGTCAATTAATTCTTTTTTTATACTTCGTGGAGTTATGTAAGATTTTTTTTGTGATCTTTTTTTCTGACTGCTTTGATGCGGCCCGCCACAAATTCCACTCCCGTGCCAACCTCTTCACCTCAGAGTAACACTTGCAACCCACGTCCTCAAATATTTGGTACATGTATTCCAATCTCTCTCACTCCCTCTAAAGTTCTATTCTAAACTGAAGTTATATTGTATACTGAAGTAAATTTCATAAAATGTACGAATGTAAAAGTTATTTTTATTCCTGTAAATCTAAACATCAACAATAAAATTTAAGAATATAAATAGATTATATAAAAAGTTAATATTTCGCAACATGCAATTTGCCTCTGAAATGACATGCTTATTCATTATGTCTTCTTTTCTGAGAGCTTATCTTTTTTACGGTTCAAGTCTGGAGTTAGTTTGAGTAGGAATAAGAAGATGGAATCAGTTGCTAGAAATAGTGTTCTGTAAACAGCGGGAAATAATGCTGCAGTTTAAAATCTGGAAAAAAATTATAAGTCAATAAGTAAACTCCGAATTATCAACTCCATAAAACTTTGACAAAGGATTCAGGGCAATTGTGGAATCTGCATAACGCCCAGTTAAAACGAACTTTTGAATATTTCAGAAATTACCTGCTAAGTACAAAAGCTCAACTATAGATCATCAACTAGAGCATTTTGTAATGCATGCAACAAACCCGGTTATTGCGATAAAATGTACTCAGGTGCAAATTTTAATGCGTAGGTGAGAACAACGTAAACCTACAGCGACTAACAGCTGATACCGTCCGAAACACCGGTTCGACAGGTACAACAAGACGTAAACAGGGGATGCTCCTTCCGCCACGTCGGACAGAGGAGCGGAGGCACCTTTTTAATCCTCTCACTGTACGAAGGCGGCGCATTGTTTCGAGGGTGGCGCGATCCCTATCGGGTCCTAAGAATTTTGTTCCTTTCCGAACGGAGGCCGTTTTATTATCTTGTAGGCGGCAGGCAGCAGAGTGGGTGAAATGTCATTTCCTGCCTTTCGGCTCTCTTACAGGCCCGCGGATGACTGGCCGCTCGGCCGAGCTCCGATGGTTATCGAGACAAGCCTTAGGCGCTCCCCAACAGCTGCCGGAATGCGGTGCTCGAATCCGCTGTCATTCGTTTCTCCGCGCTCACATCTCAGCGGGAATACGGGAGAAATGTAATGGACACTTCCTGGCAAGCGCTAATGCATTTCTCTCCTCCTTTTTAGTCCCGTCAAAGAGAAGTAACTCCATAAACCATTTCCGAAAAAGTGTTTTATACAGAATAAAGCTAAATGGGGCTAGTGCAGTTCTTCATGTTTAGAAAATAGAAGATTAGAATTTAATATCTTGTCCACATCACTAGAGATGGAGCAGGGAACTACACCAGCGCCCAACCTAACTCTACAAAACCAATGACGTAGCATCCTATGACTACCATACTGATCAACCGTGACGTCATTTAATACATATTTTTAATATATTTATTGCGTCTATGTTTATAATTTATATAAATGTTTATTATTATGTTCCAATACTATGAAAAGCAAAGCTGCTACTCACCATATAGCGGAGATGTTGAGTTGCAGATAGGCACAACAAAAAGACTGTCACAAATAAGCTTTCGGCCAGCAAAACCTTCGTCAATTCCATCCTGGATTTTCCATTGCTTGATTTATTATTACGTTCAGTAGATAAAATAACTAAGTCAAGAATTGCTATTCATTACTGTCTTGTTATTTGCGAGATCAATTTCAGTCCCATATAATACTGCATTTAGGACACGTACATTTCAATAAATCAAATCGCTGAATGAGGACTTCTAATACTGAACGAAATGAATTTATATTTATACCAGGCGCTACAATTGTGTGTTTGAATGCTACCATGTGCCTAACGACGTAATACGTTAACTTCACTATAGTGAAAATGTATATGGCTCATTGATGGCGCGGAATCATTTGTGTTATCTCACACTGTAAACAATACAATCGCTAGGTACTGACTACAACTGAATATAGGTCAGTGACCTACACATGTATTCATCCCTCTATAGAATTTTAGTCTATCGTTTACAGTGTACCTGATTCACAATATTTGAAACTGAAACAAATAGCCTAAAGACGAAAAGCAACTTGCATATCACTGCATCTGAAGTCTGGAACAATCCCTGCATAAAAAGCTATTATGGCGTAAGTCTCGCTTTCAGATTCACAAGGAATCTCTTCAGTGCGAGGTCGCAAAAGGCCAATGATGTTCACGGCATTCGACGCTCCACATATTGCCTACCATGTAAGCACAATATTGCTACAGTGCTAGTGGCGCTGATACAAAGCAGAAAAATGGCAACGATAAACAAATTAATCACTGCATTATATCTACAACAGTTGCCAAAGTTGACATTTCGTCAACAAGGGACCCAAAGAATCTCGCGGAGTGAGAAAGAAGTGACAGATGAAATATTAGCGTTTCTGTAAGACGAGTCTGTGAAATGCCTGGTGTCGCACACACTCGACTGTGCGGACAAAGCATATGAAACGTACAATGATGACGATATGTGGTTAAAAAGTGAAAATCATTAAGACAGGTGTCGAGCCATATATAGCTCTTCAGCCTTGTCGGACAGGGAACCACAAATCCCGTTTCCAGTGAACTGTAGTAAAAGACAATCATTGAGCAAGGAACGGGTACTAGACATAATTACGCACAGGGGAAATCATCGGCAGCGTAGTAAGTAAAAGTACAGATTTTGAGTACGTCAGCAGCAATATGGCCATGTAGTGCATACGAAAAACTATGGGTATTCAAGGAAGAACAAGGCTCACTTGTTACGAATACTGGTGTTCGCGCGTTTCAAGGATGCTCGACACCATTTACAATAAGTGCATGATAGTGACCTACGTTATACTCATCAAATTACAGGCGACATAGTTCAAATGGCTCTGAGCACTATGGGACTCAACATCTGTGGTCACCAGTCCTCTAGAACTTAGAACTACTTAAACCTAACCAACCTAAGGACATCACATACATCCATGCCCGAGGCAGGATTCGAACCTGCGACCGTAGCAGTCGCGTGGTTCCGAGGCGACATAGTTACAGTGATTTCAAGGGAGATAGTGGATGATTGCACAACTTCTAACAGTGCTACATAACTGGAAGATGTCAAATAATGAAATCTCAAGCAAAGAGTCAACTTGAGGGCGAACACCAAACTGCAGAATCAGTCCGAAAATTTGTAGATGAGATAAACAAACGTATCCCATTGTTCAGTAAGGAACTTGATTTCAGCTCCGACCAATCGGGATTTGAAGAGGAAATGCATATGTGAAAGGAACCCTAGAAACTAGAGGAACCAAGAGAGTTGTATCAAGGTCAACTAACATCAAAGCCTTAACCCTTTCTTTCTTTCTTTATCGTCGCCTTGTCCCACGTCACGTAGGGTCGGCGTTGCTCTTCTGGATCCTTCTCCTCCATAGTTCTCTATCCAAGGCCTCTTCTTTCTTCCATCCTTTCTCCCTTAGGTCCCCGGATTTCTTATCCTTCCACCTCATCATTAGTCTTCCTCTCCTTCTCGCTGCTTCAATCTTTTTATCTTCAACTCTGTTTTCGATATACTCTTCCCCTTTTCTCTGTAAGTGTCCGTACAACCTTAGTCTGCTCTTTTGTATCTTTTTCCCCATGGGTCCCACTTTCACAGCTCCTCTAACAAATTCATTCCTAATTCTGTCCTTCCTTGTTGCCCCACACATCCACCTCGGCATCCTCATTTCCGCCACTTACATCTTCCTTTCCCGGGCTACTGTATTGGCCATGTCTCTGCCCCGTATATCATAGCAGGCCTTACCACCGACTTGTACACTTTGCCTTTCAACCCAATACTCACCTTCTTGTCACACAACACTGAACTCATTTTCCTCCAGTTGTTCCTACCGCAATTTATTCGGTGTTGTATCTCGCTTTCCAGTCCTCCAACCCTCTGTATGTACGACCCCAGGTATTTAAATTTGCAGACCGATTTCAGCTCATCATCCTGGATCTTGCAAGACCTCATCTACACATCCTTCAGGGCTAAATATTCTGACTTTGTCCTACTAATTTTCATCCCCATTCGTATATGATTATGTCGATCTAATCTGGATGATAATTTGGCTGAGAAATTGTTTATTGAGCTGCGAGAAGTTTCGGGTGCTCCGTTCCTTATGACTCTTTCTCGTGTGCGTGATCTTGCAACGGTAGTATGGAATATTTACGTCACAACAAGCAAGGGTAGGGAAAATGGGCATAAGAGGATTACAACTATGTTATGAGCACTACTTTTGGCCAATAGCTGGTCAAAATAATTTGCTTTTGTTTGATTCCTGATCTGCGTAAAAAAATCATACTCCTTTAGAGAAAACCATCCCCCCGGCAAAGGAAATGCACTTTGAAATTGTGTTATTCAGTAATGAACGGTGTATTAGGCTAGTTTTACTGACAAGGAACCCTTCGAGTGCGAGGGAGCAAGTTCAATCTCCAGTAAGGCTCAGTTGAAAGGGTTGTGTTCATACCACCCGGAACCACTGGGCAAATTCGGCCTCTTGATGTTTATTCTTTCCGTGCCTATGAAACGTATTATCACCCTATCTACAGCTATGCCTTAAAGTATGGCCAGTTTCACGATAAGCTCCACGACAGACTGTTTCGCATTCGGTTGCATCCCATCACATTTCGTCAGTTCTCATCAGCCCCGTTACACCAATATGATACTATACACATTCTTTAGGGGCGGATACCTACCTGGGCGGCCGCACGACTTCTTACTCCCAAAGAGTTCGCTTCGATCTTGATGATACGAACCTTTGTGATCACTGTGGCGCGCCATTTTTCATTCGGTGTTCATGGTGCAAGTGAATGGTTTGATGGAGCATTTCTTCAATATCGACGAAGTTCATTTTGTGAACTGTATTACATACATCCCACGGCCGATCTCTGCACCTCTCGCATGCACATTTTCTGTCGCCCTCCTGATGCACAGGGTGAGTCATTAGCGGCTAATGTTTTTCCCTTTATAACTGTTAACACGACCCTTTCAAATTAGTCTTGCTAAAGATTGAACTAGCGACCTGGCACTCGATGGGTTCCTTGTCGGTAAAACTAGGCTAATACACCGTACATTACTGAATGACACAATTTCAAAACGCATTTCCTGTTCAAACTGTTGCGTGCAGTCGACATATACTTTACATGCATGAAATGTTAGACACCCGTTCCATGAATGAAATTACGGGTTAACCCATCGCTTCACAGTTCATTACTGAAGTAAACGTACGAAGGCGTGCTGAAAAGCAACGGCTGCAAATTTTTTTATGTGACAATCCTTTAAAGCTTTCAATATAAAACAAAGGTTAGCAACACTCTACATCTTCATACGTACATATTTATTTCTCAGTATAGTCACCCTGGCGACGAACATATTTCTCCCAAAGAGAGACCAGTTTGCTGATACCATCACTGTAGACTTACTTGACGAAGCCACAACCTCACTTATGCACCGCTTCATCGCTGTCAAAGTGAAGTCCTCGAAGGTGGTATTTTAAGTTTTTGAAACTGACGAAAATCCGAAGGGGCCAAATCGGCACTGTATGGATGATAATCGATGACGGTGAACTCAAGACGTCGGATAGTTGCAGACGTCGCAGCGCTCCTATATGTGGCCTGGCATTGTCATGCTCAAGCAGATGGTATTCCATGTGTGGGCGAACTCTTCGAATTCGAATTTCGATTACAGTATGCTGTTTTCCACGATACGACATACACTCCTGGAAATGGAAAAAAGAACACATTGACACCGGTGTGTCAGACCCACCATACTTGCTCCGGACACTGCGAGAGGGCTGTACAAGCAATGATCACACGCACGGCACAACGGACACACCAGGAACCGCGGTGTTGGCCGTCGAATGGCGCTAGCTGCGCAGCATTTGTGCACCGCCGCCGTCAGTGTCAGCCAGTTTGCCGTGGCATACGGAGCTCCATCGCAGTCTTTAACACTGGTAGCATGCCGCGACAGCGTGGACGTGAACCGTATGTGCAGTTGACGGACTTTGAGCGAGGGCGTATAGTGGGCATGCGGTAGGCCGGGTGGACGTACCGCCGAATTGCTCAACACGTAGGGCGTGAGGTCTCCACAGTACATCGATGTTGTCGCCAGTGGTCGGCGGAAGGTGCACGTGCCCGTCGACCTGGGACCGGACCGCAGCGACGCACGGATGCACGCCAAGACCGTAGGATCCTACGCAGTGCCGTAGGGGACCGCACCGCCACTTCCCAGCAAATTAGGGACACTGTTGCTCCTGGGGTATCGGCGAGGACCATTCGCAACCGTCTCC
The DNA here is from genome assembly GCF_023864345.2 of Schistocerca serialis cubense. Lineage (NCBI taxonomy): Eukaryota > Metazoa > Arthropoda > Insecta > Orthoptera > Acrididae > Schistocerca > Schistocerca serialis. Next base: position 187,633,528 of record NC_064646.1, on the reverse strand, counting down.
ATGAAGCTGGGCTACCGTCCCGCACACCGTTAGGCCGTCTTCCGCTCACGCCCCAACATCGTGCAGCCCGCCTCCAGTGGTGTCGCGACAGGCGTGAATGGAGGGACGAATGGAGACGTGTCGTCTTCAGCGATGAGAGTCGCTTCTGCCTTGGTGCCAATGATGGTCGTATGCGTGTTTGGCGCCGTACAGGTGAGCGCCACAATCAGGACCGCATACGACCGAGGCACACAGGGCCAACACCCGGCATCATGGTGTGGGGAGCGATCTCCTACACTGGCCGTACACCACTGGTGATCGTCGAGGGGACACTGAATAGTGCACGGTACATCCAAACCGTCATCGAACCCATCGTTCTACCATTCCTAGACCGGCAAGGGAACTTGCTGTTCCAACAGGACAATGCACGTCCGCATGTATCCCGTGCCACCCAACGTGCTCTAGAAGGTGTAAGTCAACTACCCTGGCCAGCAAGATCTCCGGATCTGTCCCCCATTGAGCATGTTTGGGACTGGATGAAGCGTCGTCTCACGCGGTCTGCACGTCCAGCACGAACGCTGGTCCAACTGAGGCGCCAGGTGGAAATGGCATGGCAAGCCGTTCCACAGGACTACATCCAGCATCTCTACGATCGTCTCCATGGGAGAATAGCAGCCTGCATTGCTGCGAAAGGTGGATATACACTGTACTAGTGCCGACATTGTGCATGCTCTGTTGCCTGTGTCTATGTGCCTGTGGTTCTGTCAGTGTGATCATGTGATGTATCTGACCCCAGGAATGTGTCAATAAACTTTCCCCTTCCTGGGACAATGAATTCACGGTGTTCTTATTTCAATTTCCAGGAGTGTAGTTACGTTATAAAATGGCTGTGAGCACTATAGGTCATCAGTCCCCTAGAACTTAGAAACTACTTAAACCTAACTAACCTAAGGACATCACACACATCCATGCCCGAGGCAGGATTCGAACCTGCGACCGTAGCGGTCGCGCGGTTCCAGACTGTAGCGCCTAGAACCGCTCGGCCACTCCGGCCGGCTGTTACGTTACACACCGTCATGTTACACGCTACAATACAGAGCCCTCTAACGGCAGAGGACTGCAGATATGTAGAAATGAAGTCTAAAGATGTACAATGTTAATAGTGTTTGTTTTATTCAAAAAGCTTTAAGAGTTTACACAAACAAAACTCGGAGGGACTACTTTTCAGCACGCCCTCGTAGCATTTATCGACAATGACGGCCGCGAAACAACGATTTTGCTTATGAAGAGCTGCTGCATTTATCAATTTCACTTTGTTTTAGCCGTTTCTTTCATTTGCTGAAAAAATGTTGTTTTTCCGAGTAACAGGGGTTTTCTAAATTAATGATTTTTAATAAATTTAGTACTTCCAATGTCTAAGATATTACTTAATTTTTATGTAGATCAATGAAGATCAACCTGTGTTTTGTGTTATAAAACCAGTAAAAAACATATCACCCAACAGCTCACAGTTTTTGTATAACCAACCGTAAATGTACCATCTGGTGACTACAAGCATATGTACTGCCAACCGTGTGGAATTAATGGATAACTGACAGCAACAATGTTACTTAAAATGCATTATGTCTTAAAGTGTTCGTAAAATGGCTATTGGAACTCAGTTTGCATGAGAGAAATATAGCCAACTATCGTCAATCGAAGGTTAAACTGATCTCTCATGACCAGTGGTTGGTTTGAACTAGATTAAGTACATCTATCACTACAAAATATGGACTTATCCGGGAATTACGTGTTTCATTCAATAAACACGTCCCCCTATAGGTCATCTTACGAGCATTATGAATAAATAGGCGACGAGCCTGCAATTTGCAACTGGTTGCACTTCTACATCACATATCACAAGCGCTATGATCAAATACGCACTGAGGCTGGAATTTTTGAAAGATGAGAAAACGGTACCTGCTCCTCGAACACATGTATTCTGCGGAACGACAGGGCTTCCTTCGAGTTATCTGAGTCTCTCCTCTCTGCTGATTTAAGTGTCTTCTACAGTGTTGAAAACGAATAATGCAGTTGTGGTTTTCATTTTATACGATTGTTTTTTCAACAAATGAAACTTTTTTCCCTTCGTCACTTATCGCGCAGAAGTTACTAGTTTTCACTGTTTTCGTAAAGTGAATTCTACTGTCGCGGAAAAAGCACTCATTTAACTACTAACTGAAATCCAAATTGCAACTGAAATCGACACCTAAAATCTTTTACTTCTGCTGCCAATGTTTCATACACGAAACGGTTCAAACAGCACTTCATGCACAGCAACTTATTTCAGACAATACTTTTTCTGTAACTTGCGTTATGATATACTTACACTAATTTTACTGTGTAGATAACTCAATTCTGTACAACGTCTCTTCTACTGGCGTACTGAAACTTCGGCAATGGCGAAATTAGAACAGATTTTTCCCATTGAGGGTGGGATGCAATCTTTCCCTCAAGTCCTTTGACAACTGACGCTGAACAGTCGACAGAACATAGATTTATCATCTGTGATAGTCCTACGCTGCGCTAAGAACTGCGCTTCCGAATTCATATCAACAAAAACAGTTCAAATATAAGAAATAACGCAAAATTTTAACTGCACTTTCACACAATATGGAAATGTAGGATGTAAATATTACTTGCTGCAATAACTTTAAAAAAAAAGGCAGGTAATAACTTTGTTTTTATAAACGTTTTGATTCTCACACTGGCGGGGAAAATGCTTACGAGTGAAGCAAGGGAATTGTGGTACCTTGGAAGCAAAATTACGAATGAAAGGCGAAGCGTGAAAGACATAAAAAGCTGATTAGCACAGGCAAAGGGGGCTTCCTGGCCAAAAGAAGTCTACTAGTATCAAACATCGGCGTTGATTTTACGGAAGACTTCTCTGGGATGAACGTTTGGAGGGTGACATGGTCTGTGGAAAACCGGAAAAGCTTGAAATATGGTGTTGTACAGTCTGTCAAAAATTAGGTGGACTGCTACGAAATGAGAAGGTTATTTGAGGACTTAACGAGGAAGAAATATAAGGAAACAAACAGAAAAGAAGAGGGGAAAAGATGATACGAAACGTGTTAAGACATCAGGGAATAATTTTCATGGTAGAGCGAACTGCAACGGGCGAAACCTGTAGGTGAAGACAGATTGGAATACATCAAACGGCCACAAGATGTAAGGAAAAAAACAATGAGCATACGTGGTTACAAATTTAAAAGACACTTGCTACGTCTTTGCTGCAGGCTCTATATTCTTCAGTGTTTTTCTACGAAAACATATCCTTAATCTGTGAATTTATAGATTAAAATCATCTAAAGTGTTAAGCAATTATGACTGAGATTTCCCTTCCTGTTTTTCGAAGATTCACTTATTTTCGGCCTGTTGTAAGCCTGCGCAATGTGTAGGATGGAATTTCTCACAGAGGCAGGAAAAGAAAAGAGATCATTACACTACCCACATTGGATGAATCTAATTTTCCTGCCAGAAGATGTTTTCCGCGTAATATGCAAAGGACTCGAAGCGTCTGAGACGCGGTGCTCTAGAGGATGTCGAAAACTACGTAGACTGATAAGAGAATAAATGAGGAGGTTCTGCACAGAATCAAAGAGGAAAAACCCATATGGAGAGTAGTTACAAGGAGGAGGGACGGAATTATAGGACATGTGTTAAGACTTCATTGAATAACTTCCATGGTATTAGAGGAAGCCAAAACCGGGAAAAAACTGTAGGAGAAGGCAAGATTGGCATCGGAGAGGAATTCGCGCCGGGCTGCATTAAATCAGCCACCATACCGATGACGAGGACCCCCCCCCCCCCTTCCGCGAAAACAGCATGGTTATATGTCGTCTTTGCGCTTCTGCTCTACATGCACGTCTACATCTACACTTCGCAAGATACTTCTGTTCCCCCCCTTTCATGTCCCATTCGCAAATGACGTGTGGGAAGAATGACTGTCGGTAAACCTCCGTATTAGCGTAATTTCTCCGATTTTCTCGTTGTGGTCATTTTGCCAGACGTATGTGCGAGGAAGTAATATGTTGTCAAACTCTGTGCAGAAAGCACTCTCTTGGAATTTCAGCACCAAACCTCTCCGAACGCACAACGTTTTTTCTTGTGGCGCCTGCTATGGAAGTTTACTGAGCATGTCCGTGATGCTATTGCATCGACTAAACTATCCTGTGAAGAAACACGCCGCTCTTCAATGGATCTTGTCTATCTTTTCTATTAATCCAAACTGGTTACAGTCCCACACTGATGATCAACACTCAAGAGCCGGTAGAACAAGTGTTTTACTAAACACTTAGTTTACAGATGAATTAAATTTCTGTTATTTGTTTTATGTAGACATTCCACTTTAGATCACCTCGGTTGATTTCTCCCACGTATTTATATGGTGGTTACTGTTCCCAGTGATCTGTCACCAACAATGGTAGTCTTCTGACTTTTTTGATACCGCCCGCCACTACTGTGCCAACCTTTTCATCTAAGAGTAGCTCTTGCACCTAACATCCTCAATTATTTATTGGACGTATTCCTACTTCTGTCTTCCTCTACAGTTTTTACCCTCTGCAGCTCCCTCTAGTATCATGCACGTAATTCTCTGGTATCTTAACAGAGTCCTATTATCCTGTATCTTCTTCTTGTCAGAGTTTTCCATATATTCCTTTCTTCGCCGATTTTTCCTTTCTTCGCCGATTTTGCGGAAAACCACCTCATTCCTTATCAGTCCACCCAATTTTCAACATTCTTCTGTAGCACCACATCTCATACGCTTTGATTCTCTTCTTTGCCTATTTATGCGCAATACGTTTCATTTATTTGCGTTCAGAGTCATCTGCCAGAGCCTCCACCAGTCGTTCATCATCCGCTGGTCTTCCTGCATTTCGTTAGTCTTCTGGCGTTACAGTCTTCCTGCATATACAACAGTATCGTCTGCAAATAGCCTCAAGGAGCCTCCAACGTTATGCGATACACCATCAATAATTACTGAGGTGTTAAAACTCATGGGATACCGTCTTAATATCGTGTTGTATCTGCATCAACTCGACGCAGCACGAACTGAACAAGTCGTTAGAAGTCCCCTGCAAAAATAATGAGCCATTCTGCCACTATAGCCGTTCACAATCGTGAAAGTATTTCCAGTGAGGAATTTTGTGCACGAAATCACCTCTCGATTATGTCCCATAATTGTCCGATGGGATTCATGTCGGCGACATGGGGGCCAAATCATTCACTCGAATTGTTCAGAATGTTTTTCAATACAATCGCGATCAATTGTGGCCTTGTGACATAGTTGTCTGGAAATACGAATTTCGTGAATGAAAATGGCCTACGAGTAACCGAACATAACCATTTCCAATCGATGATGGATTGAATTGGACCAGAGGATCCAGTCCATTCCATGTAAGCATGGCCCACGCTATTATGTGGCCACCAGCAATTGCACGGCGCCTTGTTGACAACTTGGGTCCAAAGCTTCGTCGCGTTTGCACAACACTCGACTCGTACCCTCTATCAGCTCTTCAGCTCTTACCAACTGAAATCGGGACTCATTCGATTATGCTACGGTTTTCCAGTGGGCACTCGTGTCAGTCGTCTGCTGCCGTAGAGCATTAACGCCAAATTTCGCCGCACTGTCCTAACGGATACGTTAGTCGTGCATCCAACAGTGATTTCTGCGGCTCTTTCACGCAGTGTTTCCAGTGAGGAATTTTGCGCACGAAATCACCTTTCGATTATGTCCCATAATTGTCCGATGGGATTCATGTCGGCCAAATCATTCACTCGAATTGTTCAGAATGTTTTTCAATCCAATCGCGATCAATTGTGGCCTTGTGACATAGTTGTCTGGGAATACGAATTTCGTGAATGAAAATGGCCTACGAGTAACCGAACATAACCATTTCCAATCGATGATGGATTGAATTGGACCAGAGGATCCAGTCCATTCCATGTAAGCATGGCCCACGCTATTATGTGGCCACCAGCAATTGCACGGTGCCTCGTTGACAACTTGGGTCCAAAGCTTCGTCGCGTTTGCACAACACTCGTACCCTCTATCAGCTCTTCAGCTCTTACCAACTGAAATCGGAACTCATTTGATTATGCTACGGTTTTCCAGTGGGCACTCGTGTCAGTCGTCTGCTGCCGTAGAGCATTAACGCCAAATTTCGCCGCACTGTCCTAACGGATACGCTAGTCGCGCATCCCACAGTGATTTCTGCGGCTCTTTCACGCAGTGTTGCTTGCCTGTTAGCACTGAGAACTTTCCGCAAACGCCGCTGCTCTCAGTCATTAAGTGAAGGCCGTCGGCCACTGCGTTGTCCATGGTGAGAGGACACGCCTGAAATTTGGTATTCTCGGCACACTTCTGATACTGTGGATCTCGTGATAATTAATTCCCAAACGATTTCCGATACGGAATGTTCCATGAATCTAGCTATAGCTACCAGTCCACACAGAAAGTCTTGACTCCCATCGTGCGGCCACAAATACGGGATAACCTTTTCACGTGAATCACCTGAGCACAAATGGCAGCTCCGCCAATGCACTGCCTTTTTATACCTTGCGCAAGCGATACTGCCGGCGTCTGTATACGTGCATATCGCAGTCCCATGACTTTGACACATCAATGTATTCTACTGTAGTTAAATGTTTCCAATGATCTGTCACTAAAAGCATAATCGTACATTAGTGGACTTCTTCGCCTATTAACGCTCAATAGCTTACCCTTATTTATGTTTAGGGTCAGCTGCCATTCCTCGCACCAATCGGCAACCCTGTGCACGCATTTCGCTACACTCTGCTGGCACTAAACCTTTCTATAGACTATAGCATCATCTGGGAGCAGCCTCGCGGGGACTCGACCAGCGACACCCACTAGATCATTATTATAAACTGTAACCAATAAGTAAGTATAGCTTCTATAGCACGTTTCTACACTACTGGCCATTAAAATTGCTACACCAAAGCGAAATGCAGATGATAAACGGGTATTCATTGGACAAATATATTATACTAGAACTGACATGTGATTACATTTTCACTCAATTCGGGTGCATAGTTCCTGAGAAATCAGTACCCAGAACAGCCACCTCTGGCCGTAATAACGACCTTGATAGGCCTGGGCATTGAGTCAAACAGAGCTTGGATGGCGTGTACAGGTACAGCTGCCCATGCAGCTTCAACACGATACCACAGTTCACCAAGAGTAGTGACTGGCGTATTGTGACGAGCCAGTTGCTCGGCCACCATTGACCAGACGTTTTCAATTGGTGAGAGATCTGGAGAATGTGCTGGCCAGGGCAGCAGTAGAACATTTTCTGTATCCAGAAAGGCCCGTACAGGACCTGCAACATGCGGTCGTGCATTATCCTGCTCAAATGTAGGGTTTCGCAGGGATCGAATGAAGGCTAGAGCCACGGGTCGTAACGCATCTGAAATATTACGTCCACTGTTCAAAGTGCCGTGAATGCGAACAAGAAGTGACCGAGACGTGTAACCAATGGCACCCCATACCATTACGCCGGGTGATACGCCAGTATGGCGATGACGAATACACGCTTCCAATGTGTGTTCACCGCGATGTGGCCAAATACGGGTGCAACCATCATGATGCTGTAAACAGAACCTGGATTCATCCGAAAAAATGGCGTTTTGTCATTCGTGCACCCAGATTCGTCGTTGAGTACACCATCGCAGGCGCTCCTGTCTCTGATGCAGGGTCAAGGGTTACCGCAGCCATGGTGTCCGAGGTGATAGTCCATGCTGCTGTAAACGTCGTCGAACTGTTCGTGCAGATGGTTGTTGCCTTACAAACGTCCCCATTTGTTGACTCTGGGATCGAGACGTGGCTGCACGATCCGTTACAGCCATGCGGATAAGATGCCTGTCGTCTCGACTGCTAGTGATACGAGACCGTTGGATCCAGCACGGCGTTCCGTATTACCCTCCTGAACCCACTGATTCCATATTCTGCTAACAGTCATTGGATACGATAAACCGCAATAGCGATAGGCTACAATCCGACCTTTATAAAAGTCGGAAACGTGATGGTACGCATTTCTCCTCCTTACACGAGGCATCACAACAACGTTTCACCAGGCAACGCAGGTCAACTGCTGTTTGTGTATGTGAAATCGGTAGGAAACTTTCCTCATGACAGCACGTTGTAGGTGTCGCCACCGGCGCCAACCTTGTGTGAATGCTCTGAAGAGCTAATCATCTACATATCACAGCATCTTCTTCCTGTCGGTAAAATTTCGCTTCTGTAGCACGTCATCTTCGTGGTGTAGCAATTTTAATGGCCAGTAGTGTATAACTTCTACAGCACGTTTCTAGATGCATCTCTCATAGACAAACTGAGCAGTATTGGTGACAAAGCGCACGCCCGTTTTACGCTTCGGGTGAAAATGGCGCCTGTCAAAAAACGGTTCGCACTATTTGGATTTGCACGAGTGACCTCGGCAAAACTGACGCGTGACAAAGGCAGACACCGTGACTTCGCCGTTCGGAGACGCCGGCCTTGCCGGCGGGGTTCTCTCGGCCTCCTTTCTCCGCGAGGGCCCGCAGCTCGGCAGCATTATCTCACTCGGGCAATCCTCGCCAGTCCTCGTCCCCTAAATCCCTGTTGCGCGCCAATAGCCCTCGAGAGCCGCTTAGCGCTACGGAGGATCTGCAAAGAGCGCCGAGGCGACAGAAAAGGAGCGCCCAAAAACTCGCGCCGCCAGACATCAAAGGCGGCGCGGCGCCGAGGACCTACTTATTATTTTTCGGGGGTCTCCGCGGGCCCTCCCACAGCCGCCTCACCTTGCGGCGGCGTACTCGAGCGCGTGGGAGGAGGAGTGGGTTAAGAAGAACGCCATTCTGGCCGCCAGCCAGCAGCGGCGAGGCGGCGCTGCTGCGACAACAAAGCGACGCGCGGGTCGATGTCCCGAGCCACGGGCCGCCTCGGCCGCCGAGGAAAGTGAAGACGCCAGCGCGCCGTGCCTCGCCATCAAAGGCGCCGCGACAGCGCACCAGTTGCCGGCGGTTTGTTTAGGCCGCAGGAGTGCTGCTGGTGTGGTTCCCGCACCCACTCCAGTACTCCGGATCTCGTGTCCCCCCCACCCCGTGCCCTTGCTACCGAGCGCTAGGGTACTTGTTCCGCCGAGGGCCCAATTGTCGTGCTTTGCAAGCAGCAAAAGAAACGTCAGCTGCAGATTGTAAGACGGCCTCCTAAAACGCGCCCCACAAATTCGGGTCCTCATTCAATCAAAATGTTGACGGATGGGCAATCGAGAAATATTATTTTGACCAGTTTCTGCACTGACGCCAGTGAATGAAGCTGAGAAAGTAGGCCACGCCTAATACGCCTCTTCATACACCACTTGTTTCTTTGACCTCTAAGAAGTGATTATTATGGGTTTTGAGGTCCATTTGACACATATCTCCTTGGCGTGCTAGTGTGCTCGTCCCGTTCGCTATTGTGGACGATAGTGTCCGGATTCCCATATCAAGGGAAGGGGTTGGAACACTTGTGCATAGCGACTCTTCCGCGGAGAGACATGTCTATGAAACCTGGGGTTCCTACAGGGATAAGTGGCTTATCGCAAGTATTCTGTTTTTGACTCGGCACTGATTTGTGGCTTAATACGATGTCTAGATTAGATTGGAATAAGCCAGTCTGGTGGTGAGTTGTGGAAGCCAACTAACGTGAAAGCAAAAAATCGGGTTGTGGTGACACACAGATTTGTAGCTTAGCCCCGTGGTCTAGATTAGATTGGAATATGACAATTTAGTTTTCAGCTGGGAAGCCAACAAATGTAAAATCAAAATCTTCACGGTAAATGAAAACAGCCAAACAGTTGCAGCATAAAAATTTATTAAAATTCTTGACCACGGTTTCGGTATAAAAACTGGCTCTGAGCACTATAGGACGCAACTTCTGAGGTCATCAGTCCCCTAGAACATAGAACTACTTAAACCTAACCAACCTAAGGGCATCACACACATCCATGCCCGAGGCAGGATTCGAACCTGCTACTGTAGCGGTATCGCGGCTCCAGACTGTAGCGCCTAGAACCGCTCGGCCACTCCGGCCGGCAGACAGGGAACCTTCATCAGAAGTAAAATACACTAAAATCACATCCTGCACTGGAGATACATAAAACAATTGTGCCAAAGGCGTTGTCAGTAGTTAAAACATTATCTCCATTTATACAACATAATTACATATACCGAAACCGTGGTCAACAATTTTAATAAATTTTTATCCCGCAACTGTTTGGCTGTTATCATGTACCGTGCACAATTTCAACAGTTGCTGTTTCAGCTGAAGGTGCCTCCGTGGCCGCGCGCGATTAGCGGAGCGGTCTTAGGCGCTGCAGTCATGGACTGTGCGGTTGATCCCGGCGGAGGTTCGAGTCCTCCCTCGGATATGGGTGTGTGTGTTTGTCCTTAAGATAATTTAGGTTCAGTAGTGTGTAAGCTTAGGGACTGATGACCTTAGCAGTTAAATCCCATAAGATTTCACACACACTTGAATATTTTTGCTGTTTCAGCCCAATTTAAAATCTTGAAATCAAAATGCCGGTTGGTTCTGGTCACGGACTGATCTGTAGCTTAGTCTGAGATCTGGGCTCGGTTGGAATGCTACAGCTTGGTTTGGGTTTTCGAAGTCAACGAATCTGAAAGCAAGATACTTATTGAAGTGTTCTGGGCTCTGCATAAATGTCAACGAATTCCATCTCTGCACAAATGTTCTCCGCACAACTCTCATGAACCTGAAACTGCGCGCCGAACCGAGACTCGAACTCGGGACCTTTGCCTTTCGCGGGCAAGTGTTCTACCGACTGAGCTACCCAAGCACGACTTATTACCCGTCCTCAGAGCTTTCGCAGAGCACTTGCCCGCGAAAGGCAAAGGTCACGAGTTCGAGTCTCGGTCCGGCGCACAGTTTTAATCTGCCAGGAAGTTTCAGATCAGCTCACACTGAACTGCAGAGTGAAAATTTCGTTCTGGAAACATCCCCCAGGCTGAGGCTAAGCCATGTCTCCCCAGTATCCTTTCTTCCAGGAGTGCTAATTCTGCAAGGTTCGCAGGAGAGCTTCTGTAAAGTTTGGAAGGTAGGAGACGATGTAACTGCGGAAGTAAAGCTTTGAGGACGGTTCGTAAGTCGTGTTTGGGTAGCTCAGCTGGTAGAGCACTTGCCCCCTGAAAGGCAAAGGTCCCGAGTTCGAGTCTTGGTTCGGCACACAGTTTTAAACTGCCATGAAATTTCAGATTAGCGCACACTCCGCTGCAGAGTGAAAATTTCATTCTGTCATAAACTCACAGGACATTAATGCTTTTGTTTGGCTTGTATATACTGGGAGTGTATTTCCATAATTCTTCTGAATGGGCTGTGGTCGGAGTCGACTAGGCTGGCTTAAGCGCAGGTGATTTCCTGTGTAGGTTTGTTGTATCCAATATCCACTGGAAATAAACTTCTAAAAGTCCTGGTAGAATGCAGCACCTTATAATAAGTGCTATTAGAGGGAGCAAGAAACAGGGAACGGAAATTCCTGAATTCTGTCGCTGAGAGCTACATGTTAAATAACTTAATAGTGCGATTTGGAGCTGGCGAAACGGAGGAGACGGCCGATAGACCACGGAAGTGGAAGAAGCGAGACGTGGGCTCCTGTGGCATGAAGGTGGCGTTGCAGGTACGAAGTAAGGAGTGAGTGATCCTCAGTGATTAATGAAGTTGTTCTGCCCGTACGGAAAGCATTGAAAGGGTTCGCAGGTGTCTTCCCATTGATGCAGATGTAGAATTTTGATCGAATTTTTTCTAGTCATATAGGCCAGTGTTGCGGTTTTGGGAGCGTGAAGCACGCGATCAGTAGACAGGGGATTATGGCTTGTTCAAATGGCTCTGAGCACTATGGGACTTAACTGATGAGGTCATTAGTCCCCTTGAACTTAGAACTACTTAAACCTAACTAACCTAAGGACAACACACACATCCATGCCCGAGGCAGGATTCGAACCTGCGACCGTAGCGGCCGCGCGGCTCCAGACTGTAGCGCCTAGAACCGCTCGGCCACTCCGGCCGGAGGACAGGGAATTATACCACACTGCTGGTAAAGTTGCTAGCTGGAGGCTATGTCCAATGAAATTAGTGGACTTGGTGAGGTCTAATTGTATCCAATAAACTCCATTTGTTTCCGTGGAAATGTGCCACGTTTTTGTGGGACATGTTCCCTGTTGACGTAAACTGTTATCCTGCTTCATCTTTGTGCAGATTATCTTTTCAATTTGGTAGGATGTAGGGAAGAGTAGGGTACAACTGGGTATCTCCAGATATCTGTGACAAGTGCTGGCATTTGTCTGATAACGCTCGGAGCTACCAGCAGCTCCCATATCGGGGAGTTGTAGATAATCGTGATTACCAGAGACCTGTTTCTTTTCCTTCTAGAGTCCTTTAATATTCTTGCTAAAATTTTCTCCGATCTAGGCATTTCATATAACAGTGTTTTTAAAAGAAACATCACTTGATAAGAAACAGGTAAGTAAGTAATTCGAATAAGCGCGTTTTTCAGGGTATTTCAATGTTTTTGTGATGAATGCTAATCTTCCACCGCCATGTTTCGTGTAGTGTTGCACTGTGGGACAAAACAGAAGACAATAACGTGGCAAACAACCTTAAGAGAAAGTATCAGTACCTGAGACACCTCAAGACGACGTCCGTCCAGAAAGTGTGCTACGAGATGAAGTTTCTTGATCTCCTACAACCGAAAAATTTCCAGAACCAGAAGATGAGCTGATAGCTGTTTCTGGGGCTTCAGAAATGACATCCGATGGGCTGGCTGAGGTTGGTGGAATTTCTGGCACGCCATCTTTACTCTCTGTGGCGGCATGCCATCGTCATTCTGTGTGGTACCAAAGCTTCTAATCCCTCCTCCAAAGGTTGACTTGGTAAAAATTGCAAAGAAAATCACCAACAGGAAAAAGGGCAAAATAGTAATACTGACCTCCTCTTCGGAGAAAAATTATTTCATTGCTGAAGAAAAAGAAGAGAAGAGAAAGGAGAAAAGAAAAACTCAAACCGAAAACATTTTTTTTGTAGAGGAGAGCCACACGGGTCAAGCCGTAAAGAAGGCGAAGAAGCAGAAAATAATAGTTAGAAAGCATAGAAGGGCTAAAAAACCGAAAAAAATTATTCTTCATCAGACTGAGAAGACCCAGACGAAGCTCAAAAAATGGTTCAAATGGCTCTGAGCACTATGGGACTTAACATCTGAGGTCATCAGTCCCCTAGACTTAGAACTACTTAAACCTAACTAATCTAAGGACATCACACACATCCATGCCCGAGGCAGGATTCGAACCTGCGACCGTAGCAGTCGCGCGGTTCCGGACTGAAGCGCCTAGAACCGCTCGGCCACCGCAGCCGACCCAGACGAAGCATGCACATTTTGTAACAGGATATAGGCTGATTATACGTAGAAGGTGGGATGGAACCAGTGTCTATTGTCATGGCTTTACTCAGGAGCAATGTTCCAAGGCTGAGAAAAGAGACACCTTCGACTGCGATTTTGTTATTAATAACATGTTTTAAAATGTTTTAGGTCCAGTTATTGAGAACTTTGTCTATATTAGTGCAATATTTTGAAAAAATAAGGATATTTGTCAGACACCAGTTAGGTACTTAAAATAGACTTATGGATTCCCTTGGTATTAATTTAAGAATTTCTGCATGGTTTCATATATTTTCAGCAGCAGAACAAATCTTTTTTTCTTGATTTAAAATTTTTCCCATTCATTTTAATGGGTACCCCATTTTACCCCACAGGTGGGACAAAACCAGGTATTTTGCACCACAGGAGGATAATATTTTTTTAATGCTGAGATAATTTATTTTAAGCAGAAACCGGACTATTGCCTTGTCGTTGAATAGGTACGAGATTTGAATAACTCAATTTACAAATTTATTGACCACTTAAAATAATTTAAATCGCACAAAAGTTAAGATACCCTTTTTATTCTACTTCCCCCTAACATCTCTTTTCCTCCGAAATGGACTGTGGCCGGAACGTACATGGCTGACTTACAGAGCGAGTAATTTACCCATGATGTTTGGTGTTTCCAACATACGCTGCAAAAACAAAAAATTCTTTAAGACCTGTCAGGAGGCAGTACCTAACACAAGTACTGTAAATAGGTACAGTAAATGGCCAATTAAAATGCCTACATTATGCAGCTAATTCTGATTGGGAGAAAGGCCTTAAATAATTTGGTGTAGGGCTGGAGATCGCGAAATGGAAGAAGCGGCCAGAGGCCCTTGTGGGGTGTAGAAGTCGTTTGGCCTCTGGGGCGGTAGAGGTGTTTTTCTGAAGTCGGCTGTAGGTGATCCTTCGGCATCAAGTGATTTACTTATTCCAGTACAGAAGACTGAGAGAATCCGAAGTGCTTTCTCGGGCGTGGGCGTGTAATTCTGCCTGCTTTTCTCAGAGAGTGTGTTCGGTAAAGGAGAGAAACGTCATAGCAGAGTATGGGACCATTAGGTAGCTGGAGGTGGTGTGGAATAGAAGCTAGGAACTTGGCTAGTGTGAATTCGTGCCAATAAATTCGCTTTGTTTCTGTGGAAACTCGAGAATGAATGTACTCCTGTCTTGTTGTTGTGATTATTGGCGTGAGTTGCTGCTACTAACCAGATGGGGGTGCTGTGATGAACGTATTCCAGTCCTGTAGCCAAATCTCGGAATCTTCTCGGCAAGAGTGGTATAGTAGCAAGGCTTTCAACTATTAACGTTGGGTTAAAATGAGGACCCTTATTTACACACGTTTATTAGTGTAGTAGAACAGTGGATTAATCCGAGTATTTCCAAAAGTTCCGACAAGTTTCGATAACGTCTTGATGACCTCCTTCGAGTACAGGAGTCCTCTGCTCGTCGAGTACCTCGAGCATGGAACAACAATCAATGCGCAGTGCTACTAAGACACTTTACAGAAACTGCGACGCGCCTTGAAGTCAAAACGCCCAGGAATGCTGCTGGACAGAATCATTCTGTTGCACGATAACGTCTGCCGTCCCACTGTCAACTGGACGAAGGTTGGGGAAACACTGCAACATCCTCCGTACAGCTCAGATCCTTCACCGTGTGATTTTCACATCTTTGGCGATCTGAAGATAGAACATGCATGGACGTCGCGTTCAATCGGACGAGGACGTGGGCGCACTTGAGGATACGTCATCGGCAGACCAAATTTTCAAATGTGTGTGTAAGCTTACACACTACTTTGTAAGCTTACACACTACTTAACCTAAATTATCCTAAGGAGAAACACACACACCCATGCCCGAGGGAGGACTCGAACCTCCGCCGGGATCAGCCGCACAGTCCATGACTGCAGCGCCCGAGACCGCTCGGCTAATGCCGCGCGGCACCGGCAGACCGCGTTGTACGGAACAAGAATTGATCGTCTCGTCTCAGAGTGGGAAAAATGTCTTAACGAGAGTGGTGATTACTTTTGAATGTAACCATTCCATGGTCCCGTTGTGACGGATGTCTGGATTGCATTTGAGTGCACCTTACAATTTCAAGTCTTTCCTAAACCTTTTCGCATAGAGCACCACAAATTAATGAACTGCGATAAAGGCTAAAATTAAATGTTTGACATTTTGCACCATTTGCAAAAAGGTCATACACAAACAAATAAAGGAGTTACCACTGTTTTGGTTTTGGCTTTTCCATTAGTCTATGGCCCAAAAATCCGAAACAAATAAAAGCAACATAATAAAGGTTTTGCGTCTTCAACTTCAAAGGTTTTTACAAGCTTAAAGTCAAATATTGTAAAATAATAAGACGTTTGAAGCTGTTTTTTGCACGGGCGATCGGCTCTTGGAAGAATCGGCTGAAGGGAGGTAAGTTACGATGTTTTTCTTTGATTTCAGAGGAGCCTTGCAATTTAATTCGAGCCACTGGCCCAAACTTGCTCGTGAACCGTACATTATCACCCCGTACCCTCTCCACAGTGAAGCAGTGAGAAAATACTTTTCACTACGATAACTCTAAACAGGGAAACACGGACTCATGGGTCGCGTGTTATATACCACAATATATAGTAATCTCAGACATGAAGGCAACGGGAGGTACTACTTGCTTACTTCTTTGTTTACTCTGCTAAAAACTGATCCTAACTCCAGTTCGACCCCAATTACTCAAGTCCAGCCTCCTGGAGATGTAAAAGTGGCAGAGACAGACAGGCACGAGTGCACCAGACGGCCGGCTAATCCCAGTAATGTGACGTCGCCCCATTCCAGCGCGGCGACGCCGGCGGTCGCTATCTGCTGATACCCGCGGAGCGCGGCAGCTTCCTCAGTGCGACGACGCCTCGCTGCCCTAATGGACTCGCCGCAATACCGTAATTGTCGGCGGCGATGGCAGGCGCCGATACACGCCCGCGTCCACCGGCCATCGCTCTCGATCGCAAACATACGGCTTATTTGGACGTTATATAACCGGAGGACGCACAATATACGCCGAGATTAAATGACCCTCGAAGCTCCCTCTCCCTCACCGAATCCCCTGACGACTCTATATCCCTCACACGCGGCTCCTCTGACAGATACTGATACTGCGGCGGCCCGGACAGGACAGCAGATTCTCTGCGGAATTACAAGTTCCTTCCGCAGTCACAGATAGGATCACGGCACTTGTCGTGCCTCTACCACGTGGACAGGCTGCGACTTAATTTAAGCCCGACTGCGATAGCCCGCGCATGCCCGCTTGGGCAGATGAACCACAGTTCCCGTCACGTGAGAGGTATCTGGTGATGGATCTGTTACGAAAGGCCGCGAGCAACACGAAATGATTTACGCGAGACGGGCCAACAAGTCTTGCTGACCGCTTGATTACAATACAAAAAAGTCTTTGTTCAAAGAAGAAGGGGAGGAGGAGTAGGAGGAGGAGGAGGAGGAGGAGGAGGAGGAAAAAATTAACATATAATATACAAAGTTTGTAAAACAACAAAACTGTTGGAGTAGGCTCCTTAACAGCACCATTACGGTAGCTTCGTCCTCTGTCATCGATCCGTGCACAACAGTACACGGTACCAGTATGTTTCAAAAAGCCGAGAGCGAAACTGCGATTTTTCACGAGGACATTCCTCGGATTCTACTGATCATAGATATAAAGGGTCAAGTGTTTTGGATAGTCCTTGGCCTAGTAACCATTTGTATACCTATCGGAAGAACGAGTATACTGTAGCTATCCTACAACACAGGTCGAAATTTAAACACTACACACTTCCTCCGGCCCAAGAAAACCAACCAAATCTCTTGGTTATTTTGGATTAGGTGTGGTATAGACTGGATGATGATGATGATGATGATGATGATGATGATGATGATGATGATTGGTTTGAGGGGCGCTCAACTGCTCGGTTATCAGCACCCGTACAAATTCTCAACCTTTGCTCAGTCCAAACTCGCCACTTTCATGAATGATGATGAAATGATGAGGATAACACAAATACCCAGTCATGTCGAGGCACGTGAAAATCCCTGAACCCACCGGGAATCAAACCCGGGACCCCCTGCTCGGGAAGCGAGAACGCGACCGCGAGACCACGAGCTGCGGACGGTATAGACTGGACCTTAGGCGGCTTATAACTACATCATCTGTTAATGGGTGGTTCCTGCGAACGCCTCGAAAAATCACGATTTCTGTGTACGAAAAGTACCAATGGTGGTGATGGCCACTTCTGTGATTCCATTCACAGCAGAAGGTCGAAATCTTAACCACGTTCTTAAGATTAAATTCTCCGTGAACTTCGATTTTTTTTTTTTTTTTTTTCTATATCAGTACCCGCAACCGAAATCAAGAGGTTCAAAGTTACCATACTTATGCCCGTAAAATATACACGTAATATCTGGTCTCAGGCATAAAGGTAGCTTTAAGTGACGTAGAGAACACATGACAAGAATTCTAGCATCATCGCAAGGATTCTGAGGTCATCACACAAGGTTTCTAGTCCGAATTTTTTCACCAATAAAACTTTTACGCTCTATCTCTGTAAAATGGGCAGTTCACACCTATACAAATATGCCCAAAGTGTTAATGCAGTGACAAAAAATTGGCTAAAAAGGGTCTCAATATGGCTGAAAAGAGCTAAAATGACTTGCAAAAGCTATGTAAAACTGGAAAGACTGCAATTTCAGTAAAGTACTCCTAATAGAATATTTACTCTTTTACAATACAAATCATAAGCTGGCCATTTTCGATCAATTACGATCGATGAGCAAAGTATCCAGAAAAAATGTAAAGCAAACGATTTTTTGTTAACAGTATGTTACATGTGCTTATTCGCTTTTTATACGTGCCGAAATATAGAAAGGTGACGAAGAATATAAATAAACTGTTAAAACTTTACTGATCTATACAATTCGTCTTACATAAGGAGCACACCATACTGTACAAGGAACAAGAAGGGAACTGTCGGAAAAATTCTCCTGTGTGAGCACAAAAAAAGGGGAAATGTTCCTCTTTAAAAGACTCTGGAAGAGAAATGGGGACCTATCTTCCTTAGTTCTTATTGCACCTTCCTCACCAAACATATCCGCAGTTTTTGTGCTACAAGAGAGTAGCAGAAAGACAGTGACGGTGGAAGGGAGATGACACAGTGCCAGTGGGAGAGGAAGAGAGAGGAGGCAGCGATAGTGGGAGAGATAAAGTGGCAGTGGAAGAGAATGAAAGATGGATGGATGAAGACAATAGAAATGGTATCCAAAAAGAGAGGAGATATTGATGATCAATGGCAGTAAAAGACAAGAAGAGATAAATGGAGACAGAAGCAGTGGGAGCAAAAGAGAGAGGAGGCAGTGGAAATGAAAAATACAGATGAGCGGAGAACATACGCAGGCTTGGGGGTAGGGGTGGGGACGTCTCAATCCTCCCAGACCGGCGATCTTTGAACACGTATGGTAGAGGGGAAGGCGTATTTTAGACGGAAATTTTGAACACGTGGTTATAGAGGAAAAAATTCCCCGGAATTTCTGAGCTGTCACGGTGTTGTGGAGAGAGTGACAGTAGGATATGCTGTATATCAATGAGAGGAAAAGGAGGTAGTCGCGGATAGGCGGATACACATCTATAGCCTGTGGCAGTGAGAGGGAAATGCCGAGTGTGAAGAGAAACTGGGTATAAAAGGATTTACGATGTTCTGTGTTAAAAGAATGTGAATATGTTCGCATGTGTGAGGAAGGCGAAAAGATGATTGAGGCAGCTGGTTTCCTACTTTTCTATCACAGTCTTTTAAAGAGAAAAATATTCACATTTTTTGTGCTCCGGCAGGAGCATTTTTTCCGCTGGTCAACGCATATTTCAGATATGAGCACAGTAAGCATAATGGAGAAAGACGAAGTACATCAAGACTGGACATTAACCTTGATTCATCCGCTGTAAAAAAAAAAAAATATGTCAATAATTATTGTAGCATATAATTTCTTGAGAACTGTACAAAAAAACCTTTCAATATTTGGCAAAACACTTATTACAACTAGTTGAGCATATACTAGAGAATAACAAGGTTTGCGAAAAAGTCGAGCAACACCACAACGAAGATTCAGTCCAAATACTTACTAAGAGAGAGAACATCTTTTATAGATCAAAAAAAAGCACACGACTTCGTCATCCGTGAAGTTTTATTTAATATTTGGACATAATTAAGAGCTGAAGAAAGGCATGCACAAACCAAGTTCTATTCCTAACAAGATATTAGCTAACTACGTGTGCGTGCATCTAAATTGCCTACACGCAAAATGGCTCAGAAGAGCCTGCTTGATTAGCGGTTTCATTCCAGGGATGGTACTGGTAACGTCAGATCGCTCGATCACTCGTTCGTAAGACTAGTACTCTTTGGACTCTGCAGACGACGAAGAACGCATTAGGAAGGTACGAAGTATAGGGTTTAATGTCTCGTCGACGATGCAATCACTGGAGAAGGAGCAGAAGCTCGGGTAGCACAATGGTTGGTTAAACATCCAGCCCTGTCCTTTTCAAACGAACCCTGCCGGAATTTGACTCAATATGTGTAAGGAAACAGCACAAAAACAAATTGGATGGCCGTACGGGGATCTGAACTACAGTCCTCCCGAAATCGAGTCCAGTGTGCTAACTACTGCGTCAGAATGCGGTCAGACCGTGGGATGAAATCGAACAAGGCCATGCCATCATGGACTCGGTAGAAAAAATTCAGGAATAAAACGTAAATTACAAAAGGAGCACTAGGATTTAATGTCCCGTCGACAACATGATCGTTAGAGACGAAGTACAACATCGGATTATGGAAGGTTGGAAAAGGAAATCGCACGAGTCTTTTACAGAGGATTCATCCAAGCACGTGCCTTAACCTGTTCAGGGAAACATGCAAAAAATCTTAATCCTGAATGGAAGTCCAGTGCATTATTACAGTGCCATCTCGCTAGAACCGAGTCAGTTCGCTTGAATGAGAATTTTATTCTGCTCCCTCCCAGTAACGAGTCCATTGTCTGACTGAGCAAGGAGGCGTACGGGTTACGACGATGTACCTGCGTTCGGCGGCATTGAGATTCAAACCCCCGCCTGGCCCTGATTTAGGTTTTATGTCGTTTCCCTAATAGCTTATGGCAAATACGATGATGTTTTCAGTCAAAAAGACACGGTCGATTTCCTTCCCCATCATTGACCCCAATCCGAACTTGTGCTCCGCCTCTAACGACATCGTCTTTGACGGGTGGTTAAACCCTAATTTTCTATCTTTAACGCAGTGGCGGTAGTTGGAAGTTCACCGGTCAAAATATTAGTCACTCCTTTAAAACACATATTGGCCGCTTTGTAGCGCTAAAGGTGGTGTAGAACTGTTACCGGGCAATCATGTGACCGTCCACTGGTCAAGGCAGTGAGTTGGTGGGTATGTAGTGGTCGACTGTATGGAATCAGTGCCGTAAAACGTGGAGGCGTGAGACAATGGCAGAAAGGGCATCATACCATCTGCTGATGTGGCCCTGACCATACCGTGAATGAGGCTGCCAGGTATTTTGGTGCGTCAAAGTGGGGTATCCAGTGAGGGTACAAAGATTGGCATACCAATCGCAGCCACACAACAAGGCGTAAGAACATTGGTCGTAAACAAGTTTCTAACTGACAGGGCTCGGCGACGAATGACACGCATTGCCCATGACAATCATTTTAACCGAGCGAGGTGGCGCAGTGGTTAGCACACTGGGCTCGCATTCGGGAGGACGACGGTTCAATCCCGTCTCCGGCCATCCTGATTTAGGTTTTCCGTGATTTCCCTAAATCGTTTCAGGCGAATGCCGAGATGGTTCCTTTCAAAAGGCACGGCCGATTTCCTTCCCAATCCTTCCCTAACCCGAGCTTGCGCTCCGTCTCTAATGCCCTCGTTGTCGACGGGACGTTAAACACTAACCACCACCACCACCACCACCACCACCACCACAATCATTTTAACAACCGACAGGACTTACTGCTGTCAAAGAACGCAGGACCATCTCAAACAGTTTCCGAGCGAACATTGCGAGGGAAACTTCAGGCAAATGCAAATGGTTCAAATGGCTCTGAGCACTATGGGACTCAACTGCTGAGGTCATTAGACCCCTAGAACTTAGAACTAGTTAAACCTAACTAACCTAAGGACATCACAAACATCCATGCCCGAGGCAGGATTCGAACCTGCGACCGTAGCAGGCAAATGCACATTTGGACTCGTGTACCGCGCAAAAAGCCATTTCTCACAGTGGCACATAATAAGCTACATCATCAATGGGGCAAACAATACAGAAACACGACAGTTGCTGACTGGTGGCGTGAAGTATGCTGCGCCGTACAGTAATTTTGCTTCTTTTCATATAACGAAAAGTGTGTTGAGAGCACAGTTCAGGACAGTGATGTTTTGGAGGTGTTTTGGAACCATGTCTTGGTTCTACTTATTGAGGTTACCACTGACATGATGCGTGATGTTTTTATTTCACCGTTCTGGATGACCAATTGTTGCCTTTTCTTCTACGTCTTCATGAGGAGTATACTGCATATCTTTGCAGATAATAACAACTGTTTTCACAGGGCTGCAAGCACACGCTATCTGATAAAAAGTGTCAGCACACCAATTAGTGGGCACCAATATAGGGTGTGTCCACTCTTTGCCTTTGTGACGGCTTGAACTCTGCTGGGGACACTTTCAGTGAGGTGTCTGAATGTCTGTGGAAGAATGCCAGCCCATCCTCCTCAAGAGCCGAAACCAGGGAAGATAGTGATGTTGGACACTGGGGGCTGGAGCGAAGTCCACGTTCTAAATCGTTCCAAAGGCCAGTCCATTTCTAGAATGTTACTATCACAGGTGCTGCTTTACGACAGGATGCAATGTCACGCAAACACAATCATCTGTGAACTGTGCCTCTATTATACGCAGTACACAACACTGCAAAACGTGTTCACATCCTTCCGCTATTAGTGTTCTCTTCAGCACAATAAGGGGACAATGCCCTAACCACGAAAAATACCCTCATACCGTAACATCACTCGTCTGTATTTCACTGTTGACACAACATCTGATGGCAAATAACATTATTCTGACATTTGCCAAATCCAAACTATTGTATTGGATTTCAACAGGGTATACAGTACTTCATCACTTCAAGTAACTCAATTGCAGTCAGATGTTCTCCTTTTTTACAGACGTTATTGATTCATCCCTTAAAGCTTGGTTCTCATATAGGACCTCTTTGTCAACCTATAGATTATTCACAGAGAAGTTTTTTGTCAGTTCTATATACATACATCACTTATTGTGTGGGGTTCACTACTTTCAGTCAAATTTTTCACGTATTTTGTGAGTACCTTCAAAATGTTTCATTTTGTACATACCACACACCACTGGTATTGGTTGCAACAACGTGCATTTTACTAAATTATACATTTATGCATTTTTTATTTGTATGTGATTTTCTAAACATTATATCCATTCTTCAACATGTTTTTTATAGTTATTGGTCTTGTTGGTTCTAATTCTTGAGACATATAGTATAATAACACACATGTTTATTACCTGAGAACACAAATCAGTGAGTAATCACAATGATATTTAATATAGGCGAATGTAGTAAGAACTTAACAACTCATCACAAAACCGACACTAATGGCACTTCAATATTTTCAAATAAATTCTATTAAAGTATTGAAAAGCTTCTGGAGCTTTTGAAATACAACACTCTCACCCTATTAAGGCTATTTGCATTAACTACCTACCTGTACACAGGTATCTGAGAAAGGTAGCGTTTTGCAGAATATCTCCTTTGTAACCTCAGACAAACATGTTTGCAAAAACTAAAATTGCTTTCATGTGGCTCATGTGGATCATGTGCTTCAACTGCTGCAATAAATAAATTTTCTCAAGTTTTGGATAATGTTGCGTTCCTACTATTATGATGATAATGCTATGTCTGTACATTTTTAAATGAATTTTTGGGATGATACGGAGAAAGAATACACTGATGAGTCAAAACATGATGACTACACCTACCACGAAGTTGTATGCCCACTTGTGGCAGGGGAATCATTGTAGCAATGATGATGATGATGATGATGATGATGATGATGATGGTGATGTCCCATACTCCGAGGAGCGTAGGGGACAATGCGGGAGACCCGCACCGCTGACTAGGCAAGGTCCTAGCGGAGGTGGTTTGCCATTGCCTTCCTCCGACCGTAATGGGGATGATGATGATGATGATGAAGACGACACAACACCCAGTCATCTCGAGGCAGGGAAAAATCGCTGACCCTGTCGGGAATCGAACCCGGGACCCTGTGTGCGGGAAGCGAAAACGCTACCGCAAGACCACGAGCTAGCAATGATAAATTCAGCAAATGGGAAAATCTACTGACATAAGAGACTTTGACAAAGGGCTGATTATTATGGCCCAATACCTGGAAATGAGTATCTCAGAATACTAATCTGGTTGACTGTTCACATGCTGCTATCATGAGCACCTACGGAAAGTGTCTGAAGGATAGTGAAACCACAATTAGGTGGGGAGGTGTTGGATATCTACACAACATCACAGAATGTGTAGGTTGGAGACTTGCTAACTCTACAAAGCAGGATACGCACTGACGTGTGGGAGATATTTCAACAGACTACAATGCTGGTGCAGACAAGTGTTTTGGAGCACACCACTCACCACCCATCGTTGAACACAGGACTCTGCAGTAAACGATCCCCACATATTTCCATGTCATCTACTGTTCAGTGGTGTTCCTCTTTACATTATCTCAATTATCGATTAGCACTCACTACAGAAAAGTGTGCCTCATGAGGAGTTGCTCGACCAATGTACCCCATTCATTTTAAATCCCTACACAATATCGTCATTGTGCTGGCTATGCTGCTGGTAACACTTCAGCACTCACTAGTGATTCCTTCTGATGATTTAACGCAATTTCTTGTGATGACCCTGCGCAGTGACTCAGGGTCCCTGTCTGTCAATAAATGAGGTCTGCCGGATCTTGCTTTTGCTGTGGTTGTTCCTTAACATTTCCACTTCAAAATCAGATTATCAACAGTCGACTTGGGGAACCTTAGATGGGCTTAAATGTCCCTGATGGATTTGTTCCTCAGGTGACATCCAGTGGTTAATCCACGTTTGAAGACACTAAGATCTCCTGAGCTAACGATGTTGCTGTTATTACTTCTCTACTGACAACGCTATACCCCCCCCCCCCCCCCCCAACTTCCTTTTATACTGGCGGGTCCGCCTCTCGTGACATCTAGAGGCCAGAGGTGTCCGGATACTTCTGGTCAGAAAAAGTAAGTTTCTAGTTTGACGAAGACTAACGCACCTCGACTGGCCCTTTAAATTCTAGTCTTTATGTCATTGGACTATTTGTCACAATGTGTGAAACGTCTCTACAGTAGCTCTACAGCAGCTAATCATCAATGAGTGGCTTCAGACTAATATGAAATACGTAATGAAATTTGTGGACTCTGGCTTGCCGCAATGAGATCATTATCACTTAACGGCATTACCACTGTGTGTCCTTGGGGTGAATAGCTTTTCGTCCGTGGTGCTTACCCCTTTGCATGTAGGCTAGCGTAACGCGACATATCTCTTACGAAAGTCGTCGAGAGAGAAGCTCGGGAGGCGTCGCTTGGGTGCAACGGGGAAGCGTCGCGCTTTGCTGGTGTGGGGCGTAGGGTGCATTCCACAGCGGCGGCGCGGCACGCATTCCGGACGGGCGGCGTATTGCGGCAGTTATCTGACAAGCTGTCACCGCAAATTGCCCGGCCCGCGGCCGAAATTGCACCCCGGGGCGGGTGGGGCATCCGTCTCGGTGACGTCCGCACCAGCGGCAGATCGTCATCAGCCGGGGGGACAGCGGAAACGGCTCGACCAAATGAGATCACGAGACGGCGCCGGGCGACGCGGAAGGCGCCGTCACAATGCCGCTAAAACCCCCCACAATGCGGAAATGAAACTAGCTGAAATTCCACACCAAAAATTATTAGCTCTAGGGAATTTATCGCGGCCCTCAAAGATGACAGCGTACGGCACTGTTTTTCGACACGCGCGTGTTTTACGTGAAACAGTCATGAACGCGGTGGCTGGTATAAACACACAGTGTTTTAAGAGCGAACGTCTTGCGACAGGCAACCTGCGCCGGCCACTGTGGTCGAGCGGTTCTAGGCGCTTCAGTCGGGAACCACGTGGCTGCTACGTTCGCGGGTTCGAATCCTGCCTCGGGCATGGATGTGTGTGATGTTCTTAGGTTAATTAGGTTTAAGTAGTTCTAAGTCTAGGGGACTGATGACCTCAGATGTTAAGTCCTATAGTACTTAGAGCCAAGACAACCTGCCCGTATCTCCTTCCGTCTTTAAACAAGTTTTGATACCTGGCTCCGTTGTTTACTGGTAGCGTCGCTGGCTTCTACGGAAGGACTCGCCCTCTTCGATTTTCTTCTTACTTAGGCTACAGGATACGAAGATCAGTGACCACAAGCCAAACTCCCAAGGCAGTGTGAACAATTCTAGTTTAATAACGAAGTTGCAAGCGGCTGAGAGCTTAACGAAACAAGTCTACTAATCGTAACCTCCTTAGCTCGAATTTGATTCGAAGCAACTTTTTTGTACGTTTATTGAAATTACATAAATAGAAATGTTGGAAAAGACTGAATCTTAATTATTTTATTCAAAAGGGTCGGGCGTCGTCGGCACTTGGATGGGTGACCATCCAGGCCGCCATGCGCTGTTGCCATTTTTCAGGGTGCACTCAGCCTCGTGATGCCAATTGAGGAGCTACTCGAGCGAATAGTAACGGCTTCGGTCACGAATACCACATAACGACCGGGAGAGCGGTATGCTGACCCCACGCCCCTCCTATCCGCATCCTCCACTGAGGATGACACGGCGGTCAGATGGTCCCAGTAGGCCACTCGTGGCCTGAAGACGGAGTGCTTTATATAAAAAAACATCTATCTATGTCTGATTGCCAGCTTTCTAAAAATCCGAGTATCCACAATATACAGGGTGTTAGGAGTAGTCTCGTATTCTGGTCCGACAATTTTGACACCCCACCGAAAGGTATGGAGGTAGAAGACATCCGCCAGGCGACTCCTATATGATCTGCTAGAGCTGCTGTCGCCGCCACAGCCCTATGCGCAGGCCACGTCCGCTGCGCCGACCTATCGGCGCGCACGGATGACCTACGCTGAAGCGCCAAAGGACTGTTATTGACATCCGTATTCAGATAAAGATATATGTAAACAGGCATAATATGGCGCTACGGTCGGCAATGTCTATATAAGACAAGTGTCTGGCGCAGTTGTTAGATCGGTTACTGCTGCTACAGTGGCAGGTTATCAATATTTACGTGAGTTCTAAGGTAGTGTTATAGTCGGCGTATGAGCGATGGGACACAGCATCTCCGAGGTAGCGATGAAGTGGGGATTTTCCCGTACGACCATTTCAAAATGTAGCGTGAGTATCAGGAATCCGGTAAAACATCAAATCTCCGATTTCCTGCGGCCGACAAAAGAACCAGCAAGAACGGGACCGACGACAACTGAAGAGAATCGTTCAACGTGACAAAAAAGTGCAACCCTTTCGCCAATTGCTGCATATGTCAATGTTGGGCCATCAACAAGTGTGAGCGTGCGAATCATTCAACGAAACATCATCGATATGGGCTTTCGGAGCCGAAGGCCCATTCGTGTACCTTTAAAGACTGCACGACACAAAGCTTCACGCCTCGCCTGGGCCCGTCAACACCGACATTGGACTGTTGATGACTGGGAACATGTTGCCTACTCGGACGAGTCTCGTTTCAAATTGTATCGAGCGAATGGACGTGTACGGGTATGGAGACAACCTCATGAATCCATGGACCTTGCATGTCTGTAGGGGACTATTCTAATTGGTGGAGGCTCTGTAATGGTGTGGGGCGTTTGCAGTTGGAGTGATATGGGACCCCTGATACGTCTAGATACAACTCTGACAGGTGACACATATGTAAGCATCCTGTGTGATCACCTGCATCCATTCATGTCGATTGTGCACTCCGATGAACTTTGGAAATTCCAGCAGGACCATGCGACACCCCGCACGTCCAGAATTGCTACAGTGTGGTTCCAAGAACACACTTCTGAATTTAAACACTTCCGCTGGCCACCAAACTCCGCAGACATGAATATTATTGGGCATTCTGGGATGCCTTGCAACTTGCTGTTCAGAAGAGATCTCCACCCCATCGTTCTCTTATGGATTTGTGGATAGCCTTGCAAGAGTCATGGTGTCAATTCCCTCCGGCACTACTTCAGACATTTGTCGAGTCCATGCCACGTCGTGTTTCGGCACTTCTGCGTGCTCACGGGGACCCTACAAAATATTAGGCAGGTGTACCAGCTTATTTGGCTCTTCAATGTATAAAGCCGGCAGCGCAGGAGCTCAGACCGCAGACGTATTCCGACAGCGCTCTTGATCATTATTCTATTCGTCGTTGTTCTATTCGCAGATAGTTGCTACGCCTTGGAACCCAATTTGGTTTTGCTCTCTGGTCTTAGTACTTCACCGTGCGCTCTGCGTTGTACCGGCGTTTCCACTGAGGCCGTCAGCCCGGTGGCCCGTGCGCTGCGGTCTCGCTCGATTCCAGTTATTACAGGTACAGGTTCAAAAATGGCTCTGAGCATTATGGGACTTAACATCTATGGTCATCAGTCCCCTAGAACTTAGAACTACTTAAACCTAACTAACCTAAGGACATCACACAACACCCAGCCATCACGAGGCAGAGAAAATCCCTGACCCCGCCGGGAATCGAACCCGGGAACCCGGGCGTGGGAAGCGAGAACGCTACCGCACGACCACGAGATGCGGGCACGGGCACAGGTACAGGTACTGAGAGCATTGGTACCATAACACGCACCCACTTCAGTGTGTTGTTTTTTCTCTGCGTCTAACAGTCTCCCCACAAACACATTACATAATTTACTGCCTGATGATTTGTGGACAGTCGCAACCACACAGCAAAGCTGACTATACTTGTCAGTGTAGATTTTTCATATTGCATTCATGTGTCCACATTTCAATGCATGACCTACTGCCCAGGTGAAAATAAAAATTAACGGATTGCGAGTGCCATGCGTACTTGGAGGTACTAACCAAGCTAAAAACATACTACTCATAATAGCTATAATTATTCGTCAGCAAATGAAGTAAATACTGATGTAATGTTGCTCAGTTCACTGTCCTCACTTATCAATAACACTATCTTCACTTATACCCAAAACATCGCGTATTAAAATTTAATACAAAAAGGCAAAACATTAAATACGAAATAAAATGCTGTTTTGTCGAAAACTCACGTGTTGAGACCGTAGCTGTGTGCACAATGCAAGTTGATTGCTGCAAAGAAGAAAACTATTCACGTTTGCATTATGTTTGTTGTTCTTTACGGTAGTTGTCGTTTTTCCTGTGGCGAAAGATTTTTGGGGTAGTGGTGCCTTACAGCAGAGAAAGGTGTGACGGCAGTCTATTGCGAAAGTAAACTACAATACATCTAATCTAAACATCGACAGCCATCTGAAGATGACCCCGTCTGTCCGAAACTGCTAACTGCGTTATTTGTGTGAGTAAATAACACTGTTAACAGTGTCTGGAGGCTCTTTGCCTCTCTACAAGTATCACCTTGTACAAAAAAAATCACTTGCTTGTTTCTAGATATTCAACAATATTGCTCATGTATGTAACTTCATCGCACAACAACACATTTTGCGTATGTATAACATCTTACTTTATTTCATGCAACTAGTAACAAAAATATAAATGTTATTTCTATTTAATAAAATTTGATTCAATATTTGTTGGTTAACATTTCCATTTGTTAATAAATGTGGAATTTCCATAACTAAAAAATGGCTACCAACGAGATTGAAACCAATGAATTTACGCTTACTAAAATTTTATGTTATGCACTCGGCTACCGCTAGTATGATGGGAATGTTTTCTAGGTAAGAGCGGTCGGAAATCTTGGCGATTTTCTTCCAGTTTTTTTTTTCTATAATCACGTCATACTGCCTTAGGAAATGTATGTCCTGGCACTGACCTTCACATCCAGCAAGTCTGAAGAAAATCGATGAGTGCCAGCAAGTAAATTCGCCTTGTACGATGGCAGTGGCTATTTCGAATTCTGTCAACATGAGTGTTCAAAAGTAACTAACTCAACTAGAGATCAGTATAACATATAACCGCACTGTGTAGAGAAGCAGTCAATACTTGGATATTTCGTAATCTAAAGATTGTCTCTTCAGATGTTTGGTATTTTAATGTGATGTTGATTAGAAGAGGTGGCTACAGTGACCACATCTGGCAACCCATACTATCAACACTGCCAAATGAAGATTAACATGCAGAAACCCGTGTACAAACGGTATAAGACTAGCAAAAAGGACGATAATAATAATAATTATTATTATTACTATTTCCTGATATTCCACAGATCAGGAATTTCGCTAATTATCAATTGCTGGGCGTTCTGTTTGTAATTAAATGTTGCAATTATTACTAAGCCAGCTTCTGACGCATCATAAATGTTTGTATCACACATCTGAACACTCAATACTGGAAATGAGGGCAGGGAGGGGGGGGGGGGGGGCGCGCAGAGGGACGTCTTCAAAACCAGGTCATTGGAAAACAACTAAATGGGCAGAATACACAAAATATTACATACTAATAACAGTTAAGTTCTAATAACAGTTAGGTTTGTAGCTGTGACACAGTTACATCTTCAACGTTTGACAACTTGTTTAGACACTGCCTCAGAAACACAACCAACGGGTTTCAACCACATATATTCGACAACTACGCAACATTTATAGAAAAAGTGCTTATCGTCCGAGATATTTGCTGTTCAAGTACTGCCGTGATGACTGTGCGACTTATCTTATCGCATCACGCTGGGTACCACGTTATTTAGCATTTAGCACATGATGCTAGTCAGAAAGTCACGCAATCCACATTAGTGTGTAGTCTCTAAGCGGCACTGCAATAAAATATTACCCAATTCCGCCAGCTTATTATTCCAATAAAGCAGAATCTCGTAAGTACGTATTTCGTTTACCGCCGTTGCTCTTCATAGCATACAGCAAAATGTGATACCGGTCCTCGTGATCGGCCGACAGTTCCAACATTTCTTACTCTTATCGGCTTGCCTACAAACAGGCTGGCAAAGTAGTTAACTAGATCACTGGCACCTTCAGTCGATCGCCCTATTCCTCATACCAAGAACTGTCAAATGTTTGTACGAGTGGCGTTTGAAAAGTCCGTGCAAAGTCCGAGAGATAGCACGAACGGCGCGTATCGAGGTCATGTTTAGTTAGTAGGATCTTTGGAAAGAGCCCACAACAAGTTTCAGCCATACTGGTCGATTTCTTTGTGTTTGGCATTCGTGTGAATCAAGGGAGTCGAGTGATTGTCAAAAAATGGACGAAAAAGAATTTTGTGTGGTGATTAAACATTACTTTACGAAAGGCAAAACGCCTCAGGAGACTAAAGAGAAGCTTGATAAACATTACGGTGACTCTGCACCTTCGATTAGAACAGTTTATAAGTGGTTTCAAAATTTTCGGAGTGGCCATATGGGCACAAGTGATGCTGAACGTTCTAGACGCCCTGTGGAGGATACGACTCCAGAAATCATTGATAAAATCCACGATATGGTGATGGACGACAGAAGTATTAAGGTGCGTGAGATTGCTAGTGCTGTGGGCATCTCGACTGCAGGGGTACATAATATTTTGCATAAAGATTTGGACATAAGAAAGCTATCCGCAAGATGGGTTCTGCGATTGCTCACACTTGACCAAAAACGGAATCGTGTGAAGTGTTGCAAGGATGGTTTGCAGCTGTTCAGGAAGAATCCGCAGGACTTTAAGCGTCGTTTCGTCACTGTAGATGAAACATGGATACATTAATACACTCCTGAGACCAAACAACAATCTAAACAACGGGTTACCAAGAGAGAGTCTGTACCAAAAAAGGCGAAGACCATTCCTTCGACCAGAAAGGTTATGGCGACTGTCTTTTGGAATTCTAAAGGGATAATTCTTACCGACTACCTGGAAAAGGGTAAAACTATTATAGGTGAATATTATCCATCGTTATTGGACCATTTGAAAACCGAGCTGCAAGAAAACCACCGGCGATTGAACAGCAAAAAAGTCCTTTTCCATCACTGCAATGCACCAGCACACACCTCAGCAGTTGTGGTCGCAAAATTAGTG
The DNA here is from genome assembly GCF_023864345.2 of Schistocerca serialis cubense. Classification (NCBI taxonomy): domain Eukaryota; kingdom Metazoa; phylum Arthropoda; class Insecta; order Orthoptera; family Acrididae; genus Schistocerca; species Schistocerca serialis. The sequence goes on along the minus strand of NC_064646.1, from coordinate 187,601,720 downwards.
GAAACAGAATTCCAACTCGTTTAACATCCCCTCTGTTCTCCAGACTTGGCTCCCTCGGACTGCTATTTGTTCCCCAATTTGAAGAAATGGCCGGCGGGACAAAGATTTTATTCAAACGAGGAGGTGATTGCAGCAACTAATAGCTATTTTGCAGATTTGGACAATTCCTATTATTTGGAAGGGATCAACAAATTAGAACATCGTTGGATGAAGTGTATAAGTCTAAAAGGAGACTATGTCGAAAAATAAAAAAAGGTTTACTCCAAACACATAAGTAGTTTTTCTTTTTGCATGGACTTTTAGAACGCCCCTTGTAGATATCATGAAGCAGATGGAGATATACCCACGCGAAGTCATGGTCAGCCTCGATATGGGCACCCATTTTACGAAAGACCTTGTAGAAGATACTTTGACACTAATTGAATCATCATGCCAGACCTTGTCAAAGGCTTTCTCGATGTCGAGAAAGATGTTCCCGAGCTGTGTATCCTAATTATTGCCCTGCACACATGTTCCACCACACGTACGGTGCTATTTCCGACAAGGTGTAACTCTACTTCATCACCACTGATATGTCAAAACATTATGACCACTGCTAACCGTGGCGTTGATGCCGCCTGGTGGCATTGCGGACACGTGGCAAGTACGCGGAGCAGACACGGGCGGGGGATCACCATAGCGAAGGTATGGGCTGAAAATGAGAAATCCGTTGAGATAAGGGCTTTGACAAAGGGCTGATTATTATTACGCAGAGCTGGTCGAATTTTTATGTGCTATTGTCGTGAGCATCTACGGAAAGAGGTGGAAAGACGGTGAAACTACCACTAGGCGCTAAATGGTTGGACGTCCACGACTCGTCACAGAACGTAGGTTTCGGAGGCTAGTCTGCTCTGTGAAGTAGGATAGATGGTGATATGTGGCATCTTGCCAAAAGTGCACAATTCTGATGCAAGCACAAAAGTTTCGGTGCACACTGTTCATCGTACATTGTTGAAAATGGAGCTCCGCGGCGGACCACCCCTACGTGTTCACACGTTGACCCAACGACATCGACAATTACGACTGCAGTGGGCACGGGAACATCGGAATTCGATCGTCAATCAAAGGAAACGTGTCGGCTCTTCGGGAGAATCACATTCTTGCTAAGCTAGGTCGATGGTCGTCTCCACAAATGCCGTCAAACAAATGAACAGCGGCTCGCAACGTGCAGCGCTCCATGGACGGAGGCTCGTGGGAGTAGTATTATGCTACGGGAGACATTCTCTTGCGCTTGCATGGGACCTATGGTAATAATCGAAGACACGCTGGCGAACCACCTGCATCCCTTCTTCCCTGACGGCGATGTCATCTTTCAACAGTATAGTTGTCCGTGTCTCGCAGCGAGAACCGTGCTGCAGTGGTTTGAGGAGCATGATGTCTCGGCGACCAAATTCGCCCGATGTACATCCTATGGAACCCATCTGGGTCGTTATGGGGCGCGATCACCGCGTACGCAAACCAGCGGCCCGTTATTTACGCGAGTTACATGACCTATGCGTAGACACTTAATGCCACTTATCTCCACAAACCTACCGACAAACTGTCGGATCCCTCATATGCAGAATCGGTTGGGTTCCAGTGACGGAAAAACAAGCTATTAAGCAGGTGGTCATTAATGTTTTGGTTTATCGGAGCATGAACTCATGATCTACATGACTGACTCGTTCCTAGCAGGGAGGCAACACACTTTCAGGTGCGGCAAGCATGTTAGCACTACCAGGAACACTGTGGCCGGGATCCCGCATAGCTCGGTTCTGGGCCCCATACTATGCACACTATATACCAACGAGGTGGCTAAATTAGCATGGTGGTCTATAGAAGTAGTAGAAACCTCAAATTCATTGCACAGAAACTACAGGAAAATCTAGATGCTATGACCCAGTGGTGCGAGATCTGGAAAGTAACGATTAAGTCTGACAAAAGCGTCGCAATAATGTTCACAAGCAAGATAACGCCTTCAAACCACCAGATCTCTGTGACTAGCAAAGTAATAGAATGGAGCACCTCGGTGACCTATCTCGGCCTGCAGGTTGATAGAGGCGTAACGTTTGTAAGACAAATTAATACAGCAAGAAGTAGGGGTTGCGCTATATCCTATAAGCTGTACCAGCTTCACAAACCTGGGGGGGGGGGGGGGGGGGAGGGGCTACCGGTAGGGACTAATCTACGGATCTATAGAAATGTACCAATCAGAGGTGTGGTCCATGGCGGCAGAAACAAATCTGAACAAGTTACAATCACTGCAGAACAGATCCTCCGTGTCATAGCCGACGCCGATAGATACACGCCAAACACGCACATTTGAGACCTCTTAAGCGAACCATCTATCTATACCTACATTAATATGAAATCAGAAAAGCTCTTTGAGAAGGCTTCCACTTCGACCCACCAACTAACTCATTCATCAATACTCCGGTGCTTCATATAAAAGACCTGTCCACTCTCATCAGACAATTCAGGATGTAATAGATTACAAATGGTTCAAATGGCTCTGAGCACTATGGGACACACCTTCTGGAGGTCATGAGTCCCCCTCGAACTTAGAACTAGTTAAACCTAACTAACCTAAGGACATCACACACACCCATGACCGAGGCAGGATTCGAACCTGCGACCGTAGCGGTCGCGCGGTTCCAGACTGTAGCGCCTAGAACCGCTCGGCCACCCCGGCCGGCAATAGATTACAGACAACAACCCTAAATAAACACAATCTTTTACAGCAATAAGGACCCGGCATTTTCAGTCATTACAAAGCCATGCTAGAGGTAAGACGGGCAAAGTCTTGTTGTGCTTCTAAGGAATAATATACGATATCCGGACGATTTCACGACAGGGTTAGCCCCTGGTGAGGATGATGGAGGCAGTCATCGAAACCGTTGGGTTTTATCAGAATTGGACACTGTCTCTCGCCGACGGTGGCCAATCAAACACTGTGCCTGCGGATTATAATGGCACCTGCAAAAACAGATCACGAAATAAACCGTACACTTGTAACTTGGCCCTACCTTTCTCAGCTTTCTGCCAGGCGAGGGCCGCACAGAGCAACGCCAGCGTCTTCCCGGTACCAGTGGGGCTCTCCAGCAGCGCAAACTGGCCCAGCCTACAGCTCTGCGCCACCTGTCAACAGAGGTTTATCTGCAAGGAGCGAACAAGCGTCTATCAACCTAGCTGTAATTCAACCTGTACCTGCCTTCATGCAAAAAATCACCACAAACTATGCATTGTACAATAATTAATGGAGTGAACGCACAGAACTGAAAGTACACGATACTAGGCGTAAAAAAAAGTTTTATAAACATTGGCTCTAAAATGGATACCTTAAGATCTATGAAGCCTTGTTCACTAGAAGAGGTGTATTTCACAGTAGCGGAGATGAAGAAGTAAGTGCTCATATAGCTCTTGAGGCATTAATTTCAGAGTTCATGTTGACTAGACTTTTTTGCTTCTAATTAATAATCCTGTGCCAACAGCCATTATTTTTTACATTGTTTTATTAGGCGACCAGTTTCGATGTTCCAATCACGTCATCTTCACGCCTGTTGCATGAGTGACACCAAGTAGCACACGTGCATGTGTAAGACAAGGCTTCAGTATTCATATCTGGTTCCGTAGATACACACGCTTCATGAGCAAATGCTCATGAAGTGCGGGTCGAAATTGGTTGGCTAATAAAACAATATCAAAATAACTTCTGTTGGTACAGTATTATTACATTTCATCGACTAGCCGCTGTCCCACGCTCCTGGGCCCAAGATGGAGTTGTAATTTCTTTTTTTCTTTTGCTTCTATCGTTGTGTACTTTCAACTGTATGCGTTTACGCCGTTAATTATGATACACCCTGCACACAGGCTGCTAAAAACTCTCAGCATACTTGCGGTATTCGAAAATTTCCTACGACGAAAGACACAAACGTACAAGACGATGGGGAACTCAAAATGAATTTTTCACTCTGCAGCGGAGTGTGCGCCGACATAAAACTTAGTGGCATATTAAAACGGTGAGCCGAACCGAGACTCGAACGCGGGACCTTTGCCTTTCCCGGGCAACTATCCTCCAACTGAGCTACCCATTGCTCACGTCCAGTCCTCGCAGCTTTACTTCCGCCAGTAGCTCGTCCCATACCTTGAAATTTTATAGAAGCTCTCTCGCCAGACTTGCGGAACTAGTACTGTGAAAGAAAAGATATTGCAGCGACATGGCCTCGTCACTGCCGGGGTGATGTTTCCAGACTGAATTTTTCCAGTCTGCGGCGGAAGTTTGCGCTGATACGAAATGTTTGAAGGTAGGAAACGATGTAACAGCAGAAGTAGCCTAAAGCTGTAACGTCGGAGTCGTGCTTGGGTAGTTCAGCTGGTGGAGCACCTGCCCGCGAAACGCAGAAGTCCCGAGTTCGAGTATCGGTCTGGGACAGTTTTAATCTTTCACGAAGTTTCAAGTGGAATTATGCTCTTTAGAAAGACTCGTAGTACTTCAGAATACAGCAATAAATGAAATTAATCGTCCAGTGCTGAATAAAGAGGAAGATGACACTGTTCTCCCGAAGATGGGCCAATTTACAGAACCTATATTCGGAGGAGTCTTTGACTACGTAATTGTCTCATTTTTGATAGGGCTGTGGCTTGACTTTACAAAAACCGTGTGTGTTCTGACAAATTCAAAACATGATATTGCTTCACTGGAGTTGGTCCAAATTTACTGACGTTGTCCTTAGTGCTGCCACCATCGTTTATCTCACGTATCGATCGCGAGAATACGGTTACAGCAGATCGCGTACAGGGGCAAAGGAACAGTCATTATTCCCTTAGCTCAATACACGAACGAAGCAGGACAGAAAACTGTTAACATGATTACCAAATATCCTTCGCCATTCACTGTAAAATGGCTTGTGGAGTATGAGTGAAGACGTAGACAGTGGACGAGACGACAGGTGAAGAATGGAAGGGTTTGATCGATGGAAGGTCGGTGTCACTGCGAAAACGACAGTAACGACCATGAAAAGGTTAGAGGAAAGAAAGCAGGCTGCAAAGTTTGAGACTTGGTAGTTACGTGATGAGGGTGAGCGTGGATGGAATGACCACGAAAATGATTTAGTTAACGAAGGAGCAAGCACTTTCTCCTTGAGTCCATATCAGTTCTCCTACAAAGTACTGTAAACAGTGACATAATTATGGAGCGAACCAACCGAAAGGATCGGGCTTACGCATGACGAAAGAGTCCGATGCAAGCTGCTCGGTTCTAGGCGAAGACCATGTGGCATTTCCCACTGTGCACATGCATCGAGAGATACTAGAGGTTTAATTGCACATTTTGCATAGTTGTCAATCGAAATAATTAACTATTCACTGTAAATGACAACTATTTGAGAATATTCCCCGTGTGGAAGCATTCGTTACAATTAATAACAAAAAATGTTGCGGTCTTGGCTCGTGGTCGAGAAACAGAGTGATCTCTTTACAAAATTGCAGAAAAGTTTGGTTTGTCTGCAAACCAACGTTTTCTGCACGTTAGAGTGGTTAATCGCTTTCTGGACCACGAGCCAAGACCTGCAAGATTCATTAGAAAACAGAGTATACTTGAGCCAAAGAAGCATAAATATATAAGGTAGCAAAATCTGATAAAAACAAAAGACTCCAATGCAAGTACTGTGATAGCCTAAATCGGGAAAACAGAACTGAAGAGAAATCTAATAAAGGTCGGAATAAAAAGCGTACGCAAACCCAAAATATCTACAAGACGTAGTGCATCTCCAAAATCTGAAACAAACCTTTACAAATCTGTCACTGAACCATAATATCTCTAGGTTCGAGACGCACTACATTTTAAAAGGAAATCGACATTGATAGATTGAAAAACAGTGACAAAAATTGTAAGGAAAATTCCGGAAGCAAATTGAGAGGGCGATTACTTTAGACTAGTAAGCAACCAGTAGTTCGCACGGCACACACACATTACAGACATTAGAAAACGCAGATTACAGCTTTCGGGTCATACAGATACACTAAATAAAACCAGGCACTTAAAAGACAAATTGCTGAACTTCAAGAAAACATGAAAAGGATCGAGGAAATTAAAATTTATATATAATTAGTAGGAATCATGAAATAAAACATCCACAAAAGGGAAGTATTTGGATCCAAACTTCAACAATGGCAACATGACCAAAAGAGAACCAAGAACAACGCTGCTCTTGGTCCAAACAAAACAAACTCGTTGCAGAAGAGTGAAAGAATTATGGGCACAAAGGGAGGTCAACTGATGTTTTAAGTATTTTGTGCGGTACTAGAGGGGCTATTTCGCATCCAAATAAGTCTAGAAATAATAAAACATGGACATTATAAATAAAAAACTATGAGAAACTTAAAACGTACCAAACTGTAGAAGGGTGGTATGCTGATTTTTACTCACTGTCGACATAATCGCCCTCTGCGGTTTGTATGGCTTGCAGGGGAAGAAGACGTTGACGCCACCGAACCAGAAAGATAACTGCGTCTCCACCCGCGCTTCTGGTACAGTTTCCTTTCGTTCATAAGGCTTGTCGTCGTATTGGAGTACCTTCTTGACCAAAGAAACATCAAAGTGGACAGGCTCCGGTGAATCTTCCCTAGTACTCCATGGGCCAAGACGAACTGATTCGTCTTCAGGTGATGACAGCTGAACCACTTCGACAGGCTTCGAGTGCTGTTCTGTCTTCGCTGGCTGTTTGCTACTACCAGCATCCTTCTGGTCCTTGAACCACTGAGATAACGTCGTCTGGGAAGTACGACGTTTCTCGTCCTTATTTGTTTTCTTCTGGCGGTGGAATGATGGACTATCCGCTTTCTTCCGTTTCTTCTTGGCATCGAGGTATGCACTTGCAAAGTGTTTGTCTTCTGAAACTGCCACCTGAACCCTCAATGAATCTTTCTCCCCGGAATCCTGGGCCACATCCTTTTGAGGCGACATATTACATTCTTGCACTTCAGCACGTCCCGCAGGGTCTGCCTGCTTATCGCTATACTCCATGTGATTGACGATGCCAAGCGATGACGCAGTATGGTGCGGGGAGATTTTTTCAAGACAGGGTTGCACAGACTGGTTTCGCCTTATTCTAGCCATATAGGCACGTAACTCTTCATAAGAAGAGGAACTGGAGGACGACACAGCAGTATTGTTTACCGATTTGGAATTTGTATCCACATCGTCATTTTTTAACTCGGAATTGGTGCTAGTAGGTGCCATGTACACTGTTTCGTCGGTGCATTGTTCAGCATTTTTATTATTATCAACTAGTTGTTCCTCGCGAGTTACTGCCTCTTCTTCACAGCACTCTACAAAGGACGGCGAGGGCGCATTTTCTCGAAGTGATTTCGGCATTTTAGCCTCTTTCTCCTCCTTGTGGCTTCTTTGCTCTACTTTCATAATTCCACTGTCCTTATTACGATCCTCGGCATTATTCATGTCCAGATGGTGATCATGACTGTGGAGAAATTGCATCCCACTTGCAGCTGCCTCTCGACCCCAATTTGTTAACAAAGATGGGGAAGACACGTCAACTGTCTGTAAGTCCTCTTTCCGCAAGTTCTCGCACGTTTTAGCAAATCCTCCTGTAGTCCCAGGCTGCTGAAATTCTGTTGCAGTGCTGTCCCTGCTAGATGATTCTGCTTTCACTGGGGATTGTATTGATTGTACCGTTCTTTTAACCAGTTCCTCTTCCAAATCTTCCTCCTGGTCTTCTTCCACCACAGTGTGATTGAGCAGCTCGTATATTGCTTCTTCCTCGCTTAAAGTAACATCGTGTCTGAGATGATGTGAGGCTAATTCTGCATCAGTGGTAGCATCGTTAGGATTCTGACTTACATCTTTCCGCGAACTGGAAATTTCACTGTCTACTGCCTCATGTATTCTGGCAACATTCATCAAGTCCTGTGCGATGTCATCCCCACTCGATAAGGTCTCGTCCACTATCGCGACAGATTTCACTTTCTCAGACGAAAGACTGTTTACGGGTGTCCTTGACCGCTGGGTTTGGTAGGTACATGTCGCTGAACACGAAACGTCATCCTCTAGTGTAGCAGCGTCGAGCATTTGCTGAATAGCTTCCTCCTCGCTGAATGTTGTTTCGTGAGCTGTCTTTGGACTATTAGCTTTTTGTGCGGTTTCTCCCTTGTCCTCGGCAGTGTAAGCGTCCTTGCGCGGTATGGTGCCGGGAGTTGCGTCAAGAAATAAATTATCGCCTAAATAATTGTCAAACTCTGGTACATTCTTGTGTACAGATGTTCTCTTGGCGTTTTCAGCAGTCTTAAATTTCGCAGCCACAGCAGGTTGAACTGGTTTCTTATCTTTCGACTGTTGTTTTCCTATTTTGAAAGGCTGCCGGCGCCTTTCAAAGGGGCTTTCGATCCAGTCAGGGTGCTCATCTGAGCTGGAGGACAACTCCTCTTCTTCCTTTACCATAACTTTCAGTAGCTGCGTCATGTCTTTCAATAGTTTTCTTCTCTGATTTCTCATTTCTCGTTTGCGATAACGCTTTGCTCTAACGGTAGTGCTCTCCTGCCAGTCGGGGCGATCGTCGGAACTTGACGACACTCCTCCGCCACTGTTTCCATCTCCCTCAGGACCCCTCTTTCTCTTAGGAGTACTCGTCCGTAACTCCCTACTGCGTGTCAAACCCACGATTTTCGAAGCGCTGTCCATCAGCCTACTGGCAGCTTGGGTTAGCGTTATGTCTAAATCACTTCCGCCGTCACCGTCCCCCCCGGGGTCAACCTGTGTTGACGTCACTGACGGCTGGAAACGCTGTTTGTGGTTCTCGGCGCCTGGCGTAAGAGGAAACAACACTGTCTCGTCCATGTCTGAGACGGAGGCAGACATGCTGGTGATATCTTCAAATGCTCCTTGGTGGGCTGCCATTATTCAATACGCCGACCTGCAAAGAAAAAGATACAAATATAACAAGGTGGAATTTCATTGGTGGTGTCAGCTTTATTATGTAAATCCTTCTGAAAGAAATGGTCTGCCAAATCTTAAAATTAAATCACGTAGGCTCGATAATGTGCTGGACTTCCACCGACGCTCATTACAGACGGGTTTTTACTCTATATTATCTCCAGTTTCGAGTTGACACATTTGTTGGCAAGTCAACAAAACAAAGAACCTTTGTAAGCACATGAACCAACGACCACTGAGCATTAAATAAAGCTATCCTCGACCTGAATGGTGGTTAGAGCACCTCAGTTCTTTACTTGGTTTGGCCCTATTAGAAGCGGTATCCTCATGCCTTCACTGAGCTACAGCTGAACGTCAAAAGGAAAACACTATCTCTGACAACTGGGTACCAATTCGCAGTTATCTTCTAAGCATTAAGAAGGCATTGAAGGAAACAAAGGATAAATCTGGAAAGAGAATTTAAGTTCACAGAGAAGACATAGGAACTTTGCGGGTTGCTGATAACATTGTAATTCTGTCAGAGATGTCTAAGGACTTTGAAGAGTAATTCAGCGGAATGGATACTGTCTTGGAAAGAAGTTATCAGATAAACATCAACAAAACAAGGGAAACTGAATGCAGTACAATTAAATCATTCGATTCATAGGGAATTAGATTAGGGAACGAAACGCTGAAAGCAGTATATGAGTTTTGTTATTTGGACAGGAAAATAATTGATGAAGAACGAAGTAGGGAAGATATAAAATGCAGACTGGCAAGCGCAAGAAAATCATTTCGGAAAACGGAGCATTTGTTAATACGGAAACTAAATGTAGATAATACAAGTACTTTCTGAAGGCTTTTGTCTTGAGCCATATGCAGGAGTGAAATGTGGAAGATTAACAATTCACATCAGAAGTTTTTGGAATGTGGTGTTACCAGAACAACGCTGGAGATTAGATGGGTAGATTGAATTACTACATATGAAGTACAAAATCTAATTAGGAAGAAAATAGATTTTAGGTGCAACTTGACTAACAGAAGTTTCAGTTGATAGGACATGGAGGAATTGTCAATGTGATAATGGAAGGAAGTGCGTGGGGTAAAAATTACAGTAGAGACCAAGGTTTGAATACGGTAAGTAGGTTCAAATGGATGTAGGTTGCAGAGGTTATTTAGAGACGACGAGGCTTGCATAGAATAGAAGAGCAAGAACAGCTAAATCAAAGCAGTCTTCAAACTGACAATGAGAGGTATGACGACAACAATCAATCACTACCAGGTCTGAAACTGGACTTGATTCCACACAAGTCAAATGAAATCTCTGGAATATCTAGTCACTGACCTCATTAAAAACCAAAGAAGAGCAAATACACAGGGAAATCCCATATGTAAGAACCTCTGTTTCGACCTAAATCCTTGTTAATCAGATGACATGTCAACTTAATTTTATTTTGCAACCTAATACACATTTCATTCAGAAGGATTCCAAGCACAACATACATAATTATTATTAAATACTCTTTCCATTTTAAACAAAGTATGTTATAAGGAGGGTATATCATTCTAGCCTCCGACTTGGAGTGTGCTGAATATGTTTTAGTACTGGTATCTTTTAGACCCATGTCAAATACATTTGGGAATTGGGCAGTTTTTGAAGCATTATAAAGGGCGACGAAATCCATAAATCTGTACAACTCTCAGCATTGTGGACGCAACTACTCACACTGTTATTGATTATCTACGAATCTAATTTACTGGATGGAAGATATTTATTTATTTATTAATATGAATTCACTGGTAGCATTTATCTTGTGGTAAATTTTCAGTCATTTCTAGCAGATGCCACACCCTAGTGGGATTCAAGATGATGGTTTCGCATTATTGCCAGTTATCTATTCTTTTATCTGGTGATATGCTTCCAGAGTAAGGGTTTGTGTATATTCTGCAAGTATACAGCAGAGAGTTTTTGTGAAAGAGGGACATACCATCTGATCACAGGGCAAATATTGGTATTGACTACAAAATCAAAATGCTGATGGCATACATTGCAAATTTCTTTTACATAACAAACAGATTATTAAAACAAACTGTGAGTTAAAACAGTACTGTAATGAAAGTCCCATTTTAACTAGCAGGCCCTTAAAAACTGTGTACAGAAAACTTAAATAATTCATTAGGTTTGTGTTCTTACTTTTTCCTTGAAGAAATTGCTAATTGAAATGGGCCCGTCACCAGACAAAACTAATAGTGAAAAGATCATCAATGTGAGGCTGCAATATATTGGCAATCATTTGTGGATTAAATGCATATAACAAACACTCATTTCAAGTTAAAACAACAGGCCACATGACTAGCAGCTATGAAAAACTGTAAAGAGATTGATTGTACAATGGATACGAGTTATTTTTTATCTGATCCTGCAAATCTGACCTTGTTTTGCCAAATCACAAGCGAATTTTGGGGCTGTTCTTAGTAACAGAGCCACAGTCAAAACCACAAATCTCGCCTATCACTAAGAAGTTGGGATCTTAACTACATAAAACACACCAAGAAAAATATTGTACAGGATTTCATAAATACAACAATACATGGCAATGAGACAAGAAAAGGAGAAAATTTATATGTGATGAGGAGATATGAGATACATGCTAAGAAAGGCAAATCTAATCAGAAAAAGCCCAAACATTTCTAAAGAATTATATACACCAAACTAATAAACTAAAAATTTATCTTTCATAAACACTGTAGAGACTTAATTTTTAGAACATCTTTTGTAAAACAAATAATTCTAAGTTATTTTCATGTTACTGAATTTGACATCACATTCACTCTATCAGATAGCCAAATGAAACAGTCCACACACACACACACAGTCCATCAACATACACGATAAATAAATTCTTAAAGGATTTGAAAACACTGCCATAAAAAAAACAATCTCTTGTCTAAACTTAGATTTGCTGCATCATCGGTGGTGAATACTTTACAGACTTACCTGGCAGAACTTTAGTAAACAGGCACAATGTCAGTTCACATGAACTACGACCTTTTTCGAACATGAAACTCCATATTTAAAATAGTTAAATATTGTTAAACATGAAAATAATCTTCATTTAAGGTCAGGAAATACACAGGAGGAGTGAGACCATAATTATAGAAACTGAAGTCTACAGATAACATACTCAATGCTTGTGTGATGGAAGGAATAAACATGATTCTTAGATAGTAAAGCTTGAAATACCAGTCATGACCTTCCTCAAATATTAGCACTTCCAAACAAAATAACAGATCAGACAATTTTTTACGCACTTTACATCACCCCAGGCTGACTATGAGGAATCCTGTACCAAACTGTCATAGTACTAAACCAATACAAAATTCAGCAACCACAACTAGGGTCACAATCACCAATCATCACACATCAAGACCTCAGTTTGCCAGAAAGTTTATTTGTCTATATAAGTAAACCAGTTTGAGGCTGCCCTCAACAAATCCCACTGCCTCTTTCTGTGACCCACATGTCAGAGCAAAACAACTGTAAATTCATCCAGAAGAGAGGCAGACAAGTATATCCAATGCAGCTGGTCACAGTCAAATGTGGTTTCTGGAACACACTTACGAATTAATGGAAATTTTGGAGTTTCAAGTGAGGAAATAATGGTTGGTTGGTTGATTGGGGTTTAAGGGAAGTCACCCTGGAACCAAATACGGTTAAGCACCCGGGAGAAGATGTCGTCATGGAGCACTGAGATGTTGAAGCAATTGGTTATGAATGGAGCCTGGGTCAGGTACCGTATCATGAGAAGAAGAAAGTGCGGGAAGAAGTTCCCATTCAGTTCACTGTAAGATTGTGACTGACAAGGGGTAAAACATAAGGCGGAAGCTTTGGCCCGCCCGCTGTTTCTGGTGAAGGAAAGCAGCTGGATAGGAGGTTGATACTAATGCTGTTGCAAAATGGGTCGCAAGATGTTCCGCGAAAACCAATGGGTACATGCAAAGGCCATCTGGGAGGGCAATGCCTGGGAGCGTACACTGCCGATGGCAACCTTGGAGAGGGCAAAGAGTAGCCCATACCCGTGACATAGGGACAGTAGGATCGAGGGACGAAACAAAGTGTTCCCAACACACCCATTTGCTCCATTTGATTAAGTAAGGGCTTTGACGTGAAGGTGTTTAAAGGTAATAAGATTGGCAGCGGATAGGTGCCTCTTAAGGTGTTGCATAGCTCGACGGTGATCACAGATGGCAATAGCAATGGCCGTACTCCACCACGGGACTTGCCGGCGGTGAAATGGTCCAGATGAGCGTGGGATAGCAAGGCTAGCAGTGCGAACAATCGTATCAGACACGCCACGTAGGACATCATCAATACAACCCAACAAAGAGGGAGAAAAAATGACCTGTGCAGCATATAGAGGCCAATCGGCACATTGGAAAGACTAACAAGGTAACCTGTCAATCAGGGAGCAAGAGAATCAATAGGAAGTGGTCACTATCGCAAAGGTCGTCATGTACTGACCAGTGTAATGAAGGGAGGAGGGAGTAGGAAGTTGCTGAAGAAGGGCAGTTAAGGCAGCAGGTGTTAAGAGTCTGGTCAGGAGAGAGATAAATATTGCAAACTGTGACCCCCACAGTCCAGGTGGACCCTAACAGCAACCGCTTCCAATGTAGTTTGAAGAGGAATCCATGTGCTAGCAACATCCGTACGGACCAACATACAAATGCCACCAAAGGCCCACAGGGGGCAGACCCGATTTCGACAGAAAGCACGGAAACCACAGAGGGTTGGTGAGGGATCATCAGTAAAATGAGATACCTGTAGATCCACACAAGCTGCAGAGTAAAACGAAATAAGGAATTTCAACTCCGCAAGGTGATGGTAATATGCATTACAATTCCATTGGCTAATCACAGAATGATGATTCAAATGGGGGGTGAAGAGGCTAAAGCCAGTCATGCCGCTGGGTCACCATCTGTCACCGACAAGGAGGGGGCGACATCTGTGAACAGCAGGTCAGAGTCAGGTTGCAAAGGTGGGGATAGGACCTCTGGCGACACCAGAGGCTCCTTGTCCCAGGACTTACGCTTCATTTTCTTTTCTGTTTGATACTGAGGAGGGCTGTGCTGCAAAAAGGAGTCAGCTGCAGCAAGATCTGGAACAGAAACAGAGCAGGCAACCTGAGGGCCCACAGACCGTGGGTCTCATGGTCGTCGTGTGGCAGCAGACCTTGTGCCGAGAAGGGGGGGGGGGGGGGGGGTCCCGGGAGGGGCGCCCTTGACCGGCAGATGTCACAGAATTGGAACATTTCTCAGGTTGGGAAGGGGGAGCGGCGCCCAGAGGGGAGGGTGTGGGAACCATATGGAGGAGAGGAGGGGGGTTCAGGACTGGGGTAAGGAAGGGGTGAAGATGTAACTGAAGCATAGCTTGATGTCATTGACACAGGATGAAGACGTGCATACTTCTTACGAGCCTCAGTGTAGGTTAGATGATCAAGGGACTTATACTCCCGTATCTTCTTTTCCTTCTTATAAGCCGGGTAATCCAGTGAATATGGAGAATGACTGCTATGGAATTTAACACACACAGGAGGGTGAACACAGGAACTCCCCTCATGGAGTGGACGTCCATATTCACCACAGAAAGTGGTCTGCAAACAGTGGGAAGACGTGTCCAAAATGCAAGCACTTAAAACATCTCATAGGTGGTGGGATGTACGGCTTCATCACACCAATAAACCATAATCTTGACCTTCACATGGAGGGTATCCCCGTCAAAGGCCAGGATAAAGGCACCAGTATCAATGCGATTGTCCTTCAGGCCCTTCTTAACACGGCGAACAAAGGGAACACCTCGCTGTCCTAGATTGTCCCTAAGTTCCATCAGTTTGAAGGATGAGGTCCCTGTGAAAATTTACACCTTGAACCATATTCAAAGACTGGTGGGGGGTAATGGACACAGGAACTGTGCCAAGATGGTCACAGGCACGAAGGGCGGCAGACTGGGCAGCTGAAGCAGTTTTGATCTATAAAGAACCCGATCGCATCTTGCTCAGAGTCCACCTAGCCAAACTTGTCTTCAATGTGTCCCACAAAAAAACAAAGGTTTGGCATTGGTGAAAGTATCCCCATCAGTCCTGGTGCAAACCAGATAGCAGGGGAAAGGTTTCGCCCCTAGCCAACGAGACTGACCCTCCTCCCAGGGGGTAGCCAAGGAAGGGGCTGAGGAAGCAGCACTAAAAGAATCATTTCCATTCAAAGAGATAGCTGTAGAAGAACGGACAGAGTTCTGGACCCGTATGCATTCCATTTGCATAGCATCTGCCCTGATACCACCCACTCCAATCAGGGGCTCTTCCCATGGGCGCCATCCAGCCACAGCATGGGCCGTCTGGCACGGCGGCCATTATCGGGAGTTCTGATGCTCCAGGAAGACAAGCAACCACTCCTAGGCTTACCTGAGGTGGTCACAGTTCAGGTATCAAAAGTGTGATCCCTGTGTTTTCTGGGGGCTCAAACAAAAGGGTACATAGTGACCCCACCACATGGGCTGGCTACTGTGCTATGTACCCTAGCATCAGACAACGACGTGAAGGAAAAGATGGAAGGAACTAGGAGAGCAAATGCAGGAGACACTAGGTAAGGTGATTTTCCTCAAACAGCTCACACTACGGAATAGACATTTAGTAACTGAGATCAAATCCCAGAGGGGGACCAGAGAATGTCAAAAGGATGAGGTAATTACTCAACAAAACCAAATCGCAAAACCAACCTAACCAGGAGAATAGTGGGGACAAACAAGCAAAGACACCAAGAGGGGGAAAGGAGGTGCTGGAGGGGAAGGAGCAAGGACAGGAAAGGAGGGGAAGGGAAAGGAAATGCAGCCCAGGAAAGAAGGAAGGATGCGATAGTTCGGGGCCCCGTAATCGCCATGCACATACTCACGAAAGGACTGTAAGCCCCTGGGTTGGTGGGTGGGTGGGGGAATAGTGGTATTACATACAGTTCAGTCAAGCTGTTTTCAGCTCAATGACAGAGCAGTGTGAACACAAAACATATGGGAACTAGCAGATAAAACTGATACTGGTCATACAAATCCATCCTTAACTGCAAGAAATGTGGACATTAAACATAAATTTGCATACACACTTGATGAATTTCAAGAAAATTCGTAAATTCTGCACATTCCTAACTCCAGTTGAAATCACAGGCAAATGTGAACCTCTGTTTGGCTTGAAACCCACTCAACCATAGAAGTCTGGCAATTATATTATTCTGGTGCTTTTACAGTCTGCCACTAATGGACACCACATCTGTAGTGATCAGCAATCTCTTCCCCATTATGCTGCAAACCTTGTCAAGGTCTTCACAGATACATGCAATGTCTCCCACCTTTCAAATCTGGTTCACAAGCACCCTAAGCCATATGCTCACAGGATCCTAATACCCTAACTATGCACATTAGCCAGCCACAACCTCGCACCCCCTTCCAAAAATGATAACAGATGAAGTACATTCTCTCACAATGCCTTGAATACTCTTCATCATGTTCTCAAATGATGAATATCCTCGCTAAATTTCATCCTGCTGTTTTCCAAGTGGTATTCCACCAGCTGCCCAACTTACGGAATACCCTTGGGTCATTCCTGCTCACAAAATACTCTCCACTTTTTTTTATACCTGTTTGAAAGACCAAGCTACAATGTCTGCCCTATGAATTTACTCAAAATTTACTGATCCACATGGGAATGTGGGCTTTTTTGGTGAATTTTATTGATGAAATCCCCTCGGATTATCAGTCAAGTTGCGGAAACATGTTGTTGCAATGTTTCAATGAGTTACTTATTCAACATCTTCGGTCAATGTGTCGGGCTCACATTTGGTTTGTTCCCTTATAGTCCCTGGACCCAAGATTCCTCTGCCAGGCCCAACAGATGGATCAGTCATTTGCCTTTTGTAAAAGACACTGTGGTTAGTGGTGGTGTTGGGGGAGAGGGTGCTTCTCTGCATAGTGGAGGAGCCCTATTATTGAATTCTGGAGCTGTTTGCTTACTTCACCAGCTGCCTCTGCTGTTAGCAGAAATACACCAGGATATCACTGAAGTGAATGCAGTGGGCAGAACAGACAAATAACTCCAGGGTTCGACGCACAGTCTGCCCCACTATCTCAACATCTCCCACCCACCCTCCACCGATGCTGCCCTCAACATCTCTTCTGGAGGCATGTGACTGGCCAAACCACTGAGCCCTAGGTGGAGGAGTCCGTGGTCCAGTGGCTATAAAGGAACACAATGGACATGAGATGGGAACTTCACCTGAAAATGATGAGTACATCTGATCAACACGCAAGTCTGCGCAGGAGCTTCATGAACTCGAGTCAGAATCTCTGGAGGGAAGATGACAATCTTTTCACAGAACAATTTTGAGAAAATTAAAGAGAACCGGCATTTGAAGCTGACTGCTGAATGATTCTACTGCCGCCAATGTAGGAAGATGAAGATATGGTAACAGAAATTAGGGCTCACATGGAGGCATGTGGACAGTTGTTTTTCCCTCCCTCTATTTGCAGTTGGAACAGGAATGGAAATTATTAGTAGTGGTACAAGATACCCTCCAACACGCACCATACAGTGGCTTTTAAAGCACGTATGTAGATGTAAATGTAGAAAACTCATCATAACATTGTGACAACACTACATCGTGACTCAGGTGATAACCTGAAAAAATTTCATCAAACTGATTCATTCTTATCACTATCCCATTAGAGGCACAGTCACCTACTTAAACTGCAACTACATCAGATTTGTTGTAACTACTGCACATCTTTTATGTGAGCATTATCGCCAACCAACCATATGAATGGCTAATGTTCAACAATTACCAATACCAAGTTTGATCATCTACTGTCAAGGCATATAAATCAGTAAGCTTACGGCATAGTTGAACTTAATTGGTTACTTCACAGCATGTGCCATCTGGATATTCACCCCTCATACCAACTTATCAGAATTGTTCCAGTAATAAACACCCTCCAACACATGCTTCAGTCCTGTAATATTCTTAGTTTCAATCTCCACTAGTCCCCTGTCTAGCCCCAAATTCCACTTCTTGACTCATTCTCCCCTCTCTGTTTCTCACACTCCAATTATTATTACATATGTATCTACTTTCATACAGACATGGTTTCCTCAGTGCTCTCCCTCTAAACAGTACCTCAAACTCCTAAACCTCGAAACTCCATACATTATGTTGTGTCCATCTGTTTAGCTCCTGCAAGACTTAATGAATAGTGAAAGATAAGTGCTTATACAGAAAGTACAAAACTCAAATTGTAATAAGTATAAAATCTCATCCTTGGAAATTGGACACCAAAACAAGAAAAGTAGCAACATGAAGCTTATTGATTTCTACACAACATGCTATTGTCCAAGGTAGCCCTACATGACCCAGACCATGGGAGAACACAAGGCATTACTGACAGGTGGTCCATCAATTTGATGAGAACGTTCAACAGTCCGCTTATTGGTTTTCAGGAATGCAGTGTGTTTCTTTCCTATATTCATTTTGCTGCCAAGATATCTACAACACTAATATTCAGGAGCATTCATAAACAGCTAACATTCTAAAATGAACAGCAAAATGAACTAGCCTACTCCTATCTGACCACTGCTCTTAAGAATCTATTGACACAGATTTTAGCCACAAAAAAGATTAAACTAACTTTTTATATATAAACATAAATTAATACCAGCTGTTCTGCAGTATAATAAAGTCTTAAGTTGGCATTTAGGCAGTAGAATGTGTGACCATTGACAAAAGAAAAAGAAAAAAAAAACAGTGCAATAATTGAATGAAAATTCCTTGGTACAATCAAATCTGCAAGAGTTGAAGAGAAGAGTTAATTTAGATTGTTACTTCTGTTGGCAAAAATATTATTGGCTTTGTTATAACATCATAAACATCTCAAGCAAATCCAATGCAAAACTTTTTTTTTCACTGCTTTTTGCTGATGATGTCTATTTTGAACATTGGGCTTGGATTACAATGCAGTTGGCACATAGATATGAATTTTTCAACAGCAGAGAGCTCAGTAACCTGTTATACTTACACAAACAGATAACCACAATAGCAACAACTTGCAGTGTGGCAACAAAGTAGATCGGAATTCCAAGAGATTCATTGAATGTTCTGAGACATGCAGCTAAAAAGAGAGGTTGTATTGCTAGGACTGAGATGCATTATCTGATTTTGTATTGTAGTAACAATGACAAAAAATGTGGTTTCATATATGAGTTTTGTAATTTAGGGGCAGGAGAGCTCTAAGGGACTCTGTCAAATGTAAAACAAAGCTGTGCTTAAAGCAAAGACTGTTTAAACATTATTGTTTTACTAGGCATATTCCTATTCAAGGTTATTTTCTCAGCGATTTATAGGAAGCCCACAATTTAACATGGACTCTGAATCATGGTGCAATTTGGCATTTTCACATAAACACATCATTGTAAGAAATGAAAGCACACAGGGTATCTGCCATTAGGTTCCAAAAGTAACACAGCCATGAACACTAATTTTGAATTCACATCTTGATTATTTTATCTGTTTAAACATAACTCCATTCTCTGTTATTACATTCCAGCAGTTTTGACTAATGATATAGAAGGAACCAGTCATGAACTTATTGAGGGTGACATCCCAATAAATGCTTAGATGCTTCTTGAAAACAATACAAGATTAAAGTTAAATGGACAGACTGTGTTTTTTTTTTTTTGTTTTTTTCCCACTTCATCCTTGCTACAAGTCTAGCATTTTACAATGTAATACTCCCTCTTTCTATCAATTTTCTTTAGTCTCGTGTGTGTACTTTGGTAATGTTTAGTTAAGCAAAAAAACTGTAAAACTCACAGACAAAAGAGTAGTTACATCAATATGCACAGTATTTCATCCAAATAACATGGCACATATTTTTGCCACCATGTCACTCTATCAGATCTCCACAACATCTACAATTTAATCTATTGACATTTTTGGGATCATTATTATTTGATTTGATTCCCACTTTTTAACATACCTGTACTTCAAATTTGCTATCATTATCAATGGCGCATTGAGAAAACCATTTCAATAACCAGGTCAGTTTATTTCACTTCCTCTCACATTCATCATACATATGAACTCTAAATCAAAGTTAAAAATTTCATGAAGTGGAAGGTTGTTTAAAAACAGCACAGTGCTCTTACTAGGGGACTAGTGTAGCAGGGGATACAACCAGTCGGCTTTGGACAATGACGTCACAAGTCGCCAAACGAGAAGCGATTCTTCTTAGTGTTGTAGCTCCCTTCAGTAGCTGATAAGTGTTTTTTGGCTTTTTCAAAAAAAAAAAAAAAAAAAAATCTCACGAGATAGAATAAACAGATCCACTTTATTAAGCAATCAGTAAAAAAACGAAACTGAAACATAACAGCAAAAGCGAAAATGGTAAACTGCTCTCTGGCGACTTGTGACGTCATTGTCCAAAGCCGACAGGTTGTATCCCCTGCTACACTAGACCCCTTACTAGTATATGACTGTTGGAGGTACTATGCCAATGTCTGACAGCAACCTGATACAAAATCTGAAGAACAGTGAGGCTACAAATTCTTCACACACATGAAACCTTACCAGAGCACAAAGTCATGTTAAAGGCTGATTCTCAAACCATTCATTTAAGTACTGATCCACTCATCAGATTCTTTAAAACATAAATATCTCAGGAACCTTGTTCAATATGATTACTGTCTCTTTCACATGTTGGCTGCCTTTGTCATACACTTTTTGTGGGAGACATATTTTGTGACTATATTCAGCCATATATTTTTAAAAACCAGTAACAATGTTCTTTCAGGACACCTCATTCCATTCTTTTTGCAAAACAGTCCATGCTAAACATGCACTGTAATGAATCACTTCAATTTGTGAATAAACAAAAATGTGCCACTCAAATTTTATGTGGAATGTGACCAAAGAGTTCACAGTTACACTAATCACATATTGAACACTTGAATTAGCCTACCATACTATCAATCCAAGCACTGTGCCCTGCTGTCACAGCACAAACTATGATGCTGGACATTATTACAATTGTGCACAAAAACTTGTGGATATATCTTGAATGTATAAATATCATGTCATTGGCAATCCTACAAATGTGCAAAAACTTATGGATAGTGTCTAACATGTGCACTTGTTGTTTAATGGGGGAAAATCCACAATTCTGTAAAATGTTGTCACGTATGTGGACCAACTGTCAAACATTAATATAAATCCTTGAAATATAACTGTCAACGCATACAATTTTTCATGAACCAATAGTTACACTGCACTTTTGCTGTCAGCTACAAACATGAGGCTCCATGTACCAATAACAACACTTTCATCATGTTTAACAACACTTTTCTCATGTTTTTGTGCAATGCTTGATACATAAATCAGAAATAAGTTGGGAAGACACAAAGTATATCACACCTGTATTTTCCTTGCTGAATGTTTGGCTAACAACGAAGCACTTTCGTCTCCTAGACATGATTGTGCTGTTTTTCAGTTGCTGTATGTACCGGTATATGAGAAATGAAATGTCCCAAACTTCAAAGAGAGGTATGACACCGAAAATGTAAACTGTATATAACACACCATATAGGCTAACCACAGATGTTGCAAAAGCTTTCACATGCGACTGGGAAATCATCTTTTATACAGTATGAAGAATCAGTACACAGTGAATTAATCTGTCACTAGTACTAGAGAAACCACTAAACAATAACTCAAGGGTAAATTAACGATAGGATTATAGAATCAATCATTTGGGCTACCTGTTACTGTTAACCATTTACATTAAGGAAGATTTTTTTCTGTTTTGTAGACCACTATGTCTATCATAGGCTTCTGTATGTACATTTATGCGCTGATGTTCTCATGAGCAACTTTATGACATTGCCACTACCGCTTAATTTGTAATAGATTGCATATAAACAGCTACCAGATGAACACCGCTGGGTAGATATACAAGTCTCTGAGTAAGACTCTTTTCTCCTATTTGGCACAACAAATAGAAAAACTCTGAACTACTGAAATATGTTCAGATATTCGCATTTACAAAGACCAGTATAGGTTAGGTGTATCTTGCGACAAGTTGTACGTTACGTCGCGTATTAAGATGTCAAGAATGACGACCCATATAATCGTACAAGTGAATGAATTAATCACTTATTCTGATTTACCTCTAAGCTTCCAACAGCTGATTCATTGACTGGGAGCAGATGTAAACATACCGATTCTTCGTGCCCCGAAACAGTAACCACACGATAGATTCACTGCAAATTTCATCACTGAACACAGTAATATACACTAAACATTTTTAAGTGCAAGCAGTAAACAAAAACTTTATAAAACAACAACGCTCTTGCACTAAAAAGACTGACTTGACAAGCTTATCACTTCGTGAGTGCGCGCGCTTCTTGTGTTTATCAACGCCACGTGACACGATCGTGTTTTGTCAGTGTCGCCAACAACTACTGCCTTCAGCGAAATTTGCATGCATGGCGACGTATCGCAGTTATGTTGGTAGGACGATACAACTAGGTGCGTGATTTGACTTGCCCGTTGTAAGACGTGCCACCATGTGACCTTTACTTTAGCAGTAAGTTAGGTGAAGGAGTCAGAAATATGTTTCGTGTCGTGAAATTAACTCCAGAATGAAAATGTTAAAGCTGTGCGCTTTTAAAATGTATTTCAAGGGAATTGCAGGGGTTTTTATGAAAATTTCAGAAGACAATAAGAACGAAGTTGTGAATTACAACGTTTACAATACATGTATCATAATTTACTGTCTGCATTGTTCAATCCCGCGTCCGGCCATCCTGATTTAGGTTTTCCGTGATTTCCCTAAATCACTCCAGGCAAATGCCGGGATGGTTCCTTTGAAAGGGCACGGCCGACTTCCTTCTCCGTCCTTCCCTAACCCGATGAGACCGATGACCTCGCTGTTTGGTCTCTTCCCCCAAACCAACCAACCAACCAACTACTGTCTGCATTAGCACTAGCATGACACTTAACCTTTCTCGTTCTACTGACAGATGTAACTCTGGGCCTGCTTGGACAAGTACTTACGTTACGGTAACAATAAATTCACAAAATAAGTTACATATTAACAGAATCTTCCGTCGGTTCTTGGTAGAACAACATTATAATAATAAATGAAAAGCACCAGTTTGCTTTTGTTCTACAATATTATTTTTATTGCTAACCGGTTTTCGGCTTACAAGGCCATCTTCAGGCCTTGTAAGCCGAAAACCGGTTAGCAATAAAAATAATATTGTAGAACAAAAGCAAACTGGTGCTTTTCATTTATTAAAATAAGTTACAGTTGCATATGCGGTGATAACGTAAAGTCAAAATTACTAACTCTGTGCTACATATAAATACAACATTTTTTTTTCTTTGTAATAAATCTTCAGTTGACTTGTGCATAACATTTCATTACCTGTCACGAAAGGTCAGTTGACTTGTGCATAACATTTCATTACCTGTCACAAAAGGTCCACCTAACTTTCACATCTGCTTCAGGCTAGTTTGAATGTCTGTGATTTTCATGTAATTCGTACCAACTTATATTAGTTGTAAGGCGACCAGGCGTCCCGTATTTTTCCTTTTTTTCTGAAGCTGGAACGGTACGCCAAAACGTCCCTTTTTTGTCTCAGTGACTTATCGGCGTAAAACGCCATTGACTATAGTTCTCAAAAATTCAAAAATACTGTTTTACATCAGTTTGATGAAAAATTTAAAGATACTAATAGCTGACAAAGGAAAGCGCGGCCAATTTTTTGGGTCTACGGTACATATGCCGTGCACCTGACACGGTTTGGAGACTTCGCTTGGAAAAGCATAGTTGCGTACTACGATTGAACAGTGCCTGTCTGCGTTATCAACAATAAATGGTAATCACATGTGTTTAACGTGAAAGCTGCCAGCAGTAACGGAAACCGTGAACTCATATCTTCAGGCCCCTTTCCACCATTCCGCAAGACGGGTCAGCAGCCTTGGGCGGGAGAATCTTAGGGCAAAAATTAACCTCAAATCAAACAGCGAAAAAATTGAGCAAATAACGAGAAAAAGAAGCAAGTAAAATAGTTACATAACAGTCTTTACTTACTTTGGCGAAAGTAAAGGCAATGCCTCCACCTATCTCAGGAGCGCCGGCCGCGGTGGTCTCGCTGTTCTAGGCGCGCAGTCCGGAACCGTGGGACTGCTACGGTCGCAGGTTCGAATCCTGCCTCGGGCATGGATGTGTGTGATGTCCTTAGGTTAGTTAGGTTTAAGTAGTTCTAAGTTCTAGGGGACCGATAACCACAGCAGTTGAGTCCCATAGTGCTCAGAGCCATTTGAACCATTTTTTTATCTCAGGAGCAAAGCTGCCGCTACTGACTATGACTTCAAAATAGAAATCGCTAAGACCACTACGCCACCACGGCGGTTAATAAAAGGTGTAGCACTCTACACGAAAAATGCAGATAAGGCGTCTTTACTTACTTCGGCGAAAATATAGGCAATGCCTCCACCTACCTCAAAACTAAAGCTGCCGCTACTGACTATGTGTACAAAACAGAAGTCGCTGAGACAACTGCGCCACGGGGGCGGCTAATAAAAGTTGTAGAACTCTCAACAAAAAATGCAGACAAAGAGTAATTTGTATATTTAATCGTAAGAAAGTGGATGGCAAAAAAGACTGCTTTATTCCTCATTTTAAAAATATTTCAGTTAAAAGAGAAACGAAATAACATCACATTATCCAGATGACTAGGTTTGAGGCTCGGAATGTCTCCCATTAGTATAAAGTAAGTTCTGAATTCAAGGAAAGATTCATTAGCACCAGAAAATAGTTCCACACCTTTATCAGACCATTTTTTTCAATGAAATAAAATAAGCTATTGATACCAAATTTGGTTGCACTGGTATATTCAGTCTGAGTTCTAGTTAAAATGTTCGCCAAATCTTCCTAGTTCAGTTATTTCGAGAAATTCGAAAAAAATTGGGGACAAAAAAATAAGAAACCGAGGACAGCTATTGCCCTCAGTCAGTTTTAAAGAACAAAGCTTGAAAACTGAGGACTGTCACCAGAAAATGAGGACGTCTGGTCACTTAAGATTAATGATTAAAAGTATAATAGGAAATTTGCACTGTTGTGCCGTTGGATGTTGGTGATAGTGGAGGGAGGATATCTGGCAAACTAATGGAAGTAAAAAAGAGGGAGCGTCGTTAATCTGTTCAGACTAGGCCGGCAAAACGCCTAACATGGCCCTGCATATATTTGAGTGTGAGTCAAAAGAAAGTCATTACAGTTGTGACTTTGGTAGCAGACAGTACATGGTACTGTGCTCTGTATTTGTGAAACAAAACACGATGAACTTTTGTAAGCCGCGAGTGGTAAAACACTTGAAATTAATAATATACCACTGCCGAAAAGGAAATGCTTTTTTAATAGTGACCTACAAAAGGAATACCCATACATCAGAAAAAAAAAGGTTTATGACTCTGATGTTCGATGTAATAAGTGTCCATTCGCTTTCAGTGTTAGACATGAGGCATGATCTGATATACCGCAACACGTAAATAGTGAAAAACATAAGGTAATGGCATATGCAAGTACTTCTTCAGCATCATATTGACTACTTTTTTTAAATGAAGGTTTTGATGGTAAACATACAAATTACCAGCTGTTGAAGGAGCGTTCACTTACTATACTGTCCATCAAAACCAACTCTTCAGATCAACAGTCTATACTGCTAAACTTATCAATCGCACTTTTGAACCAAATTTATTTGTAGTCTTAGCAAATCCAAAGCAAATACATTAAATGTTTTAACTCCATTTTTTCCATTTCGCAACTAGAATTTGATTTACGGAAAGCTAATTTTATTTCAGTAATGACGAATGCATCGAATCACAAGGACAGAAAAACATTTACATTATTTGTTAAGTACTTGGATCCTGCTGATGAGACTCAAGTTTAAAATATTGGATCTGAAATCTTTCCCTGGAGAAAATTCACAAATCGTTGGTATGTTTTTGATCTTTCCCTGGAGAAAATTCGCAAATCGTTGGTATTTTTTTGAGTGCGTGTTTGGAAAGTGATAACTTAAAGAAAATATACAAATAATTGTACAGATAATTCGCAGTGCTAAGTTGAAGGTGTATGTAGAAAGGGCATCAACAACTCCTTCACAAAACTGAATGGAAATTTAGTTCATAACTTACTTGGGATTGGGTGTTCTGCTCATATAACGCAGTACTGGTACTATCCAGATATCTCCTGATATCCTTCCTATTGATACTGAAGATGTTGTTTCTACAACTTATTCTTTTTTCTTGTATATCCTGTAGGGGTTGAAAACCTTAAGGAATCTGGTAAATTTGTAGACCATGAGTACAAATAAGTTTTAGGCTATAGCAAGACAAGTTAAGTTGCTTTACTCCCTGCAATAGAATTTATTGACTGAAATAATATTTCGAATCACAGAATAAATGTCCATTTGTCATCAAATCATTGTTTGATAATTTTTTATCAGAAGCTTGGTTGTACTTTCCTCACCACAAAGCAGTGACTTTTCACGCTGCAATTCAAAGAGTAGAGGGCGAAACAATTTCTGAGTTAACTGATTTAAAAAGTAATTTACTTTCGAAGGATGAAAACTGTTTCATAACATCAGCTACCAGAGCAATTGGAAACTGGTAAACGCGAGTTTACTATCAGAGATTGCAAAATTTTAGCTATATGTTCATACATTTTATCAGACTGCACCTGAATATTTAATTAAGTGGCTTCAACCCATTAAAAGTATGTGGAACTGCTGCTGGGTAACATGTAAGGCAGGAGTACCCCAATTAATGGGCATATGAAAGACTGAAGATTTTGTTTGTGAACTGGTTCCTTCAAGAAATATAATAGACGATGAGTTGTGTAACCAAACAATATATATCATCGAAAATAGTAGAAAAAATGTAAACTGGAAAAAAAAACATCGCCTAGCGACTATTGGGTAGAAATTATTTCGTATTGTAATATGAACAATGTGCCTTATACCAGTTTTCTTAAAATATTAAAATTTCTTCTTTGTTTACCTGAACTAACGCCCCCATTGAACGAATGTTTCTCATATGAATGTAAAGTGACCACACGTCCGGATTTGACAAAGACGATTCCTGTTTTTTGAGTCCAGTCCCCTTATCCCCATCAGAGTCTCTGCCAGGTCGCCAAAATTTTCCGGTTTTTATAAATCAAATCAAATTCTCGGTCGTGCACGATCTCAAGATATAACTTCTTATATTTCTAGCGTTGTAAAAGTGTTTGTACTTCATTTCCGTATCGCATCCCTAATCTAAAATACCATGATGCGCCGTATTATGAAATGTGTTCACATGGCTTACGTCATGACGTGTTCAAGTTCAAGATCTTCAGTTATAATTGTTCTGAAGTTGGTATTACTGAGCTGAATTTTCTGAGCAGTAACCCTAAGGATTCCATGTGCACTTTTATTTCGTTGGTGTGAGTACTGCAGGATGTTTAGAACAGCTAATAGGTTCTTTCTTTACTTTGTTTGGACTGCAAGCAACTCCACAATGCCATAACGGCACTACATTTTCAATTCAGAGTTTCAGGAAATGTAAGCAACGTACTCATAATCTCATTATTAAAGCTTACAACGAAATGAATAATAGTTGGCACCACATGACAATATATCAAACACAACCTAAAACATAGGCACATTCCTCGTCACTGTATAGTTAAAGCATACTTAAATCTTAAAAATGTGATGTAACCCTGATTTAGTTACGTCAAATTTGGGCAAACAAACTCTCATACTTTATGTAATTCATTTACGTTTAAAACAGATACCCATTCACAATAAAGAGAGTTTGTAATTCTAGTTCTTAAATTTATAGGGGAAGCAAACATTTGCTGAATCAAATTCATTCATCACAAAAGTATGGAAGCATGAACAAATGAGTGTTAAAATCTTTGTGTAGTTACCTAAGCAAATGGTGTGCTCTGATTGGAAACGTTTAAGATTTAAGTATGTTTTAACTATACACTGACGAGGAATGTGCCTGTGTTTTAGGTTGTGTTTGTTATATTATCATGTGGTGCCAACTATTATTCATTTCGTTGTAAGCTTTAATAACGTGCAACTGTTACAGAGCACTGTTGCACTCTGGGTACTGAGCAGTTATAAAAATGGTCCCTTAATTAATGGTTTGTGGACAAATGACGAGAACACTCTTTCAGTACATACTTTGGAAGCTACATTTATTAAGAAGGAGAACTTTAATCACACCTGTGTCAATTTTTAAAAATGTTATGTAGTAAAGTGGACTTGCTGAAAAAGAGCCATTCATCAGGAAAATATCAATGAGGAATGACTCCTGCAGTAGTACTTCTTTGAATTTAGAGCTACTCCGAATGTAAGTTACACATTATTTATTTACTTATTAATAGCGTAGAAACATTTAAATTTACAGCTAAAAATTTTACACATCCTCTTTTTTCCCTTGTTTCATCGAGAAAAATTTTAAATATCTCCTTCTATTATCTCAAAAATATTGTCACCTTATACTAGTATCAACCCAGTTACAGAATCAACAGTCGCAGACTAATGCCCATTTTAATTATTTACGTTCTTTTACTTACTGGGTTTAGAGGAACTGCACAGGGGCTCATTAGAGATAACTGTAAGACATTTACCTGAAGCTCCCTATTTTTTTTTTTTTCGTCCATAAATGCAGCCATTAAGGGAAGGTTTAAGCATAAATTATGTTTTTAGGAAAGCTTTAGATGGGTGAAGAACGTCAGACGCAATTCTTATTTTCTTCTATAGTCAAAATTTTTCCCTCTCTGCCCCCTCTCCATAACTCATCAAATTTGTTCCTTACTTGGGCCAGGAGTAATTGCGAAATGTCCACTGTACAGAAGAAAATTAGCCTAGGGAGACCTGGCCCATGAGCTGAAAAACGCAGTGGGAATACTTGGACTTCGATAGTAGGCGGTATGCCAGTAAACTGAAAATATTAAGTTATAATTTATATATATTTTGAACTTTTTAGGACGATATTACGAAGAGCAGTTCTGTGATACATCATGATATTGGATTTTGTGATATTACCGTAAATTTCCATGTACTGATGTATTAAACTTGTTATTTATACATTTATTGTACAGTATAGTACAGTATTATTAGGGAAACTATATTATTGTTAGAGACATACAAACCAACATACTTTCATACGTTTCACAAAGTCAAGGATTCGAAAAGCCACTGACACAGTAAATGTGCCTCGCATTAAATGGCTGAAGATATTAGGCAAAGGTTTCCATAATATTAATACAGAATCTACCAAAATCGAAAGTAGTCGTAATTTCGTAAACATTTTTAAATAACCATATTTGTCCTTAACTTGTTGATGAGTATGAGGTTTATTTAAATTTTTGATAGAATGATTCGTAAATTTCCGACAGTCATTTTAGAAAATCACATTCGACTCCCAAGAACTCGATCATTCTATAAGATTTCGTAGTACTGTTCCTGAAAAGCGTATTATGCATAGCTGTCAATTGGCTTGCTAGAAATGGTTTAAGCAAGGTCTGATGGGGACTGTATTGTCACCAATCAAGCAATAATCTGCTGGCAGAGTAGTATTTTGTAGAACACAAACTGATCGCTGTTTTGAAATAAATTACCATCGCTAGCTCTCCGATTGTATCTTGCATTAATACAAGTAAAGCAGCAGACTTACGAACTACAAGAACCATTAGGAGAACATTGTTTGTTAGCTTGCAGCTGAAGTCATAGGCATTTGGAAGGGAGAGACCTTTTGCCCCTCTTGGAATCTCGGGTACAGAATTTTTAATTATTTGTAATAGCAGAATTCTCACACAGTTCCAGAAATAATCGTCTACTAAACCGCATATAGAATACTGACAAGTGCGACGGTCAAGTGCAGATTCAGAGTTTGATTCTGTTACGGAGGTGTGTGAAAGTTCGTTACTCCCCTCCTCCCCCCCCCCCCCCCTCTCTTTCTCCACCAAATATTAGGTACGGTTCTCACTGAGGCGAAGCAACTTGCGATACCACTCGGTGCAATAAAGGTCGCGCGGTGCGACGCTTATTCGTGCAACATTTGTGATCACACTGGATAATGCAACATGCAGTGTGACTCGCGATACGAAAAGTAACAAGACAGTAGGAATTATGTATCTGTTTCAGTTTCAACTATGTGCTCTTCTGAAGAGGAGGTTATTGTGACCTATCATTGCTTAAAGCTCAGACAACTGAAAAAAGGAAAGTCGTACTGGGTGGAAAAAACGTTCAAATGGCTCTGAGCACTATGGGACTTGACATCTGAGGTCATCAGTCCCCTAGAACTTAGAACTACTTAAACCTAACTAACCTAAGGACATCACACACATCCATTCCCGAGGCAGGATTCGAACCTGCGACCTACTGGGTGCAGCCATACAATACTACAAACATCAAACATAGTTCGGCTGTGGTTTGTCGTGAGGTCTGTCAGAACAAACACAAATTCCATGAATTCTGCAGAATGATTAATGATTTATTACCGATACATAAGCATAAAGTGGTAGTGCTACCTCCAGATGAGATGAGAGGAAACGCAGATCACAGCAAACCGTAAGTAATTACTTATTTACATAAAAAATCGCCACGTGAACTGTTTGATAATCTAAAAATAACAAAATTGTGTCGTTATAAATCCCACTGACGATGCCTTAGAGCAAGAAAAAGGCAAAATGCCCCTGGGAAAAATAAATTACACATTTAAATATAAAATATTGCCAGTGCCCCTCGCGGCAGGTAGTGCCTAACAAAGGGACAAGCCAGTCTGCCACCCTACTCCAGGCTGCTCAGCGGAACGCGTCAGAGCTTTTAGCAGCTCACTGCAACATCCAGTCTTTGCCTGCACATTACGAAGAACTTAGCCTCCTCTTCAACCAACTAAACTACCACGTAATCCTCTTATCCGAAACGTGGTTGAAACCACACATACCCTCTGCATCTATTCATCTCCCAGGGTACACATTTCTTAGGGCAGACAGATCAAAAAAGCGAGGTGGCGGGGTCGGCGCGTATATACGAACAGATCTCAAAGCGAAAGTCTTATGTACGTCAAATCCTGCTGAAGAAAAAGAGGCTGAATTTATGTTCATTTAAATAAATATACAAAGTCGGAAATTCTTGACTGGCGTCGTGTACAAGCCGCCAAAAATAAACTCAATGAGTTCCTTCCAGTCGGAATTACATTCACTTCAGTGTCAATACGAACATGTCATCGAAATGGGTGACTTGAACATAGACCTGCTAAGAGACACTCCCTCCGCAATAAACCTAAGAAGACTGTTTAGTTGCAATAGCATGAACATTCTTCCATTACAACCTACACACTATACGGCGCACAGTCATACTCTTATAGACGTAATCGCAACGAAACAGACTGACAAAGTAAGAGATGTTGGTCAAACATCGGCCCCTGGCCTCTCAGCACATGATGTAATATTCCTGGCCTACTCTGTGCAGCCCCCAAGGATCAAATCGCGTTACATAACTTGTAGGAACATGAAACGTATTGACCTTGATGCTCTAACAGCCGATTGCTCAGAAATCTCATGGCATCAAATAATCAGAGAGCCTACAATCGACGGCAAAATTAATGAACTTGGTGATAAACTCACCGCCCTCTGTGACAAACATGCACCTGTGCGCACAATCCGTGTAAGAAAATCTCCTGCTCCATGGCTGACAGCTGAATTACGTCAAATGATGACTAATAGGGATGCTGCCCAAAGGCGTTTCAAGGCGGATCCGAAACCCGAGCGTTTCGAAGAATATAGAAAGCTATGGAACAGAGTGAAACAATGCATTCGCAATGCTAAAATCAGGCATGCTCGCTCCCTTGTATGCAGCGATCTGACGCCCACGATTCTATGGAAGAATCTCCGTAGCTTGGGGGTCGGAAAGGCAAAATCGGAAACTACTTTTCATGTGTCAGCTAACGAATTAAATGAATTCTTCTCTTCACCTCTGAATACCAGCACGGCTGATAATTACCGTCCACAAGAATCCCCAAACAGGATAACTAACAACGATACCCTCCATCTAAAACATGTAACAACAAATACGGCAAGAAAAGCAATAATGAGAATCTCTTCTGATGCAATAGGCAACGACAGTATCGGTATAACCATGATTAAGAATGTTGCCGATATCTTAGTACCTGTCTTAACTGACATATTTAATTTTTCCCTCGTGAACGGAATATACCCCACTGCATGGAAAAGAAGCATAATTCGACCCATCCCTAAGATCGAAAACCCGCAATTGCCTAGTGATTGCCGACCAATTAGCATATTGCCTGCTGTTTCCAAAGTACTTGAATATATTGTTCATGACCAAATCACTGAACACTTGCATGAATTCAGCCAATATGACAAATTTCAATCCGGTTTCCGTAAACATCACAACACAAACACTGCTCTAATTAAAGTAACTGATGGCCTGAAATACGCCATCGACAATCGAAAGGCAACAATATTGACGCTACTGGACTTCAGCAAAGCTTTTGACACTGTTGACTTTGACATATTGCTCAGAAAAATGCAATAGCTTAATTTCTCTGATAGTGCAACGAGATGGTTTGAAAGCTACTTAAAAGACAGACAGCAATGTGTTGTCTGCGTAAATGAAAAATCTTCCTGGAAACATGTTTCCTCGGGAGTGCCACAAGGATCAGTCTTAGGACCACTTTTGTTTTCTTTATATGTCAACGATATTTCGTCGGTTCTGTCCTCCTGTAAATATCATTTCTATGCCGACGACCTCCAGCTCTACCTAAGCGTCAGACCTGAAGATGTAAACACTGCAATCGCTCAGATGAATAATGATCTGTCTTCAGTAGTGACATGGGCGAAAAACCTGGGGCTTAAACTAAATGCAAAAAAGACGCAAGTAATCTTAATAGCCCATCAGAAATTAATAAGTTCAGATTTCCGCGAACGGCTACCTCCTATTCTGCTCGACGGTACTCCAATACCATATCAGATAACAGTGAAGAACTTTGGTGTAACTTTGGATGAGCATCTCAACTGGGCGGAGAATACAGTCGCAGTGTGCCGAAAGACGTCTGCTTGTCTCTATGCTCTCAGAAAGTTTCGGAACATATTTCCACAGGACTTGAAACGCCAGCTCGTGCAAGCACTCGTTCTACCGAACCTCCACTATTGTGATGTGATTCAACAAGGCACGAGTAGTGAAAACAAAAGACGGCTAGAGCTAACCATGAATGCCTGTGTGCGTTACACCTGCAACATTCGCCGATATGATCATGTTAGTGCTTCATACTCCGAGCTAGGGTGGCTGCGGCCGGACAAATTGCGTGACTACCGCACTCTATGTCTACTTCACCGACTCCTCGTCGCGCAAGCACCCCAGTACCTTGCTTCAGAGATTAAAAACCTGTCATGCCATCATAATCGAAACACGAGGTCACTCGTATTTGGTATCCTAACTGTGCCCACTCACAAAACAAGAAACTTTTGCAAACTCCTTCTCAGTTGCCGCTGTCCGCCTCTGGAACAAACTGCCCTTACCTTGCGCAAAATTCAATCTCCTGCTGCTTTTAAGAAGAAATTGAAGCATTTCCTACTATCATCCTCATAAAGTTCTCCACAAAATTAATGTACCAGGCCAATCCTGTCATCTGTCAAATAGCAAAGCTAGCGTCTCCTATCTTGCTCCTGGGATGCCTTCCTCTTCATCTATCTCTATTAGCCACGCAATCTTCTTTTCCTTTATATTTCCTTAATTATGTTTCATCATGTCTCTCTGTTCTTCTCCTCCCTTCATCATGAGTCTCCCTCATACTCCCTGCTGCTAGCACTCCTATCTAAAATCTGTCTCTTCAATAATGTCTAATTATAACAGTACTTATGATCTACGAATACAAACTCTATATGTATGTATTTTTCCAGGTGTACCTTTCTAATTGTTTATTTCACTTTTTGTACTAGATGTAGTTTGACATGCCTACTAAAACATATGAATGTAAAATAAGTAGAATGCCTGGTTAGATGTAAGAGAGGGCCTGATGGCCCTAATCTTGCCAGGTTAAATAAATAAATAAATAAATAAAAACCATAGTTTTTAACTTTTTAATCAAGTGTAAAAGCTTTACTAAGACAGATGTGACTTTGCTTTGTGAAGGGACGGATCATTTGACAAACGATAGCAATTGTTAACTAATACGTTGGCACATATGACTGAAGGGGCTGGGGCAAGACTGTAATAATCGAATACGAAAATGAAATAGTTGCAGTCGCAAAGTTGTGTCACGATTGTCGCAATGTTAGTATAAAAGACAGATAGTACTAAAGAAAGGAATGTGTTTCATTTGTGGCTAGAGCTGGAAGAAAATTGGTCACTCGAAGCTGAAAGCAAGTCTTCA
This sequence comes from Schistocerca serialis cubense, assembly GCF_023864345.2. Lineage (NCBI taxonomy): Eukaryota > Metazoa > Arthropoda > Insecta > Orthoptera > Acrididae > Schistocerca > Schistocerca serialis. The sequence continues at coordinate 187,567,234 of NC_064646.1, read as the reverse complement.
GAGTGAAGATTGAGATTACTGAAATTATGAAAAATGACTTTACTATCTCTACTGAACATTTTGCTGTCGCGGCTCGATATCACCATATCAGACTGTAGGTGGAGGCTGAAGCGGCTGAATGGTCAGTCACTGGCAGTACACGAACAACGCACACCCGTGGGCAAGGTCGAGTCAACCCAAAACTTTCTAAATCACTTAGCTCAACTGCTAGGCGATGGATCCCGCCAGTGGAAAAAGGCCAACGGAGGAGACGGCTCCCAGTGGCCAAGTGAAGAAGAAGGCCTAGTGTCAAATTAATTTGTACTGACTGATTCTTACAAAGTGGTCAAGCTAAGAAGAAGTCGAAGTGCCAAATGAATTTTGACCTACTAATTCACAAAAAGGAAAATGCTTTTTGTGTTCTTTAGTTTGCATGGATTAGCTGGAATACAATTATTCCGGGAGTCAGTCATTAAAAAGATCCCTTAAAAGATGGTGGTCCTCTTTGCTTAGTTTTTCTTCAGGTGGTTAACCAGTAATGAGCTTTGTAGCATTTAGTGCTGAAGAAATGGTATCTCTCTCGCTTTCTGTGGGCAATGAAGTGGGACCTTAGTAGAACAGTCAAGTTTCTCTCTCTAACTTCAGGTTTATTTACTGCCTAAATATTTAGTTTTTGTGAATTCGATGTTCTGTAGCATCCTGTGTTTACAAAGTGGTTTCAAACACCATTTCCTAGATGTTAGTTGCGGTGTCCGGTAATTCCAAAGAGAGATGGCTTTCTACGTTTTTTTCACAATAGTGCGTTTTCTGGACCTTGCTAAAACCGGCTTTTCTCCTCTTTACACCTTCGAGTTATAAAAATTGGCTGCTGGAGGCCTTATGCCTTGGCAGATTGTGTCTATGTTGCTTGTAGGATTAACGGCGTCCAGTTGAGGCAACTCCAGGGAATTCTGGTCAAGCGGGTGGCACTGACCTGTGCCCTGTCTGGCGTGTACTTCAAAGAACTCCTTTGGGGCAGCCCTCCTATCCAGCTACAGAACCTTGATCAAGTGCTGGCTGCTCATCCTAGTAAGCCTCCAAATGGCTTCATACTTATACAGGGTGTTCGGAAACAGTCTGAAAAACCGGTAAGGATGCTGCAGGGTAGATTGTACTGAGAAATTAATTTTAAGACAAAAATGGATATGTTGCGCCATTCCTAAGTTAATTAACTTTGAAGTTCGTCAATCAGGCTGTTGCGTGCCCAAATTTAAGTGCCCAGGCAGAGATGGTGACGTCAAACCAGTTCTCCGTTCGGTTACCTAAAGTTCGACAAGAGAGTGATGTAATAGGTGGACGTGGGGCGATATTAAGGATCAAACTCGAACCAAAGGCTGAGCAGTTTCGTGCACTATCATGTACGATATAAGAACGACTGACACTAACTGTGTTTAGCGGGGCCCGCATCTCGTGGTCGTGCGGTAGCGTTCTCGCTTCCCACGCACGGATTCCCGGGTTCGATTCCCGGCGGGGTCAGGTATTTTCTCTGCCTCGTGATGGCTGGGTGTTGTGTGATGTCCTTAGGTTAGTTAGGTTTAAGTAGTTCTAAGTTCTAGGGGACTGATGACCTAAGATGTTAAGTCCCATAGTGCTCAGAGCCATTTGAACCATTTTTTTTGTTTAGCGGGGCGCTTGAATTTCTGCGGCCAACCGCCTGAGTGTCAAAACCCAACATACCCCAAACAAACCCGAATAAAAATGTAAATTAAGGTAATTAACTGCTGACAATCACTGGTACTAATATGCTTTTCATTTCTCGATGTTTAATAATTTTTCCGATTTAAGGCATCTTTATATTCTGAAATTATATTAGCTACGGGATAGATTTAGAAAAATTAGTCGCACAGCAGCGTCATTTACATAAACAATTTTTTTCGGGGCGCTTCTGGTGACTCCAGCTGTGTGGAACAACCAGCACTCGGGCTGCACCAGGTGATATGATAGAGATACTTGTCGGTGTCATATCGTTGTTATTCCAGCGTGAACCAGTTAAATCACTTCAATTACTTTTTTATGCACTCCACCAACTCAGGTTGCTTCTTCACCATATCACAAGTTGCATTATGTATCATACCACATATTGTACCGCCTGAGTGAGAACTATGCCTTGTTTGTGGTCACACATACTGTCCATGTTCCATAGATACCTACAATTTTAATAATAACTACAGTAACATAAATAACATCCAAGTTACAGCAGATCAAATGTACACAGCATTGAAAATTTCAGAATAAAATTTATCTGGCAACTAATTTAAGAACTATGACAGTAACAAAAGTCATAACTTTGTAAACATTATAGTTTAGACAATAAAATCGAAGCTTATCGCACCATTATCAGTACTTTACTTAGCACTAAGAGCATACCAACGGACCTGAAGAGTTTGATCACGTGAATACGTAAACAAATGTTGTTTCTTTCTGTCATTGCGACCTATGTCAGTCTTTCTCCTGTTCTGTTTTTCTTAATGGGTGGTCTTTCGCTTTCTGGCTTCCCTTACTCAACTTCCTATGGTTATTAATAGCAGGTATAGTCAGCCTGGGTATGTGCACTTTTACCTGGCTAGCATGTTACCAGTCAAGTCATAATCCTAGCCACACGTACAGGCTCCCACATAAGCAACTGAAAAAGTAATCTTTATTAAGGCCGAAATACTGAATTCGGTCTTCCAAAGTCTTTTCACCGCGGAAGATCGTAACACTGTCCCTCCTTTCAATCGTCGTACGAACATCGAAATGGCAGATATTGTGATAACCGATCGCGGAATTGAAAAGCATCTACAGTCGCTTATTAGCGGAAAGGCTTCAGGACCAGATGAGATACCTATAAGATTCTATAAAGATGATGCGAAAGAACTTGCTCCCCTCCTAGCAGTAATTTATCGTAGATCGCTTGAGCAACGAAAGGTACCTAACGATTGGAAAAAAGCGCAGATCATTCCCGTTTTTAGGAAAGGCCGTAAAACAGATACACGCAATTACAGATCTATATCGTTGACGTTAATCTGTTGTAGAATTATGGAACATATTTTATGCTTAAGAATTATGACGTTTTTGGAAAATGAACGTCTCCTCCATAAAAATCAAAGTAGATTTCGCAAACAGAGATCCAGCGAAACTCAGCACGCTCTGATCCTCCATGAAATCCGCAGCGCAGTGGACAACTGTGTACAGGTTAATGCCGTTTTCCTTGATTTCGATAAAACGTTTGACAACGTCTCGCATCACCGTTTTATGAAAAAAAATAGGAGCTTACGGAGTGTCGGGGCAGACCTGCGATTGGATTCAAGACTTTCTTGCAGACAGAACTCAACACGTCGTTCTTAACGAAACTAAATGGACAGATGTAAAAAAATATCCGGAGTACCACAGGGAAGTGTGATAGGACCGTTGCTATTTACAGTATACATAAATGACGTAGAAGAAAGCGTCGGATGCTCTTTAAGGCTATTTGCAGATGATGCAGTTGTCTATACCAAAGTAGCAGCACCAGAAGATAGTAAGAATTTGCAGAACGACCAGCAGAGAATCGATGAATGGTCCAGGCTCTGGCAGTTGACCCTGAACGTAAATAAATGTAACGTATTGCGCATACATAGGAAAAATACACTGCTGTACAGCTACACTATTGATGACAAACAGCTGGAGACAGCGTCTGCCGTAAAATATCTAGGAGTAACTAACGAGAGCGACCTTAAGTGGAATGACCACATAAAACAGATAGTGGGAAAATCAGACATCAGACTCAGATTCACCGGAAGAATCTTAAGGAAATGTTACTTATCCATGAAAGAAGTGGCTTATAAGGCGCTTGTTCTCCGAATTCTTGAGTATTGTTCATCTATCTGGGATCCCTATCACGTAGGAGTGATAGAGGAGACAGAGAAGATCCAACGAAGAGCGGCGCGTTTCGTCGGGGATCGTTTAGATGGCGAGAGAGAGTTACGGAGATGCTAAACAAACTCCACTGACAGACGTTACAAAAGAGGCGTTGTGCATCATGGAGAGATTTACTATTGAAATTTCGGGACAGCATTTTTCAGGAGGCGTTGGACAACATATTACTTCCCCTCACAAACATCTCGTGTATTGACCACGAGGAGAAAATGTGAGAAATTAGAGCCAATAGAAAGGCTTACCGACAATCATTCTTCCCACGCACTATTCGCAGTGGAACAGGGTTAGAGGGATCGGATAGTGGTACTGCAAGTACCCTCCGCCACACACCATTAGGTGGCTTGCGGAGTATGATATATATGTAAGTGTAGCTTGCAATTTATAGAATTTGTTACCACTCTTGGTTTTCATGCTACTTTATTTTCCAATGTTGTCTGTTTAATTTGGACATCGATTTATTTAAAATATTAATGCAGGTCGTGCAGTGTATTTTGATGGAGAGGGGTGGTCATGAACTCCATGATTTCCTCTCCCTTCCCTCATTGGACCTGCACCTGGCAAGCGGAAATACTGTGGATTTAACAGTCACAATGTTTACATTTGGTCTTTCTGCATGGCTGCTCATTGGAAATTATATTTTTCCTTCAGACAAGCATACAGTTGTATTATCTCATATGAATCATGTTAAAATGTTTTGTTGTTAAGTGTGATACGATGTGCAGAGTCTTTCTTATATATTTGCAAACAAGTTTACAATTAATCTAACAAAATACTTTTACACTATTCACTTGCATCACATCACTGGTCACTACACAGACACACACATACCTCAGACACAGACACATACACAAATACATACATATATATACATACACACTTTTGGCTGACAATAGGATCTTGTTCATGAATTCGTATTGTTGCCTTGGCCTGTCTGTTAAGGTTGAGTTAACACATCAGTGCTGTGGAAGAGATGATCATCTCAAGGAAATGGAAAGAGGTTAGGATTATTCATCATAGATACTGAGCACAGGATTTTACAATAAGATTCACTAAACTATGATAATTTACTGTAGAATGACAGTTGTTTACTGCCGAAGAATGTTAATCTTGTATTGCTCATACTCTGTGTTAGCAAAATAATACTGACTCTGTAGTATGAATTATACAGGGCGAGTCACCTAACATTACCGCTTGATATATTTCGTAAACCACATCAAATACTGACGAATCCATTCCACAGACCGAACGTGAGGAGAGGGGCTAGTGTAATTGGTTAATACAAACCATAAAAAAAAGCACGGAAGTATGTTTTTTAACACAAACCTAAGTTTTTTTAATTCTGTCAATGGGCATTAACAGAGAATGCGTTGCAGTTCTACCTGTTTACCGATGAAGCGGGTTTCACAAACCACGGGGCAGTGAATCTACGGAACATGCATTACTGGTCCGTGGACAATCCTCGATGGTTCAGACAGGTAGAGCGACAGCGACCGTGGACTGTAAATGTATGGTGCGGAATCATTGGCGACCACCTCATTGGTCCTCACTTCATTGCAGGGGCCCAGACAGCTGCAACATACATCGCGTTTCTACAGAATGATCTGCCAACGTTGCTCGAAAGTCCCACTGGAAACGCGTCGACGTATGTGGTATCAGCATGATGGTACACCTGCACATTCCGCAATTAACACTAGGCTGACCCTTGACAGGATGTTCGACGGGCGTTTCATAGGACGTGGAGGACACATAAATTGGCCAGCCCGTTCTCCTGATCTTACACCTCTGGACTTCTTTCTGTGGGGTACGTTAAAGGAGAATGTGTACCGTGATGTGCCTACAACCCCAGAGGATATGAAATAACGTATTGTGGCAGCCTGCGGCGACATTACACCAGATGTACTGCGGCGTGTACGACATTCATTACGCCAGAGATTGCAATTCTGTGCAGCAAATGATGGCCACCACATTGAACATCTATTGGCCTGACATGTCGGGACACACTCTATTCCACTCCGTAATTGAAAACGGAAACCACGTGTGTACGTGTACCTCACCCCTCCTGGTAATGTACATGTGCGTCAGTGAAAAAGACCAATAAAAAGGTGTTAGCATGTGGACGTGGTGTGCTGTTCCAGTCTCTTCTGTACCTAAGGTCCATCACCGTTCCCTTTGGATCCCTTCGTAATTCGGTGCTCTCCGATACACATGATCGAACAGCGGAGGAGTGGTACTCAAGCGTCAACTTTAGGTTACAATATCTCCGGATGTAATTAACATTTTACAATGCAACAAACGGCACTGATTACGCATTTGTTTATATGTTCAGATGTGCTAACAAAGCTAACGTGGTTCCATTTAAAAAAACGTAGGTTTGTGTTAAAAAACATACTTCCGTGCATTTTTGTATGGTTTGTATTAAACAATTACACTAGCCCCTCTCCTCACGTTCGGTCTGTGGAATCGGTTCGTCAGTATTTGATGTGGTTTACGAAATATATCCAGCGGCAACGTTAGGCGACTCACCCTGTCTAAGAGGTATGCTTTAGTTGACTTTTGAGTATTTGGATTTTAGTTGGTTCTCTACTCTTCTTTGGAAATTTATTGTAAAGTTTGATTCCCTTGTAGAATATGTTGTTTTGTATTTATAAATTTAGTCTAGGTTATGAATGCTACTGTTTTTGAGATAATAACTGATGTTCTTTCTGGTGCATGTAACCAATTGGTAGAGGCACTCGCGTACTGAAAGTGGAATCCCCTTCTGTTTAAACAGATCTTTAGACTGACTCATTTATTATTTTTAATTATTATTCTACTGATCATTTTCTGTAGCTTGTAAAATGTGACCATGTTTTTTTTATGTGGGACTCCCAAAAGACGATTCCATTGCCAAATATCGGGTGCATACAGGAAATCATGTAACAATAAGGCATTGTCTGCTACACACTGATGACAGGACTCCAAGTGCTTAGCATATTGCTGCATTCCTTTTTCGTGTACTTGGATGCTCATTGTATGTCAGGTGACAGTCAACACTATTTCCTAAAAAATTTGTATTTGCTATACAATTTATGATATTTTCATTCACATTTAACTGTACAGAATTATTTTACATTGTTAACCAGAAACTCATACAGTTCGTTTTCTTTACATTTTGCATATATTTATTGCTTGATGACCAGTTATAAGCATCTTTTAGTGTTACATTTGTTTTATCTAGTAGCAGTTCTTGTCTACAAACTGTGATTTCAATGCTATTGTTATCACCAAAAAGAATTGTTCCTCCATATGTAACACTGTCTGGAAAGTCACTCATGCATATTAAAAATAATATTGGCTCTAAGATGCTGCCCAGAATGACTCTTATGTTAATATATTGAATAATAATCCAATAATTTTCCTCCAAAGCTTTGCTTCATTTAAAGCTTTTATTACCTAAACTGAACCAGTCACTGCCAGTTTCTCTTACACTAATGATTCTAGGAGAACTTAATGGTCAACAGTATCTAATGTTCCAATACGACTGTTTGAGCTCAATAAATTAATTATTAGATTTTTGCATAAATGTATTAACATTGCAATTTAGTAGGAATGTGAACCAAAAGTCTATACCTGATTGGTTATCAGTGAGAAAAAATGCTATACTTAACAATGATGTTGAATAAAAAGGTCCTGGGTTTGTATCAACTGGCTGACAATTGATGACTGGTAAGAATTAAACTGGGAAAATCACTGCTAGTGACCATTTTCCTATTGGACAAGTAGTAACACTGATTTGCTAATCTTCTGTCCCTGGGCCGTAAAGATGTCAGGGTTCTTCTAGTGACAGATGTTTCATTGATCCATAGCTTAATTTTTAAAAAAGGGACAGAGGAAAATCTACAGAAAAATGATAGTAAATGAGATAAAATTTAAATATATACTGTAGGAAGATGCAAGAATGTGAGGTGCCTGTCCAAGTGTTTTATAGAAAGAATGTGCAATTCTGGATCATTTGGCAAGATACCACCTTGCTGTAGGACAAGAAGTTAATAAAAGCACACACACACAATGAGAACTGTAAATGAGAGTAGAGCCTAGAGAAAGCGAGTGAGAAATGCTGACATGTTTTACATCCTGCAGGGCCTCCTCACTACAGATCAAATGGGATGAAAGTAAATCTAATCTAATCTACTCTAAGTTGTTATTAATCAAGAAATTGAGAGTTGAAAGCCATGAGTTGTGTAGTTCTGTATCACATACACACTGGCCAAGGGTGAACGACACAGCTCCCCACATTGCGGTCAGTGGAACTGCAATATTGGGTTCTTGTGGTGAAAAACAGCATGATCACACAAAAGCAACCATCATAACTGCTGCATGTTTCCTAACTTGAAACAAGCTGCTCAAACCAGATAGTCTTAACATATGGCTAGCCCACAGGTGATGGAAGGCAACGCTTCCTTATCGAAACAGCAGTAATTGCTATACTACTATTATTTGTGAAGTATACAAATGGGCCTGGAGAGGAGTTTCTGTCCAGGTCAATTGTGAACTCAGGTGTTGCCTGGCAGTGTGCATCTGCAGATAACAAATGGGTTTCCATAACCAACAAGGAAGGGGGAAGAAATGAACTGCTAGTGCAGTCTCACTCCAATGGGCATGACAGTTTCTTTGACTCTTAATTTGGGACACTTGTTTGGATGCCAGTTCCCCAAATAAGGGTGACACGATATGCCTCTTCCACCATGTGGCTTCAGTTTAAATTCAACTGCCATGGCCAGAGACTTTTAAAGAACTATGTCATCTTGAGCACTTTTACAATTACCCAATGGTGAATGTGAAAATTACTTCAGCCCCTCTGTGTAGGCAATCCATCGCCAATATTCATTGGTAGGTGCAAATTAATTTAATTGCATAAATTGATTGATTAAGTTTAATGTCTTTTCAATTAACTATATGTCCAGTCTGAGATTCTTATCAATTAGCTCAGAATTTTGTGGAAAACTTAAATCTGTGTTTGGCATTATGAAATTAATTTTATTTGGCTCTCTTTATCTGTTATAAGGAATGACATTGACTGCTGTTATGCCATTTTGCGTGTTGTGTACCTACACAAAGTCTCTGTATTATAGGTGCTTTGGTGTAAATATGAACCACAAGCGCATAGCTTCCATTCTTTGCAGATGCAGCAGACAAATTTACAAATTTCAGCAAAAATCTGTTCAGTTTTTCAGATTAACCCAGTTTGCGATTTTGACATTACAAATTAACAGGTCATAAGTGTTACTCAATACAATTACTGTCAGATTATATCATAAAAACCACTTAAGTGTGTGGGTGGTGTTGCAGTGGTGTGTATAACGATACAAGATTACAAGCATATTACTCAAATAGTTGCCTTATTTATCTTATAACGAAAATTTATGCATTCACATGCATCAAAGTGTAATATTATACTTTACAAACTGGAGGAAAATATTAGACATTAATTGAATTCGAAAAAGATTTTATTTTCTGCACAACATTTAGTAAAGTGCAATCTGTAAATAACTGGTTCTCAAACTCTAGATTTTTTCTTAATTGGACAATTATTCGAATCACAAAAATTTACACAAAAAGTCACTCAGGAGATGTGTATTTTAGTACAGCTGATGTTTTGTATTTTATGATATACACTTCTAAACAGGTCTAATTTTACTTTGTCATTTCCCTAGAACATTCAAAATGATAATTTTTAGGCAAATAGGTGCACCATAGAACTGAGATCATATACTTTTTAATTTGACAACAATCATTTAGCTAACTATACATTTGTAAATATGTTATTACGATTTACTTAAATTTGATCTTTGGTTAATGACATCAAGTCTTTATTGTCAAGAGGCATATAAATACCAATATTTCTGGATAACATTAAATAATAAAAAAACAATACATGTGACATATGGTTACAAGATATAACAATACTCAATTCCACGTATCATGAAATATGTCATTATAAATTATATTAAAAAGTTTATGTATATCATATTGATAAAGCTCTCTCACTGGAAATGTAATAACAGAGAAAAAAATTATGTACAATTAATGTTAGGAACATCAATTTGGCATTCATTGACTAAGCAAAATGATTGAAAATTCCTTAGCAATAATATACCATATTAAACTTCCTGGCAGATTAAAACTGTGTGCCGGACCGAGACTCGAACTCAGGACCTTTGCCTTTCGCAGGCAAGTGCTCTACCACTGAGCTACCCAAGCGCAACTCACACCCCATCCTCACAGCTTTACTTCTGCCAGTACCCCATCTCCTACCTGCCAAACTTAACAGAAGCTCTCCTGCGAACTTTGCATGTTCTGTAAATATTAGTTCCAAAAAACTCTGTACTCCTTCTTTATTACATAAATACTTCAATTGCCAACATTCGCACAAGACATCATTCGGGAGTTCTGTATTATAGTTCAGCTGTTTCTTTGTACATTATGGTATATAATACCAAAGAGATTTAATACTATTTTCTCATTTCTCCAAAAGTTGCATAATCACAATTTTATAAGAAAACAGTTGTTCTTTCAAAACTAGCTGTTCTTTTAAATTCGACAATATTCATTTAGTTAGTTATAAAGTCATAAATGACTTATTACAAATTATTAAATTTCTTGTTTGGTTAAAGACTTAATGTTTCTATAATCAAAACTCATGTAATTCACAATATTTCCTCACAGAATTACGTAAGGAATAATAAATGGAAAATGTGACTATCAAATATTGAAATATTTGATATCATACACTGTGTGTTATACTAAGAAGTGTGTATCACATTTGGTAATATATAGATGCATTATGTACTTCAGTATTAGAGTCTCAGTATGTTACATTACAAGTATTAAAGTTCTTTGATGAAAGTAAAAATATTGCTATAATACCTTCATCTATGTCTAGTGCATCAAGTACCACTTTTGTAAATGGAACTACAGCTGATTTGGTACTTCTACAATTCCAGAAACCAAATATGCTTCACTGAGGGTGGGTTGTTGTTTTTGGGGAAGGAGACCAGACAGCGAGGTCATCGGTCTCATCGGATTAGGGAAGGACGGGGAAGGAAGTCGGCCGTGCCCTTTGAAAGGAACCATCCCGGCATTTGCCTTTAGCAATTTAGGGAAATCACAGAGAACTTAAATCAGGATGGCCGGACGCGGGATTGAACCGTCGCCCTCCAGAGTGCGAGTTACTTATTTCAAGAAAAACAGGAGAACACAGCACAAAAAACGCACGTTAACATTTTAACATGCATGATGGGGGTAGCGAGCTGTTGCAGTATCTCTTTGATTGATAAGCTTCTATGTGCCAAGCACGTTGGTGTGGCAACTTAACTGGACAGGATGACTAAAATTGTGGACTGAAGCATCCGTTTTTCTTATGCTGGCCAGGCGGAACTGTGGCGTCTCGACGTCTGATGTCAACACAAAAAAGGCAACAATCTCTAACTCATTTATTCTCTGCACACACAGTGGTGGCATGATGTCACCTGTCCTCAGCCAGGTCGAATAATGGCTCTACTCACAAAAGCCCAAAGCAAACTGTAGTCTTACTTCCTCAAAACTGCCTTCCGATGACAATAGGACTCTTCAGACCAGAGCAGGAGTGGACCTCCCATCCAAACCCACAGTTCCTGTAGTCACAGAAAATCAAACAATATTACTTAGCGATATGTGAAAGTAATGTCATACATGTAAGTAAAGCAGTAGATTCGTTAAAACGATCCACTATAAAGCATTATAAACAAATAGTATAAATGAGATCGTAAATTTTATTTCTTGTCTCAAATAGTAACGAATGGACTTTCTTACTGGTTCATTTTGATAATATCCAGAAAGATGATCTGTGTGGTTCTGACCTCATTTATATTTCCAATTTTTTATTTTCAGTATGACCCAAACATTACCACAATATGAAGAGAGATATACCTCATGAAGATTTTATAGCTTTACTACCTTATTAATCGCATAAGCTTGATTTTACTATATAAGGCTGTAATTCAAGATCATTAACTGAAGATACTTTATATCAATTTCATATTAATAATAGAGCGAGCGAGGTGGCGCAGTGGTTAGCACACTGGACTCGCATTCGGAAGGACGGCGGTTCAATCCCGCATCCGGCCATCCTGGTTTAGGTTTTCCGTGATTTCCCTAAATCGCTCGAGGCAAATGCCGGGATGGTTCCTTTGAAAGGGCACGGCCGACTTCCTTCCCCATCCTTCCCTAATCCTATGAGACCGATAACCTCGCTGTTTGGTCTCTGCCACCAAACAACCAACCAACCAATCATAGGGTGTAGGCTTTCACGGCCGGCGTCTTCAGTAATTAAAACTTCCGGGCTAAGAGGCCGTGGTCCAATAGTAGAAATACTTCTCCCTGACGTTTCGTTGCCAGCTGCGGGCAACATCATCTGAGGTGAGTCTACGACTGGCTGCTAGGCCGTGGAGGTCCTGTTTATATAGAGCGCGTAGAGGGCCCCACCACTCGTCACGTGTTGTCAACAGTAAAACTATCTCTGGTTGGCGTCATTACTCTCGATCGAAGGTAATCGATTGTCACATCTTTGGTACGAAGTCGATCGCCATATCTTATCTAACTTCAAGCTTTCTTCTTTCCTGTTAAAATTATTGTGGTGTTTAAAAATCTCTACAGCCTCTGTATACATACGTGCATAATAATGCGATGTCTTAGCTAGCACGCTCGTCTCACTAAATTTTATTTCATGGTCACCCGTTTCAAAAACATGTTCCGCTGCAGCCGATTTGTCCGTGTGTCCCAGTCGACAGTTCCTTTTGTGTTCAGTTAGGTGAGTATTGATACTTCTTTTTGTGGTTCCAATGTAAACCTTCCCACAACTACACGGAATTTTATACACACCAGGAGTAGCTAAAGGGTGTCGTGCATCTTTCGCCGATCTTAAGCATTCACTAATCTTCTTGGTGGGTCTGAAGATTGTTTCAACTCTGAACTTGGTCAGCACTTTCCCGATACGGTCAGTAATATTGTGGATGAATGGAAGAAAAACTTTCCCCACCGATGGTTGTTGTTGTTGCACGTTTTCGGACATTTTCCTTCTGGGATGGAGTGCTCGATCTATCTCTTTGCCAGCGTACCCATTTTTCTGGAAAGCGGTTCGCAAGTGGTTTAGTTACTCTTGCAAATAAGCTGGCTCACAGATTTTATCAGCCCTGTCCACCAATGTCTTGATAATACCTCTCTTCTGCCTGGTATGATGGTTCGAATCCTTATGAAGATAACGATCGGTATGCGTATCTTTTCTGTAGATTTTGTGACCCAGTGTCCCATCCGCTCGTCTAATTACTGAGACGTCCAAAAAATTAATCTGTCCATTACTCTCTGTCTCCATAGTGAACTGTATTTTTGAATTGATGCTATTCAAATGCTTCAAAAAACGGTTCAGTTCTTCTTCACCGTGATTCCATATAACAAAAGTGTCGTCCACATACCGATACCACTTCAAAGGCCTTTTTCTGGCTGACTGCAGTGCTTGCTATTCAAAAAATTCCATAAAAATATTAGCAACTGCTGGACTTAGAGGGCTACCCATTGTCACTCCATTAATTTGTTAATAGAACTCATTATTGTACTGAAAATAAGTCGTGGAAAGGCAATGTCTAAACAAAGCTACTATATCAGTAGGAACTATGTCTGATATGCAAGCAAGAGCTTCATTGACAGGAACCATGGTGAACAGAGACACCACATCAAAACTGACAAGGATATCACTGGGGCTGGCGGTAATCTCCTTCAATTTTTCGATGAAGTGCATAGAGTTTTTAATATGATGATCAGTTTTTCCAATTAACGGTTGTAACATGGTGGCAAGATGTCTAGCCAGCTCTTGAGTGGGGGATCCAATAGCACTTACTATCAGTCTCAGTGGGACATAAGGTTTATGCACCTTAGGTAGCCCATACAATCTAGGAGGATAAGCTTCCGTTTTGCAAAGATCTTTTTTATCCTCTGAAGGAATAGAAGACTTTTTTTATTAATTGATTGGTAACTGTCAACACTTTCGTTGTAGGATCCTTTTTCAACTTTTTATAAGTGGTAAGATCCAAAAGGTCACTGATCTTCTTGTGGTAGTCTTCACTCTTCATCACCACGGTAGCATTTCCCTTGTCAGCAGAAACTACAATAATACTCTTGTCCGCATTAATCTCCCGTAATGCTTTCTTCTCTCCTTGAGACAGATTACTGCTAGGTGGGTTAGCTTTACGCAGTATCCTGGCTGATTCCATCCTAACTTCATCAGCAGTGTGTGATGGTAATAGCCGAATCCCCGCCTCTATATTAGCTACAATATCCTCCGTTGGAATCTTCAGTGGAGTAATTGCAGAATTTCCTCCTTTCGAGAGAACAGAAGTTTCTTCCCTGGATAATTCTTTTCCAGACAAATTTATAACCGTTCGAGAATTGTCTATAACCGGTGTTTCCTGTCTGCTCTTCTGTAGATTTTCAAACGTCTTCTTCTGCCTATTGTAGACACTTCTGCACTATGTTCCATGGATCTAAATGTTAAGATACGCATACCGATTGTTATCTTCATAAGGATTCGAACCATCATCCCAGGCAGAAGAGAGGTATTATCAAGACATTGGTGGACAGGGCTAATAAAATCTGTGAGCCAACCTATTTGCAAGAGGAATTAAACCACTTGCGAACCGCTTTCCAGAAAAATGGGTACACTGGCATGGAGATAGATCGCGCACTCCATCCCAGAAGAAAAATGTCCGAAAAAGTGCAACAACAACCATTGGTGGGGAAAGTTTTTCTTCCATTCATCCACAATATTACGGACCGTGTCGGGAAAGAGCTGGCCAAGTTCAGAGTTGAAACAATCTTCATACCCACCAAGAAGATTAGTGAATGCTTAAGATCGGCGAAAGATGCACGACACCCTTTAGCTACTTTTGGTGTGTATAAAATTCCGTGTAGTTGTGGGGAGGTTTACATTGGAACCACAAAAAGAAGTATCAATACTCGCCTAACTGAACACAAAAGGAACTGTCGACTGGGACACACGGACAAATCGGCTGCAGCGGAACATGTTTTTGAAACGGGTGACCATGAAATAAAATTTAGTGAGACGAGCGTGCTAGCTAAGACATCGCATTATTATGCACGTATGTATAGAGAGGCTGTAGAGATTTTTAAACACCACAATAATTTTAACAGGAAAGAAGAAGGCTTGAAGTTAGATAAGATATGGCGATCGACTTCGTACCAAAGATGTGACAATCAATTACCTTCGATCGAGAGTAATGACGTCAGCCACAGATAGTTTTACTGTTGACAACACGTGACGAGTGGTGGCGCCCTCTACGCGCTCTATATAAACAGGACCTCCACGACCTAGCAGCCAGTCGTAGACTCACCTCAGATGATGCTGCCCGCAGCTGGCGACGAAACGTCAGGGAGAAGTATTTCTGCTATTGGACCACGGCCTCTTAGCCCGGAAGTTTTAATTACTGAACCAACCAACCAACCATATTAATAATAAAAAATGTATTTTACTTATACTGGCGAAAAACGCTTACCATTCAAGTACCAAAAAATGCTCCTATAAAATATATTGAGTGAATAATTAACTATGATTTAAAATACATTAAGTTTAGTGCACTTCATGTCTAGTTAAGTTCTTGAGACAACCTTGTCCCTTTTAGGATAAACGACTGTCCTACAAACTTCTTGAGGCATACGTCATTATATGACAATATGTGTTAGATCAATAACACTTCAGCTGCCTAGGACGTTTTTCAAAACCGTCCTCAGTAGTGGTCCATTCTCTGTCTTCATGAAATTGAGGTGTTTTAAATTAGCACATCCAATAAAAGTATACAAGTTTGCAATATTGTATATTAAAATTATATTATACATTGTAAAATTAATATGTGTTTAGATTTATCAAGGTACTCCCTTACAGAAAAAGAAACAGCATCTCCTCATACAACATGCATTTGTGATATCCATTTAAGCACACTCCAGACCTGTACCTAAATAACTAACTTACATGTGATCACAGGGACCTGCAAGGAGATGCAAAAGGGGAAGGGGAACTTGCCTCATCCTTTCTCACTTCCCTCCCCTCCCACCCACCCACCCACCTAATTGCAACCTGGAGCTCAGAGTTTTTATTTATTATATTCTCATACACTTCTCGAAGTGAGTCGTTGATCATTGATTCTCTGCAACATAATTTTTTTGTGTCACCTTGTGGCATAGCAGTGTATAGCACACATAAAATCAGACTGTAGCTAATTTGATACACGCAATGAGTCATGTCCTGTGTGTAGGTACCTGAAGATAATTTCATATTCTTTAATATAAATTGAAACAGACCTTTGCCATAACCAAATTTTGATGAAACTTTGTACAAAATTTTATAATAATAATAATTAACAACAATATGAATTAGCTTATTATCTAAAGTAACTTTTTGGATACACAAATTTATGTAAACACTGAGCTTAGAACTTCCTGACATGATAATATGCCCTACATAAAAGCTAGTAGAAAGGTTCAAGAGAGGAATTAAAATTTTGAACTGTGTCCAGGGTGAAAGGTTATCCATGATACCATTCGCTGATGGCATTGCTATCCTGAGTGAAAGTGAAGAAGAATTACATGTTGCTCTGAATTGAATGAACAGTCTAATGAGTACAGAATATGGACTGAGAATAAATCGAAGAAAGATGAAAGCAATGAAGAGTAGCACAAATGAAACCAGCGAGAAAGCTACATCAGGACTGATGGTCACAATGGAGATGAAAATAAGAAATTCTGCTACCTAGGCAGCATAATAACCAATGATGGACAGAGCAAGGGGGAAATCAAAAGCAGACTAGTACTGGCAAAAAGAGCATTCCAGGCCAAGAGAATTCTATTGGTATCAAACGTAGGTTTTAATTTCAGGAAGAAATTTCTGAGAATGTACGTTTGGAGCCCAGCATTGGGGTAGTGAAACACGGACTATGGGAACAGAAATAAAAGAGAATCGAAGTATTTGAGATGTGGTGCTACAGACGAATCTTGGTGAAAATTAGGTAGACTGATAAGGTAAGGAATGATGAGGTTCTGCACAGAATCTGAGAAGGAAGTAAAATGCGGAAAGAACTGATAAGGAGAAGGGTCAAGATGATAGGACATCAATTAAGATATCATGAAATGACTTCCATGGAGCTGTAGAGGCCAAAAGGATGATTTGGAATCTCTTATACCACCGACATTGGTATTTGCGCTTGGAAATATGAGTTTCCCCTATTTTTTCGAGGTTTCACGTAAAGGTCATTCCAGACGAGATAAGTTTCTAGTTACTCAGTGGTTTACAACATGCTGCACCTCGCTTAAGTTTCGGGTTTCTAGAGAAATATATTTCCAGTCTATATCTTCGGAATTATACTGTGGAAGTGATACTGCTGTGCAAGCGATATTGCTATGTACTTGATATCGAGAAGTATCGCGAAAATGGTACGATATTCAGGCAGACCTTGTGAAATTACATATGCACTCGTAATCCCAGAGTCCAGAGATGGGTGTAGAAAGCAAGCAAGCAAGCAGCTCGGGGTCAGAAACACTAACGCATTTGTGCCGAGGGGAACCAACACCAACTTTGTAGAACAGTTTGGAGAGATACTTCGGTCCGCTGAGGTGTATATGTATGTGTTTATTCTGTCTGACTTCGCGATATATGGACGAATGTCTAACGGTCAATAGCTATATGCATGATGCAAAAGGGGCGATTTTGTATGGCACAGGATACAAATTGTATATTTACTACATTGATACGGTACACGATGGTATATTGGCAGGTTGGAGATTGGTTTCATGCTGTAATATCCAAGCTTCTGTCCGCAGTGGCAGAGCAGTGTAATTGAGCAAATGTCTTTCCATATGATCTGTAGGCCACTTTCGCAGGGTTTAACTCTCAGCGCAATATGGATATCTGTACAAAATAGTTTTGCTGCTGAAAGACTCTTTAGCAGAAAAAAATGGTGGACAGTGCTCCCGCACCAGCAGCAGCAGCAGTTTGGTGGGTAAATTGAGTAAGAGTCAATTGGAATGCTCCATTCATTCAGAAGACATCCTTTTTGCTGGGAGATAGGAGCCTGTACATAGCGGTGGGAACGTTTACCATTTCTGAGATGTATGATGAAAGCAGGATATTACGATTTCCAGGAAGCGTAGCACAGGATGTCTTGTTAGCATCATCAGGAAGAATGCATTCGGTGTTATTCTGAGCTATTTTCATAAACAGCTCCTATTAGGGCAAGAATTTCCACGCGGATAAGCTGAGACATCACAAAAGCTCCTACAAATGCGACCGTTAATTATTTCTGTGGCACTTTACCATTTCTGAGAGGCAGACATGGCTCTTTTTTACATAGCCATGTGAAGTCAGTATAACACTGAGAACCTTTCAGCTGTGTGTGTGACGGTGAGTAGCTAGTCAGACGTCTATCGCTTGATGCTTTACATGCAGCTATGTGTCAGCCAAAGTAAACACGTGTGCAACTAGATGCATCTCAAATGCACTTTTAGGATTGGTAGGAACAATGCACCCTGTGCTATTCTGGGCAGCATTGTAACAGATTTCTACAGCACGACCTGTGGCGCTAGTATACCACTGACTACGTTGTATCTGCACCTACGATGGTGAGTTGCTCAGCAATTAGGTCTTTGATGGATCGCAGGTAGAAAGACATCGTGGTAGCAACGGTATAGATGTGTACACAGCCCAGAAGCGTCTCGCGTATGTGACTGGCGTGAGTGCGCTGCCCAGGTTGCACACCTTGGAGCTCTGTAGGGAAGAGTTCACTCATATCTTGCGGTTGACGATAGTTCGAATGTGTTTTTATGTACAATGATTGTTTGTGCAGTGCAATATTTTTGGCTGTTTAAGTGTTGTGAGTGTGTTTGCATTATGCTGCACATGCATTATTTTTTGACAATTTACGAGTGGTTTTCTTGTCTGTTGCATTATTTTGTGAACACGTCTGTGGGCTGTGCAATGCATTATTTCGACAGTTTATAATTATCGAGCGTGTTTGCATAGCGTTTTACATGTATTATTTTGACAATTTACGAGTTTTTTCGTGTCTGTACCTCCGTGTACTTCATTATTTCGGTGATTTACGAGTAGTTTGCAGGTCTGTAGGCTATGCAATGCATTATTTCGACAGTTTACAATTAGTGAGCGTGTCTGCAGAGCGTTTTACGTACGTTATTTCGGTGATATACGAGTAGTTTGCAGGTTTGTGGGCTGTGCAGTGCACTATTTCGGTAATTTACGAAATGTTTGCGTGTCTGTACATCAGTGTACTGCATTATTTCGATATTTAACGTGTAGTTTACGGGTCTGTAGGCTGTGTATTGTGACTCCAATCACGTCAATGTGAGTCGTTTTGTATAATTGTAATAAATAAACTAGGTGAAATCCATCCCTAAAAAAATTATTCCAAAATAAATAAAGTACACTCCTTCCTTTCTCCAGCAGCTGGACACAAACTGAGTCTCTTTCCCACCATTTTCCCCCAGACTGCCATGGGATGACAGTACCCTCTGGTGGCAGTAATGTGTACTAGGTCAGTTGGACTCTGGACCTCATGGTGAACACACTAGGTAGAGCTACTGCCAATAACAACTCAAATTGCTTAAATAAACACAGCATGCAGAAGGAAGACTTACTTCCATCCTATCCAGCAGAGTCTAAGTCCTTTTCCCACCAATTGCAAGGAAGAGGTGGCTGTCGGATGACTTAGGTTAATGGAGGTAGCCCAAGTGACCTCTTTTCCCACCAAAATTTGAACATCCCGCCATTTTCTTGGAGAGTGGGTTGGGGAGGGGGTTAGGTTAGTGAAGGTAGCCCAACTGACCTTTTCTCCCGCCAAATTTCGAACATCCCGCCATGACATCATTCACACATTGTCGTATCTATTGCCACCATCTTGAATCCGCCATCTTGATTTAATTTGCAACAATGGAGAATGGGGCCACATCAGCTTTGTCCTACTACTATAATGGTCTGCATCAGTTGAGATGCTGTGAGGCAGATTCTCCTCGAAGAAATCGGATACTCCACAAAAATGTTATGGAACAGAGTTTATGTAATGTTGTTATAGAAGAGGTTGGGTGCAGCACTCTTTCTCTTGGGTACTGGCATCCCATAATTGAGTATTAGTAAACCGCATTAGAGAGGGATTCACTAAGTAAAAAATCAAAAACCTGGCTAATTTGAACCAATTTCTATTTCAAACTGATCACTTTGCGCAATTTAATAAGGATGTTCACAGAATTTTGTTGAACACATGCCAAAGTACATCTAACTGAAACCTGAAATTGCACTGTAATAAACATTAATAACTTTGACAAACTTATTTGACAAGGAGATGGGGCCAGTGGTAATCATCTTCCGAACATACTAATTCAGCACTCATAGCCATGTTTGGATATCAGTGATTGTACATTCACAGCTGAAGGAGAAATGAAATTAAAAATGCAACAATTCCTGTCTGTTTGGTCGTGGATGAGCCTATATGAAGTTAGTGAAATATGCTAAAACCCCTAACTTTGATCCATCATAACCAGCCAATGTTGTTCTATATTCTCATCACAGATGTGAATAGCGCCGCTGGATGTCAACGGAACTCAGCTGCCGATTCAAGCTGTCTCACAAGCAGCATGAAGCCTAAAGCACCAGTCTTCCTCCTCTGAGTCTAAAGTGCAAATCTAACTTGTCCATATCTATACTTCCAAATGAAATCATTGGGTCTCTGCATCAAAGTCTCTTGTACCTGTTCCACTCAGAGTTCACGTCTCAAAAACACTCATGAATAAGAAAAAGGTCGCCCAGCTCCAACCAATGGTATAATTGTTATGTTACTGTTTTCCCCCATCAGAAACTGTGTAAAAATCAATCTCTGATCGCCTGTCTTTTCACCTTTGCTGTTCTGAGGTTCGCGAGCCTGCACCATCATCTCGCTTATTTATACTACCAATGCTTCGTCATTTCATGCACAAAAATTCAAAAAATGGGTCCTGGACGACCACTCTAGCTGTTTTTAAGAACAATTAATGCATTTCTATCTTGTCCATGAGCTGAAAAAAGAAAATGTCACACCGCACCACGTCCTGACATCTGTCTATCAAAACACACTTTCACCAATAGGTAAAAATCATGGAGAATGAGTCTGAATAGTATGGTTGCCTTTGGGAGAGGCAGGCAGATAGCCATCTGTTAGAAATGTAATGGAACCCCCTTCCACCAGCATTCTGAGAAGTGACTGAGCAAGGTACAATGCCCACAGCTGTAAAACAGCAATTTGTTTGCTCTGTCGAATCTGCATGGGTCACTGTTTTTAACGTTGTGCTGGACTCTCACCCTGTTCACTGTTTTCTAAATAACAAGGAATACGTTTGCTACAGGCACTAGAACAATGCTAAGAAACAAGAAGGCTGGCAGCATACCTGCCTCATCTGGCATCTTGCTAGGGTCAAAATCTCACCACCCTGGTCAGCGAAAACTTATTAAGTCACCCTCCATCCCTAGGAGAGTAAAGCTGCCCATTCACAGCCCAGTTGGTCAGCTGACTGCCCCCCTCCCCCAGTTCCGTGGGTTGCCAACTCGTCCCACTGTGTTTGGGCGTCCTGCAACTTTGTGGTGAAGTGTGGCTGCTTGTACTGATGGAGTGTGGGATTGCAGGTAGCGGTTGTGGAAAACAGTTAGAGGTTCGCCACAAATTGATGCCTCTGGACCACAGACCTAACAACTGTAAAATCGTCCACACAAAGGCGAATGGGTCAGGACACACCTGTTTGGGAGGCGTTGCTGGCTGATGGGTTGGCCCGTGTATAGGACCTTAATACAGTGGGGCATCTTGGCTCACTTCTCCTGGCCTGTCTAAAGGCCCCATACACAGGCTGACCAGTCAACTGGCCCCTCCCCCCTGCTGAGTGTGTCTACCCTGACCAGTTTGCCTGTGTATGGGTGACTTTCTAGTGGGCGGGTCTGTGGTCTGGATGTGTCAATTTCACAGCAAACCGCTACCCGCTAGCCACCAAGCAGTGCCATTGCTCACACAAAGTCAGATTGGATTTGCTTATTGTTGTTGTTGTTGTTGTTGTTGTTGTGGTCTTCGGTCCTGAGACTGGTTTGATGCAGCTCTCCATGCTACTCTATCCTGTACAAGCCTCTTCATCTTCCGATACCTACTGCACCCTACATCCTTCTGAATCTACTTACTGTATTCATCTCTTGGTCTCCCTCTACGATTTTTACCCTCCACACTACCCTCCAGTACTAAATTGGTGATCCCTTGATGCTTCAGAACATGTCCTACCAACCGATCCCTTCTTCTTGTCAAGTTGTGCCACAAACTCCTCTTCTCTCCAATTCTATTCAATACGTCCTCATTAGTTATGTGATCTACCCATCTAATCTTCAGCATTCTTTTGTAGCACCACATTTCGAAAGCTTCTATTCTCATCTAGTCTGAACTATTTATCGTCCATGTTTCACTTCCATACATGGCTACACTCCATACAAATACTTTCAGAAACGTCTTCCTGACACTTAAATCAATACTCGATGTTAACAAATTTCTCTTCTTCAGAAACGCTTTCCTTGCCATTGCCACTCTACATTTTATATCCTCTCTACTTCGACCATCGTCAGTTATTTTGCTCCCCAAATAGCAAAACTCCTCTACTACTTTGAGAGTTTCATTTCCCAATCTAATTCCCTCAGCATCACCTGACTTAATTCGACTACATTCCATTATCCTCGTTTTGCTTTTGTTGATGTTCATCTTATACCGTCCTTTCAAGACACTGTCCATTCCGTTCAACTGCTCTTCCAAGTCCTTTGCTGTCTCTGACAGAATTACAATGTCATTGGTGAACCTCAAAGTTTATATTTCTTCTCCATGGATTTCAATACCTACTCCGAACTTTTCTTTTGTTTCCTTTACTGCTTGCTCAATATACAGATTGAATAGCATCGGGGAGAGGCTACAACCCTGTCTCACTCCCTTCCCAACCACTGCTTCCCTTTCATGACCCTCGACTCTTATAACTGCCCTCTGGTTTCTGTACAAATTGTAAATAGACTTCCGCTCCCTGTATTTCACCCCTGCCACCTTCAGAATTTGAAAGAGAGTATTCCAGTCAACATTGTCAAAAGCTTTCTCTAAGTCTACAAATGCTAGAAACGTAGGTTTGCCTTTCCTTAACCTTTCTTCTAAGATAAGTCGTAGGGTCAGCATTGCCTCACGTGTTCCAACATTTCTACGGAATCCAAACTGACATTCCCCGAGGTCGGCTTCTACCAGTTTTTCCATTCTTCTGTAAAGAATTCGCGTTAGTATTTTGCAGCTGTGATTTATTAAACTGATAGTTCGGTAATTTTCATATCTGTCAACACCTGCTTTCTTTGCGATTGGAATTATTATATTCTTCTTGAAGTCTGAGGGTATTTCGCCTGTCTCATACATCTTGCTCACCAGATGGTAGAGTTTTGACAGGACTGGCTTTCCCAAGGCTGTCAGTAGTTCTAATGGAATGTTGTCTACTCCAGGGGCCTTGTTTCGACTTAGGTCTCTCAGTGCTCTGTCAAACTCTTCACGCAGTATCATATCTCCCATTTCATCTTCATCTACCTCCTCTCCCATTTCCATAATATTGTCCTCAAGAACATCGCCCCTGTATAGACCCTCTATATACTCCTTCCACTTTTCTGCTTTCCCTTCCTTTGCTTATTAAAAGTGAGAAGTACCAGCTCGGGAACCGGCTGGTACTTCTCAAACCTTGTTTCGCAAGTTCAAAGTTTTTGATATCTGATTATGCCAGTATTCAAAACGTCGTAGTAAACAAAGAATTTTTTTACCAACCTAGATGGTTTTATTCTCTAAGGGAAGATTATGTTACTCTGGTCTTCAGTCTGAGGACTGGTTCGATGCAGCTGTTCAGAACTGTCTGTCCTATGGAAGCCTCTTCACCTCTGCCTAATTATTGCAACCCTCACCCATTTGAACCTTCTTAGTGTAGAAAAGCCTTGGTGTCTTTCTACAATTTTTACTCCCAAACGTGGCTCCATACCAAAATGACGATTCATTGATGCTTCAGGATGTGTCCTATCAACTGCTCCCTTCATTTAGTCAAGTTGCGCCATAAGATTTTTTTTCTCCCTTCGATTCAGTGATTACTTCTTCATTAGTTAACTCATCCAACCCATCTAATCTACAGTATTCTTCTCTTGTACCAAATTCTTAAATTTTCTAAATTTTTTCTAAAATTTAGATTTACCTTGAATGTTGAACTACTTCGCTTTTACAGAAACGTTTTTGTTGCTATTATCAATGTGTATCACATACACTTTCTACTTGAGCCAGTTTGCTGCCCAAATAGCGAAAATCTTTTACAATTTTTAGTGTCTCATTTATTAAGTGGAGCTAGAGTGCCCTATATCAACACTTAAATGTTGTTACTTGGCTTCTTTGTACTTCAGAAACCACTTCGAATGCACATGACACTTTTATAGAACATTACAAGCTATATTCCTAGTGTTCTACCGAGCGAGGTGGCGCAGTGATTAGCACACTGGACTCGCATTCGGGAGGACGACGGTTCAGTCCCACGTCCGGCCATCCTGATTTAGGTTTTCCGTGATTTTCCTAAATCGCTCCAGGCAAATTCCGGGATGGTTGCTTTGAAAGGGTACGGCCGACTTCCTTCACTGTCGTTCCCTAATCCGATGATACCTATGATCCCGCCGTCTGGTCTCCTCCCCCAGACAACCCAACCCTCTGTTGTCCTGAAATAAAATCATTGCATTTGAGTACCTGGTTGAATAAAACAATTTTTTAACATTGTGGTTAAAATTTTGTATAAATCTCTCGAACTTCCCGCAAAATAATTTTAATTATACCTATCATTTTGTTTCGTTGTTTCAGTGGACGCAGTACACGTATTTCGTAATTCCCTGAAAATTTGATTCCGTACTCCAAGAGACTCCTCAATTTGAAATGACTAAAACCTTCCATGCACAACTGCACAATATGGTGTATCATATGATTATTCATTTTCCATAGATCACGTTCTTTTCTCCCTTCTGGATCGCTCAGTGGCCGTTTCTGCTGGGTACTGTGCTTTACCGAAGAAACACCATTCATCTGTTGAAGTTCTCTTATGTAATTTACTCCAGGATTAATTGCCATATGATGCAGTACTTTTATCGTAGCAATCCTGCTATCATTAAGACAGTAACAACCTCATAGATTTCGCATTTTAGCGTCTTCCTTCCATCAAAAACATTTTTTGATATACGAGATCATATGAGACTGTTGAAAGACTCATTTGCAATCTGAGGCTGCCCATGTAGACACATTAGCAAGTCAGGTTGTGCCAGCTTTCTGTAAACGGGCTTGAGGATTTGCGAAAGTGCTACTGGGATGGAATATTTATGGCTGTATGAAGTGTTTAAGGACTGGTCATTTGATGCTTGCTTCGTGAAAGTGGTCCAGGAGGGAAAAGTTGATGTATTGATTTGGCATCTGCTGACAGATTGCGGAAGAAGGTAACCCACACTGCCTGTTTCATTCTGAACAAATCATATGTTGTTTCTAATGACAATTTCATAATACTGCTGTAGTGCATCAATAGTTTTGTTTTCATCATCAGAAAATTTCTTTTCTACATCTACATCTACGTAGATACTCCGCAAGCCACCGTACGCTGTGTGGCGTAGGGCAACTGTATCACTACTACTCATTTCCTATCCTGTTCCCTATATGAACCCTAATTTCTCGTACCTTATCTTCATCGTCGTTACGCGCAACGTATGTTGGCGGCAGTAGAATCATTTGGCAGTCAGCTTCAAATGCAGTTCTCTAAATTTTCTCAATAGTGTTCTTCTAAAAGAACGTCGCCTTCGTTCCAGGGATTCCCACTGGAGTTCAGGAAGCATCTCCGTAACACTTACGGGCTGTTCGAACCTACCGGTAACGAATCTACAGCCCGCTCTGAATTGCTTCGATATCCTCCTTCAATTCGACCTGGTACTGATCCCAAACACTCGAACAGTATTCAAGAATAGGTGTTCTTTACAGATGAACAACACTTTCCAAAAATTCTCCCAATAAACCAGGTCGAACATTAGCGTTTCCAATGATGGTCCTCACATGCTCTTTCCACTTCATGTAGTTTTGCAAAGTTACACCCAATTATTTAAACGACGTGACTGCATCAAGCAGTACGCAACCAATGCTGCGCCCGAACAGTACAGGTTTGTTTTTCCTACCTATCCACATTAACTTACTTTTGGCCACGTTTAGAGCTAGCTGCCACTCATCACACCAATCACAAATTTTGTCTAAGACATCTTGTATCCTCCTACAGCTACTCAACGACGATACCTTTCCGTACACCGCAGAATCATCAGCAAACAACAGCTGATTGCTGCCCATCTTGTCCACCAAATCATTTATGTATATAGAGAACAACGACGGACCTATCTCACTTCCCTGCGGCACTCCTGGCGATATCATTTTCTTTGATGAACACTCGCCGTCGGGGTCAACATGCTGGGGTTTATTGCTTGAGAAGTCTTCGAGCCACTCACATATGTGTGAATTTATTCCGTACTCTCGTACCTTCGTTAACGGCTTGCAATGGGGCACCGTGTGAAATGCTTTCCGGAAATCTAAAAGTATGGAATCTGCCTGTTGCCCTTCATCCGTAGTTCGCAGTATGTGATGTGAGAAAAGGGCAAGCTTTCGCATGAGCGATGCTTTCTAAAACCATACTGATTCGTGCAAATAAGCTTTTCAGTCTCAGTAAAGTTTATTATATTCGAGCTGACAATATCTTCAAGGACTCTGGAGCAAACAGAAGCTAGGGACACTGGTCTGTAATTTTGCGGTTCCGTTCTTTTACTCCTCTTGTACACAGGAGTCACTTGCGCAATTTTCCAGTCGCTTGGAACTTTGTGCTGGGCGAGAGATTCGCGATAAATGCAAGCTAGGCAAGGGGCCAATGCCGCAGAATATTCTTTGTAACCACGAATTGGGATTGCATCCAGACCTGGTTAGTTACTTGCTTTCAAATCTTTCAGTTGTTTCTCTACGCCAGGGGTGCTCATTAATATGTTGTCCATACGGGAGTCTGTCAAACTTATATCATGAAAAGCTTCGACATTGCTGGCAATGGAAACAACATAATTTCACCTTTGTAACGCTCCCATCTACAGCCTTCTATATAAAAAGTTACCTATTGTTCATGGTCTTGAACGTATGTAAATGTATATGAAGACAGTAAGTGTTCTCGAAAGAACAAATACCATTGATGACCGTGCAGCTTATCTAGAATAAATTATCATTAACTGACACCCTCAGCTGCCGACAGGTGTTGTTGATATACCTCGATGGCGACAGCTGAAAATGTGTGCCCTGACTGGGACTCGAAACCGGGATCTCCTGCTTACATGGCAGACGCACTATCAATCTGAGCCGGCACATTTCGTATGTGCCCTCGGTGGCTCAGATGGATAGAGCGTCTGCCATGTAAGCATTTTCAGCTGTCCCCATCGAAGTATATAAACAACACCTGTCAGCAGCTGAGGGTTTCAGTTAACTATCATGTATGTAAATGTTTTCTTTTGCATTTTAAACTGGTGCAAACGATATTTTTTTTAAAAAAAAAGAAAGAGAATACTTCCAAAGGGAGATGTTAAGTGATTTAAATACCATTGTATTGAAAAAATTGTTATTTTTATTACGGGATAAAAACCCGAAAATGTGAAGAAATATATTCCCTTAACTTTATTTCATTCGACTACTTTTACTCTCGGAGACTGTGAAACTACACTGCTGGAAAAAAGTCGGAACATCTTCAAGGATTGTGTTCAGTGGCAGTGGGTTACAGTAACTGCATACAAAGGGGTTGTAGTTGTGATTCATTTGTCGTCGTCATCAGAGATCAGATGGCTCTTGGGAGGCCCTTATGCGACTCTGCAACCAATAACTGTGCTGAGTTTAGAGGTCGACAGAGTTTGCAACATTCGTTTTAGGGTACAACCACGTTCCACTGCCAAATACGTACTCCTACTGATCGACTTTAACCAGGTGAACGGGCTCGCATTGTGGGTCTACAGGAACTGAATGGACATATCGCCGGATTGCTGCAGAAGTTGGGTATAATGTATCGACGGCGTGTCGCTGCATTCAGCAGTGATCTGTGTAACATTCTCGCACCTGTAGACCACATTCTGGAAATCCAAGTAGTGCAGAGGCACATCAAAATCGACGCATTCTGCGAGCAGTGGTGGCCGACCGAATATCATCCAGGGAAGAAATCTGGACACATGTTAGCCTTGCTGCGTCATGAAGGACTATTGGGAACCGTCTGCTTGCAGCAACACTAAGGAAATGTGTGCCTCTGGACACCACCAAGCATAGCTATTGTGGTGTCGTTTAAGAGTCGACTGGGAAGTGGAACTGCACTCTGTTGTCTTCAGTGATGCTAGTAGCTTCTTTCTGCATGCGAGTGATGTATGTACATATGTAAGGCATATGTATGTTCATTCCTCCCCACCCCCGCACGAGACACGGGTCCCATCTCAGGCTTCATGGTGGGGAGGAGGGCATCAGTTACAAGTTGCAATTACATTTTATTTTGCTGCAGGGTAAAGTAACTAGTGCACAGGTTGTTATCCCAGTGCTACTCTGAGATTTCTTCGACAGGAAAATGATGCCTTTTTCAATAGGACAATGCATATCCATGTGCGACTGCGACATGGCGTACAACAAGTACCCTGTCCAGCAAGATCACCAGATCACTTGCCTACTGAGCACATATGGGTGTGGTGAAGCGGGAACTTACTCGTTCCCAAAAGCCTGCTTGATTCGAATTGCAACAAAATATGCAAGACGCTTGAGACAATATATCGCAGGATGTTCTTCAGCTCCTTTATGACTGTTTGCATGCGAGAATACACGCCTGCTTTGTATTGATGCTGTGTATGCTCCTTTATGACTGTTTGCGTGCGAGAATACACGCCTGCTTTGTATTGATGCTGTGTATTGATGCGACTGTTTGGGCCCCCTGTGTGTTTCATTTGGTCTGAATTTGTTATCATATTCTTCTAGAATGATCACTTGTCAATAATATTTTGATTACTACCGTCAGTGGAACCAGGTGGCGAGATTATAAATCGAGATTCTAGTATCCTTTTAGAATACGTTATTGCCTTGATAGCAAGTTTTGTTACGTAGATAACCAATTTCAGCCAATTCAATGGCCGTCTTTAGATCCATGATCACAGAACTTGTAAAATATTTCCGTCGGCGGCACAACTTCAACTGGTTCCCATGTCATGCAGAATAGCATGTTACATTGCTTATGGTTATTATCTCAGAAAATGTATGATAATCATACACGTGGGATTCTCATCCATTTTTTTCTTTGCACTACATGAGAGTGATTAGCATTTTATACAATGTGTAATAAGTTCTGTGACCATGGATCTGAAAATGGCTATTGACCTGTGTAAAAGTGATAACAAAACTTGTGATCTAGGCCAATAAAGTATTCTCATAGGATTCTAAACTCTCACTCGTGAATAGAATGACCTTGTCCAGAGGGTGCTGCATTTTCATTTTCCGACAGTGTTTAACAGTTAACGCAAAACATTCGCGACCACTGCAGAGGAAAGCAACGCCATACCGCCGTACTTGGAGGGAATACAGGGAGGAAGTATTTAGACAGTAGCGGCGAAACGCTTGACTCTGCGGGGGAGCTCTGGTGAGGGTCATGAGTGGCTGCCTCCGGGTGTACCGCCACGGAGGAAGCTGTTAGGCCCGTCTCCCAGCCACGCGCGGTATTAAGGGATTGCTACTTTCGCGCAATTTGCCACAACATGTCACATGAAGTTAGGTTCCGCGAATTGGCCGATCCAGCGGGCGGCGTTGTGTGTGTGTGTTCCGGAAGAGGGGTAGGGGAAGCTGGGAGGTCAGCCTGGGCCGCGACATCGAGCGGGGGCGTGGGGCGGTGGATCTGGGGTGGTCGGCGCTTGCAATCTAGTTAAGACCCCCAATTCGTTTCCGTTTTTATTGATTCGTTCGGTTCCTTCGCTCCGGTTTGTGCTGGGGGATCTTTCGCGACCCCTGAGGCGTGCCATTTAGCCGGGCCTCCTCCGACTCAAGGCTGCTGGAAGAACTCCGTGCAGCATTCCCGAGTCGAGCCGATACTCATAGGATACCGTACTGCAGAACCTGTGTCGTTAAGAAGAGCGACGCGATGTTCTTCTGACATGAATGCAGCCGTTATGAAATACGGTTGCGAATACGAACAACCTCAGCTGTATAACGGAATGACGACAATTAAAATTTCCGCCAGACCGAGACTCGAACCCGCTTTTTCCAATTTACGCGAGTGGTGGTCTTAACCGCCTTGGCTGCACGTGCACGATGATAAACGGGTATTCATTGGACAAATATGTTATACTACAACTGACATGTGATTACATTTTTTTTCACGCAATTTGGGGGGTGCATAGATCGTGAGAAATCAGAACAACCACCTCTGGCCGTAATAACGGCCTTGATACGACTGGGCATTGAGTCAAACAGAGCTTGGATGGCGTGTACAGGTACAGCTACCCATGCAGCTTCAACACGATACCACTGTTCATCAAGAGTAGTGACTGGCGTATTGTGACGAGCCAGTTGCTCGGCCACCATTGACCAGACGTTTTCAATTGGTGAGAGATCTGGAGAATGTGCTGGCCAGGGCAGCAGTCGAACATTTTCTGTATCCAGAAAGACCCGTACAGGACCTGCAACATGCGGTGGTGCATTATCCTGCTGAAATGTAGGGTTTCGCAGGGATCGAATGAAGGGTAGAGCCACGGGTCGTAACACATCTGAAATGTAACGTCCATAGTTCAAAGTGCGGTCAATGCGAACAAGAGGTGACCGAGACGTGTAACCAATGGCACCCCATACCATCACACCGGGTGATACGCCAGTATGGCGATGACGAATACACGCTTCCAATGTGCGTTCACCACGATGTCACCAAACACGGATGCGACCATTATGATGCTGTAAACAGAACCTGGGTTCACCCGAAAAAATGACGTTTTGCCACTCGTGCACGCAGTTTCGTCGTTGAGTTCACCATCGCAGGCGCTCCTGTCTGTGATGCAGCGTCAAGGGTAACCGCAGCCATGGTCTCCGAGCTGCAAACGTCGTCGAACTGTTCGTGCAGATGGTTGTTGTCTTGCAAACGTCCCCATCTGCTGACTCAGGGATCGAGACGTGGCTGCACAATCCGTTACAGCCATGTGGATAAGATGCCTGTCATCTCGACTGCTAGTGATACGAGGCCGTTGAGATCCAGCACAGCGTTACGTATTACCCTCCTGAACCCACCGATTCCATATTCTGCTAACAGTCATTGGATCTCGACCAACGCAAGCAGCAATGTCGCGATACGGTAAACCGCAATCGCGATAGGCTACAATCCGACCTTTATCAAAGTCGGAAACGTGATAGTACGCATTTCTCCTGCTTACACGAGGCATTACAACAACGTTTCACCAGGCAACGCCGGTCAACTGCTGTTTGTGTATGAGAAATGGGTTGGAAACTTTCCTCATGTCAGCACGTTGTAGGTATCGCCACCGGCGCCAATCTTGTGTGAATGCTCTGAAAAGCTAATCATTTGCATAGCACAGCATCTTCTTCCTGTCGCGTCTCTAGCACGCCATCTTGGTGGTGTAGCAATTTTAATGACAAGTAGTGTATATTCTGGTGTAGGGGAGACATTTTAATTGAAAGTTGCTTGCCCATTGTCGGCTGATAAATACCCCACTGCTGTGCCTATGTTCCGAAGGAGCACTGCATCGTTCTTCTTAACAACACAGGCAGTGTATATCATATTTACCCGCCGATTCCACGCAGCGGCTTTCAATTAAAATGGCCTCCCCCCGTACAGGAATTACATAATGTGTGTACGAGTACAGTTTGTGACACAGGAACGACGACATATGGAAGTTTGGATATGGCCGTGAATCCTGCACTGATAGCCAAAGCAGCTAAGGCGGCCGCTCGCGTAAAGCGGGAAATCTGGGTTCGAGCCCCGGTCCGGTACAGATTTTTACTGTCGTCATTTCCTTATTCAGCTTGCGAGTAGATTTCATGTTCGATACTGACAGCTTACACCAGTGCGTCGCACAGCAGGGTCACTCATACAGTTTATCACATCGAAAACTAATATCACGTAATTAATTTTTCTGTTTGTTTGCTGGTACATGTCTGCAGTACTGGTAAGGACTGAAATCACCTCCCCAAGGTATTGTAGCATTCCACAACAGAAGTCAAAACAATATGGAGCAGCCTTATGATTGTGTAGTATTTAGTTTCCTAAACTTGAAGGGACTATAATTAGAAATTGGAAAAGACCTGTCACAACAAAAATCATAATCTACAAGTCATATTATCTTGCCTTGTCCCTAGAGGGAGAAGAAGGATTCTTTGTGGACGACAGGGATCGACGCAATTGGTGAGGGACGATAGTGTGGGCAGCCTGCAGAACTCCAACTGCGACTCGCCTAAAGGCTGCAAAGTGTTTTCAGTGATACGGAACTCGGTGTAGTTCTGAAGCAAACTCAGCGTAAATGAAAGTCATAATAACCTCTCATAACTACGGAAATCTGTTCCTGGTACTACTGACTGACGGGCTCTGCGTCACAAGGAACCCACTGAGTGCGAGGTCTCGAATTCAATCTTTTGTAAGGCTCATTTCAAATTATTGTTTTAAAAATACGACAGGAAAATAGAAACTCCTAATTACTCATCCTGTGCATCAGGAAGGCGACAGAAAATAAATGTCTGGTAGGTGCAGAGATCAACCTTCTATGGGATGTTTGTATTACACTTCATAAAATGGATATCGTCGACATTCAAGAAAGGTTCAAAACAAATCATTAACTTGCACCACAGAACGAAAAATGGGGCGCCACAGTGATCACAAAGGTAAGCAGCATCAAGATCGAAGTCGTCCGCCCCCGGTAGCTGAGTAGTCAGTGCGACAGAATGTCAATAGTAAGGGCCCGGGTTCGATTCCCGGGTGGGTCGGAGATTTTATTCGCTCAGAGACTGGGCGTTGTGTTGTCCTACTCATCATCATTTCATCCCCATCGATGCGCAAGTCCCCGAAGTGGCGTTAAATCGGAAGACTTGCACCCGGCGAACGGTCTTCCCGACGGGAGGCCCTAGTCACACGAGATTTACATTTACATCGAAGGGGAACTCCTTGGGAGCTACAAACCGTGCAGGACGTTCAGCTAGGTATACACTCTTAAAGAAAGCATATAGAATCGTGATGGGGACTGATGGAATGTGAGGGTATGCAACCGAACGCGAAACAATCTGTGTGGAGCTTGTCATGGAACCGGGTATCCTTTAAGGACTAGCTGCAGATAGTGCGTTAATCTGTTTTACAGGCACCGAAAAAAAATAAACATCGAGAGATTTTTCATGAGGGACAGTTTCCTCTAAATAAGTACGATTTGTTATACGCAGACAAGGAATGAAGCAAAAGCAAGTTATTCTCAGCACATATTGGCCAAAAGCAGGGCTCATACCATGGTTGTAGTCCTCTTAAGCCTATTTTCCCAACCACGCTTGTTGTGACGTAAATACTCCCGTCAGCCCTTTCAAGATCACACACATGAGAAAGAATTGTAGGGCCGGAGCACCTCCAGCTTCTCGCACCACAATAAATAACTTTCCAGTCAATTTACCATCCAGACTAACAGTCGGCATAGTTGCATACATAAGCGTTATGGCACTGATGTTAACTGATCTTGATACAACTTTCCTGGTATCTCTAATTTCCAGGGTTCCTTTCATATGTGTTTCCTCTACTAATCCTGATTAGTCAGAGGTGAAAACTAATTCCTTACTGAACGATGGGAATAGTTTGTTTATCTCATCCACAAATATTTCGGTCGATTTCGTAGTTTGCTGTGCATCGTCAACTTATCGCTTTGCTTTAAATTTCGTTATCTTATTACCGTCGTTTGAAGTTACGCAACCATCAACCGCTTCCCTTGAAATCACTGTAATTTCGCACACAATTCCATGTGCGTAACGTATTAGGCCACTATCATGCACAGCCTGCAAATGGTGTCGAGCTTCACCGAAACGTACAAACGTCAGTTTTCGTAACAAGTGCCCCTCGTTCTCCCTTGAATATCCGTAGTTTTTCGTGTGCACTACGTCATCATATTGCTGAGGACTTACACGAAATCTACTCAATTTTTTTGTACTACGGTGCGGATGATCTACCATGTAAGTCATTACGTTTAGTAACCACTCCTTGGACAACGATTGTCCATTACCATGTTTCACTGGAGACGAGAAGTGTGCTCCCTGTCCGAGAAGAATGATGAACTACATGGCTCAACACCTATTTCAGTATCAATTTCACTTGCTAAGCACGTATCGTCATCCTTGTACTCCTCACGTAGCCTACATTGTCCTCATAGTCGCGTGTATACGCACACGCACTTATTCCACTGACTCATCTTGCAGAAACGCTACTATTGCATCTTCAGCTTCTTTCTCACTCTACGAATTTTCTTGGGTTTCTTTCTGAAGAAACGTCAAAAAATTGGAAATTTGTGGCAAGTTCTGTGGGACCCAACTGTTGAGGTCATCGGTCCCTAGGCTTACACACTACTTAATCTAACTTAAACTAGCGTACGCTAAGGACAGCACACACACCGATGCCCAAGGGAGGACTCGAATGTCTGACGGAGGCAGCCGCGCGAACCGTGGCAAGGCGCCCCCGACCGCACAGCTACCCCGCGCGGCCCAGAAACGTCAACTTCGGAAACTGTTGTTGTAGATATAATGCAATGTTTGATTTGTTTGTCGTTGCCATTCCTACGCTTTGCATCAACATCACTAGAACTGTAGCACTGTTGTGAGTTACTCGTCGACTAAGCTGTTCAACTATGCTCCGTAGCGTCATGATGTGCTCATCGTTGGATAACTCCGTTCCCGTTCCCAAGTTGCCATTAGTAGCCAATATTGTGGTTCCATGGCAGACAAGATGTGCGGCGTCGAACGTCGTAGACAGCATTGGCCTTCTTCGTGCACGCACTCAAGGGGTTCCTTGTCAGTGATTCCTGTAATGAACTCAGAGTTCGCAGCAGTTCAATCCAGCTTCCTACAAAACCGCGCCTATCTCCTTCGTGAAGGTACAAGGCGATATCTCTAATTATTCTATGTCCTTTGCCTGGCGACGAGCGACACAGGAGTAGCGTCACAGATTCCTACCGTACTGTCTTCCATTTTGGTGGCGGGTCCCGAACTTAATACCCGTCACCACTGTATAATACCATATTATGGATGCCCTCGAAAATTACGTCTGACTTACATAGGAGTCACTTGCTTGAAGGTTGCTATATTTAAGCATATTCTGAAGCGCAGCCTACTTCGTCATGCTCAGCCTGTCGGAAGTCACACGATCGGTAAACACTACCCTTCTCGTGTGTGCATAGTCTGTTAGTCTGTGTGGTCCAAGGTTGAAGTTAGATGAGTACACGAATAGACAATGCTTCCGCTGCTTTTAGAACACAGATTTTCGTTACATGTCAAAATTAATGCCTATGTTTGATACCGGTTTCATCTCCTGATATCGTGTTACGTGACATTCTAAGAATTTTAACCTATAGATTAGAATTTTGGACTTAAATATCTGAGCAGAATACAAGGAACAGAGATGCGCGTTCTACGAGGGATCGTCGCTAAGACAAGGAGGAACAGGATAATGAAT
Organism: Schistocerca serialis cubense; assembly: GCF_023864345.2. Lineage (NCBI taxonomy): Eukaryota > Metazoa > Arthropoda > Insecta > Orthoptera > Acrididae > Schistocerca > Schistocerca serialis. The sequence continues at coordinate 187,531,435 of NC_064646.1, read as the reverse complement.
GAAATAAAATGAAACGTCCTACGGATCATGTCTCTAAAAGAAAGTTCGCCAACTCCAGTGCCGTGGCCATCTGGGCCAGCTTTCTCAGTTGGCGATAATCTAGATTAAGTGGTGAGTTGGTGTACCTCGAAGATACCTAAAGGGATGTGGCGTCCGCCAACTCCAGTGCCGTGGCCATCTGGGCCAGCTTTCTCGGTTGGCGATAATCTACGGTAAGTGGTGAGTTGGTGTATCTCGAAGATACCTAAAGGGATGTGGCGTCCGCCAAGTTCAGTGCTGTGGCCATCTGAGCTAGCTCTCTCGGTTGGCGATAATCTACGGTAAGTGGTGAGTTGGTGTATCTCGAAGATACCTAAAGGATTGTAGCGTCCGCCAATTCCAGTGCCATGGCCATCTGGGCCAGCTTTCTCGGTTGGCGATAATCTATGGTAAGTGGTGAGTTGGTGTATCACGAAGACACCTAAAGGGATGTGGCGTCCGCCAACTCCAGTGGCGTGGCCATTTGGGCCAGCTTTCTCAGTTGGCGATAATCTACAGTAAGTGGTGAGTTGGTGTATCTCGAAGATACCTAAAGGGATGTAGCATCTGCCAATTTCAGTGCCATGGACATCTGGGCCAGCTTTCTCGGTTGGCGATAATCTACATTAAGTGGTGAATTGGTGTATCTCGAAGATACCTAAAGGGATGTAGCTTCCGCCAATTCCAGTGCCATGGCCATGTGGGCCAGCTTTCTCGGCTGGCGATAATCTACGTTAAGTGGTGAGTTGGTGTATCTCGAAGATACCTAAAGGGATGTAGCATCTGCCAATTCCAGTGCCATGGACATCTGGGCCAGCTTTCTCGGTTGGCGATAATCTACATTAAGTGGTGAATTGGTGTATCTCGAAGATACCTAAAGGGATGTATCGTCCGCCAATTCCAGTGCCATGGCCATATGGGCTAGCTTTCTCGGTTGGCGATCCATGGCACTGACATCCCTGTTCATATAGTCCCACAGATTCTGGATTAGGTTTAAATCCGAGAAGTTTGGTGGTCAAGGTAGTACGGTAAACTAGTCCAGATGCTCTCGTACACTGTGTGGTGTCACACGTTCGCATTGTCCTGCTGGTAGATGCCCTCGCGCCGAGTAGAAACAAACTGCATGTAGGGGCGAATATGGTCGGCAGGGACAGATGAATAATCGTTTTGATTCATTGGGTCTTCCAGAATGAAGAGGTCACCCAGGAAATGCAAGGAAAACATTCCTCAGACTATAAGCATGCAGGGCACTTGCTTTCGGACGTTTCATGCCGTACACGCCATAGGCCATCTATCCAACGGAGCACAAAACGTGATTCATCTGTAAAGGCCACCCAGTGGACAGCCCTGTTGCGAAATTGCGTGCAAATTCCAGTTTTCATCGCCGATGAACAGCAGTTAGCATTCCACCCTGCTTCCGACACTCTTTGTCCAGCATTCATTGCTAGGCTAGTGCTTCCACCGTCTGTGAGTGGTTGCTGCACGTTGGCGTCGAACATATGAGGTGGTCGCATTAATGTGACTGAACCGTGTAGATAATTACTTATTTTCACGATATAGGGCTCATAGTAAACAGCTGCTGAAACAAACTCGCCCTAGAACTTGCAGAATGTCGCTGTTTTTCATTTTCGTTCCAATTTTCCTTAAATGTTCCCAATCTTACCTTAAGTTAACACAGTCTCCACACGACAGCTCTGAAACATTACGCTAATGGGCTATTTTAACAAAACTAAGTACAATGTTGTTTATCAGATACAGAAAGGATACTCATTCCCTGCTGCAATCTGATGACTTTTTTCCGCAATGATGAGCATGAGATTTTCATGATGCGAGTATAATTCCAAGACAGCCAGCCGCGCTGGAAACAAGCAGCGACCAGCAGTTAGAACCTCTTTCGTCCATTTCTTGAGAGTTATTGGTAGGCTTTGGACTCATCACCACCACCATCATCGACATCATCAGCAAGTTCGATCACTTGGGGCCAGTGGCTGTGGCTTAGCGGTTCTAGGCGCTTCAGTCCGGAACCGCGCTGTTGCTACGGTCGCAGGTTCGAATCCTGTCCTTAAGTTAGTTAGGTTTAAGTAGTTCTAAGTCTAGGGGACTGATGACCTCAGATGTTAAGTCACATAGAGCTTAGAGCCATTTGAACCACATTTGATCACTTGGTGAAGTGGCCCCTTTGAGTTGGCATGGAACATAAATTTCTGCCTATCTTGAGCTTCCTGTTGCTTGTTCAATCTTGCTTCCTTAAATACCTGTCCCATCTGTCCAGTGGTCTTCCCCTTCGTCTTTTTTATCAAACTGGGATCCAGTCTAGTACCTGTTTGACCAAGTCTCACCTTTTCTTCGAGTGTCATGACCAGCACACTGCCATTTCTAGGTATTCGTCTTTTACGTTATGTCACTGGCCTTTGTTATCTGCCTGATATCAACTGCTTTCTTTCTTTGAGCAGCCCAAAATTGATTTTGCCATTCCTCTTTGGGCTACTATTAGATTTGTTATAATTATTTCGTTTAATGACCATGTCTCATAGGCATAAGTTATTACAGACAGTATAGGCTGGTCAAAAACTCAGGCTACACTTTAGACTTCAGAACTGATCTTTCATAAAATTTCCAGCATCAATGTTGCTAATAATCGGACGCAAAGGCAGTCCCTGTCTGTGTACCTTCGGGAGTCCGTAAAGTCTCGGTGGAACACATGGTCTCCGTTGTAGCTTCTTTACAATCGGATTCCCGGAGATGAGCCATGGTCTTCCTCTCCGCTCTCTTGGTAGGATCAGTGTTGATCTTCCGATATGCACTGCCTTCTAGCAAGTCCTTCATTTTCTAAATGTAATCCTGATACGATCACAGTTGCGTTGTTGGCTGGTAAGACCGCGATATCTGGATCTTCTCGTAGTTCCCGTGTGGCCGTCCTCTCCCGGCTAGAGATGTTCGTTTCACAGTTTTAGTTTGCGTGAGAGCACGACAGGTTTCGCGACCTACTTCTTCAGCTGCTTCAGCTGGAAGTCGTGCAGCTGCCTGTTCCACTGCACGGATGATATCCATTATAGATGCCGATTTAGGAGCTAGTGCAAAGTTGAGTCCTCTCTTGAGAGCTGAGAGCGCGTCCTCATCCAGTTGCCTGGCCTTTAGATTGATGATGGTCTTGCAGGGAGCCTCAGAAGGTTGTCGTGTGATAAACGCTCGAATTTTGATGTCTGACGTACAGTGGCGTTCCTTTGTGTAGAGACTGCTGAGGCCCGTGTGACACCATCAATCCATTCCCACGTCCATGACTTGACCTGGCTGGCCAGCTGTAGACGTAGTTTGAGAGGTTCTCTGTTGGTCGATTCTAGGCTCCAGCGAGTAAAACGTATTCTTTCAATGGCAAGACTGGCACGATTCTTGATTCTTCTGGCTGCAGCTGAATCACTGTGATGCGTCACCTTTGGTGGAGTTCGGCACCGTACACTCTTCCCGCATCTCATAAGGAATGCAAATGCTCTCAGTAAACGGCTTCTCCTGTGGTGCAGCTTGTCAAGTCTTTTCAGGTCGGTTTACCGCAAGAAACGGCTACACAGAGAAGCAAATTCGGAGAGCTCTTCGTCCCACACCGACTGTACAACTGGAGGAAACAAAAGAGGAAACTCAGCAGGATGGGGGCATAGCATTTATTCCGTTCTGTGGCGCTTTATCGGGAAAGATAGATGGAATTCTTCAAAAACATCAAGTGAAGACTGTCTTCCTCCCACCAATTAAGACACAGGCACTGCTTGGTAATGTCAAGGACGATCTAGGACTACGGAAATCTGGAGTCTACCATATACCCTGCAAATGTGGCTTGACTTACATAGGTTAGATGTGTGAGGTAACGGGCGAGTTTTGACGCCCTGAAAAATTCTAAGTTTTGAGATGGCGTGGCCGCGCTGGGGCCTCCCAGCGGGCTATGGCTCGTCGGCAGCCCCGTGGTGCCGTACGTTAGCCGGGGGCCAGGGACCACATGGCTGCGAATTCCCTGGTGATGCTGTGTCGATAAAGGAGACATGCTGGGAGTGCCAAAGATGGCGGATTTTGTGAAAACTTAATGGCAGCCGTTTCACAGTTCATATAGAAATTAATAGTAGCCAGATGAATCACGAGACCTCAAAAAGAAACATGTGCCTTACCATTATTTTCACGACTATTCCGATGGTGTAATTAGATTTTCAATATCTTTATTAGTTTAAAGTTTAGTATCTGACGATAAATTATACAAGTTGTGGTGTCACCGCCAGACACCACACTTGCTAGATGGTAGCCTTTAAACCGGCCGCGGTCCGTTGGTATACGTCGGACCCGCGTGTCGCCACTATCAGTGATTGCAGACCGAGCGCCGCCACACGGCAGGTCTAGAGAGACTTCCTAGCACTCGCCCCAGTTGTACAACCGACTTTGCTAGCGATGGTTCACTGACAAAATACGCTCTCATTTGCCGAGACGATAGTTAGCATAGCCTTCAGCTACGTCATTTGCTGCGACCTAGCAAGGCGCCATTACCAGTTACTATTGAGATTATGAATAATGTACCGTCAAGAGCGACGTTCACCATTTATGGATTAAAGATAAGTATTCCACCAGCTACGTCCGTTTTTCTAAAGTCTAATTTCCTTGTCCTGTTCCAGACCTCACGCCAGCCTGCGTGAGCTAAAACGCGTGCCTTTCGGCTTCCTCTAGTACCCGGTGTTGGCTCTCCTGCCAACCCACAACACAAGTAACACCCAGCAACGAATTTCCAAAATCTAAATGGTTCATCTGATTGTGTCGATTGACGTGCCTTTAGAAAGCTATTAGTGTAAATTTAAATTGCTATAAATTACAGGCATGTAATCGATCGTGTCAGTCCATAAGTGCTCCACAGTTACACGAAAAACGGCAGCAGTATGCTCATTAATATGTTAATTCATTGCCCGCATCTCGTGGTCGTGCGGTAGCGTTCTCGCTTCCCACGCCCGGGTTCCCGGGTTCGATTCCCGGCGGGGTCAGGGATTTTCTCTGCCTCGTGATGGCTGGGTGTTGTGTGCTGTCCTTAGGTTAGTTAGGTTTAAGTAGTTCTAAGTTCTAGGGGACTGATGACCATAGATGTTAAGTCCCATAGTGCTCAGAGCCATTTGAACCATTTTTTGTTAATTCATCTGTGTCTTTGTTTATATCTGACATATACTATTCATGAAGAAATTGGTCAGTTATTTATTGTGTTTCAGAAAGCACAGAGACATTAGGCTACTGGCTTACTGCTGTTCTATTCCTTTGATATATGTTTATTTAATTTGTTTATGTATTTAATAATGTGTGTTAGAGCGTGTTTATGGTCCAGCAGTAGGAATATTTATTTAATTTCAAGGTATTTAAATGTAAATCCAGTATTTCGAATGTGTTTCAAAATGTTTGTGAGTGTGCGTTGGCTTGGAGACATGACGGGAGCGCTGTCGCCAATCACAGCGTTCGTTACTAAGGGAGGCGACTACCGAAGTGAATGGAGGGGCTTCTGGACAGTACGAGGGAGTATAGCACATGACACAGGAGGTGCTGGATGGAGAGAGCTGGACAGTACGGCACGACGGACGCACAGTCGCAGGAAAGACTAGGACAGTGGAGAAGTTTGCGCGTGGTCGCGAGAGATGGAAATATGTCGTATTGCGGACTTGTGCACTTGTGAGATTTCCATGGATTCTGCAGTGAAGACATAGTATGCATTTAGAAGTAAATATCTTGCGAACTATGTTGTTGTTCATAACTAATTACGTGAAGTAGGAATCTGTTGTTTCCCTGTTATTCCACTTATATTTTATTTAATTGCTCGACCATCGACACCAATAAGTGTTTTATCGTAATAAAGGGCATTCTTGAAGGTACTTATGCTATCGTACTCATAATTTAAAGTCGTTAATATAGTACCTGCAGATTTTATTTAATTGCAATCTTTAATTTATAAATGTCTATATAACATTCAAATTTCGCAATTGCCGAGTGATAGGAACCTTCAACCATTCGATTCATGTGCGTGTTTATATTGTATGCTGTCGACTCAGCAGTATTCGGCCTGTAATGCGTCAACTACATATCCCAGCCCTTAGACAACGATACCAGCCAAAACTTTTCTATTTCAACTCTGAGTCTGAGGATACGTAGTAGAGGGCCACCATCACATCATTTCATCATTATTTGAAAGCCCGCAGATAGTGCGTACTATCGAAGATCGTTTCCAAGATAACCAAAGGTACGCCAGACTGCAGAAGCCTAAGTCGGCGGTTGCTGAACATTGCCTCTCGGAATTACACAGAATGAATTACGACCAGATGAAGGTTCTAACAAAGGCATGTGCAAATACTAGGACTGTGTCATTAAAGAATCTATCGAGATTCGAGAAGGAACCGCTGATCAATCGAGATAGCGGTTACATAATTAGTAAGGCCTGGGAACTCGCTTTGAATCTGATTAAAAGGAGAAAGAAGACATCCCACCACGAACTGACTTCGCGAACTGTCAGAGATACTAAGAAGACGCCGCCGGCGCGTGCCCCTGGGCACGGACCGCGAACGGAACGGATGCTGGACGCTCCGCGATTGGTCGCGGACCGCGTTGGTAACACCTGGAGGGGGAAGGGATGGGGGGAGGAGATAAAAGCCCGGCGTCCTGCGCCGACGCCTCGGGGCTCAGTTCGCCTGTGGAGTTGATGATGGCAACGTGGTCGCTTGCCGAAATACTGTGCACGTTAGACACTAACACCCGACTGTTCACCCGTGAACACTTTCGTCATGAAGTACCCCGGGAGAAATTGAAGAATCACAAGATTTTATACGTCCATCCTTTTGACTGGAGGTCTTGGAGACCACGTCCGTTCACTATTGTAAGAAAATGAAACGCCTACAGCCGTCCTTATGACCTTACTTAATGTGTAGCTACCAGTTTCGGTGCTTCAGCGTGCCATCTTCAGGTCGTTGTTCATGCTGAAGGGATTATCACGATCCACATATGCGCTGCATCAGTGGCCAACGTAACTGGTTATACAGACTATCTGTAACTGTGATGTCAGCACTTCAACCATCAACTGCGAACAGAGTCGGCAGTTAATGGTTGGAGTGCTGACATCACAGTTACAGATAGTCTCGTATAATACGTATGACCATCCCAAAAAAAAGAAAAAAAAATGTATCGAGTAAATGTTATTCAGCTATCAGGTTGACATTAACCAGCATGACTGTTTTTCTTGTAATTTTGTTCGTTACGAGATATGAACGGCAGTTCGTCTCTTTTAAATATCGCCCTGTATTTGTATTCTTTAACCCATTTCCTCTCCTCAACACTTGTTCAGAAACGTATCACAGTGTAACATTCACGAACAGATTATGCTATTAGAAATCCAACACAAAATTGATTTTGACTCTCCTGCACCAGCACATGTAGCAATTATTTCGAGTGGCTGCTGGAGTTTACACCGAACAAATGGAAACACGAGGAAAATTCACACCAGTAATTCAGTCAGCTGTCTTGGTGTGATCAGTCCCGTGTCTACAATGTAAGCGAAGGAAGTACCAAGTGACTGACATTTTATTTCGTTTCAGATAAAAATGGTATAATAATATAACGTATTAATTAATCTGCTACTGGAGATTTTTCTCAAGCTGTAAAAGTTCTGACATTTCATAGAGACTTATAGAACGTTAAGCGGATAACGAAATTCTTCGGTCACAGATCCACATTTGTAAGTAGAAGCAACTGAAAACCGTAACGCTGCGATCAAGTCCAGAGGGGCATGCGATGCCGAGCAGACGCCATGTGATCCTGTGCCATATGATGTGATTTGGATGTGGCTTGGTTTCAGCACACCGCACTCGAGGCCGTTGTCGGCTTTCTAGACACTGGAGTCGCTACTTCTCATTCAAGAAACCTCTAAAACTGCCTCACCAGGCTGAATGTAGTCCAGCCCAGTCCTGCCACCGAGGAAAAAATCTCTAGTAGTAGGCGGAATTGAACCCATGTTCTTTGTTTGGCAATCAGGCATGCCGAATGCTCCGTTACTGAGGCGGACCCCGCATGTGCAAGTACAGCATTTTATTTAAAACCTGACTCTTCATTATATTTCTTAGTTTATCATATTTAAATTTTGTTAGGTCGTGGGCTTTTCAGTGGTCTGTTCTCACATTTTTATTAACAAAATCTTCTGAAATGTACTTCCAGATTAAGCTTGCAATCCTCTAAAAACTCCAGCTTTCTTTATTTTTTGTTGATAGGCACTGAGGATAGAAACACACAACCAAACACGTGCACAGGCTAAATACGATTAGCTTAACTGTTGGTGCTTCAACAGCGCGAAAGTAAGGAAGATTAGGTTTTAACGACTGGTGTCACACATGGTCACTAAAGATGGGCACAAGTTGAGTTTGGAGTAGGGTAAGGAAGGAAATTGACTGTGCCCTTTCCAAAGCAATCATTTTGTCTTTTGTATCAAGTGCTTTACGTAAACTGCGTGCAAATTAAATCTGGATGGCCGGACGGAGGTTAGAACCGCCGTTCTCCTGAAAGCTACCCCAACTGCAACAGTCCCGTCATGCTTTGCCATCTAACATTCTTAATTGGAAGCAGACGCTTTGCCCGTGGGCAACGACCTTGCTGTCATATCGATATACCGGGCAAAATCATGGTACTGACAAATGCAAGGTGAAGTTAGACCATCCTCGACTTACCCTCCCGCCTAACAATTTAGGCCTTGTTCTACCTGCTCCTTATAGCAGTTCTTTTGATAATGGCCATCATAGCCAGTAGCGTCATCGACCTATTAATTGACAAAGCTTGGCGTCTTATAGAAATGCAAATAGGTATCATTAACAAATGGGAAATAGGAATGCCATCATGATTAGTTTATTGAAAATAATCACCGTGAACTTTAGGAATAACACTTCTGACAAAGCTAACATAATTAACTCGCAAATGGAAAGTATTAAAATCGTGGCATACACGAAGATCTGGGTTGGATCGTGTCTAAACGCCGACTACCTTGACGAGTTACACCATCTATATACAGTGTTGTACTCTTTTCTACTTTCAAAAAATCGGAACAACAAAAATAATTAATGTAGAGTAACGAAACTTCGTAAATACATTTGACTAGGTAACGTATGGAAGTGTTCAACATTGCAAGTTCACAGGTAAATGCAAGCGCAGGATAAGCCGTTGTAAACGTGAAATGTTGGTACATTAATAACCGGTGTAATCGCCAGAATGTTGAATGCAAGCATGCAAATGTGCATTCATTGTGCTGTACAGGTACCGATTTTAGTTTGTGGGATGGTGTTCCAAGCCTGTTGCATTTGGTAGGTCAAGATAGGGACGGGTACTGCTATTTGTTGATGACGCTGGAGTTTTCGTCCACTGACGTCCCATTTTTGCTCGTTTGGACACAGATCTGGTGATCTAGCAGGCCAAGGCAACATGTCGATACTCTGTAAGGCATGATGGGCTACAACAGCGGTTTTTGGGAGATCGTTATCCAGTCGGAAAACTTCTCCTGAAATGCTGGAATAGAAGCACAACAGACCGAATCACCGACTGACGTACAAATCTACAGTAAGGATACGTGGAATAACCACGAGAATGCTAATGCTGTCATACGAAACCGCACGCCAAACCATAACTCCAGGTATAGCTCCAGTGTGTCTCGCACGCAGAAAGGTTAACTGTAGGCCCTCAACTGGCTGCCTTCTAACCAACACACGGCCATCACTAGCACCGAGGTAGGACCATCTTTCATCAGAAAACAGGATCTCTACCCCCTACCATCCGTCCTCCAATGAGATTTCGTTTGACACCACTGAAGTCGCAAATAGCGCTGGTTTGGGATCAGAGGAATGCACGCTACAGGGCGTCTGGCTCGGAGCTGTCCTCTGGTAACCAAATGGTTCAAATGGCTCTGAGCACTATGGGACTCAACTGCTGAGGTCATTAGTCCCCTAGAACTTAGAACTAGTTAAACCTAACTAACCTAAGGACATCACAAACATCCATGCCCGAGGCAGGATTCGAACCTGCGACCGTAGCGGTCTTGCGGTTCCAGACTGCAGCGCCTTTAACCGCACGGCCACTTCGGCCGGCTCTCAGGTAACCAATTTGTAGCAGTCCGTCGAGTCGTAGTGGTGCCAGTTGCTGCTCAAACTGCTGCTGCAGATGCAGTACGATGTGTCAGAGCCATACGCTGAACACGATGATCTTCCCTCTTGGCACTGCAACGTGGCCGTCCGAAGCCCAGTCTCCTTGCGACTGTACATTCTCGTCACCACGGCTCCCATCAGTTATGTACAGTGGCTAAAAAAAGAACTAAACTCCGCCCGAACGGGCCATGAAGGCCCAACGGTACCGACTGGCCGCCGTGTCATACTCAGCCCTCAGGCGTCACCAGATGCGGATTGGAGGGGCATTTGGTCAGCACACCGCTCTCCCGGCCGTATATCAGTTTACGAGACCGGAGCCGCTACTTCTCAATCAAGTAGCTCCTCAGTTTGCCTCACAAGGGCTGAGTGCAGCCAGCTTGCCAGCAGCGCTCGGCAGATGGTCACCCATGCAAGTGCTAGCCCAGCCTGACAGCGCTTAACTTTGATGATCTGACGGGAACCGGTGTTATCACTGCGGCAAGGCCGTTGGCCACATGTGTTGTGGCTAGATTACTGTATAGTCTTTCTGCAGTATCCATCTTCTAGCAGCCCTATGACACGAACGCGTTCAAATTCAGCGAGATGTTGATAATGGCGTCTTTGTCACCAAGGCATTCATGACTCACACCATCTCACCACGTCCGGTCTCAAAGACAACTAACGCTTCCGATCGTTACAGCTTGTATTTGAAGCAAACCTGATTTGCAAAAAAATGTTCAAATGTGTGTGAAATCTTATGGGACTTAACTGCTAAGGTCATCAGTCCCTAAGCTTACACATTACTAGATCTAAATTATCCTAAGGACAAACACACACACCCATGCCTGAGGGAGGACTCGAACCTCCGCCGGGACCAGCCGCACAGTCCATGACTGCAGCGCCTAGACCGCTCGGCTAATCCCTCGCGGCCTTGATTTGCATCCTGGAAGTGGCACTGCTAGAGCCACTATTACACGACTGGCGCGAAATTCGAATACATATTATATTTCAGATGTAGAAATACGCCACCAACTTTCCTTCATGTCGCACAACTCCTTCTTGGTGTTGCGATTATTTTTTCCCTCAGTGTATTACTGGCTGAGTATCTGGCGTCGCCCGCTTATACATTTATTCCAGTTTTTTTTCTAGTAGATTTCCACCTTCTCCCTCACTCTATCCCTCCGTCCCTCCACCCATCTTCTGCGCCCCTCTCTCTGTCCATCTCCTCCACTTCCATTTCTCTGTCCATCTTCTCATCCTCTCTCCATCTCCTTCTCACCCAATTTGCGGCGCATTGCTGAGTCGGGAGAGTATATTGAATACATATTGTAACGTGTGACCATATCGTAAAAAAAAGTGCCACAACCACCTTTATCCTGTTTTTGACCGTATCTCCCCTTTTCCTGCCGTCACACTACATTCAGACTGCTTACATCGCCACTCATTCAGCTGGGGGCAGAAAGGGGAACTATTATTTTTTCAACATATTACGAGAGCGTCCTGCGATGTGCGCTGCACACTCTGCAGCACTTGGAACACCGTCACTTTAATTATAATCGGTATGTGCTCTATCCTGCGACTGCATCTACCTGTTACACATCCGCAACCGGCCGGCTGCGTGCTATAAGTTTACCGCCGGCTTCACACATCGCCAGACCGATACACGGTACTATGTTTACATGCTAACCTGTGGTGGACTCCACGGGAACGTGTGGCACCCGTATCGCAACCATTTGCACTTGCATCACTGTATGTAAATTGAAGGGAATCACTGCTGTCAGCTGCAGCGGGACATTTCGCGGAATCAACGGCGACGAGCGAAAATGTATACCAGACAGGAATTCGAATCCGGGATCTCCTGCTTACTAGGTATGTTTGTTAACAACTGCGTCATCTGGGACAAAGCGTTATAGCAACTACGCGGTGTATATCGGCACGCCACACGACCGATCCACATTTCCATCGAGCGCGACCTATCCACAGTCTCTTTCCATTGACTGCATGTTCGCTGCTCTGACAAGGAGACGGCACGACCGTAGCGTCCGGGATTTGTCCGAATTTTTATGTGGTGAAAGTGGACCCCTAACACTGAAACGTCTCCTTTGAACAATTATACATGACGGTCCTTAAACGAACACGAAATATTTTTAGCGCGACGCAATCTGACTTCTGACTTTCAATAATCCCTACAAAAGAATGGCCCTGACTAACATTAACCTATACCTTTCACAAATCACTTACCTCACCAAAAATCTTCGTTACTCGAACTACTGCAATACAGCGAGCGCCACTACTGCCAGCTAAATAAAAGATTCAAACTGCTGAAGGCACTAACTACTGATAGGCATAGTTAGCAAATGAAAGATTTTGATAGAGAACAAACAATGTATTTACCGTAATAGTGTTGAAAAATCATAATATACATAGCAGTTCATGACATCCAGTCTTACAAATTTCAAAACTCCGCCATTTCTCTCTCCACATCCACCACTGCTGGCGGCTCACCTCCAACTGCGCAACGCTACGCGCTGTTCACATCCAGCCGCCCAACACTACAATGGCAGACAACAACGCAAACTAGCCACAGACTGCACACAGTACAACCAGTGATTTCCATACAGAGCGCTACGTAACGTTGCCAATAAAAAAACATAAACAGCCTACTTACAACACCTCACGTGGTTAAAATATTAAGACGCACTACTCGGAAAATCCCGCGAAAAATCGATCTAAAGTTTCTTAGGTGTCTTATGAGTATAAAATGTTCTCCGTTGTCGAGACGCCGTCTGACATACGTGGTTAGCTCTCGGACTCTTACGCTAGAGGTCTCGGGTTCGATTCCTTCTCCGGCACTTTTATTTCTGTTGCTTGCAAAATTGCAGCGCATTGTTACAGGAGAAACGTGAAATTAATTCCCGGGAAGATTGTATAAAAATTCATTCTATAAACCACCATCAATTATCGTCACCAATATTCCGAGACATGATTCAATATTCCTGCTTTGCCTCAAAATTATCAGGAACTTAAAATATTTTCGTAAATGTTAATGGGGCATGTTTTTGTACAGATTTATTGCAAACGCCCTGTGATTGTAAAAAATCCGCTGTTATATGTTGTGCAAGACGTCGCAAACATTATTGCTTTGTTTGTTTTTACGATGATTACCATTGACGTTCTTGTTAATAATTATTATGTGTATAGAAATTGAAGGTTTCCCTATCGACTTTGTTATTCTGGCTAAAAACCCAATGTTTCTCCTCATATACTTTACAATGAAAAATGGAAAACTCACCGCCATAAATTGTGTTGTTGGACAAAAAGAAAATAATTTTTATTCAATAATGTAACTAATTTGTTAAAGATAATGTAGGTTTGGGAAACTTTCTGAATAATTGGTGGAATAACAAAAGAAAATGAAACAGAAAAAAGTGCCAAAGGAAGAATAGAACCCTAGTCCTCTTTTTTTTGTAACCATATATATTTATTTAAATATATTAACAATGATACATTTAAAAAAAAGACATTTTATTCTATTAATCTATTATATTCCTAGTGTTGGTTAATATTACTGTCATTTTATATGTTGTCGTTTTTATATTTTCCTTTTTCGTTTTTCTCTTATTGTTGTTCCTTAAACCCTTTTACATGGCCATTTGTCGTCTTTTTTTTCTTTTTTGAGGGGGTAGACATTCCAGGACAGGCATAACAGTTTATATTTGGCATCGATTCATTGATTTTGAGTTTATGTTTCTGTATGTGATGCACTTGTGTCTGCCACAGGCACATTGTGTACTCTGGTTTGATCTCTTCCTCTATTTTACACTGTTAAGTGGGACAGTATGGGGGAAACGTCACCATGATAGCTGGAGCAGAAGTGGGAGAAACTTTTTTTTTTACATATACTACAGAATATACCTAAATTGAAGAAGAGAGAAAATTTTGTCATATTACATAAGAGAAGCAGAAAGGATAGTGTGAGTAATCAATAGAATTTTATAGGCACAAAGCAAAGGAAATCATTTAAAAAAAATCTAATAATAATAATAATAAGTAGTTGGCACTTTCCACTAAGTAATGCTTGTTTCCTATTCAGTATAGTACAAACAATGGTAGCACTACTGTGCATACTTTTGACACTGTTTCGGCTGCGAGCATGACAGATGATTGGTGAGTCCTCTGGCGTAAGAGTCCGAGCCCTAAACATGTAGGCCAGACGGCGGCTCGGCAATGGACTAAGATTTTATACTCATAAGGCACCTAAGAAACTTTCGATCGATTTTTCCCGGGATTTTCCGGGTAGTGCGTCCTAATATTTTAACCACGTGAGGTGTCAGGGGTCCTCTTTCACCACACAAAAATTCGGACAAATCCCGGACCCCACGGTCGTGCCGCCTCCTTGTGAGACTCCCACAGGAGGTCGGACGTATTTGTGCATCCGCTCTGAAGAAGGCGGATCCTTTGCCCAGCTAGGCCTATTAATTACATGAATACGTGGTGCCTATTCTTTCGCAAATATCCGAGGTATAACGAAGAGCACTACGAGATTAAACTCCAAGTTATTAAAAGTGCATTTATATAACTTGGATTACTACAGGCGGTGCTACATTCACGACACTACTTTGCCTCTACGGATCATTTTCCCACTGAGTCCACGGCAAGTATGCATTCACTGGGTCTGTTTTTAAATGACTTCCTGACATCAGAGCCACCAGTTCCAACTGCAGCACCTGTCCTGGAGGATCGACCAGAAGCACCATGACGAGCAGCCATGCAGTCGCCACGGATGCTTTCTCTCCACTGCCCACAACCTCATTGGACTCTGTGATTCAAGGAAAGTATTCCGACGGTTGAACTTAATATACACCCCTACGTCAAGTTACTGCAGTCAATAAGTCCTGTGAACCTTTGCAATAGTCAGGAGCTTTTTCACCCTAGCTGGTGAACTTGTTTATCAGCGACCTCTATCTGTGTTCTGGAACCAAGTTAGGAATTGTCATTTGTGTGCCATTCAGACATACGTGTACTTGCGTCCCCATCTCCTGTAGACATTTCTTGAAATGTAAGCGCCTATTCACCACCGCCCAAGCACATCGTATCGACGACAGAATGGAACGAGCTTTTCTTCGTGAGCGAATTCACATAACATGGAGGGACTTGTCAAGAACGGATGAGGAACTTCTGGACATTTACTATCAATTAAGTAGCAGAATGCATCGAGACGACTGAGACAAGATCGACAGCATCACCCACAGGAGCATGCGGAACAAACTCGAGCGCTGCACTGAGCGACAGAAGAAAAAAGTTGCAAGATGCCGGAAGAAGACTGACGAGGTGATTCCCGACATGTCACGCACAGTCTTCAGCTTCACTGATAGGCAACTGACCGAAGAGGAAGTGTTCGTTCTTCAAAAAGGAGGGAATTTCTCTATCATCTCGTGCACTATACCTATGAAGGAGCCGGCCGCGGTGGTCTAGTGGTTCTAGGCGCGCAGTCCGGAACCGCGGGACTGCTACGGTCGCAGGTTCGCATCCTGCCTCGGGCATGGTTGTGTGTGATGTCCTTAGGT
The DNA here is from genome assembly GCF_023864345.2 of Schistocerca serialis cubense. Classification (NCBI taxonomy): domain Eukaryota; kingdom Metazoa; phylum Arthropoda; class Insecta; order Orthoptera; family Acrididae; genus Schistocerca; species Schistocerca serialis. The sequence continues at coordinate 187,515,702 of NC_064646.1, read as the reverse complement.
TAGTTAGGTTTAATTAGTTCTAAGTTCTAGGCGACTAATGACCTCAGAAGTTAAGTCGCATAGTGCTCAGAGCCATTTGAACCATTTGAACCTATGCTAACATCGAAGCGGCCATTCGGACTCCTCCTTGTGAAAGGGCAGACGAAATACGCACTGAAACAGTCATGATACTGTGCCGAGCAAAATCACCAGCTTGAAACCTCAAGAAAGAAGAGGTACAAGCCATTAAGAACCTTAACGCCGACAAGAGTATATTGGTTCTGGCTGCTGATAAGGGAAATGCGACTGTCGTAATGAAGACCGAAGATTATGAACAAAAGACCCGAGACCTATTAGACCCGACGACGTACCGGGAACTAAGCGCAGATCCGACGCAGCGTACCACACGGAATACGAATCGGTTAATCACGACGTCTTCTCTGCCGACGGACATAAAGAGGAACCTGCGCAACACAGGAGCCCTACCACCTCGGCTGTGTGGATTACCGAAGATCCATAAGAATGACGTTCCACTAAGACCGATTGTTAGCGCTCCTGGAGCACGTCGGTTCCATCTCCCCGCAGACATCACAAAGCTCTTCCTTGCATGCCTCACCACAAGCTATTTCACGTGGAATGGCAACTTCTACGAACAGCTGGAAGGCTTCGCCATGGGTAATCCAATTAGTCCAGTGGTGGCCAACCTCTTCATGAAACACTTCGAAGCACAGGCACTGAACTTCGCACCTCGTAAACCTAAAGTGTGATACAGATATGTCGGTGATACCTTCGTTGTGTGGAACCATGGTGAAGAAAAGCTCGGTGACTTCCTAAGACACTTCAACAGTCTCCATGACAGCATAAAACTTACTACGGAAGTAGAGAAGGACAAAAAACTACCATTTCTGGATGTGCTGGTCACAAGGGATCGTGAAAACCTGGAACACAGCGTGTATCGAAACCGACACACACGGTCAGATACTTGCACAAACTATAAAATCACCAACTGAGCCAGAAAAGAGGCATGATTAAGGCGCTCGTAAAGCGGGAAAGACGGATAAGTGAGCCACAGCTCCTCAGACGCGAAATACAACTCTTGGAAATTGTTCTGAGGAGCAACGAGTACACCACAAGTGATAATAGAAGCATAATAGAGCCAAAAACTCGGCAAAGTGAGAAATCAGTAAAAGAAATGTCGAGTACGGTCTTTCTGTCGTACATTCCCAGAGTGACGGACAGAATCGGCCGTATATTGCGCATACACGGCATAAGGACTAGTTACAAACCGACAAAGAAAATCGAAGAGAGTCTGAGATCGGCAAAGGAGAAAAGGACCCACTTGCATACCGTGTGCATGTGGAAAAGTTTACGTTGGAATGACTGGACGATCGATCAACACCTGGATTACAGAACATAAGCGACATTGCAGGTTGGGGCAGGTGCATAAATCGGCTGTGGCAGAGCACGCGCTGTGTGAGACTGACCACGAAGTAAAATTCGCCGACACGGAAGTTCTGACTGTAGAGAAGAACTGTACAAATGGTTCAAATGGCTCTGAGCACTATGGGACTTAACATCTATGGTCATCAGTCCCCTAGGACTTAGAACTACTTAAACCTAACTAACCTAAGGACATCACACAACACCCAGTCATCACGAGGAAGAGAAAATCCCTGACCCCGACGGGAATCGAACCCGGGCGCGGGAAGCGAGAACGCTACCGCACGACCACGAGCTGCGGACAAGAACTGTACACCCGCTTGTTCAGAGAATCTTTATAAATACACAAACATGAGAACAGCTTCAACAAGAAAGAGGAAAGCCTCAAGGTAAACTGATCCTGGCTTCTCGTGCTGCAGGGAACGACCGTCGCAGGTAGCAAGAAGAGAACCGCACCGGAAATGACCGTGGCGAAGCCCTCGGACGTAGGCGCGCCAGATACATATAGCCTGCAGCCGCGAGCTGGGCTTCAGTCCACCACCAGCAATGGAGGGTGAAAGTTTGACAATGCCAACCACTCTGGCGAAACGTCAGAAAGATCACCAGACGAACGTCGGCCGAAGAACCCGAGACAGAAGCCAACAGGTAGCTTGTCAAAGGTGATTTAGTTTTCACGTTTGTTCAGTTGTGCAAACTACACTACTGGTCATTGAAATTGCTACACCACGAAGATGACGTGTTACAGACGCGAAATTTAACCGACAGGAAGAAGATGCTGCGATATACAAATAATTAGCTTTTCAGAGCATTCACACAAGGTTGGCACCGGTGGCGACACATACAACGTGCTGACATGAGGAAAGTTTCCAACCGGTTTCTCATACACAAACAGCAGTTGACCGGTGTTGCCTGGTGAAACGTTGTTGTGATGCCTCGTGTAAGGAGGAGAAATGCCTACCATCACGTTTTCGATTTGATAAAGGTCTGATTGCAGCCTATCGCGATTGCGGTTTATCGTATCACGACATTGCTGCTCGCGTTGGTCGAGATCCAATGACTGTTAGCAGAATATGGAATCTGTGGGTTCAGGAGGGTAATACGGAACGCCGTGCTGGATCCCAACGGCCCCGTATCACTAGCAGTCGAGATGACAGGCATCTTATCCGCATGGCTGTAACGGATTGTCCACCCACGTCTCGATCCCTGAGTCAGCAGATGGGGACGTTTGCAAGACAACAACCATCTGCACGAACAGTTCGATGACGTTTGCAGCAGCATGGAGCTCGGAGACCATGGCTGCGGTTACCCTTGACGCTGCATCACAGACAGAAGCGCCTGCGATGGTGTACTCAACGACGATCCTGGATGCACGAATGGCAAAACGTCATTTTTTCGGATGAATCCGGGTTCTGTTGACAGCATCAAGATGGAGGAATCCGTGTTTGGCGACATCACGGTGGACGCACATTGGATGCGTGTATTCGTCATCGCCATACTGGCGTATCGCCCGGCGTGATGGTATGGGGTGCCATTGGTTACACGTCTCGGTCACCTCTTGTTCGCATTGACGGCACTTTAAACTATGGACGTTACATTTCAGATGTGTTACGACCCATGGCTCTACCCTTCATTCGATCCCTGCGAAACCCTACATTTCAGCAGGATAATGCACCACCGCATGTTGCAGGTCCTGTACGGGCCTTTCTGAATACAGAAAATGTTCGACTCTGCCCTGGCCAGCACATTCTCCAGATCTCTCACCAATTGAAAACGTCTGGTCAATGGTGGCCGAGCAACTGGGCCGTCACAATACGCCAGTCGCTACCCTTGATGAACTGTGGTATCGTGTTGAAGCTGCATGGACAGCTGTACCTGCACACGCCATCCAAGCTCTGTTTGACTCAAGGCCCAGGCGTATCATGGCCGTTACGGCCAGAGGTGGTTGTTCTGGGTATTGATTCTCAGGATCTATGCACCCAAGTTGCATGAAAATGTTATCACATGTCAGTTCTAGTATAATATATTTGAGAAATGAATACCCGTTTATCATCTGCATTTCTTCTTGGTGTAGCAATTTTAATAGCTAGTAGTGTATGTAAATTTTTGTTCTAGCAGTATCCCGTAATGTTGCACAGTTACGTAAAGCAGCATTTAGTGCCTGAGTAAATAAGTTAATACACAAAAGCCAGAGATAACAGTGGACAGAACAGCTCTCCAGCCTTCGAATTGTAAAGGCGGGTCCATACTGAGCGCGCCGCGCCGCGCTGCGGTGCGCGGCTCTGCGCGCTCAGTGTGGACGGCGAACCAGGCTGCGCCGCGTCGTGCCGCGCAGTTTTCCGGCTGTTGTCGCTACATCAATGGAAGTGGCACGTTTGCGCGCGCTCAGTTTAGACGGGGCTTCGGCTCGCTCCATCTTCATACCGTGCTCGCGCTCCAACTGGAACACGGTGCGCGGCTCGGAGCGGCACGCCGGGCCGCGGACGGCGCACTCCTCTCTGCTACAGCTGTGAGCGGGCTGCAGCGGCGCGACGCGGCGCGGCGCGGCGCGCTCATTGTGAACCTGCCTTAACACGCGCCGGGGCAGGAGTCTCGGAACATGGAGTCTCTCACACATCTGTTAAAAGTCTAAAACGTTCCATTTTTGTCATCTGGATTCCACTTTCGTCCTTGACATTTCTTATCCACATTTCACTGAGATATGAAACTATGATCGTGGAAGCAAATGTACAAAATTTAATTTTTATCACGTTTTCTAGGTTATTACCGCAACTGGGCGTCCACTGAGTGGCGTTTAAGATGAGCTATGCGCCATGGGACGGAAAGCAACAATCATCGGAGGGGCTTTAATATTTTTTTGTGGGATCTTAAATCTAAAAACCTCTCTCACACCGGCCTGATTTAGCTTCACTGATCACGATAGTAAAAAACATGCGTATATTAAGGGAATTTTCATTCACAAAGCAGGCTTATCACATTCACACAGTTCAATACTGTTCTATCCTGAGTAAATTGAGCTTAACTTAAATTCCATAAGGCAGTGAAGCAATTTCGAAGCCTCGGTGCGACGAAAATTGTCAGTCGATCTCCTGAAAACATTTGTAATAATTATTAACTTTCGGTGTTCACATGGGGAAGACCGGAGATCTGCTGGTAAGACCGTGTTAGCTCATTTATTGAAAGTAATAAACTGGATATCTTGAGCGTACAAAACGGCAGGTTCGTCCAGTGTAAATCAAACGTTCCCCACTGATCCCGAGCAACACATCGTAGTAAGTAGACACTGTCAATAATAATCAGTTAAATAATACGCGAACACACTTACTTTAGTTTAGTTCATGTATTAAATTCCTTCTCATACAGAATCTCATCAAGATGGCGACTAGCTCAACAATACATACATATACATCTTTGTTCTTTCACGGCTAATCGGCAAGATCTGAATCATTCTTTTCATAAGAGAAAACATAGATAGCAGAGAAGCTATTCCATGGAGTAAATGCACGCTCCAAGGAATAATAGGGCTTGACATTACTTTGCATTTATAATCATCGTATAGTAAAGTTTAGGAATCGGTAAGATAAGAAGAGATATTTCGAGATATGTGCTGAGTAATATAATTTATAAAAATTTCTGAAAATATCGCGAAGAGGCCGCTGCAAGAGACATTACAGGGCCCAGGCTGGAGGAGGGAGCATTATGCTCTGAGGAACGTTTTCGAGGCATTCTTTGGGTGATCTCGTAATCCTGGAGGTACGAGGTGCATTCAACTTCCAAGGCCTCTGATTTTTTTTCTCTGGACTGGAAAGAGATAGAAACATGCGCATTGTTTTAAAATGAGGCCGCGTTCATTGTCAATACGTCCCAGAGATGGCAGCATTGTATGACAGATGGAATTTTACCACCAGCGGCGAGAATGAGAACTGTTTTAAATACTTAAAATGGCGACGTTTTCCTTACTTGAACAGCGTGCAATCATTCGTTTTCTGAATTTGCATGGTGTGAAACCAATTGAAATTCATCGACAGTTGAAGGAGACATGTGGTGATGGAGTTATGGATGTGTCGAAAGTGCGTTCGTGGGTGCGACAGTTTAATGAAGGCAGAACATCGTGTGACAACAAACCGAAACAACCTCAGGCTCGCACAAGCCGGTCTGACGACATGATCGAGAAAGTGGAGAGAATTGTTTTGGAGGATCGCCGAATGATTGTTGAACAGATCGCCTCCAGAGTTGGCATTTCTGTGGGTTCTGTGCACACAATCCTGCATGACGAGCTGAAAATGCGAAAAGTGTCATCCAGGTGGGTGCCATGAATGCTGACGGACGACCACATGGCTGCCCGTGTGGCATGTTGCCAAGCAATGTTGACGTGCAACGACAGCATGAATGGGACTTTCTTTTCGTCGGTTGTGACAATGGATGAGACGTGGATGCCATTTTTCAATCCAGAAACAAAGCGCCAGTCAGCTCAATGGAAGCACACAGATTCACTGCCACCAAAAAAATTTCGAGTAACCGCCAGTGCTGAAAAAATGATGGTGTCCATGTTCTGGGACAGCGAGGTCGTAATCCTTACCCATTGCGTTCCAAAGGGCACTACGGTAACAGGTGCATCCTACGAAAATGTTTTGAAGAACAAATTTCTTCCTGCACTGCAACAAAAACGTCCGGGAAGGGCTGCGCGTGTGCTGTTTCACCAAGACAACGCACCCGCACATCGAGCTAACGTTATGCAACAGTTTCTTCGTGATAACAACTTTGAAGTGATTCCTCATGCTCCCTACTCACCTGACCTGGCTCCTAGTGACTTTTGGCTTTTTCCAACAATGAAAGACACTCTCCGTGGCCGCACATTCACCAGTCGTGCTGCTATTGCCTCAGCGATTTTCCAGTGGTCAAAACAGACTCCTAAAGAAGCCTTCGCCGCTGCCATGGAATCATGGCGTCAGCGTTGTGAAAAGTGTGTACGTCTGCAGGGCGATTACGTCGAGAAGTAACGCCAGTTTCATCGATTTCGGGTGAGTAGTTAATTAGAAAAAAAATCGGAGGCCTTAGAACTTGAATGCACCTCGTACTATGGGTCAACACCAGTATGAATCTATCCTTCAGGAACATGTTCACCCCTAAATGCAGTTTATTTTTCCTCGACATAATGACTTCTACCAGCACCATAATGTAACGCGTCATACAGCTTGCAGTGCACGTGCGTGTTCGAAGAGTACCAGGATGAGTTCACTGTACTCCCCTGCTCAACGAACTCCCCGCATTTAAAGCTAATCGAGAATCTGTGGGGTCAACTCGTTCCGGTAGTTCGCGCCACGTACCCTCCGCAGAGAAACCTAGGGCAACTTGCCACGGTGCTAGAGCCGGCATGGCTCCACATGCCTGTCGGCACCTTTAAGAACATCGTTTGGCTGTTCCTGCAGATGTTGCAGCTGTCTGCGCTGCAAAAGGTGGCTAATCAGGCTTTTGACAGGTGCTCACATTGATGTGACTGGACAGCGTAATATCTTTGCCTTAGGTAGCAGTATTGTGGTTTGATATTTCTGAATTTGGTTTTCAGCAACCAGAGAGTGCAGTTGAACAGTTATTTCTTGGAACTCTCAGAGTAAGGAATTTTGTCCCAGATATATCGCTCACTAAGGAATAGTGATGACGTGGCATAAACTATTGTTTGGACAGTGCTGTGGAAGCTGGCACTATTCAGGAGTCACCTGCTAATGGAACAAAATCATTTAAAAGAACTAGTGTAGGGAATCCCCCCCCCCCCCCCCCATAATCGCAGCGATTCTCGGAATATAGATACATTGCAGATGATGATAGCGTCAAACTACGTGAGCCATGCGTGGCTCGCCCTCGTGCCATCTCTTATTTTATATCCTGTTTTTTTTTTTTTTTTTCGTGTTGCCACCTCGTTATGTTAGTTTCCATTTCTATTGCTGCTTTGTCTGCCCGTGAGCGGCAGCAGCAGCGCCTATCGATATAGCCCTCACATGTTATCTTTGCTGCAATGCTATTACTTCCCGGTTGTCGTCTGTCGTGGAGGGAGTAGGAACCTGCCAGTCGGGGAGTTGGAACGCGGCACTAGTTCAGTCGGGTTGGAGCAGCAGTGAGGCCTGGGAGTTCATGGCTCGCCCGACCGTTGCCGCCATGCATCACTTGAGCCGGGGACGGTCTTCGTGGATCGTCGGTCGGTCGTCCTACTGGACGACGTGAATTGGCTTGCTGATCGCTGATGAGTTGGCTGTGTGTGTGTATCGACTCCCGATTTGTCTTCGTGATTGCACAGCCACGGCTGAGTGTCGTTCAAGTCTTCGTGCAAGTGTTTGTCAAACTGTGTGTGTAGTTGGTGTCACTTCCACTGACAACTTGTTTCGAATGTTGTCGGCATACTGGAAGTGATTCGGGCGGTTGGAGCGGATCAGCAAGCAAGTCTCCAAGCAGCACAGTCGGTCGGGCCCGCTGGCGATCTCTATGCAGTGTCGGAGCGTGTGGGAGCTGTTCCGAGTGCTAGGAGGTTCGTGGCTCACCGACCCCGAACATGAGAGTTGAGTGATGATTTAACTACCGAAGCCACATCTGTTCACGTTGTCCTCTTGGTTGGTGGTTTGCTGTTGGCGGTATTTCTGGGAGCAACAGCGAGTGTTCGAGTTGGTGAAGATTTAGCCGCCGTGTGGTGGAATCCGGTTTGAAATTCAAGTGCACCAGCGCAATTTTCTGCCTTGTGGCCGTTAGTGTTCCGGTTACCTGTCCTGGTCGCTGACGTAAATTCAGGCAGTGTCCTTTCCTCACCTGTTGTCGATGGCCAACATGGTGTGTAGTTTTTGACAGCTTAATATATTTTTGGTTGTGGGCGGCTATGTCTGTAACGTTGTAGCTTTGGAATTCTCGTATACTGGTCGGTGGTTAGGAAGTCGTCTTGCCGGTGGGTCCCTGACTGTCTGTTGGTTGTGTTGTCGGCGGATCGAGTTTAGTTGGGCCGACTTCTTGTCTCACCTAAGCGAATGTTAAGATTTCAAGGGCAGACTGAGCCCCCTGGAAACTTCTGAGCGCTGTTGCCTATACTGCCCTCCTTATTGGCGTTTAATTGTGTATTTTTTATTGTTAAATACTATTTAAGGTTAAATGCTTTTGGCCTTCTGCCTTGGAAAATTGGTTGCAGTTTTTTTGTTGTTGTTTAAACAAAGGCCTTCAGCCGTTTTGGAGTAAGGTTTCTTATTGGTTATAAAGCTTGCGCCTTCTGCCGATTGAAAGGTTATTGTAGTTATGTTGTTTTAAATTTATCGGCCTTTAGCCGCTTTAAAAAATTTAATCTATCTGACTAGTCAAGTCTTACATCGCTTGGCCTTCAATACTATTTAAGGTTAAAGGCCTAGAGCCTTCTGTCTCCAAAAAAAAAATAAATAAATAAAATAAAATAAATTGTATTTAATTGATGGGCCTTCAGCCGTAAACGATTAGAATGAAAGACGTTTTCTGTCGATGTTCAAGCTTAGAAGTTGTGGTGTAATGTTTGGACAACTAAATAAAGTGTTATGTTTGGAGTGTTGCTGACAGCTGCTCATTCTGGCCCGCTTCCACAATTTCTACTACTTGTCCTGTCCTGCGGGTTTAGCAGGGCGTCTCACTACGTTTCTTAGCTAGACGACCTACACCATGGTTAGGTTCCAGTTGTGCCCTCCCTGAAATAAAGCTAAAGAACAATGAGCCGATATTCGCAATAGGTTATGTAGTCATTTCCGTTATCTTCGTTCGGATGAAATGTTGAATAAATCCTACATAAATAAACAGTCCTTCCGCGAGGTTCGCTTCCAATCAGCAGCGGGTGGAGATGGAGCGGAATGGTGAGTTTCCGAGCGTGGAAAACGGGGCAACGTTTAATACATTTAGCCGGTACCATGCCACGAATGACGTGTTAGCCGCCGCCTACACAGACACGACAGTCAGTAAGCCCAGTCAGCTGGTGTGTGTGTGTGTGTGTGTGTGTGTGTGTGTGTGTGTGTGTGTCTGCAGGAAGGGTGTTGGGAGGGTGGAGGCAGCGGTGGTTTGCCCACGCTGACGGCTAGCACACAAAATTTATTAGTCGAAATTTTCCCAGCCATTTAACGCAGATATGTGTTGGTCATGTAATATGGATGGCTACGGTTCCGCCAAATTACAGCTTATTTTATTGTCCCTGTACCCTCCTCTGGCGCTGGACGCGCGGGTGACTCCGGACGCATGTGGGTGCGCGTGACAGTTCCTTACAAGTCGCGGCACGGCGTCCTTTTTTCTCTTTTTCTCCTCACTTCCTTCTGTGCACGCTCCCCTGCCTAGTTTCTTTTTTTTTCTCTCCTACCCTATTTTTCGCAGCTCCCTTTTCGCCCCCGTCCGCTTTCGCAGTTACTGCGCGCTGCCCGGCCGGCCGGCCGGTGATTTAGTTGCGACACGCTCCGCTGGGCGCAGCACCGGCGGCGCCGGAAGTTTTATCCGGCCGCGCGCGAAGCCCGGCGCCACCGTCGCCGCGCAGTGACTGATGGTCCCGGGCGCGCGCGCGGCAGTTGTTCCGCCTCGGGTTTAACGTTTTGCGACGCGCGTCATACATCACACGCTGTTACTGCTACTAAAACCGCGCGGCGACCACTGACGCTGTATATTAAAATGTCGTCGCGGGGTGATAGCAGCGCTCTGCTCAGTGTCTGGGCGAGAGGAAACATGGTTTACCGCAATACGCTCCGCTACGTTCATCATTTTTTAAATGCGGCAGTTACAGTACGCCCCGTCGCGTTTGCATTTATGACTATACAGCCCGAATGGCTTTGTGTAGGGTGCCGCACTATCCCTCTTCCCCAAGTGGTGTATCTGGGCTCTCGTGTCTACGTCAGATTTTGTGGTTAGCCTGCGGAGCAACGATTAATTTTCTTTGAAGCACCTCGTCTGGATTGGCACGATGTAACTGAATTACAGTAAAGAAGATGTGCTGCGTTAACCCACAGGCGACGTTGCTAACGTACCTCAGAATAGTGGCATTCACCTTGGAAGATAGAAATTTTCGCAATATGTATTTTTCACCTTGGAAGATAGAAATTTTCACAATCTACATCTTTTCGCCAAGGACATGTAGTGCGTAAAGTTCCTAGTTACACTTTGCATCAATGTCACATGCTGAATCGCAAACGTCTTAGTAGGATCTAACGCACGAGGGGTTGCTGACTCTGTTGACAATGTCCTTTCCCGAGGGACGCCCCTAGGTAGTGTCCGATAAGAGAAAGCCATGTGATAATTTCTTATCATCATGAATAACAGTAACGATATTACTGTCTACAGGCGCCCATCACTGTCACCTACACGAGAAAGGTACACATTCGAAACAACACTTAACTCTTGCGCAGCACAGCTAACGAACAGATGCAAAAGGGTTTAAATGTTTATATCACAGCCAAACTAACAGCGCCTTATGATACCTACATTTTTATGGGATTAATAACTTTATGTCCAATACCATAGAAGAGAGATGATTTCTATTGAGCTGCTAGACGCCAGATGTGTCAGCACTCTTAGATAATTACGGACTAAAATAGTGCAGTGGCAGGATAAAAAATAATTGAATTACGTTTGCTCCGTCCAACGAAGACCAATATACAACCCATTTTTTTTAAAAAAAATCTGTAATTGTCAATTACTCTTAGTTAAAACTATTCCTTTGGTATATTACAAGGGCGTCAGCAGCTCGTGGTCTAGTGGCTAGCGTTGCTGCCTCTGGATCACGGGGTCCTGGGTTCGATTCTCGGTTGAGTTGGGGATTTTCTCTGCCTGGGTATTGGGTGTTTCTGTTGTCCTCATCATTTCAACATCATCATCATCATTCGCGTAACGGGGTGGCGACAGGAAGAGCATCCAGCCACCCCTTATACCAAACCTACCAAATCGTACCACAATCATGCCGACCCTGAGAAACTGTTGGATGAAGGTACGAGGAAAAGAAGAAGAAGATATTACAAGGGCAAAGGAACAGAATAACGTCAGGAAAATTGGAGCTACTCGTCTGCTAAATAACTGGACGATTCACACACACAGCCGGCCGGAGTGGCCGAGCGGTTAAAGGCGCTACAGTCTGGAACCGCACGACCGCTACGGTCGCAGGTTCGAATCCTGCCTCGGGCATGGATGTGTGTGATGTCCTTAGGTTAGTTAGGTTTAAGTAGTTCTAAGTTCTAGGGGACTTATGACCACAGCAGTTGAGTCCCATAGTGCTCAGAGCCATTTGAACCATTTTTTGATTCACACACAGCAAAATACTTACTTAATAGAATGAATTCCATGGACTCAATGGTGGTATGAAATCAATGGATATGCTTATGGTAGTACAACTCGCAACCATCCATCATAACCTTTTCTTTGTTGTCGGGTTCAGAATTTCTAAAACGAAAAGTATTTTCTCCGCCGCGACTAAATCCACATACCTTTGGGCTGTATCCAACGGCAGTTTTACGAATTTTACCATGGAATCTAGTCTCGAATATTGTACAATACTATCGATGCATTACAGGAAAATGAAGCTACTTTGAGCACAATAGGCAAGCGAAAGGCATATAGCTCGAAATGGTGAATTATTGCCACTGTACATTACAAGAAAACTAAACGGCGTTTAGAAATATTTGGTGGTCTGCAAGTGACTGGTTAGAAAGACAGCAGGTGGTTTCGAGATTCTATTTAATTCACAGCCGACCCCTGAAGCAAGAAAATGAGCAACCTAACTGCCAGTCACCTTAGGTAACACATTATTTAATTTTGTGTTGCATGAGAATATTTACACACGAGAGTGAGACGTTTGGTAATCAAGTATTCCCGGAGCGAAACGTAGTGACATAGACGCATTTGGTTTTCCTTCGATGGCACCGAAGGATATCTTCACAAGTGAAGGTACATTTACGTTCCTGAAATAGTGTTGGAAATACACTATCTTGTTGGAAACGGCGCTCGTTATTGGTGTTTTGAGTTAAATAGACTGGTATTTTGATAAAGACATTGGTGGAGAACGGGTACAGGGTGACCCTTAATTCCACCGACAATATTTCGGAGCTTGTCCAGTGATTTGTATTGCTCTCGGGTGTCCAGCCGGCTACTGCCGTTTATGAAACACGATTTTCGACAGCGTACCTTACCCATAACTTCAGGCGATAGCTATAGAATGACCATCTTCGCTATTTTTTTTTTTTCTTTATTGAATTTCAATTCCCCCCAAAGGGGGCGGGCTGGCAGCAGCTTAGGACGCCGCTCTGCAGCCTACAGATTTTCTGACAAAGAGCAGGAGAATAAATAATAATAAAAAACAGGCGATAAAATCGGGGACTTAGTGGGTAACAAGGTGAAAAGAAAATGGGGAAATTAAAACAAGCAACAGAGGGATGATGAAGCGAATAAAAATACATACGGAGCAGACAGGGAAAACAATAGACAGTTAAAAAAAACACGGCGACAGTCTGGATTCTGTTCGCAAAGTATAGAAAATTCACACCCAGCGACAGCATGGTTTCTGTTCGCAACACAACACTGAATAGGCACTAGAACACAGCACGAAAAAGTCGGCAAAGGTGACACCACAGTCGAGAGCAGGTGGGGGGAAACTGGACAGGAGATGGGAAAACAAAAAGGGGGGAAAGGAGAGTAAAAGCGAAGGGCGGGGGGGAACCGGGAAAGGAGCTGATGGAGGATGAGGACCCATAAGAGGGGTAGGGGGCAGACGCGACAGGGAGGGGGGTAGGCAGAGGAGGGGAATACAAAAGGACTGGGGGGGAGAAGGGAGGTAGGGAGAGCCGTAGTGGGGAGGAAACAGGACGGAAGGGGGGGGTGAAGAGGGAGCCCAGGGAAAGGACAGAGGAAAGGAGGGGGAGGGAGGATCAGAGTTGATAGGAAGGATAAATGGAGGGAGAGAGGGCATCATCCGGGAGGGGGAGCTGACGGAAGCCACCTTGGGAAAGGAGATGGAGGGTGTAGAGATGGAGGGTAGGGGGGACACAACGGTGAAGACGTGGCAGGGGGCGGGGATGGGAGAGGAGAGGAGCAACCAGGGGGTGAGGGGGTTCAAGACGGCGGGAGGTGTAGAGGATGCGGATATGTTCGAGGAAGAGGAGCAGATGGGGGAAAGGAATGAGATCATAGAGGATCCGCGTGGGGGACGGGAGGCGGATACGGAAGGCGAGGCGGAGTGCATGACGCTCAAGGATCTGGAGGGACTGATAGAATTTGGGGGGGGCAGATATCCAGGCAGGACTGGCATAACAGAGGATGGGACGGATTAAGGACTTGTAGGTGTGGAGGATGGTGGAGGGGTGCAACCCCCATGTCCGGCCAGAGAGGAGTTTGAGGAGGCGGAGGCGGTTGTGGGCTTTGGATTGGATGGATCGGAGATGAGGGATCCAGGTGAGGTGACGGTCAATGGTGAGGCCAAGGTAGGTGAGGGTGGGGGTGAGACGGACAGGACGCGTGCAGACAGTAAGGGAGAAATCCAGGAGCCGGAAGGAGCGAGTGGTACGACCTACGATGATTGCCTGGGTCTTGGAAGGATTTAGTTTCAGGAGCCATTGGTTACACCATGCAGCAAAAAGGTCAAGGTGATTCTGGAGAAGGCGTTGGGACCGTTGGAGGGTAGGAGCGAGGGCGAGGAATGCGGTGTCATCAGCATATTGCAAGAGGTGCACTGGAGGGGGGAGGGGTTGGGGCATATCGGCTGTGTACAGGAGGTAGAGGAGAGGGGAGAGGACAGAGCCCTGGGGCACACCGGCAGAGGGGTAGAAGGTGCGGGAATTGGCATGATGGATGGTAACGTAGGACATCTTCGCCACATTGCGCCTCGTTTATATTGTTACCGCCACACACCCCTTCTCCCACTATCCAGCTGCACGCTGCGTCGGGTGGAGTATGGTGATGGAGATGGGAGGGGGGGGGGGGGGGACCGATCTCAGATGTGCTGCACCCCTGTCGGGAGCGCAAGTTACTCAACCGAGGCCAGTGGCTTCAATTGGCTAAGCTCTGGGTTCCTCGCTTTACTGAGAATGAAGTCATTGTCTCTATTAATCAGGCCGTCGACCACTTATTTCAACAGCCTTCTTTAGAACACAGTCCGGAAACGACGTTTATCTAAGGGCAGTGAGGTTGCCAAACAAAATGTGCAAAGTTTCTGGGTTCTAGGATTTTCTGTGAGCCTTAAACGTCTCGTTCGTTCCTGAAAATGTTTTTCATAAATGGAAACATCAAAAATTTCGTAGATAAAATACCCTATGTGAATAACATATTTTCAACGACCAAACGATTCGAACTTGTTTTGTTATGTTTCTTTAATAATTTTCTTGATAGAGAAATAACCTATCTTCGTTAATATCGATGTCTGATTACATTAATTTCTACGTTTTCTCACTGTAAGAATTTTATTAAATTTTCACGGTCGGGAGCCACGCACAGAACGACAGCAGACAACCAAAACGCACTTGTCTGAGATATCGTCTTTTTTTTCTAATTGCAATAGGAATATACCTTACAGATAACTGTCATCTTTTCAGATAGCTATCACATTTTTATAGTAGGCCTTTACGTCCTTTATAAGTATAAAAGCTAATCCCACCGCCGTTGCAATATGCCTTAGTGACGTGGCGAAATACGCACTCGAAACTTTCATAACATTCGCATTTTTTAATGTCTTTTAGTTGGTGGATTGTTCCTTAGATGAACTTTATCAATCGAGAGGGCACATTTCGATTCAAAGCATCTAAAGGTAGAGCCGTAGGGCTTTCAGTACATTGCACAGCAAGAAGAAAAAAGTATTTTTGTGACAGGGAGGGGCACTAATTTATCAATTAAACGTAAACATTGGTTGCAGATTTGTCATCATCGTGCAGATTATAGTTGACCAAGGAGGTGACTACAACACTAATAAATATTTAGTGTGATTTGGCAGTCTCGTGCGACTTTTATTTTCTATTGCTCATACACTGGTGGAAATCTGTAGCCGTCTCCATTCGGGTGGCTTGCGTGTCACGAGTCTTAACTGCAATTGTTTCGCGTATGGAGTGTAATGAATGAGGGAGTGTCGGATTGGGTTATATAGTTGATAAGAGTGGGAGGGAGACAGTAATTGAGATGGGAGTGAGACAGGATTATGGCCTATCCCCCAAGTTACTCAGTGGCTGCACTAAGCCAGGAGAAATGGAAAAGCAACGAAGGAGATGCTTGGAAAGGGAATTTAAGTCCAGGAAGAAGGAAGGTAAACTTCGTAAGCCGATGATAATGGTGTCTTAAAAGGAGATTGTAAGATTAACATAAATAAAACAATGGAACAGTATAGCCGAAGTAAGCCGGGTTATGCCAAGACATTTAGACTGGGAGATGAGACGCTGAACATAGTGCTATATAGGGAGCAAAGTAACCGCAGAAATAGAGAGGACGTAAACTGTTGAAATATATGTTAACTTTGAACATACTGGGTGATCAAATGTCAGCATAAATTTGAAAACTTAATAAACCACGGAATAATGTAGATAGAGAGGTAAAAATTGACACACATGCTTGGAATGACATGGGGTTTTATTAGAAAAAAAACAAAACAAAAACAAAGTACTGCTAGCCGCGTGAAAGATCTCTTGCGCGCGTCGTTTGGTGATGATCGTGTGCTCAGCCGCCACTTTCGTCATGCTTGGCCTCCCAGGTCCCCAGACCTCAGTCCGTGCGATTATTGGCTTTGGGTTACCTGAAGTCGCAAGTGTATCGTGATTGACCGACATCTCTAGGGATGCTGAAAGACAACATCCGACGCCAATGCCTCACCATGACTCCGGACATGCTTTACAGTGATGTTCATAACATTATTCCTCGACTACAGCTATTGTTGAGGAATGATGGTGGACATATTGAGCATTTCCTGTAAAGAACATCATCTTTGCTTTGTCTTACTTTGTTATGCTAATTATTGCTATTCTGATCAGATGAAGCGTCATCTGTCGGACATTTTTTGAACTTTGTATTTTTCTCTTTGGTTCTAATAAAGCCCCATGCCATTCCAAGCATGTGTGTCAATTTGTACCTCTCTATCTACATTATATCGTGATTTATTCAGTTTTCAAATTTATACTGACTTTTGGATCACCCGATAAATCTGAGTGCTAGCAAATCTTTTCTGAAAGTATTTATCTAGAATTAAGCCTTATATGAAAGTGAAACGTGGACAACAAACTCTACAGACAACAACAGAGTAAATGCTAAGGAATATTCTGCACCAGAAAAATGTTGAAGATCAGGTAGGAGAGATCGAGTAACTAATGAAGAGATACCGAATCGAATTGTGAATAAAAGAGCTCCATCACACTATTCTACCTAAAAGAAGGGATACCTTTATAGAAAACTTCATGAAGTAAGTAATGCAACACATTTTTTCCCTCGGCCAATTTCGGTTTAAAAAATGCGGAATTTGATGACACATCATTGAATATTACCGCCTTATCCCCTATGGTTTAATGAAGTTCCGATGGATGGCAGCACTGTACCTAGCCTTCAAAATGGCGTCTGTGACGGAGGTGCGTTCTAAGCAGGGAGGCGTCGAGTTTCCTTTAGCGGAAAACCAGAGCATCGGAGACATTCATAGGCGCTTGTAGAATCTCATCGGAGACCTGGCAGTGAAGAAACGGACGCTGAGTCGTTGGGCCAGATGCCTGTCATCGTCGCAACAATGGTTGCCAAACCTATCTGACCTTCCGCGTGGCGGCCGCCCGTCAGGAAATTGAAGAAACGATTTCAGCATGTTCGTCGCTTCAAAAATGCAAACTTACTTCTCCTTCTCCATGAACAATGCAAGCACTCACACATATCTGCACACCAGAGATGAGCTCACATAACTTCATTGGACTGTTCTTCCTCATCCATCGTGCAGCCTGTGTCTCGTATCTTCCGACTTCCATCTATTTGGGCCCAATTAAGAATGCACTCTGCGGGGAGCAGTACGTGGATGGTGGCGAGGTTATCGATGCAGCAAGACGTTGGCTCTGACGTCAATCAGTAGCGCGGCACCGTGCAGGTATTAAGGCCGTACCAGTAAGGTGGCGTAAGGCCGTCGCATTGAACGAAGGTTGTGTTTAAAAATTGGGTTTTGTAGCCAGAAGAGTGGGGAATAATATAGTGTATTGTTAGCCTTATAAAACCAACCTGCTTTCAGAAAAAAAACGTTGCTTTACTTATGAAACAATCCTCTTATACGGGGTGAGTCACCTAACGTTACCGCTGGATATCTTCCGTAAACCACATCAAATACTGACGAACCGATTCCACAGACCGAACGTGAGGAGAGGGGCTAGTGTAATTGTTTAATACAAAACATACAAAAATGCACGGAAGTATGTTTTTTAACACAAACCTACGTTTTTTTAAATGGAACCACGTTAGTTTTGTTAGCACATCTGAACATATAAACAAATACGTAATCAGTGCCGTTTGTTGCATTGTAAAATGTTAATTACATCCGGAGATATTGTAACCTAAAGTTGACGCTTGAACACCACTCCTCCGCTGTTCGATCGTGTGTATCGGAGAGCACTGCAACATACATCGCGTTTCTACAGAATGATCTGCCAACGTTGCTCGAAAATGTCCCACTGGAAACGCGTCGACGTATGTGGTATCAGCATGATGGTGCACCTGCACATTCCGCAATTAACACTAGGCTGACCCTTGACAGGATGTTCGACGGGCGTTTCATAGGACGCGGAGGACGCATATATTGGCCAGCCCGTTATCCTGATCTTACACCTCTGGACTTCTTTCTGTGGGGTACGTTAAAGGAGAATGTGTACCGTGATGTGCCTACAACCCCAGAGGATATGAAACAACGTATTGTGGCAGCCTGCGGCGACATTACACCAGATGTACTGCGGCGTGTACGACATTCATTACGCCAGAGATTGCAATTGTGTGCAGCAAATGATGGCCACCACATTGAACATCTATTGGCCTGACATGTCGGGACACACTCTATTCCACTCCGTAATTGAAAACGGAAACCACGTGTGTACGTGTACCTGTGTACATGTGCGTCAGTGAAAAAGACCAATAAAAAGGTGTTAGCAAGTGGACGTAATGTGCTGTTCCAGTCTCTTCTGTACCTAAGATCCATCACCGTTCCCTTTGGATCCCTACGTAATTCGGTGCTCTCCGATACGCACGATCGAACAGCGGAGGAGTGGAACTCAAGCGTCAACTTTAGGTTACAATATCTCCGGATGTAATTAACATTTTACAGTGCAACAAACGGCACTGATTACGTATTTGTTTATATGTTCAGATGTGCTAACAAAACTAACGTGGTTCCATTTAAAAAAACGTAGGTTTGTGTTAAAAAACATACTTCCGTGCATTTTTGTATGGTTTGTATTAAACAATTACACTAGCCCCTCTCCTCACGTTCGGTCTGTGGAATCGGTTCGTCAGTATTTGATGTGGTTTACGAAACATATCCAGCGGTAACGTTAGGTGACTCACCCTGTATAAGAGGAGTGTTTAATAAGTAATGCAACGTTTTTTTTCTGAAAGCAGGTTGGTTTTATGAGGCTAACAATACACTATATTATTCCCCACTCTTCTGGCTACAAAACCCAATTTTTAAACACAACCTTCGTTCAATGCGACGGCCTTACGCCACCTTACTGGTAGGGCCTTAATACCTGCACGGTGCCGCACTACTGGTTGACGTCAGAGCCAAAGTCTTCCTGCTTCGATAACCTCGCCACCATCCACGTACTGCTCCCCGCAGAGTGCATTCTTAATTGGGCCCAAATGGATGGAAGTCGGAAGATACGAGACACAGGATGGATGAGGAAGAACAGTCCAATGAAGTTATGTGAGCTCATCTCTGGTGTGCAGATATGTGTGAGTGCTTGCGTTGTTCATGGAGAAGGAGAAGTAAGTTTGCATTTTTGAAGCGACGAACATGCTGAAATCGTTTCTTCAATTTCCTGACCGGCGGCCGCCACGTGGAAGGTCAGATAGGTTTGGCAACCTTGTTGCGACGATGACAGGCATCTGGCCCAACGACTCACCGTCCGTTTCTTCATTGCCAGGTCTCCGATGAGATTCTACAAGCGCCTACGAATGTCTCCGATGCTCTGGTTTTCCGCTAAAAGAAACTCGACGCCTCGCTGCTTAGAACGCACCTCCGTCACAGACGCCATTTTGAAGGCTAGGTACAGTGCTGCCATCCATCGGAACTTCATTAAGCCATAGGGGCTAAGGCGGTAATATTCAACGATGTGTCATCCAATTCCACATTTTTTAAACCGAAATTGGCCGAGGGAAAAAAATGTGTTGCATTACTTACTGAACACACCTCGCCTAGGCTATTTTTGTATAGGTATCTTATAACTATGTCGTCGACAGAAACCACTCCGAATCCCAACAGAGTGCTACAGGGCAAAGAGATAGGTACATTTTTCCATGATATATTCTTCTTGCTGAGTCCCTAACAAGGGGCGTTGTGTGTGTGTGTGTACGTGTGTGTGTATGTGCCACAAAGACCGAAGCCCAACAAAAGGCTTGGAAAATTCCCTTGGTTTAGCCTCATCGTTGTTATTTTGTGGAACCAAGATTTCGCTGGGATTTCGTCTTGAGCTGCTACGTAGTGACTGTCCTTTAATTGCCTTGATGAATTCCAGTCTTCTTGCTAAAGGAAATTAGTGCTAGATTAGAAAACGCTGTAAAATTCTATATGACGTTAATTTTGTATTTAAACATAACCGTGCTGTTATGGTTTCTTAAGCAAGTTCGTCTAGTTTTTCATTGTTGCTAACAACGCAGTTTGCTTTCACCCAAGTAATTATTTTAAACTTTTAACTTCAATTGTTAGATTTTTTCGTGGTGACTTTCAAGACATTTCTTTTGGAAACTACAGGGTGTTTACAAATTAGTTATACAAAAGTAATCAGCCGGCCGGTGTGGTCGAGCGGTTCTAGGCGCTTCAGTCCGGCAACACGCAGCTGCTACGGTCGAAGGTTCGAATCCTGCCTCGGGTATGGATGTGTGTGGTGTCCTTAGGTTAGTTAGGTTTCAGTAGTTGGAAGTCTAGGGGACTGACGACCTCAAAGTCCCATAGTGCTTAGAGCCATTTTTTGAACAAAAGTAATGTTTAATTGTGAAACGGGTAAATAACTTACTGAAATGTTTGATACAGCACGGAACGCAGTGTATCTTCAAGTATTAATCCCACCAAATGCTGTTAGTTCCGGGCCTTCCTGCTAGGTGGCCTGCTCGAATGAGTTATTCCAACAATCATCATGGAGTCCTGTAACGGTGTAGGGTTGCATAGTGTTGTTGAGGGTTTCGTGAATCCAGATCCTCTACTACAGTTTGGAGAAAACTGAGGACGAAATACCGCAAGGCACCACCTCAAAAACAAGCTGTTATTATGTGGTACAATTGTTTCACCAAAACTAGCTGTATATCACATAGGACGCCAGGTCAAGGTCGGCTGGAAGTCTCCGAAGCAGCAACTGAACAAGTTCTGCAGTGTTACCTGGACATGGTTGAACATTATCTAACGGTTCAATTACAATAGAATGTGGAAACAGAATTTATTTCCCAGCAAGACGGTGCGTCACTACATTATCAACGCGAAGTTATCGTATATATCTGTAGGAAAGTGCCGAATGGATTGGAAGTCGTGGAATATTCTGTCCACCAGGATCACCTGATTTAACCCCAATGGACTTCCTAAGTATGGGGTTACATTAAACACAGAGTGTTTCTTTCTCTGCTTCTAGGAAAAGTCAACGAACTGTGGACAACATACAACACAGTCAGTTGCTATCAAACATCAAGACTTGCTTCATAGAGTTTGGGAGGAAACTGTTTACAGACGAGACATTTGTTGTGCTACAAGATTAAGCCACATTGAACATTTGTAAATAAAATTTGAAGATACGCTGCATTCAGTGCCGTATCAAATATTTCTGTAAAATATTTACCTTTTGCACAATTAAAGGTCATTTTTGTAACTAATTTGTAGCTACCCATACATCATAATGTGTAAATTTTTTCGGAGTTTTTACTAACATTTTAAATTGCTGCTAACTCACAATACTGCAACTTGAAGTTATGACTTTGAGCCACCTGGTTTCGTAACGACCATCTATTACCTTAAGGCCCAACCATTTCGTGTCAAGGCCGCTACTGACTCGCCTACACGGGCGATACGCCACCTGCCTAGATTTGCGCTCTACCAAAACTAGTAGTTTTAGTACAATAGAACAATAGATGAACGATGTAGTAAACGATAGTATTACCGGTGGTACTGGTTGCATTGGTGGGAAAGAAAAATAAATGAATGTGTGACAGAGAAACTGGGAGCTGAGGACCTCTCTCTGTTTCTAGTTTGTTTGACTGTTTGTTTTGCAATTAACTAGAACCGCACGTTATTCGGTATCAGTTTCTTGCGTACTTTACATCCTTACAAAATATAAACTGCATTTTGTAAGTAAAAAAATTAACTCATTACTGAACTTCTGCTATTTTGTGTATGCAAAGCAATTGCTGTTGATGCAAATACACTTTCCTGCATGAACATTATGTAATTATTGATGTCATTTTGCACCCAGTAGAAATTTATTCAACATGATCAAGGGCAAGAGTTTCCTGTTATTATTTATAAGTGTGAAAGCTGTTAATGAGTAACAGAAACATGTTTTACACGCGCTCAACGACATACTGAAGCTATGTTTGATGTGTTTTTGTTTTGCACTTTTTAAAATTTTAACTTTTTTGAGGAAATTGCGTTTTTTAGCGCTATATGATATATCTGTATACATATTTTTTCTTTGGCTACAACTTCCCTTAGTTTCTCGATACAAATCAACAATTTTCGAATAAAACCTGAATTAAACAATGACAGTCCTTAATTTTGCCGTAAATACTGTTTATTTTTAAGTAACAGGCAGGAGGATAGGTATGTATACCAAAATGTTCTGTAGGTTGCGCAGCCCAGACGCTGATCACATATGTAAACAAAGTGGCTGAATTGAGATAACACTTGATAGGTACGCAACACACAGGTAAAGAAAGCGGTTACGATCAAAACTGACCAAAGCTGCAAGAAAAAGTACCGCCAGACTTGTGGGAAGGGGTCGCAGCGTCATGATGCGATCTCAACCTGCCTACGGGGATGTCTCTTCCCGCTTAGCTGCAGACGCGCCGGTTGCGTCGTTTGTGGAGCGCTTACAAGGGAACCTCCCCATCGCATCCCCCTCAGGTTTAGTTATAAGTTGGCACAGTGGATAGGCCTTGAAAAACTGAACACAGATCAATCGAGAAAACAGGAAGAAGTTGTGTGGAACTATGAAAAAAGTAAGCAAAATTATACAAACTGAGTAGTCCTTGCGCAAGATAGGCCACATCAAGGAGTGTGTGAGCTCAGGAGCGCCGTGGTCCCGTGGTTAGCGTGAATAGCTACGGAACGAGAGGTCCTTGGTTCAAGTCTTCCCTCGAGTGAAAAGTTTAATTTTTTATTTTCAGACAATTATTATCTGTCTGTCCGTCCGTCCGTCCGATGCGAGGTAACTGATGGTCTACACACGGAAAAATCTGAAAACGTTAGAAACATACGTTTTGACAGAGCACAGGGAAAACTGTGCGACTGTGAAACTGTTGCATTCATTTGTTGCAGTTTATGTGACAAATTCTTACGTTTTCATCACTTTTTTGGGAGTGATTGTCACATCCACAAGAAAAACTTAAATCGGGCAAGGAAGAAGAATCTTTTTACCCTTTCGCCAAGTGTACAAGTTAGGTGGGTCGACAACATATTCCTGTCATGTGACGCACATGCCGTCACCAGTGTCGTATAGAATATATCAGACGTGTTTTCCTGTGGAGGAATCGGTTGACCTATGACCTTGCGATCAAATGTTTTCGGTTCACATTGCAGAGGCACGTCCTTTCGTCTACCAATCGCACCGTTTTGCGGCGCAGTCGCAAAACACAGACACTAAACTTATTACAGTGAACAGAGACGTCAACGAACCAACGGACAGATCAAAACTTTGCGAAAATAAAGAAAGTAAACTTTTCACTCGAGGGATGACTTGAACCAAGGATCTCTTGTTCCGCAGCTGCTCACGCTAACCACGGGACCACGGCGCTCCTGAGCTCACACCACCCTTGATGTTGTCTGTGTTACGCATGGACTACTCAGTTTGTATATTTTGCTTATTTTTTTCGTAGTTCCACACAACTTCTTCCTGTTTTCTCGATTGATCTGTGTTCAGTTTTTCAAGGCCTATCCACTGTGCCAACTTATAACTAAATCTGAGGGGGGTGCGATGTGGAGGTTCCCTTGTTAGCATAGAAAACTCGTTGTAGCGCGTGGTGACGATAACACGAGTGGACTGTACGTCGAGTACTGGCTGGACCTCGGCGTGTAGTGACCTTACGGGGAAGGCAGAGCGTGTCGGTGTGATGGGCCGGACGGTTGCCGCTGCCGCCACCCTGCTGCGATGAAGAACAAGGCGCCCGCATGAGGCGGCCGTTTCTGTCCCCAGGGGGTGCTGGGGGCGCAGTTTAGACGCCCCGGGTCGAGTTACGCCGGACCAGCGGCGCTCTTTAAAAGAACTCTGGGGAGGAGGGGGGTGGGGCGAGGGGGCAGGATGGGAGGGGGGGGGGGGGGTGATGCCGGCCGTCTGGCGCCGGCGACACACGCCTCGATCGCTCACCACGCCACGTCTGGTCCCCACGTCGTCTCCAGAGGTCGAACACAGTCGAGGGTCAGAACGGAGGAGACGCATGAGAGCCATCAGGGGCACAGATTACGCCCCGTACCGCCTCCATATCTTTTGATGTTTCCGTAGGATTTCTAGAGCAGTATCAGTCATTCAACGGCCATAACTGTCTGTTGATATAAACAAATACAGCCTCGCTAGGCTTGGAAGCTCCTGTTGACTTTTTTCCTTGTGCTCGGTACGGGCTTTTGTTGAAGTTTCGAGAACATACCTTCACCGAAGAGTCAAGCAGTATATTGCTCCCTCCTACGTATATCTCGCGAAGAGACCATGAGGATAAAATCAGAGAGATTAGAGCCCACACAGAAGCATGCCGACAATCCTTCTTTACACGAACAATACGAGACTGGAATAGAAGGGAGAACCGTTAGAGGTACTCAAGGTACTCTCCGCCACACACCGTCAGGTGGCTTGCGGAGTATGGATGTAGATGTAGATGTCTGCAGACTAAATTTGGGTTTTTAAACTGCGCGTCCTGCAAAACACAATGTATTTCTTTCTCTCTTTACCCAACCATGTTTCGAAACCTACGTGACACCTTCTGCCGGTCTCGATAATTTCTGTAAAAAATTCATACAAATTTCACGATTTTTATTCTATTTGCGGCCTCAAAACTATAATATTTGAATTTTTTTTGTTTCAATTGCTCACCTGAAACTGCGATAACTGTTAAACTGGACATTCAAAAATCACTTGACACAGTAAACCATCATTACCCATTCGAAAAGATGAAGGCAATGGTTTTTCCACTACGCTTTCTCAAACTAACACTGAATATTAAGCCATGATTCGTCCAGAATCCCAATAAACAATCAGCTAACGAGAACTTTTCACTGCATTAGTTCGGTAAGACAAGGATGTCTAGTGCCGATGGCCCAGTTCGCCATCGCGTTAGAACCTCTACTAGGCACTCTGAACAACAGTTATGCGGAATAAACATAAATGCTCCCATGTAGGGCAGTCACGCTCATGACGTGGGTCTCGTGATTACCAATAAAAATGATGTAAAGAGGGTCCTACAAATCACTGGCCAGTACGAACTGGTGTCAGCAGCAAAGCCATGAAAAACTCAGGAAAATTAAAGGTTGTCTCCCATATGAAAATATCAAGTATCGATTACAGATCCAACATGAAGCACACCATCGCCGCTAACCGCAGAAAATGTACTCGCACGCGTACGGGTAAGTGTACAAGAGCATAGCGTGAGGAAACTCCGCGAATTTCATGGGCTACCCCTGGCAGACATACATATCGTTGCAAAACTCATTTGCGTGGCTTAAGCGATACCCATTCTTGAGACACGGCTACCAGAATCATGTCGCCTTTGGATCACTGCAACCCGTGGAAAATTATTCGAAGTTAAATTTGACACTCTCTAACTCTCCTTGCAGTAAGCCGTGGAATAAAGCTCGTAGATGTTAGTATGTAGTTTGAAGCCTTATTTATACGTGCAATGCATGACTTAGGGAAAGATCATTCAACAGGTTAACTTCCCATTTGCTCAACGAAATCACTACAGTTAATTGTGAATACGCCTATAAATGTACAATGTGTCCTAACCGGATTTCATCATCTGAAATTATTTTTAATCGAATTCAGTTTTATATTTATATAAACATTTCGATGCAGGATATGACGAAAACAAGGGAAATATATCTCAAACTGATGGAAAACAAAAGTAAAAACGCGACAGAATTAAAATTTCCAGCCTATGATTCGAAAGCCATCTGAAAAAAAAGTGTCGGACTCTACCATCAAACGTGAAGGCATCCTGGTATAAAGCAGTTAACAGAAAAGTATGGAGCAACTCAAGACTTTCTGATTTCGACCTAGGAGACTCACCATCGTGTCTGTTGTAATCGACAGCAAAGAGTAGAGATTTGTGCGTACAAAAGCAATTGAAATTTGGCAAGTTGTCAGGTTGTAGCTAGTGAGTACAAAGAGAACAGCCCTGAAATACATTACACCAATATATTTTCTGAACCCAGAAACGCAATGCCGTGAACTGGATCAAAGGACTTACAATCCGCTACGTACTAACAGAAGAAAATAAAAGCAAGGTAGACAAGGTAGATATCGGGTTGTATACCACTACACAGCATCACAACCTAAGGTAAACAAAAACAAATATAAAGAAAAATTCGCAAATTTCTTAAATCTAAGGATTACGTAACAAAAAATGAACCCACTGAAATCGACTAGAGAAAAGAAAAGTGAATAAAAGTTAATCTGGACAGTTTCAACGGATACTCACAAATTTGACAATGGATATGCATTAAAAGTTGATGACATTTTACACGCACAGACTGTGATGAAACAAACAAAGTGCATTCCCACAAATATCCATATTTAAGACTAAGTGTAAATATGTCGCAAAATGCACAACTGACTTCAAACGTCACTTCTCATTACTTTCGTCTTTCTTCGATTTACTCTCAATCCATTTTCTGTACACATTAGACTATTCATTCCATTCAGCAGATCATGTAATTCTTTTTCACTTTCACTCAGGACAGGAATGTCATCAGCGAATCGTGTCACTGATATCCTTCCACTTTGAATTTTAATCTCACTCCTGAATTTTTCTTTTATTTCCATCTCTGCTTCTTCGATGTAGAGATTGAACAATGGGGCGAAATACTACATCCCTACGTTACACTCCTTTTAATCCGAGCACTTCGTTCGTGGTCGTCTACTCTTACTATCGTTTCTTGGTTCTTATAAATATTGTGTATTACCCGTCTCTCCCTGTGGCTTACCCCTATTTTTCTCATAATTTCGAATGTCTTGCACCATTTTACATTGTCGAACGCTTTTTCCAGGCCGACAAATCCTATGAACGTGTCTTGATTTTTCTTTAGTCTTGCATTCGAAACGTCTTGCAATCGAAACGTCAGAATTTCCTCTCTAGTGCCTTTACGTTTCCTAAACCCAAACATATTGTCATTCAACACATCCTCAATTTGTTTATATAGTAGGAGAAAATGCAGAGGGCGGAACGTGTTAACTGCAGCGAAGCCTGTACACCAACCCTCTGCATTGATTCGACAGTTCATGCAGTACAGTGTGCTACGAAGGTTGTTGTGGAACAGATTAGTTCGACATTCCAGTGGTACGGCAACATGTGTGCAAGTCACCAGATGAGTGTTTATTATTGTGGACGAGCAGCTAGACTGTTAGATGTTCAAATGGTTCAAATGGCTCTAAGCATTATGGGACTTAACATTTGAGGTCATCAGTCCCCTAGACTTAGAAACTACTTAAACCTAACCAACCTAAGGGCATCACACACATCCATTTCCGAGGCAGGATTCGAACCTGCGACAGTAGCAGGCGCGCGGTTCCGGACTCAAGTGCCTAGAACCGCTCGTCCATAGAGGCCGGCCTGGCCGACCAAAGTGCCACTACTATGGGCACAGTAATGGGGGTGTCTAAAAGTGTCATCTCGCTGTTAAAACAGACCGCTGAAGGGTCGTAGACGGACCATCGTAGGCAGACCACCACACCGCAGGAGGATCGATACGTAGCACCAGTGGCGAAAAGGAACAGCCATCTCACTCATAGTTAGATCGTTGTAGACCTTGCAACCACTATCGGTAGAAGTGTCTGTTTTGCTGGTGAATCATCCGGTCGTGAAACCCTTCCGTTTATGAACATACGTCTCGGTCAGAACCATTTCGTGGCGATTAAATCAGGCAGGTTTGCATGCTCGGAAGGCTGTTAAATGCCTTCGCCGAGTAAGAGTTCTTTGGAACGGGGAGCATGTTGGTTGGGGTCAAGAGTGATATTCTCCAACGAAACTCTTTTTACTGTGGCAAATGATTCTGGCCACCATTCAGTATGGAGAGAGGCGGACGCGTTACAAAACTAAAATGTTCATGAACATCATCGGTATGGCCTTGGCGTTATGATGTGCGCAGGCATTATGTACAACGAGCGACCACCGCTGGATATCTTCGTGTGAGGTACTGTTACAGTAGGGAGATTAGGTCCGTCTGTTTAGGGTTGCTGTAGGTCCCGACTTTCTGTCTGTGGATGACAGTGTCCGCCCACATAAGACCGTAGAGCTGTTGTACACTCCGGAAGGTGAAGATATTGAATGTATGGAATCGTCTGCATACTCCGTGGACGTAAACCCTCTGGAGCATGCCTCGGATGCTCTTGGAAGACGTGTTTCTCAACGAACACCGTCTCCCCAAATATTTGCAAACCACCTTGAAAGAGGAGAGGTACAATATCCCACAAGGACTCCTGAACAGTTTGTTAGCCACCATGAATAACGGGTGCAAAATGTGCATTAGTGCCCGAGGAGGACATATTCATTACTTGGACTCCGATATCGACCTGTATGTTGCGAGCCTGACCGGTGAAAAACCAGAACGTTTCTTATGCATGTTATCCTACTTTCCAATGCGGTAATATCGGTACCATTTTTCGTTATAAATAAACACTACTGGCCATTAAAATTGCTACACCAAGAAGAAATGCAGATGATAAACGGGTATTCTTTGGACAAATATATTATACTAGAACTGACATGTTATTACATTTTCACGCAATTTGGGTGCATAGATCCTGAGAAATCAATACCGAGAACAACTACCTCCGGCCGTAATAACGGCCTTGATACGCCTGGGCATTGAGTCAAACAGAGCTGCGATGGCGAGTACAGGTACAGCTGCCCATGCAACTTCAACACGATACCACTGTTCATCAAGAGTAGTGACTGGCGTATTGTGACGAGCCAGTTGCTCGGCCACCATTGACATTGACCAGACGTTTTCAATTGGTGAGAGATCTGGAGAATGTGCTGGCCAGGGCAGAGTCGAACATTTTCTGTATTCAGAAAGGCCCGTACAGGACCTGCAACATGCGGTCGCGCATTATCCAGCTGAAATGTAGGGTTTCGCAGGGATCGAATGAAGGGTAGAGCCACGGGTCGTAACACATCTGAAATGCAACGTCCACTGTTCAAAGTGCCGTCAATGCGAACAAGAGGTGACCGAGACGTGTAACCAATGGTACCCCATACCATTACGCCGGGTGATACGCCAATATGGCAATGACGAATACACGCTTCCAATGTGCATTCAACGCGATGTCGCCAAACACGGATGCGACCATCATGATGCTGTAAACAGAACCTGGATTCATTCGAAAAAATGACGTTTTGCCATTCGTGCATCCAGGTTCGTCGTCGAGTACACCATCGCAGGCGCTCCTGTCTGTGATGCAGCGTGAAGGGTAACCGCAGCCATGGTCTCTGAGCTGATAGTCCAGGGATCCCCAAACTATTTTGGACAAGTGACCCGTTTTCCAAAATGAACTGTTACCTCAGACCCCCAGAACTCATTATCTTGCACAAACTTGTCCACACAGACTTGCCGAGTTTTTCATCTTGGACGAACTTGAGACTTTACATTATTACAACAATGCTATTTCCTACAAAAATATTAATTATTCTTAGTACACGTAACACAGCATAAAGAATACAGTACCTACCTATCTTGAAAGTTTTAAATAAGAACTTGTGTCAATTTAATTAAATCAGTTTTCGTTTATGTCGACCCCTAGGAAACCGATATCGACCCCTTGGGGTCCACTTTGGGAATCGCTGTGATAGTCCATGCTGCTGCAAACGTCGTCGAACTGTTCGTGCAGATGGTTGTTGTCTTGCAAACGTCCCCATCTGCCGACTCAGGGATCGAGACGTGGCTGCACGATCCGTTACAGCCATGCGGATAAGATGCCTGTCATCTCGACTGCTAGTGATACGAGGCCGTTGGGATCCAGCACGGCGTTCCGTATTACCCTCCTGAACGCACGGATTCTATATTCTGCTAAGAGTCATTGGATCTCGACCAACGTGAGCAGCAATGTCGCGATACGATAAACCGCAATCGCGATAGGCTACAATCCGACCTTCATCAAAGTCGGAAACGTGATGGTACGCATTTCTCCTCCTTGCACGAGACATCACAACAACGTTTCACCAGGCAACGCTGGTCAGCTGCTGTTTGTGTATGAGAATTCGGTTGGAAACTTTCCTCATGTCAGCACGTTGTAGGTGTCGCCACCGGCGCCAACCTTGTGTGAATGCTCTGCAAAGCTATTCGTTTGCATATCACAGCATGTTCTTGTGTCGGTTAAATTCCGCGTCTGTAGCACGTCATCTTCGTGGTGTAGCAATTTTAATGGTTAGTAGTGTACGACCCCATCTCTGTTATCTATGTACTTTGTGTCTTGTCGTCCATCATTTCCTGTGATTATCCAACAATATCTCTGTCCCTCAGCAGTTGTCAAGCAGTGTAGACATTCTAGCACGTGGAACGCCGGCAGCTGGCGAGTACTGTGTGTCGCCGCCCGGGGCGCCTCCTCGGCTGACCGCTGACCACGCCGCTTCAGGCGACGGAGAGGGACGCCGGCCGCATTACCATAGAGAGCAGAGCAGAGCCGGGCCAGCAGCGCAGTCCACCTTATCTGCTGAGTTCCGGCCTGGCGCTCATTTCGCTTGCTGGTCACGCACCGTCGCTCCCTAGGGCCAGCCTCGCCGAGCGGAAAACCACACCGCGGTCACCGCTGTTTTTTTGTCTTACATATTTTTCTCTTCTCTTCCCACCCTCGGCTCACCTCCCTGTTCCCATGACGGCTTTTTTCCGCTTTTAGTTCTGAATTAAGGATGGTGAAAACCGACCGGGTAAAAGCGTTATTGTAGTTCTGATTAACCGGTATGTTTCAGCATTCATTTGGTCTCTGTTATAACAGATGTTTTTCATATTCACTAATAACCGGGCAAAAATACCGAAATATCAATTAAGCATACAACCAGTGCTAAAATTTTCATTATTAAACATACCTTTTTTAAAGAACGAGTAATTTTTATTCATAAAATTTGCGTTGCTTTTTAATATTGCGTTATCAAAGAAATTGGGAGATGCATCAGTGCTATTTGAACAAAAATACTGACAGAAACGAGCAACAAACACATGGCGTAACAACTGGTACAGTTTTCTTGAGACAATAATGTATCTGGTGCCATGTGGTGTGGGCTATTAGATGGTACGCATGCACACACAGTGTGCAGGACTTTTCCCATCTGGGCTATATGTTAGTGTCTCACTTTCGTCTTCGGACAGCAGGTGTATCACAGAATGACACCAACCCTAATCTGGAAGTATTTTACAAAATGCGGTATCAATGAAGTACAATTGCCGGCCGGAGTAGCCGAGCGGTTCTAGGCGCTACAGTCTGGAACTGCGCGACCGCTACGGTCGCAGGTTCTAATCCTGCCTCGCGCATGGATGTGTGTGATGTCCTTAGGTTAGTTAGGTTTAAGTAGTTCTAAGCTCTAGGGGACTTATGACCTCAGCAGTTGAGTCCCATAGCGCTCAGAGCCATTTGAACCATTTCAAGTATAATCTTCCATTTGATTTAAAAGATTAAAGACAGGAGGGGCCACAACAAACTTGTCACAAAACATAAGCAGAAAACTTAAAACTTAACGGTTCATTCATAGTTTACAATAAACGCAGAAAACAAGTGTTCTGTTACCTGTGTCTACGCAAGATGCCTTTAACTGCTTGTAGAAGCGGAAGAATCAGCAGTGATCAATGACATGAGGATGCATAAGGCAATGGAAACCACTGCATTAAAGACACGTAACGTGTATCCACAGGACATGTGGCCCGTAATTGAAGAAGTGTCATGATGATCTCTCCATGGGAAAAAGATTCCGGAATAGTCCCCCATTCGGATCTCCGGGAGGGGACTGCCAAGGGGGAGGTTACCATGAGAAAAAGATTGAATAATCAATGAATGGATAACGTTACACGAATCGGAGCGTGGAATACCAGAAGCTTGAACGTAGTAGGGAAGCTAGAAAATCTTAAAAGGGAAATGCAAAAGCTCAATCTAGATATATTAGCGGTCAGTGAAGTGAAATGGAAAGAAGACAAGGATTTCTGGTCAGATGATTGTAGGGTAATATCAACAGCAGCAGAAAATGGTATAACGAAAGTATAATTCGTTATGAATAGGAAGGTACGGCAGAGAGTGTGTTATTGTGAACAGTTCATTGATTGGGTTGTTCTTATCAGAATCGACGGCAAACCGACACCGACAACGATAGTTCAGGTATATATGCCGACGTCGCAAGTTGAAGACGAAGAGACAGATAACGTATATGAGGATATTGAAAGGGTAATACAGTACGTAAATCATCATCATCATTTAAGACTGATTACGCCTTTCAGCGTTCAGTCTGGAGCATAGTCTCCCTTATAAAATTCCTCCATGATCCCCTTTTGAGTGCCAACATTGGTGCCTCTTCTGATGTTGAGCCTATTACTTCAAAATCATTCTTAGCGGAATCCAGGTACCTTCTCGTACAGTACGTAAAGGGAGACGAAAATCTAATAGTCATGGGAGACTAGAATGTAGTTGTAAGGGAAGGAGAAGAAGAAAACGTTACAGGAGACTATGGGCTTGGGACAAGGAATGAGAGAAGACTAATTGAGTTCTGCCAAGTTTCAGCTAGTAATAGCGCATACTCTGTTCCAGAATCACAAGAGGAGGAGGTAAACTTGGAAAAGGCCTGGTGATACCGGAAGATTTCAGTTAGATTACATTACTGTCTTGTAAGGCGTACCCAGGAGCAGATAAAGACTCATATCACAATATAATATTGATGAGGAGTAGGCTGAGTTTAATACATTAGTCAGGAAGAGTCAATAGTAAAGAATGACGAGATACGTATGAAGTTCTCTAAGGCTATAATACAGCAATAGGGAATAGCTCAGTAGGCAGTACAGTTGAAGAGGAATGGACATCTCTAAAAAGGGCAATCACAGAAGTTGGAAAGAAAAACGTAGATACAAAGAAAGTAACTGCGAAGAAACCTTGGGTAACAGGATAAATACTTCATTTGATCAATGATAGGCGGAAGCACAAAAATGTTCGGGGAAACTTAGGAATACCGAAATACAAATCGGTGAGGAATAAAATAAACAGGAAATGCCGGAAACCTAAGATGAAATGGATGCATGAAAAATGTGAAGAAATCGAAAAAGAAATTATTGTCGGAAGCACAGACTCAGCATACAGGAAAGTCAAGACAGCCTTCGGTGACATTAAAAGCAAGTGTGGTAACATTAAGAGTGCAACGCGAATTCCACTGCTAAATGCAGAGGAGAGAGCGGATAGGTGGAAAGAATAAATTGAAAGTGTCAGTAAGGGGGAAGATTTGGATGCTGTGATAGAAGAGGAAATAGGAATCGATATAGAAGAGATAGTTGACCCAGTATTAGAATCAGGCAGAAGGGATGGATAATAATCTATCAAAATTTCTAAAATCATTGGGGTAAGTGGCAACAAATCGACTATTCACGATGGTGTGTAGAGTGTATGAGTCTGGCGACATACCATCTGATTTCGGAAAAATATCATCCACACAATTCCGAAGACTGCAAGAGCTCATAAGTGCTAAAATTATCGGACAATCAGCTTAGCAGCTCAATCATCCACGTTGCTGACAAGAAAAATATACAGAAGAATGGAAAATAAAATTGATGATATGCTAGATGACGATCAGTTTGGCTTTAGGAAAGGTAAAAGCACGAGAGAGGCAATTCTGACGTTGAGGTTGATAATGGAAGCAAGACTACAGAAAAATCAAGACACGTTCATTGGATTTGTCGAAATGGAAAAAGCCTTCGATAATGTAAAATGAAGGAAGATGTTCGAAATTATGAGAAAAATAGGGGTAAGCTATAGGGACGGGTAATATACAATATGTACAAGAGCCAAGAGGGAGTAATAAGAGTGGACGACCAAGAACGTAGTGCTCGGATTGAAAAAGGTGTAAGACAGGGACGTAGTCTTTCCCCCCTACTGTTCAATCTGTACATCGAAGAAGCAATGATGGAAATAAAAGAAAGGTTCAGGAGTGGAATTAAAATTCAAGGTGAAGGGATATCAGCGATAGCATTCGCTGATGACATTGGTATCCTGAGTGAAAGTAAAGAAGAATTACATGATCTGCTGAATGGAATGAGGAATCTAATGAGCACGGAATATGAACTGAGAGTAAATCGAAGAAAGACGAAAGTAATAAGATGCATCAGAAATGAGAACAGCGAGAACATTAACATCAGAATTGATGGCCACGAAGTAGATGAAGTTAAGGAATTCTGCAACCTAGGCAATAAAATAACCAGTGATGGACGGAGTGTGGAGGACATCAAAAGTAGACTATCAATGGCAAAAATGGCATTCGTGGCCAAGAGACGTCTGCTAGTATCAAACATAGGCCTTAATTTGAGGAAGAAACTTCTAAGAACGTTCTCCTGGAGTATAGCAGACGAACGACTTCGCAACGCCTGCTCCCTTCTCCGCCACCGCCTACCATCATGTTATGTGGCCTGAAGTTGGTCAGTTACTAACCGAAACCGGTAACAACACAAATAAAGGTTTCTTACGGTCGAGAGTGTTTCTGTTTACTTGTAGTTCCTTGTGCTTGATTGTATTTAGTATCCACTGCTCGATAAAAGACAACTCCAGATGTCTCCATGCACTGATTTCAGCAATATGCGTCTACGTTACTCCTTCAAGTTCTTTTTGCTATCATCCGTCCCTCAGGTAGCCTTCTAGATCTCCTAATTGTGTCATGCATACCAGTCTGCTCTCTGATCTGTATATTTGTTTTTATTTTTTCTAATGTTTCCTAACTTTCTGCTCTGCATTCCTTACTGAGATGTTTGAACACACTGAATGTCAATGTCTCACTGACATAAGGCAAAACTTGAAACACGGTCGTTGTAAATTTCCCTTATTAGACACAATGAAATTTTAGTTTTGAAAACCCAGTTTAGTTTGAAATACATCCCTTGCCTTGAAGCTTTAACATGACTGTGTAATAAAATTCTGGAACATTTTTAATAATTTTTTTAACCAGATTTTAGGCAGACTTGTGTGATAACTTAGTCTAACCCAAAAATATTCAGTGACAACGATCAAACTTTCGCAAGCTGTAACGTAACATTTGTTCACGTGTTGCAGTACGAAATATATTAGTTAATTTCAGCATAAGAGATCTTATAGGCACTCGTGCATTTCTGTGGTCTCAACTAGCATTAAAATCCGAACTGCACACCAGAAAGTCGTGTACCTCTTAAATCTAGTGATTTTCGAAGAATGTATTGAGAGATCTGATCTGATGATGATGATGATGATCTATATCTACATCTACATGCATAATCCGCAAGCCACCTGACGGTGTGTGGCGGAGGGTACCTTGAGTGCTTCTATCGGTTCTCCCTTCTATTCCAGTCTCGTATTGTTCGTGGAAAGAAGGCTTGTAGGTATGCCTCTGTGTGGGCTCTAATCTCTCTGATTTTATCCTCATGGTCTCTTCGCGAGATATACGTAGGAGGGAGCAATATACTGCTTGACTCTTC
The DNA here is from genome assembly GCF_023864345.2 of Schistocerca serialis cubense. Lineage (NCBI taxonomy): Eukaryota > Metazoa > Arthropoda > Insecta > Orthoptera > Acrididae > Schistocerca > Schistocerca serialis. The sequence goes on along the minus strand of NC_064646.1, from coordinate 187,480,049 downwards.
GGTGAAGGTATGTTCTCGAAACTTCAACAAAAGCCCGTACTGAGCTACTGAGCGTCTCTCCTGCAGAGTCTTCCACTGGAGTTGATCTATCACCTTCGTAACGCTTTCGCGATTACTAAATGATCCTGTAACGAAGCGCGTTGCTCTCCGTTACATCTTCTCTCTCTATTCTATCAACCCTACCTGGTACAGATCCCACACCGGTGAGCAGTGGGCGAACAAGTGTACTGTCACCTACTTCCTTTGTTTTAGGACTGCATTTCCTTAGGGTTCTTCCAATGAATCTCAGTCTGGAGTCTGCTTTGCCGACGATTAATTTTGTATGGTCATTCCATTTTAAATCATTCCTAATATCTACTCCAGATAATTTATGGAATTAACTGCTTCCAGTTGCTGACCTGCTATATTGTAGCTAAATGATAAAGGATCTTTCCTTCCATGTATTCGCAGCACATTATACTTGTCTGCATTGAGATTCAATTGCCATTCCCTGCACTATGCGTCAGTTCGTTGCTGATTCTCCTGCATTTCATTACAATTTTCTATTGTTACAACCTCTCGATATACTACAGCATCATCCGCAAAAAACATCAGTGAACTTCCGATGTTATCCACAAGGTCATTTATATACAGGGTGGTCCATTGATAGTGAACGGGTAAAAAATATCACGAAATAAGCATCAAACGAAAAACACTACAAAGAACGAAACTCGTCTACTTTGAAGGGGGAAACCAGATGACGCAATGGTTGGCCCGCTAGATGGCGCTGTCATAGGTCAAACGGATATCAACTGCGTTTTTTTAAATAGGAACACCCATTTTTATTACATATTCGTATAGTGCGTAAAGAAATATGAATGTTTTAGTTGGACCACTTTTTTCGCTTTGTGATAGATGCCGCTGTAAGAGTCACAAACGTATAAGTACGTCGTATCACGTAACATTCCGCCAGTGCGGACGCTATTTGCTTCGTGATACATTACCCATTTTAAAATGGGCCGTTTACCAATTGCGGAAAATGTCGATATCGTGTTGATGTATGGCAATTGTGATCAAAATGCCCAACGGGCGTGCGCTTTGTATGCTACTCGGTATCCTGGACGACATCATCCACGTGTCTGGACCGTTCGCCGGATAGTTACGTTATTTAAGGAAACAGGAAGTGTTTAGCCTCATGTGAAACGTCAACCACGACCTGCAACAAATGATGATGCCCAAGTAGGTGTTTTAGCTGCTGTCGCGGTTAATCCGCACATCAGTAGCAGACAAATTGCGCGAGAATCGGGAATCTCAAAAACGTCGGTGTTGAGAATGCTACATCAACATCGATTTTACCCGTACCATATTTCTATGCACCAGGAATTGCATGGCGACGACTTTAAACGTTGTGTACAGTTCTGCCACTGGGCGCAAGAGAAATTACGGGACGATGACAGATTTTTTTGCACGCGTTCTATTTAGCGACGAAGCGTCATTCACCAACAGCGGTAGCGTAAACTGGCATAATATGCACTATTGGGCAATGGAAGGTCCACGATGGCTGCGACAAGTGGAACATCGGCGACCTTGTCGGGTTAATGTATGGCGCGGCATTATGGGAGGAAGGATAATTGGCCCCCATTTTATCGATGGCAATCCAAATGGTGCAATTTAAGCTGATTTCCTACATAATGTTCTACTGATGTTACTACAAGATGTTTCACTGCATGACAGAATGGCGACGTATAGTCGTGCTCAAAAGTATCCGAACGACCTGAATTGCATTTCGCCTGATTCGCAAGCAACACACATATCGCAGCTGTCTCGCAGGGGCTCAATCGCGCCTCGGTACAGTCGTTTCACTATTCAAAATGGTTCCAACAAGTCACCACTAGAAAACACTGCTCTGTAGCGCAATCACTCAAGAAGAAAAGTTAATACCACGATATCACAAATATCACGGAACACCTTACGACAGATAAGACTGTCCTTAAGGTTTGTAAGCTCACATTAACTCCAATAAATGACATATCTGAAATGTTACTACTCTTATTACTAGGTCAGATAGGTAATGCACGTAGTAAGTTCGTCGTAGTCATGATTTCCTCTTCAAAGCAATATACCGTTCATATTATTTAACACAACATGACATTAAAAAATTAAGTTACTCACTAGCAGCTAGTTGAGAATATGTATGAACTTTAATGACACGACGAACCATCTGGTTGTGCATATGGGTTCAAATGGCTCTGAGCACTATGGGACTTAACAGTTGTGGTCATCAGTCCCCTAGAACTTAGAACTACTTAATCCTAACTAACCTAAGGACATCACACATATCCATGCCCGAGGCAGGATTCGAACCTGACACCGTAGCAGTCGCGCGGTTCCGGACTGCGCGCCTAGAACTGCGAGACCACCGCGGCCGGCTTATGGATTCAAACCTAAATCATGCAGACTAAGCAAAGATTTCGTGACTGATGGAAACTAACACTCATTCCTGACTAGGCATACAGAGAGTGATATACCTCGATTTTAGACAGAGTCAGTTAGTAAATATCAACTTTAAATTACGTAACGTAAACACTTTAGCGGACGCAAATTCCCACCCAGCATCTATCGTCCCTGTTAACGAACTACGAGAGATGGTAAATATAGCTTCTTCACAAGTAACTTACTTGAAATGCCGTGAGGTAAAGCTTTGCGTTGGACAGGGATTCGAACACGGGACCTAATCGGATTGATGTCGAAGCACAATCAACTGTGACATATCGGATTTTCTCGGCAGTAGCTAGATGTTTTAACTGAAATGACGAGACGAAACATTAATTTTTTCCTTCCCAGGACTCCAACACGGCACCTATCGTTGTTATATTCTAGAGAAAACGAAGATCAAATACAGGTTTGTTACGCCAGCAGCGAGCATGTTTGAACTAGAAATAATATGACGAAGAGTTCAGTGCTGACTGGGAATCGAATCCCACACATAACCTTGTTGACTACACACAAAGAGACGTCAGCTACCGATTTTTTTCCACCAGCAGCTCGGAATAACATCCTTGAACTTACAGTGATCTCGCAAATAATTCTGTGTCTCACTGGGAGTCAAAAATGTCACATAACGTTAGTGTTGACAACGAATGACAATACCTTAAAAATCAAAATTATTATCCACCAACAGATAGGTATTCTTATGCTAGAACTTGATAATACATAATGAAAACTTTAGTGCCAGGCCAGGATTCGAACCCATTCACGCGCAATATGTGGAGATGTTTTGACCACCGCGTCGTTCACGTAAGGTAGACAGTACGGTCGTGCTCCCCTCAGAAATCTATGTGCGGCAATATGCTCGATCTGGCAACATTGTAGACTGCAGCACTTCCCAGAGGAAGACTTTACTGAAGTCTGAGTACATCACTCTTGAATACGACCGTAGTTTTGAGGTAAAACGCGAGACTAGCTAATATGACGTCTGGGCAACCGAAAGCACACATCGACAAAATTTTTATCGCCCCTTTCCTCTCGGTGCTGAAGCAATTAGTGTAACTGAAGTGAATCTACAATATATTTCACTTTCTGTCACTTGCCAATTGCCCGTATTTGAAGCTACCCAGAGAAAAAGTAAGTTGCCACAGCCGCTGTTAGTGAATGTCTGCAGATAGTTCCTAATTCCTATTGTGGAAATTTAGCATAGAGGCCCTATAGTAATCAAGAGGTTCATTTCCTTCATAGTTATTACCCTGGCATATGAGTCTTAAGTGAAGAACAATATTGAAATTCGTATCGTTGACAGTCAATTCGAATTTCTTCAGAGACGCTTGTATTGTGAAGCAGCTTGGCAGACAGAAAGCCGAGATCTATGACCATTAACACAACTTACTGAGTCGAGCTACCAAAAGGACTTGATGCGTAAAAGTTTTCTTCCGATTTTGTTACAGAATTTTTTTTTTGGAAATTCTTAACTCCATTATATATATATATATATATATATATATAAAACAAACACAAAAATACACACAAAATTCAAGCTTTCGCAACAAACTGTTGCCTCATCAGGAAAGAGGGAAGGAGAGGGAAAGACGAAAGGATGTGGGTTTTAAGGGAGAGGGTAAGGAGTCATTCCAATCCCGGGAGCGGAAAGACTTACCTTAGGGGGAAAAAAGGACAGGTATACACTCGCACACACACACATATCCATCCACACATATACACATATAGTCAGGAACGAGTTTAGTTTCCATCAGTCACGAAATCTTTGCTTAGTCTGCATGACCTGAGTTTGAATCCATGTGCACAACGAAACGGTTCGTCGTGTCATTTAAAGTTCATACATATTCTCAACTAGCTGCTAGTGCGTAACTTAATTTTTTAATGTCATGTTGTGTTAAAAAATATGACCAGTATGTTACTTTGAAGAGGAAATCATGACTACGACGAACTTACTGCGTGCGTTACCTATCTGACGTAATAATGAGAGTGGTAACATTTCAGATATGTCATTTAACGCAGTAAATGTGAGCTTATAAACCTTAAGGACAGTCTTATCTGTCATAAGGTGTCCACTGATATTTGTGATATCGTGGTATTACTTTTCATCTTGAGTTATTGCGATACAGAGCAGTGTTTTCTAGTGGTGACTTGTTGGAACTATTTTCAATAGTGAAACGACTGTACCCAGGAACGATTAGAGCACCTGCGAGACAGCTACGATATGTGTGTTGCTTGCGAATCAGGCGAAATGCAATTCAGGTCGTTCGGATACTTTTGAGCACGACTGTACTCCCAACATGATGGATGTCCGGCACATAGTTCGCGTGCGGTTGAAGCGGTATTGAATAGCATATTTCATGACAGGTGAATTGGTCGTCGAAGCACCATACCATGGCCCGCACGTTCACCGGATCTGACGTCCCCGGATTTCTTTCTGTGGGGAAAGTTGAAGAATATTTGCTATCGTGATCCACCGACAACGCCTGACAACATGCGTCAGCGAATTGTCAATGCATGTGAGGACATTACGGAAGGCGAACTACTCGCTGTTGAGAGAAATGTAGTTACATGTATTGCCAAATGCATTGAGGTTGATGGACATCATTTTGAGCATTTATTGCATTAATATGGTATTTACAGGTAATCACCCTGTAACAGCATGCGTTCTCAGAAATGATAAGTTCACAAAGGTACATGTATCACACTGGAAAAACCGAAATAAAATGTTCAAACTTACCTACGTTCTGTTTTTTAATTTAAAAACCTACCTGTTACCAACTGTTCGTCAAAAATTGTGAGCCATATGTTTGTGACTATTACAGCGCCATCTATCACAAAGCGAAAAAAGTGAACCAACTAAAACATTCACATTTCCTTACGCACTACACGAAGATGTAATAAAAATGGGGGTTCCTATGAAAAAAAAAACGGAGTTGATATCCGTTTGACCTATAGCAGCGCCATCTAGCGGGCCAACCATAGCACCATCTGGTTTCCCCCTTCAAGCTAGACAAGTTTCGTTCTTTGTAGTTTTTTCGTTTGACTCTTATTTCGTGAGATATTTGGCTCGGTCACGATCAATGGACCACCCTGTATATTGTGAATAGCAACGGTCCTACGACACTCCCCTGCGGCACACCTGAAATCACTCTTACTTCGGAAGACTTCTCTCCATTGAGAATGACATGCTGCGTTCTTTTATCTAGGAACTCTTCAATCCAATCACACAATTGGTCTGATAATCTATATGCTCTTACTTTGTTCATTAAAAGACTGCGGGGAACTGTATCAAACGCCTTGCGGAAGTCAAGAAACACGGTATCTACCTAGGAACCAGTGTCTATGGTCCTCTGAGTCACGTGGACGAACAGCTCCAGCTGGGTTTTACACGATCGTCTTTTTTGAAACCCATGCTGATTCCTACAGAGCAGTTTTCTAGTCTCCAGAAAATTCATTATACCCGAACATAATACACGTTCCAAAATTCTACAACTAATCGACGTTAAAGATATAGGTCTATAGTTCTGCACATCTGTTCGATATCCCTTCTTGAAAACGGAGGTGACCTGTGCCCTTTTCCATTCTTTTGGAACGCTACGCTCTTCTAGAGACCTACGGTACACCGCTGTAAGAAGGGGGGCAAGTTCCTTCGCGTACTCTGTGTAAAATCGAACTGGTATCCCATCTGGTCCAGCGGTCTTACCTCTTTTGAGTGACTTTAATTGTTTTTCTATCCCTTTGTCATCTATTTCGATATCTACCATTTTGTCATCTGTGTGACAGTCTAGAGAAGGAACTACAGTGCAGTCTTCCTCCTTGAAACAGTTTTGGAAAAAGACATTTAGTATTTCGGCCTTTAGTCTGTCATCCTCTGTGTCAGTAATATTTTTGTCTGAAAGTGTCTGGAGATTTTGTTTTGATCCACCTACCGCTTTGACATAAGACCAAAATTTCTAACGATTTTCTGCCAAGTCAGTACATAGAACTTTACTTTCCAATTCGTTGAACGCCTCTCGCATAGCCCTCCTCACACTACATTCCTCTTCGTGTAATTTTTGTTTGTCTGCAAGGTTTTGGCTATGTTTATGTTTGCTGTGAAGTTTCCTTTGCTTCCGTAGCAGTTTTATAACTCAGTTGTTGTACCACGGTGGCTCTTTTCCATCTCTTACGATCTTTCTTGGAACATACTCATCTAATGGATATTGTACGATGGTTTTGAACTTTGTCCACTGAACCTCAACACTATCTGTACTTGAGATGAAACTTTTGTGTTGAGGCGTCAAGTACTCTGAAATCTGATTTTTGTCACTTTTGCCAAACAGAAAAATCTTCCTACCTTTTTTAATATTTCTGTTTCCTGCTGAAATCATCGATGCAGTAACCGCTTTATGATCGCTGATTCCCTGTTCTGCGTTAACTGTTTCAAATAGTTCCGGTCTGTTTGTCACCAGAAGGTCTAATGTGTTATCACCACGAACCGGTTCTCTGTTTAACTGGTCAAGGTAGTTTTCAGATAAAGCATTCAAAAAAATTTCACTGGATTCTTTGCCCTGCCACGCGTTATGAACGTTTGAGTCTCCCAGTCTATATCCGGCAAATTAAAAATCTCCACCCAGAACTATAACATGGTGGGGAAATCTACTCGAAATGTTTTCCATATTGTCCTTCAGGTGCTCAGCCACAACAGTTACTGAGCCAGGGTGCCTATAGAGACATCCAATTACCCTGTCTGAGCCTGCTTTAACCGTGACCTTCACCCAAATTATTTCACATTTCGGATCTCCGTCAATTTCCTTCGATACTATTGCACTTCTTATCGCTGTAAATACGCCTCCCCCTTCACCGTCCAGCCTGTCTGCGGTATACATTCCAATCTGAGTTTAGAATTTCATTACTGTTTACGTCTGGTTTCAGCCAACTTTCTGTCCCTAGTACTATGTGGGCATTGTTACCGTTTATTAATGAGAGCAGTTCTGGGACCTTTCTATAGACGCTCCTGCAGTTTACTATTAGCACATTAATATTGTTATTCCCTGTTGCATTTTCCCTACTCCTACCCTGCCGTGTCTCAGGAGGTGTCTTGTCGGGACTAGGGAGGGAATTCTCTAACCTAAAAAACCCACATGTGCACTCCACACGTACTCCCCTACCCTTGTAGCCGCTTCCTGCGTGTAGTGCACGCCTGACCTATTCAGGAGGGCCCTACATTTCTCCGCCCGATAGCGGAGGTCGAGAAATTTGCACCCCAGATCTCCTCAGAATTGTATGAGCCTCTGGTTTAAGCCTCCCACTCGGCTCCAAACCAGCGGACCGCGATCGGTTCTGGGAATGACACTACAAATAGTTAGCTCAGATTCCACCCTGCGAGCGAGGCATTCCGCCTTCACCAACATCGCCAACCGCCTCTATGAACTGAGGATGGCCTCTGAACCCAGACGGCAGGAGTCATTGGTGCCGACATGAGCAACAATTTGCAGTCGGGTCCACCCAGTGCTCTCTATTGCCTCTGGCAGGGCCTCCTCCACATCTCTGATGAGGCCCCCCGGCAAGCAGACAGAGTGAACACTGGCGTTCTTCCCCGACCTTTCCGCTATTTCCCCAAGGGGCTCCATCAGCCGCCTAACATGGAGCTCCCAATCACTAATAAACCCCTCCCCCCGTGTGCCTGCTCGGACCTTGCTGAAGGAGCGGCCACATGTCCACTCACAGGCAGAGCGGGCGATGCCACACGGCCAGCCTCCACATTGACCCTCCGTCTCGTGCGACGCGAACGCCGTTGAACCCGCCATTCCCCTTGGGGAGAGTTAAGAAATCAACTTTTAACTCGATTGCTAATCCACTAAAGGCGACTGATAGCTGAGTAAACTGTGCTTACTAGACACTTCTTGTTGGAAACAATGAAAATAAGCACTAACTGTCACCGGACAGTATTCACAACAAACACGAAATCTGTGGAACACTATTACTAGTACCCGAAAATTCAAGCTTCCTAAAAGCAAGGGATATTCTCTGCCTCGTGATGACTGGGTGTTGTGTGATGTCCTTAGGGTAGTTAGGTTTAAGTAGTTCTAAGTTCTAGGGGACTGATGACCATAGATGTTAAGTCCCATAGTGCTCAGAGCCATTTGAACCTAAAACAAAACACACGGAAAAAGAAGTGACTGGTAAGAAAAACACAGTTAATACTTAAATTTACGTAGCTTGCTGCACAGGATATGTGGGGGGCTCAACTGCGCGGTCATCAGCGCCCGTACAAAGTCCCAAATTTTACTCAGTTCACTTTAGCCACTGTCACGAATGAGGATGAAATGATGAAGACAACACAGACAGCCAGTCCCCGGGCAGAGGAAATCCCCAACCCGGCCGGGTATCGACCTAGGGACCCTGTGATCCAGAGGCAGCAAGGCTAACCACTAGACCACGAGCTGAGGACTCTGACCTGAAGAATAGAGCTGTCTGCGGAACTGCAGCGAGCAGTAAAATACTTACCGGAAGACTGAAATACAAAACAAATGCAAAAATGGAGAATAACATGTGGTGCTACGAACCAAGTGCGTGGCTTGTTTAACCATAGCCGCTAAACAGGACAAAGACAACGATTGTTGGGTGCGAACATGCAAACCATGTAATTCAGAGAATTAACAAAGGGAGTAAGCAGGCGAATGCAGATAGCTTTGTACAATGATTCTGGTGCTGACTATTTGAGGTTCCTAACGAGCAGGTTTACACAGGCGATTATAAGCAATTTCTGGTGTTACACAAAGGCGCATAATATACACAGTTTTACAATATTCACAAAAAATATTTTTCGTAATTCAATTTCCTCACACATAACAGAATGAGAGTGGGTCTGGATGCCACATATGCTCACGGATGATTGAGATACGACTGCATATTGCTATCCATGTGGACATGTAACCCAGTACTGATCATAAAGGAAAGCCAAGTTACATTTTATTTTGAGCAATCACATCACATGAAAGTTTACTCCGGCTAACTATGACTCGATAAACTAACGCGTCTAAACGAATGCACTCTGACATCGATGAAAAGTGTTGCATGTAGAGCATGTTTCAGTCCCACCCAGCGAGCACGATGCAGCTTGATGAAGGCTGCTGCCAGAGTCCACTACCTCACAGTTATGAGGCCAGGGGCGTCCGAACGAAATAGAATACACGCTTTCACACAACCGAAATTCCTCGTGGTTGGCTCAATATAGCCACAGTCCCCGACGCACGTGAGAAATGTCAGGCGCGCCTCGTTCGGAGACGCCACGAGTGACCAGCTTCTGGTAGCGCGTCTGAAACTATGTACCTCTTTGGAAAACACAGCACTGACGAGTAGCATACTTGTGTAATGACTTACTGTGAATAGCATAAGCGTTTTCAAATGTACAAATCAGAGAAAAATTTCACCATTTTCATTTTCCTGGCCGTTAACCAAGAAACCTAAGTTGTTTTATCTGACTAGAGGTTAGTGCTGCTTTTTACAGAAAACGACACAATTTACAGAAATGCGTTACTTGCCCCACAGGTACCAAAAGAATTTATAAAAAAATTATAAAACGCACGTTAATGCACCTAGTTTACAATAAGCAGCTAGCCTCAGTCATCGGCAATCTTGATGTGCACACCTTCTTGTGAGATGATGCAATTTTACATTTCCAAAGCATTAAACTCTGCACACGTGGCAACTAAAATATTTCATTATTTCTTTGATAGAGAGGTCGAACAGAGTTGGGGGGTGGGGGTGGGAGAGGAGAGAAATACTGTGTCCTTGTCTTGCGCCGTTATTAGTGCGAGCACTTCTCTCTTGATTTTTAATTCTTATCGTAAATTCTTCGACCTTTTATCCGTCTTCCATATCATCTACTTTTCCTGAGAATCCCAAACATCATGCACCATTTTACTTTGTCGAAAGCTTTTTATAGGTCGACAAATCCTACAAAGACGTCTTTATTTTTCTTACTGTGCAGTGCACTCCGTTTACTAAGGAAAAACCCGAACAGCTTTGATCAATTCTGTACGTTTATCCACAAGTGCGCAACTTCACCTGTTAGGGATGCGACGTATCGGGAAGCAGCCGGAAGTTGTCACCCACTCGCTCCCAGCCCCACGGCCACTTGGACACATGTGAGTGAACACAAACCCTGCAGAGACATCGAACATCCCCCCCCCCCCCCCCCCCAACCCCCACGTCTTGCTCCCCGGCAGTTACGAGTTAATTTCCCTCTGGTCTGCTCCGTGCTCGCAACTTATATGGGGGTCACCCTGACAAATTAAGTAAATAACGAAAGTTGGACGTCGCAGGGCACACTCTTCGCGACTGCCTCCCTCCCTTCCTCCCGCCCTTCCACCTCCCACCGACCTTCCCCCCTCTCGCTGTCGCCCCTGTTTCGCAGACCCCCACCCCGCTCTCGCCCGAGGGCGGCCGGTAATCAGTGCGTGTCTTAAAGTTGTCACTCGCAGCCGCCAGGCGCGCCCTCGCGAGGGTTCTGCACTTCAGTACGAGACCTACAGTGGCTCGGCTGCTATGCCTCCTGCACGCTGTTGTTATCGTATTTCCTTCTGTGACTGGAGTATTAGAGTCTTCCAACGACTAGTCACTTGTTCTGACTGCCTCCAACGTCACAACGTGTGTGTGGAAAACATGAGTGATTAGTATCTGTACAGTTTATACAGGGAGTCCATAAATACCCGGAATCGTTACAGAAAACCATAAATTGGAAACTATTAAAGATACAGCATCGTGGTTTGTAGTAAAACATTTAGCAGCTCTCAATGGTTTTTTTTCTGTTGTACCAGAACTTCAGCGTGTGGTACCACTTACAGGCGGTATTTGAGTTATGCCCCAGAACTGGCCAGTACTGCAGCATCAACAATTCTGATCACTTCATTGATTCGTGGTCGAAGGGTAGCAATGTCATTGACCAATGTTGCGTACACGCAAACCTTGATGTAATCCACAAACAGAAGTCTAACGGCGTGGCATCGGGTTCAAACTGCATTGCTGTAAGGCGACGAACGGCTGCCGCATCTTCGATCTTTGGTAGCAGGAATTGTTCGAGCTTGTCCAGATAAACTTTTCCCATTACGGTTTTCTCTTCGAAGAAAAGTAGGACTATCACCCTACCGTGCAATAGGCCATACCAGACATTAAGTTTCGGTCTATCACGAACGTGTTCACGTGTGTTGTATGTTTTTCCAGTGCCCCAAGTCCTAATTTTGTAGTGATTCACAATTCCAGAACGTTACCTCCTCTAAAAACAGGCACTTTTTCAGCTAGTCATTGTCAGCGCCTGTGGAGGCCAGGGTGGAACACGCGAATACGTACCGCAGAGCACAATCATTAGACTGCAATGCTCGGATCACTTGCACTCTGCGTGCAAGAAGGCATATAACCGGTTATGTAACACTTTAGTAACAGTTGATTTGCGCCGGCGGGAGTGGCCGAGCCGTTAAAGGCGAGTCTGGAACCGCACGACCGCTACGGTCGCAGGTTCGAATCCTGCCTCGGGCATGGATGTGTGTGATGTCTTTAGGTTAGTTAGGTTTAAGTAGTTCTAAGTTCTAGGGGACTTATAACCACAGCAGTTGAGTCCCATAGTGCTCAGAGACATTTTTTTGAGTTGATTTGCTTCCTGCTATTAGTGTACTGGACGACGAAATGAGTTCTGGGGGCTGTGCTGAAGTGCAGTTTGCACTCTGTGAATGTGTTCTTGAGACACAGCTGGATGCCCACTTTGAGGAAGGTCTTTACAATGCGTGTCTCTTCAAAGTTTTTGAACTATCACACTGTGCTTGTTGTTTGCCGTTGGTGTTCTCCCGTATCAGCTTCGATAATCCCACAGTATATTTCTCACAATTCTGCACGCCAGATGACACCTCCCGACTTTACCCGGTCTGTCGCCATTTTGAAGCATTCCATTTCAAAACCACATCAAAGCACGAAGGAAAAAACTTTGAGAGCTGCTAAACGTTTTACAGCAAACCACAATTCTCTGTCTCTTATAGTTTCTAAATTGTGTGTGTTTTTTAAATGATGGCGGGACTTTATGGACACACTGTACGGTGGGACAGAAGCAGAAATATGCAATACATGTCGCAACATCGTCTTTATACAGTCGTCAGCAACTGATTTAGATTCACCTACCTAGGAGCTTGTCGCATCCTATTTGACGCTGATGACAACGAGTCGACTGTGATCGTGGTTTCGACGCTACGAGACACCGAAGGTGATATGGGACTGTATCCTGATCCATGGCCGATCAGCTGCCACCCACAACTCACGGAGACCTGCCAGACACATTAACATTGTTTTCAAACTTTTTGTAGGTTATCAGTTACCTGTGAAGAAATTGACGATGTCATAAATTGACAAAGTACTCGTACACGTAATATGAATCAAAACGTTACACAAAACATAAAGAATTAGAGCAAAATGTTTACCGTATAATTAAAGAGTGAACGTCTTACTGCCTTATATGAGACAGAACTTTTCTTCGTAGTACCAAGACGGCATAAATAACAAAGAGCGAAACAGATATGAGTAAAAAAAAAAAAAAGAAAGAAAAAGCCAGACTGACATAGTCCTTACACCTATTAATAATAGTAGCTATGGAGGAGGATGAATATATATTATGTCGTTTTTGTAGAATGTTTTGTGTCAGGATGTGTTTGCTCATAACCATTTTGTTCTTTATTATTTATATTGCCAATGAACCCACGAAGAAAAGCTCTGTCATATAGAGGTGTAACTCACGCTTTGTCGTAAAGATTTCACTCTATTTGTTTATTTTTTGTGGAAATTTTTGATTCATGTTACATGTACACTATGTGATCAAAAGTATCCGGACACCCCCAAAAACATACGTTTTTCATATTAAGTGCATTGTGCTGCCACCTACTGCCAGGTACTCCATATCAGCAACGTCAGTAGTCATTAGACATCGTGAGAGAGCAGAATGGGGCACTCCGCAGAATTCATGGACTTCGAACGTGGTCAGGTGATTTTGTGTCACTTGTGTCATACGTCTGTACGCGAGATTTCCACGCTCCTAAACATCCCTAGGTCCACTGTTTCCGATGTGATAGTGATGTGGAAACGTGAAGGGACGGGTACAGCACAAAAACGTACAGGCCGACCTCGTCTGTTGACTGACAGAGACCACCGACAGTTGAGAGGGTCGTAATGTGTAATTGGCAGACATCTATCCAGACCATCAAACAGGAATTCCAAACTACATCAGGATCCACTGTAAGTACTATGACTGTTAGGTGGAAAGTAGGAAAACTTGGATTTCATGGTCGAGCGGCTGCTCATAAGCCACACGTCACGCCGGTAAATGCCAAACGACGCCTAGCTTGGTGTAAGGAGAGTAAGCACTGGACGATTGAACAGTGGAAGAACGCTGTGTCTAGTGACGAATCACGGTACACAATATGGCGATCCGATGGCAGGGTGTGAGTATGGCTAATGTTCGGCGAACGTCATCTACCAGCGTGTGTAGTGCCAACAGCGAAATTCGTAGGTGATGGTGTTATAGTGTGATCGTGTTTCTCATGGAGGTGGCATGCACCTCTTGTTGTTCTGCGTGGCACTATCACAGCATAGGCCTACATTGATGTTTTAAGCACCTTCTTGGTTCCCATTGTTTAAGAGCAATTCGGGGATGGCGATTGCATCTTTCAACACGATCGAGCACCTGCCCGCCTGTGGCGTAGTGGTTACACGACAATAACATCCCTGTAATGGACTGGCCTTCACAGAGTCCTGACCTGAATCCTAAAGAACACCTTTGGGATGCTTTGGAACGCCGACTTGGTGCCAGGCCTCACTGACCGACATCGATACCTCTCCACAGTGCAGCACTCCGTGACGAATTGGCTGCCATTCCCCAAGAAACCGTCCAGCACCTGGTTGAACGTATGCCTACGAGAGTAGAACCTGTCATCAAGGCTAAGGGTGGGCCAACACCATACTGAATTACAGCATTACCGATGGAGGGCGCCACGAACTTGTAAGTCATTTTCAGCTAGGTGTCTGGATACTTTTGATCACATAGTACACATTGTCAACATAAGATCACACTTGCAGCTTGCAGTGTTTCCGCACATACATTATCTGTGCTTTTAAATATTTATTCTATAGTGCACAGTGCCTCAAGTCAAAGACTGCGAGGCGGAAAAATGTGGTATCTAGCATACTTACATTCTATGTACTTACGGTCGGTGTTTACTTACAGTGAATGACTGTGAAGTCAAGTGCAACTGTGTATATGTGCTCATAACCTGCAAAATGTGCATTATGAGGATGGATTTCCCATAGCTAACACGAGTCAATGCAATGTAAGTATCCTAAAACGTGACTACCTTTTCGTTTCGTAAACGTTTAGGTACAGGTAACTAAATTTCCGTCATTTCCACGAGCGCCACGTCCGCCCCCGGTAGCTGAGTGGTCAGCGCGACGGACTGTCAATCCTAAGAGCCCGTGTTCGATTCGCGGGTGGATAGGAGATTTTCTCCGCTCGGGGACTGGGTGTTGTGTTGTCCTAATCATCATCATTTCATCCCCATCGACGCACAAGTCACCGAACTGACGTCAAATCGAAAGACTCGCACCAGGCGAGCTGTCTACCTGACGGGAGGCCCTCGTCACACGCCATTATTATTACCAGCACCACGACGTCAGCGTCTTGTTGTACATCGTCTACATAATATTCCTGTAAAACCTCCATCTGATGAAGAGCATGCAGTGTGTCCAAACTAGTTAATGGTACAGAAAATAAATCGTATCAAAATTTAAAAAAAAATAGTCACTGGCTTCATATCCGCATATTATAACCAGCTAATTTATCCGTCTAAATAGCTGCTGGAATTCGCCATTCTCAATGGACGTAGTGAATCGTACGAAAGACGCTGCTATAATACTCATGCAGAAATTGATAAGATTTCAGAGTGGTGCAAAGATTGGAAACTCACTTCAGATTTTAAGAAATCTAAAAACTTTGTACCTTTCGACTACAATTTCAATGAGCCATAAATCAGAAAACTCATACAAATACCTAGGTGTAGCTACAGGGCGCAGCGTAATTGAAGGTTAACTTCTTTGAGGATCCATAATTGTCTCCCATTACGATGCAGAAGTTTGAAATCTGGTTCAAAGGTGCCTGCAATCTTCCTATGTAATGGTCCAAAAGCTTGGCGCTCTGCGATGTTATCTTCGGGCTGGGATACGCTTCAAACAGCAAGGTGTCGACACTTGCGAAGAAAAGGCCATAGCTCAAAAGTTCATGTTAGGTGTTAGGTGGGTTAATAATGTCACACTGGCGGCAAACGCAAGGGGAAACATAGCTCCAGAGAGCCACTTGCTGCAGTACGCTGATGCGGCATTGCGGAGTAGCCCGCCTGCCGGTCGGTGACCGGCTGATTGCCGAAACCAGGGACTCTTCGACACATGGCATACCTTACACCTGCCGCAATCACAGACCAACGAAACCGCTGTGGCGCGTATAAATCTGGAATACATTTCACATAAATTTCCTCAGCATGTTATAATCTTAGGTGGAGATTTCAATTTACCAGATATAGACTGGGACACTCAGATGTTTAGGACGGGTGGTAGGGACAGAGCATCGAGTGACATTATACTGAGTGCACTATCCGAAAATTACCTCGAGCAATTAAACAGAGAACCGACTCGTGGAGATAACATCTTGGACCTACTGATAACAAACAGACCCGAGCTTTTCGGCTTTGTAAGAGCAGAACAGGGAATCAGTGATCATAAGGCCGTTGCAGCATCCCTGAATATGAAAGTAAATGGGAATATAAAAAAGGAAGGAAGGTTTATCTGTTTAGCAAGAGTAATAGGAGGTAGATTTCAGACTACCTAACAGATCAAAACGAAAATTTCTGTTCCGACACTGACAATGCTGAGCGTTTATGGAAAAAGTACAAGGCAATCGTAAAATGCGTGCCGAGTAGAACTGTGAGGGACGGGAAAAGCGCACCGTGGTTCAACAACAAAGTTAGGAAGCTACTGCGAAAGTAAAGAGAGCTTCACTGCAAATTTAAACGCAGCCAAAACCTCTCTGACAAGCAGAAGCTAAACGATATCAAAGTTAGCGTAAGGAGGGCTATGCGGGAAGCGTTCAGTGAATTCGAAAGTAAAATTCTATGTACCGACTTGACAGAAAATTCTAGGAAGTTCTGGTCTTACGTTAAATCAGTAAGTTGATCGAAACAGCATATCCAGACACTTTGGGATGACAATGGCATTGAAACAGAGGATGACACGCGCAAAGCTGAAGTAATAAACACCTTTTTCCAAAGCTGTTTCGCAGAGGAAGACAGCACTGCAGTTCCTTCTCTAAATCCTCGCACGAACGAAAAAATGGCTGACATCGAAATAAGTGTCCAAGAAATAGAAAAGCAACTGAAATCACTCAACAGAGGAAAGTCCACTGGACCTGACGGAATACTAATTCGATTCTACACAGAGTACGCGAAAGAACTTAACCCCCTTCTAACGGTCGTGTACCGCAAGTCTCTAGAGGAACGGAAGGTTCCAAATGATTGGAAAAGAGCACAGGTGGTTCCAGTTTTCAAGAAGGGTTGTCGAGCAGATGCACAAAACTCAAAACTATAGGCCTATATCTCTGACATCAATCTGTTGAAGAATTTTAGAACATGTTTTTTGCTGGCGTAACATGTCATTTCTGGAAACCCAGAATCTATTTTGTAGGAATCAACATGGATTCCGGAAACAGCGATCGTGTGAGACCCAACTCGCTTTATTTGTTCATGAGACACAGAAAATATTACATACAGGCTCCCAGGTATATGCCATTTTCCTTGACTTCCGGAAGGCGTTCGATACAGTTCCACACTGTCGCCTGATAAACAAAATAAGAGCCTACTGAATATCAGACCAGCTGTGTGGCTGGATTGAAGAGTTTTTAGCAAATAGAACACAGCATGTTGTTCTCAATGGAGAGACGTCTGCAGACGTTAAAGTAACCTCTGGCGTGCCACAGGGGAGTGTTATGAGACCATTGCTTTTCACAATATATGTAAATGACCTAAGAGATAGTGTCGGAAGTTCCATGTGGCTCTTCGCGGATGATGCTGTAGAATACAGAGGAGTTGCAGCATTAGAAAATTGCAGCGAAATGCAGGAAGATCTGCAGCGGATAGGCACTTGGTGCAGGGAGTGGCAACTGACCCTTAACATAGACAAATGTAATGAATTGCGAATACATAGAAAGAAGGATCCTTTATTGTATGATTATACGATAGCGGAACAAACACTGGTAGCAGTTACTTCTGTAAAATATCTGGGAGTATGCGTACGGAACGATTTGAAGTGGAATGATCATATAAAATTAACTGTTGGTAGGGCGGGTGCCAGGTTGAGATTCGTTGGGAGAGTCCTTGAATAGTGTGGTCCATCAACAAAAGATGTGGCTTACGGGACACTCGTTCGATCTATACTTGAGTATTGCTCATCAGTGTGGGATCCGTACCCCGACCGGGTTGACAGAGGAGATATAGGCGATCCAAAGAAGAGCGGCGCGTTTAGTCACAGGGTTATTTGGTAAGCGTGATAGCGTTACGGAGATGTTTAGCAAACTCAAGTGGCAGACTCTGCTAGAGAGTCGATCTGCATCGCGGTGTAGCATGCCGTCTAGGTTTCGAGAGGGTGCGTTTCTGGATAAGGTATCGAATCCATTGCTTTCCCATACTTATATCTCCCGAGGAGATAACGAATGTAAAATTAGAGAGATTAGAGCGCGCACGGAGGCTTTCCGGCAGTCGTTCTTCCCTCGAAGCATACGCGACTGGAACAGGAAAGGGAGGTAATGACAGTGGCACGTAAAGTGCCCTCCGCCACACACCATTGGGTGGCTTGCGGAGTATAAATGCAGACGTAGATATAGATGTAGATAAATACTGGCCGTCGGCGAGTCATAGAGTTGGCGTCCGCTGTAGGACGCGCTTCTGGCGTGATGCCGACACAGCTCCATCATCTTGACAGGACCATCTGCCAGAGAGTGCAACTGCATCATTGATGGGCCAGTGTCGAACAGAGCTTCTGTGAAGTTTGGAAGGTAGGGAACGAGCTACTGGCAGAAATGAAGCTGTGAGGGGTCGTGAGTCGTGCTTGGGTATCTCAGTCGGGAGAGCATTTGCCAGAGAAAGGCCAAGGTCCCGAGTTCGCGTATCGGTCCGGCACATTGTTTTAATCTGCCAGGAAGTTTCATTTCAGCGTCCACTCCGCTGCAGAGTGAAAATCTCATTTTAGAGGCCCTCTCAATTACTGAGTCACTGGACACCCGTCGGCACCGGACACTGCCAGCCAGGCAGCACCGTCATAGCCAAGACCATTCATGCCATCTCGCTCCACAGCTGTGCCAGCGTTGTCGGCACCCTAAGTGCGATCATGCCAAGGGGTCCCTGTGCCACTGTCCTGAGCCATATGTAAGTGACAGCCAGGCTACGTCACTACTACATTTGTACACAGGCGACCGAGACCACGATACTCGCTGTCCAAGCCCTCGTCTGATGTAGGCAAGAACCTCATGGAATACTCTGGGACAGAAGTAAAGGCTACTACTGACAACGAGCTGCAGTGACTCACCCCAACACACCATCCACCACCAGAGAACACCTGCCGCTCTTTTTACAGAACGTAATGACAGATATCAAGATAATCTAGATGTCGTACTTGATGTCTCCATTTTTCAATTGAGTATCAAAAGCTGTTTTATTATTTCCTACGTTACAATGTTCTAAAGTGGACAACAGAAGTTCAACCTGTTTGGCGTACGTAAAATTTGGGCGATCTACGTTTTCCTTTAGCCATATGCTGACAGAGAGATCGTTTACTCGAAGTGATGATGCTAACCTATCAAGGGCTCCATCCCATCCAGCGTAAATATCCTCCAAAAGAGAGTATCTATGTCGTTGTCTGAACCCTACTGGCGAGTGGAATACACTGTCTCGTGTGGTTTTCAACTTACTAATACCGGGTGGTTATAATTAAAGTGCAGCTATTCACAGAGGTCCATTGGGATTTGTAACTATCATATGGCAGCGAAACGTGGTAAATTTGTTAATGCGCTAATGTGGAACCGATGTACGCTGGAAATAGTTAGTTCCAGTTTTGGCCACCAGGTGCAAACCTGGCGCTGTACACTGTCTGTTTGACTGTATGACGTCCACGCTTTTATTTGACAAGCTAGAACGTGAGTGAACAGTACGGCTGTCGAGACGCGGGACCGTGCACTGTAAGTGAAATTGTTTTATGTGAACAGCAGAAATGACATCACTACACTGAGAAGGCATCGCCCACTGAAGGGTCTGAGGAAAGGTCCCATGCGAT
Source organism: Schistocerca serialis cubense (assembly GCF_023864345.2). Taxonomy (NCBI): domain Eukaryota; kingdom Metazoa; phylum Arthropoda; class Insecta; order Orthoptera; family Acrididae; genus Schistocerca; species Schistocerca serialis. The sequence continues at coordinate 187,460,192 of NC_064646.1, read as the reverse complement.
TAAATACTTTAAAGAAGATGTTATTGAAATTCGAAAATTCGGGTGAGTTTGTTGTGGCACCTGGAAGGAGAAGACGTCCTATCCCAATGGGAGTTATTGACGGCGCGGCTGTTGCTGCAACTGACCATGCAGTACGTGCCCCAGGTAGTGGTAATGCAATGTCACAAGAATTGTCCAGTCCACAGTCAACAGTATGGAAGGTTTCTGTGGTGTGGGACTGATCTGCTATTCTGTTATTCTGCGCAACGGATTAATCTGAGATGTACGCTTTACCCTGTGGCTCCTGCAAGATGCAATTTCCACCCCCACACTACTACAGAAGTCAGACAGACGCTCCTAACGTTCTAAAGAGAAATGCCTGAAAAACTTTCAGCAATAAATAGCTTCTGGAGTCGTCCGCTGTAAGGAAATGACACAAAAATTCACAAAATTACTTACGTAACTAGTGGGATACTTGGGAACTGGAGTAGTGCTAGTTAGTGTAAGAAAAACATGAAACTAACGAAAATTATTATTTATTTTGCAAAAATTCTGAGAAATCACAATGGCACTTTTAGTTATGAATTGAACAAGTTATAGCCTGGTTCTTTTCGGAATGTGAAGTTACCTCTCAAGGATAGGATTCGCTAATGAAATTTCTATACAAAGTTTAAGATTGTTATTGACTTGGCAGAATGGCTGAGAGGCGCGCCTACTCAACTTGAATAATTATACTTTAGAATGTTGCTAGGTACGGTCGAGGCTGTCACGTGTGAAATGCAATGAAGTGTACTGTTGTGGAGGAAATAAGGGGCTCGCAATAGCTGTAGCACACAATACCGTAAGCTGCGATGACTGCTGTCTGCGCCGCTCGCTGCTGACAAATAAGATAACTCTCGTTCTATCTGGATTGACCTTCGCCAATCAAACTCCCCCTACGCCTTGATGAAGTCCAGGATTCCTATTCGCCCCTAGTCTAACTATTGGCGTGGTACACCGGTCAGATAACCAGTCCACCGCGATGCCACTCAAAAATTCGCTCGCAGGCGTTTAACTGTAACTCTGTCCGTTCACACCGCACAGTAAGTGTGTCGGCCAACACAGTGAACAACGCTTAATCGCAAGGACTAAAAATAGAGTCGCACTTCGATTCGCTCTCGACAGAGGTGCTCTCCCAGTGAAGTACGGAGGAGAGACTTGTTCCTCACTCCAAGAGCGACAACGGAACGGCGCCTCTCCACGCCAGACTTGATGGGGTATATCTTTCGGTCTCTTCCATTACTCCTTCAGCTCAAGGCGTCAGAAATATCGTCTGCAAATCAGCATTGCTCTTCTAAAACGGGACGTTTCGTTTAAGGCGACCAATCCGGAAATCTGTAGTATCGGCGTTTGGCGTTTGCTGTCTCCCTGTGAAAATCTCTGAAACTGCGTGCTATGTGTAAAGAATGTGTAGGCTGGACGCTCCCACACAATGTAGCGGAATTTGCTTTTAAGCCGAACACGGGGTCGTTTCCCCTTTCACTCGAGCACACGCTGTCTGCTCCACGAGCGACCGAGGTTGACTTATCCTCTGAAGGGACCGGCCTCCCGGTGTGTGGTTTGCCTCTCTCGAACTAAAAGCTCCTGTGACCGTCGTGTCTGGAATGTGTGTGTGTATGCCAGCCTCCAGTATTTCAACCCCAGTGGTAACTTGTTATTTGCATATCGTTTACATGAATTCATACAACATTGATTTTATCTTATCGAGTTCGGGTTCGAATGAAGCGTCTTGATGTGTGGAATATGATTGTGAGGGCAGAATATGTAAGCAATGAAGGTCAGGAGGCCACGACGTCTTACAGGTTCTACACTCTTTTTTTTCATGCACACGTACAAGATCCAGACGGTAAAGTAACTGAAATTTCATGATCCGCAGCAAAGTTCTGAATTTGCTCTTCGGTTTCTGGCAAGGATCGACTTTGTGGCTCGGCAAGATTATACGGACCCACGAGGCACATTTTACACTACAAGCTGCAGTGGCTACACGGGACTGTTGAATTTGAGATACTGTTAAACCGTGTGTTGTGCACGAACATCCATTGTACCATGCGTATGTGACTGTGATGTGGATTCACAAACATCTTTATTCTCAACCCACTACTCTTTGAAGAGAATACACCTAGGGAGCCTGTCAGGGGCACTGTGACTTCTGCATATTATCGAGACCTCTTTCAGCAGCATTTGATTCCTGTTTTTTAAAAGTGCAACTGTGTGGAAACCATGATTTTTATGCAAGACAGGGCGACACCTCATGTCGCTCGGCCAGTGAAATGTCTGCGTAATGAAACATTCCACAAATGTGTTATCTTCAGAGGTTTTCCAGATACATGGCCCGCAAGATCACCTGCTCTGAAACCATTTGACTTTTGGCTCTGGGGATATGTACAAAAACGCGTTTGCCAGAGCACGTTCGTTCTCTACCTGAAAAGCCCAATATACAGAAACACACTGCTGAGATTCCACTGCAGCTGCTGCGAGCAACTGTTGATCATGTCGTTTTACGAATGCAGCATCTCGTCGCCGACTCCGATGCTCGTACTGAATAATTTTTGTAAGAGCTGTTAGTAATAAAATCAACATTACGCGTTCTCACTCGTTTCACTTTTTCTGCCCACGTCCTGTTACTAATACATTAAATATGGAAATTTTTCTATGCGTATTTTTTGCATTCCAGCGCCAGATTTTTGCACCTGATGGCCAAACCTGGAGCTAATTTTTTCCAGCGTAAACAGTAGTTCTAATGGAATGTTGTCTACTCCCGGGGCCTTGTTTCGACTTGGATCTTTCAGTGCTCTGTCAAACTCTTCACGCAGTATCATATCTCCCATTTCATCTTCATCTACATGCTCTTCCATTTCCACAATATTGACCTCAAGTACATCGCCCTTGTATAGTCCCTCTATATACTCCTTGCACCTTCCTGCTTTCGCTTCTTTGCTTAGAAATGGGTTTCCATCTGAGCTCTTGATATTCATACAAGTGGTTTTCTTTTCTCGAAAGGCCTCTTTAATTTTCCTGTAGGCAGTCTCTATCTTACCCCTAGCGAGATAACCCTCTCCATCCTTACATTTGTCCTCTAGCCATCCGTGCTTAGCCATTTTGCACTTCCTGTCTATCTCATTTATGAGACGTTTTTATTCCTTTTTGCCTGCTTCATTTGCTGCATTTTTATATTTTCTCCTTTCATCAATGAAATTCAATATTTCTTCTGTTACCCTACGATTTCTACTAACTCTCGTCTTTTTACCTACTTGATCCACTGCTGCCTTTACTATTTCATCTCTAAAAGCTACCCATTCTTCATCTACTGTATATCTTTCCCCCGGTCTTGTCAATTGTTCCTTCATGCTATTCCTGAAACTCTCTACAACCTCTGGTTCTGTCAGTTTATCCAGGTCCCATTTCCTTAATTTACCACCATTATGGAGTATCTTCAGTTTTAATCCACAGTTCATAACCAATATATTGTGGTCAGAGTCCATATCTGCCCCTGGAAATGTCTTACAATTTAAAACCTGGTTGCTAAATCTCTGTCTACCCATTAAATAATCTATCTGAAACCTTCCAGTATCTCCAGGCCTCTTCCAGGTATAAAACATTCTTTCATGAGTCTTGAATCAAGTGTTACCTGTGACTAAGTCGTGCTCTGAGCAAAATTCTACCAGGTGGCTTCCCCTTTCATTCCCTACCCCCAATTCCATATTCACCCACTACGTTTCCTTCTCTTCATTTTCCTACTATCGAATTCCAGTCACCCACGACTATTAAATTTTCGTCTCCCTTCACTATCTGAATAATTTCTTTTATCTCATCATACATTTCATCAATCTCTTCGTCATCTGCGGAGCTAATTGGCATATAAAATTGTACTACTGTGGTAGGCGTGGGCTTCGTGTCTATCTTGGCCACAATAATGCGTTCACTATGCTGTTTAGCCGCGAGGGATTAGCCGAGCGGTCTCAGGCGCTGGAGTCATGGACTGTGCGGCTGGCCCCGGCGGAGATTCGAGTCCTCCCTTGGGCATGGGTGTGTTTGTTTGTCCTTAGGATAATTTAGGTTAAGTAGTGTGTAAGCTTAGGGACAGATGACTTTAGCAGTTAAGTCTCTTAAGATTTCACACACATTTGAACATTTTGCTGTTTGTAATAGTCTACCGCACTCCTATTTATTTATTCATTATTGAACCTACTCCTCCATTACCCCTATTTGATTTTGATCAGTTACATAATAGACGAGTAAAACTTCTCTTTTGATTTTCTCGTAATTGCCAGTGTAGTGCACCTTACTCCTTGTACATTATGACGTTTTAATGGTCTACTAAATGTGTACAAAGTTTGGAGTAAATTCGTGATCCCCAGCGTGGTGGCCTTCCCTTCTGAGACGTTCCATCCTTATTAGCAGCGCGCGGTAGAGACGGGTACTCGCACGCCCCCCGCTATCTCGGCTGATTGAGCTCCCGCGACGCACAGCGCCGGACAATAGAAGCCTCTGCTATCGCACATACGGCCGCCGCTGCCGCTGCCAGTGGGCCGTATTTAGTGTCCCCTGGGGAACTCGTGGAGGTCGCGTCCCTCGGGAAGAGAGCGAGCCGCGCTTCAGATAAACGCGGGCGGAACGCGCGTCTCGGCGGACAGGCGATGCGTGTCTCACGCACCGCGAGCAAACCTGCGTGCGCGTGTGGGCGCGTGCCTTCTGCGGCTCAGGCACGCTTCCGTCTTCCTTCCATACCTACGCTGGTCGTCACACCCCATCAACGTCAGTGTTCTAAGGCTCTTACCGAGTTGCTCGTTGCAAGTTTCTGACATAAACGAATTCTGCATTCACTACTGTTTGTGAAAATTGCAAGGGAGTGTGATTACTAGTGAAAGAATTTTATGGTGCGAATTATGGTCAGAAAAGGAGGGAAAAAGACTATGAAAACAAATACAAAAAGGTGCAAAAAAAGTGCACATGATGTTATTTGGGTGTAAACCATCTACATTAACATTCTTTATCCCGTTTAGAGGGTTCTGTTACATTGGATTACAAACATCATTTCAGCGTTTCTGGCACAATGTCGCAGTTGCTTTGAGCTGAACAGCTTCTTGTATGTGGAGAAACTTTACATGTTATTGTACACTACTGGCCATTAAAATTGCTACACCAAAAAGAAATCCAGATGATAAACGGGTATTCTTTGGACAAATATATTATACTAGAACTGACATGTGATTACATTTTCACGCAATTTGGGTTCATAGATCCTGAGAAATCAGTACCCCGAACAACCACCACTGGCCGTAATAACGGCCTTGATGCGCCTGGGCATTGAGTCAAACGGAGCTTGGATGGCGTGTACAGGTACAGCTGCCCATGCAGCTTCAACACGATACCACAGTTCAACAAGATTAGTGACTGGCGTATTGTGACGAGCCAGTTGCTCGGCCACCATTGACCAGACGTTTTCAATTGGTGAGAGATCTGGAGAATGTGCTGGCTAGAGCAGCAGTCGAACATTTTCTGTATCCAGAAAGGCCCGTACAGGACCTGCAACATGCGGTCGTGCATTATCCTGCTGAAATGCAGAGTTTCGCAGGGATCGAATGAAGGGTAGAACCACGGGTCGTAACACATCTGAAATGTAACGTCCACTGTTCAAAGCGCCGTCAATGCGAACAAGAGGTGACCGAGAAGTGTAACCAATGGCACCCCATACCATCACGCCGGGTGGTACGCCAGTATGGCGATGACGAATACACACTTCCAATGTGCGTTCACCGCGATGTCGCCAAACACGGATGCGACCATAATGATGCTGTAAACAGGACCTGGATTCATCCGAAAAAATGACGTTTTGCCATTCGTGCACCCAGATTCGTCGTTGAGTACACCATCGCAGGCGCTCCTGTCTGTGATGCAGCGTCAAGGGTAACCGCAGCCATGGTCTCCGAACTGATAGTCCATGCTGCTGCAAACGTCATCGAACTGTTCGTGCAGATTGTTGTTGTATTGCAAGTGTCCCCATCTGTTGACTCAGGAATTGAGACGTGGCTGCACGATCCGTTACAGCCATGCGGATGAGACGCCTGTCATCTGGACTGCTAGTGATTCGAGGCCGTTGGGATCCAGCACGGCGTTCCGTATTACCCCCTGCACCTACCGATTCCGTATTCTGCTAATAGTCATTGGATTTCGACCAACGCGAGCAGCAATGTCGCGATACGATAAACCGCAATCGCGATAGGCTACAATCCGACCTTTATCAAAGTCGGAAACGTGATGGTACGCATTTCTCCTCCTACACGAGGCATCACAACAACGTTTCACCAGGCAACGCCGGTCAAGTGCTGTTTGTGTATGAGAAAGCGGTTGGAAACTTTCCTCATGTCAGCACGTTGTAGGTGTCACCACCGGCGCCAACCTTGTCTGAATGCTCTGAAAAGCTAATCATTTGAATATCACAGCATCTTCTTCCTGTCGGTTAATTTTCGCCTCAGTAGCACGTCATCTTCGTGGTGTAGCAATTTTAATGGCCAGTAGTGTATACACTGAAGAGCCTTCTTATTTGTCTGCCGCGGATCTCGTGTTCGCTTCCCTGCCGGGTTGGGATTTTCTCTGCTTGGGGCTGGGTGTTTGTGTCCGGCCGGACATGGGGGTTGCACCCCTCTACCATCCTCCACACCTACAAATCCTTAATCCGTCCCATCCTCTGTTATGCCAGTCCTGCCTGGATATCTGCCCCCCCCCCCCAAATTCTGTAAGTCCCTCCAGATCCTTGAGCGTCATGCACTCCGCCTCGCCTTCCGTATACGCCTCCCGTCCCCCACGCGGATCCTCTATGATCTCATTCCTTTCCCCCATCTGCTCCTCTTCCTCGAACACATCCGCATCCTCTACAGCTCCCGCCGTCTTGAACCCCCTCACCCCCTGGTAGCTCCTCTCCTCTCCGATCCCCGCTCCCCTGCCACGTCTTCACCGTTGTGTCCCCCCTATCCTCCATCTCTACACCCTACATCTCCTTTGCCAAGGTGGCTTCCATCAACTCCCCCTCCCGGATGATGCCCTCTCTCCCTCCATTTACCCATCCTATCAACTCTGATCCTCACTCCCCCTCCTTTCCTCTGTCCTTTTCCCGGGCTCCCTATCCCCCCCCCCCTTCCATCCTCTTTCTTCCCCACCTCCCCTCTCATTGCCCCCTTCTCTCCCCCGCGTCCTTTTCCATTTCCCTCCTCTGCCTCCTCTCATTCCCTCTCACGTCTGCCCTTCTCCCCCTTTATTAGTCCTCTCCCTCCTTGGTTCCCTCCCTTTTCGTTTTTTCCTCTCCTCCCTCCTTGTTTTTCCCCCTCCTGCAGGTCGCCCCCCCCCCCCCCCCATCTGCCTTTGGCTCGGGAGTGTCGTCTTTGTGCTGCCACTTTCGTGCAGTGTTCTACAGTGAGTGTTCTACAGTGCGTGTTTTACAGTGAGTGTTCCGTGTTGTGTTTTTTGGGACTTGTTGCGAACGGCCATCATACTGTCGCTGGGTGTGCCTTTTATCTCTTGCGAACAGAAACCAGACTGTCGCCATGTGTTTTTATTTGTGTGTCTACTTTGTTACTTGTCTGATTCCTGTGTATTTTATCTACATTGCCAACCCCTTTTGCTTTCTGTTTTAACTTTCCGCAATTTTACGCCATTTTACACTTTAAATCACCATTTTATCGCCTGTTTTTCCTTGTTTCTTTCTTCTTCCTTTATTTAAAAAAAGTCTATAGGCTGTAGAGCAGCGTAGTAAGCTGCTGCCAGGCCGCCCCCTTCGGGGGGAATTGAAAATCAATAAAGAAAAAAATAAGGTGTTTGTGTTGTCCTCATCATTTCATCATCTTCATCTGCACCATCATTCGTGACAGTTTCTAGATTGGATTGAGTTAAACATTGGACTGTGTAAAAAATGTGACTTTGTACGGGCGCTGATGGACGCCCAGTTGAGCACCCCTCAAACCAAACATCATCCTCGTCTTCATTTATCTGTCGCCATTTGCTTGCAACACGCCATTGGAAATGCTCAAAGTATTGTCATTTATCTTACTGTAATAAAAATCCACTAATACGATGTCCTTGAATTGTTGTCTAGCTATCCGAGAAAGCAGGTTTCCTAGGCACCCCACATTCGACGAGTAGGCAGGACACAATAATTTTGCCATTCATTTTGATCATCCGATGACTTTACATGACGGTAAATGACAGGATCACCTGCAAACAATCTAAGAGGGCTGCTTGGATTGTCTCCTAAACCGTTTATGTAAATCAGGAACAACTGAGAACCTGTAAGACTTCTTTGGGAAACGCCAGATATTACTTTTGTTTTACTCCATGCCTTCCGTCAGTTATTACGAACTGTGGACCTTACGACAGGAAATCATGAATCCAGTCACACAACTGATATCTCCATAGGCACTCAGCTTAATTAGAAGTCGCTTGTGATGAACGGTGGTTAAAAGCCTTCTGGAAATCTAAAAATATGCAATCAATTTGATATCCCCTGTCGATAGCACTCATTACTTCGTGAGAATAAGGAGCTAGTCGTTTTTCACAAGAACTGTATTTTCTGAATCCATGTTGGCTATTTGTCAAAATCTTTTTCTTCGAGGTAATTCATAATCTTCGAACACAGCATGTGTTTCTAAAGCCTATTGCAAATCGAAGTTTGATATGGGTTTGTAATTCAGCGGATTTCTCCATTCTTTGGTATTCGTGTGATTTGTGCAACTTTCCAGTCTAGCATATGACTGCTAAGTATGGAACTACTGTATCAACACACTCACAAATGAATCGGACTGGAATACAGTGTAAACCAGGGGCCTTGGCTTTCGTAGGTGTTTTAAGCTGGTTCGATATAACGAAGATATCTGTTTCTAAGCTACTCGTCAGTTGTTCTTGATTCGGATTCTGAAATATTTACTTCGTGTTATTTTGTGAAGAAATTTCGGAATAACGTCTTTAACAACTCTGTGTTAATGCGTTATCATCACTAACATTACCATTGTTACCGCGTAGCGAAGGTATTGATTTAATCATTTCTTGAAACGTAACTTAACGACTAGGAGTCTTTACCAGAATCTTCTTCAGAGCAGTAATGAAGTCACTTATACGGCAGTAATGCCAACTGATACTTTTACAAACACGGCTCCCATCATGTGCAATACATGTCACATTGTTGAGGTTGGCTTACATGCCCTGCAATTATCGAAAAGCCAAAAGCATGTAGCGTGCTTGATCAGTCACCACCAGCCTAACTGTTTCGCATTATAAGCCCTTTGGCTCATTCATGAGTCGTTGAATGACTGCATTATAGCGCAGGCACTTGTTATCTCGAGTTGGTACATTTTTAGAAGCATGAGTTTAACCCATTCATTAAAAATATACAATACGTTCAAAATACACTACTGGCCATTAAAATTGCTACACCGCGAAGATGACGTGCTACAGAGGCGAAATTTAACCCACAGGAAGAAGATGCTGTCATATGCAAATGATTAGCTTTTCAGAGCATTCACACAAGATACCTACAACGTGCTGACATGAGGAATGTTTCCAACCGATTTTTCATACACAAACAGTAGTTGACCGGCGTTGCCAGGCGAAACGTTGTTGTGATGCCTCGTGTAAGGAGGAGAAATGCATACCATCACGTTTCCGACGTTGATAAACGTCGGATTGTAGCCTATCGCGATTGCGGTTTATCGTATCGCGACATTGCTGCTCACGTTGGTCGAGATCCAATGACTGTTAGCAGCATATGGAACCGTTGGGTTCAGGACGGTAATACGGAACGCCGTGCTGAATCCCAACGGCCTCGAATCACTAGCAGTCCAGATGACAGGCGTCTCATCCGCATGGCTGCAACGGATCGTGCAGCCACGTCTCAATTCCTGAGTCAACAGATAGGGACGCTTGCAAGACAACAACCATCTGCACGAACAGTTCGACGACGTTTGCAGCAGCAAGGACTATCAGCTCGGAGACCATGGCTGCGGTTACCCTTGACGCGGCATCACAGACAGGAGCGCCTGCGATGGTGCACTTAACGACGAACCTGGGTGCACGAATGGCAAAAGTCACTTTTTCGGATGAATCTACGTTCTGTTTGCAGCATCATGATGGTCGCATCCGTGTTTGGCGACATCGTGGTGAACGCACATTGGAAGCGTGTATTCGTCATCGCCATACTGGCGTACCACCCGGCGTGATGGTATGGGGTGTCATTGGTTACACGTCTCGGTCACTTCTTGTTCGCATTCACGGCACGTTGAACAGTGGACGCTACATTTCAGATGTGTTACGACCCGTGGCTCCACCCTTCATTCGATCCCTGCGAAACGCTGCATTTCAGCAGGATAATGCACGACCGCATGTTGCAGGTCCTGTACGGGCCTTTCTGGATACAGAAAATGTTCGACTGCTGCTCTAGCCAGCATATTCTCCAGATCTCTCACCAATTGAAAACGTCTGGTCAATGGTGGCCGAACAACTGGCTCGTCACAATACGCCAGTCACTACTCTTGTTGAACTGTGGTATCGTGTTGAAGCTGCATGGGCAGCTGTACCTGTACACGCCATCCAAGCTCTGTTTGACTCAATGCCCAGGCGCATCAAGGCCGTTATTACGACCAGAGGTGGTTGTTCTCGGTACTGATTTCTCAGGACCTATGCACCCAAATTGCGTGAAAATGTAATCACATGTCAGATCTAGTATAATATATTTGTCCAATGAATACCCGTTTATAATCTGCATTTCTTCTTGGTGTAGCAATTTTAATTGCCAGTAGTGTATATATTTTTAGCTCACAACATTTGATCCAAACGAATCCCATTTCACGTTTGCCGACCGCCTTTTATTTTCTCAAAATTTGGTTGTATGTAACTTTTTCTCCGAGTTCTCATTCGTTATTGACCTTTGTGTGTACTTCTCAAGAAATGACATGAGTGCGGGGTTATTTACCTTGTCGATTGGAATCCTTGAGGGGAATAATGCCGTTGCAAGATTGTCACTAAACTAATTCAATGATCGCTGTTTTTCAGATCATGAAGTGAAGGCTTGTATCACGGAACTTTATTCAGGTTGCGACTTGCGTGGCTCAGAGGTCTTTGAACATTTGTTGGTCTGAATGTGCTGGTTTATTCTGTTTCTTTCATGCAAGCTCATCGATTGCAATATTTACTTCAGAGGCGGCACATCGCAGAAGGATGCCATTAGTTTCGATAAACTGAGTGTTGATCTCTTTGGAAAGGGCACGCAACTTCTCCTTCTTATCTTGCGGCCTGATTTTGTTGTGAAAAATCTATTCTGGTAAAACACCAATGCTGCCAAAAAGATAGTACGCAATCGACAAATAGGAACTGCTCATGCCAGCACTGACTGTTTTTAGGTTTGATTTGATTTGACAGCTGCAGTTTGACCAGCTTTTACTGAGTTTCACTGTTGCTGCTCAAGCTGACCGTTGTACCTGGGGTATGAATAGTTACTGTGCTTCCCATAAATTGTATTTTAACATTTGTTGACCATTGTTAAAATCTGATTAGACAGTATCTTTAAATCCTATGCAAGAAGAAAAAAAATACTGTCTAATCTACTAAACAAGCAGGTAAAAATCAGTAAAAAATGCCTAGATGTGGAATAGAAGGGAAAAGGAGCCAAATGCAATAGTCACACAAGAAAGTGCAAATAAAAGTGCAACAAACTGTTCTTATCTTGCTTCATTTCATGTCCCCATATACTGTCCTGTCGGTGTCAAAATAGCTACATGTTTGGAAAGGTGCTACACCTTACAACCTTTTCCTCAGCGATTACAGTGAAATTTATTACACAGATTAGGGAATGATACTAAACAAATGATTAGAATTACAAACCTGTACAAGCTCTTTGAGTGTTAGAATTTAGTACGGTGCCAAGCTGCCGAACGAGCCTCTAGACCACATCGCATGGAGACAAATAAGGCATGGATATAATGCCGCAGAACACACTGCATCATGATATGTAGGCGCGTCCTCAAAGCATCGATAGTGGTTGCATTAGAACCAGAATCAACATGCTGCCGACCGACCGTGTTCCAGGCAACATCGATCGGCAATGTGTTAAGGAGTATGCGCAAACAAAGGAAGCAGTTACACCGGTCGTTCTTCGAAGAGGGCTTGTACGTTCTTCGTCCCATGTGCCTTGGAACTGTCTTGTTGCAGTTCCCAAATGCAGACCGTAAATGAAGGTCGGAGCATACGTAATAGGTTTCCAGATACGTGAATGGCTCGAAGTATTCTTCAGGAATGGAACTCAGTCCGTTGTCCTGGAGTGCAAGCGTTCATCATTGACAAGGGTGTCGCCAGGAATGTCCCAGGGAAGTGTGGGAGGGCCGTCCCTGTTTTCTATATTCGGACACAATTTTACGGGTCGAATGAACATCAGTCTGGGACTGTTTGGTGAGTACGCTGTAATGTACAGGAAACTGTCGTTGTTGAGTGAATGTAGGAGGATACAGGATGACTCAGATAAAATTTCTATTTGGTGTGACAAATGGCAGTTTACTGGAAAAGTAGAAAAATGCAAGTTAATGCAAATGAGTAGCACTGGCAATCTTGTAGTGTTCTTTGGGACATAAACGCATGTCCAAAGCAGCAGCCATTGGGGCCCGTTATGAAATGTATTGGAAGTTTCAAACATGGACAACCAGCAGCTGTACAGAGAGATGACGACAGTGAAAATGTGTGTCAGACCGGGACACGAAGCCGTATTTAGCGAACAGTCGCCTTACCATTTGGTTATCCGAGCCCCATCCAAGGCCAGACCCAAACTTCCGGATAGCCAAATGGTAAGGGGACCGCTCGCAATAAGCTGGAAATCTGGTGTCGAGTCCGGGTCTGGGAAAAATTTTCATTGTCATCAATCCACTATACAGCTGACTGTTGTCCATATTCGCAACTGCGAATACATGTCTTGTACACCGAAGGTAGTTTAACATTTTAGTTACAGCAGTGTCATACACAGGAAGTGCCCCTTGCTAAGGTTAGTTAGGTTTAAGTAGTTCTAAGTTCTTGGGGACTGATGACCTCAGATATTAAGTCCCATAGTGCGTCAGAGCCATTTGAACCATTTAGAGCCATGCATGTCAGCCAGCCATTTTAGCACCGCTTCATATTCACTGTTGTTGTCACAAGGTGGTAATACTTGCGACTGAATCGAAGTGTTTACAAGGAAATCACCGGTGTTGCGACAAGGCGGTGATACTCGCAAATGAATCTGTGCATTTCCAAGCAGACCTCAGAGTCAACCATTTGCGCACAGAGCAGTTTTGAATATCAGTACACATTCCCACTCAGTGGCACCGACACAAAAGCTTATGTCCGCACCACTAACAAAATGTTCGATAACATTACAAGCTGACTTCAGAGACCATAAGTTTCTTGTGGAAATACACTGCCGTTTGTGAAAAGTGCAACACCGAAAAGGAATTACCCGAATAGCGCTACACTTGGTGGGAGTGGCGACAGGTCTGCAAGCAATACGTGATATGTTATGCAGTGAGATGGGGTACACATAGGCCTCTCGTGTCGGTCAGGAGAGGGTTGGTGTTGCACCTAGCGTAGTCGGTGCAAAGCTCTCACAAAAGGTGGAAACAATACAGTGCCAGTATGCCTCGTCGATGTCTAAGGGAGCCGTATCGTCAAGTGAGCCAGTTAGAACGGGGCCGAATGATCGGTCTCCGGGAAACGGGGTTGTCATACTGTGACATTTCGGCTCGTACTGGACATGCTGCTACGCATCTTGTCCGCATGGCCATTACGGACCGTACAGCGTCATTTACAGTGTTGGCTCGTTGCTGGAGCACTGCAACAAGTGTGAACTTGTCTGCATCGACAGTTCGTCGCAGTGTGCTGTAGGTTGGACAGGTTTCAAGCACGCCATTACGTCGGCTTCCATTGTCCGGAAACCACAAGCTCCTCCGATTGCAATGGGCACGTGAACACCGTCATTGGGGTGCTGAGTTGCAGCAACATGTAATCTTTTCGGATGAGTCCCGCTTCAAAGTGTCCTACAGTGATGCCCGCATACGTGTCCGGCGGTACCGTGGTGAGCGCAACCTGGAGGGTTGCATTGTGGAACGGTATAGCGGGCAAACACCAGGTGTCATAGTTTGGGGCGCCATTGGTTACAACAACCGATAACCGGTGCCCAACGGAGGTTGTGGAGACTGAGGTACTCCTACTGATTCAGGCATCTCCACAGGCCACATTTCAACAGGACAATGCCCGGCCACATATTGCGAGGAATGTACAGACCTTCTTCGAAGAGTGACGGGTACCATTACTTCCCTGGGCTGCACGTGCGCCAGACATGTCGTCCATCGAACATGTCTGGGATACGGTTGGTCGGTACCTGGTGCCTCACGGTCCTCCAGTAACTGGTGTCACAAATTTGTGGGCTCCAACACAAACTGTGTGGAGGGAAATCCTTCAGGAACGTATTCAGAACCTTTTTTATTCAATGCCACGGCATATAGCAGCTCTAATTGCAGCGCATGGTGGCCACACGACATACTGAATAGTAGGTCTCAAAGGACATGTACAGATTTGAAGAGGTAATCATTTGTTACTTGTCATGTACCTAACCTGTAGTATTAAATTAATTGAATTCATGTGTTTCCTTTTTGGTGTTGCAATTTTCACAAACGGTAGTGTATATTTGCTCTGATGTTCTCTATATCTAGCATTAATTTGAAGGAATAGTTTCTGAACACCCTGTTTACAAAAGTGATCTGATGGGAAGGGTGAGCTGTGGTATCGCGTATCGATGTCACCCTGCTGGCGTTTCAGTGTTAGCAATGAAGTAAGTTTCCATAACGTCGACAGTGGTCCTACAAGATCCGGAAGACCCAATGGAGCATGTCCGCCGAGCCACACTTCCAGCGGCTCTGGATTAAGAGCACCCTCTGCCGCGAAGTGTAGGATGGCTGGCGGCAGCAACTCAGCCCACTCACGCTTGGAACCACTTCACAACACAGGTACCGCCTAAGTCGCGACTCCAACTCCATCGTTCATGCTTGTCGACTCTGTGAAAGCTGGACTCTGTTTCTTGCTGCAGTATTTGTATTGAGTCATTGTATGCTTGGAGAAATACCAGTTAAGTTAATCTTCTGTTTGTCATGATAACTTGCTTGCTAATCATTTCTGTTGCTGCCCAGCTTTCCTGCAATGACATTTGCTGCACCACTCTGATCTGCACCTCTCGTTACAGTTGTCTATGAAATCGCTCACAACACGAGCAGCAGTCCGCAACGTTTGCTGGTGACTCTTCAGTGTAGTGGAAAGTGTCGTCGTTGAGTGACTGTAGGTCAGGATGCAGGATGTCTTAGACAGAATTTCTGTTTGATGTGATGAATGGCAGCTTGCTATAAGTGTAGGAAAAAGTGTAAGTTAAGACAGTCGACTGGGAGAAATAATCTTCTAATGTTCGGAATACTGTATTAGAGGTGTGCGGCGTGACAAAGTCACGACGTTATACAGGGTGGTCCACTGATCGTGACCGGGCCAAATATCTCACAAAATAAGCGTCAAACGAAAAACTACAAAGAACGAAACTTGTCTAGCTTGAAGGGGAAAACCAGATGGTTGGCCCGCTAGGTGGATATCAACTGCGTTTTTTAACTAGGAACGCCCATTTTTTATAACATATTCGTGTAATACGTAAAAAAATATGAATATTTTAGTTGGACCACTTTTTTCGCTTTGTGACAAATGGCGCTGTAATAGCCACAAACATATGGCTCACAATTTTAGACGGGCAGTTGGCAAAAGGTAGGTTTTAAAATTAAAATACAGAAAGTACGTACGTCTGAACATTTTATTTCGGTTGTTCCAATGTGATATAAGTACCTTCGTGAACTTATCATTTGGCCGAGCGGTTCTAGGCGCTTCAGTCTGGAACCGCATGACCGCTACGGTCGCAGGTTCAAATCCTGCCTAGGGCATGGATGTGTGTGATGTCCTTAGGTTAGTTAGGTTTAAGTAGTTCTAAGTCCTAGGGGACTGATGACCCCAGATGTTAAGTCCCATAGTGCTCAGAGCCATTTGAACCATTTTTGAACTTATCATTTCTGAGAACGCTGTTACAGCATGATTACCTGTAAATACGACATTAATACAATAAATGCTCAAAATGATGTCCGTCAACCTCAATGCATTTGGCAATACGTGTAACGACATTCCACTCAACAGCGAGTAGTTCGCCTTCCGTAATGTTAGCACATGCTTTGACAATGCGATGACGCATGTTATCAGGAGTTGTCGGAGGATCACGATAGCAAATATCCTTCAACTTTTCCCACAGAAAGAAATCCGGGGACGTCAGATCCGGTGACCGTGCGGGCCATGGTTTGGTGCTTCGACGACCAATCCACCTGTCATGAAATATGCTATTCAATACCGCTTCAACCGCACGCGAGCTATGTGCCGGGCATCCATCATGTTGAAGTACATCACCATTCTGTCATGCAGTGCAACATCTTGTAGTAACATTGGTAGAACATTACGTAGGAAATCAGCCCACATTGCACCATTTAGATTGTCATCGATAAAATGGGGAGAATTATCCATCCTCCCAGAATGCCGCACCATACATTAACCCTCCAAGGTCGCTGATGTTCCACTTGTCGCAGCCATCGTGGATTTTCCGTTGCCAATAGTGCATATTAGGCCGGTTTACGCTACCGCTGTTGGTGAATGACGCTTCGTAGCTAAATAGAACGCGTGCAAAAAATCTGTCATCGTTCCGTAATTTCTCTTGTGCTCAGTGGCAGAACTGTACACGACGTTCAAAGTCGTCGCCATGCAATTTCTGGTGCATAGAAATAAGGTACAGGTCCAATCGATGTTGATGTAGCATTCTCAACACCGACGTTTTTGAGATTTCCGATACTCGCGCAATTTGTCTGGTACCGATGTGCGGATTAGCCGCTACAGCAGCTAAAACACTTACTTGGGCATCATCATTTGTTGCAGGTCGTGGTTGACGTTTCACATGTGGCTGAATACTTCCTGTTTCCTTAAATAACGCAATTATCCGGCGAACTGTCCGGACACTTGGATGATGTCGTCCAGGATACCGAGCAGCATACATAGCACACGTCCGTTTGGAATTTTGATCACAATAGCCATACATCAACACGATATCGACCTTTTCCGTAATTGGTAAACATTTTAACACGGGTAATGTATCACGAAGCAAATACCGTCCGCACTGGTGGAACGTTACGTGATACCACGTACGTATATGTTTGTGACTATTACAGCGCCCTCTATCACAAAGCGAAAAAAGTGGTCCAACTAAAACATTCATATTTATTTACGTAATAGACGAATATGTAATAAAAAGGGGAGTTCCTATTTAAAAAAAAAACGCAGTTGATATCCGTTTGACTTATGGCAGCGCCATCTAGCGGGCTAACCATAGCGCCATCCCTGTTCCCCCCTTCAAGCTAGACGAGTTTCGTTCTTTGTAGTTTTTTCATTTGATTCTTATTTTGTGAGATAGTTGGCCCATTCAGTATCAATGGACCACCCTGTATATGTAGGCACAACGTTGCAGTACGACTTGAAATGAAAAGAGCGTATAAGGTAGGTAGTAGGGAAGGCGAATAGTCGTCTTCAGTTAACTGGGAGAATTCTGAGAAAGTGGAACACATCTCTGCAGCACGATCCTCACCAGGTCAAATGAAAGGAAGAGATTGAACAAATTCAGATATTTGCTGCTGGGTTTACTACTTGTAGTTTCGATCAACACATGAGAATTTCGGGAGTGCTTCGTAAAGGCTAATGGGAATTCATGGAAGGAAGACTACGTTCTCCGCGCGGAACGCTGTTAGAAAATGTAGAGAACCGGCATACGCTGGTAACTGCACTGCGGGTCTACTCCCATCAACGTAGGGAGGGGTTCCTATCCATGCACCGACTCCACCGACGGGCCAGTTCGATTTCTTTCTGGCTACTAACAATAGGCACATACTAGCTGGCATTAAGTCTACCTTGTGTTGCCACAGATTTGTCCTCTTTTTGCTGACTTGTTCCACGAAGGCACGAAACAACAGTGAAAAATGGTAGACTTTGCACTATGTTCTTGTAATTGACTAGCATTAATGATTGAAACGTCGTAGTGATGTGGTAATAGTGATTAAATTTTTGCAGCCATCATTGGAGAGAATGAGCAATTCACAGAATTTTGACGTATTGCCAATATAAAGTTACGTGCTGTGGACGGAGACTTGGTGTTGTTAACCTACGCAGCGCGAGTTGCCTTGAGTGAGCTTCCTCAAATTTTGTTTAATATTAGGACGAAGTAGGCCACTATGAGCAAAATTTAAGTAATTGTTTTTATTATACATATGTTTCCTAATAGTCTGTGTTTTGATAGCCAGTGAAATTTGCTTTTTTTTTTACCTTAAAATATGACATTACCTTTTTCAGCCTCCTTGGTTTCGAATACATGTTATTCGGTTTCAGACGCCAACAAAAAGCTGCTAAAAATAAAAAAAAAATGAAATCTACTGATACTTGTTCGGATGTGTGTAATATTTGCCAATTATTAGACAGTTATTGTTTCCATTTACGGAAAATGCCTAGCCCACTGAAGGAAACCGGTCTATTGATTGGGTCAATGACATCTTTTTATTTTTCAAATATTTCATTACTGGTGTATATTTATGACTTCTGTGCCTGCTATAGTGAAATGCAAAAGAAAATTTTCAAGTTACACTGATAATAAAATGTTTATTAAATATCCGAAGGTTTTTATTACACATTTTCCTTAGGTGGTCGATCGATAGCCATCTTCCCCTAGATTTCACGCAAGGACCACGAACAGAAGACGAGAAAAATTTGGGATCGCTTGGAAGCATTAAGACAATCGTTTCTCCCTCGCTCCAACTGAGAGTGGAACAGTAAAGTAAGTGACTCGTAGTGGTACAGGGTATCATCCGACATGAACCACATGGTTGCGGGATATGTTTGTGGCATATGGAGCTGCATGCAGGAGGGACAGTGCCGCGAGCTTTAAAAACAGCGTGATTTAGCGCTTGCTGTTCAAATAGTACTGAATACATAGGAAACTAGATAGGATGTTATAGCCAAAATCTCCCAAAGCATCGAACTTGGTTTTTGTCTGCTGCGACACTCTTCAATGCATTCCGCTCGATTGCGTTCACCTCAGTAGCGTCTAATGCACTGTAGGACAAACTGAACCCGGAATCGTCCGAAAGTACAACATTTTGCCCCTCGACACTCCAGTGACGGCTTTCACATGCCCTTTGCATTTGACTTGGTAGTTTCTGGGCAATGGAAGCCGACGGAGTGGCACGCGTGCCGCAAGTTGTCCTCAGTTGGCGGCTTCGACGCAGATATGTTTACAGCCTTTGCAGTCCTCCAAAGGCAAGCCAACACTGAGGAAAAGGTGTTCTGTCGGTTACTGCCATGCAGATAAGACGGTCGTCATTTGGTCATTTAGTTGTCTGGTCACGTTTTGTAACGCGCTCGTGGCAGTGGTCGACCCTCTTATGTCCACTGTTTTCACTCACGTATCACCGTCATAGCAGCTTGCCCTGTAAAGCCGCATTGTTAAGATACAGCAAACCTGTTTCCCAGAGACCCGTTCGAACTCACATACTGATATCGCACCCTTTGACATCGACGAGGCATACCGGCAGTTGCTTGCTCGCCTCCACTTCCTATGACAGCTATGCACGTGACGCTGAACGTGACGTAACAATGCCCTGTCCAGTTGAGCTTGTCCAGTATCGATATTCGAAGATATCGAGGCCGCGTCTCTTGGTAACGCCTTTCCCGACGTCTCGCCAGGTGTAGGCCGACTCGTGCGATGTGGCTTTAAAGCACTATACGCGGTCTGGCTCAAGGTCTTGTCATCTCCAGCGAATCAAGAGGTATAAGTTTTGTCGGACAACGGGGGAGCTGTTCAGATGTGAATTTGATACGGCTGAGATGGCAAAGTGTTACCTTGGACGGAAGTTCGGTGGCAGCATTTGCAGTAGACGTTTGCAGGGTCATCTGTAACTGAAGTGGAATTCAGATGTATTTGGTGTTTAAACTAAGCGTGACATGAAAGTGTTATGCCTGCTAGCTCAGCTATTTCTCCGTCCGGACTAAGAATTGTGTATGTGCTGTGTGTTTTATCCAAACTTCAACAAGCGCCACATGTGCTGCTCGTGTCATTTAGAAATTTGGTCGGATTTCGCCGTACTGCTTCTGGATTTTCATCGTAGCAAATGAAGGGACAGTCCATACGAATAAACGAATAGCTTTGCAGTTTGATCTGCAAACATTTGTCATCCTTGAAATTAATGTACGCCACCGATTAATATTGTTTAGTGGTCTCAAGGTGTTTGAGAGGATTGTGTTCAAGACTTTATTGCGAGTTGTACACTGTGTAGTCAGATGGTTTCGAGACCTTTCAGTATTTTTTTTTTTTTTTTTTGGTAGAGCGCCTTTAAGTTTTGTGTACTCACGTTGATGCTTGTTGGTGCAGTGTTTTGAAAAATTATGTGTGACATAAGACACCTTCATCCTTGCAATGTGTTTTTTATAATTGCTACAAAAACCTAATATATTTCGATAGCTCTGTTCTTGGTTAAGATTAGAGATCTGTTTCCCTTAGAGAATGACAGATTTTAGCTAATCTGTGGTTCATGTCACCCAGGGTGCTTTTAAAATCATACTGTGGGGAACTTGTTTTAATCTTTTAATGCCTCATATTTTGTCCAAGTATTGTTAAAACATTGTTTAAGTCGTAGTCAAGAATAGAGTTTTATTCAACAGGGCCGATAATTTAGATCTGTTTTAGCTCCATCACTTGTTTTTTCAAATCACATTACTCGTGAATGTGTTCCTCTTTCCTTTAGAGTGTGAAGGATGAAGTTGATCATTTCATTTTAAGACAAGGGTTACAATTGTTCATTATGTGTGTTTTAGATCACTGAGAAATGTGATCCAGCCACGCGAAGTGGCCGTGCGGTTAGAGGCGCCATGTCACGAACTGCGCGGCCTCCTCCGTCGGAAGTTCGAGTCCTCCCTCGGACATGGGTGCCTGTGTTGTCCTTCGCGCAAGTTAGTTTAAGTAGTGTGTAAGCGTAGGGACCGATGACCTCAGCAGTTTGGTCCTTTCGGAATTCACACTCACATTTGAACACATTTGACGTGTGACCCCTTTTGTGTCATTATTACTCTGTTTCACACAGCTCACTGCGCCGAACGCGGTGGCCGAGCGGTTATAGGGGCTTCAGTCCGGAACTGCGCTGCTGCTACGGTCACAGGTTCGAATCCTACCTCGGGTATGGATGTGTGTGATGTCTTTAGCTTAGTTAGGTTGAAACCGCCCCTTGGAAAAATTTTATGAATGACAGTGCTGATAAACCCCTTACGTTATTTGATTTTCAAGCAGCTGAGCAAAACTGAGCGTACTCAGACGACATTTCTCTCTTTGCTTATTCTGATCATCACTAAACTGATTCACAACATTTTTTTTTTTTTTTTTTTTTTTTTTTTTTTTTGCGCAACGCAATCTGACTTTCAATAATCCCTACAAAAGAATGACCGTGACTAACAATAACCTATACCTTTCACGAATCACTTACCTCACAAAAATCTTCGTTACTCAAACTACTGCAATACAGCGTGCGCCAATACTGCCAGCTGAATAAAAGATTCTAACTACTGAAGGCACGAACTACTGATAGTCTTAGTTAGCAAATTAAAGATTTTGATAGAGAACAAACAATGTATTTTCCTTAATAATGTGCAAAAGTCATCATATATATCATATATATCAGTTCATGATATCCAATATCACAAATTTACTCTTTCTGATGGTCACACGTCCAGAAAGTCCGCTCTCAAAATTCTGCCATCTCTCTCCCCACATTCACCACTGCTGGCGGCTCACCTCCAACTGCGCATCGCAACGCGCTGTTCAAATCCAACTGCCCAACACTACAATAGCAAATATTCCAACAATGCAAACCAACCACAGACTACACACAGCACAGTCAGAATTTTCATATAGAGCACTATGTGGCGTTACCAACATAAAAACCTAAACAGCCTACTTACAAGGTTGGGGTAGTTGTAAGTCTCAGATGTTAAGTCCCATAGAGCGTAGAGCTATTTGAACCATTTTTGAACTGGATATGCACTCAACCCCGCCTCCGATACAGGATTCGCCAACATTTTGAAGAAACTCACTTTTTTCCACGTGAATAGCACTACATGCAGAGAGCTGGGAGTTCTGTCCCAGGGGTGGGTTACAGGATGGCGGCAGGAAGGCAGTTTTCACCATGCCAAAAGGGAAGAGTTAACGATGGGGTGTGGGGTGGCAGGCAACGGCTGGTGGGGCCGACGCAACCGGACGCTGGAGCCGACGACTGTAATCTCGCCCGGTGCAAAGGCGAACGTTTTGGGCAGACCAGCTCGGCATGGGGGCTGGTCGACTGGTCGGCCGAGCACCCCCCTCCCTCACCCACTGACTGACCCATCTGATTGTGTATGGGCACAAGTTCCCAAGTTTTCCCCCAGGTTTATTATCCAAACCAAGCTCTCCACCAAAGTACATTTTAGTAGACATTTCTATGCTACTTTACATACTCTACATCTTAGACAGTGCATACTATTCCTAATCTACATTTGGCGTCTTAGCCGCCCAGGACAATCCCCAGGACGTTGCCCTTCCCTAGGCACGTTGAGCGGGGCCGTACTAGCTGTTAACCACTGTCTGTAATTTTTAATTTACAGTTCCCTCCACAACCCTTGTATTAATATAATAACTACCTTATACCATTACCATTTTATACAAAAACGATTTAATTTACAATTTTGCGTCTTTTGGGCCTGCAACAACCTATTGCTTGCACGGTTACGAAATATGATTTAGATGTTCATTCTCTGCATGTTAAAGGATGGTCTCTTTCGTCCCGCGTCAACTGTTCGTAGTGTGGACTATTGCGGAAGCAATCATCAGCGAGGAACCACCCTGAGTCAGCCTCCTTCTCTATCTTCTAGAAGACAGGGGAGTCTTACCAGCACAGCTACCCTGCCCTCTACACTGTCTCAAACGAGTATTAATGTAACGAGATGTAGCCAGGTCATAACTTCTCGTATTCTGACTTTGAGATGGATGCCAGCACACCTCAGTTCATGCTGGGGGTGGGACTTTTTTCTCCTAAGTTTCAATCATTAGTTGTTTTGCACGAATTCTTGTTTAGCGTGCCTGGAGACTTTATTAACCATCCTCTGGAATACGAAGTATTTCTCTCGGTTAAGAATAATATCCCGACTCACATTTGTCCAGAGAAATCGCTTCTCCTCAGAGGCAACCTGTGCAAAGTCTGGACAGTAACATATGATATGTTCTGGCGTTCTCGTAGGAGCTCCACAGCCACACTCGAGAGTCGGCCTTCTCCCTGTTCTGTGTAAATACGCAGGATAAGCACCATGTCCCGGTGTTAATTGCAAATATTTAATTTCCAGTCTTTCATAGATGTTCGGAAAGAGGTCGAATACTCTTCGATCCATGTCTGACGTCTGCCACTGCGACTGCCACAACTCTCTTATTCGAATTTTAATATTCTTAATTGTACCTAATAGCATTCCAGTTAGTTGAGTTACCCTACCTGGATTACTCTTCTTAAGCCAGTGAACGGCTGCTTTCTGTCTCATTAGAAGATCCAAACTGTGATAACGTTCGATACCACACTTGTTGGGGTTGCAGTTATCGACGACGGACTGTATTAGTATCGTTGGACCCGTGAGTCTCGACCAGCGCTGCTAACGCCGCTAGCGCCGCACCGCGGCTTGTATCAAGTTTCTAGCGAGCTCTCGCCCACTCATGCTCGGGACGTCAAGTAGTAAAGTAGCATAGCCTTTAGCCGATAGGAAGCAACCTCTAACAAGGCGCTTAGTAACCTATGGCCTAAGTGAGGACTGAATAGCTATCTGTTTATAATTATATGTATGCAGCCAAGAAGAATCCTGTACAACCAGTTAAGTACAATATGTATTATTTTTTACCAACGACTTCTAATTATTTTAGTCGTTGCAGATCCAGACCATGCAGCCAGCACCTTACCGACGTTACTGACAAACCTGCTGCGATTCATATGTTTCTTTTGAGCATTGGCCACTATTCAACACTGGCGACGACTTGTTCGTCATCATCATAACACAAACGACATAGCCACATTATTGGCAACAGAGCGTCAGTGGGCGTCGTTCCGATACATCTTATGATGACATTCCTTTTATTCGCCTCATCATCATAGCTGGCCTCACCAAAGTGAGTCTGTGGGTCCATATACATTAGCTGTACCCGACTATTGGTGCTAATATAGCATTGTGACAAATCTTTTTGGCTTCTGCAGGCAGATGAAACTGCCTTTGGCCAATGCTTATTATTTTACCGAAGAAAGTAATAGCCTTGGTGGCAACTCGACCAATATGAGGTGTAAAGGTCCACTTCTCATCAATGTAGACGCCCAGATACCTGGCGCTACTTTGTCTGTGCAAGTATGTGTGGGCACACTGTGACTGCGTCACTGACACTACCTGCCTGCACTAACGAAAGGTGGGATGGCAGGTAATGGTCGCGGCGAGAGGTAGAGGTCCGCCAGTCAATCGACGCACACACACCGCGGACCCGACTGCTATAAAATCGCCCACCCAACGGTGAACGGTCGAGGTAGGCCCGCCCGGCAGGGGAGTGGAGACTTTGGCTGACTGATCGGCCTGTATATGGGGGCCTTTGCTCCAGTTCGTAGTCGGAATTAGTCGACAAAGGCACAACGTGCGACCGGATGATTTGATGGAGAGCTTCCAGCTCGACTTACACGAGGGCGAATTTCCTGCTCGGCGACAGAGTGAGCACCGTTTAGAGCGACGAGCGTTACTCATCTCGGGAAGGAAGCGGGCCGCGGCAGAACAAAGCACAGACGGCGCCGCGCCGCCGTGTACCTAATGAGAGCGCCTGCCTAATAGCGGGGCGCGCCCCTGCGCGGCCACGGCCGGCCGGTGCCAGCGGCAACGCCCTGAGGCGGCGGCCATCCGCCGGAAGCGCGCCGCTGGAAATCCTGTGTCAAACGCCGCGCCGCAGCCAGGCGTCACGCGCCGCGGCGCCTCCTGACGCCGACGCCGAAAAGCAGATGGCAGATAAGGCGCGGCGACAGGGCGCGCCCGCCAGCGCGCTTCCGTCGCGGCGACACCACAGTAGCGGCACCGGCGGCGCGCCGCGGGCAGCGTAGTCGCCAGGGGCAACTCGGAACCAGGCGAGAAAAGTGCAGTGCTGCCGTCACAGTAATCGTCAGTCCACTGGTTTGAACTTACGGGGAGACTTTACGAAGTGGTCCTCTTCGATTTCCTTCAAAATTAGAGGCTTTGAAGTTCACTGACATAACAAAAACAAAAACAAAAATAGTTGTTATATCGTCATTAGCTGAAACGATAGTGTGTTATACTTATTCCATTGTCACTAGTACTTTATTTTAGATTCATTATTTATTATCAAATGCAACTGTTTCCAGAATGAGATTTTCACTCAGCAGCGGAGTGTGCGCTGATATGAAACTTCCTCGCAGATTAAAACTGTGTGCGCCGACCGAGACTTGAACTCGGTACCTTTGCCTTTCGCGGGCAATGCTCTACCATCCCAGCTACCGAAGCACGGCTCACGCCCGGCCCTCACAGCTTTACTTCTGCCCGTATCTCGTCTCCTACCTTCCAAACTTTACAGAAGCTCTCCTGCGAGCCTTGCAGAAGTTTCATATCAGCGCATACTCCGCTGCAGAGTGAAAATCTCATTCTGGAAACATCCCCCAGGCTGTGGCTAAGCCATGTCTCTGCAGTATCCTTTATTTCAGGAGTGCTAGTTCTGCAAGTTTAGCAGGAGAGCTTCTGTAAAGTTTGTAAGGTAGGAGACGAGACACTGGCAGAAGTAAAGCTGTGAGGGCCGGGCGTGAGCCGTGCTTCGGTAGCTCAGATGGTAGAGCACATGCCCGCGAAAGGCAAAGGTCCCGAGTTCGAGTCTCGGTCGGCGCACACAGTTTTAATCTGTCGGGAAGTTTCAAATGCAACTGTTAATGGAGAAAACAAGTTATCTCATATCCATGAATGTTAAAAAAGGGATGTATTTATGTATGAGTGGGTGCGTGTATTTGCATATCTCGTCCTAAACCAAACTTGGTACACAATACCTTACTGTCAGTTAACAATCGCTGTTGGGTAAGAACCAACTAGCTAATTAAAGCGGTGGGGCTGTTGGGGAAAAAGAAGCGTTTCCCGCAACGCGTGAATTCCCAGACTTAATTCACCAAGTGTTTGAGAATGAGCGCACTCAGTGACTTGCCACAAACTTTACACATAACGCCAAACATTTAGGAAACTTTTTCTCATTGACAGCTCCTACTAAGCGACGTAAGGAAGAAAGTCTTCGCCTACGACTTTTTCACCGTTCATACAGTAAGAGTACGACATGGAAACAAAATAAAATAATTTTTATTTCAAGAAATTGCACAGTATTACTTCTGTATATAACTTTTCATTTAACAGTAATATATTTTGCTTACATGTATCAAATTTTAATCTATTTTCGTCTAACAAAAATAAAAGTTTTTTTTGAGTCACCAGTATTATGAGTGGTTTAATGCGGCCCACCACAAATTCCTCTCCTGTGTCAACCTTTCCATCTCAGAGTAGCAACTGCACACCTCTCAATAAGGTAAACGAACAACAAGAATAAATTCTTTTGTAACTTTCTGTTATTTTTTCACTATACCTCACAGCTCGTAGTATTGTCATTATTTTCAGCCATTTTCATCAGTAGCAAATAACAACTTCAATTATGTTTCATCATATAGATAAGAAAACTGAAATTTATTCTTGTGTACCAGACATGTTTCGCCTATTCATGTTCGGCATCTTCAGTGGTCTATAATACGTATAAAATTATTTAGATATTCATGTTTTATATTTTGATGTGAGAATTGTAGCGTTTTAATTTTTTTTCAGTTTGCTTGGATCTAACTACTTCTGTTTGAAATTGTATGTTTGTGTTGTTTTTGCTTGCATTCATTTTTGTGTCTTGTTCATGCAGCTCTCCTGCTACTATATCCTGCGCAAGCTTCTTCATCTCCCAGTACCTACTGCAACCTACATCCCTCTGAATATGCTTAGTGTATTCAGCTCTTAGTCTCCCTCTACGATTTTTACCCTCCACGCTGCCCTCCAATACTAAATTGGTGATCCCTTGATGCCTCAGAACATGTCCTACCAACAGATCCTTTCTTTTAGTCAAGTTGTGCCACAAACCTCTCTTCTCCCCAATCCTATTCAATACCTCCTCATTAGTTATGTGAATTACCCATCTAATCTTCAGCATTCTTCTGTAGCACCACACTTCGAAAGCTTCTATTCTCTTCTTGTCCAAACTATTTATCGTTCATGTTTCACTTCCATACGTGGCTACACTCCATACAAATACTTTCAGAAACGACTTCCTGATACTTAAATCTACACTCGATGTTAACAAATTTCTCTTCTTCAGAAACGCTTTCCTTGCCATTGCCAGTGTACATTTTATATCCTCTCTACTTCGACCATCATCAGTTATTTTGCTCCCCAAATAGCAAAACTCCTTTACTACTTTAAGTGTCTCATTTCCTAACCATATGAGCTAACTGAAAAAAGTGGTTCAAATGGATCTGAACACTATGGGACTTAACATCTCAGATCATCAGTCCCCTAGAACTTAGAACTACTTAAACCTAACTAACCTAAGGACATCACACATATGCATGCCCAAGGCAGGATTTGAACCTGCAGTCGCGCGGTTCCAGACTGAAGCGTCTAGAACCGCTCGGCCCCACCGGCCGGCAGCTAAATGCACATGGTATAGATATCTTCAAGTAAATAGTTTTTTGGACATAGCCTATACCATAGAAAGCTGCACATGTTTGCACTGTTCTTGGTCATTTGTCTTAGACTAAGGGATCATGGAAACTGACAGATGGATATTCGGAGATTGAAGTGAGGTGTTCGGGTGGGAATGGAGGAAGGGTGGATATTGGGCACTGCCCACGTGTGTGTAGCTTTTTTATTTATTTAGTTTAAAATTTTTTGAAACCTTTGATTGGCCGTGATCCAGCAACCGTACGCTGAATACTTACAGGACGTATATACAGCCACTTCAGTTGCACAAAATTTTGTCAATTTTGTCAAATTTAAATTGCACCAGAGCCATATTCATCAGAATATAATGTTACATGGAATACCTAAAAATATAATAACATGGATAGGAATAATATGCACTTGATAGGTTTACTTCTATAAATTATGTACAAATAGAATGTACTTACATGTAATCACACCAAGGCTTAAAACGTCTGAGCAAATGTGCTCTCGTCAAACAGAAGTGTTATAGCGGCTGTATTATGCGACCCTGCGGTATCGTCAACCTTCAGAACGCACGCTTGTGCGCCTCGGACATTCCCCATGTTATGGTGGCAGCGTACCATCAGCACCGGTTCAGATCCAATGTGTGGGCGGGGATTATTGGCGTCCGCCCCGGGAGGACCAATCATCGTTCCACAACGTCTCAAAGGCGAGGCATATCTGCACTTCCTGCAGTTTGTGCCCATTTAGCATAATCATCTTGTATTGGGGGAGACCATCACTAGGATCGTGCAGTTTGTCGCCGTGGAGAGGACCGCTGCAAAGAAGATCACGAGTCAGTATTTTAGTTATTTTAACGCTTCATAATGAGTCGGTCTAATACCCAAAAAGAGTTAATTAAAGTCTTTCAACCTGTTTGTGTATCTTTAGCCTGGTCAAATGTAAAAACCATACCTCCCCAATCCCCGGCCCAAACGTCACTAACGCACGCCTGTCCTGTTGCGCTTGAGTCGGAGCTAGTCTCCAGTAGGCCTTCAAATTGAGTGACTTCTATGATCTGTTGGTCGTGGTCATTACTAGAGTCGTACGTGGGAGGTAAACTTGAGATCACTGGCTACGTACCATCAGATTTTCGGAAAAGTATCATAGATACAGTTCCGAAGACAGCAATGGCACATAAGTGCGAGAACTATCACTTTGTCAGTTTAATAGCTTATGGGCCCAAGCTGCTGAGAAGAAAAATATATAGAAGAATGTAAAAGGAAATGCGAGTATCTCTTAGATGACGATCATTTGGTCTGTAGGAAAGGTAAAGCTACAAGTGAAGCAGTTCTGACGTTGCGTTTGATGTTGCAAGCGAGGCTGAAGAAAAATCAGGACACGGTCATAGGATCTGTCGACCAAGAAAAGACGTTTCACAATGTAAAACGGTGCAAGATGTTACAAATCCTGAGAAAAATACGAGGGTTGGAACTTTAGTAGTGGCAACTATTTATTTAAAGCTCGTACAAAATAGATACGTGTTTCGAAGCTTTACTGACTTTCAAAGTAGTCACCAGCGTTGTGTACAACATGTTGCCAGCGATGTGGAAGTCGTAGGATACTCTTAGCTGTGCCAGTTGTGTTGACAGTTCGAGCGGCGCGGTCTAAAAATGGTTCACATGGCTCTGAGCACTATGGGACTTAACATCTATGGTCTTCAGCCCCCTAGAACTTAGAACTACTTAAACATAACTAACCTAAGGACATCACACAACACCCAGTCATCACGAGGCAGGGAAAATCCCTGACCCTGCCGGGAATCGAACCCGGGAACACGGGCGCGGGAAGCGAGAACGCTACCGCACGACCACTAGCTGCGGTCAGCGCGCGGTCTATTGCCCGACGAATTTGTAGCAGTTCTGAAGCGAATGCTGTGAAGTGTTTCCTTCAGTTTAGAAACCGAGTTGAACTTACGAGGTCTTAAGTCAGGAGAGTGCAGTAGGTGGTATAGCGCTTAGCAACCCCACCAATCAAACAAATCAGTAACAAAATGGCTCTGAGCACTATGGGACTTAACATCTGTGGACATCAGTCCCCTAGAACTTAGAACTACTTAAACCTAAGTAACCTAAGGACATCGCACACATCCATGCCCGAGGCAGGATTCGAACCTGCGACTGTAGCGGTCACGCGGTTCCAGACTGAAGCGCCTAGAACCGCACGGCCAGAATCAGTAACAGCTTGCACTGTACGTGCTTGAGCATTGTCCTGCAAAATGATGGTCAGGTCCTGCAGAAAATGTCATCACTTCTGTCTCTAAGCTGGTCGTAGGTTGTGTTCCAAAAATGAACAGCATAGAGACAGAAGTGATGACACTTTCTGCTACAAATTCGTCGGCAATAGACCGCGCCTCTCGAACTGTCAACGCAACTGGCACTGCTAAGAGTATCCTACGACTTCCACATCGCTGGCAACGGGCTGTACACCATGCTGGTGACTACTT
This sequence comes from Schistocerca serialis cubense, assembly GCF_023864345.2. Classification (NCBI taxonomy): domain Eukaryota; kingdom Metazoa; phylum Arthropoda; class Insecta; order Orthoptera; family Acrididae; genus Schistocerca; species Schistocerca serialis. Next base: position 187,429,750 of record NC_064646.1, on the reverse strand, counting down.
TGAAGGTCAGTAAAACACACGTATCTATTTTGTACAAGCTGTAAATAAGTAATTGCCACTATTAAAGTTCCAACTCTCGTAGTTTTAAGCTATAGCGAAAGAAGGATAATGTACAGTATGTATTAGAACCAACAGGCAATAATAAGACTGGAAGACCAAGAACGATGTGCTCGTTTAAACACGGTGTAAAACAGGGATGCTGTATTTCGCCCCTGCTGTCCAAGCTATACATTGAATAAGCAATGACGGAAATAAAAGAAAGGTTCAAGAGTGGGGTTAAATTTCTGGGTTAAAGGATTTCAATGAAAAGGTTCGCTGATCACACTTCTATCACCAGTGGATCTGACGAAGAATTACAGGATGTGCTGGACAGAATGAGCAGTCTAATGACTACAGAGTATGGTTTGAGAGTAAACCGGCAAATATAAAGGTAATGAGATGTAGTAGATATGAGAATAGCAAAAAACTTAACATAAAAATTGGTGATCACGAAATAGACAAAGTTACGGAACTATGCTATTTTGAAAGTAAACTAAACTTACGGGCGAAGCAAAGAGGACATAAAAGGCAGACAACCACAGGCAATGAGGGCATTCCTGGTCAGGAGAAGTCTTCTGGTATCAAAAAGAGACTTTCATTTGAAGAAGAAATATCTGAGAATGTACGTTTGGAGCATAGAATTACATGGTACTGAAGCATGGATAGCGGAAAAAAAGGAACAGAAGAGAACTGAAGCGTTTGAGATATAATGTTACAAAAGGATGCTGAAAATTAGGTGCACACATAACATGAGGAATGAGGATGTTGTCGGCAGTATCGGCGAAGAAAGAAACATATGGAAAACACTGACAAGAAGAAGGGACAGGATGGTAGGACATGCGTTGAGACATCAGTGAATAAAGCTCCGTAAATTTTCGTGGCGTAGTAATTGATGATAATCTTATCGAGTCCCTAGCCGGAACCTAACGTCATCTTGACACAATATTTCGACGGTCCACCTGGCCGCTGTCTTAGGTAAGTAAGCCGTCGCACTTACTCACCACAACTGAAATGAAACCGCAGGGTCCCAGCGCAAAGGATCATACGTACATTCGTAAAAGAAGCTTATACCAACTCAGATGCAGATAGTTTGACACAAAAACTGTATCACCTAAAAACACTGTTGAAGCAGGATGGTTATATCGACAATCAGATCCGTCGTGCTGTACACATTGGAGCCTCGCGGGAACAAACAGAAGATACGAGGATAAGTCAATTATTATCCGAAATTTAGTTATATTTTTGTTTATTTTGGTAGTACTTTGGTTTTACGTTGATGATGTATGCTTTGTTTATTTGTTATTGTATCTTTGCAATATCGGTGTCGTGCTGTTAATTATGGCTGCTCCGCTGTGTATTTGCACCCAAGATGAGCAACGTTCAGTGGTCGTTTTTTGTGGCTGGAAGGCGTATCAGGGGCCGAAATTCATCGAAGACTTTCGGTACAGTACGGGAACAGTGTTTTGCTACAGCGGAGCATCTACGAATGGATTGAAAAATTCCGAAATGGTCGCACAAGTGTTACGCACTATGAACGAGTCGGACGACCGTTTACCGCCACAAATGAAGAAACCGTTGAGCTTTCACGTGAAGTGAGTCTCTTAGACGATTAACTATTGACGGAGTAGCACATCGTCTGCAAATTAGTCACGGTTCTGCCTACGAGATCATCCACAACAGACTTAGGTTTCATAAAGTTTTGGCCCGATAAGAACTCACACAGTTGCATAAACAAACGCGCTTGGACTTCTGTAAAATACATTTGGATCGCTATGGTAACGAAGGGGACAACTTCTAAGACAGGATCATTACTGGTGACGAAACATGGATTCATCATTACCAGCCGGAGAGTAAAAGGCAGAGTATGGAATGGAAATATCCAAATTCGCCTTGCAAGAAAATGTTCAAGACCCAACCGACCGCAGGAAAACTGATGCGTACGGTCTTTTGGGACGCACAAGATCCAGTACTGGAACATTATGGGGAGAAAAGGGGCACAACAATAAACAGTATTCGTAACAGTGATTTGCTTACTGCCAGGCTAAAGCCTGCAATTCGAAGCGAACGTCGAGGATTGCTGTCAAAAGCTGTTGTGTTTTGCACGACAATGCCTGTCCGCATACTGCTGCCCACACCGCTGAAACGCTCCATAAACTCAAATTTGAAGTACTGAACATCCTTTATATAGTCCCGATCTTGCCCCTTCTGACTATCACTTGTTTGGTCCACTCAAACACGCATTAAGGGGACGTCGATTTGCCTCGGACGAAGCAGTGAAAGAAGCAGTGCATTCCTGGCTCGCAGCTCAACCGAGAACCTTCTCTTATGAGCGCATCAGGAAGCTTGTACAACAATGGACCAAGTGCGTTGAAACGCAAGGACACTATGTCGAAAAATGATTTTCTTGTAAGTTTCCTATTTGATGACAATAAAATTTTATAACTACTTTGCGGATAATAATTGACTTACCCTCGTACAAGCAAATCGGTGGCGTTCCTACCTTTCGCGGAAGCATATGTTCAAAAATAGGAATAATTTTTAAAAGATTTGATATTAACGGTGTATTCCACCCGCCAGCCAAGACTAGATGATTTGGGTTTGAAGAAGTCCGGTGTCTATAAAATTCCCTGCCATTGCGGGAAAGCTGGTACTGCACAAATTCGTACGGTCCAGGATCGATGCGAGCAACACCATCGCCACACGCGTTCATTTCAGCCAGACACATCCGCTGTTGCGGAAAATTGTCTTACAGAATGACATAAAATGTTGTATGATGAGACGCAAGTGATCACCCCTGCGTCGCGTTATTGGGACTTATAGTGAAAGAAGCTATTGAAATCCGGTGTCTGACAATGTTATAAACAGAGATAAGTCGGTATCCTTTAAGTAAGAGTTGGAATCCTGTTTTCTGACATTAAAAAAATAACGGTCTTTGTTTCGGCCATCAAAAGATGTCAACAGTGTTTGATATAGATTTATCGTTTGCGAGAGTTTTCGCCAACAGGTGAGCTGTCGTCCTTTGCGCAGAGGGCGGTTACGTCCGCGCACGCGCAGAGGACCTACAGGCGGTATTAAGGAACCGCCGCTGCTATTTGATTTCTGTTCCGGCGGGTTAAAAAAAAAAAAAGAGGGTGCGAATTCCTAACGGACCAAACTGTTAAGGTCATCAGTCCCTAGACTTACACACTACTCAAACTGACTTATGCTAAGAACAACACACACACCCATGCCCGAAGCAGGACTCGAACCTCCGGCGGGAGACGCCGCGCAGTCCGTGACATGGCGTCTCAAACCGTGCGGCCACTACACGCGGCCAGGAGAGTTAGTGCGACGACTTACCTTAAGAATGCGGCCAGGCGGACCGCAGAAATATTGTGTCAAGATGACGTTATGTTCCGGTTGGATACCCGATATGAATATCTTCAGCGAGTAAGTTCCAAGGTAGTAGAGGGAAAATGACACTGTTGAACTAAATATAGACGGTACCGCTAACGACTGCGTAAGAAACAAAACATTTATAACAATGAATATCGATTCTTATTTGATGTGGTATCAAAACACGATACTTGCAAGCAGAATGTCATCAACATGTTACGCCGCTAAAAAACTATGATCAATGTGTAATAGCAAGTGCCTTTTAGTTACTTACTATACATATATGTATTCAGTCCTTAGTTATGGAGTTCGTTTCTGTGGAACAAAATAGAAAATATGAGTACTGTTTTCAGTTACAGAAAAGTGGCGTAACAATAACAAACACAGTAATCGGGTATATTGCATAGGTCTGTTCAAAGCACTGAGGATTTCATCTGTACCATGTGAGTGCATTTACTAGTTCATATAAAATATTCTTGTAATTACTACACAAACAAATCTTTCCATGACTATGAAATTAGATCTATAATGGATTTACATTTACTAAGAAAGTATAAACATAAAACCAAAACTGAAAAGTTGCCTGAGATTAAATACACTAGCAAAATCTTTTTTGAAAAAGCGGTTAAGAAGTTGCTTTCAAGCATATATTTTACATGGTGCCGGATTACTAACAAATCACAGAATAGGAATGTGGTAAAAATGTATCACAAGTAAAAAATAAGAAAATACCTACCTCGCTTCAAAACACTTTTCGCTGTATAATTTCGTTTTTTCTTTTTCAGGAAACCTTAAATAAAAAAAAACCACCAATGTATAATAATAACATCCTACCCTCTTTCTACATCTACATCTACATCTACATTTATACTCCGCAAGCCACCCAACGGTGTGTGGCGGAGGGCACTTTACGTGCCACTGTCATTACCTCCCTTTTCTGTTCCAGTTGCGTATGGTTCGCGGGAAGAATGACTGTCTGAAAGCCTCCTTGCGCGCTCGAATCTCTTTTACATTCGTGATCTCCTCGGGAGGTATAAGTAGGGGGAAGCAATATATTCGATACCTCATCCAGAAACGCACCCTCTCGAAACCTGGCGAGCAAGCTACACCGCGATGCAGAGCGCCTCTCTTGCAGAGTCTGCCACTTGAGTTTGCTAAACATCTCCGTAACTCTATCACGGTTACAAAATAACCCTGTGACGAAACGCGCCGCTCTTCTTTGGATCTTCTCTATCTCCTCCGTCAACCCGATCTGGTACGGATCCCACACTGATGAGCAATAGTCAAGTATAGGTCGAACGAGTGTTTCGTAAGCCACCTCCTTTGTTGATGGACCACATTTTCTAAGGACTCTCCCAATGAATCTCAACCTGGTACCCGCCTTACCAACAATTAATTTTATATGATAATTCCGCTTCAAATCGTTCCGCACGCATACTCCCAGATATTTTACAGAAGTAACTGCTACCAGTGTTTGTTCCGCTATCATATAATCATACAATAAAGAATCATTCTTTCTATGTGTTTGTCTATGTTAAGGGTCAGTTGCCACTCCCTGCACCAAGTGCCTATCCGCTGCAGATCTTCCTGCATTTCGCTACAATTTTCTAATTTCTGACCTTAACATCTCACTCACTCAATTTTTTAACAAAGAAATGGAAAGTTGCAGTATTCAGAATGGAAAGCAGATATCACAATTATGGTCCTAGTATATAGTGAGTGTTTTGTGTGCGTGACTGGGGTTCAATGAATGACAAGTCTATCACTAGATCTTTACATTACCAAATAATGGTTGTATGTTGAACCTACGACTTATCGTAGAAGACAGATTAATGAAAGGCAAACGTAAGTTTATAGCATTTGCAAATTTACAGAAAGTTTATGGCAATGTTTACTGAAATACGTTCTTCTAAATTCTTAAGATAGCAGACATAAAATAAGGAGAGCGAAAGACTACCTGTAATCGTAAAGAAACCAGACTGTGGTTTTAAGAGTCGATTGACATGAAACGAAAATGACAGTTAAGATGGGGATAAGACAGTGTTTTAGCTTATCCCACATGTTGTTCAGTCTGTACATTGATCAAGCAGAGAATAAAACCAAGGAGAAATTTGGAAAGGGAATTAAATATAAGGCACATGAAATAAAAGTTTCTAGGTTTGATGTTGATACTATAATGCTATCAGACACAGCAAAGAACTAGGAAGATCAGTTGAACAGAATAAGTAATATCTTGAAAACAATTTATAAGATTAACATCAACAAAACTAGAATAAAGGTAATGGAATGTAGCTGAAGTAACTTAGACAATTATGAAGGAGTTAGTTTAGGAAATGAGGTAGATTAGTTTCATTGTATGGGCAGCGAAATAACTGAAGATGATCGAAGTAGAGAAGGTACAAAATGCAGACTGGGAACAGCAAGAAAAGCATTTCTGAAAAAGAGGAATTTGTTAACATCGGATATAAATTGAAGTGTTAGGAAGTCTTTTCTAAAGATATTTTCTTTTAGCGTTTCAGTGGAGGTAACTGAAATGCGGGCGATAACCAGCAAAGACACGAAGAGAACAGAAGCATTTTAAACGTGGAGCTACGGAAGAATTCGCAGTATAACACATTTGTTTAAAGAATGAACGCAAAATATGTGGTTTATTTTGTATAATTAGTACAGATTATCAGTAATTACCTTTATAGTTCAATTTGTTAATTACTGTTCGAACGTGGAGCTTTCGTACGAAAATATATGATGATCTAAATTACGTTTGACGTCTCCGGCATGAGATTGCAGACTACTACGTAATACCCAGGCCGCCTTAGCTAAGTATAAGCTAATAAAATCTCACGGACTATTTTACTGCGTAAATATGTCAGCTGAATTACGTCCCCAAGCGAATGGGAAAATACCATAAGGATGAAGAAGTTTTGGGAGGAAAAGAAGAACGAAAAGAATAAAGCCAACCAGTGAATCTGTGTAGCCATTAGAGGGTCAAATGAAATACTAATAAAAAAATATAAAATTGGGAAGAACATTGGAAGTGTATAGGTTGTTGCCGTTATCAATGAAGGTAAAATGTTCTAAGTCATTAGGCCGCTTGATAGGGGTTGGAATACTTGTGCGTAGTGACACATCTATGTAGACACATTTCTGAGCAGCATGGGGCTCTTGCTGAAATAAGAGGACTTTTGTAGGTAGTCTGTTTGTGAGATTTCGAAGCCAACGAATGCGAAAGCCCGAGGTCTAGGTTTAGTTGGAACGTGATTCAAATGGCTCTGAGCACTATGGGACTTAACATCTGAGGTCATCAGTCCCCTAGAACTTAGTACTACTTAAACCTAACTAACCTAAGGACATCACACACATCCATGCCCGGGGCATGATTCGAACCTGCGACCGTAGCGGTCGCGCGGTTCCAGACTGAAGCACCTAGAACCGCTCGGCCACACCGGCCGGCCAGTTGGAACGTGAAAGGTCAATTGTGCGTTGGTGAATCCAACGAAAGTGAAAGCAAAAAAACCCTTCTTGTGGAGACAGACTGATCTGTAGCTTAGCCGGAGGTCTACGTTAGAGTACACTGCACAGTGTGGTTGTGAGATGGTGAAGAAATGAGCATTAAAGCAAAAACCTGGTTGTGGTGATAGACTCATCTGCAGCTTAGCACAAGGTCCATGTTAGGTTGGAACGTGGCAGTTTGCTTACGACTTGGCCATGTCAACGAACGTGAAAGTGGACAACCTGTCTGTGGTGACAGACCGATTTGTAGCGCAGCCCAAGGACTAGGTTAGGTTGGAAAGTGACAGTTTGGTAGTGAGCTGGCGAAGCCGACAGATGTGAAAGCAAAAAACCTGGTTTGGTGACAGTCTGGTCTGTAGCTTAGCCCGAGTTCTTGGTTACGTTGGAATGTGACAGTCTGATTGTGAGTTGGCCATATTAACGAATGTGGAAGCGAAAACTTGCCTGAAGTGTCTTGGGCTCCGCAGTAATGTCAACACATTCTATCTCCACACAAATATCACACTGCACAACTGTTACAAACTTGCTTGATGTTCCTCTTGAATTTTTTTGCACACGATCGATTTTTAGCATCTGCTGGGATCTTATTCAGGATCTGAGCAGCTAACCGTGAACGCCAGAAGATCTTGAGGAAGATCGTATCACTGTGATCTAATCCTCGAACGTGAAGAAGAAATTGGAGACGAACCCTGGAATGTGTGTTCTAATAGGACAACTATCCAAGGATTTCCTCCCAATACTATCCGAACAGCAGACTCTGTACAAAATTTATTAAATTGCCAAAACTAAACTCTTTTAAGTAACAACAAATTCATATAACTTACAGAAGTTAACAAATGGTTAAAAGAATGAGCTTTAAAAACAATAACGGCGGCTTGCCGCCATAAAATCAAAGAACCTTTTACAATAGTGCTTTTAGAGTTTACCCAAGAGACAAAATACAATAATAAGTTAACTTGGCAATACAACTTAAAATCATTTACATAAAAAAACTTTGAGAGAGATAGTGGCATTTGGCACCATAGAATCAAATAAGGGCAACACACAACCAATACATATAATAACAAAATAATAATTTGATACAACCAGAGGGAAAGGGCAACTCCCAACGCAATCACAGACGAGCGAGCTCTCAACACTTCGGAACCTTCCCACTAGAAACAGTCCCCGAAATAAAGCGCTGAGTGCTCCGCGACATGCCTCCCACAACTGCCCATCATTTACGGACCTTGGTTATGTTCTGTAACACACGACAGATAATATCAAGATAAAAATTCAAAAATCAGATAATAATATAACATTCCGACAGCACATGATAACCACGGCGCCGTTAACTCGGGCGCTCTTAACAAGTGCCGGAAGCCAACACACAAATCTTAATAAACTATTCTCGCTTCTTAAAACAAAACATTAAAAGCCAAGCGGACATGAATAATCAAACTATAGTCTTAGAAATGCCTTAACGACAGCAAACGCGACTATTCCACCAAGTTAATAATAATACAGTGAGATGAAAATACAGAACATACCACTAAATGCCGTTACACAAACCAAATTGACGATATCGTGCTGTCCAGGTCCCAGAAGACCACATAAACCAATCAGCAGTAATTCACTATGCATATACTGTCCAAAACCGCCTTTCTTAGGCAGACTTTACCTAACACGTCAAATGCCAAATATACCATACATGAACGCAACTCCGGGCAGGTAACAGGAACCACCTATGTGAATTTCTTCAAAAAGGAACAAACAGGCACCCCCAAAGGTAGCGCCGAGCAGACCGGGTGGGCAACGACCCACTCAGCGGGATAACCAAAAGATACTCCAGTTGAGCAAATTAGTACCAACAAATATCGTAACGTGCGACACACACACAGCAAAACTTCCATCAGCACCGTCCCACATCAGAATGAAGTTCAGAAGCCGCTGCTGGAGCTTCGAGCGGAAAATCTGACGAGCCAACAGAGCCCACACCCTAACCTGGCAGACGACTCCAAAATTCAGCAACTAGTTGTCTCCTGGCCAGAGTATCACAGGACCCCACCGGACCTGCACATCAGACAGGCAGGCAGATCAAGTACGCCGACTCCAATTAATCACCACCGTATGACCAGCACAGCGGCGAGTCACCTCCGCCCCAGACCACTCTGCTCATATTGCGAGGCACAACAACCTTAGCGCTAGTCACCAGCAGGGCCGGCCGCTGTAGCCGAGCGGTTCTAGGCGCTTCAGTTTGGAACCACGCAGGTGCTACGGTCGCAGGTTCGAATCCTGCCTCGGGCATGGATGTATGTGATGTCCTTAGGTTAGTTAGGTTTAAGTAGTTCTAAGTTCTAGGGGACTGATGACCTCAGATGCTAAGTCCCATAGTGCTTAGAGCCATTTGAATCGTCACCAGCTGGTCAGGCAGAGCGAACTTCACGTTCCGTGCAATACCCGGAAACCGACTACCCTCTCGCTTTCCGCCGGCCACCGCACACACACGCCAGCGACGTAATAGCAAATCACTACCGGAGCACCACCCGCACCATAACAGCGAACTATAATCGATTACAGCGCGCGCTCTTAAACATCACAGGATAGCGGCACGCGCCATATCAAACTCGACATGGTGTAACAGGCTAAAAGATTTTACCTTCAAAATGAAAAGTCATTGAGTACAGTTGCGCAGGAGTGATGTTGTATTGTAATCCAAATGAACTACAGCCAGTTACCGCTAGACAAGCCCACCTGCAGCTTTTTGATTACTCGCAGGCGCTTCCGGCAGGCAACCGCCATTAGGCACACCTTAAGGCGGCGCCGACAGGCGGTGTGGGGAGTGGCGGCAGGAAGCCGTCTGTAATCGCCCGCGGAGCACAGTGTGGCGGCGCGCATGACTCCATTAGGGTGTGTGGGTGTGTGGGTGGATATGAGCGGGCCGGCTCCCCGTGGCCAGCAGGAAGGGCCGGGCCGCGCATGGCAGGGTAGAGGGCCCTGGCGTGGAAAAATATCGCCGTCTGGCCTCGCCGAGCACAGCGGGCGACACCGGAAGGCTGCGGGGGCGGCGGGGGCGACGGCGGCGGCGGCAGCGTGCACACTCACACACTACACCACTCGTCACCGCGGGGGCCCGGCCGCGCCGGCTGGAAGGCCACCGCAGGACAAACTGCGCCGGCAGCCGCATCCGCTAACCGCTCACGTGTCCAATAATACACTGACAATGTTCGTCGACATTTCCTTTGCAGTTTACACTGAGGTGACCAAGTCACGGGATAAAAAGGTTCAAATGTGGGTGAAATCTTATGGGACTTAACTGCTAAGGTCATCAGTCCCTAAGCTTACACACTATTTAATTTACATTATCCTAAGGACGAACACACACACACCCATGCCCAAGGGAGGACTCGAACCTCTGCCGGGACCAGCCGCACAGTCCAGTCACGGGATAGCGATAGCACTTATAGTCTTATACAGACGGCGGTCACTAGGTTTAAAAGGCCAGTGGACTCACCGAGCTGTCATTTGTACTCAGGCGATTCTTGTGAAAAGGTTTCCAACGTGGCTACGGCCACGCAACGGGAATTAACAGGCTTTGAACTCCGAATGGTAGGTGGAGCTAGACGCGTGGGACATTCTAGAGAGCCTATACAGGGTGTTACAAAAAGGTACGGCCAAACTTTCAGGAAACATTCCTCACACACAAAGAAAGAAAATATGTTATGTGGACATGTGTCCGGAAATGCTTACTTCCCATGTTAGAGATCATTTTATTACTTCTCTTCAAATCACATTAATCATGGAATGGAAACACACAGCAATAGAACTTACCAGCGTGACTTCAAACACTTTGTTACAGGAAATGCTCAAAATGTCCTCCGTTAGCGAGGATACATGCATCCACCCTCCGTCGCATGGAATCCCTGATGTGCTGATGCAGCCTTGGAGAATGGCGTATTGTATCACAGCCGTCCACAATACGAGCACGAAGAGTCTCTACATTTGGTACCGGGGTTGCGTAGACAAGAGCTTTCAAATGCCCCCATAAATGAAAGTCAAGAGGGTTGAGGTCAGGAGAGCGTGGAGGCCATGGATTTGGTCCGCCTCTACCAATCCATCAGTCACCGAATCTGTTGTTGAGAGCCCGCACCTCGTGGTCGTGCGGTAGCGTTCTCGCTTCCCACGCCCGGGTTCCCGGGTTCGATTCCCGGCGGGGTCAGGGATTTTTCTCTGCCTCGTGATGCCTGGGTGTTGTGTGCTGTCCTTAGGTTAGTTAGGTTTAAGTAGTTCTAAGTTCTAGGGGACTTATGACCACAGCAGTTGAGTCCCATAGTGCTCAGAGCCATTTTGTTGTTGAGAAGCGTACGTACACTTCGACTGAAATGTTCAGGAGCTCCATCGCGCATGAACCACATGTTGTGTCGTACTTGTAAAGGCACAAGTTCTAGCAGCACAGGTAGAGTATCCCGTATGAAATCATGATAACATGGTCCATTGAGCGTAGGTGGACGAAACTAAAATGAGCTCTAACATGGAAATTAAGCGTTTCCGGACCAATGTCCACATAACATCTTTTCTTTACTTGTGTGTGAGGAATGTTTCCTGAAAGTTTGGCTGTACCTTTTTGTAACACCCTATATAGAGGGAGAGAGTGGCCAATGGTGATAGCGTCGCTGACTGGCTAAGAGCCGAGGACGCTGACTTGGTACGAGTATAAGTAAATACTATGTGTAATTCTGTACCATTGGTTCTCTTCAACGCTTCGGACGTCAGTTGCATTGTACAATTATGTACAGGTTGTAATACGGTAATATTGAAGTACTTTTGCATGTTCTCTGTCGGTTCTATTTGCGTAAATTGCCTTACAGTCACTCTGTTGATCGGATCTATGACGATACTTTTAAAATTTCACAGCAATTTTAGGGGCAAAATTTTTATTTAAAGTGATTTACTGAGCGTCACTGATAATATGAATTACAAAATCATCAAGTACAGTCAAGAGGAATTCCTGGTTGCTCCGGTGTTGGGTGCAAAAACCGAAGTGAAAATGCTCGTTTTCCCAAGAAATGAAGAAACTGTAAGAAAGCTCGTTTGGTTTCTTTGTGTATCGAACAATGAATTTCTTTCTATATGCTTATAATGCCTACAAAACGAAATTAAAAAATTACAAAACAATCTTTTTACTGATACATCCCCTCCATGAAAGTAAAAGTATATAAACACTGAAGCTCTACGAACGTGGCGTTGGCGTTGTAGCAGACAGGGGCCGGCAAGGTAACTCGGCGTGTTCGGTCGGAGGGTTAGCTGCCGTCGGAAAAAAAAACAAAACAAAAAAAAAAAAAAACTGAGTGTTAATGGATCAACGACGACCTGAAACGGGTGTCTTGCGACGTCCGCCCCGAGCAGATACAACGAAAGAAATGAGATTAAAAAAAAATGGTTGAGTTTAAAATTTGTAATCCAAAGGTCGTGAGTTAGAATCTTGCTCTATCCAGGTTTTTTTTGAACGTTATTTTCTAGACTTTTAATGGTGTTTTAACATGTATACGGAACCCTAAGTCTCCGTACTTCCTATTGGCGACTCGCACTTGGCACTGTAGTCTTGGCTACTCACATTTCTGTAAATTATAATTACCGTGTGGATATTCAGTTACCTGTTTTGAATTACTTTGTGCTGTTTCAGTAGAGTACCTAAGTATTGACATTTTTCCGATTTTCTGTGGTATAGAGTTCCTAAAAGATATGTACAGAATGATGTGTTTTGCCAGCATAAGAAAATGTCATAAGATCAAATGTTCAAATGTGTGTGAAATCTTACGGGACTTAACTGCTAAGGTCATCAGTCACTAAGCTTGTTGTTGTTGTTGTTGTTGTTGTTGTTGTGGTCTTCAGTCCTGAGACTGGTTTGATGCAGCTCTCCATGCTACTGTATCCTGTGCAAGCTGCTTCATCTTCCAATACCTACTGCAACCTACATCCTTCTGAATCTGCTTAGTGTATTCATCTCTTGGTCTCCCTCTACGATTTTTACCCTCCACGCTGCCCTCCAATACTAAATTGGTGATCCCTTGATGCCTCAACATATGTCCTACCAACCGATCCCTTCTTCTAGTCAAGTTGTGCCACAAACTTCTCTTCTCCCCAATCCTATTCAATACTTCCTCATTAGTTATGTGATCTACCCATCTAATCTTCAGCATTCTTCCGTAGCACCACATTTCAAAAGCTTCTATTCTCTTCTTGTCCAAACTATTTATCGTCCATGTTTCACTTCCATACATGGCTACACTCCATACAAATACTTTCAGAAACGACTTCGTGACACTTAAATCTATACTCGATGTTAACAAATTTCTCTTCTTCAGAAACACTTTCCTTGCCATTGCCAGTCTACATTTTATATCCTCTCTACTTCGACCATCATCAGTTATCACCAGTTATTTTGCTCCCCAAATAGCAAAACTCCTTTACTACTTTAAGTGTCTCATTTCCTAATCTAATTCCCTCAGCATCACCCGACTTAATTCGACTACATTTCATTATCCTCGTTTTGCTTTTGTTGATGTTCATCTTATACCCTCCTTTCAAGACACAAGACCGTAGCAGTCGCGCGGTTCCGGACTGAGCGCCTGAACCGCTAGACCACCGCGGCCGGCTTGAAATAGCATCATGTACTCTGAGATACATTAAATGAAACTTCTTTTTCTCATTAATCAGTTGTCAGTGCTTATATAGCATCATAAAATACAGCTGTTGAAATTCGGCAGACATACACACTGCTTCATGATACTTCCATTGGCTCACATATTTATTAGGCCTATATAAACATAGACGAATGGCATTTGTTTTAATCATGTACTGAGTATTAAGCTGGAAGATCTGCTTTGGTCTCATGCGTCAAACACATGCCTTATTTTACTCGAGAAGTGGTTAGCTTTCTGCTTGCGTCGCTACCTAACTGCACATCCCGCGCGCGATCTGGTAAAAACATGGCGGCTACGGACCGATTGGCCACTCTCTCCATATATAGGCTCTCTAGGGACATTCCATTTCGGAAATCGTTTGCTAATTCGATATTCCGAGATCCACAGTGTTAAGAGTGTGCCGAGAATAACAAATTTCGGGCATAACCTCTCACCATGGACAACGCAATAACCGACGGCTTTCACTTAACCACTGAGAGTAGCAGTATTTCTTAGAGTTGTCAGTGTTAACAGGCAAGCAACACTGCTTGAAATAACCGCAGAAAATATTGTGGGATGTACGACGAGCGTATCTGTCAGGACAGTGCGGCGAAATTTGGCGTTAATGGGCTATGGCAGCTGACGACCGACGCGAGTTCCTTTATTAAAGGCCGGCCGGTGTGGCCCAGCGGTTAAAGGCGCTTCAGTCTGGAACCGCACGACCGCTTCGGTCGCAGGTTCGAATCCTGCCCCGGGCATGGATGTGTGTCATGTCCTTAGGTTAGTTAGGTTTAAGTAGTTCTAAGTTCTAGGGGACTTACGACCACAGCAGTTGAGTCCCATAGTGCTCAGAGCCATTTGAACCATTTGAACCTCTATTAAAAGCGCGACATCGTCTGCAGTATCTCTCCTGGGCTCGTGGCCATATCGATTGGACCCTAGACGACTAGAAAACTGTAGTATGTCAGACGAGTCCCGATTTCAGAGCTGATGGTAGGTTTCGGACGTGGCGCAGACCCCAAGTAGCTGTGGACAAAAGTTGTCAACGAGGCACTGTGCAAGTTGTTGGTGGCTTCATAACGGTGCGAGCTATGATTACATGGATCACTGACTGGGGAAGGTTATTGAAACCTTATAGTCAAGGGAAGGCAGATTCGGTTACGATTGTGGGGCCGTTATCAGCTACTATTGATTGCCTTTCACAATTCCAGACTCAACAACAAATAAAAAATAACACACGTTATTAATGAAGGAATAAACAACTGTGTAAATAATAGTGTTTCCAGTGCGTTACAGTTTAGCAAATGTTTAAAAAAACAAGCCACTGTGATCACGGCTGAAGGCCTTACACGCCAAGAATGGCAATAAATGAGGAATGTTTAAGAACTCGCTGCAATTACAACTTGTAGGTATTGAAATATTAAAGAGTAAGTGGCCATAAACACAGCAGTAGGTATCAGACGCCGGGAATGGCTATGAATAAGGTTTTAAGGCTTACTACTAAAATAGAAATATCGAAATATTTTTTCAAAGCAAATGACCACAATCCTGGCTAAAGGCCTTATACGCCAGGAACGGCAATTATATAAAAAATTTAGAAACCTGCTGTAAAACCGCAAATACAAACAAAGGTTAACTAAAAGAAACAAGCAACTGACCACCAAACGGGTAAAATAAGATAGATGATCGTAACCTTGTAACACAACCATTACACTGCTAGATTTATTCCAGAAAACGACCGGAACTATAACTAGGTATACATAACCTTTAATGTAAACATTGCAAGGTATGGTAATAAATAATACAATAATAAAACACAAGGACCAGTCACAGACATTGCTCCAGCAATCGACCTCTGAGAAGGCCCGGCAACATACACTTTCGCAAGCGATGAGATAGCCAGCCAAGAGTTACATTCACTTCACAAGATGGTAACTAGGACTAGTGGCAGTCAAACGAATGACTAATGATAATCTTGCTGAAGCTACCGGACGTCCAATATACCAAATGCAAGAATGGAACAACACGCCAAAGCGGCGGACTCCACTACGCCCCCAGAATACTGCGCTTAGAGCGCCCGCAACTCACTGCCACCAGAGTAGAAGAATCACAAACGGCCTACAGTCAAGAAAGCTGTCAAAACTAGACGCCTCACCGGACAGCAGCGGCGAGGCGAGGAAACCTACACTGCCATTACATACACTGACCCCAAGGGCAGGTACCTGGGGCGTTAGCGACCACCAGGCAGGACAAATACCGCTGGTTGAACTTAACACACTGTAACAAGCTGAACTCAGTAAATAGTAATAAGAACTCGAGGAAAGCTAATCAGACTAACCAGATCCGCCTTCCCCAAGGACTCCACTCGCTGCTCTTCACCTCGGCAACACTACGAGCAGCAACACAAACCCAAGTCACTGGAGAATCGCGAGGTGTCACAATGGTGGAGGTTTCTCTACTTGAATTGAAAGCCTGCAGAATCTGGTTTACGACGAGGTCGTGCACCCTCGTGACCACAGCCCCTCCATCCGGCAGTCCATGCGCGCCGCCAGCGGTCCCAGCTTGTTCTCGCACTGTGCGGACCTGGCTCCTCCTGAATCCCCAACCGAACTCCCATACTCACACGACGTCGCCCCAAAGATAGGGCAACAGTTACTACATATCGATAACCGCCGCTGCTGCCACTAGCGGACAGGCAACGCTTACGAAACGAGGGGTGCCAGCCAAGACGAGAAGAAGACGGACAACTGCAACCATGCCAACTAAAGGATATGTGGTCTGGCCTCCAACAGAGGGCATAAACCTACAAACAGCACCAACGCGAGCCGCAGCACAGCTCAGTTATGATCGTCTACTTGGAGATCATTTGCACCCACTCACGAATATCAAGTTCCCAAACAACGATGGAATTTTTATGAATGACGATACGCCATGTCACTGGGCCATAATTATTCCCGTTCGGTCTGAAGAATGGTCTGGGCAATTCGAGCGAATGATTTGGCCACCCAGATCGCCTCGCTCTACGTGATTCCCGTCGAACATTTGTGGGACATAATCGAGAAGTCAGTTCGTGCACAAAATGCTGTACCGGTAACACTTTCACAATCATAGACGGCCATAGAAGCAACATGGCTCAATATATCTGCATGGCACATCCAAAGACTTGTTGAGTCTGTGCCACGTTGAGCTGCTGCACTACGTCGGACAGAAGGAGGTCCGACACGATAGTTGGAGGTATCCCACGACTTTTATCGCCGCAATGTATTTCATTTGGCCTTTTTCTGTTAGCCATTTATACACGGAAATGAGTGGCTACAAATTAATCGTGTGCTTCTGTATGTTCAGCCGAATTTGTAATTCCATTTGCGCACAATACTTCGACGACTGACCCTGCCGTCTTCTTCGTGTGCTATGACTTATGGCTTTATGATTACTCTCTGCCTGGACTGTGGATTCCAAACAGCCTTACTTCATCACTGGGACGGATTGCGGGCTGCAGGAAGGCAAAGCCCTTTTCAGCCACTTGTTGCTCCATCAAGCGTTTTTTAACAACTTTGTCAAAGTTACAGTACATATGTTTGGCTCTGGACTTCTGCTTCTTGCAAGCCTTTCACTTCACAAACTCCACCATCGTCGACCTCAAGCACTGGCAGTTTGTTCCACCGGTTCTCTGTGTCACCGTCAGTTCGAGTTATAAAATGTTTTCGCCATACGCCGAGTAGGACAGGAAATCATACAGAAACATAGCTTCCAGCGCATTGCGCTCCCATCAACAACTGGAAACGGTTACCGTGCAAAATGCCATTGCTCATAGCAGCACTTCTTCTGCAGGACGAACAACACAGAAACTGGACAGCAGCTGAATGGAGGCGTGAATCGACGAGTCGTGATTTTTCCTATTTTCAAATCAGGCAAGTTGTCGAGAGCACTGCCGGTCGAATGAAGCATTGAGCCCGTAGTTGGTGGAAGGTGCGGTTCGGGCTAGAGGTGTTTCTGTGATGTGGTTGGGTGTTTCCTGTGCCATAACGTGAGGCCACTCGTTTGGGTTGATTGATTGACTGATTGAGAGTGGTTATGGGACTAAACAGATCATCAGTCCCACGATTCTAAATTTACTCACGGAAGAGAGAGGATCAGCTAAAACTAGTTAGACCAAATATAAAAGCTGGAAAAAAGTGCTGTGTTTCCATGTGGGAGTGGTCATGTGGTCCCAGACCGAGGAAACATGAACCACTCAACCACAACCACCAGGCCACCAGAAGTAAAGCAAAACCTTATATCTGAAAATAAAGACCACTGTCATGAAGGAAACTGAGAACTAGTTGAACCACCCGCGTATCGTCTGCTAATATTAAAAGTAAGGAATCTGGAAGACTATACTTAATACAAATGGCCAAAAGAAGGGACATTCCACCGATATATGGGATATCATCAGTCTGGCTCCACAACCACATTGTAGGGGTGGTTCTTTACGCAAGAGGAAACAATGGGTGTGCCTTTTATGACTAACGCGTAGACGGCATAAGGCAGTAGACTCATTCCGAGAGGAACTAAAGAAAGAGCACAAAACCGCAGTTGTCTCCTTGACTGTGTGGAGCAGAAGCGCACCAGATGTCATTTCACTTCTGGGTAAAGAGATATTTGACGAAGATCCACATATCTGCGGCTGGAATCATGAAAGGGAATGAGAAGCAAGTATCCGCTTCTCTAGCCAGACGATCAGCCAGTTCATTCCATGGGATACCCACATGTCTTGGGACCCAGAGAAAGACAACTGAACAGGCGGCATGGTCAAGGGTAGAGAGAAGGTGATGGATAGCAGAGACCAAATGGTGATGAGAGTAGCATTGGTTGATTGCCTGCAGCCTGCTCATTGAGTCGGTACATATTAAAACACTGTGGAGGGAGGCCTGAGTAACAAAGTGGAGGACCCTGTCAGTGGCTAGCTGCTCTGCCGTGAACACAGTACATGATTCCGGCAATAAGTGGTGCTCTAAGTCAGTAGGAGACGTGAAAACGTATCCGAACTTACCTATCGTCTGAGAACCATCAGTGTACAAGACAGTAGCAACGATGGAACATAGTAGAGCCCGGAACACAATAAGGGCGATAGAGACTTTAGGACACTGGAATAGGTCGGTCCTAATCCATGGTCTAGGCACCTTCCAAGGGATGTGTGGAAGGAAATACACAGTTTGCATTCCAGTGAGTGGAGATAGATATCCTGACAGAGGGAACTCAGATGCATTCCAACCGGCAATCCCACCTGTGAGTGGTTATCAGGAGGCATACATCCCTCATTTGCGAAGAGAACAGGATGCACAGGGTGGTCAGGGAATTGGCGAATGGCGATTGCGTAAGAAACCAGGAGTTGGCGGAATTGGCTCCGTCGTGTTTGTACAGGGGGAATCCCCACTTCTGCAAGGAGATTGTCAATGGGACTATCACAAAAGGCACCAATAGCCAGACGCACCTGACAATGGTGAACTGGGTCAAGTATTTTCAGAGGGGAAGGAGCTGCATTATCATAAACATTACCATAATCTAGTATGGACAAGACCCGAGCATGGTACAGATGGAGAAGATTAGCACAGTCTGCATCCCTAGATGTGTGGGCCAGGAGGAGGAGAGCATTAAACTTCCGCATGCATATCATTTTCAGGTGGCGAAAATGGGGCAGCCACGTCAGCTTTTTATAAAAAATTAGGCACAAGAAATGGGACTGTGCTACAATATCTGGGAGCGGATCGCCTAAATAAAGTTCTTGATCGGGGTGTACATGGGTCGAAGGCAAAAATGCATAACCCGCGATTTGGAGGGAGAAAACTGGAAGCAATGGGAGATAGCCCATGCAGAGACCGGTCGGATGGCGCCTTTGAGCCGGCGCTCAGCAGATGCTACCGAGTGGGAACTGTACCAGATACAAAAATCTTCAACATACAGCGTCAGGGTAACCAAAGGCCCAGAAGAGGTTACAAGCCCATTGATGGCTATGAGGAAGACTGTGGCACTTAACACAGAACTCTGTGGTATACCGTTCTCCTGAATCTGAAGGGCGTTGAGTGAAGTGCCAATTCGAATCTGGAAGAACCAGTAGGATAAAAACCTGCTGATAAAAATCGGATTGGGGCCGCGAAAGCCCAGTCATGGAGGTTAACTAAAATGTGATGTCGCCAACCCCTGTCTTATGCCGTATGGAGGCCAAAGAAGACCGCAACAAGGTGCCAGCTGTTACTAAAAGCCTGTCGGATTGCTGTTTCCAATCTGAGTAAACGGTCAGTTGGAGATCGTCCTTCCCTTGAAGTCACACAAAATATCCTGAGATTCGAGTACCCAACATAGTCGGAAGCTAACCATCCTCTCAAGCATAGAATGAAATTTTCACTCTACAGCGGAATGTGCGCTGATATTAAAGTTCCTGGCAGATTAAAACTGTGTGCCGGACCGAGACTCGAACTCGGGACCTTTGCCTTTCGCTGGCAAGTGCTCTACCGACTGAGCTACCCAAGCACGACTCACGCCCCGTCCTCACAGCTTTAATTCCGCCAGTACCTCGTCTCCTACCTTCCAAACTTTACAGAAGCTCTCCTGCGAAACTTGCAGAACTAGCACTCCTGAAAGAAAGGATACTGCGAGACATGGCTTAGCCACAGCCTTCAGGTTGTTTCTAGAATGAAATTTTCACTGTACAGCGGAGTGTGCGCTGATATGAAACTTCCTGGCAGATTAAAACTTTCTTTCAGGAGTGCTAGTTCTGCAAGGTTCGCAGGAGAGCTTCTGTAAAGTTTGGAAGGTAGGAGACGCAGTACTGGCGGAATTAAAGCTGTGAGGATGGGGCGTGAGTCGTGCTTGGGTAGCTCAGTTGATAGAGCACCTGCCCGCGAAAGGCAAAGGTCCAGAGTTCGAGTCTCGGTCCGGCACACAGTTTTAATCTGCCAGGAAGTTTCATCCTCTCAGGCAGTTTATAAAGTACGCTCGTCAGGTCAATCAGGCGGTAGCTGTCCAGAACATTGGGTTCTTCCCAGGATTAAGAACGGGGTAACTATACTGTCTCGCCATTGAGAAGGGTAGGCATTTGTGAGCCAAATGCGGTTGAGAACCCTGTAACGTCCAAGTGTTGGATCATCTAGTTGTGGATGGAATCCGGATGTGGCGCCATGTCATGTTCAGAGGTAAGAGCCTGCAAAAATTCTGTACAGAGCTCTGTTCCGGCGTAACAAGCACCAGCACGAAGGTCAAGAACGATACGGGAGAGATAGCTGTGAGACGACGTGAACCAACAGCACGCTGACTAGGACGT
The DNA here is from genome assembly GCF_023864345.2 of Schistocerca serialis cubense. Taxonomy (NCBI): domain Eukaryota; kingdom Metazoa; phylum Arthropoda; class Insecta; order Orthoptera; family Acrididae; genus Schistocerca; species Schistocerca serialis. The sequence goes on along the minus strand of NC_064646.1, from coordinate 187,408,864 downwards.
CATCACGATAGGAGTGGCATCAACACGAAGAGCATAAAAGCGATGCGCCGCCTAGCCGTGGCCACGCACTGGAAGCGAGTACTAGAAGAGCCGCACTAGAAGAGCTGCAGTGATATCAAGGATAGCAGTTACTTATGAACTTGCGTGATTAGCTTCCATGGAAATTGTATCTATCAAAGGAAACTGATTGTTTGCATGTAGCCTTTGCTCACGACCCATCATGTAGAAACGAAAGTTAAGTATTGTCAATTGAATCACTGTCATAAACTCCATTAAAATGATTTGCTTGTATGTTGTCTAGTTATCCGCGGAAACAGCTTCTTAGGCACCCTATAAGAACCGAGTGGGCAGGATCCCACATGTTCAGCTTGGTGGGAGCTGAAACAGAGGGGAGTCTGTTCATCTCAACATTTCTGCCAGAGGAAAGTAACAGGACAGGAAGAGAATGTCGATGCTGTCGCAAAGTGTGTCGCGAGGTGTTCTACATGGACCAATGGATCAGTACACAGAGCAACGTGGAGGATAAGACCCTGTATGGTTGACCGTCGCCGGCGGGCCAGAAGGCTATGCAGCTTGGACCAAGCCTTCAATAATGAAGCATACATTCCCGGAAAGGAAACATAGTGCTCCTAGTATTTCTTTTTACTTTGCATAATAAGATAGAGCGTCTTAGGATGGAGACGGTTAAAAGAGAGGAGACTGGTCTGTGAAGGGTGTCGTTTAAATCACTGCTGCGCCTGTCGACGATCCTGGATAGCGATTGCTACGTCCATGGCCCACTGGGCCATCATGGTACCGGTCGACGGCGAGGGGGACCTGTGGATAAGGGCACAGCAGTGACAGCAACACGAAGAAAAGTGGCAGCAGAGATGCCCTGCACGACTGCATCCATGCAGTTCGAGAGAGAGGTGTCGAAATGCACAGAAGAAGTATATAAAAACCAATTGGCCTTGTGGAATCCACAATATGGGGGCCTGTCTGCCTGGCGGTGGCAGGGGAACGATAGAATCACCGGAAAGTGGCCACTGTCACAAAGATCATCATGGGGAAGCCACGAGGGCAGGGGAAGAGATCGTGAGATCGATAGTAGTAAAGGTGCCACGAGCGCCCCTGTTGTGGATAGGGGAACCGTCATTGAGGAGACACAAATCTGTAAAAAGTTGGTCAATTGGAAGACCCCTACCTGTCAAACTGGCACTATTGCACAGGGAGCGGTGTGGATTGAAGTCCCCGAAGAGGAGATATGGGGGCAGGAGTTGCTGTATTAAGGTAGACCGTTCAACGTAAGGAAATGACCTACCTGGTGGGAGGCAGACATTGCAAATGGTGATTGCCGGAGTCGTTTGTACTCTAACCGCTGTTGCTTCCCAGTTGGTACAAAGTAGGATTCAGTCACTAATGACATCGGCTCGAGCCAAAGTTTAGACCCCTCCAGATGCTATTCTGGGGACGGCATTTTTCTGACAGAACGCCCAAAAACCATGGAACTCTGGAGAGTGGTCATCACAGTAGAGCGTTTCTTGAAGAGCAAGACAGAACGCAGAATAACAGGAAACAAATTTTTTTCTGTGTTGCTGAACAACAGTCTTACAATAAGTTTTAAATGATGACACTGCCATTTGACAGAGTTGTTTTTTTAATTACGACCCTGGTTTAGGGCTTTTATGCCTTTTCTAGTAACTAAGATTATGTCATTAACATAACAGGACTCAAACTCAAGACTTGCCATAAATTAACAAAGGCGTTGTATTTCCCGTAGGTGACGATAATATTCGTTACAATTCCAATTCTGGAACCAAAAGGGAATGGGTGACCTTAGGGTGCACAGATGGTTCATCTTGTGGACGAATTGTAGTAGTAGGCTTCCAGCCTGAGAGACACCAGGGGGAGGGGTCCCATGGGGAATACCATCACCGGCAGGTGTCGAAGAAAGGGGGCACTTCTTTGGCTGGGGAGAGGAGTGGCCCCCAGAGGGGTGTGGGAATCTCTCCTAGAGAGAGGGGACGGGAAGATGGAGCTGGGGTAAGAAAGAGGCAGGAGGGTAAAAGGGTGTAAAGGACGCAAAAGTTGAAGAAAGTGGCACTATTATATTTTTGGTGAGCCTCAGCGTAAGATAGATGATCCAGGGAGTTGTACTCTTGGACCTTGTTTTCATTCTTGTAAGTTTTGCAATCTGGCGAGCTTGGAGAGTGGCAGTCATGGTCATGACAATTGACACACACAGGGGGTTCCCTCATGGTGTGTGTGTCCACAGCCACCATACAGAGGGTCCGCCATACAGCAGGAAGTCATATGCCCAGAACGCAAGCGCCAAAAGCACCTCATAGTTGGTGGGATGTACATCTTCAAGTCACATCTGTAGCACATAACCTAGAGCTTTTATCAGAGGGTATCTGCCTCGAAAGCCAGAATGAAGGCGCCAGTATCAGTGCGGTTGTCTTTATGATCCTTCTGCTCACATCGAATAAAATGAACACTGTGTCCTTCCAGATTAGCCCGGAATTCCTCATCAGTTTTTAGGTTGAGGCCCTTATGAAAAATTACTTTCTGGATCATGTTACAAGCATGAAGAGCAGCAGATTAGGAGGCAGAAGAAGCTTTGATCAACAGGGAGTCCGATCGCATCTTACTGAGAGGCTCCACTATCTTAGTACAGATGAGGTAGCAGGGAAGGCGTTTCATTTCAAGATGTCGAACCTGACCCTCCTACCAGGGTCTAACCAGGGAAGCGATGGCTGCCAGGTCATACGAAGTATTATTCAGTGATACTTTACCATTCGTAGATACGGCCATTTGAGAATGGCCAGATTTTTGCAGTTTGATATGTTTCGTGCGCCAAGCACCCACCCTGATACCATCCATTCCGATCATGTGCTCACCCCATGCACGCCATCCAGCCCATCATGGGCCACCTGGCACAGTGACTTTTGCTGGGAGTTCTGATGCTCCAGGAAGATAGGCAACCACTCCTTGGCATACTTGGGGATGAAATAGCTCAGGTATCAGCAGTGTGATAGCTGTGTTGTCAGGGGGCTTAGCCAGATGGATACATAACAGCCCCACCACAAGGACTGGGTATACATGTTGGTGAACTAGTGGGATAGAGGGGACTACAGTGGGGAAGAAGGAGGAGAAGGAAAGAGGGAGAGGAATCCTTGCCATAGACATTAGGGAGGGAGGCTCACATTAAAAACAGAAAATTTAGAACTGGAGGTCAAACCTCAAATGGGGACCTAAACACTGGAAAGGATGAAAGAGATCAGGCAGGAGGGGCAAAATTACGAACAATATGCGGAACTAGCCAGGTCGACGTAGGTCAGGACACTGAGAGAGGGGAAGGAGGGGGCAACGGGGAAGGAGTGAGGATAGGGAGGGAGGGGCACGTTGAAGGATTTGGAGTCAGGGAAGGAAGAATGGGCTGCAGTACCTTTGGGCCTCCTGTGCATCCCGCACAAACTCACGAAAGAACTACGAGTCACCTGGGGGGACTCGTTCAGGATACCGTGAACGTGAACCAGGTCGTTTATTTCTACATTCTCAGTTGTGGCCTAGTGTATTCCTTTCTTCTACATCTTCTTGTGAGCATGTTGTGGACACTCCCACCTTCCAGCATGACAACAGTCACGTTCATTCATAGGACTGCACGCAGAAGTTCCTGGTTTCGCGAACACATGGGATCTTATTGCACCTCGACTGCCCCATTACACCACCTCAACCTTATCTCATGGAAGGATGTCAAGTGTTGAGTGATACTTAAGATAGGTAAATAAATTACTGAAATCAATGTGAAGTAAAGTAGAAATTAGAAAATAAATGAAACACTTAGTTTACTTTAGAATTATAGCGCGATCCTCCGAGCTCTAGCGGCAGCCAGGCGAACTACGTAGCCACTGGCGCTGTATGTAGCTGCAGCAGCTAAGTCAACACAGCCATGCATATACACCCACCCACCTCCCCAGGGGTCGGAACCCCTGCAACCCATACATTATAATAATGAATATTAATTAATGAATAGATCTAAAAGATAAGAGCTTAAAGTTAAGTAGAGGTATACTTTTTAAAAAAAAATTTCACGAGATAGATAAGGATGCTTCACAACTTTATACTGAATAATAAAATAAAAAATAAGAGATAAAGGATCAAAAACTGAGCGATAGATAATCAGAGAGTCAACAGACAGCATCAAAAACAGGCCCAGAGAGCATCCCACAGTGCCCAGAGAGCATCCCACAGTGCCCCAGAGAGCATCCCAGAGTGCCCCAGTGGGCTACAACACTAAGAAGAATCGCTTCTCGGCTTTTGGCAAGATCAGTGTGTAGAAATTAGAAATAAATATTAACTGGCAAACAGCGGGCAGAGCAGCAGTGGCAACGGCCGGCACTTCCAAGTCAGCACGTTCAGGAGAAGCCATCGCCCTCTCCATATAAGCGGAAGCTGTCAATTCAGCCGTCAGGGCATCACCCGACTGGCTCACGTGTTTCTCAATTGTCACATGTGATCAAAGGCCCTCGCCTACATTCCAAGAGCCAATGACCAACGTTAAGAATATTCTTCGAGAAGCTTTTCAGTGTGACAGAAGAGGCAATGACCGTGAAGTCGTTCACCTCCAGTGAACTGAAGTAAATAAATACGCGAGACGCAGTGAGTATGACAGTAGTTTTCAGTTCAGCTTAGGTTCGAGTTCAGTTCCAGTACAGTCCAGTCGGTGCTGAAGACCGTCATGCAGGAAGAGGCTACATCGTACACAGAAGCACCAAGTCCGCCGCTGTAATGGAATAGCAAGCAGCAGCCTCACCGCCAGAAGACAGAAGTTAGAAGGCATTTGAAGGCTGATTTTTACGTACCCGGGTGACTCGTGAGGACGGGAAGGAGACGGCCTCACATCAGCAGTCACCTGTGAGCTGGTGATGAAGATCTGACAGCCGAAGACTGGCAAGCTGGAGTCCGTTGTTTGAGTCCAGGACACTGGCCTTCCCCCGCACGCGCCGCTCCGCTGCCCGACGCACAACACTGACACATGCGGCCGCATAGAGAAGAGAAACACTGGGACGCCACATCCAAGGAATCACCATCCGATTCACGACTTCGTTCTCAATAATTAAACGGGCCACCTCACGATGCGCGTCTTCAGTCAAATGGGCGAAACAACGACAGGGGATACACACCGCCAGGGGTAATCAGACGCCGGCACTCACGCAGCAGAAGGCTTCGCAAACGACACAGCTGCCGCTCTCCCAGCCAGAACAATCCAGTAAGGAAACCATTGTACAAAACTTTCAATAAAAGTTATCTTATTTAAAAATGCTGTTTCATTCTACCTCATACCCGATCCAAGGAAGAACCCACCCTGCCCACATGTTGTTAAGAGAGAAAAAGTAATTTATTTAGTGTTTTCCACCGTGACATAAAGCCTTAGAATCAAATGCCCTTTGCAGTAATGCTCATCCTGAGAACTGACTAGCATCAAAAGAGGTTACGCAGTTACACAAGCGCCGGCCAGAGTGGCCGTGCGGTTCTAGGCGCTACAGTCTGGAGCCGAGCGACCGCTACGGTCGCAGGTTCGAATCCTGCCTCGGGCATGGATGTGTGTGATGTCCTTAGGTTAGTTAGGTTTAAGTAGTTCTAAGTTCTAGGGGACTGATGACCTCAGAAGTTAAGTCGCATAGTGCTCAGAGCCATTTGAACCATTTAGTTACACAAGCAACGTGTGTCATCGCGAAAAACGTAAATATCAACATCCTCTCTACATGCTAGCCATACTGGATCTAATAATCAGTGAATGTCTTCATCTGGGTGTACCGTACCTAATGGAACTTCTTGACTCCCTTTTTCGTCTTGTTACGGTTTTACCTTGCTACAAGTGACTAATCTTTTGTCCGGTATGGTTATTCGTCGATGCGTATTAGTCGGTGGCCGTTTTTCGACTTTGGGCTTTGTAGTTCTTCTGTCTAATCCTGAGACTTTTCTGAGAAATGTAACACACGTGGAGAATCCTGAGCAGCTGTGCAGTCCAATTCTGTACAAAGAAAGAGTGTTTAGTAACGAAATAACCTCGTTTCCAATGACGGATTAATTCAGTATACTTACATGGTCCAATCACATTAATGTGACCACCTCCTATGTTCGACGTCATCGAGTAAAACCATTCACAGGCGGTAGTGGCAACAGTAGCAGTGGAAGGTATACAAAGCATGTCGGGGGGAAGCGGGAAACAATGCAGTCGTTGTCGTAATGCGGAAATTGAGCGATTTACGTGACATTAAAAAGGGCATGATCATTGGCTTTCGGGCCAAGCGTGAGAGCATTGCGAAACGACTAAGTTTGCAACTTGTCCGCATCCTCCCATGGTTAAAGTACATCGTGAATATCAAAACGGCGCTACCTGAAACCGGTGCCAAGGCAGCAGCGGTGCACCACGGGCCATATATAACAGGGGTGAGATGTGCGCGGGCGAATAGACGTGCAGTTAACTGCTGAGCAACAGACCGCCCAGCTGAACTAGTGTAGGTGCACAAAACACTAGAAATCAAGCTCAAACTATCAACAGAATTTCTGTGCAAGAACCTGCAAAAGCGACCAATATAAAACATAAACAAACAAACGAAAAAAAAGTTGGTGCTTCCGTTGTGTCTCAAGGAAACACTACTGCAAGGGAAGAACCAAGTTATTGTAGTTTATTGTTACTGTTAAAATTTTGTATTCTTCACTTTTACAGGTTTTTGTACGGCATGTCTGATGATAGTGCGACCTGCAAAACGCGTAAATTCTGTTGTTTGTTACACTGTAAACTGATGGTTGAACTGCCATTTTAACATTGATTGTTGGAACTACGACCGCATATCCATTATGGATCAAATCAAAGCTCTGCACATGTTCCTGCATTTCGCTAAAGTCGTCTGGCGTTGCAACATTTATATACACAACAGTACCGTATTCAAAGAGCCACACGGAGCTTCCGACGATGTCTACCGGATCCTCAATATACCGGGTGGTTCTCAGGACGCTGAAACATCGGAGGTGTGTTCATTGATCGGTGAGCTCGCGGAGAATGCAGAAAAAAATAATAGTTACTCTTCCTGACACTAGGTGAAAACATGACGCTGTAAGCAGTGAGAAAAATATGTAGCTGCAGGAAAGGGGAGGAAAGATCAATAATAAAGGTAGTTCCGGCATGTTTACTAGGATATGGTCAAAAGTTACAATATGATCTTCCGACTCAGCAACATGCTGCATCCGCAACACAGCATGGTCGACAACTGCTCGCAGCATATCCGGAGTAATCAGAGCGATATGTCATCGTACGCTATCGGTTAGATCAAGAAGAGTCTCGATAGCTCCCTGATAGACACGATCTTCCAGATATCCCCATTAGCAGAAGTAACATAGATTCATATCGGGGGATCTGGAAGGCCCCACATCTTGAAATTTTAATAACAGTGTAGAGTGGAGTTCCACCGTTGTCCGCTACAGTCTGGAACCGCACGACCGCTACGGTCGCAGGTTCCAATCCTGCCTCGGGCATGGATGTGTGTGATGTCCTTAGGTTAGTTAGGTTTAAGTAGTTCTAAGTTCTAGGGGACTTATGACCACAGCAGTTGAGTCCCATTGTGCTCAGAGCCATTTTACCACCGTTGTTATCGCCGCTTGTATCGACCCTCGTGTCGTATACGTTTCTGCTCGTTTTGATTAGAAGAGCTCAGTGTCGGTTATAACGTCAGTGCGAGTGCACTTCGCTTTCCTGCAGCTAGCAAAGCGAATACACCGTTCGATTGTTGATAGGCATATTCCGAGAGTAACGTCCAACCAGTCGTGAAATGGAATCCACTGTGAAAATCAAAAAGTATTTTATTTGCAATAGTTAGCCACTCCTTACAGCAACGTCTCTACGCAGTCGCCTCTCCGCCTGAGGCATTTGCGTAGCGTTGTACCAACTTTCCAATATCCTCGTCATAGAAGGCAGCCGCCTGCACTTTTCACCGATTCTCTACACTGATCTGCAGTTCGTTGTCTGTGCCAAAACATTGACTTCATAGACATCGGTTCATGACAACAGAGATGAAAATCAGAGGGAGCAAAGTTCGGGCTGTATTTTTGTTGTGGTCTACAGACCAGAAACTGGTTTGATGCAGCGAGCAAGCCTCTTCATCTCCAAGTAACAACTGCAACCGATGTCCTTTTGAATGTGTTTAGTTTATTGACCTCTTGGTCTCCCTCTACGATTTTTACCCTCCACGCTGCCCTCCAATACTAAATTAGTGATCCCTTGGATGCCTCACACCAAGTCCTACCAAACAAACTCTGCTTCTAGTCACGTTGTGCCACAAGTTTCTCTTCTCCCCACTTCTCTTCAGTACCTCCTCTTTAGTTACGAGATCTGCCCATCTAATCTACAGAATTCTTCTGCATCACCACATTTCGAAAGCATCTATTCTTTTCTTGTCTAAACTATTTATTGTCCATGTTTCACTTTCGTAAATGGCTACACTTCATACAAATACTTTCTGAAAAGACTTCCTGACACTTAAATCTATACTCGATTTAAACAAATTTCTCTTCTTCAAAAACGCCTTTTTGCCATTGCCAGTCTACATTTTATATCCTCTCTACTTCGACCATCATCAGTTATTTTGCTCCCCAAATAGCAAATCTCCTCTACTACTTAATTACACATTTCGAAAGCATCTATTCTTTTCTTGTCTAAACTATTTATTGTCCATGTTTCACTTTCACTAATTAAGTGTCTCATTTCCTCATCTAATTCCCTCGGCATCACCTGATGTAATTCGACTACATTCCATTATCCTCATTTTGCTTTTGTTGATGATTGTCTTATATCCTCCTTTCAATACACTGTCCATTCCGTTCAACTGCTCTTCCAGGTCCTTTGCTGTCTCTGACAGAATTACAATGTCTACGGCAAACCTGAAAGCTTTTACTTCTTCTCCGTGGATTTTAATTCCTACTCTAATTTTTGCTTTTGTTTCCTTTACTGCTTGCTCAATATCCAGATTGAATAACATCGGGGATAGGTTACAACCCCGTCTCATTTCCTTCCCAACCACTGCTCCTGTTTCATGCCCCTCGACTCTTACAACTACCACCCGGTTTCTGCACAAATTGTAAATAGCCTTTCGCTCCCTGTATTTAACATTTCCCCCTTCAAATTTGAAGGAGAGGATACCAGTCAATATTTTCAAAAGCTTTCTCTAAGTCTACACATGCTAGAAATGTAGGTTTGCCTTTCCTTAATCTATCTCCTAAAACAAGTCGTTGGGTCAGGATTGCCCCACGTGTTCCTACATTTCTACGGAATCCAAAATGATCTTACCCGAGGTCGGCTTCTACCAGTTTTTCCATTCGTCTGTAAAGAATTCGTGTTAGTATTTTGCAGCCACTGCTTATTAAACAGATAGTTCGGTAATTTTCACATGTGTCTGCACCTGCTTTCTTTGGGATTGGAATTATTATATTCTGGCTGTCTCAAGGCTATCAGTAGTTCTAATGGAATGTTGTCTAATCCCAGGGCCTTGTTTCAACTTAGATCTTTCAGTGCTCTGTCAATCTCTTCACGCAGTATCTTATCTCCCATTTCATCTTCATCTACATCCTCTTCCATTTCCATAATATTGCCCTCAAGGACATCGCCCCTGTACGACCCTCTATATAATCCCTCCGCCTTTTTTCTTTCCCATCTCTGCTTAGAACTGGTTTTGCATCTGAGCTCTTCATATTTATACAAGTCGTTCTCTTTTCTCCAAACGTGTCTTTAATTTTCCTGTATGCATTATCTATTGTACCCCTAGTGATATATGCCTATACATTCTTATATTTGTCCTCTAGCCATCCCTAATTACCCGTTTCGCTCTTCCCGTCGATCTCATTTATGAAACGTTGTATTCCTTTTCGCCTGCTTCACTTACTGCATTTTTATATTTTCTCCTTTCATCAATTAAATTCAATATCTCTTGTATTACCCAAGGATTTCTACTAGCCCTTGTCTTTTTACCTACTTGATGCTCTTCTGCCTTAACTATTTCATCTCACAAAGCTACCCATTCTTCTTCTTTCACCCTTTTTTGTCAATCGTTCTCTAATATTCTCTCTGAAACTCTCTACAACCTCTGGTTCTTTCAGTTTATCGAGGTCCCATCTTCTTAAATTCCCACCATTTTGCAGTTTCTTCAGTTTTAATCTACAGTTCATAACCAATAGATTGTGGTCAGAGTCCATATCTGCCCCTGGAAATATCTTACAACCTGGTTCCAGAATCTCTGCCTTACCATTATATAACCTATCTGAAACCTTCCAGAGTCTCCAGGCCTCTTCCACGTATACACACTTTTTTAATGATTCTTGAACCAAGTGTTAGCTATGATTAAGTTATGCTCTGTGCAAAATTCTACCAGGTGACTTACTCTTTCATTCCTTACCCCTATTCCAAATTCACCTACTACATTTCCTGCACTTCTATCGAATTCCAGTCCCCCGTGATTATTAAATTTTCGTCTCCCTTCACTATCTGAATAATTTCTTTTATCTCATCATAGATTTCTTCAATCTCTTCGTCATCTGCAGAGCTTGTTGGCATATAAACTTGTACTACTATGGTAGGCCTGGGCTTCGTGTCTACCTGGGCTTCGTGTCTATCTTGGCTACAATAATGCGTTTACTATGCTGTTCGTAGTAGCTTACCCGCACTCCTATTTTTTATTCATTATTAAACCTCCTCCTTTATTACCCCTCTCTGATTTTGTATTGATAACCCTGTATTCACCCCACCAGAAGTCTTGTCCCTCCTGCCACCGAACTTCACCATTCCCGCTATACCTAACTTTAACTTATCCATTTCCCTTTTTAAATTTTCTGTCCTACCTATCCGATTATGGGATCTGATATTTCACGCTCTGATCCATAGAACACCAGTTTTGTTTCTCCTGATAACAGCGTCCTCCCGGCCGGACATCCGAATGGGAAACTATTTTGTCTCCTGAATGTTATACGCAACAGGAAGCCATCATCATTAAATCATAGAGTAAAGCTGTATGCCCTCGGGAAAAATTACAGCCGTAGTTTCCCCTTGCTTTCAGCCTTCCGTATACCAGCCTAGCAAGGCCGTTTTGTGTAATGTTACAAGGCCAGATAAGTCTGTCATCCAGACTGTCGCCCCCGCAACTACTAAAAAGGCTGCTGCCCCTCTTCAGGAACCACACGTTTGTCTGGTCTCTCAGCAGATACCCCTCTGCTGTAGTTGCACCTGCGATATGGCTATCTGTATTGCAGAGACACGCAAGCCTTCCCACCAATGGCAAGGTCCATGGTCCATGGGAGGGGCTGTGTGGAGGCCGATCAAACGCTTCCCATCGAAAACGCTGCTGGGGCGTCCTCGTTGGCCCTGCAGAGTGCGGCCATGAACTGTTATGAAGAAGGAAATGCCTGACTGTTATGTTGTGTGGGCTGCATCAAATCAGGTGAAATCTCTCATGGGCACCCATACTTGTCAGGAGACACTATTTTCCAGGCATCTTCATGTGCTCAATGTACGCTCAAAACTAAAAAGACAGATGCGAACAGTGGACATACTAGAGATATTGTGGAACACTCTTATGCAAAGCTTTAACGGATTTTCAATGTGGTTTCCATTTCACGGCTGATCCGACCCTACTTTCGGAATACGCCTTTTACGTATTTCTACAAGCTACAAACAGGAGCGACTTATTTTCAGTTACCTGTGTAGTTAATAGTTTATTTTTGTAATTTCTTTCATGTTTGAGTGCTCTTTGGTTTAAAGTCGTTAATTTCGTGCTTAGTTATTTATCATGCGCAGTTCTGCGTTTGTTAACTGTCAAGTGTACACCTTCGTTAGTATGGATAGAGACTGTGATTGATGTGTATAGATGCGAGTTGAGTTGGTGACCCTTGGGTTACACCTCCAGGTTTCAGGCACTATCTGTGGCTGATGGTTTCGCTGAGTCAGATGCAGATGCTCCCCCTGTCGTAGAGGAAACCTCTCAACCCACAAGGTCTGAACATTCACAGAGGGTGGGTTTGCTAGTAGGTGTGGGATCCAACGTTAGGCGCGTAATGGAGAGCCTTAGGGACTTGGCTGCAAAGGAGGGGAAGGAGTCCAGTGTGAACTCCCTGTGTGTACTGGGTGGAGTCATTACAGATGTGGAAAGGGTCCTTCCGGATACCATGAAGAGCAGAAGGTGCAGCTACCTGCCGGTGGTGGCTCACGTCGGTACCAACGATGTGTGTCGCTTCGGATCAGAAGAGATTTCTCTTCTGGTTTCGGCCGGCTGGCTGACGTGGCAAGGAATGCCAGTCTTGCTTGCTTTTCCAGCGTCCACATTTTGTGAAGACTAAAAAGCGGGATTAATGAAGGATTATCTAACTGTATCGTTTTCCACTGCATTCCACGCGCTTCTAATACAGATGACAGCATCACCTATGCTCACAGACTCAGCTAGGTCGTGGTGTTGTCTATTTTCGTAACTAGGGAACGCAGAAACTTCTTTCGATAATTTAAAGGCCGGGTCACTCTTAGATCAAGAGGTTGAATACACGGTGTTATGTTGGCAGAAAAAATTTTACTTCCACATTTGATAACTTTTCGTTGCAAAGACATGGTGCACTATCCACGAAAAGTAGGATTTTACGTTTCTGGATGGTCATTATCGAACTTAAGTTATTCAGCCAAGAACGAGACATGTCACACGTCAATCATGCATTTTTATCTGAATGCCAAGAGACACCAAGTAAGAAAATGTCATTGTTTTTGAAGGAAATGCTACTGGTTTTGAAGCACGGTTTGCTGTATGTATCTCTGCTGGTTCTTCTTTTTCACCGTAGAGGTTAGCACAAAGACCGAACGTTGATCCTTGTTTCTCTGTCTTGCCGCCTCTGCACTGTCCAGCATTCACAGTCAGTGTTTTGTCTGGAATAAGTTTAAAAAATAGACCTGCTTCATCCTTGTCAATGTCTCTATCACAATATGCACTTGTAATTACGCTCAGCCTCGACTTCCAGTCGGATTCAACATCTTGATTAACTTCTGCTCTTCCTCCACAGAACGCTCGGAAAACAATACTGTGTCGAACACGGAACTGGCCCAACCAGCCGTTGCTTGCATTGAAATTAGGAATTCCGCGAGCAGAGGAAAATTTGAGAGCTTTTTCTTGCAACATCGGTCCACTAATAGGCAAACCTTTGACACGTGCTCTATTAGATCACTTTGAGACTGCATTATTAACATCTTGAAATGGTTGCCACCGTATTTCCTTTGAATTTTTGCTGGCGTTTTCTTCCCATTCCTTAACATACTTTTCCCTATTTGCAATTGTATTCTGTATTTGACTTTTTCCGCAGTTAAAGTCATTCGCTAACCAACGCTCAGACTTTCCTTTTTCACTCTCTCTGATAACAAAAATTCGCTTTTCAAGTGAAAGATTAACTAGTTTTCTCTTACTTGAAGAAGCAATGACTCTTTACTACAGAGGAAAAAACAGAACTGTTTGCTATTAGAAGTAAAAATGAAAATGAAATTCTAGAGATTGATGTGCCACATTGTCGACGAGAAACCTTACAGTAATACAGTACTGTAACTCCCTCTTCTATGACTGGCTAGTGTCGTCTTAAAGGTTCAAATGGCTCTGGGCACTATGAGACTTAACATCTAAGGTCATCAGTCCCCTAGAACTTAGAACTACTTAAACCTAACTAACCTAAGGACATCACACACATCCAGGCCCGAGGCAGGATTCGAACCTGCGACCGTAGCAGTCGCGCGGTTCCGGACTGAAGCGCCTAGAACCGCTCGGCCACCGCGGCCGGCCGTCTTAAAGGAAAGACATTGTTAGTTAAAGAGTTGTCGTTGGTCGGAAAAGAGGTGGTCATCTTAAATGGGATAAAGATGGATTGTTCTTATGGAAGTTTATTTCCTTTCCTTAAAAATGTTGTCGTTTAGAGAGGGGATCGGCTTAAAGCTGTTGTCTCCTCGAGAGGTTTCACCTTATATGGTCACAGACACCTATTGAAGTGTCAAACATTCATGATGCATGAATGCAGACTGAAGCGACAAATGAAAATTTGTTTCAATGTCAGGATTCGATTCCGGGTCTCCTGCTCGGTAGGCAGGTGCACTAAGCACTTCGCGAGCGGTGCACAGTGGCTTTGCACAACTGCACGGACAACCTAGCACGCTTCCCTTCTCAATCCAAATCCACAGCGTTTTACTTATCTCTATAACAGTACGCCCAGTTATTTCTTTTGTATTTTTGATCTACCTTTGCATACTAAACAATGTTTCCCCATGTCGTGAGTGTTCTGATAAAATTTTCACGTAGTTCTGTACTTCTCTGGTTACGTCTTATTTTCTGTCACCGCTACCTGGCGCCATCTCATTGTACTTGAAACAATATTTTCGAAGAGGTGGACGTTTGCTGATGATATAGCTCTTTAAAAAGTTGCCCTACCAGTCACGCAGGGCACAGGGTGGGACAGAAGTTGCACAGAACTGAAAGCAGCAGCTCGGCTCGCCTCTCCGTGGCGAGCGTCCCCGAGTTTGTCGCGGGGTGGGCGGCAGTTCGGGGCCCATTATTCGCCGGCTCATTACCATGTTTCTTTTATTCGCTCCGGAAGCGTTTCCGCCGCGCTCTGCCGCCGTAACCGCGCCGACATGTCGTGGGTGCTCGAGCGCACGACAGAAATATGGATCTGATAATTGCGGCAAATTTAGATAATCTGCGGAGATAGCCGGCGGGCCGAGTTCGGGCATTATTCCCGTCGCATTGTGGCCGCGTTGGTGGACGTGAAGACGATGGTTGGCGTAACTTACTCGCCAGCCAGCCGTGTCGCGGGTAACGACGCCGGAGCAGAAAAACGGGCTGCCTGAAGCGGAAGCTACTGCAATAAAGCGGGCATGTGTGCGTTGGCGTTGTTACGGCGTCACCTCTGAGTGCAAGCGGCAAATTTTTCAGACTCTTCACAGTCTTCCGCAATGGCTGCCATTTGTTGGACTCAAATATTCATTCACACTGTCAGTCAAAAAGGTGTGAAGCACCCGGAAGACTGGTTGGACTTGCGATAATGTACACTACTGGCCATTAAAATTGCTGCGCCAAGAAGAAATGCAGATGATAAACGGGTATTCATTGGACAAACGTATTATACTAGAACAGACATGTGATTACATTTTCACGTAATTGGGGTGCATAGATCCTGAGAAATCAGTACCCAGAACAATCACCTCTGGCCGTAATAACGGCCTTGATACGCCTGGGCATTGTGTCAAACAGAGCTTGGATGGCGTGTACAGGTACAGCTGCCCATGCAGCTTCAACACGATACCACAGTTCATCAAGAGTAGTGACTGGCGTATTGTGACGAGCCAGTTGCTCGGCCACCATTGACCAGACGTTTTCAATTGGTGAGAGATCTAGAGAATATGTTGGCCACGGCAGCAGTTGAATATTTTCTGTGTCCAGAAAGGCCCGTACAGGACCTGCAACATGCGGTCGTGCATTATCCTGCTGAAATGTAGGGTTTCGCAGGGATCGAATGAAGGGTAGTGCCACGGGTCGTAACACATCTGAAATGTAACGTCCACTGTTAGAACTGCCGTCAATGCGAGCAAGATGTGACCGAGACGTGTAACCAGTGGCACCCCATAACATCACGCCTGGTGATACGCCAGTATGGCGATGACGAATACACGTTTCCAATGTGCGTTCACCGCGATGTCGCCAAACACGCATGCGACCATCATGATGCTGTAAACAGAACCTGGACTCATCCGAAAAAATGACGTTTTGCCATTCGTGCTCCCAGGTTCGTCGTTGAGTACACCATCGCAGGCGCTCCTGTCTGTGATGCAGCGTCAAGGGTAACCGCAGCCATAGTCTCCTAGCTGATAGTCGATGCTGCTGCAAACGTCGTCGGACTGTTCTTACAGATGTTTATTGTCTTGCAAACGTCCCCATCTGTTGATGCCTGTCATCTCTATTGCTTGTGATACGAGGCCGTTGGGATCCAGCACGGCGTTCCGTATTACCCTCCTGAACTCTCCGATTCCATATTCAGATCATTGGATCTCGATCAACGCGAGCAACAATGTCGCGATACGATAAACCGCAATCGCGATAGGCTACAATCCGACCTTTATCAAAGTCGGAAACGTGATGGTACTCATTTCTCCTCCTTACACGAGGCATCACAACAACGTTTCACCAGGCAACGCCGGTCAACTGCTGTTTGTGTATGAGAAATCGGTTGGAAACTTTTCATGTCAGTACGTTGTAGGTGTCGACACCGGCGCCTACATTGTGTGAATGCTCTGAAAAGCTAATCATTTGCATATCACAGCATCTTCTTCCTGTCGGTTAAATTTCCCGTCTGTAGCACGTCCTCTTCGTGGTGTAGCAATTTTAAGGACCAGTAGTGAAAATGATTTGAATTGCAGTTCCCTGTGACAGCTAGAACGGCACCAGAGAGCATTACTGTTATTCAGGTTTAGCGTTTTTACTAGACCGGGCAACGTATATAAGAGGCGTGAACAGTTCAGTTGTTGACTGATCACTCTGAAGGTCACGGAGATGCCTATTACTCGTATGTGCTTTATCAGCACTTAAAGGAGTTCGAAAGAGACCGTACTGTGGTCCTCATTTTCACCGGTTACCAAGACTTGTGGGGCTTTCGGATGTAACAGAGGGCCGGTGTTGGTCCATGGGAAAGTGACCCCAGGCGTACTAGTTTTCAACGGTCTGCCGACCAAATCTGACCCCCTCAAAAGAGGGTCACCATGAGCCTCGGCGCTCAGTGCGAGGGGTCGCTTTGATACAGAAAGAAGAACTTTGCGAGAATTTCGAGAAGTCGATCGGAACCGAGAGGAGTCTTGTGTGCCCGCACGGGGTGTGGAGGAAGGCCCGGAATCAATCGGCTGCTGCTGCCTTGGTCGGCTACGGTTGTCCTTCGGTAGAGTGATCCGTGGAGCTGTGAAATGATGGCCTCTTGCATGTTGATACCACTGGGTACGATGTCTCATGGGACTAATTTCGGCGATTGAAAGCACTGAGCATTGCTGCACGTCTGGCAAACCTGCGTATAACGACTGTTTATAAAGTGTCGAGTTGGATCACAAGCTGGTTGTGAACGTTTATTATGAATCGAGGTTAATGCCTATAACTATGCATGCTGCTTCAAGGTGTCACAAGTTAAGCAGGCTCAAGCATACATCTGCATGTGGCTTTGTGGTATAGCTTGGTCAGCTGAACTACATTATCCAGTCTCCAGAGTGAGATTTTCACTCTGCAAGGGAGTGTGCGCTGATATGAAACTTCCTGGCAGATTAAAACTGTGTGCCCGACCGAGACTCGAACTCGGGACCTTTGCCTTTCGCGGGCAAGTGCCCTACCATCTCAGCTACCGAAGCACGACTCACGCACGGTCCTCACAGCTTTACTTGCAGATCTAGCACTCCTGAAAGGGAGGATACTGCGGAGACATGGCTTAGGCACAGCCTGGCGGATGTTTCCTGAATGAGATTTTCTCTCTGCAGCGGAGTGTGCGCTGATATGAAACTTCCTGGCAGATTAAAACTGTGTGCCCGACCGAGACTCGAACTCGGGACCTTTGCCTTTCGCGGGCAAGTGCTCTACCAACTGAGTAGAGTAGGAGTAGGAGACAGGTACTGGCAGAAGTAAAGCTGTGAGTACCCCGGCCGTGAGTCGTGCTTGGTTAGCTCAGATGGTAGAGCACTTGCCCGCGAAAGGCAAAGGTCCCGAGTTCGAGTCTCGGTCGGGCTCACAGTTTTAATCTGCCAGGAAGTTTCATATCAGCGCACACTCCGCTGCAGAGTGAAAATCTCATTCTGGAAACATCCCCCAGGCTGTGGCTAAGCCATGACTCCGCAGTATCCTTTCTTTCAGGAGTGCTAATTCTGCAAGGTTCGCAGGATAGCTTCTGTAAAGTTTGGAAGGTAGGAGACGAGATACTGGCAGAAGTAAAGCTGTGAGAACCGGGCGTGTGTCGTGCTTCGGTAGCTCAGATGGTAGAGCACTTTCCCGCGAAAGGCAAAGGTCCCGAGTTCGAGTCTCGGTCGGGCACACAGTTTTAATCTGCCAGGAAGTTTCATTATCCAGTCTGTTAGCATTCACAACTGTAGATGCTTCCTCGCCGTGTCGTGCATGCTGTAATCACATACATTGAAACTCATTAGTGCAAGCTGGCAGTAACTTAGTACATTGTTTTCATCGTTGTCAGATAAGGGAGTTTAACCTTGTGTCAATGCTCATGTTCCTAGCACGTCTTTAAGCAATATAAGCTTTCGGTGTGGCCAGCTATTGCTCCTTAATAATGTTATAAACTTAATCTGTTTTAGTACGCTACTCCTCGGTCCTGTAATTTGTCGCCTTTCCGTCCAAATTGTTGGGTAAGCAATTCGAGTTGTTTATGGCAATCCAAATGGTCTGGTTTGATTAGTTGATGGATTAAGGGAACTATAAAATGCAGTAACCGTATTTATAATTGTAAACGTAGGCTTCGGCGGCCGTTGTCACAGTCAATAAAATTCTTCTGCGTTTGGGGCCGCATTGTTAATTATAAAATTCTGACGCTTCGGCGACTATTTCAAGAAGTCTTCGTCAGGGTGTAATGCAGGTAGCTAATCATCCTGAGGAAGGCGTCTTGCAATAGTCGTCAAAACGTCGGAATTTTATAATTGAGAATGCGGCCTCAAACGCAGAAGAATTTTATTGACCGTATTTGTAATATTATTGTGATGAAGGAGAACGGATCAGAGATTCCCTTGGCTTATTAGGGGACTAAGTTATGTACATAATAGTTGTGTTAAAGTTATTATATTTAAAGGTTTGTTCAAGTGCGTCGCTTAATTTTCTTGCCACTTGGCAACTGAACAGTGTTTAAGTGCGTGCCTATCAATATTTCCTTACAGTCTGTGCGAGTGTACGAAATTGATTTAATTACATTTTAATTCTTTCTTTCGCTTACACCATAGTCCCGGAGCGATCGCAGGGTCGGCGTGGTTACAACGGATTTGGCAGTGTTAGTGTTAGGGATGGCCGGATGCCCTTCCTGCCGCCACCCCGTACCTCCCCGGGACGGAATCAGTGTACCACAACAGTCTGCGTCTAGTGTGAATCGTGAGATAGTGCGGAAGTGTTTCAAATAACTGCGACGAGTGTAACTGAGGCGGAACATGGGGACCAGCTCGGTATTCACCAAGTGGGATATGGAAAACCGCCTAAAAACCCCATCCAGGCTGGCCGGCACACAAGCCTTCGTCGTTAATCCGCCGGGCGGATGCGATACGGGGCCGGCACGCCTATCCTAGTCCAGGAAGTAGCGCGTTAGCGCGCTCGGCTAAGCTGTCGGGTTATTTAACCACATTTTAATCTCAGTAAATTATTGCTGTCCAGTTATTTAATGTCGATTTTACGATTTTAGCCAGTTGTGTGTCTTGATAAATGTTTATGGTGTTGTTTGTGTTAGTATTCTTGATATTGTAATATTAATCAGTCGTTTTACAACGTAACTATTTGTTAGCTTCAAGTTTTGACACGAATTCAGGGAGCTGCTTGTAATTCAAGATGTTGATTACCTTAATAGTTAATAAATACGTAAAGCAAGCATCTTACATAAAATACCATTTTCTTGAGATTTGTTAAAGCTAATTTTTATCTCTTTCAAGAGGTCATAATTTTAAATATACCTGAGACTGTTAAAGCTGAGCAAGATCTAAGAATTTTTTTCTCTTCAGATTTCATCATCATAAATACAAGTTTGCCAATTGTTAAATAAATTTTCTGTTAAAATTTTTTAGCTATTAATGGTGTTGTTGTTGTGTTACCCTTGGGATCCCCATCTGCACCACAGCGCTTGTGCTGGACTTTAACTTCCCCCTGGTAAACACTTTTCACACCATACTGTGCACCGAGCACATTGTAACACCTTCACTTCTGCGTTTACAATTTGGGAACAAATAATGCTCTCCCTGCAACATTCAGAATCATGCCGCGCCGTTGTTCGGGCCCTACTAGCAGATGGACTACGGAATTAATGTCCGATGCGTAGGCTACCGGTAACATCTCAACACAGACGGCTGCGTGTGGAATGGTGGTGTGACCACGAAGCATCGACCGGTGATGAATCTCATCAAGTTGTGTTTATCGATAAACCGCGGTTCTAAACTACATCTACATCCACATACATACTCCGAAATCCACCATACGGTGCGTGGCGGAGGGTACCTCGTACCACAACTAGCATCTTCTCTCCCTGTTCCACTCCCAAACAGAACGAGGGAAAAATGGTTGCCTATATGCCTCTGTACGAGCCCTAGTCTCTCTGATCTTATCTTTGTGGTCTTTCCGCGACATATAAGTTGGTGGCGGTAAAATTTTACTGCAGTCAGCCTCAAATGCTGGTTCTCTAAATTTCCTCAGTAGCGATTCATGAAAAGAACGCCTCCTTTCCTCCAGAGACTCCCACCCGAGTTCCTGAAGCATTTCTGTAACACTCGCGTAATGATCAAACCCACCAGTAAGAAATCTAACAGCCCGCCTCTGAATTGCTTCTATGTCCTCCCTCAATCCGACCTGATAGGGATCCCAAACGCTCGATCAGTACTCAAGAATAGGTCGTATTAGTGTTTTATAAGCGGTATCCTTTACAGATGAACCACATCTTCCCAAAATTCTACCAATGAACCGAAGGCGACTATCCGCATTCCTCACAACTGCCATTACATGCTTGTCCCACTTCATATCGCTCTGTTACGCCCAAATATTTAATCGACGTGACTGTGTCAAGCGCTACACTACTAATTGAGTATTCAAACATTACGGGATTCTTTTCACTATTCATCTGCATTAATTTACATTTATCTGTATTTAGAGTTAGCTGCCATTCATTACACAAATCACAAATCCTGTCCAAGTCATCTTGTATCCTCCTACAGTCACTCAACGACGACACCTTCCCGTACACCACAGCATCATCAGCAAACATCCGCACATTGCTATCCACCCTATCCAAAAGATCATTTATGTAGATAGAAAACAACAGCGGACCTACCACACTTACCTGGGGCACTCTAGATGATACCCTCCCCTCCGATGAACACTCACCATCGAGACAACGTACTGGGTTCTATTGCTTAAGAAGTCTTTGAGCTAATCCCATATGCTCGTGCCTTAGTTAGGAGTCTGCAGTGGGGCACCGAGTCAAACGCTTTCCGGAAGTCAAGGAATATGGCGTCCGTCTGATACCCTTCATCCCGGATGACTATTGTCAGCGAGTTTGGCAGCGACCTATCGAGAGGTCCCGTTACTCCGATGTTACGGAGAGGCACACCAGTGTTACTCCTAGTATCATGATGCAGAGAGGCATCGGGTACGACTTCAGTTCACAGCTGGTTGTGATGGAGGCAACACTGGTTGCATAAACGTACGGAACAGACATTCTTTGTCCTCATGAGTTACCTCTCACGTGGCAGTATTTTGATGCAATTTTTCAACAGGACAATGTTCGTACACATACTGCAAATCTCTTTAACAACTGTCTACGTGACGTCGAGGTACTGCAGTGGCCAACAAGATCCCAAGATGTGTCTCTGATGGAACATGTATGGGAGCAGCTCGGACGTCAACCCCGTCTTTGTGCCAGTGTCGAGGATATCAACGACCAGTTACAACAGTTGAAGGCCTGCTTACCCCAGAAGAGGGTACAAGGGCACTGAGATATCCTTCCCAACACAGTCAGCGCATGCGTCCAGACCAGAGGCGGTGCAACGCTATTCTAATTTCTTAAAATTCGTGGTGAAACCTCCAACTGTCATTTATTTTGCACCGTTCGCTACTAGTTTCAACAGCTAATCGATGTCGACTTGCTTCTTGGCGAAAATTATCGTTGTGTTGTTGTTGCGGTCTTCAGTCCTGAGACTGGTTTGATGCAGTTCTCCATGCTACTCTATCCTGTGCAAGCTTATTCATCTCCTAGTACCTACTGCAACGTACATCCTTCTGAATCTGTTTAGTGTATTCATCTCTTGGTCTCTCTCTGCGATTTTTACCCTCCACGCTACCCTCAAAATGGTTCAAATGTCTCTGAGCACTATGGGACTTAACATCGGTGGTCATCAGTCCTCTAGAACTTAGAACTACTTGAACCTAACTAACCTAAGGACATTACACACATCCATGCCCGAGGCAGGATTCGAACCTGCGACCGTAGCGGTCACGCGGTTCCAGACTGAAGCGCCATTAACCGCACGGCCACACCGGCCGGCCCGCTACCCTCCAATACCAAAATGGTGATCACTTGATGCCTCAGAACATGTCGTACCAACCGATCCCTTCTTCTAGTCAAGTTGTGCCACAAACTCCTCTTCTATCCAGTTCTATTCAATACCTCCTCATTAGTTATGTGATCTACCCATCTAATCTTCAGCATTCTTCTGTAGCACCACATTTCAAAACCTTCTATTCTCTTTTTGCCTAAACTATTTATCGCCCATGTTTCACATCCGTACATCGCTACACTCCATACAAATACTTTGAGAAACGACTTCCTGACACTTAAATCAATACTCGATGTTAACAAATTTCTCTTCTTCAGAAACGCTTTTCTTGCCATTGCCAGTCTACATTTTATATCCTCTCTACTTCGACCATCATCAGTTATTTTGCTCCCCAAATAGCAAAACTCCTTTACTACTTTAAATGGCTCATTTCCTAATCTAATACCCTAAGCATCGCCCGACTTAATTCGACTACATTCCATTATCCTCGTTTTGCTTTTGATGATGTTCATCTTATACCCTCCTTTCAAGACACTCTCCATTCCGTTCAACTGCTCTTCCAAGTCCTTTGCTGTCTCTGACAGAATTACAATGTCATCGGCGAACCTCAAAGTTTTTATTTCTTCCGAAC
Organism: Schistocerca serialis cubense; assembly: GCF_023864345.2. Classification (NCBI taxonomy): domain Eukaryota; kingdom Metazoa; phylum Arthropoda; class Insecta; order Orthoptera; family Acrididae; genus Schistocerca; species Schistocerca serialis. The sequence goes on along the minus strand of NC_064646.1, from coordinate 187,385,921 downwards.
TTTTGTTTCCTTTACTGTTTGCTCAATATACAGATTGAATAGTATTGGGGAGAGGCTACAACCCTGTCTCACTCCCTTCCCAACCACTGCTTCCCTTTCATGCCTCTCGACTCTTATAACTGCCATCTGCTTTCTGTACAAATTGTAAATAGCCTTTCGCTCCCTGTATTGTATCCCTACCACCTTTAGAATTTGAAAGAGAGTATTCCAGTCAACATTGTCTAAAGTTTTCTCTAAGTCTACAAATGCTAGAAACGTAGGTTTTCCTTTCCTTAATCTTTCTTCTAAGATAAGTCGCAGGGTCAGCATTACCTCACGCGTTCCAACATTTCTAAGGAATCCAAACTGATCTTCCCCGAGGTTGGATTCTACCAGTTTTTCCATTCGTCTGTAAAGAATTCGCGTTAGTATTTTGCAGCTGTGACTTATTAAACTGATAGTTCGGTAATTTTCACATCTGTCAACACCTGCTTTCTTTGGGATTGCAATTATTATATTCTTCTTGAAGTCTGTGGGTATTTCGCCTGTCTCATACATCTTGCTCACCAGATGGTAGAGTTTTGTCATGACTGGCTCTCCCAAGGCCATCAGTAGTTCTAATGGAATGTTGTCTACTCCCGGGGCCTTGTTTCGACTCAGGTCTTTCAGTGCTCTGTCAAACTCTTCACGCAGTATCTCATCTCCCATTTCATCTTCATCTACATCCTCTTCCATTTCCATAATATTGTCCTCAAGTACATCGTCCTTGTATAAACCCTCGATATACTCCTTCTACCTTTCTGCCTTCCCTTCTTTGCTTAGAACTGGGTTGCCATCTGAGCTCTTGATATTCATACAAGTGGTTCTCTTCTCTCCAAAGGTCTCTTTAATTTTCCTGTAGGCAGTATCTATCTTACCCCTAGTGAGACAAGCCTCTACATCCTTACATTTGTCCTCTAGCCATCCATGCTTAGCCATTTTGCACTTCCTGTCGATCTCATTTTTGAGACGTTTGTATTCCTATTTGCCTGCTTCACTTACTGCATTCTTATATTTTCTCCTTTCATCAATTAAATTCATTATTTCTTCTGTTACCCAAGGATTTCTATTAGCCCTCGTCTTTTTACCTACTTGATCCTCTGCTGCCTTCACTGTTTCATTCCTCAAAGCTACCCATTCTTCTTCTACTGTATTTCTTTCCCCCATTCTTGTCAATTGTTCCCTTATGCTCTCCCTGAAACTCTGTGCAACCTCTGGTTCTTTCAGTTTATCCAGGTCCCATCTCCTTATAATCCCACCTTCTTGCAGTTTCTTCAGTTTTAATCTACAGTTCCTAACCAATAGATTGTGGTCAGAGTCCACATCTGCCCCTGGAAATGTCTTACAATTTAAAACCTTGTTCCTAAATCTCTGTCTTACCATTATATAATCTGTCTGAAACCTTCTAGTATCTCCAGGGTTCTTCCATGTGTACAACCTTCTTTCATGATTCTTGAACCAAGTGTTAGCTATGATTAAGTTATGCTCTGTGCAATATTCTACCAGGCGGCTTCCTCTTTCATTTCTTAGCCCCAATCCATATTCAACTACTACATTTCGTTCTCTTCCTTTTCCATTATCGTACACAGTTATTATCGTGAGAAATTTTTTACGTACTATGGTGGACTTAAAATAGCAAAATACTTTTGTTCAAATTACGGTATAGTCTGCTGCTGTTTACACCAGCTGCATCTACATGTACATCATACTCCGAATGCCACCTAATGGTGTGTGGCGGAGGGTACTTTCGGCACCATTGTCTGATCCCTCCAACCCTGTTCCACTAGCGAATAGTGCGTGGGGAGAATGATGGTCGGTAAGCCTCTGTATTTCTGTATTCGCTCTAATTTCTCGAATTTTCTCCTAGTGGTTAATATGCGATATGTATGTAGGGGGAAGCGATATGTTGTCCGACTCCTCCTGAAAAGTCTTGTTCCAAAATTTCAATAGTAAATCTATCCGTCACGCACAACGCCTCTTTTGTAACGTTAGCCAGTGGAGTTTGTTTAGCATCTCCGTAACGCTCTCTCGCCAGCTAAACGATTGCGTGACGAAACGCGTCGCTCTTAGTTGGATCTTCTCTAGCTCCTCTGTAAGTCCTACATGATAGGGATGCCAGGTAGATGAACGGTACTCAAGAATAGGGCGAACAAGTGCCTTATAAGCCACTTCCTTCGTGGATGAGTCACATTTGCTTAAGATTCTTCCGATGAATGTGATCTGGTATCAGCTTTTCCCACTATCTGTTTATGAGGTCACTTCACTTAAGGTCGCTCTGGATAGTTACGCCTAGATATTTTACGGTAGGCGCTGTCTCCAGCTGTTCGTCATTAATAGTTTAGCTGTACAGTAGTGGATTTTTTTTCCTATGAGTGCGTAGTATGTTACATTTATTTACGTTCAGGGTCAACTGTCAGAGCCTGCACCATCCATCAATTCTCTGCAGCTCGTTCTGCAAATTCTTACTATTTTCTGGCGTTGTTACTTAGATATGAAAAACTGCATTATCTGCGAGTTGCCTTAAAGAGCATTCTACGCTTTCTGCTAGATCATTTACATACATCGTAAACAGCAACGGTCCTATAGCACTTCCCGTGGTACTGCAGATATTACCTTTACATCTGTCGATTTTGTTCTTTAAGAGCGACGTGTTGTGTTGTATCTGCCATAAAGTCTTGAATCCAATCGCAAGTCTCCTCCGATTCTCCGTATTTTTTTTTCATTACACGGCAATGCGGGAAGGCGTCAAATGCCTTACTGAAATCAAGAAACACGGCACCAGCCTGAGGGCCGTTGACCACTGCGCTGTGGATCTCATGGAGGAACAGAGCGAGCTGTGTTTCGCAGGATCTCTGTTTGTGAAATCCGTGCTGATTTTTATAGAGCCGCGCGGGATTAGACGAGCGGTCTAGGGCGCTGCAGTCATGGACTGTGTCGCTGATCCCGGCGGAGGTTCGAGTCCTCCCTCGGGCATGGGTGTGTGTGTGTGTCCTTAGGATAATTTAGGTTAAGTAGTGTATAAGCTTAGGGACTGATGACCTTAGCGGTAAAGCCCCATAAGATTTCACACACATTTGAGCATTTTTGATTTTTATAGAGGAGGTGTTTGTCTTACGGTCTTTCTTAAAGACAGGAATGACTTGAGCTTTCTTCCAGTCGTTAGGTAGCTTTCGTAGCTCAAGCGATCTACGATAAATTACTGCCAGAAGGGGAGCAAGCTCTTTCGCATAATCTTTATAGAATCTTACAGGTATCTCATCTGGTCCTGACACTCTTCTACTACTAAGCGATTGTAGCTGCTTTTCAGTTCCACGATCGGATATCTCAATATCTGCCATTGCGACTTTCGCACGACGGTTGAAGGGAGGGAAAGTGTTAACATTTTCCGCGGTGAAACAACTTCAGCAGACCGAATTCTTTATTTCAGCCTTCTCTCTGTTATCTTCCGTTTCGGTGCCGGTGTGGTCGCTGAGAGAATGAATAGATGATTTTGACGCACTTACTGATTTTACATACGATCAAAACTCTTAGGGTTTTCACTCAGGTCGGTTGACAACGTCTTCCTTTCAAAATCATTGAACGCTTTTCTCATTGTTCCCCTTACGCTCATTTTCGATTCGTTCAGCTTTTGTTTGCCAGCTAGGTTTTTATTTCTCTTGTATCTGAGATGAAGTGCTCTTGTTTACGTAGCGATTTTCTAACACGGCATTGAAGCCATGATAATGGTCACTGACGGAAACTAGTGGCCAACTGGGCAAAATAAATGACAGCTGAAGGTTTCACCATGAATTTTAACAATTCTTTGGTGGCTGAATATCCCCACCTGCAAACATACGTAAATCATTCTCATTTATTTATTTTCATGTCCAGGACTTAGATAACATAAAATAATAAAAATACAGTACAAGAAATGAAAATACAACAAAGTAAATCAAATTAATGACAAAATTCTACAAGATGCTGTTGATTTTCTGTCAAATGTACTGTAAGCTCCAGAATCCCTCTTTCTGTACGGCCTTATCACCTGCTGCAAATAGGTTTTTTGTGTCGCAAGGATCGGGCATGTTTCTGCAGACTAGGAGAGGGTCCTGCACGTCGCCACACTCACAGAACTCGTATTCACGAATGAAACTGTACTTCCTAATGTTCTTCTTGCATCGCGACACTCCTGTCCTCATTTGATCTAGTGCCCTCCATGTCACACTTACGACAGATGGAATCCCGTGGCATGTTCCTCTTTGACATTCTCCCCAACCACTCTGGTTGATGAATTTCAGCGTAGCTCTGTTCGACGAGTTCCAGGTACTGATGGAACTGCTGATGTTGTGTACATGAAACTCCTTCTTGACCTTTGCCTAGCATTTTGCCGACAGGGGATATGTGGGATCGATTTCCTGTTTCTTTTTTCCTCCATTTCTGCTAGTGTTCTTCTGCGGTTGTCAGGTGACGCTATACCCGTAATTTGTTACATTGTGGGTCACAGGAATTGGTCATAGGCAGCCAGTCAAAATGCGTCTAGTTTCGTTCAAAATTGTATCCAGCTGTTTGGCGTGTAGCCTCATTCTGGTAAGTGAACTGGTACTGCCAAATTCTTTTGTGAATTAACTTGACTTCGTAATCACTGAAATAACACGACATACCCTCTCAACCCGTGAGATGTCATTTCTCTCCTCCTCTCCTTCTGGGTGCTTCATTTTTGCCTCTCAGGCTGTGTTTATTGCGTTTACGATTACCGTGAGTTTGGAGCTATTACCTGAAATGTGTAAAGGTGTAGGAGACACCAGGACTGGTTGCGACAATTTATGATTTTTTAACTTTTGATGAGGCAGTGTTAACAGTTTCCCTTTCTATCTTTTCATCTCGTGGTATGTGTCCCTGCCTATATTTTACCACTAATTCGAGGCCTTAGTAATAACTGACTTTCCAAAAAGAACAGTTCTGTAGGAGGAAATTTTTGTGCCAACTTGGCCCGACTCCAGGTTAGTTGTCACAGACACTGGGATTGGTTGCCACGCTGTATTTAGATAGCAAAAATAAAATTATTTATTATAAAAAGTTCTGTTAAGGAAAGTAATATCGAACATTGACAGTGATAAGCTACTAATGCATATTGAAGACCAGTATGCACAATAGAATAGTAATTTAAGTAAGTATTTAAGAAAATATCCTGCATTAGCCAAGTCACTTTTGAGTGCACCCTTATAACTTTCATGTATATGCGAGTTTTGTGAGACCAAATCTTACTTTCTACACACCAGGTAGATTACGTCTTCTGTGAACTGTTGTCGTATTACTGAAAAAAGTTTCCGTACTTTTAGGTTGATGCTAGAAACTCGTGGTAAGCTTGTCACATTTGGCTGTCTTTTCAACAAATCAGCGAAGCATTTATGTCAGCGACACCCATTTTTATTTATTAGGTTTATTTAAACTTAACACTTATAGATCATTAGCCGAAGTTTTGATTTGTCTTGGCTTTAAAACATAGTAAACCTCAACTGTCTTATGAACGCATTTCTTGAATTCTTTCTCGCCATAATGAGAAAACACTGTTTTTGCTTGGAAAATAACAAACGGTGGTGGAAGGCTGAACTATATTTTCACCGTCCGTCAATTTCATCTTGAGGAATTTTCTTACAGTTAAATTTTGATAATTGTTTTGATAATCAACTGGAGTTTTACGAATTGGTAATCCGTCCTTTATTTAACGTCTTCACTGCTGCAAACATGGCATCTAGAGGAACTTCTCCTCTGTCTCTTTTACGATTTCTGAATATTTTTACGGGAAGAAAGCTACTAAAAACTACGTGGAAAAACTACACACAAGCGGCTCGTAGTGAAATTGCGTGCTTATGGAATATCGTCTCAGTTATGTGACTGGATCTCTAATTTCCTGTCAGAGATGTCACAGTTCGTTGTAATTGACGGAATGTCATCGAGTAAAACAGAAGTGATTTCTGGCGTTCCCCAAGGTAGTGTTATAGGCCCTTTGCTGTTCCTTATCTATATAAATGATTTGGGAGACAATCTGAGCAGCCGTCTTCTGTTGTTTTCAGATGACGCTGTCGTTTATCGACTAATAAAGTCATCATAAAATCAAAGAAAACTGCAAAACGATTTAGAAGAAATATCGAAATGGTGCGAAAAGTGGCAGTTGACCTTAAATAACGAAAAGAGTGAGGTAATCCACATGAGTGCTAAAAAAACGCGTTAAACTTCAGTTACACTATAAATCAATCTAATCTAAAAGCCGTAAATTCAACTAAATACCTAGGAATTACAAACAATTTAAATTGGAAGGAACACATAGAAAATGTTGTGGGGAAGGCTAACCAAAGACCGCGTTTCATTGGCGGGACACTTAGAAAATGTAACAGACATACTAAGGAGACTGCCTACACTACGCTTGTCCGTCCTCTTTTAGAATACTGTTGCACGGCGTGGGATCGTTAGCAGATAGGACTGACTGAGTACATCGAAGAAGTTCAAAGAAAGGCAGCAAGTTTTGGATTATCGCGAAATATGGGAGAGATTGTCACAGAAATGATACAGTATTTGGGATGGACATCATTAAAGGAAAGGCGTTTTTCGTTGCGACGGAATCTTTTCAAGAAATTCCCATCACCAACTTTCTCCTCCGAATGCGAAAATATTTTGTTGGCACCGACTTACATAGAGAGGAACGATCACAAAGGTAAAATAAGGGAAATCAGAGCTCGTACGGAAAGATATATGTGTTCATTCTTCCCGCGCGTTATGCGAGATTGTAATAACAGAGAATTGTGAAGGTGGTTCGATGAACCCTCTGCCAGGCACTTAAATGTGATTTGCGGAGTATCCATGGAGATGTGGAAGTAGAACCTGCTCGGATAGTTTGCCACATATGATATTCAAACAAAAACCGAGCTGGAAAAACTGGCCCTAACCTCAATGTTGCTGCAGAATATAACTGTGCAACTGTTAAAAAACGATTAAAAATACGATATTGCATTGTATTTATCCACCTGCCTAAAACTGGTGTACCCTTTATGTTTGATGATCCTAGCGCTGATGATTCTTCCAGTCATGCAGTATATTCCCAACATGGCGAGTGTGTCCGTTTTGTCGTTTGATCTTCTTGGTCGGCTTGTAAATATGTTTGCACAATGTACGGTCGATTCTGTGCGTCACCCCTGGGATGTGTGGCAGAAAGACCTTCCCCGACATTCCTTCTTCCTACCTGTTATTTCGCCAATTGTTACGTTTCGTGACTCTTCTTATACAGCTAGTGCAGTACCCATTGCTCCTGAGAACGCATTCCAGATGTAGCAACTCGCGTCCGATGTGCTTGCGCGCATTACGAGCGTATTAACCATTTCTCTTTTCTGGCTAGGGAAAAAAATTGAATTTTTGTGCAGGTATTGGTCCACGTGTGTCGGTTTTATATACATACTGTGGCCCTGGGTTCTCACTATTCCTCGTAACCAACACATCATGGAAAGCTAGTGTGGCTTTATTTCTTTTTTTTTTTTTTTTTTTTGTAGTGAACCTGATGATGGCATGGAGACTGTTCAGATGTCTTAAGAGTACTCTGAGGTGTTCCTCATAATGTCTCCACACGGTGGAGGCATTGCGGATCTATCTCTACAACAAGTCTGGTTTGCAATGTGCCAAGTCCAGCCCTTCTCTTTCGAAATGTTTCATGAAGAAATTGGCAGTCTCCGAACTGAGTGCATTTCCCATGGGACGCCTTCCAGGTGTTGTCGAAATCACCATTCCACATGAAGTAGCTTGAGGTAAAAGTACGTAAAACAGCTTATGTTCTGCGCGAAAATAGAACTGATATGCTCCAGAGATCGTTGAATTGTACTTTGGTAAACAAAGAAACAACATCAAAGCTGACCATAATATCATCTGGTCAAACTTCGGAGCGTAAGTTCCCGAGTTTGTGTTCGTCTTTTCCACGTGCAGCTGAAGAAGAGAGATCAAAGTTTTCGCTAGTTAATACTTCGGTGAGCGAGGAACGCGTGCTATCGGTCATAATGTACACCATCTTTCTCGATTTTATTGTACCGTTAACTCGTACAGCCAAGGTGATAGAGCTTTTATGTTGTGCAGGTTCCTCTGTACATCCCCCGAGAGAGAAGACGCCTAGACTGACCGATTCATACACCGTATGATACGCTGCGTCTGCTGCGCGCTTAGCTTTCAGTACGTCATCGGATCTAGACGGTCACTTATCTCCTGGTCATAATCTTCCAATTACATTGCAACTCTTGCATTTGTCTTAACATTTAACATTCTTCTAATATAACCACTTACACTGCTCAATACAGCAGTCCCCTTTTCCGTGTACGATACGTAACTAATTAGTCCAGGCCAGGCACCAAGCTGAAACCATGTCACAGACAGACAGGGTATTTGTAACGCGCAGGTGTCATGGTACGAATTTAAGTTTATTTGGGACAGTGACGTTTATAGGCACAGAGTGTCATAGCTCCTGCGCTCGTCAAAGGCAGAACGTGTTAGCTAGATGGTCTTCAGGGAGAATATAGCCAGTATAATCGATATTCGTAATTTACGTATCCTTCTCGCCACATTGACACTATTTTGTTTGAACCGTGAGGACGGTTCAAATGGTTCAAATGGCTCTGAGCATTAACTTCTGAGGTCATCAGTCGCCTAGAACTTAGAACTAATTAAACCTAACTAACCTAAGGACATCACACACACATCCATGCCCGAGGCAGGATTCGAACTTGCGACCGTAGCGGTCGCTCGGTTCCAGACTGTAGCGCCTAGAACCGCACAGCCACTCCGGCCGGCCGTGAGGATGTAATTAACTTTTAAAACGGAGTTACTTGCTAATTTGCACCACCACCACAACAACATGGACATTAACAATCAATTGGTGCACCAAATACCAGAACGAATAGCAATACTACACCTTGCGACAAGAGGGTTACGATGTTGTGGACTAATCAGAGGAAACGAAATTGTCGAGACTCTTGATCAGAGTGATATCCACCGTAGAACTAATACGTATGGCCGTGTTCCATACACAGACCTTAGCCAGGATGTGGGACGGAGAATCAGAGCTTTATGGAGTAACAAGTGACACCTGTCATACCAACATACGAGAAAATATTAATTATACATAGTGCAGAGTACCCTCACGTGACTGTGGTACTTCTTTGGGATTTACCATAGAACATTTTTTCTGACAATATTTAGTTTCTGATTTCTCAAAAGACTTACACCGTCTACAACGGCTTGACACAGCATTGAATGACTGTGACGCAGAAGAAAAGACCGACGTCATCATTTTCGACTACCCACAGCGGTACCAAGCAACAACACTCAGTCTGTTGCAGCTGGATAAACTCTTACCGGAGAGAAGACAGTGCTTGAAACAAAAACAGTATCCATACAGAAGCATATATTCCACCTATTAGCAGCTGAAAAAATAAAGATCTAACTGTCTTAAAATGAAGAAATGTATTCGCAGTTGCGAATACGGACAACCATCAGCTGTATAGTGGCATGACAACAATGAAAATTTGCGACGAACCGCGACTCGAGCCCCGACTTCCTGCATATCGCGAGCGGTTGCCTTAGCTTTTTTTGTCTCATTTTGGTCGTGACTGATCGTGCTATTTGCTCGGGCGGACGTCCCATGACGCTTGTTCAAGCTCCTCGTCGTTCCATTAACTCAGGTTTTTTATATTTTTTTATTATATTTTATTTTATTTTATGAATATTTTTGTACCGAGGGCGGCTAACCCTCTGACCGAACACGCTGAGCTACCGTACCGGCTACCATTAGGATATCCGAGCACCACTCCCGTTCAGACCCAGGCTTCCATGTGTCGTCAACGATGTGTCTACGACCTGTACTCGTACAGCTACTATTCATATTCCCGTACACGGTAGACATTTTTCTCGAAAGTCGCTTGCCCAGTGTCTGCGGATGAATACGACATTGCAGTGCCTTCCTTATTTTGAATTACGATGCAATGTTCATCCCGACATGCATGCATACCTAACAGCGCATTTAGGTTCATTCCCCCTCGTACATGAATGATAACAATGTGTAATGACAAACATATAAGGACAGAAAATATTATTGACTTAGTGTTAGTATTTGCTGTTATTAATTACTATTTCTGTTATCTGTTCTGTATTATCTCGTGAGGTTCCTACAAGAGGATCTTGGCATAACTTCGTTTCGAATGCATAGACTGTGGGGCGTAATACTTGTCAATATTACTGTGTTAGAGAGAGGTTATACACTCAAGGTTCACTTTACCCGGAAACTGTAGCACGATTTCAACATTTGAAGACAGAAAATGTTATTGAGCTGGTATTGGTATTGGTGCGACTAGTTATAGCTGCTATGTTACATGGTTTTAGCGCAAGACCTCTAACCCAACCTTATGACAGGTAGACTGGTTAGCTTACGATGCATATTGTACAAGAAATAATCTTATGTATATATTCTTTACAGACGAAAGGAAAAACTGGTAGAAGCCGACCTCGGGGAAGATCAGTTTGGATTCCGTAGAAATGTTGGAACACGTGAGGCAATACTGATTCTACGACTTATCTTAGAAAATAGATTAAGGAAAGGCAAACCTACGTTTCTAGCATTAGTAGACTTAGAGAAAGCTTTTGACAATGTTGACTGGAATACTCTCTTTCAAATTCTGAAGGTGGCAGGGGTAAAATACAGGGAGCGAAAGGCTATTTACAATTTGTACAGAAACCAGATGGCAGTTATAAGAGTCGAGGGACATGAAAGGGAAGCAGCGGTTGGGAAGGGAGTGAGACAGGGTTGTAGCCTCTCCCCGATGTTATTCAATCTGTATGTTGAGCAAGCAGTAAAGGAAACAAAAGAAAAATTCGGGGTAGGAATTAAAATCCATGGAGAAGAAATAAAAACTTGAGGTTCGCCGATGACATTGTAACACTGTCAGAGACAGCAAAGGGCCTGTAAGAGCAGCTGAAAGGAATGGACATGGTCTTGAAAGAAGGATATAAGATGAACATCAACAAAAGCAAAACGAGAATTATGGAATGTAGTCGAATTAAATCGGGTGATGCTGAGGGAATTAGATTAGGAAATGAGTATTGCTATTTGGGGAGCAAAATAACTGATGATGGTCGAAGTAGAGAGGATATAAAATGTAGACTGGCAATGGCAAGGAAAGCATTTCTGAAGAAGAGAAATTTATCAACATCGAGTATAGATTTAAGTGTCAGGAAGTGGTTTCTGAAAGTATTTGTATGGAGTGCAGCCATATATGGAAGTGAAACGTGGACGATAAATAGTTTACACAAGAAGAGAACAGAAACTTTCCAGATGTGGTACTACAGAAGAATGCTGAAGATTAGATGGGTAGATCACATAACTAATGAGGAGGTATTGAATAGAATTGGAGAGAAGAGGAGTTTGTGGCACAAATTGACTAGAAGAAGGGATAGGTTGGTACGACATGTTCTGAGGCATCAAGGGATCACCATTTTAGTATTGGAGGGTAGCGTGGAGGGTAAAAATCGCAGAGAGAGACCAAGAGATGAATACACTAAACAGATTCAGAAGGATGTACTTTGCAGTAGGTACTGGGATATGACGAACCTTGCACAGGATAGAGTAGCATGGAGATCTACATCAAACCAGTCTCTGGACTGAAGACCACAACAACAACAACATATTCTTTGACTGACTAAAATTTTTACTATGTGCACAGCTGTAGCTGAAGATGAGACATGAAGTCTCGTAATCAATCATGAAATCATGAAATAAAAGCCACAACTGCAAGTTGAGGGTATTTTATTTACTACTAGCTGAAAATTTTCTCCTAGAAATGAGAAAGGGAATTGTGTTTGTAGCGCAATTCCGAAAAAATTTCATTTCCATGTATTCATGAAATCAGCTTCTAAATTATGAAGGAGTCGTACAAAGAGATATGCATGATACAGAAATGTGCAAGTGGAGTATACAAATTAAGAAACGTAGTATGCAACATACAGAGTCTCTGTAACGTTTATTTAACTCAGAGTTTGATTATTAACAATATTTCTAGTTCCACAATGAAATTTTCACCCTGCAGCGGTGTGTGCGCTGATATGAAACTTGGTGGAAGGTTAAAACTGTGTTCCAGACCGAGACTCGAACTCGGGACCTTTGCCTTTCACGGGAAAGTGCTCTACCTTCTTTTTCTTCACGATATAGTTCGTTGCGTTTGGTCTGTTCGGACGACACAAGGCATCCGTTCAAGTTGATCGTTGATTCCTTGACTCAGTTTTTTTTATTACAGGGAGCACGTAGCCCTCTGACCGAACACACTGAGCTACCGTGCCGGCAACCATCTGATCTACCCAAGCCCGACTCACGCCCCGTCCTCGCAGGAGAACTTCTGTAAAGTTTGGAAGGTAGGAGACGAGGTACTGGCGGAATTAAAGCTGTGAGGAAGGGTCGTGAGTCGTGCTTGGGTAGCTCAGCCGGTAGAGCACTTGCCCGCGAAAGGAAAAGGACCCGAGTTCGGGTCTCGGTCTGGCACACCGTTTTAATCTTCCAGGAAGTTTCAATATTCCCAGTTACTTGTCCAACGGAATTTTTTGAGGCATTTCAGTGTTTATGACGTCATATCTCTTAAACAATGAGATATGTGTATAGGCACAATCAGCGACATGTATGGATAGATGCGTAATATGTTGCTAATAGAGTCAGTAGCAATAAAGTAATAAATTTAAATGTCATGCACGATGCGGCAGCTTTTCACGCATCTCAGTGCTTACGACGCCACATCTCTTGTACTATGTGTGGTTCCATGACATAATTTTCTAGGTGCATTTAGTGGCACTTATGGAAACCGCCTGGGAAATTTATTGTGAATAGAGCTTGTAGCTCTATTTAAAAGTTATACATCGTACGGCAGTTTTTCATGCATCTCAGTGTTTGTGTCACCATATCTTCTGAACTATGATAGGCAGGTGGTTCTTAGCCCACAACGATTGCTGTCTGACAGTAGGGGATACGTGTTCCAAGTTTGGTTGAAATCGGTCCAGTGGTTTAGGGGGAGATGTGAAGCACACACACACACATACACACACACACACACACATACACACACACACACACACACACACACACACACACACACACACACTCACACACTCACATCCATTTTTACAATGTGTATGAATTATCATATCTTAGAAATCTATGACATGATTGATGGTTCAAATGGCTCTGAGCACTATGGGACTTAACATCTCAGGTCATCAGTCCCCTAGAACTTAGAACTACTTCAACCTAAGGACATCACACACATCCATGCCCGAGGCAGGATTCGAACCTGCGACCGTAGCGGTCGCGCGGTTCCAGACTGAAGCGCCTAGAACCGCTCGGCCACTAGCGGCCGGCGACATGACTGAAATGTCTGTCGTGTTGGTAACGTGTTGTAATTGTTCCTCACGATTTGTAGAGCATCGTGTATCGGATTATGGCTGAACGGAAAAGATCTAGAAGGCATTAATTAAAAATGATCTTTTTAGCTGACACCTTGCGTTAAAGAGGTACTTTTCTCTGTCAGTTACTCTACTGCTTAACAAATCTCCTGCTTGACTTTTTCTGTCAGATTAAAACTGTGTATCGCATCGGGACACGAACCTGGGACCTTTCTGTTCGCCGGGCAAAAGCTCTACTTACAGAGCCACCCAGTCAGGACCGACCAGCCGGCCTCACAGGCGCAAAGCGAAAATTCGTTCTGGAGACTTGGGCTAGTTCATAAATTCTCATAGCAGGAGGTCCGACTGCACAACGCCCGCCGCTGCGGTCCCGTACGGAATGCTTTTTCGCGACTGCGGAGCTGCGTCCAGTCATCAGCTGGGCGCCGCTGCTGCACGGCGAGTCCTAGCGCCTGCGACTCCTGCTGGTCGTGACGCGACGTGACATACGGAGCTGGGTGGTGGTGGGCAGAGGGCGGGGGCGGGGGCGATGACGCACGCACGCGTCCCCCCGCACGCACACAAAGACCTCCGCGTGACATTTGTACGCGCCGCTTCACACGGATATTGCGTGCGCACTGATCGCGTTACTCTCGCCCGCTGCCGCCGGCTGGTTCCTCAGTGAGTGTGTGTGTGTGTGTGTGTGTGTGTGTGTGTGCATTCGGGTATCGTTGCTGGCAGGTTTCTCTCTGGCAACTGCTTGTGATCAAACGACTGAGCAGTAGAATCCAAGGCTCCCGCGGTAAGAACACCAACAACCGGACTAATTCACTAAACATCTCGAAAGAAAAAGCGATGTATTTGACACTGAACAAGACAAATACTGTGACCTATTCCAACACTGATGTAATAATTACAGTGTACTGTTGTCTTGCTCTTCAGTCAGGAGACTGTTTGATGCTGCTGCTCACGCTACATGTGCAAGCCTCTTCATCTCCGAATAACTACTGTAACCTACATCCATCTGAACCTGATTATTACGTTCATCTTTTGGTCTGCCTTTACAATTTTTACCCCTACATTCCCCTCCAATACTAAATTGGTGATTACTAGATGGTTCAGAAAGTGTTCTATCAATCGATCCTCTCTTTTTGTCAAGTTATGCCACAAACTGCTTCTCCCTCCAGTACTTCCGCGTAAGTTACGCGATGTTGTTGTCATGGTCTTCAGCCCAGAGACTGGTTTGGTGCAGCTCTCCATGCTACTCTTCATCTCCCAGTACCTACTGCAACCTACATACTTCTGAATCTGTTTAGTGTATTCATCTCTTGGTCTCCCTCTACGATATTTACCCACGCACTTCCCTTCAATAACAAATTGGTGATCTCTTGATGCCTCAGAATATGTCCTACCAACTGATCCCTTCTTCTAGTCAAGTTGTGCCACAAACTCCTCTTCTTTCCAATTCTATTCAATACCTCCTCATTAGTTATGTGATCTACCCATCTAACCTTCAGCATTCTTCTGTAGCACCACATTTCGAAAGTTTCTGTTCTCTTCTTGTCTAAACTATTTATCGTCCATGTTCCGCTTCCATACATGGCTTCACTAAACACAAATACTTTCAGAAACGACTTCCTGACACTTAAATCTATACTCGATGTTAACAAATTTCTCTTCTTCAGAAACGCTTTCCTTGCCATTGCCAGTCTACATTTTATATCCTCTCTACTTCGACCATCATCAGTTATTTTGCTCCCCAAATAGCAAAACTCCTTTACTACTTTAAGTGGCTCATTTCCTAATCTAATTCCCTCAGCATCTCCCGACTTAATTCGACTACATTCCATTATCCTCGTTTTGCTTTTGTTGATGTTCATCTTATATCCTCCTTTCAAGACACTGTCCATTCCATTCAACTGCTCTTCCAAGTCCTTTGCTATCTCTGACAGAATTACAATGTCATCGGCGAACCTCAAAGTTTTTATTTCTTCTCCATGGATTTTAATTCCTACTCCGAATTTTTCTTTTGTTTCCTTTACTGCTTCCCTTCATGCCGCTCGACTCTTATAACTGCCATCTGGTTTCTGTACAAATTGTAAACAGCCTTTTGCTCCCTGTATTTTACCCCTTCCACCATCAGAATTTGAAAGACAGTATTCCAGTCAACATTGTCAAAAGCTTTCTCTAACTCTACAAATGCTAGAAACATAGGTTTGACTTTCCTTAATCTATCTTCTAAGATAAGTCGTAGGGTCAGTATTGCCTCACGTATTCCAACATTTCTATGGAATCCAAACTGATCTTCCCCGAGGTCGGCTTCTACCAGTTTTTCTATTCGTCTGTAAAGAATTCGCGATAGTATTTTGCAGCTGTGACTTATTAAACTGATAGTTTGGTAATTTTCACATCTGTCAACACCTGCTTTCTTTGGGATTGGAATTATATTCTTCTTGAAGTCTGAGGGTATTTCGCCTGTCTCATACATCTTGCTCACCACATGGTAGAGTTTTATCAGGGCTGGCTCCTCAAGGTTATCAGTAGTTCTAATGGAATGTTGTCTACTCCCGGGGCCTTGTTTCGACTTAGGTCTTTCAGTGCTCTGTCAAACTCTTCACGCAGTATCATATCTCCCATTTCATCTTCATCTACATCCTCTTCCATTTCCATAACACTGTTCTCAAGAGCATCGTCCTTGTATAGACCCTCTATATACTCCTTCCACCTTTCTGCTTTCCTTCCTTTGCATAGAACTGGGTTACATCTGAGCTCTTGATATTCATGCAAGTGGTTCTCTTTTCTCCAAACGTCTCTTTAATTTTCCTGTAGGCAGTATCTGTCTTACCCCTAGTGATATGCGACCTACCCTTCTAATTCTCTGTAGCACCACATTTCAAAGGTTTCTGTTATCTTGTTGTCTGAGCTGTTTATCGTTCACGTCAGCACAGGGCGGCTAGGCTTGCAGAGGAATGTGCCGTACGTGACGATCTCGAGACGTTTACGTGAAGACGTGCTGTATCTTACCATCTGCAGCGCTTACAAGCCTTGTCCAAGGATAACGTTCTGCCAGTGATTCCGACAGCAGTGTTTTATGACTCCTGACTTCGCAGCTGTCGTGTTTTTCACAGATGAAGTGACATTCACAAGGGACGGAATCCAAAATTTGCTCAACCATCACGTGTGGATGGACACAAATTCTGATGCAACAGTCCAATCGTCTCACTAACGGATGTCCTCAATTAACATCTGGTAAACTATTGTTGGAGACTGCTTATTGGAGCCCTAGGTCTTTCCAGGAGGACTTACTGGACATAAGTACACAGATTTCTTGCTTACTGCAATGCCCGAGTATTCTCGTCAACAACTGTGTTTCGTATTTGAGTCTGTCTATCCGGAGCTACCGTCCGCAGCTCGTGGTCGTGCGGTAGCGTTCTCGCTTCCCACGCCCGGGTTCCCGGGTTCGATTCCCGGCGGGGTCAGGGTTTTTCTCTGTCTCGTGATGACTGGGTGTTGTGTGATGTCCTTAGGGTAGTTAGGTTTAAGTAGTTCTAAGTTCTAGGGGACTGATGACCATAGGTGTTAAGTCCCATAGTGCTCAGAGCCATTTGAACCATTTGAACCGGAGCTACCTGAATCCACACTTTCCTCACTTACACATCCTGTATTTTTAACCTGTGACTACTTGTCAAGTCCCTTGTGTATTCGAGTGCTGTTGTGGATGGACCTACTCTCCATGCATCCATTGTAGCAGCATTTGATACAGTACGAACTACACCAGGCATTTTTGATCGTGTACGGAATTCAGTGAGGCGACGAACGTAGCCCCCTATTCAGGCTGGAGGGGGTCACTTTGAATATTTCCTCTGATACATAACCAGTGTGCACCACCTGGCGTTACAGGCTTACAGCACAGCTCCTAGGAAATGGAGGTCGAATAAACTAGTAATGATGCATTTCAGCACCAATGATGACATGGCCTTTTTTGTTCTTGTTGAAACGTCCCCTTTTGAACAATTATACATGACTGTCTTTAAACTGACACACAATATTTTTTATCTATGTCATTAAAGTGGTGCACCACAAAAACTAATTCTACAAAAATTACCAAGTACTTGAAAAGAAAATTATATATGCAGTTACTGTTATTAATCCCTTCTTATTGTTCTTTCCATTCCAAAAGCTCCTTTTTCGAAGAATGTGCATCATAAAGTAATTATTTAATAGATCTGTTGACAGAAAGTGTTCACATTAGCAAATGCATTTTATTTTATTTTATAAAACCAATGCTGCAACACAGCTGGAAACCAGATATTAAACAAAATGAGCAATCTCTCAACTAGAAAGACAATAGATGTAAAATGTTTCGTGCAGTTGGAGGTGAGCCGCCAGCAGTGGTGGATGTGGGGAGAGAGATGGCGGAGTTTTGAAATTTGTAAGACTGGATGTCATGACCCTTTTGAACAATTATACATGACTGTGTTTAAGCTGACACACAATATTTTTAGCGCAACGCAATCTGACTTTCAAAAATCCCTACAAAAGAATGGCCCTATACCTCTCACAAATCACTTACCTCACAAGAATCTTCGGTACTCAAGCTACAGCAATACAGCGAGCGCCACTACTGCCAGCTAAATAAAAGATTCAAACTACCGAAGGCACTAACTATTGATATGCATAGTTAGCAAATGAAAGATTTTGATAGAGAACAAACAATGTATTTACCTTACTAGTGTTCAAAAGTCATAATATATATAGCAGTTCATGACAATCAGTCTTACAAATTTCAAAACTCCGCCACCTCTCTCCCCACATCCACCACTGCTGGCCGCTCACCTCCAACTGCGCAACGCTACGCGCTGTTAACAT
The DNA here is from genome assembly GCF_023864345.2 of Schistocerca serialis cubense. Classification (NCBI taxonomy): domain Eukaryota; kingdom Metazoa; phylum Arthropoda; class Insecta; order Orthoptera; family Acrididae; genus Schistocerca; species Schistocerca serialis. Next base: position 187,367,606 of record NC_064646.1, on the reverse strand, counting down.
CCAGCTGCCCAACACTACAATGGCAGACAACAATGCAAACTAGCCACAGACTGCACACAGTACAGCCAGCGATTTTCATACAGAGCGCTACGTGGCGTTCCCACTAAGAAAACAGAAACAGCCTACTTACATTGTTACATGAGGAATCAATTTCTGTAGTTTTGTCATTGAGTTTGTAATACCCCATAGAGCGGCAGTCTGTGAACGTAGATTCTGGGCATTCGTCTCTGGGCCGTCAATGAGACGAAGTCGCCTCCGGATGGATGGTGCCCATTTGTGCACGCTAGCTGGTTTGGAGAATGGAAGCGCCACAAACTGTGGTACTGTGGTCTACATTCTGGGCAGTTCGTTATTTGCTCACTTTGCAACCCAACTTGCATTGCTTAAATTGGTTATCGTTAACTCTGATCCTGCGAGCTGCCCAGATGAGATGATCTTGTAACATTTTTTCCAAACAATCTTCCACCCTTTTTGGTACTTTCCCATGGCGTTAAGAGTCATTTTGTAATTTGAAATGAGTTTTAGATAACTTTGCTGTATTTTAATTTTACTGCGATTTGTATCAATGATTAGAGCAAATAAATAACAGCCTCAGCTTTTTCCCTGTTGGGCGACCCAAAAATAACAAAAATATCCTGTTGTACATCCAGTTTTTTTTTTAATGTGGTGGAGTTTTCGCTGTGCACAGTGGACAAACTTAGCGATCAGTTACACTAATGCTTCAGAGAAATAAACAAGCATTACTCTTGCTCCTCTTGCGTGACTCAGACTTTGGTTTATAACAAACATTCCACTCCTTGAGTCAGATCTGTTGTGCCAGACGCAGCTTTCAAGTTTCACGCAATAAATTAAAGCAACTTGTAGGTAGGCTGTTTAGGTTTTTATGTTGGTAACGTCAGGTAGCGCTCTGTATGAAAATCACTGACTGTGCTATGTTGGGCAGTTGGATGTGAACAGCGCGTAGCGTTGCGCAGTAGGAGGTGAGCCGCCAGCAGTGGTGGATGTGGGGAGAGAGATGGCAGAATTTTGAGAGCGGACGATCTGGATGTGTGTCCATCAGAAAGAGTAAATTTGTAAGACTGGATGTCATGAACTTATATATATATATATATATATATATATATATATATATATATGTGTGTGTGTGTGTGTGTGTGTATTGAACACTATTAAGGTAAATAAATTGTTTGTTCTCTATCAAAATTTTTCATTTGCTAAGTATGCTGTCAGTAGTTAATGCCTTCAGTAGTTGGAATCTTTTATTTAGCTGGCAGTATTGGCACTCGCTGTATAGCAGTAGTTCGAGTAACGAAAATTTTTGTGAGGTAAGAATTCATGAAAGGTATAGGTTATTGTTAGCCAGAGCCATTCTTTTGTAGGGATTACTGAAGGTCAGATTGCGTTGCGCTAAAAACATTGTGTGTCAGTTTACTGAATGTCTGAGTACGTTCAGTTTTGCTCAGCTGTTTGAAAATCAAATAACGTAAGAGTTTTATCAGCACAGTCCTTCATTAATTTTTCAAAGGGGATGTTTCACAAACTGTTTTCCTACTAGGGATCACAAGCGCTGAAAAACAGCTAATTAAGCCGGTCACACGACACTGCTACGTATTCCACAGATTCATTGTGCGACATTACGCTTGTAGTAAGTACAGTTCTGTGTGTCGTGCAGAGAAACATTTCTTACCTAATATCTCTACAACTGAAGACAAAATCAAGCAACTGGCTCAGATCCACGTCTTTATTGCTACAATTCACGACACGATGCGTCACACAAGTCATATTTTTCTACCCGTCATAACACAGTAAATTTCCGACATCTGTTATCTGGATCGAGCGTGAAGGTGTGTAATTGATTTGCACCCTCCACACAGTCACGACAGAACGCTGGCTGCTCACCGCCAGGAACGAAGCAGAACGAGTCAGGGTCCTTCATTAATGTAAGTTGGCTGTGCGGCACGCTGATGAGCTACTGCTGGGCCACTGTCTATTAATAACGCAGGAAATAATACTGGGACATTAGAAAGAGGCCCGAAATGCTGTAAAGTCCACCCCCTTCCGGCTCAGACCGCAGAAGAGCATTCGTGTTTGGAATTATCGTCGATAAATCGTGTTCGTGCTGGCCACCCTTTCCTGCCCCGGACCTCCTCTCCCACACTTCAGCCACTCCCCCCCCCCCCCCAACCACCCCCACCCCTACCCGTCACCCTTTGCTACCTCCCACGCCACGCCGTCCGCCCGAGCCATTCCCCGTGGCTGTTCCTGCAGGAGACAGAAAATGAAGCCGCTCGCTGGCTTTGATGTACGGGCTCGATCGCCTGCCTGTCGGAATACACGTGTTCTACCGCCATTTGGGAAATGTTATTGCTCCGTGCTCGTCGATCGAAAACACTCAGCCGCTTAACGCACACGCGCCCTGACAGCTCAGGGGGAAAGCAACCGGAGTCGCCCAGGCCCAAATTCTTTACGCTGTAAGCGGCGTCAGTGTGACACCCCAGAGCGCGTAGTTACGCGGCGCTAGAGCAAGCTGAGTGGAGGTCCGAAGGCAAATTTATGACTGACCGTGAAAACAGGCACGTCGAGACAAACTATTTCACATAGCTGAAATCTTCCCCCTCCTCCCTCGCCTCCCTGACTCTCAAAATGGGATTGTCCCTGAACGTAAATAAATGCAAGTTTTGAGACCATTTCTTGTGCAGACAGTCAGCGGTCTGGCTAAAATACCTTAAGGGGGGGGGGGGGGTAGGACGTCAAACGGACCGACTTGGAGCAGGAGAGGCATCACAGGACATTTTAATTTCCACTGTCTATACTGTAAGTAGGCTGTTTAGTTTTTTTTATTGCTAACGCCACGTAGCACTCCGTATGAAAATCACTGGCTGTGCTGTGTGCAGTCTGTGGCTGGTTTGCATTGTTGTTTGCTATTGTAGTGTTGGGCAGTTGGATGTTTAACAGCGCGTAGCGTTGCGCAGTTGGAGGTGAGCCGCCAGCAGTTGTGGATGTGGGGAGAGAAATGGCGGAGTTTTGAGAGCGGATGATCTGGACGTGTGTCCATCAGAGACAGTAAATTTGTAAGACTGGATGCCATGAACTGCTGTATATATTATGACTTTTGAACACTATTAAGGTAAATACATTGTTTGTTCTCCATCAAAATCTTTCATTTGCTAACTATGCCTATCAGTAGTTAGTGCCTTCAGTAGTTTGAATCTTTTATTTAGCTGGCAGTAGTGGCGCTCGCTGTATTGCAGTAGTTCGAGTAACGAAGATTTTTGTAAGGTAAGTGATTTGTGAAAGGTATAGGTTAATGTTAGTCAGGGCTATTCTTTTGTAGGGATTAATGAAAGTCAGATTGCGTTGCGCGAAAAATATTGTGTGTCAGTTTAAGCACAGTCATTTATAAATTTTCTAAGGGGACGTTTCAATAATTTTACAAATAAATTCATAAAACTTTGTCAGCATCACCAGGAAGGATTCAGGATTCACACTCATTGCAGTGGAAGATCGAAAACGTAACAAAATAAATTTTTTCTTACGTGTGAAATTTCATCATTCTTTCACTTACTAATGGCTGTATTTGTTGCTATAGGTACACTTTTCTTCATAAGTTAGAGAGATTCTTCGATGAATTTTGCGCAGCATACATACCATACTTACAGGTGTATCAAACTCTAGACTTTATTTAATTTATGAAAAAACGAATGAGCTGTTATATTTTAAACTTCATGCTAGAAAAAACACAAATTTTCTACTTAATTACCTCAATTTTTACCACAGTTTTTAATACATTTGTAAAATCCTAGAGTTTCATACACCTTTGCGTATGGTTTGTATGCTGTGCAAAATTCATCGAAGAATGTCTCTTACTTATGAAGAAAAGTGTACCTATAGCAACAAATGCTGCCATTAGTAAGTGAAAGAAATGATGAAATTTCACATGTAAAAAAAAATTATTTTCTTATGTTTTCGAACTTCCACTGCTGTGAGTGTAAATTCTGAATCCTTCCTGGTCATGCTGACAAAGTTTTATGAATTTATTTGTAAAAGTATAGATAGTGGAAATTAAAATGTCCTGTGATGCCTCTCCTGCTCCAAGTCACCCCGTTTGACGTCCTACCCCCATTAAAATACTTCACTGTAGTAAAATACACAGCTAAAAACAATTAGATCTCGTTGCCCTATAATATGATGTGGGATCACCTCGGACGGCGAGTTCAGTTGCAAAAAATGGTTCAAATGGCTCTGAGCACTATGGGACTTAACTTCTGCGGTCATCAGTCCCCTAGAACTTAGAACTACTTAAACCTAACTAACCTAAGGACATCACACACATCCATGCCCGAGGCAGGATTCGGACCTTCTGCCGCGCGTTTCCAGACTGTAGCGCCTAGAACCGCTCGGCCACTTCGGCCGGCCAGTACAGTTGCACACCTGCGTGGCATGGACAGTATGAGGTTATCAAACAGCTCTTGAGGGATATCTGGCCATTCTTCCACGAGTGGAATATACAGCTCTGCAACAGTTGTGGGAGGTGCTGGCCTGGCTGCAGTGCGTCTGCCAAGTCCATCTCAGACATTCTCAATCGGGTTTAAGTCCGGTGAACAGGCTGGCCACTCCATTCGTTCAGTTCCCTCAGCTTCAACCACGGTGTCCACCAATGCGGCTCTGTGGGGATGAGCGTTATCGTCCACCAGAAGGAACCGACCTCCTATGGCACCAGCGTAGGGCGCAACAAAAGGTCGAAGGATCTCGTCTCAATAATTCTGAGCAGTCAAAGCGTCACTCTGAGCGGAATAGAGGTCTGTATGTCCGCCAATACTGACTTCTTCCCACACCATTCGCCCACCACCATGATATGGCAATGTTTCCTTGCACATAAGCAGGATTGTTCCGAGTTCCACGTTCTCTCCAGATGAGGGAACGACGACTGTTCGGCTGAGCACAAAATCTTGACTCATCTGTGAACACCACCCGAGGCCATTCGTTACTACTCCGATCCTGATGTTCCTCCGCCCAGTTTCAGCCGGCTAAATGATGTCGTAGTTTTAATGGGACACACACCACATGCCCCCGTGCGTAGACGCCACATCCTCCAAGGCGATTTCGGACTGTTTGTGTCGATATTGCGCGTCCTGTTGCTGCCTGGAGGGTACGCTGCACCCGAGTTGCATTCAGCCTCTTGTCTCGACGGGCTGTTAACCAACGCTCATCTGTTGTTGATGCTGTCCGTGGACGACCTTGGTCTTGCCTTCTTTTAACGGTTCCTGTTGTCTGAAATCGCGTCCATCTGTGTCTGTCCTGCTTCCAACCGTCCTACAGCTCTTCATGCCACAGCTTCGGGTGAGTCACGTTTTTGTTGCATTGCACTACTTGCTCACTATCTGAACCCAACTGCTTGTGTAATTCGTTTGGTAAAGTAAACACAAGTCAACAATAACCCTCTCTGCAGCAACTTTCCGTTATTACCACCGTCTCGGTGACCGTAATGTTGTTGTCTCTACTCAGTAGATCCGACAGAAAGACGTGGAACCATTTTAGTTCATTCTGCCGATGACAATACTTCAGAACCTAGATATCTCAACTGATCCCCTAATTGTTTTGACCAGTGTATTTACCTGACTGGTAACCGGTTTCGGTCAGAATGTAACTATCTTTAGCCCGTTTATAATGAAATGTAAATACAGAATGGATTTAGAGGGAAGTCTTAACGGCAGTGACATTTAAAATACTAGATATGTAACCAACGTTTAAAAAAATTATGCCCATGATGGTAGATGGTGGCGGTGAAGAAAGCAGGTGTCAGCTGCTGAGGAGAGCAACGGAGTTGTTGCGTAAATATACGATACTCCGCTCACAGTGTACCGCATTATGTCCACAATAGCTAATAAGGCGTACAGGACGTAAAACGGTTATTATAATAAGGTGTATACAGAATAGTTACACAAAAGCTTACTGTGACAAGACCGATAGCCATCTGAGAGGATTTGCCGAAAACTGGTAGATTTATTCCAGCAAAGATAGTGATTAACTGATGCCAATGCTTCCCATGGAAACGGCGTGTAGGTTTCGATACGCGTCATCCAGTGGAGACGATTTCAGAGTTGCGACAGCGGCCATGCTTATGATATTTTGTACCCTTGCTTTCCTTACTCCATCTTTGGCCACTTGATCATAATCTGGAGATCTGACATACAGTTGTCTTTCTTTCACACCAGTATTCTGTAACAGCTAGTCCCATTGGCAGCTTTGAAATCATCTTCATTTCCACGCCGCCTCCATGGTAAATAACGGCTTCGCTCAAGCACTGTTTTGACTGGCACTACGTTTAGGTGCATTGTAGAGTACCTGACAGACAATTTTTACATTTCTTCCTGCACGCCAGTACTTTCTTAATACCCAGTCGCTGCTGCAGCTCTGAACTCGTCTCCGTTGAATGGTGCAGACTGGTATGTCTACGCCGTTTCCATGGAAATTATTGGCGTCAGTCTACCACTATCTTGGCTGTCATACCATCAACGAGCTTTTGGCAAATCTCCACAGAACGCTACCCATCTTTTCGCGACTGATTATTACTGGTTATCTCTTCTGTATATATTTCGTCACATATTGACGAAAGCTGTCTATAGCAGTTACTTTATATAATGTAATGTACCTATTTGTTCATTTGTTATTAACTTTTGTGTAACTGTTCAGAATATACCGTATCGTTATTACTGTGTTACGTCCTGCACGCCTGATTGGCTATTGCTGACGTAACGCGTTATGCGGTGGGGGGAACACCGTGTATTTAAGCAGTGACTCCATTGCTCTTCTACGCAGCTGACTTCCGTAGAGCCACGACACCTGTTCTCTTCACCGCCACCACCAACCATCATGGGTATAATTACTTTTTTAAATTTCTATTAAAAGTTCCCTCTAAATCCATTCCGTATTTATACGTCAGTATAAATGGTGCTAAGATGGCCACATTCTGCCCGAAACTGGTTACCATTCAAATAAATATTGTATTTTGGTCAAGATTGTTTTTAATCAATTTTTAAAGTCAGTAAAAGTAATCTGTTGCGCACAAATAGGCAAAGAGACCCACTACCTTTCCATTACATTCCACTTCCTAACGTTTGTCTTTGGACGATAAACACTTTAGACAAGAACACAATGAAATTTGTTGAAATATGATGCTGTAGAATAATGCTGAAGACTGGCTTGGTAGGTGAAATAACGAAAGAGGAGGTACTAAATCTAACCGGGAAGAAAAAAAGTTTACGAGGCAACCTTGGTTAAAAGAGGCACTAAGGAATCGTAAGCTAGGTGATGCAGGGAAATATGGCTTGTATAAATTATAGAGAGAGAACTAGGTTCAAACACAGTAAGCGTTTTCAAATTTACGTATGTTGGGATTTCATAAAGTACGCTCCACATTACTATGATAGACCAAATAATTTTTCATATTTCATCAACCGTTCGATTAACAAATCTGTCACATTTGCAGTACATCTGTTGGCGAATAGTTCGAACCAAATGGTTCCATCTGAAGCGTGACGTACTTAGGCTGCACTAAAAGTGAAACTTCCTGGCAGATTAAAATTGTGGGCCAGACCGAGACTCGAACTCAGGACCTTTGCCTTTCGCGGGTAAGTGTTCTACCATCTGAGCCACCCAAGCACGACTCACGCTCCATCCTCACAGCTTCACTTCTGCCAGTACCTCGTCTCCTACTATCCAAACTTTACAGAAGCTCTCGTGCAAACCTTGCAGAACTAGCACTCCTGAAAGAAAGGATATTGCGGAGACATGGCTTAGTCACAGCCTGGGGAATGTTTCCAGAATGAGATTTTCACTCTGCAGCGGAGTGTGGGCTGATATGAAACTTCCTGGCAGATTAAAACTGTGTGCCGGACCGAGACTCGAACTAGGGACCTTTTGCTTGCGCGGGCAAATGCTCTACCATCTGAGCTACCCAGTAGGAGACGAGGCACTGGCAGAAGTAAAGCTGTGAGGATGAATCGTGAGTCGTGCTTGGGTAGCTCAGATGGTAGAGTACTTGCTCTCGAAAGAAAATGTCCAGACTTCGAGTCTCGCTCCGGCACACAGTTTTACTCTGCCAGGAAGTTTCATATCAGCGCACACTCAGCTGCAGAGTGAAAATCTCATTCTGTACTAAAAGTGCCTGTTCTTACTAACGAACATCACAATGGCAATACTTCCCGTACAAATGTGGCCCCTTAACAAGGAAGAATCAAACTAATTTCTAATGTTTATTCGTCTTATGTATTTAGCATAGGACAAGAACAATCGAAATGGGTGAAATGGTTCTAAGCACTATGGGACTTAACATCTTAGGTCGTCAGTCCCCTAGACTTAGAACTACGTAAACCTAACTAACCTAAGGACATCACACACATGCCCGAGGCAGGATTCGAACCTGCGACCGTAGCAGCCGCGTGGTTCCGGACTGAAGCGCCTAGAGCCGCTCGGCCACAGCGGCCGGCTGTAACAATCGAGACATGCCTACGGATCTAATGGTTACAGTGCAGATACAAAATCCTTTATAGTTTTTAGTCGCTTCGCAATCACTGTGGTGCCATCTGTGTTCCTATGGAGCCGTTGAAGTCGTGATGTAGTCTCAAGACATAGTGAGACACCGTATAACGAAATGTTTCACTCGGAGCAGCTCCGTGCCAACGTGGAGAGGAAGTACACCCCCTAACTGTTATCGGCTCCAAGACATCAGTGCCGCTAAGATACATATCCTACTGTGTTATAGGCAGTAGATGTCCCTCTTTTATGAAGGCAAGTCAGTGTCGGGAATGTTTTCGCTGCTATCATCTTTCCAACGGCTAATGCGATAGACAATTCTTCTAGTAATAACTAGGCTGTTTTCAAGACAGTGTTAATATTACAAATTATTGCTAAATGAAAGGGAAAGTTTAGAGACGACAACTACAACAACAATGTGCAGACCAAACTATGTCGATGACGTGTCTCAGAGCTCAGTTAATCCCATCTCAACAACTTCAGCAATGAATAGTTATTTTAATTTTGAAAATAGTATTTAATCAGTTTAAGTGTTAGCGTAATTGTTTACTTGTGTGAAAATGAGCATCCGAGGCTCTGACATATCTCAAAGGAACATTTTCTGTGAACAAAATATCAGCATTATCTCTGAATGCGGAAAGTAAATCTAGATTCCATTTGGTCACATTTTCAGACAAACAACTCTACTATAATGGTGTACGTCAACTTCCCAGGTAAACTTCACCTTAAGACTTTGGAAGAGCACTTATTTGTTCGTCTCTCTAATTTCCTAAAAAATCCAAGAGGTTTTCTCCTCTCTTGTATTTCTTCTTCCCAGCTAATTCCCCCTTCATTTATTCCTCTTCTGCTCCATCCATTCCCTCACACTACTCTTTATCATTAGTTAGTTTCACCTAGGATTCCAATAAACCATATTATTCCCCACTCTTTTTTTTTTTGGGTCATCAGTGTGCTGACTGGTTTGATGAGGCCCGCCACGAATTTATTTCTCTCCCGGGCCAACCTTTTCACCTCAGAATAGCACTTGCAACCTACGTCCTGGATTATTTGCTGGCTGTATCCCAATCTTTGTTTTCCTCTACACTTTTTAACCTCTAGAGCTCCCTCTGGTATGATGGACGTTATTCCCTGATATATTACCAGATGTCCTGTCACCCTGTCCCCTCTTGTTGTCTGTGTTTTCCATAGATTACTTGCCTCGCCGACTCTGTGCAGTACCTCCTCATTCGTTACCTTAATGTAATAAAATCAAAATTATTTGTGACTCCTTTTCCTTTGCTGTCAGTGTAATGTAATAGAATGAATATGAGCCGTGACTTATTTAAAAAAGAAACACACATTAATGCAATGACTCAGCATAAAAGAGAAATAACTAATGTAGGAATATTATTAACAGTGTAACATGTTGTTTAATTTAGCCCGACGTGTATAAGCACTCAGTAAACTAGCTCAGTTCTCAGGGTAGTTACGTAATCGTCGATAATTAATTGTCCTTTTCTTATTTACTCAACACTACTGATACTATTCCAGGCTCGTGAGAAGTCGTTTGCTTATTGCACCAGAGACTATTTGCCAAGTCTGTTCGATGTACACTACTGCAATACGTAACTTAACATCGTGGTTTCGTCTCGATTCCCCAATATAAGACAGCAAGAGTAGCATCTACATGTGAAATCCTATTATGGAACTGGAATCCTTTGAGCAGACCTTTTCTGCCTGTGATGTTATCTCGTTATATAAAGAAAATCTGTAAGTAAAATTGTTAAATTATTAGTAGCTGCCTCCGGTCTCGTGGGATCTGAAATAAAGTTAATTGTCCTAACCGACGGCACGTCTTGTACATGAGCTACAAGAAAAATGTTAAAGATTTTTCTAAGATGGCGCGTAACAATGAAAATTCTTTGTTAACGCCCATATTTACTTAAGACAATCCAGGTATCAGACTACCAATTGATTGACCACATACACAAAATAACCATCATATTTTTCGGGTTTTAAGTACAACTTACATTATCAGCTGGGACAGCAAGATGAGCTTTACACAAGAACGTCTTCTTAGGTTCGAATCCAAGCAGGTAAAACAAAGGAAAGATAGTTCATGCATACAAGGGCAAGAGTCTATGGAATAGCATGTCCATTGTAGTTCTATCTCTTCTTCTTTGGCGTACTTGTCGATTATTTATAAAATTTATCGTAATATTTAGTTTACGTTTTTTTAAATCCAACTCCACTCAGGAGAAACAGTACATCATTTCAACTAATTTTCAGCATTCTTGTGGAGCACCACATCTCAAATGCTTCGATTCTCTTCTGTACTAGTTTTCTCACAGTCAACATCTCGCTGTCATACAATGCTGTGCTCGGAACGCACATGCCCAGAAATTTATTCCACAAATTATGGTCTGTGTTTGATACTAGCTGACTTCTCTTCGCCTGGAATGCCCTTTGTTCCAGTACTCGACTGTTTTAATGTCCTCCTTACTCCGTCTATCATCGGTTGTCATGCTGTCTAGGTAATGAAATTCCTTAACTTCATCTAGTTTGTGATCACCAATTATAATATTAATTTTCTCGCTGTTCTCATTTCTGCTACTTCTCATATCTTTACACTCAATACATATTCTCTACTTATTAGATTGTTTATTCCATCCAAGAAGTCCTGTAATTCTTCTTCACTCGTACTGAGGATAGCAATGTCATCAGCGAAACTTAACATTGATATCCTTTCATCTTGAACTTTAATCCCACTCTTGAACCTTTCTTTTATTTCCGTTATTGCTTCTACGACGTATAGATTCAATACCATGGGCGAAAGTTTACTTCCCTCTCTTATACTCTTTTGGCTAAAAAACCTTAGTTTTCAACATAATCTCAGTTCAGTGCAAAGGTCTGACGCCACCTTAAGGGGGGGGGGGGGAGGGAGAGGGGGGTGACGGAGAGGGGGGGGTGCTTGTATTCCCAGACGGTACCACTGAACTGCTCGACGTCATAGACAGTGTCTTCCTGCATCAATAACCTCCCCATAATACACATACTACTTCCTGCGGAGTGCGTTCTTCACTGCGCCAAACACACGGAAGTCGAAATTGAGAGTGCTCTTGACACCGTTTCTCACAAGCGTCTTCCAACTAAACTGCGTGCTTACGGAGATGGCCTCAGTTGTGCGACTGGATTCGTGTTTTCCTGTCAGAAAGGTCACAGTTCGTAGTAATAGATGGGAAGTCATCGAGTAAAACAGAAGTAATATCCGGTGTTCCCCAGGGAAGTGTTACGGGCCCTCTATTGTTCCTGATCTACGAGTATATTAACGACATAGGAGACAATCTGAGTAGCCGTCTTAGATGACGCTCTCATTTACCGTCTCGTAAAGTCATGAGATGATCAAAACGACTTGTAAAATGATTTAAATAAGATATCTGTATGGTACGAAAAGTGGCAATTGACCCTGAATAAAGAAAAGTGTGAAGTTACTCACATGAGTACTAAAAGAAATCTGCTAAATTTCGATTACGCAATAAGTCACACAAATCTGATGGCTGTAAATTCAGCTAAATACTTAGGGATTATAATTACAAATAACCTGAATTGGAACGATCACATAGATAATATAGTGGGTAGAGAAAACGAAAGACTGCGATTCATTGGCAGAGCACTTAGAAGGTGCAACAGGTCTACCAAAGAGACTGCTTACACCACGTTTGTCCGCCCTATTCAGGAGTACTGCTGTGCGGTGTGGGATCCGCATTAGGTGGGACTGACGGATGACATCGAAACGGTACGAAGAAGGGCAGCTCGTTTTGTATTATCGCGAAATAGGGGAGATAGTGTCACAGACATGATACGTGAATTAGAGTGGCAATAATTAAAACAAAGGCGTTTTTCGTTGCGACTGGATCTTCTCATGAAATTTTAATCACCAGTTTTCCACTCCGATTGCGAAAACGTTCTGTTGCCACCGACCTACATAGGGAGAAATGATCATTACGATAAAATAAGAGAAATCAGGGCTCGCACGGAAAAATTTAAGTGCTCGTTTTTCCCGGGTGCCGTTCGAGAGTGGAATGGTAGAGAGACAGCTTGAAGGTGGTTCATTGAACCCTCTGCCAGGCACTTTATTGTGAATAGCAGAGTAATCACGTAGATGTAGATGTAGAATGTAATAAAGTTTTGTGGGCTTCTCTCGAGTGGCCAGACTTGTATGAGGCTTTGCGTTGTTATAGAGTAAGAGAAGTTCGTTTGCATTTTTACAGCTATGAATAAGCTGAAGTCGTTTCTTCAGTTTTTTGAGGGTAGCACAATACACTTCAGAGTTGATCGTTGTCCCGTAAGGGAAGACGTCAAACAGAATAACCCCTTCAGAGACCCACAAGACTATCGCTACGATTTTATCGGCTGAGAGCGCGGCTTTGCATATCTTCTTCGTTTTGTTTCCGGTTCGAAGTGATGAGCCCACGTTTCATCGCCTGTGATGATGTTCGAGAAAAAATTGTCACGATCAGCCTCGTAACGCGCAAGCAATTCCACACAGACTGTCCTTCTTTGCTGTTCACGGTCTACTGTTAGGAGGCGAGGAACCCGGCAGGAACACACCTTTGAGTATCACAAACTGGTGGACGAGTGTATCAGCACTACCAACAGAGACGTCCAGTTGAGCAGCGATGTGTTTCACTTCTACCCGTCGATCACCTCGAGTGAGAGGGTCCGCACGTTCCAACATTGCAGGACTCACAGCTGTGCGGTCTGCTGGCACGCGGGAAATCGACAGATTTGCGCTACCTTGATGCGATAATGACAGACGCCTCGTTCAACGAAACACCAGGTCTCCGTAAACATTCTACAAGCGCCTATGAATATCTGCAGTGATCTGGTTTTCCGCCAAAAGAAACTCAGTGATAGCCCGGAATGCATCTCACTTACAGACGTCATTCTGAAGGCCACATATAGCTCTATCTATCGGAACTTCATTAAACTATAGGGGATGAAGCGAGAATATTCCACGATGTTCTCATGAACTGTGTGGTTGGTCCCAGCGGAGGTTCGAGTCCTCCCTCGGGCATATGTGTGTGTGTGTGTGTGTGTGTGTGTGTGTTTGTCCTTAGGATAATTTAGGTTAAGTAGTGTGTAAGCTTAGGGACCGATGACCTTAGCAGTTAAGTCCCATAAGATTTCACACACATTTGAATATTTTTTTCCACGATGTTCCACAACAAATGCAGCATTTTTCAGCCGAAATTGGGAGGAAAAAAATGTTTTGCTTTACTTGCTGAACGCCCCTCGTACTTGTAATTTCTTTGTTTCAACAGCTTCTGTTTGCAAAGTTAGGATGAAATATTGTCAGAAACACAATTACAACTTTAAATATGTTCAGCATAGTTGTCATCTATTGCCAGTAAATCTTTGTACTTTGTTTAAATGCATGTTCGCATTCATTCGTACTCTTGTGTATTTTTGCCAGATTAATGAGGTGCCTCAGACGGGATCTTGAACACTTCTACCTACCTTCGTCCATCAGTGCTCCTGTCCGCAGCCTCTCTCAGTTCCTCCTCGCGACCTCCTACCAACAGCTTAAGGGAGAAAGGTATTTTAGAGAATGGGTTCCAAAAATCGTGAGACTCGTTTCTAATAACGATCTGGTTCTGAGAAGATTAAAGTGGGCGATTTATGTGTTTGATGATATTTAGACATCTTGCTCTCTGAAATGCACAACAATAAACGTATTTGACCCATGGAAATAAAAGGTCTGACTGATCGCTACAGTGTTTTCAACTGTGGATTAAAGTTAATTTTTTAAAAACTTCTCCAGTGACATCGAGGATATCTTGAACATAAATAAGCAGAAGTATAAACATGTCAAAGGTTGGCATTTGGCAGCATAATTTTTTTTTTTTTTTTTTTTTTTTTTTTTTTTTTTTTTTTTTTTTTTTTTTTAGGGATGTGTGCAAATTTTGTTCAGTTGACATGATCCGCATCACAACATTTATTGTGAATGTGGTCTATGAGACTTGTAGCTAACTACATACCTCAAACAGCGTTTAGAGACAATAAAACGTAAATAGAACCTCCAGCAGAAATTTATCCATCGCTATTACGATTTCGAATTGTGTCCCTGCTGTAATGTTTTTAAGTCACATTTTGCTTACCACTCAGTGGAACTGGTGTATGAATATTTTTTAAATAAATAACTTCACTCTTTTTGATTTAGATACTTACTGAAATCTAAAGGAAATTTGCCTGTAATAAAATAAATGCATGCATGCATGTACAAAGTACGTGTAGGAACAGAATACAGCAAACAAATCCCTTACACGGCGAATGTCTGAAAGTTAGTTACCGGGTTTAGTACTGTTACGTCTGAAATTGCTATCATCGTTCGTATTCCATTATTTTGCTTTCCTACTTGTCGAGGTTTTGAATTAGTTATGGTTCTTCCGACCGAGCGTGCAGTATGTTTGGTAATATGCGAAATTGTCGTGCTAGTCGTTGCACGAGAATCTTTGATTTCTGATATGGACGCAGAGGTCTAAGTTCCTTACCGCAAACTGCACGCGACTAACTCTGTCACGAGTGTCTGAGTGATCGGTCGATACTGTGCATATCCCATAAATGTCAGAGACATCCTGCCTCACATCTCATTCGACCGACCTCACTAAACATTCTAAATTGGGTATCTACCAATGGATTTTGGACAGTGGAAAAAAAGAAGTGGAGGGCATCTTCTTTCTTCTTTTTACTTGGTCTTACCTTCACAGAGTTGATACGTTATTCTGTTCTGGATTCGGCAGGCACAGGATGGATGAATGCCCTTCCTGTGGCCACCCTCGCTTCTTCCCCCTCCCCTACCCCTTCCGGAACGGAATTTGTGCTCCCCATCTGTTTGCGTGTAGTGTGAGAACGTTTTATCGAACTGTTTGTGAATCGTGTAACTGAAGTGGAACGTAGATACCAGCCCAGTATTCACCTAATCGGATGTGGGAAACCACCTAAAAACACATGCAGGCATACCGACCCTTGTCGTTAATCCGCTGAGCAGATTCGATCCGGGGGGGGGGGGGCCAACAGCACCTCACCAAAGCCCGGAAGTGTCGGCTAGGGAGGGGTGACACACACACCATTACATTAATAATTTTTGTGTTGCCACCATCTGTATTCAACTGAATAAAGGCAAAACGTTTGTTTTGCGCGACTCGTTTCGCCTCTATTTATTAAGGCATCAGCAGTAGCATGAAATATTAGGTTAGTGCGTAAATTCGTAGCGGCTTTGTTTTGCATGTTGGTATTTCGGTCGCTATGAGTTTATTTGTATAATATCATTTTTTGTTTGTAGTTGACTGTTACTAGCCGGCCGTGGTGGCCGAGCGGTTCTAGGCGCTACAATCTGGAACCGAGCGACCGCTACGGTCGCAGGTTCGAATCCTGCCTCGGGCATGGATGTGTGTGATGTCCTTAGGTTAGTTAGGTTTAAGTAGTTCTAAGTTCTAGGGGACTGATGACCATAGATGTTAAGTCCCATAGTGCTCAGAGCCATTTGAACCATTTTTCTAAGTTCTAGGGGACTGATGACCACTGCAGTTAAGTCCCATTTGACTGTTACTATTTGAGTTTACATATTGCAAAGCTGTGGACGCTAGAAGATGGAGTGCCAAGTGGAGAAATCGGAGCAATTTGGACATATTCTTGTGTTTGAGTTCAATAGAGGGGTGACAGCAGTGGAGGCAGTCAGAAACATTTGGGCCATATATGGTGTATTGCCACTGGACAGAGCACGGCGAGAAAATGGTTTTCTGGTATGCAGGCGGATCGTTCTGATATCAGTGACTCTCCACGTTCAGAGAGACCTTCGGGGTTTGATGAAGATAGTTTAAACGCATTAATACACAATGATCCTCGTCACTGTACTCGAGAACTGACAAATATGATGGACTGTGATCATTCTACCATCGTGCGATAGTTGCCTTCAATGGGGAAGGTTCAAAAATCGGGTGAATAGATACCTTATGCTCTAAGCCAAGATCATGAGGTGGTCATACATACAGTGAATCTCTGCTTGGTCGTCATCCACTGAACAATACCGACCATTCATATTGTATATCATTACCGGTGACAAGAAATGCTGTCTTTATTCTAACGTAAGGAAAAGAAAAGAACGGTTGAGCCCAAACAATGGAGCAACTCCCCGTAATAGGACCTGCGCGCATCCACAAAAGATAACGTTGTGCATCTAGTAGGACAACAACGGTGTGTTGTACCATGAATCGTTTCTCCGAGGTGTAACCATCGCTGCTGACATGTACTGTCAACAAGTGAGACGTCTTGCGGACGAAATCCAAGAACAACGAGCAGGAAGACTGCGTGAAGTGTGCTACATCACGATAACACCCGGCTGCATACTAATACACTTGACGACAAACACTACACAGGAGTTTGGGTTGGAAAATTATTCTGCGCCCACCTTATTCGTCTGATCTAGCGTCTTCAGATTTTCATCTTTTTCGATCTCTATCGAAGAATCTTCAAGGAACTTTCTTTCTGGATGAAAATGCGTTCCGAGCACTACTCGACGAGTTCTTCGCCTCAAAACCACGTGATTTCTACAGTCGCAGAATCGAAAAGCTACCCCAGCGGTGGCAGACTGTTGTAAATAGTGAATGATGACTAAAGTCTCTGTTACGTGTATCTGAACGTATGGAAAAACGTTACAAATTTAAGCACCAACCCAATACATGCGCATTGTCATTTGTATGTAACACTTTCAATTTACATATTCTCTTATGGTACACGCAAGCATAAACCACAAACAGTTCTGAGCTAAGGACGTTTTGGTCAATACATGTTTTATTACTTACTCTGTCGGCGCGCCTCACCGAATCTCGGAGGTGGTGTACTAACAAACACGAGTATTCTGATATGTTGGGGGTGAGGTGAGGGGGACAAGCACACCAACACATTAATAATGTTTAGTTTAGGACCGTCTGTATGCAACTAAATAAAGGCAATATGTGTGCACGTTTCGCCTCTATTTATTAAGGCATCATCAGTGGCCTACTCATTATCATCATGAAGCACTTTCAATTTACGTATTCTCTGACTGCGTAAACTACAAACGTTTCTGACGTAGGCATCTTTTGCTCAGTAAGTGTTTTATTACTTTGCATTGTACACTCCTGGAAATTGAAATAAGAACACCGTGAATTCATTGTCCCAGGAAGGGGAAACTTTATTGACACATTCCTGGGGTCAGATACATCACATGATCACACTGACAGAACCACAGGCACATAGACACAGGCAACAGAGCATGCACAATGTCGGCACTAGTACAGTGTATATCCACCTTTCGCAGCAATGCAGGCTGCTATTCTCCCATGGAGACGATCGTAGAGATGCTGGGTGTAGTCCTGTGGAACGGCTTGCCATGCCATTTCCACCTGGCGCCTCAGTTGGACCAGCGTTCGTGCTGGACGTGCAGACCGCGTGAGACGACGCTTCATCCAGTCCCAAACATGCTCAATGGGGGACAGATCCGGAGATCTTGCTGGCCAGGGTAGTTGACTTACACCTTCTAGAGCACGTTGGGTGGCACGGGATACATGCGGACGTGCATTGTCCTGTTGGAACAGCAAGTTCCCTTGCCGGTCTAGGAATGGTAGAACGATGGGTTCGATGACGGTTTGGATGTACCGTGCACTATTCAGTGTCCCCTCGACGATCACCAGTGGTGTACGGCCAGTGTAGGAGATCGCTCCCCACACCATGATGCCGGGTGTTGGCCCTGTGTGCCTCGGTCGTATGCAGTCCTGATTGTGGCGCTCACCTGCACGGCGCCAAACACGCATACGACCATCATTGGCACCAAGGCAGAAGCGACTCTCATCGCTGAAGACGACACGTCTCCATTCGTCCCTCCATTCACGCCTGTCGCGACACCACTGGAGGCGGGCTGCACGATGTTGGGGCGTGAGCGGAAGACGGCCTAACGGTGTGCGGGACCGTAGCCCAGCTTCATGGAGACGGTTGCGAATGGTCCTCGCCGATACCCCAGGAGCAACAGTGTCCCTAATTTGCTGGGAAGTGGCGGTGCGGTCCCCTACGGCACTGCGTAGGATCCTACGGCCTTGGCGTGCATCCGTGCGTCGCTGCGGTCCGGTCCCAGGTCGACGGGCACGTGCACCTTCCGCCGACCACTGGCGACAACATCGATGTACTGTGGAGACCTCACGCCCCACGTGTTGAGCAATTCGGCGGTACGTCCACCCGGCCTCCCGCATGCCCACTATACGCCCTCGCTCAAAGTCCGTCAACTGCACATACGGTTCACGTCCACGCTGTCGCGGCATGCTACCAGTGTTAAAGACTGCGATGGAGCTCCGTATACCACGGCAAACTGGCTGACACTGACGGCGGCGGTGCACAAATGCTGCGCAGCTAGCGCCATTCCACGGCCAACACCGCGGTTCCTGGTGTGTCCACCGAGC
Organism: Schistocerca serialis cubense; assembly: GCF_023864345.2. Taxonomy (NCBI): domain Eukaryota; kingdom Metazoa; phylum Arthropoda; class Insecta; order Orthoptera; family Acrididae; genus Schistocerca; species Schistocerca serialis. The sequence goes on along the minus strand of NC_064646.1, from coordinate 187,348,599 downwards.
GAGGTGGCGCAGTGGTTAGACACTGGACTCGCATTCGGGAGGACGACGGTTCAATCCCGCGTCCGGCCATCCTGATTTAGGTTTTCCGTGATTTCCCTAAATCACTCCGTGCAAATGCCGGGATGGTTCCTCTGAAAGGGCACGGCCGACTTCCTTCCCCATCCTTCCCTAATTCGATGAGACCGATTACCACGCTGTCTGGTCTCCTTCCCCAAACAACCAAACCAACCAACCAACCTGGTGTGTCCGCTGTGCCGTGCGTGTGATCATTGCTTGTACAGCCCTCTCGCAGTGTCCGGAGCAAGTATGGTGGGTCTGACACACCGGTGTCAATGTGATCTTTTTTCCATTTTCAGGAGTGTATTTGTTAATATTTCTCTACATGTTCTATTGATGTAGTGCTGGTGACGATGCTGTTTTCCTCGTAGTACTAAAAACAGTTTTCACCACGGGGCATAAACTACACACACACACACACATATATATATATATATATATATATATATATATATATATATATATATATATATGCTCATAAATTAAGGATAACTGCAGAATGGTGCCACACAACGTGGCACTGCACAAAACTGGCACATAGGGAAGACACATGACACAGATCTGCATGTCCACGGTATTGGTGATAAGTTGAGAAAACCGTCCCGAAACGCATGTGCTACAAAAGGCCACTGTTTCTTACGTATGTACCCTGACGTCAATATGTGATATGATCAGCATGCACACGTACACACGCCGCACAACGGATTGGCATACTCTGGATCAGGTGGTCGAGCAGCTGCTAGGGTATAGCTCCCATTCTTGCACCAGTGCCTGTCGGAGCTCCTGAAGTGTCCTAAGGGTTTGAAGACGTGCAGCGATACGTCGACCGAGAGCATCCCAGACGTGGTCGTTGGGGTTTAGGTCTGGAAAACAGGTAGGACACTCCATTCGTCTGATATCTTCTGTTTCAAAGTACTCCTCCACGATGGGGGCTCGGTGGGGCCGTGCGTTATCATCCACCAGGAGGAAGGTAGGACCCACTGCACCCCCCTAAGGCGAACATACTGGTGCAAAATGACGTCCTGATACACCAGTTCCTCTGTCAAAGACATGCAGGGGTGTACGTGCACCAATCATAATCCCACCCCACACCATCAAACCACGACCTCCATACAGATCCCTTTCAAGGACATTAAGGGGTTGGTATCTGGTTCCTGGTTCGCGCAAGATGAAAACCCGGCGAGAATCACTGTTCAGACTATACCTAGACTCGACTGTGAACATAACTTGGGACCAATGTTCCAATGACCATGTACTGTCTTCTTGACACCAGGCTTGACGAGCTCTCCTGTGACCAGGGGTCAGTAGAATGCACCTTGCAGGCCTCCTGGCGAATAAACCGTATCTGTTCAATCGTCTGTAGACTGTGTATCTGGATACAACTGTTCCAGTGGCTGCGGTAAGGTCCCGAGCAAGGCTACCTGGCCGGCCGAAGTAGCCGTGCGGTTAAAGGCGCTGCAGTCTGGAACCGCGAGACCGCTATGGTCGCAGGTTCGAATCCTGCCTCGGGCATGGATGTTTGTGATGTCCTTAGGTTAGTTAGGTTTAACTAGTTCTAAGTTCTAGGGGACTAATGACCTCAGCAGTTGAGTCCCATAGTGCTCAGAGCCATTTGATCCAAGGCTACCTGTAGCACTCCGTGGCCGTCTGCGGGCACTGATGGAGAGATATCGGTCTTCTTGTGGTGTTGTACACTGTGGACGTCCCGTACTGTAGCGCCTGGACACAATTCCTGTCTGATGGAATCATTGCCATGATCTTGAGATCACAGTTTGTGGCACACGGAGGGCCCGCGCTACGACCTGCTGTGTTTGACCAGCCTCCAGTCGCCCTAGTATTCTACCCCTCATAACGTCATCAATATGTGTTCTTTGAGCCGTTTCCAACACACAGTCACCGTTAGCACGTCTGAAAACGCCTGCACACTTTCTCGCTGCACCGTATTCTGACATGCTCCAACATACCTCTGCGTATGTGGACTGCTGCCAGCGCCACCGTGCGACGACCGCAGGTCAAATGCACCGCATGGACGTACCCCACGGTGGCTTAAACCCGCAAACCGCCCACCAGACAATTGTTTCACAATGTATCAGCATATCAGCATTATCCTTAATTTATGTGCATAATTATAATCACTCTGTATGTTCAATATGCTGTACACCGTTTTCGCAACAATTTGAAATCGAGAAACAGCGTGTTCCACAATTGATGGAAGTGTTTCCGGGGTCACGTTCAGGCTGTGTTGCGCAATTCGTGCTGACAATGCAACTTAGTTTGCTATCGGATCACTGAACACAATATCTTTCAGGCAGCCCCACAGCCAGAAGTCACAAGGATTAAGATCAGGTGATCGCGACGGCCAGGCTGTAGGGAAATGGCGGCATTTCCGAGATGGCGCTTCAGCAGCTGCTTAACTCGATTTACAATGTGCGGAGGTGCGCTATCTTGGATAAAAATGGTCCCATCCATACATCCACGCTGTTGGAGAGCTGGAATGACGTGGTTGCGCAAAAGACACTCATAGCGATTACCAGTGACGGTACAGGTAACAGGACCGGAAGCATCTGTCTCTTCGAAAAAAGATGGCCCTATGATAAATGATGCTGTAAACCCGCTCCACACAGTGAACTTTTCAGGATGAAGCGGTACTGATTGATTTGCTTGTGGATCTTTCATTGTCCATGTTCGACAATTCTGTGTATTGACATGTCCTGCCAGATGGAGGTAGTCTTCGTCTGTCCACAAAATCTTCCGCGGCTAATCGTCGTCCACTTCCATGCGAGCAAGAAATTCTAAAGCAAAAGTCTCTCTCGCTGGCAGGTCAACAGGAAGCAACTCGTACACATGGTAATTTTGAATGAATAGCAAAGAAGGATGTTTTTAGGATTTTACGCACCGTGCTTGCTGGTATGTCCAATGATCTGTCAATTCTCCGTGAACTGCACGTTTGCACACCACCACTCGTCCCCTGCTGCAGTGCTGTGGCCACTGCTTCCAGTGACGTCAAATCAATTCGTTTCCTTCCTCTACCAGGGTGCACACCAAAACAAACTGCCTTTTCGAATTTCCGAATCATTTTCTCCAAACCCATGGCAGTCATCGGACCAATGCCATTTTTCAAACCCTTAAGTGTCCGGTACTTCTGCGGAGCGACGTGAGCACAGTCACCATTACAAGCAAAGAGCGATCGTGCATTGAAACAGTCATGACGGACGTCGCAGATGCGAAAAGAGGAAAAGCCATGTACCCGGAGTGTTTACACCAACTTCAATGGGTCCTGCGTATTGCAGGTGTTTACATTTACGTATTCTGACACATACAGTGCCATCCTTGATCAATTTTCATACTATTTTTTTCCTTCTGCCCTACGTTTTCCTCTTCTCCGACAGTATTCCGTTGCAATTTGACGCCATTCTGACCAGTGGTGTCATTCCTACAGCGTTTTGAAAGTTTAACTTTAATATATTGTTAAAATATTTTGTGTTATGTAGTTTTACCAGCTGTGGAATGCATTTTGTGAATCTGTGGACAAAAGTTATATACACTCCTGGAAATGGAAAAAAGAACACATTGACACCGGTGTGTCAGACCCACCATACTTGCTCCGGACACTGCGAGAGGGCTGTACAAGCAATGATCACACGCACGGCACAGCGGACACACCAGGAACCGCGGTGTTGGCCGTCGAATGGCGCTAGCTGCGCAGCATTTGTGCACCGCCGCCGTCAGTGTCGGCCAGTTTGCCGTGGCATACGGAGCTCCATCGCAGTCTTTAACACTGGTAGCATGCCGCGACAGCGTGGACGTCAACCGTAAGTGCAGTTGACGGACTTTGAGCGAGGGCGTATAGTGGGCATGCGGGAGGCCGGGTGGACGTACCGCCGAATTGCTCAACACGTGGGGCGTGAGGTCTCCACAGTACATCGATGTTGTCGCCAGTGGTCGGCGGAAGGTGCACGTGCCCGTCGACCTGGGACCGGACCGCAGCGACTCACGGATGCACGCCAAGACCGTAGGATCCTACGCAGTGCCGTAGGGGACCGCACCGCCTCTTCCCAGCAAATTAGGGACACTGTTGCTCCTGGGGTATCGGCGAGGACCATTCACAACCGTCTCCATCGTGCAGCCCGCCTCCAGTGGTGTCGCGACAGGCGTGAATGGAGGGACGAATGGAGACGTGTCGTCTTCAGCGATGAGAGTCGCTTCTGCCTTGGTGCCAATGATGGTCGTATGCGTGTTTGGCGCCGTGCAGGTGAGCGCCACAATCAGGACTGCATACGACCGAGGCACACAGGGCCAACACCCGGCATCATGGTGTGGGGAGCGATCTCCTACACTGGCCGTACACCACTGGTGATCGTCGAGGGGACACTGAATAGTGCACGGTACATCCAAACCGTCATCGAACCCATCGTTCTACCATTCCTAGACCGGCAAGGGAATTTGCTGTTCCAACAGGACAATGCACGTCCGCATGTATCCCGTGCCACCCAACGTGCTCTAGAAGGTGTAAGTCAACTACCCTGGCCAGCAAGATCTCCGGATCTGTCCCCCATTGAGCATGTTTGGGACTGGATGAAGCGTCGTCTCACGCGGTCTGCACGTCCAGCACGAACGCTGGTCCAACTGAGGCGCCAGGTGGAAATGGCATGGCAAGCCGTTCCACAGGACTACATCCAGCATCTCTACGATCGTCTCCATGGGAGAATAGCAGCCTGCATTGCTGCGAAAGGTGGATATACACTGTACTAGTGCCGACATTGTGCATGCTCTGTTGCCTGTGTCTATGTGCCTGTGGTTCTGTCAGTGTGATCATGTGATGTATCTGACCCCAAGAATGTGTCAATAAAGTTTCCCCTTCCTGGGACAATGAATTCACGGTGTTCTTATTTCAATTTCCAGGAGTGTATTTTCGTGGGTGTGACAGAGAGAGAGGGACAGAGACAGAGAGGGGTGAGGGAGGTAGAGAAAGTGAGAGGGCAGTTTCAGTAGCTCGTTGTTACTTTTGTTTGTCTGGTGTTTTATCTGTTGTTCACTCTCCACTACTGCTTTTGAATGATATAATAATTGTGATGTTTATTTTGTATATATGCAAACTGAAGCGAAGAATGTAATTTGTCTCAAGACCAGTATTCGATCCCAGGTTTCCTGCTCACTAGGCAGATGCACTAATCACTACGCCGAGTGGTTCTGCACAACTTCACAGAATACCGTAGCGCACCACCCTTCTCAGTCTACATTCCTACTGAGGAGGGGGGCACTGTGATAATGTGGCACAGTGGTTAGAGAATGTGGCTAGTGAGCAGGTGAACTGCTGTATTTGATCCTGGCCTTGATGCAAATGTTCATTCGTCGTTGTTCTGCATATATACATCATAGATGTTTGAGACGCGGAAAGTTCTCTATTCTGCAGATGTGGAGTAATTAATGTCATACTTCCAATATGTGATATATTATTTATATCTTGGACTTAAATCCCTGCTTATCACTCGAGCATACACTGCACTGCATTGAGTTGTACGTGCCTGATTCTTGGAATTTCTCAGTCTTAAATGTTGATGTGTTTAAATATGTTTGAAAAGTTTTTATTGTTTTCCATGTTACATAGAGATGTCGTTTCCTTAGGATATTCACAGATTTGTGTGGCTGTTATCGTCTTGGAAGTCTGTGTTGATGATATACTAATGAATCAGCCAAGGTCATTCACGCTAGCTAGGAGAGACAAATTGCTATTGAAAGAGGGGTTTCCTTTAAGCATGCTTCCTTTAAGATAGGCTTGTAGAGCACCATTTTGTCCTGATACCCATTGAAATTGCCAAGGTTCTAGTTGATGAACCACTGTGTGGCCTCTTACGGGCCTGTAAATCATGGAGCAGTGCGCTGTATGTTTGAACTGTATTTTGGTGAAACATGTTGAGGCCGCTAAGAGGCCTGAATTTTGTGTAGCAATGATTTATCTGAGGAATTGTATTTCAGGGATAAGCCTTTTTTTTGATTGAACTTTCTTTTCTGTGTTTCCCGTTATCTGCTATACTTTTGGTTAATTTGTTACTGTACAATGTATATGTCTTTCTGTGCTGTCTGTATGGTGCTTTCTTAAGGTGACAACCTTAGTTTGAACTGCTATTTCAATGTGCTCGACATTTTCCCCCATTTCGTCTGTTGTCGTTCTCTTCTGAAGAACCTTGCCAACCGCGGTTATAGTTTCTGTTCCTGCCTCTTGTGTTTTGTCTCTCGTTAACATAGTCTAATTCGCCTAACGCGCTGTGGAAGAAGTCAGTGGAAGCACTGCACCTTCGGATGAGGAGTTGTTGGTGGTACACAGGTAATTTGACGTAACAGTGCCTCATAATTTCCCTGGGACTGTACGGCTGGTCCAAAAACAGATTGTTCTTGACTAGCGACTCAAAGAACTTCACCAGACTACAGCATCCTGACGTGTCTAGATCTTTGTCCAGTACAATTCTTGCTTGATTCTTTCTTGCGTATTCTGCAACCAATATGTGTTAAGGAACATGTCCTTGAACTCTTTGCATGAGTGACAGCTCTCAGCATCTCTGATCATATGTGCCGCCATCGAACCCTCTAAAAGTCCGCAGATAAATTCCAGCTCGTATTTCAGTGGCCATGATTCCACTAGCACTTCATCGTATTGAGCTATCCAAACTTTTGGATGTAATCTATTGTTATTCTTTTTGTATATTTTGGAAATTTTGAAGGGATAAGAAATATTTGTGTCGAATGGTTCGACATTTGCCGTAGCAAGTGTCTCCGAAAATCGGTGTCCAAACGATCCTTCTTGCAGCGGTGTACCGTAGGTCTGTAGAAGAGCGTAGCGTTCCAAAGGATTGAAAAAGGGCACAGGTCATCCCCGTTTTCAAGAAGGGACGTCGAACAGATGTGCAGAACTATAGACCTATATCTCTAACGTCTATCAGTTGTAGAATTTTGGAACACGTATTATGTTCGAGTATAATGACTTTTCTGGAGACTAGAAATCTACTCTGTAGGAATCAGCATGGGATTCGAAAAAGACAATCGTGTGAAACCCAGCTCGCGCTATTCGTCCACGAGATTCAGAGGGCCATAGACACGGGTTCCCAGGTAGATGACGTGTTTCTTGACTTCCGAAAGGTGTTCGATACAGTTCCCCACAGTCGTTTAATGAACAAAGTAAGAACATATGGACTATCAGACCACTTGTGTGATTGGATTGAAGAGCTCCTAGATAACCGAACGCAGCATGTCATTCTCAATGGGGAGAAGTCTTCCGAAGTAGGATGATTTTAGGTGTGCCTCAGGGGAGTGTCGTAGGACCGTTGCTATTCACAATATACATAAATGACCTTGTGGATGACATCGGAAGTTCACTGAGGCTTTTTGCGGATGATGCTGTGGTACATCGAGAGGTTGTAACAATGGAAAATTGTACTGAAATGCAGGAGGATCTGCAGCGAATTGACGCATGGTGCAAGGAATGGCAATTGAATCTCAATGTAGACAAGTGTAATGTGCTGCGAATACATAGAAAGAAAGATCCCTTATCATTTAGCTACACTATAGCAGGTCAGCAACTGGAAGCAGTTAATTCCATAAATTATCTGGGAGTAGGCATTAGGAGTGATTTAAAATGGAATGATCATATAAAGTTGATCGTCAGTGAAGCAGATGCCAGACTGAGATTCATTGGAACAATCCTAAGGAAATGCAATCCGAAAACAAAGGAAGTAGGTTACAGTACGCTTGTTCGCCTGCTGCTTGAATACTGCTCATCAGTGTGGGATCCGTACCAGATAGGGTTGATAAAAGAGATAGAGAAGATCCAACGGAGAGCAGCGCGCTTCGTTACAGGATCATTTAGTAATCGCGAAAGCGTTACAGAGATGATAGATACACTCCAGTGGAAGACTCTGCAGGAGAGAACTCAGTAGCTCTATACGGGCTTTTGTTGGTTTCGAGAACATACTTTCACCGAGGAGTCAAGCAGTATATTGCTCCCTCCTACATATATCCCGCGAAGAGACCATGAGGATAAAATCAGAGAGATTAGAGCCCACACAGAGGCATACCTACAATCCTTTCCACGAACAATGTGAGAGTGGAATAGAAGGGAGAACCGATAGAGGTACTCAAGTTAGCCTCCGACACACACCGTCAGGTGGCTTGCGGAGTATGGATGTAGATATAGATGTAGATCCTCGTGCACTGTTAAGGGGCTCCGGAAAGGCTCAAAATCATGAAAAGTTTAATTTTTACTTTTTTGCGTTTCCTGAATCTGCAGACTATTACCTTTTAATAGATATATAATTTATTCAATTCCGAAGACTACAACTATTTTTAAATTTTTTTTGAAATGTGTTCTACATGGGTGTGACCCACTGTGGCGCTGTTAGACTGCTACCAAATGGTGTTATTATTAACGTCCGTGTTCATCAGGTACATTTTAGTGATGTGAGATAAAGTATGTGTTGTGGCTAACTTGTGATGGTTCAATATATATCGCTGGTGTGATTGTCGATTGTTTCATGTTTATTTAATCTGTCGTTATCTCGAAAATATTCGTAATTAATTCTGTTTCTTGAGTCTCTGTTTTGTTGAAGTATAATAATGAGTAAAAGTAAAGTTATTAGAAATCCTCTGAAGGCTTTTAAGAAAAGGAGAAATGTTGGAAAGCCAAAGGTATGTGTTATTACTGTAAACGATAAAGACGATAACCAAGTGAGTGAACCTAACCTCTCAAGTACACCTCCCCATAGCAGTCAAAGTGGGAAAGAAAATACTTCACAGAAGAAGCTCGGTTCAATGAGTGAAAACTATGAATGTTTTATGGGCGAATCGGATGTGAATGAAATATTTGATATGTCGGTTCTCAAAGGAATTTTTTCGAACTGTGTAAGATGTATTCATTGTAGTGAAGTTGGTCTGGAACTCTCCATAATAAAGCACGTAGGACTTGCTAGTGAAATACAACTGAAATGTGATAAGTGTTCATACATGACCACCTTTTGGAACAGTGTTGCAGTAACTGCAACTGAAGAAAACGGTAGCAAAATCTACGAACACAACAACGAGCGATGCTTGCTTTAGACAAGGAACGCCTTCGGGCTGCAGACAGGGCTGTAAAGAGTCTAGAAATACAAGCAAGAGTAAACAGGAGGAGGAACAAGAGGAAGCTGGAGGAGGAGTTTGCAGAGGATGAAGATAATCCATCCTATGGACCTGGAATGCACTAAAAAGTTAATCCAATCTTTGTCGCTCGATTCCCAAAACTTTTATTTTCTCATACTAATTACACGTTTTCTAAGGATCTTCCAAACATATTTGTTTCAAACTTTCAGTAAATGTTACACAGTACCTTCTGCATAATTTAACACAGCCTTTTTCCAAAAAACTGTATATTTTTGAATATATAAATAAAAAATTGCAAAAAAATGTTGTGAATTGCAATTGAAAAAAAATCATCCTTAATAACTGAACTAAAATTTTGTAAAATCCCTGTGTTAAGTTGTAGCCCATATTTCAATAAATAATCTGTAAAAAGTTCAACTTCCTACCTCAAATACTTGGTGAGGAAAGATGTAATTTATAAGCGTTATTTTAACATTGCAAGTATAGGGCGTTCCGGAGCCCCTTAAGGCCTCGTCTTCTGTCGTCAGACTTACGGAGTAATGCTTACACAATCGTGTTCTTGTTCTGCGTCATCGACGGCGCACTCTGTCGTGTGCCCTATGGCGGCTGGTGCCTTTCCCTGCGGTATTCGCCTTTGTGCTGGTGATGTAGCCTCATACTGCGCATCAAAATGTAGTAATACATAATCTTATCTGCTTCCCTGATCATGTTGGAATGCTGCTGTACCAGACCATGGTTGCAATTGCTCAACCCGCTCACCTGCTTGCAGGACGTCTTTTGCTAGCTCGTTCCGCTGTGAGTTGATCCGACTCTGCTCTTCTTTAACCTCTGAAATTTCTGCCTGTTTGTTCATAATCTGTTCGAAGCGGTTTACGTTCTCACTGTTCTTTTCTTGTGTTTCATTTACGATCATTCCTCCCCGTCTTTGGAGCTTGGTAAGTACCTTTTTGGTTTCGCACATCTGGTTTTGGCGTCTTTTGAATGCTCTTTAGCTAACAAAGCGTCCTTACGTGCACCTTCGGCTGCTAATGTTGCCGCCCTTGCATCGCGTTTTGCCTTGTTCACGATTTCTTGCGTCTCTGTCGATGTTTTCTTGACGCTTTCTGCCTCTTCTTTAATACGTGCGACTTCCTTCTTAACCTGCTCTACACTTCCAACAAGCTGTTCAGTTACCATCCGTTGCTCCTACGTCAATTTAGTGATTACGTCCCTCATCTCCTTCGTGGCTATCTTCACTTTCTCCTGCCTCTTCTTCTCTGCTTCCTGCATAAATTGCATGACGCCCTCAAATTGTGATCTTCCCCTAATACCTCCAGGAATCGACGAACGCGATTCCATAGCACTGCGACGTTTTTTCGTGAGTCAGATTTGTCACTCTCACTAACTGTACGCCTTGCCAAGCCTGCAAATTCTGCATGGAGTTCTGCTGCGGTTTCACCTTCTAGATTGTTGTCTGAATGAATTTTCCTTCGATGAAATAGGGGCCTATAATTCTGTCCTCCAGGATCCCACACCATACATTCAGCCACCACGGTTTTTGGTATGTAACTCGCCGCAGCCAACATGGCTTTTCAGTTGCCCAGTAATGCAGTTAATCAATTTAACATTCTCATGGTTCGTGAATGTAGCCTCATCAGTAAATAAAATCAATGTGTCATCCCTCTGAGAATGAAGATGAGCCCATCGGCAGAATTCAATGCGATGCACACAATCCGTACCAGTTAATTTTTGACGGAGACTGTTACGGTAAGGATGATATTTAAGGCGATGCAGAACACGAACAACACAACTCTGGCTCATGACAGATTCCCTTGCGATCTGACGCGAACTGACACAAGGATTTCGAACCACAATGGCAAGAGTATCAATTTCCATTTCCTCGTTAGTAACTTTCCTTTGCTGGATATGTTTCTGATACGTTAAAGATCCAGTTGTTCTCAATTCATCACAGACATATATTTAAATGTACGACGTGTAGTGTGAGTACGTTGAGCATATCTTTCAGCGTTTAAGTCTCTAGCTCTCACTGAATTTTGTTGGCATTGTCCGTAAATGATAAGCATATAGACTTGCTCTTCGAAGAAATACATCATTCACATTCACTTGATTAGGTGATAATGCTCTTACCGTTCCTATTAGTGCTGTATTGAGAAACCGTCGAATGGCGTTTACATGTCCATGGCATGTTAGATGGATACGCCGTATTAGGCGAATGTTTACTATTTGCACTATATACGAGAGAGAATTGTCAGAGCACGTGCTTCGATAAGCGCCGAAGTGATAAGGAATACCACTGAATCCATGATAAGAAGATTGCAGCACTGCATTGATACCAATGGTCATCACGTCGAACACCTGTAAATGGACTTTCATGCCACCTTTGTGACCTTCGTTGACCTTCAAAGACCTTACAGTTACACATCATTGGATTCGTCTCGTTAGCCGTTATCAGAAAATAACTACCAAACTATAGCATCCCAATTAAAAAAAAAACAAAGTTGACCTTCATATCTCCGACGCGACCTCACCTAGCAGCAAAAGACCAACGTCGTATTATGGCTCCCGTTGTCCCATGCAGCATTCGTCCCACAAACTTTTCAGCTACTATCATACTTTCGGGTTATTCTAGGTTTTAATAGTTAGCTGACTCACCCTGTATAATAGATTTCCAGTTCTCTCATTTTTGGGCAGTTTAATACATTGTAGAATGGTAAACGGTAAACGGTTAAATGATGAATGATGAACGAAGTCGAAGGCGGTGACAAAGCTGTTGGCACGACCATGCTAGTACGACAGGCCTCAAAGGAGGAACCAAATGAAATATGTCCATTAGTGTAGGACGAGGAGCAATCTACAGAGCAGAAAACCCTGACCATGACACGTTTCCGCAGATGTGAATGAATATGTGAATATCCACAGTAATAACTAGGAGGGTCGAGGACAAATTAGAAATGGAAACCACAGTGAAAATCAGAAATATTTTATTTGAAACAGTTAGCAACACCTTGCAGCCACTTCTCTACACTGTCGCCGCTCCGACTTAGACACTTGTTGTAGCGTTGTACCAGCTTACCAATACCCTTGTCACAGAAGACAGCCACCTGTCGTTTCGGTAAGTTCCCTACTCTCGTCTGCATTTCCTTGTCTGTGCCAAAATGTTTTCTCCATAGCTAGTGGTTCATGTGAGAAGAGATTAAAAACAGAGAGAACCACGTCCGGGCTGGTGGCGGGTGATCAAACATATCCCATCGAAAATGCCACAGGAGCGATTTCATGGCCGTTGCAGTGTGCAGCTAAGAATTGTCACGAGGAAGAAAATTCATGAGATTTACGTTATGTGAGCTGCATGAAATCATGCGAAATCTCTCAACAGGCACTCACAAATGGCGGGAGACGCTATTTTCTAGGCATCTTTACGTACTCGCTGTGATCTCAGAATTGCAAACTGCAACGTGACGAGATCGAAGGCATACTAGAGACACTGTCCAACATATGCGTGCAAAGCTTCATAGGATTTTCACTGTGGTTTCCATTTCGCGACCGATCGGAACTTAGTTTCTGGACACCCCTTGCAAAAGTTAAAAAACAGTGTCGGTATTACGATTTTCGTCTATTTGCATTACTTTCGACCTATAATAAGAATAGTTATTAAGTAATTATTATAACCCATTTGGGAGGAAGTGCCACTAAATTGGTTTCAATGCACTGTGTTGTGGAAAGAGAAGCTGTTGTGTTGACATGTAAAAGACCCCTCTTTCTGATTTTATGTGTAATTTCGCATGCGTCCTTTTTCCACCGTACCAGCATTTGTTTTGTGTCTTACGTGTTCCTGTATCGTTTGAAGTAACAGTGGTCACTTATGTAGTTGCTGAAAACTGTGATAAAGCTACCTTGGAGGTTGCTCTAGGGTAATGCATCCATTGGAAACTTTGTCTCATGGTCTGGCTGCTGTTTGTGTATCACGTATGACTAGAAATGTTTGGTATAAGATCAATGAAACTGTCAACGGCCCTCTTAAAAATCTTTACGACTTCAGAATGGAAGGGTTATTACACTGACAGTGACAAGTGTATTGAAAGTTAAAATGATTCATCATTGTGCTGCATTAACGTCTATTTGATGAATGAAGCATGTGAACACAGTGATTTTGTAAACATAATAATCGTGGTAAAAAAAACCAGATGTATTCTTACTGGCTTTCATAATCTACAGAATGTCGTTGGCCATGGGAGTAATCTGAGCAGCAGTCGCACCGGGGCTGCGCTATGCATGGAGAGTTAACCCGCACATGTCAACGGCCTTGCTTCACTGAATCATCGATTCTCGTCTGATCGCCGAAGCTAAACAATGTCAGATGAGGCCAGAACTTGCACGAATAAACGACTGAGTATGTCACAGGCTGTTTGCTCCTTTCTCTATGCCTTCAAGGCAAAGTGGAAGAAGTACGGTGGTATGAAGTTCCTGGTCGAAAACTTTGCATCAATGTTCTGTGTCAAATTCCAAACCTCCCCTCGGTGGGTCACGAAGTGCGGGAAACGTGACACACTTGATGGTGACTGTCCGTCGAATAGAGACGTTGATACCACATACAAACGCACCATACACAAACACACGCCACACTCAGACACACTCCGTACTCAAACACACACCACACTCAAACACGGGCACCACATTCAGACACACACACACCACATTCAAGCACACACACACACACACACACACACACACACACACACACACTACAGTCATTTACACCTGTCGGATACGTTTTAACACACAAGTGTCACACTTCGGGAAGGAAAGCTGTCATTGCCCACGAATCTTTCCACTTAGGGGGCTGAACATGCTATTCGGATTCTCCCACCCAACAACGCCATGCAACTTCACTTTTTCCATTCTGCGGACTGTAACGTAGTTTCCTGTGGTGAGTGACCTCAAGGGAACATAGACCCAGTTTCAGAAACTCACCCTCCTCGGAGACTGCCTCAAGACACGTTTCTAACAGAGCTCTCTTGTTCCACCACGAAATCTATTGTCCTTTGCTCGGAAGTTGGCTTCAGATAACCTCCTGCACTGGCTCCTGCCGAGCTGTCAAGCCAGTTGCTCTTGTATGAGGGGCAGTAAAAAGAAAACGATGTAAATAGCAGAAAGTAAGTAAACTTCTTATTAATCCGTTTATTACTTCGAACTTAATCGTCATAACTGTTAATACATTAATCCCATTGTGAGACAGGATGGTCACTACCCTCCTCGGAAAATGTTTACGAATGCCTGCAGAACCATGACTGCACCCAGGTATGCATCTGTTCATATGAGGCAAATGGACGTCTACGAATGTCTTTCTTCAGGGCTCCAAAAATATGGAAAACGTATAGGGAGATATTGACATTGTATGATGAATGTGTAAGGCCTTTCCTGCGAAACTTCTACAGCGTAATCGAAACAACCTTGGCAACATGTTGGAGGGCATTATCCTGCAATAGAATGATGCAGTCCGTCAACATTCCTGGGCGTTTGGACTTATTATTGCGCTTCGAGTTTCTCTCCCCAGGCGATTTTAATTTTTTGAAGTTCTGAAGAAAGACATGAAAGGATGCTTGGTCGCGAGATGAAACTAGTGCACTGATTTGAGTAAAACCTGCATCTCAATGTTGTGAAGATACACACCATGCGCGCGGTTCTGGGGCTGCAGCCTGGAACCGCGAGACCGCTACGGTCGCAGGTTCGAATCCTGCCTCGGGCATGGATGTGTGTGATGTCCTTAGGTTAGTTAGGTTTAACTAGTTCTAAGTTCTAGGGGACTAATGACCTCAGCAGTTGAGTCCCATAGTGCTCAGAGCCATTTGAACCATACACACCATGCCAGGAACTGTCACTCTCCCTGTTCTGCGCAAGGATATCTGAATGAAAAAGAATCTGTTTGGCCCTGTCTTTTAATGACAATTCATGGATTGGCCCCTTTACATAATTTACATGTACTTAATAACCTCCCCCAAAAATGTGATTAATTGCTTGGTATTCATATGTGCTTCTATAATTACTGAAACGATAGAGGGATTTGCTATCACAATGAGATTTATTGATTTAAAGCAGAAATGAAGGAAATGTTCAAATATTATGACGGTATGTGACTATTCAAAAACATGACAAGTAAAACAAGTTTCCATGAATAATTAGTTGCCAGAGTTGAAGTGGGGGTCTATCAAATGATCGTAATCCCCTTTCGTCCACTCTCAGTGGGCTGATTATCCTAAAAGATTGCTATTTGCTAACTTCTGGTACAGTCATCCCACTTGTAAATTAGACCTGCTTTGGGCGCTGTGTGGGTAGGGGCGGTGTTGGGGGCACTGCAGCTGCCTGTAGAAAAAAAAAAAAAAAAAAGAAAAAAAAATAATTATTTCAAATTGAAACAAATGAGCCCTCGGTCACAATTACTTTTACCGTTATTGACCAGGTTTCAATACTTCTAAGAGCACCTTCATCAGAATTAAAACAATTAAAATGGCCTATAACATAGTTGCAGATTTATAGGCCATTTTAATTGTTTTAATTCTGATGAAGGCGCTCTTAGAAGTATTGAAACCTGGTCAATAACGCTAAAAGTAATTGTGACCGAGGGCTCATTTGTTTCAATTTTAGTTTAGGAACGGCCACTGAACCAAGCAGCCATGTTTAAAACTATTAATTCATCTTAAACAAACCATCTCAAGAATTAAATCCTTTGAATAAAACCCGTTATAAAAAGATATACCCGAATAATTTACTAAACGCTGTGGCAATTCGTGTGGATTCAGCTATCAGCGATGGACTACACTGTAGGGTGTAATCGGGACTGCTGACCACCTTAACGAGCTGTAGCTGTACACGATGTTCCCATAAGTCGCGAAACCGAGCCCAAGTTATGCTGACCAGCAGTCCGGATCAGCACTTGCAAAAACTCTGTCCGAGCTACTGACACAGTGAATACTCTTAACGCATCCAATCTCCAATCTCTGTTTCACGACTTCTCCTCTCCGGTGGTCCAGAACAGAGTTTCAAGAGAAATTCAGTTATCTACACAAACTCCGAAAAAATTAAGATAGCTGCCAACTGTGCCTGGTCGTGGGTCTCAGCGCCTGTCACCAGGGTACAAGTC
Source organism: Schistocerca serialis cubense (assembly GCF_023864345.2). Lineage (NCBI taxonomy): Eukaryota > Metazoa > Arthropoda > Insecta > Orthoptera > Acrididae > Schistocerca > Schistocerca serialis. The sequence continues at coordinate 187,332,278 of NC_064646.1, read as the reverse complement.
AAAAGGACGCAATGACAGAAAAAAAACCGTTGTGGCTTCTTTCCCACAGCGCTGCCCTGAGAGAGACACGCAATCCTCGTTGCCTTCCCTCCAGCCGAGAGAAAGCTGAGGGTGTCTTTGAAATGGAGCGCCAGTCCCCTGTCCCACATGCCTCTCCCGCACAAAATGTCCACCAAGAGATCTTGAAAAATGTAGAAAATGGAGTAAGACCTATCACATTTAAATTCAGCAAAGAGTAATTAGAGCCCTTGATACCCGATCACCTTCCCAACATCATTCCCCGAGAGGGCAGTTGAAGAAAATAAATGAGAGGACAAGCCAAAACGGTTTGGCCTCTCTCAGTTGTGGCTGTAGATTTGCTTCGCACAAAAGGGTACACGTCTGTGTACGAACATGGTTCTGTAGAACTGCAAACATTTGTCCAGGAAGGCGTTGGGCGTCTTGTCTCACAGTGGGAGAAATGTATTAGGAATTATGGCGACTAATTTTGAAATAATAAACTGTTTACTTACTTATTTCCATCTGTCCTGTTTTCATTTGACTGCCCCTTATACACACACTCCTCCCACAACAACGACAGAAGATTTTTTTTCTTGTTTCCTGGTGAGATCAATTTTACGTGCGGCCTAAGACTAACATTATCTTTGTCCTCTTCGTTCTCACTCTCACTTCTTGTCACTTCTTGTCTCCAGGAGCCACAACAAACAGCCAAGTCTCAAAAAATGTGTACCATACTCCTCTTCTCTTATCTCCCTCACTTACATGATCGAATTTTTAAAAATAAATTGATAAATAAATAACGTGGCTCAATATCACACATCCAGCTATATACTGACAAACCAAAATATTGGTGTCACTACTGTAGTTTGTGAATTATGTGGAGAAGTGTTTGGGCTGTGGGTGGTGCAGCCGTGGGGCTTAATATTTTTACTACTGCTTTATTTACCACGCAAAAACCAATTTAAAAAGACAGAAAATACTAGTATAAACAACCGATTCTTCGTGACCTGAATAAACTTGAAACAGAGCTTTAATAACACAGAATTTCTCCTTGAAATAGTAACAATAATTCACACAAAACAATTCAACATGGCCTCCCATGGGCAACCCAAATAACGATGTACCTTTCCAATATACGGCATTTTGTCTCCATCACTCTTGAAAATAGCAACTCGTTATACAACGAAATGTTCACTTTTCTAACTGAGTAAAATTGTTACTAGCTACAGGTTGCGTGGCTATTGCTACCTTCGTCCAGTCAGCAATACACCTATTAACATTCTACTCAACTACCCACGCTTACGTCTAAGTATCAGTACACCAATTACAATTCGTAATATACATGAATGAACAACATATTCAATAAAAAGATCCATACTGAATCAAAATATAAGCCACAGAGTAACCGATCCACCACTGTAACAAGATTTTAAATTGAATTTGACTTCTGCGCAATCACACGCACCGCACATACTGACATGAGCCGACTTGCTTTATGACACAATATTCACTTTAGCGCACTCCAGGTGCAATACACAATATTCACTTAGCAAGACGACATGTGGAACAGCCACAACAGGCCGTAACTAAACACTCACAACTTCCAGATGAAGTGAGCTACAATTACGCTCACTTAATGCGTCTTTGCCTAAAACACTGTGACCTAACTTGAACACAAGAGCACGAGGATATCACCAGGAAATCAAAAACACTCCGTTTGTGCTCCTTGCAATATGCTAAAGATTTTTTTCACCTTTCTGTAGAGACTGGAGAAAACAGCATGGGCTCCTACAAGTTGTTGACAGCGAACCAGCACCACCCATGCTGGAAGTGTCCATCCACTGTAAGCCAACTCGGTGAGGTTCTTGGCTTTCCGCAGGACTGCTTTCCTCGAGGTCTCTGCAGCAATTCCCTGTCACTGGCTGTCCATCTCTAAACATAGGCTGAGCCTCCAGCCTTGACAGCCTACACAGACCTCCTTGCCGCACTGACCATCGACGGCGCTCCAGTGGCCCCGATGTCGGACTTGCTACTTGCTTGTGAGAGAGGTGTCCGTTCTACTTGAGTCCAGCCGACTGCTCGAATCCATGAATCCTCTCCGCAGCACGACCATGGAGACACTAGCGCCTCTTTCATGTCTCACAGTGACAGCACTCTGCCGCATCACCAGTACCGCACAGCCGAGAACAAGAGTCAGAGAAACTAACGCTATTTTATGAAGCTAGTAACATAAACTTTCTCATACAATATAGCCAAAAAGGAAACGACATGAGCAAATACCATATCAGGAAGGAAAGGTGGAAGAGGAATGGTGGCATAAACTTCCTGACTAATTCTGTTTAGACAGAGACAACGACAGAGATATAACATCTTTAAAGAAGATGGAGCAACAAGACCAAGCCGGTATCTCAAAAGTAAACTCTTCCATAAAATTATCATTTATCGAGCTTTTTGCGTTCTGTCACGAATTTTAATTGTCACTACAAGCTTATAATAGTTTTCTAGTTCTCTCATGTTTGGCCAGTTTGATACAAGGCCTGGTTTTTAAGCAAGGTCCGTTTGAACATACGTACACAACGAAAGGTTATTTCAAAAAAGTAAATTTATTATCAAAATGGTTCTGAGCACTATGGGACTCAACATCTGAGGTCATCAGTCCCCTAGAACTTAGAACTACTTAAACCTAACTAACCTAAAGACTTTCTAACCTGCGACCGTAGGAGTCGCGCGGTTCCGGACTGAAGCTCCTAGAACCGCTCGGCCACAGCGGAAATTTATTTTCAGAAAGTACATACTTCACGCTGTTTTTCGACATAGTTGCCAAGTTTGTTCAAACACATATCATACCTATCAATCAATTTTAAAATAACCTCTCCATAAAAACTTGCCACCTGCTCCGATAACTAAGAGTTCACTGCCGTTTTCCGTTTTCACGTCGTCGTTGCCACTGAGGTGTTGTTTGAGGTGGAGGAGCAGATGGTAATCGCTCGGCGAAAGATCAAGACTGTAGGGTGGGTGGTCCAAGACTTCCCAGCCAAAACTGTCCAATAAATGGCGGGTCTGAGCTGCAGTGTGAGGTCTTGCATTGTCATGGAGAAGGACAGTTCCCTTTTTCGACCAACAAAACACCATCCCTATTCCAAAACACCGACGCCATGATTTTGCGCTGGGACAGAGTCTGTTTGGCCTTCACCTTTATAGGCGAGTGTGTGTGTCTCCATTCCATGCTTTGTTGCTTCGATTCGGGCGCGATATGCGAAACCCATGTTTCGTCTCCAGTTACGATCTGATTCAAGAAGCCGTCACCTTCTTCGTGATAACGAGTCAAGAACTTCATCGCACACTCAAATATTTGGTTTTTCTGGTCCTCTGTTGGGAGTTTCGGGACCCAATGGGAGCGCAGTTTCCTAAACTTCAGGTGTTCAGAAACAATGTTGGAAAGCACTGAGCTCGACACATCAGGAAATTCGTTTGAGAGACCTGTTGTTGTGAAGCGCCTGTTCTCACGAATCCTCGCTTCAACTGAAGCCACCAAATCGTCTGTTATGAAAGATGGGCGACTGGAGCGGTCCTCATCATGGACGTTGTCACGGCCATCTTTGAATTCCACCCACTTACACACTTTGCTTTCACTCACGACAGTATCACCGCACACTTCGCAAATGTGTCGATGAATTTCTGCAGCAGACAGGTTCCTTGTTGACAAAAGCTGTACACTGAGCGAACCTCACACGCGGCGGGGGAATTGATAGTCTTGAACATTTTGAAAGCACAGAACGGAACCGTACAGGTTAGCTACAGAGCTGAAACTGAGCACAGTTGTTCCCAAGGCATGCTGCTACACGACACACGCGCTCGTTGTGGTATGCGCGCGAGCTACTAGTGTCTACAACAAAACGGACCTTCCTTAAAACACACGCCTCGTACATTGAGAATAGTTTGAATGTAGAGTGGTAAACGATAAACGGTTAAATGATGAAGGCAGCGGCACAGTTGTTGGCACAACCATTCTAGTGCGACAGGCCTCAACGGAGGAGCCAAATGAAATATGACTATTAGCGTGGGATTAGGAACTAACGCTATTTTATGAAGTTACGAACATTTTATGTAGCTAATTATCACACTTTGCCCGAAACGAAATTAAAAGCACATGCAGATGTCATTCATGCAAAAAGTGTAAAATAAAAAGAAATAGAAAAGAACAGTTAACTAAGAAGAAACATATAAAGTATAAAAACAATTTAGACGACAGATCCATGTCACAAGAAGATATGAAACAAATGGATGAATGCTAGAATTATATTATAATTTCGAGACATAATCCGTGCATATTTCCATAGAGCAAGCCGAGCAATTAGTCTTCGTCTCTCTCTGGTATGGGCCGTCTCCAGGATGGATGCTTGTCAGGAAATATTTTATTGTTGCTGTGACACCCACTGGGAGGTTGTAAATGGTAAGTCGTCGTCGCAGACGGTTTGCTGCCAGTGACAGCCCTGATTTGTTTATGAAGTCAAGTCGACGTAGATCTTTGTTTTTGTCATATGTTTCGTAGATGACGTAGCCATTGCTGCAGAAAATGAATAGAAATGATAAAAAATTACCAGAGGCAATCTCCTGGTTTTTCGGTTGGCCTAATACATGCTGTACTTCATATCCAACGTGTTGACTCCAGATTTCGAGCAATTACAAAATGAAATTATCTCCGGCTTGTTATTGTTATTGTCTACGTATATTTCGTGATCCACTGGTGAAAGGAGAATGATAGCCATGGATTTTTTAGGCACATGCGATAAAAGTGTCAATCCTCTGGTGATCTGGTGACTCCACACAAATATGACTGAACAGCAGTAATTTTTGGAATTTTTTTAGCATCCCCATGACTGTCAAGGACTTGTCCACAAATATTCTGCTAGATTCATAGTCATAAACTTATTATCTACGGCGATGCTCCTATTGGTGCAGTAGAAAGGCTTGGCTAACCGTACTTCGCTCGATTCGGCTTTTTAACTTTCTTTCTTCAATGGTGAGAGTCAGCCCATCACTATATTTTCCGACGTAGATGTAAGCGTGTGAAAGGTAAAAATGTCGAGCGTCAGCCAGGAAAACTAATTTTATGATATAATTAGCAAGTTTATTAGGTATATACGTCCTAAACTTGTTTCTTTCCCGGAATGGGACAAGTGTCTCCTCGACACAGGCAAAGGGCCCCGATTTCGTAGAGTTGCTGGTAGCTTTTTATGAACCTACTGAATATTTCAGAAATCGCAGCTACCGGATCCTTTCCTTCCCTGGTACGGTGAGTACTGGAGTCATCAAATCGTAATGCTCTGATAAGGATATTGAATCGCTTTTCTGACATCACAGCGTGGTATATCGAACTGCATGCGCGGCCCTGTGGAAAAAAAAGGGACGATAGTGACTCTAGCCGATTTGTAAATACAGCTTAAAATCAACAATATTAATAACACATTTATTTCATCGACCTTTGTCGGCGGATATAAGTTATCACTAAAATTACTATTCTCTCGCCTAGAACTCAATTTCAGATCCATGTGACAATTTCTTCGGGAATATCATGAGTGAGAAGGAGTCCCCAGTCATCAGGGTAGGGATGACGTAAATTTTCGCAGGGTCTTTGAGAGTGGATGTTTTAATATTTATAATATTTTTGCTCGAGCGGCTGTTTATGGGTGTCTTTTATCCAAATATAATTCCTCCCTCTAAAATCACCCCTTGATGGCCTGCCATTGACTATATACTCGCGGCTCTCTTTGTCGGTAGCTGATCCCACATATTCTGCTCTCATTGAATTTGCCTGCTCGCCTTCATCATACGAGAGTTCACTGTGTAAGTAGGCTGTTTAGGTTTTTATGTTGGTAACGCCACGTAGCGCTCTGCATTAAAATCGCTGACTGCGCTGTGTGCAGTCTGTGGCTGGTTGGACTCGTTGTTGAAAGTTATTCGCCAGTGTAGTTGGCCAGAGTTCTGAGATGTTAATATGAGCGGACGATCTGGACGTCTGTCCGTCAGAAAAAGGAACTCTGTTAAATTCTATATATATATATATATATATATATATATATATATAATTATTAGTCGTAGAGCTCCCAACATGGAAGACGCTAAGTAAAGATGGTTCACTTCTGGGGCTTCTTATTCTTCTTGTTTGCCCACCAGGTCTTCATTCTTTGCGAGAATTCAGCTTTTCTTTCTTCGCTCCATTTTGTTCCAGTTCTCGGCGCTTTTGTCTCTGGTTTGACCTCCCATTTGTCAACTTTAAGTTTGAAATTGTTTCTTTTGTTCATGTCTTCAGTAGTAATGTTGGCTAATTCCAGATCTTTCTTTACATTTTTGATCCATTCTCCTCCATTAACAAGGGATGCTACGTATCTTACTATTTTTTTTGTAAGTCTGTGATCGGGAAGTCTCATTATGTGGCCATAGAATTTTAGACGCCTCTTCCTCATGTCTATCTCTATGTTAGAATATTCTTCAATTTTAGAATTTTTCTGTAATCTATACCCCTCTTTGGTCCATCTTGGTCCCAGAATTTTCCTAATGATTTTCCTTTCCTCTTTCTTCAGGTTTTCCATATCTGTTTTCCTTTTAAGTGTCAAGGTTTCGCTGGCATATAGCATTATTGGTTTAATTACCGACTTATAATGTTTAATTTTTGTATTTATAGATAGACATTTTTTATTGTAAATGTTTTGGACCAGCCCTAGACCCCTACGAGCTTTTATTATTCTTTCTTGTTGTGAGTATTTTTCAGAAATTATCTCTCCTAAATATTTGAAGTATGGTACCCTCTTAATTTCTCCATATTTGGTTTGTAACTTAGAAATTTCTAGATTTGTTGTTGTAAACACCGTTTTCTCAAAAGATATTTGTAGGCCAACTTTTCCTGCACACTCTTTTAAGGTTTCTATCTGTTTGACTGCCATTTCACTAGGATCTGCCATTATTGCAAGATCGTCTGCGTAGGCTAAGTAGGGGATTTGTAGGTCATCTTTTTTGGTTCCCAGTGATATTGGTTTCCAGTACTTTTCTTTTTTGAGTTCTTTTTCCCATTCTGCCATGACTCTATCCAGAACTAAGTTCAATAACAGAGGTGATAATCCATCACCTTGTCTAACCCCAGTTTTTATCTCAAATGATTTTGAAAGTTTTCCCATGAATTTCACTTTGCATTTTGTATTTGTTAATGTCTGCTCTATGATGTTCCGTGTCTTCTTATCCAGTCCTTGTTCTTCAAGAATTTTAAATAGTGTGGGTCTGTGAATTGAATCATATGCCTTTTTAAAGTCGACAAAGACATATACTGTAGGCTTCCTTCGCATTTGTCTCATCCTTGTAATCAATTTCAAGTTTAAAATTTGTTCTGGACATGATCTGTTTGGTCTGAAACCAGCTTGGAAATCTGAGATTTTGGGTTCTAGCAGTTTTTGTGTTCTTTCAAGAAGACAAGCTGATAATATCTTGTATGTGACGGCAAGTAAGGAGATTCCTCTATAGTTGTTCACATCCGACTTATCCCCTTTTTTATGTAACGGATGTATTAGGGCACATTTCCAAGCTTCTGGTATTTCTTCAGTAAACCCATATGTTTTGAATAATTTTAACTAGCTCATTTCTTGAGTTAGACCCTAGACTTTTGAGAAATTCGGCTACAATTCCATCTTCTCCTGATGCTTTGTTATTTTTGAGTTTGTTTATGTGTTTGATAATTTCTTCTTCAGTTGGCGGTACAGAGTCTTGCTGTTGCGGGGCTTTAGTGCTGGATATTGGAAGAGCTTCTGTTGGTTCTGGACAGTTTAGTAGCGTTTCAAAATATTTGGCTAATTCTTCACAGTTTTCTTCGTCGCTTAGTACCAGATTCCCATCTGATTTCCGAAAACAGACATTTTGAGGGATATACCCTTTAATTTGGTTTGCAAAAGTTTTGTAGAATCCATGCGTATTATAATTTTTAAAATCTGCTTCTATTGATTCCAGTTGCTGAGTTACATACTTTCTCTTCTCTTGTCTAATAAGTTTATTTGAAAGTTTCCGTGTTTCTAAAAAGTTTTGAAGAGTTTTCTCATTTTTATTTGAACTGTACTTCGCAAAGGCTTCTGTACGAACTTCAATTGCCTTTTCGCATTCCATATTCCACCATGGATGTTTGTGCTTCTTCTTCAGTGGTATTCGCTCCTTCGCTATTTTTGTGATTTTTTCCTTGAATGTTTCCCAGTTGTTTGCGGGAGAATTTTCCCATTTTTTAATTGTTTCTGATTCTGTTAGTTTTTGTAGGTCAAATTTTGGGATTGCTGGTGGAATTCTTGGTGTTTTCCTTCTTGGGGTGAATTGGACCCGAACTCTTGTGAGATAATGATCTGAGTCAATATTTGCACCTCTCCTAACCTGGATATCTCTGATCTCTTTTTGGAAGTTATATGAGATGGCCACATGGTCAATTTGAAATTCTCCCAATTGGCTTATAGGGGATCTCCAGGTCTTCTGTTTTTTTGGTTTCTTATTGAACGACGTTGAGCTGATTTTCATGTTGAATTGTTGACAAAGTTGGATTAGTCGCATGCCATTTTTGTTGGTCAATTTGTGTGCTGGGTATAGCCCAACCGTCTTCCTGTATTTCTTTTCTCTGCCAATCTGTGCATTGAAATCTCCAAGAAGTATTTTGACATCATTCCTCGGTATCTTTGACATTTCAAGTTCTAATCGTTCCCAAAATTTAGCCCCATTGTCTAGGTCCTTTCTATTGTCAACGTTGCAGGGTGCGTGAACATTAATTAGGGTGTAATATTTATTCTTGTGTTTCAACCTAAGAAACATTAGTCTATTGCTAATAGTTTTTACAGATTTTACAAATTTAACTGAGGATTTTTCGACCATAAAGGCCATACCAAGCATGTTTGCCCCTTTACCAATTTTTCTGTCCGTTCCACTTTTGAAAATTCTGAAGCCATTGTAGTCAGTGATTTGATTATCAGGAAATCTGGTCTCTTGTACTGCTAGGATTTGGATTTTCAGCTTCTTTAATTCTTCTGATAATGTGTATAAATTTCCGGTTTGTATTAGTTTCCGTATGTTTACTGTTCCAATGTAATCTTCATTTTTGGGAAGTTTTCCAGAGTGCTCCGATCCACTCACAAGTCGTGTAGGTCCGGTCTCCCCAGAATCCGATAGACCGGTTGCCACCTATATGCTAGGTGGGTGGATTTCACCACCAGGGGTACTTTTGTTATTACATACACGAACCATGATTTTACTTGTAATTGTATTTTGGTCTGACATGTGCCAGTTGGTAGGATCAAGGTTGTGGAGCCTTGAAACACAAATCAGCCGCCACTAACATGTGGAACAGACGCTGTCGGGAAACCGCCACTGACATGTGGAACCGTCGTGCCCTAGTTTGCTAGTTTTGGTCCACCCCGGGTATTTTATTTCCCCGGTACCCACCATATCTGGTGAGCATTCCCCTATCCGCCACCTGGGGAGGCGCCTGGTAGGAGACTAGCAACTCCCCCAGGATATACACTCCTGGAAATGGAAAAAAGAACACATTGACACCGGTGTGTCAGACCCACCATACTTGCTCCGGACACTACGAGAGGGCTGTACAAGCAATGATCACACGCACGGCACAGCGGACACACCAGGAACCGCGGTGTTGGCCGTCGAATGGCGCTAGCTGCGCAGCATTTGTGCATCGCCGCCGTCAGTGTCAGCCAGTTTTCCGTGGCATACGGAGCTCCATCGCAGTCTTTAACACTGGTAGCATGCCGCGACAGCGTGGACGTGAACCGTACGTGCAGTTGACGGACTTTGAGCGAGGGCGTATAGTGGGCATGCGGGAGGCCGGGTGGACGTACCGCCGAATTGCTCAACACGTGGGGCGTGAGGTCTCCACAGTACATTGATGTTGTCGCCAGTGGTCGGCGGAAGGTGCACGTGCCCGTCGACCTGGGACCGGACCGCAGCGACGCACGGATGCACGCCAAGACCGTAGGATCCTACGCAGTGCCGTAGGGGACCGCACCGCCACTTCCCAGCAAATTAGGGACACTGTTGCTCCTGGGGTATCGGCGAGGACCATTCGCAACCGTCTCCATGAAGCTGGGCTACGGTCCCGCACACCGTTAGGCCGTCTTCCGCTCACGCCCCAACATCGTGCAGCCCGCCTCCAGTGGTGTCGCGACAGGCGTGAATGGAGGGACGAATGGAGACGTGTCGTCTTCAGCGATGAGAGTCGCTTCTGCCTTGGTGCCAATGATGGTCGTATGCGTGTTTGGCGCCGTGCAGGTGAGCCCCACAATCAGGATTGCATACGACCGAGGCACACAGGGCCAACACCCGGCATCATGGTGTGGTGAGCGATCTCCTACACTGGCCGTACACCACTGGTGATCGTCGAGGGGACACTGAATAGTGCACGGTACATCCAAACCGTCATCGAACCCATCGTTCTACCATTCCTAGACCGGCAAGGGAACTTGCTGTTCCAACAGGACAATGCACGTCCACATGTTTCCCGTGCCACCCAACGTGCTCTAGAAGGTGTAAGTCAACTAACCTGGCCAGCAAGATCTCCGGATCTGTACCCCATTGAGCATGTTTGGGACTGGATGAAGCGTCGTCTCACGCGGTCTGCACGTCCAGCACGGACGCTGGTCCAACTGAGGCGCCAGGTGGAAATGACATGGCAAGCCGTTCCACAGGACTACATCCAGCATCTCTACGATCGTCTCCATGGGAGAATAGCAGCCTGCATTGCTGCGAAAGGTGGATATACACTGTACTAGTGCCGACATTGTGCATGCTCTGTTGCCTGTGTCTATGTGCCTGTGGTTCTGTCAGTGTGATCATGTGATGTATCTGACCCCAGGAATGTGTCAATAAAGTTTCCCCTTCCTGGGACAATGAATTCACGGTGTTCTTATTTCAATTTCCAGGAGTATATATATATATATATAAAACTACTTTTGAACATTATTAAGGTAAATACATTGTTCGTTCTCTACCAAAATCTTTCATTTGCTAACTATATGCCTTCAGTAGTTAGAATCTTTTATTTAGCTGGCAGTACTGGCGCTCGCTGTATTGCAGTAGTCCGAGTAACGAAGATTTTGGTGAGGTAAGTGATTCATGATGGGTATAAGTTATTGTTAGTCAGGGCTGTTCTTTTGTAGGGATTATTGAAAGGCAGATTGCGTTGCGCTAAAATATTGTGTGTCAGTTTAGAAATGATCAGAATAAGTAAAGAGAAAACAGTCTCAGTACGTTCAGTTTCACTCTGGAGTTTGAAAATCAAGTAACGTAGAAGTTTTATCAGCACAGTCATTCTTTTCATTCAAAGGGGAAGTTTCAACTGTCAGAGCTGCGTTGTAACGTCCTCATCATCTTCCGAAGGAACGTAACAGTCTTCTGAGTAGAGGTCGAGTCCTCATCCGAACTTGTAGCTAATGGAAGACCTAAAACCTTTTTAGTCCGCACAGAAATGTTGGTGGGTGCTCTGCTCATGTCCGCCAATCTGATGAACAAAACAAATGATACAGGTTGTGTGAGTATGTGTTATAGAAAAATTGGATATGAATAAAACAAACACAAAAAACAAAGTCTTTTCAAAATTTACCTAAAGAGAAACATCGATCTCATTAACTGTTCCACGACAAAGGGAACACGAGTCTCTGAGGCCAAGTGAATAATACGCACACTGAGAAATAACATTTTGTCAGAAGGGTAAGAAATTTACACTATACGGAACACCGGTCCACAAGTCAGAGTAGGTGTCGAAAAAGTGGCAATGAGTGACCACGTTGTTCAAAGATCTGGACGCTGATATAGCCTGCTTACTGTCCGAGGATGTACCTAGATGCCCTTAGGCGGCGAGGAGAGGACAACCTGGGCGTTCTATGACTCAAATTCGAAACTATGTTGTGACTGTAGAAAATTTTAATTTTTATTCTTGCTTTTGTGACCATAATAAGAGTCTAGGCTCCATAGGCAAACAGCCAGCCGACATTAAGAAATAGTCCACCAGGACGTAGGGACAACATAAGCGGCGGAGGCTGCCAAGTATGGCTTGTTGATCAAATAACTTAGTGTTTGACTTGCTGCCAGAGGAAGCAGCATGAATCAAACTTGCGCAATGAAAGACGCGAACACCAGGGCGATAATACAGCAAGAGAGAGTGTCAGTCATGTGCGGAAAAGACTCGTGTGGAACCAAACTAAGTTGAGTGCAGCTAGAACCGAAAGTGTCGTGTGGAACCGAAGGCATTCTTGCGCAAGCCTACCAATTAGAAACGAGAGTGTCGTGTGGAACCATAGGCAGTCTTGTGCTATCCGATCACTTAGAAATGAAAGGGTCGTGTGAAACAAATTAATTTGTGTGCACCCAAGTACATGAGAAACGATATAAAAGGCCAGGCAGCGGAGTGGCTAAAGGCAGAGATTCAGATGCAGATTCAGAGCCAGTGCCGGCAGTTTGGAGATTCCACAGCGAGACGCCAGTGGGGCCGAGTAGGCCCATAGCAGCCGATACAGCTGATAAAGACTTCAGCTACGAGAAGACGGTGATAGACTCTGGTGGACACCCAGGAACTGCAGGTCAAGTAGGATTTTTAGAGTTTCATTGGAATAGTGTTGACCAGAGGCTGTCAGTCTTTGTCTCAATTACTTAGAGAGATTTCAGTGCTAACCAAGAATAAGTGATTGCTTTGTACTTGTTTCTTATATGTACTGGCAATTAGCTTTGAAGCATCAAGTCCGAATAAATAGACTGAATCTTACTAAGGGGTTTATGGTCCAACACCTCACATAAGTATATGTGAGAATAAACTTGATAGAAACTAACCAATCTTTTCTGCCTATTGCAGTTCTGTAACCTATTTTCAGGAAACTTATTTGCTTCAAACCAAGGAGATTCTCTCCCTCTCATCTCCGATATAAAGGTTGACAGCAATTTATAACTAACCCATTGTCGTTAACGTCCCGATTGCGCTACGCAGTTCGTACTCACTTCATTCTGGTATAGTGAGGCTGTGCCGGGACGTGACAACTATACATGTGCCAGTAGCCGGTGTTCCGTACAGGACGTTAATAATAGCAAATCTCTGAACATTAGCCCCACGACCCTCGCTCCTTGTATCTATGCCTGCATTAACAGTCCTGTAAGAAGAATATATCTTATTTAATGATACAGTTGCGAACAAGGCTTTGATGGGGAAGTAACTGCTACTGCGACACAGTGTAGCCCCATTTTCACTGGCTTCCCCCTCTCGTGTGGAGGTAAGAAACAGGGTGAGTGTTTCGACTGCTCTTTAGGAGCTGCCGTGCGTCTTTAGGAGAGGATGAGGCGGACTCGGGATCCGAAGTGACGGAGAGTGCGCGGCCTTCCGGACAATTGACTCGCGCGGCGCGAAGTGGCGGCAGGTGCGCCTGGAGCCAGCAAACGACGCCGGAGGGAGCGAGCTGGGGGAAGCAGTTAGTTTTATCGCTGCGCTTGGCGCGCTGTTAAAGAACGGCCCCGGCCGCCACCCTTCGTGTCGCTAACAAGAGCGGCCGGGCGAGCGGTGCCACCTCCCGCCAGATACAAACGCGTTCTCTCTCCTCACTGTCGTCGGCGCGAAGGACGGCGGGGGCGGCGGGGGTGGAGAATTTAAATCCGCCCCGGGAAGGGGTTTTATAGCGGCGCCCGCGTACCAGGTGGTGCTGCGCTCGTTCCGAGTTATTGTCTACGCGCACCCGCTCCGCAGGCTGGAGGAGCGTCAGGGCTAGCCAGTCGGCTGTCCCTGCTACCGAACTCGAGGGGTTTGACTTACGGATGCGGGCGACGAAACCTCTCCACATAAACTGACGTCTACAAAAACTTTTGCGGGGAGCATACGGAAAGCAGTAAACTGAGGGATGGGGGAGTGGGTGAAGGGGAGAGGAATAAAATAAATTTCAAGAAAAACAGTAACGTGAAGAGGGACTAACGAATACAGAGAAGAATCGGAGAAGATCAAAAATCGATGTGCATTAATGTACTGTTTCAGTAAACATCTCTCCCAAAATTTGCATGAAACCTATTGCAAAGTAACAACACAGTCCCACACAGCGTGTCCCGGGAGGAATAGTCATTATTCAGGTATATGACAGGAAGGAACATTTGCAAAGAAAAAAATGTAAACATCGATTCTAGGGTGTACCTTAAGAGCTATGCTCACTTCTTTGTCTCTGATACTGTGAAACAAACCTCTTATACTGTGTAATATTAGTAATTTTCGTCTAACAAACATTAATATACGCTCAGTAGTAAACGCCTGCTGGCCTAAAGTTATCGAAGAATTGTAAAGTAAAAGAAATGAACCATCGCATAGCAGCGACAGAATCGATTATTCCTTATCTTTACCGTTCTTGCGCGGTGTCTGTAAATCTCTATGTACATGTATCGATTAATGATATAAAAAAGAATTTTGTTGTTTCAAGACAAACGAGGCATTTGGCGACTCACCTTTTACTGTTTGTATTGCATGAAAGGCGGACGCGGACTTGCTGCGTTTCGCAACGGTATTTTATATTTCATGTGAAAATATTGAGTGAATATGCTAATTGTTATTTTTTCCAATCAGAAAACATGTAGTTTCTTGTAACTGATTACGAGCAGGCAGCATCAAAAGGACATTTTGACTGTTATGTATAAAGTATTTAACCACAATGGTCATCTATTGTAATTTAATGTGGAAAGGTGCGTAGCATTAAAAAAAAAGTGTGTTAAGGATAAGTGCGCTTATTTTAGTAAATTAACCTTGATGATTTCCATCTCCTCATTTACTTATTTGATAATTATTTTGTGTTAGTTCATCACCAGAAATTACGATCACGATGATGGGCCGTACGCAGCATGAGGCAGAAGGAACATTATCGTTTTCCTATTATTTCTGAACCAACTTTTTTTTAATTGTGTAATGTTGCATTTCTTTTAAAGTCTATAAATCTTCTGGTCCCTTAGTGTTGCTCCGAGTATGACCACATCGCGAAAATAAAAATGCTCAGAAATGATAATGTTTCTCTTATTCAGGTATTTAATGCTCAGCGTATGTTATTATAATAGTGCAATCAATCCCTGATTCTGTTGCCAAGTGGCCCACCAAAATATTCAATTTTTCGACATTAAAAAAAACATTGCTGCATCGTGCATGGATGATTTCAGACGCTGAAAACCTACTCCCTGAAGTGAGCCAGCTACACAAGGACTTTGGTAACAATGGCTATAACGTTCATCAAATTAAGGGATTTCATGCAAGAATCACAATAAGAACACCGACGAGAGGCAGGAAAAAAGATTTGCTTTCTTGCCATTCTGTGGCTCCATGTCGGGGAAGATAATCCGCCTGTTGAACAGACACAAGGTCAAATCGATTTTCAGGCCTCTGACAAAAATCCAATTACTAAGACAAGTTAAAGACACCTGGGGTCTACAAGATACCTTACGATTGTGGCCGTCTTGCGTCGGACAAACAGTACAAACTGCAGAACAACGCAGGAAGGAGCATGAGAGGTTTTATCGCCTACACTATCCCGAGAAATCCGCTTTGGCTGAGTGTCACCGGTTAAAGCTGATGAAATCCCTGTTGTGGCTCGCACTAGCAGCTTCTTGCCTGTGTAGTTAAAGACACCATTCAAAGAAAAATCACCGATAACGTCCTAATTAGGGACAGTACCCAGCGTGAGATCCAGCGATTGCGCAGCAGAAGCGGCCACATCGAACGCCGATTGCTGGTATGCTCATACGAGGTGCGACAATAAAGTAATGAGACTTATTGTCTTTGCAAGATGTGGCAACCCTGCAGGCTTGCGTAGGCACAATATCTTTGACCTTGGTCTATAAGCTGCTTCTAGTCCAAGCGGCACATCGATGCAACTGCTCAGTCGTGAGTTGTGCTGTAATCAGTAAACACGTGTTTGTGTCTCTCGTCACGGAAATGACACCGCATAATACTGCGCAACGGTATGCCATTTCTTTTTGCATTAAATCAGGCGAAAACGTGACGACAACTTACGGTAAACTTCAGAAGGCCTTTGGAGAGGAGTTTACATCAAGAGCTCAAGTTTTTCGTTGTTGAAGATAAAGACCGCAGTGGACGACCATCAACCTCACGGATGGATGTCAGCTTACACCACAACAGCGAAAAACACGGAAAAATGTGGCAGCCGATCTGTTAGAGCAAACGGAAATCAATCCAGAATTGTTGAGCCGTGTTATCACCGGTGATGAAAGTTGTTTTTTTCAGTACGATCCAGAGACAGAAAGCCAAAGTACGCAATGGTGCTCAAAGGGGTCACCCAGACCAAAAAAAGCTCGCAAGTCAAAGTCAAAAGTGAAATGCATGCTTGTATGCTTCTTTGATTCCAAGGGAATTGTTCTTACAGAGTGGGTGCCCCCTGGACAAACAGTTAACCAATATTACTACAAAGAAATTTTAGAAAGACTTCGTAAAAGAGTTCGTCGTGTCCGCGCCAACATTGCTGATAATTGGCTTCTGCATCACGATAATGCGCCATCCCATACTGCTCTCTCAGTACAGCAATTTGTAACCTCAAAACAAATTTCAGTACTACCACAGCAACCTTATTCACCAGATATCGCTCCGTGCGACTTTTTTCTATTTCCAAGAGTCAAAACGGCGGTCAAGGGACACCATTTTCAAACAACACAAGATGTCCAGAAAGCTGTGACGAGGGTCTTGGAGGATACTACAGAAGATGAGTTCCAGAAATGTTACCATCAATGGCAGAAGCGCTGGAAAAAGTGTGTGCAATCAGAAGGGAACTACTTTGAAGGAGACATCATTAATCTCGACTAAAACGGTAAGCAACATTTTTTTTTCACATCAGACTCATTACTTTGTTGTCGCACCTCGTATACCGCGATGCTGTGAGCGAGACTGGCGTTACAGCCGGCTGCTTGTGTACATCAGGGGATACCAGTTGCCCCATTGGTACAATCCATACCCATTCACACCAGCTGACAACCCCAAGCCTCCCCTTCACCACTATCCGTAGGACCACAGCCACATTCGTCGCTTGTTGTACAAGGTGGCGTTCAGGAAGGAGCTACGCATAATCAACGCCCACCGATCTTCACCCCCCCCCCCCCCCCTGGACTAGGAGCACATCTACCGAGTCTCGGAGAAGTGGATAAAGGAAGAGTGGTGCTCCGGCAGGAAGAAGTCTGCCCCAGAAGGTCATGCCGCCATCGCTTACTTCAACAACCTGAAGAAGTAGAGTTATGTCAAGTTACAAGAGAGGTCATCACATCACCAAAGAAGATCATGGAGGAACTGCAGCCTCGCTGCTTAACCTCCTCGGACCCTTCGATCACTCCGTTAGTTAGTGCAGCGCGGTTTTCCCTTGGGGAAGTCCGAGAACTTTTTATTCAAAATATTTATTGATTATTAGAAAATGCATGAGATGGGAGTATTAGTCTGACCAAAGTGAAGGAACAGGAAGATTCAAATAAACTTCTGGTTTATTAGAATAATCCCACGCCCGGGTTCCCGGGTTCGATTCCCGGCGGGGTCAGGGATTTTCTCTGCCTCGTGATGACTGGGTGTTGTGTGCTGTCCTTAGGTTAGTTAGGTTTAAGTAGTTCTAAGTTCTAGGGGACTGATGACCATAGATGTTAAGTCCCATAGTGCTCAGAGCCATTTGAACCATTTTATTAGAATAATTACTACAATCACTGTATAATTTAATACAACACATGGCATCTGCTACACTTAATAAAGTTACATGTGGCTCAATTCCTGAATCGGTAATATTAAGAAAATACGTAAGTATTTTCCGACTGAGTGAAAACAATGATTCACTAACTCCCGATCGCGAGTTAAATGTTGGACGTGATAGTAACCAAACACCGAATTTTGGGCTCAGCCTAATAGTCACTCTCCTACGTTGTTCGTCGGGAAACCCAATGAGGCACACTGCCACTGGACACACGTCAAGCCGTAAGAACAAGGAACTTAACCTCACCTCGGTTCACTGAGAACAATACACAGGAAGGAGCAACATGCGCTTGTCAAAGTCAATAAATAAAAAACATAGCTTGCTCTCTCAAAACTAACATTGCAGCCACTCTCAACACCAGTACCAATATCATGCACTCCTTCTTTTCAACTGAATGGCAATAGAATTATGAGATCACAGCTTGTCTGATACAAACAACTTGCAATCGGCCTGCTACGGCTCAGCACTGTCTGCTCGCACCAACACGCAGTTCACGCGCAAAATTGCTCATCACCGACTAACTCATAATAACATGCACTGCATTAAATGGAAGAACCTCTTAGGACTGCGCACATCAGACAAAAACAGGCTGACTGCCACAGAACAGCTTCTGCTATACAGCTGCCGCCTTACAACTACCTCCCTTCCACAGCCTCATTCCTTCCCTCAAATTCATGCTCACATGGCACGACTACGCTCTAGGCGTTGATTGGCCAAGATACTCACTCCACAATCACTCGTGACATCTATATACTTCCTCTGTAGCAGAGGGATATTTAGGTCCACCAGCGAGAGGTCGAAAAATATGCCAAAGAACTCTCCCGCTATCGATACGCACAAATTCGTAATCGAAATGAAGGTTGCCTGAACCAACAGAAACCTTTCCCTGTTATATCCCTGAATAATGATCATTCCTCCTGTGACACCCTGTGTAGTTAAATATACTACTTGAGCGATTTAGTCACTCAATACATAAAACAAGCTATTAACTGCAAGCATCAATAAAACTCATCTTCCGTGAAACAAGGGAATTCCTTGACCTGATGAAAAGTATCGAGACTCATAATTGACGACGTTTCATACGGAACTGTGATCCCTGCTGCTGTAAAAAGTAAACAAACGCCGCGTGGATCACTTCTTTTACTGCTGACTGCCGATTGCAATCTGTGCTGCAGAACATCTTCAGGTCTGTTTGGAACAGGAAAAAGAACCAACTACAATAAAGATTACAAAAGCTTGACATTACAAACATTAACATCAGAGGTTGCACAATTAACAACAGCCGGCCGGTGTGGCCGTGCGGTTCGAGGCGCTTCAGTCTGGACCCGCGTGACCGCTACGGTCACAGGTTCGAATCCTGCCTCGGGCATGGATGTGTGTGATGTCCTTAGGTTAGTTAGGTTTAAGTAGTTCTAAGTTCTAGGGGACTGATGACCACAGATGTTAAGTCCCATAGTGCTCAGAGCCATTTTTGAATCAACAACAAAATACTATGAGAACCACACATACCTGGCGCTGTAAAGTGCAATTTGGTAACTAAAGTAAAAAAATTGTGCATATGTCATAGGCTAGTATATTAAAACAACAGCGTCAAAGGGATTCCTCCATCACAAAATAAAATAAACTAGAAGACGTGAACAAGAAATAAATTTCCGTAAGTGTGATGCGTCATACAATAAAAGATAAAAGAGGCGTAGAAAACAACCTTGCAGTACACTGTACTTCGTACATTTTCGTTCTCATTTCTACACTTTAAACAACGCTGAAAAATTAACGAACATATCTGATCAGCATAGCTCGAGTCTTCCATTTGTTAAAATACAACTTCAAGAAAGACCCTTCATTTAAATGAATAATAATACAAATATATTGAGAACCATTACTAAAAAAAAGGGAGAAGAGGAAATACAGTTCCAAGAATAACAGTAACTTTTCTGCGAACAATACGAATTATAAAAAGAAAAAATGGTTCAAATGGCTCTAAGCACTATGGTACTTAACATCTGAGGTCATGAGCCCCCTAGACTAAGAACTAATTAAACCTAACTAACTTAAGGACATCACACACATCCATGCCCGAGGCAGGATTCGAACCTGTGACCGTAGCAGAAGCGCGGTTCCGGACTGAAGCGCCTACAACCGCTCGGCCACAACGACCGGCAATTATAAAGACGTCTAGTGATAACAGTGTGAGACATAGAGCGACCGCTAGAGTGAGCAGTTCGAGCACGAGTGATGCGCTAGTATATTTATGCCTATCACTAGGTGTACTCCGCGCTGACTACCTCCTATCTTCATTAACAAATTAATTTCTTTTTGGAACGAAGAACACCCGGTACTGCGTACCTACTGGAGGAATCATCATAAACATTAAAGAAAACTAATTCTGTTCTTTAGGACTCTTGTCAGGTTCTTTTCTTTTTGCAGCATAAATTTAAAGTTTCTCTACTACTTAAAGGTACCACCCTTAGTTTGTTCAACGCAAAACCTCCATGTTACTGTCAATAGTAGTAATTTAATGTTTATGCGTTGATAAATGCATACCTAGCTTAGTTTTACTTTGTGTGAGCTTATTTTCATTAAAGCTATATTTTAATTTTGCAGCTTATGATGGTAATGCTTGTAATGTCATACTTCTGTAACTTTTATCGTCGTTACCTCTTTTCCTGGTCTAATTAAACCTGAAGATGTTGTCCGAAAACAAAGGAACTAGGTTACAGTGCACTTGTTCGTCCAGTGCTTGAAAACTGCTCACTGGGTGTGGGATCCGTACCAGATAGGATTGATAGAAGAGATAGAGATAGAGAAGATCCAACGGAGAGCAGCGCGCTTCGTTACAGGATCATTTAGTAATCGCGAAATAGTTACGGAGATGATAGATAAACTCCAGTGGAAGCCTCTGCAAGTGAGACGCTCAGTAGCTCGGTACGGGCTTTTGTTGAAGTTTCGAGAACATACCTTCACCGAGGAGTCAAGCATTATATTGCTCCCTCCTACGTATATCTCGTGAAAAGACCATGAGGATAAAATCAGAGAGATAAGAGCCCACACAGAAGCATACCAACAATCTTTCTTTCCACGAACAGTACCCGTTAGTATAATTGGAGGCGAAGAGTGTTATGTTGTCAGTAGAGAGGCAAGAACAGTAGGATGGAGTGATCAGAAGAGCTGACTTTGAACGTGGACTAGACATTGGATATCATCTGCGTAAAAACTCCATCAGGGGCTTTGCAACCCTCTTAAAACTGCCCAAGTCGACTGTTGGTAATGTGATCTGAAGTGGAAACGCGAAGTAGTGACCATAGGTAAATCTAGTCAGTGCTAGACGACCCGTGATGTGGTGTAAAGAGCGACGCCACAGGATAGTGGATGACTGGAAATGAGTGATTTGTGGTGATGATTCACGGTATAGCGTGTGGTAATCCGAAGGAATGGTATGGGTTTGGCGAATCCCTGGAGAACGTTACATACCATCATGTGTAGTACCAACACCGAACTGTGGAGCAGTGGTGTTAGGGTATTGAGATGTTTCTCGTTGTCAGTGTATGATCCCCGTATTGCACTTAAGGAACCGCTAAATGAGGCAGGATATGAACACTTTTACAACATACTACGTAGACTAGAAGAACAGTTCGCAGATGATAATTGTTTGTATAAGCAAGACAATGCACCCTTTGATAAAGCAGCATCTCTCAGGCAAGGTTTTTTGGACAACAAGGTTCCTGAAATCGATCGGCCTGCCCAGAGTTCTGACCTCAAACCAACGAAACACCTTTGGGATGAGTTAGAATGTTGACCTCTCTCCCGGCCCTAGCGTACAACATCAATACCTCCTCTAGCTTCGCCTCCTGAGGAAGAATGGGCTGCTATTTCTCCACAGACTTTCAGACACCCCACTGAAAGTGTCCGCAGCAGAATTCAAGCACTCATAAATGTCCACTAATGGAGGTCCGGTACTTGTAATTACATAGCGCACCTTCGTCGTTGTAGAGGTGCTAGTTTACCTTATCCCTTCGGTCTCTGCTGTCGCGTCGTACTGTTCAAACCTTGCTATGTGAAGTTCTCATAGAGACTTCATCAAACGACTAGTTTTTTAGTTAAGTGAAACACTACTGTACCCTTTTGAGGTTAAAGGGTGTCCCAGGACGAAATGGTCAGCATTTAGGGATATAAAAGAAACGATCATTCGAAGCAAAAAAGATGGGCTCTAAAATGCATACGTTAAGAGCGCTATGAACACTCCTTTATCTTTCATATTTTGAAACAAATCTCTTTTGCCGCAAGCCCTGTACGTTTCATATTTTGGTTGTAGTAGGGCCCAAAACAGGAAAAAAAGTCTAGTAAAGATTTGAACTGAAATGGGTACTTTAAGGGAAGGTTTACTACCTTTGGCCCGAAAAAAGCATGTTCTTTGAGAATTTTTTTCTTCGAATGTCTTGTAGATATCAATATCAAATTTGGTCAAAATATTTATGAATATTTTCTCTACAAACTGGAATTTTTTCTAGCAGAAATATCGAAGAGCAAAGGCGGAAGTGCCGTCGGAACGAAACAAAATTTCGATGTACACCTCCACGTGTGGTATGTCACAGGTCAGCCGGCTCTTCTGAAATAAAAATTGAGTCGACGTTAGCAAAGTATATAAGAGTGTTTAGGAGTTGTACCTCGCTTAAGTTATTTGGGCCATAAGAAACAAAATGGTGGCCATTTGAAAAAAATAGGGACTTTTTTCATCGATTTTTCGACTTCGTCGACCAAGTAAAACTATTTATAGTTGATGAATCGGAATAAAAGTGGTCCAACTCCTAGACAATTTAGTTAGCTTCGTCAGAAACAAAGAACCATGCCATTCGGTTCAGTAGATTTGAAGTTACCATACTGCGCGATAAAAAAAGTCATTAGGAGAAAAACGCGTTTGAAGTTTGGACTACATATAAATGCAATATTATGCAACTTACGTTCTGTCTGCTATATCAGGTCCATAAACTAGCCCTTCTTCTTCCTCATAGAGGGCGTTCTGCTAGATCTGGGCCATCCTGCGCTGCTCCAGAGCCGCTCGTACGGCCGGTGAGAAGCGGTTTTCGGCCGCTTGAATCAGGTGGTCGTCCGAATGCTTGGCGAACTGCGTCGAATAGAGTCCCAGGGTGACGTCCATCGTTGTCATGGACTTCAGAATTGCTGAATACCCTTCGTTGAAGCTGCCCACTGCCAGGAAAGTCGTAATCTCCACAGTCTTCGCACCAGAATGCAAATGCTTGGGGGCTAACTTCCAAACACACGTGTTCAAACTTTCATTTGAATTTTGTGCGTTTCCTCCCAAGCACCGGTACAGTAACTCTTCCTCCGAAAGAAAAAAAAACTGGTGCATGAAAAAGGCCGATTTCAGGCAGGTGCATTATTTTTTGTTCAACCACGAATAACAAACATTTCCGTTCCGTATTAGGAAAATCCGTTGCAGGGGTGGATGCTAAACACTTTTGTTGATCCAAAAATGCAATTAAAAAAATCGATTTTTGAACCAAAAGATAGTAAACCTCCCCTTACGAGCTTTGAGCACTTGTTCAGTAGAAACGGGTTTCACAGTAGCGAAGATGAACAAGTGCTCTTATCTGTTAAATTACGCACTTTGGAGCCCGTGATTACTACAGTTTTTCTTGTTTTTATCCATACTACCACCTCTCGAAATGTGGTAAGCAAAGAGCTTGCACTAGGAGAGCTTCGAATGATCGTTCCTGTCATTTCTCTGAATATTGGCCATTCGCACCCCAACCCCCGGCAACACCCTGTATATTATAAACGACACGCACAACATTCAGTTTTAGCAACGAATTAGTCAAGAGACCAAAATTCAAGAGTATCAGGTATCCGAAACACTTTAAAAGTAAATAACATAAACAACTTGTTGGTTAAAAAAACTAAAATATCAGTGAACAGATTCAAATATTAAATCACAACGCGTACTACGTGCCTGAGAGCAGTAGCGTAGCCATCATTTTGGCTGCTATGTTACATTGTTTCTTCGCCTGTACCTCTCCTAAAAATCATACTGATCACATTGAGGGACAGCTTACACACGTGGCTGTCGACCTGGAAAAGGCATTTGATCACGATGCTTCGGATAAGCTTACAACTATGAAAAGGGATATCATTTGACTGGCAAAGCTGGAGATTTACAAACTCGTTACATTTAAACGTAAAAGTAGAAGTGAAAGTGAGAAGAGAAAGTACAAACTGGATTAGATTAATATCCAGTCTGAATGTGATAAATATGATTGAGCAATGCCCACTGGACGACATGGGGGTAAAAACTGGAGGACGAAGGGTACAGAGTTCGAGGTTTAAAGACGGTATGATCCTTCTAGTAATGGAAGAAAAAGAGTTTCAGGAAACAGCGGAGGTCGTTGTAGCTGAAGAAAAGAGCTACGGAATGAAAATCAGTGTGAAAACACAAGAAAATAGCAGAAAATAAAATGATGAAGAGAATGCTCAATGGAGTAACATTAGAGCATGTGCTAAGTTTTAAATACCTAGAAAGCAGAAAAGAAAGCAACTGAAAGTGCAGCACAGCAACTAAAACCACGAGGTAATGAAAAAAGTGGGAGAGCAGAGACAGCCAATGAGTGGAAAAAAAGAAGAAGAAAGAGGAAAATAGGAAAGAGAAACTAGCTAATAAAAACAGCCTTAGAAGGGCACGAGTAACGGGGGAGGAGGGAGGAAAAGACCGCATGGCGGAATTCCTGGAGCAAGGTCTAGACAGCAGCACATACAGCTGCGTTCAAGGGAGAAGCGATGGACTGCCGGAAATACAGACACAAATGACCTGTTAACACTGCAGAAAACTGACGATGATGATGATACTAATGTATGAGTGAGGACAAAAAGCAAAACTTTTTTTTATAGACATTAGACGAGAAAGAGGAGGCAGCGAAAGATAATTATGGTAGTTTCAAATACTAAATATAAACCATGTAGATAGCAGAAGAATAAAATTAGAGTAGCCTGTTGCCTTTCGCAAAAACATATGTATTATGTGTATGACTTCCCGGTTAAGAATGATTTAATGTAATAAAACAAATACTTCAGCGAATGATACACGCAATAGGGTGAGTTCTTTGTCGTACTGTGGGGTGAGTCCTTTGTCATAGTGTTAATATTTGTATCTTTATAGGCTACTGTGCTACTGGAGCAACTGTATTATTTAGTAAATTGACAGTTTTAAAACCAGTCAGAAGCTCTCGCATAAAGTTCTTACAGTTCCTCGCGAAATTATTGGTAAACAGTAGACAGAAACTGTTCACATAAGGCCAAAACATCGCTCAGAACCTCGTTAAGCATTGCTTACGTTGCAACGGTACCAAACTGCACTATGTAGGCAGCCTTGTTCCCCACATTTAAATAGTTTCGCGCCTGCTTTTGAGAAAACTATCACTGCAAAACTGTGTCACTGTAAGTATTCTCTTTGGAAGAATTCTCGAATTTAGTTTAAAAAGCACGTAATTTTTCCTGTTCGCTTGTCGGGAAAACCGACGCAGAATTTTCAGAAAATAACCTCATAATCAACAAAATTTAAATAATCATTCAAATGTAAAGCAAATTAGTCAATAAATGACAATCTGGAAAGCAACTCCGTTTGTTTAGTAAAGTGTATGTATTTTTAAATCGGGTACCACCACTTACAATTTTTACCCCGAACGGAGTATGACATCAACTGTTTCTAAATGTACGCCAGTATCCTGATGACTAACTGCCTCGTTTAGAGTCTGGTATCCCCTCAACAAAATGGATATATTTAATATTACATTTTTATATTGGCTGGAATTTGTTCTAAAAATTTCTTCACTTTAATTCACTTCGTAGCAATTGCTATTTGCACTGTGATTCTATACGAAAAACAAGAAGTGACCTGAGAGGAATGAGA
Organism: Schistocerca serialis cubense; assembly: GCF_023864345.2. Classification (NCBI taxonomy): domain Eukaryota; kingdom Metazoa; phylum Arthropoda; class Insecta; order Orthoptera; family Acrididae; genus Schistocerca; species Schistocerca serialis. The sequence goes on along the minus strand of NC_064646.1, from coordinate 187,306,589 downwards.
CACGAGGACATTCTAATTTTCGTAAGACGCAGTAAGCTTTTAAAATAATTGGAAATTATAATTTATCTGTACGAATAACCACGCGTATGTTATAGTAGCGATTAGCTATATTCACCCCGAGTTAAGAGCAAGTATTCTGAGGTTAAGCGACGTAAATTCAGCGTAAACATCTTGCTAGAAGCACAGCACATTTACCTGTATAGTGACGATACGTATGGTGGTTATCTCATGTTGCGCTGTAAATATCAGTAGAAACTCTCTTACAGCGCTCATAAAATGACACACAATTCTTTCTAATGAAACAGAACGCAGGTATTTTTTCCGATCGTCAGTAGACATAAATTCTTTCTTACGAAATGACATAATCAATTTCTAATCATTCCACTCTAAAATTAGGCAACATATTGTAATCACTACTTACAATTCGCGAAGTCAAGGAAGATAATCGCTGGTACAGATGCAGAAGAATTACTTACAAAGACATGTTAATAGCTTACATTGTTATTTTAATGATTCGATATGATTCTAGAGAAAATAAAAAATAATAAAATTATCAAAACATACAGAATATGTAGTTGGAAGTTGATAATAGCATGAATATGAACAAATTCGATGGGTTTCACTAGTCGATATACTTGGAAAGGAAATTATACATTATTATAATTGAAAGAAAGCAGATATGAACACTGCTACAAAGTGATCATAAAATAGGATACAGCAGCTCACTAATCAAATGAAAGGACCATGGACAAAAGTAAGTAAATGAGAAGTTCTAGAAGTGCGCTGATATGACACTTCCTGGCAGATTAAAACTGTGTCACGGACCGAGATTCGAACTCGGGACGTTTGCTTTTCGCGGGTTAAGTGTTCGACCATCTTCCCTTTTTTGTTTTTGTTTTTTTTTTGTTTTGTTTTTAGGGCCTCGCAACTCTCCTTGTACCACTTCCTTGCTCTCACCAAAAATGCTTTCATCGGCCTGGCTTCTTTGCCATTCAGAAAACTCAAAGTAATGTGACTCCTAGAACTGTTAAAAACTGTTTAAGAAACAATTTCTCCCCTTAGGAATATATCGAACTGAAGTAAAGTAAGAAAATTTCTGCTTGTTGTGTGATGAAACTAAAATCATTCCTCATTATATGTAATGAAGTTATGTTCTCTCTTCATGAGTGTGAAATTCCCTGGAACACAGTTGCAGTTTGTGGTTAAACCACAGGAATGTGCAAAGGTGACTTTCTTTTTGTCTGAACGACAAGACAGTTGATGTTCTAAAGTATTAAATTTTTTGCATTTAGAAATTAGTATGTGTTGGTAGTGCATATGAGATACGCATCTCGTTTGGCGACGGTTTCTTTGGGCTCATATCTTTGGTTTGTGGTCCGTGCCGTGTGTTCCCTTTTTACTTTTAGATAATGTGGGTAAATGGTAAAAACTTTTCTCTTGTCTATGGATTCGTGAGAATCGCTTGTTTCTCATGAATGCTGTGTTGTTGAAAGTCAGATATTGACTCTCCTCCCTCGTTAAAGACTTAGTAGAGGAAAGAATATATAAACGAAGTGAGTGTTCTTGCCTCACACACTGGAAATGCTTTAACGTCCATGTACAGCAATTTCTTGTTGTTGATTTCATTAGCATTCGTTGATGACGTACCAACTGAGCTACCCATGCACGACTCGCGACCCCTTCTCACAACTTTAATTCCGCCAGTACCTCGTCTCCTGCCTCACAAACTTCACAGAAGCTCTCTTCAGAAGTTTCAAGTAAGAATTGTCTAATCATGACGTGAAAAGCCAGATGAAAAATTTTGAAAAGTAAACATATTGTGGCGATGTGAACTACTCTATTTCTCCTGGTATTTCTTACTTGTGGGATGCAAATGGAGTCAATAATCACGCTTCGCGCGAAATGGGGTAACGATCCAAAGCGTATAAAAATCAGAAGGAGGTACTTCAGCCACATTACAGCGTAAACAACGCGGCAGTATGCGGAACTGTGAAAACGTCGAGAATATGACTCATCAGATGGTAGATACAGGGAATTACATGTAGATATAATTTATTTTCTGCAAGTCTGGTGCGTTTACTGCAGCCAAAGTCCGCCCCCGGTAGCTGAGTGGTCAGCGCGACAGAATATCAATCCTCAGGGCCCGGGTTCGATTCCCGGCTGGGTCAGAGATTTTCTGCGCTCAGGGACAGGGTGTTGTGTTGTCCTAATCACCATCATTTCATCCCCATCGACGCGCAAGTCGCCGAAGTGGCGTCAAATCGAAAGACCTGCACCCAGCGAACGGTCTATCCGACGGGAGGCCCTAGTCACACGACATTAACATTTACTGCAGCCAAGTAAGTTGAAAAATCGCATGAGAAAGTAGTTAACAGCTTGCTTGTCATCTGCATTGTCATCTCATTAGCTTTAGACGACGAATAGCGAATGTAATACTTAAAAAGTTGTTGAAGAAATATAAACGGAACCAATATGTTCCAAAGAATTGGAATTTAGTTGACTGCTTTAGCTGTGTCCCGTGCTTCTGCAAATTTAGGAGTTGGAAGGCTGAAACTGAGGATTTGAGGCTTAACACTAGACATGCAGGAGATTCCAGAATAATGTTTACAGCTATTTGAATTTCAAAGACGTTAGTAACAGTTACGGAACTGAAATGGTACTGTTCGTGTCAGTGGTTACAAGGCCACCGATGTTGGATGTGACCATTAATAAGTACAGCACACAGTCAACAGTCGAGAAAAGTCAGTTATTTTGCAATTATCATTAAATTAAGTGACAGTATGTACGTAAAATAACTCTGCCGTTTTCAGGGTGATAGAAAATTTCTCTTGTTGAATTAATTTCGTAGTGCGTAAATTTCACAACAGCGTGCGCTCTGAAGATTACATTACGTTATTATGTAACATTTGTCCAACATGTTTTGTCAAGACCTAAGTTATAGTTGTAGCAACTACGATAATATCTATGCAGCTTTACTTAGCACGAAGTCTTTAACAATAAATCAAAATGTTACTTCTTGTGAAGAACTGCAATTTAAAAGAACGGCGTATGAATGTATGAATTCGTACGATCAAAATAGTCACTGTTTTTTTTAGGAATAATGTGTGGTTTCACAAAAATTCTTACAACTAACGGAGGATTTAAAAAAATGATAGGAACACAAGGAAGTCAATTTGGGATTTCTCGTTCCTTTCTGTTTCTTTCGATAACTGACGTTAAATGTATAGCATACAGTGTGGGGTTTTAAAGGCTTGTTTAGTCATTCTAAATCAAGGGAAAATGATGCTAATAGCCTAAATACTTTTTCACGCAGCACCATAACTGTTATGAAATGTTGTTAAACACGTTATTTGTGTAATTAATGTGAACGTAGTGGTCTGGAGATTGGCATACCTGCCCGGACAGGACCGGTTATGCCGATAAAATTAAAGCCTTCAAACGCGGCATTATAACTCTACTTAAGAGCACTAATCACCTTCTAAAGTTAAATAAGAGGACTAGGGTCAATGACGCGTAAGCTGCTAACGACTTCTTCTAAACAACTTCGTGTGAGTTTTCGAGTTCGATGGCTCCAGTGAACGTATAGGTCTTCTCGAGAATACTGATAGTTGCTTATCACTCTCTAGAGCTAAAACATTAAGTCAAACTACTGTACAATATTTTCAATATTTGCAACTGAATATGGGCTTCTTCATCGATCTATAATTGTTTTTTGTTTACATTTTGATCAAATGTTCGTAGTGAAAACGAAGCTCTCTAGAAACAAACACAACAGATTTTTATCCCAATTTTCTTAGCTAAATGAAAAATGGGAAGTGAAAAAATGGGCTATCAAATAGAGCAGCGAGAAGTCTAGTTGTCCAAGGAATCTTTTGGGTCCCGTCGGAGGTTAGAGTCCTCCCTCGGGTATGGGTGTGTGTGTTTGTCCTTAGGATATTTTAGGTTAAGTAGTGTGTAAGCTTAGGGACTGATGACCTTAGCAGCTAAGTCCTATACGATTTCACACACATTTGACATTTGAATCTTTTGATTGCTTGAAAGAAATACGGGTAATGAAGAAAAACGTAATTAGTGATGGAAGATTTTCGTCCGAATTTTCGTCGCCAACGAAGAGTGGGAAAAGGACGAATCGGATATCAAACTGACCTTTTTTTGCAAAAAAGTAATTGATTGCTTGAAAATAGTCAGGGAAATTAAGAAAAACTTAGTTACTTGAGAAAAATTGAAATTTTTCAAGAACAGCTGCCGCTAGCTATGTAAATGAAGTGTCAAAAAGTTCATCTTTCCAGGACCTAGCTACTTGCGGGTAAAAAGTTATACTGGTGTGGAAATCGTGCAATTTTTTCCTTCATTATGAAAAAATAAAATAAATGTCAGATTAACAGCGTAAATTGAAACTTTTCTGCTTTTTCCTTATCTATACACTCTTAATAACAATTAATAGAATACCGATACGATATTTAAATGCATTATACTAGCGGGAAAACGCTGCGCTCCCAGGTGTTTATCTCTAGCTGTGCTTAATTTTTATGGCATCATATGTTCTGAGCTGTGTGTCGTACAACGATATGATTATGTAGGTACATTCAGCGGAATATGTGGATATCGTCTGCAAAGTGCGCTGCGAATGGAGTTAGTAGCAAAGATGTAATAAATTTAAACGTCACGCATAATGCGGTAGCTTTTCACGCATCTCACTATTTATGACGTCATTCATGCTGAAATGTGTATCGTATAATGATGCAATTTTGCACTTAAATTCAGTAGTATGTGCCCATAATGTCTTTGAAATGTGTCACGAATGCAAACAGTAATGAAGAAGTAATAAACTGTAACGTCATTACTCGTGCGGTACTTTCGCTGCATGGACAGCGGAAAAGTGGTAAGGTATAAACAGTTTTCCTTTCATAATTTTGTATAGGTCGTCAGAGTGAAAATTTTTTGTGGAGGTTTGAAAGTATTTGTAAAGTTTGTTGCAAGTCGCTAAGTGCTCTCGTCTGCAAATGATGGACTAATAAAGACTGGGAATTCACATTTCACGAGCTAGGGCTACGCTTATTTTTCACCCTTACCCACATCCCTTTACAGGTAGGTGGTTCCTACCCCCACAGCGATTGTTGCTTGGCTGTAACGTGTATGTGTAGGAAGTTTGCTTAAAATGGATCCAGCAGTTCAAAACGTGTTCAGATGTGTATGAATTCCTAAGGGACCATACTGCTGAGGTCATCGGTCGCTAGACTTACACTCTACTTAAACTAACTTCAACTTATAATAAGTACAGCACACATACCAATGCGCGGGGAAGGAACTGAACCTCCGGCGGGAGGGGATGCACAATCCGTGATATGGGGCCTCTAACCGCGCGGCCTCTGCAGTTCAGGAGGAGATGTGGAACATACATACATAAATGTATACATATATTTTTATAATATATACGGATTATATGCTCTCTGGCCCCCCCCCCCCCCCCCATCAACCATGGACCTTAACTATGGTGGGGATGGGTATCTGTTGAGAGGCCGGACAAACGTGTGGTTCCTTAAGAGGGGCAGCAGCCTTTTCAGTAATTGCAGGGGCAACAATCTGAATGATTGACTGATCTGGCCTTGTAACATTGACCAAAACGGCCTTGCTGTGCTGGTACTGCGAGCGGCTGAAAGCAAGGGGAAACTACAGCCGTCATTTTTCCCGAGGGCATGCAGCTTTACTGTATGGTTAAATGATGATGGCGTCCTCTTGGGTAAAATATTCCGGAGGCAAAATAGTCCCCCATTCGGATCTCCGGGCGGGGACTACTCAAGAGGACGTCGTTATCAGGAGAAAGAAAACTGGCGTTCTACGGATCGGAGGGAGGAATGTCAGATCCCTTAATCGGGCAGGTAGGTTAGAAAATTTAAAAAGGGAAATGGATAGGTTAAAGTTAGAAATAGTGGGAATTAGTGAAGTTAGGTGGTGGCAGGAGGAACAAGACTTTTGGTCAGGTGAATACAGGGTTATTAATACAAAATCAAATATGGGTAATACAGGAGTAGCTTTAATAATGAATAGGAAAATAGGAGTGCAGGTAAGCTACTACAAACAGAATAGTGAAAGCATTATTGTTGCCAAGATAGACACGAAGCCCCCGCCTACTACAGTAGCACAAGTTTATATGCCAACTAGCTCTGCAGATGATGAAATTTATGAAATGTGTGATGAGATAAAAGAAATTATAAGGAGACGAAAATTTAATAGTCATGGGTGACTGGAATTCGGCAGTAGGAAAAGGAAGAGAAGGAAACGTTCTACGTGAATATGGATTGGGGCTAAGAAATGAAAGAGGAAGCTGCCTGGTAGAATTTTGCACAGAGCATAACTTAATCATATCTAACACTTGGTTCAAGAATCATGAAAGAAGGTTGTATACATGGAAGAACCCTGGATATACTAGAAGGCTTCGTATAGATTATATAATGGTAAGACAGGGATTTAGGAACCAGGTTTTAAACTGTAAGACATTCCCAGGGGCAGTTGTGGACACTGACCACAATCTATTGGTTATGAACTGTAGATTAAAACTGAAGAAACTGCAAAAATGTGGGAATTAAAGGAGATGGGACCTGGAGAAACTGACTAAACCAGAGGTTGTACAGAGCTTCAGGGAGAGTATAAGGGAACAATTGACAGGAATGGGGGAAAGAAATACAGTAGAAGAAGAAAGGGTAGCTTTGAGGGCTGAAATAGTGAAGGCAGCAGAGGATCAAGTAGGTAAAAAGACAAGGGCTAGTAGAAATCCATTGGTAACAAAAGAGATACTGAATTTAATTGATGAAAGGAGAAAATACAAAAATGCAGTAAATGGAGCAGGCAAAAAGGAATACAAACGTCTCAAAAATAAGATCAACAGGAAGTGCAAAATGGCTAAGCAGGTATGGCTAGAGGACAAATGTAAGGATGTAGAGGCTTATCTCACGAGGGGTAAGATAGATACTGCCTACAGGAAAATTAAAGAGACCTTTGGAGAAAAGAGATCCACTTGCATGAGTATCAAGAGCACAGATGGAAACCGAGTTCTAAGCAAAGAAGGGAAATCAGAAAGGTGGAAGGAGTATATAGAGGGTCTATACAGGGGCGATGTTCTTGAGGACAATATTATGGAAATGGAAGAGGTTCAAAAATGGTTCAAATGGCTCTGAGCACTATGAGACTCAACTGCTGAGGTCATTAGTCCCCTTGAACTTAGAACTAGTTAAACCTAACTAACCTAAGGACATCACAAACATCCATGCCCGAGGCAGGATTCGAACCTGCGACCGTAGCGGTCTTGCGGTTCCAGACTGCAGCGCCTTTAACCGCACGGCCACTTCGGCCGGCTGAAATGGAAGAGGATGTAGACGAAGATGAAATGGGAGATACGATACTGCGTGAAGAGTTTGACAGAGCTCTGAAAGACCTAAGTCGAAACAAGGCCCCGGGAGTAGACAACATTCCATTACAACGACTCATAGCCTTGGGAGAGCCAGTCCTGACAAAACTCAACCATATGGTGAGCAAGATGTATGAGACAGGCGAAATACCCTCAGACTTCAAGAACAATATAATAATTCCAATCCCAAAGAAATCAGGTGTTGACAGATGTGAAAATTACCGAACTATCAGTTTAATAAGCTACGGTTGCAAAATACTAACACGAATTCTTTACAGACGAATGGAATAACTGGTAGAAGACGACCTCAGGGAAGATCAGTTTGGATTCGGTAGAAATGCTGGAACACGTGAGGCAATACTGACCCTACGAGTTATCTTAGAAAATAGATTAAGGAATGGCAAACCGACGTTTCTAGTATTTGTAGACTTAGAGAAAGCTTTTGACAATGTTGACTAGAAAACTCTGTTTCAAATTCTTTAGGTGGCAGGGATAAAATACAGGAAGCGAAAGGCTATTTACAATTTGCAGCGAAACCAGATGGCAGTTATAAGAGTCGAGGGGCATAAAAGGGAAGCAGCGGTTGGGAAGGGAGTGAGACAGGGTTGTAGCCTATCCCCGATGTTATTCAATCTGTAAATTGAGCAAGCAGTAAAGGAAATAAAAGAAAAATTCGGAGTAGGAATTAAAATCCATGGAGAAGAAATAAAAACTTTGAGGTTCGCCGGTGACATTGTGATTCTGTCAGAGGCGGCCAAGGACCTGTAAGAGCAGCTGAATCGAATGGACAGTGTCTTAAAAGGAGGATATAAGATGAACATCAACAAAACCAAAACGAGGATAATGGAATGTAATCGAATTAATTCGGGTGATGCTGAGGGAATTAGATTCGGAAATGAGACACTTAAGGAAGTAAAGGGGTTTTGCTATTTGGGGAGCAAAATAACTGACGATTGTCGAAGTAGAGAGGATATAAAATGTAGACTGGCAATGGAAAGGAAAGCGTTTCTGAAGAAGAGAAATTTGTTAACATCGAGTATAGATTTAAGTGTCAGGAAGTCGTTTCTGAAAGTATTTGTATGGAGTGTAGCCATGTATGGAAGTGAAACATGGACGATAAATAGTTTAGACAAGAAGAGAATAGAAGCTTTCGAAATGTGGTGCTACAGAAGAATGCTGAAGATTAGATGGGTAGATCACATAACTAATGAGGAGGTATTGAATAGAATTGGGGAGAAGAGGAGTTTCTGGCACAACTTGACAAGAAGAAGGGACCGGTTGGTAGGGCATGTTCTGAGGCATCAAGGGATCATCAATTTAATACTGGAGGGCAGGGTGGAGGGTAAAAATCGTAGAGGGAGACCAAGAGATGAATACACTAAGCAGATTCAGAAGGATGTAGGCTGCAGTAGGTACAGGGAGATGAAGAAGCTTGCACAGGATAGAGTAGCATGGAGAGCTGCATCAAACCAGTCTCAGGACTGAAGACCACAACAACAACAAAGGCTCTCTGAACCAAATCAGAAAGTAAAAAAAAAAAAAAAAAATGAAAAATATATCAGTTTGTTGTGATGTGTCTAAAAATAAGAAGTTAATCAGATTATGAAACACTAGAGTCGCCTTTGAATGATGCACGAGATTCCATGCAGCAAATGAGGCGTGTGAAATGTTTCGATAATCTGTTTCATTTGTTCCTTTTAAACGAATCATTTCACTTAACATTGAACCGTTTTTTCAACATTTTTATATTTTACATTTAGTACCTTCCGAGAAATGGGTTTTTAGCAACACAGTGAGTGAGCTGTTTTAGTAGTGTACCCGTTTGTGAACGTACAAGCCTGCAGCAGCTGCAGAGACAGCTTTTTATTGCGTGCACACTGGAATTCATACCACAAAGCGACACGTCGTGAACGATTACGAGAAATACATCGGAAGTTGCAGAGATTTAGATCGAGCTTATGTCATTGTGACTTATTTTAAGGTTTACCTTATTTTTACAACGGTAGGAATACCTTTGAAGTTTTTTTATACATCTGCTTCTCTTTCCACCTGTCAACTGATGCAAAATATTTGTGTCACCTACGGAGCGGCATTTCCTGAGCCTCTGACACAAGGGAACTCTGATCCAGTCGTTTACACAGCGAAAGCTGACAGCTGTCAACTAGTAGTACCGTTTGATTGATACCTTTCACGTCTGTGGATTATCAGCATGACGCCTCACTGCTCCATCGCTTGGGTGACATTCAAGAGATGACCTACAGCCCAAAATAGAAATACTTCGTAGCCTTCAGCTACTTTTCGTAAGAGAATCGCAACAGTGATACTAGCTAAGAAACCTCACCTTTTTAGCTATGGCGCCAAAGTATGTATAGCCTGGTAGTTCTTAAATAGAATATTATACAGTATGTTAAAGAATCCTCGAAATTTGGAAAGGTAGCGCATGTGACACATACAGTCACGCTGCGATAGTGCCATTACATATACACTGTGTGATCAAAAGTATCCGGACACCCCAATTGTGCTGCCACCTACTGCCAGGTACTCCATATCAGCCATGTCAGTAGTCGTTAGACATCGTGAGAGAGCAGAAAGTGGCTCACCGCGGAACTCACAGATTTCGAACGTGATCAGGTGATTGGGCATCACAGTGTTCAAATGGTTCAAATGGCTCTGAGCACTATGGGACTAAACATCTGTGGTCATCAGTCCCCTAGAACTTAGAACTACTTAAACCTAACTAACCTAAGGACATCACGCACATCCATGCCCGAGGCAGGATTCGAACCTGCGACCGTAGCAGTCGCGCGGTTCCGGACTGAGTGCCTAGAACCGCTAGACCACCGCGGCCGGCGCATCACTTGTGTAATACGTCTGTACGCGAGATTTCTATACTGCTAAACATCCCTAGGCGCACTGTTTCCGATGTGGTAGTGAAGCAAAAACGTGAACGGACACATACAGGACAAAAGCGTACAGGCCGACTTCGTCTGTTGACTGACAGAGACCACCGACAGTTGAAGAGGGTCGTAATGTGTAATAGGCAGACATATATCCAGACAATCACACAGGAATTCCAAACTGCTTCAGGATCCACTGCAAGTACTATGACAGTTAGGCGGGAGGTGAGAAAACTTGAATTTCATGGTCGAGCGGCTGCTCATAAGCCACACATCACGCCGGTAAATGCCAAACAACGCCTCGCTTGGTAAAGGAGCGTAAACATTGGACGATTGAACAGTGGAAGAACGTTGTGTGAAGTGACGAATCACGGTACACAATGTGGCGATCCGATGGCAAAGTGTAGGTATGGCGAATGCCCGGTGAACGTCATCTCCCAGCGTGTGTAGCGCTAACAGTAAAATTCGGAGGAGGTGGTGTTATGGTGTGGTCGTGTTTTTCATGGAGGGGGCTTGCACCCCTTGTTGTTTTGCGTAGCACTATCACAGCACAGGCCTAAATTGATGTTTTAATCACATTCTTGCTTCCGACTGTTGAAGAGGAATTCGGGGATGGCGACTGCATCTTTCAACACTATCGTCACCTGTTCATAATGCACGCCCTGTGGCGGAGTGGTTACGCGACAATAACATCACGGTAATGGACTGGCCAGCACAGGGTCCAGACCTGTATCCTATTGAACACCTTTGGGATGTTTTGGAAAGCCGACTTCGTGCCAGGCCTTACTGACCGACGTCGATACCTCTCCTCAGTGCAGCACTCCGTGAAGAATGTGCTGCCATTCCCCAAGACACCTGGTTGAACGTATGCCTGCGAGAGTGGGCCAACACCATACTGAATTCCAGCATACCGATGGACTGAGTCATGAACTTGAAAGTCATTTTCAGATACTTTATCACATAGTGTATCACTGCGATATCGAGTAAAATTGGCAGCTTAAGATTCTTAACTGTGCGGGACGGAAATACATCGTTAGGGGCTTTGTACCGATATACTGTACAAAATATTAAAACGTGCGACGAAACGTCAGACACAAAGTAAAATGAAAATAGCAGAAAACTCTGAAAATGAGCGTGCAGTTAGCTCTCATAACGGTAATTTATAATAAAATGAAACAATAATATTACAAACAGACTCTATAAGATAACGGTATAAGATCTCTGTGCTAATTATTCTTTTACTCGCTGACGAAAGAAACGAAAAAGACCAACCTTAGTTCTCACTCATTGTTCTAGTCTCGAAGCTAATACACGCTACGGCGTCCACTAAGCATTGTAAGTCGTAAATTTTAAATAACATACGATAATTTATGCTGACTGTGTATTTTTTCCGTGATATGCGGAGTGACCTTTATGCAGAAATAAAAATATTATTTGTAAGGTTTTCAGCACGTTAGATAAACGACAAGAGAGATCGAACAATGGACCATTCTTGGCAGACATTATGCGTAGGAAAAATTTCATTATAAATTTCATTGCGTTCCGTCATCAACGGACGTATTAAAAGACTTACACCATAATTACTAAAGAAAAGAAAGTGAATATACTATTTTATGTTGTGTATGCAAAAACTAAGAAAATTCCATTAAGTTCAGATATTGGCCGCTTCTCGGCAAGACGAAGATTATTATATTATGACAAATGGAAATACTTGTTTTCAGTGCAAGGTTTCTTTTAATTAAATTTCACTACAGTAAAGATATCCTGCAGCAATATTTTAATCTGATAACACGAAAAACAATCCCTGAGATTAGGTTTACGTTTTTCTGTCATCATGAACGCTCCATGCAGACTTCAGTTTTAACAAATGCTAAAAGTGCCTCACGCAGTCCGATATTAACAAGGCGGTGATTCGTGCTGTTGAATAATCAGAATTCAGGGAGTTATTTTACCAAAGTTTAGATTCAGCTCCCACATATGATCGTGATTTTTTCTTGTGTCCGCTCCGCCAACCAAGTGCTCTATTCACGCTCTTTCGGGCGTAAATATCAGTAAAGTGGTAAAATCTTACATTCGTTGAGTACACCGTAAGTTTACTTACGACGGTGTACGGACCCGAGTGGTAGCGACACAGCTTCTGGTGTAAGATTCGTGAATTTCCATTCCCAAAGGCATTCCTGTGAGGGACCAGTAATGGACTTGGGTGGCCCCAGCGCTGTGAATGCACGGAGGCTTAAGCTCTCTCCTGCTGGGCTGCTGGTTGCAAAAATAATGTGGCAACATGCTGGCTGATCTGTGGTGTCCGCGAGGTGGCACAGCCTTGGAAGATAGTTGAGCATTTCTTGTCTAACGAATCTGCATTTCCTACCGACGGTTGCAAGTATGGGACACCGATATTGTACATGTTCAGTGTGAGGAAATTCTAGAATTTAACTGTCCAGATGATGTCAGCCAACCAAAAGGGTCATCGGCATAGGTGCTGTAGCGTAAATGTCTGAACCAGTGAAATAGATTGTGCAGTGTACCTGTGTAAGTAGGCTGTTCAGGTTTTTGTGTTGGTAACGCCACGTAGCGCTCTATATGAAAATCATTGCCTGTGCTGTGTGCAGTCTGTGGGTGGTTGGCATTGTTGGAATATTCGCTTGTGTAGTGTTGGGCAGTTGGATGGGAACAGCGCGTAGCGTTGCGCAGTTGGAGGTGAGCCGCAGCAGTGGTGGATGTGGAGAGAGAAATGCCAGAGTTTTGAGAGGTTACCATAAGCAGATGACCGGGACGTGTGTCCGCCAGAAAAAGCAAATTTGTAAAGATGGATGTCATGAATTGATACATATATGACGACTTTTGAACATTATTAAAGTAAATACACTACTGGCCATTAAAATTGCTACACCACGAAGATGACGTGCTACAGACGCGAAATTTAACCGACACGAAGAAGATGCTGTGATATGCAAATGATCAGCTTTTCAGAGCATACACACAAGGTTGATGCCGGTGGCGACACCTACAACGTGCTGACATGAGGAAAGTTTCCAACCGATTTCTCATACACAAACAGCAGTTGACCAGCGTTGCCTGGTGAAACGTTGTTGTGATGTCTCGTGCAAGGAGGAGAAATGCGTACCATCACGATTCCGACTTTGATGAAGGTCGGATTGTAGCCTATCGCGATTGCGGTTTATCGTATCGCGACATTGCTGCTCACGTTGGTCGAGATCCAATGACTGTTAGCAGAATATGGAATCGGTGGGTTGAGGAGGGTAATACGGAACGCCGTACTGGATCCCAACAGCCTCGTATCACTAGCAGTCGAGATGACAGGCATCTTATCCGCATGTCTGTAACGGATCGTGCAGCCACGTCTCGATCCCTGAGTCAACAGACGGGGACGTTTGCAAGACAACAACCATATGCACGAACAGTTCGATGACGCTCGCAGCAGCATGGACTATCAGCTCGGAGACCATGGCTACGGTTACCCTTGACGCTGCATCACAGACAGGAGCGCCTGCGATGGAGTACTCAAAGACGAACCTGGTTACATGAATGGCAAAACGTCACTTTTTCGGATGAATCCAGGTTCTGTTTACAGCATCATAATGGTCGCATCCGTGTTTGGCGACATCGCGGTGAACGCACAATGGAAGCGTGTATTCATTATCGTCATAGTGGCGTATCACTTGGCATGATGTATGGGGTGCCATTGGTTACACATCTCGGTCACCTCTTGCTCGCATTGACGGCACTTTGAACAGTGGACGTTACATTTCATATGTGTTACGACCCGTGGTTCTAATGGTTCAAGTGGCTCTGAGCACTATGGGACTTAACTTCTGAGGTCATCAGTCCCCTAGAACTTAGAACTACTTAAACCTAACTAACCTAAGGACATCACGGACATCCATGCCCGAGGAAGGATTCGAATCTGCGACCGTAGCGGTCGCGCTGTTCCAGACTGTAGCACCCAGAACCGCTCGACCACCCGGCCGACGCAACCCATGGTTCTACCCTTCATTCGATCCCTGCGAAAACCTACATTTCAGCAGGATAATGCACGACCGCATGTTGCAGGTCCTGTACGGTCCTTTCTGGATACAGATAATGTTCGACTGCTGCCCTGGCCAGCACATTCTCCAGATCTCTCACCAATTGAAAACGTCTGGTCAATGGTGGCCGAGCAACTGGCTCGTCACAATACACCAGTCACTACTCTTGATGAACTGTGGTATCGTGCTGAAGCTGCATGGGCAGCTGTACCTGTACACGTCATCCAAGCTCTGTTTGACTCAATGCCCAGGTGTATCAAGGCCGTTATTACGGCCAGAGGTGGTTGTTCTGGGTACTGATTTCTCAGTATCTATGAACCCGAATTGCGTGAAAATGTAATCACATGTCAGTTCCAGTATAATATATTTGTCCAACGATTACCCGTTTATCATCTGCATTTATTGTTGGTGTAGCAATTTTAATGGCGAGTAATTCGCATCAGACAACGATAGCGTTGGTGCGGGATGCAATGGACCTAACAGCTAAGTTACGCCTTCAGCAGCTCTGTTCCACGAGGGCCCTCTGCCGCCGCGGTATGTGACGGCCGGCGGCAGCCGGACAGCCTATTCGCGCTTCGAACCTATTCGGTGCGTGACGGTACGGAGATGCCGCCTAGCTGCGGTTCCGACACCATTGCCCGTGATTTGGTTGAGATGGCCTCATCCTTGTTGACATTGACTGCCAGACTCTGTTTCTTGCTGCATTATTTGTAATGAGTAGCCGGCCGATGTGGCCGTGCGGTTCTAGGCGCTTCAGTCTGGAACCGCGTGACCGCTATGGTCGCAGGTTCGAATCCTGCCTCCGGCATGGATGTGTGTGATGTCCTTAGATTAGTTAGGTTTAAGTAGTTCTAAGATGTTAAGTGCCATAGTGCTCAGAGCCATTTGAACCATTTTGTAATCAGTCTTAGTAGTTGACAAATACACGTTAAGTAATTCTTCGATTACTGTATTAACGTGTTTACTAATCATTTCTGCTCCTGTCCAGCTTTTCTACGACAGTGTGCAGCTCACCTGTCCTTACCGTTGTGTACGAAATCGTGCACGACAGTACCAACGTCTGGGCAGTTAATGGGCATACTGTACGCGATGGTGGAGACGTTTTGGCAGGCCTCCCTGGCATTTCAGCGTGTTGAGAACAATTCTTGTTCGTCACTGTGTGAAAGTTGTAAATCCTCTCCTCCAGGTGATAATTTTCTCACTGAGAGAGGGAGGCGACTGGTAGCAGCATGGCAGTTTACGCTGAATCGATCGAGTAAGTGTCTCCTTTTTGGGGCTAACCCGGCTTTTGCTCGGAGCAGCTGACAACTTTCCAGGTAAATTTCTCACGTTGTGTTTCGTCCTCGGTGTGTTTACTTGTCTGGATCTTGGATCTGGTTTTAATTTGCGGTTACGATCTGCACAGAATTTGAATAGCCTATCGCTGTTCCATAGCAATCTTCTGTTCAGTTAAAACATTTGGTATCAGAAAATCCTGTCACAAGAGAGTTTTGCTCAAACGATTATTTATGGCACATAAACGTGCAATCCATAGTGGAAATTGATTTGTTAAATTTTTGCACAGACAATTTGTTTTTATCTGAGCATAAAATATTCAACTATTCATAGATTCATTTTTGAGAAAATATTCACTTCGCTTGTGAACCAGTTTCGAGAAAAAAATCTAGTCTTTAAAAGAACTGATTTGTTTCTCTCCTTTTCCTTAGTACTGGCAACAGCCTTGCCGCAGTGGCTACAATGGTTCCCGTGAGATCACCGAAGTTAAGCGCTGTCAGGCGTGGCCGGCACTTGGATGGATGACCATCCAGGCCGCCGTGCGCTGTTGCCATTTTTCTGGGTGCACTCAGCCTCGAGATGCGAACTGAGGAGCTACTCGACCGAATAGTAGCGGCTCCGGTCAAAGAAAACCATCATAACGACCGGGAGAGCGGTGTGCTGACCACACGCCCCTCCTATTCGCATCCTCAACTGAGGATGACAAACCGACCGCTGTGGCCTTGCGGTTCTAGGCACTTCAGTCCGGAACCGCATGACTGCTATGGTCGCAGGTCCGAATCCTGCCTCGGGCATGGATGTGTGTGATGTCCTTAGGTTAGTTAGGTTTAAGTATTTCTAAGTTCTAGGGGACTGATGACCTCAGATGTTGAGTCCCATAGTGCTCAGAGCCATTTGAACAATTTTTTTTTTTAGGATGACACGGCGATCGGATGGTCCCGATGGGCCACTTGTGGTCTGGAGTGTTTCTCTCTTTACTACTACAACAAATTAGATCAAGCGACACCAATAAAGAAATTTGAACGATTTATTCCGCATAAGTTAATTGTGCTCTTTGGGATGGCTTTCACTCCTAAAGTAGGTGCCTGTATACGGTGAGAAATGTGATTAATTTATATTATAAACGAATAAAGAGAATTACTCTCATTTACGTTTAACAGTTTTGGAATCACAGAACAGTTTCAATTTCTGTGATAAGCACTTTGCTGGCTAAAAGTAATATAAGACTTACACCAGTCTGAATATCGTTTGTGTGATTAGCACGAAAGTGTGCCAGGCAGATAGCACTTCCCAGTGCCGAGCGTCAGCACGTCATGCTCACACAGCAATGGTCGTACCAGCTGCTCGTTTCAATGTTTGTAAAAATATCATCACACAGACACAAAGGCCCGAATAAATCCAACAGAGCAGCAATTGTTGCATTCTTCAGTTCGATGACTGGTTTGCTGCAGCTCTCCACGACGGTCAGTCGTGTTAGCTTATTCATCTCCAAACTACTGCAGCCTACATCCATTTGAATCAGCTTACTTCAGTCAAACCACACTCCCCTACTACCTTTCTAATCTTAAGCGTTCTCCCACTGCAGCACTTTTTAAAAACATCTCTTTTCGTCTGAACTGTTTATCATTGATGTTTTGCTTCTGAAGTGAGGCTACTCTACAGACAAATAGCACGTGGAAATACGAGGCGTGTTTTTTTTAAGTAAGGTCCGTTTGAACATAAGTACACAACGAAAGGTTATTTCAAAAAAGTAAATTCATTTTCGGGAAGTACATACTTCACTCTAACTTTCGACATAGTTGCCAAGTTTGTTCAAACACGTATCATACCTCTCAACTTATTTTAAAGTACCCTCTCCATAAAAACTTGCCGCCTGCTCCAATAACCAAGAATTCACTGCCGTTTTCACGTGAATTATAACGGTTGCCACTGAGGTGTTGTTTGAGGTGGAGGAACAGATGGTAATCGCTCGGTTCAAGATCAGGACTGTAGGGTGGGTGGTCTCAAACTTCCCAGACAAAATTGTCCGATAAATCGCGTGTCTGACCTGCAGTGTGACGTCTTGCATTGTCATGGAGAACGACAATTCCCTTTGTCTTCATGCCGCATCTATTGCTTTGAATCGCTCTGCGTAGCTTTCTCATGGTTTGGCAGTATGTTTCTGCATTGATAGTGGTTCTTCGTTGCATGAAGACGTCGACCAACAAAACACCATGCCTATCCCAAAACACCGACGCCATGATTTTGCGTTGAGACAGTCTGTTTGGCCTTCACCCAGAGTCTGTTTGGCCTTCACCATCACAGGCGCGCGCGCTCGCGTGTGTGTATGTGTAGGGGTGTGTGTGTATGTGTCCATTCCATGCTCTGTTGCTTCGATTCGGGCGTGATATGTGAAACCCATGTTTCGTCTTCAGTTACGATCTGACTCAAGGAGCTGTTACCTTCTTCATGATAACGAGTCAAGAACTTCATCGCACACTCAATTTTTATTTTTTGTGGTCGTCTGTCAGGAGTTTTGGGACCCAACAGGAGAACAGTTTCCTAAACTTTAGGTGTTCAGAAACAATGTTGTAAAGCTCTGATGTTGACACGTCAGGAAATTCGTTTGAGAGACCTGTTAGTGTGAAGCGCCTGTTATCACGAATCCTCGCTTCAACTGAAGCTACCAAATCGTCTGTAATCAAAGAAGGGCGACCGGAGCGGTCTTCATCATGCACGTTGTCCCGGCCATCTTTGAATTCTCGAACCAACTTACGCACTTTGATTTCACTCATAACAGTATCACCGTACACTTCGCAAATCTGCCGATGCATTTCTGCAGCAGACGTGTTTCTTGCTGACAGAAACCGTATCACTGAGCGAACCTCACACGCAGCGGGCGAATTGATAGTCTTAAACATTTTGAAAGCACCTAACAGAACCGTACATGTTAGCTACAGACCTGAAACTGAGAATAGTTGTTCCTAAGGCATGCCGGTACACGACGCAAGCGCTCGTTGCGGTATTCGCGTGAACTACTAGTGTCCACAACAAAACGGACCTTACTTTAAAATAAAAGCCTCGTACTTTCAAATACTTACATTTAATTTTCGTAGGCGGTGTTAAACAGCTTTAGTGAAAGTAAAATTGCACTTTATAATACGCAGCTATGCTATTTTAATTTTATAGGCTGCTGTGCTAAGAATGGAACG
This sequence comes from Schistocerca serialis cubense, assembly GCF_023864345.2. Taxonomy (NCBI): domain Eukaryota; kingdom Metazoa; phylum Arthropoda; class Insecta; order Orthoptera; family Acrididae; genus Schistocerca; species Schistocerca serialis. The sequence continues at coordinate 187,287,775 of NC_064646.1, read as the reverse complement.
TTTATGGGGTTTCATTGGGCTTTGCAGTTGTACAATGCACAACTGAACACCTTTTTGGGACACGAAGAAGGTCACACTGATGACCAAAATCGATTGCTTTTATCGGAAATAAAGTAGTGGTATACAATCCAATTATTAACTTAAATTTCTATTCGACGTTTACAAATTTCTTTTTTTAAACAACGCTGTTCTTGCTGTTGTAAGCCTGCATTTTATATGTTGTCTATTTCAGCCACCTTGAGTTATTTTGTAATGCAAATAACAAAAGTCGTCTCCTTCTTTAATTCGACTACATTCCATTACGCTCGTTTTATTTTTGTTGGCGTTCATTGTACAACTTCTTTTCCAGACATTATCTATTCCGTTCAGCTGCTCCTGGAACTCCCTTGCAATGTCTGACAGAACTATAGTAACAGCGGAAAATCTTAGTCTCAAGTTCTTCTCCAAGAACGTAAATTCCCCTTCCTCTTCTAAAGTTCTGCTTGGTTCCCTTACAGCATGTTTACCATAGGGGCAGAAGAACATCGTGGATGGGCTACAAATCTGTCTCCCACCCGTTTCAGTTAACATTTTTCTTTCATCCCCTTCGACTCCGATGTATGCAAGTTGTTGCAGACAACCTTTCGCTCCGTATATTTCATCCACACTATATTCAGAATTTCAAAGGTTGTATTCCAGTCATCACTGTCAAAAGCTTTCTCTACCTCTACATCTACATCTGCATGATTACTCTGCGATTCAGTGTTAAGAGCCTGGTAGAGGATTTGTAAGTAGGCTGTTTATGTTTTCTCTATGTAAGTAGGCTGTTTATGTTTTCTTATTGGCAACGTTACGTAGCGCTCAATATGAAAATCACTGGCTGTGCTGTGTGCAGTCTGTGGCTAGTTTACATTGTTGTCTGCCATTGTAGTGTTGGGCAGCGGCAGCTGGATGTGAACAGCGCGTAGCGTTGCGCAGTTGGAGGTGAGCCGCCAGCAGTGGTGGATGTGGGGAGAGAGATGGCGGAGTTTTGAAATTTGTCATGAACTGCTATATTTATATATGATGATATCAAGGTAAATACACTGTTTGTTCTCTATTAACATCTTTCATTTGCTAACTATCCCTATCAGTAGTTAGTGCCTTCCATAGTTTGAATCTTTTATTTAGCTGGCAGTAGTGGCGCTCGCTGTATTGCAGTAGCTCGAGCAGCGAAGATTTTTGTGAGGTAAGTGATTTGTGAAAGGTATAGTTTAATGTTAGTCAGGGCCATTCTTTTGTAGGGAATTTTGAAAGTCAGATTGCGTTGCGCTAACAAAATATTGTGTGTCAGTTTAAGGACAGTCTTGTATAATTAATTGTTCAAAGGGGACGTTTCATATGTCGACCCTTAGCCGAGGATACCTCACTGGAATCTTCTGATTTTTTTCTTGTAGTTTGTGTAATTATTGTAGATTCTGTTCATTGCTAGCGCGTAATTATAGAGAGAATTTCCTTTGTAGTTGCAGTCTTTCATTGTTGTACAGTAAAACAGTTGTGGCATGCATGTAGATTTGCACCAAGTATTTCGCAGCTGCGCTTGCAATTAACTAGATATTATTTTCAGTGCTATGTTAATGTGTTCTCTTATTTTTGATCTTCAAATTGTGTTTTTCTGTGTTGTCGTGTGAAATACTGTGACAATAATGGCGTGTGAAAAACGTAATACTAGGCTCCAAAGTAAACTGAGAAATGACAGTGAAAATGAAAGCAGTGTGTTAGCGCCGCAGAGTAATGAATTAACTAATGTTCAAAGTAGTAATTTGGTAATTGCGCATAGGGAAATGGAGCGGGCGGCAAACAATGGTGTAGACAGTGAAACAGGTAGTGAACAGGGAAGCGTTATCGATCGATTGGTCGGCAACAGCTCGCCTCAGGAATCGGGAATGACAGAACACAATATTGCAAATACTGCAGACTCAGGTTTTGGGTTCTCACCGTTTTCTCAAATGAGTCAAGACACATTTTCCGCTTTTCAAAATGTGAATGTTGCCGGTGCAACTTCACTGCCGAAAAGCACTGAGGAACATGTTTCAGACACCAGTGCATTGTTATTACAATTAATGCAACAAATGGGACAAAAGCTTGAAAAGTTAGACACAATGGAACAACACCAGAGACAAACACAGCAACAGTTAGACACAGTGGAACAAAATCTCAAAAAGTTAGACACAATGGAACAAAATCAGAGACAAACACAGCAAAAGTTAGACACAGTGGAACAAAATCTTAAAAAGTTAGACTCATTGGAACAAACTCTTGAACAAACACGTGAAGATTTAACTACTGAGTTACATAACATTGAATCGAAATGTCAAAAAGTCTGTAATGACGTAAAAACTCAAATTTGTGAGCATTTTCAACCTATTTTTTCGCGGCATGAAAATGCATTACGGAATCACGAAGCAGCCATAAAAGAACTGCAAACTATTGTTCATGAAAATCATGAGACCTTGCAAGCTAAAATGGACTCAGTTGCATCTACCGATTCGGTTACGCAACTTGCAAAAACTCAGGAAAACTTAAAGGACACAGTAGAAAGACACATGGAGGAAATTAGTTCATTATCAGAGAAAGTAGCCGAACTTTCGGATCAGGTCACTAACTTATCTACAAAGGTAGATGATGATCTGAATGACACAAGACCCGTAGCCTTCAATGACACAGAAGAGTGCGAACAAATTAGGAAATTCAAACAAAATCAGAATCAAATTAATACGCAACACCAAAGAGAAATCCGGGAAGTACAAGATCAGCTGACACAGGTAATACAAGAATTACGTATTTCAGAGGACACTCGCGCTCCAACACGGGAAGAGGAACTTAGAAATACGGAAAAGCCACAAAATAATAACACAGGGCATTTCGGTAATTATGAAAGAAATTGGCAAGGTACACCGAATTTTGAGATGGAACCGCCGACACGACGTAACAATGACCAATATGCTACTCGCCGACACGATGATTTTGACTATAAGCTGTTCATTACTACACGTAAATTCAAAACGTTTAAGAATTCTGCCAACGACATTCATCCACAAGCGTGGCTCCATCAATTCTCTCATTGTTTCCCTCCCAACTGGTCATTGGAGCACAGGTTAGAATTTATGTGTGGCTACTTAGAGAATGAACCAGCTGTAAGAATGCGATCGGTCATTCACGATTGCCACAGTGAAGGAGAATTTTACCATGCCTTCCTCTCAGCATATTGGTCTCAAGCCACACAAGACCGTGTAAAACATAACATCATAATGATGAAACACTTCGAACAATCAGAATTTTCCAGTCTTGTGAAATATTTTGAAGTCATGTTGCACAAGAATCAGTACCTGTCAAACCCATACAGCCCCTCAGAACTCATCCGCATTTGCTTAATCAAATTACCTGAAAATTTACGGCATATTATTTTGGCAGGACGTTGCAAAGACGACATTGAAGCTTTTCAGGGACTGTTACAAGAATTAGAAATTGACACAGACAGTCGCGGGATGCGAAAACAGGAAAACAATCACTACAGGTCACATCCGTCACAATTCCGTGACGGCAGAAACAATAAACGGCCACGACAAACCTATTCTTACAACGTAAATCGTGACCAAAACAGACACCACCCATATGACAACCACTGGCAGAGTAATAGTTACAGGGAAAGATCACCTTTCCGCGGTAATGACTATCACAGAGACAATCAGAGAAACAGACGATATGGGAACCAAAATAACTATTATCAAGGGAGACAGAATAACTTTAGACGCAACGGTCCAGCACGCAGTTACGACCCAGGGAGAAATTCTCCACCACGTGACAGACAAGAAAGAAACTATGTAAACTACCGACAAAACGACAGACGTGAATTTCATCAGAACTGGCGGGTTTCTAACAGAGCTGGGCCCTCTGGGCAACGTGAATTTGTAGAAGTTAGGTCTCCAAATCCCAATAACGACGCGCGCCAACAAAGGAACAGACAATGACTCGCACCGCAGGCTGTTGCGTGCGCCCGCTGGCTCAGGGAAAAATAACATAGTCGCTAACCTTGAGAGAAATTCCAGTATTCTTTACGGACGAATACCGCATGATAATTGCATTCAAGTTGAAACTCTGCATACTAGGAAGAGCAAAGGGCTACACCACATTTCACATGTAAAACAGTTTATTTGCAGATAATCTGCTTTTTAACTTAGTCTTTGCAATTTTCACTTCACACCACTTGTATAATTTGTCACACTGAGAAACTGTTAACATGCAACTATGTTTTAAAGCTAACTAACCATCCAGTCAAGAACATAGGTAACTTAGACAAGTAATTGCGAATGCATTGTTATTGCGAACAGACGACACAGTGTTGTTATTTATACATTCCTCCTTGTTAGTTGCACGATTACATAACGAATATACGGCTTACATACTTAGAACATATACCAGCACTGCTAATGAAATTTTCATGCAGCATTTTGGTTTGCTTGAGAGTGGATTCTGGATTTGAGGTGCTTTCTGTGAGATACCAGACGACACAGTGGTTAGTTTATGTGACAACTACACGGTTTTATCACGACGCTACTAATGAGTGACAATTTACAATGTGGCTTTTGCGGTGTATCTGTTTTATATCTGCACAGTTTTCTGTTTTATTCTGGAAAGAAAAACATGTTTTAGTAGTAACTTTTGTGGTATAGCAACAATGAGACAGCCTTTTTCGTGGCACAACAATACGTTACTGTACAGTACTTTCTTCATCACGCCAATAAGCATAATAACTACGATATCTATACGCAAAGCATTTCACTTTTGTTTATCATGAGGTAAGTACATTGACTTCTGCAGAACTTAGCTTTCGGAGGACGATAACTATGACACTTCCACAGAATTATCTTACAGCAAGACGCACATTTAGCGCTACAGGACACGCATTTGAGAGATTAATTTTGTACTTAAGCCATTTATTTTTAAAGATTTTTGAATTACAAAGAAGGTTTTCCGTGATACATTTCATTCCATTGCAATAATCTATAACACCCGAGGGTATAATTACATTAATCCTCAGGGGAGTACACGCTTACTTTGTCTACCATGTGTGTGGCAACCACAAGGAACCCTAGCTAATATGGTATTTGCTTATACAACTTTACACATCGGTACCATATTTCTCTAACACACAAATTACACAGCTATCTGATCATTTAACTGAGAGATAAACTTTTTTTATTACATCAGTGACACATGCTTACGCAATTACACAGTTGGGTAACTTCACACTTATGAAACTGTATTTTGTCTGTAGTTTGTAAACTGATCATATTTTTTCGGACACATTGTGATGCTATGAGAGCTTTGAATGATGTATTTGGTGTGAGACCATGATTTTTAAAGTACGTTTGAGGTAGATGACACTATTGAAATGAGCAGACAATTTTTTTAGGTTTTGAAATTATTGGAGGAAGCTACGACGATTTTGAGAGTTGACTGAGGTGTTATGATGTTATTATTACGACGACAATGTGTATTATGCTGTTGAGATATGTTTATGATCAATAAGATGATGCTATATGAGGAATTTGGTTATGCTATGTATTTATTATGATGAAATATTGAAGTGTCGTCGCAAGATTGACGTGTCGACGAATATATATATATGTAATAAGGTAAGGAGTAATGAGTAGTGGGTAGGGACTCTTGACTTGTGAAACAGGATGTTGGAAACCATGAATCGTACTTTAAGAGTTATGAAATGTGTGTATATGTGTGAATGTATCACAATGCTGGCGAAAATTTTTTGAACACTGTTATATTTACAGGATTTTTTTTCTACACATTTGTTACGCAAATTTTCGACCTGTGAAATGTTTATATGAGACTGTCACTGTAGCGGAAACTGCTGTCGTAAATATGTCGGTAAGAAAGGTAAGTGACCGTGACGTAATGCGTTGCGAGCGGCCAGGTGTGCCAGTTGCCTGGAGGAAAAGCCATTATTGCGAGCCCTTTTCAGCGGCACAGGTAGAAAAAAAAAATATAAAAAAAAGATGCCATTAACCTCGCTTCTGACATTCCTTTGTAGAAAGCATCGCAAAAACGACACGGTCGAACTTGAAAACATATGATTACACTGGATGCCTAATGAAATGACGAGAAATATTTTTATGTCTATACACCTGATTATGACTACTGTCTCTCTAGTTGAGAGATTTTTCTACTAACTTATGAAATGCCACATGGCTATTGAACGATGTTCTTATGCTTTGCTGTGTACATAGTTGCTTATTTCATTTGATATCTAGTTTCTAGCTGCACTGCTGCATTGGTTCAAATAAAATTTTATAGATGTACTAATATAAATATTTTCTGTCTACAGATCCAGTAAATAATAGTTTTGTGATATATTTCAAAAAAATGAGGGAGCACAAAAAGATATTTCCCTTCACAGGAACTGCATACATAATTTTCTTTACAATATTTGGTAATTTATTTCATAGAGTAAGTTATCGTGATGCATCACCTTAGTGTTAAGATGTGGCATAGGTATTAGACATGGCCATTTTTAGTGTAATATTTTTTCTGCTTGAGCTTTGTCATGTTTAGGTATATCATTTTCTGCTGCTGTTTGCCAGGCATAGTGTTGCTGAATTTTAATTTGTGTTACTCTGCTAAGCCAGATTTTTTTTTTTTTTTTTTTGCTCATTGCCTCATATTAGTTGTAATGTTGAATTGCTTGGTAATTTAGATTTACTGTAGCTTGCTTTGCAACTTTCCATTTTTTTGTCATTGCTGTTTGTGTTAATTGTTTTGTGCTGCTGCACTGCCTCGTCCCATAGTTTAATATCTGAGCTCAGTAGATTTAAGTTATATTATGAGGGGGTAGACTATATAAGAACCTAACTATGGAGAATAGGGAAATAATGCTTTGAAAGTTATATGAAAACGATTTGGGCCTAAATGAGTATTGTACAATGAGCCATATTTATTTTGAAAGAAATATGGTTAGAATACAGAAAAGAGGTACAGATAGGACTTTTTGGGAATAATGATGAACGAAGGGAGATCTCCAAGAACAAAAAAGGTTTTGTTCGCAAAATACTGCAGTACCAAATGTTACACTGAAAACAAACCCTGTCCTTTTCTCCTGTGTTATTCTGGTATGTGTATATGTACCCTTGTGTATTTGTCTTTTTCCTGTCTTTATGTGTTTAGCTAATAAGATTTATGTTGTAGAATTTTTCAAATACTAAGTTATTTTCTTTGTAAAGATGTTTAGACATTATTTATTCTGTTCTGATTTAATGCTCATGTGTGAAATTAATGTTTCGAAAACCATTCTCATTATTTTATATATTCACTTATGTCATAATTCCTGTAACACTGATGTATATGTTATTTCGATTCTTTTGTAAAGTTTGTTACTACAAATGTTATCTGAATTGTTATGTTCTTTAATGATGTATTTTGTACCTTTGTAATTGTATTCTTATGTTATAAAATTGTAATTGACACCAGTTCATCATATTATTAACTTGTAAGTTCCATTTCACTGCACACGTTTCTGTTGGTCATAGTATATGGACAATATGTGAGAAGTTGGGACTGTTAGTGTTTGCACGTGTGTTACTAATTCAGCAAGGGACTGGATAACAGCATTGCTGGTTCTAAGGACAGTTCCGAAAACTTTGTGAGTGCACAAGTGGTGGTTTATGGACTTGCTATATTATCCGCAAGACTCTGCAATGGTGATTGTGCACCTGCACAGTCACAACAGATGGCTGCTGGCTATCTCTACAAGGACTACAGTGGGTCTGCATCTACGATGACCCACCAACGCCATTATTTCTACAAGGACTACAGTGGGTCTGCATCTTTGATGACCCACCAATACCATTATCTCTACAAGGACTACAGTGGGTCTGCACCTCTGGTGGCCCACCAATACCATACTCTCTACCAGGACTACAGTGGGTCTGCTCTGTGATGACCTACCTACCAATATTCTTCCAAACTACGACTGACTCTGCTGTGGGTTTGCTCTGTTGTGGCCCATTATCTGTCAGCATGTCAAGAGTCAGCACTGTCTTTCCGTTGGAAGGACAACGCTACTTCTTCAAGACTGCATGGAAATCCACTACTTCCGTGTGCATTTTCTTTTACTGCTCAGACTTTGAGAAAAACACTGCTATTCTACTGTTATGTACGATTAGGACTGTCTTTATGGACTGTGAGAAAATTTGAGCTCTTGACCAACGTTGTATCAATAAGTGTGTGCATTTGATATCTTTGTTATTGTAATTATGAAAAATTTTTTCAAATCTGTATTGGGCACTGCCCAAACCAATTTGTAAAATTTTTTGTGGGGAGCATGGGGGCTATGTAAGTAGGCTGTTTATGTTTTCTCTATGTAAGTAGGCTGTTTATGTTTTCTTATTGGCAACGTTACGTAGCGCTCAATATGAAAATCACTGGCTGTGCTGTGTGCAGTCTGTGGCTAGTTTACATTGTTGTCTGCCATTGTAGTGTTGGGCAGCGGCAGCTGGATGTGAACAGCGCGTAGCGTTGCGCAGTTGGAGGTGAGCCGCCAGCAGTGGTGGATGTGGGGAGAGAGATGGCGGAGTTTTGAAATTTGTCATGAACTGCTATATTTATATATGATGATATCAAGGTAAATACATTGTTTGTTCTCTATTAACATCTTTCATTTGCTAACTATCCCTATCAGTAGTTAGTGCCTTCCATAGTTTGAATCTTTTATTTAGCTGGCAGTAGTGGCGCTCGCTGTATTGCAGTAGCTTGAGCAGCGAAGATTTTTGTGAGGTAAGTGATTTGTGAAAGGTATAGTTTAATGTTAGTCAGGGCCATTCTTTTGTAGGGAATTTTGAAAGTCAGATTGCGTTGCGCTAACAAAATATTGTGTGTCAGTTTAAGGACAGTCTTGTATAATTAATTGTTCAAAGGGGACGTTTCAGATTCATCGAACCAGCTTAAAGCTATTTTGCTACCGTTCCATTCTCGAACGGCGCGCTGGAAAATCTAGCACCTAAGTCTTTTTGTGCGAGGTCGGATTCGTGTTATTTTATCATGATGATTGTTTCTCTCTGTGTAGGTGGACACCATTAAAGGAGAAATTTTTTGATTGAAGTTTCATGAGCAAAAAGCCTTTGCTACTCCAATTCACGTATCTTGTCCATGGCACTGTCTCCCCTATTTCGCGATAATACAAAACGAGCTGTCCTCCTTTGAACTTTTTCAATGTTCTCCGTCAGTCCCGTCTGATACGGATCTCGCATTGTACAGCAATAGTCCAGAAGATGGCGGACAAGTGTATTGTAAGCAGTCACTTTAGTAGACCTGTTGCACTTTATAAGTTTTCTGCCAATCGCAGTCTTTGGTTTGCTTTACCCAACGGTCAAACTTCAATTTAAGTTATTCGTGACTGTAATCCCTAAGTATTCAGTTGAATTTACAGCGTTCAGATTCGCGTGATTTAACATGTAACAGAAATTTGGCAGATTTATTTTAGTACACATATGGATGACTTCACACTTTTTATTATTTAGAGTGAATTGCCACTTTTCGCACGATACAGACATCTTGTTTAAATCATTTTGCAATTGGATTTGATCACCTGACGACTTTACAAGAAGGTAGATGACTGCATCATCTGAGAACAATCTACGAGGACCTCTGAGATTGTCTCCTATATCGTTTGTGTAGACCATGAACAGCAGAGGGCCTGTAATACTTCCTTGGATAACGCCAGATGTTACTTCAGTTTTACACGATAACCTTCTGTCAATTACTACGAACTGTGACCTTTCTGGCAGGAAACCACTAATCCAGTCACACAAGTGAGACAACACCCCATAGTCATGCAACTCAATTGAAAGTCGCTTATCGGTATCAAAACCCTTCTGGAAATCTGAAAATGTGGAGTGAAACTGACGTCCGGCCGCGCGGGATTAGCCGAGCGGTCTATGGCGCTGCAGTCATGGACTGTGCGGCTGGTCCCGGCGGAGGTTCGAGTCCTCCCTCGGGCATGGGTGTGTGAGTTTGTCCTTAGGATAATTTAGGTTACGTAGTGTGTAAGCTTAGGGACTGATGACCTTAGCAGTTAAGTCCCATAAGATTTCACACACATTTGCACATTTTTGATTAGCCGAGCGGTCTAAGGCGCTGCAGTCATGGACTGTGCATCTGGTCCCGGCGAAGGTTCGAGTCCTCCCTTGGACATGGGTGTTTGTGCTTGTCCTTAGGATAATTTAGGTGAAGTAGTCTGTAAGCTTAGGGACTGATGCCCTTAGCAGTTAAGTCCCATAAGATTTCACACACATTTGAACATTTTTTTTTGAAACTGACTTCCCCTGTCGCTAGTAGTCGTTACTTCGTGAGAATAAAGAGCTAGCTGTGTTTCACAAGCACAATATTTTCTAAATCCTAAATCTGCTAATGCTATGAACGTAAGTTCGTGTTTCTCACTTATCCTCCAAGATAAGTCGTAAAACTCATATGGCCTCGCGTGTTTCTACAGAACACATGCAAATCTTTCTCGGGGTCGACTTTTGCATTAGAGGTATGGTATACATTTACATCCAGAAGTGTCCCACCTTGTGTGAGTGAAAAGGATGGAATCACGCAACTGGTAGTCTTCAAACATTGTAGGAACTTGAAAGGAATTGTCAGGAGGCGCCGTCGAATTGGTCATAACGCGGCCTTTTTTTGTCATAACGGGAATATTTTGTTCCAACTTCGGAAAATAACTACGTCACACTGCGCTATTTCGTCTCTTGCACTTCAATGAAACATGTATCGGGCCAGTCGATAGAAAAGGGTCATGCTCAACGGCGAGGGTCTACTGGACCAAGCACTGTGGTTAGAGCTCATCGGAACTGCGGTGTCCGCAACGATATAATGGACCATATATTTTATCCACACCTTCATTTGTGCGCTAGAGAATTAAATAACTGTTAATGCGTCGGAGTCAACGGTTCAATTCTGTCTGCTGCAAGCTTGCAATGTCCACCTATGACAATTATCACTTTTCATTTAATCTCATAAAATTTAACATTGTGGAGCATGCATCACCCAAAACCAAACTTGGTGTTGTTCCACCCCTCTTTTCATCACTGCAGGTGGAACTAGGAAATTTTCGGTTTAGTATTCAGTATTAAACATTTTATTGTGACTTCTAGATTGTTTCTCTTCCATTGCTCAGGTGTCCCAGAAATGTTGCGACATATTTCGAGGAATTGCAGAGAGTGTGTTGAGGAACAAATCGAGGACAAAGACCAGTGTCCAGAAAGGTCGTCGAATTACGCTATAGAGTGTGGAAGTTATAGGCGCTGACACCTGCCACTAGGCTACACCTCAGACAGTAAATGTGACTTTGTGTACTGACAGACTGTTGGCGGAACATGTCCCAATGCTTTTTGTTATTCAGTGATCACGAATGATTGCCTCGATAGCCAGTCGAGAAAATGGAGCTTGCTGCTGCGTAGACAGGCTTTGTCTCCTATGAATGTGATGCTCTGTGAAGGATAACGGTTTCGAACATGGGTTTACATCTGAAGTTTATTTTTCTCCTGTATACCGAAAAACATCGGGGATTCCAGGAGAAAAGAAAAATGCAGATGGAGACCAGTGTTTGAAACGCTCATCCACCAGAGATGTCTCCAGTTACTATCGAGAGTAAGATACTTGAATTGGATCATTCAGCACCGTGAATTTCCTGGCAACCGACTTCTCGCCGATTAAGGAAAATCAGCTACCTGACAAAGACAGAAGAGAACACTGCAAACCCACACAGCCTGGCGATTTTGCAACCACCAGCTCTTGCTTCGGTGACATCTTAGATCACATCAGAAGGCGTGGCCGTATATCAGGTCTGCCTCAGACGACCGTTTAAGTCACTGCTCGAATCAAAACCCAAAAAATGGTTCAAATGGCTCTGAGCATTATAGGACTTAACATCTGAGGTCATCAGTCCCCTAGAAATTAGAACTATTTAAACCTAACTAACCTAAGGACATCACACACATCCATGCCCGAGACAGGATTCGAACCTGCGACCGTAGCAGTCGCGCGGTTCCGGACTGAAGCACCTAGAACCGCTCGGCAAACGCGGCCGGCTCAAAACCCAAATCGGATAATTATTCTTACAAAAGTTAGCATCTCCAGTCTCGGAAACTGTATGTTACATTGCTTCAGTAAAGCTTACCGAGAGAGACTTAAATAAGCGGCCTAAATATTTCGCCAATTAGCACCAAAATTATAATTACAGCTTTTTGAATGTAATGCCACCCGCTTCTCCCCGCCCATTTCCCCAAAACCAGGTTTGGTGTTATTCCACCCCTCCTCTCATCAGCGCAGGTGGAACTAGGAAATTTTCGTGGATTCAGTATTCAGCCGGGAGGCTCGCTTAGATGTCTCTCGATTGTCGGTTGTCCCCTTGGGTGGCCCTCTTTGCTTGAGCGCGCCTCTAAGGTGCGACAGCGGTGTCTCGGTAGTTGGGAGTTGGTTTTCAAGCAGTAAAGGGTTGGAGAAAGGACCGCGGCTTGAAGAAAGTGACTACGGAGGATTCTGCTGGTAGCCGAGGAAGTCGTGAGTCTGTATGGGCAGTCGGGTGTTTTGGACGGCCAGCGGAGTTGTTTGCAAGGAACGCGACGGTGAAATGACCCGCGTCCGCTGTTTGTGCCTGTGGCGCTATATCTAGGGAAGTCAATTTGCGAGTGATAACTGAAACGTGGATTCGCGGCCATCTCCTACTAGATGCAAGCGGACGGTTCGCTGTCTGAATATTGCATCAGTGAATTAAAACTTCGACCTTTTACATGAATCTTGCGGTCGTTAAAATGTGTGTTGAGCTTCAAGACGTTCCCCCAGAACAGGTCAAAGGCTTTCCTACTCTAAACTTTACTATTACCGAGTGAATTCGTGAGTTTAAATTACTATTTCCCTCTTTTAAATGGTATTGCGATACAATTCTTAATGGCTGTCTTATTGCGTTTTTTAAGATTCTTTAGATTTAGAAATCTTCACTTGTCAATGGTAAAATAATGACGGCGTCCTCTTGGGTAAAATATTCCAGAGGTAAAATAGTCCCCCATTCGGATTTCCGGGCGGGGACTACTCAAGAGGACGTCGTTATCAGGAGAAAGAAAACTGGCGTTCTACGGATCGGAGCGTCGAATGTCAGATCCCTCAATCGGGCAGGTAGGTTAGAAAATTTAAAAAGGGAAATGGATAGGTTAAAGTTAGATATAGTGGAAATTAGTGAAGTTCGGTGACAGGAGGAACAAGACTTTTGGTCAGGTGAATACAGGGTTATAAATACAGAATCAAATAGGGGTAATGCAGGAGTAGGTTTAATAATGAATAAAAAAGTAGGAGTGCAGGTAAGCTACTACAAACAGAATAGTGAACGCATTATTGTGGCCAATATAGACACGAGGCCCACGCCTACCACAGCAGTACAAGTTTATATGCCAACTACATCTGCAGATGACGAAGAAATTGATGAAATGTATGATGAGATAAAAGAAACTATTCAGATTGTGAAGGGAGACGAAATTTTAATAGTCATGGGTGACTGGAATTCGGTAGTAGGAGATGGGAGATAAGGAAACGTAGTAGGGGAATATGGATTGGGGGTAAGAAATGAAAGAGGAAGCCGCCTGGTAGAATTCTGCACAGAGCACAACTTAATGCTAGCTAACACTTGGTTCAAGAATCATGAAAAAAAGCTGCATATATGGGAGAAGCTTGGAAGTATTAGAAGGTATCAGATAGATTATGCAATGGCAAGACAAAGATTGAGGAACAAGGTTTTAAATTGTAAGTCACTTCCAGGGGTAGATGTGGAATCTGAGCACTATCTACTGGTTATGAACTGTAGATTAAAACTGAAGAAACTGCAAAAATGTGGGAATTTAAGGAAATGGGACCTGAATAAACTGACTAAACCAGAGGCTGTACACAGTTTCAGGGAGAGCATGAGGGAACAATTGACAGGAATGGGGGAAAGAAATACAGTAGAAGAAGAATGGGTAGCTTTGAGGGATGAAGTAGTGAAGGCAGCAGAGGATCAAGTAGGTAAAAAGACGAGGGCTAGTAGAAATCCTTGGGTAACAGAAGAGATACCGAATTTAATAGACGAAAGGAGAAAATACAAAAAGGCAGTAAATGAGGCAGGCAATAACGAATACAAAAGTCTGAAAAATAAGATCGACAGCAAGTGCAAAATGGCTAAGCAGGGATGGTTGGAGGACAAATGTAAGGATGCAGAGGCTTATCTCACTAGGGGTAAAACAGATACTGCCTACAGTAAGATTAAAGAGACCTTTGGAGAAAAGCGAACCACTTGTATGAGTATCAAGAGCTCAGATGGAAACCGAGTTCTAAGCAAAGAAGTGGAAGCAGCAAGGTGGAAGGAGTATATAGAGGATCTATACAAGGGCGATGTACTTGAGGGCAATATTATGGAAATGGGACAGGATGTAGATGAAGATGAAATGGGAGATATGATACTGCGTGAAGAGTTTGACAGAGCACTGAAAGACCTGAGTCGAAACAAGGCCCCAGGAGTAGACAACATTCCATTATAACTACTGACAGCCTTGGGAGAGACAGTCCTGACTAAACTCTACCATCTGGTGAGCAAGATGTATGAGACAGGCGAAATATCCTCAGACTTCAAGAAGAATATAATAATTCCAACCCAAAGAAATCAGGTGTTGACAGATATGAAAATAAACGCACTTTCAGTTTAATAAGTCACGGCTGCAAAATACGAACGCGAATTCTTTACAGATGAATGGAAAAACTAGTAGAAGCCGACCTCAGGGAAGATTAGTTTGGATTCCATAGAAATATTGGAACACTTGAGGCAATACTGACCCTACGACTTATGTTAGAAGAAAGATTAAGGAAAGGCAAACCTACGTTTCTAGCATTTGTAGACTTAGAGAAAGCTTTTGACAATGCTGACTGGAATACTCTCTTTCAAATTCTAAAGGTGGCAGGGGTAAAATACAGGGAGTGAAAGGCTATTTACAATTTGTACAGAAACCAGATGGCAGTTATAGGGGTAGAGGGACATGAAAGGGAAGCAGTGGTTGGGAAGGGAGTGAGACAGGGTTGTAGCTTCTCCCCAAGTCGAGTGATGCTGAGGGAATTCGATTAGGAAATGAGACACTTAAAGTTGTAAAGGAGTTATGCTATTTGGGGAGCAAAATAACTGATGATGGCCGAAGTAGAGAGGATATAAAATGTAGACTGGCAACGGCAAGAAAAGCGTTTCTGAAGAAGAGAAATTTGTTAACATCGAGTATAGATTTAAGTGTCAGGAAGTCGTTTCAGAAAGTATTTGTATGGAGTGTAGCCATGTATGGAAGTGAAACATGGACGATAAATAGTTTGGACAAGAAGAGAATAGAAGCTTTCGAAATGTGGTGCTACAGAGGAATGCCGAAGATTAGATGGGTAGATCACATAACTAATGAGGAGGTATCGAATAGCATTGAGGAGAAGGGGAGCTTGTGGGTCAACTTGACTAGAAGAAGAGAAGAAGGGATCCGTTGGTAGGACATGTTCTGAGGCATCAAGTGATCACCAATTTAGTATAGGAAGGCATCGTGGAAGGTAAAAATCGTAGAGGGAGACCAAGAGACGAATACACAAAGCAGATCCAGAAGGATGTCGGTTACAGTAGGTACTGGGAGCTGCAGAAGCTTGCACAGGATAGAGTAGCATGGAGAGCTGCATCAAACCAGTCTCAGGAGTGAAGACCATAACAACAACAACAACACTTGTTAATTATAGAAGTATCTTTGACTGTGACTTCTAGATCGTAACCCCTCCGTTACACAGCCAGTCCCACAAATGTTGCAACAAACTACGAGGGATTTTAGAGCGTGTGTCGAGTAAAACATCGAGGAGAGAAACCCGTGTCCGGATATGTCGTCCAACGACGTTATAGAGCGTCGAAGTTACAGGCGTCGCCGCCTGCTATTATGCCACCACTTACACAGCTGACGGACTGTACGCAGAGTGCAAAGCGTTCTCCCAGAACAGGTCAAAGGCTGTGACTACTCTAAACTACTCTATTCCCGAGTGAATTCGTGTTTTACTACTCGCTCTTTTAATTACACTACTGGGAATTAAAATTGCTACACCACGAAGATGACGTGCTACAGACGCGAAATTTAACCGACAGGAAGAAGATGCTGTGATATGCAAATGATTAGCTTTTCATAGCGTTCACACAAGGTTGGCGTCGGTGGCGACACCTACAACGTGCTGACATGAGGAAAGTTTCAACCGATTTCTCATACACAACCAGCAGTTGACCGGCATTGCATGGTGAAACGTTGTTGTGATGCCTCGTGTAAGGAGGAGAAATGCGTACCATCATGTTTCCGACTTTGATAAAGGTCGGATTGTAGCCTATCGCGATTGCGGTTTATCGTATCGCGACATTGCTGCTCGTCTTGGTCGAGATCCAATGACTGTTAGTAGAATATGGAATCGGTGGGTTGAGGAGGGTAATACGGAACGCCGTGCTGGATCCTAACAGCCTCGTATCACTAGCAGTCGAGATGACAGGCATCTTATCCGCATGGCTGTAAGGGATCGTGCAGCCACGTCTCGATCCCTGAGTCTACAGATGGGGACGTTTCCAAGACAACAACCATCTGCACGAACAGTTCGACAACATTTGCAGCAGCATGCACTATGATTTCGGAGACCAAGGCTGCGGTTACCCTTGACTCTGCATCACAGTCAAGAACGCCTGCGATGGTGTACTCAACGACGAACCTGGGTGCACGAATTTTTCTGATGAATCCAGGTTATGTTTACAGCTTCGTGATGGTCGCATCCGTGTTTGGCGACACCGCGGTGAACGCACATTGGAAGCGTGTGTTCGTCATCGCCATACTGGCGTATCACCCGGCGTGATGGTTACACGTCTCGGTCACCTCTTGTTCACATTGACGGCACATTGAACCGTGGACGTTACATTTCAGATGTGTTAAGACCCGTGGCTCTACCCTTCATTCGATCCCTGCGAAACCCTACATTTCAGCAGGATAATGCACGACCGCATGTTGCAGGTCCTGTACGGGCCTTTCTGGATACAGAAAATGTTCGACTGCTGCCCTGGCCAGCACATTCTCCAGATCTCTCACCAATTGAAAACGTCTGGTCAATGGTGGCCGAGCAACTGGCTCGTCACAATAAGCCAGTTACTACTGTTGATGAACTGTGGTATCGTGTTGAAGCTGCATGGGTAGCTGTACCTGTACACGCTTTCCAAGCTCTGTTTGACACAATGCCCAGGCGTATCAAGGCCGTTATTACAGCCAGAGGTGGTTGTTCTGGGTATCTATTTATCAGGATCTATGCACTCAAATTGCGTGAAAATGTAATACCTCTCAGTTTTAGTATAAAATATTTGTCCAATGAATACTAGTTTATCATCTGCGTTTCTCCTTTGTGTAGCAATTTTAATGGCCAGTAGTGTAGTATTGCGGTACAAGCCGTAACGGCTGTCTTATTGTGGGTTATTTTTAAAAGTCTTGAAATATAGAACTCCTTCCTTGTTAGTTGTATAAGCATCTTTAAGTAAACATATTGATCAAGCTTTTTGGCCGCGTGTTATGTCGTGGGTTCCTAGTTGTCTGTAAACTACGACCTGAGTAAGAACATTGTTTTGAGTTGGACTTCTAGGAGTGTAATGATTACTCTTACGTAAAGGCCATTAGATGCAGGTTGAGTTATTCTAATTGCTTAGTAATAGCAATAGTTCCCTGAAAATTCGCCCAAAATGTAATTATGAAAAAAATTGGAAATTTGCGGTAAGGTCTTATGGGACCAAACAGCTGAGGGAATCAGCCCCTAAGCTTACGCACTGCTTAATCTATCTGAAGTTAACGTACACTAAGGACGACACACACACCCCTGCCCGCGGGAGGACTCGAACCTCCGACGCGGGGAGCCGCGAGGATCGTGACAAGGCGCCTCAGATCGCTCGGTTACCCCGCGCGTCTGTAATTATGATTTTGGTGCTAGCTGGCGAAATATTTAGGCCACATATTTAACCCCATCTCTGTCTGGCGTGTTATGAAATGATTTCTTCAATTTCGGCATTAATGCTTAAGTTAATTTTGTTGTCGCTACTGACAAATTTTAAAAGACCTTCTGCAGCATTAGGCGTTGTCAGATGAGCCTGCTCATTTAACTATCACGCCCCTCTCACGCCTCCTTCTAACGATGTGTTACTTCGTGTGTTAGCTGGCCTATAATTACGTAATACAACTTTCGTTTTTTTTGAAATAGTTTTCGGCAGTGCTCCATTTGGTCTGGCTGGCTGTGAACGTGCCCCGGCGCGCGGAAGCGGCCGGTGTTTCCCGGACAGTTTTTCGGTGTCCCACCTCACCGTAAAGCCACCGCGGTTTCACACGGAGCCTTGGGGAACCAAGCAGTTTCCTTAAACATTCTACTATTGTTGTATCTTATATAATGTTGCTAACTTTAATCATGGATGCTTTTACTGATCCACTTCGTTCAGTTGTTTTTTTTTTTTTTTTAAGAACAACCTTTTCATTTTTAATGCAACTAGCAAATGGTTTAAACTTATGTTTTCAAGATTCTGAATTTTGTTTACTTTTAAATTCGTTAAATTCATTAACTTAACACCTGCAAATAATTTTGGATTTGAAGTAGAAGTTTCAACGATTTATGAGAAATAATCCAAACAATTGTAGTAAGATTTGTTTGCAATAATTCGTCACTGTCACGCCACTGACTCACGAAGATGCTGTGGATATTTTGCTGCATGTTTTATTAAATAAAATGTTGTACTTGAACTTGGATGATGCTGTTGTTGTTATCCCCTTCGGTCCACCATTCTAGAGGCGAATGTACTGAATACCAATGTGCTTTGTTAAAGGAATGCAGTATGTTCTCAAGTACATGGCATCATTATCCCTATTCTTTGTGTTAATCATCAAGTCAGTCGGTGACAGGGATTCAGTTGGTCATCTTCTACTTCATAACAGAGCTTGAGGAGACACCCCGTTCGAAAGTAAAGCGACTCTAATTTTGATCATTTTGTGCGCAGGAGCATCTAAATATATTTGAAAAAGCGTTCAGTCCTGCGGAAGTAAAGCTGTTAAGGAGGGCGCGCATAGTGCTTGGTTAGTTCAATATGTAGGGCACTTGCCCGTGAAAAGAAAGAAACAAAAAGATCATAGATGCGAGACCTGCAGTGGCTGAAAAGGCTCTATATGAGTCAATCAATAATGTTTTACCGAAATTTAATTGCATTTCCCATGTCCTTAGCATCTCATACTTTCGGTGCGCTTAATAAATCATGCCAGGTGGAGGAGTCAGTAGCTGAGTGTGTCATTATCAGGCAAAATTCCATACATTCTTTGAATTCATCTTTCTTTTGCATCTGTTTTACATGCACATATGTCGATTTATCAAGTATCTGTGTTTCTTCCACCTTCTCCACTCGTGATCGTGATGTGTTGTAATTGTACACCAATCGTTTAATTTTATTTAATTGTGACACTGAACCAAATTTACATTAAATTCTCTTTGAATTAAATCTGAATATACATAGTTTATTGAACATATCTTTTATATACCATTCAGTATATTGAATGTAACGATCATATTCTTTCAATAGATACCGTTCACGGCACACAGTTGTAATCGGCCAGGAAATTACATACACAGGTATTTGCGGGTCATTACAGGACACTTCATGTATTATAATTGTCCGTTATTTTCTGTGTAACCAGACTTCGCCTTCACATTATCAGGTTTTTTGGGGAACGTTTAACCCTTAATTCTAGCGTGTGTTGCATCGCTATACTTCCCTCGTTATATTGTATCGACAGCGTTAATGCGTGTGGTATTCGATTTATGAAGAAAAAAGTGGTCAGTTCAGTATGTCGGTAGATAAGTCACGAGTATTAACCATACACTCCCCTTTGCATATTGTTATTTATCAAAGACCTTGTTTAGATATTCTGATTAGCTTTAAAAAAATACTGCGGCGCACATTATGTGAGATAAGCCAACAACGTTAATGAGGGCTCCAGTGATGGAACTTTCCGCATAGACTAGCCCGAATACCGGTGGAATGTGTTGGGATGCATAGAGGTATCACATCATGGGATTTCGACGTTATGTGTAAAAGAAATTCAGCAGTCCAATATTAACTATGGTTCAAATGGCTCTGAGCACTATGGGACTTAACATCTATGGTCATCAGTCCCCTAGAACTTAGAACTACTTAAACCTAACTAACCTAAGGACATCACACACATCCATGCCCGAGGCAGGATTCGAACCTGCGACCGTAGCAGTCGCGCGGCTCCGGACTGAGCGCCTAGAACCGCTAGACCACCGCGGCCGGCAATGTTAACTATGAAATGCTTTATTTTGTGTCTACAGTCTTGAACAGTTTGTAGTAAGAGTGGAATCCAGGCACTACCGACCTGTTTAAACTCTGCAAAGCATATTCTGCTAATACATGAAAGTTACGATATTGCACTGCCAGTGTCGTTAGGAAGAACGATGCATCGTTCTTCCTAGCAACGCAGGCACTGCAATATCACATTTATCCAACGACACCGGGAAGAGGCTTTCAGTTAAAATGTCCTCCCCAGAACCGGAATTACATAATGTGTGTACGAGTACACAGTTTCATGCAGGAACGACGACATAGAGGTTTGGGACTGGCCGTGAGTCGTGCACGGATAGCCAAAGTGGCTAGAGTCCCAGTCCGGCACAAGTTTTCATGTTCGCCATTTCCTTATTCACAGCTGCGAATACATTTCCCTTACATGAAAGTTCCCCTAGAAATACATTGCGTTAACGTAAAATGAGATGCTGTCGTCGTAGTTCGCCGGCCGGAGTGGCCGAGCGGTTCTAGGCGCTTCAGTCTGGAACTGCGCGACCACTACGGTTCGCAGGTTCGAATCCTGCCTCGGGCATGGATGTTTGTGATGTCCTTAGGTTGGTTACGTTTAATTAGTTCTAAGTACTGGGGACTACTGACCACAGAAGTTAAGTCCCATAGTGCTCAGGGCCATTTGAACCATTTTTGTAGTCGTAGTTGCTTTTATGGGAGTTTGAGAGAGAGGTGTCACATCTTCGTACATATGGTAGTTGAAACCTGGTTGGTAGGTACTCAGAGACTACACAGGATAAGGTTACGATTGTGAATGGGGCCGTAAACACTGTGAATTGCACAATCAAACACACAACTTTATTTTCCTTAGAACCACTTATTTACACATTGCTTTAAAAGATCACAATTATACAATACGACTGAAGCCCTAGTTACAGAAAATTTGAGATGCTCTCTGGCCTGAAGGCCCAAAACCACACCAAAAACAAGAAAGGCTGAAGGCTTAGAAATCAAAAGCAATTAAAAATAGAAGTTAAAATTAAAGAAAAACATGCAATTGAAAATAATTAGCGGCTGAAGACCTACACTACAAGTCTGAAGGACAACACATTAATAAAGAATTTTTTCTAACCAAGAAATTTATTTTTAAACATACAACAGAACGGCCGAAAGCCTAATTAAAGAAATATTAACTTATTGCACAGTTGAAGGCCACAAACAAATTTGAAACAATGGCTGAAGGCCTGAACAACAAGTCAGACAAACAATTTAAAATAAACCCCTTGCTTCTTATAAAAAAATTTCTTTAAAGAGTACACACGGTTGAAGGCCTTATTAAGAGTGGTTCACGTAAAACCTTGACTGAAGGCACACATAACACATCGAACAACTAGCAGCTTAGGGCCTGGATTACAAACAATTTGAGATAGAACAAATTTTAAGGAAAAAATATTTTTTAAAAATAAAATCAATCTTCAAAATTTTAATTTAACACGGCTGAAGGCCTTTATGTAAAATTAAAAAAGAACTGAATTAATACACGGCCGGAGGCCTCGTGCAATACTTCAAACTACAATGAAAATCTCAATCTAAAACAAACAGAACAAGTGGTGCTCAGTAGTGTTCCAAGATCGGCCTGAGAAGGTAGGTCAAACGTAAGGTACGGTGAGACAGGCAGCTAAGAGCTGAAGTTAAATAATCGGATGGCAACCCGAACTGGGTACGGTCCAAGTTCCGACCAACAATTTCAGCAAATTCCTTCCGTCCGACCAACGGCACAACTAGGGAAAATATCAGCCGAGGACGAGGATACGAACAACACTACCTCTTCAGAAATTGGCATCTAAAAACAGCCAAGGGAACAATAACTAGTCTAAGCAAAATATGAACCAAACAACTTAAGACGCTGTCGAACTACACGCCGTGCCAGACAGCATCAACACGACGAGGAAAGGCACACTGCCGGAAAACTACACTAACGACCATGACAGGTAACTGGGGCGTTAACGGCCACAGGGCACTAAACACCGCTAGTGCAGTTCACTGGCAAGTAACAGTCAATTTCATAATGAATCACAATATGGGAAGACGGCTGCAAGATTTCGCCGACTCCAACACATTATACTTTGTTCCCAGCCCGAACTGCCCAGGGTGCAACAACCCGCAAATAAACGAAGAGATGTCACAATAGTTGAGGTTTCGTAACAGGTTAACTGATCACTCAACTTCAGCGTCCAGGTTCGGTGGGCAATGAACTTCGTCACTCGCGCAGCTAGCGCCTCACGATCCGACAGCGCTTGGACGCCGCCGGCGGTCCCGGCTTGGCTCGCTCTGCGGAGACTTCCTCGTTGCTCCGTCCCAACCGACTGACTACCACACACACCACCACCACCCGGAAATACAAGCGGTCACAGCAGAGATAGTGTCCGACCCCGGTAGCTGAGTGGTCTGCATGCAGTCCTTGACTTCTGGTACAAAGTTGTGACCTCGCATAGCACACTCACCCGAAAACCATCTTACCGAGGAACTTTTGCCGGTTATCTCCGCAGCGTCTTCCTTGACCACCCGGGCATGGGTGTGTGTGATGTCCTTAGGTTAGTTAGGTTTAAGTAGTTCTAAGTTCTAGGGGACTTATGACCTAAGATGTTGAGTCCCATAGTGCTCAGAGCCATTTGAACCATTTTTTGAACATCTTTTAGTCCTTCTTCTCAATGAATCTCGTACTCTTTCAAATACACCTGGCTCCATTCGGATTGCGTCACAATCATTGGTCACATGCTCCTGTAATGTATGCACGTTGTCAGTAGGTTGGGCGTATACCGATGGCTTTAAATGTCCCCTTAGCAGAAATCCAATGGATTTATATCTCGTGAACAGGCAGACCATGTTACTGGAACGCCTCGACCAACCCATCGCCCACCAAACGTTGCGGTGGAGCACTAGCACACTATATGTACAAAATGGGATGGTGCACCGTCATCCATAAAGCACAGTCGCTGTTTTTCTGCAAGGGTAACGTTCTCCAATGTCGCTGGCAATGCATCGCGCAGCAGTTGATGATACACATTTTAATCAAAAATGGCTCTGAGCACTATGGGACTTAACATCTGTGGTCATCAGTTCCCTAGAACTTAGAACTACTTATACCGAACTAACCTAAGGACATCACACACATCCATGCCCGAGGCAGGATTCGAACCTGCGACCGTAGCAGTCGCGCGGTTCCGGACTGACATTTTAATCTCTTTGATAAAGAGTATGGCAATATTAATATGTCATCGATAATTTCTGCCCATACATTCATACTGAAATGATCTTGATGTCCCGCCATCATGATCTCTCGAAGACTTGTATCTACCAAGAAGTGCGCCTTGTGGTAATTTACTATGACATTTCTTGTGAATCCAACTTCATCTGTAAATAAAATGGAGGCAGTGAACTGCAGATCTTCAACGGCCTATACCTTAGCAGGTATTGGTTTCCGGACATATCATTATAGGAAATTGCCGCGCGGGATTAGCCGAGCGGTCTAAGGCGCTGCAGTCCTGGACTGTGCGGCTGGTCCCGGTGGAGGTTCGAATCCCCCATCGGGCGTGTGTGTGTGTGTTTGTACTTAGGATAATTTAGGTTAAGTAGTATGTAAGTTTAGGGACTGATGACCTTTGCAGTTAAGTCCCATAAGATTTCCCACCCATTTGTAGGTTTGACCAACACTACCTCCTGTAGAAACACGTGACGGCAGCGTGCGGCAGATGGACATTTGGATCGGGGGGCCGTGCTCGCATGGCCGATGCGTTTAAGGCAACTGCTCGAGTAAAGTGGAAAATCCATGTTCGAATCCCGGACCGGCGCAAATTTTCATATCTCGCCGTTGAGTTCTCTCAGAGCCCCACTGCAGCTAAATATCTGATACTTATTCCGTCATGTCTTGTTTATAGCTGTCGATCGAACTATCTGATCTTCCGGACACTTTTTTTTTCAGTAGCTGCTTATATTTTATGACCCACCGTCTAATTTCTTATGGTTGGTCGTATGTTGCCACTTATCCGCTGTGACTGGGTCCGGGGTCCGGAGTGACTGAAAGTAACACCACCCCGGCTCCCGTCTCCACTCACACCGTTGCCCGTGTCCCGCCACGTGGAGGCGGGCTCTATTTGTTTAGATCCATTTGATATTTTTTTTGTGCAGCATTAGAAAAACTTATAACTAATACAAAATCAAGTAAGATATTAATAAACAAAACGAAATTAAATATTTAGAAAGAAGGAAGGAAGATAACTGAATAGAGAAGGGATAGGTATAATATTGCCCGTCACCTGGTTGTGGGCGGCGGCCCGTGTCTTGGAATGACCCTCAAGACGCTGGCCGTCGCTCACCATACCTTTAACATCTACCATCCTAAAAATTAACTTAACTAGAAGAGATTAGAGTAAGTTAAAGCTAGAAACTAAGACTAAGACCTCCATGTCCAGCCTGCTAAACTATTTACGATATACAATAGAGAGGTAACTGATTTTGCGCTTGGCTCAAAGTTGCTAATGAAAGGTTACTTGTGGTAAAAGTAATAAGGTAACGACGCTAACGGTTTGTGTTGAGCCTACAAGGCTCCTAGTAGAGTACATAAGGTGCAAGCACCTCCCGGCCCCGCCGACAACACGACCTTGTAAGTAGGCTGTTTATGTTTTCTCTATGTAAATAGGCTGTTTAGGTTTTTTTATTGGTAACGCCACCTTTGTATAAAAATCACTGGCTGTGCTGTGTGCAGTCAGTGGCTAGTTTGCATTGTTGTCTGCCATTGTAGTGTTGGGCAGCGGCAGCTGGATGTGAACAGCGCGTAGCGTTGGGCAGTTGGAGGTGAGCCGCCAGCAGTGGTGGATGTGGGGAGAGAGATGGCGGAGTTTTGAAATTTGTCATGAACTGCTATATTTATATATGATGATATCAATGTAAATACATTGTTTGTTCTCTATTAATATCTTTCATTTGCTAACTATCCCTATCAGTAGTTAGTGCCTTCCATAGTTTGAATCTTTTATTTAGCTGGCAGTAGTGGCGCTCGCTGTATTGCAGTAGCTTGAGCAGCGAAGATTTTTGTGAGGTAAGTGATTTGTGAAAGGTATAGTTTAATGTTAGTCAGGGCCATTCTTTTGTAGGGATTTTTGAAAGTCAGATTGCGTTGCGCTAAAAAAAAATATTGTGTATCAATTTAAGGACAGTCATGTATAATTGTTCAAAGGGGACGTTTCATAACCTGAACGGTGGTTTCCCCC
The DNA here is from genome assembly GCF_023864345.2 of Schistocerca serialis cubense. Classification (NCBI taxonomy): domain Eukaryota; kingdom Metazoa; phylum Arthropoda; class Insecta; order Orthoptera; family Acrididae; genus Schistocerca; species Schistocerca serialis. The sequence goes on along the minus strand of NC_064646.1, from coordinate 187,262,089 downwards.
ATCTACCATAGGTATCCGTCGGGTTGGGCTCAAAAGAGAGGGACCACAATTAAGATCCTTCCATCCAGACTGTGCGCTGCCTCTTAACGGAAGGCGTAGGTCCCTTGAAGAGGTACCCAGCTTTAAGCTCTTATTAGACATGGAACCGCCCCCGGTAGCTGAGGTAGCTGAGTGGTCAGCGCGACACTGTCAATCCAAAGGGTCCGGGTTCGATTCCCGGCTGGGTCGGAGATTTTCTCCGCTCAGGGACTGGGTGTTGTGTTGTCCTAATCATCATTTCATCCCCATCGACGCGCGAGTCGCCGAAGTGGCGTCAAATCGAAAGACTTGCACCAGGCGAACGGTCTACCCGACGGGAGGCCCTCGTCACACGACATTTCATTTCATTTCATTAGACATGGAGATGCTGTTAACTATTTACATATAAGGTGCAATCTGTTTTTAGGATTGTGTGTGACTTGTGCACCTCTTGTCGGTTGTTCCACTCTGTTCTTTGAATTTGACTTGGTTGACACTATGGATCATCCGCGCTGGACGCTTCAATATCTGTGTTGGTGCCCTGGTCTGTATCTGTTTCTTCTTCATCACTCGTGGTGCTAATCATATCTGTGTCCCCCTGGGCATCGTGACGTCTGTTTGGACCGACTTGCCTTCGGTAGGGTCTGTTGCGCAAGTATTCTATTTGTTGGATCTTCGAGATTTCGTCCATTAGTTTGTTGAGTTCAGTCCACCTTTCCGGGTCGCGTATTATGGTATATAGTTCGTTCTGTATGTTCAGGCGTTTTATGTGTACTGTGTGCCTTATGTTCGTGCGTTGTCCGCAGAAGAAGACAATATGTTCAGGGGAACCTTCTTCCCCGTATGTGCATCTATTAGTCTGCTGCAGACTCACGCGGTACAGGTGCGTGGGGTAAGGGCCATGTCCTGTGATGAAATGTACCATACCGTGGCTGGGATCAACATGTTTTAGTTTTAGTCTTTCCCGGATGTCAGGGAAGAAGTTGTATACACGGCGGCCCTTATCGCTGTTGGCCCACTCGCTCTGCCAGGTATCCACTCGCCATGCTCTGAGTTGGCGTGTTGTCTCAATCGGTACACCAGTGATCTGCCGAACCTGGTCTATTCTCCCCATCCTAAGCCAGTACATTGCTGCGCGGTACCTGATGGTGATATCTATGGGGAAGATTCCCATGACGACACATAGTGCGTCGTTTGACGTTGTGTTGAATGCCCCTGTTAGTCGAAGTAGAACACTTCTTTGGCCTCGACGTACAATTGTTCTGTTGGTTGAGAGATTTAACCTGTGGGCCCACGTACTGGCAGCAAAGCGTAGTACTGACTCGAAGAGAGCGCAATGGTATGTTCGTGTCACTGACAGAGGTAGTCTGAATTGTTCCGAATTTAGCTTAGCCAGTTTGTGTAGTATCTTTTCTGCTTTGTTTGTGCATATTCGCATGTGTTCGTGGAAGTTCAATCGTTCATCAATGTATGCTCCTAGATAGCGTGTGACTGCTAGTCTTTTATGTTTGTGTCCCCGATTTTGACTATTGGGTTCCTGCGCAGGATACCCTTTAGCAATGCGTAAGTTGTTTCCTGCTATCTTTAATTTATTATCTGTGCACCATTGGGTTATTGTCCTAAGTGTTCCATTGGCTCTTTCTTCTAGCTGGGCACAGTTGTTTGCTGAAACTACGACTAGTAGATCATCAGCATAAGCGACAACTCCATCTGTCAGGATGTGCTCCTCTAGTAACTGTAGGAGCGGTTCTATAACTATGTCCCAGAAGATGGGGCCGCAGATCGACCCTTGTGGACAGCCTTTTGTAATTCGTTTAGTCACTTTCTGGTTGTCCATTTGCCAAACGACCGTTCTGTCTTTGCAGTAGTCCATGAAACTATTATACAGAGACTCCGGTACCTGCAGGTGTCTGAGCCTCTTGAACAAGGCCGGCCACCAGAGGTTGTCGAAGGCACCTGAGATGTCTATCATAATTACAAGTGTGTATTTGGAGGGTGTGTCGTGTACTATTTGGAGTGCTCTGTTAATTGCGTCGTCTATAGATTTCCCTTCCCTGAAGCCGTATTGGTGTGATGTCAGTCCCCGTAGTGTTCGGTGTGCTTGTAGTCTTTTGCAGAGTAGTTTTTCTTGTACTTTACCGAGTGTATTGATAAGGCAAATTGGTCTGTATGACTTGGGGTCTGATGGGTCTTTGTCTGGAGCCTTTTTGATGATAACCGCCTTCGAGGTCTTCCACACTGCAGGCACACGACCCAGCCTTAATGCATCGTTTAACAACGTTGTGAGAAACTGGGTGATCTGCGGTGCAATTTGTTTCAGTACCTCAGAGTGGATACCATCCGGTCCAGGCGCCTTTTTGTTTTTTAGTTCTGAGACCTCTGTCGCCACTTCTTCCTGCGCAAATGGACAGGTGACGGTTGGTGTGGTGTATACTGTGTCCACTTCGCGTCTCAGTGCTGCATTTTGTGGTGTGTCCGTGTCTGCGATATCGTCGGGCAGGAGTTTGCTCAGCAGGAACTCCGCTGTGCGTCTCCAGCCCTTAGTCATCTCACCATCCTCCTGTCGCAGCGTTCCCAGAACCAGTGGCCTCTTAATTTTCTCTGTCACGATTTTGTATGGTTCCCCCCAAATGTTTAGTTGTGTTTGTGCTGCTACATGGCTGTTCCAATGGTCTTTCCTGGTCTTATTCAGCTCAAGTTTATATTTGTCCTTAGCAAGCCGGTAGTCGTGTAGTCGTAATTGTCTTTCTCTATCTGAAATTGCTCGTTGGTAAAGCTTACGTTTACGTTTTGAGTCTTGTTTGAGTCGTGTTAATTGTGTAGTCCAGGGAATATTTTGGTGTTTTGTCATTCTTTGCGTGGGTATGAAAGTGTTCTGTGTGTGTGTGTGATGATATCTGTCAGCATGTGTGCTCTGTAATCAACACTGCCGGTAATGTCTTGCGGTATGTGCTCATGTATTTTTTGTCTGACTCTGTCCCAGTCTGTTCTGTCAAGTAATAGTCTTTTTGGTAGTGTTTCTGTGTTGACGTTTGGTGTGCCACTTAAGGTTAGTGTGATGATGTTGTGGTCGCTAGCAGTGATCTGGTCATGTACGGTCCAGTCTCGTACGTGGTTGATGGCGGCATTATTAACGAGGGTGATATGTTTGATGAATGACCGTTGTGTCCGATGTGAGTCGGGTGATGTCCTTCCTTGTCGAGTACATGTAGTCTGTTTTCTTGGATGATGTCATTTATTATTCTACCTCTGTCGTCAGTTCTGTCTGAATGCCATAGGGTTGATCTGGCATTTATGTCTGCACAGATGAGAAGTTTTCTGTTGCCAGCGTATTGCGCAACATCTCTGATGAGGTCTGCCTATGGTTTGATGCAATGACAGAATTGGGCGTACAGCGACGCGATGATCCAAATATCCCCCTTGTGTGTGACTTCAACTGTAACTAGGTGCTCGGAACAGAGCTCTGTAATTTTGACTGGATGTATTTCTTTGTTTAGGATTATGACAGATGCCATGCAGCCTGTCCCCTGCGCAACTGTCACCGCACTTGGAGGAAAGTTGGGGATATGCCCTTGTCTAGTGTAGGGCTCCTATATGCACAGAATGTCACTTTTTAGTTCACGTAGGACCCGTGGGAGCTCCGAATTTACAAGTATACTCCGCATAGCATTAAGCTGTGCTATTAGCAGTTTGGGTGTTTAATGGTGGCGTAGCACTTGCTGCCAGTTTGACTGTAATCGAAGTATGTTCTCCCATGAGCCCTTACGTGATCCTTGTAAAGCTTGTCCATATCGAATGGTTCCTCCCTGCGGGCGCACACCTGCATGAGCAGATCTAGTAGGCTGTCTGGATCTGTTGGAATATTCTCCGTTTTGAGAATCAGTCTGTCGGTTTACTCTGATGTACGGAAACAAACAGATTGGCCGTACGGGTGTAGGGTGCGGATGAGCATCCGCTGTGCTGTTTTAAGATGTCTCTTTTTTTCTAGCCTACTTAATTTTTGTCGTAACTAAAACTATCGGTGTCGATGGCGTGTGTTGGCGTCTCTGCAGCCGTGACTTGTCGTGATGGTGTAGTGGCCTTGCTGTGCACCTCTGTGGGGGACGCTGGATTGGCTTCCTCGTTGGTTGTTGTGGGGGTTTCCTTGGGTGTCGGCATTGAGGTAGTTGGTTGGGGGGCTGCGAAGGTGTTGGTATCATCAGGGGTATGCACTTTCGTATCACTAGGTTTTGAGGCAGCCTGCGACTGCCGCGATTGGTCGTCACACGCTTTCACTTTCTTGACTCTCTTAGGCTGTTTGGGTTTTCTATGCGGTTTAGTTTCCTAAAGGCTGTAATGATTCGTTTGTTTTTTGTGTGTGTATCATTTGTGCAGTCTTGATGTGTATCAGATGTGTTGGTTGTTTGTGCCTCCATTCTACATTGATTTGACGTGATTTGGTTCCCACTTGACTGCTCGTCTACGCTATCTGTGACAGACATAACAGCTTTTGGTATGTTATGCGCACTGTCGCCTCTATTGCCAGACCCTCCGCAGACTTTTGTTGCGGTTGTTGCTGCGGCTTTTTGTGTGGCATTCGTGGTGTCTGCCGGCGCTGTGGCCTGTTCAAGGTCGGTATTACGGTTTCGAATATCATTGTTATGAACTCTACAATCTCTGGCGTAAGGGCAATAATAGACGTCGTCTTCTTCTTCTGTCAGTGAGTCAGAGAGAGTTATTTTGCGTTTGATTTGATTACAGTCTGAGGTGTCTGATTTGTCCATGTTTTCCGTTTCGGCTCCAGTTGTGCTGGCTTGCGTTACGGTTGTGTTTAGCACCGTTGGGTTCAAGGTCTCACCTTGTACGAATTTGATTGGTTTGACGCGTCCTTCGCATTTTGTAGTGTCGTATGTGCGTCGTTGTGCTGGAGTGGATGGGTGATCTTGAGTCGTTAGCAACGCTGTTTTGTGCAGTTGCTTTGGTTGGTCATGTGTGGTATGGTTTTCTGGTCTGTCGGTATCAGGATTTGGGGTTATCATGTCTATTCTCAGTAGTTCGTCTTCGAGTTCGTCTATCCTGTTCATAAGGGTCGTCTGGAATGTCATCCAGTACATTATTTGTCTTTTGATTAGTTTGGCGGCTTCTGGTGACATTTGTCCTGTGAGTGTCTATGTATTCAGTGATTGCATGATGGCTGTCCTCCAGGTTTGTATTGTGTATCAAGCCTGGAATGTGACCATTGTTGGGGTAGTCGTCAGGTAATAGTTTTTGCCTCTTACGCCAGAGTATTGCACGTAGATGGTTTCTGTGCCTGGTGGATGGTGACTTGTATGATCCTGTTTTTTCAGGGGTTAATTTATGGAGCATGTTGGTTGACTCAGGGGGATGTTCAGTTGCCATAATCAGTCCTGTCAATTAGTCTATGAAGCAGCTGTTTGTATGTCTGGCAGACGCCACCCCTGCTCTTATTGCAAATTCGGTTTCTGTTCCTGCACGGAATGCAATCTATGGGCTTTGATGCTCGACAGTCCGCGCGTTTGTGGCCCTTTTTACCACACCTTGAACAGGTCGTACCTGTGTCTGCGCAGGCTTTGGTTGTATGGCCAAGGTCACAACAGTTGTAACACTGGCTCACTGACGTAAAGTATTTGACAGATAGGGATTGGAAGTCTATGTACACCCTTCCTTTTTTGGTGACGTACCAATAAATTCTGGGTGTGGCTTCCAACACTTGATGGTTGTATCCCTTTTCTTTGGGCCCTGTGCGGAATCTGATTTTCACGTCTTTGTCGAATTTGTCTTTTGTGAAATCGTCACTGAGATTTTGGTCGTATAGACACTCAAGAAATTGTCTATCCGAGATAGTGTCTGTCACTCGATAGACTATCACCAAAGGTTGCCGCTTTCTGGGCCCCTCACACGCGATATTCTCAATATCTTTCGTCTTTTCTATTATTTTCCTACAGTCCTCCTGTGTTGCTGCTTCGACAATCACAGCTGTCTTCGTGTTTATTATTGACTTAATGTGTAGGTTGTCTCGTCTTGGGTTGATGTGTTTTGTCAACGTTTGTTTTATTGTTTTTGTGTCTTGGTTGTTGGTAGACTTTATGAAGAGAGTGGTTGCCTGCTTGGCTTTTGCCACCTCAATGCGTTTGTGTTCTTTGGGTGCAGTGGAGAGTGCCGCAGCGTATGTTAGTGTCTTGGCCTGTTGCTGTGCCTGTTCAGTAACTTTTCCTGTCAGATCCCTAATTTGGTCCCTGAGCTCTTGGTTTATTTCAGCGAGTTTTGTATTGTCTTCCTCGAGTTTGTTGACCTGTTTTGTGAGAGACTCAATTCTAAGGTCCTTAACTGGGTCAGCTGAGTGCTGAAGTTCGCGCAGTAGATCTTTGTTCTGCTCTTGCAGCAGCTCAACCTTTGCTTCTGCTGACGTGAGTTGGAAAGCCAAAGGGAATATTTTATTCCTTATCGTATTCAGTACACTACTCGATACGTGTTTGGCCTTTAATTCCGCCCCAATGTCATTTAATAGCTCGTCAATTGCAGCGACCTTCTGGCTCGGTGACATGACGGCATATTCGTGGGTACCAGACGCCATGCCTATAGGCGATACTTTGCAACTGGTGCTGCTCTGCGCTCTACTAAGCATCCCTTTCGTGGACTTGGGTGTGGTGTTAGCACCACTTAGTTGGCGTGCCCGATCCAGGACTGCGGATCTGTGTTATTCTTCTTAAAGGGAGACCTTTATTTGGTGTGTATTGCGTGTGCGGCACCACATTGTGACACGTTAAGTCGCAAACGCGATACGTCACAGAGCGAGGACATGCAAATCCAAGAGAACAAGCACCATCCATATGTGCTGATCAGCCAGAACATTATGACTACCGACCTACTATCGATATAGACGCGCCCAGGCGACAGCACCGTCACCTGGCGTGGAATGATTACTAGTCAGACACATGCCCGGTGCATGTAGACTCATGCTCATAAATTATGGATAATGCTGATACATGGTGAAACAACGCTCTGGTGAGCGGTTTGAGGGTTTAAATCACGTAGGGGTATGACCATGCGGTGCATTTGACCTGCCGTCGTCGCATGGTGGCGCTGGCAGCAGTCCACATACGCAGAGGTGTTCTGGTGCATGTCAGAGTACGGTGCAGCGAGTAAGTGTGCAGGCGTTTTCAGACGTGCTAATGGTGACTGTGTGTTGAAAATGGCTCGAAGAACACATATTTATGACATTATGACGGGTAGAATACTAGGGCGACTGGAGGCTAGTCAAACACAGCAGGTCGTAGCACGGGCCCTTCGTGTGCCACAAAGTGTGATCTCACGACTATGGGAACGATTCCATCAGACAGGAAACGTGTCCAGGCGCTACAGTACGGGACGTCCACAGTGTACAACGCCACAAGAAGACCGATATCTCACCATCAGTGCCCTGAGACGGCCACGGAGTACTGCAGGTAGCCTTGCTCGGGACCTTACTGCAGTCACTGGAACAGTTGTCTCCAGACACACAGTCTACAGACGACTGAACAGACATGTTTTATTCGCCCGGAGACCTGCAAGGTGCATTCCACTGACCCCTGGTCACAGGAGGGCCCGTAAAGTTTTGTGTCAAGAACACAGTACAGGGTCACTGGGGGAATAGTTTGCACAGTGACTCTCCCCGGGTTTTCGTCGTGTGTGTTCTCTATGCGCCTATGCTAGGGCCAGTTTTGTGTAGTGCCACGTTGTGTGGCAGCACATTCTGCAATTATCCTTAATTTATGAGCATGAGTCTAGTACCAGTGTGCGTGCTGTCTGTATGTAGACTTGAGAAGGCGCGCGAGCCATCTGAGTTTGAGCGAGGGCAGATTGTTATGGCCCGAAGGCTCAGCACGAACATTTCGGAAACTGCATGACATGTCGGGTGTTCTAGAACTGCTGTGGTGAGTGTCTTCAACGGGTGGCGAAACCAAGATGAAGCCACGTCCAGACGTTGTGCTGTTGGGCAACCATCCCTCATCACATATATCGGACGTCGTAGGCTAGGCGGATTGGTAAACTGTGGTGGAACTAACTTCAGATTTTAATGCTGGGCAGAGAACAAGTGTGTCTGAACATACGGCGGCCCGAAAACTCCCAACGGTGGGCCTCCGCAGCGGACGAAGCAAGCATGTGCCAATGCTAACACCACGATAACGACAACTACGACTGAAATGGGAACTTGACCATCGTCTTCCACGGGAACAGCTCCTTGACACCTGTAGTACAAGACGGAGACAAGTTGGCGGCAGCTCCATTACGCTCTGCGTAACATTCACGTGGACATCCATGGGTTCACTGGAGCTCGTACACCGCACCATGATGGCCAAGGAGTAACGTACACAATCTGCAGACCACGTACACCCCTTCATGACGATAAAGTATCCCGACGGCAGTTGCGTTTTTCATAAAAGATACCGAGCGAGGTGGCGCAGTGGTTACACACTGGACTCGCATTCGGAAGGACGACGGTTCAATCCCGCGTCCGGCCATCCTGATTTAGGTTTTCCGTGATTTCCCTAAATCACTCCAGGCAAATGCCGGGATGGTTCCTCTAAAAGGGCACGGCCGACTTCCTTCCCCATCCTTCCCTAATCCGATGAGACCGATGACCACGCTGTCTGGTCTCCTTCCCCAAACCAACCAACCAACCATAAAAGATAATGTGCCATGTCGCAAGGTCAGGAGTGTGATGAAGTGGTTCGAGGAACAGAAAGGCGAGTTCCAATTCATATTCTGGCACCACAACTCGCCAGGTCTGAACACGATCGAAAACATCTGGGGTGTGATTGACGTCAGGGCTCACCTTCTGCTTCCCGGAATTTACGGAATTAGGTGAGTTGTGTGTGCAAATGTGGTGTCAACTCGCTCCAGTGACCTACCAAGGACACATTGCTTCGATGCCTCGACCCGTCGCCGCTGTTATCCGTACCAAAGGTGGACATACCAACTATTACGTAGGTGATCATAATGCTCTGGCTGATCAGTGTATAACGGTATAGTTTTATTATACGAGGGGCGTTCAATAAGTATTGAAGTTTTGGGAGATCCTCTCGTATTTGCAGACTTGTGTGAGGTGTTGCGTGGTCGTGGAGAAGGGGAAGTTCGTTTGCATTTTTGTGGCGACGAACACGCTGCAGTCGTTTCTTAGGTTTCCTGAGGGTAGCGTAATACACTTCAGAGCTGATCGTTGCACCATGAGGGAGGACATGAAACGGAATGACCCCTTCAGAGTTGCAGTTGACCGGCGCGACAAGCTTACTGGCTTTGGCTGGGGCTTTGAACTTTTTCTTCGGAGGAGAGATGGAGAGGCGCCACTTATGGTTCAAAATGGCTCTGAGCACTATGGGACTTAACTTCTGAGGTCATCAGTCCCCTAGAACTTAGAACTACTTAAAGCTAACTAACCTAAGGACATCACACACATCCATTCCCGAGGCAGGATTCGAACCTGCGACCGTAGCGGTCGCGCGTTTCCAGACTGTAGCGCCTAGAACCGCTCGGCCACTCCGGCCGGCGCGCCACTTTTGGACTGCCGTTTTGTTCCCGGCTGGAAGTGATGAACCCATGTTTCATCACCTGTGTCAATGTTTGGCAAAAAAAATTTCACGATCAGCCTCGTAACGCGCAAGCAACTCCGCACAGACGGTCGTTTGTTGCTCTTTATGGTCTTCTGTTAGGCCGCGAGGAACCCGGCGGGCATACATCTTTGTGTACCACAACTGGTGGACGAGTGTGTCAGCACTATCGACAGATACGTCTACTTGTGCAGCTAGGTGTCTGAGTGTGATCCGTCGACCAGGTGAAACGAGAGTGTCCGCACGTTCGAACGTTGCAGGAGTCACAGCTGTGTGCGGCCAGTCCGCATGCCGGAAATCGGGCACGTCTGCGCGACGTTGTTGCGACGGTGACGGACGCCTCGCCCGACTCACCGTGCTTTTGTTCACTGCCAGGTGAAACATTCTGCAACCGCCTGTGAACATCTGCGAAGCTCTGGCTTTCTGCCAAAACAAGCTCAATGACAGCTCTCTGCTTGGAACGCACCTACGCTACAGACGCCATTTTGAAGGATACCTGTAGCACCGCCATCTATCGGAACTTCATGAAACTATTGTTGCTTTAGCGAAAATATTCCGATGTGTCCCACCAGAAATTCCACCTTTTTCATCCGAAATTGGCGGGGAAAGAAACGTGTTACATTAGTTATTGAATTCCTCTCTTATGTTTGTCTGTTTGTCTGGACTACAAATATTTTATTAATTTAATGACTCATTTTGTCACATAAAACCTCTTCAAATTCGGTTCGCACTTATGATTTGTACCGACAACACTGGTGAGATGCTCTGTGTAAATCTATTTTGTGACTTCTGACTATGGCCAGTGACCGAAACGTATTAGGAAATTGATAAAATACCCGTGATCAAGATAAACATACAACTAAATTATGTAAGTTAACCGTGCTAACATGTATGTAACTATGCTCTAAAAATGGGAGAGTGACTCTAGAGCGTAACATCAGTTGAGATGGTACGTAACTTTCTAAACACGCACACCTTGAGTGGGAAAGTCCTTGGACTTTTCTGTTACCCAACAGGAAAGATGGAAATTATGTAATTTTTAGACTTTAAAAAAATATGTGTAGTAACTGACCGTGAAATATCTTCCAGGAAAATTTTTATCTCGTCCCGCAGGCATTTATGTCTGAATTTTTCTTTGCGTTTCGACGGCACGAGGGATGGGCGGGGCGATAAGATAATCACAAGTGAAGCATCACCTCGTCGCTGCGCCAGCGCATCGGTTACTCCACTGTAGTGGCAGCAAAGGGCTATAAATATTTACTGAAATATTAATACCTCCCCCGCGACATCTCTGGGCCCCAGCGACGCAGATGTATTTGCGGCACGTTTTAATATTAACGAGAGGACGCGGGGCAATGTAAATCATATGCGGCCACGCACCGTTCTGTGAGACGTCGCCTCGGAAGTCGGGCCAAAGGGTGAGGCCAATGAGCGGGCGATGAATTCTGGTCAGGGGAGCGTCCTCCACGCCGTGTAATCTGATACCGTGACGTGTGCCCCGATAAGATATCCCTCTGCTACGTCGTATTAGACGTCGGAAGTGCTCCGTGCTAAGAAGTACAAGGAACTTTCACAAAAAGGGGAACAAACGTTAAAAATCTCATTGTTTTCACAGTGATGGTAAATGCCTTGTAGACGTACTTATTCCGAAATTATCTTAGGTCATAACAATAACCCTCTATAATTTATGGTAAAAGGAACGCCCTCACGAAGTGCAGGGCGTATAAATACGGGTGTAATTGCCCGTGACACGACAGAGTATTGTAAACAATAGCAGCAAGACACAAGGTAGCGACGACGTGCGAGTATGTTCTGTTTGGATAGCTGTCATACTTCATGAGTCTTTTTTTCCAGTCATCGGTCTTCTGAATGATTTGATCCGGCCCGCCACGAAATCCTTTCCTGTGCCAACCTTTTGATCTCAGAGTAGCAGGCGCTACAGTCTGGAACCGCTCGACCGCTACGGTCGCAGGTTCGAATCCTGCCTCGGGCGTGGATGTGTGTGATGTGCTTAGGTTAGTTAGGTTTAAGTAGTTCTAAGTTCTAGGGGACTGATGACCTCAGAAGTTAAGTCCCATAGTGCTCAGAGCCATCTCAGAGTAGCACTTGCAACCTACGTTCTAAATTATTTTCTGTATGTACTGGTATCCAAATCTCTGTCTTCCTCTACAGTTTTTATCCTCTACACCTCCCTCTAGAACCATGTAAGTTATTCCCTGATGTCTTAATAGACGTCCTGGCCCTTCTTGTTGTCAGTATTTTCCATGTATTCCTTTTCTCGCCGATTCAGCGGTTGTACCTCACGATTATAGAATTAATTTGCCAGATGAACGATTTAGACAGCTGCTAGTTACTTGAGTAGTTGAAGAAGACAGCACTCCTTGAATTATCGAGGGATGTGTATGCGTGCTCTTGTGAAGCAAGAGGCGTGTAGACTGGAGTCTATTTCATTGCTGGAATAATACTGCCACCATGGAGGAGGCAATGCTGACCCTACGACTTCTCTTAGAGGATAGGTTGAAAAACAGCAAAAGTACCTTTACGGCATTTGTAGACTTGAAGAAAATTTTTGACAGTGTTATCTGGAATACTCTCAATTCTGACGGTAGCAGATGTAAAATATAGGAACCGAAAGGCTGCTTACATCTTGTACAGAAACCAGGCGGCAGAGATTCGGGGGACATTAAAGGGAAGCAGTGGATAAGAAGGGGGTGAAGAAGCGTTGTACCTTATTCCAGATGGCATTAAAATTGTACACTGAGCAAGGAATGAAGGAAACCAAAGAAAATTTTGAAGTATGAATTAAAGTTCAGGGGGAAAAAATAAAAACTAGGAGGTTTGCCGATAACGTAGTAATTCTGTCAGAGAGAGCAAAGGACTTGGAAGAGCAATCGAACGGAATGGCGAGCGTATTGAAAGGAGACTGTAGGATAAACAGCAACAAAAACAATATCCTTATTGGAAAGTAGTCGAATTAAATTAGATGATACTGAGGGAATTAGAGGCGCTGAAAGTACTAAATGGGTTTTGCTATTTGGGCAGCAAAATAGCTGATGTCGATCGAAGTAGAGAGGATGTAAAATGTAAACTGGCAGTGGAAAAAAGAGTGTTTCTGAAGAAGAGAAATTTGTTAACATCGAATATAGATTTAAGAGTGTAGAAGTCTTTTCAGAAGGCATTTGTCTGGAGAGTGGCCATGTATGGAACTGAAACATGGTCGAGAAATAGTTTAGACAAGAGCAGAACAGCAGAACAGAGGCTTTTGAAATGTGCAGCAACAGAAAAATGCTGAAGATTAGATTTGTAGATCACCTAACTAATGACGAGGTATTGAACAGAACTGGGGAGAAAAGATACTTGTGGCACAACGTGACTTAAAGAAGGGACCGATTGACTGGACATACTCTGAGATATCAGTGGATCACGAATGTAGTATTGGACGTAAGTGTGGGGGGTGGAAGGGAGACGAAAAGATGTGTACAGTAAGGTGATTCACAAGAATGTAGTTTGCAGAAGTTATTCGTAGATGAAGAGGCTGACGCGGGACAGCTGCATCAAACCAGTCTTCGGACTGAAGACCGCAACAAGAAAAACAATAGTGCCAGTCTGAAAACATCGATAGCTAGGTGTAGGTTTCGACTGTGGCAAAAAGAGAAAAATCTCAAAGTGAAATCCTATGTGGGACTGATTAACAACATTGGTACGTAACGTCCTGCAACTATTATCAGAGTGCGGTTGTTGCAGCAGCAAATGTTGTTTCCGGATGCATACCAGATCTCACAGCGTTCTAAATTCGTTTCATTTGAAAGGAATACGGGAATGTGAAGTGATTATAGATGTAGACGACACATTTATACGCCTGAGCGGGGTATATGTTATTCTGAATTCTTGTGAGAAGTTAAAACTGTCCGTCGCGTCGGGATTCGAACTCAGGTCCCTATTTCTCACATGCAATGCGTTACCAGCTGCGTAATCCGAGGTTCCCTCACAGTTCGAATCAAAACATCAAATTGTCAGTAGAGGAGGAAGGAGTGATTTCTTTTTCGTAACTTGACACATAAACAAGACATCAAAACTCAAAGTTTTTTATTGAGATTATTCCGTCTTGCTGTCGACATTGTTATCGATATATTCATTATAACTGCCGTCAAAATGAAGGGATCTCAATTTCATTATAAGCACGTTTCTTCCTATGTATACTGACACTATTTTGTCTCTTCTTTTTACTTTGTATTCCTCTGTGTTTTTACAGGTTTGATACAGCATGCCAAGATGTCCACTTCTGTGCCAACTTCTTCACCTCAGAGTGGTGCTTGCATCCAACGACTTCAGTTACTTGTTATATTCGGAGCTACAAATATTGAATTATATAAAAAACGTAAATTAGTTACAAATTACGACATGCACACATTTTATTCAACATGTTAACGTCACTTCACATCGGATTTAGGTTATGACATGTTCGATAGCCGCGCGTGGTAGCCGCGCGCTCTGGGGCGCCTTGTCACGGTCCGTGCGGCTCCCCCAGTCAGAGCTTCCAGTCCTCCCTCGGGCATAGGTGTGTGTGTGTTGTCCTTAGCGTAAGTTAGTTTCAGTTAGATTAAGTAGTGCGTAAGCTTAGGGACTGATGACCTCAGCGGTTTGGGCCCATAAGATCTTACCACAAATTTGCTAACACATGTTCGATATGCCTGCCATCATTGGCGATGATGTGGCGCAAACGAATAGCGAAATCTTCCGTGACCCGCTGAAGTGTCGGAACATCGATGCTGTCGATGACCTCCTGAATGGCTGTTTTCAGCTCAGCAATGGTTTTGGAGTTATTGCTGTATACCTTGTCTTTAATACAGCCCCACAAAAAGGAGTCGCATGTGGTCAGATCCAGGGCAGCTAATCGAGGCCGATACCAGTGGTCTCTGGGTACCCCAGAGCCAGAATGCTGTCACCAAAGTGCTCCTACGGGGCAGAAAACATTCTCCTGCTTCGATGGGGTCGAGCTCCGTCTTGCATGAACCACATCTTGTCGGAAGCAGGATCACTTTGGATAATGGGGATGAAATCATCTTCCAAAATATTCTCGTACCGTTCGATAGTCATCGTGCCGTCAAGGAATATCACACCTATTATTCCGTCACTGTGAAACTTCTTTATTTAAATGAGTGTGTGTCTGTACTTAAATTGTTGAATGACTAAGAAGATGAAACTTCTACTTTATTTGATTCTGAAACAGCTGAGTAAAACTGAACGTACACAGACTACTTTCTCTTCACTTTTTCTTATCATGTCAACCTGACTTCAAATAATTAATTCAAAAGAATGACACTCACTAAAAAGAAATCTTAACAATAACCTATACATTTCATTAAGCACTTGCCTCACAAAAATCTTCATTACGCGAACTACTGCAATACAGCGAGCGTCAATACTGCCAGCTAATCAAAAGATTCTAACTACTAAAGCCACAAACTACTAATAGGCATGCGGTTAGCAAGGAAAGATTTTGTTGCAAACCAAATTATATATTGTTTTACCTTAATAATGTGACATCCAGTTCAAACACGAATATAAATCGTCATTGACATCCGGTACAAAGATATATAACAATGAATAATTTTCAATCTCCAAGTCGCATACTTCCAGATCGTTAGCCTCCGCTAACGTTCAGACCTCTATCCTCCGTCAATGTTATCTTCTCCCATTTCACATCAATCACTGCTGGCTGTTCACCTCCAACTGCCCAACAGTACGTCCATCACTTCTAGCGACTAACTTCCAACTGTCCAACACTACTGGTGATTAACTTCCAACAACGAGTCCAACCAGCCACAGAGTCTCTTACAAAGAAAGCGGAATCAGAGATCCAATGCAAAGCGCTACACAGCTCTGCCAGCCCAGTTAAAACTAGACACTTCACACCACCCAATCACCCGTTGAGGGTTAAGAGACTTCTCGGTCGCGAAATGCTCAGTCCCCCAGATGCGCCAATTTTACTTATTGACGAACCCATCCAAAAGAAAATGGGCTTCGTGGCTAAACCAAACCATGCATGCGCACACTAAGTCCCATCATACCCCGCGGCAAACCGTGCAGTTTGAATGTTCTAATGGAAACCGTTCAGAAGTTATGACGATTTTCAAAAAATGGTTCAAATGGCTCCAAGAACTAGGGGACTTAATATCTGAGGTCATCAGTCCCCTAGACTTAGAACTACTCAAACCTAGCTAACCTAAGGACATCACAGACATCCATGCCCGAGGCAGGATTCAAACCTGCCACCGAAGCAGCAGCGCGGTTCCAGACTGTAGCGCCTAGAACCGCCTGTATGTTCTGATGTCTGTCTTGTCCTACAGTTTTTACCCGCAACATGTCCCTCTAGTACCGTCGAAGGCATTTCCTAAGATCCTGTCCGTTCTTAGAGTTTTCCGCATGTTCGTTTCGTTGCAGATTTTCTGGACAGCCTTAAAACCTTAGCAGCCCACCCAATTTTCCATATCCTTACAAAGCACCACATCTCAGACTCCTCGTCTGTATTCTTTTCCGTTTTTCCCACTGTCAATGATTCGCTTCCGTACAGTGCTATAAGCCAAGCATACATATTAAGAAACTTTTTCCACACACTAAGGCCGTTGTTTGATACTAACAGACTTCATTTGGCCAAGAACGCTCTCTTTGCCTACGCTAGACTGCTTCTGATACCCTACTTGCATCGTACATCATGCGTTATTTTCCTTCGAAGGTAGCAGAATTCCTTCACTTCTGATTGGATCCATTAGAAATGGTCTGTGAAAGCCTTCCATTGCGGAAACAATAGATCTGTTTTTCTGCTCCCGATCACTCTGTTCTTTTACTTGCGTTTTACACAAGCGTTTTGTGAAATGTTTCCATTTTCAAGTGCATTTTTCTCTGTACACTATGCCATTTTTTGCTAATGTTTCTGGTGTGTGAGGTTCTGAATTGTTCTGTTGACTTTACTACAATACATACAAAAGTCAGTGTTTTATGTACATTGAAGCGGGATCTATCAGCTGCAGTGGGACACTTAGCGGAATCAACGGAGACCAACGAAAATACGTACGCGACGGGGATTCGAACCCGAGACCTCCTGTTTACTAGGCATGTGCGGTAACCACTGCGCCATCAGGGACACGGTGACATCGGAACCGCAAGGACTATCTCGACACGTCTCACGGCCGCTCCACACTACCACGGAGCGCACCATCTATCAGCAGTCCCTGTCCATCATACTCCATTTCGCTACTTAGAGATTCCCACAGGAGGTTGGATGTATTTGTGCATTCGCACTGAAGAAAGTGGATCCAGTGCCCAGCCAGGCTTGTCAATTATTTGAATGTGTGGTATCCCACTTCAGCTGATAGCAGTTATCCCCTGCAGTTTGCATATAATGTTTCATAGCTGCGGGATCTGCGTGGCGTCTGTTCTCTTATAAGAACAGACACCATGTATTCAAGCAAAAAAAAAAGCGAAGGTTGTGTTTGATTATCGATCTTTATATGTAGTTAGTGGCGAAATTTGTAAAAAATTTGAACTTATTGTGTTCTTGTCTCACATATGTTAAGCATCACATACAGTTTTTTCTGTGCAGAGTATACATTGAGAATGCAACCGTACACAAACAAGCAGTTACAAACATGTTTTTAGATGCAGTCAACAGAGATAATGGTACAGCTCTTGCGCAGAGTATGATATGCTTTCGTACCAGAGCTAGCAAATTATGACCCAGACTCTTAGGTTAAATACCCTGCACAAAGGTATATCACATTCTGTAGCATTATCTCTGCTGACTACATCTAAAAACATCTTTGTCACTATTTGTTGATGTGTACTGTGTGACCCGTGGCGCCATTAAGTTAGTAGACCTGTCTGGCGTTACTAGCTCAAGGGTAGTATCGACCATCCCTCTTGCGGCCTCGTTGCCAATATCTGTGAGGAACAGTTGGTATCGGTGAGTTGTGCCCTCAGAAGCTCTTTGCTTGTGGATATATACATACGGGTTCGCTGGCCCGAGGGAGGAGACACCAAGTTAGAGGATTGGCGGTAGCGTCGCGACAAGAGGCGGTCACGAGATCCGAGCGGCCCAAGCCACGAGCTGTGCAAGGAGGGCCTGCGCCGAGGAAGGTTACCGGAGGACTTCACCAAGATCAGCGTCGATCCCGTCTGTTGGTTGGCAACATTCGAGTCGGACGACCGCTCGTGACCTGATTGCCTCCTTCTACCTGGCTGTCATCGGCATCACACAGTAACCGCCGCGACGCACCGTGAGTCCATGGAGCTGCTTGGTGATAAAGGGAAGTAACATTCTATAATACTCGTCGTGATTTGTGTCATCGTCTACCTGCCCTCACTATTATTTTCTGGTTTGTACCCGACCCTCAGAGTTTAACTCGACCGGCTCTTTGGTCGTAAAAATAGACCGTAGTATTGTACTAGACACTAGTTGTCGTTTGAAAATTTATTCAGATATATTACCATTCCTTTATAGTTCATGCCCGATCATTAATGTCTTAATGAATCAGCTCCTGGCCGGAAATACAGTCGGA
Source organism: Schistocerca serialis cubense (assembly GCF_023864345.2). NCBI lineage: Eukaryota > Metazoa > Arthropoda > Insecta > Orthoptera > Acrididae > Schistocerca > Schistocerca serialis. The sequence continues at coordinate 187,243,926 of NC_064646.1, read as the reverse complement.
GCAATTGTACCAAGGCACAGGTTGCCGTTAAACAAACAGGGGTCTTGAGGTTAGATTTAGATGTCAATCGGTTCAATTCCTTGATTGTAATTGTATTTGATATAATCTGAACTACCTGTTGTACTAAGATGTGCGTTCCTGTCTTTGAAAAATAGGGTCGTTATTGATGTATTTTTAACTGGATCGAGTGGTTCCACCGAGTGAGTTCTCTTGTAATAAGTGCTCATACGTAATGTTTTAAAAAGTTCCTTCAGAGTGACCTTCATAACGGAGAAGCAATTTGACATATTAACAGTCAACTGTCACCAGGGCTTCAGTCAGAATAAGACAGTCAAAAGGGACGGGTTGGGATCCAGTCGCACCTTGTTGCTGATTGAAATGACAAGATTGCTCGCCGCTTTGAAGTAACACTCATCATTGACATAATTGTTTCCTAATTTGTTTAACCTTTAAGCATAGGTGCGTATCTTAACCCCGAACCTTTCGACATACAGTTTCCTAGTAAAAAAAAAAAAAAAAAAAAGGTTTTTGGTATTTGTTAGAGTAATTGAAACTCTCTTGCCACAATATTACTTACATGCTTTCATGTGTTGCAGAAGGGCGTTTAATGAGAGAAACTGTGTCTAGCGCGGTAGTAAACACCGCTGTTTCACCCGATAACGGGCGGGCTGTAGGTCCGGCCCTTGTAATTATTATCATGTTGTTCTTGTTTTGACTTCTCTTGTAAAAGCTTATTCATTTCACAAATTTGTCAATTTGTAAACGAAACAAATTGATGATTATATATTGTTAAATAAACAGGTTGTGTAAAAAGAAAGTTACATTGGTGGGTCCTCCCGTCCACGTTGTTCCTTAATACCAGTAAAAACCACGTCTCACTGTGCACAGAAAATAGTGATGTTTAACATGCGTGACACTCTGCACAAATGGACCACAAGATAACTGTAAGTACAAGTTCTTCCAAAAAAGTTGCGCGTTTTCATACTCTGCAGTAAAGGCAACGGAACAGTGCAGTACCACACACATCAAAAAAATTACGAAAAAACTGATGGCTTACACAGAGGAAAACGCATTTCAAAATGGGAAACATTTTTTGAAACCCTTCTGTGAAATATAAATAAAATAAAATCTTGACTGGTAGCAGTAAAGTTGTTAAGAACCAAACCTATCATTCCTTCGTTTACAAAATTGTTAAGGCTTTCGTGGCCACTTGCTGACAAACTGCCTATTGGCTTCTGTCTCGGGTTCTTCGGCCGACGTTCATCTAATGACTTTTCTGACGTTTCGCCAGCCACTCGTGCTGGCGAAACGTCAGAAAAATCATTAGATGAACGTCGGCCGAAGAACCCGAGACAGAAGCCAATAGGCAGTTTGTCATTCCTTCGTTTCCTTTACTATATGTACTTGGTCTCCAATGTGGATGTTAAGTTTATCGCTAATCTCAACTCTGGTACTCCTAATTACTTACGACGGTTTAGCCTTAATCTATATTCTGGCCTCATTAAAGTGTTGATTCCCAACAACAGGTCTCGTAATTATTATGTTGCCTTAACAGAAATCACTTTTGACGTACTAACTGCTTCAAGCTGCTACTTTTAGCTCAAGAGATTAAAAGGCGATCACCGGGTTTAATTTAAAGTTATTTCTTTACTGTCACATAATATTGCACCAGCCACAATGCAATCTCACTGTGAATGCTGTTCCGAAACACAGGATGAGTTAGCTGACGTCCCTCAGCAGCTGGAAATCTCCCTGAGTACTGTCAAGCGATTGGCTGTTGTGAATCGGTATGTTGGTAGAACTGTGAAGAGTCGTGTACCAGAGTTTATTAAGGTGTCTGCTCCTGTGAATCCTGTCTGCACTGCAGGATGTGCGGATCTGTCACTACTTGTCCACTTGACTGCAAGTGATGAGTCTGGTAGTTATAGGCATCCCGTACAGCACGGGTCGGCAACGGCGGTTCCGGCCCTCGACTGGTTTCAATCCCGCTCGCGGAAGAAATTCATTGGAGACAGAGCGAGACGTTCAAGTTGTACTGCGCCCGGGACCACATTTTCGAATATTTGCGTCGACACTCGACTCGCCTCGAGTTTGCTCACGACGCAGACCAGAGAACGTTTTGCTTACTTCGCACAAGAACAACGGCATTTCGTTGCCGCTTGATTTCAGCTGCAAAAAGAAGCACGTTTCCAGTATTAGTACGAAGTTATGGCTAATGGGAGTGCGGAGAGTGGGGTAAACAGCCCACTACCGTGCAGAAGTGTGGGGAGAAGTATTTTCACTTCTGGATCAATGCTACCAACATACACACGTTATTTACTGTTTACTGCCTACTACGTCTGTGCTAGACATCAACAGAACTCAAAAGTTGGCTAGTAGGCGACAGTTGCACTAAAATTATCGACTACTCATGACATGTGCCGATTTGAACTAGGGTAGCAGAGGACAGAACTTGGTGAACAGACTCGTTGTCTGTTGTCCATTCACGCGTAAAAATGTGTGTTAGTTGTTTGCTAATTTCGTGCTGGTGTTTCCGTGCATCTGTACCTAGTTTATTCGCAAAATGTCTTCCATTAAGAAGAGAAAAGTAGATGTTGAACGTCGCCAGTTCCAGGAGATATGGACGAGGGATTGTTACTGTACCATGTTTACTTGCTGTGTATTGAATCACGATCTGTTGCGAAGTAAGACGCTATTAAAAGGCACTTTTCTACGAAACACAGCGCTCAACAATACCATCTATTCTTTCTCGTACACAAAAAATGGTTCAAATGGCTCTAAGCACTATGCGATTTAATGTCTGAGGTCTTCAGTGCCTTACACTTAAAACTCCTTAACTAACCTAAGGACATCACACACATCCATGCCCGAGGCAGGATTCGAACCTGCGACCGAAGCCTTTCTCGTACTGACATCAGTAATAATTCATGTTCATTGTGGATGTATTAGAACACTGTGTAAGTGGGCTGCTTCTGTGTTGGCAGCGCTGTGTAGCGCTTTGCGTAGCATATCTGACTGCGCTTGCTTTCTAAGAGACTCTATGGTTGGTTGGACCATTGCTGGAAGTTAATCGCCAGTAGTGTAATGGCAGTTGGAAGTTAGTCGCCAGCAGTGATGGAGGTACTGCTGGGCAGTTGGAGGTGAACAGCCAGCAGTGATGGATGTTAAATGTGAGAAGTTAGCACTGATGGAGGCTATAGGTCTGCAGTGTTAGCGTAGATTAACGATCTGGAAGTATCCGACTTGGAGATTGAAAATTATTCATGATAATATATCTTTGTACTGGATGTCAATGACGATTTATGTTCGTTTTTGAACTGGATGTCACATTATTAAGGTACAAAATACATTATTTGGTTTGCAAAAAATCTTTGCTTTGCTAACCACACGCCTATTAGTAGTTAGTGGGTTTAGTAGTTAGAATCTTTTATTTAGATGGCAGTATTGAAGCTAGCTATATTGCAGTAGTTCGCATAATGAAGATTTTTGTGAGGTGAGTGCTTTATGAAACGTATAGGTTATTGCACGATTGCTTATTACTCAGGGCCATTCTTTTGTATTAATTATTTGAAGTCAGGTTGTAATTTTTTTTGAGCAGTCAGATGGCGTTGCGCTAAATATTGTGGGCCAGTGTTGACATGATAAGGAAAAGTTAAGAGAAAGTAGACTCAGTACGTTCAGTTTTACTCAACTGTTTCAGAATCAGATAACGTAGAAGTTTCATCTCCTCAGTCATTCAGCAATTTAAGTACAGATTCACACATTTAAATAAATAAGTTTCAACTGTTTAAGACATTTTATAATGAATTAGCTGCAACTATTTGCTTTCATAGGCATTTATTTTCTCATGACAGTTCAATGTGCTTGGCATCCTATCTCCAGATCTTTAGATTTAATGGTGTGTCGTCAATACTGTTTCTTTACTAACGGACTTGCAGAATTTTGCAATGGAAGTTTTTAAGACAGCTATTGTAAAATCTCGTAAGCAAAGAAACAATGATCAAAATGGCTCTGAGCACTATGGGACTTAACATCTATGGTTATCAGTCCCCTAGAACTTATAACTACTTAAACCTAACTAACCTAAGGACATCACACAACACCCAGTCATCACGAGGCAGAGAAAATGCCTGACCCCGCCGGGAATCTAACCCGGGAACCCGGGCGCGGCCAGCGAGAATAAACAATGATCGAACACGTAAATAAATGTAAACATCTGAAGATGGGATGAACATTAAATGAATGTACTCTTAAAAACTCGTGTTTTGAGGCATTTATTAACGTGGCTTGGCGTCTTGTGAAAGGAGTGACATTGATATCGATGCGTTACCCCATGAATATTAACGTCAAAGGACGCTGCAGTTGTGATTTCATGTGCAAGGAGCACTGCTGTCGCGTCACATGACGAAGTGGCTCACGAGAAGTAAATATGAGAATCAGGTCCATGGATCACCAAAGAGTGCCCTGCCTGCTGTATGGGGTTGACAGGAACCAGGAAGGAGTCAGGATATCCCCCCAATCAACAGGCTCGAGATGTTGTCTTCCACTGAAACTGAGCCAGTGGGATTCACTTCGTCTGTTTGGCAACCTGCTTTGTTCTGTGCCAAGAGGACACAAACGCGAGAAGGTATGAGCATTTCAAAAATATGACAGATAATGGTGCCTCTTAGAAAAATGGCAGCAAGGGACACCAGATGCCCTCAGTGTGTATGCCTGGGCGCCTCATTTGAGAGCTGGCACACCACTCTCTCACCTTAACAACCTCGTCTGTCAGATTAACGGACATATTTTGGGTCATGATCTCGGTGTCCGCCAGTAATGCATTTGGTATTTGTGGTTTATGACTTTTTACGTGAGGAAATTGTGAGCAGATTGTTTTTATTACTGCATGAGTAAGCTGTACCGAAATTGTACCCGAGGGGCCGTAATGGAGGCGATGGAGACAGGGAGAGAAGTGCATCAGGGGCCATAAATACTGAGTGCAGCGAACCAGCAGTGAGTTATTCTGCGAAGCAGCACTCAGTGGATCGTATCTGCAGAGAGTCTTCTGGCCAAAGCAATATCCCGCTTCCCATTTAGGGTCAGACAGAGGGGTGACAGTTCACAAAACATTTTACCTGTGCCAGGCGCCAGTCAGTCGTGAAGGTACCCATTTGGCATAAAGTGGGTGGAGGAAGCCATTTAGGAGAGAATGCTGCAAACTGGCCCTTTGTGCAAACGGTACGAAGGTCATAAAACTCCAAGCATTCTCCTGTTAGAAGCTGGAACGATACAGACGTAGTGGCTGGTGTACGTGTTTAGTGGAGGAAAGACTGTAATCCTCTCTGCCGCCAGGTTCTTTAAGCGAGTGGCAGAAACATATATTCGACAGGAATGACTGTCTGGGAAACGTAACAGCCTTCTTTCAGAATCTGAAAAGATTAGCTCTCTCCATAAATTATTGATTGTGGTTTCATCTAAGCTGATATTTCTTGCCAAAACATGGCCATGCTTATCATGAGAACGTCGCCTCCCCAGTCTAAAATCTTGTTTCATAGAAGAGAGATTTGGAGTCGCTGATAGGATCTTCTCAGGATATGCAAAGTGGAGGCTTGCAGCCCCAGTGCTGTGTCTGAGTTGGCTACCAGGCTACCAATCAAGAGGGGAGATTCAATGAGTACAGGGTAGTTTGATTTTTTGTGCAATGTGGGGGCAGTTTCATTTTGTTTATTCGGCTCCTGTACCAAGGCTTAGTGGAAAGTGGTTGTAATTCTTTTCTTTCTTCGTCTTCTGGTCCTCCGTTGGTGGAGAACTTCAGATCTTTCCCTAGTGGGTGAGACTTGTGGTCTATATAATACGGGGGACTATGAGCCAATGTCAGTTGCCAACGATACTGACTGTGAACTACATATCATCTCGGACATATCGTGTGTCACGAGAGTCAACTTATTCGTCATAAGTCGACTGCCTGATGCTTGACAATTCCTGCACACACTATCGTGCTTGTAAGTCAAATTGGTTTGGCCAGACCAGTGAATGGGTTCACACTGAAATCTGCTTCGTAGTTTGCAAATTTTCCTGAATGTGTCAAAACATTACAGTTGCCGCATTGTGTCGGTCCTCGCCCTTAGCTGCCACCAGAATCAAGTTGAAAGGGTAAAATATTGCTGCACCGCGGTAGGGTTGTTAAATGATATTCACAGCTCTCTATTCTCAGGTGAATCATAGTCTGTGGTTTACTTGGTCGTAGTCGATTCCATTTGTATAGAGCTAGGCCTCACAGTGGATTCGTATAAACAAAGTCAGAGCGCGCTGTAAAAGGAATTAATTCAGGGGAGAATTAGTGTAGCTTGCACCCCAATGTATGCGTTGCCAATCAAACACCATTCCTTTTCTGATTTGTGTCTGCCATTTTTGTGCAAAATTTATCAGCTAATTGTAGTTAGAAAAATATCAATAGAACTTGTCATTATTCTGTAAACTTAAATGTGCCACTGTTATGATTCATACTCCATCAACTATCCACTGTTTTTATTTTATTGTGGTAGTAAAGGGGTACAACAGCAATTTGAGGTGTAACCTTATTAAATTAATTAATTTGATTATTAATTTAAGATCTGAAAGTGACAACAGGAATAGGCAACGAAAGTGCCGTAAGCAAATTCATCAATTCACATACAAAAGTTAAGATTGTAACTCACGATTTTAAGGTTATTGAGAAGATAATACTTTTCTTTGTGTAAAAATAATATTTAGCATCACTCAGACACATATGCGACGGCTTGCACATTGAAGATGATGAAGAGGTTATTCCAGCAGTCATTGAGGGAACAAAGTGCAACCATCTGCACATTGTGGCGCAGAAAAAGGCCAATTATAAACTTTAAATCAGCTTGACGAAAACAAATAAATCTAACAATAACGCCACCTGGAAAGATTCTATATCTGTGTATGGGCTCCAAGTTCATACTTGGATCATGCCAGTGACTGGCAGAGAGATCGAGCGGACCAGCCCTGCACATGGAGTTAGAACGAGGCTCACAATTTGCAGAATTTTCCCTAGAAATGATCGTGGTTTCATGGTTCTGAGTCTAGTGGAAGGATTGAACCACAGACTTCGAAGGCTCTGTGACAAGCTAGTCTGCAACGTCCTGTAATTACACAAAAGAGTGGAGAACCGTAGACTCCACATAAATGGGTCAGGAGTGCACTACACGTCAGAGGCTGCTGACCAGGTGGTTGACTGTGTGTGGGGTGCACACAAGGGTTTTTTCATATCAGGAGATTCTTCACCGTGCCCACACCGTAGAAGATTCGAAATTGATTTGATTTGATTATAACAGGGAAGCAAAAATAGCTTAGGTCCAACCCGCCACTGCCCTCACCGAAACTAAGTTTATTGTGCGGTATCGCTCCCTGTCTATCTAGTAAAGCCAACCAGTGCTCTTAAATAGTGCAAAGAGTCCCTCTACCAGTTTTTTGTTAGACATAATTTCTTCAGGTCTAGTTGTCCCGACGATTCTGTATCTTTTACTCTCCAATGCCCTGCATTCAAAGATTAGATGTGATGCAGTTTCTTCACCCTCATCACAAATCCTACATTTAGGGTCCTCTTCCGTTATACCCATTGTGTGTAGGTGCTTTTTGAAATTCCCATGGCTGGTCATCAGTCCAGTCATGAGTTTGATCTCTTTCCTGTTCAATCCCAGAATTACAGAGCTTCTCTTAAAACATGGCTTGGGCGTCATTACCTTACCACGTTTTTGTTTCTGGACCTTGGTCCAGTATCCTACGTGCTGCTTCCTGAGACAGTTCCGTAGTTCTAATTTGATCATAGCCATGGTGATTGTCAGGACAGGTTCCGGTCCAATAAATGGAGTTGTTGTCCCCATCCTAGCCAATCTGTCGGCTTGTTCATTGCCACAGATCCCTGAGTGGCCAGAGATCTTAGATCTTGTTGCAGGAGCTGCCAATGATTTCAGAGCTGCCTGGCTGTCCGAATAGATGTAGATGAGATTCGAAATCAGTTGTGTAAGATCCAAAGGAATGTGCCATTCATAGGCGTGAATATTAAAATACCACCTGTTAACTATCGAAGCATTCTCAACAATATACCATAGTCTGAAGCGCTCCTGAAAAACAGTGAAGTTCACATAGTACTAGCCACAGAAAGCTGGTTTAAATTGATTGCAGCGAGGTTTTTGGGGAAAATTTAAATGTGTGTCGAACGGATAGGCTAATGGGAAATGAAGGCGTTGTATTTGTCTCAGTAGACAAGAAACTCAAATCCACCGAGACAGAAATTGAAGCTGCCTGTGAAATCGTTTGGACACCTATCAGCGGTCGGCATAAGATTGTAACTCGATCTCCCTGTGGACCGCCAGACTCTCCTCCTTTTGCAACCGAAAACTTTAGAGAAAAGCTCAGTTTGGATTCACTGTGAGGATCTGTATGCCTACACTGTACCGCTCTATCCGTCGACGTCGGGGGCAATCGTCTCTCTGCATCGATAACCCCGCAATCATCCAGGGTCTGCTTTCCAGGGAGTGCACCCTTCATAGGGCCAAGTCGGGAGGTGCGAGTTCCGAGTTGTAGAGATGGTGAGGAAGAACAGTCCAATGAAGTCTTGTGAGCTCATCTCGAAAAATGGGTCTGAGCACTACGGGACTTAACATCTGAGGTCATCAGTCCCCTAGACCTTAGAACTACTTAAACGTAAATAACCTAAGGACAGGACACACATCCATGCCCGAGGCAGGAGTAGAACCTGTGACCGTAGCGGTTGCGCAGTTCCAGACTGAAGGGCCTAGAAGCGCTCGGCCACACCGGCCGGCAGCTCATCTCGTGTGCGGAGACTTGTGTGAACGGGAACAGTGGCGTATTTAAGTTTGCGAAATAATGACAAGTTTTATTAACAATTAGCTGATAAATTTTACTCAAACATGACAGACACAGACCAGAAAAGGAATGGTGTTTCATTGGCAAAGTATATATTGGGATAGAAGTTATGCAGATTCTCCCCAGAAATAATCTCTCTTACATCGCAATCTACTCTGTTTACATGAATCCACTGTGAGGCCCAAATGTGTTGCGTTGTCATGAAGAAGGAGACGTTCGTTTGCATTTTTGTGTTGACGGACGTACTGGAGTCGTTTCTTCAATTTCCTGAGGACACCACAGTACACTTCCGAGAAGATCTTTGCGTCGCGAGGATATCAAACTGAATGACCTCTTCAGAGTCCCAGAAGACCGTCGCCCTGACTGAGGCTGCGGCTTTGAAGTTTTTCTTCTGAGGAGAGGTGGTGTGACCGCACTCTATGAATTGCCATTTTGTAACCGGTTCGAGGACATGAACCCATGGTTCAACCCAATGTGAGCATATTCGACAAAAAATTGTCACGGTCAACCTCGCAACGCGTAAGCAGTTCCGCACTAATGGTCCTTAGTTACTCTTTATGATCTTGTGTTAGGCGGTGGCGAAACTAGCGGACACACACATGTGTGTACCACACCTGGCGAACGTGTGTGTCTGCACTACCAACAGAATCGTCTAGTTTTGCTGCGAGGCGTTTGATTTTGATCCTTCCAACATTGCAGGATTCACAGGTGCGTGCGGCCACATGGCAAGCTGTATATCGGATAGGTTCAAACGTTCAAAGGTGTGTGAAATCTTATGGGACTTAACTGCTAAGGTCATCAGTCCCTAAGCTTACACACTACTTAACCTAAATTATCCTAAGGACAAACACACACACCCATGCCCGAGGGAGGACTCGAACCTCAGCCGGGACCAGCCGTATCGTATAGGTTTGCGCGTCCTTGTTGCGATAATGACAGACTCCTCACCCAACGTCTGACTATGCTTTTGTTCACGTGGAAATTCAGCAAGTGCCTATTCTCTGGTTTTCCACCAAAAGAAACTCAATGACAGCTCTCTGCTTCGAATGAACCTCAGTTACAGACGCCTGTTAGAAGGCTATGTATGGCACCGACACCTATCGGAACTTCATGAAACTGTAAGAACTGAAGCGAGAATATTGCACGATGTCTCACAACAAGTTCCGCTTTGTTTCAACCGAAACTGCGTGAAAAAAAGTGTTGCATTACTTATTGAACGTCACTCGCGTATTAGGTCGATTGTTACAAAAAATGATTTTCACAAATAAGTTTGTGATATTATATACCGGGTGATCAAAAAGTCAGTATAAATTTGAAAACTTAATAAACCATGGAATAATGTAGATAGATAGGTAAAAATTGACACACATGCTTGGAATGACATGGGGTTTTATTAGAACAAAAAAAATTTCACATAATGTCCGACAGATGGCGCTGGACAGCAAAACGTCAGTGATTGCGCATGACAATCGTGTATAAAAGGAGCTGTAATGAGAGAGAGAATCAGATGTACCAGCAATCGCAGCATGTTGACGTTACCTGAAATGGCGCTTTTAGTGAAGCTGTATTATCAGAATGGGGAATGTGCTAGTTCAGCGTTACGATTCTATCGCCATAGGAAGGGGATTCGAAACGGTAAAGGTCCGTTGACAAATGCAGCTGTGGCGAGAATGATTTCGAAGTTCGAAGCCACGTGTTGTTTAAACGATTGACCCCGTAGTGGCCGACCGAGCACAAGGCGTAATGCTGCTGGGACGGTTCAGGAAGAAATGTAGACTGTAGCGGGTTCGTCTAAGCACAAGGAAGTCAACGCTCGTGCAATCGCACGTCGCACGGGCATTCCATACACTACTGTTTGGTTGGCACTTAGGCGTACCCTCCGATGCTATCTGTACAAAATCCATCGGCATCATGAACTGTTACCTGGAGATTTAGTGAAGTGAAGGGCATTTGCGGTGTGGGCGTTTCAAAAGGTGACGGAAGATGACGATTGGTTGAGTAACGTGGTGTGGACCGACGAAGCTCATTTCACGCTCCGAGGGTCTGTCAACGCTCACAACTGCAGAATTTGGGCTACCGAAAATCCTAGAACTGTCGTGGAAACTCCATTGCACGACGAGAAAGTCACGGTATGGGTTGGATTTACCACACCTACCGTTATAGGGCAGTTTTTCTTCGAGGAAATGCGTGATTCTGGTTTTGTAACTGCTAAAATGACGGATTAGAGGTACGCCGATATGTTACAGAATCGCATCATCCCCAGCCTGGCTGATAAACACCTGCTGGAACGTACGATTTTTGTGCAGGACGGCGCTCCACCCCATATTGCTAGACGCGTGAAAGATCTCTTGCGCGTCGTTTGGTGATGATCGTGTGCTCAGCTGCCACTTTCGTCATGCTTGGCCTCCCAGGTCGCCAGACCTCAGTCCGTGCGATTACTGGCTTTGGGGTTACCTGAAGTCGCAAGTGTATCGTGATCGACCGACATCTCTAGGATGATGAAAGACAACATCCGACGCCAATGCCTCACCATAACTCCGGACATGCTTTACAGTGCTGTTCACAACATTATTCCTCGACTGCAGCTATTGTTGAGGAATTATGGTGGACATATTGAGCATTTCCTGTAAAGAACATCATCTTTGCTTTGTCTTACTTTGTTATGCTAATTATTGCTATTCTGATCTGATGAAGCGCCATCTGTCGGACATTTTTTGAATTTTTGTATTTTTTTTGGTTCTAATAAAACCCCATGACATTCCGAGCATCTGTGTCAATTTGTACCTCTCTGTATAAATTATTCCGTGATTTATTCAGTTTTCAAATTTATACTGACTTTTTGATCACCCTGTACAACTAGCTGATAAATTTTACTAAAAAATGACAGACACAAATCAGAAAAGGGATGCTGTTTCATTGGCAAAGCATACATTGGGATAGAAGTTATATAGATTCTCCCCTGAAATAATCTGTCTAACATCGCAATCTGTTTACATGAATCCACTGTGAGGCCCAACTGTGCTACGTTATTATAGAGGAGAAGTTCGTATGCATATTTGTGGTGATGAACGTACTGAAGTAGCCTCTTCAATTTCCTGAGGGTACCACAGAAAACTTTCGAGCAGATAGTTGCGTCGCGAGGATATCAAACTGAATGACCTCTTCAGAGTCCCAGAAGACCGTCGCCCTGACTGAGGCTGCGGCTTTGAACTTTTTCTTCGGAGGAGAGGTGGTGTGACCCCACTCTATGAATTGCCATTTTGTTCCCGGTTCGAGGTCATGAACCCATGGTTCAACCTCATGTGAGCATATTCGACAAAAATTGTCACGCTCAACCTCCTAACGCGTTAAGCAGCTCCGCACTAATAGTCCTTAGTTACTCTTTATGATCTTTTGTTAGTCGGTGACGAAACTAGCGGGCACACACATGTGTGTACCACACCTGGCGAACGTGTGTGTCAGCACTACCAACAGACGTCCATTTTTGCAGCGAGGCCTTTTATTGTGATAGGTGGATTACCTCGAATGAGAGTGTCCGCATGTTGTAACATTGCAGGAGTCACAGCTGTGTGCGGCCACATGGCACGCTGTAGATCGGATAGGTTTGTGCGTCCTTGTTGCGATGATGAAAGACGCCTCACCCAACGACTCACCAGGCTTTTGTTCACGTAGAAATTCAGCAAGTGCCTATTCTCTGGTTTTCCACCGAAAGAAACTGTCTGCTTGGAACGCACCTCAGTTACAGACGCCTTTTTTAAGGCTATGTATAGGGCCTGCACCTGTCGGAACTTCATGAGACTATAGGAACTGAAGCGAGAATGAAACTTCCTGGCAGATTAAAACTGTGTGCCCGACCGAGACTCGAACTCGGGACCTTTGCCTTTCGCGGGCAAGTGCTCTACCAAAGCACGACTCACGCCCGGTACTCACAGCTTTACTTCTGCCAGTACTTGCCCGCGAAAGGCAAAGGTCCCGAGTTCGAGTCTCGGTCGGGCACACAGTTTTAATCTGCCAGGAAGTTTCATATCAGCGCACACTCCGCTGCAGAGTGAAAATCTCATTCTGTGAAGCGAGAATATTCCATGATGTCCCACAACAAGTTCCGCATTGTTTCAACAGAAACTCCGCGAAAAAAAGTGTTGCATTACTCATTGAACGCCACTCGCATATTAGGTCGAGTGTTACGAAAAATGAGTTTCACAAATATGTTGGTGACACTATGTATGACGAAGCCAATTCGAGGGCAACGATGTCCCGCGTTCCTCCACGCGGCGTCGCCTGGCGCGGCGCAGAGACGTCGGCATTGGCGGCGGCGGCGTCGGACCGGGCCGCGGTAACTGTTACACAAAGGCACGGGGCGAGGCGGGCCGCTGCGCCGCGCCGCGGCCTTTCGCAGCCGCCGAAGCAGATCGATGGCGGGTAATCGCCGTGCTGTGACAGTGTCACCTGTTAGCCAAGTGGCGCGCCCCCCTCGCCCCCCCGGCCGCGGCCCCGATGCCAGCAGCGGCTAATGGCCGGTGGCGGGCGGCGCTAGGCACTGCGCGCCCCGACACGTTAAATCACGGGTAATCACGACAGCGCACGCTAACAAGCCGCCAGCAGCAGCCGCCGCCGCGCCACGCGACGCGACGCCGAGCGCCGGCAGCGGCGGCTGCGGCGGAGCAGCGGTGTCTCGCCTGCCACTCCGGTACGAGGCCCCTACCGCCGGCACTCGCCAGGGGGACTACTGTCCACTGTCTGTAGAGGCACATCGTGGCACGGTTCATTTCCTGACTGCCTGTGGCCCTCTTACACCCGAGGATAATATCTAAACATTCGTCCAAGTTCTACCTCGGCAACTCTAGGAAGCCGAACCACCTGTGTCAACGATCAACACACTGTCAGAAGAAAATGCTGAACGAATTGTGGCAACCACGGATGCTATGGCGGCAGCAGGGGACGACCCACCGCCCAAGTCTGCAACCGAAGCATAATATCATCGTGGTAGCCGAGAGACAACGTCATACTAGTGGCCAAGGAGAGTGCCTCAAGGAAGGCCTAGGCACAACAAAACAATAAGTATACACATGCCGAATCAGCAGAAAAAAAGCCTCTGAAAGGTGAAGTTGCCAAAGTTTGGAGGCACTAGAAGAGCTACACAACTGGCCATCAAAATTCATACGCCAAGAAGAAATGCAGATGATAAACGGGTATTCTTTGGACACATATATTATACTAAAACTGACATCTGATTACATTTTCACGGAATTTGGGTGCATAGATCCTGAGAAATCAGTACCCCGAACAACCACCTCTGGCCGTAATAACGGCCTTGATACGCCTGGGCATTGAGTCAAACAGAGCCTGGATGGCGTGTACAGGTACAGCTGCCCATGCAGCTTCAACACGATACCACAGTTCGTCAAGAGTAGTGACTGGCGTATTGTGACGAGCCAGTTGCTCGGCCACCATTGACCAGACGTTTTCAATTGGTGAGAGATCTGGAGAATGTGCTGGCCAGGGCAGCAGTCGAACATTTTCTGTATCCAGAAGGCCCGTACAGGACCTGCAACATGCGGTCGTGCATTATCCTGCTGAAATACAGGGTTTCGCAGGGATCGAATGAAGGGTAGAGCCACGGGTTGTAACACATCTGAAATGTAACGTCACTGTTCAAAGTGCCGTCCATGCGAACAAGAGGTGACCGAGACGTGCAACCAATGGCACCCCATACCATCACGCCGGGTGATACGCCAGTATGGTGATGACGAATACACGCTTCCAATGTGTGTTCACCGCGATGTCGCCAAACACGGATGCGACCATCATGATGCTGTAAACACAACCTGGATTCATTCGAAAAAATAACATTTTGCCATTCGTGCACCCAGGTTCGTCGTTGAGTACACCATCGCAGGCGCTCTTGTCTGTGATGCAGCGTCTAGGGTAACCCCAGTCATGGTCTCCGAGCAGATAGTCCATGCTGCTGCAAACGTCGTCGAACTGTTCGTGCAGATGGTTGTCGTCTTGCAAACGTCCCCATCTGTTGACTCAGGGATCGAGACGGGGTGCACGATCCGTTACAGGCATGCGGATAAGATGTCTGTCATCTCGACTGCTAGTGATACGAGGCCGATGGGATCCAGCACGGCGTTCCGTATTACCCTCCTGAACCCATCGATTCCATATTCTTCTAACAGTCATTGGATGTCGACCAACGCGAGCAGCAATGTCGCGATAAGATAAACCGCAATCGGGATAGGCTGCAATCCGACCTTTATCAAAGTCGGAAACATGATGGTACGCATTTCTCCTCCTTACACGAGGCATCACAACAACGTTTCACCATGCAACGCCGGTCAACTGCTGTTTGTGTATGAGAAATCGGTTAGAAACTTTCCTCATGTCAGCACGTTGTAGGTGTCGCCACCGGCGCCAACCCTGTGTGAGTGCTCTGAAAAGCTAATCATTTACATATCACAACATCTTTTTCCTGTCGGTCAAATTTCGCGTCTGTATCACGTCATTTCCGTGGTGTAGCAATTTTAATGGCCAGTAGTGTAACTGAGATAGAAAACCAGGACACCTGATGTCATTTCCATCTCCACTGTCACAGAGCGCATTGAAAGTGCCAACGTAAGTGCCTCTTTACTGAGTGCTGACTGCCAACTGCCCAGTGCGTAGTCTCAGCCCTTGTCTAAGTTACAGCTACCCAGCGAGAGTGGAGCTATGGGAGTCGACCTTCAGCACGCCTAGCCGTCTTCCATCTCCTGTGTAGCCACAAGTCTTGCTGGAAGGAGTCTGACATGGCCAACTGCAGTGCCAACTTCCGAAGCAACGGTGATGGGGCGTGGAGACTCCCATCACACTGTAGGCTTGACTTCCGTGGCCAGGACGCTGTCCACCGTCCAGCTCCGCCAGGAAGGGCCACTGCTGCTGCTCATCCCGCTCCTCTTGCTGACATCAATGCTGCTGGCACCTGTCCCTTAAATGGGTGCTGAAGGCTGACCCCTGCATGACAGCGAGTACTCCAAAAGGACCTGCGGGTGTGCCTCCCGAGTGCAAATCTTCGCCATCAATAAGAGCACTTTGGAGGTCGATATTTAGAGCTGGCTGCCCAGTGATATAACCACTGCTACCCGAAATGCCAATGTGCTGGCGGAAATGCAAGTCGAGTGCATGGTGACCTCCTCCTGTTGACGAGATTGTCACTCTTCCGGTCCTACTGTACCGCGATGTCTTGGTAGGCAATCCTATATTACTGCTTAACAAATGTGTTATTGCCAATAATTTTTTCTTGGTGCTCTGGATCGTAGCTAGGTCCTTACCACTGCACCCTGTTGCTGACGACTGTAGGGGTCTGTGAGCAGATCCGCCGACGGTAACTGTCAACGTGGTGAACGAGGATCTTCTTTTGTCGCTATTCTTATTTTTATCTTATAATTTCCTCTCTCCAATATGATGTTCGATAGTTTTGTACACTGTTCAGCCAGAACATTATGACCACCTACCTAATAGCTGGTATCTCCACCTTGGCATGGATGAAAGTGGCGACGTGGTGTCGCGGCATGGAATCAATGAGGCCTTGGTAGGTCCTTTGTGGGAGCTGGCATCTCATCTGCACACACAAGTCACCTAAATCCCGTAAACTCCGGGGAGGGGGGTGATGAGCTCTGACGCCAAGTACATTCACATCCCAGATGTATTCGATCGAGCTCACATCTGGCCAGTTGGGGGACCAGCGTATCAATAGGAAGTTGCCACCGAGTTCCTCGAACCACTCAATCGAACTCCTGGCCTTGTGACGCGGTGCATGATCTTGCTGAAAAATGCCTCTGCCGTCAGGAAACACGATGGTCATGAAGGAGTGTACTTGGTCTGTAACCATTGAACCATTGTACGATATTTCTTAACCATCATGGTGCTTTGCATGGGCCCCACTGAATTCATGGACACCAACGTGAATGTTTCCCAGAGTATAATCGAGCTTCCGTCAGGTTGTCTCTGTTCCGCAGTACACGTGTCAAGGAGCTGTTCCCCTGGAAGACTACGGAATTGTGCCCTCCCATTGGCTTGATAAAGAAGGTATCGATATTCATCAGACCATGGAACGCTCTCCCATTACGCCAAGTTCAGTGCCGATGGTCACGTGCCCATTTCAGTCATAGCTGCCAATGTCGTGGTGTTAACAGTGGCTGCGGAGGGCACATCGTTGGAGCGTTCGCTGCACAGTGTGTTCAGACACACTTCTACTCTGCCCAGAATTAACGTCTAATGTTAGTTCTACCACAGTTCGTCGCCTGTCCTGTTTTACCACTCTGTCCAGCCCTCGACGTTCGACATCTGTAATGAGGGGTGGTCGCCCAACCCCTCGACATCGTGGACGTGGTTCCACTTTGGTTTCATCACGTGTTGAATAACCTCCCTACAGCACTTCTCTAACATACGACAAGTAGTGCATTAGTCGAAGTGGTCATGCTGCATGGGCCTTCACACTCTGCCCTCTGTCAAACTTGGATAGTTCGCGCGCCTTACCCATTCTGCACACAGACAGCAGGCTCGCTGATAGTACGTGAACCGTGCATGTGTCTGACTAGCAGTCAGTCCTCGCCAACTGACGGTGCTATCACCTGAACGGTGTTATATCGGTAGTAGGTCTGTGGTCATAATGTTCTGGCTGATCACTATAACACAGCTGCTATTTACACAAAGAAAGAGCAGAAAAGATCCCCATGTGGTCTCACCTCCACGTGGTGGTGCGTGGCCTCAGCTGTACGATGTGGGCCTCTGATTCTGGCTAAGTCGACTGAGTGGAGAACTACGGCCCAGACAAAAGTTATTAGATGGCGGGCCCTAACTGCAAAAGTGCAACATGAAAAAATTGCAACTTGTCTGTAGACTGACTATGAAAATACAGTACTCACAATCGAGAAGATAGCAAGGGCAGATAAGTGCGACACCTATAGCGCAAACAGTTTAACGGCACAAGTTGAGAGAGATCTGTCAGATCCAGTTCATATCTTTTTGCCTACTAATCTGTTGATTGGCTCTTGTCAATTGGTAAATGTTTTCGAAAACAACCAAGGGTTCGGAAATTAAGTGTGTCACTATTTTCTTCAGGTTTCTACGTTTCATAAATGGTAGCTGGACCCGCAGTTCTCACTTCCTTCCTACTCCGACTAATATGATAATCCAGTCTGACAACAGACGACAAAGAGGAAGATTAATAAGGGGAAAATGTAAGCTGCTGGAATGTGTCTCATTACTTGCATTTTGACGGAGACATCGGCTCGCTGCGGTTAGAAGTTAGTTAAGATTGGTTTCCATCAGTAATTTCGTTTAAAACAGAGTAGAAAAAATTGCAACCACTCTTGTCATTAGCTCACTTTAATAGAATCTAGACAGACAACTCAGTATTTTTCTTATCAGGTCAAGCAACAAGCAAGTCTAATCTCACTGACATAATAGTTTTCTGTTTGTGTGAGTTAATTTTAGGATGACTGAGTTTCACATGCATTTCGCTCACATTTTCTGGCAAGGTGACCTCGTTTTGTCACTCGCACAATGCAGAACCTTCACGTAATATGTTCAGAGCAGATCCTGCCCGGGGCGGTCGCTTTACAAGCCTAGAAGGGGTTTGTCATGTTTCGGCCTCAGCGGTAGACACAGGGGACGACATTTCACTGATTAACGGTTAAGACACCCCTGTTGCAGGGGTGGTTGGCTCCAGCACCGAAAAATCAGCTCAGAGACTGATGACCGTATATGCCCCCAGGCGACATATTGGCGCCACTAGGAAGTGTGCTGATCAAATAGCCTTAGCACACGTATTGACATTTTGAAAAAAAAAAAAAAAAAACAGCATGCGAGGGAGAGAAACGAGCATTTTCCTCATGTGGCGTAGGCTGACGCCAAGATTGATACTCTTATTGGCTGCAAATATGTGGTGTAGATCTTCCTGAAGTTGATAAGACGACATGGGGTGGGGGCTCGAATGGAAAATTTTCTCTCTTCCGATAGAGCAAACGAATAAGCATGAGCAATAGTTGGCTGACGTGAGATTTTGGCGGAATTACTTTTGTAGAGACGCCAGATTTAGAGAAACGAAGAGTACAACGAACATTCTGTTCCGGAGAGCAGTGGAGAAAACTTTCTGTTTTGGAAAGAGGTAGAGAACAACAGCTTCCTGGTTCTGATATCGATGGAAAGCAGTTAGTGTTCATTCGAGATCCGAGGCGACAGACAGAATGTCAGGATTTAATCGAGTTCAGCGCAGTGTGAAGTTCAGGAAAATTGGACATTGGAAATTTGTGGTAAGGACTATGGGACCAAACTGCTGAGGTCATCGATCCCTAGGTTTACACACTAATTAAACTAACTTACACTAAGGACAACACACACCCATGCTCGAGAGAGGACTCAAATCTCCAACGGCGAAGGGGGAGCGGGGGGGTGGGGGGGTGAAGGGGGGGTGGGGGGAAACGCACGTACCGTGACAGACGCCTCAAAGAGCATTTAGAGTCCTTTTACAACTATACTCATGATTTTTAACTTTTCAATTCCATTCCTTCACATTTCGGGACACACATGTGTTACAGTGAATCTCGAGTTACCATTGACTTGCACGTTAAGTTGCCTTGTGCACCTATTAATGCTGGTTAA
Source organism: Schistocerca serialis cubense (assembly GCF_023864345.2). Lineage (NCBI taxonomy): Eukaryota > Metazoa > Arthropoda > Insecta > Orthoptera > Acrididae > Schistocerca > Schistocerca serialis. The sequence continues at coordinate 187,224,408 of NC_064646.1, read as the reverse complement.
TGTTTAAGCTCTCCTCAATATCATGGACTACGCAATTATTTCTGCCACATCATTTAAAGTCTATTCAGTCGCGATCTCTGTTGTAGCGCCTCTTTTACACTGTTTTTCCCAGTATCATGCGGACCAACTATACATGCATTACTTGTAACTGACACAGTTTGATACTTCATGTGCTTATCGTTATTTTGAACTAAGACGTTCGCCATTTTTAGCTTTTCCCAAGTGGGCAGTTATTTGTAAAATAAATGTGAGGCAATCGAATTCTTCTTGACGTCATTTCGGTAGTTAACTGATCTCATCTTGTTTGAATATGGATTAATTTGAATATAGATTGACAAAGGCCATAAGCCATACTTATACGTGACTGTCATTGTTTCCTGTGACAAATTCGTGGCTCAAATCTTCTTTTACGTATCGGATAGCTTCTAATCAGTAAACAGACTATAGGACATCTTCCTTTATTTTGTATTAATCATTTCTGTGCAGGCATTTGGCAACCCTTGTATTGAGTCATTAGTAAAATGTAACAACAACAGGATATTTAGTACCGCACTACTCACGCGATAATACAGGGTGACGCGCGGAAAACCGACCCCGAGTGCAGAATGCTAACCAGTTACGCAGGAATTGTTGCCCGCCACGGGTAGATACAGCAACAAATAGATAAAAATGTAATAATTAGGTAATAAACAAACAACAAATAACTAATGCATAAGTGTATGTAGATGACAACTGGCGAGCGACAATGTGCAGTCTAGAACTCGGGGGCGGTTTTTCGTGCTATACCCTGTAATAGAACTCTTTCAAACTTGCTGCCAAGAATAAGATACGGAAGAATGGGAAAAAATTGAGGAACTGTTGGATGTACAGTTTGGCCTTCGGACAGGGAAGATAGACGGAGAAGCTGCTCTGACTTTACCCTTGACAACTGTAGCAGAACATTTAAAAACAAGTGCACATGGTTTCTCGACGTAGAAAAAGGGCTCGACGACCTGAGACAGTGCAAATTGTTCGAAATCCTGAGCAGAGTAGCAATACGCTGTAGGAGAAAGATGGGTAATACGCATTATGTACAAGAACGAAGAAGCAACAACAGGAATGGAAGATCAAGAGCGAATTGCTCTGATTAAAAAGGGCTCAAGACAGGTATTTAGTCCTGAGCCTCTACTGTTCAATCAATACTACGAAGAAGCAATACGGACATAAAAGAAAGGTTCGGGAGTGCAATTAAAATTCAGGTGTAAGAATGACGAGTATATCAGTATTACATATACTAACATATCTATAGTGTATCAATGATCGCGGATGACGTTGTTATTCTCAGTGAAACTGAGTTCGTTGAGTGGAATAAACGGTCTATTGGGTACAGAAAATGGACTGAGAGTAAAGTGAAAAGAGAACTGAGTAATAGCAGAAATGAGCGATAAACTTAACATCAAAATTGCTGACCAACAAGTAGATGAATTGAAGAAATTATGGTACCTTGAAAGCGAATTATTAGGGTCATTCAGAAAGAAACGAGCCGTTGAACGGATTGTAATACCATTGCCTACGGAATAAGATGTGGTCTGTGTAAGAGCGCTGAGGTCCAAACTCGTTGCTAGAGAGACATGGGCGCAAACCCAGGTGACGACAGAGTGAGCACCTCAAGCGGAGGCCATCCAATGCACCCAGTCGTGTTCAGTAGAGAGAAATGAAGGTTTAAAAATAAGAACGAACGGCTGTAGTGTGTCTCTTGACAGCGTAAGTGTAAGCCGTGCGAGGAACGGGCATTCATCAAAAAATGCCACTGCATGTCCCTTGCAAGAGCCAAGTTGTGGCACAAACGGTTCAGGGGACGGATATTGTTAGCCGACCACGCACAGTCCAGATCAATGCAATTGTCCAGTAAGAGGAAGCGCTTATTATTGAAGAACGGCGAACTATTTTGGCAGCCATTACCCCAGAGGTCGGACTGAGCGGCGGAGCTGCAACGGACATTCAGTGCTCTCCGTAAACTTACACGATTCTTCGAAGAATTTCCGTTCTGCGCACTCCTTCCGATGTAAGAAAACGGTGTGTTAGGGTAGTAGGACACGGGCTGCTGGAGTGGAAGGACCAAATCCAAGTCGAGACTACAGCAAAAATACGATTATTTTTTGTTTGCCAGTACACAATACACTAGTAGCATATATATAACAATTAAGCAACTTCTGATTTTATAGACAGGCTCAGCAGAGTGAGTACCACAACCGAGATCCAGAACAAATTTTTAAACAGACTTTAATTAAGGCAAGTTTTAATATTTTTTTTTTATGTGGGATCTAAAATTTAAAAAAATCCCTCTCACACCGGCCTGATTTAGCTTCACTGATCAGGAAAGTAAAAACATGCGTATGTTAAGGGAATTTTCATTCACAAAGCAGGCTTATCACATTCACACAGTTCAATACTGTTCTATCCTGATTAAATTGAGCTTAACTTAAATTCCATAAGGCAGTGAAGCCATTTCGAAGTCTCGGTGCGACGAAAATTGTCAGCCGATCTCCTGAAAACATTTGTAATAATCATTAACTTTCGGTGATCACATGGGGAAGACCGGAGATGTGCTGGTAAGACCGTGTTAGCCTATTTATTTGAAGTAACTGGATATCTTGAGCATACAAAACGGCAGGTTCGTCCAGTGTAAATCAGACGTTCCCCACTGATCCCGTGCAACACAGCGTAGTAAGCAGACACTGTCAATAATAATCAGTTAAATAATACGCGAACACACTTACTTTAGTTTAGTTCATGTATTAAATTCCCTCTCACACAGAATCTCATCAAGATGGCGACTAGCTCAACAATACATTCATATACATCCTCCTTCTTTCACGACTAATCGGCAAGAATTCCTTCATTCTTTTCATAAGAGAAAACATAGATAGCAGAGAAGCTATTCCATGGAGTAAATGGACGCTCCAAGGAACAATTGGGCTTGAAACTACTTTGCATTGATAATCGGTAAGATAAGAAGAGATATTTCGAGATATGTACTGAGTTATATAATTTATAAAATTTCTGAAAATATCGCGGAGAGACCGCTGCAAGAGACATTACAAAGTCTTTAACTTGAAGCAATTGAGCAAAATTTGATTTTATAGGCAGTCTCAGGAATCTAAGTAGCGCAACCGAGATTCAGTATGAACTTTCAGACAGACTTTAATCGAAGAACAATTTATCTGAAACAATTAAACAAAATTTGGTTTCACAGGAATGCTCAACAATCTGAATAGCACAACAGATGGAAGTCCAAGGTTCGGGCGGAGAGTAAGTTGGAATATTTCTGGCCTTACAGCCTTCATTTTCGGGTACAAAAGTTTCTCTTAAAGAAGTTGAAAAGGCAGCAGTGGCAAGATGAAGTAATGTGGTGTGAGGTTCTGATGACAGATGGTTTGTTCGGTACGGGTATCGTGAGGAAGACCACTTAAATTATGGTCCTTCTCCGCCATTGGCTGCTGCTTTCGGCAGTTGAGCGCCAAAATGATAATCTTCTGTTATTAATATTAGGAAAACTAAAGAGTGAGTTTACATGAATTTCATGTAAAAGCGTCTCTCAATAACAGGCTATCATTCCATTATTTCAAATGTGCTAATTACCAGCAGATTAATAGACAGTTGTTAAACAAAAAGGCAAACGTAGCACTTCGGAGATCTTCCGTTAGCGCCTAACTTGGATGGCGGGAGAAGTGGTCTGGCTGTTAAGATCAGAACTGGTTCGGCAGTCTCGTAGGACAGAAATGTTCTCTGCCGCGGTCCGTGTCAGTTAAGACTTTATTCGCAATTTTTGGTTATGTGGACTCGTAATTAAGAACAATTTGATAGTAATTATGCAAAACCTCAGTTCATTGTTTTTTATGAAAGTGTGAAGCCTGGAGATTATTTATGATTCAGAAAGTGGAATATAGTTGTGCGGTTTCTCGTATTCTGTCAATAAAAAGCAAGTGACATCCCAAATAAATTAATTAATTGGAAATTTAATAATTTATAAAACATCAGTTCCTCGCTAAGAGTTTATTACAGCCTGAAGATAACTATTTATATACTAAGATGCTGAGAATTATTTATATACTAAGATGATATCTGTTCTTTCGGACATGTCCGAACATTTAGTGTATAATATGATCTGGAACGTCATTTGATTTTATATCAGGACCCCTTTGTTTGTCTTCCGTGGACATGTCCGAAAGAAAAGATACCATCTTAATATATATATATATATATATATATATATATATATATATATATATATACGGCTCACCGGCCACTTGACCATCTTCTTCTTCTTCTGTGCGAATGCACAAACAGTGCCCAAACTCTTACGGGAATCGGCAACGCGCCTCGAGTAATGAGTATAATGGGCGGGGGCACTACGAATGTAGTGCGGGACAATACGTTGAGAATGTGGATTACGCGGGATGCGTGCAAGAGATAAGGCCCTGCAGTCGCAGTATGTTCTGTGTCCTCGGTGGCTCAGATGGATAGAGCGTCTGCCATGTAGGCAGGAGATCCCGGGTTCGAGTCCCGGTCGGGGCACACATTTTCATCTGTCCCCGTTGACGTATGTCAACGCCTGTAAGCAGCTAAGGGTTTACATTTCATTGTAAATTCAAGATAACTGATTATCAACCGACGTGCTGTTTTCTGTGCAAGTGACAACAACTATAGAAGACTGCAAGCTGGTCAACATTAATAAGAACTTACGCATGCCACTCAGGGTGCTGGAAGCAAATAGGCACCTCGCGTGTACTGCAGTCACTCGTTTTTTCAACTTGCCGTACAGTTAAAGAAAAATTTAGCTTGTATTTGTAGGCAGGCTCAACAATTTGAATAGCAAAACAGACTCCAATGCATTGTTTAAATAGAGCTTAATTAGAACAGAATTTAACTGAAAATGTTCAATGCAATAAAACCGGAAAATTTCAGATACTTGAAAATTACGTACACATACATCCACAACTTAATATTTAGGTGGAAGGCAACTTCCTCACCGTATTAAGAACAATATATGGCATGTTGATCATGTGCCGGTGCTACTGCTGTGGTACTCTAACCATACTGTTGAAACTGTCGATTTCGGAATATTGAATTTCCTAACTATTTCCGAAATGGAATGTCCCATGCTTGTAGCTCCAGCCACCATTCCGTGAGCAACGTCTGTTAATTTCCATAAATACAACGGACATCTTTTCGCATGAAACGCCTGAGTACAAATGACAGCTCCGCAAATACACTGCCTTTCTGTATCTTGTGTACGCAATACTATTACTATCTGTATACGAGTATGTCCATATTGCTATCCCATAACTTTTGTTACCTGATTGTAAGTTATTATGGTAATGGAATTCGTATTTAAAATACGAATAAAGTTACTTTTAAAATGATTAAAAAGGATATGTTTAACTGATACTCTTGCTGTGATTTTGGATAAAAATAATACATTATAAGAGTATAAACAAAGAAGGCTCAGACCCGATGATACTACAATCAACATTAAGAAACGAAGCAAATATGTAATGCATTCTGCTCTATATTAAGACACGATATACATAAGAGAGGCATTCGGAGCCTAATGTAAAACATTGTTAAACAAAACAAAGTAGCTGTTCTCGATTTCACTTTGTCCATTGAACACTGTTGATGGCTCCTGACTTTGGCATTTACAAATTTTAAACGTTTGTGACAAACAGAGAGCACGGCCTTTTTACGCGCTGTATGAATTACGCACACTGTTCTCAGTGCTTCCTATGGTATGGTCTGTTTCTGGTAAATGCAGTCATAAGGCGGCTTTGTTACGTGTCTTTAAATGCATCTGAAATTTTCCATTAAACGAGCGGTCGGTTTGGTCGATATAGTACTTACCACAATTATTACAGCCAAAGCTCCATATCCCAGAGATATCGAATTTGTCTGTATGCACTTCTCAACGTTTTTAGAGTGTTGTTAATTTGAAAACCACATTTCGAATTAGAAAAAAAATGGCTCTCAGCACTATGGGACTTAACTTCTGAGGTCATCAGTCCCCTAGAACTTAGAACTACTTAAACCTAACTAACCTAAGGACATCACACACATCCATGCCCGAGACAGGATTCGAACCTGCGACCGTAGCGGTAGCGCGGTTCCAGACTGAAGCGCCTAGAACCACTCGGCCACTTCAGCCGGCTTTAGAATTAGATATCCTAAAACATTCTTCTACTTGCTCGCGTATTTCTTTGGAATGGTATTCATTCTTTCTTGATTACTTCTGTTTTAGGTTAGTGCGCTTCTGCCTTATATTTCTTTTTGTTTCTTTAGCCTACGGTACGACGCATAAAGTCATTTACAAAAAATTATTGGCTACTGAAATTTGCTACAGTGGGCGTATGCAAGACTGCAATGCGAATTCCGTTGTTAAAAGCAGAGGAGTGAGCGGCTAGATGGAAAGACAACATTGAAGGCCTCTGTAAGGAGAAGGACTTGCCTGATGGTGTGATAGAAGAAGAAATTGAAATCGATGTGAAAGATATAGGGGATCCAGTATTAGAGTCAGAATTTAGAGTGGCTCATGAAGATTTGAGATAAAATGAGGCAGAAGTGGTAGACAACATTCTTTCGGAATTTGTACAATCATTTGGGCAAGTGGAAAACAAACGACTATTCAAATTGGTGTGTAGAATTTGTGAGTCTGGCAAATACCATCAGATTTTCGGAGAGATATCATCCTCACAACTCCAAAGATAGCGGGGACAGGTAAGTGCGAGAACTATGGCACAATCAGCTTAACAGCACATGCATCCAGGCTGCTGACAAGGATAATATACAGAAGAATGGGAAAAAGTTAAGGATCTGTTAGATGATTAGTTTGGCTTTACGAAAGGTAAATGCTCCAGAGAGGCAGTTCTCACGTTGCGCTTGGTAATGAAAACAAGGCTAAAGGAGAATCAAGACACGCTCATAGGATCTGTAGACCTAAAAAAAGCATTTTACAACGTAAAATGGTGCAAGATGTCTTAATTCTGAGAGAAATAGAAATAATCTGTAGGGAAACATGGGTAATATACAGTACTTACAAGAACCAAGAGGGAACATGAGACCGGAAGACCAAGAATGAAGTGCTCGGATTAAAAAGGGTGTATGGCAGGGATGCAGTCAAGCACTCGTACCGTTCAATCTGTACATCGAAGAAGTATTGACGGAAATAAAGAGAAAGGTTCAAGAGTCAGATTAAAATTCAGGATGAAAGGAAATCACTCATAAGATTCGCTGATGCTGCTGCTGCTGCACTGAGTGAACGTGGAGAAGAACTGAATGAACAGTCTAATGGACACAGAATACGGATCGGGAATACGTCGTAAAAGTCAAAGGTAATGAGAAGTAGCAGAAATGAGGACAGCGAGAAACTTAACATTAAAATTGTGATGGCGAATAGACGAAGTTAAGGAATTCTGCTACCTTGGGAGCAATACGATTTATGAAGCAAGGAGGGCATAAAATCAGACCAGCACTAGCAAAAATGGCATTTTTGGCCAAGAAAAGACCGCTGGTATTAAACGTGATTCCTAATTTGAGAAAGAATTTTCTGAAAACGTGCGTTTGGAACCCAACATTGTATCGTAGTGAATCATGGACAGTGCGAAAACTGGAACAGAGGACAATCTAAGCATTTGGGATGTGGCGCTACAGGTGAATGTTGAAAATTAGATCTACTGGTAAGTTAAGGAATGAGGAGCTTCTCCGCAGAATGGGTGAAGAAAGTAGCGTAAGGAAAACACTGATAAGAAAAACGGACAGGATAAAACGACTTGCGTTAAGACTTCAAAGAATAACCTCCAAGGTACTGGAAGGAACTATTAAGGGGAACAACTATCGAGAAAGGTAGATACTGAAAGACTTCCAACAAATAATTGAGGGCATAGCGTCCAAGCGCTAATCTGAATCGAGCGAGGTGGCGCAGAGGTTAGCACACTGCACTCGCATTAGGGAGGGCGACGGTTCAATCCCGTCTCCTGCCATCCTGATTTAGGTTTTCCGTGATTTCCCTAAATCGCTTCAGGCAAATGCCGGGATGGTTCCTTTGAAAGGGCACGGCCGATTTCCTTCCCCATCCTTCCCTCACCAGAGCTTGCGCTCCGTCTCTAATGACCTCGTTGTCGACGGGACGTTAAACACTAATCTCCTCCTCCGCTAATCTGAGATGGACAGATCAAGACAGAAGAGAAATTTATTGCGAGCCGCATCAGTCGAGTCAGAAGACTAAAGTTAATGACAAAAAAATAAAAAAAATAAGGAAAGAATGCCTTTTGCAGTCCAGTATCGGGAAAAGTGGCATAGTGGTTAGCAGAACTCGCATTTGGAAGAGCGACGATTAAACCGGTGTGCAGTTATCCGGATTTAGGTTTTCCGCGATTTCTCTAAGTCGCTCCATGCAAATGCTGGCTGGGATGATACCTTTGGAAGGGCGTGACCGATTTCCGTCCCCATCCTTGACAGAATCAGAGCTTATGCTACGTCTCTAATGACCTCGATGTCGACGAGATATTAAACCTAATCTTCATTCCCTTTTCTTCCATTCAAGTGACCGGATCTCAGTATCATTATATAAGAAATTAGCTACTGCGATATTAATTACTGAGTGGGGATTAGGGAGAAGTTTAACCCTGTGTTATGTGTTAAAGCAAGGGTGGCGCCGCTTATCTAGAATGTTTTAATATTGTGCCAGCGGAGAGGATTAATTCGTATTTGGCAATAGTTTCCAAGTAAATCGGTAGAGTAACACGTCACGTTATTTGTCTCACGCACCGCACTTCGCTTAACACTACAAGGACGGCGCCCCTCATTTTGACGGGTATTCTACTTCTGTAGACTTATTTCTTCTTAATGGATTCTTCTACTGGTCACATTTTCTATGACTTTCCATCAATAATTGTTAGGTAGGCGTCTGCAAAGAATTTACCCAGTAGGACCAATCTGAAAAGTGTCCCAACAACTCCAACTGCAAGGACCGGAATCCGTCTTTTTGGCGGGTACCGAAATGTAAACAATAGCTTTCTGCCATATCCAGAGATAACGCTGTTTACAGCCCTAATTGGATTATTGTATTCTGCAGATCCATTGTCGATGAGCAACGGTGATTTGTTGCTCAAGTGGCGCAGTTTGTGTTGTCCACATTTCAATTGTTTCGTAATGGCGGTTCAAAGACGCGGTTTGTCTGCTGAAGAAATTTTAAAATATTTGATGTGAATGTCAGACGGTGAATCGGAAGGAGAAGACCCTCGTGATGTTTGTGAAGCTGATGAATTACGAGAACATGACGCTGCAAGCGCTATTGATGATGAGGAATATATCCCTCCCAGCAATGAAATCAGTGACTCTTCAGACAGCGATGTTGCAACTACTGGACAAGAGCAAGCCGAAAAACTGCAAACGAATGTTGCTTTACCTATAGCAGGTACGTTTGTATAAACATAGTATTATTCTTTTATATTTTGTCGCAACTGATATTTCAGAAAGCATTATGAATGTTTTCCATTCTTCTGTATTGTAATTTTAAATTCAGTGTGCGCTTACCTCCAGCTAACAGCACCAGAGGCGTTCGTGGCAGAGTGAAAGGAAAAATTCAGTTGCAAGGAAATCCTTCAATTGGGAGTAGTGAGACAGCTAATGACGGATCAACATGGACTGTTACACCTACGAAAGTTATTCGTGTAAGACGTCCACAGCAGAACATCTTGAAGGTAGCACCGGGACCTACAGTCTGTGCGAAGAAGTTTGTCAGGAAACGTATATATTCTAGTGAATGGTGATTGCTAATTGATGACAGCATGCTTCAAAATATAAAGAAGTGTATAGGAAATAGAGCACGCCAAGAGCTGTAATATGATGATTGGACCATTAGCGTCAACGCAATAGAAGCTATAATATCGCTTACGTATTTAAGAGGCTTATATGGAGCAAAAAGCTTTCCATTGAAGGTGTTATGATCGAATACATGAGGACCAGCACTTTTTCGGAGCACAATGAGCAGAAATAAGTTCACCGAAATTTTGCAGTTTATGCGATTTGACGAAAAGAGCACACGTTCACATAGACTAAAGACAAATCGTTTTGCACCTGCCACCCGTGTGTGGAATCCTTTCATTGCCAATTCCTTGGTGTGTTATATTCCAGGTGAAAATATTACTGTGGATGAGCAACTGTTTCCATTTTGAGGCTAGATGCTCTTTCATTCAATACATGAGCAATAAACTAGACAAATTTGGAATAAAGTTTTGACTTGCAGTTCATACGAATTCTAAGTATCTGGTGAATGGGTTTCCTTACCTATGCAAAGATGAGCAGCGTTCCTCAGATGTTCCCCTTGCAAAGCATGTTTTAACGTGTCTTACGCAGCCCTTTGTTTCCGCAGGAAGAAACATAACCCGCGACAATTTTTGCACAACGAAATGGTTCAAAATGGCTCTGAGCACTATGGGACTCAACATCTTAGGACATAAGTTCGCTAGAACTTAGAACTACTTAAACCTAACTAACCTAAGGACAACACACACACCCATGCCCGAGGCAGGATTCGAACCTGCGACCGTAGCAGTCCCGCGGTTCCGGACTGCAGCGCCAGAACCGCTAGACCACCGCGGCCGGCGCACAACGAAATGCCTTGCAGAAAATTTGAAACGTAAGAGTGCAACCATTACAGGCACAGTGAAGAAATCTAGAAGCGAAATACCTCGAGCAGAAAAATCTGCTGCAGCACCTTTGCACACAACTATTCTTTATAAGTCAGCTGACATGACTTTAACATGCTATCAGGGGAAAAGAAACAAAAATGTGCTTATTTTGAGTTCAATGCATGACACAGTAACTATCGATGAACGGCTACCCCGCGCGGTAATAACTAACGATGAAGCATAAATTAAAAGTGCACAATTTAATTTATTCTGTATTTGGCTTAGCGAGTGACTTCTGTTGGCTTGGCACCTACCTTATTGTTATGTTAAAAGTAAATCATTTGCTCATTTGCTTAAAGCAAATTCAGTTCAATCTTTCAATAATCAAAAGAAAATTGCTTGCCTTTTCTAAATTTTGCATACGTTATACTGAAAGTCATTTTGTGCAACCAAATTACAGCGAGTTATTAATTCAACAAGCAACTTCATTCAACTTTACTATCGAAATTTAGTATTTCAGATTAAGCAATTGGAAACTCAGTGCTTTCTGATTCATTTATTTTCTCGTGAACTGCTGTGTTGTAGAAAAGCGCGAGAACCTTGTTACCAGGTCAGCTGTTATTTGCTTAGTTTTCTTTACCATTATCATTCTTATAATTTTGGATATTCATTGCCCTTGTAGACTGGCGACCGTTTAATTACCCTTTTTTTGCTAATCCATAGTTCCTTTGTATTAAATATTACGAAGTACCCCTTTCCTCGTGCGTGGTTCGCGAGCAGTTCACTTTATTTCCACCCATTTATAAATTACCATGAGTATTTAGAATACGTTTAGACTAGATTCTTCCTTGAGAAGTGTCTATTGTACAATTTCCTCCTATTAACCGGTATTGTTTTCCTTTGGTAAGGATATCCATACTCACTGTAAAATTTTAGTAGGCGTACGCGACCACGATCAATTATATCGCAATCCAGTATGGCGATTTAGGAAGGGGGAGGTTACAAGGTGGGTTAATGATGTCACATCAGCAACAAATTTCACAACCATTCTGACCGACGCCACCGTGGCCGTGTCGCACGATGGGAACGACGTCACACCTCATCTTACACGTATTTTGCCCCTTGACGCCTCTGTGACGGATGTGGAAACGGTGACATCCATGGCTGAAATCAAGCTTTTTTTTTTTTTTTTTTTTTACGGGTCGCCGAGACAAAGATTTCAGGGACATCACCGCTCAGAATCGCTTCAGCAAGATCTCAGAAGTGGGTCAATGAAAACACACCTTTCCTAGGGACGGGACGTTGATTCCCCCTGATTTCGTAGTCGGAAACGACAATTCTCACTGCGATGAACTACAGGACGACGTTCTTGAGAAGCTTCGACGCTGATGGTATCGGTGGTGTGTCACGTGGCTGCCTGCCTGCAGGCGAGTAGGACCACTTTGCAGGTGTTCTCTGTAAAGCAACTTTTTAAAATTCTCAATAAATGTGGGCAGGTGCCACCTAGGATATTGCCGAATTAGGCGCCTTAAAATGACCCTTTGCCGCTGTATTCACGTATGTGCGCACTCCTCCATGGTCACATCACCGGAGGGCGTGAAACAAGAGGGCCGAAAAGCATAAGCACTCTTTACTGCTTCGAATCACGTTCAGATTTCGTCGAATGATGTTAAATGGTTCCTAATGGCACACGAGAGCAAAATTTGCGGTCACCTTGCACTTCAAAGGAGCACGATCACGTTTAATGGAGATGAAGCCCCAACATGACTTCAGAGAGGAGCTGAAACGGCCGAACGTGTATCAGCATCAAAGGTTGTCGTTTTCGACCGCGAAATGTGTGGAAATCAACGTCCCAAGGAAAGGGGTGTTTCATTGACGCCCTTTGTGCCACCATCCGAGGGCTTTTCGTGTCGATTCCGAGCGACGGTGTGTCCGAAATCTTTCCCTCGGCCCCTGATTTCAATGCTGGGCGTCACCGTTCTGTGGCCGAGCGGTTCTAGGCGCTTCAGTCCGGAACCGTGCACCGCTACAGTCGCAGGTTCGAATCCTGCCTCGGGCATGGATGTGTGTGATGTCCTTAGGTTGGTTAGGTTTAAGTGGTTCTAAGTTCTAGTGGACTGATGACCTCAAAAGTAAAGTCCCATAGTACTCAGAGCCATTTGAACCATCACCGTTCTGATCTCCATCGCAGAAGTGTCAAATGAAAGGGTGAAACGTGGGTCAGAGTGTTTGGGACGACCTTTAGATTGTTTAACGTGTCCACTGTGCCCTTGGGCAGAATTGTAGTGAAAATTGTTTACAGTATGACATCATTAACCCACCTTACACTTCAGATGAGCTTCTGAGTTCAGGCTTCTTTTCTCGCATGCGTCGACACTTTTCTCGCATGTGTCGCCGAGCCCGAGGTTGCATTCGCTAGGCACCAGGCTTTTGCACCATAACAGAGGAAGTTTGTAGGCACCTTTAAGCCAAATTTCAAGCTTTTGCGTCCCGACAGGAAACAATTACGGGATGTCGAAAAATAAATCCTGTACTTCTGCTGCGCAGTGTATTAATCGAAAAACGGAAGCTCAGTTCAATAACAGACCCCGGATAGATGTAAATATGAACACTTGGAAGTAATGAAAGGGAAGAAATTTCTGTTACGACGAGCCAGCACTTGTTAAGTAGGGCTCCAAATCCCTGGCGGGTGCGGAGAATCTTGAAATGCTATACGCTAGCAACTAGCGTGTGCCCTCGGACGCTGTGTTTATGCTCGTATCTCAGACGGAAAGAGTCCCTCCACTGCCGAATGAACGCTCTTGGTATGACATCCTCATCGTACCTTCACACATATTCAATAACTCCCAGTGGCGTTGGTGGGAATTACGAGCCCATTAATTTCTTTAATTGCACTCCTGATGAGAAGAACAGCCACGCAGAGCGTGCTCCATCGGTCATAAATCAAATCGCCAGCTGGCGGCGGGATTACGGCGCCGCAGCCCGCGGTAGGCAGAGCAGACAAGTTTGAATGACCTGTTGACGGAAGTGGGCGCGGTTATGCGCCCTTCGCACGCAGCCGTTAAAGAGCGCGACCGTCCCTTCGGACGCGGTCGCACCATAATTTTACGATTTTAACTTTTACTCCCTCACGTGCGCGCCTTAACGATGAAAGTTTCCGTGATATTTTTCCCTCTGAATAGCGGCCACGACGACTCTAAAGTTCTCCCCTGGTTTCTGTAAGGCGCCGCCATTAAAAATCGTGCCGCTTACCAGCACATCCGGACGCGCCGCCGGCAGCTCACTCATCACACCACACACACCGCCGGGGAAACTCCCTTCGGAGCCTTCACGTTTATATTTAAGCCAGCCGAAGATGCGCTGAGATTTCCTTCGACCCGCTGTTCTGCACTGCATTTGTGCCTCTCTGCTGCAGTCGTTCTACAGATACTGGCGTTCCCCGTACCCAAGTGGACACCTTAGGCTTTAGATTAGTACACCAAGCCATCTACTGAGTAACATATAGTGGGTAGTTAACAGGAAGACGTGTTCTCGTAGAAGCAATACAGCTTCCTTTCCCATGAACCGCCGTTGTGGATCTACTAATAGGTAGTGGTTGCACAATCGTCAGAATTGTGTCAGTCTGTCTCCAAATCTATTTCTGCAGCTGTTACCCAGGGGAATTCCGTCGTCTCCTTTTCATACAGCAGTTTTTCGCTTTCATCTTGTGGCAGGTGTACTCTATATACACTCCTGGAAATTGAAATAAGAACACCGTGAATTCATTGTCCCAGGAAGGGGAAACTTTATTGACACATTCCTGGGGTCAGATACATCACATGATCACACTGACAGAACCACAGGCACATAGACACAGGCAACAGAGCATGCACAATGTCGGCACTAGTACAGTGTGTATCCACCTTTCGCAGCAATGCAGGCTGATATTCTCCCATGGAGACGATCGTAGAGACGCTGGATGTAGTCCTGTGGAACGGCTTGCCATGCCATTTCCACCTGGCGCCTCAGTTGGACCAGCGTTCGTGCTGGACGTGCAGACCGCGTGAGACGACGCTTCATCCAGTCCCAAACATGCTCAATGGGGGACAGATCCGGAGATCTTGCTGGCCAGGGTAGTTGACTTACACCTTCTAGAGCACGTTGGGTGGCACGGGATACATGCGGACGTGCATTGTCCTGTTGGAACAGCAAGTTCCCTTGCCAGTCTAGGAATGGTAGAACGATGGGTTCGATGACGGTTTGGATGTACCGTGCACTATTCAGTGTCCCCTCGACGATCACCAGTGGTGTACGGCCAGTGTAGGAGATCGCTCCCCACACCATGATGCCGGGTGTTGGCCCTGTGTGCCTCGGTCGTATGCAGTCCTGATTGTGGCGCTCACCTGCACGGCGCCAAACACGCATACGACCATCATTGGCACCAAGGCAGAAGCGACTCTCATCGCTGAAGACGACACGTCTCCATTCTTCCCTCCATTGACGCCTGTCGCGACACCACTGGAGGCGGGCTGCACGATGTTGGGGCGTGAGCGGAAGACGGCCTAACGGTGTGCGGGACCGTAGCCCAGCTTCATGGAGACGGTTGCGAATGGTCCTCGCCGATACCCCAGGAGCAACAGTGTCCCTAATTTGCTGGGAAGTGGCGGTGCGGTCCCCTACGGCACTGCGTAGGATCCTACGGTCTTGGCGTGCATCCGTGCGTCGCTGCGGTCCGGTCCCAGGTCGACGGGCACGTGCACCTTCCGCCGACCACTGGCGACAACATCGATGTACTGTGGAGACCTCACGCCCCACGTGTTGAGCAGTTCGGCGGTACGTCCACCCGGCCTCCCGCATGCCCACTATACGCCCTCGCTCAAAGTCCGTCAACTGCACATACGGTTCACGTCCACGCTGTCGCGGCATGCTACCAGTGTTAAAGACTGCGATGGAGCTCCGTATGCCACGGCAAACTGGCTGACACTGACGGCGGCGGTGCACAAATGCTGCGCAGCTAGCGCCATTCTACGGCCAACACCGCGGTTCCTGGTGTGTCCGCTGTGCCGTGCGTGTGATCATTGCTTGTACAGCCCTCTCGCAGTGTCCGGAGCAAGTATGGTGGGTCTGACACACCGGTGTCAATGTGTTCTTTTTTCCATTTCCAGGAGTGTAGTTAACTCTATGGAGACTGTTGGACTTTTTTATTCCCCCACAAGTCCAATTTTGCAGTTAGTGCTTTGAGCTCATTTTATACTATCTAGCACGTCTTTGAATTCTGTGTGTAGTTTATCAATTGAAAGATACCATTTTATTCACCTGATTTCACTGGGTGTTTATTGTTACATATTTTCACCACTCAGAATATCGAGACTATAATTAAATAGTTTTTAACGAAGAATTGCGCTTGGCAGCAATTGACACCATATTATGTATATTAACCTTACTACCACATCGATGAGGATGATCAAGAACGAAATGTTTACTTCATGCAAGATGGTGCACCACTCCACTACCTGGCTGACGTCCGGGATTTTCTCAGTGACTTCTTTACAGGTCGATGGATTGGCCGCAATGCGCCAATTACATGGCCCCGCACTTTCCCCAGATCTGATAGCACTTGATTTCTTTATGGGGATTCATCAAGGATATGGCGTTTGTAACTCCTGTGCTGGCTTCTCTACCTCAACTGACGCCGCCACTGAGCGAGTTACACCTGCAATGCTGCAGCGAGTTTGGGAAGAAATTGACTTCCGATGGGATGTGTGCACGATAACCAACGGAAGCCACATGCAACATCTTTAGTCTAAGGAAAAAAAAAGAAAAAAAAACTTGGTGTGTTTCCCTACAGAACAACAATAAACCCAGCTCTATATCTTCTTTCAGTAAATATATATATGAATATTTAAAGTTTTAAAGTTGCGAAGTCGAATGAAGAGGTACTAAATAGAAATGGGGAGGAGTTTGTGCACAACTTGACTAGAAGAAGGGATCGGTTGGTAGGACATGCTCTGAGGCATCAAGGAATCACCAAGTTAATATTGGAGGGCAGCGTGGAGGGTAGAAATCGTAGAGAGAGACCAAGAGATGAATACACTGAGCAAAGTCAGAAGGGTGTAGGTTGCAGTAGGTACTGGGAGATGAAGAAGCTTGCACAGAACCACAACATCAAAGTCTTTTTGAAACACCTGTAAGGTTTAAAACAGTTTTTTTTAGCTAAGTGTTGTGTTCGACACGGCCTTGTGACGTGTGTCCTCATATTCTATCTTTTGGCAGGAAGGTTACTATTTGTTGTAATTAGTCTCTTGGATTTATCTTATGCTGCATGAGAGAGCTTAAGATATACAGAAACGCTGTACACAGTTTCTCTAGTTCAAGTAACTTTCATAAAGAGTATGAAATTGGTGTCAGCAATTGAAATTTGGTGATGTATAAGATTTTTTTTGATAACACGCTGGGAAGATATTAAAAGGAGCGTATTTTAATTCTCAGCTCAGACGTGCTGTTTGAGTACTATAGCTGAAATGTGGAGGTCCCAAATAAGACTAAATACAATTTTTGTTTTATTTTTATGGTTCTGTACCTCAATCAACTAAAGTGGATCCCCTACAGGATCACTTTGTTGTTCGTCTGTAAAAAATGCAGTGCTAAGTTAACACAGTCAAAGATACGCCCATTTACGTCACACATTTTTATATTCTCAAAATCACTCATCAACACCTGGATGGTACTTCCCTTTGGCCTAGAAGCATAATATTTGGAAAGTAGCAAAGTGTTAAGGTAAAACTAAAAGAAGAAAATTCTAAAATTGTTAATTTGTAATTATTTCACACAAAAAAATTTCTCATTTGTTATCCGACTGCCCGCTTGCCTGGCAGTCCGTCTGTTAAGACACTTTTTTCTCAGGAACTGGTAAACGTATGAAGTTGAAACTTATGTCACATACGAAGATCTCTGGTTCTGTGTCAGTGTAAATAACTTACGCTTCTACGTGAATGCAATCAAAAGATACAACCAATTATGTCACATATTTTGATACTCTTAAACTCACTCATTAACACCACTATGACACCTTCTTGGGCCTAGAATCATGGAATTTGGCAAGAGGCAAGGTTTCACAGTTAAATTAAAGCA
The DNA here is from genome assembly GCF_023864345.2 of Schistocerca serialis cubense. NCBI lineage: Eukaryota > Metazoa > Arthropoda > Insecta > Orthoptera > Acrididae > Schistocerca > Schistocerca serialis. The sequence continues at coordinate 187,206,631 of NC_064646.1, read as the reverse complement.
AAAAATCTGAAAATTGTTAATGTGTAATTATCTCAAACAAAAACTTTTTCTTGTCATTTGTTATCCGATTGTGTCTGTGCGTGGGTTAAGACTCCTTTTTCCTAGTAACCCGAAGGCGTATCAATTTCAAATTTATCTCAGATACTAAGGTCTAAGGTGTATTGGTGGTGTAAAAAACTTGTTTCTATATCAGTGCACTCAAAAGATACGTCCATTTACGTCACATATTCTGACACTCGCAAACTCACTCGTCAAAACATGTAGGGTACTTCCCGTTGACAAAGAATTATGAAATTTGGCAAGCAGTAAGCTTTCACTGTAAATGTAAAAGAAAAAGCTGAAAATCGTTCATTTGTGATTGTCTCACACAAAAAAATTTATCATTTCTGTCATCCGTCTGTTTGTCTGTCCGTCCGTCAGGCAAGACCCCATTTTCTTAAGAACGGGTGGGCGTATGAAGTTGATATTTCCGTCACTTACTAGGGTCCACGCTCCTTTGTGTCGTAAAGCATTTAAGCTTCTACTTCAATGCAGTCAAAAGATAATGTCATTTAAGACAGATTTTTTATACCTTGCCAGTTTCGATATCGATAACAGGCAAAAATAGTCGGAATGGATGATCTATCTACACTGAAGCGCCAAACAAACTGGTATAGCCATGCGTACTCAAATACAGACGTATATAAACAGGCAGAATACGGCACTGCGGTCAGCAACGCCTATTTAAGACAACAATTGTCTAGCACAGCTCTTAGATTGGTTACTGCTGATACAAGTTATCAACACCTAAGTGAGTTGAACGTCGTGTTATAGTTGGCGCATGAGCGATAGAACACAGCGTCTCCGAGGTACCGATGAAGTGGGAATTTCCCCGTACGACCATTCCACAAGTGTACATTGAAAATCAGGAATCCGGTAACACATCGCTGCGGTAGGAAAAAGATCTTGCATCAACGGGACCAACGACGACTGAAGAGAATCGTTCAGCGTTACAGAAGTGAACTGTTCCGAAAATTGCTGCAGATTTCATTGGCGAGCCATCAACAAGTGTCAGTTTGCGAACCATTCAACGAAATATCATCAATACGGACTTTCAGAGCCCACTCGTGTACCCTTGATGACTGCACGACACAAAGCTTTGCGTCTTGCTTAGGCCCGTCAGCACGACATTGGACTATTGATGACTGGAAACATATTGCTTGGTCGGAATAGTCGCCGGCCGCTGTGGTCGAGCGGTTTTAGGCGTTTCAGTCCGGAACCACGCGGCTGTTACGATCGCAGGTTCGAATCCTGCCTCGGGCATGGATGTGTGTGATGTCCTTGGGTTGGTTAGGTTTAAGTAGTTCTAAGTCTAGGGGACTGATGACCTCAGGTGTTAAGTCCCATAGTGCTTAGAGCCATTTGAATCATTTCGGACTAGTCTCATTTCAAATTGTATCGAGCGGATGGACGTGTACGGACATGGAGAAAACCTGATGAATCCATGGTCCCTGCATGTCACCAGGGGACTGTTCAAGCAGATGGAGGTTCTGTAATGATGTGGGACATGTGCAGTTGTATTGATATGGGACTCCTGATACATTTAGATACGACTCTGACATGTGACACATACGTAACCATCCTGTCTGATTACCTGCATCCATTCATGTCCATTGTGAATTGCGGTGGACTTGGGCAATTCCAGCAGGACAATGCGACACCACAAACGTCCAGAATTGCTACAGAGTGGCTCCAGAAACATTCTTCTGACTTTTAACACCTTTGCTGGCCACCAAACTGCCCAGACTTGAGCATTACTGAGCATATCTGGGATGTCTTGCAACGTGCTGTTCAGAAGAGGTATCCACCCCCTCGTACTCTTATGGATTCATCGACAGCCCTGCAGGATTCATGGTGTCAGTTCCCTCCAGCACTACTTCAGACATTAGTCCATGCCACGTCGTTTTGCGGCACTTCTGCGTGCTCTCGGATGCCCTACACGATCAGGTGTGCCAGTTTCATTGGCTCTTCAGTGTTATATAATAAGTTTGCACGGAACCCTCGGTGCGTGAGTCCTGCTCCAACTTTCCCCGTTTTTGTTATAAGTAAGCTTAATTCGGATATAATACACAAGTAGTGGGATAATTAGATGTTTTCGACTCAACACCACGATCACGAGTGTGCTGATTTTGGTAAAATAAAGTAACAAGTAGTTCAGAAACCTATTTCTATGGTTGATAGAAAGAGCTGATTCTTTAATACCAGTACAGTTATAACTCTGTAACCGTTAGGTTATGAAGGAATGAAAAAAGTTATATTTAAATATGAATTTAAGGTCAAGCAACCACTTTAAAAAATCAGTAACATACCCAGTCAGATTAAAATAAAATTTTCTGCGTACTCCTTTGAGTAAATAACGAAAGAATCTTTCCTGATTCAATTGGCTACAGTGCAAAATCCCTGTATCAAATACAATACGAGGGAATCTAGACGCATACTTAAAAAAATTGGCACTACTTACATTCTGATTAGAAGTTCGTTTTTCAGAAGACAAAATATCCAAATCTATTCGCCATTTATTTTCCAGTTCTAATATGTTTTGAATAAAAATTCTTAGTGTACTAAGCGTAGCTCCCAATGAAGATCATGTTGAATCCTAAGATTTAACGAAAACACATCGTATGGAGCATATTACGCAACAAAGATAATAATAATAATAATTATCCAGTTACCATTATCATTGTCCCACAGAGCGTAACAGATACCCCTTATATCAAAATCGTACAGGCTTAAAATTATTTTTAGACCTTGCGACGTATTTGACACTTGCCGTTCAAAATGGTTCAAATGGCTCTGAGCACTATGGGACTTAACATCTTAGGTCATCAGTCCCCTAGAACTTAGAACTACTTAAACCTAACTAACCTAAGGACATCACACACATCCACGCCCGAGGCAGGATTCGAACTTGCGACCGTAGCAGTCCCGCGGTTCCGGACTGAAGCGCCTAGAACCGCACGGCCACCGCGGCCGGCGACACTTGTCGTCACGCTTGTTTTGCGCAGTCGTAAACAAGAACAGAAAAATACGGTAGTTGATAAACTTTACAAATAAATCAAAAATTATTGGCCTGTATCTCACGTCCAAACGCAAACTCTTAAAATTTCAATACCATTTATACTGCTGTGGACTTCCCAAAAATGATCAAACTGGGTATTGGCACATTAATTACCGTGCTCTATTCATACCTATGTTGAGACGTTAAGTTTTACTAATTTTATCAGTTTGCTGTCGTTCATGGAAGTTCAAGTTCTTCTCTCTTTCTTCAGGAGCATGTGCGAAGTCAGTCTCTGCTTATTCTCTCTGCCACAGTAATAGGCTTATCATTGACGAAGTTTTAATATTCAGTCCTTTGTTCCAGCTACTCTATCCAGTACCACTATAAATCGTGAGGATCGTGAACGCAGAGGATAGCCGCAAACTGCTGACGGTCTGACCGCCAGCGATTCCAGTCCAACGTGACGCGTGAGCTCACCAGCCAGCAGGGCTTGAAGACCCGGTCTTAACAGTATAAAGCAACAATCACAAGAGAACTGCAGTGCGGCATTGACGTCTAGCTGCAGGACAATGGTACCCCTTCGTACAAACTACCGATTCGCTATTACTTGGCAATCATTTGCCAGAGTACCATAGGCAACAGCCTTTCAAAGGTGTCTCTACTTGGTACTGTCCAACACCGTTCCAGTAAGTGACATCCGTTGTCTGTGACAACAGAAATAGGGAAATTTATGGGGAAGACCATCAATATAATGCAGCAGGTTAGTCACCCTGTAGAGGAATGCTACAAAAACGATCGCAACGCCGGTTTCTACTGTTTCTTAATAACGGGTCCTAATATCGAAAAGGAGTTTTATTTGGAAGGATAAAAAATTTGTGCCCGTACAACTCCGATACTCACGGTAGCAGAACCTCATTCGAAATGAGTCCAATAGTTTTCGAAGTTGTAACAAGTGTTCAAAAACAGAGAGTTGCTTTGAAGTGCCCGTGCTACAAGCCCTTCGAGACTCGAAGTGTATATCACAAAAATTACAAGATGGTACAATAAAAAGGAGTTTCTCGAGTTTCTTAAATTATCGCGATGTATTACGGAAAAGTATCAATGCAAATCGGATAGGAGTGCATAGAGTAGAAAATTGCCTACAGGCTGAGGTGGGATACGCCGAGCCCTGACCTAAAACCAATACGTTGTAATGCAGAGAATACAGGCGAGCTTCGGCTAAGTGCGGCAGTGAAATTCGTTACCGATGAGTTGGGGAGTGCAGGCAGTGAAATTCGTTACCGATGAGTTGGGGAGTGCAGTGGATGTGGATCAGGACTCAACGGACTCTCTTGACATATCAGATATGGCGATAGAGATCGAAAACTGGACTTACGCTGGAGCTGGCTCTGAGCACTATGAGACTTGACTTCTGAGGTCATCAGTCCCCTAGAACTTAGAACTACTTAAACCTAACTAACCTAAGGACATCACACACATCCATGCCCGAGGCAGGATTCGAACCTGCGACCGTAGCGGCCGCGCTGTTCCAGCCTGTACCGCCTAGAACCGCTCGGCCACCACGGCCGACCATACTGGAGCTAGCAAAAAATTTCAGTATACGATAAATTTTGGATTTTTTTTTAAATAAGTGCATAAGTGTCGGACATTACCCATATTCGAAGCGTTGAGACATATGACATACTTTTATTTTTGCATTATGTGGGGCTTCTAGAGTGTAATGAAATGTTGATATAAATTTATTTAAAAAATATGGGAGTTTTTAGTATGAAATAGAGTTATTTCACTCACTAAAATGTTACAGTATACTGTTACAATATTACTAAATCAAAATAGCATGTGCCATCTGGCAGCGCATAAATTTTATGCTGTCCGCCATAAATGTATCATCTGACGACAAAATACTGTGCTGTAGAAATGGAAATTATCGTATGGCGTCGGTGGCTGGGAGTTCCCAGACGGGAAGTTCGGCCGCCAAGTGCAGGTCTTATTGAGTGTGATGCCACATTAGGCGAGCTGCACGTCGACAATGGGGATTAAATGATGATGAGGACAGAACAACACCCAGTCCCTGAGGGCAGAAAATCTCCCTTCCCAGCCGGGAATCGAAACCGGGCCCCTCGTGCGTGGCAATCCAGCATCGTGCTACGAACATGGTCACTGCCGTACGTGCGTACCCAATGAATGACTGAGACTAATAAGTCAGTTAAAACACATAAGTACATAAGGCTGGAAGTCCGCCCCCGGTAGCTGAGTGGTCAGCGCGACAGACTGTCAATCCTAAGGGCCCGGGTTCGATTCCCGGCTGGGTCGGAGATTTCTCCGCTCAGGGACTGGGTGTTGTGTTGTCCTACTCATCATCATTTCATCCCCCTCGACGCGCAAGTCGCCGAAGTGGAGTCAAATCGAAAGACGTGCACCAGGCGAGCGATCTACCCGACGGGAGGCCCTAGTCACGCGACATTTATTTATTTATAAGGGTGGAACAGACAGATTCATTGGAAGAATCCAGAGAGATGTTACAGTTCACCGACGAGACAGGTAACTTACAAAACACTCGCGCGACCGATACGTGAATAATGTTGATCAGTCTGTGGCCCGGATCATCTGGGATCGATAGAGCAAACAGAAAAGGTCCAAAGAAGAGCGATGCGTTTCGTCAAATATTCAGATACTGAGCTCGAAATTGTAACAGTGATGCTCATCCAACCCCAGTAGCAGATGCTACTCGAGAGGCGTTGCGCATCATGGTGTGGTTTTCTCTTAAAATTCCGAGAGTGCACGTCCCTGGAATAGTCAACGAATATAATGTTTTCATCTGCTTATATACTCGGAAAAAAACATACGATGCTCCACGAAGGAATTATCCGAATGAGGCGGAAGTAGGTGGATGTCGTGCACATGTACAGACAAAGGCTTACAGTTTCAGAAAAACTGGGTGATTTATTCAAAAGAAAGAGCTTAACAAACTGAGCAAGTCAATAAGGCGGTAGTTCACCTCTGGTCCTTATGCAAGCAGTTATTCGACTTGGCGTTCATTGACTGAGTTTCTGGATGTAATCCTGAGCGATAACGTGCCAAATTCTTTCCCACTGGCGCGTCACATCGTCAGAATCCCGAGCTGGTTGAAAGGCCCTGGCTATAACGCGCGAGAAGTTGTCAACTGGGGAGAGATCCGGCTACCTTGATAGCCAAGATAGGGTTTGGCAAGCAATAGAAACTTTCGCCATGTACGGGCGGGCATTATCTTGCTGAAATGTAAGCCGAGGCTGGATAATAATGAAGTGCTGTAAAGACGTGGCGGATGACATGAAAATATAACGGACCTCAGACCATCACTCCTGGTTGTCAGGGCGTATGGAGGCAGCAGTCGGGTTGGTACCCCATCACTGTCTGGCGCTTCTCCAGATACGTCTCAGATGCTCATCGGTGTTCAGTTCGAAGAGGGATTCATCACTGAAGGCAGTTCTACTCCAGTCAACGAGATTCCAGGCCGAAGTGTGTCTGGAGACGCACTATAGAGCGGTGGGATACCAGTCCGACTGTCTCCCGCCATAAGGTCCAACTATCAGGAGTGATGGTCCGGGACGCCGTTTCATTTCATAGCAGGACTTCTTTGGTTGTCATCCTTAGCATCCTTGCAGCACAGCGACACGTCGACGACATTCTACGCCCCTTTTGTCGCTCATCATGGCAAGACAACGTGAGCTTACATTCCAGCAAGATAATGCCCGTCCGCATATGGCAAGAGTTTCTTCAGCTTGTATTCATGCTTGCCAAACCCTGTCTTAGCCAACGAGGTCGCCAGATTTCTCCCCAATCGATAAAGTCTGGAGCGTTATGGGCAGGGCTCTCCAACCAGTTCGAGATTTTGACGGTGTAATGCGCCAATTGGACAGAATTTGGCACGCTATCCTTCAGCACAACATCTAACATCTCTGTCAATCAATGCTAAACCAAATAACTGCTTGCTGAAGAACCGGAGGTGACCCAACGCATTACAAACTTGCTCAATTTGTAAAGCTCGTTCTTTTGGATGAATCTGAAATTGTATAATCATTTGTTTGTCTATACATGCACATCACATCTACTGATTTCCGCCAATTCGGATAATTCCTTCGTGGCAAGTCTATTTTCCTTTTTTTGTGTGATTGGCGAAAAGACGAAAATTCAAAATTAGAATAATTCCAGCTCACACCTAGGCTTACCAACAATCGTTCTTCCTGAGTACTCTTCGCAGCTGGAACTGGAAAGGAAGGAGGCGACAGTAATACATAAAGTATGCGGCACACACCATAAGCTGTCTTTTTGGGTGTAGATATAGGTGTATGTTGTTGTTGTGGTCTTCAGTCCTGAGACTGGTTTGCTGCAGCTCTCCATGCTACCCTATCCTGTGCAAGCTTCTTCATCTCCTAGTAATTACTGTGACCTACATCCTTCTGAATCTGCTTAGTGCATTCATCTCTTGGTCTCCCTCTACGATTTTTACCCTCCACGCTGCCCTCCAATACTAAATTGGTGATCCCTTGATGCGTCAGAACATGTCCTACCAACAGATCCTTTCTTTTAGTCAAGTTGTGCCACAAACCTCTCTTCTCTCCAATTCTATTCAATAACTCCTCATTAGTTGTGTGAATTACCCATCTAATCTTCAACATTCTTCTGTAGCACCACATTTCGAAAGCTTCTATTCTCTTCTTGTCCAAACTATTTATCGTCCATGTTTCACTTCCATACATGGCTACACTCCATACAAATACTTTCAGACACGACTTCCTGACACTTAAATCTATACTCGGTGTTAACAAATTTCTCTTCTTCAGAAATGCTTTCCTTGCCATTGCCAGTCTACGTTTTATATCCTTTCTACTTCGAACATCATCAGTTATTTTGCTCCCCAGTAGCAAAACTCCTTTACTGCTTTAAGTGTCTCATTTCCTAATCTAATTCCCTCAGCATCACCCGACTTAATTCGAATACATTCCATTATCCTCGTTTTGCTTTTGTTGATGTTCATCTTACCCTTTCAAGACACTGTCCATTCCTTTTAACTGCTCTTCCAAGTCGTTTGCTGTCTCTGACAGAACTACAATGTCATCGGAGAACCTCAAAGTTTTTTTTTTTTCTTCTCCATGGTTTTTAATACCTACTCCTAATTTTTCTTTTGTTTCCTTTACTGCTTGCTCAATATACAGATTGAATAACATCGGGGAGATGCTACAACCCTGTCTCACTCCCTTCCCAACCACTACTTCCCTTTCATGCCCCTCGACTCTTATAACTGCCATCTGGTTTCTGTATAAATTATAAGTGTTTACTCGTACAACAATTATTAGATATCGCTGTTGCTTTTCAATTAAAGGGTAAAAGACGGAAGAGTAAGTTTTCGTCTTCTCTATATTTTGAGGAACAAGTTGCTGAAAACGAAATTTCGACGATACCTCGTTACGAGTAAATTTCTTGAATTAACATTTTGCACAAACACGCGTATGTACATGTTGCGACTAACTTGAGTTGCGTGTGGGTGAAACAGTCGCAGGCCTAAGGTAAATCGCGTGTAGAGATTTAAGACGTGATACGGGCAACTTAGCGACTTCCTGCGCCGCAGCTGTAAGTTTCGCTTGTAATGGGCAATGATTAAGGACGGGAAGGGGCACGCACGTGCCACACATCCGCTAATGGGCTAGCTCGGGTTTCGCAGAACTTGTTACAGCCGTACCGCCACAATCGCGCTGGCCTACCTTTAGAAGCAACTAGCGTGCGGCAGTTTCTACGTGCGCTTCTCCAAGTGAAGTTACGACGAGGATCCGCTCAAACGACATTAGCGTTGCTCCTGGTGATACGACTTCGTTGTTTGTTGTGTTGCTAAAACACGACTGTTTACGTTACTGTTGTAGAAGTATTAAGCTTGAAACATTGAGTAGTCGGTGGTCATGATCGATAGTTTTTTTCCCAAAAGAAACAAATATACATGGTGTCAACTTTCATTTCCAATTTCAAAACGCTGTAGAAAAAGAACCATTGCTCAGAATGACATCGAATTTGAACAGCGTACTATTGATGTAGAAGGAAATGTCATGAAAAAAAGAACTAAAGAAAAATTTATCAATGCACGTAAATGTGGTCGGCTACAAATGACAGATGAATCGCAGTGGCTATGGCTTCAATTGTACATTACACCCTCCGTATTGTTCAATGTGCATGACTGCAAAAATTCGGCAGTCAACAGTTGTGGCACTGATAGATAGGTATGCCTATCCACCATGCAATGTCGTACCATATCGAATAGGAAAACTCGGTTTTTAACTGTCTGAGACCAAAACAGCATAAAAAGCGAAATTACATCCGTTCTTAAACCGCTTAAAAAACAAAATGACACCTGTTTCTAACTGTCGTGAGTCTAGCGCAAGACCAATATGCTGTCCACCATTTTCTGCCACAAGCTGAAATCGAGAAACAGTATGCTACACAACAGATCGCAGTGGCTCTGAGGTAACGTTCAAAATGCATTGCGCAATGCATGTCTTCAGTTCAGCGCTGAGCACATCTTCCAGATAACCCCACAGACAGGTGTCACATCGATTAATATCAGGTGATCTCAACGGCCAGGCGGTAAGGAAACGGCGGCTGATAATTCTAGTTGCCTCTGCGGTAGCAGCTTCACTGACTCGAAGGAGCGGTTTCATGCATAAAAATGATCATACTCAAACTCACTGTCGAAGGGTTGGAATGACGTTTGTGCGCGAAAGACTCTCGTAACGTTTACCAGTGACGGTACAGGTAAGAGGACCCACAGGACTCACTTCGTCGAAAATATACACACTACGATACGTGATGCCGTCAACCCGCACCACACTGCCACCTTTGCAGAATGAAGTGGTACCGGTTGTTGTGTGCGCAGATTTTTCGTCGCCTATATTCTGCAATTCTGCGAATTGACATATCCTTTGGAGTGGAAATGGATTTCGTCTGTCCACAGAATTTTCCCTGGCCATTCATTACCCATTTCCACGATAGCAAAAAATTTCAGAGCTAACGTTTGTATTGCTGGCAGGTAGGCAGACTCCTGAACACGGGCGAGTTGGTGTGGATAGTAATACAGGATGTTTCGTATGATTTAATGCACTGTGCTCTCATGCATATCCAACGTTTGGGCTATTCCAAGTGCACTGAATGTGTGAACTTGACTGCTCAATCCCTCCCGCAGACTGTGGCCATATGTCAAACAGACGTGAATCAACCGCTTTCCCCCTCTGCCATACTGCACTTCAGAAGGACATGTCTTTTCATATTTGTAATCATTTTCTGCAGACCCTTAGCAGACATCGGACCAGAGACTTTTCCCATCCCTTAGGTGTCCGGAACTTCTGCAGGGCTACTGGCGCACACTCAAAGTTCTTATATAAAGAGCTTCCCCAGCAGCGCGCTGTTCTTCATGGAGACACTCATTTTGGAGGTCTTGGATGCAAACTGCAGTGTCCCGCGCGTATGTTGGTTTGCATATTCTGACGCTTCAGCACCATCTATTGGTCAAATTTTAGTTAATTTTTTTGTTCCATGACATTCATTTCCCCCTGCGTCAATAACATGCTGTTCAAATGTGGCGTCATTCTGTGCAATAGATCTCTTTCTACAGCTAACACATTCTCAATTTTCTTTTCCATTCTTCTGTATATATTCTTGTTAGCAACTTGGACGCATGAGCTGTTAAGCTGATTGTGCGATAATTCTCGCACTTAGCTCTTGCGGTTTTCGGAATGTATGGATGACATTTTTCCGAAAGTCAGATGGTATTTTGCCAGACTCACACATTCTACATACCAACATGAATAGTCGGTTTGTTACTACTTTCCTCAATGAATTTAGAACTTTTGATGAAATATTATCTGTCGCTTCTGCCTTATTTTATCTTAAGTCTTCCAAAGATCCATTAAATTCCCCCATCTCTTCTAAACCGACTCCTGTTTTTTCTTCAATCACATCAGACAAATCCTCCCACTCATACAGGACTTCAGTGTACTGTTTCCACCTATCCGGTCCCTCCTTTGCATTTAACAATGGAATTCGGATTGCACCCTTAATGTTACCAAGCCTGCTTTTTATTTCACCAAAGGTTGTTTTGTCATTCCTATATGCTGAGTAAGTTTTTTCGACAATCATTTCTTTATCGATTTGTTCACATTTTTCATGCAGCCATTTCGTCTTAGCTTCCATGCACTTCCTATGTTTTACATTCCTCAGCGACTTGTATTCCTGTATTCCTGAATTTACAAGAACATTTTTTTACTTCCTCATTTCATAGATCAACTGAAGTATTTATTCTGTTACCTATGGTTTCTTCGCAGTTACCTTCTTTGTACCTATGTTTTCGTTTCCAGCTTCTTGATTGCCCTTTTTAGAGCCACTGTGCTCCATACTGAGCTGTTCCCTGCCTCTATAGCCTTAGAGAACTTCAAGCGTATTTCGTCAGTCCTTAGTGCTTCCGTATCCAACTTATTTGCGTTCTGGTCCTTCCTGACTAATCTCTTACACTTAAGCCTACTCTTCATCACTTCTCCATTGTGATCTGAGATTATATCTGCTCCTGGGTAAGCCTTACAATGCAGTATCTGACCATGATGTAATCTAACTGAAATCTTCCCGCATCACCCGGCCTTTTACAAGTATACCTCCTCCTTCTCTTGCGAGTCTTGAAGGGAGTATTAACTACTACTAGCTGAAATTGCTTACAGAACTCAATTAGTCTTTCTCCTGTCTCATCCCTTGTCCCAAGCCCATGTTCTCCTGTAATCTTTTCTTCTACTTCTTCCTCTAGGACTACTATACACGATGCCGTCAACCCGAACCACACTGTCACCTTTGCCCTTTTTTCACATGTTATCTTGCGAACCACGGATGAAGGGTATCAGACGGATGCCATATTCCTTGACTTCCGGAAAGCGTTTGACTAGGTGCCCCACTGCAGACTCCTAATTAAGGTACGAGCATATGGGATTCTTAAGTAATAGAACCCAGTACATTGTCCTCGATGGTGAGTGTTCATCGGAGGTGAGTGTATCATCTGGAGTGCCCCAGGGAAGTACGTTAGGTCCGCTGTTGTTTTCTATCTACATAAATGAAAATGGTTCAAATGGCTCTGAGCACTATGGGACTTAACATCTGAGGTCATCAGTCCCCTAGAACTTAGAAACACTTAAACCTAACTTACCTAAGGACATCGCACACATCCATGCCCGAGGCAGGATTCGAACCTGCGACCGTAGTAGTCGCGCGGTTCTGGACTGAAGCGCCTAGAAGCGCTCGGCCACCGCGGCCGGCCTGCATAAATGATCTTTTGGATAGAGTGGACAGCAATGTGTGGCTGTTAGCTGATGATGCTGTGGTGTACGGGAAGGTGTCGTCGTTGAGTGACTGTAGGAGGATACAAGATGACTTGGACAGGATTTGTGATTGGTGTAAAGAATGGCAGTTAACTCTAAATATAGATAAATGTAAATTCATGCAGATGAATAGGAAAAAGAATCCTGTAATGTTTGAATACTCCATTAGTAGTGTAGCGCTTGACACAGTCACGTTGATTAAATTTTTGGGCGTAACATTGCAGAGCGATATGAAGTGGCACAAGCACGTAATGGCAGTTGTGGAGAAGGCGGATAGTCGTCTTCTGTTCATTGGTAGAATTCTGGGAAGATGTGGTTCATCTGTAAAGGAGACCGCTTATGAAACACTAATACGACCTATTGTTGAGTACTGTTCGAGCGTTTGGGCTCCCTATCAGGCCGGATTGAGGGAGGACATAGGAGCAATTCAGAGGCGGGCAGCTATATTTGTTACTGGTAGGTTTGGTCATCACGCGAGTGTTACGGAAATGCTTCAGGAACTCGGGTGGGAGTCTCTGGAGAAAAGGAGGCGTTCTTTTTGTGAATCGCTACTGAGGAAATGTAGTGAACCAGCATTTGAGGCTGACTGTAGTACAGTTTTACTGCCGCCAACTTATCTTTTGCGGGAAGACCTCAAAGATAAGAGAGATTAGGGCTCGTACAGAGGCATATAGGCAGTCATTTTTCCCTCGTTCTGTTTGGGAGTGGAAAAGGGAGAGAAGATGCTAGTTGTGGCACGAGGTACCCTCCGCCACGCACCGTATGGTGGATTGCGGAGTATGTATGTAGATGTAGATGTAAATGTTTTCCAGTCCCCCATGACTTCCCAGTCCTCTATGACTATTAGATTTTCATCTCCCTTTACGTACTGCATTACCCTTTCAATATCCTCATATACTTTATCTCCTCATCTTCAGCTTGCGACATCGGCATTTATACCTGAGATATCATCGTCGGTGTTGGTTTGCTGTCGATTCTGATAAGAACAATTCTATTACAGAACTGTTCTCAGTAACACACTCTCTACCCTACCTTCCTATTCACAACGAGTCCCACTCCCGTTATACAATTTTCTGTAGCTGCTGATATTACCCTATACTCATCTGACCCGAAATTCTTGTCTTACTGTATCTAGGTTGAGCCTTTGCATTTCCGTTTTCAGATTTTTTAGTTTCCCTACCACGTTCAAGCTTCTGACATTCCACACCCCGACTCATAGTACGATATCCTTTAGTTGATTATTCGATCTTTTTCTCATGTTCACCTCGTTCTTGGTAGTCCCCTCCCGGTGATCCGAATGGGGTATTATTCTGGAATCTTTTGACAATGGAGAGATCGTCATGACTCTCTTTGAGTTACAGGCCACATGTCCTGTGGATACACATTACGTGTCTTGAATGCAGTGGTTTACATTGCCTTCTACTGCCTCACGCCGTTGATCATTCCTAATTCTTCCACCTTTAGGGGCAATTTCCTATCCCAAGGACAAGAGTGTCCTGAACCTATGTCCGCCCCTCCGCCCTCTTTGACAAGGCTGCCGGAAGTCTTCGGCCGCCAGTGCATATTATTAATCAAAATTTAAGTGGTAAAGCTAACGATCCCTTAAACATTTAGTTTTCTAAAACTGTAACACGATCTACACGATCAAACGACTTGGGGAAATCACAAAAAATATAAACTGGGTATAAAAGGCAGACATTCGCCAAACCTAAACCCTTCCATCGGACTGCCATGTGATCCATCACCCCAAATCAGTCAGTAAATCACCGTGCAGTGACGCCGCTCTTTACTCCACCTCGCTTGGCACTGACTACAGAAATGCGTGGCTTATAGGGGCCACTCCACCATTGTACCCCATCCTGTTAAGTCCACACGCTCAGTCTTTGTGTTAGCTGAACTTTTGGTGACACTTAGGAACTCTCGATTGATTCCTTTGTGATTTTTGCAGCCACCCTTGCCAGAGCTCGACGATCCCTGTTAGTCAGAACAGGAGGCCTTGGTTTGACAGTGTTCCTTCATGTTTCTACGTCACCATCACATCACTAACAGTAAACCTGGGCAGCTGTAGAAGCGCTGAAATTTCCTTGCTGGATTTGTCACTCAGCTGACATCCAATGAGTGAACCACATCTGAAGTCACTGAACGTTCCTGATCTATACATTGTGCTGTCACTACTTCTCTGCTCACAACACTATATTCCCTGCCTCCTTTTACACTGTTGCACCCATGACTCGTAACATCAGGTGATTAATTCCGCTGTACACAGGCGTGGGCGGATACATTTGATCAGAGAGTGTATTAGGGCTTTGCGGATTTGTAAGTCGACTATGTAAATAATAGACTGATGAATGCCATAAAACTCCCCAAAGCTTTATTTTTACATCTCGCTCCGATCCGTCCCGTACGTTGACGGCCTGTGTGAATGCCGCCATTCGAAATACATTGTGGAACCTGCATCTACATCGTACTGCGCAAGCCGCTTGACGGTGTGTAGCGGAGGGTACGTCTGGAACCACTAGCAGATTCCCGCTTCCCATTTCCCAAAGGAATGCGCTTCGATAAGCATCTGTATTACCTTTAATTTCCCAATTTTTTTCATTATGGTCATTTTCAAGTATGTAATACGAGTCCGACTCTTCCCGGAAAGTGTTCGCTCGAAATTGCAGCAGTAAACCTCTCTGTGATGGAAAACGACTCTCTCTTAACGTCTGCTACTGGAGTTAGTTTGTTGAGCATCTCTGTAACGCTCCTTCGCCGGCTGAACGTCCCCGTGACGAAACATGCCGCTCTTCGTTGGATCCTCTCTATCACGTCTGTGACTCCTACCTAGTATGGGTCCCAGATTGTTGAATAGCATTCAAGAATCGACAGAACAAGACTTGCTAGCCGTTTCCTTCGTGGATGAGTTATATTTTCTTAAGATTCTTACTTTGACTCTCAGTTCAAATGGGTTCAAATGGCTCTGAGCACTATGGGACGTAACTTCTGAGGTCATCAGTCCCCTAGAACTTAGAACTACTTAAACCTAACTAACCTAAGGACATCACACACATCCATGCCCGAAGCAGGATTCGAACCTGCGACCGTAGCGCCTAGAACCGCTCGACCCCCCATGGCCGGCTGACTCTCAGCCTGGCATCTGCTTCTCCTATTACTTATTCCATGTGATTATTTCACATAAGGTCGCTATGGATAGTTACTCTAGATATTGTACGGTGGATGCTGTTTCCAGCAATTTATCATCAATGTGTAGCCGTCAGAGGTCTGGTAGAGATGATGGCATGATAACTAATGAACTTTAAGTAAGATGATTACAGGAAAAGACGAATTCTCCATTCCCTCTACAGTGGTGAGATGTGTTATCCACTTAACTCTCGGCTGCTGCCCCGATGTGGCTGGCATCGAACTACTTTTGTTGTAGGAGGGGATTAGTTGATGTTTGATTGAAATAATAAACTGGAAAACCGGGGAAGTTAAAGAGCCGGCCGGAGTGGCCGAGCGGTTAAAGGCGCCACAGTCTGGAACCGCACGACCGCTACGGTCGCAGGTTCAAATCCTACCTCGGGCATGGATGTGTGTGCTGTCCTTAGGTTAGTTAGGTTTAATTACTTCTAAGTTCTAGGGGACTTACGACCACAGCAGTTGAGTCCCATAATGCTCAGAGCCATTTGGACCATTTTTTTGAAGTTAAAGACCAGAGAAAACGCGTCTGTTCTGGTAAAACCACAGAAAGTTAAGGTAGCCTGATTCATATGTGTGGTGGTACATCTATAAAAAGTAGTTCTTGTCTCTTCATGCTGCAGGTCAAAAATACTACACATAAATCATTCAATCGATTGAAGAGCTTTGAATCAGCTTGGTCCAGCTCCTGAACTATGCGAGAGTGCGAGGAGAGAAACCATGGAGAGCGCTGACTGTCGGCAAGAAAGGTAACAGAAGCCCGGACAAGGCACTTCACACAATTACTGAGCAATCACCTTAAACATCTCCCTGCCTTTGGCCTGCCGCACGATAATTAGTATAACCGTCGACGCCGCTGAATGTAGGTACTGATAGAAATTACTATCTGTCGTCTCGTGAGTGGAACGACGACGGCGGAAAACGGTTTACTAAACTTGATCAGCGATGCCAACATGGCGGCTGGCTCCGAACTGATGACTATTCCAGCTCAGTCCCCTACTAACAACTGCCTTTCCTTGCCGTCTCTCGCCACTTACCCGAGGAGCCTTCAGCACGATATTATAGCACAGCCTCCGGTTAAAAAGAGTATAAATAAGTTATCGATACTCAACAATTGAAGCGTGATCTGCGCTCTCAGAATAGCAATTTGTATTATGATCTTTGTCCTTTTGTAGAAGAAGAGTGAACGTATTTTTTTTTTTTTTTTGTCTTATCGATTCTGATGTTTTAGCCGACGGTCGCTTATTGTTCACAGCCTGTAACTGATACAATTATCTGTAGTAATAATAGCATTTTGTTTAATATATATGAAATTAATTATGGTAATATGTATTTTTGTCAGTAGTGTGTACCTATCCTGCATATGATTCAGTTACGTAATAATTAAATGTTGCCCTGGCCATTTTGTGTAAGCTCACTATTGTAGCGACGCCATTGATGACAAAAATCATATAAGTTCTTTTAACAGTCACTTAATGCTAAAACCATTAAAAAGAATAATGTCAATAAACTGAAAACGGCGTCTTGTAATATTTTCCCAGTCATATTAGGCCAGAGGTTCAGTTTTTTGGTTCAAATGGCTCTGAGCACTATGGGACTTAACATCTTAGGTCATCAGTCCCCTAGAACTTAGAACTACTTAAACCTAACTAACCTAAGGACATCACACACATCCATGCCCGAGGCAGGATTCGAACCTGCGACAGTAGCGGTCACGCGGTTCCAGACTGCAGCGCCTAGAACCGCACGGCCACACCGGCCGGCTTCAGTTTTTTATTAATAGTAATATCTATAAATGTGTACGCTGCCATTGCACATAGGCAGTTATCCTGGAGCATCAAGCCCCACTGAAGAAAAAATAATTAAGCATTGTGTTTAATGGATTATCGCGTAATATTAAACAAAGACTTTTAATCCATCGTGAGTAAGACGGATGACCTCATGTTGGGATACGTATGATATTTCTGGCGATAGCGCCCTGACAAAAATTAGCCGTGGCTTTTAACAAACATTTTATGCAATAGGAATAACGGCACAGTTATCGTTGCATGATGTCATTCTAATTGAACTCATTTACAAAAAATAAAAATTACGCGATAATATGCTTCTGCCGACAAGAGGAGGGGCGTATAGTCAACCCAACCACCGTGGCTGTTACCATTAGCAACCCTGTTTAGCGATGCGGGTCCTCCTGCTCGGAGGTTGATGCTCTTACAGAGGTAGGAATGACGCGGGAACGGCAGGCTTTCGTGCGTCCTTCAGCGGCGGAGCCGTGACCTGGATTTGAAGCTAATGGCTGGCTAGCCTCTGCCGATGTTCGCCATCTTGCGGGATTGCAGATTTAACTGTATTTGGCCCCTGAAAATTCGTCCTCTACGAGCTCCTAATCACTTCGTTCACCAATTCGACGGTGGTAACAAGTCGTGGGGGAAATTAATTTGAGATTTTATGATTAAAAATTAATTATAAGGTTTCTGATGTAATTATTTTATCACCTCTAGGGGCATATCAAACGAAAGGTAATTTAACGAACAACCAGAATCTGAAGTCAAATTTATTGATTTAGCTTGATCTGTACACTCTCCCTTTGTCACTGAGCTGGACCATGCGGCAGTGCAGGCTGGCGATAGGCCTTGTGGTCAGTCGACGAAAAGTCTGCACTCTACAGAAGTTTACAGGTCCCTTACCATTCGTCCAACACGCATTGACCGCTAGTTGGCTATTGTCGTGACCGTGCACTGGAACAGTGCCTTACAAATCGCGACTTCGGATGTCCCACCGCACGGTCGGCGACAGCGGATTTGACCAGCGTGCGCCTCGCAGCACCATCTGCGCTGCCACACTAGCCGAGAAGTCCGTCTGGCTCCCACGGCGCAGGTGCCGGACCCGGGCCCGGGACCGGCTCAGCTAGTGCAGGCCGGCAGCGACGTCTTTATGACGGGCGCCAGGTCAGGGCGCAATCTGCCTCCATTTATCAGCCGGTGTTTGCTTAGCGCGCCGGACCACCGTGCTAGCCAGCCGCCAGTCGCACGCACCTGCCGCCCGGCGCTGATCCTGCTCACCAGATAGCGCTCTCATTTCCGAACGATCTGCCCGCCGACGCCATCCGCGTTCTCGGCACGTACGCTTCACTTCCCTGGCATAATCACGCCGGTGCCGATATTTCGTTAACACGAGGTCGGGTTCCCGGGAAGCGGCAACTGGCCTCTTACTTTCAACGCAACGCTGTATACACTACCGGCCATTAAAATTGCTACACCAAGAGGAAAAGCAGATGATAAACGGGTATTCATTGGACAAATATACTAGAACTGACACGTGATTACATTTTCACGCAATTTGGGTGCATAGATCCTGAGAAATCAGTACCCAGAACAACCACCTCTGGCCGTAATAACGACCTTGATACGCCTGGGCATTGAGTCAAACACAGCTTGGATGGCGTGTACAGGTACAACTGCCCATGCAACTTCAACACGATACTACAGTTCATCAAGAGTAGTGACTGACGTATTGTGACGAGCCAGTTGCTCGACTACAATTGACCAGACGTGAACATGTGGAGAATGTGCTGGGCAGGGCAGCAGTCGAACATTTTCTGTATCCAGAAGGCCCGTACAGGACCTGCAACATGCAGTCGTGCATTATCCTGCTGAAATGAAGGGTTTTGCAGGAATCGAATGAAGGGTAGAGCCACAGGTTGTAACACATCTGAAATGTAACGCCCACTGTTCAAAGTACCGTGAATGCGAACAAGAAGAAACCGAGACGTGTAACCAATGACACCCCATACCATCATGCCGGGTGATACGCCAGTATGGCGATGACGAATACACGCTTCCAATGTGCCTTCACCGCGATGTCGCCAAACACGGATGCAACCGTCATAATGCTGTAAACAGAACATGGATTCAGCCGAAAAAATGACGTTTTGTCTTTCGTGCACCCAGGTTCGTCGTTGAGTAGACCATCGCAGGCGCTCCTGCCTGTGATGCAGCGTCAAGGGTAACCGCAGCCATGGTCTCCGGGCTGATACTCCATGCTGCTGCAAATGTCGTCTAACTGTTCGTGCAGATGGTTGCTGTCTTGCAAACGTCCCCATCTGTTGTCTCAGGGATCGAGACGTGGCTCTACGACCCGTTACAGCCATGCGGATAAGATGCCTGTCATCTCGACTGCTAGTGATACGAGGCCGTTGGGATCCAGCACGGTGTTCCGTATTATTCTCCTGAACGGACCGATTCCATATTCTGCTAACAGTCATTGGATCTCGACCAACGTGAGCAGCAGTGTCGCGATACGATAAACCGCAATCGCGATAGGCTACAATCAGACCTTTATCAAAGTCGGAAACGTGATGGTACGCATTTCTCCACCTTACACGAGCCATCACAACAACGTTTCACCAGGCAACGCCGGTCAACTGCTGTTTGTGTATGAGAAATCGGTTAGAAACTTTCCTCATGTCAGCACGTTGTAGGTGTCACCACCGGCGCCAACCTTGTGTGAATGCTCTGAAAAGCTGTTCATTTGCATATCACAGCATCTTCTTCCTGTCGGTTAAATTTCGCGTCTGTAGCACGTCATCTTCGTGGTGAAGCAATTTTAATGGCCAGTAGTCTATGTTACTCAGTGCTTGTAGCCCCCGCGCCTGCGCGCTCGTCCTTTTGCTATTTTGTACTCTACAGCCGGTTTTAGGTATCCGGAGAAAGGAGCCTTTCTCCAGCCTCGAGGTGATCACCCGATCTTTCCCAAACCCTCCTAAATGGATTGTTGTAGAAACATACTGGGCTGGCTCAAGAGCGAGTGATTTTTCCGTAGTGGTAGTTGTTCACCACCATCTGACGGGAATAAAGTTATTAAAAGGCTGGTAGTAATCAGCATTTTACAGAAGAGTGTTATTAGTACTTACGAGGGGCGTTCAATAACACATTTTTTTCTGAAAGCTGTTTGGTTTCATTCAGGATTCCAATACATCATATTATTCCCCACTGTTATGGCTACAAACCCCTATTTTTCAACATAGCTTCCTTTCAATGAGGAGCCCATAGGCCACCATTCTAGGAGGGCCTGTATGCCTGCATGGTACCACTCTATAGGTCGACATCGGAAACACGTGTTGCTGCATCAATAACTTCCCCATCATCCACGTACTGCTTCCCATGGAGTGCCTTCTTCATTGGGCCAAACAGATGGAAACCGGAAGGTTAGAGATCCGGGCTGTAGGAAGAACAGTCTAATGAAGATTTGCGAGCTCCTCTCGGTTGCGCAGACTTACGCGTATATAGGGCCTTGTGTTATCATGGGTGTAAGACGTGTATATTGCTATTGTCTATTGTCAAACCACAATTTATGAGAAATGTTTATATTTTATTAATAGGATTAAGTAGGAATAATTAATATTTGTCATTTTGGAAATAATTGTGGTAGCAGGGAATGTCTGCACCAAAGTATTGTTGGCGGGAGAGACCGCACATTGATATAATTTTAAAAAGGGCGGAAGATACCGCGTATGGATACATTTTACGAAAAGAGCGAGAAAGACCGCGCATTGATACATTTTGTAATGGTAGCAGGGATTGTCTGCACCATAAAGCATTGTTGGCGGGAGAGACCGCACTTTAGCGTTCGTAGGAAGTCAGTAGTAAGCGAGATGTGAAGTGGGTCGGTAGCATGTCTGAAGCGAATAGAGTGTGAAACGTCCCCGTAAAAAAATTATCAATGAATGTGCTGGTAAACATCTACGCTATTTGATTTTCAAACAGCTGAGCAAAAAAGTCAACGTACTCAAACAGTTTTCTCTTTATTCTTCTGATCATCACTAAACTGACACACAATATTTTGAGCGCAACGTAATCTGACTTTCAATAATCCATACAAAAGAATGGCCTTGACTAACAATAACCTATACCTTTCATGAATCACTTACAAAAATTTTCGTTACTCGAACTACCGCAATACAGCGAGTGCCAATACTGCGAGCTAAATAAAAGATTTTAACTACTGAAGGCACTAACTACGGATAGGCATAGTTAGCAAATGAAAGATTTTGATAGAGAACAAACAATGTATTTACTTTAATAGTGTTCAAAAGTCATCATATATATATATATATATATATATATATATATATATATATATATATATATATATAATGTATTCCCCCATGAACCATGGACCTTGCCGTTGGTGGGGAGGCTTGCGTGCCTCAGCGATACAGATGGCCGTACCGTAGGTGCAACCACAACGGAGGGGGTATCTGTTGAGAGGCCGGACAAACGTATGGTTCCTGAAGAGAGGCAGCAGCCTTTTCAGTAGTTGCAGGGGCAACAGTCTGGATGATTGATTGATCTGGCATTGTAACACTACCCAAAACGGCCTTGCTGTGATGGTACTGCGAACGGCTGAAAGCAAGGGGAAACTACGGCCGTAATTTTTCCTGAGGGCATGCAGCTTTACTGTATCGTTAAATGATGATGGCGTCCTCTTGGGTAAAATATTCCTGAGGTAAAATAGTCCCCCATTCGGATCTCCGGGCGGGGACTACTCAAGAGGACGTCGTTATCAGGAGAAAGAAAACTGGCGTTCTACGGATCGGAGCGTGGAATGTCAGATCCCTTAATCGGGCAGGTAGGTTAGAAAATTTAAAAAGGGAAATGGATAGGTTAAAGTTAGATATAGTGGGAATTAGTGAAGTTCGGTGGCAGGAGGAACAAGACTTTTGGTCAGGTGAATACAGGGTTATAAATAGAAAATCAAATAGGGGTAATACAGGAGTAGGTTTAATAATGAATAACAAAATAGGTGTGCGGGTAAGCTACTACAAACAGCATAGTGAACGCATTATTGTGGCCAAGACAGACACGAAGCCCACGCCTACTACAGTAGTACAAGTTTATATGCCAACTAGCTCTGCAAGTGATGAAGAAATTGATGAAATGTATAATGAGATAAAAGAAATTATTCAAGTAGTGAAAGGAGATGAAAATTTAATAGTCATGGGTGATAGGAATTCGAGAGTAGGAAAAGGGAGAGAAGGAAACATAGTAGGTGAATATGGATTGGGGCTAAGAAATGAAAGAGGAAGCCGCCTGGTAGAATTTTGCACAGAGCATAACTTAATCATAGCTAACACTAAGAATCATGAAAGGAGGTTGTATACATGGAAGAATCCTGGAGATACTAGAAGGTATCAGATAGATTATATAATGGTAAGACAGAGATTTAGGAACCAGGTTTTAAATTGTAAGTCATTTCCAGGGGCAGATGTGGCTTCTGACCAGAATCTATTGGTTATGACCTGTAGATTAAAACTGACGAAACTGCGAAAAGGTGGGAATTTAAGGAGATGGGACCTGGAGAAACTGACTAAGCCAGAGGTTGTACAGAGTTTCAGGGAGAGCATAAGGGAACAATTGACAGGAATGGGGGAAAGAAATACAGTAGAAGAAGAATGGGTAGCTCTGAGGGATGAAGTAGTAAAGGCAGCAGAGGATCAAGTAGGTAAAAAGACGAGGGCTACTAGAACTCCTTGGGTAACAGAGAAATATTGAATTTAATTCATGAATGGAGTAAATATAAAAAGGCAGTAAATGAAGCAGGCAAAAATGAATACAAACGTCTCAAAAATGATATCGACAGGAGGTGCAAAATGGCTAAGCAGGGATAGCTAGAGGACAAATGTAAGGATATAGAGGGTTATCACAATAGGGGTAAGATAGATACTGCCTACAGGAAAATTAAGGAGACCTTTGGAGAAAAGAGAACCACTTGTATGAATATCAAGAGCTCAGATGGAAACCCAGTTCTAAGCAAAGAAGGGAAAGCAGAAAGGTGGAAGGAGTATATAGAGGGTCTATACAAGGGCGATGTACTTGAGGACAATATTATGGAAATGGAAGAGGATGTAGATGAAGATGAAATGGGAGATGTGATACTGCGTGAAGAGTTCGACAGAGCACTGAAAGACCTGAATCGAAACAAGGCCCCGGGAGTAGACAACATTCCATTAGAACTACTGACGGCCTTGGGAGAGCCAGTACTGACAAAACTGTACCATCTGGTGAGCAAGATGTATGAGACAGGCGAAATACCCTCAGACTTCAAGAACAATATAATAATTCCAATCCCAAAGAAAGCAGGTGTTGACAGATGTGAAAATCACCGAACTATCAGTTTAATAAGTCACAGCTGCAAAATACTAACACGAATTCTTTACAGACGAATGGAAAAGCTGGTAGAGGCCGACCTCGGGGAAGATCAGTTTGGATTCTGTAGAAATATTGGAACACGTGAAGCAACACTGACCTTACGACTTATCTTAGAAGAAAGTTTAAGGAAAGGCAAACCTACGTTTCTAGCATTTGTAGACATAGAGAAAGCTTTTGACAATGTTGACTGGAATACTCTCTTTCAAACTCTTAAGCTGGCAGGGGTATAATACAGGGAGCGAAAGGCTATTTACAATTTGTACAGAAACCAGATGGCAGTTATAAGAGTCGAGGGGCATGAAAGGGAAGCAGTGATTCGGAAGGGATTGAGACAGGGTTGTAGCCTCTCCCCGATGTTATTCAATCTGTATATTGAGCAAGCAGTAAAGGAAACAAAAGAAAAATTCGGAGTAGGTTTTAAAATCCATGGAGAAGAAATAAGAACTTTGAGGTTCGCCGATGATATTGTAATTCTATCAGAGACAGCAAAGGACTTAGAAGAGCAGTTGAACGGAATGGACAGTGTCTTGAAAGGAGGATATAAGATGAACATCAACAAAAGCAAAACGAAGATAATGGAATGTAGTCGAATTAAGTCGGTTGATGCTGAGGGAATTAGATTAGGGAATGAAACACTTAAAGTAGTAAAGGAGTTTTGCTATTGGGGAGCAAAATAACTGATGATGGTCGAAGTAGAGAAGATATGATATGTAGACTGGCAATGGCAAGGAAAGCGTTTCTGAAGAAGAGAAATTTGTTAACATCGAGTATTGATTTAAGTGTCAGGAAGTCGTTTCTGAAAGTATTTGTATGGAGTGTAGCCATGTATGGAAGTCAAACATGGACGACAAATAGTTTAGACAAGAAGATAATAGAAGCTTTCGAAATGTGGTGCTACACAAGAACGCTGAAGATTAGATGGCTCAAATGGCTCTGAGCACTATGGGACCTAACATCTGAGGTCATCAGTCCCCTAGAACTTATAACTACTTAAACCTAACTATCCTAAGGACATCACACACATCCATGCCCGAGGCAGGATTCGTACCTGCGACCGTAGCGGCTGCTCGGTTCCAGACTGAAGCGCTTAGAACCGCTCGGCCACACCGTCCGGTGATTAGTTGGGTAGATCACATAACTAATGATGAAGTATTGAATAGAATTTGGGAGAAGAGGAGTTTGTGGCACAACTTGACAAGAAGAAGGGACCGGTTGGTAGGACATGTTCTGAGGCATCAAGGGATCGCAAATTTAGCATTGGAGGGCAGCGTGGAGGGAAAAATCGTAGAGGGAGACTAAGAGATGAATACACTAAGCAGATTCAGAAGGATGTAGGTTGCAGTATGTACTGGGAAATGAAGAAGCTTGCACAGGATAGGGTAGCATGTAGAGCTGTATTAAACCAGTCTCAGGACTTAACATCCATCTGTACAAATTCCTTTTTCTGGTCCAGATCGTCCACTTATAGCAACCTCTCAAAACTCTGGCCTTTCTCTCTCCACATCCACCACTGCTGGCAGCTCACGTCCAACTGCCCAACGCTACGCGCTGTTCACATCCAACTGCGCAACACAACACAAGCGAATATACCAACAATGAGGCCAACCAGCCACAGACTGCACACAGCACAGTCAGTGATTTTCATACAGAGCTCTACATGGCGTTACCAACATAAAAACCCAAACAGCCTACTTACAAGTGTTACTAGTTTGAGTGGGCCAACGAAATTATCTGCGTGTATGCCTGTTTGGCCGAGAGGCCTGAATGTTTCATGGAGCGGTTTGGTGGAGCTCAAAAATATGGAGAGTCGGCTGACGGCTGTCTTGCGGCGCAGAAGACGTGTGCCCTCGGGTGCGGACGTGGTGCTCTCACAGAGTCTGTAGTCAGTGATCCTTCGTGATGAACCGACTTATTCCTAGCAATACTGGAAAAAGAGAGAATACGGAAATGCGTTCTCCTGAGCGGGCTTGAGAAGTTTATAAGCGACCAAGGCTTTTTTCCATAGATCTGAGTACAAGAAAATACCGTATGTCTTTTAGCGTATGCTTTGGGTGGAGTGTGGTTCGGGCTGCGTGTTATGCAGACGTAGGTTCACTTTTCCAAATAATTCACTGAATATAAAATATCCTTCTTGACAACCGATAATAATACAAATGAACTTAATTTTCAGTCCTTTTACAGTTCGTGAAGGCAGAGCTACACATCAGAGGATAACAACATAAAATTCCATTAAAACAAAAAAAAAAAAAAACAAAAAACGATGCACATGAAGGAATTATCCGAGTGAGACGGAAATCGGTAGATGTGACGTACATGTAGAGACAAACAAATGACTACAGTTTCAGAACAATTGGCAATTTATTCAAGAGAAAGAGCTTCACAAATTGGGCAAGTCAATAACGCGTTGGTCGAAGTCTGGTCCTTATGGAAGCATTTATTCGGCTTGGCAGTGATTGACGGAGTTGTTGGCTTTTCTCCTGAGGGATATCGTGCCAAATTCTGTCCGACTGGCTCCTTAGAGCGCCAAATCCCGAGCTGGTTGGAGGCCCAGCGATAATGATCCAAATGTTCTCAATTGGGGAGAGATCTGGCAGCTTCGCTGTCGAAGGTAGGGTTGGCGACCATGAAGACAAGGAGCAGAAACTCTCGCCGTGTGTGGGCGGACATTATCTTGCTCAAATTTAAACTCAATATGGCGTGCCATGAATGGCAATAAAACGGGGAGTAGAAGGTCGTCGACGTGCCGCTGTACTGTAAGGGTGCCGCGGATGACTACCAATGCTGTGAAATGAAATGACACACTAGATCTTCACTTCCAGTTGCCGGGGCGTATGCCTTATATGCAATTATTTGACGTACCTTCTGTGTGCTGTATGCCATCCCTAAGTATCTCCAAACGTTTATATTACATATGT
Source organism: Schistocerca serialis cubense (assembly GCF_023864345.2). Taxonomy (NCBI): domain Eukaryota; kingdom Metazoa; phylum Arthropoda; class Insecta; order Orthoptera; family Acrididae; genus Schistocerca; species Schistocerca serialis. The sequence goes on along the minus strand of NC_064646.1, from coordinate 187,179,909 downwards.
ATCCATTTTTATATACAGACTCTCATTGTGGCTAACACCAAAACGCGCAAAAAGCTTCTGTTAAAACATCCTGCAGCTCATCATGTTGCTATCACTGATTTATAGTTTCCTGTCCTTCCACTTCCTCAGTGCTCTACCGTTCTCCCTATAATATTCGCCGTGCAGTTCAATTTCTCCTGCCAAGTATCTCTCATTTCAAGTTCTCTGCTGTGATTCGCCTCTATCAAAACATCTGACCTATTAAGCTCTCCCCCACAATCTTCAGATTGTTTTGTATATACTTAATTTTTCCATTAAGAAATATATTTGTTAAACGACCTATTTAAAAACGTAACCCCTGTACGTTTGAATCCTGGCAGGACAGTCGACAGATGTCAGACGTTTGATAAAATATATTGATCTATAAATGTGAGTTCCTTCAAAAATGAATAGGGCCCAAATTAACAAAATGAAATCTAACTATTCTCAGCTGTGGCTCTACGGACATCCATAACTTATAAAGTTCAACGGAACATTTCGTTTCATTTAAAATCTTGTATATTAGCATGCCAAAACTAAACAATTTTGTTAAATTTCATCGAAATCACCTCGCAATGCCCCAACACTACAAAACAAGTGAATAAAATGTCGAGAAGCTGCCGTCTCGAATCTTTCGAAGTGACCTACTTTAGCTGACTTGAGAATAATGTACCAATCCAGAAGTTGTTCATTGTGAGCTCCTACTACGAGCAGAAACAGTTTTTTGATGGAAAATATCAATTTAGATTAAGCAGGAGAATATTTACTGTAAGTACTGACACATAGTCCTTGCGCTATGTCCCCCACTTGCTCCCTTCTACTATCTCATAAAACTGAAGTTTTGCATTAACTTTGTAATTGTTATTGTACTTCAAAACTTACAAAAGCCTTACACAGTTCAAACACCTGCTGCTCTCTCTATAGTCAAGCAAATAGGAATTCCTTAACAAAAATGGTACGAAAAGTGCAAGATCTATTTGATGAATGAATTGTCGTCTTGAAACTTCGTGGCAGATTACATCTGTGTGCCGCACCGAGACTCGAACTCGGGATCTTTGCCTGTCGCGGCAAAGTGCTCTACCCACCAAACTACCCGAGCACGTCTCATGACCCGTTGTCACAGCTTCAGTTCTGCCAGTACCTCGTCTCCCCCCTTCCAAATTTCACAGAAGGTTCTCTGCGAACCTTGCAGAACTAGCATCCTGGAAGAAAGGGGTTCGAGTCTCGCTCCCGCACACAGTTTTAATATGCCAGGGAGTTTCATATCAGCGCGCACTCCGCTGCAGAGTGGAAATCTCATTCTGGAGTATCGACTTAGACTAACACGATCATGAGTTGAGTTCAGTATACAGGGTGTTACAAAAAGGTACGGCAAAACTTTCAGGAAACATTCCTCACAGACAAATAAAGACGAGATGTTATGTGGACATGTGTCCGGAAACGCTTAATTTCCATGTTAGAGCTCTTTTTAGTTTCGTCAGTATGTACTGTACTCCCTCGATTCACCGCCATTTGGCCCAATTGAAGGAAGGTAATGTTGACTTCGGTGCTTTTGTTGACATGCGACTCATTGCTCTACAGTACTAGCATCAAGCACATCAGTACGTAGTATCAACAGGTTAGTGTTCATCACGAACGTGGTTTTGCAGTCAGTGCAATGTTTACAAATGCGGAGTTGGCAGATGCCCATTTGATGTATGGATTAGCACGGGGCAATAGCCGTGGCGCAATACGTTTGTATCGAGACAGATTTCCAGAACGAAGGTGTCCCGACAGGAAGACGTTCGAAGCAATTGATCGGCGTCTTAGGGAGCACGGAACATTCCAGCCTATGACTCGCGACCAGGGAAGACCTAGAGCGACGAGGACACCTACAATGGACGAGGCAATTCTTCGTGCAGTTGACGATAACTCTAATGTCAGAGTCAGAGAAGTTGCTGCTGTACAAGGTAACGTTGACCACGTCACTGTATGGAGAGTCCTACGGGAAAACCAGTTGTTTCCGTACCATGTACAGCGTGTGGAGGCACTATCAGCAGCTGATTGGCCTACACGGGTACACTTCTGCGAATGGTTCATCCAACAATGTGTCAATCCTCATTTCAGTGCAAATGTTCTCTTTACGGATTGTAAGAGGTCTATGATTAAGAAATTCATTGCTAGCGCACTTGAGCAGATGTAAATTCGATGGATTGCTCACGCGCTGCCTGCGATATGTAAGCTATAAGAGAATCTCAGACCAGAGAGCAGTGTTGTATGCAGTAGAAACTGTGTGGTAGTTGGAGTAAGTAGTTGCTAACGGCCAGTCGTGTGTATCGAGTTGGCTGGGCCGGTCGTGTGGAGCGATGGCGGAGCCTGAGCGTTGTAGTATAAGGTACAAGCAGCCTCGCGCATATGTAGTATTGTTATATCAGGTCCCATGTAAATGTTTTAAAAAAATCTGTTAAAAATAATCTTTCTCATAAAAAGTAACTTTTGACAATCAGGCATCTCAATTTAAAGAATTCACTAATTTCTCCAATCCATGGTCATCCCGATTATTGTAAAGAAAAATCAGTTGTTTCCTTTTATACATGACAAATCTATCTGCCAGCATTGCACTGAACTGCGCCAGAAAAATTTCTTATAGGAGCAGATATATACGCGTTATCCGGCGACCTAACTGAGGTAAGATTTTTCAATTTATTCGTAATGAATTTTCAGGGCCATGTCGCAGCACTGCTGACGTCCAAAGTTTACCAGTTTAAATTCATAGTCAATTATTGAAAGGTTATTTAAGTGAGTCGCAATTTGAGAGGTTAGTCACATTGTATTATTGGTAGGTTACGGAATTTATCTGTGGGAGGTTACGCTGAATGCTATAAATAATTATATTTTTTACTGTTGGGAGGTTACGGAATTTTCTGTTGGGAGGTTACACTAAATGTGAATATTATTTATATTATTTTACTGTGGGGAGGTTACACTTGTCGACAACCTGCCAGGATCGTTTTTTTTTGTGTATTTCTGAGAAGTAGTCATATATCTGCTTTTATTTACCTGATGCTAAATGTAGTTTGCATCTGGCGCAACGCATTTACTGATTTGTCACCCTTTCTTTCACAGACCATCGGCAATTTATTGCTCTTTGTTGTCACTGTATTTGTTCCATTTTTGTTTTGTCTTTGTTTGATTTTGTGCTTATCGTTGACTTGTGAAAATGCCGCGAAAAACTGCTAACAGTACATCGCGATCCGTGATGAGTGAAAAAGCCGATTTGAATAATTTGAATGATAATACTAGCGACACTCAGTGTCTTAATGATAATCCTACAGTTACAGACAATCAGTGCGTACCGACCACCAGTCATGATTCTAATCTAAATGATGAGCAAACAGATTCAATTGCGTCCTCTGTAAATTTAACGACAATTGATGACGCGGCACTTTCCGTTACAATGAACGCTGCCCAGTTTAACACACCTGATTTGCAAAATTTATACAGTGAGCAGATAAATGTTTCTAACGAAGGTGAACAATATACACAAAACACGTCAGATTTATTTGATTCCGATGTAGTGACTAACAGTGCACAGCCGATTGGCAAACCTTTTTGTGAATCAGACAATGACCAAATGGTTACCGGTACTCAAAACGTGACACATGCAGATACACCATCACACAGCACAGAGAATACAGCAGCTAATTTTGGCATGGATCGATTTATGGAATTATTGCTACAACTTAATGAAAAACATGACAACAATTTCAAACAACTTAATGAAAGTTTCAAACAGTCGAATGAAAAACACGACAGGTCGTTCAAACAAATTAATGAAAAACTTGACACCTCTATTGAACAGCTTACTGAACAGATTGCAGCCGTTGCGGAGCAATGTAGTGAAACTAAAAAACAATTACGTGAGGAAATTAAGGCCTGTGCCAGGAATAATAGTGAAGCGATACGCTATACACATGCAGCCACAACGAAATTACTTAGAGATGAAATTAGTGCAGTCGCTAAACAATGTTCTGAAAACGCAACACAGTTACGCGACGAGTTTAAATTAATGTCAGAAGAACTTTCACACACGCTGGACGCGAAAGTCGACAAGAAATTTGAACAACAAAACAGCCTAATTGACGAACGTTTTAATCACCACGTGCAAAGTAGTGAAACGCGTTACCGTAAATTCATACAGGAACAGAACAAAGTAAAGAAACAAGTCATGGAAACAATTACTGCACAGAGACAGGAAGATAAGCGTAAAATGTTTACGAATGCAAAAACATACGTAGACAACAATATTGCTACAGTATCAGACGAAATCAAACAGCTGAACACCGAATTGCATGATGAAATCTCCGATCTTAAAACAAAAACAGACACACACACAGTAGCCTTTCAGACAGTGATCAACAGACTTGAACAATCAGAATTAATACAGGATCCTGATGCCATCAAAGCTGACGTTAAGAAATTGAACAAAACCAAACGTAAAATACAAAAACAAATTAATGCTTGTGACACTAAAAACGACGACCACGTAAAAGCACTGACTGAAAAATTTGATGAATTGGCCAGTCGTATTGACGTTATCGAAAATAACAATGACATCAAATCAGACGATACGTCACCAGTTTCTTTCCATCAACCACCCGAATTCCAATGAAAAATGTTTCAGCCTCTAACACGTCACAGCATACGCCACATTGTGAACATTTGTCACATTCACACAGCCAGTGTAATTTAGGTAATTTACAGAGTGTACGTGACTTAGATTCCGAACAGTCACAGACAAACAGATTATCATACAATCCTGAACCTGCTCAGACATACAGAGACGATAATTTTGATTATAAGCACTTTCTATCCGTGAGAAAATTTAAGGTATTTAAGAATGACAGAACGCAGATTCACCCCTTGGACTGGATACAACAAGTGGGCTTTGCTTTTCCACCAACTTGGCCCGTAACACACAAACTTGAATTTATTTGCAGTTTTTTGGAAGGCGAACCGGCAACTCGTATGAGACCGATCGCGAGACAATGCTACCCGGTAGAAGAATTTCAGAATGCTTTTCTGTCAGCGTATTGGTCGAAGACGACACAGCGCGGAATCAAGGATCAATTAATTAGCCTACCGAATTACGAAAACTCAAATTTTCCCACTGTCACGCAATTTTTTGAACACATGGTACAACAAAACCAATACTTAAGTGAGCCACACAGTGAATCAGCACTTATCCAATTATGTATTTCTAAATTGCCACGATCGTTAAGAGTGTCACTTTTAACAGGACAGCAGGAAGAAAATATTTCGGCATTCAGAGATCTGTTACAGCTTTTGGAAGTTCAGCAATCAGATTATTCTTTCATAAACAAAGATTTTTCACATCATAATCAAGGCCAACAAACATACAGTAATTACGATCAGCCACGCTATTTCAATAGCAAAGGTAATAGACGCTCCAGGAACGACAACCACCAGAACTTTCATAACAGACAAAATTTTAATTATCAGTATCGACAAAATTATCAGCAACAGGAAACACATTTTGGTAACAATAGAGGTTTTTCCCCGCAACAGCAACAAAACCAGCCGGTTACCATACCTAACCAACAATGTAATGTGCAAGGTCAACCAAGCCTTAATGTTTCGCCGCCTAAACGTATAGCGTCGGCTCCACCAAACAGTTACGCACCGCAACAAGGAAATCAGTACGTACAGAAAACACATCATTTCAACTCCTATCGCAACGCGCCGTATAGCAATGACTATCGTGATAGGCGTAAAAGTAATGAACACAGATTTCAGCGTACATTTAATAACAGTAGGTCTTACCAGCAGCAGAATCATCCGCAACCACAGATTATCATTAATGAACCAGACAGCAGGTATCATCCCGAACCTAATGCGTCAGGACGAAATAGCAGAACGGTACAAATAGTTGATATGCCACAGCATCCTTCCGCAAATAACGGTACGTCAGAAAGAATTTGACTAGATACAGTACAGGTTGCATCTTCCAACAACGTAAGCACTACTTTTGACACGCAGAATGTTGTTCACGAAAATGTTATTACTTTTGACGACATCCGAGACTCTCTTTTGCATGAAAAACCTGTTATTCAAAAAACCATTTCCCACTCTGTCATTGAAGTAAAGATTGGATCATCCACATTTTCAGCAGTAATCGATTCTGGATCACCTATGTCAGTTATAAATGAAGAAACCTTCAACGAATGTAACAAAGAGAATATTTATCCTACGTTACCATTAGGAAAAACTAAAGTAAAAGGAGCAGTATCTAGTAAAGAGTAGATGTAAAATTACAGACACAATTATCATTTTGTATTGCAGGTCATACGTTCCACTCAAATTTTAGGATTGTTCTCTTACTGACAACAGACCTTATTTTAGGTACGAATTTTCTGGTACAACATTCCTATTTAATGTTAAAGGATGATAGTGTACAACTGGCATTAGAATTTCAGCACGCTTTATCTGCAGATGAACAGGCAATTAATCGAACAGAGGTCACTTCTACATCGCGTAACAGGGACTGTCATTCCACATTGTTCACAGATATGTACGTACACAAATACAATACACCAGACGAAGCTGACTATGACATTATGCAAATGATTTCTGAGAAAGTAAAGCAAAGCAGTGCAAATACAGACGACGAACGTACAGAGCTACGCAAAATTCTTTTACAGCAAGCTCCGGTTTTTGACAACATCCCTGGTACTATGTCCGGTTTTATGTATGAATTTCAAGTTAAACAGCATGACACATTTAAAACCAAACATTATCCTATTCCGTATATCTACAGAGAACAAGTTGAGAAAGAATTACAAGCTATGCTAGACCAAGGAATTATTGAACCGGCAGTTAGTCCGTACATAAACCCGCTCCATATTGTTAAGAAAAAGGATGGCTCACTTCGCCTCGTACTTGATTCGCGTCATGTCAATGACATTATTATTAATGATACAGATCGCCCACAGACACTAGAAGAACTTCTACAGAAATTTCATGGTACTGCAGTTTATTCCACATTAGATTTGAAATCGGGATTTTGGCAAATTCAGCTCCATCCGAACTGCAGAAAGTACACAGCATTTCTCTGTTTTGGTGATTGTTATCAATTTTGCAAATTACCGTTCGGTTTAACAATTTCTTCAGCAGCATTTATTCGCGGTTTGAATACTATACTTCCGACAGAACTAAAAGACAGAATCACAACATATGTAGACGACATCCTTATCGCAGAAGCTAACTGGTCTGAACACAATCTGATTCTTGAACAACTGTTGCAAACTTTTCGTACACAAGGACTCACAGTTAATCTTAGCAAATCACACTTTGGCATAACTTCCATAAAATTTCTTGGACATGTAATTTCAGCAGAAGGCATTGCGCCTGACCCGGAAAAACTTCAAGCTTTACGTGACATCTTCCTACGACGAAGAAACAACTACGCAGCTTTTTGGGTTTAATTAACTTTTTCCGTAAATTTATTCATTACTCTGCTTTAGACAGCCCTAGATTGTGCCAGTTGACGGGTAAAAACGCTATTTGGTCGTGGTATAGCCAAGCACAGTCTGAATTTGTCGATCTAAAAAAAGCTTTGTTCAACGCACCACTTTTATCACACCCAGATCCTACCAGAAATTTTTCCATTGCCACCGACAGTTCTAACACAGCTTTAGGCGTACACACTTTTCAGGAAATTGAAGAAGACTGTAATACAGTAATTAAAAACATCGCCTTGGCAAGTGGCATTCTGTCACCTGCTGAACGCAATTATTCTGTTACAGAACTCGAAACATTATGTGTTGTATGGGCATTTACCAGATTTAGGCATTTTCTTTATGGAAGACACACTACCGTTTACACAGATCATAGAGCTATACAGTTTTTACTTTCCGCTAAATTTACACATGACAGATTAAGCAGATGGAAACTTTATTTACAGGAATTTAATTTTACAATTGTTCACATTCCCGGTACACAAAATGCTGTAGCAGACGCACTATCCCGTTCTCTCAGCAACAATCAGCAAGACATCGCAACCAACTTCTGCCAAGCAAATTTTAGCGTCCTGTACATCCAACAAGTTACATTTGAAAATTTCATTTCGTCGTCATTACGAGACATAGCACAGGAGCAATGCAAAGACAACGTTTGGAAAGAAATTAAACACCTTTGGCAAGATAAGAATAACGTTACCATTAGAAACCATTACACTGTACGCAATAACATTCTGTTTCGCCGGTCTCACCCTGACAGCAACAACTGGTTATTATGCATTCCTGCCGAACTTGTTAACAAATTAATTTGGTATACTCATTTAAGTTACGCACATTACGGAGCCAGAAAACGTTTTCGTATACTGAGACAGAACTGTTATTTTGCCAACATGGAGAAATGTATTCGACGAGTTTTAGCGTCATGTAAAATCTGCTAGAAAGCTAAATCAGACACGACTTCACATATTCCTCCGTTACATCCCATTGTAACTGTTAAATTGAGACACATGGCCGCTGTAGACATTTTTGGACCGATTCCCAGAACTAATAGAGGTTTTTGCTACATCTTTATCGCTGTTTGAACTCACTTCGAAATTTGTTACCTTCACTCCGTTGCGCAAAGCTACTGCTAAATCTATTTCGAATGCATTTGCCAAACATTTTTTGTTTCATGTAGGGCATGTATTGAAAGTAATTTCCGACAATGGACCACAATTTCGATCTGCGATATGGACACGTATGTTACGAGCTAGAAACATTTCTCCGATCTATATATCCAGGTATCACGCTTCTTCGAACCCTTCTGAACGGCTAATGAAAGAAATTGGTAAACTATGTAGAATATACTGCCATAAAAATCATATTGATTGGGACGCACACATACTCTCATTCCAGGATGTAATTAACTCCATACCAAATGAATCTACTATGCTATCTGCGACTGTTATATTGGAAAATGTTGAACCACCTAACAAAATTAAAGAATTAGTATCTTTTCCTACATCTCGTCGACTACGCCACCATGAAATAATTGACATTGCACTCAACAACATCAAGCGTGCCGCAGAGCGCCGGAGAAGACAGCAAAAACAGGTTTGTACTTGCCGTGACTTTCACATAGGACAGAAGATATTAGTACACACACACTATATATCCAACAGAGGAAAGAGTAGATGCAGTAAATTTGAGCTTCTATACGCAGGTCCATATAGAATACGCAGCATTCCTCACCCCAACGTAGTACATGTCGAAACTTTGAGAACTAGAAAAACCGAAGGCAATCACCATGTCTCCAATATTAAACCCTTTATTGGATGAACATACTTTATGATTTATCACACTGTAATGCAGTTTCCAGATATTTATATGACCACTTACTGATGATGATTATATTTTTTCTTGGCAAGTAGCCGGTAGGGTAAGGTTAGCAGGTCGCTTTTCTTGTGGTTATATATCAGACCTTGCACATTTTCCACTTTTTGTGTATGTATGATTATTTTCCTATTGAAAGTAGACTTTTCTCTGTATGCACTATGAAATCTTTCAGATGTAACAAACACCAGTTGACTTTGACATTTTTCCTTATGATATCTCAATATCCTGACTATTCTACATTTTTTGCTACTGCATTATGATACTGTGTGTACATTTTTGCACTTGGAAACTATGTTTTTGACATAATACATCTTTTGTCATGCTATGCTGTATGCTTAGTCATATCACTAGAAACAAGTTTTTATTTTATGGGTATATGATTTAAATGCAAGATATTAATCCTTTTTCATCATTTTCAGAAAGCAATACCATGTAAAAGAAATAAATTATACAACCACAGTGGTTTACTATGAAATGGAAATTTTACCATCAGAATGAACGAAAGAAAATGAAATACCTTGTCATGAAGAGTAAATGGCTCAGAATGAACAAGCATTAACAAGAATATACTATACACACTGTATAATAGCAGTCTTAACTAATTATTTTTCCTTCAGAATACAAGGCGATTGATGCAGGCTGTCAGACAGAACTACACATGTTAATTTTAGTGATGAAATATGCTAGAAGTAAGGAACTCTATACTATGAATAGTTGTATGAAGTAAATGGTAATAGCCGGCCGTTGTGGCCAAGCGATTCTAGGCGCTTCAGTCCGGAACCGCGCTGCTGCTACGGTCGCAGGTTCGAATCCTGCCTCAGGCATGGATGTGTGTGATGTCCTTAGGTTGGTTAGGTTTAAGTAGTTCTAAGTTATAGGGGACTGATGACCTCAGATGTTAAGTCCCATAGTGCTCAGAGCCATTTGAACCATTTTTTAAATGGTAATATGAATAATGAATAATGAAGTGTCTATTTTGCAGATGATAATAAATGATGATGAATAGTTATATGAAGAATATGGTAATATGAATAATGAAGTTTGTCTTTGCAGATGATGAGATTTATATATTTTGTATTAATTAAGAAATGGTATGTAGTTATTTATGTACTTGTTGCAGTTCCTTTTGACAGTATGTGTTATGTCGCATAGTATAATGACTGAATGTTTTGGGAAAGACAGCTAGAGTACATACATATTAAGTTCACGTTTCATTAGCTGTTAATTCGAAGTTTACCACTTTAGAGCATAATATATATATATTTTTTCAGGTCAATAACCCATTTGGTATTTTTCCAGGAGAAGCTATCATGACAATAATATGCTATAAGCAGTTAGTTATTAAACCTGTTCTAATACTGGCATATTTTTTTTACCCAGTTGTGTCTTATCATTTATGAATGTGATCACATATACTTTACTTGTTTCATAACCTTGCTACAGCTGACTCATGACGAATGATGTTATTAATCCTTAATTCCAGCAATAAGTCAAAAGTAAATATCTTCATGCCCCAGCAATGCATTGCTAGCACAAAAAAATTATTACCAGTCCCAACTATTACTAGTTTACAACTAAATAATGCTACCAGTTTAAGATATATTTTTAGTCCTAAATATAATGCAAATTTTTCTGAAGTATTGATTCGCTTATGTCTATGTATTATTGGACTACAGACTTTGAGTAATAGTTCCAATGTCTTATATTTTAAATGTGTCTTATGTCACTTACATGATATCATATATAAACACCAGTAGCTTGATGCTACACTCAATAACTCCTGTTTTGAATGATGACTTGTGAATAATACTGAATAATGTTTTGTAAAGCTATATGAATACTTTGTAACTGGCCAATGAGTGCCGCAATCAGATGAGTTATGAATAGTGTTTTGTAATACTCAATACTTGCTACATGTTTAGTAACTGGCCAATGAATGCCACTGATTACTGTAATGAGATGTCTTATGATGCCAATGGTCACCGTAAACTGTAATGAGATGACATGATGCCAATAATTACTGTAATGAGATGAGTCATGAATATGCTGTGCTATCAATTATTGTAATTGGATGACTTATGAATAATGTTCTGTAATAATTACTGTAATGAGATGTCTTATGATGCCAATGATTACTGTAATGAGATGACTTATGCATAAATGAATGCCAGTAATTACTGTTATAAGATGACATGCATGAATGCTATGCCAATATTTACTGTAATTAGATGACTTATGATTAATGTTCTGTAATACTCCATACATAGTACATAAATGTTTAGTAGATGGCCAATGAGTGCCAATAATTATTCAGATCAGTTGATACACTAATGTAATTCTGAATGATGATGAGCATAAGACTTAATGTCCTTCACCTTCTGACCTAATTACCACCAATTACTGCAATATCCGTATGTCCTGTCCATCCTCATGATCATGGAGCACAATATTTGGTTTTTGCACTAATTCTACGTTGATGTAAGAGTATGCATTCTACAAGAATGTGGTGTTGACATATCAAGCTGTCCACCACCTTGAACGATGGAGATGTTATTATGGTCCTACTGTTTGGTGTACCTAATGTACTACCAAAATGATAACATACAATATGAATACAACATTTCAGCGTCTTGGCTACACTGATAAATACTTCAGGGAAGAGAACTTCAGAGTGTCTCACTTGGTGTTGTGCTTCTGTAGAAAGATATGAACTTTCAGTGCAGCTACATGCAACGTACTGTGCTACAACGATGATGCAAACCTTCCCATTCCTTTCCTAGTTCTTGTAAAATGGTAAAGACTTTACAGTGTGTGTGCACTTTATTTCTTTTATTAATGTATCCAGTTCTTGTAAAATGCTAAAGACTTATACAGTGCATGTGCACTTTATTTCATTTCTCAATATGTTTAAATACTTGTCAAATGGTAAAGACTTATAGAGTACGTGTGCACTCTATTTCATTTCTTAATATGTTTTGCACTTATCAATAATGTATATGCTTCTGTGACTGTAGACTTAGTAACTAAATAGATTATAAAAAAATTTGTTGCTCATCGCAAGTCCAATTGACTCACCATCGCTGCCAAATTTTTGCCCCCTCAGTGGAGGGTTATGTAAGAGGTCCATGATTAAGAAATTCATTGCTAGCGCACTTGAGCAGATGTAATTTCGATGGATTGCTCACGCGCTGCCTGCGATATGTAAGGTATAAGAGAATCTCAGACCAGAGAGTAGTGTTGTATGCAGTAGGAACTGTGTGGTAGTTGGAGTAAGTAGTTGCTAGCGAGCAGTCTGGTGTATCGTGTTGGCTGGGTCGGTCGTGTGGAGCGATGGCGGAGCCTAAGCGTTGTAGTATAAGGTACAAACAGCCTCGCGCATATGTAGTATTGTTATATCAGGTCCCATGTAAATGTTTTAAAAAAATCAGTTAATAATACTAATCTTTCTCTTAAAAAGTAACTTTTGACAATCAGTCATCTCAATTTAAAGCATTCACAAATTTCTCCAATCCATGGTCATCGCGATTATTGTAAAGAAAAATCAGTTGTTTCCTTTTATACATGACAAATCTATCTGCCAGCATTGCACTGAGCTGCGCCAGAAAAATTTCTTATAGGAGCAGATATATACGCGTTATCCGGCGACCTAATTGAGGTAAGATTTTTCAATTTATTCGTAATGAATTTTCAGGGCCATGTCGCAGCGCTGCTGTCGTCCAAAGTTTACCGGTTTAAATTCATAGTCATTTATTGAAAGATTATTTAAGTGAGTCGCAATTTAATTGAGTGGTTAGTCACATTGTATTATTGGTAGGTTACGGAATTTATCTGTGGGAGGTTACGCTGAATGCTATAAATAATTATATTTTTTACTGTTGGGAGGTTACGGAACTTTTCTTTTGGGAGGTTACACTAAATGTGAATATTATTTATATTATTTTACTGTGGGGAGGTTACAGGATGCGGCTTCATTCCAACGTGATCAAATTGTAAATTTTCACAATCAACATTAGTGGGCTGACGAGAATCCGCACGCAATTGTGCAATCACGTCATCAACACAAATTTTCTGTGAACGTTTGGGCAGGCATTGTTGGTGATGTCTTGATTGGGCCCCATGTTCTTCCACCTACGCTCAGTGGCGCACGTTATCATGATTTCATACGGGATACTCTTCCTGTGTTGTGAACATGTGCCTTTACAAGTACGACACAACATGTGGTTCATGCACGATGGAGCTCCTGCACATTTCAGTCGAAGTGTTCGTACGCTTCTCAACAACAGATTCGGTGACCGATGGATTGGTAGAGGCGGACCGAATCCATGGCCTCCACGCTCTCCTGACCTCAACCCTCTTGACTTTCATTTATGGGGGCATTTGAAAGCTCTTGTCTACGCAACCCCGGTACCAAATGTAGAGACTCTTTGTGCTCGTATTGTGGATGGCTGTGATACAATGCGCCATTCTCCAGGGCTGCATCAGCGCATCAGGGATTCCATGCGACGGAGGGTGGATGCACGTATGCTCGCTAACGGAGGACATTTTGAACATTTCCTATAACAAAGTGTTTGAAGTCACGCTGGTACGTTCTGTTGCTGTGTGTTTCCATTCCATGATTAATGTGATTTGAAGAGAAGTAATAAAATGAGCTCTAACATGGAAAGTAAGCGTTTCCGGACACATGTCCACATTAACATATTTTCTTTCTTTGTGTGTGAGGAATGTTTCCTGAAAGTTTGGCCGTACCTTTTTGTAACACCCTGTATAAACAGAGCAAGATGTGACACACATTTGTAGTAGCCGTTCGTGCCGTTATCCTGCACTTTTAACAAGAGTACGTGAGCAACCACATTGCTCCAATGTAAAATTTAAAATCACGGAGAAATTGTACACATTATCCTGTGTTGGTGGGCGAACAAATAGAGAGGAGTGCTATATGCTTGTTGTTCTCACTTACCCATAAACTTCTTACTGCCCTCATATAAGTCTCTCTCTCTCTCTCCCTCTGCCCCTTTCAGTGCGACACACATTAACACTTTAAATCTGTGAGGTGCTAAAGTATCGACTGCACACATACCAACGCAGCGCCGCGGAACGGCGTCAAGAAGGCTTTCACCCGCGCTTCAATGGAAAGAGCGGGCAGCGCCATATCTCGAAGACAGAGTTCAGCGCCCCCTGCCAACGCTGACTTAACCAGCCCACCATCGGGAGTCGGATCCATTTCGGTAGCAGACTTCCAGAGTTTCGGTAGTGAGTGATAGGAAGACGGTACTTAGCTTGCGTTCTGCGAGAAGTAACTGGGCATAGGAGGGACAGAAGCACATCAAAGAAGTTATGTTTCTTTTCTTTTTAGAAGCAAAGTGTCCCGTTAATTAGAAAGTTTATTGTACAGATCGTTTTGAATTCCCGTCACCGGCCATCGCCACTTCTCTTCATCCTTGTTTGTGTCGGTGCTGACAGCCCACAGTAGCCGACAAAACAGAAATAATATCACGTCTTCTCTTCACAGCAGTTACATGACCGAAGAGACCATTAAGTTGTCAGACTATCACATACAACTACTAGCAACCATTTCTGGGCCAGCACTGTCTGTCTGCTCACAACAACAACAAATGTACTCCTGCTGACTGCTAAACTACAGCTGCCACTTCCTTCTTTCGAAAACCAGCATGCCCGAGCAAGGCGAACACAACCTCACTATTCATTGGCCAAACTTAACTATCACAGGTATAGAACGAAGTGTAGCCGATGAACTAGGGAAACGCGGAAATCGGTTAGTGTGTATCATTCAATTGTTCACGGTAGCTCACTCTCTGCCCTACTTTCTATTCACAACGAATCCTACTCCTGTTATTCCATTTTCTGCTGCTATTGATGTTACCTATAATCTTCTTTCCAGAAACCCTTTCCTTCTTTCCGTTTCACTTCATTGATGGCCACTATATCTATATTGAGCCTCAGCAATGCCCTTTTCAGTTTTCCTAGCTTCCCCATTACGTTCAGGAGTTAGTATATATATATATATATATATATATATACTGTGTGTGTGTGTGTGTGTGTGTGTGTGTGTGTGTGTGGGGTGTCCCAGCTATCTTGTCCACCCAAAATATCCTTGGAAGAATAACAGCTATTGGAAAACGACTTTCACCGGTATCAATGTAAGGCTGGGGCCCAAGAATGTACATATTAGGAAACATGCTAAAACGAAAGCATATGTGTTTTTAACACAAACTTATGTTTTTTTTAAATGGACCTTCTATATTTTTTCTTCAGCAATCCATAGCACGTCCTGAGGCTCAGGAGTGAACCCCATGCTGCCTGTAATCGCGATGTGATTGACATGCGTAATCACACTTCCATACTTATCAAGAGGTCCGAAACGAATAATACGGTCTGCTGCTATCAACTCTCATTCCAACAAAGGAATCGTCAATATGAGGAATATTCATTACTGGTCTGCAGACAATCCAAAATGGCTCCGTCAGGTATAGCATCAATGTCTGTGGAAAGTTAATGTTTGGTGTTGGATTATTGGAGATACCATTATCGGACCTTTCTTTATAAATGGCATCCAAAATGGCAGACAATACTCCAGATTTATACGACACAATCTTCCTGTTCTCTTGGACACCGTACCTCTGAACCGGAGATTGGTCATGTGGTTTCAGCATGACGGATGCCCTGCACATAACGCCTTACGAGCACGACGACTTCTGAACCGTAAGTTCCCTGGTAGGTGGATTGGACGAGGTGGCCCAGTTAGGTGGCCTGCCCGATCTCCGGACCTTACACCGCTGGATTATTTTCTTTGGGGAGCAGTGAAGGATGCTGTTTAGCAACATGAACCAACAACACCAGAGGACCTGAAGCAACGCATTATTGATGCTTGTACAGCCATCAAAGAGGAGACAGTAGCACGAAGTAGGGCATCCTTCATCCGCAGAGTGACCCTATGTATGCAGGCCAATGGGCATCACTTTGAGCATGAGATGTGAACGCTATGTTTAGTATGTAGTGCTGGTATCACAGTGGAAGTTTCTACAAAGGGCCATTTTACCCAGTGATGTTAAGAAACATTTGTTTGCAACAATTTGTCATTTAACGCATTAGATAAACATAACATTGATAATTATGTGATAATTAAACTAATTGGTTAAACATATTTACATTCATCTTCTATGTCCTACCTGAACTTCCCAAATCAAAACATTTTTACCTAAACAACGGTAAAACTTTTAGTCCACTTGCTCGTTTCGCTAAAACCATCAACATGAATTTTACTATCACGAGTGAATGATTAACTGTCACTTGCGCTAGATCTACAGTAAAGTAAAGTTTTAGCGTTGAACGGCATTACCTTTTTAGTAACGGATGAACGATGAGCGAAGTTAACTGTGTGACTAACGTTGCGATACACAGATATGTTACAGAACCGCATCACCCCTAGCCTATGCGATAAATACCTGCTGGAATGTACGACGTTAATGCAGGATGGCAGCAGACCGTATTATTCGTTTCGGACCTCTTGATAAGTATGGAAGTGTGATTACGCTGTAAGTAGGCTGTTTATGTTTTCTCTATGTAAGTAGGCTGTTTATGTTTTCTCTATGTAAGTAGCTATGTAAGTAGGCTGTTTATGTTTTCTCTATGTAAGTAGGCTGTTTATGTTTTCTCTATGTAAGTAGGCTGTTTAGGTTTTTTTTATTGGTAACGCCACCTCTGTATGAAAATCACTGGCTGTGCTGTGGGCAGTCTGTGTCTGCTTTGCATTGTTGTAATACTCGCCATTGTAGTGTTAGGCAGCTGGCTGTGAACAGCGCGTAGCGTTGCGCAGTTGGAGGTGAGCCGCCAGCAGTGGTGGATGTGGGGAGAGAGATGGCGGAGTTTTGTAATTTGTCATGAACTGCTATATTTATATATGATGATATCAAGGTAAATACATTGTTTGTTCTCTATTAATATCTTTCATTTGCTAACTATCCCTATCAGTAGTTAGTGCCTTCCATAGTTTGAATCTTTTATTTAGCTGGCAGTAGTGGCGCTCGCTGTATTGCAGTAGCTTGAGCAGCGAAGATTTTTGTGTGAGGTAAGTGATTTGTGAAAGGTATAGTTTAATGTTAGTCAGGGCCATTCTTTTGTAGGGAATTTTGAAAGTCAGATTGCGTTGCGCTAACAAAATATTGTGTGTCAGGTTAAGCACAGTCGTATATAAATTGTTCAAAGGGGACGTTTCATATGTCGACCCTTAGCCGAGGATACCTCACTGGAATCTTCTGATTTTTTCTTGTAGTTTGTGTAATTAGTGTAGCTATTGTTTATTGCTAGCGCGTAATTGTAGAGAAAATCTCCTTTGTAGTTGCAGACTTTCATTGTTGTACAGTAAAACAGTTGTGGCATGCATGTAGATTTGCACCAAGTATTTCGCAGCTGCAATTAACTAGATATTATTTTCAGTGCTATGTTAATGTGTTCTCTTATTTTTGATCTTCAAATTGTGTTTTTCTGTGTTGTCGTGTGAAATACTGTGACAATAATGGCGTGTGAAAAACGTAATACTAGGCTCCAAAGTAAACTGAGAAATGACAGTGAAAATGAAAGCAGTGTGTTAGCGCCGCAGAGTAATGAATTAACTAATGTTCAAAGTAGTAATTTGGTAATTGCGCATAGGGAAATGGAGCGGGCGGCAAACAATGGTGTAGACAGTGAAACAGGTAGTGAACAGGGAAGCGTTATCGATCGATTGGTCGGCAACAGCTCGCCTCAGGAATCGCGAATGACAGAACACAATATCGCAAATACTGTAGATTCAGGTTTTGGGTCATCACCGTTTTCTCAAATAAGTCAAGACACATTTTCTGCTTGTCAAAATGTGAATGTTGCCGGTGCAAATGCACTGCCGAAAAGCGTAGAGAAACAGATTCCAGACACTAATACATTATTATTGCAATTAATGGAACAAATGGAACAAAATCAGAGACAAATGGGACAAAATCTTAAAAAGTTAGACACAATGGAACAACACCAGAGACAAACACAGCAACAGTTAGACGCAATGGAACAAAATCTTCACACCACGCTTGAACAAACACGTGAAGATTTAACTACTGAGTTACATAACATTGAATCGAAATGTCAAAAAGTCTGTAATGACGTAAAAACACAAATTTGTGAGCATTTTCAACCTATTTTTTCGCGGCATGAAAATGTATTACAGAATCACGAAGCAGCCATAAAAAAACTGCAAACCATTGTTCATGAAAATCACGACACCTTGCAAGCTAAAATTGACTCAGTTGCATCTACCAATTCGGTTACGCAACTTGCAAAAACTCAGGAAAACTTAAAGGACACAGTAGATACTCTGAAACTTGGTTCAGAAAAACATAAAGAGGAAATAATTTCACTATCGGATAAAGTAGCTGAACTTTCAGATCAGTTCACTAACTTATCTACAAAGGTAGATGATGATCTGAATGACACAAGACCTGTAGCCTTCACTGACACTGAAGAGTGCGAACAAATTAGGAAATTCAAACAAAATCAGAATCAGATTAATACGCAACACCAAAGAGAAATCCGGGAAATACAAGATCAGCTGACACAGTTAATACAAGAATTACGTATTTCAGAGGATACTCGCGCCCCAATACGGGAAGAGGGACACAGAAATACGGAACAGCCACAAAATAATAACACAGGGCATTTCGGAAGTTATGAAAGAAATTGGCAATGTGCACCGAATTTTGAGATGGAACGGCCGACACGACCTAACAATGACCGATATGCGACTCGACGACATGATGATTTTGACTATAAGCTGTTAATTACTACACGTAAATTCAAAACATTTAAGAATTCTGGCAACGACATTCACCCACAAGCATGGCTCCATCAATTCTCTCATTGTTTTCCTCCCAACTGGTCATTGGAGCACAGATTAGAATTTATGTGTGGCTACTTAGAGAATGAACCAGCTGTAAGAATGCGATCGGTCATTCACGATTGCCACAGTGAAGGAGAATTTTACCATGCCTTCCTCTCAGCATATTGGTCTCAAGCCACACAAGACCGCGTAAAACATGGCATCATAATGATGAAACATTTCGAACAATCTGAATTCTCCAGTCTTGTGAAATATTTTGAAGACATGTTGCACAAGAATCAGTACCTGTCAAACCCATACAGCCCCTCAGAACTCATCCGCATTTGCTTAATCAAATTACCTGAACATTTACGACATATTATTTTGGCAGGACGTTGCAAAGACGACATTGAAGCTTTTCAGGGTCTGTTACAAGAACTGGAAAGTGACACTGACAATCGCGGAACACAGGAGCACAACAATTACAGATCACATCAGTCGCAATTCCGCGATGAAAGAAATAATAACTGGACGCGACAAGGCTATTCTCACAACACAAATCGTGACCGAAACAGACACCACCCGTATTACAACCGTTGGCAGAGTAGTAATAATTACAGGGAAAGATCACCTCTCCGCGGTAGTGACTATCACAGAGACAATCAGAGAAACAGACAATTTGGGAACCAAAATAATTATTATCAAGGGAGACAGAATAACTTTAGACGCAACGGTCCAACGCGCAGTTACGATTCAGGGAGAAATTCTCCACCACTTAACCGACAAGAAAGGAACTACAGGAACTACCGACATGACGACAGACGATGTGATCGTAACGACAGACCTGAATTGCATCAGAACTGGCGGGATTTAAACAGGGCAGGGCCCTCTCGTCACGGTGAATTTGTAGAAGTTAGGTCTCCAAATCCCAATAACGACGCTCGCCAACAAAGAGACAATAGGCAATGACTCACACCGCTGGCAGCCACTAAACGTTCTTATGACACTAACGACGCAGCTGCCCTAGCTAGTAATTACGTAAAAATGGAAGACATTAGGGACATCTTACTCCAGGAACACGACATAAAACATAACAATATTGCATATCCTGTGATTCACATTACAGTAAATGATGTAAAATTTACGGCAGTACTTGACTCTGGCAGTCCCATTTCAGTAATTAGTGAAACAGCCTTTAGCAAATGCAACAAATCGAACGATTGTCGCACACTTCCGTTACGTAAGATTAAATTACAAGGTGCAATCTTTGGAAAAAGTGTAAATGTACGCCAACAAACCAACTTAGAATTCTATTGTCAAAGCCACAGCTTCTCTATGAGCTTTCTCATTGTTCCATTATTGTCGACGGAAATTATATTGGGAGCAGACTTTTTGAATGAATACAAAGCAATCTTAAACTTTCACGATGCTGAAATAGGTTTAGAGAAGGAAGGTAAGTCAATAGCTTTGAAATTTGAAGATTGGCTCTCAAACCATGGCGAAGAAATCAATCGGCTTTACCTTCTGTTAGACAACAGTTCGGAATTTTCTACGGAACTAGACACTAACAATCACTCTGCAAGTACTGACAGGGATGATGTCGACGGCGCATTTGACACTAATAAGTTAATTCAGAATAAAATTCAAACAATTGAGAATTGTAATGACACTGATAGGCAGGACCTTTTTGAGATTTTACAAGAACATTCCACAGTTTTTACTCATAAAACAGGAACAATCAAGGGATTTCAATACCAATTTCGTGTTCGTGAGCATACTAAATTTTGTGTTAGACCATATGTAATTCCAGCACATTATAGGGACCGCGTTAGAACAGAAATACAATCTATGCTCGACGAGGGCATTATTGAGCCTGCAGTAAGCTCATACAACAATCCATTACATGTTGTTGAGAAGAAAAATGGATCGATCAGGCTTGTCTTAGATTCGAGACAAATCAATACTATCATTATTCCTGAAACAGACAGGCCGCAGACGATGGAAGAACTTCTTCAAAATTTTAATGGTGTAAAAGTGTTGTCTTCCATTGATCTCAGATCCAGCTTTTATCAGATCGAACTTCATCCAGAATGTAGAAAATACACAGCTTTCCTTTGTTTCGGCGTTTGTTATCAGTTTCGGAAACTTCCTTTTGGTTTGAACATTTCTTCAGCAGCATTCATTCGCGGGCTAAATTCCATATTACCTGAGTTCTTAAAACGTCACATCACCTTATATGTGGACGATATTCTAATAGCAGAAGCTTCATGGGAACTACATAATCGCATCCTCAACAGTTTGTTACGTATTTTTGCAGAATCTGGAATTACAGTTAACTTGGAAAAGTCTGAATTCGGTAGGACAAAGGTGAAGTTTTTGGGACATATTATTTCTTCTGAAGGCATTCAGCCGGATCCTGAAAAGTTAGAAGCAATCAGAGCCATTCCAGTTCCATCCACAAAAAGACAAGTCCGCAGTTTTCTAGGTCTCGTAAATTTTTACCGTCGTTTTCTGAATATGCAAATTCTTGTTACACCAAAACTTTGTTCTCTCACTGGAAAAAATACTATTTGGAACTGGGACGAACAAGCACAGTTGGAATTCAATTCTTTGAAAGAAGCGTTACTTCACGCGCCAATCTTAGCTCATCCAGATCTGTCACAAGATTTCTGCCTTAGCACGGATTCTTCTAAAGTCGGTCTTGGTGCCCATTTATTTCAAGAAGCCATAGAAAATGACACTACCATTCAGAAAACCATTGCTTTTGCTAGCAGAGTGCTAACAAAATCTGAAAAAAATTATTCCGTTACTGAATTAGAAGCTTTAGCTATCGTTTGGGCATTTAACAAATTCCGTTTCTTTCTTTCTGGTAAGCACGTAAAAGTATACAGTGATCATCGTGCATTACAATTTCTTATGTCTTCAAAATTAAATCATGACAGGTTAAAACGTTGGGCATTGTTTCTGCAAGAATTCCGCTTCGCAATAGTCTACATTCCCGGCAAGGAGAACATTGTTGCGGACGCACTGTCACGCGCACCGGCTGGGCTTGAGAAAAGTAACAAAGAAGGCAACCTCGAGAAAAATTTCAGTTTTCTTTACATTCAGAAAGTCGCCTTTGAAAACTTCATCACCACATCTTTAAAAGACATTGCTCATGAACAAGATAAAGATCCGATTTGGAGAGACATCAAAAGTAAATGGCATGAAAAGACACACACTCAGATTCGGCATTATTACCTGGTTAGAAACAACATACTCTTCAAACGCTGCACTGTTGATGACAAGCTATGGGTACTTTGCATTCCCGACGATTTTGTTAATAAGCTCATTTGGTACATTCATTTCAGCTACGCACATTTTGGCCCACGAAAATGTTATCATATTCTTCGAACGACTTGTTATTTTAACAATATGGAAAAGAGAATTCGAAGAGTCTTGTCTATTTGTAAACTTTGTCAAAAGGCGAAACCATCTACTATCTCCCATAGTGCTCCGCTGTTTCCTATCATTCCTTCTAAATTAAAAGAATTTGCTGCTGTTGATCTCTTGGGACCGCTTGTCAGAACATCTAATGGATTTTCGTACGTTCTAGTCGCTGTTGAACTTACTTCAAAATTTGTTTCTTTCACACCGTTACGTAAAGCCACTGGACGGTCTGTATCCAACGCCTTTGTTAAAAATTTCTTACGTGAAGTTGGACACGTTAGTAAAGTCATTTCAGATAACGGACCGCAATTCAGATCTGCTGTTTGGTCACGCATGCTTCGCAACCATAAAATCAAACCTGTTTTTATTTCATTGTACTCACCACATAGTAACCCGTCTGAACGGATTATGAAAGAAATCAGTAAGCTTTGCAGACTTTATTGTCACAGAAAGCATCAGCATTGGGACAGATATTTACACTTATTTCAAAATGTGCTGAATGAAATGCCTCATGATGCCACTGCTTTACCACCTACTCTTGTACTAAAGAATGAAGAACCACCGAACAGAATCAGAGAGCTTGTACCTTTCCCAAATACACGTAAACTTCGACACAAAGACATAATTGATTTGGCTCTTAAAAATATAAAATCTGCAGCAGACAAAAGGAGAAAAGTACACGGTAAAGCAAATGCAAAGAAATTGTATATTGGTCAGAAAGTTCTCATTAAAGCTCATTCATTGTCACATAAGAAGAAACACTTGAGTCACAAATTCTTTCTAGTTTACAATGGACCTTACAGAATCCGACGTATACCACATGATAATTGCGTTGAAGTTGAAACTCTGCGTACTAGGAAGAGTAAAGGTTTACACCACATTTCACATGTAAAACCGTTTATTGAAAGATAATCTGCTTTTTAACTTTGTCTTTGCCATCAAACTTTTCACTTCACATTTCTAGTATGCTTTGTCAGATTTAGAATCTGTTAACATGTAACAATGTTTGAAGTGAAATATCCAGTCAAGAACCAAGAGAACATTTTTAAACAGAAATTACGAATGCATTGTTATAGTGAACAGACGACACAGTGTTGTATTTGTACATTCTTGCTTGTTAGTTGCACGATTACGTAACGACTATAAGGCTCACATACTTAGAACATTTACCAGTACTGCTAATGAGATTTTAATGCAACATTTTGGTTTACTTGAAAATACATTCTGGTTTTAAAGTACTTTCTGTGAGATACCAGATGACACAGTGGTTAGTTTATGTGACAGCTACACGATTTTATCACGACGCTACTAATGAGTGACAATATACAATGTTGCTTTTGCGGTGTATCTGTTTTATATCTGCACAGTTTTCTGTTTTATTCTGGAAAGTAAAACAGGTTTTAGTAGTAACTTTTGTGGTATAGCTACAATGAGACTGCCTTTTCCATAGCACAACAATACGTTACAGCACAGTACTTTCTTCATCACGGCAATAAGCGTAATAACTAAGATATCTATACATAAAGTATTTCACTTTTGTTTATCATGAGGTAAGTACATTGACTTCTGCAGAACTTGGCTTTCGGAGGACGATAAGTACGACACTTCCACAGAATTATCTTACAGCAAGACGCACATTTAGCGCTACAGGACACGCATTTGAGAGATTTTGTACTTAAGCCATTTATTTTTCAAGATTTTTGAATTACAAAGAAAGTTTTCCGTGATATATTTCATTCTATTGCTGTAATCCGTAACACCTGAGGGTATAATTACATTAATCCTCAGGGGGGTACACGCTTACTTTGTGTACCATGTGTGTGGCAACCACAAGGAACCCTAGCTAATATGGTATTTGCTTATACAACTTTACACATCGGTACCATATTTCTCTAACACACAAATTACACAGCTATCTGATCATTTAACTGAGAGATAAACATTTTTTTACTACATCAGTGACACATGTTTACGCAATTACACAGTTGGATAACTTCACACTTATGAAATTGTATTTTGTCTGTACTTTGTGAAATGCTCATATTTTTTCGGAACCATTGTGATACTATGAGAGCTTTGAATGATATATTTGGTATGGATTCATGATTTTTAAAGTACGTTTGAGGCAGATGACACTTTTGACATGAACAGAGAATTTTTTTAATTATTGGAGGAAGCTACGACGATTTTGAGATTTGACTGAGGTGTTATGATGTTATTTTTACGACGACGATGGGTATTATGCTGCTGAGGTATGTTTATGATTAATAGGCTGATGCTATATGAGTTATTTGATTATGATACTTATCTGTTATGATGCAATATTGAAGAAGTGTCGACGAATAAGGTAAGGAGTAATGAATAGTGGTTAGGGACGCTGACTTGTGAAAAAGGATGTTGGAAACCGAGAATCGTACTTTAAGAGTTATGAAATGTGTGTGTAAATGCGTGAATGTATCACAATGCCGGCGAAAATTTTTTTGGACACTTATATTTATAGGATTTTCTTTCTACAGATTTGCAACGCTAATTCTTGACCTGTGAAATATTTTTATGTGAGACTGTCACTGTAGCAGAAACTGGTGTCGTAAATATTTCCGTAAGAAAGTTAAGTGACCACCTGCACGTAATGCGTCGTGGGCACGCAGCTGTGTCAAACACCTGGAGAACAAGCCATTAGGGTGTGCCTTTCCGGAAGCACAGGTAGAAAAAAAAAAGGAAAAAAGGCAGGCCTTTATCCTCGCCATTGACATTCCTTTAGAGAAAATATTGCAAATGCGACACCCTCATTACTTCCATTAACCTTGCTATTGACATTCCTTTGTAGAAAGCATCGCAAATATTAGACGCTCATTACCTGAAAACATATGATTACTCGTACTTTGTGCTAATTACTGCAATGCTTATGAATTGATGGGAAATATTCGTACATATGCACACCTGATTATGACAAGTGTCGTTCTATAAGAGTTGAGAGCTACTGACTTACGAAATGCCACATGACTATTGAATGATATTTTTATGC
Organism: Schistocerca serialis cubense; assembly: GCF_023864345.2. Classification (NCBI taxonomy): domain Eukaryota; kingdom Metazoa; phylum Arthropoda; class Insecta; order Orthoptera; family Acrididae; genus Schistocerca; species Schistocerca serialis. The sequence goes on along the minus strand of NC_064646.1, from coordinate 187,154,183 downwards.
TTTGCTTTTCATAGTTGCTTATTTCATTTGATATCTGGTTTCCAGCTGTGTTGCAGCATTGCTTTTATAAAATGAAATGCATTTGCTAATGTGAACACTTTCTGTCAACAGATCTATTCAATAATTATTTTATGATCCACATTCTTTAAAAAAGGAGCACTTGGAAAGGAAAGAACAATAAGAAGGAACTAGTAACAGTAACACATAATTTTCTTTTCAAGTACATGGTAATATTTCTTTTACAATAAGTTGTTGTGGTGCACCACTTTAATTACATAGACATTAAGATGTGAATATACATTTCCCGTATCTGCATTGTTGTTTTTACTGTAATATTTTTTCTGCTTGAGCTATGTCATGTTTAGGTATAAGTTACTGCTGTTTGCCAGGCATAGTGCTGCTAAATTTAGCTTTGTATTACTCTGTTAAGCTTTTCTTGTTGCTGCACATTGGCTCATATTAGTTGTAATTTTGCATTTTTTCTGTTAATTTAGATTTACTGTAGCTTGCTTTGCGATTTTCCATTTTTTTCATTGCTGTTTATATATTTTTTTTATGTGCTGCTGCATTGCCTCGTCCCTTAGTTTAGCATCTGAGCTCAGTAGATTTAAGTTAGCTTAAGAGGGGGTAGCCTCTAAGAGAATGAGTTGCGATGAATTGGAAGAAATGCATTGAGAAAACAGGTTTAGGTAGGATTTTCTTGGAAATAAATGTTGAGGTAAGAAATGTGTGAACATATATATACAGAAAGCATGCTTAGATAGAATTTTTTTGGTGGAAACAAAGGATGAAATAAGAGGAAAGATATATGAAGTTTTGGGTTGGACTGCAGTACCAAATGTTACACTGAAAACGAACCCTGTCCTTTCCTATTGGTGTTATCCCACTATGTGTTTGTATACCCTTGTGTATTTGTTTTCTTCCTGTCTCTGTGTAGTTTCATACGATTTTTTCTTCTTCTAATACTAAGCTACATTCACTATGATGAGGAATACTGTTATCCTCAAATATAATTGGCATTAATAATATGTTATTTACTTTGTAAAGATGTTAGACATTATTAATTCTGTTCTGTTTAATGCTCATGTGTGAAGTTGATGTTTCAAAAATTATTGTGATCTTTTATGTATGTACTCATGTCATAATTCCACTGATGTATATGTTAGTTCGATTCTTTTGTAAAGCCTGTACTACAAATGTTATCTGTATTGTTATGTTTTTAATGATGTATTTTGTACTTTGTTATTGTATTCTCATGTTATAAAATTGTAATTGACACCAGTTTATCAAACTAAGTAACTTGTAAGCATTCATTTCACTGCACACATTTCCGTTGGTCATAGTATATGGACAATATGTGAGAAGTAGGGACTGTTAGTGTTTGCACGTGTGTTGATAATTCAGCAAGGGACTGGATAACAGCATTGCTCGTTCTAAGGACAGTTCCGAAAACTTTGTGAGTGCACAAGTGGTGGTTTATGGACTTTCTGTATTATCCGCAAGACTCCTCAGTGGTGATTGTGCACCTGCACAGTCACAACAGATGGCTGCTGGCCATCTCTACAAGGACTACAGTGGGTCTGCATCTTTGATGACCCACCAACGCCATTATTTCTGCAAGGTCTGCAGTGGGTCTGCACCTCTGGTGGCCCACCAATACCATACTCTCTATCAGGACTACAGTGGGTCTGCTCTGTGATGACCTACCTACCAATATTCTTCCAAACTACGACTGACTCTGCTGTGGGTTTGCTCTGTTGTGGCCCATGATCTGTCAGCATGTCAAGAGTCAGCACTGTCTTTCCGTTGGAAGGACAACACTACTTCTTCAAGACTGCATGGAAATCCACCACTTCTATGTGCATTTTCTTTTACTGCTCAGACTTTGAGAAAAACTCTGCATTTTTACTGTGATGAACAATGTGGACTGTCTTTATGGACTGTGAGAAATTTTTAGCTTTTCACCAACATTGTATCAATAGGTGTGTGCATTTTATACCTTTGTTATTGTAATTATGAAAAATTTTATCAAATCATTATTGGCCACTGCCCAAAAATATTTTGTAAAATTTTTTGTGGGGAGCATGCGGGCTATATAAGTAGGCTGTTTATGTTTTCTCTATGTAAGTAGGCTGTTTATGTTTTCTCTATGTAAGTAGCTATGTAAGTAGGCTGTTTATGTTTTCTCTATGTAAGTAGGCTGTTTATGTTTTCTCTATGTAAGTAGGCTGTTTAGGTTTTTTTTATTGGTAACGCCACCTCTGTATGAAAATCACTGGCTGTGCTGTGGGCAGTCTGTGTCTGCTTTGCATTGTTGTAATACTCGCCATTGTAGTGTTAGGCAGCTGGCTGTGAACAGCGCGTAGCGTTGCGCAGTTGGAGGTGAGCCGCCAGCAGTGGTGGATGTGGGGAGAGAGATGGCGGAGTTTTGTAATTTGTCATGAACTGCTATATTTATATATGATGATATCAAGGTAAATACATTGTTTGTTCTCTATTAATATCTTTCATTTGCTAACTATCCCTATCAGTAGTTAGTGCCTTCCATAGTTTGAATCTTTTATTTAGCTGGCAGTAGTGGCGCTCGCTGTATTGCAGTAGCTTGAGCAGCGAAGATTTTTGTGAGGTAAGTGATTTGTGAAAGGTATAGTTTAATGTTAGTCAGGGCCATTCTTTTGTAGGGAATTTTGAAAGTCAGATTGCGTTGCGCTAACAAAATATTGTGTGTCAGGTTAAGCACAGTCGTATATAAATTGTTCAAAGGGGACGTTTCAACGCATGTCAATCACATCGCGATTACGGGCAGCATGGGGTTCACTCCTGAGCCTCAGGACGTGCGCTAGCAGCGCATGTCAGGTGTTTCAAGCGTCTACTTCGCGTCTCAATATCACGGGATGTAATGGGAATATTGCGACGCAATCAACGCCATTGTGTATGTGCTTTGTCATGCTATGGATTGCTGAAGAAAAAATATAGGAGGTCCATTTAAAAAAACATAAGTTTGTGTTAAAAACACATACGCTTTCGTTTTAGCATGTTTCCTAATATGTACATTCATGGGCCCCAGCCTTATATTGATACCGGTGAAAGTCGTTTTCCAATAGCTGTTATTGTTCCAGAGATATTTTGGATCGACAAGATAGCTGGGACACCCTATATATATATAAAACCAGGAATAGACGACATTGTCTACGTCATACTGCTCTGGTAAGCAAGAAAATCAATAAACTATTAATATCCCCCCTTTTGACTACAAGGTGAATAAAAAGTACGTGGTTACATGGCAAAAAGTGCTTTTACTAAGATAACAGCAAATTAGACCATTAAACCTGGTAGGAGTACAGTTGGAGAAGGGAGTAGGAGATTTATACCTGGCAATGCCTACCTGGATTAATAGGACTCAAAAAGAGTAGACCGCTTTTAATACATTTCAGTACTGCAACTGTAAAATATCCTAACTTACCGAAAAAATGTATGTGGCGAATAAAGGGGAACAAAAAAGTTGCACTTAAATTTCCATAAACTTCATGAAAAATATAAAGTTCTTTAAGTTTCATACGAGATTCATGTAAGTTGGATACATGTATAACACTTTTAAGAGAATGATGTCCATTTCATGTAATACTATACGTAGTTAAAGTCGAACGTCTCACACTTATTACTATTTGCTTCCTAAGAGTGTGATGACGATTATTCTCTTACACAACAGATTAAATAGGAGAACGTAAGCTATCTTATTTTCAAGGTAAATGTGTGTTGCTGTTGAGCTAGAAAACATTTATAAGTAGCTGAAAAAAGTACAGGAATATAAGCTGCATCGTTTTCTAACATATTCGGCTGGCTGCGTCCTGCTGTACCTGAAATAATTTAAAATTCTGGCCATATGTGTCTGTATTGCTTACACATTTTACTTCTCTTGATTAATGAAACCATTTTTTAGTGAATATGTGAGCTCTACGGTCAGCTTTAGGTGAATTTATAAAATGTAGCGATGGCGGCCAACTCTCCACCAATTATACGTGCTCTTGCCAAGTACTGGTGGTAACAAATAAGTCATCAACATAGACAGCAGTTTGATCTGTCAGTTCAGGATCTAACACAGTATCAAATGCAACAATAAACTCGCCCGCAGCTACATTGATACCAACGGTAATACCTTAAATTGGCAACTATATCCAGTAAATACAAACACAGTGTATTTTCCGGGTAACTCAGACAACGCTACTTGCCAGTAGGATGACCTCATATAAATCGAGGTGAGATATTTCATACCAAAAGTCTTTTGTAGCTGTTCCTCTGAATTCTCGAGTACATTCCTCTCTCGGATTATTATTTTATTTATATCCCGAGCGTCGAGTAACAAGCTAAAGATATGGTCTGACTTAACAACAGACAATAATAGGCTACTATATGGGGAAAATAACGGTTCTATTATACCCCAAGTCAGCATCTTTCTCATTTCCATCATGACAGTCTCTTTTCGGGTCCACGGCACCGAGTAGGCAGCTCGACAGTATGTTTGATGCTTATAAACTTGCTTGTCATATACCTTTCCCCGAATACCGCCTGGTTTCTCCGAGAATACAGCTTCATATTGTTTCAAAAGGTGTGATAATTCACCTTGCTGTGGCGGGCTTAGTTGCTGAGATCCTTTAACTTTCTATTTCTTGTGTTTCTGACGTGCGATAATTCCCAATCTGACAGTAACCCTCTTGTGATTGATTATCGTCTACCCACAATATGTTCGGTCGGATATACTGGACACTAACTGCCTGACAAAACTTGCCATCTACACCTTTTACTATCTCCAGTACCAATTTGATATCGTGGACCCTAAAGCTAATAAGTCCAGAGGAGAGGTCAATTTGTGTGTCCCTCTCTTGCATAATGCCCCAACGTAGGATGACAGGTACCAACACAGTACTCACTTAAAGAAAAGTGCACTTTATTGCTTCTTTCCCGAAAACCACCTCAGCCTGCGCCTGGTGCTTAAGTACCTGACTCTCCACCCGAGTGGCACCCACTACTTTGAGATTCTGTACTGGCAGGATGGGTAACCTCTCAACTTGGTTCACACGTCTGTTGAAATTACTATTCATAACCGAAACTGATGCGCCAGTATCGATTATTAATTGCACTTGAATACCATTTACACCGCGGAAATTTCGACACATTCCTTTTTTCATTTGCGGTTTTCCTCGGACGACTCTTGCCTGAGGTCTTGACCGTCACCGTATCTAACCATGTTTATGAGATTGTATTGTATGCGTTCACTTTGTGTCGCGACCACCTGACGTAGGCTTACAGGGGCCGTGCCTAGTTTGACGATACTGAAGGTTAATTTCGATGACTTTCCGTTACCTCCACAATACGTACACAGCGCGGCAGTATTTGATTTTATTTGCTACACTGCGACAGGTGTTATGTCTCAATTACTGGTTTCGCGGTAACATGTTTTAGCGGTACATGTTGTTGTTGTTGTGGATTCCAGCTGCTGGGTCTGAGATCCTGCCAAGACCAGTTTGAAGTGTGCATGTTCTTATGCCTGTTGGAATTAAATCCATTGTCACCTCGTCTTTTGTGATTTGGATTGTTGCAGTTGTTATGGTAGTTACAATAACTGGGATTATCAGACTGCTGTATACTGTTACTACGATTAACGTTGTTATTTGAATCTTGGTTAGAGAAACCGATGTTCACATTGCTGTTGTTGTTATAAGGCTTGAAACCACTTTCTTATGGTTTCCATCACTCCAATGGTTATTATGATTTCCATCCCTTTTCCCATTACTACACCCTCTTAGCATCCTCTAAGGCGGAAGAATCAGCATGAGGATGAAGAAGTCAATGGAAACCACTGCATTGAAGACAAGTAACGTGTTTCCACAGGACATGTGGCCTGTAAATGAAAAATGTCTTGATGATCTCTCCATTGGCAAAAGATTCCGGAATAGTCCCCCATCCGGATCTCTGGGAGAAGACTGCCAAGGCGGAGGTGACTATGAGAAAAAGTTTGAATAATCAACGAAAGGATAAGGTTCTACGAATCGGGGCGTAGAATGTCAGAAGCTTGAACGTAGTAGGAAAACTAGAAAATCTAAAAAGGGAAATGCAAAGGCTCAATATAGTAGGCGTTAGTGAAGTGAAATGGAAAGAAGACAAGGATTTCTGATCAGATGAGTATAGGATGATATCAACAGCAGCAGAAAATTGTATAACGGGAGAAGGAATCGTTATGAATAGGATGGTAGGACAGAGAATGAGTTATTGTGAACAATTCGGTGATAGAATTGTGCTTATCAGAATCGACAGCAAACCAACACCGACAACGATAGTTCAGATATATATGCCGACGTCGCAAGCTGAAGATGAAGAGACGGAGAAAGTATATGAGGATATTAAAAGCGTAATACAGTACGTAAAGGGAGACGAAATATATAATATTCATGGGAGACTGGAATGCAGTTGTAGGCGTAGGAGTAAAAGAAAAGGTTACAGGAGAATATAGGCTTATGGAAAGAAATGAAGAGGAGAAAGACTAATTGAGTACTGTAACAAGTTTCAACAAGTAGTAGCAAATACTCTGTTCAAGAATCACAAGGGGAGGTCCGCGCCGGGTAGCCGCGCGGTCTACGGCGCCTTGCCACGATTCACGCGGGTCCCCCAATCGGAAGTCGGAGCCCTCCCTCGGGCGTTGGTGGGTGTGCGTTGTCCTTAGCCTAAGTTAGTTTAAGTTAGATTAAGTAGTGTGTAAGCCTAGGAAACGATGACCTCTGTAGTTTGATCCCATAGGAACTTACCACAAATTTCCAAATTCTACCACAAGAAGAAGAGGTATACTTGGAAAAGGCCGGGTGATACGGGATTATTTCAGTTAGATATTACATCACGGTCAGAAAGAGATTCCGAAATCAGATACTGGATTGTAAGGCGTACCCAGGAGCAGATATATATTCAGATCACAATATAGTAGTGATGAAGCGTAGTCTGAAGTTTAAAACATTAGTCAGGAAGAATCAATACGTAAAGAAGTGCGATACAGAAGTACTAAGGGATGACGAAGTGTGCTTGAAGTTCTCTAAGACTACAGATACAGCAATAAGGAGTAGCTCAGTGGGTAGTACAGCTGAAGAGGAATGGAAATCTCTAAAAAAGGTCCATCGCAGAAGTTGTAAGGAAAAACATAGGTACAAAGAAGGTAAAAGCGAAGAAACCATGGGTAACAGAAGAAACACTTCATTTGTTCGATGAATGGAGGAAGTGCAGAAATTTTCAGGGAAATTCAGAAATACAGAAATACAAGTCGCTGAGGAATATAATAAATAGGAAGTGCAGGGAAGCTAAGACAAAATGGCTGCATGAAAAATGTGAAGAAATCGAAAAAGAAATGGTTGTTGGAATGACAGATTCAGCATACAGAAAAGCCAAAACAGCCTTCGCTGACATTAAAAGCAAGGGTGGTAACATTAAGAGTGCAACGGGAACTCCACTTATAAATGCAGAGTAGAGAGCGGATAGGTGGAAAGAATACATTGAAAGCCTCTATGAGGGGGAAGAAGACATACGAGTCGATTTAGAAGAGATAGGGGATCCAGTATTAGAATCAGAATTTAAAAGAGCTTTGGAGCACTTAAGATCAAATAAGGCAGAAGGAATTGATAACATTGCCTCAGAATTTCTAAAATCATTGGGGAAACTAGCAACAAAACAACTATTCACGTTGGAGTTCAGAATGTATGAGTCTGACAACATACCACCTGACTTTTGAAAAAAAATATTTTCCACATAATTCCGAGTACTGTAAGAGCAGAGTAGTGTGAGAATTACCGCACAATACCTTACCAGCTCACGCATCCAAGTTGCTGACAAGAATAATATACAGAAGAATGGAAAAGAAAATTGAAGATGTGCTAGATGACGATCAGTTTGGCTTTAGAAAAGGTAAAGGAACGAGAGCGGCAAATTTGACGTTGCGGTTGATAATGGAAGCAAGACTAAAGAAATATCAAGACGCTTTCACAGGATGTGACGACCTGGAAACAGCGTTCGACAATGTAAAATGGTGCAAGATGCCCGAAATTCTGAAAAATTTATGGGTAAGCTTTAGGGAGAGATGGGTAATACATAATATGTACAAGTATCAAGAGGGAATAATAAGGAGGGTGGCCAAGAACGAAGTGCTCGAATTAAAAAGGGTGTAAGACAGGTATGAAGTCTTTCCCCTGCTGTTTTGATTAGATTAGATTTACTTTCATTCCAATTGATCCATAGTGAGGAGGTCCTCCAGGATGTGGAACATGTCAGAAAAACAACAATACATGACAAATATTTACAACTAAAACAAATAAGCTAATGTACCATTCCACAGGTCCCAAGTGGAATGATCGTCATTTTTTGATGAACACTATATGAAAGTCATTTTACAAATACTAATGCACTGAATTTAAAATAAAAAAGTTTTTATTTATTTATAAGGTAATAAACATGTAATACAACTACTATAATACTTGTTTACAATGAACACATTACTGCACTGAAATGGTGCAGAAGTTAGATTGTACTTACACACACACACACATTTACAATGAACACATTACTACACTGCAATTGCGCAAAAGTTATATTGTGCTTATATATATATATATATATATATATATATATATATATATATATATATATATATATATATATATAAAATCAGTTTTACTGAGAAATTCGTCAATGGAGTAGAAGGAGTTGGCCAGCAATAAATCCTTTAGGTTTCAATCTGTACATCAAAGAAGCAATGATGGAAATAAAAAAAAGTTTCAGCGGTGGAATTAAAAGTCAACGTGAAACGATATCAATGATACGATTCGCTGATGACTTTGCTATCCTGAGTGAAAGTGAAGAAGAATTACATGATGTGCTGAACGGACTGAACAATCTAATGAGTACAGAATACTGATTGAGAGTAAATCGGAAAAACACAAAAATAATGAGAAGTAGCAGAAATGAGAACAGCTAGTAACTTAACATCAGGATTGATGGTCACGAAGTAGATGAAGTTAAGGAATTCAGCTACCTAGGCTAAAATAACCAATGACGGACAGAGCAGTGGGGACATCAAAAGCAGACTAGCAATGGCAAAAAGGGCATTCCTGGCCAAGAGAACTGCACTAGTATCAAACACAGGCCTTAACTTGAGGAAGAAATTTCTGAAAACGTACGTCTGGTGTTGTATGATAGTGAAACAAGGAGTGTGGGAAAACCGGAACAGAAGGGAATCGAAGCATTTGAGATGTGATGCTACACACGAATGTTGAAAAATCGGTGGACTGCTAAGGTAGGGAATGAGGAGGTTCTGTGCAGTATCGGAGAGGAAAGGACATTGTTAAGACATGAGGGAATGAATTCGATGGTACTAGAGGGGACTTAGACGGCAAAAACTGTAGAGGAAGACAGAGACTGGAATACATCCATTATCTGAGGACGTAGGTTGCAAGTGCTACTCAGAAATGAAGATGTTGGCACAGGAGAAGAACTTGTGGAGCGCCACATCAAACCAGTCAGAAGACTGATGACCTAAAAAAATCATCCTCTTGTGTGAGGTCCAACGGGTCAACCACAGCAAAGCAGTTTTCGACATCTGTTTCTGGCACATGCACACATTTTTCGAGGTAGGCACACGTGTCTGTAATATTCGCAGCACATCTATGTGTGACATTGGCTCATCCCATACCTTGTCGTGTTTAGATACTTCTCAATATATTTCTTGAGACTGCCATGTTTTGGGTTATTTGCTTCTGCACCAAATATTAGTTTACGTAAACGGTCTTGTGCAGAACTTGACCAAAATCCTCCAAGGAAACATTCTTCGAACTCTGTGAAAATGTGAAAACTTTCCGCCACTTGTAGCGCCCTCAACGAGGCGTCTCTCGTTATGTGTGATATTGCAAATTGTATTTTTTGTCGCTCTGTCCACGAACGAGGCAAAACACTACTGAAGTTCTTTACAAATACAACAGGGTGGACTGTCTTTTTGGTTTCATTAAATTTCTGGAATTACTTACCTACTTACTCACTGGTCATACCGGACTCGAGAGTCCATTACCGCAGCAACGTATTAAATTTCTGGAAATGCCGATGCTTAATCAAGCCTTTCTCCTGCATCAGACTGGCCAATTCTGGTACTGCTGGTCTAAGCTAGTACTCATTCTGTTTACCTCCGGGAAATGTGAACCTACACGACTTGCATCTCCATGAAACACAGTTTCAAATGGTGATGTATCTTTTCCCTTGCTAAGATGAAGAACGAGACACATTCCTTTGTTCGTAATGTCTTTCGCCCTCTATTTCTTTTTTAGGTTCTCGGACCTGCTTGGTACTTTGATACTGCCACGCTGCAAACGTGGACTGAACTAAATTCTTAAGACTATCAGATTCCTCTCGCAGTTCTTGGCTGTTATGTTCCTTGCCAGAGGCTACGTCTGATGCTACATTCGCAACTTCTAACTTAACTTCCTCTTTAATTGTCTTTTTCATGTCTTTGTTTATTTCGTCTACGATGTGGCCAGCGTTTCCACATTTTCTTCTAACTGATCCTGATTCAGATGTAAACTTGCCACATCGTCACTAAGTTATTCCACAGTTTGTGGTAAGTCTTGGCACCTTGTTTTCAAAGCGCTAATGTCACTACGTACACGTGACACACCTTCCTTGATACTATAATGTTTCAAAGTCAGCGAGAAGTTGTCTCTGTGTTTCTTCTCGTTCCTGTTCTAAGATTTTCTGTTTTTCTTCGCGTTCCTGCTCTAGGACTCTTTGTTTTTCTCAACATTCCTGCTCTCTTTCCTTTTCATGAAATTATGACTTCTATAGCAATACAGAAATTAGTTCCAATTTCTGTGCAATTACTGGCAAAGGATCAGTTGTGACTGCTGCCTACCCCGTAAAATCGACAACTTTATTGTTACCTAACACCATAAGTACACTTTCACTAAACACATCTCGGCGCTCGGGATTTAGTATCTCAAAACCTTCGCCACGCCCTTCTGTCCCGCATATTTGGGTTTCGTAAGTCATTCTGTTCATGTTCACAGTACTGTCTAAATCTGCTAAACTGTCGTGATGTTCTGCACTGGGGATTTCTTCCACGTCAGTCCTGTCTTCCCTCTTTGGCCTAACCGTAATGATACGCAATGAGAACCCAGTAAGTACGAACACACAATGTTGCACTAATAACAACTAACTACACACAAATGCATATATAAAATTCTTTTATTGGTACGAGAAAGTTACTCTTGATGTTAGTTAAGGGTCAAGCAACTGGTGCGGCGTAAATTATTTAAGAATTTTATACGCAAATCTGTTTAGCTGTGTGCCCTGCAGTCTCAGTGATACGGGACCTGTAAACTGCAAAAACATGCACACAGTTCCTTATCTTGTGTAGACTGTTGACTCTGTTTATGTCGTTTAATTTTACTGGTCTGTTTTCTTCAATAGTTAGTATGTTTCTCTTTCAAGATCAAGGTTCCCGATAGCCGTACATAAAAAAGAAACTACAATCTCCTTAACACATTAAAAAAAGGTATTTACATGTACAAAATTTCAGTTATCAACAAATATTGAAAAATGTTCATCATTGTATACATAAAGATTATGATTATCTGGCCCCACGTTGTGCACCGTTATAGTATATACTAACTTATCAAAAAAATTGTGTGATGAATAAAGGGGAGCAAAAAAACGTTGCACTTTAATTTCCCTAAAGTTGATGAAAAATATAAAGTTCTTTAAGTTACATACGAATTCATATAAGTTGGATACATACAACACTGTTCAGAGAATGCTGTCGATTTCATGCAAAGTTAAAGGCGAAAGTCTTACGATCATTACTACTTGCTTAAAGATGTGGCTAGCTTCGTTACAGTATGACGACGAATTTTCTCTTAAACAAGAAATTAAATAGGAGAACATAAGCTGTCTTATTTTCAAGTAAATTTTGGTTCTGCATGTACAGCTGCTAATGACTTAGAAAACATTTATAAAAAGCTTAAAAAAAAAGAGCTGCGACGTTGTTCAACACACGCGGCTGGCTGCGTCCTGGTGAACCTGAAATAACTTAAAATTCTGGCCATATGTGCTTGTATTGCTTGCACATTTTATGTCTCTTGATTAATGAAGCCAGTTTTTTAGCGAATATGTGAGCGTCGTGCCCAGCCTTTGGTGAATTTAGAGAACGTTGCAGCAGTGGCGGCCAACAATTAATGTACATCTGCTAGAATGAAAATAGCAATAACTTGAAGGAAAGATGCTTTATAGACATACGAACATTACATAAAAACCGTTATTTTATGTTAACGAACGATAATTACATTCTGAGATAACAAACAGAAATTATTAAATCACAGACCTTTCCATCCACGTAACAGAATGTCAGCGTGCAAGTTTGCGTCTTATTCTTACAAGGACTAGAACAGATCTAAGTTTTACTAGTATTCAGTGTCCACGCAATTAGAGTTAACAATGAACATTGTATTTTCTTTGATTTTGTTTCATTGAAGTTACGATTATTATCTTAGTTTTTCCCTTTGTTTCTTTTCACACGAATGAAAATATTTCTTTAGTACTTTTTCCACTTCCAGGAGACAACACATAACATATTTTCAAATACTACTGAAAGAAGCATGGGTCTGCTCGATTTATAGAAAAATTTCCTTCACCCATACCTTTTTAATAATTTTTAGTCTCAGAGACTGTATCCTCCATTACATTGAACTCATAGTTTATGCAGTAATTAGTTCAGAATCCATTTCCAGAATTTCGTATCTAGCAAGCTGTGGAAATTCCTGCCCAATGTTGTAGTGTCTAATGAAACTTCTGTTACTTGCTTTATGAGTTTCTTAGAACCATAGCCCAACGTGAAGCAGCCCATAACGTGGTCCAACCAAAAAACTGTTTAAGATGAAGCGCTATATGTATAGTACTTTCGGTTTCCTGCTGCAAAAAGGGCTCTTTACAACACGCCTAATTGAAGATAAGTAAAAGAAGTTCCTGTCTAAAATATTATTGCCATATTCCTACTTTAACAATATGCATGCTGCTATTAAGACCGTCCTAACATGGAGTCCCTGACGTAAAAACACACATTTGCTCATAGTTGCACTGAGAGAGGAAAAGTTACTCTCCCACCTATTTCCCACATATGGAAAATTATTAAAGATTTCGTTACAACGTGACGCACCTTGAGCGAGACTCTAGAACGTTAATGGCCTGAGCAGACTTTAATGGAACCTGGTAGGGTACTAAGAGCGTGAGGTATTTTTATGGTTCTTAGCTCATAGAAATGGCATGTTTGGAATTGAAAGCAATTGGTGGCAAGTCTATCCCTCAGTAAATCTTGCCGGACGGGACCACAGCCATACATGGCAGACAGGGCCGACCCTTGTCAAGACAGGTCTCCACCAGAACAATGCCAAGCTACCTGCTGTGGCGCTGTTGGAAGGCTGGGCTGGGGGCGATGGACTGAAGGAACACACCTTCACAGGGGAGTCATAAACTGGGCATTGTGTGCAGAGCCATGTGTAATAAAAATTCACCTGTTTTCGTGTTTTCAGATAGTGGAAGCTGGCCAGTGAACCAATTCCCCAGCTGCCTCGGTTGTATAAGAAAAATCCGGCGTATGAGAAATGTTTAGGCGGCCGCTGTGACCGAGCGGTTCTAAGCGCTTCAGTCAGCAGCTTCGAATCCTGCCTTGGGTATGGATGAGTGTGATGTACTTAGGTTAGTTAGGTTTAAGTAGTTCTAAGTTCAAGGGGACTGATGACCTCAGATGTTAAGTCCCATAGTGCTCAGAGCCATTTGAACCATTTTGAGAAACGGAGATAGATTCTTTATTACACCACATAGCTAGGACTAACAAGCTCCAATGAACAAGCGATTTAGATAAAGATCTTTAAGACTGTATCTGCTCTCTTGTTGCTGTGGGAAGTGGCATGACTTTGGTGAAAATCATCTTCCCCCTCCACGAAAACTTAAAAAAAAAAAAACAGTAATTGGCGGTTTACTTTTTGTCCAGAGACACAGGTTTCTTAACTATTGCCCTGGTTTGACATGAGTTTGTGCTGTCGTGTGGGAGGGGAGATTTAGGGCCTCTAGAGCCCTGTGATTTACCCAAGATGGCGTGAAGGCGGTGTCGTTCGTGCACTTTGCGGGAAAACGGATTTTTTTCTGAAGAGATGCGAGGCACTCGGGTGCTGGACTTTGGTCTGGTACGGGCACTTCTGGTCGAAGTTCTGGCCTGTGTGGTTGGTACTTGGGACCTATCCTAAGTCTGACTTCACTTGTGAGTAGTTTAGACTGGGAAGCCTGTGGTGAAGTTCTTACTGTACCGATAGAGTGACTTCAAACGTCTCGGACCACTCGTTTGCCGAGGGCACACTTTTTGATTTACCAGTCTTGACATTTGGTGTCCTTGTGCCCTCTGTCGTATAAGTGAGCCAAATTGGTCCTTGGTACGATCAGTGAATGGGTGCGTCACACACTGAAATCAGTCATTATTTCAGGGCTCTGGTAGAGACTAAATTGCGATCTGTCTGCCTGATTTTAGACCGTGAGAATTTTGCATTTGTTTTGTGGCCGCGATCGATTCACAGGTGCCGCCTCACATCTCGCCTCCCCCGCACACATTTGGCCAAATGCAAGTTACATCGTCGCTTGAAGTAAATAGGGTAACGTACTGCCGCTCAGGCATTGTCAGGGCGTAAAGATCTCAATCGCCACTTGCTCTCAGCTGCACCTGTGCAGTGAAACCACAGTAGATTTGATGAATCAAAGTCTGCTCAGCGTCAAATGAATTCAGATTGCGTTATCCACATTTTTAGGGCCAGATTACTTGACTCACTTCTGCCACACAAGATCCTTGACCATTGTGGTCTTAAACCACCTATTAGTTCTTTACAGTATTCAATAAGTAACTTGATTAGCATAATTCATGTCTGGTTTTATAAAATAAATATTGTTAGTAAATTTTGCTTCATTCTCAATCTTTTATACAGTCCTCAAAGCGTTACCTTTCAGCATTATCATGTTCATGCACGTAGCAACTCCTGTCAATAGTAGCCAGCTTAATTACAGAACTCGAGACTTGCTATCAAAAGAATATCAACTTTTACCAACTAGTAAACAGTTGTAAGGTTCCCACGATTGTTATCAGTTTTGTATGCTCCCTCATTATTACGCAATTCATCAACATTCAGTAATCTGAAATTTGGGAATGTCGACCGCTTAGCACGCCATACTGTCTTCTTTGTCCCATCAAAAGAAAGTCACAGAATTCTCTAAAATTCTCGAAACTTTCAGAACCGTTGGTTACTATCCATCTCATTCTTTTCCTGAATACTCTGTTTCTCAGCACAACCACATACATCATTTTTACGAAATGCGCCATCATTCTCAATTCTGGTTAGCTGAAACATACTGTACCCAACGAACTTCATAGATTTTCACAGATAACTTTATCGATTCCCTTCTTGACCAAGCCCCAATTCCTAATTTAATTTAATAATTTTCCAAACTTAGTATTTTCCAAAAAGCAAATCAACTGAAAATAGTTTCATCTTTACTAGGCTTGAGGACAGAAGTAAAGAGTTTACATTTAGAATCCTTGAAGAGGCTACTTGACCTTAGGGATATTGTACCATATTTGTCGCAATAAATCGTTTTAGGTCGCTACCGTCGACGAATGCTGGTCGCTATTGACAACGACAGTGTCGGTTTCTTGGCTTCTGGGGAACGGGGACGCGGAAACTCGAGAAAAATATCCGGTCTTTGGTTAATAGGCTAAAGTGTGGTGGCCTGGCCTGACCTGGTAGTTTTCAATGATGAATGTTTCTCACAGGATGGTAGGCATTTCCTAGCACCCTTTGGCAACAAACTTGAAAATGTGGGCGGACTGCAAAATTTTACGTAGTACTACGAGCGTTAACAGGAAATTGACACAAGTGCCTACTTTCTTCTCTGGAGGCTGATTGGCTGAAACTTCTGCATGCGAAAAGAAAGTCGCGCAGCGGTGGGCAGTTGGCGCAATCGAGGAGTCGAGTCGCCAGCCCTGGCGCGTTGCAGGAGGCGAATTTTGAGCGCTCTTCTGTGGAGATGGTGTGGGGGCACATTTCGGGAGTCCGTAATCAGGAATGAGTAAAGTTGCCCTTGCAGTGTAGAAAGTTCAGAAAGTGTTGGGAAGTACGTTCCCGGGTGTGAGCATGGGAAACGTCCTAGATAACTGCCTGTTTACGAGGTATGTGTTGCCGCTTAGCCTGCGTACACGGACTGTTTAGAAAGACGCCGCCTTTGCGGTGTGAAGTAACTGGCCAGCTGAGGGTATTTTATAAAGAACGAAGCGGACTTGTCGAATGCTACTAGAATAGAAGAAACTGCATTTTCGAAAGGAAAACAGTCTTGGTTGCTGGGGAGAACAATATTCATATTGAAGCATTCCGCTCTTCTGGGGCATCATCAGAAAATCTGTAAGAAAAAGAAAATAGTATTCATGAAGGTATGGTCCAATTGTGCAAGGCTGCACTGGAAATTAAAAGATTTAGTAGAGAACTTACATCCAGATACTCCAAAATATGCATTCGTCACATGCGTGGAGACCGTTGATTGTACCTTCAGGGCAAAGAACGTCACGATTGAGGGCTACGATGCGAAGAAAAACATAAAAAATTTTCTCGTTTCGAAAATCTTACCTTAAAAACACCGGTATCAGTCTGAAAAGCAGTAATGACATTAACTGCTAGTCGTTTGAATGAAAATTTGAGCTGTAGATGTCTTGTGTATGTCCTCATGCTCTTTAAGGGAATTTGTTTGTGAATCTAAATGTAAATCTTTGTCAGTTTTCTAAACGACATAGCTCAAAGAATAAGACTTGTAAGCCCATATAAAGCTTACCATCCTTAGGCCAGTTCCATAGAAAGCGTGTTTCCCGAACTGAACAGATTCATGCGGACATATTGTGCCACAAAACAAACTAAGTGGATAGACTTCTTAGACTATTTTGAAGGAATCGTGAATACGCTACAGCACATAACCGCAGGTTACACGCCAGAGGAGCTTATGTTTAAAGAAACAAAAGATAATGAATGGATAAAGACTTTATCAAGATTACCTCGAAAGGAAGTTGCATGGGAAGAAAAGATTAGCTCAGCCTACCTGAATATGAAGGAGAAGGCCACAAGAATGAAGAATTATCATGACCGAAAGCTGAAGAGAAGACAAATATATGCTGAAGGTGACTTCATATTGCTGAAATCACATGTTCAACCTTCAGTCTTGGAGAAGAAGAACCGCAAATGGCAAATGACGTTTAAATACCCATATATGATTGTAAATATACCACATCCAGGGGCATATGTACTTGCATGTCCTGCTACGATGAAGAGAAAAGGTGTTTACCCACATCAAGATGCGAAACCATTTTACAAATGACTGTTAAAGACAGTAAAAATTGAGTGTTTCTTACGTAGTTATAGTGTATATGATTTTGGTTGGACATATGAAATGTTTTGTTATGTGTGTTCTTTGTGATTAAATAATCCATGAGTCAACTGTCATGATAAATGATTTTGAATTATGATTATTTTTACCTTAGTATAAGTTTATGTAAATATGTAAGTCATGTTTTGCAGCAAGCAATGCTAGTATTCAAATCAGATTATCTGAAGTTATATTTCTCTGCTGAATGTGATAGAGTATATGTGTGATGCATTTACAAGTTTATTCTTTGGTAACTAGCTGATCGCCGGCCCGTGTGGCCGAGCGGTTCTAGGCGCTTCAGTCTGGAACCGCGCGACCGCTACGGTCGCAGGTTCGAATCCTGCGTCGGGTATGGATGTGTGTGATGTCCTTAGGTTAGTTAGGTTTAAGTACTCCTAAGTTCTAGGGGACTGATGGCCTCAGAAGTTAAGTCCCATAGTGCTCAGAGCCATTTGAACGATTTTTGAACTGGCTGATTAGCATGAGAGTCTATTATATTAGTTATTTTCTTCTCAGTGTTTTGTCTTTGTTTTCTTTCATGCATAGTCCTTTCCTTGTTTAGACTTCGGGTTTGATTTTTTGTTTTTACCTAACAGATAAATAGGGAATTGTTGCTCACATTCAGAGCATACCTGAGGTCACAGACGGAATCTTCCTTTTGGTTTCCTGAAAAGGTCAAGAGGTAAAATGTTTCTGTAAACGTAATTGTGATCTAATTGTGCAGTTTTATTGTGTAACATAAACCCTGACTAGTGTCCGTTACGAACAGTATCTTTTGGAAATGTGTTTATCGGTTTCTGCGATATCCGTGAACAGTGAATACTTATTGCTGTGATGTGGAGTTATCCTTTCATGCAACGATCTTCAACTGGACTGTTGTGCCGTGGACAGTGATTTTGCTGTCGTGACGGGAGTGATTTTTTTTGCCAGACATGTGACTAAGCATAGGCAGTGATTTACTGCTCAATTGCTAGGAACATGTACTGTGAATGCACCGATTCTTCTTTGAAGACTTTGTGTCGGAGTATATGTATCTGCGGATATTATAGACAATGGTGTAGTTGGAAGTGCTATCTTCAGATTACATGGCTCCCTCGCGTTTTCTTTTCGTTTGTGGACACGAAAAGGTGAATCTATACACAAACCGAAAAATACTGATTGCTACAGCGACCAGTTAGAAATTGAACGCTAATCCGTTTCTTTTCAGTTAGGCGCTGTCGGATTATTAGTATCTGTCTTTGCTTATTCTTGTTGTATTCTGTTTCATGCGGCGGGGAGTCGATCTTGGCGCTGTGAGGTCTGGATCCAGACCATTCCCACCTTCGGTTCCACTGTTCCACCATCACCATCGTCGCATTCAACAGCACCTCATGACGATGTCCGTCTCTGCAACCATCGGCATTCTTCGACAGCATCTCCCCGTCGTGTTCGTCGTATTACTTGCAATTGTATACAAAACGTACGAACTTTAATAAAACATACAGTATGATACTATGCATTGTGTACATTAAAATCAAAAAGACTGACAACCAACGAACAAATTACCACTATTTCAAAGTATTTGTTCTGTCACATGTGTATCTGATGATCTGAGACATTTAATTTTTTTGTCGAAAGGAAACTTTATTGCCGGCCGTGGTGGCCGAGCGGTTCTAGGCGCTATAGTCTGGAGCCACGCGACCGCTACGGTCGCAGGCTCGAATCCTGCCTCGGGTATGGATGTGTGTGATGTACTTAGGTTTAAGTAGTTCTAAGTTCTAGGGGACTGATGACCTTAGATGTTAAGTCCCATAGTAGTTAAGTCCCATAGTGCTCAGAGCCATTTGAACCATTTTTTGAAACTTTATTATTTGTTAATTAAATCTCATTCTACAGGTTTAACCCGTTAATTTTCTTAGGCAGCTTTTCCTGGATGGATAAGACTAATTTATTATATGCAATTAATCCAGCAGATAGAAATCTTTTCAACCAACTGGAATCATAAAACAACGAAAGAAAACTAAAAATGTTAAGCAATTCTGTGACCCACAAGAGCTATGAGCCATTTGAACCATTTTTTTGAAACTTTACTATTTGTAAATTAAATCTCATTCTACAGGTTTAACCCGTTAATTTCGTTATGCAGCTTCTCCCGGATGGATAAGAATAATTTATTATATGCAATTAATCCAGCAGATAGAAAACTTTTCAACCAACTGGAATCATAAAACAACGAAAGAATACTAAAAACGTTGAACAGTTCTGTGACCTCACAAGAGCTATACAGTATAATTTAATTACCTGAATTGTCACTGTCGCCTGCGAGAGCGCAGCATTGTAAATAATATCGATGGCTTGTTAGCGTTCCGTGAATTTTAACACACTTTTGTATTCCGTGGCTTTACTAATGTTTTATCTCTGATAGTCGACTTGACAACGGAAGGAAGTATTTTCAAAGGAAGTGTACTTCTATTGTTAAAAAGAAAACGACAGCTACCATTGCTGCGAGATATAAGAAAATATAAATTTTTGTCAGTATGCGCTGTTGTAATGTTATTCGGTCTGTATATTGAGCAAGCAGTAAAGGAAACAAAAGAAAAATAAGGAGTAGGAATTAAAATCCATGGAGAAGAAATAAAAACTCTAAAGTTTGCTGATGACATTGTAATTCTCTCAGAGACAGCAAAGGACGTGGAAGAACAGTTGAACGGAATGGAATAAGAGGAACATCAATAAAAGCAAAACGAGGATAATAGAGTGTCTTCGAATTAAATCAGGTGATGCTGAGGGAATTAGATTAGGAAACGAGACACTTAAAGTAGTAGATGAGATTGGATATCTGGGGAGTAAATGATGATGGTCGAAGTAGAGAGAATATAAATGTAGACTGGCTACGGCAAAGAAAGCGTTTCTGAAGAAGACAAATTTGTTAACATCGAGTATAGATTTAAGTGTCAGGAACTCTTTTCTGAAAGTATTTGTGTGGAGCTTAGCCGTGTATGGAAGTGAAACATGGACGATAAATAGTGTAGACAAGAAGAGATTTGAAGCCTACGAATGTGGTGCTACAGAAGAATGCTGAAGATTAGGTGGGAATTCGGAGAAAAGTAATTTGTAGCACAATTTGACTAGAAGAAGGGATCGGTTTGGTAAGACATGTTCTGAGGTATTAAGGGATCACCAATTTCGTATTGGAGAGCAGCGCGGAGGGTAAAAATCGTAGAGGGAGACCAAGAGATGAATGCACTAAGCAGATTCTGAAGGATGTAGGTTGCAGTAGTTACTTGGAGATGAGGAAGCTTGTACAGGATAGAGTAGCATGGAGAGCTGCATCAAACCAGTCTCTGGACTGAAGACTACAACAACAACACTCTTATAATATGATGAATCTCGTAATATTTGACCATTGAGAAGAACGTTTTATGAAATAATAATTGTTATATTAAAAGGTAAACTTTTCCTGATTTTTGAAGTGAATATTATGCTCATCTTTCCTGTCCTAGTAATTACGGTAGAAAGTGCAAGTAAGCAGAAGACTTAGAATTTTGAATGCTAGGTAGTACTGTGAGATCCCTGTTTAATATCACGGTCTTTTGGAATGAACAGATTCTCTTTTGTGAAATTTGTGGAACTTGCACTACCGACACAGACTATCATAGTTGTTCAGAATAGTATCCATCTGACTTGCTTTTCTATAACAGTATCAAGAATTTTTGAGAGCTACGTTACGATGCAGATCTTGACAAGCTGTTTCTTACACTGGCTGCTCAGAGGAACTTTAACATTGGGTGCGCCCGATTTCACTCCGGAGACGCCACGTACTACGGCAAAATTAATAATTTACTCTTTTTCAGCCAATAAGATAGTAATTAACATCCACAGCACTAAATATTTTACTTTTGATGAAAAGGACAGATTTATTTAAATCATTTAAAACCAGAAAGGAATGAGGACTTGGTAAGTGTAGGGGACAGTAGTAATAATCAATTTTGTAGTGGAAAATTTCGAGGCTGCTTGTCTGGTTGTTCTTCTTTCTCTTATCGGGAATATTTAATAATTTTTCTAGTGGCCAAGGGAGGGTCATTAGATCCCTCAGCAGGCAAAGTCATGCTCACCGTCTGTTTCGAAGTCCGAGATCCGATACTCATCGAACTCAACTAACACACATTTCTTTTAGGATTGTTACCAAAAGAACTCTGTGGATAACTTGTCACACATTTCAATTGTTTTTGTTTTCATTCTGTTTTCAAAAATGGTTCAAATGGCTCTGAGCACTATGGGACTTAACATCTGAGTTCATCAGTCCCCTAGAATTTAGAACTACTTAAACCTAACTAACCTAAGGACATCACACACATCCATGCTCGAGGCAGGATTCGAACCTGCGACCGTAGCGGTCGTGCGGGTCCAGACTGAAGCGCCTAGAACTGCTCGGCCACAACGGCTGGCTCCTTGTATTTGGTCTGCGAAAGAAACATCTCAAAGGTAAGCACTTTGAAACTTCTTTATTTAAATGTGTGAATCTGTACTTAAATTGCTGAATTTCTGAGGAGATGAAACATCTACGTTATTTGATTCTGACACAGTTGAGTAAAACTGAACGTACTGAGCCTACTTTCTCTTTACTTTTTCTCATCATGTCAACACTGCTCCACAATATTCTAGACAACGCAATCTGACTGCTCAAAAAATTACCACCTGATTTCAAATAATTAATGCAAAAGAATGGCCCTGAATAAGAAGCAATCCTGCCAATAACCTATACACTTCATTATGCACTTACCTCATAAAAATCTTCATTATCCGAACTACTGAAATACAGCGAGCGTCAATATGCCAGCTAAATAAAAGATTCTAACTACTAAAGCCATTAACTACTAACAGACATGTGGTTAGCAAAGGAAAGATTTTGTTGCAAACCAAAGAATGCATTTTTTACCTTAATAATGTGACATCCAGTTCAAACACGAATATAAATCGTCATTGACATGCAGCGCAAAGATATATAATCATGAATAATTTTCAATCTCCAAGCCGGATACTTCCAGATCGTTAGCCTACGCTAACACTTCAGACCTCTACCCTCCATTAATGCTAACTTCTCACATTTAACATCCATCACTGCTGGCTGTTCACCTCCAACTACCCAGAAGTATTTCCATTACTGCTGCCGATTAACTTCCAACTGCCCAACGCTACTGGCGATTAACTTCCAACAACGATTCCAACCAGCTACAGAGTCTCTTACAAAGAAAGCACAGTCAGAGATCCAATGCAAAGCGCTACAGAGCGCTGCCAACACAGAAGCAGCCCACTTACAACTTCAAGTTGGACTAGGATCTAAAGGATACAGTGTCACAACCACAGGAATTCTGCGAGCAGGTAATCCTTCGGGTTAGTGAATCAGTGGGATAGTTGTGCTCAGACCTCTGGTGATTACTTTTAAATAAAGATTTCAATTACACTCACAGTGTGGTTTGGTACCTTTTCTTTTGAATACCCCTCATACACGCTGCTTTCACATACTCACTCGTTCTGTTAGCATAACAAATGAAAATAATAGTGCCACATAAATGAAAATAGTAGTTACCCACCACTAAGCGAGGTTGCGCTGTGGTAAGACACTCTAAACGCTTCCGGAGAACAACGGTTGAAATCTCCGACCTTCCCCATTTGCTTTCCATGCCTTCCCAATAGGGCTTTGTGCTCCATCTCCAATAACGTCGTCATTGACGTATCATTAATAATGGACCTCTCTTCGTATGGAGTTCCGAATGGACTATGTTATCCTCGGAATATTTTAGAGGAGAAAGGCATCATGACTTTTTCGTCAGAGGACTGCATTTACTTGGCAAAGGGATGGTCTTCTGTTGCATTGCACATCCTGCTGCAACAGTCATTAGTCGTTTCGACCACACCTGCAGATACCACCACAGTTGCAGCCAATTTTAACTTCTGGATGAGCTGCTTCCTTGTTCCAGGCCGTGCACCAACCCCCACAGAAAGTGTTGCTATTACTGCAAGACGTTTTCGCGGTAACCTAATCCCGTTAACCTTCCAGACAGTTGCAATCTTCACCACAGCTCTGGTGACATCGTACCATGCTGTACAGTTGGATCAATGTACGAGTATTTTGAGGTCTTCTTCCTCCAACACTCCCCTTTCATCCTGCCTTGTGACAGCTATACTCTAACCTCTGAGGAGACAGAGGTTTTATCGAATGAGTACCAGGAGCTTGTAAATTGAAGTAGGGGAGAGGGATATTGATGTTCCATCTCCCACTGATGACAAGATCATTGCACACGTATTTGAATGATATTTTCGCTGTTTGACTGTACAAACTTCTTTATTTTAAATTACTATCATGATGTCGGCCTTAAGCTACATCATGTACAACAATGTTGGGTATGATTAGACTTTGTTAAGTGAGATCATCGTCAACATTCTACTATTTGTCCCAGCGTGTAGACAAGCATAAAATCACAAAAATATATGGTAGATAGGTAGCAAACACGTTCTCCATCCACAGAACAACTAAGTCACAAAGTGAACATCAATATGTCGTTACACGTGCAGCGAACTTTGTCTGAAAATATACTGTGGAAACCGCTGGTTGACGGGTGGTAAAAGATGAACGGCAGACTGTTCATCTTTGACCAGCAGAGAACGAATAACTTAAATGCTATTTTTTCAGACCATGTTCACTGCACATGTAACGACTATAGCGATGTTCATTCTCTTGCTCAAATGTTCTATGATTGAAAACATGTTTACTACCTGTGTATCAAATATTTTTGTGATTTTGTAGTTATCTACATGCTGGGACACACAGTTGAGCAGGAGTTGCCAATGAGTTACCTTCACAGAGTCTACCAACATTGTTGTACTTGATACTGACTTACGGCCGAAATAACGATAGTAATGTTAAGTAAAGAAGTTTGTACAGTCAAATGGCGAACATATCATTCAAATATTATTACATGACTGTGGCCCAAAATATGAGAAGATTAGCAGAGCAGACGTGTTTAGAATAGATAAATGTACAGTATTGTGTAATACTAGGACGACATTATGAAAAGAAATTTATGTCGATAATTCGGTGGTAACTGTCAGGCTAATGACACGTAACGCAGTGGTGAAAAGTCATGGAAATATCTGGAGCAATAAAGAATAGCTTACTCTCAATATTATGATTGTTAGAGAGCAAAAGTAAACAGCTCCGATATTTAAATATAATGACAGATTCATTTATTGATGTTGGCCTCTTCCAAAGGGGCACGAACATGTTTTAGCTCGCAAAGTGGAAAACACCGTTTCCAGAAATTATGAGCATTTTCTGCTAACACTCGCCACCGTTTTTAAAAAGTAAAAAAAACAGCTCGATTTGACGCTTCTATTGGACTTCTGTAATTGGCAAACGAAATTCTGTTTGTACGCCACTGAAAGAGCGTTATTTAATAACCGTGATCGCAGATTCGTTCATGTGCAGAACTCCACTTTTTATCTCTACTTGTTTCTCACGCCCTTTACGGCTGCTATATCGCGGTATGTGAAGAGCAAACAAGTCTGCAATAGTTTGCTCTATGTGTTTACAAACACGCCGTGCAAAGAAAGTCACGCACGCAAGCACGCACGCACACACACACACACACACACACACACACACATAGACATATACGCACACAGAGAGAGTGAGTTTATGGGGAGGGCGGAGAAGGGTGTGAGAGACAGCAGGAACGCAGACAATACGGAATTACGATATGATGACTTGACTCTTACGTTGTACGTTGTGTTAAAGAAGAACCTAAATATAATGCGTAAAAAGGATGTCACTATTACTGCGCCTATGAAAGCTTTACACAGAGGTGACAAAACCCATGGGATACATCCTAATGTAGTGTCGACCTCCTTTTACCCGGCTAAAGCAGAAAATCGACATGACTTGGATTCAACTTGTCATTGGAAGTCCTCTGCAGAAATACTGAGCCATTTTTCTCTTGAGCCATCATTCTCCTGACTGGTTTGATGCTGGCCGCCACGAAATCCTCTCCTGCGTCAACCTCTCCATTTCAGAGTAGCACTTGCAACATAAGTTCTCAATTATTTGCTGGATGTATTCCAATCTCTGTCTTCCTCTACTGTTTTTACCCTCTACAGCTCCCTCTAATACCATGGAAGTTATTCCCTGATGTCTTCACAGAAGTCTATCATCCTGTTCCTTCTTCTTCTCAGTGTTTTCCATATATTCTTTTTCCTCTCCGATTCTGTGCAGAACCTCCTCATTTCTTATCATATCAGTTCGCCTAACTTTCAACATGCGTCTGTAGCACCACATCTCAGAGGCTTCAATTCTCTTTTGTTTCGGTTTTCCCACCATCCATGTTTCACTACCACACAATGCTGTCCTCTAAACGCACATTCTCAGAAATTTCTTCCTCAAATTAAGTCCTATGTTTGATACTAATAGACCTCTTGGCCAGGAATGCCCTTTTTGCCAGTGCTAGTCTGCTTTTTATGTCCTCCTTGCCACCTACAGTCATAGGTTATTTTGCTGCCTAGGCAGCAGAATTCCGTAACTTCATATACTTCGTGTCCATTAATCCTGATGTTAAGTTTCTCGCTGGTTTCATTTCTGCTACTTCTCATTACGTTCGTCCATCTTCGGTTTAGTCTCAGTCCAAATTCTGTACTCATTAGACTGTTCATCCCGTTCAGCAGATCCTGTAATTCTTCTTCACTTTCACTGAGGATAGCAATGCCATCCGCGAATCTTATCTGTGATATCCTTTCACTTTGAATGTTAATTCTTCTCGTGAACCTTCCCTTTGTTTCCTACGTTGCTTCTTCGACGTATAGACTGAACAGTAGGGGCGAAACACTACATCCCTGTTTTACACCCTCTTGGTCTTCCACTCGTATTATTCCCTCTTGCCTCTTTTACTTGCTGTATATTACCCCTCTCTCCCTATTGCTTACCCCAATTTTCCTTAGAATTTCGAACATCTTGCACCATTTGACATTGTCGAACGTTTTTCCAGGTTAACAAATCCTTTCAACGTGTCTTGATTTATCTATTGTTTTGCTTTCATTATCAACCTCAGGGTCAGAACTGCATCTCCGGCGCCTTTACCTTTCCTAAATCCAAACTGATTCTCATTTAAGACATCCTCAATTTTTTTTTCGATTCTTCTATATATTAGTCTTGTCAGCAACTTGGATTCATGAGCCGTTAAGGTGATTGTGCGATAATTCTCGGACTTGTCGGGTCTTACAATCTTCGGAACTGTGTAGCTGATATTTTTACGAAAGCCAGGTGGTATACTATCATACTCATACATTCACGTTTCCTCGCCACTTTCGGCAATGATTTTAGAAATTCTGATGGCATATTGTCTATCCCTTCTGCCTCATTTGATCTTAAGTCTTTTAATGCTCTTTTAAATTACGATTCTAATACTGGATCCCCTATCTCTTCTATATCGACTCCTGTTTCTTCTTCTATCATATCAGACAAGTCTACCCCCTCATAAAGGCCTTCAGTGCCCTCTTTCCACCTATCTGCTTCCTTCTTTGCATTTAATAATGGAATTCCCATTGCACTCTTAATGTTACCACTCCTGCTTTTAGTTTGACCGAAGGTAGTTTTGACTTTTCTATAAGCTGAGTCAGTTCTTACGACAAAGATTTCTTTTTCTATTTCTCCGCATTATTCACGTAGCCGTCTCGTGTTAGTTCCTTGCACTTCCTGTTTATTTCGTTCCTCTGAGACTTGTATTTCTGTATTCGTGAATTTCCCTAAACATTTTTACACTTCCTTCTTTAACGATCAACTGAAGTATTTTTTCTGTTACCCATGGCTTCTTCACAATTATCTTCTTTATACTTATGTTTACCTTTTCAACTTCTGTCATTGCCCTTTTCAGCAATGTCCATTCCTCTTCAAGGGAACTGCCCACTGTGCTATTCAATATTGCAGTGTCTATAGCCTCAGAGAACTTCAAGCGTAGCCCTTCATTTCTTTCCGTATTCCACTTCTTCGCGTATTGATTGTTCCCGTCTAGTCTCTTAAACCGGCCTATTCTTCATCACTACTAAATTGTGACCGGAGTCTATATCTGTCCCTGGGTACACCTTATACACCTTATAATCCAGCATCTGATTTCGAAATCTGTGCCTGAGCATGATGTAATTCTACTAAAATCTTGCCATGTCCCCCGTCCTTTTCCAAGCGTACCTCTTACTCTTGTGATTCTTGAACAGAGTATTTGATATTACCAGCTGAAATTTATTGCAGAACTCAATTAGTCTTTCTCCTTCGACATTGCTATTACCAAGCCATATTCTCCCGCAACCTTTCTTCTGTTTCTTGTCCTGAAACCGCATTCCAAGCCCCCTGATCGTTAGATTTTCAACTCCCTTTACGTTCAGTATCCTCATATACTTTCTCTATGTCTTCATCTTCAACTTGCGACGTCGGCATGTATACATGAACTATCGTCGTCGGTGTTGGTTTGCTGTCGATTCTGATAGGAACGACCATCTCACTGAGCAGTTCGCAGTAACTCACTCTCTGCCCTACACTCCTATTCATAACGAGTTCTACTCCCGTTACACCATTTTCTGACTTTATAGCCGTCCATAATTGCGAACGTGTTGACGGTGCAGGATTTTGTGCACGAACTGACCTATCAAGGCAATACGTAAACCTTGCTTGCACAACTGCAATATCTCCTTCTTTTTCCAACTGCAGTTTATATTCGTCCTTTGTCGCAATTGCCTTCACCAAATACCTCAATTTTAGTTTTTTGACTTCAATCTTTTACGTTACCATTTTTCGTACACGAACCTGGACAGTCTTGTTACACCGAAAATGGTATCTCCTTAGCAAGAAGAATTGAAATACACTTACACCCATTACAGACCTATTTTGGGATAGCATTATGTTAAATAAAATCTGTGATGAACTAGACTGTCAGGAGCGGTATGTGAAGGGGTGGTCTGTAAAGTTAAAGAAGAATTGGGTCATTTAACTAATATCTACATAGTAAGTTAATCAAGTTCGTCACCGTGAGACATTGGGTCAAGGCAAAGCTGCCTTTTATCCTACATGAGAACAACAGTGTGACAGCAAGAAGAATTCTGGAAAAAATCGCAGGAAGCCATTAAAAATATTTCAATCAAAAATAAAGAGTCTTTGGCTATACCATATAATTAGCCAACTTAAATTGGATGTTCCAGTGAAAGACTTGCTTGGAATATTGCAACAGCTTTGTGTAGGCGACTATTATCTTTTTCATTTAGACATATCGCAAGATTTTGCAGAAATTTTTAATAAAATGGAAATGTGAGACCACCTAATATCAGTCCACGACTTCTGCATGCAACGAGATTGCCAGGGAAACAGCGGTGTTGTTGTGGACAACGGTAAGACGGTTGGTATGAACCGCGGATGACATCTAATTGTAGATTAAAGATATACATCAAATTTATACGTCATATCATAAACCCAGGCGTGAACAAAATTATCGGTAACCATGTTACAGCTTTTGTAAAGTGTCCAGACATGTGACTATGTGAAATGTTTAAATGCTCCTAGGCTAAAGAACATAGTATTAGCAGGCTGGAGGTTACAATATACTACTACAGAATGAATCGTGTGTTTGACCATGCGCAAGAGTGTTTATGTGTGTTAAACTCTATTAAATAGTATTTACAATGTGCCCATGTGGTGTCATCTAACGGATAACCTGCAGAAGAGCTGCTGTATGGTGTTCAACAATGTGCTGTAGTTTGTCGACTGGGATAATAAGAATACTCGAAAACTGACTTGTCTACAAATGAAACTCCTTGACACTCTAGTCCATAAAAAGCTTATATATTATGTTCTGTTTGGATGCAGTTTTAATTATCTACCTGTAAACTACGTGGAGATTCTTAACACTGACTACAACAAGGTCAACATATGTCTTACCAAGAAGTGCTGTATTAAGGAGGAGAAATATATTTCTCGCAGGCCAGGACATTATTCTCCACAATACCACTAAATGAGGATATCACCAAAGTAGAACTGTTTCGCACAAAGAATCTTATCCCACAAGTTCTAAGGAAAAGAGTAAATGTATTTCCCAACAAAGGAACTACTCCTTCAAGTGCAGTTCATGTGTTGTGTGTAAGAAAAATAGAACTGAAAATGGAAGACATCGAAGCCAAAAACGAAAACTAGAGCAAATAGTGAAGATAACTACCACAAAGGACAAATATAAGCTGTAATTGAAAAAGGAGGAGCTATTACACATGGGCAAGCAAGGCTTACATATTGCTTTAAACTCAGTGTATGGCGAAATCTGGCTACGATTGGGGAATATAAAATATCTACATTTACAGTAAACGTGTCGGACCACTGGCAGAAGTCAGTCGGATCAAGAATGTTTAAAACATTAAAAGACACACGACAAATTTTCATAAATTTCCATTCCCATTTGGATCTGCTAAAAAGGAATGTTTATACTCTGACTCTGGCTTCCAGGATATTGAGCACACAGAAACAGAACAGCCATTTGCAGAGTTTAAAACCGATGGAATAGCAATATTTAATGGACACTCATTTGCAAAATTGTAAACCTTTAAAAAAATTCTGCAAGTGTGTGGCGCAGAATAGTTGGCAACGTACATCCAGAAAGATGTGGAGGTTTTCAACAAGAGTGTTATGCAGAAGATATCAGACAAAGTTAAAATCCCTGAATGCTGTCGCCGAGAAGAACTGTGGGCAGGAACAGATCTAATTGTTAAAGCCATAACACAGATATTTTACGGGAAGAAAATTAGATATGTACTAGAATTTGAGAATATTCCTAATTTGTATGTGTCACATTACTGGCTAGACAAGGAAATGGCAATACATATGTACATTTAAATTGTGAGTTAAAATTATTAAAACTACATCAGATAAAAATTAACAATGAGATGTTTCATGTTTTTAGATGTATATGCAAGAATAAAGTTTTTGCACATATATGGTATGTAGATAGTTACAAGACCTTGAAAAGTAGTTGAAACTAGGTAGCTGAAAGCGTAGCGACTCACTTTTCGTACCTATGAAACTGATGAGTCAGTCCTTCAACGAATTTTTGGAAGCCAATAATGAAAACATAGTTAACGAATTTTTCAGCACTTAAGATACGGAAGAAGAAGAGCAGAGGTATGATCTGTGCGTTGGGTGAGGACGTCAAGGTCTGCGGTCCCCGCTCGTGTTATACGAGAGGAGTGGGCCTATAGGAATGCATTTGATTTCACCTTCCCTCTTCTCTCGTCGCCATACAACACAAACCAGATACGACACCACACATATTTTCGTCATATTCAACAGACACACTTAAAACACAACGCTTACACACAGCGAGGTAAGAGGCCATTATGTGTGGAGGAAGAAAACACTTCCGGAACCGTGCGACTGCTACGGTCGCAGGTTCGAATCCTGCCTCGGGCATAGATGTGTGTGATGTCTTTAGGTTAGTTAGGTTTAAGTAGTTCTAAGTTCTAGGGGACTGATGACCACAGATGTTAAGTCCCATAGCGCTCAGAGCCATTTTTGAAGAAAACACTTCGCGATTAGGCGGCTGAGTTACCTCCGGGGTCGCCCAACCTGCAATACCATACGACAATTTATGCATTAAACACCTTCAGCAGCATTGCTGCCACTTTTTGCTGCTATTTCTGTGATAATAACCAAGTATATTAAGGTGCTGGCAATATAAGAGATCAACCAGCATCTGAAGTGGACTTTAAAATGTTTTGATTTTATTTCAGCCTATCCTAGTTGTGGTCTGTGATTATTGTTGTCTGTGATTTATGACAATTTGATTCCTGTTACGAGCTGACGAGATACTACGCATAGTATTGTGACATTCTGTCAACATTTCACTTGTTGGCAGATGAAAAATGTGTGTGAAACTTATAGGTGCTGAATCTGAAAACGAAAATGTTTCTGATGCCAAGGAATTTTCGTATTCTTGATGTGGTCTTAATCAGTGACTTGAAGGTGTTTCCTTGACCAAACTAGTTCTCTGGAGATAAACATACATTAAAACAGTCACTGGTGGCTCTATGATATCGCTCTTTACCTATAATTAGCTCTAGCGAATGGGAAATTTGCTTGAGAAAACTATAACTTTGTGGAACAAGATTGCTGGCGAGTACCTTCAATTGTCACTTCAGTCGGTAAACATAATCATTATTCCAGCTTTCGGAATTTTCCATTCTTTCTCTAGCGAGGAATGAGGGATAGTCTGGGGAAGCAGAAAAACTGAGGGTCATTCAGATCCCAGGATGTAAGGCACGCACTTCTTGGGACGAAAAGGCGAGACTATTCCTTCTAAACCAAGAGACGAGAAGTTTCGCTTCCTTGAAGTAAGTGCTGACCAACAACTCTATCTTTGTAGACTGCCTGACAAAAAACGTGAAGCGCCAAGAAAAAGACGAGGAAACAAAATTAAACTTCATGGGCTGAGTTGATATGAGGTGTTTGTTGTTTCAGTGATTACAAAATAGAGTTAGATTTACAAAGAAGTTGATAGTATGAGCCAATCTATCGGTAGGATGTTGCACCCCTCTGGCCTGGATGCGTGCCTTGAGACGTTACATGAAGCCATTGTTTCATCTCCTGAGCTAAGCTGACCCACAACTGTCGTAACTGGTCCTTAGTACACTGGATTCTGGCAATCTAATGGAGTTGACGTCCAAGCTTGCCACACACACGCTCCATCGGGAACAGATCTGGGGATCTGTCAGATTGTTCATCGAGGCATCGGCTTCCACGAACGGTCCATGAGAGGCAACCCATGAGGATGGAGGTTGTCTATGACTTAACACTGTGCAGTCAGAGTTCCTTAAAACACTAACAGCAGTGACCTGAAGTCGTACTCGATGACTGCCCACATCACGACGCCGGGAGTAACTCAGTTGCGCCTCTCCAAAAGAATGGAAGACGCCGCCGTAATCGCTGACAATGGTCACCCGAGGCAATGCAAAACTGCGACTCATCGCTGAACGCAATCAGATGCCACTTATCAGCAGTCGATGTTCCTCGGTCGCGGTACCACTCTACACTCAGCAGTTTGCCTTGTGGTGTTGACGGCAGCCTACACGATGTGACTGTAATCCTCTAGTCCGACTGTGTTGTCTCCAACCAATGATGCGGGGTACCCCAGAAGGATGCAGGGACTTCATTGCTAGCTATCAGATTCCAGTCACAGGTATGAAGATGTTACGATATGCTTGGTGTAGCACATCCCCTGTGATGGTCAAACGTGGTCGACCGAAAACTTGACGACGACTAAGCCTGCCCACACTTAGACGTGCAGTCCAACATCAGGCCACTGTCATACACGAATGCCCCACATCTCAGGAGATTACCGACCAAAATTTAGATCCATATAATTTCGCTTTCAAACTGTGTCAGGTGCTGATAACGCTGTCTCATAAGAGTGCGCGACATCCCTTTGGCCTTGTTAGTAATCACTCAGCATCAGACGCTGTTAACGCACCTTATACAGGGTGGGTCACCTAATGTTACCGCTGGATATATTTCGTAAACCACATCAAATACTGACGAACCGATTCCACAGACCGAACGTGATGAGAGGGGCTAGTGTAATTGTTTAATACAAACCATACAAAATGCACGGAAGTATGTTTTTTAACACAAACCTACGTTTTTTTAAATGGAACCACGTTAGTTTTGTTAGCACATCTGAACATATAAACAAATACGTAATCAGTGCCGTTTGTTGCATTGTAAAATGTTAATTACATGCGGAGATATTGTAACCTAAAGTTGCACCACGCGCCTGCTGCGGAGTCTCAAACCTATCAACGTTCGCTGAACGGCCATTGAGGAGACACTGTTGGTGGCTCCTTGGTTCATCTCGGACATCAGTTTTTCATTATTTGCTCGTGTATCCGCCAGTACACATTCCCGCAAGTCGTCGTCCATCCCTGTCATCTATGGCCTGTGGTGCACAACAGTTGCATCAACGCCTTTTTTGGATAGCACCATTTCGCCATGCACGGTATACTTTAACCACGGCTGCCCACGGACAGGGTACAACTTAGCCGTTACGAAAACGCTTCAGCCTTTGACTGGAAAGATGCCGCTCGGGCTCTTTTGGACTTCAGGTAAACCGCCCCGTTGCCGCATTGAGACAAAGACTGCATTGTTTCCGCGTCCACCGCACCCATAAGACATGCTTTATACATCCTGCACAGAGGGTGCTTCCACCTACACATTGACATATAACACAGGTGGTCGTCACATTAATGTGACTGGACCGTGTATATCCAGGGCTGAGTGCAATCTGGATGGAATTTACAAACCTCTCGTCGCCACTAACAGCAGAAGTACGACTGGTATCAAGACCTCATTGAAGATTCCCCAGCAAGTCGCGCTTAACAGAACAAAATCGACATATGTAAGGGTAATTTCGGGGGCATCCCAAGGAAGTGTGATGGGCCGTTACTGTTTACAATGCAGATAAATGATCTTGTCGAATACGTTGAAACTCTTTAACGCTGTTCACAGATGACACGGTTGCATATAAGAAGGTAGAAATGCCAGAGAGTAAAGATTAGCACAAGACCTACATAGGATTGAAAAATGTCGCATTACCTCCCTGAGTAGCTGGTAAAAGCAGAGGATTGATGAATGGTGCAGGGACTGGCAGTTAACCCTGAGCGTAAATAAATGTGACACACTATGCAGCCGTATGCAGCCAGGGCAGGTAACCGGAACAGTAAGGACCACAAGACAGAAAATTCCGTGGTGCACTTGGACTTCAAATAACCAAAATACACTTAATCTCCACCGTACGGTGGCGAAACTCTCGCCAACTCGAACACTCGCTGTTGCGCACGGGAGCCGGCCGGGGTGGCCGAGCGGTTCTAGGCGCTACAGTCGCAGGTTCGAATCCTGCCTCGGGCATGAATGTGTGTTATGTCCTTAGGTTAGTTAGGTTTAAGTAGTTCTAAGTTCTAGGGGACTGATGACCTCAGATGTTAAGTCCCATAGTGCTCATAGCCATTTGAACAATACTACGCATATATAGGAAAAGACATCCACCAGTCTACAACTACACTATTGATGACAAATTGCTGGGAACAGTAAACAACATATAATATTCAGGAATATCTATCTAGAACAACCTTAAGTGGAATGACCACATAAAAAAATAACAGGAAAATCAGGTACAAGACCGAGACTCTTAGGAAGAAGCTTAAGAAAACGTAGTTCATCCACTAAACAAGTGGTTTACAAGGCACTTGTTCGACATATTCTTGAGTATAGTTCATCAATCTGAGATCCTTACCGGGTATGACTGGTAGAAGATGTAGAGAAGATTCAACGAAGAGCGGCGCGTTTCGTCACAGGATCGTTTAGTGAGCGCGAAAACGTTACAGAGATATTCCAGTGGCAGGCGCTACAAGGGAGGCGCTGTGCATCACGGAGAGGTTTACTGTTGCAATTTAGTGAGAACACTTTTCGGGAACAGTGTTCCCTAGACATAGGTCTCGCGAAATGACTGCAACGAGAAAATGCGAGAGAAAAAAAATTCGAAATTTGTGGTAAGTTCCTATGGGACCAAACTGCTGAGGTCATCGGTCCCTAGGCTTACACACCACTTCATGTTACTTGAACTAACTTATGCTATGGACAACACACACACACACACACACACACACACACACAAACACACACACACACACAAGGGAGGACTCGAACCTCCGACGGGGAGAGCCGCGAGAACTGTGGCAAGGCGCCCAAGACCAGGCGGCTACCCCGCGCGGCTAAGTGCGAGAAATTAGCGCTAATACGAGACTTGCCGACAGTCATTTTCCGCTCGCGTCATTCCTGGATGGAAACTGGAAGAGGGGACTAGTTAGTGGTACAAAATGTACCATCCACCCTCATGAAGTGGCTTGTGCATTACTGATCTAGTGGGAGATATACATTGATCGTGACAGGGCCAAATACCTCAGGAAATAAACATTTAATTACAGAGGGCAGCTAACCCTCTGACCGAACACGCTGAGCTACCGTGCCGGCTAATATTTGCTACCAGGAGGAATCGAACCTGCTACCCTTTAAATGCAAATCCGATCTCTTACCGCTGTTTTTTCTTCATTTTGTTAGATATAGTTCGTTGCGTTTGGTCTGGGTGGACGTCACAAGATATCCGTTCAAGTTGATGTTTGATTCCTTAACTCAGTTTTTTTTTTATTTATTACGGAGAGCACGGAGCTCTCTGACCGAACACCCTGAGCTACCGTGCCGGCCATTCTGTGGCGCTGACCACTCAGCTACCGGGGGCGGACGCAAAAAATGATGATGCCCAAATAGGCGATACATCAGTATCAGACAAATTGCGCGAGAATCGGGAATCTGAAAAACGTTGGTGCTGAGACTGCTACATCAACATTGATTGCACCCCTACCATATTTCTATGCATCAGGAATTGCATGACGACGACTTTGAACATCGTGTACAGTTCTGTCACTGGGCACAAGAGAAATTATGGGAAGATGACATATTTCTTGCACGCGTTCTATTTAGCGACGAAGCGTCATTCACCAACAGCGGTAACGTAAACCGGCATGATATGCACTATTGGGCAACGGAAAATCCACGGTGGCTGCAACAAGTGGAACATCAGCGACCTTGGCGGGTTAATGTATGGTGCGGCATTATGGGAAGAAGAATAATTGGGCCCCATTTTATCGATAGCAATCTAAATGGTGCAATGTATGCTGATTTCCTACGTAATGTACTGATGGTACTACAAGATGTTTCACCGCATGGCACAATTGCGATGTACTTCCAACATGATGGATGTCCGGCACATAGCTCGTGTGCGGTTGAAGCAGTGGATTGGTCGTCGAAGCACCATACCATGGCCCGCACGTTCACCGGATCTGACGTCCCCGGATTTCTTTCTGTGGGGAAAGTTGAAGGATATTTGCCATCGTGATCCACCGACAACGCTTGACAACATGCATCAGCGCATGGTCAATGCCTGTGCGATCGTTACGGAAGGCGAACTACTCGCTGTTGAGAGGAATGTCGTTACACGCATTGCCAAATGCATTGAGGTTGACGGACATCATTTTGAGCATTTATTGCATTAATGTGGTATTTACAGGTAATCACGCTGTAACAGCATGCGTTCTCAGAAATGATAAGTTCACAAAGGTACATGTATCATATTGGAACAACCGAAATAAAATGTTCAAAAGTACCTACGTTCTGTATTGTAATTTAAAAAACCTACCTGTTATCACGTGTTCGCCTAAAATTGTGAGCCATATGTTTGTGACTATTACAGCGCCATCTATCACACAGCGAAGGAAGTGGTCCAACTAAAACGTTCATATTTCTTTAGTACTACACGAATATGTAATAAAAAATGGGGTTTCCTATTTTAGAAAAACTCAGTTGACATCCGTTCGACCCATGGCAGCGCCATCTAGCGGGCCAACCATAGCGCCATCTGATTTCCCCCTTCAAGGTAGACGA
Source organism: Schistocerca serialis cubense (assembly GCF_023864345.2). NCBI lineage: Eukaryota > Metazoa > Arthropoda > Insecta > Orthoptera > Acrididae > Schistocerca > Schistocerca serialis. The sequence goes on along the minus strand of NC_064646.1, from coordinate 187,117,126 downwards.
GTTTCGTTCTTTGTAGTTTTTTCGTTTGATGCTTATTTCGTGAGATATTTGGCCCGGTCACGATCAATGGACCACCCTGTAGACTGTCGTGTTGTTAGAAACAGGCATCGCGTCCGAACTGTTTCTCTACCTTCCATGGCGCACAATTCTGTAAAATGTGTTCAGATTCGTCCACACAGTCAATGTACTAGCTGGACTGCTGGTAGTGCTTTGAAGCTCGCGAGTGATCCCTTCTACTGATCATGTGATTTTTCTACAACCACCCTCCGCAGTGCACGCAAATCCCAGTTCGTCAGTACCTGAGGTTTTGCGTGGTCGTGGTTTAGCTGTGGCTGTTCCTTCGCGTTTTCACTTGACAGTAATATCACCAATAGTCTACTGGTGCAGCTTTAGAAGGTTTCTTATCTCTGAAGGATTTGTTATGCACGTTAAATCTAAAGACCAGCTCACGACAGAAGTCACTGCGGTCTCTTGTCCGACCCATTCTGTTGTTACAGCTTTTCCACTGATAACATAACACTTTTTTTTCCTTTATTGTTATTTTCAAACCCGTACAAACAGACAGGCTGTCAGCAGCACGTTAAGCCGCTCTTCAGCCATAGAGTAGATAAATAAACAACAGAAAGAATACACAGATGTGACATAACGGTGGGTAATAAAACAGTAGACACATAAAGACAAACACGGAGCCGTTCGCACTCGACGATAATCCACACTACAAATTGTTGTCACGATGCACTAACACTGAAGATGGCGATGGCACAGGTGAACGATGGAGTGTGACGGTGAACACTGAACACTAAACACGACGGCACACACGAGACACTGATGGCGATGATCTCCGGCGCGCGAATGAACACTGAGCGTGTGCGAGTCCAGGGACCTGCCAAGAGAGGAAGAAGGGTGAGGTGGGGGAGAGGGGAGAACAAAGATGCCAATGGCTGAGGAGATGGGGGGAGGAGGAGAGGGACAGGGGAGGGGAAGCCCGGGGGAGGAGTGGGGAGAAATAGAGGAGGGAGGGAAGGGGAGAGAAGGGTGGGAGGGTGCCCAAAGGAGCCAAAAACAGGAAGAGGGAGGGAGGATCAAAGTTGGTAGGAGGGGTAGACGGAGGGGAGGAGGGCATCATCAGGGAGGGGGAGCTGGCGGAAGCCACCTTGGTAAGGAGGGTGGAGAGATGGAGACCGGGTGGGACGTGGGAATACAGGCACGGCAGCGGGCGGGGGCGGGAGAGGATGGGCGAGACAAGTGGGTGAGCAGGATCGAGTTTGGGGGAGGTGTACAGGATCCGTATCCTTTCAAGGAAAAGGAGGAGGTGGGGGAACGGAATGAGATCGTACAGGATCCGCGTGGGGGAGGGGAGACGGATGCGATAGGCGAGGTGGAGAGCATGGCGTTCAAGGATTTGAAGGGATGTATAAAAGGTAGGGGGGGGCGGAGATCCAGGCCGAGTGGAGTAAGGTGGAACATAACACTCCCCACCTCTCTTTATATTGGCCGTCTGCCGCTCGTGACATCTAGTGGTCAGTTCCTGATTACATAGTGATGTCCGAATACTTTTGATCAGGTACAGCATTCCACATGCGAGGAAATACTGGACTACCACCAAAGATTTTAAATAAGAACAGCCTAGAATCGCATGTAAGTTAAAAAATATAACCAGATGATCAGGTGAAGGAAGGAAGATTGGATTTAACGTCCCACGACATTAAAGATGGAGCAATCCGAATTGTGTCAAGGGTGGGGCAGGAAACCAGCCGTGCCCTTTCAAAGGAATCATCCCATCATTTGCCTGGATCGATTTAGGGACATCATGGAGAAAGTAAATCAAGATGGCCAGACGCGGGTTTGAACCGTCCTGCCCACGAATACGAGTCCACCGGTTTCGATATCATCAGAGCATTAAAACTCCGTGATGACGGCTGAAGATAGTGGCGAGGAACAACCTGCTATAAACATTACGACAGGTCACCCCATTAATAAATTTTAAATTTTAACAGCTTAAATGCGAACCTAGTATGTTTTTATTTAAACACTTTTATTCTGATTTTTTATCGCTGTTTTCCACGAACAGTGTTCCGAAAAATACTGCAGCATCTGTTGGTTTGGGTTAGATTAAGATGTTGTTGGTGCAAAACTTTTTATTTCCGTCAGTGTACTTGATCGTCAACCGTGTGGCAGTGTTCGAGTGCAAGCAAACTGCCGATGTGTGTTCGGCCACATACGGTACCGGATGCTTGCGTTGCCACCTTCACGACAAAGCATCGCTCCTCCGTCACCGCTTCAGCACGCAGTGGGTGCGCTGCGCTCCTACGCACGCTCTGCCGAGTGCGTGCGTCGACAGGTACGCACCTCGCACCGATTTATGGCGGCAATTATTACGACTCTCCCGTCCCACTTCCGCCATTTGCATTCCAGAGGCGGGCTGCTGCGCAAGCCCTCGACTTGTTTTGAAAACGCGCGCCGCTGCTGCCATCTTAATTGCAAATAATGAAGGAAACTCACGTTTTTCTTACTTTCTGACGTGCCGTGAGACGCCAGGTAATTGCGAGTTCTTTTTCCTGTGACAGTCGCATTGTGCTTTCGCTCCCGAGTAACGATGATTCCTCGTTGTCTGTCACTGAGCAACGGGAAGAAGAAAAATCGACTGCCGCTTTCCAACAACATCAGATAAAAACCCTACAAGTGCGAGTCGGACTCGAGCTCTGAGGGCTCCGCACAAACGTAACTGCGTATGTTAATAATAATAATAGTAATTGTCGGTGGCTCAGTGACCGGGCGCAAATCTTTCAATTGAACGCGACTTCGGCAATTTGCTTATCCTCAACCTAACCTAGTTACCGAAATGGGACCTTCCGTATAACGTGGAATCCGAACCGCGTGTTGTTTCTGGCGACTCCTCACATAGTGGAGAGGTGAAGGCTAGGTTAGAACGACGACTGAAAAATCCTTAGTCCGACCGAGATTCGATCGCAATACCTCTCAGTTCCCAGGCATGCGCTTTACTGTTACACTACGAGGTCCCATATGTATAAAGACACTTCATCTGCAGGTTATGGCGAGTGAGTTCGCAACTTTTAAAATATGCTACGTATATGGCCGTATTTTTCGATCGCGTTGATTTAGCTGCTTAAATTATTCACACGGCCAAGGGACCATAGCTCTTACTATGTTACATTAATTTCAAATTGGCATATCAACCCGTTACTGAGAAACATGGGTCTTTACAGAAGGCCGTCTCTTTTAGCTGCATTGATTTAGAAGCTTAAATTTTTTCCACTGCCAAGTATTTGACATAAATTGCCTATGGCCGTTCCTGATAAAAAGGTGTATTAAGTTCCTATGTGACATAATTGTAAATTAACAATTTTCGGGTTTTTCCTTTATTTATACTGTGAAACCCGGGTTCTTGTTGAATTTCATGATTCTAGGTCAACAGGAAGTGCCCTACAGTTTCTGATTAGTGAGTTTGCGAGTATCCAAATATGTGACAAAATGGCCGTGTCTTTTGATTTATTTGACTTAGAAGCTTAAATTTATCCCACTGCCAAGCGACTTTAGACATCAGTCTGTGATGTAAACTTCACCTTTATACATATACTCATTCTTGAGAAAAACAAGTCTTAGCAGTCAGACAGTCAGACAGACGGACACACAGACAGAAAGACAGACGAAAGAGTGGCCCTATAAGGGTTCCATTCTTACCGACTGAGATGCGGAACCCTAAAAAGCTAGCAGTACCTTACGATGTTCAACGCTTCCGCTTTCGTTACGGATTAAGGCCTTTTTTATCCATTTACCTATTTCCGGTAGCTGTGACACCGTGTTCATAGTTTTATTTTACACAGTGGGAAAGACTAAAGATTTGCGTCAGTAATCTTCTTTGGTAGCATCAGTTTTTTATCTGGAGGCCTGAAGTACTCTAAGAGGGCGCCCTGGAAAGTAATGTCTTCAACTTTTTTCTGCACTCTTAAAGCTTTTTGTATACACCGAAGAACCAAAAAAACTGGTACACCCGCGTAATATTGCGTAGCACGGAGAAGTGTTGCAACACGTCGTGGTATGGACTCGACTAATGTCTGAGGATGTGCTGGAGGGAATTGACACCATGAGTCCTGCAGGGGTGTCCATAAATCCTGAATCCGGCGTAATCATTCATAAATCCGCAAGAGAACGAGAGGGTGGAGATCTCTTCTGAACAGCACCTTGCAACGTATCCCAGATATGCTCAATAATGTTCACGTCTGAGGTGTTTGATGGCCAGCGGAAATGTTTAAACTCAGAAGAGTGTTCCTGGAGCTGCTCTGTAGCAATTCTGGACGTGGGGGGTGTTGCGTTGTCCTGCTGGAATGTCCGTCGGAAAGCACAATGGACATGAATTGATGCAAGTGATCAGACAGGATGGTTACGTACGTGTCACCTATCAGAGTCGTATCTAGACGTATCAGGGGTCCAATATCACTGCAACTGCACGCGCTCCACACCATTACAGAGGCACCACCAGCTTGAACAGTTCCCTCCTGACACGCAGGTTACATGGATTCAAGGGGTTGTCTCCATACACGTACATGTCCATCCACTCGATACAATTTGAAACAAGACTCGACCGACCAGGCAACATATTTCCAGTCAGTAACACTCCAATGTTGGTGTTGACGGGTCCAGGTGAATCGTAAAACTTTGTGTCGTGCTGTCATGAAGGTTACACGAGTGGACCTTTGGCTCCGAAAGTCCATATCGATGATGTTTCGTTGAATGGTTCGTACAATGACACCTGTCGATGGCGCAGCATTGAAACCTGCAACAGTTTGCAGAAGGGTTGCACTTCTGTCACGTTGAACGATTCTCTTCAGTCGTCGTTGGTCCCCTTGTTCTGGACGCAGCGTTGTCGGAGATTTGAAGTTTTACTGGATTCCTGGTATTCACGGCCCACTCGTGAAATGGTCGTACAGGAAAATCCCCACTTCATTGCTACCTTGGAATTGCGGTGTCTCATCGCTCGTGCGCCGACTATATCACCACGTTCAAACTCATTAAATCTTGATAACCTGCCATTGCAGCAGCGGTAAAAGTTCCAACAACTGCGACAGACATTTGTTGTCTTACATAGGCGTTGCCGATCGCAGCGCCGTACTCTGCCTGTATACGTATGTACGTATTTGAACACGCATGACTAGACTAGTTTCTTTGGCGCTTCAGTGTAAAAAAAAACTTTAGTAATATTATACATTTTTATTCCACACGCCTACGTACTCAACATAGTGTCCAAGGCAGCGAACACATTTCTTCCAACGAGGTCTCAGTTTGTTAATACGGTCACTATAGAACGTTTGACTTTGCTGGCAGAGCCACTATCTCACCTCTGCTTGCACCGCTTCATCACTGTCAGAGTGAAGTTCTCGAAATTGTTCTTTTAAGTCATGGGAACAGATGAAAATCGGATGAGGCCAGGTCGGGAGTGAATGGAGGATGATGGATAACAGTGAACCCAAGGCGTCGGATTGTTGCAGACGTCGCAGCATTGTTGTGTGTTCTGTCATTGTTGTGTGTTCTGCCATTACTGTGCTGAAGGAGATGGTGCTCCATGCGTAGACGAACCCTTCGAATCCTAAACTCGATTACAGTTCGCTGTTTCTTACCCACCAACAGAGTTACATTATACACTGCATGATGTCATGATGGGAAGTTCAAATTTTGGTGGAAAGATAGGTTGATTGGGCTACCTCCACTAACCTAACCCCCTCCCCTCCCCCTTCCCCTCTGCCCACCCCTTCCCCACAAAATGGCGGGAGGTTCAAATTCCAGCAGGACAATGCAACACAGCATGGCTATGACCTCTACCCTAAGAAAATGGTGCGAAAAAATGTCACTTGGGCTACCTCCACTAACCTAAGTCATCCGCTGCCACTTCTTTCTAGAAACTGATGAGAGAAGGACCAGCCTGTGCTGGATAGGATGGACGTAAGTCTTTATTTTCGGTCTTTATTTAAACAATTTGAGGCAGTAGCTCTACCCAGTGTGTTCACCTTGAGGTTTGGGGCCCAACTGACCTGGTACACAGTACTGCCACCAGAAGGCACTGTTGTCCCTTCCGTGATGTAATCGAAGATCGCAGTTGGGGGAAATGGCGGAAATATTAAACGCTACAATTCGGAGCCCTCTAGCGGCAGAGGGCTAGACATTAAGAAAAAGATATTACTAACATCTGTTGTATTTAAAAAGCTTTTAAGAGTCTACACGTAAAAAGTTCAGAGGCATTACTTTTCACTATGCTCTCATACTAAGACTACATTGATACCCAAAACCTTGAAATCGTTTAATGAAACTTCATGGCTACCATCTCCTGAAGTCTTTCATGAATGTAACAGATTTTGTAATTTGGAAGAGGGGTTGAGGAGTGTGATGGAAATTAAGGGGGAAACAATATCAGTAATATGAGCTGTTGATGACATCGTTGTTGTCTGTGACAGCAGAGACTAACAACTGGACAAACTAAATGGAATGAACAATTTACTAAGCATACATTATGGACTGGCAGAGAACGGAAGATACACAATGGTAGTGCTATATTATAATGGTGTGGCATATTTTAGCCATGCGTGATTGTTATTGTCTTACCGAGCAGGACATAGGAGGCTCTAGATAGCAGTGAGAGCGTTTACGTTTCAGAGATGTTTGTTGAAAGCAAGACTGAACGATTTCCAGTAATGGTAACACAGGATGGATGGGGTACCACGTTATGACCATCAGGAGGAATGCATTCGGCGTTGTTCTGGGCAGGTTCTGTCAGGACAAGAATTTCCATGTGGACAAGCTAAGAAATCAAGAAATCTCCTACAGAAGCGACCATTAACTATTTCTGTGACACTTTACAATTTCCAAGAGGTTGACCGGCCTCTTTTTGCATAGCCATGTGACATCAGTATGACACTGATAACCTTTTAGATGTACCTGCAATGGTGACTTTCTACGTGAACAGTTCGTGGTGATGTTGCAGACATGCTTGGCAGGTAAACGCGTGCACGGCAAGACGCAGTTCGCATGTCCCATTAGAATCACTATGAACAATGCACTCTGAGCTATCGTGGGAAACATTGGAACAGATTTCTATAGCGCGATCTGTGATGTCGGTGAAACATTGAGAACCTTTTAGCTGCATCTGCGAGGGTGATTCGCTATGCAAACATCTCTCTCGGCACTGGACACGCAGCTATATATCATTGCGGCAGCCACGGTTTTTAGGTGACCACGTGCATGTCCAGAGACATAGACATGTGAGGTCAGTATAACTGTATACCCGAAAATACACGTGACCTTCACCTGTTTGCTGTAGGCGGTTGCGGCGTGAGAGTGATGGCTCAACTTTGGTGCTGGCTTGCATCCAACTGGCTCTGCTAAGCGCCTGTGCAGTGTCAGCACATGTGTGCATTGGAGCAGTTTGCTGATATGTCATAGTTGACGATAGTTCAAAGGCGTTTTTTACATGCACTGAGTGTTGTGCACAGCATTATTTTCGGCTGTCTAAGCATTGTGAGTGTGTTTGCAGAACCTTTTACTTTTTGACAATTTACGAGTTGTTTGCGTGTCTGTACATCAGTGTACTGCATTATTTCGACAGTTTACAATTAGTGAGCATGTTTGCAGAGCCTTTTACATGCGTTATTTTGATAATTTACGAATTTTTTTCACGCCTGCACATCAGTGTACCGGATTATTTCGGTGATTTGCGAGTAGTTGGCAGGTCTGTAGGCTATGTAACGTGACCCCAAGCACATCAGGGCGAGTGTTTTGTATCAGTGTAATAAATGAACTATGTGGAATACATCATCATCATCATCATCATCATCATCATCATTTAAGACTGATTATGCCTTTCAGCGTTCAGTCTGGAGCATAGTCCCCCTTATAAAATTCCTCCATGATCCCCTATTCAGTGCTAACATTGATGCCTCTTCTGATGTTAAGCCTATCACTTCAAATTCATTGCCCGCATCTCGTGGTCGTGCGATAGCGTTCTCGCTTCGCACGCCCGGGTTCCCGGGTTCGATTCCCGGCGGGGTCAGGGATTTTCTCTGCCTCGTGATGGCTGGGTATTGTGTGCTGTCCTTAGGTTAGTTAGGTTTTAGTAGTTCTAAGTTCTAGGGGACTGATGACCATAGATGTTAAGTCCCATAGTGCTCAGAGCCATTTGAATTTTCAAATTCATTCTTAACCGAATCCAGGTATCTCCTGCTTGGTCTACCCGACTCCTCCTACCCTCTACTGCTGAACCCATGAGTCTCTTGGGTAGCCTTGCTTTTCCCATGCGTGTAACATGACCCCGCCCCCGCCATCTAAGCCTGTTCGCCCTGACTGCTACATCTATAGAGTTCATTCCCAGTTTTTCTTTGATTTCCTCATTGTGGACACCCTCCTGCCATTGTTCCCATCTACTAGTACCTGCAATCATCCTAACTACTTTCATATCCGTAACCTCAACCTTATTGATAAGGTAACCTGAATCCACCCAGCTTTCGCTTCCATACAACAAAGTTAATCGAAAGATTGAACGGTGCACAGATAACTTAGTCTTGGTACTGACTTCCTTCTTGCAGAAGAGAGTAGATCGTAGCTGAGCGCTCACTGCATTAGCTTTGCTACACCTCGCTTCCAGTTCTTTCACTATGTTGCCATCCTGTGAGAATATGCATCCTAAGTACTTGAAACCGTCCACCTGTACTAACTTTGTTCCTCCTATTTGGCACTCAATCCGTTTATATCTCTTTCCCACTGCCATTGCTTTCGTTTTGGAGATGTTAATCTTCATACCACACTCCTTACATTTCTGATCTAGCTCTGAAATATTACTTTGCAAACTTTCAATCGAATCTGCCATCACAACTAAGTCATCTGCATATGCGAGACTGCTTATTTTGTGTTCACATATCTTAATCTCACCCAGTCAGTTTATTGTTTTCAACATATGATCCATAAATAATATGAACAACAGTGGAGACAGCTTGCAGCCTTGTCTTACTCCTGAAACTACTCTGAACCATGAACTCAATTTACCGTCAACTCTAACTGCTGCCTGACTATCTATGTAAAGACCTTTAATTTCTTGCAAAAGTTTTCCTCCTATTCCATAATCTCGTAGAACAGACAATAACGTCCTTCTAGGAACCCGGTCATATGCCTTTTCTAGATCTATAAAGCGTAGATACAATTCCCTGTTCCACTCGTAACACTTCTCCATTATTTGCCGTAAGCTAAAGATCTGGTCCTGACAACCTCTAAGAGGCCTAAACCCACACTGATTTTCATCCAGTTTGTCCTCAACTAATACTCGCACTTTCCTTTCAACAATATCTGAGAAGATTTTACCCACAACGCTGATTAAAGAGATACCTCTGTAGTTGTTACAATCTTTTCTGTTTCCATGTTTAAAGACTGGTGTGATTACTGCTTTCGTCCAGTCTGATGGAATCTGTCCCGACTCCCACGCCATTTCAATTATCTTATGTAGCCATTTAAGACCTGACATTCCACTGTATTTGATGAGTTCCGACTTAATTTCATCCACCCCAGTCGCTTTATTGCACTGCAATATATTGACCATTTTCTCCACTTCCTCAAATGTGATCCTACTTCCATCATCAGTCCTATCCCATTGTACATCGAAATTTGAAACATTACTCATCGTATTTTCATCTGCATTGAGCAACTCTTCAAAATATTCCCTCCATCCGCCCAAGGCAACAAAAGGATTCACCAGCAGTTTTCCTGACCTGTCCATAATACTTGTCATTTCCTTCTTACCTCCCTTTCGAAGACTGCTAATTACACTCCAATATGGTTTTCCAGCAGCTTGATCCAAAGTCTCCAACCTGTTTCCAACGTCTTCTCAAGATTTCTTCTTAGATGCTGCAATTATCTGTTTGGCTTTGTTTCTTTCTTTAACATACCTTTCTCTGTCTACCTGAGATTCTAGTATGTAGCCATTTTTGATGCGCCATCTTTTTCCTTTTACAGGCTGCCTTGACTGTGTCATTCCACCAAGCTGTTTGCTTCATCCTACCTTTACACACTACTGTTCCAAGACATTCTTTAGCCACTTCTAGTACTGTGTCCCTGTACCTTGTCCATTCCTTTTCCAATGACTGTAATTGCCTACATTCAACTAACTGGTACCTTTCTGAGATCACTGTTATGTACTTGTGCCTGATTTCCTTATCCTGAAGTTTCTCCACTCTTATCCTACATATGAACCTGACCTGCAGCACTTTCGGCCTCACAATACCTATTTCACTGCAGATTAAATAGTGATCAGTGTCATCAAAGAATCCCCTGAATACACGTGTGTCCCTCACAGCCTTCCTGAATTCCTGTTCTGTTATTATATAGCCAATGACAGATCTGGTTCCCCTGCCTTCCCAGGTATACCGGTGAATGTTCTTATGTTTAAAAAAGGAGTTTGCGATTACTAAGCCCATACTGACACAGAAATCCAAGAGTTGTTTCCCGTTTCTGTTGGCCTCCATATCCTCTCCAAATTTACCCATAACCTTTTCATACCCTTCTGTTCGATTTCCAGTCCTGGCATTAAAATCACCCATGAGCAGAACACTGTCCTTGTCCTTTACTCTAACAACTATGTCACTGAGTGCGTCATAAAAACTATCCATCTTATCTTGATCTGTCCCTTCACAATGCGAATATACGGACACAATCCTAATTTTCTTGTTAGACACTGTCAAATCTATCCACATCAGTCGTTCGTTTACGTATCTTACTGCAACTACGCTGGATTCCATTTGTTTCCTGATGTAAAGCCCTACACCCCATTGTGCTATTCCTGCTTTGACTCCTGACAGGTAAACCTTGTATTCTCTCACTTCCTCTTCTTTCTCACCCCTTACCCGAATGTCACTAACAGCTAAAACGTCCAACCCCATCTTACTTGCAGCCTCTGCCAACTCTACCTTCTTCCCAGAGTAGCCCCATTGATATTAATAGCTCCCCATCTCATTACCATTCGTTTGCCGAGTCGTATCTTAGGAGTCTCTGGTTTGTCAATTGGAAGTGGGGCTCCGTCTCCTCCAAAGGTCTGAGGCATTTTGCTGTGATTGTTGCCAGCATCATATTTAAAGTACCAGGGAAGCAGGTTGCTAGCCTTACTTGCCCCGGGTCCCATTGGGTTTTACCCCTAACGGTTGAGGGACTAACCGGTGGATTTGGTAGTCTTTGCCGTCTGAGCACAAAGGTGACCACGACTCAGAATATGTCCGAGATGCCCAGCCTTATTCCAATGCAACTGGTATCCTGACTGTCAGGACCACTTACTTGGCCACTCATACGTTGCCCGTGGTTCATGAACTGGGACATGACAACAGGAACCCACACCATGAAATACATCCCTAAATAAATTGTCCCAAAATATATAAAGTACACTTATTCCTCTCTTGAGCAGCCCAGAACAGGCTGAGTCCTTTACCCGCCATTACCGCCAACTGCCATCTTGGATTACATCACAGAAGGGATTACAGTGCCCTCTGGTGGCAGTACTGTGTACTATGTCAGTTGGACCCTGGACCTCAAGGTGAACACACTGGATGGAGCTACTGCCTCAAATTGTTTAAATAAAGACTGAAAATAAAGACTTATGTCCATCCTATCCAGCACAGTCTGGGTCCTTTTCCCATCAATTTCTAGAAAGAGGTGGCAGTCAGATGACTTAAGTTAGTGGAGGTAACCCAAGTGACATTTTTTCCCACCATTTCTTAGGTTAGTGGACATAGCTGTGCTGTGATGCATTGTCCTGCTGGAATTTGAACTTCCCGCCATTTTCTGGGGGAGAGGAGGGTGGAGGGGAAGGGGGAGGGAAGGTAACCCAATCAATCTATCTTTCCACCAAAATCTGAACTTCCCACCATGACGTCATTGCGACGTTGCCATATCTATCACCGGCATCTTGGATCCGCCATCGTAAATAAATTTGTAAGCAATGCAGAGTAAGGTGACGCCTCTGTTGTCCCACTACTTTCGTCTACCTGTGAGGAATGTATCCAGTAATTTCAGCCATACACATTTGTTACATCCTGTATAATTCTTTTTTATTCTGATTGTACGATAGTTTTCCACTTGTCTGCCCTTCTTCTCTTTGGGACTCCATGGATATTATTATTCAGGAAGTCTGATCGTATATCTTCAGTCTCGTAGATTTTACAAACTACACTGAATCGTTATTTATTGCTACTTCCCCGAATGATGCCCGAAATTCCGAAGGAATGTTATCTATGCATTCTGACTTAGTTGATCTCAAGTCTTGAAAAGTTCTGTTAAGCTCGATCCCTTATATCTTCCAAATAGGTTCCCATTTCTTCCTTCATCACATCAGACAGATAGTTCCCCTTCAGTGTAGTCTTTACACCTATCCACTCTTTTCTCTGTGTTTAACACTGCAATTCCGCTTGCACCTTAATACTGACAGCTCTGTTTTTAATTTCGCAGGAGACTGCTTTGACTTTTCTATAGACTGAATGTGCCGTTCCGCCAAAAATTTCTTTTTAGATTCTTCACGTTTTTCTTGCAACTATTTCGCTTTTGCTTCCCCACAATTTCTATTTATTTCATTCCTAAGTGAAACATTGCTGTTTTTGGAGCAGCTGTTTCTATACTAGTGCTCTTCAAAATTGGACCAATTTGACATGTTCCTGAAAAATTTTCGTTTTAACCTCTGTTGTTTGGTAATATAGTTGAAACTAACCCACCTATCAATAATGTCTTTCATAAAAAAGATATGGAGAGATAAATTCTGCATTTGATGAAACCAAAAGTGAATTTATTGGACCACCCATTTGTGTACAGCTCCTCATTAAAGTTGTACCATTTTCATCATTAATGAAGACAATTTCAAATGTGGTTCTTCAGTAATTCTTATGTACACTCTTTCGAACACAGAACTATAGTAACCCATTGTCTTGTACTTATAGTAATAGAATAAAATATTAAAATTTTGTAAAATTTGTAAATAATATTAAAAATGTTTTTCATATATCGAGGGTTAAGAACTGAGACCTCGTATCTGACAGATGCCAGAAAACGTCCTGGCTCAAAAAACTTGTAAGTAAAAAAAATATATGTTATAACAAAATGATGCAAAAAAGACAATGCACAACCTGAGAGTAATAAATGATTACGCTCTAAATAAAAAAATTAAAGCAATCAAAATTTTTATTAAAAAGTTATGTTTTTTAGCTCCCCTGTAAAATTTGTCTTTTGTCAGATTCGTGGTCTCCGTTTCCTAATCCTCGATATAATATAGAGACACCCATTCAACTGATATGAAGGAGGCAGGAAGAGAGAGACATTCCTTGACATTAAGTAGTGGTTATTATCTTTCGTAATTACAAAGTTTTACATAAATGTATGAGATGAAAAGGATAAAAGCAGGAATGTACACAAATTTCACATACGTCGACGTTTGACTGTCATTGCACCACTCGGCTCCTCGTAGTATGTAAGTTCCGAGTCCGACGCCCCGTCACTCCGCTTCTCAAAGTCAGTAATTTTTCGTCACCTCATATATACAGTCCATGTCTTCGTCAACATCTGGTTCGTCAGTTTCATCTGCTTTGAGGGAGTTAGTGCATGAGTTCCCCTTGCAGTTGACACAAATTAATGAACACTTAATACCAGCCTTCCGACACCCACAACTACCTGCACAGCCCTTGTTGCATTTGCAGAAAATTGTTGAGAGAAGAGACTGTGGAGCTGGTTCTTTGGAGGTATGAACGGGGCCAAGACCAAACTCTGAAGCCTGCCATCCCCAGAGCAGCGGATCCATCTGGTGTCCAATCCACATTTGTACTTGTAAGTAGGTCCTCAAGCAATGCTGGCGAGCTGTCGCTTTGGAAAACAGGTCGAATCGCAATTTGTCTAAAGTGTCACCTGCCGTACCTCCATAGAGGGTTGTTAAAAATCGGAGGCCAGCTTCGACAATAGCTTCCTCTTGAGTGTCATGCTCTAAGAAAGGTTTGATATCTTACAGAAATTTATTTTTGACCAGTAGATTGACCACCTTCTTCTTGCCCTGACCGAAGAGTGCTGAAGCTGTGTCACATCCACTTATGGCGTGGAGCAATATGAGTGGCAATATTATGTTATTTGCCAGTTTGAAACTGCTGGAACCAAATACTTTTGATGAGGTCTTTCCTCTTCCAGGTTTCAAGAAATATATATTTGCTGATGGTGTGGTTAGGGCATTGAGCATGATGAGAGCGTCCGTATCCTCGCCAACAACCACAACCTTCTCATGTTCCTGTGATACCTCAAGCGCTGTGACAACAATTAGGTCGTCTGCGTCTTCATTAGCTTACTTTACTGAGAAGCCTTTATTTTCAAGCCTCGAAATAAGCAAGCTAATAGACGTGTATTATTTCTGTCATTGGAAAGGAATTGCTCCTGAGTCATAATCACTCGGTAAAGATGACCTCAGGAGTAGTGTGTTTTGCTTCGGCGGAGGCGCTCAGCATATTTGATGCTCTTGGTGGGCAGGTCTCCTGGGTAGCCATCGAACAGCACACTTGTCGCACTTCCGCTGTAGTGTCTTTTTAATTCTACGTATTTGGTTAGCATTAACTGGAATGTTCCACCATTCTTCCACACAACCCGGTGGAGAAGAAATCCACAATCGATGACAAATGCTGCTACTTCCAGGTTTACATCATTCAGTGGTGAGAACAAGTCATATAACACTGACTTGGGAGTCTTCCTCATTCCAAATCCATCGAACAGAGAGAGAGGATAGTGTGCCAGCTCATATCGGAAGAATTCCTTAAGCTGTTGGTCAGGTTTATTGAGAAGTGCTATCCGGCGGAATATGGTTTCAGGGTTCCCTGGTATATCCTCCCCATGAATGGTCGCCAGCCGCGGTGGTCTCGCGGTTCTAGGCGCTCAGTCCGGAACCGCGCGACTGCTACGGTCGCAGGTTCGAATCCTGCCTCGGGCATGGATGTGTGTGATGTCCTTAGGTTAATTAGGTTTAAGTAGTTCTAAGTTCTAGGGGACTGATGACCGCAGATGTTAAGTCCCATAGTGCTCAGAGCCAAACATGAATGGTCACCTCAGATTTAAATCCCTGTATACATCCCTGTCCATTTCACTTTTGGTCTCATCAAACGCAGAATTTATTCCTCTATATCGTTTGTATGAACCACTTTATTGATAGATGGGTTAGTTTCAATGATGAACATGTAAAATTGGTCTAATTTTGAAGATCACTGGTATGGAAACAGGTGCTCCAAAAAATATTCGGATGGTCTCATTCAATGCAGAATTTCACGCCCTACAATTTTTTACTGTATTATTTTTCGATATTGTGAGTCATTTACGAGATATAATGACAAAACCGAACAATACCCTTTTTTCGGGTACATTTTTGCTCCCCCCCCCCCACACGATTTTTCCACAACTCCATCGAGGGGGAAAACATAGGATAGTCATATTGGGCCAAAAATGAAGCCATTAAAACAATAAAACCTTTTGTAGCAATTATTTCCGATTTGTCTAATTTTTAGGCTTAACCCTACTGAAATATACACTCCTGGAAATTGAAATAAGAACACCGTGAATTCATTGTCCCAGGAAGGGGAAACTTTATTGACACATTCCTGGGGTCAGATACATCACATGATCACACTGACAGAACCACAGGCACATAGACACAGGCAACAGAGCATGCACAATGTCGGCACTAGTACAGTGTATATCCACCTTTCGCAGCAATGCAGGCTGCTATTCTCCCATGGAGACGATCGTAGAGATGCTGGATGTAGTCCTGTGGAACGGCTTGCCATGCTATTTCCACCTGGCGCCTCAGTTGGACCAGCGTTCGTGCTGGACGTGCAGACCGCGTGAGACGACGCTTCATCCAGTCCCAAACATGCTCAATGGGGGACATCCGGAGATCTTGCTGGCCAGGGTAGTTGACTTACACCTTCTAGAGCACGTTGGGTGGCACGGGATACATGCGGACGTGCATTGTCCTGTTGGAACAGCAAGTTCCCTTGCCGGTCTAGGAATGGTAGAACGATGGGTTCGATGACGGTTTGGATGTACCGTGCACTATTCAGTGTCCCCTCGACGATCACCAGTGGTGTACGGCCAGTGTAGGAGATCGCTCCCCACACCATGATGCTGGGTGTTGGCCCTGTGTGCCTCGGTCGTATGCAGTCCTGATTGTGGCGCTCACCTGCACGGCGCCAAACACGCATACGACCATCATTGGCACCAAGGCAGAAGCGACTCTCATCGCTGAAGACGACACGTCTCCATTCGTCCCTCCATTCACGCCTGTCGCGACACCACTGGAGGCGGGCTGCACGATGTTGGGGCGTGAGCGGAAGACGGCCTAACGGTGTGCGGGACCGTAGCCCAGCTTCATGGAGACGGTTGCGAATGGTCCTCGCCGATACCCCAGGAGCAACAGTGTCCCTAATTTGCTGGGAAGTGGCGGTGCAGTCCCCTACGGCACTGCGTAGGATCCTACGGTCTTGGCGTGCATCCGTGCGTCGCTGCGGTCCGATCCCAGGTCGACGGGCACGTGCACCTTCCGCCGACCACTGGCGACAACATCGATGTACTGTGGAGACCTCACGCCACACGTGTTGAGCAATTCGGCGGTACGTCCACCCGGCCTCCCGCATGCCCACTATACGCCCTCGCTCAAAGTCCGTCAACTGCACATACGGTTCACTTCCACGCTGTCGCGGCATGCTACCAGTGTTAAAGACTGCGATGGAGCTCCGTATGCCACGGCAAACTGGCTGACACTGACGGCGGCGGTGCACAAATGCTGCGCAGCTAGCGCCATTCGACGGCCAACACTGCGGTTCCTGGTGTGTCCGCTGTGCCGTGCGTGTGATCATTGCTTGTACAGCCCTCTCGCAGTGTCCGGAGCAAGTATGGTGGGTCTGACACACCGGTGTCAATGTGTTCTTTTTTCCATTTCCAGGAGTGTATTTTCAACACCTGTATTTGCGCGTCAACGGGAGGAGAAGTGTTGGTGGAAAGATCTTGATCAAGAGACTTCCCGCGAACGTCTTCGATTAAATTGCAGACGCCGCCACAGATCTCATGAAGTGTCAGTATTGAGAGTGTTTCGTCCGTCTGCTGGGTCTGCTAAGCTCGGCGACGGTGCTGTTCGAGAGGAGTACTGTATCTGCTGGCATCAGGTCGCGTCATATCGCTCTCATCATAAAAAAGTAATGAATCAATTAGACAGATCCATTACAGTTACACGTCTTGTGCAGATATAATACTGATCCGACAAACAGGAAGGAGGTCGTTGTGTGTAAGAGATGATTAAAAGGCTGACGCTATTCCTGTAGCTCTTACAGCCAACAATACCATACGACTCCTCATTTCCTCTCTTCACTGTTTGGTAGTTTGCGACACTAATAACAATGGTCCAAAAGAAACAAAATTAGGTGTGTTTGTACAACGATGTATTTATACTTATTATAAACCCACACTCACATCGTTTTCCGGTCCATATGTGAAACTTATTATCAGGGACTTCTGTAGGGATTTTGATATAGTTTCTACTTATAGAGTGATTCGCGAGGAAGAAGTGTCTATATAAACAATAAATATTTTCCGCGAACTAACTGAGCTATGACGAATTACAGCCCCTGTCCCGCTTTTCTGTTTGTTTGTGAAAACTAATATCAGGAACTACTGTAGAAATTTTGATACAGCTTTCACTAATAGATAGACTGATTCAAAAGGAAGGTTTGTTTATATTATTTGTGTCAGCTGCGCCAGACAATTAGTCCAGCCATAGATACTTAGTACTACATGTACGAAGCTGGTGGAGGTTGTAATTAATAACATACAGAATAATGCAAAAGACAATTGAGGTTTTATTAGACGACGATCAGTTAGGCTTTCTGAAAGAGAAGGGCATGAGAAGGCAGCGGCTGATGATGGAAGCAAGACTTATGAAAAAGTGTTTGTCAGTGCATAACAGTGCAAAATGATAGAAATTCTGAGAAAAATATAGGGGAATTCTACAGGGGAAGACGGGCATTATACAATACGTACGAGAACTAAGAAGGAAAAATAAGAATGGAAGACTAAGAATGAAGTGCTGAGGTTAGGTTGGGTCTAAGACGGGCATATAGACTTTTGCGTCAACTGCTTAACCCGCACGTAGAAGAAGCAAATAAGGAAATAAAAGAAAGTTTCAGGAGTGGGGATAAAATTCGGAGAGATAGGATATTACCCCGATTAGATTTGCTAATGACATTATTATCATCATAAAAGTGAGAATGAATTACAGGACATACTGAATGTAATGAATGCTCTAGTGAGTACAGCCCCTGGTAGTCGTTCCGCGGAGGGTGTACTCCTTCAGCATTCAGTAGGGCGGTTTCTGTGTGCCACTTTTGCGACTTTCCTGTCCCGTGTCCTTAGCACATCTCAGTGCTAAAGCTCACCCAGAAAAGCAGCTGAAACAGCCAGCACCTGTTTAAATTAAAGAATGTTAAAAAAGTAGATTAATGAGCACATACAACCACTGTAACCGCATCAATGCATATCAAAATTCATTTTATCAGACCTGTCTAACTCAGCTCACGTATGGTCGAATTTATTATCAAATATAAATAAAAAGAGATGATCTGAACGGCTTGCCGCTCTTCAAAATGTCGGTTACGTTATTATAAGTTCTTCGCTGCATTTTAGTCTAGAGCTGCTCGTGCTGTTTTTGTAGGAGGTAAAGCGAGCCATTCCTTCCCTCAGAAACATGCCATGGCCACAAATTCTGTCCCAAAGCACGCAGTTTCGTTAGTACTTTTGTTTGATATGTACGTTACTGCGGCAAAATATATTATCATGATGCGGTAGCGTAAAGTCTGAGAAATACCACATAAATCCTGGATAAAATACGGCTGCTAAGCCCTCACCGAGAAGTCTCATCTCTTCCTACAGTGTCAGTATAGTTTTTGTTGTCTGAGAGCTACGGCGAGCATTTCTCGAAAGACGGACTTGGCTGTCTACACGAGAGGTCGCAGAGCGCGACTATCTTAGATCTTGCCCCACTCTCACACTCTAGCCTTGATTACACGGCACGTATTACTCGCAGAAATTCTCTCGGACTGAAAAACTCTCACGCTTATATCTAGCTGTAATTATTATTGTATTTCTGTAATTCCCTCTATAGTGTCATTTGCCGAGAAAGCATTTGGCGGGCGGCCACTATTGGCCACTCCCTGGGGGGACCGTGTTAAGCGTCCTTGTTGCTCGCAGAAACCCACGTATACCTACGTGCTGGCCTTCATTTCTGAGAATCTCAGGTGTCTTTGATCATAAATGTCACTGCCAGCCGCTCGTGGCATGCGCCCTGTCCAGCACGGAAAATCGGATCTACAGAATCCAAGCGCCTTTTTTCTTTAGTTCATTTTAATAACTGCAGTGGAAGACTGTATCGCTACAATGTTCAGGTATAAACTCCGCTCCGGAACACAATTTTAATTTCATTACTCAAAATCAACGCTAATTTGCTTTTTATTAATTTTACTTGTAACATTTAGTCATTTTCTTCTATAGTTCTATGCCCATTTTACAAGGGAACGTCCGTAAGTGACAATAAATGATCTTGATAAAACTTGACGTGTGTATGGAGGGGGCAAAATGGTGCAATACGTATTTTTTTTTTTTTTTTTTTTTTTTTTTTTTTTTTTTTTTTTTTTTTTTGTGAATAGTTTCGCTTGTAAGTAGAACACATGCTGAAAGGCAATTTAGTGAATTAGATTTAGTAGAAATATCTTCGAAACAATTATATGTGAAATATTGCTCTCATATAAAACGTAATTAACGTTCTTGGAAACTGTATAATCAAATTTTGTAATAAATTGAAATTGTGCGAAATATTACACCACCATTAATTAATTCTGAAAAGTGAAAACTTCTGTTACGACATAAATTAAAGAAGCTTTCAAGTCTGTAGAAGATAAATTTGTTAACATCGAGTATAGATTTAAGCGTCAGGAAGTCATTTCTGAAAGTATTTGTATGGAGTGTAGCCATGTATGGAAGTGAAACATGGACGATAAATAGTTTAGACAAGAAGAGAATAGAAGCTTTCGAAATGTGGTGCTACAGAAGAATGCTGAAGATTAGATGGGTAGATCACATAACTAATGAGGAGGTACTGAATAGAATTGGGGAGAAGAGGAGTTTGTGGCACAACTAGACAAGAAGAAGGGACCGGTTGGTAGGACATGTTCTGAGGCATCAAGGGATCACAAATTTAGCACTGGAGGGCAGCGTGGAGGGTAAAAATCGTAGAGGGAGACCAAGAGATGAATACACCAAGCAGATTCAGAAGGATGTAGGTTGCAGTAGGTACTGGGAGATGAAGAAGCTTGCACAAGATAGAGTAGCATGGAGAGCTGCATCAAACCAGTCTCGGGACTGAGGACCACAACAATAACAAACATCCATGCACAATACAACTTTTTCGAAATGTCGTATTTGGAAAATAAGCTGTACGCAATGTGCTGTCAGAGTATTTCCAGCATACATTCAAACATTTATTATTAATTTACTTATTTATTTTACATAAATTTATTTTATGTTTTAAATTGCTATTTTACTTTTAGATTACTTTTTCTGTTTTTTAGTGTACTATTTCATATACATGTATTTTTGAAATGAATGTAATATATGTTGTAACAAAAGTTTTCATTTTTCAAAATTAATTAATGGTGATGGGATATTTTGCAAAATTTCGAATTATTTTAAAATTCGATTTTACTGTTTTCAAGAGCATAAATTATTTATCAACTTTTACATGAGAAACGTTTTTATGTACCATTGCTTCGAAGATATTCCCTCCAAACCTAATATGCTAAATTTCGTTTTGCGGTGTGTTTTATCCTTAATAGTAAATCTGGGCACAAGAAAACTACGTATTGCATTATTTTGCTCCCTCTATACACTCATGAAGATCGCTTATTGACACTTGTAGACGTTCCCTATTTAGTCGAAGACTTCCCCACACTTATGCCCTCTGTGGCCGTTCCTCTCTGCTAGCGGGGACTACGTGTTCACTTCGCATCCTAGCTCCAAAGTAGCCCCCACGTAGACGGTTTACTTACTTGATTTTCAGGTTCAGGTACGTCACATAACGTACTTGAGGATTTACGTTGCGCTTCGCTCGGTAGTGGTCACGATTTCCAACTAAGTCTCCGTTACTTCTATCGGTTTGTAAAGACATCTCTTTTACTTTTATACATTTACTCCTGGTTTGTTCCTGTTACCGTCTTCCGTATGGTATTGTTTCATGGATCTGGTCCGACACAATAAATTTTAGATCGTTTATTTACTGTAAGTTCTGATCAACCACCTTTCCAGCCGGTAATATGAAATGATCTTGATAGCCTTTCGTGAGATATGTTCACTCGTTTCTTAAATAAAAAAATAATTTTTGGCACACCTTGGAATCGCGCCCTAGGATTATACTTTTGTATGACTGTGCCCTTGCTCTTCTGTTCTTTTTAGATAAAATCTAGCGAAGCCTTAACCCGGCAGAACGCGTTATTTGCAATAAAAGTAACTTTACAACTGGAATTTTTCCTTATCTAATCAGAATCAATGTTTTTGGAAAGCAGGCAACTGTGTCACTCACGATAGAATAAATAAAAGAACTAGTGGCCCTTTCAGACGCTGATCAGCTGTTTCCTGAAGATGGCCTAACTAGCCGAAAACTAGTTTGAAATAAACAAAAATCAGTAGAACAAAACAGTATATTTCTTATTCAAAATTATATACATAACTGTTCTACCAATAAGTACCGGAAGAATCCATAAATAAAAAAATAAAACATTGCACCTATTACGCATTTTCTCATGTATAGGTTTTGAGAATTTTGTTCCTATAATCAAGTGAAAATATTTATACTGCTTTGAGTGTGATGTTTGCATATGTGTTGTTCTGACTCTCTTGCACTGGAACAGTCTATTTGTGGTTGCACTGCCATCGGAAGACCGGAATTTATAAATCCCTTCTTTTTTATGTGTCAGCGTTAGAAAGTATAATTTTTTTTGTTTGCCTTTTACAGGTATTGCGCCTCCATAATTGTGAAGAAATCCACATATGCGCTATTGTAGTTATTATCTGGTTCTTAGTTATTTGTTTATACCGCTAATTATTTTTGAATCTCCTGTATGTGTCTACAGCTGTTATTGTCATATCTCACTAGTTCTTCTCTAGGAGTTTGTTTAGTGTGTGACCTATGGCACATTTTTCATTACTGTTCAGCTTCGCGTTGTCTCTTGTGTTCTATGTGGCCAGAATACCTTACATAAGTAACGTTTCCCAAGGAATAGCAAACCTACTTAGATAATATGAAGTGAAAAGTAACTTTTTCCACAAACAAAATCTACATCAGGAATTAGTTCACAACTTAAACAGCAAAAAAAGATAAATACTATACAAAATCACGCATAGAACATGCTCAAGCTACGGCATAGACATGCTGGCAGAAGCTTTCCACTAGATACGCTGAACACAGTTCACAAAATCAGCAATTGCAATAGACATAAACACACTTGACAAGCATTGACAAACATTAAAGAACGTCTTAAAACACGCCACCGCTTCCAGAAATCACATACAGTGAATTTGAATACCTGAAAGCTTTTGTACATCATAAAAACTGAGAACAAAAAGTTCTCAGTGAAAAAACGGGTAGTGTCTCGATTAATTTCTTCAAATGTTTCTCATGTGTATAATTCCTATAGAAAATATATAAATTTGTTCATTCTTTCATCCATTCCATTTAATATTTCAAACAAAATAGCATGAAATAGAAGATACATGGTATGTAAATGTCGGTAGTGTTAGGATAGACATTATAAGTGACAACGAGATATAAATGAGGTAATCCACGAAAAGTGGAACACCTCTGACTGTGTCCAAACTCTTTGGAAGGGCATACAGTCGTAATATCTTTGTACTGTGTTTTGATTTCATATAAACAACAGTTATTTTTGTTTATTTTACG
The DNA here is from genome assembly GCF_023864345.2 of Schistocerca serialis cubense. NCBI lineage: Eukaryota > Metazoa > Arthropoda > Insecta > Orthoptera > Acrididae > Schistocerca > Schistocerca serialis. Next base: position 187,094,079 of record NC_064646.1, on the reverse strand, counting down.
TGTCTAGGATTTAGAAAACACGAAATAATAAAAATGCAACATGTAAATGTACAACATAGTAATACAAAATAATAACAATATTCTGCAAGACAATGTCGAATTTCTATTAGCTGGACCGAAAGCTTCAGAATTCACTGCCTTGACGACCTAATCGCTTGCTGCAGTAGGCAGGTCTTACGTGATGCAAGGATCAGGCACGTTTCTGCTGATCAGGATATGTTGTAGGTCCTGCAGTTCACTACACTCATAGGACTCTTCTACATTCACTTTCTAGGGTTCATCTGGCATTGTGACACCCCAGACCTCAATCGGTTTAGTTCCTTCCAAGGCACGTACGCCGGAATAAATCTCGCGGCAGGTTGCTCTTTGACGTTCTCCCCAATCCTTTCGATTAATGAATTTCGCCATAGCTCTGTTCAGCGAGTTCAGGTTGCTCATGTAATTGCTGGTGTTGTGTTCAAATTATACAGAAGAACAGCAGCAGAAAAGGAGAAAAAGAAGCAGAAAATCTATCCCAGACATCCCCCACTCTGGGTTTCTGCACGATGAGGGAGGCAAAGCAGACAAAAACAAAATATAATTTTGTAGCATTGGCACATAAAAAATAACAAGACATTCTGACTGCTGTAAAACCACGAAAAGACGACTGTAGTGCATAAGTTGAAGAACACACGTGGAAGCTTCACACAAAATATCAATGTAAATATTTGCATTGAAATACGAAAATAGAGTGTCGAAACGTGTTGTGATATGTATTAAGAAGCACAGTATTTCCGTGAAAGGCATACTCCAACACCCCGACTTCTTCTACCAATAACATGGAAAATTCAGCTTACTCGCTACGAAAATTAATCTTTTTTGTGACGCCTACTGTTCCTGCATTCGTCTTGTATTGATCCAGTACAGAGTGCGCAACGCTTAACATTAGATGTGATTGAAGGCACAAAAAATGTAAATGTACAGGTGCTTGGTGCACTTAGTGAGAATGGCGCGCATAAAGCATGGAAAGGGAAGAAAGCGAAACGCTTCAGCCGTTCTTTAAGTACTACAGGCTGGCGGCAATGCGGAAACAGCACATTCATCGCCGGCCGTTCGCAGCTGCAGTCGGGGGATAGCGCCCGACTCGAGAGTAATGGCAGCTGAGAGCCATCACTCTCCCTGAGACATGGGCGGGACGCCGCCGCGGTAATTAAAGCGTACCGGGCTCAGCAAGAAGCCGTATCCGCCACTAATCGCGACCGAAGGATGATGCGGCGCGTTAAGTACCTGCCGACCACTGACCGTTACGCGCCGCGGGCACAACTCAGCTTTTCGTCCATCTACAGTCTACACGAACGACACACTCGTGGCGTGCATCGCCAATGATCACAAACCTATATCACTATACATTTTTTAGTTCAACGTTGTTACAAATAAACCCGAAAAGCTCTTGGCTGATTTATTTCAAAATTGTAGATGATACTCCGATAAACATTAGGACCGACACAGCCTACACATTTTTTTGAATGTATACAGGGTGGTCCATTGATCGTGACCGGGCCAAATATCTCACGAAATAAGCGTCAAACGAAAAAAACTACAAAGAACGAAAGTTGTCTTGCTTGAAGGGGGAAACCAGATGGCGTTATGGTTGGCCCGCTAGATGGCGCTGCCATAGGTCAAACGGATGTCAGCTGCGTTTTTTTAATAGAACCACAAATTTTTATTACATATTCGTGTAGTACGTAAAGAAATATGAGTGTTTTACTTGGACCACTTTTTTCGCTTTGTGATAGATGGCGCTGTAATAGTCACAAACATATGACTCACAATTTCAGACGAACAGTTGGTAACAGGTAGGTTTTTTCAATTAAAATACGGAACATAGGTACGTTTGAACATCTTATTTCAGTTGTTCCAATGTGATACATGTACACTCTTTGACATAAAACTCGACCGGCGGCCGGCCGCTTTAGAGGCTAAGTCCGTGCCGATCGCAACATGGCACAGAAAAACTGGCCAACTCACTAATGCTCCAAATCCGGTTATCTGCACAATCTGGCAACACTGTAGACTGCGGCACTTCCTGGAGGAAAACTTGTCCCATGATAGAGAACCTCTAGGCTTATTACGCCTGTGGTCTAGCGGTAGCGTGCGTTGTTTCCGTTCATAATGTCAGTGGATCGAGAGCAGCTGGCATAAAATATTTTTATAGCCTCTTCTGTCTGAATGCTGAAGACGTGAATGTAATGGTAGCGCAGATTGAATCTATTTCGCTTTCTGACACACCGATATCAAAATTTTATCCAGTAACGATTTTGCGGCACATTTCCTGCAGACTGTCCTCCTCTGGACGCCGTATGCGGCAAAGCTCCGGGATCCGTTTGCTGGCTACTGGCAGCGGCCGTGGCGACAGCAGCGCCGCTGCACTCCCCCGTTCTTTATCGAAAGCGCCTGCTCCCGCTCATCGCTTTTGATGATTTAAAACGCTTTATTATTAAATGTTGCTCCACAGAAAATTTCTACAACTTCCATTCACGCTCAAAAGCAACGGAGACAGACGCCCTGATTAGTAGGCGGGTATTATATTACATTAATCGGCAAGAGCTGAGTATGGCCCGAAATTAATTTTATAGACTGGGACGAAATTAAACCACCTCACTACATTCGATGAATTTATAAATGCTTCATACCTCGTTTCTTTTCCTTTCAAACTCAATTATTTGTGCAACTTTAGGTCAATGTTTGGATGTTTTCGTCAAGCCAGAGTGAGCGTCTGTGGTGTAAAGTGTATTACAGTTTTTGTTTCATTCCTTATGGTAAGTCTACGCGATAAACTGTGTGAATACCTTGCAATGCATGCTCTGTAGCAGTGCAGGAACACTGCACATTTGGAGTTCCATGTATGGGTTCATGAAGTATTTATTGTTGATCGAAAGTGATAGTTAAGGTCGTCAGATTTAAACCAGAAAAATTTGTCGTTTTGGAGGTTTCAGAAAACGGAAAGGAATTGCTAACACCGGTGTTAGAAAACGTCTACAGTTAAATGCTATTGGAAAAATTTAGAAGAGGGGAACTATATTAATCAACATGTGCACTTCATAAACAACCTTCTGACACGTTAGACCTATATGACGAACAAAGCACAAATTTATATCGTTGACAGTCGGTTTGAATCTTTTCAGGATCTATTTTACAGTGAAGCACCTTGGCATTTGCAAAGCAGACATCCATGATATTAACTTAATTTACTAAGTCGAAATCGGACGAAGATTGATGTTTAAAGGAATTCTTCAGATTTCGCATAAGGAATTTTTACTAGCAGTTGCAACTCCATCAATTAAAAAGGAAAATAAAAGGTTGTAGTCGGCGGCTTCTACCGTGATTCGAACTGCTATGTCATATAGTACGAACACTGCAACTCACAAGGGAACCTCTGAGCTAACTACTCACTGTAAGCAAGAGGCGGACTATAGTCACTGCGATGTTGCTTGAGCCTCAAAACGCCACCTTAAACACACAAACAGAGGAGGAGGAGATTACTGTTTTAACGTCCCGTCGACAACGATGTCATTAAAGACGGAGCACAAGCACGGATTAGGGAAGGATGGGGAAGGATGGGGAAGGAAATTGGCCGTGCCCTTTCTAAGGAACCATCCCGGAATTTGCCGGAAGCGATTTAGGTAAATCACTGAAAACCTAAATCAGGATGGCCGGGCGCGGGATTGCACCGTCGTCTTCCCTAATGCACACACAAACAGGTGTTACTTATGTGAAGAATGCCGTTCTTCGAGTCCAGAAATTAAATATACTTTCTAATTGTGTCATCTTACAATGGATTATATCGTACGAGTCTTCGATGTGGAAAACGAATGGCAAGTGAATTTAGCGAGGTAATGCCGGCCTACACCCGGAAGTAAAAGCAGTATCAGAGTGTTGACAAATACTTGCTAAGACGCTGCCATTTCTCGGCTCTCTTACGGGGCAGCTCTTCAGCGAAATGCTTGCCGTGACTCTCCGATACGGTTCTTCAGAGTGGAGACGCGCGCGCACGTTTGGTTTTTATGCGGCGTTCTCCTCAGATGGTTTCTGACGTCGCCTTGTGGGCTATGTATACATTTGAGACGTTCAATTATCATTAATCCAGAATGATACAAGTTTCAGCTTCCGGCGTGGAAGAAGGCTGTTGACGCCGACATTATATCATTTCAACGTAGGGAAAGCAAAACGGGTCATTCAATGTTTCTCATTCAACATAAAGCATGTGAGATAATTTTCCGTAACGTTCATAATCATCTAAAAATACAAACGAAGTAAAAATACATTGGAAGCTTATTCGAATTGAATATAATGTAAGATACCAAACGCTTTGCACCTCGATGTCGAATTTGTCCACGTGCAATCTTTTGCAGCATACACATAGGATGTCATGATTACCACGAGAATGAAGAAATATGTTGGTAAGGATGGAAGCAAGAAGAGACGCAGTCAACAAATATTCGATTCCTCATGGCATTCATTTCATTTGAGACGTAAGAAGAGGTAAAGCGATATATTGATTTCGTTAACACGAAAGATATGCCGCACATATTGATAACGAGGAAGTCTGCGTCTTCATACGTTTCCTCCTTGAAATCTGTATGCTCTATTATATACTAAGTAGTCCGATCATTGTTTCAGTGATGTTACCCTCTTGTTTGACCCCGTAACGATGAACAGATTCCAAATGCATGTCTCTGCGTGAAAGTAGCTGTTCGAACCCTTCCTGGGTTGTATTTTGTGTTTTATTGCTTGGAATTCCTGAAGCAGACCACTGTGCCTTCCCAGCTCGTGGGTTAGGTCTCAAAACGAAACCGCTTTTTATCCAATGGCATAATTTATTCAGACAGCATCAGCACGAGACTATCAAACAAAGCCTTCCATTTACAGTTGCAACACTCTAACCAGCACTGACCGAAGTGTAATCCACGGTCATGGTCCGAAATTAGCAGCTGTCTGCTACTGTGGCAAAGTCCGTACTACACTTTCGATTCCGCAGCACCATTTTATCTGGTAACACTGTGTAGCGCCGGCCGCGGTGGTCTCGCGGTTGTAGGCTCGCAGTCCGGAACCGCGCGACTGCTACGCTCGCAGGTTCGAATCCTGCCTCGGGCATGGGTGTGTGTGATGTCCTTAGGTTAGTTAGGTTTAAGTAGTTCTAAGTTCTAGGGGACTTATAAAATAAGATATTGAGTCCCATAGTGCTCAGAGCCATTTGAACCATTTGAACCACTGTGAAGTTGTAGAGTTGTGCCAGCATGTCTGTCCTCACACTGTCAACTTTATGTATCTCACTTCTCCTGTAGCGCTGATCACGAGGATCCGAAGTAAATGAGTGAATTCTGCATGACGTAACATACAGTATTCCCTTCGCTCATAGCCACTCTTCATGTGCATCGATACCAAATAGGAATGTGAAAACTCTTGAGAGTGAGAGAATGACAATAACAATCGTAACAAGAACAAGCAAATAATGAATAATGTTTATTCCAACGCAGAACGAGAATGGCTTTAAATATAAAAATCTGTATCTATATCTATATCCATATCTATTGATCTTTGAGTTTGCGCAATGCAAATATATTCTTAGCACTTAGTTACTGAATTTAGTTCTGGATGTTTGCAGAGAAAAGGAAAAGTCGGTACTTCTCGCTAGTGCAATATAATGTGAACCAGCAACTACCCTTTCCTTCGAACACGACTCAAGCAGGTCCCCAAGTAGGTACCAAGGCACTGCTCCATTCTGTTCCCTGAAATTGCTCTCATGACGGTTAATGCAGATAGTTCCGATTATGAAATACAAAACGTATTGCAGGTTAGTTCCTACGATAGTAACATTAAATTTGCGTTGTAGACGGCACATGAACGTGACGACTATCCATATTACTCATCAATATAAAAAGACAATATTATGGGAATTTAGCAGGATTATTCAACATGAATTCTGAAATTGGGTGACTGACCGCACACGTGCTAAACGTCGTCGAGAGTATACGATGTCCTAATCGCATTAGGAATATGATGATCGAGAGCTCGCAACTTTCACATTGGTATCTCAACACTACTCCAGACAGCCCTCGGTGGAGTTACACTACGTTTCCGATGTAATGGAAGGCCTTCAAACCGACAACAGACCACATATTGAAAAATACAAGCGAATTCTCTTGCAGCGTAAGCTTATTGTCACTAATCTAAAAATTATTGGAGAGGAACATTGTTCTATTCAAAAAAAGTATAATGTTACACACTGTTGACGTCAAACGGACATTATCTATGTCCTGTCTTTTGTCCTACTCATTTATAATATCAAGTGTACTATCAAGATGATTATATGGTTCAAAAATGGCTCTGAGCACTATGGGACTCAACTGCTGTGGTTATCAGTCCCCCTGTGTGTCAGAATTCTCATCCAGTGTGGCGCAACGGCGTTACGATAGAGAAATGAGTAACAGAGAAGAAGATTTGGTGGTCTGTTGGACGGCTGGTAGGTTGTTATACCTATGGTCTGGGTTCGATTCCCAGTTCTGTCAATGATTTTAGATAGGGAGAGACAGATTCCATTCTCTCCTGGCTACACCAAGTGAAGAAGATATAATGGCAGTGTGCTCTGAAAATTCACATTAAAGATGATATTCCTTCTCAACCAAGTAGACGGTAGGTTGAACCACAATAAAGTCTGGAGTGGCGTCATGTAGAAACTCTATCACCAGTAACCTTTCTTATACTAGTTATTTAATTCAAGTGACGAAACAAACGCTATGTATGGTCACAGGACACTTATTCCATCTTTTATCCGAGCTTCTGTATGTCGATAAAATTAGTGCTGAACTGGGAATGCAACTCAGACCGCCCTTAACGCGGAATTTGATCCCTTCGTGGCAATACAGCTCGGCTACAATTTGTTGTTTGTTCAAAACTGCAGATTCCTCAACATCTCCACATATTACGTATGAATGGGATCGAATCCTGGCGCGGCACTAAAGATTTAATTATGTATTATCAAGCTCTAGCATGAGTACACCTATCTGCTGGTGGATAATAATTTTGATTTTTAATGTATTTTCATTCGTTGTAAACACTAACGCTATCTGACGTTTTTAACTCCCAGTGAGACTGTAAGTTCAAGATGTTATTCTGAGCAGGTGGTGGAGAAAAATTCGGTAGCTGACGTCTCTTTGTGTGTAGTCAACAACGATATGTGTGGGGCTCTATTCCCAGTGAGCGCTGAACTCTTCGTCATATTATTTCTAGTTCAAACTAGATCACATGTCACTGCTGGTGCAACAAACCCATATTTAACGTTCGTTTTCTCTAGAATATAACAGCGATAGGTGCCGGGTTGGAGTCCTGGGAAGGAAAAAATTAATGTTTCGTCTCGTCATTTCAGTTAAAACATCTAGCTACTGCCGCGAAAATCCGATATGTCACATTTGACTGTGCTTCGATAGCAATCCGATTAGGTTCTGGGTTCGAATCCGTGTCCAACACAAAGCTTCACCTCACGGCATTTCAAGTAAGTTACTTGTGAAGAAGCAATATTTAACATCTCTCGTAGTTCGTTAACAGGGACAACAGATGCTGGGTAGGAATTCGCGTCTGTTAAAAATGTTTGCCTTATGCAATTTAAAGTTGCTATTTGCTAACTGATACTGTCTAAAATCGAGGTATATCACTCTCTGTGTGCCTAATCAGGAATGACTGTTAGTTTCCGTCAGTCACGAAATCTTTGCTTAGTCTGCATGAGCTGGGTTTGAATCCATATGCGGAACAAGACGGTTCGTCGTGTCATTTGAAGTTCATACATATTCTCAACTAGCTGCTCGTGAATAACTTAAATTTTTAATGTCATTTTGTGTTAAATAATAAGTACGGTATGTTACTTTGAAGAGGAAATCATGAATACGATGAACTTACTACGTGCATTACCAATCTGACGTAATAATGAGAGTGGTAACATTTCAGGTATGTCATTTATTGTAATAAATGTGAGCTTACAAGCCTTAAGGACAGTCGTATCTGTGATAAGGTGCTCCCTGATATTTGTAGTATCGTGGTATTACTTTACATCTTGAGTTATTGCGATACAGAGCAGTGTTTTCTAGTGGTGACTTATTGGAACCATTTTCAATAGTCAAACGACTGTACCAAGGAGCGATTAGAGGACCTGCTAGGCAGCTGCGTTATGCTGGTTGCATGCAAATCAGGCGAAATGCAATTCAGGTCGTTCGGATACTTTTGAGCACGACTGTACATCTCAAGGTGAAAACGTACGAAAATGCACAACTGCACTTTTGCGAACTTCTGTTTTATTTTCGCATCAATACTGTTGTGAACCCACCATCTGGTATCAATGCATTACATTATCATCCATTATATATAATCATCTTGATAGTGCACTTGATATTATACATGAGTAGGACAAAAGACAGGACATCGATAATGTTCGTTTGACGTCAACAGTGTGTAACATTTTACTTTTTTTGAATAGGACAATGTTCCTCTCCAATAATTTTTAGATTAGTTACAATAAGCTTACGCTGCAAGAGAATTCGCTCGTATTTTTCAATATGTGGTCTGTCGTCGGTTTGAAGGCCTTCCATTACATCGGAAACGTAGTGTAACTCCACCGAGGGCTGTCTGGAGTAGTGTTGAGATACCAATGTGAAAGTTGCGAGCTGTCGATCTTCATATTCCTAATGCGATTAGGACATCGTATACTCTTGACGACGTTTAACACCTGTGCGGTCAGTCACCCAATATCAGAATTCATGTTGAGTAATCTTGCTAAATTCCCGTAATATTGTCTTTTTATATTGATGAGTAATATGGATAGTCGTCACGTTCATGTGCCGTCTACAACGCAAATTTAATGTTACTATCCTAGGAACTAACCTGCAATACGTTTTGTATTTCATAATCGGAACTATCTGCATTAACCGTCATGAGAGCAATTTCAGGGAACAGAATGGAGCAGTGCCTTGGTACCTACCTGGGGACCTGCTTGAGTCGTGTTCTAAGGAAAGGGTAGTTGCTGGTTCACATTATATTGCACCAGCGAGAAGTACCGACTTTTCCTTTTCTCTGCAAACATCCAGAACTAAATTCAGTAACTAAATGCTAAGAATATGTTTCCATTGTGCCAACTCAAAGATCAATAGATATAGATATAGATATAGATACAGATTTTTATATTTAAAGATATTCTCGTTCTGCGTTGGAATAAACATCATTCATTACTTGCTTGTTCTTGTTATGATTGTTATTGTCATTCTCTCACTCTCAAGAGTTTTCACATTCCTATTTGGTATCGATGCTCATGAAGAGTGGCTATGAAAGAAGGGAACACTGAATGTTACGTCATACAGAATACATCATTTACTTCGGATCCTCGTGATCAATGCTACAGGAGAAGTGAGATACATAAAGTTGACAGTGTGAGGACAAACATGCTGGCACAACTCTACAACTACACAGTGGTTCAAATGGTTCAAATGGCTCTGAGCACTATGGGACTCAATATCTTATTTTATAAGTCCCCTAGAACTTAGAACTACTTAAACCTAACTAACCTAAGGACATCACACACACCCATGCCCGAGGCAGGATTCGAACCTGCGACCGTAGCAGTCGCGCGGTTCCGGACTGCGCGCCTACAACCGCGAGACCACCGCGGCCGGCGCTACGCAGTGTTACCAGATAAAATGGTGCTGCGGAATCGAAAGTGTAGTACGGACTTTGCCACAGTAGCAGACAGCTGCTAATTTCGGACCATGACCGTGGATTACACTTCGGTCAGTGCTGGTTAGAGTGTTGCAACTGTAAATGGAAGGCTTTGTTTGACAGTCTTGTGCTGATGTCTGAATAAATTATGCCATTGGATAAAAAGCGGTTTCGTTTTGAGACCTAACCCACGAGCTGGGAGGGCACAGTGGTCTGCTTCAGGAATTCCAAGCAATAAAACACAAAATACAACTCAGGAAGGGTTCGAACAGCTACTTTCACGCAGAGACATGCATTTGGAATCTGTTCATCGTTACGGGGTCAAACAAGAGGGTAACATTACTGAAACAATGATCGGACTACTTAGTATATAATAGAGCATACAGATTTCAAGGAGGAAACGTATGAAGACGCAGACTTCCTCGTTATCAATATGTGCGGCATATCTTTCGTGTTAACGAAATCAATATATCGCTTTACCTCTTCTTACGTCTCAAATGAAATGAATGCCATGAGGAATCGAATATTTGTTGACTGCGTCTCTTCTTGCTTCCATCCTTACCAACATATTTCTTCATTCTCGTGGTAATCATGACATCCTATGTGTATGCTGCAAAAGATTGCACGTGGACAAATCCGACATCGAGGTGCAAAGCGTTTGGTATCTTACATTATATTCAATTCGAATAAGCTTCCAATGTATTTTTACTTCGTTTGTATTTTTAGATGATTATGAACGTTACGGAAACTTATCTCACATGCTTTATGTTGAATGAGAAACACTGAGTGACCCGTTTTGCTTTCCCGAAATGATATAATGTCGGCGTCAACAGCCTTCTTCCACGCCGGAAGCCGAAACTTGTATCATTCTGGATTAATGATAATTGAACGTCTCAAATGTATACATAGCCCACAAGGCGACGTCAGAAACCATCAGGGTAGAACGCCGCATAAAAACCAAACGTGCGTGCGCGTCTCCACTCTGAAGAACCATATTGGAGAATCACGGCAAGCATTTCGCTGAAGAGCGGCCTCATAAGAGAGCCGAGAAATGGCAGCGTCGTAGTAAGTATTTGTCAACACTCTGATAGTGCATTTACTTCCGGGTGTAGGCCGGCATACCTCGCTAAATTCACTTGCCATTCGTTTTCCACATCGAAGACTCGTACGATATAATCCACTGTAAGATGAGACACTTAGAAAGTATATTTAATTTCTGGAGTCGAAGAACGGCGTTCTTCACATACGTAACACCTGTTTATGTGTTTTAAGGTTGCGTTTTGAGGCTAAGGCAACATCGCAGTGACTATAGTCCGTCTGTTGTCGCCAGTGTGCCGTTAGCTCAGAGGTTATTCGTCGTATTGTGGCTTTTCTAACGCGGGACATTCTGAATCGGAATACTCCCCTTTCATTATTAGTACCGGGACGTGACTATTTGCCTCGGACAAAGACCAATGCTGTGAATCGTATTCGCGGACATGCCATTCACTACCTATATGGACAAACTGTAGACTCTGTTCTCGATTTTTGGACATACCTCAACGACCGTCATTATGTCGTTGTCTGTCACCCAAAATACAGACAATTTTTCTCGAACTTCCTTGGGAGTGCTTTCCACGACCCGCCTCGCAGCTGGAATGTGTTAAGCCAAGAGTGAAGATGGTTTCCTGTTTGAACCAATGAACATTTCTGAAGTAGTGAACGGAACACATCAATTTCAAGAAGACGTGACTCAACGTATTACCAGCGGGGCGCCGAAGGCGTCTGATCAATTACACAACAAAAATAAACAAAAAATAAAATAAAAATAAAAATAAAATTCAGAAAAAGGAAGATTTTGTTTTGTTTGTAAGGATAGCCCTAACCTTGAATTTCCATATTTCCCCTGGTATATAGGCAGCTCTTTGTGGAAGGTTTAGTCAGGAGCCAACGCCTGAAGTGGACAAGATTTTTTTTTTATTTTGTTATAGGATGAAACGTGGCGGTGACACTTAGTTTCTTTTTTTAGTGCCATTTTCCTATGGGGCTTTAAAACAAGAGAGAAAAAAAGGAGTAATCTTAAAAAAAGTAAAAGAAAAAAAGCAAAATTGAAAAAAAAGAGATTCCCTTGTGCGTTGCGGTGCTCGTACTGTATGACATAGCAGTTCCAATCTCGGTAGAAGCCGCTGACTACAACCTTTTATTTTTCGTTTTAATTAATGGAGTTGCAAACTGCTAGTAAACATTCCTTATACGAAGTCTGAATAATGCCTTTAAACATCAATCTTCGTCCGATTTCGACTTAGTAAATTAAGTTAATATCATGGATGTCTGCTTTGCAAATGCCAAGGTGCTTCACTGTAAAATAGATCCTGAAAAGATTCAACCGACCAACGATATAAATTTGAACTATGTTCGTCATATAGGCCTGACATGTCAGGAGGTGGTTTATGAAGTGCATATGTTGATTAATATAGTTCCCTTGTTCTAAATTTTTGCAATAACATTTAACTGTAGACGTTTTCTAACACCGGCGTTAGCAATTCCTTTCCGTTCTCTCAAACCTCCAAAACGACAAATTTTTCTGGTTTAAATCTGATGACCTTAACTATCACTTCCGATCAACATTAAATACTTCATAAACCCATACATGGAACTCCAAATGTGCAGTGTTCCTGCACTGCTACAGAGCATGCATTGCAAGGTATTCACACAGTTTATCGCGTAGACTTACCATAAGGAATGAAACAAAAACTGTAATACACTTTACACCACAGACGCTCACTCTGGCTTGACGAAAACATCCAAACATTGACCTAAAGTTGCACAAATAATTGAGTTTGAAAGGAAAAGAAACGAGGTATGAAGCATTTATAAATTCATCGAATGTATTGAGGTGGTTTAATTTCGTCCCAGTCTATAAAATTAATTTCGGGCCATACTCAGCTCTTGCCGATTAATGTAATATAATACCCGCCTACTAATCAGGGCGTCTGTCTCCGTTGCTTTTGAGCGTGAATGGAAGTTGTAGAAATTTTCTGTGGAGCAACATTTAATAATAAAGCGTTTTAAATCATCAAAAGCGATGAGCGGGAGCAGGCGCTTTCGATAAAGAACGGGGGAGTGCAGCGGCGCTGCTGTCGCCACGGCCGCTGCCAGTAGCCAGCAAACGGATCCCGGAGCTTTGCCGCATACGGCGTCCAGAGGAGGACAGTCTGCAGGAAATGTGCCGCAAAATCGTTACTGGATAAAATTTTGATATCGGTGTGTCAGAAAGCGAAATAGATTCAATCTGCGCTACCATTACATTCACGTCTTCGGCATTCAGACAGAAGAGGCTATAAAAATATTTTATGCCAGCTGCTCTCGATCCACTGACATTATGAACGGAAACAACGCACGCTACCGCTAGACCACAGGCGTAATAAGCCTAGAGGTTCTCTATCATGGGACAAGTTTTCCTCCAGGAAGTGCCGCAGTCTACAGTGTTGCCAGATTGTGCAGATAACCGCACTTGGAGAATTATTGAGTTGGCCAGTTTTTCTGTGCCATGTTGCGATCGGCGCGGACTTAGCCTCTAAAGCGGCCGGCCGCCGGTCGAGTTTTATGTCAAAGAGTGTACATGTATCACATTGGAACAACTGAAATAAGATGTTCAAACGTACCTATGTTCCGTATTTTAATTGAAAAAAACCTACCTGTTACCAACTGTTCGTCTGAAATTGTGAGTCATATGTTTGTGACTATTACAGCGCCATCTATCACAAAGCGAAAAAAGTGGTCCAAGTAAAACACTCATATTTCTTTACGTACTACACGAATATGTAATAAAAATTTGTGGTTCTATTAAAAAAACGCAGCTGACATCCGTTTGACCTATGGCAGCGCCATCTAGCGGGCCAACCATAACGCCATCTGGTTTCCTCCTTCAAGCTAGACAAGTTTTGTTCTTTGTAGTTTTTAGGTTTGATACTTATTTCGTGAGATATTTGGCCCGGTCACTATCAATGGACCACCCTGTATAGTGTATAAATGTATAGACAGGGTGTTGGCAATCGCCATTACAAGCATCTAGGACTTGCAGGGGGCAGTAAGTACATAATATTTTGAATAGGAACCTATGTCCGGGAATGTTCTTCAACGGTTTCAGTTCAAATGTTTAACTCATCCACTTCTGCTTGAGGAATTGAATTAGGCGTGAGGCAGTACAATTATTGGGTAACAAGTCGAAAGGAAACATAATAATACATCCATTTATAACTAGGAACATTAGTTTGTATTAATACTTATTCATTACACGTTCATATTATTTCAAAACAAAACAGAATCCAGTAAACGTTTGGTACAGAACGTAATGTTAGAGTGTTAACAGAAACAAATATGATTTGTTGTGCTTCCTTTCGAAGTGCTAGCTAATAATTACACTGTATCACGCCTAACTCAATTCTTCAAGCATAAGTGGATGAGTTAAACATGTGAACTGAAACATTTGTAGAACGGAAACGATACGTTTCCGGACATGGATTCCTTTTCAATATAATATGTACTCACTCCCCTCTATAAGTCCTAAAAGTTCGTGACAGGAATTTCCGAACATCCTGTACAAAGACAAGTTGCTGTTATCAAAACTTTCGAAAAGTTCTTGACCGATTTACTCCAAACGTTCGGACGAACATAGGCCACACGTTTTTAGTGTACATGGTATACAAAAGTATGTATACTATATAAAAAGAAAAAAATTTTATCAAAAGGCTCGAAAAGTTCTTGGCCGATTTACTTTATATTCTTAGACGATACTCTAACAAACGTTCGGGCAGACATAAGCTACAAATATTTTCTAATGTATATGGTATATCAATCTGTACTACATAATGAGGAAACTTAATTAGCAAAAAACTCTTTAACGTTTCTGACCGATTTACTTCACATTTTTACGTGATACTCTAATAAACGTTCCGAAGGACATAGACTACACATATTTAACATACGTTGTATGTAAAAACCCATATCTATACTACTACTACATAAAAATAAGTAGTTGTTCAACGTTATTACGCCGGCCGGAGTGGCCGTGCGGTTCTAGGCGCTACAGTCTGGAGCCGAGCGACCGTTTCGGTCGCAGGTTCGAATCCTGCCACGGGCATGGATGTGTGTGATGTCCTTAGGCTAGTTAGGTTTAATTAGTTATAAGTTCTAGGCGACTGATGACCTCAGAAGTTAAGTCGCATAGTGCTCAGAGCCATATGAACCATTTGAATCAACGTTGTTACCAAAAATATCTAGAGCGAATTACTTCAGATTTTTACATGACAACTTAATAAACGTTCAGCTGGACATAGACTTCTTAATTTTCTATGTATATGGCGAGTAGACATACTCGTATATACTTTATAAAAGGGGAAGTTCTTGACCGATGTACTTCAAATTTTTACACGACAAAACATTCAGATGAACGAATGCTACACATTTTTAATACATAGTCTGTACAGCTATAAAAGGCAAGTCGTTTTTTAAAGTTTTCAAGAAAAGTCTCAGAGTTCTTGAGCGATTTACATGAAATTTTTACTCTATGCTGTTATGAACATTGTGTGAAAAGGCAAGTAATTGATTAACTTTCTTACAAAAAAATCTCGAAAAGCACTTGGCCGATTTACTTCAAATAAACATTGTGACATTTAGTCATAAACATTTAGACTGACATAGTCTACATATTTTTTAATATACGTGGTGCACAAATATAAAGAGCATGTGTAAATAATAACCGTTGTCAGCAAATATCTGGAAAATTACTTGACTGATTTAAATCAAATTTTTACATGGTACTCTAATATACAGTTGGATGGACATAAGCTATATGTTTCTTTCATATACGTGCTACATAAAATTATATAAAATATATAAACGGGAAATGTGGTCCTACTTATCAACAGATGCAAACTATACTGTCATTGAAGATACTATCCTCGCAGATTCAGCGGCTGGAGAAGTCTCTCCTGTAACCTTATATTAATGATCCCAACCGATTTACCCATTCGTTAAGTGACTTCATCTTCCCAGTAGACGTTTCGTTTGCAATAACAATAAACAAGATTCAAGGTCAGATAGAGAGAGGAAGAGGAGATGGGGAGAGGAAGGAGTGGGAGAATGAAAATGGACAAAGAGAGGGGGACGAAGAGATGGGTAGAGAGAGGGATGAGGAGGAGGTGGGCCATGGTAGTGGGGAGAAGCAGGTGGTGGACAAAGAGAGGGGGTAAGAGGAGGAGATTGAAAAGGAGAGGGGAAGGAGGGTATGGAAAGAGAGAGGGTGAAGAGGGAGATTTAGCAATTGTGAAGCATTACGGAATTCGCTAGTGGAGTGCAGATGTGGAACAAAAACTGTTCTGGCGTCCACGGAATTTATAGCGATTGCTGCAAGTAGATATGGCGTTCCAAGTTATGTATTAAACAAACTTTCGCAGGTTGTTGACTGATGCCTCGGGATGTGTCCTGTCAAACTCTCCCTTATTTCCGTTATGATGCACCCTAACGCTCTTTTCTCCCCAATTTAATT
Source organism: Schistocerca serialis cubense (assembly GCF_023864345.2). Lineage (NCBI taxonomy): Eukaryota > Metazoa > Arthropoda > Insecta > Orthoptera > Acrididae > Schistocerca > Schistocerca serialis. Next base: position 187,077,812 of record NC_064646.1, on the reverse strand, counting down.
CATTTGTTAACGTTTCGTTTCCAATTGTGACAAGACTTTCAGAAGAGAACATTTAACTTTATAGCCATGTTATAACACTGGGATGACAAAAGTCATGGGATATCTCCTAACATTGTATCGGACCTCCTTTTACCCGGCATAGTGCAGCGACTCGATGTGGCATGGACTCAACAAGTCGTTGGAAGTCCCCTTCCGTCCATTTATGCGAAAGTGTTGCAGTGAGGGGTTTTGTGCACGAACTGACCTCTCTATTATGCCCCATGAATGTTCGACGGGATTCATGTCAGGCGATCTGGGTGGGCAAATCGTTTGCCCGAGTTCTGGAGAATGTTCTTCAAACTAATCGGGACCTATTGTGACCCAGTGACATAGCGCATTGTTATGCGTAAAACATGAAGTGCATGTATAGCTGCAAATGGTCTCCAAGTAGTCGAACACAACCATTCCCATCTAATGATCGGTTCAGTTGGGACAGAGGACCCAGTCCATTCCATGTAAACACAACCTATACCATTAAAGAGCCACCACCAGCTCGCACAGTGACTTCTTGACAGCTTGGGTCCATGGTTTCTGTGCTGCAGTCTTACCCTGCCATCGGCTCTTACCAACCGAAATCGGGACTCATATGACCAGGCCATGGCTTTCCAGTCGTCTGGGATCTGGGATTCAATCGGTATGTTCAGGAGCCGGGGTGGGGGGGGGGGGGGTCGCTGCAGGCGATGTCGAGCTGCGTCGGTCGTCTGCTGCCATAGCCCATTAACAACAGATTTCGCCGCACGGTCCTACCCGAAAGGATCGTCGTATTTCCCACGTTGATTTCGGCGTTTATTTAATGTAGTGTTGCTTGTTTTTTAGTTAGTACTGACAACTCTATGCGAACTTCGTTGCTGTCGGTCGTTAAGCGAAGTCCGTCAGCGGCCAGGGCAGGTAACCGGAACACTAAGGGCCACAAGACAGAAAATTCCGTGGTGCACTTAGACTTCAAATAACCAAAATACACTTAAACTCCACCGTATGGCGGCGAAACTTTCGCCAACTCGAACACTCGCTGCTGCTCACGGGAGCCGGCCGGAGTGGCCGAGCGGTTCTAGGCGTTACAGTCTGGAACCGTGCAACCGCTACGGTCCCAGGTTCGAATCCTGCCTCGGGCGTGGATGTTTGTGATGTCCTTAGGTTAGTTAGGTTTGAGTAGTTCTAAGTTCTAGGGGACTGATGACCTCAGAAGTTAAGTCCCATAGTGCTCAGAGCCATTTGAACCATTTTGCTCATGGGAACACCACCAACAGCCAACCATGAAAACCAACAGCACAATGTGAACAGACTGGCTTCGGTAATTAAATCATCACTCAATTTTGATATCCTGGGTCGGTGAACCACGAACCTCGTAGCAATCGGAACAACTCCCACACACTCCGACACTGCATAGAGACCGCCAGCGGGCCCGGCCCACTGCGCTGCGCGGAGATTTCCTGACTGATCCACACCAACCAACCGACTGCCGCACACCAGCTAGCCAGAAACTATCAGCGCCAGACCACAGATAGTACGAGGTGTGAATACCGATACACACCGTTGCTGCCACACATAGAAAGAGGAAGAACCACGGCATGACCACAATAAGTACGGGAAACCAAACGCAGAATAACAGTCAAAGTTTAAACCAACGGATAAGCTGGGGCCAGCACAGCTCACTTTTTTTCACTGTCTGGTCTCTGCAGACATTCTTCAAGCGCTTATGTATATCTGCGATGCTCTGATTGGCTGCCAAGAGAAACTTAAAGACATCTCTCTGGTTGGAACGCACAACCGATGCAGATCCCAATTTGAAGGCTATGTACAACGCCGCCACCTATCGAAGCTTCCTGAAGCTATAGAGACTGCAGCGGGAATATTTCGCTATTGTCCTACAGCAAATTTCACATTTTTCGACGAAATTGGGCAAGAAAAAAAAGTATTATATTACTTATTGAACGCCACTCCTACATCTTCCTCCTTACAAGTTCACCCTCACTGTGCCTCGCCACTCCTTTTTGTCAGGCAGTTTTGGAGTTTCTGTTTTCGAATGCTGTGATATTAAAGGTGACAAAAGAATCGCTTCCTTACAAGGGCTTGCTTGACAGTCAATGGGATGGAAGAAACGTATCTTTCATTAGTTTCACTTGTCGAAACACTCGCCAAATGCGTGATCATGACACAACAGGCGCAACCGAGTCGCGTTTATCCCATACTGCACAACATTACAGTTACCATATATAATAGCATTCTTGGTTAACACATTGGACTCGCATCCGGGATGACGACGGACCAAATCCCCATTCGGCCATTCAGATTCACTAAAGCATTCCACGCAAATGCCGGGATGGTGCATCTCACGGAACGAAAAGATGTATTGTCCTATGGCTCCAGACCCCTCTAAATCGCACCCAATGACGCAACCGGTGGAGTAAGATACGATGGTCGGTCAGTACCGATAAACCCGCCAGGTCTTGTGGAAGGAATTTAAAATATCAATGAGTTGGAATTAGTGAATTCATACTGTAATGGTGGCAGTAGGAATGGGAGGATGGAGTTTAGCTGTTATTTCATCATTCATTTACTAAACACATTAAATTTCAGTTTACAAAATTTAATTAAAATGTTTTTAATTTCTAATTTTCTGTCCAGCCAAAACAGCAACAAGAATTGCTTTCCTATAGATACGACACTGTTAGCTTCCTCAATAAAAGCCAAATGCAGGAGACAATAAAGGGTAATTTAAATTCATGGTGATTGTGCAACCCCAAAGAGTAAGAGCGGTAAGATTCAAAAACATTAAAATCAGGTAATGAGTTTTCACTATTGAAAATAAGCAGAAGCCAAAAAGAATTCCACTGCACGATACGTGCAGTTTGTTGTTGTTGTGGTCTTCAGTCCTGAGACTGGTTTGATGCAGCTCTCCATGCAACTCTATCCTGTGCAAGCTTCTTCGTCTCCCAGTACCCACTGCATCCTTCTGAATCTGCTTAGTGTATTCATCTCTTGGTCTCCCTCTACGATTTTTACCCTCTACGCTGCCCTCCAATACTAAATTGGTGATCCCTTGATGCCTCAGAACATGTCCTACCAACCGATCCCTTCTTCTGGTCAAGTTGTGCCACAAACTTCTCTTCTCTCCAATCCTATTCAATACCTCCTCATTAGTATGTGATCTACCCATCTAATCTTCAGCATTCTTCTGTAGCACCACATTTCGAAAGCTTCTACTCTCTTCTTGTCCAAACTGGTTATCGTCCATGTTTCACTTCCATACATGGATACACTCCATACAAATACTTTCAGAAATGACTTCCTGACACTTAAACCTATACACGATGTTAACAAATTTCTCTTCTTCAGAAACGCTACCCTCACCACTGCCATTCTACATTTTATATCCTCTCTACTTCGACCATCATCAGTTATTTTGCTCCCCAAATAGCAAAACTCCTTTACTACTTTAAGTGTCTCATTTCCAGCATCACCCAATTTAATTCGACTACATTCCATTATCTTCGTTTTGCTTTTGTTGATGTTCATCTTATATCCTGTTTTCAAGACACTGTCCATTCCATTCAACTGCTCTTCCAAGTCCTTTGCTGTCTCTGACAGAATTACAATGTCATCGGCGAACCTCAAACTTTTTATTTCTTCTCCATGGATTTTAATACCTACTCCGAATTTTTCTTTTGTTTCCATTACTGCTTGCTCAATATACAGATTGAATAACATCGGGGAGAGGTTACAACCCTGTCTTACTCCCTTCCCAACCACTGCTTCCCTTTCATGTCCCTCGACTCCTATAACTGCCATCTGGTTTCTGTACAAATTGTAAATAGCCTTTCGCTCCCTGTATTTTACCCCTGCTACCTTTAAGATTTGAAAGAGAGTATTCCAGTCAACATTGTCAAAAGCTTTCTCTAAGTCTACAAATGCTAGAAACGTAGGCTTGCCTTTCCTTAATCTTTCTTCTAAGATAAGTCGTAAGGTCAGTATTGCCTCAAGTGTTCCAGTATTTCTACGGAATCCAAGCTGATCTTCCGCGAGGTCGGCTTCTACTAGTTTTTCCATTCGTCTGTAAGGAATTCGTGTTAGTATTTTGCAGCTGTGGCTTATTAAACTGATTGTTCGGTAATTTTCACATATGTCAACACCTGCTTTCTTTGGGATTGGAATTATTAAATTCTTCTTGAAGTCTGAGGGTATTTCGCCTGTTTCATACATCTTGCTCACCAGATGGTAGAGTATTGTCAGGACTGGCTCTCCCAAGGCCGTCAGTAGTTCCAATTGAATGTTGTCTACTCCTGGGGCCTTGTTTCGACTCAGGTCTTTCAGTGCTCTGTCAAATTCTTCACGCAGTATCGTATCTCCCATTTCATCTTCATCTACATCCTCTTCCATCATCATAATATTGTTCTCAGGTACATCGCCCTTGTATAGACCCTCTATATACTCCTTCCACCTTTCTGCTTTCCCTTCTTTGCTTAGAACTGGGTTTCCATCTGAACTCTTGATGTTCATACAAGTGGTTCTCTTATCTCCAAAGGTCTCCTTAATTTTGCTGTAGGCATTATCTATCTTACCCCTAGTGAGATAAGCCTCTACATCCTTACATTTGTCCTCTAGCCATCCCTGTTTAGCCATTTTGCACTTCCTGTCGATCTCATTTTTGAGGCGTTTGTATACCTTTTTGCCTGCTTCATTTACTGCATTTTTATATTTTCTCCTTTCATCAATTAAATTCAATATTTCTTCTGTTACCCAAGGATTTCTACTAGCCCTCGTCTTTTTACCTACTTGATCCTCTGCTGCCTTCACTACTTCATCCCTCAAAGCTACCCATTCTTCTTCTACTGTATTTCTTTCCCCCATTCCTGTCAATTGTTCCCTTATGCTCTCCCTGAAACTCTGTACAACCTCTGGGTCTTTCAGTTTATCCGGGTCCCATCTCCTTAAATTCCCACCTTTTTGCAGTTTCTTGAGTTTCAAACTACAGTTCATAACCAATAGATTGTGGTCAGAGTCCACATCTGCCCCTGGAAATGTCTTACAATTTAAAACCTGGGTCCTAAATCTCTGTCTTACCATTATATAATCTATCTGATACCTTTTAGTATCTCCAGGGTTCTTCCATGTATACAACCTCCTTTCATGATTCTTAAACCAAGTGTTAGCTATGATGAAGTTGTGCTCTGTGCAAAATTTTACCAGGCGGCTTCCTCTTTCATTTCTTAGCCCCAATCCATATTCACCTACTACGTTTCCTTCTCTCCCTTTTCCTACACTCGAATTCCAGTCACCCAGGACTATTAAATTTTCGTCTCCCTTCACTCAGTGCAGTACTCAGTTATAATTAAAACATTAAATGCAGAAAATAAGTTAACACAGAGTGAATGCAAGTGAGAGCATAGAACCAAATAAAATTAGCCAACAGAATACTCAGGATTTTCAGTATCACTTAAGAGAGCCCGTGGTCCTGCTGAAATGGTCACTGTGAAATTACTAGAATCAACACTACGCCTGACGTATGTCGAACAGCCTATTTCTGAGATGTGTGTGCAATGGTAAGACAAAGCCAACATCACGTAAATATATAATCCAGTTTATTGCTTCTGCTCTAAATCAGTCCCATAAACGTTCAACACACATGTAAATTAACATAGTCAAACTTACACAGAGCGACTGTATACATCCAGTATGCCGTTCTGCCTTCCTGTAACTACGGCACCGTCAGTACCACAGGTAGACTTACAACATGCACTGGAGCTTGGATAGAGTTGCATGCACTACAGGTTCATACACACAGACAGCTCAAGTCTAAATCCAGATATCACAGTCCAGTAAAAGAACAGGGCAGACTGCTTCACTGAAACCACACCAGATGTGCCATATTTGCTACCATCAAACTTCACATTTTTGTAACCACTGTCCAGGAACCAGCAGCTATCAAAGTATCCCCATCAGTGCTTGCTGTTTGACTGCCTCTGCCTGTGCCTTCTAGTGGTCAGTCTTCATCTCACTGTGGGCCTCGACATTCTGTCTGTAGTACACAACAGCCTCCCACTTTGGCTCCGGACAACAATGGTGTAGCGCCTCTCCAACCAGCAACGTACTCTCGCTGCAGCACTGGTGCGACTGAAGCTCTGCTGGCGCACCCCTCAAAGTTGCCATGGACATCTGGTGTGCAGAGACGTCACACATACAAATACTTGGATGCTTTGTAGGGTTACGAAATGGATCGATCACATAGGCTGAGCCATACGTAAAACTAATGTTAGACTGCAGCTGATTAGAACAACACTAGGGAACTACAATCGGTCTGTTAAAGAGACTGCGCATATAGAGCACTCGTCTGTCCGATCCTATACGGTGATGACTGACAGGACGACATTCCTGACAATCTTTGATGCTGTTGACACCCCATGGAAGGGTTAATCCTTCTCTAGAGACATCGTGGGCCAGCTACCTCACTGAACATGATCGCTCCCCTTTGGAGTGGAATGCGACTGGCATTTTTGCTCTGGTGTACAGTTTGGAACCACAAGAGATCGTCCAGTGGAGCCACAAGAGGCCGTCCAAAACCATTCGACGACATTTGAACGCGATCCGAAGCAGTAAAGGATGCTTATGCTTTTTCAGGCCTTCTGTTTTTCGCCCTCCTGTGGCGTGATAATGGAGGGTTGCATCATTCACATAGGCGTGAGTAAAACCGCAAATGGTCCCTCTGAGACCCCCCCGTTTGGCAACACCCTCGGTGCCACCAGCTCTCGTTCGTTGAGCACTTTAAAAATGTACCTGTACAAAGGAAACCCGTGACGAGAGTCATAGACACCTGCAAGTAAGCAACCACTTGATACTTCCCCATTCTGACATGTCTACTACACTGAAGAACCAAAACAAACTGGTACACCCACCTAAAATCGTTTAGGGCCCCCGTGAGCACGCAGAAGTCCCGCAACGCAACGTGGCATGGAATAGACTAATGTCTGAAGTAGTGCTGGAGGGAATTGACACCATGAAACCTGCAGGCCTGTCCATAAATACGCAAGAGTTCCAGGGGGTGGAAACCTCCTTTGAACAGCAAGTTGCAAGGCACCCCAGATATGCTCGATAATGTTCATGCCTGTGGAGTTTGGTGGCCAGCGGACGCGTTTAAATCAGAAGAGTGTTCCTGGAGCCACTCTGTGTGCAATTCTGGACGTGTGGAGTGTCGCATTGTCCTGCGTGTCACCTGTCAGTGTCGTATCTAGACGTATCAGGGTTCCATGTCATTCCAACTGCACACGCCCCAAACCATGACTGAGCATCCACCAGCTTGAACAGTCGCCTGCTGGCATGCAGCGTCCATGGATTCATGAGTTTGTCTCCATGCCCATATATATCCATCCGCTCGATACAACTTGAAACGAGACTCGTGCGACCATACAACATGTTTTCAGTCATCAATAATCCAAAGTCGGCGTTGACGGCCCCAGACGAGGCTGTATGTCATGCTGTTATTAAGGGTACACGAGTGGGCTTTCTGCTCCGAAAGCCCATATCGAAGATGTTTCGTTGAAAGATCTGCACGCTGACACTTGTGATGGCCCAGCATTGAAATCTGCAGCAATTTGCGGAAGGATTACTAGGCTCTCGCTAATCTGGCCATTCCTGGCACATATGGGTGCCAGATTAGCAGAAGTGCCGGATTATTGAGTGTCTGAAATTTGTTTTATTCATTTATTTTGAAAACATAGGGGATATAGGGTGCTGTGCTTTATTAAACGGAACGATACAATTTTAAAACATACAGGATAAAATTTATTAAATACATTAATTTTCAGAAAACTTAGTCCTTGAATGTACAATATACTGTACATAATTATACAGTCCTATCACTCACTATGAAACATATCCCTAATTTTTAACTTTCGCGGTGATGATACGCGACGGTGGCATACTTTATCACGCAACCGCTTTACAAGCATTACATCGGTACTGTGTGTATCTGGTTGTTGCATAATGTACTCGAGGAAGACCTCGGCATCTTCAGCACCAGCGGTGTGAGAAATCTTCATGCCCTCTCCTCCTGTGTCCTCTTCTTCATCACTTTCATCATTACCTTCTTGCACGCTTTTGATTATTTCTTCATCTGTTAAAGTTTGGTCATTATCACAGTTTTCCTCTTCAGCCACTTAATAACATCTTCATCCTCAATTTCTTCTCCTCATGTAATATTGTGGAACATGTCAGTGTACAAAGCAATCGATAATTCCGAATTGACTGGCTCATCGCTGTTAATCACTACTGGATCCAACTCGGCATCAGTGGATGGCCGCAATTTTCTCCAGCTCTTCATTATGGTAGCGCTCTCCACTTTATCCCATGCTTCGGCTCCTTGGAAAACAACATCACGTATGTTAATTGCTTTCCACGCCTTCAGCATAGTCTCGATAGGGTCGTTTTCACTTTCGTTCAGCAAGGAGAAGAGAAGTGAATGTCGATAATGACGTTTAATTGATTCCAAAATTCACTGGTGCATGGGCTGAAGTAGGGCTCTCTCATTGGGTGGGAGAAAGAGTGCTTCTACATGTATACCATCGGACTTTAGAGAAACATCTGAAGAATGACTGGGAGCATTGTCAATTACAAGGATAGCTTTCAGTGGAAGGTCTTTCTTCTGTAGCTCTTTTCTCACTACTGGTACAAACGTTTCATGCAACCACCGAGGGAATATTTGTCTGTCCAACCACCCTTTCTTCTGAGCACAAAACTGCGTTGGTTGAGTTTTATTTATGTCAGTGTGTTGAAAACAACGTGGATGTTAGGATTTCCCAATCACCATAAGCGCTAGTTTACGTCTCCTATTTGCATTACAACATGCCATTAATGTTACTCGCTGTTTCTGTTGCTTGTAACCACGAGCTTTCTTCTCGTTCTTGGCAGCTAATGTTTTTGAAGGAAGCATCTTGTAAAACAGTCCTGTTTTATCAGTATTATACAAGACATCAACAGTTAAATCTTCTTCTTCTATTACCTTCCGTATCGTGCTTACAAACTCATCAGCATCCTTATCGTTAACTGAGCGACTTTCCCCGGTGACTGTCAGCTGCCGAATGCCATGTCGTTTTTTCCAGTTTGATAGCCAACCTTCGTTCGCTGCAAACAAGTCACTACCGCCAAATTGTTAAATGCAGCTGATTTTTACTTTGTAATATGGCCACAGACTGGAATTCCTTTACTGTGTTGTCGTGTGAACCATCTATAAACAGCTACGTCCAGTTCTTCATTCTCACTCCTTCGCATAACCTTGCATTTTCCCAACTCACTATCCATTTATGATGTGTACTGTCCAATAACATCTTCTTTCTTTTTGATGTCATAAATTGTTGCTCGTCCAACATTGAACTTAGCAGCGATGGCTTTTTGCGAAGAACCTCGATTTAACTTATCTAAAATTTCGAGTTTCAGCTTGAGGTCTAGCGTAACGTATTTGCTTTTAGAAGACATGATTCAGGACTGTAACGAAAGCTAAAATTTCAAACACAGTATAAAAAAAACATTGTTTAGTTAAGCATTGTTGCACAAGATAATAATAATTACGGCGTTTGGAAAAAGCGTTCAAATTCAAATGGCTCTGCGCACTATGGGACTTAACTTCTGAGGTCATCAGTCCCCTAGAACTTAGAACTACTTAAACCTAACTAACCTAAGGACATCACACACATCCATGCCCGAGGTAGGATTCGAACCTGCGACCGTAGCGGTCTCGCGGTTCCAGACTGTAGCGCCTAGAACCTCTCGGCGACTCCGGCCGGCGAAAAAGTGTTCGTTTAATTGTTATACGCAGGGTAGAATATTGATCGAGTGTGTGGGGCCTGTACCAAATAAGCGTAATAGGAGCAAGTGAACGGATACAATGAAAGGCAGTACTAATGGTGATAGGTTTGTTTCACCCATGCAAGAGTGTCACGAAGATGTAGAAGAAATGGTTCAAATGGCTCTGAGCACTATGGGACTCAACTGCTGTGGTCATCAGTCCCCTAGAACTTAGAACTACTTAAACCTAACTAACCTAAGGACATCACACACACCCATGCCCGAGGCAGGATTCGAACCTGCGACCGTAGCAGCAGCGCGGCTCCGGACTGGAGCGCCTAGAACCGCATGGCCACCGCGGCCGGCTGGATTTAGAAGAAACTGAACTGGCAGACTATAGAAGGTAGGCGCAAACTATCCCTTAGTAACCTATTTATGAATATTTTAGAACCAACTTCAAATGTTGAAACTAGGAATTCATTACAACCCCCTAATGCCACTCGCATAGAGATCGTGAAGACAAGATTAAACTAATCACAGGACACACCGAGACATTGAAGTAATATTTCTCTGTCTGCTCCACACGATAATGGAAGGGGTAAAGCCCTAATGCCTGGTACAATGGGACGCACCCTCTTCCATGCACTTCAAACTGATGTAGTTGTAGCCGCACGTGGTTCTTCCGAAAATGGCACGGACGATTCAGTTCCTCATCCTTTCGTAAGCCGAGTTTGTTCTCCGTTTGTAGCGACCTCGTTGTCAACGGGACTTAACTTTGCTCTTCCTTGCATCTTCCTTTCCCAGTAAACCATCACGTCACTGATCTGCCAGGTCTCAGCATAGGGCCAATTAACCAAAAATATTAAAAACTCGCACGCAGTGCTCGAAGAAATCTGACACTGCCGTGCCAGAAATAATTAACGTTTGAAGGTTTTGAGAAATCCGAGCAGGAAAAAGGGCTTACCACACTTGTGATTCCAGCCAGTTCTTGTCGAAAGTAACTCTTCATAGCGCCACCAACGGCTGTAGCAACGGAAGACAATGAAAAGGAGGTGAAGAACCGAGTAATGAAAATGAAGATGATGATGATGACGATTAGACAAACGAGCGTGATAAACACGCACCTTCCGTGCGTCTGACAGAACCTTGCGGCTCCGGAGAAACCAGTTAGTCCGTCAGCTGCCCCAGACAGCGCTGAGTTACGACTGTGCACTCCGCCACTCCATCGCAATGAGCCATCGCACCGAGTACCTAATTGCCAGTGTCATGGGTCGAACCGGGCCGTCTGCATCGCGGCCGGTCATCTCTGGTGGCTCCCTGGTATCGTTGGAGTCACATCTCGCTTTCCCCGAGCTGTCTTCGCGATGACGTAGCACCGTGGTCCTTTCACTGGCAAGATTCTGGTTCAAGAAAATACAAGAAGGACCGCAAGGTGCAAAGAATGTTGTCTCGTTTCATTTTAATTCTATCGATTTATTCATACGGAGTCCCTATGTTCCCCTGCACTGTAAGTGAGGATACTAACAAGTAATTAGAACATCTACGGTTTCCACTTCTACGCGCATGCAGTGACACCATTTTGGAGAACGAAGATCTCTTCTGTAAAACTCAACATTCATCGCAAATGATACTCTTATGAAATTCAGCTGGTTAAGTTTTCCAATGAGATTCAAGCAGAAAACAGCGACTAGTGATAAAAAAAAATCGGCTTATGTAAAAGTTATAAGGCTTGATATTGCGAAGAAAGTGCAAAAGCGGTCGCAATTTTCGATTTTATCTTTATTTGTCTAGATCGGTAGTTTACAAAAGGATATGATCGGTTTTGATTGTGCTAGCAATCGTCTTCAGATCTATACAGACAGAAAATGTTCTACCTACTTAAAATGTGTACAACATAAAAGGAAAGTAAGTGACAAAGAACATACCATAAAGTATCGTTGCAGACTGTAATACATCATATATTGTACAATCAAGCACTGCGTCATTAAAACTACTGTGTGTACAGTGATGTGGCTATGGAAGATAAAAAAAAAAGTTCATCTGTTAGAGGACACCACTGTATCCACAAGTACAAAATAAAATTTATCGTATTAAAAAGGTTAAAATGTACGCAAAAGAAAGTTGACAGGTCCACTTAAGATAGTAAAAGATTACAACAACGGAAAATAATGACATTTGGGGACAATATATGAGAAGATAAAACAGTTATTTTAATAAGCAAGTTGCTAACTAATGTGCAACTGCAAAGCAATTTAACAAATAAAGTGCAAGGTACAAAATAGGACTGTTGTACCGTCAAGAAGTTCATTGCACGTAAGTAAATTACTACACGATTTTTCAAATAAGATGTAAGACACAGTAGGACAATGAGGGAACTTTGAGCCACTGTAACGCCCCAAGGACAGAAAACCCCAATTAACAAACTTTGTGAAAACTTAAAGTAGGGAAGTGAGTCATCTTGACAGTGACAACAACTATTGGTGATAAAAAAAAATTAATTACACCGAGTATGTTTTGATTAACACTTAACTACTGAGAGTAACATACAAAGGAGGAGATAAAAGGAAAGGGTTGTCATGCATTATCTTTTAAACATCTATAGAATAAATTTAAATTCATATGAACGTAGGTTAAATCTAAGGAGGTAATTCGGTCAAAGATAACATTTAGCATGGAAGAGAGTTGTAGCCGCATCGAAAAGGAAATTCAGTGCGCCTACAATGCAACTCGGATATGGAAATGTTTAGTTAGCTGCTCTTGAGTCGCCCTAGAGTACTATTGCTATAGTCTTCTGGAAGCAAACGCTAGTAGATTGTTTCAGTTGTGAAAGTTCGGTAGTTCGGGAGAGAGAGACTAAAGCCATACTCAGTCATTCGACTAAATAAAGTAATCTTTACCGTTATCAGCGCGACGGTGATTTTAATTGAGTGATACTGATTTATCGGACTTAACCTTCGGACTGAAGAACAGTTGCGAACTTGATAGTAATCGATCAGTAACACGAAAACTATTCGTAGTCTTGAGTAGGACACAATAATTCAAAGTCATGAAGAAAAACCAATACGCCGTTCAATCAAAAGTTGTTGTCAACGTCACGATTACTGGACTGATGAGAAGCTAATCTTGAATGACATTTCGGTGTGTGTGCGTGATAGGGGCAAACAATTAATTACAAAAAGCTTAATAAATTATTAGTCGAGGGATAAAACACATGTGTCACCTACATGATTCAAGGAATAATATCACGTATGTTCATGCTAGTGATTGAGTCTTTTAAACATTTTAAGTGACTGTTTGAAGACAGGAATAACAGACAGTGAAAGGTGAATAACATAAAAATCAGCATTACGGAGTGTTACAAGGACGTTACTTCAACATAAGTGATCTCTGGAGTAACGTTGTACCGTTGTTAATAATTTGACGTAGCAACGGCATAGCACGGGATTACACAGCAATTATTAATCCTCGCTAAGGATGATGTGAAAAACGACCGTAATGATAGGATTAAGAACCAAGATTTCGCTGCTCAACGAAACTAACCGGGCATAAGATAAAAGATAAACAATTGATCGGTTAACACAAACTGATAAGACTGTTACGGACGAACAATAGAGTATTTCTTAACTACGCGAGGAGCTGTGTTTTACAAGAGTTACAGATGCTGTTCGACGTCATACTGTCGGGGACGAACATCATTACGAGTCGCGTCTCCTCTCGACGAGTACAGAAGGAGGGAAGGGACGTCACACCGCCGATGAATAAACTGAAGACACCAGGGTCGGGATGTGAAAAATCGACTGGTCAAGGCCGCTACCATTGTTTTAGTTCTGGGTAACCTGTATTTTTTGGTATGCTTTCTCTCGGTTATAATAGGTGTTTTTTTATTTTCTGCTAATAACAGAGTAGCCATGGCAGCAGAAAATTTTCATTTTTGAATAAATGTTTTTTAGTGTAATTTTTATTCGTAAAATCTGCGGTGGTTTGAACAACTGCGTTATTATATTAAATGCGGAAAGCTATTACTGCTATTTTGACGACAATGCTGACAGAAACGAGCAGCAAACACATAGCACAAGACCCAGCACAGCATTGCTGAAACAATAATGTCCTTGTTGACGTGTGTCGTGGCGTGAGGTAGGCGAGTACGTGCAGTATGCAAGACGTGCCCCCAAATGCTATGCCAGTGGTAATCAACCTGGTCCCCACCGTCCACTATTGAGAGTTCCTACTTTCAAAGTGGACGATAGGTGGTGGGGGTTTTCAAAACAATGTCATCAGGTTTTCTAAAGATTCTGACACAATGTTTGGTAAGTAATTATTGTTATATGGTTGAACTTGCTGTGACTCTTCTTTATAAATTTTATTAAGGTAGTTTCCTATTTCATAAATCCCAATTACTATGGAACTGGTTAATGGTTAGAAAATTTTACTGCTAATAGAAGTAAAATAATGGGCAGTAATTAAAAAGACGTTGACTATCCCTTATCAGTACGGAAGTGTCTCGCTGTCGACGATGGACATCCGTTACATTGCAGAATGGCACCAAACCTACTCCGGAAATATTCTTAGGAAGTGATGTAGCAGTGAAGTGCTTCACTTGCTTTGAATGATTAATATTTGCCATTTCTATGAAATTATAAAAGAAAAAGGAAATTATGGTAACTTAAGAACTTAATAACAATTCATTCATAGTGTACAATGAAGATAGAACGTACAGTAGCTGATCTGATGCCTGTATCTACCTAATATGCCTTTATCTGCTTGTTGCCCTTGGAAACGGACAAGTTGACACAAAAAACAGAGCTCTTCAGTATCAGTTTTCACCCTTTACCGCTGATTATTCGTAATGCCCAAACAGTGATACGATCCCTGATCACAATATGATTTTTGAGCAGACGTTCAAAAAATTAGAATTAATGTGAGCCGGCCGAAGTGACCGCGCGGTTCTGGCGCTGCAGTCTGGAACCGCGAGACCGTTACGGTCACAGGTTCGAATCCTGCCTCGGGCATGGATGTGTGTGATGTCCTTAGGTTAGTTAGGTTTAACTAGTTCTAAGTTCTAGGGGACTAATGACCTCAGCAGTTGAGTCCCATAGTGCTCAGAGCCATTTGAACCATTTGAATTAATGTGAGAATACTGGTGATTTTTGTAGTATGCAGCCACTTACCACGTTTCGTGACAAGCAGCGAGCGGTGGATGGATTAAGTTCTCTTTTATTTGCCTGTTTAATTTAATATTTTGGTTCTATGTGTCTTGAAACTGAGGCACTCAAAATTTTTCAAGTTTTGTTCGATTTATACCTCTATTACAGGATATCATAGGAATAAAAAACTGAACATCGATTACTTCGGAAATCGGTTATTTTGATTGGTTTTAACAGTGAGGTTGAACTGTTCTGGAAAAAGAACGATATAACCGAAAGACTGTTGTTTCAGTGATAGGCCTGTTGATATTGCCCCGGCCGCCGATGTACCGTGGACGAGAGCAGATGGACCCATACGAAAGCAGGTAGTAAGCGTCATAGTCACTCTTGTTTTTCTATAACATTGCATCACATTTTAACAGACGACGTTATAAAATGTTCAGATCACTACAGCAGCTCCTCGAAAACTTTGAAAATACTTCTTCTCAATAAACTGACGCTCTTCTGAAGAGCACTTTTTGCTACTAAAGATTTCAATTTCTTCCTTCAGCTGTTATATGTAGCAGTTTCAATTTACGTTGTACAGAGTTTATTTTTGTCAACGTCTGTATCAAAAGCTGTTTCATTTTGGGAATATGTGACCTCTTCAGAGTGTCTTTTAAACACAGCTCGCGTCTGACCTACAGTATGTAATAGTGATAATAGTCACTGCAGCTCATTTTGTACAAAGTGCAATCCAAGAATTTGTCACGTTTAGGTCCAGACTTATGCCGGAGACTTAACCTCAAAGCATTGTTGGTTCGAAAATATACTGTAGCATTTCATTTGTTAAGACAGTGATCTACTTTTTAAGGTAATATCGGCAGTTCCCCAAGTGAGTCTATTAGGGTCGTTGTTGTTTACAATATGAAGTAATGATCTGCTTGTAACGTTGGAAACTCCGTGAATCTTTTCGCAGACGATGCGATTCTCTATATGGAGGTTACATTGCCACAAAACTGTAGTAAAATACAGGAAGACCAGCAGAGGATCAACGTTTGTACAGGGACTGGCAGTAGGACAGGAATGTAAATAAATGACGCGTATTACTCGTAAATAAGTGAAGAGATACACGACTATATGTTTACTATATTAGCAGCAAATCACTGTAAACAATAACTACTGTACAATACCTAGGAGTAATTATCCGGAGTGACCTAAAGTAGAACGACCATATAAAAGAATTGTAGGAAAAGCAGAAACCAGGATGAACGCACGAGGCTATACAGATCCTACGACTTTTCTTAGAACAAGGGTTAAGGAAAGGCAAAATTACGTTTACAGCAGTTGTAGACTTAGAGAAAGCTTTTGACAACGTTGACAGGAATACACTCTTTCACATTGTGAATAATCTGGCGCTGTTCTGAAGGGCACTTTTTGCTACTAAAGATTTCAATTTCTTCCTTCACCTGCTATATGTAGCACTTTCGATGTACGTTGTAGAGAGTTTATTTTCGACAACGTCTGTATCAAAAGCTGTTTCATTTTCGGAATATGTGACCTCTTCAGAATGTCTTTTAAACAAAGATCGCGGCTGACCTACAGTATGTAATAGCGATAATAGTCACTGCAGCTCATTTTGTACAAAGTACAATCCAAGAATTTGTCACGTTTAAGTCCAGATTTATGCCGGAGACTTAACTTCAAAGCATTGTTGGTTCGAGAATATACTGTAGCATTTCATTTGTTAAGACAGTGATCTACTTTTTAAGATAATTTCGGCAGTTCCCCAAGGGAGTGTATTAGGGTCGATGCTGTTTACAATATGAAGTAATGATCTGCTTGTAACGTTGGAAACTCCGTGAACCTTTTCGCAGACGATGCGATTCTTTATATGGAGGTTGAACTGCCACAAAACAGTAGTTCAAATGGTTCAAATGGCTCTGAGTACTATGGGACTTAACATCTGAGGTCATCAGTCCCCTAGAATTTAGAACTACTTAAATCTAACTAACCTAAGGACATCACACACATCCATGCTCGAGGCAGGATTCGAACCTGTGACCGTAGCGGTCGCTCGGTTCCAGACTGAAGCGCCGAGAACCGCTCGCCCACGCCGGCCGGCCAAAACTACATCTACATCTACATCTACATACAAACTCCGCAATCCACCATACGGTGCGTGGCGGAGGATACCTCGTACCACAACTAGTAAACTGTAGAAAAATGCAGGAAGACCAGCAGAGGATCAACGTTTGTACAGGGACTGGCAGTTGGACATGAATGTAAATAAGTAACGCGTATTACTCGTAAATAGGTGAAGGGATACTCGACTATATGTTTACTATATTAGCAGCAAATCACTGTAAACAATAACTACCGTACAATACCTAGTAGTAACTATCCCGAGTGACCTAAAGTAGAACGACCATAAAAAAAAATGTAGGAAAAGCAGAAACCAGGATCCAGGATGAATGCACAGATCCTAAGAAAGAACATAGATTAAGGAAAGGCAAACTTACGTTTACAGCAATTGTAGACTTAGAGAGAGCTTTTGACAACGTTGACAGGAATACACTCTTTGACATTCTGAACGCAGCAGGGTTAAAGTATAGAGAGAGTGAAAGCTTATTTGCAACTTTGATGTTTATATGCAGACTGAAGCGATGAATGAAAATCTGTAACAAGGTCGGGATTCGAACCCAGGTCTCCTGCTCACAAGGAGACCACCACTATGCCACTCTGTCACAGTTTCTTTGCACGACTACATCGAGTATACTAGCACGTCTCCCTCCTAAAGTCAGATTGCCATTCATAACACCTGGTATTCCCGCTAAACTCGAACGGCATTGCAGAGGCTTTCCAGCAGTTTAATTTGATTAAAACACCTATGCCTGGTTTTCAGCCAGGATCGCTTATTTCGTTCCAATCTGAGGTGTCATTCCAGTACAGTTGGAGACCGTCTGCAATGCAGTTCGAGTTTAGGGGGAAAACCAAGTGGGTTGAGGCCTGGATGGGAATTTGGATTGACGAGGAGGTACGCTATAATAGTCCGTGAAGTTGTGCAAACCACTGTGACAGAGTGGCGTTCTGGTTAGCGTATCTGCGTAGTGAGTAGGAGACGCAGATTTGATTCCCGACCTTGTACCAATTTTCATTTGTCGTGTCAGTCTATATATAGACATTATAGATGTTTGAGACTTGGAAAGGTCTCTGGAACCATAGAGTTTCATTTATTTCCAACTTGTAGACCCTACAGAAACCAAACGGCAGTTACAAGAGTTGACGGGCCTGAAGAGGAAGCAGTGGTTGAGAAGGGAGTGAGAGAGCGTTATAGTCTGTCCCTGATGTTATTCATCTGTACCTTGAGTAAAGGAAGCCAAAGAAATACTTGGAGAAAGAATTTAAGATTGGAGAGAAGAAACAAAAAAATGAGGTTTGCCAGTGACATTGTAATTACGTCAGAGACAGCAAAGGACTTCGAAGAGCAGTTGGACGGAATGGACAGTATCTTGAAAACAGGATATAAGATGGATATTAACAAAAATGAAACAAGAGTAAGGTAATCTGAAATAAAACAGCCCTTTGTTTTACATTCCTTTTTCGATACCCTAATGAAATACTCCCCGAAGAGGCCATTCATTGAAAGTTTCGTAATTCCAGTTGTATCTAATACGTTATTTGTGTAATACATTAAATTTCATAAAATTTATTATTTCATTTGTTTTCTTGTTGTCATGTTCGTCCAATATATGCTAGCATTATTTTGCATTCACTAATTAAGCTATAATTAAGAAAAATTAGGTTGGCGTTGTTGTTTTTCACTATTTTGTATAATGTGATGTATATCTTATGTAAAAATATTTTATATTGTATACGACAGTTTGGGCATAAAACACGAAAGGTTTTGTGTCTAGTTATTCACAATCACTTTGAACTGTTAATTGTTAATTTTATAAATGCACATTATAATTTTAGTAACTTCATTGTTAAGAACATGTAAATAGGGAGAGCAGTTGGAGGCAGATCACAGACTCGACCACTGTGTCGCACGTCACTCTAATAATCTAACTGTTGTACTACGGTTTTGTGACTACGTAGCCTGTTATGTGGAGTGGGCTCCCACCAAGAAGACGTTGTGCAGCTTGTCATTAATAAACGACTATAAAACGACTTGGTACTTGGATTATTTCATGAAATTCACGTAACTAGATCCAGTTTGCAGATGAAATGGACCGGGACAACAACTTCAGCAATAGCGGCAGGAAGCAGATTACTCCGAGTTACACCGAAGTAAGATATGTATAAGAAACGAACTAAAGTTTATGTCACTGCAGAACTAATGACTAAAGTGTAATGTTTGGAAACTGTCCTAGCAGTAAACATATGTACTTGTCTCAAAGTTATCTTTAAGTGGTGGAGGCCAGAGTGATGAATAACAACCCCCATGATCACACGCTCTTGATGTCATTGGAACACAAGAATAACAAACTGTTCAAATTCTCTGTTTAATCAAATAAACTTTCGACGTATTCCAGTCTCCAATGCCAAAAAAATTTCGTTACTAATTAAATCAGGCAATGCTCAGCGAATTAGATTAGTAAATGAGAAACTGAAAGTAGTAGATGAATTCTGCTATTTCGGCAGCAAAATAACTGATGATGTTCGAAGCAGAGGGGATATAAAATGTAGGCTGACTATGGCAACAAAAGTGTTTCTCAAGAAGAGAAATTTGTGAACATCGGACGTAGAGTTAAGTGTCAGGAAGTGTATTATGGAAGTGTTTGTATGGAGTGTATCCATTCATGGAAGGGAAACATGGACAGTAAACAGTTTAGACAAGACAATAATAGAAGCTTTAAAATGTGGTGCTACTAAAGAATGCTGAAGATTAGGCGGGTAGATCGCGTAACTAATGGTGAGGTACAAAGTAGATTTGGAGAAAAAAGAAATTTGTTACGCAACTTGACTAACAGAAGGAATCGGTTGATAGGATGCATTGTGAGGCATCAAGGAATCATCAATTTAGTATTAGAGGATAGCGTAGGAGGTAAAAAGTAAACAGTGAGACTAAGAGATGAATACAGTAGCAGGTACAAACGCATGTGGATTGCAGCAGTTATTCGGAGACGAATGAAATGGCTCAAAAAACACATGTTGGACCGATTATTGAACGTTGTCATTAGCCTGAAACCCTCACTAACTTCTATTAATTGAAGAGATAGGGAAGATCCAACGATGAGCGACGCATTTTATCTCAGGATAGTTTAGTCGGTGCGATAGTGTTGCGGAGATAATCACCAAACTATAGTAGCAGACGCTGCCAGAGATACATTGTGCATCACGGTTTGCTCCTGACATTCTACGAACGCGCGTTCCTTCAGAATGTTGTTGTTGTCGTGGTCTTCAGTTCGAAAACTAGTTTGATGTAGCTCTCCATGTTAGTCACTCCTGTGCAAACCTCTTAATCTCCAAATATCGACTCTGAGTTACATCCTTCTGAACCTGTATTAATCTCTTAGTCTTCCTCTACAATTTTTGCCCCCACACTTACCTCCAGTGCTGTACTGGTGACACCTTGACGTCTCAGTATGTGTCCTATCAACCGATCCCTTCTTCTCATCAGGATGTGGCACAAATTTCTCTTCTCTTCAGTTCTATTCAGTACCACCTCAGTTACGTCGTCTACCCATTTAATTTTCAATATTCTAGTGTAGCAACAAATTTCAGAAGCTTCTGTTCTCTATTATCGTCCATGTTTCACTTCCATACAAGGTTGAACTTCACACAAATACATTCCGAAAATATTTCCTAGCACTTACGACAACATTCAATGTTAATATTTCCCTAATTGAGAAACGCTTTACCATTGCCATTTTATGTCCTCTTTACTTCATCCACCATCATTTATTTTCCTATCCAAATAGCAAAACTCATCTACTACTTTCAGTCTTGTTTCCTAATCCCCTCAACATCACCTGATTTAATTCGACTACTTTCCATTACCCTTGTTTTGCTTTCGTTGATGTTTATCTTATACCATATTTTCAAGACACTTACCGTTACGTTCAGCTACCATGCCAAGTGCTATGCTGTCTGTGACATAAATAAAATTTCATCGGCAAATCTCAAAGCTTTTATTTCTTCTCCCTGAACTTTAATTCCTATTCTAATTTTTATTTTTTTTTTATTTCCGTTACTGCTTGCTCAATGTACAGATTGAATAACATCGGGATGGACTATAATCCTGTCTCAATCCGTTCTCGACCACTACTTCCCTTTCATGCCCCTCGATTCTTATTACAGCCGCCTGCTTGCTGGAAAAGCTTAAATAACCATTCGCTTCCTGCATTTTATCAATGACACCTTCAGAATTTCAAAGACTCTATTCCGGTCAACACTGTCGAAAGCTTTCTCTATGTCGACAAATGCTATAAACGTCGGTTTACCTTTCCTTAAACGATCTTCTAAGGTATGTTGTAGAGTTAGTATTGCCTCACATATTTCTGCATTTTTCCGGAATCCACAAGATTGGCTTCCGTCAGTATTTCCATTCTTCTGAAAAGAAATCGTGGTAATATTTTGCAACCATGAATTAATAAACTGTCCGCAGCTTTTGGTCTCGCGGTAGCGTTCTCGCTTCCCGGGTATGGGGTCCCGGTTTTGGTTCCCGGTGGGGTAAGGGATTTTCACCTGCCTCGAAATGACTGGGTGTAGTTGTGTCGTCTTCATCATTATTACGATCAGAGGAAGGCAATCGCAAACCATCTCCACTAGGACCTTGCCTATTGCCTAGTACGGCAGTGCGGGTCTCCCGTATCGTTCCCCCACGCTCTGTCAAGGATTATGGACTTCTTCATCATCAGTTAATAAACTTACAGCTCGGTAATATTCTCATCATCAATTCTTTCTTTGGAATTGGATTTATTACACTACTGGCCATTAAAATTCCTACACCAAGAAGAAATGCAGATGATAAACGGGTATTCATTGGACAAATATATTATACTAGAGCTGACACGTGATTACATTTTCACGCAGAACAACCACCTCTAGCTGTAATAACGGCCTTGATACGCCTGGGCATTGAGTCAAACAGACCTTGGATGGCGTGTACAGGTACAGCTGCCCATGAAACTTCAACACGATACCACAGTTCATCAAGAGTAGTGACTGGCGTATTGTGAGCAGCTAGTTGCTCGGCCACCATTGACCACACGTTTTCAATTGGCGAGAGATCTGGAGAATGTGCTGGCCAGGGCAGCAGTCGAACATTTTCTGTATCCAGAAAAGCCCGTGCAGGACCTGCAACATGCGGTCGTGCATTATCCTGCTGAAATGCAGCGTTTCGCAGGGATCGAATGAAGGGTAGAGCCACGGGTCGTAACACATCTGAAATGTAGCGTCCACTGTTCAAAGTGCCGTGAATGCCAACAAGAAGTGACCGAGACGTGTAACCAATGGCAGCCCATACCATCACGCCGGGTGATACGCCAGTATGGCGATGGCGAATACACGCTTCCAATGTGCGTTCACCACGATGTCGCCAAACAAGGATGCGACCATCATGATGCTGTAAACAGAACCTGGATTCATCCGAAAACATGACGTTTTGCCAATCGTGCCCCCAGGTTCGTCGTTGAGTACACCATCTCAGGCGCTCCTGTCTGTGATGCAACGTCAAGGGTAACTGAAGCCATGGTCTCCGAGCTGAGAGTCCATGCTGCTACAAACTTCATCGAACTGTTCGTACAAATGGTTGTAGTCTTGCAAACGTTCCCATCTGTTGATTCAGGGATCGAGACGTGGCTGCACGATCCGTTACAGCCATGCGGATAAGGTACCTGTCATCTCGACTGCTAATGATACGAGGCCGTTGGGATCCAGCACGGCGTTCCGTATTACTCTCCTGAACCCGCCGATTCCATATTCAGCTAACAGTCATTGGATCTCGACCAACGTGAACAGCAATGTCGCGATACGATAAACCGCATTCGCAATAGGCTACAATCCGACCTTTATCAAAGTCGGAAACGTTATGCTACACATTTCTCCTCCTTACATGAGGCATCACAACAACGTTTCACCAGCCAACGCCGGTCAACTGCTTTTTGTGTATGAGAAATCGGTTGGAAACATTCTTCATGTTAGCACGTTGTAGGTGTCGCCACCGGCGCCAATGTTGTGTGAATGCTCTGAAAAGCTAATCATTTGCATATCACACCATGTTCTTCCGGTCGGTTAAATTTCGCGTCTGTAACACGTCATCGTCGTGGTGTAGCAATTTTAATGGCCAGTAGTGAATATTCATCATAAAGTCTGAGGTCTAAGCAGGAATTTCATTCGGTAGGACGACGGTTCAAACTCGCTTCCTGATTTAGCTTTTGCGTGATCGTTTGAAAGGGCACGGCCGATTTCCTTCCCTGTCCTTCCCTAATCCGAGCTTGTACTCAGTTTCTAATGGGTCACTAAACACTAATATCCTCCTCGTCGTGAAAAGGAGTACGTAGAGGTCAAATGTAAGGATTTAAAGGCCTTTATCGGTAGGGAAAAGCCTACGGAAAAATTGGCCTTTTGAGAAAAGAGAAGGCTTCCATGTACGTCTCGCTAAATGACCAATAAGAGAAAGTGAAAGAAATTTCACTCCATAGGAGGTCTACCAACAGCATTCTTTACAGCGTCATTTACCAATGGAAATGTGGTGTAGACGGCCACTGTGGCCGAGCGCTTCTAGGCGCTTCAGTCCGGAACCGTGCTGCTGCTACGGTCACAGGTTCGAATCCTGCCTCGGGCATGGATGTGTGTGATGTCCTTAGGTTAGTTAGGTTTAAGTAGTTCTAAGTCTAGGGGACTGATGACCTCAGATCTTGTCTCATAATGCTTAGAGTCATATGAAATTTGAACAGTGGTGTAAGATGCAAGGGGTGCGTACAGTGGTACCCTCTGAACAGTAATACTGTTGAGATACTGTGAAATGTCTCACGTTTTGAAGTTTCATGGGAATGGGAAAGCAAGATTGCAGTTGACGTCCGTACTATAGGGATTAATTCCCGGAAAGTACTACTTCAGAATGCATCCAGCTGAAACTCGGAGCTGCATCAAACCGTCCTCGAACTGAAGACCACAACAACAACAACCTGTCACAACGTTCTTAATAGAATGAAGCGTACTATAAAAACGGTGAGGTAATGCCTGAAACATAATTTTTCCCCTTAACAACTACATGATGAAATTACCTACAAAACGCAAGTGAAGAAGCAAATCACTACTGACTGCGAGGTCTGCTGCATTTCCTGTCGTTTTTATGTACAAAAGTCACAGAGTTCCTACTAATTTAGAAACGCAATACACAAAGCACAGCGTCCTTTGTCGCCCATGAAAGAAACGGTATTGCTGCATAAAGCTGCGACGATCATAAATAAAAGCGCTCGGAAAAAAAGAGCTTTGATTTCATCGCCAGAGAGTTACGCAAACTGATACAGACGGTCGCGTCCATTTCCAACAATCCGCTTCGTACCTACCATGATTAAACGCATCGCATTACGAAGATACGCAATCAGTAAGGAAAAACGAGCGGCCCTGCAAATGAATATTTAGCAGGTAATTTGGATTAAAGCCATAGCTTTTCATTACGCTTAGCGCTTAACGCGATTTGGATAGCGAGTGTTAAAAAAGCGCAATTTTGCGTCACGTGTGTCAGAAAAATTACAGTGTTACATCAACCGACAGACAGGTTTCCATAATCGTTAAAAATCGTGAGTCGAGTGTTACTTTTTTTTCGCTCATTATGCTAAGCATATCCTCTGGTATCAAGTGGCATTTCCGCTAATAAACATTTGTTATTGACAGCGAGAGAAACTAATTCCCGATTACAGTATTCGTCCACGCTTGTCAGTCGTTGTGTTATTGTTTGCTCATTACAACAGCGGTTGGCGGGCTAGCGAGGGGAGGGAACCCGTTCCGCGCTCCATGGTTTCCACGTAGTTCGAGCAACAGCCGAGAGATGTCACGAGAGGCGGCAGCGCTATAGAGACCCCAAGCTGTGTGAAACCTATTTTGAAAATATACGAATTTAGAAGAGCAATACAATCGTTTGATTTCCTCGATGAGCTGGTGATTACATCAACGATTAGCGCGTATTACATGAAGAAATTCTGCCATTTTTTATTTCTATTCTCATTTCTAAAAGGTCACTTTACGGAAACTAGTACGCTACGAGCTGGCCTCAACTGTCACCCGCCCCTTTTTCTCTCTTGGCAGAATCCCGGACTCGTATACAGTTAGTGAATCTTCGCGCGCCGGAGATCAACGCCTCGGGTTCTGTGTGTGCCGTCGTTTAGTGCTTCAGAGGTTCAGTGTTTTTCGTTTTGTGCACCTGCGCTCACGTGTGACAATTCTCGTCTCTGTCTGTGTCCAAGTGTGTGAACAATTTTATCTTGCACTCTACGCCCGTGAACGGCACCCTGTATCTTAAAAAAGTGTTTGCTCCGTTTATATGTCCACCGCGTTTTTTCTCTAAATGTCTTCATTTGTATATTTGTGTTTCTCTGCGGCCAAAGAGCGGCGTCGTATGCTGCTGCAGGCCTGCCTGTCATACAGGTTTCAAAATAACAATAAAGAAAAAAAAAATGGCCTCAACTATTGACTAGCAATAAATGTTTCATTCGAAGAACAATATTAATAAAATTTATTTCATTTCTAGAATTGATTGGTATGTGTGCCACTCATTACTTGCAGTTCTGATCTAGAAGTGACGCTTTCCAAATGACGTACGTACTAGAAACATGCCTTGGCAAGAAACGAAAAACGGAGATAGAACAACCTTTGCCTTAAACTGCACAATGGTTTGTGGATTACAGGTGGAGATGCTCAGGCGTAACATACCGTTTGTCTCGAGATCATTAAAAACGGGGAGAATGTTGGATTAAACTTAGGGACGTTCCAATATTACCGATGTGAACGATTATCAATATTTTGATTCGATACCTATAGTTTCGGCATCTATACTTAATATTTGGCATTTTCATTGTATTGTAAACAATATCAAAGAACTGGTATCGGACTACAGAATAGTGTTGGGAAAAATAACAACCTTTTACTGTTAGTTTAGTAAGTTTTAAATGTGGGCAGTATGTATGTAGAGTACAGGAAACTATTTCGAACTAAATGTGTATAATTTTAGCTTGATATATACGAGTATATTCTCGTAAAAGGTTAGAATCTGTGCCCTAGTACTTATTTTGTCCAATTCAGTTTATATGTCTTCTAGCAGTCGTCTTTTTGTCTGTATGTGCCCGCAGCTCGTGGTCTATTGGCTAGTGTTGCTGCCTCTGGATCATGCGGTCCCGTGTTCGATTTCCGGGCGGCTTGGTGATTTTCTTTGCCTGGGGACTGGGTACTTCTGTTGTCATCGTCATCATCATTCGTGACAGTGGCTACAATGGGCCGTGTAACAAACTGGACTGAGTAAAAATAGGGACTTTGAAAGGGCCCTGATGACGGCGCAGTGGAGCGCCCCACAAGCCAATCATCATCATCGTTGTCCAGACGTGCTAGCAGTATATAAATTTTGGCGTTTTCATTACTGAATAAATCTAAAGAAAAATATAATTCGTCGTTTACTTAATTGTAGCGAACCAAAGATCATCAGTTATTGTTTATAATCAGTAACTCTTTTCAGTTCAAGCCTTTGTAGTACCAAACTATTATTCTGTGACATCCTATGTAACTGATGTCCTACGCTGCTGAGAGGGAAGTATGAAAGAGATATTTCACAGTACTGTTCTCGAACGTTAGTGGGATTATCTCAAAGAATGGATCTTCAACCTGCTCCTAATTTATTCAACACCATTTAACTTAAATAACAGTTACTAATAATGCTAATCAAAGTATAATAAAATTTTTACCACACGATACATTCCAGACAGTGTTAATGGACCATAAATAACTATATTATAAATACTGGAAAACTGTCTTTGTAAAATTTATTGTATTTTTAATACATGTATTTTCATTTTTTCCTGTTCATTGGCAACACAAAATGATAACGAAATCAGTGAAGAAAAGAGGAAAGAAACAAGCCGAGGGCGCAAATATTAAAGATTCCAATCCTAGATGAGATGAACACGACCTCTGTCCATAGAAAAATTGTGTCAGACCTTTCCTTTTAGCATGCATTTTGGTTTCTGCACGGAGTATTAATGTCTCAGAATTTCACATATAGATAATAGTTATAGTTTTGAATCGAAAATTCGTAATTATGTATAAAGTTCATCATTGCAGGTAATGGCAGAAAAAATTGCAAGAATGTTTTTTGCAGCCATTGTGCGACACTTTTAACAGGAGACTTTTCGTTGTAGGTAGCACTGATTCATTAACCCTGCAATATAGCAGCCATAGCAGCCATTACTTTAATTGGTAAATTTTGTTTGAAATAGTTTTGAAAACTTCAATGGACAGACAAGATCAGCCAGCCATAAATGTTGTCGACTAAGTTCATGAAATGTTAACATAAATTGAGACTTCGTTGCTATGGAAACTCTTTTGACCCACGAAGCAGAAATGCTCACTGCTATTGGACAAATATCTACTGAGACGAAAATATAAATGATGACTAAACTGGAACAAATCTCTAGTGGACGGGAACAATTTGCCACTGATGAAGATGAAATGGTCAAATGGCTTCATGAAAAAGATTGGCTGGTAACAGATGTGATGAAAGAAAAGTTTTCCAGTTGGGATCAAATACAGAAGGAGAAAACAAAAACTGCACTTAAAGAATATACGGAGGAATAAGACAGTAAAAGTGAGTTAGTGCCATAAAGAGAGAGTGGATGATTTGAACAAGTAAATTTCGGAAGTAAAGGATTCTGTTGCTTCTGAAACATCAGGAGTCGTGTGAATCTGCTGTACAGGAAGTCACTGACATCGAACATGACAGAAACAAAACAACACAGATAATCGAAGTTGACAGTTCGTCTGAAAATAATAATGTTAACAATACATTCAATCGGAACGATACATCCGTATCGTGAGCTGGATTCAGCACACTACCAAGCCAGTCCTATGACAAAGAATAAAGTACTGTACAGAGCAAGTACCACTCTCCCGATTACAAATGCAATCCTGGGAGAAAATGGCATCCAACGTAGCCAGTTAAGTGTATTTTCGCCACAAAAAAAGAATTACTGTCCCTCGGTATTCATTTCTCATTTAAGGGAATTCTATCCCATTCATCAAACAACGTACAAAAAATTCTGTTCCTAAGTGGCCTTCACCCATGGTCTAGTGGTAGCACTTTTGAATATTAGTCGAAACGTACTATGTCCTATGTTCCAACTCCAACACTGCTTAAATTTTGAATAGAAATCGTCGGATATGGCGGCCGAAGACTTCCGACATAAGACGTCACCGTTGTTCTGCCAACGGCCCTGTCAAAAATGGTGTAGGAGTGGACAGTCATTCAAGGGACACTCTTGCCTGTTGGGTGGGAAACTGTCCCTAAAAAGGCGAAAGAACTAGCAGTGATCAACGGCGTGAGGACACAAAAGGCAGCTGAAACTACTGCATTAAAGAGACATAATGTGTATCCACAGGACATTTGGCCAGTAATTGAAAAAAAAAAAAAGAAATGACACGATTTCAGAGTTTTACTGATCCCATAGAGATATGGT
Organism: Schistocerca serialis cubense; assembly: GCF_023864345.2. Taxonomy (NCBI): domain Eukaryota; kingdom Metazoa; phylum Arthropoda; class Insecta; order Orthoptera; family Acrididae; genus Schistocerca; species Schistocerca serialis. The sequence continues at coordinate 187,049,203 of NC_064646.1, read as the reverse complement.
TTTATGTGCATAGACTAGAAGGGCGAGTGAAAATTTGTAACAAGGGCGCGAAACTAACTCGCGTCTTCTGCTTACTACACAGATGCGTTAGCCATTGACCGACCTAGGCACAGCGGTTCATGCAACTGCACAGATTAACCTGGTGCGCCTCCCGCTTCGATTAACGAAGGAGACCCGGGTCCAATTTGGTCTTGGTACAAATTTTCACTGGCCGCGTCAGTCTACATACATAAAATCATATTTCTGAGAGACCAGTAAAGTTTCTGAAGCTGTGTCATTTTATTTGTGTCAGTACCTGCCCCTGGGTTTCAAGGTGGATTCCCTTTTTACGTTAGATGCTGTGGTGCTATTCCAGAACATGGCAAGTCTCGGCAATTTTGTCCATGTGTGAGGGGGAATATGAGGTAGGCTGGGGCGGTAGTGTGAATTTGGATCGAGGATGGAGGCATGGCAGGGCATTCATTGCACTTGTGTGAACCACATTGTCAAGGTGGATTAGTGGCTAAAACATCTGCCTAGCAAGCAGAAGACCTATCCTCGATTCTCAGCCTTGGTAAAAATTTTCACTCGTGGCTTCAGTCTATACACATAAAAAACTGTCATCATTATCTCTTCATTGGCAAAAGAGTCCAGACTAATCTCCCATTCAGATCTCCAGGAGGAGACTGCCAAGGGGGAGTTGACCATGACAAAAAGATGGAATGACCTACGACAAGATAACATTCTACGAGTCGGGGCGCGGAATGTCAGAAATTTTAATATAGTAGGCGAGACAGAAAATCTGAAAAGAGAACTGCAAAAGCTCAGATTAGGTGTTGTGGGGGTCAGTGACATGAAACTGAAAGAAGATAAGGATTTCTGGTCAGACGATTCTAGGGTAATATCAACAGCAGCAGAAAATGATGTGACGGGGGGAGCATTTATTGTGAATAGGAAGGTTGAACAGAGAATGAGCTACTGTGTACATTTCAGTGAGACGGGTTGTTCTAATCAGATTCGACAGCAAATTAACACAGACAACTGTAGTTTAGGTATCAGGCCAACGTCGCAAGCAGAAGATGAAGAAACTTTCTGGTAGATTAAAACTAGCTGCCGTTTCAAGATTCGAGCTCGGGACCTTTAACTTTCGCGGGCAAGTGCTCTACCACTTGAGCTACCCAAGCACGACTCACGACCCGTCTTCACAGCTTTACTTCTTCCAGTACCTCGTTTCCTACCTTCCAAACTTGATGGAGCACTTTCCCGCGAAAGGTAAAGGTCCCGAGTTCGAGTCTCGTTCCGACACACAATTTTAATCTGCCAGCAAGTTTCATATCAGCACACACTCCGCTGCAGAGTGAAAATTTCATTCTAGAAGACAGAGAGATAGAGGGACTACATGAGAATTTAATTCGGTATGGAAAGGGAGATGAAAATCTAGTAGTCCCAGAGGACTGGAATGTGGTTTAGGGGAGAGACTAGAAGAAAAGCTTAAGGGTGTATAGGGCCGTGGTAGTAGGAGTTAGGGAGGAGAAACACTATTTGAATTTCACAATAAATTTCTGCTAGTAATAGCGAATTCTCTGTTCACAAATCACATTTGGAAAAGGAGTACTCCGTTGGTTGGTTGATTTGAGGGAGGGGACCAAACAGCGCGGTCATCGTTCCCATCGGATTAAGGAAGGATGCGGAAGGAAATCGGCCGTGTCCTTTCAAAGGAGCCACCCCGGCAATTGCCTGAATAGATTTAGGAAAACCACGGAAAACCTAAATCATGATGGCCGAACGCAGGTTTTGAACGTCTTCCTCCCGAATGCAAGTCCATTGTGATAACTACTGTGCCACCTCGGTCGGTGAATACGTGAAAAAGTCTGGGAGACACAGGAAGGTTCCACCTGGATTGCATCATGATCAAGCAGAGATTCCGAAATCAGATATTGGATTGTAAGGCTTACCCCGGTGCAGATAGAGACTCAGATCACAATTTAGTATTAATGAAGAGTAGACTGGAGTTTAAGAGCATCATCCGAAAGAATCAATGCGGAAAGAAGTGGGATACTGAAGTGCTGAGGAAAGGCGAGACGCATTTGAAGTTCGCTAAGGATGTGGATGCTGTGATTAAGGAACCAGAATGGGGTGTTCAGGTGAAGAGGAATGAACGTCTCTAAAAAGGGCAGTCACAGATGTTGGACGGACAATCATAGGTATTAGGGAGGTAACTACGAAGAACCTTGGGCAAAAAATGAAATACTTCAATTGATCGATGGAAGAAGGAAGTACTGAATGTTCAGAGAAAGGCACAAATACAGCAGTATAAATATATAGCAACTACAGGGTAGCCAAGGTGATAGGCGCACGAAAGACGAGAAGAAATCTAAAAACGAATCATCATTGCGAGGACAGATACAGGATTTGGAAACGTCAAAACAAGCTTCGGTGAAATTAAAAGCGAGTGTGGTAAAATTATGGTGTCGAGAGGCTTGGCACAGAGGATCCAGTATTAGAGTCAGAATTTAAAAGAGCTCTAGGAGACTTGAGATTAAGTAAGGCAGATGGGATATATAAAATACCATTAGCATTTCTCAGATCATCAGGGTAACTGGCATCCAAACAAAGATTCAAGTTCGTCTGTAGAATCTGTGAGAGTGGCGACGTACCGTCACACTTAATTACGAATGTAGTAAGGGCAGATACGTACGAGAATTACTGCACAATCAGTTTAACAGCTCATGCATTGGAGCTGCTGACTAATATGCAGAAGATTGGACAAGAAAACTGAAGATCTGTTAGATGACAATAAGTTTTGATATAGGAAAGGTAAAGGCATGAGAGAGGCAATTCTGACGTTGTGCTTGATGATGGAAACAGGGATGAAGAAAAATAAAGACAAGCACATAGCTTTAGTTGACCTATAAAAATTGTTCTAAAACGCAAAACGGTGCAAGCTGTCCGAAATACTTAGAACAATAGAGTTGAAACGTCCCCTTAGAAAAATTATACATGACTGTACTTAAACTCACACACAATAGTTTTTAGCACAACGCAATCTGACTTTCAAAAATCCCTACAGCAGAATGGCCCTGACTAACATTAACCTATACCTATCACAAATCATTTACCTCACAAAAATCTTCGTTACTCGAACTACTGCAATACAGCGAGCGCCACTACTGCGAGCTAAATAAAAGATTCAAACTACTGAAGGCACTAACTACTGATAGGCATAGTTAGGAAATGAAAGATTTTGATAGAGAACAATGTATTTACCTTAATAGTGTTCAAAAGCCATAATATATAAATCAGTTCCTGATACCCAGTCTTACAAATTTACTGTCTCTATCCAGATCATCCGCTCTCAAAACTCCGCCATCTCACTCCCCACATCCACCACTGCTGGCGGCTCACCTCCAACTGCGCAACGCTACGCGCTGTTAACAGCCAACTGCCCAGCACTACAATAGCCAACAACAATGCAAACCAGCCACAGACTGCACCCAACACAGCCAGTGAATTTCATACAGAGCGCTACATGGCGTTACCAATAAAAAAAAAAACCTATACAACCTACTTACGTAGCCCCATGCTCCCCACAAAAAATTTTACAAATTGTTTTGGGCACTGGCCAATACAGATTTGAAAAATTTTTTCATAACTACAACAACAAAGAAATCAAATCCACACACTTTTAGATACAATGTTGGTCAAAAGGTAAAATTTTCTCACAGTCCATAAAGACAGTCCTGATCATTCATCACAGTAAAATTGCAGTGTTTTTTTTCCCTCAAAGTATGAGCATTAAAGAAAATGCACATGGAAGTAGTGGATTTCCATGCAGTGTTGAAGAAGTAGTGTTGTCCTTCCAACGGAAAGACAGTGCTGATTCTTGACATGCAGACAGGTAATGGGCCACAACACAGCAAACCCACAGCAGAGTCAGTCGAACTTTTGAAGAATATTGGTAGGTAGGTCGTCACAGAGTAGACCCACCGTAGTCCTGGTGGAGATTATGGTATTGTTGGGCCACCAGAGGTGCAGACCCACTGCAGTCCTTGTAGAAATAATGGTATTGGTGGGCCATCAAAGATGCAGACCCACTGTAGTCCTTGTAGAGACGGCCAGCAGCCATCTGTTGCGACTGTGCAGGTGCACAATCACCATCGAAGAGTCTTGCAGAGAATATAGCAAGTTCATAAGCCATCACTTGTGCACACACAAAATTTTTTTTGAAATGTCCTTAGAAGGAGCAATGCTGTTAACCAGTCCCTTGCTGAATTATCAACACACATGCAAACACTAACAGTCCCTACCTCTCACATACTCTCCATATACTATGACCAACAGAAACATGTGCAATGAAATGTAAATTACAAGGTACTTAATTTGATGAACTGGTGTCAATTACAATTTTATAACATAAGAATACAATAACAAAGGTACAAAATACACCATTAAAGAACATAACAATACAGATGACATTTGAAGCAAAACAGGCTTTACAAAAGAATAGAAATAAACATATACATCAGTGTTACAGGAATTATGACATAAGTAAATATATAAAAGATCAGAATAACTTTTGAAACATCAACTTCACACGTGAGCAACAAAACAGAACAGATAAGTAATGTCTAAACATCTTTACAAAGTAAATAACATAGTATTAGAAAGATTCTACAACATGACTCTCATCAACTAAACGCATAAAGACAGGAGAAACACAAATAAACAAGGGTACACAAACACATAGCAGAATAACACAAGAGGAAAGTGTAGGGTTTGTATTCAGTGTAACATTTGGTACTGCAGTCCAACCCAAAACTTCATTCCATAGATCTTTCATCTTATTTCAACATCTGTTTCCACCAAAAAAATCCTATCCAAGCATGCTTTCTGTATTTATATGTTCGCATATTTCTTACCTCATTATTTATTTTCCATTATCTTACCTCATCATTTATTTCCAAGAAAATCCTACCTAAACGTGTTGTCCCTAAATCCTACTATTTTGTTCATATCCTCTTTCAAAATACTTTTTTTGGCCAAACCATTTTCTTATGGCTTCTCAATACATTTCTTCTAATTCATCACAACTCGTCCTCTCATATAGCCTACCCCATCTTAAGCTAAGTTAAATCTACTGAGTGCAGATGCATAAACTAAGGGACAAGGCAATGCAGCAGCACAAAACAATTAATACAAACAGCAATGACAAAAAAATGCAAATTGGCAAAGCAAGCAGCAGTAATTTTAAACCGGCAGTGCAAATGCAACATTACAACTAATATGAGCCAATGCACAGCAACAAGAAAAATAAATCAGTATTAAAACTGGCTTAACAGAGTAATACAAAGTGAAATTTAATGGCACTATGCCTGGCAAACAGCAGCAGCAAATGCAATGATTTATAGCTAAACATGACAAAGCTCAAGCAGAAAAAATATTACAGTAAAAATGGCCATGTCCAATACCTATGTCACATCTTAACACTAGAGTGATGCATCACGAGAACTTACTCTAGCAGAGAGGTTACCAATTCGTAAAAAATTATTGTTGCAATTCCTGTGAAGGGAAATGTCTATTTGTGCTCTCTTTTCTACAACATAAAATTATTCTTTACTGGGTCTGTAGACAGAAAATAGTGATATTAGTACATCTATTAAATTTTATTTTAACCAATGCTGCAAGGCAGCTAGAAACTAAATATTAAACAAAATGAGCAATCTCTCAACTAGAAAGACAATAGATGTAAAATGTTTCTCATAATTTCATTAGGCATTTTAGTAAACATCATAAATTAAGTGCTCCACAGTGTAATCACATGTTTTCAAGTTCTCAGTATCGTATTTCTGATGCTTTCGACAAGGAAATGTCAATAGCGAGGATAATGGCCTCTTTTTTTCTCCACCTAATGGCTTTCTTTTGTCAGATGACTATCTCTCAGATGGGCGCCCAAAACTCATTACCTCAAGGTCACTTTTCTTTCTTACCAAAATATTTACGACAGCAGTTTCCGCTACAGTGACAGTCTCATATAAAAATTTCACAGGTCGCGAATTTGCATTACAAATGTGTAGAAACAAAGTCCTGTAAATATAACAGTGTCCAAAAAATTTTCGCCGGTATTGTGATACATTCACGCATTTACACACATTTCATAACTCTTAAAGTACGATTCTTGGTTTCCAACATCCTTTTTCACAAGTCAGAGTTCCTAACCACTACTCATTATTCCTTACCTTATTACACATATACATATTCGTCGATACGTCAATCTTGCGTCGACACTTCAGTATTTCATCATAATAAATACGTAGCATAACCAGATTCCTCATATAGCATCAGCTTATTGATCATAAACATACCTCGACAGCATAATACACATTGTCATCATAATAATAACATCATAAAAACTCAGCCAAATCTCAAAAACGTCGTAGCTTTCTGCAATAATTTCAGAACCTAAAGATAATTGTCTGCTCATTTCAATAATATCATCTACGTCAAACGTGCTTTAAAAATCGTGATGCCATACCAAATACATCATTCCAAGCTCTCATAGTATTACAATGGTTCCGAAAAATATATGAACGGTTCACAAAGTACAGACAAAATACAATTTCGTAAGTGTGAAGTTATCTAACTATGTAATTACGTAAACGTGTGTCACTGATGTAGTAAAAAAAAAGTTTGTCTCTCAGTTAAATGGTCAGATAGCTGTGTAATTTATGTGTTAGAGAAATATGGTACCGATGTGTAAAGTTGTACAAGCAAATACCATATTAGCTAGGGCTCCTTGTGCTTGCCAGACACATAGTACACAATGTAGGTGTGTACCCCCCTGAGGATTAATGTAACTATACCCTCAGGTGTTACAGATTACAGCAATTAAATGAAATGTATCACAGAAAACTTTCTTTATAATTCAAAAATCTTGAAAAATAAATGGTTTAAGTACAAAATTAATCACTCAAATGCGTGTCCTGTAGCGCTAAATGTGCGTCTTGCTGTAAGATAATTCTGTGGAAGTGTCGTAGTTATCGTCCTCTGTAAGCAAAGTTCTGCTGAAGTCAATGTACTTACCTCATCATAAACGAAAGTGAAATGCTTTGCGTACAGATATCGTAGTTATTACGTACCTTACCGTTATCAAGAAAGTACTATAATGTAACGTATTGTTGTACTACGAAAAAGGCTGTCTCATTGTAGCTACACCACAAAAGTTACTACTAAAACATGTTTTACTTTCCAGAATAATACAGAAAAACTGTGCAGATATAAAACAGATACACCGCAAAAGCAACAATGTAAATTGTGTCACACATTAGTAGTGTCATGATATAATTGTGTAGCTGTCAAAGAAACCAAATGCTAAGTCATCTTTAATCCCACAGAAAGTACTTCAAATAAAGAGTGTCTTTTCAAGTAAACCAAAATGTTGCATTAAATTCTCATTAGCAGTATATGTTCTAAGTATGTAAGCCTTATAGTCGTTACATAATCGTGCAACTAACAAGCAAGAATGTACACACACAATAACACTGTGACGTTTGTTGACTATAACAGTGCATACGTAATTTCTGTTTAAATAAGTTCTCTTGGTTCTTGACTGGATATTTAACTTCAAACATTGTTGCATGTTAACAGATTCTAAGTCTGAAAAAGAGTACTAGTAACGTGAAGTGGAAAATTTTATAGGAAAGACTAAGTTAAAAGGCAGATTATCTCTCAATAAATGGTTTTTGTATACGTCGGTAAGGAATGCTACAATTTTTCTCAATGTTAGCGTCTATGTTATTTTTCTCTGAGCCAGCCGGCGCACGTGGCTGCCTGCGGTGCGAGTCATTGCCTGTTTCTTTGTTGGCGCGCGTCGTTATTGGGATTAGGAGACCTAACTTCTACAAATTCACGTTGTAGAGAGGGCCCTGCCCTGTTTGATTCCCGCCAGTTCTGATGCAATTCGTGTCTGTCGCTATGATTATATCGTCTGTCGTCATGTCGGTAGATCCATAGTTTCTTTCTTGTCTGTCACGTGGTGGAGAATTTCTCCAGGAATCGTAACTGCACGGTGGACCATTGCGTCTGAAGTTATTCTGTCTCCCTTGATAATTGTTTTGGTTCCTATATTGTCCGTTTCTATGGTTATCTCTGCCATATTCATTACTACGGAAGTGCGATCTTTCTCTGTAATTATTACTACTCTGCCAACGGTTGTCATATGGGTGGTGTCTGTTTTGGTCACGATTTACGTTGTAAGAATAACCTTGTCGTGTCCATTTATTATTTCTGTCATCGCACAATTCTGACAGATGTGGCCTGTAATTGTTGTGCTCTTGTTTTCACGTTCCGCGATTGTCAGTGTCAATTTCCAATTCTTGTAACAGTCCCTGAAAAGCTTCAATGTCGTCTTTGGAACGTCCTGCCAAAATAGTATGTCATAAATGTTCAGGCAATTTGATTAAGCAAATACGGATGAGTTCTGAGGGACTGTAAGAGTTTGACAGGTACTGGTTCTTGTGCAACATGTCTTCAAAATATTTCACAAGACTGGAAAATTCAGATTGTTCGAAATGTTTCATCATTATGATGCTATGTTTTACTCGGTCTTGTGTGGCTTGAGACCAATATGTTGAGAGGAAGGCACGATAAAATTCTCCTTCACTGTGGCACTCGTGAATGACCGATCGCATTCTCACAGCTGGTTCATTCTCTAAGTAGCCACACATAAATTCTAATCTATGCCCTAATGACCAGTTGAGGGGGAAACAATGAGAGAATTGATGAAGCCACGCTTGTGGATGAATGTCGTTACCAGAATTCTTAAATATTTTGAATTTACGTGTAGTAATGAACAGCTTATAGTCAAAATCACCGTGTCGGCGAGTCGCATATCGGTCATTGTTACGTCGTGTCGGCGGTTCTATCTCAAAATTCGCTGCACCTTGCCAATTTCTTTCATAATTTCCGAAATGCCCTGTGTTATTATTTTGTGGCTTTTCCGTATTTCTAAGTCCCTCATCCCGTGTTGGAGCGTGAGTTTCCTCTGAAATATGTAATTCTTGTATTACTTGTGCCAACTGATCTTGTACTTCCCGGATTTCCCTTTTGTATTGCGTATTAATTTGATTCTGAATTTGTTTGAATTTCTTAATTTGTTCATACTCTTCTGTGTCAGTGATGGCTACAGGTCTTGTGTCATTCAGATCATCATCTACCTTTGTAGATAAGTTAGTGAACTGATCCGATAGTTCGGCTACTTACTCCAATAGTGTACTTCCTCAGTGTGTTTTTCTGAACCAAGTTTCAGAGTGTCCATTTGTGTTGAAATCGTATCTACTGTGTCCTTTAAGTTTTCCTGAGTTTTTGCAAGTTGCGTAACCGAATCGGTAGATGCAACTGAGTCAATTTTAGCTTGCAAGGTCTCATGATTTTCATGAACAATAGTTTGCAGTTCTTTTATGGCTGCTTCGTGATTCTGTAACGTATTTTCATGCCGCGAAAAAATAGGTTGGAAATGCTCACAAATTTGTGTTTTTATGTCATTACAGACTTTTTGACATTTCGATTCAATGTTATGTAACTCAGTAGTCAAATCTTCACGTGTTTGTTCAAGTGTGGTGTCTAACTTTTGAAGCTTTTGCTGTGTTTGTCTCCGATTTTGTTCCATTGTGTCTAACTGTTGCTGTGTTTGTCTCTGATTTTGTTTAATTTGTTGCATTAATTGCAATAATAATGCATTAGTGTCTGGAATCCGTTCCTCTATGCTCTTCGGCAGTGCATTTGCACGAGCAACATTCACATTTTGACAAGCAGAAAATATGTCTTGACTTATCTGAGAAAATGGTGAGGATGCAAAACCTGAATCTACAGTATTTGCAAGATTGTGTCCTGTCATTTCGGATTCCTGAGGCTAGCTATTGCCGACCGATCGACCGATAATGCTTCCCTGTTCACTAATTGTTTCACTGCCTGCACCATTATTTGCAGCCTGCTCCATTTCCCTATGCACAATTACCAAATTACTACTTTGAACATTAGTTAATTCATTCTCGGCGGAGCTATCACACTGCTTTCGTCTTCACTGTCATTTCTCAGTTTACTTTGGAGCCTAGTATTACGTTTTTCACACGCCATTATTGTCACAATATTTCACACGACAACACAGAAAAGCACAATTTGAAGAGCAAAATAAAAAAACACATTAACATAGCATTGAAAATAATATCTCGTTAATTGCAAGCGCTGCTGCGAAATACTTGGTGCAAATCTACATACATGCCACAACTGTTTTACTGTACAAGAATGAAAAAGTACAACTACAAAGGAGATTCTATCTACAATTACGCGCTAGCAATAAACAAAAGCTACACTAATTACAAAAACTACAAGAAAAAATCAGAAGATTCCAGTGAGGTATCCTCGGCTAAGGGTCGACATATGAAACGTCCCCTTAGAAAAATTATACATGACTGTGCTTAAACTGACACACAATATTTTTTAGCGCAACGCAATCTGACTTTCAAAAATCCCTACAAAAGAATGGCCCTGACTAACATTAACCTATACCTTTCACAAATCACTTACCTCACGAAAATCTTCGTTACTCGAACTACTGCAATACAGCGAGCGCCACTACTGTGAGCTAAATAAAAGATTCAAACTACTGAAGGCACTAACTACTGATAGGCATAGTTAGGAAATGAAAGATTTTGATAGAGAACAAACAATGTACACTCCTGGAAATGGAAAAAAGAACACATTGACACCGGTGTGTCAGACCCACCATACTTGCTCCGGACACTGCGAGAGGGCTGTACAAGCAATGATCACACGCACGGCACAGCGGACACACCAGGAACCGCGGTGTTGGCCGTCGAATGGCGCTAGCTGCGCAGCATTTGTGCACCGCCGCCGTCAGTGTCAGCCAGTTTGCCGTGGCATACGGAACTCCATCGCAGTCTTTAACACTGATAGCATGCCGCGACAGCGTGGACGTGAACCGTATGTGCAGTTGACGGACTTTGAGAGAGGGCGTATAGTGGGCATGCGGGAGGCCGGGTGGACGTACCGCCGAATTGCTCAACACGTGGGGCGTGAGGTCTCCACAGTACATCGATGTTGTCGCCAGTGGTCGGCGGAAGGTGCACGTGCCCGTCGACCTGGGACCGGACCGCAGCGACGCACGGATGCACGCCAAGACCGTAGGATCCTACGCAGTGCCGTAGGGGACCGCACCGCCACTTCCCAGCAAATTAGGGACACTGTTGCTCCTGGGGTATCGGCGAGGACCATTCGCAACCGTCTCCATGAAACTGGGCTACGGTCCCGCACACCGTTAGGCCGTCTTCCGCTCACGCCCCAACATCGTGCAGCCCGCCTCCAGTGGTGTCGCGACAGGCGTGAATGGAGGGACGAATGGAGACGTGTCGTCTTCAGCGATGAGAGTCGCTTCTGCCTTGGTGCCAATGATGGTCGTATGCGTGTTTGGCGCCGTGCAGGTGAGCGCCACAATCAGGACTGCATACGACCGAAGCACACAGGGCCAACACCCGGCATCATGGTGTGGGGAGCGATCTCCTACACTGGCCGTACACCACTGGTGATCGTCGAGGGGACACTGAATAGTGCACGGTACATCCAAACCGTCATCGAACCCATCGTTCTACCATTCCTAGACCGTCAAGGGAACTTGCTGTTCCAACAGGACAATGCACGTCCGCATGTATCCCGTGCCACCCAACGTGCTCTAGAAGGTGTAAGTCAACTACCCTGGCCAGCAAGATATCCGGATCTGTCCCCCATTGAGCATGTTTGGGACTGGATGAAGCGTCGTCTCACGCGGTCTGCACGTCCAGCACGAACGCTGGTCCAACTGAGGCGCCAGGTGGAAATGGCATGGCAAGCCGTTCCACAGGACTACATCCAGCATCTCTACGATCGTCTCCATGGGAGAATAGCAGCGTGCATTGCTGCGAAAGGTGGATATACACTGTACTAGTGCCGACATTGTGCATGCTCTGTTGCCTGTGTCTATGTGCCTGTGGTTCTGTCAGTGTGATCATGTGATGTATCTGACCCCAGGAATGTGTCAATAAAGTTTCCCCTTCCTGGGACAATGAATTCACGGTGTTCTTATTTCAATTTCCAGGAGTGTATTTACCTTAATAGTGTTCAAAAGTCATAATATATATATCAGTTCATGATACCCAGTCTTACAAATTTACTGTCTCTATCCAGATCATCCGCTCTCAAAACTCTGCCATCTTACTACCCACATCCACCACTGCTGGCGGCTCACCTCCAACTGCGCAACGCTACGCGCTGTTAACAGCCAACTGCCCTACACTACAATAGCCAACAACAATGCCAGAAAGCCACAGACTGCACGCATCACAGCCAGTGAATTTCATACAGAGCGCTACGTGGAGTTACCAATAAAAAAACCTATACAGCTTACTTACAGAGTAGGCTCTAGGAAAAAATATGTACAAAACCAAGCGGGAACAATAAGACTGGAGGAAGAAAACCGAAGTGTTCATGCGTGTAGGAGAGAGATGCAGTCTTTCGTAAATACTGTCCAATTCATACATCAAAGAAACAATGATGGAAATAAAAGAACAGTTCAAGTGTGGAATTAAAAATCAGAGTGAAAGGTATCAATGATCAGAATCGCTGATGACGTTGCTATCACCAGCAAACGTGAAGAAAAATTACAGGATCTCGTGGATGTAATGAACATTCAAACGAGTACAGTGTGTAGGTTGAGAGTAAACCAGAATATATAATAATATGTAGAAGAATTGAGAAGAACAAGAAACTTATCATAAAAACTGCGGATAACGAAGCAAATGAAGTTGTGGAATCCTCCTAGCTTGGAATCAAAATGATCCATAATGAACAGAGCAAGGATGACATAAAAAGCGGACTGGTACAGGCAATAAGTGCATTCCTGGTCAAGAGAAGTTTACTGGTATCTAACATGTCCCGTAGTTTTTGGAAGAAATTTCTGGGAAGATACATTTGGAACACATTAGTATAATATAGTGAACCATGGACAGTGGGAAAACCGAGGCAAAATAGAATGTAATCGTTCGGGATGTGGTGTTACAGGAGAATGTTGAAAATCAAGTTAACTGGTAAGGAATGAGGAAGTTTTTTGCAGAATCGGTGAAGAAAGGAACATAATTACGGAAAACTCTGATAAGTATACGGGCCAGGATGACAGTAGATGTGTTCAGGTATGAAGGAATAAACTCATGGGGTGAAAACTCCGTGGAAAGACAGAGATTTGTACATATCCAACAAATACTTGGGGATATAAAGTGCAAGTGCTACTCTCAGATGAAGAGATTAGCACAGGAAAGCAATTTGTGCCTCCAAGAAGTTTGTAACCCATGACAGTACAATGATCACCAGAGTAGTTTCTTGCGCTATTCAGATAAATGTATTAATAAAACGAATTACTGGGATTAGCTGAAAATGTGGAAGAAAAGATTCAGAAGTTCCTTGATGCAAAATATCCATCAACTACTGACTTACAACCCTTTTGTTGACAGCTGACTCTTGCCGAAGAGTCACACAAGTGAGGGAAAAATTAATAAATGTACCAGACAAAGGTTGGACGCTTTTACGTCTGTAGCAGGCAGTTCTCACCTGACATAGTAAAAATGTGAGAGCAGACCAAACACGCAAATCCACAGAGCAGAAAATGACAACCTGTCATACAACCATAGAATGATGTCTCAGAGTATGTGGAAAATCGTAACCATCAGAGGGAGCGGCAGAGATCAAAAGAATATTCTTCTTCATGCACCCACAGCCCACAACATGAGAAACATAATGACAATAACAGCGCAACAATGACAAGTGTGGTGGCAATCACTCCTATTGGCCTGGAAATAGACGGTGGCAACATCAGCATGGAAATAGGCGTGAACCCGGAGTGACTATAAGTGAAGTTCGTTGTGACTCAAGTCATCTTAAGTCAGAAAAGTATGCGACGCCGAACAGTGCCCCTAACGGTCCGGTCTCTATGAATGATATGGGTGTGCTACATGCGGTAAACCTAATTAGCTAGCCGGCCGAAGTGGCCGAGCAGTTCTAGGCGCTACAGTCTGGAACCGCGCGACCGCTACGGTCGCAGGTTCGAATCCTGCCTCGGGCATGGATGTGTGTGATGTCCTTAGGTTAGTTAGGTTTAAGTAGTTTTAAGTTCTAGGGGACTGGTGACCTCAGAAGTTAAGCTCCATAGTGCTCAGAGCCATTTGAACCATTTTTGAACCACAAAGCTCTCCCGGGCGTATGTCAATTTACGAAACCGGAGCCGCTACTTCTGAATCAAGTAGCTCCTCAGTTTGCCTCACAAGGGCTGAGTGCACCCCCCCCCCCCCCCCCCATACCAACAGCGCTGAGCAGACTGGATGGTCACCCATCCAAGTGCTAGCCCAGCCCGACAGCGCTCAATTTCGGCGATCTGACGGGAACCGGTGTTACCACTTCGGCAAGGTCGTTGGCGATGTGGATTTATGGAAGATAAAAATACCAGGGGAAAATCCTGACTTTGTGCTTGTTAGTAGAAGCAAGTCCAATCAAAAATCAAGACATTTTCGTAGGATTTGTCGAACTAGAAGAAGCGTTCGACACTGTAAACTACAAGAATATTTTCGAGATTCTGAGAAAAATAGATCTTACCTATAGGGAAAAACTGGTAATGTATAATATGTACGTGAACCAACAGAGGAAAATGAAGAATGGAAGACCAAGCACGAAGTTCTCGGATTAGAAAAGGGTTAGGAACAAGATTACAATCAGACAGTGACCTTGTGGGAATGGTTCCCGTCAGATCACAGAAGTTAAGCGCTGTCGGGCTTGGTTAGCACTGGGATGGGTGACCGATGGACCTGCAGAGCGCTGTTGGCAAGCGGTGCACTTCTCCCTTGTGAGGCCATTTGAGGAGTTACTTGACGGAGAAGTAGCGGCTCCAGTCACTAAAACTGATACCGGCCGGTAGAGCGGTATGCTGACCACATCCCCCTTCATATCCGCATCCAGTGACGGCTGTGGCCTGAGGATGGCACGGTGGCCGGTCGGTATCGTTGGACATTCCGAAGCCTGTTGGGACGTTGTTTGGTCTTTCGTCTGTTTAATCTATGCATCGAAGAAACAATCAAAGGAAATAAAAGAAAGGTTCAGGAGTGGGATAGAATTTCAGGGTGAAATGATATCGATGATTAGATTTGCTAATGACATTCCTATGCTCAGTGAAAGTGAGGAAGAATTGCAAGGCCTGTAATATGGATAGAACAATCTAATGAGCACGCACTTTGGAATTAGAGTAAACCAAAGAAAGACGAGAGTAATAAGGCATAACAGAAATGAGATTAGCGATAAAAATAACATCAAAATTGAAGTTCACGAAATAGACCAAGTGAAGTAAGTTCGCTGGCTTGGACACATGAATGACAAAGTAATGAGGACATAAAAAGCATACTAGCACAGGGAAAGAGTGCATTCCAGGCCAAAATAAGTCCACCAGTATCAAACATCAGTCTTAATTTGAGAAGGAAATGTTCCATTGGAGAACATCATCATATGGAAGGAAATGATGGACTGCATGAATACGGGAAAAGAAGGGAATCGAAGCGTTTGATATATGGTGCTAAAAAAGTACGTTGAAAATTAGATAGACTGATAAGATGAGGAGGAGGATGTTCCCCCCAGAACCGGTGAGGAGAGGTAGGCTACATATGAAAATATCAAAAAGAAGGTGGGATGAGACGAAAGGATGAGTTAAGATGTGAAGAAGGAACATCGATGGTACTTGTTAGAGGGTAATAACTCTAGCGGAACCCAGAGATTTGAATATAGACAACAAATAATTGAGGACATAGCGTGTATGTGCTACTCTGAAATGGCTCTGAGCACTATGGGACTCAACTGCTGAGGTCATTAGTCCCCTAGAACTTAGAACTAGTTAAACCTAACTAACCTAAGGACATCACAAACATCCATGCCCGAGGCAGGATTCGAACCTGCGACCGTAGTGGTCTTGCGGTTCCAGACTGCAGCGCCTTTAACCGCACGGCCACTTCGGCCGGCGTGTGCTACTCTGAGATGAAAGGCTAACACAGGAGACGAATCCAAGTTTGGGTGCAACAAACCATACAGAAGACCAATGAAGACCAAAAAATTAATTAGCAATGTTGAATACCGTACAGTCAACTATTGTGGGTAGTCAGAGGACGGTAGTTCAAAATGGTTCAAATGGCTCTGAGCACTATGGGACTTAACATCTGAGGTCATCAGTCCCCTAGAACTTAGAACTACTTAAACCTAACTAACCTAAGGACATCACACACATCCATGCCCGAGGCAGGATTCGAACCTGCGACCGTAGCAGTCGCGCGGTTCCGGACTGAGCGCCTAGAACCGCTAGACCACCGCGGCCGGCAGGACGGTAGTTCCTCATAAGCTTCTCATGTCTTGCAATTCTCCAAATAATCTCTCCTTATGAGGAAGTTTCCTATTGTATATGTTTGTGGCACTGTAAACATCGGCTAAAGAAGACGACAAGTTCTGTTACACCAGTTCTTGCTCGATTACTTTCTCAAGGGTAAATGTACCAGGTCAAAAATTTGTCGTGAACATGGTATTTGGAATACATATGTAATTAATGAACAAAGGTATAGCTAAACTAACGTATAAAACAGTATCACTCACTAACAGATACACTGAACTTCAGAAGTTATCCACTGGATCAATTATTTATAGAAAACAGTCCCCTGCTTTACACTCGAAACTGCTCTTGTTGATACTATAAGAACGCGGGTATAATGCTCTAGGAAAGAAACAGGAAGAGGTAAGAAAATTAAGAACGTTCTGGTAGCTGCAGGAAGTGAATAGAAAGAAAAGGAAGGAAAGGAAATAAGAGTTTCTGAACTGCGGCAGGGAGCTGGTGTTGAATGGTAGGATAATGGTCCATAATTTTATTAAGAAATTTAATAACTAATAAACGACTTTATTGGCACATCAAAAAGATCTAAAAACTCTCAGAAAATGCTGTCAGTTGGTCATGCTGTTAAGGTGCTCGTGTAGGGGCAAAACAACTTGTTCCTCTTGTTTAGGAACAACACTCAACCTGGTTGTAAAGCTCAGTTTCCAGGCTCTCACTTTAGTATGGTTAACAGAGAGACTAAACTCTCCAGGACTGGTAATTTATATCACTCAATAGCCTTTTAGTGGAACTAATAATATAAAAAACCTGTCTACTCAAGCTATCTTGCATCACTCACTAACAGATACACTGAGTTTTGGAAAAAAATCACACCACCAGAAGACATTGGAGAAAATTTGGCAAAAACGGAGCTATGCGCTGAAATCACGTCATGTACTGCTTAATTGAGATAACGCCAGTTAACGCTGCTCAACCCAAGCAAGACACTTCCACACGGCCAGTTTAACAGTCAAAAAATACATATTAAAATGAGTTGAGTTTGATCACATCAGAGTTTCACAATGACTGTTTTACAGACGACGATGGATAACCAGTATAACAAGTGAGATAAAAGCCTTTTCAAACGTAAAATATAACGGCTGGGATTGTAACTGGGTGCTGACCATAATTTCCAGGAAGTTGGGACATAGGTCACAATCGCCTGTTCAATAACTGCAATGGTTGCATATCCGGCAGTCGCCATCGTGTTCAGTCCTTTGGAAGTGGCTGACAAGAAACTAACCCGGCACCACAGTGGACACAGTATTCTTCCGAATGATTCAAATCCAAATAAAAGTAGGTGACCAAGCGACATATCCAAGTAAAATTGATGCCCAAGCAACAGACCGAAATAACTTCTGCATCGGGGAATCTTCACTAATCCGCACTGACTAATATTTCATATGCAGCACGAGCCCAGGATATAATCGGCGCAGTCGGCCGGTGTGGCCGAGCGGCTCTAGGCGCTTCAGTCTGGAACCGCGCGACCACTACGGCCGCAGGTTCGAATCCTGCCTCGGGCATGGATGTGTGTGATGTCCTTAGGTTAGTTAGGTTTAAGTAGTTTTAAGTTCTAGGGGACTGATGACCTCAGATGTTAAGTCCCATAGTGCTCAGAGCCATTTGAACCATTTGTAATCGGCGCACCGAGCGAGGTGACGCAGTGGTTAGACACTGGACTCGCATTCGGGAGGACGACGGTTCAATCCCGAGTCCGGCCATCCTGATTTAGGTTTTCCCGTGATTTCCCTAAATCGCTCCAGGCAAATGCCGGGATGATTCCTTTGAAAGGGCACGGCCGACATCCTTCCCTAATCCGATGAGACCGATGACCTCGCAGTTTGGTCTCTTCCCCCGAACGACCCAACCCAACCCTCTAATCTGCGCCGCACGCGGTAGCCGCGCGGTCTCAGGTGTCTTGTCACGGTCTGCGCGGCTCGCCCCGTCGGAGGTTCGAGTCCTCCTCGGGCATGGGTTGTGTGTTGTCCTTAGCGTTAGTTAGTTTAAGTTAGATTAAGTAGTGGGTAAGCTCAGGGACCGATGACCTCAGCAGTTTGGTCCCACAAGACCTTACCACAAATTTCCAAACTTCTTAATCGGCCACGAAGTCACAACGCTTACGCATACGATCCACTAGACATCCGATCACTGAGAGAGAGAAACCGTACCCACTATCGCACTTAATTCGACCTCATCGTAACTGCGCTTACCTCTGGCGGCGGAAAATCGCTCTGAATCTACCACCAAAAATGGTTCAAATGGCTCTGAGCACTACGGGACTCAACTTCTGAGGTCATCAGTCCCCTAGAGTTAGAACTACTTAAACCTAACTAACCTAAGGACGTCACACACATCCATGCCCGAGACAGAACCTGCGACCGTAGCTGTCGTGCGGTTCCAGACTGTAGCGCCTAGAACCGCTCGGCCTCTCGGGCCGAGGTGCTGCCAACCAGAGGGATCTATCGATACTGAATCGCCCCGCGATGTAGCCAACTATGGCTTTCAGCCAGTGTTGCGGCAGCCCTCTGCGCATCGCAACTGAAAGCTACATCTACATTTATACTCCGCAAGCCACCCAACGGTGTGTGGCGGAGGGCACTTTACGTGCCACTGTCATTACCTCCCTTTCCTGTTCCAGTCTCGTATGGTTCGCGGGAAGAACGACTGTCTGAAAGCCTCTCTCTAATTTTACATTCGTGATCTCCTCGGGAGGTATAAGTAGGGGGAAGCAATATATTCGATGCCTCATCCAGAAACGCACCCTCTCGAAACCTGGCGAGCAAGCTACACCGCGATGCAGAGCGCCTCTCTTGCAGAGTCTGCCACTTGAGTTTATTAAACATCTCCGTAACACTATCACGGTTACCAAATAACCCTGTGACGAAACGCGCCGCTCTTCTTTGGATCTTCTCTATCTCCTCCGTCAGACCGATCTGGTACGGATCCCACACTGATGAGCAATACTCAAGTATAGGTCGAACGAGTGTTTTGTAAGCCACCTCCTTTGTTGATGGACTAAATTTTCTAAGCACTCTCCCAATGAATCTCAACCTGGTACCCGCCTTACCAACAATTAATTTTATGTGATCATTCCACTTCAAATCGTTCCGCACGCATACTCCCAGATATTTTACAGAAGTAACTGCTACCAGTGTTTGTTCCGCTATCATATAATCATACAATAAAGGTACGGTGCAGCCTGTTGTCCAAGATCTTGTCTCGGCAAGTGGCGTATAGATCAACACGAGAAGAAAGCCTGAGAAACGAATACCTGTGACGCTTCTGCAGTGCGCATCCTGCCGCGGATAGACGCTGCGGCAGAGCAGAGCCGCGCACACACCTCTGTGAGCGTGTGTGAAGAGTGACCCTGCCTGCCCATCTGTATTCCCGCAACGGCGCGTGCCGGCCGCGCATTTCTGTCACGGACGCGGAGAGCGGCGTCTGCTGCTACAGATACCTCACCTCACCTCACCTCACCTCGCCGCACTGCCCCCGCCAGCCAGCCTCTACCCGCCTAGTGTGTCGCGGCAGGGACGCGGCGCGGCGTGAGACGCATCTCTAAAAGCGACGCAGCGTCCACGACCGCAAGGCCTAAGCCAGTACCAGCTGCGCACCTCCATCAGAGCTTTCCTTCCTTCTCAACAGCTCGTGCCGTGCCGAAACAACGAACGACGGTTTGTATACTTTTGAACTTCCGAGGGGTGTTCAATAAGTAATGTAACACATTTTTTATCTCGGCCAGTTTCGGTTGAAAAAAAAAAGGAGAATTTGTTTTGGGACTTCGTGGAATATTCCTGCTTCAGCACCTGTAGTATCATGAAGTCTCGATAGGCGCTATACGTAGCCTTCAAAAATGGCGTCTAAAAGGAAGGTGTGTCCGCAGCTCGTGGTCTTGCGGTAGCCTCCTCGCTCGCGCGCACGGAGTCCCGATTTCGATTCCCGGCGGGATCAGGGATTTACCTGCCTCGAGATGACTGGCTGTTGTTGTGTCTTATTCATTATCATCATCATTCATTCCCATTACGGTCGGAGGAAGGCAATGGCAAACCACCTTCCCTTGGACCTTGCGTAGTACAGCGGTGCGGGTGTAGCGCATCGTCCCCTACGCTCCTCGGAGTATGGGACCTCATCATCACCATAAGGAAGGTGTGTTCCAAGCAGAGAGCTGTCGAGTTTCTTCCGGCAGCTAATATCGCAGATGTTCATTGGCGCTTGCAGATCATCTACGAAGACCTGGAAGTGAACAACAGCTGGGTGAATCGTTGGGTAACGGGAGGCGTCTGCCATCATCGTAACAAGGTCACGCAAACCTGATCGATCTCCCGCGTGCCGGCGGGCCACACACAGCTGCGACTCAATGGAGAGAAGTTTTCCGAAGTAAGAGTGATTTCTGGTGTGCCGCAGGGGAGCGTCGTAGGACCGTTGCTATTCACAATATACATAAATGACCTTGTGGATTACATCGGAAGTTCACTGCGGCTTTTTGCGGATGATGCTGTGGTATATCGAGAGGTTGTAACAATGGAAAATTGTACTGAAATACAGGAGGATCTGCAGCGAATTGACGCATGGTGCAGGGAATGGCAATTGAATCTCAATGTAGACAAGTGTAATGTACTGCGAATACACAGAAAGAAAGGTCCATTGTCATTTAGCTGCAATATAACAGGTAAGCAACTGGAAGCAGTTAATTCCATAAATTATCTGGGAGTAGGAATTAGGAGTGATTTAAAATGGAATGATCATATAAAGTTGGTCGTCGGTAAAGCAGATGCCAGACTGAGATTCATTGGAAGGATCCTGGGGAAGTGCAATCCGAAATCAAAGGAACTAGGTTACGGTACACTTGTTCGCCCGCTGCTTGAATATTGCTCACCAGTGTGGGATCCGTACCAGATAGGGTTGATAGAAGAGATAGAGAAGATCCAACAGAGAGCAGCGCGCTTCGTTACAGGATCATTTAGTAATCGCGAAAGCGTTGCGGAGATGATAGATAAACTCCAGTGCAAGACTCTGCAGGAGAGACACTCAGTAGCTCGGTACGGCCTTTTGTTAAAGTTTCGAGAACATACCTTCACCGAGGAGTCAAGCAGTATATTGCTCCCTCCTACGTATATCTCGCGAAGAGACCATGAGGATAAAATCAGAGAGATTAGAGCCCACACAGAGGCATACCGACAATCTTTCTTTCCAAGAACAATACGAGACTGGTATAGAAGGGAGAACCGACCGAGGTAGTCAAGGTACCCTCCGCCACACACCGTCAGGTGGCTTGCGGAGTGTGGGTGTAGATGTAGATGTAGATGCAGTAAATTTTATTACAACAGCAGTTAATACACGATCAGAAAGTATAACTTTAGAGCAACTGACTGAGTTGTTGGAACGTGAAGACACTCTCATTCGAGGTGCTTGACGGATCACAATGGAACACCTCGGAGTTCGACTGAACGTCTCTGTTGGTAGTGTTGACACACTCGATCACCAGTTGCGGATCTCAAGTAGTTCAAATGGCTCTGATCAGTCTGGGACTCAACATCTGAGGTCATCAGTCCCCTAGACTTAGAACTACTTAAACCTAACTAACCTAAGGATATCACAAACATCCATGGCCGAGGCAGGATTCGAACCTGTGACAGTACCAGCTGCGCGGTTCCGGACTGAAGCGCCTAGAGCCGCTCGGCCACAACGGCCGGCACAAGGCATGGTCTCACATAAGTATGTGCACCCAGGAGGAGCTCACAAAATTTCATTGGACTGTTCTTCCTCAACCACCCTACAGCACGGATCTCGTCCCTTCCGACTTCCATCTGTTTGGCCCAATGAAGGATGCACTCCGCGGGGTGCAGTACATGGATGACGGGGAGGTTATTGATGCAGCAACTCGTTGGCTCCGACGTCGACCTGTAGAGTGGTATCACGCGAGTATACAGGTCCTTCCACTAAGGTTGCCTAAGACACTGAACGGAGATTATGTTGAAAAATAGGGTTTTGTAGTCAACAGAATGGGGAAAAGTATTGCGTATTGGAACTCTGAATAAAACGAACCTGCTTTAAAAAAAAAAAAAAGTTTTGCATTACTTATTGAACGCCACAGGTATTTTCTGGTGCTTCCTCTGAATCGTCACTATCTTATTCTGCTGCTGCTATCATCATCTCTCTGGGGGGTAGGGGTGGTGTGAATATGTAATATAATCAGACTCCTGTCAGAGATTATAAAACATTTCCTGTCTGAAAAAAAAAAAGTAGAAACAAGAGGTGATTTTCTTCTATTCTGATTATGAAACTGCATAATCAAATAGACAGACGCGCGCATAGAATGCCATTTCTAATCTGAGGAGAATAAATTGTAACTCATTTTAAATGGATTTTGGAAGGTGGTGCAATGCTACTCAAGACCACCAGTCGGGGCAAAGTGCCGCTTCGATAGCGTAGAGCTTCTAGCGTGGCAGTTTGCTGACGTGGCAGGGCATCGCCCACCTGGGACCAACGTCCGCGCTAGCTGTTTGGTGACAGCATCCGAACCAGATATGAACACAGCAAAAATCCTGGCCCCCGACTGGCCAGACAGTTTGAGGCCAGGGGCGCCGTTGCCACTGTTCGAGGAGTCCCTTTGCGTCGGCCCAAGCAAACGGCCGTGTGTTGGTCACAGGTCGCAAAAAAATGGTTCATAATTTTTTCACTAGTGTGAAGTCAGTATCATAGTCAATAGGTAATAGAGACGGTCGCGAAAGTGTTAAAAATCGTAATTATTATATCAAATGTGAATGTGATGATCCACAATCACTGCACATTATAAAGTGTTGTTAGCCACTCTCGGACTAATGGACTGTATAACTTCAGTTATTATAAAAATATTTGATACTGTGCTGCGGCAGGAATTGCAGACAGTAATTAAAGGCAGCACGCCTAAAATTTACTTGAAGAGTTTCTCACAGTCCTACGAATTTCATTTAACGGTAAGACGCCAGGTGGGAGATCTCTGTAGCTCTGTAGATACTCTTGGGGATCATACTTGAACTGTTTTTGTTTCGTTCTTTTGAGCCAAAGATTAGGCACCAACCCAACATTTGCCTAAACGACGGTGTAAGGCCTCTGTCCATTATATCACATTTTTTTTTTTTTTTTTTTTTGGGACAGCGCGAACACAATCCCGATTACCAAAAATTATGCGACCAAGTTACGGGCATTTTTTTTGCATTTGTTTATGAACATAACATCATTAAAACAATACATGTACAGAAAAATGTAATTGTGAAGAGCTGGTCAATATTTCACATAGTCGAAATCCTTTAACAACAGAAATAAATACAACTGACTTGTGTGACAAGTTATTTACAGAAAGCTTTTAGTAACAATTCTAAAAAATTGTCAGAATGTGTTGTGAAATGTAAACAAAATTTAAATAAATGCATCAGGTAAGAAACTAATAAAAAATGGAAAACACAAATGAGGAAAGAGAAACAAAAGAGATACTTCTAGCTAAAGTATTTACTGTAAGTGAAGCGTCCTCTGATATCCGTACAATAACGCAACTGATAAAGCGTTGGCAAATTGTTCGCGGTACTGCGGTGAACGGTGCAATCGTTGATGACATTCCCACAGGTAGGTCATGTACTGCACGGCGTCACTGAGTTGTAACTCAAAAATGGATTTGGCAGTGTGTCCCAGTAGCCAAGCCACGGCGTTGCACTTCGCTTTGTGGTGCACTTTAAAGTCAGGAAAGAAAATCCACATTGGTGCAACACTGGAAGAAGCAGTCTGGTTGATAAGCCCCACCATCAATCGGCACAACTCCCACACTCCTCACACGTAGGGGCACGCTATCCGGTGGTCTCTCGAGGCGAAGCAGGAGCACCTGTTGTAACCTTTGGAAGTTCAGGAGAAATATCAATTATGAAATCACGGTTTCACTCTGTTTATTGTTGTGAATCAGACAAGAAGTTTAACAGATACGTAGTTCGAAAATTGAAAAATAATTTTGTCGAAGAGTAGGTTTTTTTCAATTTCAGTTTACATGAGTGAAAAGAAAAACATCTTCTGTTACGTAAATCCTTATCTCCGAGCTCTGCAGAAATAGAAGCTATGACGGACAATGTTTCATTACTCTTCAAAGCTAAAACCAACTACTTTCGGTGAGTGCTGTCGTTTGCTTTAGGAAACGGACGGGGAGATTTTTCCTTACAATTATTTGGACTGCCACGTGCTTTATCGTTTCGAGTAATGCCGAATACATTCTTTTGTATATCGATGAAGCAGTTTATAAGCTTTCTTTCTGATTCTACTCTCTGCACCGTTTCTGTGGTGTCACCGCCAGACACCACACTTGCTAGGTGGTAGCTTAAATCGGCCGCGGTCCATTTAGTACATGTCGGACCCGCGTGTCGCCACTGTGTGATCGCAGACCGAGCGCCACCACAAGGCAGGTCTCGAGATACGGGATAGCACTCGCCCCAGTTGTACGACGACTTTGCTAGCGACTACACTGACGAAGCCTTTCTCTCATTTGCCGAGAGACAGTTAGAATAGCCTTCAGCTAAGTCCATGGCTACGACCTAGCAAGGCGCCATTAGCCTTACATAGTATAAAATGTCTCATCAAGAATGTTGTAAACCAACAAGGATAATTAAAAGTTAAGTATTCGAGGAGCTGCATACTTTTCTTATTAGAATTCACTACTTATCCTGTTCCAGAATTCACGCCCGTCTGCGTTAGATAGCGTGCATTTCGGCCTCCTATATCCACAAGGTGTTGGCACATTTACCAACACATCAGTTTCCCCTCTGGTTCGTCATTTTTTCACTTCCTTGCTCTTTGACCTTGATGCTCTAAACATCTTCTCAGCTTTCAGCGTTATCATTTCTACACTGCACAGCACGATATCAGCCTGATGAGGGCTGCGTTTGCCGTTTCTTCTAACCATTCGATATTGTAGAAGCCCTATCTACACAAGACAAGTGGATAGTTCCTGTGAATTATTATGGGTGGAGGTTACACTAAACAACCGAACTAGGTTAATAGTTGGCTCCTTTTACCGACCTCCCGACTCAGCAGCATTAGTGGCAGAACAACTGAGAGAAAATTTGGAATACATTTCACATAAATTTTCTCAGCATGTTATAGTCTTAGGTGGAGATTTCAATTTACCAGATATAGACTGGGACACTCAGATGTTTAGGACGGGTGGTAGGGACAGAGCATCGAGTGACATTATACTGAGTGCACTATCCGAAAATTACCTCGAGCAATTAAACAGAGAACCGACTCGTGGAGATAACATATTGGACCTACTGATAACAAACAGACCCGAACTTTTCGAATCTGTATGTACAGAACAGGGAATCAGTGATCATAAGGCCGTTGCAGCATCCCTGAATATGGAAGTTAATAGGAATATAAAAAAAGGGAGGAAGGTTTATCTGTTTAGCAAGAGTAATAGAAGGCAGATTTCAGACTACCTAACAGATCAAAACGAAAATTTCTGTTCCGACACTGACAATGTTGAGTGTTTATGGAAAAAGTTCAAGGCAATCGTAAAATGCGTTTTAGACAGGTACGTGCCGAGTAAAACTGTGAGGGACGGGAAAAACCCACCGTGGTACAACAACAAAGTTAGGAAACTACTGCGAAAGCAAAGGGAGCTCCACTCCAAGTTTAAACGCAGCCAAAACCTCTCAGACAAACAGAAGCTAAACGATGTCAAAGTTAGCGTAAGGAGGGCTATGCGTGAAGCGTTCATTGAATTCGAAAGTAAAATTCTATGTACCGACTTGACAGAAAATCCTAGGAAGTTCTGGTCTTACGTTAAATCAGTAAGTGGCTCGAAACAGCATATCCAGACACTACGGGATGATGATGGCATTGAAACAGAGGATGACACGCGTAAAGCTGAAATACTAAACACCTTTTTCCAAAGCTGTTTCACAGAGGAAGACCGCACTGCAGTTCCTTCTCTAAATCCTCGCACAAACGAAAAAATGGCTGACATCGAAATAAGTGTCCAAGGAATAGAAAAGCAACTGGAATCACTCAATAGAGGAAAGTCCACTGGACCTGACGGGATACCAATTCGATTCTACACAGAGTACGCGAAAGAACTTGCCCCCCTTCTAACAGCCGTGTACCGCAAGTCTCTAGAGGAACGGAGGGTTCCAGATGATTGGAAAAGAGCACAGATAGTCCCAGTCTTCAAGAAGGGTCGTCGAGCAGATGCGCAAAACTATAGACCTATATCTCTTACGTCGATCTCTTGTAGAATTTTAGAACATGTTTTTTGCTCGCGTATCATGTCATTTCTGGAAACCCAGAATCTACTATGTAGGAATCAACATGGATTCCGGAAACAGCGATCGTGTGAGACCCAACTCGCCTTATTTGTTCATGAGACCCAGAAAATATTAGATACAGGCTCCCAGGCAGATGCTATTTTTCTTGACTTCCGGAAGGCGTTCGATACAGTTCCGCACTGTCGCCTGATAAACAAAGTAAGAGCCTACGGAATATCAGACCAGCTGTGTGGCTGGATTGAAGAGTTTTTAGCAAACAGAACACAGCATGTTGTTCTCAATGGAGAGACGTCTACAGACGTTAAAGTAACCTCTGGCGTGCCACAGGGGAGTGTTATGGGACCATTGCTTTTCACAATATATATAAATGACCTAGTAGATAGTGTCGGAAGTTCCATGCGGCTTTTCGCGGATGATGCTGTAGTATACAGAGAAGTTGCTGCATTAGAAAATTGTAGCGAAATACAGGAAGATCTGCAGCGGATAGGCACTTGGTGCAGGGAGTGGCAACTGACCCTTAACATAGACAAATGTAATGTATTGCGAATACATAGAAAGAAGGATCCTTTATTGTATGATTATATGATAGCGGAACAAACACTGGTAGCAGTTACTTCTGTAAAATATCTGGGAGTATGCGTACGGAACGATTTGAAGTGGAATGATCATATAAAACTAATTGTTGGTAAGGCGGGTACCAGGTTGAGATTCATTGGGAGAGTGCTTAGAAAATGTAGTCCATCAACAAAGGAGGTGGCTTACAAAACACTCGTTCGACCTATACTTGAGTATTGCTCATCAGTGTGGGATCCGTACCAGGTCGGGTTGACGGAGGAGATAGAGAAGATCCAAAGAAGAGCGGCGCGTTTCGTCACTGGGTTATTTGGTAACCGTGATAGCGTTACGGAGATGTTTAATAAACTCAAGTGGCAGACTCTGCAAGAGAGGCGCTCTGCATTGCGGTGTAGCTTGCTCGCCAGGTTTCGAGAGGGTGCGTTTCTGGATGAGGTATCGAATATATTGCTTCCCCCTACTTATACTTCCCGAGGAGATCACGAATGTAAAATTAGAGAGATTAGAGCGCGCACGGAGGCTTTCAGACAGTCGTTCTTCCCGTGAACCATACGCGACTGGAACAGGAAAGGGAGGTAATGACAGTGGCACGTAAAGTGCCCTCCGCCACACACCGTTGGGTGGCTTGCGGAGTATCAATGTAGATGTAGATGTAGAAGAAAATTGACTAAAATTGAATAAAATAATCTATAAATTGAACACATTACATACTGTACGACTGTTTCTAATATCACAGACAGGCGACATTGGGCACAAGTTGGTAGTCGCTATTATGCACACAGCTTAGCTGGTACTCCCAACAGCAAAAAAAAAAAAAAAAAAAAAAAAAAAAAAAAAAAAAAAAAAGGTTCAAATGGCTCTAGGCACTATGGGAACTATCTAAACCTAAGTAACCTAAGGACATCACACACATCCATGCCTGAGGCAGGATTCGAACCTGCGACCGTAGCAGACGCGTGGTTCCCGACTGAAGCGCCTAGAACCGCTCGGCCACAACGGCCGACACCCAACAGCAAAACGGGTGTTCAGAAAGTGTCTGATTTGTAAGAGATTTTACCGTAGGATTCTCTGTTTGATAAGAAGGCAGATTAAAACTGTGTGCCGAACCGAGACTGGAACTCGGGAC
This sequence comes from Schistocerca serialis cubense, assembly GCF_023864345.2. Taxonomy (NCBI): domain Eukaryota; kingdom Metazoa; phylum Arthropoda; class Insecta; order Orthoptera; family Acrididae; genus Schistocerca; species Schistocerca serialis. Next base: position 187,020,753 of record NC_064646.1, on the reverse strand, counting down.
CTTTGCCTTTCGCGGGCAAGTGCTCTACCAACTCAGCTACCCAAGCACGACTCACGCCCCGTCCTCACAGCTTTACTTCTGCCAGTACCTCGTCTCCTACCTTCCAAACTTTACAGAAGCTTAAGAAGGAAGGAGTATTAGGATTTCAACGGCCCGTCAACGACGAATTTGTCACAGATAGATTTCAAACTCAGATTGGGGAGGACTAGGGGAGTAAGGCATCCGTGCCATTTGGAAGGAGCCATTCCAGCATTTCCCTTATGTGTTTTGGGGAAATGACGGAAAACTTGTATCTAGTTGGCCTTTCGGAAATCTGAACTACCGTTCCCGTCCACCCCGGTAACTGCGCGGTCAGCGCACCGGATTGCTAACCGATGTGGACTGGGTGTTGTGTTGTCCTTACGTTCCTATCGTCATAATTGACATTCCACCGCTGAGATAAACGTGTGGGCGCGTCCCGAAAGCCGATAAATAAATTAAAAACATAATTTCCTCCAGAACACGAGTTCAGTGTGTTAACACTGCACCCTATCGCCCGATTTCTGAAACACAATTTCAATTGACACCAATAAGAAAAATTTCAGCTCGCGCTTAGTAGCTGTAAGAAAATTGATGGGCAGATCAGAAAGCTTTCTACTCTATCGGTTTGGTTCAAATGGCTCTGAGCACTATGGGACTTAATTTCTGAGGTCATCAGTCCCCTAGAATTTAGAACTACTTAAACCTACCTCGCCTAAGGACATCATACACATCCATGCCCGAGGCAGGATTCGAACCTGCGGTTGCGTGGTACCAGACTGTAGCGCCTAGAACCGCTCGGCCAGTCCGGCCGGCACTCTGTCGGTTTCCCGTCTATCTTTAATAAGACACTAGCCCCTAGAGACCCAACGGCCTTTCCACAATTGTAGCACCGGTTCCCGTCAGGTCACCGAGTTAAACGCTGTCGGCGTGGCTACCACTTGGATGAGTGACCATTTGGGTCGAGAGAGCGGTGTGCTGACCACATGCCACTCTGTATCGGTGATGATGACACGGCGGCCGGTCGGTACCATTGGGCCTTCAAGGCCTGTTCGGGCGGAGTTTGTTTTTGGATTCTACAGGAATGTGTGGAGGTGCCCCAAATCTCGAAGCTAACCGCAGAGAAGCTGAACCTGGCGTGCATACTGCTTTAGGGAAAGGTGCAGAAGGCATTAGGCATAGGAACGACGCCTTCTTTAACATATATTTTTAATTTTTTTATCTGGCCTTCAGCATGAGTACACTATTTAGCCACCAATAACTACACTATTTAGCTGTCATCAGTTACATTTTTCAGCCGTCAACAACTACGAAATAAAGATCATAAACAAACGTGTTACTTTAAAATAACTAAACAGTATTTTTTCGCTACTAGCAAAGAAAGAAACCTTCTTAATTTCACAACAGGGAAGTAATTATTACATTTTTCTTTACAAAAATGTCAGCAAACCGATATGTATAGCCACCCCTCCTTGAGATACAAACAGTATTTAATTAACCACTAAAATGTTTATTAGACCTTCTCTGTAATTATGTTGTCATATTTTAAAATTATGAACTAAACTAATTGTTATCAGACATGTAAAACCTGCCTTATCATTCTTTAGTAAAAGAACAGCAATGCCTGTAGGAAACGGTACAGTAAGCTTTCTCAATCCTGCAAAGAACTGTTCTCTAATTTACTGCAATTTGGGACCAGGGGAGGATTTGATATCTCCAACGTCCAAATTATTGAAATTACATAAATCTCAGTCTTTTCTAAAGTAGGCGATGCAAATGAAAAGTGAAACTGCCGCGATTGAATTTCACCCGTATGACTATGCAGATGAGTGTACTGACATATTACGAAACCAAGATAAGAGAGGTAAGTTTGAACCCAAGCATAATATTTTCGTTCACTTACGTTTGATGTATGGCATTCATCTTTTTACTGGGACCTGACTTCCATTTTTAGCTGATGTAAGAAGTCGGTAAAGAAAACTGGATATCTTGGTAAGTTTCGGATATAGTAGCTTAGTTAGCCAGCTGGTCTACTGTTTCGTTATACCAAATTCTTGTTCGATCTTTTATCCAGAGCATGTATCTGTATGGTGTTTCACGAGGAATAGTAAGTATTTCATGAAGTGGTAGCAAAGAGCATTTCGAAAAGAACCTCTTTTTTGTTTTCATTCTACGTGTTTGTAATCCAGTTGCTATTGGTTTATATAAAGATCGTCATTTTAGTTTTCAACTTCAATTACCATGCTGTGCATGAGTTTACATAGTAAAATTTTGCAACCTCGGTCTTGATTGTGATGTGTTGGACAGTTCTACTGTTAATGCATGGCCACTCCAGTTGAAGATATATCCTTTAAGCCCACGACCGGTTAAGACCTTTGCATCCAAGCCATTTTATTTGAAAAGCGTGCGGTGGTAAAGCAAAGTCTAATGATGACTGTACATTGCCTTACCACAGCACACTTTTCAGGTCCACTTGAAAGTGGCCTGGTTTTTCATTAAACGAGTATACAGTTGTGGAACAACAGCACTCTCTGAACACAAAGAAACTAAGATCACCGTATAAAAAGCTAGTAATCCTAGAGAAGTCTGTGCCAGCATTATTTAATACCGAATAATTCGCCCCAGGACTTGATTCTAGTACCTCACGCCAGAACAAATGGACGTGGTCAGCCCATAGAGGGCTCCGCCTCCGCGGCGGCTATTCCGCAGCGGCTCTCACGCAGCGAGGGCGCCACCACTGTGTCACGTGCAGACAGCGGCCAATAGCCGCTCCCTTCGGTTTCGTATATAGGGACCTGCTCTGCAATAGTCCAGCCCCTCCTGTTCATCTTCTCCAGTTCGCTGATGACACTGCCTTCCTGGCCCTTTCTCCTACTCTTCAACGGTCCCAACGTACCCTCCAAACCTGCATTGACCAATTCACCGCTTGGTGCAACCAGTGGTTCCTCCATGTTAATGCCTCCAAGACCCACGCGATCATCATAGGCCACACCACTCACTCCTTCCGCCTCCATGATTTCTACCTCGCCATTTATGGCCGTCCTATCCACCTCACTCCTACCCTCAAATACCTTGGCCTCACACTCGACCGCCACCTCACCCGGACTCCCCATCTCCTTACCATCCAAACCAAAACTGACAACCGCCTCTGCCTCCTGAAACTCCTGTCCGGCCGGACTTGGGGTCTGCATCCATCCACCATCCTTCACACCTACAAATCCATGATCCGCCCCATCCTTTGTTATGCCAGTGTCGCTTGGATTTCTGCCCCTCCCCAGTTCTATAAAGCCCTCCAAATCCTCGAACGCCATGCACTCTGCCTCGCCTTCTGCATCCGCCTTCCGTCCCCCATGCACATCTTCTACGTCCTCATCCCCTTCCCCCAACTTCTCCTTTTCCTTGAACACATCTGCACACTATATATTGTCCGCCACCTTGATCCCCCTCACCCCCTGGTGTCTCCCGTCCTCTCCACCCTCAACCAGTTGCCACGCCTTTACCGTTGTGTCCCTCCCTCTCTCCATCTCCAAACCCTCCATCTCCTTTCCCAACACAACTTCCACCATCTACCCCTCCCGGATGATGAGCTTCGCCCTGACATCTACCCTTCCTACCAACTCTAACCCCCTCTTCCTGCCTCCTCCTCAGGGCTCCCTCTCCTCCCCCTCCCTCCTTCTGAGCGGCTTTTCCGTCCTACTCCCCCTCCACCTCTTGTGCCTCCTTTCAGTGTCTCTGAACTCCCTCCTGCCCTGTCTTCCCTTTTCCTCTCCCGCCCCATATGTCTCCTGCCTCTTCGTGAATCCACGGTTGCCCCTCCTCTCTTCATCCCACCGTTTTCCCAGCTGCCCCATGCTCTCCCCTCCTTCTTCATCCTCTCTGACCTTTCGCTCGGCATGTCCCACCTGGTAGTTTTATTCTTCGTCGTGTGTGCTCCAAGTCGGTTTTAATGTTGTTTCGGAGTGTTTTTAATTCTGTGGCCAACTTTCAACCTGTGCATGCGCATTCAGTGTCTTCTCTGTGTTTTAAGAATCACCAACTGTGTTTTTTAACTTTCTGGTGACATTTTTAACTGTCCCCCATGAACGTCTACATGTCAGTGTATTTTTACCTCCATTTTCTCGCCTTACTCTGTTTTATGTTCCCCTGTTTTATCTCCTAATGTATGTATCATTTTATTCTTATTTTAGCTGTCGTGTCACTCGGCTGGCTGAAGAGCGGCGGATTGTGCCGCTGACAGCCCTTCCCTGCCCATATGGGGCAGGGGAATGTAATCACAATAAAGGAAAAAAAAACTAGTCCAGCGACTCAAGGGTTGGATTCCCTCATTTCCTCATCGAGGACTCGCACTGCCTGGGCTGCTCTCAGGGTGCATCTTCGACGTGGAAGAGCACCAACCGTGCCTGTCGCGTTGTTGCCCATCTGCACGCCGTCACTGCTGCCCGCCGCCGCCGCCGCCGCCGCCGCCGCCGCCGCCACCGTCGCCGTCGTCTGGTCGCCGTCGCCCGGTGCTTACCGCCGCCGCCGCCGCCTGGTCGCCGTCTCTTGGTGCTTGCCGCTTCTTCTGCCGCCGACGCCGCCTGGTCGCCGCTTCTTCTGCCGCCGCCGCCGCCGCCGCTGCCGCCATCTCTTGGTGCTCGTCGCTTCTTCTGCCGCCGTCTCTCGGTGCTCGCCGCTTCTGCCGCCGCCGCTGCCGCCGTCTCTCAGTGTTCGCTGCCACCTGCAATCATGGACGCCCGAACTACCACCATCATCTACACCTCCCCTTCACCTGCCCCTACTTAACGTCATGGAGTGCTGCCTCTGGGATTAATCCATCTCATCCACCTCCCCTACTCACAGTCTCCTCTCCATCTATCTCCTCTCCATCGCTATATCCCCACCTGTACGTCACGCCTGTTCCTGCCCCTGCTACTGCACCTGCTGCTGCTCCTGCTCCTGCCTCTGCTCCGAACCCCCCTCCCGCTCCTGTCGCCCGCCGAGACGACTTTCCCCCTCTCCCCCCCTGCGACTACCGCTGCTTCCCCTGCCAGGGTGTCCGCCTGTCACGCCACAGTCGCCGCCACAGAGCGCCCTACCCTCTCATCCGGTGCTACTGCCTCACAGGAGGGCCCTACCTCCCAACACCTCCCCATCCACCCAGTCCCTCATCCCTCCTCCCAGGCAACACCCGCCAAAAAATCTTCCAAACAGCCCCATGGCGACCTCTCCTCTACTGCCTCATCCAAAAAGCCACTGCCCGCCTCACCTCCCGCTGACCCTGCTATGGATACCACGCCACCTCCCTACTCTCCAGCCCCCTCCCTGTATACCTTTGTCCTAGCCAACCCTGATCCGAAATTCCTGGATGCCTGCACCCTCACCCTTGAAATCTGGAAGTATATCCCCAGTGCACCCATCACCCAACTTATCCCTCGCAGAGACTCCATTCTCATGAAGTCTCCCTCTCCATCCTTCCATACTGATCTCCTCCGGCGCCTTCCCTGCATCACCTTTTGGCCCCACGCATCCCTCACCCCATTCCTTACATCCTCCTCTCCTCGTCAGCCCCAACCACACCGTTGTCCGCCGACCCTCACTGCCGTCATCACAAAACTCAGCCCTGTGGTCACGGAGGCTGAGGTGTTGACAGAACTGAATGCCCACCCCACCCTGGAAGTCTGCTCTGCCAGCCGTATTTACAACTCCTCTGGCCCTACTTTCCTCATGCGTATATTTACAGAGTCCGCCTCCTCCATTGACCACCTCCTCACGCAGGGAGCCCTGATTTTCAACCACTGCCACCCTGTTGATCTGTCCCATTCCCCTCCTCAATCCTACCGCTGCCAGCGTTGTCTTCTGTACAATGACCACCTCACTCAAAACTCCAAGAACCCACCCACCTGCCCCCATTGTAAAGCCTCCCACTTTCTCAAACAGTGTCCCAACCTCGCCTCCCCCCATCCTACAACACCTGCAATGAACCTCACCCCACCTATTCCTCCAAAAGCAAAGCCAAGCCCCCTCCCACCAACCCTGAACTCACAGTCCCTGTTCGCCCCATTGACCCACCCATCCACCCTAACAATTCCCTCCTCCCTCCCCCTACACCAGAAGACCTCATCCGGTTCCTCACCATCGTCCTGCAGAACATCCACCCCTTCCAGCGCCCCCACACACTCCAGCAGATTTCCCTTGCCACCTGCTCAGTTTTCCACTTAAACACCAGGCCCACTTTACCTTCACCCACCTAGACACCCTTGTTTAAGCCCCTCTCTCCCCTTCCCGCACCCTTCCCACCACCAACCTCATGGCACATCAACAGTATCGTCTCCTCTACCTCAACATTCACTCCCTCCCTGCAAACAAATACCTCTTCATGCATACCCTCTCCCAGCACCAGGTTGACTCCTTCGTCCCTTAATGAAACCTTCCTCCAACCCCACCATGTTGTCCACATCTCCCCTTATCTCCTTCACTGCACTGACAATCCCCTTCCCCTAGCCCTAGGCGGGGTCGCTATAGGCCACCTCAGGCATCTCCTTGTCCAGCCACAACCCCTCCTCAATGACCCAACTGAACACCTTCTCCTCAGCCTATTTTTTCCCTCCCTCAACATCACCTGTGCCACTATCTATATCCGCCCCGCAGCTCCTATCCCCTTTGACTTCATTTCCCATGTTGACCATGTGATCGCTGCTGAGCTCAACATCCACAGCCGTGACCCTGCCACCCTTCGGCAGTGGCATCAGTTACTTGCCACCATCCATGGTGACCTTGTTCCTCTCCCACAGCACACCCGTCCTGAAAGTAACTCCACCCCCGATGTTATCCTCACTTCCCCAAACCTCCTTGGTCGCATTGCCGTTGATGTCATCGATCCCGTCGGTAGTGTCCATCTCCCTGTCCTTCTCACCATCTCCTCTACCCGTCCTGCTGCTGCAGCCACCCACCCAGCTGCCCCTCCCAAGTCTGTCCATAACTACCACTGTGCCAATTGGGATGCCTGCTGGGAATCCATTGCCTTACAGGTCGAAAGCCACCCCCTCACCTTTCACCACCCTGATGACATCACCCATGCCTCTTCCTTCCTTCAGAAGACCATCACTGATGCTGTGGAGACTCATGTCCCTACCAAACTCATCCACCCTCACCACCCTACACTTCCTCCACAGGCTGTCCTTCTTCTGCGTGAATCCCACTGGCTCTACCGCTTCTTCCTCCGCACTCGTGACCGGGATACTCTCACCCGCCACCAGCAATTACAGCGACATATCCGGAACCTCCTTACAGCAAAGAAACGCTGGGCCTGGCGCCAGACATGCACACGCCTCAACTCCACCCTCCCTGTCAACTCCTCCAAGTACTGGTCAGCCTTCCACCGCCTTACTGGTAGCCATCCCACCCTGCATTACCCCATCCTCCATGACGAAAGACCCTTTCCTGACAACCTCAGTAAGGCTAACCATTTTGCTTCCCACCTATCTGAGGTCTTCTCCATTCCTGACGATCCCCATTTTGATTACTCCCACTTCCCCACCATCCTTGACCGCACTGACACATTTGTCCTCCTGCTCGCCCTTAGCTTCCAGTACTTGGATTGGTTACCCCCCTCAGACATCAACACTCCCGTCACCACACAAGACATCACACTCACCCTCTGCTCCAAACGCAACACCGCCCCTGGTCATGATGGCGTCACCTACCGTCACCTCAAGGAATCCCCTCCATCCTTCCTGTCTGTCCTTGCTACCCTGTACAATGTCCTCCTCGCCACTTGATTTTACCCTGACCTGTGGAAGACTTCCCACGTCCTGCTGTTCCCTAAACCTAACAAACCCCCCCTCTGCTACCTCTTCCTATCGTCCAATCTGCCTCACCTCCATGTTCAGTAAGGTCTTTGAGGCCATCCTCTCTCGCTGTATTCACCACCACCTTAAACAGCACTGCCTCCTTCCTCTTACCCAATGTGGCTTCCGGCCTTCCTTCTCTGCCGACGACCAGCTCCCTAACCTTACCAATCTTCTTTCCCCCCAATTTAACTCCCGTCACTCCGCTACCTTTGTTTCCCTTGATCTCCAGAACGCCTATGACCGTGCCTGGCATTCCGGGCTCCTCTTCAAACTCCAGACCTATGCTTTCCCCACCAACTTCATCCATCTCATTGCTTCGTTCCTCTCTCATCGTCCCTCCTATGTGACTATCCACAATTCCAACTCCTGTACTTTCTACCCCTCTGCCGGCGTGCCCAAGGTTCTGTTCTTTCCCCTCTCCTCTATCTCCTGTACACTGCTGATATGCTCAAACCTCCCCCTCCTGTCCATCTTCTCCAGTTCACTGATGACACCGCCTTCCTAGCCCTTTATCTGACCCTGCAACGATCCCAACGTACCCTCCAAACCCACCTTGACCAATTCACCGCTTGGTGCAACCAGTGGTTCCTCCGTGTTAATGCCTCCAAGACCCAGGCGATCGTCATAGGCCACACCACCCACTCCTTCCGCCTCCATGATTTCTACCTCACCATTTATGGCCGTCCTATCCACCTCATTCCTACCCTCAAATACCTTGGCCTCGCACTTGACTGCCACCTCAACTGGACTCCCCATCTTACCATCCAAACCAAAGCTCACAACCGCCTCTGCCTCCTGAAACTCCTGTCCAGCCAGATGTGGGGTCTGCATCCTTCCACCATCCTTCACACCTACAAATCCATGATCCGCCCCATCCTTTGTTATGCCAGCGTCGCTTGGATTTCTGCCCCTCCCCAGTTCTATAAAGCCCTCCAAATCCTCGAACGCCATGCACTCTGCCTCGCCTTCCGCATCCGCCTTCCGTCCCCCACGCACATCCTCTACGACCTCATCCCCTTCCCCCACCTTCTCCTTTTCCTTGAACACATCTGCACACTATATATTGTCCGCCACCTTGATCCCCCTCACCCCCTGGTGTCTCCCTTCCTCTCCACCCCCAACCAGTTGCCACGCCTTTACCATTGTGTCCCTCCCTCTCTCCATCTCCACACCCTCCATCTCCTTTCCCAACACAACTTCCACCGTCTACCCCTCCCAGATGATGAGCTTCGCCCTGACATCTACCCTTCCTACCAACTCTAACCCCCTCTTCCTGCCTCCTCCTCAGGGCTCCCTCTCCTCCCCCTTCCTCCTTCTGAGCGGCTTCCCCCTCCTACTCCCCCTCCATCTCTTGTGCCTTCTTTCAGTGTCTCTGTGCTCTCTCCTGACCTGTCTTCCCTCTTCCTCTCCCACCCCACGTGTCTCCTGCCTCTTCGTGAACCCACTGATGCCCCTTCTCTCTTCATCCTGCCGCTTCCCCTGCTGCCCCATGCTTTCCCCTCCTTTTCCATCCTCTCTGCCCTTTCCCTCGGCATGTCCCACCTGGCAGTTTTATTCTTCGGCGTGTGTGCTCCAAGTGGGTTTTAAGTGTGTTGTTCTGGAGTGTTTTTACTACTGTGGCCGACTTTTAACGTGTGCATGTCCATTCAGTGTCTTCTCTGAGTTATGAAGACTCGCCAACTGTGTTTTTTTAACTTTCTGGTGACTTTTAACTGTCCTCCATGAACGTCTCCATGTTAGTCTATTTTTTACCCCCATTTTCTCCCATTATTCTGTTTTAAGTTCCCCTTTCTCGCCTTATGTATGTAAGATTTTATTCTTATTTTAAGTTGTTATGTCACTCGGCTGAACAGCCCTCCCCTGCCCAATTGGCAGGGGAATGAAATCAAAATAAAGAAAAAAAAACAAAAAGAAAAAAAGAAAAAAAGACCTAGTCCAGTCGGTCTGGTACTCGCTCTGGATTCTGTTTCTATGTCGGCGGTACGTCGTTCTGGTCGTTGCTCATTGTTGACATTTGCCTGGCTCTGGTTCTGAGTGGATTTACTGTTGGTGTTTGGTGTTGTGGTTTCCACAAGCCTCCGTTATTTATCTCTTCCTTGTTGTGTCGGTCATAGTCGGTCGTGGTCGGTTGTTGTCAGTTGTCGTTGGTCTGTTGTCCAACTCGTCCTGTGTTTACCCGGTGGTGCGTGCTCCACCACCGGCGGCTTCCCCGCCTGGCGGCTCCGATCCGCAGCCCAAGGCGTTCCCGCAGTTGGTTCTGGTTACTACATTGATAATGTCCAGGATTCGGTTGTACAGATACGTAATATCCAGGTTAAGGCAATCGCTCAGGATCTGACCGCGCAGTTCCACCAAATTGCGCGGGTGCTTATGTCGGCGTTTTAATCGCTGTTCCAATATGTCCCACAACTTTTTCTGTTGGTTTTAAGTCAGGTGATTTTGCAGACCAAGCGAGATATAATAGGGTGGTGGAGTATTCAGAAAACCGGTCACGTATTCTTCCAGCCAGATAAGCTCTTGTTGTCCTTGGGTGTCTGTGTGAACAATAGCCTCTTGCTAGATGACGGAGACCAAATGTTTATAGCATGTAGTTTCCCTCGCAATATTCTCTCGCTAACAGGTAGGGATGAACCTTCATTCGTTGCCTGCAGCAATTCCAGTCGGGTTTCTTAAGCCGTGAAACGCTCCTCTGATCCCTCTCAATCAGGATCTTTTTTCGACCATAATTCTGACTTCGTGTTTCGTAGCCACGTGTCTTATACCACTGTTTGCAGACACGTTCAAGAGCCTGCCGCGAAACATCAACAATTCCAGCAACTTCACACTCTGTGTAGTAAGTGATACGCCCCAATAAGATTGCCCTCTTTTTGCCACTCTGTCACGTCCTTGCATTTCCCTATATTTACATGCAGTGTCCACTTGAAACATAAATATTTCGCTGATCGCTACTGATTGATGCTCACGTAGCAGCAGTGCAAGCTTGGTTGAGCACGGGACTCTGTAAAGGCTTAACGATTCATTTGCGTGTGCGCACTGGGGTGATTAATTTTTTGTCCGTTGAGATTACCGGTCCTATTGTATCATTTAAGCACACTCAACTTATTTACAAATTGCGTAACAAATAACGAAAGAACAAAGGTTCCTTTCGCTTCAAGGTTGGATGCGTTTCTCCAGCATGAAGGACCTCTGCACTTTATAGCCGTCAGGTGGACGTCATCTAAACCGAATATTCCCCAGAAGATGGAACTGCAGAAATGATCGTCTTTCTTGGCCATCTAGGTCTCTACCCTGATCTTATCCCTCTGGAGTCTTGCTGGCGAGGATGGTTTAGAGGCGAAGTCTTAAGAAGAAAAAATAAATTAATGCCAAGAGACGAACTGATGGTCCAGAATTTCAAGTTTTGCCCTCATAAAAGAACGTCTTCAGTAGAGATACAACCGATGTTATCAAGAGAATTCGAAAGTGCATAGTACTCTGAGGCGGAAATAATAAAATCAGGTTTGAATATCTACATTTACATCATACACTGCAAGCCACCTAATAGTGTATGGCGGAGGGTACTTTCGGTACCACTATCTGATCCCTCCAACCCTGTTCCACTCGTGAATAGTGACTGGGAGGAATGATTGTCGGTAAGCCTCTGTATTGGCTCTAATTTCTCGAATTTTCTCCTCGTGGTCAATACGCGAGATGTATGTGGGTGGAAGTAATATGTTGTCTGACTCCTCCTGATAAGTGCTGTCCCGAAATTTCAGTAGTAAGTCTCTTCGTGATGCACAACGTCTCTCTTGTAACGTCTACCAGTGGAGTTTGTTTAGCATCTCCGTGACGCTCACTCCCCAGCTAAACGATCCCGTGACGAAACGCGCCGCTCTTCGTTGAGTCTTCTCTATCTCCTCTATCAGTCTTATCTGATAGGGATCCTAGATAGATGAACAATACTCAAGAATCGGGCGAACAAGCCCCTTATAAGCCACTTCTTTCGTGGATGAGTTACATTTTCTTAAGATTCTTCCGATGATTCTGAGTCTTGTGTCTGCTTTTCCCACTATCTATTTTGTATGGTCATTCCTCTTTAGGTCGCTCTGGATATTTTACGATAGACGCTGTCTCTACCTGTTTGTCATCAATAGTGTAGCTGTACAGTAGTGGATTTCTTTTCCTATGTATGCGCAATATGTTACATTTATTTACGTTCAGGGACAACTGCCAGAGTTTGCACCATTTGTCAATTCTCTGCAGGTCGTTCTGCAAATTCTTACTATCTTCTGGCGTTGCTACTTTGGTATAAGCAACTGCACCATCTGCGAATAACCTTACAGAGCATCCGACGCTTTCTACTAGATCATTTATACACACATTGTGAAGAGCAACGGTCCAATCACACTCCCTTATGGTACTCCGGATATTACCTTTACATCTGTCGATTTAGTTCCGTTAAGACCGACGTGCTGAGTTCTATCTGCAAGAAAGTCTTGAATACAATCGCAGTCTGCTCCGCTACTCTGTAAGCTCGAATTTTTTCATGAAACGGTACTGCGGGACGGTGTCAAATGCCTTACTGAAATCAAGAAACACGGCATCAGCCTGAGCGCCGATGTCCACTGTGCTGTGGATCTCATGGAGGAACAGAGCGAGCTGTGTTTCGCAGGATGTCTGCTTGTGGAATCCATGCTGATTTTTGTAGAGGAGTTGTTCATTTTCCAAGAAGGTCATAATTCTTAAGCATGAAACATGTTCCATAATTCTACAACAGATTGACGTCAACAATATAGGTCTATAATTGTGTGGATATGTCTTAAGGCTTTTCTTAAAAACGGGAATGACTTGCGCTTTTTTCCAGGCGTTAGGTACCTTTAGTTGCTGAAGCGATCTACGATAAATAGCTGCTAGAAGAGGAGCAAGTTCTTTCGCATAATCGTTATAGAATCTTATAGGTATCTCATCTGATCCTGAAGCCTTTCGACTACTGGGCGATTGTAGCTGCTTTTGAATTCCGCTATCGGTTATCTCAATACCTGCCATTTCGATGTTCGTACGACGATTGAAAGAAGGAGAAGTGTTACGATCTTCCGCGATGAAACAACTTCGGAAGTCAGAATTCAGTATTTCGGCCTTTTCTCTGTTATCTTCCGTTTCGGTGCCTGTGTGGTCGCTGAGAGAACGAATAAATGGTTTTGACCTACTTACTGATTTTACAGACGATCAAAATCTCTTAGGGTTTTTACTCAGGTCGCCTGACAACGTCTTACTTTCGAAATCATTGAACGCTTCTCTCATTGCTCTCCTCATGCTCATTTTGCTTTGTTCAGCTTTTGCTTGTTATCTAGGATTTTACTTCTCTTGAATCTGAGATGAAGTGCTCTTTGTTTACGTAGCGCTTTTCCAACACGGCTATTAAACCATGGTGGTTCTTTCTCATCCCTTAAAACCCTACTCGGAACATACTTGTCTATCACATACTGAAAGATGCCTTTGAATTTTTTCCATTTTCTCTCCACATCTTCGTCGTCATCACCGATTATTTGATGCTGACTGCTGAAATCTGAAATTTGTTGGGTTGGTCCGTTTGGGGGAGGAGACCAAACAGCAGGGTCGTCGGCCTCATTGGATTAGGGAAGGACGGGGAAGGAAGTCGGCTGTGCCCTTTCAAAGGAACCATCCCGGCACTTGCGTGGAGCGATTCGGGGAAATCACGGAAAACCTAAATCAGGATGGCCGGACGCGGGATGGAACTGTCGTCCTCCCGAATGCAAGTCCAGTGTGCTAACCACTGCGCCACCTGGCTCGGTCTGAAATTTGTATCCTGTCACACTTGCTGACCGAATATATCTTCCTGCCTTTCTTAACTTTCTTTGTAAGACCCGTCGTCATAGATGTTGCACAGCCTTATAATCACTGATACCTTCCTCTACGTTAACTGATTCGATAAGTTCAGGTCTGCTTGTTGCCAGGAGGTCTAAGACGCTACCCTCACGAGTTGGTTCTCTAACTACCCGCTCAAGGTTATTTTCGGACAAGATATTCGGAACAATGGCACGCGATTGCCTGTCTCTGGCACCAGTTTTGGTGGTGTAACACTCCCAATCTATACCTGGCAAGTTGAAGTCATCCTCTATTACAAAGTCATGATCAGGAAAATTACTAATGATATTCTGCAAGCTCTGTTTGAAGCGCTCTACAACTACATATCCTGACCCAGGTGGCCTATAAAAGCATCCGATCACCATTTTTGACCGTTCTATGATACTCAATTTCACCCAGAATAATTCACATTCGGAATCCGTGATAAACTCGCTAGCTTTTATCGAATTTTTTACTGCAATAAACAAGACGCCACCATTGGCGACTAACCTGTCCTTACGGTAAACATTCCAGTCTGAACTTAGGATTTCGTTGTCATTGACGTCTGGCTTCAACCAGCCTTCTGTTCCCAATACTGTATGTGCATTATAACCTTCAATAGGCGATACTAATTCGGGAACCTTTCCTTGGATGCTCCTGCAGTTTTCTAAAATCATATTAATCTTTATCTCTGATCTAAGAGGACCAAGATTCTCTGAGGTCACTGTGCTTGATTCAGCAGTCAAATCGTGTTTGCTCCCAAGGGAGGGGTCCTCTAACCTAAAAAAGCCCCTTGTGCACTCCACACGTACTCCGTTACCCTAGTAGCCGCTTCCTGCGTGTAGTGCACGCCTGAACTATTAAGGGGAACCCTACAATTCTGAACCCGTTAGCGGAGGTAGAGAAATTTGGACCCGATACCGTCGCAGAGCCGTCTGAGCCTCCGCTTTAGACCTTCCACTCTGCTCCAAACCAGAGTACCACAATCAATCTTGGGTACGATGCTACAAACAGGCAGCTTAGCATGCACCCGGTGTGCGTTGCTGGTTGCCTTCACCAAGTCAGCCAGCCGCCGAAAGAAGCCGAGGATGGGCTCATTCGTGCCGACGCGTGCCACAACATGCAGCCGGTTGCACCCAGTGCGCTCGATAGCCGCCGGCAGGGCCTCCTCCACATCACGGATGAGACCTCCCGGCAAACACACCAAATGCACACTGGAATTCTTTCTCGCCTTGCCTGCTGTCTCCCTGAGGGTCTGTATCACTCGCCTGACATTGGAGTGCCCAATGACTAGCATAACCCACCCTCTTTACTTGTCCAGACTGGGCAGGAAACTCGACCACTGGCCAAACAGGAGAGCCATCGTTTGTCTTTTGCAAACACCTTCTATAATTATTTGTCCGGATTATATTTCAACAGCCGTACCTACGTAACCAATAAAAATTGGACACGTGTTATATGGAATGCTTTATTAAAATTATTCTACACTACCACCTCCTAATAAATTTAATTTACCTTCAGAAACAACCTGTATATATACATTCCGAGAGCTATTGGTTACTTTGTGAGCTACTCTATCTCATCGAAAGCATCTACACAATAGCTCATGGACATTAACGAATGTACGCCTTTCGGCGAACAGCCTTGCTGCAGTGGTAACACCACTTCTTGTCAGATCACCGAAGTCAAGCACTGTCGGGCTTTGCTGGCGTGGATGGGTGATCATTTGGGTCTGCCAAACGCTGTTGGCACACGGGGTGCCCTCAGCCCTTATGTTACCAATTTAGGAGATACTTAACCGTGAAGTAGCAGCTCCAGTCACGAAAACTGACAGCGGTCGGAAGAGTGGTATGCTGACCACATATACCTCCGTACCCACAACCAGAGACGCCTCTCGGCTGAGGATGACACAGCCGTCGGTCAGTACCATTGGACCTTTTGGGGTCTCTTCCGGCGAAGTTCAGTTTAGTTTGTGTACACATTTCGCCTTATGATGGCTAGGACTCTGGACACTTTCAGTGAGGTATCTGAATGTCTTTGGAGGAATGGTATTCCGTCCTTACTCAAGATAAAAAGCCAGAGAAGATAATGGTGGTGTTGGACGATGAGATCTTGAGGAAACTCAACGTTCTAATTCAAACCCAAAGATGTTTCTTAGGTTCAGGTCGAGACACTAGGCAGGCCAATTCATTTCATAAATGTTATTATCCACAAACCATTGCTAGTTTAGGACGTGGTGCATTGAAATACTGCCGGTCTGAGTGGCCGAGCGGTTCTAGGCGCTATAGTCTGGAACCGCGAGACCACTACGGTCGCAGGTTCGAATCCTGCCTCGGGCATTGATGTGTGCGATGTCCTTTAGGTTAGTTAGGTTTAAGTAGTTCTAAGTTCTAGGGGACTGATGACCTCAGATGTTAAGTCCCTTAGTGCTCAGAACCATTTGAACCATTTGAACCACTGAAATGCTGATACAAACGACCATCGTCTTCTTACTGTTTCTCTACTGTAGGTGAGCCGTGACGCCATTGAGTTAGTAGACTGTTCTGTCCGGCTCCACTGGCTCAAGGGTAGTATCGACTATCTCTCTTGCGGACCCACTGCCAATATCTCTGAGAATGAGTTGGTATCTGCGGGTTATGTCCTTTGCTTGCCGATATATACACGGGGTTCGCTGGCCCGAGAGGAGGCGGCACGACGTTTGGGGATTGGCGATAGCGTCGCGACAAGAAGTGGTCACGAGGTCCGAGTGGCCGAAGCCACGAACTGCACAAGGAGGGCCTGCGCAGAGCGAAGATACCGGAGTACTTCATACGAATCAGCGTCTACTACAAGCAGCAGGCCGACACCCCGTCGGTTGGTTGGCAACATTCGTGTCGGACGACCGCTCGTGGCCTGGTTGTCCTCTTCTACCAGGCTTTCATTGGCACCACTCAGTAACAGCTGGGACGCACCGTGGATCCATGGTACTGCTTTTTGATAAAGGGGAGTAGCATTCTGTAATACTCATGGTGATTTGCGTCATTGTCTACCTGCCCTCCTTATTATTTTCTGGTTTGTACCCGTTCCTCAGAGTTTTACTCGCTCGGCTCTTTGGTCGTAAATACAGGCCGTAGTATTGTACTAAGACACTAGTTGTCATTTAAAAATTTGTCTCGCTGTTATATTGCCTTTCCTTTCTGGTTTTTCCCTATGATTAATGTTATAATGAATCGGCTCCTGGTCGTAAATACAGCCGGAAGAATTTTACTACGGCACAGGACGCTGTTAAACAAAAAAGGGGTCTTGTAGTTAGATTTGGATGTTATCCGTTTCAATTCTTTGATTGTAATTGTATTTCTCAGTCAGTAGTTATAATCTGAACAACCTGTTGTACTAACGTGTACGTTGCTGTGTTTGAGCGACTGGGTCATTATTGATGTATTTTAGCTGGAGGTTGTGGTTCCGCCGAGTGAGTTCTCTTGTAATAAGAGCTCACAAAACGTTCCTTCAGTGTGGTCTTAATAACTGATAATCAGTTTAACTTTGAAAATACACACATCAAAAAAGAAAAAAAAATTGCATCAGCCCGTTCCCAGAACTCCTGAAGATAGGTGTTGACTGTGGATACTGTATCACAGACGCAGTCCGTTTGACTGTTCAGAGATGTCACTAAACCCGTCCAAACATGTAAACAACCATGCACGAGCAGCGCGTATTAGACAGAGGGGGTCCGACAGCCGATCAGTTCCAGTCATTCCACCAGGAAGGTGGTACACGGTTCGTGTTATCTGTAGGTCAACCATGCCTATACGGTCAATACCGCTGTTAGATCGCGTCTGCGTTGTTACTTTGTGCCAAGAAGGGCTCTTAACAAGGGAAGTATCCAAGCGTCTCGGAGTGAACCAAAGCGATGTTGTTCGGACATGGAGGAGATGCAGAGAGACAGGAACTGTCGATGACATGCCTCACTCAGGCCGCCCAAAGGCTAATACTGCAGTCGGTGACCGCTACCTACGGATTATGGCTTGGAGGAACACCGACAGCAACGCCACCATGCCGAATAATGCTTTTCGTGCAGCCACAAGACATCGTGTTACGACTCAAACTGTCTGCAGTAGGCTGCATGATGCGCAGTTTCACTCCCAACGTCCATGGCGAGGTCCATCTTTGCAACCACGACACCATGCAGCGCGGTACAGATGGGCCCAACAATATGCCGATTGAAATGCTCAGGATTGGCATCACGTTCTCTCCACCGATGAGTGTCGCATATGCCTTCAACTAGACAATCGTCGGAGACGTGTTTGCAGGCACCCGGTCAGGGTGAACGCCTTAGACACACTGCCCAGCGAGTGCAGCAAGGTGGAGGTTCCTTGATGTTTTGGGGTGGCCTTATGTGGGGCCGACAGCGCCGCTGGTGGTCATGGAAGGCGCCGTAACGGCTGTGAGATACGTGAATGCCATCCTCCGACTGATAGTGCAACCATATCGGCAGCATATTGGCCAGGCATTCGTCTTCATGGACGACAATCCGCGCTCCGATCGGCACATCTTGTGAATGACTTCCTTCAGGATGACATTGCTAGAGTGGGCAGCGTGTTCTCCAGACATGAACCCTATGGAACATGCCTGGGATAGATTGAAAAGGGCTGTTTATGGACGACGTGAGCCACCAACCACTCTGAGGGATCTACGCTGAATCGCCACTGAGGACCAACAGTTCATTGATGAACTGGTGGATGGTACGCCACGACAACTATAAGCATACATAAATGCAAGAGGACGTGCTACAAGGTATTAGAAGTACCGGTGTGTACAGCAATCTGGATCACCACCTCAGAAGGTCTCGCTGTATGGTGGTACAACATGCAATGTGTGGTTTTCATGAGCAATATAAAGGGCTAAAATGATGTTTATGTTGATTGCTATTCAAAATTTTAAAAAATGGTTCAAATGGCTCTGAGCACTATGGGACTTAACATCTATGGTCATCAGTCCCCTAGAACTTAGAACTACTTAAACCTAACTAACCTAAGGACAGCACACAACACCCAGCCATCACGAGGCAGAGAAAATCCCTGACCCCGCCGGGAATCGAACCCGGGAACCCGGGCGTGGGAAGCGAGAACGCTACCGGACGACCACGAGATGCGGGCTTCAAAATTTTATGTACAGTTTCAGGAACCCTCGGAATCAAGGTGATGCAAAACTTTTTTTGATGTGTGTATTAACAGCCAACTGTCACCAGGGATATGGTCAAAATAAGACTGTCGAAAGTGAAGAGTTAGGATCCAGTCCCACCTTGATTGCCGATTGAAATTACGAGGTTTATTGCTTTGAAGTAAGCCTTATCATTTTCTTACTGTTTTCTAATCTGTTTAACCCTTAAGCACAGGTGGGCATTGTAACCCCGAACCTTCCGACATACAGCTTTCAAATTAAAAGTTACGTCATCTGTTTGAGTAATTTAATCACTCTTGTCATCAATGGTGCTTATACACTACTGGCCATTAAACCTGCTACACCACGAAGGTGACGTGCTACAGATGCCATATTTAACCGACGGGAAGAAGATGCTCTGATATGCAAATGATTAACATTTCAGAGCATTCACACAAGGTTAGCGCCGGTGGCGATACCTACAACGTGTTGACATGAGGAATCTTTCCAACCGATATCTCATACACAAAAAAAATGGTTCAAATGGCTCTGAGCACTATGCGACTCGGAGGTCATCAGTCGCCTAGAACTTAGAACTAAATAAAGCTAACTAACCTAAGGACATCACACACATCCATGCCCGAGGCAGGATTCGAACATGCGACCGTGGCGGTCGTTCGGTTCCAAACTGTAGCGCCTAGAACCGCACGGCCACTCCGGCCGGCACTCATACCCAAACAGCAGTTGAGCGGCGTTGCCTGGTGAAACGTTGTTGTGATGCCTCGTGTAAGGAGGAGAAATGCGTACCATCACGTTTCCGACTTTGATAAAGGTCGGATTGTAGCCTATCGCGACTGCGGTTTATCGTATCGCGACTTTACTGGTCGCGTTGGTCGAGATCCAATGACAGTTATCAGATATCGAATCGGTGGGTTCAGGAGGGTAATACGGAACGCCGTGCTGGATTCCAACGGCGTCGTATCACCAGCAATCGAGATGACAGGCATCTTCTCCGCATGGCTGTAACGGATCGTGCAGCCACGTCTCGATCCCTGAGTCAACAGATGGGGACATTTGCAAGACAACAACCATCTCCACGAACAGTTCGACGACGTTTGCAGCAGCATGGACTATCAGCCCGGAGACCATGGCTGCGGTTACCTTTGACGCTGCATCACAGACAGGAGCGCCTGCGATGGTGTACTCTACGACGAACCTGGGTGCACGAATAGCAAAACGTCATATTTTCGGACGAATCCAAGTTCTGTTTACAGCACCATGATGGTCTCATCCGTGTTTGATGACATCGCGGTGGACGCACATTAGAAGCGTGTATTCGTCATCGCCATACTGGCGTATCATCCGGCGTGATGGTATGGGGTGCCATTGGTTACACGTCTCAGTCACCTGTTGTTTGCACTGACGGCACTTTGAACAGAGGACGTTACATTTCAGATGTGTTACGACCCGTGGATCTACCCTTCATTCGATCCCTGCAAAACCCTACATTTCAGTAGGATAATGCACGACCGCATGTTGCAGGTCCTGCACGGGCCTTTCTGGATACAGAAAATGTTCGACTGCTGCCCTGGCCAGCACATTCCTCAGATCTCTCGCCAATTGAAAACGTCTGGTCAATGGTGGCCGAGTAACTGGCTCGTCACAATACGCCAGTCACTACTCTTGATGAACTGTGGTATCGTGTTGAAGCTGCATGGGCAGCTGTGCCTGTACACGCCATCCAAGATCTGTTTGACTCAATGCCCAGGCGTATCAAGGTCGTTATTACGGCTAGAGGTGGTTGTTCTGGGTACTGATTTCTCAAGATCTATGCACCCAAACTGCGTGAAAATGTAATCACATGTCAGTTCTAGTATAATATATTTGTCCAATGAATACCCGTTTATCATCAGCATTTCTTCTTGGTGTATCAATTTTAAGGGCCAATAGTGTATATAATAGTTTTCATGTGTTGCGGAAGAGTATTTAATGAGAGTGACTGTGTCCAGCGCGATAGTAAACACCGCTGTTTCACCCAATAGCGAGTGGGCTGTAGGTCCGGCCTCTTGTAATCATTGTCATATTGTTTGCTGTTTGAATTCTTTTGGAAAATTTTATTCATGTTAAGATTTCATATCAAAAGTTTGCAAATTTTTCCATTTCGTAAAAAAAACAAAAGAACAAAAATTTATGGTTATATATTGTTAATCATGTGTGAAAAGAAAATTATATTGGTGGGTCCTCCCTTCCACGTCTTCCTTAAATCCAGTAAGTACCCACGTCTCCGTAGGCAGTGCACAGCTCTGTAAAATACTGTTAATGTTTTGCACATTTAGAGTTTTCTTAACCATAAAACGGCATGACACCCTTTCCATGAAAAAACACTTCATACTATAATATCAACTCCTCCGTACTTCACTGTTGGCACTACATGTGATGACAGCTTACGTTCTCCAAGTATTCTCTAAACTCAAACCTTTCCATTGGATTACTGCACGGTATAGTGTGATTCATCATTCCAGTCACTGTTTTCCAGCCATCCAGTGTTCAGTGGCGTCGACCTTTAGAGTAGCTCAAGTGTCGCTTAGCACTGACTATAAAAGTGCGTAGAGTCATTGCCTTGGGCGGTTGCTGATATCACTTTGGAACTCAAGAGGTGTTCCTCCCTCTGACTTCGTGCGATTTCTTACAACCCCTCTCCGAAAGGCTCGACGGTCCATGTCCGTCGGTACGCGCATTCTGCTGATCTTGGTTTAGATGATGATGTGGCTGTTGTGGGTGCACGACAGCGAGGTCTTCATCCTTGTCTTGGTTCAACTGTAGGTGTCTCGAATGACCTCGGTGTCGATGGGACGTTAAACGCTAATCTCCTACTCCTCCTTCTCCTCCTCAACTGTGGAACTTCCTTCGTGTTTCCATTTCACAATCACATCACCAAGAGTGTCCGCCTACGGTAGCTGAGTGGTCAGCGCGACAGAATGTCAATCCTACGGGCCCTGGTTCGATTCTCGGTTGGGTCGGAGATTTTCTCCACTCCGGGACTGGGTATTGTGTCGCCCTAATCATCATCATTTCATCCTCATCGACTCGCAATTCGCCGAAGTGGAGTCAAATCGAAAGACTTGCACCCGGCGAACGGTCTACCCGACGGGAGGCCCTAGTCACACGACACATTCTTTCATCACGAAGAGTCTACTTCGACAGCTTTAAAAGGGTTGAAATGTCCCTGATGGATTTGTTACTCAGATGACATCCTGTGAATATTCCACGTTCGAAGTCAGTGAGCTGTCCTCACCGATCTATTCTCCAGGTCATGCTCCTCCACTGACAACCGTCTTTATTTGACAAGTTAATTTCGCATTTGAGAGACAAAAAAATAAATCATTCTAATCGACATAGATTGACTTACATCTGAGAACTCTTAAGAGGAAGTCAATGTATCACGCATAGCTTCTTTTGTGTAATAGATGCATTATTGGCAGCCGCAATGACTGAATTTTCAACTCAAGTAAATTTATATGAAATACTAAATTAGCTTCAGAATTACTTCAATTTACGTAGGAAAGTGTACTGCTCGTTCCAGAATATATTCTGATTAATGTTTAAAAGGTACATTCCGGTTTTATTTCAGGGAATACAGATTCATTATTACGTTATCCTAAATCGTCTCAGAGATCGTGCGGTTTGATTCAGAATGGATGTAGAGCAGAAACGTACTGCCACGGTCAAATTATCATCGGGAAATTCCATTGCCTTTCTACGAACTTTTTAACATCTACATATTGTAACTATCATTCATTTTTCATCTATAAAGCCGCACTTGCACACAGATCGATTAATGATTTCTTTATAGATACCAGCTTCTGAGATTACGTGCAGCACCATTGCTGGGCGGACTTCCAGATTCTTCGGAAAGTTTTTCGAAGAATGCCAACAAACTATATAGAATTCCTACATCAAATAATGCTGTTCAAAGAAAAGGAGATCACGAATGTAAAATTAGAGAGATTAGAGCGCGCACAGAGGCTTTCAGACAGTCGTTCTTCCCGCGAACCATACGCGACTGGAACAGGAAAGGGAGGTAATGACAGTGGCACGTAAAGTGCCCTCCGCCACACACCGTTGGGTGGCTTGCGGAGTATAAATGTAGATGTAGATGTATTGTACCCGCTAGACTGGACCTCGTGACATCTAGTGATTAGTTCCGTACTACTGGACACTTTGACAGTGCACGTCGATAATAATTTTAGTACTGAATTTTCCCCAGTTCTTTTTATCTGTGGCATCAGAAGTACTCAAAATCTTTTCGTTGTTCTGAATTGGGCGATGTTTGGGACACTCACTCTATTATTTATTTAGCGTATGGCTAATACAGACATACCACGAAATTTCCTTCAATCCAGCGCACTGCATCTGGAGTTGCTAGCAGGAAGTCCTCTTTGGCGCCGTGATAGGCTCGAATCCTGAATTCACTGACAATGTGGTGAACAGTCTGGTATGGAGCCCCGCAGTCACAGGCTGGATCAGGCAGCTTCTTCCACTTAAAGAGAACATCCCTGCACCGGCCATGGCCGGTACGGATCCTGTTGAGAGTAGTCCAGGTCTTGCGCGGTAGCTCGAATCCATTTGGAAGTATAGCACCTGAGAAGATGTTATGCAGCTACACATCTGTCACTTCTTCCCACCGACCTTTCCATTCTTCAAGAGGTTTGAAATCCTTAGCAACCATCTCCTGGCAATGACATATCAACAAATAGCAGAAACAGTTCTTTTCAGAGCTGATTAATAAGAAACTTTGGACCAACTATCAGACTCCTTCAATTGAATATCGAAAGCATTAGCAGGGCAAAGTGTGACTCACCCTACGTCAACGGCTTTGTTTTTGGTGGAGAACTTCCCTGTAGACTAGATTTGGAGGATTTAGAGCTAACGTGCTCTGCCGCAGTAACATTAGTGCGAAAGTCATACAGGCGCCGCGCGAACCCAGCCGTGGCAGAGGACCGCCAGCGGTGAGTTGGGCGAGAGTGTCGCGGGCGAGGCGGGGTGCCGCCCCAGGGGGCGGCGGTGGTGGCGGCGGCGGCGTCACGCGCCGTTAGCGGCCCCCCGCGGACAGCAGGTGCAATTAAGGTGAAGTAGTGGCGCCTCCCGGAAGCGTGGCCCCCATTACACGAGGTGTAGCAGCGCCGCCCATATGCGCCGGCGACCAGTCTGGCCGCAGGCAGGTTTACTCCGCGCCCGGCGGAAGAGGGCGACGCTTAATTCTGGTGCATATGGGCGCCGGTGTGTGCGTGCGTGCGGGTGCTGCCGAGTTATGCGTCCGGGGGAGGCGGGTTGCGTGTCTGGACGCGCGCCGCAGTCGCTCGGAACCGACCCGCCCGCTGCTGGCAGCGACACCGGGAAGGTGCCGCGCCGTTTGTTACACTCCATTGTCTCCGCTCGACCAGAAGCAAAAACTGCGCCTCTGCTAGTACGCATTCTGTTGTTCTGGCGGAGATAACAACACCAGAACTTTAGAGCACGAGGTGACACGTTTTAATGGAAAGGAAAACTATACAGGGTGAATTTGCTAAAACTGCGGAAACGATACCTGAGACGATAGGAAGCAAGAAAGATAGTACGGATACATTTCTTAAAGCGCCATTTAAATCGTGATTTGGGCGTCATAGCCACAATCAAGCGCAAGCTGAAATGTCACGAAAGTCCGACGTGCCTAAATGACACGTCATCGTCGAGATTAGACATATATTCTATCTATTCTATCGCTTGCGCCTTGTCCCGCGGTTACGCAGGGTCGGCCATGGTTAATCGGATTTGGCATGTTAATCTTAAGGGGTGGCCGGATGACCTTCCTGCCGCCACCATAATCCCCAGGACGGAATTAGTGTACTCCAACTGTCTGCGTCTAGTGGAATCCATGAAATAGTGTGAATGTGTTCAGATACGTGTAATCTCGACGATAATATATCATTTAGGCCGTGTAACTGAGGCAGAACGTGGGGACCTGCCGGGTATTCACCTAACGGGATGTAGAAAACCGCCTAAAAACCACATCCAGGCTGGCCGGCACACCGGCTCTCGTCGTCAATCCGCCGGGCGGATTCGATCCGGGGCCAGCGCGCCTACCCGAGTCCAGGAAGCAGCGTGTTAGCGCTCTCGGCTACCCTGACGGGTCGAGATTAGACATATATCAGGTCTTATAAATCAGTGTCCTTTAATAGGATGACTGGTTTATGCACTGAAGAGCCAAAGAAACTGGTACACCTGCCTAATATCATGTAGAGCCCCCCCGAGCACGCAGAAGTGCCGCAACGCGACGTGCATGGATTCGACTAATGTCTGAAGTAGTGCTGTACGGAATTGACACCATGAATCCTGCAGAGCTGTCCATTAATCCGTAAGTGAACTAGGGGTGGAGATCTCTTCTGGACAGCACGTTGCAAGACGTCCCAGATATGCTCAATAGTGTTCACGTCTGGAGAGATTGGTGGCCAGCGGAAGTGTTTTAACAGAGAAGAGTGTTCCTGGAGCCACTCTGTAGTAATTCTGCACTTATTTGGTGTCGCGTTGTCCTTCTGGAATTGCCCAAATCAGTTGGAATGCATAATGGACATAAATGGATGCAGGTGATCAGACATGATGCTTACGTCCATGTCACCCGTCATAGTCGTATCTAGACGTATCAGGGACCCCATATCACTCCAACTGCACACGCCCCGCACCATTACAGAGCCTCCATCAACCTGCTGACATGCAGGATCCATGGATTCATGAGGTTGTCTCCATACCTGTACACGTCCATCCACTCGACACAGTCTGAAATGAGACTCGACCGACCATGCAACATGTTCCAGTCATCAACAGCCCAATGTCGCTGTTGACGGGCCCAGGCGAGGCGTAAAGGTTTGTGTCGTGTAGTCATCAACGGCACACGAGTCAGCCTTCGGCTCCGAAGACCTATATCGATGATGCTTCGTTGCATGGTTCGCTCGCTGACACTTGTGGTGGCTCAGCATTGAAATCTGCAGCAGATTGCGGAAGAGTTGCACTTCTGTCCCGTTGAGCGATTCTCTTCACTCGTTATTGGTCCCGTTCTTGCAGGATCTGTTTACTGCCGTAGCCGTAGCGATGTCAGAGAATTGATATTTTACCGTATTCCTGATGTTCACGGTAGACTCGTGAAATGGTCGGACTGGAAAATCCCCACTTCATCGCTACCTCGGAGATGCTGTATCCCATAGCTCCTTCACCGACTATAGCACCAAGTTCCAACTCACTTAAA
Source organism: Schistocerca serialis cubense (assembly GCF_023864345.2). Taxonomy (NCBI): domain Eukaryota; kingdom Metazoa; phylum Arthropoda; class Insecta; order Orthoptera; family Acrididae; genus Schistocerca; species Schistocerca serialis. The sequence goes on along the minus strand of NC_064646.1, from coordinate 186,994,644 downwards.
TCTTGCTAACCTGCCATTGTAGCAGCAGTAACCGATCTTACAATTGCGCCAGACACTTGCTGTCTTATATAGGCGTTACCGACCGCAGCGCCGTATTTTGCCTGTTTACATATATCTGTATTTGAATACGCATGCCTGCACTAGTTTCTTTGTCGCTTCAGTCTATAACCAGATACGTATAATCTCGACGATAATATATCATTTAGGCATGTCGGCAATCTTGAAACATTTCAGTTTCAACTTCAGAATGGCTATAAAGCCGAAATCATTATTGTGCTAAATAAATGAATAGTAACTGAGAATGAAATGGCGGAAATTCCTTTCAGAAAGTTCTACATGACAGTGGTCCGCCACGAAGGAAAAATCGTACAAGTATACTCCCTGAATTGCAAAAAAATGGCTCTGAGCACTATGGGACTCAACTTCCGAGGTCATTAGTCCCCTAGAACTTAGAACTAGTTAAACCTAACTAACCTAAGGACATCACAAACATCCATGCCTGAGGCAAGATTCGAACCTGCGACCGTAGCGGTCTTGCGGTTCCAGACTGCCGCGCCTATAACCGCACGGCCACTTCGGCCGGCCCTGAATTGCATTTCAGTGAAGGTAAATCGACTTGAAGTAGGTGATCCCAGTACCAGCAACAGACAGGTTTCCCAACAGCGTGGGGTAAGGTAGTCGAACGTGTAGAACATTCACCACGACAGCTGCTACTGCCCATGTCACTTGAACGAACGCAGGCCTTATTACTTACGGACATGCCTGCACAGTGACAGTTTTGTCGGTGGTTAATTCCACAGACCAACACGACGTTGGGACTTCTACCATTTATCCTATTCACAGATGAGGCTATCTTTTATGAGTATCATCAAGCTTCATCACACTCACCTGCGTGATAAGAATCCCCATTGCATGATGGCAACGAAACAATTCAGCCACATTGTGTGGGCGGAGATTATTGGCGATCACCTCGTGGGGCTAGTGAAAGGAGTCAGTCAAGTGGTGGACTGGCTTGCCTCACATATCATTACTTCTCATCCCCTTTATCAAAATCTCTATCTTGTTTCTAACGGTTGATGCATGTGTAGTACCCGTAATATGGATGATATCAGTGACTGCGTGGATTGAGCCGCTAACACGTGTCTTAATTCCCCTCTACCTCTGTAGTTACTTGCATGCCCTGTATTTTTTGTGCTGTGTGAAGATGACGGACTCTTGGGTGGACCTTTGAGGCCTCATGGAAGGAAGAGGGAAGGGCCGTTGGTGGCCAACCCCTCGGAGCTCCACAGGGAGATAACTTCTAAGAACTGGACCAGTTAGAGCAGGGCCAGTGACACTCACGCTGGATGTCGGATGATCATTTGCTGTGAATGTAGGCTCTGTATGAAAATCACTGGCTGTGCTGTGTGCAGTCTGTGGCTGGGTGGCATTGTTGGAATTTGTTATTGTAGTGTTGGGCAGCTGGATGTTAACAGCGCGTAGCGTTGCGCAGTTGGAGGTGAGCCGCCAGCAGTGGTGGATGTGGGGAGTGAGATGGCGGAGTTTTGAGAGCGGATGATCTGGATAGAGACAGTAAATTTGTAAGACTAGATGTCATGAAATGTGATATATATATATATATATATATATATATATATATATATATATATAATGACTTTTGACCACTATTAAGGTAAATGCATTGTTTGTTCTCTATCAAAATCTTTCATTTGCTAACTACGCCTATCAGTAGTTAGTGCCTTCAGTAGTTAGAATCTTTTATTTAGCTGGCAGTATTGGCGCTCGCTGTATTGCAGTAGTTCGAGTAATGAAGATTTTTGTGAGGTAAGAATTCATGAAAGGTGTAGGTTGTTGTCAGTCAGGTCCATTCTTTTGTAGGGATTACTGAAAGTCAGATTGCGTTGCGCTAAAAATATTGTGTGTCACTTTAGTGAATGTCTGAGTACGTTCAGTTTTGCTCAGCTGTTTAAAAATCAAATAACATAAGATGTTCATCAGCACAGTAATTCATTAATTTTTCTAAGGGGACGTTTCAGATGGACCCTTTGTTGTCCAACTCGGAGCCGGTGGGGTGCTAGCGGTTGAAATGTCACTGGCTGCAACCAAACGCTGTGGGGTCCGAAAGCCAGCCTAAAAAGGGCCTGTGTAATGAACCATGTCGCACGTCCAGGCAGTGCAAAATAATTTTTTTTTACAAGCTGGTCTCTCTGCACTGCCAAGGAAAATGTTGGTAGAATGTCGTTATGTGTAACGCTTTTCCTAGAAAAAGTAGAGGGTGCCAAGCTGATCGGGAGATACATCACTTCTTTCAGTTGGATGCCGCTCCAGTTCGATTGAGAGTTTCTCTCCATCGCAAGGCGGGAAACAGCCCATTGAGCGAAATAAAAAATATTTGAGAAGTGGAAGTACGGAGTTCGGTTTTCTGAGAGCTGTATATGCCAGAAAGTAGCCCACTGGATAGCCTATTCGTACTATCTAGGTTGGACGCTGGACCACTGTTCTAACAAGTACCTTACTGCTAATCTTTGATGGAGTCTTCTCATTGGTGGAGTGTTCTGTTGCGCGGATTTTGTGCAGAGCAGAGGGGAAAGATTTTTTGAACGATCTGGATAAAGCTGGAGATGCAGACGCGGAATTTATGGCTTTAAAGTCGTGATAGAGGCCAGACTGACATTCAGAGGAACGACCAGTCATATGGTGGCTGGTGACTATAGACTGGCTCGAGGCTTCGCCGTCTGCAGGACTCGATCCTCCGACGCATCATCTGTGGTAAGATTATGTGGCAGTGCAGGCTAACTGGGAAGGAAAGCAGTTAGACGTTTCTCGGTCTGTAGCTTCTAAACTTGATTAGATTATATGATTTAACATCTGTCCAGAATCCTGGGAGCTCATCAAGGGTTTGTTATTTGCTTGCAGATTTCATACATCTTCCAGGCGCAATCGAATCAGTGACTGTCTCGGCCCTCGCTCTCCTCCCCCCCCCCCCCCCCCCCAATCCGTGATTATGTATTTGAGAATGACCTATTGAGACAATGGTCATTATCATGCTATTTGTCTCTTGCAGGCTTCGTCGAATCAAGTTACGACTAATTTAAGTGTTTTTAGTGTTCAATATTGGTAGTTTCCTCTCACTTGTAATTTACTGTTCGTGTTAATGTGTAATTATTGCTTTTTTGATTATGTATATGCGTATGAGAAAGGTGAATTGGGCCAAGGCTTTTAAGTCAGTAGTTAGATAAACTCCTTTCTACTAGATTAAACCGTCAATGCTCGTTGTAAGAACCAACCCCCGAGCTCAGTTATGAGAGCCACTGTAGTCATAGCCTTCATTCCACTGGGATATAGATTCATTTCGTGTCTGTCATCATGGGGAGCTCTCTGGCTCTCAGTTAGCCTAGCCGCTACGGCAGCCAACAAGCTTTTTAGCTCGGCTGGCATCTTACAGAGCCAGCCTCCCACAACGTCTCATAGGCGAGCATATCTGCTCTTCCTGCTGGTGAACTTGCCTCCCCTGCTGGAAGACGTGCCTTTGCTAGTAAGAAGGTGGTACAATGGTGCTCCAAATCACTGTTCTCTTAAGTGTGATTCTAAAACACTAGTACGGACAGAACATACCCACTTTCCTGGTGTGTTATCACGCTGGTTTTCATTTGAATGTACACTGTCAAAGACCTTTTATCTCCATCTTCAAGTTGGTGTACCTCCCTTGGAACACATTTCCGGCCTTATGCCTGTATGGCCTTCTTTGCTCCTTATCCTCTCGGGGGTCATTTACTCGTACTACATTTTATCCCCTTTTAGCAAAGTCACCCAATATGCGGTATACTTATTTTCAAATTTTCTCCAGTACCCAAGAGGCTGGTATCGTCGACATTGAGATATTTCGGCAGATTGGCTTTTTTCCATCTTCAGGCGGTCCTGTTGACAGTTTTCCGCTGGGTGCTATGCTTTCTGCGGTTCCCGGGAGAGGTTCCGCTGCCGAGGTGGTTGGGGAAGTGGAATGGGAGGGCTCGATCTGCCGTAGTCAGTCTGCGTTGCCGAGTTCATGCACTGCTGGACTGGAGGCGCGCTTTCCCTTGGTGTGGTCCCAGGTCTTCAGCCGGCGTGATGTGAATGGGTCATCCTGCAGACTGCCATTGTACTTTGAGCAAGCTCAAGGCAGGGTCCCAAGCTTTGCTTACTCGAAAACAGATGTTTTTACCTCCTCAGAATCTTTTAAAAAAGTAATAGACAGTGTCAGCTATAAGTATGCGCAGCATCTCAAAAGGTAATAATATGAGCTACGACGCCACCAAGTATTAATACAAGCCAGTGGATTCTGCGACTGCGTTTAAAAAAATTTACGATTATGCCCATTATGCCCCATAACACCATCACCACAAAGGGTAAAAAGTCGAGAGTTCCAAAGAAGCACATTACAACATTACACGATAAAAAATTTATACAGTTCATTACAGAAATTTAAATCAGTGTGTGAACAATAATCTCATTGAGAATGAGATTTTCACTCTGCAACGGAGTGTGCGTTGATATGAAACTTCCTGGGAGACTGAAATTCTCTGCTGGACCGAGACTCGAACTCGGGAACTTTTGTCTTTCGCAGGAAACTCATTTTGTTTGTTTTCGTTCGTTGCATCTGCTCGGGGCGGATGTCGCAAGATACCCGTTTAAGTTCGTCGTTGATCCATTAACTCAGTTTTTTTTTTTTTATTACAGAGGGCAGCTAACCCTCTGACCGAACACGCTGAGCTACCGTGCCGGCAAACCATCTGAGCTACCCAAGCACGACTCACGCCCCGTCCTCACAGCTTTAATTCTGCCAGTGCCTCGACTCCTACCTTCCAAACTTCACAGAAGCTCTCCTACGGACCTTGCAGAACTAGCACTCCTGGAAGAAAGGATATTGCAGAGACATGGCTTATCCACAGTCTGATGGATGTTTCCAGAATGAGATTTTCACTCTGTAACGGAGTGTGCGCTGATATGAAACTTCCTGGCAGATTAAAACACAGTTTTAGTCACCCAGGCTGTGACTAAGCCACACCCGCGAACGTCCCGATTTCGAGTCTCGGTCCGGCACACAGTTTTAACCTCCGAGGAAGTTTCAATAATCTTATTGTAAGCAAAATTCACCAGATATCGCCATTCCGTCAAGTTCTCTGGATGAAACTGTATATCGATATTAATGCTGAGAAACGAATGAATGTGACAAACCAATTCGAATAGAATTTTTAAATTAACGAATAACATCATTTTTGACAAAACTTTTAAGAATTTGAGAAAAAATGTGTGACTTGAAGCCCCAGCACTTTAAATTTTGATAGTAAGACCGAATATCAAGGACAGTGTCTTATTTAAGGAAAATTTTGTGTCTACTGAATTATGGGTACTTAACACTGTTTTTGACAGATCTATAGCTGTAGCACTTGCTGTTTTAAAGATTACTCAGACGCTTCTTGTGGATTTACAGTGCTGGTGTACGCTGACAAAATTTGAGGCAAGAAATATTAAAATGAGCTGCGCTGACACAGGTAGCTTAATATATCATGTAACTAAAATATAAACACTGATGCGTATAGGTGGTTGGCACTTTGGGTTAGCCTCAGAATAATATTTATAACATCCCTTTCATTAATAAAAATTACCAGAGGAGATCGTTACAGAAGTGATAGAAGGGAGAACAAAAGCATATACTCTCGAAACTCAAACTCAACGCATAAGGCGCAGAACAAAATGTGTGAAATGATCATCAGAAAAGGAATTACGCACTGATGATTACTGAGAATATGAGTGAAATGATGTTGATAAATCTACTGTTGTGTATGATTCGATGCACGCTGCATGCTGTTTCCACTGGAAAGCAATGTTAATTCCCACTATCGGTAAAAGTCGATAAATGCTTCATTTTCGAAGATAAAAGTGAGGACAATAGCGTGCTTTCGTGCTATCGAGTGCAGTTTACCTATTTTCTTTCTCACTTGATAGTATCAGTAGTTTGTGTTGGAAGTGATATCTAACATGCATTCTAACGCTTTTCATTGTTTTTTGATGCTTTTGTCTTGTTTCACTTGCTTTTGACGCGTTAAAACATCTACTTCTCATGGCATTGTCGGTTTTAGCTGTTATATAAGTGTTTAATACACTGAAGAGCCATAGAAATTGGTACACCTGCCTAATATCATATAGGGCTCCCCGAGCACGCAGAAGTGCCGCAACACGACGTGGCATGGACTCGACTAGCGTCTGAAGTAGTGCTGGAGGAAACTGACGCCATGAATCCTGCGGGGCTGTCCACAAATCCGTAAGAGTATGAGGGAGTGGAGATCAATTCTAAACAGCATGTTCCAAGGCATTCCGAATATGCTCACAAGGGAACCTCCCCATCGCACCCCCCTCAGATTTAGTTATAAGTTGTCACAGTGGATAGGCCCTATCTTGCGCATGGACTACTCAGTTTGTATGATTTTGCTTATTTTTTTCATAATTCCACACAACTTCTTCCTGTTTTCTCGGCTGATCTGTGTTCAGTTTTTCAAGGCCTATCCACTGTGCCAACTTATAATTAAATCTGAGGGGGTTGCGATGGGGAGGTTCCCTTGTCAGTAATGTTCATATCTGGGGAGTTCGGTGGCCAGCTGATGTATTTAAATTCAGAAGAGTGTTTCTGGAGCCACTCTTTATCAATTCTGTATGTGAGGGGTGTTGTATTGCTCTACTGGAATTGCGCAAGTCCGTCGGAATGCACAGTGGACATGAATGGGTGCAGGTGATCAGACAGGATGCTTACATACGTCACCCATCACAGACGTATCTAGACATGTCACGAGTCCCGTGTCACTCCAACTGCACACTTCTCAACCATTTCAGAGCCTCCAACAGCTTGAACAGTACGCTGCTGACATGCTGGGCCCATGAATTCATGAGGTTGTCTCCATACGCGAACATGTCCATTCGCTCGATGCAATTTGAAACGAGACTCGTCCGACCAGGCAAAATTTATACGGTGTGGTAACTTAATAATTACTTTCAGTTTAAATTAGTGTTCATTACATGAATTTAACATAACATCCAGGAAAAGAGGGAAGATTAGTGTTTCCAGTTGTCAACAGTCCAATGTCGGAGCTGACGGACCCAGGCGAGGAGTAAAACATTGTGTCATGTAGTCATAAAGGGTACACGAGTGGGCCTTTGGTTCCGAATACCCATATCAATGATGTTTGGCTGAATGGTTCACTCGCTGACACTTGTTAGTGGCCCAGCATTGAAATCTGCAGCAATTAGCGGAAGAGTTGCACTTCTGTCACATTGAACGATTCTCTTCAGTCGTCGTTGGTCCCGTTCTTGCAGGATGTTTTTCCGGCCGCAGTGATGGAGAATCGATGTTTTATCGGATTCCTGATATTTACGGTACACTCGTGAAATGGTCGTACGAGAAAATGCTCACTTTCTCGGTACCTCGCAGATGCTGTTCCCCACATCACAAAGGAGGAATGAACGTCCATTTACAGAAGGTATTAAAAGTGATGACCATTGGTATTAATGCAGTGCTGCAATCTTCTTATCATATATTGAGTGGTATTCCTTATTACATCGGCACTTATCGAAGCACTTGCTCTGACAATTCTCTCTCGCATATCTTCAGGTGTGTTGGAACGTCTTTATAAACAATGTCTTGTACCAATCCCCACAAGAAAAAATCCAGAGGCGTCAAGTCTGGCGAACGAGCCGACCACCACACATCTATTCCGCGTCCAATCCAACGATTTGGGAATTGTCTCTGCAACTCATTTCTAGGCATCGGCGAAAAATGTGCCTGACACCCATAGTGTTGATACCACATTCTGTTCCTTGTTCCTAAAGGTATTTCTTCTAATAACAGACCTAATATTTCTTGCATTAATGTGGTGTACTTCCTACCATTAAGATTTCCTTCGATGAAATAGGGGCTTATAATTCTGTCCTCCAGAATCCCACACCATACATTCACCGACCACGGTTTTTGGTGTGCAACTGGCCGCAGCCAACATGGATTTCCAGTTGCCCAATAATGCATGTTATGGTTCAAATGGCTCTGAGCGCTATTGGACTTAACATCTATGGTCATCAGTCCTCTAGAACTTAGAACTACTTAAACCTAACTAACCTAAGGACAGCTCACAACACCCAGTCATCACGAGGCAGAGAAAATCCCTGACCCCGCCGGGAATCGAACCCGGGAACCCGAGCGCGGGAAGCGAGAGCGCTAACGCACGACCACGAGCTGCGGACCAATGCATGTTATGCAAATTAACATTTCCATGGTTCGTGAATGTATCGTCGTCAGTAAATGAAATCAAATTTATAAATAAGTCATCCCTCTGAATGCGACGCATACAATCCGTACCAGTTAACTCTTGGTGGAGACTGATAGGGTAAGGATGACATTTATGGCGATACAGAACACGAACAACACTACTCCGGCTCATGCTGGAAAACGTTTTTGCCGGATATGTTCCCGATGCGTTAAAGATCCAGTTGTTCTCAATTTATCATACATATATTTAAATGTACGGCGTGTATGGTGATTACGCTGAGGATATCTTTCAGCGTATAAGTGTCTAGTTCTCAGTGAATTTTGTTGACATTCTCCGTAAATGAGAAGCATATCGACTTCCTCTTCGAAGGAATACATCATTCACATTCGCTTGACTCGACGTTACTAGTCTTACCGTTCCTATTAGTGTTGTACTGCGGAAACGTCTAATGGTGTTTGCATGTCAATGGTACGTTAGATGGATACGCCGTATGTAGCGAGTAATTATTATTTGCACGATATACTAGAGAGAATTCTAAGAGCATGCGGTTCGATAAGTGTGGAAGTGATAAGGAATACCAATCAATCCATGATAAGAAGAATGCAGCACTGCATTGATACCAATGGTCATCAATTCGATCACCTTTTGTAAATGGACGTTCACGCCACCTTTTCGACCTTCGGTGGCCTTCAAAAACGTTACCGTTACACATGACTGGATTCGTCTCGATAGCCGCTATCAGAAAATAAGTACCAAACTATAGCATCCCATTAAAAAAGAAAAAAACAAAGTTGACATAGCTTCCTATTTAAAAACAAGAAAAAAAAAATTGACATTCACATCTCTGACGCGGCCCCACCTAGCAACAAAAACCAACATAATAGTATGGCCCCCGTTGTCCCATGAAACATTTGTCCCACAAACTTTTCAGCTGATATCATACTTTCGGAGTTATTCTAGGTGGCAATAGTTAGTGACTCACCCAGTAAAGGCTTTGCCGACCGCAGTGCCGTATTCTGCCTGTTCACGTATCTCTGTATTTGAATACTCAGGCCCATACGAATTGCCGGCCGCGGTGGCCGAGCGGTTCTAGGCACTTCAGTCTGGAACCGCGCGACTGCTACGGTCGCAGGTTCGTATCCTGCTTCGGGCATGGATGTGTGTGAGATGCCCTTAGGTTATTTAAGTTTAAGTAGTTCCAAGTTCTAGGGGACTAATGACCTCAGATGTTAAGTCCCATAGTGCTCAGAGCCATTTGAACCATTTTGAGACTATACGAGTTTCTTTGGCGCTTCAATATACATATTTCATCAGGAAAACAAAACGTTTTTGCAACCGAAATGTTTCTGAGTAAATCAAAACTAATCATAAGATGTCTTACATAAGGCTGAATTTTTCTCCAGTACAAAGTTACAGCTAGGCCGGCCTCTCTGAAAGTTTAACTAAAAACAAGCTTTCCCCTGGGGATCGTCACAATATCTTGGCGTCGCGCTCTCCTGTGTTGAACTTAGCTTCCTTTGCTGGCGGTTCTGGCACGCAGCTAGCGGGAAACCTTGGAACGCTTAGCTGCAGAAGGCGTTAGCCCTGCCCTGGTTCTGCACACTCGGCACTTGGCAGGAACGCCGCTGCCGGAAGACTGGGGGCGCCTCGTTACTCGCGGGACAAAGCTACGGCCACGTCGCAGCCCGGCGGCGCCGTATACTGTAGCAGTAGGCCTGCGACGGCATTCCGCCGGCACCGCGCACATACCCACCGGCCAATTACAAATTGCCGCCTCCCTCCGCCATCTCTCACGACCGGTCGCGGCACAACTTCTCCCCTGTCGCCGTGCTCGCCTGCAAGGCACCGCCGGCCGCCTTGCGCCTTCAGGCGGGCGGGTCAGCCACACACGACACACGCGAATAACAAAAGTGGCGTTTCCACAGCTGCGAAGGGCGCATAGTTAACTGTTTCGTGATCTATGTACGAGGCGTGTTTTTTAAATAAGGTCCGTTTTGGCCCACCCGTTTGGCCGTGCGGTCTAAAGTACGGCTTTCCGGGCGGGAAGGATTTGTGTCGAGGTCCGGTGAACCGACCAGTCTGTGGATGGTTTTTAGGCAGTTTTCCATCTGCCTCGGCGAATGCTGGCTGGTTCCCCTTATTCCGCCTCAGTTACTCTATGTCGGCGATTGCTGCGCAAACAAGTTCTCCACGTATGCGTACACCACCATTACTCTACCACGCAAAAACATAGGGGTTACACTTGTCTGGTGTGAGACGTTCCCTGGGGGGTCCACCGGGGGCCGAACCGCACAATAACCCTGGGTTCGGTGTGGGGCGGCGGAGGGGTGAAGTGGACTGCGGTATTCGTCGTGGGGTTGTGGACCACTGCGGCTGCAGCGGGGACAGAGACTCTCCGTCGTTTCTAGGTCCCCAGTTAACATACAATAGAATACAATACAAGGTCCGTTGTGCTGTAGACACTAGTAGTTCGCGCGCATACCGCAACGAGCGCGTGCGTCGTTTACTAGCATACCCCGGGAACAACTGTGCTAAGTTTCAGCCTTATAGCTAATCTGTACCGTTCTGTTCAGTGCTTTCAAAATGTTTAAGACTATCAACTCGCCCGCCGCGTGTGAGGTTCGCTCACTGATACGGTTTTTGTCAGCAAGAAACCTGCCTGCTGCAGAATTACATCGACAAATTTGCGAAGTGTACGGCGACACTGTTATGAGTGAAAGCAAAGTGCGTAAGTGGGTTACGAGAATTCAAAGATGGCCGTGACAACGTCCATCATGAGGACAGCTCCAGACGCCCTTCTTTGGTTATAGACGATATGGTGGCTTCAGTTGAAGCGAGGATTCGTGAGAACAGGCGCTTCACAACAACAGGTCTCTCAAACGAATTTCCTGATGTGTCGAGATCAGTGCTTTACAACATTGTTTCTGAACATCTAAAGTTTAGGAGACTGTCCTCCCGATGGGTCCCTAAACTCCTAACCACAAAAACGAAAGATCTGAGTGTGCGATGAAGTGCTTGACTCGTTATCACGAAGAAGATGACGGCTTCTTGAGTGAGATCGTAACGAGACGAAACATGGGTTTCACACATCACGCCTGAATCGAAGCATCAGAGCATGGAATGGAGACATATAGACTCGCCTGTAAAGGAGTAAGCCAAACAGACTCTGTCCAAGAGCAAAATCTTGGCGTCGGTGTTTTTTGATAGGCATGGTGTTTTATTGGTCGACTTCATGCAACGAGGAACCACTATCAATGCAGAAGCATAGTGCCAAAGGATGAGAAAGCTACGTAGAGCGATTCAAAACAGAAGACGCGGCATGCTGACAAAGGGAATTGTCCTTCTCCTTGATAATGCAAGACCTCACACTGCAGATCAGACCCGCGATCTAATGGACAGTTTTGCCTGGGAAGTTTTAGACCACCCACGCTACAGTCCTGATCTTGCGCCGAGTGATTACCATCTGCTACTCCACCTCAAACAACACCTCAGTGGCCACCGTTACAATGATGACGACGACGTGAAAACGGCAGTGAATTCTCGGTTATCGGAGCAGACGGCAAGTTTTTATGAAGAGGGTATTTTAAAATTGGTTGAGAGGTATGATACGTGTTTGAACAAACTTGGCAACTGTGTCGAAAAATAGAGTGAATTACGTACTTTCTGAAAATAAATGTACCCTTTTGAAATAACCTTTCGTTGTGTACTTATGTTCAATTGGACGTTACTTAAAAAAATACGCCTCGTACCATTCTACATACCAAATTTAAGGGAACCACATCTACTGAGGGAGACTGAACATTCATTGCTGTCGTGCTGACAATGCGAGTCACACAATTTCAGCGCCCATTCGTTGTGGAAGAAGTTGAGTGTGTCAGTACACTGAAGTGACGAAGCTCCCATCGTTTGTTAATCCGACCTTTGTCTCTAATGACCTCTTTGTCGACTGGACATTAAACACTAATCTTCTCTCTCTTCCTGGATGTTATGTTAACCTCCTAATATCGTGTCGGACCTCCTTTTGCCCGGTGCAGTGCAGCACTTGACTTGGCAGGGACTCAACAAGTCATCGGAAGTCCCCTTCAGAAATATTTAGAGATGTTGTCTCTAGAGCCGTCCATAATTGCGAAAGTATTACCAGACCAGGATTTTGTGCACTAACTGACCTTTCTATTAGGTCCCATAAATTTTCGATGGGATTTGTGTCGGACGATCGAATTTTGCTGAATCTTCTTCAAACCAGTCAACAGCAATAGTGGCCCAGTGACATGGTGCATTATCATCCATAAGAGTTCTACCGTTGTTTGGGTACATGAAGTCCATAAATGGCTACAAATGGTCTCCAAGTAGCCGAGTATAACCGAGGACCCAGTCCATTCCACGTAAACACAGCCCACACCATTATGGAGCCATCACCAGCTTTCACAGTGCCTTGTTGACAACCTGGATCCATGGCTTCGTGGGATCTCCGCTACAATCTAACCATACCATTACCTCTTACCAGCTGAAACCGGAGCTCATCTGATCGGGCCACGGTTTTTCAGTCATCTAGGTTCCAACCGATATGATCGCTAGCCAAGGAGAGGCGCTGCAGGCGATTTCGTGGTCTTAGCAAAGGCACTCGCGTCAGTCGTCTGCTACCGTAGCCCGTTAACGCCGAATTCCGCCGCACAATCCTAACGCATACGCTCGTCGTACGTCTCACATCGATTCCTGCTGATATTACAGTGACTTTGAGCGCTGACAACTCAACGCAAACGCAGCAGCTGTCGGTCGATGAGGGAAGGCCTTTAATATTTTTTTTGTGGGATCTAAAATTTAAAAACCTCTCTCACACCGGCCTGATTTAGCTTCACTGATCAGGATAGTAAAAACATGCGTATGTTAAGGGAATTTTCATTCACAAAGCAGGCTTATCACATTCACACAGTTCAATACTGTTCTATCCTGATTAAACTGAGCTTAACTTAAATTCCATAAGGCAGTGAAGCCATTTCGAAGTCTCGGTGCGACGAAAATTGTCAGTCGATCTCCTGAAAACATTTGTAATAATCATTAACTTTCGATGATCACATGGGGAAGACCGGAGATCTGCTGGTAAGACCGTGTTAGCCTATTTATTTGAAGTAACTGGATATCTTGAGCATACAAAACGGCAGGTTCGTCTAGTGTAAATCAGACGTTCCCCACTGATCCCGTGCAACACAGCGTAGTAAGCAGACACTGTCAATAATAATCAGTTAAATAATACGCGAACACACTTACGTTAGTTTAGATCATGTATTAAATTCCTTCTCATACAGAATCCCATCAAGATGGCGACTAGCTCAACAATACATACATATACATCCTCCTTCTTTCACGACTAATCGGCAAGAATTCCTTCGTTCTTTTCATAAGAGAAAACATAGATAGCAGAGAAGCTATTCCATGGAGTAAATGGACGCTCCAAGGAATAATTGGGCTTGAAACTACTTTGCATTGATAATCGGTAAAATAAGAAGAGATATTTCGAGATACGCACTGAGTTATATAATTTATTAAATTTCTGAAAATATCGCGGAGATACCGCTGCAAGAGACATTACAGGCCGTCGGTCACTGCATTGTCCTTGGTGACAGGTAATGTCTGAAATTTGGTATTCTTGGCTCCATTTGACACTGTTGATCGCGAAATAATGAATTCTCTAACTAACGAAATGCAATGTCCCAAGTGTCTAACTCCAACTACCATTCCGCGTTCAAAGTCAGTTAATTCCCATCGTGTGATCATAATCACGTCGGACATCTTTTCACATAAATCACCTGAGTACAAATGACAGCTCCGCCAATGCACCGCCCTTTTATAGCTTATGTACATGATACTACCATCTCTCCCCGTCTCTCTCTCTCTCTCTCTCTCTCTCTCTCTCTCTCTCTCTCTCTCTCTCTCTCTCCACACACACACACACACGCACACACATACACAGATACATATATATATATATATATATATATATATATATATATATATATATATATATATATATATCCGCGCAGCGTTATGCTTACATTTGGTATGTATATATACATGTGTTGAGTCCTCCCTCGGGTGTGTGTCTATTGTTCTTAGCATAAGTTAGTCTAAGTAGTGTGTAGATTTAGGCACCGATGACCTCGGCAGTTTGGTCCTTTAGGAATTCACACACATTTGAAAATTTTTTTTAAGCGTACCAAGACTACCGAGGGATGAACTTCATTGGAACGCGGACATTCATTAGACGTTGTCATATCGACAATGCGAGTACGCGTGCCTCTTGGAAAAAGTTGAATGAGCCAGTAGTTCGAAATGAGACCATTACGGGTCCAGGGCTTGGTTCTGCAGAAAGTTGGTCACAGCTTGTTCCTGTTTTTATCTCTTTTACAGTCTCCCCAGTCCCTAATTAATTCAGAATCACTACCACTTTTCATTTACGTCACATGCATACGATTTTTATAAGAACAACAATAAAATTTATAAGCTGTAGTAATTTAATAATTATTTTTACTTTAAATTAGTGTTTCTTACATGAAGTTAACATAACATCCAGGAAGAGAGAGAAGATTAGTGTTTAATGTCCAGTCGACAAAGAGGTCATTAGAGACAGAGTACAAGGTCGGATTAACAAACGATGGGAGCTTTCAGAGGAACCATCTTGACATTTGCCTTATTCGATTTAGGAAAATCACGGAAAACTTAAAACAGGGTGGCTGGATAATGTCTGAACCGTCGCCATCACGAATCCAAGATTAGTGTGGTAACCACTGCACCATCTCGCTCGGTATCAACGAAGAAACAGCGAATCACCAAAATATAGGATGTGGAAAATCGAATCTTACCACAGAATTTAATGTGAGGTGCTTTTAATAGTTTCCAAAATGAAACTCTTTCTCGAAACCTGGAAGAAAATCCAAAGACATCCTTGTCATATGTAATGTACAACAGCAGCAAGACACGATCAATAACTTTAGCATTCGATAACAGCAGTAACGTTATCTATGACAGAGCCACTAAAACGGAGTTACTTTCACGGTTTACCAAATAACAGCTGCCAGCATGAGTAATTTATAAGTAGATACCGTCAGTGTAGCGAAGCAACTTAGGCCAGTAATGGCAAATCTCCAGTCATGACGGTTTATAAGTTAGGTTCCATTCGGAGTATGCTAATGGAAGAGCTCTATTTGTAGCAGTCATACAGAACCGCTTGATCTACGAAATATCCATACCAAAAGAGTACAAATTTACACAGGCCATGCTAATACACATGGAAGAAAATTGAATTAATCCACTATATTATACACTGGTAAAAACGACATCGCCGGCCGGAGTGGCCGAGCGGTTCTTGGCACTACAGTGTGGAACTGCGCGACCGCTACGGTCGCAGGTTCGAATCCTGCCTCGGGCATGGATGAGTGTGATATCCTTAGGTTAGTTAGGTTTAAGTAGTTCTAAGTTCTAGGGGACTGATGATCTCAGAAGTTAAGTCCCATAGTGCTCAGAGCCATTTGAACCATTTTGAACTACGACATCCATTTAGGAACACTTGGTGTTTTCCAACATTACGAAATACCTCGAAGAAAACAATCTATTGACACACAGCCACCACGGATTCTGCAAAAATCGTTCTTTTGAAGCACAGTTGTCTCCCCACACGAAGTAATGAGTACAATGAACTGGGGTCTCAAGCTGATTCCATATTTCTAGTTTTCAAGAAGGCTTTTGACAAAGCGGCGTTTACAAAAAAATTGCCTGCCTGTGGAATATCGTCTCAGTTTTGCGATTGGATTCATGATTTCCCCTCAGAAAGGTCACACACAGTTCATAATACCTGACGGAAAGTCATCGAGTGAAACATAAGTGATATCTGCGGTTCCCCTAAGAAATGTTACGGGTCAACTGAGGGTCCTAATCTACATAAACGATTTAGGAGACAGTCTTTGCAATCCTCTTATATTATTTGCAGATGATGCTCTTGTTTAGAGCCTAGTTAAATCATCAGAACAAATCGCATAGCAAAATGATTCAGAAAAATTGTCTATATATTACGAAAAGTGGCAGTTGACCCTAAACAAGTAAAAGAGTGAAGTCCACCACAAGAGAACTAAAAAATTCCGATAGATTTCGGATGCACGCTGAAGCAGAAAAATTTAAAGATTGTTGGTTCAACTAAATATCTAGGGATTACGAGTACGAACAATGTAAATTGGAAACGTCACAAAGATAATGTTGCGGGGAAGGCGAACCAAAGACTACGTTGTAATCTGCATAAAGGGACTGCCTACACTACGGCTGTCCGTCCTCTTCTGTGCTATCGCTGTGAAAGGTGAGATCCTTAGCAGATAAGATCGACGGAAGACATCGAAAACCTTCAAAGAAGGGCAGCTCATTTTGTATTTATCGCGAAATAAAGGATGAGCGCCGTGGGTAAGTGAGGTGATACAGCAGTCTTTAAAATTTACTCGTTACAGCATGATATTTTCACGAAATTTCAATTACTAACTCTCTCCTTCGAATGCCAAAATAATTTGTTGACTCCATTCTGCATAGCGAGAAATAATAGAAATCAGAGCTCGAACGGAAAGATTTATGCCTTCATTTTCCTCATGTACTGTTTAAGGGCGGAACGATGGGGTAATAGTCTGAAAGTAGGAATCTCTGTCAAGCACATAAGTGCGAATTGCAGAGCAGTCATATAGATGAAGGTAAAAAGCGTGCGTCCAGAAATTTAAGAAGTTGTACAACTTGTACGACTACAACATCATAATTTATACAATACGAAACAGAAGTGTGTGCTCACCGTTATCAGCAATCCATGACTTTTTTGTTGTTGTGGGTCAGTGACTTCCCTTTATGCATTTCTCAACTTCCTGTGGTTTGCAAGTTATCTCCACTGACTCACGGACCATGAAGATTTGTTTCTGATTGACAGCACGTACGGTCAGACTACGAATGGGCCCTCTTATCTGGCTGGAATGTTACCAATCAGGTCTCGTTCAAGTCCAAGTGAACAGGCCCTCAGCCAAGCAACTGAAAAGTACACTCCTGGAAATGGAAAAAAGAACACATTGACACCGGTGTGTCAGACCCACCATACTTGCTCCGGACACTGCGAGAGGGCTGTACAAGCAATGATCACACAGCGGACACAGCGGACACACCAGGAACCGCGGTGTTGGCCGTCGAATGGCGCTAGCTGCGCAGCATTTGTGCACCGCCGCCGTCAGTGTCAGCCAGTTTGCCGTGGCATACGGAGCTCCATCGCAGTCTTTAACACTGGTAGCATGCCGCGACAGCGTGGACGTGAACCGTATGTGCAGTTGACGGACTTTGAGCGAGGGCGTATAGTGGGCATGCGGGAGGCCGGGTGGACGTACCGCCGAATTGCTCAACACGTGGGGCGTGAGGTCTCCACAGTACATCGATGTTGTCGCCAGTGGTCGGCGGAAGGTGCACGTGCCCGTCGACCTGGGACCGGACCGCAGCGACGCACGGATGCACGCCAAGACCGTAGGATCCTAGGCAGTGCCGTAGGGGACCGCACCGCCACTTCCCAGCAAATTAGGGACACTGTTGCTCCTGGGGTATCGGCGAGGACCATTCGCAACCGTCTCCATGAAGCTGGGCTACGGTTCCGCACACCGTTAGGCCGTCTTCCGCTCACGCCCCAACATCGTGCAGCCCGCCTCCAGTGGTGTCGCGACAGGCGTGAATGGAGGGACGAATGGAGACGTGTCGTCTTCAGCGATGAGAGTCGCTTCTGCCTTGGTGCCAATGATGGTCGTATGCGTGTTTGGCGCCGTGCAGGTGAGCGCCACAATCAGGACTGCATACGACCGAGGCACACAGGGCCAACACCCGGCATCACGGTGTGGGGAGCGATCTCCTACACTGGCCGTACACCACTGGTGATCGTCGAGGGGACACTGAATAGTGCACGGTACATCCAAACCGTCATCGAACCCATCGTTCTACCATTCCTAGACCGGCAAGGCAACTTGCTGTTCCAACAGGACAATGCACGTCCGCATGTATCCCGTGCCACCCAACGTGCTCTAGAAGGTGTAAGTCAACTACCCTGGCCAGCAAGATCTCCGGATCTGTCCCCCATTGAGCATGTTTGGGACTGGATGAAGCGTCGTCTCACGCGGTCTGCACGTCCAGCACGAACGCTGGTCCAACTGAGGCGCCAGGTGGAAATGGCATGGCAAGCCGTTCCACAGGACTACATCCAGCATCTTTACGATCGTCTCCATGGGAGAATAGCAGCCTGCATTGCTGCGAAAGGTGGATATACATTGTACTAGTGCCGACATTGTGCATGCTCTGTTGCCTGTGTCTATGTGCCTGTGGTTCTGTCAGTGTGATCATGTGATGTATCTGACCCCAGGAATGTGTCAATAAAGTTTCCCCTTTCCTGGGACAATGAATTCACGGTGTTCTTATTTCAATTTCCAGGAGTGTATTTACAGCTTGTAATTTTCTAGAATTCCTTGCCATTTCATGCTATATTCACCGAAAGTTTGCTGAGAAATTTGGGAATCAACTTAGGTAAAATATCAGTACACGTACGGTTTTCGGATTCTGGGGAAACAGTCGACTTTGACTCTGTCGTCAGAATACAATATTCGTAAACAACACTGATGAAGATGTTAAATATCAATAGTGAGGTATGAACACAAAGTAAATGCATCTTTCACAGTGCAGTGTGAGAGGTTCTACTTCGCTGATAATCCTTTCCTTGTCTTTAATGGATGTTTCATTATTAGTACGTTGTAGATTCCGCTTTAGGGGGAGTTAGAATGGAAAAAAATTTTCTTTTGCATTTTCGGATTTTTATCTAATTTTAAAATTTGCAATTTTCTGAATAATATATATTATAAACTCACATGGGAAGTATTGTACTTTATTTTTAAATATAATTTACACCGGTTGAAAATGTTAAAATTTTTACTTGCATTACTTCAAGATCAAATAACATTGGTAATTTTTTATATAGAAGGCTGTGGATTGCTGTGTTACAAAGATTAAATTACGTGTTTGTATTGGCATCACTGTCAAAAACAGTATCGTATCGTTTCGTAGTATAAACACACGGTGTATGTGGAAAAGCGACGAATAGATTGGTAAATCTCTCAAACAGTAAAGTATGACGCCAAAACGAAGTGTTTTTAAGAAACGTGGATTTCATGGTAATACATTTTCGAATAAAGTGAAACATTGTGTTTAACATGTGGTGTGTGAAGTTGCAGAAAATGAAATACAGGCAAACTCGTAAGTATCTTGAGAAACACCCATTAGTGCTTCGAAGATTAACGTAAAACGTTGTGATACACAGTTTTCTCAAAGCGAAAGTGATGTAAACGGTAGATCAGGCTATATTCTGATAGATTTACACATCCTAACAAAGGTGTTAGGTGAATGTGTGTGTTGTAAAATATGTGGAAGGCCAGTTAGTTTATATGAAGACAGTGAGGTATCAAATGGACTAGCCAGGGACTTATTATTAATTGTGCCAGTTGTAAATATACTCATTCATTTTGGAATTCTGGTAAGTGTAAGGTGGTTTTATGGATTGAGAGCTATTGGCAAAGGACACACTGCAGCTGAAACAATTTGTGCCGTGATGAATTTGCCACGCCCACCTTGAAAAATCGACAAGCATGTAGGATTTATTGCAGCTGCTGTGTAATTTGTGGCATGTGATTCAATGAAGGGTGCAGCAAACGAAACTGTTGAAATAAATGATGGTATCACTGACATACCCGTAGCTTTTGATGGCACTTGGCAGAAGCGCGGCTACAGTTCTAAGAATTCTGTTGCTATAGTGACCAGGGTGGATACTGGAAACGTAATAGATTTCCAGATTTTAACCAAACATTGTTATAAGTGTAAGTCAAGGAATGAAGGTTGGCATAACTATGACATAAATTATGAAGGAACAAGTGGTGGCATGAAGGCCTCTGCAGCTATTGAACTTTTTAGTCGATCTGTGAACGAAAGGGGAATGTGTTACACTAAGTTCTTAGGTGATGGAGACTCAAAAACGTAAAACAGTGTAGTAGCCGCTCAGCCTTCTGGTGAGAAGATTATCACAAAAATGGAATGTGTTGGTCATGTCCAAAAGAGGATGGGCACCAGGTTGAGGAAGTTGAAACAATGTTTGAGAGACAAGAAACTTTCTGATGGTAAAACCATTAGAGGCACGTTGACAGACAATATGATTGATGAACTACAGCAGTTTTATGGGACGGTCATTAGAAATAATACTGAGGATTTGTTGAAAATGTAGTAGGCAATATTGGCTACCTTATTCCACAGAATGTCAACTGATGAAAAACCAGTACACCACCTTTGCCCTCCTGGACCTGATTCATGGTGCAATTACCGCAATGCCCAGTACTCAAACAATTCATACAGCCATAAACATTTTATACCAGCAACAGTCATGGATATCGTAAAACCTATTTACAGAGACCTGGCAAATCCAGAATTACTGAAGAAGTATCTGCATGGTCAGACTCATAATCCCAATGAGTCTTTCAATAATCTTATGTGGACTCGCTTACCACAAAATTTTTTTGTTGGAATGAAGACACTAAAGTGGGGGGACAGTGACGCTGTTATTGTTTTTAATTATGGCAACATTGGTAGGGTGAAGTGCTACAGCATATGGGAACTAATTCTGGAGCAAACTGCATCAGAGAACTTGAACGGATGGACAAGTTTCGCATTGATAAAGCAGAGTATCCAGTACACTTGGCCACTAAAAGGTCAGAAAGAAGAAAAGAAAAAAAAAACTTGGAATAAGGTCAAGAGGATGATATACAGTATGGTGCAGGGTTTTTCTGAGTGACTAAAAATAAAAAAATTAAGAATGTATTAAGTTAATTACAGTCTTTTGAAGCTTAAGAAGCTGTTCCTGAAAATTTACATTTTCTGTTGCATTTTTACATTAATCTCGGAAACCACTTCGAGTAGAGTATTCAAATTTTCAGGGACTAATAACACACATACCAGAGTCTACTGAACTAACAGAAGAACATAATGTTATGTACAATTAAAATCATTTAGGTTAACGTACAAAAAAGTACACAAAATTTTAACTGTGTAATTAAAAAATTGTATTTCCAGATGCAGTGGCTGAAATGCAATTATTGTAGTTCAGTAGTCTCAGAACATACAGTTTAACGTCCTGTAAAAGTTTCGTAAGTGGCTAAAGTGGTTCCTGAAATACAGGGAAGCCAAGTCACTAAATTTAACATTGTCGGGATAGGGTGTTCCAACTCCCCTTAATGACTGCCGCACTGTCGCGCGCTCAGAAACAAACAACCGTCTAACTCCGTTCAAATAAAAAAATGGGTTCCAATGGCTCTGAGCACTATGGGGCTTAACTTCTGAGGTCATCAGTCCCCTGGAACTAAGAACTACTTAAACCTAACTATCCTAAGGCCGTCACACACATCCATGCCCGAGGCAGGATTCGAACCTGCGAGCGTAGCGGTCGCGCGTTTCCAGACTGTAGCGCCTAGAACCGCTCGGCCACTTCGGCCACCATTCAAATAAAAAGAAAGGAATAGTGGGGTATGTGTTGTGTCGATGAAGATGTCATTAGTGATGGGGAACCAGCTCGGACTGGGTAATTAAGAGGAATGAGGTAGGCCAAATCTCTTTCAAAGTAATTATCACGGCATCTGTGATAAACGATTTGTAGAAACCTCTTGAATGCGATTTCAGTGTGTTGAACACTGCACCATTTTGTTCGGTTGAATAAAAGTACAGGGCAATCCAAAAGGATCTTTACAGCATTCATCACGTACACTTAAGAAACGGGGTAGGTAGAAAAGTGCGGTTTGTGTCGTTATGTTCACACACTCCTAAAGTTTCAGTAGTCGTTTGATGGAG
Source organism: Schistocerca serialis cubense (assembly GCF_023864345.2). Classification (NCBI taxonomy): domain Eukaryota; kingdom Metazoa; phylum Arthropoda; class Insecta; order Orthoptera; family Acrididae; genus Schistocerca; species Schistocerca serialis. Next base: position 186,972,430 of record NC_064646.1, on the reverse strand, counting down.
TTAATTGTGTGTGCCATCCGTAGCACTTACGATATCTAAGGGATATTTTAGATTCTTCAGCATCCTGTCTAACATGTCCTCATTAAATTGTTCACCACGTCCCGCACTTGGACCTGGTGGACAGCATCCTTCACGAAAACCCAAATGCCTGTGCAGCAATATCTGAATTTTCTAAAAACGACAATTGTGTTGAATTTAACGAATCGCTAATATCGTTTTTATTAGACTGTAGCATGTCGCATCATAACCATATATAGCTTATTTTGCGATAGTTTTATTGTTATTTTTAAATGGCCGTTTCGTGCGTGTTTCCCTGAAATGGATATTGGAATAACGTGACATAAGAATATTTTTGTTTTGCTTTGTGGAGTTTATCGCCAACAGATAATCACACAAACTTTTTCTATGTTTTCAACAGCTACGATATAACCATATGGATTTGAATGAGCTCTAATGACGCGTTACAGGCTAACTAAGTAAAATTGTGAAGAGCAGGGTGACTATGTTAAAACTTCAATTTCAGAAAGCTGTAAAAAAAGAAACGCTGATGAGATTGACGTCAAATTTGAACGAAACATTATGGAAGAATAGGGAAATGTGTTGGGAAAAAATTAAATAAAATCAACTATAATTTCCCCACTAGATAGCGCTGTAGGTCTCTTATGAAACTGGATTCAACTAAAGGTGACAGCTATGCGTTGGCTATGGTGTGAACAGTTTATTAAATCAACCGCACTGTGCAAAGCACATGAGGATCCATGTTTGGCATTATAGAGCAGTTGCATTGTAAGCTAAACCCATCCACCAAGGCAGGGTCGTACCACATCTAATAGGAAAAATCTATTTTTAATTTCCGTGAGACCGAACACAGCGTAAAAGCAACACTGGCATCGGTTTTTAATTGTCCTGTGTTCAAAAATCACATAAAAAGCAAGAATGAAATCGGTTTTTAGCTTTTCTGACGCCAAAGCCGCATAAAAAGCTACAATGACATTATATTTATGAAGATGGTATCTGATACCATCTTCATATATATATATATATATATATATATATATATATATATATATATATATATATAGTTAAGGCTCACCGGGAATCAGCAAAAAGCCGCGAGTAATGAGTATAATGGGCAGGGGCACTATGAATATAGTGTGGGACAATAAGTTGGGAATGTGGGTCTCACGGGAGGCGCGCCAGAGATACGTCCCTGCAGTCACACTATCCTCTGTGCCCTTGGTAGCTCATATGGATGCCGGCACGGTAGCTCAGCGTGTTCGATCAGAGGGCTGGGTGCTCTCTGTAATGAAAAAAACTGAGTCAAGGAATTAACGATCAACTTGAACGGATGTCTTATGACGTCCGCCCGGACCAAACGCAACGAACTATATCGAACAAATAAAAAAAAGGGTGGACAGATCGTCTGCCATGTAAGCAGGAGATCCCGGGTTCGAGTCCCGCTCTGGGCACACATTTTCAACTGTCCCCGTTGACTTATATCAACGCCTTTATGCAGCTAAGGGTATTCATTTCATTGTAACTTCAGAATGAAATCAGGTTTAAATTATCGTCATACTCGCGCAAGACATGTCCAATACCCTTCCCGCCGTTTTCAGCCACAAACTTAAATCGAGAAATAGCGTGCTCCGCAACAGATCAGAGTATCTCAGGGGTCACATTCATAATGCTTTGCGCAATGCGTGCTTTCAGTTCAGCTACGTTTGTAATAGGAGCAATTAACACAGCATCTTTTAGGTAACTCTACAGCCAGAAGCTACGCGTATTAAGATCGGATAATCTGGAAGGCGATCCTATAGAGAAATGACAGCTGATAATTCTAGCATTTCCGAAATGTCTCTGCAGCAGCTGCTTCACTGGGTGTGCAATGGGCGGAGGAGCACTATCTTGCATAAAAGTGACCCTACAGACGCATCCACACTGTTGAAAGTTTGGAATGACGTCGATACGCAAAATACTCCCATAGTGTTTACCACTGACGGTACAGGTAGCAGGTGCCACAGGGCACACCTCGTCGGAAAAATGCGTTCCTGCGATATATGATGGCGTCAACCCACACCACACAGTTAACTTTGCAGCATGAAGCTGTACAGGCTGATATGCGAGCGAAATTTCAGTTGTGCATATTCGGTAATTTTCGGTATTGACACGTTCTTGGGGATGACACTGGACTGTGTATGTTCTCAGAATATTCCATGACTGTTCAGTGTCCACTTCCATGTGAGCAAGAAGTTTTAGAGAAAACGTGTGTCGTACTGGAAGGGCACAATGAAATTACTCCTGAGCATGAGTAATTTTCTATGGGTAGTAATACAGGATGTTTTGTAGAATATCACGCACCGCGCTCGCAGGAATATACAAAATTCGGGCAGTTCCCCATGCACAGCGTCGCTCGAGCCCTCCTGCAATGCCCCTCTTTTCATACTCTTCAGTGTCCGGAATTTCTGCAAAGCTACTGGCGCACAGTCACCGTTCTTGTATAAGAAGTTCATCAGCAGCGCGAGATGCTCCATTAAAACTGTCATGCCGAGCGTCTATGACATAAACTGAGGAACAGCTGTCCACCTCAGTCTAAAGAGCATTATGAAATGTGTAACTTCAGATCATCTTTTTCCCTTTTGCGGATAGGTACTTCGACAGTTACAGGTCTTAGGGATAATAAAATAAACTATTGGAACATCAACTCCGTTCACCAGTTTCACACCTTCTTACTTCTACTCCCGCACTACAGAAGCTTAACTACGGGAAACTTTAGTCCAATGGAAAATATTTTGCAGACGTTACAGAGCCCTGTCTTGAAGAAAGGACCTACTCATTGGAGAAACGTTCAACATATATTACTGGCGAAACAGGGAATTACGTCGAGAAATAGAGGATAATATTTCTACTGCCCAAACCGAGAACTTCTATGTTGTAAAGACTCGCGTTGCCAATCGTGGTCACTAATGAATGATACTTCGAGGTTCCTCTATCTGGAGGCAGTCGTTGCCAATCTTAGTCGTAGATGAAACTCATACACTACCATTCGGCAAGAGATCTACCTGTGAGTGCTCTGCATTAAATGCCAAATCGTATCGCTACGTCCGACATGATAAGGGCATGTGTCACATCGGTATGTTACGTCACTGATTTCACCATATCCTTTCCACTCAACACAAAAATCGCTCCTGATAACATAGAGACAAACCTAAACTCCACGAGCACTCGTCATGGCCATCAACGCGAGCTGACACACATTTGACACCGTGTAACATATATGAGGTTATGTAGAGCAAGATCTTACGATTTTTCATACAGGTCGGTCAGTTCATCAACGCGAACTGACACACATTTGACACCGTGTAACATAACATGAGGTTACCTAGAGGAAGATCTTACGATTTTTCATATAGGTCGGTCACTTCTAAATACAGGGCTAAGTGAACTTTCAGACCACATACACACATTTTCTCTACAAAAAATGTATTGCTCAAATCCGTATCTGTAACAATCAAGTCATGAAGAAAAAACAACTGCTGCCATGTTAGCGTAGATGTATTTCATTTAAACCTTGGGTAGATGATTTAAAATCTTTCGACTGCCGCCAGTACAACATATTCTAAGTATTAACAATGAAAAAGATTAGGTTTATTAGATGGATCCCAATGAGAAAAGCTTCAATAGACAAACGTTTAGAAGCCTAAGTGCACAGCGAAAGAACAGAATTCAGCATAACAATTATCAACAATAATAAACGGGACGCATCAGCTTTCAGAGGCAGTCGCTAAGTGGTATTCTACATCTGGCAAGCAACTAGTGGATGCAGCATGAGATTCAAAATATGAGGAAGTGATGTGGTACGAAATAACCGCAACAGCTTTTAGGTAACTTAACTTCGTCGCACTACGTTTGAGTTGGGTAGTACCTTCGAATGATAACAAATAAAAATGCAGACAGTTCAGTATATCAACTTTTATGTTGTGTAATTGACGATTAGCTGTGCTATTGGCACGTATTAGTTCCTGTCGCTATGAAATGTTGAGTAGCAAGGTTAGCCTGCACACAGCTTAATGGCTCCACTGTTTCGTGAAATTGACGGTTAGCAGTGCTATTAACAAAAGTCGTTGTTTATTTGAACCTGATACTATTTTTTACTGCGTGGATTCACGCCATAGCATTTAAATAAACTTTTAGCCGTAAATAATTTAATAATTCCTCTTCGTGAGAGGTAAAGTCGAAGAATAACTTCGCACGCCTAAGAGCTTCTCGCAGTCGATAACATTCGGGTGTCGGTTAAATTAATTCCACTTGTTTCATTGCGCAGCTCTTAGGCGTGCAAAGTTATTCTTCGACTTTACCTCTCACGAAGAGGAATTACCAAATTATTTACGGCTAAAAGTTTGTTTAAATGCTATGGCGTGGAACCTTTTTTTAAAGACTGCTGAGTATGTAATAATCTATACGTAGATGCGTAGAGTATGGGCTCCAATGAAGACTCATTGGCGGTTCGAGCATACGCACCGTCCAGTTGCAACGAATTAGACTCCTGTTCAACGGAACTGTCTATAAACAGCAAAGCTTTTCCTCACTCGGAATCCAGCATCCAATATTCGCTGGAGGGCACTATGTAACACCTACCGACGTAGTCTCTGGCTAGTCTAGCGTTAAGTGTACGAAAAGAGAGAAAACATGTAGTCTGCGCGCCGACTCGCCACGCCGTCCAGTGCAACTATACGCGCCTACTGTGTACGCAGGGAAAGCTGGTTGGCCAGCTAGGCAAGATGCAACTCTGCCATAACGGGTAAAAGACAAGCGCGTACCGTTAGCTCTGTAGTCGTCCAAAAAAGTTGATTTTTACGTTACATGGTAAAATGCCTATCATCCCGCTAATGGTCATACTTTTTATGATATTCTCATTTGAGTACGTCACTGCCTGAAATTCTAAAAAAGTTTGCAATGAAAAATACGGGTCGCTATGATTTTGCGTTTGGCACATATACACCATATGTTGCTGCGAATGAAATTTATCTAAGATACGGAATTTTAATTTAGACTTGAGAGGAGACCCTTGCCACTAATCATTGGAAAATGGAATTTATTTAGCACGTACATTTTCTACCGCATGCACTCGAGAATGAAATATTCATAGCATACCTAATACGTCCTAAACTATTTGAGATATCAATGCGAGATTTTGACCAGTGATACCACGTAAACGGGAGGGTTTAAAACTGTATGGTTAACAAACGGAACTTTCTTATCTACGACGATATAGCAGAAGCTATGGCTTTTACTTTATTTTTTCAATCCAGTTATGTAATTTTTTTAAAGTCCTCGATAGCTATTGAACAGAGCTTTTGCTAGTATGTAGATAAACGCGAAATATATTACAGCAAACCAACTCAATTACGTTTTTTGTAAGGTGTTGCTTGCTTAATAAGATATTCTGTTTTAGACTTCGTCGCAATTGCCATTGTGAGGTGAATTTGAGCAATTTACACCGTGTTTTGGCAAAAAAAGCAAAATGAAACCTGTGAACAAGAGAAATTTAGCCGTTCCTTATAACTGATGAAGCTTCTTCATATGAGAAATGGTTAACAATACAGGCAAAAATAAATCGTCAATTATGTTGCAGTTTTAGCGGAATCCTGTAACCCACCGTATTTTTAATAGTGAGTGACTGGAATGGAAGCTTATCTAGGGATATTCTCCATGTTGTTCATCTGAGAGATACGAAAATAATTCACACCAAATAGCGTACCGTATTTCTGTTCCTAACCCATTCAGAGTGAAGTGTTGAACTTCTCCATTGTAATTATCTTTTAATATGTTACAGATATATTACATACATTAGTAATCTATTTTAATCTTAATGAGTAGTCTCAAGCGTTCATAAACCGGTCATCGATAGGCGGTGAAACGAGATTTGCTATGTGTTTTTGCGACAACGTAAGTGAAGAAATTACACGTTCATTTTTCCTATAGACGAAGTACTTCTTGATAAGCTATTGACCTGATTTGTTCTCAGTTGCTCACTTAATAAAACACTGTTTCATGAGGGTTAGCCGGCCGGTGTGGCCGAGCGGTTCTAGGCGCTTCAGTCTGGAACCGCGCGACCGCTACGGTCGCAGATTCGAATCCAGCCTCGGCCGTGGATGTGTGTGATGTCCTTAGGTTAGTTAGGTTTAAGTAGTTCTAAGTTCTAGGGGACTCATGACTTCAGGTGTTAAGTCCCATAGTGCTCAGAGCCATTTGAACCATGAGAGTAAAGGTGCAGAAAGAAAATCATTTGCTAAGTTTCAGGACCCCTTGTTCCTTACTAAAATGACACTGGTTTACGAGATTACTCTGATATTGCCACAAAAGGAACGATTCATTACGGCCTGACTTGTTAACCTTCTCTCTTTCTGAAAAGCGTCATCAGTGGCGAGTTTTGGCTGTAAAAGTTTAATAACTCACGTGAAAATAATCCGCCAATTCTGTCGCAATTGCAGGGGAATCCTGTTATGCAGTGTATCTTTGATAATGAACAGCTGGGACTGAAACTTACCAAAGGATTTTCTTTCTACACGTCAGTCATATTTGACGTGTGAAAAAGTACATCAAATACTGTACGATCTATCCGTTCCTACCTCTGTACAGACTGAGGAAGTGAATCTCCTTACTACAAATATTTTTTAACTCTTCAGTATATTGACTTTGACGAATAGTTGTCAAGGTCCTGCAGGTTGTCAATATATTCACAGCTTCAGAGCTACGAGAAAGTTTTATTATGTCAGTTCTATTAGAAACATTCAGTTAGGTTACAGTGTAACTGTGGATGAGGATGTTGCAAATCACAATAGTTATTACTTTATGGGCCACCTGAGAGTAATTATTATTGTTAAAATAGATTATAAATATATGTAATATATCTTTAACATATTAAAAGATAATTATGGTGCACCCCCCATGAACCATGGACCTTGCCGTTGGTGGGGAGGCTTGCGTGCCTCAGCGATACAGATAGCCGTACCGTAGGTGCAACCACAACGGAGGGGTATCTGTTGAGAGTTGTAGTTGCAAGGGCAACAGTCTAGATGATTGACTGATCTGGCCTTGTAACAATAACCAAAACGGCCTTGCTGTGCTGGTACTGCGAACGGCTGAAAGCAAGGGGAAACTACAGCCGTAATTTTTCCCAAGGGCATGCAGCTTTACTGTATGATTAAATGATGATGGCGTCCTCTTGGGTAAAATATTCCGGAGGTAAAATAGTCCCCCATTCGGATCTCCGGGCAGGGACTACTCAAGAGGATGTCGTTATCAGGAGAAAGAAAACTGGCGTTCTATGGATCGGAGCGTGGAATGTCAGATCCCTTAATCGGGCAGGTAGGTTAGAAAATTTAAAAAGGGAAAAGAATAGGTTGAAGTTAGATATAGTGGGAATTAGTGAAGTTCGGTGCAGAAGCTCACCACTTCACTCTGAAAGGGGTAGGAACAGAAATATGGTACACTATTTGGTGTGAATTATTTTCGTATTTCTGAGATAAACAACAGGGACAAAATCCTCTGATAAGTTATTCCAGTCGTTTAGTATTAAAAATACGGAGGGTAGAGGATTCTGCCAAAACTGCTACGGAAATGACGATTTATTTTTCCTGAATTGTTAACCATTTCTAATGCGAAGAAGCTTCATCAGTTTCGAGGAACTGCACAATTAATTTTTTTTTTTTTTGCTTTTCTTGCCAAAATACAGTATAAATGGCACAAACTCACCTTGCAGTAGCAACTGCGAGAGAATCTTAAAACAGAATGTCTTATTAAACAAGCAATAGGCGATCAGGCTGGTTAATACCTTACAGAAAACTTCGCTGAGTCGGTTTGCTGTAATATAAGACAAGAAATTTCGCGTCTATTGTCGTACTAGAAAAATCTCTCTTCAATAGCTTCGAAGACTCTTAAGAAATTACGGTACTGGATTGTAAAAATAAAATAAAAACCATAGCTACTCCAAATGGTTCAAATGGCTATGAGCACTATGGGACTTAACATCTGTGGTCATTAGCCCCCTAGAACTTAGAACCACTTAAACCTAACTAACCTAAGGACATCACACACATCCATGCCCGAGGCAGGATTCGAACCTGCGACCGGGGCGGTCACGCGGTTCCAGATTGAAGCGCCTAGACCGCACGGCCACACCGGCCGGCCATAGCTTCTCCCATATCGCCGTATATAAGAAAGTTCTGTACGCTAACCACATAGGATAATACTCTCCAGTTTGCGTGGTATCACTTGCCAAAATCTCGTATCGATATCTCCAACAGTTTAGGAGATACGAAGAATGTTATGAATATTTCACTCTCGGGCGCGTGCAGTCGGAAGTGTTCGTTCTACACAGATTCCATTTTCTCTAGATCGGTGACACAGGTGTCCCCCCCCCAAGTGTAAAGAAAAATTAAATATCTTAGTTAAATTACCTTTGCAACAACATATGGTGTAATACGCATTAAACGCAAAATCATATCGACCCGTATTTTTCATTGCAAACTTTTCTCGAATTTTGCGCAATATCGCAAGAAGTATGACCATTATCGAAATTTTGGGCACTTTACCATGAAGATGACATATGAAGCTTGTAATGTTGTTGCTTTAATTTGTTATGAAAGCGGTGCTGATAGACAATAAAAGCGGGTTAAAAGCTGTGAGCTGTCTGGGGAAGTTAACCTTGCATTACTGAGCAACTGTTTCACCAGGTATCCAGTCTAGCTTACCAAATTCCCAACCAGACTAACATTAATTATAATCTTTTAATAGTCATACGACAACCGGTGACATATATATATATATATATATATATATATATATATATATATATATATATATACACTCCTGGAAATGGAAAAAAGAACACATTGACACCGGTGTGTCAGACCCACCATACTTGCTCCGGACACTGCGAGAAGGCTGTACAAGCAATGATCACACGCACGGCACAGCGGACACACCAGGAACCGCGGTGTTGGCCGTCGAATGGCGCTAGCTGCGCAGCATTTGTGCACCGCCGCCGTCAGTGTCAGCCAGTTTGCCGTGGCATACGGAGCTCCATCGCAGTCTTTAACACTGGTAGCATGCCGCGACAGCGTGGACGTGAACCGTATGTGCAGTTGACGGACTTTGAGCGAGGGCGTATAGTGGGCATGCGGGAGGCCGGGTGGACGTACCGCCGAATAGCTCAACACGTGGGGCGTGAGGTCTCCACAGTACATCGATGTTGTCGCCAGTGGTCGGCGGAAGGTGCACGTGCCCGTCGACCTGGGACCGGACCGCAGCGACGCACGGATGCACGCCAAGACCGTAGGATCCTACGCAGTGCCGTAGGGGACCGCACCGCCACTTCCCAGCAAATTAGGGACACTGTTGCTCCTGGGGTATCGGCGAGGACCATTCGCAACCGTCTCCATGCAGCTGGGCTACGGTCCCGCACACCGTTAGGCCGTCTTCCGCTCACGCCCCAACATCGTGCAGCCCGCCTCCAGTGGTGTCGCGACAGGCGTGAATGGAGGGACGAATGGATACGTGTCGTCTTCAGCGATGAGACTCGCTTCTGCCTTGGTGCCAATGATGGTCGTATGCGTGTTTGGCGCCGTGCAGGTGAGCGCCACAATCAGGACTGCATACGACCGAGGCACACAGGGCCAACACCCGGCATCACGGTGTGGGGAGCGATCTCCTACACTGGCCGTACACCACTGGTGATCGTCGAGAGGACACTGAATAGTGCACGGTACATCCAAACCGTCATCGAACCCATCGTTCTACCATTCCTAGACCGGCAAGGGAACTTGCTGTTCCAACAGCACAATGCACGTCCGCATGTATCCCGTGCCACCCAACGTGCTCTAGAAGGTGTAAGTCAACTACCCTGGCCAGCAAGATCTCCGGATCTGTCCCCCGTTGAGCATGTTTGGGACTGGATGAAGCGTCGTCTCACGCGGTCTGCACGTCCAGCACGAACGCTGGTCCAACTGAGGCGCCAGGTGGAAATGGCATGGCAAGCCGTTCCACAGGACTACATCCAGCATCTCTACGATCGTCTCCATGGGAGAATAGCAGCCTGCATTGCTGCGAAAGGTGGATATACACTGCACTAGTGCCGACATTGTGCATGCTCTGTTGCCTGTGTCTATGTGCCTGTGGTTCTGTCAGTGTGATCATGTGATGTATCTGACCCCAGGAATGTGTCAATAAAGTTTCCCCTTCCTGGGACAATGAATTCACGGTGTTCTTATTTCAATTTCCAGGAGTGTATATATATATATATAAGAGAATTTAAATAAAAAGAAATAAATCAGTTTATATCTGGAAATTTATTTTGACATTGATCATTGAAATTTCAGCATATTAAACTTGATTCATAACTAAACTGGTGCCTTATTTAGGATTGTGAAAATATGAGTTTGTAATCTTACAGAACACATCAACTATGGAGCCAAGATTGGGAGACTGCATACAACACTGCATTCATAAAATAACACACGAAGAATGTTGAAACATATGCAAGAGGAAATTAGCCACAACCAACCGATTCAATTTTCACCCAAAGAAGTTACGTTTGTAGCACAATCCTGTCCGTCATGTAATTACCACACACTGGTATACTAAATTCATACTACCTCTCTGTGAAATCTTCTCGAAAAGAATAGCTGAGGGCTACATTGATGATTACACCACATGCTTCACGTGGTCAACTTGGCTTACACAAAGAGTGTAATTTCACAACAATTTTGATAATTAAAATAAATTAGGTCTAAAAGCAATCAACAAAAGAAAAACCTCGAACTGGTTACTATCGTCTTACTATTAACCTGATGGGTCAAACAATTGTATAAGCACGTGGTACTGGTCTCACAAAGTACACCCCACGTGGGTTGAACATAAAGAAAAGTTGCTATATTGAAAAATATTGTCAAGACGAGACATTATAATCTCACGCACATTCGCATTTAAGATTGATGATCTTAGAGTTACAGATCAACACGTGGTTCCACTTTACTCTCAAAGTAGTGACAAAGCAACTACTGGAAGATATTCTGAACTTCTCACTCGAAATACACTGTGTTGCAATTTAAGATAACATTAGATATTTTAGAGCTAAACCTGAAATAAAGGTGATTAAATTTTCAGTTAGGCTGAACTTAAGAAATCCATTGTCCTACAGACTTAGCAGACACGCGCTTAGCCGGAGATCTTACCACTTCAGACGCTCGCCGGGGAAAGACTGACCTGCGCTCCTACCGAGCGTGCTTAACCAATACAAACGGAAGTGACCAGAGAGGCAGCTTCCTATGCCAACATGACAAGGGATGGACAGGACCATACTAAGAATAGAAACCTCTCTGCTTTTAGAAAGCGTAGCTACCTGTTCCGACATTAGTCCTACTGTTCTCTAGCAGACAGGCTTGTCTGCTACCATCAAGTTTGCAACTACAAATACAATTGCTCATTCATCCTCTCACACAGCGCCAGTTTGTTGATTCCGTCACTGTAGAACGCTTGACTCCATTGACAGAGCCACAACCTCACTTCTGCTGGCGCCGCTTCATCACTGTCAAAGTGGAATTCTCGAAGGTACTCTCTGTGTTCTGGAAACAGATGAAAATCGGATAGGTCCAAGCCAGGACTGTGTGGAGAATTACTGATGAGAGGCAACCAGAAGCGTTGGATTGTCGTCGATATAGCAACGCTCGTATGTGGTGTGGCATTGTTATGCTATAGGACAGGGTGCTCCATGTGTGGACGAATTCTTCAAATTTGAAACTCGATTACAGCACGCTGTCTCTCATGCACCGACATGTTGCGTTACACGCCATCGTGTTAAACGCTGTATACGGGGTGACAATTATTGAACTATGTGAAAAACAACGTAAATTAGTCACAAACTACGCCGTGCACACAATTTATTCACATGTGAACGTCACTACAGGTATTAGGATTTAGGTTGTGACATGTTCGATATGCCTGCCACCATTGGCGATGATGTGGCGCGGACGAATAGCGAAATTCTGTATGACCCACTGAAGTGTCGGGAAATCGATGCTGTCGATGGTTTCCTGAATGGCTGTTTTCTGCTCAGCAGTGGTTTTGGGGTTATTGCTGCATATCTTGTCTTTAATATAGCTTTACAAAAAAGAGGTGTATGTGTTCAGTTCCGGAGAATACGGCGGCCAATCGAAGCACGTGCCAGTGGTCTCTGGGTACCCCAGAGCCAGAATGCGGTCCCAAAAGTGCTCCTCCAGGACATCAAATAATCTCCTGCTTCGATAAGGTCGAGTTCAGTCTTGCATGAACCACATCATGTCGAGATGAGGGTCACTTTGGACAATGGGGATGAAACCATATTCCATAACCTTCAGGTTGAAAGGTCTCTGTTGGATTCCTTCCATGTTAATCTCTTAAATCTGTTGTCATTTACGGCATAAATTCCTCTTCTAAATTTACTGTGGTGTTTCAGACTATCTGGGAGGAGACTGAGCAGTGAAACGTGTTACTTTTACAGATAAACAAGAACGAGCTGTCACATTACTACACTATAAACACAGTTTATATGTAATTCATGTCACACAGTCTTATACGGAACCTACATCCGCTTTCTTTTATATACTGTATATGATAAGATACTGTCATCCCCCTTCCCTTCTGTGTGAGAGGATGAATGAGCAAATGTATTTCTAGTTGCATGCTTGATGGTAGCAGACAAGCCTGTCTGCTAGAGAACAGTAGGACCAACGTCGGAACAGGTAGCTACGCTTTCTAAAAGCAAAGAGGTTTCCATTCTTAGTATGGTCCTGTCCATCCCTTGTCATGTTGGCATAGGAAGCTGCCTCTCTGGTCACTTCCGTTTGTATCGGTTAAGCACGCTCGGTAGGAGCGCAGGTCAGTCTTTCCCCGGCGAGCGTCTGAAGTGGTAAGATCTCCGGCTAAGCGCGTGTCTGCTAAGTCTGTAGGACAATGGATTTCTTAAGTTCAGCCTAACTGAAAATTTAATCACCTTTATTTCAGGTTTAGCTCTAAAATATCTAATATTATCTTAAATTGTAACGCAGTGTATTTCGAGTGAGAAGTTCAGTATATCTTCCAGTAGTTGCTTTGTCACTACTTTGTGAGTAAAGTGGAACCACGTTTTGATCAGTAACTCTAACTAAGATCATAAATCTTAAATGCGAATGTGCGTGAGATTATAATGTCTCGTCTTGACAATATTTTTCAATATAGCAACTTTTCTTTATGTTTAACCCACGTGGGGTGTACTTTGTGAGACCAGTACCACGTGCTTATACAATTGTTTGACCCATCAGGTTAATAGTAAGACGATAGTAACCAGTTCGAGGTTTTTCTTTTGTAAATTGCTTTTCGATCTAATTTATTTTAATTATCAAAATTATTGTGGAGTACACTCTTTGTGTAAACCAGGTTGCCCACGTGAAGCATGTGGTGTAATCAGCAAAGTAGCCCTCAGCTGTTCTTTTCGGGAAGATTTTACAGAGAGATAGTATGAATTTAGTATACCAATGTGTGGTAATTACATGACGGGCAGGATTGCGCTACGAACGTAACTTCTTTGGGTGAAAATTGAATCGGTTGGTTGTGGCTAATTTCCTCTTGCATATGTTTCAACATTCTTCGTGTGTTATTTTATGAATGCAGTGGTGTATGCAGTCTCCCAATCTTGAATGCATGACAAGTAAGATTACAATCTCACATTTTTGCAATCCTAAATAAGGCACCAGTTTAGTTATGAATCAAGTTTAATATGCTGAAATTTCAATGATCAATGTCAAAATAAAAGATTATAATTAATGTTAGTCTGGTTGGGAATTTGGTAAGCTAGACTGGATACCTGGTGAAACAGTTGCGCAGTTGCGCAGTAATATTCCCCAGATATCTCACAGCTTTTAACCCGGTTTTATTGTCTATCAGCACCTCTTTCATAACAAATTAAAGCAACAACATTACAAGGTATCTTTCGGTCGTCACGGTGGCCTCAAGAAATATCGCACCGATTATTCCGTAACTGGACGTTGCACACTTCTCGATTGCGAAATGCGGATTCTCAATCCCCCAAATGCGCCAATTTTGCTTACTGACGACCCCATCCAAGTGAAACAACAAGGCTCGTGCGCATGCGCATGCTAATTCCCTTCATGTCCCGCGGCCAACCGTGCAGTTTGAACATCCTGAAACATACCGTTCAGAAGTTACGAAGACTTTGAAACTTGCCCGCCAGAGGCAAAGGTCCCGAGTTCGAGTCTCGGTCGGGCACACAGTTTTAATCTGCCAGGAAGTTTTCATATCAGCGCACACTCCACTGCAGAGTCAAAATCTCATTCTGGATTACGAAGACTTTATTTCATATTGTTGAATAATTGTCGTCCTTTACCTAATAGCAGATTTTCGTGAAATATTTGAATTTCTCCCCTAATCGCGAATTCAGTTTTTCTTAATTGTACCGATCACCTTGAAGCATCTGAATCTCTTTTTGTAAAACTAGACCTTACGCTGGCCAATTTGATATCCTATTTGTCCACTTCCAATCGTTGTTTGACTACGAACACTTGGACAAAAATTCGTTGTTTATTTTCTAGGGAGTCTTCTTTTCACTCCGCTCAAACATAGCCTGGTTAGGGACGATAGATCGATGGGTTGGCTTTGAGTTAGGAGTATGTAAACAGAGGTTTTCTACCTTTTCATCAATGCTTAAAAACAATGAAAATCCTCACGAGATAAATTTATATTTGGAAACGAACGTAGGCTATTTACGGTTCCAAGCAGATTTAGAAAGTAGGTACTGGAATGCGATGCTCATATTAGGAAGAAGGTACCAAAATACGAAGCTTACAACGCTAGAGTTGTGGACGCATATCATTACTTAATTAAACAAAAACAGGATCAAAAAGAAAAACCAGAAATTTAAAAATTAAATTAAAGTAAAAATAATACACATCAATAATATAGTGCGACGTTCAGTTCAACTTTCAGGTTATCACTATTATTTTGTTTACTGCATGCCACCACTGTAGGAGGAAATCTCTGCTGATTCATTCTGTATGTCTTAACATATTTTGAAGAGATAGCAGAAATAGTAGACTGACCCAGAGCTACGTTCTAAGTTAAATTTCTAAGTAATGCTAGTGATGAGCGGCGACGTATTCACCTCTTTTTGATCAGAAATGTTTAATACAGTGCGACTTTAGTGAGAAAGTGCAC
The DNA here is from genome assembly GCF_023864345.2 of Schistocerca serialis cubense. Lineage (NCBI taxonomy): Eukaryota > Metazoa > Arthropoda > Insecta > Orthoptera > Acrididae > Schistocerca > Schistocerca serialis. The sequence goes on along the minus strand of NC_064646.1, from coordinate 186,957,184 downwards.
TATAAACCTGTTTCACCTAGAAATCGCGAGACATACTGCCAAAGGAGCCAGACATTTATATATATATATAAAAAAGAGTTCTGAATTAGCTGGTAATGGCACTAAGATGATAATTCACAGTCACTGAACTCTGTTCAGCACGTAAGATACCATTCGACATCATCTCGAAGCCGTCGTTGGTGCTGCCTTAAATACTGTCTTACGTTGGTCAGCTGACAGAGAGCGCTAACATTAACACTAAATGAACACGAGTGAGATTGATTTTCACAATAAAGACAGAGTGGGTTCACACTTCGTTACGACGATGGAGAAGTTTCATACACCAGCCTGTAATTAGTCTTTATAGTTGTACTTGTCATGAGTGAATGTAAATTGTGTGCTTCTTTCTGCCCTATTATGTCATAATCAGTTGTATGTGTTGAATTCTATATTGTACAGGGGGTTTTGCGTTGATGTTACAAACTGCCTTGGATAACGAAGAAGGGTAAACTTATCAATTTTGAGGTAAGGGACCTTTGTCTGGAAACTAGCGAGTCGAAAATTATATGCGCAAAATGGTTATTATACCTCTGACATTGGAATAGCTACTGTATGAGCACTTGTTCATTTTCGCTACTGTGAAACATCTCTTCTGAACAAGTTTAGATTTTTACTGAATATTTTTTTCTTGTACTGGTCCATAATACTTCTATTTAATTTCCAAATCCCCCCCATCTCCCTCCTCCCTTCCACAGCTAACCCCTCCGGCTTAGTTGTTGTTTTTAAGGTTATTTACCTTGCTAAAATGCCATCCACTGCTTATGATTCTTCTCATGAATTCAATCTTATCCAGTTTTTTTTCGTTACTTCGCATTTTATAACTGTTACACTAAGTTATGTGCCTATGTTGTATCAAAGGATGTGCGTAATACTAAGCTATATTTATGTGCTTCCATTTACTGAATGTCAATTGCATAGCAGAATAATCTCTCTTGCTCAGGGTACGAGCCTGTCATCATGTACATGTAATGCCTGAGGGTGAAACCGTAGATATCTGTAATGTATTCCACCCTATGCCTGATTATGTATTTGTTTTGTGCTGTGAGCTGTGTCAGTTATTCTTGTCCAGCTGGAAGTACTAGTATGTTCCTGGCTATAGTTTTTTTTATGTTGCATCGTTTTAAAATAATTTTATATAAATAGATGGCTAGTACAATTTTCGAAATAATCATCTGCACATCGTTTCCTTAGTGAGGCAGCGCCGCCTGACGACCAAGCTTGAAACCAATCAACATGGGCACTAAAGCGAATCGGCTCAGTCTTCCTGAGTTGTCATCGACTCGTCATCTTTACTGATGTACCTGTTCTTGATCCTGTACTCTTTACTTATACTATTGATACTTTATTTAGCAAGTTTTTTACGAGGGCTATTTGGAAAGCAAGGAACGATAGGTCGCGAAATGGAAACCACAGTGAAAATCAAAACTGTTTTATTTGCATCAGTTAGCTACACGCGAGCCGGAGTGGCCGAGCGGTTCTAGGCGCTACAGTCTGGAACCGCGAGACCGCTACGGTCGCAGATTCGAATCCTGCCTCGGGCATGGATGTGTGTGATGTCCTTAGGTTAGTTAGGTTTAAGTTGTTCTAAGTTCTAGGGGACTGATGACCACAGCAGTTAAGCCCATAGTGCTCAGAGCCATTTGAACCGAGTTAGCTACAACTTCCAGCTACTAATCTCCATAGTCGCCGATCCGACTTAGACGTTTGTCGTAGCGTTGTAGCAACTTTCCAATACTCTCGTTATAGAAGGCAACCGCCAGTGCTTTCCGCCAATTCTCTATGCTGGCCTACAACTCGTTGTCTGTGCCAAAATGTTGTCTTCATAACCAGCGGTTCATGTGAGCATCTTCATTGCCCCTGCAGAATGCGGCTGGGAATTGTCTTGAAGAAAAAAGCACACGACAGTTATGTAATGTTGGCTGCATAGCTTCAGGCGAAATTTCTTACCAGGCCCTCCTACTTGGCGTGGGACACTATTGTTCCAGGTATCTTATGTGCTCCCTAAGTGCTCAGAACTAAAAACAACGACTTAAAGCGATAGACAGGCATACTAGGGACACTACCCGACACATCTGTGCAAAACTTCATCGGATTTTCACTGTGGTTTTCATTTCGCGCCCGATCGTTCCTTACTTTCCGAATAATCGTCGTATGTTTAACAAACCCGTGTGGAGGCGTATTCTTATAAATGTAGCATATTCTCAATATGTCCACAAGACTAGTGTGTAAGTATATTTCTTTGTGGTATGTAATTTTTATTATTCAAGTAATATGGTTTCTTGTGTATAGCTGTTGTTTGATCACAGTTACTACATTAACGTTATTTTATAGATATATCATATATTTGGCAATCTGAGGATAACAGCTACTTACCGTCGTGAGATAAACTGTTTCAGATCAAGCGATCTTGCCTTCTGATATTATGAATTACTACACTACCTTCTTCAAAAATATGGAAACCAAAGAGTATGGCCGGCCGGTGTGGCCGAGCGGTTCTAGGCGCTTCAGTCTGCAACCGGGCGACCGCTACGGTGGCAAGATCGAATCCTGCCTCGGGCATGAATGTGTGCGACGTCCTTAGGTTAGTTAGCTTTAAGTAGTTCTAAGTTCTAGGGGACTGATAACCTTAGATGTTAAGTCCCACAGTGCTCAGAGCCATTTGAACCAAAGTGTGTGTTTCACAGTGGCGAAGATGAACATGAGCTCATAGTTCTTAAGGTATGAGTTTTAGAGCCCATGTTTACCAGACATTTTTGTTGTTTTGAAGTCCATATTACCACTTCTGACAGTTGCCCACGTTACAGTCTTACCAACAACAGTACCGGTACATGTAATCCACTGTCAGAGATATCAGGACGACTTTCGCTTATAAATTTCGACTCAGTCGTTTCTGGACCAGGGTCCAGTATCTCAAATAGATACAATTTCCCTTCCCCATTGTCGCTGAAAATCTGTAACATCATCAAAGAATTACCTTGTATTTAACGTATAACATGCGTCGTAATGAATGTAATGTAAAACTTGTAGAATGCCTTACCAGATTAAATAAATCACCAAATAAATAACGTGATCGTTCAGTTTGTCATCCCCAGCATTGATCCGTATCCACTTGATCAGAGCGCTATTTACACTGTATTGCGTGCGCTCCTTATCACAGCACACTTTGCAGTGGGCGACCGCCTCGTGTTTCACGAGACACTTGCAGCGCCGTGGAACGGGAAGCGGCTTTGTTCTCGAGAACTTGGCCACGCAAGACGCGTCCGCCTTCTCGGGACTTCAAGAGGAATTCTTCCTCTTTTTCGCCCTTTTTTGTCGCCGTTAGTTTTTTTTACCGCTCTATTTTTTTTTATTTTTCACGAGCTTTTTAACCGGCCACTCTGCACTTTAGCCATTAACCGAGCGGAACTCACTTAATGGACTTATTCTTTGACTTATTAACGAGCTTACAGACTAATTAGCACCGCTCACGAGACAAACAGAGCTCGCAACGGGCGTGAGTGGCGCCGTCGCCGGCTGCGGTAGGGATGGGATGGCTCGGCTCGGCTTGGGGTGGTCCAGAGGTCTCCGCCTGCCCGCGTCTGCAGATAACACTCGCCCGATGGCGCCCGGCTGCCGCCAGAAGAGCCGCAACACCTGTGGTCCGAATTCCAATCAGCAGCTGCGTCTCATACGTCAGACACTCGAGACACACCCAGATAGCACCAGACGCAGACGCACACTAATGAAAAATGCGACAAAGTAATTATCCGAATGGGACAAAAATCAGTATATGCGATGTAGATGTACACACAAAAAAACGATTTCAGTTTCAGAAACGTTGGTCGCTTTATTCACGAGAAAGAACTTCACAAATGGAGCAAGTCAACAACGCTTTGGTCTACCTCTAACCCTTATGTAGACAGTTATTCGACTTACCATTGATTGATAGAGTTGTTCGGTGTCCTGAAGGATATCGTGCCAAATTCTGTCTGATTGTTGCGATAAATCGTCAGAATCCGGAAATGGTTGGAGGGCCCTGTCCATGATGCTGCAAAAGTTCTCATTTAGGGAGAGCTCTGGTGAACTTGCAGGCCGAGATAGTGTTTGGCAAGCACCAATAGAGGCAGTAGCAACTCACGCCAAGTGCGGGAGGGAGGGGGGGCGTTATCTTGCTAAAATGTAAGCCAATATGGCTTGCTATGAAGGGATGAAAATGGAGCGAAGAATATCGCAATCGTGTAATCATTTGTTTGTTTGTACATGTAAATCACATCTGCGGATTTACGTCCCATTCGGATAATTCCTCCGCGATGGTCCATCGATTTTCTTTGTCTTAAAGCGTACGTCCAGTTTTTACATCTTTCATGCATGCGTAGTAGGATTTTTTAGAGACGCTATCCCCTGTAGGAATCAATACGGATTCCGCAAACAACGAGTGTATGAAACCCAGTTCGGTCTGTTCGTCTACGAGAGCTGAAAGCAATAAATACTGACACCAGAGTTATATCGAGTTCTTTGACTTCCGAATGATGTCAGATATTGTTCCGCATAGTTGTCGTAAGAACAAGCTACGATGGTACAGATATTTGACCAGTTTTTTTTAATAATATTAGAGAGTTTCTAAGAAAAGAACACATCATTTTATTATTAAGGGAAAGTTTCACATGTAAAGGCGCTGGGTGATTATAATTAAAATGCAGCCACTCACAGAGGTCGAGTGTGGGCTGTAATTAAGGTAAGGCAGAGATACTTGGCAAATATTCTAACACACAGGGCCGATTTACACCAGAAAAAAAATAGTTCCACTTTTGGCTACCAGTGCAAATCTGGCAATGTGAATGCAAGAAAGATCGGAAATGTTTCGATATACAGCGTGGTCCATTGATCGTGACCGGGCCAAATATCTCACGAAATAAGCGTCAAACGAAAGAACTACAAAGAACGAAACTCGTCTACCTTGAAGGGGGAAACCAGATGGCGCTATGGTTGTCCCGCTAGATGGCGCTGCCATAGGTCAAACGCATATCAACTGCGTTTTTTAAAATAGGAACCCCCATTTTTTTATTAAATATTCGTGTTGTACGTAAAGAAATATGAATGTTTTAGTTGGGCCACTTTTTTCACTTTGTGATAGATGGCGCTGTAATAGTCACAAACATATGACTTACAATTTTAGACGAACAGTTGGTAACAGGTAGGTTTTTTAAATTAAAATACATAACGTAGGTACGTTTGAACATTTTATTTCGGTTGTTCCAATGTGATACATGTACCTTCATGAGCTTATCACTTCTGAGAATGCATGCTGTTACAGCGTGATTACCTGTAAATACCACATTTATGCAATAAATGCTCAAAATGCTGTCCGTCAACCTCAGTGCCTTTGGCAATACGTGTAATGACATTCCTCCCAACAGCGAGCAGTTCGCCTTCCGTAATGTTCGCACATGCATTGACAATACGCTGACGTATGTTGTCAGGCGTTGTCGGTGGATCACGATAGCAAATATCCTTCAACTTTCCTCACAGAAAGAAATCCGGGGACGTCAGATCCGGCGAACAGGCGGGCCATGGTATGGTGCTTCGACGACCAATCCACGTGTCATGAAATACGCTATTCAATACCGCTTCGCCCCGCACGCGAGCTGTGTGCCGGACAGCCATCATGTTGGAAGTACATCGCCATTCTATCATGCAGTGAAACATCTTGTAGTAACATCGGTATAACATTACGTAGGAAATCAGCATACATTTAACCATTTAGATTGCCATCGATAAAATGGGGGCCAATTATCCTTCCTCCCATTATGCCGCACCAGACATTAACCCGCCAATGTCGCTGATGTTCCACTTGTCGCAGTCATCGTGGACTTTCCGTTGCCCAATAGTGCATATTATGCCGGTTTACATTACCTCTGTTGGTGAATGACGCTTCGACGCTAAATAGAACGCGTGCAAAAAATCTGTCATCGTCGCGTAATTTCTCTTCTTCCCAATGGCGGAACTGTGCACGACGTTCAAAGTCGTCGCCATGCAATTCCTGGTGCATAGAAATATGGTACGGGTGCAATCGATGTTGATGTAGCATTCTCAACACCGACGTTTTTGAGATTCCCGATTCTCGCGCAATTTGTCTGCTACTGATGTGCGGCTTAGCCTTGACAGCAGCTAAAACACCTGCTTGAGCATCATCATTTGTTGCAGGTCGTGGTTGACGTTTCGCATGTGGCTGAATACTTCCTGTTTCCTTAAATAACCTAACTATGCGGCGAACGGTCCGGACACTTGGATGATGTCGTCCAGGATACCGAGCAGCATACATAGCAGAGGCCCGTTGGGCATTTTGATCACAATAGCCATACATCAACACGATATCGACCTTTTCCACAATTGGTAAACAGTCCATTTTAAGACGGGGTAATGTATCACGAAGCAAATACTGTCCGCACTAGCGGAATGTTACGTGATACCACGTACTTATACGTTTGTGGCTATTACATTCATATTCTTTACATACTACACGAATATGTAATAAAAATGGGAGTTCCTATTTTTAAAAAACGCAGTTGATATCCGTTTGACCTATGGCAGCGCATATAGTGGGCCAACCATAGCGCCATCTGGCTTCCCGCTTCAAGCTAGACGAGTTTCGTTCTTTGTAGTTTTTTTCGTTTGACGCTTATTTCGTGAGATATGCGGGCCGGTCACTATCAGTGGACCACCATGGACCACCCTGTATAATCGATAAGGAACAGGACGTTGGCGGAAGAGCCACACAAGAGAGAGGCATAATTTTGATATCGTTATCAACATAGTTTGTTCAAGACGAGAACCAGAGACGTCGACGAGATGCTGTACAGCGCCACATTCACACCTGGTGGCCAAAATTGGAACTAATGTTTTCCTACGTAAGTTTTTTCGGTATCCAAACATTAGGAAATCGGCCATGTATCGTAGCCGTGCGATAATTTCAGCCCACAAGGGATCTCTGTGATTGGCCGCATTTTAATTACAACCTCCCGGTATTTTTGTGGATACTCCAAGGAATTGTTATAGGGCGATTACTGTTCACAGTGTAGGGCAGAACTGCCTGTCTTACATCGGCTCCTAATTTGCACCAGTACTAAAAAATTCGTACTTTTTGCACTATCCGACATTTTGTGAGGTCAGCGTGAATTACATGCTTCTTGGACGCATACTGTGAAGTATCAGTACTGCGTGTTGAGGAACAGTTCGGCCCAAGACACCACTGATTTCATTGTTGTTTTCATGAAATTTCTGTGTATGTAATGAAGAGAATTTCTGTTGTAAGGTAAGCTGCAACATAATGTTTTATTTATGGGTGGATATACATGAAGTTCAAATGGTTCAAATAGTTCTGAGCACTATGGGACTCAACTTCTGAGGTCATTAGTGCCCTAGAACGTAGAACTAGTTAAACCTAACTAATCTAAGGACATCACACACATCCATGCCCGAGGCAGGATTCGAACCTGCGACCTTAGGGGTCTCGCGGTTCCAGACTGCAGCGCCTAGAACCGCTATACATGAAGTAACCTCAGTTTTCAGACACTCAGGAATATGTGTTTGCTATGATTCGATTGTAGAAATATGACAGAGGGAAAATGGCAACGTTTTCGATGTCGTACAGGCGGAGTTTAAGAAATTTGCTGGTATATATGTAAAGGTCGTTTAGCATTTTTTAGTGGAACACGGTGTTTGAAAATGATGCGGTGAATTTCCGAAGAAGTTCCTTGTCCTAAGATATTACTTAAATGATTATTTTGTGAAACAGTACGGCAGCAGAAAGGCATTATGGAAAGTTGGGCACAGACGATTTGCATTTTGCCGTAACAAGCTATCTAATAAGAGATCATGGATTAAATGAATGTGGACGCATATAAAATGTCTCTAAACGAGCAGTTAACAGGCGTACAGAAAATAAAACAAAAAATAAATGAGGATATAAAAATGTTTGACTGCAGTGAACTATTTCCTGACGGTGCTGAAAACGAATTCGAAGAGCGTACATTTGTACAGATGACGTACGGGTTAAGTATGTCGGTTGCAAGAGAACCCGTGTTCTACTTTGTAGAAAGACGTGGACTTCCAAATAATTACAATGTAGAAGAATTCATGGCAGATAGAAAGTAAAAATAAATAAATACAGGAACACGCGAAGCATAGGAGAACTAATCTAGAACTGCATCTCCATCTTTTGAATGGAAGTGTTTTGCTGACCTTGCGGTGAATCCTCCTCAGGAACTCAACTGTAAAACAGAGAGATGGTGTAGCAAGTTGTGCGACAGCGATAGATTGGAAGAAACGATCGCATGCAGGAAATACAAAATGTGGATTGATGCAAAATGTGCAGGCATGGGGAAAGGAGTACGTAAGATCTAAAATATGAAACATTTCCTTTAACTTAGATTTGTATATATCTCTAAACTTAGCGAAATAGTATGTAAGGATGCACCTTCTAGTGCAAACTAAGAAATCTGATTCCCAAACTGTATCACTTCCAGATGTTTAGGAAAACAGGGGACCCGTGCGAATCTTTCACACTTTTATAGGTTTAAATTATGGCAGTATTTGTAACAAGTGTATTCGTTGAGATAAGGATAGCTCAGGGAATGAAAAGAAAACATCTCGAAAAATGAATCGAACGACTTGAAGTAATAATTATGAATTTGTGATACCTCTTGCATATGTTTTTGAACAAAAGTCTTCAAAAAGCATTACAGTTCCTCGGTGTAAACGATATTTGATGTAAGAATGTAATCTTCGTGTACCTTTTGTTTTTCATTTTGTTCAAGGTACACACCAAGGTTAGTTGATTAGTTACCCATGAAAAGACTACATACAATTGTCTGTGATTAAAAACGGGATTCGGTAAATACAATCGTCGTCGTAGAAGCGTTTAGTTCCTGCGACTTGTTTACAGTGATCGCAAATGCAATTTTAATAGACAACGGTATTCTTGTCGACAGGAAACGCAAGCTTGGATCAGTTAAGTTCTTCCGGGGTATTATAACAGTTTTCCTGGAGTCGGTCAGTTAAGCATTAATAGTAAATTCACTGAGTTTTATTATGACCATGGGTGCTTCATTGCCTAAGCCCTGTGTAGCGGTCAGGTTTCTTATCAACATGACAATAGGTTTTTTTTATTTGTATAGGTTTATGTGGCGGAAATCCTGACGGGTCCAATGAATGTACGAATTGAACAGGATGTTTGTCGTTTCATAAAGTACGAAAAGCAGAGGTAATGAACTGCGGCAGCGGTCACAGTTATTATCTGTGACAATGTTGTATGCAAATTATCCAATTAGTAAGTACTTTAAAACAAAGAAAATGGCATTCGTAATAATATAATACGGAGAGGGAGTCTGTTGTTCGTGATTAATATCCTAGCTTCGATGTATATGAGTGTGTTTTGTTTATTTGTCAGGAATTTCCGGTCCTCAAATCAGATACCAATAACAACATCCTACTGTTGAGGGTTTCATTGCATAAATAATTTTGTCAGCACATTATAGACAATGATGAATAAAATCTCAAAAAAGTTAAAATTGAGGCAACTCTCCGCTATGTAAGTTACCCAGCGGCTAACGCCAGAAGATCCAAGAAGTTGTTCGCTAATGCTGCTATTATGAACAGATACGCCACAACGCTAGCAAACGGTAGCGGCATCCAGAGGATCTGCTGTGTACAGAAAAATCGCAAAGCTAGATAACTTTAGCAAATCGAAGGAAGGCGCGCAGAGATTCGACGTTAGACGCAGGGATTGATCAAGCTGACCATCAGCATAAACGGATGTAACGTGCTGCGTATATATAGGCTGAAACGATCGCCAAATAATCACTGTAAGTAGTCACATCCACTAAATCTCTGGGAGTCTGCATACGGAGCAGTTTAAAGTGAAGCGGCCGAATCGAAGAAAATGAAACACCTACAGCAGCAGATGCTACAAGAGACACATTCTGCATCACGATGAGTTTTTGTGACAGCACGCATTTCTCGCAAAGTCGATCAATAAATTGCTTTTTCCTCCGTACATTTCGCGAAAAGACAATGAAAACAAAATTCGATTCTCATTAACAAAGAGGCTCACCCTCAACCGTTCATCCCGCGTTCAAGAAAAGGGGTGAGGTCACAGTGATATACAAAGTGTCCTGGGCCACTGATTATGAGGTGATTTGTATAGATATAAATAAATCACTCGAAACTAGGAATGATGGCTGTATCTTCCACAATCTTTCACCACTAGAAGCAACATGAAAATGGCTCAAATGGCTGTGAGCACTATGGGACTTAATATCTGAGGTCATCAGTCCCCTAGAACTTAGAACTACTTAAACCTAACTAATCTAAGGACATCACACACATCCATGCCCGAGGCAGGATTCGAACATGCGACCGGACTGAAGCGCCTAGAACCGCTCGGCCATCGCGGCCGGCTAGGAGCAACATGATTTTTCGTTCGAATTATCTTGCAATAAACGATTTTCGCTGCACATATAACCATATCTGAGTCTTTTGGCCTTGAAGCAGTCGACTATCGGTGCAGGTATATTTGTGACTACGGATTTCTCACACTTTGCTGAGCTTGCTGGACCCTCGCTGCGAAACACAGATTAGGAATGTCTGTGGAGTGAGCACATGTTGACAAAAGACAAACACACACACACACACACACACACACACAAAACGAAATGGTGACAAGAGATTGTCATGATGCATAGAACAGTTGCTTGCATTTGCGCTACGACACAAACTTTAATATTATACTATCCGCATTTTCCCTGTTTTCACACATTTATTCATTAGTATCAAGAGTGTTGCAGAAATATTTCTGTCATGGATTCAGATCGAGTATACGTGGGATCAGTACTTTAGTTTCCCTAAGGATAAACGAAAATTAAAATTGCTATACCGGAAAGTAAAAACGGAAGAATGTAGTCTCTAAAAATATTTCAAACTGTGCTTGAAGACTCTTTCCAGAAGAATCTATGGTAGGGAGAATTTTTCACAGGTGGGCTCGACGTGCACTTTTTGTGTATGTGTGTGTGTGTGTGTGTGTGTGTGTGTGTGTGTGTGTGTGCGTGTGTGTGTGTAGACGGGCGAGGGGAGGGGGGGGGGGGGGGGGGGGAGTGAGAATGCGCACGTAAGAATGACGTAATTTTGTTGTCCGGATCTACCGAGCGCTGTTTGCAAGAGGGTTGCACTCAGCCCTTGTGAAGCAAATTGAGGAGCTATTTAACTGAGACGTAGAGGCGCCGGTCCAGAAACCTGACAACTGGAAGGAAAGCAGTATGATGGCCACGTGCCCCTCCATAATTGCATCCAGTGACGACTAGCGCTGAGGATGACGCGGCGGTCGGTCGGTTGCGTTGGGCCTTCTAAGACCTGTTTGGATGGAGTTTAGTTTAACAGACATTTTTACACAGAACCTTTATCGATAAAATGTACAGTATTAATGTCGACTTGCATGTTATGAAAACAAAAATGAAAAGAGAAAAATAAGAAAAATGGCCAGTCCTAAATCGCTAATTTCTAACGTCGCGTCACGTCACTCGATGTTTTTCGAGACGTTTTCACTTAGTGTACTGTGAAGTCATTTCTCACAAGGGAACCTCCCCATCGCACCCCCCTCAGATTTAGTTATAAGTTGGCACAGGGGATAGGCCTTGAAAAACTGAACACAGATCAATCGAGAAAACAGGAAGAAGTTGTGTGGAACTATGAAAAAAATAAGCAAAATATACAAACTGAGTAGTCCATGCGGAAGATAGGCAACATCAAGGAACGTCAGAGCTCAGGAGCGCCGTGGTCCCGTGGTTAGCGTGAGCAGCTCTGGAACGAGAAGTCCTTGGTTCAAATCTTCCCTCGAGTGAAAAGCTTAATTTTTTATTTTCAGACAATTATTATCTGTCCGTCTGTCCGTCCGATGCGATCACTTTTTTGGGAGTGATTATTACATCCACAAGAAAACCTAAAACGGGCAAGGTAGAAGAATCTTTTTACCCATTCGCCAAGTGTACAAGTTAGGTGGGTCGACAACATATTCCTGTTATGTGACGCACATGCCGTCACCACTGTCGTATAGAATATATCAGGCGTGTTTTCCTGTGGAGGAATCGCTTGACCTACGACCTTGCGATCAAATGTTTTCGGTTCCCATTGGAGAGGCACGTCCTTTCGTCTACTAATCGCACGGTTTTGCGGTGTGGTCGCAAAACACAGACACTAAACTTATTACAGTGAACAGAGACGTCAATGAACGAACGGACAGATCATAACTTCGCGAAAATAAAGAAAGTAAACTTTTCACTCGTGGTAAGACTTGAACGAAGGAACTCTCGTTCCACAGCTGCTCACGCTAACCACGGGACCACTTCGCTCCGGAGCTCTGCCTCTCCTTGATGTTGCCTATCTTCGACACGGACTACTCAGTTTGTATATTTTGCTTATTTTTTCATAGTTCCACACAATTTCTTCCTGTTTTCTCGACTGATCTGTGTTCAGTTTTTCAAGGCCTATCCACTGTGCCAACTTATAACTAAATCTGAGGGACGTGCAATGGGGAGGTTCCCTTGTCAGTGCTGTTGCAGCAAGCGGCATATATGCATTTATCGGGTTTGCTTCCTAGTCCCACACAAATTCTAAAGCTGATGGTTTACATATTCGCATTTGCGAATACGTTTAATGTATTTATTATAATGTTTATAATGACACTATTTTACATGTTTTGGAACAAAGGAAAAATCCACTGATGATGGCGATATTGTAGCTGAAATTAGTTTAGGAAATAAAATAAAAAGAAAATAAAAGTAAAAATGATTTGCATTAAGGCGGACCCACAATCTCATATTGTTGTTTTTATGTAAACACGGAGTAATGGAAGAGTTTGAAGATAAAACGACTGCTGCAACTGAAAGAAAATAATTGTTTCACATTCCAAACCCTGAGAATTAATGCGGCTTACGTATTAGTGGGAAATGATCTTCCAAGCACTCACGTCTTCCAGAGGAACAAAAATTTGATTTTCAGTATTTCATATTATTATTGACAGAATCTAAAAGTTTAAAATGCTGCCGAAATGGTTCAAATGGCTCTGAGCACTATGGGACAACTTCTGAGATCATTAGTCCTCTAGAACTTAGAACTACGTAAATCTAACTAACCTAAGGACATCACACACATCCATGCCCGAGGCAGGATTCGAACCTGCGACCGTAGCGGTCGCACGGTTCCAGTCTGTAGCGCCTAGAACCGCTGGGCCACCCCGGCCGGCAAAATGCTGCCACAGTCTGCTCATTAAGTGGTATAATCTTATGTTCAAGGTTTAACACAGTAAGACAAGTATTTCAGTTGGAAACCGTGTATATGCACTGATGCAGCATAATTCACCGCGCTCAAATACTCAGACTATATTCAAGCCTTATTTGATAACGAGAGGACTTGGCGACTTACAGCGAACTTTAAACATAATTTCTAGCGGTTTCTAACCTTTTTCTCGCTTGCACGTTTAAAATCAAATATTTAATACATTAGCTCATTTGTAAAAAAGTCAAAACGCTGAAGCTGTTTAATACGTGAGTGTTCGATTCCGATTACTAATGACTAAGTACCGGGCAAGAGCTCCTGTTCCATATTGTGTAACAATGTTTGTGGGTTGGCGCTGGTTATTGGTTGTCATATGTCTGCTGTTTTGTATGTTGGTCTGTCTGTCTCTATCGCTCTCTCTTTCTTTGGTGAGTTTGTCACGAGAAGCTGCTTCCAAACTCCGGGCCGCACGTAAGGTCACAAAGCCACAGCGTGACTGCCTGGGGAGACAAGTTTTAGTGCTGCCTCGGCTCACCGACTCCTTTGTTTTCTTTTCTTCTGTGAGCAGTCAGTAAGGGGACACTAAAATTGTCGCATAGCCTTCGCCGCTGTTCATGGCCGACAGTTCTAAATCTCCGGTTCCCGTGGGGAACATGCGACCACCAGAGCGGACCGGGCGACACGAAACGCAATCACAAGGAGCGGAGGACTTTCGGCCTGGTGGAATTCTGCTGATTTAATAGAATATCGCGGCGGGTCGGAATTATACCAGTCGGCGGAAGTTACGGAGCAGTACCGACAGCAAAATTATTGTAGCGGCGTGATTACGTGACGTTTAGCATAACAAAAGTTTTAACATCCCGCTAGCTTTGGCCGCAGTGGGAGGAATTCGTGTCGCCAGGCGCTTTCTCAAGTGTAGCGTTTTGGAGGAGAGCGTTAATTGATAATGCGGATGGGACACTTCAGACGCTAAAAGTTCGCTCACGCACTGCCTATGCTGGTAAACATCAGCTATAAACGAGACTATTTCGAAGCAATAACAACGTCAGAGAGGTATCACTCCATAAATTACATGTTTTAGGTGCAGCACTAAATAAAACGCATTACCGGTCACAAATAATAACTGTAGAAGTATTAAGCCGTATCAGACGCTAGGACATAAGGTAACCAGTTCTAAGGTGTATCTTCCTCCGTCTTTCGCCTCGTTCAGCTTTTCCGTTGTCGTACGTTATGAGAACATCCTCAGTTTCGAACGTTTCTTCGCTGTGTCCTCAGGATCGCTCTGGAGTTACATTATTTTTGCGCGGAGAATCCAAATCTGCAATTAAAAAAATGGGAGTTCCTGTTTAAGATTTCAAAGTCACGCGGGGGGGGGGGGGGGGGGGGGGGTAAACAACATTTATTATCACTTATTTTAATGCGATGTGTATATCGCCAAATATTCGCATACACGATCCAGATTTATGGCTCCGTAAACCTTCCCGGCGAGTTAGCGCGACGGCTTAATCACCTAAAGATGGCGGTCAGGTGGACAGCCGAAATATTGCGTAAATGACACTATGTTCCGGTCGGAGACCCGACATGAATATCATCAAGATCCATGTTCACAGCACTCTTACGTGCTACAAGCGTGACAAGTTGCGATATACAGGGTGAGGCATTTAAAATTGTTTGTCGGAATATTTGGCGAAATACACATCGGATTAAAAAAAAGGTTGTAATAAATGTTGTTCTCCTCGAAGGGGGATATCCATTAACATAACTCTCGACCCCTCTGCACCACCCCCGGGGGCGGAGGGGGATGACTTTAAAATCTTAAATGGGAACCCCTATTTTTGAATTGCAGATTTGGAATATCGGTGAAAAAAAATGTAACTTTTTTATGAAACATTTCTTTCGTTTCATGATAGATGGCGCTGTTATCGGCACGCATGAATATGGGGTGACATTTGTTGCCAAACGGTAATATCTCACAAAAATACACATCCGATTAGGAAAATCAAAGTACATTATTTGGGAAAATGTTATCATGTGACACCGTCTACCCTCCTGCAATGCATTCTTGTACTAAGTTTAGCGTTACCCAGGAAGAACGACGTGGACATAGTAGTAATGTGTTCCTTTCGGGGTGCTTCATTTTGGTGAGTCCCCTTGCCTCTATGTCAGGTACCTTGATTACTGTGAGTCCCCTTGTCTCTCACGTGTTCAGTGCAGAAAATATTCGAAATGTTGTCCATTGTTTCTAATGCACATTGCTACTTTGTGTCTGAATGACAACCCGACCTGTATTAGTGTTTCTGCGCTAATGTTTGTAAGTTCATTGTGAATTCGCTACCGTATATCTTGGAGAGTAGTTGGTACATCCATGAAAACTCTCTCTTTTAGCCACTCCCACAGGAAAAAACAGTCAGAAGTAAAATCGGGTGAATGCGCGGGCCACATCTGAGGACCTCCTCGTCCAACCCATCGACCCAGATAGTTTCAAAAGTTCTCGAGCTGGTCGTAAATAATGCTCTGGGCATCCATCGTCTTGAAACAACATATCCAGTCTCGTTTGAAGTGGAACATCGTCCATTAGTATGGGTAAAACATTATCCACAACGTACATCTGAACAGTCAGATTACCTTCTGTGAAATATGGGCCAATTACATGTACGCCTAAAATACTGCACTAAACGTTGACACTCCATTAGCGTTGATGTTCAACTTACCTTACCCAATTAGAATTCTCCACTGACCAATAATGTGTATTATGCCGATTCACTTGACCATGATCCGTAAAATTTGATTCGTCGGAGAAAAGTATCTGTGAAATGAAATTATCATTGACTGCCAGTTGTTTCTGTATCCTGTTGCAGAAATTCAGGCGATTGTGAAAATCGTGACCATGCAGTTCTTGGTGCAACGATAAATGAAATGGATGCCATTTGTGTGCTTGCAATATGCGTAGAACACTTCTTTGCGAAATTGCTGAACCTCGCAAAATTTGCCGAGAACTAATGTGAGGATTTGCAGCAACCGCTGCTAAAAAATTCACTGTGTTATTTTCGTTTGTCACAGGCTCCGGTCGGACTCCTTCCCTAGGTTTAACACTTCCAGATTCAGTAAACAGGTGGACAATACTGCGAAACGTCGTTGCAGACTGAACATTCCTATCGGGAAACAAAGTAGAATGCCTTTGACGAAACTTGCCATCATTTTTATGAGCTTCAAAGTACGCCGCAATGATATCGACCTTTTCTGCTATCCTTAACATCGTGGAACAATTGAAACGAGATGTGTACAGTCCGAACCATTGAAGTAACACGCACATTATGACCGCGGACTGAGCGCATGATCACGGTCTGTGTTTCATTCGATTGTGGGGAGTGTCACATGGTAGCATTATCAAAAATATCAAAAAAGAACTTCGAAGGTCTTAACCGAATGTGAAGCACCGTTTCACAACAATTGTCTCTTTATTTCCATGTTTGCCGATTACAGCGCCATCTATCATGAAACGAAAGAAATGTTTCATACAAAAGTTACATATTTTTTCATGGAGAATCCAAATCTGCAATAAAAAATAGGGGTTCCTATTTAAGATTTCAAAGTCCCCCCACCCCTTCCCGCCCCCGAGGCTGGCGCAGGGTTCGAGCGTTATGTTAACGGATGTCCCGCTTCGGGGTGAACAAAGTTTATTACCACTTTTTTTTAATCCGATGTGTTTTTCGCCAAACATTTCGACTAACAGCTTTAAACGCCTCACGTTGCACTACCGATTGAAAAGGCTTCGGTTATTTATGGACCCCTAGCCCCTCGCCTTGACGCCCACGATCGGTTAAAATGTCGTTGCTGCAACTGCAACAATAAATGCTCTGTAGCATACTGACTCCACTTGGCGAGTGGGTCAGCCATAGTTGTAGAAATTCATTTGAATAATACACTCCTGGAAATTGAAATAAGAACACCGTGAATTCATTGTCCCAGGAAGGGGAAACTTTATTGACACATTCCTGGGGTCAGATACATCACATGATCACACTGACAGAACCACAGGCACGTAGACACAGGCAACAGAGCATGCACAATGTCGGCACTAGTACAGTGTATATCCACCTTTCGCAGCAATGCAGGCTGCTATTCTCCCATGGAGACGATCGTAGAGATGCTGGATGTAGTCCTGTGAAACGGCTTGCCATGCCATTTCCACCTGGCGCCTCAGTTGGACCAGCGTTCGTGCTGGACGTGCAGACCGCGTGAGACGACGCTTCATCCAGTCCCAAACATGCTCAATGGGGGACAGATCCGGAGATCTTGCTGGCCAGGGTAGTTGACTTACACCTTCTAGAGCACGTTGGGTGGCACGGGATACATGCGGACGTGCATTGTCCTGTTGGAACAGCAAGTTCCCTTGCCGGTCTAGGAATGGTAGAACGATGGGTTCGATGACGGTTTGGATGTACCGTGCACTATTCAGTGTCCCCTCGACGATCACCAGTGGTGTACGGCCAGTGTAGGAGATCGCTCCCCACACCATGATGCCGGGTGTTGGCCCTGTGTGCCTCGGTCGTATGCAGTCCTGATTGTGGCGCTCACCTGCGCGGCGCCAAACACGCATACGACCATCATTGGCACCAAGGCAGAAGCGACTCTCATCGCTGAAGACGACACGTCTCCATTCGTCCCTCCATTCACGCCTGTCGCGACACCACTGGAGGCGGGCTGCACGATGTTGGGGCGTGAGCGGAAGTTGGCCTAACGGTGTGCGGGACCGTAGCCCAGCTTCATGGAGACGGTTGCGAATGGTCCTCGCCGATACCCCAGGAGCAACAGTGTCCCTAATTTGCTGGGAAGTGGCGGTGCGGTCCCCTACGGCACTGCGTAGGATCCTACGGTCTTGGCGTGCATCCGTGCGTCGCTGCGGTCCGGTCCCAGGTCGACGGGCACGTGCACCTTCCGCCGACCACTGGCGACAACATCGATGTACTGTGGAGACCTCACGCCCCACGTGTTGAGCAATTCGGCGGTACGTCCACCCGGCCTCCCGCATGCCCACTATACGCCCTCGCTCAAAGTCCGTCAACTGCACATACGGTTCACGTCCACGCTGTCGCGGCATGCTACCAATGTTAAAGACTGCGATGGAGCTCCGTATGCCACGGCAAACTGGCTGACACTGACGGCGGCGGTGCACAAATGCTGCGCAGCTAGTGCCATTCGACGGCCAACACCGCGGTTCCTGGTGTGTCCGCTGTGCCGTGCGTGTGATCATTGCTTGTACAGCCCTCTCGCAGTGTCCGGAGCAAGTATGGTGGGTCTGACACACCGGTGTCAATGTGTTCTTTTTTCCATTTCCAGGAGTGTAAATAACCGCAACAGCTCCCGAGAGTATATTTATTGATCTTCTATTGATTCTTAACTAGTTTCGTGACTATAAAGTCACATCCTTAGGTGTTAAACAACTGATCTTTTTTTAGACACGACAAAAATGCTTACCCTATCTAGGTTAACAAAAGATTTCTTATATCTTCTTTAGGTCAGTTGTTTTGCACCTGAGGATGTGACCTTACAGTCACGAAACTAGTTGTGTGCAATACTGGTTCCATATATACAGCAAATGTTTTAACAAACCTTTTAGCGGACAATCAATTTTGGCCAAAGGGGCAGCTTGTGGAGTAGGAGAGGTGTTGGGAAACAAGTGTTTAACAACTATTTTTAAAGGTCTTATTTACTGTACTAGACACAAAGGACCATGAATTTCAATATTAAAACTGCCTGAAGTCTCTTGCTATTTAGACAGTGCATTCACTCACTTTTACTACAAAACCAAGATAGTAACTATAAAATTCTGTAAGTAGAATTTTAAAATAAATTTAAAAAACCAGGACATTTAGAAATTTAGAAGAATAAAATCATTTGAAAGATAAGCAATGTAGTCTTAAAACTAGACCTAACACTTGGATAGTAAGTAAAAGCAAGGTGCCTTGTATCCAAAACGAGGTCGTTTCCATGGCAGCATTAACACTAGTTTGAGACTCCTGCTCGCATCACTTATGTATGCCACCTCTATAGCTATCAGTTGGGCCTTACATCAATTTCATAGTGCAACTTTTAGAACATAGCTGTATCTTCTACAATATGAAAGCTGTGAAGCGCTTACAATACCCAGGAAACTTGAACGGGCGTATAATCTTTGAAGACTTAAAACCACCAGAGCTTAGCACGATTAACTGGTGCTTACTTTCTTTAATTTCAAACAAAGAGTTTAAGTCTCCAAGAATGTTTATTAAGTAATAAGGAAAGGAGCTGAGAATTATGTACAACGACCAATTTATTCTTTACCAGTGCTTTAATCAACATGCGCCGAATAACACGTCAGCTGTAACAAACGGTTGACACCACATTTACTGTCCACAGTAAAACTGAACAACAGTAGCAACTAGAAAACTTAAATATTGGTAACTAGCACCTAAGCCACTTGGCACGCTGCCCTCTTTAAAATTAAGGAATGGATTTCCCATCGCGTTACTACACGATCACGAATCAATCACATAAAACATATGTATGATGAACGGGATGGCGATCCTCACCCAGGTTTACTGCAACACTTATATTTAGAACAAGGAAAGTGCTACCAGTAATCAAACTCTCATTGCGTCCTTCACAGTTAGTGCGTTCATTCTGTTCCCACGGACATCGGCACACTTCGAGGTCCATTTAAAGCCGGCCACGTTCGACCCACGTTCGGCAATAACTTACTGCACAAGCTGGAGCTGGAGGGTAACTACAATAGGAATCAAACAGCAATTACATTTGCCAAGAACCGCGATCCTCTCTTCGAACTAAGCCAAGATAACAAACACCGAGTGCAGAAAGGGAGACACGGTGTACTTCGTTCTGCCTGACACAGCCCAGCACCCCCACATACAACCGCGAGTCCACCAGGACCGAACACACAGCTCCGCGGTGAGCTGCTAGCCGCTCGGTGGCTCCACCGCTACTCTCAACAGGGAAGAGCGGGCCACGTGTTCTCCAAGCCCCTGCACTCAGTGTATCCTTCCAAAGCGCTGGTCTCGTTATGTCCGTTAGCATCACCGTGTTCAGAGTTCCTCTAGAAATCAGAGCTCCGAAACTAGCACGAGATATAGAGCATAGATAGCTACAGGCACTGAAGCCACGACTGAAATAACAGATCAGCATATCTTCTCAAGGCCGATGTCCCGGATACGTATTATTCAAATGTTTTCTAGCTCCATTCACAGGGATT
The DNA here is from genome assembly GCF_023864345.2 of Schistocerca serialis cubense. Classification (NCBI taxonomy): domain Eukaryota; kingdom Metazoa; phylum Arthropoda; class Insecta; order Orthoptera; family Acrididae; genus Schistocerca; species Schistocerca serialis. The sequence goes on along the minus strand of NC_064646.1, from coordinate 186,936,591 downwards.
CCACTGGACTGGAACGTCAGTTCACCGCGAACACTTGTTCCCTGTAACCTCCTTCTAAAATCGTCCGAAGGATAATCGGACTAATAGTTCAAACCACAATGGTCGAATGCCACAACAACGTTGCGTGAGGGCTTATTTATATTTGATGTCGCCAAATTAACGAGAGAAGTCATCATGACTTTACAAAAGAAGTTTCAGGGGAACAGGGCTGGGGGAGGCTGCCGAGGTGTTCTTTGGCAAGAACGGCCAGAGCTGACGCAGCAAAAGTGGCCCCGCATGCCTTTCCGTACGTAAAGCCACCACGCAGCCACGTCTCACAGCTGGTGCCACAGCCATCAGGCTCCTCCCTATCCTACGTTACAAAGAGTGTAAGGCTGCCACTGAAATGCCATTTTGAGTGTCAGTGAGCCGTGTGCGGCTCGCGTTGATGCCGTTCATAGCTTGGCATCTTGTAATAGCGATAGTGGCGTCTCGTTTTCTTAGGGTGTTAACTGGCGCCAACACGTTTGCTTGCCTTGTCTGTCCGTGAGTGGTAGCAGCAGCACTTATCGATAGCACGTACTGTGGTACCATCGCCGGCGGGTGTGGCCGAGCGGTTCTAGGCGCTTCAGTCTGGAACCGCGCAACTGTTACAGTCGCAGGTTCGAATCCTGCCTCGGGCATGGATGTGTGTGCTGCCATTAGGTTAGTTAGGTTTAAGTAGTTCTAAGTCCTAGGGGACTGATGACCTCAGATGTTGAGTCCCATTCTGCTCAGAACCATTTGAACTATTTTTTCGTAGTGCCATCTTTGGAGCGGCCTCTAGTATTTCCAGGTCGTCGTGTGTCGAGCTAGTTGAGTTGGAACGGAGCAGCAGTGAGGGCCGGACAGCCAGTACTCGCCCGACCGCTTGTGACACACATGCACTGTCCGACGGAAGGATGTGGTCGGGAGAGTGCACGACCACGTCAAGGACCGGGTTCAGCGAGTTTTAGTTGAATGGACCGCGATATTCGAGTAGTGCTACTTTCACTTGTGTGTGTGTGTGTGTGTGTGTGTGTGTGTGTGTGTGTGTCCGCCCGTCGAAGTCACCTCATGGCAATAAGTTGTCAGTCGACGATTAATACGGGATCTTTCCCATACCTGACTTGAATGGGGACGACCGTTGGTTGGTCGTTCGGTCGGTCGCCGCAGCGGACGACGTGCATTTGGTCTTCCGACCGCTTCTGGCTTCTCTGTGTTTGTGCCGATTTATAATTAGTCCGTGTCGTTTCACAGTAACAGGTTTTAGTACTGTGAGTTGTTGGTGGAATTGTTTTCCCGGATCCATGTGGTTACTTTAATGCTGTCTGCGCACTGGATTTGGCGGGGCAGTTGCGAACGGAGATCAGTTCGTTTGGGGCGCAACAGTGAGGAGGTTCAAAAAAGTGGTTCAAATGGCTCTGAGCACTATGCGACTTAACGTCTGAGGTCATCAGTCGCCTAGAACTTAGAACTAATTAAACCTAACTAACCTAAGGACATCACACACATCCATGCCCGAGGCAGGATTCGAACCTGCGACCGTAGCGGTCACTCGGCTCCAGACTGTAGCGCCTAGAACCGCACGGCCACTCCGGCCGGCTGAGGAGGTTCGTGCAGTGTGAAGGCAAGCCGGGGCCGCTGGTTGTGTGCTGCCACTTCCGGATCGAGGAGGGGTAGCAACGAGAGTGACGACTTCGTTGCACACCGAACACTGGACGTTTAAGTTGAGTGAAGAGTTGACTGATAATGCAACCTCGACTATTCTGAAATCTCGCCTTTGGTTGGCTGGTTGTTGCTCCCAGGGCTGCTGAGCCTGGTGGCAACGAGTGAAGTGTTTCGAGGTGGTGCAGAATTGCAGCTGTCTTTCTCTATTTGTTATTCATAGTTAAATTTAGTATTATTCTTATTAGTGACGTGCAACTAGCGGTATTTTCTGAATTGTGGCCGCTACACCCCAGTTACCTGCCCTGGAGGTTAGCGTGCTTTACCGGCTGTGTACCCTTCCTCGTCGTGTTGATGCTGTCCGACACGGCGTGTAGTTCGACAGCCTCTACGTCCCAGTTACCTGCCCTGGAGGTTAGCGTACGTTTCCGGCAGTGTACCTTTCCTCGTCGTGTTGATGCTGTCCGACACGGCGTGTAGTTCGACAACCTCTTGTATTGTGCTGTGCATATTTTTTGGGAGGTCTACCTTGGTTCTAGTATTTCCTTTGGCCTTGGGTGTTTTCTGAAAACATAGTGCTGTCTTTCTCTTCGCCCTTGCCTAAAAATATTCCATCGTTGTACCGGTGATCGGACCTTAGGCAGATTGCTTAGTAGGTCGGTTGGCTCTTAAGCTGCCCCTAGTTTGAGTTGCCATCCTGTTCCGTGAGTACAACTCTTGGCTGCCTGTCTCATCTTACCTTATGTTTGAGTTACCTTCCCAGGCCAACCCGTGGAACAATTGCTGAGAACCGCTTGTCCTGATTCCTTAGACTGTGATGTTTGTTTTAAGGATATTTGTAATTTTCTAACTATTGTTGGTGTGGCCTTCAGCCGAACAATAATTTCACTTCTTTTCGCTATAAGGCTTCATCCATATCAATAAGTTTTTTTTAAAGCAAACTTGTTTTAAAAGAAAGGTATTTGTTGAGATGTGTGTTATTTGGAATTGTTTTCCTGACTTCTAAGTCAAACCTTAAGCCGTTTGTTGTTTGCGGTTATTGTTGGTGGCCTTCAGCCCCAAAATTGTGGAATTTTTTGTGATAAGGCCTTCAGCCGTCATACAGTCAATTGTGATTTTTAAGAGATTGTTTTAAAATTTTAATTTCTTTAAGTAGTGTTTACGTATTTGTTGGGCAACCGATCGTAGCCTTATCCTGCCCCATCCTGAGAAGACAGCTCTCAGCCAGTAATCGCCTGTACCCAGCTACAAGAGAAGGACTGCACCAGTCAGCATCCTCAAATGGATTTTCAATGATGGGGAGTCTAATGAAAGGGGAACACCCACCAGAACGGATGATGCAATGCTTCCATTCAAAAGTAATGGTCACACGCGTTAACACTTTTATCTCACTGGGAGACTGGACACTAGATCTTGTTTCGTAGTGCAGTCAGGTGCTGACGGATCCACAACCGCACCTATTAGTGCACTTCCTAGTCCGACTGAAGGCGACGTCAACGCATTTGTTTCTTCAGGTCGCCGAAGATGCGACGGTTACACGGTGAAAGACCCAGGGTGTAATGAGAATGTTGCAGTGTTTCCCAACCATCTCGCTCCAGCGTACCCTCCGTTCGATTGCCAGTGTGGTGCAACAGGATGATTTTGTCTGATAGCGTTCCGATAGCATGAAGGCAAACGACAAACGCCAAAGAAATACAAAGCTGCTCACACAAGATCCGGTAGTGCCATGATGACCTTCTTCGACTGCAGGGGCCATTTGCTCGTCGAGTTCCTCGAGAGTGGAACCAAAATCAATGCGCAGCACTACAAAGACACTTCGCAGAAATTGCGGCGCTCCATAAAGTCAAAACGCCCATGAAAGATATCGGATAGACAGATACTGTTTCACGACAACGACCGCCTATACACTGCCGATCATACGAGGGATACGCTTCAACGATTTCATTGGTAAACACTGCAAAATTCTCCGTACGGCCCAGTATTTTCACCGTGTGGTTTGCACATCTCTGGTGACCTGAAGAAAGACGTGCGTCGACGTCGGTTTCAGTCGGACTAGGAAGTGCAAGAGTGGGTGCGGTGGTGGAGACGTCATCGCCCGACCATCTTCTATGAAACAATTGATCGTCTCGACTCCCAGTGTAATAAACGACTTGCCACGTGTGGTGATTACTTTTGGATGGAACCAGTGCGTAGTCCCATTGTGGTGGGTCTACCGCCTTCGTTTGATTGCCTCTTATAGCTGCTGCTGCTGGGTGCTATGTTCCCATTCAAAGCTCTTGGTCTGGCGGCTAGGGTTGCTGCCTCTACATCATGGGGTCTCATGTCCGAATCCCAGCTGTCTCGGAGATTTAATCTACTTATAGACTGGATGCTGTGTTATCAACATTATTTCATCATCATCGACGGGTAAGTCACCGAAGTGGCGTCAGATAGAACCAGCGGTCGAACTACGCCAGATGAAGTTTTCCAGTCGAAACTACTATATATCATTATCATTCTTTGCGCCTGTAGCCGAACTAGAGCCTTCCCGCCGGTTGGCCACCTGCCACCTGATTTCCATCGACTGCAGCTCTCCAGCTTTGGAGTCCTTGGTTCACACCTGGGCCTGCTTACCTGCTCTGTGTGGGAATATCCTACGGTCGCTGGCTCGCCCTATGTGGCTATCGCTGCCAGCTGCTGTCGCTGCCGGCTAAGATAGCGTCCGCTGTTCGAACCTGCATGCTCTGGTGCGTCTTGCACTGACCTTTGCGCCAGCGCCCATTGACGCGATCACCTTCCCTGAGGCCATCACAGGTGCATGCTGCCCGGGCCGGAGCTCTGAGTAGGAATGGTGGTCATCGCTGAAACAACTGTTTTTGAGTGGTATGAGCTCTTACCGTCTCCATTTCAGCCTTAGTTTTAAAACCGCTCAAAATAACCGCTTTTCGAAATAACCGATTTCCGGTTTTTTTGTTTCGTATTGTTTTCATTATAAACGTAGACTTCGAACAAAGATTGAAAAATTTTAATGAAGATGAAGCAGTAGGACATCTCGATCGATATGGGGTTGAACTTCTAGCAGAAATCGGTCTCCTTGTTTCCAGCAAAGATGGCAAAGGTGAAGGTCACGGGTACTGGAACGGCGGGAGAGAAAGGTCAGAAGTTGATGACTGTGCAGCATCGCTTATGGATGGTATCAATGTTTGGCCCTGAAGCAACTGCAAAACTAACGCTTCAGTTATCACCCAAAGTTCATAGCATGCCAATAAAATTATAGGTATATCAGTCAAAATTTTACTTCTGTTCCAACTGACATCCCGGTTGTTTTCTCCTTACCTGATGTCTAAAGTTTGTTGTGCCTCCTCCCATTTTCAATCTGGTAAAGCTACTGAAACATTGTTCTTCATTGCTACCATACTTCCAGAGTACAGATGCTACCATTTTGCGATACAACCAATGTCCAAGGGCGACTGTGAGAAACTACCATACAGATCAGTTGGGAGCAAGTCTGCATGTAAACGCATACCGTCTAATAGGACATGCGATATTTTAACAAGTATACCCCTATCTAGCAATGTTGTACAGATTCTTACGTTGTCAGTATGTTGGTAGTTTACAACTGATCTCATTGTCATTAAAATGGAACTCATCACTTTTCCCATTTCCTACAACCATCCAGTATTTCGAAGCAATGGAAATTTTGCGAATAAACATTATGCATTTTTTAAAAAAAGCGATTCGTCAAGATGATACACCGTTTTCTACCCGGTTATTAGTACAAAATGAAAAAATCTTGTTACAACTGAGACCAGGTAAAATACCGAAAAATGCCGGTTATTTCAAAGTAAAATACAGGTACTGGTGTTAAACGGTCGCTTCTTTCCACTCTTAGCTCTGATTTGGCTTCTCCTCACTGCCGTAGTGCTGACGGCATATCCTGATCCTCTCTATTCATTGCCTCCTCCAGCCTCTTTCTTTTCCACCCACCCACTACAGCTTTCAGCTGTCTCCTGGATCTCCCCTCCTCTGCCCTCTCTCTGCCAATCTCCTTCTCCTAGCTCTCTCCATCTCTTCATCTTCTATTCCCCCTTCACTCCCTACAGCTCCTCCTTGCCCCACTCTGTGTCCATCCCATAGTGCTAAGCACACTCGATACACGTCGGCACTGATTTCTGACCCTAGCTGCTGTCTTCGAGAAATGTGGAGGAATAAATGACTGTCGCATACATTCTTGATTTGCCAGGGGTCTTTTACATGGTTCGAACCTACACCTCACTGCAATCACTCCCATTCTTCTAATAACAGTCGATGTCAAGTCACCTCAGTGCTCTACACCAAATTTCGAAGATTCTACAAATTCAAACACAGAGTATAAATTTAAATTACTTACTTTTTAATTTAGCAGGCATTTCCGTTTATCGGCGTTTTCCTATTCTCAGATTCCAATTTTCTAGCTATAGACCTCTCTTTTCCATGGCTTTGGCTGTAGATCCCCTCCATATTACCCTCAGCCTCACATGACTCCTTCTCTCTGGCAGAGAAGAGTTAAGCAAACGCTGTGCCCATTGTTGATCCTTCACCTGTCGGACATATCCAAAGTAGTGGGACAAACTACGTTCTGTGCCACTTTGTTACACGGATTGCATGAATTCAGGGGCACACTCCGCCACCTCCACCCCTTGATTACGTCACGGGTTTTCCCCAGCTGGCATGTCAGTCCCTTCCGCTTCCCCTCCCCTCCTCTCCTCTCCCCTCCCCTCCCCCACTTCCCTGGAAATGACAGAGAATTCAAATTTTGGCGGGAAATTCAAATTTATTGGCGGGAAAATCACCCCACTTTCAGTCATATGCTCTCCAGTGACGTTACCCTTCACACCGCCTCAAGCGACCCATGGTGCTAACTGCAGAAATGTGTGGCTTCTGAGGGGCTGTCCAACCACTGCCCCCCTTTCGTCTTAACTCCATACTCACAATCATTGTCGTATCTGGAGCAGCACTTTGCTGTTCACTTGATTTCATGACATTTAGCACACCAACCATCTGCCATGCATGATGGTCCGTATCTGTCAGGAAATGAGGTCCACTTACTCTTTCCTTAGTTGTGGCTGTTCCTTCGTGTCCCCACTCCACCGACAGCCGATTTGGGTAGCCTTAAAAGGACTGAAACGTCTGTGTTGGATTTGTTTCTCATGTGGCATCGAATGACTGATCCACAGTTGAAGTCACTTAACTCTCCCGATGTAACCTTCCCTACTTACATCTTCTTTTACACGGACAGGTCCGCCTCTTGTGAAATCTAGTTGTCAGCTCCACATCACATAGCGATGTCCAGATACTTTTGATCAGACAGTGTTCAATACAAATGGCAGTTTCGGTTTTAGCCTGTACATAATAGAGTTTGGAGAATGACGCAGCCAGCCACAAATACCTTTTAAATACTTAGTGCCGTAGGCGGTTTCGAGCTACCACGGCCATCTTCAGATGTCTTTTATTTTTCGTTAGATAGATGTTGTGAACAACAGCATTTCGTCAAATGACTATTATTTTTCGTTACATAGATGTTTGATTTTAGTGTCATAACCGGTTTCAGGATACTGTGGCACTAAAATAAAACATTTAAAAAGTATTTGTGGCTGTTTGTGTCATTCACCAACTATCATTAACAGCCATGGAGTTCAAGATAGCTAACATACACTACTGGTCATTAAAATTGTTACATGAAGAAGAAATGCAGTTGATAAACGGGTATTCATTGGACGAATATATTATACTAGAACTGACATGTGATTACATTTTCACGCAATTTTGGTGCATAGATCATGAGAAATCAGTATCCAGAACAACCACCTCTCGCCGTAATAATGGCCTTGATACGCCTGGGCATTGAGTCAAACAGAATTGGGATGGCGTGTACAGGTACAGCTGCGCATGCAGCTTCAACACGATACCACAGTTCATCAAGAGTAGTGACTGACGTATTGTGACGAGCCAGTTGCTTGGCCACCATTGACCAGACGTTTTCAATTGGTGAGAGATCTGGAGAATGTGTTGGCCAGGGCAACAGTCGAACATTTTCTGTATCCGAAAAACCTGTACAGGACCTGCAACATGCGGTCGTACATTATCCTGCTGAAACGAAGGGTTTCGCAGGGATCGAATGGAGGGTAGAGCTACGGGTCGTAACACATCTTAAATGTAATGTTCACTGTTCAAAGTGCTGTCAATGCGAACTAGATGTGCCCGAGATGTGTAACTAATGGCACCCCATACCATCACGCCGGGTGATATGCCAGTATGGATGCAGCGTCAAGGGTAACCGCAGCCATGGTCTCCGAGCTGTTAGTCCATACTGCTGCAAACGTCGTCGAACTGTTCGTGCAGATGGTTGTTGTCTTTCAAACGTCCCCATCTGTTGACTCAGGTATCGAGACGTGGCTGCACGATCCGTTACAGTCATGCGGATAAGGTGCCTGTCATCTCGACTGCTAGTGATACGAGGCCGTTGGGATCTAGCACGTCGATCCGTTTCACCCTCCTGAACCCAACGGTTCCATGTTCTGCTAACAGTCATTGGATTTGGACCAACGCGAGCAGCAGTGTCGCGATACGATAAACCGCAATCGCGATAGGCTACAGTCCGACCTTTATCAAAGTCGGAAACGTGATGGTACGCATTTCACCTCCTTACACGAGGCATCACAACAACGTTTCACCAGGCAACGCCGGTCAACTGCTGTTTATGTGTGATAAATCGGTTGGAAACTTTCCCCATGTCAGCATGTTGAAGGTGTCGCCACCGGCGCCATCCTTGTGTGAATGCTCTGAAAAGCCAATCATTTGCATATCACAGCATCTTCTTCCTGTCGGTTAAATTTCGCGCCTGTAGCACGTCATTTTCGTGGTGTAGCAATTTTAATGTACAGTACTGTAGGTAACATAAAGCTGTAGTTTGTTTCACCTACAGTAAAGACTGGATCGCATTTCTCTAAGCAGACATTTCGAGGCACGGACATGCAACAGCAGTGTTCTAGCGTACTGTGCAAGAGTCGTGTGCCCCTTCCGAGCGCCCGTTCGGTCTCAAACAGGCTGGAGGGCAGACTTTCGTGTCAGAAGAGCGCTGCGTGTAGGCCCATCAGGCGCAGCGGACTGCATGCCGCTGGTTGTTGGCGAGGTGGGGAGGGGGGGGGGAGGGGGGGAGGGGGGGGGTAAGGCTGCGACCCGGCTCCCAGCAACGCGGATGTGTCCCGACGCGGCATTCGCGGAACTGTCCGGGGGAAGGCGGCGAGTACAGGTGGTGTCCAGCCGTGTTTCACTGCTGCCGCCTCACTCACAGCTTCTCTGAACGGCGTGTAGGCAGCTCAACCTGCAGCGCCGAAGCTCGGCCCCGGGCACGCATTCTGGGGCGCCAGTTGCGTGTGTATAATCTTCCCGGTACCCTTCCTACCTGGCAAAATAGAGCAGAAGCAATCTCCAATATAGGCTTTGCACTTTCAGTCACGTCAACTTGTAAGTACGGTATTTGAAAAAAAGTTGATCTGAAAAAAAAGTTTTGAAACAAAAAAATCGTTATTCATTAATTGCACGATACCTCTTAGCTGGGGATATGTCGAAAGATAAAATATTTTATAACCAGTGACAAATTAATTAAAAACGCATAATACAAAAATTTTACCTTGCATATTTAGTGTATTTTATATAAATCCGTTGTTATGTGTATGCACGAATCTTATACGTGCGTTGTGAATGCAATTTTGCCGCCGCGGTAAATATACGTAGAGGGAGAACATTAGCAGGGAAAAAAGCGAAAAGAAACAAAAAAAAAAAGTAAAAAGTAGGTCGATACAGTTATGGATCTAAAGCGTCCTCACATGCAAACTTACAAATTCACTACTTTAATGCTTAACCTGAAAGCGCCTCATACCAGGATATTAAGTTTGCAGCATTAGCTGTATGCTGTGGGCGTAGATTGAAACTTCTTTATTTAAATGTGTGTATCTGTACTTAAAAAAAAAACCTAACTTCAAATACTTAATACAAAAGAATAGCCCTGAATAAGAAGCAGTTCTGACGATAACCTATACGTTTCATTAAGCACTTAACCTCTCAAAAGTCTTCATTATGCGAACTAGTGCAATACAGCGAGCGTCAATACTGCCAGCTAAATAAAAGATTCTAACTACTAATAGGCATGTGGTTAGCAAAGGAAAGATTTTGTTGCAAACCAGATAGCGTATTTTTTACCTTAATAATGTGACATCCAGTTCAAACACGAATATAAATCGTCATTGACATCCAGTACAAAGACATAGAATCATGAATAATTTTCTATCTCCAAGTCGGATACTTTCAGATCGTTAGCCTACGCTAACACTTCAGACCTCTACCCTCCAGCAATGATAACTTACTACATCAATCACTGCTGGCTGTTCACCTCCAACTGCCCAACAGTACATCCATCACTGCTGGCGACTAACTTCCAACTGCCCAACAGTACAGGCGATTAACTTCCGACAACGAGTCCGACCAGCCACAGTCTCTCTTACAAACAAAGCGCAGACAGAGATCCAACGCAAAGCACTACACGGCCCTGCCAACACAGAAGCAGCCCACTTACAATATGACATCTTTCTTCAGGAAGTCACCGATACCAGACTAGCAATCGTGACAGGCTACAACGCAATTACCGACGATGGACCCGATGCGGCCTTCTTTAAGGAAGGAATTCCACGTACACGCAGTTCCAACTTCTTTCTGGTTGAAGCACAGCTCTTTGTGTACAACGCACGCTAGTTATAAATACTTGGGTCTCGTTGTGAGTCGTGAGAGCTGAGCGGGAAAGCATAACTTCCAACAAGTCCTTAGGCCTAAAACGCATCCATTCACGTCTTGGTGTGCACCCGGGAATCTGGCTGGAGACTTTTGTATCGCGATATCTAAAGACCATCAAGCCCCAGAGTAAAGTTATTAGTAGCAATTTCACACTCTAGTAACGAAGATGCCATTTGAAGGTGTCGATGGCAACTGGAAACCAATATCGTTGCCTATATTTCCATACACAGGGTAGTCAGAAGCTAGTAAGGATGTTGCAGGGCAGGGTTGCGCCGAGGAATAACTGATAAGAAAAAAATTCGATACGTTGATCCGTTTACAAGTTAATTAGCGTTCAAGTTAGCCAGTCAGGCCGTAGTACACGCAAATTCAAGCAGCCCGCCGGATACCATGTCGCCAAATGTGTTCTTTGGTTGGTTTCGTAAAACCGAACAACAGAGCGACACAAAAATTAGACATGGGGCAGTAGCAAGGATCGAACCCTATGCAGAGGCACAGTGGTCTCTTGCGCTATAATCTGCGGTATGAGAACAACTGACACTAATCGTATCCGGCGGCCCACTTCGATTTGCACCTGTAACGGTCTAACTGCCTAACTTAAATGCTAATTAACTCGGAAACGGCGCAACGGAGAGAATTTTTTACGTAACAATTACTTTTTAGGCACAGTCAACCCTTCAACATCTTTACAAGCTTCTCATACTGTTTCTGATCATCATGAATGTGACGTACCTCACAGTGACTTCAGCCAGTCGTCTTAGAGATTCTTACAGTTCATGATTGAATGTGAGTTGTGACCAGCCATTTATTCAGATCTACTGTTGTTACATATCGGTACAACATCTGCCTCAGGATCCTACGGCTCCTTAAAGGTTTCATTTCTCATCTTCAAAATCATTATTGTTATTCAAGGAGGTGCTTGAGAATGTGTCTCACACAGCATTACCCGCATTATAACGTGCATACCTTAATACATGCCCAGACACCACTCTGTCTCAATGCTCTGTCCCAAACCCACATACTGCAGAAGAGGTTGCTACTTTCACGTTTCGTATTAGAATTCTGTTTCACTGTGTTTTCAGTCAGAAAGGTAGCCCGGTGACTCCATCAGCAATTGGCATTCTATACATGTTGTAGAGCGAACTGGGGAAGCTTTCTAAGGATTCAGCTGTCTTAGAACAGTGTAGTTTTTAAAAATCTCTTTACCATTTTATCTATCCCATCTAATCTGAAGTTTGTTGGTGATATTAGTTTTCCACTTCAGATTCTTTGGATATGACGTATCGTGTCTTAGCGAAGATTGAGAAGTTCAGTATGATCTGTGGCATCTTCAAACGAACGCTCAGGGAAAAGCACGAAGGGGCATAATGCTGCAGTTTTACAAAGTTATGACAATTGTGTGAAAGTGAAAACTGGACCACGAACTTTAGAACGCATAGTAGACTCCAAGCAACCGAGACGAGACTTCCAAGAACAGTCCAGGGAGTAAAAAGAAGAGACAGATTAAAAAGCGACACTATCCAGAAGAATATAGGAATTTACAGCTTCAGTGCAAAGGTTAGGGGATACAAAAACGAATGCAAAGACCATTTAAAAGGAGTGGGCGATGAAAGTATTCCGAAACAGTTGCTACAGTGCAATCCTAACGGAAGAAGGAACATTGGTAGAGCCAAGATAAGCTGGGTAGATCAAGAAGTCGCAATGGACCAACTGATATAATGCTTAAGGGAGAAGAAGAAGAAGTAGTGTTGCTTAGTTTCAGTTAAACTGAAGATTCTTTAGTTTTCATCATCCTCAACCACATGACGTAGGTTCTCGTCCACACTCGCTTAAGTGACTTGTTTGTGGATGATCCATTTTTATTTTATGTGCTTCTCAACCACAATTTCCACGAAGGAAATTTTATTTCATAATAAAAGTTTCGGACGATGCTGGGGAGCTTAAATTAAGCAACGACTAATCGTAATTAGAGAAAAAACCGGATAAGTGCGACTAGGACTCGCGCCTGGGGGTTCCGTAGAAACTTAATTTAGTGTATAGATAATAATAATAATAATAATAATAATACCACGAGCCCACTACGTTGTCTTAGCAAGGGGGGAGTTGAAACTCCTACGTGGCGCGTCCTAGGTGGTGGATAGGGAGATCCTAACCGGCTTTTCGGAGGACTTGAGTGAAATAAAATAGCTTTCGTGACAAAACACACCCTATGAGGTCAACAACCACAGTTATAAAGGGGAGCTTGCTCCAGCTAAGGTTAATTAGCTTTGAAAGTTAAATATGGAAAGGTATTTTAGAAAAAAAATACAACCGTCCAGCCCAAAAACGCAGGTGAAGACTACGTCGGATTCGGTGGGCAGTCAACTAGAAGACAGCAATGAATCAGAGCGTTTGCAATCACTCAAATGCACACAGACACACAAAAAGAAGATTGAATACGAGCAAATAAATTATACAGCAACAAACAACACACATTCACTACTTAAGACCGTGAAACTCAAGGATTTCACAGTGAATTAAATTATGAAGAAATATTAATAGCGGGGCTCCAAGAAACGATAAATACGACCTAATACCCGTCAGAATCACAAGGATATAGAATTTGCAAAGGGAAACCAAAGCAGAGGGTTATGAAGCAATGACCCCAATTTGAAACAGGATTTATAGTGAATATAAGAATATTACATTCAGTAACAGATTTTCAAGAAATATCACCAACAACTGCAACTCTGACTTTTAAAACAATGAATAAAAGCTACACACTCATAAACGCTCATGCTCCTATAAATGAAAAAAATTTTTCTAATAAAAACAAAGAAAGAAGTAGATAAGTTTTGAGGCTTTCTAGAACAAATTGTGAACATAATACATACAAGGAACGTAAAAATCTTGTTGCGGGACTTCGGCGCCCAGCTGGGAATAGAAAGGAAATATAAACATGTAATTGGAAAAAGGAGTCCACATAACTTTACAAACGAGAATGGTAAAGGGATTGTAGAACTCTGCAGAGAACACAACCTTAGATCTGAGTCAACATACTTCAAGAGGAAGCCAAATAAACTTAAAACTTGGAAACACCGATACTGGAGGAAGAAGGAGTGGCAGCTAGATCATTTAGTATAAACAAAAATTTTCGTAACGAAATCTATTATGTTAAAATAGTGAGAGGAGTAGACATAGGGTCAGACCACTACTTAGTAAAAATTAAAACCGAGAAAAAGAATGAAAAGCTAATAAAACAAGGACGCATGACCCACATCAGCTAATTAAAAATTACAAATACCCACAAATATTAAAAACATTAAAGTAATCGATTATCTAGAAGAACAACTGGTACCAAGTTCCAGGAAACAAGGCAAGAATCAAGCTCCCTTGAACCCACGAAGGTGGACTCCACAATGTGGACAAATTATATGAAGAAAGACATCTAGTATGGTTAAAGTTTCAAGTAAACAAAACAGAAGTAAATGCCATCAGCCACAAAAACGAAAGGAAAAAGTTCACATAAAACATTAGGACGATTCCACAAACACATAATAAACTCTATAGAAGATAATTACCAGGAATTACTGCAAAATCTTTGGGAAACAATTACAACAGTATGAGCCCACGAAGCTAATACTGGACGATGAGGATGGGGAATGGAACACAGTAACAAAGAAAATTCTGAAATCATGTAGAAGCATTTAATAAACTTTTGAATTGTGAAAAACGCAAATAACTCTTACAAATCGACTTAAATACCTCAGTTAAAATCGAACCTAACAAATTAGACCGACCAACTCACCAAGAAGTAGAGAGAGTCCTCAAAGGCATGTGGAGAAGATAAGACTTTTGTTGAAATGTGGAGGTATGCAAGTGATGAAGTCAGGACCTCCTTACACAAGGCTCTAGACAACAAAACAATTGCCTGAACATTGGACCACGGCCATCCAGACAACTACAGACCAATCTCTCTCCTAGACTGCACATACAAAATTCTACATGGAAGAATAAGGACTAGGTCGAACAGGAGTTACGGGAATACCATGGACGTTACAGACCACGGAGAAGCTGTGCAGAACATATCATTAGTTTAAAATTGATTGTGGAGTACTACACGAAACGGAACAAAATTCTGGCAATAACATTTGTAGATTTTAAGAAGGCATATGACTGCCCCCGTAGATCTCCAGTACTAAAAATTTTAAGGCATCTGGCATTCCATCAGAACCTAATTCAAATAATAGGACTTACTCTAGCCAACACCAAATAGAAAGAGCATTCCTTGTAAAAACAGGCTTAAGACAAGGTGATTGCTTATCAACATTACTGTTCAACAGTGCCCTGTAATATATAATCAGAGAATGGTACAAGGATAATCCAAGGAACATAAGAACTGAAAGTGCTAAAAATTATGTCTATTTGAACTGCTTGGAATTTGCTGATGAACGTGCTCTACTAGCCAACCATGTTCAAGAAACCAACAACAAGGTATATCACTTCAAGAAATAGCACAGAAAACTGACCTCAGAATATCATTTGAAAAAACAGAGACTGCGCTAACTGACCTACCTCTTGCAAAGAAAAGGTAGTAGGACAACAAGAAATCAGAACCGTTGATAGATTTAAATATTTAGGTGAAATCGTAACTTACAACCTAAATGAGAACTCGTCATGGCAAAACGGAATAAAAAATTCAACAAATCAAGTTACATTACCAAAAGCACATACGAAAAAAGCCTATCTGTAGATGCAAAACTAAAACAGTTTAAGGCAGTTACACAACCTAAAATAACTTATGCAGCTGAAGCCATCTTCAAAACAACTAATACGGCAGAAATTGACAAAATACTGAAGATGGGAAGAAGAATAATTAGGACAAGCATAAGTAAACAATATCAAGTAAATGGGCAAAGGAGAATAGCTTCAAATGAAACAGTATACAAGAGAATAGAACCAGTAATGAGTGCAATCAGGAAGACATGTATCTCGCTCTTTGAACACCTGATAACACCAGAAAACAGAATTAGTAAAGAAATAAGAGAAAAATTGTGGAATAGTAAGAGCAACATTAAATGGATCACAGAAATTAAGGAAAATATAAGAGAACTCCAAATTACAGTGGATGACCTAAAACAGACAACAGTAAAAACCGGAATACTGCAAGACACACAAACCAGGCTACATACGAAGACCAATAAAGGGGTAACGGGAAGAGCGATCTCCGACAAAGGAAGAAAGAAAATATCTGATAGAAGAAGTATTTGGCATACAGAATAGCAAAATACCCTTCATATAATAATAAATTATAATAATCCATGTATAACCTCTGTACTACTGAATTGTTCTGTTGAATTAATATCGAACTTCATTGTATTATTAAATAGAAACAACCTACATAAATCTTTGTATAAATGACTAGCGTGGTCCAATGAAGGCCATAAAATAAAATAATGTAATGATAATAATAAATTTGAGTGGCTCGGTGGTATGGTGCAAGTCTTTCTGTTGGACCTCATTACAGCTTACTACCCCAATTATCTCTTCTAAGTCATTGTACTCAAAAGATATGTCTATTTATGTCACATATTTCAATACTCGCGACTCACTCATCAAAACTTGCAGGGGACCTAGAGTTTTACGTGGCATACCAACCACATGTTGTTTCCAGCGGCTCCTGACGTTGTTGAGAGATGAAGGCGAGGTAAAAACGAAGACCTACAATACTACGCTACGAAAAAGCAGACATATTCCGCTGGCAGCCCGACACTATTGGGGTGGGGGGTTGGTGGTTGGGGGTGGGGGGGGGGCCGTGAAGTGAGGTAGGAAGAAAGAAGAAAGGAAAAGAAGATATTTCAAACGTTAGCACACAAAGAAGGTGATATTTTGCTGTACGATTAATGCTCGTAACTTCGGCAGTTTCTTGGCTGCACATGAACGCCAGAACTCATTAAGGAGCTCATGGAAATTGCTTGCTCGTAAACGTGAGGAGAAACAAAGACGAAGGCCGTCAAGACCCAGACGGCCTTCTTTAAGAGACTCTCACAGTCCTTGCAACCGCATTCTGGGGAAAGGAGTTCAAATCTCTGTACACACTTGAAGATTTAATATTTTGCCATTGCAACTGGTCCACATCTCATAACTTTGCCGTCGACTGCATGAAAAACTTTGATCTTCCTTCAGTGTTGTTACCGCCATTCTCAAAATGGCCGTGGATGAGATTTTACCGTCTCAGTAAAACGCGCTGTACTGTCTCCAGCAGTTGTTGATGATTGATCAGAGAATTACTGAAGAATTGAATTTAAAAACTCTGTCTGCTTTTGTTTTTGAGCTGCACATTAAAGGCACCAGTTGCAGGTAAGACCCCTATTTTTTGATTACGGAGTTTTTTAAAATATGAACAAATAATAAAAAACATATGTGATTTAATATATTAAAAATAAGTGGCATAACATAATGAAATTAATCTTGTCTATGAAGAACCTCAATATGCTTTTTACATTTCTCGTCTGTTTCAACGGCCTATGTGTGACTGTATTCATAATATTGAGCTGTAGAAAGATAAACATGTACAAATAGTTAGAGTGGAAAATTCTCAACTATTACTGATTTCCCTTGCTTCTACCACGTCAGGAAAACAAATGACCCAATATGATTCAGCCTTTGGGAACACCTCAACAGTAACAGTAATGTTCCACTATCTGGCACGAACCTTGTTATATATATATATATATATATATATATATATATATATATATATATATATATATATAATGTTAGAGATCTAAGTGCAGATATTTCTACTGATGACTGAGGATAGTGTACTGAACAACATCATGTCAGTATCTACTTCATTTGCAGAGCAATAATTATAGCTATTATGAGGAGTACGTTTTTAGGTTGGTTAGTACCTCCATACTGGTACAAGCCAGCCATAAACATATATCTTCCCCTGAGCTGCAGGTGAGGTACTGAAGTGTGAACACCTGACGAAAAATGGACAGTCTATACCGACAGGCATAGTTCCCTCCCCGGCGCATATACGACTATACAGATTACTTCAGGTAGTAAAGTATGTGATGTGTTTGCAGGGCAGCTGTTAAACACAGAGAAAAAATAACTACCACACTGAAGGGGGTACGTGTTAAACTAGCAATTATCACAATATCCTTGCCTATACCGTAACATCCAATGTTTGCGGGACCCCACGGATTACCATTATGCCTAACTGCACAGCTTCACTGTCCCTTCCACAGTGCTAACAACATATTGTCTACAGGCATGAAGTCCAGAAAAGAATATGCGGAGACATTCACTAGAAGAAGGGGTGGCATGAAAGGATTGGTGACAATGAAAACCTTCCATGATACTGGGGGGCGGAAAAGTTACAAGACAGAGATTAGATTATATGCAGTAAATAATGGGGGACGTAGGCTACCTGTCATATTTTGAAATAAAATCTTCGAAAACCGCATAAGACAGTGACTGATGATTAAAATTGATAAAAATATACTTGGTAGACGGTAACACGAGTGCAGTCACTGGATGGTGATGAGCACTGTTCGCAACGAATGAGTGACTGGTTGTGTGTTCATCAGAACAGAGCAGCGCAAGTTTAATGTCAGAGTATGACTTCCCTCGGTACATCAGCCCAAGTTACTGTGCTGAGTAAAGCGTGCTTATGAAGATGATTGTGTACTGTGCTATCGAGCGAAAGTAAGGTGTGTGTGTGTGTGTGTGTGGATTTGGGGTCACTCAAAAGCGTGGTTAGTAGCGCCTTTGCTTAAAAGGGAAAAAAAGAAAAAACTGTGACGAATATGCGAAACAACTAGAACTAAAAATACGTAAAATATGTCACTTAAAGTTACATTCACTCTCGCTCGATATCACTCACTTCACCTGTTCCATCATATTCAATCAAGAAGAATATAAATTTTGTAACTCAATCAATGTTGATTTTCTTTATTAAAATTCTAATTGAACTACGGGATATGAGTTAAAAAGGAAAGACTAGTATGGCTGCCTGGTGAATTATATATAAAAAAAGCAAACTAAGCCACCGACCCTGGTAATTCAGTAACACCTACTCCCTAAACATTATGGTATGAGGCAGACATCGCAGAAAATATTAAAAGGGACGTCGCAATCACCATGAATTGTAGAGTCATCCCAGCAGAGCGGAAGCCAGACTGTGCCCCATCTGAAGGCGACTGCGAAGAACTTCACGTCGCCTCAGTGGCCGGAAGGACGTAGGGCACCGCCTAGTAGTTGGTTTCACTAACCGCAACTTACTGCCTGTCGCTTCCAGCCAATCAGTTCACACCGGTGCATGTCCCTGCACCTCAACAGCAAGGATACACCCCATCACTCCAAAATAATCTGAGACTAGATTGATAAAAAAGAAAATGGTAAACGTTAAGCTGTTGGTTTCATTGCTTCAAGTGTTCTAGACAGTCCCTCCCAACTTGAGAATAGTACACAGAATGTTCATAGAACTACGTGAAACTGTCAGAGAGGTGCTTCTTTGGAATGTTGTTGAACTTGTGCCTCACATCAGCTAGAATGACCACTATGTTGCCAAACTTTGTTGTTCTGTGGTAAGTTCGTATTGATAATAGTCTCGATAACCATGCTGATTTTTTTCTAGAAAATAATTTTCTGCATTTTGCATTTCAATAAAGTCATTTTTGTTCGGAAGTCAGTGTGTGCCGGACAACTTTGCACCTACTTTTCTTATCTTTAAAACGTTCTGGAGAATGTCTTTAACACTTGATTTAGAGATGTTGCTCCATTGCACTACGGTCACACGTCCACTACTTATCACTGTCTTCTCACAACTGGTTGGTTGAGTGAAAATCTGTAGTTTGCAGTTGGTGGTTCAAGCTGCCACAGTAGTTACTGCGCTGACGTCGCTTATACGCCAGGAATAAAATCACTCAAGGAACTTCTTGGACGGATGGTTTGGACACTAACAAGGAGACCACACAACAATCGGATTTTTGTATTATTTTTATATTTATGCTTTGTGAAATTCACAACTCAAATATCAGACCAAAGCTGTTCGATTCAAGTCTCAAAACCTCCAAGCATCTTTAATACCCCAAGTCCGCCCCAATAGCTGAGTCGTCAGCGCGGCGGTCTGTGACGCTGGGTCGGAGATTTTTCTCCGCTCACGGAGTGGGTGTTGTGTTGTCCTCATTATTATTTCATCATCATCCGTGGAAGGCAACGGGAAACCACCACTGGAATCACTTCCCTAGACGCTCATGCGGTGGACCTCATTGACGAGGCTCCCCCATGACAAGACCTGCCGTCAGGCGGAACACAAAGTTTTAATACCCTAAAGCAGTCATAGCCAACTTGGTCCCAACTGCCAGCTGCTGGCCGTTCTAGCCTTCATGATAAGATGCTGACGGTAGGGTGTTTAAAAACTTTTCATTACGTTTTCATAAAATTTTGACATAAACTGGTTCAAATGGCTCTGAGCACTACGGGACTTAAATGCTAAGGTCATCAGTCCCCTAGAACTTAGAACTTCTTAAACCTAACTAACCTAAGGACATCACACACATCCATGCCCGAGGCAGGATTCGAACCTGCGACCGTAGCTGTCGCGCGGTTGCAGACTGTAGCGCCTAGAACCTCTCGGCCACTCCGGCCGGCGCCGTCGGTTACAGCGACAGCAACTTCGTCAATAACTTGCACCGTGATAGCACGCCTTCCTCTTCCAACGCCACACCAAGCTCATCTTTGTTTTCGAATTTCCTTATCATCTTAGTTTAAACCATTTTTCATTCGGCGATACTCTCTCAATGCAGCACTTTAATTACTGCCGTTCCAATAAAACAGTTTCACTAACAGCGTACGGTCTATGTTCTCGATATCCATACCGTTCATTGACGTTATAACTTGCCACGTGACAGCATGGATGTCGTACCGAAAAATAAACAGTGTACAGCGCCAGATTTGCACCTGGTAGCCACAGATGAAACTAACGTTTTCTTTCAGCGTACATCGGTTCCGCATTAATGTATTAGAATATCTACCGCGTTTCTCTGCCATGCAGTAATTACAGCACACTCAAGACCTTCTTGAGTAGCTGCGCTTTAGCTATAACCGCCCGATATATGCACTTAAACGATGAAGTGATGGGATACTTGCTGATATCGTGTCGAGCCTTCTTGTTCCCCGCGTAGTGCAGCAAATCAATCTGGTATGGATTCAACAAGTCGTTGAAATTACCCTGAGTCAAACTGCCTCTATAGGAGTCCATATTTGCGAAAGCGTTGAGAATGTGGATTTTGAACACAAACTAACCTCTTGATTATGTCGCATAAATTGTCGATGGGGAGGCCAAATCATTCGCTCGAATTGTCCGGGTTATTCTTCAAGTCAGTCGCGAACAAACGTGCCCCAGTGGCTAGGCTTATTGTCATCGATAGATATTCCACAGTTATTTGGGAACGTGAAGTCCATGAATGGATGCAAATTATCTCCAAGTAACAGAACGTAACCGTTTCCAGTTATGTAAACAGACCCATACCATTACGGAGCCACCATAAGCTTGTTGACAACCTGGGTGCATGGCCTCGTCGGGTCTGTATCACACTAGAACCCTAACATTAGCTCTTACCAACTGAAGTCGAGGCTCATGTGGCCAGGTCATGGTTTTCCTGTTGTGTAGGGTTCAACCGATATGGTCACGAGCCTGGGAGAGACACTCCAACGATGCCGTGCTGTTAGCAAAAGCATTCGCATCGGCCGGCTGCTGCCATAGCTCATTAACGTCAAATTTGACTGCACAGTCCTAAGGGACCCACTCACTGTACGTCCCAAATGATTTCTGCGGTTATTTGACGCACTTTTGCTTGTCTGTTAGTACTGACAACTCTATGGAAACGCCACTGCTGTCGGTCGTTAAGTGAAAAATGTTCAAATGTGTGTGAAATCTTATGGGACTTAACCGCTAAGGTCATCAGTACCTAAGCTTACACACTACTTAACCTGAATTATCCTAAGGACAAATACAAACACACATGCCCGAGGGAGGACTCGAACCTCCACCAGGACCAGCCGTACAGTCCATGACTGCAGTGCCCTGACCGCTCGGCTAAGCCCGCGCCGTTAAGTCAAGGCCGTCGGCCACGTCGTTGTCTTTAGTGAGCGGTAAAGCCTGAAATTTGGTATTCTCGACGCTTTTAACACTGTGGATCACGGAATATTGAATTCCCTAACGATTTTCGAAATGGAACGTATCGTGTATATAGCTCCAACTACCTCTCCGCGTCCAGAGTCTTAACTCCCGACGTGCGGCCATAATCACGTCGGAAACCTTTTCACATGAATCACCTGAGTACAAATGACAGCTCCGACAATGCTTTGCCTTTTTATACCTTGTGCGCGCGATACTGCCGACATTTGTATACAGAATGGTTCATTGATAGTGACCGGGCCAAATATCTCACGAAATAATCATCAGACGAAAAAACTACAAAGAACGGAACTCGTCTAGCTTGAAGGGGGAAAGCAGATGGCGCTATGGTTGGCCCACTACATGGCGCTGCCATAGGTCAAACGGATGTCAACTTGGTTTTGTAATTAGGAACCCCCATTGTTTTATTACATTGTAAGAGGTCTGAGCAGATGTAATTTCGATGTATTGCTCATGCGCTGCCTGCGATATGCAAGGTATAAGAGAATCGCTGACCAGAGAGCAGTGTTGACTGCAGTAGGAACTGTGTAGCTGTAGCAGTAAGTTGTGGCTAGTCTGAAGTCTGCTCTGGTCTGGTCTGGTGTATCGTGTTGGCTGGGCCGGTCGCGGTGCAGCGATGCCGGAGCCTGAGTATTATTGTATAAGGTAAAAAGCAGCCTCGCGCATATGTAGTAATGTTATCTCAAGTCCCATGTAAATGTTTTAAAAATGTCCTAGTAATAATCTTTCTCACATAAAGTAATTTTTAACAACCATTCATTGCAATTTAAAGAATTTACTAATTTCTCCAATCCATGATCATCCTGATTGTTGCAAAAGAAAAATCAGTTGCTTCCTTTCATAAATGACAAATCTATCGGCCAGCATTGCACAGGGCTGTGCCAGAAAAATTTATTGTAAGAGCAGATGTGTATGCGTTATCTGGCGACTTCATTGAGGTAAGAATTTTTCTCTTTTTATTCAGAATGATGTTTCAGGGCCATGACGCAGCACTGCTGACGTCCAAAATTTACCAGGTTAAATTCACAGTCAATTATTGAAAAGTTATAAGTGAGCGACAATTTAATTGAGAGGTTAGTTACACTGTATTAATACCAGGTTACTGAATATTTTTTTTTGTTGGGACGTTACACTGAATGTGAACGACATAATTATAATTTTTACTGTCGAGAGGTTTAGGAATATTTTCTGTTTTGAAGTTACACTAAAATGGGAACGAATTTTGTGGGGAGGTTAAATGTGAAAGAATTTTGTGGGGAGGTTAAACAGAGAATGAATTTTGTGGGGAGGTTACAACATATTCGTGTAGTACGTAAAGAAATATGAATGTTTTTTCGCTTTGTGATTGATGGCACTGTAATAGTCACAAACGTATAAGTAAATGGTATTACGTAACATTCCGCCAGTGCGGACGGTATTTGCTTCGTGATATGTTGCCCGTGTTAAAATGGACCGTTTACCAACTGTGGAAAAGGTCGATATCGTGTTGATGTATGGCTATTGTGATCAAAATTCCCAACGGTCGTGTGCTATGTATGCTGCTGGGTATTCTGGACGACATCATCCAAGTGTCCGGACCGTTCGCCGGATAGTTACGTTATTTAAAGAAACAGGAAGTGTTCAGCCACATGTGAAACGTCAACCACGAATGCAACAAATGATGATGTCCAGGTAGGTGTTTTAGCTGCTGTCGCATCTAATCCGCATATCAGTAGCAGACAAATTGCGCGGGGATCGGGAATCTCAAAATCTTCGGTCTTGAGAATGCACCAGGAATTGCATAGCGACGACTTTGAACGTCGTGTACAGTTCTGCCACTGGGCACAAGAGAAATTACGGAACAATGCGTTCTATTTAGCGACGAAGCGTCATTCACCAACAGCAGTAATGTAAACCGGCATAATACGCACTATCGGGCAACGGAAATTCCACGATGTCTGCGACAAGTGGAACATCAGCGACTTTGGAGAGTTAATATATGGTGCGGCATTATGGGAGGGAGGATAATTGGCCCCCATTTTATCGATGACAATCTAAATGGTACAATGTACGCTGATTTCCTACGTAATGTTCTACCGATGTTACTACAAGATGTTTCACTGCATGACAGAATGGCGATGTACTTCCAACATGATGGATGTCCGGCACACAGCTCGTGTGCGGTTGAAGCGGTATTGAATAGCATATTTCATGGTCGGTGGATTGGTCGTCGAAGCACCATACCATGGCCCGCACGTTCACCGGATCTGACGTCCCCGGATTTCTTTCTGTGAGGAAAGTTGAAGGATATTTGCTATCGTGACCCACCGACAACACCTGACGACATGCCCCAGCGTATTGTCAACGCATGTGCGAACATTACGGAAGGCGAACTACTCGCTGTTGGGAGGAATGTCTTTACACGTATTGCCTAATGCATTGAGGTTGAGGCGCTACAGTCTGGAACAGTGCGACCGCTACAGTCGCAGGTTCGAAACCTGCCTCGGGCATGGATATTTGTGATGTCGTTAGGTTAGTTAGGTTTAAGTAGTTCTAAGTTCTAGGGGACTGATGACCTCAGATGTTAAGTCTCATAGTGCCTAGAGCCATTGGAACCATTGAGGTTGACGGACATCATTTTTAGCATTTATTGCATTATTGTGGTATTTACAGGTAATCACGCTGCAACAGCATGCGTTCTCAGAAATGATAAATTCACTAAGGTACATGTGTCACACTAGAACAACCGAAATAAAATGTTCAGACGTACCTACGTTCTGTATTTTAATTTAAAAAATCTACCTGTTGGCAACTGTTCGTCTAAAATGTGAGCCATAAGTTTGTGACTATTACAGCGCCATCTATTACAAAGTGAAAACAGTGGTCCAACTAAAACATTCATATTTCTATACGTACTACACGAATATGTAATAAAACATCAGGGTTCCTGTTTTCAAAAAACGAAGTTGATATCCGTTTGACCTATGGCAGCGCCATCTAGCGGGCCAACCATAGCGCCATCTGGTTTCCCCCTTCAAGCTAGTTCTTTATAGTTTTTTAGTTTGACCCTTATTTCTTGAAATATTTGGCCTGGTAGCGATCAATGGACCACCCTCTATATGCATATTGCTGTCCCATGACTTGTCAACTCAGTGTATAAAAAGTACAAAAATCTGATTGCCCTGGGGTCTCCTTGTAAGTGCATATACTAAAAGAATCCTGAGGGCACACTCTGAGGAATTGACTGGACAGTCGAGAACGACTATGGCCCAGAAGCCCTCGCCAGCGTCGCCGCCAAAAAAAGTCGACGTGCGCTACATCTGGAGCGAGCAGTGGGAAGGGCAAGCGGGTGGGGTTGAACGACCGGCTCGTGTCAGCTGGAACGCAGACGTTGCGGCCTGTCAGCGCGGCGCGTGCTTGCCCCAGACACGACCGGGCCCGGCCCATTTTCGCGAACGTTATTGGCCCCTCCAGCGAATCAAAGGCGCCGTGGCCGCCAGCTGAGCAGGAATGCCGAAGAGGACGCGCCGCCGGAGGCGACCGGCTTTCCTTTCCGAGAGCCCTTTAGCGGGCAGCGCGGCCGCCGGCTCCAGTTCTTACCGTAGGACGTCGGGTCGACCTGCACCGGACGGAGATTTATCGATTCCCAGTAATTTCTCGCGTCGCGCACTCGATACGTGTCGTGATGCTTCCCGCTGCCTTGTAGGGCGCACGACCACCCACGGAATGCCCCGGGGCCGGCGCGACGGCGTCGTTACACTGGTCGCTACACCGCGCCGTACTGTTCTTCAGCCGTGGCTCATTTGTCCGCTCCCTTTTGCGCAGCGGCGTCCGTCGGCGGCAAATCTCCGTGCAGACCGAAAGGTTAAATTTACGGCCGCAAAACTGCATCGCTAATTGGAACATCTGGCCGTGCGCGGTAGTTAACGCCGTCGGCCGGCGTCGTTTCTCACGGGCTGCGAGCACATCTCGGCGCAGATCGTCACGCGTGTACCTGAGAAGTACATCCCATTTCTTTCCCACTCAGTTCGAGTTTGATGTCGACAGTGACATCGACTGGTACGTCGCGCTCTTCGTGTTTGGAAACGACTCTGCAACAGTAATCAGTCGACCGTCGACATGGTCGTCCCAAAACATCCTGAGGTGTGGGCTTGATCTATTATTCTGTTATTCTGCGTAACGGATTAATCTGAGATGTACCCTGTACCCTGTGGCTCCTGCAAGATGCAATTTCCACCCCCACACTACTACAGAAGTAAGACAGGCGCTCCTAACGTTCTAAAGAGAAATGCCTGAAAAACTTTCAGCAATAAATATCTTCTGGAGTCGTCCGCTGTAAGGAAATGACACAAAAATTCACAAAATTTCTTACGCAACTAGTGGGATACTTGGGTACTGGAGTAGTGCTAGTTAGAGTAAGAAAAACATGAAACTAACGAAAGTTATTATTTATTTTGCAATAATTCTGAGAAATCACAATGGCACATTTAGTTATGAATTGAACAAGTTATATCCTGGTTCTTTTCTGAATGTGAAGTTACCTCTCAAGGATAGGATTCGCTAATGAAATTTCTATACAAAGTTTAAGATGGTTGTTGACTTGGCAGAATGGCTGAGAGGCGCGCCTACTCAACTTGAGTAATTATCCTTTAGAATGTTGCTAGGTATGGTCGAGGCTGTCACGTGTGAAATGCAGTGAAGTGTACTGTTGTGGAGGAAATATGGGGCTCGCAATAGCTGTAGCGCACAGTACCGTAAGCTGCGATGACTGCTGTCTGCGCCGCTCGCTGCTGACAAAGAAGATAACTCTCGTTCTATCTCGATTGACCTTCGCCAATCAAACTCCCCCTACACCCTGATGAAGTCAAGGACTCCTATTCGCCCCTAGTCTAACTATTGGCGTGGTACACTGGTCAGATAACCAGTCCACTGCGATGCCACTCAAAATTCGCTCGCAGGCGTTTAACTATAACTCTGTCCGTTCACACCGCACAGTAAGTGTGTCGGCCAACACAATGAACAACGCTTAATCACAAGGACTCAGTATAGAGTAGCACTTCGATTCGCTTTCGATTGAGGTGCTCTCCCAGTGAAGTACTGAGGAGAGACTTCTTCCTCACTCCAAGAGCAACAACGGAATGGCCCGTCTCCACGCCAGACGTGAAGGGGTATATCTTTCAGTCTCTTCCATTATTCCTTCAGCTCAAGGCATCAGAAATATCGTCTGCCAATCAGCATTGCTCTTCTAAAATGGGAGAATGACGTTTCGTTTAAGGCGACCAATCCGGAAACCTGTAGCATTATCGTTTGGCGTTTGCTGTCTCCCTGTGAAAATCTCTGAAACTGTGTGCTACGTGTACAGAATGCGTAGGCTGGCCTCTCCCACACAATGTAGCGGAATTTGCTTTTAAGCCGAACATGGGGGTGTTCCCCCCCCCCCCCCCCCTTTCACTCGGGCCCACGCTGTCCCCTACACGCGCAGTCACCGGCCGACATAGGCTGGGTCGTCCTCTGAAGGGACCGGCGTCCCATGGTGCAATTTCTTTCCCGAACTAAAAGCTTCTGTGACCATCGTGTCTGGAATGTATGTGTGTACGCCAGCCTCGATTATTTCAACCCCGGTGCGCTTACTCGTTAATTGCATATCGTTTACATGAATTTATACAACATTTACTTCATCTTATCAAGTTTGGGTTCAAATGAAGCGTCTTGGTTTGCGGAATATGACTGTGAGGGCGGAATATGTGAGCAATGAAGGTCAGGAGACCACGACATCTTACAACATAATGCCATCAGGCAAGCCTCACTCTCAGTATTTATCTTGTTTTCTGATAAGTAATGCAATACTTTTTCTCTGAAAGCAGGTTGGTTTTATTCTGGATTCAAATACACCCTACTATTCCCCACGCTTTTGGCTACTAGCCCCTTTTCCAACATAATCTACGTTCTGTGTTACGGCCTTACGCCAACTTACTTGCAAATCCTATGTGCCGGTGTGGTACCACTCCATTGGTCGATGTCGGAAGAACGTCTTACCGCGTCAGTAAGCTCCCCATCATCCAAGTACTTCTTCCCGCGGAGTGCATCCTCCATTGGACCAAACAGATGGGAGTTGGAAGGTGCAAAATCCGGGCTGTAGGATGGATGAGGAAGGGAAGTTCTTTGATATTTTGTGAGCTCGTCTCGGGTGCGCAGATTTTTGTGAAACCTTGGGTTATCATGGGGAAGAAGGAGTTCTCTTGGATTTTTGTGGTGTCAAACACTAAAGTGGTTTCTTCAAGTTCCTAATGCTAGTACCACAATGCACTGGACATTTGATCGTTGCACAATGAGGGAAGACATCAAACAAAATACCCCTTCAGAACACCAGAATACATTCGTCATAATTTTACCGGCTGACGATGCGGCTTTGTACTTTCTCTTCGGAGGAGAGGTGGCGCGGCACCACTCCATGAATTGTCCTTTTTCTTTCTGGTTCGAAGTGATGAACGCGCGTGTCGTCACCTGCGACGATGTTCGACAAAAAAAGTCACTATGAGCCTCGTTACGTGCATGTAATTCCGCAAAAATGGTCCTGTGTCACGCTTTATAGTCTTCTGTTAGGCGACGAGGAACCCAACGAGCACAGAACATTCCGTACTTTCTGTACGCCAACTGGTGGACGAGTGTGTCACCACTACCAACAGTGATGTCCAGTTGTGCCGCAAGGTGTTCGATTGTGGTCCGTCGATCACCTTCAACGAGAGGATCAGCACGTTCCAACATTGCAGGCGACAGACCGGACAGGTTTGCGCAACATTGTTGCGACGATGACACGCGCCGCGCCCAACGACTCACCGTGCTCTTGTTCAGAGCAAGATCTCCGTAGATATTCTGCAAGCGCCGCTGCTCAGATTTTCCGCCAAAAGAAATTCAATGGCAGCTTTCTGCATGGAACGCATCTCTGTTACATACGTCACTCTGAAGGCTACGTATAACGCCGACGACCTCAGCAGTTTAGTCCCATAGGAACTTACCAAAAATTTCCAGCATTTGTTACAGGGTCCGCAACGGGAATATTCCATGATATCCTACAACGAATTTCACATTTTTCAGCCGAAACTGATTGGGCAATCCAGGTCACCCGATATGAATACCATCGAATATTTATGGGACATAATCGAGAGGTCAGTCCGTGCACAAAGCTCCGCACCGGCAACACTTTCGCAATTATGGTTGGCTATATAGGCAGCATGGCTCCGTATTTCTGCAGCGAACTTCCAATGACTTGTTGAGTCCGTGCTATGTTGAGCTGCTGCACTGTGACAGGGAAAACGAGCTCCGACACGATAATAGGCGGTATCCCATGACTTTTGTCACCTCGGTGTATTTCAGTTTGTGGTTGGTGATTCATCAAGCACTCATAATCCTGGAAATACCTCACAGGGAAGACCTGTGGACATAGTCGCAACTCGAAGAGAAGATAACGAAGCCAACTACAATTCAGTCACTTTAGTAAAATGTTATATGTCAGTAAAGGGAACTAGCCCTTCAGTGATATTTCCTTCAGATTAATGACAAAAATCCCTTCAACGGACACGTCATTCTACAGATGTTATTGGTGTCTTACGACTGTGATTTATGCGCTACGGAGCACCATCCCATTTTCTGAGCACCGTGCGGCAGTACCACGCCGTATCATTTTGTGGGCACTGGATATCTCGAGAAGGTCCGAGAACCTGGGCTGCCCGTTCACAGGACCTACGTCCGTTGGATTACTGGTTATGGAAACATTTAAATGCATTGGTGTACGAACAATCCATGGACAATGTGCAGTCATTATAGGAGTCTGTGAATAATGCATGTGACACGATCTGAATGGAACTGCGAATATTTGAAAGTGCATGATTTACTATGAAGAAAGGCTGAAAGATGTGTGAGGACGCATGGGAACCACATGCAACACAGCCAGTAATGTCCACTTCTACGTAACAGTTTTGTATGTGTGAAGGTGGGCCCATATCTCAACAAACCATTTTAAGAAATTTTAGTCTGCTTTTGACCAATATCATTTCTCATAGGAATAAATGACACTTATCTTGAACATACTGTACACTCGGAAAGATTCGGTGATGAGGACGAGAGTGTGGAAACCAAATGGAAAAAAAATTCAAAGGAATCGTGCAATATACCCTAGCCAAGCATTTTTTGAGTAACGTCTTAAGGGATGGGAAAGACCCACAATTATTTAATACCCGTGTTAGAAAACTGCTACTTAAACAAAGAGAACTTCATCTGAGATTCAAGAGAAGTAAAAACCTAGCCGACAAACAAAAGCTGAACGAAGCTAAAATGAGCGTTAGCAGAGCAATGAGAGAAACGTTCAGTGACTCTGATAGTAAAACTTTGTCAGCCGATATGAGTAAATACTTTAAGCTGTTTTGGTCGTATGTAAAGTCAGTAAGTGGACAAAATCAGCGATTCATTCACTTAGTGACCAAACTGGCATCGAAACTGAAGATAACAGAGAGAAGGCCGAGATACTGAATTCTTTCTTTTGAAATTGTTTCAGCGCGGAAGATCGTAACACGGTCTCTCCTTTCAATCGTCGTACGAAATGGCTGATATTGAGTTAGTTGATCGCAGAATAGAAAAACAACTACAATCGCTTCCTAGTCGAAAGGCGTCAGGACCAGATGAATTATCTATTAGATTCTACAAAGATTATGCGAAAGACTTGCTCCTCTTCTAGCAGTAATTTATCGTAGATCGCTTGAGCAACGAAGGGTACCTAGCGCAAAAAGTGAAGGTCATTCCCGTTTTTAAGAGGGGCCGTAGAACAGATGCACACAATTAAAGATCTTATCGTTGACGTTGATGTGTTGTAAAATTATAGATAATGTTCTATGGTCAAGAATTATGACGTTTTTGGAGAGTGAAAATCTTATCATAGAAATCGACACGGGATTCTGCAAACAGAGATCCTGCAGAACTCAGCTCTTTCTGTTACTCCATGAGATGCACTGCGCCGTAAACAATGGCAATGAGGTTGATGCCGTGTTCTTTGACTTCAGAAAGATATTTAACACCGTCCCGGCATTGCCGTTTAGTGAAAAATATACGAGCTTTCGAGTATCGGAGCGATTTGAGACTGGATTCAAGACTTCTTTGCAGACAGAACTGAACACGTTGCCCTGAATGTAACAAAATCGGCAGGTGTAAAGGTAATTTGCGAAGTATTGATGAATGGTGCAGACTCTGACAGTTGACCATGAGCGTAAATAAATTTAACGATGCGCATACATAGGAAAAGAAATCCACTACTGTATATATGACAAACCGCTGAAAACGGTAAGTGCCGAAAAATATCTAGAAGTAATTATCCAGAGCTACCTTAAGCGGAATGACCACATATAACAAACAGTGGGAAAAGCAGACTACAGACTCAGATTCGTAGGAACAGACTTAAGAAAATGTAACTCATCCACAAAGGAAGTGGTTTATATGGCACTTTTTCCACCGGTTCTTGAGTATTGTTCATATATTCGGGATCCCTGCTAGATAGGACTGATAGAAGAGATAGGGAAGACCCAACAGAAAGAGGCACGTTTCGACAGGAGACTGTTTAGTCGGCACGAGAGCGTTACGGGGATGCTCAACAGACTCCAATGGCAGACGTTACAAGAGAGGCGTTGTGCATCACGGAGAAATTTACTATTGAAATTCGAAAGAAAACTTACCGGGAAGTGTCAGACAATATGTTATTTCCCCCACATACGTCTCGCGTAATGACCATGGGGGGAACATTCCAGAAATTAAAGACAATACAGAGTCTAACCGACAATGATTCCTCCCACTCGCTATTCGCGAGTGGAACGGCGTTAGAGGGCCCAGATAGTGATACAAAATTATCCTCCGTCACACACCATTAGGCGGTCTGTGAAGTATGACTTAGATATATATACAAATAGCGTTGTTCTCATCAGAATAGATATCAAACCATCACTGTCAACAATATTTCAGGTATTCACGCCGACGTCGCAAGCAGAGGATGAAGAAGAAGAGAGAAAGGATGTAAGTATACTGAATAAGAATACTGAACGGGTGAAACAAGCAGATAAAGAGAGATGAAAATTAATAATCATGGGAGACTGGGATACAATTGCAAGGGAGGGAGTAGAAGAAAGGGACGTGGGAGAATATGGGCTTGGTAGCAGGAATGAGAGAGGAAAAAGAAAAATTGAGTTGCTAATAGCGAACACTTCGTTCGAGAATCACAAGAGGAGGAGTTACACTTCGCAAACGTCGGGAGATACGAGAAGATTTCAGTTAGGCAGATATTCCGGAATCAGATTTTCGATTGTATAGCATACGCAGGACTAGATATACACTCTGATCACAATTTTGTAATGAGAGGATAGGCTGAAGTTTTAGAAACTAATCAGGAAGAATCTATGTGCAATCAGAAGTGATACGAAAGTATTAACGAATGAAGAGGTACTTCTCTAACACTGTAGATACTGTGGTGCTCAATAGTAAATTCTGTTGAAGAGAAATGGACGTCTAGAAGGGGCAATGACCGAAGTTGTGAAACACGTATGTTGTGTGGCAGTGATGGCGAGGCATTGCAGAGTCTCTGACCAGACAGCTATTTGTCGTTCCTAGTCTGCGCTTGACCGCGCGAGAGTTCAGTTCTGTGGCAGTCGAGTTACGAGGCGGTTCAGTTGCGGGTTAGCAGTTGTGTGTGAGCAGTCAGCGGGCGTCGACATGGCATTCTGGTCAAGATTCAGGACGAGGTTTATTGTTTTTAAATAAGGTAATGAAGCAGCATTGCGCTCAGCTAATGATGTAAATTAACTGTAACTAATTTGTCCAAGAATCGCCCCAATAATAATTTTGTTTTCAAAGCAATTTTTTTAACAAAGAATCCTTTAATGAAAGAAATATTTCCCTTGCTATTCCTTAAAGAAAAGTTTCCCTTAAATTCAAAATTTTTGCAATGAATTTCCTCCAAGCTATGGCGAAAAATAAGAGCAGATGCAGTTTTACTAAGGTAAGAATTACAGTTTAATTAGTGAACAGGGCCTAAGATCGACATTTCGGTCTGTTTGTGTTTTCATTGTCACTGAGATTTTATTATCACTGAATTGACTTTCATTTTTTGTGAGGAACTTATACTTGGGTCAGATAGCTAGTTTTCATTTAATTGTCATTGTCATTAAATTTATTTGCTGGGAGGTTACATTAAGTTGTATTCTAGTTAACATTCAATTATTGTGTTCAAAATTTCTCTGGGAGGTTACACTTAGCTCAATGTCCATTTGCATTTAAAATAATATCTTTTAAATTTTTGTGGGGAGGTTACACTTGGCGACACCCGCTCCAGGATCGTATTTCGTTGAGAATCTTCTGAAACGTAGCCAGATATCTGCTCTTATTTGCTTAAATATAATTAGCATTTGGCGCAACGCTTGTACTAAATTTATGACTTTCTTTCCTCAGATAATCGGCAATTCGTTGCTCTGTTGTATTTGTGTATTGCTTTTGCATTGTGCTTATTTGTTTTGTGAATAATTGTGACTATAGCAAAATGCCGCGAAAGACTGTGAATAGTGTATCGCGAGGTATTATGAATGAAATTACCGACTTAAACAACGTGACCGATAGTAATTGTGACACGCAGTGTAATGATGACAATCCTGCGTTCACTGACAATCAGTGCATCCCAACCACTAATGATGATTTTTGTCTTAATGATGAACAAACGAACTCGGTTATGTCCTCTGTTAATTTGACGACAATTGATGACGCGGGGCGCACTATTGTAATGGGCACTGCCCAGCTTAACACACCCGGTTTGGAAAATTCAAGTAACGTACAGACAAATTTTTCTAATGAAAATGGACAGGGTATTGAAAATACGAGGGATCCATTTAATTCCGAAATAGTGACCGACAGTGTACATCCGACTGATAAACGTTTTTGTAAATTACAGAATGACCAAATGGTCACACAAAACGAGACAATTCCAGATCCACCATTAATTAGCACAGAGAATAGAAATGCTAATTTTGGCTCGGATCAAATTATGGCACTATTGCTGCAACGAGTTAACCAAATTATTGAAAAACAAGACAACCAGAGTGAAGATAACAAACAATTTAAAGAGAATTTTAGACAACAGAGTGAAGATTTCAGACAACTTAGAGAACAGAACAAACAAGATAATGAAAATCTTAAACAACACTTAAATGAAAAATTAGGCAACAATTCCAGACAGCTTAGTGAACAGATTAGAGCCGTTGCCGCACAATGTCATGATACTAAGGAACAGTTGCACGAGGAAATAGAGGCTTGTTCAAGAAAAAGTAGCGAAGAAATTTGGTCTGTTGCTCAAGAATTAAGGGAAATGCAAACAGCTGCAACAGAAACACTTAGAGACGAAATTAGCGGAGTCGCTAAACAATGCTCTGAAAAGGCTACACAATTACGCGACGAGTTTAAAGCAATGACAGCAGAACTTTTGCGCACAATGGATGAAAAGATTGACGCGAAATTCGACCAACAGAACTCTCAAATTAACGAACGTCTTAGTCTTCACATACAAAACAGTGACATGCGTTTCCGTAAATTTATTCAGGATCAAAATAAAGTAAAACGTCAAGTCTTGGAAACAATCACTGCTCAGAGACAAGAAGACAAACGTAAAATGTTTGCGAAGGCAAAAACGTATGTAGACAACAATATTGCCACAGTGTCCGACGAAATTAATACCATCAAACAGTCGAACACAGAATTACGTGATGAAATTACGGATCTTAAATCGAAAACAGACACATACACAACCGATTTTCAAACAGTGACCGACAGACTCGAACAATTAGAACTAACACAGGATTCCGATGTAATTCAAGCTGACGTTAAAAAACTGAACGAAACTACACGTAAGTTGCAAAAACAGATTAATGCTACTGACACGAAAAACGATGATCAGGTAGGGGTACTGACTGAAAAATGTGATGAATTGGCCAGTCGTATTGATGTTATCGAAAGTACTAATGACAATAAATCAGACGATACTCCACAGGTTTCATTTAACCAAACACCTGAATTTCAAAATTTGCAGCAGACAATTAATGAGATCGATTCATCTAATAACACCTTACGTAGAAAATCGTCATGTTTACAGCAAGAGGTAACAGAGATAAAAAATGTTTCTGGGTTCAACACATCACAGCAGACGCCACTTTACGAACATTTGTCAGAGTCACGCAGCGCGTATAATGTGAGCAATTTACAGAAACTACGCGACTTAAAATCCGAAAAGCCACGCGACTTAAAATCTGA
Organism: Schistocerca serialis cubense; assembly: GCF_023864345.2. Lineage (NCBI taxonomy): Eukaryota > Metazoa > Arthropoda > Insecta > Orthoptera > Acrididae > Schistocerca > Schistocerca serialis. The sequence continues at coordinate 186,901,619 of NC_064646.1, read as the reverse complement.
AAAGCTACGTAACTTGAAATCCGAAATGACACAGACAAACAGATTCACACACAAACCTGAACGTGTTCACAAATTCAGAGACAAGAACGTAGATTACGAGCAATGTTTATCTGTAAGAAAATCTAAGGAATTTAATAATGACAGAGCACAGATACACGATTTGCACTGTATAAGACAATTTATTTTTGTACTTTCACCGCTATTACCTGTAATGCAGAAGCTAGCTTTGAACCTGATGCGACAATTTGCTATTGTATTTTCATCAGCATTGCCTATAATGCAGAAATTGGAATTAGCATGGATACAACAATTTGCTTTTGGAATTTTACCGCTATTGCCTCTAACGCAAAAACTAAAATTTATTCTCAGTGCGTAATAGACCTCAGGGGATTCATTACGCTTTAACGAATATGTGCCGTAGCGTGCATAGGGCCCCGAGCTGTAGTAGTGCTGTTTCATCTTTAGTTTTCTGCACTGCTGCCTTCTCTTCTACTATCCTTTATATCTATCAAAATAGCTCTTTAACTATTGCTCTACCTAGTATTAAGAATGACTACTGAAAACCGGATATGACAAATTTTTACCGAAAGTGACAATTTTCCTTAGACACTCCCGTAATGACAACTATCGCCGTAATTTTAATATCAGATAAAATTTTAATCATCAGTATGTGTAATATTAGCAGCAACAGCGAATGCATTTTAGTAACAATAGACGTTTTTCACCACAACAGCATGAAAGTCAGCCGCTTAGTATACCTAACCAACAATGTAATACACAAGGTCAGCCAAGCTTTAATGTTTCGCCGCGTGCACGTATAGTCTCAGCTACAACAAATAGTAACGCACAGCAGCAAAGAAATAACTACGTATAGAAACATACTACACTCCTGGAAATTGAAATAAGAACACCGTGAATTCATTGTCCCAGGAAGGGGAAACTTTATTGACACATTCCTGGGGTCGGATACATCACATGATCACACTGACAGAACCACAGGCACATAGACACAGGCAACAGAGCATGCACAATATCGGCACTAGTACAGTGTATATCCACCTTTCGCAGCAATGCAGGCTGCTATTCTCCCATGGAGACGATCGTAGAGATGCTGGATGTAGTCCTGTGGAACGGCTTGCCATGCCATTTCCATCTGGCGCCTCAGTTGGACCAGCGTTCGTGCTGGACGTGCAGACCGCGTGAGACGACGCTTCATCCAGTCCCAAACATGCTCAATGGGGGACAGATCCGGAGATCTTGCTGGCCAGGGTAGTTGACTTACACCTTCTAGAGCACGTTGGGTGGCACGGGATACATGCGGACGTGCATTGTCCTGTTGGAACAGCAAGTTCCCTTGCCGGTCTAGGAATGGTAGAACGATGGGTTCGATGACGGTTTGGATGTACCGTGCACTATTCAGTGTCCCCTCGACGATCACCAGTGGTGTACGGCCAGTGTAGGAGATCGCTCCCCACGCCATGATGCCGGGTGTTGGCCCTGTGTGCCTCGGTCGTATGCAGTCCTGATTGTGGCGCTCACCTGCACGGCGCCAAACACGCATACGACCATCATTGGCACCAAGGCAGAAGCGACTCTCATCGCTGAAGACGACACGTCTCCATTCGTCCCTCCATTCACGCCTGTCGCGACACCACTGGAGGCGGGCTGCACGATGTTGGGGCGTGAGCGGAAGACGGCCTAACGGTGTGCGGGACCGTAGCCCAGCTTCATGAAGACGGTTGCGAATGGTCCTCGCCGATACCCCAGGAGCAACAGTGTCCCTAATTTGCTGGGAAGTGGCGGTGCGGTCCCCTACGGCACTGCGTAGGATCCTACGGTCTTGGCGTGCAATCGTGCGTCGCTGCGGTCCGGTCCCAGGTCGACGGGCACGTGCACCTTCCGCCGACCACTGGCGACAACATCGATGTACTGTGGAGACCTCACGCCCCACGTGTTGAGCAATTCGGTGGTACGTCCACCCGGCCTCCCGCATGCCCACTATACGCCCTCGCTCAAAGTCCGTCAACTGCACATACGGTTCACGTCCACGCTGTCGCGGCATGCTACCAGTGTTAAAGACTGCGATGGAGCTCCGTATGCCACGGCAAACTGGCTGACACTGACGGCGGCGGTGCACAAATGCTGCGCAGCTAGCGCCATTCGACGGCCAACACCGCGGTTCCTGGTGTGTCCGCTGTGCCGTGCGTGTGATCATTGCTTGTACAGCCCTCTCGCAGTGTCCGGAGCAAGTATGGTGGGTCTGACACACCGGTGTCAATGTGTTCTTTTTTCCATTTCCAGGAGTGTATTTCAATTCCTATCGCAATGCACCGTATAGGAATGACTATTACGACAGACGTAAAAACAATGAGCACAATTATCAGCGTACATTTAATAACAGTCTATCTTATCAGCAGCAAGAACATTAGCAACAACAAATAATCATGAATGAACCAGACAATAGGTGTCATCTATAGCGTAACACGTCAGTAAGAAATAACAGAGCAGTTCAAATTGTGGATATGCCACAGCATCCTCCCGTAAATAACAGCACGTACGACATAATTTGACCAGACACAGTACAGGTTGCATATTCCAGTAACGTAAGCAATAATTTTGACACGCAGAATCTTGTTCACGAGAATGTTATTTGAAACACGCCTTGTTGAATGCACCACTTTTATCGCACCCAGACCTTACCAGAAATTTTTCCGTTGCCACCGATAGTTCTAACACCGCTTTAGGCGTACACATTTTTCAGGAAATTGAAGAAGATGGCTCTACAGTAATTGAAAACATCGCATTTGCAAGCCGCATTTTGTCACCTGCTGAACGAAATTATTCCGTCACAGAACTGGAAACATTATGTGTTGTATGGGCTTTTACGAGATTTAGGCATTTTCTTTATGGAAGACACACCACCGTTTACACAGACCACAGAGCGATACAATTTTTACTTTCAGCTAAATTTACTCACGACAGGTTAAGTAGATGGAAACTGTATTTACAGGAATTTAATTTTACGATTGTTCACATTCCCGGCATACAAAATGTTATAGCAGACGCACTATCGCGTTCTCTGAGCAACAATCAGCAAGACGTAGCAACCAACTTCTGCAAAGCAAATTTCAGTGTCATGTACATTCAGCAAATTGCATTTGAAAATTTTATTTCATCGTCATTACAGGACATAGCACAAGAGCAAAATAAAGACAATGTGTGGAAAGAAATTAAACACCTTTGGCTAGATAAGAATAATGTTACGATTAGGAACCACTACACTGTACGCAATGACATTCTGTTTCGTCGCTCTCATCCAGACAGCAACAATTGGTTATTATGCATTCCTGACGAACTGGTTAACAAATTAATCTGGTACACTCATTTAAGCTACGCACATTACGGAGCCAGAAAATGTTTTCTTATACTGAGACAGAACTGTTATTTTCCCAACATGGAAAAACGTATACGACAAGTTTTAGCGTCGTGTAAAATTTGCCAGAAAGCTAAGTCAGACACAACTTCACATATTCCTCCATTATATCCCATTATACCTGTTAAATTAAGACATATGGCCGCAGTAGACATTTTTGGTCCGATTCCCAGAACTAATAGAGGTTTTTGCTACATCTTTGTCGCTGTTGAACTCACTTCAAAATTTGTTACTTTCACACCGTTACGCAAAGCTACTGCTAAAACTGTTTCGAAAACATTTGTAAAACATTTTCTATTTCATGTAGGGCATGTGATGAAAGTAATTTCCGATAATGGATTACAATTTCGTTCTGCTATATGGACACGCATGTTACGAGCTAGAAACATTTCTCCGATCTATATATCCAAGTACCACGCTTCTTCGAACCCTTGTGAACGATTAATGAAAGAAATTGGTAAACTGTGTAGAATATATTGCCACAAAAGACATATTGATTGGGATACGTACATATTCTCATTCCAAGATGTAATTAATTCCATACCAAATGAATCCACTATGCTATCTCCGCCTGTTATACTGAAAAACGTTGAACCACCAAACAAAATTAAAGAATTAGTACACTTCCCTACCTGTCGTCGACTAAGACACCACGAAATAATTGACATTGCGCAGAACAACATCAAACGTGCCGCAGAGCGCCGGAGAAGACAGCAAAAACAGGTTTGTACACGCCGAGACTTTCACATTGGACAGAAGATATTAGTACGTACACACTATTTATCCAGCAAATTAAAAGGTAAGTGCAGTAAATTTGAACTTCTATACGCAGGTCCATATCGGATTCGCAGTATACCTCACCCCAATGTAGTACACGTCGAAACTCTGAGAACCAGAAAATCGAAAGGAAACCACCACCTATCCAACATAAAACCCTTTATTGAGTGAACATACTTTACGATTTATCACACTATAATGCTATTTACTAGGTTTTATGATCATTTATGCAATTATATTCACATGACTAATTATTGATGATTATCGTATTTTTTCTTGGCAAGTGCCCGGCAAGGTAAGGTTAGCAGGTCGCTCTTCTTGTCGTTACACATCGGACCGTGCACATTTTCCATTTTTTTTTGTGTGTATGATTGTTTTCCAGTTTTGTTTGTATGCACTGTGAAATAGTTAAGGTATAACACACCGGTTGACTTTGACACATTTTTGCCCTATGATATCTCAACATCGTGACTATCTACATTTTTTTTTTTTTTTTTTTTTTTTGCTGCTGCATTGTGATTGTACATTTTTTGCCTTTGAACACTGTCTATGCTTTTGACATATTACGTTTTCTGTCATGTTATGCTGTATGCTTAATTGTGCCACCATTAACAAGTCATTATTTAGTGGGTATATGATTTAAATGCAAGGCATTAATCTTTGTTCATCAATTTCAGAAAGAAATGATGCGTAAAGGAAATAAATTAAACAGAAATGGGAATTTCACCTACGGAATAGACGAAAGAAGATGCAAACACCTTATGAGGAAGAGTAAATGGATCAGAATTAACAAGCATTAACAAGAATATATTATACTCATCGTAGAATAGCAGTCTTAACTAATTTTTTATTTCAGAATACAAGGCTATTGATGCAGGCTGTCAGACAGAACTACACATCTTAGTTTTAGTGGTGAAATATGCTAGAGATAAGGAATAGTTGTGTAATGAGTAATGAAGTGATTTTTTGCAGATGATAATGAATGCTGATGAAGAGTAATGATGAAGAATATGCTACTATGAATAATGAAGTTTTTCTTTACAGGTGATGATAATAATGAAGTTAAGATAATATGGATAATGAAGTTTTTCTTTACAGATGAGGATGATGTTGAAGTTTCTGTATTTATGCTATGTAGTTATTTAAGTATTTGTTGCAGTTTGTTTTGACAGTATGTTTTATATCGTATGGTATGATGACTGAAGGTTTTGGAAAGGACAGCTATGGAACACATTTTTATACACATTTCACTACCTGTTAATTCGAAGTTCACTACTTTTCAGCATAGTCTGCGTTTCTTCTTTCAGCTCAATAATCCATTTTGTATTGTAACCTCCCCACAGAAATTTTGAAAGACAAAAAAATAATAAATGGGAGCCAAGCGTAACCTCCCTAGCAATTAAATTTAATGACAATAAAAATGAGAAAGCTCTCACGAAATTAATGAAAAACAATTCAATGCTAATGAGACTTCAGTGACAATGTAAACTCAATTAAACCGAAATATCGGTCTTTGGCCCTGCGCAAAAAAAATCAGAATTAATTTCTTACCTCATTGAAACTGCATGTCAAATTTCTGCTCTTATTGTTGGCCACGGCTTGGAGGAAATGCATCGCAAGTTATATATTTTTTTTTTTTTTGAAATTCAACTGAAACTTTTCTTTAAAGGAAATGGAAGGAAATCGTTCGTTCCATTAAATAGTTCTTTTGTTAAAAAAATTGCTTTAAAATCAAAATTATTGTTGGGGCACTTGTTGAAAATTAATTACAATAAATAAACTTTACATTATCTGATGTGCGCAATGCAGCTTGGTTACCTTAATTAACAATATACCTCATTCAGCATCTTGACCAGAGACCCATGTCGACGCCTGCGACTGCGTCCCGCTCGCGACCGTACTCGACTACTACTGCTACCAGACTGCACTGGCCTACTGTTACCGACAGACTACTGCTCGCAACTCTCGCGCGGTCAAGCGCAGACTAGGAACGACAAATAGCTCTCTGGTCAGAGACTCTGCAATGCCTCGCCATCGCCGGCACACAACATACGTTTTTCAGTATTTTTTTTTTCTAGGAGAAGCTTTTCATGATACTAAACTTGTTACTTATTATACCTGTTCTAGTACTTGCATTTTTATTTTTTACCCATTTGTGTCTATAATTTATAAATGTGATCACATATACTGCCTTGTTACATAGCCTTGCTACAGCCGACTCATGACAAATGACGTTACCTATCCTCATTTGCAGCAATAGGTCAAAAGCAAAAATTGTTATGCCTCAGCAATTAATTATTGATCCCAACGCAATGCATTGCTAGCACAAAAACAAAAAAAAAAATGTATTACCAGTCCCAAATACTGCTACTAGTTTAAGAGAATTCTGAATAATACTGATCAGCTCTGAATAGTATGTCACTTCAGTAATGAGTTCTTAATGATACAAAAAAAAAATTATAAAATAATGCTTTGTAACTGGCAAATAACTGCCACTGTTTATTGTAATGAGACTACTTATAATGCCCATGATTATTAATGCTATGACTGTAATTAACTGATTTTTAAACATGACTTCTTAATGGTGTGTATCACCAGTTTCAAATAATGCTACTCATTTAAGAGAGTTCTGAATAATACTGTATGATGAACAATGTTTTATACTATTCAATACTTGCTGGCCATTAAGTGCCAATAATTAAGGTAACTAAATAAATTATGTTATTAATTATGCCATTAATTAGCTCCTGTTTTCAATGATGACTTTTCATGTTTTGGTAACTGGCCACTGAGTGCCAATAATTAATGTAACTAAATGACTTATGTTATTAATTATGCGATTAATTAGCTCCTGTTTTCAATGATGACTTTTCATGTTTTGGTAACTGACCACTGAGTGCCAATAATTAATGTAACTAAACGAATTATGTTATTAATTATGCCATTAATTAGCTCCTGTTTTCAATGATGACTTTTCATGTTCTATAACTGGCCACTGAGTGCCAATAATTAATGTCACTAAATGAATTATGTTATTAATTATGCCATTAATTAGCTCTTGTTTTCAATGATGACTTTTCATGTTTTGGTAACTGGCCAATGAGTGCCAATAATTTGTATAACTCAATGTATTATGTTAATGCTAGGCCAATAATTGACTCTCTTTTTCAATGAAGACTTCTGATGAACATTATTCTGTCATACTAAATATGTTTTGTAACTGGCCAAAGACTCCCGCTGTTTATTGTAATACGATTACCCATGATGCCAATAACTTAATTTTATGAACATTATTCTGTAATACTAAATTCATGGTACAGAAATGATCAATAACTGGGCTATGAATGCCGCAAACTACTAATGTAATTCCTAATCAAGACTAGTCTGTGGCTTAATGTCCTTCACCTTCTGACCTAACTACCTGGAATTACTGTAATATCCATTTGTCTTGTCCATCCTTATGATCATGGAGCACTATATTTGGTTTTTGCACTAATTCTACGTTGGTGTGCCTTGTAAGAGCGTGGTGTTGACACGACATGCTGTCCACCACCGTGAGCGATGGAGACGATATTATGGTCCCACTGTTTGGTGTACCTGATGTACTGCCAAAATGATAACAGGAAATATTACTACGACATTTCAGTGTCTTGGATACGCTGATAAATACTTCTGGGAAAAGAACTGCAAATTGTCTCACTTGGTGTTGTACTTTTGTGGAAAGATATGGACTTTCAGAGCAGCTGTGTGCAGCCTAAAGTGCTACAACCATGATGCCATCCTTCCCTTTCCTATCCTAAATCTTGTAACATAGTGAAAATCATTTTTTTGCTAACATCATTTATATTCATGGCCTATACATTTTTTTTCGATTTGCTGAACTCCAGTGCAAGTACACTTATGTCACTGGTCAACATGATTTTTTTTTTTGCCATTATGTTTATTTGTTGTGAAAATGCTAAAGACATTTTTCCGATTTGTTGATATATTCTGAAGTACAGTATATGTGCACTCTTGTTATTTATATTGTACATACATTTTGTGATTTGATGATTTTTTGTCATTACATTTAGTTGTTGCGAAAACGTTGAAGAATTTTTCAGTGCATGTGCACTTATGTTGTATGTTAATATGTTTTCTACTGAACTTCAGTGCCTGTGCACTTTTCTCATTTTTCAATATGATTTGTACTCATTCTGTATACTTTTTATGATTTCCTGATATGTTCATTACTGCAGTGCATATGCACCTATGTCATTTGTTACTCATTGTATATACATTTTGTCATTTGCTGATATGTTCTCAACTGCAGTGCATGTGCACTCATGTCACTTGTCAACATGATTTTTTGCCATTCTGTTTATTTGTTCAAAAAATGCTAAAGAATTTTTTCAGTGCATGTGCACTTTGTTATCTATCAAATAATTTGTATATACATTTTTCTGATTTGCTAATATGTTTTGTACTCTTATTTTGTCTTTGTCTGAAATGTTTTGTACTCGGTGCATGTGCACCACATTTAATTTATGTACTACATTTGAATATTCTGTAAATTGTAAAAATTGATTAATTAAAGAAAAAATTTTGCCACGCTTGGCAAGTCCAAATGACTCACTATCGCTGCCAAATATTTGAATTATGAATTATGAAACACGTATGTTGTGTGGCAGTGATGGCGAGGCATTGCAGAGTCTCTGACCAGAGAGCTATTTGTCGTTCTTAGTCTGCGCTTGACCGCGCGAGAGTTCAGTTCTGTGGCAGTCGAGTTACGAGACAGTTCAGTTGCGGGTTAGCAGTTGTGTGTGAGCAGTCGGCGGGCGTCGACATGGCATTCTGGTCAAGATTCAGGACGAGGTATATTATTTTTAAATAAGGTAATGAAGCAGCATTGCGCTCAGCTAATGATGTAAATTAACTGTAACTAATTTGTCCAAGAATCGCCCCAATAATAATTTTGTTTTCAAAGCAATTTTTTTAACAAAGAATCCTTTAATGAAAGATATATTTCCCTTGCTATTCCTTAAAGAAAAGTTTCCCTTAAATTCAAAATTTTTGCAATGAATTTCCTCCAAGCTATGGCGAAAAATAAGAGCAGACGCAGTTTTACTAAGGTAAGAATTACAGTTTAATTAGTGAACAGGGCCTAAGATCGACATTTCGGTCTGTTTGTGTTTTCATTGTCACTGAGATTTTATTATCACTGAATTGACTTTCATTTTTTGTGAGGAACTTAACTTGGGTCAGATAGCTAGTTTTCATTTAATTTTCATTGTCATTAAATTTATTTGCTGGGAGGTTACATTAAGTTGTATTCTAGTTAACATTCAATTATTGTGTTCAAAATTTCTCTGGGAGGTTACACTTAGCTCAATGTCCATTTGCATTTAAAATAATATCTTTTAAATTTTTGTGGGGAGGTTACAGTTGTTGAGAAAAACCTAGGCACAAGTGAGGTAACTGCGAGGAAGCCATAGATAACGAAAGAAATACTTCAGCTGATCGACTGACGAAGGAAGTACAAAAATGTGCCGAGAAATTCAGGAACACGCAAATACAAGTCACTTAGGAACGAATGAAATAGAAAGTGCAAGGAATACAAATAAAACAGTTTCTGCTTCAGCACTTGTTTATTTTTCCAACACGAGTTTCGATAGCTTACATTATCTTCTTCGGGTGGAGAACTGTTGCTTTACATAGCTGACCTTGGTGAAGAGTATAGACATATTTTCACAGTAGCAGACCAAGGGCAGTGTAGTTTACGTTGCATCTTTTGAGGGACGGTAGAGTCGTAAAAGTCTGCATACTGTTGCCTCGTATATGTCCTCTCCATTGTACATTACACTTACACTTACAAGCAAGGGCGGTAGCACTGAGAGTAAACTGATAATTCCACTGTTGAATGCAGAAAAAAGAGCGGATGGGTGGAAAGATTACTGTGAGGGCCTCCACGAAGAGGAAGACTTGTCCGATGATGTGACAGGAAGACAGAGTTTGGAATACATCCAACAAATAATTGAGGGCGTAAGGTGCAACTGGTACTGTGAGACGACAAGGTTGGCACAGTTGAGGAGCTCATGGCAGATCGCATCAAACCAGTCACAAGAGTGATAACATTTTTAAAAAAAACTTTCCGTTGCATTCAAGAATGGAACGTGTAAGGATGTCTACTTGTGCGTTCTTTGTGCGAAGTCCTGTTTTACCAGTTGTACCAGCTGCATTCGTGCGATACCTACGTATTAGACAGCTAGGGGGCTGAACAATATTTGTACTTTGTGTGTGGCAGGTTTTAAAGAGAGTCTGACAGTTCCGGTTTTTCAAAATTTTCTGATGTACGTTATCGCCAATCAAGACTGAGACGATTCGTACCACCTATTTTTATATATGTTCGATATCCTTTGTTAGTCTGATAGATACAGATCCATGGCCACTTTAAGGCCCAAGCGACACAAGCGAAAATTTGGGGTGCAAAGCCAAGAGGAGTGCCAGAGGCACCACAACTCTAAGATTTCTATACAGCTCGCATCAAAATTAGTGGCGACGAATCGACACAGGTGAAGGTACACAAGGAAAAAGTGGGGTAGAGGAGAGGTGCACGTTCTCGAACCGGCACGGTATGGATCCCGTGTTTTAGAGTGGTACCAACTATGTCCTGTCTACGATTTTGTATGAAACCTCCAGGATTGCAGTATCCAACCAAAGATATGCGGTCTGCTGTTTACTGTATCTACAGCTGTAATCATACCATGATCACTACGTGACACTGTCAGCTGTATTGGAGGCCATCTCAGAATTTAAACACGTTTGTTGTTCTTATTACAGGAGTTTATTCGCCAAGATCGCAGAAAACTACATAATGATTTCTAGCTGCAGCGAAATTAAATTGCCATTTTCAGGTCATGTAATTTTTTTTTCGATACACGTGATCTGGAGAAGGCGGTTTGGACGACCTGGCCAAATAAACTTCTGTAATAGGGAGAACAACTGTGTTTGTGATCATTCCAGTTTGCATCTCCAGACGCAATGAGCCCCAAATACTTAAGCTAGTTGTCAGTCTTTTCACACTGAAGAAATTTTTGTCGAGTCAGACTGGATATTATTGCTACTGCTATCATCATATTAATGTTTTCGGAGTTGCCTGTGAAGATTGCCTGTCGGTGTTGGGGCCCCCTTTTAATATCACTCGGAGACACGTCGCCTACAAATCGAGTCACATTAAACTCCCCCAGACTATGAATAAGACGAAAAAGATCGAAACATGTTCTTTATACTTCTTACAAAACTAGCTGTAAATTGTTTATCTATTGTTGATTACATAAGTTCATGACAAGCTCGTTTCGGCATATGCGCCGTTATCAAGTGTTTCAGTTAACATTACATTTACATTTCATTTTATTCTACGTCATTCCACGTCTGTGTGATAGTAGTATGATTTTTATATCATATTACACTTACGTCTAGATGGAGTGACGTCCATAAATCAGCTTATAATGTAAATTATTTTATGTACAAATGTTGTTAAATAGGTTACTTATTTACTTTCGATAAAAATTTCGTGCTATTTTTTGACAGTTGTAAAATGACAAATTGTTCCAGGGATGCTTCATGTTTACAAGAAAATTATATCTGATGTAGTCAGAGATTTTTTTGCCAGAGATTGTGCATTATGTATATGCGCGATATTAATGTCTATTACTTTTTGGTTTATCGTGTTGTGTTCATCCGTTTTCTTTTTCTGTAGTCCGTCTCTTCATTTAGAATGTCATACGAATATCTGGTTGGGTGTACATAAATTTTAGTTCTTTTAAAATGTTCATGGTTTGATCTTTTGATATCCTGTGTAGAATTTCCAAAGGGTTTTCTATTGTGATCGCTCTATGATTTTTGTTTTTTAAGTGTAGGTAAAGCTTGGTCGGTTGCTTTCTTAAAATTTCATCCTATTTGTTCGATGTAAGAACTATTGCAGTCGTAGCAGGAAATTTTGTAACATCTGGATTAGAAAAGATAGTGACGTCGCTTTTCCTGATCTCAATTTTTTTTGTAAGTTATTGGCAGTATCAAATGCCATCCGCATTTTGGTATTCCTTAAAAATTTGTTTATTTTGTTTGATATGATTGATAGGATAAACAAAAATCGATAGACAACATCAAGATCGCATATCTACGTAATGCACAATATCTCTAAGATATAATTTACTTGTAAACATTATGGCACTATAGACTTACGCTGTACGTTGTTTTGAATCCAGCGTGGGCGGGGCTTACCGCTATTTTAAGTAGCTGTAACAGTCCTGGTGTTAGAAGCTTAGTCAGGTGGTGAAGGAAAAGGGTCATAAGTATAGTTACGTTGGTACACACTCAAATGTATGACAACGTACGATCGGGATAGAGGCACGTACTTTTTAAGTGCCATCATTCCCCGTGGCCTGGGTGAAAGGAATGGTGGAGAAAATGCATTTATTCATCTAAGAAAGAAAATAATCGGACTTCGTAATTAAATGAAAAGAAATATCGTAGGTTCTGAATGTAGCTGCAATTATGACCTAAATATTGAAATTGCCCTTGGCGGCCACGAAGGGAAAGAGATGAACAGATTCACGTACCTCTCATGTTGACCAGAGCCTTTGTGGAGATCGCCGCCTCCATCTAAATTCTCCATAACAAAATTAAAATAATAATAATCTTCCAGAGTTACAGGAGCTGGGATCAATGGTATCGAATCATTCTGTTTAGAAATTGCTTTCATTATTTATCACGATTTCACTAGTAGAATTACACAGAACGTATTATCGCCAGGACATGAGAACAACGAAAGGTAACTAAAATTAAGGCTAATAAACGAAGAGCGTAACGCTTCTTTTGTCAGTCAGTGTTAAACACTTCTCAAGTGGATCTTTGGTGTGTGAGTCGAATAATTATCTATACATTTATCAATAAGAAAAAATTATTAAGTTACTTTATATAGCCCAAAACATTAGCCGACTGCTGTTTACGATTGCTTCTTGCATGCAACGACTGTTTTAAATACTAAAAATTACTGTGCTTGCATGAATAGCGCAGTTCAGGAAGGCAATTACGACCGTTTTTCTGTACTTCAGTGCGTGTTTGCTCCACTAATATGACCCATTTGGCTTCGTTGATTTAACTTTTTTTTTATCATTTCGAATAACCAAGAAGAGAAGGTTGTGTTGTGGAAAGGATGCTTTCGTAATGCATTTTATTCCACTTTTACTACATTAGTATCGATGAAAAGTGAAACTGGAAGTCTGGAACTAATGCTCGTTTGCTTACTGGTACTGCTTCCTGTTAGTCACATTTTCAGCTTTCAACTTATGTATAGAACATTTTTAATGTTCATGTTTGCAAAAAACTACCTACATGTTCTTTGTTACCCCATAAACGAGAGCAAGAAGGAAATAAGCAGGCATGCTATCGTATCTTGTGCATGTCAACAAAGTGAACGATTATTGACATGTCAAAAAACAGACCTGCGTAGAAGTATACCTCCATCCATCATAGTGATCTTAATTTGTTATATTGTCAGTGCATTAGCTTCACGGTAGTTTACACATCTTATCTCTTTGAAATCTTACCCACGACGCTTCATTCAGTTTGTGGCCAATAGTAGCAATTTACGGGGTAAAAAACGATGTATTTTAAACATTTTCCAGCATTGTGCATAGCTAAAAATCAAGTGAAGAAAATGGTCTGAAACGCTTAAGACCACATAAATGGATATATCGCTTTTAACGGGTGTGTAAGAATTTTTCTTAGTAATGATTGTCTGAGTGTATAAGATATAGACCTACCATTCCAACAGTACCCCATTTACTTCGTTTTCCGGAATATTTCTAGCCAGTAACTTGTCAATTTTTCAGGGATAATCAAACGTAGCACAGTTGTAATGTACGTCGAATTTCATTCTGAGGTTTTCAAAATGTATTAGCCTGTATAACATGCTTTATGATATGCCAGTAGTTAGTTAGTTACGTAGTTAGTTTCGAGTTCCCTGTATCATTTTAACGATAAATCATGATGGTTCTGAACGCGTCATTGTACATTGACATCGATTTTTTTTATAAATGTGTCTCCACGCTGAACATTTATTTGCTTTTTAATCAGTGACAGACATGTTAACCATCGCCATTTACAAATTATAGTTATAGATAATCTTCTACGGAATAGGTGGAGTTGTCAAAGTGAAACGTTTTCAGTTTAGTTTCAAATTTTACTTTGCTGTCTGTCAGGCATTTTATTCAATGGGTAAGTGATCAAAATTTTTTGTTGTAGCATTGTGATCCCTTGTTTGTGCTGCAGAGAACCTTAATGTGGCGTAATGCATGTCATTTTTTTCTTCTGGTATTGTAATTATGTACAATATTGTTCCTGTTGAAGTGCAGTGGATTATTTACAACAAACTTCATGAGAGAATAATTATACTGTTCAACGGATAGATCGCTACTCGCATGGCGAACAGCAGGCACGTGCCACGAAAAAGTGCCAGCATAAGTTTCCACCCAAAGCCAACTTCAGAAAGGAAGTGAAACACACATACACATTCATACAATCATACACACGAAACTCATACACACATAACCGCTGACTCCGGGTGTTGTAGCCATAATCTTTTCTAACGGGGGAGGAAATGTGACGAATGAGTGATTATTAGCGGGAGGAGCTTAGGGCATGAGATGCTGCCGCAAGAATCAGCGTGGTTACGTAGCAGTGCGTCGTGCGGGGACGAGACTGTTGATAGAGTGTGACTCAGATGTCGGAGCATTTGCGATTTGGAAGGCAATGAAAAGCACAGAAAAGAAGAGAAAGAACTGACACCGTGTAAAGTAAGGCAAATCTACAGTCAAATGATATAAATAAAACCATTAAGATAAAAGTAAACAGTACAACCATAATTCATGCATACAAAAGAAAATATTACTTGAACGACTCCGCTTACGAATGGAATGCGATTCCTTGAAACTTTAAACTATGATCGGTTTGATTGGTAAATCCGTACGCAAAGCAAGCTGGCAGTTTTAACGAAACAACCACGTGGAGGCATGAACGCGGTGAAACTAATGTTTCGGGCTGCTTAAAATGGCGAACGTCGACTTCAAGTTTGTGACGTTATGACAGCTACCTTCTTTTTTTGCCTCCAAGCTAAACATAAAGTATCATTGGAACACTGTGTCATTTTACAGCTGTCAAAAAATAGCACTAAATTTCTATTGAAAGTAAATACCTGATTTACGTTATAAAGATGTTTTACGGCAGTCAGTCCATCAGTATAATATACGATAAAGACTCATAGTTGAAACATGGGACTTAGGGAAGCCAGAATTTGGGTGAGGACAGGGCCTTACTCAGTTACCGTTGGTTGCTCAGTTTTTTTTTTTTTTTTTAATATCACGTACCGGTACTCTTTATTTGGAACCAATTGCATATAAGGTTGACAATAAGGAACAATTATCAAATCTGACTGTTAAAACAATATCTAATTAAAAATTCTTTGGACAAATTACATTCACGGCTGAAGGCCTTATTGACATGGAACTCAAATTATTTATCGGCTGAAGGCCCCAATAGTAATTACTCAAAACAATTTGATGGTTGAAGGCCTAGATAGCAAATTCTTACTAAGATATTATAAAAAAGGACAAATTATATTAAGAGACAATATCTAATTAAAAATTCCTAGGACAAATTGTATTCATGGCTAAAGGCCTTATCTGATCAAATCAAGAGAAAAGTAGGCCTCAGACAGTGCTCCAAGGATCGACCTGGGAAAACTTCGTAAACGATGAGACAAGCAGCCAAGAGTTTTATTCACTTAACTAGATGGGAACTCAAACTAGTGACAGTTTAAATGCCGGCCAACACTCTCGCATCATCTACCTAACGTCTGATAACCAACACAATGATGGAATAACCCTGGCAAGGCGGAACCGGTGGACAGCACTGCGTCTTCTGAATCCGGTGTTTAGAACATCCACAAGCAGAAGGACCCACTACGACCAAAGTAGTAAATAAAAAAAAACAAATATTCGAACCACAATCAAGAAGGCTGTCGAACTACACGCCTTACCAGACAGCAGCGACAAGGTGAGGAAAAGTACACTGCCGCGAAAATACGCTAACCAGCAGGGCAGGTAACTGGGACGTTAGCGGCCACTAGGCAGAAAAATACCGCTGGTTGAACCTCAACAATAAACATAAGGAATCGAATGATTAATAGTAAAAGGTGGAGGATGGCTAGTTCATTTCACCAATTCCAAACACTCCACTCGTGGCTCTTTGTCTCAGCGACCCTGCGAGCAGCAACGCACAAACAAACGGCGTGATCTCAAAATAGTGGAGGTTTCACTACTGGGTTAATGTTCACTCACGTCAAACATCGTGGGTCCGGTGGAGAACGAGGTTTTGGCGCTCGCAACTACAGCCCCTCGATCCGGCAGTGCCTGCGTGCCGCCAGCAGTCCAGGCACGTCCGCGTGTTGTCAGACCTCACTGCTGGTCCGTCCCAACCCAACCACCCGACACACTCTGACCCGCAAAACACTTGACGTCCCTCAAAGATAGTACCACCGTACTAGATATCGATAACGTCTGCTGCTGCCACTCGCTGACAGACAACGCTAGCAAACATAGTGGCGCCAATAAACACAAGAAGAAAACGAGACGCCACCATCCCTATTACACGATGCCACCCTACCAACAGCACCAACGCGAGCCGCAACACAGCTCAATAGTAATATTACATGAAAGCAGATTGACTTAGAATAAAATGATATAAAAACGTAATATCAACAGCAACATTTGATAATGGCACATGTTCTGAAACAAGCTTGTCTTGAACTTAATCAATCAACAGGAAACAAACAATGTGCAGGTAATTTTGTAAAAAGTACACTACTGGCCATTAAAATTGCGACACCAAGAAGTAATACAGATGATAAACGGGTATTCATTAGACAAATGTATTATACTAGAACTGACATGTGATTACATTTTCACGCAATTTGGGTGCATAGATCCAGAGAAATCAGTACCCAGAACAACCACCTCTGGCCGTAATAACGGCCTTGATACGCCTGGGCATTGAGTCGAACAGAGCTTGGATGGCGTGTACAGGTATAGCTGCTCAAGCAGCTTCAACGCGATACCACAGTTCATCAAGTGTAGTGACTGGCGTATTGTGACGAGCCAGTTCCTCGGCCACCATCGAGCAGACGTTTCCAATCGGTGAGAGATCTGGAGAATGTGCTGGCAAGGGCAGCAGTCGAACATTTTCTGTATCCAGAAAGGCCCGTAAAGGACCTGCAACATGCAGTCGTGCATTATCCTGCTGAAATGTAGGGTTTCGAAGGGATCGAATGAAGGGTAGAGCCACGGGTCGTAACACATCTGAAATGTAACTACCACTGCTCAAATTGCCGTCAATGCGAACAAGAGGTGACCGAGACGTGTAACCAATGGCACCCCATGCCTTCACGCCGGGTGATACGCCAGTATGGCGATGAGGAATACACGCTTCCAATGTGCATTCACCGCGACGTCACCAAACAGGGATGCGACCATCATGATGCTGTAAACAGAACCTGGATTCATCCGTAAAAATGACGTTTTGCCATTCGTGCATCCAGGTTCGTCGTTGAGTACACCATCGCAGACGCTCCTGCCTGTGATGCAGCGTCAAGGGTAGCTGCAGCCATGGTCTCCGAGCTGATAGTCCATGCTGCTGCAATCGTTGTCTAACTGTTCGTGCATATGGTTGTTGTCTTGCAACCGTCCCCATCTGTTGACTCAGGGATCGAGACGTGGCTGCACGATCCGTTACGGCCATGCGGATAAGATGCCTGTCATCTCGACTGCTAGTGATTCGAGGCCGTTGGGATCCAGCACGGCCTTCCGTATTACGCTGCTGAACCCACCGATTCCATATTCTGCTAACAATCATTTGGTCTCGACCAACGCGAGCAGCAATGTCGCGATACGATAAACCGAAATCGCGATAGTCGGAAACGTGATGGTAAGCATTTCTCCTCTTTACTCGAGACATCACAACAACGTTTCACCAGGCAACGCCGGTCAACCGCTGTGTGTGTATGAGATATCGGTTGGTAACGTTCCTCATGTCAGCACGTCGTAGGTGTCGCCACCGGCGCCAACCTTGTGTGAATGCTCTGAAAAGCTAATCGTTTGCATATCACAACATCATCTTCCTGTCGGTTAAATTTCGCGTCTGTAGCACGTCATCTTCGTGGTGTAGCAATTTTAATGGGCAGTAGTGCATATATTCGCTAAATTGCTTGAGGACAATACCGGAGTGTTTCCTTTAGAAAGAACGTGGGTGATTTCCTTATCCAGTCCTCGTTTATGTTCTGTCTGTGATGAACTTCCTGTCGACGAGACGCTAAAGCCCACTTTTCTCTCTCTTCATTTCTCTGCTAATTGGACGCACCACTTTAGTTCAGTTTAAAGCTCTCAGCGAAGGAACACCAGCAACCGACCTGCTGCAGGACGAGAGAGCCTCATACCAAAATCTCGCTCTCAGAGCGGAAAACCAGCGGTGGGGAGAGGTTCAAATGGCTCTGAGCACTATGGGACTTAACATCTATGGTCATCAGTCCCCTAGAACTTAGAACTACTTAAACCTAACTAACCTAAGGACAGCACACAACACCCAGCCATCACGAGGCAGAGAAAATCCCTGACCCCGCCGGGAATCGAACCCGGGAACCCGGGCGTCGGAAGCGAGAACGTTACCGCACGACCACGAGATGCGGGCGGTGGGGAGAGGATCGAAACTGCCACTGGGCGTTACAGTGGCGAATTGTCCGACAGCCACGCCGCTGACGTATCACGCCTCTCGCAAAAGTGTGTAGCGTGCGCCCGTCCCGTGTGTGTGCGCTGTGTCAATACGCGGAAGCGCCAAAAAGTACATCGGCCTCGCCCATTGTGCGGATCGGCGCGACGCTCGCGATATTGACAGTGCGTCGGCGTCCGCGTCGTCGGTGACAGATCGGACGGCTGCCTGTGACGCGGCGCCGCGAATCACACGGCCGCCCGCCGCGGGGCGCCGACCACCCACACATCCGCCCACGCGCCGCCCTCTGCCCACACCCCTCTCTGTCCGTTCTACACTTTGTCAGCGTCACCGTCACAGCTTCGTCCTCTTTGTCAAGTTAATAAGCGGGACTTACAGATACAGCCTGATAAAGACCATGTTAGGAGCTTAATGAATTTTCAACAAAACATTAGACATACACCGTATCCAATTATTAGTTTCGCAATGAAATACACTGCCGAAAAAAATAGTACGCCTGGAAAGACGTCGTCGGTTTTCATTCGATGGCGGTATATGCCACGTGGGGTACAGTAGAGGTACTGATAATGGTTTCAGCGTCGTCCGCCAACAGATAGCGTAATGATATAACTACCAGAATGCCATCTGCGTCTAACCTTTAATAGGGAATGCTCAAAGCCAGAAGGCTCAATGTGTTGCAAACATATGAAGCAAGCAGACAAACATGCCACGGAAATACACCTGTGCTTCCTACAGGCAACTGAGCGAGTTTGAAAGTGGTCAAATTGTGGCCTTCTGAGCGGCAGAATAATCCTTTCGGAGAACTGCCAAACAAGTAGAAAATTCTGCCTCAGGTGTGCGAGGATGTTGATATCAGTGGTCGCGTGAAAATTCTCACATACGTAGACGAGATTCTGGAAGTCCATGCACGACAGACGTAGGCCAGGATCGTTCTGTCCTAAGGGAAGCAGTGGTAGATTGTGAAGCTACCACAGTACAGACAAAAGAGCTTGTGAGCCCAGACGTGTGAACACGAACTGTTGCGAACCGGTATTTAGCAACGGGACTATGGACGCGCGCATCTACATCTACACCTACATCTACATACATACTCCGCAATCCACCATACGGTGCGTGGCGGAGGGTACCTCGTACCACAACTAGCATCTTCTCTCCCTGTTCCACTCCCAAACAGAACGAGCGAAAAATGACTGCCTATATGCTTCTGTACGAGCCCTAATCTCTCTTATCTTACCTTTGTGGTCTTTCCGCTAAATATAAGTTGGCGGCAGTAAAATTGTACTGCAGTTAGCCTCAAATGCTCGTTCTCTAAATTTCCTCAGTAGCGATTCACGAAAAGAACGCCTCCTTTCCTCCAGAGACTCCCACCCGAGTTCCTGAAGCATTTCCGTAACACTCGCGTGGTGATCAAACCTACCAGTAACAAATGTAGCAGCCCGCCTCTGAATTGCTTCTATGTCCTCCCTCAATCCGACCTGATAGGGATCCCAAATGCTAGAGCAGTACCCAAAGATAGGTCGTATTAGTGTTTTATAAGCGGTCTCCTTAACAGATGAACCACATCTTCCCAAAATTCTACCAATGAACTGAAGACGACTATCCGCCTTCCCCACAACTGCCATTACATGCTTGTCGCACTTCATATCGCTCTGCATTGTAACGCACAAATATTTAATCTACGTGACTGTGTCAAGCGCTACACTACTAATGGAGTATTCAAAAATTACGGGATTCTTTTTCTTATTCACCTGCATTAATTTACATTTATCTATATTTAGAGTTAGCTGCCATTCTTTACGCCAATCACAAATCCTGTCCAGGTCATCTTGTTTCCTCCTACAGTCACTCAACGACGACACCTTCCCGTACACCACAGCATCGTCAGCAAACAGCCGCACATTGCTATCCACCCTACCCAAAATATCATTTATGTAGATAGAAAACAACAGCGGACCTACCACACTTCCCTAGGGCACTCCAGATGATACCCTCACCTCCGATGAACACTCACCATCGAGGACAACGTACTGGGTTCTATTACTTAAGAAGTCTTCGAGCTACTCACATACTTGGGAACCAATCCCATATGCTCGTACCTTAGTTAGGAGTCTGCAGTGGGGAACCGAGTCAAACGCTTTCCAGAGGTGAAGGAATATGGCATCCGTCTGATACCCTTTAGCCCCCCCTTCCGCTCAGGCCAAAGCTTCGACGTGTACGGCTCGACTGGTGCATTCAGACGACCACTTTGAAGATGGAATGGAGCATCTTGGTCTTCAGCGGTGAAATGTTCTGCTTGTAAGTAAGTGATGGTGTGCGACAAGTTACAGCCCTCTTTCATGTGGGATATTTCTGGAGCGGACGCTAAACAGCGCTCGGTTCGTGCAGAATGTTGTTCATCCCGTTCTTGCAACAGGAAGGAGATGTGTGTTTCAACAGGATAATGCTCGCCCACACACTGCCCGCTAAAATCAAAATGCTCTACAAGAGACGCAGCAACTTTCCTGTCCAGGGCGATCTCCGGACTTATCTCCAATCGAGCACGTGTGGGATATAATGGGACAAGAAGTGACACTCATCAAGCAACAACCCTTACAGAACTATGTGAACAGGTCGAGCAGGTGTGGCATAACGTATCCCAGGACAGTATTCGCCATCTGTACGATTGACGATGCATCAGCGCCTGCACTGCCGCCCATGCAGGGCACACCACGTACTAATATTGGGTTTTCGGCATGTGTAGATATCTTGTCCCTTAGAACCGCTTCTAGTATTGATCTGTAAATGTAATCATTTCATGTACTCCATATGCACTGTACCAAAAATAAATCTTTAGTGACTTTGAAACACTTAAAATGGGAACTAATTTTATTCTGGCAGTGTATTAGTGAGGGAAAAAAAATTCTAGGTGAACTTGTCACGTAAAATTTGGATTAAATTCCAAGATTTCGATGACTGCCTTCATCGTCAGCATCAGAAGCTATGTCTGACTGCCCTTAAATAGGCGAGGCTCCCACTTTTATGTCCAAGCGACAGCACCTATTTGGCGTCGTGGTGACATCACGGAAATGGCGCATATTGAGGCGGTGTTCCGCTTTTCTTGTTTTTTTTTTTTTTTTTGTTTTATTTCCCGCCACGAGTACCTCTCATGCACCAACCTTTTCATCTCAGAGCAGCAATTTCAAATTACGTCCTCAATTATTTGCTGGGTGTATGTATTCCAAAGTCTGTCTTCCGCCCCAGGTTTCACCCTTCTCTATAGCTTCCTCTACTACCATGGAAGTTATTCCGTGATGTCTTAACAGATGTCCTATCATGATGTCCTGTCTTCTTGTCAGTCTTTTTCACATGCTCGTTTCCTCGCCGATTCTGCAGAGAACCTCCTCCTTTCTTACCTTATCAGACCACTTAATTTTTAACATCCTTCTGTGCTATTACATCTCAAATGCGTCTATTCCCTTCTGTTCCGTTTTTCCCACAATGTATGTTTCTCTACCACACAGTGCTGTGTTCCAAATGTACGTTCTCAGGAACTTCTTCTTCAAATTAAGGCCCATGTTTGAGTCTAGCAGACTTCTGTTGGCCAGGAATGACATTTCTGCCAGTGGTGGCCTGCTTTTTATGTCCTTGCTGCGTCCATCATAAATTACTTTGCCGCCTAGTAGCAAAATTCCTGGTGACGTTTTTTTCCTAAAGCCAAACTGATCGTCAGCTTACAGATGTTGTACGTCAATGTCACCTTTATGTGCACAGCTTCTTCATCACTCGTATCGGTCGGTAAGCTACGAAATGTCTTCCTCTGTGCTCTTTCTTGTGCACTCTTACATGCATTGCTAAGTACTTACCGTTGTCTCTATCGAAGTTTCTGTCACAGAATCTAATTTCCGCTGCTTCTCTATAACATACTTCCAATAGTTCGTAGCGTGGACCAGAATCCTTATATGTTGTAAGATAATGTTGGGTTATTCAACAGTCTGTGTTCTGCCACCTCTGATTTTTCAAATTTCTGTACTGATGGTGACACTGATGTTCAACAGATCGATCATCGGCAGCCGATATAGACTGACCCACGTAACTGTTGCTAACCTCGCGAGGAATATTGCAAATTCCTGTTGTAATGTGTTCGTCCTCAAGTGCAAATCGGCAGCTAGGGTCCTTTGTGTCTCTGTTATAAAGCATTCGTGTACTCAGTCGTAATACGTCGTATCGGGGAAACTATTCGCTTCCGGACCTATGTTTATTAGGTTTATTTGGTTCCTTCATTGTCCGTTATTCGTCCGTTCCTTTTGTGCCTGTAATAGTCAAACACCCTATACATTACAGGAATTATGATCCATAATGTATGGTTTATAAACTATACACAGTCAGATCAAAAACATCCTGACACCTATGTGTAATGCGGAGTTGTCCACTAGGTGTTGGGGAGAGTCGGACCCGCAAGTATAAAAGGAGGCGGGGAATATTTTTCTGTGGGTACAGAATCTGTAACAGCAGAATGGATCGGCCAAAGGGATGAGTGGTTTGGAATGTAGTCACTGCAGTAGCAAATCCATCAGGGATATCTAAAGCTCCCCATGTCGACTGCTGGTGACGAGATTGTGATGTGAAAATGTGAAGGCACGACCTCAGCTAAACCAAGACCAGGAAGACCTCGCGTACTGACAAATTGTGTGCGGTTGTTGCAAAAAAATCACATTAAATTAGCGAAAGGAATCATTCTCGAATTTCGAAATGCTACGAGCAGTGCAATTAGCACAATGACAGTGTGTAGGGAGTTGAAAGGAATGAGGTACAGTGACCGAGCAGCTCCACGTAAGCCAAACATTTTTGTAGTCCCTGCTAATTCAACTTGAGGAGATTTAATGACCTACGCCATTGAAGAGTGGGTGACTGGAAATGAGTTATTTGGAGTGATGGATGACGATATACCCTGTGGCAATCCGATGGGAAGGTTTGGGTTAGGCGACTGCCTGGAGGGCGGTTCCTGTCACAGTGTGCTGTGACACCAGCGAAGTACGGAGGAGGTTGTGTTAGGATTGGGTTTGTTTTAGGTGGTTAGGGTGTGGTCCGCTTATTGATCTTAATAATCAGCTAAATGCGGAAGGATAAGCATTATGTACTGCTCACGGAAGCGGAACAGTTCAGAAACGCGGGCGCGAATTGTCGTCCATGAAGACGAATGCCTCGCCAATATGCTGCCGATAAGGTTGCACTATCGGTCAGAGGATAGCATTCACGTATCGTACAGCCGTTACGGCGCCTTCTATGATCACCAGCGGCGTACGTCGGCGTCACATAATGCCACCCCAAAACAGCAGGGAACCTCCACCTTTGTGAGCTCGCTGGACAGTGTTTCTAAGGCGTTCCGCCTGGCAGAGTTGCCTCCACACAAGTCTCCGACGATTGTCTGGTTAAAGGCATATGCGACACTCATCGGTGAAGAGAATGTGATGCCAGTCCTGAGCGGTCCATTCGGCATGTTGTTTGCCCATCTGTACCGCGCTGAATGGTGTCGTGGTTCCAAAGAGGGATCTCGCCATGGACGACGGGAGTGAAGTTGTGCATCATGCAGCTTATTGCGGACAATTTGAGTCGTAACACGATGTCCTGTGGCTGCACGATAAGCATTACTCAACATGATGGCGTTGCTGTCAGGTTTCCTCCGAGACAGTAGTGGCCATCCAGTGTAGCAGTAGCCCTTGGGCGGCCTGAGCGAGGTATGTCATCGTCGGCTCCTGTCTCTCTGTATCTGCTCCATGTCCGAACGACATCGCTTTGGTTCACTCCGAGACCCCTGGACACTTCCGTTGTTGAGAGCCCTTCCTTGCATAAAGTAACAATGAGGACGCGATCGAACCGCGGTATTGACCTTCCGTCTAGGCATGGTTGAAGAACAGACAACACGAGTCGTGTACCTCCTTTCTGGTGGAATGACTGGAACTGATCGTCTGTCTGGCCCCCTCCGTCTAATAGGCGCTGCTCATTCATGGGGGGGGGGGGGGGGGGGGGGAGGGGGGGGGGGGTTTAGTGATATCCCTGAACAGTCAAAGGGACTGTGTCTGTGACACAATTTCACAGTCAACGTCTATTTTCAGGAGTTCTGGGAACCGGGGTAACGCAAAACTTTTTCTGATGTATGTACAAACGTTTGCTGTCGAACCTGCATTCTATGCTTTTAACGAAGTCCGATTGTAATTATTATTACCAAGCAAACCATTTCTTTGTATTAACAATAACACTGTTTTGTGTCACCAAACTTTGTTTTTCAGTGATGACTTCTGGGCCTGTAGCAAAACTTAAAAGGGTAAATAAATAATTCTCTTCCCCAATCACTTTTTGCCACAAGAACAGTGCAAAGTTCAATGTCTCTAATTTTCGTAACTGAATTTTTTCTCTTCTTACTGCCAATACATTTTACCTTCGTCTTTACATTTAAGTACAAAATCCACACTGTACTGTACATTATGACAAGTTCATCGCACAACAAAACCACGCCGTATTCAACAAATTTTACTCTCAACAAGAGTGACCACCTATAGGATTCTAATCAGTGGCCTCTTAACTGTCATTTTCTTGACTCACATAGAAAATTATATATTTGATAAAACTGTAACATTGCGGTAGTATATTGGTACTAATATGCAGATGATATAAAATTCCTAACAGTTGATACATGCACTCATATAAAAGGATATCATGTGAGTTAACACTGTCCCTACATGTACTCAGTTCACCATTCGAAGACAAACAGATGAAAGATTATGTTTCTTAGACATTACTGTTTACAAAAGGAACTACAATCATGAGTCCACAAAACCAACAATTGGAAGCACAACCCTTCGCAACCAGTCCGGTCAGACTGTTAATATAAGAAGTACGAAACTGGCATAGAATAACTGGCCACGTAGGTCTTTATAATGAGAAAAACAATAGTTACATGAAAGATTTACTAGATTACAATTATATAACTTAGCGAGTGACGTCGTCCTCGGCGAAGATGGTGCATGGCGGCGTGGCGTGTAGAAGCACTACGGTCCAAGAATACCATAAGGCGGCATATCACATTGTCCGTGACGCTTTAACAGCCTAAACGGGTTGTCTAAGTCCGGGCCGCCACTGCAAATTCAGCACTCCCGCAGTCACGCCACACAGATGGCTAAACCTGGGTAACGTATTGTAGCACACGCTCACACACACACACACACACACACACACACACACACACACACACACACACACACACAACCACACGCACTATGGGTATCACAAAACAAGATGGCAGAGGAGAAAAATAATTCCAGAATTGCTGCCTAGCTTGGACTAAGAAACCTGAACAGCCAGAAATTTGCAACTCAGCTCGGCTGCTCTCCGATTCACAAAGCTACCGGTAACGTGACAGGCAGTGCAGGCCGGAACAATCACTCCTACTTACAAAAGTTCAGCTTTGCTTTCTGACAGGAAGTGGATTTCGCTGAGCCAAAATTCACACCAGGTGAACAAGCAGCAAGGGTCCATGGCTACGAATCAGTTAGGTCCCTACCGTCAGCAACTAGATTACCATAAGGCAAATAAATCAGTTCAGGAAGACTTGAGCGAGCTCTGCACTAAGAGAGGGTCTGACCCCTGAAAGCTGTTGTACACGCGCAGACTTCCCAATGGTCAAGTCAGTACACCTCCCCACAAATTCGATCCGCATGACCCCCTTGACACCGAGAGAGGAGGACCTCGCTGCCGAAGCACCACTGGTCCCCAGCTCACTCCTCCCCGCGGCAAGGCCTCGCTTCCCCGATCACGACACCACCACCACGCTCCATAAATGAACAGCGCTGTCTGTACCGTGACCCCGAACTAGTGAGGTTGCGGTGTACAATTTTTAAAAGGAAAGAGAGGCGACACAGCTCAGACTCCCCCTCAAAAACTAGAAAAAGGAGGAGAACCACTCCCTTCTTTTTATAAAATTAATTAATTCTCATTACTTAGCTCACGCGAGTCACCCACACTATTCCTGTGCAGAGATTCCGGAAAAGATAAATAAGGCTTAATTTCTGCACAATATGACAGGGACCGAGGAAACGCAGAGCTATTTTTACTAGCGTTATCTGCGTCGCTTCTTAATGTGAGGTTGGAATTCTTTACAAAAATTCCGTCCCTCACTTTACCTTTAAACCACGATTGTAATGCCTTCATAACTTCTGATGGGTGTGATGGATGTGGCATCTCGCCATCCTCCAATTCCGCTGAATAATTTCCAGATTAATCTATTCTAATTGGTTGGATCATTCAAGGGGGTGGACCAAACAGCGAGGTCATCGGCCCCATCGGATTAGGGAAGGATGGGGAGGAAAATAAGTCGACTGTGCCCTCTTAAAGGAACTATCCCGGCACTTGCCTGAAGCGATTTAGGGAAATCACGGAAAATGTAAATCAGGATGGGCGGATCGATGTTTGAATCATCGTCCTCCCGAATGCGAGTCCAGTATGCTAACCACTGCTCGACCTCGCTGGGTCTCTACTCTGGAAGAAGGTCATTAACAGACTATAAGTCAGCTAAAAGTGAATTCACATGGTAAGCAAACATAAGTGAGGCCGGAGAGGCCATAAGAGATTCATCTTGAGAGATACTGAACGTGAAATTCAGCCACAGTATCGAAATATCTCACTTCCTTTGAGAACTCCCATGAAAAATGATCAGTGCTGCCTTCAAAGTATGATTCACTTGCTGGAACAGAAAAATAAATCCAGAAATACTGCCAATCATGGACGAAGGAACCTAAATAACCAGAAATTTGCACCTCAACTCGGCTCCTCTCCGATTTACAAAAGTATCGGTAACAGGCGGGGCAGTGAGACTTTTATACGGCCCTATTTACGCTCTCTGGCAAGAAATGGATTTCTCGGAGCCAAAATTCACATTAATCGAACAAGAACAAGGGGGTAATTTCCACAGCTGCGAATCAGATAACATGCGCAACTAGATTACCACATGGCAAATGAATCAATTCAGAAAGACTCGAGTGAACTCTACATTAAAAGAGGGCCTGACCCCCGAAAACTGTTGTACACACACACAACCTTCCCAATGCCCAAAGTCAGTATCCCTCGCCACAAACCGAGCCACGTACTCGCTTGAAACCTCGAGAGGAGGGCGTCGCCACCCAAGCACCACCGGTCCCACTCCCACGCCTCGCTTCCCACATCGAGACGCCATTACCATCGCGCCCTCTAGACGAACAGCGCAATCTACACCGCGGCCGCGAACATATGCAGACTCGGCGGGCAGTTTGAAAAGGAAAGGGAGCCAGCACGACTCACAAAGTTCAACGGATTCCTTTGTAGCACTCTTTCGAGTGTCCAGGTACTTTCCATTATTTACGGTCAACTGCCAATTTTCGCGCCGTGTAGATGTCTTATCTAAATCGTTTAGAAATTGGCTTTATTTCTGATGACTTTACTAGACCATAAACGATAGAATCATCTGCAAACAATGTCCTGCTGGTAGATGCCATCATCGAGGAAAACCAAACTGCGTGTGCGGGTGGACACGTCTCCCAAGAATAGATACAAGCTGGTGTCGATACATTGTCGCTTCTAAAATGACGAGATCACCCAGGGAATACCATGAAAACATTCCCCAAACCACAATGATCGGTCCTCCGGCCGGACCTTTCCGACGATTCTTACAGAATGTTTAACATCTGTCCAACGTAGCGTAAAACGTGATTCGTCTGAAAAGGCCACCTGTCGCGTCAGTGGACGTCCCGTTGCGATAGCAACGTGAAAAGTCTAGCCTTCTTCACCGATGAACAGCAGTCAACAGGGATGCATGAAGTAGGCCCTGCTGCAGAAGCCCATACGCAGAAAAGTTTAGCCGGCTGGTGTCGCCGAGCGGTTCTAGGCGCTTCAGTCTGGATCCGCGCGACCGCTACGGTCGCAGGTTCGAATCCTGCCTCGGGCATGAAGGTGTGTGATGTCCTTAGGTTAGTTAGGTTTGAGTAGTTCTACGTTCTAGGGGACTGATGATCTCATCTACATCTACATTCATACTCCGCAAGCCACCTGACGGTGTGTGGCGGAGGGCACTTTGAGTACCTCTATCGGTTCTCCCTCCTATTCCAGTCTCGTATTGTTCGTGGAAACAAAGATTGTTGGTATGCGTCTGCGTGGGCTCTAATCTCTCTGATTTTATCCTCATGGTCTCTTCGCGATATATACGTAGGAGGGAGCAATATACTGCTTGACTCCTCGGTGAAGGTATGTTCTCGAAACTTCAACAAAAGCCCATACCGAGCTACTGAGCGTCTCTCTTGCAGAGTCTTCCACTGGAGTTTATCTATCATCTCCGTAACGCTTTCGCTATTACTAAATGATGCTGTAAAGAAGCGCGCTGCTTTCCGTTAGATCTTCTCTATCTCTTCTATCAACCCTATCTGGTATGGATCCCACACCTGTGAGCAGTATTCAAGCAGTGGGCGAACAAGTGTACTGTAACCTACTTCCTTTGTTTTCGGATTGCATTTCCTTAGGATTCTTCCAATGAATCTCAGTCTGGCATTTGGTTTACCGACGATCAATTTTATATGGTCACTCCATTTTAACTCACTCCTAATGCCTACTCACAGATAATTTATTGAATTAACTGCTTCCAGTTGCTGACCTGCTATATTGTAGCTAAATGATAAGCGATCTTTCTTTCTACATTGAGATTCAATTGCCATCCCCTGGGCTACCTCAAATTTTAAATCCCATAGTGCTCAGAGCCATTTGAACCATGTGAACCAGCAGAAACGTTTGCTAAACGGTCGTCGTAGAGGAATTGTTCGTAGCCTGTTGGTTAATATGGGTGGTCAGTTTCTCAGCAGTTGCACGTCTGTTCGTCCGTGCACATGTCGGCTGCCGTCGTTCACCGCTGTGATCCATGGCTCGCGATGCACCACAGTTGCCCCGGCCATGTACGGTACATTTCAACCAAGGTGGCATGCGAATAGTTTAAAGACTTAACTGTTGCAGAAATGTTTCCACCTTTGACGGAAATCGAATTATCATGCCCTTCTGGATGTCATATAAATCGCTCCATTCCCGGATAACGACAACTACACTCCTGGAAATGGAAAAAAGAACACATTGACACCGGTGTGTCAGACCCACCATACTTGCTCCGGACACTGCGAGAGGGCTGTACAAGCAATGATCACACGCACGGCACAGCGGACACACCAGGAACCGTGGTGTTGGCCGTCGAATGGCGCTAGCTGTGCAGCATTTGTGCACCGCCGCCGTCAGTGTCAGCCAGTTTGCCGTGGCATACGGAGCTCCATCGCAGTCTTTGGTAGCATGCCGCGACAGCGTGGACGTGAACCGTATGTGCAGTTGACGGACTTATGAGCGAGGGCGTATAGTGGGCATGCGGGAGGCCGGGTGGACGTACCGCCGAATTGCTCAACACGTGGGGCGTGAGGTCTCCACAGTACATCGATGTTGTCGCCAGTGGTCGGCGGAAGGTGCACGTGCCCGTCGACCTGGGACCGGACCGCAGCGACGCACGGATGCACACCAAGACCGTAGGATCCTACGCAGTGCCGTAGGGGACCGCACCGCCACTTCCCAGCAAATTAGGGACACTGTTGCTCCTGGGGTATCGGCGAGGACCATTCGCAACCGTCTCCATGAAGCTGGGCTACGGTCCCGCACACCGTTAGGCCGTCTTCCGCTCACGCCCAAACATCGTGCAGCCCGCCTCCAGTGGTGTCGCGACAGGCGTGAATGGAGGGACGAATGGAGACGTGTCGTCTTCAGCGATGAGAGTCGCTTCTGCCTTGGTGCCAATGATGGTCGTATGCGTGTTTGGCGCCGTGCAGGTGAGCGCCACAATCAGGACTGCATACGACCGAGGCACACAGGGCCAACAACCGGCATCATGGTGTGGGGAGCGATCTCCTACACTGGCCGTACACCACTGGTGATCGTCGAGGGGACACTGAATAGTGCACGGTACATCCAAACCGTCATCGAACCCATCGTTCTATCATTCCTAGACCGGCAAGGGAACTCGCTGTTCCAACAGGACAATGCACGTCCGCATGTATCCCGTGCCACCCAACGTGCTCTAGAAGGTGTAAGTCAACTACCCTGGCCAGCAAGATCTCCGGATCTGTCCCCCATTGAGCATGTTTGGGACTGGATGAAGCGTCGTCTCACGCGGTCTGCACGTCCAGCACGAACGCTGGTCCAACTGAGGCGCCAGGTGGAAATGGCATGGCAAGCCGTTCCACAGGACTACATCCAGCATCTCTA
This sequence comes from Schistocerca serialis cubense, assembly GCF_023864345.2. Lineage (NCBI taxonomy): Eukaryota > Metazoa > Arthropoda > Insecta > Orthoptera > Acrididae > Schistocerca > Schistocerca serialis. The sequence continues at coordinate 186,870,301 of NC_064646.1, read as the reverse complement.
CGATCGTCTCCATGGGAGAATAGCAGCCTGCATTGCTGCGAAAGGTGGATATACACTGTACTAGTGCCGACATTGTGCATGCTCTGTTGCCTGTGTCTATGTGCCTGTGGTTCTGTCAGTGTGATCATGTGATGTATCTGACCCCAGGAATGTGTCAATAAAGTTTCCCCTTCCTGGGACAATGAATTCACGGTGTCCTTATTTCAATTTCCAGGAGTGTATTTTTCACATACCCTCGACACTCTTCATACACCCACCAATGCTAGGGCTACCAGCTGCCATCTGTGAGTGGTTATTCCACGTTGATCCCTAACACAGGCGATGGTCATATTAATGTGAGTGGACCCTGTAACAGTAACACAACTTTGTACTGAACTATAGCCATGGAAGGCATATTGAACATCTCGTGTGACAAAGAGTTGCATGTGGTATGCTGGTGCGTTCTGTCCTTGCGTGTTTCGCATAATTAATAAGTTGGACAAAATTATTTTTAACAAGGAAGTAAAGCGTTTCCAGACCCATGTTCGTATAAAATAATCTTTTGTCTACATGTGAGGAATGTGACCTGTAATTTGTGCCATGCATTTTTGTTACATCTTGCATGTGTTGTTACATGTTCTCTTCATATCTGTAAGGCAAAACTGGACTCAGTCCGATGCTTGGTTTGAACACCGCACTGTTCTATGAGCGTCATTATATTCTAGATGATGTGCTCTTGCTTTCTTCCGACCTGTGTATTGATTTAACTACCCAATTATAGCGGAACATACAGTTCTACGTGGGCTCGGAATCACGTTGTCCACTTGGCAGAGAGAAAATTGTGTAGAGTGTGGAGATTTACTCCACAACAAGGTACTCAGATATGGCGTGATTCAGAGTTTCTGATGCTCTAAATTACAAATCAGTGCTCAAATTTTCTTAGTGCATAACTGTAACTGACAGGTTCCATGACCAGCAGGGATATTTGTTAGAGCTTCTTTGCTTAACATGTATTTTTAATCTCTTTTCGATTTTGAGAACATTTCAAACGTTACGACAATGTAAGATTTATGGGAATAATAAGTCTTACTATTTTTGTGCAGTTAGTCACCGGATCCTGTGTAAGATGGCAAGAACTATGCCCCTTGCATGAAGTCATTAAAGATCACCTAACTCACGTTGAGCGAACAGTAGGGCTGAACAAAAATGACTGACAAGGCACAATGCATCTTGTAGAAGGTATAGTATGGACGTATTGGAATAATTAATGTCAGGTGATGCTTTTAAAGTAATTCACACGACATGAAAATTTTGTGGAATCGCATCGGTTTACTGGAGGCTAGTTTACCCCAGGGAAGTATTCGAGTGACCGTGGCCGGCAGGGGAGTAGCGAAGGGAAGCGACAATAGGCAGCTTAGGGTGGCTCAAGCTCTGAGAAAGTGGTAATGGGGCACGGCCTCCAGCTGCCATAAGATGAGTGACAGTGAGTGGGTGGTTGACCCCATGCTGGTGTACGGGGAAGCAGACGGAGAACTTATATACTTGTTAATAAATGTCTGTCATCCCATTTTCAGTGAAACATGCGAGAAAGCCGCGCAAAGCTATGGTGGAGCGGTCAACAGAGGTTAAAATATGTGTGTTTGTGACTATAGCAACTTCACGCTGAATTCACGGTCGCAGAGACTGAAGCAAATCAGGTGAAGAGCGACAGAATGAAATACGCCGGCCTCCGATGGGAATGTAAGACCTAGGAATTGGAAGTACTCTCCTGGGAGTCAGAATTCCGGAAAAACTGGTGTTTGTGCAGACGCTAACCTTGATGGGTGGCCTGGGAGGTGCTAAATAGCAGAAGATGAGATGAAGGGAAATTTTGTGGGAATTTGTTCACTTCCTAGACAAGGCATTGCTCGGCACTGGGAAGCGACGCATAATTAATGCGACTTGCGCTGCATTGGTGTAAGTGATTTTGCTGGAGGGGAAACCGAGGCGAAGAGCGGACTGTGAGAAGTCTCCGTAGAGGTCTTCCATTCCCAGCTTGCCTACAGTGCAGACGTGGCATTCTTTACTCAGCTTGCCCAAGAAAGAGTGAGCATCTCTCAGCTTAGGACTTAGCAAATGGAACGATTGAGCTTGGAGATAGGAAGTTTTGGTTCAGCTATGTACTGAGGAAGATAGCTAGGAGTGAATAGACGAGCGCAGCCTTGCAGCACCATGAGGTCGGCCGACATCTGCACAACGACACCGCTCTGCCCAACTGAATTCAGTGATATTGTGCCTGCTCTGGCCACTGATTAATTTGTTGGATCACGTTTGCAAAGTTTCCATGAGGGTTTCATGGGTTGTGTATTGTAGAATTCTTCTCGCACTTCGCATTATGCCTGGGTCAGTCGGTAGGAATTACTTTTGATTTATCGCGCTTTACTGCACGCAAACGCAATTTATTACCACTGCCTATCAGGAGAGTCATGTAATGTGATGATTGAATGTCGTGAGTTAAAATAAATCTGTGCTAATCGACTACATCTGTTTTCAATCAAGTAGTTGAAGTCCCAAGTCACTTTCTTAATTAATTTTATATTCAACATTGGCATCTGGTGTTCGATAGCTGAATATAACATTAATGTGCAGCCCTTTTTAATTAATAGGGATCAATTCTGAACCAGTTAATGTCAACACCGCCACTGCAGTTCAATCAGGAGTCACAGGGCCTTATTACTTTCTTTGCGTTATCCGACATGGCGGCAGTTTTGCACTCTCTGTTGATCTGTTAGTCAATTACCTGGGGTGAACCAGATAAGTGATAGGTGGGGTGTTACATATGGCTGACCCATGCCAGGATACGATACTTCAGGATTTGATGGGAAGTAGTCTTGAAAAAGGAAAATTTTCTACGTGATCCATTGCTTAGCCATTTCTAAATGAAAAACGGGTAGCATTAGTTACAATTAGTTACATTTTCTTCTTCATCTGCTGTCCTTTCAAATTGACATTTATAGTTGCCTATGCATTGTATTTGTGATTTGTTGGAATACTTATGATGTGTAGTGCTGTAATCAGCCGATGCTGAGCACACAGAACACAATCATTGGTACTAGCCCTTTGGGGGGAATGCTTCATGAATTGTTTGTCAGGTCACTGCTAACACCCAGTGTATCAATTTGTGTCCTGATATATGTCTTGCGTTATCTAATTATTGAGAATAAGGGGTACCTTGGTTTTGAGTTTTCGTGTAACATAAAAGTGCAAATGATAACTAGGGGAAAAGCCAAGACAACGGCAGAATATAATCAGACTGTTACTTGGGAGAACATGGGTAATAGTAGGGAAAGCTCTACCGATGAGCGTGACGAACGCGAGTTGCAACTTCGTGAAACTGGGTCTCACGACTGGTTTAGTCCGTTGAATAGCAAGGACGGTGATTCAGTCAGTGATACTGAGGACTCGGGGGACGCAGGGAGTACAGGATTAATCCCTAAGTATGGAAGATGTAGCCCAAGAAGCCAGAGTGTGTAGGAATAAAACGGTGTCCGACCATTATCAAACGATTCATTATTCATTCACAAGTGATCCGACGAGGGCGCGGAGACGGTACTTGTCTAGATATGGAAGGGTTCCTCAGAACAGAGGAGAAGAGTCGCATTTTCAACCACAAAAGAACGAGGATCAAAATGGGGCTACTACCAAAAATGTTACGGAATTGATGCAACAGATGCAAACTGTGAACTTAGGGCAGAGCGTCAACCTTAATACCGAAATTAAAAAGGCGAATTCGGAGCTGAAAGAGCAGAGCACCAACCTTAATGCCGAAATTAAAAAGGCGAATTCGGAGCAGAAATATAGGCTCACAGAAGTTCATAGGGAAGTAAAAGAGGAGGTAAAGAATCTCGGCGTCAAAATAGAGAAAGAGATTGCCATCATCAAGCGAAGGGCAATTGAAGCCAAATTAATTGCGAAAGGTGCAAGGAAAATAGCGAGAGAAACTCGGGACTCCACGCAAAACACGGCAAAAGTAGGAAAGGTCATGTTATCAAGGCTGCAAAGCCGGATAAAACGTGTCGAAGAAAAGCAACAAGAGCAACCGGACATAGGGCCTATCGAGATGTGGAAAGAGGAGGTGGCGATATTAAAAAGGAATTTAGAGGACGAGGTAAAACGTCTCATTACAGAGACATCAGGAAAGGAGAAGGGTGTAATTACTGCGTCGACTGAACCGTCACTTGCCGGAACACAGATAACCACTTCAGGGTGTGACAAAGTTGACACCATAAGCAACGGGAGCCACGACTTGATTCACAGCTCTTAGGCAACGACCGAGGTAAACACGGACAGCGCGCAGCAGTCCAGTGAGTACAATTGCTGTCGGCTGATTAGATGTACCGAACAACTGTCGAACATAGAGAGGGGGATAGATGACGATAGCGTGTCGGAACGAATTATTCCACGTCCCGAAGTTCATACGAATCGTAAGAACGGGCGAAATGATAACTGGAATGGTGACCGGTTTGACTACAAGCATTTTGTATCAGTCCGAAAGTTCCATCACTACAAGGACGAAGGTAATAGCTTGCATCCAAAAAAATTTATGGGACAATTCGAGTTATCTTTGCCCCCACACTGGATTTTGTGTGCTCCCATATGGAGGGCGCGACCGCTGAATACATGAGAAAGGTAGCGAAGACGAGCGTCTCGTTCGAAGTATTCAAGAATGCCTTCTTGGACAAGTATTAGTCTAAAGAAGCCCCAGAAAGGATCAAACAAGAAATTATGATGTCCAGAGATATGGAAGGGGCAGGGTACCGGAGTCCGGTGAAATTTTTTGAAAATATGACAAAAAGGAACCAGTACCTAGACAACCCATGTAGCGGTGCGGAAATCATCAGATTATGCTACATGAAGCTTCCCAATTTGTATCAACAATCACTTACCGGTCGTTGTGGTAGCGATACTGAGGTATGTAAGGGCATTCTGCGCGAGCTGGAAGCCGCATTTCAAGAAGAACAGGCGCGGAAGAAACGCCGACAGCGTAAACAAAATAACAACCGTTGCAATAATGAACCCCAGTGGGATAGTAGGCCAGTACCGAACAACAACGGCCACAATCAAGATAAGAGTAATGGCAACTCGAAAAGAAGGTACACGGAAGAAGAGCGACACTCTCCGGTGTAACATAATAAATCACAAAGGACTTGGGGCGGTAATCAGCAATCGGGAAGAAACAGGAATAATGGTTACCAAAATAACAACCAGGAAGAGGTCGAAGTCCGCCCTCCAAAGCCTGGTCCATCCCACCTTAAGGAGCAGGATTACGAATGACTAGACCAGAGGGCGGACGTAGTAAATATAGGTTTAGAATAAGGATTTTTGTTAAAGTGTCTTGTTTGTTTGCGTATATACTGATCTTAGTGGTAGAATGTCTCGTTGATATGTGCCGATATTTTATGTTTATTATTAATAATGATATCTCGCCACTAGATGTGGAGGAAGTGCACTAGATTATTTTGTAAAAACACATGATTAAAGAATGGAAAACAAGTATTTCTGGGCGTACCCTAGGAAAAGATGGATTAGAGACTGTGTAAGTTAAAGGATTGTTCACCGTAATTGTATCTCCGTCATTGGAGAACATATTTAAAGTGGCCAGTCCCGTAGGTCGTTATGAGGACGCACCGACACCTCTCGTATACCCTGAATAAAAAATGGTTCAAATGGCTCTGAGCACTATGCGACTTAACTTCTGAGGTCATCAGTCGCCTACAACTTAGAACTAATTAAATCTAACTAACCTAAGGACATCACACACATCCATGCCCGAGGCAGGATTCGAACCTGCGACCGTAGCGGTCGCTCGGCTCCAGACTGTAGCGCCTAGAACCGCACGGCCACTCCGGCCGGCTACCCCTGAATACGTAAGAGGTGGACAGATATGCGCACTTGAGTGAATTAGCGCACCTAGTGCATGTTAAAAAAGAACCAGATGTAATCATCCACAGAGAAAACAGTAGCATTGATACGCCAGAAATACTTGTTGATACCAAGATAGTGTAACAACTGCGAGTGTGAGCAGTGAGCTATATTTGTGTTGTGCCATTGTGACATTACTAATCCGAAACATGTTCACAGGCCTTATAAAACCATTCGTGACAAAAGGAGAAAACGGGAAGAAAATAGAGGAGAGAAGAAGTGTCGCAATAGAACACGATGACGGACGCTATCCAAACTTCCAACAAAAATCTTGATAAGACTGACACATGTCTATGTTTGTTGTGTTTTATACATGTTCGCAGGCACAATAAGAGGGACGTCTGCCACATAGGGAATTCACAAGAAAAACAAGATCAGAGATAAAAAGTAGTAAATAGTAAATATGTAGTCGGGTTGGCCAACACCGTGTTAGTCGTAGGAATTGGTAGTTAGGAATGGTGGTGGGATCCTGTCCAGATAATCTTGATTCCCTATCCCTTGATTGTGTGTGTGTGAATGACTGTGAAGCAAGTTGTCTTGTACATTTTTTTTGTTTATGTATAAAAAAAAAGTTCTGTTACATTTCAATTTTAATTGATCCTGAAGTTGATTTACAAACAAGAAAAATGGTTCAAATGGCTCTGAGCACTATGGGACTCAACTGCTGAGGTCAGTAGTCCCCTAGAACTTAGAACTAGGTAAACCTAACTAGCCTAAGGACATCACAAACATCCATGCCCGAGGCAGGATTCGAACCTGCGACCGTAGCGGTCTTGCGGTTCCAGACTGCAGCGCCTTTAACCGCACGGCCACTTCGGCCGGGACAAACAAGAAAATCATTCCTTTTGTAATTAGACAATGTCATTTCTTTTAAAAAAAATGTATGGTACTGATGGTTAAACACGAGCTCTTTCCATGTACTAAAATGTGGCGTAATTGAGCAAGAGGGAAATGAAGCTACGACACCTGGCACACCACACACGAGCTGACAAGGAACGAGGACGACAGCGATGAGGGGAGCACGCAGCTGACGATGGTGATGGCATGCAGACCACGCCCTGAATCAACGGGGACGGTGGTCAACTCAGCAGCCAAGGAGAGGTGAGATCCAACACCTCTGTGTACAACAAAGATGTCGGTCCTGGTCTCTATACACGGTGCGGATTGGGGGCAGCAATGAAGAGGTCCAAAAAGGTTTCTATATTTGTTGCTCGCCATGTCAGGTGGAGCGGCAGCCCAGCTGACCTTTTGTGCCTAATGACACCAACTTTGAGGATCTGAGCTAAAAATAGGCTGTCATCTGATCACGGTCCCTCCCTTGCCCTAAAGCGTCTATAGAAGGAGCAATGGCATGTGGCTGAGCCGTGAGAGGTCACCGATCATAGATGCACCGATGGGATCTTGGGCCTGTCGGACAAGATGTCAACAACGAGCTCTTAGGTGAGAGCCATCCTGCCTCAAGAAGAAGCGGTTGCCTGTGGCGCCATCTCGGTAATCGACGTTGCTCTCTTCTCAGCCGTTAGCCATCCCTCAACTTGCTAGTCAGAACTAATGTCACTTCCGCTCCTGCAAGAAACTTGTGCCGTGTGTGTGAGCGCGTCAGTGTGGATTCAAAATGAATGACATGCACCTCAACGAACGCGAGGTACTCATTTGTTCTGTTTATGAATCATGTTATAAGAAGGTTACGATTTTATAAATGTGCCATGTGTTAAACCGTCATATATTTGTCATGCCACGTCTCTTTGTGTTAAAATAAGATTTCACACTTACACCTTGTTACAAATACACAACAGTGGTTGCTCAATACGCAATGATACTTGTTATTTTGGTTGTGTTTTACATATATAGCAAATAAAGAAAAGATGTTATGTGAACATGTGTCCGGAAACGCATAATTTCCATGTTAGAGCTCATTTTAGTTTCGTCAGTATGTACTGTACTTCCTCGATTCACCGCCATGATTTCATACGGGATACTCTACCTGTGCTGCTAGAACATGTGCCTTTACAAGTACAACACAACATGTGGTTCATGCACGATGGAGCTCCTGCACATCTCAGTCGAAGTGTTCGTACGCTTCTCAACAACAGATTCGGTGACCGATGGATTGGTAGAGGCGGACCAATTCCATGGCCTCCACGCTCCCCTGACCTCAATCCTATTGACTTCCATTTATGAGGGCATTTGAAAGCTCTTGTCTACGCAAACCCGGTACCAAATGTAGAGACTCTTCGTGCTCGTATTGCGGACGGCTGTGATACAGTACGCCACTCTCCAGGGCTGCATCAGCGCATCAGGGATTCCATTCGACGGAGGGTGGATGCATGTATCCTCGCTAACGGAGGACATGTAGCGAAATGCAGGAAGTTCTGCAGCGGATAGGCACTTGGTGCAGGGAGTGGCAACTGACCCTTAACATAGACAAATGTAATGTATTGCGAATACATAGAAAGAAGGATCCTTTATTTTATGATTATATGATAGCGGAACAAACACTGGTAGCAGTTACTTCTGTAAAATATCTGGGAGTATGCGTGCGGAACGATTCGAAGTGGAATGATCATATAAAAGTAATTGTTGGTAAGGGGGGTACCAGGTTGAGATTCATTGGTAGAGTCCTTAGAAAATGTAGTCCATCAACAAAGGAGGTGGCTTACAAAACACTCGCTCGACCTATACTTGAGTATTGCTCATCAGTGTGGGATCTGTATCAGATCGGGTTGACGGAGGAGATAGAGAAGATCCAAAGAAGAGAGGCGCGTTTCGTCACAGGGTTATTTGGTAACCGTGATAGCGTTACGGAGATGTTTAGCAAACTCAAGTGACAGACTCTGCAAGAGAGGCGCCTTGCATCGCGGTGTAGCTTGCTCGCCAGGTTTCGAGAGGGTGCGTTTCTGGATGAGGTATCGAATATATTGCTTCCCCCTACTTATACCTCCCGAGGAGATCACGAATGTAAAATTAGAGAGATTAGAGCGCGCACGGAGGCTTTCAGACAGTCGTTCTTCCCGCAAACCATACGCGACTGGAACAGGAAAGGGAGGTAATGACAGTGGCACGTAAAGTGCCCTCCGCCACACACCGTTAGGTGGCTTGCGGAATATAAATGTAGATGTAGATGTAGACATTTTGAACATTTCCTGTAATACAGTGTTTGAATTCACGCTGGTACGTTCTGTTGCTGTGTGTTTCCATTCCATGATTAATGTGATTTGAAGAGAAGTAATAAAATGAGCTCTAACATGGAAAGTAAGCGTTTCCGGGCACATGTCCACATAACATATTTATACTTTCTTTGTGTGTGAGGAACGTTTCCTGAAAATTTGGCAGTACCTTTTTGTAACACAAAAAACACCTTTATTTATGAAATGTCAAACAGGCATTCACATACACTCCTGGAAATGGAAAAAAGAACACATTGACACCGGTGTGTCAGACCCACCATACTTGCTCCGGACACTGCGAGAGGGCTGTACAAGCAATGATCACACGCACGGCACAGCGGACACACCAGGAACCGCGGTGTTGGCCGTCGAATGGCGCTAGCTGCGCAGCATTTGTGCACCGCCGCCGTCAGTGTCAGCCAGTTTGCCGTGGCATACGGAGCTCCATCGCAGTCTTTAACACTGGTAGCATGCCGCGACAGCGTGGACGTGAACCGTATGCGCAGTTGACGGACTTTGAGCGAGGGCGTATAGTGGGCATGCGGGAGGCCGGGTGGACGTACCGCCGAATTGCTCAACACGTGGGGCGTGAGGTCTCCACAGTACATCGATGTTGTCGCCAGTGGTCGGCGGAAGGTGCACGTGCCCGTCGACCTGGGACCGGGCCGCAGCGACGCACGGATGCACGCCAAGACCGTAGGATCCTACGCAGCGCCGTAGGGGACCGCACCGCCACTTCCCAGCAAATTAGGGACACTGTTGCTCCTGGGGTATCGGCGAGGACCATTCGCAACCGTCTCCATGAAGCTGGGCTACGGTCCCGCACACCGTTAGGCCGTCTTCCGCTCACGCCCCAACATCGTGCAGCCCCATTGAGCATGTTTGGGACTGGATGAAGCGTCGTCTCATGCGGTCTGCACGTCCAGCACGAACGCTGGTCCAACTGAGGCGCCAGGTGGAAATGGCATGGCAAGCCGTTCCACGGGACTACATCCATCATCTCTACGATCGTCTCCATGGGAGAATAGCAGCCTGCATTGCTGCGAAAGGTGGATATACACTGTACTAGTTCCGACATTGTGCATGCTCTGTTGCCTGTGTCTATGTGCCTGTGGTTCTGTCAGTGTGATCATGTGATGTATCTGACCCCAGGAATGTGTCAATAAAGTTTCCCCATCCTGGGACAATGAATTCACGGTGTTCTTATTTCAATTTCCAGGAGTGTATAATTGAATGAGAGCAACCACTATCAACTTCACAAAATGTTACACGAATATTGTTCATGTTTGTTTTTAGTAATATAATTCGAGTAGGGATGGATAACTGAGAGTGAATGGACCATAAGTTATAATTGCGGGTCTTGCCATTCAAATGACAAGCACACAGGTGCTTAAACATGTGTATTTGCGCTTTGTGACGTGTTTCCTTGTAATATAATTGTGGTTTTCTTTTGAGTACTCAGACCAATAATTGTCTCAGGAACCGGCAGAGATTAAAGTAAGTTTACGACTAAATAATGACCACGGATTTACCAGTAAATCCAGTCATTGAAGGCAGGTACCCTAGGAATGAGTGGGAGTTTGCATCAGAGAGGAGGCAGTGGTAATCAATCGCCCGTAACTAATCACGCGAACGGATTAAAATACCAATTATGGAGATATTAATTTTGCACCACAGGTGGTAACACCATAGGAGTCATCACCTCCACTACAAATGGTTCAAATGGCTCTGAGCACTATGGGACTTAACATCTGTGGTCATCAGTCCCCTAGAACTTAGAACTACTTAAACCTAACTAACCTAAGGACATCACACACATCCATGCCCGAGGCGGGATTCGAACCTGTGACCTTAGCAGTCGCGCGGTTCCGGACTGAGCGCCTAGAACCGCTAGACCACCGCGGCTGGCACCTGTACTACAAAATTCATTTGAAGAGAGGGGCTATGTAAGATGGCAAGAACTATGCCCCTTACATGAAGTCATTAAAAATCAACTGACTCACGTTGAGCGAACACTAGGGCTGAACAAAAATGACTGACAAGGCACAATGCATATTGTAGAGGGTATAGTATGGACGTATTAGAATAATTAATGTCGAGTGATGCTTTTAAAGTAATTCACACGACATGAAAACTTTGTGGAAACGCGTCGATTTACTGGAGGCTAGTTTATCACAGGGAAGTATTCGAGTGACCGTGGCCGGCGGGGGAGCTGCGAAGGGAAGCAACAAGAGGCAGCTTAGGGTGGCTCAAGCTCTGAGAAAGCGGTAACAGGGTGCAGCCTCCAGCTACCTTAAGATGAGTGACAGTGAGTGGGTGGTTGACCCCATGCTGGTGTACGGGGAAGCAGACAGAGAACTTGTACACCTGTTGATAAATGTCCGTCATCCCGTTTCCAGTGAAACATGCGAGAAAGCCGCGCAAAGCTATGGTGGAGCGGTCAACAGAGGTTAAAATATGCATGTTCATGACTATAGCAACTTCACGCTGAATTCACGGTCGCAGAGTCTGAAGTAAATCAGGTGAAGAGCGACAGAACGATATACGCTGGCCTCCGATGGGAACGTGGGACCAAGGAATTGGAAGTACTCTCCTGGGAGTCAGAATTCCGGAAAAACTGGTGTTTGTGCAGACGCTAACCTTGATGAGTGGCCTGGGAGGAGCTAAATAGCAAAAGTTGAGAGGAAGGGAAATTTTGTGGGAATTTGTTCACTTCCCAGAGCAGGCACTGGTCGGAGCTGGAAGCGACGCATAATTAACGTGACTTGCGCTGCAATTGGCATAAGTGATTTTGCTGGAGGAGAAACCGAGGCCAATAGCGGACTGTGAGAAGTCTCCGTAGAGGTCTTCCATTCCCAGATTGCCTATAGTGCGGACGTGGCATTCTTTACTCAGCTTGCCTGAGAAAGAGTGAGCATCTCTGCAGTTTAGGACTTAGCAAATGGAACGACTGAGCTTGGAGATAGGAAGTTTTGGTTCAGCTATGTACTGTGCAAGATAGCTAGAAGTGAACAGATGAGCGCAGCCTTGCAGCACCACGAGGTCGGCCGACATCTGCACAACGACACCGCTCCGCCCAACTGAATTCTGTGATATTGTGCCTGCTCTGGCCACTGATTAATTTGTTGGATCATGTTGGCAAAGTTTCCACGAGGGTTTCATGGGCTGTGTATTGTAGAATTCTTCTTGCACTTCGCATTACGCCTGGGTCAGTCGATAGGAATTACTTTTGATTTATCGCGCTTTACTCCACGCAAACGTAATTTATTACCACTGCCTGTTAGGAGAGTCATGTAATGTCATGATTGACGGTCGTGAGTTAAAATAAATCTGTGCTAATCGACTGCATCTGTTTTCAATCATGTAGTTGAAATCCCAAGTCACTTTCTTAATTAATTTTATATTCAACATTTGCATCTGGTGTTCGATAGCTGAATATAACATTACTGTGCAGCCCTTTTTAATTAAAAAGGATCAATTCTGAACCAGTTAATGTCAACACTGCCATCACAGTTCAATCAGGAGTCACAGGGCCTTATTACTTTCTTTGCGTTATCCGATATTGCGGGAGTTTTGCATTCTCTCTTGATGTGTTAGTCAATTACTTGGGGTGAAGACACACCAAAACCAGATAAGTGACAGGTGGGGTGTTACACCTGCACTTACAAAAAAATCTCAGATGAGATAGCCATATTGTAGCTCAACTCTTCTGACATATTAAACACGTTCATCCTCACCCTATTTATTGGTTAAAGGTTGAAAAAAGTGTGTAGTATGCAGCTACCTCACCCATGTCTGATTAGGTATTTTCTGGAAGTGTCTCGTGGACATTGAACTAATGTTTTGTACGTAGGCATAACCGATCCACATTTTAGTGCCCACTCTAACATTTTCGTAACGGAACATCAGTTGCAGGTAATCCGTGCGAGCGATAGCATAGTACCTTGTTAGAGCAAGAGATGTACATTTTGACTCTATAGAATTTGTGTGTGAGCTATATAGTGAACCGGACGTGCACATATTGTATTTGTGTTTGTATCGTGCGCAATGGAAATTGACGGAAACATGATATTGGAAGTTTTGCACCAAATTGAATTACCGTCTTCATCATGTAAAGTACATGAAGAGGAAGGAGATATCGCACAAACACTATCTTCGATGATCAAGAAACTTGAAGATGTCAGTAACATTGTAATCCTGGAAAATGAAAGACTGCCGCAAATTTCTTCCGAGGACATTACTGGGGTTGAGTCGATTTATGAGCCTTTTACTCATGATGTAGCCAATGACTGTGTTCCTTTCGATTATGTCAAGAAGGTAGTAGAAGTATAGAAAATAAAGACTGGTCAGTGAAAACAATTATGCATCACTTCATAAGGGTCGAGGAGAGGAACTGTCTAACTCATTACAGAGAATTTATGAACAACAAGGCACAAAACGTGAGAAACTCAAGGTCATATCAGGGCACATTTGACCTCCTTTTGAAGAAGCACAGGGTAACTCCATGGCCGCGCATAATGTTGGCGTAAGGCGGAGGGCATGTACGAAAGCTAGAGCGCTTGGGCTGGCGTATTTCCATTTTAAGGCAGTTCACAATATTGTGTGTCGCAGAGGTACGAAGTTCGTAACGTACAAACATGCTCAAGCACAAGAAGAGAGAGGATTCTGCGATTGCATATGCTATTGAATTCACAGGTTCTATACTTCCTACTTACTCAGCAGCTGAAACCCTAAATAACGACCAATCCCAGTTAAATTATGACATTCACAGAGACGGCCCGCTGTCTAGGATGTGTGAACGAGACATGATTGTCGGAATGAATCAGCGTCTGGAATACCACAATTTAGCTAATTATTTCCATGGGATGTAGACCTTTCGCGACTACTCATTGTCTTCCGTGATGGTACATTTCGTCCCTTTGCGCAAATGAAAACGAGCCGACCTCTAAACGTACACATAATGACTTCAAAATCAGCCAAAGTGGACAACCGTATTCTTGAACAAGTGGGGACGTAGATACTGAACTCCGCAGTCGTAACGCTATCATCAGTCTTCACGCGCTTATACATAGTCAGTTCAGAGCCCTCCTATTCAACAACATGATCAAGCATGCATGGAAGAAACCTGCATTTCCAGTTGAATGTGATGCTTTTGATGCTCCTGGCAGTGTTATCTAGAATACGGAAGATTCAAGTTGCTTAACATCCAGCTGCATTTATCCAGTGCGCATTCTGTCGTTTATGTCTGTGACTAACATATTTCTATACCAAGACCCACAAACATAATAATAGGTACGCGCAGCTAAATCGAAAAAATAAATAAATAATAACCATCACGTTTCACCTGCGCTTTCTGCCTTATTATTAGTACACCACTACCTATGAGGCTCACCACATATTATATCTTAACCGTAATGGGCAGCTAAAATTAGTGCAATAAGTACTGATTACACCTGACGTTTCCATCTTAATTGATTTTATTTCAATATCAGTGAGATACATAGCAAATGTACTCTTCAGTGGGCCCCCGGCGAAAATCCTGCGTCCACCGGTCACTGTGCTTAAACCTGAGACCAGCTACGCCCGGCCATTAACCCCCACCTTTCAGGTCCTCTTCCCACATGAGCGCAGGCTTCGTGGACCGACTACACGTAATGTCACAGGATTGCGCATCCATCGGCTGTGACTTCAGCTCACATTTGGTAGTGTTTCAGCGATCTTCGAAGTCAAAGCAGTACGTGAGAGACATAGTGTGTTCTCTGTGTGCTATTTCTGAAAGGTACAGTATCCTGCTACCAAATCTGAACAGGAGAACACTCGACCTCACGCGGCACTTGCTTCTGTGCACTGACTCACTGCTCCCTGGTGTGGCAGAACCCCTCGATCCGTCCTAGATAGCCTCAGGAGATGATACAATGGCTGCATGATAGCCCTGTAAGTCTAATCAGTGCAAGCATACAGACTCAAAGGGCGGTTAACATCCTACTGACAAAGCATGATAATGGTAGCTGAGTTACGACACTATAAATTAAATTAGAAGAAGAAATACAGCCGTCAGCCACTTTCACTGTAGATCTATTTATGCCAAGATGTGTTTCGCGTTTTCACCAATATTCAGTTGGCGTAAAATAACAATAAGTTGTTTTGATGATGTGAGTGTATTACGCCACAGCAGCCACGTGAAAGCCCTAAACGCGGCTTGACATAAATAAAGCGGTATAAAAAGTTGCTGGTTGCTGTATTTCAACAAGTGACTTCTTCTTTCGCTTACGCCTTACAGTAGTTCTGCAGCGATCGCAGGGTTACAACGGATTTGACAATGTTAGTTTTAGAGGTGGCCGGATGCCCTTCCTGACGCACCCAGAGAACCTGTCAGGTGTACCGTGACGTCTGCTAGTTATCGAGGACTGCTTGTATGGCATATGATTCCTGCTTTGGAAGAGCGCAACCGTCCGGCAACCACTGTTTTCAAGCAAGATGCACCATCTCATGTCACTCGCCCACTGAAAGATCTGTATAATGCAACCTTACAAGAGAATGTTATTTCCAGGGAGTTTCTAGATGAATGGCCTGCAAGATGAGTCCGTGTGATTTTTAGCTACAGCTGAAAGAACGCTGCTGAACTCAACTGTTGAGTAGCATTTTTATGGGTGTAACATCTCGTCGATATCTTGGGTGCTAGTAATGAAACGGCAGTTAATAATAAAATCATCATTATGCTTTTCTCAGATTTTTTTTTTTTTTAGTCACCAGTATCCTGACTGGTTTGATGCGGCCGCCACGAATTCTTCATCTGTGCCAACCTCTTCGTCTCAGAGTTGCACTTCCAACCTACATCCTCAATTATTTGCTTGATATATTTAAACCTCTGTCGTCCTGTATAGTCTTTGCTTTCTACAGCTGCCTCTAGTACCATGGAAGTCATTCCCTGATATCTTAACAGATATCCTATCATCCCGTCACGTCTTCTTGTCAATGTTTTCCACATATTCTTTTCCTCTGAGCAGAACCACCTCATTCCTAATTTTCAACTTTCGTCTGTAGCATATGCTTCGATTCTCTTCTGTTCCCTGTTTCCTCACAGTCCATGTTTCACTGCCATACGATAATGTGCTCCAAACGTACATTCTCAGACATTTTTTACTCAAATTAAGGCCTGCGTTTGACACTAGTGGTCTTCTCTTGGCCAGGTATGCCCTTTTTCCAGTGCTAGTCTGCTTTTGATGTCCTCCTTGCTCCGTCTCTAATTGGTTATTTTACTGCCTAGGTAGTAGAATTCCTTAATTTCATCTACTTCGTGACCATCAATCCTGATGATAAGTTTTTCGCTGTTCTAATTTGTGCTGCCCCTCATTACTTTCGTCTTTCTTCGATTTACTCGTAGTCCATATTTTTACTCATTAGTTTGTTCATTCTATTCAGCAGATCAAGTAATTTTTCTTCATTTTCACTCAGGATAGCAATATCATCAGCGAGTCGTATCATTCACATTCTTTCACCTTGGATTTTAATTCAAATCCTGAATCTTATTTCCATCATTGCTTCTTCGATTACAGATTGAACAGTAGTAGCGAAGACAACACCCTGTCTCACACTCTTTTCCATCCGAGTACTTCGTTCTTGGTCATCCACTCTTATTATTCCCTATTGATTCTTGTACAAATTGTATATTACCCGTCTCTCCCTATAGCTTACTCCTATTTTTCTCAGAATTTCGAACGTCTTGCACCATTTTATACTGTCGAACGCTTTTTCCACGTCGACAAATCCTATGAATGTACGTCAGTTTTTCTTTAGTCTTGCTTTCACTATCAACTGCAACGCCAGAATTGCCTCCCTGATGCCTTTACCTTTCCTAAAGCCAAAGTGATCATCATCTAACACATCTTCTATTTTCTTTCTCATTTATTTTGCCTTTTCTACCCACATCCCGTTCGAAATCCATTACACAGGGTGTTTCAAAAGGAATATACCTACTACAAAGTATTATTTTGTCCAAACTATCGATCACTGAGCCTCGGCTCCACTATTGGAG
The DNA here is from genome assembly GCF_023864345.2 of Schistocerca serialis cubense. NCBI lineage: Eukaryota > Metazoa > Arthropoda > Insecta > Orthoptera > Acrididae > Schistocerca > Schistocerca serialis. The sequence goes on along the minus strand of NC_064646.1, from coordinate 186,853,159 downwards.
AAACGAATTTATATTAACAGCCGCTAGATATCAGTTGTCTTTTGACTTGCTTCGTAACCGTCATGTGTTTTAAATGACTACTCCGTAGAAGAAATCATTTTGTGTTGTCGAGTTTGCGGAGTGCAATTCCGCGATTACAGTTCAAAGACGTTTCAGGGTGAGGTACCAAATTGATGTTCCGAATGGGTGGAACATTCGAAGATGGTGACGACAGCTTCTAGATACAGGACGTGTATGCAAGGGAAAGAGTGCTGGCCGCCCTCGTGTTCCTGAAGGAAATGTTGCATGAATTCAAATCCTTTCCAACGCAGTCCTTCAAAATCAACTTGTCGTTCCAGTCGGGAGCTGCAGCTGCCTACAACAACAATTTCGCGTGTTTTGAGACTTCTGTTGGTTACGCACCAATACGACTTCATTTTTCATCAAGACGGGGCACCCCCCCCCCCCCTTACTGTGTAACGACAACTGTACAAATAATAATTTTTTCTTCTGATTTTCGATAAATTAGTGTAAGCAATGTTTTGATTTCATTTCATTTTTCTTTTCTTGTCATTATGTTAAAGAAACTGTAAGCAACTTTCGATGTGAATATTAATGTTTATGTCAAATTGCAAGCAATATTATAACAAAATGGAAATGTAAGAAATGTTGAAACTATTGTAAGATGTTAAAATTGTAATTGTGCGCCTGGTCCATACGTAGGCAATGTATTAGGATATGTGGAATGTAAAACCTTTGGTGAATGCCCTGTCTGTAGGGGAGCGGTAAAAGGTGGATGGCAGGCGAGCGCGGGAAAATGCACACGGGCATGGCATAACGGGTTCAGCAGTAGTAGTCGGAGTTGGGCATCGGTCTAAGTAACACGTGCTGGATCGAGGAGGCTCTCCTGGAAGACGTAGTTTCATTGAGCCTCGGATGTGCCGTTTCCGACGACTATACAGCATGGCAAAATTACATAGGCACTAAATGGAAAAATATTGCGACGCTATGAAGAAGTAAAGTGCCGATACATCAAGAGCCATAGCTGTGATTGTATGTGTGCTCTGCGCCTCGCCATCTCGCCGCCCGCCAACCGCCGCATCGATACGAACAGGTTGAATCTTTTAGTACTGTATTCGTGTGGACCAGTGTTACTTTTGTTCCTTACTGTTCAATAACAACTTAACTTTTACCAGAATTGTCCTATCATTTAATTATCCTAATCACTAACCTAGACAGGGTCCTTTCCACATGTTGTGCAATCCGAGTGTCCCGAAATGAAGATTTAAAGTTTATGTTAATAAGAATTACCTGCAGACCTATCTATGCTAGAATGATGTTTAAGGAACTTTATTGTTAATGAATATACAAGTAAAGAACATAGGTCTGAAAAAGTTGGAAGATAATGTTGAAATTGGTTTAGTAATGAAGTATAATTAATTTGAGATAAAATTAATGGTAGTTAAATAAGCAAGAAATAAGACAAAAAGAGTAGTAATTCATATGTTGGAAACCTTGAGTGCTTAATGAGTTCAATAATCAAAGAATTTCAATACAGTGACAATTACAGTTTCAGGGTCCCCCCCCCCCCCCCCAACCCCCCTTTTCTTTTCTACTCATTTAAATTCTGAAGTGTACTGAACTGATTTGACCAGCAAAATTAAAGTCAATATAAAACCTAAATTTATCAGTGTTTTACCCTTCTTAAAATTGACATTGTATGTGTGTTTCAAAAGTGCTATTTCTAGGGTAACCTATGCCCGATTTCAGTCGGATCAATAGACAAAACGTAGTTTGTAGTAATCATTATAGTGTAATGTTGTGTATTTATAGCTTGTCCAAATTAGTACAGAAAGGGAAAATATTAGTTCAGTAGATTTTTCTGGTTCTAAAATTTACCATATAATGCAGTATTACTACGTGTTGTTATGCTTGTACGTACATCCACTTGTACAAGGAAAAAACTCACTTAATGCCTAATCAGGCTGGCGACCGTATTATTAACAATTGGTAGTATCTGCTGTGTATGTTTCTTGCCCGTCCTAACGTGTAGTTGCACTTTAGACTTGCTTGACGTATCATTGTTGTTACTGAGTGGGTGTAAGTCTGATTTTGCCTCCATTCAGGTACACGCGTTCAACATATTTACTAAAATCCTTTCTTATAAGGTGAAGCCCGTCAACTTACCATAGTACAGGCTTTAAAGAGTTAACGTACGCCCGAGCGTAGACGTTACAACTGGAGTCGGCAAGTGCGTGAATATCTGAATGAAACACTACCGAATCGTTGGGTTGGTCGTCAAGGAGCTGGCGACTTAGCATGTCTGAGTTGGGCTCTACGCTCACCGGATTTGACACCCTCTAACTTCTTCCTGTGGAGTTTCGTTAAAGACCACGTTTATGTACCACCACTCCCACAGAACCAGGAAGAGTTGAAGAAACGGATCCGCACTGCCATAACATGAGTGCCCGAGTGTGGGAGGAATTTGAGTATCGATGTGATATCGTTCGAGTCGCTGATGGAGGACATAGTCAACATCTGTAATCTGAAATTGAGAGTTCGTAGATATGTGTGTAAAGATTCGTATTCGTATGTCCTGAAGTTTAATAAATACATGCATTCGAAATACGTATATTCTTTTTAAAACACCCTGTATAGTGAAACATTTCTACACGACTTTCTAACATTGACAGCGCCAAATTTGCAGCTGGTGTTTAAAAGCGGAACATTTTTTTTTTCTAGCGTAAATGTGTTCCGCATCAACGCATTACCACATCTACTATGTTTCGCAGCCATACGAAAATAGCAGCTCACACTGGACCACTGTGTGTAGCTGCAGCTTAATAGCAACCACGCGGTCCTTAGAAAGCATCACCAGGTATGCTCGTACTGACAATTTTATTGTTCAGTTAACTCGCTATTGCAATCGCTGAAATAAAGTTACAATCCGGCAAAAAGCGAGGGTTCATATGAATTCTTCCTCTCCTTCCATGTTACACTAGTGGCCATTAAAATTGCTACACCAAGGAGAAATGCAGATGATAAACGGATATTCATTGAACAAATATATTTTACTAGAACTGACATGTGACTACATTTTCACGGAATTTGGGTGCATAGATCCTGAGAAACCAGTCTGCAGAACAACCACCTCTAGTCGTAATATCGGCCTTGATACTCCTGGGCATTGAGTCAAACAGAGCTTGGAGGGCGTGTACAGCTACAGCTGTCCATGCAGCTTCAACACGATACCACAGTTCATCAACAGTAGTGACTGGCGTATTATGACGAGCCAGTTGCTCGGCCACCATTGACCAGACGTTTTCAATTGGTGAGAGATCTGGAAAATGTGCTGGCCATGGCTGCAGTCGAACATTTTCTGTATTCAGAAAGGCCCGTACAGGACCTGCAACATGCGGTCGTGCATTATCCTGCTGAAATGCAGCGTTTCGCAGGGATCGAATGAAGGGTAGAGCCACGGGTCGTAACACATCTGAAATGTAACGTCCACTGTTCAAAGTGCCGTCAATGCGAACAAGAGGTGACCGAGACGTGTAAACAATGACACCCCGTACCATCACGCCGGGTGATACGCCAGTATGGCGATGACGAATACACACTTCCAATGTGCGTTCACCGCGATGTCGGCAAACACGGATGCGACCATCATGATGCTGTAAACAGAACCTGGATTACTCCGGAAAAAATGACGTTTTGTCATTCGTGCACCCAGGTTCGTCGTCGAGTACACCATCGCAGGCGCTGCTGTCTGTGATGCAGCGTCAAGGGTAACCGCAACCATGGTCTCCGAGCTGATAGTCCATGCTGCTGCAAACGTCGTCGAACTGTTCGTGCAGATGGTTATTGTCTTGCAAACGTCCCCATCTGTTGACTCAGGGATCGAGACGTGGCTGCACGATCCGTTACAGCCATGCGGGTAAGATGCCTGTCATCTCGACTGCTAGTGATACGGGGCCGTTGGGATCCAGCACGGCCTTCCGTATTACCCTCCTGAACCCACCGATTCCATATTCTGCTAACAGTCATTGGATCTCGACCACCGTGAGCAGTAATGTCGCGATACGATAAACCGCAATCGCGATAGGCTACAGTCCGACCTTTATCAAAGTCGGAAACGTGATGGTACGCATTTCTCCTCCTTACACGAGGCATCACAACAACGTTTCACCAGGCAATGCCGGTCAACTGCTGTTTGTGTATGAGAAATCGGTTGGAAACTTTCCTCACGTCAGCACATTATAGGTGTCGCCACCGGTGCCAACCTTGTGTGAATGCTCTGAAAAACTAATCATTTGCATATCACAGCATCTTCTTCCTGTCGGTTAAATTTCGCGTCTGTAGCACGTCATCTTCGTGGTGTAGCAATTTTAATGGCCAGTAGTGTATTAACTTGTTTTGGCAGTGCGTGTACATGTCAGAGTACAGAGACATGCTTGGAGGCGAAGACCACATCACAGAGTTGTTGGGTACCGTCGTAGCACGTATGACCGACTAAAGTCTGGCTTCCGGAAGTGTGAGGCCCTCCGTGGCGTGAAAGTGGCCCCCAGCGACTGACTACTGCTGTGCTGGAGGCAGCAGGGATCGACGACCGCTGGAGCAGCGGCGGCAAGAAGCGGCGGCGGCGGCGGCGGCGGGGGCTGGGCCGCTGCCTCCACCTCTACCTGCGCTGTCCGCCATCCGTCACCGCCGACAGGCGACAGCAGCGCCGCCTAGTGAGAAAGCACACATTTTAATGACGACCGGACAAAACGTTAAAATATACAGTGCCGGCCGCCAACGAGCACCCCGACCCGTAAATCAGGAAACGGCGCCGCGCAGGAGCTGGGAAGCTGGGAGCTGGGCGCTGTCGGCGAGCGCCTCCCACTGCGAGGTCACGCCTCCCTTATACCGCCCGTTACGTTCCTCAGCTTAACGCTATTCAAAACGCGCGTCTCACAGTACACTGTGGGCACTGCGCCCTTTGAATCATCATCGTCATCATCATCATCATCAGCATCAGCATCGCCTCCATCATTTCCGTCTCCTTCCCCATCTCCTTGTCAGTCTCTACCTTCGTCTTCTTCTTCTTCTCGTCCTTGTTTCTATTGGCCGCGACAGGTGATTCAAATTACACTGGCTTTCTGTGAAGCACTCCTGGGGCATTGCCAAGTCGTATGACTGTGAATGGGCTTCTGGCAAGCCTTTTATATACACCAGCTACCGGCTGTGAAGTCACTGATGCTCGCGGGATCGCCTTATATGGGCACAGAGTGACCCGGCGCTCGATCTGCCCTCTTCATCTCACGGTTGCTGAATTTCACGCCTTGCTGAACTGCAAGCCACCGTCTCTGTTTAGCAGTTATCGACTATACACTACTGCCCATTAAAATTGCTACAACACGAAGATGACGTGCTACAGACGCGAAATTTAACCGACAGGAAGAAGATGCTGTGATATGCAAATGAATAGTTTTTCAGAGAATTCGCACAAGGTTAACGCCGGTGGCGACACCTACAACGTGCTGACATGAGGAAAGTTTCCAACCGATTTCTCATATACAAACAGCAGTTGACCGGCATTGCCTGGTGAAACGTTGTTGTGATGCCTCGTGTAAGGAGGAGAAATGCGTACCATCACGTTTCCGACTTTGATAAAGGTCGGATTGTAGCCTACCGCTATTACGGTTTATCGTATCGCGACATTGCTGCTGGCGTTGGTCGAGATCCAATGACTGTTAGCAGAATATGGAATCGGTGGGTTCAGGAGGGTAATACGGAACGCCGTGCTGGATCCCAACGGCCTCGTATCACTAGCAATGGAGATGCCAGGCATCTTATACGCATGGCTGTAACGGATCGTGCAGCCACGTCTCGATCCCTGAGTCAACAGATGGGGACGTTTCCAAGACAACAACCATCTGCACGACGTTTGCAGCAGCATGGACTATGAGCTCGGAGACTGTGGCTGCGGTTATCCTTGACGCTGCATCACAGACAGGAGCGCCTGCGATGGCGTACTCAACGACGAACCTGGGTGCACGAATGGCAAAACGTCATTGTTTCGGATGAATCCAGGTTCTGTTTACAGCATCATGATGGTCGCATCCGTGTTTGGCGACATCGCGATGAGTGCACATTGGAAGCGTGTATTCGTCATCGCCATACTGGCGTATCACCCCGCGTGATGGTGTGGGGTGCCATTGGTTACACGTCTCGGTCACCTCTTGTTCGCATTGACGGCACTTTGAACAGTGAACGTTACATTTCAGATGTGTTACGACCCGTGGCTCTACCCTTCATTCGATCCCTGGGAAACCCTACGTTTCAACAGGATAAAGCACGACTGCATGTTACAGCTCCTGTACGGGCCTTTCTGGATACAGGAAATGTTCGACTGCTGCCCTGGCCAGCACATTCTCCAGATCTCTTACCAATTGAAAACGTCTGGTCAATGGTGGCCGAGCAACTGGCTCGTCACAATACGCCAGTCACTACTGTTGATGAACTGTGGTATCGTGTTGAAGCTGCATGGGCATCTGTACGTGTACACGCCATCCAAGCTCTGTTTGACTCAATGCCCAGGAGTATCAAGTCCGTTATTACGGCCAGAGGTGGTTGTTCTGGGTACTGATTTCTCATGATCTATGCACCCAAATTGCGTGAAAATGTAATTACATGTCAGTTCTAGTATAATATATTTGTCCAATGAATACCCGTTTATCATCTGCATTTCTTCTTTGTGTATCAATTTTAATGGCCAGTAGTCTATTAATTTTTTTCTCTTCTGTAATTAGAGAGTCCCAGAAGCCACCGCGCGCACTGTTCGTCCGATTCTCGCAATCTATTTTGTAGACCCTCCGGTGTTCTGAAACGTGCTGCGTCTTTAACTGATTTCAGTAAATGCCTGATTTTTGTTGGAGGCCTGAAGATCGATATGAACTTGTGTCTTTCTAACATACGGCGTATCTTACCTGACACAGAGCCATAGAACGGTAGGAAAGCAAGTTTCTTTTGCTGCTCCTCGTGGGTCGTCTTATTGCGATTCTTGCTTGAAATCACTTCATTTGCTTGGCGAACGTTATAGCCGTTGCTCCTAAAAATCTTGCGTAGGTGTCTCAGCTCATGTGGCAGGTTATCAGCGTTTCATATCATTCTTGCGCGATGCACGAATCATTATAACAGAGTGCGCTTCTGTGCTGGTTGATGATTGCTGACGGCGTGCAAGTGGAGAGAGGTTTGGGTAGGTTTCCTGTAGTCGCTTGGGTTTAGGCATCTATTTTTGCGGACGAAGACGTTGAGTAAGGGCAATGCATTTTCTTTTTCTATCTACACGGTGAATTGCTTGTATTATTAATTCCGTTGGGTTGTTCCAAGAACTCCTGGAGTTTATAATGACCTTGGGGGCCATGTCAAATGTGATGTTAACATATCGATAGAACCAACAAGGTTCTAATAGCGCCATGTCGAAAGCAATGTCTGCAAAATTCTCCACGAGGAGCTTTGCAACAACTGGAACTGACTGGCTACCCATTGCAACGCCATCCATCTGATCGTAAAATTGGGCTTTATACAGAAAATAAAAAGACGTAGGAATGTGCCTGAGTAGCTCGGCCAAGTTACTTACAAAGAATTGGGATACTAGATCCAAAGAGCTTTTGATAGCTCCATTCGTAATCAGTGTTACCACATCAAAAATGACCATAATGTCACACTCACTAAATCAAAGACGGTTAATTAGGCTGTTAAAATCTGCTGACTTTTTAATGATGTTCGCAATGTCCGACATGTGGAGCGAAAAGATTGGCCTAGTACTTCGCCAGCTTAAATGTTGGTGAATCAGTGGTGGGTACAATAACGCGGAATACCGTCCATCTTTGTGGATATTCTGTAAAACATAAGCAGTATGTGGTCTCATTGGCTGTGGGAGAAGGGGCATACCAGCGGCCCATTGACAATGGCCAAGGAGTGCTTGGCCGGAAGCCCGTGTAATTTCAGTCACTAGAAACCGGACAACATTTTATTCAGTGTTATCGCCGAGAGGCTGTGCATCTTTAGACAACTTCCACTTCTCATCATCCTCAAAATAAACACACTCAACATAGGTCTTTTGCACAGTGGTTGTAAGTCCATACAGTGTACTCAAAACTAGTCACACCACCCACAGAAGAGATGACAATACGCACGAACTGAGAAATATCTTTCTCATAGGGCGGCTGTATCTGCCCCATGGGGTCTTGCATAGAGGAAGTAGGTAATGTCAACTCCTAAAAACATTATCTCTGCTTCTTTTATTAGGCCTTTTTTATGTGCCAGATAACTGTACAAATGAAATGACACTATTTCGGAGATTTCACTGGTGTCATACAGATATGATTTTATGTACCGTATATTACAGACTATAAGACGCTACAGATCATAAGACGTACCTTAACTTTTAAGCAGCTTTCTTTTAAACTAACATTTTTTATTGGCGGTTTGCAAAGTCAGAATAAAAAGTTCTTAGTTTATAAATCCGAACTGACTTTCGAAATCCCTGAAAGTCGTCATCTGAAATTCTTCTTGTTCTTGTTATACTTCTTTCTCTTCGTCGTCATAGTTGTCCTCTTCATACATAAGATGGTCTTCACTGCCATAGAGAGCGTTACTTAGACCGAACTTCTTGAAAGATTTAACAATAATGTCTTCTCTCACTCTAGAACACATTTGTTTTATTCACTGGCACACTTGTCTGATTATAGATCGTTTCAAAGCTCCCTTCAGCGTTAATTCTTGTTGAGATTCATCCACCAGCCATTTGTCCCATTCTTCTCTCATAAACACTTTAATTTCTTTTTTATTGAGACATCAACAGGTTGCAGTTGCAAAGTAAGTAATCCCAGAAAAACAGTACGCTCTGTATTTCCCTGTCTCAGTTTCTCTTTCACAAAGTTGTTCCAATGAGAACTAAACTGATCTAGCACAAGAAGAGAACTCTTCTTGACTAAAGCACCTTTCTTTCTCTCCTACACTCTGTTAATCCCAACTTCATACCAGCCTCGTCGATCCAACCATTGTCATGTACGTGAATAACATCCGACTGTATTTTGCGCTTGAAAATGACCACTGGATGGAGTTAAGTACCGTCAGCACAGCATAAAAAGACAACAATGCAGTGCATTTTTCATGTCCATTTGTTTTTACAGTTAGAGTTTTAACACTTTACTTGGAAGCAGTTCTGTTATTCTGTCCGTTAAATGTCAGAGGAGTTTCGTCCATATTCGTTATTTTTCTCAGTTGCACACTGGTTTTGTTTCGCTGTTGATTAATAAAGCGATGGAAAGGTAATACTTTCTTTTCATATTCTTGTGGCATTTTCTGAGATATTTTGGTTTTGGTTCGCATGCTAAGTCCATGATGGCTCATAAACCTGTAGCACCAACCAACTCCATCCTTAAGGTCTCTTGAGTTCCACTGCAGCGCCAGCCCACGAGCGTGTATTTGAATCAGTTCTGTATTAATTCCTGCCGGCCGGAGCGGACGAGCGGTTCTAGGCGCTACAGTCTGGAATCGCGCGACCGCTACGGCCGCAGGTTCGAATCCTGCCTCGGGCATGGATGTGTGTGATGTCCTTAGGTTAGTTAGGTTTAAGTAATTCTAAGTTCTAGGGGACTGATGACCTCAGCAGTTACGTCCCATAGTGCTCAGAGCCATTTGAACCATTTTTGTATTAATTCCAATGCCATTTTGACGGTGTCCTTGAAACCATTTCAGTACATCTTCTAGTTTTGGCCATTTTGCATTCAGTCTTCGACTTGCACATTTAGCCTTCCTCATTTTTTTCTGTCCTTCTTTGCTAGCCCGCCAGTGGTTTTTTTTTTTTTTTTTTGTTGGTGCAGGGCCAAAATGCTGCTCGGTTCTTCAGTTACAAGTTCTTCGACTTGTGTTATTGGTTTCAATTTTTTAGTCCGCATCATATGCGCACCTTTTATTTTTTTTCTAATACGGAACTAGCTGCTAACAAAAACATTGTACTGTTACTGATAACGCAAAACACTTTCAGTTCAAGTCCACTTTCGCCGTAGACTGCAATGACGCATCATAGGCTAGAGAGTGTTATGGGTTTGTGCTGATGGGGCTGGTGGGAGGTAGTTGTGAATCTCCTAAACTCACGTTCGTCGCTTAGGTGCATTGCTGCTGCTAGTTGAATCCAGCGTTGGCAGATAGAGATACAGATATGGACGTCTTTAAGACTGGCGGGAATTTTAATCAAACACTGCACATTTTTATATTAATTTCAAGCGTAAGACGCACATGAATTTTGGCGGCAATTTTTCGAAGAAAAACGGTATTTAGGCAGAAGCTGCGAGTGAAAGGTGGAATTTAAAATAGAATGAGGTGACAGTAAGAATGTGGGACGAGGAGGGAGGCGTGCCAGGGTACATCGTGCAGCTGTGTGAACCTCTGTCGCTTAGTGGTTGCAGAAATATTCCCTCTCCCCGCAATGATAGCGCGCAAATTGATACAAATGTCCGGTCGTTTCCTTTGGAAAAGTCATATTTTTCGACTTCGGTATGAAGTGGTTGCAAGGTCCCGTCCCCTGGAAGGATGGGACTTCCTAGTAGCAAAGTGAAGGCTTCAGTATTGTTTATAGGGCATACCGTTTTAACATGTAATCGAGCAACTCATTTCATTACATCCCGCTTACTTAAGCTTCTTCGACCAGGCAGACTGACTCCGCCTGCCGATATTAGCCGGTTCAAGACTAAATTGCGGCACGTACGTGAATCTTACATTAGAATAACTCTTCTGGGAGCTGACATTTTATCAGTGACACACCTTACCACCAGGTCTTTGCTTTGTCGTTATGGAACACAGAAACCTCTCTCCCCAACTGAAATGGCCGCGACGTTGGTATCCTGGAAAACAGTGTGGTTTCACGTTAGCCTTCCCGTCCTCCCTGTGGAAGTTACGTCATCGTGGTGTAGGGTCATTCACAATGTGATCCCGACCCACGAACGCCTCCATCGCATTGGTCTTATTCCGACTGGTCTTTGCCGCACTTGTCATCAACCTGGCACATTACCACACAGGTTTGTCTCTTGTGGACGAGAAAACTGGCACTGGCTTCGCCGATAACTGGCTTTCCTTACCCGATCAGTTGAAGCTGCTTTGTCGGTTGAACTTCTTATATGTCTAGGCTTTCCCGTTCTCCTTCGGACCAAGACTAATTCGATGGTATGACTCCTCGGACGCTACGCTCACTATGAAGTCGGATTTGTGTGTGTGAAATCTCATGGGACTTAACTGCTCAGGTCACCAGTCTCTAAGCTTGCACACTACGTAACCTAAATTATCCTAAGGACAAACACACACACCCATGCCCGAGGGAGGACTCGAACCTCCACCGGGACCAGCCGCACAGTCCATGACTGTAGCTCCCAAGACCGCTCGGCTAATCCCGCGTGGCAGTCGGGTGTGACAAGGATCCCGACCCCCCTTGTTTTTCGCCAGTATATGGTGAATGCTCGTTGGAAGTGGCGCAGGCTTCCGAATCATCGTGCTTTATTTGCAAATATGTAGCACCTTGTCTTTCATCGCCAAGAAATTCGGTAGCTTTCATTATTTTCTTCCTAGGGGACCTACAGAAAAAATTTGTTTTCTTTTGAATCTCAGAGCTATAGAATTTTTATCTATCAAGTTTTCTTTTCACAAAACAAGTAACAATGAAAATAAAGGAAAAATTAAGAAAAAATGGTTAACGCAATTCCCCAGAATGCAGAAGATCCGGGTTAAAAAAAAAAAGTGTGGCTAACTTACCTGCCTAGTAAGCAGGATACCCGGGTTCGGTTCCCGACCTTGGCACACATTTTCACTCGCCGCTCTAGTCTATGTACATAAAATCAAATAACTGTCTCATAGCTTGTTTTTCAGCATCGGCCGTTTCTGATTTTCTGCCAATCTTAATGGTTTAAATGGCTCTGAGCACTATGGGACTTAACAGCTGTGGTCATAAGTCCCCTAGAACTTAGAACTACTTAAACCTAACTAACCTAAAGACATCACACACATCCATGCCCGAGGCATTTTTCGAACCTGCGACCGTAGCAGTCGCGCGGTTCCGGACTGCGCGCCTAGAACCGCGAGACCACCGCGGCCGGCGCCAATCTTAATGTCAGCTTGTAAGGCGGCCAACCAGTTGTCACTTGAAGCGTGATCTACTTTCCGTCATCGTACCTAGAAGAGAAAGTGTAGCAATGCCGGTCCCGATAATTACAATTAGATCTCAGCGGCCAAATACAGCGTAGACGCCCATAGAAACACGCATACTCTTATTCCGAGAATCGGTCAGATTCTTTTGTGCGCGGCTGACGCGGCGTTTTTCCCCGGCGTGAGATCAGCAACTGAGTTACACGCGGCGGCGCGGCAGCAGCGTTTCAGCGTTTCACGGAAAGAATGGGCGCAAAAACACGCCTCCCGGCGCGGCGCGGCGGCTGCCCCGGCGTGCCGCGTTTGATAATGAAGCCACGGCCCGCAGCTGTCACCGGCCGAGCCGATTTCATTCCTCTTCCATGAACGGCCACGCCTCTGTTGATTAACAGCGCGGTCACGCTCCGGCAGACGCGGTAATTGCGGGCTGATCCCGGCACGGCACAGAACTGCACATTTCGCCGCCGCCTCCTCGCCTCGCCGCGTCTCTGCTCCTGAGCCGCACTGCGCCGCCGGGTACTTCACCTGTCAATTCACAGCCGGTATTGGCGTGCCGGTCGGTGCCTGCAAAGGCCAGACAAGATGTCACCGTTCGCTAAGGGCAGAGGAAATTGCAGCAAACTAATGGACGACGGCTGCGGTGGTAGGAATCAATGTCCGTCTTGTTGCCCTGTCTGACATTTCTTTAGGCTTTGTACACATTGCAGTATGATAATGAAATATGAGGCAACCTTTCCGGCGAGAGCAACGAAATCAGATCTTACCATTTAGAGATCCACAGTTTTGTCAGTTCAGGACGAACCATTTGCTTCAGCTTTGAGGCATTTCGTTCTTATCTGCTCTAGTCCTCGCGACGCTCCAGTTATAGTGAAAGGGTCCTGTAGCCACCTTTCATTAGTCCGGTAGCCCATTTTCACTAGCATTTCTCTTTCTTTTCCCTGTTTCTCATCTCTCGTAGTGGTATGATTGAATGACTGTGGTTGTGTGTCACGTTGCTAGACGGTGGCGTAGTCTGCTGCAGAAAGTCTGCGATAGTCGTACAGATTCAGCAGCAGTTGTATAGAATAGCCAACTCTGGTAGTGGGCAAGTAGGCAAAGAGGTTTGCGCTACATGTGAGAAATCCACCTGCGTTAGGTTGGTGGCGGAAATGGCACTTTGGGTTTTCCGGGCCACGCGGAGCGTGGAAGAGGCTGGAGAAGAAAAAGGGAGGCAGTCTGCAGCCGGTACGGGAAGCGTCCACAGCTGTGCTCCAGTCGAAGAAGGGTGAGTTTGACTGACCGCGTGGCGCGTTGTTACTTGGCGAGAGGAAGCTGTTAGCTTTTGGTCTCGCTTTTCAACTCTGAAAGATTGCTTTGCCTTGTCGCAGCAAGGAATGCAAAACTTTGGCAGATTTTTCTTGTAGAAAATTTCTATAGCAGGCTTGGATCCGCCGGAAGAGCGCCACACAAAGATGTCGATAAGAAGTGAGCACTCGCTCCTGTATGAATGCCTGTTTGCCTTCAGCTGTGCCTGTATAAGCTTTTATTTTCCTAAATATTAATAGCTTCGCCTTCTCGTAAAATTTCCTTGGCTCTGAGCACTATGGGACTTAACTGCTGTGGTCATCAGTCCCCTAGAACTTAGAACTACTTAAACCTAACTAACCTAAGGACATCACACACATCCATGCCCGAGGCGTAAAATTTCCTTGCTTCATGTATCTTTCGTCCGTGGGAAGCCAACCACGTGGTTGAACATTAGAGTTTGTTGGGCTACCGTCATCACTAACTGTCCGATCTCATGTTTGTTTTAAAGAATGTTAACTGTCCGTGATTGTGTGATGTGACATTGTTGCAACTTGGCCACGATACCTAGAAATTGCGTCTCCACAAACAACGTGGGCACGCGGGTGTACTGCGAAACGTGTACCGTTTCACGAGTTATTGTGATCAGTTATCAGGCAACAGCACTTGTATGAATGATTCACACCAATGATTTTAGGTGTAGATTATAACGGTGAATGTATCGATGCCTTTCTTTAATGTTTTACGAATTAATGTGATCAGTACTTGTGTACGTGCCTCACATCCATATCTTAGTAATAAATGATTTTATCTACAATTTTCTCTTGTGTTCCGAGGTTAGGTTTTTGCACCTAAGCCACTCACCTCGTAGCTTTCCCTTTAGCACCAGGTTCAGTGATTAGTTTCCCCTTTTATTTTAAAACAAATGCTTTAGATTAAATCTTATTTTCAGGTGTGTTGCTGGGAGCTAATCTTCTGCACAGTGTTCATGCATGTGCTATTTTATTTTAAATGGTTGATTCTCGTGAACAGTGCACGGGAAATACTATTAATTACATCGCATCCCCTATGAGCGATATCACGACGTATGCATTTTTATGAGTTTTTGGTCTGTGATCAAATTAATGCATTTTCCGACTAGGCCAAACATTTGATTAGTTGTATGGTTAGAGTCGGTGGCGACCCTAATCTTCTCATGTTAATTTCACAATCAATAAGCATTTCCATTCCCAATAATAACGTAATAACCCGTAGAAACAGGTTAGTTACAATAGGTCATTATGATTCACCAGTTTTGCTGGTTCAGAATGCACCAGTTGTGTCGCCATCAGATGAGCAACTTTTGTCACCCCGATGTGCACCAGTTATGTCACCTCAGAACGCACTCGTTTTGTCGTCTGCGGACAAGAAGTTGTAGCCGCCTCAGAGTGTGGCAGTTTCGTGGCCTTGCAATTCAAAGTTTTGCTTGCTTGCTTTGAGCTTCACCTGTTTTGTCGTCTCAGGTTCGACGTCTTGAGGCCCACCATTTTCACCATTTCGAGGCACATCAGTTTCGCCTTCTGAAGGTACACCAGTTTCACCGACTTGAGTCACAACAGTTCTACCATCTCGACACACACCAGTTTCGGCATCTTGTGGTGCACTAGTTTCGTCATCTCATAGTGCACCAGTTTCGCCATCTCGGGATGCATCAGTTTTGTCATCTTGGGATGCACCAGTTTCCCTATCTACAGGAGCCCCAAGTTTCACCACCTCGAGACATACCAGTTTCACCATATCGAGGCATGCCAGTAACATTGTCTTGAAGCAAACCACTTTCGTCATCTTGGGGGCGCCAGTTTTACCATCGGAATGTGCGCTACTTCCACCATCTTAGGGCACACCAGTTTCGTCATATCAGGGCCACCAGTTTCGCCATCTTAGTCGGATTAGTTTAGTCTTAGCAGGATAAATCTGTTCGGCATCTTTGGATGCACCCGTTTCGCCATTTCAAGTTGCACTTGTTTCACCATCTTGGCATATATCAGTTTCGTCCTCTCAAGGTGCACCAGTTTCGACATCTCAGGCGCCATCAATTTCACCATCTTAGGGTGGATAAGTTCATGACAGGGCGCAGCAGCTTCACTCTCTCGAGGTGAACCAGTTTCGACATCTTGGGGTGCGCCAGTTTCCTCATACCGGAGTGAACCATCTGAAAGTACACCAGTTTCACTATCACGAGCCACACGAGTTTCATCAATGCAATGGAAACCAGTTTCCCAATCTCGGGATGCACTAGTTTCGCAATCTCAGGATGCACCAGTTTTGCAATCTCGGAGTGCACCAGTTTCGCCATGTAGTAGCTTTGGCTGAAGGAAATACCTGAAGCTGGCAGCACTTTTGCCAGCTTTCGACTGTAAGTCACAAACGGCTTTAGGCGAAAACAATAGTCACCTATGAAACTGTGACAACACAGAGGAGCTGCCTAAACACTGTAAGCATACCACTTACCTGGCCTGAACCAGGGGCAGTATATCGTGTCTGCCGCAATTGGTCCGCTTTGATCAGGAGCACAGAGTGGGCATGGGTATTTTCTGAAGGAGCGGTGTGGAGTATGGATAGAAGGGGACTGTATTATCGGCGTGCGGTATGCCCTTATTTCAAAGATATTCAAGCTGATACTCTACAGTGGGAGAACAATTGCTGATAATCTACATATGAGTAATGAAAGATAGTACTACATTTTCAAAAGTGTAAGTATATGAAATAAATTAATAGAGAGTAATAAATAAAAATGAAAGCCAAATGCGTCATGAAACTTGATTTGAACTACTAATTATTGAACATTTTTCCATTCAGTGGGAAGTGTACGTACCAATAATAATGACTTTAACTGTGGTAATATCGGTTAGGGCATACGATCATGGTTATTAAAGAAAAGAATTTCAAGGCGCATCAGTTTCGCCATAAAGAGTTGCAACAATTTCACCATCCCTCTTTGCGCCAATTTCGCAATCTCAGAGAGCATCACTTACGATCGTCGTCGTGGGGTGCCACAATTCCAAAGTCTCAGGGCGCACAAATTTCGACACATTAGGCTACATATTTCACCATTTTGGGGCACAAAAGTTTCGACCACTCGAAATGCATCGAATTTTTTGGCAGCAGATTCACCAATTTTGTTGACTCGCAGTGCGTCAGTTTCGCCACCTTAGGGTGAAATGGTATTGTCAACTCGGGCTCCGTTGATACTGATACTGAAGTTACGTTTGGCCTAATGCATTAATGATCTTATTGGGTTACGATCGCCAGACAGTACATATTTCTATATTATTAATCAATACATACAATAAAAATGTGTGTGTGGGTGTATAATATGTACGGATTAATAATATAGGATTATGTAGAAGTATGTACTGTCTGACGACTGTAACCCAACAAGATCATTAATACATTAGGTCAACCATAACTTCAGTATCAACGTAGCCTGAGTCGACAGTACCATTTCACACTAAGGTGGCGAGACTGATATACTGTGAGTCAACAAAATTGGTGTGTGTTAGTATGTATGTATGTTCCGCATCGTCTCCTAAAGTGCTGGGCCGATTTCAACCAAAAAATTGATAGAAACATACCTTATTACCAGGCAAAAATTGCTGTGGGGATGAGAGCCACCAATCTATCAAAAAGGGGAGGGGGGTGGATGTGTGAAGAAACGTGTAGTCTGTGATGCTTGAATTCCCAGACTTTACTCACCCAGTATTTGTGAATTAGAGCACTTACCTACTTACAAAACACTTAACACATAATTTTGGCCCTTTACGAACTTTTTTATCACTTATAACCCCTCAAAATAATTAAAGGAAAGATGTTAATCGTTTACTACTTTTCCACTTTTCATGCAGTAAAAGTATCACAAGAGATATGACGTAATAATGTATTACTTCTTTGCTGCTAACTGTATTCGCGATACATTTTTACGGACAATATGCACATATATCACAGAGTAAGTGCTAAATTATATCGCTGAGCGAAACATAGCTCAGGAGATATGATATCATAGACAAAGTGATGCCTGAAAAACTCCCGCATCGTGCATAACGTTTAAACTTATTACTTCGTTGCTACTAACTCCATTCGCAACACATTTTGCAGACCTTATCCACATATGCCGCTGAATGCACCTACAACATTACATTATTGTACGAGATATAGTTCAGGAGATATGAAGTCATAAGCAATTTGGCCCGCATCTCGTGGTCATGCGGTAGCGTTCTCGCTTCCCACGCCCGGGTTCCCGGGTTCGATTCCCGGCGGGGTCAGGGATTTTCTCTGCCTCGTGATGGCTGGGTGTTGTGTGATGTCCTTAGGTTAGTTAGGTTTAAGTAGTTCTAAGTTCTAGGGGACTGATGACCTAAGATGTTAAGTCCCATAGTGCTCAGAGCCATTTTTTTTCATAAGCAATTTGCAAGAGGCAAGCCGGCCGCGGTGGTCTCGCGGTTGAGGCGCTCAGTCCGGAATCGCGCGACTGCTATGGTCGCAGGTTCGAATCCTGCCTCGGGCATGGATGTGTGTGATGTCCTTAGGTTAGTTAGGTTTAAGTAGTTCTAAGTTCTAGGGGACTGATGACCTCAGATGTTATGTCCCATAGTGCTCAGAGCCATTTGAACCATTTTTTTTCTAGCATCACTGTCTCAGATCCTAATAAATAGCAGATTTAGCATTACCGCGGTTCCGGACTGCAGCGCCAGAACCGCACGGCCACCGCGGCCGGCGAGAGCAGTGGCGTTGCGAAGATTTGTCAGTGCTAACAGACAAGGAAAACTATGTGAAATAACCGTCGAAATCAATGTGGGACGTGCGAGCAACTGTTCGGTGAAATTTGGCACTAATGGGACCTACGAAAGCAGACGATCACGGGAGTGCCTTTGCTAACAGCACGACATTGCCTACAGTGCCTGCTAGTGTACTCGTGACCCTAGAGGCTGGACAGCATATCGGCTGGACCCTAGACGGCTGGAATGGGTCCTCTGGTCCAACTCGACCGATTATTGAATGGAAATTGTTTTGTTCCGCTACTTGGAGACCATCTGCAGCCATTCATGCACTTCATATTTCCTAAGAACAATATAATTTTTATGGATGGCAATGCGACATGTCTCAAGGCCTCAATTGTTCGCTTCTAGTTTGAAGAACATTCTGGACAATTCGAGCACATGATTTGGCCTCCCAGATCGCCCGCCCATTGAACATTTATGGGACATAACAGAGAATTCATTACAGACGAATGGAAAAACTGGTGGAAGCCTACCTCGGGGAAGATCAGTTTGGATTCCGTAGAAATGTTGGAACACGTGAGGCAATACTGACCCTACGACTTATCTTAGACAATAGATTAAGGAAAGGCAAACCTACGTTTCTAGCATTTGTAGACTTAGAGAAAGCTTTTGACAGTGTTGACTGGAATACTCTCTTTAAAATTCTGAAGGCGTCAGGAGTAAAATACAGAGAGGGAGGGGCTATTTACAATTTGTACAGAAACCAGATGGTAGTTATTAAGAGTCGAGGGGCATGAAAGAGAAGCAGTGGTTGGCAAGGGAGTGAGACAGGGTTGTAGCCTATCCCCGACGTTATTCAATCCGTATATTGAGCAAGCCGTAAAGGAAACAAAAGAAAAATTCGGAGTTGGAATTAAAATCCATGGAGAAGAAATAAAAAGAGGTTCGCCGATGACATTGTAATTCTGTCAGAGACAGCAAAGGACCTCGAGGAGCAGCTTAACGGAATGGACAGTGTCTTGAAAGGGGGATATAAGATGAACATCAACAAAAGCAATACCGGTGTGGGCGTGCGGTTCTAGGCGCTTTAGTCTGGAACTGCGTTGCCGCTACGTTCGCCGGTTCGAATCCTGCCTCGGGCATGGATGTGGGTGATGTCCTCAGGTTAGTTAGGTTTAAGTAGTTCTAAGTTCTAGGGGACTGATGACCACAGATGTTAAGTCCCATAGTGCTCAGAGCCATTTGAAACATTTGAACAAAATCAAAACGAAGATAATGGAATGTAGTCGTATTAAATCGGGTGATGCTGCTGCAATTAGATTAGGAAATGAGACGCTTAAAGTAGTAAATGAGTTTTGCTATTTGGGGAGCAAATGACTTATGATGGTCGAAGTAGAGAGGATATAAAATGTAGACTGGCAATGGCAAGGAAAGCGTTTCTGAAAAAGAGAAATTTGTTAACATCGAGTATAGCTTTAAGAGTCAGGAAGTCGTTTCTGAAAGAATTTGTATGGAGTGTAGCCATGTATGGAAGTGAAACGTGGACGATAAATAGTTTAGACAAGAAGAGAATAGAAGCTTTAGAAATGTGGTGCTACAGAAGAATGCTGAAGATTACATGGGTAGATCACATAACTAATGAGGAGGTATTGAATAGAAATGGGGAGAAGAGGAGTTTGTGGCACAACTTGACTAGAAGAAGGCATCGGTTGGTAGGGCATATTCTGAGGCATCAAGGGATCACCAATTTTAGTATTGGAGGGCAGCATGGAGGGTAAAAATCGTAGAGGGAGACCAAGAGATGAATACGCTAAACAGATTCAGAAGGATGTAGGTTGCAGTAGGTACTGGGAGATGAAGAAGCTTGCACAGGATAGAGTAGCATGGAGAGCTGCATCAAACCAGTCTCTGGACTGAAGACCACAACCACAACAACAAGAGACGTGCGTTCGTGCACAAAATTCTGCACCGGCAACACTTTCGTAATGAGGGGCAGGTACAGAGGCAGAAAGGCTCGAGATTTCTGAAGGGGACTTCCAAAGACTTGTTGAGTGCATGCCACGTCGAGCTGCTGCAGTACGTAGATCAAATGTGGGTCCGACGCGATATTAGTAGTTCTCCCATGACTTTTGTCGCCTCAGTGTGTATCACCAGATTTTAGTGTGGGGCACATTTATCCTGTGCCAACACCTCACCCGTCGCCCTCTCAGCCCCTCTTTTGCCGACGACAATGGTGGCCACCGGCTTGTGGACGCTCGGGCACAGGAAATGGTGGTGTGTCGTGGCCACGAGTATCGTCGCGCCGTGTCGCTTTGCCGGGAGAAATGAGCGGGCAGCGCGACTGCCGGTCGGACCAGTTTGTCAGGATGTGGGGGCGCCACGCCATGCCGGTGGCCTCAAAAGCGGCAGGAAGCCGGCGCCCGCGCCCGCGCGGCTAACACAATTGTCGTGGGGCGGGCGCCGCAGAGAGCAAAGCGGAGGAGAGGAGAGAAAAGGCGCCGGCAGATAGCGGCGACAGCGCGCCTCCATTAGCGGCAGATACCGAGCTGCTCTGCCCGCCCGCCCGGCTACCGGCGCAGTCCCTGCGCTCGACTGGACTGCCCTTGGGGGGGGGGGGGGGGGGGGGGTCCTCGGACCCCCTCCGCTGCACCTCAGGTGCCCCGTCACAGCATAAACGCTATCTGTCGGTTGTAATTGCCCTTTAGATAGTGAGGCAAACCATAATTCTTTAACGCAGTGCTGTAACCAAGACAGAACTAAAATCTACATTCTACGACAATAATTGGAAGAGGTTTGAAATTTCAAACCTGTCCCACTATTCGCCTCCGCCCTTTCTCACATTCCTTACACCCCTATGCATTCCAGAAGTGACATCATAAAGAGCTGCTTCCAGCAGAGCGCATCCTCCATTGGGCCACACAGATGGCAGTCGGAAAGTCCGACATCTGGTGGATGAGGAAGAACAGCTCGATGAAGTTTTGTGAGCTGTTGCGCAGACCTATGTGAGGCCTTGAATTGTCCCGGTGAAAGAGAAGTTCGTTTGCACTTTTGTGGTTACAAGAACGCTGAATGAGAGTGTCCGCACGTTCCAACACTGGAGTCAGGACTGTGTGCGGTGCGCCGGCACGAGGGAGATCGGATAGGTTTGCGCGACCTTGTTGCAGACGCCGCGTCCAACGACTTATCACGCTTTTGTTCGCGGCCAGGTCTCAGCAGTCGTTCTGCAAGTGTCTATGAATATCTGTGATACTCTGCTTTCCCCCAAAAGAAACTCAATGACAGTGTTCTGCTTGTAACGCCCCTCCGTTACAGATGCCATTTGAAGGCTACACAAAGCGCCACGGCCTACCAGTCCGCCTTCAGAGCTCGGTGGTAGCGTGCTTGCCTCCCATGCGCTGGGCCTCGGTTCGATTCCCGGCCGGATTGGAGATTTTCTCCGCTCGTAGACGGCGTGTTGTGTTCTATTCCTCATGTAGTATCGGAAGTTCCATGCGGCTTTTCGCGGATGGTGCTGTAGTATACAGAGAAGTTGCAGCATTAGAACATTGCAGCGAAATGCAGGAAGATCTGCAGAAGATAGGCACTTGGCGCAGGGAGTGGCAACTGACCCTTAACATAGACACATGTAATGTATTGCGAATACATAGAAAGAAGGATCCTTTATTGTGTGCTTATATGATAGGAGAACAAACATTGGTAGCAGTTACTTCTGTAAAATATCTGGGAGTATGCGTACGGAACGATTTGGAGTGGAATGATCATGTAAAATTAAATGTTGGTAAGACGGGTGCCAGGTTGAGATTCATTGGGAGAGTCCTTAGAAAATGTAGTCCATCAACAAAAGAGGAGGCTTACAAAACACTCGTTCGACCTATACTTGAGTGTTGCTCATCAGTGTGGGATCCTTACCAGGTTGGGATGGTTCCTTTCAAAGGGCACGGCTGACTTCCTTCCCCGTCCTTCCCGAATCCGATGAGACCGATGACCTCGCTGTCTGGTCTCCTTCCCCAACAACCAACCAACCTTACCAGGTCGGGTTGACAGAGGAGATAGAGAAGATCTAAAGAAGAGCGGCATGTTTAGTCACAGGGTTATTTGGTAAGCGTGATAGCGTTACAGAGGTGTGACAAGTGGCAGACTCTGCAAGAGGGGCGCTCTGCACCGCGGTGTAGGTTGCTGTCCAGGTTTCGAGAGGGAGCGTTTCTGGATGAGGTATCGAATATATTGTTTCCCCCTACTTATACCTCCCGAGGAGATCACGAATGTAAAATCAGAGAAATTCGAGCGCGCATGGAGGCTTTCCAGCAGTCGTTCTTCCCGCGAACCATACGCGGCTGGAACAGGAAAGGGAGATAATGACAGTGGCACGTAAACCGCCCTCCGCCACACACCGTTGGGTGGCTTGCGGAGTATAAAT
The DNA here is from genome assembly GCF_023864345.2 of Schistocerca serialis cubense. NCBI lineage: Eukaryota > Metazoa > Arthropoda > Insecta > Orthoptera > Acrididae > Schistocerca > Schistocerca serialis. The sequence continues at coordinate 186,830,536 of NC_064646.1, read as the reverse complement.
GTAGATGTAGATCATTTCGTCCTCATCATCGGCCTCAATTATCCCAGTGTGATGCCGTTTGAAATAATGCACTTGGCGGCCGAAACCGAGTGGGACCTCCCGGCCAACAGTGCCATACGGTCATTGCATTTCATTTCATATCGCCTACCTGTTGAAACTTTATGAAACTATGTGGTCTGCAGTGGGAACATGCCACGATGTCTCACAACAAGTTCCTCATTTTTAGAAAGAAAATAACGTGTAGCATCACTTAGTGAACGCCTCTCGTAAGTCTGCCATCTCTGAGTACTGCGACGTTCTTTGTTTACCTTTCCCATTTAGTTTTTTTACGCTGTGTAGCGTGGTTCACCATTTCGGCTCCCTGTCTCCACTTGCAGCTATATTGTGCTTGGTCTGAGTGAAGGCTTGAGGCATGTGTGGTAGGTACAGGCCACAGGGTGACCATTATTGAACTATGTGAAATAAAATCGTCATTTGCCGGCCGCGGTGGTCTCGCGGTTCTAGGCGCTCAGTCCCGAGCTGCGCGACTGCTACGGTCGCAGGTTCGAATCCTGCCTCGGGCATGGATGTGTGTGATGTCCTTAGGTTAGTTAGGTTTAAGTAGTTCTAAGTTCTAGGGGACTGATAACCACTGGTGTTAAGTCCCATAGTGCTCAGAGCCATTTGAACCATTTTTGAAAATCGTCATAGCTTCTGAATGGTTTTCGATAGGAAGTTCAAACTGCATGGTTGATCACGTGGAATGATCAGAATTAGTATGTGCTTGCGGACGCGCCTTGTCGCTCATCTGCACGTGGAAATGTCACGGTACAGCGTGCCTGAGCGTATAGCGTTTGTGAAGGCCTACTATGCGATCAATAACAGCCCAACTGTGCTTCAAAGGAAGTTTGCGACCGTGTCCGACCAGTCCAAGTGTGTTAACAGTCAACAATTTGATTCGCAAGTTTGTGAGAACGGGTAGTGTTCGTGATGACAGTGTTGTCAATGTCGGTCGTCCAGAAAGGGTGAGAACGCCTGAAAACATCGAGAAGACACGCGCTGTGTTTCAAATCAGCCCCAGGAAATTGACCAGACGTGCTGCACAACAGGTGCGAATCAACTGAGAGACACTGCAACAAATTGTTGTTGAACACCTGCGTCCCGTCCAATACAAAATTCAAACCCATCAGCCATTAAGACCCAGGACCAAGGAACAGCGGTACCGTTCCGCCAACACTAATGACCACAGAACTGACGAACAGCACTCTGATGTGAATATGGTTTGGTTTAGCGACGAAGCAAACTTTCATTTGGATGGGTTCGTCAAGAAGGAAAATTGGGGCATTTGTGGAACTGAGAATCCGCATTTCGCGATCTAGAAATCTCTTCACCTTCAGCGGGTAACTGTGTGGTGTGCAGTGTCCAGTCACAGAGTAATCGGTGATGTATTCCTTGATGGCACGTTGACTACCCAGCGGCACGTGAAGGTTTTGGAAGATGATTTCATCCCCAGTATCCAAAGTAATCCTGATTTCGACAATTTGGTTCATGCAAGACGGAGGTCGATCCCATCGAAGCGGAAGAGTGATGTCATCGTGTATGTAGGCAGTATCACCTCTTTCTCCCAATACTTCGTTTACCACAGTCTCTCAACGAAAACCCGAGTTTCACTGCTGAGCAGCATCGCACGGCAGATGGTTTTTCTCTTCTTCTCAGAGATATCTGCCATTCTGCTGCCGCCTGCGAATTTCATCATTGCCACATGATCGTGAAGTGTCAAGCCAGTTGTGCACCGAAAAGTTTTGGTTTCCATTAGAGCAAGTCGTTGCTCTGCTTATTTCGTTGCGGGTCAATGTTTTACTCAGTACAGTCCAAGTAGGCCAGCTACTGGTCGATATGTTTTCTATACGTCTTACCACAAAGCCGTTTAAACCAAGCATTGGTAACGCGTTTTGGGAGCGAATAAGCCAGCACAGAAATGTTTGAGCCAGCTTACTTGAAGATTTGGACGCAGTGGCGTACTTCGTGATGAATTCGTGATGGTTGAAACATTTTACTCATTCGCGTTGCAGTCCTAAACCTCCAATCTCTGAGTGCTGCGACATTCAGAGACTCAATATATGACCGATCGATACCGTTGATGTTGGTGGGAGCATATTGATAGCGTTAATGTTATTTGCATCTGTTGACGGTTGTTTTGTCCTCTTCGCATTGAGACGTAGTCCAGCCTGTTCATGGTGGATCATCCATGCTTTAACATGTCTTCAAAGGTTGATCTTATCTCCAGATACAACGACCCGCAATTAAAAATTCTAGCATGACGAGACAGACTGTCCATGTACGACCATTATTACTATATCTTAGAATAACTCTTTTACTATGAATAAACGTAATAATTAAGGCTACATCGGTGCTGAATCTCAGCGCACTGTTACGGAATTTTATCATTCCTTTCTTGCAACGGAGTGCCGCAGGGTACGAGGGGCCCTCTGGCTGTCACGTTCCTCCAATCACTTCCCGCCTATGCGGAAGTCTGGTGTTTGCGCTAACAGACGGCGCTGATTATGTGCAGCGCTATGTTTTCTTTCGTTGTGGCTTCCTTAGCGATTTGTTTTATGGTTGTTTAATATTATCCGGTGCACTATCAACGGTGTTTATTATTTATGTCATTATCTACAAATGGGCACTAGAGCATATGTCAACTACTGTCTCTTAACTCTTCCTCTTTTTCACAGTCTTACTTTTGTCGTGTTCTTTTTCATTGCTTTTTATTACAGTAATGCCTTTTACACGTTATAAGCTCATTACAGACTTCAACTATTGTATCCCCCCTTATTTTCGCTGTTCAATTAATTATTGAAAACTAGTGTATGCCGACATTAGCGACATCTGGTGAACTTACAACACAAACAGCTTGTGTCTGCTGTACGGCAGCTTGTTTTGAACAGTAGTGCTACTGACAATATTACTCGGGTATATGATGTTATTTATATATATTTGTCGATGCTGGTGCTGATTCTGCATTTAACATTTGACGATGCCACTTTCGCTGCAATACATTTGTAAGTAGGCTGTTTAGGTTTTTTTCTATTGGTAACGCCATGTAGCGCTCTGTATGAAAATCACTGGCTGTGCTGTGTGCAGTCTGTGGCTACTTTGCATTGTTGTCTGCCATTGTAGTGTTGGGCAGCTGGATGTTGACAGCGTGTAGCGTTGCACAGTTGGAGGTGAGCCGCCAGCAGTGGTGGATATGGGGAGTGAGATGGCGGAGTTTTGAGAGTGGATGATCTGGATAGACAGTAAATTTGTAACACTGGGTATCATGAACTGATTTATATACAGGGTGATTCAAAAAGAATACCACAACTTTAAAAATGTGTATTTAATGAAAGAAACATAATATAACCTTCTGTTATACATCATTACAAAGAGTATTTAAAAAGGTTTTTTTTCACTCAAAAACAAGTTCAGAGACGTTCAATATGGCCTCCTCCAGACACTCGAGCAATATCAACCCGATACTCCAACTCGTTCCACACTCTCTGTAGCATATCAGGCGTAACAGTTTGGATAGCTACTGTCATCAATGGTGGCTGGAAGAGGTGGCCGAAACACCATATCCTTAACATACCCCCATAAGAAAAAATCGCAGGGGGTAAGATCAGGGCTTCTTGGAGGCCAGTGATGAAGTGCTCTGTCACGGGCTGCCTGGCAGCCGATCCATCGCCTCTGGTAGTTGACGTTCAGGTAGTTACAGACAGATAAGTGCCAATGGGGTGGCGCTCCATTCTGCTGAAATATGAATTGTTGTGCTTCTTGTTCGAGCTGAGGGAACAGCCAGTTCTCTAACATCTCCAGATACTGTAGTCCAGTTACAGTAGCACCTTCGAAGAAAAAGGGACCAAAAACTTTATTGGCTGAAATGGCACAGAAAACGTTCACCTTAGGCGAGTCACGTTCATACTGAGTTGTTTCCCGCGGATTCTCAGTACCCCATATACAGACATTGTGACGGTTGACTCAATAACACAAAAAGCTTTCTGTTGAGGGTCGCCATCTTAGCATCAACTGACGCTGACGCCTAGTCAACAGCGCCTCAAGCGAACAAATGTACAACTAAATGAAACTTTATAGCTCCCTTAATTCGCCGACAGATAGTGCTTAGTTCTGCCTTTTGTCGTTGCAGAGTTTTAAATTCCTAAAGTTGTGGTATTCTTTTTGAATCACCCTGTATTATGACTTTTGAACACTAATAAGGTAAATACATTGTTTGTTCTCTATCAAAATCTTTCATTTGCTAACTATGCCGATCAGTAGTTAGTGCCTTCAGTAGTTTGAATCTTTTATTTAGCTCGCAGTAGTGGTGCTCGCCGTATTGCAGTAGTTCGAGTAACAAAGATTTTTATGAGGTAAGTGATTTGTGAAAGGTATAGGTTAATGTTAGTTTGGGCCATTCTTTTGTAGGGATTTTTGAAAGTCAGATTGCGTTGTGCTAAAAAATATTGTGTGTCAGTTTAAGCACAGTCATATATAGTTTTTCTATGGGGACGTTTCATATGGCGACCCTGCCAGGATACCTCACTGGAATCTTCTGATTTTTTTCTTGCAGTTTGTGTAATTAGTGTAGCTTTTGTTTCTTGCTAGCGCACAATTGTAGAGAGAATCTCCTTTGTAGTTGCAGTCTTTCACTGTTGTACAGTAAAACAGTTGTGGCATGCATGTAGATTTGCACCAAGTATTTAGCAGCTGCACTTGCAATTAACTAGATATTATTTTCAATGCTATGTTAATGTGTTTTGTTATTTTGCTCTGCAAATTGTGCTTTTCTGTGTTGTCGTGTGAAATATTGTGCCAATAATGTCGTGTGAAAAACATAATACTAGGCTTCAAAGTAAACTGAGGCATGACAGTGAAGATGAAAGCAGTGTGTTAGCGCCGCCGAGTAATGAATTAACTAATGTTCAAAGTAGTAATTTGGTAATTGTGCATAGGGAAATGGAGCGGGCTGCAAATAATGGTGTAGGCAGTGAAACAATTAGTGAACAGGGAAGCATTATCGATCGATCGGTCGGCAACAGCTCGCCTCAGGAATCCGAAATGACAGAACACAATATTGCAAATACTATAGACTCAGGCTTTGGGTCCTCACCGTTTTCTCAAATGAGTCAAGACACATTTTCTGCTTGTGAAAATGTGAATGTTGCCAGAGCAAATGCACAGTCGAAAAGCATAGGGAAACAGATTCCAGACACTAAAACATTATTATTGCAATTAATGCAACAGATGAAACAAAATCAGAGACAAACACAGCAAAAGCTTCAAAAGTTAGACACAATGGAACAAAATCAGAGACAAACACAGCAAAAGCTTCAAAAGTTAGACGCAATGGAACAAAATCAGAGACAAACACAACAAAAGCTTCAAAAGTTAGACACAACACTTGAACAAACACGTGAAGATTTAACTACTGAGTTACATAACATTGAATCGAAATGTCAAAAAGTCTGTAATGACGTAAAAACACAAATTTGTGAGCATTTTCAAGCTATTTTTTCGCGGCATGAAAATGCATTACAGAATCATGAAGCAGCCATAAAAGAACTGCAAAATATTGTTCATGAAAATCATGAGACCTTGCAAGCTAAAATTGACTCAGTTGCATCTACCGATTTGGTTACACAACATGCAAAAACTCAGGAACAATTAAAGAACACAGTAGATACTCTGAAAATTGGCTCAGAAAGACACATGGAGGAAATTAGTTCATTATCAGAGAAAGTAGTTGAACTTTCGGATCAGCTAAATAATTTATCTACGGAGGTAGATGATAATCTAAATGACACGGTAGTCTTTAATGACACAGAAGAGTGCGAACAAATTAGGAAATTCAAACAAAATCAGAATCAAATTAATACACAACACCAAAAAGAAATCCGGGAAGTACAAGATCAGCTGACACAGGTAATTCAAGAATTACGTATTTCAGAGGACACTCGCGCTCCAATACGGGAAGAGGGACATAGAAATACGGAACAGCCACAAAATAATAACACAGGGCACTTCGGAAATTATGAAAGAAATTGGCAAGGTACACCGAATTTTGAGATGGAACCGCCGAAACGACGTAACAATGACTGACATGCGACTCGCCAACATGATGATTTTGACTGTAAGCTGTTTATTACTACACGTAAATTCAAAAGATTTAAGAATTCTGGCAACGACATTCATCCACAAGCGTGGCTTCAACAATTCTCTCATTGTTTTCCTCCCAACTGGTCATTAGAGCACAGATTAGAATTTATGTGTCGCTATTTAGAGAATGAACCAGCTGTAAGAATGCAATCGGTCATTCACGATTGCTACAGTGAAGGAGATTTTTATCATGCCTTCCTCTCAGCATATTGGTCTCAAGCCACACAAGACCGAGTAAAACATAGCATCATATTGATGAAACATTTCGAACAATTTGAATTTTCCAGTCTTGTGAAATATTTTGAAGACCTGTTGCACAAGAATCAGTACCTATCAAACCCATACAGCCCCTCAGAACTCATCCGCATTTGCTTAATCAAATTACCTGAACATTTACGACATATTATTTTGGCAGGACGTTGCAAAGACGACATTGAAGCTTTTCAGGCACTCTTACAAGAATTAGAAATTGACACTGACAATCGCGGAACGCGAAAACAGGAACACAACAATTACAGGTCACATCCGTCACAATTCCGCCATGAAAGAAATAATAGCTGGACACGACAAGGCTAATCTCACAACACAAATCGTGACCAAAACAGACACCACCCGTATGACAACCGTTGGCAGAGTAGTAATAATTACAGGGAAAGATCACCTTTCTGCGGTAATTGCTATCACAGAGACAATGAGAGAAACAGGCAATATGGGAACCAAAATAATTATTATCAATGGGGGACAGAAAAACTTCAGACGCAATGGTCCACCACGCAGTTACGATTCCAGGAGAAATTCTCCACCACATGACCGACAAACAAGAAACTATGTAAACTACCGACAAAACGACAGACCTGAATTCCATCAGAACTGGCGAGCTTCAAACAGGGCAGGGCCTTCTCGTCAAGGTGAATTTGTAGAAGTTAGGTCTCCTAATCCCAATAACGACGTGCGCCAACAAAGAGACAGACAATGACTCGCACCCCAGGCAGCCACGTGAAAAATAACATAGCTAACCTTGAGAAAAATGCCAGTATTCTTTACCGACGTATACCACAATGACAATTGCATTGGAGTTGAAACTCTGTGTACTAGGAAGAGTAAAGGTTTACACCACATTTCACATGTAAAACAGTTTATTGAAAGATAATCTGCTTTTTAACTTTGTCTTTACCATAAAACTATTCACTTCACAGTTCTAGTACTTTTTGTCACACTTAGAAACAATGATTTAAGGTTAACTATCCAGTCTTGAACCTAGGGAACATATTTACAAAGTAATTACGAATGCATTGTTATAGTGAACAGACGACACAGTGTTATTGTGTGCGTACATTCTTGCTTGTTAGTTGTACAATTACGTAATGACTATAAGGCTCACTTCTGCTAATGAGATTTTAATGCAACATTTTGGTTTACTTGAGAATACATTCTGAATTTAAAGTACTTTCTGTGAGATTAAAGATGACTTCGCATTTGGTTTCTTTGACATCTACACGATTATATCACGATGCTACCAATGTGTGACACAATTTACATTGTTGCTTTTGTGCTGTATCTGCTTTATGTCTGCTCAGTTTTTCTGAATTCTTCTGGAAAGTAAAACATGTGGTATAACTACAATAAGACAGCTTTTTTTTGTAGCACAACAATACGTTACAGTGTAGTACTTTCTTGATCACGGTAATGTACGTAATAACTACGATATCTATACGCATAGCATTTTACTTTTGTTTATGATGAGGTAAGTACATTGACTTCTGCAGAACTTAGATTCGGAGGACGATAACTACGACACTTCCGCAGAATTATCTTACAGCAAGACGCACATTTAGCGCTAAAGGACACGTATTTGAGTGATTAATTTTGTACTTAAAACATTTATTTTTAAAGATTTTTGAATTACAATGATACAAAGGTTTTCCCTGATACATTTCATTCCATTGCTGTAATCTGTAACACCTGAGGGTATAATTATATTAATCCTCTGGTGGGTACACGCTTACTTTGTGTACCATGTGTTTGGCAAGCACAAGGAGCCCTAGCTAATATGGTATCTGCTTATACAACTTTATGCATCGGTACCATATTGCTCTAACACAGAATTACAAAGCTATCTGATTATTTAACAGGGAAACAAACTTTTTTTTTACTACATCAGTGACAGATATTTACGCAATTACACAGTTGGATAACTTCACACTTATGAAATTGTATTTCGTCTGTACTTTGTGAACTGTTCACATTTTTTTTGGAACCATAGTGATATCATGAGAGCTTTGAATGTCGCATTTGGTATGGGGTTATGATTTTTAAAGTACGCTTGAGGTGGTTGACACTATTTAAATGAGCAGAGAATTTTTTTAGGTTTTGAAATTATTGCAGAAAGCTACGACGTTTTTGAGATTTAACTGAGGTGTTATGACGTTATTATTATGATGACGATGTGTATTATGCTGTTGAAGAATGTTTATTATGATATGTATTTATTATGATGAAATAGTGAAGAAGTGTCGATGAATATGTATATGTGTAATAAGGTAAGGAATAATGAGTAGTGGTTAGGGACTCTGACTTGTGAAAAAGGATGTTGGAAACCAAGAATCGTACTTTAAGAGTTATGAAATGTGTGTAATTGCGTGAATGTATCACAATGCCGGCGAAAAATTTTTGGACACTGTTATAACTATAGGATTTTGTTTCCACAGATTTGTAAAGCAAATATTTCAACCTGTGAAATTTTATTTGTATCAAACTGTCACTGTAGCGGAAACTGATATAAATATTTCGGTAAGGAAGGAAGGTCACTGTAAGCACCCAGCTGCACAACAGTCGCCTGGAAAAAAGCCATTAGTGTGGCCTTTCAGAGGCACAGGTTAAAAAAAAGGAGAGGCCATTACCCTCGCTACTGAGATTCCTTTCTAGAAAGCATTGCAAATACGACACACTCATTACTTGGAAACATACTTACATCTGCACACCTGATTATGACAAGCATCTTTCTACGAGAATTGAGAGAATTTCTACTAACTTATGAAATGCCAGATGACTATTGAATGATATTTTTATGCTTTACTTTGTACATTGTTGCTTATTTCATTTGATATCTGGTTTCCAGCTGTGTTGCAGCATTGGTTTTATAAAATAAAATTAAGTGCATTTGCTAATGTGAACACTTTCTGCCAACAGATCTATTAAATAATAATTTTATGATCCATATTCTTCGAAAAAGGAGCGCTTGGAATGGAAAGAACAATAAGAAGGGATTAATAGCAGTAACTGGATACATAATTTTCTTTTCAACTACTTGGTAATTTTTTTGGTAGAGTAAGTTATCATGATGCATCACTCTAGTGTTAAGATGTGACATTGGTATTAAACATGGCCATTTTTACTGTAATATTTTTTCTGCTTGAGCTTTGTCATGTTTAGATATAAGTTATTGCATTTGCTGCTGCTGTTTGCCAGGCATAGTGCTACTCAATTTCAATTACATTACTCTGTTAAGCCAGTTTTACTACTGATTTATTTGTCTTGTTTGCTGCTCATTGCCTTATATTAATTGTAATATTGCTGTTTGCTTTGCAAATTTCCATTTTTTTGTCATTGCTGTTTGTGTTAATTGTTTTGTACTGCTGCATCGCCTCGTCCATTAGTATATATATCTGAGCTCAGTAGATTTAAGTTAGCTTAAGATGGGGTAGGCTATATAAGAGAACGAGTTGCGATGAATTGGAAGCTATATGAAAAAGATTTGGGCGAAAATGAGTATTGTACACTGAGAAATAATTATTTTGAAAGAAATATGAATAGAATACAGAAAGCAGGTATAGATAAGACTTTTTGGGAATAATGATGAATGAAGGGAGATCTCCAAGAAGTAAAGAAAGTTTCGTTTGCAAAATACTGCAGTAAAACAAACCCTGTACTTTCCTTTTGTATTATTTCACTATGTGTTTGTGTACCCTTGTGTATTTTTGTTCTTCCTGCCTTTATGTGTTTAGCTGATGTGGTTATGTTGTAGAATTTTTCTAATACTATGTTATTTACTTTGTAAAGATGTTTAGACATTATTTGTTTTGTTTTATTTTAATGCTCACGTGTGAAGTTGATGTTTCGAAAGTTATTCAGATCTTATATATACTTACTTATGTCATAATTCCTGTAACACTGATGTATATGTTTATTTCTATTCTTTTGTAAAGCACCTATTACTACAAATTTTATCTGTATTGTTATCGTCTTTAATGATGTATTTTGTACCTTTGTAATTGTATTCTTATGTTGTAAATTTATAATTGTATGGACACCAGTTCTTCAAATTAAGTATCATTTCACCGCACGCGTTTCTGTTGGTCATAATATATGCACAGTATGTGAGCAGTTGGGACTGTTAGTGTTTGGACGTGTGTTAATAATTCAGCAAGGGACTGGTTAACAGCATTGCTGGTTCTAAGAACAATTAGAAAAAAACTTCGTGAGTTCACAAGTGGTGGTTTATGGACTTGCTATATTCTTCGAAAGACTCTTCGATGGTGATTGTGCACCTGCACGGTCGCAACAGATGGCTGCTGGCCGTCTCTTCAAGCACTACAGTGGGTCTGTATTTTTGATGGCCCACCAGTACCATTATCTCTACAAGGACTGCAGTGGGTCTGCACCTATGGTGGCCCACCAATACCGTAATGTCTAACAAGACTACAGTGGTCTGCTCTGTGATGACCTACCTACCAATATTCTTGAACTTCGACTGACTCTGCTGTAGGTTTGCTCTGTTGTGGCCCATTACCTGTCTGCATGTCAAGAGTCAGCACTGTCTTTCCGTTGGAAGGACAACACTACTTCTTCAAGACTGCATGGAATTCCACTACTTCCATGTGCATTCCCTTTTACTGCACAGACTTTGAGAAAAAAAACACTGCAATTTTACTGTGATGAATGATCAGGACTGTCTTTATGGTCTGTGAGAAAATTTTAGCTTTTAACCAACATTGTATCAATAAGTGTGTGCATTTGATATATTTGTTATTGTAATTATGAAAAATTTTATCACATCATTATTGGCCACTGCCCAAAACAATTTGTAAAATTTTTTGTGGGGGGCATGTAAGTAGGCTGTTTAGGTTTTTTCTATTGGTAACGCCATGTAGCGCTCTGTATGAAAATCACTGGCTGTGCTGTGTGCAGTCTGTGGCTAGTTTGCATTGTTGTCTGCCATTGTAGTGGTGGGCAGCTGGATGTTAACAGCGCGTAGCGTTGCGCAGTTGGAGGTGAGCCGCCAGCAGTGGTGGATGTGGGGAAGTGAGATGTCGGATTTTTGAGAATGGATAATCTGGAGGTGTGTCCATCAGAAACAGTACATTTGTAAGAATGGATGTCATGAACTGCTATATATATTATGACTATTAAGGTAAATACATTGTTTGTTCTCTATTAAAATCTTTCATTTGCTGACTATGCCTATCAGTAGTTAGTGCCTTCCGTAGTTTGAATCTTTTATTTAGGGCGCTCGCTGTATTGCAGTTGTTCGAGTAACGAAGATTTTTGTGAAGTAAGTGATTTGTGAAAGGTATAGGTTAATGTTAGTCAGAGCCATTCTTTTGTAGGGATTATTGAAAGTCAGATTGCGTTGCACTAAAAAAATATTGTGTGTCAGTTTAAGCACAGTCATATACACTCCTGGAAATGGAAAAAAGAACACATTGACACCGGTGTGTCAGACCCACCATACTTGCTCCGGACACTGCGAGAGGGCTGTACAAGCAATGATCACACGCACGGCACAGCGGACACACCAGGAACCGCGGTGTTGGCCGTCGAATTGCGCTAGCTGCGCAGCATTTGTGCGCCGCCGCCGTCAGTGTCAGCCAGTTTGCCGTGGCATACGGAGCTCCATCGCAGTCTTTAACACTGGTAGCATGCCGCGACAGCGTGGACGTGAACCGTATGTGCAGTCGACGGACTTTGAGCGAGGGCGTATAGTGGGCATGCGGGAGGCCGGGTGGACGTACCGCCGAATTGCTCAACACGTGGGGCGTGAGGTCTCCACAGTACATCGATGTTGTCGCCAGTGGTCGGCGGAAGGTGCACGTGCCCGTCGACCTGGGACCGGACCGCAGCGACGCACGGATGCACGCCAAGACCGTAGGATCCTACGCAGTGCCGTAGGGGACCGCACCGCCACTTCCCAGCAAATTAGGGACACTGTTGCTCCTGGGGTATCGGCGAGGACCATTCGCAACCGTCTCCATGAAGCTGGGCTACGGTCCCGCACACCGTTAGGCCGTCTTCTGCTCACGCCCCAACATCGTGCAGCCTGCCTCCAGTGGTGTCGCGACAGGCGTGAATGGAGGGACGAATGGAGACGTGTCGTCTTCAGCGATGAGAGTCGCTTCTGCCTTGGTGCCAATGATGGTCGTATGCGTGTTTGGCGCCGTGCAGGTGAGCGCCACAATCAGGACTGCATACGACCGAGGCACACAGGGCCAACGCCCGGCATCATGGTGTGGGGAGCGATCTCCTACACTGGCCGTACACCACTGGTGATCGTCGAGGGGACACTGAATAGTGCACGGTACATCCAAACCGTCATCGAACCCATCGTTCTACCATTCCTAGACCGGCAAGGGAACGTGCTGTTCCAACAGGACAATGCACGTCCGCATGTATCCCGTGCCACCCAACGTGCTCTAGAAGGTGTAAGTCAACTACCCTGGCCAGCAAGATCTCCGGATGAAGCGTCGTCTCACGCGGTCTGCACGTCCAGCACGAACACTGGTCCAACTGAGGCGCCAGGTGGAAATGGGATGGCAAGCCGTTCCACAGGACTACATCCAGCATCTCTACGATCGTCTCCATGGGAGAATAGCAGCTTGCATTGCTGCGAAAGGTGGATATACACTGTACTAGTGCCGACATTGTGCATGCTCTGTTGCCTGTGTCTATGTGCCTGTGGTTCTGTCAGTGTGATCATGTGATGTATCTGACCCCAGGAATGTGACAATAAAGTTTCCCCTTCCTGGGACAATGAATTCACGGTGTTCTTATTTCAATTTCCAGGAGTGTATAATTTTTCTAAGGGGACGTTTGACATTAGGACATTGTTCTTATAAAACAGGTATGCCTCTTTATACTTGCAGCACACAAATGCACATATTTGTCAGTAGTACTTTTCATTATGGTCTCTGTATTGTTTTTAAGCTGTAGACAATCTGCAAGTGTATTTATGTTTTTTCCCATTTTTTGCTGCAGATCTGATGATGATCATTATAGACCGAAACCGGTAATCTGTTAACAAAAAGTTTGTGACCATAGACGTAACTTAAAAGAAACTTATTGCATATACGAGTCACTGTTTTATTCGCGACAATGTCGCAGCTTGTCTGTCAATTAATGCCAAGCCGAATAACTGCTTGCTTGAGGGCCAGAAACGGACCAATGCGTTATTGACTTCCTCAGTTTGTGAAGCTCTTTCTCTTGAATGGATCATCTAATTTTTCTGAAATTGCATTCATCTATTTTTCTGTACATGTACATCACATCTACCGATTTCACCAATGTAATATACTTAATACGTTTCTCTGTCCCCATTTTTTAATATACTTTATGTAAAAATTCATATCGTCAGAAAATTTGTTCACCATTGTCGTTTTCCCACATTTTTTGAAACCTATTACTTAGACCATCCGATGGGTAATAACGTTACCATTATTCTTTTTGTACATTTTGAGATATTTATCATCCCTAAACCGTAGTGCTGAAAGTCAGAGAGATAATATAAATATTATGTAGCGGTAAGTAGAAAGTGTTTATTAGTATCACCGTAAGGATGTACTACTCGCTAATTCCATGTGCACTCTCGACGTACTGGCTGATAGGAGTATCTGAATACATAGAAATCAAATCATGTAGATGGATGTTGGCTGCTGTCTGGCTGCTGCTAATACGAACTAGCAGACAGCAGTATGTTTAGCGTTTCCACAACAACGAAACCAGAAGTTACATGCGGAGGTGACGATCGGTGAAACTACACGTATAACTGAGCTTGAGGTCGTCTATGGATGTGTTGGACACTGTTTTTAGTTGACGGTGGTAGCGACCTTGAAGCATTCAATACCTCCCAAAGTATTTCCAAAAGCTGTACGCGAATAGCTCCGGTGTTCCGGCTGTATGGAATTTGTATAGGTATGCTTGTTCATTATGCAGCCTTAGCAGACATTGCAACCATTCATACTGTCGGCGAGCCTGTAGCCTGGTCGAGCCATTTAAAAACGTAACAGCTTTCAAAAATAAAGGTCTATTTCTTGTAGAATTCGAATTGGCGACCCTTTGTTGACCACTGCTTGTAAAGTGTTCCGTCAGGGGTATTCTTAACGTTACACTTTTGATAATAGGTATGCAACACACGTAACGCGCAGGAAACGCTGTTACAGCCTTAACTGACCAAGGCTGTGTAGTCTACATTTACTAGCGTCGTCTACATTTATTTATGGTTACAACAGTAGCCAACAGTGGTTTTACTGGTTCAGTGAGACAGTTTTCACTCAGTTGTCATCAAAGAATGTAGTCCAGATACTTTGTGCCCATGTTTGACAAATTCAGTTTCATTTCACCTGTTGTTGTTGTTGTTGTGGTCTTCAGTCCTGAGTCTGGTTTGATGCAGCTATCCATGCTACTCTATCCTGTCCAGGCTGCTTCATCTCCCAGTACGTACTGCACCCTACATCCTTCTGAATCTGCTTAGTGTATTAATCTCTTGGTCTCCCTCTACGATTTTTACCCTCCAATACTAAATTTGTGATCCCTTGATGCCTCAGAATACGCCCTACCAACCGATCCCTTCTTCTAGTCAAGTTGTGCCACAAATTTCTTGTCTCCCAAATTCTATTCAGTATCTCCTCATTAGTTATGTGATCTACCCATCTAATCTTCAGCATTCTTCTGTAGCACCACATTTCGAAAGCTTCTATTCTCTTCTTGTCCAAACTACTTATCGTCCACGTTTGACTTCCATACATGGCCACAATGCGTAGAAATACTTTCAAAAACGACTTACTGACATTTAAATCTATACTCGATGTTAACAAATTCCTCTTGTTCAGAAATGCTTTCCTTGCCATTGCCAGTCTACATATTATATCCTCTCTACATCGACCATCATCAGTTATTTTGCTCCCCAAATAGCAAAACTCATTTACTACTTTAAGTGTCTGATTTCCTAATCTAATTCCCTCAGCATCAGCCGACTTAATTCGCCTAAATTCCATTATCCTCCTTTTGCTTTTGTTGGTGTTCATCTTATATGCTCCTTTCAGGACACTGTCCATTCCGTTCAGCTGCTCTTCCAGGTCCTTTGCTATCTCTGACAGAATTACAATGTCATCGGCGAACCTGAAGCTGCATGCCCTCGGGAAAAATTACGGCCGTAGTTTCTCCTTGCTTTCAGCCGTTCGCAGTACAAGCACAGCAAGGCTGTTTTGGTTAGTGTTACGTCAATCATCCAGACTGTTGCCCCTGCAACTACTGGAAAGGTTATTACCACTCTTCAGGAACCGCACATTTGTCTGGCCTCTCAACAAATACCCCTCCGTTGTGGTTGCACCTACGTTATGGCTATCTGTACCGCTGAGGCACGCACGCCTCCCCACCAACGGCAAGGTGTATGGTTCATGGGGGAGGGGGGGTCATTTTACTTGAGAAAGTGTTATAGATATTCTGGTGAGTTCTACCTCTCTTTTTTACCATGTGTAGTTCGTGTATTTTATCAGTGTTATTCACTGAGTGCTAACTTCTTCCGTATGTACGAACTATGTTTTGTGTAATTGTACCCATGAATTTTTACTGATACCCATTCATGTTTTCTCTCTTGTAGAGCCTTTGAGAATGGTGCAAGGCCGGAACACCTAAGACAGGATAAAATAAGTGGTCAAGACTAATATTAGTTTTCGAGTGCAACTGTCATATTTCTGGACTGTGGGTTAACGTCCGTACGATGCGAGTCGTAGAGAGTCCCCAGTGTTGTCGCGTTGTCTGAATGGCACGCGCGTCTTTCTGTAGGCACTTGCCGCACTGCTTTGCCACTTTTCTGGTATTTGGAGCCGCTGGGCGGCGCCTGTGGCAGCGCTTTCCGGCGGCAGTTTGTGTGGACTAGGCGGGTGCTTATCTGGTGGCCTATCGTCCGTGTTCCCCGCCGGCTCGCCGCATTCCTCGGCCGCGCGGCAACACGCCGGAGACACAAATCTACACGCGGAGACCCGCTGTCTCAACACCTGTGCATCGCGGCCGGGCCCTGGACAGTAGCCTGCCGCACGGCCCTTATCTGTCGGCTTCTGGGAACGATCTTCTGTCTCCCACCGCAGGAGACGAAACTAGGGTTACAATAAACCCCACAACACAGAAAGCTACAGGAGAGACTGCAGAATGGAAATTTGAAAGGCCTAAACGCCAAATTTTACATTTGTCAGGAGAGCGAAAAAAATTATCTCTCTACAAAACTGATTTGTAATCAAAAAAACTGAAAAGGTCCTCCGAGTCCAAAAAAATGGCTCTGAGCACTATGGAACTTAACATCTGGGGTCATCACTCCCCTAGAACATAGAGCTACTTAAACGTAACTAACCTAAGGACATCACACACATCCATGCCTGAGGCAGGATTCGAACCTGCGACCGTAGCGGTCACGCGGTTCCAGACTGAAACGCCTAGAACCGCACGGCCACATCGGCTGGCTTCTCCGATTCCACAGAATCACGCTTCTCACCGCAGCATCCCAAAAAGAGACAAATTAGAAAATGAGTACCTTATTAAGAACGTTCCGAGTGCGTTACCACGAAACTGACACATTGTAGGTGCTAGTAAGAAACTGTTTCCACGTTGATTCGTACAAAGAAGAAAACAGTAACCATCCAATTTCCTGGCAGATTAAAACTGTGTGCCGGGCCGAGACTCGAACTCGGGACCTTTGCCTTTCGCGGGCAAGTGCTCTACCAGGTTCGCAGGAGAGCTTCTGTAAAGTTTGGAAGGTAGGAGACGAGGTACTGGCAGAAGTAAAGCTGTGAGGACGGGGCGTGAGTCGTGCTTGGGTAGCTCAGTTGGTAGAGTACTTGCCCGCGAAAGGCAAAGGTCCCGAGTTCGAGACTCGGTCCGGCACACAGTTTTAATCTGCCAAGAAGTTTCATATCAGCGCACGCTCCGCTGCAGAGTGAAAATCTCATTCTAGTAACCATCCACTTCTAACAATGATACTGATACACAGGGTGAGTCACCTAACGTTACCGCTGGATATATTTCGTAAACCACTTCAAATACTGACGAACCGATTCCACAGACCGAACGTGAGGAGCGGGGCTAGTGTAATTGTTTAATACTAACCATACAAAAATGCACGGAAGTATGTTTTTTAACACAAACCTACGTTTTTTAAATGGAAACCCGTTAGTTTTGTTAGCACATCTGAACATATAAACAAATACGTAATCAGTGCCGTTTGTTGCATTGTAAAATGTTAATTACATCCGGAGATATTGTAACCTAAAGTTGACGCTTGAAACCTCCGACGTTCAGTTGCGTGTTGTAACAAACACGGGCCACGGTCGGCGAGCAGCATCTGCAGGGACATGTTTACGATGACGACCGTGTTTAGGAGTGTGGCTGTAGTGCACTGTTGTGGTTTGGTCTAGCTGTCGCAGTGTCCGCATTTAGCCGGCCGAAGTGGCCGAGCGGTTCTAGGCGCTACAGTCTGGAACCGCGCGACCGCTACGGTCGCAGGTTCGAATGCTGCCTCGGGCATGGATGTGTATGATGTTCTTAGGTTAGTTAGGTTTAAGTAGTTCTAAGTTCTAGGGCACTGATGACCACAGCAGTTAAGTCCCATAGTGCTCAGAGCCATTTGAACCATTTGTCCACATGTAGCGCTTGCTGCTATTGTTATTCTGCATTCGTCTCCGCACGCAGACCAACTGTAGTACACCGTGTTACCAGACGTCTGCGTTAGAATAGTGTTGTAGGAACTGTGACCATGGTGTATTCGAACTCTGAAAAGGCGGAGATGATACTCATCTACGGCGAGTGTCGACGAAATGCAGCTGAAGCCTGCAGGGTGTATGCAGAACCGTACCCGGACAGAGAGCATCTAACGTGCCGCACATTGCAAAACATGTACCGCCAACTGTATGCAACAGGTATGGTCGTAGCACGCAAACGGGTCCGTAACAGGCCCGTCACAGGAGAAGCGGGTGCAGTTGGTGTGTTAGCTGCTGTTGCCATGAACCCACACATGAATACACGGGACATTGCGAGAGCCGGTGGACTGAGTCAAAGTAGTGTCATGCGCATACTGCATCGTCACCGCTTTCACCCGTTTCATGTGTCGCTACATCAGCAGTTACATGGTGATGACTTTAATCATCGAGTGCAATTCTGTCAATGGGCATTAACAGAGGATGCGTTGCAGTTCTACCTGTTTACCGATGAAGCGGGTTTCACAAATCACGGGCAGTGAATCAACGGAACATGCAGTACTGGTCCGTGAACAATCCTCCCTCCCTCAGACAGGTATAGCGACAGCGACCGTGGACTGTAAATGTATGGTGCGGAATCATTGGTGAACACCTCATTGGTCCTCACTTCATTGCAGGGGTCCAAACAGCTGCAACATACATCGCGTTTCTACAGAATGATCTGCCAACGTTGCTCGAAAATGTCACACTGGAAACCCGTCGACGCATGTGGTATCAGCATGATGGTGCACCTGCACATTCCGCAATTAACACTAGGCTGAACCTTGACAGGATGCTCGACGGGCGTTTCATAGGCCGTGGAGGACGCATAAATTGGCCAACCCGTTCTCCTGATCTTACACCTCTGGACTTCTTTCTGTGGGGTACGTTAAAAGAGAATGTGTACCGTGATGTGCCTACAACTCCAGAGGATACGAAACAACGTATTGTGGCAGCCTGCGGCGACATTACACCAGATATACTGCGGCGTGTACGACATTCATTACGCCAGAGATTGCAATTGTGTGCAGCAAATGATGGCCACCACATTGAACATCTATTGGCCTGACATGTCGGGACACACTCTATTCCACTCCGTAATTGAAAACGGAAACCACGTGTGTACGTGTACCTCACCCCTCATGGTAATGTACATGTGCGTCAGTGAAAAAGACCAATAAAAAGGTGTTAGCATGTGGACGCAATGTGCTGTTCCAGTGTCTTCTGTACCAAAGGTCCATCACCGTTCCCTTTGGATCCCTACGTAATTCGGTGTCCTCCGATATACACGATCGAACAGCGGAGGAGTGGTACTCAAGCGTCAACTTTAGGTTACAATATCTCTGGATGTAATTATTATTTTACAATGCAACAAACGGCACTGATTACGTATTTGTTTATATGTTCAGATGTGCTAACAAAACTAACGGGGTTCCATTTAAAAAAAACGTAGGTTTGTGTTAAAAAACATAGTTCCGTGCATTTTTTTATGGTCTGTATTAACCAATTACACTAGCCCCTCTCCTCCCGTTCGGTCTGTGGAATCGATTCGTCAATATTTGATTTGGGTTACGAAATATATCCAGCGGTAATGTTAGGTGACTCACCCTATGTATATATATACAGAGTGTTACAAAAAGGTACGGCCAAACTTTCGGGAAACATTCCTCACACACAAAGAAAGAAAATATGTTATGAGGATATGTGTCCGGAAACGCTTACTTTCCATCTTAGAGCTCATTTTATTACTTCTCTTCAAATCACATTAATCATGGAATGGAAACACACAGCAACAGAACGTACCAGCGTGACTTCAAACACTTTGTTACAGGAAATGTTCAAAATGTCCTCCGTTAGCGAGGATATATGCATCCACCCTCCGTCGCATGGAATCCCTGATGCGCTGATGCAGCCCTGGAGAATGGCGTATTGTATCACAGCCGTCCACAATACGAGCACGAAGAGTCTCTACATTTGGTACTCATAAATGAAAGTCAAGAGGGTTGAGGTCAGGAGAGCTTGGAGGCCATGGAATTGGTCCGCCTCTACCAATCCATCGGTCACCGAATCTGTTGTTGAGAAGCGTACGACCACTTCGACTGAAATGTGCAGGAGCTCCATCGTGCATCAACCACATGTTGTGCCCTACTTGTAAAGGCACATGTTCTCGCAGCACAGGTAGAGTATCCCGTATGAAATCACAATAACGTGCTCCATTGAGCGTAGGTGGAAGAACATGGGGCCCAATCAAGACATCACCATCAATGCCTGCCCAAACAATGAGTCGCCTGTCAACACAAGCATCGAAGTCAACATTACCTTCCTTCAATTGGGCCAACTGGCGGTGAATCGAGGAAGTACAGTACATACTGACGAAACTAAAATGAGCTCTAACATGGAAATTAAGCGTTTCCGGACACATGTCCACATAACATCTTTTCTTTATTTGTGTGTGAGGAATGTTTCCTGAAAGTTTGGCTGTACCTTTTTGTAACACTCTATATATATATATAAAGCCCGCCCCTATAGCTGAGTGGTCAGCGCGGGGTTGTGTCACGCCAAGGGGCCCGGGTTCGATTCCCGGGCGTGCCGGAGACTGGGTGTTGTGTTGTCCTCATTATCATTTCATCATCACAGTGGAAGGCAGCGGGAAACCACCACTGGAATAACTTCCCTAGACGCTCATGCGGTGGACCTCTCTGACGAGGCTTCCCCCATGACAAGACCTGCCGTAAGGCAGAACACAAAATTTAAAAAAAAGTTTGTTTATATATATAAATAACGCCGTTACAGGTTTCGAACCGATACGTCATCTTCAAACGACTGTTCACGTTTGTATTACACCAGCGAACCTGGCAATGCTTCGCAATTGCTAAATATGTATGGGAATTGGATATAAATCCTAAACTCTCCCTCCCTTCTCTACGCCCATTTTCACCTGTCCCTCTATTTGTCCATTTCCTCGCCCCCCCCTCCCCCTAGTTTCCAATTCCACCCCCTCTGGACTTAAGCCTTGTTTATTGTTATTGCAATCGAAATCATGATTAGGAACTGAAGTCGATTAAAATGAGCGGGTAAATCTGTTGGGAACCATGTACAGTAATGAGAAAAAAAAAAAAATCATGTATGCAAGCGGCAGAGATGAAGTTCATCTGTGTGTAATAAAATGGATAAAATAAACAATGAAACAGGAAGATCATATTTAAAAATCTTTTCAGTTAATGGCAAGATATAAGAGACTAGAATGAAATGGGAGGATCATGTTGATAGAATGGCAGTAAACAGATTGCCGAATCAGATAATATATTATCGGCCGATTTGAAAGAGAGAACTAGGTAGACTTCATCAGAGATCGCTGCATGGATGATAGAGAACGGAACAAGTGACTGCAACACGTAATCCTTGGAAGGAGACGAAGAAGATGACGCTGAAATTCGTATACGCGGTAGTAGCTTGAATAGCAGTATTTTGTATTGTTTTAATTAGCTCAAGGGCGGGTTACAAAGTTCCGGATTCTATAGTGGTAGTCTAATCAACTTTCTTGTTTACTGTAAATAAACAACAGCCAAGAAGAAAAGAAAACTGCACACCGTAGTGTACACAATTTTTGCTTGTAATTCGTATGTAAGGAGAAAGAGTATGTATAGGATAAGCAACATGTGTAATGGTTTACATGCCCTCCTGTCATAGTAATCAAACTGACTGCGAGTAAGAAATCGAAAAAACAATTTTTAACATAACAGCACACCATTTTCTTTCTCGCAGTCAGTTTTAAGGGAAAAACCAAACATTTTTGTTTAAAAAATTTATGACCAATGTTCGTCTGAATATTTATAAATGTAGATCGGCCAAGAATTATTCAACATTTTTTGTTACAATGATTCCACTTTATATATCACATACATATATTTATATCTTGTACAGATTATAAAGATGTTGTTGTTGCTGTGGTCTTCAGTTCAGAGACTGGTATAATACAGCTCTCCATGCTAATCTATCCTGTGCAAGCTTCTTCAGCACCAAGTAACAAATGCAAACCTCGTACATCCTTCTGAATCTGCTTTTTTTTTTAGGTAATGTGTCACTCTCATTACGATTTCCTCTGTTACTCTTTGATTCTAGTCACGAAAAGGTATGACCTTTTATTTTACACAGGACTACAACTTGTCCTCAGAGATACTTTATTTCTCAAAAAAAAAAAAAAAATCCTTCATTATAAGACCTGAGAGAAGGGCACTGATCACCCCTTCCTCTTCGTCTCCCTCTACGATTTTTAGCCTCCATGCTGCCCTCGAATACTTACTTGGTGATCCCTTGATGACCCAGAACATGTCCTACCAACCGAACCCTTCCTCTAGTCAAATTGTGCCACAGATTCCTCTGCTCCTCAATTATATTCAGTACCTCCTGATTAGTTACTTGATCTACCCATCTAATCTTCAGCGTTCTTTTGTAGCACCACATTTCGAAAGCTTCTATTCTCTTCTTGTACAAACTATTTATCGTTCATGTTTCACGTCCATGCATGGCTACACTCCACATAAATACTTTTAGAAAAGACTTCCTGAAACTTAAATCTATACTCGATGTTAACAAAGTTCTCTTCTTCAGAAACGCTTTTCTTGCCTTTGCCAGTCTACGTTTTGTATCCTCTCTACTTCGATCATCATCAGTTATTTTGCTCCTCTACTATCTTAAGTGTCTCATTTCCTAATCTAATTACCTCAGCATCACCTGATTTAATAAGACTACATTCCATTATCCTCGTTTTGTTTTTGTTGATGTTCATCTTATACCTTCCTTTTAAGACACTGTCGATTCCGTTCAACTGCTCTTCCAGGTCCTTTACTCTCTTTGACAGAATTACGAGTACAGTGTCATAGGCAAACCTCAAAGATTTTGATTCCTATTTCATATTTTTCTTTTGTTTTCTTTACTGCTTGTTCAATATACAAATTGAATAACATTGGGGATAGACTACAACCCTGTTTTACTTCCTTTACAACCACTGCATCCCTTTCATGCCCCTCGACTTTTATAACTGCCGTCTGGTTTCTGTACAAATTGTAAATAGCTTTTCGTTCCCTTTATTTGACCACTGCCACCTTCAGAATTTGAAAGAGAATATTCCAGCTAACATTCTCAAAAGCTTTCTATAAGTCTACAAATGCTAGAAACGTAAAATGAGGCAGACGAGAATCGATGTTATTACAATTGCAATAGTAGCAGACGTTAAAAGCTACGCGTCAATATCCTGCTTGTACTTGACTGAAATCATGTGCGTTAAGTACCAGTTTGCATGCACACTTAACATTTGCGCCCAAACAGTGGTTAAGCCACCTACAAGGGACAAGGCATAATTACATCATAGTGTTGCCACCAGCCAGCCCTTCGCAACATACGAGGAAAGGCTGAACTGGAAGTTATTAGATCGTTTGTTCAAAAGAAAGGGTGAAATCGATTCAACTGTAGTAAACCAGATAAAAACACAGGGAACGTAAGAGTGATAAATAAACTCAAAAATTAACCAGCAACTTGTGTTTTGGCAGCATGCGAAACCAGGTTAGTGTTTTAAAGAACAAAGTGACTAAAAGCGTTAACTTGCACATTAGCTAGTTATTTGATGATCTATAAAGGAGGTGACAGGACACTTGATTTAAGATTTTGCTAAACACATTTATTCATAGTTATCCACAAAGAAACAGAGTGAAAATCATATCACCATTCTTAACCGGCAACTGAACATGAAATAAATTTATCTGCTTTGAGGAAATGGAATTATTTTGTAGAATTTCACTAGTCGTAGATGAGTTGATCGATGGAAAGAGGAAGTACAAAAATGTTCTGGGAAACTCGTGAACACAAATATAAGTATTTGAGGAATGAAATAGATAGGAAATGCTGGGAACCTAAGACAAAATGGCTGCATGAAAAATGTGAGGAAATCTACGAGTAAAAAGGAATGATAGTCGGAAGGATTGACTCAGCATACAGGAAAGTCAAAACAGCCTTCGGGGACATTAAAAACAAGGGTGGCAACATTAAGAGTGCAACGGGAATTCCGCTGTTAAATGCAGAGGAGAGAGCAGATGGCTGAAAACAATACATTGAAAGCCTCTGTGTGGGGGAGATTTGTCTGATCTGATAGAAGAAGAAACAGAAGTCGATTTAGAAGAGACAGAGGAACCAGTATTAGAATCAGAATTTGAGAGATCTTTGGCGGACGTAAGATCAAATAAAGGAAAAGGGATAGATAACATTTCATAAGAATTTCCAAAATCGTTGGAGGAAGTGGCAACAAAACGACTATTCACTTTGCTGTGAAGAATGTATCGGTCTGGGGATATATTATCTCACTTCCGGAAAAATATTATCCACACAATTCCGAAGACTGTAGGAGATGAAAAGTACGAGAATTATCACACCATTAGCTTAACAGCTCGTGCATCCAAGTTGCTGGCAAGAATAATATGCAGAACAATGGAAAAGAAATATGGGGATATGTTAGATGATCCGTTTGGCTCTAGAAAAAGGTAAAGACACACAGAGGCAGTTCTGATGTTGCGGTTGATAATGGAAAGAAGGCTAAAGAAAAATAAAGACCTGGAAAAAGCGTTCGACCATGTAAAATGATGCAAGGTCTTCGAAATTCTGAGAAAAATAGGGGTAAGATATTGGGAGAGACGGGTGATACACAATATGTACAAGAGCCAAAAGGGAATAGTAAGAGTGGCCGGCCAAGAACGAAGTGCTCGGATTAAAAATTGTGTATATCACGGATGTAGTTTTTCCTCCTTGCTGTTCAATCTGTACATCGAAGAAGCAATGATGGAAATGAAAGAAATTTTCAGGACTGGGATTAAAATTCAAGGTGAAAGATTATCAGTGATAGAATGCACTGATGACATTGCTATCCTGAGTGAAAGTGAAGAAGAATTACATGATCTGCTGAATGTAATGAACAGTCTAGTGAGTACAAAATATGGATTGAGAGTAAATCGAAGAAAGACGAAAGGAATGAAAAGTAGCAGAAATGAGAACAGCGAGGAACTTAACATCAGGACTGACGGTCATGAAGCAGATGAAATTAAGGAATTCTGCCACCTAGGCAGCAAAATAGCCATTTATGGACGGAGCAAGCAGGACATCGAAAGCAGACGAGTACTGGCAAAAAGAGTATTCCTGTCCAAGAGAAGTCTACTAGTATCAAACATAGGTCTTAAATTAGGGAACAAATTTCTAGGACTGTACGTCTGGAGTACACCATTATATGGTAGTGAGACATGGATTGTGGAAAAGCCGGAACAGAAGAGAATTGAGGCATTTGAGATGTTCTGCTGCAGACGAATGTTGAAAATTAGGTGGACTGATAAAGTAAGGAATGAGGAGGTTCTGCGCAGAATCGGTGAGGAAAGAAATATGTGGAAAACACTGACAGGAGAAGGGACAGGATGATCGGACATCAGTTAAGACATGAGGGAGCTGTAGAGGGCAAAAGCTGTGGAGGAAGACAGAGATTGGAATACATGCAGAAAATAATTGAAGACGTAGTTTGCAAGGGCTACTCTGAGATGAAGAGGTTGACATGGGAGAGGAATTCGTGGCCGGCCGCATAAAAAAAGAAATAAAGAAGAAGGTGAGGGGCAAAACAGGAAAAGGAACACCCGATTTCATT
Organism: Schistocerca serialis cubense; assembly: GCF_023864345.2. Taxonomy (NCBI): domain Eukaryota; kingdom Metazoa; phylum Arthropoda; class Insecta; order Orthoptera; family Acrididae; genus Schistocerca; species Schistocerca serialis. Next base: position 186,804,691 of record NC_064646.1, on the reverse strand, counting down.
CATCCAATCAAGATTCACATGAAAAAAGACCAAGTTTAGAGAAACATACCACCACCAATAAGTGCATGCACTACGTACAAAGAGGTTTATGCTGATTGAAACATACTGTTATCATAAATATACGACGGGGAGATTCACGGACACAACATACAGTGAACCGAACTGGCCACGCGGTGGACTAGTCACGCATTTAACCGTTACAAACAGAAATAAAAGGAAAATCACGAGAAGTGTAGAATCAATGACGGAACACGCTTACAAGAAAGAAGAGAACATGGATGACCGCGAGTTGATACCCCAGTGGTTCAGAAAAACACATGGTCCCCAATAATTAAAGACAGTTACCAAAAGTTCCTACAAAATACGAAATCGGAATGTCTCAATTAAATCACCCGGCATTGATCAATTAAACGAGAACGGACAACATGTAGAGATGGGGTAACGGAGCTGAAGGCTCACAGAATCAAGATCACATGGGAAAACTATAACAAAACAGACACTATGAGAGGTGGAAGATAGGTACAGTAAATGAAAGGAATTGTCAGACACATACGAAGACACAATTACTGTCACATTCACATGAGATCGAAAGCGCCCTACCTCTGCCTAAACATATTTCGTGGAGCACAAATGTTCTAAACGACCACTTTGGATAAAATTATGAACTCAAGGTTTCCCAAAATCGGCAATGCATAGCACGTCCTGCAGTATTAATAGGAACACACTGGTTAGGCTGAAGAACTCAACGACTCAACACACGAATAACGCGGTTAAGGCTACGACCTATCTCATCACTGGTAGCATAAGGCTTACTTAAGAACTATGAGCCGCACTCACCAACAACCTAGCAACAGAGTGACGCTCCGCTCGGAGCATCCTAAGACCCTCGCGTGAAATGAAAGCAACCAGGGGGGTCGTTTGCGCCACCAACCTCACAGACAACAAAAGAGATAGGCCTCTTTGTCCAGGTAAGAGATACAAGGATGGTTAAGCTGTGCTCCCGGCAGACGAAAAGCAACTCAATTACTAAGCACAAACCAACCTGAAAAGACACATGAAAACACCCATTCACTCTCATTCTAGCACACAAAAAGTAAGGTAAAGGAAGGACATGATAAATATGGGTGTGGACTGCATATGGGAAATAAATGTATGACACAAATAATTGACATACTGTTTCGAAGAACAACTGCTTGCATTTAACTTAGATAAACATCGAATTTTCATCGACACCATTGCTCAGTCCTTCTGGGCGAGTTAATTGAACTATATTGCAAACAAACTGTGCAGAGGATAAAGTAAACAATAAAATGAGACAACAAATGTTACGAATCGACTCTACAGAGACATTTCATGATGATTTGATTTTGTAGTAAGCGTAGGTTTTATAAACGATAGAATTATTTTTGCCGATGGGAAGAAGTATTGTGCTGGATGTAGTAATGTATAAGAGTATCAGCTGTTGTCGAAGTTCGACCCATTTTGTTTATAAAGTAATGGGATTTAAATTCTTTTGTATGATTACCTGGAATTTTGTCGTATGCATGTTATTAGTTCTTACCTGAACATCATGCAGATTATTAGTTCTTACCTGAACGCTTTAAGGAAAAGAGTAAGAAAGGGAGAAGCGGAAGGGGATTAAAAACACAGATTAACCTCAGAACTAACTTAACAAATGCTGCATTGTAGCTATGAATATTATTAGAATTTGAAACGTCCCCTTTCAACAATTATACGTGACTGTGCTTAAAACAGACACACAATATTTTTTTAGCGCAACACAATCTGACTTTCAGTAATCCCTACAAAAGAATGGCCCTGACTAACATTAACCTATACTTTTCACAAATCACTTACCTCACAAAAATCTTTGTTACTCAAGCTACAGCAATACAGCGAGCGCCACTACTGCCAGCTAAATAAAAGATTCAAACTACCGAAGGCACTAACTACTGATACGCATAGTTAGCAAATGAAAGATTTTGATAGAGAACAAACAATGTATTTAGCTTACTAGTGTTCAAAAGTCATAATATATATAGCAGTTCATGACAACCAGTCTTACAAATTTCAAAACTCCGCCATCTCTCTCCTCACATCCACCAGTGCTGGCGGGTCACCTCCAACTGCGCAACACTACGCGCTGTTAACATCCAGCTGCCCAACACTACAATGGCAGACAACAATGCAAACTAGCCACAGACGGCACCAGCACAACCAGTGATTTTCATACAGAGCGCTACATGGCGTTACCAATAAGAAAACATAAACAGCCTACTTACATAGCCCCCATGCTCCCCACAAAAAATTTTACAAATTGTTTTGGGCAGTGGCCAATAATGATTTGATAAAATTTTTCATAATTACAATAACAAAGATATCAAATGCACACACTTATTGATATAATGTTGGTCAAAAGCTAAAATTTTCTCACAGTCCATAAAGACAGTCCTGATCATTCATCAGATTAAAATTGCAGTTTTGTTTCTCAAAGTCTGAGCAGTAAAAGGAAATGCACACGGAATTAGTGGATTTCCATGCCGTCTTGAAGAAGTAGTGTTGTCCTTCCATCAGAAAGACAGTGCTGACTTTTGACATGCAGACAGGTAATGGACCACAACAGAGCAAACCCACCGCAGAGTCATTCGAAGTTTTGAAGAATACTGGTAGGTAGGTCATCACAGAACAGACCTACTGTAGTCTTGGTAGAGATTATGTTATTGGTGGGCCACCAGAGGTGCAGACCCACTGCAGTCCTTGTAGAAGTAAAGGTACTGGTGAGTCATCAAAGGTGTAGACCCACCGTAGTCCTTGTAGAAATAATGGTATTGGTGGGTTATCAAAGATGCAGACCCACTGTAGTCCTTGTAGAGATGGCCAGCAGCCATCTGCTGCAACTGTGCAGGTGCACAATCACCATCGAAGAGCCTTGCAGACAATATAGCAAGTCCATAACCACCACTTGTGCACTCACAAAGTTTTTGGAATTGTCCTTATAACCAGCAATGCTGTTATCCAGTCCCTTGCTGAATTTTTAACACACGTGCAAACACTAACAGTCCCTACTTCTCACATATTGTCCATATACTATGACCAACAGAAACGTGTGCAGTGAAATGTGACTTACAAGTTACTTAATTTGATGAGCTGGTGTCAATTACAATTTTATAACATAAGAATACATTAACAAAGGTACAAAATACATCATTAAAAACATAATAATGCAGATAACATTTGTAGTACAGGCTTTACAAAAGAATAGAAATAAACATATACATCAGTGTTACAGGAATTATGAAATAAGTAAATAAATAAAATAATGAGAATAGTTTTTGAAACATTAATTTCACACATGATAATTGAAACAGAACAGAATTAATAATGTCTAAACATCTTTACAATGAAAATAACATATTATAAATGCAAATTATATTTGAGGATAACAGTATTCCTCATCAGAGTGAATGTAGCTGGGTATTAGAGAAATTCTACAACATAAATCTTATCAGCTAAACACATGAAGACAGGAAGAACACAAACACACAAGGGTACACAAAAACATAGCGAAATGATACAAAAGGAAAGACAGGGTTCGTTTTCAGTGTGACATTTGGTACTGCAGTCCAACCCAAAACTTCGTTCTGTAGATCTTTCCTCTTATTTCAACATTTGATTCCACCAAAAAAAAATCCTATCCATGCATGCTTTCTATACTCTGTTCACATCCTCTTTCAAAATTCTTTTTTGGCCAAACCATTTTCTTATAGCTTCTCAATGCATTTATTCCAATTCATCACAATCCGTCCTCACATATAGCCTACCCCATCTTAAGCTAACTTAAATCTACTGAGCTCAGATGCTAAACTAAGGAACGAGTCAATGTAGCAGCACAAAACAATTAACACAAATAGCAATGACAAAAAAATGCAGAGTGCAAAGCAAGCAGCAGTAAATCTAAATTAACAGATAAAATGCAAAATTACAACTAATATAAGGCAATGTGCAGCAAACAACAAAAATAAATCAGTAATAAAACTGGCTTAACAGAGTAATACAAAGTGAAATTCAGTAGCACTATGCCTGGCAAACAGCAGCAGCAAATGCAATAACTTATATCTAAACATGACATAGCTCAAGCAGAAAAAATATTACAGTAAAAATGGTCATGTTTAATACCTATGTCAGATCTTAACACTAGGGTGATGCATCACGAGAACTTACACTAGCAGATAAGTTACCAAATCGTAAAAAAATTATTTATGCAATTCCTGTGAAGGGAAATGTCTGTTTATGTGCCCTTGTTTTCTTGGAAGTAGATCATAAATTTATAATTGACTGGATCTGTAGGCATAAAATAACTATATTAGTACATCCATTAAATTTTATTTTAACCAATGCTGCAGTGCAGCTAGAAACTAGATATTAAACAAAATGAATAAATAAATATATAAAGCAAGCCATATGGCATTTCTCTCAATTAGCAAGACAATAGCCGTGAAATGTTTCTCATCGTTTCATTAGGCATTTTAGTAAATATCATAAATTAAGAGCTCCACAGTGTAATCATATGTTGACAAGTTTGAGCGTGTCGTATTTGCGATGCTTTCTACAAAGGAATGTCAATAGCGAAGATAATGGCATCCCTTTTCATTTCTCCACCTGTGCCTCTGAAAGGTACACACTAATGGCTTTTTTCCAGGCGACTGGCGCACAGCTGGGTGCCCACGATGCATTACATGCAGGTGGTCACTTAACTTTCTTACCGAAATATTTAAGACACCAGTTTGCACTACAGTGACAGTCTCATATAAAAAATTTCACAGGTCGAGAATTTGCATTACAAATGTGTAGAAACAAAATCCTGTAAGTATAACAGTGTCCAAAAAATTTTCGCCAGCATTGTGATACATTCACGCATTTACACACATTTCATAACTCTTAAAGTACGATTCTTGGTTTCCAACATACTTTTTCACAAGTCAGAGTCCCTAACCACTATTCATTACTCCTTACCTTATTACACATGTATATATTCGTCGACACGTCAATCTTGCGTCGACACTTCAATATTTCATCATAATAAATACATAGCATAATCAAATTCCTCATATAGCATCAGCTTATTGATCATAAACATACCTCAACAGCATAATACACATCGTCGTCGTAAAAATAACATCATAACACCTCATTCAAATCTCAAAATCGTCGCAGCTTTCTGCAATAATTTCAAAACCTAAAAAAAATTCTCTGCTCATTTCAATAGTGTCATCTACCTCAAATGTACTTTAAAAATCATGATCTCATACCAAATACATCATTCAAAGCTCTCATAGCATCACAATGGTTCTGAAAAAATATGAACAGTTCACAAAGTACAGACAAAATACAGTTTCATAAGTGTGAAGTTATCCATCTGTGTAATTACGTAAACATTTGTCACTGATGTAGTGAAAAAAATGTTTGTCTCTCAGTTAAATGATCAGATAGGTGTGTAATTTGTGTGTTAGAGAAATATGGTACCAATGTGTAAAGTTGTATAAGCAAATACCATATTAGCTAGGGCTCCTTGTGCTTGCCAAACACATGGTACACGAAGTAAGCGTGTACCCCCTGAGGATTAATGTAATTATACCCTCAGGTGTTACAGATTACGGTAATGGAATGAAATGTGTCACGGAAAACCTTTGTATCATTGTACTTCAAATATCTTTAAAAATAAATGTTTTAAGTACAAAATTAATCACTCAAATACGTGTACTGTAGCGCTAAACTGTGCGTCTTGTTGTAAGATAATCTCTGTGGAAGTGTCGTAGTTATCGTCCTCCGAAAGCTAAGTTCTGCAGAAGTCAACGTACTTACCTCATGATACACAAAAGTGAAATGCTTTGCGTATAGATATCTTAGTTATTACCCTTATTGCCGTGATGAAGAAAGTACTGTGCTGTAACGTATTGTTGTCCTACGGAAAAGGCTGTCTCCTTGTAGCTATACCACAAAAGTTACTACTAAAACATGTTTTACTTTACAGAAGAATTCAGAAAAACTGTGCAGATATAAAACAGATACACCACAAAAGCAACATTGTAAATTGTCACCCATTAGTAGTGTCGTGATAAAATCGTGTAGCTGTCACATAAACTAACCACTGTGTCATCTGGTATTTCACAGAAAGTACTTTAAATCCAGAATGTATTTTCAAGTAAACCAAAATGTTGCATTAAAATCTCATTAGCAGTACTGGTAAATGTTCTAAGTATGTAAGCCTTATAGTCGATACGTAATCATGCAACTAACAAGCAAGAATGTACACACACAATAACACTGTGTCGTTTGTTCACAATAACAATGCATTCGTAATTTCTGTTTAAATAAGTTCTCTTGGTTCTTGGCTGGATATTTAACTTCAGACATTGATGCATATTAACAGATTCTAAGTCTGACAAAGCATACTAGCAATCTAAAGTGAAAAGTTATATGGCAAAGACAAAGTTAAAAATCAGATTATCTTTCAATAAACGGTTTTACATGTGAAATGTGGTGTAAACCTTTACTCTTCCTAGTACGCAGAGTTTCAGCTTCAATGGAATTATCATGTGGTATATGGTACATCGGTAAAGAATGCTAAAATTTTTCTCACGGTTAGCGTCTATGTAATTTTTCCCTGAGCCGGCCGGCGCACGTGGCTGCCTGCGGTGCGAGTCATTGTCTGTCTCTTTGTTGGCGTGCGTCGTTATTGGGATTAGGAGACCTAACTTCTACAAATTCACCTTGTCGAGAGTGCCCTGCTCTGTTTGAATCCCGCCAGTTCTGATGGAATTCAGGTCTGTCGTTTTGTCGGTAGTTTATATAGTTTCTTGTTTGTCGGTCTAGTGGAGAAGAATTTCTCCTGGAATCGTAACTGCGCGCTGAACTGTTGCGTCTGAAGTTATTCTGTCTCCCTTGATAATAATTGTTTTGGTTTCCATATTGTCTGTTTCTATGGTTATCTCTGTCACATTCATTACTACGGAAATGCGATCTTTCTCTGTAACTACGAGGGCAGTTCAATAAATAATGCAACACTTTTTTTTTCTCGGCCAATTTTGGTTGAAAAAACCGGAAATTTCTTGTGGAATATTTTCAAACATTCCCGCTTCGTCTCGTATAGTTTCATTGACTTCCGACAGGTGGCAGCGCTGTACGGAGCTGTTAAAATGGCGTCTGTAACGGACGTGCGTTGCAAACAACGGGCAGTGATCGAGTTTCTTTTGGCGGAAAACCAGGGCATCTAAGATATTCATAGGCGCTTGCAGAATGTCTACGGTGATCTGGCAGTGGACAAAAGCACGGTGAGTCGTTGGGCAAAGCGTGTGTCATCATCGCCGCAAGGTCAAGCAAGACTGTCTGATCTCCCGCGTACGGGCCGGCCGTGCACAGCTGTGACTCCTTCAATGGCGGAGCGTGCGAACACACTCGTTCGAGATGATCGACGGATCACCATCAAACAACTCAGTGCTCAACTTGACATCTCTGTTGGTAGTGCTGTCACAATTGTTCACCAGTTGGGATATTCAAAGGTTTGTTCCCGCTGGGTCCCTCGTTGTCTAACCGAACACCACAAAGAGCAAAGGAGAACCGTCTGTGCGGAATTGCTTGCTCGTCATGTGGCTGAGGGTGACAATTTCTTGTCAAAGATTGTTACAGGCGATGAAACATGGGTTCATCACTTCGAACCTGAAACAAAACGGCAATCAATGGAGTGGCGCCACACCCACTCCCCTACCAAGAAAAAGTTTAAAGCCATACCCTCAGCCGGTGAAGTCATGGTTACAGTCTTCTGGGACGCTGAAGGGGTTATTCTGTTCGATGTCCTTCCCCATGGTCAAACGATCAACTCTGAAGTGTATTGTGCTACTCTTCAGAAATTGAAGAAACGACTTCAGCGTGTTTGTAGGCACAAAAATCTGAACGAACTTCTCCTTCTTCATGACAACGCAAGACCTCACACAAGTCTTCGCACCCGAGAGGAGCTCACGAAACTTCAGTGGACTGTTCTTCCTCATGCACCCTACAGCCCCGATCTCGCACCGTCGGATTTCCATATGTTTGGCCCAATGAAGGACGCAATCCGTGGGAGGCACTACGCGGATGATGAAGAAGTTATTGATGCGGTACGACGTTGGCTCCGACATCGACCAGTGGAATGGTACCGTGCAGGCATACAGGCCCTCATTTCAAGGTGGCGTAAGGCCGTAGCATTGAATGGAGATTACGTTGAAAAATAGTGTTGTGTAGCTAAAAGATTGGGGAATAACCTGGTGTATTTCAATGCTGAATAAAACAACCCCTGTTTCAGAAAAAAAATGTGTTGCATTACTTATTGAACTGCCCTCGTATTATTCTGCCAACGATCGTCATACGGGTGGTGTCTGTTTTGGTCACGATTTGCGTTGTAAGAATAGCCTTGTCGTGACCAGTTATTATTTCTCTCATCGCGGAATGGCGACGGATGTGACCTGTAATTGTTGTGTTCCTGTTTTCGCTTTCTGCGATTGTCAGTGTCAATTTATAATTCTTGTAAGAGTCCCTGAAAAGCTTCAATGTCGTCTTTGCAATGTCCTGCTAAAATAATATGTCGTAAATGTTCAGGCAGTTTGATTAAGCAAATGCGGATGATTTCTGAGGGGCTGTATGGGTTTGACAGGTACTGATTCTTGTGCAACATGTCTACAAATTATTTCACTAGACTGGAAAATTCAGATTGTTCGAAATGTTTCATCATTATGATGCTATGTTTTACTCGGTGTTGTGTAGCTTGAGACCAATATGCTGAGAGGAAGGCATGATAAAATTCTCCTTCACTGTGACAATCGTGAATGACCGATCGCATTCTTGCAGCTGGTTCATTCTCTAAGTAGCCACACATAAATTCTAATCTGTGTGCTAATGACCATTTGGGAGGAAAACAATGAGAGAATTGATGGAGCCACGCTTGTGGATGAATGTCGTTGCCAGAATTCTTAAATGTTTTAAATTTACTTGTAGTAATGAACAGCTTATAGTCAAAATCATCATGTCGGCGAGTCGCATTTCGGTCATTGTTACGTCGTTTCGGCGGTTCCATTTCAAAATTCGGTGTGCCTTACCAATTTCTTTCATAATTTCCGAAGTGTCGTGTGTTATTATTATGTGGTTGTTGCGTATTTCTAAGTCCCTCTTCCCGTGTTGGAGCGCGAGTGTCCTCTGAAATATGAAATTTTTGTATTACTTGTGCCAACTGATCTTGTACTTCCCGGATTTCTCTTTTGTGTTGCGTATTAATTTGATTCTGATTTTGTTTGAATTTTTAATTTGTTCATACTCTTCTGTGTCAGTGATGGCTACAGGTCTTGTGTCATTCAGATCATCATCTACATTTGCAGATAAGTTAGTGAACTGATCTGACAGTTCGGCTACTTTCTCCGATAGTGTACTTATTTCCTCAGTGTGTTTTTCTGAACCAAGTTTCAGAGTGTCCATTTTTGTTGAAATCGTATCTACTGTGTCCTTTAAGTTTTCTTGAGTTTTTGCAAGTTGCGTAACCAAATCGGTAGATGCAACTGAGTCAATTTTAGCTTGCAAGGTGTCGTGATTTTCATGAACAATAGTTTGCAGTTCTTTTATGGCTGCTTCGTGAGTCTGTAATGCATTTTCATGACGCGAAAAAATAGGTTGGAAATGCTCACAAGTTTGTGTTTTTACGTCATTACAGACTTTTTGACATTTCGATTCAATGTTATGTAACTCAGTGGTTAAATCTTCACGTGTTTGTTCAAGCGTGGTGTCTAACTTTTGAAGATTTTGTTCCATTGTGTCTAACTTTTGAAGCCTTTGTCCCATTTGTTGCATGAACTGTAATAACAGTGCACTAGTGTCTGAAACATGTTCCGCAGTGCTTTTCGGCAGTAAATTTGCACCGGCAACATTCACATTTTGACAAGCAGAAAATGTGTCTTGACTTATTTGAGAAAACGGTGAGGACCCAAAAACTGAATCTACAGTATTTGCGGAATTGTGTCCGGTCATTTCGGATTCCTGAGGCGAGCTATTGCCGACCGATCGATCGATAATGCTTCCCTGTTCACTAATTGTTTCACTGCTTACACCATTATTTGACACCCGCTCCATTTCCCTATGCACAGCTACCAAATTACTACTTTGAATGTCTGTTAATTCATTACACAGCGGTGCTGGTAAGCTACGCTCGTCGTCACTATTATTTACTTTGGAGCCTAGTGTTACGTTTTTCACACGCCATTATTGTCATAATATTTCACACGATAACACAAAAAATAAGAGAACACATTAACATAGCGCTGAAAATAATATCTAGCAAGCTGCGAAATACTTGGTGCAAATTTACATGCGTGCCACACCTGTTTTACTGTACAACAATGAAAGACTGCAACTACAAAGGAGATTCTCTCTACAATTACGTGCTAGCAATAAACAAAATCTACACTAATTACACAAACTACAAGAAAAAATTAGAAGATTCCAGTGAGGTATCCTCGGCTAAGGGTCGACATATGAAACGTCCCCTTTCAACAATTATACATGACTGTGCTTAAAACTGACACACAATATTTTTTTAGCGCAACACAATCTGACTTTCAGTAATCCCTACAAAAGAATGGCCCTGACTAACATTAACCTATACCTTTCACAAATCACTTACCTCACAAAAATCTTCCTTACTCAAGCTACAGCAATACCGCGAGCGCCACTACTGCCAGCTAAAAAAAAGATTCAAACTACCAAAGGCACTAACTACTGATATGCATAGTTAGCAAATGAAAGGTTTTGATAGAGAACAAAAAATGTATTTACCTTACTAGTGTTCAAAAGTCATAATATATATAGCAGTTCATGACAACCAGTCTTACAAATTTCAAAACTCCGCCATCTCTCTCCCCACATCCACCACTGTTGGCGGCTCACCTCCAACTGCGCAGGGCGCTGAAGACCTTGCTGTCGTGCGCCCACAAAACCCCTCTACTACTACTACCACTACTACTCCAACTGCGCAACGCTACGTTAGGCGCTGTTCACATCCAGCTGCCCAACACTACAATGGCAGACAACAATGCAAACTAGCCACAGACTGCACACAGCACAGCCAGTGATTTTCATACAGAGCGCTACGTAACGTTGCCAATAAGAAAACATAAACAGCCCACTTACAAATTGTTCTTTGATTTATCTTCAGTCGTTCGATTATTTGAAGTAAGTCATTAATATGGTGTGTCGAAAAGTAAATTTGGCATTAATGGTGGCAAATTAACCTTTCCCTTATGAAAATACGCACATCAGAAAATGGTTTAGCATCATCTCAGTTCTCAGAACTCCTGAAGATAGACGTTAACTGTGGACATTGTATGACAGACCCGCTCAAAGATGTAAACAACCATGCATGACCAGCGCCTATTAGAGGGAGGGGGCCTACAGCCGACCAGTTCCAGTCATTCCACCAGGAAGGAGGTACATGGATCGTGATATCTGTAGTTCAACCATGCCTAGGCGGTCAATACCGCGGTTAGATAGCGTCCGCATAGTAACTTTGTGCAAGGAAGGGCTCTCAACAACGGAAGTGTCCAGGCGTCTCGAAGTGAACCAAGGTGGTGCTGTTCGGACATGGAGGAGATACAAAGAGACAGAAGCTGTCGATGACATGCCCCGCTCAGGCTGCCCAAGGGCTACTACTGCACTGGATGAGCGCTACTGGCTCGGAGGAACCCTGACAGCAATGCCACCATGTTGAATAATGCTTATTGTGCAACCACATGACGTCGTGTTACGACTCAATGTGTGCTCAATAGGCTGCATGAGGTGCAATTTCACTCCCGACGGCCATGGCGAGATCCCTCTTTGCAGTCGCGACACCATGCAGTGCGTTACAGATGGGCCCAACAACAAGCTGAATGGGCCACTCAGGCATCATGTTCTCTTCATCGATGACTGTCACATATGCATTCAATGTTGGAGATATGTTTGGAGGCAATCCGATCAGGCTGAATGAATTACACACACTGTCCAGGTGGAGGTTCTCTGCTGTGTAAGATGGCAAGAACTATGCCCCTTACATGAAGTCATTAAAGATCACCTAACTCACGTTGAGCGAACAGTAGGGCTGAACAAAAATGACTGACAAGGCACAATGCATCTTGTAGAAGGTATAGTATGGACGTATTGTAATAATTAATGTCGGGTGATGGTTTTAAAGTAATTCACACGACATGAAAACTTTGTGGAAACGCATCGATTTACTGGAGGCTAGTTTATCCCAAGGAAGTATTCGAGTTGACCGTGGCCGGCTGGGGAGCGCCGATGGGAAGCGACAACAGGCAGATTAGGGTGGCTCAAGCTCTGAGAAAGCAATAACGGGGCGCTGGCTTCAGCTGCCTTAAGATGAGTGATAGTGAGTGGGTGGTTTACCCTATGCTGGTGTACCAGGAAGCAAACGGAGAACTTGTACGCCTGTTCATAAATGTCCGTCGTCTCGTTTTCAGTGAAACATGCGAGTAAGCTGCGAAAAGCTATGGTGGAGCAATCAACAGAGGCCAAAATATGCGTGTTCATTACTATAGCAACTTCACGCTGGATTCACAGTCTGCAGAGTCTGAAGTAAATCAGGTGAAGAGCGACTGAATGAAATATGCCGGCCTCCGATGGGAACATAGGACCTAGGAATTGGAAGTTCTCTCCTGGGAGTCAGAATTCCGGAAAAATTGGTGTTTTGTGCAGACACTAACCTTGATGGGTGGTCTGGAAGGAGCCAAATAGCAGAAGTTGAGAGGAAGGGAAATTTTGTGGGAATTTGTTCACTTCCCAGAGCAGGCATTGGTCAGCGCAGGGAAGCGACGCATGATTAACGCGACTTGCACTGCAATTGGCATAAGTGATTTTGCTGGAAGGGAAACTGAGGCGAAGAGCGGACTGGGAGAAGTCCCCATACTTGTCTTCCGTTCCCAGTTTGCCTAGAGTGCGGACATGGCGTTCTTTACTCAGCTTGCCTGAGAGAGAGTGAGCATCTCTGCAGTTTAGCAGTTAGCAAACGAAACGATTGAGCTTGGAGATAGAAAGTTTTCGTTTAGCTATGTACTGAGCAAGATAGCTAAAAGTGAATAGACAAGTGCAGCCTTGCAGCACCACGAGGTCGGCCGACGTCCGCATAACGACGCCGCGCCGCCACGCTGAAATTGGTGATATTGCGCCCGCTTCGGCCACTGATTAATTTGTTGCATCACGTCGGCAAAGTTTCCATGAGGGTTTCATGGGCCGTGTATTGTAGAATTCTTCTCGCACTTCGCATTACGCCTGGGTCAGTCGATAGGGATTACTATTGATTTATTGTGCTTTACTCCATGCAAACGCAATATATTACCTCTGCCTGTTACGAAAGTCATTTAATGTGCTGATTGAAGGTCATGAGTTAAAATAAATCTGTGCTAATCGACTGCATCTGTTCTTTCAATCAAGTAGTTGAAATCCCAAGTCACTTTCTTAATTAATTTTGTGTTCAACATTTGCATCTGGTGTTCAATAGCTGAATATAACATCAATGTGCACCCCTTTTTAATTAAAAGAGATCAATTCTGAATCAAGTAATGCCAACACTGCCACCGCAGTTCAACCAGGAGTCACAGGGCCTTATTACTTTCTTTGTGTTATCCGACATTGCGGCAGTTTTGCACTCTCTGTTGATCTGTTAGTCAACTACCTGAGGTGGACACACACCAAAACCAGATAAGTGACGGGTGGGGTGTTACATATGGCGACCCTGACAGGATACGATATTTCGGGATTTGCTAGGAAGTAGTCTTGAAAAACGAAATTTTTCCACGTGATCCATTACTTAGCAAATTTTAATTGAAAAACCAGTAGCATTAATTACAATAAGTTACATTGTCTTCTTCATGTGCTGTCCTTTCAAATTGTCATTTATAGGTGCCTGTGCAATGTATTTGTGATTTGTTGGAGTACTTATGATGTGCAGTGCCATAATCAGCTGATGCTTAGCACACAGAGCACAATCATTGTTACTAGCCTTTTTGGGGGAATGCTTCATGAACTGTTTGTCGGGTCTCTGCTCACACCCAGTGTATTAATTTGTGTCCTGATATATGTTTTGCGTTATCTAATTATTGAGAGTAAGGGGTACTTGGGTTTTGAGTTGTCGTGTAACATAAATGTGCAAATGATAACGAAGGGAAATGCCAATACAACGGCAGAATATAATCAGATTGTTACTCAGAAGAACATGGGTGATAGTAGGGAAAGCTCTACCGATGAGCGTGACGAACGCAAGCTGCAACTTCGTGAAACTGGGTCTCACGACTGGTTTAGTCCGCTGAATAGCAAGGACGTTGATTAAGGCAGTGATACTGAGGGCTCGGGGGACGCAGGGAGTACAGGATTAATCGACAAGTATGGAAGATCCAATCTAAGAAGCCAGAGTGTGTTGGAACAAAACGGTGTCCGACCATTATCAAACGATTCATTCACAAGCGATCCGAAGGGGGTGCGGAGACGGTACTTGTCTAGATATGGAAGGGTTCCTCAGAACAGAGGAGAAGAGTCGCATTTTAATCACAAAAGAACGAGGATCAAAATGCGGCCACTCTCAAATACATTACGGACCTGTTGCAACAGATGCAAACGGTGAATTTGGAGCAGAGCGCCAATCTTAATGCCGAAATTAAAAAGGCGAATTCGGAGTTGAAAGAGCAAGTAAAAGAGGAGAAAGAGATTGCCATCATCAAACAAACGGCAATTGAAGCCAAATTAATTGCGAAAGGTGCAAAGAAAATAGCGAGTGAAACTCGGGACTCCACGCAAAGCACGGCAAAAGTAGGAAGGGTCATGTTATCAAGCCTACATAGCCGGATAAAACGTATCGAAGAAAAGCAACAAGAGCAACTGGATATAGGGCCTAACGAGATGTTGAAAGTGGAGGTGGCGATATTAAAAAGAAATTTAGAGGACGAGGTAAAACGTTTCATTACAGAGACATCAGGAAAGGAGAAGGGTGTTATTACTGTGTCGACTGAACCGTCACTTGTCGGAACACAGATAACCGCTTCACGGTGAGACAAAGTTGACACCATAAGCAACGGGAGCCACCCCTTGATTCAGAGCTCTGAGGCAACGACAGAGGTAAACACGGACGGCGCGCAGCAGTCCAGTGAGCTCAGTTGCTGTCGGCTGATTAGATGTACCGAACAACTGTCGAACATACAGAGGGGGAGAGATGACGTTAACGTGTCGGAACGAATTAGTTCACGTCCCGAAGTTCATACGAATCGTAAGAACGGTCGAAATGATAACTAGAATGATGACCGGTTTGACTACAAGAATTTTGTATCGGTCCGAAAGTTCCATCACTACAAGGACGAAGGTAATAGGTTGCATCAAAAAACTTTTATGGGAGAATTCGAATTATCTTTGCCCCCACACTGGCCATTGATGTACCAGCTGGATTTTGTGTGCTTCCATACGGAGGGCGCGACCGCTGAGTACATGAAAAATGTAGCAAAGACGAGCGTCTCGTTCGAAGTATTCAAGAATGCCTTATTGGGCAAGTATTGGTCTAAAGAAACCCAAGAAAGTATCAAACAAGAAATTATGATGTCCAGAGATATGGAAGAGGCAGGGTACCGGAGTCCGGTCAAATTTTTTGAAAACATGACAAAAAGGATCCAGTACCTAGACAACCCATGTAGCGGTGTGGAAATCACCAGATTATGCTACATGAAACTTCCCACCTCGTTTCAACAATTACTTGCCGGTCGTTGTGGTAGCGATACTGAGGTATTTAAGGGCATTCTGCGCGAACTGGAATCCGCATTTCAAGAGGAACAGGCGCGGGAGAAACGCCGACATTGTGAACAAAATAACAACCGTCGCAATAACGGACCCCAGTGGGATAGTAGGCCAGTACCGAACTACAACGGCCACAATCAAGATAAGAGTAATGGCAACTCGAAAAGAAGGTACACGGAAGAAGAGCAACACTCTCCGGTACAACATAACAAATCACAAAGGACTTGGGGCGGTAATCAGCAATCGGGAAGGAACAGGAATAATGGTTACCAAAATAACAACCAGGAAGAGGTCGAAGTCCGCCCTCCGAAGCCTGGTCCATCCCACCTTAACGGGCAGGATTACGAATGACTAGACGAGAGCGCGGACGTAGTAAATTTAGGCTTAGAATAAGGATTTTTTCTAATGTCTTGTTTGTTTGTGTATGTACTGATCTTAGTGGTAGAATATCTCGTTTATATGTGCCTGTATTTTACGTTTTTGTTATTAGTAATGATATTTCGCTTCTCGACGTTGAAAAAGTGAAGTGCACTAGATTATTTTGTTAAAACACATGATTAAAGGATGGAAAACAAGTATTTCTTGGCGTACCCCTAGAAAAACATAGGAACTCTCTAAATTACAGGAAGGTTCACCATAACTGTATCTCCGTCATTGGAGATCATATTTAAGGTAGCCAGTCCCGTAGGTCGTTACGAGGACGCACCGATGCATCTCGTATGCCCCTGAATACGTAAGAGGTGGACAACTATGCGCAGTTGCGTGAATTAGCGCACCCAGTGCATGTTAAAATGAACCGGATGTAATTAATACGCCAGAAATACTTTTTGATACCAAGATAGTGTAACAACTGCGAGTGTGAGCAGTGAGCTATATTTGTGTTGTGCCATTGTGACATTGCTAACCTGAAACATGTTCACAGGCCTTATAAAACCATTCATGACAAAAGGAGAAAACGGGAAGAAAATAGAGGAGAGAAGAAGTGTCACAATAGAACACGATAAAGGGCGCTATCCAAATTTCCAACAAAAATCTTGGCAAGACTGACACATGTCTAAGTTTGTTGTGTTTTATACAAGTTCGCAGGCACAATAAGAGGGACGTCTCCCAGATAGGGAATTCAGTAGAAAAAACAAGATTAGAGATAAAAAGTAGTAAATACTAGATATGTAGTCGGGTTGGCCAACACCGTGGAATTGGTAATTAGAAATAGTGATGGAATCCTGTGCAGATAATCTTGATTCCCTATCGCTTGATTGTGTGTGTGTGTGTGTGTGTGAACGACTGTGAAGGAAGTTGTCTTGTACATTTTTATGTTTATGTATAAAAAAGTTCTGTTACATTTCTATTTTAATTGATCCTGAAGTTGATTGACAAACAAGTAAAATTATTCCTTTTATAATGAAACAAGTTCATTGTCTTCAATAAAATTTTTTAAAAAAATGTATGGTACTGATGGTTAAACATGAGCACTTTCCATGTACTAAAATTATTTGTCTTAGTGTGTTAAGGTGGCGTAACTGAGAAAGAGGGAGCACACGAGCTGACAAAAGAACGAGGACGACAGTGATGAGGGGAGCACACAGCTGACGATGGTGATGGCATGCAGACCACGCTCTGAATCGACGGGGACGGTGGTCAACTCAGCAGCCAAGGAGAGGTGAGATCCAGCACCTCTGTGTACGACAAAGAGGTCAGTCCTGGTCTCTGTACACGGTACGGATCGGGGGCAGCAATGAAGGTGTCCAAGAAGGTTTCTATATTTGTTGCTCGCCACGTCAGGTGGAGCGACAGCCCAGCTAACTTTTTTTGCCTAATGACACCAACTTTGAAGGGCTGAGCAAAAAAATAGACTCTTATCTGATCACGGTCCCTCCCTTGCCCTAAAACGTCTATAGAAGGAGCAATGACATGTGGCTGAGCCGTGAGAGGTCACTGATCATAGATGCACCGATGGGGTCTGGTGCCTGTCGGACAAGATGTCAACAACGAGCTCTTAGATGAGAACCATCCTGCCTCAAGAAGACGCGGGTACCTGTGTCGCCATCTCGGTAATCGACGTTGCTCTCTTCTCAGCCGTTAGCCATCCCTCAACTTGCTAGTCAGAACTAATGTCACTTTCGTTCCTGCAAGAAACTTGTGCTGTGTGTGTGAGTGTGGCAGTGTGGATTCAAATGAATAACATGCACCCCAACGAACGTGAAGTACTCATTTGTTCTGTTTATGAATTATGTTATAAAAAGGTTATGATTTTATAAATGTGCCATTTGTTAAAACGTCATATATTTGTCATGCCACGTCTGTTTGTGTTAGAATAAGATTTCATACTTATACCTTGTTACAAATACACAACAGTGGTTGCTCAATACGCAATGATTCTTGTTATTTTGGTTGTGTTTTATAGATATGTATATATAAAAGAAGATACATGTGTGTACACAATCCCAGACACTGGACTGGGCCAGACCTTGTTGAATTGTGTAAAGATGACACTTACACCATGCACAA
The DNA here is from genome assembly GCF_023864345.2 of Schistocerca serialis cubense. Classification (NCBI taxonomy): domain Eukaryota; kingdom Metazoa; phylum Arthropoda; class Insecta; order Orthoptera; family Acrididae; genus Schistocerca; species Schistocerca serialis. Next base: position 186,786,340 of record NC_064646.1, on the reverse strand, counting down.
TATAAACGTCCAGAGACAGTGAGACACAAAAGAAACCTTTATTTATAAAATGTCAAAAGACCGTTCACATATAACTGAATGAGAGAAACCACTATCAGCTTCACAAAATGTTACATGAATATTGTTCATGTATGTTTTTAGTAATTTAAGTCGAGTAGGGTCGAATAACTGAGAGTGAATGGACCTTAAGTTATAATTGTGGGTCTTGCCATTCAAATGATAAGCACAGAAGTGCTTAAACATGTGTATTTGCCGGTTGAGACGTGTGTCCTAGTAATGTAATTGTAATTTTCTTTTGAGTACTCTGACCAATAATTGTCTCAGGAACCGCCAGAGATTAAAGTAAAAATAAGACTAAATAATGACCACGTCTTTACCGGTAAATCCAGTCATTGAAAGCAGGTACCCTAGGAATGAGTGGGAGTTTGCATAAGGTGGGGGGCAGTGCTAATCAATCGCCCGTAACTAATCACGCAAACGTATTAAAAAATACCAGTTATGGAGATATTAATTTTGTACCACAGGTGAACACCATACGAGTCATCACCTTTACTACAAAATTGAATTGAAGAGAGGGGCTATGTAAGATGGCAAGAACTATCCCCCTTACATGAAGTCATTAAAGATCACCTAACTCACGTTGAGCGAACAGTAGGGCTGAACAAAACTGACTGACAAGGCACAATGCATCTTGTAGAGGGTATAGAATGGACTTATTGGAATAATTAACGTCGGGTGATGGTTTTAAAGTAATTCATACGACATGAAAACTTTGTGGAAACGCATTGATTCACTGGAAGCTAGTTTATCCCAAGGAAGTATACGAGTTGACTGTGGCCGGCTGGGGAGCGCCGATGGGAAGTGACAATAGGCAGATTAGGGCTGCTCAAGCTCTGAGAAAGTGGTAACGGGGCGCGGCCTCCATCTGCCTTAAGATGAGTGACAGTGAGTGGGTGGTTTACCCTATGCTGGTGTACCGGGAAGCAAACGGAGAACTTGTACGCCTGTTGATAAATGTCCGTCATCTCGTTTTCAGTGAAACATGCGAGTAAGCCACGAAAAGCTATGGTGGAGCGGTCAACAGAGGCCAAAATATGCGTGTTCATTACTATAGCAACTTCACGCTGAATTCACAGTCTGCAGATTCTGAAGTAAATCAGGTGAAGAGCGACTGAATGAAATACGCCGGCCTCCGATGGGAACATAGGACCTAGGAATTTGAAGTACTCTCCTGGGAGTCAGAATTCCGGAAAAATTGGTATTTTGTGCAGACGCTAACCTTGATGGGTGGCCTGGGAGGAGCTAAATAGCAGAAGTTGAGAGGAAGGGAAATTTTGTGGGAATTTGTTCACTTCCCAGAGCAGGCATTGGTCGGCGCTGGGAAGTGACATATAATTAACTCGACTTGCACTGCAATTGGCGTAAGTGATTTTGCTGGAGGGGAAACTGAGGCAAAGAGCGGACTGGGAGAAGTCCCCATAGTGGTCTTCCGTTCCCAGCTTGCCTAGAGTGTGGACGTGGTGTTCTTTACTCAACTTGCCTGAGAAAGAGTGAGCATCTCTGCAGTTTAGGACTTAGCTAACGGAACGATTGAGCTTAGAAAGTTTTCGTTCAGCTATGTACTGAGCAAGATAGCTATAAGTGAATAGACGAGTGCAGCCTTGCAGCACCACGAGGTCGGCAGACGTCCGCATAACGACGCTGCGCCGCTACGCTGAAATATGTGATATTGCGCCCGCTCCGCCACTGGTTAATTTGTTGCATCACGTCGGCACAGTTTCCACGAGGGTTTCATGGGCTGTGTATTGTAGAATTCTTCTCGCACTTCGCATTACGCCTGGGTCAGTCGATAGGGATTACTATTGATTTATTGTGCTTTACTCCATGCAAACGCAATATATTACCACTGCCTGTTACGAAAGTCATTTAATGTGCTGATTGAAGGTCATGAGTTAAAATAAATCTGTGCTAATCGACTGCATCTGTTTTCAATCAAGTGGTTGAATTCCCAAGTCACTTTCTTAATTAATTTTGTGTTCAACATTTGCATCTGATGTTCAATAGCTGAATATAACATCAATGTGCACCCCTTTTTAATTAAAAGAGATCAATTCTGAATCAATTAATGTCAACACTGCCACCGCAGTTCAATCAGGAGTCACAGGGCCTTATTACTTTCTTCACGTTATCCGACATTGCGGCAGTTTTGCACTCTCTGTTGATCTGTTAGTCAATTAACTGGGGTGGACACACACCAAAACCAGATAAGTGACAGGTGGGGTGTTACAGCTGTTTTGGGGTGGCGTTATGTAAGGCCAACATACGCCGCTGTTGGTCATGGTAGGTGCCATAACAGATGTACGATACGTGAATCTCATCCTCCGACTGATAGTGGAACCATATCGACAACAATTTGGTGAGGCATTCGTCTTCATGGACGACAATCCGCGCCCCGATAGTGCACATCTTGTGAATGGCTTAGTTCAGGATAACGAAATCGCTCGACTAGAGAGGCCAGCATATTCTCCAGACATGATCACTATCAAACATGCCTGGAATCGATTGAAAAGGGCTCTTAATGGACGACGTGACCCACCAACCACTCTCAGGGATCTAAGCCGAATCGCCGTTGAGGAGTGGGACAATCTGGACCAACAGTGCCTTGATGAACTTGTGGATAGTATGCCACGAGAATACAGGCATGCATCAATGCAAGAGGGCGTGCCACTGTGTATTAGAGATATCGGTGTGCACAGCAATCTGGACCACCACCTCTGGAGGTCTCGCTATATGGTGGTACAACATGCTGTGTGCGGTTTTCATGATGAATGAAAAGGGCGGAAATGATGTTTATCTTAATCTCTATTCCACTTTTCTGTAAAGGTCGGAACTCTCGGAACCGAGGTGATGCAAAACTTTTTTCGATGTGTGTAGAATGTAAATTCCGTTGTATCACCTAAAGCAACCTCAGATGTGAAACGTTTAGATCTGCAATGTAAATTTATCAAACCACAACTATAACTCTTAAAATTACTTACAATTACGTCCAGTGTGTGCACGTTATTCCTATTAGCGTGTCAATGCAAAAAGTCTCTATCTCTAGCTCTTTGTCTTTCAGTCCTACTCGTTAGTGTTCTTCTTCGAGACAAAGATTAAAACAAATATAATTCCGTATAATAAAGCAAGAAACTGAACACTAGGAACTTACTTCAAAGTTTCTGGTATCGGTGGCAAATGAATTCAAATCTAGTTCCATTTCCTCTTACACAAAAGTAAGCCAAAAAAACTTCGCCAATAAACAACGTTATGTACTGTCTGTGTGTGCGACCTTGGGTTTCGTTACTAAGATGTTTTGCTTTCCACTGCTGACAACATTAACGAGGTAGCGTCGTGGCATTTTAGCTACCCGGTATGCGTGTGTTACTGCAAAACGAACCATCTGCAAAAATTAAACATAAACGTCACTAGAATGCGATTTCACGAAACGTTATTTTCGTGTAGCATTTCCACGATAGCACCTCACTGGTAGGCGCAGTAGAAGTTAGTAGCAGTGTGAGAGGAAGAGAGGAAAACTTTCCTCATATGTCTGTGTGTGTGTGCGTGCGTGTGTGTGTGTGTGTGTGTGTGTGTGTGTGTGTGTGTGTGTGTGTGTCTGTGTGTGTCTACCTCCTTTTACCTCTCTTAATGGCTAGCATAGCCGTATTTTTTTGTGAATGTCTATTGTAATGTACATTTCGAATTATTTAAGTTTCATTGGCCTCCTTGTTTGATTAATTTTAAAAATCGGTAGTTCAATTTTTTATGTCCACGGATAGATATATTCACGGAAAAATAGTACACCCTTTTAGAGCTTTCCAGTACACTCAACATTTATTGTTCCAACAATGGATATGGAGTACATGCGATTTTTACAATGTCAGATCAATAGCTCAAGCAGTTGTGAGGTACCAGGTATCGGCCCATGCTGAAATACCGATACTAGTACCCATTGTAGCCTCCACGGGCAGCAATGGAGGCGCTAACTCTGGCACTCAGTCGATCGTACAAATGGCGTAATACGTTATGCCGCACCTCCTCCACCCGTTGCCGTGGTTCTGTAAGAGTTGTTGTTTGAAGAGTCGCACGAGTCACTTCTCGTCCGATCGCATCCCACATGTGCTCATTTGGAGAAAAATCCGGAGATCGTGCTGTCCAGATAAGATGCTGACATCTTTCAGAGCACATTGAGTTTCACGGCAGCGTGTGGGAGATCATTACCCTGTTGGTACAACACATCCTGTACCAAGAACGGCAAAAGAATGTGTGTAACAACATTTTGGATGTACCGAGCGCTGGTTAACGTCATCTCCAGAAACGTCAGAGGTGAACGATAGTCGTAGCTTATCGCACCTCAGACCATAAGGCATGAGATGAGGCCCGTGTGTTTTGGACGAATGCACTCTACGAGACAGTTCTCATCAGGTCTACGTGATACGCTCAAACGACCATCAGTTGCATGCAGGCAGAATCTGCTTTCCTCGCTGAAGACCGTGGCGCGCCATTCCAGCTTCCAAGTGGTCCTTTGACCGCATGGGTCGAGCCGCGATGCTGTTGCGTGCGTGGAAGTCGGGTTAGAGACTTGCGTGTCCATAGTCTCACTGACAATAACCTGTTCACAACAGTTCGCGTTGACATGTCTGGGCTCCTAAATTTCTTATCAGTGCTGTGGTAGTTGTATTAAGACGATAAGTACCTGCCACATTGCGATATTTGAATCCATCGCATGCTTCGTCGCGAGTTCAAATGGTTCAAATTGCTCTGAGCACTATGGGACTTAACATCTGTGGTCATCAGTCCCCTGGAACTTAGAACTACTTAAACCTAACTAACCTAACGACATCACACACATTCATGCCCGAGGCAGGATTCGAACTTGCGACCGTAGCAGTCGCGCGGTTCCGGACTGCGCGCCTATTCGTCGCAAGTGCTTGGGCTCACAGACTGAACATTCGGTCTAACAAGACAATTGCAAGACCACGTCACTAGAGGCACTTTGCGTTGTGATGGGGACCTGCCCTATAGACATAACGTTATAGAGCTGCACTTTACTGGCTTAAGAGGGACAGGCTCGACAAAATCACCGAGATTGCGGGAACCAACATTATGAACAAAACACAAATGAAACAATGGTGGATTCAGACATGGCGGAGAGAGCGAGACGCATTCGACAACGGTCACCGAGTATACTCTTCATTTCCTGATGTACACGAAAGACTACAACCGAAACATGTCGACCCAAGCCGGGGGATGGTCCATTTACTGACAGGCCACGGGCCTATCCGGTACATCTAAACCGTATGGGACTAACTAACGATGAAGTATGCGTATGCGGAGAAACTGGGACACCAGAACATTTCACACTGCTGTGCAACACGCTAGCACAAGTGAGACCTATACAGAACGACAATGACATCGCCAGAATAATACGTGACTGGAACACAATAAACAGAGTAGCCGATATTGTATCGAACACTTTGCACAAAGAATACAAGCGCCAAACCCATATGGAAGGAGGGGTAAACAAACACAAACAACACAAAAAACCACATGGGAGGACACAAACAGGAACACAGATTCGGAAACCGAGGAAGGGACACTAAGTGAACATGACTCAGAAGGGGTCAACATGTAAGGGACCAAAACCAACAATGCATGACACTGCGTGCCACAACACAGTCACAAACAACACAACAATCATAAAACAAATTAACACCGGCACCACATATTAAGACTGTACTAATAAGATAATGTCGCTTGGAAGGAGAAGGCTCGAAGAATTTTTATTCCGAGGCTCCTCCTCCCCAATGACATACTGCGTACTGTTTAAAGTATACTGCACACAAGCAATAATGTATTGCTCGTCTTATCGTGTGCAGGCAGAAGTATATTCTCTTCTCTATTCAAAGCTACAATCAATGAGTTTTATATGTCACAAATGTATTAAGCTATTTAAGAAATAATGCATTCAAGTAGCAATGAACTGTATTCTGTTTCTACAAACAAGTTACAAACATAAGTTTATTTCTTATGTAAAGCTAAAATTCATGTATTCCATGTATGAAGTGCTCAATCAGCATTAAATCTGTATAATCTGTGTAAACATACATTAGCACAAACCATTTCAGATGATAATACCTCGTGATTGTACCGAGACCTTCTCTTCTGAAATAAGTAGAAGTAGACCACTATTAACCAACATGCTACCTAGACTGTATTACACATCCAAATACAGCATATCACTTCCCTCCACATACTACAAATTATTTTCGCCACGCTGATTGTGTTACATTTTCTTTTTTTCTTTTTCTTTGACATTTGCATTATATAAATTATATTCTCATCAACTATGTGGTAACAACTTATATGGAAACATTTTAACAATTGTTAAGCATTCAATTCGCTAGAACCTTAGAGAAATCTTCATATATTATGTTCTTTATATTATTTAAAAAAAGCATTAACAACTGTATACCAATAAGATTGTAACAATGAGAAGTCTTTGCTATTAGATTCAGAAGCATCCGAACCACCTTGCATTTCAAGGCGGTGGATTACTCTGTACTGTTAATGAAATAAAATAATGTGGTAGTTGTACGATCTGCCACTGGTGATCTCACAATACGATAATCCTGGCAGGCGTCTGTGCAGCGTGCACGCCCATAATCACGCCTATGAGTTTCCACTGGCTCTCTCTGCTTTGTTTTATTATTGCTCACGTGACAACTAACACATGAGATGAAATACGTTGCTACGAAAAGATCCCCGAAACACTTTTTAGGGATGCTGTGCTGTGACTTTCTTTGGATCATTAATTTTCAACAAAACAAAATATATTTTGTTCTTATTATTCTGGATGTGGCTTTCTATTAAAGGAACATTGTTTCGTTACTGTAACTCGCTATAAAGTTCAACATATCTCCCTTACTTACAGTTATTGAAAAGGTTACTGAAAATTATTTCGTTATCAATACTGATGTGACAGTACGCAATGTTTGTTCAACATCAAAATTTTGCAGTGGATTTTTGTTAACAGCAAAACACCAATAAGTACCACGACTAACACGAGAACATGAGACTATTATCAGAGAAAAAGATGTTTTTACTATAATGTTTGCCAGACCAGAACTACGCACAGCAAGATTTCTTTTATGTTATGAAGGTAAATTATCTTTTTGCACTTTTAATAATATATCATCCGCAGCCCACGTCCATCTGTGAAACACATCATAAAATCTGCTGCTCTGCCCTGCAATCCCGAAAAGAAATGGTTTTAGTTCACTATTACCTGTCCGCTTCTTTGCGGTATGATTGGTTTCATTTAATGCAGTTTGAATGAGCCGCGGCAGCGGCTCGTTCGCTCGTAGCGCAGCTATGCACCAAGAATAATATTTAAATAGCTGAAAATGTCTTAAAAGGATGGGATAAAATACCAGGCAAGCTGATTACAGATCACAAGGCAAGTTTTCACTAAGTAACTCTATTCAAAACATTTAAACAGATTAAATTATTACACACCTTTACAAATCAGTACCTAATGGCGTACATCTCTCAATCTTGACAAAAGACTGCTACACAAGCGTACAATATAACGTCACAGGCTCTTCCTACTCACGTAACTCCAAGAAGACCACAGAGAAATTAATGTTCGGTCCGTACTATTTATACTCGTTGTGACATATTCTCATCTTTGTGTGATATTTAATAATTATCGTCTGTGGCGGTTTCAGTACTCGCCGACGCAGATACTATCTTTAAAAAAAGTCGGTACATAATTCTATACAAGTATAAAACATGACACATAATGGTTTCTTTTTATTACATAAAATTCACGCAATCATTGTCCACGCAATTACAATCATCCAGTTCAATTATTCTTTTCTCCTTTTTTACCACATATAATGTGTGTTTTGCCAGGAGACGTTACAGAGTGTGAGAATGTTCAAGTTGCAAAACTGATGCAGTACGTCCAACTTTTTGTGGCAGTTCCCCGAAAGGACCATCCCGCCAGCCGGTAGGCCACACTTTGACCTGTCTTAAACTCGCTCAACTGGCTATAACAAGCATGAGTTCGCCTCCATGGTATGGTTGCCCGCTTGCATCTTTGCAGCACACTGAGCCTTCTGGTCGTGATCATTCCCTATTACGTGGTAGACACAGATGATCCTCTGGTAGCTATCCCACTACGCCATCTGTTGGGGGACGACGTTTAAAAGATTATCAGTACACCTTCTATCACCCAGATGGCATATGCCAATTTGTGTAGGAATGTACCAGGTGATCAAAAAGTCAGTATAAATTTGAAAACTTAATAAACCACGGAATAATGTAGATAGAGAGGTAAAAATTGACATATACGCTTGGAATGACATGGGGTTTTATTAGAACAAAAAAAAACGAAGTTCACAAAATGTCAGACAGATGGCGCTGGACGGCAAAACGTCAGTGACTACGCATGACAATGGTGTATAAAAGGAGCTGTAATGAGAGAGAGAATGAGATGCGCCAGCAGTCGCAGCATGTTGACGTTAACTGAAAAGGCGCTTTTAGTAAAGCTGTATTATCAGAATGGGGAATTTGCTAGTTCAGCGTTACGATCCTATCGCCATAGAAAGGGGATTCGAACGGGTAAAGGTCCGTTGACAAATGCAGCTGTGACGAGAATGATTTCGAAGTTCGAAGCCACGGGTTGTTTAGACGACAGACCCCGCAGTGAACGACCGAGCACAAGGCGTAATGCTGCTGAGACAGTTCAGGAAGAAATGGAGACTGCAGTGGGTTCGTCTATGCGCGGGGAAGTCAGCGCTCGTGCAGTCGCACTTAGGCGTACCCTCCGATGCTATCCGTACAAAATCCATCGGAATCATGAACTGTTACCTGGCGATTTAGTGAAGCGGAGGGCATTTTCGGTGTGGGCACTTCAAAAGATGGCGGAAGATGACGACTGGTGGAGTAACATGTTGTTGACCGACCAAGCTCATTTCACGCTCCGAGGGTCTGTCAACGCCCACAACTGCAGAATTTGGGCTACCGAAAATCCTAGAACTGTCGTGGAAACTCCATTGCACGACGAGAAAGTCACGGTAGGGGTTGGATTTATCACATCTACAATTATCGGGCCTTTTTTCTTCGAGGAAATGCGTGATTCTGGTTTTGTAACTGCTACCGTGACGGGTGAGAGGTACGCCGATATGTTACAGAATCGCATCGTCCCCAGCCTGGCTGATAAACAACTGCTGGAACGTACGATGGTTATGCTGGGTGGCGCTCCACCCCATATTGCTAGACGGTGGAACATCTCGTGCGCGCGTCGTTTGGTGATGATCGTGTGCCCAGCCGCCACTTTCGTCACGATTAGCCTCCCAGGTCCCCAGACCTCAGTCCGTGCGATTATTGACTTTGGGGTTACCTGAAGTCGCAAGTGTATCGTGACCGACCGACATCTCTAGGGATGCTGAAAGACAACATCCGACGCCAATGCCTCACCATAACTCCGGACATGCTTTACAGTGCTGTTCACAACATTATTGCTCGACTACAGGTATTGTTGAGGAATGATGGTGAGCCGGCCGCGGTGGTCTAGTGGTTCTAGGCGCGCAGTCCGGAACCGCGGGACTGCTACGGTCGCAGGTTCGAATCCTGCCTCGGGGGTGGATGTGTGTGATGTCCTTAGGTTAGTTAGGTTTAAGTAGTTCTAAGTTCTAGGGGACTGATGACCACAGATGTTAAGTCCCATAGTACTCAGAGCCATTTTTTGAATGATGGTGGACATATTGAGCATATACTGTAAAGAACCTCGTCTTTGCTTTGTCTTACTTTGTTACGCTAATTATTGTTATTCTGATCAGATGAAGCGCCATCTGTCGGAAATTTTTTGAACTTTTGTATTTTTTTGGTTCTAATAAAACCCCATGTCATTCCAAGCATGTGTGTCAATTTGTACCTCTCTATCTACATTATTCCGTGATTTATTCAGTTTTCCAATTTTTACTGACTTTTTGATCACCCGGTATGAAGCCTGTGCTCAAATTATACGTAACCGTCTATAATATAATAAGTATAAATTAATTTTTAGACGGAAATAACGTCCGAATGACTACCATTAGCAATATTCGAAAGTAAAAGTGTGAGGGCAGGAGCCGAGGAGTTGCTACATCTACATCTACATGATTACTCTGCAATTCACATTTAAGTGCTTGGCAGAGGGTTCATCGAACCACAATCATACTATCTCTCTACCATTCCACTCCCGAACAGCGCGCGGGAAAAACGAACACCTAAACCTTTCTGTTAGAGCTCTGATTTCTCTTATTTTATTTTGATGATCCTTCCTACCTATGTAGGTTGGGCTCAACAAAATATTTTCGCATTCGGAAGAGAAAGTTGGTGACTGAAATTTCGTAAATAGATCTCGCCGCGACGAAAAACGTCTTTGCTTTAATGACTTCCATCCCAACTCGCGTATCGTATTTGCCACACACTCTCCCCTATTATGTGATAATATAAAACGAGCTGCCCTTTTTTGAACCCTTTCTATGTCCTCCGCCAATCCCACCTGGTAAGGATCCCACACCGCGCAGCAATATTCTAACAGAGGACGAACGAGTGTAGTGTAAGCTGTCTCTTTAGTGGACTTGTTGCATCTTCTAAGTGTCCTGCCAATGAAACGCAATCTTTGGCTCGCCTTCCCCACAATATTACTATGTGGTCTTTCCAACTGAAGTTGTTCGTAATTTTTACACCCAGGTACTTCGTTGAATTGACAGCCTTGAGAATTGTACTATTTATCGACTAATCGAATTCCAACGGATTTCTTTGGGAACTCATGTGGATCACCTCACAGTTTTCGTTATTTAGCGTCAACTGCCACCTGCCACACCTTTTCTAAATCGTTTTGCAACTGATACTGGTCTTCGGATGACCTTACAAGACGGTAAATTACGGCATAATCTGCGAACAACCTAAGAGAACTGCTCAGATTGTCACCCAGGTCATTTATATAGATCAGGAACAGCAGAGGTCCCAGGACGCTTCCCTGGGGAAGGACTCGGTCGGTGGCTTCACCGGGAGCCGATAACTGCTCCCGGATGCTGCCGGCTTGTCCGTTTCTCCTTTCCAGCCCGGGGCGGCGACGTGCCCGAGGTGCCGGCCGCGGGCCGTGATGCGCATCGCCCCCGGCTAACGAGGCGCGCTGCCCGTGTTACGTGACCCCGCGACCCGCAGAGTGCTCGGGACAGCGTGGGAAGAGATGGCGCCGCCGATGCCGGCCCGCGCGCCGCATTTTCGGCGTACCTCCCGCGCTCTGGCAGTGTCTGGCCCCAGACGCGGCGAGATGCGCGGATAACATATCCCGCCCCTGTCACAGTCACGACCCGCGGCCGCGCGCGCCGCGCACTGCCGAGATGGAGCGTCTTTCTGCCACTTCTTCTTCCCGTCCTAAAGCTCCTGGAGACTTTCTCGCGGCGCCGAATCATCTCTGGGATTAAAATGGGTGGATTCGTACAAAATCAGCACCTGGGTTGCTATTAGATAGTCAGCCGATTGTACACCAGTCTCGATTAAAAGTTAGCCGCGTTAAACTCGGCATTTAACTCTGTTCGTGGCAAAATTCTGCTGTCCGTGGTTAAATACGGCCGTGGTTTAAGTTCAAGATTTCATAAACGTATCGCATTAAGATGGTAGCGTGTTTCGATGTACTGAAAGGCATCGCATTCCGTTGACTGTGAGCAGTGCTGAGACTCGCGTTGGTGCCGTGTGTAGGTGTCTGCCAGACCGTATCGCTTAACTGGCATGGTTGCGTTGTTTGTCTTCTTTTCGTGTTCACTGGCGTCACTCGGTTTCGTAAGCGTTGCCTGTCCGCTAGTGGCTGCAGCGGCGCTTATCGATATGTAGTACCTGCTGCCTTACCTTTGCGGCGACCTTGCGCATCTTCGGTGTGGTGTGACCATAGACTTACTAAATAAAAACTAGACCGCGCATTGGTGCTAGTGTCGCGTCCCCACATTGAACGTGATAGAAGCCGCCATTTGCAGGGAAACAGTGCGTAAACACGGTTCGTTCGTGTGCTGCTTTTAATTGTAACAGTAAGAATGGAAGCAAAGACGAGGGCGGAAACAATGTTACATTTCACAGGTCAGTCATTTCTGGTTGTTTGTTACTTTCTATTACTTATACATAGTATTTTCATGGATAAATAATACATCATGAGCGTTTGTTTTTGTTTAGTTTCCCCTTACAAATGATTTTCTAAATCGGAAATGGATGTTTGCTACTCGGAGAGAGAACTTCCAACCGACAGCATATCATTTGCTGTGCGCTCTTCATTTTGGAGAGAATTGTTACATGGAAAATTATGTAAATAGACGTCAGCTGAAGAACGATGCTATACCGACAGTATTTGGATTTCAAACTCATTTGAAAAAGGTGTAGTGTCCTGGAAATCGTGCAATATAGGCCTAGGTTAAATAGTGTGGAAATACTGTCAGTGTGTATAATTTTGAATGTTCCTTTTCCAAGTTACCAAGGCAAGGAAACCTCCAAAGCCAAAGCGAAGAAATGTTCAGGCAGTAGAAAACGTGTGTGTGGATGTGCAGGTTTCTGGTTACACTGGAGACCACAATTATTCATTTCCATCAAGTCCAAGTAAGCTGAAGGAAAATTTCGGAAAAACTGAAGAAAGGAAGGAAGTAAAAATTGTGCAATATAAGACTAAGTTAAGTACAATGAACAAAAAGTGCAAAAGACAGACGCAGAAGATTTGCAAATTAGCAAATATTTTAGAAGAACGAAAACCTAAAACTTAGTAAACGATAAAGAAATCTCGCTTATTAACGCTACTCACAGTGACATGTTACTGGAGGTCCTAGATAGAAGCAAAAACAGATCACAGCAATATTCGGATAGGTTAAAAGCTTTTGCTACAACTTTAGACAGTACTGTGCTAAACAAAAGTAAGCGTGCAAAATGTACACAGTAGTAGGCAAAAAGCAAACAGGACCTGACAGGAAAATTATGTGATTTAAATAATAATCTTACTGGCTGCTAGTTTAAAAGTTTCATGTAATTATCTAATGCAAATAACTCGATGAAAACTCGGTCCACCTTGTCAGGAAAGAGCCTTACATTCTTAAATTCCGCGTCTCTATGCAGACGTATTTCGGAAATTAGGAAACTTCATTCATTTAAGTATACTTTTAAAACAGACTCGAATACTCAGTATTTTTTTAAACAGACATGTTTTTAATTTGTGCTTCAATTTGCTCTTGTTGCGTCGCATGTACTTCAAATCACAACCGCAGTACTAGGATTCATCCCTGCAAATGGCGGCGATCAGCTGCTTCAATTGGGGGACAGTTGCCTCGCTTGTCCACTACGGCGTGGTAGGGGCTTGGGTGTGACTGAGCAGTTCGGTTGGGGACGCAGGAGCAGCGAGGTCCGCGCAGAGCGACAACACGCCGGGACCGCTGGAAGCGTGTGTGGACTGCCGGATCGAAGGGCGGTGGTCACGAGGGTGCACGACATCGTCGAAACCGGATCGTTCATGTTTAAGTTGAGTGCATTGCAATTCGCGTAGAGAAACCTCCACCATTGCGAAACCTCGTGATTCTCCAGTGAGGCGAAAAGCAGCGAGTGGAGTACCTGGAGAAGGCGGATCTGATTAGCCTTTCTGAGCTACTAATTACTATTTACTATTTCGAGCTTCTTACAGTGTTAAGTTCAACCAGCGGTTTTTTTCTGTCGAGTGGCCGCTAACGCTCCAGTTACCTGCCCTGGAGGGGGGGAGGGGTTAGTTTATGTAACGGCAGTCTATATTTCCTCGCCTTGCCGCCGCTGTCCGGTTAGGCACGTAAGTTTGACGGCTTCTTTATTGTAGGTTGGTAGCGTTCTTCTACCTTAGTGGGAGTCATTCCTTCTTGTTCCGGCCGCTCTAAGCACAGTACTCTGCCGTCGGAGCCCAGACCGCCGGGCCGGCCGCGGCGATCTAGCGGTTCTAGGCGCTCAGTCCGGAATCGCGCGACTGCTACGGTCGCAGGTTCGAATCCTGCCTCGGGCATGTATGTGTGTGATGTCCTCAGGTTAGTTAGGTTTAAGTACTAAGTTCTAGGGGACTGATGACCACAGATGTTAAGTCCCATAGCGCTCAGAGCCATTTGAACCGTTTTTGAACCAGACCGCCGGTTCCGGCTTTGGCGTAATTTTACATCTTGCATTTGTTTTGTTGGATGTCCGGTAGCCTCACCAAGATTATCATTAGTCACTCGTTAGACTGCCACTGGTCCAAGTTATCATCTTTTGATCTGAATGCAACTCGTGGCTGCCTTTCTCTTCGCTCGCGAAAGTGTTTTCGGTGTGACTTACTAAGAGGTCGATTCCTGGAGCACCGTCTGCCATTGGCCCTTGTGTTTCATTATTGTGTTATTATTTTATTATTGTATTATTAAGTTACCGTCATTTTCCTCACCTGTTTGGTGATCTGTTGTTTGCTTTTTTTTTTAAATTAACTTTTGCTATGCCATTCGCCGTTTGACAGTATATTGGTTAAATTTTTTATAATTGCCATTTTGGCTGTAAAGGCCTCCAGCCGTGATTGTGGTTAATTGCATTCTGATTGCGACCACATTGGCTTGTCTTCAAACTTATTTGCTGCCTGTATTCTAAATAAGTTTGTTGAATTTTAAATAATTGCCCTTTTTCGCTTTAAAGGCCTTCAGCCGTGATTATGGTTACGTGCCTTTAAATTCTGATTGCGACCTTTTTGGCTTGTTTTCAATAAGTATTTATTAAAATATATCAGTGAAATTGCAAAGCAAAACAATAGTAATTGATTCGGGCCCCGTCCACAGTCGTAACCCATCCTGCCTTCCCCAATAACCAGGTTTCACCTTCTACTTGGGATGATCCCAGAAAGTTGATTAATTTATGAATCGAATTTACCAGGAGTAGAAGTCAATTGTGTCTCCACATGTCATCAGGCTGCCTGTTTTTCTCTAACAAAGGGACCACAAAACAATCGGATATTCGCAATTTTTTTTATATTTATGCCAAATGAAGTTCAAGACTAAAATACACCTGTCCCAGAACAATTCGATGCAACACTCAAAAATTTTCGGAAAAATCATCTTCCAAGTTTTCCGATCGTGTTTAAATAATAAAATAAGGTAGATTGTGTTCGATAAGCAGTGTGGCGCTGTGGTAGCCTCCTTGGGGTTCGATCTCATGTGGATTCAGATTTTTAAACGAAGGTGCATGTTCTATGAGCATTTGCGTGAAGCGCACATACACATAGATACAAAAAATTCAATTTGTACGTAGTTCTTTCTCAATTATACAATCGTGGTTAACAATTTTTTATAAAATTTCGGTAATTAACTATTTTTGTTTGCAATGAAAATTAAATTTTTGTGTGCAGTATATATTAGAAATAAGAAGACTTGCATTTTTCACAAAAATGGCTATTAGATGTGTTGTTAGCTTCTATTTGAAGAATTTAATGTTTAAATGACCTGGGTGTTCGAACTGAATGGAGGAAAACGAAAAAAAAATAAGGACTGAAACGAGACTCTGTACATATCTTCTTTTATATTGCAACCGTCAGTTCTTTTATTTTCAAGAACTGTTGTATTCACATCGACGATTTCGAGAATTATACCCACCTCGTACTTCGAAAAATTTGGTGTTCTTCTCAGCAGCAGTGGTCTACAAATCTTATGCATGCCCTGGTGAGTCAAAACATTGTGAATACCCCCTTCCGCGAGGTTGTATGCTGCCTGATGGCGCTGAGGGCACTTGACGCAGTAACAGAAGTATATGAGCGGAACAGAACAAAATTAGAATCATTCTATCGACGACAAGTGGCGCAACTACGGCAATCCGCCTACTTCAGCGATTTTGAAAAAAGGCACATTGCGTGTGGCCCAGTGCCTGAGAGCGACCATATCTGAAACGGCGCAGCCGGTCGGTTGTTTGCATGCTACTGTTGTTATCATATATGGAAGGTGGTTGAAGAATGCTGAAACCACAAGTAGTCGGCAAGAAGTTGGACGTCCACACTTCATCACAGAACACAGGAGTCGGACTTTTGTATGTCCATCCTTTTAGCAGGACGTCTCTGGTACGACGGTCATTTACTATCGTGACAAAAAATAAAAACACCTACAGCCGTCCTCATGACTTTATTTTATTTTGTCGCTACCAGTTTCGACGCTTCATTGCGTCATCTTCAGGCTGTTTTGATGATATCCCCATGCATAACCCATCAGTTGCCAGCATTAATGGATTCGCAGATAATGTGTCAGCATTCCAACAATCTACTGTCAACTCGAAGTTGATGGTTCGAGTGCTGACACATTATCTGCGAATCCAGTAATGCTGGCAACTGATGGGTTATGCATGGAGATAGTTCAACCTGTAACGCATCACAGCCTGAAGATGACGCAATGAAGCGTCGAAACTGGTAGCGACAAAATAAAATAAAATCATAAGGACGGCTGTAGATGTTTTTAGTTTTTGTTACAGGAGTCGGAGGCTTGCCCGGTCTCTGAGAGACAGATGTGACGACAGAGTACAGTGCTGGCGCATGCACATATGTTTTGGGGCACACCATTCACTATTCAGTGTACAGTGTTGAACATGGTGTTCCGCAGCAGAGAGCCCCTATCTTTTCCCATACTGACCCAATAACATTGTCAATTATGATTAAATGGGCACGGGGTTATCGAGATTGGACTGCGGATCAATGGAATCGTGTGTCACCTGGTTGGATGAATCCTATTTAGTGTTAAATCAGGTCAATTGTCGTGTCCAGATACTCTGTCATCCAGGCGAACGGTTACTAGAAACATACAGTGCGCCAGTGATAGGGTAATGAGGTTTGTAGTGAAATTTTGATATCAAATTCATATGCAAATTAATTAAATTGATCAATTAATTACCGCAACCCCCGCCCACCCCCGCCCTTGACCACGCCCACCCTAACTCCCCGGATGTCATCACATGTTTTCTCAGCTGCACATGTGCCCCAGCCCTCCATCCCCCCCCCCCCCCCCCGCCCCCGCCACCAACCTACCCTATTGGCGGGAATTTCGAATTTTGGCTGGAATATCTTTGCCCCAGGGCTGTGCTGATGTCATCTGTCATCCGGCGGGGGGGGGGGGGGGGGGGGTGATCGGGGGCGGGAAGGGCGGAAGTAGGGGTGATTAATGATCAATTTAATTTAATTTGCATATCAATTTGATATCTAAATTGCACTATAAACCCCACTACCCTACTACTCGCGCCAACGAAGCAGGCCAATGGTAGCAGTATTATACTATGGGGGTCATTCACCTCAGCTTCCCTCGGACCTCCGGTGGTAATACAAGGGACCCTGGCAGCTGTGGACTATGTGAATATGTGAATGTTATTAGGGAACACCAGTGACCTCTTATGCTTTATGTATTCCCAAACCCCTATGGCATCTTCTGACAGAGTAACTGTGCGTGTCACGAGGTCAGAATCGCGCTGCAGTGGTTTGAGGAGCGATAGTTTGGGGAGAGATAGTTTGAGGAGCGATATAGTGAACTCACGTTAATATCTTGCCCATCAAGTTCAGCTTATCTCAATCCGATGAAACCTAACTGGACCGCTATCGGGCGCCAGCCCTGCGCCCAAAAACCAACCGCCCGTAAGTTACGGGAAGTGTGTGACCTGTGCGCAGGCATCTAGTGCCACAAACATCTGGAAACCTATCAAATACTTGTAGAAGCCTGGCACGCAGAATGACTGCTTAATAGCGTTCCAGCGGTGGACAGAAACGCTCTTAAGTAGGTTGTCATAATGTTTTGGTTCATAATTGTATAGGCGGCCATCTGCAAATTCATATCTCCATTAATATCTTTGCATCTCCAGGGCGCCTCCCGTCTCAATACACAGAGTTAATCGCGGTTTGATGGATGGTGGTTCAAATGGCTCCGAGCACTATGGGACTTAACATCTGAGGTCATCAGTCCCCTAGAACTTAGAACTACTTAAACCTAACTAACTTAAGGACATCACACACATCCATGCCCGAGGCATGATTCGAACCTGCGACCCTAGCAGTCTCGCGGTTCCGGACTGAAGCGCCTAGAACCGCACGGCCACCGCGGCCAGCGATGCATGGTGGTCTGACGATGATGTGCTGATTGCCGACTGAAGCCGGTGCGTCGCAAAGACACACTTAACCATAATCATGGGACCTTGTTTATTTTGCCTGTTGGCCGAGGTTCATGCACTCGGCCAATTGTAGCACAGAACTTCCCGACAGCACCTTGATAGGCGTTTTCTTTGGCGCGATCATCGTTCCTACAGTGTACTTGATCAGTGCGCTCCTCAATATGAAATCTAGAGCAAAATTTAAATTCTTGGTCTGTGCTGCTAAACAGCCACCTCCTTGACATCCCGCCAGAGGGCATCTGGGTTCTCTAAGGCGCCGACTTAACTGCGATGCGCATGAGCTGATTGTCATTCATTTACTACCAGTAACTGCAGGATGGCCACCCAAGCCATCCAAATGCTGTCAGTTATGTGGGATATGGACCATGGACGCTATCAGTTGAATATCACCGCCAGCGGGTGTGTGTCATTCTTAATTCTACCAACTTATGCACCTGAAAAGCACACTGCAGCCTTGCACTTTGATGTCTCCAGAATTACTGGGCAAAGTGGAGTTCTGAGATGTAGTCATCGGCACTTCTTGGACTTCTTTGGTGAGCACCTTAGTATGTAGACTACGAGTATACAAACAATTATTCTAAGCTACCCGCTGTGCGATAGATTTCTTTTAACTATGTGTTTAAGTTCGAGGTAACCTCAGTTTTATTAAAGGAGTTTTACAGTTGCCATTTGTTGAATGTCATTGCTAAAATTGTTAATAGGGTTTGAGCCCCGTGTGTGCTTTATCAATATTATTTGTCACGTTTTCTGTAATTTACGTTGTAGTCAGCGTCAGCGTAAGTTCACTTTCACTACCTGCTGTTGTAGTTAAAGTCATGTGGACGTTATTGTTTCAACTTTATTTATACTCTCTTTCAAACAACTTTTTTTTAGTTGTTTCCATTCTACTTAGAGTTAAAAGAATATTTCCCAGATTTACTAAAGATTAGATTTTCAATTCTATTGTCGCTGCTCATTGGTTCATCTATTATGCTTATAGGTGTTACCTGATGTGTTAACGAAACTTTTAGCAATATTTCATGTATTTCTTGTTACATGTGTTCACTGAAGTCTTTTCTGTGGGTTCTAGTAGTGCTTGACTCGTATTGTGTTTTACTGAAATAATTTTGAAACAAATGCACTATACAACTTCATGCTGTCAGATCTAAAAAGCAAATTTTCCAAATTCCAAACGTTAAATATTTATTGCTCATTTTATTATATTTGGACTCTAAGTTATCCGAATGGGGCGGAAATCAATAGATGTGATGCACATGTACAGACAAATAACTGATTCCAATCCCTAACAAATTGGATGATTTATTCAAGAGGATCCTTGATTGAGAGAGTTGTTGGATATGTGGTATCAACGTGCGATACCACTCTTGTTAGGGGTTGCAGTTATCGACCACGGTCCGAATTAGTATCATTGGACCCGTGAGTCGGGACCAGCGCCGCTAGCGCCTCTCCGCGGCTTGTATCAAGTTTCTAGCGAGCTCTCGTCCACTCTTGCTGGGGTCGTCAAGTAGTAAAGTAGCATGGCCTTCAGCTGATAGGAAGCAACCTCTAACAAGGCGCTTAGTAACGTATGGCCTAAGTGAGGCCTCAATAGCTATTTGTTTATAATTATATGTATGCATCCAAGAAGAATCCTGTACAACCAGTTAAGTACAATATATATTATTTTTCACCAACGAATTCTAATAATTATAGTCGTTGCAGATCCAGAAGATGCAGCCAGCACCTTATCGACGTTACTGACAAACCTGCTGCGATTTGTATGTATCTGTTTAGCATTAGCCACCAGTCACCATTGGCGACGACCCGTTCGTCGTCATCATAACAAGATATCCTCCTGAGACAGATCGTGCAAATTTTGCCCAACTAGCTTGTTACACCGTCAAAATCCAGAGCTGGTTGGAGGGCCCTGCCCATAGCGCTCCAAACGTTCTCAACTGGGGAGAGATCGGACGACCTTTCTCGCTATGGTAGGGTTTGGCAAGCACCAAGGCAAGCAGTATAAACTGTCAACGTGTGCAGATGGGCTTTATCTTACTGAACTGCAAGCCCAGAGCGGCTTGCCATGAACGGGAACAAAACGGGACTTTGAAGATCGTCGACGGATCGCATCGCTGTGCTGTAAGAGTATCGTTGATGACAACAAAAGATATTCTACTATCAGACGAAACTGCACGCCAGACTATCACTCCTTGTTGTCGGAAGATATGGCAGGCGACATTCCGGTCGGTATCACACCACTGTCCTGGTTATCTCCAGACACTTCTAATCCAGTCAATGAAATTCCAGTCCCAAGACGTGTCTGAAGACGCCCCGGACAGCTGTGAGATACCAACCTGACTGTCGCCAGCCATAAGGCCCTACGGCCAGGGGTGAAGGTCTGGCGTGCCGTTACAGCTCACAGCAGGACCTCTTTGGTTGTCACCCGTGGCACCCTTATAGCACAGCGATACGTTGACGTCATTCTACGTCTCGTTTCTTGCCCTTCATTGCATGGCATTCAGGGCTCATATTTCAGCAAGATAATGCCCGCCCGCGCTTCTTCTTGTCTTCGGGCTTGCCAAAACTGCCTTGGCCAGCAAGGTTGCCAGATCTCTCTCCAACTGAGAACGTTAGGAGCGTTATGGGCAGGTCCTTCCAACCATCTTGGTATTCTGACGGTGTAATGCGCCAGTCGGACAGAATTTGGCACGATATCCCTCAGGAGAACATCCAACAAGTCTATCAGTCAGTCAGTCAATCCCAAGCTGAATAACTGCCTGCGTAAGGACCAGAGGTGGACCACCGCCGTTATTGACTTGCTCAGTCTTTGAACACCTTTCTCTTGAATAAATTATCCAGTTTTTGTAAAATTGTGATCATTTATTTGTCCGTTGGTGTCGATCACATCTACCCATTTCCGTCCCATTCTTAGAGCTCTCTTGTGAGGTATCGTAATTTTTTGTGTTAGTATGTGTTCGAAATGTTAAGTTTCACAACTTCTTAAATAAATTTGCCTTTTTTTTGGTACCTCACCACTTCTAGCTCCACGTTTGCTAAAGTATTCCAATACTCGTGTGCGGTACGAAAGTCCACATGCGAGCCTTAAGATCTTCAGTCACCTACATGTATTATGTCTGCGGTGCATCTCTGGGTAGAACCAGCAAGTTATATCGTGACGATATGAACAAGCTGTCACAGTGTCTGACGATCAGAATACTTGTTAGTACATTTCGGTTTCGAAATCCTCTTCGCCATAACACGAAGGGACACTTCTGATGCTCCTGCCGTGGCGACTGTATTTGCCATGTTCCACTCAGTACATACGCTTTGTCTTCTGATCTAAAGATGGGCTCATTCAACCGACTTCATTGTACATTATGGCGAGATTCTTGCTGTCTTCGCACACTTGCTCTGCATTTACTTTATGGTAAATTAAGTGGCCCTTCAGGTCAGGTAGAATTAGGTGATACAATTGTGCAATTGTATTTGGCGTGAGAACGTTAGGTCTTTGTTCAAGGTTTTCAACTTCTTTCCAACACTTGGGAATTAGCATTCATTTCTAATTTAATCATCCAGGATGCAAATATTCCCCAATTGGTAAGACAGTGCTACACGGTGTAATACATTGCGCTGGCCGGTGTGGCCAAACAGTTCTAGGCGCTTTAGTCTGGAACCGCGCGACCGCTACGGTCGCAGGTTCGAATCCTGCTGCGGACATGGATGTGTGTGCTGTCCTTAGGTTAGTTCGGTTTAAGTAGTTCTAAGTTCTAGGGGACTGATGACCTCAGCAGTTAAGTCCCACAGTGCTCAGAGCCATTTTTTAGCAGTTTCTTTTATTTTTGATACACAGAACGTGTGACCGCCTCACAACTTCTTGTTCTACTTATCTAGCATTTGAGCATCGACTAGTACAGCCGTGCACATACATACTCTGACACCAATATATACGTAATATAAATCCATCAATATACAACTGCTAATCGACATGCGCTCCCTCTGACACAACAAAACAAACATATACTCGCTCATACACACACAAACACGCATTCTTAATCAATGTAGACATAAAAACAAAAGTATAGCATAAACACAATAAAAGGTGACGTGTACTTAAATTGAAAATTTATGTTTTAAAATCGTTTAGGAGTAGCTACAGGGTTTTAAATGGCTGTAGAGAACAGAATATGGTGAACAGGTGTTTAATAGTTGACATAGTTCGCTTGTGGTATTTCATCTGTTCTGATAGTCAAAACGGAGGTCGCTAACAACCTCCTCATTACCGCAGACGCACAATGGAGAGCCAACGAAACAAACCGGGTATATTTATTTCCTGTAGCAGCTGTGGCTGCAGGTGAAGCGCGTTGTAGTGTTCTTGAATCTTCTCATACAGTAGGACCAAGTACTGAGGTCACTTTCGCATAATCTTTACCTCTGGATTTGCATGAGTCTTGCAACATTCTGTTCCACGTCTCTCTACCATTTTGAGGACGTTCAAAAAAGCTGCAACTGGTTCTTCTTCGTGTTCCCTCTCACCACCGTAAGTGACTGCTACGGCCAGCTTGCGTGCTCTCTCTCATTCCCAGAATCGTTGCAGTGAGCTTCTACCCAACAAATTATTACATTACGAGAGATGTGAGATTTAATGTCGGGTTCATGATGTGTGCAACTGTCCGTTTGTTTCGTCCACTGGAGAGATATTTCAGTAATTCTAATGCTTATCTGGAATCGGACAGGATAACAATTTGGTAATCCAGATAATTTTCGAAGCACTGAAGTGCACAGTGCGTTGGCATAACCTTGGCTGTAATAACAATAACTTCCTTATGCGGAATCAATTTCTGAAAATTGTGCCAACTGCTATCGCGGTGTCCGCAAGTCCATCGATTCTCAGTCTTCTTGTAGGTGAGCCTTGCATGTCTATTGTTAGACTAAACGCGAAATCATTGCATTATACACAGCCGAAGTTAAGAACTAGCATACCTTTTGGTGCTAATATATTGTCCTGGTGATCAGAATCGCAGTAGTCTTTATGCAGATGAGCTTCTTTTGAGAAGTGAAATACTTAACCACATGCTGTGCAATAAGAGGAGGCTGAATTTTGTTGAGCCAGTATCTAGACTTAAACACAAGCACGAAATGCGACTGTTATAAAAAAAATTTCCCCATGAAGTACTCGCAACGTCGGCGTAGAGGCGCATTATTTACGTCATCTAAGAGATCATTTGTACCTGTTGTTGTCGTTCCCAACACATCTACATCTACGCCTCTATACATACTCCGCAAGCCACCGTATGGTGCGTGGCGGAGTGTAGCCTATACAACCACCAGTCATTTTCTTTACTGTTTCATTCGCAAATAGAGCGAGAGAGAAACGACTATCTATATGGCTTCGTACGGGACATAATTCCTCTTATCTCATCTTCGTGGTCCTTACACGAAGTGTTTTTTGGCGGCAGTAGAATCTTTCTGCAGCCAGCTTGAAATGCAGCTTCTCTAAATTTTCTCAATATTGTCCCTCGAAAGGAACGTCTCCTTTCCTCCGGTGATACCCGTTTAAGTTACCGAAGCGTCTCCGTAATACTTGCACGTTGTTCGAACCTGTCGGAAACAAATCTAGCAGTCTGCCTCTGGTTGTTTCCGTGTCTTCCGTTAATCCGACTTAGTATGGATCCCATACACTCGAGCGCTACTCAAGAATGGGCCGTACTCTTGTCCCATATCCGGTCTCCTTCACAGATGAACCACACCTTTCTAAAATTCTCCCAGTGAACCGAAGTCGACCATTCATCTTCCCTACACAGTCATTACATGCTTATTCCATTTACTATCGCTGTGCAGTGTTAGGCCTAAATAGTTAATCGACGTGACTATGTCATTACTAATGCTATATCCGAACATTACGGGCTTGTATTCTCTACTCATCTGCATTAACTTACAGTTTTACACATTTAGAGCTAGCTGCCGTTGATCACATCAGCTAGAAATCTTGTCTAAGTCATCTTGTATCCTCCTACTGTCTCTCAACTTCGACACATTTCCGTACAGCCGGCCGGAGTGGTCGAGCGGTTCTAGGCGCTACAGTCTGCAACCGAGCGACCGCTACGGTCGCAGGTTCGAATCCTGCCTCGGGCATGGATGTGTGTGATGTCCTTAGGTTAGTTAGGTTTAATTAGTTCTAAGTTCTAGGCGACTGATGACCTCAGAAGTTAAGTCGCATAGTGCTCAGAGCCATTTGAACCATTTTGAACATTTCCGTACGCCACAGCATCAACAGGAAACAACCGCAGACTGGTATTCACTCCGCCCGCCAGATCATTTACGTCTACATAAAATAATAACGGTTCTGTAAAAATTCTCTGGGACACCCCTGACGATAACCTTGTCTGTGGCCAGCCGTGACCGAGCGGTTCTAGGCGCTTCAGTCCGGAACCGCGCTGCTGCTACGGTCGCAGGTTCGAATCTTGCCTCGGGCATGGATGTGTGTGATATCCTTAGGTTAGTTAGGTTTAAGTAGTTCTAAGTCTAGGGGAATGATGACCTCAGATGTTAAGTCCCATAGTGCTTAGAGCCATTTGAACCATTTGAACCTTGTCTCTGATGAACACTCGCCGTCGAGAACGACGTGCTGGATTCTATTACTTAAGAAGTTTTAGAGCCATTCACATATCTGGGACATATTTCGTATGCTCCTATCTTCGTGAACAGTCTACGGTGGTGTGCCCTGTCAAATGCTTCCTGGAAATCCTGGAATATGAAATCTGTCCTTTGCCCTTCATTCAAATTTCGCAGTATATCAAGTGAGAAAAGAGCAAGCTGAGTTTCGCACAACCGATACTTTCTAAAACCGTGCTAATTCGTGGACAGAAGATTTCCCATCTCAAGGAAATATACTGTATTTGACCTTAGAATACGTTAAAGAAATCTGCAGAAAACCGATGTTAAGGATATTTCTCTGTAATTTTGCGGGTCCGTTCTTTTACCTTTTCTGTCTACACGAATCCCTTGCGCTTTTCTCCAGTCGCTTGGGCTTTGCACTTGGCGACAGATACGCTATAAACGCAAGCTAAGTAAGGGGCCAATGCTGTAGAATACCCTTTGTAAAACCGAATTGAGATTCATTCCGAACCTGGAGACGTATTTGGTTTCAACTCATTCGGTTGTTTATCTACGCAAGGGATACTTATTATTATGTCTTCCGTAGAGGAGTCTGTGCGATGGTCAAACGATGGTATGTTTTTCCTGCAGGAACCCTTCTTTTTTTTTTTTTTTTTTTTTTTTTTTTGCTGTCTTCTGCTGCCACACCAGCCTGGTCAACGAGTGATTGGATAGTAGCCTTAGATCCTCTTAACGATTTTAGATCAGAATTTTCTCCGATTCTCGCCAAGATCTTTTGGTAAAGTATGACGGTGGTAGTTGCCATATGCTTCGCGCATTGATCTTTCGAAAGGCGCACGAATTTCTGCTAACTTTTGCTGGTCGTCATTTACACGTTCCCTTTTGAACCGAGAGTGCAACAGCCTTTCCTCCTTCAGCGTTCTCCTAATTTCGTTGTTAAACCATGGTGGGTCTTTTCCGTCCTTAATCCACTTTCACGCATTAAGCGATTTATGCTGACGTATATGTAGCCGGCTTGTACCTGCAACTGACGAAACACAAGCATAATCCTCATATGGCCGTACTAAGACACCACACAGTCTTAGTTCAATATTTGCATCTGGTCCCACGCAGGTTCTGCATGTGCCTTCCATTATATTTCACGATCGATATTTTGCCTATAAAACTGGCTGGGTAACACAGTTTAAAAGTGAGAGGAAGGTAAAAGTTGATGAGAGAGAGCTTTGCTTTAGAGAGAATAGTTGGCAGTGCACCTTCTATACAAAGTAAGTCCTTTCCTCTGAGTCTGTCTTGGATGAAACAACAACCAACGGCAGTTATACAGTCAAACAAGTATCTTGCCAGCATCCTTTCACTTTGTGCTGTGATGATAACTTCATTTGCAAACTAGCGAGTGTTATCGACTCTCCATTAACCCATTACTGGCCATTGTCCCTTTTTTGGGATGCGTATATTTCACTTATTTCTACGTAAGCAATGGAGCTTTTAGCCTTGATTGTTGCACCTGTAGGTTCAACTAACTGCTATAACGCCTCTAAATGTAAAATAAATAACTTTTTTCTAAGTACTTCACGTCAGGAAAATTATAAACTTGCCGATTTTTTGTTCTCGCACTTGGCAGCACTGTGTGTCTGCTGGTAGTTCCTGGACGACAATGAGCTGTGATTTAGTTGTCTGGGCGTGTTTGTTATGAACATATGGATGCCCATGTAAGATTAAGTATACTTCAGATTTTTTCAAGTAAGTGCAGTATCGATATATTTTATGCGTCCCAATAATGGGACAATGACATGTTACACTATTATTTATTTTTGATGTGCCCTATTTTTGTATACACGTATTATACAGAGAAGAATTGAATTTTACGTTCTTTATATCTGCTTTTTTTCATATTCTATTCGAATTCCAAAAGGATAAAACATGCCGCATGGACTTACACCTGAAGAAATTCTAGCAGAACTAGAGAACCATCAAGAGAGTGATGATGAAGATGATGACGTAGAATTGGCGATTATTCCACCCGATGCAGATGTAATAACAGATGATGAAGACATTGACGAAAATGTACTGAACAATTAGTCTGTTGTACAAGATGTAGCCGGTACTTTACAGTTCATAACCAGCCGAGATGAAGGAAAGCGTTAGGAGATGGAGCAGAACGTGGTACGTTATCTACAAAAACTATAAATGTAAGTGGTATAAATGTCAACCAACGTACACAAACACTAGTGAACCAGGGAAGAGCAACGAACATTATGTTGCGGAATGTCTAGCAAATAAGACATTGCCCCAGGTGTTTGAGGATTTTTTTTCTGTGAAACTAATGGATACTATTATTGAACAAAGCGAAATCTATGCTTGCCAACATAACAAAATAAATTTTCTGCTAACCAAAGTAGAACTAAAATCATTAATTGGCATACTACTTCTGAGCGGTTGTCATAAGCTTCCCCATGAGAATATGTACTGGGAACAGGCTCCTGATGTCGGTGTTCCTTTAGTCTTCAATTCCATGTCAAGAAATAGGTTTCGGAAAATAAAGAGATTCATTCGTCTCAATGACAAATCCAAAATAGACAGAAACGACAAGATGCACACACTGAGGTTGTACTTTGAAATGCTGAAAAAGGAATTTGGTAAATATGGCGTACTTCATTCAGAACTCTCAATTGATGAAATGATGGTACGTTATTATGGGAAACATTCAGCTAAAATGTTTGTGAGGGGAAAACCTATCAAATTTGGATATAATATTTGGTGTCTGACAAGTTCCATTGGCTTTCCTTATAATTTTTCGCCATACTGTGGCAAGACTGACAACAAACAGGAGCCTTTAGGTGCAAGGGTAATAAATGAACTAACCAGCATGATTCCAGAATCAGAGTATCCGAATTACAAGCTTTTCCTTGACAACTTTTTCACCAGTGTTGACACACTGATCACACTCGGAAAGAGTAAAATGAAAGCTACAGGAACAATAAGAGAGATCCGAACTAATGCATGTCCTTTGATTGACTCGAAAAGAATGGCAAAAGAAAAGGGACGAGGATTGTATGACTACATGTTTGACAAAGAGAACGAAGTTCTGGTTGTGAAATGGAGTGACAACAAACCAGTATGTGTAGCGACAAAGCACAGTATTATTACTCCTCTGAGTTCTACTAAAAAAGATACTCACGGGCCAAGAAAAAGGAAATATCTGTTAGAATGCCACATCTCATTGAAGAATACAATGCCCATATGGGTGGAGTATATCTACTGGACAAGCAGATATCGACCGGCAGGAGTGGTCGAGCGGTTCTAGGCGCTACAGTCTGGAACCACGCGACCGCTATGGTCGCAGGTAAGAAACCTTTCCTCGGGCATGGATGTGTGTGATGTCCTTAGGTTAGTTAGGTTTAAGTAGTTCTAAGTTCTAGGGGACTGATGACCTCAGAAGTTAAGTCCCACAGTGCTCAGAGCCATTTGAACCAAGCAGATATCACTTTATAGGACGAGGATAAGGTCAAAGAAATGGTGGTGGCCAGTATTCACACAGATGATAAATATCTGCGTAGTAAACACATGGCGTGCATAGCAAATTGCTAACTCTAATGAGAAGCTCTCACTTTTGGATGTCCGACAGAGAATAATGATGTTTTACCTATCAAAGAAAACAGGATCAGTTCCTAAACGCAGAGGACCACAAGGAAGCATACTGATGGGAGGATGGGTGAGCACAGATGTACGACTAGATCCAGGAAATCATTTCATTGTGCCAAGTAAAACACAGAAGAGATGTGCTTACTGCAAGAAAAAAACAACAAAAATTTGTGATAGTTGCAATGTTGGTGTACATGACAAGAGTTTTGCTTCATTTCACACTGAATAGACATTCAATAATATTAAAACATTCTTTACTTGTTGTTTGTGTTGTTTCTTGCAATATTATCCGTGGAGAATAAGGCTGTGAATTTGGATAGCGCATTTGGCCAATGTTCCAAAAATGGGACGGTCAGTAGGTTTTGTTCTAATAAACTGAAAATTTTCAAAACAACTTTTTATTCAGTTAATCACTCAATGTAACGTATTTATGTATAAAAGTCTGCAAAAAATGATGCGATAGAGTTTTGGCCAGTAATGGGCTAAGGCCGTCTGCCGTCCTCGTTCGAACCATACCATCAATATCAAAGAGATCTTTGCCAGCTAATAGGTACTGGCGACAGAACAGTGAGCATTTTCCTTGATGGCAAGATGTAATGGTTTGTTTTCATGCTGATTTGCGATGATGGAAACCAGCAGCATAAAGGCACCAGCCGACGTAAGTTGCACTCGCTGGTAGATCAAGGTTCCTGCCAGTTTCTGTAGCTGATAGGGATATATTCTCGATACTAGCGAACCAAAATAGCTTGTTGTTAGTCCCTAGTAGTGTTTTGTTCTCTTTACAGCTGGAACGACAAAACCAAGTATAAAGAAGAGCTTGTCGTAGTTATTGTTGCAACCAGTGACGCTGTACCCATCGCTTTACGAACTACTAGGTATGTGAGTAACGTGTATATTATGTGAAGTTTTGCCACGCAGATGAGCGGGGCCAGCGACGATATAGAAGCGAATACTGTATACTCTTTGGAACGAGGGACGCTTACTCCATGAGATGGCATTACGATCTTAACAGATTTTCTCGGGATTACTTCAAGCAAAAAGAGAAGTCGTAATTCATCAAACTACGTCCGATGTGGGACGAGGATCTACTCATTGTATTATGGACACTAAAGTTGTGAACTGTACAAATTCGTAAAATATATAATTGTACACACTAATCAAGGTACGTTCAGTGAATTCTTCGATAATTATTGAGTTCTATTACATGTACCAGGTTTTCTCGATGTAAGGTACAGGGAAGTGTGAAGAAGGACGGATTGGTCGAATCCTGCAATGCGGCCCTTGCGAATCACATAAACTTTTAAAAAAACGGAATTGCAAGTTACCGTACAACATAGCCAGAATACGTTATCACCCTTCTCGCTGATCTCCGTCATAGCACTTGAGACGAACACCCTTATTCTTATATCAGACACACTATTGCACGCCAGAGACAGTTATCCGCCGATGAATGCTTTCAGCAAAGTTTTTCTTTCTTTGGCAGACATATTAAGCAGTGTTGGTGTTTGCTGAATTTGCCTGTCTTTAAGACAGATTCGACACTCGGGTGGGCGATGAACGCATTGAATTTCTTTTTGAGAAAAGAGAAATCTTTTCACAGTTAAAAAACATTATTAATTCATTTTATGGTAATCTGCTTCGCATCTGATTGACTATAAACCACAGTCTAACAAATACAATCGCGATATTCTCTGTTCGTCAGCTGCTGCGTCACTAGCGCTCCAAGCGGTGAGAAAGTGGACAGAGACATGTGTCAAAGAATAATGTATGTTTTTCCTGCTTCAGAAACGAAACTATTGTTATATTTTTGCGTTCCATGCATTACTAATTTACCAAGGGACGTGAATTATCATCAAATAAATCTAAAAACAGCCGAATTTCATTGATTCAGTCACATAAGTTACAACTTGTTCATGAAGAAGTACTTTCAAATACGTTTATGTTTATATCGTACTCCGCAGAAATGAGGAGAATATAAACACATAGTTCATGCATGAGAAGCATACATTTCTTTTGTTGTTTCTTCATATTATGATAGTCGCTTCCTTTGACACGTAAAAATTTTTTTATGGAGTTTAATGCTCGCCCAGTCTTAGATTTCATTCCACTTTCCGGTACACGAATATTTTTGTAAATGAAATTACTTTTGCTTCAAATTCGAATCTGTTTAAGATTCTTGCTGTTTGTGGCTCAGATGTACCAAAAATTGTGGAATTGGTTTCTTTCCTGCCGCGAAACAGTTGTATTGTTTTTTGACGTTTCATTATGACCTCTGTGCGATTTTCCTTTCAGCTACATGTGCGTTGGCTTATTTGGAACGTTAAATAATGTATGTATTACATTCCATACCGATTTTCTACGTTCCACATTCACTGATTTGGCTTTAAATTTAGCGAACAAAACTTTTCTTTATTGGGTAGATACGTGACATATTTCTGTAAAAGGTCAGGTCTTCTGGGGTTTACTGACAATTTTGTGTTATTAAGGAAAAAAGGGCATTTTTCAGTAAGTGTCCATACGTTATAAGAGAATCGCAAAGAAACTGTCCTGTAATCGACTGTTTCATACCTCCCAGGTCCTTAGTAAACTGAAGGATGACAAATAAGGCGGCAATTTTTTTAGTTGTTGTCGATTTTTGTGGCACTACGTACGCTCTATATTGTAAAGACTGTGAAACAAATCAATATAAAGGACAGTATTCGCACTCATCCGATATCGTACTCAGAAGCGTCACTCGCAGGCCCCTTGGCGCGCCGCTATCGCAGCGGGTAACAAAGACCAGACGGAGTGTCGCTACTATTATCTTGGACTGTTCTATAAACATTAATGCCAGCTAGACTAGCAACCTTTATAGATATTAAGAGGCTCCGTAAAGATTCAAAATCATGAAATGTTCAGCTTTTACTTTTTTGAATTTCAAAAATCTACAGATTTTCTCCTTTCAATTGATATACAATCAGTTCAGAAGACTACAACCATCTTTAAAATATTTTTGAAATATGTTCTGCATTGGCGTGACCCACTTTGGCGCTGTTAAACTCCTGTCAAATGTTGTACATATGAATCTGTACTCTCATCTTGTACATTTTAGTAATGTGACAGAAAATAAGTGTTACAAAATAAGTGTTGTGACTAACCTGTGATAGTTCGAAATACATTGCTCGCTCGATTCTCGTGTACTTCATGGTTATTTACTCTTTTGTGTTCCTGAAAATATTCGTAGTGAATTCTGTTCATTGAAGTCTCCGTTTTATTGAAGGATAATCATGGATAAACGTAAAGTGACTAGAAAGCCTTTGAACGCTTTTAAGAAAAGTGGAAATGTTTGAAAGCCAAAAGTCGGTGTCATTACCATAGACAATAAAGACGGTAATCAAGTGTGTGAACCTAATCTTGCTGGTACACCTGCCCATTATAATGAAAGTGAGAAAGAAAGTACTTCGCAGAGGAAACTTGGTTCAGTTAGTGAAAACTATGAATGTTTTATGGGCGAATCGGATGTAAATGAAATACTTGATATGTCAGTTTCCAACGTAATTTTTGCAGACCGTGTAATAGGTATGTGCAGTGTAATGAAGTCAGTCGGGAACTCTCTATAAAAAATTACGTAGGACTTTCCAGTGAAATGGAACCGAAGTGTGGTAAGTGTTCATACATGACCATCTTTTGGCACAGTGTTGCAGTAACTTCAAATGAAGAAAATGGTAGCAAAATCTATTAACACAACATTAGATTTGTTTACGTCTTACGTACAGTTGGTAAGGGTGCTACTACAGGTGCAGTTTTCTGTGGCATGATGAGTCTTCAAAATTGCACAACCCAGTTTACGAACTATAGTGGATTTATAGGGCATAAAGTAAAAGATGTGTGTTAGGAATCTATGAAGTAAGCTGTGGAACCAGCAGTGGTAACAGAGACTTGACTGCAGCATCCGATGATTCCTCCAGTAAACGGGACACACATCTCTTCATGCTGTAGTATGTGCCACCAGTATGTAGACAGGTAAAGTTTTGGATGTAACAGTATTATATAAATACTGTAGGTGTCAGCCAACTATAGTGGCAGTAGTGGAGGAATGGAAGTGACTGGTGTTAATGATAATGTTTGGTTTGTGGCGCTCAACTGCATGGTCATCAGCGTCCGTACAAAGTTCGAATTTTTTCACGCTCCAACTTTTTACGCAGTCCAGTCTAGTCACTATCACGAATGATGATGATGATAAAATGATGAGGTCAACACAAACGCCCAATCCCCGGGCAGAGAAAATCCCCAACGCGGCCGAGTATTGATCCCGGGACCCTATGATGCAGGGGCAGCTACGCTAGCCACTAGAACATGAGCTGGGGAATTGACTGGTGCTGCTGGTATATTTCAACGTTCTGTTGCGTGTGGCAAAGTGCGATATATTAGTTACCTTGGTGACGGCGTTGCTAGAAGTTTCAAACATATTCAAGAACTTAAGCCTTATGGTGATGATGTTCCAGTGCACAGATTCGGGAGTATTGGACACGTACAGAAACGAATGAGGTCAAGACTTTGGCGACTGAAAGGCTCGTACAAAAAACAAAATCTCAATTATGGTAATGGGTTGGCTGGGAAGAGAAGGTCGACTGACAGCGTAATTGACAAAATACAGAAATACACTCCTGGAAATGGAAAAAAGAACACATTGACACCGGTGTGTCAGACCCACCATACTTGCTCCGGACACTGCGAGAGGGCTGTACAAGCAATGATCACACGCACGGCACAGCGGACACACCAGGAACCGCGGTGTTGGCCGTCGAATGGCGCTAGCTGCACAGCATTTGTGCACCGCCGCCGTCAGTGTCAGCCAGTTTGGCGTGGCATACGGAGCTCCATCGCAGTCTTTAACACTGGTAGCATGCCGCGACAGCGTGGACGTGAACCGTGTGTGCAGTTGACGGACTTTGAGCGAGGGCGTATAGTGGGCATGCGGGAGGCCGGGTGGACGTACCGCCGAATTGCTCAACACGTGGGGCGTGAGGTCTCCACAGTACATCGATGTTGTCGCCAGTGGTCGGCGGAAGGTGCACGTGCCCGTCGACCTGGGACCGGACCGCAGCGACGCACGGATGCACGCCAAGACCGTAGGATCCTACGCAGTGCCGTAGGGGACCGCACCGCCACTTCCCAGCAAGTTAGGGACACTGTTGCTCCTGGGGTATCGGCGAGGACCATTCGCAACCGTCTCCATGAAGCTGGGCTACGGTCCCGCACACCGTTAGGCCGTCTTCCGCTCACGCCCCAACATCGTGCAGCCCGCCTCCAGTGGTGTCGCGACAGGCGTGAATGGAGGGACGAATGGAGACGTGTCGTCTTCAGCGATGAGAGTCGCTTCTGCCTTGGTGCCAATGATGGACGTATGCGTGTTTGGCGCCGTGCAGGTGAGCGCCACAATCACGACTGCATACGACCGAGGCACACAGGGCCAACACCCGGCATCATGGTGTGGGGAGCGATCTCCTACACTGGCCGTACACCACTGGTGATCGTCGAGGGGACACTGAATAGTGCACGGTACATCCAAACCGTCATCGAACCCATCGTTCTACCATTCCTAGACCGGCAAGGGAACTTGCTGTTCCAACAGGACAATGCACGTCCGCATGTATCGCGTGCCACCCAACGTGCTCTAGAAGGTGTAAGTCAACTACCCTGGCCAGCAAGATCTCCGGATCTGTCCCCCATTGAGCATGTTTGGGACTGGATGAAGCGTCGTCTCACGCGGTCTGCACGTCCAGCACGAACGCTGGTCCAACTGAGGCGCCAGGTGGAAAAGGCATGGCAAGCCGTTCCACAGGACTACATCCAGCATCTCTACGATCGTCTCCATGGGAGAATAGCAGCCTGCATTGCTGCAAAAGGTGGATATACACTGTACTAGTGCCAACATTTTGCATGCTCTGTTGCCTGTGTCTATGTGCCTGTGGTTCTGTCAGTGTGATCATGTGATGTATCTGACCCCAGGAATGTGTCAATAAAGTTTCCACTTCCTGGGACAATGAATTCACGGTGTTCTTATTTCAATTTCCAGGAGTGTATTATGGAATAGCTATTAGACAAAACGCATACAGTGTCGATGAAATGAAGAGGGCTCTTTGGGCTCTTTTTTCCATACTTTTGCAACCGATGAAAGTTCCCATCATTACTTGTGTTTCAAAGGAGAAAACAGTTGGTGTAAATACAGCAAGGGATTGGTAACAGGTGAAGTGCAGACTGATAAACATAGTCTGCCTGATGCGGTAATAGAGGTGATGAAACCTATTTTCAGAGAGTTAGTAGCTTCTGAACTGTTGAAAAAGTGTGTTTACGGAAAAATTCTAAATCCTAATGCAAGTGTAAATAGTGTTATATGGTCAAGAATCCCCAAGACTGTGTTTATTGGAGTAGAAACGCTTTACTCTGGTTGTAACACGCCCGGGAGGAAAAGGGGGTAGATATGCAGTATTAATAAAAGCTAGCCTTTAGCAATCGAGACTGTACAACACCCCCTAGATGCAGGAACGGGGCTGGATATTTAACGACAGTGTGGCTAAACCTACGTACCCGGTCCTTCCCGCGGCGGTTGATCTGCTGCTCTCTGCACTGCCTGCTATGATGTGTCCTGCAATAACTATTGTCTAGCAGGGAGAGGAGCCGCTCACAGCAACAATACCAAGTTGATCTGGCAGAATTCACTGTATGCTGTTAAACACTTGTACAGGGTAGGGCTGCACTGTTCACAATTAACATTATTCCACAATGGACGTGATCAGTGTTTGTACTCCAAATACGTGCCCATTGTGACGTATAAGGATGGAGTCTGAATGATGGTATCCAATGCAGAAGCATGGTGCACAGAACACAAAATAATCACTGTTCAAAGAATGTTTCATCATTCAGCTATTGGCACAGTTCTTCTAAGAGTACTAAATAATTCAATAGCTTATGGTATGAGCGTGCGCTTGACCGAATCGCGACGTGGATGCTCCATAAAATTTCGGGTACGATATACGAACGACAAAGTACTTGCGCTCGTGATATTCAGACAGTCAAAACGATATGTGTTTCTTTCACTTGGAACTTGCAATTAAGATCATACCAGTTCACATTATTTTTCCGTCACCGTCACGACTCGGTTGATTGTTGTCCTCCCGACACGACACACGAAACCGAGGAACATCATCTTTTTGATCAATATTGATCATGTATCGTGAAAACTGAAATTAAACGCAAAACCTGTGTGGTAAACATTTTAAATTACTTCACCGTAAGATACGTGCAGCAGCCACGGCATCAACACAAAACCCTGCCCATGCTCCACGAAAGCTACGCCACGACTCCCCACCGTTGCTCTGCGCTCGGCAGAGAGGCGACTATCGATGGTCAACGATACAATTCTATACTTTCATGGTGTATATGATGCTGTTGCTATTTTAAATGATTTGTTTTAAGGCGCAAAGTATTTTGAAATATGGGAACGAAGATAGGTATCAGCACGGTACGAACGATGCTTGCTTTACACAAGGAACGTCTTGCGGCTGCTGACAGGGCTGTGAATAGCCTAGAAATACGAGCCAGAGTAAATAGGAGGAGGACAAAGAGGAAGCTGGAGGAGGAGTTCGCAGAAGGTGAAGATAGTCCATCCTGTGGACCTGTAATGAACTAAAACGGTAATCCAAACTTTGTGGCTCGATTCCCGAAAGTTTTATTTTTTCATACAAATTACATGTTTTCTCAGGATCTAGCAAACTAATTTGCTTCAGATTTTCAGGAAATGTTACACAGTCCTTTCTCCGTAACTTAATGCAGACTTTTTCCAAAAGCTTGTGTACTGTTGAATTGATAAACAAAAATGGCGTAAAAAGTAGTGAATATTCATTACAATAGAAAAGATTAATCTCTAACAATTTTTAAAAAACCCTATGTTAATTCGTAGCCAAATTTCCAACAAATAACCTATAAAAATTTCAACTTCCTACCTCAATTTCTGAGAAAACGTGTAATTTACAAGCGCTATTTTAACACTGGAAAGATAGGGCTTTCCGGAGCCCGTTAACTTTTTTTTTTTTAACTTGTCAGCCAGCATTCAGTTGTATCGACATTGTTTACATATTCTGTTTAGATATAGTATAGAGTTATGGGTTGTAACTGTATGCCGTGCCTCTTTCATGCCGGCCTCTCGCCCAATTAGTGTGAAATGGCTCTGAGCACAATGGGACTTAACTACTCAGGTCATCAGTCCCCTAGAACTTAGAACTACCTAAACCTAACTAACCTAAGGACATCACACACATCCATGCCCGAGGCAGGATTCGAACCTGCGACCGTAGCGGTCACGCGGTTCCAAACTGAAGCGCTTAGAACCGCATGCCACACCGGGCGGCAATTAGTGTGAAAGAAGCATTAAAGGAATCGGACGTTCGGCTGGCAGCCTGCTGTGCTAGCAGGCATCTATCCCACTGCGTAGCAGTGTAGTGTAGTGTAGTAGAAATAAGGCACTAGTCGACACCAACACCGCAAGGCCGGTGCTTCTCGGACCCTGGTAATTTGTGTGCGCCATTAATAACAAAATGTGCCATAGTCGGGATCCAAGTTAAACTGTAGGTACCGGCATAGCAGACTAGTGAGCAGGTTCTCAGCAAGGAGGAAGACAAAGGGAAGGGTGGCAGATTAGAGTTTAACGTCCCGTCGAAGAGAAGGTCATCAGAGACGTAATATAAAGTCGGTTCGGTCGATGGAACCACCCCGACGTTCGCGTTAAGCTATTGACGGAAATAATGAAAAGCTGAAATCTGGGCGTCTTGTAGATTTGGTGCACTACAGCTTGTGGAAATTGTAGATATGTCATGTAAATTATTAACTGTTTGACAGACGCTGCTAGTTGGTAGTGGTTTGTTTTACTGGACTAGTTTCGGGCTTGCCATCATCAGCGGTTCCTGAATTACACACAAGACACGTATTTCTTACAATATGTTACATGCAATGTATGAAGTATTGTTTTATGCGTATGTGATTTTTCAGTTCAGTGTAACGTCACTTGCCTTACACGTATATATAATTAGCGCATGCCAATGAGAATTTTTTGTAATATTCATGTAACAATACTATTAACTTATGAACATAAATATATATATATATATATATATATATATATATATATATATATTATCAGCATAAAGAAGTTTTTACGAAACAATACGCAGTTGTCATTGGCATTTGTTTTTGTTATGCATCATGGGTATATACATATAATGCTACGGTACTTCTAATTTGTATTATCTCTGTTACCTTAGCTAATAAATGGTTTGTCATTAAGGACTACTAACGAAATTTTAATACTAACACATTTCTTTGTTTTGCTTACGCAGATAACACAATTACAAATAGCATTATCTCTAATGATTACGCTCTTCACGGAAATGCTGTCGGATATTTCGGCGATTCATTTGGACGCCATCTTCAGGTGCGATCGCTGAGACACAATCATGCCGGAAATGAAGAAATATCAGAAAAGGAGGCTCCTTTATACCCCGGGTCCAGGCCACTGCGCCTGCGCGAGAAGCGGAAGAGGTTTTTCTTAAAGCAATATATGGAACCCTATTTTATCTGATATAAAACAACAACGGTCTGGTTTTCGACCCGCTACATTTTTATTTGCGATTTGCAATTCTTCGCTTCGCAGGGGGCAGCTCTTCCGTTTCTCGTGCAGGCGCAGTGGTATGGATGTCTGCACGCTACTTTCCTTTTTTTTCAGAACGTGGGTCCAATATTTTACCAGTGCGCCACTTATCTCGATTTCGCGATGAGAGAGGCCCTTCATGGTATTATGTCTGTGGAATGAAACTTCTAACGACAATGACAGTACTGCTCAATTGATGTACATAGAGCTACAGACGGAGAGGAGTGCTAAATGAAATGTGTTTGGATCTGGAAAGGGCAGCCGGCCAGGGTGGCCGAGCGGTTCTAGGCGCTACAGTCTGGAACCGCGCGACCGCTACGGTCGCAGGTTCGAATCCTGCCTCGGGCATGGATGTGTGTGATGTCCTTAGGTTAGTTAGGTTTAAGTAGTTCTAATTTCTAGGGGACTGATGACCTCAGAAGTTAAGTCTCATAGTGCTCAGGGCCATTTTTGGAAAGGACAAGGCTGTTATCGGCTGAGCTATCCAGGTACAACTTACGGCTCCCTCCCCCCACTACCCCTATAGGTTCACTTCCATCAGTTCCTCACTCCTAGTTTCCAAACTACAGAAGTGTTTATGCATACGTTGCTACACAGCACTCCAGAAGGAGAGATGCTGTGCAGAAATGGCTTACCATTAGGCTGGGTGATTGTTTTCAGAACGAATATTTCACTCTGCAGAGAAATGTGCTTTATTTTTAATCTTACTGGAAGATTAAAACGGTGTGTCATATAGGAACACGAACGCGTAAGCTTGCCTTTCGCATGTAATGTTCTTCCCGACTCATATGGGTCCACATTCAAAGACCCATTTAATTTTTTTTAATCATTAACAAGCAGTCACATTAATGCGACGACCTGTCAGTAGCTCGAATAACCACATTCTGCGACACAGGTCGCTGCGAGACTTGCAGGAAAAGATTGAATGAGATTTTGGAAGGCACCGACAGAAATGTGGAGCCATGCCGACTCCAGCGCTATGGCCATCTGCATTAAGTTTCTCGGTTGAGGGTCCATAGCGCGAACAGCCCGATCCTGTGATCCCACAGATTCTCGATTGGGTCTAAATCCGGGGAGTCTGGTGGCTGGGGGAGTACGGTAACCTCATCCTGGTGCTCCTCTAACCACGCACGTACACTGCGAGCTGTGTGACACGTTGTATTGTCCTGCTGGTAGATGCTATCGTTATTAATTTATTTATTTATTCGTTCCGCATTTAAAAAGGCATTCATCACGTAATGTATTACCTTATATATTCTGATACCTCCACACTGAATTACAATATTCTTTACATATGTTCTTATAATACTAGACAGCATTATAATTGATCATAGAATGAAGGGTTTCAAGGTAGGTGTTGTCATCACTTAACACTTCCGTGGTGAGATGCCGTGGTCCATACATAAGACTCTCCCCTGACGTTTCGCTTCGACTGCGGAAGGCTTCCTCCGAGGAAAATCGGCGAACTGCCTTTCGCAGTCGAAGGCGAAACGTCTGGGAGAGTCTTATGTATGGACCAAGGCATCTCAGCCCGGAAGTGTCAAGTGATGAGCATTATAATTATTCTTGAACCACTCTATGGTAGAGTCGGAGTGCCTGTGGAAGTCCTTCAGATCACCCTCATAGCCATGCACTTCACGCATAAGTAAATGGTCCATTGATTGGTTTTCCTCGCACTCACATTCAGTCCTATCGAATGGGCCCCATTTGTTCATTTGTTGCTGACACCTACCAGCGTGCTCCTGACATAGAGTTATCCACAATTTCCTCTCGAGGTTGGATCCAGCGATCTTCTCGCTGGAGTCCTCCACCAAGTTTCACTTCTTATATCGACTTACAGCCCATAGTACTTTCCAAGCTGTCCTCGAGTCGAAGTCCTGCAGTTCTTCACCATTTTTCCATAAAGGTGACCTGCATCTAAGCCTGTTTAGAGGTGCTATGTCTTGGTGTATAGGGAATTCTGGGTTACTTAGAATTTTTCAGTGCAATCTTGTGGCTAATTGTGATCGCCTAATTTCAGGGGGATCTCTGTTTGCTAGGACAGGGTGTCAGGTACATGGGGTGGCCCGGAGTGTTCCAGAAGTCAACCGAGTTGTCTCCTTTAGTTGGACGCCCTCTTTAGTCACGCGCGTATTTCTCATCCAGACTGGCAAACAGTTATTCAGCTGTGCTGTAGACGAGGGCTGGTGCTGGAGTCCTCACTGAACTCGCTCCACAACCTCCGTCGTTTCAAACGGTTTCGAGATAACAGCTTCTGGTTTGTATCTTCTAGACGTGAGCTATAGCTTAGAGTACAATCTGATTTCGCACCCAATTAATTAGGATTATCCTCATGCCATTAGCGTTGACCATTCGTAGAGGGTTGTAATTTTCTAATTCTATCGCTATTGTCAAGCTGTATTATTATGCTTGTCGTTTGATTAGGGTTTGGACGTAAGTGCCACTTGGAGTGTGTGGCGGGTGTGTGTGTGTCGGCTCGATGGTAATTGATGTTCAAGTGTGTTTGACAAAGGTCGGCGTCCGTCGATCGCGACAACTCCGATCTGTAACTGTTAAAACAAACTCCTCGCTTTGTTTGGTTAGTTTCAGATACTATCTCCTTGTAACAGATATCCACGTATGGATGGAGCAGCACGCCGAAATGTATAAGCGGCCTCGCTTATAATTGAAGCGATGGTGTTCGAAGGATGTCTGTCTTCTTTACTGATTCACACAGCGACTGCACCAGTCGGTACAGCAATTTCCTTTATCTGAAACAATAAACCATATATCTTTGGCGTGTTCACGACGGGCTTATAAGCTTACGCGAAACTTGATAACAGTAGTTTTTATACCCGGTTTGCAAATGAACGTTCAAACGTAGATAATATGATATCTCGAATTATAAGTTGCACCATTCAAGCCAATGCCACATTATAGTCTTCCGAGGATGTTGATTTGTGAAGTATTATAGCGTCGATAAGGCGTCGCTACGGTGCTAATTCAGCAACTCCTACGTCGTAAATCCAGAGATAATGTATTCTCTAAATAACGTACAGACAGCGTCGTAATAAAGTCTTCGATTACTGTTCACTGTTAACAATGTCACTCAATCACCTTTAGCTTCGGCCTTATATCAAGAAAAAACTATTTCACAGTGACAGAATAAAGTTCAATTAAATTATGTAGACGACACGAAGTATTAAAGTTGTAACTGAGTGCATTGAACTTCTGAATTATCTAACCACTGCACTAGAAAGCACACCGATCTGTCATTCAAGGAACTGAAGCTACGGTTTACGTCAGCAACTGTGACTTTGACTACAGCTTCCGACAACACGGGGTACCTGTGAATTCTTCATGATTGCGTGTATATGTTTCCTACTCAAGTCTGTTTGTAGAGTTTACTTCGGCGTCTGGTACATTGCTGGTTCCTTCAATGTTCGTGACAATCACAGATCACGACGACTAAGTCCCAGAAGTGACTAAGTATCAGACGAGTTACTTTTCCCTCACGTATAATATCTGTTCCGTTTCCTGGCTAAACGGTAAATGTTCTATCACTTTCCTTCAGAGCTTGGATTAATACGTCAAGACGGTACTTGAAAAACTTTAAAATTCCAGACTGATCTGAAACGATCTTGCCTCTATCGCGACGTCTACAAGAGAGCGAATTAACATCTAAGTGGTTCAAGTGGCTCTGAGCACTATGGGACTTAACATCTGTGGTCATCAGTCCCCTGGAACTTAGAACTACTT
Source organism: Schistocerca serialis cubense (assembly GCF_023864345.2). NCBI lineage: Eukaryota > Metazoa > Arthropoda > Insecta > Orthoptera > Acrididae > Schistocerca > Schistocerca serialis. Next base: position 186,744,453 of record NC_064646.1, on the reverse strand, counting down.
AAACCTAACTAACCTAAGGACATCAAACACATCCATGCCCGAGGCAGGATTCGAACCTGCGACCGTAGCAGTTGCGCGGTTCCGGACTGAGCGCCTAGAACCGCTAGCCAATTAACATCTCCATTGAAGTTTTTCATTCTAGTCGCAGCGAACTTACAGCTCGATGCGGCTACAACTCTTTTATTGGATAAATGTTATCTCTGATCACTTTATCTAGTCTTTATTTTAATCTTCGTAAAGCATATATGTTGAATTCTTTATTTAGTTTCATGCTTCGTACCTTAAGTGATCATCTGATAGTCTTTCATTTAGTTCTTTCCGAGGAATCGATGTTGTTAGTTCCGTAGTATTTCTGTTGTGAAACTTTCAATAGCGTTAATATTTTGTTGCCAGTAACTACCGTCAAGGTCAGTATAACTAATTTTTATATCTTTTGCTGTCAAAAGGTATGTCATTAGGATCTCTATATTTGGGGTGGGGTAGATGTTCAGTTCAAGAATGGTTCAAATGGCTCTGAGCACTATGGGACTTAACTTTTGAGGTCATCAGTCCCCTAGAACTTAGAACTAATTAAACCTAACTAACCTAAGGAGATCACACACATCCATGCCCGAGGCAGGATTCGAACCTGCTACCGTAGCGGTCGCGCGGTTCCAGACTGTAGCGCCTAGAACCGCTCGGCCACTCCGGCCGGCAGGTGTTCAGTACTTCCAGCTCTACATTCAATATTTTCTTGAGGTAGTTAAAATTATTACTTTGATATGCAAACTTAAGAAATTTTGTGTCTGGCATGACGGCAATATGTAGACAAAAATATGGGCCCTAGTGCCGAACCCTGCAACAGGCCATTACTGAGAACCATGCTCCTGCTGTTCATGCCATGAATTGAAATCTTGATTTTCTAACTAACATGTAATTGAGTATGGTGGAAGTCTGTCTGCATTTGATGATTCTAATTACCTTAAGCAGTAGACCCTCAATCCATGTTGTATCGTAACCTGATGTAAAATCTATGAGCACCTGGTCGGTTTTCATCTTGTTTTCCAAGCCTTTCTCAGTACAGACTGTGAGGCAAGCCTGGTATGCTGTCGTGCCGAGGACACGGTCCCCAAGGGTAGATGTATACTTGTGTTGATGCATTGTGCCAACCCATATCGCCCAGGAAATGCCACGAAAACATTCCCCAGATCATAACGCTCCCCCCTCCTGCCTGGATCCTGTGGTTTCAAACTTTAGTGCCGTACACGCCAATGGCCATCCGTCCGATGGAGCAGGAAACTGAATCATCCGAAAAGGCCACCTGTCGCCATTCATTGGAAAAAGAGTTGCGGTATGAGCTTGCAAATTCCACCCTTCGTCACCGAGATAAACGGCAGTCAGCATGGCTGCGTGAGCCGCACGCCTGCTGTAGAGGCCTCTACGCAACAACGTTCCCTGTGCGGACGTTAAGGAGACACAGTTTGGAACGTCTTTATTTAAATGTATGAATCTGTACTTAAATTTCTGAATGACTGAGAAGATGACACTTCTACGTTATTTGATTCTGAAACAGCTGAGTAAAACTGAACGTACTGAGCCTACTTTCTCATTACTTTTTCTTATCATGACAACAGTTACCCACAATATTCTATCGCAACACAATCTGACTGCTCAAAAAAAAAAAAAAAAAAAAAAAAAAAAAAAAAAAAAAAAAAATTCATCCTGACTTCAAATAATTCAAAAAACTATGCATTTCATTAAGCACTTACCTCACAAAAATCCTCATTACGCGAACTACTGCAATACAGCGAGCGTCAGTACTGCCAGCTAAATAAGAGATTCTAGCTAATAAAGCCACTAACTACTAATAGGCATGTGGTTAGCAAAGGAAAGATCTTGCTGCAAACTAAATAATGTATTTTTTACATTAATAATGTGACATTCAGTTCAAACAGGAATATAAAACGTCATTGACATCCAGTACAAATATATACAGGGTGAAAAGTATTTAAACAGACATACTGTGAGATGTTGTAGGGGGCATCTAAACAAATATTTTTCCCTAACGTCATTATTTCCTATGAGGATTATTTAAACCGGTGGAGGCCGTATTACGCTCTTGAGTTGTTAGAGGCCGTATTACGCTCTTCAGTTGTAGGCAACTTCTGTCCACCAGTGTAGTAGTGCATTGTCTCTGTTTACTAATGGAGCGATACACCTGGAGTAAGTACATTGATATGGTTGGTGCGCAATACGTAGCGCACCACAACGGACAAGCTGCACAGTGGGTTTATCAACTACCCGCTCCCTACAAGACAACGCATATGGTTCCAACATGACGGGGCGCCGGCACATTTCAGTCGGCGGGTGCGTCGATTCCTGGACCGACGGTTCCCAGAAACTTGGATTGGCAGAGGTGGTTCTGTACCATGGCCTGCTCGATCCCCAGTACGGCCCCGATGGACTTTTTGTGTAGGGAGAGATGCACAACCTTGTTTACGCAACTCCTGTTGCACCAGAAGAGGACCTGGTTGCCCGGATAGTAGCAGCAGCTGGAACAATTCAGGATACTCCTGGGGTTTTTGCCCGTGTCAGAACATGATCCGACGGTGTAACCTTTGTTTACGTGTCAATGGAGGCATATTTGAAAACCTACTGTAATTGAACTTGGGTTGTGTTAGTGTGTTGTCTATTGGTCATAAAAAAATGGAAAAGTGTTTGTTCGTTTAATTAATTTGCTTCTCCCGGTTTAACTACTCCTCATACGAAAAAATGACATTAGGGAAAAGTATTTGTTTTGATGTCCCCTGCAACATCCCAGAGTTTGTCGGTTTAAATGCTTTTCACCCTGTATAATCATGAATAATTTTCAATCTCCAAGTCGGATACTTCCAGATCGTTAGCCTACATCATCTACCTTCGAAGATAAATTATCTGCTCTGAAAGTTCGACTACTTTTTCCGATAATGTACTGATTTCCTCCGCGTGCTTTTCTGAACCAAGTTTCAGAGTGTCCATTTGTGTCGAAATCGTATCTACTATGTCCTTTAGGTTTTCTTTGTTTTGTACAAGTTGCGTGACCGTATCGGTAGATACGGTCACGCAATTTTAGCTTGCAAGGTGTCGTGATTTTCGTGAACAGTAGTCTGCAGTTCTTTTATGGATACTTTATGATTCAGTAATGCGTTTTCATGTCGCGAAAGAATAGGCTGAAAATGCTCACAAATTAATGTTTTTACATCTTCAGAAATGTTTTGACACTTCGATTCGATTTTAAGTAACTCAGCGGTTAAAGCTTCACGTGTTTGTTCAAGTGTTTCTCTAATTTGTTTCTGATTTTGTTCCATTTGTTGCTGTGATTGTTTCTGATTTTGTTCTATTTGTTGCATTATTTGTAATAACAATGTATTAGTGTCTGGAACATGTTTATTTGTACTTTTCGGCAATGCATTTGCACCGGCAACATTCGCATTTTGAAAAGCAGAGAGTGAGTCTTGACTTAATTGAGAAAAGGGTAAGGACGCAAAACCTGTATCTACGGTATTTACAAGAGTTTCTGTCATTTACATTACTGAGAGCTACTGCTGACCGATCGATCGATAATACTTGCCTGTTCACTAATTGTTTCACTGTCTACACCATCATTTCCTGCGTGGATTTCCCTACGCGCAAGTACCAAATTATTTTTTGCATTTGTCACTTCATTACAAGGTAGTGCTGGCACGCTACGCTCATCGTCACTACCATTTCTCAATTTACTTTCTGGCCTAGTGTTGCACTTTTCACACGCCATGACTATCACAGAATTTCACACGATAACACAGGAAAACACAATTTGAAGAGCAAAAATAGCATCGAAAATAATAAATATCTAATTAATTGCAAAAATGACAGCAAAATACTTAGTGCAAATCCACATGCATGCCACAACTGCTTTGCTCATTACAGTATTGTGCAACAATGAAAAACTACCAATACTAATAATGTGACATCCAGTTCAGACAGGAATATAAATCGTCATTGACATCCATTACAAAGATATATAATCATGAATAATTTTCAATCTCCAAGTCGGCTACTTCCAGATCGTTAGCCTACGCTAACACTTCAGACCTCTACCCTCCATCAATGCTAACTTCTCACATCTAACATCTATCACTGCCGGCTGTTCACCTCCAACTGCCCAACAGTACTTCCATCCACTGCTGGCGACTAACTTCCAACTGCCCAACACTACTGAAGATTAACTTCCAACAACGAGTCCAACCAGCCACAGAGTCTCTTACAAAGAAAGCACAGTCAGAGATCCAATGCAAAGTGCTACGCAGCGCTGCTAACACAGAAGCAGCTCTCTTAGAAGGTGACAGCGTCCTGGTTCATCTGGGCGATCAGCTGCTCAAGAGCTGCATGTCTATTCGCCTGTATATATCTCCGCAGCCGTCGTTCACCTCTGTCATCTGTGGTCCAGTGGTGCACAACAGTGGCCTCGGCGCCTGTTTTGGATAGCGCAATTTTCCCATTCACGGTATACTTAAAACACGGCGCCACATGAACGGTTTACAAACTTAGCCGTTTCGGAAGTGCTTGCACCCTTGGCCCGAAAGACAATGACCATGTCCTTTGGAGGTCAGATAAATCGCTCTTTTTCCGCATTACGACAATGACTGCACTGTTTTCGCATCTCCCCAGTACGCTTTATATACCCGCCACTCCTAGTGCTGCCAACTGCCGTCTGTGAGTGGTCGAACATAGGTGGTGCTCACATTAATGTGACTGGACCCTGTATACGGCTTGTGTCGTACGCAAAAAGCAATAACTCTGATTACTGTTAAGTAGAAGATCATTCATGTATGTAAGGAATGGAACAGGACTCGAAATTGGACTATGGGCTCCCTTCGTAATTTCTTGCCACTAAAAAATTTTCATCATTCAATATTGTTTGACTTACTCAGCATAACATCTGGAACTGTTATTGTTGAATATGATTCAACCAGTTGTTTGTGAAACAACTGTTGCCTACAGTAATATCATTGTTCACACACTCAAACGGTTCGATATATCGTAATTAAAGCTAAGTGCCGAAATTTTGATGTTTAAAGATCTTATAATTAAATGTTTCCCTGAGACATTTAAGCAGAAGAAACAAATTAAAATTTCTAATGTCGCCGGGACTCGAATCCATGTCTTCTGGCTTGCTAGGCAGAACTGCTAACAATTACACCACCGCAGAACGGTGGTCAACATTGCTGCACAAACTACTCAAGTTGAGTGCCCTCCTCAACACAAACTTCATATCTTCTGCTTATTTTTCCTTTACATTGTCACTACTGCCTGGGCTCTCCGACATTGGAATAGAACCCCAGCGTTGGGCGTAATGGGAAAGTCCTGTACCGTAGGTCATCTTATAGATCTTACAATTAAATGTTTCCCTAAGACATTTAAGTCTCTTCATTATCTACGATAATGATCGTTTTGTTGTTTAAAGTTTGTAATATTTCGCGATAAACTTAAATTAATGGAGCTCGTTTTATACATTGTTTCTAATTACGTGTGATACTGCTTTTGAGCACATAAAATTCTCGAATGTTCTGTAAAAGTATGTCTGTAAGAAAGCTGTTTCACTCTCATCTACATATTTCCTGTCACTTTTTTTTATTAAAGACGTTTAAGAATGAGATATTTTAATGTGTCTGAAAAAGCACCGCAAACAACAAGAAATTTCGATCAGTAATCTGGGGTACGATGCGAGATTCCTGTGTCTGCACAAAAAACATTTTCGAAAACATTTTACTTAAGGTGTGTATTGATTTTCTTTTTTTTTATTTAGGAGGAGAAACTAATTTCATTTGGAAAGTACTTGAAAGTTGGAGGCACGCTACGTCTTGCACCTGCCATACGAAAAGTGGGTCGTATTTTGCCAAAGCTTGACGTCATCTTAATTTTATCCGACGAGAGAGACTTTCCGTGCAACGTCAAGGGTCCACAGGAGACCAATCACGGAAGTTTTAGTAGCTGACTGAAGGGCTGGAGTGGGGGCGGGTCTCATCAATCATCGACAGGTTATTCACGAGCTTCGAGTCTTCGATCAGGAGCATTAATTACCCACACAGGAACCTCTTCGGATTTCATGGTGTTCAGCACTCAACGGCGAAAGCTTTTCTTGTTTCCTTTTGGTTGGGTTTGACGGTCGGTTTCTTCGACGAATCCTTCAGAAAGAACCGACATTTAATTCGAGAATGTTTGTGCACCTTGACGGAAAGGAACGGTGCCAACTTCAGTCATACAGCTGCCTGACGGAGCCGACATTTCGCAAAGTATACACTCTCGTTATTCAATTCGCTTTTCTCTAAAGCGGAAGGATTTCCTAGCTGTGTTATTAGAGACGCACTGATGTGTAAACGAGCGTCAGTTTCGATGGACGAATGTTCTCTTTCACGCAAATGTAAAAGCATCTCGTTAACCGAAGCCAGAATATGGATACATATAAAAGAACCATCAAGATTGCAATGGTCATCTCGACTTCATTATTATAACAGACTTACCAGTAAGAGAAATTATAGCTTTCGATAAGCTGTAGAAAGAGAACAACTGCCGAGAATAACGTCAAATTTGAACACCGTATTATTGACGCAGGGGAAAGCGTAATATTTACCGATAGATTGTGCCGTCGGCTACAAATGCCTACAAATGTCAGATGAGTCGCGATACATCGGCTTTTGTTTGAATATCACACTGTTCAGTGCGCATGACCGCACAAGTTCGACAGTCAAAAGTTACGTCACTGTTAGGTAAGACTATTAACCACGGGAAAGTCGTACCACATCAGATGGTAAAAATAGGTCAATTGTCCTGAGCCCAAAAACCACACAGGAAACAATTTGACATAAACTTTTTATTGTCCTGGGGTAAAACACCGCATAAAAAGCGAAATAACGTCGGTTTCTTTCTTGAGACTGGCGCAGGCGGTTTCAGTATGTTGTCCACTATTTGCTTCCCCAACTTCAACTCCAGAAACAGTATATTTCACAACGGATCGGAGTACCTCAGGGGTCTTGCTCAGATAGCTTTGCACAATGCATGCCTTCAGTATTCAGCTCCGTTCACAATTGGAGCACCGAACACGACATAATGAGGGCAGATAATGGTAGCATTTCCAAAACGCTTCTGCAGTAGCTACTTCACTGGCTGTGCAGTATGTGGTAGAGTGTCACCTTATATAAAAGTTATGCTATCCACGCTATTGGCGGGTTGGAATGACGCTGGTGCTCAAAACACTCTCATAGAGTTTACCAGTGACGGTACAGCAACAGGACCCGCAGGATTCATCTCCTCGAAAGAAATACGTCCATACGATAAATGATGCTATCAAACCGCACCACACAGTCACCTGTGCAGAATGAAGTGGTACCGGTTGATGCGCGTGCTGTTTTCCATGCTCTGTAGCTCTGCAAAATAACGTGTCCTTGGAGATGGAGATGGGATTAGTCTGTTCACAGATTGTTGCGTTGCGAGCAAGAAATCCCAGAGCGAACGTTTGTTCGCAGGTCAGCAGGAAGAAACAACTGAAAATGGAGATTTTGTACGGGTAGCAATAAAGGATATTTCGTAGGATTTTATGCACCGTTTTCGCAGGCATGTCGAAAGTTAGGGCAATTCCCCTTACACTGTATGTTTCAATAACACCGCTCGACCCCACCAACAGTCCTATGGGGAGATCTTCGACAGACGTCGGATCATCTGCTTTTCTCCCTCAGCCACATTGCACTTCAAAAGAATCTGTCTTTTCGAATTTTGTAATCGTTCTCTCCAGACCCGTAACAGACATCGGACCGGTGCTTTTTTTTCATACTCTTGGGTGTCCGGAACTTCTGCAGGGCTGCTGACGCAGTCACCTTTCTTGTAAAAAAGCTTTATCTGCAGTGTGCGATGTTTCATGAAGACAGTCATATTGTATGTCTCAGACATGAACTAAGGGACAGCCGTGTGCCGCGCGCCTGTTGGTGTACATATTCTGATACTTACAACACCGTCTACGGGTAAAACTTCCGTTAAATTTTTTGTGTTCCATGAAGTTTCCCTCTTTGTCACTAATGTCCTATCCAGATTTGACGTCATTCTGAGCAGCGGTTCCCTTTCCATAGCGTTTTGAAACTGGAACTACAATTGTCTTTAACATTGGTCTTTAAGACGTATTGTGTATAGGTATCTGGATTATGGGAGGAGGTTTTCATACGAAGAAATCGGAGCTCTTAGAAAGCTTGAAGCAAAGAAATATGAACGTTTCTGTAATAACAGAAACAAAGACGAAACTGAGATGAAGAAGAGGTGTGAATAATTACACATTAATTTACAACGGAGTCGAACAAACGAAACGAACAGTGAGTGGAGTGGGTTTCCTTATAGTTGATAAATGGATAGGATAGACAAATTTTTATTACATAAATGAAAGGATAGTAACTGCTAGATTCAGAACTGGTAGAGCAGATTTATATGTCATAGGAGTATATGCAGCTGGTGACGGAAAACGCGAAGACTCTGAAATTCTTGATGAAGAGCTGCAAAAACAGTAAATAAACATAAAAAACTGATCGTTTGTTAATATTAGGAGACTTAAATGCAATAATTTGAAAGGTACCGATAGTAGATATAGCAGGCACATTTGGTGAACTAACTTTTTACGGAAACAGCAAGACGTGAAGATATTTTACTAGATATAATCAGGTAAAAATTAAAATACGTTGTGCAGAAACGAAGACGCAAATAAACACACCTGTAATACAAGAGGTTCCAGCTCAGTAATTGACTGCGTTCACTGAGGTGACAAAGGTCGTGGGACAGCGATATGCACGTATACAGACGGCGGTGATATAGCGTACACAAGGTATAAAAGGGCATTGCATTGGAGGAGCTATAATTTGTACTCAGGTGATTCATGTGAAAAGGTTTCCGAAGTGATTATGGCCGCATGACGAGAATTATCAGACTTCGAACGCGGAACGTTAGTGGTAACTAAAAGCACGGGACATTCTATTTCGGAAATCGTTAGGGAATTCAATATTCCGCTAACTGTAGTGTCAAGAGTGTGCCGAAAATACCAAATTTCGGGTATTACCTCTCACCATGGACAACGCAGCGGCCGACGGCCTTGACTTAACGACAAAGAGCAGCGACAATTGGGTTGGGTTGGGTTGTTCGGGGGGAAGAGACCAAACTGCGAGGACATCGGTCTCAACGGATTAGGGAAGGACGGGGAAGGAAGCCGGCCGTGCCCTTTCAAAGGAACCATCCCGGCATTTGCCTGGAGCGATTTAGGGAAAACCTAAATCGGAATGGCCGGACGCAGGATTGAACCGTCGTCCTTCCGAGCGGCATTTGTGCACAGTTAACACACAAGGAACACTGCGAAAAATAACCACAGAAATCAAAGTACGACGTATCCAGTAGGACAGAGCGGCGAAATTTAGCATTATTGGGGTATGGCGGCAGACGACCAACGCGAGTGCCTTTGCTAACAGCACGACATCGCCTGCAGCGCCTCTCTTGGGTTTGTGACCACATCGGTTGGACCCTTCACTATTGGAAAATTGTGTACTGGTCAGATGAGTCCCGATTTCAGTTGATAAGAGCTGACGGTAGGTTTCGAGTGTGGCCCAGATCCCACGAATCATTGGACCCAGGTTGTCAAACAAGGCACTGTGCAAGCTGGTGGTGGCTCCATAATAGTGTGGGCTGTGTTTACATAGAATGGACTGTGTCCTCTAGTCCAACTGAACTGATCATTGATTGGAAATCGTTACGTTCGGCCACGTGGAGACCATTTGCAGTCATTCCCAAACAACGATGGATTTTTTAAGGGTGATAATCCGCCTTGTTAACGGGCCACGGTTGTTCGCGGTTGGTTTGAAGAACATTTTGGGCAACTAGAGTGAATGGTTGCTCATCTAGAACGCCTGACATGAATTCCGTCGAACATCTAGATCTGTTCTCCGGCAAAATCTTGCATCGACAACACTTTCGTAATTATGGACGGCTATGGAGGTAGCATGCCAACGGCCGTGCCGCAGTGGTAACACCGGTTCCAGTCAGATCACCGAAGTTAAGCGCTGTCGGACTGGGCTAGCACTTGGATGGGTGACCATTTAGTCTGCCGAGCGCTGTTGGCAAGCGGGGCTCCCCGCACACTGAGGAACTACTTGATTGAGAAGTAGCGGCTCCGGTCTCGTAAAGTGACATACGGCCGGGAGAGCGGTATGCTGACCACATGCCCCTCCATATCCGCATCAGGTGACGCCCGTGGGCTGAGGATGACACGGCGGCCGGTCGGCGCCGTTGGGCATTCATGGTCTGTTCGGGAGAAGTTTGGTTTAGTTTCGTTTTTATAGAGGTAGCATGGCTCAATATTTCTGCAGGGTACTTCCAGCGTCTTCTTCAGTCCACATCACATCGAATTGCTGCATTACGCCGGGAAAAATCAGATCCAACACGATATTAGGAGGTATCTCAAGATTTTTGTTACTAATTAAAAAAGTTCTCAAATTCGAGATATTCATGTATTTAGAGGTAATGATGCACGAACTGATCACTTCCAAGTTACTTCGAAGATTGAAACTTCGCAAGATAGAGGAAACAAGTAAATGTAAAGAGAACCCAAAGCCAAAACTTGAAATATATGGTTCATCTTCTACAGGAAGAAGGCATAAGGAACGTATATCAACAAAGACTCACACAGGAATTACAAATGGTTGAAACTGAAGACAACTTTGAAGAAGAATGGAAAAGATGAAAATCAATAATTCTGAGAATAGCTAATGAGGTACGAGGGAAAAATAAAGTATCAAATCGGAAAAATGGTCTCAAAATATGAAACACAAAAATAATTAACAACGTTAAAGACAACTGAAATGTTCTTAACGCTCATTTAGAAACACGAGCAAATGTGATCCTGGCAAGTATACAAACAGAAAATAAGTAAAACAAAGAATCAAAGAAAAAAAGTTACAGTGGGGAACCCTGCGAAAGATTCATTGCTAATGCTGATCATGACATTACCCGCCAGGGTAGCCGAGAGCGCTAATGCGCTGCTTCCTGGACTCGGATAGGCGCGCCAGCACCGTATCGAATCCGCCTTGCGGATTAACGACGAGGTCCGGTATGTCGGCCAGCCTGGATGTGGTTTTTAGGCAGTTTTCCCCATCCGCTAGGTGAATACCGGGCTGGTCCCCAAGTTCCGCCTAAGTTACATGACTCACAGAAATTTGAAAACGTTGACACTATTTCACGACTTACACTAGACGCAGACTGCTGGGGTACACTACTTCTGTCCCGTGGAGTTCGGTGTGGCGTCAGGAAGGACATCTGGCCACCCTCTGCAATTAACACTTCCAAATCCGTCATGACAAGGCCGACCCCGCGTTGGAGCGGGACAAAGGCCCCGAGAAAGAAAGAAGGTTGATCATGACATTCACACAAGACGGTATATGGCATTTAAACTTACAAAGCGTATGAATATAACTAAGAAAGATACTGCAAACACTAATATAATAACATAAAATCAACGGTTACACCAACACAGAAATTTAGACTTTAGAAAGGGACGTTCGTGTAATTATAATATATTTGTAATAAGATAAATTACTGGAAAACGTCGGGAATTGGCTTAGAAAAGTATTTAGCATTTATTGCTCATGAGAAAGCATTTGGTAAGGCAAAAATATTAGAAATTAAGGGTTTTCCTGAACAGCTTGTTAATACCATGAAGAATGGATATGTGAATACAAAAATAGTTCCAAGGTCGGTTCGAAAATGGCAGATGAAATTTTAATAAATCAAGGTGTTCCACAAGGACACAGTATATTACCCACTTTGTTTAATTTATTTGTTGACGACCTAGTTATGAAGTGGAAAAATGAGATACAATTACGAATTAAAATCGGATCTAGCATACCATTAAACACTTATTATATGCTGATGACTAACTATACAAGAAACAGAAGATAATTTACGAATGCTGGTATGTGGAGTGAGCTATATAACGATATATTACTACTTAATCTATATGCAAATAAGACAAAGACAATGGCTTTCAAACGAAAGAATCCAGTCAGATCGAAAATAGTAATAAATGAGGAAATTTTGGAACAAGTATCTCACGTCAGTTATCTACGAGGTGATATTAGTGTTCAATACGACAAAGACATTGAGAATAAGGTTATTAAATATCAAGCTATCTGCAGAACAAGTGGAAGAACTTTGAGAAGAAAAACAAGAAAAGAAACACAAATTAAATGCTCTAAAGTTATGGGTTTACCTACTCTTGAATATGGTTCCGAATCATCGACAAAAAAAAAAAAAAAAAAAAAAAAATCTCGTATGCAGGCAGCAGAGATGAAGTTCATGAGATAAGTAAAAAGCTGTAATAAAATAGATAACGTACGGAATGAAACAACAAGATTTAAACATATTTTCAGTTAATGACAAGATAGAAGAGAATAGAATTAAATGAAAGGATTGTATTGACAGAATGACAGAAAACAGATTGCCGAAAAAGATTATGAATTAACAATTTGTTCATTTTATTTGGACTGTTGAGCTCCGTGGCCGTGGATAATGATATTTTACTATATAAATACAGCGCCCAGCCTCTTTCTTTAATGCGTTTTATTTATGACAATATGCATTTCGGGTTTGCGCCCATCTTCAGCTGGCAAATTACATGTATCTTCAGTATCTACAGTGGTACAATATCGACGGCAGTTTGGATGCTGCAGCTGGCATTCTCCTCTCCTTGTTTTTTCTTGGCTTTTCTTCTTTTTTGTAACAGCACAAACACTTTTTGTCACGTATTTTACACAGGCGCAGTGCGTTATCCGCCATGTTGTCGTCGCTGTGGCCGGAAAAAAATCCTGCAAGAATGGGACCAACGATGACTAAAGAGAATCGTTCAACGTGAGAAAAGTGAAACCCTTCCTCAACTTGCTGCACAATTCAGCGCTGGGCAATCAACAACATGGCGGATAACGCAGTGCGCCTGTATAAAATACGTGACAAAAAGTGTTTGTGGTGTTACAAAAAAGAAGAAAAGCCAAGAAAAAACACGGAGAGGAGAATGCCAGCTGCAGCATCCAAACTGCTGTCGATATTGTACCGCTGTAGCAACTGAAGATACATGTAATTTGCCAGCTGAAGAAGGGTGCAAACCCGAAATGCATATTGGCATAAATAAAACGCATTAAAGAAAGTGGCTGGTCACTGTATTTTTATAATAAAAGATTATGAATTATCGGCCAGCTGGAAGGAGACAATTAGGTAGACCTCGTAGGAGGTGGATGGATGGATGAATGGTAGAAACTGGAAGAGGTGACTGCAGCACTTAATCCTTGGAAGCAGACGATGATGATGATGATGATGATGATGAACATGAGCTTTTACATCCTGTATATTGACTTAACAAAAGATATTATGCAATGGATGGATGGGCACCAACGGGCAGAACCTGTAGTCATAGGTTCCTGGAAAGAGTTACAACCAGGTCGAGGATATCTGACACACGATACGCTACACCTCGGAAATTATGCAGGGCTTTCCTCGTCCCGCAGAAGTCAGGGGTGTGAGTGAGTAGTTCGATCCGGACAAAATCCCTATTGCCCGGAGCAGCTACCGATTTGCTTATAGGGGATTGTAAAAGTGGATAGAAGGGCAACGCGGTAGTAAATTACTATTTTGTTCAATGCTGGACAACAACAATCAGAGAGCAGTCCTACCGTCCAGAAACATTGTATCGGGCCGGCCGGTGTGGCCGTGCGGTTCTAAGCGCGTCAGCTTGGAACCGCGTAACCGCTACGGTCGCAGGTTCGAATCCTGCCTCGGGCATGGATGTGTGTGATGTCCTTAGGTTAGTTAGTTTTAAGTAGTTCTAAGTTCTAGGGGACTGATGACCTCAGTAGTTAAGTCCCATAGTGCTCAGAGCCATTTGAACCATTTGAACCATTGTATCGGTATGGAATACAGAAGCCACATGTAAGCATAATTTTGGAACGCCTCTAACAATTTCAACTAAACTTGATACATATATAAATGTATAGAATGACATCATTCGGGCCGGGCTGTAATTGAAAGAATATTTTGTTAAGCAGTACTATCTAGTTCAGAGCGTGTGTCTGTTCCCAGGTCCTCCTACATGCGTAACAAACCAGAATTAAACGGAAGTCAAAATACAGTGTGAGATAAAAAAAAATAGCGTCGCACCTCGAAAGAATTAGAAGAATGTGACGGAAATCAGCAGATGTGACGTACATGTAAAAACAAACAAATTATTGCAATTTCAGAAGCATTGGATGATTTATTCAGGAAAATGAAAACGAAATTTAAAAAATGGAGACAGAAAAATGTAGTAATTATTATTACATTGATGAAATCGGTACATCTACAGACAAGGTTAGCCTTTTCACGACAAGCCCCACGGTAGATTATTTCGCATTCGGTTGTATGTGATCACATTCCATCAGTTCTCACCACCCCGTCACACCAATATGATTCTAAATGCATTCATTAAGAGTGGAACCCTAGCTGAACGTCCTGCACTGTTTGTAACTCCCGAATATTTCGCCTTCGATCTTGATGATGTGATCCTATGCGATCACAGTGGCGCACCGTTTTTCATTTGGTATCTATGGAGGAAATTAATGGTTTTTTTTGAACATGTCTTGATGGCGACGATGTCCGTTTTGCGAAGTGTAATACGTACAGTGAAGCTCCAAAGAAACTGGTATAGACATGCGTATTTAAATACAGAGATAAGTAAACACGCTGAATACGGCGCTGCGGTCGGCAACAACTGAACAACACAACAAGTGTCTGGCGCAGTTGTTAACTCGATTGCTGCTGCTACAGAGGCAGGTTATCAAGATTTAGTGAGTTTGAACGTGGTGCTATAGTCGGCGTAAGAGCGATGGGACACAGTATCTCCGAGGTAGCGATGAATTAGGGATTTTCCCTTACGACCGTTTCAAGCGTGTACCGTGAATACCAGGAATCCGATAAAAAATCAAATCTCAGATATCGCTGTGGCTGGAAAAACGATATCGCTGTGGCTGGAAAAAAATCCTGCAAGAATGGGACCAACTACGACTGAAGAGAATCGTTCAATGTGACAGAAGTGAAATCCTTCCTCACCTTGCTGCACAATTCAATGCTGGGCATTCAACAAGTGTCAGCGTGCGAACCATTCAAAGAAACATCATCGATATTTGCTTTCGGAGCTGAAGGCTTGATGACTGTTCGATACAAAGCTTTACGCCTCTCCTGGATCCGTCAATACCGACATTGGACTGTTGGTGACTGGAAACATGTAGCCTGGTCGGACGTCTCGCTTCAAATTGTATCGAGTGGATGGACATGTACGGATATGGAGACAACCCCTTGAATCCATGTACCCTGCATGTCGGCTGGTGGAGGCTCTGTATTGTGTGGAGCGTGTGCAGTTGGAGTAATCTGGTACCCCTGATATGTCTAGATACAACTCCGACAGGTGACATGTAAGTAAGCATCTTTGAGCCGTGCGTGGCCCATGTTCCCGCCATCACGTATTTTACACCTTGTTTTTAACGTACTTCCATCTCACTACGTTAATTTAAATTACTACTGTCACTGAATTGCCGCTTTGCCTGACCGTGAGCGGCGTTAGCAGCACGTATCAATATATCCCCTCTCGTAGTATCTTTGCTATTACTTCCCGTTCGTTGTCTGTCGTAAGCCAGTTCGGATAGGGAGGTCTAGTCACGAGTTCGGGCTGCCAGTCGGTTGGAACGTGTCTGGAGCGCAGTCAAGACCTGCCAGTCGAGGAGTCGCAATGCGGCACTAGTGCAGTCGGGTTGGAGCAGTGAGGTCTGCGTCGGCATGGCTCGCCCGACCATTGCCGCCACGCATCACTTGAACGGGACCGCGGTCTTGATGGATAGTCAGTCGATTGTCCTACAGGACGACGCGTTTTGGCTCGAAGATCGTTCATGAGTCGGCTGTGTGTGTGTGCATCGAATCCCGATTTGTCTTCGTGCATGCTTAGTTAGTGTTCGGTATCGTTCAGGTCTTCGTGCAAGTGTTTGTCACGTTGTTTGTGTAGTTGGCGTTATTTTCAATGACGACTATTTTAGATGTTGTCGGGGTTCTGAGGGAGTCAGTCGCAATGTGCGAGGAGGAGAATTCGCGGCGGAGTTCGGATCATGAGTTGGGTTCAAATGGTTCAAATGGCTCTGAGCACTATGGGACTCAACTGCTGAGGTCATTAGTCCCCTAGAACTTAGAACTACTTAAACCTAACTAACCTAAGGACATCACACACATCCATGCCCGGGGCAGGATTCGAACCTGCTACCGTAGCGGCCTTGCGGTTCCAGACTGCAGCGCCTTTAACCGCACGGCCACTTCGGCCGGCTCATGAGTTGGGCTCTGGTGTGTAGTTGGCGTTATTTTCAATGACGACTATTTTAGATGTTGTCGGGGTTCTGAGGGAGTCTGTCGGAACGCGCGAGGAGGAGAATTCGCGGCGGAGTTCGGATCATGAGTTGGGCCCTGGAAGTCTGTTGCAACGCATCTGGAGCGCAGCCCGGGCCAGCCAGTTGCCGGCTTGCAGCAGCAGTGAGCCCTGCGTGGACATCACCCGCCCGACCGTTGCTGCAACGCATTACTTAAGCCGGACCTGCCTTTTGGTGGATTGTTGGTCGGTCGGTTGGTCGGAGGACATCTCCGTGCGGCGTAATCGACTGGGCCGCTGGCGGTCTCTGTGACGTGTCGGAGTCTGTCTGGAGCTATCTGATCGGTACGAGCATCGTCACTCGCCGACCCAGGACGTGAAGGTTGAGTGATTTTGAGCATTACGTTGTTGGTTCCGGCGTTGCTGTTGCGGAGGTTTTCCTGTGGGCAACAACAAGTGAAGTGGTCAAGATAACCGCCGTCAGGTGGAATTGATCGAATTAACTTATCCATAGTCAAGTGCACCAGTGGAATAATTCTGCCTTGTGGCAGTAAGTGTTCTGGTTACCTGCCCTGGCCGCTAACGTAGTTTTTACGCAGTGTTTTTTCCTCACCTGTTGTGGCTGCCCAACATGGTGTGAAGTTTTGGGAGCTCAGTTCACATACGCGTTTTTTTGGGGATAGCGATTTTTGTAATTTTTTTTTTCGGGGGGGTTGGGAGGAGGGCTTGAATTCTCGTGTACTCCGTCGTGGTGGCAACCAAGCGGTTGGTCGGTCGGTCCGTGACTGTCCCTTGCTTGGGTTCGCACGAATTAGGTGTAGTTGGACTCACCACCTGTCTCGCCTAAGTGAACGAGGGCAGACCGTTCCCCTGGAGGCTCCTGAGTGCTGTTCTCTTAATTATTCTTTTGGCAGTGTTAATGTCATTGTAATTTAACTGTATTTTATATTTTTAAATTGGCAAGGTTAGTTGTGGGCCTTCAGACCTGGGAACATGTTCTCAGAGTTTCCTTCAAGTCCAAATATTGTCGCCTTCTGCTATTGAAAGGTTATTGTAATTTCCCCTGAAAGATTTTTACAAGGTATTGTGAGCCTTCCGCCGTTGGTGTTGAAAAAAGGAAATTTTTAAACTCAATGTACTGTTTGTAGATTGTTGCAATATATAACTTTGCGGCCTTCAGCCATCATATTGCTCTTGTTTATCTCTTTCTGTGCACCTTGTGGGCGATCAGCCCAGTTAGCGTCTTCAAACATTGTTGCCTTCTGCCTTTAGTAATCATCATAGGATATTTGGAGTTTGAAGATTTAATCCGGCGGCCTTCTGCCGCTCCGCATGCTGATCTCATATATGTATACGATTTATCTTATTCGTAAATGTATCTGTGTGTAGCGATGTATGGAAGTGAAACATGAACGATAAATAGTTTGAACAAGAAGAGAATAGAAGCTTTCGAAATGTGGTGCTACAGAAGAATGCTGAAGATTAGATGGGTAGATCACATAACTGATGAGGAGGTATTGAACAGAATTGGGGAGAAGAGGAGTTTGTGGCACAACTTGACAAGAAGAAGGGACCGGTTGGTAGGACATATTCTGAGGCATCAAGGGATCACAAATTTAGCATTGGAGGGCAGCGTGGAGGGTAAAAATCGTAGAGGGAGACCAAGAGATGAATACACTAAGCAGATTCAGAAGGATGTAGGTTGCAGTAAGTACTGGGAGATGATGAAGCTTGCACAGGATAGAGTAGCATGGAGAGCTGCTACAAACCAGTCTCAGGACTGAAGACAACAACAATCTGTGTGTAATGTCTTTTCAAAATTGAACTTATTCTAAAGCATCTGTTTGGAGGCCTTCAGCTGCGAAGAAAATTTAATTCTTTCGAAAGTGTATTTCTGAACTAAATGATAATAAATTACAATGGTGAAATGAATCCGACCGCAACTCCCTCGGCCCTTTCCACAATCCTAAATACCTGTCAACCCAGCGTGATTTAGCGGGCGTTTCAATCTTGTCTGATCACCTGCATCCATTCATGTCCATTGTGCATTCCTATGGGCGTGGACAGTTGCAGTAGGGCAATGCGGCACCCCAAACGTCCAGAACTACTAGAGTGGCTCCAGAAACACTCTTACGAGTTGGAACCGCGTGACCGCTACGGTCGCAGGTTCGAATCCTGCTTCGGGCATGAATGTGTGTGATGTCCTTAGGTTAGTTAGGTTTAAGTAGTTCCAAGTTCTAGGGGACTGATGACCACAGAAGTTAAGTCCCATAGTGCTCACAGCCATTTGAACCAACTCTTATGAGTTTAAACACTTCCGCTGGCCACCAAACTTCCCGGGCGAGAACATTATTGAGCATATCTGGGATACCTTGGAACGCGCTGTTCAGAAGAGTACTCGTACTCTTACGGATTTATGGACAGCCCTGCGGGATTCAGAGTGTCAGTTCCCTCCAGCACTACTTCAGATATTAGTTTAGTCTACGGCAAGTCATGTTGCAACACTTCTGCGCGTTGTGGGGGACGTACACCATTATTAGGCAGGTATACTAGCTACTTTGCCTCTTCAGTGTACATCCCGTGGAAGACTGATCTCTGCACCTCACGGACGCTCATTTTCTGCCGTCCTCACGATACAATGGTGAGTCGTTCGCACCTAATTTTTTTCCTGTCTTAATTGTTGGCACTGCACTTTCAAATGTGCCGTGCTCAATAAGGAATTCGCGACCTCGCACTGAAGGTTTTCCTTACTAAACCCCTGTTAGCTGGGGGACACAAGCGGCGCCACTTGTGACGTCACTGTGGCGCCACTAGCTGCCAGACTGTTCAGTGCATTTTATCTTATGGACAGTGGCGGGAGCTTGTTAACCAACGGCCAGTGGCGCCACTTATCAACTACAGCTAGCGGGCCCGGAAACACCTAGGACCACTTGGGTTTGCCCAGATCGTCACTAGGCTTTGCAGTATTCGGAACCTATTCTGGCGGAGCCATTTCTTGCATAATGGACCTGTGCGCACTTACTATACGTCAGTCGAGTACGTGTTCTCAGCCCCACAGCCCTTCAATAACTTGTTGCTACAAAACAATGAGCGTCGTGTTTGTTGCAGACCGTTACAAAATGCTCAATTTTTTAATAAGTAAATAAATATGATAACACTAAATAAGGTAGATCGAGAAGTTAAAGAAAAGAATAAACATTTCAAAAGTAAAATAAATACAGAAGACTCAATATCTGGGATTGAAACGAAACCTGCAATCTTGGGTGCCACGAAAAAAAAAAACTTTTAATACAATTTATTGACATTACATCTTTAAAGGACTTTGACAATTACAAATTGTGGACGAATAACTAGATAAAGCTTTGCAAATGCAGTTAGAAACCCAACGTACTCGGTACTCAAATAAACAGTCCCTTATTAAGAAAACAGAATTACTGACAAACTTCAGAAATTCAAACTCCCATATCGGATTTCACTCAAAATACATATAATATAAAGAATTACCAGTAAAGGATAACTTAATGACACTTTAACACTAGTGCCAAGCTAAGATCCAATTACACAACATGATAGAACTACTTAAATAAAAAAAACGACAGCACAAACACTGATCTTTAAAAATAAATGTTCACGTGCTCAGACGTGTTAACAAAAAAAATTACTAGAAAGAGCTGCACAAGGAACTCAGCGGATGCTATGCCGCTTAATTTTTAGCCAGTTGCCAAAACGTGGCTCTAAACACTATAGGACTTAACATCTGCGGTCATCAGTCCCCTAGATTTAGAACTACTTAAACATAACTAACCTAAGGACAGCACACACATCCAAGCCCGCGGCAGGATTCGAACCTGCGACCGTAGCAGCGACACGGTTCTGGACTGAAGAGCCTAGAACCGCTCGGCCACAGCGGCCGGCAGCCAGTTGCCAATAGGTAATATTTAACGAAACATGTTCATATACGAACAGGTTACACACAATATATATTTACATATCTACCAGCTTAACCCGCCTTGGAGGTGGCCAGGTTCTTAAACACTGCCAGGCCTAGACCTCGGACGACCTTTCACTCCCCGCCAAGGCGCTGGCACAATCAAAAGTTTCTGCCCGAATCACAAAGACATTCCAATAACTCTGAAACATACAAACACTTTGCAGAACCTTTGACTCGATATACGGGTAAGCGTGTAAAGGAACACTTTACACTACTGACGAAATCGCAACTTTGACCTTAAGTATTTTACACATGAACAACTGTATTAATAGAGGGCAGGCTTTGAAAACTTCAACATAAAATCATTTGATTACAAGAGACACAAAGCACTAATAAAACGTCTGAGTAAACATTCAAATAACGACCACCACTGAACTAGGCCAACTGAACTCTTCCACACCATCTGAAAGTTCGACTATGAAAGTCTCACCACAATAATAAAGTTTAAATGGCTCTGAGTGCGTCTGTCAACAAAACACAATTACGACGACTTACTTCATATCACGTACACAATACGAGGGAGAGGGTTCCACAGCTTCACCGCTTCACTTCACTTTTTGTTATCATCGAAGTCACAGAACTTGTATCTACAAGCCGCCCATGTCGCCAAAACGCCCACCCAATTTCACACTAAAACGTGTAACAGTCATCACACTCGTTCGGCAGCCGTTGACACTCGTCTCCCAGCGAATGTCACGAGATCTCGAGGGTTACCTGTCGAAGGCTAACAACCAACTCGCTTCGCCCGCCAACCAGGAAGGTATGACACGGGAAAAGCAAAGACAGCTTAGCTCAACCACAATCGATCTCATACATGAACAAAATAACACTGGTGCCAGCTCGCCACGGCTCAATATTATTTCCATTGCTATCAACGCGGCTAACAGTGAATAAGCCAGATTGATCAAGAGCATTATTCTTTATGAATTGTGTAAGCGCAAACATGGACCAAGGTATCGACCCTGTACGGTTCTCTCCTTTGATTTATAGTTTTCTTTACAATGCGCGTTTTTTAATATTTTCCCCGATCAGAAACACCACGATAGCTGAACACTATCTGAGGCATCAAAACGGTTCCTTTTGCGCAAAGCAAGGGCCATGAAACGCTATTCTTCTCAACTTGTTGCTAATTAGCAATTGCCAGTCCGTGCTACACGCGTGCGACAAATTTTGTCAAATGATAAACAGCTTGCATTTAAGAAACAACTGCAGAAACTGACACCCAAACATGAACAGACTAGATTTTAGTCTACTGAAAGAAAGCGCAGGTCGTTCCCATTTTCAAGAAGGGTCATAAATCAGATGCGAATAATTATAGGCCTATTTCGCTTACGTCGATCTGTTGTAGAATAATGGAACATGTTTTGTGTTCTCGTATTATGACGTTCTTAGATAAAACAAATCTCCTTCATCATAACCAACATGGATTCCGCAAACAGAGATCATGTGAAACTCAGCTCGCCCTATTTGCCCAAGAAATTCACAGTGCCGTAGACACTGGCGAGCAGATTGATGCCGTATTCCTGGACTTCAGGAAGGCATTTGATACGGTTCCGCACTTACGTTTAGTGAAAAAAATACGAGCTTACGGAATATCGGACCAGGTTTGTGATTGGATTCAGGATTTCCTAGAAGAAAGAACACAACAGGTCATTCTTAACGGTTCAAAATCTGCAGATGTAGAGGTAATTTCGGGAGTACCGCAGGGAAGCGTGATAGGACCTTTATTGTTTACAATATACATAAATGACTTAGTTGACAACATCGGTAGCTCCGTGAGGCTATTTGCAGATGACACGGTTGTCTACAAGAAAGTAGCAACATCAGAAGACTCGTACGTACTCCAGGAGGACCTGCAGAGGATTAATGCATGGTGCGACAGCTGGCAGCTTTCCCTAAACGTAGATAAATGTAATATAATGCGCATACATAGGGGCAGAAATCCATTCCAGTACGATTATGCCATAGGTGGTAAATCATTGGAAGCGGTAACGACCGTAAAATACTTAGGAGTTACTATCCGGAGCGATCTGAAGTGGAATGATCACATAAAACAAATAGTGGGAAAAGCAGGCGCCAGGTTGAGATTCATAGGAAGAATTCTAAGAAAATGTGACTCATCGACGAAAGAAGTAGCTTACAAAACGCTTGTTCGTCCGATTCTTGAGTATTGCTCATCAGTATGGGACCCTTACCAGGTTGGATTAATAGAAGAGATAGACATGATCCAGCGAAAAGCAGCGCGATTCGTCATGGGGACATTTAGTCAGCGCGAGAGCGTTACGGAGCTGCTGAACAAGCTCCAGTGGCGGACACTTCAAGAAAGGCGTTACGCAATACGGAGAGGTTTATTATCGAAATTACGAGAGAGCACATTCCGGGAAGAGATGGGCAACATATTACTACCGCCCACATATATCTCGCGTAATGATCACAACGAAAAGATCCGAGAAATTAGAGCAAATACGGAGACTTACAAGCAGTCGTTCTTCCCACGCACAATTCGTGAATGGAACAGGGAAGGGGGGATCAGATAGTGGTACAATAAGTACCCTCCGCCACACACCGTAAGGTGGCTCGCGGAGTATAGATGTAGATGTAGATGTATATTGTGCACTTCAGACTGGGATAACGTGATCTTCAGTGATGAGAAGGAGTTTAATTTGGGTCGTCTGGATAGATTTTAGTATTATTGGCATGACGTGAAAACAGAGTAACCGGTATGAATA
This sequence comes from Schistocerca serialis cubense, assembly GCF_023864345.2. Lineage (NCBI taxonomy): Eukaryota > Metazoa > Arthropoda > Insecta > Orthoptera > Acrididae > Schistocerca > Schistocerca serialis. The sequence continues at coordinate 186,721,286 of NC_064646.1, read as the reverse complement.
AGTAGAAATTTTGGTGGTGGAAATGTTACGGATTATGCAGCCTTCTACGCTAAAGGTAATTCACGCTTTGCTTGGCTGGACACTACAGTGAACAATAACATGTACACTGAGACGCTAGAGACAGAATCGATTAGAATGTATGAGGACCTAAGGAACGAAAGTCCAATGTCTCAACAAGATAATGCGTCTGTGCACGTTTCTGCTTCAACCTGAAGTGGTTTGATGATAAAGATGTTGATATCTTGCCCTGGCCTGCACGTAGCTCGGACATGAATCCCGCGAAAACCTCTGGAGAATACTTGCAAGGCGTGTTTGTCGCAATGGTAGGCATGTTGAGGCCGCAGAGAGCTGAAAAGTGCGATGCGAGATGAATGGGGGACAATTTAATGCAACAACTACAAACCCTAACGAAATCAATACCGGAGAGAATTTTTGAGGTAATGAGGAAAGGTGCAGGTTGGGAAAAGTACTAAAAATGTAATAACACAAGAAGACAGTGAGTGCCTTTATACCATTTCCACCCAGGAAACACAAACATCTTATTTTGTTACTCATGTTGTTAAGGGACTGCGTAATTCCGATACGATAGCTTATGTCTTATATGTATCTACTCCTTTCATAACAAATTCTATAGATGTATTCTTCAGATACTGTACTGTTACTTTCGTAGGAACCCTGCCTTTATACTGATTCCCACTAGTGTGTTAGGGATACAACATGATTACCTCTGATTAGCACAGTTGGCAATTTGGATAGTGGCCAGTACATTTCTGACGTTTTAAGGCCAGTGACGGTACCCTATCATGAAAGCCTTTGCGACGTTATCTTTCAACAAGATAACAAAAGATCTCATGTTGGCACTGCTGACCTGACCTCCCTTGATACAGAGGGTGCCCGACTGTTGGTTAGCAAGTTCACCAGGTGTATCACCCACAGAAAATATCTGTTACTGGGTTGCGACAAATAGGCACGCCACCATAGGTCATCCACACCAACTGAACGATTGATGAACTAGTAGAGTCGAAGCAACACGGAATGGCGTATCCGCATCTGTCAAGCAAACTTCGTTTCACTTTTCTCTTGATGCACAGCCGGCTAGAGCCGTTTTTGCTGCCAGAGCTGGCAGCTCAATGTAATACGTTTCGTAGGCTAATAGCCCTCAAATCGCCTAAAAATTTAAACATGTAGTCGTCCTACTCCATTTTACACACAAACACGCAAAATTTAGTAGTTTGCTATCCTTGGCGTTAGCATTTTATTGGTCGCAGTGTAGAGCTACTCATACAATATAGTATGGCAGATATGCCTATGGTTATTCATTCTCGACACTCAGACACGAATTGGATAGATCAACAGTTTCACAATGATATAGCTGATTCGGGTATGGAGTGTGGATGAAACCGGACCGCGTCTGCAGCGCCATATGCTTCCTTTAATGGCTGACGACGATTGTCAGCACACTGCAACCTAAGTTCCATTCATCGGTAACTGTTTCAAACCCATCGACATGCCGAGTTTTGTACCTACCAACTACGGTTTGCAGACAATATTGGTTTCCTGTTGTCATTTGAAGAAAACTGCTGCAGAATCGCATCGAATGCTTGTCGAAGCTTTCAGTGAACATGCTCTTGGGAAAATACAGTGTTTCGGGTGGTTAAAAAAATTTGATGACGTGAGAAACGACGAGTGCGGGATGTAACACGCCCGGGAGTACGAATGGGTGGCGGGGTATACTATACTGACTTCTCGTTTCTTGACCTTGCGCCCTGTCCGCACCACGTACCTGGTAATCCCGCGGCGGTCGTATTGTTCTGCTTCACAGCTGGCTGTTGGCTTGCCTGAAATTATCTATCGAAAAAATGCAGGCAGGTTTAGGGGAGCCACTCTACGTTTAAACACAACACTGTCCTATGTCTGGTATGAACAGCTATATTCTGAGACAATACGGAAACCACAGGTTGCACTGTTTACACTCTAAATCTTAAATGTTTATCGCAATTAACAATCTTGATGATTCACAGTCCAAAATATAATTCAGACGAGCGTACGCGTAACCGACATGACGCGGGTGATTGTTGATGATGCGGAAGCCGAGTGATCGAACGAAAGTTCTTACGCTCGTCACACATACAGATTTCTAGTAATAGTCGTCCTTGACACTAGTAATGATATAACACTGTTCGTAAAGTTAATTTTTCAGTTCTCAGTTCTCACATGTACGAGCGTGCGCGTAACCGTCGCGGCGCGGCTCATTGTTGATGATGCGGAACGCGATGATCGAACGCGCGTTCTCACGCTCGCTACAAATCAATGACACTTGATTGCACTCTTTTGTGGTAAATAGTATTACTGATTCACATTTGTTCATTCTTGGAGACCGAACACGGCGCGGATGATCGGTGCTACGTGACACGCAACGAGAGGATGCATAAATACCTTATTAACGCCACTGCTCATTTACAATTACTTCTTGACGCACTTTCCTCTGAACCATTTCCATATGTCATCACTTTACTATAATAGCACTTGTAGCAACAATTCACCTGAATACTAACAATGCTTCTACATGCAGAGCTACACACTACACAACATAACAGTATCGTGTCCCGCGTTCGACTCACTACAGACGCGGCTGCCCGCAAAGATACTCCACAACAAAGCCAGCGATATGACAGTACGCTTACAGGGAAACCACCGATGAAGTCAGAAGACAAAGAATTGAAGGTCTTATTGGATAAAGATGATAGTCAGACTCAACAGGAACTTGCGGAACAATTGAGTGGGACGCAGAAATCCGCTTCTCTTCGGTTGGAAGCTGAGGGAAAGGTGCAGAAAGCGGGAAAACGGGTTCTGCACGAACTGAATGAAAGACAGCAAGCAAATCGAAAGACCACTTGTGAAATGCTGCTCGCCAGACACAAAAGAAAGTCGTTTTCCATCGAAGATTGACCGATGATGAAAAACGGATATATTTAGAGAATCCTAAGCGTCGTTAATCATGGGTGAAACTAGTCAAACCATCGACATCCACTGGAAGACCGCTTTGGAAAGAAGACAATGCCCTGTGTTTGGTGGGATCAGAAGGGTGTCATCTATTATGAGCTGTTAAAACATGGTGAAACTGTTAACACTGATCGCTACCAACAGCAAATGATCGATTCAAACCGAGCATATAGAAAAGGGCAACAGAAAGTCGTATTGCTACATGATAACGCCCCATCACCCACAGGGAAACGATCGAGGCGTTCAGTTGAGAAATACTAGAGCATGCGGCTTATTCTCCAGACTTGGCTCCGTCCGATCATCATCTATTTGCATCACTGGGGCACGCTCTCTCTGAACAACGCTTCGATTCGGATGAAAATTTACGAAAATGGCTAGCTGATTAGTTCGCTTCAAAAGAAGAATTTTTTTTGCGTGGCATTCATACGCTGCCGGAGAGGTGGGAGAAATGAATAAATGAATAAGTAGCAATGGAGATCATTTTGAATAAAATATTGTTTATCAGTTTCAAACAACAGACGTGTAATTATTGCAACCAAATTCCGGTTTCAAACTTCTCCACCTGGTAATACAGCCAGCAGAACCGGCTGGTACGCTATCTGATTGAAGGTATCTGACCGCCTATTAGAGTCCGCTGTTGGTCTTTATAGCGGCTTGGACTCTACTGCGGACACTTTCAGCGATTTGTTGTGGAATGACACCCCATTCGTCTTCAAGAGCCGAAACGAGCGAAGGTAATGATTTTGCACGCTGTGATCTGGAGCAACATCGATATTCTCACTCGTCCAAAATGTGTTCCATTAGGTCCTTGTCGGTAACCTGGGCAGGACAGTACACTTCAGGAATGTTATTTTCCACAACCTATATTGCCTCACATATGCTGCTTTAAGACAGGGTACAGTGTCATGCTAATACACTCCTGGAAATGGAAAAAAGAACACATTGACACCGGTGTGTCAGACCCACCATACTTGCTCCGGACACTGCGAGAGGGCTGTACAAGCAATGATCACACGCACGGCACAGCGGACACACCAGGAACCGCGGTGTTGGCCGTCGAATGGCGCTAGCTGCGCAGCATTTGTGCAACGCCGCCGTCAGTGTCAGCCAGTTTTCCATGGTATACGGAGCTCTATCGCAGTCTTTAACACTGGTAGCATGCCGCGACAGCGTGGACATGAACCGTATGTGCAGTTGACGGACTTTGAGCGAGGGCGTATAGTGGGCATGCGGGAGGCCGGGTGGACGTACCGCCGAATTGCTCAACACGTGGGGCGTGAGGTCTCCACAGTACATCGATGTTGTCGCCAGTGGTCGGCGGAAGGTGCACGTGCCCGTCGACCTGGGACCGGACCGCAGCGACGCACGGATGCACGCCAAGACCGTAGGATCCTACGCAGTGCCGTAGGGGACCGCACCGCCACTTCCCAGCAAATTAGGGACACTGTTGCTCCTGGGGTATCGGCGAGGACCATTCGCAACCGTCTCCATGAAGCTGGCCTACGGTCCCGCACACCGTTAGGCCGTCTTCCGCTCACGCCCCAACATCGTGCAGCCCGCCTCCAGTGGTGTCGCGACAGGCGTGAATGGAGGGACGAATGGAGACGTGTCGCCTTCAGCGATGAGAGTCGCTTCTGCCTTGGTGCCAATGATGGTCGTATGCGTGTTTGGCGCCGTGCAGGTGAGCGCCACAATCAGGACTGCATACGACCGAGGCACACAGGGCCAACACCCGGCATCATGGTGTGGGGAGCGATCTCCTATACTGGCCGTACACCACTGGTGATCGTCGAGGGGACACTGAATAGTGCACGGTACATCCAAACCGTCATCGAACCCATCGTTCTACCATTCCTAGACCGGCAAGGGAACTTGCTGTTCCAACAGGACAATGCACGTCCGCATGTATCCCGTGCCACCCAACGTGCTCTAGAAGGTGTAAGTCAACTACCCTGGCCAGCAAGATCTCCGGATCTGTCCCCCATTGAGCATGTTTGGGACTGGATGAAGCGTCGTCTCACGCGGTCTGCACGTCCAGCACGAACGCTGGTCCAACTGAGGCGCCAGGTGGAAATGGCATGGCAAGCCGTTCCACAGGACTACATCCAGCATCTCTACGATCGTCTCCATGGGAGAATAGCAGCCTGCATTGCTGCGAAAGGTGGATATACACTGTACTAGTGCCGAAATTGTGCATGCTCTGTTGCCTGTGTCTATGTGCCTGTGGTTCTGTCAGTGTGATCATGTGATGTATCTGACCCCAGAAATGTGTCAATAAAGTTTCCCCTTCCTGGGACAATGAATTCACAGTGTTCTTATTTCAATTTCCAGGAGTGTACAATTGTCGCCTCCGAACAGTACCTCTACTGCACTAGTACACAGTCCCTTAAAACGTGTTCGTATCCCTCTGCATTAAGAGCAATAAGGAGATCTAAACTCGAAACACTCGAAACACGTACTCATACCGCGACACTAGCTGCTCCGTATCCAGCTTATGGCACTACACATGACGAAAGTTCACGTTCCCCAGGCATTCATGAAACTCAAATCTACATCTACACCTACATCTACATCTACGTGATTACTCTGCTATTCACAATAAAGTGCCTGGCAGAGGGTTTAATGAACCACCTTCGTGCTGGCTCTCTACCGTTCCACTCTCGAACGGCACGCGGGAAAAACGAGCACTTAAATTTTTCCGTGCGAGCCATGATTTCTCTTATTTTATCGTGATGATCATTTCTCCCTATGTAGATGGGTGCCAACAGAATGTTTTCGCAATCGGAGGAGAAAACTGGTGATTGAAATTTCATGAGAAGATCCCGTCGCAACGAAAAACGCCTTTGTTTTAATGATTGCCACTCCAATTCACCTATCATGTCTGTGACACTATCTCCCCTATTTCGTGATAATACAAAACGAGCCGCTCTTCTTTGTACTTTTTCGATGTCATTCATGAGTCCCACACCGCACAGCAGTACTCCAGAATAGTGTGGACAAGCGTAGTGTAAGCAGTCTCTTTGGTAGACCTGTTACACCTTCTAAGTGTTCTGTCAATGAATCGCAGTCTTTGGTTTGCTCTACCCACAATATTATCTATGTGATCGTTCCAATTTAGGTTATTTGTAATTGTAATCCTTAAGTATTTAATTGAATTTACAGCCCTCAGATTTGTGTGACTTATCGCGTAATCGAAATTTAGCTGGTTTCTTTTAGTACTCCTGTGAATAACTTCACACTTTTTCTTATTCAGGGTCAATTGCCACTTTTCGCACCATACAGATATCTTATCTAAAACATTTTGCAAGTCGTTTTGATCATCTGATGACTTTACAGGACGGTAAATGACAGCATCATCTGCAAACAATCTAAGATGGTTACTCAGATTGTCTCCTATGTCGTTAATATAGATCGGGAACAACAGAGGGTCTATAACACTTTCTTGGGGAACGCTGGATATTACTTCTGTGTTACTCGATTACTTTCCGTCTGTTACTACAAACTGTGACCTTTCTGACAGAAAATAACGAATCCAGTCGCACAACTGAGGCGATACTCCGTAGGGTACGCAGTTTGATTTGAAGACGCTTGTGAGGAACGATGTTGAAAGCCTTCTGAAAATCTAAAAATATGGAATCAATTTGACATCCCCTGTCGATAGCACTTATTACTTCGTAAGTATAAAGAGCTAGTTGTGTTTCACAAGAACGATATTTTCTGAATCCGTGCTGACTATTTATTAATAAATCGTTTTCTTCGAGGTACTTCATAATGTTCGAATACAGTATATGTTCTAAAACCCTACAGCAAATCGACGTTAGTGATATAGGCCTGTAATTCAGCGCATTGCTCCTACTTCCTTTTTGGGTATTGATGTATCTTGAGCAATTTTCCAGTCATTAGGTACGTATCTTTCTTTGAGCGAGTGGTTGTATATAACTGCTAAATATGGAGCTATTTTATCAGCATACTCTGAGAGGTACCTGACTGATATACAAACTGGCCCGGAGGCTTTGCTTTTAATAAGTGATTTAAGCTGCATTGCTACACCGAGGATATCTACTTCTAAGTTTCTCATCTTGGCAGTTGTTCTTGATTGGAATTCAGGAATATTTACTTCGTCTTCTTTGGTGAAGGAGTTTCGGAAAACCTTCTTTAATAGCTCTGCTTTAGTAGCACTGTCATCAGTGAATCCACCGTTGTTATCGCGCCTTGAAGGTATTGATTGTGTCTTGCCTCTGGTGTGCTTTATGTATGATCAGAATCTCCTTGCATCCCATTGCAAGGTGATATAGCGCGATTCAACAGCCCAAATCAATCGTTTCCATTCATACACTGTCGAGTGGTGTCACTGTTTACACCACCGTAAGAGTCGCTTAGAGCTGACTATAGATATGTGTGGCTTAGACGGGTGCAGCTCGTCCGTTGCACGCCGTTCTTGTTTACTACCCACGCACAGTCATTGTGCTAGCTGGACTGTTGGCAAACACTTCGGAAACTCCCAAGTGATTACATTCACTGCTTTCATGCGACGCTTTACAACCACCCTCAGCAATGATCATCTGCCCCTGACTGCCATTATATAAGGTCTTGTGGCGTTACCTCCTGTCTCGCGATGAGGGGAGTGCTTGTATTTCTCAAAGATGCCACATTAATTTTACAGTCTGTAAATGATACAATTTAGTTTAGTATGACAGTGGTGACATGGAGGCAACCTACATTGAGTATGTTTCGTTTGTACTTAAATGGCACGCTGCAGTGCAGCATATCGAAGTTTGTATGATTCTGACGGCTAGACTACCTTATTGTAGCTGGTTCAAATGGCTCTGAGCACTATGGGACTTACCATCTATGGTCATCGGTCCTCTAGAACTTACAACTACCTAAACCTAACTAACCTAAGGACATCACACAACACCCGAGGCAGGATTCGAACCTGCGACCGTAGCGGTCTCGCGGTTCCAGACTATAGCGCCTAGAACCGCTCGGCCACTCTAGCCGGCCATATTGTAGCTTATCGTATGTTTTCACTTTCTTTTGCGTTGGGTCAGGCCAAGAGAAAGTTGGCGGGCGTCTTTCTTTGGAAACAGGAAGCGATCAGATTTGCGTAATTATCGCTATAAAATATTGAGTACAGCAGAAAAATGAGTGGATTAGATGTATAAGGAGGTTCTGGCTCTTAATAAAAAAAGCAGTTAGCGAAAGAACACCAATGGTGTCCGATCTTTCGTGTCCGAAGAACCCGCTGCCGACTTCGCCTGTTTTTCCCTGAAAGACACATATATCAAGTTACAATGGAATGAGTCCCCTTAGCTGCATACAGGCTGAAAATGTGTGCCGCTACCGGACTCGAACCCGGGATCTCCTGTTTACATGGCAGACGTTCTATCAATATTTTGTGTTGTTGTTGACCGTTGTGTTTGGTCGTTGCGGACGTCCCATGACATACGGTCAAGTTCGTTTGTTGATCCTTCCACTCAGTTTTTTTTTTAATTACAGAGGCCAACCAGCTCTCTGACCGAACACGATGAACTACTTTGCCGGCTTCCATCTGAGACACCGAGGACACACAAATAGTGCGACTGCGGCGACTTATCTCTGGCAGGTCTCCTGTGAGACCCAAATTCGCAACTTGTTGTCCCGCACTTTATTCATAGGGCCCCTGCCCTTTATACTCATTACTCGCAGTTTTATGCCGATTCCCGTAAGAGTTCGGGCACTGTATCTGCATTCGCTCAGAAGAAGATGGTCAAATGGCCGGTGAGCCTTAACTATGTACAGGATGGTCCATTGATAGTGACCGGGCCAAATATCTCACGAAATAAGCATCAAACGAAAAAACTGCGAAGAACGAAACTCGTCTAACTTGAAGGGGGAAACGGCGCCATGATTGGTCCGCTACATGGCGCTGCCATAGGTCAAACGGATATCAACTGCGTTTTTTTTTAAAATAGGAACCCCCATTTTTATTACTTATTCGTGTAGTACGTAAAGAAATATGAATGTTTTAGTTGGACCACTTTTTTCGCTTTGTGATAGATGGCGCTGTAATAGTCACAAACGTACAAGTACGTGGTATCACGTAACATTTCGCCACTGCGGACGGTACTTGCTTCGTGACACATAACCCGTGTTAAAATGGAGCGTTTACCAATTGCGAGAAAGGTCGATATCGTGTTTATGTATGGTTATTGCGATCAAAATGCCCAACGAGCGCGTGCTATGGATGCTGCTCGGTATCCTGGACGACATCATCCAAGTGTCTGGGCCGTTCGCCGGATAGTTACGTTATTAAAGGAAACAGGAAGTGTTCAGCCACATGTGAAACGTCAACCACGCCCTGCAACAGATTATTGTTAATCAGGGCCATTCTTTTGTAGGGATTATTGAATGTCAGATTGCGTCATTTATAAAATTTTTCACAGGGCATGTTTCACATGTGCGAACATTAGAGAAGGCGAACTACTCGCTGTTGAGAGGAATGTTGTTACACGTATTGCCAAGTAGGTGTTTTAGCTGCTGTCGCGGTTAATCCGCACATCAGTAACAGACAAATTGCGCGAGAATCGGGAATCTCAAAAACGTAGGTGTTGAGAATGCTACATCAACATCGATTGCACCCGTACCATATCTCTATGCACCAGGAATTGCATGGCAACGACTTTGAACGTCGTGTACAGTTCTGCCACTGGGCACGAGAGAAATTACGGGACGACGACAGATTTTTTGCACGCGTTCTATTTAGCGACGAAGCGTCATTCACGAACAGCGGTAACGTAAACCGGCATAATATGCACTATTGGGCAACGGAAAATCCACGACGGCTGCGACAAGTGGAACATCAGCGACCTTGGAGGGTTAATGTATGGTGCGGCATTATGGGAGGAAGGATAATTAGCCCCCATTTTGTCGATGGCAATCTAAATGGTGCAATGTATGCTGATTTCCTACGTAATGTTCTACCGATGTTACTACAAGATGTTTCTCTGCATGACAGAATGGCGATGTACTTCCAACATGATGGATGTCCGGCACATAGCTCGCGTGCGGTTGAAGCGTTATTGAGTAGCGTATTTCATGCCAGGTGGATTGGTCGTCGAAGCACTATACCATGGCCCGCACGTTCACCGGATCTGACGCCCCCGGATTTCTTTCTGTGGGGAAAATTGAAGGATATTTGCTATCGTGAACGACCGACAACGCTTGACAACATGGGTCAGCGCATTGTCAATGCATGTGTAAGTAGGCTGTTTAGGTTTTTATGTTGGTAACGCCACGTAGCGCTCTGTATGAAAATCACTGACTGTGCTGTGTGCAGTCTGTGGCTGGTTTGCATTGTTGGAATATTTGCCATTGTAGTGTTGAGCAGTTGGATGTGAACAGCACGTAACGCTCCGCAGTTTGAGGTGCGCCGCCAGCAGTGGTGGATATGGGGAGAGAGATGGCGAAGTTTTGAGAGCGGATGATCTGGACGTGTGTCCATCAGAAAGAGTAAATTTCTAAGACTGGATGTCATGAACTGATATATATATATATATATATATATATATATATATATATATATATATATATATATTGATTTTTGAACACTATTAAGGTAATACATTGTTTTTTCTCTATCAAAATCTTTCATTTGCTTAGTATGTCTATCAGTATTTTGTGCCTTCAGTAGTTAGAATCTTTTATTTAGCTGGCAGTATTGGTGCTCGCTGTATTGCAGTAGTTCGAGTAACGAAGATTTTTGTGAGGTAAGTGATACATGAAAGGTATAGGTTATTGTTAATCAGGGCCATTCTTTTGTAGGGATTATTGAATGTCAGATTGCGTCATTTATAAAATTTTTCAAAGGGCATGTGTCACATGTGCGAACATTAGAGAAGGCGAACTACTCGCTGTTGAGAGGAATGTTGTTACACGTATTGCCAAATGCATTGAGGTTGGCGGACATCATTTTGAGCATTTATTGCATTAATGTTGTATTTACAGGTAATCACGCTGTAACAGCATGCGTTCTCAGAAATGATAACTTCACAAAGGTGCATGTATCACATTGGAACAACCGAAATTAAATGTTCAAACGTACGTACGTTCTGTATTTTAATTTAAAAAAACCTACCAGTTACCAACTGTTTGTCTAAAATTGTGAGCCATATGTTTGTGACTATTACAGCGCCATCTATCACAAAGCGAAAAAAATGGTTCAACTAAAACATTCATATTTCTTTACGTGCTACACGAATATGTAATAAAACTGGGGGTTCCTATTTTTTAAAAAAACGCAGTTGATATCCGTTTGACCTATGGAAACGCCATCTAGCGGGCCATCTGGTTTCCCCCTTCAAACTAGCCAAGTTTCTTTCTTTGTAGTTTTTTCGTTTGACGCTCATTTCGTAAGATATTTGGCCCGGTCACGATTAATGGACATGTCCGAAAGAACAGATACCATCTTTATGTATATATACATAAATTACAATGTAATTTGAATAAATGATAAGGAGACAAGATGGGTGCTTGAAGTGATGATGGAGTAGACACAATGTATGGATATAAATAGCATTTATCCACCAAACATTTAAAAACTGTAGGACTTACATCTGCTCAGCTTCAGCTCCCAAGAACAAGCGATAAGTCAACAAGAAGATGACAAAGGACAACACCTCCTTCACCTTTTCCTCGGTGGCTTTATATTTATCCCCTATACAGTTTCTGGAAGTATCAGCGTCTCAAATGGATTCTTTGCACATTTAGAAAATAGATAGCTTCTTTTCCTTATAAATTTGTTTTCTGGTATTATACATTCTCACATCACAAATTGATCAAGGAGAAACTAAAGTAAGAAAAGAAATAATAAGTAACGCTTGAGATTGCCTGGTCTTTGTTTATCTGCGGTTGTTCCTTCCCGTTTCCTCTTCACAGTCACTTCCCCAACAGTCGACTTGGGCAGCCTTAGAAGGGCTGTAATATCCCTGACCGAGCTGTTATTTAGGCGACATCCAATGGCGATCCCTCGTTCGGAGCCACTGAGTTCTACTGACCGACCCGTTGTACTGCTGTGCTTCAGTGCTTCACTTCAGAACTCCCCGCTCCCTTTTATATTGGGCCAGCCGCCTCTCATTGACATCTAGTGATCACTTCCGCGTTACATAGGGGTGTCGGGATGCTTTTGATCAGGTAGCGGGGCTTGGCGGCGATTGTCGGTGCCGGTGGGAGCGTGGACGCGTCCCGCCGCCGCCGCCGCCGCCGCCGCCGCCGCCGTCGCCCCGGTACGGAATGCCGGCCCGCTACCTGGCGGCCGCTCGCGCTCTTTATGGCATTCCGCGCGGGCGCTGACTGGGGGCAGCTGCCGGTAGCTCGCCGCCGACACCTACTGTGCTCGCCGCAGCCTCCGCCGCCGTTCGGAATTTCAGGGTGCCGGCCAGTTTTCCCTGCACGTGGTCGGAGCCACATTTGCACGCCAGTGACGTCACCTGTACATCTCCATTTGCCCTCACCTCGAGAAAGCGAGTGTGAGGGAAGATGATTACGTTCTGTTACAGCGTGGTGTCAGGTAATTGTTATTTAATGCAGTGTTGCTGACTGCACAATAGCAATGTGTGGCTCATAAAAGTCAAGCACTTTAAAGTGAGTAAAATAATTTCTACGGAGGAAAAAAACATGGCTTTAGCATGTGGAAACTATTAATTTGAGGGTAAGATGAAAACTCTGCCTATAGTGGAAGGCTCCGTTTTTAGGGTTCCTTACCTCAGTTGGTATAAAACGGAACCCTTAAAGGATCAGTATACACTGAAGCGCCAAAGAAACTGGTATAGGCATTCGTATTCAAATACAGAGGGATACAAACAGGCTGAATACGGCGCTGCGGTCGGCAACGCCTCTATAAGACAAGTTCAAAATGGTTCAAATGGCCCTGAGCACTATGGGACTTAACATCTGAGGTCATCAGTCCCCTAGAACTTAGAACTACTTAAACGGCCGTCTAAAAGACCCATTCACAATAAGTGTGTGAATGTGTGTGTCTCCCAAATTATTGTAGATATTGAAATAAAAGCTGAGGACAACACAAATTCTACATCTACATCTACATCCATACTCCGCAAGCCATATATGAAGCCATATATGAAAAACAAACGAGTGGTTGACCCCAAACAATGCAGCAACTCCCTGTACAAAGACCTGCTCGCATCCGCAAAAGACAACGTTACGCATCTGGTGGAACAGCAACGATGTGGTGTACTACGAATTGCTTCCAATAAGTGTAACCATCACTGCTGACATTTATTGTCAACAACTGAGACGCCTTGCAGACGCAGTCGAAGAAGAACGACCAGGAAGACTGCGTGAAGTGATACTGCTCGATGATAACGTCCACCTGCTTTCTGCTACACTTCAAAAAACACTGTGCAGGAGTTGGTTTGGGAAGTCATTCCACGCCCACCTTATTCACCTGATTTGTTTGCCCTCGGATTTTTACGTCTTCCGCTCTCTGTGGAATAGCTTTCAAGGCGCTTCCTTTCTGAATAAAAATGCGCTGCGTACATGGCTCTACGAATGAAATGACGCAACTTCAGAGACTTCACTGGTATCTTACAGATACGGTTTTATGAATATATACTGAAGCGACGAGTGAAAATTTGAACCAACGCCAGGTATTTAACCCGGGTCTCCTGCTTAATAGGCAGGCGCGTTAGCAACTAAGCCACCTTGGCGTAGCAATTGATACAACTGCACGAATTGCCCTGGCACGCTCCCTCCTCGATCCAAATTCTGGGGCGGCACTGACAATATGGATCGAAGAGAGTAATCTGTTGAGTTGTGTGAACGGCTATACCAAAGTGGCTTAGTGGCTAACGCACCTGCCTAGTAAGGAGGATGCCCATGTTCGATTCATGGTCTTGGTACAAATTTTCAGTCGCCGCTTCAGTTTATGAACATAAAATGGCTCGACGAGTTATTCCTCTCAAAATGAAATGATTTCTACAGGCACGGAATCGTAAAGTTATCGCAGTATTGGCAGACTATTGTAAATAGTAAAGGAGAATATATTATTGACGACTTGTGTACCTGTGGTGTTTATTAAACTTTTCGAAAAACGCTTCGAACTTATGCACCTACCCAATACTTTCAGTTCGTCTGTGTTCGGCAGGGTAGACAAGATGAGCTCGGTGTAGAACGCAGCATGTCATTGTGTAAGTGCTTGGCGAGACGGTTTCATGTAATTCGGTTGTGCATAGACTTGCAGATCTGCAGTACCATTCTGTTAATCATCGGTGACATACTTGCATTTCATGGTTGAATGATCTTTACCTCACACAGCAAATATGTTACATCCAACGTCAGTAGACTTGTCGAATTCCACGTTCCGTTGAAACGTCCCCTTTCAACATTTATACATGACTGTGCTTAAACTGACACACAATATTTTGTTAGCGCAACGCAATCTGACTTTCAAAATTCCCTACAAAAGAATGGCCCTGACTAACATTAAACTATACCTTTCACAAATCACTTACCTCACAAAAATCTTCGCTGCTCAAGCTACTGCAATACAGGAGCGCCACTACTGCCAACTAAATAAAAGATTCAAACTACGGAAGGCACTAACTACTGATAGGGATAGTTAGCAAATGAAAGATATTAATAGAGAACAAACAATGTATTTACCTTGATATCATCATATATAAATATAGCAGTTCATGACAAATTTCAAAACTCCGCCATCTCTCTCCCCATATCCACCACTGCTGGCGGCTCACCTCCAACTGCGCAACGCTACGCGCTGTTCACATCCAGCTGCCGCTGCCCAACACTACAATGGCAGACAACAATGCAAACTAGCCACAGACTGCACACAGCACAGCCAGTGATTTTCATATTGAGCGCTACGTAACGTTGCCAATAAGAAAACATAAACAGCCTACTTACATAGAGAAAACATAAACAGCCTACTTACATAGCCCCCATGCTCCCCACAAAAAATTTTACAAATTTTTTTTTGGGCAGTGGCCAATAATGATTTGATAAAATTTTTCATAATTACAATAACAAAGAAATCAAATGCACACACTTATTGATACAATGTTGGTCAAAAGCTAAAATTTTCTCACAGTCCATAAAGACAGTCCTGATCGTTCATCAAGGTAAAATAGTAGTGTTTTCCTCAAAGTCTGAGCAGTAGAAGAAAATGCACACGGAAGTAGTGGATTTCCATGCAGTCTTGAAGAAGTAGCGTTGTCCTTCCAACGGAAAGACAGTGCTGACTCTTGACATGCTGACAGATAATGGGCCACAACAGAGCAAACCCACAGCAGAGTCATTCGACGATTTGAAGAATATTGGTAGGTAGGTCATCACAGAGCAGACCCACTGGAGTCCTGGTAGAGATTGTGGTATTGGTGGGCCACCAGAGGTGCAGACCCACTGCAGTCCTTGTAGAAATAATGGCGTTGGTGGGTCATCATAGATGCAGAGCCACTGTAGTCCTTGTAGAGATGGCCAGCAGCCATCTGTTGCGATCTGTTGCGACTGTGCAGGTGCACACTCACCATCGAGGAGTCTTGCGAATAATATAGCAAGTCCATAAACCACCACTTGTGCACTCACAAAGTTTTTGGAATTGTCCTTAGAACCAGCAATGCTGTTATCCAGTCCCTTGCTGAATTAGTAACACACGTGCAAACACTAACAGTTCCAACTTCTCACATATTGTCCATATACTATGACCAACAGAAACGTGTGCAGTAAAATGTAACTTAATTTGAAGAACTGGTGTCTATACAATTATAAATTTACAACATGAAAATAAAATTACAAAGGTACAAAATACATCATTAAAGAACATAACAATACAGATAACATTTGCAGTAACACAGCCTTTACAAAGGAATAGAAATAAACATATACATCAGTGGAATTATGACATGAGTACATACATAAAGGATCACAATAACTTTTGAAACATCAACTTCACACATGAGCATTGAACAGAACAGAATTAATAATGTCTAACATCTTTAAAAAGTAAATAACATATTATTAATGCCAATTATATTCGAGGATAACAGTATTCCTCATCATAGTGAATGTAGCTTAATATTAAAAGAAAAAAAATTCTATGAAACTACACAGAGACAGGAAAATAACAAATACACAAGGGTACACAAACATATAGTGGGATAACACAAAAGGGAAAGGACAGGGTTTGTTTTACTGCAGTATTTTGCATGGAGATCTCCCTTTGTTCATCATTATTCCCTAAAAGTCCTATCTAAGCCTGCCTTCTGTATTTTGTTCACATCCTCTGTCAATAATAGTTTTTCTCCACTGTACAGTATCCTATTTCTTATAAATTTATAATAGTTAGTTTCTTATATAGTCTACCCCCTCTTAAGCTAACTTAAATCTACTGAGCTCAGATGCTAAACTAAGGGACGAGGCAATGCAGCAGCACATAAAACAATTAATATAAACAGCAATAAAAAAAATGGAAAATCGCAAAGCAAGCTACAGTAAATCTAAATTACCAAGCAATTCAACATTACAACTAATATGAGCCAATGTGCAGCAACAAAAAAATAAATCTGGATTAGCAGAGTAACACAAATTAAAGTTCAGTAGCACTATGCCTGGCAAACAGCAGCTTATATCTAAACATGACATAGCTCAAGCAGAAAAAATAGTACACTAAAGATAACAATGCAGATAAGAGAAATGTATAATCACATCTTAATGTCTAAGTAATTAAAGTGGTGCACCACAACAACTTATTGTAAAAAAAATATTACCATGTACTTGAAAAGAAAATTATGTGTCCAGTTACTGTTACTAGTCCCTTCTTGTTGTTCTTTCCTTTCCAAGTGCTCCTTTTTTTTAAAGAATGTGGATCACAAAATTATTATTTAATAGATCTGTTGACAGAAAGTGTTCACATTAGCAAATGCATTTAATTTTATTTTATGAAACCAATGCTGCAACACAGCTGGAAAACAGATGTCAAATGAAATAAGCAATTACGCAAACCAAAGCATAAAAATATCATTCAATAGTCATGTGGCATTTCGTAAGTCAGTAGCTCTCAACTCTCGTAGAAAGACACTTGTCATAATCAGGTTTGCAGATGTAAAAATATTTCTTGTCATTTTATTAGGCATTTCAGTAAATATCATAAATTACGAGCTCCACAGTATGCTTTCAACAAGGAAATGTCAGTAGCACGGACAATGGCCTCCCCTTTTTTTTTTCTACCTGTGCCGCTGCAAGGCTAATGGCTTTTTTTTTTTTTTTTTTTTTTTCGGTTGGCTGTCGCCCAGGTGGGTGCCCGCGACGCGTTACGTGCAGGTGGTCACTTAACTTTCTTACGGAAATATTTACGACAGCAGTTTCCGCTACAGTGACAGTCTCACATAAAGATATTTCACAGGTCAAGAATTTGCGTTACAAATCTGTAGAAACAAAATGCTATTGATATAACAGTGTCCAAAAAAATTTTCGTCTGCATTGTAATACATTCATGCATATACACACACATTTCATAACTCTTAAAGTACGTTTCTTGGTTTCCAACATCCTTTTCATAAATCAGAGTCCCTAAACACTACTCATTATTCCTTACCTCATTATACATATACATATTCGTCGACACTTCTTCACTATTTCATCATGAGAAATACGTAGCATAATAAACATTCCTCAACAACATAATACACATCGTCGTCGTAATAATAACATCATAACACTTCAGTCAAATCTCAAAATCATCGTAACTTCCTCCAATAATTTCTAAGCCTAAAAAAATTCTCTGCTCATGTCAAAAGTGTCAGCTGCCTCAAACGTACTTTAAAAATCATGAT
This sequence comes from Schistocerca serialis cubense, assembly GCF_023864345.2. Lineage (NCBI taxonomy): Eukaryota > Metazoa > Arthropoda > Insecta > Orthoptera > Acrididae > Schistocerca > Schistocerca serialis. The sequence continues at coordinate 186,703,437 of NC_064646.1, read as the reverse complement.
CTCATACCAAATACATCATTCAAAGCTCTCATAGTATCACAATGATTCCGAAAAAATATGAACAGTTTACAAAGTACAGACAAAATATAGTTTCATAAGTGTGAAGTTATCCAACTGTGTAATTACGTAAACATCTGTCACTGATATAGTAAAATAAATGTTTGTCTCTCTCAGTTAAATGATCAGATAGCTGTGTAATTTGTGTGTTAGAGAAATATGGTACCGATGTGTAAAGTTGTATAAGCAAATACCATATTAGCTAGGGTTCCTTGTGCTTGCCAAACACATGGTACACAAAGTAGGCGTGTACCCCCCTGAGGATTAATGTAATTATACCCTCAGGTGTTACAGATTACACCAATGGAATGAAATATATCACGGAAAACTTTCTTTGTAATTCAAAAATCTTTAAAAATAAATGTTTTAAGTATAAAATTGATCACTCAAATACGTGTACTGTAGCGCTAAACTGTGCGTCTTGCAACATAATCTCTGTGGAAGTGTCGTAGTTATCGTCCTCAGAAAGTTAAGTTCTGCAGAAGTCAATGTACTTACCTCATGATAAACAAAAGTGAAATGCTTTGCGTATAGATATCGTAGTTATTATGCTTATTGGCGTGATGAAGAAAGTACTGTACAGTAACGTATTGTTGTGCCACGAAAAAGGCTGTCTCATTCTTGCTATACCACAAAAGTTACTACTAAAACATGTTTTTCTTTCCAGAAGAATTCAGAAAACTGTGCAGATATAAAACAGATACACCGCAAAAGCAACATTGTAAATTGTCACTCATTAGTAGCGTCGTGATAAAAATCGTGTAGCTGTCACATAAACTAACCTCTGTGTCATCTGGTATCTCTCAGAAAGCACTTTAAATTCAGAATGTATTTTCAAATAAACCAAAATGTTGCATTAAAATCTCATTAGCAGTACTGGTAAATGTTCTAAGTATGTGAGCCTTATAGTCGTTACGTAATCGTGCAACAAACAAGCAAGAATGTACACACACAATAACACTGTGACATCTGTTCACTATAACAATGCATTCGTCATTTCTGTTTAAATAAGTTCTCTTGCTTCTTGATTGGATATTTAACTTCAAACATTGTTGTATGTTAACAGATTCTAAGTCTGACAAAGCATATTAGTAATGTGAAGCGAAAAATTTTATGACAAAGACTAAGTTAAAAAGCAGATTATCTTTCAATAAACGGTTTTACATGTGAAATGTGGTGTAAACCTTTACTCTTCCTAGTACGCAGAGTTTCAACTTCAACGCAATTATCATGTGGTATACGTCGGATTCTGTAAGGTCCATTGTAAACTAGAAAGAATTTGTGACTCAAGTGTTTCTTCTTATGTGACAATGAATGAGCTTTAATGAGAACTTTCTGACCAATATACAACTTCTTTGCATTTGCTTTACCGTGTAGTTTTCTCCTTTTGTCTGCTGCAGATTTTATATTTTTAAGAGCCAAATCAATTATGTCTTTGTGTCGAAGTTTACGTGTATTCGGGAAAGGTACAAGCTCTCTGATTCTGTTCGGTGGTTCTTCATTCTTCAGTACAAGAGTAGGTGGTAAAGCAGTGGAGTCGTGAGGCATTTCATTCAGCACGTTTTGAAATAAGTGTAAATATCTGTCCCAATGCTGATGCTTTCTGTGACAATAAAGTCTGCAAAGCTTATTGATTTCTTTCATAATCCGTTCGGAGGGGTTACAATGTGGTGAGTACAATGAAATAAAAACAGGTTTGATTTTATGATTCCGAAGCGTGCGTGACCAAACAGCAGAACTAAATTGCGGTCCGTTATCTGAAATGACTTTAGCAACGTGGCCAACTTCACGTAAGAAATTTTTAACAAAGGCGTTGGAGACAGATCGTCCAGTGGCTTTACGTAACGGAGTGAAAGAAACAAATTTTGAAGTAAGTTCAACAGCGACTAGAACGTACGAAAATCCATTGGATGTTCTGACAAGCGGTCCCAAGAGATCAACAGCAGCAAATTCTTTTAATTTAGAAGGAATAATAGGAAACAACGGAGCACGATGTGAGACAGTAGATGGTTTCGCCTTTTGACAAAGTTTACAAATAGACAAGACTCTTCGAATTCTTTTTTCCATATTGTTAAAATAACAAGTCGTTCGAAGAGTATGATAACATTTTCGTGGACCAAAATGTGCGTAGCTGACATGAATGTACCAAATGAGCTTATTAACAAAATCGTCAGGAATGCAAAGTACCCATAGCTTGTCATCAACAGTGCAGCGTTTGAACAGTATGTTGTTTCTAACCAGGTAATAATGCCGAATCTGTGTGTGTGTCTTTTCATGCCATTTGCTCTTGATGTCTTTCCAAATCGGATCTTTATCTTGTTCGTGAGCAATGTCCTTTAAAGATGTGGTGATGAAGTTTTCAAAGGCGACTTTCTGAATGTAAAGAATACTGAAATTTTTCTCGAGGTTGCCTTCTGTGGTACTTTTCTCAAGCCCAGCCGGTGCGCGTGACAGTGCGTCCGCAACAATGTTCTCCTTGCCGGGAATGTAGACTATTGTGAAGCGGAATTCTTGCAGAAACAATACCCAACGTTTTAATCTGTCATGATTTAATTTTGAAGACATAAGAAATTGTAATGCACGATGATCACTGTACACTTTTACGTGCTTACCAGAAAGAAAGAAACGGAATTGGTTAAATGCCCAAACGATAGCTAAAGCTTCTAATTCAGTAACGGAATAATTTTTTTCAGATTTTGTTAGCACTCGGCTAGCAAAAGCAATGGTTTTCTGAATGGTAGTGTCATTTTCTATGGCTTCTTGAAATAAATGGGCACCAAGACCGACTTTAGAAGAATCCGTGCTAAGGCAGAAATCTTGTGACAGATCTGGATGAGCTAAGATTGGCGCGTGAAGTAACGCTTCTTTCAAAGAATTGAATTCCAACTGTGCTTGTTCGTCCCAGTCCCAAATAGTATTTTTTCCAGTGAGAGAACAAAGTTTTGGTGTAACAAGAATTTGCATATTCAGAAAACGACGGTAAAAATTTACGAGACCCAGAAAACTGCGGACTTGTCTTTTTGTGGATGGAACTGGAATGGCTCTGATTGCTTCTAACTTTTCAGGATCCGGCTGAATGCCTTCAGAAGAAGTAATATGTCCCAAAAACCTCACCTTTGACCTACCGAATTCAGACTTTTCCAAGTTAACTGTAATTCCAGATTCTGCAAAAATACGTAACAAACTGTTGAGGATGCGATTATGTAGTTCCCATGAAGCTTCTGCTATTAGAATATCGTCCACATATAAGGTGATGTGACGTTTTAAGAACTCAGGTAATATGGAATTTAGCCCGCGAATGAATGCTGCTGAAGAAATGTTCAAACCAAAGGGAAGTTTCCGAAACTGATAACAAACGCCGAAACAAAGGAAAGCTGTGTATTTTCTACATTCTGGATGAAGTTCTATCTGATAAAAGCTGGATCGGAGATCAATGAAAGACAACACTTTTACACCATTAAAATTTTGAAGAAGTTCTTCCAACGTTTGCGGCCTGTCTGTTTCAGGAATAATGATCGTATTGATTTGTCTCGAATCTAAGACAAGCCTGATCGATCCATTTTTCTTCTCAACAACATGTAATGGATTGTTGTATGAGCTTACTGCAGGCTCAATAATGCCCTCGTCGAGCATAGATTGTATTTCTGTTCTAACACGGTCCCTATAATGTGCTGGAATTACATATGGTCTAACACAAAATTTAGTATGCTCACGAACACGAAATTGGTATTGAAATCCCTTGATTGTTCCTGTTTTATGAGTAAAAACTGTGGAATGTGCTTGTAAAATCTCAAAAAGGTCCTGCCTATCAGTGTCATTACAATTCTCAATTGTTTGAATTTTATTCTGAATTAACTTATTAGTGTCAAATGCGCCGTCGATATCATCCCTGTCAGTACTTGCAGAGTGATTGCTAGTGTCTAGTTCCGTAGAAAAGTCCGAACTGTTGTCTAACAGAAGGTAAAGCCGATTAATTTCCTCGTCATGGTTTGAGAGCCAATCTTCAAATTTCAAAGCTATTGACTTACCTTCTTTCTCTAAACCTATTTCAGCATCGTGAAAGTTTAAGATTGCTTTGTATTCATTCAAAAAGTCTACTCCCAATATAATTTCCGTCGACAATAATGGAACAATGAGAAAGCTCATAGAGAAGCTGTGGCTTTGACAATAGAATTCTAAGTTGGTTTGTTGGTGTACATCTACACTTTTTCCAAAGATTGCACCTTGTAATTTAATCTTACGTAACGGAAGTGTGGGACAGTCGTTCGATTTGTTGCATTTGCTAAAGGCTGTTTCACTAATTACTGAGATGGGACTGCCAGAGTCAAGTACTGCCGTAAATTTTGCGTCATTTACTGTAATGTGAATCATAGGATATGCAATATTGTTATGTTTTATGTCGTGTTCCTGGAGTAAGATGTCCCTAATGTCTTCCATTTTTACGTAATTACTAGCTACGGCAGCTGCGTCGTTGGTGTCATAAGAACGTTTTGTGGCTGCCAGCGGTGTGAGTCATTGCCTATTGTCTCTTTGTTGGCGAGCGTCGTTATTGGGATTTGGAGACCTAACTTCTACAAATTCACCGTGACGAGAGGGCCCTGCCCTGTTTAAATCCCGCCAGTTCTGATGCAATTCAGGTCTGTCGTTACGATCACATCGTCTGTCGTCATGTCGGTAGTTCCTGTAGTTTCTTTCTTGTCGGTTAAGTGGTGGAGAATTTCTCCCTGAATCGTAACTGCGCGCTGGACCGTTGCGTCTAAAGTTATTCTGTCTCCCTTGATAATAATTATTTTGGTTCCCAAATTGTCTGTTTCTCTGATTGTCTCTGTGATAGTCACTACCGCGGAGAGGTGATCTTTCCCTGTAATTATTACTACTCTGCCAACGGTTGTAATACGGGTGGTGTCTGTTTCGGTCATGATTTGTGTTGTGAGAATAGCCTTGTCGCGTCCAGTTATTACTTCTTTCATCGCGGAATTGCGACGGATGTGACCTGTAATTGTTGTGCTCCTGCGTTCCGCGATTGTCAGTGTCACTTTCCAGTTCTTGTAACAGTCCCTGAAAAGCTTCAATGTCGTCTTTGCAACGTCCTGCCAAAATAATATGTCGTAAATGTTCAGGTAATTTGATTAAGCAAATGCGGATGAGTTCTGAGGGGCTGTATGGGTTTTACAGGTACTGATTCTTGTGCAACATGTCTTCAAAATATTTCACAAGACTGGAGAATTCAGATTGTTCGAAATGTTTCATCATTATGATACCATGTTTTACTCGGTCTTGTGTGGCTTGAGACCAATATGCTGAGAGGAAAGGCATGGTAAAATTCTCCTTCACTGTGGCAATCGTGAATGACCGATCGCATTCTTACAGCTGGTTCATTCTCTAAGTAGCCACACATAAATTCTAATCTGTGCTCCAATGACCAGTTGGGAGGAAAACAATGAGAGAAATGATGGAGCCACGCTTGTGGATGAATGTCGTTGCCGGAATTCTTAAATGTTTTGAATTTACGTGTAGTAATGAACAGCTTATAGTCAAAATCATCATGTCGGCGAGTCGCATGTCGGTCATTGTTACGTCGTGTCGGCTGTTCAATCTCAAAATTCGGTGCACATTGCCAATTTCTTTCATAATTTCCGAAATGCCCTGTGTTATTATTTTGCGGCTTTTCCGTATTTCTAAGTCCCTCTTCCCGTGTTGGAGCGCGAGTGTCCTCTGAAATACGTAATTCTTGTATTACCTGTGTCAGCTGATCTTGTACTTCCCGGATTTCTCTTTGGTGTTGTGTATTAATTTGATTCTGATTTTGTTTGAATTTCCTAATTTGTTCGTACTCTTCTGTGTCATTAAAGACTACCGGTCTTGCGTCAATCAGATTATCATCTACCTTCGTAGATAAATTAGTGAACTGATCCAAAAGTTCGGCTACTTTCTCCGATAGTGTACTTATTTCCTCAGTGTGTTTTTCTGAACCAAGTTTCAGAGTATCTACTGTGTCCTTAAAGTTTTCCTGAGTTTTTGCGAGTTGCGTAACCGAATCGGTAGATGCAACTGAGTCAAATTTAGCTTGCAAGGTCTCATGATTTTCATGAACAATAATTTGCAGTTCTTTTATGGCTGCTTCGTGATTCTGTAATGCATTTTCATGCCGCGAAAAAATAGGTTGAAAATGCTCACAAATTTGTTTTTACGTCATTACAGACTTTTTGACATTTCGATTCAATGTGATGTAACTCAGTAGTTAAATCTTCACGCGTTTGTTCAAGAGTTTGTTCCAATGAGTCTAACTTTTGAAGCTGTTGCTGTGTTTGTCTCTGATTTTGTTCCATTGTGTCTAACTTTTTGAGATTTTGTTCCACTGTGTCTAACTGTTGCTGTGTTTGTCTCTGGTGTTGTTCCATTGTGTCTAACTTTTTGAGATTTAGTTCCACTGTGTCTAACTGTTGCTGTGTTTGTCTCTGGTGTTGTTCCATTGTGTCTAGCTTTTCAAGCTTTTGTCCCATTTGTTGCATTAATTGTAATAACAATGCACTGGTGTCTGAAACATGTTCCTCAGTGCTTTTCGGCAGTGAAGTTGCACCGGCAACATTCACATTTTGACAAGCGGAAAATGTGTCTTGACTCATTTGAGAAAACCTGAGTCTGCAGTATTTGCAATATTGTGTTCTGTCATTCCCGATTCCTGAGGCGAGCTGTTGCCGACCAATCGATCGATAACGCTTCCCTGTTCACTACCTGTTTCACTGTCTACACCATTGTTTGCCGCCCGCTCCATTTCCCTATGCGAAATTACCAAATTACTACTCTGAACATTAGTTAATTCATTACTCTGCGGCGCTAACACACTGCCTTCGTCTTCACTGTCATTTCTCAGTTTACTTTGGAGCCTAGTATTACGTTTTTCACACGCCATAATTGTCACAATATTTCACACGATAACACAGAAAAGCACAATTTGAAGAGCAAAATAAAATAACATAGCAATGGAAATAATGTCTACTTAATTGCCAGCGCAGCTGCGAAATACTTGGTGCAAATCTACATGCATGCCACAACTGTTTTACTGTACAACAATGAAAAACTACAACTACAAAGGAAATTCTCTCTATGATTACGCGCTACCAATAAACAATAGCTACACCAATTACACAAACTACAAGAAAAAAAATCAGAAGATTCCAGTGAGGTATCCTCGGCTAAGGGTCGCCATGTGAAACGTCCCCTTTTTATCAATTACAAATGACTGTGCTTAAACTGACACACAATATTTTGTTAGCGCAACGCAATCTGACTTTCAAAATTCCCTACAAAAGAATGGCCCTGACTAACATTAAACTATACCTTTCACAAATCACTTACCTCACAAAAATCTTCGCTGCTCAAGCTACTGCAATACAGGAGCGCCACTACTGCTAACTAAATAAAAGATTCAAACTATGGAAGGCACTAACTACTGATAGGGATAGTTAGCAAATGAAAGATATTAATAGAGAACAAACAATGTATTTACCTTGATATCATCATATATAAATATAGCAGTTCATGACAAATTTCAAAACTCCGCCATCTCTCTCCCCACATCCACCACTACTGGCGGCTCACCTCCAACTGCGCAACGCTACGCGCTGTTCACATCCAGCTGCCGCTGCCCAACACTACAATGGCAGACAACAATGCAAACTAGCCACAGACTGCACACAGCGCAGCCAGTGATTTTCATATTGAGCGCTACGTAACGTTGCCAATAAGAAAACATAAACAGCCTACTTACATAGAGAAAACATAAACAGCCTACTTACACCGTTACCGACACTTTATTCTCAGTCAGCGTAGTAGCTTCAAGGCTTGGTACAGAATCTTTTCACAGTCAATAAATCCAAAGATATTAGTTATCAGTCAGTGACTCTTCCCTTCAAAGCAAGTTCCTTAATGGTTTGGGAGTCACATGGAATTTTTGTTTATATAGTGGCCACGTTTTTGAATTTTAACTGGCACATATTGCATGTCCACCGATATGGCGTGTATTATCATGTTTATGTGTGGTTTTGAAGGAAGTTACATGAAGTAGTATCCAAACATTCTCTCTGATTTCATTTCTCATGCTCACTTATTTGTTATTGAATTGCTTTGGCTTGACTTGCATTCTACAGCCATGATGTGATTACATGTTGCAAAACGCAAACTCTGTCCCTAGTAACTGATACATTTGATAATTTTTGTTAGCCATTTCTCATCATAGCTGGCATCCGGTATTCTCGACGTATACAGGGCGTAACAAAAATGTACAGCACAATTTGCAGGACTGATTCCTCACACGTAGACGAAGAAATTGTTACATGAACATTGGTCTGCAAACGCTTTGTTTCCATGTCAGAACTCATTTTTTCCAATTTACTGATGATGGGAAACACACGAACAGCATGCACCAGTATACCATATGCAACTTTTTCTCACAGGAAATGTTCAATATGCCCTCCGTGGGCATTGATATGTGCATCAACCCGCCGTCGTAGTGAATGTCGGATGCATTGATGTATCCCTAGAGTATTGTGTATAGTTTCGCAGCCTTCAATAACACGGGTACAGAGACTCTGAATATTTTGTACTGGGGTTTCATACACAAGAGCTTTCGAATGCCCTCACAATTGAAAGTCCAATGGAGTTAAGTCCAGAGAGCGTGGAGGCACCTTATGATAACAAATTTAGTTTGTAAAACTGTACAGCAAAGAAATTTTGTGGCAAAGACTATGGGACCAAACTGCTGAGGTCATCGGTCCCTAGGCTTACACACTAATTAAATTATCTTAAACTAATTTACGCTAAGGAAAACACACACATCCATGCCCGAGGGAGGATTCGAACCTCCGACGAGGGGAGCCGCACGAATCGTGACAAGACGCCTCAGACCTCACGGCCAACCAGCAAAGAAAGAAATATGAATATAAGACACGATGGCTGGTTGTAACAAAATTACGCTCGAGTCGCTCCTACTGTTAGCCTGCAGTTTTGTGTTTATCTAAATGCACAGATGAAACGAAATTAGTCTGTTTTGTTCATACGTCTCCAACAATGATCCAATACCACATCCTCATCTGAGCTTGACTCGGAACTCGATACATTAAGTAAGGAAGAGCGTAATAATAAGTAGGACCTTCTATAGTCCATGTTCCCTCACGTCAATTGCGGTTCCCGTCCTGTCGTAGTAGCGCTGTGGTCGGAACTGCGTTCCCATCCAGTCGGTAACCCATCAGTGATATCCATCACCAACCACTTCTGTTTCCGCTGAGTAGCTTTAAGTACTGATGGCCTTAATGGCAGATGGGAGAAAGCCAACACCGAATCAACTGCACAAGTAATTTGGCGTGAAACAGAATGCGGAGTTTCCGCTCCCTGCCTCAGATCTGGACAGATAAGGACACGATATTTTTGTCGCGTCGAACTCTCGGGAAACGCCGCGACGCACCTGAAACTGCCGGGGCACACTTCGCACCACACGCACTGGCAGAGGCCCGGCCGCGCTGCGTGCGCTAGTTGTTATTCAAGTTCAGCAGCGTGGCGGCCGGGTCGCGGGCCTCAAGTTTCCAGATGCTTACGCCGCGATACGACACGTCCTCACAGCCACGCGGCCCCACTGGTTTATATTCCTCGCGAGTGCTAATGCAACGAGCACAGAGCAGCGCGCCTTGAGAGAGAGATCTGGCGAGACTCTGACCGTGGGGAAGGAACTCTCAGGACACTGGAGACACGCGGGCACGGATCCACAGGTGGGTTCTAATTGGGACGGGATGGCTTACAGTTTCTCACACTATGCTAGCCCCCCCCCCCCCCCCTCTCCACCTCCACCTCAACCTCTACTCCCGGATACAGCCGCTTTTGGTTCAAATGGCTCTGAGCACTATGGGACTTAACTTCTGAGGTCATCAGTCCCCTAGAACTTAGAACTACTAAACCTAACTAACATAAGGACATCACACACATCCATGCCCGAGGCAGGATTGGAACCTGCGACCGTAGCGGTCGCGCAGTTCCACACTATAGCGCCTAGAACCGCTCGGCCACCCCGGCCGGCTACAACCGCTTTTGCTCACACCTTTAACGTGCCATAGCTGGTCCGAGCTAGATGGCGCAGCGGTTAGCACACTAGACTCTCATTCTGGAGGATGCAGGTTCAAACCTGGGTCTGGCGGTTTCCCTGGATTTTCATAAATCGCTTCAGGCAAATGCCGGGATGATTCCTTTTGAAGGACACGGCCGACTTCCTTTCGCAACCTTTCATAAACTGATGGCACCGATGACCTCACTGTTTGGTCCCCTGCCCCAAACCAACCAACCGACCTTAGTTGGGTAGAATTTAATAATACACCGTCCGTTTACATTAATGTGATGACATGTCAAAGGCCTGCATAATCACGTTTTTAGCGCGAGACGAACGGGAAGAGAGTCGTTGAGGTTCTGGAAGGCAGCGACGGCGATGTGGAACCACGCTAGTTCCAGTGCCATGGCCACTTGCGCTAGGTTTCTCGGTTGAGGATCCATGGCGCGGACAGTCCAATCGAGTTGGTCCCACAGATTCTCTACTGGGTTTTAATCCGGGGAGTCTGGTGGCCAGGGGAGTACAGTAAATTCATGCCGGTGATCTAACTGCGCGCGTACACTGCGAGCTGAGTCACATGTGCCATTGTCCTGCTGGTAGATACCATAGTGCCAAGGAAAAACAAACCGCATGTTGGGGTTAATGTAGTCCCCTAGAACTGATACATACTTGTGTTGATGTATTATGCCTTCCAGAATAACGAGATAAACCAGGGAATAGCACCGAAACATTCCGCAGATCATAACGTTCTCTCCTCCTGCCTGGATCCTTCCGACGATTGTTGCAGCGTGTTTGCTTTTAGACGTTTCACGCCGTTCACGCTAAAGTCATCTATCCGATGGTGTACAAAACTTGATTCAACTGAAATGGCCACCTGTCGCCACTCAGTGGACGTCCAGTTGCGTTACTGGCGTGCAAACTCCAGCATAGGAGCATGAACCAGGCGCCTGCTGTAGAGACCCATACGCACTCTCGTTCGCTAAACAGTCGTTGAGGAGCACTTCTCGTAGCCCCATGCTTCATATGGGAGGTCAGTTTCTTGGCAGTCGCGCGGTTGCTCGCCTGTAGACGTCTCCGTAGCCGTCATTCGCCATTGTAATTTGTGGCCCATGGTGCGCCAGTTTCGTCGACGCTGGTTTTGGATAGCACCATTTGGCCCTGCACGGTGTACATTAATCACAGTGGTACATGAACAGTTTACAAACTTAGCGGGTTCGAAAAAGCTCCCATCCTTGGCCCTAAAGCCAATGACCATGCCCTTTTGGACGTCAAACAAATCGTTCCGTTTCCGCATTACACATGGCAGCCGGTCGGTACCGTTGAGCCTTCAAGACTTGCTCGGACAGTGTTTGCTTGTGTTTGTTTGTTTGTTCCCCCCCCCCCCCCCCAGCCCTCCAACAGGCTTTACATATCCTTCACTGCTAGTGCTGCCACCTCCGTCTGTGCATGGCTACTGCACGGTTACGTCGAACATACCTACATACTTGGTGGTGACATTAAAGTGACTGAACAGTATAATAACAATGATAGGAATGCAGCAAAATTGGGGCTGTGTTGTGGAAGGTCAGGGAGTATTTTTTACTAGGTAACAGTCTGAAAGGCGTTTGCTATACACGCCGACTCCTTTCGTAAAGCGCGACCGCTAATCTTTTGTTTTCGTGCCAAAGTATCGATACGTTACTATGGCTGGCTACCGTAGTAACTGTGGGCAGTCTCGCGTGGTGCCGAATTCTTTCGTAAAGCGCGACCGTTTATCTTTTGTTTTCGTGGCAACGTATCGATACGTTACTAGGATGGCTACCGCAGCAACTGTGGACAGTCTCGCGTGGTATGGCTCGCAGAGTTCAAAGTCTTTGCCACGTGAGAGCCAATCGGAGGCCATGCCGCCATAATTCGTTTTGAGACAACGTGGTCTGACAGGAAGGCGCTACTGGGCCCTGTATGGTGTGGACGTACTGGTCCTAGTTTACGGATGGGAGATTCAGATAGGCGGTTTTATCATGTTTCGCATACTTGGGTTACTCACTGCATGCATTTGGCTTAAGCTGTGCGTTTCAGGCGAGGTGTTATATGTCTTGCAGATCGTGTTACTTTTGAGTGATGTGTGTACAGAATATATTCTCACATCCCGTAGGTATCTGTTCAATTTGTTTCGAAAACCTATTTTTCTTTGTGTTTAGACCGCAACCATGTGGCGGCGGGTGGCGATATTCATTTGCGGTTATCAACTACTCTCTCTGTCTCCCCCCCCCCCCTCCTCTCTCTCTCTCTCTCTCTCTCTCTCTCTCTCTCTCTCTCTCTCTCACACACACACGCACACACACATACATATACTTTTAAAAAAGGAGACCGTTTGTATTGTGTTATTTTCTGGTCATCGTATATACCGACGTTATTTATAATTAATGTGTGGTATTTGAAACCACATGGAGTTAACCATTTTTCAGAATTTTGAACTTTAGTATATCTTCCTAGCCCATTTTACATTCCCGTATTTCGTTACAGGTAAGAAATAACAACAGGACTCTATGTGCTTGCACCACTGCTGAGTCTCCTTTCCGATTTTTACTGTTTCACTGTGTCAAGAAATGCTCTTTCTTTATCTCGACAAGCTGTCTTTGTTAACATTTACATCCATCAGGTAAGTCGAAGACTTGCCCTTTGCAAAGACAATGTTTTGTGCAAGTTTTGTTTGCAAGATGAAACACAGTTATGCATGCATTAATACGACAGTATTCCTGGTCAAAATCTATTAGTATGTTTGTTTCAGGAACTTGTAACTGAAACTGCCAGCTGCTGTTACGAAAGCACTACTGCTGTCGTTAGAATTTATGAGTCAGGTTGCGTTATTAGGGAACCATGACTGAAAATAAGCTAAAAATTAGGATAAAACTACTCCAAAGTTTTAATTGGATACTTTGTAATATTTTTCAAGATGACTGTAGGTTTCTAAAGTTCATTAAAAAAACAAAACTGAATTACAGCTACTATTCCTTAATACTCAAGAAATGTGATGGATATTGAGATACAATAATAATAATAATAAAATAAGCTTAAAAGCAAAAGCCCAGGCGAAAAAATACACATAAAAATTTAAGAAATCTGTCATGACACTAACTTCGACAGGACATCTGACACAGACTCAAGCTCAAATGAAATAAGAGACTTAAGATACATAATCATTTAACATTAAACTCTGCCAGATGGCAAATTCAGCTAACTGAATACAACATTTAATAAAGGATAGGGTGCAATTAACCTTTCACTCACGAGGTGACTTTTCTGTAATGTATACTATGAGGTGGGGTCTCTACGACTTCTATGTTTAAACCGATCATTAAGGCACAAATAATTGGAAATTTTTAATTTATGTTACATAACATTTATTTTTGCTGTTATTTAACTGTTGTTTAAATGCTCCTTTTAATTTTATTGCACTAAATAAAGCCTGCTATTTATCAAATGAAATGACATACTTTTGTGTGGTTCCATAAACAGTATATATAAATGGAGTGTTAACATTCTGAAAAATTATAGTATCTCTGTAGCAAGCAAATTTTCACATAAAACTAAATTCCAGAGTTTAAATTTGCACATATAAATTCCACTTGATAGGTACAAAAAGAAAGTCTCCAAAATTGACATTCATTGTTGTGGTCTACATTTTTCATGTAACCAGTCAGAACCCATTCGGTTTTAACTAGCATTTGAAGTGTTTTATTGTAGGAACAGTCAGATCCCCATGACAGTTGTCCTGAAGTTCTTCTTCTGAATGATGCTCCTGTTTTATAGCAAAACTGTGATGACAGGCTATTGTAAAATCATCGTAGTTTTCATCTATATCTTGATCTATGTCACTCACACCTTCCTCCATCCACCGTCTAACTAGTTCGCCAAACTCGGGAAAGTTAAAACTGACACGTTCCTTCGAATACCTTTTGTACTATACGGTATCGTACTGGAATAAACAGGTACGTAGTGCACGACGTGCGATCTAGGAGACCCTGATATCTGTCAATAACACGGGTCAACCATCCAACCATAAACAAAGAATGCGATAACGGAACAAACAATACAACGCTCTAGGGTTGACAATTTAAGGAGGGTAGGGTGAGTGTAGAAACATTCCGTCACAACTGACCTTGGCGAGTGAGTTCGAAAATTTTCGAGCGCTAAGAGAACACATACCATGAGTTAATGGTTCAACGTGACTGCTTCACATGGGGGAATCGTAAGTGCGGAGCACACGGCACAAAACCACAGTCATTGCCCTCGCTCTGCAGCCATTATAATTATTCAGGCACGAGGAACAAAAACGATCGGAACACTGGCATCGCCACTCATCTGTACAGTCGGAGACACTTTCTAAATGCTGTCCTTACAATTCGATGGCCTCCGGGCTGCTCGCGCCCCACGATACGCCGCCAATTGCCAAGCGTTTTCTTCATGCTGCTCCCTCCAGCATAATTCCTCTTACTGGTTAAGTGTCCCGCTCGTTCCACTGCTCCCTGCAAGACTCTTATCGGTCGCTACCTCCCAGACTACCTGGGGCCGCTCCGATGAGCAGTCTCACTTGCAATGAGAAAACTGCCTGCTAATTTTGGTGCCACATGTTGAGCGGCCCGGAAGCTTCACTGCACCGCTATTATTACGAACAACAACAATGCACGTGAAGAGTTTTAATTCAACAGTAATTCGTCTACACTAATGCTTTAACAGAACTTTGATTTTACAGCCGGTAAAATCGATTTGTGCACTCACCATATCAGCAGCTCTATCACTGTGAACACAGCTCTGCAGTCTATGCCTATTCGGATGTCTCAACGAGACAGGCGCTGTTTATTCCAGTAGTTTTCACCTACAGTCAGTTATTTGGTGGAAGGCCTTTTCCTTTCTGTGTTCTACATATACATTCATACGCCGCAAGCCATGGTGGCGGAGGGTACCTTTTTACCATTACTGATCATTCCTTTCCTGTTCCACTCTCAAACAGAGCGAGGGAAAAACGACTGTCCATACTCGTATGCCTTCATATGAGCTCTATCTCTCGCATCTCAGTTTCGTGGTCCTTACGCGAAATGTACGTTGGCGGCAGTCAAACCGCTCTGCAGTCTGCTTTAAATTCCGGTTCCCTAAATTATCTCAACAGTGTTCGTTGAAAAGAACGTCGCCTCCCCTTCATCAATTCCCATTTGAGCTGCCGAAGCACACCTGTGATACTTGCCTGTCACTCAAAAACCTCACCTTTCTGTACATTACAGCATCATCAGCAAAGAGACGCAGATTGCTTGCTATAGTCTTATAATGCCAAGGCTTATATCAACAACTCTTGTAATGAATTATCGATATCGCTTCTTCTTCGTAATTTATAAAAATCTTATGTTACCTAATCACGGCTTTACAAGGTAAGTTTTGTCCCTCTCCGTGACAATACAACATAAAATGTGATATTATAATGCAACACTGTGAATGAAATGTTTTATATTATTCCTTGTCATGTATCTGACTTTTCATTTCTTTATTGTGTGTAATTAGTTCACTATTCTACACATATTTCAAACTACATTTGAGAAATGCATGTGGTACAACTGAAACATTATTTCAAATGATGAAAACTAATTTTGTGACATTTATGAGGTGCATGGACTGCAAAGCTACAGAATTTGTTTGATACAGAGTCAATGGTATCGTCTAAGTGGTTCAATCTGAGAGCCATAAGAGAAGTGATGCAGCTGCAAATAAGGGAGGATACTAGCGTGATTGGCTCTGGGACAACGGAATATCTTGAAGAAGGAAACGCATGACAGTTACGTTATGTGGGTTGTGTAACTGCATAGCTTTAGTAATTGCTTGTGGCTGCGAGGCATACAAGTTTTCAAGGGCTATGTAGTGCACTGGTTGCACTTAACAATGTTTCAGTAGACGTAAAACGAAGAATAATCTTTGACCACAGCTGCTGTAAGGAGTAAACTTTTGGAGCTGGAGACAAGACGATGGCAACGGCGAACATTCCAGCATGACGTTGAGCGCTCTGATTGGAGGAACACAGCTCCGTCGCATGAAGTACTTTTAATGAAACTGTAGTAGAGGTATAAGGTACCCTCCGCCACCATGTACCGTATCACCATACGGTACATAGCGGAGGATACCTTATACCTTCACTATAGTCTGATTATCGAGTATGAAGACGTGCACTGAAGTGACGAAGTCACTGGTATAGGCATGTGTATTCAAATACAGAGATATGTAAACAGGCAGAACACGGCGCTACGGTCGGCAAGGCATATTTAAGACAACAAGTGTGTGGCGCAGTTGTTAGATCTGTCACTGCTGCTAGAATGGCAGGTTATCAAGATTGAAGCAAGTTTGAACGTGGTGTTACAATCGGCGCTCGAGCGATGGGACACAGCACCTCCGAGGTAGCGATGAAGTGCGGATTTTTCCGTATGACCATTTCACGAGTGTACTGTGAATATCAGGAATCCGGTGAAACATCAAATTTCCGACATCGCTGCAGCCGGAAAAAGATCCTGTAATAACGAGACCAACGACGACCGAAGAAAATCGTCCACCGTGACAGAAGTGCAACCCTTCCGCTAATTGCTGCAGATTTCATTGCTGGGCCATCAACAAGTGTCAGCGTGCGAACCGTTCAACGAAACATCATCGATTTGGGCTTTCACCCGTGTACCATTGATGACTGCATGACACAAAGACTTAACGCCTCACCTGGACCCGTCAACACGGACGTTGGACTGTTGATGACTGGAAACATGTTGCCTGGTCGGACGAGTCTCGTTTCATTTGTATCGATCGGATGGACGTGTACGGGTATGGAGACAATCTCATGAAACCAAGGTTTCTGCCGGTCCGGGTGGCCGAGCGGTTCTAAGCGCTACAGTCTGGAATCGAGCGACCACTACGGTCGCAGGCTCGAATCCTGCCTCGGGCATGGATGTGTGTGATGTCCTTAGGTCAGTTAGGTTTAATTCGTTCTAAGTTCTATGTGACTGATGACCTCAGATGTTAAGTCCCATAGTCTTCAGAGCCATTTGAACCATTTGAATCAAGGTGTCTGCACGTCAGCAGGGGAATGTTCAAGCTGGTAAAGGGTCTGTAATGGTATGGAGAGTGTGCATTTGGAGTGATCTCGAACCCCGATGCTTCTAGATACGACTCTGACGGTTGACATGTACGGAAGCATCCTGTCTGATCACCTGCATCCATTGATGTCCATTGTGCATTCTGACGAACTTGGGCAGTTCCAGCAGGACAATGCGTCACCCTACAGTCTAGAATGGCTACAGAGTTGCTCCAGCAACATACTTCACAGTATAAACACTTACACTGGCCGCCAAACTCCCCAGACATTAACATTGTTCAGCATATTTGGGATGGCTTGCAACGTGCTGTTCAGGAGAGTTCTCCACCCTCTCGTTCTCATACGGATTTATGGACAGCCCTGCAGGATTCATGGTGTCAGTTTCCTCCAGCACTACTTCAGGCATTAGTTGAGTCCACGCCACGTCGTGTTGCGGTCTTCAGCGTGGTGGCGGGAGCTCTACGCGATTTTAGGCAGGTGTACCAGTCTCTTTGACTCTTCAGTGTAGATGTCCTTAGCATCGCTTAGCGGTGCTACGTTTGGACTCTAACTTGCAGTAAGCTGGATTCAAGCTGTCAAGCGCTTTCTTAAAGACCTGAGTTGTGTGCAGAGGCAGCTGCGCAGCTGGGAGACGCGCCGCGACCTCGGGCATCCGCAGCCTGTTGCCAGGCGACGGTGCGCAGCGCGACTCTCAGCTGGAGCACCCCGCGGGCGCAGGCACGCCGTCTGGAGACGCCGGCACATGCTAATGGGCGCTGACTCAGCCGCCCTCGTCACCTCGCTAACTGACGCGACGCGCCGGCAGGCGTCGGCCGCCTCCGCGCCCGCTGATCGACCCGCCTCCCGCCTCCGCCCCCCGCCTCCGACTGCCACGGCGGCCGTCCGTCTGTCTCTCCTCTGTAATCCGCGCCCGCTCGCTGCCCGCCCACACTAAAAAGCTGGAATTACAGGAGCCGGCTGGTGGCGGTTCATCCCACAGCTTAGCTCGCCGCGCGCTCGCCTCCTGTGATGGGGAAAGCAGCTGCAGGGAGTTCAGCTGCGACAAGTGTGGTCGAGCTGCGTTCGAAGCGAAGAGAACGAGAGAGCGCGCGAATAACGGCGAAACAGTTTAGGTACAAGTTTTGCAAAAGTTGTCCATACGCACAAAGGCAAATCGACAAATTCCTGGCCACACAATAAGAGCCTGGTCACCGATCTTTTCACGAAAAAAAAAAAAAAACAAAAAAACTGTGAAGCCCCAACCTGGTGATGGAGGAGAAGTCCAGCACTTCGGGTGTTAAAATCTTTATTTCACTTCGATATCAGTAACAGTCGCGATAATAGTCCTTTATTTGTGGCGAATAGTTTCAGACAACCATGTCCATTTTAAGACCATTGCCTGCTAAAGATTTTCGTGGTGTTAACGAAACCTAAATTTGCAACGTACTTACATGGCTGTATATACAAGTTGAACTTTACATACAACATTACAAAAACTTTTCATCTGCGCAATAAGTCTTTTTACGTACCTTGACATAAGTACACTACTGGCCATTAAAATTGCTACACCACGAAGATGACGTCCTACAGACGCGAAATTTAACCGACAGGAAGAAGATGCTGTGATATGCAAATGAACAGCTTTTGAGAGCATTCACACAAGGTTGGCGCCGGTGGCGACACCAACAACGTAATGACACGAAGAAAGTTTCCAACCGACTTCTCATACACAAACAGCAGTTGACCGGCGTTGCCTGGCGAAACGTTGTTGTGATGCCTCGTCTAAGGAGGAGAAATGCGTACCATATCACATTTCCGACTTTGATAAAGGTCGGATAGTAGCCTATCGCGATTGCGATTTATCGTATCGTGACATTGCTGCTCGCGTTGGTCGAAATCCAATGACTGTTAGCAGAATATGGAATCGGTGGGTTCAGGAGGGTAATACGGAACGCCGTCCTGGATCCCAACGGCCTCGTACCACTAGCAGTCGAGATGACAGGCATCTTATCTGCATGGCTGTAACGGATCGTGCAGCCACGTCTCGATCCGTGAGTCAACAGATGAGGATGTTTGCAAGACAATAACCATCTGCACGACGTTTGAAGCAGCATGGACTATCAGCTCGGAGACCATGGCTGCAGTTACCCTTGACGCTGCATCACAGACAGGAGCGCCTGCGATGGTGTACTCAACGACGAACCTGGGTGCACGAATGGCAAAACGTCATGTTTTCGGATGAATCCAGGTTCTGTTTACAGCATCATGATGGTCGCATCCACGTTTGGCAACATCGCGGTGAACGCACATTAGTAGCGTGTATTCGTCATCGCCATACAGGCGTATCACCCGGCGTGATGGTATGGGGTGCCATTGGTTACACGTCTCGGTCACCTCTTGTTCTCATTGACGGCACTTTGAACAGTGGACGTTACATTTCAGATGTGTTACGACGCGTGGCTCTACCCTTCATTCGATCCCTGCGAAACCGTACATTTCAGCAGGATAATGCACGACCGCGTGTTGCAGGTCCTGTACGGGCCTTTCTGGATACAGAAAATGTTGGACTGCTGCCCTGGCCAGCACCTTCTCCAGATCTCTCACCAATTGAAAACGTCTGGTCAATGGTGGCCGAGCAACTGGGTCGTCACAATACGCCAGTCACTACTCTTGATGAGCTGTGGTATTGTGTTAAAGTTGCATGGGCAGCTGCACCTGTACACGCCATCCAAGCTCTGTTTGACTCAATGCCCAGGCTTAACAAGACCATTATTACGGCCAGAGGTGGTTGTTCTGGGTGCTGATTTTTCAGGATCTATGCACCCAAATTGCGTGAAAAAGTAATCCCATGTCAGTTCTAGTATAATATATTTGTCCAATGAATACCCGTTTATCATCTGCATTTCCTCTTGGCGTAGCAATTGTAATGCCCAGTAGTGTATAATCATACAGTTCTCACTATAGTACAGTTGAGAAACCAATTAATAAGTGTTCTTCACCGAGTAACCGTTACATAGATACAAAATGATGAACTTCATACGAGCATACAGTGTCAATTCTTTCCAACCGAATGCAGTAAGCTGAAATGCTGCACTACCCTAGTCGCCTCGGAACCTAGAAAGAGGTCACTAGCAGTGATACGTGTTCTTTACGGGGTTTACGAAGCAACTAGGGTACCGCAGCTGTTCAGGTTGCTGCATTCGACTAGAAGGAATTCACATTGCATGCTGATACGAAGTTCATTTTATATCTACGTAATGATTACTGCTGAGGAATAATGAATATATGGTTACTCAACTGTACACTGGTGAGAACTGTATGATTGTACTCATGTCTAAAGTATGTAAAACATGTATTACACTTATAAATAAATTCGTAATGCTTTATTAACTTTCAGCTTGTATGTACAGTCACGTAAGTTCATTGTAAATTTGACTCTGTCAACACCACAAAATCGTTTGCACGCCATGCTTTGAAAATGGACGTCACTGCCTGAAACTATTCTCCACAAAGAAATGACTATTATTGTACCTGTGATGGATACCGAAGGGAATAAAGTTGAAAAAAGCTATTGACCCGACCCAGCTTCACACAGGTACAAGCAAATAATTACAGCCGGATGACTTGCTCACAGTATGTAGTTATATAAGTGAGTACTCAAATCTTCTTTGGTTCTCTTTTCTTTATCGTTATTTCATTGCAACTCGCCCCCATATGGTGGCGAATGGGTGATAACTGTATGGGTGGGGGTGGCTGTCAACAGTACACCCAACCCACGCTTCAGCGAAGAGACAAGTAAAAAGTGAGAAGGGAACCAACATTAACATAATCGTGAGATATTTACAATCAGTAAATAATTTTAAAGGTGATGCACTGATTGCCATGGAGAGAACAATATTTATTCACATGAAATTACGAATAGTGCTATAAATTAAGATTTTTATGATTCTTGAAAGACGTACGAAAAATGTACAGAAAATACATTTACCATTCAACGTAATTGTATTTAGAAACAATATCGATTTATTATGTATAGTATTGTTTGTTTTACGTAAGAAGATCAATAACTGTGAAACAGTAGAATGATTTTATGTAACTTGTTACTCTGGTATTGATCTTGGCTGAGGATAGACGCGACAAACATTGTAAATGTACTTACGTTCCATTTTTCGTTAAATATACACATTAATTTGCTCTTAATGCCGTAATTTATGTATCTTTAGTATCCCTACATGTTGGGAAACTACTTATATTTTCAGAGTATCAGATAGCGCAGTACAGAACCAGCCTATGATTGATTGTTGTTGGCCATCTGCACGACCACAACACTTTATTTGAATACTGCCAATATAAAGCAGCACAAAGCTGCAGAAATAACTTACAAACTTTGAATTCTAATTATATTATTTAACTTTAGAGTCCTTTTAACTAATTAGCAATGATCAACACCAGTTTTCTATAAATTCTCGTGGCTGCCGTATAGCGGCTATCTTTTATCTGAGTTGCGCAAATTCACAGAAATTATCTTACTCTGAAATGATCAGTGATGAACATGCTACACAATAGCCTTTCTCTACGCGAATCCATAAGAATAACCAGTATTAATTTCAATGAAACTGCAAGGCAAAAAGATCATGAGATGTTTTGCTATAAGGGTGCTTCACATCGCTCTTTACGTGTTTCATATTGCGGACATTAAACCTTCGAATAATATTTCCATAAAATAGACTGTGTAATTTGTCCGTGATAAGTTGTGTTGTCACTGTAGTGTGTGTGGCTTAATCTGATCTGTATCTATACGCATATGTGCCCACAAGTCATACAATTCAGTGAACTGCACATGTACGCACAATTAAAGCACACCTTTTGACGTACAGAAGGGAACATAACTTGCATAAGGAAAACAACACACTGGCGTCCAATGTGTGGCCAGAAATATTTGTGTGGTTAGGTTATAGAACATTTGCACTTCATTGCAATACGTATTGTACTTTCTTCCACGTACCACGTCGACTGCAACAATGAGATAAATACTGATTGGCAAGGATTATACAAGAGAGAGGCTACATTGTTAATCCAGGTTCTGAGAAAATTTACAATACGGCAGAACGTCCAAGGCAGGGAGACGGTTTTAAACCCGTAAAGCTTCAAGGTTAGATGCTACTAGTGCCTTGGAGGCAATAAGTGATTTGTGTATGGACATTTTTTCTAAAACTACTTCTTGTTGCTGCACATTGTTCAGTGTTGTGGGGGACAGTTTCATTCACAGATTTGTTTCAACAGATTATTAGAGAGTAGGTTTAGTATGGGTGGAAATATTTTTTATTCAGGTTATTGCAATATTTTCAGTGTCATGCTATTTTTTGTGTTTTGTGTGCTATGTTTGTGTACATCTAGTGTGCACTTTGTACTTAGTCATCAAACATGGGTAAGCCAAGGAAATGGTAAAGGAGACTGAGAATACCAGGAAGTTACCGTGCACTGATACAGATGATATGAGCCCGGAATTCCAAGCTTTGGAAACCGGAGTCTGAATTATGGAACTTAATCTCTGGTTCTAACGTGGAGACAGTGGAACCACAGACAGGCGCCAGATCAGCTGACGCCAAGGTCGATACAGAACACGCAGTAGCGGCGGAAAATGTCATACCACCTACGGTCGTAGGAAATGACTTTCTCTCTACGTTAATTCATTGTGTAAAGGAAATGCTAATCGACAAGGAGCTAAAACGCGAGGAGTAAGAGAAAGTGAAACAAAGAGAAAGAGAAGAGAGGGAAGGGATTAAGGAGATAGAACGCGAAGAAAAACTAAGAGAAACCGAAAAAGACAAGAGGTTAGCAGAACAGCACAATAAGGTTCTCGATGCGCGAGATAAGCGGATCATTGACCATATTGAAGATGAAATGGTTAGAATGCGTATCCAAACCAAACAAAGATCTTGCTTAACAAAGTGAGCGAATTAGACTCACGAGTCACTACCTTAGAGGCGCATCAAGCGCTTGAAGAACAAGTTAAACGATTACGAAGACAGTCTAAAATTTATCTATAAACTTAGACAAATTGAAACTGAAGTAGCCGCGACTTTGCAGCTTGTGAATATTGCAGCGAGTTGCAAGGAAAACGAACATATTACACGACTGACACAGGATGAATATGAAGTACCGCAGCTTCTGCCAGGGACAGAGCGTGAAAACAATGACAGTAGGTTTCGATAAGTTACTGAGACCATACATATGAGTTATCAACGTGGAAATAGTCCAACAGATGCTACGCGTTGCGAGAATTTGTATCGCAATGCTGTTGTTAGGTACAGACTGTTCAGCTAAGAACGCATTATTGGAAGGCGCGCGCTGGAGCTTCGGTGCCAGCATTGGCACACATAAAGCATGAGGAATCTTTAACAAAACACCGTCACCAGTTCCAAATATTCTCGGAAGAGAAGAAAACTGTGCATCCCGTGATATTTATTAGGAGTTTCCGGAATGTACCGCCTACCTCAAAGACCGAAAGGCAAAAGATTCAGTTTGTGATCTCATAACTGGCGACGCAGCTGAGTGGGCGATAGAGATCGCTGATATCTGCCAAACTTTTTTCGAATGTCAGAAGCCATTCTTGGGTTGCTTCAGGTCGATGTGTGCACAAGAACGCTTAAGAAAACAAGTTTATAATCCTGAGCCACACAATCCAAAGCAAGGAAACTCGCGCAAGTACTTTGAAAAGTACTTGAACAAAACACGGTACTGGGATGAGCCATGTGTTTGAACGACGTGTTAAGAATTTTGAAAGATAGATTACCGATCGCTTTATGCGAGAAACTGTTCCACGTCCCTGACTAGGAACTGGAATCGCTTATGTCCAGAGGTGACTCGCTTCATCTTATCCAAGAGGACGCGAAGCAGTGAACAGTGGTCAAAACAACTACAATAAAAACGAAAACCTAATGGCAACAGTCCACACAACAGTGATCAAAAGAGAGGGAATGATTACTGTACAAGGAATAACAGTAACAAACCAAACGGACATGTAAATCAGCCTAACTATGACAACAGTCATAACAACCATTCAAACGGTAATCATTCTTGCAATGAAAGCGGCAGTATTAACAAAAAGACGGAATGAAGATGGTTATAATATCCAATTACAACCTAGAAATATGCGTGAGGTGAATGACCCTGGACAAAGAACAGGTCCGAAAAACTGGCACGAGATAGAAATCACCCTTAAATAATGTCAGTGTAACACCAATGCCACCTCCAACCAGGCGACATTGTTAATCCAGGTTCTGAGAAAATTTACAATACGACAGGACGTCCAAGGCAGGGAGACGGTTGTAAACCCGTAAAGCTTCAAGGTTAGATGCAACTAGTGCCTTGGAGGCAATAAGTGATTTGTGTATGTACACAAAACTGCATGTCGCCACACATGCAGCAACAATCTCATAGCGTTAGTATTGTTGAGGTTGTTAACGAATCAAATCCCAGCACGCCACTAGCGTCAAACTCCACACGACCCAAATAATCTCTTCGCATTTGGTTGTGGGGGCACAAAGGAGGAGGGGCAATTGTCAAATAACTGCCTCCATTCTGAAGTACGGGAGGTTGGACCTGAACGAGGAATTGTGCCCTGATATGCACAAATGTGGTCAGCGGAATACTGAACTGGTGCAAGCTGCGATTGAGGGAAGTGTTCATGGAATGCTCGTAAATATTATTATCGACATTGGTGCAAGTGTATCCGTGATGGATTATGACTTACTCAGGTACATAAACCAGGTACATAAGTTACCGTCATTGCCGGTGCAGAACTGTAAAATTGTCGGAGCTATACGTGGATGAATGGAACCAATCCAGAACCAGGTGCAGGCCGTTATACAAATGGAAAACGAAGCAATTACATGCTCATTCCTAGTTGTAAGGAATTTTCTCACTACTTACATTAAAGCTCCGCCCGAGATTCTAATATCCTTGAGTTGAGTCTTCCCACGCTTTCAGCCAGTCTGGCACAATGTTTCGTCAACGTGCCACAAATCGAATGTATGTGACGCCCAGTCACCAAGACAAGCAGCCTATTTCGCAGTACAAAGGACAACTTAAGCTTACGAAAGCTAGGCATCTATAACATACCTTGTGAATGTAACATGTCGCACATGGAATTTCAGTGCGTAGAACGGTGACGCTAGTACAGGTTGATCCAACGCAATATGTCTACAGTAGTGGATCGTGTATCAACTAGCTTGTTGGAGACGGTGTAGAATAAAACTGACAGTCTTGGTGATGCTTTTTAAAACCAATAAGTTACTGTTGTTTTCGTGATAATTCAGTTTGTTGTTTTTTATGTGACTTTTCTCTCCTACTGACTTTGAACACTTGTCCAGTTTTGTCTTTGGCGTTGATTATAGGAGAGAGAGGCTGGCAGTCCGGTACAGGTGTTCTACTGAACCGTTAGCGGTGTAAGTTTTCCAGTCCAGTGGCTGGATCGCGTATTACTTCAGAAACCAGTTAGGTTCTTCCAGGGCACTTGTTAGTGCAAAGGAGTTGAAATAGATCTGTTGAATCTGTTTCATTAATGTCAGTTGCATTCAGTGCCCTGGCGTACTGCCAGTCTTTATTTCACTTGACTTATTACTCAGTCGTAGCTTTAAGTGGCGTTAGGAAAGGGAGGAGCTGTTGAGTTTGTTTATTAACCTCTGAATATCCTGTTTAAGTCCCACCGTATCCTATAAACACTTGTGAGTGAGAGAGTGAGTGAAGGTAGGATGAAAGTGTTTCAAATATACCTTCGGTGCGTCCAGCATTCGTAGAGCAGTGGTCTAGCATTACCGACCTAAGCTTGTAGATGGGAAGCAGAGGGACGAGAAAGATTCGGTTAGTGGCACGGCCGGAAGCTAGACTAGTACATCACGGGAACACGGTTGGCAATTCGCCATTCTCTACGGGCGCATAACCCCACCACAGAAAGCAAAGCGACCGGACGGGAACATCTTCCAGCACTTTCCCGCTGGGCTGTGTAAGTATTGGACATTTCTATAAGTGATCCTCTGTAATATGAACAAAGGTGTCGATATTTTGTAGTATAACACAAGACTGCGATTAATTTCGTTTATTTCAGTTGTTGTGGTTAGGCAAATGACTCGTGATCCCCGTTTTCTTGGCATTTTCGCGTAACTATGTGTACCGGTATGTAATTTTGAATGGAATACTTTGCTCTGCCAGAGGAGCCACCGTGTGTGTGAGTTCTAGTCCAAAGCGTTAAGGTGCCGTGAACGATCTTTTTGCTAGCTTGATTGTATTCTTCAATATTCTACGGGCTGAGACTTGAGCTGTAATTTTTTAAAAATATTTTAGAAAAGTTTTGTGTGGACTGTTAGCCCTCCGCTCGGCTTAAAGTTGGATGCTACTGTTACCTGATGTCACTCGTTTTGTAGATGGAAATGCCGTTGGGCTAGGGCCTCCCGTCGGGTAGCTCGTTCGCCTGGTGCAAGTCTTTCGAATTGATGCCACTTCGGCGACTTGCGTGTCGATGGGGATGAAATGATAATGATAAGGACAACACAACACTCAGTCCCTGAGCGGAGAAAATCTCCGACCCAGCCGGGAATCGAACCCGGGCCGTTAGGTATGAAATTCCGTCGCGCTGACCACTCAGCTACCAGGGGCGGACCGTTTTGTAGATCATAAAATAATGAACCCGATGAATACCTATATGTGTACGGAACTTCTGTCAATTTTCCAGTTTCGCAATTGTTTGAACATACTGTAACTTGTGCCCCTTCAGCACCTGCGCACACCACGTTTTGCTATTACTCTTAAGTGGTGTTCAAATTGTGGATCTCAAAGTCTCTCTTTGAATCATCAGTCTCCTGACTGGTTTGATACGGTTTGCCACGAATTCCTCTCTTGTGCCAAACTCTTCATTTCAGTGTAGCACTTGCACCATACATCCTCAATTATTTGCTGGATGTGTTCCAATCTCTGTCTTACTCTACAGTTTTTGCTCTCTACAGTTCCATCTAGTAGCATAGAAGTCATTCCCTGATATCTTAGCAGATATCCTATCATCCTGTTCTTTCTCCTTGTCTATATTTTCACACATTCTTTCCTCTCCGATTCTGCGCAGGACCTCCTCATTCCTCACCTTATCAATCCACCTAATTTTCAACATTCGTCCATAGCACCACATGTCAAACGCTGCTATTTGATTCTGTCCGGTTTTCCCACAGTCCATGTTTCACTACCATACAGTACTGTGCTCCAAACGTACACTCTTAGAAATTTCTTCCTAAAATTAAGGCCTATGTTTGGTAATAGGAGACACCTCTTGGCCAGGTTTGCCCTTTTTGCCAGTGCTAATCTGCTTTTGATGTCCTCCTTGCTCCGCCGTCATTGGTTACTTTGCCGCCTAAGTAGAAGAAATCGTTAAATTCGTCTACATCGTGACCATCAATCTTGATGTTAACTTTCTCGGTGTTCTCATTTCTGCTACTTCTCATTATTTTCGTCTTTCCTCGATTTACTCTCAGTCCATATTCTGTACTCATTCCATTCAGCAAATCATGTAACTCTTCTACACTTCACTAAGGATAGCAATGTCATCAGCGATTCGAATCACTGATATCCTTTCAGCTTGTATTTTAATTCCACTCCTGAACCTTTCTTTTATTTCCATAATTGCTTCTTGAATGTTCAGATTGAACAGTAGGGGCGAAAGACTACATTCCTGTCTTACAACCTTTTTTAATCCGAGAACTTCGTTCTTGGTCGACCACTCTTATTATTCCCTCTTGGCTCTTGTACATATTATGTATTTTCCGTCTCTCTATATATCTCACCCCTATTTTTCTCAGAATTTCGAACATGTTTCACCGTTTTACACCGTCGAACGCTTTTTCCAGGTCGACACACCCTATGAACGTGTCTTGATTTTTTTCTGTAGTAGTCTTCCTTCCGTTATCAGCCGCAACGTCAGAATTGCCTCTCTGGTGCGTTTAACTTTCCTAAAGCCAAACTGGTCATCACCTAACACATCCTTAATTTTCTTTTCCATTCTACTGCATATTATTCTTGTCAGCAACATAAATGCTTGAGCTGTCAAGCTGATTGTGCGATAATTCTCGCATTTGTCAGCTCTTGCAGTCTTCGGAATTGCGTGGATGACATTTTTCGGAAAGTCAGATGGTATCTCGCCACATTCATACATTCTACAAACCAACGTGAATAGTCATTTTGTTGCCACTTCCTCCAATGATTTTAGAAATTCTGATGGAATGTTATCTATCCCTTCTGCCTTTTTCGATCTTAAGTCCTCCAAAGCTCCTTTAAATTATGATCCTAATACTTGATCCCCTATCTCTTCTATATCGTCTCCTGTTACTTCTTCTACCATTTCAGACAAATCCTCCCCCCTCATAAAGGCATTCAGTGTACTCCTTCCAACTATCCGTTCTCTCCTCTGCATTTAACGGTGTAATTCCCATTGCACTCTCAATGTTGCCACCCTTGCTTTTAATTTTACCGAGGGTTGTTTTTGACTTTCCTATATACTGAGTAAGTCCTTTTGGCAAACTTTTTTTTTTATTTCTTCACATTTTTCATGGAGTCATTTCGTCTTAACTTCCGTGCACTTCCTATTCATTTCATTCCTCAGCGATTTGTATTTCTGTATTCCTGAGTTTCCCTGAACATTTTTGTACTTCCTTCTTTCATCGATCAACTCAAGTATTTCTTTTGTCACCCATGATTTCTTCGCAGCTACCTTCTTTATACCTATGTTTTTCTGTCCGACATCTGTGATGGCTCTTTTTAGAGACGTCCATTTTACTTAAACTATAATGCCTACTGAGCTGTTCTTTACTGTTGCATCTATAGCCTTAGAGAACTTCAAGCATATCTCGTCATTCCTTAGTACTTCCGTATCCAACATGTTTGTGTAATGATTCTGCCTGACTAATCTCTTTAACTTCAGCCTACTCTTCATCACTACTATATTGTGATCTGTTTACACCTTACAATCCAGTATCTGATTTCGGAATGTCTGTCCGAACATAATGTAAACTGACTGAAATCTTCCCGTATCACCCGGTCTTTTCCAAGTGTACGTTCTCCTCTCGTGATTCTTGAACAGAGTATTCGCTATTAGGAGCTCAAATTTATTACAGAATTCAATTAGTCTTTCCTCTCTCTCATTCCCTGTCCTAAGCCTATATTCTCCCGTAACCTTTTCTTCTACTATTTCCCCTACAACTGCATTCCAGTCTCCCATGACTATTAGTCTCAGTGTAATGGAGACAATGAATACCAATATGTGTACGGAATTTCTGTGTATTTTCCAATTTCCTAGTTTTCACTGATAGTATAATTGATAGCTGTAATCCCACAATAAGCTCAGAACACGGTTACTACAGTTATGTGACCTAAATTGAATTGTAAACACATTATTCTGAGGATAATGAGTATTGCTTGTGAGGGACATTTCTTTTAATTTCTGACGTTCATTTTTTTATTTCCTTTTGCACAGTTGTCATGAACATATGTGCCCACACGTCCTGGCATTCACCCGATACACGCCTCTGGTATTCACAGTTACTCTCTGATCACGTAAGTGTTGATAAATTGTAGATGTAAATGTGGTTCGATTTCTGTATGTGATGGATTCAAGTCAACTGAATGTTCTTCTCTTCCCTCTCACTTAATGAATCTCGGCTGTATTTGTTTCTGTTTCTTATACTAAGTATTCTTGCTCAAGTTCATGTTAAATGAGTAGAAAATGGTCCATAGTTGTTAGTGACATGAATAAAAATGGGAAAATCATTGCCTACCGACGTTTTAATATCAGACAAGAAGTAGTATTCACTTGACGATCTTTTGTCCCTGGACGCTGGAGAATTCTTCACTTAGCAAATATTTCATCGCCTAATTGATTAATTTAAGTAAGAAGAGGAACAGCAAAAGCTACAGAACAATGAGAGCCAGTAAATGAGATTAAATGCGAATATACTGGGTGATTCAGCTGTCCTCGCCTAAGGGTTTTATGCAACCCGCAAAGCCTTCAAAAACATCTCGAGAGCTTCATATTGTCTTTCTCGGTATGTATAAGCTGAAAAAAGAGCCGGAGCACTTTGTAGAAAATTTAACGTAATTAAATTTTGTACTGGGATACGTTTTCACTGGGAGTCACAGTTTCAGAGTTATTCAACAAACCGTACAAAAATGACCTTCGAACGAGATTTTCGCCTCTGATTAGCACTCACAACTAACGTCTTCAGTTATTTGCTCGATGTATTCCAATCTTTCTGTCTCCCTCTACAGTTTTTGCTCCCTCTAGTGACATGTAAGTTACTCCCCGATGTCTTATCATGTGTCCTATCATCCTGCCGTTCTTTTTGTCAGTGTTTTCCATATATTCCTTTCCTCGCCGATTCTGTGGAGAACCTCATCATTCCTTATCAGCCCACATAATTTTCAGCATACTTCTGTAGCACCACACTTTAAATGCTTCGATTCTCTTCCACTCCTGTTTCACCGCAGTACATATTTTAATACCGTACACTGCTGTGTTCCACACGTTCATTCTCAGAAATTTCTTCCTCAAAAATGGATTACTTTATTCAAATGTTTCAAATGGCTCTGAACACTATGGGACTTAACATCTGAGGTCATCTCTCCCCTAGGACTTAGAACTACTTAAACCTAGCTAACCTAAGGACATCACACACATCCATGCCTGAGGTAGGATTCGAACCTTTGACCGTAGTGATCGCGCGGTTCCAGACTGAAGCGCCTTGAACCACTTGGCCACTCCGACCGGCGTTACTTTATTGCCTATGTAGCAATATTCATTAAAATCATTCACTTCCTGATCACCAATTTTCATGTAATGTTTCTCGCTTTTCTCGTTTGTGTCACCTGCCATTACTTTCGTCTTTCTTCTGCTTACTTTCAGTTCATATTCTGTACTCAATTGACTCTTCACACATTCAACAGATCCTGTTATTCTTCTTCACTTTCACTGAAGATAGCAATGTCGTTATCGAAGCTTATCACTGATGTCATTTTACCTTGAGTTGTAATTCCAGTCTTGGATTTTTCTTTTATTTCCGTCGTTGCTTCTTCGATGTATAGATTGAACAACAAGGGCGGAAGGCTACATCTCTGACTTACACAATATTAAATACGAACACTTCACTCTTGGTCGTCCTCTCTTATTATTCTCTCTTGGCTCTTGTACGTATTGTATATTACCCGCCTCTTCCTAAAGCTTACCCCTATTTTTCTCAGAATATCGAAGATCTTGCACGACCTCACATTGTCGAAAGCTTTTTTCAGGTCGACAAAGCAATGAACGAGTCTTGCTTCTATTATCAAACGCAATGCCATAATTGCGTCTCTGGTGCCTTTACTTTTCCTAAAGCTTAAGCTGATCGTCATCTAACAACTTGTCAAATTTTTTTTTTCTTTCTTCTGTATATTGCTCTTGTCAGAAACTTGAATGCGTGAGTTTTTAAGCTGATTCTGCGATTATTCTCGCAGCTGTCGGCCGTTGCAATCTTCGTAGCTGTGTGAGTGACGTTTTTTTCGGGAAGTCTGATGATATATCGCCAATCTCATACATTCTGCACACCAGTGTGAATAGTCGTTTCGTTGCCACTTTCCCCAATGATTTTAGAAGTTCCGATGGAATGTTATCTACCCCTCCTCTTTATTTGATCTTAAGTCCTCCAAAACTCTTTTAAATGTTGATGCTAATACTGGACCACTACCTCTTCCCTATCGACTCCCGTTTTTTCGTCTATCGCGTCATCAGACAAGTACTCCCTACCTTAAAGGGCTCCAATGTATTCCTTCGACTTACTCGCTCTCTTCTCTGCATTTAACATTGGGATTCCCATTGCACTGTTACCGCCTTTGCTTTAGTTTCATCAAGTGTTGTCTTCTGACAATGATTTCGTTTTCTGTTTCTTCACAGTTATTATGCAGTCATTTCGCCCTAGCGTCTCCGCACTTCTTTATTTATCACATTTCGAAGTGACATGCATTTCTCTACTTCTGAAATTTACTGAATATTTTTATACTTCATTCTCTCTTCTATTCTTCTGTAATGCATGGTTTCTTCGCAGATACGTTCCTAGCACCTGTAATTTTCTTTCCAACATTTTTGATTGTACTTGTCCTCTTCAACTGAACTGTCTACTGAGCTATTCATTATCGCAGCCTCAGAGAACTTCAAGCGTATCTCTTCATTCTTTATTGCTTCTGTATCCCACTTCTTTGCTCATTGATTCTTCTCGATAATTCTCTTCATCATCACTGAACTGTGACCTGAGTCCATATCTGCTCCTCGATACGCCTTACAGTCCAATATCTGTTTTCGTAGTCTCTGCTTGACCACAATGTAATCTAACTGAATCCTTCCCGTACCTCCCGGTCTTTTCCAAGTTTACCTCCGCCTCTCGTGATTTTTAAAAAGAGTATTAGCTATTACTAGCTGAAATTTGTTGTAGAACTCAGTTAGTCGTTGTCCTCTCTCATTCCGATTACCAAGCCCATATTCTCGATCAATCCTTTCATTTACTACTTCCCCTATGACCACTTTCCTATCTTCCATGGCTATTGGAGTTTCATCTCCCTTTACGTACTGAACTACAAATACAATATCCTCGTATACTTTCTCCATCTCTCCATTTTCGCTTGCAATATCAGCATGTTTACCTGAAATATTGTTGTCGGCGTTGGTTTGCTGTTGATTCTGATGAGAACAACCCTGTCACTGTGTAACCTCCCCCTCACTTATCGACCTTAATGACAGTGAAAAATGATACCGCGTGTACCTAATGGGAATTTTGGAAAAGCAATCGTCACCGAAGTTAACCTGTCGGTAAAGAGGGAGGAAAGGGTTACATCTAAATGAAAGGAAAAATGCAAGTGAAACTGGTGGAAATTAATTTTGAAATAGGGATAAAGTTAATAAAGAAAGTAAATGTGCGGCCGTTACGTTAACAATCAACTAGCGGTAATTAGATATTTGAGATTTGGGGGAAATTACGGTCGCCAGTCCTATGGACAATTACTATAATAACTGAAAAAGAAAGGTTATTACACATATAATTAGCACTAGAAGCGTGGCAACTGAAGGTTGACACGTGTAGTGTGAAAACTGAAAGTTTGTCAGAAGTAATAAATTTCGCTACACTCAATTTAGCAAAAGAATTAATGAAACCGGAAAATCGAAAGTTAATTTAGTGACTGAAGTTAATAGTGAGCTTTCTTTCTGAAGCACATCGAAATACAGTTAGTCTTGGACTACCTCAACAATCATTTCTAAAGCTACTTGAATCTACGCAATTTAGAAAGAAGCGATTTAACTTTGAACTTGAATTAAACGATTCTGAACAATTAACAATAGTAAAATTTAGTACGTACCAAGCTGAGCTGCAGTCACAGGTAAGCTAAAATACGGTAACAAAACTCGCACTCTGAATTTGTGCTTGTGTAATCTAACTATTGTCGCCAGCTATGAATACTTAAATTGAACTTTGAAATTAAAGCAGTGAAATGGAATCATGCTGGCGTTTGAATTTCAACGACACTCGGGTTCATTTCGGAAAAGGAAGGGACCCTGCTTGGCAATGCAATTGGGACAATGACCAACAAAGGTTCATGCTAAGTTGCTGTAATTTTGCGAGGCAAATGGAACAATTTGAAAAGCTGAGGTCTGCCATACAGTTCTGAAACTTTACGTGCTTTTAGTCTTCCTTGTTGGTTGATTGAAGGTTTGAAGCCGTCGATCGAAGAGGTGGCGACAGTCACTCATTGTCGGCCGTCGCTGTTGCAGAAGCTGGATGTTGGCGCGCCTTCTTCTCGACACGGTCACCAGGCGAAACGGGCTCTTGATGTGCGCCAGCTAATGCTTCCCGTCCGCGACACCATGTCAGAAACTATCATCGCGAGTCGAGCGCAATTACATGCTGCCAAACCCCGAAGGCGCGGCAACTCGCGGGAGCGTCACACAACACACCTGCTCCACTCGCTAATCCAGCCAGACTCCCACCGCTCTGCCCGCGCTCCACGCGGCAGAGTTAACACTACCAAAGATCCTACACACTTTGAGTCTTCACACGACCTATCGATGTAATCGTTCGATAGCAGTTTTCCCTAGGCAAGACCCAGCGTAAAAATACAAATAATATTTACGAAACAAACCAATTATACATCGACATAAATGCATAAATATATATATACAAATAGTAAAACAATTACAATATGTAAAGACACAGAAATGTCATATATTCAGGTAACAAAAATAAGGAAAACAAATTATAGTACAATAGATGGAAATAGGAGGATATGCATTTCCGGCGTTACAACTGAACTGTTGACAGTAGTTCACACTCTGCCCTACCATCCATTTCATATCGAATCGTACTCCTGTTATATAATTTTCTGCTCCTGTTGGTATTACGCTATACACATATGACCGGAAACCCTTGTCTTCTCTCCATTTTACTTCACTGACCTCCACTATATCTCAGATTTTCTAATTTCCCTACCACGTTCAAACTCCTTACATTCCACGCTTCGACTCGTAGAATGTTATCCTTTCGTTGATTATTCAATGTTTTTCTCATGGTCACCTCCTTCTTGGCAGTGCCCTCCCGGAGATCCGAATGGGGAACGAGTCCTGAATTTTTTGCCATTGGTGGGACCATCACGACACTTTTTCAATAACAGGCGACAGTCCTGTGGTTACACGCTATTTGTCTTTAACGCAGTGGTTTTCATTGCCTTCTGCATCCTCTTGCCGTTTATCATTAATGATTCTTTTGCCTTTTCGGGGCAGTTTCCCAGCCGAAAGCATGAAAGTGACCTGAACATCTGTCCGCTCCTCCACCCGCTTTGACAAGGCCGTTTACAGAACGAGGATGACTTCCAATGCCGTAAGTCTTCGGCCGCCTTTGCTGACATAATTCATCATACGCTTACAAGATCAAGGAGTATATGCTGTTCAACAAACACGTCTACGTCTACGTGATTACTCTGCTATTCACAATAAAGTGCCTGGCAGAGGGTTCAATGAACCACCTTCATGCTGTCTCTCTACCGTTCCATTTTCGAACGGCACGCGGGAAAAACGAACACTGAATTTTTGAGTGCGAGCCCTGATTTCTCTTATTTTATCGTGATGATCATTTCTTCCTATGCAGGTGGGTGCCAACAGAATGTTTTTCGCAATCGGAGGAGAAAACTGGTGATTGAAATTTCATGAGAAGATCCCGTCGCAACGAAAAACGCCTCTATTTTAATGATTGCCACTCCAATTCACGTATCAAGTCTGTGACACTATCTCCCCTATTTCGCGATAATACAAAACTAGCTGCCCTTCTTTGTGCTTTTTCGATGTCATCCGTCAGTCCCACCTGATGCGGATCCCACACCGCACAGCAGTACTCCAGAAGAGTGCGGACAAGCGTAGTGTAAGCAGTCTCTTTACTAGACCTGTTGCACCTTCTAAGTGTTTTGCCAATGAATCTCAGACTTTGGTTTGCTCTGCCCACAATATTATCTATGTGGTCGTTCCAATTTAGGTTACTTGTAATTGTAATCCCTAAGTACTTAGTTGAATTTACAGCCCTCAGATTTGAGTGACTTATCGCGTAATCGAAATTTAGCTGATTTCTTTTAGTACTCATGTAAATAACTTCGCACTTTTCTTTATTCAGGGTCAATTGCCACTTTTCGAACCATACAGATATCTTATCTAAATCATCTTGCAAGTCGTTTTGATCATCTGATGACTTTACAAGACGGTAAATGACAGCATCATCTGCAAACAATCAAAGACGGCTACTCAGATTGTCTCCTATGTCGTTAATATAGATCAGGAACAATAGAGGGCCTATAACACTTCCTTCGGGAACGCCGGATATTACTTCTGTTTTACTCGATGACTTTCCGTCTATTACTACGAACTGTGACCTTTCTGACAGGAAATCACGAATCCAGTCGCACAACTGCGGACTTACTCCGTAGCACGCAGTTTGATTAGAAGACGCTTGTGAGTAACGGTGTCGAAAGCCTTCTGGAAATCTAAAAATATGGATTCAATTTGACTTCCCCTGTCGATAGCACTTATTACTTCATGAGTTTAAAGAGCCAGTTGTGTCTCACAAGAACGATATTTTCTGAATCCGTGCTGACTATAAGTGAATAAAACGTTTTCTTCGAGGTACTTCATAATGTTCCAATACAGTATATGTTATAAAAACCTACTGCAAATCGACGTTAGTGATATAGGTTTGTAATTCAGCGGATTACTCCTACTTCCCTTTTTGGGTATTGGTGTGACTTGAGCAATTTTCCAGTCTTTAGGTACGTATCTTTCTGTGAGCGAGTGGTTGAATATAATTGCTAAATATGGAGCTATTTTATCAGCATACTCTGAGAGGAACCTGACTGGTATACAATCTGAACCGGCGGCCTTGCCTTTATTAAGTGATTTAAGCTGCTTTGTTACACCGAGGATATCTACTTCCATGTTTCTCATCTTGGCAATTGTCCTTGATTGGAATTCACGAATATTTACTTCGTCTTCTTTGGTGAAGGAGTTTCGGAAAACCATGTTTAATAACTCTGCTTTAGTGGCACTGTCATCAGTGACTTCACCGTTGTTATCACTCAGTGAAGGTATTGATTGTGTCTTGCCACTGGTGTGCTTTATGTATGACCAGAATCTCTTTGGGTTTTCCACCAGATTTCGAGACAGAATTTGGTTGTGGGAATAATTAAAAGCATCTCGCATTGAAGTAAGCGCCTTATTTCGAACTTCTGTAAAACTTTGTCAATCTTGGGAATTCTGGGGTCTTTTAAATTTGGCATGCTTTTTTCGTTGCTTCTGCAACAACGATCTGACCCGTTTTGTGTACCATGGGGGATCAGTACCATCACTTATTAATTTATGTGGTATATATCTCTCAATTGCTGTTGATACTATCTCTTTGAAAACATTCCACAACTTTTCTACAATTACATGATCAGATTGGAAGGAGTGAAGACTGTCTCTTAAAAAGGCGTCCCTTTTTTATGGTTGTAGGTGTTACAGTATTCAGCCTAGCAGCATCTGCCTTGTGGTCATTAATCCCTGTATTCATCACAACACTCACTATTTGTCCAGGATTATTTGTTGCTAAAAGGTCAAGTATGCTTTCGCAACTATTTACGCTTTTAGTGGACTCATGATCGAATTGTTCAAAATAATTTTCTGGAAAAGCATTCAGTACAATTTCGGATCATGTTTTATGCCTGCCGCCGGCTTTAAATGTATAATTTTTCCAGCATATCGAGGGTAGATTGATGTCACCACCGACTATAATTGTACGAGCGGTGTACTTGAAATGAGACTCAAGTTTTCTTTGAACTCTTCAGCAACTATGTCTTCTGAGTCGAGAGGTCGGTAAAACGATCCAATGAATAGTTTAGTCCAACTGTCAGGTATAACCTCTACCCATGCTATTTCACATGAACTATATACTTCAATTTCGCTACAAGGCAAACTACCTCTGACAGCAATAAATACTCAACCACCAACTGTATTTAATCTATCCTGTCTAAACACTGTCAGATCGTTTGAAAAAATTTCGGCTGAACTTATTTCCGGCTTTAGCCATCTCTCTGTACCTACAACTATTTGAGCTTCAGTGCTTTCTATTAGGGCTTGGAGCTCTGGTTCTTTCCCAACACAGCTACGACAATTTACAACTACAATGCCAATCGTTTCTACAACTACCTTACTGTGTTTTACCTGCCCACTTTCTGACGGACGCCCCTTCTGTGGTTCCCTGAGACACTCTAACCTAAAAAACGCCCAGTCCCTTCCACATAGCCCCCGCTACCCGTGTAGCCGCCTCGTGTGTGTAGTGGACTCTTGACCTATTAAGCGAAATCCGGAAACACACCACCCGATGGCGCAAGTCAAAGAATCTGCAGCCTACACGGTCACAGAACCGCCTGACCCTCTGATTCAGACTCTCCACTCGTCTCTGCACCAAAGGACCACAGTTGGTTCTATCGACGATGCTGCAGATGGTGAGCTCCGCCTTAATCTCGGAAGCAAGACGGGCAGTCTTTACCATTTCCGCTACCTGCCCGAAACCAGACAGAATCTGCTCCGATCCAAAGCGACACACGTCACTGGTACCGACATGAGCCACCACCTGCAGTTGGCTGCACCCTGTACTCTTCATGGCATCCGGAAGCACCCTTTCCACATCCGGAATGACTCCCCCCGGAATGCACAGAGAGTGCACACTGGCTTCCTTCCCCTCCTTGGCAGCCATGTTCCTAAGGGGCCACATTACGCGCCTAACGTTGGAGCTCCCAACTACCAGCAAACCCACCCTCTGTGAGTGCCCAGACCTTGCAGGCCGAGAAGCCTCCTCTGGAACGAGGTGGACGACTGCATCCGGCTCAGAGACATCGTCAGCCGCAGATAACGCCCGAAACCTGTTCGTCAAACGAACCGGGGAGACCCTACGATCGGCCCCACGGAAAGTTTTTCGCTGCCTGCCAGACTTTGGAATGATCTCCCACTCGACCATGGGTGAGGGGTCAACCTCAGTGAAGGCAGTGCCCGCGGAGGTCGCAGCAGTGGACCGAAAAGGACACACGTGGGACGTGCTCGACGTCTCTCGCATCCCCGCGTCCGACCTCCCCACAGTGACGCCCCTTGGCAGCAGCCTCAAGCTGTGTGACGGAAGCCAACGCAGCCTGAAACTGTGAGCGAAGAGTCCACAACTCAGGTCGCATCTGTACACAACAATCACAGCCCCTATCCATTACTGCACTCCTCCTGTTTTGAGCTCGTAAAAATATGTAACAAGCGAACGGTGTACTCGCCTTAGTAGTAGCAGGAACTAGCGGTGCGCTCTCGCTGGCGGTCTAACTGGCACTGAGCTGTTCTAACCAAACAAACAAAAGCCTGCACGATACGAGAGTCGATATAGCGGTCGATATCAACGGCGGTACTGTGGACAAGCCGGCCGGAGTGGCCGAGCGGTTCTAGGCGCTACAGTCTGGAACCGCGCGACCGATACGGTCGCAGGTTCGAATCCCGCCATGGGCATGGATGTGTGTGATGTCCTTAGGTTAGTTAGGTTTAAGTAGTTCTAAGTTCTAGGGGACTGATGACCTCAGAAAATTAAGTCCCATAGCCTCAGAGCCATTTGAACCATTTGAACTGTGCACAACACTGTTATTGAAATAAAAGGTTGTGCCTAGTAAGCACTCGAACACGCAAGAAATTACAAAAATAAACTAGTAACTACACAGATAACTGAAAATAAGTCGCTCTTGTTTGAAGCTCGTAAAGATATGTAAAAAGCGAACGGTGTACTCGCCTTAGTAGTAGCAGGAACTAGCGATGCGCTCACGCTGACGGTCTAACTGACACAAATGAATTCCATGTCGAATTATTTTGTAAGTGGTCCCTCGTGACGTGGAGACTTTTTGAGAGCATACAACAAGCATGTCTCTGCCACAAAGGCTGTCCGGGGGAGTCCCTCTTGCATTCGATGGTCCTCCATAAAGGCAATCCATCGGTGGTTGCCGTTGGCTGAGGAAAATTAATTTAACTGCGTAACTGATAAATTAATTTTGATGACTTTTTAATCAATGACCAGTTCTGTTTGAGATTATTATCTATAACCTCGATATTTTGTAGGCAACCCGATTCTATGTTGGAATTACGGAATTAATTTTGTTTGGATCTGTTTCTTTGCGATAGGGATTGTCCCAGGCATCTTTTGTTGCAGCGCCGTTGCGTGTTCAATGTCCTCAAAAAGTCTCCGCGTTACGAGGGACCACTTACGGAATAATTCGACATAGAATTCATTTATTTATTCAACAGTATATCCTTCTTGATCTAGTAAGCATATGATGATGTACGGAAATGTCTCTCTTAGATGGTATTTCGATGTGAATCCTCATTCCTGCAAGATAAATTCGTATTGTGATTAACGAACGTTGTTTCTAAT
The DNA here is from genome assembly GCF_023864345.2 of Schistocerca serialis cubense. Taxonomy (NCBI): domain Eukaryota; kingdom Metazoa; phylum Arthropoda; class Insecta; order Orthoptera; family Acrididae; genus Schistocerca; species Schistocerca serialis. Next base: position 186,663,185 of record NC_064646.1, on the reverse strand, counting down.
CAGGCCTGCTCCTTTTGGCATAATCTCATTCCTCAGCCAGTTCTGTATGAATGCCTCGAGATATTGGCATTCATGATGCCCATGTGTTTACGTTGAATAGAGAAAGAATCACGATTAGGAAACGATTTTATGAAATTAAAAAGAGCCAAAAGGCAATGCAATTACTTAACTTGTGGCCCACATCCCTCTCGAAGAAACAATAAGTTTCATCCTAGCTGTCCGTTGAGCATAATAATAATAATAATAAACACTAATTATTGGACTTGTTTTATGCCATGAACTCAGTTAATGAAACGGGCATATAGTGCTAAGAATGTGACGAAGAACGTAAATGCAATCCAGATAACCACAGGCGATCGAGCAAAGAAAGATAAGTACCCCAACAAAATTCAAACACCCCCTTTCAGAGTAATGAAAATAGGTCTCAAGATTCAAAGCGGGTATGATGACGCTTAATTTAATGGTATCAAATGGCTCTGAGCACTATGGGACTAAACTGCTGTGGTCATCAGTCCCCTAGAACTTAGAACTACTTAAACCTAACTAACCTAAGGACATCACACACACCCATGCCCGAGGTAGGATTCGAACCTGCGACCGTAGCAGCAGCTCGGCTCCGGACTGGAGCGCCTAGAACCGCACGGCCACCGCGGCTGGCCTTTAATGGTATCAATACTGCAGCAATGCTAAGAATTAATATGGATCTGACGACTCTTCTGTCTTCCATGGACTTCAGTGAGAACTAAGAGATCATATTACAGCAAATAAAACCAGACTGCTGCTTTAAGGGCCTCATACTCAAACAAGAACTGCTCTACGTTGGGCACATCGTGAAAAGTCATATTCGCCAGGAAAGACCTTAATGCTGAGGAAGATCGAAGATACAAGTAGAAGGAGAACGGTAAAGGATGCGATGGGCCGGCCGTGGTGGGCGAGCGGTTCTATGCGCTTCAGTCTGGAACCGCGCGACCGCTACGGTCGCAGGTTCGCATCCTGCCTCGGGTATGGATGTGTGTGATGTCCTTAGGTTAGTTAGGTTTAAGTAGTTCTAAGTCTAGGGGACCGATGACCTCAGATGTTAAGTCCCACAGTACTCAGAGCCATTTGAACCATTTGATGCGATGGGTAGATAGTCATGGATTACAACCTTGGAAGTCTTTGAGAGACAGTGTAGGGTAGAATAAAACTAGCGTCATAGTTGATATGGTCGCAGTGAGTCGGAAAGGACTAAAACCTAGAGAGAGAGGTTGTGTGATTGGTTTTTAATTACGTCAACAACCTATAGGAGTAGCACAAAATGTGGAAATTACACTTGCCTAAACATAAATGCAGATTGAAACTTCCTGGCAGATTAAAACTGTGTGCCCGACCGAGACTCAAACTCGGGACCTTTGCCTTTCGCGGGCAAGTGCTCTACCATCTGAGCTACCGAAGCACGACTCACGGCCGGTACTCACAGCTTCACTTCTGCCAGTATCTCGTCTCCTACCTTCCAAAGTTTCATATCAGCGCACACTCCGCTGCAGAGTGAAAATCTCATTCTGGAAACATTCCCCAGGCTGTGGCTAAGCCATGTGTCCGCTATATCCTTTCTTTCAGGAGTGCTAGTTCTGCAAGGTTCGCAGGAGAGCTTCTGTAAAGTTTGGAAGGTAGGAGACGAGATACTGCCAGAAGTGAAGCTGTGAGTACCGGGCGTGAGTCGTGCTTGGGTAGCTCAGATGGTAGAGCACTGCCCGCGAAAGGCAAAGGTCACGAGTTCGAGTCTCGGTCGGGCACACAGTTTTGATCTGACAGGAAGTTTCATATCAGCGCACACTCGGCTGCAGAGTGAAAATCTCATTCTATAAATGCAGATTGTAAGACGTCCACGACTAAGGAATTTTTTGCTAGCGCACTCGAGCAGATGTAATTTCGATGGATTACTCACGCGCTGCCTGCAGTATGTAAGCTATAAGAGAATCTCAGACCAGAGAACAGTGTTGTATGCAGTAGGAACTGTGTGGCAGTGGGAGTAACTGGTAGCAAGCAGTCTGGTGTATCGAGTTGGCTACCGCGTGGGGAGCGATGGCGGTGCCTGAGCGATGTAGTATAAGGTAAAAGCAGCCTCGTGCATTTACACAATTGTTGTATCAAGTCCCATGTAAATGTTTTTAAAAAAATATCTTAATAATAATCTTTCTTATAAAAATTAACTTTTGACAACCATTCATTTCAATTTAGAGAATTTACTAATTTCTCCAATCCATGGTCATCCCGATTATTGTAAAGAAAAATCAGTTCTTTCTTTTTATACATGACAAATCTATCGGCCAGCATTGCACTGGGCTGTGCCAGAAAAATTTCTTATAGGAGCGTTATCCGGCGACCTTACTGAGGTAAGAATTTTCAGTTTATTCAGTATGATCTTTCAGGGCCATGACGCAACACTGCTGACGTCCAAATTTACCAGTTTAGATTCACAGTCAGTTAATTATTGAAAGGTTATATGTGAGCCACAGTTTTATCGACAGATTAGTCACATTTTATTAGTGGTAGGTTATGGAATTTAACTATTGGGAGGTTACGCTAAATGTGTATGCTATACATAATTATACTTATTTTTTTACTGTTGGGAGGTTACACTAAATGTCAATTATATACTTTTTTATCTGTGGGGAGGTTACAAGATGCTAACAGAGCAGTAGGCTGTTGATCACGAACAGCGCCTGTGCATTGTCCGCAATAAGTTGCCCGAGTCAGTCGCGGTCAGAACAAGTGTTCTGCATTGTTGTGAGTGCATTATGTCGCAGCCAAGTGAATTCAAACGTGGTCAGAATGTTGGGCGGTTGCTTTCGTAACCAAGGTAGCCGAAGTGTTTGCTATTTCAAGTGGCAACGTATCGAAGATTTATATCGCACACGTGGAAAGTGGTAAAATATCATCCGCGAAGTCTGAATGCAGACGAAAGTATGTATCGACTGGTCATGGCAGACGGTCAGTCAAGAGGACTGTGAGGAAAAATAAGTAGATGCGTACCAAAAAAGTTATTGCATAACTGAATGTCACAGTCGAGAACCCTGTCATCGCCAGAACAACATGAAGGGAGCTCCAGAAGCAGAGAATTGCTGGGGGAGCTGAACTTCCAAAACCACTCATCAGTGACGCAAATGTCCTTAACAGGAAAATGCGGTTCCTAAGTTATAAAGCCAAGTGTGTAGAGGAATTGAGGAAAGCCATTTGCTCGGATGTGATTTGTTTCAAATGTTACCAAATTCTGGCTGAGTTTGTGTCCCAAGAGTGAAACATATGGTGTTCGGTGATGCTTTGGACAGTTATATCGCGATATTCCACTGTCCCTATAGTTACTTTTCAACGTCTCATTACAGCCATGGATTCTGTGAGAATTTTGGCTGGTTAGATTCATCCCTTGGTTCGATTATTGGGTTTTATCCTGCCTACTCCTCAAATATGAGATGCCTAGGAAACCTGCTTTCTGGGACGGCTAGACAACAATTTAAGCAAATCGTATTAATGAATTTTATTACAGAAAATAGATGACAATACTTAAACTTTGAGAAATACGTAGACGTGTCGCAAGCAAAGGGCGACATGCGGTATAGTCAATGTCCTTCAGTATAACGATTCCAGTATAAGTGAAGTAATACAGTGGATGCTCCTATCCAGATCGCTGGTCTTGACGGTACTGTAGAACTGGGCCGCGACCAGTCGGTGCGGCGCTTATGTTCTCTTCGCATAGAGGGCTCTGCCGTCGCGTTGTCGTGCTGAAGAGGGGTCCGTCAGTGTGCTATTGGCTGACGTCTTCTACATAACCGTCTCTGCTCTAACGTTTCCGACTGGCGTCCCGGCCCTTGACTTTATGCCGTAACAGGTTGTTTCCTAATGGTGATGCTGTGTTCCAAGGTGTCAGTCCCCCTGTTCACACAAAAAAATGGTTCAGATGGCTCTGAGCACTATGGGACTTTACTTCTGAGGTCATCAGTCCCCTAGAACTGAGAACTACTTAAACCTAACTAACCTAAGTACATCACACACATCCATGCCCGAGGGGGAATTCGATCCTGCGACCGTAGCGGTCGCGCCGTTCCAGACTGTAGCGCCTAGAACCGCTTGGCCACCCCGGCCGGCTCCTGTTCACATAGCTCGCATCACCAAGAACTGGTTTTATGAGCACGAGGGTGAATTTTCGCACCTCCCCTAGCCTCCACAGTCACTAGATTGCAATATTATTGAGCATTTGTGGTCTGCTTTGGAAAGAAAAGTGTCTGATCACTATGCACCTCTGTCATTGTTACCTAAGCTTGACACTGTTTTGCGGGAAGAATAGGTTAAGATTTCCTTCAAAACTATACAGTTCCCGTGCTTAATATTTCTGAGATGAATGGGAGCTGTTGTAAATGCGAACGTGTTTCCTACACTGTACTAGGCATTACAGAGTGTTGCGATTTAGCTGTTTCCAAATTTTCGTCCCCTCCTGTACCTTGAACGTGATTACGCTTATCAGCCAAAATACTGGAGGAAAAAGACAAAGGAAAAATACTCTTCTCGAAGCACAAAGAATGCGAATATGTTCTAGTTTATTTAAAAGTCTTTAACTGATTCAAATGGTTCAAATGGCTCCAAGCACTATAGGACTTAACATCGGAGGTCGTCAGTCCCTAGAACTTAGAACTACTTAAACCTAACTAACCTAAGGACATCACACACATCCATGCCCGAGGCAGAATTCGAACCTACGGCCATAGCAGTCTCGTGGTTCCGGACTGAAGCGCCTAGAACCGCTCGGCCACTGTGGCCGGCTCTCTAACTGAAAAGCGATTTACCTGCTGCCTCATTCTACCTTCTGTAGCAACTTTGAAAATTTGCCCATAAATTTTCAACATGAGAACTTATTCTCGCTTTTCTTAACATGCAGCTCATCTAAAGCTCCTACAAGCTCCCCTAATTGCAATTCACTCGCACCTACAAGTCCATCGCTGCAATTCGCTCATACCCACCCGTTCCTATTTGCCCTCTCTCACTCTTTCATCCAGCCCAACTCATTGTCATTGTGTATTTGCGTCTGTCTGTCACTGTCCCCTGTGTCACTCATAGTCGCCTTCGTTCTGTCCTACTAGTAGAGTCTGCTATCAGTGTCACTGTCTCCCTCTTGCTCTCTCTTTCCCGCTAGTATCTCATTCCTTCCTTCCTACTGCTGTTGCCTGTTCTCATTGTCACTATCTCTCTATTCATCGTTATCAGCGTCGTATACTCTTATTATCACTGGTTCTCACTCACTTCCACTTTCTCTTCCTCTTTATTCCTCCCGTCCTAGCACTGTCTCCCTCGCTCTTTTCCTAGTACTGCTTTGTGTCCCTCTCTTTCTCTCACATTACCATTGTCTACTTCGCTCTTTCTATAACACAATCGCTGTTCCTCTCCATTACTTATTTATTACTTTGCTGTTTCTTTACCAATGTCAGTCTTCTTGTCTCTTAATGTAGAAAACGCGGGAATATGTTCGCATGCCAAAATTTTTGGGAAAATTTTAAAGGTGATGAGGGACGTGGAATGAAGCACCTGGTACCTCACTTTTCAGTCAGTCTTTTAAATAAATACGAACATACATGACAGGAACATTTTTCCTCTGGTTCCCTTCTCTTCTCTGCTGCAGCAGGGCATGTAACTCATATGAAAAGATATGTATTGGTCAGGAAAATTGAGAGAGTTTACTAATACGAAGTTCAAATAACGCAAAACTAATTTTACACCTCAGACAGGATCGTACGTGCAAAACATTTTTGCATGTGCTTCAGTACTACAAAATGGTGTTTCCGGATGATAACGGAGACCTTTACAGCATATTTCGTCGAGCTACGTCACTTAATAAACTACGTTTCCACCTTACAACGGATATTTACGGGTACACGTAGTGTAAGTTTCATCGTCTGTGCCTCGGAAACGGATATAGATGTCAAGCAAATTATGTGGTTCTTCGAGATCGGGATCTTAGAAATATATTGTAAAAATTTGTGCCATTTTCTGTGCATAACTCTCTTGGAATGCTCGGCCGGGCTTCGGTCGGCTGGTGACGGCGGAAATATAGCAAAGAAAAAACCTTTGTGGGGTGTTCCGAAGAACCGTCCATGAACTAATGGTGCCTCCACAAGTTCCATCAAACCCAACGTAGGCCACATCAAATACAACAAGAACCAACTGATTTGTTCCATTTTTTAATCAGGAGGAAAGTGATTAAGACGAAACTTCTATTGGATATGCAAATGGTCCCTATCCAAAGGTTTATCCAAAAAGTTTGACCTTAACTTTCTATCATCAATAGAACCCGAGCTATGAGCACCGGAAAATTCCGTTTTTATGTGCCATGTTTTGGAACATATTCCACTGAAGAGCCAAAGAAACTGGTAAATTGCCTAATATCGTGCAGGATCTCCGCGAGCTCGCAGAAGTGCCGCACCATGACGTGGCATAGACTCGACTAGTGTCTGAAGCAGTGCCGGAGGGAACTGACACGATGAATACTGCAGGGCTGTACATCAATCTGTAATATTACAAGGGGGTGGAGATCTCTTCCGAACAGCCCGTTGCAAGCCATCCCAGTTATGGTCAATAATATTCACGTCTGGGGAGTTTGGTTGCCAGAGGAAGTGTTTAAACTCGGAAGAGTGTTCCTAGAGCCACTCTGTAGCAATTCTGGACGGGTGGGGTGTCCCAATGTTCTGCTGGAATTGCGCAGGTCCATCGGAATGCACAGTGGACATGACTGGATGTAGATGATATTACATACGTGTCATCTGGCAGAGTCGTTTCTGAACGTATGTCTGAAATAATGCTGGAGGGAAATAATACTCTGAATCTTGCAGGGCTGTCCATAAATCTGTAAGAGTACGAGGGGATGGAGATCTCTTCTGAACAGCACGTTGCCAAGTATCCCAGATGTACTCAATAATGTTAACATCTGGGGAGTTTGGTGGTCAGCGGAAGTGTTTAAACCTAGAAGAGATTTTCTGGAGCCACTCTGTAGCCGTCCTAGACGTGTGGAGTGTCGCATTGTCCTACTGGAATAGTCACGTGTGTCGGTATGCACACTGGACATGAATGGATGCAGGTGATCAGACAAGATGCTTACGTACGTTTCACCTGTCAGAGTTGTGTCTAGACATATCAGGGGTACCATATTACTCCAACTTTCACGGTCCACACCATACAGAGCCTCCGCCAGCTTGAACAGTCACCTGCTGTCATCCAGGGTCCATGGATTCATTAGGTTGTCTTCATACCCGTACACGTCCATCGGCTCGATACAATTTGAAACGAGACTCGTCCGACAAGGCAAAATGTTTCCAGTCATCAAAGGTCCAATGTTGGTGTTGATGGTCCCACTGAGGCGTAAAGCTTTGTGTCGTGCAGTCATCAAAGATACACGAATGGATTTTCGACTCCGAAAGCCCATATAGATGATGTTTCGTTGAATGGTTCGCCCGCTAACACTTGCTGATGGCCCAGCTTTGAAATCTGCAGCAGTTTTCGGAATGGTTGCACTTCTGTCACGTTGGACGATTCTCTTCAGCCGTCGTTGGTCCAGTTCTTGCAAGATCTTTTTTCGGCCGCAGCGATGTCGGATATTTGATGTTTTACCGGATTCCTCGTGAAATGGACGTACGGCAAAATCCCTTCTTCATCGCTACCTCGGAGGTGCTGTGTCACATCGCTCGTGCGCCGGCTATAACACCACGTTCAAACTCAATTAAATCTTGATAACCGGCCATTGTTGCAGCAGTAACTGATCTAACAATTGCGCCAGACACTTGTCGTCTTACATAGACGTTGCCGACCGCCGTATACATATCTCTGTATCTGAATACGCGTATCAGTACCAGTGCCTTTAGTGCTTCAGTATAGACACTCATGTTGTCACATGCATACCGTTACATATTCTATACGCCGAGAAAACTTCCGTAAACGCAAAAAGATAATTACGTAACTTCATTATTTGACGTGAGGGAACTTTCACTTTCCCTCGTAAACTTTGCCCAAAGCTGATTGCTGCAATAGCCGTCGCATTAGGCGTGGCGCGTAGGGAACAGGCGAAACATTTTCGCGGCTCGACTTCAGAGGAACGGTTTTGGAGCCCCAGAGCGTCTCTGTCGGGCCTCGCCGGCCCCAGGTGGGCCGCGACTGCGAGCTGTCGCCGCTCCTCGGCCCGCCTGCCCGTCTGATTGGCGACGGCGCAGGTGTCTGAGGCGGCGGCCAGCGCCGGCGGTCTGTTAGGTGTCCGGCGGCGTGTCGGCCGCTCATTATGTGGAAATGTCGCGCCCCGGAATGTGGCACAAGCGGAGGCGCTGGCACCGCCACCGGGGACCTGTTTGCTGCGCCAACGCCGCCCCCGACGCCTGACGGCATCTCGACACCGGCGCGCCAGAAAAAGCCGCTCGCGCGCCGGATTCAGTATTTTCTGCCCCGTTACAAGGTTCCGAGCCGGGAGTAACAAACTTTGCGCACACCTGTTTTTTTTTCTGTCCGCGGCGCGCTATTTTGTCGAGAATGGGAAAATCGCGCCGGGGCCGAGGAAAAAGAAGGCCGCCCGACACCAGCTAGCCCAGCGTTTTGGCCGTTATAGCGGCCTTGTTTCGGAGATTGTTGCGCAGAATACGGAAAGAGACACACACGGGCCGCGAGCAATCGCACCCATCCATCTTGGCGGCATACGTTCGCCGCTGCTGGCAGGTTGATTCCCTGCTCGCTGCACCGCGACGGCTCCGGGGCCTCGGAAAAAGTTGCCGCAGGCCATTTACGTTCCTGTCATTGTGTTATTACCTCTGTAGCCCATCATTTGTGGGCCCGTGTCAGTCACATGTAAATAATGTCGGATTCCCGCTTTACGAGTGTGCATGGTTAATTGACAGTTATACAGCAGCTTTTTGGGGTCCTGTAGGTCGGCCTTTTGTTACACGAAATGTAACTTACTCATCTGTCAAATGCTTTCTTTCACGCCTATTTCTTTCATTTCACTTTCCACAGTTCTAATTCACTTTCTCTTTTATTACTTTATCTTTCATTTTTTATTCCTGCTCAACTATCTAAAATACTTGTGTCCTTAACCCATTTCTACCTAGCGTAACATATATGTCACAGGGCAGCCTGTCATTGTTTTCTCTCGTTGGCAACAATGCCTGCGTTTGGAGTTGCTATTGTTGTATGGCTTTCAGATAAGGAGGCTTTCTTGTTCATGTTTAGGTAAGTGTCAGTCAGTTGCAAGCATTAAATGGTCAGTGACTGGTGCTTCAAGTACGGAAGACTTTTCTGAGTGAGATTATGTCTTGGAATAAGAAGTAAGTATCATTTTTATCGAAAATTATAATACAATTTGTTTAAATTATGGTTGATTATAATGTTAAAAGTACTGAAATTTATGTTAATGATTATCTACAAAATGCAATTCTTATTTTTGTGGCTCCAAATACAGTTTTAATTTTGTGTTGCATATATGTCGCGCTAGGCAAAACAGTGAAAATAACGATTCGTTCTCTTTAGGGGTCTATCTCTCCATGAGATCCTGGTTATTCTTGAAGGGGAGGAGGAAGATGCAACAGATATATATTTTGAACCTCCGGAAGCTAATGCGGATTCGGATGAAGATTCTGGGGAAGAAGATGGGGGAGGAAACGTCGATAATCTTGGACCAAGGCAGCTCCAGGCTGGTGCAGAAGTGGTTTTGGCAAGTAAAAACAGGTTAGGTAGTGAACCTGAGATTAATTTCTCTCCTGATGATAAACCAGATGAACAGGAAAAGTCACATATCATAAAAACTGTAATCAGAGATTGGAAAAAAGACGATCTGCGTGGTGTGTGATTATAGTAAATACAGAAACTTGTCTCCAGTTCAGTGCTTCGAATTATTTTGGAACGACGAAGTAATTGAATTTCTTCTCACTGAATCGACGAAGTATGCTTTGTTCAAGAACTGCTCAGATCCAAAAATAACATATGAAGAGATAAAAGGCTTTCTAGGAATTCTAATTCTTTCTGGCTATAACCCTTTACCTAGCAGAAGATATTACTGGGATTCTGGATTGGACATGAGAAATGAAATGGTCCACAGCACGATGAGAATGGACAGATTTGAAACAATTATGAGATTCATTCACTCCTGTGACAACACAAAAATAGATGCTAATGATGGAATGTGGAAACTTCGACCATTAATAAATATGCTAAGAAAAAAGATTGCTCTCAACTTTCAGCCTGAGCAAGATTTGTCTTACGATGAGAGTATGATAAAGTATTTTGGTAGACATGGATGTAAACCGTTTCTGAAAGGTAAGCCCATTAGATTTGGGTACAAAGCATGGTGTCTAAACACAACCATGGGTTCTCTAGTGGACTTTCAAATGTACTATTAATCACACAGTTGTTATTCCCTATTATTAACGTGTGATATTGTTTTAAATTTATTGCTGAGGCTGGAATCATCGTCTTAAAATAAATGTGTGAAATTGCAAAAGCAAAGCAATAGTAACTGATTCGGGCCCCGTCCACAATCGTAACCGAATCCTGCCTTCCTTGGCTACCAGGTCTGACTCGTAGTTTACCAAATGCGTACTCAGACTGGTCCTACAGATCAGAATCTGTTTCGTAAATATAGCAAACGATTTTTTTGCATTGCTTCCATGTTTTCTGACTGTGGGTATTTCTTTACTTTTTGTACTCTCCGAAGAGCTTGTATGTTGTAATAGTTGAAGTATATCTTTCAATCTTGGGATCCTTTCTCTTCTCTCAACCGTTTCCTCCAGTTAACAAATTTGACCATATATTTTTATCTTTACGTCTTTCCAGTTGTGGGTAACTGATAAAGTTCTCGAGATTATAAACGACAGATGATAGTAAAAATATGCACTGGGTACGAAGTAAGTTACTATGGAAAGTTGTTAAGAAAAGAATTCCGCAGAAGGAAAAGATGATTTTCTAAGGAAACAAACGTTTCTGTGAAGAACAAGCACCACGGAGATCTTGACGTGAGAATGATGTAATATGTACTGAGCAATTAAATTATACAGAGGCTTAGTCGGCACCGAAGGTGAGAGGATTTTTCCCGAAAGACAGGGCAGATCCGAGAACATTTTTCAAGAAGGTCACTTATTGCACGCTGCCCTCCCTCGCCTCCGTTTCCCTCGCATAGAGTCTCCCCTTTCTGTTTTCGCTACTAATTGTGATACACAGTGTATACATATCTTGCACTTGGACACCTGTGGTACCCGTTTCAGCTTGACTTTCCAAGCGGTGCCTCGCGTCACTTGCGCCTTAACCGGACCCTGCCGAAAGGAGTGAAAAGCTAACCTATGAGCTTGTTTGGAACCCGTCCACTTAATGTAAATGTCGTTGTGCTTAGGGCCCCCTGTCCGGTAGACCGTTCGCCGGGTGCAAGACTTTCGATTTGACGCCACTTCGCTGACTTGCACATCGATGAGGATGAAATGATGATGATTAGGGCAACACGACACCCAGTCCCTGAGCGGAGAAAATCTCCGACCCAGCCGGGAGTCGAACCCGGGCCCTTAGGAGTGACATTCTGTCGTGCTGACCACTCAGCTACCGGGGGTGGACACCCGTCCACTGAAGCGGTACCATTCCGGAACTTTAGCCGCCAGTTGGTTCTGTGAGGATACGGTCGATTGTTGCATTAGCAAAGTAGTCCTACACTCGGGAAGAGTGAACTCCATCGGACAGTGTAACGTCTCTGGCTTATTTTTAGTACTTAGTAGAGTGATGTGAATTATCTATTTATTCGATGTGACACACTCCGTATCTGTGCACTAGATGATTTTCAAATGAAAGTCTTCAGTAGTCGACACGTTACGCCACAGAGATTCTGAGCACAAGCAATGTGATCTTTGGTTGTCACTAGTATTGTCGTTGCCAGTAGAGCGTTCAGGCAGGAGTAATTCACGCTACTGTGGAGTCTGGAAGTGAGTGGCAGAACACAGACATGCATACGCAGATGATGCTGCCTTTTGGAAATACGGTTTTATAAAGAATGATTTGAAAAGAGTGAAAATATTCAGATAATGTGGTCGCTGCGTTGTTTGCTCGTGCGTAATTTATCATGGATTTGAGAAAGGAAAATTTTTTTTGGCATGATTTTTCTTGATTGGATCGAGTGAGTTTGAGTGTCGAGACGTGGTTAAGCAAAGTTATATGCTCATATAGCTTCGACTTAGAGTTATTGTTTCACTACTTCTTTACCTTATCAGTAACGTATGATGTGACACAGAAAATTTATTTGAATAAGAAATGAATTTTGAAAAGATTGTTGTAACTGTTAAGGAATTGATTTCATAATTCACGATACAATTTTTGAATGCTAATTTCTTCTACATCATTTGCTAAATTCAGCTTCTATCACCGTCCCGTCACGAAAGTTTGATTTTGTTATTATCTGTTGCCACGTTGCGCTGCGCGGAACGCAGTGATTCAAAGTAAAGCATGATGTATTTAGCATAGCTGCCCTTCCTTGCACTGCACTTGGGCAAGGTTTATTTTTGTTTGGCGGATTTGCTGCGGAACTGTATTCTAATATTCACCACTTTCGAGCAGTAAAGAGTCCCCGTTGAACAAGGTAAGACATGAATATTTGTTGGGGCCAGTTAAACATCACAGTCAGAACACAATAAGATCATTTACAGTTAAGCTTTTCGTTTCAAAATTATTATCGGGCTCAGTTCAGTAAAGTTCAGTTCTAATTTAATTTCTTTGTCAGACGGTCTTACTTTTACCGCCAAGTGTTAACATTCGCGTGTGTGTCGTTTAAACTTTGTAGTTTTATTTAGTCAGTAAGGGTATCTAAGTTTACGGGACATTTTAATAAAAGCATTTTCGACATTTATGCTTTAAAAATTTGATTTGTAATTTTATGTACAGTTTTTTTGTTCTGCAAGTTTTATGTATTGGAACAGCAAGTCACGTACCCTGACGTCACACGTTGTAGCACTTTTCACTGCCTTGCACGATACAGAAAGTTAATTGTAATACAGCTATACAGGTTTATAAGGATTTGGTGACTCTTTTTATCGAACAGCATTCACATTTTGATAAGAACATTACGGCTTTATTTGAACATGTGTAAGGGTATTTGTTTGACGCCGACCAGCATCTGTGACCTGCATGCGTAGTACCGCCGCAGTGGAGCATAGAAGGCCGCGCTTCGCATCTTTTCGTCAGTCTTGTGACTCACTCTGAGGATGGCTACACGATACGCGACCGAAATATCAATGGAGGAAATTTTATTTGTGCGGCTGCATGCCCGAAATTTAATGGAATACATTACGCCGCGAGAAGTTGAAAATGCACAGGGGTCAAGTGTTTTGAACAGGCCTTAGCCTAGCGACCATATGTATACCCATCGGAGGAACGGGAATTCTGTAGATAACCTACACCACAGGATCAAAATTTAAACTTCACACACTACCTCCAGCCCAGGCAAAATGAGCAAGTCGGTTGGTTCTTCTGCATTAGATTTGGTCTTGTGTGGACCTTACGCGGCTTGTTTAAACGCCATTTGTTCGTGAGAGGTTCCTGAGAAAACTTGGAAAACCCGTGATTTTTGGGTACAAAAAGGGTCAGTTGTGGGGATGGCAACTTCTATAATTTCTTTTTGTAGCAGTCGTTGAAATTTTTGACGTATCATCTTAAGATGATATCCTCGTGAATGTTCAGAAGTTCAGAGTTATCGTACTTATGCACGTAAAATATGCACTACCGAGTGAGGTGGCGCAGTGGTTATCACACCGGACTCGCATTCGGAGAGCGTCGGTTGAAACCCGCGTCCAGCCATCCTGACTTAGGTTTTCTTGATTTCCCGAAATCGGTATGGCAAATGACGGGATGGTTGCTTCGGAAATGACACGGCTGATGTCTTTGCCCATCGTTTCCTAAACCGAGATAATGCTCCGTCTCTAATGATCTAGCTGTCGACAGGACATTAAACTCTAATCTTCCTTAATATGCTCTTAATGATATGTTAGAGGCGTAAACGTAATTTAACTGGAGCAGCGAGCGCATGGCACGGGTTCTAGGGTCATCGCAAGGATTCTGACGTCACTAAACTATTTTTTGTCAATATTTTGTGACCATTAACACTTTATGATGCACTGTATCTGTGTAATGGGCATTTCAGGCCTATACAAATATGTTCAAAGTGGTACTACAGTGACGAAAGTGGGCTAAAGGGGCTAAAAAGGGCCTTAACACGCCTAAAAAGAACTTAAAATAGCCGCCAAAAATTATATAAAACTAAGAGGACTGCAAATTCAGTAAAATATTTCTAATAACATTTGTAATGTTTTAAGAGACAGCTCATGAGCCGAACGTATTCGATTAATTGTGACTGATGGGTAAAATGTTGAGAAAAAATGTAAAGCAAACTATTTTGTGTTAACCTTATATTATGCATACATATTTGTTATTTATATGTTCAAAGTATATAGATGTGTAGAAAAAAACTATCGAAATTATAATGATGATCTGTTTTATGCAAGCAGCACACCCTGCTCTAGCAAGGAAAAGAAAAGGACCAGCGGAAAAATGATCCTTTCGGAGTACATAAAGATATTCCTCTTTAAAAGACTTGGACATAAAATTGGGGAACCAGCTGCGTCAATCTTCATTTCGCCTTCCTCACGTTTTGGTATGCGAACATATTCGCGCTTTTTGTGCTGAAAGAGAGTAACAGAGAGTCAGTGACGATGTAGGAGTGAGGAGACAATGCCAAAGGTAAAGAGAGAGAGAGAGGAGGCAGTGATGGTGGGAGAGAGAAAATGACTGAACGAGAAAGAGAGATGAATGACGACAGTAGCAATGGGCACAAAAGAGAGGAATTGTAGGACGGTCAGTGAAAGATGGTGGCAGTAAAAGAAAAAGAGAAGTGGGTGGAGAGAGAAGCAATGGGAGCAAAAGCGAGAAGAGAGAGTGGAAAGGGAAAAAAACACAGATGAGTAGAGATCGTTTATGCGATTGGGTGGGCGTGGGGTTCTGAACACCTCAGACCGGCGAACATTAACACATGAGTATAGTGGAGGGCGCACTTTGTACAGAAATTTTAAACACTTGGACATAAGGGTAAAAATAAATTGGGCCCCAGAATTTTTGGTCTACCTAGGTGTGATGGAAACAGTGGTAGTGTGCAAGAAAGACGAAAGGAGACAATGTAAGTGACAGTAACAATGGGATATAGTGTAAATCTTGGGGGAAAAAGGAGACAGTGGAAGAGAGTCAGTTGTTGACATTGTCATTGCTGAGTGTGAAAGCTTAACTACAAAGAGAGGCTGGATAAAAGTATTTAGAGTGTTCTGGGTTAAAAGAGCGCGAATATGTTTGCATGCCAAAATTTTTGGCAAGGAAGGCAGAATGAGGTTGAGGCAACCCGTCCACACGTCTCTCTTAGAGTCTTTTAAAGCGGATATATATATATATATTTTTTTTTTTTGCTCCCACATAAGCATGTTTGCATTGGTCCATATATGTTAGTGTCGAACTGCAATAGTACTCGTTACACGTTAGTAATTCGATATATCCTGTCTGACATATAAGTAGACGGAGCACTGAACACCTATCAACATCGTTTGGTTGGTGGGTTATGTCATGCCATACACCTGGTAGCCTGTGACTGTGAAAAGTTTCCGATATTTTAATTCTTTAGATTGTAGGTTCTTTGTGAACCACTGAATGTTGTATTATTTAAGCGAAACACTAATGCTGATATGCAATAAAATTTTAGTACTGTGATCGAAAATTGTGGATTACTTGGGAGAAAACAGTTTATTGACAAATAGTCAACAAGGATTCAGAAAATATCGTACTTATGGATCACAACCAGCTCTTTATTCGATCGAAGTAATGAGAGCTACCGATAGGGGATGATGGCTTTGAGTATCGTTCTTCACAAGAGACTTACAATCAAGTAGCGTACCTATGGAGTATTCTCTCCGCTAAGTGACTGGATTCGTGATTTCCTTGCAGAAGGGTCACCGTTCGTAATAATTGACGGAAAGTCATCGAGTAAAACAAAAGTAATATCCGGGGTTCCCCAAGGAAGTGTTATAGGTCCTCTATTGCTCCTGAGCTACATAAACGATTTAGGAGACAATCAGATGGTTTACCGTCTTGCAAAGTCATCAGACCATCAAAATGAATTGCAAAATGATGTAGACAACATGTTTTTATGGTGCCAAAAGTGGCAATTGATTATAAATAATGAAAAGTGTGCCCACGTCAGTACTAAAAGGAATCCGCTAGTATTCTGTTACGCGCTAATTCACACCAATCTAAAGGCTGCAGACTCAACTAAATACTTAAGGATTACAATTACAAATAACTTAACCTGGAGCGACCAAACAGATAATTTTGTCAGGAAAGCTAACCAAAGACTCCGATTTATTGGCAGCAGATTTAGAAAATGTAATAGTTCTAATAAAGAGAGTGTTTACACCACGCTCGTTCGCGATCTTCTGGAGTAATGCTGTGCGTTGTGAGATCCACATCAGATAGAACTGATCGAACATGTTCAAAGAAGGTTAACTCGTTTTGTGGTACCACGGAATAAGGGAGAGACTGTCGCGTACATGATACACGAATTGGGGTGGCAATCATTAAAACAAAGGCTTTTTCGCTGTGGCAGAAACTTCTCATGAAATTTCTATTATAACCATTCTCTTCAGAGGGTGAAAATATTCTGTTGGCGTCCACCTACATAGGGAGAAATGATCTTAATAAAAAATAAGAGAGAGCTCTTACGGAACGACTTAAGTGTGCGTTTTCCTTCGTGCTGTTCGAGAGTGGAACGGTAGAGAAGTAGCTTAAAGGTGGTTCAACGAACCCTCTGTCAGTCACTTAATTGTGAATTTCAGAGTAATCATGTAGATATAGACATAGATGATATGTAGTACAATGTTCCGATGTATATTACGCTTGTGTTTATAGACCCACTTAATTCCTCAGCATTATGTATATATTAAACATCAGAATCTCATATACAGAATAAAAGTATTCCCGACGTCTAATTACTTTAAAAATGCCTTAATGTGTCAAACATTTGACATTAACCATGTGAGCAAAAAGGGCTTAGAAAAGATTTGACATTCCGTTCAAAGTTTACTAGAAGCCTGCTAAGTACTCTCATTGTGAAACAATGGCCGAACATAGTCCGGATAATACGGTCTCAATAATTTGTGCTCAATTTTAAACAAAAGCAAATTTTTCACGCATCTCAATACTGACGACTCCTGAACCATGCGTCGTACAATGATGTAATTCGCAGGCGCAATCAATCCTATATAGGGAAACTGTCTGCTAGTAGAGCCGGTAGTAAAATAATAATAAAATAGAACGTCGTGTCTGATGCTGAAGTTTTACTACATGAGCAGCGAAAATGTAGTAAACGAAAACCTTGTTTCCTTCCATCACTTTGTGGCGGTGTCAGGTAGAAAAAGTTTCGTAAGGGTTTGAAATTAGGTGTAATCTAATACTCTGATTCACAAATATTGGGTGAATGAAGTCCGGGTGAATGAGTGCCATATCAGTTACGCACTCTGAAGAGAAACACATAGTTTCTAATTTTAATTCATGTCTTATTGTGTTACACTTTAAACATAAAATTATACCTCTAATGATTAGATTATGACAGTATTTAAAATTTTTAATTTCGGTTAGTAAATACGTGAAATGTTGAGAATCAAATTTTTATTGCACCCGGAAGCTGTTAGATAGCCAACCTGCAATTGGTGCTAGGTACCGGGATATTCGCTTAGTAGTATAGGTCATGTCCATATCTACACGAAGAAAACGATATTTAAACCAGTTTCAGCGAAATACACTTTTACAGCAGCTGCTGTTTGGTTGTGCGTATAAAAATGTTGTTTCTCCAACCCGTAGGTCGTAGTTTAGTAAGGTTTTCAGAAGACTGCGCAACATTTAACATTGTTTTAGGTGTTAACATATTTCTCTTCTTCAGAAATGTGTTTTTGGCATCGTTAATCAGCATTTCGTAACATTTTTACTTCTGCCATCCTCAATTAAATGGTTCCCATTTTTTACGTAGACCCTGTTTTTATAATTTGAATCCAGTATATCGTGTAAGATCTTCTTCTCTTTTTTTCTAATTCCCCAAGTAAACATGCTCACGGAGAGAAATAAGATACTAGAGTGGATACCGACATACTGGTTTTAGGAGGTCATGACATATTTTGGAATTTGTGGATTAGCCCTTTTTGTTGTCAATGTTTTGTTTCCATTGCAGAGCTATTTCAATTTTTCTGGCTCATGCTTTCAAGACTTCTTTATCAAGTCAGTTGGCAGTATTGCACTAACCCTGATATTTGAAGCATATCACGTAACTATAATTGTATTTCTTAACGACAATTCAAAGCCCGTTTTTGAATTATTGTATTCACCTCATGTGTCTTATATCGCTGCTAGCTGACAAACCTAGCGTTGGCCCGCTATTCATTTTGCCAATTTTCAGTTAGAAACGGAAACAAAAAATGAAATGCGTTTGTAGTGTAACATTGAAAAAATTTCATTTCCAGGTATTCTTGAAAACACTTTAGAAATTATGAAATAGTCGTATAAAGGAATACGCATAATGTAAAAATGTATGACAGCTGCTTCGCGTGACTACAATGCGATTTTGTATGGCAACACCTCTCCATAGCTCTATAGACGGCCATTCTTTTCGCATACAGCCGTTTGCACTTCGCAACTGCAAACCGTCAAAAGTGCTGCCAGTTGTCAGGGATTTCCTTAAGTTGTCTCGACTGTGGGAATGCCTTAGTAGTAAAGAATAAATCTATTAGAACTTAATGCATAATTCCACATTTTCCACGTATGTCAGTGTTTATGACGTCACATTTGTTGAACTATGTGCCGTACAACCATGTATTTGAGTAGATTCAGCGGTGTGTGTGGATAGTGCCTGCAAAATATGTAGCGAATAGATTTATTAGCACACAAGTAATAAATTTAAACGTCGTGTATAATGCTGCAATTTTTCAACCATCTCATTGTGGATGACTTCATATCTCCTGAACTATGATAGGCTCTTACCCGTCAGCGATTTTTTAGTATGGGATGTGGAGCATTCACATACATATATATGTATGTTCAAACATTTTTATGGTATGTACGGATTTGTTTCTTTACTCGTTAATGATAAAGTATTGTAACATATCACTTACATGATTATTTATTTGTAATTTCTGCTACAAGTTACTTTTATTTTTATTTGTTTTATGTTTAATCTAACATAATACAACGCGTTTCGAATACGTTCCATTCACCGTCAGGCATTTTTCCACAGATGCATACAGAGAAACGATACTTAAAAGTAAATTGTATTAAACGAACCTAGAACTTTTTGTCCATTGTTCATTACTGCAGTGGCTGGTGTGACATTTGGGTGGGTGGGGAACAGTAGATGGTCAGAAATCGATGTCAGTGATGTTTTTGCTGGTTCTTCTTGCTGTTGGTTATGTATGACATCACAGCCTGTAAAGGGTGCAGATAGTTTTCCATCAGTTGTGTGTTGCGAAAATCGTGTGAAAGGCTTTTATATGGCAGTTTGTCACTTAGGATTTCATCTCCTTGTAGCTTCACTTGCATCACTGGTGTAATGGCGGAGCTGTTGAGTAACATTTCACTATTGCACTTTGTATTTTGTCACTGTTTTCCGACGTAATTCACTGCACAAATTGTTTCGACATACATGTAAACATTATGCACTTAATGCAAGATGGCTAACTTGTCGCATGTGAGTCAGTATCGATTATCGAGATTTTGTGTTGATATTCTTGGTACTGACAGATTTGTAGTCATTTATTTACATTGACACATTTTGAATGTATTGAGGTAGAACTGGCTTATGACTGTTGAAGAATTTTGAGTTTTTGAATTCTGTTATCTCATTAAGAATGTGTGGTATCGATAGCTACGATGCCACAGCGTAGGTGCCCGTTCTTAGGTTGTCACTACGAGAGCGGAAGATCTTCGTCGACCACAGCGCCCTCTGGCCGACGCTGTGCAGCTCTACGAGCGTCGCTCCACTTTCTCAGTTCATCAAGAGCAGACGGCCGGGACACTTCGCTTCATCTCGTTTGGTATAGAGACTTTGCACCACTTACGACGGGTCAAGGGCTTCGCACCTACGAGCTCAGCTGTACGAAGTTATCTATGCCTCTGTAGATATTCATGCAGCAGTAAACCCCTTTTATTTACTTGCAGTACCGACTTGTTTTACCTCATCTGCTCCTACTCGCTTCCTTCATTCGGCCAACCTTTAAGTTTTTAGAAGCAGACTCACGGGCCGCCTTCCAGGCGGGATACAAAAGAATGTTATCTCCATCTTTTGTATAATGAATGAAAATATCCATTTCTTCCACGATATCCATTCTTTTACTTTTTCCTATTTTGTGTAAAATTTCGAGTTTGTCTTCGATTTTCAAAGGGTGGCTTGTGCCTTTAATGTGAGTTGCTAGCCGGCCGATGTGGCCGAGCGGTTGGTGCTTCAGGCTGGAACCGCGCGACCGCTATGGTCGCAGGTTCGAATCCTGCCTCGGGCATGGATGTGTGTGATGTCCTTAGGTTAGTTGGGTTTAAGTAGTTCTAAGTTCTAGGGGATTGATGACCTCAGCTGTTAAGTCCCATAGTGCTCACAGGCATTTTTTTGTGAGTTGCTACATGTGATTTGTTATATTTATCAACTCTGTAGCAATCTAAATGTTCTTTGAACTGAATTCTGTAATTTCTGCATATTTGGCCTATATAATATTTATTGCGTTGGCTGCAGGTAATTTTGTAAAGGCCAGATGTACCAAGACTTGTATCTGATGGTTTTATATTGTGAATAAGCTTCGTACTTAGGTTGTTGTTGGTGCTGAAGCTGATTTTTACATCCGTGTTTTTGAATAGTTTTGCTAATTTGTCGGATCTATTCCAAGATATGTAATGTGTAATGTATGTTCAATTAGTCAAAGCTGTGATACATGTGGTATATGTGTGAAGGAAAAAGTGCAAGAAATTTTGAAGCTCATGAAGAATAACTTGCCATTAACAGAACAGAGCAGACCGAAGAAGGGGTTGCATTAACTTCTTGTAATGTGGGTTCACACCCTCCGTTGTTTTAATGACGTCATTGTCCGCGTTTCTCACATAAGATGAAATTTAAATAGCACAATAAAACCAGTCACAGCACAATAAAACCACCAGCAGCGAAAAGCGGGAAAGGACATCATCAAAAGGGTTATGTGTATTATGGCAGTCTTTTCTCACATATGTCACAATGCTAAGGGCACTACACGCACAATAACTAGTACCAGGTAAAGCGTTGAAGGATTCCTAAAATTTTTATTGCGCAGTGTACCTCACTCAATATGGTAAGATGGAAGTGAACTTCTGCGCAAATGATAATGATTTACTGAACTTTAAAACACTCAGTATTGTTATTAAATTCTGTTGTTCAGCGATCAGGATAATATTGCTCCTCATTGAACATGTTAAAAGCAAATGCCCCTATCATATTCCACGACTTGCAGTCCGTAGAAGTTTCTTGTACTGAGCTACGATGTTCCTGTGTACGTATAAGCTCAGTACGCCGTCGCAGTGAGAGCGGTTGTAAGAAACGCAATTAACGTCCGTCCCCGTTCCAGGACTGGTATATGGCAGTTGGCATCCGTCTTCCCATCTCCACTTGACTCTTTAGGCAGACTACTTGTATGTTCTGGCTGGCTGATGCCTTCTTGCCAGTAGACGATATACGAGTAGGCAGTATGTCGTCTCACTTCAGACAGCGTAGCCTCTTGAAACAATCTTGAGCGAGCAGTTCATTCGGAAGAGATGGTTCCACCGAGATCACAACAGCAATCACAGTAACTTCGGGACGGTAAATACTCATGGAAGCACGATCTAAAGAAATGGTTCGATATACTGATGATTTACCTTTTATTGAAGGATAATATGTATCTCTGTAGCAGATATTAACATGCTGGTGCTAGTAACGTACGCACCTCATTCGAGTCCATAGCTTTGAACTGAAATATTACGAAACTTAGTGACACTCCGCGTCCCACTACCCATATAATTCTGATTTAACGAACAGAGATCTTCCGCAAGTTTTCTCATCAAATCTTAACTATCACTGGAACGAATCACAAATCATACATATAATGTACCTTTCCGCGGCGTGTAATACAGTGCGCCTAAGTAAATGAAACAACTCTGCAAGGACATTCCCGTGCAAGAATGCTTTTAAAACGGTTTCTTCCATTAAATATGAGGGTATTGGTTCCAAATATAAATCTTTGTGCCAGTTTGAATTCACACGTGATTCAGTTCATTTTTGGTTCGTTTCTTCTGTTTTTGTTTTATGTGGTCAAATATTTATCCAAGAAGGTGGCATCTACCTCGTGATGTAGGAAGACGCTGAGTTATGCTACAATCTCTGAAACTGCATCTAGTATGACGACTCCTCTTTTTAATAGTTTTCTTGTCCGTCTCTCTCTCTCTGTTCAGTACAAATTTCGCAACTGATTTTAAACTAACTAGAGCCTTGAAATTTTCAACATAGCTCAGAATTGAATGGCAATGCAGTATTAAGTAGCTTTCTTCTCCGGTGTGCGGGGGAGCAGCCCCGGATCTACGATATTTCCGAACGGGGCAAATAGTTGATAGTGGCGCCTCCCTCCCTCCAAGCGTTTGAGATAGGACATCAAAAATAAAAAAACTCTATTGTTCAAAAACTGTTCATTTTGAAGCGCGTATGTTATTGAAGAGTTTGATATATAAAACATAATGTTCGAGGGAATGTAAAATATGTTATTTGATTTTAAGTGTGTCAAACTGCAACGCCGAGCCTCTGCACACATCATTCTATCGCACTAACTGTACTTCGCTCTGTGGAATTCAAACGTGTATACTTTGTAATGGAAGCCATCGAAACTATATTCAGGACAGTGGAAATTAAAGCTTTCTGTGGTGCCTGTCCTACTCCCAGTCAGCCGGTTTGACATCCTACCCCCTTAAAAAAATCACAACTAATACTGGATGGGATTATTTGTAACTGGGAGAATAAGAACTCTTTATTGACTATTAGCTAATAACGTTCTCTTTTGTGTGATCTAAAATTAAATATAGGAATCATAAAACCTGTAAAGGCAAGAGACAAGTATGACAGGACACATATCTTTAATCCTTCTCTTTGAACTTTCTACAGCTTTACACAGAATGCTTTCAATTGTCTCATCAAAGTTCGTCAAGCGTTTTGCTACACGAAAAATCAAAATGTCTTTGTCTAATATCGAAAAAGCTGTTAACAAGAATTGTATCTAAGACTGGTGTGTTACCTCGATTTGATTGCTTCTATTTTGTCACTGTCTGCTAGATAAACGAAAGAGGCCTTCCTAATATTGCAGCAGTTGTAGCAAACGGCAAATAAGCGATATTGTTTTGGCACAAATTGTCTTTTTATCTGCCTCATTTACATAAATAACACGACAGAATATAATTCACGAAGCACCATTATTGAATGCCTATTAAGCCTACTACAAGCAAAAAGTTGTAAGTTAGGAAATAGTTTCACATTTCATTCATACACTCGAGTTTCTAAAGCATAAGATCAAAAAGCTGTAGTAAGAAATTTTTATATAAATTTGGAATCGTCGTATTCTTCCATGTAATTTCTGTGATTTCCTCATTTCTTCTCCTTCCTCATTCTAACAAATAAGTTTGTCATCACTAATTCCGTAACTATTTCTGTCATTGTCAAAGCATGTTATTCGGTTACTTCACTATCCCTCTCAGAATCACCAGTTCAGTTATCCCACATTTTTTCTCTTTGTTAGGCTTTATTATGTGTTCGTACAACTCTATTTTCGCGCTATTCCGAGAATAGAACTTAAGTGGCTGCTAACCGAAGACTGTTCTCCTGGCCCCTAGTAGTGTAGCAGTCTGGCAGAAATTTTCTCTCAAAATTTCACTTTCTTGTATAAAACGAGAAGATTAATATGTAATCTTTCTTACCTGTTATTCCTGTTAATTGTTTATTTCTACTCTTGTAGTCTGAATCTATGGATTTCGCTAATAATTATGATAACGCTGATCATTCACACATCCAATAAATCACATAAACAAGCAGCAACAGGCATTCACCCACTCGGGTTTATTCGGCTCAGTTCGTACAGCCCCGTCCCCTATTATCTGCGGGGAAGTTTTTTATTTCTCTATCCGACGGGGATTACACTGGCAGCGACATCACATGCACTTTGCACGCATTCAAAAATCAACTCAAGATTCTTTCAGAAATCAACTTAGAACGTCTTCAAAAATGTTCAAAAACCAACACAGATGCGTTTCAAAATCATATGGACAATCGATAGACCAACGTGAGCTGGATGCTAGGAGCTTTGTGAAACAAGGCTTTTTTTCCTTCAAGAATGTGTGTGAATTTGACGTCCCCTGAAATTGCCGGTCGGGGATTCATCGTGTCAGTTCCCTCCAGCACTACTTCAGACGTTAGTGGAGTCCATGCCATGTCGTGTTGTGGCAGTTCTGCGTGCTTCCGGGGCCCTACATGATATTATGCAGGTGTACCAGTTTCTTTGGCTCTTCAGTGTAAAGCATCGCAAAGTTAGTTCACTTTATTGCATAAATGAAAAGAAGGTTTACTTAAATTTGACTCAGTAGGACTGAGTAATTTACAACTGTCGTTGACTATGAAATCCTCACTTGATGCACTAAGTAACAAACTGTCCTCTTGAGGTACTATGTTCGACGTTTACATCAATACAAGTTGATATCAGACTTTGAATGCCACTGCTTACACGATGATGCTGAGGTCCCGAACTTTGCTAAGCTCTTGCATGCTCGACACTATACTGACCTCCGTCTGAGGACGCCGTGGTGCTGGGGAAAAGCGTAATATTCAGAAGGGCCTCCCATACGCCGCTGCGGACTGCAGCGAGCACGTGCTGGCATCTGTGGTATTGATATGTGTCGCCGACTCTGGTGTGCCAACTCGATCTCTGGACGATGCCACAGCAAGGATGTTTATACCTCAACTCTTACTGAATAATCAACTCTGTCTTAGGTGAATGTAGTTTCTGAGTTTGCTGTGTTAGGCCTATATCAAAAGACGGGAAGCGATAGGAATCAAAAACGTATGGTTCGTTTCTTACAAGTATGAGCGAAACTGTGGCAAGGTATCGATTCAAGAGAGTTACATGAAACTTAATGAGTTACATGAAACTTAATGAAACTTCGCAAGTAATAGATAGTGAAATTATTTTATCATTCGCCAAGTTTTTCATTTTCAGTTGTTTAATATTCCATGGCATGTTCTCTGACTCTGTCTTTCGTGATTACTCTTCAGGCTTTAAGTTATTTTTGTCTGGCACAAATTTATCTACCTCCGTTTCCACAATTTTATTGTATCTTTCTTCAAGTGTCATGGACCTGAATAATTGTAATCTCCAATATAACTGGAACTAGTTACTTCAGTTTCACGCTTGTTTGTAATAGCGAACGTCATTTGCACATATTAAATCGTGCAACTTTGTATCACATATTTGACATCACTTACAAAGTGCGAAGAAGCGTTGTCTTGTAAATGGCGGCTTCAATATGGGAACGCTACATTAGCGCCAGTTGTTTTTAGTAAGTCTATGTTTGGGCTAGAATAGAACGTCAAAAATATTGCTTGGATAAGACACATACGTGTGCACCACTAACTCAGAAACAAATGTGCATTAAATGTATTCCATCTCAGAAACCATTCGAAGTAGGGCATATTTCCATATGAAGATATTTGTTTCATATTAGCTTCCCTGTCACATCTCTGGATGTTGACACCCTGTAGATCATTATCTTATTTTTATATTTAAATTACATCAGAGGACTTTAACATAATTAAATTATCTCGTCTGGATTGATGACCTACTGCTGTCCCTATGGTTCCTTTTTATTTGCTCCTGTGTTAACGTTTAAAGTGACGTGATCGTTTTCCAAAATTCCGAGCGTGTGTTTCCCTTACACCATTACCTTGCAGAAGGCAGCAGATGTCTTTCTTGTCCTTTTAATGATTCTTCTTAATAAACATAGATAGATGTACTCACCCCCCTTTTCAGCCTCTTTGCTTCCCTCTTCACTCTATCCGCCTTTCTCTGAACATGCAACAGGTTGTCATAAAGTTGCAATTATGACTTTAAAAACTTGAGCAACGTACTTAATTTTCTGTTTGGTTGAAGGTACATCTTAGTAGTCTTGGTATTCACAGCGAATTTCCCGCACCACACTGACATAGCACGCATCTACAGGAGAAAGAAGAATGTTTTCAGTTTCAATATTTTGTTGACATGTAACCAAGAATTTTAATATTTCCTCAGGCGTATATTAGCGAATCTGTCAACAGTTGCAGTGTATGTGTTTGGCGACTAGTTTCGAACCAACTGGTTCATTTTCAAGCCTTGCCTACTCAGGCTCTAAAGAAAAAGAAAAAAAAAGACAGTACATAGTCGTCAGTGATCAGTGAATACAAAAGTGGAATTACAATAAATAGTTCAAATGTCACGGAAATTAATTACTCTAATTCAAACACACCTACACATATAGTGACCGACAATAATAATAAAAATCGAAATGGAAATATATACTTTATAAAATGTACGCTGAATGGTTGTCACACACCACATGTGCCTGTTAGTGAGTCAAAATCAAACTGGAGTTAATATGACAAACAGCACGAGGAGACTTTGGATTGCGCTAGTGTTATGCCTCACGAACAGGCGCACGCCCTCAGCCAGTGGGGGTGTAGCGTTTTGGATGTGGGCGCGTCTAAGCAACTTTATTAATTTTGATATCAATGTAGTGAATGACAATAAGAAATGTACAAACATTAAACAAATTCAAGCACTAGTTTCGTGGACATTTGAACATAACACTAGCGTCTTATGTTCACGTGTGCGTCCGCGGCCAGTGGGCGCGGGGAATTAGAACATGGTGCGTGGCAGTGCCATTATTAATCAGAGACAATTAATATAAATTTCAATAAAAATAAATAGAAAATCACATTTGTTGCTCTATTACAAACTACGCGTGATACATACAGATGGTTGGCTTCCAAAAGCCTACATATATGAACAGATTACAGACATAAAACATTTAAAGACCAATTTCTTTTTTTGAGTCATCAGTCTTCTGATTGGTTTGATGCGACCCTCCACGGATTCCTCTCCTCTGCCAACCTCTCCATCTCAGAGTAGCAATTACAATCAACGTCCTCAATTATTTGCTGAATGTATTCCAGTCTCTGTCTTCCTCTGTAGTTTTTACCCTTCACAGCTCCCTTAAGTACCATAAAAGTTATTCTCTGATGTCTAAGCAGATGTCCTACCATCTTGTCCCTTCTCCTTGTCAGTGTTTTCCACATATTCCTTCCCCTCCTATTCTGCGCATAACACCTCGTTCCCCGCCTTACCAATCCACCTAATTTTCAACATTCGTCTGTAGCACCACATCTCAAATGCTTCGAGTTTCTTCTGTTCCGGTTTTCCCACAGTCCGTGTTTCACTACTATGCAATGCTATGCTCCAGACGTACATTCTCAGAAATTTTTTCCTCAAATTAAGGTCCATGTTTGACAGTAGTAGACTTCCCTTGTCCAGGAATGCCCTTTTAGCCAATGCTAGGCTGCTTTTGATGTCCTCCTTCCTCCGTCCGTCACTGGTTATTTTGCTGTCTAGGTAACAGAATTTCTTAACTACATCTACTTCATGACCATCAAACCTGATGTTAAGTTTCTCGATTTTCTCATTTCTGCTACTTCTCATTACTTTCGTCTCTTTTATATTTACTCTCAATCCATATTCTGTACTCGTTAGACTGTTCATTCTATTCAGCAGATCATGTAACTCTTCTTCATTTCCACTCAGGATAGCAATGTCATCAGCGAAACCTATCACTGATATCCTTTCACCTTGAATTTTAATTCCGCTCCCGAACTTTTATTTTATTTTCATCATTGCTTCTTCTACGTATAGACTGAACAGTAGGGGCGAAAAAATACACCCGTGTCCTCCACCCTTTTTAATACGAGCACTTCGTGCTGGGTCGTCGACACTTATTATTTTATTTGGCTTTTGTACAGAGAGTATATTACCTTTCTCTTCCTATATCGTACCCCTATGTTTCTCAGATTTCGAACATTTTGCACCGGTTTACATTGTCGAAGGCTTTTTCCAGGTTGACAAATGCTATTAACGTGTCTTTATTTTTCTTTTGTCTTGCTTCCTTTATCAACTGCAACGTCATAATTGCCTCTCTGGTGTCTTTACCTTTCCTAAAGCCAAACTGATCATCATCTGACACATCCTCAATTTTTTTTCCATTCTTCTGTACATTATTCTTTTCAGAACTTGGATGTATGACCCGCTAAGCATAAAGCAATGATTTTAAAAATTCTGGTCGAATGTTATTTATTTCTTCTGCCTTATTTGATTTTAAGTCCTTCAAAGCTTTCTTACATTCTGATTCTAATACTGGATCCTTGTCTCTTCTAAATCGGCTGCTGTTTCTTCTTCTATCACGTTAGACTAATCTTCCCCTCATAGAGACCTTCAATGTACTCTTTCCACCTATCCGCTCTCTTCTCTTCTTTTAACAGTGGAATTCCCGCTGCAGTGTTAATGATACCACCTGAGCTTTTAATATCAACGAAAGTTATTTTGACTTTCCTATATGCTGAGTGAGTCTTTCCAAGAATTATTTCTTTTTCGACTTCTTCACATTTTTCGTAGAGTCATTTCGTCTTAACTTCCCTTTGTACTTCCTTCTGTCATCGATCAGCTGAATTGTTTCTTCCGTTACCCATGATTTCTTTGCAGTTACCTTGTTTGTACCAGTTTTTCTTTGCAGCTTCTGTGATTGCCCTCTTTAGAGATATCCATTCCTCTTCAACTGTACTGCCTACTGGACTATTTTTTATTGCTGTATCTACAGCCTTAAAGACCTTCAAATGTACCTCGTCATTCCTTAGTACTTCCGTATCGCACTTCTTTGCTTGTTGATTCTTACTGACTAATCTCTTAAACTTCAGCCTACTCTACACCACTACTACGTTGTGATCCGAGTCTATAACTTCCCTGGGTACGCCTTACAATCCAGTATCTGATTGCAGAATCTTTCAGTAGCATCCCCGCTTACCCAAGTATGCCTCCTCCTCTTGTGATTCTTGGACAGAGTATTCGCTATTACGAGCAGAAATGTATTACAGAACTCTATTAGTTTTTCTCCTCTCTCATTCCTTGTCTCAAGTCCTTTTCTCCTCTAACATTTTCTTCCACTCCTTCCCCTACAGCTTACAGTCACCCGTGACTATTGGATTTTCATCTCCCTTTTAGTACTGGATTAGCCATTCAATATCCTCCTGTATTTTCTCTCTCTCTTCCTCTTCAGCTTGGGACGTCGGCATGTATACCTGAAATATCGATGCCTCTGAAGCAACTGTTCACAAGCACAAAATGGCTCAAATGGCTCTGAGCACTATGGGACTCAACTGCTGAGGTCATTAGTCCCCTAGAACTTAGAACTACTTAAACCTAACTAACCTAAGGACAGCACACACATCCATGCCCGAGGCAGGATTCGAACCTGTGACCGTAGCGGTCGTGCGGTTCCAGACTGTAGCGCCTAGAACAGCTCGGCCATCCCGGCCGGCGATGTTGGTGTTAGTTTGTTTTCGGTTCTGATGGGGACAACCCTAACACTGAACTGCTCATAGTAACATTCTCTCTGCCCTACCATGCTATTCATAACAAATTCTACTCCCGTTATACCAGTTTCTCCTGCTGTTGATATTGACCTATACTCTTCTGACCAGAAATCCTCCGTTTCACTTCACTGACCCCCACTTTATCCGTACTGAGCCTTAACAATCCCTTTTCAGATTTTCTAGCTTCCCCATCACGTTCAAACTTCTGACGTTCCGCGCCCCGACACTTAGAACGTTATCCTTTGGTTGGCTATTCAGTCTTTTTCATGGTCACCTCTGCCTTGGTGTTCGCCTTCCGGAGATCCGAATGGGGGATTATTCCGGTCTCTTTTGCCAATAGAGCGATCATCATGACGCTTCTTCAATGATGGGCCACATGAGCTGTGGATACACGTTATGTGTTTTTATGGCAGTGGTTTCCATGGGCTTCTCCATTCTCATGCCGTTGAACATTGCATAATCTTCCGCTTTTAGGAGCAGTTTCCCATTCCAAGGACAAGAGAGTTCCCTGAACCTCTGTTCACTCCTCCGCCTTCTTTGACATTCATTGGCAGAATGTTGGTGACTTCTTATGCTGGAAGTCTTCGGCCGTCCAAGCTGATTATTAACCAAATTTAAACAGTGGCGGGTTTCGAACCCGGGACCGGCAACGTTTTGATTTCTAGCAAATACGCTATCCCTAAACTACGGGTGGCACGTAGAAACCAATACATATTTTTTGTTTAGCCCTTAAGGAAACAACCTGCAAAAGTGTTATGGTCTATGGAATGTTTTTGTGGCATTCCCTGTGTGATCTCACCATTCTGGAAGGCAGGATGGATCAACATAGATAAGCATCTATAGGTGGGGACCACTAAATGCAGTTTATATTTCCTTGCAGTTTATATTTCCTTTCCTGTAAAAGAACTGTATTGGTTAGATAGAGATTTTATTTGTTATTACAGCATCGGGCCAGCTGACAGAGTCACGATATATGTTACTTGAAGTCAGTGGAATGAACATCAGCACCAACTGACTAGCAGTCGCTTCACTAGTCCATTTGTTGCTGATGTTTAGTTTTAGTATAGACTGATAGGGGGCACTCCCCAATGACCTGCCTCTGTATCTGTTCATCTGTCTAGGTTTGCTTGTACGAGGTGCATTCAAGTTCTAAGGCCTGCGATTTTTTTTCTCCGGACTGGAAAGATATAGAAACATGCACATTGTATTAAAATGAGGCCACGTTCATTGTCAATACGTCCCAGAGATGGCAGCACCGTGCGGCAGATGGAATTTTACCGCCAGCGGCGAGAATGAGAACTGTTTTAAATACTTAAAATGGCGACGTTTTCCTTACTTGAACAGCGTGCAATCATTCGTTTTCTGAATTTGCGTGGTGTGAAACCAACTGAAATTCATCGACAGTTGAAGGAGACATGTGGTGATGGAGTTATGGATGTGTCGAAAGTGCGTTCGTGGGTGCGGTAGTTTAATGAAGGCAGAACATCGTGTGACAACAAACTGAAACAACCTCGGGCTCGCACAAGCCGGTCTGACGACATGATCGAGAAAGTGGAGAGAATTGTTTTGGGGGATCGCCGAATGACTGTTGAACAGATCGCCTCCAGAGTTGGCATTTCTGTGGGTTCTGTGCACACAATCCTGCATGACGACCTGAAAATGCGAAAAGTGTCATCCAGGTGGGTGCCACGAATGCTGATGGACGACCACATGGCTACCCGTGTGGCATGTTGCCAAGCAATGTTGACGCGCAACGACAGCATGAATGGGACTTTCTTTTCGTCGGTTGTGACAATGGATGACACGTGGATGCTATTTTTCGATCCAGAAACAAAGCGCCAGTCAGGTCAATGGAAGCACACAGATTCACCGCCGCCAAAAAAATTTCGGGTAGCCGCCAGTGCTGAAAAAATGATGGTGTCCATGTTCTGGGACAGCGAGGGCGTAATCCTTACCCATTGCGTTCCAAAGGGCACTACGGTAACAGGTGCATCCTACGAAAATGTTTTGAAGAACAAATTCCTTCCTGCACTGCAACAAAAACGTCCGGGAAGGGCTGCGCGTGTGCCGTTTCACCAAGGCAACGCACCCGCACATCGAGCTAACGTTACGCAACAGTTTCTTCGTGATAACAACTTTGAAGTGATTCCTCATGCTCCCTACTCACCTGACCTGGCTCCTAGTGACTTTTGGCTTTTTCCAACAATGAAAGACACTCTCCGTGGCCGCACATTCACCAGCCGTGCTGCTATTGCCTCAGAGATTTTCTAGTGGTCAAAACAGACTCCTAAAGAAGCCTTCCCTGCTGCTATGGAATCATGGCGTCAGCGGTGTGGAAAATGTGTACGTCTGCAGGGCGATTACGTCGAGAAGTAACGCCAGTTTTATCGATTTCGGGTGAGCAGTTAATTAGAAAAAAAATCGGAGACCTTAGAACTTGAATGCACCTCGTATTGTCGATATTTCTCTCTCTCTCTCTTTGTGTAGGTGTGTGTGTGTGGGGGGGGGGGGGGTGTTCATCATTATCTTCTTGCGTATTGTTGTTTTCTTGTCGTCGCCTCCGCAGCTACCATCCGTCGTCACTGCCAACCACCACCGCTGCCACCGCCTTCCCGCATCCGTCTCTGTACTAGTCTCCGTCGTCACAATCGCCGCTACAGTCTGCTCGCCGCCTCTAGCTACTCGTCTTCGTCTCCACGGTCACCACCCCTCATCAGCCGTTATCACATCATCTCAGACATCGTAGAGACCATCATCCACCATCTCGGTGACACTCCATTGCCGGTACGTATCAACCTTGCCCACAGTGGACATCCCGACCAACTCAGTTACTTATACCATCCTCTACCCTGCTCCCACCGTCACTACATGGACTGCTTCCTCCGTCCTACCACCATACGTCCACCCCTTCCCCATAGTTTCTCCCCCATCCACAGTCGCATCAGGCGCCTACCCTCCCCATCCTGCGACACGTTCCCTACCATCCACTTTTTCGTTCGCCTATCCTCTACTCCCATCCTTTCCCACACTCACCACTGACCCTGCAACACCTGCACAAGGTACATCTTGCCACACTCCCATCGCTACAGCAGACTCCACAACACCATTCACTAGCAGCTGCACTGACCCCTGCGCTCTGATAGGACCTTCCTAGCACCATATCCTTCAATTACGCAACCCCCACCAATCACAAAGACACCAAAAAATCCCAGAAGCGACCCAATGCAGACACCACAGCCAACTCTACCACCAAGAAACCTCAAACCAAACCAGACCCCAATGAACACATGGACATAGCTGCCTTTCCTGCATCCTCTCCCCTGGCTGTCCATACCTTCCTCCTATCCCACCCTGATACTCAGTTTCTAAACACCAAACCCTCAACCTCAAAAACAGAAAATATGTTCCCCAAATACCTGTCACCCAAATCAGCCCCACAAAAACTCAGTCCTCATCAAATCAACCGATGTAACTTCCCCACCATTTGTGCTCGTGCCCCTCTCACTCCCTTCACAACCACACTTCCCCATCCAAACAACCTGAGACTCCCCAGTGCCGCTCCACTCTCATAGATGTGACCATGAAGCTTGGCTCTGACATCAGGTGGTTGCAGAACTCAATTCCAGTCCTTCCATAGAAATGTGGACTTCATTCTCATCTTCCTCACGTGAGTATTCACAGAGTATGATCACACTATCAATTGCCTCCTCATGGACAGAGCCCTCATCTACAGACATTATCACAAAGTCGAACACTCCAAATTTGTCCCCTCCCCAATTCTACAGATGTCAAAAATGCTTCCTGTATAATGACCAACTTATCACTGATCGTGAGAAACCTCCCAATTGTTCCCACTGTAAGCAACCTCACTTTCTTAAGCAACGTCCAAAACTAGGTCCCCCTCCCCCCCCAGCTGCAACACCACTAATGATGATGCCCACCCTGCTTACTCTGCCAAGTTCAAGACCAGATCCTGTCCATCCTAACGATCATCCATTCATCCCAACAACACTCTCTACTCCCCCCCCCCACTCCTAAGAATATCACCCATTTCTTTAAATTCGTCCTCCAAAATATCCACCTCTTGTTGCCCACTCATTAGTCCATCACAGCACCCTAGTCACATACTCCCAAAATAAGATCCACTTCGTCTTCACCTTCACCCATCGTGGAAGCAGCCCCGACAAACTGCTTCATAGCGTCTCATCATGGTGTAACAGCACTACAGCATCCTACATACAACACCCTCTTCCTACCCTCTAATAAGCCCCTTCTTATGCTTACTCTTTTCCAATAAGATATCGATATATTCCTCCTCAATGAGACACTCCTGCAAACCACATGATAGCATCCATACTTCTCCCTATATTCTCCACCACACTGATAAACCCCTCCGCCTGGACAGATGTTTAGTAGCAATTGGACATAAAAGGAACATATTCATTCAGCCACAATAATTCAACTCTTCATCCTTGGACTCTTCTTTAAGATTTAACTGCTACCTGTACTACCATCTATGTCTTACCTAATAATCCCATCCCTGTGATTTCCTCACCCACATCTACAGTACCCTTTCCACCTATATTATTGCCGCTGACCTCAAGATCCATAGCAGATCGCCTGCAGAGCTCTGTGATGGCGTCAGTTTACACACTCCCTTCAAGGTGACTATGTCCTCATCCAACAGCACACCCATCCTGAAAGCAACATCACCCCAGATGTTGTCCTAGCATCCCCCAACTTACTTTGACACCTCACTGCAGATGTCCAATTGGAAATGACCACCTAACTCTCCTCCTCATTTTATCCTACACACTCATGCACCCCATCTCAATCTCCATCCAGAGGATATCCATGACTACTGTCATGACAACTGGAATGCCTGCTGGAAATCCAAAGCTATCCAGATAGGAAGCCACCCCCTAATCTCCCAGCAATGAGAAGATATCCCCTATGCCACAGCCTTCCTGCAACAGACTTCGTCAAATACTATCCCCACCCATATCACTACTAAACTTCACTCTCTCCACACAATCTGTACTTCTTCTCCGTGATTCCTGTTGCTTGTATCACTCCTTCCCACTCGTGACTGGAATACATTCGTAAACCACCAGCAAATACAGCGACACATTATAAATTTACTCAGAGTAAAAAAAAAAGCTGGGAGTGGCGCCAGACATGCACCAGACTCAAAGCTACACTCCCATTTAACTCTTCAAAATACTTGAAAACATTTCAACGACTTACTAGTACCCATCATATCCCTCATTATCCTATATTTCACAACATCTATTCCTTGCCTGGGGACCTGAGCAAAGCCAATTACTTTGCATCTTATCTCTCTGATGTCTTTTCATCTCACGTTGACTACTGCCAATTCCCAACTATCCACGAACACACAGATTTCACAGTCCCGTCCCTGGTTCTCTGCTTCCGGTTCTTGAACAACATACCACGAACAAAATTAAGCTCCCTAGTCACAGCACAAGACATAAACCAAGTACCTCACAGAAAATGAACACATTCCCTGGTCACTACCGTATTACATTTACATCTATATCTACGAGTACGTGGAGTACATTTAAGTACCTGGCAGAGGGTTTACTGAATCAACTTCACAGTAATTCTATATTATTCCAGTTTCGTACAGCGCGTGGAAAAGACGAATACCTGTACCTTTCCGTGCGAACTCTGATTTCCCATATTTTATTATGATGAACGTTTCTTCCTATGTAGGTCAGCGCGAGCAAAATATTTTCACATTCGGAGGAGAAAGCTGGTGACCAAAATTTCGCGAGTAGATTCCGCCGCAGCGAAAAATGCCTCTGTTTTAATGCTGTCCACCCCAGATCCTGTATCATATCAGTGACACTCTCTCCACTATTTCGCGATAATACAAAACGTGCTGCCCCTTTTTGCGGTTTCTCGATGTACTCCGTCAATCCTATCTGGTGGACGGACAAGAGTAGTGTAGGCAGTCTCTTTAGTACAAGTGTTATGTTTTATAAATGTCCCCATAACATTTTCTATGCGTTCCTTCCAATTTAAGCTGTTCGTAATTGTAATTGCTAGGTATTTAGTCGAATCTAAGGCCTTTATATTTCACTGATTTATCGTGCAATCGAAGTTTAAAGGATTCCTTTTTGCACTCATGAGGATGACCTAAGACGGCTGCTCAGATCGTCTCCTAAATCGTTGATATTGATGAGGAACAACAAAGGACCTATGATACTACCCTGGGGAACGCCAGAAATCACTTCTATTTAACTCGATGACTTTCCGTCAGTTGCTACGAACTGTGATCTCTCCGATAGGACACTATGTGATCAAAAGTATCCGGACATCTGGCTGAAAATGACTTACAAGTTCGTGACGCCCTCCGTCGGTAATGCTGGAATTCAATATGGTGTTGGCCCACGCTTAGCCTTTATGACAGCTTCCAGTCCCACATTCATACGTTCAATCAGGTGCTGGAAGGTTTCTTGGGGAATTGCAGCCCATTCTTCACGGAGTGCTGCACTGAGGAGGTGTCGACGTCGGTTGGTGAGGTCAGGCATGACGTCGGCTTACCAAAACATCCCAAAGATGTTCTATAGGATTCAGTGCTGCACTCTGTGCAGGCCAGTCCATTACAGGTATGTTATTGTCGTGTAACCACTCCGCCACAGGCCGTGCAATATGAACAGGTGTTCGATCGTGTTGAAAGATGCAATCGCCATCCCCGAATTGTTCTTCAACAGTGGGAAAAAAGCAAGGTGCTTAAAACATCAATGTAGGCCCGTGCTGTGATAGTGCCACGCAAAACAACAATGGGTGCAAGCCCCTCCATAAAGAACACGACCACACCATAACACCACCGCCTCCGAATTTTACTGCTCGCACTAAACACGATTGCAGATGACGTTCACCGGACATTCACTAAACGCACACCGTGTCATCCGATCGCCACATTGTGTACCGTCCTTCGTTACTCTACACAACGTTTTTCCACTGTCCAGTCGTCCAATGTTTACGCTCCTTACAATAAGAGAGGCATCGTTAATAGCATTTACCTGTGTGATGTGTGGCTTATGAGCAGCCGCTCGACCATTACATCCAGGTTTTCTCACCTCCCGCCTATCATAGCACTTGCAGTATATCCTAACGCAGTTTGGAATTCCTGTGTGATGGTCTGGATAGATGTCTGCCTATTACACATTACGACCCTCTTTAAGTGTCGGCGATCTCTGTCAGTCAACAGACGAGGCCGGCCTATACGCTTTTGTGCTGTACGTGTCCCTTCACGTTTGCACTTCACTATCACATCGGAAACAGTGGACCGAGGTATGTTTAGGAGCGTGGAAATCTCGCGCACAGACGTATGACACAAGTGACATCCAATCACTTGACCACGTTCGAAGTCCGTGAGTTTCGCGCAGCGCCCCATTCTGCTCTCTCACGATGTCTAATGACTACTGAGGGCGCTCATATGGCGTACCTGGCAGTAGGTGACTGCAAAGTGCACCTAATATGAAAAACGTATGTTTTTGAGGTGTCCGGGTACTTTTGATCACGTAGTGTATATTCCATAATCACACAATTTCACTACAAGCTGTTTGTGCGGTACAGAGTCAAAAGCCTTCTGGAAATCTAGAAATACGGAATCAATTTGAGAGCCCTTGTCTACAGCACTCAACACTTTTGTGTCGTAAAGAGCTAGTTGTGTTTCAAAAGAACGATGTTTTTTTTAAATCCGTATTAACTGTGTGTCAACAGACTGTTCTTTTCAAGATAATGTACAACGCTCGAATAGAATATAACGTTCGAATAGAAAACAGCACTCTCTGAAAGAAACCAAACTGATACACAGTCTAGACCAGAAGACTTGCTTTTGTTAAGTGATTTACGTTGCTTCACTACTCAGAGGACAACTGTTTCTACGTTTCTCATAATTTCAGCTGTTCTTGGTTCGAATTCTGGAACATTTACTAGGCCTTCTTTGGTGAAGGAATTTCGGAAGGCTATGTTCAGTAACTCCGCTTTGGCAGCACTGTCGTCGATAGTATTTCCATTGCTATCGCGCAGAAAAGGCACTGGTTGTCTTGCCGCTAGCATACTTCACATACGACGAAAATCTCTTTGGATTTTCTGCCAGGTTTCGAGACAAAATTTCGTTGTGGAAACTATTATAAGCTTCTCGCATTGAAATCCGCACTAAATTTCGAGCTTCTGTAAAAAATCGCTAATCTCGGAGATTTTGCGTCCGTTTAAATTTGGCACTTTTTCCGTTATTTCTGCAAGTGTGTTCTGACCATTTCTGTGTACCAAGGAGGATCAGCTCCGTCGTTTATTAATTTATTTGGTATAAATCTGTCAATTGCTGCCGATTTCTCTGAATTCAAGCCACATCTGGCCTACACTTACATTTTAAATTTGGAAGGAGTGGAGATTGTCTCTCAGGAAGGCACAATTAATTAAATATTCCGGTCTATTATGCCGTGGTGGAATGGATTTCACATTAAAACCCGACGTTTCATCCCCATCTGCGGAGGAAATTTTCAAGGGCTATCGTAGCTTTGTTGAACGTCTGATTCACACCCTCGCTCGCTACTGAATCAGTAGCTAGCGAGGGTGTGAATCGGACATTCATTCGACCAAGGTATAATAACCCGGAATGTTTTGTTAATTGTGGCAATTCCGGCCGTTTCTCAGGAAAGTGTCCAGTGAAATTTTTATCTGTTTTTTGAATAGGTATATTTTTCGTTTATTGTTGGAGGATTTGGAGGTTACAACATTCAGTCTCGCTATGACAACCATGTGTTCACTAGTCCCTATATCCATTTTGATGTTTGTTATTAGCCCAGAATTATTTGTTGCTAAGACGTCAAATGTGTTTTCACAACCGCTTACTATTCGTGTGGGCGCACGATCTAATTGCCCGAAATAGTTTTCAGAGAATGCATTTAGCACAATTTCGGATGATGTTTTCCGCATACATGCGGATTTAAATAAGTATTTTCACCATGATATTGAGGGTAAATTGAATCACCACCAAATTTAATTGTACGAATCGGGTACATGTTTGAAATTAGACTCTAGTTTTCTTCGAACCTTTCAGTAATTTTATCATCTGAGTTGGGAGGTCGCTAAAAGGATCCAGTTATTATTTTATTCCGGTAGCCAAGAATGATCTCTGTCCATACTAGAGCGGTTCTAGGCGCTACAGTCTGGAACCACGCGACCGCTACGGTCGCAGGTTCGAATCCTGCCTCGGGCATAGATGGGTGTGATGTCTCTAGGTTAGTTAGGTTTAAGTAGTTCTAAGTTCTAGGGACTCATAGTGCTCAGAGCCATTTGAACCATTTTTTTGTCCATACTAACTCACAGGAAATATCTACTTCAATTTCGCGACAAGATAAAATACTTCATATAGCAACAAATGCTGCAACGCCAACTGTGTTTAGCCTATCCTTTCGGAACACCATTAGGTTTTTAGAAAAAATTTAGGCTGACCTTATCTCCGGCTTTAGCCAGCTTTCAGTGCCTATAACGATTTGAGCATCAATGCTTTCTATTAGCATTTGAAGCTGTGGTTACTTTCCCGACTCAGCTACGACAATTTACAACTGCTATACCGATGGTTCTTGTATCTACATTCTTACTGTGTTCGGCCTGCACGCTTTGAGACTGAAGCCCGTTACGTGTTTTCCCGAGACCCTCTAACCTAAAAGACCGCTCGGTTCACGCCACACAGTCCCTGTTCCCCCTGTATCCGCCTCCTGCCTGTAATGGACTCCTGACCTATTCAGCAGAACCCGAAACACAACCACCTTG
This sequence comes from Schistocerca serialis cubense, assembly GCF_023864345.2. Taxonomy (NCBI): domain Eukaryota; kingdom Metazoa; phylum Arthropoda; class Insecta; order Orthoptera; family Acrididae; genus Schistocerca; species Schistocerca serialis. The sequence continues at coordinate 186,623,575 of NC_064646.1, read as the reverse complement.
TCGGGCAAGTCGAGCATTTTGCAACCTACGCGGTCGCAGAGCCGTCTGATTCAGACCCTCCACTCGGCTCTGTACCAGAGGTCCGCATTCTGTCTTGTCGACTTTGCTACAAATGGTGAGCTCTGCTTTCATCTCGAAAGAAAGACTGGCAGCTTTTACCACTTCTGTTAGCCACTCGAAACCGAGAGAATCTCTTCCGCCGGCCGTTGTGGCCGAGCGGTTCTAGGCGCTTCAGTCCGGAACTGCTCGAATACTACGGTCACAGGTTCGAATCCTGCCTCGGCCATGGATGTGTGTGATGTCCTTAGGTTAGTTAGGTTTAAGTAGTTCTAAGCTCTACCTCCCTCCACACCCACCTTTGTATTCGTCAGCGGTCTACCGTCCCACCACAGGTCCTTTTCCAGTTTTAGTTAAAGTATATTGTGCTCCATTTTTAGTGGTCAGTGTAACTTATGTCGTTTTCGGTGTTTTGTGAGTTTTTTGCAAGTATGTGGTGTTCCTCAAGTGTTCTTAACTGTGCCGTCTTTTTTATCACTGTTTTTAAACAATCAGTGAAGACAGCATTATATTACATTCTCCCATTAGCATCACCTTTTAAAATAATTTGAAATTCATGATAAACATGTCTCCCTGTTCTGCTTTTTTTTTTTTTTTTTTTTTTTTTGTTTAACGCCTAAGTGCTTAAGTTAGAGACAAGTTCTACTACGTAAAGAGGGGGTTGTCTGTATCCCTGCCAGCCCAATCTGTCCATTTCTCCTCCCGCTGCCCATATGGGGTGAGACGGGATGAAATAGCAATAAAGGAAAAAACTTTGAATGAACTTATTATATTGGCAGGGGAGAAATATTAGTAAGGAAAGTAGACACTTATGTCCTTGATCAGGAGATGAAATAGGCCATGAAAATATCATTACAATACGAAATGCCCACATCAACACGGCAACAATCCACATAAGTTCGACATTTTTTTGTAGGGTTCAGTTACTCGATGACTCTTGTCGTTCATGTTTTCGAAATTGAAAATTAAATGATCTGTAGAGAATCTGCTTCTTTTACTGGATTCTAGCCGATTCCCCAACATTGATCATGTACGTATTTATTCCAACTGTATTAGTGCATTTGCTTCTCCCCCCTCTGCTCCTTTACCCTCTTCTCTGTCCATCTCTTCTCCCCCTTCTCCAGTCCACCTCCTTGACCTTCCATTATGTATCTCCCAAAGTCCTTCGCTTTGTCCGCTTCACCTCTCTCCATCGGCTCCTCTCCACTTTCCATATCCATCTGCTACTGCACCCTCTGTCTATTCCTTCCTTTCCCCTCTGTCTATCTCCTCCGCCTCCCACCTGAGTCCTTTTCCTTCTGCTCCTCTATTTCCTCCTCGCGCCCTTTATCTCCTCCTCCCCCTTTCTCTGTTCATTTCCACCTCCGTCCTCTCTCAGTCAATCTCCTGGTCTTCCCTTTCTATGTCCATTTCCACCTCCCTTCATTGTATTCATCTCCACTTCCCTCTTATCTGTGTCCATGTCCTCCCTCCTCCTCTCTATGTCGTCCTCCCTTTCTCTGTCTATCTTTTCCCTCCTCTCCCTTTTTTCTGCACATTATCACTCTCACCCTAACAGGAGGTTGCTGGTTCTTACCCCTACAGTATTCCTTTCCAGCTAGTAATATCTGTACCACATTTGGTTAAAATCGATCGAGGGGTTTAGAGGGAGTTGTTTACCCGTGGCTTTGCCAGAGCAAACACATGTCACACGTATTTAACATATATTCAATATGTTTCACACTAATTTGTACACATATTTCATCTGTATCTGTAGTTAATGTCATTCAGCAATTTCGATTTCACAAAGCAGAGTCTCTATGACGTGTTGTCTTCTGAATAATATGTCGGACAATGATATAAATTTGCAGCTACGTGCATTGGTGTGCACTGTCTGCAGAATGTATCGTGAGTGCAATAATTAGCAGTGATGTAATAAATTTAACCGACGTTCATGATGAGGCGTTTTTCACGCATCTCAGTTTATACGATGTCAGGCCTCTTGTCAAACCATGGAGCCACCGGGTACCTTGAGGTGGTGTTAATGAACGAGGTAGAGTGTTTGATGTCTAATTGAAGCTAGGTAATTTCCATTTGTTTCCGTAGTGTTTTCGTGTGTCTTCATCAACTGATTTCCTGTTTTGTCTTTGTGGAGATTATCAGCAGCCGTGACTAGAAGTCGGAGGCGAAATGTTGACAATGTACGTTTTACAGCATGGTGGTCCGATCTCGAAGTCTTTCTGAAAGTAGTGAGATTGCTACAGGGAGTTCTTGATGGTATAGGAGTACTGTCTCTCAGGTCAAAGCAAGATTGGCGCCCCTTTTTTAGACTGATTTTGAGTAAAAGCGACGTCAGCGCAGTAAGTACGGTGGCACCATGGACTAACAACTCTAAAGAACGGGTGAGCATTCCACTAATCAGTTGTGGGCAGACTATATTAACTAGTGGACGTGCTCGGCCCTAGTATGGCAACGGTGTCGTTCACAAATCGCAGTGGAGCAACGTATCTAAATGAAGTGTTCATGACAGTCTGCAGAATGTTCTGAAGAAGAGAAAAGTGTGTGCAAAGTTTATCCCACACAACTTGACTCCATGATAAGAACAACGACACTTGGATACCTACCGCGACTTGATCGAAATGGTAATCGAGCACAGTTCATTTCTGGAAGCAATCATCACGGGTGTCGAGACTTGGTCATATCAATATGAATCTACCACAAAACGACAAGGTGCAGATATTCACATGAAGGGTCAATGCACTGACGATGTAAAAGACGTTCAAGCCAATATGACATGGAAGTTGTAGGGACTCTTCTAACAATTTCACGTACAGTATGAAAGTTCTGTGCCCTGCACTCAAGTGGGGTAGACCATGTACGCTACCTGAAGCATTTTCTTTTTTTTTTGGGAGGGTCATCAGTCTTGTGACTGATTTGATGCAACTGGCCACGAATTCCTCTCCTGTGCCAACCTCTTCATCACAGAGCAGCACTTGCAACCTACGTCCTCCATTACTTGCTGGATGTATTCCAACCTCTGTTGTCTTCCTCTATGGTTTTGCCCTCTCTCAATCCGTAGTCTGTACTCATAAGATTGCTTATTCCACTCAGCATATCATGTAATTCTTCTTCACTTTAACTCAGGATAGCAGTGCCTTTAGTGAATCGTATCATTGATACCCTTTCACTTTGAGTTTTACTTTCACTCCTGAACATCATTTCCTTTGGGCCTTTGTCCCACTGCAGTGCGGGGTCGGTCTTGTTACTATGGAATTGGCGATGTTAGTGACAGAGGGTGGCCGGATGCCCTTCCTCTCTCCACCCCATACCCCCCCCCCCCCCGGACGGAATTATGGTGTACTGTGTACTGCCGGAGTGGCCGTGCGGTTCTAGGCGCTACAGTGGCAGGTTCGAATCCTGCCTCGGGCATGGATGTGTGTGATGTCCTTAGGTTAGTTAGGTTTAATTAGTTCTAAGTTCTAGGCGACTGATGACCTCAGAAGTTAAGTCGCATAGCGCTCAGAGCCATTTGAGCCATGAAATAGTGCGAACGTTTTCAAATGTCTGCGAGTCGTGTAACTGAGGCGGGATGTGGGGACCAGCCCGATATTCACCTAGTAGGATGTGGTAAACCGTCTAAAAACCACATCCAGGCTGGCCGGCACACCGGCCCTCGTCGCTAATCCGCCGGTCGGATTCGATCCGGGGCCAGGAAGCAGCGCATTAGCGACCTCGGCTAACCCGACAGGTCAGTTCCACTCCTGTACCCTTCTTCTATTTCTATCATTGCTTCTTCGCTGTACAGATTGAACAGTAGGGGCGAAAGACTACATCCATGTCTTACACCCTTTTTAATCCGAGCAGTCCGCAGCTCGTGGTCGTGCGGTAGCGTTCTCGCTTCCCGCGCCCGGGTTCCCGGGTTCGATTCCCGGCGGGGTCAGGGATTTTCTCTGCCTCGTGATGACTGGGTGTTGTGTGATGTCCTTAGGTTAGTTAGGTTTAAGTAGTTCTAAGTTCTAGGGGACTGATGACCGTAGATGTTAAGTCCCATAGTGCTCAGAGCCATTAATCCGAGCACATCGTTCATGGTTATCCGCTCTTATTATGAGCTAAAACCCTACTCAAATTTTTGGTAATTTCTCGCTACTTTCCAGAGAAACTGCTGTTCTGTTTTTCTTTATGTTGCAGAAATATATACCATGAGACGTGATTTTTTTAAAACTTTATTTAGGCTACTAGTATCAACGCCTCAGTAGCATTCCAGTCTTATATGTAAGAAAGACGGGATTCTTTGTAGTAACAGGATTTCGTAGAAGACTTTCGAACAGTGTGTATTCTACGCACATATAACATCCAACTGTGTAGTTGCTGTTTTACGTGCGGAGAGTATACACTGTTCGAAAGTCTTCAGAGGAATAAAGTTACTACAGTGTTTACTGTATTATGTACATGTACTATTGGAATACTCCGAACGGTAGATGTGTTGAGGCCTGAAAGAGCTACTGAGGCGTTGAAACTAGTAGCCTAAATAAAGTATTAATAAATCACAGATGATGAAATACATACTGTCAAAAAAATATCGCAACACCGAAAAATAATTAATGTGGAGTAATGAAATTCGGAGGAAGGCAACGGCAAACCACCTCCATTAGGACCTTGCCTAGTAAGGCGGTGCGGGTCTCCCGCATCGTTCCCTTACGCTCTGTAAAGAAGCATGGGACTTCATTTCCATTTTTTTCCCAATGAAATTTGGGGGATACATTTGTTTAGGTAACATATATAAGTTATTAACAGTGCAAGATCATATGTTAATGTAAGCGCGAGATAAGCCACATGTGAAATGATGGTACATTAATAACCGGGGTAACCGCCAGAATGTTGAATGAAAGCATGAAAATGTGCATGTATCGTGTTGTACAGGTGCCGAACGTCAGTTTGTGGGATGGAGTTCCATGCCGGTGTGGTTAATGCTATTTGTGGCTAACGCAGGAGATATTGTCCGACAATGTCCCACATGCTCTTGACTGGAGACAGATCTGGTGATCGAACAGGCCTAGGAAACACGTAGACACTCGGTAAAACATGTTGAGCTACAACAGTGATCTGAGGGACAGGCGTTATTCTGCTGAAAAACACCCCCTGGAATCCTGCTCATGGATGGCAGCTCAACAGGTAGAATCACCACATTGACGTACAGATTTAGAGTGAGGGTGCGTGGGATAACTACGAGAATGCTCCTTAAGTCATACGAAAACGTCACCCTAAACCAGAACTCCAGGTGTAGGTTCAGTGTGTCTAGCAGGTTGGTTGCAGGCCCTCAACCGGCCTCCCCCTAACCAACACACGGCTTTCACTAGCACCGAGTCGGAACCAGGTTTTATCAAAAATCACAAGAGACCTCCACCCTACCCTCAGAGATATCTCATGTGACAGCACTGAAATCGCAGATGGTGGTGGTTTGGGGCAAGTGGAATACACGCTACAGGGCGTCTGGCTCAGAGCTGCCCTTGAAGTAACCAGTTTGTAACCGTTCATCGTATCACTGTGGTGCCAACTGCTTCTCAGATTGTTGCTGCAGATTCAATACGAAGCGCCAGAGCCATTTGCCAAACACGATGGTCTTTCGTCTCCGTAGTGCCACGTGGCCGTTCGTGTCCCCGGACGGTCGATGTGGCCGAGCGGTTCCAGGCGCTTCAGTCTGGAACCGCGAGACCGCTACGGTCGCAGATTCGAATCCTGCCTCTGGCATGGATGTGTGTGCTGTCCTTAGGGTAGTTAGGTTTAAGTAGTTGTAAGTTCTAGGGGAGTGATGACCTCAGATGTTAAGTCCCATAGTGCTCAGAGTCATTTGAACCATTTGAACCGTTCGTGTCCCGTCTTCTTGCCACTGAACGTACCCGTGAACACCACACCAGCAGTCATGTGTAGTGGCTACTTTTCTGCAAAGTCTTTCTGCAGTATCGGAGAAGGAACTTTCAGCTTCTCGTAGCACTGTTGCACGACTCCGTTCAAACTCAGTCAGGTGTTGATAATGGCGTCTTCGTCGCCTTAATGGTATTCTTGACGTACACCAACTCGCCACGTCCGATATCGAAGGTAACTAAGGCTCACGATCGTTAAAGGGTGGATTTAAGGCAAACCTGTTTTGCATCCTGATAGAGGCGTTACTAGTGCCTCTCTTATGCGGCCGGAGCGAAAATTCTATAGACGTCGTCTTTCAGATGTAGATACACGTCCACTAACTTTGGTTCCTCTTGCACAGCTCCTTCTTGGTATCGCGATTTTTTTCCGTCTGTGTATTTTTGTAACAATCCGACCAGCCGATGTTCCTCACTCCATATTTTTATGATGGATTTACGATCTTTCTTCGATGAACGTGAAAATCTCATTCTGGAAACATCCCCCAGGCTGTGGCTAAGCCAAGTCTCTACAATTGCCCGCGAAAGGCAAAGGTCCCGAGTTCGAGTCTCAGCCCGGCACACAGTTTTGATCTGCCAGGAATTTTCATATCAGCACACACTCCGCTGCAGAGTGAAAATCTCATTCTGGAAACGTAAATCAGTTTACACCAGCCTGCTAATTGATCCCGCAGAAGTAATTCCATTTACAAGGCACCGCCATAGCCTCGCGCGACTCGACCTGTTTGTGGAATGCAGCGTGGTGTTTATTGAGAAAACTTTTCCCGACGGGTTCCTGGAAAGCAATGTGAAACGTCAAGAGAAGTGACCACAAATCTAATACGACGCGGCGCGCGGCGCCGCTCAACTCGGCAGGTTCCTGTTTCATCGTACGTGTTTCCAGCGGCAGTAAATTCCTGGAAGATAGCGCGTTATTGTGCGCGGAGACGAAGCGCCGCCTCCAGCGGGCGAGGCAAAAAGGGTGGCGCGGCCCGCGTTTCGCCGTGTCGCCGCCGGCCGACTTCTTTGCAGGTGTCCGCAGGTTTCCAGAAAGCGGTGGGCTCGGCCGGGCGGGCGCGTGAAGTGGCCGCGGACCGCATGCCGGCCGGGGCGCGCATTCAGCTGTCACTCAGCGCGCCCTGAAATACGGCGGCGGGGCTCGACGCCGGCACTCGCCGGCCGCATTGTCCGCCGGCCGCAACCGTCACAGCCGCGGGCCCCGTAATAGAGAGCACTTTCCCGGACGAAATATTGCTGCGCTAGTGTGACAGCACAAGCTATATAGCTCGCCTTGTTGCTTCGAACGGAACGGTCTCACAAAATTAGTACGGTACTGATCTGAAAGCTGACGACTGCCAGTGGTTTCATTACTCGGTCTGGAAGGTTCTAAATTACAAATTTTGTAGAGAGTATGGACGACGTAATTGATCTACTGTGTTCCTTGCCACACAAAAAAAGCACAGTGACATTCTTACCACTTTCTTTTTGGTATGTCCCACAAGGATCAATGCTGAGTCCACTAACATCGCTGGTGTGAAAAACGTAAGGACAGAAGTAACTTTCGCATCAAGTGTTACTGCCAAATAATGTAGCTCAATGAAACTTGGAACACACATGGAAACATACGTTATAGTACACTACAGAAGACAACAAGGAAATACGCCAAGGGACGAGCGGAAAGGGAACTTTTAGTCAAATGCAAACTAATATTCTGCAGTCACCACGACTTATAGTGGTCCCCTGGACATTAAAAAAAGCGGGTAGTGGTTCTTAATAGGGTGTGTGATCACCACGGACGACAAAGCATGCTCTGCAATGTGTCCATATTTTAGTGATTTGTATTTGCTTGTATGGACCCATTTAAAGTAATTCTCCCGCCCTTTTTTTTTTTTTTTTTTTTTTTTTTGCACGTATGCTGCTACTGTGGGTTGTATTGATGACTTGGGAATCAACTCATTGTCTGGTAGTTCTGGAAACATCCGGTATCATGCATGACACCCATTTCTGGTTCCGTATCACGACAACGAACTCCAACGTTCATTCTCCACGGAGCCTCCACATATGGATAAGTATCGTTGCACATATCGAAAATGTAAATGGCCCCAATATTGAACCCTATGGTATAAATCAAAAATGCACCGATGGTGAAATCTTAATGATGAATTATTTTATTAAGGATGGTATCTGAAAGAAATACGCAATGAGACGAACAGAAATCACACTTTTATTGAAATACAGTAATTACACTGCATTCGCCGCGATTTGGGATGATCCCCGGAAATCATAAAGTGCGCGACATGATTCTCGATAGGGGGTCTGATCACAAGGAGATCTTGTAGAAGGGCGTTCCATTCTTCTACCAACTCAGTTGATAAGGGGACACCCACTAATTATAATTTTTTCAAAGTTTGGTCCTCCACCACATCTGACCACATCTCACCAAGGGAGTACTTACTTGGTGAGACGTGATCAGATGCAGTGGAATCCCCTCCCCTCTGGAATCCCATCCCCTCCCCGTCACGTGATGCTTTACCCCGTAGCGTAGTCGGGTAGAAATGTGTGAAAATGAATTCTTTTATTTGAAACACTGGTTAAAACACTATTAAAACATGTTCCATTTGGAAAGTTTATTAAACAGTGAGTTTAACACGTGATTAAGAGCACTTTGTTTTAAACGTGCCCATCCTGAGTAATTTTCGGACAGACATACAGAGACAGACGGACATACAGACTTCATGAAAATAGTATTCACCGTCTTGACAAAGCACTTAAAAATAACCTTTTATTGTTAAATTATATACATTAAATGTTACTGAACGTTTACTTACTTTGGAAATGAAAAATAACATTGTTTGTAGCTTCCTTTGAACTATATGATTTCGAAGATTTTTCATCTCTTGAGTTATATGATCTACAAGAGAACTACACCTTAGATTCCTTTCACAAACGGTTAACTTCGTTCTCACACGAGTGTTTCGACTTGTCGGCATGCCACTTAACATACGCACTGTAAAACCTTCAATACAAACCGATGTTGAACACAGTAACATCGAATGCGTTGCAAAATCTCAAGTGTGACTGACAAGCAGTGACTTCAATAAGCACAGCAGAGAATTCCCATACCTATGCTCGGATAAATTTTATAAAACAAAATGTTATCCGTTATAATAATTTATATTCTATGAATTAATACTTGAGATTTCCATTCCTTCCCCCTTTTTTATGACATTTGGTAAGATTTTGCCAGACACCTCTTCCCCCAATCTGACATGTGGACGTGCTACAATATGTTTCTCTGTCGCATCCCACTCGTATTCGATGTTATTTAGGTCCGTTGGAGGCGGGGGGGGGGGGGGGGGGGTGATGGGGGGTAGGGCGGAAGCTGATTGGGCAATAAGCGACCGCATCGAACGGGGCCGATGGAGGACCTATTGGAACGTGAGGTAATTTGACGAATGGTTTGCCCTATCCATTCTCTCAACTTAAATCCCATCGAGCACGTGTTGTCTGTTTTGGGCAGACATACTGCAGCACGTCCACAGGCACAAACGATCGTCTAGCATCTGTCAGTCGTGGTGGTGGAGGAATGGAGCCCTCCAGCACAACAACACCCTTCTTACTTTGTGGCCAGAATGGGAGCACCTTGCAGGGCATGCATGATCACCCACTATATTAAGAACCATGTCCCGTCATTTGTAATGTCCATGGGGCCATCACGAATGGCAGTTACTTCAGTGTAGTCATTCTATTTCAATAAAAGTGTCAATTCCGTTCTTTTCATTGCGTATTTCTTTGGATTACCTTCTGTACTGCAGTGTTTCAGGTCTTTCTGTTAAAGTTGCAAGTTTCAACAAATTATGTCATTGCCTGTGACACATCATGTGAAAGTTACTCTTATCATTAAGTTTTGCACATCAGTGTCATTTTTATTTGTGCCATAGGGATCAATATCGATTACGCTTATACTTTCGATATGTACGACGACGCTTATCGATGTGTGGACGCTCTGTGGGGACTGAATGTTACCAGATGGCATTAATTATAGCCATATGGACCCAGCAATAGGTGTCATGTCACTAAAACGTTTCCATACCTAACAATCAACTGATTCTCGTCATTACATTACGCGGTAGTATTTGATTTCTGACAGGAAGAAACCGGAGGAAAGCTGAGTATCACTTTAAGTGGATCCAAAGCTATCTCCACGGGCAGGCAGGCTATCAAGCAGTGAGCCTTAAGGCGCAATAGAGGATGTCAAATTAAACACCTTCCAGCCGTCAATTGTCAACCTTATTCTATTGGGCAACCTGATTCAGCGTTTTCCTGCGCCATCTTCAGGCCCCTGACCGACGTGAAGGAATAATCTACCTCACTTGTAACCAAAACAGGAGCCAGCAACACTGGTATTAGCAGATATTTGTTACAGTGAACACTTCACCCATCATAGGCCGACTGTTAGATAAACAAATGGCGTAGTAAAACGCTGAAACTGGTTGCCCAATAAAATATGGTTGACAATTGATGGCTGAAAGGTGTTTAATTTGACATCCTCTATCGAACAGCCGAGTCCTGCACCATAGATAAAAAGCTGGACATACAGAGACTTAAGGCGCAATGACCGAGCAAAACACCATGTACTAGAACTTGTACGGTGCCGCAAACGAACGACCCAAACTTAGACTAAAAGCCGCCTTTAGGCGGTTTTTCTTGGTTTTACTTAAGAGGGATTTAGAAGGAATCAGCTGTAGCAAATCATAAAAGAGGGATTTAGAAGGAATCAGCTGTTGCAAATCATACAAGAAACTAATTACAAATATAAAAGCCTCTTGGCCCGTATCATATGTACACTGAAGCGCCAAAGAAACTGGTGTAGGCATGCGTATTCAAATACAGAGATATGTAAACAGGCAGAATATGGCGTTGCTGTCGGCGACGTCTATATAAGACAACAAGTGCCTGGCGCAGCTGGTAGATGGGTTCTGTTGCTACAATGGCAGGTTATCAAGATTTAAGTTAATTAGAAAGTGGTGTTATAGTCGCCGCGCGAGCGATAGGACACAGCATCTCCGAGGTAGCGATGAAGTGGGGATTTTTCCCGTACGACCATTTCACGAGCATACCGTGAGTAACAGAAATCCGGTAAAACATCAAATCTCCGACATCGCTGCGGGCAGAAAGAGATCCTGCAACAACGGGACCAACGACGACTCAAGACAATCGTTCAACGTGACAAAAGTGCAACTCTTCCCAGATTGCTGCAGATTTCAGTGTTGGGTCATCGACAAGTGTTAGCGTGGGAACCATTCAACGAAACATCGTCGATATGGGCCTTCGGAGCCGAAGACCCACTCGTGTACCCTTGGTGACTGCACCACATGAAGCTTTACACCTCACCTAGGCCCGTCAACACCGACACTGGGCTGTTGATGACTGGAAACATGTTTCCTGGTCGGACGAATCTCTTTTCAAATTATATCGGTGGATGGACGTGTACGAGTATGGAGACAACCCCATGAATCCGTGGATCCTGCAGGGGACTGTTCAAGCTGTGGAGTCGGTGTAATGGTGTGGTGCTTGTGCGGTTGGAGTGGTATGGGACGCTGATGTTTCTAGACACGACTGTGACTGGTTACACGTACGTAAGCATCCTGTTTCATCACCTGCATCCATTCATGTCCATTGTGCATTCCGACGAACTTGGGCAATTCTAGCAGGACAATGCGACACCCACAGTGTCAGTTCTCTCCAGCGCTACTTCAGTTATTAATCGAGTCCATGCCACGGCACTTCTGCGTGCGCTCGGGCGCCCTATACGATATTAGGCAGGTGTACCAGTTTCTGCGGCTCTTCAGTGTAATTTAAATGTAGAACGCAAAAGGAAGACAAACAATTTCAGGAAGAAACAGGCAAACAAACAACAGCAGTACTTTATCTTATATACAGAAAGAATTAGTTGAGCCCAGCAGGGAAGGAAAAAAAAATCACAGTATATTTAATACACAGGTGGCTACTGAATTACCGAGTCTTATCAACAACCTCTTCTTTCTTACAACAGATTACATTTTAATGATCCCATTTGTTCCGGGAATGGATTACACGTTATCAGCGGATTATGCATAATTGCTGCGACCTATGCTGCTCTGAGGAAAGAATCTTGGAATTAGATTTAATGGCTGCTAAAGTCAGAAATATCACGATGTACGAGGAATCCAAATTGTAATCAACGTCCGCCACAAATTGCGAATAAATGTTCACCAAGCGGCTAAAGACAGCCTAGTAGAAAAACACAAACGAGCGCCTTCATTCACAACAGAAAGACCCGAAAGGAACCAGGATGCACTGGGACTCACGTCAGTCATGGACAGAATTTCTGCCCTCTACAGAAAAGGGTTCACCATGAAGTCCACATTATCAGTGGAAACGAAACACTGACAAAGAAGTAAGATGTCGACATAGACTCATATTTCTGCGTAGACGTCTTGCATCCTCCCATCAACGACACCAAAGACGACTATTTTTTAGACTAACAGAAAAATTCTAGAGCCCTAACGAAAAGTACGATGGACCACAGTCGCTAACTCACAACTCTTCAGTTACACTAGGCAAAAATACTTTTCACGATAATATGTACGTAGTTAAGTATTGGCTGTCACTGGTACTGATTCACATTTTATTAATCCATGGGGTTTAGCTTATTCTAATGCAGTTTGACCCTTTCTCATCTGTTTTACATAATTTACAGGACAGCTTGGTAAAACAGGTCATTTAACAAGAAGTATAGTTTACAAGAATAGCTGCTTCCTATGGCCTTTCACCAGGCTATCTACAGACAGGGTAGTAGGATACCAGTACCAAATGCAGCACAGATAGCTATCCTCTGGCAGCCCCAACAGAAGCCAGACTTATCAGTGAACATCATACAATGCCACTCAGTCTCCCAACTGACTCTGTCTGCTCACTACGATAGTTTCTATTGTCTGTGGAATAGTGACAGTAGTAAAGCATGCATGTCAACTTAGAATCAAAATCCTGCTCCCACTAATCAATTTCTGAAGGTTTCGGATGATACTTTGTCCATAACCTTTGCCCAGATTTCAGTTACTGTCATTCATCTATTTTTCAGAGCCAGTCTAACACTCATGGGATCTTCTCATAATGTAGTCCTTCTGGCAGGACCCATGCATACTCGCCACGCCACACTCTTTTCCTGACTCCATCTCATCACGACTCAATCTGCAGTCATTGCACTATACAACTGCCTGTGCGATCTGTAGATACGTCGACACATGTCACTATTACCAGTTATTTGGTCATCCTCAAACCGTGGAAGATGGTGATGAACTGCATGTGCAAACGCTCTTGGAATGTTATATTACGATCTCCAGTTGAAAAGTTACAATAAAGTTAGACTAACTTAATAGCTATCATGTACACTCCTGGAAATTGAAATAAGAACACCGTGAATTCATTGTCCCAGGAAGGGGAAACTTTATTGACACATTCCTGGGGTCAGATACATCACATGATCACACTGACAGACCCACAGGCACATAGATACAGGCAACAGAGCATGCACAATGTCGGCACTAGTACAGTGTATATCCACCTTTCGCAGCAATGCAGGCTGCTATTCTCCCATGGAGACGATCGTAGAGATGCTGGATGTAGTCCTGTGGAACGGCTTGCCATGCCATTTCCACCTGGCGCCTCAGTTGGACCAGCGTTCGTGCTGGACGTGCAGACCGCGTGAGACGACGCTTCATCCAGTCCCAAACATGCTCAATGGGGGACGGATCCGGAGATCTTGCTGGCCAAGGTAGTTGACTTACACCTTCTAGAGCACGTTGGGTGGCACGGGATACATGCGGGCGTGCATTGTCCTGTTGGAACAGCAAGTTCCCTTGCCGGTCTAGGAATGGTAGAACGATGGGTTCGATGACGGTTTGGATGCACCGTGCACTATTCAGTGTCCCCTCGACGATCACCAGTGGTGTACGGCCGGTGTAGGAGATCGCTCCCCACACCATGATGCCGGGTGTTGGCCCTGTGTGCCTCGGTCGTATGCAGTCCTGATTCTGGCTCTCACCTGCACGGCGCCAAACACGCGTACGACCATCATTGGCACCAAGGCAGAAGCGACTCTCATCGCTGAAGACGACACGTCTCCATTCGTCCCTCCATTCACGCCTGTCGCGACACCACTGGAGGCGGGCTGCACGATGTTGGGGCGTGAGCGGAAGACGGCCTAACGGTGTGCGGGACCGTAGCCCAGCTTCATGGAGACGGTTGCGAATGGTCCTCGCCGATACCCCAGGAGCAACAGTGTCCCTAATTTGCTGGGAAGTGGCGGTGCGGTCCCCTACGGCACTGCGTAGGATCCTACGGTCTTGACGTGCATCCGTGCGTCGCTGCGGTCCGGTCCCAGGTCGACGGGCACGTGCACCTTCCGCCGACCACTGGCGACAACATCGATGTACTGTGGAGACCTCACGCCCCACGTGTTGAGCAATTCGGCGGTACGTCCACCCGGCCTCCCGCATGCCCACTATACGCCCTCGCTCAAAGTCCGTCAACTGCACATACGGTTCACGTCCACGCTGTCGCGGCATGCTACCAGTGTTAAAGACTGCGATGGAGCTCCGTATGCCACGGCAAACTGGCTGACACTGACGGCGGCGGTGCACAAATGCTGCGCAGCTAGCGCCATTCGACGGCCAACACCGCGGTTCCTGGTGTGTCCGCTGTGCCGTGCGTGTGATCATTGCTTGTACAGCCCTCTCGCAGTGTCCGGAGCAAGTATGGTGGGTCTGACACACCGGTGTCAATGTGTTCGTTTTTCCATTTCCAGGAGTGTATTTATATCATTCTTCATCTGTAGGAACATTTTTTTTCTTTACCGAAAATGGGATCGCAGAAGGATGAAATTAGATGCAGCGTATCAGTGGGCATGGCCAAACTGTTTGATGTTCATGATGTAACAATTTTCATATGTGATGGTTCATATTGCTTCAAACTGTATCTTACTAAATAATTATATTATTACTGTGAATTCGACTGAGAAACTAACGAAGTGTGTATGGTATAAAGTAATTTGTGCTGAATGTCTACACTGTACGACGGGATTGTTAAACAAAGTACCGAATGCATTCAGCATTGTGATGCCATTGTGGCTCAGTGTTACAATTTATGGGAAGTATTATATCCCATTTTTGGTGATTAATCTTGGTTCGGACTTACCAGAAATGCCAGTCGTGTGCTAATACGGATTTCTGTCTTCCTCCCTTGTATCTGATAAGGACACATTTGGTTTGCTCGTCGTACCTTGGCGTATTCAGAAATCGACTGCAAATGCTCAGTTCATCTCATTCTGGATGGTACTGTATCCGTCAACACGCGGTGTGTGATCCTACCAAACTTCTCAGACTGTGCCTTTCCACTTGCTACACTCACGTGCAGAGAAAACAGAACACCTTGAACCACTACAAATAAGACGTTCATACAGATATTCACAGGACACGTACATTACTATTTTCTGCAGAAATGATTAGCATTTCAATTACCTCAGTTCAGCCTGTGTCCCGTTCTCAAGAAGACGTAGGGGCCACCATGGGTCCTGATGACTTGTTCCACGCGGGAGGGTATCGACGTGTATGAGGCGCGAATGATGTCCTGTGGTGTAGCCATCCATACTGCATCCAGCTGTTTCCAAAGTTTATCTGTGATGGTTGCCACTGGGTCACAGCGCTGCACCTGTCGTTTCGAAATATTCCACACATTTTCGATTGGCTGTAAGTCTGATGATCTGGCGGGCCAGGGCGAAAGGCTGACATCCTGCGACACCAAGAAGGCACGTGTTCGTGCAGCAACACGTGGTCGTACATTGTCTTGCTGAAAAATGGTCTCTGAGTTGTTGCGCAGAAAGGGCATGCTACAGGGTTACGGGATGTCATTCACGTACTTCACAGTGCCCTGGACTCGCACCAACTGAGATTAGCGGTTGTACTCAATAGCATCCGACACCAAAAGATCTTGAGTTGGCGCTGTATGTCTTGTGGGAATTCAGTGACTGTGATACCGCTCCCCCTGCCTGCGGCGAACTAAAATGCGGCCATCATTTTCAAACATACAGAATCTGGATTCATCCGAGAACACCTTTTGATGCCATTCCTGTCCCCAGTGATGTCGTTCCACATACTACTGCTGGTTAGCACGTTTCTGCACATTCGTCAAATCTAGGCGGTGAAGTGGACGACGCGCACGTAACGCATGCGGTAAGAATCGGCGATGGACTGTCATTCTTAACAGCGTACGATGTGTTACACTGTTCCACTGTTGCACCAGACCCGAGCAGGCTGCGGGTCTGAAGTTAAAATCTTCTGAGTTATTAGGCCACGTCATGTTTCTTCTAAAATGATCGACGTTTCGACCCCTTTGCTGGGACCTTCCTCAGGATCATCTGGTGTCCCCAGCTGTTAGTGAGGAAGATCGCAGCAGAGGGGTCGAAACGTCGATCCTTTTAGAAGAAATATGACGCGGCCTAATAACTCAGAAGATTTTAACTTCAGTGACAACGGCCACGAAAGCCTGCAGACTTACATAGGGTGCGGATCTGCCCTGCAGTGCCATTCGGATGAGGTGTCCATCTTATTTGGGGGGGGGGGGGGAGGGGGGTCTGGGCCTTCCTTGAACTATTCTGCACACACTCTTTCCACTGCCTAAACACTTCGTCCCACACGAGCAACAGTGTTCTGGACGGATGCATCACATTCTCTCACACCAATAATGCGCCCTCTTTCAGACTAACTAATTGGACGACGGTTCGTACATATGTCTGCGAGGCATCCTGCACGTCTGCTCAAGTCACACTAGTCCATTATCTTCGGCTGATAGCGACAACGAGAGCCGCAAGCACATTTTACCGGTAGGTGGTGTTGCGCCCCGATATCGATGTTGACTTTGAACCTGAGGGCTGACATGGTTCAAGTGCTAATCAGTTCTGGAAAACATATTAATGTACATATCCTGTGAATATGAACGTCCGATCTCTAGCCGTTCAATGTGTTTTATCTGAGCATGAGTGCATATACTCTGTCTGACAAGAAAGTGAAGTACCCTGAAGACATGGTCATATGTCAGTGTAAATTTCTGCGAGGGTTCGAACTTTAATAGTGGCAACTATTTATTTACAGCTCGTACAAAATAGATACTTGTTTCAAAGTTTTACTGACCTTCAAAGTAGTCACCAGCATTGTGTATAACCCGCTGCTAGCCGTGTGGAAGTCGTATGATACTCTTAGCGGTGCCAGTTGTGTTGACAGTTCGGGCAGCGCTGTCTATTGCGCGACGAATTAGTCGCAGTTCTGAAGCGAATGCCGTTAAGTGTTTCCTTCAGTTTAGAAATCGAGTTGAACTCACGAGAGCTTAAGTCAGGGGAGCGCAGTAGGTGGTATAGCACTTAGCAGCCCCATCAGTCAAACAAATCAGAAACAGCTTGCACCAAACGCGCTTGAGCATTGTCCTCCAAAATGATGGTCAAGTTCTGCAGAAAGTGTCATCACTTCTCTCTCTATGCTGTTCATTTCTGGAACACAACTCACGACCAGCTTAGAGACACAAGTGATGACACTTTTTGCAGGACCTGACCATCATTTTGCTGGACAATGCTCAAGCACGTACAGTGCAAGCTGTTACTGATTTAATCAAAATATCCACGGGTGTACTGCCTGTCTACAGTGTCCAACGGGCACAATATTTCGGCGATCGTACGTGTCGCCATCATCAGATGAACTGACGGACTGAGCTCCTGTGAACGTGCCGGCACGGAGATCCGTACGCTATGGCTGCTCAGAGGGAACTAAGTTCGGTTACGACGGCGGCCGATATAAATACCCTCCGCCCGCGGCGCGCTCCCTCCGCCGTCCGCGCCCCGCGCCACGGTCGCGCGGTGGAACAGATTGCGACGGCGTCTGAGATGACGTCGGTGTGATGGCTCTGTCCGACGTGGTCGTCACAACTATACGTTTGTTCCATTTACTATTGATTAACCCAATCGCTGGTTCCCAAGCCTTGCTAAGATTATAGCCACAGTCACGGTTTATGAGGTCGTCATTGGTGCGAATTTCGATGACCTCTCTAACAACGCTGTCCCAGTATCTCGACGTCTGTACCAGAATCCTCGTGCGGTCATACTCCATGGCGTGATTTTCCGACAAACAATGTTCAGCGACCGCCGACTTGCTCGGATACATCAGTCGAGTGTGCCTCTGGTGTTCACGGCATCGATCCTCGACGGTACGTATCGTCTGACCAATATACGACTTGCCACATTGACACGGAATCTGGTACACGCCGGCCTTCCTCAAACCGAGGTCATCTTTGGCGCTCCCCACCAGTGCACGAGTTTTATTCGGAGGACAAAACACAGTTCCGACCCGGTGTTTCTTCAAAATGCGGGCGATTTTCCCCGAGAGTGCGTCTGTATATGGAATAAACTGATTTGTTTGACTGATGGGGCTGCCAAGTGCTATACCATCTACTGCACTCCCCTGACTTAAGCCCTCGTGAGATGAACTCGATTTTTAAACTGAAGGAAACACTTCACGGCATTCGTTTCAGAACTGCTACAAATTCGTCGGGCAATAGAGCGCGCCGCTCGAACTGTCAACACAACTGGCACTGCTAAGAGTATCCTACGACTTCCACACGGCTAGCAGCGGGTTATACACAATGCTGGTGACTACTTTGAAGGTCAGTAAAACTTTGAAACACGTATCTATTTTGTACGAGCTGTAAATAAATAGTTGCCACTATTAAAGATCCAACCTTCGTATATGAACACACCACTGTCAGGTATAAAAATGGTTCAGTATCACCTTTTATTTTTACATTGATTGCCTTTAAATGTTCTATGTTTTAAGGGAAGAGTAGAGTAGAGGGGTTTTCGGGCGCACGACAGCAAGGTCTTCAGCGCCCGTTCAGTAACATAGGGAGACGGGTGTCAAGAAAAATCCCAGAACAGGAATATAAAACGGAACATAAAACACGGGTAACAATCGTTGAAAAATATTTGCTCATCCACATCGAAGCGTGGGATGAAGCAGGGTGTCAACAGTAAAACATGGACAACACAGGAAGAAAATGATAGAGGGAGCTAAAACAATGTAGCAGATGGAAGTGGCTGGCTGACCACAAGGAAAAAAGGGGAGGAGTCAGCCACTCTGCAATACACTAAAACCTCCAGCCTAAAAGTTTAGGCCAGAGTCCAGACACGTCACAAAACTTAAAAACCCTCGACACACACGTCTCATCATTAGCTAAAACAGAAGGCAGATCCCCATCAACTTGTGCTTCTGCCCGTGCATCACGGTATAAAATGCAGTCTTTTAAAATGTGCTGGACAGAGATGTGCACACCACAAGCATCACAAAACGGAGGATCCTCCCGCCGTAATAAAAAGCTATGTGTGAGAGGACAGTGCCCGATCTGAAGACGTGTGAGGGCCACCTCTTCCCGCCTGAGCAACCGGCGGCTGGAGCGCCACGGCCGAGTGGTTGACTTTACCAACCGCAGTTTATTGGCCGTCACCGCCAGCCAGTCGTCCTCCCACAACTCCATGCACTTCCTGTGGAGTGCAGCAATGACCGACTGCAAGGGGATAGGACACTGGACCACATCCTGCTCTCTGCAGGCCTCCTTGGCATCCCGATCGGCCTGTTCATTGCCCCATATGCCGACATGACCAGGCACCCAGCAGAAGGATACCTCTTTACCCCGCCGTTGGAGCAAGTACAGTTGGTCATATATCAGCTGGACCATCTCCTCAGTCGGGTATAGGTTCTGCAGTGATTGTAAGGCACTAAGAGAATCGGAGCAGAGAAGAAATCGATCGCCCCGAACACGATGCATCAGCTCCAGTGCCTTCAGGATCGCGTGGAGCTCCGCTGTGAAAACGGTATATTCAGCAGGGAGGCGAATCCGGGTAACATGATCAGGGAACACCACAGAACAGCCAAGGAAATTCTCCTGTTTGGAGCCATCAGTGTAAACGACAGTGAAACCGTGATGCACATCTAAAATGTTAAAAAACAGTGACTGGAATGTAAAATCTGGCGTGCCATCCTTCTTAAAACGAGTCAAATCTAAAATAAGTTTGGGTCTCCGGAGGAGCCAAGGTGGAGATCGGCTCCAACCGCGACGTAAAACACGAAGACCAGCCATAGACATCGCAGCGAGGCAATCTATGTTTTAAGGAAGAATTGTTGGAATTCTCTGTGAGATAATGGCCAAGAGCGTTCATTAGTATTGTTAGCTGGTACGGTATATACGGGTGAGAACAGCGTTGCATTTTGAATGTTTACTACGAAGGACACAAAAATGTTGCGTACCCATTTGACACACCTTTATAAGCACCTGACACCGTCTGAAAGGTGCCTCATTGTGGGATTAGATTTGTCCAGCGGGTCGAATGGCGCATTTTCTAGGTTTCCGAGGTATTCGAATATGGCAGAGGTCTGATGATGGAGTGCCATGGGAGCGTGACGACAGTCACTCTCACCATCAAGCTTCAGCTGTCCAAGTTTGCCCGCAGGGGAGGATGACCATCTTGTGCACCAAGCACACTATCAACTTAGGGTTTCTTATGTAAAGTTTCCCTTTGATTTAGAGTGTAAAATGTTTTAATTATTCTATTTCAAGACATTTGTGACAATAGTATCTTATATGTTTTTTTGATCACTTAAGAGTGTGATCACCTCTGTTTAATGGCTGATATCTAATTGAGAAGGGAACATATTTGGAATGCCGGACGGAGAGATTACTCCATAAACCGCTACGGTCGCAGGTTCGAATCCTGCCTCGGGCATGGACGAGTGTGACGTCCTTAGGTTAGTTAGGTCTAAGTAGTTCTAAGTTCTAGGGGACTGATGACCTCAGTAGTGAAGTCCCATATTGCTCAGAGCCATTTTGAACCAGTCTTGTACCGAGATTTGGAGTACTGATGATAAAGAAGCAGTCTCCCCCTCATACTCATTTCGTTGCTACAATAAGATGCAATAACATTAAAAGGTGATTGAAATGTATTATGGCAACCATTAATAAAGAAATAACTACTCTTATTCAATTTTGGGAGTTTATTTACCGCACGTTTCGTGTATTAGTTGAAGGCAGTAAAAGTGGCCACGGCGGGAAAAGTTGTCATAGGGGTCCTGGGTACATGGCGCGGGAAATGCCTCAACTTATTCTGCCTGGAGGTCCCAGTCACCCCATGAGGTCTAACCTATTTGATGCACCTGCCCACAAAGTTACAATAACTTTGGGGATTTTAGTTGTCTTGATGTAAGGTAAATGGTCAGTCTGTGTATGTGTTGTGAAGAGGGAATGTGACTTACGTCTTTTTAAAGCGTAATATCGTGACTCCGTAATTCTACTTTAGTTTTTAATATTTCGGACATATTACTAGATCTTTTGTGTAATGGTGTCAATACAGACAAAATGACCAACTCGGCGGTGGGTTTTGGCCGCTTTGATAAAGGGGAACACGTAACAACAGCGTCCCAAAGAAGGACTCCGCAGCGATCTTGCAGCAAGTCCCCATAAGAGTGACCTAGTAGCGGCAAGTAAACAAAGTGAAGAAAAGAGTAGAAAGAAGGAAAAAGGGGAAGCAGCCGAAGAGAAGAAAGGCATCAAGAGGAAGAGTGTGAAGAACAAGAAACTCAATCCCAGAAGAGCTTTCTTTGACGATAACGATGAAGACAGAGCGTGCTTGTACTGCGAAGGAAAACTTTTACATTCAAGGCCAGAAGAGCTGTGGATTAGTGCCAATTGTGCTCCCTCTGGGTTCACGATCATTGTACAGGAATTGAGGAGCACAGTTTGATTTTTATTTATGAAAACTGTAAATAATTTAATTTTAAATATGATTTACAATAAAGCAGGTATTTGTTGTTAAAACAGTTTTTTATCCTTTACTTTTGCGTTAAAGCTAAGTGGCCCTTTGCCCGCACATGTTAAACAAAGTGGCATTTTGCCGCTTTGTGAAACTGAATTGTTTGAAGTACGAGGGCGGTTCATAAAGTAACCTCCGATTGGTCACAGTGCGGGTTGTGGGGGGAGTAGCGACGCCATCTGTGCGTTCACGCACTCAACAGGTCAGTCGGCATCAAGCCGTGGTCGAGTGAACGTCGTACCTGCGCTAGTTTAGTTTTTGTGGCAGTTTGAAATGTGTGCTGCAATAGAAAACCCCGCCAAATGTGAAGTGCGTGCTGTCATAAGGTTTTTTACAGCCAAAGGATATTCTGCAGCAGCTATTCATCGTGAGCTTTGTGCCGTGTACAGACCAAGAGTTATGAGTGAAGGAGTTGTCCGTGAATGGGTACGTTTATTTAAAAGTGGACGAGAAAACGTTCATGATGAACAGAGGAGTGGTAGACCATCATTGGTGACTGACGAACTCGTTCAGACAGTTGATGCAAAAGTTCGTGAAAATCGACGTTTCTCAATGTCGGAGTTGTCTACTGGTTTTCCACAGATTTCTAAGACTCTCTTGTACGAGATAGTGACAGCAAGATTGGGTTACCGTAAGTTCTGTGCACGATGGGTGCCCAAAATTCTTACCGACCACCACAAAACTTAAAGAATGGCCTCTGCATTAGACTTTCTGTCACGTTATGAGGACGAAGGAGAACCATTGTTAAACAGAATCGTGACCGGTGACGAAACCTGGATTAAGTACGTGAACCCTGAGACAAAAGAACAATCAAAGATGTGGGCACATTCAAATTCGCTTACCAAACCAAGAAAAGCCTCGCAAGATTTTTCTGCCAGAAAACTGATGGCAACGGTGTTTTGGGATGCCAAAGGGGTGTTGTTAGTTGAATTCATGGAACGTGGTACGACCATTAATCAAGACGTGTACTGTGAAACAATAAAAAAGTTACGACGGGCTATACAGAACAAACGCCGTGGTATGCTGACTTCCGGTATCGTTTTTTTGCACGATAACGCCCGTCCTCACTCTGCTCGCAGAACGACGGCCCTTCTTGAGTCCTTCAAGTGGGACGTTATCAACCATTCACCTTACAGCCCAGACCTGGCGCCAAGTGATTATCACCTCTTCATGCATTTGAAGAAATGGCTCGAGTCACAGCGGTTTGATGACGACGAAGAGCTCAAAGATGCGGTCACAGGCTGGCTCCAGGCACAAGCGGGTGATTTTTATGCAGAAGGAATTTCAAAGCTTGTGAAGAGATACGATAAGTGCCTCAATCGCTATGGAGACTATGTAGAAAAATAGTGCAAAGATGTAGTTGTAAGATGTATATATTAAAATATTTTTATTTAACTTGGTGTATTTTTTTAAATCAACCGGAGGTTACTTTCTGAACGGCCCTCGTACTTAATTCGATGACGTAATTAAATTTTTTGGATAGTTGCAGATTACAATCATTAATTTCTATGCATTTCTGCCCGTTGCTATTCAGCTTAAAAAATTGGAATACCTGGCCACTTTGCCCGGCTCTCCTGTATGTCATGTCCGAAAGTTGTGGCGGGTATTTGTGTTCGGATTGAGGGAGCCGTGAGCTCAGAAAGTCTAAAATCCACTGTACTATACTGTGTATGCACAATAAACACAACATCATTATTTGCTATACTTTTAGGTGTGGTAGTTTTACGACCAGCAGTGAGTTTTGTCTGTAACTCTGAACTTCTGTGCTATCGTTCGTGAGCTGTGCCAGCTCGCATCGATCAATAGATCGTTCGATCGCGGTAGTGGTTCACGATCTTTGGAGGTTCTCGGCACAAAGAGCTTTGACCGGCACGAATGTTGACAGAATTGGCGGGCCGACTTGGAAGGAGCACTTGCGGGGCGGGAGGGCGGTTTACCTCCGCTGCCTGGAGCCGGCTTTTGCAGAGCACAGACCTCATCCCGCGAAGACGGAGTTTTGGGTCGACTGTTATAGCGATAGGACTCTGGTAATCTGGCCGTGTTGAGAGTGTGGAGATTCTGAGTGCCACTTCGCTACTACCAATTCATCAGATATGTTGGTGGGACTCTTTCTGTGACTTCTGCTCTTTGTTTTGTCAAAGTCGTAGTGCTGCCTCTAGTTTCTCCTTCCGGGAATGTCTGCCGTGTTTGCTGTTCGTGGAGCTTCGCTCCAAAGGACCTGAAGTTCACGTTAATGGAAGCAACTCTATTTCACTACAGACGTTAGTCGCAACTGTTTGTGAAATGTGTGAAAATTGCATGGTCTGTATTCTAGAGCTCGTGGAGTAAAGCCAGTCAGAACTTTCTTTTGCAATTGGTCATATTTCGAGGGGCTTAGTGAGGACCATGTTGATGGCTGAACAGTGTGTTGTTCTTACTTTTAAATACAGTTAAGTCTAATTTAATCAGAGTGCCATTTCAATGTAATCATTTTAAATAAGCATTTGCAAAATTTAGCGTGAGTGCCTTTTCATTGTAATCATTTCAGTTAAGCATTTGTAAAACATTTTAGTGGGATTAATCTAATCAGAATGCCTTTTACTGTAATCATTTTAGTTAATAATTCGTAAAACATTTTGGTGGGGTTCTTAGTTGACCCACCCTGAGATTTTCTATGATAAATTATGCTTAAATAAGAATGCACTTTTCCACTGTAGTTGCTACTGGCAGCCTGGTAAACCAAGTTTAACATCTGGAGATTCGGTTGCTTAGCTATTTGAAATAGTGAAGTTTACGTTAGTAAGAGCTGCCCGATTCGTTACAGACGGCTAGTGTCTTATTGCAAAACATGTTAGAAGTGAGCGAATCTGAATCTTCTTACATTGCAAAATAGTGTTATAATGACTATTCCTGCTGCATAATTAGCGCAACTAACTGTCTGTCAACCAATTTTAGTGGCACATAGGCTTTATTGTTCTTTTTTTTTTTTCATTCCAGCAATAAGAGTGCTACCCAGCCTTTTAAGTGCTTGGTTGCTTATCACCACACTCCTGATTGGACAAAAAAATTGTTCAAATGGCTCTTAGCGCTATGGGACTTAACATCTGAGGTCATCAGTTCCCTAGAACTTAGAACTACTTAAACCTAACTAACCTAAGGACATCACACACATCCATGTGTGATTGGACAGATACATGTTTATTTATTTATTTATGTTTGCCTCTTAAATGGTAATGCAATGAAATGTATGCCGCCCTTTGTAAAGCAATGCAGTGTTACTAGTTTTCTAAGGTTAGTTCTTAGTCTGTTGCACCCCAACCACCAACACCCATGTGGGTGGCGATTTCACACCGCCCACCCTGTCGGTCTGGCTACCCGCCTGTCGCGGGGCTGAATTGTACAAGGGTCGTTCAGTTACTAATGACCCACATTAAAAAAGAAGCCGTTAATATACAAAGACAAACGTCCTTGTTGCTGCTTCACATTTGATGTTTGTTCTGTGCGCCGGTGAAGTTTCGAACCGTACTGGCAGATGGCACAGCCGTATTACAGCGTCCAAATGGCGTCTACATACGACTCACGTTACAAGCAGCGTGCTGTTATTGAATTCTTGTGTCCAGGAAAGGAAACTGTGATGAACGTATATAAAGGTTTGTGTGCAGTGTGTGGCGATGCTGCAGTTGATACGAGTACAGTAGGGCGATGAGTAAAGAAAATTAGAGCCTTAGGAAAATGCAGAAAAAGAGCTCCATTATCAGCCACGCTCGGGACGTCCTGTCACAGCCACTGCTCAATACATGCTGAATCGTGCGGATACCATTATCCGTGCCGACCGGCGCATCAAAGCTCGACAATTGGCTCTACAGTTGTCGGTCAGCATTGGAAGCGTGTCTGCAACGATAGAGACTCTCGGATATTCAAAGAGGTTTTGACAATGGGTTTGACAAATGCTCACAACGGACCACAAGATTCAAAGAGAGGCCATTTCATCTGAATTGTTGGAGCATTTTGAGACCGACGGAGAGGCCTGTCTGTCACTTATCGTTACGGGGAACGAAAGCTGAATCTACATCTACATCATACTCCGCAAGCCACCGAATGATGTGCGGTGGAGGGTACTTTCGGTACCACTATCTGGTCCCTCCAACCCTGTTCCACTCGTGAATAGTGGGTGGGAAGAATGATTGTTGGTAAGCCTCTGTATTGGCTCAAATTTCTCGAATTTTCTCCTCTTGGTCAATACTGGAGATGTATGTGGGGAAGTAATATGTTGTCTGACTCCTCCTGAAAAGTGCTGTTCCGAAATTTCAATAGTAAATCTCTCCGTGATGCACACCGTCTCTCTTGTAACGTCTGCCAGTGGAGTTTGTTTAGCATCTCCGTAACGCTCTTTCGCCAGCTAAACGATCCCGTGACGAAACGCGCCGCTCTTCGTTGGATCTTCTCTATCTCCTCTGTCAGTCCTACCTGATAGGGATCCCAGATAGATGATCAATACTCAAGAATCGGGCGAACAAGCGCCTTATGAGCCACTTCTTCCGTGGATGAGTTACATTTCCTTAAGATTCTTCCGATGAATTTAAGTCTGGTGTCTGCTTTACCCACGATCTGTTTTATGTGGTCATTCCACTTAAGATCACTCTGGACAGTTACGCCTAGATATTTTACGGCAGATGCTGTCTCCAGCTGTTTGTCATCAATAGTGTAGCCGTACAGTAGTGGTTTTTTTCCCACGTATGCGCAAATGTCACATTTATTTCCGTTTAGGGTCAACTGCCACAGTCTGCACCATTCATCAATTCTCTGCAGGTCGTTTTGCAAATTCTTACTACCTTCTGGTGTTGCTACTTTGGTATAAACAACTGCATAATCAGCGAATAGCGTTAAAGAGCATCCGACGCCTTGTACTAGATCATTTACTTATATTGTGAACAGCAACGGTGCTATCACACTTTCCTATGGTACTCCCGATATTACCTTTACCGCTGTCGATTCAATTTCGTTAAGAGCGACGTGTTGAGTTCTGGCTGCAAGAAAGTCCTGAATCCAATCGCAGGTCTGCTCCGATACTCCGTAAGCTCGTATTTTTTTCAGTAAACGGCAATGCGGGACTGTGTCAAATGCCTTACTGAAGTCGAGGAACACGGCATCAGCCCGAGCGCCGTTGTCCACTGCGGTGTGGATCTCATGGAGGAACACAGGGAGCTGAATGCATCACTTTACACAGTATACAAAAAGGCAATCCATGGAGTGGCATCATCTTCATTCACCACAAAAAACCTCATCTGCCAGAATAGACGTGGTGACAGTCTTCTGTGATTGTGATGGGGTCATTCTCGTGGATATCATCCCAAGAGGCTCAACCATCAATTCAGAGGTGTACTTGATGACTCTGAATAAACTCAAGATCCGTTTCCGACATGTTCGATCGGACAAGAGTACAGCAGAAATCTTGCTCCAACACGATAATTTAGCCCTACACACAAGTCTGAGAACCCGGGAAGACAAGAGCTTTTACCAACAAGGAATACAGGCTCTTCCAAAACGTTGGAGTATGGCCAACGAACGTGATGGAGACTACGTAGAAAAATAGGACATGGAGAAGACATGTTGATGTATATTGTCACCAAATTATGACTCTTGACAACAAATATGTTCTGAGAAGAAAATGTGGGGCATTACTTATTGAACGACCCTCGTATCTTTACAACTTTTCCTGGTTCTGAACTTATGTCACCAACCCATGTGACGCATTGCTTGGGCGGCTCCTGTAAATTGTTACCAATTTAATATTTTAAATTTAATAGCAAGTTGAAATATTTGGTAAATGTCAAGGTTGTGAATATTAATATGAGTTTTGGCTAACTTCAGATATCTACTAATGTTTCACAAATTGTTTGGTTTCTTTATTGTTTAAAAAATCTTTTGCTGAAGCCATCTGCTAATCTCATTTCCTCGTTAAAATTCGACAAGGTATTTAATTTCTTACTTGTTTTTAAAAGATATTTTACTGAGGTTGCAAGACTGTTGACTTTCATGTAAATAAAAGATTATGCTTGTTTTCAACTGTGAACGCCGATTTCTTGCCTTCTGACGCAGTTCTGCCATTCAACAGGATACTAAGCTGCTTTAGGGTATTGTATTGTAATGTATTGTATGGAACTGGGGACCTAGAAACGACGGAGAGGCTTCGTCCCCGCCGTAGTCCTCTGTGGTTCAACAGGCTACGGCAGTCCACTCACCCCACCGCTGCCCCACACCGAACCCAGGGGTATTGTGTGGTTTGTCCCCCCAGTGTGTGAGGGTACGGGTGTGTAGTATCTGTAAGTGGTTGTTCTTTGGAGGGCGACAATGCCCAGTGGCGCAGAGAGTCGCAAGCAGAGGCTGTGGAAGGTGTAGGCTGCGTGAGCCAAAGGTTGCGTAGCGAAAGATTTATCTCTATGTTTGATAGTCGTGGCACACAGTTTGAATAATAGTGTGTTTATGTTTGTGCAGTGTGATAAAGGAAATAAATTAAATTTTACCAGTTCTTTACGCTTCTCCATCAGTTAGTACCACATCATTGCAATTTAACAATGAACGAAGTCTCGATATACACGGTCAACTACAACAAGAGGATTGCAACATAATAATGATTTATTAACCCATATAATTTCCAAGGAGACGGGAGCTTATAAGTGGACCCTCCCGCCGCCCCCCCCTCCCCCTCCCCCCCCGTAACCTCTCACACCAGAAGAGTGTAACCCGAATGAAACTTCCTGGCAGATTAAAACTGTGTGCCGGACCGAGACTCGAACTCGGGACCTTTTCCTTGAAAGACAAAGGTCCCGACTTCGAGTCTCGGTCCGGCACACAGGTTTAATCTGTCAGGAAGTTTCATATCAGCGCACACTCCGCTGCAGAGTGAAAATCTCATTCTGGAAACATACCCCAGGCTGTGGCTAAGCCATGTGTCTGCAATATCCTTTCTTTCAGGAGTGCTATTTCTGCAAGGTTCGCAGGAGAGATTCTGTAAAGTTTGGAAGGTAGGAGACGAGGTACTGGCAGAAGTAAAGCAGTGAGGACGGGGCGTGAGTCGTGCTTGGGTAGCTCATTTGGTAGAGCACTTGCCTGCGAAAGGCAAAGGTCCCGAGCTCGAGTCTCGGTCCTGCACACAGTTTTAATCTTCCAGGAAGTTTCATATCAGCGCACACTCCGCTGTGGAGTGAAAATCTCATTCTGTAACCCCAATGTTTACGCAATAGAGTAATTACGGTGTACGCGAATGTGGAGACAGTGTCTGCGCAGTAATCGCCGACATAGTGTAACTGAGGTGGAATAAGAGGAATCAGTCCGCATTCGCCGAGGCAGATGGAAAACCGCCTTAACAACCATCCATAGACTGGCTGGCACACCGGATCGCGGCACTAATCCGCCGGGCGGATTTGTGCCGGGGACCGGCACGCCTTCCCGCCCGAAAATCAGTGCGTTAGACCGCACGGCTAACCGGGCGGGCTTGCTTTAGGGTAACTGCGCCCAGTTCAGTTCGCCACATTCCTGCATGTGACAACCATGTATTTAATTCTGCCCGTAGTCATAAATACGTGACGAACTAGGCGAATTAATCGGTTTTGACTTCAGCGTCAGCTTTTCTACAGAAAGTAAAATGGCTTATAAATTCTCCCGCAAAGAAAGGCAAAAAGCAAGAGAAATGATGACGTTTCTAAATCACTCGGCTATAGGAAGATAAAGGGACCCACCGCAGCCCACTGGAAGCGGGAGTTTCGATGTAATGAGGCGATTATCGGAATGCGGCAAACCGGCCCTCCCGCCACTCGGAAAGCCCGCCGACAGGTGCAAACAGTTCGCGCATTAAAAGCTTAAACGGCTCGGGACACGCCGGGCAAGGGCGGAGGCCGCATATCAAGTGGGAGGCGGTGGGCGTCTGAAAGGAACCGCTGGCTGGCGGCGCGCGCAAACCTGGGCGGGAATGTTGGCGGCCGGCGCGGCTCCGCCACCTCATTAACAAAGTCCGAGGCAGCGGCGGCGGCGGAGGAGGAATTCATAGATCATTAAACGGAGGGCAGAGCCGTGTCGTACTAAAGGCTCCAGTTTAGTGGGCCGGGTAACAGCTTATGCTGGTAGCTGGGAACGTCGGAAATTCTTCAGTCACCGTCGGCGCCATTAGTCAAGGGGCGGCAGAGATGGCTGCTGAGTGGTCACTGAAGCGGCACGCAAGGCAAATGGACACTCGTCACCAGCGGCCTTATCTTCTGGCCAGGCAGCCGCGGCGCCGTAAAGGAAACGCGTAGTACCTCCCAGCTCCGGGACCATCCTGGTGACCACTACACGCCTTTAATGCGTTTCCGTTTGATAAGGCAGCCGTTTCACACACTTCTTGCGCGTTGAGGGCACCTCGTGAGCAGTTCGCGAGACGTTTCTTTGGTTAGCATGTCCTCCACTTTGCTGGCCTACCGTAGTGAATTACGCGGTCCTAAGGACTGGCACGTCGCTCTTAGCGGAAGAAAATCTACAGGTGTAAGTGTAATCTCGAGAATATCCCTACGAGGGTGATAGGATCGTTACTGTTTACAATGTGTGTAAATGATCTAGTAGAAAGCGCCGGAAGTCCTTTAAAACTGTTCGCAGATGATGCGGTTGTGTATAATAAAGTAGCAACGCCAGAGTGACCTTCAGAGGGTTGATGAATGCTACATGTTATGGCAGTTACCCGGAACGTAAGTAGACGTAACATACGAGATGTGTGAGAAAAGTAATGAGAGTGATTTCTTATCTACTAAAGTTTTTATATTTTTTAAAAAAACAGCAATATTGCTTCCTTCTATTTAAAAGGTGTACAACTTTACTTCCACAGTTTGCCGATAGGTGGCGACAACGGTAAGTAGCGGTCGAAAGAAACGAATCGCAGACGTCAGGCAGTTAGCTTGGACCTCCGTCAACATAACCTCAATCAAACATTACTCGATTTGTGTCTACATCATAAAGTTGTTCTTGATTGAAAATGTCAGTTTACGAGCCTAATTCTCGTCAATTGCGGAAGGTGTTACTGTTTTGTTTCAATATGAAGAAAACAGCGGCTGAGTCTCATCGAATGCTCCCAAGTACGTGTGGTAAGGACGCTATTAGTGAAAGAGCGTGTCGTGAGTGGTTTCAACGCTTCAAGAACGGTGTTTTTAACGTCGTAGACCGGCATAGTGGTGGAAGAGAGAATGTTTTCGAATATGCAGAATTGGAGACACTGCTGAGTGAAGACTCGCGTCAAACTCAAGAAGAATTGGCACGATTAGTGAGAGTGACACAGCAAGCCATTTCAAAACGTCTCAAGGCTATGGGATGATTCAGAAAGAAGGAACTTGGGTCCCGTGTGAGCTGAAACCAAGAGATATTGAAAAGCCTTTGTGTGCTTGTGAACAGTTGCTTCAGAGGCAAAAACGGAAGGGATTTCTGCATCGCATTGTAGCCGGGGACGAAAAATTGGTTCATTACTATAACCCTAAATGCAAAAAATTATGGGGATATCTCGGCCATGCTTCCACGTTGACCGCCAAACCCAATGTTCACGGTTCCAAGATCATGCTCTGTATTTGGTGAGACCAGCTCGGCGTCTTGTACTATGAGGTGTTATAAAACCAAGTGAAACAATCACAGGTGCTCGTTACCGACCACAGTTAATGCGATTGAGCAGAGCATTAAAAGACAAACGGCCGCAATACACCGAGAGACACGATAAATTGATTTTGCTGCACGACAACGCTCGACCCCACGTTGCAGAAGAGCTCAAAACGTACTTGGAAACGTTAAAATGGGAAGTCCTACTCCACCTGCCATATACTCCAGACATTGCTCCCCCTGACTATCACCTGTTTAGATCATTGGCGCATGGCCTGGCTGACCAGCACTTCCAGTCTCATGAAGAAGTCACAAACTGAATCGATTCGTGGATCGCTTCAAAAGATGAACAATTTTTTCGACGCGGGATTCGTACACTGCCCGAAAGATGGGAGAAAGTAGTGGCCAGAGATGGAAAATACTTTGAATGATACATGTGTAACCAATATGTTTCATTATAGCCTCAAATGTTGGGGAAAAAAAACGGCGGAAGCAGAGTTGTACACCTTGTAGTTCCCGAGTCGTCGTTCCTAGTCTTGGTAGCAGCGCTGAAAGGCTTCAGCTGGTACGCAATTTAACATGTCACATTCTTTTGAAGGTTCTCCAGAGACCCAAAATGACGTTCTTTTAACACATTTCTCAATTCCGGAAAAGAAAAGATGAGTATGGGGGGTTATGGAACAACAGGAATACCTTTTGAAGTCAAAAATTCTGTGTTGGTAGTGGCCGTTTGACATGGGGCGTTGTCATGGTGCGGCATCCAGTTTTCTGAATGTCTGGTCTCACCCGATTCACCATTTTCCCGAGCCTTTCAAGGCGTTTTTGTAAAACTCTTGGATGACAATTTGCCCTGGAAAGACAAATTCTTAATGCACTGTACCCTTCGTGTCAAAAAAGCAAGTCAGCAATGTTCTGGTCTTTGATTTGCTCATTCGAGCTTTTTTCGGTCGAGGAGACGCTTCAGTGTGTCACTAATCACTTCCCCGCTTTGTCTCAGGATCGTACTTCGAAATCCAGGATTCATCACCTGTGATCACATGACTGAACCATTCGTAGTCAGTGGCAATCCTCTGAAGAAGCCCAACACACACATTTCTTCGATTGTTTTTCTGCTCAGTTGTGAGGTTTTTCGGCAGCATTTGGCATATGTCTTTCGCATGAGCTAAATTTCGGTCAAAACTTGATGCACGGTGGAAATGTTTAACAGGTCACCGGTCATCCTTATGGTTGAACGTCGGTCCGATCTCATAAGAAAAAGGAAACGTTCGACGTTTTCGTCGGTTTTTGAACTTGATGATATCCCTGTGCGATATTCATCCTCAACGTGTTCTCGGCCTTCAAAAAATGTTTGTGCCAGCGAAAAACTTGAGTTCTTGATAATGAATGTTCCCCATAGCCCTGAATCATCTTTTCGAAGGTCACACGCGCTGATTCCCCAGGTTTAACCCTTTTAGTGCCAAATACGATCTGATCGTGATCCAGATTTTCGGCGAAAAATGCCAGTAACGATCTGATCGTGATGCCTTTCTCATTCATTTTTTCCGCGCTTGAAGGCAAAGTTGTTAGTATTTCCTAGCGAATGAGAAAGGCATCACGATCAGATCGTTACTGGCATTTTTCGCCGAAAATCTGGATCACGATCAGATCGTATTTGGCACTAAAAGGGTTAACACAACACTTGATTGCATAACGTTGCTCTAAATTCCGCTGTTCCATTTTCGTAACACACAACAAAAGCACAACTTCACCGATGGCGGTATCAAAAAGCACGTGATGGCTGAGGGAAGTGGAGACTCGTGCTGAGCATTTCCGGGATGCACACACCGGTCTACACAAGAGGAACAACACAGCTTTGGCAGATCGCTCGCAGTGTTGCCAGTCTCATTACTTCTCTGATACACCCCGTATTGCGCGTACATGGGAAGAGGTATCCACCACTACGATTACGCCGCCGGTGCGGCCGAGCGGTTCTGGGCGCTTCAGTCTGGAACCGCGCGACCGCTACAGTCGCAGGTTCGAATCCTGTCTCCGGCATGGATGTGTGTGATGTCCTTAGGTTAGTTAGGTTTAAGTAGTTCTAAGTTCTAGGGGACTGGTGACCTCAGATGTTAAGTCCCATAGTGCTCAGAGCCATGTGAACCATGTTTTAACTCTTCAATTACAATATTGATAACAAATTGCTGGAAACAGTATTTACTGTAAAATATCTAGGAGCAACTATCCAAAGCGACCTTAAGTCGCATGACCATGTGAATCAAACAGTAGGAAAACCGGATGCAAGACAGATTCTTATTAAGAATCTTAAGGAAATGTCACTCGTCCATGAAGGAAGTGGCATACAAAGCCCTTGTTCGATCGATTCTTTTGTGCTCTTCATCTACCTGCTAGCCTTGCCAAGTAGAATTGAGAGAAGAGATAGAGAAGATCCAAAGAAGAGCGGTGCATTTCGTCATGGGATCGTTTAATTGGCACGAGAGCACTGCACAGATGCTCAAAAACTCCATTGATAGACGTTACAAGAGAGGCGTTGTGCATCACGGGAAGGTTTACTATTAAATTTCGAAAGAGCACTTCTAGGGAAGAGTCGAACAACATATTACTTCCGCCCACACACATCTCGTGTAATGACGGCAACGACAAAATTGGAGAAGTTAGAAATAATACAAGTAGCTTACCGAAAAGCATTCCTCCCACACGCCATTCAGATGTGAAATTAGGAAGGAGGGATCAGCGCTGAAGGACAATACAGCGGCGGCCGGACGGTTTGTAGCGAGGCTGGAAGTATAACCAGATAATACTTCGGAGACTCCGAAAATCTTGGACGCCACAGAGAGGAATGAGGAAGCGTTACCTCAGAAATCACGCAGGCTAGGTTATTTCCGAGGATTTTTACTCCGAGAAGCGTACCATTGTATGGATTCCTAATTAACGAATATAGGTATTTCTTCGCAAACTTTCCACGCTGCACGACAAAAGTCTAAAATATGATTGGTCGGCGCTCGGAAGAATTTGTAGACAGGGAGAATATTCTGTGGTTTCGACAGTATGATTCACCTTCTGCAATTACGAGGGAGGAGAGCCGAGCTTTGCTGGGAAGCCAGAGGTGGAGAGAAAGAGGTCTTCTGATGTGTTGGTAAATGTGCCAACATCTTGTAGATAGAGGCGGCCGAAATGCACGATGTCTAACGCAGACGGGCGTGAATTCTGGAACAGGATAAGTAGTGAATGGTAGCAAGAAAAGTATGCAGCTCCTCGAATACTTAACTTTTATCTATCCTTGTTGTATACATCGTTCTTCTTGTTGAGACATTTCATATGATAACTATCAAACTATGAAAGGCTAATGGCGCCTTGCTAGGTCGTAGCCATGGACTTAGCTGAAGGCTATTCTAACTGTCTCTCGGCAAATGAGAGAAAGGCTTCGTCAGTGTAGTTGCTAGCAAAGTCGTCGTACAACTGGGGCGAGTGCTCTTCCGTATCTCGAGACCTGCCTTGTGGTGGCGCTCGGTCTTCGATCACACAGTGGCGACACGCGGGTCCGACATGTACTAAATGGACCGCGGCCGATTTAAGCTACCACCTAGCAAGCGTGGTGTCTGGCGGTGACACCACATCTTCCGTTTTGAGTGCCCGTGTTTGACGATCGCTCAGTATCAGCTTTTGTTGGTACAGACGGACTTGCTGTCTTTGCTCTCAGGAGATTTTATAGTTAGAACAGTTAGGCACTGTACTGTTGCGAACTTATACGATTCTGGACTTCGCCTCTGGGTAGGGAGTCATCATTGAGTACGCAGCATTCAGTGACTGAGAGCACTTCTTCTGTCTATACTCGCTTAGAGAGGTTATCTGAATTGAGCTGGGATTTCGCGTTTCTTGTCTTTAGAACACAGAGAGGAGAAGACAGCATAAGATTATGCTAGTCAGAGAATCGCATTCTGCTCTCCTGGTGTCTCAAAGAGTTTATTTTGTGGCTGGAGTTCTTCCATCGTCACAGACGTGTACGAGAACCATCATTCCGACGCACGGGATAAAGTACCTATGTTGATATTGCCAACTGATTCGGCTTATTAGGGCTATAGGGCTAAACAGCTGTGATCATGTAAGCTTTATTTCCACTGAGGTTGCAAACCACTGTAGATCATATTTGAAAGTAGTGTCTTCTAGTGTTTGGCACGTAGATGATGTCTGTCATCTCGCATTATTTATATTAGCTCACGTAGCCATAAAAAAGGGCAGATTTGGGCAACTGATAAGTAATATTAGTTAGGAAATATGAACATTTATAATATATAAAAGGGGTTTTAATCTACAATAAATGTATAAGCAGAGTCAACATTTATCATTTTGTAGTTGCTAGTTCCCGAAATCATTCATTTATGTAAATTATTTGTTAAAGTGCAACAAGGAGGAAATAATATCACCATTAAGAGATCCTATGATCTGCTTCAGAGTGTAGTCAGACAGGGATAAATTTTCATTTTCGCGTTCAGTATTTTCCGTCGCGCACATTCATTTTACACCCGCCTGGAGTAGCGTCTTGGAAAGGTGTAGATTACCTTTATAATATTCTTACCTTTATTAAAAAGGACAGTGAATCATTATGCTTCCGAAGATTGATGGCACATGTGGTTTCGAACTGATAATTCCTTTAAAGGATTGGTGGCCACAACAACTTCCGATACATTTCAGTAATAAATTTTTACATGAAAATCGCATAAAATTTTGCTGCCGTTTATTGTATTGCTGCGAGAACCAGAGATGTGCAACGTCTGCAGCTCATCGACTTGACGTTATCTCCGAGATTTTTAGTTGGTTATCATAAGAATCCAAACTAGTCTTTACATTCTAAATATTCAAGTTCACTTATTACTTTACGAGAATTAACGGTGGTGGCTGCAGTAAAACACAGGTCAGTGATCTTTCAGGGGGGAGGGGGGGCAGTGAAATGAAAACGAGACAGGTAGATAAAGTAAGTGAACAGCTCATTACTCCAAAAGCAATCGCCATAACTGTTAATACATTTATTCAGTTGTGAGACAAGACGATCATTAGAGTCAAGGAAAAATGTTTGCAGTTGCCTATGGAACAATGATTTACCCAGGTGGGCAACTCTTCGTTCGAAGAAAATCAATGGCCATGAATGCCTTTATTCTGGACTCCAAAAATCTGGGATGAGACTGTAAGGAGATTGTGTAAGGTTTTCCCAGAGAAATTTCTACATCGTAGTCGAAACAACCTTGGCAACATGGATGCGGCCATTACACTGCCGCAAAATGATGCCGTCCATCAACATTTCTGTGCAATCGAACTTGATGGCCTGCTTCAGTTTTTGCAGAATTGCACATAAAGCTGTAAGTTAATACTGGCGCCCTGTTTTAGAAAGTCAATCAGCAGCTATTCCTGCAGAAAAATACAGCATACTATATGAGCGTTCCCACTGATCAGAGACTGATTAGTAGCCTAGTTACAGAGGGCTATGAATTAGCTTCAGCGTTTCTGCTTCAGTTGTAATAATACGACGGTAGATTCAACATTTGATTGCCACAACACCGAATGCACTTTTGATTAATGTGCACTCTCAATACAGATAACAGTTAAAAATAATCTCATGTGAAATTTGTGCCCCCTTTGATCGATTTGCGTATGGTTGCATGATATTTAGTCAACAGAAAAAATTACCTTACACAAAATGCATGAGTGCAATGGAAAATACGCTAATAATTGGGAGTCCACCTCTGCCAAGCACTTAGCATTGGTTTTGAGGGTATAGGTATGGATACAAATATTCACAACGGATTTGAACAGGTCTGATCAAAATTTAGACATTCTAACTTGAAAGACGAACCTCAAGCAACGCCCATTTCGCACGGGCGACTGTTTATTATTTTCACTCTGTTCATAACAGTCCGCTCGCGTAGGCCGACGACTAAGAGGGTTTATCGTGCTTTTTTATGGTGAATGCTTAGTATTACCGCAGTTCCACGTAGCCATGATTTTCTATCAGAACTAACGGCGGTCTTTCGCACTTCGACTTTGAAAGCTAACAACAGGGTTGAATGTGGTCAGGTATCTTCATTCTGACACACAAAACATATGCATGACTCTGTTGGGGGTGATATACTCTTGCCCTCCTCATGCCTTTGGGCTGACTTCATCATCATCATCATCATCATGTATTGCGTTATAGGGCATTTAAGGCCTACAGCACATAATAGAAGGAAAAAATCACTCTAAAGAAGGAGAATTAAGACTGCACACACTAAAGAATTATAGAATAACACATTACAAGAAGCACTAAAAAAGGGAAGTCGGTCAGTCACAGCAAATGAGATATCTACTGGAGATTGCAGCCCATCGTTGACGGTCTGCAGCTTCGTCTTGCACCGCTGTCTGTTACACTTGTTTAAGGATTGTTAGCACTCGATCCTCCTGTCGCGTCCGTGGGCGTCAGCAGGATAATAGTGGGCATTTCAGGTGAGATAACGATCTTAGTTCAAGGTCACTAGTAAGATAAGGGGAGTATCTGGTTACATGCTTGGGTGACTTTTATTCGAGGCCACCGCTCAATCTCCTCCCCTGCGACCACTGGGAACTGGTCCAGTTCATCCAGGGGAACCCCGACACATCTTAGGCAATTGTGCGAGTTATATTCAAGGTCATGACGTAACTCGACACCAGTCACGTGGACCTACCCACACGTATTAGACAAGTGGACCACTTACTTTCAGCTTCATACTTGTCACAAGATACAAAATTGTCGAAAAGCCCTTCCCACCTACTTATCTCTCTCAGCTAGAGGGAGCATTATAAAATCATGGGAAACCCAATGGACCAATAAGGTTCAAGCTCCTCCTACTCCCCCTTATCACCTTATATAACTGGCACAACTGTTTAGATCTCTTCATTCTAGGTCTGAGCATCATGAGGAAGAGGTTCAGGTTAGATGCAAACAAAAGCTCTATAGTGAAACCGTTTGGAAATACATCTACATCTACATCTACATCTATACTCCGCGAGCCACCTTACGGTGTGTGGCGGAGGGTACTTATTGTACCACTATCTGATCCCCCCTTCCCTGTTCCATTCACGAATTGTGCGTGGGAAGAACGACTGCTTGTAAGTCTCCGTATTTGCTCTAATTTCTCGGATCTTTTCGTTGTGATCATTACGCGAGATATATGTGGGCGGTAGTAATATGTTGCCCATCTCTTCCCGGAATGTGCTCTCTCGTAATTTCGATAATAAACCTCTCCGTATTGCGTAACGCCTTTCTTGAAGTGTCCGCCACTGGAGCTTGTTCAGCATCTCCGTAACGCTCTCGCGCTGACTAAATGTCCCCATGACGAATCGCGCTGCTTTTCGCTGGATCATGTCTATCTCTTCTATTAATCCAACCTGGTAAGGGTCCCATACTGATGAGCAATACTCAAGAATCGGACGAACAAGCGTTTTGTAAGCTACTTCTTTCGTCGATGAGTCACATTTTCTTAGAATTCTTCCTATGAATCTCAACCTGGCGCCTGCTTTTCCCACTATTTGTTTTATGTGATCATTCCACTTCAGATCGCTCCGGATAGTAACTCCTAAGTATTTTACGGTCGTTACCGCTTCCAATGATTTACCACCTATGGCATAATCGTACTGGAATGGATTTCTACCCCTATGTATGCGCATTATATTACATTTATCTACGTTTAGGGAAAGCTGCCAGCTGTCGCACCATGCATTAATCCTCTGCAGGTCCTCCTGGAGTACGTACGAGTCTTCTGATGTTGCTACTTTCTTGTAGACAACCGTGTCATCTGCAAATAGCCTCACGGAGCTACCGATGTTGTCAACTAAGTCATTTATGTATATTGTAAACAATAAAGGTCCTATCACGCTTCCCTGCGGTACTCCCGAAATTACCTCTACATCTGCAGATTTTGAACCGTTAAGAATGACATGTTGTGTTCTTTCTTCTAGGAAATCCTGAATCCAATCACAAACCTGGTCCGATATTCCGTAAGCTCGTATAATAACGATGATATTAAAAATTAACTTCAGGCTTATTATAAACAATTTATTTTTGCAATACAGTATTTAGAATATTTTTTTTGTTTATT
Source organism: Schistocerca serialis cubense (assembly GCF_023864345.2). NCBI lineage: Eukaryota > Metazoa > Arthropoda > Insecta > Orthoptera > Acrididae > Schistocerca > Schistocerca serialis. The sequence goes on along the minus strand of NC_064646.1, from coordinate 186,584,006 downwards.
GACGATTGTTTCTTCTATTTACAAAGCTATGTGTTTCTGATGATATGCCACACAATTTTTCTACGAAGCCCTATTTTCAATAATTTCTACATCTACACCTACATAGATATACCGCAAACCATCGTACGGTGTGTGGCAGGGTTTACCCTGTACCACTACTTGTCATTTCCTCTCCTGTTCCACTCGCAAATAGAGCGAGGGAAAAACGACTGTCTGTACGCCTCCGTATGAGCCCTAATTTCTCGTATCTAAATTTTGTCGACAGTGTTTCACAAAAAGATTTAAAAAAAATTGTTTATGTTCACTACTGGCCATTAAAATTGCTACACAAAGAAGAAATGCAGATGATAAACGGGTATTCATTGGACAAATATATTATACTAGAACTGATATGTGATTGCATTGTCACGCAATTTGGGTGCATAGATCCTGAGAAATCAGTACCCAGAACAACCACCTCTGGCCGTAATAACGGCCTTGATACGCCTGGGCATTGAGTCAAACAGAGCTTGGATGGCGTGTAGATGTACAGCTGCCCATGCAGCTTCAACACGATACCACAGTTCATCAGGAGTAGTGACTGGCGTATTGAGACGAGCCAGTTGCTCGGCCGCCATTGACCAGACGTTTTCAATTGGTGAGAGATTTGGAGAATATGCTGGCCAGGGCAGCATTCGAACATTTTCTGTATCCAGAAAGGCCCGTACATGACCTGCAACATGCGGTCGTGCATTATCCTGCTGAAATGAAGGGTTTCGCAGGGATCGAATGAAGGGTAGAGCCACGGGTCCTAACAAATCTGAAATGTAACGTCCACTGTTCAAAGTGCCGTCAATGCGAACAAGAGGTGACGTGTAAGCGATGGCACCCCATACCATCACGCCGGGTGATACGCCAGTATGGCGATGGCAAATACACGCTTCCAATGTGCGTTCACCGTGATGTCGCCAAACACGGATGCGACCATCATGATGCTGTAAAGAATGACGTTTTGCCATTCGTGCACCCAGGTTCGTCGTTGAGTACACCATCGCAGGCACTCCTGTCTGTGATGCAGGGTCAGGGGTAACCGCAGCCATGGTGTCCGAGCTGATAGTCCATGCTGCTGCAAACGCCGTCGAACTGTTCGTGCAGATGGTTGTTGTCTTGCACACGTCCCCATCTGTTGACTCAGAGATCGAGACGTGGCTGCACGATCCGTTACAGCCATGCGGTAAGTTGCATGTCATCTCGACTGCTAGTGATACGAGGCCGTTGGGATCAAGCATTCCGTATTACCCTCTTGAACCCACCGATTCCGTATTCTGCTAACAGTCATTGGATCTCGACCAACGTGAGCAGCAATGTCGCGATAGAATAAACCGCAATCATGATAGCCTACAATCCGACCTTTATCAAAGTCGGAAACGTGATGGTACGCATTTCTCCTCCTTACACGAGGCATCACAACAATGTTTCACCAGGAAACGCCGGTCAGCTGCTGTTTGTGTATGAGAAATCAGTTGGAAACTTTCCTCATGTCAGCACTTTGTAGGTGTCGCCACCGGCGCCAACCTTGTGTAAATGCTCTGAAAAGCTAATCATTTGCATATCACAGCATCTTCTTCCTATCGGTTAAATTTCGCGTCTTTTGCACGTCATCTTCGTTATTCTGTTCCCATGCAAGCAGTTTTTAAACAAATCTGAGCTAATTAAATCGACACAATAGCTGCAAACAGGCGTTGATACACATCATTGGGGACGTGATCTCCTGCTTACATGCCAGACGCTCTATCCATCTGAGCCACCGAGGACACAGGAGGTAGTGCGACTGCAGGGATTTATCCCTTGCACGCTGCCCGTGAAACCCACATTCTCAACATGTCCACGCCACTACATTCGTAGTGCGCCCAGTAGATGTTTGCCCATCATTCTCATTACTCCTGGCAGATTAATCTGCCAAGTCCCGTCCGAGTTGGGGCATAGAGTGTGTTTTCGCACAAGAAGGTCAATGGCTGGGTAGCCATATTTTTAACTATATATGAAGGTAGTATCTGTTCCCGAAAGAACAGATACCATTGATGACCGTGCAGCTTCTCTAGAATGAAATGATAATTAAATCGACACCCTAGCTGCAAATAGGCGTTGATATACATCGTTGTCTGGACATGTTGGGAATGTGGGTCTCACTAGGAGCGTGCAGGGGATAAGTCCCTGCAGTCGCACTACCTTCTGTGTCCTCGGTGGCTCAGCTGGATCGTGTGTCTGCCATATAAGCAGGAGATCACTGGTTCGAGTCCCGGTTGAGGCCCACATTTTCAGTATGTCCCCAATGATGTACATCAACGACTGTTTGCAGCTAGGGTTTCGACTTAATTATCATTTCATTCTAGAGAAGCTGCATGGTCATCAATGGTGTTTATTCTTTCGGGAACAGATACTACCTTAATACATAGTTAAATCTGAGCTACACTCCCATTCTTGAAGTAAACTTTCCACTTTAACCAATATGCTTATTTCCACCCCTGCACTTATCGGAAGCTCTGTTATTTTTTAAGATTAACCAATGAGGAGCCCTCTTACATTTTTCTAGACGCCACATAAAATTCAGCCTGTCGGTTTGCAAAGAGAAGAAAATTCCTGACCGCAATACATCTCCGTCATTTCTCAAGGAAAGCTGAGATCCTTATCTGACTGCCCCTCACAAACCGTTTTCAAAAGGCGACTCATCGGCAAAAAACAAAGATCGTTCGAAATTTGATTTGGCTAGATGGCACTGCTTGTAAAAGTAAGATTCTGCCCGAGTGCAGGTGTTCATCAAGCTTCGTTTTATGACTTCCACTGAATGCAGGCTCATGTTGCACAGTTTGCATCATGTAAACGGCTGCCAGAATGGGGCTTCCAGATGCCCGTGCTGAATAATGCTTGGGCTGACATGCGGTACCTGCCAAGGATCGTCACTTCACCTCAATTCTGAAAGGTGAGGCTCAACTTCCAGGGGAACTCTCCGGGCACGAAGTCACTGGAGAGGACCTCTATGTTCAGCCTGGCTCATCAGTGACTCAGCCTAACAACAGAGAAAATTCCATGCGTAACAGCTATCAGGAAGGAGACAAAATTAATAGATGGTTTAAGTCCGGAAATCATTGATGTTACTCATTGCAAGTACTAAACATTTTATGAACTGAGGGGTATAGAATTCAGATAGAAGTAAGTTTAAATCAGTTAGGAATGAGACACGAGGTATGCTAGTCTGGCAGTGAATTGACACGTATCATATTGTACACGATTTTCTTTCATCTACACAGACAATACCTGAGATTAGTTGGAACACTGGAGGAAAAGTAGCAATCAACATATCTGCATTTTGGCCATAATCTGTGACAGGCTTCAGCAGCTGGGTATGCATATCTGAAGAAACTTGTGGAATCTCCTTCTCGCCAAGCTGAGGCCATTCTCAGGGCTATAGAAGAAGCTATAGAAGATGTTACACGGCATTTGAGAGTTGTCTCCAGGGGACGATTACATTTTAGTTTGGTGTCCGAAGCTAGTACTACTTAATGAAGGATACATTTCAACTAAGACCCCAGTTTAAATGATACGGTACTGTATATGAATACTCCCTTTCAAGTTGTTTTGCCGGCCGAAGTGGCCGTGCGGTTAAAGGCGCTGCGGTCTGGAACCGCAAGACCGCTACGGTCGCAGGTTCGAATCCTGCCTCGGGCATGGATGTTTGTGATGTCCTTAGGTTAGTTGGGTTTAACTAGTTCTAAGTTCTAGGGGACTAATGACCTCAGCAGTTGAGTCCCATAGTGCTCAGAACCATTAGAACCAAGTTGTTTCGGAGTCATGGTCATCTCGTTATTTTAGTGTAGCAGGTGACTGACACTGACAATGGATGAGAGACCAACCTGCTGTCGGAGAAATGCCATATTCGGCATGTTAAGGCAGCTGTGGTAGATACCAGCGTGCTAGAAATCCCACGGCCGAATGGCAGTAATGGTCATATGAAGCTATGCGTGTCGCACTGTACGATAATTAGTATAACAACCAGCTCGTCCACAGATATACTTGGTCCAGTCACATTAATGTGACCACGGCTTCTGTTCAATGTCGACGAACAGTAACCACTCACAGACAGCAAGTGGCAGCACAGCGGTTGAGGGCTACAAAGAGTGACCAGGGGACTCGAAAAATGTTGCAGTCATTGTCATAATGCAGAAATGGAATGACTTATCTGACGTCCTGGTGGACATGATTATTGGTTCTGCGATGTAGGGTGGAAGCAGTTCCGAAACGGATAAGTTTGTAAACTGTTCGCGTAACGCCTTGGTTAAGGGGGGTAGGACGTCAGACAGGCCGACCTGGAGCAGGAGAGGCACCACAGGACATTTTAATTTCCACTGTCTATACTTTTACAAATAAATTCATAAAACTTTGTCAGCATGACCAGGAAGAATTCAGAATTCACACTCATAGGAGTTTAAGTTCGAAAACATAACGAAATGATTTTTACATCATTTTTTCACATACTAATGGCAGTATTTGTTGCTTTAGGTACACTTTTCTTCATAAGTAAGAGAGATTCTTCGATGAATTATGCACAGTATACAAACCATACTTAAAGGTGTATGAAACTCTAGAATTTTCCAAATGTATTAAAAGCTGTGGTAAAAACATGAAGTTTAAAATATAATAGTTTATTCGTTTTTTCATAAATTAAATAAATTCTACAGTTCCATACCCCTATGAGTATGGTATGTATGCTGTGCAAAATTCATCGAAGACTCTCTCTAACTTATGAAGAAAAGTGTACCTATAGCAACAAATGCAGCCATTAGTAAGTGAAAAAACAATGAAATTTAGCACGTAAAAAAATTTAATTTGTTATGTTTTCGAACTTCCACTGCAATGAGTGTGAATCCTGAATTCTTTCTGGTGTTGCTGACAAAGTTTTATGAATTTATTTGCAAAATTATAGACACTGGAAATTAAAATGTCGTGTGATGCCTCTCCTGCTCCAAGTCGGCCCGTCTGACGTCCTACCCCCCCTTAAAGCATATCGTGCATGGTAAATTGGCATTGTCCAGAATGGAGCTGAAGCAAATGTGGTGGTGTACCACGGGTCGTCGATGACAGGGGTGAACAATGGCTGTGGAGATGTGTACGGGCGAACAGACCTGAAAGTGTCGAGCAGCTGATCGCCCAGATGAAACGGGGGCCTACCAGAAGTGTCTCTTCAACGTACGTTCATCGAACGTTACTGGGTATGAGCCACAGCAACAGGCGTCTGGTTCACGCACCCATGCTGTCTCCTGTTCATTGGCAACTAGAGCTGGAATGTGGACGCCAATACTGCATCTATACGTCCATAGAATTCCTTTTCATATGAATCTCGTTTCAGACTCCATCGGATAGGAAGGAAACTTCCTGCAATAGTCATCGAGAGGATACAGGCTTCAGAAGGGAACATTATATTATGGTATGAGGAATGTTTCCGTGGCATTCCCTGGGTGATGGCTCAAATGGCTCTGAGCACTATGGGACTTAACATCTGAGGTCATCAGTCCCCTAGACTTAGAAATACTTAAACCTAACTAACCTAAGGACATCACACACATCCATGCCCTAGGCAGGATTCGAACCTGCGACCTTAGCACTTGCGCGGTTCCGGACTGAAACGCCTAGAATCGCTCGGTCACGTCAGCCGGCTCCCTGGGTGATCTATTCATTCCGGAAGGCGCAACGGACCAACACCAGTAGGCATCTATCTTTCAGAACCATGTTCACCTTCACATGCAGTTTGTTTTTACTCGGCAGGTGGTCACATGAATGCGATCGGGCACTGTATATGACAAAGTGATTCCGACTTGAGTGTTTAAGGTTCATGACGACTTTTACTATTCATACGCTATCTTAGAAGGTAGATTAAGGAAAGGCAAACCTACGTTCCTAGCATTTGTAGACTTAGAGAAAGCTTTTGACAATGTTGACTGGAATACTCTCTTTCAAATTCTGAAGGTGGCAGAGGTAAAATATAGGGAGCGAATAGCTATTTACAATTTGTACAGAAACCAGATGGCAGTTATAGGAGTCGAGGGACATCAAAGGGAAGCAGTGGTTGGGAAGGGAGTGTGACAGGGTTGTAGCCTCTCCCCGATGTTGTTCAATCTGTATATTGAGCAAGCAGTAAAGGAAACAAAAGAAAAATTCGGAGTAGATATTAAAATCCATGGAGAAGAAATAAAAACCTTAAGGTTCGCCGATGACATTGTAATTCTGTCAGAGACAGCAAAGGACTTGGAAGAGCAGTTGAACGGAATGGATAGTGTCTTGAAAGGAGGATATAAGATGAACATCAACAAAAGCAAAACAAGGATAATGGAATGTAGTCGAATTAAGTCGGTTATCCTGAGGGAATTAGATTAGGAAATGAGACACTTAAAGTAGTAAAGGAGTTTTGCTATTTGGGGAGCAAAATAACTGATAATGGTCGAAGTACAGAGACTATATAAAATGTAGTCTGGCAATGGCAAGGAAAGCGTTTCAGAAGAAGAGAAATTTGTTAACATCGTGTATTGATTTAAGTGTCAGGAAGTCGTTTCTGAAAGTATTTGTAAGGAGTGTAGCCATGTATGGAAGTGAAACATGGACGATAAATAGTTTGGACAAGAAGAGAATAGAAGCTTTCGAAATGTGGTGCTACAGAAGAATGCTGAAGATTAGATGGGTAGATCACATAACTAATGAGGAAGTATTGAATAGGATTGAGGAGAAGAGAAGTTTGTGGCACAACTTGACTAGAAGAAGGGATCGGTCGATAGGACATGTTCTGAGGCATCGAGGGATCACCAGTTTAGTATTGGAGGGCAGCGTGGAGGGTAAAAATCGTAGAGGGAGACCAAGAGATGAATACACTAAGCAGATTCAGAAGGATGTAGGTTGCAGTAGGTACTGGGAGATGAAGAAGCTTGCACAGGATACAGTAGCATGGAGAGTTGCAACAAACCAGTCTCAGGACTGAAGAACACAACAACAACAATATTAGCTCCACATCTTCGCTCATGAGTCAAATGCTACGTGGCACTGAAGCTGTGCTGCATCGTAGCAGTATGCCAAAGTTATCACTGGCGTGTTAGCTACTAGCCTCGTTCACACTGGTTAGCGGGGTGTGCCAGGCCAACGTCACGCTACTGGCGGAGAGTGCAGACGTTGGCCGCGAGTAGAGGGTGTGTGCCGGCAGAGGCAGCAGCTAATGAAGTCTGGCCCACCGCCGGTGGCGCAGGCGATAGCATCTTACTAATTGCCGTCCGCGGGGCCCCCGGAATTAGGGCGACACGACATTGCTCTCGGCCGTGTGTGGTCCGCGATAGGCGCTGCCCCGGCCGGGACGGAATGTGATACCACTGCGGACGGACCTCTGTCGGCGCCGCCGACACAGCCGCCTCCCCCCGCCCCAGCCACTAGCTGTTTACAGTGCAGCTTCTCACCAGGGCAGGACAGAGACCGCTCACTTGTTCACATACGTGGGCAGCACGTTAAACCTTCCTCACTGGGTACGTCCGTGTGACAGGCCGGGGGTCGAACTAGGATCTTCATGGAATACTAATTACAAGCACTCCCTCGAGTGCGAAGTCGCAAAATGCCAATGATGTTTCTGGCATTCGACGCCCCACGTCATGTCTCCCACGCAACCGCAATATAGACTGCAAATGGCAACAGTGGGCAGGACCGGAGGCATCCAGTGGCGCCGAAGTTGACATTTTGGCAGGAAGAAACCCAAGAAATTTCGCAGAGCGAGAAAGAAGTGGCAGATGAAATATTAGCATTTCTGCAAGATGAGTAGGTGGAAGGTGTGGTGTCGTATACACTCGACTGTGCGGGCAATAGGCTTCAAGGGTACAGCACAACAATGAGAGTTTAACAAAGAAAAGTGATACCAGATCGTCATCTTTGTTGGGCAGGGGACCTCAAATCCGTCTCCAGTGAAACGTAGTAGAAGACAATCGTTGTGCAAGGAGTGGGTAGTAAACATAATTAAGTACATGGAAGATCGTCCGCAACACAGTATAAAAAAAAGGACTATATGACCAGATTTCTAAAAAGTCTGCAGCAATATAACCGTGCAGTGCATGAGAAAAACTACGGATGTTCAAGGATGGACAAGGCGCACGTGTTACCAAATGTGCTGTTTGCGCGTTTCAAGAAGGCTCGATACATTTTACAGTACGTGTATGACAGTGGCCTGTTGTGTTGTGCACATCAAACAGCACGCAGCGTAGATTACAGTGATTTCAAGGGCGGCAATGAACGCTTATATAACTTCAGACTGAGCTACAGAAATGGAAGACACAAGAAAAAGAACTTTCGAAACAAGCGTCAAAGTAATGATGCACAGCAAACTGTGGAATCGGCCCACAAATTTGTAGATGGGATAAACAAACTGCCAGGAAATTGTTTTCAACTCGACCAGTCAGGATTTGAAGAGTAAATGCGTATGAAAGCTACCCAGTATATTAGGGATACAAAGAGAGTTGTCTCAAGATCAATTAATATTAAGCCGGCCGGTGTGGCCGAGCGGTTCTAGGCGCTTCAGACTGGAACCGCGCGACCACTACGGTCGCAGGCTTGAATCCTGCCTCGGGCATGGCTGTGCATGATGTCGTTAGGTTAGTTATGTTTAAGTAGTTCTAAGTTCTAGGGGACTGATGACATCAGTTATTAAGTTCCATGGTGCTCAGAGCCATTAGAACCATTTTGGACTAATTATTATTATTATTATTATACAAATTTGGCCGTTAAAGACCGTGAAAACAGTTATTTCTTGCGCTTCTGGGAAGTCTTCTTTCTCTCTGTCCACACTTCTTTCATTCTTGCGCTGAAGGCGGCTTTTCTCTCTTCAGACCATTTAGTTCCACAAGTCTTCTTAATTTTCACACCGAAACCCGTGAATGAATTCAGTTTTTTTCTAAAAAGGTTTCTGTTAAATATTGTTTCCTGATCTATGTCCATTTCTTTTAGATCTCTTTCTGTGTTGATAAACCATAAATTTTTATTTTTTAGATTTGCGATGTACGAAAATATTTGTTTTGTAAGCCTATTCGGATTCATCCTCATGATGTGAGCATAAAACGAGCATCTTCTTTTTCTAATTTCGTCTGTAATTTTGCTGCACTTCGTATAGACTTCTTTGTTGCTTTTTAGTCTGTATACAGGTTTGCCTTGATCATCTGTTATTTTCCTGTGTCCAAGAATTGTCCTCACAATTCTTCTTTCACGATTTTCTATCTGTTCTGCGTATGTAAAATTTGCCAGTGTTTCTGATGCATATAGTATCTGCGGTCTAATGACAGTCTGATAGTCTGAGCTTAATGTTTTTGGATATACATTTTTTGAATACATTTGTCTGCAGTAGTGAGTTGCTGTCTCTAGTTTTTGTATTCTAGCCCTGCAGGCTGGATGACCTTTTGCCACAGGCTGAATTAGTTCACCAAGATATTTAAAATGTTTAGACACCTGTATTTTCCCGTATTTCGTAGTTATTTTCTTTGGTGGATTTTTGATATTTGTAATGATTTCTGTCTTTTCAAATGAAATTTGCAAGCCTGCTTTTTCAGCAGTTTCTTTAAGTAATTCTATTTGTTTTATTGTGTCTTTTTTGTGTAAGCTAAACAGGCGAGATCGTCAGCGAAGGCAAAACAGTTGGTTTCAATGGCTTTGTAGCACTTCCCTCCAATTTGGACTTTCTCAGCTCCATGTTTTTGCGTGAGTTTTCTTCATTCTGCTATGACTTTATCCAGAACACAGTTGAAGAGTACCGGGGACAGCGCATCTCCTTGTCTGACGCCGGTTTTGACCTCGAAATGCCGTGAAATTTCTCCTTGGAAATTTACTTTTGATGTTGTATTTGTTAATGTTTCTTTGATTATGGTGATTGTTGTTTCATCTATTTCATATTCACGAAGTGTTTTGATGAGTGTGTCCCTATCGATTGAGTCATAAGCTTTTTTGAAATCAATGAATGTTATGAAATATTTCTTGCTCCTTGTAGATAAATAGTTCATTGTTGTTTTGAGGTTAAAAATTTGTTCGGCGCAGGATCTTCCTGGTCTGAAGCCAGCTTGATATTCTCCAAGTTTTCCCTCTATAATTGGTGATACACGATTGAGCAGGGCTTTTGATAGAATTTTGTATGGGACTGGGAGAAGCGATATTCCACGATAGTTGTTAACATCCCTTTTGTCACCTTTTTTAAACAAAGGGTGAATTAGGGCAGTTTTCCAGTGACTTGGGATTTTCTTGGTTTCCCATACTTGTTCAAGTTCTTTGTGTAGTGCTTCTACTGATGTTTCTCCCCCAAGCTTGAGGATTTCTGCTGTGATTGTGTCTTCTCCACATGCTTTCCTGTTTTTGAGATTTTCGATTTTGTTTGTGATTTCCTCTCGTGTCGGAGGTGTTGAATGTGTTGGTTATGTTTCTGGTTGCGTAAAACTGAGAGTCTGGATGGGTGTTTGGCAGTTTAGGAGTGTCTCAAAATATTCAGCTAGGATTTCACAGTTTTCAGTATTGTTGGTGGCGAGAGTCTTATTATTTCTCATAAGGTTTAGGCAAGGGGACTGGTATCCTCGGAGTTTCTGGTTGAATGTTTTGTACCAAGCTGCCGTGTTGCATTTCTTGAAATTCTCTTCGATTGAGTCCAGTTGTTGTTTTTCATATTGTCTCTTGGTGTTGCGAATAGTTTTTGAGGCATTCTTTCTGGCTTGCTTAACTTCATCAAAGTTGTTTTCAGTTTTATGTGAGTTCCACTTTTTCCAGGCTTTAAGTCTTTCATGCAGAACTTCATTACAGTTGCTGTCCCACTATAATACTGAACTAATATTAATGCCTTGACTCATTTGTATACAATTATGCCGGCTGTTAAGCTGAATGGTAAATCGGGTGGAAAGTTATTTACTGTGCTGCGAGAAGTTGGAGGTACTCTGCCCCTACGACTCTCTCTCGTGTGCATGATCTTGCAAAGGCAGTAGCGAATATTTACGTCACTGTAAGCAGGAGTTGGAAAATGGGCGTAACACAGCTGCAACTATGGTATGTGTACTGCCTTTGGTCGACAGCTGGTGAAAACAAATTGTTTTTGCTTGCTTCGTGGACCTATTCCTTTACAGCAAATTATCCCTCCTGAAAAGTAGCCGACATGGCAGTTCATACCATCTGGAACCACTGGACCAATTCACATCTAGATTTTCGTATTTTCCGTACTTATAAAACATATTATCGCACTCTCAGCACCTATGCCTTAAAGGATAGCCAGTTTCACATAAGCTCCATGACAGACCGTTTCGCAACAGTTCCATGCCATCACATTCCATTAGTTGTCATCACTCTGTTACATAAATATGATTCTAAATGCATTCTTTAAGAGCGGATATCTCGCTGAACGTCCTGCACTGTTTGTAAATCCCAAAGAATTCGCCTTCGATCTTGATGGTGTGAACCTGTGTGATCAAAGTGGGGCGCCATTTTTCATTCGGTGTTGATGGTGCAAGTAAATAGTTCGGTTTGGAAATGTTTTGAATTTCGACGATGTCGGTTTTTTGAAGCGTAGTACGTACATCCCTTAGAAGTTTGACCTGTGCCCATTCCGGACACTCATTTTCCGTCGCCCTCTTGATGCCTATGGTGAGTCATTGGCAGCTAATATTTGTTAACACAATACATTCAAGCGTGCCTTAATAAAGTTGAAATTTGTGACACCACACTCAAGCGGTTGCTTTTTAAATATAATAGGTCCACTGAAATCAAAGCAAAGACTTCGACTTTAAGCGAGTAAAAGGAACTCCGCAGTTAACTGCAGAGACAAAGGGCATACTCGCAAAGAGTGCAGTGAAGGCCTCTATAAGGGGGAGAAACTGGCTCCTAGCTTGAGAGAAGGAGAAATGGGTATGGATTCGAAGGGCGCAGGTGTCCTGTAGCAGGAATCAGAGTGTGACAGGCCTTCGGATATGTTCAAGCAAACTAAAGAGAGCCTCACTTCGTAGCACCGCAGACATATTTGCGAGTCGGCCGCAAGTTATCGACCTCGCAGCACGGCTCGCAATTACCCGTAGAGAAGATGGGAAAAGAAAACAGAGGATTTTTTATGTGGCGATCTGTTTGGCTTAAGCAAAGGTAATGGCATCACAGGCAGTTCCGATGTTGAGTTTGAAACTCAAAGTTACAAAAATAGAATCTTTTGTAGGATTTGCCAATCTATAAAATTCGATCGACAGTTTAAAGTGGCGCAAGGTATGTTGACTAATACTTCTGTCGCTACTCCGTAGAGCAAATTCATAATTATAATTGAAGTCCACAGTATTGCGAATGTTCTACAGTGTTTGGTTATTTCGTCAAGCGATTTTCGGCTTACAACCTTTCATCAGACTTTAACTGGCTATCATCTTCGAAGAGGGTACAGTAGTCGTGAACAAAGTTGAGGAACAGATTACATATCGAAAGTAGGGTCAGATAGAGGAAACTTCATCTTTGATAGCCTAGCGGTAACATAATTAAAAATGTCTTAGTTAAATAGTAAATAAATATAACGGTAACTAATCAGGAAATAGCAAAACGAAAAACTCGTAAAAATAGTGCGCCTGTGCATGTGCTCGCACGTTCGTGTGTGCTCGCGAATCTGGAAGTGCTAGGAGGAAGAAGGACAACATTAAAAAATAATTTTACTCAACAGAAGTGAGGATGTACATATGGTAAAACAATCTAATAACTTTCATAACTTTAAATTAAATTTAGGTCTACATTAAATGGTTCAAATGGCTCTGAGCACTATGCGACTTAGCCGGCCGGAGTGGCAGTGCAGTTCTAGGCGCTACAGTCTGGAGCCGAGCGACCGCTACGGTCGCAGGTTCGAATCCTGCCTCGGGCATGGATGTGTGTGATGTCCTTAGGTTAGTTAGGTTTAAGTAGTTCTAAGTTCTAGGGGGCTGATGACCACAGAATTTAAGTCGCATAGTGCTCAGAGCCATTTGAACCATTTGAACCACTATGCAACTTAACATCTGAGGTCATCAGTCCCCTAGAACTTAGAAAAAATTAAAGCTAACTAACCTAAGGACACCACACAACACCTCGTCATCACGAGGCAGAGAAAATCCCTGACCCCGCCGGGAATCGAACCCAGGAACGCGGGCGCGGGAAGCGAGAACGCTACCGCCCCACCACGAGCTGCGGACTTTGCCGTTTTATTCACGTTTAATTTACCATCACGCAAAATATAATATTACGTCAGTCGACTGCAAATACATGAGCAACACTGGCGTATAACAACATTTATATCATTTTGATATTACGCAGCAGCGACGACCTGACGCTCTCTTGGTGCCGATATATTGTCGCCCTATATTCGTTCCTCAAGCAGCAGGACGCCAGATAATCTCATCTTCCCCGTGGCGTCATTACAGTAAACAGTTTCTGCAATACAGTGTACGAACGTTAACATATGACATTTCCCCCACTTGTAGCTTCGCTCTGCCGCTCAATAATACTGATCGATAGAATCTCCTATATTTACGATGTACCCTAGGATGGAAATGATGTAACGACGGTCGTCATTGGCGAACCGTTACACAGCGTCAGAAATGCAATATACTGAACCACCCATTTCCTAGCTAAACCAATGTACGTTCTGAGGAAGACAGATGCAACACGGCGGAAACGTCGGTTCTTTCAGTATTAAAATATTTTATTTTCTAAGATGAAGCAGCGGTACACCAACACTTTAGTTATTTTGGACAGCTCGTCTTTGGTCCTGACAGGCATCTCATTAGACAAACTGTTCACATAATTCCAGAACAAAAATCTTAGGTTGGGTTGGGCAACTGAACGAGCTGGTCATTAAACACGACCCGCGTATGTGTTTCATAATACAACATGTCTCAGTTTTTCACTAAAAGCATGTCCACAGGGAGCTGTGGTTGCACCGAATCGGAAGCACATACGTGAGCAAAGGCGGAGTGAGGTGTCTTCTAAGAAAGTAGGGAGCAGATGTTGAAAGGTATGTGCTGAGACTCGATCAGGACAGAGCCAGTGAAAAATGTCAATAGTTCCCAACCGCAAGGTTGGACAAGTAGTACATCTTCGAGTAGTAAGATCTTTGACAGCTAACAGAGCCAGGTGCACGCGGTAAAAGTTTGAGTAGTGGTGAGGAGACGCGAAGCGACAGCAGACGTGTTTCGGGTCGGAGCTAGATGCCTGCAGGAGGCAGCCGGGTCGTGACAGCATCAAAGTAAGAATTGGCGCTACGCACATAATAAGCTATATATTGAGCGAAACTCGGCACGTACCTGGGGAAACTAGAAAGAATAATTAATAAAATAGGTTTTCTTTGGATAAATAATGCCTAAAAGCTAGATAGAAATCCCATTGTTGATGCAATAAGCGTTTTGTGAAACTTTCTCGTAAACCCGTGCTATAGGAGTTTACTTTAGTTTTTCACATGTGCCTTAAAAGTTTGAACAATAAATATTTTTTAGATAAAATTAGAGTTTCATCTCACACCTTATGTCGTTCTCCGCATCCTGTGCTTGCATTGAACCAAAAGGTACATTAAAGTAAAGTTCCCATGAGTAAAGTTAATAATTTCATTCATCAGAGTAAAATAATCTATATGCCATTCCACAGTTGGCAAATTACTCAGATCATGACAGAATTTTTATTAAGTAACGAACAGGGCCAAAATGAGTAAAGTTATCTAGAATGACAATTTCATGCCATTGCACTACGGCTGAGTTGAATATATGTTTTATTATCGGCTAAACGGGAAGGAGTGCACGAGCTAAGTCCACAGACGCAGTCAGATGCAGGTTGGTGACTTTCATTTATTTTTACCACTAAACTTTCATGCAGTCAGATGTGTATTTTGAGTATTAATTTTCCAACAATATTTTCATGCAGTCAGATAAAGTTCAGTTCAGTTAAATACGCAGTCAAATGCAAGTTTTATTAAAGACTAAAGCAGTCACATGCAGTTCAGTCTAGTTTAAATAGAGAATTTTTATTAACAAACTTTCAGTGTCTCAGAAACACCATGTACGTAGACGCTTAGTTTTCAAACTTCCAGAAACCACGTGGCAAAACATATAGAAAAACAAATAAAATAAAATAAAATAGCCTTACTTCACGCAAATAACTTTCACGTAATGTCTACGCATGTATAGTTGGAGAAATTCAGGCTTATACACGAGGACATCCGCAATTTTTTCCCATAACATACGCAAATAGAACAATAGGGTGAAAATTTATTCTGGTATAGTGTTAACTAAGCATTTTCTCCAGAAAGGCAAAGGATCCCCTATCGAGTCCCTGTCCTGCACTCCATTCTAATTCGACAGGGAGCTATTGATTATGAGTGGTAGTTGCATAAACCCCACGGCAGCTGCGTGAAGCGGGAGAGCGAGAGGTAAGGACCTACACGGAAGTTACTTAACTTCGACAGGATGGCCGCTGTCCTTCCCTTCTGAAGCCTACAGGAGACCATACCACCTCCACTAACGTTGAACCAGACAAATAACCTCCAAGTCGGTTCATTTTTACAAAATATCATGCCCACTCACGGAAACTGTTTCACAGGGCAGGCGGTAAGCGACAGTCAAAACCAGGCTCAGCGAACTTACAAAAGGCGATTCATTCTCTAGTGTACCATCCACAACTCCAAATCTCACTCGCCCGCATCTGACTCGCTCCGCACGCCACACATTCACTGTCCAAAACCTTCCTGATTCGCGTCTTTTGTTCCCACTGATGGCGGCACCGGCGTACCTCCGAAGTTTTCCAGACAAAGATCGTCAATGAGGGGCGAAGTGGCTAGAAGGCCGAACCCGTACGGCTCAGTGTCCCCCACTCATATTCAATGATGCCCTGCTTGGTCCGGTTCCGAGGGCGGAAGGTAAATATGGGGCCAACTATCCTCTTTAACCTGAATTACTTGAACTCTAAAAATCTTCCTGTTCAATTCATTACGGACCAAGATTTTAACTGGACTCAGAAATCTTATAATTAACAGGGGCCTGTAAAATAGTGAGCCTGTTTATTAGAAGGGGTTGCTCCAGCCTTGGTTCAGACGTTATAGCTGGGCATAAACATACGGTCTCGCACCTTGCCCTTGAACTCGCACCTCCCACAACTAGGCACTTGGTGCCTGTGTCCGAGCTCTATACTGCGTGTCGCTCTCTGCCAGTTATGTTAGATGGTTTGGGGGTGATCGCTCAGGGATCAGCCCATCAATGGTCCGAAGATTACTCATGGGAGATTTAATCGGATAGGGCAGGGTTAATGAGGCTAGAGTGACACTGGTGGCTTCATGATGAGCAGTATTAAAATCAAGATTTAACCACAGGATAGAAAGATCCCAGCGTTTTTTAGGCTTTGCATGAAATATTGTCAACGTGGCCCTCCTATTCCTATTCATGCGCTTAGCAAAGGATGGCTGGGACTAGTGAGAAGTAGTGGTAAAATGCCTAACATCATAATCGAAACAAAATCTTCTGAATTCGTTAGATGTAATTGCCAGAGCGTTATCGTCTACTACGATGCTTGGTGGCTCTAATATGGCAAAGATTTTGGTAAGACACTGTATGGTTTGGCCACTAATGACCACGCAGTTGGGAATTAATCACCTAAAACGGGAAAACGCGTCCACCAGCACTAAAATAACTGTCCCCCTCCCCCCTCTAGGTACATGGAAGGGGTCCTACGTAATCTACAAAGAGACAGTCCATGGGTCTGCTCTCACGAGTATCAATGGAGAGACGTCTACAGACGTTAAAGTAACCTCTGGCGTGCCACAGGGGAGCGTTATGCGACCATTGCTTTTCAGAATGTATATAAATGACTTAGTAGATAGTGTCGGAAGTTCCATGCGGCTTTTCGCGGATGATGCTGTAGTATACAGAGAAGTTGCAGCATTAGAAAATTGTAGCGAAATGCAGGAAGATCTGCAGCGGATAGGCACTTGGTGCAGGGAGTGGCAACTGACCCTTAACATAGATAAATGTAATATATTGCGAATACATAGAAAGAAGGATCCATTATTGTATGATTATATGATAGCGGAACAAACACTGGTAGCGGTTACTTCTGTAAAATATCTGGGAGTATGCGTGCGGAACGATTTGAAGTGGAATGATCACATAAAATTAATTGTTGATAAGGCGGGTACCAGGTTGAGATTCATTGGGAGAGTCCTTAGAAAATGTAGTCCATCAACAAAGGAGGTGGCTTACGAAACACTCGTTCGACCTATACTTGAGTACTGCTCATCAGTGTGGGATCCGTACCGAATCTGGTTGACGGAGGAGATAGAGAAGGTCCAAAGAAGAGCGGCGCATTTCGTCACAGGGTTATTTGGTAACCGTGATAGCATTATGGAGATGTTTAGCAAACTCAAGTGGCAGACTCTGCAAGAGAGGTGCTCTGCATCGCGGTGTAGCTTGCTCGCCAGGTTTCGAGACGGTGCGTTTCTGGATGAGGTATCGAATATATTGCTTCACGCTACTTATACCTCCCGAGGAGATCACGAATGTAAAATTAGAGAGATTCGAGCGCGCACGGAGGCTTTCAGACAGTTGTTCTTCCCGCGAACCATACGCGACTGGAACAGAAAAGGGAGGTAATGACAGTGGCACGTAAAGTGCCCTCCGCCACACACCTTTGGGTGGCTTGCGGAGTGTAAATGTAGATGTAGATGTAGACTTCTGTCAATTAGGAGTGGGTTTCGCTTGTTTGTACAACTGACACCCCTGCCACTAACGAACATATATCCTTACACATAGACAGCCAAACCACACGTCGTCTAATCTGGCCAAGGTTTTATGGAAACCTGGATGACCATCCAACAAGGTGCTATAAAAAGACATAAAAACTGCGGGAATCAGTACCTGAGGAAAACAAATTTCGAGTATGTAGTCGCCCTTCCTCCTTTGACGTACAACACCTTTATTAAGAATGTACCCATCTATAGCCCGGGCAACGGCCTTGTGGCAGTGGATACACCGGTTCCCGACAGATCACCGAAGTTAAGCGCTGTCGGGCGTGGCCGGCACTTGGGTGAGTGACCATCCGGGCCGCCATGCGCTGTTGCCATTTTTCTGGGTGTACTCAGCCTCGTGATGCCAACTGAGGAGCTACTCGAGCGAATAAAAGCGGCTCCGGTCAAAGAAATCCATCGTAACGACCGCGAGAGCGGCATGCTGACCACACGCCCCTCCTATCCGCATCCTTAGCTGAGGATGACACGGCAGTCGGATGGTCCCGATGGGCCACTTGTGGCCTGAAGACAGAGTGCATCTATAGCCCGCCCAGTTAGCCTTGCAGTCTAACGCAGTGCTTTCCGGGCGGGAAGGCGTGTCGGTCCCCAGCACAAATCCGCCCGGCGGATTAGTGTCGAGATCCAGTGTACCGGGCAGTCTGTGGATGGTTTTTAAGGCGGTTTTCCATCTGCCTCAGTTACACTACGTTGGCGATTGCAGCGCAAACACTGTCTCCACGTACACGTACACCATAATTACTCTACCACGCAAACATTGGTGTCACACTCGTCTGGTGTGAGACATTCCCGGGGGGGTCCACTGGGGGCTCTACCACACAATAACTCTGGGTTCGGTGTGGGGCAGAGGTGGGATGAATAGACTGCTGTAGCCTGTTACAGGCTTCTGTACCACTCCAGGTTACGATGGGGATGAAGCCTCTCCGTCATTTCTAGATCCTCAGTTTAATACAGTACAATACAATACCCATTTATGCTCGGCATTAAAATGCCTTTATTTTTATGTGGAAAATATGGGAATCTACTTCCTGTCTCCCCTTGAGATAGTAAAAGAGTTCCGGAACTTCAATCAACACAGCACTGCCCAAGGGATGATGGCCACCATCTTTCGCATATTGCGAGGAGTCACAATCTTCTTACATGTAACTTAAAGCATCGGCCACGCTGTTGTGTGGACATACGATACGATGAACTTTGAAACGAAATGCGAAGATACGAGCAACCCTAACAGTTTTCCTTGGTGGGCCAATACCGAAATCAACACCTGATTATCAGTCTCGAACACGAATTCCCTATGATTTAGGTAGAACTTAAACTTCTCCAAGGGGAAGAGAACTGCTAAAGCTTTCCATTCATACACTGAATGTTTTAATTCAGCTTGAGACATGCAGCGTAATCCTGAGGCGACGGGATGCCTCTCCCCCTGATATTCTTGGAGGAGTACAGTCGCTACCTCCAAATTGGATGCGTCTGTCTGGTCAACAAAGGACTTGCTGAAATTCGGGATAATTAACATTGGAGGGCTGCAAAGGGCGGCTTTAATTGCTTCAAAGGAAGCTTGGTGGTTTCCATCCAAAGGAAGGTATTCGAACCAAGGTAATCTCAGAAGGCTTGACAGCAAGCCTGACCTACCTAAGACATAAGAAAACTTCTTCAAGGTTGTACAAATGCTCCGCGAACTCGGAACTATAAATCATCACATCATCCACAGATGATGAGACAACATGGCCGCGCCCATAGACACTTCGAAAGAAAACCGATTAAACTCGTAAATGTTCCAATCAGTAAAATGACAGTTACTGGTTTGGATCTCTGCCAGTCTGTCCTTTAGGAACAAGAAAAATGGGTGAAGCGCAGGGAGAAGTCGTAGGTCTAATGTCACCATCCTGGAGCAAGTTATTAATCAGCCAGCGCAAAATCGTCATCTTGGGTGGGAATAATCAGTAAGGCACTTGACGAACAGGAATATCGTCAACCAAGGGACTCTTATGTCGGATCTCACTAGTGACGCCTAATTTATTAGTGAGAACATCGGGATAGCAGTCTCAACAGTTGTATAGCCTTGCCAGGTCCCAAACGATCAGTGGTAGACACAGACGACCCTGACTGCACACTACTAATCGATTGAGATCGCCGACATGAAGACAATGCTGTTATTTCATTAAGGCAAAATCTGAAATAAAATGCGTGAGCTTGATAATCAAGAACCAGACTGATAAGCTCAATGAAATCACAGCCCAGTATCAAATTAACTGACAAATTCTTAGCAAAGACAAAGCTGACAGTCCATGTAAAACTCCAGTACACTTAACTTGCCCCTAAACTCCCCTACCAGAGGACACTCTTGTCCGTTAAGCAAACAACATGTCTGAGATGGGGGGGGGGGGGGGGGGGGGGGGGGAGAGGAGGGGAGGCACAGAAGAGGTGTCCTACCAAATTTCCCAAATTTGAGGTACCAGTTATAATCAAGGAGTGAAACAGAACTCACAGAATCCAAAATAACGCGTACAGGATCATTATTGAAGTTGGCACACACATAAGGAAGCACCAAATTTCGCACTGCTTTGAAGGGGGAGCAGTTCTTAACAGGAAGATGCATACATCTTCCCTCTGGTGTCCTATGGTGTCAGATGTTCGGATACAGGTGCCGCTTCACCTGACATGATCACACAGAATGTCTACTTTCACCACACCTGAAACAGACCTTAGGTTTAACCTTACCAATCGCATAGCCCGCAGCGTCCTACTGGTTCCCCTCAGATGGAATAACTAGGCGACTCCCACCTGCTGTTGCTCATGAGCACATCTTAACCCTTCCATCTTGCAACAATCAAATTCCACGAAGACGATAGGTTTCCTAGAAAAACCTAAACGTAACCAGTCCTCAGGCTTCATGCCTTCTAATATGGTCTTAATGACACTACTTTCAACTACTTGCAACCACAGAGCGATGTGGATCTCATCAATGCATTCTGGCAACGTCTCGTGCTGGTATTGCACACACCAAAAATGCTTGCGCTACAGCTTATGCCTAATCTGGAGAGACAACTTCAGTTGAATAGTGCGCTGCCTCATATCACGAAGGCATCCTTCACTCTGCATAATTTCAGAGAAAATCTAGCTTAAAACCCCGTGGGTTAAAGGATAAAGAAGCTGAAGAACAGTGGCATGTGAAATGCATGAAGATCAGCACCAAACTGAAACCGAACCGTTAACCATAACTTTAATTCAACCTCTTTCAACCTACTCAATGAAAACTCATTAATCGCTTGTGGTAGATGCAAAATCGGGTTTGGCAACCTAGCAAATCATTAGAGGAGATGTCTCCTACTGGTTCCTAGAATTCCTCCCCACTGTCTTGATGGTGCGGATTGTCACCTACACCGTCCCTCTCGCTTACACTACTTAGGTCATCTAATGCAAGAAGACTCAGATCTATCTTTAGCTCTATAAATTGACTAATAAAGCTATCAATGGCAGCGATTTCATCAGACTGCAAAGATTCCTGGTTTGAACCCTATAACTTATTTGTGTACAGGCTGACTGACCCGTAAAAAATTCACATTCTCTCATAGTCCTGCCAACGCCAGCAATACTGAGCACAGCACCTGCCTCAGCAGTGGAGCTGAGGCTGATGCCCAAGACTTTCCCCATGGCGCCGCACAAACGAGCAGCCAATTCAGGAACTGTCCCCTGGCCCGATTGCTGCCTAATTCATAACTTGTACAAAGGTGGTCTTTCTCGAAGTAGCCTATTCCTGGGGACAGCGTGACGTCCATGCTGACTATTGCAATCTGGAAAACAGTAGATAATTAACCAAATACAGTTTACAGTTAACAAAAGTAAGGTTGCTGTTGCAAGAAGAGAAAGGATAGCCATACGCCATCCGCCCCTCTGGGTCTTTCCAGAAAAAGGAAAATAGCCACGCTCTGGATTACCGGTTGATAACTAAGAAATTGTGTGGGAAGATTTGGGACGGATCACCTTAATGGAAGGACTGGGGTCCCCAGGCAGCTGCTTCTGCGTTCGTCATCTTTAGTACATAACTTTCCTTTATTACATTCAGGCGAGTTTTAAGAATAATCAACAGCAAAATAGTCTGAGTAGACTTTAGAAAAATTACTTTTAATCAGCTGACTCTAATGTGCCACCAACTATTAACTACACACCAAAAGTGCAAAATTTTAAAAACAATTAACTACAAGCGCACACTCCGCTGCAGAGTGAAAATTTCATTCTGGAGACAATTAACTACAGTTAGAAAAATTCACTGATCTGTTTTTTTTTTAACTAAACGACTTTTAAACAGCTGCTTATGATGGTGAACCCACTGTCACTCAGTAGACAGCAAAGGTACAGAATTTTAAAAACAGTTAACAGTCACTGAATAGTCAGGTACAGTTAGCCAAAATTCACTGATCAGTTTTTAACCAAATGACTTTTAAACAGCAGCTATTAATTATGAAATGTGGTTGCATAAACTCGGCCCTAGGAGGAGCGGTGGCTGCAAAGGGCAAGAGCGAGAGATAAGGATATACACGGAAGTCCTTTAAGTTGGACTGCCGTCCTTCCACTCCTTAAGGCTGCAAGTGACCGGACCACCTTCACTAGTGCTGAACCGGCGAAATAACCTCCGAGTCGCTGTTGTGTTTTCCTAGATATCATCTTCACTTACGGAAACTCCTTCACAGGGCAGACGATAACCGACTGTCAAAACCAGGCTCGGCACCTTCACAAGAGACGATTCGTTCTCTAGCGTGCCATCCAGAACTCCAAACCTCTCGCCGACACGTTCGGCACACCACACACACTCACAGTCCAAAAACATTCCCGCTTCGCAGTTTTTGTCCCTACCGATGGCACCACCGGCGTACTTCCAAAGTTATCCAGATGTAGATCGTGAACGAGAAGTGACATCAATAGAAGGCCGAGCACGCACGGCTCACGTGCTATATAAGCAATTAACGGATCCGTTCAGAAGATTCAGAAGGTGCGTTACATGCCATATGCTACAAGAAATGTTTGATATGTTTATATGTTTCATTTAGTTTTCATGCTTCCTTCACGGTGTTGAAGTTATCGGCCGGCCGTTGTGGCCGAGCGGTTCTAGGCGCTTCAATCTGGAACCGTGCGACCGCTACGGTCGCAGGTTCGAATCCTGCCTCGGGCATGGATGTGTGACGTCCTTAGGTTGGTTAGGTTTAAGTAGTTCTAAGTTATAGGGAACTGATGACCTCAGATGTTAAGTACCATAGTGCTCAGAGCCATTTGCACCATTTTTATTTTTAAGTTATCGTAGACAGTAGTACTCATGTAGCCTAAACTATAATTTCCTATTATAAACTTTCTCTTGCTCAGATGTAATAAATTGAAAACGCACAGTAACTGTGTTAGAACGACCTTCCCTTATCTGTAATCAATGATACTGTATTTCCTAATTCGGTAACATAAAACTTTCGTGACGTGTTTGGTAACATTTCCTTCTTAGACTTCTGATCTAGCTACAAGATTGAATTTCTACGAGGAACAGAGAATTTAGACCAAGAATTGTCATAGTTTATTTTCTAAACGTTTTGCTGAAAAGGCTCCCACTATGTATTACTCCATGTAAAAAGTACACTTACGGATCGTAACCTAGAACCTTGCATTTGCGGATTATTGATCAGGCTATCCACTTACGACTTGCTGCCAGGTTTCACATCTTTGATTATACCTGTGCATCTCTCTTTCATATGCGTAGAATAGGACACAGTAAAGTATTGGCACTGGAGCTAGTCAATAAATATTGGTTCTTTAACTCCGCAGATTAATTCTTTGATTTTTTAACACTTGCGTAGTTATCAAAGTGGCGCCAACGTAGCGTCTATAGTCAAACAGTCTTTGCCGTTCATCAAAGTTAACTTTTTTATCGCAAGGCAAGACCACTCCACAACAATCCTTTGGCAAATTTGGAAATATGATTTTCAACAGGTCCGATTTTTATTAAGTAGTTATCTCGTAATGACGCTGCAGAAAGTACGTGAATCATTATACGATGTTGTACGTCCGAGAAGAATAATGGAAAATTTTAACCTGGGTTACTCTCTTAACTATCTCAATTTGCAACAGGAGAAATGTGAGTAGGGGGAGAAGGAGGGTGTAAAATAAATGTCGTGTGACTAGGGCCTTCCGACGGCTAGGGGCTTGGTGCAAGTCTTTCGATTTGACGCCACTTCGGCGACTTGTGCGTCGATGGGGATGAAATGATGATGATTAGGACAACACAACATCCAGCCGGGAATCGAACCCGAGCCCTGAGAACTGACATTCTGTCCCGCTGACCACTCAGCTACCGGGGCGGACAAGGAGGGGGTGGGGAACCAAGTGTCAAAATCAGCTTAATGTTTTCTGCGAGTAATTGAGTGGTTCAAGTTTACAGCAAGCTGTTAATTAACCTCTAAACTGGCTTGCAGAACATGATAGCACCAACATCAGACTTGTGATGTTGTTGCCTTAGCGTTTAATGTATTCAGTTCAGTAACTGCATATTAATCGTCACCTGCAGTTGAAATAAGGATCACCTGCTACCGTTCTGGATCTTTTGAGAAGACCGGCAGTCTGAGGAATAATCCCATCAACGTTGCAGTTGAAATAAGGATCACCTGCTACCGTTCTGGATCTTTTGAGAAGACCGGCAGTCTGAGGAATAATCCCATCAACGTTCATTACAGCTTTGTTGCTGAGTGACTGATCTTCATGACAAGCAATGCGCCAAAATCGCACGGACAACGAACACTCGCATTTAATTATGACATTACTTGGCCAACATATTCAAAAATTACATCCTTTTTCCAGGCTCATTACTAGTTTGATGTGACTCGCAATTACTTCTCCTCCCGTGTCAGCCTGTTCATCTCGGAGTAGCACTTGCGCTCCACGTCTGTTATCCGTTAGCTATATTCCTATGTTTGTTTTTCCCCTAAAGTTTCTACCTTTACGGCTTCCACTACTGCCGTAGAAGTTATTCCTTGATGTCTCATGTCGAATCATCTTGTTCTTTCTTCTACTCAGTGTTCTCTAAATACACGGTTCCTGCTGATTCAGGGGAGAACCTGGTTATTATCACTCCATTTAAGATTCAACATGCTTCTGTGGCACCACAGCCCCAAATCCTCAAATCTTTCTTCTCAGGTTTTCCTTCAATCCAAGATTTACTTGCATACAATGCTGTCCTCCGGACGTACATTCTCAGGAATTTCTATCTCGAATTAACGTCTATGCTTGATGGCGGCAGACCCCTTTTTTTCATTGAAGTATGGTCTATTTGCCTCTGCTAGTGCGCATCATACATCGAGATGACCAAAGTCATGAGACAGCGATATGCATATATACAGATGGCGGTAGTAACGAGCACACAAGTTGGCGTGGACTGTCATTTGTATTCAGGTGATTCGTGTGATCTGTGCACGGCTCGCGTTTATCCCATTTACTGTTTGTCATCTTTTATTACGGTACTGCCGCCAGATTTTTTTATTCCATTTACTGGCGTCAATAACTTCCTGCGTTACTTGCCCGTGAGCGGCAGCAGAAGCTCGTATCGATAAGTGCGCTGTCGTACCATCGTTGGGGCGACCGATAGTATTTACGGGTCGTCGTGTGGCTGGCAGTCAGTTCGGGATACGGACCAGCAATGCAGTCGGGAAGCAGCAGCAGTGAAGTCGGGGACGGAGCGCCTGTGAGGCGCCGACAACCAGTGCTCGCCGACAGCTGGCGACACACATGAACTGTCCGACGTAGGGAGATTGGAGCGGGCGACCGCTGGTTGGTCGTTTGGTTGGTCGTCTCATCGGCCGACGTATATTTGGTCCTTTCACCCTTTCCGGGACTGAGCAGTTCGTCGGTTGGCGTGGAGCAGCGAGGAAATCACGGCGCGTAGTTTGGCCGGGCCTGCTGCCAGCCTCTATCTGATGTTGGAGTGTGTGGTGCTGTTCCCTTTGCTACGAGATTCGTGGCTCACCAATCCTGGACATGAAAGTTGAGTTTTGACTTAATCTACCAGCAAGTCACGACTGTTCACGTTGTGTCATTTGGAGTTCGTTGTCGGCTGTTGGGATATTCCAGCGAGCAAACAACGTGTGTTTTCAAGTTGGCAAATTTTAGCCACCCTCAGGTGGAATTTAACTGTACTTGCTTATTTGAATTGAAGTGCACCAGCAGAATGTTCTGCCTTGTGGCCGTTAATGTCCGGTTACCTGCCCTGACCGCTGACGTAAATTCAGGCAGTGTATTTTCCTCATCGTGTTGTCACTACCCAGCATGGTGTGTAGTTTGACAGCTCAGTGTATAATTGGTTGTGGGTGCCAATACCTACTACGTTGTTCCATTGAACTTCCTGTTGTGTGCTGGTCAGGTGAAGCGGAGGTTACCTTGTCGGTGTGTCCGTTGACTGTCTGTCGGTTGGATTGTCATCAAATCCAGAATGGTTGGGTCGACTGCCTGTCTCACCCAAGCGAACATTAATGTTTGAATTCCAGGTCGACCCACGGAATTTCTGGGCGCCCTTGGGTGTACTGCCTTTTCTCGTTTGTTCTTGTTGTTTGTACTTGTATGGCTTCTAGCCGATTTTTAAATTAAGGTTGTTTTGCCCTTAAGGAGTCAGCTGGTTTGGGCGTTCAGCCTAATTTAAAAAATGTTTTACGTAAAGCCTTTGGAATTTTTAAAATTAATGTTATTGAGTCTTAAGTGTTGGGCCTTCAGCCGATTTTAAATTTAAGTTATTTGCTCTGAAAGTGTCAGATTCTTTGGGCCTTCAGCATAATTAAGGAACTGTTTAACGATAAGGTTTGCGTTTTAAATTTCTGTTTTTAGTTATTGGCTCTCTGCCGTTTTTTAATTAAAGTGGTCTTGACCTTAAGGTATGAGATTGTACGGCGTAATCAGCCGCTAATTAATTTCCAAAATTAAAGCTGTGTGTTTGTTTTTAAATTTTTCTTGGCTCTTGTAATGTTTGATCAAATAAAAGGTTGTATGTTCGAGTGCAGCTGACATCTGCTTATTTTGACCCCTTTCCGACTACATGTCCTGTCCTGCGAGTTTATTAGGGTATCTCATTTGTGAAAGGGTTTCGAAGTTATTATGGCCGCATGACGGGAATTAACAGACTTTCAAAACGGAGTGGCAGTTGGATATAGATGCATGGGGCATTCCATTCCGTAAATCCTAAAGGAATTCAATGTTCAGAGACCCACAATGTTAAGATTGTGCCGAGAATACCAAATTTCAGGCATTACATCTCACCATGGACAACGTAGTAGCCGAAGTACTTCACTTAACGACCGAGAGCAGCGGCATATATGTACAGTTGTCAGTGCTAACAGCTAAGAAAATGTGGGACGTACTATGAACGTATCCGTTAGGACAGGGCGGCGAAATGTGCCGTTATTGGGCTGTGGCATCAGATGACCGACGCGAGTGCCTCTGCTAACGGCACGACTTCGGCCGCTGCGTCTATCCTGGGCTCCAGACCATATGGGGTGGACCCTAGACCACTGGAAAACCGTGCCCTGGTTAGATGAACCCGATTTAAGCTGGTAAGAGCTGATGGTAGATTTCGAGGATAGCGCAGACCATACAAACCCATGGACCGAAGTTGTCAACAAGCCACTGTGCAAGCCGGTGATGCCTACAAAATGGTGTGAGCTGTGTTCACATGGAATGGAATGAGTCCTCTAGACCAGGGAAACCGATCATTGACTAGAAATATGTTCGGCTTCTTGGAGATCATCTGCAGCTATTCATGGACTTCATGTTGCAAGCAAAGGTGGAATTTTTGTGGATGACAGTGAACCATTTCACGGGGCCCCCCTTTTTCACAACTGGTTTGAAGTTAATTTTGGACAGTTCGAGCGAATCGTTTGGTGACGAAAATCACCCGACATGAATACCATCGAGCATTTATGGAATATAATGGGGAGGCCAGTTCACGCATGAACTCCTGCACTGGCAACACTTTTGCAATTATGGACGGCTATAGTTGCAGCATGGCTCGGTATTTCTGCAGGGGGCTTCCAACGAACTTTTGAGTCCATGCCACGTCGAGTTACTTCCCCCAGCCCGAGCAAAAGGAGGTCCGACACGATATTACGAGGTATCCCATTACTTTTGACGCCTCACTGCAGAATCATCCGTCATGGGTTATTCTGTTACCAAGATAACAAAATTCCTTCTTGCATCATCCGCCATGGGTTATTCTGTTAGCCGGTCGGTGTGGCCGAGCGGTTCTAGGCGCTTCAGTCTGGAACCGCGCGACCGCTAAGGTCGCAGGTTCGAATCCTGCCTCGGGTATGGATGTGTATGATGTCCTTAGGTTAGTTAGGTTTAAGTAGTTCTAAGTTCTAGGGGACTGATGACCTCAGATGTTAAGTCCCATAGTGCTCAGAGCCATTTGAACCATATGTTATTCTGTTACCATGATAACAAAATTCCTTCTTGCATCATCTGTCATGGGCTATTCTGTTACCAAGATAACAAAATTCTTTCTTGCATCATCCGTCATGGGTTATTCTGTTACCAAGATAACAAAATTCCTTAACTTCGTCTGCTACAAGGTCCCCAGTTTTGATATTAAGCTTTGGCTTATTATCTTTCTCCCACTTCTCATTATTTTCACTTTTCTGGATTTCTTGCAGTCCATATTATGTTCTCAGCAGACTTTCATCTCCATTCAACGTGTCACGTAGTTCTTCATTGTCAGTGAGGATACTGATATCATCTGTGAATCTTTTCTTTGATTTTCTTTCATCCAAAATTTATTTTCATTATTGTGTCTTCAGTACATAGGCTGAACAATAAAATTCCCTCTTGGCTACCAATTTAGACAATCATATCCTTATAGTTAAATGTGATGCAGTATTACGTTTGAACAGAGAGGTATCGCAATTGAAAAAAATACTATTTAATCAGATTAAAGAATTTATTGAGGGAAAGTAGGGTAAAATCGGGCACCTTAACTTTTAACGCATATAAATTATTTTCAGTGGTCAATAAGTTCACAAATTATCGTTATTCAGACCTCTTATATATTCAACACAATGATTCTGGTCCAGTTGTAGCTTAAAATAAAACATCTTAGCATAAAAAATAATAACGTCATTAGGTAAAAAGTACCTGATTTTGTCCCACCCGTGGATAATCTTGAAAACAGTTTTATTCTACTACAAAAAATATATGAAAGCTTATAGAAGTTCTTAAAGATTCGATAAATCTTTTTCAACAACCAAAAATGGTTTTACCAACGAATTTAAAATTTTCAAAATATTGTACTGTTATAAGAAAAGTTCGCAAAATTTTTGTGCTGATAAAAACAAAAACACACGTTATTAGGAGCAGAAATCGGAGATGAAGTATCCATCTTCTTGCTTAGCAATGGAACATCGTTCATGAGCTTAGCCTTGATACGATAGACAATGAATCTATCCTTCCTCCAATATGAGTCTTAATATTAAAAAATATGCATGCCTCATCTGGTTCTTCGTAGCCTGATGTAGAATCTTGTTTTAGAAAATTTTCAAGCCTGTCTAGTCTTTCAAACTGTCTTCTTATTTATAACTTGCAAACTGTCTTCTTCTTTATAACTTGCCCATTTGGTTCCACCACACAAAAAGTTTTCTTTTTTAGTTTCTTTCCTTCTATTCTTACC
Organism: Schistocerca serialis cubense; assembly: GCF_023864345.2. Lineage (NCBI taxonomy): Eukaryota > Metazoa > Arthropoda > Insecta > Orthoptera > Acrididae > Schistocerca > Schistocerca serialis. The sequence continues at coordinate 186,554,535 of NC_064646.1, read as the reverse complement.
TGGCTTTTCCTTCAGCTCCAAAATTATTCTTGCATGGAGAGGAGATCAATCAGTATTACTGTTTTTTCCATTTTTCCCTGATGATTTTCTTAGCACTTTCTTCCCAGTCAACCTTTGGCGGACGTCTCAATAACTTTGGTGATGCAGAGAACGCCGATGGACTCTCAGTAGTTGCAGTAATAGTAACTGAACCGTGGTACTACTCAGTTCTTTAGAAAATCAAAATTACAATCTCACCACAGTTATTTAAAGGAAATAGGAAGCCCGGGATCACTGGTAATGCACAAGCTCGTGATTGTTTTACAATTTTAATTTGACTCAAAACAGACTTTATAATAACCTTCAATTCGGACATATGCCCTCTTACTGATACATTATACAAATCTTCACTTTGATTGAATTACATAAACACGAGTAAGAATCATATTATTTTGCGTTCGCAACCAAAATCATTGATAGCAGGCACGGTGAATAATCGATCACAAACAATCGTTCTTGTTTAACCATATCTCAAGAGACTAGTAACACTATACACTGTGAGACATGCTTATACTAAAGCTACAAAGTGGGCCAATCAAGATCGCAAAACTTGCACACAGGAATAATAAGTTGCACATTCATTAAAGATACACAAATGATTATCATAAGTGTTAAATAAGAATAGCTAGTAATAACTCAACCAGTAAAATGACTTACAGAAACGCTAATGTTAACAAAGTGGCCTCACTTAACTAACGGACATAATGACTCAGAATGATTCCCAAATTGAACTTAACTTTAGAGAACAGAATTAAGGCCCATAGCAGTGTTTGGAAGCAATAACGCTACGGCCGGCGGGCAGTACGAGCGTTCACTCCCCACAGCCTGTGCACAGGGTCACATAGCAGGCGGTGTATCTTTATATATAATCCGACCGGCCCCACAATAAGCGGTTCTGACAAGAATCCATAACCGCGCCGACGCCAGGGAACGAGCAGTCTTAACAAATGGCCTGCAGCACAAATAGATTGCAATGAAGACAAGGTCAAATCACAGTCACACTGGAATATATAATAAGCACGCCCTCAAATTATTATGGAGCAATACTCTAACGTTACCCGTCTCCCAGTAAATTAGCAGGAAACTTAGAGATCACTTCCAGTTGCCATAACATATCAAATGCGGCCATGACAAATGATTAAACCATTAACTCTACGGCTGCCGGGTACGTACACAACCGCAGCCAGTCCCAAAGCGGACAATATGTCCTAAAACAAGTTAAAATTTGCATGAAAACAACTTAAAACACGCACTCCACGGATGATCAAAAACGGAATGAGGAACATCAGCCTCCTTAAAATAGCCACTGTGGGACCAAGTTCAGAACCATATCCGGTAGCTACCCCTGCCACAATAAGTTTCAGCAATCTTCTTAGTTAAACACAGAATAAAAGTCATACGTAACTTGAGCTTGCAAATTGCGAGCTGGGAAGCTGTTCAGCTTGAGACGACGAATCCACCGCAATTTTGCACGTCAAGGTGCCCAGTGATCGGCACCGTACATTAGGCGCGCACCAAAAGACAAGGGCGGCGAGTAGGGCGAGGCCCATGTTCCACGGTTAGGGACGCGGGCTTGTTTTCAACACAAGTTGGCTCGTTGAACGCCGACCGGAGACTCCCTCGTCACACGTTCACCTGGAAAACCGCCGGGGAGCAGTCAAAGGTAGCAGGACAGCTGAATATCGATATCAGCGATACAAGTAGAACACCCTAGCGCCAGCCGCCACGGCTCGGTAACCATTCCGACCGACTTCATTTCCGAAGTCCAAGGAACTCATCTTGTCGATCCGGAAATTTTTCTGTTGTAGAAGGCTGAGAAACTGTGTCTTGGAACAAATTGGTTTGAGGGACATCATCTTGGATTGGCCAAGCTTTTCGTAGTGCTCTGCCTAGCGGTTCTATGTTTCCTTTGAACCGCTCTTGGCCCGGTTTTTTCCCATATTTTGTACCCGGATTTACTCCATAGTGCAAAAATGAACACAACATAATGTTGGAATGTTAACATTCACATTATGAGCAGCATACCAACACTGAAATACCCTGAAAAACACGCTTAATTATAATAATTGCTTATTTATTATCAGGTAATGTTTCTATTTGTCAAGAATAATGTACAGGAGATTGTAAAAGAAACTGAGGATCTGTTAGATGACGATCAATTTGTGTTTAGGAAAGATAGAGGCGACAGTGGGGCAGTTCTGACTTTGCGGTTGATAACGGAACCAAGATTGAAGAAAAAGAAAAAAACTATAGACATGTTCAAAGCATTAGTCGATATGGACAAAGCATTCGACAATATCAATTGGAATTTTAAGAAAATTTTGAGAAAAATAGGGGCAAGCTATAGGGAAAGACGAGTAATATACAATTTGTACTGTAACCTCCCCCTCACTTATCGACCTTAATGACAGTCAAAAATTAAACCGCGTGTACCTAATGGAAATTTGGGAAAAGCAATCGTCACCGAAGTTAATCTGTCGGTAAAGAGGGAGGAAAGGGTTACATCTAAATGAAAGGAAAAATGCAAATGAAACTGGTGGAAATTAATTTTGGAAAGGGGTAAAGCTAAAGAAGAAAGTAAATGTGCGGCCGTTATGTCAACAATTAACTAGCGGTAATTAGATATTTGAGATTAGGGGGAAATTACGGTCGCCAGTCCTAAGGACAATTACTATAGTAACTGAAAAGGAAAGGTAATTACACATATAATTAGCACTAGAAGCGTGGCAACTGAAGGATGACACGTGTAGTGTGAAAACTGAAAGTTTGTCAGAAGTAATAACTTTCGCTGCACTGTGACTTAATTTAGCAAAAGAATTAATAAAACCAGAAAACTGAAAGTTAATTTAGTGACTGAAATTAATAAGAAGCTTTCTTTCTTAAGCACATCGAAATTCAGTAAAATACGGTTAGTCTTGGACTACCTCAACCATCATTTCAAAAGCAACTTGACTCTGCGCAATTTAGAAATAAGAGATTTAACTTTGAACTTGAATTAAATGATTCTGAACAATTAACAATAGCAAAATTTTGTACGTACCAAGCTGAGCTGCAGTCACAGGTAAGCTAAAATATGGTAACAAAACTCGCACTCTTAATTTGTGCTTGTGTAATCTAAATATTGTAGCCAGCTATGAATACTTTAACTGAACTTTGAAATTAAGGCAGTGAAATTGAATGATGCTGGCGTTTGAATTTCAACGACACTCGGGTTCATTCCGGAAAAGGAAGGGACCCTGCTTGGTAATGCAATTGGGACAATGAGCAACAAAAGTTCATGCTAAGTTGCTGTAATTTTGCGAGGCAAATGGAACAGTTTGAAAAGCTGAGGTCTGCTATACAGTTCTGAAACTTTACGTGCTTTTAGTCTTCCTTGTTGGTTGATTGAAGGTTTGAAGTCGTCGATCGAGGAGGTGGCGACAGTCACTCATTGTCGGCCGTCGCTGTTGCAGAAGCTGGATGTTGGCGCGCCTTCTTCTCGACACGGTCACCAGACGAAACGGGCTCTTGATGTGCGCCAGCTAATGCTTCCCGTCCGCGACACCATGTCAGAAACTATCATCGCAAGTCGAGCGCAATTACATGCTGCCAAACCCCGAAAGCGCGGCAACTCGCGGGAGCTTCACACAACACACCTGCTCCACTGCACTACTCCAGCCAGACTCCCCCTGATCAGCCCGCGCTCCACGCGGCAGAGTTAACACTACCAAAGATCCTACACACTTTGATTCTTCACACGACCTACCGATGTAATCGTTCGATAGCAGTTTTCCCTAGGCAAGACCCAGCGTAAAAATACAAATAATCTTTACACAACAAACCAATTATACATCGACATAAATGCATAAATATATACAGTATATATATACAAATAGTAAAACAATTACAATATGTAAAGACACAGAAATATCATATATTCAGGTAGCAAAAATAAGGAAAACAAATTATAGTACAATAGATGGAAATAGGAGGATATGCATTTCCGGCGTTACAGTACAAGAACCAAGAGGGACAATAAAACTGGAAAACGTGGAAAGAAGTGCTCCGATTAAAAAGGACGTAGGATAGGGATGTAGTCTTTCGCATCTACTGTTCAATCTATACATCTAAGAAATAATGGTTCAAAAGTGGGATTGAAATCTAAGGTGAAAGAATATCAATGATGAGATTCGACGCCGAGCGGGATTAGCCGAGAGGTCTCAGGCGCTGCAGTCATGGATTGTGCGGCTGGTCCCGGCGGAGGTTCGAGTCCTGCCTCGGGCATGGGTGTGTGTGTGTGTTTGTCCTTAGGATAATTTAGGTTAAGTAGTGTGTAAGCTTAGGGACTGATGACCTTAGCAGTTAAGTCCCATAAGATTTCACACACATTTGAACATTTAAGATTCGCCGATGACATTGTTAACTTCAGTGAAAGTGAGCAAGAATTATAGGATTTGTTGAATGGAATGAACAGTCTGATGAGTACAGAATATGGATTGACAGTAAATCGACGTAAGATGAAAGTAATGAGAAGTAGTAGAAATGAGAACAGCGAGACAAATAACATCAACGTTGGTGATTCCGAAGCAGATGAAGTTTAGGAATTCTGCTATGTAGGCAACAAAATAACCCGTTACGGACGGAGGAAGTAGTAGATAAAAAGCAGACCAGCGTTGGCAAAAAGGGAATTCCTGGCCAAGAGAAGTCTACTAATATCAAACATAGGCCTTCATTGAGGAAGAAATTTCTGAGGATACACTTTTGCAGCACAGCATTGTATGGTGTGTGGAATCGGAGCAAAAGAGAATTGAAACATTTGAGATGTAGCGCTGCAGACGAATGTTGAAAATTAGGTGGAATGCTAAGGTAAGGGATGAGGAGGTTCTGCACAGAATCGGAGGGAAAAGGAATACATGGAAAACACTGACAAGGAGAAGGAACAGGATGGTGGATCAATTGTTAAGATGTCAGGAAATGACATCCGTGGTACTAGAGGGAGCCGAGAGGGAAAAACTGTAGTTGCAAGTGTTACTTACTCTGAAACGAAAAGTTTGCCACCGGAGAGGAATTTATGGCGGGCCGCATCAAAAAGAAAACATTTCTGTTCAAAATGCTGTTGCAAATAGCGTCAACATCACAGAAAATGTCAGCAAAAACTTTAAAACTTCTAGAAGGAAAGACAACGTGCGTCTGCTAACGATGATTGCCTACAACTCCCCAACTTGGCGGCTACTAGCAGCTTCAAGTTTTACCATACCAGTGGTAGCATTAGTCACAGAGATGTGGAGGTGCCAGGTTCGAGCCGTATACCCGACTGTACACCACTTACCTCTATACAGCAGAAACAAAGCGAAAAGAATTATATTTGCATGTGTACTAGTATCATTACAAGTTGTCGTCTTTTTTCCTTTTGTGGATCTGTTCTCAATCGGCTGGAGCGCGGAGCAAGTTTCCGGGGAGCGGGGCGTTGGTCGATGTTTGCCCTGCGCGGACAAGCCCGCATGCTGCTTGATTTCCGGCAATAGAGGGGTCGCCGATCGTTGCTCCTGTCAGACAAGGATGACTGGTCACCGCGGGGCGCAGACCGGGGCAGCAGCAGAGAACTGCGTGGGGAGACTGTCTGGCAAACCACTCGCCACGGCCGCCTGTCGCCACGTAATGAGCTGGAGGGACTTCTCCCTATTGTGTTTCGTGGGCCATTAACAGCAGGACCAGCCTGGGAGGACGCAAGTGCGTCGATCATCTCAATGGTTCCGTATGTATTTGGACAGGAAATGCAGGGAACCAAAGATAAGATGGTTACAGAATTCCACTGTTTAACTTAGAGGAGAGAGCGAATAGGTGATGAGAGTATATTGAAGTGAGAGAACCTGTCTCATGACTTGACAGAAGAAGAAATTAGATTTCGATCAGAGAAATACCACAGCCAACCGGTTGCAAATAATTTTTAATACATTGACCTAGGCTTCACAACTCTGTTTTCATCAGAATGAAATTTTTGCCAACCACAAAGTTAAATTTCGAGCAGGCAGTAGTCAAAATTACGAGCAGACATGCTCAAATCAAAAATTTACAATTGAAAATGTTCCAGCGTTTGGTACGTATACCTTGCAGGAAACAACATCAAACTGATGTTTACTACAAGGTATACGTACCAAACACTGGAACATTTTTAATTTTTTATTTTTGCACTTGAGTTTGTCTGGCCGTAATTTTGACTAATGGCTCCTCACAGTGTAATTTTGCGGTTGTCAAAATTTCATTCCGATGAAGACATCCTTAGAGGTGTCGAAACCCATATCAGTGCATCAAAAATTATTTGCAACCGGTTTTCATGGTGTCTCTCAGTGAGAAACGTTTGCTGAGGGAAAGCCATGTTTAAAACTGTAAGAAGAAATTAGAGCTCTGGAAGACTTGAAATACAATAATCAGAGAGGATAGAGAACATTCCATGAGAATATCTAAAACCATTGGGCTGGTCCCGGCGGAGGTGCGAGTCCTCCCTCGGGCATGGGTGTGTGTGTTTGTCCTTAGGATAATTTAGGTTAAGTAGTGTGTAAGCTTAGGGACTGATGACCTTAGCAGTTAAGTCCCATAAGATTTCACACACATTTGAACATTTGAAACCATTGGGGGAATTGGCAAACAAACGACTATTCAAGTTGATGTGTAGAATCCATGAGATTGGCGACACACTGCCGGACTTTACGGAAAAGTATCAACCACACAATTCTGAAGAAATCGAAGGTAGGTGTTAACTGCAAGAACTATAGCACATTCAGCTTAACAGCTCATGCATCGAAGCCGCTGACAAGTATAATACGCTAAAAAAAAGCTATGGAACTCCCGAATAGGACGGAAATGGATATATTTGGTGTACATATACAAACAAATATTTACAGTTCCAGAAACAGCGGAGTCAGACAACATATTATTTCTTCAAAAATGGTTCAAATGGCTCTAAGCACTATGGGACTTATCATCTGAGGTCATCAGTCCCATAGACTTAGAACTACTTAAAGCTAACTAACCTAAGGACATCACACACATCCATACCCGAGGCAGGAACCGGACCTGCGACCGTAACAGCAGCGCAGTTCCGGACTGAAGCGCCTAGAACCGCTCGGGCACAGCAGCCGGCTATTATTTCATCCCACACACATCTCGCGAAATGACTATGACGGGAAAAATCGAGAAATTATGTGTAATGCAGAGGCTTGCCGACAATCATTCTTGCTAAGTGCCATTCACGAGTGGAACAGGAAACGGGGAGTCAGTTAGTGGTACCAGAAGCACACTACACGAAACACCCTTTGGTGGTTTGTGGAGTACTATGTAGATGTAGATATTCTGCTACTGCCAGTACTTTGCTGCCTGAATCTCTTACTGGCCTAGCTTGTAAACAGACACCAGAGAATTAAACAATATTCAAGCAATTGTCACATCGAAAAACGCACAGAGCTCAGAAAGCTGAAAATGTAGTTTTTTGTTTAGTTCTCTGTCAACTGAATGTTGTCAATGAGCACGCAATTTTTTGAATTTGCTCTAAGGTCTTGACAATGCATTATTGTCATTTTGTATACATCACAAACTGAAAAAAGCTTCAACTGACAGACGCACATTGTGTTCTGAGTCAAGTAATTATCAAAGTGCCATATAAAGCATTAGAGTGAGCTAATATAATACCATACACGCTTTTGTAACTTTACTTACAACACTACCATTTGGATTTTTTATCTAAATGTGAAAACAATACCTTTACAAGTTGTTAAAATTCATTCAATATAAGAAAATTTGCTCAAAAACTTAACAGTGCTGGGAAATGCGCTGTACAGGAAATACAAGCGAATTCCATTGCAGTGCTCTCCGTTCAACAAAGCTGGAATACGGTGCGCGTAATAAACTAAATCTTGACACTATCAATCATACTGCTGGGTAATTAGAGTTGCAGTGTTCTCAGACAAACGCTGTCAAGGAAGCTCCTCTTCTGATACTAATCTATACAACATAAATTAGAAACATATTGTTCTTTTTAGGCAATGATAAATGGCACTACCTTGCTTTGCGATAATGAGGTGCCGCTATTATATCTTTTGATCACTAGCTACGCACACGGATAAATGTTCACGGTCTCGCGTAAAATTTAATTATTTCCGGATGAACATTGCTGGAAGTACACTCGGCACGTGTAGTACACAGGTATTTTTCCTCGACGTATTGTCGTATCCATGATCATAGCCAAAAATTAATTCGAATTTGATAGCTGTTTCAAGCCACGTAAATTTAGTCGATGTAGATGCAATCCCTTTATACAATCAGTTTCTTCGAATTACGACAGCATATTTCAGCGTCTGCAATATTCACAACGTCTTTCCTACAGCATGCCGACAGTCGCACCTTTTGCAAATTTCCATCCTGTGTGAGAGTATGAAGCACTCCTTCAGTCACTTTCGTATTACTGTCGTGAAGATAACAGCGAACAACAGCACAAGCTGCCATTGTTTGCAGATAGCCAGAACAGTCTAACTTACAAATCACACGCCGAACGCCGGCCGCGGTGGCCGAGCGGTTCTCGGCGCTTCAGTCCGGAACCGCGAGACTGCTACGGTCGCAGGTTCGAATCCTGCCTCGGGCATGGATGTGTGTGACGTCCATAGGGTAGTTAGGTTTAAGTAGTTCTAAGTTCTAGGGGACTGATAACCTCAGATATTAACTCCCATAGTGCTCAGAGCCATTTGAACCATTTTTGAACACACCGAACAAAAGTAACTAAGTGAAAACCACAACATTTAGGAAATCACACAGCTCTCAACATATAAGCGCCAGGAAGTCGTCAGTGATGTCATGAAGACCACAGTAGAAACGCTTTTGGTTCTGTGCACCGTTTACTGCGCCCCTATGCATGGTACTAGCATGTTGTCTTCTAGGCGAGTGACTTATTTTTCTTGTCCCGCGTGCCTATCTACCTTGCACATTCTATCATTAAGCAACTGGCGACGTCTCTTGTCTTAGGAATGTGTAAATACTCTACGCTGTTACTATTTAATAACTGTATTTCCCCGAAAGAAAAAAAACCTGTGATGTCGAGATACCACTCACGCAACATTTAGCATCAGCCGGTCTGCGACAACGAAATACGAGGTAATTTCGCACTATAATTCCCTGGAGGCGAAGTGAAAACGAGGAACATGGAACATTTGCGCTTGGCTGTTCACACGCAGCTGCCAGCCAACCGTTAGGCGGGCTACACCGGCGATAGCATCGTAAAGCAGAAGTCGTTCCCCGTATCGGAACAGGTCTACAAGCGCCGCGGAGTGCGCGGCCCGCAGCAGGCAGGTGGAGCCAACGACGCCGTAAACACACCGGCGCCGCGTCGCCCTCCCCTGAAAGCTTTCCAGGGCAGCGGCAGCCGCGATGACATCTCAGCCACCGGTCTTAACCTTACCGCGTATTTAGGGCGGCGAACACAAATAAACTAAACATTTTATGTCCCATGACGTCTCTGAGGCAGAGTAGCCCAGTCTCTTGTTATTCGATTTTCGAGCACGACAGAATCGAAGTAACGTGAAGAAGCGAGGTGGCGCGATGGTCAAGAGACTGGTATCCGAGAGGAGTTTGATCCGAATCCCAGTTGGGCTTACTTGATCTACGTTTCCCCCTCCAACTGACATAGTGGTGGCCTTTTAATAATACCGTATTGGCGGGCCAACAAACGGAAAGGGTAGACTTAATAACGACAGAGTACCTGAGCGTTTGGACACATGAACATGGAGTATCATTGCATGAATCAAAGTACGTTACCTGACAAAAAAAAAAAAAAACTGGAGGTGGAAGAAGAAAGAAAATGGTTGAGAGGATAGGCCTATACAATGTTATTTCAGTGATTAATCAAATCTACGAAGAATTTTGACGTACGATCCGACTCATCAGTATTACGCTGCATCCCCTCTAGTTTGTATGCATGTGCGGATTCGGTTGGGAAGGGTGTCGTGAAGCCGTTGTATGCTTGCGGCGTAACAGAGTTTTACTTTGACAAACACTTTGTTTGTCTTTCCAAATATTTACCTCCTCCGTGTTACCACAGAATACGTGTTGGTGTTAGCATTTGAAATATCCCCTTAGAAAAATTTATAAATGACAGTGCTGGAAAACCTCTACGTTATTTGATTATCAAACAGCTGAGCAAAACTGAACGTACTCAGACATTTCTCTCTCTACTTATTCTGATCAACACATTTTTTTTTTTTTAGCGCTACGCAATCTGACTTTCAATAATCCCTACAAAAGAATGGTCCTGACTAACAATAACCTATACCTATACCTTTCATGAATCACTTACCTCACAAAAATCTTCGTTACTCAAACTACCGCAACACAGCGTGCGCCTATACACCCAGCTGAATAAGAGATTGTTACTACTGAAGCCACTAACTGTTGATAGGGATAGTTAGCAAACGAAAGATTTTGATGGAGAACAAACAATGTATTTACCTTAATTGTGTTCAAAAGTCATAATATATATATATATATATATATATATATATATATATATATATATATATATATATATATATATATATATATATATATATATCAGTTCATGACATCCAGTCTTACAAATTTCCTTTTTCTGACGGATACGCGTTCAGATCGTCCGCTCTCAAAACTCTGCCATCTCTCCCCCCACATCCACCACTGCTGGCGATTCACCTCCAACTGCACAACGCTACGCGCAGTTCACATCCAACTGCCCAACACTACAATAGCGAATATTCCAACAATGCCAACCAGCCACAGACTGCCCACAGCACAGTCAGTGATTTTCATACAGAGCGCTACGTGGCGTTACCAACATAAAAACCTAAACAGGCTACTTACATGAAACACTTTGTTTGTCTTTCCAAATATTTACCTAATCCGTATTACTACAGAATACGTGTCGGTGTTAGGATTTCCTCTGAGCATGCAGTACACGCGAGGTACCTAGCTGCTTTCACTGCTCCGAGTGAAATTCATGGGACTTCTGGTAAAGTTCGCCAACCAGCAGTCTTTTACACATGGTCCCTGCGCAGAAAACAGCACGTAGGTCGTAGATCCGCTGTCTTGAGGCTGTAGTGAACTGATATTACTTAAGTGACTGATTCTTTAATTTTTTCGATGCCACTGGTATTTATTCTAGCTGAACACGAAAAACTGTGAATTACAACTTTTATCCACTGTCTATTTAACCGGTAGATGATCACACATTCACTTATTCTTCTGACTGTTCTGGACTTAACCTTCCTTCATATAAATACAACCAGTCGTACCAGGCAACGCGTCTGTGCCTCATGACTTCTCGTTCCAGAGTGATAAAACAACACGAATCCCTTCTCTTGGGTTCACAATTCAGGCGGGACCCGAAGATACCCGAAGTCTCCCTTTTCGTTTAACTTCTATTCTTAGTTTTGCTTATTAATGTGACTTTCGAAATACGCGGACGATAGCCTGCCATTTAGAGATGCCTATATTTGATGCATAGTTTTCGGTTAATGATAGAAAATCAGAGTTTCGGTGCGCTATCTCCAAACAAAGCAGTCAATCACAGTGATGGACTATAATTCGGGCAGGTGTTTCCCTCGAAAGGGGTAATAGTCATATCAACTAAGAATGGTTCAAATGGCTCTGAGCACTATGGGACTTAACTTCTAAGGTCATCAGTTCCCTAGTCCTTAGAACTACTTAAACCTAACTAACCTAAGGACATCACACACATCCATGCCTGAGGCAGGATTCGAACCTGCGACCGTAGCGGTCACGCGTTTCCAAACTGTAGCGTCTAGAATCACTCGACCACCCTGGCCGGCGCTCATATCAACTGCTAGTGGAATCTCACACTACCTATTACGGGATTCGGTAAGGTTATCTGCCGCGAGCAATGAGTGTACTGGCTAGGGGTACTACGAATGTAGTGTGTGGTTATTAAGCTGGGAATATGGGTCTCACGGGGAGCGTGCAAGAGATAAATCCCTGCAGTCGCACTCTCCTCTGTGCCCTCGGTGGCTCAGATTGACAGAGCGTCTGCCATGTAAGCAGGACACCCTGGCGTCGAGTCCCGGTCGGAGCACACATTTTCAACTGTCCCCGTTGATGTATATCAAAGCCTGTCGGCAGCGTAGGGTCTTGATTTAATTATCATTTCATTTTAGATCGGTGCATGGTCACCGATGGTATCGGTTCTTTCGGACATGTCCGAAAGAACAGATACCATCTTCATATATTTGCATGTCTGCTCGTCCGTACACATCTCTGTAGCTGTCGTTCGTGCTGGCCGCTTTTGCCTTCCCCTGCAGCGAACTGCTCCGCTGTTTACACCGATGCAGGTAGATTTTAAAGAATGAACCACGTCTTCTTCATCCGTCATTCGACGTAGTATCGACGATATTCTCTGAGTGGTAAATTCTGACTATGAGCAATGGGTCTGCTTACGATTTGTTAAACGCTCCACTTGACAATGCACCTTTAAGCCAAGCAACATCACGCATTGCGGAATTATGATAGTGTATGTACTCGTATGCACGTATGTATGAATGCATGTATGTGTGTGTGTGTGTGTGTGTGCGTGTGTGTGTGTGTGTGTGTGTGTGTGTGTGTGTGTGTGTGCGTCATTACTTCTACTCAATTTTACGAGTCAGCGTTTCTAAATTATTTTCTGCGGCCTGAGAAATATACGTGTTGCTTAGCTTGGAGATTTCAGGGCTTAGCTAAAACTACATACGGGTGTAGTAATTGCTTCTATAACAAAATATGGCTTTCAGTTTTGGTGTATCCTTCCAGAATAATTATTTCCTGTGTAACTTCCGAAGCCGGCAGGAGTGGCCGAGCGGTTCTGGGAGCTACAGTCTGGAACCGCGCGACCGCTACGGTCGCAGGCTCGAATCCTGCCTCGGGTATGGATGTGTGTGATGTCCTTAGGTTAGTTAGGTTTAAGTAGTTCTAAGTTCTAGGGGACTGATGCCTCAGAAGTTAAGTCCCATAGTGCTCAGAGCCATTTGACCATTTGAACCATAAAATGGTGCGAACGTTTTCAAATGTCTGCGAGTCGTGTAACTGAGGCGGGATGTGGGGACCAGCCCGATATTCACCTAGTAGTAACTTCCGATTCGCTTCTATTACAGGCCGTTGTGTTTGATGTTCTTAATAACAATGTCACACAAAATATTCATTATTGGTAACACCTGGCATTATCTCACTCTGTTGCATTCTAACAATTTAATGTTCATTCCTGTTAGGGGAAACCTTACAATTTTCGACCATCTTTACAGAATTTCTCTTTCTTATGGGTTTCAGATAGTTTCTCAACCACAATTCTTTCATGTAAGTGCAATGCCTATCAATTTTTTGATTAATTTTTTAGTTTCATATTGCTACTTATGATGAGAACACATAGTTTCACATTTACACTTGTTTAAGTTACTGATTACTTTCATATTTATCTGTACTTTTGGGCTATGAAAATTGTTTGGTGAATTTGTGTTGCGATGACGAAATACAAATGGTCAGATTTTAATTTCCTATGTGGTCCAGAAAAAGAGGTCAGTCTATTTTTGATAATTTACTGATATTACGCTGAGGAATGTGGTAATACATTGTAGAGAATTCGTGGAATAATGTGACATCGGACTGTAATTAAAATTTTGTTCAAACTTAAATATACTACGGAAACTTGTCTTTTATTTTGAAATACATGGAAGAACAGTGCTCAGAGAGTAGGGTATTACTGTCTGACGATTTGCGGTAAAAGTATGTCTTTTTTCTGTGAGAATTTATTGATGGTTATGTGATAAATATTCTGTAGTGTGTACGAATAATAATTCTTATGATTAGAAACGTTCTCGCAGATTAAAACTGTTTGCCGGACCAAGACTCGAACTCGGGATCTTTGCCTTTCGCGGGTAAGTGCTCTACCATCTGAGCTACCCAAGCACGACTCAGGCCCCGTCCTCACAGCTACACTTCTGCCAGTACCTCGTCTCATACCTTCCAAGCTGTGAGGACGGGGAGTGAGTCGTGCTTGGGTAGCTCAGATAGTGCCGGCACTGTAGCTCAACGTGTTCGGTCAGAGTGATAGCTACCCTCTGTAACAAAAATCTGAGTGAATGGATCAACAAAGAACTTAAACGGGTGTCATCGGACGTCCGCCCCGAACAAATTCAACGACCAACATAGAAAAAAGAAAAAAAGGACGATGGTAGAGAACTTGCCCGCGAAAGGCAGAGGTCTCGAGTCTCGGTACGGTACTCTATAAAACATTGTCAACTGCAGAAATATCAGAAGTCAAGGGCATGTTACACCTAATAATGTCTCACAAGTACTTTACATTTAATGGGAACGTTTACCAACAGAATGAGGGTCTTGCCATGGGCAGTAGCATTTCAAGTTTTCTGACAGACATATTTCTTACTCATCTGGAAAGTAAGTTCTTTAATGAAGGCAATAGACTCAAAAGTAAAATAGCATATTACTGGAGATATGTTGATGACACTTTGCTGCTATTTGATGGAACAAAAGATGAGCTCGAAGAACTGTCAGCAGTATTCAATACTTTCTACAAACACATAAAATTCACAGTAGAACATGAGGACACTAAAGCATAAACTTCCTGGATCATAAAATCACCAACCACCAACAAAAACACAAGTTCAGCATACACAAAAAACGCACATACACAGACAGAACACTGGACAACTCATCATACCATCCCACCACACAGAAACGTGCTGCATTTAGGTCCATACTACACAGAGTACAATCTCTTTATTTAGAAGAAAACACTGTCACGAATGCGATAGATACAATAAATGGCATTGCATAAGCAATGGCTACACAACCAAAACAGTTGACAATTTAAGAAGACAAATGCATAAAAGGAAGACAACGAATGGACACACTGTGAAAGAAGAGAAAATATTCGCCAGTATCTCATACCTGGGCCCCATATCACAAAAAATCGCCAACCTTTTCAGAAAAACAAATGTAACAGTTGCATTCTCAACCAATAATAAGTTAGGAAACCTACTCATCCATAACGTAAAATCAAATACACAAACATACAACAACAGCGGAATGTACAAAGTGTCATGGCCCAGTTGTCCTGCCTACTATGTAGGGAAAACAGGAAGAAACTTCAAGACCCGTTTTCAAGAACATGTAAATGCTTTCAGGCTCAAGAATTTCGAAAAATCAGTCATTGCACTACATATGCTGGAAACGAAACACATCATCAAGAGCCTAGAAAACAATTTGGTAATCCTACATAACGAAGCCAATGGTAAGACGCTAAGTCTGTTAGAACAACTAGAGATATACCTCCACAAAATCAAAAAACCAGAATCTGTGTCAAATGAACAAACAGATTCGCAATCCATAGTTATTTCAACAATTGTAAAGACCTATTCTAAAGTTAGTTCTTGCATATTGTGATTGTGTAATAGTTATATCTTTAGCGCTACGAATAAATGCAGCTATGCAAACGCCGTATACAAAAACATCTGTGAAGAGTTTATAAACAAGTGTGTGCAAATGTACGACTTGAATGAAGTGACATGCACAAAAACGACGGAGAAAAGAATGTTTGCCGGTACCAAAACGTTAAAAATGCTTTACTTGGATGATGTGGTAAGTTTACACTGGTCATTTTCCACTATTTTGCACATATTTTCCGCGTTCGACTTACGAAATTCATAACCTAACACTAAACCTTTTCGTGACAGGAATTTACATTTCACATCATTCAAGAAAAGAAATAAAACATGTATTCAGCCAAATTACAACTGACGATGGACCCACAGGGTCCGAAATTCATCGTGTAGTTAATAAAACACGAAAAAGTTGTGACTGAAGGCGTTGTTTAATTCATAGCTCCACTGTTTTGAATACAGTCACGTTGTATGCTGCAAAATATGGATAAAATTAAACCATATATTTTTTGTCTGAATTTCAGATTTTGATCCTGGCATGCTGAACTGTGAAAGAAATGTGAGCAGTAACATTTCTTGTCTTGATAATTAGGTACTTTGCAGAGCACTGTTGGAATTTAGTGTGTGATTTTCATTTTTTGAATCTATATCTGATTGTTAAAGTTCTGTAGGATTCAGATATTGTGGTTGTGTCAGGAATTTGTTGCATATATTTTTTATTGTATTATTCAGTATGAGATCTAGAAGACAACAACACGAGAAGGGCATATTTTGAAAAACCCAGGAAAGAAGGGGCAAATCTAAGCTGATGGAACATTGATTTTGGTATCTTGTATGGTTCTGCTACCCAGAAAGATGATAATATATCCAACACTGATCCATTTAGTATTTCCATTAGTTAAGTAGACTGTGTTGGAGCCAGTGATATTAATGCTTCACCTCAGGAAGGCAGTCATTTTGTCATGAATGAAGGAGAAGTTGAGCTACCTTAGGTTACTTGTAGATGTGATGTATCAGCAGATGGTTCTGCATCTTGCACTGCTCAAACGAAAAAGCAAGAAATTAGTTCAGTTTCAACACTTACTGATGAGCAAGACTTTTTCAGTAGGTTGGTAGTGTCTGCAAAGGCTGAATTAGTCTACTAAAAATACAGAATTAGGTGAGACCATAGAGAGCAATACCAGGGAATTAGCTGAGTGGATCGAAGAAAACCCCGTGCAGTATCAAGCTAACGTTATCACCATCTGTTTACAGCAATAGATACATCGTTTAGAACAAAAATTTGAATCGAGTAATAAGAGTGTTGCATGGAAATTTAATGTGCTCAGCACACACTTGAGAGAAAAGCTGCATTCAGATTTTAATGATAATATTTCTGCTCTTCAAAACAACCTTGCCACTGTTCAGGAAGGTCAGATTAAATTTCAAAAGGTTGTTAGTGAACGGTCGCAAAATGAATTCAAGCACGTAGGGGAGGAATGTAAAGGGATAAGACAGATCCGTCAGAGAGGTTGCAGGTGGTGCCAAGGCAGAGCAAATTTCAGGTCACACTTCATTGCTACAGGGTTTAGAAAACAATTTTGAGGAACTGAAGGTTGGTTCTGAGAAAGAAATATCAGAAAATAGGGAAGAGACGAACCACACAGTTAACAAGGTGAATAATTTGGCAAATTCTGTTGCACAGTGTTGCAGTGGTACTGTACCTGTGGCTGTTGGTCATTATTAATGTGTAAGGAAGGTCATATGGAAATTAATAAGAAAATAAGAGAATTAGGTCATGAATTACATGAGAGAGTATCTAAGATTGACGGAACGTTAGGTGGAAATGTTGCTGAAGGTTCTTGATATGATATGGACTGCAGCCATGAAGATGAGCCAGATCCTGTGTGTTATTGCACTAGGAGGAGAATCCATAATATTCATAGTCATTTCATCAACGAGGCTGTAAAGCGTTAAAGCATGTTCAGTTTTGACTACAACAATTACATATCTGTTAAAAAGACTCAGGTTTCCATAAATACTTCAAATATTATTGATTGTCATGCTTCATTGGACCAATTTCATTTTTCACATCAATCATCTTGGGCTGCTGCCGAATTTGTATATCATTATCTGGAAGGTGAAATGCTGCGCACATGCTTACAACGATTAGGAATTGTAAATCATATGAGGAGTTTAGGCACTTGAAATACCCAGAGAAGAACTAAGTAAGTCACTTCCTCAATGAAACTCAGAAAGCGAAGTTTTAATTTCAAAATGCAATCAGTACTTTTCATACAAAGTAATATTTTCTAACAATGTCAAAATTGAAATAATGGGTGAACAAAAAAGATGATTTTTAATGTTTTTAACAACTATAATACGAAAATAAATAAAAAATTCACCCAAACTACCAACTTATCAGGAAAGAAACCAGGTACGTTTCTTGAAACAGAAAGTGATCGAAGTATTTCACTCAGCTACTCTTTGTTTTATTTGTGTGTATAAACGTTTTACTACCATTTCAGATATTTTTATTACCATTTCTAATATTATTATTATCATTTACAATATTTTTATGTCTAACATTGTATTATCGTTTCTAACAGTATTATTGTCATTTTTAAAATTACGCTAACATTTCTATTACTATTATCATCACTTCTAATATTATTATTATAACAATGAAAACTCACAGTTGTCTTCTAAGTTGTCAGTCGTGCGACAATCCATGGAAGAACTTCACTACTGCCTGGTCACAGAACTTCATGATACTTTGCTCTGGAAATAGATAGGCATCCTTCAGATAACTGAGACTTTTGTTAAATATTTTTGCATGTAACTAACTCTAAACGAAAATTTGAACGATAGCATTAATATGTCTACCTAAAATTACCTGTACAGAACAAAGAAAGTTGCTAAATTCTCCTGCATTTTGTACTGATCCACTTCTCTCAGGCTTTCTTATGATATAGCATACCGTGGATCAACTATAATTGTCTCTTCAGTTCATCAGTCGAGGGTGCCTGGTTTCCTTCATTGGTCTGGTCTTAAACGGGTATTTCAGTACATAATTCCAGTCGTATGCCATTCCCTGACAGATTCTCTCCACAATGAAAGGCGATGGTTTGATTCTAGGATTTTCAGTCGTGTTCATGAAGTCATATAGGGTTTCCATCCTCTGTTTCAAATTCCAGTTGCCAACGTTCTTATCACATTCCAAATGCAAGTACCTAATTCTGTAAATTTGATCTTCATGTTTGTCAAGCCATGAGCGTTATTATGAACGCTGTAGTGTAAGTAGAGGAAAATTGTGGAATTCTTGTTTTGCCCTTCAGCAGCATCACAAAGCACTGAAGTTCTTCAAGGACATTATCTAGGTAGTTCGTAACGAAATGAATAAGAAATGACGCTACCTTGTTAGGACCTTTATTGGCGATAACCACACGGTATTCATAGAAAGCTAAGAGACCGATGGAGAGAATGTGGCTGTTAAATGAATACATTGTTAGGTGACTTTCATAATATACAATGTAGTTATATTTGTGTTTTTAGATATTTTAGTAAAATCTGCACAGACTGGCTCCATGGACTTGGTTTTCATACTTTTGTATCTTGCATCTCTTTGGCGTTGGTGGAATGTTTCACCTTTTCTTTTGTGAAGAACATTCATGATTAACTTTTTAATTTCTTCTTTGTTATTTTCTGCTGACAGTGCTTTTAATTTGTCTAGAATGTATCACAATGAGTGCAAGTGTTTCTGCATGGCTGTCACATGCATATATTGAAATCCATAGTTGTAAAGTATCTGTAAGTTTCATACGAAGTATCAATTGTAGCATAAAGTTCTTTGATCTTCAGGAACATTTTCTTTACATTCAAATATTCAGGCAAGCTGCTCTTACTTGATTGTTTGTAACATAATGAATAAAATCTTCCATACTGGCTGTGCAATAGCCTTATTAAAGAGACACTTCCAATTTCGCATCAGAAGAGATGCATCTTTAGGTGATAGACTTTAATAAATATAAACTGTGAAGGATCTTATGTGTTTCCTTCCTTCCTATCCATCTCTTCGAATAATAGACAACAGGGATATTGGAGCTCAGAAGAAATTCAAATGGTGCTTTAATGCTGGAAGGCACTAAATTCACATAATTTTTATATGTAAACCAGACATATGGAATGGAATGAAGAGATGGAATCTTTTTATTAATGTCTGAAGGAAACCTATGAGAAAGGCAGAGATTGTTTTTATAAATTCAAAATTGGAGACTTTAATGGCAAGTTGGAACATACAAAGAAGGTGATTCAGATTCTGGCAAATATGGAATAGACGAAAGACATGATAATGGTGAAAGATTGGTACTATTTGTAAACTCCCCACAACATAAAAAAATAATATGAATAAGATTCTAATTTAGTGTAACCACAAAACAAAATTATTTCACAGTGTAACCTCCCCACAAAATTCGTTCCCATTTATAACCTCCCTACAGAAATTCATTCACATTTAACCTCCACACAAAATTCTTTCTGATTTAATCCAAGCTCAAAATTCATTCACATTTAGCGTAACCTCACAACATGTTACGAGAGTTTTAAAACATTTACATGCGACTTGAGATAACATTACTACATATGCGCGAGGCTGCTTTTTACCTTGTACAATAATACTCAGGCTCCGGCATCGCTGCAGCGCGACCGGGCCAGCCAACACGATACACCAGACCAGACCAGAGCAGATCCAGACTAGCAACAACTTACTGCTACAGCTACACGGTTTCTACTGCAGTCAACACTGCTCTCTGGTCAGAGACCTTGCACATCGCAGGCAGCGCATGAGCAATACATCGAAAGTACATCTGCTCGGACCTCTTACAAATTTGCAGAATGCATGAAAACACCTATTACGAATAAGTTTTTCAAGAAGCACCCAAGTCGCAAATGGACTTGGAGGGGTCCTAACTTTGAAGTGAAAAACGAGATAGACTTCATTCTCGCCAGTAGGCCTCAAAACATTAAAGATGTCACTGTGTTAAACAGATTCAAGACAAGCAGTGATCATCGGTTAGTAAGAGCAAGATTTGAATTTAATACAAAATATGAAAGATAAAAACTAATTAAACGAAAAAGTAAAATTTTAAATGTAAAAAATCTTGAAGAACGGAAAGAGGAATATCAAGAAAGAATTAAAACAATAATAATAATGTGAAGCAGAAGAAGTATCAAAGGTATTAATTACGACAGTTGAAGAAGTGGGTGGCTTATATAAATACAGAAACCAATCCAAGAAACTGACAAATAAAACAACAGGTTTGATGGACAAGAGAAGAAGAATGAAAGTTGATACAGACAAAGATAAGATAAAATATGCAGAGCTGTGCAAAGATCTGATAAAGAGCATGAAAGATGACATCAAGAAGTATGAAGAAGACACGCTAAAAGCCAGTCTTGAGAATAAATCTCATTTAAAGAAAGCCAAGCGAATGCTTATGATTGGAAGGAATCAGCTAATAGCACTACATACAAATCAGGGTCGAATTACAGACAAGAAAAAAATAATTGAATATAGTGGAAATTTCTATACTAACCTATACAGTAAAATCAATTATGATACCTTGATTCTAGACGAATTGGATGCTTCTGTCTCCCAAATTCCAGAAATACTCCCATCAGAAGTCAAACATGCAATAGATGCAATGTATGTATGTTTGTAGACAATATGAAAAAAAGGGACTGCTCCAGGTAGTGATGACCTCCCAGTCGATGTTCTAAAGCTGATGGATACATCTAAGATATTTTCAGGTTGTTTGCACCATGAAACATTATCAAGAGACTGGAATAAATCTAAAATAATTCTAATACATTAGAGAGATAGTATCAAAGATATAAAGAACTATCGCCCTGTCAGCTTACTCTCCACAGCGTACAAAAGTTTTCTCTAGGATCTTGACTACCAGATTGAGCACTACTCTCGACCAGACTCAACCCACTGAGCGAGCCGGTTTCCGGTCAGAATTTAGCACAGTTCATCATTTCTTCTCGCTACAGGAAATAATTATTAGAACAAATGAGTACCATCTACCCCTTTGCCTTGCTTTTATAGACTTTGAAAAGGCCTTTGATTCGATCAGTTACCCAGCTATGTTTGCGGCTCTAAAAGAACGAGGAGTAGAACAGGGCTACATCAAAATCCTACTTAACATTTACAAAACCTCCACAGCCTTTGTGAGCGTTGCCGAAGATACTGATAAATTTCCCATAGAAAAGGGTGTGAAGCAAGGTGATTCTATATCTCCCAAACTATTTTAAGCAGTCTTAGAGAAAGCCATGCATAAATTGAATTTGGTAGAAAAGGAATTCAGGTTCTCGGAAAAAGACGGAACAACTTAAGGTTTGCGGATGATATTGTCCAATTTGCAAATGACATAGAAGAACTTCAAATATTAGTTAACGAACTTGCATTAGTGTGTTCTGAAGTTGGACAGAAATGAACGTTGATAAAACCAAGATAATGATCAATGATTGGACACCTGAGGGAAGTATGTCAGTTGGAAGCACACAACTCCAAAGAGTCACAGGGTATATCTATCTGGATCAATTGATAAACATGAAAGGAGATTTAAAACCAGAAATATTACGACTAATTAAATTGGACTAGCAAGCTTAAGGGTGCAATTCTTCAATTTTGAAATCTAAGATGTCAGTTGAGCTGAAGAAATCTATTTTTGACCGATGTATATTGCGAGTAATAACTTATGGCTCCGAAACATGGACATTAAATGAGTTCATTGTTAGGAAGCTAACAGTTGCCCAAAGAGGAATGGATAGATCAATGTCGGTATACACGAAATAAGACAGGAAGAGAGCAGTTGAAATAAGATGAGCAACAAAGGTCACCGACATAATGGAAAGAGTGAATGCATTGAAATGGTAGTGGGCTGGTGATGTTGCTCGAACAAAAGAAGGTAGATATTCTAAACAAGTCTTAGACTGGAGCCCAATTTACCTACCAAAAAGAACTAGAGGAAGACCACCAGACAGATGGGACAGAGATATAAGATAAGGAAGACAGTGGGATTCAAGTGGCAACGGGAAGCTCAGAATCAGAAGAAATGGAAGATCTTACTGGGATGCTTTGTTATACACCGACTCAAAGAGGCCACATTATTAAGTGACAGAACTGGCAGATGGTGATGAATTGAACCAAGCGTCCCATTAAGTTCATTTCTGCACCAGATTGATGAGTTTACGCGTCGCTATCGTCTAAAACGAGTTCTCCCTCGGGAATGGGTATGTGTTGTCCTTACCGTAAGTTAGTTTAAGTTAGATTAAGTAGCGCGTAAGCCTACGGACCGATGACCTTAGCAATTTGGTCCCATGGTTGTTGAAAGTTCGACTGGTTCATTGAAGCGATGCTCACTCACTGGAGAAAACTTAATGGTAGGTAGACGTTATCTCAAAAAAACTAATATTAGAACTGCTCTTAGAAAAATGAAAAGACTATGGACATGACTGTTTATATTTTGTGGGTGTTTACCGTTTTTATGCAAACAAACCAGTCAAAGTTTCGACGTCGTCTTCGATGTTAGTCTGCGCAGTCCAACCGATTTGTGCACCCATGGTCAGTGCTGTAGCAGCACACGCTGGTACTATTTAAACCGCTTGTCCTGGATACACAGTTGTTTTCGCAACCAGGTTTACAGCTGCAGACGAGGTACATGCTCCGATGCTGGTTCGTCTTCGGTCGGAATTGGTTTAAGCGCACCGGCATGCTCGCCCCATCCCCATTCTTTTTCTGGAAGGTGATCTGCTATCCATACTTGAACCTAAAGGTAATGATGCAAATCAGCTAACGATCCGAGGATTTGTTTTTATATTAGACGAAATTAACGAAGATAACGTCTTCCTCACCTAGTTGCAAACACAACACGAATCCCTTTTAGCCGTTGCGGATGTTAGTGGAAGTGCGACCAAAGCAAATGTTGTTTTGATGGACTGATTTCCAACAGTCCTGCAGTACGGCCGGTGTCTGGCGCCGTTAGGCTGTCTTCAACATCGTTGCCGTACAAACCTAAAAGGTGTTCTCGAGCTGCTGTGATTTCCAGCTGTGTAGCATCCGGTTGTGTTGAAGATAGTAACTCTTTCCCTTAAATAGGCTCTAGGCGCGCAGTCCGGAACCGTGCGACTGCTACGGTCGCAGGTTCGAATCCTGCCTCGGGCATGGATGTGTGTGATGTCCTTAGGTTAGTTAGGTTTAAGTAGTTCTAAGTTCTAGGGGACTGATAACCACAGCAGTTGAGTCCCATAGTGCTCAGAGCCATTTGAACCTTAAATAGGCGCCTTCTTTGATATTCTCGAACGATCCATTTTTGCCTTTTCTGAACAGAGCAGAAGTTGTGTCGCGTCCAGCTGCTGCGTGGAAAAGAAAAGAAGATTGACACAAATATCTCCAAAGGCTGTGATGTCCTCTTCGCTGTAGAAACCGAGGGGTGTTAGCACTCGAAGGTTAAGTCCAGGGCAGAGATGGCGTTTGTCGCTAAAGAACCTGTTTTCGGTAACATCGGGTTTTTCCCATGCCAGTTTAACCTGACTGTTAAAACCGCTCAAAATAACCGTTTTCTGAAATAGCCGATTTTCCACTTTTTATTCTAGTTACTTCCTGTCATGAAAGTAAAAATCAAACAAATACTGAAAAATTTTGATTCTTTTAGTTTTGAGATGCATGGTATCAAAATAATAGATTAAACAGGCAAATAATAGGAAACTGAATCTGTGCACCGTCCTCTGCTTTTCTCGAGAGGTGGTAAGTGAATTAATAATACAAAAAAATCACTAGTATTCTACTACTGATTCTAACTTTTTCAAACTCTGCTCAGAAATCATGTTGTAATCGTGGATCGTACCACAATTTGGGCATCACGAACAGTCACGGCTTAAGAGTGAAAATTGCGATTGAGGCTCTCTGTTTTTCTTTTTAATTTGTCCGTTTTCAAGGGCTTCAAGCAGATAAAGGCATATTATCTAAGCAATGGAAGTAGATCAGCTACTTTCTACTTTTACTGTATACTTCGAATAAATTGTTAAGTTTTTAATTTATTACTGCTAACATAATTTGCTTCCTCTTTTAATATTCCATACAAATGGTAGACAAATCTTTAATCTTTGAAAACAAATGACACAATGTACTTCATTACTGCGTCACTTCGTAAAAATATTTCTAGACGAGGGTTCCATATTTATTTATTGGTTTGGCTTACTTGCTCGTTATACAGTCTTATTTAAAGACTTCGTATATAAGATGTTAAATACGTAATATAAACAAGTAACCCAGAGAAAATAGTATACCTGAATATACATGTCTGTTAATCACTCTACAACTCTTTGCGTCATCAAATGCAGCTCACTGACCCCACAAGGAAATCTATCAGGGGATGCACAGTTTGCACAGGACACCACAGTCACACGCTGGGGCATCTTTGAACCTCCGTTGTTACAAACAGACACCATATCTTCCATGATCTGTATGAGATCGATTCAGGGGTGTCCAATCTCACATTTGTTGAGGTCAGTTATAAGATGAGAATTAGTCAGAGGAAACTTCTGCCAAACCTCTTTCCGATCTTGACAAACATCATATACAAGAGGCGCATCTTGCGTTGGCCACGGTGGTTTTCTAGATTTGAGTCTGCTGGCCGACGTTTTCCGTAGTCGGTTATATAGAAGAGAGTTTTGGTGAGTGAAACACTTTTGGAATTCTGTTATTGCTGATGCTTCACGTTTTATTGATGGTGGTGCCATGGTAGTGGCGTAGATTTAGTAGTGTCACTGACTATTTTCATTGCTTGATGCTATGTCATGTCAATTAGGAGTACAAGTGTACTATTTTCCGTACTGAAGCTCAGTATTCTGCTGTGGGGTAAACTAATGCTAATGTAGCAGTACGAAGAGTATCTGCATTTGCACCCCATCCTAACTCGCTCAGATTTCTGGTGTTCACTTTTTTTGCTACATTTTGTAAATAATTCTTAAAGGTAAGAACCTGGTCCAAAATGACCCCCAAATATTTTGGGTGTTGGTTATGTTCCAGGGGGACGTTTTCGAAGCCCGTATTGAAACTGTGATTTGCCTCACAGCTATTAAGATGGTAAGCATTTACCTCCGTTTTTGATGGATTTGGGTTCAACCTCCAGTTCTCGAAATACTCCCTCATTGTGTACAAATCTGTGGTCAGAGACCCTTAACACTCTTCCAGCTTTCTTGCTTGATAAGATAGTGCTATATCATCAGCAAATAGCATCTTTTTCTCGTGTTGGGCGTATCGCTGGTATAAATATTGGAAAGGGCTGGTGATTACACAGAGTCCTGTGGTTGTCAATTACTCAGCCTGGGGTTACAGCTAGTCTGTCATCGAACTGATGTCCTGTGACGACAGCGAGAAACTACCTTATAGACCAGGTGGGGTCAAATCTTGTTCGCTGCACGTACACACGTACCTTAAGCAACGAAACCGCGGCTATAGAGCGATTATTGCCTCAGCAGTACCATACCAATTATTAGGCCACGTGTCGTGCACGTTTCTGTTGATATTGTTATTAAAATAGCACCGATCGACTCTCCAATTTTCTGTAAAAACGCAGTATTTCAAGCCTATGCAACTTACTCCTTTTTAAAAATGATATATTTGAATACGAAAAATTTTAGCTCTGCTGCTATGGCTAATCGATTTTCCGGTTTTTTAGTCGGTTATTAGTAAAAACTGAAACCACCTTTTATGACCGAGACCACAAAAATACCAAAAAATGGCGGTCATTCAGAAGGAAAACACCGGTATCGGTTTTAACGGGTCCGTTTTTCTCGTCACTAGGCCAGGGGTTAGACGTAGTGGCCAAAAGGAAGAGACAATCAGTATTCGCCTAAGCTCACGGATGGTGCACTGTTGTTGGCGTGATGCATAACAGTCTCCACCAGCACAGTATCCGCGAACCCGGGAGGCACAATTACCTCGATCGCAGCTCTTATCAGGAGTCTGGACAACACAGCAATGAAGCGCACTTTGTTTTTAACACTATTCGAAAAGGCTCCAGGAGATGTTGTTGGTGTAGGTCGTCAGTTACAGCCTCTGCCCATGGTTCCCTCGTGTTTCTTTTGATGTGTTCTTCCTCTTTACTACTTGGAGAGTTGTACCCGTCGAAAACAATAGTGACGTTCGTACCGAAGTGATTACTGACGTACTGGAGGCAGAGCTGACTGTAATTTGCTGCATGCGACCATACCACCCGATGAGACAGGGATCCGCCATCAATTGTAAACACTGCGTTGGATGGAAATTCATTTTCGGGCTGTGCCATCTCACCAAGAACGGTCGATCAACGCAGACTTTGCAGCTTGTCGCATCAACGTCCCGTCAAACAGCGCAGTAGGCCTTCCTGCTAGTTCGTGTTTCATGTTTTGAGCAACGTCATCATCTTTGCGTACGACACAGAGTAGTCGCTGGAAAATTGATTTGGATTTAAATGGTCTTTCATCTTGGTCGTTTTAGACACAGAACCAACAGTTGTGAGTTTATTTTTTCTCTTGGTCAAATACCAATTTTGATAGATGTAGTTTTAAAAATGTAGTATTAGTTCCTTGATAATGAGCTTTATTTGAAAAAAAAAATCATCACTATTTCTAATCCATTGGAGTTAAATTTTCTAAAATAATGAAACAGATATTTCATTATTTCTTACTGAGAAACCAGATATCAATTTTCGTAGCTCTTGGTTGAAGGTGCATTGATAAAGTTTTCCTCTATGTTTCACATTTCTGTCCTTAGCGGTTTTGACTGAGTGGCGATGAGACGAGCCAGGTGAGTCTCACGGTACAGCAAATGTCCGCTGCATCAGTAACCTATCATTCGTTCGCGTACTGCTTCTCAAGGAGTACATCTTTTATTCGGCCGAACAGCTGGAAGTCGGAAGATCGGAGGAGAGGTGGTGTGGTGCCCGCCGCTCCGTCGATTGCCGTTTTGTTTCCAGTTCGAACTGATGAATCTATGTTTCATCGTCTGTGACGATGTTTGGCAAACACTTGTCGCCATGAGTCTCGCAACGAGCAAGCAATTCCACGCAGATGGTCCTTTATGTGGCAATGAACCCAGCTGGAACTCACCTTTGAGGACCCCAAAATGATGGATCACTATGTCAGCGCAACTAACAAAGACGTCCAGATGAGCAGCGAGGTGTCTGACTGTGATCCATCGCTCAACTCGCGTGAGAGTGTCCGCACGTTCCAACATTGCAGAAGCCACAGCTGTGTGCGGGTGATTGGCACGCGGGAAATCGGACAGGTCTGCGCGACCTTGTTGTGACAATGTCAGTTGCGTCGCCCAACGAATCACCGTGTTTTTGTTCACTGCCAGGTCTGCGTAGGCATACTGTAAGCGGCTATGAATATCTACGATGTTCGGGTTCTCAGCCAAAAGAAACTCAATGACAGCTGTCTGCTTAAAACAGACCTCTGTTAGAGACGCCGTTGTGAAGGTTGCATCTAGCGCCGCCACGTATCAGAAGTTGACGAAACTGGCAAAAATTGTACATCTATTTGCATATTTTATAGCATTAACCAATGTATTACCCCAACCTTTAGGCAGCTAATATATGTAACATGTAATCTTAAGACCCCTTGCCATGTCAATGTTTGCTCTCATATAATCACTCTTTCCACTCTCTCTCTCTCTCTCTCTCTCTCTCTCTCTCTCTCTCTCTCTCTATCACTTTCTCTCTCTCTTCCTCTCCTTCTGCCTCCAGCCTAATCCCAATCAAATAGTGTCGCCTATGTATGATTTTACTGCTGTAGCCTATATGTTTATTATACTTCAAGTCTGCAACATCTCACCTGATTGTTATTAACAAGTATGAAGTTTAAGCCATTTTAACATTTCACCTGATTGTATAAACGAGTACGAATGTTAAGCTGTTTTAACTTGTCAAAATTGGATTTATATGCCACCTGAAGTACACACACATATATTCGACACCTCAAAACAAACACCTCCAAATGCTTTAAACAATTATTCTGTTGTAATGTTGTTACGATGTATATTCTTTGCACTTTGCGATTATGACTTCTCTTCTGCTATACGAACCTTGCACCCCCCAGACGCCATATATGTTTACAAATGTGACAGTATACATGTGATCTCTTACGACAGCGAAAGGAACCTGTGACCACTGGAAGTACTCTAGTTTACTCACTTTATGTTTACCATTAGATATCAGTTTAATTTTTTGTCAGAAGAAATCCAAAACCATGTTCTGAAATAGTATCTTGTTTCTCCATTAGGCAGTGCCACAAGTTCCTCCAAAAAATCGTAACACAACACACACAGAAATGTCATATTAACTGATGTAAATCCACCCGATGATGGAGGTTTAAACCTTTGAAAGGCCTCGTGGAAATAAACAAAACGGTGACTGGTAACAGTAAACTTGTTGTTTCATATAAGGAAACTGTAAGGGATGAAGCGGAAATATACCACGATGTCCCTCAACATATTCAGTGATTTTTTCAGTCGTAAATGGTCGATAAGAAGTGTGTTGCATTAATAATAGAACGCCCCTCCTATTTCGTAATTAAATTAGCAATGTGTGTTCGTCCAAGTGCGAATGGATTTACGTACGCCAACGTTAAACGTTATCGTTGTAGTCATTAGTGTCACTGACATGGCGCACTATGCGCCTGGAAGGGACTTCTTAATCAAGAGCATGACTTTCCCCGCTGCTGTTACACCTTCTGTCGAGGGCTGAATTCTTTTTTACATTTTTCTTTGCAGGGTTTGTCGACTTCATTCGGTGAGTTTTTAAATTACACCTCGTTTGCATATCGGCCCGAAGCAAAGCAGCCGGAAAACGTGCACAGAGCGCTCGCCCCGACTGCTGACATCTGGGTGGCAGGCCGGGGCGGAGGCAGGCGAGACGATGACGGAGGCGCTCGCGACGGCTAGTGACTTAATTTGCGGTCGCGCTGGTGGACGGCGACGCGCGCCGCCTGCCGTCGACCCCGGCCGTGGGACCGGGCGTCCCTGGGCAGCAGGTGCTGGCCGCCGGTGGTAATTGGCCGCGAGGTGTCGGCCCGCGCCGGAAGTCGTTACCGCAGATAGCGCAGCGCGGCCGTCCTGCCGGCGCGGCGCGCCCAGGTGCCACACGCGACGCCCCGCAACCGGCCCGCATCTCCCGCCGCCGCTAGCTGGCTGGCTGGCTGCCTGCCTGCGCCGAGCCAACGGTAGCACGCGCTCACTCGTATTCCAAAGAAGTCGGCACCACGTACTGTCCTGACCATTAATACCGCGACACCGTGAAGGCGGCATGCAAAAAATGTAAATACGTGCAAAACTGTATGTACATGGAATTGATGTCTTCAGTATGGTGATACTAGCCCGCCCGGTTGGCTGTGCAGTCTAAAGCACGGCTTTCCGGGCGGGAAGGAGCGCCTGGTCCCCGGCACGAATCCGCCCGGTGGATTTGTGTCGAGGTCCGGTGAACTGGCCAGTCTGTGGGTGGTTTTTAGGCGGTTTTCCATCTGCCTCGGCGAATGCGGGCTGGTTCCACTTATTCCGCCTCAGTTACACTATGTCGGCGATTGCTGCGCAAAAAAGTTCTCCACGTACGCGTACACCACCATTACTCTACCCCGCAAACATAGGGGTTACACTCGTCTGGTGTGAGACGTTCCCTGGGGGGTCCATCGGCGGCCGAACCGCACAATAACCCTGGGTTCGGTGTGGGGCGGCGGAGGGGTGAAGTGGACTGCGGTAGTCCTCGTGGGGTTGTGGACCACTGTGGTTGCGGCTGGGACGGAGCCTCTCTGTCGTTTCTAGGTCCCCGGTTAACATACAATAAACATCATGCGGGATTTCGATGTGGATATTGCACTGGAGAGCATATATTCTGTTCTCTAGGCTGCGAAGGATCGTAGGACCACGTCACGTTCCTTGAGTCACGAAAAGGGCTCGTTTCCAACGACACAGTATCACACAGACGTGTACCGACGTCTCGAGCACCACGACCAGTCAACTCTCAACTACTGTCGCGTATGTCTTTCTTTGCCGTGGAAGCAGCGCTCCTGGTAGCCAAACAGGTCACAGAAGTTGCTTTACCCAGCGACTCGGACAACGATAACTATTAGGTTGGTGCATAAGTTCATAGCGTTTTTGTTTTGCATGTTGGTATGTAACCTCCCAACAGATAAAAAATATAATTATATCATTCACATTTAGTGTAACCTCCCAATAGTTGAATTCCGTAACCTTGGCATAATAAAATGTGACTAATCTCTCAATAAAATTGTGGCTCACTTAAAACCTTTCAATAATTGACTGTGAATTTAAACTGGTAAATTTTGGACGTCAGCAGTGCTGCGTCATGGCCCTGAAAGATCATACTGAATA
This sequence comes from Schistocerca serialis cubense, assembly GCF_023864345.2. Classification (NCBI taxonomy): domain Eukaryota; kingdom Metazoa; phylum Arthropoda; class Insecta; order Orthoptera; family Acrididae; genus Schistocerca; species Schistocerca serialis. The sequence continues at coordinate 186,523,647 of NC_064646.1, read as the reverse complement.
AATTGAATATTCTTACCTCAATAAAGTCGCCGGATAACGCGTATATATCTGCTCTCTATATGAATTTTTTCTGGCACAGCCCAGTGCAATGCTGGCCGATACATTTGTCATGTATAAAAAGAAACAACTGATTTTTCTTTACAATAATCGGGATGATCATGGATTAGAGAAATTAGTAAATTCTTTATTTGTCATGTATAAAAAGAAACAACTGATTTTTCTTAACAATAATCGGGATGACCATTGATTGGAGAAATTAGTAAATTCTTTAAATTGAGATGAATGATTGTCAAAAGTTAATTTCTATAAGAAAGAGTATTATTAAGAGATTTTTTAAAAGCATTTTCATGGGACTTGATATAACAAAAGTATATATGCGAGAGGCTGCTTTTACCCCATACTACATCGCTCAGGCGCCGCCATCACTCCCCGCGACCAGCCCAGCCAACTCCATACACACGACAGCTAGCTACTACTTACTGCTACTGCTACACAGTTCCTACTGCAGCCAACACTGCTCTCTGGTCTGAGATTCTCTTATAGCTGCCCGCATCTCGTGGTCGTGCGGTAGCGTTCTCGCTTCCCACGCCCGGGTTCCCGGGTTCGATTCCCGGCGGAGTCAGGGATTTTCTCTGCCTCGTGATGGCTGGGTGTTGTGTGATGTCCTTAGGTTAGTTAGGTTTAAGTAGTTCTAAGTTCTAGGGGACTGATGACCATAGATGTTAAGTCCCATAGTGCTCAGAGCCATTTGAACCATTTCTTATAGCTTACATATCGCAATCCATCGAAATTACATCTGCTCGAGTGCGCTAGCAATAAATTCCTTAGTCATGGACCTCTTACAGGTATTCCAGTTGCTATTGATTTATTTATCGATTCTCTCTCTTACTTTTTTTAGTTGATTGAGGCTTTTTATGTTTACATATGGTCATGGTGTCATTTGGAGACAGCGACTGGAGCGATAGAAAATGGAGTCCCAAGTGGAAAAATCGGAAAAGTTCCAAAATATTCCTTTGTTTCAGTTCAGTAGAGGCGTGACAGCAACGGAGACAGCCAGAAACATCTGTGCCGTGTATGGGGATAACAGCACTGCACACAACAAGGCAATAAAATGGTATTCTCGTTTTAAGGGGGTTCATTTTGACATTAGTGACTCTTGACGTTCATGATTGGTTGGTTGATTGGGCAGAGGGGACCAAACAGCGAGGTCATCGGGACCATCGGATTATGGAAGGAAGTCGGCCGTGCCCTTTGAAAGGAACCATGCCGGCATCTGCTTGAAGCCATTTAAGGAGGTCACGGAAAATCTAAATCAGGATGGTCGAACGCGGGTTTCAACCGTCGTCCTCCCGAATGCGAGTCCAGTGTGCTAACCACTGAGCCACCTCGCGCAGTGTGTAAGTAGGCTGTTTAGGTTTTTTTTATTGGTAACGCCACGTAGCGCTCTGTATGAAAATCACTGGCTGTGCTGTGTGCAGTCTGTGGATGGTTTGCATTGTTGTTTGCTATTGTAGTGTTGGGCTGTTGGCTGTTAACAGCGCGTAGCGTTGCGCAGTTGGAGGTGAGCCGCCAGCAGTGGTGGATGTGGGGAAGTGAGATGGCGGATTTTTGAGAGCGGATGATCTGGGCGTGTGTCCATCAGAAACAGTTTCATTTGTAAGAATGGATATCATGAATTGCTATATATATTATGACTGGCAGTAGTGGCGCTCGCTGTATTGCAGTAGTTCGAGTAGCGAAGATTTTTGTGAGGTAAGTGATTTGTGAAACGTATAGGTTAATGTTAGTCAGGGCCATTCTTTTGTAGGGATTATTGAAAGTCAGATTGCGTTGCGCTAAAAAATATTGTGTGTCAGTTTAGTGTTGATCAGAATAGGTAAAGAGCGAAATGTCTGAGTACGTTCAGTTTTGCTTGGCTGTTTGAAAATCAAATAATGTAAGAGATTTATCAGCACAGTAATTCAATAATTTTTCTAAGGGGACGTTTCAAGTGTTCAGGAAGAAAAACAAAAATGTTCAGATGTGTGTGAAATCTTATGGGACTTAACTGCTAAGGTCATCAGTCCCTACCGCGCGACTGCTGCGGTCGCAGGTTCGAATCCTGCCTCGGGCATGGATGTGTGTGATGTCCTTAGGTTAGTTAGGTTTAAGTAGTTCTAAGTTCTAGGGGACTGATGACCACAGATGTTAAGTCCCATAGTGCGCAGAGCCAATTTTTTCATCAGTCCCTAAGCTTACACACTACTTAACCTAAACTATCCTAAGGACAAACACACACACCCATGCCGGAGGGAGGACTCGAACCTCCGCCGGCACCAGCCGCACAGTCCATGACTGCAGCGCCTAAGACCGCTCGGCTAATCCCGCGCGACGTTCAGGACGATCTTCGGTGTTTAATGAAGAGCGTTTAAATGTATTGATCCACATGGACCACGTCATTGTACTCGAGAACTGGCAAATGTGATGAACTGTGATCGTTTCACTATCGTGCTGCAATACTGCAGTGCAGTGAGGAAGATTCTAAAATTGGGTGTATGAATACTGTGTGCTCTAAGCCAAAATCACAAAAATCAGTGGGTAGACATACGTGCATCTCTGCTTGTTTGTCATCAACTGACTCGCGATCAACACCGAACCGTTCCTTTGGTCTATCGTTACTGGTGACGAGTAATGGTGTCTTTATCCTAACATCAGGAAAAGAAAGAAATAGTTGAGCCCAAACAAAGCAGCAACTCCGCTACAAAGTCCTGCGCGCATCCACAAAAGACAATGTTATGCATCTGGTGGAACAGTAACGGTGTAGTGTACTACTAATTGCTTCCCTGTGGTGCAGCCGTTACTGCTGACGTGTGTCAAGAAATCAGATGCCTTGCACATTCAGTCCAAAAACAACGACCAGGAGGACTGCGTGAAGTAGTGCTACTCCACGATACCACTCGCCCGCATTCTGCTAGACTGACAGAAAACACTATACGGGAGTTGTGTTGGAAAATCAGTCCTTATCCATCTTACTCGCCTGATCTTGTGCTCTCAGACTTTCACCCTTTCTGCTCTCTATCAATCAACCTCCAAGGAACTTCCCTTCCGGATGAAAATGCGCTTCGAAGATGGCTTGACGAGTTCTTTGTCTCCAAACCACGTGATTTCGCGGAGTCGATATGTTACCCCAGCGTTGGTTGGCTGTCGAAAATAGTGAAGGACAATCAACCCCATACTAAACACCAACGGCATGTCAACGCGACTGTTGTCCGAGACAAAAAAATAGTTCAAATGGCTCTGAGCACTATGGGACTTAACTTCTGAGGTCATCAGTCCCCTAGAACTTAGAACTACTTCAACCTAACTAATCTAAGGACATCACACAACACCCAGTCATGACGAGGCAGAAAAAATCCCTGACCCCGGCGGGAATCGAAACCGGGAACCCGGGCGTGGGAAGCGAGAACGCTACCGCACGACCACGAGCTGCGGACTAGAACTTAGACCTACTTAAACCTAACTAACCTAAGGACATCACACACATCCACGCCCGAGGCAGGATTAAAACCTGCGACCGTAGCGGTCGCGCGGCTCCAGACTGTAGCGCCTAGAACCGCTCGGCCACTTCGGCCAGCTGTCCGAGACAATAGATGTTCACTAGGCCACGTAGGACCCTACAGCCACGCCACGTTCGCTGAGTCGAGAGAAGGTCTTGTTTCCAACAGGACAAGTATCCACACAAACAATGTAACGAAATGTCAGCTCGTCTACCATTGTGGCGTATTCCTTTGATGCGGTAATGGTGCGTCCGATAACTCTGCGGGGTACAGGTGTTGCTATAGCCAGCGAGAACTACAGTATTGGAAGTCAGTGTAAAGGGCGGGTTCCTAAGGAAGTCATAGTACAATGTCTGTAGGATACGTGTATCAAATTTATTACGATATTAGTAGGTACATATAAGACAGAAACAGTCATGACGGAATTACATATTTCCTGGATGGAAACTGGTTGCAAGGTGGCCATAATTTCGCACTTACAAGCACTCATCCACATACTTTGCCGTGAACTACAGCCACAATTAAGTATCATTTGATAGGTTGTACATCGTATATATGAATATTTAAAGGAAACCGACATTAAAACGTACGACTTGTAAATAATTGTTAACACTTATTGCATGAAAGGTGACGGATTGTCTTTATTATCAGAACGGCGTAATGAATGGTTGCCTATACTAGTAGAGGTTGGAACGCTAGTGGAGATGAAACGGCAACCAGAAGTCAAGCTCTGGGTGGAAGGCCCGCACAAGAGTTGGTCCTGCTTAGAAACAGGAAGTAGCTAGACGGACGTCGTGGCACCTTAGCTCTGGAGCACAATGGGGTGATGGCCGGCCGCTATTGTAGCAGGACCGGAGGGATAACCGAGAACTTTGCAAATATTGGACGCAGGTGAGAGGAACGAAGCAGCGGCACCTCGGAAACCATGCAGGCTGGGTTATTTCCAAGGATTTTGACTCAGAAGCGTGCCATTGTACAAGTACAAGTTTTTCCTCGGAAACTTTCCGCGCTGGACGACAAAAAACTAAAATATCGTTGGTCGGCGTCGGAAGAATCTGTAGAGAGGGAGCATATTCCGTGGTTTCGGGAATATGAATCGTTTTCGGAATTACGAGGGTGGGGAGCAGAGCTTTGCTGGCAAGCAAACGGTGGAGAGACGAGGTCTTCCATTGTGAGCGCCCGTGTGTGACGGTCGCTCGGTATCAGCTTTGTTGGTACGGACAGGCTTGGTATCGTTGCTCTCAGGAGAGTTTATAGTTAGAACAGTTAGGCACTGTACTGTTGCGAACCTATACGATTCTGGACTTCACCTCCGGGTTGGAAGTAGTCGTTGAGTACGCAGCGTTTAGTAATTGAGAGCACCTCCTCTGTCTATATTTACGTTGAGACGTTATCTGAACTCCATCCTTGTGACTGGGAGTTCGCATTTCTCGTCTGTAGAACACAGAAAGGAGAAGACAGTATTAGAGTATATTAGTCAGAGGACCGCCATCTGCCGTCCTAGTGTTTGAAAGCGTTTATTTGTAGTTGGAGTTCTTCGATCGTCGCAGACGAGTACGAGAACCATCACATCGAAGCACCGGACGCAGTACATACAGTGATATTGCAAATTGCTTCGGCTTGTTAGGGCTATAAAGCTAAACAGCTGTGATGACAGTAGTTTATTTCCACTGAGGTTACACACCACCGTAGATCATCTTTGGAAGTAGTGTCTTCTAGTGTTTGGTAGGTTGATGATGTCAGTCATTTCACGTTATTGATATTAGACCGCGCAGTCATAATAAGGAGCAGAGTTGGGCAATTGATTAATAATTTTAGTTAGGAAATATAGACAATTGTACTTAAAGGGTTGATTTTAATCTATAATAAATATATATTGAACAACTCAATTTATCATTTAATCGTATTAGTAGCCTTCATCATTCATTTATGTTTCGATTGTAATTTATATGATAAAAAGAGCATTAAGAGCTCCTAAGATCTGCTTCAAGGGGTAGTAAGACAGGCCCAAATCATCATTGTAGCGTTTATTATTTTCCATCGCGCACATTCATTTTTACACCCGCCTGGAGTATCATTTGGATGGTATATAGGCACTCACAGTCCTCTTGTGTTTTTGGATCATTAGTAAGTTGCCCAACCTCCGTTATTCTTAATTACCTCAAAAATTTTCTTCACCATTGATTTTGTGAGGGTTTATAATTCCTGCAGTGAAATGGTCACCCACTTTCCTCATGTTCTTCTTGTGAGCTCACGTATGATCTTAAATAGCGTACCATTGCGATGAACACGCCTTGCAAGTATTCCCCAAAGTTTTTTTCACAGCGTTGCAATTCGTGCTACGTGCAGCCCAGAGCTTCGTCCAGGGCTTTACTGGACATCATCAGAGGCGCTCCTCCGCTGTCTTGCAGGCTGACTGGTCGGACGTCCGAGAACGAGATAAAAACTGTAGGAAAGGAGTCGTGGACGAAGTAACACGTGATGAGCAGAGATAATCCTTGTCAAAAATAAAACTTATCTCTTGTCAGAGATAAAATCGTCTAGCGATTCTGCAGAGCTAGTGTCCATATGTTGCTAAGTTTCATTGCCTCCTATTTCCTATTAAAATTATTCTGCTGCTTATAAATTTCGATGGCTTCTCTACATAGTCGTGGATAATAATATGACGTTGTAGATAAAATTTCTGTTTCAGATAGCTTCACATCGTGGTTTCCTGACTGAAGAGCATGCTCTGCTACAGCTGATTTCTCTATTTTTCCTAGTCGGCAAAAACTTTTGTGCTCTTTTAGCCGTGTATTTACACTCCGCTTAGTAGTTCCAGCATAAACTTTACCACACCTACACGGAATTTTGTATACACCACGTGTCGACAGAGGAGGGCGTTTATCCTCCACAGATCTGAGTAATTTAGTTATTTTCTTTGTTCGTTAACGAACGGTCTGATGTCATGATTCTGTAAAATCTTACCGATCAGATCCATTACTTTTTTAATAAAAAGGAGAGAAACTGTATTTTTCCGTCGTTGTGGCTCATACTTGTCCTTCGGTTTTCTATTCCTTGGTCGCAAAATTCTCTTTACCTCTTTCAACGAGTCGCCATTTTTCAGGAGGGCCCGCTTCAACTGTTTTATTTCTGCGTCCAGGTGTTCCGATGTGCATATCCGTTCGGCTCTGTCGACAAGACTTTTAACGACACCTCTCCTTTGATGTGGATGGTGATTCGAGTTTTTATGCAAATATCTGTCAGTATGTGTCACTTTCCGAAAAACTTTATATTCCAAACTTCCATCGAACCGTCTCATAACTAAAAGGCCTTCCGGGGTCACCGAGCGGTTCTAGGCGCTGCAGTCTGGAACCACGCGACTGCTACGGTCGCAGGTTCGAATCCTGCCTCGGGCATGGATGTGTGTGATGTCCTTAGGTTAGTTAGGTTTAAGTAGTTCTAAGTTCTAGGGGACTGATGACCTCAGATGTAAAGTCCCATAGTGCTCAGAGCCATTCCATGGCATATACACTGCCCACTAATATTTCACCCGACATTGTTAATTTTCGTACAAATATCCATGCCTTTATACTGATTTCCACTACCGTATTTACTCCCTTTCACAGCGGGCGACGCCACACTCACGCAGCAGGTAGCGACCACGCTGTAATTCCACCGGGAACACGCTCTCCTCCGACACGTCACGTCACATGGTGGTATGCCACGGTCTTATGCAGTGGTCTGCAGAGTTGGATAAACCTGCATGCACAGCGACAACAAACAAGTACCGTATTTAATCAATAAGTTAAGACCGTACACACGGGATATCTTTTGTGTGTGACCTACGCTTTGAGATTGGACTGTATATGGTGCTTGACTCTGCCAGTATTTTTCATAATTGTATGACAGGTTGGGGATTTATTCACGAACTTGCATTGTTCATATTTTGTGTAAATGCAGCTAGCCAGATGTTTGCATCGTGTGCAGATTTCTCGACCAGTACTGAATTTATAACTAGTGTTTCTGTTCAAGTAAAGGGAACAAAAACATCATTCCAGCAGGAGTGGCACCACGTCACCTTTTCAGACCAGTCCCACTTTTCTGTGTAGCATAACGATGGACATATCTTCCTATGGAGGCCCCAAGGAGATTGGACGTTACCAAACTGCATCCTTCATCACATACGTGCCCGGAATCTAGCATTATGATATGGGGTGTCATTGGGTACACAACACGATCACATATGGTTTGCATAAATTGTAATTCGGAGGACATGTGTTACATTTCTGACGTGTTAAAGTCGGTGGTTACACTCTCTCCAAGGTCTGCATGATGTTATTTTTCAACAATATGTCACAAAATCACATTTTGGCTGCACTTCTGTCACCAGCCTTGGTACAAAGGGTAATTGACTGTAGCAGCACAATTTACACCCACTGAGAACATCCGATCATGAGTTGCCGCTAGTAGCTACTGTGGAGCTTCGCTTGTGCTGTTTAGCACACCCTGAAGATTTTACAGTCCGATCTCAGGCGACCTACAGAGAAGGAAAGCACCCCATAAAATCATCGAATTTTAAGAAGACAATAATGGTTCAAATGGCTCTAAGCACTGTTGGATTTAACATCTGAGGTCACCAGTCACCTGAAGATAATAATGCTCCATAAATAAAAATGCCTTACTGAATGAGAATTAATAGAGAAAATGCGAGCACCACACAACACATAGTTATATTAATGAGAGGAGGGATCATGTATCTACAACACAAACAAGTGTTCCCTGTAAAAATCAGGTTTTTAACGTAAAGCGTAAACATCTAAATTAGCCACTGAAAATAGTGAACGAACATTTAACAAGGAGATGAGGGATTCTAATTGAGAAATCTAACCTTAGCATAGACGGCTGAACACAGCAAAAGCATAATCATGAGAATAATTCGTGGATAAACCCAATTACTGCAAGAGTGGTTAATGGTGAAAGAAAGACTACGGAAAAATAAATAAGAACATCAGTAAGATTGCCAAAGTGCATGATGAAAGCAACTAACTGTACAATTTGCTGCTGGTGGAAGATAACCAACGTCACGTCCCTACCAAAACAGTTACTCCAATGTCAGTTCATTCTTACCTTACTCGTGCAGCATAAATGTGGAAGGCGACAGCAGTAACGCCTGGAGATTCTGAGTTGAGCTCGTCCTCTGTACTCAGTATTAAAGTGGAGACTTCCTTCTATACAACAACAAGGCATGTCTAGCAGCAAGTCTTCACTCTTCGGTCTCCAGCATCAACTGTCCTCTCTCAGTGCTCCAAAACTTGGCTGTTTCTGCCAGAGCAGCGATTTGCCGGCCAATAGTGGCAGACAATGCGAGATCTATCCAGTAATAATATTGTAATAAGGTTAACCAATCTTCTAATCCTGTGGATATGGCACTTAGTAACCAATAGTGCTGCGATATGAGGAATAGGGCAGGACACCACTCCCACACAATGATTCTAATGCTAACAAATAGGACATTCTGAATGTAGCATGTAGACACACACAAGAAAGGGCGTGCTCTACAAAAAAGGAAAAAAAAACAGTATGTTCAATGAGGAAGCATTTTAGAAAAGTTTAGGTTGAACATTCTGCCGTAGTGTGACTGCTGAGACAAATGGATATTGTTTGTGAGACAGCTGGGCCTGTGAACCGCCAGGAATGTCGTGGTGGGTGAAGCGAATTCCGTTCTTGGCTGTCTGCGTTGGGAGGCAGGCCTCAGCTTTTCACACATTTATGATGCTTCTCCCTGTTCCATTAAGCAAACTCCTATCTCGTCCCAGCCAGATTGGAAGCTTTCAGCCCCGCAGAAAATAACACGCCCTTGCCCTAGTAAAAAGAAGGAAGAGGCAGTTAGCTGGGCTGTCACTGATAGTGCTGGATATTGTCTGCACTTACGATTTAGCGTAAGAGTGCGACCACGTAGACTGAAGGAGATGAGGGTATAATAGAATGAAATGTTGTGTGACAGTCTTAGGGAAAAGCTGACACATAACACCAGCCACTTCGATTGATGAAGTCTGACATGTAGTTGAAGCAGCATGGCATGACTTTGTCATCCAAGCCCAGTGTGACTTGATACACAGCAGGATTACAGCTACTGCTGTTGCCAAATATGGCAGCTGTGTGTACTAAATCACCTAGAAGTGTAATTATGTATTCTTCCATCTGTACCGTGTACACGCAATAAGTAATGTTATTTATTTCTATCCCTTCCTGATGTTGCAACTTTAGTGGCTAGCACATTCATTTAAAATGGATACAGCTTGTTTATCCTTGTCAGACAAGAGCTTGAAATTAGACTAATTTAGACCAAATAAACACTTCATTAAGCCAACTTCACATTAACTTAGTGGGAACTGCACAATTTGGAGGAATGGTGGATTACACATATGAACTAGGTATCGTCTATGACTGTTTAGCTTGACCGAAGTCAAAGAGAACCACATAAACCGACTGATGAAGACACGTAAAAGTCACATTTCTAAAACTGATTGTGTGTACTGGCTCTTGGACAAGCCAATGAGGAAGAATCAGACAAGAACTGAAAGTACGAGGGAGAACGTGTACAGCAGATTCACGATCTCAGATGACGCAATTAGAATATGCTGTTAACACTTTGACTGCTACCATCCTCTCTTCTGGAGAATGTGATAAAAAAATTAGGTGGTTATCGATAATTATGAGGAAGGAGGGTACTGCAGTCTGGATACTGAACAAAGCGGGCTCCTAAAAATAGAAGAAGGGTGGTGAGTTGGCGAGATATATGTCCTGAGACACCACACATGCTTGGTAATGTAGGTTTGCTTTTGAATGATCGCTCCGTGCATATACTTTCAGATATTCAGTGAATGTGAATGCGCCCAATGATTTTTCAGCACTCGTCCGAGCACACAATAACAAGCCCATCCGCTTATTTGTGTGCAACATGTTACATTCGTTTACAATAGGCTTGACAATGTTTGCATTTGAATGATGCAGTCATCGATCTGGCGAAGAAAACTTGGCATACCAAAATGATTTTCACATCTTCATCTGCATTACGCAAGTCAGCTTAAAGTGTGTGGGGATAGGGTAGTTTGTGCAACACTGTCATTTCCCCCTTTTCTGTTCCAATCGTAAATGGTGGATGGGGAGAACTGCTGTTGGTAACCCTGTGTCTGAGCTCTTTAATTTTACGTTAATTATCACCTCGCATAATGTAAGTCAGAGAAAGGAGGAGGCAGCAGACTGTTTTAGGAAAGCGCGTTCACGGAATTTCATCGACGAAACATACCGCGATGCACAACGGTTCTTTTGCAACGTTTGCCACTGAATGTTAATGAACGTCTCTATGACACCTCCGAGCTTATTAAACGAGGGATGACGAAACGTGCTGCTATTCCATGAATTTTTTCTGTTTTCTCCGCTGACCCTCCTAGTCTGTGTACCAGATTGACGTACAATGAAGACAGGCAACACTTTCTGATGGTTCATCCAACGAATCCAGCCCGGTACCCGCCTTCCCGAGAGTTGTTTACATATGGTAGTTCTACTTTAAATCGCTCCGTGTGTATGCTCTCAGATGTTCTATGAGTATGACTACTTCCAATCATTTTTCAGCAATTGTCTGAGCACACAATGACAAGCCGATCCGCCTATTTTGGCGAAATATGTTACACTTGTTTACGTTGAGTGTCAGTTGGCAGTCTCTACACCAAGCATGAATCCTTTTTAGGTCTTCCTACACTTGTGATTTCTCTGTAAACAACAGAAACATTCGCAGATACTCTCATGGAGCTTTTGAGGTTATACACGAGGTCATTTACACTTATTCAGGGTGTAATATACAGGGTGATTCAAAAAGAATACCACAACTTTAGGAATTTAAAACTCTGCAACGACAAAAGGCAGAGCTAAGCACTATCTGTCGGCGAATTAAGGGAGCTATAAAGTTTCATTTAGTTGTACATTTGTTCGCTTGAGGCGCTGTTGACTAGGCGTCAGCGTCAGTTGATGCTAAGATGGCGACCGCTCAACAGAAAGCTTTTTGTGTTATTGAGTACGGCAGAAGTGAATCGACGACAGTTGTTCAGCGTGCATTTCGAACGAAGTATGGTGTTAATCCTCCTGACAGGTGCTGTATTAAACGTTGGTATAAACAGTTTACAGAGAATGGGTGTTTGTGCAAAGGGAAAAGGTCTGGACGGCCGAGAACGAGTGATGAAAATGTAGCACGCATCCAGCAAGCATTTGTTCGCAGCCCAGGAAAATCGACTCGCAGAGCTAGCAGAGAGCTGCAAATTCCACAATCAACTGTATGGAGAGTCCTACGAAAAAGGTTAGTTATGAAACCTGAACGTCAACTACCCGAGGCGATGGATCGGCCGCCAGGCAGCCCGTGACAGAGCACTTCATCACTGGCCTCCAAGAAGCCCTGATCTTACCCCCTGCGATTTTTTCTTATGGGGGTATGTTAAGGATATGGTGTTTCGGCCACCTCTCCCAGCCACCATTGATGATTTGAAACGAGAAATAACAGCAGCTATCCAAACTGTTACGCCTGATATGCTACAGAGAGTGTGGAACGAGTTGGAGTATCGGGTTGATATTGCTCGTGTGTCTGGAGGGGGCCATATTGAACATCTCTGAACTTGTTTTCGAGTGAAAAAAAACCTTTTTAAATAATCTTTGTAATGATGTATAACAGAAGGTTATATTATGTTTCTTTCATTAAATACACATTTTTAAAGTTGTGGTATTCTTTTTGAATCACCCTGTATATCTTCAAATTTGGAGTGTTATTAAAGGAAAAAAATTACATGTACAAATTTTAGATAAATTAGAGAAGATAAAAAAACTTGTTGTGTAAGACAAGTGGACCATTTCCCCCGCCGTGTTCTTGAAGAGTTTGACGCGGTACATCCCTTACACCAAATTGTAAGCATCTCTCACTTACAGAAGTGTGTTCTGGCGTCTGTGGAGGCTATCATCACTAAGGAAGCATTATTCAGCAGCCACAAAAGCCAAGTTTGGGAGCTGGAAAATCCTAAGGGACCTACAGAGATATAGCAAAAATGTTATTGACGACTACCTGAGTGGCGACTATCTTCCTTCTAACACGCTCGGTAGGGGCAATTACCGTATTTTTCTCCATCAAGTACTACAGAAATCGTTGGAGACTATCCCAGTATAAGTCTGGCAACGATAATAATCCTAGAGTGACTCACCACTGTCTGCTGTCGATGTCGAGAACATTTCCCCAGTTGTGCTATAGGGACAGTTGAATCAGTACCGCCGGCCGGGATGGCCGTGCGGTTCTAGGAGCTACAGTTTGGAGCCGAGCGACCGCTATGGTCGCAGGTTCGAATCCTGCCTAGGGCATGGATGTGTGTTATGTCCTTAGGTTAGTTAAGTTTAAGTAATTCTAAGTTCTAGGCGACTGATGACCTCAGAAGTTAAGTCGCATAGTGCTCAGAGCCATTTGAACCATTTTGAATCAGTATCGTGGCCACCACGTTTTTCCAACCTCACTCCAATGGATTTCTTTTTGGTGTGGTGTTGTGTGAGGTAAGGCGTTTGGTCCACGAGATATGGAAAGACACTCCAGAGGAGCTGGTTGTCCGTTTGGGTGAAGCTGCATCCACTAATTGTAAAACAGCAGATTGTTTTCAGTGCGTTAAACAATCACTACCACGCAGGTAGCAGTTGAGCATTAATGTAAACAGACAACATTCTCAGCAACACATCTAAAACAACATCTATCACACGGCATATTGAACACCGTCTCTGAACTTGCGTCAAAAAATGTGTGTGAATTCCTAAGGGACCAAACTGCTGAGGTCATCGGTCCCTAGACTTACACACTACTTAAACTAACTTACGCTAAGGACAACGCACCGACCATGCCTAAGGGAGGACTCGGACCTACGGCGGGAGGGGCTGCGCAGCCCGTGACATGGCGCCTCACTTGCGTCAAAACCTTCACGGACAATTAGTGACATTTTTATCTTATAAAACGTGTTTCTTTTTATCCCCTTTAAATACTTTAAAATTTTGTACACCTAGTTTTATTACACCATTTATAGTAAATAACTACGGTCCTATAGCACCTCGCTGGCGTACTTCTGAAGGTACTTTAACGTCTAAAGATTTCTCTGTAGTAAGAATGACGTGCGTTGTTGTATTTGCTAGGAAGTCTTCCGTCAAATTACAAACCTGATCTAATATTCCGTACTCTCCTATTTGTTTCACTAGGTGGCTGTGCGGAACTATACCGAACGCTATCTACTACCTACGCCTCGTGGACTAATAGAGCCAGAAATCTGCTTGTGACAGCATCTCAGTGAAAACGCCATAGTGCACAGCAGTCAGCCTCTCTTATTACGAGGCCGAACAGCAAGAAGGGAATGCACCACGTCGACGCACCGTGTTTAATCTCATACAGGGTGTTTCAAAAATGACCGGTATATTTGAAACGGCAATAAAAACTAAACGAGCAGCGATAGAAATACACCGTTTGTTGCAATATGCTTGGGACAACAGTACATTTTCAGGCAGACAAACTTTCGAAATTACAGTAGTTACAATTTTCAACAACAGATGGCGCTGGGGTCTGGGAAACTCTATAGTACGATATTTTCCACATATCCACCATGCGTAGCAATAATATGGCGTAGTCTCTGAATGAAATTACCCGAAACCTTTGACAACGTGTCTGGCGGAATGGCTTCACATGCAGATGAGATGTACTGCTTCAGCTGTTCAATTGTTTCTGGATTCTGGCGGTACACCTGGTCTTTCAAGTGTCCCCACAGAAATAAGTCACAGGGGTTCATGTCTGGCGAATCGGGAGGCCAATCCACGCCGCCTCCTGTATGTTTCGGATAGCCCAAAGCAATCACACGATCATCGAAATATTCATTCAGGAAATTAAAGACGTCGGCCGTGCGATGTGGCCGGGCACCATCTTGCATAAACCACGAGGTGTTCGCAGTGTCGTCTAAGGCAGTTTGTACCGCCACAAATTCACGAAGAATGTCCAGATAGCGTGATGCAGTAATCGTTTCGGATCTGAAAAATGGGCCAATGATTCCTTTGGAAGAAATGGCGGCCCAGACCAGTACTTTTTGAGGATGCAGGGACAATGGGACTGCAACATGGGGCTTTTCGGTTCCCCATATGCGCCAGTTCTGTTTATTGATGAAGCCGTCCAGGTAAAAATAAGCTTCGTCAGTAAACCAAATGCTGCCCACATGCATATCGCCATCATCAATCCTGTGCACTATATCGTTAGCGAATGTCTCTCGTGCAGCAATGGTAGCGGCGCTGAGGGGTTGCCGCGTTTGAATTTTGTATGGATAGAGGTGTAAACTCTGGCGCATGAGACGATACGTGGACGTTGGCGTCATTTGGACCGCAGCTGCAACACGGCGAACGGAAACCCGAGGCCACTGTTGGATCACCTGGTGCACTAGCTGCGCGTTGCCCTCTGTGGTTGCCGTACGCGGTCGCCCTACCTTTCCAGCACGTTCATCCGTCACGTTCCCAGTCCGTTGAAATTTTTCAAACAGATCCTTTATTGTATCGCTTTTCGGTCCTTTGGTTACATTAAACTTCCGTTGAAAACTTCGTCTTGTTGCAACAACACTGTGTTCTAGGCGGTGGAATTCCAACACCAGAAAAATCCTCTGTTCTATGGAATAAACCATGTTGTCTACAGCACACTTGCACGTTGTGAACAGCACACGCTTACAGCAGAAAGACGACGTACAGAATGGCGCACCCACAGACTGCGTTGTCTTCTATATCTTTCACATCACTTGCAGCGCCATCTGTTGTTGAAAATTGTAACTACTGTAATTTCGAAAGTTTGTCCGCCTGAAAATGTACTGTTGTCCCAAGCATATTGCAACAAACGGTGTATTTCTATCGCTGCTCGTTTAGTTTTTATTGCCGTTTCAAATATACCGGTCATTTTTGAAACACCCTGTATATAGTATGCAGGACGACTCAGCTGTTGCAGTGTTCGAGAAAGATTTGAATTATGCTTCAACACCAAGGACAACTCCAACCCGAGATGTCATAGTTGGCATAGAACAGGCAGTTTTGAAGCTTCCCCGTGACGTTGCAGAAGAAGTTAGGGGGGACACTCGCCGAATTTTAACACGGACAAAGAACTCGTTATTTTACCCGCCGACAAGGGGAACGCCACCGTCCTTCTCTCGTGAATTGAATACAACAACAAGGTGGAAGCGCTGCTCGACGATCCTGCCTATCGCAGGCTAAGAGACTATCCGACTGTCAAAATCCAGAGAAAAACATTAGATCTTCTCAAGAAGAGTTCTATTCCTTCTAAAGAGACTACGAGCCTACGTCAACGGGCTTCAGTTCCCCCAAGACTGTACGGCCTATCAAAGAGACATAAGGATGGGACTCCTCTTCACCCAATACTGAGCAACATTGGAGCTCCGATCTATTTGCTATCCAAATAGCTTACTGCACTGTTGGGAACTCTCATAGGCAGGTGTGATCACCATATCCGGAATTCCGAGGACGCCTCATGACACTTAAGCTACAAGCGTCAGATACCTTGGTTACTTTCGACGTTGTGTCTTTGTTTACGAAAGTATCTCTGCAGGATTCGTTAGAGCCTATAACCAACCAGTTTGAGAACGACATTGTGGCATTATTTAAACATGTGCTTACCTCAACTTATTTCTTATTCAATGACCAGTATTTTGAACAAGTGGATGGTGTCGCCATGGGAAGTAATCTGTCTCCCATGGAGGTCAACTATTTTTTGGAAGACTTTGAGAAGAAAGCACTGAATTCGGCAAGTCTCAAACCTTCCTGCTTCTGGCGATATGCAGACGATAGATTTGTGGTGTGGCCCCACGGAATAGAGACATTATCTGTGTTTTTTCGGCATCTGAACTCGCTCCATCCCAATACACAGTTCGCAACGGAAGTGGAAGAGAATAGCATTTTACCATTCCTGGACGTCATAGAAGAAAAGCTGATGGTACACTGGAATACAGCGTCTATCGTAAATCAGCTCATACGGAGCTATATTTGCGGGCCACAAGTTGTCATCACCCTGCGCAACGCGGTAGTGTCTTACGCACTTTGGTGCGTAGAGCACATGTGGTCTCTGATGTCGAAAGTCTACCTGATGAGCTTCAACACCCGAGAACGGTATTCCAACAGAATGGCTATTCCGAGAGGCATATACGCCATGCATTCCGTTCTAAGCAAACTCCAAGCAGAGATGTAAATGACGATGCGGAGACACCCACTGGAATAGCGTTCTTGCCCGGTTTTGGCGGCATGTCTTCAAGGGAAGAAAGAATCCTCAACCAGCAACATTGAGGAATTTATTGTGCTCGGTCAAAGACGAACTTGGCCTTAGGAAAGGTGGCGTGTATAAAATCCCATGCCAATGTGGAAAATCTTATACTGGGTAGACATGCCTAACCGCGTAAGAACGTTCCGTCGAACACCATCGTCATACACGCCTGAGGTAGCCTGATAAATCAGTGGTAGCGGAGCACTGATTGGACACGGGACATCGCATGCTTTACGAACAGACGGACAGTTTATCCCCAGCGTCGTCTTTACGGGACTGTGTTGTTAAGGGGGCCATACATATCCATATGGAGGACAATCTTATCAAAAGGGATGCAGGTTTCCAACTAAGCGCCGCCTGGAATCCAGCACTGGCTGCCATTAAATCAAAACAGGGAAAACAAGAACTTCAGATTCATCACGTGACGCAAAGAACTACTGAGATTTAATCCAGCCTTTAACCACAGGGGCGTCCGGCAGCGAAGTCATTGCCCATAGCGCACGAGCGGGTCGCCTTTCTGCGGCTCCCTGCGGGGCCACTAGGGGCGTCGCTTTCCTCCAAGTAGAGCGTTTTCCCGCGCACGCGTATTGCCTGCTCCCGGCATGATAAGTTCTGGCGTCGCTTCGTGATTATCATCAGTCGCGCCTCGCAGCAGCGACATTAGCAGCTACCATCACTAGATGATGTCGAGCAGTTGCATCGATCCCGGGTTCGATTCCCGGCGGGGTCAGGGATTTTCTCTGCCTCGTGATGGCTGGGTGTTGTGTGCTGTCCTTAGGTTAGTTAGGTTTAAGTATTTCTAAGTTCTAGGGGACTGATGACCATAGATGTTAAGTCCCATAGTGCTCAGAGCCATTTGAACCAGTTGCATCGATGAAATATTGTGCGAGTTACACAATACGATCCGGCGGCAAACCCGAGAAGCGGATTTGCAACAGATCCGTCGGGAAAGCACGAAAAGTCATAAATCATCTATAGCTGCATATCGCCAGGACCGTAGTCGCTCTACTAATTTTCACAAATCTCACGAACTTGCTCGGTAGCCGTGCAGTCATTATCGAAAAGTAAGAGAAGCTATCGAAATAATTAAACAGCATAACAGTATGAACAGAGAGAGGATTGCTTCAAGTTATCGACCACCTGGCTGTCAGCGATCACAGTCGAGCGGGATGCTTGTGTTCGCCAGGCAGTAGATCCTTGGAAACTTGTGGTAAGGTCTTATCGGACCGAACTGCCGAGTTCATCGGTCCCTAAGCTTACGCATTACTTAATCTGACTTAAACTAACTTACGCTAAGGACAACACACACACTCATGCCCGAAGGAGGACTCGAACCTCCGACGGAGGGAGCCGCGTGGACCGTGAAGAGGCGTCCTTAAGCCCGGTCCACACGCAACGATCTGTCTGCACAGACATCGGCACAGATGTCTGTACATGCAAAAGATCGCTGCAAATGTGGTGTGTTCACACGACACAAACCCCAATCTACTACTCGCCTGCCATCTGTCGGTGTAGAAAAGGAATATCAGTGGCAAGCGACTACGCTCCCCGTAAACATCAAAAATTTAATTCAGTTATTTTGAAGTATAGAAATGGAGGAAGTTCTGTTGTGGTCTGTGTTCGCAATTTGTGTTGCAAGAAACATTCAGACCAACCGCATGAAACAGAGAAAGCGGCCAAATGGTGTAGACAGTGGCAGCTAAAGCGAAAGCAGTTTTCTCACGTAAATTTACTACCAGAGTTGTAGGGCGAACCTAAAACAATGACAAGTATATTCATGTTTCTATTTATAACAGTAGTTAATTTTCTATTATGTTTGCACACAAATATATTCTTTTGAATAAACTTTTGATAAACGTATGAAAAATATATTGTTTTACATTACGTCGTGTTCCATTTCCTCGCACATTGACACTCCAATTTCATCTTCAATTGTACTCCTGCTTGGTCTTGACGTTTCTTGATCACTAAGAAAGCCAAGCAGATCAAAATACCATAACGTTGGCTGGTATTCTTGATCTACTCTGAACTTTGGATAACTCTTTTCGGTAAACAGTTCGCAACGATTTTTTTTTATTGCTGTTTCTCTGTTTGCCCAGGCGTCAACTGCCCGCAATTTTTCAATTAGAGCATTGAATGCTGCTGTCTTTTTGTCTCGGTCACTGTATTCTTTACTTTTAATCCTCGACAAACATGGGTGTTATCTATATATTTCAATGTATTCACTTAAAAACTCTCGAGAGCACTGACGAGTATCAGCCATTTTAATGCCCTGTGTGCACAAATACAAACACTAGACTGAGCAAACTGCTGTTTCGCGCCAGATTTGCGGCGATCTCCTGTCCACACGCTCCAACTTGTCTGCGCAGATGTGGTTTGAACCCACAGATTTGAGAGGTTTCGCTCAAACCTTCAACTCCGACTTCCAGGTTTGCACACACCTCAGTTGGTCCACACGCAACTATCTGTCTGCGCATATGTGATGTGCGCAGACATTTGCGCAGATAGATCGCTGCGTGTGGACGAGCCTTTAGACGCGCGGTTACCCCGCGCACCGCAGCAAATCCACGTGTCTCGAGTTCACCAGAAAAACAAGCGGCCACAACAGAACTACCTGCGGCATCAACGTCTTGCTCCGGAAAACACTATCCCGGTGCAAGTTGCTGCTTTGCGTCTGCCTACCAGTGGCCTGACTTAGCAATAACCATCCGTACAAAAATGATTCAAATGGCTCTGAGCACTATGGGACTTAACATCTGAGGTCATCAGTCCCCTAGAACTTAGAACTACTTAAACCTAACTAACCTAAGGACATCACACACATCCATGCCCGAGGCAGGATTCGAACCTGCGACCGTTGCGGTCGCGCGGTTCCAGACTGAAGCGCCTAGAACCGCTCGGCCACACCGACCGGCTCCTTCCGTACAGCCTGCCGTCAATAGAAATCTATACCTAGAATTGTCCAGTTGCAATAGGTCCATGATTAAGGAATTTGTTGCTAGCGCACTCGAGCAGATGTAATTTCGATGGATTGGTCAGGCGCTGCCTGCGATATGTAAACTATAAGAGAATCTCAGACCAGAGAGCAGTGTTGTCAGCAGTAGGAACTGTGTAGCAGTTGGAGTAAGTAGTTGCTAACGGCCAGTCGTGTGTGTCGAGTTGGCTGGGCCGGTCGTGGGGAGCGATGGCGGAGCCTGAGCGTTGTAGTATAAGGTAAAAGCAGCCTCGCGCATATCTAATATTGTTACATCAAGTCCCATGTAAATGCATTTAAAAAGAAATCTCTTAGTAATAATCTTTCTTATAAAAATTAACTTTTGACAATCATTCAACTCAATCTAAAGATTTTACTAATTTCTCCAATCCTTGGTCATCCTGATTATTGTAAAGAAAAATCAGTTGTTTCTTTTTATACATGACAAATCCATCGGCCAACATTGCACTGAGCTGTGCCAGAAAAAATTCTTATAGGAGCAGATATATACGCGTTATCCGGCGACCTTATTGAGGTAAGAATTTTCTATTTATTCAGAATGATCTTTCAGGGCCATGACGCAGCACTGCTGACGTCCAAAATTTACCAGTTTAAATTCACAGTCAATTATTGAAAGGTTATAAGTGAGCCACAATTTTTTTATTGAGAGATTAGTCGCATTATATTATTGATAGGATACGCAGTTTATTTATTGGGTGGTTACGCTAAATGTCAATGTTATAGTTATATTTTTTTACTGTTGGGAGGTTTCGGAACTTTTCTGTTGGGAGGTTACACTAAATGTGAATATTATTTATATTATTTTACTGTGGGGAGGTTACACAGTGGCGCCCCAGAATGTGACGATGACAACAACGTGACAACCTAAATAAGACAGTATGTAGCAGCAGACAATCACCAAATCCAGCAGTTAGTCGCCCTCAAATTGACAGCTCCATTCGACCGAAACATCGGTGTTTTATTTGTTTTAGTGTTTAGCACTGACGCGGCGTAACATCCAGAATGACTTTATTCAAATTGATCCCGGCCTTGGAAGCCTACAAACTTATAAGATCTAGCTTGGTTTAAAATGATCGTTGTGGAATCCATGGTAATTCCAACAAATCAGATACGACACAAACCGTAAGTATAAAACTTTTCCAATACTGGTGTTACTGATATAGGCATAACATACTCGTAGCTGTGGGTTTCCTGGTCGGATATGTTTTTGAAAATGGCACCTGCGCATTTTCCAATCACTATAAATGGTTAGTTCTTCCATGGATATACAATGTGCCTGACAGGGATGGTTTCTTTCGCATTTTGTGGAATCATACGCATATGGTGTGAAAAGTGGCAGTTGGCTTTAAATAATGAAAAGTGTGCAGTCATACACATGAGTACTAAATGGAATCCGCTAAATTTCGGTTGCATGTTAAAAAAAGACAAATCGAAATTCTGTAAATTCAACTAAATTATTAGGGATCACAATTCGGAATGCCTTCAATTGGAACGCTCACGCAAATAACGCTGTGGGTAAACCAAACCAAAGACTGCGATTTATTGGCAGAACACTTAGAAAATGCAACAGGGCTGCTAAAGAGACTGCTTACACTACGCTTGTCTTCCTTCCTCTCGAGTACTGCTACGCAGTTTGGGATCCGCACCAGATAGGATCGACGAAGGACATCGAAGAAGTTCACAAAACGTCAGCTAGTTTTGTGATACGGCGATATTGGGGAGCGAATGCCACAGATATGGTACGCGAATTGGGGTGACATCCAATAAAACGAAAGCGTTTATCGTAGCGGTGAGATCTCTTCACGAAATTTAAATCTCCAGTGTTCTGATACGAATTTGAAAATCTTTTCTTGATATCCACATACATAGGCAGAAGTCACATACACAATAAGATAAGAGAAATCAGAGCTAGTACGGAAAATTTTAAGTGATGGTTTTTCCCGCGCGCTCTTCTATTATGGAACAATGAAGAAAGGACTTGAAGATGGTTCGATGAACCTTCTACCAGGACTTAATTGTGAACTGCAGAATAATCATGTAAATGTAGATATCTCGTCAGGTCCACTCGCTTTGCCTCTTCTAAGTGGTTTAGTGGATTATTCTCCAGCGGTCCCTTATACCGATACTTGTTTTGCTGACGTTCGTGTGACAATTAAAAGGAAGAACAGCTGTATGATCTTGCTGAGTAAAACAATTTCAGATAAATAAATTTAGTATTTATTCCTTTTCTCTTTCATCTTTCGTTTCGATAGCACTATGATCGATGAGAGCCTAGACAGATGACTTAACATGAAACCATTACTCTTTAGGATTTTCTGTCACATCGTTAAACACAGTTTTACTTTCGAATCCGTTGAATGCTTCAGGTATGGTCCAACTTACGCAAATTTTGGCTTCGTTCAGTTTCATTTTGTCTACTAAAGATTGGTTACTTTTAAATTTTCTCGTCTCCCGTTCCGTTTACCTATGACGCATTAGAAACAATATTGTTGCTACTCCTTAGTATACGCCTGAAACCGCTTTCCCAGTCGACGACGTTGCAAACGCACACCTGCGTGGTCCAGGTTGCAGTTTAGATTCCTGGTGGCGGATGAAATTTTACCACCAGCATTTGGTCGGAAAGAGGAGGAAGGGCGTTGTTTAAAGTTTTTGATCTTCAGGCTTGACGTTTACATCCTGTATCAAATTCCAAATTTCTTGTCATTGTGTCATAAACTGAGGGACACTGCTGATGATGACCCGTACGTTGCCTGGGGTATTAAACCTGACGGTCTCTTGGTGCTATTGTTTCTCTCTCTTTTTTTATGATGCTGCCGCTGTTTGACTGTGATAATTTTTATTTTATTGTTATACAATTCAGATTTCGGCTTTAAAGCATTTTCAAATACAAAAAATGGATTAAACAATAGAAGTATAAATCAGACATGATGAAGGCTAAAATGGCTCTGAGCACTATGGAATTTAACTTCTGAGGTCATCAGTCCCCTAGAACTTAGAACTACTTAAACCTAACTAACCTAAGGACATCACACACATTCATGCCCAAGGCAGGATTCGAACCTGCGACCGTAGCGGTCGCGCGGCTCCAGACTGTAGCGCCTACAACCGCTCGGCCACCGCGGCCGGCCAAGATGAAGGGTAACCATGAAAAGTAGTGTATAAATACAACTCTTCTTTACCCTATTTGTATGTCAAAAGACATCAGCTTGGTGCGAAATAAAAGTCCTTGTCGAAAAAGCATATCTGGTTCAAATGGCTCTGGGTGTTGTGTGATGTCCTTAGGTTAGTTAGGTTTAAGTAGTTCTAAGTTCCAGGGGACTGATGACCATAGATGTAAAGTCCCATAGTGCTCAGAGCCATTTGAACCATCAAATGGCTCTGAGCACTGTGGGGCTTAACATCTGAGGTCATCAGTCCCCTAGAACTTAGAACTACTTAAACCTAACTAAGCTAAGGACACCACACACATCCATGCCCGAAGTAGGATTCGAACCTGCGACCGCAGCGGTCGCGCGGTTGCTGCCTGGAGCGCCTAGAACCGCTCGTCCACCGCGGCCGGCGCATATCTGGTCATACAGACCATATCTGTCACTAGGAAAAATGAACACATCTCCACAACGGCTAAATTTATAGCAGACTTCCATTTCTGGACCTTGTAGCACAACTGTTATATGAAACTGTTACCCAATAAACAGATACACACCACACTATTGTGTCTGAACAACAACTGACATGGACACAGAAGAAGCGATCTTCCAGATATCGCCTGGGAGACTACAGAGTCTGCACAATGCAATCTGTGATGTGTATGGGAACAAGGTAGCTGAACTGTTCATTTGGCGTGATAATTACATTATATCTGCAAACATTCTTACAAGACAGAGTGTAAAGTGTATTACATTCAGGTCCCCAAATAAAGTTTACATGTAAACATCGTCAAGGGTCTTACCGTAATATATTTGCAAGAAACATGAAATTTCTACGTTGTAACACAGTGAATTATGTGAAACATGGTGCACTATACAAGCCAGTAGTAATATGTATCGTTACAAATGGCAACAGAAGCACACAAATTCTCCTAAAAGCTCCTCATACCAGCACAGTCAAGAAAACCACAACACAGTGGTGACGAAATGGTGGGGAGGGGGAAGGAACATGAATCCAGCTGTGGAGCCAACAGAAACTCGGGGCCGCGCGGAGTGGCCGCGCGGTTTAAGACGCTATGTCACGGACTGCGCGGCACCTCCCTCCGGAGGTTCGAGTCCTCCCTCGGGCATGGGTGTGTGTCTGTGTGTTGTTCTCCACATACTTTACTTTAAGTAGTGTGTAAGACTAGGGACTGATGACCTCAGCAGTTTGGTCCCTTAGGAATTCACACACATCTGAACATTTAGAACCTGAGACATTATTTGAACTGGATAGGGGTGGTAGTGGTATGGGTGGCAAGGAACGGTTGGAATCGAGGAATGATGGGGTACTCTGAAAAATGGGGCAAGGTGACTAACGCTACTAATAATAATGGATAGCAATTTAACATTTGGTATAATACCAAGTTGTTGAAATAGTAGGATATTCTTTAAACAGGAACCACATGAAATATACTGTGTAGTAGAATAATTGTAGATTTTCTGTGGCTGTTACATAATGGCTGCATCCATGGTCCTTTCCCTTCCCTTCGTTTTGTCACCATTGTGTTATGATTTTCTTGGTTGTGACTCTATGAGGGACTTTTGGGAGCATTTGTGTACTACTGTTGTAGTTCTTGACGATGCACATTACTACTCGCTCATATAGTGCACTATGTTTCACATAATTCACTGTATTATAAGGTAGAAATTCTATGTTTGGTACAAATACATTATGTTAAGAACCTTCACAATGTTTGCACGTGAACTTTAATAGTATACTTCCATGTAACATACTGTAAGTACTGTTACATGGAAATGTATGCAAAAATAATGTAATTATCACGCAAAATGAACAGTTCAGCTAACACGCTACAGACTTCTCTCAGGCGATCTTTGTAAGATCGTTTCATCTGTGTACGTGTCAGTTGTTGTTCAGACACAATAGTGTGGCGTATACCTGTGTATTGGTTAACAGTTTCATATCACAATTGTGCTACGGGGTCCAGAAATGGAAGTCTGCTATATATTTAGTCATCCTGGAGATGTTCTCACTTTCACTAGTGACAGATCTGGCCTTCATGACCAGATATGTTTTTTCAACAAGTATTTTATACCAGTCTGATGTCTTTTACATATAAAAACGTAAAGAACCATGGTATTTATAAAGTATTTTTCGTGGTTACCCTGATCTTGTTTTTGTAATTTATATTACTATTGTTTATTCTAGTTTTGTACTCGGAAGTGGTCTAAGACCGAAATCTGGGTCGTTTAACATTAAAATAAAATTTATTACGGCTTAATGGTGGCACCATCATTAAAAACCCAACCAAAATAATAATTACAGATACATTAAAGTCACAGCTGTTACACAGGGTGAAGAAAGGACCCATTAATGGTGGAGGCAGAAAATAATGCTAGCAACCAGTCAGCTGTTATTCCACTTCTCAATGGCCAAGGACTACTTGGTCGAAGGTAGTGCCGTTCTAACCTGTTACCGTGGCTGAGAGCTCGAGAACATTTTACTGAAAGCGTTCTCCCTACCAGAACGAATTAGCTCATCAGCTGATGATACTGCAACAGTTTTCTGAACATTGCTTATTATGCAGTAATAGTCTTTTGTGAAACGCGCAGGAGAAACTATCGCTCAAGAGGCAACTGATTAACACTGACTACCCAACAACGAAGATAACGGGATAAATAATATGTTCATGCTATTACGTAAGGTAAGATATAAACCTACGAATACACGAACCTTTAAACTGAGACGCTTAAATTTAATTTCCTCATTAATCGGAAAATTCTAACGAGACCCTTAATGTACAAATTTGTCTCATTACACTCGCTGAATTTTCCGTAAAAATCTCATTCTCTAATTATGAGAATACGTCGCCTGCTTTTTTTCCGATCTCTGCAAGCGATCTGATTCCCTCAATGAGTCCCGTTTTCCACTTTCTGCCAAACAATGGGCTGCACTCGTGAATCTGGTCTCGTGAGAAGCGGCTCGAAACGGTCGCGTGACGATTTGATAGTGGGACCAACGTTTATAGCTCAATTTGGGGAGCAATAGCCTCCCGACGGAGAAATGAACCAGTCCTTGGAGGACCTCGGAATAATTTTCACACGTACTGAAATGAACGATAAGCTGTCTCTTCAATTTCACCTTCACACCCCTAACATGGGAATAGACGAAAAAAGTTATTTGTCTCAATTTTATCAATATACTTATTTTTTACGTAAGGTGAAACTGAGATGTTACAAAAAGGTACGGCCAAACTTTCAGGAAACATTCCTCACACACAAATAAAGAAAATATGTTATGTGGACATGTGTCCGGAAACGCTTACTTTCCATGTTAGAGCTCATTTTATTACTTCTCTTCAAATCACATTAATCATGGAATGGAAACACACAGCAACAGAACGTACCAGCGTGACTTCAAACACATTGTTACAGGAAATGTTCAAAATGTCCTCCGTTAGCGAGGATACATGCATCCACCCTCCGTCGCATGGAATCCCTGGTGCGCTGATGCAGCCCTGGAGAATGGCGTATTGTATCACAGCCGTCCACAATACGAGCACGAAGAGTCTCTACATTTGGTACTGGGGTTGCGTAGACAAAAGCTTTCAAATGCCCCCATAAATGAAAGTCAAGAGGGTTGAGGTCAGGACAGCGTGGAGGCCATGGAATTGGTCCGCCTCTGCCAATCCATCGGTCACCGAATCTGTTGTTGAGAAGCATACGAACATTTCGACTGAAATGTGCAGGATATCCATCGTACATGAACCACATGTTGTGTCGTACTTGTAAAGGCACATGTTCAAGCAGCACAGGTAGAGTATCCCGTATGAAGTGTACCCGTGGGGCCAATCAGCCGCTGATAGTGCCTGCACACGCTGTACATGGTAAGGAAACAACTGGTTCTCCCGTAGCACTCTCCATACAGTGACGTGGTCAACGTTATCTTGTACAGCAACAACTTCTCTGACGCTGACATTAGGGTTACCGTCAACTGCACGAAGAATTGCCTCGTCCATTGCAGGTGTCCTCGTCGTTCTAGGTCTTCCCCAGTCGCGAGTCATAGGCTGGAATGTTCCGTGTTCCCTAAGACGCCGATCAATTGCTTCGAACGTCTTCCTGTCGGGACACCTTCGTTCTGGAAATCTGTCTCGATACAAACGTACCGCGCCACGGCTATTGCCCCGTGCTAATCCATACATCAAATGGGCATCTGCCATCTCCGCATTTGTAAACACTGGTGGTGGTGGTGGTGGTGGTGGTGGTTGTTGTTGGGATGTTTAAGGGGGACTAAACAGCTTGTAAACACTGCACTGACTGCAAAACCACGTTCATAATGAACACTAACCTGTTGATGCTACGTACTGTTGTGCTTGATGCTAGTACTGTAGAGCAATGAGTCGCATGTCAACACAAGCACCGAGGTCAACATTATCTTCCGTCAATTGGGCCAACTGGCGGTGAATCGAGGATGTGGCCGTGCGGTTCTAGGCGCTACAGTCTGGAGCCGAGCGACCGCTACGGTCGCAGGTTCGAATCCTGCCTCGGGCATGGATGTGTTGATGTCCTAAGGTTAGTTAGGTTTAATTACATCTAAGTTCTAGGCGACTAATGACCTCAGAAGTTAAGTCCCATAGTGCTCAGAGCCATTTGAACCATTTGTTTGTGTGAGGAATGTTTCCTCAAAGTTTGGCCGTACCTTTTTGTAACACCCCGTATATATATATATATATATATATATATATATATATATATATATAAAAACGCAACTCGCTCTCTCTCTCTCTCTCTCTCTCACTCACACACACAGCCCGCATCTCGTGGTCGTGCGGTAGCGTTCTCGCTTCCCACGCACGGGTTCCCGGGTTCGATTCCCGGCGGGGTCAGGGATTTTCTCTGCCTCGTGATGGCTGGGTGTTGTGTGCTGTCCTTAGGTTAGTTAGGTTTAAGTAGTTCTAAGTTCTAGGGACTGATGACCATAGATGTTAAGTCCCATAGTGCTCAGAGCCATTTGAACCATTTTGAACACGAACACACACACACACATACACACACACACACACACACACACATATATATATATATATATATATATATATATATATATATATATATATATGTGTGTGTGTGTGTGTGTGTGTGTGTGTGTGTGTGTGTGTAAGCAACAATCCCGCACTGTGGCGTTCCTCTTTTCAAACACACGAATACACGAACGTGATGAAGTGGTGCTGAAATCTCTGTAAATGGTACTATTATATACTCGGCCACAAGGAAAGACCAGTTTGTGACGACTGTGCTGCAGATATATTTTCATACGTCACATTAATTTCAATACTTCTTTGATCTTTGCAAGTATTGTTTTCCTCCTGGTACATATTGCTTGATGGCGTAGGTTATTACGGTTTTGCCACTGAATCAGTATGTTAATCATCTTTGGCAATCTATTATGAATATTTAATTCTATGTTAATATTTCCGTTTCTTCCCCTACATATTAAACTGTCCTTGTATATGGTTTTTCCAAATGTGAAAAAATTTTCCAAGGTGCAACATAGTCATATACCTAGTAACACATATTCTAATTAAATGTAAAATATACAAACTTCCAACATGCTGGATGTTGTAGGACAGCAGTTTTTATTGAATTATGATGCAAGAAAACAGACAGCGTTACGAATGAAATAGTTGATTATTTAGTAAGAGACGTGTTCATCGTTAATATCAATTGCCTTATTTGGATATTAGCCCGAAACCGGTCACCTACTGGTGAAACACGTATGTAACATAGCAGCGATGGCGAGGCATTGTAGCATCTGTGACCAGAGAGTATGCGCTTGACCGCGCGAGTGTTGCGAGCGGATCTCAATAACAGTAATGAAAAAGTTGGCACTGTTGCACAAGAATCAAGTAGCACACGTGTAGGTACAACAGAATCACATAAAGACAAGACTAATGCAGTCACTGAACAATGTTCAGCGAACGAAACACAGATACATGAAATTAATGCAGTCACTGAAGAATGTCCTAAAAACGAAGTACAGATTTGCGACGAAATTAATTTAGAGTCAGTGGAAGTTTCACACACTCCGAATACGGAAGATGACGAGAAATTTGCACGACACAACAACCAGATTGACGAAAGTATTAAAGTAACAGAATTAACAATTATTTCAGTCACCAATACGTCACAGAATCCGCCACTTAGTGAACATTTGTCAGACTTACGCAGCGCGTATAATGTGAGCAATTTACAGAGACTACGAGACGTAAAATCCGAAAAGCTACGCGACTTAAAATATGAAAAGCTACGCAACTTGAAGTACGAAACGACACAGACAAACAGATTCACACACAAACCCGAACGTGTTTTCAAATTCAATGACGAGAACGTAGATTACGAGCAATTTTTATCCACCAGAAAATGTAAGGAATTTAATAATGACAGAACACAGGTACACGCTTTGAGCTGTATACGACAATTTATTTTTGTGCTTTCACCGCTATTGCGTGTAATGCAGAAACTAGCTTTGAACCAGATGCGACAATTTATTTTTGTATTTTCATCAGCATTGCCTATAATGCAGAAATTTGAATTAGCACGGATACAACAATTTGCCTTTGGAATTTTACCGCCATTTCCTGCAACGCAAAAGCTAAAATTGATTTGCAGTGCGTAATAGACCTCAGGGGATTCATTACGCTTTAATGAATATGTGCCGTAGCGAGCATAGGGCCCCGAGCTGTAGTAGTGCTGTTTCATCTTTAGTTTTCTGCACTGCTGCCTTTTCTTCTACTATCCTTTATATCTATCAAAACTGCTCTTTAACTATTGCTCTTTCTAGAATTAAGAAACATATGTAATGAAAACCGGATATGACAAATATTTTACCGAATGTGACAATTTTCAGTAGGCACATCAGAACCAGCGTAATTTCAATAACGGATAAAATCGTAATCATCAGTATGTGTATAATTATCAGCAATAGGAACCATATTTTTGTAACAATAGATGTTTTTCACCACAACAGCATGAAAGTAAGCCGCTTAGCATACCTAACTAACAATGCAGTCGATGTTTTTCCGCCACAACAGCATGAAAGTCAGCCGCTTAACATACGTAACCAACAATGCAGTCTACAAGGTCAACCAAACTTTAATGTTTCGCCGCGTGCACGTATAGTCCCAGCCCCAACAAATAGTAACGCATGGCAGCAAAGAAATAACTACGTACAGACAACACACTATTTCAACTCGCATCGCAATGCGCCGTATAGAAATTACTATCATGACAGACGTAAAAACGATGAGCACAATTACCAGCGTACATATAATAACAGTCGGTCTCACCAACAGCAAAATCATACGCAAGAACATATTCTCATGAATGAACCCGACAGTAGGTACCATCCAGAGCGTAACACGTCTGGAAGAAGTAATAGAACTGTTCAAATAGTAGAAATGCCACAGAATCCTCCTAATAATAATAACACGTCAGATAGAATCTGACTAGATACTGCACAGGACGCATCTTCTAATAACACAAGCCCTACCTTTGACACGCAAAATGTTGTTCACGAAAATGTAATTACTTTTGACGATATCAGAGACACTCTCTTGCAGGAAAGACCAGTTATTCAGAAAACCATTTCACATCCTGTTATCGCAATTAAAATTGGTTCATCGAAATTCTCAGCAGTAATTGATTCCGGATCACCAATATCAGTAATAAATGAGGAGACTTCCAACGAGTGCAACAAAGAGAATACGTATCCGACATTACCTTTAGGCAAAACAAAAGTGAAAGGAGCAGTATCGAGTAAAGGAGTAGACGTTAAATTACAGACGCATTTATCATTTTGTATTGGAGGTCATACTTTCCACTCAAATTTTTGGATTGTTCCTTTTTGACAACAGACGTTATTTTAGGTACGAATTTTCTGGTACAACACGACGCAGTCATTGATTTTCACAATTCTTATTTAATGTTGAAGGATGAAAATATACAATTTGCTATAGAATTTCAGCACTCTTTATCTGCGGAAGAACAAACAATTAACCGCACAGAGGTCATTTCCGCAACACGTAGCATAGACTGTAATCCCACATTGTTCACGGATACGTACGTACATAACTATAATACTCCAGACGAAGCTGACTACGACGTAATGCAAATGATTTCTGATAAAGTTAAACAAAGCAGTGCAACTACAGACGACGAACGAACGCAATTACACAAAATTCTTTTACAGCAAGCTCCAGTTTTTGACAATGTTCCTGGTACTATGTCCGGATTTATGTATGAATTTCAAGTGAAACAGCACGATTCATTTAAAGCAAAGCATTATCCCATTCCGTATATCCACAGAGAACAGGTTAAAAAAGAATTGCAGGATATGCTTGATCAAGGAATTATTGAACCAGCAGTTAGTCCGTACATAAACCCGCTACATATTGTCAAGAAAAAGGATGGCTCACTTCGCCTTGTACTTGATTCACGTCACATTAATGACATTATTATTAATGAAACAGATCGACCACAGACATTAGAGGAACTTCTACAGAAATTTCACGGTACAGCTATTTATTCTACACTAGATTTGAAATCGGGATTTTGGCAAATTCAACTTCATCCAAATTGCAGAAAATATACAGCTTTTCTCTGTTTCGGCGACTGTTATCAATTTTGCAAATTACCGTTCGGCTTAACTATTTCTTCTGCAGCTTTTATTCGCGGTTTGAACACTATACTTCCGACAGAACTTAAAGACAGAATTACGACGTATGTAGACGACATTCTTATCGCAGAAGCTAACTGGTCCGAACACAATCTGTTTCTTGAACAACTGTTACAAACTTTCCATGCACAAGGACTTACAGTTAATCTTAGTAAATCGCACTTTGGCAAAACTTCCATAAAATTTCTTGGACATGTAATTTCAGCAGAAGGCATTGCGCCTGATCCGGAAAAACTTCAAGCTCTACGTGACATTACTGTTCCTACGACAAAAAAGCAACTACGCAGTTTTTTAGGCTTAATTAACTTTTTTCGCAAATTTATTCATCACTCTGCTTTAGACACACCTAGATTATGCCAATTAACAGGTAAAAACAGTATCTGGTCTTGGGATAAGCAAGCACACTCTGAATTCATGAACCTGAAACATGCTTTGTTGAATGCACCACTATTATCGCACCCAGATCTTACTAGAAATTTTTCCATTGCCACCGACAGTTCCAACACCGCTTTAGGCGTACATATTTTCCAGGAAATTGAAGAAGATGGTTCTACAGTAATTAAAAACATCGCATTTGCAAGTCGCATTCTGTCACCTGCTGAACGAAATTACTCCGTTACAGAACTTGAAACAT
The DNA here is from genome assembly GCF_023864345.2 of Schistocerca serialis cubense. Classification (NCBI taxonomy): domain Eukaryota; kingdom Metazoa; phylum Arthropoda; class Insecta; order Orthoptera; family Acrididae; genus Schistocerca; species Schistocerca serialis. Next base: position 186,491,260 of record NC_064646.1, on the reverse strand, counting down.
TATGTGTTGTATGGGCTTTTACGAGATTTAGGCATTTTCTTTATGGCAGACATACCACCGTTTACACAGACCACAGAGCAATACAATTTTTACTTTCGGCTAAATTCACTCACGACAGGTTAAGTAGATGGAAACTATATTTACAGGAATTTAATTTTACAATAGTTCATATTCCCGGCACACAAAATGTTATAGCAGACGCACTATCGCGTTCTCTGAGCAACAATCTGCAAGACGTAGCAACCAACTTCTGCAAAACAAATTTCAGTGTCATGTACATTCAGCAAGTTGCATTTGAAAACTTTATTTCATCGTCATTACAGGACATAGCAAAGGAGCAAAATAAAGACAATGTGTGGAAAGAAATTAAACACCTTTGGCAAGATAGAAAAAATGTTACGATTAGAAACCATTACACTGTACGCAATGACGTTCTGTTTCGCCGCTCTCATCCTGACAGCAACAATTGGTTATTATGCATTCCTGACGAACTGGTCAACAAATTAATTTGGTACACTCATTTAAGCTACGCACATTACGGAGCACGAAAATGTTTTCTTGTATTGAGACAGAACTGTTATTTTACTAACATGGAGAAACGTATACGACGAGTTTTAGCGTCTTGTAAAATTTGCCAGAAAGCTAAATCAGACACCACTTCACATATTCCTCCTTTATATCCCATTGTACCTGTTAAATTAAGACACATGGCCGCAGTAGATATTTTTGGTCCGATTCCGAGAACTAACAGAGGTTTTTGCTACATTTTTGTCGCTGTTGAGCTCACTTCAAAATTTGTTACTTTCACTCCGCTACGCAAGGCTACTGCTAAAACTGTTTCGAAAGCATTTGTAAAACATTTTCTATCTCATGTAGGGCATGTAATGAAAGTAATTTCTGACAATGGATCTCAATTTCGTAGTAGCGTAGCGTATGGACACGCATGTTACGAGCCAGAAACATTTCTCCGATCTATATATCCAAGTACCACGCTTCTTCGAACCCCTGTGAAAGATTAATGAAGGAAATTGGTAAACTGTGTAGAATATACCGCCACAAAAGACATATTGATTGGGATACACACATACTCTCATTCCAAGATGTAATTAATTCCATTCCAAATGAATCCACTATGCTATCTCCGACTGTTATACTGAAAAACGTTGAACCACCGAACAAAATTAAAGAATTAATAGAATTTCCCAAAAGTCGTCGCCTACGACACCACGAAATAATTGACATTGCGCTGAAGAACATCAAACGTGCCGCAGAGCGCCGGAGAAGACAGCAAAAACAGGTTTGTACACGCCGCGACTTTCACGTTGGACAGAAGATACTAGTACGTACACACTATTTATCCAGCAAATTAAAAGGTAAGTGCCGTAAATTTGAACTTCTATACGCAGGTCCGTATCGGATTCGCAGCATCCCTCACCCCAATGTTGTACACGTCGAAACTTTGAGAACTAGAAAATCGAAAGGCAACCACCATATCTCAAACATTAAACCGTTTATTGAGTGAAACCACTGTATGATTCAACACACTATGATGCCATTTACTAATGCAATTATTTCACGTGACTAATTACTGATGATTATCGTATTTTTTCTTGGCAAGTGCCCGGCAAGGTAAGGTTAGCAGGTCGCTTTTCTTGTCGTTACACATCAGACCGTGCATATTTTTCCAAATGAACTTACGTATTTTATGAATAATTATGCAATTCTATGTAATGACATATTAATTTTATCAAATTCTCTCTCCATTAAAGTCTTTAATTCTCGCCTCGATTAACTACACTACATACAAGCTGAACACAACGAACGTCACATTTTGTCTTTTTATGTACGATTGTATTCCAGTTTTGTTTATATGCACTGTGAAATAGTTAAATAGTTAAGATATAACACACACCAGTTGACTTTGACATTTTTTTTTTTGCCTTATGACATCTCAACATCGTGACTGTTTTACATTTTTTGCTGCTGCATTGTGATATTCTCTGTACATTTTTAGCTTTGAACACTGTCAATGTCTTTGACATATTACGTTTTCTGTCATGTTATGCTGTATGGTTAATTATGTCACCATAAACCAGTCATTATTTAGTGGGTATAGGATTTAAATGCAAGACATTAATCTTTGTTCATGAATTTCAGAAAGAAATGATTTGTGTAAGAAATAAATTCAACAGAAATGGGAATTTCACCTACGGAATAAACGAAAGAAGATGCAATAACTTTATGGGGAAGAGTAAATGGATCAGGATTAACAAGCATTAACAAGAATATACTATACTCATCATAGAATAGCAGTCTTAACTAATTTTTTCTTTCAGAATACAAGGTAATTGATGCAGGCTGTCAGACAGAACTACACATCTTAGTTTTAGTGATGAAATATGCTAGATATAAGGAATAGTTGTATAATGAGTAATGAAGTGATTTTTTTTGCAGATGATAATGAATACTGATGAATAATGATGAAGGATATGGTATTATGAATAATGAAGTTTTTCTTTACAGGTGATGATAATAGTGAAGTTATGATGATATGGATAATGAAGTTTTCTTTACAGATGAGGATAATGTTGAAGTTATGTATTTATGCTATGTAGTTATTTAAGTTTTTGTTGCAGTTTGCTTTGACAGCAGGTGTTACATTGCATAGTAGGATGACAGAAAGTTTTGGAAAGGACAGCTATGGAACACAATTTATACACATTTCACTACCTGTTAATTCGAAGTTCACTACTTTTCAGCATAGTGTGCGTTTCTTCTTTCAGGTCAATAATCCGTTTTTGTATTTTTTCCAGGAGAAGCTTTTCATGATACTTACTAAACCTGTTAGTTATTATACCTGTTCTAGTACTTGCATTTTTATTTTTTACCCATTTGTGTTTATCACTTATAAATGTGATCACATATACTGCCTTGTTACATAACCTTGCTACAGCTGACTCATGACGAATGACGTTACCTATCCTCATTTGCAGCAATAGGTCAAAAGCAAATAGTGTTATGTCTCAGCAATTAATTATCGATCCCAACGCAATGCATTGCTAACAAAAAAAAAAAAAATGTATTACCAGTCCCAAGTAGTGATACCAGTTTGAGAAAATTCTGAATAATACTGATTAGCTCTGAATAGTATGTCACTTGAGTAATGACCTCTTAATGAGACAAAAAAAAAGTATATATTTAAAATAATGCTTTGTCACTAGTTAATAACTGCCACTGTTTATTGTAATGAGACTACTTATAATGCCTGTGATTATTAATGCTATGACTGTAATTAACTGATTTTTAAAAATGACTTCGTAATAATCTGAATAATACTGAATGATGATTCTATTCAATACTTGCTGGCCACTGAGTGCCAATAATTAATGTCACTTGAAGAACTGTTATTAATTATGCCATTAATTAGCCCTTTTTTTTCCCATGTTGAGTTTTCATGTTTTGGTTAATGGCCAATGAGTGCCAATAATTTGTATCACTCAATGTATTATGTTAATGCTAGGCCAATAATTGACTCTCCTTTTCAACTAAGACTTCTGATGAACATTATTCTGTCATACTAAATATACTTTGTAACTGGCCAAGGACCGCCACTGTTTATTGTAATACGATTACCCATGATGCCAGCTAGTGATTCTTAATAGATTGGAATGACACATAATTAATTAACTATGGTACTGTTTAATAATGCTTTGTAATTAGGAGAAGACTAATGATTCTTACTATTGGAATGACAAATGATTAATTAACGACAAATGATTAATTAACTGTAATTAGACAAATGATTAATTAACGACAAATGATTAATTAACTGTAATTAGGAAAAGGCTAATGATTATTATTGGAATGACAAATGATTAATTAACTGTAATTAGGAGAAGGTTAATGATTCTTAATTATACTCTGTAACTGAAAAGAATGCGATTATTTCATAATGCTTTGTAACCAGGAAAAGAAGGCTACTGATTCTATGTAAAACAATTAATGAACATTTTTCTGTAATACTACATACTTGGTACAGAAATGTTCAATAACTGGGCTATGAATGCCACAAACTGCTAATTAAGTCTGTAATTGTCAGTATTATGTGACTTGATGTCCTTCACCTCATAAGCTGACTACCCTGAATTACTGCAATGTCCATTTGTCCTGTTTATCCTAGTGATCATGGAGCACTATATTTGGTTTTGCACTAATTCTACGTTGGTGCGCCTTGTAAGAGCGTGGTGTTGACACGACATGCTGTCCACCACCATGAGCGATGAAGACGTTATTATGGTCGCACTGTTTGGCGTACCTAATGTACTGCCAAAATGAAAACATGAAATATTACTACGACAATTCAGTGTCCTGGCTACGCTGATAAATTCTGATGGGAAAAGAACTTCAAGTTGTGTCACTTGGTGTTGTACTTCTGTGGAAAGATATGGACTTTCAGAGCAGCTGTGTGCAATCTAAAGTGCTACAACCATGATGCAATCCTTCCCTTTCCTATCCTAATTCTTGTCACATAGTGAAAATCACTTTTTTTTGCTAACATTATTTATGTTCATGGCTATACACTTTTTTCGATTCGCTGACCTCCAGTGCGTGTGCACTTTGGACATGATTTTTTGCCATTATGTTTATTTATTGCGAAAATGCTAAAGACATTTTTCGATTTGTTCTGAAGTACAGTATACGTATGTACACTCTTGTATATACATTTTATTTTTATGATATGTTCTGAACTACAGTGCATGTGCACTTATGTTAGGTGTTAATATGTTTTCTATTGAACTTCAGTGCCTGTACACTTTTCTCATTTTTCAATATGATTTGTACTATTCAATACTTCAATGCGTATGCACTTATGTCATTTGTTACTAATTGTACATACATTTCATCAATTACTGATATGTTCTCAACTGCAGTGCATGTGCACTCATGTCACTTGTCAACATAATATTTTTTGCCAGTCTGTTTATTTGTTCTGAATATGCTAAAGAATTTTTTCAGTGCCTGTGCACTTTGTTATCTGTCAAATAATTTGTATATACATTTTTCTGATTTGTTACTATGTTTTGTACTCACATTTTGTCTTTGTCTGATATATTTTGTACTTAGTGCGTGTGCACAACATTTAAATATTCTGTAAGTTGTAGAATTTTGTTAATTAAAGAAAAATTTGCCGCGCTTGGCAAGTCCAAATGACTCACCATCGCTGCCAAATTTTTGCCCCCCCCAGTGGAGGGTTATGAAACACGTATGTAACATAGCAGCGATGGCGAGGCATTGTAGCATCTGTGACCAGAGAGTATGCGCTTGACCGCGCGAGTGTTGCGAGCGGATCTCAGTCTGTCAGTCAGTCGTTGCGAGTCTGTAGCTCTGTCTAGTTGAGAGCAGTACTCGAAACACGTATGTAACATAGCAGCGATGGCGAGGCATTGTAGCATCTGTGACCAGAGAGTATGCGCTTGACCGCGCGAGTGTTGCGAGCGGTTCTCAGTCTGTCAGTCAGTCGTTGCGAGTCTGTAGCTCTGTCTAGTTGAGAGCAGTACTCTGTCAGTAGTCGTGCAGTGCAGTTCACTACTAGTCGGCATGTAGTGCAGTACGCTAATAGTCGTCATGCAGAGCGGTCGGTCAGTAGTAGCAGCCCAGTGCGGTTGTGTGATGTAGGCGGTCGGCAACACTGGTCAAGATGCTGAATGAGGTATACTGTTAATTAATATAATCATTAGATAATGTAAAATTTATTTATTGTAATTAATCTCCAACAAGTCCCCCAATAATAATTTTGATTTCAAAAGCATTTTTTCAAAACTTTAATTTTTTATTGAACTAAAGATTTCGTTGCACTTCCCATTTCACTCCACTTTTTTTAAAGAAAAATTTCAGTAAAATCACCAAAAAAAAAGGAATATTATTATTTGCAATGCAGTTCCTCCAAGCCGTGCGCACGAAAAAGAGCAGAAATTTGACATCCAGTTATTCTGAGGTAAGACTTTAATTCTGATTGTTTTACACAGGGCCAAAGACCGATATTTCGGTTTAATTGAATTTTCTTATCACTGAATTGACCTTGTCATTCATTTTCTTTTAAAATTTTTGTGGGGAGGTTACACTGGATAAACATCTATTTTACTCGCAACTCTGGCTGTCTTTTTGCACCAGAAATCTGAAGTGTTTCATTCGAGAAAATTTTTTCAATACCGCATTTAGTAGACTGTCTGTTACATTCTTACTCTATTACAAATAACAATCACTGAGTGAACTCAACTTAAGTAGAAGTGTTATCGAAAATAAGTTACAATACATTTTGAAATAGAAACTATTGGAATATAACACAAATTTCCATTCTGAGCACAGATAAAATTGATAACACGTTAAAGAAACTTAGTTCATTTGCAACTATCAATTTCGAGATAGAAGGCCTTCTCCTGTTTCAGGGTACAAGATGGTGCACGGCTGAGCAAGTATGTCTTCACCGGCAACCCGTAATATAAGTAGTTTTTAAAATATGGAGAATTTTGATCCCATAAAATACTGTAACGGAAGAATTGACCATTTCTTCCAAATAGCTTTAAAATGCTATACACTACATAAATACGTATAACTAAAACTATTTGCAAATTCTGCACAAAACACAATCTAATGTCTCACATCACCCAAAACAGATGGAGTTATTGAGAACTGTTTATAGCGACCTGTAGTTCGCATTCCCTCGTGTGATTGTACAGTCTCTCACTAGATTGAAACACTGACCAGGTAACGTCAAGTGTTACTAGGTACACTCTCCGCCAGGTACAGTACTCGACCCTACTATGTTATAATTACTTACTTCAAACTATTGTTTTTTAGGTCGTAAAAATCACAGCCGTTGCATTAACAACAGAAATGTTGGTGTTTTACTCCTTAGATGTTTCATTCAGCTTGGAAATGACATTCTGTAAATCGTTATTTTATTGGTTAATAATGTCTGATCATTCGTCGGTATATTTATTAAAAAGGGCTGGTGAAGGTGGACGTCCATGTTTGACTTCTTAATTTATTTCTGCCGGTCTGCTTGTGTTGCTTACAGTTTTGATTTTTATTGTGTTATCTGAGCAGCATCTTCGAATAACTGTTAAGAAGTACGGAAAGTTCTCGCCGCTCCTATTATTTCTGAGTCGGTTTCAATCTATTTTGTAAGAGCCATCCTCCAATAACACAAATGGGAATTTTACTTGTATTTTTAAATTACGACGAGACGAGTGTCGAATTTTCAAAATTTTGCCTTCTGTGCACGTACGCGTGGATGAATGTGTGTGTGTGTGTGTGTGTGTGTGTGTGAGAGAGAGAGAGAGAGAGAGAGAGAGAGAGAGAGAGAGAGAGAGAAATAATAAAGTGTTATCATTTTTTAAAACATTCGTTTCTTCAGTATTTTATTACGGGTGCTAAGGAGAATAACATCGAACACTCAAACAACTTTTAGTATCGAAACGGAAAGTAGTTCATAGTCTATGAATAGCTGATTTCGAAGAGAGGCGGTAATAACAATAGCGTGACTAGATCGTTTATAAAGTGTGTGACTACAACTGATGAAATCGATTAAATATCCAGAAATATTCTAGATACGGATAAACAAAATTAACTTCCTGTGACGCGTAATATAATACGATATTTCTCAAAACTCTGCTATGTAAGCAGTCGAAAGAGTAAAGTGTATTGTTCGTTTCACGGTTATAATTCAACAAAAAGTATCTGGTTTGTGTGGGCGTGCAGCCCGAGTCAGTTAACGGCTAATATATGAATATCCAAAGGTAATGTACAGAACGCAGTGACCTCTTAAGGAAACTACGCCGATGGCAGTTTCAAACTTGACTTGTGCTGACAGCCAGACTAAAGTTCTGGTGCCCCGACTGAGCACTGACCATTACTCGAAGGAGGTAGCGACTGCACTATTTCAGGACATTTATTCAGATCTAGTGCCATCGACGACACATTTCGACAGTAAGAGAACGGGGCGTACTATTCAGAATGAAAAGCGGACTGGTCGTTTGGAACTTACATCTCTGCAACAAATTCCCAGTTAAATACTGGCGGAGCTGCATAAATATGCCAGTAGAATTCCGTACCAGAGCGAATAAACGCGTCCGCACATTTGTCAGCTGATACTGCTAACTGCATCAGCATATCATCTGCACAATGGGAAATGCAGTCGGTTAAAACTTTTGCAGCTCGAAATTTCCGAGTTCTGTTTGTGTAACTGATGCGAATAAAATCAAGCTGGCGATAAAGTTCGCTTGCATAATGCAGCTGAGTAGGGAATTTTGATCGATTCTTTAAGATATTGTGCCGTACAAATAGCGCTATAGACAGACAAATGGGGATGCTTTCTGTGGGCTTTCAGTCCATATCTAATACATATTAACCAGCTTCTTGGAAGAACGGGGAGGTCTGTATCCATGTCTTTTACATGTAATAGTGGTGTTTGCCATTGCCATCATGACTGTGTGTGAGGTGCTGGTTTGCCAATTTTATTCTGAAAATTACAGTAGTGAACAACTTACGAAGTGCTGCGTTACTTTTGTCTTGCTACGTATTATTCTGAAACGGGAATGTAGTAAGCTGAAACGTAGCTTTCCAATCTCGAACAGGACAGGGGCTCAGTCAAACGTACTGTCTCTTGCGTGAATTTGCAGTGATTAGTAAGACTGCTTATTTTCTGGTTGCATTTACGCATAGGGTATAAAAATCTACATATACAATGTTTTCAAGCGTCCAGAGGAGATAAAAAAAAACAAATTTTTCTGTGTCATAAATGTCACAGGTTCCTTCATGAAGGTTTTGACGCTATTGAACCTCAGAGATCGACCTCAGACTGCAGAGTGATGGGTATTTCCTGAAAATTTCGTCCACTTACATTAATGCTCAATTGGAATCTGCGTGTAAATGATTTTCTAGCACGCTCAAAAGAGCCAACTGCTTTACTAATAATAGCAACAGCTGCAGCAAAACGAGCTATCAGTCCTTTTGAGAATCATTCAGTATTTCATAATCCAAACGTTTCATCTCCCCCCACGGAAATAAATCCATAATAAAATGGCTCAAATGACTCTGAGCACTATGGTTCAAATGGCTCTGAGCACTATGCGGCTTAACTTCTGAGGTCATCAGTCGCCTAGAACTTAGAACTACTTCAACCTAACTAACCTAAGGACATAACACACATCCATGCCCGAGACAGAATTCGAACCTGCGCCCGTAGCATAAATCCATAACAGTGAGTTCGGAGAACGTGCTGGCTGGTACTATCTTACCCCTCCTAATTCAACAACATTTACTCCAATTGTCAGAGAAATCATTTCTCGGAAATGCGGGAAATTTGTTTTTGCGCCGGGAGATGAAGTGTTTAGTGTTAGAGACACCGACAGATTCTCTAGGGCGAGCTGGTCACCAGTGTGTCTGAATCTGCAGCCGTTACGATTTCCAAACTTCGCAGAAGTTATCATGCGTACCTTATTGGACGAGATCCCTCGGAAGAAATACCGTAGTAATAAAGTTTTGAATGTGGGAGAGAAGTTCTGGTAGAAGCGAAGCTGTGAGGACGAGGTGTGAGTCGTGCCTGAATAGCTGAGTCGATAAGAACATTTTCCGGAAAGGCATCATTCTGGGTTCAAGTACCCGTTCGACACAAAGTTTCAACCTGTCACAAAGTGTCAATATTGCTCACACTCCGCTCCAGAGGGAAAGATTCATTTTGGAAGTATGATTTTAAATTATCAAAAGTACTTTTCTGCTACAGTATTTAATCAAAAGTATTCGTCCACCTCGATAAAATGCGGAAATAACAACACTATATGTCACGAGAGGCTGAGTCAACAGTATAAATGGAGGTCGGGAGTATTGCTGCATCACTAGGGAAATGAGTGACTTCGAACGTGGACTCGTCATTGGATATCACCTGTGTAACAGATCCATCAGGAACATTTCAACCCTTTTAGAGCTGCCCAAGTTGACCATTGGTGATATCGTTGTGGAATGGAAATGCGAAGGAACAACCACAGCTAACCAACACAGAGCACTTCATATACTCACGGACGGGGACCGTCGACCATTGCGGAGGTGGTTATAAAAAATAGCATGAAATCAGAGGGAAGAATCATCAGTGAGTCCGAAGTATTACCTGCAGCCCAGCTAGAGAATGGGGTGGATGGTCGAGCAGTTCCTCATACACTGACGTGATGAAAGTCGTGAGATACCTCTTAATGTCGTATCAGACTTCCTTTTGCCCGACGAAAGTGTTGCCGGTGCAGGATTTTGTGCACGAACTGACCTCTCGATTTTGTGACATAAATATTCCTTGAAATCCATGTTGGAGGATCTAGGTGATCATATCATTCGTTCGAACTGTCTAGAATGTTCTTCAAAGCAATCGTGAACAATTGTGGCCTGGTGACATGACACTTCTTTGTTTGGGAGCGTGAAGTCCATGAATCGCTGAAAATGGTCTCCAGGTATCCGAACATAACCATTTCCAGTCAATGATCGGTTCAGTCAGACCAAAGGATCCAGATCATTCATGTAACCACAGTCCAAACCATTATGAAACCACCACCAGCTTGCACAGTGCCTAGTCGACAACTTAGGTCCATCGCTTTGGGGGGACTGCGCCACACACATCCATCAGCTCTTACCAACTGAAATCGGGACTCAACTGACCAGGACACAATTTCCAGTCGGCTAGGGTCCAACCGACGTGGTCACGAGCCAGGAGAGGCACTGCAGGCGACGTCGTGCTGTTAGAAAAGGCAGTCGCGTGGGTCAGCTCTTGCACTAACCGATTAACGCCTATTTCGCCGCGCTGTTCTAACGGATACGTTCGTCATACTTCACACACAGATTTCAGCGGTAATCTCACGCAGTACTGCTTGTTTGTCAGCAGTTGCAACTCTACGCAAACGCCGCTGCTCTCGGCCGTTAAGTGAAAGACGTCGGCCATTGCATTGTCCTCGGTGATGCCTGAAATTGGGTGTTCTCGCCACAATCTTGACAATGTGGACCTCGGAATATCGAATTTCCTAACAATTTCCGAAATTGAATATCTCATGCTTCTACCTCCTTCTAACATTCAGCATTGAGCGTCTGTTAATTCGTGTCGTGCAGTCATAATTACGTTGGAAATATTTTCACATAAATCATCTGAGCATAAATTCAGCTCCGCCAATTCACTGCTCTTTTATATCTTGTGTAAGTGGTAGTACCGCCATCTGTATATGTGTACATCGCTATCCCACGACTTTTATCACCTCAGTTTATTTGTTTAGTCAGTGTTAAGAGACGCTTGTGGTAGTTTAAAGGGGGCACGTCACAGGATGGTGGATGACAGGAAATTGGTGATTTGTAGTGACGAGTCACATAATGCCCTGCCGTAATCCGAAGGAAGGGGTTGGATTTGGCGAAAGTCTGCAGAATGCTACCTGCCACTTTGTGTAGAGGGAACAGTGAAACACGAAGGAGATAGTATTACGATATCAGGGTGTTTTTCCACGGTTAGAGTTTTGTCCTTTTAATGTGTTGAAGGAAACGCTAAATGTGGAAGGATATGAACACATTTGACAGCATTGTGTATTTCGTACAATGGAGAAACGGTTCGGTGACGGTGACCGTATCATCCTAAAAATGCATCCTGTCATAAAGCAGTATCTGTGGGGCAATGTTTTACAGACAATATCAATCCTAGAATGTGCTCGCCTGGAACGCCTTTGGAATGAGTTAGAACGTCGACTTCGGTAAGTAACTCAGCTTCCAACATCACTATCTTCCCTGGTTTTAGCTCTTGAGGAAGAATGGTCTGGCATTCTCCCACAGGCATTCAGACAGCTCAATGAAGGCGTCTCCAGCACAGTGCAAGCCATCACAAAGCCGACGGGTGCACAGAACCCGTACTTATGCCCACTAATATGAGTTTGAATTCTTTTCGACGGAATGTGTAACCAAACAGTTGACTGCATTTGGATTACAAACTTTTCGCTTGGGACGAAAGCAGAACTCTGAATCGCAAAGCGTGAAACGAACTTAACTCTTTCACTGTTCTCCTGAGACAACGAACTGTACGAAATCGGTTTCATTTTCACTGAGAAGGAAGTAAAAGCGAAACAAGTTCGTATACTGTACCGTGGTGATCAACGAAGATGGTTCTTGCAAGGACGACTGTACGTGTGATATGCTGGCCAACTCGGGTACATTTCTACCCTCGAAGCCACGAGACGGTAGGAGTAATTAACTGTCCCTTTCCTTCGCATGATCTCGACACGAGCACGAAATTCTAAGGGCGACGCATGGCTCGCTGTACGCTCAGCCTCGATGTTAATCTTGAGGTGGAGCAGCGTCCTGAATTTTAACCACGCGGAGACAGCGCCCCATCTCATCCACTGCCTCTGTGGTAAGTCGACAGGGCGAGAAAGCTACTCTCTCGGTTGCTGTTACTGTGCCATGAGAAGAGAGAAGTTCGGATTTTTCCCACCAGTACAGCTTTTCTGTTAATATCAAATCTCTCAAGTACGACGTTTCACATAATCAGGCTTTCGGGTTTACATACGCCGTCGTATAATTATTAGATTTACTTTAGTATTCATTATATTATCATACCACAGGTAATAAGATATTAATTAAAAGTAATATTCAGAAAAACCACTTTCTTCAATCTATTCTGATGTTCAGCAGCACTGTTCTAACATCATCTCCAAGTACCATTCGGCAAGTCCGTTTGATTAAACGCTGATCGAACGCGAGGGTAACTACACAACACCTATCTAGCAGCAGCAGCAGCAGCAGTGGTTCAAATGGTTCTAATGGCTCTAAGTGCTATGGGACTTGACATCTGAGGTCATCAGTCCCCTAGACTTAGAACTACTTACACCTAACTAACCTAAGGACATCACACACATCCATGCCCGAGGCAGGATTCGAATCTGTGACCGTAGCAGCAGCGCGGTTCCGGACTGACGCGCCTAGAACCGCTCGGTCACCGCGGCCGGCCAACAGCAGTGATCGTCCTTAGATTGCTAACTCGTCACCACAAAAGAAACATTAACAAATACAGATCAGTTCAACAATGGATTCTTTTTCTGCCGCTTTGCTTTTATTTACAGTTACTTGGTATTGTGGTTTACATCAACATAAATATGTTGATAAATACGAGAGTTCAGGTAGGTTGGTTGGTTGGTTGGCTGACTTGGGGGAGGCACCAAACAGCGAGGTAATCGGTTCCATCGGATTAGGGAAGGATGGGGAAGGAAGTCGGCCGTGCCCTTTCAAAGGAACCATCTCGGCGTGGCCGAACGCGGGTTTGAACCGTCGTCCGCCAAGATGCGAGTCCTGTCTGCTAACCACCGCGCCACCTCGCTTGGTGAGAGAGCTCAAGTCTTGAGACGGCAATGCAGTCGTTCCTCTATACAATAAGAGCAATCCCAGAAGCAGTCGGAATTCGTACCGCTGTCTAGTTCATCGCAACCCAGAAGAAGGATGAAAAAAGACTGAATAACTCCTAAAAAAGCGCTGAATCATAGACTCGCACCATCAGTACAATTTCTCGGTCGACATTACCAGATATCAGAGATACAAAAATTTGCTACTAAAGAAATTAAAGTAATTTCACATTAATAATTCCGTAAACTGAAGCAAAACTGAAATGGATACACACTCAAGACCGTCGCTATTTGGATGATGAGGACTGCTATTTCTTTATATCTTGCACCAGTCCCTAAATAGTTGAATAACTAACAGGCTGGCTACGGAGCACGATCATGTTTAACAGCCACCCTTTTCACCTGTTACAATCCTAGTAAGTCCGGACTGAATCAGGACATAGGTATCTATTTCAGTGATAATATTTGTTCACGGTCTTTTATGCATCAGCGGAACAACGACTTTAAGTCTTTCATGGTTAAAATTTACTTTCCTTGTATTTCAAATATAAAAGATCAAAAACTGTCTACCCTTGTGATTAATAAAACACTTCCACTACAAAAAAAAATTAAACAGACCGATTTTGAAAATCGGTGAAATGTGACATATGTGTCCCACGGATCTAACTAGACCCACGCTGTTCTATGCTCCAAGGATTTTCTGAGCTAAATTTTTAATATACCTTGGTTTTATCTGAATGGCAATTACAGAAAAAAGTGTAACAAGCCAGTACCAAATCACATTTAGTCTCCTGACAATGGAAAACATGAAATAACGCACTCAAGTTTTCAACATAACATTTGAAGATAGGTTTGACGTGCCACACATCCATGTTTTCTATTTTATGTCTAGTTTTCTGGGGCTATTACGTCCCCCACTACAGACAAATTATGTACAAACCATTAGAATTACTGAGGTGTGTAGAATAGTTTCAAAGAAATGTCTATGTTGTGTAAGAAAACAGTTAGTCGCTTCAGAAATTCTTAGAATGGAGAAGATGTGATTCGATCTGATTTTTGTGATACCAAAGCACTGTGACACCTATAAACAAACGCCGCAATATTCGACGGCTCGCAGATTTCTGTACATCAACCTAGTGCTCAGTAGTATTTTTCTCCAAATTTCGAAAGCATCTCACTACATACTAGCATTAGACGCTCAAAACTGCGAAGTAAATTAGAGGAACACATGTATCCCATCAACCAAGGAAAGGTTAAGCCACACTACTCCATGGTAATAACCCAGTACTTTAACAGCTGTACCTAGCACCTTAACAGGTGCACAGTCACGTTCATTATTTGTATCTGCTTGAAACACCTTAAATATCGTAAGATTTTCACTCGTATGCCTCAGTGTTTACTTTTTGAAGGCAAAACATTTTGGTAATCAAGCAGACGATTGTGTCACGTTGGAAAATAACTCCCTGACACTGCTCGCTGTCGTCTGTCGAAGGTACTGACCGTTGGTGGACGCTATCAGGAGGTTGTCAACTAAGGTGTACCTTGAGTGTGCATGCGTCAAACAACGGCCCTTATTTCTGGGTTCCGATAGGTCACTATGTGACATCAAAAAAATGGTTCAAATGCCTCTGAGCACTATGGGACTTAACATCTGAGGTCATCAGTCACCTAGAACTTAGAACTACTTAAACCTAACTAACCTAAGGACATCACACACATCCACGCCCGAGGCAGGATTCGAACCTGGGACCGTTGCGGTCGTTCGGTTGCAGACTGAAGCGCCTAGAACCGCTCGGCCACACTGGCCGGCTACGTGACTTAGCCTTTGGATTTGACAACCGACCTGGAAGTTTTTATTTCCCCCAAGCCTGGTTTCCAGAACCGGCTAAAGTGACGCTACAGCATGTAGAGTGCGGCTCAAACTCCTGTGGGGCGGAGAATTACTTATTCCACATGCTGGAGTCAAAGTTCTAGTGGAAAAATTTTCAATACGGATTCAATTGGAATAATTTGATGGGAGATTACTGGCTCAGTGCAGGTTATGTTAGAGCAAAGGACTGAATAAGACGAGTAAATATCCCAGATACTGAATTAAAAAGTGGAAGGCGCCCAAAATTAAATTATGGGTATCCAGTACACTGATGAACGGATACGTTATCCTGTACCAGATGTGGAGGCTCTATATAAGTTGATCAAATTGAACTACACTCGCTAATTCTGTCATTAAGTACCCAGTTGCCGTTTAGACTTGATCACAGTAAAAAGAGCTTAAGTCAGATCGATATTATTGTACCTTAACCTACAAAAGTCTCGTGTGACTTCAGTTTTTAAATCATTAACCTAAATTCCAACATCATCACAATTTAAAAATAGTATCAGCAGATGTCTAGGGGCCCGCATCTCGTGGTCGTGCGGTAGCGTTCTCGCTTCCCACGCCCGGGTTCCCGGGTTCGATTCCCGGCGGGGTCAGGGAATTTCTCTGCCTCGTGATGGCTGGGTGTTGTGTGCTGTCCTTAGGTTAGTTAGGTTTAAGTAGTTCTAAGTTCTAGGGGACTTATGACCACAGCAGTTGAGTCCCATAGTGCTCAGAGCCATTTAGATGTCTAGGGGTTAATACCTTAACTATTAATCCAAATATCTCAGCTGATGCTTAGATTTTTAATACAAATCGTCACCAACGTTGGCCGAAGTCTTCTATTATAAGGTGGTACCCTCATTCTGCCAATAACTTTGTCGAAAGAGCGTGAAGTGGGGTATAGTTTTTTAGGACATCATCTAGTCCTTGAAATGACAAACTACTCCGAAAGATGAAAGAAACCTGACAGATCAAAGGCAAAAGAGTGGAGCACACAATAGAAACACTGTATTACACACACACACACAAAATATTTATACACAGGAAAAGTTCTATCCATTGGCAGAAGACTACGGGTTAGTTTTCTATTCTGATCTCCGGGAAGGGGAGTCATTCGTGGGAAAAAGATCTTAAAACTACGGAAGGGCAACAATTTACCAGTCACAGAGAGAAACTTCAGCAGTCTGAATGTGATAGGGAACCTAGAAAATTGTGTGAAGAGGGAAGGTCTCCATTTTCATTAGCAGTTTGTCATTAACCTCACTTCTGCTGCTGCTTAAAGCTTTCATCTTCCTTCGGTTATTCTGTGTCCCTATTCTGTGCTCAGCAGTTCGCTCTATTCAACAGGTCCTTTAATTCTTCTTCACTTATATGGGGAATAACAACGTTATCGGCCAATTTTATCATTAATATTTTTTCACCCTGCATTTTTACACACCTCTGAACCTTTTTTATTTCTTTCATGATTTCTTCGACGTTGATGCTGAACGGCAGAGGAGAAAATGAGCATCTCTGTTTTACCCCATTTGTAATTTAAGCACTTCTCTCTTCGTGCTTTATATTCCCTGCCACTTTTTGTGTGAGTTGTATAATGCCTGCCTTACCTTACACCTATTTTTCTGACGATATCGAACACCTTGTATCAAAGTAAACTGTCAAACCTTTCTTATAGGTCACCAAATTCTATCGAAGTATCTTGATTGTACTTAATATTCATGCTTTTTCATACGTAACGTGAAGACTCTGGTGCCTTCCTCTTTCATAGATCTAAATCGATTATTATCTGGTCTCGCGGTTCTAGGCGCGCAGTCCGGAACCGTGCGACCGCTACGGTCGCAGGTTCGAATCCTGCCTCGGGCATGGATGTGTGTGATGTCCTTAGGTTAGTTAGGTTTAAGTAGTTCTAAGTTCTAGGGGACTTATGACCACAGCAGTTGAGTCCCATAGTGCTCAGAGCCATTTGAACCATTTTGATTATTATCTGGCATAGTCTCAATTGGCAGGAAACTAGAATTACTTGTAATTCGGGCTATCAGTATACACCAATGAAAGAATCCTGACATAATGCTTAATGACTAAATACAGTTCCGTTATACTCCCTTGCTAAAATAACAGCATCCAGTCATTGTTTTTCTTACCACAAGATCGTATGCATGTTGTAAACAGTAGAGCTTTTCCCTACTCTCGTGCCACTGATTCTTCCTCACCTCTGTCCCTCTTCTCTGCCTGTTTATTACATTCACCAGTTATTTTGTCCATATACACTTTCCAGTGCCATTAATGTGACCACCTGTCCAAAGTCTGAATAATCACCTTTTGCAGCGCTGACCGCTGAGACATTTGCAGGAAGAGAGTCAGTGAGCTTCTGGAAGGTACCGACAGGTATGTGGAGCGATGTCGACTCCAGTGGCGTGGCCAGCCGCCCTAGGTTTCGGATCCATGGCGAGAACAGCCCGATTGAGGTTGTCCCATAATTCTCGATAGGGATTCAATCCGTGGAGTTTGGAGCCCAGGGGAGTAGGATAGACTCATTCCTGAGACTCGTCGAACCACGCACGTACATTACGAACTGTTTGACACGTTGCATTATTCTGCTGGTAAATGCCACTGCGCTAAAAATAGAGGAATTCCATGTACGGGTGGAATGGTCCCCAAGGATAGATACATGCTTGCGATGATCCAGTGTGCCTTCCAGAGTGACGAGACTATTCACATGTCAAGAAAACACTCCCCACACCATAACACTACCACAATTACTGCTTTGAGATGTTATCACGCCGTACACGATACGGCCATTTGTCCGATCGAAAGTAAAACGCGATTCATCTGAAAACACCACCTGTCGCCACTCGGTGGACGTCAAATTTCGATACTGGGATGCAAACTAAAGCCTTCGTCGGCGGTGAACAGCAGTCAGGGGGGGTGAATCAGCCAGACGCCTGCTGCGGAGTGCAGTAGGCATCAAAGTTCGCTGAAATGTCGTTGAAGAGACACTGTTGGTAGCTCTTTGGGTCATCGGTTCAGTTGCTCAGCAGTTGCACGTCTATTCGCCGCACACATCTCCACAGCCGTCGATCACCCCTGCTGCCTATGGTCCCTGGTGAACCATAGTTGCTTCGACGCCGGTTTTAGATAGTGCCATTTTGCCATCACGGTAAATTTTAACAACGGCAGCCCGTGAACAGTTTACATACTTAGCTATTTCGGAAGTGCTTCTGCCCTTGGTCCAAAAGCCAGTGATCATGCCGTTTTTGACGTCAGATAAATCGCTCCGTTTCCCCATTGCGATAACGACTGCGCTGTTTTCATCGTCGCCCCACACGGCTTATACACCCTCCACTGCTAGGGCAAGCATCTGCTCTCTGTGAGAGGTTGTTGCACACCGACGTCGAACGTAAGCGGTGGTCACATTACTGTCGCTGAACCATGTAACATAATAGTCTGTGCCAGTACTCATTTGTGTTCTGTTTTGGAATCTACATTTTTGTACTTCTAATCTCCAAGAATTATGTTACGTGTTTATTTGTTCACAGCTTCTTTGTGTGTTTCAGTATGCTTGTATAATAGTAGCATGACGACATGTCTTGGGAGAAGCAATCTTTGTACAGATATAAATTCTCAGTGATGTAGTGTAGACTGTCTGTTCAGCCTTAAATTGTCAGAGGATGGTTTAGAAAGCAGATTCACAAGAAATGTAAAATAAATATTATTGTGGAACATCAATACTGGATATTTGGGTTTTTAATGTGAGAAATAAATTTTGGAAAATGTACGTCTGGAGCACAGCATCGTACAGGAGTGGATCACAGGCAGAAGTAAAACCGAGAGAAAAGATTATTTAAGCCTTTGATATGTGGTATTATAGCAGAATTCTAAAATATACGAGGCCTGATGCGATAATAAATGATTTGATTCTCCGCAGTGTAGGCATGAAAATGAATATGTGAAAAACATTTTAAAAATGGGAGATAGCGTGACGGAACATATGTTAAGACACGAGAGAACTGCATTTCTAGTATTACAGGGAGCCGTAGAGGGCAAAAACTGCAGAGATTCGAATATTATTAACAAATTATTGAGAACAATGGGTTCAGTTTCTAGACTGAGACGAAAAGATTAATACAGAGGTAGAAACAGTGTCTTCAGATGACTAATGACCCCTCTCGCCAAAGATAAATTGAATTTAGGTTACCATTAACTACGACTGTCTCATTTTCTCCACCTCTGGTCTCAGCTGAGCTGCTGGGAAATTACAAACGGGCTTCTTTTTTTGTTATTAATTAATCATTTATACTTGTTTACCTTCAAGGTAATTTACAAACAAACAAGTTTTCTCCACGGGCCAAGTGGTATGGACGTCGTATACATTCAGTGCAGGAATTTCTTATTGTGAATCCATAAAAGGAATTACAAAACTAGTAACAGTCATAAGTTTGCATATAAAACTTATGAAGAGAATATGTTGCGTCTGATACGTTACACTCTATTGCTTTGTTTTCATGATTGCTGAGATGTGATAAAACACGAAGCACTCAGTTTTTGGAGTTTTTTATGTGAGCAAGGTAATGTTGTTGTTGTGGTCTTGAGTCCAGAGACTGGTTTGATGCAGCTCTAAATGCTACTCTATCCTGTGCAAGCTTCTTTATCTCCCACTACCTACTGCAACCTACATCCATCTGAATCTGCTTAGTGTATTCATCTCTTGGTCTCCCTCTACGATTTTTACCCTCCACGCTGCCCTCCGATACTAAATTTGTGACCCCTTTATTATATCTCTTTAAAAAATAATGTAACTATTTATTTAGAGGAAACACTCTCCTAGTAAATTTGTTTGTCCTTTGATTTATCGTGACATGTTACTGATTTTTAGTGAAGTTAGTTTTACGTTTTGCTTTCAAAGAAAAACACAAAAGAGATATAATAAGAAAAATAATGAATTTCGTAGGTTGCCAATTGCCTATTATATCTGGTTTTATCGAGCGCCAGGCTCCCTACAAATTACTGTAAAAGCAATAGCGTAGTATTACTCAGCTCCAGTACACTATCACAGAAAATAGACAAGTTTTAATAACATTATTTCACTGGATTCCTTCAATTAATCTCACTGAATATTTTAACATAATTTCTTCCGCACCTGCTATCAGACATTGGGCAGTGAAAAAATAATTTTTAAATGTACCGCGTAATGGCGGCTAATTGTTAACAGTCAGAGATCACTGTTACTCGCTCCGCAACAGCTGGAAACATGCTAAATAATTTTCATTAAATATTCTTTTCATAAGATAAATGTGGCGTAGGTTCTTGAAATAACACACAGAGATCACTTTATACTAATATATTCTTACTAGGACACAGTTTACACCATTAAATATTTGCAATTACGTTACGACAGAAACAAATGCTAGCGCAGCACAGTAGCTTGCGTACCTTACTCCAGCTAACACCAGAACGAACAGAACAAAACAGACCAGACAGAAGAATGAACATTGCATTGTGTTTTATACTCTTACAAAGATGATAATACTTCTTTTAATTACTTACACATTATAATCTCATACAATAAAAATAATGTCTTTTCTGCATCTATCGATCTATATTGTATATTTTTACAGTTAGTGTTATTACCTTTCGCAGATAAATCAATGTTTGCGATTCATTTTGAGTCAAATGGTTCAAATGGCTCTGAGCACTATGGGACTCAACTGCTGAGGTCATTAGTCCCCTAGAACTTAGAACTAGTTAAACCTAACTAACCTAAGAACATCACAAACATCCATGCCCGAGGCAGGATTCGAACCTGCGACCGTAGCGGTCTTGCGGTTCCAGACTGCAGCGCCTTTAACCGCACGGCCACTTCGGCCGGCTCATTTTGAGTCACATACAGTAATTTTTATATATGTTTCACCTCGATAATGGTGAATATTGCAAAAGGGACACTACACCTCGATGCTTCAGAACATGTTCTACCAACCTATCCCTTCTTCTAGTCAAGTAGTGCCGCAAACTTCTCTTCTCCCCAATCCTATTCAATACCTCCTCATTAATTATGTGATCTACCCATCTAATCTTCAGCATTCTTCTGTAGCGCCACATTCCGAAAGCTTCTATTCTCTTCTTGTCCAAACTATTTATGGTCCATGTTTCACTTCCATACGTGGCTACATTCCCTACAAATACTTTCAGAAACGACCTCCTGACACTAAAATCTATACTCGGTGTTAACAATTCTCTCTTCTCCAGAAACGCTTTCCTTGCCATTGCCAGTATACATTTTATATCCTCTCTACTTCGTCCATCATCAGTTATTTTGCTTCCCAAATAGGAAAACTCCTTTGCTACTTTAGGTGTCTCATTCCCTAATCTAATTCTCTCAGCATCACCCCACTTAATTCGACTACATTCCATTATCCTCGTTTCGCTTTTGTTGATGTTCATCTTATATCTTCCTTTCAAGATACTGTCCATTCCGTTCAACTGCTCTTCCAGGTCCTTTGCTGTCTCTGACAGAACTACAATGTCGTCGGCGAACCTCAAAGTTTTTATTTCTTCTCCCTGGATTTTAATACCTACTCCAAATTTTTCTTTTGTTTCCTTTACTGCTTGCTCAATATGCAGATTGAATAACATCGGGGAGAGGCTAAAACCATGTCTCACTCCCTTCCCAACCACTGCTTCCCTTTCATGCCCCTCGACTCTTATAACTGCCATCTTGTTTCTGTAAAAATTGTAAATAGCCTTTTGCTCCCTGTATTTTACCTCTGCCACCTTCAGAATTTAAAAGAGAGTATTCCAGTCAACATTGTCAAAAGCTTTCTCTAAGTCTACAAGTGCTAGAAACGTTGGTTTGCCTCTCCTTAATCTATCTTCTAAGATAAGTCGCAGGGTCAGTATTACCTCACGTGTTCCAACATTTCTACAGAATCCAGACTGATCTCCCCCGAGGTCGGCTTCTACCAGTTTTTCCATTCGTCTGTAACTGTAAAGAATTGTCGTTAGTATTTGCAGCCGTGACTTATTACACTGATAGTTCGGTAATCTTCAAATCTGTCAACACCTGCTTTCTTTGGGATTGGAATTATTATATTCTTCTTGAAGTCTGAGGGTATTTCGCCTGTCTCATACGCAAGGTAAATGCAAGTTAAACGATATAATAACTTACTCATATGCCTAACTTGTATTTATTAATTTTGTCTTCTTTTTCCTGCGCCTTTTCTATGTCTACATATAAATCCACATACATACTCCGCAAGCCACTGTACGATGAGTGCTGGAGGATAAACTGAACCACAACTAGTCGTTGTCTTTCCTGATCCAGTTGCAAACAGAGTGAGCGAAAAACGAGTACCTATCTGCCTTCGTACCAGCCATAATTTATCTTATTTCCGTGGTCCTGACACGAAATGTATACTGGCGGCAGTAGAATCGTCCTGCAATCAGCTTCAAATGCCAGTTCTCTAAATTTTTCAATATTGTTCCTCGAAAAGACCGTCGCTTTCCCTCTTGGGATTCCCATTTCAGTTCCCGAAGCATTTCCGTAATACTTGCGTGTTGTTCGAACCTACAAATCCAGCAGCCCGCGTCCGAATTGCTTCGATGTCTTCCTTTAATCCGACCAGATGCGGATCCCAAACACTCGAGCAGTACTCGAGCATGGGTCGCATATGTGTCCTATACGCGGTCTCTTTACAGATGAAACGCATTTTCATAAAATTCTCCCAATAAACCGATGTTTGCCATTCGCCTTCCCTACTGCAGCTCTCAGATGCTCGTTCCATTTCATATCGCTTTACGACGTTACGTGTATATATTTTATCAACGTTACTGTGTCAAGTAGAACACTAATAATATTGTACTCTAACGTTAGGGATTTGTTTTTCCTAATAATTTTCACTAACTTACTTTTTTTGCATTTAAAGGAAGCTGCCATTCATCATGCAAACTAGAAATCCTGTCTACGTCATCCTGTATCTTGCCAACGGCCTTGCCGAAGTGGTGACACCGGTTCCCGTCAGATCACCGAAGTTAAACGCTGTCGGGTTGGGCTAGCACTTTGATGAGTGACCATCCGGTCTGCCGAGCGCTGTTGGCTAGCCCTTGTGAGGCAAACTGAGGAGCTACTTGACTGAAAAGTAGCGGCTCCGGTCTCGTAAACTGACATACGGCCGGGAGAGCGGTGTCCTGACCACATGCCCTATATATCCGCATCCAGTGACGCGGCGGCCGGTCGGTAACGTTGGGCTTGCCATGGCCTATTCGGACGGAGTTTATCTTGTATCTTCCTACAGTCAGTCAAACTTCTGGTACACCACACCATTATCTGCAAACAGCCGCAGATTGCTGTTCGCCTTGTCTGCCAGACCATTTATGGATATAGAAAATAACAGCGGTCCTTTCACACTTCCCTGGGATACTTCCGATGATAGCCTTGTCTCGAACACTCGCCATCGAGGACAACGTACTGGGTTCTGATGCTTCCGAAGTCTTCGGCTCACTTACAGGTTTGGAAACCTATTCCGTATGCTGGTACCTTCACTAACAGTCTGCAGTGAGGCACATTGCTTTGCGGTAATCTAGAAATATGGAATCTGTTTCCCTTCATGCATGATTTGCTGGATGTCGCGTGAGCAAAGGGCAAGCTGAGTTTCGCACGAGCTATCCTTTCTCAAACCGTGCTGAATCGTGGACAGAGCTTTTTGCCTCAAGGAAATTTGCTGTATTGGAACTGAAAATATGTTCAAGAATTCCTCAGAAAACTGATGTTAAGAATACCTTCTGAATGTCGCGGGTCCGTTCTTTAATCCTTCCCATATACAGGAATCATTTGCGGTTTCTTGCCGTCGCTTGGTGCTTTGCACTGGGCGAGAAATTCGCAAGAAAGGCAAGCTACGTGAGAGGACTATGCAGTACAGTACACTATAAAACCGAATAGGGATTCCATCCGGCCGCCCGGTGTGGCCGAACGGTTCTAGGCGCTACAGTCTGGAGCCGCGCGACCGCTACGGTCGCAGGTTCGAATCCTGCCTCGGGCTTGAATGTGTGTCATGTCCTTAGGTTAGTTAGGTTTTTAAGTTACTTAGGTTTACGTAGTTCTAAGTTCTAGGGGACTGATGACCTCAGAAGTTAAGTCCCATAGAGCTCAGAGCCATTTGAAGCCATTTGATTCCATCCGGACCTGGCGACTTATTTCTTCCCACATTTTTCAGTTGTTTCTGCACTCCAGAGATACCCAATACTATTTATTCCATACGGGAGTCTGTGCGATGGTCAAACGACAGTATGTTTAAATGGTTAGCTGAAGGTGCCCTTTCTACTCCCTACCCCCCTTTCCCAGCTTTTCCCAGTACAGCATATGTGCACCCCCAATTGTCTGGGTGTCATGTTAGTCAAGTAGAAATGAGCCGAAGTTTACGAAATGTTTGCGTATCGTATAATTGAGGCAGAAGTTAGCTATCAGCATAGTGTTCACGTAGTTGGATGTGGAAAAACGCCCAAAACCCACATCCAGACTATTCGGCACACCAACCGTCGTCGTTAATTCTAATGGTGTATATGATCCGTAGGCGGCGCACCTTGCCGTCCCGGGAACGGCCCTATAATTTGCTCGGCTAATCGGACGCGTATTGTAACGGGCTTACTCGACTTATGTTATTATGTTGTACATCTACTACTACTACTGATCTTTATCGTACTGTAAAATGTTAATGAAATCTGTATGTATTTTTTTCTGTATGTTTTTCTTTTCTGTGTTAATGTTGATTATCTTGGATTATAATGATTTTGTATGTGCAGATGCAACATGATGTATTACGTATAATCATTATTATTATTATTTATTGTGGACGGAATTAGTGATAACGTTGTTCTCGTGTATTATGTAATTTCGTAGTAATTAGAGGACCTTTGGCCCGTTAGAAAAATAAAATATCTGTGGGGAGTGCTACAAAGAGACAGTTGCAAGGAGCGATAGAGCGTGATGGTATACTGCAATTACCAGTAAGACTGAACACTAAGAGCGAGACGGCCTGTTATTATTTCAGACGGTGATCTGTATATGGTCAGGTTCCGTATGCTCAAAACTGTATTACAAATTTATGTGACGGCCGAGTTCCTACACTGCTCTAATTAATAGTTAAAGTTTCCCACCAAGTATATCCTGAATTCTAACGGATCTAAATTGCTGACATTTGTAAACCAATATGCTCAAAATTATCTAGCTTGGTGAAAGGAATTTGCCGTATAACACACTTGCTGTGCCGACCTACGTTTCCTCAATTATTTATTGCTACAGCAGCTCTTGCTAAATAGTATTTTATCTGTTTATCTGTCACACTTATATGTATGTATTTTGTAGAGTGTTTGAGTTCCGTATCTGCGATCACTATCATTCTTAGAGACGGTTGTTATCTAACGGTTGATTAGACACATTAGTTCAAGATAGAAGCAGTCTGGTTAGGCGGTGGACTGAATGGACAGGTGTGTAACATTTCAATCACTTCAGTTCAGAGATATTTTGGTGAACGTCTTGCTACAGAACTCCTATGTGCTACGTGCAGTAAGAAACTTTCGAATTTTACAAGCTAATTGACAAGTTGGGGGTAGGTATCAGCTGTGTATTTACTTGTAGGATACTGTGGGTACCATTATACAACACGTAGCCAAGTGATAGTGCCTGAAACTTTTCATAAACAGTCTTAACAGAACACTAATACTAAAGAGGCGTTAGGACCGTTTTAGTATATTTATTAATTTTCTGATATTCATAAAAGGTGGGAGTGTTACAGGCAGTCTAATTTATTCTGTGAACAACTGTACAAAACAGTTTGCTTTGAACTGAGACTCATATGACACATGTTTCCCAAGGACAGATGACTTCGCAGAGATTTTTCTTGCAGAAGGCTCAATTTTGGCTATTCAGGAATATTTCCACCTCGAATATCACTTCCACGTCATACGAGGAGAGAGGAAGACGCATGTGGGTGGCATGGCAGGAGAGTACGAGGGAGGGAGGCAGCATTTGATACTCCAGAGTAGCAGGACGTGTGTCTTTGTGTCCTGCGCAGAATGAGGTGGCGTCCTTATGTGGAGCAAGAACTCCGTGTAGGACAGCTCTCTTTAAACACTTCGTTCTCAAGCCATACCGCAAACTTTTCAAAATCCTAGAGTATGCTCCTATGAACGTTTGCCTATTACGAGAACAATCTGGTAAGACTACACCTTAGCAGTCCCAAAAAACATTCGGCATCACCTTCTCCGATGGTTGTTGGGCATTCGTCTTGTTCAGGGTTGGTGAATCCTTCTCTTTCCACTGTTTGGTTTGCACCTTTGTTTCGAGGTCATAGTGATACGCCCAGTACTCGTCCATGGTGACTAGGCGGGTAAAGAAGTCACCGGCCCGAAACACCTACAACATTTCCGCTGCGGTATCCATTCGGCGAGCGATTGAATGGATAGGAGTTGCCAGAATGTCATGGCAGCGCACTGAGAATAGTTGCCGAGCGGTATATGCGGAGAGGGGCGGGCAGGAGCGCGCATCTGTGCATCGTGCTGTTGAATTAGCTACATATTAAACGACGCACACATTAAGTAGCAAGTTCAGTAATTTTTTAATTTGTTTAATATTCACTGATGTAAAAAAAGTCGTTCTAGTCTATTACATCCTCTAAGTCACTGATTTTTTTTCCCCTGCTTTCTAAAGTAGCCTGTGTCCCCCATCAGGGCTTAAGCTATGACCGTACCAAATTTCACCGAAATCTGTTCAGCCGTTTATTCATAACTGACAGTTACTTTTGAATTTATAATATTACTATGGAAGTGTGGATTAAACGCGTTGAGGGTTGTGTAAGTATTGTCTTCTGCTACACAGTGTCTAAAGTACCCTATACTCTTCCTTAGTATTCAGACAATCTACATAACGAATTTCATCTACGAGGGGCATTTATTTAGTAATGAAATACATTTTTTCTCTAAAACCGGGTTGGTTTTATTCAGGATTCCAGAACACACTCTTTTGGTTGCAAAGCCCTACTTTTTTAACATAATATCGACCTCCCTTACTGGGAGGGCCTATATGCCGGCATGAAACCACTCTACTGATCGAAGTCGGTGCCGAAGTCTTGCTACATCAATAACCTCCCCATTATCCACGTACTGATTGCAGCATAGTGTGCCAGCCGTTGTGGCCGAGCGGTTCTAGGCGCTTCAGTCGGGAACCGCGCTGCTAGTACGGTCACAGGTTCGAATCCTGCCTCTGGCATGGATGTGTGTGATGTCCTTAGGTTAGTTAGGTTTATGTAGTTCTAAGTCTAGGGGACTGATGACTTCAGATGTTAAGTTCCATAGTGTTCAGAGCCATTTGAACCAGCGTAGTGCATTCTTCATTGGGTCAAATACACTGCTGGCCACCGTAAATGCAACACCCTGAAGGAAGCATCCGAATCAAGTGAAATTTACACCATGGGTTTGCAGCGATGAGATATGCAACTGATTAGAATTTCAGCGCAGACGCACATCACGCGCGCCTGTGGCGCCACCTCATAGCGACATTTAAGGCTTGGCGATTTCGACGAGTGTGCGTTCGGCACGTGTGTTTACATTGTGGTTGTTTCACAAGACGATCAGTTATGCCTCGTAGACAACAGCGAACATCTTTTGATCAAGTATCC
This sequence comes from Schistocerca serialis cubense, assembly GCF_023864345.2. Taxonomy (NCBI): domain Eukaryota; kingdom Metazoa; phylum Arthropoda; class Insecta; order Orthoptera; family Acrididae; genus Schistocerca; species Schistocerca serialis. The sequence continues at coordinate 186,463,334 of NC_064646.1, read as the reverse complement.
GAGTTCGACACAGGAAGGATAGTGGCTTACCGAGATTGTGGATTATCATACAGAGAAATCGCTAGTCGTGTTGGACGAAACCAAACAACTGTAATGCGGATATGTGACCGTTGGATGCAGGAGGGTACGACGGACCGACGTGGTCGATCGCATTCACCTCGGTGCACCACTGTACGTGCTGATAGGCAAATTGTGCGCATGGCAGTGACGGATCGCTCAGTGACATCCCGAACCATAGCACAGCACATTGCGTCTGTAACGCATCATCCAGTGTCTGCGCGTACCATTCGACGCCGTTTACAGCAGAGTGGTCTGTCCGCAAGACGTCCATTGCTTCGTCTACCATTGACGCAGAACCACAGACGTCTCCGTCGCCAATGGTGTGATGACAGACGGATGTGGACGGCAGAATGGAATGACGTTGTCTTTACTGACGAGGCACGCTTCTGTCTGCAGCACCACGATGGTCGGATTCGAGTGTGGAGACACCGTGGAGAGAGGATGCTGGACAGCTGCATTATGCACCGCCACACTGGTCTTGCACCGGGTATTATGGTATGGGGCGGTATTGGATATTTCTCTCGCACGCCTCTAGTACGCATTGCCGGTACTTTAAATAGCCGGCGCTACATATCCGAGGTGCTGGAGCCAGTTGTCCTTCCTTACCTTCAGGGCTCGGCCACAGCCATATTTCAACAGGATAATGCGCGACCACACGTGGCACGCATTGTCCAAAGGTTCTTCGTCAATAACCAGATTAAAGTGCTTCCCTGGCCGGCTCGCTGTCCGGATCTTTCGCCGATAGAAAACATGTGGTCCATGGTTGCTCAACGAGTGACCCAGATTACATCCCCAGCTGCCACACCAGATGATCTTTGGCAACGTGTGGAAGCTGCTTGGGCTGCTGTACCCCAGGAACACATCCAACATCTCTTTGACTCAATGCCGAGACGTGTGGCAGCGGTGATCTCCAACAATGGCGGCTACTCTGGCTACTGATTCTGGCAGGAACCACATGTCACAGACGTCTGTAAACGTAATCATTTGATACTTTGTCAACATGTTATCTACAAAATAAATCTTGTTGTGCTACCTCTTGTCTTTCTTGGTGTTGCATTTACGGTGGCCAGCAGTGTAGATGGAAGTCGGAAGATGCGACATCCAAGCTGTGTGGTGGATGAGGAAGAACAGTCCAATGAAGTTTTCTGAGTTCCTCTCGGGTGCACAGAGTTATATGAGGCCTTGCGTTGTCGTGGAGAAGGAGAAGTTTGTTTGTATTTTGATGGTGACGCGCTGAAGTAATTTCTTCAATTCCCTGAGGGGAGCACAATGCACTTTCGAGTTGATAATTGCACCATGAAGAGGAGGACATCAAACAGAATAACCCCTTCACAGTCTCAACAGACCGTCGCCATGCCTTTATCGGCTGAGGGTGCAGCTTTGACTTATTCTTCGGAGGAGAGACGATGTGGCGCCATTCTATGAATTGCTGTTATGTGTCCAATTGTAAATGATGAACCTATGTTTCATCGTCTGAGGTGATGTTCGACAAAAACTGTCACGATCAGCCTCGAAACGAGCAAGCAACTCCGCACAGATCGTCCTTCGTTGCTCTTTGTGGTCTTCTGATAGATGGCGAGGAAGTCAGTCGGCACACACCTTTGAGTACTGAAAATGGTGGACGAGTATGTCAATACTGACAACAGAGACGTTCTGTTGTACAACGAAGTGCTTGATTGCGATCCGTCGATCACCTCGAAAGAGAGTGTCCTCACGTTCCAACAATGCAGGAGTCACAGCTGTGTGCAGCTGGCCGACACGCGGGACATCGGACAGGTTTGCACGACCTTCTCGTGATGATGACAAACGTCTCGAACAGCGACTCGCAGTGCTTTTGTTCCCTGTGAGGTGCCCGTAGACAATCTGTAAGCGCAGAAAATAAGCAATTTTTTCAGCCTTCAGTTGCAAGGTAATTTTTACTCGTTTACCTAGGTTTCGATTCCAGTAATGGAATCTTCTTCAGAACCTATAAGTAAAACCACATACGGACATATATTACTCACTGAAATGCATCATCAGTATAATGATTGAATAATAAAGAAATCGTGATACTTACAAAAAATTAAATTATTTTGAGAGCCAAACACTGGCCATGTCACAGATTAAAAATTAAAACAATAAAGACGCATAATCATAAGATTATGTCTGTCAAAATTAAAACCATTAAGGCGAACGTAGACGGAGCTACGCCGGCCAGAAATAAGGACCACACGTGAGCGGCACGGAAACTAGGCGTCGCGAGCAGTTCCGCAGCGAGGCTCGGCCGCGGCCAAGCGCATAGTTTATTTTCTGTACATTTCACGGTTGCTGACGCGCTGCATTATGTTAAAGATTTGTAAATTCTGTAAGCGCCTATGAGTATCTGCGATACTCTAATTCTCAGCCAAAAAGAACTCAATGACAGCTCTCTGCTTGGAACACGCCTCCGTTACAGACGTTATTTTGAAGGCTGTGTGTAGCGCCACCACTTGTGGAAACTTCATGAAACTTTAGAGGCTGAAGCAGGAATATTCCGCGACCGCCCACAAAAGATTCATTTTTTTTTTAATAGAAATTGGTTGAGAGAAATTTGTGTTGTATTATTTATTGAACGCCCCTCGTAAATCAGTTGAGCTGTTTAGTCGTGAAAAGGTAACAAACACACTTTCCAGTTTATAATATTAGCAAAGTCTAACACATACAGTCACGACTCTCCTGCTCATTTTTGATGTACAGTGTGATAGCAGAGCATCAAGCGGACAAAAAGCTGCTCTTCCGGATGCGACATAAGTGGGAATGGTATTATTGATATTGATTGGCAGCATAGTTTTTTACTATGTGAAGCATATGTAGTGCCACGAAAAACGGCAACATCTAAAAAATTACATCACATTTGTCTTTATTTAGTTTTCTGAGGACGCAGGGAAGCATGGAACGATATACAGGGTGATCAAAAAGTCAGTGTAAGTTTGAACACTTCATAAACCACGGAATTATGTAGATAGAAAGATAAAAATTGACACACATGCTTGGAATGACACGGGGTTTTATTATAAACAAAAAAAAAATAAAGTTCACAAAAGTCTGAAGATGGCGCTGGACAACAAAACTGCTACGGTGACGGGTGAGAGGTACGCCAATATGTTACAGAATCGCATCATCCCCAGCCTGGCTGATAAACACCTGCTGGAACGTACGATGTTTATGCAGGATGGCGCTCCACCCCATATTGCTATACGCGTGACAGATCTCTTGCGCTCGTCGTTTGGTGATGATCGTGTGCTCAGCCGCCACTTTCGTCATGCTTGGCCTCCCAGGTCCCCAGACCTCAGTCCGTGCGATTATTGGCTTTGGGGTTACCTGAAGTCACAAATGTATCGTGATCGACCAACATCTCTAGGGATGCTGAAAGACAACATCCGACGCCAATGCATAACCATAACTCCGGACATGCTTTACAGTGCTGTTCACAACATTATTCTTCGACTACAGCTATTGTTGAGGAATGATGGTGGACATATTGAGCATTTCCTGTAAAGAACATCATCTTTGCTTTGTCTTATTTTGTTATGCTAATTATTGCTATTCTGATCAGATGAAGCGCCATCTGTCTGACATTTTTTGAACGTTTGTATTTTTTTGGTTCTAATAAAACCCCATGTCATTCCAAGCATGTGTGACAATTTGTACCTCTCTATCTACATTATTCCGTGATTTGTTCAGTTTTCAAATTTATTCTGACTTTTTGATCACCCGGTATTACGGAGCAGTCTGCGGCTGGGCGGGTCTTTATACTGTTCGTATTGTTATCACATTCACACAGTTCAATGCACTTACCTCGATACACTTCTTGTCTGCTTGTTGTCCCTTCACTCTGTCGTAGCTGGTATTATCTAGGTGCTGCAAGGCAGCATTAAAGAAATCACCACATATTACCTGCCAGATGGAGGCCGCAAAACTCTAGTTAAAAACCAATTCCTGAAAGTTCATGATAAATATAGGGCATTCTGCTCACTATTTATTCCTACTATGGCTCACGAAACGGCTATAACGTCCGTATTTACCCTGCACCAATATTTTCTCTGCAAGTTTACAGTAATAAAGATGTTCTACACATAGCCACACGAAAACAGCCAAAAATTTTGTAAGTTAGATCAGAATATTATTCATATTCTAATCAGTCACTGAGTCACAACATCACGCGAGTTAAACATTCAGTCGATTCAGTGGTCTTCCGATACGGGAGTACGCTCCTTACTCTTCCGTCACGAACGCGGAACATGCCACGTGGATTTTCTGAATTCGAGTAGAATATTTCACACATGGTTGTCTTTCATACAGGAACATATAAAATTATCAGACGTTCACTAAAATACTTCCCATTCAGGTCGCTTTCTGCTGGCGATAGCCGAACCGAATTTACGTCTCTAATTCTGCTTTCTACATACTCTTGGCGAAGAGCAATCTAACATGATGTATTTGGTACAGTGGTTCGGAAGCAACTCCCTAGGCAGTGTCCTCATGCAGATAGCACCCATGTCTCCGCGTGGGAGGCTCTAGATTCTGATTGGCTGTTGATCTGAAGATCAATCAGAACATTCTTCCTAGATTATTCCAGCGGCAAAAGCCTCTCTTATCCAATCACAATATAGAAAATAATTTTACGTAAGCATAACTTCAGTTTATTACATCACATTTAATTAGAAACCAAATAGAGTATGAAATAATTCCAAAATAAAATAACAAACATATTCCGTTATTAACTTCTTTTCTGGCTGCCTTTTGCAAAAGGATGCTCACTCAGGAATTTTCCCCACTGTTTTGGTTTTCACATAGATCGTCACGAAATAAAACATTTCGAATCTCATATGTCCCTCATTCACTCTCTTAATCACTCCCACGCACTCACATAAGAAAATACAACTGAATATTAGTTTTAAATGCTTTCAGTATACGTCAAATAAAAATTGAAATTGTTATAACGTTTTAGGTCAAATTTTCTTTACTTGAAACTTTGGTAAATAAAGACAAGAAATTTGGACAAGAAATTTAGCAATAACAAAACGCAACGTGCCAAGTTTGGACAAAATCGGAGAATAAGTAATGTAGTTTATTTAGACATATGGGGAGTATAAATTCCGTAGCGTCCTACTGGCAGCCTGAGTCACTGAAACAGGTGGCCTCTGATATGTGGGCATCAGTTGCGTTCTGAGTAAAGAAAAAGGAACGAATCTTCTGGAGCTACACCCCATACTTTACTGGCTTTACTGGACCTATGATAACATGGAATAACTTGCCACGTTATGAGTCTACTTATGATTCTCTCGTAACCCAAAAGCATCTAATGACGCACGTCGTTTACTTTTACGGAAAAAAATGGCTAATAAATAACAGACGATGTGACCTTTTGCAGAAAGACGTCGTATATCCGCTCAACGCACAGAATTTTTCTTCACAACACTTCCACTCAAAGTAGTGAATATAGAACGAGGGAAACTTGCATGGAATGCAATACCTACTTTATTTAAGGTGCCAAATAAGCCGCTACAACTGTTGCCGAAGGGAAGAGTACACAGGCATGATAATAAAACGTCAAAAGCAATACAACTGTTTCCCAACACACGAGAAACTATTTCCAGGATTGTTGTCACATCTAAGCCAAGAACGGCAATAATTTTCAACTCATTCAATTCTGAAGCAAAAGTAATTACGTTTAAAAAAAGTATTCGGGTACCGGTATCAGACTGTCGGGTGTGAATTGTAAGAACGTGCGAATTACTACTCTCGGACGATTACACTACATAGAAAAATACACGATCCTGTCACATTAATATGATCACAGCCTGTGTTCGACGTCAACGTACAATAACCAGTCACACACGGCAGGTGGCAGCACTAGCAGTGGAGGATACATAAAGCGTGTCGGGAGGACGCGGGAGGATGGTGCAGTCGCTGTAATGCGGAAGCGGGGCAATTTGTCTGACGTCCAAAAGGACGTTATCTTTGGCTTTCGGCCCAAGGATCGAAGCACTTCCGAAACGGCTAAGTTTGGAAACAGTTTCAAGTCCCCATGGTTAAAGTACACTATGCGTGGCAAAATGGCGCTATCCAAATCACCCGGCAAGGGAATTGTAATGCATCACGCGCCATAGATGACAAGGGTGAACGACACCTGCGGAGGTGTGTACGGGCGAATAGACGTGAAATTGTTGAGCATTTTATTGCTCAGACGAATCAAGGGATTACATATAGTGTCTCCTGAACGACCGTTTAGCAAAGATTTCTCTGTATGGGTCTCTGTAGCAGGCTCCTGGTTCCTGCACCCATGCTGACTTCTGTTTACCGAAAGCTGGAATTTGAGCGCTAATACGGCCGGAGTGGCCGAGCGGTTCTAGGCGCTACAGTCTGGAACCGCGCGACCGCTACGGTCGCAGGTTCGAATCCTGCCTCGGGCATGGATGTGTGTGGTGTTCTTAGGTTAGTTAGGTTTAAGTGGTTCTAACAAGGGAACTTCCCCATCGCACTCCCCTCAGATTTAGTTATAAGTTGGCACAGTGGATAGGCCTTGAAAAACTGAACACAGATCAATCGAGAAAACAGGAAGAAGTTGTGAGGAACTAAGAAAAAAAAAGCAAAATATACAAACTAAGTAGTCCATGCGCAAGATAAGCAACGTCAAGGAGCATATGAGCTCAGGATTGCCGTGGTCCGGTGGTTAGCGTGAGCAGCTGCGGAACGAGAGGTCCTGGGTTCAAGTGTTCCCTCGGGTGAAAAGTTTACTTTCTTTATTTTCGCAAAGTTATGATCTGTCTGTTCGTTCATTGACGTCTCTGTTCACTGTAATAAGTTTAGTGTCTGTGTTTTGCGACCTCACCGCAAAACCGTACGATTAGTAGATGAAAGGACATGCCTCTCCAATGGGAACCGAAAACATTTGATCGCAAGGTCATAGGTCAACCGATTCCACCACAGGAAAACACGTCTAATATATTCTATACGACACTGGTGACGGCATGTGTGTCACATGACAGGAATATTTTGTCGACCCACCTAACTTGTACACTTGGCGAATGGGTAAAAAGATTCTTCTACCTTGCCCGATTTAGGTTTTCTTGTGGATGTGATAATCACTCCCAAAAAAGTGATGAAAACATAAGAGTTTGTCACATAAACTGCAACAAATGAATGCAACCTGGAGAGCGAAGTTGATTATGTGTGAGTGCCTGAACTTTGATAATTGTCTGAAAATAAAAAAAATAAAATTTTCACTCGAGGGAAGACTTGAACCAACGACCCCTCATTCCGTAGCTGCTCACGCTTACCACGGGACCACAGCGCTCCTGAGCTCAAACGTTCCTTGATGTTGCACATCTTTCGCATGGACTACTCAGTTTGTATATTTTGCTTATTTTTTCATAGTTCCCCACAACTTCTTCCTATTTTCTCAATTGATCTGTGTTCAGTTTTCAAAGCCTATCCACTCTGCCAATTTATAACTAAATCTGAGGGCGGTGCGATGGGGAGGTTCCCTTGTAAGTTCTAGGGGACTGATGACCTCAGCAGTTAAGTCCCATAGTGCTCAGAGCCATTTGAACCACTTGATGGCATCTAAAAGCAGGACAACGCAGTGTGTTCCAGAGCTCGCAGTGTACGTGCGTGGTTCGAAGGGCACCAGGATGAGGTTGCCGTACTTCCCCAGTCACCAAACTCCTCGGATTTATAAGCAATTGTAAATGTGTGGGATCACCTCGCTCGAATTATTGACGTTGTGGGTCCTCAATCTTCAAACCGAGCGCAGCTGGCCACGGAACTGGAGTCGTCAAGGCTCCACATCACTGCCAGTGCCTTCCAGAACCTCACTGACTCCCTTCATATACGTCTCGTGGTGAAAAGGTGGAATATTCGGGCTTCTGAGAGGTGGTCACGTTAATGTTACCAGACGGTGTATTACGAGTCAAGGAAAGTGCCTATCGTAATGCGACAGCAACAGTAAAATATGCTTCTCAATTATGAAATATGTGTTTTGCTTATATTTTCCTGCTTCTAAAGCACTGTTTGTTTTTTTTTTTTTTTTTTTTTTTTTTTTTTTTTTTTTTTTTTTTTTTGCGAATAAGTTGTAGCTTATGTCATTGCAAAATGGAAATGAGCGTTTGGCGTCATTAGCCGGAAGGCCCCTTACGGGGGCCACATGGGGCGACCTGCGAGCGGTATGGGGATGAAATGATGATGAAGACAACACAACACCCACTGTCTGAGCGGAGAAAGATCCACGACCCAGTCGGGAATCCATCACGCTGACCACTCAGCTATCGGGGCGGACCTTTTGTCATTGAATCAGTGATATTTATTTCACGATTGGTCGTGTCTCTTGATCATTAACTAATGTTTGGAACGGAAAAATGTAGTAGTTATTTCGTTAATTAAGTAGAAAAATGATTAAAAGCGAACATTTATCTGGCGGCTGTCGTTCCAAATGTCAGACAATAACAACTTTCACAGCAGTGAGTGTCGTGACTGTATGTATTAGACTGTGATATTGATACAGATAATTGTACCAACTCTTTATGGATTGTTGCGACATTGTTTACATTCAAAAGAGAAAAAAAGGTATTTCCGCACGGTATTCCACTTTATCAAATGGTTCAAAAGGCTCTGAGCACTATGAGACTTAACATCTGAGGTCAACAGTCCCCTAGAACTTAGAACTACATAAATCTAACTAACCTAAGGACATCACACACACCCATGCCCGAGGTAGGATTCCAACCTGCGACCGCAGCAGCAGCGCGGTTTCGAACTGAAGCGCCTAGAACCGCTCGGCCACAGCGGCCGGTCCACTTTACCAATGGGCTGCATATTTTGTTTTTGCTTATAACGACATATTAGGAATTTTCTCTCTTTTTGCCGGCCGGGTGTGGCCGTGCGGTCTAGGCGCTTCAGTTTGGAACCGCGGGACCGCTCCGGTCGCAGGTTCGAATCCTGCCTCGGGCATGGATGTGTGTGATGTCCTTAGGTTAGTTAGGTTTAAGTAGTTCTAAGTTCTAGGGGACTGATGACCACAGCAGTTAAGTCCCTTAGTGCTAAGAGCCATTTGAACCATTTTTTTTCTCTCTTTTTGTTTGTTTTAGTAAAAATGTTGTATTTGAGAGTAAATAGTCTGACTGTAAATGTATTATTTATGAGGAAGAAAAAACAGTTGATATGACACGTGCAGTCAAAATGTGTAAAGTCTGGGGTAATCTGTTTACAAGATTTTATCATTGTAAAACAATATCCGTCTTTTGTCTAACATGCTTCACTTGTTACTTCCCTCTTCAACTTTCCTCCTTCTAGGTGCGGTCTGTTACTATGCATGTATCACCGTAAGTTCAAAAATGTTCAAATGTGTGTGAAATCTTATGGGACTTAACTGCTAACGTCATCAGTCCCTAAGCTTACACACTACTTAACCTAAATTATCCTAAGGACAAAAACACACACCCATGCCCGAAGGAGGACTCGAACCTCCGCCGGGATCAGCCGCACAGTCCATGACTGCAGCGCCTTAGACCGCTCGCTTAATCCCGCGCGGCCAACGTAAGTTTCTTTAATTGGGAATAATACTTATTTTTTCTTCAACCTTGTATCATGTAATTTTATTTTGTACAACTAATATCGTTGGTACATTATTGACAGGTTTTACAGTGGAAGTGTGGATGACTCTGTATGAACGCGAATAACCGGCTTGCACGATGTCTGTTTATCCACCACTACGGCTATCTCACTGAGACCTCTACGAATTGCAGTAATTACTCAGAACTTGCCTGGTTTTTAATTTACGAAACTCGATTTGCTAGTGCCAACAATATTGCCGCACTTGAGAGATTCGATGCTGACATGGTCGTCAAAATGCGGAACCTAGTCAGTTATTTCAGAAACTCACAACATTTAGTCCAGAAATAAGTTTCTATTCAGCGTCAGCTTAACTCTCCAGTTAAGGGCTAAAGGCTCACGTAGAGGCATGCTACGGTACTGTTGCGCAGGGATTTCAGTGTGTAACAGAACTGTAGATGAACGAAAAAAGTTACGCAACTTAATTTTTTTCCAGAAGTGATAAGCAGAAGAAGTACAGAGAAGTGGGACACGCCAAACTCAGAGTACAGTCAAAAGACTGCATGGAACTCTTGACATGTAATGAGTCTTCCACGAAATTCCCAGGCTTAACAATAGCGAGCAGGTGAGAAAAAGGAGGCCTTCGCGCTCAGTAATTAACCGGTACACTTGCCCGCATCTCTCTGGTATATTTCAGCCCACTTAACGTCACGGTGGCGTCATCGGAGGGACAGGTGGCTCCCCACCCAGGAGGCCAAGTAGTCCCCCGAGGCCGGAAAGGCATTAACGGCTTGCGACTCGACGCCCTGTGACGCTCCCCAATTACCGCTGTCTTCCTGAGAGTCCGGATAACGCGACCAGTCACACCTGATCCGTCTGCTGCCAGTCGGGTCGGTCGTGAGAAGGAATGGGCACGGCGCACCTGCACCGAATGTGGGTCCCTCTGGCGGTAGGAATTCCATCCCAAATGGGATCCCCCTTACCTCGATGCGTGTTTATGTCTCGTAAATCCGTTACACACTCACAGCTGTAAACGGCACCGAGTATTAACTAGATTTAATGGAACTACATTTCAAAACACGAACGGAAGAAAGCTTTTCCTCTTGCCGCTGTCTCAAAAGATATGGCGACTTTAGAGAGGCAGGAAGACATGGGTTTATTAGTCACTGATAAACGGATGCGATAGTGTTTTCTGTATCCACGTCAAGACTGCGAATTATTATAAACTACATGGCAGTGAGTAGCTTACAGAGTGTCATACCTTATGTTTTCATTCATAGATGGAGCCAGTATACACTGATTGACCAGGTAGCTCCTTGACAGCTTCCGTTTGTCAGATTTTGTCCTCGTGTGTTCCCCGCAAGAGATATTTATTTATATATCAAGGCCAACGTTCTTTATCACAGCAATGTACCGTTTACATCTACATTTACAAATACGTGAGCCGCGCGAAGTGGCAGCGCTGTTAGAGGCGCCATGTCACGGATTGGGCGGCCCTTCCCGCCGGAGGTTCGAGCCCTCCCTCGGGCGTGTGTGTGTGTGTGTGTGTGTGTGTGTGTGTGTATTGTTCCAAGGATAAGATAGTTAAGGCAGTTTGGTCTCTTAGGAATTCACTCACATTTGAACATTTGAAATACGTGATTTTTCATTATAATCTGTTTATTTTACTTCCCCTTTTTTTCTGTTCTAAACACTGAATACTAAACTGATACTAAAAGGTATCAGATAGATTATATGATGGTAAGACAGAGATTTAGGAACCAGGTTTTAAATTGTAGGACATTTCCAGGGGCAAAAAATGGTTCAAATGGTTCTGAGCACTATGGGACTCAAATGCTGAGGTCATTAGTCCACTAGAACTTAGAACTAGTCAAACCTAACTAACCTAAGGACATCACAAACATCCATGCCCGAGGCAGGATTCGAACCTGCGACCGTAGCGGTCTTGCGGTTCCAGACTGCAGCGCCCTTAACCGCACGGCCACTTCGGCCGGCTTTCCAGGGGCAGATGTGGACTCTGACCACAATCTATTGCTTATGAACTGTAGATTAAAACTGAAGAAATTGCAAAAAGGTGGGAATTTAAGGAGATGGGACCTGGATAAACTGACTAAACCAGAGGTTGTACAGAGTTTCAGGGAGAGCATAAGGGAACAATTGACAGGAATGGGGGAAAGAAATACAGTAGAAGACGAATGGGTAGCTCTGAGGGATGAAGTAGTGAAGGCAGCAGAGGATCAAGTAGGTAAAAAGACGAGGGCTACTAGAAATCCTTGGGGAACAGAAGAAATATTGAATTTAATTGATGAAAGGAGAAAATATAAAAACGCAGTAAATGAAGCAGGCAAAAAGGAATACAAACGTCTTAAAAATGAGGTCGACAGGAAGTGCAAAACTGCTAAGCAGGGATGGCTAGAGGACAAATGTAAGGATGTAGAGGCTTATTTCACTAGGGGTAAGATAGATACAGCCTACAGGAAAATTAAAGAGACCTTTGGAGAAAAGAGAGCCACTTGTATGAATATCAAGAGCTCGGATTGAAACCCAGTTCTAAGCAAAGAGGGGAAAGCAGAAAGGTGGAAAGAGTATATAGAGGGTCTATACAAGGGCGATGTACCTGAGGACAATATTAGGGAAATGGAAGAGGATGTGGATGAAGATGAAATGGGAGATACGATACTGCGTGAAGAGTTTGACAGAGCACTGAAATGCTAAATTTGTGATTCCTTGATGCCTCAGGACATGTCCTACCAACCGGTCCCTTCTTCTAGTCAAGTTGTGCCACAAACTTCTCTTCTCCCCAATCCTATTCAATACCTCCTCATTAGTTACGTGATATACCCACCAAATCTTCAACATTCTTCTGTAGCACCACATTTCGAAAGCTTCTATTCTCTTCTTGTCCAAACTGTTTATCGTCCATGTTTCACTTCCATACATGGCTACACTCCATACAAATACTTTTAGGAACGACTTCCTGACACTTAAATCTATACTCGACGTTAACAAACTTTTCTTCAGAAACGCTTTCCTTGCCATTGCCAGTCTACAATTTATATCCTCTCTACTTCGACCATCATCAGTTATTTTGCTCCCCAAATAGCAAAACTCCTTTACTACTTTAAGTGTCTCATTTCCTAATCTAATTTCCTCAGCATCAACCGACTTAATTCGACTACATTCTATTACCCTCGTTTTGCTTTTGTTGATGTTCATCTTATATCCTCCTTTCAAGACACTGTCCATTCCGTTCAACTACTCTTCCAAGTCCTTTGCTGTCTCTGACAGAATTACAATGTCATCGGCGAACCTCAAAGTTTTTATTTCTTCTCCCTGGATTTTAATACTTACCCTAAAATTTTTCTTTTGTTTCCTTTACTGCTTGCTGAATATACAGATTGAATAACATCGGGGAGAGGCTAAAACCCTGTCTCACTCCCTTTCCAACCACTGCTTCTCTTTCATGTCCCTCGACTCTTGTAACTGCCATCTGGTTTCTGTAAAAATTGTAAATAGCCTTTTGCTCCCTGTATTTTACCTCTGCCACCTTTAGAATTTGAAAGAGTATTCCAGTCAACACAGTCAAAAGCTTTCTCTAAGTCTACAAATGCTAGAAACGTAGGTTTCCCTTTCCTTGATCTATTTTCTAAGGTAAGTCGTAAGGTCAGAATTGCTTCACGTGTTCCAACGTTTCTACGGAATTCCGAGATCGGCTTCTACCCGTTTTTCCATTCGTCTGTAAATAATTCTCGTTAGTATTTTGCAGCTGTGACTTATTAAACTGATAGTTCGGTAATTTTCACATCTCTTAACACCTGCTTTCCTTGGGATTGGAATTATTATATTCTTCTTGAAGTCTGAGGGTATTTCGCCTGTCTCGTACATCTTGCTCACCAGATGGTAGAGTTTTGTCAGGGCTGGCTCTCCCAAGGCTATCAGTAGTTCAAATGGAATGTTGTCTTCTCCCGGGGCCTTGTTTCGACTTAGGTCTCTCAGTGCTCTGTCAAACTCTTCACGCAGTATCATGTCTCCCATTTCATCTTCATTTACATCCTCTTCCATTTCCATAATATTGTCCTCAAGAACATCGCCCCTGTATAGACCCTCTACATACTCCTTCCACCTTTCTGCTTTCCCTTCTTTGCTTAGAACTGGGTTTCCATCTGACCTCTTGATATTCATGCAAGTGGTTCTCTTTTCTCCAAAGGTCTCTTTAATTTTCCTGTTGACCCCTAGTGAGTTAAGCCTCTAAACCCTTATATTTGTCCTCTAGCCATCCCTGCTTAGCCATTTTGCACTTCCTGTCACTCATTTTTGAGACGTTTGTATTCCTTCTTGCCTGTTTCATTTACTGCATGTCTACATTTCTTCTGTTACCCAATTATTTCTACTAGCCCTCGTATTTTTACCTACTTGATTCTCTGCTGCCTTCACTACTTCATTCCACAAAGCTACCCATTCTTCTTCTACTGTATTTCTTTCCCCATTCCTGTCAATTGTTCCCTTATGCTCTTCCTGAAACCCTGTACAACCTCTGGTTTAGTCAGTTTATCCAGGTCCTATCTCCTTAAATTCCCACCTTTTTGCAGTATCTTCAGTTTTAATCTACAGTTGATAACCGATAAATTGTGGTCAGAGTCCACATCTGCCCCTGGAAATGTCTTACAATTTAAAACCTGGTTTCAAAATCTGTCTTACCATTATATAATCTGATACCTTCTAGTATCTCCAGGGGTCTTCCATGAACACAACCTTCTTTCATGGTTCTTGAACCAAGTGTTAGCTATGATTAAGTTACGCTCTGTGCAAAATTCTACCATGCAGCTTCCTCTTTCATTTCTTACCCCCAATTCATAAGCACCTACTACGTATCCTTCTCTCCCTTTTCCTACTATCGAATTTCTTGTCACCCACGTCTATTAGTTTTTTGTCTCCCTTCACTATCTGAATAATTTATTTTAGCTCATCATATATTTCATCAATTTCTTCCCATCTGCAGAGCTAGTTGGCATAAAAACTCGTACCACTGTAGTAGGCGTGGGCTTCATGTCTATCTTGGCCACAATAATGCGTTCACTATGCTGTTTGTTGTAGCTTACCCGCTCTACAATTTTTTAAATTCATTATTAAACCTACTCTTGCATTACCTCTATCTGATTTTGTATTTGTAACCCTGTATTCACCTGACCAAAAGTCTTGTTCCTACTGTGTCTCTAGTGTGACCGCATCAAGACGCTCTTTTCAGTTGTGAGATCACTGTCAGCGAGTAAAGGTGCCTAGAACAACAATGCGTCCCGCCAAGTAGGAGGACCCGCTGAGAGGCTCCTCCTCAATGAATGCAGCCCACCTAATACAACTGCCACGCATTTCCTTCATGGAAATTCTCAGCCGCGCACTGCAGGGGCAGTGAAGACGCTCCTGCAGCCTTTTCGATGGGAGTGTTCGATCACCCACAACACAGCCCTAATTGGCTCGTCCTGAATACCATCTCTGTTCACATGAAACCCTGGATACGAAGACAACACTTGGGCGCAGGCTACGCGCTATAGACCAGCGTAGACAGTTTTCGGAAAGCACAGGCCGACAGATGTGTAAGTCGGAGCGGCGACTATGTAGAGAAGTATCTGGAAAGTGTAGCTAACTCTTGCAAATAAAATGTTTCTGATTTTCGCTGTGGTTTCCATTTAGCGACCGATCGGAACTTACTTTCTGGACAACCCTCGTATTAATAATACTAATAATAATTTTTAAATGACTACGACACAGTGAGCCCACAACCAATACTATTGTGTATTAATACTTCTACTACGAATAAATGTGATAATGTTAGTGTCACTGACCTTCAGAGAACAATGAAGTAATATATTGTCACGTGCAGCTTGTTTATTTCTATCTGCTGTGGTCTGAGATGGACACGCATACAAACACACAACTTACTACTACAGGAATGTATTTATTTTTTTTCTCTACGTTTCGTACCAGATCGGCCACCACGTCGGGTCCAGCTATATTTTGCTGCCTCCAGAGAACAGAGCGACGGATCAGAGTGCATCACTTACGTTCCTCTGTTTCTTCTCGGTCTGATTAAGCACGTACAAAGAATCAAAAGTACACGCAATTTGAAATCTGTAAACCGGTTCTTCTGATATCCAAAGTAGGTCTTCGCTAGGTTTTAGGGGTCTTTCTACACCTTCCATTCCTAAGTAACGACTTTAAAAAATGTGGGTTCTCCATCTTCCTCAGCCACTCTATTTCCATTATCGAACAACACTGCTTCATTTTACCTCTAATGTCATATTTCTTCCCTCTCTATTCTTTATCCAATCACTGCTTTCTAAAGTACATGTCCTAGTAGGCATTTCCAACGTAATTATTTTCCTAATTAGCTGTGTCTCCAAATTATTTCCTATAATATTTGTTAGTGTTAGTAAACTGATTAAAGCTCTACAGCTGCGTCAGTATGGTCGTATCGTTCATTATTAGAATCCCAGTGTTCTCGGCAGGTGTGGGCCCATTGTGTCAAAACTCATTGAATTCGAATGTGGGAAAACTGTGATGCTCATATGATGGATGCTTCCGCAATGAGGGTAGTCGAAGATTTTGGTGTCTGAGATTTATATCGCATGCGGGGAAAGTGAGAAAACATCTTCCGCTTATTCAAAGCGCGGACGAAAATGCGTGGCGAATGATTGTGACAGGCGGTCATTGACTTGGATTGCGGTGAAAAATAAGAGGAGGCCAGCTGTAAAAGCCACTAGAGAACTGAATGTCATACTCACGAACCCTGTCAGTGCCAAAACAACATAAATGGAGTTCCTTAAGGGGCTCCGGAACGCCCTATACTTGCAATGTTAAAACAACGCTTATAAATTACATCTTTCCTCACAAAGTATTTGAGGTAGGAAGTTGAACTTTTTACAGATTATTTATTGGAATATGGGCTACAACTTCACACAGGGATTTTACAAAATTTTAGTTCAGTTATTAAAGATGATTTTTTTTCAATTGTAATGAAAATTCACAACGTTTTTTTTGCAATTTATTTATATATTCAAAAATATACAGTTTTTTGGAAAAAGGCTGTGTTAAATTATGCAGAAGGTACTGTGTAACATTTACTGAAAGTTTGAAACAAATACACTCCTGGAAATGGAAAAAAGAACACATTGACACCGGTGTGTCAGACCCACCATACTTGCTCCGGACACTGCGAGAGGGCTGTACAAGCAATGATCACACGCACGGCACAGCGGACACACCAGGAACCGCGGTGTTGGCCGTCGAATGGCGCTAGCTGCGCAGCATTTGTGCACCGCCGCCGTCAGTGTCAGCCAGTTTGCCGTGGCATACGGAGCTCCATTGCAGTCTTTAACACTGGTAGCATGCCGCGACAGCGTGGACGTGAACCGTATGTGCAGTTGACGGACTTTGAGCGAGGGCGTATAGTGGGCATGCGGGAGGCCGGGTGGACGTACCGCCGAATTGCTCAACACGTGGGGCGTGAGGTCTCCACAGTACATCGATGTTGTCGCCAGTGGTCGGCGAAAGGTGCACGTGCCCGTCGACCTGGGACCGGACCGCAGCGACGCACGGATGCACGCCAAGACCGTAGGATCCTACGCAGTGCCGTAGGGGACTGCACCGCCACTTCCCAGCAAATTAGGGACACTGTTGCTCCTGGGGTATCGGCGAGGACCATTCGCAACCGTCTCCATGAAGCTGGGCTACGGTCCCGCACACCGTTAGGCCGTCTTCTGCTCACGCCCCAACATCGTGCAGCCCGCCTCCAGTGGTGTCGCGACAGGCGTGAATGGAGGGACGAATGGAGACGTGTCGTCTTCAGCGATGGGAGTCGCTTCTGCCTTGGTGCCAATGATAGTCGTATGCGTGTTTGGCGCCGTGCAGGTGAGCGCCACAATCAGGACTGCATACGACCGAGGCACACAGGGCCAACACCTGGCATCATGGTGTGGGGAGCGATCTCCTACACTGGCCGTACACCACTGGTGATCGTCGAGGGGACACTGAATAGTGCACGGTACATCCAAACCGTCATCGAACCCATCGTTCTACCATTCCTAGACCGGCAAGGGAACTTGCTGTTCCAACAGGACAATGCACGTCCGCATGTATTCCGTGCCACCCAACGTGCTCTAGAAGGTGTAAGTCAACTACCCTGGCCAGCAAGATCTCCGGATCTGTCCCCCATTGAGCATGTTTGGGACTGGATGAAGCGTCGTCTCACGCGGTCTGCACGTCCAGCACGAACGCTGGTCCAACTGAGGCGCCAGGTGGAAATGGCATGGCAAGCCGTTCCACAGGACTACATCCAGCATCTCTACGATCGTCTCCATGGGAGAATAGCAGCCTGCATTGCTGCGAGAGGTGGATATACACTGTACTAGTGCCGACATTGTGCATGCTCTGTTGCCTGTGTCTATGTGCCTGTGGTTCTGTCAGTGTGATCATGTGATGTATCTGACCCCAGGAATGTGTCAATAAAGTTTCCCCTTCCTGGGACAATGAATTCACGGTGTTCTTATTTCAATTTCCAGGAGTGTATGTTTGGAAGATCCTTAGAAAACATGTAATTAGTATGAGAAAATAAAAGTTTTGGGAATCGAGCGACAAAGATTGGATTAACTTTTTAGTGCATTCCAGGTCCATAGGATGGATTATCTTCATCCTCTGCAAACTCCTCCTCCAGCTTCCTCTTGTTCCTCCTCCTGTTTACTCTTGCTTGTATTTCTAGACTCTTTACAGCCCTGTCTGCAGCCCGAAGGCGTTCCTTGTCTAAAGCAAGCATCGCTCGTTGTTGTGTTCGTAGATTTTGCTACCATTTTCTTCAGTTGCAGTTACTGCAACACTGTTCCAAAAGGTGGTCATGTATGAACACTTATCACATTTCAGTTGTATTTCACTAGCAAGTCCTACGTGCTTTATTATGGAGAGTTCCAGACCAACTTCACTACAATGAATACATCTTACACAGTTTGAAAAAATTCCTTTGAGAACCGACATATCAAATATTTCATTCACATCCGATTCGCCCATAAAACATTCATAGTTTTCACTCATTGAACCAAGCTTCTTCTGTGAAGTATTTTCTTTCCCACTTTGACTGGTACGGGCAGGTGTACTTGAGAGGTTAGGTTCACTCACTTGGTTATCGTCTTTATTGTTTACAGTAATAACACATACCTTTGGCTTTCCAACATTTCTCCTTTTCTTAAAAGCCTTCAGAGGATTTCTAATAACTTTACTTTTACTCATTATTATACTTCAACAAAACAGAGACTCAAGAAACAGAATTAATTACGAATATTTTCGAGATAACAACAGAGTAAATAAACATGAAACAATCGACAATCACACCAGCGATATATATTGAACCATCACAGGTTAGCCACAACACATACTTTATCTCACATCACTAAAATGTACCTGATGAACACGGACGTTAATAATAACACCATTTGACAGCAGTTTAACAGCGCCACAGTGGGTCACGCCCATGTAGAACACATTTCAAAAAAAATTTAAAAATAGTTGTAGTCTTCGGAATTGAATAAATTATATATCTATTAAAAGGTAATAGTCTGCAGATTCAGAAAACGCAAAAAAGTAAAAATTGAACTTTTCATGATTTTGAGCCTTTCCGGAGCCCCTTAAGCCGGAACTGCAGGGCCAACTGGAGTTCTGATACCACTCATCAATGATGCAAATGCCCGTTGCATGTAAACGTGGTGCCAAAGCCATAAAGCCTGAACAACGGAGCAACGGAAGAATGTCGCTGGGTCGGATGAGTCTTGTTTCACACTGTTTCCAACTTCTACCCGAGTTTACGTCACGAGAGTGAAACATGGCATTGATGATCCGGGCAGCCGTGTATGTCGTGGAACTCATTGTTACTCTGTAATGTTGCGTTACTGCCAAGAATTATAAGACCGTCTTGGCTAATCACGTGCATCCCATGGTAGAATGTTTGTTCCCCTCTGGTGGTGCTGTTCCAAGACGACTGGGCCCTTGTTCACACAGCTCCCATCGTCCGTCACTTGTTTTGCGAGAACGAGAACGCATTGTCGCCTCTCCCCTGACCACCAGTCTCCAGATCGCAATGTTATTGAGCCTTTGTGGTCTGCATTGGAAAGAAGGGCACGTTATCGCCATCAACCTCCATCGTCGTTACCACTATTTTGTAGGAAGAACGGTATAAGATTCCCTTCAAAACCATACAGGAACTGTGTTTATCCATTCTGAGATGACTGGAAGCTGATTTGAATGCGAGCAGTTTTCCTACACGGTATAAGGCGTGGAATGTTTTGTCTGTTTGTGGTGTTTTCATATTTTTGTCCACCCTCTGCATACGCATAAAATGTATTCGCAACTGCGAATACGGACAACCATCAGCTTTTTAATGGAATGACGACAATGAAAAGTTGTGCTGGACCGGGACTCGAACCCGTACATCCTACGCACGGGTATTGCACAATGCTTACGAGTGGAGGTTATGGCGCATGAACGACGACATACGGAAGTCTTAGTCTGGCCGTGAGTCGTGCAAGGGTAGCCAAAGCGTTTAACGCGACCGCACGTATTGGGCTGCACATCCGGATTCGAGTTCCATTATGTTGGTGATGGTTGTCTGTATTCGCAGCTGCTAATACATTTCCTGTATATCAGGACAGCTGCAGTCGCCGCAATGTCTGTTCCTTCAGACATGTTTGCTTGTCCGAAGAAACATTGCCTCGTACTTCTTAACATCGCAGACACTGCAATATCATATCTCTGTAAATGCTTTGAGACCTAAATTCCTGAGTTACTCGAATGCGTTTTTCCTCGTTCTTGCATGTGCAAAATGGTCATTACTTTATGAAAATCAATATTTCAAGTGAAAGGTGGCTACACCGAGCCACAGCGCCAGAGATTGCGCCAAAGAGTATTATTCAGCCGCCTCCACTGGCAGTGCTTGGGGAGAACTCGTAGTAGGCAGTGCTGGTTGAGAACTCTTAGTAGTGTGCTTGTTGAGATGTGCTAGTGAAAAGTGCTTGTTGAGAACTCGTGGGAGTCAGTGCTTGTTGAGATGTGCTAGTGAAAAGTGCTGGTCGAGAACTCGTAGTAGGCAGTGCTTGCTGAGATGTGATACTGAAAAGTTCTTGTTGAGATGTGGTAGTAGCGAGTCGGTGTGGAAATATTGTAATGATTAGAGTGCTTTTCGTCAATATATGAAGGTAAAAGAAAAAATTTTCCTTTCCTTTTTATTATCTCAATGTCTTAAATAATGCGTCATTACAGGTTCAGTCAACAAAGCATCTGGCTTGTGTTCTTGTTGAGATGTGGTAGTAGCGAGTCGGTGTGGGAATATTGTAATGATTAGACTGCTTTTCGTCAATATATGAAGATAAAAGAAAAAAAACTTTCCTTTTCTTTTTATTATCTCAATGTCTTAAATAATGCGTCATTACAGGTTCAGTCAACAAAGCATCTGGCTTGTGTTCTTGTATTAGAGTGTAATTCTGGTTTTCTTGCGCAATTATAGTATTTGTATTTTTTTTAATTACTTCAGTATAAATGATATTTAAAATTTTTTGTCTTGTTGAAGAAGAACCGTGCCAGATGTGTACGTTGAGTCACACTCCCACACACAGAAGAATTACACTTGTGCTTTGGTTTCGTAGGTTTTATAGTTGCTGGGGACTTAATTAATTAATTGTGTTAACAGGAAATTTTCATTTCATTCTTTTTTGTTATTCTATGCAGTCAGATTGCGTACTAATACTAATCAGGGCCAACCGTTTACGAGACACAGCGTAATCGGACATACAGCGACGAAAAATAAAAATGATTTTCAAATTTAATAATAATTAAGCCCCCATGCACACGCTCTTTCAGTAGTAGAGGATATTTTCTGTTGAAGCATACATTAAAATCTGTTGCTGATGCAGTTGTGGATACGGCATGTGAAGAGGGACTGCTTGTGCCACTCTGGGTCAGCTGTTGCTTCCATAACTTTATGTGCACGATCTTTACGGGGTAGACACTTAGAAGACTGCAGAACATTCGTGGTATCTACACTGAAAAAAGGGTTTCGAATTTTCCAAGCACCTTCTTGAGAGACGTACGGCGTATTGTTTCGAATTCTGCCAGTTAATATTTTTCAGCATTTCTGTCACACTTTCAGTCAATGACCATCGTCGCAACCTTTATGTTATTGATTTTCGTTTTTTTTTTTTTTTTATCGGTCCCCTGACTGGTCTGATGCAGTCCGCCACGAATTCCACTCCTGCGCTAACCACTTCATCTCAGTGTAGCACTTGCAACCTAAGTCCTCAATTATTTGCTACACGTATTCAGTAGGGGGACAAGGGCGGCGTCACCCCAAGTACCAATATGGCGTCGACGACGTAATCCAATATTGACGCCATCTGATGATGTCATCCAAGATGGAGGAATCTGGCGGGAAGATAGGTCAATTGGGCTACCCTCTCCCCTCACCTACCCCAGAAATAGTGGGCATGTCTCATAAGTTTTTCTTGCGAGTGCTACCACCGTATCTTAGAAAGAGAGGCGTAATCGTCTTGCAAACGACTATATGTTAAAAAAAAAAACACAACCATATTACCATCACAAGCAGTCTCGGTTCTGCAGGTGCACACAAGTATCCATGTTAAAAGGTATGCCAGCTTTACAGATCCACGTATGGCATTACATACGAATGATGTGGTTTTTTCAGACAAATACTGTGACACTGAATACAGATGGTGATCACCGGAGTGTATATTATCACACCAGTTGTACGGTTACACGTCGCCGACGCTGCACCCTCATAATAAAATTACCGAATTTTCAAAGTGACTTGGCTAAGGAGCTTGGTATGAAACTGGTATTTGCAACTCCCTCACGCTGCTGTCCCTAGATACTCCTCCGGTATTTGTAAAACATTCTGTCTCGATGCCATGTGAGAGGTCCTGCGATACATCCACTGAGTTATAGGCGATGATTCCTTGAGAAGGATCACCAACAGTAGTAGGTGGTGTGATGACTGAGGTCGTAAGAAATGAACACTAGCTTTTCAGATCTCTGTCACGCAGATGTATAACGGAAATCGCAGTGCCTCACAAGCACCTATCGCTAAGTTAGTTATGAAGCTGAAGTCTTGATTTTACACGCAAGGTGCGACAGAGGGATGGAGTACACCGCATGTGATGTTTACAGAGTTAGTGGGGGATTGACTTGTAATTTTCACATGTCTAACACTACTGCTCTGCGTTTATCTGCTTCCTTGTAAGATGTATTCCCCGTTACTAACGATAATTTTATATAGAACTGATGCAGGCATAGTATAACTTCTGAAGCGTGATCGGATGTGAACAGTGGATGCTATACATCTCTGGAAAACTATATCGTGCTCGTATCACACAGCGACAATGTTTTAAGGAAGTAGTTTCTTAGTTTTACGGTTCGGTAACATAGAACAGAAGAATGCTGAAGATTAGATGGGTAGATCACATAACTAATGAGGAGGTATTGAATAGAATTGGTGAGAAGAGGAGAGGAGTTTGTGGCACAACTTGACTAGAAGAAGGTATCGGCTGGTAGGACATGTTCTGAGGCACCAAGGGATCACAAATTTAGTACTAGAGGGCGGCGTGGTGGGTGAAAATCGTAGAGGGAGACCAAGAGATGAATACACTAAGCAGATTCAGAAGGATGTAGGCTGTAGTAGGTACTGGGAGATGAAGAGGCTTGCACAGGATAGAGTAGCATGGAGAGCTGCATCAAAGCAGTCTCAGGACTGAAGACCACAACAACAACAACATAGTTTATCGTAGAAAAACCAGGAAGAAGGACGTATATCTTGCGCTTGAAATATATTTCTTACACTGGATAGGTCGGAAACGCAAGCTGTCCCGTTAGGATCGCTAGGGAGAAAGCAGCCTGTGCTATTCTGGGACAGATTTCTATAGCGCGATCTGTGACGTCAGTATCCACAGGTATAGTGTCAGCAACGGTAAACACACGTGCTGCCCAGAGGCGTTTCGCGTATGGGATCAGTGTGAGCATCCCTTAGAGTTCTGTGGCATGGTGGCCAGAGGTGTGTGCTTTACGTCATACGATCAGCAAGGATGTGACGGAGGAGGAGGAGGAGGAGGAGACTCTGAGGGTACGCTGCGAGCAGCATGGCTTCTGCAGCGGTAACCCACTAGCCCGAGGGAGGGCAGCCCATGGACGTCAGAGCGATGCTGGCCCCCCTGCGGGTCCGGGGTAAGAATAGGCCTGAGGTATTCCTGCCTGTCGTACGAGGCGACTAAAAGGAGTTTCAACCGTTTCGGCCTTCCATGTGATGGTCCCCCTTGGGGTTTGACCTCCATTTTTCAAAATTCTACAGAAGTACGAGCCTTTTGGGGAAGGACACCTTACGTGGTGTACCACTGGTCCTAAGTGCACTAAGACCTTGGCACTCAGCATTGCACCGGCGTTGTAACCATACCCACTATTCCTCAAATTGGGCCTAAACGCCTGATGGGTTGTCCAAGTTACGCCCATAGTGCATCTCCATCTGCACCAGCGATCATGATGGACTTTCCATGGCACCAGAAATCCAGCACGGTAGCCAGCCCCTTGTGGTGGGGTCGTCATGTACCCTCTAGGTTGTAGCCCCCTGACAACACAGGGATCGTACTGCCGATACCTGCGCTGCACCCTCCCCACGTCGGCCAAGGAGTAGATGCCCGTCTCCTTGGGGCATCAGGACTCCCGGCAATGGTCATCCTGCCAGGTGGCCCTTGCTGCGGCTGGGTGGCGCCCGTGGGGAGAGCCCCTGGTCGGAGTGGGTGGTATCGGGGCGGACGTTTCACAGATGAAACGTCAACATGTATCAGGTCGCCCTGCGGTCTTTCAAAAGAAAAGGTACCGCTTCTAGTTCTGGTTCTCCTGCCCTTTCCCCCTTGGCCACTCCATGGGAGGAGGGACAGGCCCACTGGCTTGGGGCGAAGTACTTCCCCCGCTATTTGGTCTGTACGTGAACCGATGGGGGGACATTCGCCACCTCCAAGCCCATGTTCTTTGTTCAGCACATTGAGGACATCTTCGGGGAAATCGAGGCACTCAGCAATATGCGTTCAGGGTCCGTTCTTATCAAGACCACCTCCGCCACACAGTCGGCGGCGCTCCAGGCGTGCGACCGCCTAGGGGACATCCCAGTATCCATTGTCCCACATCTGGCACTAAATAGGACGCAGGGGGTTATTTTTCATCGTGACCTCCTGCTACAATCTGACGAGGAGCTCAGGGCCAACCTGGAGCGCTGAGGCGTGCATTTCGTCCGGCGAGTCCAGCGCGGCCCCAAAGACCGTCGCATCGACACCGGGACCTTTATCCTCGCCTTCGAGGGGGACGTTCTCCCAGAGAAGGTAAAGCTGATGTGCTACCGGTGTGACGTGCGACCTTACGTCCCACCTCCTATGCGCTGTTTTAGGTGTTTGCGCTTTGGGCACATGTCGTCACGGTGTGAGGCTGAGCCCCTTTGTGGCGATTGTGGACATCCTCTTCATGAGGAACATACATGCACCCCACCACCTCGGTGCATTGATTGTCCTGGCGTCCACTCGCCTAGATCCTCAGACTGCCCCGCATATCAGAAGGAGAAGAAGATACAAGAAATCAAAACTTTGGATCGGCTCTCTTATTCTGAGGCCAGGAAGAAGTATGACCACCTCCATCCCGTGCCATTGACCACTTCATTTGCCTCAGTTGTGTCCAATCCTTCCGCGGTATCCTCACCCCTATCCTGTCCCCCCTCTGCCTCCTCCACCCATCAGGGGGCTCTTCCTCCGCCTCCCAAATCCCTCCCTTCCAAATCCTCCTCCCCCGTGGCCCCCACCCCCTCTGCCTCAGGGGCCACCCTTCCCCCTCCTCCTCCCCCCACGCCACCTGAGAAGCGATCCTCTTCTCAGGCGTCCATCGGGGAAACGTTCCGGACCCCAGCTTCCGAGGTCCGGCATTCCAAAACGGACCCCGCGCGTGAGGACCTTCTTCGGGTCCAGCCCACCATCCCTGTGCCTCCTCGGCCTTCCAAGAAGGCCTCCAAGAAGAAGTCTCTATCCCCCTCTCCACCCCGGCGCGTTTCGTCTGACGCTCCATCCGTGAGTCGCTGCTCCCGGCCGTCCTCAGTTTCGCCGGGACGCTCTGCTGCCAGGCGCTCAGCTGGCCTTTCGTCGGCAAATGATGCTGCCCCTCCTACACAACCAGGGACAGCGGCCGCAGCTGGTGACGTGTCGATGGAACCGGATCCGCCTCCCGTCAGTTGTAGCGTTGTTCCCTCGCAACCTGGCCCTCCGCGGCCGTCGAGGTGGCCAGCTCTTCCCTCGTCTCGTTCCACCAACTTTTTGACTAGCGACGGCGTTGTTTCATTGGAACATAAGTGGTATTCGATCTAATCGGGAGTAATTACAACTGCTCCTCCACCTGCACTGTCCGCTCGTCCTTGGTCTCCAGGAAACCAAGTTGCGCCCGACTGACCGTATTGCCTTTACCAACTATACCTCGGAACGGTATGACCTCACCCCTGTGGACGGTATCCCGACTCATGGTGGGGTCATGTTGCTCGTTCGGGACGATGTCTATTACCATCCCATCCCATTGACCACCCCACTCCAAGCAATAGCTGTCCGCATTACTCTTTCTGCTTTTACTTTTTCAGTTTGTACCATCTACACTCCACCGTCATCTGCTGTTAGCTGGGTTGACATGATGCACCTGATCGTTCAGCTTCCCCCGCCGTTTTTATTGTTTGGCGACTTCAATGCCCATCATCCCCTTTGGGGCTCTCCTGCATCCTGTCAAAGAGGCTCACTCTTGGCGGATGTCTTCAACCATCTCAATCTTGTCTGCCTCAATACCGGCGCCCCGACTTTCCTCTCGGACTCTACTCATACCTACCACTTGGACCTCTCGATCTGCTCTACCACTCTTGCCCGTCGGTTCGAGTGGTATGTCCTTTCTGACAGCTATTCGAGCTACCACTTCCCCTGTGTCGTTCGTCTCCTGCACCACACCCCATCCCCATGTCCTTCGAGCTGGAACATACTGAAAGCTGACTGGGGACTTTACTCCTCCCTGGCGACGTTTCCGGACCACGATTTTCCCAGTTGTGACAGTCAGGTCGAATACCTCACGGCTGTTATCATCGATGCTGCCGAACGTTCCATTCCTCGTACTACTTCTTCTTCACGTCGCGTTTCCGTCCCCTGGTGGAACGAGGCTTGTAGGGACGCTATCCGTGCTCGACGACGTGCTTTACGCACCTTTCGCCGCCATCCTACGTTGGCGAATTGTATTGAATACAAACGACTCCGAGCGCAATGCCGTAGAGTCATCAAAGACAGCAAAAAAGCTTGTTGGGCCTCCTTCACCAGCTCTAACAGTTTTACTCCCTCTTCCGTAGTTTGGGGTAGCCTGCGCCGGCTGTCGGGCATTAAGGCCCACTCCTCGGTACCCGGCCTGACCTCAGGTAATGAGGTCCTTGTTGATCCTGTGGCTGTCTCCAACGCCTTTGGCCGCTTTTTCGCGGAGGTTTCAAGCTCCGCCCATTACCATCCTGCCTTCCTTCCCAGGAAAGAGGCAGAAGAGGCTCGGCGACCTTCCTTCCACTCGCTGAATCTGGAAACTTATAATGCCCCCTTTACTATGCGGGAACTCGAATGTGCGCTTGCACTGTCCCGGTCCTCTGCTCCGGGGCCAGATGCCATTCACGTTCAGATGCTGGCACACCTTTCTCCGGCGGGCAAAAACTTCCTTCTTCGTACCTACAATCGCGTCTGGACCGAAGGTCAAGTCCCCATGCGTTGACGTGATGCCGTTGTTGTTCCTATACCCAAACCCGGGATGGATAGACACCTTCCTTCTAGTTACCGCCCCATTTCTCTTACAAGCTGTGTCTGTAAGGTGATGGAGCGCATGGTTAATGCTCGGTTGGTCTGGATTCTTGAATCTTGATGGCTACTTACTCATGTCCAATGCGGCTTTCGTCGCCGCCGCTCCGCTGTTGACCACCTTGTGACCTTGTCGACATTCATCATGAACAACTTTTTGCGAAGGCGCCAAACGGTAGCCGTGTTCTTCGACTTGGAGAAGGCTTATGATACCTGTTGGAGAGGAGGTATCCTCCGCACTATGCACAGGTGGGGCCTACGCGGTCGCCTGCCCCTTTTTATTGATTCCTTTTTAACGGATCGAAAGTTAAGGGTACGTGTGGGTTCCGTATTGTCCGACGTCTTCCTCCAGGAGAACGGAGTGCCTCAGGGCTCCGTCTTGAGCGTAGCCCTTTTTGCCATCGCGATCAATCCAATTATGGATTGCATTCCACCTCATGTCTCCGGCTCTCTCTTTGTCGATGACTTCACGATCTACTGCAGTGCCCGGAGAACATGCCTCCTGGAGCGCTGCCTTCAGCATTGTCTAGACAGCCTCTACTCATGGAGCGTGGCAAATGGCTTCCGGTTCTCTGAAGAGAAGAAGGTTTGTATCAACTTTTGGCGATATAAAGCGTTCCTTCCGCCATCCTTACATCTCTGTCCCGTTGTTCTCCCATTCGTGGACACAACTAAGTTTCTAGGGCTCACGTTGGACAGGAAACAGTGTTGGTCTCCACATGTCTCTTATTTGGCGGCCCGTTGTACACGTTCCATTAATGTCCTCAGAGTTCTTAGCGGTTCATCGTGGGGAGCGGATCGCACTGTCCTGCTTCGCTTGTATCGGTCCATAGTCCGATTGAAGCTGGATTATGGGAGCTTCGTCTACTCGTCCGCTCGGCCATCCCTCTTACGTCGGCTCAACTCCATCCGCCATTGGGGGATACGTCTTGCGACCGGAGCCTTCTACACTAGTCCTGTCGAGAGTCTTTATGCTGAAGCTGCCGAGTTACCATTGACCTACTGGCGCCACGTACTGCTGTGTCGGTATGCCTGCCGGCTGTTGTCTATGCCCGACCACCCCTCTTACAAGTCCTTCTTCGCCGATTCTCTCGACCGTCAGTACGGGTTGTATGTGTCTGCCCTGCTGCCCCCTGGAGTCCGCTTCCATCGCCTGCTTCGACAATTGGATATTGCCCTCCCTACCACCTTCAGAGAGGGTGAGAGCCCGACACCACCTTGGCTCCAGGCTCCGGTTCATATTTATCTCGACCTCAGCTCACTCCCAAAGGAGGGTACTCCGGCTGCAGTGTATTGCTCACGGTTTGTCGAACTTCGTGCTCGACTTGCCGGTCACATCTTTATTTACACCAATGGCTCCAAAACTGACGATGGTGTCGGCTGTGCCTTTGTTGTCGGGGCCGCCACCTTTAAATACCGGCTCCTCGACCAATGTTCCAGCTTTACGGCAGAGCTTTTTGCTCTCCATCAGGCTGTTCAGTATGCCTGCCGCCACTGCCATTCATCGTATGTACTCTGCTCTGACTCACTCAGTGCTCTTCAGAGCCTTGGAGCTCCCTATCCGGTCCATCCCTTGATTCAACGGATACAGCAGTCCCTCCATTCTTTCGCTGATAATGGTGGTTCTGTCAGCTTTCTGTGGGTTCCCGGACATGTAGGAGTGCCTGGGAATGAGGCTGCTGATGCTGCAGCCAAGGCTGCAGTCCTCCTGCCTCGGCCAGCCTCCTATTGTGTCCCGTCATCTGACGTTCGTGGGGATGTATGTAAGAGGCTTGTGTCGTTGTGGTGGGATGCTTGGTCATCCCTCCAAGGAAACAAGCTCCGGGCAGTAAAACCGCTCCCAACTGCTTGGACAACATCCTCCCGACCATCTCGGTGTGAGGAGGTCCTCCTGACCAGGTTGCGGATTGGGCATTGCCGGTTTAGCCACCGCTACCTGCTCTCCGGTGACCCAGCCCCGCAGTGCCCTTGTGGTCAGGCATTAACAGTGCGTCATGTTTTATTGTCGTGTCCCCATTTTAGTCAATTTCGTGTTGTCCTGTCCCTGCCATCTACTTTACCAGTTGTTTTAGCTGATGACGCTCGAGCAGCTGCTCGTATTCTGCGTTTTATAACATTAACTGGCTTGTCCAAAGACATTTAACCTTTTTACTTATTTTATCTGCATCTGTGTCAGGTCCTTCTGGTGTCCCCCCCATCCCCTTGAGTTTTACCAGATTCCATGTGCTCTAACAACAGTGACTGGGCGCTAATGACCTCAGCAGTTGAGCGCCCTTAAACCCAAACAAAAAAAAAAAAAAAAAAAAAAAAAAAAGAGCGATGCTGGGTGGCCGCGACCGGGGCAGTGTCGGGGCCCGGTGAAGCAGCGGCGACGGTGGTGGTGGGATGTGTTTTATACTAGCGATCTCTTGTTTCAACTGTATTCCATCGATTTCACTGACCAATAGGATGCTGCAAATTAAAAAAATTACCCCATACATGTGAAAAATATCGATTTAATTAATTTGCATAAATTTTTTATATCAACATGGTTTAGCGGTACAATAGGTATGGGGAGGATGTGCGTGAGTGGGTGACATTGAGCAGAACAGCAGGTTAAGTGCAGAACAGTAGGTTAATTTCCTTAATTTTTATGTAAAATGCAGTACATTATTTTAAGGGGATGGGTGACAAAGAAGAATGCGCCAGAAATGGCGTTCAAAAGGAAATGGGGGTGACATGGAAAACCACTTAACAGAACAACAGGTTAAGTGCCGACAAAGGGTCAAACATTAGGTTAAGACACCCTGAGTACAGTGCCGAACATTAGGTTATGCAACATGTTTGCTCCATGTGATTACTTCTTACAAGACCTGCATGTTTCCAAACAGCAGAGAATGATGAGCAAGAGAAATCTAACCCCCACAAACTGATTTTTTTAAAAAATAAACAATATACCCTTGAATTTCCTGTTATGAAACCCTTCCTCTCCACCAGCAGACCGCCGTCTTGGACTAGGTCACAGAAAGGACGACAGTAGCCTCTGGTGGCGGTACAGTGTACTAGGCCCAGATCTCATGGTGAACATGGTGCTTCCCACCATTTTTCTCCACCCAGACCGCCATCTTGGATTACATCAGAGATTGGATGACAGTGCCCTCTGGTGGCAGTACTGTGTGCTAGGTCAGTTGGACTCTGGACCTCATGTTGAACACACTGGATGGTGGCAGTACCTCAAATTGTTTAAGTAAAGATTGAATGCAAAATAAAGACTTATGTCCAGCATAGGCCAAGTACTCTTCCCGCCATTTCCTAGGAAGATGTGGCAGTTGGATGACTTAGGTTAGTAGAAGTAGCCCAAGTGACCTATTTTCCCCACCATTTTCTTAGGTTAGTAGAGTTAGCCATGGTGTGTTGCATTGCCCTAATGGAATTTGAACTTCCCACCATTTTCTGGCAGAGGGGGGGGGGGAGGGGGTGTTGTGTTAGTGGAGGTAGCCCAATTGACCTATCTTCCCGCCAAAATCCTCCATCTTGGGTGATGTCATCAGATAACAAATGTCGCTTCTCCTTGTCAGTGTTTTCCATATATTCCTTTCCTCCCAAATTCTGCGCACAACCTCGTCATTTACTACCTTATCGCCCCACGGGATTAGCCAAGGGGTCTAAGGCACTGCAGTCATGGACTGTGGGGCTGGTCCCGGCGGAGGTTCGAGTACTCCCTCGGGCATGGGTATGTGTGTTTGTCCTTAGGATAATTTAGGTTAAGTAGTGTGTAAGCTTAGGGACTGATGACCTTAGCACTTAAGTCCCATAAGATTTAACCCACATTTGAAACACTACCGTATCAGTCCACCTAATTTACAACATTCTTCTGTAGCACCATATGCTTCGATTCTCTTCTTTTCCAGCTTTCCCGTAAGTCCATGATTCACAACCACACAACGCTGTTTTCCAAACATACACTATCAGAAATTTTTCCCTTAAATTAAGGCCTATGTTCTATACTCACAGACTTTTCTTGGCCCAGAGTGCTCCTGCTGCCTGTGTTAGTCTGCTTTTGATGTCCTTGCTCTGTCCGTCAGCAATTATTTTGCTATCTAGGTAACAAAATTCCTTAACTTCTTCTACCTTATGACCATCAATCCTGATGTTACATTTCTCACTTCTCATTTCTGGTACTTCTCATTACTTTGGTCCAAAATGGTTCAATTGACTCTGAGCACTATGGGACTTAACATCTGAGGTCATCAGTCCCCTAGAACTTAGAACTACTTAAACCTAACCAACCTAAGGACATCACACACATCCATGCCCGAACCAGGGTTCGAACCTGCGACCGTAGCGGTCGCGCGGTTCCAGACTGAAGCGCCCAGAACTGCTCGGCCACACGGCCGGCCATTACTTTGGTCTTTCTTCGATTTACTCTCAGTCCATTTTCTGTATTCATTAGACTGTTCATGCCATTCAGCAGATCCTGTAATTCTTCTTCACTTTCGCTGAGGATAGAAATGTTATCAGCGAATCTTATCTTTTATATCCTTTCACTTTGAATTTTCGTTCCTCTATTGAACCTTTCTTTAATTTCCATCATTACTTCTTCTGTGTCTGGATTGGGCAGTAGGGGCAAAAGGCTACATCCCTGTCTTACATCCTTTTTAATCGGAGCCCTTCGTTCTTAGTCTTCCACTTTTATTATTCCCTCTTGGTTCTTATATATGTTGTGTATTGCCCATCTCCCATCTCCCCCTACAGTTTACCCCTACTTTTTTCAGAATTTCGAACATCTTGCACCATTTTACACTGTCGAAAATTTTTTCCTGGTCGATAAACCCTATCAACGAGTCTTGATGATTCTTTAGTCTTGCTTCCACTATCAACCGCAACGTCAGAACTACCTCTCTGGTGTCTTTACTTTCCTAAAGCCAAACTGGTCGTCATTTAACATATCCTCAGTTTTCTCTTCCACTCCGCTGTATATTACTCTTATCGGTAACTTGAATGCAAGAGCTGTTAAACTGATGTGTGATAATTGTCGCACTTGTCGGTCCTTGCAGTCTTCGGAATGGAGAGGATGATACTTGTGTTAGATACATCAGGACGACTTGAAGAAAGTTCGCATCAACGATAGCTGTGCTGGAAACAGAAAAGAACTGTTTTTGTAAAATGTCACTGAAAGCGTAAGTTCTTTATTTTTAAGGTCTTCATCTCAGGCAGAAGTAGTGAAAAAAGGCTGCATTCCTACGTATGCTTCTATAACATTCTTTATTCCATAAAACCTGTTATTTAGTCGCGAATGAATCTTGTCAATCATCGGTTTAAAAAGTTGTTACTTGAAGTTCAGTCGGGGCCTCTGTCAGGCTCTCGTCCTCGCAAACCTCGTAGATTTGCTTTTTTACTGCGTTAATTCGCTTGTTAGCCAATTTTCTCTCGATGACCCAGCTTTCACAGGTGTTCAAAGTTTTTTTTCAAGAAGATTTTTGCACTATGCTTTCGTCTAGACCTGCATCTACAGACACACTCCGCAAGCCACTGCATGGTGTGTAGCGCAGGGTGACCTGTACCCCTACCGTCACTTTTTTTCCTGTTACACTCGCAAATAGAACGATAGCGAAGGGAAAACGAATGCCTATGTGCCTCCGTATGAGCTCTAACTTCGTGTATCTACCTTCGTGGTCCTTGCTCGAAATGCATATTTGCGGCAGTAGAATCTTTCTGCAGTCAGTTTCAAACACCGGTTTTCTAAATTTTCTCATTTGTGTTCCTCTAAAAGAACATCGCCTTCCCTCCAGCTATTCCCATTTGAGTTTCCGAAGAATCTCCGCAATACTTGCATGTTGTTCGAACCTACAGGTAACATATCTGTCAGCCCGCGTTTGAATTCCTTCGACGTCTTTCTTTAATCCGACCTGGTGCGGATCCCAAACACTTGAGTAGCTGTCAAGAATAATCCGCACTTGCCTCCTATATGCGGTCTCCTCTAGAGATGAGTCACACTTTTCAGAAATTCTCCCAATAAACCAAAGTTGACCAATCGCCTTTTCTCCCTAAATCCTCAAATGATCGTTCCATTGCACATCTCTTTGCAACTTTTCGCTCCGATATTTAAAACGTGACTTTGTCAAGCAGGACATTATTAATACTGTAGCCGAATATCACTGTTTTGTTTTCCCGCTCGTCCGAATTAACTTAGATTTTTTCACATTCAGAGCTCGCTGCCATTCATCACAGGCGCTAGAAATTTTGTCTCACTCATCTTGACTCGTCCTAAAGTCACTGGACTTCGACACCTTCCTGTACACCACAGCATCATTAGCACATGCCGTGTTCTGTTACTCAATAAGTCTTCGAACCGCTCCCGTATTTGGGAAGCTAAACCGCTAACTCTTATCTTCGTTAACAGTCTGCAGTGGGACACCGTGTCGAATGCTTTTCGGAAATTTAGAAACATGGAATCTCCCTATTGTCCTTCACCCACAGTTCGCAATGTAGGACTCTGCGCTGGACGAGAGATACAGGTGTTTCCCAGAGCAACCGAGCGACATGTCGCAGAGTATAACAGTGGACTCGCATTTGGGAGGAATGTGATTCAAACCCCCGTCCAGCTATGCGAGTATAAGTTGAGGTTTCCCGCAATTTCTCCCCCGAAACGCTTAAGGCAAATGCCGGAATGGTGCCTTTGAAAAGGATACGATCGGTTTACTTATCCATCGTTCCGCTACCTGAGTTTGCAGTCCGTCTCTGATGACCTCGTCGTCGACGAGACACTTAACCTTACTCTTCCATCTTTATTTCTGATAGCGCCATTCCTAAGACGCCTTATACAACTTTGAAGTACTTACTCTCACGCTTCATCGCCGTAAGTGCTGTATTAATTATTCTTAGTAGGTTATATTAAATCTGACAGTGATAAGATTCTTTAGGCCTGTTGCTACCTCAAGAACGTCAGTACACCTCTCTTCAAGCATACAGAAGAGTCCTTCTCTGCCATCACAATGCGTTGGATTTGATGTTCTTAGCGTTACCTTGGAACTACTCACAGAACAAGTTTTAAATCCCATCAACATAGCGGCGTGGGATTAGCCGAGCGGTCTAGGGCGCTGCAGTCCTGGACTGTGCGGCTGGTCCCGGCGGAGGTTCGAGTCCTCCCTCGTGCATGGGTGTGTGTGTGTTTGTCCTTAGGATAATTTAGGTTAAGTAGTGTATCAGCTTAGGGACTGATGACCTTAGCAGTTAAGTCCCATAAGATTTCACACACATTTGACCATTTTTGACCATCACCATAGCATGCTGCGACAAAAGCTAAAATGCAGCTATTCTCAGCTGTTTCGAAAAAGGGGTGTGTTTTTTGACCAGTCACTTGGCCTTTGAAGCGTCTTTAAGGATCGAATTTATGATGTGACTTCACTTTTTTTTAAATCTCCGTACCTCTGGCTCTAAAAGGGAATTATTCTAGGATCTCTTCGTTATTCGTCTATCTGTCTCCCGGTCTGTCCGACTGTTAAGATCCCTTTCTCTCAGGAACGGTTAAAGGCATCAAGTTGAAATTCATGTCACGTACTATGGTCTACAATCCCTTGGCGGTGCAAATAACGTAAATTTGTAAGTCAGTGCAAGAAAAAGGTACGGCAATTTTAGGATACTCGGAAACTCACTCATCAAATACTGTAGAGTACTTACCGTTGATCTAGAATCATGGAATTTAGCAAGAAGCAAGGTTTAACAGTAGAATCAAAGGAAAAAAGTCTGGAAGTTATTATTTTGTAGTTGTATCTCATAATTTTTTTGCTATTACAAACTTACAGTGCATTCATAACCTGCCTTCAGTTATGGGAACTTTTGTAGGGATTTCAAACTGGTTTTCAGTAAGAGGTAGAGTGATTCACGAGGTACCTTTGTGTGCACAATTTACAAATTTTCGTACTAATTGACTGAGCTACGATTAAGTGAAATCCTCTAGCGTTGTGGAAACGGTGCCTCATATTCTAGTGATGGCAGGAGTAAGGCCGCCCGACTTCCTCGTCACGAAGGCTCTATCTCCTCACAAACATTCCCTCACAGACTATCCTTCCGACACGTACGGGATCTGTACTGTTTCAGAGCAAAGTAATACTCGTAACTGATGCATACTTTGGAGTGAGGCACCAATAGCCCAAGAAATATCCATTGAAGAGATTCCACAGAACAATTCGACACTGGAGTAACAATAGCCCTATGGCCCACTGTACCGTTTTCTTCTCTGGACACTTTGTCAAATTTTAACAGTAATCGCAAAAGGAATGAGAGCAGAGCAGGTCAAAGTATCTGCGGTTGCCATTTAACAAAGTATGTTAACATAACTCCAAAACTGACGAAATCAATGAAAAATCACTATACTCAATGCGAAATCACACAAGAAATTTCATCTTAAAACTCAAAATTAATACCTTACCGAAAATTCTGGAGTATCCCAGGCAGCTTTCTTGACAGTGTCGAATCGGTAACAGGGCAAAATTATAGAGACTCTCGGGATGATTTAACTACCTATATACGAGGGTTGGAACTTCAATTAGGGCAACTATTTATTTACAGCTCGCCGGCCGCGGTGGCCGAGCGCTTCTAGGCGCTTCAGTCCGGAACCGCGCGACTGCTACGGTCGCAGATTCGAATCCTGCCTCGGGCATGGATGTGTGTGATGTCCTTAGGTTAGTTAGGTTTAAGTAGTTCTAAGTTCTAGGGGACTGATGACCTCAGATGTTGAGTCCAATAGTGCTCAGAGCCATTTTGAACCATTTACAGCTCTTAGAAAATAGATGCGTGATTCAAAGTTTTACTGACCTTAAAAGCAGTCACTAGCATTGTGTATAGCGCGCTGCCAGCGATGTGGAAGTCGCAGGATACTCTTAGCGGTGCCAGTTGTGTTGACAGTTCGGGCAGTGCTGTCTATTGCCCGACGAATTAGTGACAGTTCTGAAGCGAATGTCGTGAAGTGTTTCCTTCAGTTTGTAAATCGAGTTGAACTTACGAGGACTTCAGTCAGTGGAGTGCAGTCTGTGGTATAGCACTTAGCAGCCCCATCAGTGTAACAAGTGAGTAACAGCTTGCACTGTACGTGCTTGAGCATTGTCCTGCGAAATGATGGTCAGGTCCTGCAGAAAGTGAACACTTCTGTCTCTAAGCTGGTCGTATGGTTGTAATCCAAAAACGAACAGCATACAGACGGCACATATACAGAAGGCAATAGTACCGCGCACACAAGATATAAAACTTCAGTGCATCGGTGGAGCTGTTATTTGGCTCATTTGATTCAGGAGGCTCGTTTCAAAAGATTTGTGATTTGATTAAGACCTCATGATGGAAATTAACAGACTTTGAAAGCAGAATGGTAGCTAGAAGTAGATGCATGAAACTTTACATTTCGGAAAACCTTACGGAATCCAATATTCCGAGGTCCACAGTGTCAAGAGCGTGCTGAGAACACCAAATTTCAGATATTTCCTCTTACCAAGGACAATACAATGGCTGGCAAGGGGACGTTTGCGTATGTCAGTGCTAACAGACAAGCAACACTGTGTGAAGTAATAGCTGAAATTAGTGTGGGACGTACGACGAGCGTATCCGTTAAGACAGTGCGGCGAAATTTGGCGTTAGTTGGCTATGGCAACAGACGACCGACGGTAGTATCTTTTGCTGACAGCATGATATCGCGAGCAGCGTCTCTCCTGGGCCCGTGACCATATGGCTTGAACGTTAGACAGCTTCAAAACCGTGACCTGATCAGATGAGTTCCGATTTCCGTTGGTGTTATCTGATGGACCCCACGGAGCCGTAAAACCAATTTATCAACAAGACCCTGTGCAAGCTGGTGGTGGCTTCATAATGGCGTGGGCTGTGTTAACATGAAAAGCACTGGGCCTGATTATGTTTAGCTCTTTGGAAACCTTTTGCAGCCATTTATGGACTTGATGTTCCCAAACAACGATGGAATTTCATGGATGATAATGTGCCAAGTCACAGGGCCACAATTGTTTGCTATTCGTTTGGAGAACATTCCAGTCAGTTCGAGCGAATGATTTGGCCACCTATCGAATATTTATAGGACACAATCGAGGGGTGAGTTCGTGCACAAAATTCTGCACCGGCAACGCTTTCGCCTTTATGGACGTCTATAGACGCAGCATGGTTCAATATTTCTGCAGGGAGCTTCCAACTACTTGTTCAGTTCATCCCACGTCGAGTTGTTGCACTAAGCAGGGCAACTGGTGGCCCGACACGTTATTATGAGATATCCAATGACTTTTGTCACCTCATTGTAAGAACAGAAAAAAACTGATGATCATCGAAGAAGACAGGATATAAAATGCAGACTGGTAAGAGCAATACAAGCGTTTCAGAAAATGTGAAAATTGTAACACTGAATACGAATTTAAGTGGTAGAAAGTGCTTTCTGAATATATTTGTTTCGAGTCCAGTTTCATGCAGAGGTAAACTAGTCAGACAAAAAGAGAGTAGATGCTTTTGAAATAAGCTACTGTAGAAGACTGCTGCAGATTATATTTGTAGGTCCGAATAACAATACCCGAATCGAATTTTGGAAAAAAGAATTTCGTGCCCCAACATGGGTAAAAGAATGGATCGAATGATAAGACACGTTCTGATGTCTCAAGGAATCGTCAGTTTAGTACACTTCTGGCCCTTAAAATTGCTACACCAAGAAGAAATGCAGATGATAAACGAGTATTCATTGGACAAATATATTATACGAGAACTGACATGTGATTACATTTTCACGCAATTTGGGTGCAAAGATCCTGAGAAATCACTACCCAGAACAATCACCTCTGGCCGTAATAACGGTTTTGATACGCCTGGGCATTGAGTCAAACAGAGCTTGGATGGTGTGTACAGGTACAGCTGCCCACGCAGCATCAACACGATACCACAGTTCATCAAGAGTAGTGACTGGCGTATTGTGACGAGCCAGTTGCTCGGCCACCATTTACCAGACGTGTTCAGTTGGTGAGAGATCTGGAGAATGTGCTGGCCAGGGGAGCAGTCGAACATTTTCTTTATCCAGAAAGGCCCGTACAGGACCTGCAACATACGGTCGTGCATTATCCTGCTGAAATGTAGGGTTTCGCAAGCATCGAATGAAGGGTAGAGCCACGAGTCGTAAAACATCTGAAATGTTACGTCCACTGTTCAATGTGCCGTCAATGCGAACAAGAGGTGACAGAGACATGTAACCAATGGCACCCCATACCATCGCGCCGGGTGATATGCCAGTATGGCGATGACGAATACACGCTTCCAATGTGCGTTCACCGCGATGTCGCCAAACACGGATGCGACCATCACAATGCTGTAAACAGAATCTGGATTTATCCGAAAAAATGCTTTGCGATTCGTGCACCCAGGTTCGTCGTTGAGTACACCATCGCAGGCGCTCCTGTCTGTGATGCAGCGTCAAGGTTACCGCAGTCATGGTCTCCGAGCTGATAGTCCATGCTGCTGGAAACGTCGTCGAACTGTTCGTGCAGATGGTTGTTGTCTTGCAAACGTCCCCATCTGCTGACTCAGTAATCGAGACGTGGGTGCACAATCCGTTACAGCCATGCGGATAAGATGCCTGTCATCTCGACTGCTAGTGATACGAGGCCGTTGGGATCCAGCACGACGTTCCGTATTACCCTCCTGAACCCACCGATTCCAAATTCTGCTAACAGTTATTGGATCTCGACCAACGCGAGCAGCAATGTCGCGATACGATAAACCGCAATCGCGATAGGCTACAATCCGACCGTTATCAAAGTCGGAAACGTGATGGTACGCATTTCTCCTCCTTACATGAGGCATCACAACAACGTTTCACCAGGCAACGCCGGTCACCTGCTGTTTGTGTATGAGAAATCGGTTGGAAACTTTCCTCATGTCTCTGTAAAGCTCTGGAAAGCTAATCATTTGCATATCACAGCATCTTCTTCCTGTCGTTTAAATTTCACGTCTGTAGCACGTAATCTTCGTGGTGTAGCAGCTTTAATGGCCAGTAGTGTAATAAAAGAAAATCTGGAAGTAAAAACTGTATAGGAAGACTGAGGGTCGAATACAGTAAGCGGGTTTAAATGACTGTAGGCTACAGTTAATAGCTACAAATAAAGAAGCTTCCCCAGATTAGACTGGCATGTAAAACTGTAGCGAAACAGACTGAAGACGACAACAATAACAACATAGAACTCACTGCAGTAGGAAGAAGAGCAGGTATTAGGGAGAGAAAGGTGAATCATTAGAATTTCAAGATGACCTATAAGTCACAGCATTCCTCTACATTTCGTACAACTGCGTAAATAAGCAGTTGTTTTACTACTCTGAGGTTGACGAAATGCATTGTGGCCAGTATTATACTGCTTTCGTTCGGAAACTCATTGAAGCCGTGGCTGGCAGCGTTTCGCCCTTGGTCAGCACAATTTTCTTTCTTTTGCCGCTGCGTATCATGAGTAAATTACATCCTCATCTGTCATGGTTTGTGCACCATACAGCAAGCAGCATACATTATAAGACGCTCTAAATGTTTACAGTACTTCGCAACCGGTGATCCTAGTTTTGTGGTGTTTGAATAAGAGACAGACCTATTTTTGTGACGAACACCAAATAGACATAATATAATTGTCCTTGATGTTTTCATGCGTAACTTGTCAGATAGTAAATAGTCTGTCACAGCGTACCTTGTCACACTATTTAGACCTTTTTCTCTAACCAGGTCTGTAGTAGAAGATTTATATAGTTTTTTATTCCATTTTTAATGAATGTAATTCTCTTTTTACGTGCTCTGGTGTTTTTTTCTGAAATTATAAAAAAATATTCTGGGAAGTTAAGATGGAAACTTGTTCCAAGGTGCAGCATCGTCATGTACCTAGGGACCAATATTCTACTGAAATTTCGAAGTGTTGCAATCGAGAAAATCTTGTCGGATTCTGTAGTCTAACTGTTACATTATTACTCTACTATACACCAATAATAAGTGAGAACAAAATAATCAGAAGCCTTGATAAAAACCGATCGCAAGTTAAATATACTTTGAAAAAGAAGCGACTGGGAACTAACACAAATTTCCATTTTCAAGACAGGAGAAAATGTTGAGACATTAAAGAAATTCACTTCATTTGCAAGTACTACATGTTCCACAGTTAAAAACCTTCTACAGTTTCATTCCTTCATGTAATTCTGAAATCAGTCACTAGACTGAAGTACCAAACGAAACACATCATGTGCTCGTAGGTACACTATCCTCTAGGTACAACAATCTCCCCTACTTGAAACTGAATAATAGAATTAGCTTAGAAGCAGTCTGGACATTCAGGATGTCATATACGGACACTATGGCCCTTTCATTATTTAGTATCAAACCTTGCTTGAGTTCTATCATGCAGCAGTGTAGCAGAAACAAACGTATGAGGAGCACTACACCGAACGAAAACAAACTCAACGAACTTCAGTTGCTATTCATGAAAGCTGGTTACTTTGTTGAGAGAAATTTATGGAATCTTTTTACTTAGTAGTTTAATATTAAGGTGTTTGAGATATTTTATGTCCATCAAACTCTGACAGACGGGTTCCGACAGATTACAAAGAAAATACATTATGAGTCGTCAGGACGACTTTTAATCTGTTTTGTCTACATCATCAATATCGACGAAATGGTGAAAGCTAAAGGAGGAAAAATGCCAAATTAAATATCCTTCAGCTAAAAGCCATCTTCACTCGTTTATTGCCGATCAATTGTTTAGCAGCTCTATGGACAGAGCACAGAAATCAAGAATAATGTCGTAGTGGTTTTGCGGTGGAGAAGTAACTATGTCGGGTATCTCCTACTGGTCCATCTCGCAGCTGTTACTTTTTCTCGTGTATATTAATAGCCTTTCACCATCAGCAACGTCGTGCAGTTGATCCGATTTGTAGAACACACGATACCATGTGCACTGTCCATTCTGATCTAGCTAATTGTTCGGGAAGCTGGGTTTCTTAAACCAACGAGCGGGTGCGTGGCAACGGCCGTAAATCTGTGTGTATGATGAAAGTTTGAGATAATGCTTGGACAGGCAGAGTGAAAAAGTATGACACACCTTTCACAGCGGTTAAACCGGGTCTCTAATAGTTGTACCTGGCTCTCGAAAGAAAGAAATAACAAAAACCCACAGGGTAAAAGTAGCTAAATCGATCAGTAAAATGAAATCGTTATCTATGTTAAAATAATAATTTGCTTTCGGAAATGGTTCTCACGTAAAGAAACGCTGATCATTTCGGCAGCCATTACTCCTAGAGTTTTCTCAATTGTGTCAGGTCAGCAAGTATATGATGGTGCGAGAGGTCATGTACAAATGATACTCACTGCTACAAATTACTCATCATCGAAACGAAGTTCAGCATTAAACAATGACAACTGTAGTGTCAGATCTGAGTTGGCAGCGAGAAGAATAAAAATATTAGCGGCTCGAATTTCAGCAACATCTACCGAATCTGTACCAGGGAGAAGAGTAGCCAAGAAAATGTGGTCGTACTTCACTGAGAGTGAGGATAGGAACTGCCCTGCCACAAAGACGAAATCTGTCTCATCTTATTTAGTTGTATGTACGCACAAGCAAACTTCAAATGGAAATTGCATTCCATTCATGAGACACAAATATGATTTACAGGAAATTAGTTTCCTGAGAAGCCGGCCGGGGTGGCCGAGCGGTTCTAGGCACTACAGTCTGGAACCGCGCGACCGCTACGGTCGCAGGTTCGAATCCTGCCTCGGGCATGGATTGTGTGATGTCCTTAGGTTTGTTAGGTTTAAGCACTTCTAGGGGACTGATGATCTCAGGAGTTAAGTCCCATAGTGCTCAGAGCCATTTTCTGAGAAATATACTGCATAAAATTTGAAATTCGTGTATAGTCTTTAGAAATTCCTTGTGATACATGAATAGTAAAACATTATGTTGAACAACGTCCATGCAAACGAAGGGGGATCTGTTGGAACGGAAATTGTGTATGAAAATGTATAATTTGGAGTATTCCGATTTTCCTTAAATTACAAGATCTATGAAATTTATGTTCATCCAACACAAACTGTCTCAGACAAGTCTTTAGAAACAGTCTGGATGACTGTTTTGCAAAAGACGTTACCCTAAATACATGTGTAGCGTCAATGTTATCGATACTCATTACATATACATGTTTGGGAGAACTCTAGTTATCCGACCGCAGAAAGCTGCTATAGATTTGAAGCCTGCGTTTTGAGTGTCAAGGATTGGCGGAACTTAGATGTTAGTTGACAACTTACCTTGTGACTGCTGTCGTTGCTCCTGTTTCTACCGCAATTCACAGTTTCCTTATGATTTTGCTGACTGCAGGCGGACACACCCATGTTGCTCGTTGGTCGTCTTTTCTAAAACTGTTGCTAAGCAACGGCATGGCTCGCTGCGTCGAATGTGTTGTTTACTCTGACAAGATATGCGGAAAGCGATCACCACACAGTTACGGCAACTATCTAGAGGTAATAGCAGAGGCGTGAGTAAACTGGAACGAACGAGGATAAGGTGCCTCTGGAAATAAAAGAAAGGAAAAACATGGAAAAATTAAAATGGAAAAGAAAAGTGGAAAGTCAACGAATCATGAGAAGTCTTTCGCTATATTTCGTGATAGATTACTGGGAAATTGTGCTAATGTAGGGATATGCACATCATTTACATCCTTAAGTCAGGTCAAAGGACATCTGCGTTAGTCTGCACTAGTATACCAGGATCAGTTAATTGAGTAAATAGATCGAAAGGAACTATATCTGATTAGTGATTCCGTCAACTCCATGAAGGGGCATCGGTCGTGAGTAGTGCATACAATAGTCTACAAAGAAACTGTACAAGTACGAGCAAGACTCGCGCTCCAAGG
Source organism: Schistocerca serialis cubense (assembly GCF_023864345.2). NCBI lineage: Eukaryota > Metazoa > Arthropoda > Insecta > Orthoptera > Acrididae > Schistocerca > Schistocerca serialis. Next base: position 186,419,889 of record NC_064646.1, on the reverse strand, counting down.
GATACGTGCGTACTTAGTTAAGTAAGACGGTTGGAACTTAAATAGTGGCAACTACACTCATACTCATAAATTACGGATAATGCTGATACATGGTGAAACAACGCTATTGTGGGCGGATTGCGGGTTTAAATCACCTCGGGTTATGACCATGCGGTGCATGGACATCTTTTTTCGGATTAGTGTACAGCAAAACACATCAGCTACCCAGTGTCACATTCCCTTGTCCATTTCAATCAGCACCACCTGTTTTAATTCGATTGCATTTCATTCCTTTTGTTAATGTCCATTTTGTTTTCTGTTTCCGCAACACTCTCCATTCCTCTCAACTGCTCTTCAAAGTCGTTTGCGGTCTCTCACAGGATTCCAACGTCACTAGTAAATCTCTAAGTTTTGATTTCTGCTCAACGGACTTTAATTCCCTGTCGCGGTTCCCACCGTCGAGACCTCCCTCGGGCATGGGTTTGTGTGTTGTCCTTAGCGTGAGTTAGTTTAAGTTACATTAAGTAGTGCGTACGCCTGAGGATCGATGACCTCAGCAGTTTGGTCCCATAGGAACTTACTGTGGTGTCACCGCCAGACACCACACTTGCTAGGTGGTAGCCTTTTAAATAGGCCGCGGTCCGCTAGTATACGACGGACCCGCGTGTCGCCACTGTCAGTAATTGCAGACCGAGCGCCGCCACACGGCAGGTCTAGAGAGACGTACTGGCACTCGCCCCAGTTGTACAGCCGCCGTTGCTAGGAAAGGTTCACTGAGAATTACGCTCACATATGCCGAGACGATAGTTAGCATAGCCTTCAACTAAGTCAATTGCTACGACCTAGCAAGGCGCCATTTATCCTTTGCTATGTATCTAATGAAGCATGTACAGTAACAAGACCAATGTTCACCAATTGTGGATTAAAGTTAAGTATTCCAGCAGCTACGTACTATTCTTTATAGCATTCATTACGTATCCTGTTTCAGACCTCACGCCAGCCTACGTGAGTTTAAGTGCGTGCCTTTCGGTTACCCGTCACTGTGGACTGGCTGTCTTGTCAGTCCACAACACTTACCATAAATGTCCCTGTCCAAGGATAGGCTACAACCCTGGAGCTACCCTTTCCCAATTACTGATTCCCTTTCATGTCTTTTGGCTCTAAAAGGTGCAGCCTGGTTTCGGTACAGGTTGTAAATAACCTTTCGCTCCCTGCATTTTATCCCTTCAGAATTTCGGAGAATGATTTCCAGTCAGTATTGCCAAAAGTTTTCTTCAAATCTACAACTGTTACAAACGTAGCTTTGTCTTTCTATAAGCTCTCTCTAATGTAAGTCGTAGGGTTGCTATTTCCTCACGTGTTCCCACACTTTTCCGGGACCCAAACTGTATTCTCAAATGTTGGCTTCTAGAAGTTCTTCCATTCCTCTGTAAGTATTTTGCAACAACGACATACCGAATTTATAGTTCAGTCACATTCATAGCCGTCAGCACCTATCTTTCTTGGAAATGGAGTCGTTACATTTTTCTTGAAGTCTGAGGGGTTTCGCTTGTCTCATACATCCTTCAGACCATTGTAAGACGTCGTGGTCTCCTGACCTTCATGGGTTACATATTCCGCCCTCACGATCATATTCCGCACATCAAGGCGCTTCATTCGAACCCAAACTCGATAAGATAAAGTCAATGTTGTATGAATTCATGTAAACGATACGCAGATAACAAGTGCGCACCGGGGTTGAGATACTCGAGTCTGGCGTACACACACACATTCAAGACAGGACGGCCACAAGAGCTTTTAGTTCGGGAGAGGCGGACCGCACGCCGAGAGGCCAGTCCCTTCAGAGGACGATTCAGCCTATCTACGTCGGATGATTACCGCCCGTGGAGTGGACAGCGTTTGCCCGAGTGAAAGGGGAGAAAGACCCCGTGTTCAGCTTAAGAGCAAATTCCGCTACATTGTGTGGGAACACCCAGCCTCCGCATTCTTTACAAACATAGCACGCAGTTTCAGAGGTTTTCACAGAGAGACAGCAAACACCAAACGCCGATGCTACAGATTTCCGGATTGGTCACCTTAAACGAAACATCATTGTCCCGTTTTAGAAGAGCAATGCTGATTGGCAGACGATATTTCCGACACCTTGAGCTGAAGGAGTAGTGGAAGAGACCGAAAGATATACCCCTTCACGTCTGGCGTGGAGAGGGGCCGTTCTGTTGTCGCTCTTGGAGCAGGAACACGTAACGAGAGAGTGTGTGCTCGTACGTGTACTCAAAGAGCGAGGAACAACTCTCTCCCCAGTACTTCACTGGGAGAGCACCTATGTTGAGAGCGAATCGGAATACGACTCCATATTGAGTCCTTGCGATTGAGCGTTGTCACTGTGTTGGCCTCCACACTTATTGTGCGGTGTGAACGGACAGAGTTATAGTTAAAAGCCTGTGAGCAAATTTTTGAGTGGCATCGCGGTGGACTGGTTATCTGACCGGTGTACCACGCCAATAGTTAGACTAAGGGCAAATAGGAGTCCTTGACCTCATCAAGGCATAGGGAGAGTTTGATAGGCAAAGGTCAATCCACATAGAACGAGAGTTACCTTATTTGTCAGCAGCGAGCGGCGCAGACAGCAGTCATCGTAGCTTGTGGTATTGTGCACTACAGCTCTTGCGAGCCCCATATTTCCTCCACAACAATACACTTCACTGCATTTCACACGCGACAGCCTCGACTGTACCTAGCAACATTCTAACGGATAATTATTCAAATTATGTAGGCGCGGCTTTCAGCCATTCTTCCAAGTCAATAACAATCTTAAACATTGTATAGAAGTTTTATTAGCGAATCCTATCCTTAAGAGGTAACTTCACATTCCGAAAAGGACCCGGAAATAACTTGTTCAGTTCATAACTAAAAGTGCTATTGTGGTTTCTCAGAATTTTTGCAAAATAAATAATATTTTCTTTAGTTTCATGTTTTTCTTACACTAACTAGCACTACTCCAGTACCCAAGTATCCCACTAGTTATGTAAGAAATTGTGAATTTTTGTGCCATTTCCTTACAGCGGACGACTCCAGAAGATATTTATTGCTGAAAGTTTTTCAGGCATTTCTCTTTAGAACGTTAGGAGCGTCTGTCTGACTTCTGTAGTAGTGCAGGGGTGGAAATTGCATCTTGCAGGAACCACAGGGTAAAGGGTACATTTCAGATTAATCCATTGCGCAGAATGGCAGAACAGCACCCACACGCTCACACGATATGGTATTGTTTTTCATGGCAGGCTCTCCCAAAGTTCTCCGTAATACTGCTAGAATGTCGTCTACTCTAGAGACCATGTTTCATCTTTCACACAACGATAGGTAACAAAAAATAACGCAAAAACGGCTACTGACATTTCTAAACGTCTAGCTATCTGAGAAGCATTCGAGAATAATAACTGACGCATTATTTATTGCTCTAACATGACGATGTGTTTACAAATGATAAGCTGATGAATGCTACAGTGTTTCTCTTGCTGGTAGCAGCGATTCCACCCACGGACAGGCCAAATTTTGTATCGCAGAGACGCAACTGTGGACTGATACCGTGGACCGGACGGTAGCAGCATCGCAACCCTACGCCTGTGACATTCGCGAGTGCTTCCGCATTGAAAGCAACGCCCTGACCCCCCTCCCCCCCCCCCCGACCTCCACCCCGTCTGCTCCAACCAAAACTCCGAAACTCCGACCCCACCACAGAGCGCGACCGATCAGACCGACAGTGCAGAGACGTCGGAACGGAATTGATTCCCGAATTAAACCACAACCCAGTAATTCCGTCTGACGAGCGAATAATAGCTTTTCTGTCAGTGAGTCATCTTGACCCTTGTTTCACTTACAGCAGCAAAAAGCCACTTCCAGATGCGTTTGAAGCTGGTATTTTGCACCGTGACAGCGGCGGGGGAAGACCTGTCGTCGGTTGATTCGTAGTCCAGTGCGTGTATATCTCGTAACGCAAAAAAAGAGAAAAAGAATATACAATAAAGGACGGCGAAGCTTGTCGAAACTGTCGGAGGGAGGCGCATCTCTGGCGGACAGGTGTCAGTGTCAGAAAGTCCGCCCAGCACCCGTCAACCATCAGGCAGAGCGTAGTTTCCGCCACTGCGACACCGCTCACGTTTACGACTGTCGACTCCAAAGCTGCTCGAAAAAGAAGAAAAAAAAACCTAGAGTTTCCTTTGAACAATGTTGAAGCCACATCGCAGCTTCTGAATAGTAGCTCGAATTTCGAAGCGCGAAAATATAACTGTGGCCGAGTTCAGCGTCCAGACGTTACTGAGGGAAAAAATGGGCTATTTCTTGTTTATGATAACGATTTTAGATTCGTTGCCCCTTGGAAATAGAGCTATTGTTTGTAATAAGATCTTAATCAAAAGAGTTGAAATTAATGGTTTATACTTACCTAATCGTTCACAGGCGACACTAAGGCCTTATACCAACACTTAGTCTATCATAAATAAACCTTCACTATGGTATTTTTCCTGGGAGCCTGGGTCAATTAAGGTCACACCTCGCTACTTCTGCATTGGGTGTGTTGTATACCTACCAGGCGTTATCTCATAAAAATCTTTCTTTACATATGTGATCAGTGTAAGAGTCCCCCTAAAAATGGGAAGCAGTGATCCGTCTAAAAACTGAGTGAGGACATGTAATGGGTTGGGTAAACTAAAGAAAACTTTTGTTCTACAAAGTTATCCTGTTTATTACTTTAAAAAAAACAGAATTTATAGCAAAATTAGAAAACGACATTTCCTCAACAAAAAGGCAGAATAAGAGAACTGCAAAACATCAACATATGAAACGTACTTCAAGACTTCGTCAGAATTATGTAAAACATGTTTCTGTTATCCACTAACATCTTTCACATTTGTTAGTATCAATGGGAAACTCTTGCCTTTGATCACGATGAGGAGCGTTCTACTGAGTGCAAGATAACAATCATAATTACATATATTTTTTATTTGTGCACGTAAACTGTACTTGCATCGAAAGTAATTGCTTTGATTACATAAATACGCAGTCGTTAAGCGATCAGCTAATTCTTGCTACTTATAAAATTCAATTTATATTCTGTGAAGATGTAAAATACACTAAGGACTAATATTGAATGATGTGTGGTTCCAATTATGTGAAAAACCAACAAACAAAAACAAAGAGAAGTGGTCAGTTCCCAGTTTCTCTCTTACACATTCATTTATGTATCTTTCCCTACCGATGCTAACCAATATTATCGACAGTCCTACTATTTGCTAAGCCATTTATGTAGATTACCAAAACTACCGAGGTGTAGTTTTGATAGAGCGCAACCCTACGTTCTGGCTTTGCGGATACGTTGCCCGGTAGGGAAAGTATGTAATTCGAGCGGAAACGAACTGGGAGACCTTCTAGCGCCGATACTACTCGCCAATGGGAGAGAACCACTGGACTAAGCGACTTTGACAAAGGATAGAGTTTTGTCACATCTGCACGAAAATCCTTCTCCTACATAATTTTGATAGGAGCCGACCGTATCGTCCTGCGTACAGTCATAAAACCACATGCATCACCTTCTGTTCGAGCAGATAATCGTTTCTCTTCCAGTTATTGTATTACTGTTTTCTAAATTATTTTCTTCAAAAGGTAAAGAGAGGCTACATGGACGCTGCCAAAAAACACCAACAGCAACAAATGAAGAGATAAATAAAGAAACACACCCTGAAAAAAAACTCAAAATACGGTGAGAGCCGTAGCTTAACGCCTAGTGTAATTCTTACTGGGAGTACAGCCAGTGACAAGGTATGCTGCTGTCACATGCTACTTTTACTAACAAACTGATAGTGAAGTCTGGCAGTGCTACAGTTTTAGTTAAGTGCTCGAAATCACACACGCATCGTAAGGTGAATCACGGAATTAGAGTACAGTTTATGTTCGAAATGCTATGCAACTCTCTGAGTTGAGTGTGAGGTACTGAGTTGAAGAAGGGTCCTGAGAGGGCTAGGAGTAAAAATTAGAAACTTGAACTCAGGAGTGGGAAGGACTGTGACTGGTGGGAAGTGAAAGGTAGTGGAGTTCCATCATAACACACTATTAATTCAAAACATCTGAATTAATTTAAATGCTAATTAAAAGCCTCAAATATCAATAAAAACACAACGTAACCAGTCGCTAAATTTAAGTTTGTTTCGATCTACATTTAAAACAGTCATGGAAACAGCCGACCAAAGATGTGAGTGCCTATAGTGAAATCCTGAAGTGCCAGAATTATATATTTTAAATCATGGTTAGGGACAGGCTGTACAGGAACATAGGTGAGAGAATAGAATGTAATAAGTCTACCGAAGAATCGAAGGTTATTAAAAAAAATGAGAAATAACAATAAGTGTAAGAACATTATGAAAAATTTCTGCTCAAGGGTTGATAGGATATTATTCGACATTACTGCAGGAAAATAGGTTTAACTACGGAAGAGAAGAAGAAGTTAATATTTCAGAAGAAAACAATATAGAAATAAAGGAAGAAAATGTGAAAGCAGCGCTGTCAAAGTCAAGTGTGAATGAAGTCCCACGACCAGGAAATATACGAATGGAACTTCCGTAGTATGGAGGAAGTGTATATATCTTAATGTACAGAATCTTTTTGGGAAAATAGACGTGGGAGAAGATCCACCTATGGGATGGAATTTGTTATATATGTCCTCGATGTACAAAAAAGCTGAGAAGAGGGTATGCAGAAATTGTAGAAGAATAAATATTATCCCAGCTACAGCTGAGCTTTTCTCCAATGTTTTGATTTAGAAAATAGAAAAGGATGTATGAGCCTTAAGAGAAGCGCATCACGGTTTTAGGATAGGATAATCATTTTTGACAATATTCATTGTATTAGGCAGTTATCGGAAAAATGCAGTAATGAAAACAAAAGCTTGTACATGATCTTTGTGGACTTGCAGAAGGAGCGGTACAACGCCCCTCGAATAAACTTATGAATGCAATGAGAATGGTTAATGTGAAATAAAAACGGTTTAACCTAGCTAAAAAGTTATACAAGAGCACAAAAGTAACGATTAAAATGGGAAACAAGGTTATCGGAAGTATTTTCGTTGAAACAAAGTTGTTGAAAGTCACCTATTCTTTTCAACTTTTATCTGGAACTGGCACTGAATGCTTGGTACAGGAAATGATCAGGCAAGAGAATAAAGATTGATGACGATACTCTTCATTCTGTTTTATTTGTGCGTGACAAAATATATTTTCTGAAGATGAGGAAAATATGGCACACGTGCTGAGAACTCTTGATTGACAAAGGGAAAGGAGAAATAAAAGCCTGCAGAAGCTACAGATATTTTGGAATAGCTCTTGTACATGTGACAGGTATATTAGTTTCAAAATATCAATGGAGAAAACTGTTGTGGATTGGCAAGAGAGCCAATCCACGATGAGAGGAAGCCGAAAGGCACGCGTTTTAGCTCACGCAGGCTGGCGTGAGGTCTGGAACAGGACAAGGAAGCTAGACTTTAGCAAAAAAGGACGTAGCTGTTGGAATACTTAACTTTAATTCGTAAATGGTGAACATCGCTCTTGACGGTACATGTTTTACAGCATCAATAGTAACTGGTAATGGCGCTTTGCTAGATCGTAGCAAATGACGTAGCTGAAGGCTATGCTAACTATCGTCTCGGCAAATGAGAGCGTAATTTGTCAGTGAACCACCGCTAGCAAAGTCGGCTGTACAACTGGGGCGAGTGCTAGGAAGTCTCTCTAGACCTGCCGTGTGGCGGCGCTCGGTCTGCAATCACTGATAGTGGCGACACGCGGGTCCGACGTATACTAACGGATCGCGGCCGATTTAAAGGCTACCACCTAGCAAGTGTGGTGTCTGGCGGTGACAGCACAAAAACTGTTACTAACGCTCTGCATATGACATGGAATAATACGGGGGCTCTCCGAAAGTAAGAGGAGGAGGAGGAGATTAGTGTTTAACGTCCCGTCGACAACGAGGTCATTAGAGACGGAACGCAAGCTCGGGTGAGGGAAGGATGGGGAAAGAAATCGGCCGTGCCCTTTCAAAGGAACCATCCCGGCATTTACCTGAAGCGATTTAGGGAAATCACGGAAAACCTAAATCAGGATGGTCGGAGACGGGATTGAACCGTCGTCCTCCGGAATGCGAGTCCAGTGTGCTAACCACTGCGCCACCTCGCTCGGTAAAGTAAGATTCGTCATGGTTTTTCACACGGAAACCTTACTGCCCAAAACAAATACATCGTGGTAGCATGAACTATGACTTACCACTGTTTTTCGATATAATTGCCGCCGACGTTAATACATTTGTCATAGCCTGCTGTCAGATTGAAGAAACCACTCTGGTAAAACTCGGTGCCCTGTAATGTAAGGTGACACTTTCAGTTTTTTCGTGGCTAGTGAAATGGGATTCTTGCACATCTCTGAGGCGGCCTTGGATACTGGCTAAAGTGGTCCACCCATGTCTCATCGCCTGTGATGATTCTGAACAGAAACTCATTTCCCCCTCGTGCGCCCCGCACCAAGTGATCGAGACTGATTCCCATTCTTGCACTCTTTTGAGATGGGGGTCAGGTTTCTTGGCACCCATCTAGCAGACACTTTTCGGAAACCAACACATTGTGGAGCTTGTGATGGGCCTGAAAACGGCAAACTCGCAATGTGAACGCCATGTCTGACACCGTTACGCGTCTGTCCGCTAACACCATATCATCTACTCCAGCAATGTCGTCTTCATTCGTGAATGTGGAGGGATGCCCACTTCGACCTTCACCGTCCACACTCTGCAGTCCTTCTGTGATCAAACAATACCAGCAACCAACCATTTGATGAAGCATGACCTCTTCATCATACATGTAGCCGTTCACCGATGATGGACACTAACCCCACTTGTAACAGCACACACTTCCACTGGCGACCGTGTTCTCGGTGCACGTATCGTGGTGTTTACTCGCATAACCTTTGGCACGCTGGTCTGCTACTTGTCTCTCTTCTTAGACACTCTATACATGCGTCGTTCCTGCTCCTCCTTCTCCTCCTCCCCTTCCGTCGTTGGACCAGCAACGTGTGAGGATTCATATGATGTTTCTTATGTCACCTGATTATCATCTTCTCCTCAAAAACAATGACGAAACTTACTTTCGTAACGTCCTTCGTAATATTCGGTAGCGCACTAAGAAAAGAATATTTTACTGTGTGGTTTAGAACGTGGTTCTACTTGGAGCTGAGATGTGCCCTCAGTCAACGAAAGTTGGGGTGGAAAATTATTACTGTGGAAATCGAGTATATGGGAAAATGTCAACAGCTAACGAGACAAGATAGGATACTACATGAGGTGACATCGCCGCGACCGGAGTAATGTGCTCCATAACAAATACTTTGGAGAATAGAGCACGTCAGTGGTATGGAAACGTACAGAGAACGCTTAACAGTTGGTCAACTAGGAAGATTTTGAAATGGGAGCAACCTTGAAGAAGGAGAGGAAGGCCAGTACTAAGAGGGGACAAATACATACAGGAAGCAATGGAGGTCATAATTATAGACCAAGATAACTGAAACGAAATAGGCCTGTGGAGGTCGAAAACGGGTAATTCCTAAGATGAAACGCCGAAGAAGAAGCATGTGTGTCGGTGAGAATGTCCGATCAAGACCCTTTTCTAGGGAGGCCGTACGTCAGTGTAATTTTGTAAAGAATTTTATTACTCGAGTGACAGTTTGTCGGTAAATATGGTACACTGATCGTAATTTCCTGAGGGTTGCGAAAGAGCCTGCGAATTGCTTGTCTAATTGCTTTAGCGAACGATTGGAAATAAAAATGGAATCGAGTCGTTTAATTACAAGTGGGGTGTATTTTACAGTTACAGCACTTTCACGACTCTATACAGAGGTTAGATACCTCTGACAAGGTGTAAATATGCTAGTAGCTATAAAAGTCCAAGCCAGGTGTGGATCTGGAAGATTTTACGGCCGTCGGAGAAACTGCAGAGCGTATATCAACCTGGTTTAAAATCCTGTGAGCGTCATCACACGGGTAGTGATACGGGTTGCAATATTGAGGGTGTTTCTAGGAGACTTGTAAGATAGGCTCGAGTTCACAGGAAGTTTTTCATGTTCGACGCGACTTCAGGCGGGTTGCATAAGCTTCCCCTGATTGGCAGACAAGAATCTAAATACACTCCTGGAAATTGAAATAAGAACACCGTGAATTCATTGTCCCAGGAAGGGGAAACTTTATTGACACATTCCTGGGGTCAGATACATCACATGATCACACTGACAGAACCACAGGCACATAGACACAGGCAACAGAGCATGCACAATGTCGGCACTAGTACAGTGTACATCCACCTTTCGCAGCAGTGCAGGCTGCTATTCTCCCATGGAGACGATCGTAGAGATGCTGGATGTAGTCCTGTGGAACGGCTTGCCATGCCATTTCCACCTGGTGCCTCAGTTGGACCAGCGTTCGTGCTGGACGTGCAGACCGCGTGAGACGACGCTTCATCCAGTCCCCAACATGCTCAATGGGGGACAGATCCGGAGATCTTGCTGGCCGGGGTAGTTGACTTACACCTTCTAGAGCACGTTGGGTGGCACGGGATACATGCGGACGTGCATTGTCCTGTTGGAACAGCAAGTTCCCTTGCCGGTCTAGGAATGGTAGAACGATGGGTTCGATGACGGTTTGGATGTACCGTGCACTATTCAGTGTCCCCTCGACGATCACCAGTGGTGTACGGCCAGTGTAGGAGATCGCTCCCCACACCATGACGCCGGGTGTTGGCCCTGTGTGCCTCGGTCGTATGCAGTCCTGATTGTGGCGCTCACCTGCACGGCGCCAAACACGCATACGACCATCATTGGCACCAAGGCAGAAGCGACTCTCATCGCTGAAGACGACACGTCTCCATTCGTCCCTCCATTCACGCCTGTCGCGACACCACTGGATGCGGGCTGCACGATGTTGGGGCGTGAGCGGAAGACGGCCTAACGGTGTGCGGGACCGTAGCCCAGCTTCATGGAGACGGTTGCGAATGGTCCTCGCCGATACCCCAGGAGCAACAGTGTCCCTAATTTGCTGGGAAGTGGCGGTGCGGTCCCCTACGGCACTGCGTAGGATCCTACGGTCTTGGCGTGCATCCGTGCGTCGCTGCGGTCCGGTCCCAGGTCGACGGGCACGTGCACCTTCCGCCGACCACTGGCGACAACATCGATGTACTGTGGAGACCTCACGCCCCACGTGTTGAGCAATTCGGCGGTACGTCCACCCGGCCTCCCGCATGCCCACTATACGCCCTCGCTCAAAGTCCGTCAACTGCACATACGGTTCACGTCCACGCTGTCACGGCATGCTACCAGTGTTAAAGACTGCGATGGAGCTCCGTATGCCACGGCAAATTGGCTGACACTGACGGCGGCGGTGCACAAATGCTGCGCAGCTAGCGCCATTCGACGGCCAACACCGCGGTTCCTGGTGTGTCCGCTGTGCCGTGCGTGTGATCATTGCTTGTACAGCCCTCTCGCAGTGTCCGGAGCAAGTATGGTGGGTCTGACACACCGGTGTCAATGTGTTTTTTTTTTTCCATTTCCAGGAGTGTAGATTCGGAAGTGCACACATTGGTAACTCCTTTATGTTATTCTACGAGAAATAAAATTATTAAAAGTGTGTAAGGAAGAAGTTCGTACTTTTTTATGTCTTTGTATTGCTAAATTGGAGCGGAGAATGCAAATATTGTTAGGCTCGAAAATAGTAGAAGCTCCAGCAGAGAAAAAGGTAATGGCGACTCGTTATGTAATTAGCTGTGAAAACTGCTTAGACATGAGCCAAAGTTGGAAATCAGTTGTCTAGTATTGGTCAATTTTCGGAGTGCATACAGCATGGGACGGATCATTATGTCTCAATAGATGGAGGCTAAACGTCAGTTAAGACACTATATAGCTTTAGACAATTGATGCTGCACAATATAGCTCGAGACACTCAAGGGTAAAAACTTTAAAACAGCAGAAGCAGTGGTCTAGCTGTTTTAGGCATCACGAGTAACCCAGTATCATCAAGCTACACTATCCCTTTAGCATCACGCCACCGTGGAAGAAGACGAATGCCAACCCTAAGCTAAGAAGACTTGTATTTATGAGCTATTCTTAGATCAGTTGTGTCGTTCTTGTTAGAATTGTAAAGAAGCTGAACGCAAGGGTGGACTTACGTAACAACTTTAATGAAAAACCTGTAATTTAGGACAGTTGAGAGCGTGGTCGCGTCTTTCGGAAGCTTGGAATGGAGAGGTAATGACGATACGTAGGTAGCACAGACAGACATAAGTTCCCACCTTGCATCTGTGGGGAAAATATGTAGTGTGTCGAAAGAAACTGGGGAAATGTAATAAATGAATTAGGTGCAGGCTGTAAAACACCACACAGTACTATTTATTGAGTTACACTTGATTGTCACTTGGAAAATTAGGGATCCGACATTCGTCACTAGTCAGTTTAAGAGAACAGACTTACTCCCCAGGTACGTGCTCGGTAACTAAGTTCTGACTGTGAGCCTAGTATGCGTTCTGTTATAACACATCTCGATAACACTCTAGCCCTGCCTTTATGATTAGCAACACCTCACCCCCAGTACGAATACAAAGTTAAATTTTAATCCAGGATTGTTTATGACGTTTATGTCATCGTGGCTGATCGAAATTAACGCATCTGCTGTAGTAATACATAAGAAAACACTCGTAAGTCACCGGTGCGTGTGTAAAACATCAAACTACTATGAATACAATTAACTGTTCCTGCCAGTAAAATTGAGGAGCGTTGGAATTGGTACGTGGGTATTTCAAAACTCGTATGTTATTATGTGAATTTCGATCGATCCAGTCAAAGTTGAAATTTTACTATGCACCAGCGAGAGTCAACTACCTATTTCCTTTCAAAACTACTTGCGTAAATAACTTTAGTGCGTATTATATTATTTCCACTAAATGAAGATTCGTAACGCAATTTTTATTTTTACTTCTTTCTTTGATTACTTTTAGTTCATTAAATCCAGTACAAGCTTAAAATTTTATATTGAACGAGTGACTCAAAACTAATCCTGCACGAAATGGAAATAGGAAAGACAAAACATATAAAAGAGGAAACCTGTATGCCACCACCACTTGTGTCCTGAATTAAAATAAATTATTAGGTAAAGCTCAGCCCCTACAGGTGTTGGCTCAAGCGTTCTTACTAATAGTCCCTATTTGAAATGTCACTCGTTATCCTAACAAGCAATGCAATATCGTCGGCTTTTATGTTTATTGGTTCTGCTAGGGTACTAAACTGTCCGCACTAGTTGCAGTCACACACTCGCCGGCAACAGTAGGAGACTCTTGCTCAACGGCACATACACCAAGTAGGTTGCGCCACCAACCCAGTAGTGCGTATTAAAACCACTACGATAACAAGCGCAAAACATTCTGTTACCTTAGACTGTGCCTCCTGCGCCAACCACAAAATTGTTATAAACACTCAATTAATTAGAACGTGCGCACCTCAAAAACCATTAAATACAGCCTCAACGACTATCATTGTCTTGTGCGCGTCAGGATAACCACGAATATCAACTAGTAGTCCAGTTCTGTGACCGACTACAACTCCTCTAAACATCTAACTTTCGAAACCTAGAACACATCTTCTACAATTCGTGCGTCAACTTTCGTTCAGCACGAAAGCCCGTCATTTATTGCTTCCGTGACCACTAACAATCAATATTCACGTCTGCACAGCGATAATTATCCCTTCTACCATATACAATATCTTAGTTAAGCTATTTGAAAACTTACAATCACACAATCTAAAGCTCCCACTCCAAGCAATAGCTGTCCGTATTACTCTTTCTGCTTTTACTTTTTCAGTTTGTACCATCTACACTCCATCGTCATCCGCAGTTAGTCGGGCTGACATGATGCACCTGATTGTTCAGCTTCCTCCGCCGTTTTTATTGTTTGGCGACTTCAGTGCCCATCATCCCCTTTGGGGCTCTCCTGCATCCTGTCAAAGAGGCTCACTCTTGGCGGATGTCTTCAACCATCTCAATCTTGTCTGTCTCAATACTGGCGCCCCGACTTTCCTCTCGGACTCTACTCATACCTACTCCCACTTGGACCTCTCGATCTGTTCTACCACTCTTGCCCGTCGGTTCGAGTGGTATGTCCTTTCTGACACCTATTCGGGCGACCACTTCCCCTGTGTCGTTCGTCTCCTGCACCACACCCCATCCCCACGTCCTTCGAGCTGGAACATACCGAAAGCTGACTGGGGACTTTACTCCTCCCTGGCGACCTTTCCGAACCACGATTTTCTCAATTGTGACAGTCAGGTCGAATACCTCACGGCTGTTATCATCAATGCTGCCGAACGTTCCATTCCTCGTACTACCTCTTCTTCACGTCGCGTTTCCGTCCCCTGGTGGAATGAGGCTTGTAGAGACGCTATCCGTGCTCGACGACGTGCTTTACGCACCTTTCGCCTCCATCCTACGTTGGCGAATTGTATTGGATACAAACGACTCCGAGCGCAATGCCGTAGAGTCAGACAGCAAAAAAGCTTGTTGGGCCTCTTTCACCAGCTCCTTTAACAGTTTTACTCCCTCTTCTGTCGTTTGGGGTAGCCTGCGCCGGCTGTCTGGCATTAAGGCCCACTCCTCGGTACCCGGCCTGACCTCAGGTAATGAGGTCCTTGTTGATCCTGTGGCTGTCTCCAACGCCTTCGGCCGGTTTTTCGCGGAGGTTTCAAGCTCCGCCCATTACCACCCTGCCTTCCTTCCCAGGAAAGAGGCAGACGAGGCTCGGCGACCTTCCTTCCACTCGCTGAATCTGGAAACTTATAATGCCCCCTTTACTATGCGGGAACTCGAACGTGCGCTTGCACTGTCCCGGTCCTCTGCTCCGGGGCCAGATGCCATTCACGTTCAGATGCTGGCACATCTTTCTCCGGCGGGCAAAAGCTTCCTTCTTCGTACCTACAATGGCGTCTGGACCGAAGGTCAGGTCCCCATGCGTTGGCGTGACCCCGTCGTTGTTCCTATACGCAAACCCGGGAAGGATGGACACCTTCCTTCAAGTTACCGCCCCATTTCTCTTACAAGCTGTGTCTGTAAGGTGATGGAGCGCATGGTTAATGCTCGGTTAGTCTGGATTCTTGAATCTCGACGGCTACTTACCAATGTCCAATGCGGTTTTCGTCGCCGCCGCTCCGCTGTTGACCACCTTGTGACCTTGTCGACATTCATCATGAACAACTTTTTGCGAAGGCGCCAAACGATAGCCGTGTTCTTCGATTTGGAGAAGGCTTATGATACCTGTTGGAGAGGAGGTATCCTCCGCACTATGCACAGGTGGGGCCTACGCGGTCGCCTGCCCCTTTTTATTGATTCCTTTTTAACGGATCGACAGTTTAGGGTACGTGTGGGTTCCGTATTGTCCGACGTCTTCCTCCAGGAGAACGGAGTGCCTCAGGGCTCCGTCTTGAGCGTAGCCCTTTTTGCCATCGCGATCAATCCAATTATGGATTGCATTCCACCTAATGTCTCAGGCTCTCTCTTTGTCGATGACTTCGCGATCTACTGCAGTGCCCAGAGAACATGATTCCTGGAGCGCTGCCTTCAGCGTTGTCTAGACAGCCTATACTCAAGGAGCGTGGCAAATGGCTTCCGGTTCTCTGAAGAGAAGACGGTTTGTATCAACTTTTGGCGATATAAAGCGTTCCTTCCGCCATCCTTACATCTCGGTCCCGTTGTTCTCCCATTCGTGGAAACAACTAAGTTTCTAGTGCTCACATTGGACAGGAAACTTTGTTGGTCTCCGCATGTCTCTTATTTGGCGGCCCGTTGTACACGTTCCCTTAATGTCCTCAGAGTTCTTAGTGGTTCATCTTGGGGAGCGGATCGCACTGTCCTGCTTCGCTTGTATCGGTCCATAGTCCAATCGAAGCTGGATTATGGGAGCTTCGTCTACTCGTCTGATTGGCCATCCCTCTTACGCCGTCTCAACTCCCTCCACCATCGGGGGTTACGTCTTGCGACCGGAGCCTTCCACACTAGTCCTGTCGAGAGTATTTTTGCTGAAGCTGCCGAATTACCATTGACCTACCGGCTCGACGTACTGCTGTGTCGGTATGCCTGCTGGCTGTTGTCAATGCCCGACCACCCCTCTTATCAGTCCTTCTTCGCCGATTCTCTCGACCGTCAGTACGGGTTGTATGTGTCTGCCCCGCTGCCCCCCGGAGTCCGCTTCCGTCGCCTGCTTCGACAATCGGATTTTGCCCTCCCTACCACCTTCAGATAGGGTGAGAGCCCGACACCACCTTGACTCTAGGCTCCGGTTCATATTTATCTCGACCTCAGCTCATTCCCGAAGGAGGGTACTCCAGCTGCAGTGTATTGCTCACGGTTTGTCGAACTTCGTGCGCGACTTGCCGGTCACACCTTTATTTACACCGATGGCTCCAAAACTGACGATGGTGTCGGCTGTGCCTTTGTCGTCGGGGCCGCCACCTTTAAATACCGGCTCCTCGACCAATGTTCCAGCTTTACGGCCGAGCTTTATGCTCTCCATCAGGCCGTTCAGTATGCCCGCCGCCACCGCTATTCATCGTATGTACTCTGCTCTGACTCACTCAGTGCTCCTCAGAGCCTTGGAGCTCCCTATCCGGTCCATCCCTTGGTTCAACGGATCCAGAAGTCCCTCCATTCTTTCGCTGATAATGGTTCTCCTGTCAGCTTTCTGTGGGTTCCCGGACATGTAGGAGTGCCTGGGAATGAGGCTGCTGATGCTGCAGCCAAGGCTGCAGTCCTCCTGCCTCGGCCAGCCTCCCATTGTGTCCCGTCATCTGATGTTCGTGGGGTTGTTTGTAACAGGCTTGTGTCGTTGTGGTGGGAAGCTTGGTCATCCCTCCAAGGAAACAAGCTCCGGGCGGTAAAACCGCTCCCAACTGCTTGGACAACCTCCTCCCGACCATCTCGGCGAGAAGAGGTCCTTCTGACCAAGTTGCGGATTGGGCATTGCCGGTTTAGCCACCGCTACCTGCTCTCCGGTGACCCAGCCCCGCAGTGCCCTTGTGGTCAAGCATTAACAGTGCGCCATGTTTTATTGTCGTGTCCCCGCTTCAGTCAATCTCGTGTTGTCCTGTCCCTGCCATCTACTTTACCGGATATTTTAGCTGATGACGCTCGAGCAGCTGCTCGTGTTCTGCCTTTTATAACTTTGACTGGCTTGTCCAAAGACATCTAACTTTTTTACTTATTTTATCTGCATCTTTGTCAGGACTTTCTGGTGTCCCCCCCGCCCCTTGAGTTTTACGGAACGAAATCTTATAGGCAGACACACTGCAAACTCGTATTCAATAACCGATCACACTGACTAAGTAATCAAAATTCCCACAACATCTAAATCAACACTGCAGTTACAGTCGCTCATCTGTTGGGAGCTTATATCACTTCACGACTGTCGATTTCTTGCCGTACGTGGCCTTTTAATTGTATAACAACTTCTCCGATACGAAATTAACCCTGAGCCGCTTCTCTCACACACACGTGCGTCCTACTTTCGTTGTGGCTCTGGAGCGACTGACTCCTTCACGTCAAACGATCTCCAGGCGCCAATCTGTTCCCTCTAGAGCATTGGTTCAAAATGGTTCAAATGGCTCTGAGCACTATGCGACCTAACTTCTGAGGTCATCAGTCGCCTAGAACTTAGAACTACTTAAACCTAACTAACCTAAGGACATCACACACATCCATGCCCGAGGCAGGATTCGAAACTGCGACGGGAGCGGACGCTCGGTTCCAGACTGTAGCGCCTAGAACCGCACGGCCACTACTGCCGGCTCTCTACAGCATTCTGCTGCGCTTTAGCAAAGAAGCGATCCGCCAAGTACAGGATCTGTACCTGTGCCCTCACAAACCGGGCTGGAAGCCGCTATGAAAAAATAATATCAAAACATTAGTAAATGTTCCCTTCCAGTGGCAATTAAACGGAACGAACCGAGGCTTCCATGTACTCCCTTCCTTTGAGGCACATTGTAAGATTACATTTGTCTTTATCAAGCAAAAATGCTCTCCGTCTCTCTCTCTCTCTCTCTCTCTCTCTCTCTCTCTCTCTCTCTCTCTCCCTGCCTCTCTCTACATCTGCATCAACATCTACATACATACTCCGCAATCCACCATATGGTGCGTGGCGGAGGGTGCCTCGTACCACAACTTGCATTTTCTCTCCCTGTTCCACTCCCAAACAGAACGAGGGAAAAATGACTGCCTATATGCCTCTATACGAGCCCTAATCTCTCTTATATTTGTGGTCTTTCCGCGAAATATAAGTTGGCGGCAGTAAAATTGTACTGCAGTTAGCCTCAAATGCTCGTTCTCTAAATTTACTCAGTAGCGATTCACGAAAAGAACGCCTCCTTTCCTCCAGAGACTCCCACCCGAGTTCCTGAAACATTTCCGTAACACTCGCGTGATGATCAAACCTACCAGTAACAAATCTAGCAGGCCGCTTCTGTATTGCTTCTATGTCCTCCCTCAATCCGACCTGATAGGGATCCCAAACGCTCGAGCAGTACTGAAGAATAGGTCGTATTTGTGTTTTATAAGCGGTCTCCTTTACAGATGAACCACATATTCCCAAAATTCTACCAATGAACCGAAGACGACTATCCGCCTTCCCCACAACTGCCATTACATGCTTGTCCCTCTTCATATCACTCTGCAATGTTACGCCCAAATATTTAATCGACGTGACTGTGTCAAGCGCTACACTACTAATGGAGTATTCAAACATTACGGGATTCTTTTTGCTATTCATCTGCATTAATTTACATTTATCTATATTTAGAGTTAACTGCCATTCTTTAAACCAATCACGTATCCAGTCCAAGTCATCTTGTATCCTCCTACAGTCACTCAACGACGACACCTTCCCGTACACCACAGCATCATCAGCAAACAGCCGCACATTGCTATCCAACCTATCCAAAAGATCATTTATGTAGATAGAAAACAACAGCGAACCTCTCCCCCCTCTTTCCCTTTCAGTGTTAAAAGACTAGTAGATCTGAAATGTTCCTTTCGTCCGCGTGGCTCCCTCGCTCGGGTTCGCTCTTCAGCGAAATTATGCCTGCGTCAGTGAGACAAGCATTAATAGGTGAACGATTGAGCCTTTTACTCCGTTACCCTTGCAGTTATGTCTCAATGAATTGTCGGCCTCGCTGTGACGCGCTGTACAAAGCTAAGTAGTTAACACCCCCACAACACGAACAGGAGGCCTGTAGTTCTCTGACTGCTAAACAGAAAACGACCCAGAGTCAATCACTGGGCTGGAAAGTAAAAAAGTCGATTGCAGTCTGGACTGTTCTACCTCTTGCTGACTTACAAAAACGGTAACACTCGCCCAGAGGACACGTCCGGCTGCCCTCCGACAGAGAATGAGAGAGATCGGACCACTACCTGTCCAGGCAGGGGGGTTAGGAGTCAAGGTACGTCTACCATCCAGGCCACAAGCCGTTGGGAGCCAACCAAAAGAAGTCCCCAGCAAACACCCACCATCACCCAGCCGCTATTGTCTATCAAAATGATCGGACATTGACTCTATGCATAGTGTTAGACTGGAATGATAGCAGGCATTTTCAGACGTAACGTCACTTTTACAGTACAGAGGTGGGTGACAAAATCACACAAGAAATCAACATGGTTTCAGAAAACAGCGCTCGTGTGAAACACGGCTCGCTCGTTTGATCCACGAGACTCTAAGAGCGGTAGATACCAGCTTTCACATTGTTGCCATGTATCTTGACTTCCGGAAGGCATTCGATACAGGTCCGCTTCGCTGCCAAATGAACAAAATACGAACGTAAGGGTCATCACACCGGCTGTAGGATTGAATTCAAGAGTTTTTTCCAAACAGTCATTCTCAACGGAGAGACATTTCAGATGTAAAAGTAACTTTTAGCTTTCCTCAAGGAGGCAGTACGTCATATCCAATAGAGAGAAATCTTCAACGCAAAAGTAACTTCTGGCGCTCCTCAAAGTGATGTTATAGGACGATTAGTTTTCAAAATGGCTGGTTCAAATGGCTCTGAGCACTATGCAACTTAACTTCTGAGGTCATCAGTCGCCTAGAACTTAGAACTAATTAAACCTAACTAACCTAAGGACATCACACACATCCATGCCCGAGGCAGGATTCGAACCTGCGACCGTAGCGGTCGCTCGGTTCCAGACTGTAGCGCCTAGAACAGCACGGCCACTCCGGCCGGCGATTAGTTTTTGCTAAATATAAAAATAAGCTAGTGGACAATAGTGGATGTTCCATGAGGCTTTTCATCGATGATGCTGTTCTATACAGAGGAAAGGCAGCGGTAGAAAAATATAGTGAAATGCAGGGATACCTGCAGAGGATGGACGCCTCGTGCAGGGATTGGCAATACACATTCAGCAAAAACAAATGTAAGGTAATGGGCGTAAACAAATAGAAATGCTCATTATTGTATGGCTGCGTGATTACAGAGCAATCACTGGAAGCAGTCCATACACAAAAAATGTAGGAGTGTGGATACAGTGTAATTTAAAGCGGAACAAAGGCGTAAAATTAATAGTAGTTACCGCAGATGCCAGACAGTAATTCATTGGAAGAAGCCTCAGGAAGTGTTGCCCAACCCGCAAAGGAGGTACCTAACAAAACCCTCGTTCGATGGGTAACTGAATGTTATTCGTCATTCTGGGATCTGCACCAGATATGATTGATAGGAGAAATAGCGAAGATACATTTAATAGACTCGAAAGGGTCATAGAGAAACTCAGTCATCTCCAGTGGCAGACGGTGCAACAGAAGCGTTCTGCATCACTGTGTGGTTTACGGTTAAAATTCAGCACGCAAAAAAAATGTATAGAATTCAGAGTTGGTTATTTTCGAGGGGGACATCTGCTGGTGCTAAAATTAGCCCGCTACCCCAGCCCCCTGGGGGTGGGGCGGAGGGGCAACTTTAAAATTTCAAATGGGAACTCCCATTTTTTATTGCAGAATCAGATTCTACATAAAAAACTACGTACACTTTGTCGTTAACATTTGTTTTGATTCTTGGCAGTTGCCGCTGTAATTCAAGAAAATCCCTGTTCTCATTTTTGCGTGGAAAGCGGTTACGAATGAATAAGAAATACTTATTTACTTCGTAAAATTGATTCGCTAAAACTAAAACTCTCCGTATCTCCGTGTAGGGTGGGGTTTGAGAGAGAGGAATTTGAGTTTTACAAATGTTGACCACGAAACAAACAAAAACACGAAGGCTTATCAACGATTGTCTTCCCGCGAACCATTCGTTACTGGAACACGAAAGGTAGGAAGGGGCAATGGTACACAATGTACCCTCCGCCACAGGCCGTAAGGTGGCTTGCGAAATGAAATACAGATATAGATGTAGCACGGTAAGAATCAAAAATTACGAGGAGCGTGCAGTACGACATGCAATGCATCTTTTTCGCGACCAACTTTGTTTGAAAAAATGCTTAATTGGTTCTGGGACATCGTGGAATGTCCCCGCTTTAGCCCCTACACTTCAATGAAGTTCCGATAGGTGGCGGCGCTATACATACCCTTCAAAATGGTGTCCGTGGCGGAGGTGTGTTCCAAGCAGAGCCCCGTCATTGAATTTCCTTTGGCGGAAAAGCAGAGCATCACAGATATTCATAGCCGCTAGGACACTGTCTACGGAGACGTGGCAGTGAACAAAAGCAAGGTGAGTCGTCGCGCGACGTGTCTGTCATCATTGCAACATGGTCGTGGACACCTGTCCATTCTCCCGCGTGCCGACCGGCCCCACACAGCTGTGACTCCTGCAGTGTTGGAACGTGTGGCCACTCTCATTCGAGGCGATCGACGAGCGACAATCAAACACCTCGCTACACAACTGGACGTCTCTTTCGGTTGTGCTGACACATTTGTGTGCCAGTTGGGATACTCAAAGGTGTGTGCCCATTGGGTTCCTTGCCGCCTCGCAGAAGATATTATTTACCAAAGAAGCAGAATCTGTCAAGGATTGCTTGCGCATTACGAGGCTTATGGTGAAAATTATTGTTGATCATCGTCACAGGCGATGAAAAATGTGTTCATCACTTCTAACCGGAAATAATACGGCAGTCCGCGGAGAAGCGACACATCAACTCTCCTCCGAAGGAAAAGTTCAAAGTCGCACAGTCAGCCGGTAAAGTCATGGCGACGGTCTTCTGAGACTCTGAAGAGGTTATTCTGTTTGATGTCCTCCCTCATAGTGCAACGATCAACTCTGAATCGTAATGCGCTACCCTAGGGAAACTGTAGAAAAGGATTCAGCACGTTCGTCGACACGAAAATGCAAACGAACTTCTCCCCCACGACAATGCAAGGCCTCGCACAAATCTGTGCACCCAAGAGGAGCTCACTAAACTTTAATGGACTGTTCTTCCTCATCCACCCTAAGGCCAAAACTCTCATCTTCCATCTCATTGGCCCAGTGAAGAGAAGCAGTATGTAAGGTAATTGGGCCAGCAAAACGTTGGCTCCATCGTCGTCCAGTAGAGTGCTTCTATGCGGACATACGGGCCCTACAGGAACGTGGCGTGAGACTATCGCATTGAACGGACAAGAGGGTTTTGCAGCCACAAGAGTGAGGAATAATGTGGTGTATTGTACTGCTGAATAAGAGCAACCCGTTTTCAGAAAAAAATGTGGCAATCCGTATTGAACGCTCCTCCTAGAACTGGCAACAACCTTTAAATTGGATGCATAACTAAATGTTGGGCCCAAGTTTCTATATTCATTGATGTGGGAGATACAGTCTTATGATATGTGATGATTCTCTTTGACGCACCCTGTATTAGAATCAGTCATCGTGAGAGGTCGCATTTTTTGTGAAAGTGATATTACTGCCAGAAGGGGATAACCAATGACAGTGCGTCAGGTAGTATGAAAGGCCTGAATGTTGCAACAGTTTCGGGAGTTGGTGGGAGCTCACGAAGTCGAGGACTCAGCCGCAAACCTCCTGGGTGTAAAATTCTCGTCGTGAGCGCATTGTGGCGGACGTGATGTGTCTGAGGGTTTCATATTTCAAAATTGTGGAAGTTACTGATTCGCAGTGATCGGCGAAGTCACTCTGCCAGTACAGAAAGTTTAGATGAAATAGTACATGCGTTCCAGAAAGTGGTCGAGGAAAACTAATTGGTAATATTTTTCCGATATTTTCATGAATGTCAGTCAGTCGTCTAATCTCCGTATCATCATAAATTCACTTATATTGCTTACATCCGCTATGAATTGCTCTCCCGTGCCAACTACTTATGTGTATTCTAGACTCTGCGTTCCATGTTAGTTTTCACCCATTACAGATCCCTCTGGTACTATGGAAGTTATTACTCTTTGATCGCTTAACACATGGTCTATCATTTTGTCCGATCTTGTAAATGTTTTTCACGTGTTCCTCTCCTTGCCAAATCTGCGGAAAACTTCCTCATTTATTATCCTATTAATTCACGTAATTTTCAGCATCCTTCTATAGCACCACATCGTAGCAATGGTATCAGAGAATCTTATCACTGATACCATTTTCCTTATATTTTAAACCCACTCCTGAACCTGTCCTTTATTTCCATCATCGCTTCTTCGATATATAGATTGAACAGTACAGGGTAAACACGACATTCCTATCTTACACCCTTTGTAATCCAGCTACTTGTTTCTTGATATTCCAGTCTTATTTTTCCCGCTTCGTTCTTTTATGCTGTATATTACCGATCTTTCGCTATCGCTTATGCAATTTTTCTGAGAATTTAAATTGCCTTGCACCACTTTACGTTTTATAGGCCAACATATCATACGGACTTGTCTTGACTTTCTGAAGTATTTCTTCTATTATCAGCCTCAACGACAGACGTGAATCTCTTGTGCCTTTACCTTTCCTAAAGCTCAAACTGATCATCATCTAACAGACCTTTACAGGGTATTTTTCGATGGAGAAGTGACTGTTTTAAACACGACTTGCAGCTCAAAGCAATACTGGTGACTTTCGTAAGTATATCAAAGCACAAAATTGAATGGTTCGTTGCAAGAAAGTGCTGTGCGTCAGTTTGGTAAAGATTGG
The DNA here is from genome assembly GCF_023864345.2 of Schistocerca serialis cubense. NCBI lineage: Eukaryota > Metazoa > Arthropoda > Insecta > Orthoptera > Acrididae > Schistocerca > Schistocerca serialis. The sequence continues at coordinate 186,395,740 of NC_064646.1, read as the reverse complement.
CCTGGTCAAATAAGTGGTTGTCTTTCTAAATGCACCACATTTAGAAAGACAAAGAAACTGGTATAGGCATGCGTGTTGAAGTGCGGAGAAATGTAAACAGGCAGAATACTGCGCTGCGGTCGGCAACGCCTGTACAGGCAGCGATGAAGTGGGGATTTTCCCGTACGACCATTTCACGAGTGTACCGTGAATATCATGATTCTGGTGAAACATCAAATCTCCAACATCGATGATTTCATTGTTGGGCCATCAACAAGTGTGAGCGTACGAACCATTCAACGAAACACCATAGATATGGGCTTTCGGATCCGAAGGCCCACGCGTGCACCCTTTATGATTGCTCAACACAAAGCCTTACGCCTCGCCTGAGCCCGTCAACACCGACATTGGACTGTTGATAACAGAAAATATGTTGCCTGGTCGGACGAGTCTCGTTTCAGATTGTATCGACCGGATGGGCGTGTACGGGTATGGAGAGAACCTCGTAAATACGTGGACCACGCATGTCAGCAGGGGACCATTCAAGCTGGTGTGGGGCGTATGCAGTTGGAGTGATATGGAACCCTTGATACCTCTAGATGCAACGCTGACAGCTGACATATACGTAAGCATCCTGTCTGATCACTTGCATCCATTCATGTCCATTGTGCATTCTGACGGACGTGGGAAATTCCAACACGACAATGCGACACTCCACACGCACATAATTGCTACAGAGTGGCCACAGGAGCACTCTTATGAGTTTAAATACTTCCGTTGGCCTCAAAACTCCCCAGACATGAATATTACTGAGCATATCTGGGATGCCTTGCAACATGCTGTTCAGAAGTGATGTCCACCCCGTTGTGCTGTTACGGATTTATGGACAGCCCTGCAGGATTCATGGTGTCAGTTCCCGCCAGCACTACTTCAAACACTAGTCGAGTCCATGCCACGTTGTTTTGCAGTACTTCTGCGTGCTCACGAGGGCCACAAAGGATATTAAGCAGGTGTACCAGTTTCGTTGGCTCTTCAGTGTAGTTTCGTATGTATAGCTTGAAGACACTGTACTACGCTGTATCAACTGCTTTGTTTTATTGTATTTGTATTATTTACCGCGTGGCTTGTCCGCGCGGTTAGCTGCGCCATGTCACGGATTGCGCGGCCGCTCCTGCCGAAGGTTCGAGTCCTCCCTCGGGCATGGATGTGTGTGTTGTCCTCAGCGTAAGTTAGTTTTAGTAGTGTGTAAGTCTAGGGACGGATGACCTCAACAGTTTGGTCCCTTAGGAATTCACACACATTTTAACATTGTGTTATTGTCTTGGAGTTTAATCAAAGTGTGTTGGTTCTACCCGGGTCGCCCAGCGGCCGCGCTGCCTCTTGCCACAGCGCACGCAGCTTTGCTAATTACGCCACCCACAGTCTCACAGACGCGAGCGTCAAAGCGAAGCCGTCGACGCCTGACATGCGTCCACGCCTTAAACGATGCGCGCGTCCATCGCTGTTTCATATGGATATGTCGTCATAGCACAGAGTAATCACTGAAAGTAGCTTTCTGCTTCACTATAGCTAATGATCCATTTGCGTATGGAAAACCGTGAAAACGTTTCCGCGTTCAATATAAAGTACACCAACAGGGCGAAGGAAACGAAAATTTAAAACATCGAAAAGAAAATTACTTTTGAATGCATTATGGGAGTGAACAGTGATCAATGTGTTATCTCCTTTTGCTGGAGAATTACTAGTGATTCTGCAACGAAAGAAGGTTCTTACTCATTGGTCTGAAGATGACCACAGTAGTGGTCGAAACCGGTCACCGTAATAAATAAATTGTGACAAGACTGTTTTCGATAGTAAATAATCGAAAAAAAATATGTTCGATCAGAAAGAGGCTGGAATTTTTCTCGTAACTTTTTTCATTTTGTATGGAATGTGGTGAGATCTGCGGCTGTGTTATAAAATTTATAAAACAATTTTTCATCTTCGGTCACTTTTATTTGCCAATAATTTTTGTTACGTTACATTTTACGACACATTTCGGAAACACGCTGCCATCTTCAGATGTTGTACAGTTACAGAACTTTAACTTTTACTTATAAATTCCTTTAAAGTGTGATGGTGCCTATTTGCATAGTGTGCCACTGAGGCTATATTCCGAAATTTGTGCCTGACCAAACACACTGATTTATTTGTGTACCGTTTCTGTGTTGCACGGTTAAATTGTCTCCGAGATGTCATTACTTAAAGTTTTGTTTAACATACAGGGTGTTACAAAAAGGTACGGCCAAACTTACAGGAAACATTCGTCACACACAAATAAAGGAAAGATGTTATATGGACATGTGTCCGGAAACGCTTAATTTCCATGTTAGAGCTCATTTTAGTTTCGTCAGCATGTATTGTACTTCCTCGATTCACCGCCATGATTTCATACGGGGCCGGCCAGAGTGGCCGAGCGATTCTAGGAGCTACAGTCTGGAACCGCGAGACCGCTACGGTCGCAGGTTCGAATCCTGCCTCGGGGATGGATGTGTGTGATGTCCTTAGGTTAGTTAGGTTTAAGTAGTTCTAAGTTCTAGGGGACTGATGACCTCAGATGTTCAGTCCCATAGTGCTCAGAGCCATTTGAACCATTTCATACGGGATACTCTACCTGTGCTGCTAGAACATGTGCCTTTACAAGTACGACACAACGTGTGGTTTATGCACGATGGAGCTCCTGCACATTTCAGTCGAAGTGTTCGTACGCTTCTCAACAACAGATTCGGTGGCCGATGGATTGGTAGAGGCGGACCAATTCCATGGCCGCCACGCTCTCCTGACCTCAACCCTCTTGACTTTTATTTATGGCGGCATTTGAAAGCTCTTGTTTACGCAACCAATTAACTGAATAAAAATGTAAGCGAACACATTTTGATAAAGACTAAAAAATTGAAAAAATTGAAGTCGTCCGATGATATCCAAGCTCACATCCGTTTGCATACGAGGTAAGTACCCTAACCATTTAGCAGTGCAACCACTCTGTAAGTTGTTGCAATTTTCAAAGCTATATATCATTACTTTAAATTGTACCATTACCTCATTTCTGCGTAATTGTTGCGATGTTGAATTAATTTAGTTATTCCGTATAAGTCAGTGCAGATTGCTACGTGTGGTTTGAAATAGGTGCGCAGTCGTCAGTCGCAACCTACATCGATGATAATGTAACGTAGCAGTTCATATTCTGAGTATTGTTTCTTGAACGCCACGTATATTTTGAGCGCGAGTAAATCTGTCTTACATATACGTAGCGTGACTTAATGTCAATACGCAGGCAAAAAGCTATCTTTCAATGAATGTCAACGTAACGTAACGTGCAACCAACGCATCGATAATACACCGCATGAAATGATTTCTTTTCCCAGCAAGTTAATCTAACGTTAATAGAAGGAAAGAATGGTACAAACACGTGCGTATTTTTTAAATGATTACAAGGCATTTCTTTAACTTTACGTCTTTAACAGCTGAGTTAACTTTTAGTCCTTTGAATTAACTGAAAATATTTTATACCAGTCTTGCAGTGTTAAATCTCTGAATAAGTTTCGTAATCAAAATTATTAACTATCTTTAATATTGAAAACTGACTGTAAACATTTATATAAGCACTATAATTATTTTCGTTTACGAGTGAAGCCCGCAAACACTGAAATATTTTATAGGACACCAACACAGTCGAAGCCAATAGGCAATCGACAGCAATATTATTATTATCTTTACATAAATTTCACGTGCAAGAAGAAACAAAGATAGTTTCAATTAACAATATACTGTACTCATACAGACAGCTAGTTGTACATACATTGATTCACAGGTGAGAGAGAAAAAACAGGCGAAAAACAGAGAACAAACAGGGACGAGCAACATGACTCCTGTGTTTATACATTACACTTGAAGTACCATGCTTTAGTGGAACGTAGAGTCCGCCCTGGTAGCTGAGTGGTCAGCGTGACACTGTCAATCATAAGGGCCCGGGTTCGATTCCCGGCTGGGTCGGAAATTTTCTCCGCTCAGGGACTGGGTGTTGTGTTGTCCTAATCATCATCATTTCATCCCCATCGACGCGCAGGTCGCCGAAGTGGCGTCAAATCGAAAGACCTGCACCAGGCGAACGGTCTACCCCACGGGAGGCCCTAGCCACACGACATTTCATTTTTTCCAGTGGAACGTAGTGAACTGCCGTGTTCTTTATCTTTGCGATTAATGGAAAATATTTACGATATTTCTTACAAAATATAATCAGACTTGACAATGTTGACTGGAATACTCTCTTTCAAATTCTAAAGGTGGCAGGGGTAAAATACAGGGAGCGAAAGGCTATTTACAATTTGTACAGAAGCCAGATGGCAGTTATAAGAGTCGAGGGACATGAAAGGGAAGCAGTGGTTGGGAAGGGAGTAAGACAGGGTTGTAGCCTCCCCCCGATGTTGTTCAATCTGTATATTGAGCAAGCAGTAAAGGAAACAAAAGAAAAGTTCGGAGTAGGTATTAAAATTCATGGAGAAGAAATAAAAACTTTGAGGTTCGCCGATGACATTGTAATTCTGTCAGAGACAGCAAAGGACTTTGAAGAGCAGTTGAATGGAATGGGCAGTGTCTTGAAAGGAGGATATAAGATGAACATCAACAAAAGCAAAACAAGGATAATGGAATGTAGTCTAATTAAGTCGGGTGATGCTGAGGGAATTAGATTAGGAAATGAGACACTTAAAGTAGTAAAGGAGTTTTGCTATTTGGGGAGCAAAATAACTGATGATGGTCGAAGTAGAGAGGATATAAAATGTAGACTGGCAATGGCAAGGAAAGCGTTTCTGAAGAAGAGAAATTTGTTAACATCGAGTATAGATTTAATTGTCAGGAAGTCATTTCTGAAAGTATTAGTATGGAGTGTAGCCATGTATGGAAGTGAAACATGGACGATAAATAGTTTGGACAAGAAGAGAATAGAAGCTTTCGAAATGTGGTGCTACAGAAGAATGCTGAAGATTAGATGGGTAGATCACATAACTAATGAGGAAGTATTGAATAGGATTGGGGAGAAGAGAAGTTTGTGGCGCAACTTGACCAAAAGAAGGGATCGGTTGGTAGGACATGTTCTGAGGCATCAAAGGATCACCAATTTAGTATTGGAGGGCAGCGTGGAGGGTAAAAATCGTAGAGGGAGACCAAGAGATGAATACACTAAGCAGAGTCAGAAGGATGTAGGTTGCAGTAGGTACTGGGAGATGAAAAAGCTTGCACAGGATAGAGTAGCATGGAGAGCTGCATCAAACCAGTCTCAGGACTGAAGACCACAACAACAACAACAACATTACCGACACTACTTTCTTATTTTGCATTACATTCATATCGGTTTAATAAATCGCGTCATGCATTAGATAGGGTTCCAGAGAAGGCCAGAAAATCCAGAAACTTTTTTCGTTGATTACTTCCAAACGAGGGCCCATCAGGGTGAATAGCTACAGGCTGCGATTCCTTGGATCTTAACCTACATAGCAATATAGACTGTTTCAAAAACTCTATCCCATCGCTGGGGATCCCTCCTTATTCTCAGCTACTGGATGAATAAGGACCGGGTGTTTGCACTTCTTTTTTCTCTCACACCCACTCCCATTTGATTCATAAGTGGTTACTAACCTTACAGCGACTCCTTCCAGGCAGTAAGTCATATGTGAATCAAGTTTGATTGAAATTGGTTGAGTGATTAGGGAGATGACGTCAGACGAACATATACACATACATGCGTACATACATTCGTATGTACATCCATTTTTATATTATGTATGGGTGTATGAATGGGTAAACTGCCTAATTTGTCTTTGATAGTGTCAAGTTAACTAACAAGGGGAAGTCCCCATCAGTAGTGGGACAAGGGGGACATCATGCCAAGGGGGAGATCACCCCAAGGGGGACATCACCCCAAGGGGGACATCACCCCAAATCCAAGATGGCGGCGATGACGTCACCCAACCCCAAGGAGAGCGTCACCCAAATGTAGGCCACCCCAGACCAGGACGTCACACACACCCCAAGATGGCGTCCATGACGTCACAGACACTCCCCCAACATGGCGGCGATGACATCGGCCCAAAGTAGGTCACCCCAAAGTACGTCACCCGCAGATGACGTCCGAGACGTCACTGATGACGGAAGTGCCACACCCCCTGCCACACCCCCCCTGGCAGGAAGTTTGAATTTTGGTGGGAAAGTGTCATGCCCCCCCCTCTCCCAGAAAAATGGCCATAAGTTCAAATTACATCAGGACAATGCAACCTCAACTAACCTAGGAAAATGGGGGGAAGATAGGCCACTTGGGCTACCTCCACTAATCTGTCACTCGACTGGTGCCAAGTTTGAATTTTGGCGGTAAGCAAAGGTCAACTGGGTTATCTCTACCCTTGGGGCGATGTCGGGGTGATGTCCCCCTTGTCCCACTACTCCCATTGCACCGCTCTCAGGTTTAGTGGTAAGACGGCGCAGTGGGTAGCCGGTCAAAAGCTGAACAAAGATCAAGTATGAAAACAGGAATAAGTTGTACTGAACTGTGAAAAAAGAAGCTTTTTTCATGCTTGATCTGTGTTCAGTTTTTGACTGACTATCCACAGGACCATCTTAACACTAAATCTGAGGGGGGTGCAATGAGGAGTTTCCCTTGGTTTCCCTTGTAAGTCCCTTTAACATTAATAAAACACGCATTCCACACTGAATGAATTTACATTATTACTTTCTGGCGCTTACTTTTACATCATGTCAAAAAATTGATCCTCCACCTTTCATTTAACTTCTTGAAACCATCAGCCAGCAAGGGTTTTTGAAACAAGGCGTCAGACTACCTGCTAGTCTACGTCTCCAGTTACATCTGCATCTGACGCGCTGTAAGAATGGCCGCTTAAATGCCAATTTTCACCCTACTATATAATTATACCAATCTTCCCTTCGCGATCCTTACGGAAGTGAGGGTGCTCTCAAGGCAGGGGGCTGTAGTATATTACTAAGTTCTTCTCTTAATACTGCCTCTTGAAACTGTTGGGTTTCGTAGGATAGCTCGTATCTGTCTTCAGGAGTTGGCCAGTTCAGTTCCTTCATCATCTCCGATGCCCTCCCGCGTTTCAAACAATTCTGTCAAGATTTCTGACACCCCTACTTGTATGTGTTCAATATCCCCTATTAGTTCTTTTTCTTGGCATGGTTTTCACAAACTTGATCAGTATTCTTGGAAGGGTGGGATGAATGTTTCATAACATACAATATTTCTATGTTTCTATACTTCTAGAATATTTCTCGCTTATGCGGGACCCGTTCCAAGCAGGACTATCAGGGGTTATTGAAAGAACACAGAGAAAGGTAGCACATGTGACAAGTTTATGTGGCATTTGGGAGAGTGTTACGGAAATGCTGAAGGAACAGAACTGGCAGGTTCTTCAACATAGCGGCAAACAATCCCTAGAAGGCCTACTAATAAAGATTCAAGAAACATTTAAATGATGAATCTAGCAATATACTACAACTCTCTACGTATCACTCCCGTAGGCATCGCGGAGACGAAATTAGTTCAATTACAGAGCGCACAGACACGTTTAAACGGTAATTATTTCCGCACTAATTACGTGAATGGAATGATTAGAAGCCCTAATAACCAGTACAATGAGATGTATAGTGATTTGCAGAGTATAGATGTTGATGAAGATGTAAATGTCTACGGCCTGCCTCACCTACGACTGAGCCTTCGCGGTCATTTCAGTTTTATATCACGACAAGTTGTTACACGCAGCTGTTTGGTGCCGCGTACTCCCTACGAGGAAATCCTCAATTGAGTTGCAAATTTCGTCTGATACCATATACAATATAGGTCTTCCGTAAATAAGCGTTAGCGCGTCACCGAGATAAATAATTTTTAGGAATCAAAGGAAGTACACTTTTTCGCCGCCACTTTGGGACTGCAGTGGTAACTCAGATCTAAGGTGTTTGCCGCTCTGCTGCACGAGTAACCACCTCTTTATTGTTTTGCCCTTATCAGACCCACCTACAACTATAAGAACGTTGACGACCGCGAAACACGCATTCTCCACGATTGCGCAGCATGTAATCGAGCACGATAAAGCCATTCACTCACTTGTTTGTGAGCTTTTCTCCCACAACCTACCTCTTAGCAGGAACTTCGTGATATAATTACACAAAAAGATTACGTTCTGGAAGTACACTACTGGCCATTAAGATTGCTACACCAAGAAGAAATCCAGGTGATAAACGGGTATTCATTGGACAAATATATAATACTAGAACTGAAATGTGATTACATTTTCACTCAATTTGGGTGCATAGATCCTGAGAAATCAGTACCCAGAACAACCACCTCTGGCCGTAATAACGGCCTTGATACGCCTGGACATCGAGTCACACAGAGCTTCGATGGCCTGTACAGGTACAGCTGCCCATGCAGCTTCAACACTATACCACAGTTCATCAAGAGTAGTGACTGGCGTGTTGTGACGAGCCAGTTCCTCGGCCACCATTGACCAGACGTTTTCAGTTGGTGAGACATCTGGAGAATGTGCTGGCCAGGGCAGCACTCGAACATTTTCTGTATCCAGAAAGGCCCGTACAGGACCTGCAACATGCGGTCGTGCATTATCTTGCTGAAATGTAGGGTTTCGCAGGGATCGAATGAAGGGTAGAGCCATGGGTCGTAACACATCTGAAATGTAACGTCCACTGTTCAAAGTACCGTCAATGCGAACAAGAGGTGACAGAGACGTGTGACCAATGGCACCCAATACCATCACGTCGGGTGATACGCCAGTATGGCGATGGCAAATACGCGCTTCCAATGTGCGTTCATCTCGATGTCGCCAAACACGGATGCAACCATCATGATGCTGTAAACAGAACCTGGATTCATCCGAAAAAATGACGTTTTACCATTCGTGCACCCAGGTTCGTCGTTGTGTACACCATCGCAGGGGCTTCTGTCTGTGACGCAGTGTCAAGGGTAACCGCAGCCATCATGGTCTCCCAGCTGATAGTCCATGCTGCTGCAAACGTCGTCGAATTGTTCGTGCGGATAAGATGCCTGTCATCTCGACTGCTAGTGATACGAGGCCATTGGGATCTAGCTCGGCCTTCCGTATTACCCTCATGAACCCACCGATTCCGTATTCTGCTAACAGTTACTGGATCTCGACCAACGCGAGCAGCAATGTCGCGATACGATAAACCGCAATCGCGATAGGCTACAATCTGACCTTTATCAAAGTCGGAAACGTGATGGTACGCATTTCTCCTCCTAACACGAGGCATCACAACAACGTTTCACCAGGCAACGTCGGTCAACTGCTGTTTGTGTATGAGAAATCGGTTGGAAACTTTCCTCATGTGAGCACGTTGTAGGTCTCGCCACCGGCGCCAACCTTGTGTGAATGCTCTGAAAAGCTAATCATTTGCATATCACAGCATCTTCTTCCTGTGGGTTAAATTTCGCGTCTGTAGCACGTCACGTCATCTTCGTGGGGCAGCAATTTTAATGGCCAGTACTGTAATTTATGTATTCTCAAAACTAACAATAAATGATGCGGCTACATGAGGTATATCCTTTTGGTGATTTTTATTTGAAGGTTACTAAGCCGTGGTCTAAGGCATAACAGCGCCTAACGTTTCGTCTCCTAATGCTGAAGACTTCAACAGAGTCTCTAAAGAACCAGATAGTGCTATGCAAGCATAGGAAGACGATCTCTTTATGCGTATACGAACAATTCAAAACCTTCCTCAAAAAATGTTGTATATCAGGATTTTGGCACTTGAGTTTTCACTGGAATAAGGTGGAACATCTCATGAGACTTGCTACCATAGCAGTGGATGTCTTTTTTTCTGTTTGCAAGTTGAGCTATTTGTAGTTGTAAAGTTGACCATCCTTGAAGAACGCTTTATATCAATAAGAACTGAGGATATGGCTGATGTAAGTTTCACTGTAAATGATATTGTATCTTTACAGAAAAGCATAGAAAGAAAAATAAATCGATCGAAGTAGAAGCAGAATACCAAGAAAAGTAGGAGTGTAATAGTGGAAAATCTTATATATATATTCAGCTGGTAAAGACTTGCCTGAGAAATCATCAAATTTTGTATCTGCAAAAGGTTGTAACTCTTTAAATGCTTAACGTAACAACTGTCCACTAGAATTATTTGTTTGGTCTGGGCGTTGGTTTCAGCAAAATAACAACAGGACAGTGGTACTTTTGTACAGCTACCTAGTTTTGACAGGGTATTTTACAACGGTATACCAAACGTTTATTGTTTCGAGACATAGCTTTCTGCACTGGGATCGTACTTTTGCATTAATCGTTAAAAAAAAAGAGTACCGGTAATGGATGACGCGATTACTAATGAATGGAAATATGTAATATTTGAAGCTTGCTTAAGTACATCTTTTATAATAAACAAAATGATCCAGAATCATTTTGCTGCTGTCAACGTTCGTAATGGAATTCAGAAGTGTGACCCAAGCTCGAGAATTAGTAGTTACATGGTTAAATATCAATGCAGATGGTCCAAATGCAGTGCATACGCGTCTTAGTCATAATGTGAGTCAGCCATGGCTATGTCATTCTCTGCTAAAAATAAGAGAAAATCAGCCTCAAGTTCCTTGTTATGAGATTTCCAACTCCTACACCTACTTGATTACTCTGCATTTCACAGTTAAGTGCCTGGCAGCGGATTCATCGAACCGCTTACACACTATTTCTGCCCCTTTCGGTCTCTAGCAGTGCGCAGGAAAAACGAGCACTTAAATTTTTCGTGCGACTTTTGATTTCTCTTATTTTATTACAATGATCGTTTCTCCCTGTGGAGATGAGTGCCAATAAAATATTGTCGCACTCGTAGGAGAACGTTGGAGATTTACATTCCGTGTAAACATCTGACTGCAACGAAGAACGTCTTTATTTTAACGACTTCCGCCCCAACTTGCGCATCAAATCCGTGTCACGCTCGACCCTATTTCGCAAACATACAAAACTATCTGCCTGGATATGTGTAAATACCTTGAGGTACGATAGAGGGAATTTTATATGAACTTACGTTCTAAGTGAACTGTTCAGTTTATTGTTCCTCTGTTTAATTATTTCCTTATTATTCTTCCTTTCCCTGTATAGAATTAGTTTTCTTTAGTTTGGAGGTTAATTAAATAATATATTCTGTTAATACTTCCCATTATTTTTGCCACTGTAAGAGAAAATCTTATTTTGTCGTATACAACGTTATTCCACAATGTACTTTTATTGGATATAAAACATTCTTACACGGAAAGCTACATAAAAATTAAGATACTTCCTAGGCATTGTAATATGGGCTAAATACATATTTCTTTTCTATAATATATAGTGTGTCAGTTGATCATACGTAATAAAATGTATCAATAAATACTGAAACGGGAAAACCACAATTATCTTTTCTTTCCGAAAAATCGTGAAACTCTGAGGGAATTGTTTGAGGGAGATCTTCAGCTATCTGTTACATAATCTGAACGCTTCCTAAAATCGCGCAGTGCATGTAATATAGCTTTTGATAAGGAAGAGTTAGCGCTCCTAATTTCAGTCCTGTCTCTTCTCTGTTAAACTTATTTTTGTGTTTTTCGGTTTCTATTGACTCTCAGTATATCCTAGCATACTACACTCAAACTCATAAATTAAGGATAATGCTGATACATGGTGAAATAACGCTCTGGTGGGCGGTTGGCTGGTTTAAATCACCTCGGGGTGTGACCAATCGGTGCATTTGTCCTGCGGTCGTCGCTCGGCGGCGCTGGCAGCAGTCCCCATACGCATAGGTTAAAACGTCCCCTTAGAAAAATTATACATGACTGTGCTTAAACTGACACACAATATTTTTTTAGCGCAACGCAATCTGACTTACAGTAATCCCTACAAGAGAATGGCCCTGACTAAATTAACCTATACGACTCACAAATCACTTACCTCACAAAAATCTTCATTACTCGAACTACAGCAATACAGCGAGCGCTACTACTGCCAGCTAAATAAAAGATTGAAACTACGGAAGGCACTAACTACTGATAGGCACAGTTAGCAAATGAAAGATTTTAATAGAGAACAAACAATGTATTTACCTTAATACTCATAATATATATAGCAGTTCATGACATCCATTCTTACAAATGTACTGTTTCTGATGGACACACCTCCAGATTATCCATTCTCAAAAATCGGCCATCTCACTTCCCCACATCCACCACTGCTGGCGGCTCGCCTCCAACTGCGCAACGCTACGCGCTGTTAACATCCAGCTGCCCAACACTTCAATGGCAGACAACAATGCAAACTAGCCACAGACTGCACACAGCACAGCCAGTGATTTTCATAGAGAGCGCTACGTGGCGTTACCAATATAAGAACCTAAACGGCCTACTTACATAGCCCCCATGCTCCCCACAAAAAAATTTACAAATTGTTTTGGCCACTGGTCAATACATATTTGTTAAAATTTTTTTTCACAGTTACAATAACAAGGAAATCAAATGCTCACACTTATTGATACAATGTTGGTCAAAAGCTAAAATTTTCTCACAGTCCATAGAGACAGTCCTGATCATTCATCACAGTAAAAGTGCACTTTTTTTTTCTAAGTCTGAGCAGTAAAAGACAATGCACACGGAAGTACTGGATTTCAATGCTGTCTTGAAGAAGTAGTGTTGTCCTTCCAACAGAAAGATATGCAGACAGGTAATGGGCCACAACAGAGCAAACCCACCGCAGAGTCTGTCGAAGTTTTGAAGAATATTGGTAGGTAGGTCATCTCAGAGCAGATCCACTGCAGTCCTGGTAGAGATTATGGTATTGGTGGGCAACCAGAGGTGCAGACCCACTGCAGTCCTTGTAGAAATAATGGTATTGGTAGGCCATAAAAGGTGCAGACCCACTTCAGTCCTTGTAGAGACGGCCAGCAGCCATCTGTTGCGACTGTGCAGGTGCACAATCACCATCGAAGAGTCTTGTGGAGAATATAGCAAGTCCATGGACCACCACTTGCGCACTCACAAAAATTTTTTTTTGAAATGTCCTTAGAACCAGCAATGCTGTTATCCAGTCCCTTGCTGAATTATTAACGCACGTGCAAACATTATCAGTCCCTACTTCTCACATATTGTCCATATACTATGACCAACAGAGACATGTGCAGTGAAATGTAACTTACAAGTTACTTAATTTGATGAACTGGTGTCAATTACAATTTTATAACATAAGAATACAATAACAAAGGTACAAAATACATCATTAAAGAACATAACAATACAGATAACATTTGTAGTAATACGGGCTTTACAAAAGAATCGAAATAACATATACATCAGTGTTACAGGAATTATGACATAAGTACATACATAAAGATCAGAATAACTTTTGAAACATCACCTTCACATATGAGCAACAAAACAGAATAAATACTGTCTAAACATCTTTACAAAGAAAATAACATACTATCAGAAAAATTTTACAATGTATCTCTCGTCAGATAAACACATAAAGACAGGAAGAACACAAATATACAAGAGTACACGAACACATAGCGGAATAACAGAAAGGGAAAGGACGAGGTTTGTTTTACTACAGTATCTTGCAAACAAAACTTTCTTTACTTCTTGGAGATCTCCCTTCGTTCTTCATCATTTCAAAAGGTGCTATCTATATCTGCTTTCTGTACTTTTTTCGTAAAACTTCTCAATGCATTTCTTCCAATTCATCACAACTCATTCTCTTATATAGTCTACCCCCTCTTAAGCTAACTTAAATCTACTGAGCTTAGATGCATAAACTAAGGGGCGAAGCAATGCAGCAACACATAACAGTAATACAAACTGAAATTTAGTAGCGCTATGCCTGGCAAACAGCAGCAGCAAATGCAATAACTTATACCTAAACATGACAAAGCTCAAGCAGAAAAAATATTACAGTAAAAACAACAATGCAGATAATGGAAATGTCTATTCACATCTTAATGTCTATGTAATTAAAGTGGTGCACCACAACAACTTATTGTAAAAAAATATTACCATATGCTTGAAAAGAAAATTATGTTTGCAGTTACTGTTACTAGTCACTTCTTATTGTTCTTTCCTATCCAAGTGCTCCTTTCTTGAAGAACGTGGATCATAAAATTATTATTTAACAGATCTGTTGACAGAAAGTTTTCACATTAGCAAATGCATTTAATTTTATTTTATAAAACCAATGTTGTAACACAGCTAGAAACCAGATATCAAATGAAATAAGCAACTGTCTAAAGCAAAGCATAAAAATATCAGTCAATAGTCATGTGGCATTTCATAAGTTAGTAGAAATTCTCTCAACTCTCGTAGAAAGACACATGTCATAATCAGGTGTGCAGATTACCCATCAGTTCATAAGCATTTCAGTAAGTAGCACAAAGTACAATATGTTTCCAAGTAATGAGCGTGTCGTATTTGCAATGCCTTCTACAAAGGAATGTCAATAGCGAAGATAATGGCCTCCTTTTTTTTCCACCTTTGCCTCTGTAAGGTACACACTAATGGCTTTTTCCCAGTCGACTATCGCGCAGCTGGGTGCCCACCACGCATTACGTGGTCACTTAACTTTCCTATCGAAATATTTACGACAGCAGTTTGCGCTACAGTGACAGTCTCATATAAAAAATTTCACAGGTCGAGAATTTGCGTTATAAATCTGTAGAAACAAATTCCTATAAATACAAGTGTCCAAAAAATTTTCAGTGGCATTGTGATACATTCACACATGTACACAGATCTCATTATTCTAAAAGTACGATTCTTGGTTTCCAACATCCTTCTCCACAAATCAGAGTCCCTAACCACTACTCATTATTCCTTACCTTATTATACATATACATATTCGTCGACACTTCTTCAATATTTCTTCAAAACAAATACATAGCATAATCAAATTCCTCATATATGGTAGCATCATCTTATTGATCATAAACATACCTCAACAGCATAACACATATCGTCATCGTAATAATATCATAACGTCTCAGTCAATTCTCGAAATCGTTGTAGCTTCCTCCAATAATTTCAAAACCTAAAAAAAATTCTCTGCTCATTTCAATAGTGTCATCTACCTCAAACATACTTTAAAAATCATGATCCCATACCAAATACATCATTCGAAGCTCTCATAGAATCACAATGGTTCCGAAAAAATATGAACAATTCACAAACTACAGACAAAATACAATTTCATAAGTGTGGAGTTATCCAACTGTGTAATTGCGTAAACATGTGTCACTGACGTAGGAAAAAGAATGTTTGTTTCTCTGTCAAATCATCAGATATCTGTGTAGTTCAGTGTTACAGAAATATGGTACCGATGTGTAAAATTGTATAAGCAAATACTATATTAGCTAGCGCTCCTTGTGTTTGCCAAACACATGGTACGCAAAATAAGCGTGTAGCCCCGTGAGGATTAATGTAATTATACCCTCAGGTGTTACAGATTACAGCAATGGAATGAAATGCATCACGGAAAACTTTCTTTGTAATTCAAAAATCTTTAAAAAATAAATGTTTTAAGTACAAAATTAATCACTCAAATACGTGTACTGTAGCGCTAAACTGTGCGTCTTGTTGTAAGATAATCTCTGTGGAAGTGTCGTAGTTATCGTCCTCTGTAAGCAAAGTTCTGCTGAAATCAACGTACTTACCTCATCATAAACGAAAGTGAAATGTTTTGCGTATAGATATCGTACTTATAACGTACCTTACCGTGATCAAGAAAGTACTATAATGTAACGTATTGTTGTGCTACGAAAAAGGCTGTCTCATTGTAGCTATACCACAAAAATTACTACTAAAACATTTTTACTTTCCAGAAGAATTCAGAAAAACTGTGCAGATATAAAACAGAAACACCGCAAAAGCAACATTGTAAATGGTCACTCATTAGTAGCGTCGTGATAAAATCGTGTAGCTGTCACATAAACTAACCACTGTGTCATCTGGTATCTCACAGAAAGTACTTTAAATCCAGAATGTATTTTCAGGTAAACCAAAATGTTGCATTAAAATCTCATTAGCAGTGCCAGTATATTTCAAAGTATGTAAGCCTGATGGTCGTTACGTAATCGTGCAACTAACAAGCAAGAATGTACAAATAACAACACTGTGTCGTCTGTTCACTATAACAATGCATTCGTAATTTCTGTTTAAAAATGTTCCCTAGGTTCTAGGCTGGATAGTTAACTTCAAAACATTGTTGCATGTTAACAGTTTCTCAGTGTGACAAATTGTACTAGTAGCGTGAAGTGAAAAGTTTTATGGAAAAAACTAAGTTAAAAAACAGATTATCTTTCAATAAACGGTTTTACATGAGAAATGTGGTGTAAACCTTTACTCTTCCTAGTACGCAGAGTTTCAACTTCAACGCAATTATCATGTGGTATACGTCAGATTCTGTAAGGTCCATTGTAAACTAGAAAGAATTTGTGACTCAAGTGTTTCTTCTTATGTGACAATGAATGAGCTTTAATGACAACTTTCTGACCAATATATAATTTCTTTGCATTTTCTTTACCGTGTAGTTTTCCCCTTTTGTCTGCTGCAGATTTTATATTTTTAATACCCAAATCAATTATGTCTTTGTGTCGAAGTTTACGTGTATTCGGAAAAGGTACAAGCTCTCTGATTCTGTTCGGTGGTTCTTCATTCTTCAGTACAAGAATAGTTAGTAAAGCAGTGGAGTCATGAGGCATTTCATACAGCACGTTTTGAAATAAGTGTAAATATCTGTCCCAATGCTGATGCTTTCTGTGACAATAAAGTCTGCAAAGCTTATTGATTTCTTTCATAATCCGTTCAGACGGGTTACAATGTGGTGAGTACAGTGAAATAAAAACAGGTTTGATTTTATGGTTCCGAAGCATGCGTGACCAAACAGTAGATCGGAATTGCGGTCCGTTATCTGAAATGACATTACTAACATGTCCAACTTCACGTAAGAAATTTTTAACAAAGGCGTTGGATACAGACCGTCCAGTGGCTCTACGTAACGGAGTGAAAGAAACAAATTTTGAAGTAAGTTCAACAGCGACTAGAACGTACGAAAATCCATTAGATGTTCTGACAAGGGGTCCCAAGAGATCAACAGCAGCAAATTCTTTTAATTTAGAAGGAATTATAGGAAAAAACGGAGCACGATGTGAGACAGTAGATGGTTTAGCCTTTTGACAAAGTTTACAAATAGACAAGACTCTTCGAATTCTCTTTTCCATATTGTTAGAATAACAAGTCGTTCGAAGAATATGATAACATTTTCGTGGACCAAAATGTGCATAGCTGAAATGAATGTACCAAATGAGCTTATTAACAAAATCGTCAGGAATGCAAAGTACCCATAGCTTGTCATCAACAGTGCAGCATTTGAACAGTATGTTGTTTCTAACCAGATAATAATGCCGAATCTGTGTGTATGTCTTTTCATGCCATTTACTTTTGATGTCTTTCCAAATCGGATCTTTATCTTGTTCATGAGCAATGTCCTTTAAAGATGTGGTGATGAAGTTTTCAAAGGCGACTTTCTGAATGTAAAGAATACTGAAATTTTTCTCGAGGTTGCCTTCTGTGTTACCTTTCTCAAGCGCAGCCGGTGCGCGTGACAGTACGTCCGCAACAATGTTCTCCTTGCCGGGAATGTAGACTATTGTGAAGTGGAATTCTTGCAGAAACAATGCCCAACGTTTTAACCTGTCATGATTTAATTTTGAAGACATAAGAAATTGTAATGCACGATGATCACTGTATACTTTTACGTGCTTACCAGAAAGAAAGAAACGGAAAGTGTTAAATGCCCAAACGATAGCTAAAGCTTCTAATTCAGTAACGGAATAATTTTTTTCAGATTTTGTTAGCACTCGGCTAGCAAAAGCAATGGTTTTCTGAACAGTAGTGTCATTTTCTATGGCTTCTTGAAATAAATGGGTACCAAGAACGACTTTAGAAGAATCCGTGCTAAGGCAGAAATCTTGACAGATCTGGATGAGCTAGTATTGGCGCGTTAAGTAACGCTTCTTTCAAAGAATTGAATTCCAACTGTGCTTGTTCGTCCCAATTCCAAATATTATTTTTTACAGTGAGAGAAGAAAGTTTTGGTGTAACTAGAATTTGCATATTCAGAAAACGACGGTAAAAATTTACGAGACCTAGAAAACTGCGGACTTGTTTTTTTGTGGATGGAACTGGAATGGCTCTGATTGCTTCTAACTTTTCAGGATCCGGCTGAATGCCTTCAGAAGAAATAATATGTCCCAAAAACTTCACCTTTGTCCTACCGAATTCAGACTTTTCCAAGTTAACTGTAATTCCAGATTCTGCAAAAAATATGTAACATGCTGTTGAGGATGCGATTGTGTTATTCCCACGAGGCTTCTGCTATCAGAATATCGTCCACATATAAGGTGATGTGACGTTTTAAGAACTCAGGTAATATGGAATTTAGCCCGCGAATGAATGCTGCCGAAGAAATGTTCAAACCAAAAGGAAGTTTACGAAACTGATAACAAACGCCGAAACAAAGGAAAGCTGTGTATTTTCTACATTCTGGATGAAGTTCGATCTTATAAAAGCTGGATCTGAGATCAATAGAAAACAAAACTTTTACACCATTAAAATTTTGAAGAAGTTCTTCCAACGTTTGCGGCCTGCCTGTTTCAGGAATGATGATAGTATTGATTTGTCTCGAATCTGAAACAAGCCTGATCGATCCATTTTTCTTCACAACAACATGTAATGGATTGTTGTATGAGCTTACTGCAGGCTCAATAATGCCCTCGTCAAGCATAGATTGTATTTCTGTTCTAACACGGTCCCTATAATGTGCCGGAATTACGTATGGTCTAATACAAAATTTAGTATGCTCACGAACAAGAAATTGGTATTGAAATCCCTTGATTGTTCCTGTTTTGTGAGTAAAAACTGTGGAATGTGCTTGTAAAATCTCAAAAAGGTCCTGCCTATCAGTGTCATTACAATTCTCAATTGTTTGAATTTTATTCTGAATTAACTTATTAGTGTCAAATGCGCCGTCGATATCATCCCTGTCAGTACTTGCAGAATGATTGTTAGCGTCAAGTTTCGTCGAAAATTCCGAACTGTTGTCTAACAGGAGGTAAAGCCGATTAATATCTTCGTCATGGTTTGAGAGCCAATCTTCAAATTTCAAAGCTACTGACTTACCTTCTTTTTCTAAAGTTATTTCAGCATCGTGAAAGTTTAAGATTGCTTTGTATTCATTCAAAAAGTCTACTCCCAGTATAATTTCCGTCGACAATAATGGAACAATAAGAAAGTTCATAGAGAAGCTGTGGCTTTGACAAAAGAATTCTAAGTTGGTTTGTTGGCGTACATCTACACATTTTCCGAAGATTGCACCTTGTAACTTAATCTTACGTAACGGAAGTGTGGGGCAATCGTTCGATTTGTTGCATTTGCTAAAGGCTGTTTCACTAATTACTGAAATGGGACTGCCAGAGTCAAGTACTGCCGTAAATTTTACGTCATTTACTGTAATGTGAATCACAGGATATGCAATGTTATTATGTTTTACGTCGTGTTCCTGGAGTAAGATGTCCCTAATGTGTTCCATTTTTACGTAACTACTAGCTACGGCAGCTGCGTCGTCAGTTTCATAAGTACGTTTTGCGGCTGCCAGCGGTATGAGTCATTGCCTATTGTCTATTTGTTGGCACACGTCGTTATTGAGATTTGGAGACCTAACGTCTACAAATTCGCCTTGTCGAGAGGACCCTGCTCTGTTTGAATGCCACCAGTTCTGATGCAATTCAAGTCTGTCTTTACGATCATATCGTCTGTCGTCATGTCGGTAGATTCCATAGTTTCTTTCTTGTCGCTCACGTGGTGGAGAATTTCTCCCGGAATCGTAACTGCGCACTGGACCGTTGTGTCGGAAGTTATTCTGTCTCCCTGGATAATAATTATTTTGGTTCCCATATTGTCTGTTTCTCTGATTGTCTCTGTGATAGTCACTACTGCGGAGAGGTGATCTTTCCCTGTAATTATTACTACTCTGCCAACGGTTGTCATATGGGTGGTGTCTGTTTTGGTCACGATTTACGTTGTAAGAATAGCCTTGTCGTGTCCATTATTTCTGTCATCGCGGAATTGTGACGGATGTGACCTGTAATTGTTGTGTTCCTGTTTTCGCGTTCGCAATTGTCAGTGTCAATTTCTAATTCTTGTAACAGTCCCTGAAAAGCTTCAATGTCGTCTTTGCAACGTCCTGCCAAATTAATATGTCGTCAATGTTCAGGTAGTTTGATTAAGCAAATGCGGATGAGTTCTGAGGGGCTGTATGGGTTTGACAGGTACTGATTCTTGTGGAACATGTCTTTAAAATATTTCACAAGACTGGAAAATTCAGATTGTTCGAAATGTTTCATCATTATGATGCTATGTTTTACTCGGTCTTATGTAGCTTGAGACCAATATGCTGAGAGGAAGACATGATAAAATTCTCCTTCACTGTGACAATCGTGAATGGCCGATCGCATTCTTTCAGCTGGTTCATTCTGTAAGTAGCCACACATAAATTCTAATCTGTGCTCTAATGACCGGTTGGGAGGAAAACAATGAGAGAATTGATGGAGCCACGCTTGTGGATGAATGTCGTTCCCAGAATTCTTAAATGTTTTGAATTTACGTGTAGTAATGAACAGCTTATAGTCAAAATCATGGTATCGGCGAGTAGCACATCGGTCATTGTTACGTCGTGTCGGCGGTTCCATCTCAAAATTCGGTGCACCTTGCCAGTTTCTTTCATAATTTCCGAAATGCCCTGTGCTATTACTTTGTGGCTTTTCCGTATTTCTAAGTCCCTCTTCCCGTGTTGGACCGCAAGTGTCCTCTGAAATATGTAATTTTTGTATTACTTGTGCCAACTGATCTTGTACTTCTCGGATTTCTCTTTTCTGTTGCGTATTAATTTGATTCTGATTTTATTTGAATTTCTTAATTTGTTCATACTTTTCTGTGTCAGTGATGGCTACAGGTCTTGTGTCATTCAGATCATCATCTACCTTTGCAGATAAATTAGTGAACTGATCCGAAAGTTCGGCTACTTTCTCCGATAGTGTACTTATTTCCTCAGTGTGTTTTTCTGAACCAAATTTCAGAGTGTCCATTTGTGTTGAAATGTTATCTACTGTGTTCTTTAAGTTTTCCTGAGTTTTTGCAAGTTGTGTAACCGAATCGGTAGATGCAACTGAGTCAATTTTAGCTTGCAAAGTCTCATGATTTTAATGAACAATAGTTTGCAGTTCTTTTATGGCTAATTCGTGATTCTGCCATGTATTTTCATGCCGCGAAAAAATATGGTGAAAATGCTCACAAATTTGTGTTTTTACGTCATTACAGACTTTTTGACATTTCGATTCGATTTTATGTAACTCAGTAGTTAAATCTTCACGTGTTTGTTCAAGCATATGTTCCACTGAGCCTAACTTTTGAAGCTTTTGCTGTGTTTGTCTCTGATTTTGTTCCATTTGTTGCATTAATTGCAATAATAATGTATTAGTGTCTGGAATCTGTTCCTCTATGCTTTTCGGCAGTGCATTTGCACCGGCAACATTCACATTTTGACAAGCAGAAAATGTCTCTTGACTTATTTGATAAAACAGTGAGGACGCAAAACTTGAATCTACAGTATTTGCAAGATTGTGTCCAGTCATTTCGGATTCCTCAGGCGAGCTGTTGCCGACCGATCGATCGATAATGCTTCCCTGTTCACTGATTGTTTCACTGCCTACACCATTATTTGCAGCCCGCTCCATTTCCCTATGCACAATTACCAAATTACTACTTTGAACATTAGTTAATTCATTACTCGGCGGCACTGATAAGCTACGCTCGTCGTCACTATTATTTCTCAGTTTACTTTGGAGCCTAGTGTTACGTTTTTCACACGTCATTATTGTCACAATATTTCACACGACACAGAAAAGCACAATTTGAAGAGCAAAATAAGAAAACACATTAACATAGCATTGAAAATAATATCTCGTTAATTGCAAGCGCAGCTGCGAAATACTTGGTGCAAATCTACATGCATGTCACAACTGTTTTACTGTACAAGAATGAAAAACTACAACTACAAAGGAAATTCTCTCTACAATTACATGCTGTCAATAAACAAAGGCTGCACTAATTGCACAAACTACGAGAAAAAATCAGAAGATTCCAGTGAGGTATCCTGGCAGGGTCGCCATATGAGACGTCTCCTTAGAAAAATTATACATGACTGTGCTTAAACTGACACACAATTTTTTTTTAGCGCAACGCAATCTGACTTTCAGTAATCCCTACAAGAGAATGGCCCTGACTAAATTAACCTATATGTTTCACAAATCACTTACCTCACAAAAATCTTCGTTACTGAAACTACTGCAATACAGCGAGCGCTACTACTGGCAGCTAAATAAAAGATTCAAACTACAGAAGGCACTAACTACTGATAGGCATAGTTAGCAAATGAAAGATTCTGATAGAGAACAAACAATGTATTTACCTTAATAGTCATAATATATATAGCTGTTCATGACATCCATTCTTACAAATGTACGGTTTCTGATGGACACACCTCCAGATTATCCATTCTCAAAAATCGGCCATCTCACTTCCCCACATCCACCACTGCTGGCAGCTCACCTCCAACTGCGCAACGCTACACGCTGTTGACATCCAGCTGCCCAACACTACAATGGCAGACAACAATGCAAACTAGCCACAGACTGCACACAGCACAGCCAGTGATTTTCATACAGAGCGCTACGTGGCGTTACCAATATAAGAACCTAAACAGCCTACTTACAAGGTGTGTTGGTGCGTGTCAGAGTACGGTACAACGTGCAGACGTGCAGACGTGCAGACGTTTTCAGAAGTGCTAATGGTGACTGTGTGTTGCAAATGGTCAAAGAACGCATATTGGTGACGTTATGAGGGGAAGAATACTAGGGTGACTGGAGGCTGGTTAAACACAACAGGTCGTAGCATGGTCCCTCCGTGTACCACAAAGTGTGATCTCAGTATTATTGCAACGATTCCAGCAGACACGAAACGTGTCCAGGCGCTACAGTACGGGACGTCCACAGTGTACAACACCACAAGGAGACCGATATCTCACCATCAGCGCCCGCAGACGGCCACAAACTACTGCAGGTAGCCTTGCTCGGGAGCTTACCGCAGCCACTGGAACGGTGGTCTCCAGACACACAGTCTACAGACGACTGAAAAGACATGGTTTACTCGCCTGGAGACCTGCAAGGTGCATTCCACTGACCCCTGGTCACAGGAGAGCCCGTAAATCCTGGTGTCAAGAACACAGTACATGGTCATTGGAACAGTGAGCCCAGGTTATGTTCACGGACGAGTCCAGGTATAGTCTGAACAGTGATTCTCGCCAGGTTTTCATCTGGCGTGAACCAGAAACCAGATACCAACCCCTTAATGTCCTTGAATGGGACCTGAATGGAGGTCGTGGTTTGATGGTGTGGGGTGGGATTATGATTGGTGCACGTAAACCCCTGCATGTCTTTGACAGAGATACTGTAGCAAAAAAAAAAAAAAAAGTGGTTCAAATGGCTCTGAGCACTATGGGACTTAACATCTATGGTCATCAGTCTCCTAGAACTTAGAACTACTTAAACCTAACTAACCTAAGGACATCACACAACACCCAGCCATCACGAGGCAGAGAAAATCACTGACCCAGCCGGGAATCGAACCCGGGAACCCGGGCGTGGGAAGCGAGAACGCGACCGCACGACCACGAGATGCGGGCGATACTGTAGCAGGTCAGGTGTATTGGGACATCATTTTGCACCAGTATGTCCGCCTTTTCAGGGATGCAGTGAGTCCGACCTTCCTCCTGATGGATGTTAACGCACGGACCCACCGAGATGCCATTGTGGAGAAGTACCTTGAAACAGAAGATATCAAGTGAAGGGAGTGGCCTGCCTGTACTCCACACCTAAACCCCATCGAGCACGTTTGGGATGCTGTCGGTTGACGTATCGCTGCTCGTCTTCAAATCCCCTCTACGACACTTCAGGAGCTCCAACGGGCACTGGTGCAAGAATGGGAGGCTATACCTCAGCAGCTACTCGACCACCTGATCCAGAGTATGCCAACCCGTTATGCAGCCTGTGTACGTGTGCATGGTGATCATATTCCATAGTGATGTACGGGTACCTGCGCAGACAACAGCGGCGTTTTGTAGCACATGTGTTTCGGGACGGTTTCTCAACTTATCACCAATACCGTGGACTTACAGATCTGTGTCGTGTGTGTTCCCTATGTGCCTATGCTATTAGCGCCAGTTTCGTGTCGTGCCACGTTGTGTGGCACCACATTCTGCATCCTTAATTTATGAGCATGAGTGTAATAACTGGATCTTGATAAAAATCATAATCTGAAACTACTATCTGGTCTTTAGACCATCGGATGATGTCTCCAGCACTAGGAGACGGATTGTTAGTCATGACCGCCTGACGCCACTAAAACGAAAATTACCAACGATGCAAATACTGGCCGCCAAAGCCATTTACCAACAGAAGGCATAAAAGTGTATAAACTAAACTATTCAAGTAAATAAAACGCTTAGTCTTTAGAAACCTCTTTACTGTTTCCTATGGCCTACAACCTACCCATCTAATGGTGCAAAAGCTTGGCTCTCTCTGACGTCGCTCTCGGGCTCAGCGACGCTTCAAACAGTAAGTGTCGACAAAGTGAGAAAAAAAGTCACAGTTCGGAAGTTCAGGGGCTTTTAGGTGGGTTGATGATGTCACGTTGGCACCGAATTTGAGCACAACTCTTCCCAACGCCACCGTGCACGTTTCACACTATGAGAAGTTCGTCACATGCCTTCTTACACACATTTCACCCCTTCTCTAGACGTGTCTGCAGTGGGATTTGACCCACAACTCTCAGCGTTGAAGCCGCAAGATTTTCTTATGGAAGCCGAAGAAAATATTTCACGCACATCATCGTTCAGAACCGAGACAGTAAGGCCTCACAGGGAATGCATAAAGGGCGCCAATGAAACCACTCTTTCCCTTGGGTCGTTGATTCCCACGTACTTCGCAGTCGAAAACGGCAGTTCGCAGTGCGATGAGCAACAAGAAGATATTAACGACAGCCTTTCCTGAAGGTAGGTAAACCGCATCCAAGGGGTGTCGAAGAGTTTGCCTAACTCTCCGGCTCTACAGCAGCCACCAGGCTGATTTGGAGTAGAAATTTCTGAAGCTACACTCAGCATGATCACGCCACCGGAAGGCGGCAAACAGGAGACCTGAAAAAACATAAATGCCCTTTGACGTTTCGGAAAACGTTTAAATTTCATTGACTAGTTTTGAATGGTCCTTGATGATTCCAGCCTGTACACGAGAACAAAAACAGCGGTCGCGCTGCACTCCAAAGCGGTGCGATCACTTCAGTGGAGATGTGGCCTTAAAATTCCTTACAGAGGAGTTGGAACGTCCGAGGGATCAGCAGTATCAAAGATTGTCAAGGAAATCTTCCTGTTGCTCATCGTACTGCGAACTGTCATTTTCAACCGCGAAATGTCGACGCCGGGTGTCACGGTTCTGATCTCCGTCTCATAGACGTCAAAAGAAGATGTGAAACTTGGGTAAGAGAAGCTGTGAGTACCTTCTCATCACGTGACATACCCACGGTGGTGCTGGGAAGAACTGTGGTACCAATGTGACATCATTAACCCATCTTAGAGCCCCCATGAACTTCCGAGCTGTGGCCATTTCTTTCGCAAGTGTCGGCACCTCACATTTCTAGCACCCCGAGCCCGAGGGTGACGTCACGGGGCGCCACTCTTTCTCACTATTACAAAGGAGGACTGTGTACACCTTTGAGCCAAATTTTAAACTCATACGTTGCAATGGGAGGTAGCTATGGGGTTTTGAAAAAGTGATCATTTAATTCTGTTGTGCAGTGTACTATAAGATTTTATAATAGAAGGACAAATAAGAATACAGAAAACGCAATATTTTTTTTGTATTACTTAAATTTGATGTATTTATTTTAAATTTTTCTGTTATAATATAGTAAATAAATAGGTATGATTAGTGCTATCAATTCCTCCTTCATATTAAAGACGCTATTTTAAATTCCTTAGATCACCTACTTAATTCGAAATTAAATGAATGTAACAGACAACTGTTTTATTTAATGTTCAGGCTGTTATGTACTTAAATGTTAAAAATCATTCTGAAGCTGGTTTTATGGGTGACGGCTACAAGCTATGACCAAATTAAAAAAAAAAGAGAAACAAGTCTTCAGAGGTCGGAAAAACATTACCCACCTACCAACCCTCCTTGACGAGTTGAAAAGTTTGTAGTGTTGCAGGAAAAGATCTTTTACATTGAAAACGTCATTTTTTGCGTAGACTTATTTTAGGTTGCAGCTTTTCGAGCAAATTCCGTGCCTAAAGTGCGGTTCTAGGGAATCTGTGCAGCACAAATGCTAATCTGTTGTAAGTAGGCTGTTTATGTTTTCTTATTGGCAACGTTACGTAGCGCTCAATATGAAAATCACTGGCTGTGCTGTGTGCAGTCTGTGGCTAGTTTGCATTGTTGTCTGCCATTGTAGTGTTGGGCAGCGGCAGCTGGATGTGAACAGCGCGTAGCGTTGCGCAGTTGGAGGTGAGCTGCCAGCAGTGGTGGATGTGGGGAGAGAGATGGCGGAGATTTGTAATTTGTCATGAACTGCTATATTTATATATGATGATATCAAGGTAAATACATTGTTTGTTCTCTATTAATATCTTTCATTTGCTAACTATCCCTATCAGTAGTTAGTGCCTTCCATAGTTTGAATCTTTTATTTAGCTGGAAGTAGTGGCGCTCGCTGTATTGCATTAGCTTGAGTAGCGAAGATTTTTGTGAGGTAAGTGATTTGTGAAAGGTATAGTTTAATGTTAGTCAGGGCCATTCTTTTGTAGGATTTTTGAAAGTCAGATTGCGTTGCGCTAACAAAATATTGTGTGTCAGTTTAAGCACAGTCATGTATAATTGTTAAAAAGGGGACGTTTCATATGTCGACCCTTAGCCGAGGATACCTCACTGGAATCTTCAGATTTTTTTTTTCTTGTAGTTTGTGTAATTAGTGTAGCTTTTGTTTATTGCTAGCGCGTAACTGTAGAGAAAATCTCCTTTGTAGTTGCAGTATTTCATTGTTGTACAGTAAAACAGTTGTGGCATGCATGTAGATTTGCAGCAAGTTTTTCGCAGCTGCGCTTGCAATTAACTAAATATTATTTTCAGTGCTATGTTAATGTGTTCTCTTATTTTTGCTCTTCAAATTGTGCTTTTCTGTGTTGTCGTGTGAAATATTGTGACAATAATGGCGTGTGAAAAACGTAATACTAGGCTCCAAAGTAAACTGAGAAATGACAGTGAAGACGAAGGCAGTGTGTTAGCGCCGCAGAGTAATGAATTTACTAATGTTCAAAGTAGTAATTTGG
Source organism: Schistocerca serialis cubense (assembly GCF_023864345.2). Taxonomy (NCBI): domain Eukaryota; kingdom Metazoa; phylum Arthropoda; class Insecta; order Orthoptera; family Acrididae; genus Schistocerca; species Schistocerca serialis. The sequence goes on along the minus strand of NC_064646.1, from coordinate 186,368,174 downwards.
TAACTGTGCATAGGGAAATGGAGCGGGCGTCAAATAATGGTGTAGACAGTGAAACAGGTAGTGAACAGGGAAGCATTATCGATCGATCGGTCGGCAACAGCTCGCCTCGGGAATCGGGAATGACAGAACACAATATTGCAAATACTGTAGACTCAGGTTTTGGGTTCTCACCGTTTTCTCAAATGAGTCAAGACACATTTTCCGCTTGTCAAAATGTGAATGTTGCCGGTGCAACTTAACTGCCGAAAAGCACTGAGGAACATGTTTCAGACACCAGTGCATTGTTATTACAATTAATGCAACAAATGGGACAAAAGCTTGAAAAGTTAGACACAATGGAACAACACCAGAGACAAACACAGCAACAGTTAGACACAGTGGAACAAAATCTCAAAAAGTTAGACACAATGGAACAACACCAGAGACAAACACAGCACCAGTTAGACACAGTGGAACAAAATCAGAGACAGACACAGCAACAGCATCAAAAGTTAGACTCATTGGAACAAACTCTTGAACAAACGCGTGAAGATTTAACTACTGAGTTACATCACATTGAATCGAAATGTCAAAAAGTCTGTAATGACGTAAAAACTCAAATTTGTGAGCATTTTCAACCTATTTTTTCGCGGCATGAAAATGCATTACAGAATCACGAAGCAGCCATAAAAGAACTGCAAATTATTGTTCATGAAAATCATGAGACCTTGCAAGCTAAATTTGACTCAGTTGCATCTACCGATTCGGTTACGCAACTTGCAAAAACTCAGGAAAACTTTAAGGACACAGTAGATACTCTGAAACTTGGTTCAGAAAAACACACTGAAGAAATAAGTACACTATCGGAGAAAGTAGCCGAACTTTCGGATCAGGTCACTAACTTATCTACAAAGGTAGATGATGATCTGAATGACACAAGACCTGTAGCCTTCACTGACACAGAAGAGTATGAACAAATTAGAAAATTCAAACAGAATCAAAATCAAATCAATACACAGTACAAAAGAGAAATCCGGGAAGTACAAGATCAGCTGACACAGGTAATACAAGAATTACGTATTTCAGAGGACACTCGCGCTCCAACACGGGAAGAGGGACTTAGAAATACGGAAAAGCCGCAAAATAATAACATAGGGCATTTCAGAAGTTATGAAAGAAATTGGCAATGTGCACCGAATTTTGAGATGGAACGGCCGACACGACCTAACAATGACCGATATGCGACTCGCCGACATGATGATTTTAACTGTAAGCTGTTCATTACTACACGTAAATTCAAAACATTTAAGAATTCTGGCAACGACATTCATCCACAAGCATGGCTCCATCAATTCTCTCATTGTTTTCCTCCCAACTGGTCGTTGGAACACAGATTAGAATTTATGTGTGGCTACTTAGAGAATGAACCAGCTGTAAGAATGCAATCGGTCATTCACGATTGCCACAGTGAAGGAGAATTTTACCATGCCTTTACTCTCAGCATATTGGTCTCAAGCCACACAAGACCGCGTAAAACATGACATCATAATGATGAAACATTTCGAACAATCTGAATTCTCCAGTCTTGTGAAATATTTTGAAGACATGTTGCACAAGAATCAGTACCTGACAAACCCATACAGCCCCTCAGAACTCATCCGCATTTGCTTAATCAAATTACCTGAACATTTACGACGTATTATTTTGGCAGGACGTTGCAAAGACGACATTGAAGCTTTTCAGGGACTGTTACAAGAACTGGAAAGTGACACTGACAATCTCGGAACGCGAAACCAGGAACACAACAATTACAGGTCACATCCGTCACAATTCCGTGACGACAGAAACAATAACCGGACACGACTGGTCTATTCTTACAACGCAAATCGTGACCAAAATAGACACCACCCGTACGACAACCGTTGGCAGAGTAATAATAGTTACAGAGAAAGATCGCATTTCCGTAGTAATGACTATCACAGAGACAATCAGAGAAACAGACAATATGGGAACCAAAACAAGTATTATCAAGGGAGGCAGAATAACTTCAGATGCAACAGTTCGGCGCAGAGTTACGATTCAGGGAGAAATTCTCCACCACATGACCGACAAACAAGAAACTATGTAAACTACCGACAAAACGACAGACGTGAATTTCATCAGAACCGGCGGGATTCTAACAGAGCTGGGCCCTCTCGGCAAGGCGAATTTGTAGAAGTTAGGTCTCCTAATCCCAATAACAACGCGCGCCAACAAAGAGACAGACAATGACTCGCGCCGCAGGCACCCACGTGCGCCGGCTGGCTCAGAGAAAAATAACATAGACGCTAACCTTGAGAAAAATTCCAGTATTCTTTGCCGACGTATACCGCATGACAATTGCATTCAAGTTCAAACTCTGAGTACTATGAAGAGTAAAGGTTTACACCAGGTTTCACATGTAAAACCATTTATTGAAAGATAATCTGCTTTTTAACTTAGTCTTTGTCATAAAATTTTTCGCTTCACATTACTAATATGCTTTGTCAGACGTAGAATCTGTTAACATACAACAATGTTTGAACTTAAATATCCAATCAAGAACCGAGAGAACTTATTTAAACAGAAATGACGAATGCATTGTTATAGTGAACAGACGTCACAGTGTTATTGTGTGTGTACATTCTTGCTTGTTTGTTGCACGATTACGTAACGACTATAAGGCTCACATACTTAGAACATTTACCAGTACTGCTAATGAGATTTTAATGCAACATTTTGTTTTATTTGAAAATACATTCTGAATTTAAAGTGCTTTCTGAGAGATACCAGATGACACAGAGGTTAGTTTATGTGACAGCTACACGATTTTTATCACGACACTACTAATGAGTGACAATTTACAATGTTGCTTTTGCGGTGTATCTGTTTTATATCTGCACAGTTTTCTGAATTCTTCTGGAAAGAAAAACATGTTTTAGTAGTAACTTTTGTGGTATAGCTACAATGAGACTGCCTTTTCCGTAGCACAACAATACGTTACAGCACAGTACTTTCTTCATCACGGCAATAAGCGTAATAACTAAGATATCTATACACAAAGCATTTCACTTTTGTTTATCATGAGGTAAGTACATTGGCTTCTGCAGAACTTAGCTTTCGGAGGACAATAACTACGACACTTCCACAGAGATTATCTTACAGCAAGACGCACATTTAGCGTTACAGTACACGTATTTGAGTGATTAATTTTGTACTTAAAACATTTATTTTTTAAGATATTTGAAGTACAATGATACAAAGTTTTTCCGTGATACATTTAATTCCATTGCAATAATCTGTAACACCTGGGGGTATAATTACATTAATCCTCAGGGGGGTACACGCTTACTTTGTGTACCATGTGTGTGGCAACCACAAGGAACCCTAGCTAATATGGTATTTGCTTATACAACTTTACACATCGGTACCATATTTTTCTAACACACAAATTACACAGCTATCTGATCATTTAACTGAGAGATAAACACGTTTTTTACTACGTCAGTGACACATGTTTACGTAATTACACCGTTGGATAACTTCACACTTACGAAATTGTATTTTGTCTGTACTTTGTGAAATGCTCATACTTTTCCGGAACCATTGTGATACTATGAGAGCTTTGAATGATGTATTTGGTATGAGTTCATGATTTTTAAAGTACGTTTGAGGCAGATGACACTTTTGACATGAGCAGAGAATTTTTTTAATTATTGGAGGAAGCTACGACGATTTTGAGATTTGACTGAGGTGTTATGATGTTATTTTTACGACGACGATGTGTATTATGCTGCTGAGGTATGTTTATGATTAATAGGCTGAGGCTATATGAGTTATTTGATTATGCTTCATATTTATAATGACGAAATATTGATGAGTGTCGATGGATACGTATATGTGTAATAAGGTAAGGAGTAATGAATAGTGGGTAGGGACTCTTGACTTGTGAAACAGGATGTTGTAAACCAAGAATCGTTCTTTAAGAGTTATGAAATGTGCGTAAATGTGTGACTGTATCACAATGCTGACGAATATTTTATTTGGACACTTATATTTATAGGATTTTGTTTCTACAGATTTGCAACGCTACTTCTTGACCTGTGAAATATTTTTATATGAGACTGTCACTGTAGCGGAAACTGCTGTCGTAAATATGTCGGTAAGAAAGGTAGATGACTGTGACGTAATGCGTTGCGAGCGGCCAGGTGTGCCAGTTGCCTGGAGGAAAAGCCATTATTGCGAGCCCCTTTCAGCGGCACAGGTAGAAAAAAAAAAAGGGGGAGGCCATTATCCTCGCGTTTTTATGCTTTGGTTTGCGTAATTGCTTATTTCATTTGACATCTGTTTTCCAGCTGTGTTGCAGCATTGGTTTCATAAAATAAAATTAAATGCATTTGCTAATGTGAACACTTTCTGTCTACAGATCTATTAAATAATAATTTTGTGATCCACATTCTTCAAAAAAGGAGCACTTGGAAAGGAAAGAACAATAAGAAAGGACTAGTAACAGTAACTGCATACATAATATTCTTTTCGAGTACATGGTAATATTTTTTTTTACAATAAGTTGTTGTGGTGCACCACTTTAATTACATAGACATTAAGATGTGAATATACATTTCCCTTATCTGCATTGTTGTTTTTACTGTAATATTTTTTCTGCTTGAGCTATGTCATGTTTAGGTATAAGTTGCTGCTGTTTGCCAGGCATATTGTTATTGAATTTGACTTTACATTATTCTGTTAAGCCAGTTTTACTAATGATTTATTTTTATTGCTTGCTGCACATTGACTTAGATTACTTGTAATATTACAATTGCTTTGCTAATTTCTTAATGCTGCTTGCTTCGCAAATCTGCGTTTTTTTTTATTGCTGTTTATATTAATTGTTTTATGTGCTGCTGCATTGCCTTGTCCCTTAGTTTAGTATCTGAGCTCAGTAGATTTAAGTTAGGTTAAGAGGGGGTAGCCTATATAAGAGAATGAGTTGCGATGAATTGGAAGAAATGCATAGAGAAGTTAAACGAAAAAAGTACAGAAAGCAGGTATAGATAGTACCTTTTGGGAATAATGATGAACAAAGGGAGATCTCCATGCAAAATACTGCAGTAAAACAAACCCTGTCCTTTCCCTATTGGTGTTATCCCACTATATGTTTGTGTACCCTTGTGTATTTGTTTTCTTCCTGTCTCTGTGTACTGTTTCATAGAACTTTTTTCTCTTCTAATACTAAGTTACATTCACTATGATGAGGAATACTGTTATCCTCTAATAGAATTGGCATTAATAATGTGTTATTTACTTTGTAAAGATGTTTAGACATTATTTATTCTGTTTAATGCTCATGTGTGAAGTTGATGTATCAAAAGTTATTTTGATCTTTTATGTATGTACTCATGTCATAATTCCACTGATGTATATGTTAGTTCGATTCTTTTGTAAAGCCTGTACTACAAATGTTATCTGTATTGTTATGTTTTTAATGATGTATTTTGTACCTTTGTTATTGTATTCTTATGTTATAAAATTGTAATTGTCACTAGTTCATGATATTATTAACTTGTTAGTTACATTTCACTGCACACGTTGCTGTTGGTCATAGTATATGGACAATATGTGAGAAGTTGGGACTGTTAGTGTTTGCACGTGTGTTACTAATTCAGCAAGGGACTGGATAACAGCATTGCTGGTTCTAAGGACAATTCCAAAAACTTTGTGAGTGCACAAGTGATGGTTTATGGACTTGCTATATTCTCCGCAAGACTCTTCGATGGTGAATGTGCACCTGCACAATCGCAACAGATGGCTGCTGGCCATCTCTACAAGGACTACAGTGGGTCTGCACCTCTGGTGGCCCATCAATACCACAATCTCTACCAGGACTCCAGTGGGTCTACTCTGTGATGACCTACCTTCCAATATTCTTCAAAACTTCGAATGACTCTGCTGTGGGTTTGCTCCATTGTGGCCCATTACCTGTCAGCATGTCAAGAGTCAGCACTGTCTTTCCGTTGGAGGGACAACACTACTTCTTCAAGACTGCGTGGAAATCCACTACTTCTGTGTGCAATTTCTTTCACTAATGAGACTTTGTGAAAAAAAAAACCTGTAATTACTACTATGATGAATGATCAGGACTATCTTTATGGACTGTGAGAAAATTTTAGCTTTTGACCAACATTGTATCAATAAGTGTGTGCATTTGATTTCTTTGTTATTGTAATTATGAAAAATTTTATCAAATCATTATTGGCCACTGCCAAAAAAAAAAAATTTGTAAAATTTTTTGTGGGGAGCATGGGGGCTATGTAAGTAGGCTGTTTATGTTTTCTTATTGGCAACGTTACGTAGCGCTCAATATGAAAATCACTGGCTGTGCTGTGTGCAGTCTGTGGCTAGTTTGCATTGTTGTCTGCCATTGTAGTGTTGGGCAGCGGCAGCTGGATGTGAACAGCGCGTAGCGTTGCGCAGTTGGAGGTGAGCCGCCAGCAGTGGTGGATGTGGGGAGATAGATGGCGGAGATTTGTAATTTGTCATGAACTGCTATATTTATATATGATGATATCAAGGTAAATACATTGTTTGTTCTCTATTAATATCTTTCATTTGCTAACTATCCCTATCAGTAGTTAGTGCCTTCCATAGTTTGAATCTTTTATTTAGCTGGCAGTAGTGGCGCTCGCTGTATTGCAGTAGCTTGAGTAGCGAAGATTTTTGTGAGGTAAGTGATTTGTGAAAGGTATAGTTTAATGTTAGTCAGGGCCATTCTTTTGTAGGATTTTTGAAAGTCAGATTGCGTTGCGCTAACAAAATATTGTGTGTCAGTTTAAGCACAGTCTTGTATAATTGTTCAAAGGGGACGTTTCACTGTTATTACAAGGCAAGACCATCTGACGTTAAAGGGAGACAAGATTACGGCCGTAATCTAATGAAAAGTCAGTGCGGGTTATAATAAAATAGGCCCGACTATCGCCAACTCAGTGAAAATGATGTTTCTCTGTATGGCTCCCAGCAAATTCCTAGTTATGATGGCTATCGGAATATTGCACTGCTAGTGAATAAATAAATATTTGAAAACTAATACATTACCGACTTGAGCGGCTGGTAAAATACTTTATTTATACCGCCAGTTGTAGTCGTCTGAACGTCATCAGGTTCTCACATAAAAATATTCACTGCATAATGTTAGGAAAAATATAAAGTCCTTATCAGCAGGTGTTAAAACAATGTGTAATATCCTGTTGTCTTGTCGTAATATAAACTATGTCGTCAGTCTATAAAAACTGTGCCAGACTGGCGACGTAATTTATATTACAGTGCCAGACTAGCGACGTAATTTGTATTACAACATAATAATATTTTATCACCTGACGATAACTATTTGCCGGCCGAGGTGGCCGAGCGGTTCTAGGCGCTACAGTCTGGAACTGCGTGACCGCTACGGTCACAGGTTCGAATCCTGCCTCGGGCATGGATGTGTGTGTTGTCCTTAGGTTAGTTAGGTTTAAGTAGTTCTAAGTTCTAGGGAACTGATGACCTTAGAAGTTAAGTCCCATAGTGCTCAGAGCCATTTTTTGATAACTATTTAATGTTTCACCTAACATGATGCTGTGATCATTTTTGTGTGACAGTCGAATGATGTTCAGACGACTGAAACTGGTTGCACGCTCGCAAATGAAATATTTCACCAGCAGCTCATGGTGGTTATATTGCATTTTTCCAATATACACACATCAAAATCGAACTCCTGAAGATAGACGTTGACTGTGGATGTTGTATCACAGACACCGTCCTGTTGATTGTTCAGAGACGTCACTAAACTCGCCCACAGAAGTAAACAACCATGCATGAGCAGCGCCTATTAGACGGAGGGGGTCGGACAGCCGATCAGTTGCAGTCATTCCACCAGGAAGGAGGTACGTGGCTCGTGTTCTCTGTAGTTCAACCATGCCTAGACGGTCAATACCGCTGTTCGATCGCGTCCGCATTGTTACTCTGTACCAAGAAGGGCTCTCAACAACGGAAGTGTTCAGGCATCTCGGAGTGATCCAAAGCAATGTTGTTCGTACATGGGGGAGATACAGAAAGCCAGGAACTGTCGATGACATGCCTCCTTACGACTCAAACTGTGCGCAATAGGTTGCATGATGCGCAACTTCACTCCCGACGTCTATGGCGAGGTCCATCTTTGCAACCACAGCACCATGCAGCTCGGTATAGATGAGCCGAACAACATGCCGAATGGACCGCTCAGGATTGGCATCATGTTCCCTTCACCGATGAGTGTCGCATATGTCTTCAACCAGACAATCGTCGGAGACGTGTTTGGAGGCAACCCGGTCAGGCTGAACGCCTTAGACGCACTGTCCAGTGAGTGCAGCAAGGTGGAGGCTCCCTGCTGTTTTGGGGTGGCATTATGTGAGGCTGACGTACGCCGCTGGTGTTCATGGAAGGCGTCGTAACGGCTGTACGTGAATCCATCCTCCGACCGGTAGTGCAATCATATCGGCAGCATATTGGCGAGGCATTCGTTTTCATGGACGACAATTCACGCCCCCATCGTGCACATCTTGTGAATGACTTCCTTCAGGCTAACGACATCGCTCGACTGGAGTGGCCAGCATGTTCTCCTGATATGAACCCTATCGAACATGCCTGGGATAGATCGAAAAGGGCTGTTTATGGAGGACGTGACCAACCAATCACTCTGAGGGTTCTACGCCGAATCGCCGTTGAGGAGTGGGACAATCTGGACCTTGATTAACTTGTGGATAGTATTCCACGACGAATACAATCTAGACCGCCACCTCTGAAGGTCTCGCTGCATGATGGAACAACATGCAATGTGTGGTTTTCATGATCAATAAAAAGGGCGGAAATGATGTTTATGTTAATCTCTATTCCAATTTCCTGTTCAGGTTCCGGAACTCTCGGAAACGAGGTGATGCAAAACTTTTTTTGATGTGTGTATAGGAGCTGTAAGGCACTACCTTCTTAAAATATATTAAATTAATATTTTAAAAAGTTCTCATTGACTTTAGAAAGGGATCAACAAAACCTACAGAACTTCCGATGCGAATTACCTATCTCCACACAAGGCAGACCACCGTACTGACATTGTTCTCACCAACGGTGATAAAATAACAATCCATCCATTAAAATTCCAACGAAAATAAAATAAGTATACATTTTACAATGTTTCTAGAACATAAGTCGCTCACTGACAAAGGATGAGGATCTAAAGTATAATAATGCCGTTACTTTGCAATAACTGCCTCTAATTGCACTTCTTATTTATTGAAAACCATTTAGTTTCAATGTCAATGAGGGCTCTGACAATGGCATTGGTACAATTACGCTATCTCATAAAAAGTAACCGAACAGTGCTATGTGATGTTGAACTTACCACTAGATGCCACGAAAGCTGGGCCCACAAGTATAAAAAGGAGGGGGGAGTGCTGTGTTGTCAGTGGAGAAGCAGTAGCAGCATTATAGGTCGGTTAGGAGAGGCCGGTGACTTCGAACGTGCGCCAGGACATCACTTCAATGACAAATCTATCAGGGACATTTTAAAGCTGCCCAAGTCGGCTGTTGGTAATAGGATCGTAAAGTGGAAACGCGAAGAAACAACCACAGCTAAACCGAGACCGGCCAGACCTCATATACTGACGTACAGAGATCATAGAGCATTGCGGAGAGTGGCTTTTAAAAATCGCGTAAAATCTGTGGAAGGAATCAGTCGTGAGCACCAAATGGCTGCCAGCAGTCCAGCTAGTACCAGGAATGCTCTTAGGAAGTTGAAAATAACAGGATCGAACGGTCGAGCAGCTCCTCATTAACCACAAATATCTGCAGTCGGTGCTGAGCGACGCTTGAGGTGGTGTACAGAGCAACGCAATTGGGCAGTGGATCACTGGAAACGAGTGATGTGGAGTGATGATTCGCGTTGCAGCCTATGGAAATCCGATGGAAGTTTTGGATTTGGCATTGTCTGTAGAATGTTACCTGCTGTCTTGCGTAGAGCCAACAGTGAAGTCCGGAGGAGCTAGGTTTTGTATATGGGGCAGTTTCTCGCTATTATGTTGTGATTCCCCTATGGCGCTTGAGAAAACGCTAAGGGCGAAAATATTTGAAGACATTTTACTGCATTGTGTACAGTAGAAGAACAGTTCCGAGGCCGTGATTGTCATAAAACAGCATCTGTGAGCCAATGGTTTCTGGACAATAACATTCCTGAAATGGTATACCTGTTCAGAGTAGTGACCTGAACCCAGTGGGGTGAGTGAGTACGTCGAGGTCGCTCCAGAGCCCAGAATCCAACATCTTTACCTTCTCCAGTTTCGGCCCTTGAATAAGAACGGGCTGCTGTTCCTCCAAAAACACTTAGGCATCTCACTGAAATTGTCCCTAGTAGAGTTCAAGCGGTCATAAAGGCGAATAGCGTACATACCCCATATTAATGTCTAGTGATAAATGTCCAAGTCACTGCACTTTACTTTCATCCAGCGATTTCGATCAGGTAGTGTATATATCGTACACATATAATTGTACGTTGTTGTACTTGCATTGTTTTGTTTCGCATTTCTTTAAGTGAGAATTTCAGCCACTCAAACTGTAAGTGAACAGCTGAAGAGAGTTCTTCCGGGCTGTATGGCCACGGTCCATGGAACTCTTCTATCCCTGACGTTTCGTCCAAAGCTACGTTGGACATCTTCGGAGGTGCTCCTGGTTGTGCTGAGTCTTGCCGACTGACGAGTCGGACGTCAAAGAACGGCCTAAATACCGAGGAAAGTGTGCGTGGTCTGGATTTCACGTGATAGCAGAGGTAAACCTTGTAAAGCATAAAATATAACTATCGATCATAGTACGTCAAAGATAAAAGCTTTTTATCCATTCTGTAGCGCCACTGTCCTTACATCGCTGAGTTTCATAGCTGCTTCTTTTCTGTTAAAACTATCCCCATGTGTATGTATTTCGATGGCTATATACGTCGTCATAGCACATAAAACTTCAGTTTCCGAAAATTTCACTACGTGATCACCCGACTGAAGAGCATGTTCCGCCACGGCTGACTTGTCAGTTTCTCCTAGTCGGCAGAGAATTTTATGTTCAACCGTGTATTCACACTACTCTTTGTAGTTCCAATGTAGACCCTAACACATGTACACGGAATCTTGTATACACCACTTGTAGAGAGAGGGGGACGTTTATCCCTAACGGAACGAAGTGCTTGGCCTATTTTCTTAGTTGGTCTGAAAATCGGTCGAAGGTTATGTTTCCTTAACCTCCGAAGGTGTCCAATGTAGCTTTGGACGAAACGTCAGGGACAGAAGAGTTCCGAGGACCGCGGCCATACAACCCGGAAGAATTCTCTGCAGCTGAAACATCCGGTCTTGAAAGCCATCATTGTATGTAAGTGAACATTTAGACACCAAGAGTGATGCCAGTTTCATTCAGCTGTAGTACAGTGCATAACGACCAAATTACTTCGCTGGATATACAGCTAGTTGATCTTAACGATTAAAGTATTTATGGACCACTGTTCTGCTGACTAATGGATGTCTCGTCTCTATCGCATACAAGTGTGAGCGTCCTTCCACCTCTATATAAAATACGTCTGTCCTCGTCTACATCTCTCATCATACTGCCGCAGTAGAGATAGTTAGTTGTGCTCGTTGCCAGTAAAAGAATAGTCATTTTTTAAACTGATAGTCTGCTGGTTCAAGAGAAAGAGCTTCACAAGTTGAGCAAGTTAATAACGCGATGGTCCACCTCTGTCACTTATTCAAGCACTCATTCGACTTGGCCTTGATTAATAGAGTTGTTGGATGTTATTCTGAGGAATATCGTGCGAAGTTCTGTCCGATTGTCGTGTAAGGTCGTCACAGTCCCGAGATGGGTGGAGGGCCTTACTATAGTGCTGCAAACGTTTTCATTTGGACAGAGATTCGGCTACAGTGCTGCCCATGGTAAGATTTGGGGCGTCTCCAGAAATGTCTTCGCTGTTCAGCGGGGCTCATTTCGACGCTGGAGTCATAATTGAAGACAATTATATTACAGTCAATGAGTTCCAGACCGAAGACGTATCTGGAGATGCTCAAGACAGCGGTGAATTACCAACCTGCCCGTTGCCTGTTATACGGCGTGGCAACCAGGGGTGATGATCTGGGATGCAATTTCATCTTATGGCACAACCCCTTGTAGTTGCTGACCGAGCAATGCGACACAATGGTTAGCACACTTGACTCGCATGCGAGAGGACGACGGTTCAAACCCGCAACCAGTCATCCAGATTTGTTTTCCGTGATTTTCCTAAATCGCTCCAAGCAAATGCTGGAATTGTTCCTTTGAAAGGACACGGCCGATTTTCTTCTCTAGCCTTGACACAGTACGAGCTTGTGTTCCTTCGCAAATGACCTAGTTGTCGACGGGACGTTAACCCCAAACTTTTCTTGTTTGTTTGTCATCCGTGGCAAACTTACAGCACAGCGGTAGGTCGACGATATCGTATGCCCCGTTTCGCTGCCCTTCATGGCAAGCCATCCTGGGCTTCCATTTCAGCAAGATAAGAACCGCCCGCGCACGGTGAGATATCTGTCGATTTCCATCTCATTCGAATAATTCCTCTGTTGAACGTCATCTTTTTATTTATTTATTTATTTTTTTTATTTTTGGTCGTTTTGTTTCTTTTTTTCTTTTTACTTCACGTACAATCATTTTCACTATTTCGTTCGCTAAGCGCGGAAAGTAACTCAGCCGTGGGTTAACGCAGGTAAACAGAGGAAAATCTAAATACAAACGGCCAGATGAGACTCTGAACCACGCTTTTCACAAATGCGTGTCAAGAGCCGTAACGACAACCCTTGGTCGATCATATCACTGCCAGATGGAGCCATGTCCATCGCGAATCTGGCGTCCTGGTGAGAAGTATTTTCGCTCGGAGGATCGAAACCAGAAGCACTCGCCGCAGGAAGTTGGAGAATGCGGAGCGGGTCGGACCGGCGATTGGTCGGCCGGTGGCGCGGCTGACAGCTGAATGCTGGCGGACCCAGCGCCGCGGCGCCGACAAATTAAGGCGGAATCCGAAGCGACGCACAAAGGCCCCGCTACCCGCTACCCGCTATCCACCTGCAGGTGGGCCAGCCGCGGCGTCGCTGTCCTGGCTTCGCCGCAGGAGAGCGGTGTCCGATCCGGGCAACTCGCGGCTGCGGCAATAGCAGGTGCCAGCGACCGCCGCTATGGAGGCCAGGAGGAAGTATTTCGGCGTGCCACATAAGTGGTGGTCACATCGGCGAAAGTTTGTTTTCATTTCGATGTCACATGGAGTATAGTAAGTAAGTCAACTAAACTACTGGCCATTAAAATTACTACACCAAGAAGAAATGCAGATGATAAACGGCTATTCATCGGACAAATATATTATCCTAGAACTGACATGTGATTACATTTTCACGCAATTTGGGTGCATAGATCCTGAGAAATCAGTACCCAGAAAAACCACTTCTGACCGTAATAACGGCCTTGATACGCCTGGGCATTGAGTCAAACAGAGCTTGGATGGCGTGTACAGGTACAGCTGCCCATGCAGCTTCAACACGATACCACAGTTCATCAAGACTAGTGACTGGCGTATTCCGACGAGCCAGTTGCTCGGCCATCATTGAACAGACGTTTTCAATTGGTGAGAGATCTGGGGCCGCGCGGGATTAGCCCAGCGGTTTAAGGCGCTGCAGTCATGGACTATGCGGCTAGTCCCGGCGGAGGTTTGAGTCCTCCCTTGGCCGTGGCTGTGTGTGTTTGTCCTTAGGATAATTTAGGTTAAGCACTGTGTAAACTTAGGGACTGCTGACCTTAGCAGTTAAGTCCCATAAGATTTCACAGACATTTGAACATCTGAACATTTGAGAGATCTGGAGAATGTGCTGGCCAGGGCGGCAGTTTAACATTTTCTGAATCCAGAAAGGCCCGTACAGGACCTGCAACATGCGGTCGTGCATTATCCTGCTGAAATGTAGGGTTTCGCAGCGATAGAAAGAAGGGTACAGCCACAGGTCGTAACACATCTGAAATGTAACGTCCACTGCTCAAAGTGCCGTCAAGCGAACAAGAGGTGACCGAGACGTGTAACCAATGGCACACCATACCATCACGCCGGGTGATATGCCAGTATGGCGATGAAGAATACACACTTCCAATATGCGTTCACCGCAGTGTCGCCAAACACGGATGCGACCATCATGATGCTGTAAACAGAACCTGGATTCATCCGAAAAAATGACGTTTTGTCATTCGTGCACCCATGTTCGTAGTTCTGTACACCACCGCGGGCGCTCCTGTCTGTGGTGCAGCGTCAAGGGTAACCGCAGCCATGGTCTCCGAGCTGACAGTCCACGCTGCTGCAAACGTCGTCGAACTGTTCGTGCAGATGGTTGTTGTCTTGTAAACGTCCCCTTCTGTTGACTCAAGCATCGAAACGTGGCTGCACGATCCGTTACAGCCATGCGGTTAAGATGCCGGGGATCTCGACTGTTAGTGATACGAGGCCGTTGGGATCCTGAACCCACCGATTCCATATTCTGCTAACAGGCATTGGATCTCGACCAAAGCGAGCAGCAATGTCGCGATACGATAAACCGCAATCGCGATAGGCTACAATACGACCTTTATCAGGGTCGGAAACGTGATGGTACACATTTCTCCTCCTTACACGAGGCATCACAACAACGTTTCACCAGGCAACACCAGTCAACTGATGTTTGTGTATGAGAAATCGGTTGGAAACTTTCCTCATGCCAGCACGTTGTAGGTGTCGCCACCGGCGCCAACCCGGTGTGAATGCTATGAAAAGCTAATCATTTGCATATCACAGCATCTTCTTCCTGTCGGTTAAATTTTTCGTTTGTAGCATGTCATCTTCGTAGTGTAGCAATTTTAATGGCCAGTAGTGTAGTTTTTTATTCCTGCATTTAATATTTGGGCCCAATGCCTTCTGGCTGAGGCGCATCTTGAGCTAGAATGTCACATGAAATTTAAAACTTTGTGCTTAACTTATTTCCAAGCTCATTTTACCGCAGCTACATAATTTAGATTTACAGGGGGTTTAAATGTATTGAAGTACAAAACTTGATATCCTCGTCCGGGCTCGAAGGAAAAATCTCATTGTTTATAGTGGTCGTCGGAGAAAAAATTGGTAGAACTCACGAGGTTAGTGTACATTTGAGCTAATCCACCTCCAAGCCACGAGAATATGTCATCCACGGTATAGACATTGAGTCTTGGTCCCCCTAGAGATTTTCCTTAACTAAGTAACCGCCATTTGGAGCTGCAGAATTAGTCATATTTCTGAATATACCTATCAAGAGTCCTGTTAAATTCTACCAATGCTGAAATTATGTTCTTGTATATGTCTTACGAACAACGTAACAGCTGCACACGCCAACAGTAAAATAAACACGCAAAAAATAATTAAAAATCATGTTATTCTAGTTGTGCTAGTTTTGTACTATTTTGGATCCTTTCTGTTACAGTAGTGATTTTCTAGTGTTTTTGATAAGTCATTGTTGCCAATGTTTTCACTGAAAACTTACTTAACTTCAAGATCATCAACACGTCTTCTGTAGCAAGTTTCCTGGCGCTACCTAGGTGTTATTTGAAGAGTTATCCATTTTTGTTCTGGTTTATGGCACTGGTATAGATGTTTTAACAGTACCAGCATTTTAAATGGCTCTAGGTACTTAGTGATTCTCAACTTAGAGTTAAGTCCAAGGGGATATTATCTGGACCAGGAGGCCATTTCAGATCTCAGTCGCCGGGCGGGGTAGCCGTTCGGTCTCGGGTGCATTGCCACGGTCCGCGCTGCTCTCCCCGTCGCAGGTTCGAGTCCTCCCTCGGGCATGGGTGTGTGTGTTGTGCTTAGCGTAAGTTAGTTTAAGTAAGATTAAGTAGTGTGTAAACCTAGGGACCGATAACCTCAGTAGTTTGGTCCCATAGGAACGTACCATAAATTTCTAAAATCCAGATGTCAGTCGACTCTGAGCTGTTCTGAACCCTCTATACGGCGATTCACTTGCCGTTCAGGCTTCTGCTGGTATTTAGAGAACACCGGAAAGGAAGTCTTCCACGGCAGTAAAGTTTACGTAATTCACAAAGAACGCGAAGAAGTAGTTCTTCCATAGATGTCTAGACTGTCAGTCTATGAGGTGTAATTGTGAGCATTTTTCAACTCCCTCGATGGACAGTGGTCTGGACCAAACAATTCATTTCTTGCTGCGTATAATCAATTTATGTATGTGGCATTAGACGGTCTTTCAAGTTCCTGAACCTTGTGCTGCCACTATCTGTTCTCTTTTTGTCTCACTTGTGTCTGAAGTACCAAAAATGCCTTTTCTTAGAACCAGAGTTCAACTTTTGACGAAGAGTTACATAAGATTTTCGCTTGACACTTATGAAGCTTTAAATTTCTACACTCTTATAACCAAATCAGACTTCCCACCTCCTTTTTACGAAATCAATGGCTTCATCAGTTCGCTCCGTAACGATCGTAATACCTGGTGAATTATACTTCTGCATTGTTCGTGGATGTTGTACGCTAACCAGTTGGTCGTATTCTGGGACTCAGTCACGGTGGACACATTCAGAAGTTTAAAAATGTTAAATCTTCTGGCAAATTTTGAAAGATTCTGAACGGATTATGATGAGAAAAAACTAAAAGTGATATAAAAAGGTTTTTTATCATATCTGAGAGTTATAACATGTTTCAGGATGAACCACTACATAGAGTTTGGATGCATCCACGTTGTTTTGATACGACTGTCTGTCATAACTAAGTGTTGGGGATGAAAAGCTCATGTTCAGTGCTTGGCTATAGAATAGTAGATCGCCACTGTCGATTCGAGTGCTAAAATCGGCAATAGTAGCGTCAGCAAGAGGAGATCCTTGACAGCTGGAAACACTATTGCAAGCTTTCAGCTACAAACCGCAAATGTGTGCATCCGAAAAACCGCGTTTAGAGCTTCGACAACCCGTTGACATTGAGACGTATACAAAATCGCGCTACGTGACTTGTTGAGGTTGACGCGCCATGCAGCCGCACCGAGCTCACAGAAACTACGTAACAGGGATCTTCTTTCGCCGACTTCACCATAGCAGTGAGTGTTTCTGCCTGTATAATACCTTTCCTTTTTCAAAGAAATACGGTGTATGAAAAGGAATCATTCGATTTGGCACGTCTATATTTCTGAAACTAATAAACGTATAAAATGAATTTTGTTCTTTGATGAACGGGACACTCAAAAAAATTTTTTTTTCATGCCTCTTCATAGGTATTCAATATATCCCCCTTGAGATGCACGGCATACGTCAATGCGCTATTAAAACTGTTCCCATAATGCAGCGAGCATTCATGAGTTACAGCTTCCACAGCTGCTGTTGTGCTATGTCTCAGTTCATTCATTGTTGTTGGTAGCGCAGGCACAGAAAACAGAGTCTTTAATAAGCCCCCACAACAAATAGTCACTAAACATTAATCATGGAAAAAAACTGTCATCTTCCATCTTGCCAAGAACGAAACACGTTGTTGTTTTTTACCTTCACGAAGAGTTGGAGTACCTGAATTTTGTATAGTTTCATGTGTAAACCTCGACGCAACACACGCCAGATGGACATCGGGGGTGTGTTGAGGATTTCTACGGATTCCTTGTGAAACTATGGCGGATACGTTCGACGTCTGTGTCGGACACTCGTGGACGACCCAGCGATTTGACTTTACACAAACAACCTGTTTCTCAGAATTGTTCATGCCATCACCTAATGCTCTGTGCTGCAGGAGGATCCACACCATACCTAGTACGAAAGTCACGTTGAACAGTTGTTACTGAACCGCACTGCGCAAAACGTAGAACACAAAACGCTTTCTGTTGTCCCGACACCATTTTTTAATAAAACTGAAGTGTGCGTACACTGGTATTACCTCGCGAGAACCATGTAAAACTCGAGAGTTTGCTCTTTCCAGCAGTACGTTGTTCACGCACATAATAGTTATGATTTTTAAAAATCGGATGATTCCTTTTGATACAACATGGTTAAATGGCCCTGAGCACTATGGGACTTCACATCTGTGGTCATCAGCCCCCTAGAACTTAGAATGACTTAAACCTAACTAACCTAAGGACATCACACACATCGATGCCCGAGGCAGGATTCGAATCTGCGACCGTAGGGGTCACGCGGTTCCAGACTGAAGCGCCTAGAACCGCACGGCCACACCGGCCGGCGATACAGCATGTATAACACAACAAACGATAAATGTTTGACCACTTTTCCACAGTTTTGTGTAAAATATTGGTATGTGGTATTCATCCTGTTGGCAATGTAATACAGAAGTTTGCTATTTATAAGAAGCTGCTGTAGTTTCGTCTTCCTACATATGAAAGATTAATTATTTTGAAATGTGAGTCACAGTTCAGCCAGCATTTGGAAATTACGAATAAAGAAATTTCATTGAATGAAGCCGTGGGAAGAACCTTTGATCAACTTTTCGAGGTTATTTTCTTTACGTTTCGTGCACAGGACATAATACTGTAATGTAATATAGTGCACTGAGAGAAGAAATAAAGACACAATTTCTACAAGAGGACAAATACAGAACATACAACCGAAAGAGATCAAACATGTGAAAGAAAGAACAAATGAGATCAAACAAATTCGTCGAGGAGCCGAAAATTAAAGAGGAAAACCGTGTTTTCATAGCCGGCCACTCTGGTCGAACGGTTCTAGGCGCTTCAGTCTGGAACCGCGCGGCCGCTACGGTCGCATGTTCGAATCCTGCCTCGGGCATGGATGTGTGCGATGTCCTTAGGTTAGTTAGGCTTAAGTAGTTCTAAGTTCTAGGGGACTGATTGACCTCAGCTGTTAAGTCCCATAGTGCTCAGAGCCATTTGAACGTGTTTCCATAAGTTTTGAGCAGGTACTATGTAATACACGGCTCCTGTAGCTTCCTACAAAGAAAAAGTTATTGCGCCTCTCGCAGTTTCCACATTGACTGAGTGTGTCGTTTGTGATGTATCCCCTTTGTTTCAAATTTTCCATGCACAATAACATTTTATTTCCCAGTCTGTTCATTATGTTTCATCTCATATAGTAAACATCCATTCCACCACCAGGCTCCTCTATGCTATCGTCAGACTGACCTCCAGGCATTGTACTGTAGCGAGCTGTGGTTGAGACCACATTGAGCTCAAGAGTTCGAGTGAAGAAAAAGACTGAATGGACCTGTGGACAACCAGAGGCGTCAGTCAGCATTATCTGTAAGACCATTTATTGATCGAACAGAGTTTATAAAGATATAACTTTCTTCGGAGCTAAATGCGGCGACTTAGTGCAGGCACCCATGACATTGAGTCATGACAGCGCCGCAGCAGGTAAATGCTGCATTCTGTGCTGGCGGCGGTAGCTGGGCGAAGAAGGCGAGGCCCACCCCAACGCACTGCGATGACTCAGTGCGGTAACCACCTCAGCGTTCTCTAAGGCATTCCCTCTCACAATCAGCTGGAGTTCGCCAACTAGAGTCCAGGATGCCAGTTGTGAATATTTCGCCCCGGTCATCCACCATGGATCGACCGAGACAGCTGATGCTCAAGAATCGGCCAGAGGTGGCACGGACGCGAATCGCCTTGTCGGCACAAAGATGTCAACTTGCAGATCATCCGCGATGACTCGGTAGTGTTGGAGGCCTGGCTGCCCACCAGTGACCCTGAAGGCAGCAGTGGCAGACCGCGATTATGTTATGCATCAGGTTGGCTGCCTCTCAGTGCTGAAGTTGGCAAGCAAGTAGCAGCCTGGTCATCATTGATCAGCATGTCATGGTTTTACTGAGACTCAACAGAGTGTCATTCTGTCTTGTTCTAACGACACAGACAGGAAGGTCGCACGATAGATTGAATTCTTGAGCCATGAAGTCCTCTCTGCCTAGCGGGTCGAGCCTGTGTCTGTGACCTTTTGTCTCTGGTTGTACGAAAGAATTTGTTCCCATTTGTCCGGCACATCAGTCCTCCTTGCCGTGCTGTGTTCATTTCAATGACGCTTCTGGGTCGTTGTGCTGGATTCTTTCTTTCCACTTTTGGCTTTGTATCAGGGTTCGTTAGGTGGAGTTACATAGTGTTACCTCACTGTGCCCTTTTAAGTAGCACGGCGTATTACATTGCCAAAAGGATGAATACCACATACCAATACTTTACACAAAACTGTGAAAAAGTGGTCAAACATTTTTCGTGTGTTGTGTTATACAGGGTGTATCAAAAGGAATCATCTGATTTTAAAAAAATCATAACTATTATGTTATTTGTGGATATGAGCATGAACAACGTACTGCTGCCTTGTTCCGAGATCTGTTACGTTGGTGGTAGTTCATATTTCCATAACGACTGGCACACCGCCAAGCGGTAACTTACTCTGTTCCGAGCTCGCCTTTTAAAACTTTAACAAAATTTTAAGCCTTCTCAATAAGATTAGTCTGCTGTTGAACAGTACTGCATTGGCATCGGTAGGTCCTCCTATGCACGACTTTTAAATCGCTCTCTGCTTGCGCTGTAGGTTGACTTGACCCACTCCAATAACTTTTAATAAAAAGGAACATATCGTTACCGATGTAGCGTCACACAAAAATATTACGGCGGTAGAAGAGACTCCGTTATATGCAACTAGGCTTTCCTCGATCTGAGACTACGCGGCTGGAGTTCATACCCGTACAAGGGATGTGCAGTGTAGGTGTCCACAGATGGCTGAGGGATGAGGGGGGGATACGATGGGAACCTCCAAGGTGGCAGCGTACAGGGCCAAACGTTTTATTTGTTGCAGAGTTGTCATAAATTTTTGTTCTTAGAAATGACTGTCTAAGGCACTAACTACTGAAAGGGATAGTTAGCAAATGAAAGATTTTTAATAGAGAACAAACAATGTATTTACCTTAATAGTGTTGCAAAATCATAATATACATAGCAGTTCATGACGTCCAGTCTTACAAATTTCAAAACTCTGCCATTTCTTTCCCCACATCCACCACTGCTGGCGGCTCACCTCCAACTGCGCAACGCTACGCACTGTTCACATCCAGCTGCCCAACACTACAATGGCAGACAACAATGCAAACTAGCCACAGACTGCACACAGCACAGCCAGTGATTTTCATACAGAGCGCTACGTAACGTTGCCAATAAGAAAACATAAACAGCCTACTTACATAACCCCCATGCTCCCCACAAAAAATTTTACAAATTGTTTTGGGCAGTGGCCAATAATGATTTGATAAAATTTTTCATAATTACAATAACAAAGATATCAAATGCACACACTTATTGATACAATGTTGGTCAAAAGCTAAAATTTTGTCATAGTCCATAAAGACAGTCCTGATCATTTATCACAGTAAAATTGCAGTGTTTTTCTCAAAGTCTGAGCAGTAGAAGGAAATGCACACGGAAGTAGTGGATTTCCATGCAGTCTTGAAGAAGTTGTGTTGTCCTTCCAACGGAAAGACAGTGCTGACTCTTGACATGCAGACAGGTAATGGGCCACAACAGAGCAAACCCACAGCAGAGTCAGTCGAAGTTTTGAAGAAAATTGGTAGGTAGGTCATCACAGAGTAGACCCACTGTAGTCCTGGTAGAAATTACGGTATTGGTGGGCCACCAGAGGTGCAGACCCACTGCAGTCTACATCTACATCTACATCTACATTGATACTCCGCAAGCCACCCAACGGTGTGTGGCGGAGGGCACTTTACGTGCCACTGTCATTACCTCCCTTTCCTGTTCCAGTCGCGTATGGTTCGCGGGAAGAACGACTGTCTGAAAGCCTCCGTGCGCGCTCTAATCTCTCTAATTTTACATTCGTGATCTCCTCGGGAAGTATAAGTAGGGGGAAGCAATATATTCGATACCTCATCCAGAAACGCACCCTCTCGAAACCTGGCGAGCAAGCTACACCGCGATGCAGAGCGCCTCTCTTGCAGAGTCTGCCACTTGAGTTTATTAAACATCTCCGTAACGCTTTCACGGTTACCAAATAACCCAGTGACGAAACGCGCCGCTCTTCTTTGGATCTTCTCTATCTCCTCCGTCAACCCGATCTGGTACAGATCCCACACTGATGAGCAATACTCAAGTATAGGTCGAACGAGTGTTTTGTAAGCCACCTCCTTTGTTGATGGACTACATTTTCTAAGCACTCTCCCAATGAATCTCAACCTGGTACCCGCCTTACCAACAATTAGTTTTATATGATCATTCCACTTCAAATCGTTCCGTACGCATACTCCCAGATATTTTACAGAAGTAACTGCTACCAGTGTTTGTTCCGCTATCATATAATCATACAATAAAGGATCCTTCTTTCTATGTATTCGCAATACATTACATTTGTCTATGTTAAGGGTCAGTTGCCACTCCCTGCACCAAGTGCCTATCCGCTGCAGATCTTCCTGCATTTCGCTACAATTTTCTAATCCAGCAACTTCTCTGTATACTACAGCATCATCCGCGAAAAGCCGCATGGAACTTCCGACACTATCTACTAAGTCATTTATATATATTGTGAAAAGCAATGGTCCCATAACACTCCCCTGTGGCACGCCAGAGGTTACTTTAACGTCTGTAGACGTCTCTCCATTGATAACAACATGCTGTGTTCTGTTTGCTAAAAACTCTTCAATCCAGCCACACAGCTGGTCTGATATTCCGTAGGCTCTTACTTTGTTTATCAGGCGACAGTGCGGAACTGTATCGAACGCCTTCCGGAAGTCAAGAAAAATAGCATCTACCTGGGAGCCTGTATCTAATATTTTCTGGGTCTCATGAACAAATAAGGCGAGTTGGGTCTCACACGATCGCTGTTTCCGGAATCCATGTTGATTCCTACATAGTAGATTCTGGGTTTCCAGAAATGACATGATACGCGAGCAAAAAACATGTTCTAAAATTCTACAAGAGATCGACGTAAGAGATATAGGTCTATAGTTTTGCGCATCTGCTCGACGACCCTTCTTGAAGACTGGGACTATCTGTGCTCTTTTCCAATCATTTGGAACCCTCCGTTCCTCTAGAGACTTGCGGTACACGGCTGTTAGAAGGGGGGCAAGTTCTTTCGCGTACTCTGTGTAGAATCGAATTGGTATCCCGTCAGGTCCAGTGGACTTTCCTCTATTGAGTGATTCCAGTTGCTTTTCTATTCCTTGGACACTTATTTCGATGTCAGCCATTTTTTCGTTTGTGCGAGGGTTTAGAGAAGGAACTGCAGTGCGGTCTTCCTCTGTGAAACAGCTTTGGAAAAAGGTGTTTAGTATTTCAGCTTTACGCGTGTCATCCTCTGTTTCAATGCCATCATCATCCCGTAGTGTCTGGATATGCTGTTTCGAGCCACTTACTGATTTAACGTACGACCAGAACTTCCTAGGATTTTCTGTCAAGTCGGTACATAGAATTTTACTTTCGAATTCAATGAACGCTTCACGCATAGCCCTCCTTACGCTAACTTTGACATCGTTTAGCTTCTGTTTGTCTGAGAGGTTTTGGCTGCGTTTAAACTTGGAGTGGAGCTCTCTTTGCTTTCGCAGTAGTTTCCTAACATTGTTGTTGTACCACGGTGGGTTTTTCCCGTCCCTCACAGTTTTACTCGGCACGTACCTGTCTAAAACGCATTTTACGATTGCCATGAACTTTTTCCATAAACACTCAACATTGTCAGTGTCGGAACAGAAATTTTCGTTTTGATCTGTTAGGTAGTCTGAAATCTGCCTTCTATTACTCTTGCTAAACAGATAAACCTTCCTCCCTTTTTTTATATTCCTATTAACTTCCATATTCAGGGATGCTGCAACGGCCTTATGATCACTGATTCCCTGTTCTGTACATACAGATTCGAAAAGTTCGGGTCTGTTTGTTATCAGTAGGTCCAATATGTTATCTCCGCGAGTCGGTTCTCTGTTTAATTGCTCGAGGTAATTTTCGGATAGTGCACTCAGTATAATGTCACTCGATGCTCTGTCCCTACCACCCGTCCTAAACATCTGAGTGTCCCAGTCTATATCTGGTAAATTGAAATCTCCACCTAAGACTATAACATGCTGAGAAAATTTATGTGAAATGTATTCCAAATTTTCTCTCAGTTGTTCTGCCACTAATGCTGCTGAGTCGGGAGGTCGGTAAAAGGAGCCAATTATTAACCTAGTTCGGTTGTTTAGTGTAACCTCCACCCATAATAATTCACAGGAACTATCCACTTCTACTTCACTACAGGATAAACTACTACTAACAGCGATGAACACTCCACCACCGGTTGCATGCAATCTATCCTTTCTAAACACCGTCTGTACCTTTGTAAAAATTTCGGCAGAATTTATCTCTGGCTTAAGCCAGCTTTCTGTACCTATAACGATTTCAGCTTCGGTGCTTTCTATCAGCGCTTGAAGTTCCGGTACTTTACCAACGCAGCTTCGACAGTTGACAATTACAATACCGATTGCTGCTTGGTCCCCGCATGTCCTGACTTTGCCCCGCACCCGTTGAGGCTGTTGCCCTTTCTGTTCTTGCCCAAGGCCATCTAACCTAAAAAACCGCCCAGCCCACGCCACACAACCCCTGCTACCCGTGTAGCCGCTTGTTGCGTGTAGTGGACTCCTGACCTATCCAGCGGAACCCGAAACCCCACCACCCTATGGCGCAAGTCGAGGAATCTGCAGCCCACACGGTCGCAGAACCGTCTCAGCCTCTGATTCAGACCCTCCACTCGGCTCTGTACCAAAGGTCCGCAGTCAGTCCTGTCGACGATGCTGCAGATGGTGAGCTCTGCTTTCATCCCGCTAGCGAGACTGGCAGTCTTCACCAAATCAGATAGCCGCCGGAAGCCAGAGAGGATTTCCTCCGATCCATAGCGACACACATCATTGGTGCCGACATGAGCGACCACCTGCAGATGGGTGCACCCTGTACCCTTCATGGCATCCGGAAGGACCCTTTCCACATCTGGAATAACTCCCCCCGGTATGCACACGGAGTGCACATTGGTTTTCTTCCCCTCTCTTGCTGCCATTTCCCTAAGGGGCCCCATTACGCGCCTGACGTTGGAGCTCCCAACTACCAGTAAGCCCACCCTCTGCGACTGCTCGGATCTTGCAGACTGAGGGGCAACCTCTGGAACAGGACAAGCAGCCATGTCAGGCCGAAGATCAGTATCAGCCTGAGACAGAGCCTGAAACCGGTTCGTCAGACAAACTGGAGAGGCTTTCCGTTCAGCCCTCCGGAATGTCTTTCGCCCCCTGCCACACCTTGAAACGACCTCCCACTCTACCACAGGTGAGGGATCAGCCTCAATGCGGGCAGTATCCCGGGCAACCACAGTCGTAGTCCGATCAGGGGATGCGTGGGACGAGCTGGCCGTCCCCGACAAACCCCCATCCCGACCCCCACAGTGATGCCCATTGGCAACAGCCTCAAGCTGTGTGACCGAAGCCAAGATGCAGACCCACTGTAGTCCTTGTAGAAATAATGGTATTGGTGGGCCATCAAAGATGCAGACCCACTGTAGTCCTTGTAGAAATAATGGTATTGGTGGGCCATCAAAGATGCAGACCCACTGTAGTCCTTGTAGAAATAATGGTATTGGCGGGTCACAAAGATGCAGACCCACTGTAGTCCTTGTAGAGATGGCCAGCAGCCATTTGTTGTGACTGTGCAGGTGAACAATCACCATTGAAGCGTCTTGCGGATAATATAGCAAGTCCATAAACCACCACTTGTGCACTCACTAAGTTTTTGGAATTGTCCTTAGAACCAGCAATGCTGTTATCCAGTCCCTTGCTGAATTAGTAACACACGTGCAAACACTAACAGTCCAAACTTCTCACATATTGTGCATTACTATGACCAACAGAAACGTGTGCAGTGAAATGTAACTTAATTTGAAGAACTGGTGTCTGTATTATTATAAATTTACAACATAAGAATACAATTACAAAGGTACAAAATACATCATTAAAGAACATAACAATACAGATAACATTTGTAGTAATAGGAGCTTTGCAAAAGAATAGAAATAAACATATACATCAGTCTTACAGGAATTATGACATAAGTAAATACATAAAAGATCAGAATAACTTTTGAAACATCAACTTCACACATGAGCATTAAAACAAAACATAATAAATAATGTCTAAACATCTTTACAAAGAAAATAACATATTATTAGAAAAATTCGACAACATAACTCATATCAGCTAAACACATAAAGACAGGAAAAACACAAATATACAAGAGTACACAAACACATAGCAGAATAACAAAAGAGGAAAGGGCAGGGTTTGTTTTCAGTGTAACAGTTGGTACTGCAATCCAACCTAAAACTTCATTCCATAGATCTTTCGTCTTATTTCAACATTTGTTTCCACCAAAAAAAACCTATCCAAGCATGCTTTTTGTATTTATATGTTCACATATTTCTTACCTCATTATTTATTTTCAATTATCTTACCTATTATTTATTTCCAAGAAAATCCTACCTAAACCTGTTGTCCCTAAACCCTACTTTATGGTTCATATCCTGTTTCAAAATACTTTTTTTTTGGCCAAACCATTTTCTTGTAGCTTATCAATGCATTTCTTCCAATTCATCACAACTCGTTCTCTCATATAGCCTACCCCATCTTAAGCTAACTTAAATCTACTGAGCTCAGATGCTAAACTAAGGAACGAGGCAATGCAACAGCGTAAAACAATTAACACGAACAGCAATGATAAAAAAATACAAAAGGCAACGCAAGCAGTATAAATTAGTAAAGCAAATGCAATATTACAACTAATATAAGGCAATGCACAGCAAACAAGAAAAATAAATTTGTAGTAAAACTGGCTTAACTGAGTAATGTAAAGTGAAATTTAGTAGCACTATGCCTGGCAAACAGCAGCAGCAAATGCAATAACTTATATCTAAACATGACAAAGCTCAAGCAGAAAAAAATATTACACTAAAGACAACAATGCAGACAAGGGAAATGTATATTTACATCGTAATGTCTATGTAACTAAAGTGGTGCACCACAAAAACTAATTCTACAAAAAAATACCAAGTACTTGAAAAGGAAATTATGAATGCAGTTCCTGTGAAGGTAAATGTCTTTTTGTGCTCCCTCATTTTTTTGAAAAAAAATTATTATTTACTCGATCTGTAGACAGAAAATATTTATATTAGTACATCTATAAAATTTTATTTTAACCAACGCTGAAGTGCAGCTAGAAACTGGATATTAAACAAAATGAGTTAATAAATACATAAAGCAAGCCATACGGCATTTCTTTCAACTAGCAAGACAATAGCCGTGAAATGTTTCTCATCATTTCACTAGGCATTTTAGTAATTATCGTAAATTAAGAGCTCCACAGTATAATCATATGTTTTCACGTTTGAGTGTGTCGTATTTGCGATGCTTTCTACAAAGGAATGTCAATAGCGAGGATAATGGCCTTCCTTTTTTTTCTCCACCTGTGCCTCTGAAAGGCACACACTAATGGCTTTTTTCCAGGCGACTGTCGCCCAGCTGGGTGCCCACGACACATTACGTGCAGGTGGTCACTTAACTTTCTTACCGAAATATTTACAACACCAGTTTGTACTACAGTGGCAGTCTCATATACAAAATTTCACAGGTCGAGAATTTGTGTTGCAAATGTGTAGATACAAAATCTTATGAATATAACAGTGTCCAAAAAATTTTCGCCGGCATTGTGATACATTCACGCATTTACACACATTTCATAACTCTTAAAGTGCGATTCTTGGTTTCCAACATCGTTTTTCACAAGTCTGAGTCCCTAACCACTACTCGTTAGTCCTTACCTTATTGCACATATACATATTCGTCGACAATTCTTCAATATTTCATCATAATAAATACATAGCATAATCAAATTCCTCATATACGGTAGCATCATCTTGTTGATCATAAACATACCTCAACTGCATAATACACATCGTCGTCATAAAAATAACATCATAACACCTCAGTCAAATCTCAAAAACGTCGTAGCTTTCTGTAATAATGTCAAAACCAAAAAAAAAATTCTCTGCTCATTTCAATAGTGTCATCTACCTCAAACGTACTTTAAAAATCATGATCCCATACCAAATACATCATTCAAAGCTCTCATAGTATCACAGTGGTTCCAAAAAAATATGAACAGTTCACAAAGTACAGACAAAATACAATTTCATAAGTGTGAAATTATCCAACTGTGTAATTGCGTGAACATGTGTCACTGACATAAAAAAATTTTTGTTTCTCTGTTAAATAATCAGATAGCTGTGTAATTCTGTGTTGGAGAAATATGGTACCGATGTGTAAAGTTGTATAAGTAAATACCATATTAGCTAGGGCTCCTTGTGCTTGCCACACACATGGTACACAAAGTAAGCGTGTATCCCCTCAGGATTAAAGTAATTATACCCTCAGGTGTTCCAGATTACAGCAATGGAATGAAATGTATCACAGAAAACTTTCTTTGTAATTCAAAAATCTTCAAAAATAAATGTTTTAAGTATAAAATTAATCACTCAAATACGTGTACTGTAGCGCTAAACTGTGAGTCTTGTTGTAAGATAATCTCTGTGGAAGTGTCGTAGTTATCGTCCTCCGAAAGCTAAGTTCTGCAGAAGTCAATGTACTTACCTCATGATACACAAAAGTGAAATGCTTTGCGTATAGATATCTTACTTATTACGCTTATTGCCGTGATGAAGAAAGTACTGTGCTGTAACGTATTTTTGTGCTACGGAAAAGGCAGTCTCATTGTAGCTATACCGCAAAAGTTACTACTAAAACATGTTTTACTTTCCAGAATAATGCAGAAAAACTGTGCAGATATAAAACAGAAACACCGCAAAAGCAACATTGTAAATGGTCACTCATTAGTAGCGTCGTGATAAAATCGTGTATCTGTCACATAAACTAACCACTGTGTCATCTGGTATCTCACAGAAAGTACTTTAAATCCAGAATGTATTTTCAAATAAACCAAAATGTTGCATTAACGTCTCATTAGCAGTACCAGTATATGTTCTAAGTATGTAAGCCTTATAGTCGTTACGTAATCGTGCAACTAACAAGCAAGAATGTACACACACAATAACACTGTCACGTCAGTTCACTATAACAATGAATTCGTAAATTATTTTTAAATAAGTTCTCTTGGTTCTTGACTGGATATTTAACTTCAAACATTGTTGCATGGTAACAGTTTCTAAGTCTGACAATGCATACTAGAAATGTGAAGTGAAAAGTTATATGGCAAAGACAAAGTTAAAAAACAGATTATCTTTCAATAAACGGTTTTACATGTGAAATGTGGTGCAATCCTTTACTCTTCCTAGTACTCAGAGTTTCAACTTCAACGCAATTATCATGTGGTATACGTCGGATTCTGTAAGGTCCATTGTAAACTAGAAAGAATTTGTGACTCAAGTGTTTCTTCTTATGTGATAATGAATGAGCTTTAATGAGAACTTTCTGACCAATATACAATTTCTTTGCATTTGCTTTACCCTGTAGTTTTCTCCTTTTGTCTGCTGCAGATTTTATATTTTTAAGAGCCAAATCAATTATGTCTTTGTGTCGAAGTTTACGTGCATTCGTGAAAGGTACAAGTTCTCTGATTCTGTTCGGTGGTTCTTCATTCTTCAGTACAAGAGTAGGTGGTAAAGCAGTGGAATCATGAGGCATTTCATTCAGCACATTTTGAAATAAGTGTAAATATCTGTCTCAATGCTGATGCTTTCTGTAACAATAAAGTCTGCAAAGCTTATTGATTTCTTACATAATCCTTTCAGACGGGTTACAATGTGGTTAGTACAATGAAATAAAAACAGGTTTGATTTTATGATTCTGAAGCATGCGTGACCAAACTGCAGATCTGAACTGCGGTCCGTTGTCTGAAATGACTTTACTAACTAGTCCAACTTCACGTAAGAAATTTTTAACAAAGGCATTGGATACAGACCGTCCAGTGGCTTTACGTAACGGTGTGAAAGAAACAAATTTTGAAGTAAGTTCAACAGCGACTAGAACGTACGAAAATCTATTAGATGTTCTGACAAGCGGTCCCAAGAGATCAACAGAAGCAAATTCTTTAAATTTAGAAGGAATAATAGGAAACAACGGAGCACGAAGTGAGATAGTAGATGGTTTAGCCTTTTGACAAAGTTTACAAATAGACAAGACTCTTCGAATTCTCTTTTCCATATTGTTAAAATAACAAGTGGTTCGAGGAATATGATAACATTTTCGTGGACCAAAATGTGCGTAGCTGAAATGAATGTACGAAATGAGCTTATTAACAAAATCGTCAGGAATGCAAAGTCCGCATAGCTTGTCATCAACAGTGTAGCGTTTGAACAGTATGTTGTTTCTAACCAGATAATGATGCCGAATCAGAGTGTGTGTCTTTTCATGCCATTTACTTTTGATGTCTTTCCAAATCGGATCTTTATCTTGTTCATGAGCAATGTCCTTTAAAGATGTGGTGATGAAGTTTTCAAAGGCGGCTTTCTGAATTTAAAGAATACCGATATTTTTCTCGAGGTTTCCTTCTGTCTTACCTTTCTCAAGCCCAGCCGGTGCGCGTGACAGTGCGTCCGCAACAATGTTCTCCTTGCTGGGAATGTAGACCATTGTGAAGTGTAATTCTTGCAGAAACAATGCCCAACGTTTTAACATGTCATGATTTAATTTTAAAGACATGAGAAATTGTAATGCACGATGATCACTGTATACTTTTACGTGCTTACCAGAAAGAAAGAAACGGAATTTGTTAAATGCCCAAACGATAGCTAAAGCTCCTAATTCAGTAACGAAATAATTTTTTTCAGATTTTATTAGCACTCAGCTAGCAAAAGCAATGGTTTTCTGAACAGTAGTGTCATTTTCTATGGCTTCTTGAAATAAATGGGCACCAAGAACGACTTTAGAAGAATCCGTGCTAAGGCAGAAATCTTGACAGATCTGGATGAGCTAGTATTGGCGCGTTAAGTAACGCTTCTTTCAAAGAATTGAATTCCAACTGTGCTTGTTCGTCCCAGTTCCAAATAGTATTTTTGCCAGTGAGAGAAGAAAGTTTTGGAGTAACTAGAATTTGCATGTTCCGAAAACGACGGTAAAAATTTACGAGACCTAGAAAACTGCGGACTTGTCTTTTTGTGGATGGAACTGGAATGGCTCTGATTGCTTTTAACTTTTCAGGATCCGGCTGAATGTATTCAGAAGAAATAATATGTCCCAAAAACCTCACCTTCGACCTACCGAATTCAGACTTTTCCAAGTTAACCGTAATTCCAGATTCTGCAAAAATACGTATCAAACTGTTGAGGATGCGATTATGTTGTTCCCATGAAGCTTCTGCTATTAGAATATCGTCCACATATAAGGTGATGTGACGTTTTAAGAACTCAGGTAATTTGGAATTTAGCCCGCGAATGAATGCTGCCGAAGAAATGTTCAAACCAAAAGGAAGTTTACGAAACTGATAACAAACGCCGAAACAAAGGAAAGCTGTGTATTTTCTACATTCTGAATGAAGTTCGATCTGATAAAAGCTGGATCTGAGATCAATGGAAGACAACACTTTTACACCATTAAAATTTTGAAGAAGTTCTTCCAACGTTTGCGGCCTGCCTGTTTCAGGAATGATGATAGTATTGATTTGTCTCGAATCTAAAACAAGCCAGATCGATCACTTTTTCTTCTCAACAACATGTAGTGGATTGTTGTATGAGCTTACTGCAGGCTCAATAATGCCCAATAATGCCCTCGTCAAGCATAGATTGTATTTCTGTTCTAGCACGGTCCCTATAATGTGCCGGAATTACGTATGGTCTACCACAAAATTTAGTATGCTCACGAACACGAAACTGGTATTGAAATCCCTTGATTGTTCCTGTTTTGTGAGTAAAAACTGTGGAATGTGCTTGTAAAATCTCAAAAAGGTCTTGCCTATCAGTATCATTACAATTCTCAATTGTTTGAATTTTATTCTGAATTAACCCATTAGTATCAAATGCGCCGTCGATATCATCCCTGTCAGTACTTGCAGAGTGATGGTTAGTGTCAAGTTCCGTCGAAAATTCCGAACTGTTGTCTAACAAGAGGTAAAGCCGATTAATTTCTTCGTCATGGTTTGAGAGCCAATCTTCAAATTTCAAAGCTATTGACTTACCTTCTTTCTCTGAACTTATTTCAGCATCGTGAAAGTTTAAGATTGCTTTGTATTCATTCAAAAAGTCTACTCCCAATATAATTTCCGTCGACAATAATGGAACACTAAGAAAGTTCATAGAGAAGCTGTGGCTTTGACAAAAGAATTCTAAGTTGGTTTGTTGGTGTACATCTACACTTTTTCCAAAGATTGCACCTTGTAATTTAATCTTACGTAACGGAAGTGGGGGGCAATCGTTCGATTTGTTGCATTTGCTAAAGGCTGTTTCACTAATTACTGAAATGGGACTGCCAGAGTCAAGTACTGCCGTAAATTTTACGTCATTTACTGTAATGTGAATCACAGGATATGCAATGTTATTATGTTTTACGTCATGTTCCTGGAGTAAGATGTCCCTAATGTCTTCCATTTTTATGTAATTACTAGCTACGGCAGCTGCATCGTCAGTTTCATAAGTACGTTTTGTGGCTGCCAGCGGTATGAGTCATTGCCTATTGTCTCTTTGTTGGCGCGCGTCGTTATTGGGATTTGGAGACCTAACTTCTACAAATTCACCTTGTCGAGAGGGCCCTGCTCTGTTCGAATCTCGCCAGTTCTGATGCAATTCAGGTCTGTCGTTACCATCATATCGTCTGTCGTCATGTCGGTAGATTCCATAGTTTCTTTCTTGTCGGTCACGTGGTGGAGAATTTCTCCCTGAATCGTAACTGCGCACTGGACCGTTGCGTCTAAAGTGATTCTGTCTCCCTTGATAATAATTATTTTGGTTCCCAAATTGTCTGTTTCTCTGATTGTCTCTGTGATAGTCACTACCGGGAAGAGGTGATCTTTCCCTGTAATTATTACTACTCTGCCAACGGTTGTCATACGGGTGGTGTCTGTTTTGGTCACGATATGTGTTGTGAGAGTAGCCTTGTCGTGTCCAGTTATTATTTCTTTCATCGCGGAATTGTGACGGATGTGACCTGTAATTGTTGTGCTCCTTTTTTCGCATCCCGCGACTGTCTGTGTCAATTTCTAATTCTTGTAAGAGTCCCTGAAAAGCTTCAATGTCGTCTTTGCAACGTCCTGCCAAAATAATATGTCGTAAATGTTCATGTAGTTTGGTAAGCAAATGCGGATGAGTTCTGAGTGGCTGTATGGGTTTGACAGGTACTTATTCTTGTGCAACATGTCTTCACAAGACTGGAAAATTCAGATTGTTCGAAATGTTTCATCATTATGATGGTATGTTTTACTCGGTCTTGTGTAGCTTGAGACCTATATGCTGAGAGGAAGGCATGATAAAATTCTCCTTCACTGTGACAATCGTGAATGACCGATCACATTCTTACAGCTGGTTCATTCTCTAAATAGCCACACATAAATTCTAATCTGTGCTCTAATGACCAGTTGGGAGGAAAACAATGAGTAAACTGATGAAGCCACGCTTGTGGATGAATGTTGTTGCCGGAATTCTTAAATGTTTTGAATTTACGTGTAGCAATGAACAGCTTATAGTCAAAATCGTCATGTCGGCAAGTCGCATTTCGGTCATTGTTACTTCGTTTCGGCGGTTCCATCTCAAAATCCAATGCGCCTTGGCAATTTCTTTCATAATTTCCGAAGTGTCCTGTGTTATTATTTTGTGGTTGTTCCGTATTTCTATGTCCCTCTTCCCGTACTAAATTGCGAGTGTCCTCTGAAATATGTAATTCTTGTATTACTTGTGCCAACTGATCTTGTACTTCCCGGATTTCTCTTTTGTACTGTGCATTGATTTGATTTTGATTTTTGTTTCAATTTTCTAATTTGTTCATACTCTTCAGTGTCAGTGAAAGCTACAGGTCTTGTGTCATTCAGCTCATCATCTACCTTTGTAGATAAGTTAGTGAACTGATCTGAAAAGTCGGCTACTTCATCCGATAGTGAAATTATTTCCTCTGTGTGTTTTTCTGAACCAAGTTTCAGAGCGTCCATTTGTGTTGAAATCGTATCTACTGTGTCCTTTAAGTTTTCCTGAGTTTTTGCAAGTTGCGTAACCGAATCGGTAGATGCAACTGAGTCAATTTTGGCTTGCAGGGTCTCATGATTTTCATGAACAATAATTTGCAGTTCTTTTATGACTGCTTCGTGATTCTGTAATGCATTTTCATGACGCGAAAAAATAGGTTGGAAATGCTCACAAATTTGTGTTTTTACGTCATTACAGACTTTTAGGCATTTCGATTCAATGTTATGTAACTCAGTACTTAAACCTTCACGTGTTTGTTCAAGTGTGATGTCTAACTTCCGAAGATTTTGTTCCATTGTATCTAACTTTTGAAGACTTTGTTCCATTGTGTCTAACTGTTGCTGTGTTTGTCTCTGGTGTTGTTCCATTGTGTCTAACTTTTGAAGCTTTTGCTGTGTTTGTCTCTGGTGTTGTTCCATTTGTCTAACTTTTGAAGCATTTGCTGTGTTTGTCTCTGATTTTGTTCCATTTGTTGCATTAGCTGTAATAACAATGCATTAGTGTCTGGAATCTGTTCCTCTACGCTTTTCGGCAGTGCATTTGCACCGGCAACATTCACATTTTGACAAGCAGAAATTGTGTCTTGACTTATTTGAGAAAACGGTGAGGACGCAAAACCTGATTCTACAGTATTTGCAAAATTGTGTCCTGTCATTTCGGATTCCTGAGGCGAGCTGTTGCCGAGCGATCGATCGATAATGCTTCCCTGTTCACTAATTGTTTCACTGCCTACGCCATTGTTTGCCGCCCGCTCCATTTCCCTATGCACAATTACCAAATTACTATGTCGAACATTAGTTAATTCATTACACGGTGGCGCTAACACACTGCTTTCGTCTTCACTGTCATTTCTCAGTTTACTTTGGAGCCTAGTATTACGTTTTTTACACGCCATAATTGTCACAATATTTCACACGATAGCACAGAAAAGCACAATTTGAAGAGCAAAATAAGATAACATAGCAATGGAAATAATGTCTACTTAATTGCAAGTGCAGCTGCGAAATACTTGGTGCAAATCTACATGCATGTCACAACTGTTTTACTGTACAACAATGAAAAACTACAATTACAAAGGAAATTCTCTCTATAATTACGCGCTAGCAATAAACAAAAGCTACACTAATTACACAAACTACAAGAAAAAAATCAGAAGATTCCAGTGAGGTATCCTCGGCTAAGGGTCGACATATGAAATGTCCCCTTAGAAAAATTATATACGACTGTGCTTAAACTGACACACAATATTTTTAGCGCAACGCAATCTGACTTTCAATAATCCCTACAAAAGAATGGCCCTGACTAACACTAACCTATACGTTTCACAAATCGCTTATCTCACAAAAATCTTGGTTACTCGAACTACTGCAATACAGCGAGCGCCACTACTGCCAGCTAAATAAAAGATCAAACTACGGAAGGCACTAACTACTGATAGGGATAGTTAGCAAATGAAAGATTTTTAATAGAGAACAAACAATGTTTTTACCTTAATAGTGTTGCAAAATCATAATATACATAGCAGTTCATGACCTCCAGTCTTACAAATTTCAAAACTCCGCCATTTCTTTCCCCACATCCACCACTGCTGGCGGCTCACCTCCAACTGCGCAACGCTACGCGCTGTTCACATCCAGCTGCCCAACACTACAATGGCAGACAACAATGCAAACTAGCCACAGACTGCACACAGCACAGCCAGTGATTTTCATACAGAGCGCTACGTAACGTTGCCAATAAGAAAACATAAACAGCCTACTTACACGTACTGTTGCCTTGTTCCGAGATCTGTTACATTGGTGGTAGCTCATATTTCCATAACGACTGGCACACCGCCCAGCGGTAACTTACTCTGTTCCAAGCTCGTCTTTTAAAACTTTAACAAAATTTTAAGCCTTCTCAATAAGATTAGTCTGCTGTTGAACAGTACTGCATTGGCATCGGTAGGTCCTCCTATGCACGACTTTTAAACGGCTCTCTGCTTGCGCTGTAGGTTGACTTGACCCACCCCAATATCTTTTACTAAAAAGGAACATATCGTTTCCGATGTAGCGTCACATAAAAATATTACGGCGGGACCTTAAGAGACGGTAGAAGAGACTCCGTTATATGCAACTAGGCTTTCCCCGATCTGAGACTATGCGGCTGGAGTTCATACCCGTACAGGGGATGTGCAGTGTAGGTGTCCACAGAAGGCTGAGGGATGAGGGGGGGATACGATGGGAACATGCAAGTTGGAAGCGTACATGGGCAAACGTTTTGTTTGTTGCAGAGTTGTCATAAATTTTAGTTCCTAGAAATGACTGTCTGTGATTTTACTAAACTATAGAATTAGCAGTATGTTGCAGAACTCGACGGGAATTATTATTGCTTCAGCAGTCACTATACAACGTAGGTTTCTTTAGTTGTCACGCTGTTGTAAGTTATACCACATATTTTGCCGCGGCAATGGTTTTGTAACTACCCTGATATCAAGATGGCAGTATGCCGAAGGCACGACATCATCTGTTTGCTCTCACTTTACGGAAATTTTCTTACTGGCCTGCGTAACAGGACCACTCCAACGCACCGGTACAAGGGTCCATCGGCCTACTTCCCACTACATACTTCTCCTCTCTCCTTGTGCAACATTATCTTGATCCTTGTACACCGCGGCAACATCTTCCCAAAGCTCCATCAAGGACACCACCTCCACAACTGAATCGCAACAATAGTTTAGCATTTTTCTGTACACAAACAAAACTAAAATCTGTTGTTAGGTAGTATTGTGAGGTCTATGTTATATTGAATAAGTGTCTCCCCAAATGCAATCCAAGCGCAGCAGTCGGGAGAACATAATGTCATTTTCTATGATAAAAGACAGGGGGGAAATACTGTGTGAAGCGTCAAGGTCTCCAGGGATGAGCACATTGTCGAAGTTTACGGGGAACAACTACAGGCAACACGCAGTCATACACCACAAATCCTGTAATACAGTTGGCATGACTGCAAAACATTTCAAACTAATGAGACGAGAATAGTTTTCATTCAGTCCTGTGTTGTTAAGAATCCCTTGTAGCAAGTACATTTAAGTGTCGTTTTTGGAGGTGTTTCCATATTGTTCTAAACGAATGCTGGGCGTTACACTAAGAGCCCGAAAGTATACGGTTGTCAAGTACATTTGTTCAGCTTTAATTATGACGAACAATGTTATAAATGAAAGACACGAAAGTTATGCAGTGAATCAGTCAGCTTGATCAAATGTGTTTTGTGGATAAAGAGCTATAGAAGGGGTCACAGCAGAACTGTACTTTTGGGAGACCTGCCATAGCCGCGAACGCAACTTGTCAGCAACATTCAGTATGTGTCCCATTCAGAGATCTGTTTGCATACTTTTCTTAATGCACCACATACTGTATGTTGCTGACAAGTTATTGCCGTAACAAGATTGTATACAGAAAACTATATTCAATGTGTTCTTGTACGAAAGGTCTTGCAGACATAATATTTTAACTGCGTGGTATATGCCATTTGAAACGTTCCCTTTGAAAAATTATGAAAAATAAAACGTCCCATTAGAAAAATGAACGACTGTGCTGGTAAACTTCTACCTTATTTGATTTTCAAACAGCTGAGGAAACCTCAACGTACTCAACAGTTTTCTCTTTACTTATTCTGATCACCACTAAACTGACACACAATAGTTTTAGCGCAACGCAATCTGACTTTCAATAATCCCTACAAAAGAATGGCCCTGACTAACAATAACCTATACCTTTCATGAATCACTTACCTTACCAAAATCTTCGTTACCTGAACTACTGAAATACAGCGAGCGCCAATACTGCCAGCTAAATAAAAGATTCTAACTACTGAAGGCACTAACTTGTGATAGGCGTAGAGCACTGGCCCACAAAAGGCAAAAGTCCTGAGGTCGAGTCTCGGTCGGGCACACAGTTTTAATCTGCCAGGAAATTTCATAACTTAAACTGATATAACTGTGAAGTTGACTATTAAAAAAAATTGGTAAAAACTGTTTACCCGTATAAACCATTTTAGA
The DNA here is from genome assembly GCF_023864345.2 of Schistocerca serialis cubense. Lineage (NCBI taxonomy): Eukaryota > Metazoa > Arthropoda > Insecta > Orthoptera > Acrididae > Schistocerca > Schistocerca serialis. The sequence continues at coordinate 186,329,893 of NC_064646.1, read as the reverse complement.
CTGCTTGTCTCCTCCTTGGCTATGTAAGGCATTAACAGTAATTTGTCCTTCGTGTCCACGTACTACACTTTAAAGCTGTACATATAGTCGAGATTTACTTTTGTGAATTTGGAGCTGTCCCATTTCATTTATATTCAACTCCCTAATTTGTTTCTCTGTTCCTCAGGTCCTACGTACGGATTTGAATTCTTCCTGGTAAGAAGTTCAGTTGATTCGATTCATAATGGTTTGGCATGTCATTAAGAACTGATTTCAAGTTCATTTTCTTGTACCCACAAATTACTGGTTTGGAAGCGAGTTAGGTGTTATTCATATCATGAATAAGCTTGTACTGGCTCCGACTAGTTATTCACTTAGTGCGGTTGGACTAAAATGTGGAAACACCAGAAACACGACGCATTGCCATGCCTAATACGGTGTAGAAAAGTCGTCAGCATTCAAAACTGCTTCCAGTAGTCTCGGAATGGACAACCACATCTCCTGTATGGTTTTCATGTAAATCTTACACCCGCAAAATAGTGGCAAGTTCAGGTAACGATGATGGAGGTGCATCGCGATCATGCACCTATCTCTCCAAAGTAGACTGCAAACGCTCAGTACAGTGACACTAACATGCGTCACTGCGGTGGACAGTGAAAATGCGACAATTCATCCTCATGCTCGCAAAACCAGTCCTGGGCAGTCCGAGCTGTGTGAATAGGAGCCTTGTCGCCTTGGAACACAGCATCACCATTGGGTAACAATGGAAGAATGAACTGTCATTCCTCCACAATCGTTCAGGCACCTCACTGAAAGCGAGACCAGCTGATTTCAAGCCATCAAAAAGGCGAATGGTGGACACGCTCCATATTCATGTCCACTAATAGGTGTCCGGATCTTTTTGATCAGATAACGTAAATTGGTTTAGTTAGCAGAAAACTCTCAATGACCATTATTAAGCGGTAATGTCTAATGGTAGCGTCCGGCATCGTAACAGATGGGTATGAGTGTCATATGCGACTAGATGAAAGAACGTCTGCTTGTGATGTGACCTCTCCCAAGTATGTTCTCTAGATGCCGAGTTAGATAACGAAGCGGCCGGAATATGGTCTCGTTGGGTGGAAAGCCTACTGCTCCTTTAAAATTTGATCACGATATTCGAAAATATGGTTACAGTTCATCATGACTAAGGAGAGACCTCATGGGTAACGTTAGGCGCTGTACTAATAAAACACGGTTTCACTAATAGGAAAAAGATGTGTTCTAGAGTGGTCGTGGATACTGAAGAGGTACTAAATCTTATCTTTTAGATATCAAGTGGATGATGCAGCACTTAGGGTAAAACCTGCAGCTGTGTTAGTAGTGCTGAAGGACAGCGATTTCTTGCTGACAGGACATAAATACAGAGCTGCGCTGGAAGGCAGGCCGATCGCCACTGGAGAAATCCAGAGCCAGTAAATTGCGGGACGCGTTGCGTCCAGTTAACGGCGTAGCTGTGAGCGACGAACTGCCGCCTAATGGGTGCTGACAAGCCGCAACACATCCCGAGCAAAAATTCCTCCGCACAGACGCGATAGCTGCTGCTCCTGGGGAGCGTCCATTAGCGAATAATACCCGCTGATTTGTGGGCACTAATCAGGGCCGATTATCTACATCTGTGACGAGTAAATGAGTCCTGACGGCCACTGAAAAATTTTGTACGCGGCGCCTGCGTTCGCAGCACGGTCATTTTCCGGCCGGCCGGCCGGCGCCGAGCTGGGTGGTGGCCCTCGGTGGGAGGGTCGCCAAGGGAGGGGGGGCAAGGGTTATTGCAGAGTAATTTGTTTTAATGCGCGCGTGCAACATAAAATTAATAAGGAAGGAAACACGGTGGACAGGGACGGGGCAGCGCGGTGGAGCAGCGCCAGCGACGGGAAAACCGGTTATTTACACGTGTGTGTATGTATATGAGTGCGTGTGTGTGTGTGTCTGTGTGTGTGTGTATGTGTGTGTATGTGTGTATCTAGGGAGGAGGGCAGTTGGGCCCAGGAGCTGCGCGCTGATGATGCTTGTTTGCACATGAAGAGCGGCGATTGTGCGCAGCCTGGCACTGGCAGGCGTTGCGGGAGGACCAGCCGGAAAAAAGGAAAAATAAGAAGAGGGAGAAGGAAAAAGAAGGGAGCAAGAATGGAGTAAAAAGAGCGAGGCGCCAGCAGAAGTGGAGGAGCCGTTTCCGTGGGACGCAGAGGCGAAGCGAGCCCGAGCCGGCCGCGAAATGTGTAATTACGTATGCAAATGCGGCCACCCGCGAGCCGGCGCACTGTGAGCGGCGCGGGCGGCGCGGGCGACACGTTGGCGCGCTCTGGGGGTGGCGGCTCCGCAAACGCTGCCGGTTGCTGCTGTTGGTCGCTACTACTGCCGACTGCCACCGACAGCCGCGTTGCACCGTGCTAGTGCTGCGAGTTAGTCCTCATACTGCTTTGTCCGGGCCTGTACAACTTTTTGCTCCATTCTAAGTATCGGTTGACGTATAACGTATTATGCATATTATTTACATCCGTCTGTCGCTAGAGGATTCCGAATTGTAGAGCGGTGTGTAACATAGCTTCATCGACCAGTGAGAAACAGCGTGCTGTAACCGAGTTTCTAACTGCAGACTAATTAACAGTCGGCTGAAGTTTAGGAGACTAGTCAGGAAGCAATAGTGCACAAAGAAATGGGATACGAAAGCACTAAGGGTTGAGGACATATACGTGAAGGTCTCTTAGGCTATAGATACTCCGGTTATGAATACACTACTGGCCATTAAAATTGCTACACGAAGAAGAAATGAAGATGATAGACGGGTATTCATTGGACAAATATATTATACTAGAACTCACATCTGATTACACTTTCACGCAATTTGGGTGCATATATCCTGAGAACTCAGTACCCAGAACAACCATTTCTGGCCGTAATAACGGCCTTGATACGCTTGGGCATTGAGTCAAACAGAGCTTGGATGGCGTGTGCAGGTACAGCTGTCCATGCAGCTTCAACACGATACCACAGTTCATCAAGAGTAGTGGCTGGCGTATTGTGACGAGCCAGTTGCTCGGCCACCATTGACTAGACGTTATCAATTGGTGAGAGATCTGGAGAATGTGCTGGCCAGGTCAGATTTCGAACATTTTCTGTATCCAGAAAGTCCCGAACAAGACCTGCAACATGCGGTCGTGCGTTATCCTGCTGAAATGTAGGGTTTCGCAGGGATCGAATGAAGGGTAGAGCCACGGGTCGTAACACATCTGAAATGTAACGTCCACTGTTCAAAGTGCCGTCAATGCGAACAAGAGCTGACCGAGAAGTATAACCAATGGAACCCCTACCATAACGCTGGGTGATACGCCAGTATGGCGATGACGAATACACGCTTCCAATGTGCGTTCACCGCGATGTTGCCAAACACGGATGCGACCATCATGATGCTGGAAACAGAACCTGGACTCATCCGAAAAAGTGACGTTTTGCCGTTCGTGCACCCAGGTTCGTCGTCGAGTACACCATCGCAGGGGCTCCTGTCTGTGATGCAGCGTCAAGGGTAACCGCAGCCATGGTCTCTGAGCTGATAGTCTATGCAGCTGCAAACGTCGTCGAACTGTTCGTGCAGATGGTTGATGCCTTGCAAACGTCCCCATCTGTTGACTCAGGGATCGAGTCGTGGCTGCACGATCCGTTACAGCCATGCGGATAAGATGCCTCTCATCTCGACTGCTAGTGATACGAGGCCGCTGGGATCCAGCACGGCGTTCCGTATTACCCTCCTGAATCCACCGATTCCATATTCTGCTAACAGTCATTGGATCTCGACCGAGCAGCAATGTCGCGATACGATAAACTGCAATCGCGATTGGCTATAATCCGACCTTTATCAAAGTCGGAAATGTGATGGTACGCATTTCTCCTCCTTACACGAGGCATCACAACAACGTTTCACCAGGCAACGCCGGTCAACTGCTGTTTGTGTATGAGAAATCGGTTGGGAACTTTCGTCATGTCAACACGGTGTAGGTGTCGCCACTGGCGCCAAGCTTATGTGAATGCTCTGAAAAGCTAATCGTTTGCATATCACAGCATCTTCTTCCTGTCGGTTAAATTTCGCTCCTGTAGCACGTCATCTTCGTGGTGCAGCAACTTTACTGGCCAGTAGTGTGGATAGGCAGGTGGTTCAGTAGAATAGCAATTGGCATCTCTAAAAAGAAGCTGGAAAGAAAAACATAGCAACGAGGAAGGTAACTGCGAAGGAACCATGGATAATAGAATTGTTGAAAAATGGTTCAAATGGCTCTCAGTACTATGCGACTTAACTTCTGAGGTCATCAGTCGCCTAGAACTTAGTACTAATTAAACCTAACCAACCGAAGGACATCACACACATCCATGCCCGAGGCAGGATTCGAACCTGCGACCGTAGCGGTCGCTCGGCTCCAGACTGTAGCGGCTAGAACCGCACGGCCACTCCGGCCGGTAACAGAAGAATTACTTCAGTTGATCGATGAAAGAAAGAAGTACAAAAATGTTCAGGAAAATTAATGAATACAGAACTCTAAGGCACTTAGGAGTGAAATAAATAGGAAGTGCAAGGAAGCTAAGGCGAAATGGATACATGAGGAATGTGAAGAAATCTGAAAAGAAATGGCTGTCGCATGGACTGACTCAGCATGCAGAAAAATCAAAACAGCCTTACGTGAAATTGAAAACAAGGGTGGTAACATTAAGAGTGCAATGCGAATTCCACTGTTAAATGCAGAGGAGACAGTGAATAGCTGGAAGAAGTACATTGAAGCCTTGTATTAGGGGGAGACACCCGCGCATCTGTCACTGGCCTCCATGGGAAAGCTATTCAATGTCTCTTACTGAACGCGTATATTCACCACCTATAAGAAGTAAATGATTTTAAATATTATTCAATCATTTTCAGAATAGGTGCAGTACCTTTTTGTTATTCAGGAGCCGGCCGAAGTGGCCGTGCGGTTAAAGGCGCTGCAGTCTGGAACCGCAAGACCGCTACGGTCGCAGGTTCGAATCCTGCCTCGGGCATGGATGTTTGTGATGTCCTTAGGTTAGTTAGGTTTAACTAGTTCTAAGTTCTAGGGGACTAATGACCTCAGCAGTTGAGTCCCATAGTGCTCAGAGCCATTTGAACCATTTTTGTTATTCAGGAGAAGATTGTATAAAAATTTCAACCTTGTAACTATCATAGTTACATACATAGATAAAATTGCTAAAAAGTCAAAAACCGACACTTAGGGAACTAAATTCAGTTAGGAAATATGATAGTTTATCTTTTGGTATAAATGGGAAACATAAATCGAACTCTAAGTGTGCAGTATTAATTAATTGAGATTTTCATATTCAAACTTCAATTATTTTCGTTTTCGTAATATGAAAATCAGCTATTATTTATGTCTAATATGATTGTGGGAGTAAATGTGAGTAAATGAGAGTGTGTGTGTGGGACATTCGTTTAATTCCAATGTTGCATTATATACCGTCTTAAGTAACCTGCAAGAGTTACACATGCCTGTTGTGGGAAAATGATCCTAGGGGATTTACTCACTTTGCTGATGACGTATGTCTACGTGTGATTGCTGTTGTAACAGATTAGCCACAAAGTCAGCTGGAGTAAAATCAGTATCTAAAGAATATTTCCAGAATTACTGCCTTTTCGTTTATTAAACATTACTTTAATATTTCTACGTCAGAATGACGTAAATGCGTCTGTGTATAAGAATTGGTGCAGGCCAGTTTTGGTGCGAGTATGATCATGAGCGAGCATTCTGATTCGCAGCGAGTATGATCAGTATGATGAGACGGTTCCCCCCCCCCCCCCCCCCCCCCCCCCCCCCTGGAGTGGGGCTGCAAGAAGGGAGTCTCTCGCCAGTTTCGCCGCGGACGGCCATGTTAAATATGATGTTTCTCATTGTGTGTAAAGTGAAGGAATATTGAATTCCCCGCGTTTGATACGTGTCTTGAATAATTCTGATATAGTTACGGACAATTCTGTAAAGTTTGGAAGTTTTTGAACTGTTTTGTTGGAATGATATTCGATTGTGAAACTTTGGCCTTCATACTATCTGCATCGCATGTTTCAGTATTCAACGACTGAGCATTTTTGGCGAGCAGTTTCTTTTTTTTTTATCCACAAGAAGGACCGAATGTAATAACTCATATTAGATGTGAAATTAATGACTGTGAAGACGTGGTTTAAATCGGGTTGGGTTTGGACAGATTTCTTGCTGCTGTGCGTTTGAAACGTATGTAAGAATCACGAACCGGAAGGTAATAGCCGATAGTTTAAATGTGGACTGAATAGTACCGTTCCTTTGACTATAAGGACAAAATAAACATTTTTGTGTGGAAATTTCGGACATTATTTTCCAGAAGCCAATCCATTTCCTTACTACCCGATAAAATTTTAATGACAGTTTTTCTACAAAACTTTATTTCATTATTAGAGTTGCGCGGCCTCAGTAATTGTAGATATTAGATGGTGTTTTTTATCAACGCTGATTTTACATCATCCTGTAAGTATCTACGTTGCCGAGTGAAGGGACATCGAGCAGACGCCGTTCTGAGGTAGGTGAATTTAAATTTGCAGCCTGTTCAGACAAACCCCGCCCCGCCCCACTCATACAGAGCAATTTAAGTGCTCGTTTTCCCGCGCTCCGTTCGTGAGTGGAAAGGTAGAGAGACAGCTTGAAGGTGGTCCATTGGTCCCTCTGCCAGGCACTTTATTGTGAATAGCAGAGTAATCACGTAGACGTAGATGTTGACGTTCTCTAGGGGAAGTACAAAAGCCTGGTAGAAAGTTTGGAACAGTACACTGCGTATAGGCTGAACTTCGGTAAAGAGACATCGTCTGTTTTGTGTCCTAAACAGCAGAAAGCCATCGTATCATGTTTTATCATGGGAAGTTCGCTGGTGCCAATGGGATGCACCGTGAGCATGCAATGAGAGAGCGCAGTTCCCTCCTGCCATCTGCAGGGTGAAGCACTAGAACCAAAAGAAATACTAAGATGTGATCTGTGAAGTGAAGTGAGACAGGAGGTTCAAAAGTGGTTCAAATGGCTCTGAGCAATATGGGACTTAACATCTGAGGTCATCAGTCCCCTAGAACTTAGAACTACCTAAACCTAACCAACCTAAGGACATCACACACATCCATGCCCGAGCCAGGATTCGAACCTGCGACCGTAGCGGTCGCGTGGTTCCAGACTGCAAAGCGCCTAGAACCGCTCGGCTACAACGGCCGGCAGACAGGAGGTCATTGGCATTTTTGTTCTTAAGAACACTGGACCAACTGCCAGCAGGATGGTGCCAAATTAACTGCCTTGTGGCTCTGTTGAGAAATAGTGAGGGCAGCTACCAATGGATGTTGATGTTGTTGTGGTCTTCAGTCCTGAGACTGGTTTGATGCAGCTCTCCATGCTATTCTATCCTGTGCAAGCCTCTTCATCTCCCAGTACCAACTGCAGCCTACATCCTTCTGAATCTGCTTAGTGTATTCATCTCTTGGTCTCCCTCTACGATTTTCACCCTCCACGCCGCCCTCTAGTACTAAATTGGTGATCCCTTGATGCCTCAGAAGATGTCCTGCCAACTAATCCCATCTTCTAGTCAAGTTGTGCCACAAATTCCGCTTCTCCCCAATTCTATTCAATACCTCCTCATTAATTATGTGATCTACCCATCTAATCTTCAGCATTCTTCTGTAGCACCACATTTCGAAAGCTTATATTCTCTTCTCGTCTAAACTACTTATTGTCCATGTTTCACTTCCATACATGGCTACACTCCATGCAAATACTTTCAAAAACGACTTCCTGACACTTAAATCAATACTCGACATTAAAAAATTTCTCTTCTTCAGAAACGCTTTTCTTGCCATAGCCAGTCTACATTTTATATCCTCTCTTCTTCGACCATTATCAGTTATTTTGCTCCCCAAATAGCAAAACTACTTTACTACTTTAAGTGTCTCATTTCCCAATCTAATGCCCGCAGCATCACCCGACTTAATTCGACTGCATTCCATTATCCTCGTTTTGCCTTTGTTGATGTTCATCTTATACCCTCATTTCAAGACACTGTCCATTCCGTTCAACTGCTCCTGCAAGTGCCTTACTGTCTCTGACAGAATTACAATGTCATCGGCGAACCTCAAAGTTTTTATTTCTTCTCCATGGATTTTGATACCTACTCCGAACTTTTCTTTCGTTTCCTTTACTGCTTGCTCAATATACAGATTGAATAGTAACGGGGAGAGGCGACAACCCTGTCTCACTCCCTTCCGAACCACTGCTTCCCTGTCATGTCCCTCGACTCTTGTAACTGCCATCTGCTTTCAGTACAAATTGTAAATAGCCTTTCGCTCCCTGTATTTTACCCCTGCCACCTTCAGAATTTGAAAGACAGTATTCCAGTCAACATTGTCAAAAGCTTTCTCTAAGTCTACAAATGCTAGAAACGTAGGTTCACCTTTCCTTAATCTTTCTTCTAAGATAAGTCGTAGGGTCAGTATTGCCTCACGTGTTCCAACATTTCTACGGAATCTAAACTGCTCTTCCCTGAGGTCAGCTTCTACCAGTTTTTCCAGTGGTCTGTGAAGAATTCGCGTTAGTATTTCGCAGCTGTGACTTATTAAACTGATATTTCGGTAATTTTCACATCTGTCAACACCTGCTTTCTTTGGGATTGTAATTATTATATTATTCTTGAAGTCTGAGGGAATTTCGCCTGTCCCATACATCTTGCTCACCAGATGGTAGAGTTTTGTCAGGACTGACTCTCCCAAGGCTGTCAGAAGCTTTAATGGAATGTTGTCTACTCCCGGGGCCTTGTTTCGACTTAGGTCTTTCAGTGCTCTGTCAAACTCTTCACGCAGTATCATGTCTCCCATTTCATCTTCATCTACATCCTCTTCCATTCCCATAATATTGTTCTCAAGTACATCGCCCTTGTATAGACCCTCTATATACTCCTTCCACCTTTCTGCTTTCCCTTCTTTGCTTAGAACTGGGTTTCCATCTGAACTCTTGATGTTCGTACAAGTGGTTCTCTTGTCTCCAAAGGTCTCATTAATTTTCCTGTAGGCAGTATCTATCTTACCCCTACTGAGATAAGCCTCTACATCCTTACATTTGTCCTCTAGCCATCCCTGCTTAGCCACTTTGCACTTCCTGTCGATCTCATTTTTGAGACGTTTGTATTCCTTTTTGCCTTCTTCACTTGATGCATTTTTGTATTTTCTCCTTTCATCAATTAAATTCAGTATCTCTTCTGTTAACTAAGGATTTATGCTAGTCCTCGTCTTTTTACCTACTTGATCCTCTGCTGTCTTCACTATTTCATTCCTCAAAGCTACCTATTCTTGTTCTACTGTATTTCTTTCCTCCGTTCCTGTCAATTGTTCCCTTATGCTCTCTCTGAAACTCTGTACAACCTCTGGTTCTTTCAGTTTATCCAGGTCCCATCTCCTTAAATTCCCACCTTTTTGCAGTTTCTTCAGTTTTAATCTACAGTTCATAACCAGTAGATTGTGGTCAGAGTCCACATCAGCCCCTGGAAATTTCCTACAATTTAAAACCTGGTTGCTAAATCTCTGTCTTACCATTACACAATCTATCTGAAACCCGTCAGTATCTCCAGGCTTCTTCCATGTATACAGCCTTCTTTTATGATTCTTGAACCAAGTGTTAGCTATGATTAAGTTGTGATCTGTGCAAAATTCTAGCAGGCGGCTTCCTCTTTCATTTCTTAGCTCCAATCCATATTCACCTACTACGTTTCCTTCTCTCCCTTTTCCTACTACCGATTTCCAGTCACCCATGACTATTAAATTTTCATCTTCTTTCACTACCTGAATAATTTCTTTTATCTCATAATGCATTTCATCAATTTCTTCATCATCTGCAGAGCTAGTTGGCATATAAACTTGTTCACTATGCTGTTTGTAGTAACTCACCCGCATTCCTATTTTTTATTCATTATTAAACCTACTCCTGCATTACCCCTATTTGATTTTGTACTTATAACCCTGTATTCACCTGACCAAAAGTTTTGTTCCTCCTGCCACCGAACTTCACTAATTCCCACTATATCTAACTTTAACCTATCCATTTCCCTTTTTAAATTTTATAACCTACCTGCCCGATTAAGGGATTTGACATTCCACGCTCCGATCCGTAGAACGCCAGTTTTCTTTCTCCTGATAACGATGTCCTCTTGAGTAGTCCCCGCCCGGAGGTCCGAATGGGGGACTATTTCACCTCCGGAATATTTTACCGGGGAGGATGCCATCATCATTTAATCATACAGAAAAGCTGCATGCCCTCGGGAAGAATTATGGCTGTAGTTTCCCCTTGCGTTCAGCCGTTCGCAGTACCAAAACAGCAAGGCCGTTTTGGTTAGTGTTACAGGGCCAGATCAGTCAATCATCCAGACTGTTGCCCCTTGCAACTAGTGAAAAGGCTGCTGCTCCTATTCAGGAACCACGTGTTTGTCTGGCCTCTCAACAGATACCCCTCCGTTGTGGTTGCACCTACGGTACGGCTATCTGTATCGTTGAGGCACGCAAGCCTCCCCACTAACGCCAAGGTCCATGGTACATAGGGGGAGTACCAATGGATAATATGAATAAAATATAGTGTGGGAGAAAAGAAATCGATGTGTGTATGTGGAGAAGGTCTGTATGGCTAAAACACGGAACAGAATACGTGTTTATAGTCATGACCTGCCTGTTTCTGAACTCCAGCACAAAAGACCCACATGACTGGTTAATAGATTAAAATGAATATGGAAGGGAGGTTGTTGCATTATTAGTGTGGATCTGATTGATCGGCTCCTCGAAGGATAATTTTATTGGTGCACAGGCCACAGGCATAAAAAGGCAGAATAAAAATTCTGCTTCCTGTTGGTAGCGCTCTTTGGAACTTTTTTCATTCAAGACACGCCAGAGGATGTTCCAATCGATGGAGGGATTTCGATTCTGGGCTCTGTAGGAGCGCAGCCCTGGTGCAGACCAGACGACTTAGAATTTTCCGCCACCAGAGCTGCCACTCGCAAGCATCAGTAACACTAAGTACGGTGAGCTACATCAGTATTCGCTAACCAAGTGGTAGGATGGGTGTGGAGTTTCCAGACTGATGTTAGGGCTTTTATGTTTTTAATCCAAATACATTTATTAGCAGTCTTGAACTCAACATGTGGGGGAGAGCGGGGCTACAAGTTCCGATTTTTAGTTACTCGAAATTCGTTAAGAATACTCGATTTTAGTAGTCATGTGATGCAATCAAAATTAACTTATATGTGTAACTTCGATATTAAGACAGTTATTTAGGTCACATATTGTGAGATTTTTTTTAGTAACAATGTTTTAATGTCTAAAGCCGTAAAATAACAACCCGACTTGGGGCAAATTGCCAACAAGTCGAGGTAAGTTTGTTACCATACTCGATAAGCTATCATTTGTGAATTGGTGGTCTTGCGGTAGCGTTCTCGCTTCTCGCCTACGGGGTCCCGGGTTCGATTCCAGGTGGGGTCAGGGATTTTCTCTGCCTCGAGATGACTGGGTGTTGTGTGCATTTCATCCTCATTCACTCGCAAGTCGCCGTAGTGGCGTTAAAGTACTTGTGGAGTGGCTGTCGAACCGCCCCGCGAGGAGTCTCCGGGCCACCAATGCCATACGCTTTATCATTATGTGAAATAAATTAACAATAAATGATTAAACCATGTCAGTTTATTTAACTAATAATTAACAATGTTGTGCGAATCATCATGTAAACATTTGTATGTTATATAACAAGTAACTATCAAATAACTTGTAACTACTCAGCCTTGGTAATTCAGTCTTCAGTCATATTGGCCTTGTCTTAGGCTGAAAATATCACACTGGAGTCATAGGCAGAAAGCATATATACTTATAATTAATTTATCGTCAGAAGATATATCACAATCACAGTTCGGGCATAGGTAGGCTAATAAGGCTTGATTCTGCGTACATCTGGAATGGGCATTCTTGACACTGAACCCATTCTTCCCCAGAACATCAATTAGAACAACTCGCAGCACACTAGACAATAATACTCTAAACTGTCCTCTTCACTCTCAGTTCTTTCACTACTCGTTTGTAAAACCTGTCGCGTAACAGACTTCCCCTTGCCTTTGTCGTTTCCTTTTCCATTTCCTTGTGTTGTTTTATCCTTGCCTTTTCCTTTATTTTTTCTCACTTTTTTATTGTTGATGTTTACTCTCCTTTTCTTGCTTTGCTCTTCTGCTAAGATTTGTTTTACCGGAGACGTCTCTTGTTTGTTCCAATCCTTGGCGGTGCCTTCAGTAAAGGACGTACTGCTTCTGGAGAGAAAGGAACTTGATCTCCAAGTTGTTCTTCTATGACACCAGAAGATGCAGGCAGATTAACAATCCCTGATGGCCCTGGTGCATCAACGATTTGTCTTGTATCTGTACTAATGTTTACAATTTCAGATGCTTTAGCGTCTGTGCTACTGACAGTCCCTGATACTGATTCCGACCTATTAGTGATGATGTCATCTGTAGTTCCCAGAGCCACTTCTGCTGTGTTTACTAAAACTAAAGGGCGATCTGTAATATACAATGGAGCATAATCGTTTTCTGTAAAGACGTTGCGGTCCTAAGGCCAAATGCCAGCTTTTCTGAAAGTGCTCGTTACGTTTATGGGAGTCACTGCACTACGTAGCGCTTATCTAACAATGTCTGGGATCTCATATATCGACATTGTCTTGGCAGGGTTATTGCGTAGCCAGTTGTCCTGACCCTTTGCACAATACCTTTTGAAAGGCGCATTTACTCCAACGTCCAATGACTGTAGGCGGTGTGTACAACGAAGCGGGAATGACAGCATTATGATGGAGTTAGATTTCGCTTTTTCCACCACATTGTTATCAATATGAGATTGGTGATTATCGCGCAACAAAATCGGATATGCAGCTTTTTATAAACAGGTCCTTGTATTTAAGCCTTGGGAAAATAAACATGGGAGGAACTGCATGACCTAATGCATTTACTGCCAGTTCCACTGTAACCAATGTCCGTCGTTCAGCAGATACTATGGCTCCAGCTTCCTTCATTCCCTTCTTGGCTATAATTTTCCTCGGTTTTAGCACTGTGGTAACGCCTGTTTGGTTTCATCTAAATTAAATGTTCTTGAAGATGGAAATTTACATTTATCCAACACTGCTCAGCTTTGTAAAAAATTCGGTAACATTGTGTTTGTTAAATGATGTTGCCCTGTTGGCACTCGTTGACTCCTGTGTTCTTATTGACAGCTGGGGATGTCTTTTTAAAAAATCAGTCAGTCAGTCTGGACCAGCTTTTTTATTTTCGTGCCGCGATGGTGGAATATTGTGAGCATTGAATTTCAGTGCACATTCGTTCGCTAACTTTTTGACTTTTTCTGGCAGTAGACCAAAGAAAATTGAAGCACATTGCAACAGATATTCTGCTAACTTATCTTCCTCTTCTTCAGTAAAGGCTAAAATCTTACTATATTTTAACTGAAGTTCAGTCTTGATCACAACACTTATGTCTCAATAACATAGGTGACCGGATTCGGTTAAATTTACATAACCATCTTCAGACCTGTGAATTAATTTTAGAAAATACTAGAGACCAGTCTTAAAATAAAATGAAAAAGTGTCTAACGACTACAAAATTTTAACAAAATAAAATAAAACTTATTATACCCATGGCTTCCTTGGAGGATTGTAGGCGGAGCTCTCCTCAGCTGCTACGAAGTCAACTGATGGTTATGAGTGCTGATCGTGAGCTCATTTGAAAACCAAATCATCAATGCTGCTCAGTGAACAATTAGATTTTTACGAAAAATATTTTAAAGACGTTTTTGACGAAATTTTATAATGAAGATGCACATACTCTTTTGTTTTAAAATGTAAGATTAGTTATACCCATGGCAAAAGCTATGTATGAAAAATATTCTATACGTCATATAACATTTTTGTTAAATTGAGATTTATTACTATAAAAATTATTAGATCGATGAGTTCTAAATATTTAATCAGCGGTCTCATCAGTTATTCAGACATGCATAATGCGGAACGTACTCCTGGCTGCTACCCTACTGTTATAAAGAATGTCACCATGAAAACTACAGTTAAAGTAAGACGGTTCTGCAACATCCATCAAAGATGCAATTGTGATGTAGGCGACTCGGTATAATCGATATATACCACAACTCGAAGGACTTTTACATCTTTGATTTAACTGACACTGTAATAGTACTAAGGTTGCCCATAGAGGGCACAGCTATTACACATCGTAGTTCACCGTTTTTATCTAAAATATAAGTAAGTTTTACACTTACTAACTATCTGTTAATCAGACATTTTAAATGAATAAATTTTATGTTATTAGTGTATTTCATACTTTTATACTTTGACAATAGCGTCATATTATGAACGCTGATTGGCAGTTGTGAAGTAGTGTGAGAGGAAGTAGGCGGAGCCTCCATATATTTGAGCTCACGCTCAGCACTCATAACCATCAGTTGACTTCGTAGCAGCTGAGGAGAGCTCCGCCTGCCATCCTTCAAGGAAGCCATGGGTATAATAAGTTTTATTTTATTTTGTTAAAATTTTGTCGTCATTAGACACTTTTCATTTTATTTTAAGATTGGTCTCTAGTATTTTCTAAAATTAATTCACAGGTCTGAAGATGTTTATGTAAATTTAACCGAAACCGGTCACCTATGTTATTGAGACATAAGTGTTGTGATCAAGACTGAACTTCAGTTAAAATATAATACTCTATTGATCACTGTTTCCAAAAATGATTACCAAAATTGTAAAATCTTACTTTTTGTAACCAATCGCGATATTTTCTACCCTAGATCTTAGTTTTTTGATAAATCTGTATAAAGTCATACGACAAATATTTAATTATTTGGCAATTGTTTTTATTTTCCTACCATCGTTGAGAACTGCATCTGCTGCTTTTTGCATCAGCTCCTATGACGGAACTTCGTGTTGTTTTTCGGGTATACGTCCTCATACTACAAAAGAAAAAAAAGTAACGATATTTATACTCCATGGGTGGTACAAATGAAATGGGGCAACTTGTTCCGAGGTCACAAAGGTCACAACGTGCACCCGAGAAAACAGAACATCTAGCCCTAATCACACATGTTAAAATAAAAGCAAGATATTGCTTACGTCACGAAACATAGGTAAGTTACTGAAACAGTAGGTAAATCCTTACAGTGAAACACTAAAGGATGCTTGTTAAAATTCGTGAGATGGATCAAAAATACCAAATACGAATATATTTACTTACGTGAACCAGCGCCGCACGTGCTGTCATTTCGATGTTCCGGGGACCACTAACCTGTTTGCGATGGCTGCCGTCGGGGCGCTGTGGTGTTTCATTTCACGACGTCTTTACTTCATATTCATATCTCTTTCCCTCGCAGAGTTATTTCAATCGGAACACTTACCTCCGTAACTTCTAGCCCCGCTCTCCCCTGCCCAATGAAGATAGTAGATGCATGCATGATTCCTTCTGTAGTGTTTCCTTTCCTCGATGATTAATATTTGGCAATCACTGTGCTACTTCCGCGAACTTAATCATTCCCCAAATGTTGTGTTGACATTACCGACTTCACCTCAATTACATTATCCAACCTCCGCCAAGGTGCTGTTGTATGTTAACCCGGGGCCTAGAAACGACGGAGAGGCTCCGTCCCCACCGCTGCCGCAGTGGTCCACAACCCCACGACGACTACCGCAGTCCACTTCACCCCTCCGCCGCCCCACTCCGAACTCAGGGTTATTGTGCGGTTCGGCCCCCGGTGAATCCCCCCTACCATGGAACGTCTCACACCAAAGGAGTGTAACCCCTATGTTTGCGTGGTAGAATAATGGTGGTGTACGCGTACGTGGAAAACTTGTTTGCGTAACAATCGCCGACATAGTGTAGGTGAGGCGGAATAAGGGGAACCAGCCCGCATTCGCCGTGGCAGATGGTAAACCGCCTAAAACCATCCACAAACTGGCCGGCTCACCGGATCTCGACACAAATCCGCCAGGCGGATTCGTGCCGGAGACCGGGCGCTCCTTCCCGTCCGGAAAGCCGTGCGTTACACCGCACGGCCAACCGCGCGGGCAAGGTGCTGTTACTTTAATTCCTCTGTAACTTGCACTGGTATTTGATGACTGTAACGAGTTCGTGTTCCTGTGCACGTGTGTTTAAACTGAAGCCTGCAGCAGGAGATTGTAAGAAACAGTGTTTTATAATGACTGTTGCTGCATGCAGTGGTTTGATGAAACTCTCTATTTTATTACCTTGTGAGTTACGCAACCCGTGTTTCGCGAATATTAGGGCTACCCCTGTTTAGTAAAGTAAATCATTAAGTTATGCATTGTGCGACACTTGTAATTAAATTAACATGAAGGAGCTGATTATTGGTAAAGTCACCCAGTGCACCTCTTTCTGTAAACGTAACAGTGTGTAATCTCCCACTTCCTGATCGACCTATTAGATTTCGGTCACGATCATTTATATCGAAATCGATCCACGTCCCAATCAACACACTTTTATTTTGTAGACGCGGGAAACAGCACGGCTCGTGCGTCTGTGATGCCAACACAAAAAAAAAAAGCCACAGCTATCACGGTCAACTAGTGTCTGGTCTCCTGCCGCATCGCCCCATTTCACCCGTTCCAGTGAAAGTATTTCCCTAGCCTAAGCGATACCAATCTTATAGGAAGCTACCCAGGAAACGACTTGAGGACCTCGGCCAAAATGGCAGAATGTGCTTCACCTCCATCGGGAACAAATGCCACCCATCAGTCCATCGTATAACTCGACGAAAGCAGCCGTATAAAGCTTTGCTTCTCACTGACAATACGCAGTAGCACCACTCAGGGCTCTCTGCTTCCTTTGGCCAGCGACCTGCTTGTGGTTTGGATCGAGTCCCCTGCAGCCATTTGCGCTGTGCAGAGGCACCGGCTTGGGTCTACCTTCGCTCTCTCCATACCAGCGGCCTGCCACATTCTCAGAACTCACCTGCTACGGCCATGGTTGTCAGACAAAACAAGCGCTCGGCTTTTCCACTTCTAATGAATTGGTTCCCAAGTATGTGAGTGGCTCGAAGACTTCTTAAGTAATAGAATCCAGTACGTTGTCCTCGATGGTGAGTGTTCATCGGAGGTATGACTATCATCTGGAGTGCCCCAGGGAAGTGTGGTAGGTCCGTATTTTTTTTCTGTCTACATAAATGATCTTTTGAATAGGATGGGTAGCAATGTGCGGCTGTTTGCTGATGATGCTGTGGTGTACGGGGGGTGTCGTCGTTGAGTGACTGTAGGAGGATACAGGATGACTTGGACAGGATTTGTGATTGGTGTAAAGAATAGCAGCTAACTCTAAATATAGACAAATGTAAATTAATGCAGATGAATAGGAAAAAGAATACCGTAATGTTTGAATACTCCATTAGTAGTGTAGCGCTTGACACAGTCACGTCGATTAAATATTTGGGAGTAATATTGCAGAGCGATATGAAATGGGGCAAGCATGTAATGGCAGTTGTGGGGAAGGCGGATAGTCGTCTTCGGTTCATTGGTAGAATTTTGTGAAGATGTGGTACATCTGTAAAGGAGACCGCTTATAAAACACTAATACAACCTATTCTTGAGTACTGCTCGAGCGTTTGTGATCCCTATCAGGTCGGATTGAGGGAGGACATAGACGCAATTCTGAGGCGGGCTGCTAGATTTGTTACTGGTAGGTTTGATCATCACGCGAGTGTTACGGAAATGCTTCTGGAACTAGGGTGGGAGTCTCTAGAGGAAAGGAGGCGTTCTTTTCGTGAATCGCTATTGAGGAAATTTAGAGAACCAGCATTTGAGGCTGACTGCAGTAGAATTTTACAGCCGCCAACTTACATTTCGCAGAAAGACCACAAAGATAAGATAAGAGAGATTAGGGCTCGTACAGAGGCATATAGGCAGTCATTTTTCCCTCGTTCTGTTTGGGAGTGGAACAGGGAGAGAAGATGTTAGTTGTGGTACGAGGTACCCTCCACCACGCACCGTATGGTGGATTGCGGAGTATGTATGTAAATGTAGATGTAGATGTAGATGCATCTAGCTACCATTACATACAGTTTCACGATCAATGACAACACTCTTTAAGACTCTCATTGACCATAGAGCCTGTAATTGATGGTTCGATTCAATAAACAAAGTGGAAGGGAGATGGATCGAAAGAACTTAATGTCTTTCAGTATCGTCATCGTGACTGACAATGTTGCCGTAAATCCGGTGAAATCTAATTGTCAATGTTCACAGCAACTCGATATTCCGAGAAACGCCATGCATTAAATTCTGAAAGAATGTCGCCACCTTTGGACATATAAAGTCCAATGGCCACAAGATCTGAGTCCAAACAATTACAAAAGCGCCGATCAATTGTCCATTTGGCGCTTGCGAAACAAAGAGCAGACTTCAGTTTATTATAAAAAATAATTTTCACTGATGAGGTGCACTTTGTGTTTAATGGAATCATAAAGGAGCAAAACTGTAGGATTTGGGGCACACAAAAACCTTCGAGTAATTATGGAAAAGCCATTACTTTCACCACAAGTGACTGAGTTGGCATTTGGGCTGAGAGCGTAATTGGGCCGTACTTCTTCGAAGATGGCGACGCAAATGCATTAACAGTGGACGGCCAAAGCTATTGCAGTACGTTAAGAGAGTTTTTGAGGTCTGAAGTGGATCGTGTGAATGCTAAAGAGATTCGGTTTCCACAAGGGGGAGCAACCTGTCACACATCAACTGGGACAACGGACTTGTTAACGAGGGAGTTCTCGGACCAATGACGTGCACTGGCCACCTAAATCTTGTGATATGACACCATGTGGTTTTTTTCAGTGGGGGTAAAATCTCATGAGTACGCCAACAAACCACAGTCACTTCCAGAGCTCAAAGACAAGATTCAGTGTATAATTTCGGAACAAGAGGTGCAAGTATACCTAAATGTTACGGAAAATTTCGTCGAAAGAACGAGAGTGTGCCTGCAGAGTCGTGGAGGGCATGTGAGTAATACAGTTCAATACATAATCATAAGTTGTATACTGTGAAATAATTACATAAATTATTTAATTTCATCAATAACTTTGTATGTTACTATGTAATCAAAGTTGCGATTTTTATGGGGTACCCTTTATTATAATCAGAAGTTGTATACAATGAAATAATATGTAAATTATTTAATTTCACCAAGAAATTTCTATGTTACTATGCACTCAAAGTAAGGGCAGACTTTGTTACAGAAGTGTTCAGATAACTTAACGGGTAGTCCTTGTAAGAAAGACGAAACTGTTGTTGCGAAAACCTGGTGGGTAAATCCAGAGAATGCCTCCATCCGATATCGTATGTAGGAATCATGAGAATAACGTTAGATAATTTACTCATATTTTTGGGCAATAATAATGTCTGAATGATATTTCCAATATTTGACTGTACAAACTTTTTATGTTATATAACATCCATGGTTTTGGCCTTAAGCTATTATTGTAGTTGTTGTACCTGACAATGATTTAAGGCCAATATCAAGATACTAGTATAACATACAGAAGTTTGTACAGTCAAATGGCGGAAATATTATTCAAACAATAACATGAGAGATTTAGGGCGTATATAAATTGAAGTTCCCTGCTCAATTCTGTCTGTGTATTCTTCAAACAAATCCCAGGAACTACTCTAGGGATTTTGATCCGGTTTCGACTAATTGATAGATTGATTCGCTAGAAATATCGTGCAGCCTCTTATAAATATTTCTTGAAAATTGCCTAAACGACCATGAATTAAAATCGATCGCTACTGGGAAAACGATGGCATTGTCATCTAACGGTAGAGACGCTGCAATTCCAGACAACAGTGGAGCTTGAGCAGAATCCGAGTCGTGGCCGGTGGTCTACCAGGAAAGTATGTGCCTGGAAACTGAAAGGTCGAGCGGTCGAATTACAGACGAACCGCCGATTGTTCACTGTCTTTTAACCTAGCATTCACCTGTCAGTGACGCGAACACTCACCAGAAACAGAACATGGTTCAGATTCCATTTTTAATTGTAGGTAGCCTTTTGCCGGTTGGATAACTGGTTAGGGAAATGCAGTCCTCTGAAGTGACATCCAGCTAAAACACTTACGTGAGTACATTGAACTACTCAAAAGGATCTAAACGTATATGCAGGAAGGGGTCTGGAGACACTGGAAGGTTTCAGATAGATTAGATAATGGTAAGACAGAGATTTAGGAACCCCGTTTTAAATTTTAAGACATTTCCAGGGGCAGATGTGGACTTCGGCCACAATTTGCTGGTTATGAACTATAGACTAAAGCTGAAGAAACTGCATGAAGGAAGAAATTTAAGGACATCGGACCTGGATAAACTGAAACAGGGGCTGTAGAGTGTTCCAGAGAGAGCATTAGAGAACGATTGACAAGAACGGCGGAAAGAAATGCAGTAGAAGAAGGATGGGTAGTTTTGACAGATGATATAGTGAAAGCAGCAGAGGATTAAGTAGGTAAAAGGACGAGGGCTAGTAGAAATGCTTGGATAACAGAAGAAATATTTAAATTATTGATGAAAGGAGAAAATATAAAAATGCACCAAACGAAGTAGGCAAAAAGGAATACAAACGTCTAAAAAATGAGATTAACAGGAAGTGCAAAATGCCCAATCAGAGATGGATGGAGGACAAATGTAAGGATGTAGAGGCACATATCATTAGGGGTAAGATAAATACTGCCTAAAGGAAAATTAAAGAGACCTTTGGAGAAAACAGAATCACTTGTATGAATATCAAGAGCTCAGATGGAAACTCTGTTCTAAGCAAAGAAGGAAAGCAGAAAGGTGGAAGGAGTATATAGAAGGGCGATGTACTTGAGGACAATATTATGGAATTGGAAGAGGACATAGATGAAGATGAAATGGGAGATACGATACTGCGTAACGAGCTAGACAGAGCACTGAAAGACCTGAGTCGAAACAAGGCCCCAGGAGTAGACAACATCCCCATTAGAACTACTGATAGCACTGGGAGAGCCAGCCCTGACAAAATTCTATCATCTGGTGAGCAGGACGTATGAGACAGGTGAAATACCCTCAGACTACAAGAAGAATATAGTAATTCCAATCCCAAAGAAAGCAGGTATTGACAGACGTCAAAATTACCGAGCTATCAGTATAATAAGTCACAGCTGCAAAATACTAACGCGAATTCTTTACAGGCGAATGGAAAAACTGGTAGAAGGTGACCTCGGGGATGATGAATTTGAATTCCTCATAAATGTTGGAACACGTAAGGCAATATTGACCTTATGAAATATCTTAGAACATAGATTAAGGAAAGACAAACCTATGTTTCTAGCATTTGTAGAATTAGAGGAAGCTTTTGACAATGTTGACTAGAATATTCTCTTTCAAATTCTAAAGGTGTCAGGGGTTAAAAACAGGGAGCGAAAGGCTATTTGCAATTTGTACAGCAAGCAGATGGCGGTTACAAGAGTCGAGGGGCATGAAAGGGAAGCATTGGTTGGGAAAAGAGTGAGACCGGGTTGTAGCCTATCCCCAAGGTTATTCAGTCTGTATATTGAGCAAGAAGTAAAGGAAACAAAAAAAGAATTTGGAGTAGGAATTAAAATCCATGCAGAAGAATTTAAAACTTTGAGGTTCGCCATTGACATTTCAATCCTGTCAGAGACAGTAAAGGACCTGGAAAAGCAGCTGAACGGAATGGACAGTGTTTTGAAAGAGGATATAAGATGAACATCAGCAAAAGCAAAACGAGGATAATGAAACGTAGTCAAATTAAATCAGGTGATCCTCAGGGAATTAGATTAGGAAATGAGACACTTAAAGTAGTAGATGAGTTTTGCTATTTGGTGAGTAAAGTAACAGATGATGGTCGAAGTGGAGAGGATATAAACTTTAGACTGGCAGTGGCAAGGAAAACGTTCCTGAGGGAGAGATGTTTGTTAACATCGAGTATAGATTCAAGTGTTAGGAAGTCTTTCCTGAAAGTATTTATATGGAGTGTAGTGATGTATGGAAGTGAAACATGGACGATAAATAGTTTAGACAAGAAGAGAATAGAGGCTTTCGAAATGTAGTGCTACAGAAAAATGCTGAAGATTAGATGCATAGATCACGTAACCAATGAGGAGGTACTGAATAGAATTGGTGAGAAGAGGAATTTGCGGCGCAGCTTGACTAGAAGAAGGGATCAGTTTGTAGGGAATGTTCTGAGTCGTCAAGGGATCACCAGTTAATTATTGGAGGGCAACGTGGAAGGTAAAAATCGTCGAGGGAGACCAAGAGATGTGTACACTAAGCAGATTCAGAAGGAAGTAGCTGCCAATACGTACTTCGAGACGAAGAAGCTTGAACAGGATACGGTAGCATGGAGAGGTGCATCAAACCAGTCTCTGGACTGAATACCACAACAACAACAACCTTCTGACGGCTTGTTACAAAGTAATTCTGTACCTTTTGTTTTATTACGCGTATGTAACGCACTGTAGTGCCTATGCTGACAATATGCTCTGTGTGTCCTCTTTGGAATCGGGCTTTCTCCATTCACTCCCGGAACTTGCCATTGACAACTGTGATGCGTTAGGGACTCTTTGCCTTCAAGTCCCCATTCAGTACTGCTCGGTTCTGACTCGATTTGTTTTCGTGACAGTATTTGTTAAAAGCAGGAGTAGGGATAGGTTTACTGGTAAAATGTTAGTCGATATTCACCTTGTGTATGAGTTCAATGGATGCAACGGAAGAGCGATACAACGACGCTATGTTGAACCGTTCAAGCAGCGAGCATGCAATTTCCACTTTTTGGGCAAGCTGAAAGAACATCTGGGTGCGGGGGCAGATTTTCCAACGGTGAGAACGTTCAGATAGCGGTTGCCGAGTGGCTCGCGATCAAATAGCGGATTGCTGTCGTCGAGAAACTTAACGATTGCTAGAACGTTCCGACCATCGTTTCAATAAAAGCTCCTTGGACTGCCATAGTAATATGTAATTTGCTGTTCCGACTCACCTTATATAAGATTTAGACGCCGTCAGAAATGTCTCGGAAGTGGCGTCCAAACATGGAAAATATCTGCCGTCACCTACAGAGAACCAAAACTGTTGCGTGGCTATCTTGGAAATGTGCTGAAAGATATTTTGCGGAAATAAATATAAGTAGTTTGAGCAATGAATAGACATAACAGCCCAGCATGGTATGGCGCACTTTCTGTTCCTTTCGCGAGTGCACATCTTAATGCAGTAGTTTTGAGACCATGCTGCTGGTTCTCGACGTTTGGGTAAATATATTCAATTTGCTTGCCCCTTGGGGAAATGAAACTAAACAATGAGGTTTCTTGGCAGAGCACTTAGAAAACACTAACATTTCTACTAAAGAGACTGCTTACACTACGCTTGTGTGCCGTCTTCTGGAGTACTGCTGTGCGGTGTTGGATCCGTATCAGACAGAATCGGCGGAGAACATTGAAAAAGTTCAAACAAAGGCAGCTCGTTTTGCATTATCGCGAAATAAGGGAGAGAGTTGCATGGTCTGGCGGTCAATAAAACAATGCAGTTTTTCACTACGGCAGAACCTTCTCATGAAATTTCAGTCACCAGCTTTCTCCTCAGACTGTGAAAATACTCAGCTGGCTTCTAACTACGTATGGAGAAATTATCACCGTAATAAAATACGAGAAATCAGAGCTTGCACGAAAAGATTTAAATGTTCGTTTTTCCCTCGCGCTGTGTGAGAGTGGAACAGCAGAGAAGAATTTAAAAGGGGTTCGATGAACTCTCAGTTAGGCACTTAATCGTGAACTGCGGAATAATCATGTAGATGCAGAAGTAGATGTAGAGACATTTAAATCGGGCGCAGCGAACCCCTGCTGTAAAGTGCTGTTAGGCAGGTTGTTAGGTTGTTGGGGTAACTACCAACGACAGTTGCTGCAAGCCATTTAAAGGTGATTTACTCAGCTGTCAGCTTTTCTAACTATTATTTCAAACTGCTGTATAAACTTCTTACAGCTTTCAAAATAAACGTACCGTTTACTGCATTCCTCCATCGATCTTTGTTTTCGAGATATTTAATTTTGAAATCAGGGAGTCCTTTTCTGGACACCCTGTAGATGTTGGTTATAACTGCGATAATAATAGTGTATTGGTGACCGAGGACCCACTCTGAGGTAATAAATTCCATTTAGACTGTGAATACATCGAACTTCTATGAATGCAAACAAAATCTTATAAATTCTTATCTGCTGATGTATGAAACCTGGTTATTTAGTAACAACTTTTATGAAATATTTTGACAGGAAAATACGTTAGTGTTTTGTGCGTGTGGTATTGTGTGACAAAACTGTCCATTTTGCTTAAAGAAAAGTGTTGACACCTGAATAATAATAGCGTTAAATTCAATAAACGATCTGCAACTAGCAAAGTATCTTTTAAACAACACCACTGATGTTACTAAAAATCATGACTATTGTTTATTTCAGGTTACTTATGAAACATTTAGCTTGTTTGCTGGTTATATGTGATTACTGCTGTGAATGAACTTAGTGACATTTACATTGCTTGACATACGTCATTGCTACACGTTCCCAGGTGGAGATTTCTTTAACAAAATAACTGTCATTTAGCCGGGAAAAGCAGTAATTAAATAAAATCGCATGTTACATTAATAATAAGCAATTAGTTTTATTGTAATCTTGCTGAAATTGTACAACAAAACACTCGCAATTACACCACACGCCACACCGCATTTGATAATTCTGGTTTTATAACTTGTGTGCTTTGAAAGTATAACGTTTCAATGCTACTGCTATCGAAAGTGTGTCGTTTGGGTACAATTTGTTACAGTCATAAGAAATGATGATGTTTGTTGATACAGCCATTGCACAGTGTATGCCACGTAAATGAGGCGCGACTCCCACGTTGAAGCCGTAGTGTTGTTGACAGTTTCGTGAAATTCATAGTGTAAGATAACAGGTCCGTGACTCTGCGTCTTTTCATTAATTTGACATAAGTATTATCTGTAACAGTTGATGTTGTGCATTATAAATAACTTATTTGCTGCAATTTTGTTGCATAGGCCAATGACTGGAACGTTCCCCCAGTGGCCGGAAATTAAACGAGACTGCCTGTCTACATCAGAAAGTAAACACAAGTTACGCACTGTACATTTTTACTATTATGTAAATTTGTGTAAAATATATACACCTACCTCTTGGTTTTATGCACTGCCTCAAGTTTGTATCCTTCTCGTAAGTGTCTTTTTCAGTTATGGCTTCGGAGAAATCTCTTTCATTAGAATGAAATTACGAATTGAAACCTATTCGATGAAGTGAGTTACTTCAAAGTGACGGTTGTCAATACAACACCCAGAACACGTATATTACGTATGCGCAGACTGACATAAGAGGCTATATATTAACTACATTCAGTTTAAAAGAGAAAATGAACCGGAGATTCAATTGAATTCACGAATAACTTCTACTAATATCTAGGATCTTTGTCAAGAATAATGTAGTGTTCCTCTATCAATAAATTCAGTGTCCTCTTCGATTCGAATGAAATTGCGAAGCGAATCCCGATCTTGAAAACTAAACGAAGTACGCTACCCGAGAGTGATGGTAATCAACACAATATCTACACTTTGGATATCACTTATGCGCAAACTGATATTAGGCACTATACTGCAACTATATTAAATTTACAGCCGAAAATGAGATGGAGATTCAATTGCGTTCACGAGAAATGTCTTCTGGTGTGTATCTCAGATCATTGTACAGCATTATGTAGTGTTCCTCTAACAGCATATTGCTGTTCAAGCCACGGAGACGTGCAAAATCCTCTTCACGATAATACAGACGGTGCCGGAAAGGTAGCAAATTTTAGTGACTTGGGTAAAAATATCACAAAGCGACACCCACAAAGTTCAATTTTGGGCCCACTAGTATTCTTCATACAGGGTGGGACAAATAAAAGTGATCCAGACGAGTGGGTGCAATTAGATGTCAATGTACGCATTAAAGAAGGAGGGAGAGACTACAGTTACTTCCAACAGCATGGAGCAACTGTCCATGCAGCCGGACGAACCTTGGAGCACATTTATAAGTCTGACACAGTTGTTAGCAGAGGTCAGTCTGGTCGAGGCCCTAGCTGGCCACTCAGGTCTACTGATATCAGCGGGCGGTTACTTTGTGTGGGGATCCCTCAGGTCTAAGGCGTACCGCAACAACCCTCATAGTCTTCAAGAACTACAGCTGAATATTCCAGATGAGATAGCAGTCTAGCTTCGATCCGCCTTGAGTTAATTACCGACCAGGGCCCAGAAGCGCCAAGACATGGATGGGGTCACTTCAACATCTGCTATAGTCAGGTTAGTCCTGTATTTCCTTACTTCTGCGGTGTTTATTTGTACCCTGGAACTCTGTTCTCATACCACTTTTATTTGCCCCAACCTGTATATTTGAATGACCTTTCACTTAACATGGAACAGGAAAAACTGGTACTTCTTTCAGACGATAATGCTGTTATAGTAATTCCGGTTAGAGAAAATGCAACAGAAGAGATTGTTTCCCCAAATTTTGAAAAAAAAACAACAAAAAAACACTAGATCCAGTTGTGTACTGCAGATAGTGTCATACGAACAATGTGTAACACATGAGCAGGAATCAGTAAACAGGGTAGAATGTTCCAAAGTTTTGGGTGTACATATTGATGAAAACTTCGGAGGAGCCATATTACTTAGTTTCTTAAGCAATTAAGTTCAGTTACTTGTGCTTTTTGTGTAATTGCTATTTTTGTAAACAATCGTGTGAACCTCCTGATATATTTAGCATACTTTCACTCAACAATTCCAAGATGCCACTCCAAGCGAGTGTTCCAGCTTACATATTTATTGTAGATTAACAAAAACCTTTGTATTACAAAGATTACATTTCCTATGTAAAATTACTAATAAATTGCCCAACTCTGCCCCTTATTATGACTGCGCGATCTAATATCAATAACGTGAAATGACTGACATCATCCACGTACCAAACACTAGATTCAAATGGCTCTGAGCACTATGGGACTTAACTTCTGAGGCCATCAGTCCCCTAGAACTTAGAACTACTTAAACCTAGCTAACCTAAGGACATCACACACATCCATGCCCGAGGCAGGATTCGAACGTGCGACCGTAGTGGTCGCGCGGTTCCAGACTGTAGCGCCTAGAACCGCTCGGCCACCCCGGCCGGCACCAAACGCTAGAAGACATTACTTTCAGAGATGATCTACGGTGGTGTGGAACCTCATTGGAAATAAACTAAAGTGATCACAGCTGTTTAGCTTCATAGCCCTAACAAGTCGAAGCAATTTGCGATATCACTGTATGTAGTGCGTCCGGTGCGTCGATGTGATGGTTCTCGTACTCGCCTGCGACGATGGAAGAACTCCAGCTACAAATAAACGCTTTCAAACACTAGGACGGCAGATGGCGGTCCTCTGACTAATATACTCTAATACTGTCGTCTCCTTTCTGTGTTCTACAGACGAGAAACGCGAATTCCCAGCCAGAAGGACGGAGTTCAGATAACGTCTCAACGTAGGTATAGGCAGAGGGAGAGCTCTTCAATTACTGAACGCTGCGTACTCAACGACGACTTCCAACCCGGAGGTGCAATCCATAATCGTACAGGTCCGCAACAGTACAGTGCCTAACAGTTCTAACTATAAACTATTTACAAGGCGTACGTGTCAATGTCAGTCTCCTTTAAATTTTCACATATACGATGTACAACCTATCAAATGATATCTAATTGTGCTTGTAGTTCACGACAAAGTATGTGGATGAGGGCTTGCAAGGTGCGAAATTATAACCACCTCATACAATGTCTTACAGAACTAATTCCTGGGGTAACACGTCACTTAGAAATAAAGTACTGATTGCACAAAAGGAAGCAGTAAGAATAATATATGTTGTACAAGGACGGACATCATGTAGCTGCTTCTTCAAGGAGCTAGGCATTTTAACTGCGCCGTCACAGTACATATTTCCGCTAGTGAAATTTGTCATAAACAATCCATCGCAATTTGATAAGAACAGTGTTGTCCATAACTACAACACTAGGTGGAAAAATGACATTTATTTCTCACTGTTACAGCTGTCACTGGCTCATAAAGGAGTTCAGTATGCAGAAACAAACATTTCCGATCCTTTGCCCGCCGCCCGGGATTAGCCGAGTGGTCTTGGGCGCTGCAGTCATGGACTGTGCGGGTGATCCCGGCGGAGGTTCGAGTCGTGCCTCGGGCATGGGTGTGTGTGTTTGTCCTTAGGATAATTTAGGTTAAGTAGTGTGTAAGCGTAGGGACTGATAACCTTAGCAGTTAAGTCCCATTAGCTTTCACACACATTTGAACATTTTTTTTATCTTTTGCCCCATAATGTAAAATGTGCGACATGTAGCGAAACAAGTTTTAAATCTATTTTAAAATCATGTCTTCTGGACAACTCCTTCTATTGCTTTAACGAAATTCTACTTAAAAACTAGTGATGATGAGGTCCCATACCCCTTGGCAGAGCGTAGGGGGACAATGCGGGGGACCCGCACCGCCGTACTAGGCAAGGTCCTAGCGGAGGTGGTTTCCCATTGCCTTCCTCCGACCGCAATGGGAATGAATGATGATGATGAAGACGACACAACACCCATTCATCTCGAGGCAGGCGAATATCCCCGCCCCCGCCTGGAATCGAACCCAGGAGAACGCTACCGCGAGACCACGCAAAAAAAAGTTCTTCCATGAGTGTGACCAAAAATAGTAATGTTTTGATTAACGTTAAAACTAATCATCCATACGTGTCCTATAAACTTACTCGTTCGACGTCATTTCGATAAAAGAACTGTTCAACAGGTCTATGGTACAAGTACTAAGCCTCCGCTCTTCTTCAACAATCGCTAGCAGAAGGAACGCAGCTATTTTACGCGCGTCCGTTTTCGTAAACAAACCTTGTGATTTTCTCTTCAGATGCATCCGAGAACTGCCCTGCGGTCGGAAATCCCTATGAGGAGCACGTTCCGTGAGACGTAGCACGTAGTATCAGAGCATACAGCAACCGCGATCGACACCACGTCTGGAGTGTTTCGTGATGAGAAACACGTCCCTCGTGAGGATGGCTAGGACCGCGACAGCGAGTGTGACTTCGCGCAATGCCACGGAAGCTGAAGGAACGTCGTCTCAACACTTATCCAAAGAAAAAGAAAATGTGAGCTGCAGGCTGCATCCGAAAGTAAGCGAGTTTGTTGCGTGACGGGCTGAGGAGAATCACCTGCGTCGAGTGTGCGCGTCATGGGAGAAGGCGGCGCTTGTGCGGGCTTGTCTGGCTGACAGGAGGCAGCCTTGCCCGCTTCCTTCCTACGCGCTGCGAACCTGGCTGTCGTGCCGAGGGGACCGGTTTGTAATCGCGGCGCTATCTGCCGCTACGCATCCTCGCCGGCTCGCAGGAAGTGCGACGCGGGCAGCGCGCCGGAGGGCCGCTTTCGCCGCGGGCGTCCGTTCGCACCCGCTTCAGGCAGCGCCAGCCCGACGGCCGTACCTGGCCGCCTCGTCGCATTGGCACTGCTGGAAAGCGCTGCGCATCTCGCGGCAAACCTCTCGAGGACATTCCACACGCTGCGGTTTGTTTGCGCAGAGGTCTGCGCTGGAGACGTCCGCAGCTCGTGGTCTTACGAGGAACTACACAGGAGAGAAGTACCCTCATACGAACTGTAAAGCCGTGAGAGACATCTACATCTACATTTATACTCCGCAAGCCACCCAACGATGTGTGGCGGAGGGCACTTTACGTGCCACTGTCATAACCTCCCTTACCAGTTCCAGTCGCATATGGTTCGCGGGAAGAACGACTGCCGGAAAGCCTCCGTGCGTGCTCGAATTTCTCTAATTTTACATTCGTGTTCTCCTCTGGAGGTATAAGTAGGGGGAAGCAATATATTCGGTACCTCATCCAGAAACGCACCCTCTCGAAACCTGGACAGCGAGCTACACCGCAATGCAGAGCGCCTCTCTTGCAGAGTCTGCCACTTGAGTCTGCTAAACATCTTCGTAACGCTATCACGCTTACCAAATAACCCTGTGACGAAACGCGCCGCTCTTCTTTGGATCTTCTCTATCTCCTCTGTCAACACGACCTGGTATGGATCTCACGCTGATGGGCAATACTCAAGTATAGGTCGAACGAGTGTTTTGTAAGTCACCTCCTTTGTTGATGGACTACATTTAACAGTTCCACATGAAGCTTTAGCGTGACTGCACTACGGTACCACGTAGTAAAGGAGGTATTTCCACAGGTGAAGAACCGTATAACAAAATTTATTTACCAAAGAAAAATCGACAAACAGCCGTATGTTTTAAAACTTGTCAAATCATCAAAATAAACACTCCACAAACGAATTCATGGAATCGAGGTATCGCTGGCTCCACTTACGTAAGTACCGATATATCTGACTGCCTACACATGGAATACATAGCGACTTGAAGATGACATTAATGAAATTAATTAATTTTATTTATTTATTTCATTAACAGTACAGAGTAACCCACCACCTTGAAATGTAAGGTGGGTCGGATGCTTCTAAATCTAACAGTAGAGACTTCTCATTATTACAATCTTATTAGTATATTGGATAAATAGTTTGGACAAGAAGAGAATAGAAGCTTTAGAAATGTGGTGCTACAGAACAATGCTGAAGATTAGATGGGTAGATCACATAACTAATGAGGAGGTATTGAATAGGATTGGGGAGAAGAGAAGTTTGTGGCACAACTTGACTAGAAGAAGGGATCGGTTGGCAGGACATGTTATGAGGCATCAGGGGATCACCAATTTAGTATTGGAGGGCAGCGTGGAGGGTAAAAATCGTATAGGGAGACAAAGAGATAAATACACTAAACAGATTCAGAAGGATGTAGGTTGCCGTAGGTACTTGGAGGTGAAGAAGCTTGCACAGGATAGACTAGCATGGAGAGCTGCATCAAACCAGTCTCAGGATTGAAGACCACAACAACAACAACATTGGTATACAATAGTTAATGCTTTTTTACATAATACAACACAAAGAATACATTACACATAAAAATTTCTCTAAGATTACAGCGAATCGAATGCTTAACAGTTGTTAAAGTGGTTCTATATAATTTCTTTCTGCGTAGTTGATAAGAATTTAATTTATTTAATGCAAACGTCAAAGAAAAATTTAAAGAAACGTAATACGATGAATGTGATGAAAATAAAAAGAAATGTTCAAATCTGTGTGAAATCTTATGGGACTTACCTGCTAAGGTCATCAGTCCCTAAGCTTACACACTACTTAACCTAAATCATCCTAAGCACAAACACATACATCCATGCCCGAGGGAGAACTCGAATCTCCGCCACGACAAGCCGCACTGTCCATGACTGCAGCGCCTGAGACCGCTCGGCTAATCCCGCGCGGCGTGGTGATGAAAATAAGTTCTAATATGTAGAGGGAAGTGATATACTATATTTGGATTTGTAATATAGTCTAAGTAGCTTGTTAGTTGATAATAGCCTATTTCTACTTATTTCCAGTGAGAAGGTCTCGGTAGAAACTCGAGCTATTCTCATCTGAAATGGTTTGGTCTTTTGTATGTTTACTGTGATTGTGTGTATTGAGTGTTGCAACTCAGGACACTACGTGATATTTAGAAGTTGTTTGTTTGTCTTGTTGTTGCTAGTTGGGGTATTAATGAAATGCCGAAACTGGTCATCTAAATAAAATAAATTCTGAAAACATACGGCTGTTTGACGATTTTTCTTCTTAAATATTCGACCAGCCGCTGTCCCGTATCCACGATGGATCAAAAGAGTATAGTACACTGGTCGTCAAAGTATGTCCAACATTGGTGCCTTTCGCCGTTCTCTGCAACTACCAGCAGCTAAGCAACTAACAGTCGAATCCAAAAACGTCCTCTAACATTAAGAGATTCTTTACAGTCTACTTTTTCAGCTCAATAACAAACAAAAATATTCACTGTCGCAGTAATATTTTAATATGCGCTTGGTTCTAGTTGACGTTGGTGAATTTGGCCATCAGCTAAACCAAGTTGGCCGCTTACCTCAAGTCTAAAATACACAGATAGCAGGCTCGTTTTTGATAGTGACTTATAATAATCCAGTTACTAGTAAGTCCCATCCTTTCTAGCACCGTTCATATGCATCAGCCAAGCTGCATGAGCAGTATAAGTACACGCACGACAGGCGAACTTTTATTTTCGCAGGGATAAGGTGGATTGGATTCAGTTATATAGGCGCACAGTATTCTTTCTTCAGTTTATTGAAAATGAGCAGTGTAAGTATACGCACGACAGGCGAACTTTTATTTTCACAGGGATAAGGTGGACTGGATTCAGTTAGATAGTCGCACAGTATTCTTTACTTCAGTTTATTGAAAACTGGTCAACAGCCCTGTATGTTTCTTTCTACAGTCGCAAACATTTTGGTTAACATTCTGTGAAATTCTGGCATTGGAGAATCCTGCGGTCGACTCATACGACCACAAACATTACTTCAGTCAGCGCCAACACTCGGCTCTCGTGTATGCGTCACTAAAATTCTCATTGTCATCAAATCACCGATCGGCAATTTAAACTTCCTATTACCTGCACTGGAGGATTTCAATTTCATAGACGTGGCTGATCATTGTCAGCAACTGAACAAAAATTTCATTCGACGAGGGAGTCAGTTATAGCCAACAATCGCTAACGTAAGTACAATGTAGTACTTTCTTGTAGCAAGGAATATGAAATTAAATTAAGGTCATTGTAATACTTCCCATTGAACAAGAGAAAGATGACATTCGGAACAGTTAGTAACCGCTCGTGATCGTGTCTCATACTACATAATGCATGTAAATATAAAGGGGAAGGGGGGCAGCACCAATCTGAAACAGAGAAGAGTCGACGCGAATTGTTCCGGATGGTACCGACTTTCAGTGATCAGTACTGTGGCGAGGGGGGAGGGGGGGAGGCGCCCAACAACTTTCCGCAGTCTTGCTGTAGCTACTCTATTATGTTTAATGTATGTGGGTTACCAATTACTCATAAGATTGGTGCATGTGCAGCGCGAGGTGCGGCTCCACAATGTCACTATTGGCTCTTGAGCAAAAAGGTTTAGCGGCCACTGGTGCAACAAAAATCTGAAGCTGAACCTGTTCAGCGAAAAGCGTCACCTTGTCACTACGTTAGCACATACTTCCATATGCAGTGATCGCAGTCATGTATGGAAGTGGACTAGGAAACAGTTGGTAATAATTAGTCTGGCTTTGGATGCATCGATAGTGCTCGAACGTATTACAAAACCCGACTAGAAATTAGGACCTGTCACAAAGAATAACGATTACAGTTAGATCGTCACTCATTATTGTGTGACTATTGAACCCGAAAATGCTTCGCAATTGCTAAACAGGTGTGGAAATTGGGCATACGTCCTAATCTCATTCTCCTCCCTCTCTCTGTTCATCTCCTCTTTCCCGTCTCTTTGTCAATGTCTTCTTCCTTCCCCTCTCTCTGTCCGTATATTCCTTCCCCCTCTTTATGTCCATTTCCTCCCCCTTTTCTGTCGGTCTCCTTTTGCCCCGCCTCGCTGGTCGTGAACCTCGGTTATTGTTATTGCCAACGATTCCATGAGTGGGAACTTAAAATGAATGGATAAATAACTTGGGATCATTGTACGAGGGACCTCGCCGGGTTATGGATCCGTGAAGGCTGTAACTTCGTTGACAGTATTTCGCATAGTTTTGCTCTGAAAATGGATAGCACTGCAAAAATTCCAACGTTTCAGATTAGGAGTAAAGTCCCAGCCACAAAGCAATAAGCCATAAAAACAATTTTACTGTTTTTTGTTAAAACCGACTATGAGGAACAAAACAAAACAGCACATAACTGTGTAAACGGTTTTTGTTTAAAATTATGTACAAGCAGAAAGATTATATTTGACAGAAACAATTCATCAAGTGGTTTAAGTGCCCTACTGTTGTTGTTAAGCCTGACTGCAAGAAAGAAAACGATACGGGAAGTTTGAACAACACAGAATTTTCTTTCTCGCAATCACTTTTAACACAAAACATGCACGACGTTGTTTGAAAAAATATTTAGCCTATAGCCCTTTGAATATATTTTATAGTAGCATGTAAATATTTCAAGTAAATCGGCCAAAAAGTCTTCCATATAGTTTCTCACTACTTTTTATTGTTTACCTATTTGTTTGAAATGTTTACACGGTACTCTAATTTTATTCAAACGGTCATAGTTTACTAATGTGAACGTTTATTTCAGCATCGTCTAAACATTTGAAGTAAATCGATTTAGAACTTTTCGAGACTTTTTAACAATTTTAAACAACAATTTGCCCTTATATAGTACTACAATTTTATATGTCCATTATTACACAATATAAATTGAAGAATTACGCAGCCTATACATGTCCGAAAATTTATTGAAGCAACGTGTAAAAACTTTAATTGATGAAGAAATTTCCGTGCTTTTTGGTAACAATGTTAAACGTCCACTTATTTTTGTATAGTAGCGAGGAATTTATATATGAACTTACATTACATATATTAAAATATGTGGATACGTCAAAACGTTTATCAGAACATCGTTGAAAAGTGTGAATTAAATCGGGCCAGAGCTTTTCGAGATTTTTACTAACAACGTATCCCTGTTAATGATATATATATATATATATATATATATATATATATATATATATATATATATATTAAAATAATATATAGCCAGTGTCCGCCCAAATCTTTATTAGAGTATTGTGTAAAAATCTGAAGTAAATCGTTCAAGAACCTTTCTAGATTTTTGCTAACAACGTTTCCCCTTTATACAGTACATAGATATTTGTCTGTCAAACTTGCATGAAAGATGCAGCTTATGGCCGTCCGAACGTTTACTAGAGTATCATGTGAAAAATTGAAGTAAATTGGTCAAGAGTTCCGCCACCAAGGAGCGGACTAGTATTGTCGAGTAATTGAATGATTGGTAGCACCTTCCGACTGTTGTGTGCAAAGGCTTGATGACTATGTAGAAAAATACTGTCATGTACCTGCGTCACTTTGAAGTGTAGTGCAGCAATCAAATAAAAGTTGCTTTGCCTGCCATAATAGTAGATAACTTCCTTTTTGGAGTCCCTTAGTACATCCACACTTGTGTGATTGCTCTGCAATTCATTCTTAAATGTTTCGCAGGAGGTTCATAGAACCACATTCCCACTACATCTCGACCGTTCCACTCTCAGATAGCTCCTGAGGAAAAGGAACACCTAAATATTTACGTGTGAGCTCTGTTTCTCATATTTTATCACACTGATCATTTCTTCCTATGTACGTGACAGTCAATAAAACGTTTTTGTATTTGGAGCAGAACATTGGTGGCTGCAATTTGTTGAAAACATCACGCAGCATCGAAAAATGCCTTTGTTTTAATGACTGACACCTCAACTTGCTTGTCATATCTGTGACATTCTTTCGGCTATTTCACTCCGATATAAGACAAGTTGCCTTTCTTTGAACTTTTTGGATGTCTTCGTCAATCCCGCCTCTTGAGGATACCATGCCGCGCATCAGCACTCGAGAAGAGTAAGGGCAGCGTATTATACGTAGTCTCTTTAATAGATTTGTTGCCTCTACTACCTATTTTTCCAGTAAAACCCAATGTTTTGTTTTCCTTCCCAATAATATTCTGTATGTGATCGTTCCAAATACGTTGTTCTTAATTGTGATCCCTAGGTATTTAGTTCAAAGTGAATTATCGTGTAGCCAAAATTTAATGCACTTTCTAGTACTCATATGAAAGACCTGACACATTTTACTGTTTATTGGCATTTTTCGAACTATGCTGACGCATGTCGAAATCGTTTTTCAAATCACTTTGATCGTGATTACTTTACTAGATGTTGAACAACAGCATCGTTTGCGTTCTGAGATGCTCGAATTGTATCCTATATCGTTTACATAGATTAAGAGCACTTCCTTGGCGATCCCCGGTTGTCACTTCTGTGTCACTGGGTGACTTTCCGTCAGTTACTAGGAACTGTGACATTTCTGACAGGAATTGATACTCTTTACGCACAGTTTCTCATTACGTTCTGGTAATACGACAGTGGACAGTTTGGTCGAATTATTTCGTAATGTTGGAACATTGCATATGTTCTAAAATTCCTATTACAAAACAAAGGCAAGATTATGGGTGTATAATTCAGAGAATTTATTCTACTTCCTTTCTTGTGTATTAGTGTGATTCGTGCAATTCTCTTGTCTGTTATCAAGCGAGCTGTTGCATATGATTGTCATTACGTCAGCATACGACGAGAGAAACCTAAATGGTACACAATCTGAACTGGAAGATTTGCCTTTATTAGGCAACTTAAGTTCCTTCACAACACCGAGGGTATTTACTTCCTAATTATTCGTGTTGACTGCTGTTCTTAATTCGAATTCTGAAATGTTTACTGCATATTCCTTGCTGAATGAATTTCGGAAAAAAGTCTTTCGTAATTTTCGGTTTAAAAGCTGTCGTCGGTCACATTACCGCTGCTATCACACAGTGAAGGTATTAATTGTGTGTTGTCGCTGGTATAGGTCTTCTTTATAGATTGATGGTTCAAAAATTGTCATCATTATTCATATTGATAACACAAAAAGATATGCTTTGCATACGAGTATACTACTGAAATATGCTTACGACACAGGTGTCAAAGTAATATATCTTAAAAATAGTAAGTGGATAACTGTCAGTTGCTTGAGACAGAACATAATTTGTCTACTTCTTGTCAAATTTAGGTCATGGGGAACAACACGTTTTGAGACTCTCTGAATCAGTTACACCAGAACTGTCAGTTTTAAAATCTTTGTAGCCCTCAGAAAGATATGTGGGGATGCCCATTTTTGCAGGTGATAGATGTAGATGTAGATAACGGTTATCATCTAACCATTTCCGACGGCCAGATTGATATCGTGTTCCTTGACGTCCGAAAGGCGTGCGATACATTTCCGCACTTCAAACTAATGAACGGAATAATAGTGTACGAGATATCATACAACCTGTGTGATTGGACTGAAGAGTTTCTCTGAAACAGAAAACAGCATGTCACTCTCTACAGAGGGAAATCTTCAAACGTAATAGTAACTTCGGATATACCTCAATGGAGTGTTACAGAACCATTACTTTTCATAGTATATAAACATGACCCAGTGGATAACGCCAGAAGTACCACCAGGCTTCTCGCGCATGATGGTATTGTATACAGAGAAACTGTGACTCTAGAAAATTGCACCAAAGTGCAGCAAGACCTACAGAGAATAGACCCTTGTTGCAGGGATTAGCAGTTTATCCTCAACATAAACAAATGTAACGTAATGCCCATAGATAGGCAGATAGACCCCTTGTTGTATAATTACGGAATTGCAGAATAATCACTAAATGCGGTCACATACATAAAACATCTAGTTTATAAAACGAGATTCTCACTCTGCAGCGGAGTGTGCGCTGATATCAAACTTCCCGGCAGATTAAAACTGTGTGCCGGACCGAGACTTGCCCGCGAAAGGCAAAGTCCCGAGTTCGAGTCTCGGTCCGGCACACAGTTTTAATCTGACAGAAAGATTCATATCAGCGCACAGTCCGCTGCAGAGTGAGAATCTCGTTGTGGAAACGTCCCCCAGGCTGTGGCTAAGCCATGTCTCCGCAATATCCTTTCTTTCAGGAGTGCTAGTCCTGCAAGGTTTGCAGAACTTCTGTAAAGTTTGGAAGGTAGGAGACGAGGTACTGGCAGAAGTAAAGCTGCGAGGACGGGGCTTGAGTCGTGCTTGGGGAGCTCAGATGGTAGAGCACTTGCCCGCGAAAGGCAAAGGTCCCGAGTTCGAGTCTCGGTCCGGCACACAGTTTTAACGTGCCAGGAAGTATCTAGTTTATGTTTACGGAATGAATTAAAGTGGAGAAATCACGTCATGCCGATGCTAGACTCAGATTCATTGGAAGAAGGCTCTGCGAGTATAAAAACCCTCCTCTGACCAGTACTTGAATACTGTTCGTAAGTCTGGGATCCGATCCAAATGGAATTGATAGAGGAAACAGTGAAGATATATGAAGAGCAGCTCGAATCGTAGCATCTTCATTTATTCCATTCACTTCATAGTCCGTGTCACGGAGTTTCTGCCAATAGTCAATAGTTTCTGTTTCCGGAGAGTTCATTTATCCATTTGCTTTGGTTTCCCGCCGATTTGTGTGTTCGGCGTTTAATTTCAGGTGCGACGCTCGCCATGAATCTCCGTACCGCGATCTGGGTTTGTCCAGAGCTCGATGAAGGCACTGCCGGTGCTTCTGAGCTCACGAAACGACCGAACTGCAGTTCCTTCTCTAAATACTCGCACGAACGAAAAAATGGCTGACATCGAAATAAGTGTCCAAGGAATAGAAAAGCAACTGAAATCACTCAACAGAGGAAACTTCACTGGACCTGACGGGATACCAATACCATTCTACACAGAGTACGCGAAAGAACGTGCCCCCTTTCTAACAGCCGTGTGCCGCAAGTCTCTAGAGGAATGGAAGGTTCCAAACGATTGGAAAAGAGCACAGGCAGTTCCAGTTTTGAAGAAGGGTCGTCGAGCAGATGCGCAAAACTATAGGCCTATGTCTCTGACATAGATCTGTTGTAGAATTTTAGAACATGTTTTTCGCTCGTTTATCATATCATTTTTGGAAACCCAGAATCTACTCTGTAGGAATCAACATGGTTCCCGGAAACAGCGATCATGTGAGACCCAACTCGCTTTATCTGTTCATGAGACTCAGAAAATATTAGATACAGGCTACCAGGTAGATGCAATTTTCCTTCCGGAGGGCGTTCGATCCGGTTCCGCACTGTTGCCTGATTAACAAAGTAAGAGCCTACGGAATATCAGACCAGCTGTGTGGCTGGATTGAAGAGTTTTTAGCAAACAGAACACAGCATGTTGTTCTCAGACGTTAAAGTAACGTCTGGCGTGCCACAGGGGAGTGTTATGGGACCATTGCTTTTCACAATATATATAATGACCTAGTAGATAGTGTCGGAAGTGCCATGCGGGCTTTTCGCGGATGATGCTGTAGTATACAGAGAAGTTGCAGCATTAGAAAATTGCAGCGAAATGCAGGAAGATCTGCAGCAGTTAGGCACTTGGTGCAGGGAGTGGCAACTGACCCTTAACATAGACAAATGTAATGTATTGCGAATACATAGAAAGAAGGATCCTTTATTTTATGATTATATGATAGCGAAACAAACGCTGGTAGCAGTTACTTCTGTAAAATATCTGGGAGTATGCGTACGGAACGATTTGAAGTGGAATAATCATACAAAATTAATTGTTGGTAAGGCGGGTGCCAGGTTGAGATTCATTGGGAGATCCTTAGAAAATGTGGTCCATCAACAAAGGACGTGGCTTACAAAATACTCGTTCGACCTATACTTGAGTATTGCTCATCAGCGTGGGATCCGTACCAGGTCGGGTTGACAGAGGAGATAGAGAAGATCCAAAGAAGAGCGGCGCGTTTCATCACAGGGTTATTTAGTAAGCGTGATAGCGTTACGGAGATGTTTAGCACACTCAAGTAGCAGACTCTGCAAGAGAGGCGCTCTGCATCGCGGTGTAGCTTGCTGTCCAGGTTTCGAGAGGGTGCGTTTCTGGATGAGGTATCAAATATATTGCTTCCCCCTACTTATACCTCCCGAGGAGATCGCGAATGTAAAATTAGAGAAATTCGAGCGCGCACGGAGGATTTCCGCCAGTCGTTCTTCCCGCGAACCATACGCGACTAGAACAGGAAAGGGAGGTAATGACAGTGGCACGTAAAGTGCCCTCCGCCACACACCGTTGGGTGGCTTGCGGAGTGTGAATGTAGATGTAGATGTTCATGTCTCTCACGGCTTTACAGTTCGTATGAACCAGCAGCTGGTATTACGTGAGGACGCCCCAAATCCCGACCTCAGGTTCAATTACAGTCGTTCCATGGATGCGGGTGAAACATTTGTTCAGTTTACATTGAAATACTGACATGAAGATGAAAAGCAGATGGCCTGAATATAAACAATATACACCGAAAATGTTACGGATACAGAAGGTGTTATAAACGTCAAAAAAACTTCACTATACTTGGAACGACCTTTTAGTAAGCACGAAAGTGTCACGGTGTTTCTCAGCGAAATAAAATGGCAGACATTGCAAGAAAGGTGTTCTGTACCACGAACTGCATTTCGAGAGCGTACTTCCCTAGAAGAGTCAACTAATATATTGCGTCCTTCTTCGTATATCTCGAGAAGAGACCAAGATAAAATTAGACAAACGAGCGCACACAGAGGCTTAACAATAGTCGGCCTTCCCGCGAACCATTAGTGACTGGAACAGGGAAGGTTTGGAACTGACATTCGTACTCAAGGCACCATCCACCACACACCGTAAGATGGCTTGCAGTGTGTATGTTACTGTAAAAGTAAGGTGATTGGTAAATCCTGACTTCTGCCATCACAGCATGCTAACAGTCCTAAACTTCTTATTACATGCAGACATTCCGAAATTTTACCAAGAGACGTTGGTAAGTCTTAGGATTTACCCTTGCGAACTGGTAAAAGCTGAATCGGAGACTCCCACCTCCGCCGTGCAGATTCAGAAGTGTTTCTTCGTTGTAAATTTTTAGTTCTCAGACCTTTCACACCGCTGCGTAGCTTCAGTCCGTACCGAGTACTGCGCGCGCATGTACGGTCATCGTTACGACTCTTTCTAGGGGTTTGTTTCTTGTGCAACTTTGCATCGAAATGAGTGACGTCAGGCGTAACAGATTTTATGAACTTTTGAGTGAATCAGTCTTTAAGAAAAAGGACAACAATTTTTGTGTAACTACTGAGAAATATCATAGTCTGTGAAGTGAACTGAAAATGCAAAAATTGTTACCAATGAAACATTTGTTCACTACAGACGTTTGAAGCGATATTATGTTCCGAGCATCGGACGTGAGGAGAAATTCATACCACCAGCATCTGCTGGGAAAGAAGAAATTCGTTATTACGTTTGTTTTGATTAACTGTTGAACGTAATACAAGACATCTAAGTTGCTATAGGCCACGGCGGCTGAACTCGGATGATTATGGAAATGAATCGTAAATACAGGAATGTGGCTATTGAATCAATTGTTATATATTTGAAGCTATGTGAAAAACGTCAAAAACAACAAAAAGTGCTGAAAAGCAGTGTTGTAGCGAAACCTATCACACACAGTGAAATGAATTCATGATGCCGAATCGACTTAATCGACATGCAGGCAAACTCAGACAGTAAATCGAAGTTCATGCTTGTATACCAGAATCATCTGACAAAATTTTCTATCCTCCAAGGACTAACTTCGAAAAAAACTGATTATACTTTTTCTAATATCTTTGTATAACATTTTTCACCAGTTTTAATACGGAATAATACTCATTATAATCATAATGGAATGCAGTAATATTTAAATAGCTTAATTTTGCAATCAGTACAAACTATTCAATAAAGGCTAATATGATACTTTTTGTGAATGCGGTTTTACCATTTCGTATGGGTAAATCCTAAGAGTTAACAGTGGCTGTTAGTAACAGCCAAAACTCTATGCATGTAATAAGATATTTCGGACTATTACTACAGCCGGCCGGATTGGCCGAGCGGTTCTAGGCGCTACAGTCTAGAACCAAACGACCACTACGGTCGCAGGTTCGAATCCTGCCTTGGGCATGGATGTGTGTGTGATGTCCTAAGGTTAGTTAGGTTTAAGTAGTTCTAAGTTCTAGGGGACTGATGACCTCAGCAGTTAAGTGCCATAGTGCTCAGTGGCATTTGAACTATTACTACAACACGATGGTAAATGTTGAGTTTTACAGGTAAATTCTAGGATTTACCAATCACTTCACTTTTACAGTAACGTATAGATGTAGGAGGCAACGGCCATGCCACTGTGGTAACATCGGTTTCGGTCAGATCACTGAAGTTAAGCGCTGTCGGGCTTGGCTAGCACTTGGATGGATGACCGCCTGGGTCTGCCGAGTGCTGTTGTCAAGCGGGGTGCACTCAGCCCTTGTGTGGCCAACTGAGAAGCTACTTGATTCACAAGCGCGTAAATACCCAGATCATGCATTATTAGTTAGAGGCGACTTCAGCCTATGGAGTAGAGACTGAAATATCTATGGATTCATTGCAGAGGGTACAGACAGACGGTCAGGCGCAGTACTTTTGAAAACGTTTTCTAAAAACTGTCTTGAGCAGCTAGTTCGGCAGCCCACATGCAATGGAAATACCTTAGACCTTGTAGCTACAAATAGGACGGATCTTACCGACAATGTTAGTATAGAAACGGGGACTAGCAATCCTAATGTCATTATAGAAACTATGGTTACGAAAGTTAATAAATCAGTTAAGAAGGCTACGAGAGTGTTTCTGCTAGACATAGGAGATAACCAGTTGTTAGTATCTCACTTACTGAACTGGCATCACTTAGTTCTAGTAAGATGGACGTGGAGGAATTAGGAGCAAAGTTTAAGCGGATTGTAAATCGTGGTCTGAAGAATGATGTGCCTAGTAAGGGGATTAAGGGCGAAAAAGACCCATTATGGTTTAATAACGAGATTCTGAAAATGCTGAGGAATCAGAGGCTGTTGCACTCTCGGTCCAAAAGGTAACGCGCAAATGACGACAAGAAAAGGTTAGTAGAGATTCGTGCGTCTGTAAAAAGATCTATGCGCTAAGCATACAACTACCACCTGCGTCATACCGTAGTAAAATATCGGGAAGACAATCCGAGAAAATTCTGGTTCATTGTAAAATCGTTAAGTGAGTCTAAGGCTTCCATCCATTCACTTGTTGACCAGCCTGGCGCGCCAGTTGAAGATAGCAAAACGAAAGCCGAAGTTTTAAATCTCACGCCCAAGAAATCGTTTACGCAAGAGAATCGTAAAAGCATATCATCATTAGACTATTGAACAAGCTCCCGTACGGACGACATACGAGTAGTAATAAGCATCGCTGGCGTAGACAAACATCTACAGGATTTGAAAATAAATAAGTCACCACGTGCGGAAGGAATCTCAATTCGGGTTTTGTACTCTACGGCATTGGCCCCTTACTAAGCTTGCGTTTATCGCGAATCTCTCGTCCAGCGCTAAGTCCCAAGCGACTCGAAAAAACCACAGTTAACTCCTGT
The DNA here is from genome assembly GCF_023864345.2 of Schistocerca serialis cubense. Lineage (NCBI taxonomy): Eukaryota > Metazoa > Arthropoda > Insecta > Orthoptera > Acrididae > Schistocerca > Schistocerca serialis. Next base: position 186,286,543 of record NC_064646.1, on the reverse strand, counting down.
GTATAAGAAGAGCTAAATAACGGACCCGCAAAATCACAAACCAATATCCCTAACATGGATTTGCTGCAGAATATTCTCAATTCGAATATAATAAATTGTCTTGAGACCCAGAAGCTTATGCCCAAGAATCAGCATGGTGTTAGGAACAGTCGCTCGCGCGGAACACAGTTTGCTCTTTTCTCACATGATATACTGCGAACTATGGATGAAAAACGACAGGCAGATTCTGTAGTTCTAGATTTCCGTAAAGAATCTCACGCATTATCCCAGTGCAGGCTGCTAAAGAAGGTAAGAGCATATGGAATAGGTTCACAGAAACGTGAGTGGCTCGAAGACTTCGTAAGATGTAGAACTCAGTACGTTGTCCTCGACGGCGAGTGTTCATGAGAGACGAGGGTGTCGTCAGGAGTGCCTCAGGGAACTGTGACAGAACCGGAATTATGCTCTATATACATAAATGATTGGGTGGACATGGCGGACAGCAGTCTACGATTGTTTGCTGATGATGCCGTGGTGTACGGTAAGGCGTCGAAATTGGTTGACTGTAGGACCATAGAAGGTGACTTAGACAAAATTTCTAGTTCTAAATGTAGAAAAAAGTAAATAAATGCGGATGAGTAGAAAAAAAACCTTTATTGTAGGATAAAGTATTTGTAGTATCCAGCTTGACAGTCACGTCTTTAAATATTGGGGCGTAGCGTTGCAGACCGACATGAAATGGAACGAAAGTGTGAGGATTGTTCTCGGAAAGGCGAATGATCGACTCCGATTTATTGGGAGGACATAGGACGCTAGTGCGTCCTATTCTTGAGTACTTCCCGAGTGTTTGGGATCCGTCGGCCGGAGTGACCGTGCGGTTCTAGGCGCTACAGTCTGGAACTGAGCGACCGCTACGGCCGCAGGCTCGAATCCTGCCTGGGGAATGGATGTGTGTGATGTCCTTGGGTTAGTTAGGTTTAATTAGTTCTAAGTTCTAGCGGACTGATGACCTCAGAAGTTAAGTCGCATAGTGCTCAGAGCCATTTGAACCATTTGTTTGGGATCCGTGAAAGGTCGGAATAAAGGAAGACATTGAAGCAACTCAGAGACGAGCTGCTAGATTTGTTATTGGTAGGTTCGAACAACACTCAAATGTTGCGGAAATGCTTTGGCAATTCAAATGGGAATCCCTGGAGGGAAGGCGACATTCTTTGCGGAGAACACTATCGAGAAAATTTAGAGAAACAGCATTTGAAGCTGACTGCTGCGCGATTCTGTTGTCTCCACTGCGCGTAACGACCGCGAAGACGAGTTGCGAGAAATTAGGGCTCATACGGAGGCATTTAGACGTTTCAGCCCCGTTCAATCCGCAAGTAGAACAGGAAAGGAAATGAACAGTAGTGGTGCAGAGTACCTTCCGCCACTCACCATACCGTGGCTTGCTGAGTGCGTATACTGATGTAGATGTAGATATAGATGTAGAAGAGTCCGTGATGGTAAAATTACGGAGATACGAGCCCACACAAAGGCTTCAGAACAATCGATCTTGCCGTGAACCACTAGCGACTGAAACAGGAAAGGGTTGGAAGTGTCAAATGGTACGGAAAGAGCCCTCCGCCACACACCATAAGGTGGTTTGTTGTGTATAGATGTAGAAGTAGAATTGACGGGGACTGCAGCTTCGGACAGCTTCGTGAAGGCAAAGACCGGAAGGAAGAAAATGCGACAAAGAACACGAAAAGAAGTACCCGAGTTGTGTGTGTGTGTGTGTGTGTGTGTGTGTGTGTGTGTGTGTGTGTGTCGCTCTCTCGACAGGGTTCCACGTCGGCGGCAACTCGAGCTCATTTAGCGAACTGGACTCTCCGGTCCTTTATCTCGCGTGGCGCCGAGACTTGCAGGAGGTCGCGGAGGCGGGAGGGAGCCACTTCTCGTTAGTTGGGGGGTGAAAAAAGGCCGCAGGGCGGAAGGAGCCCGTGCTGACGACTGCCGGCTCCTGGCCCGTGGCCCGCGGCTCGTGGGTGGGGCGGCGACAGCTCGGCTGGCGGGGGCGGCGCCGGCGCCGCGTCGGCCTGGCACGGCCGCGTCGCTAATAAATTGATTGTCGTTTTTCGGTTCGTGCCTAATCTGATCGCCGCCGGAGTTAAGCAAGTTTTTTGATCGCGTCGCGCGAGGCCGCGCTGCCGCCGGCGGTGCGACCTGGGACGGCGTGGTACTGGCAGCCACGCGTGTGCGCTCTGTGTGTGTGTGTGTGTGTGTCGCTCACTACTACCTCCGCCCCCCACCCCACGTCTTCAGCACTCTTTACTACACCACCCCTCCCTTCGCCCGTCCCGCCGTTCCTCTTTCACAGCCTTCCCTCGCCCGTCGCCCACTACACGGCCATTTCTCCGCTCGCGGTATAAACTTAATGCCTTTAAATTGAAATTCTCCGATGTGCGGCTCACCGCCGCCGATAAGATCTGACCTCAAACAAAATTTGAACCGATAATGGCGCGCCGGCGTCGTCGCGGCCAGCCACGGCGGGGGGCGGGGACGGTGCCGCCTCCACGACATATTTTACCGCCGCCTGCGGGCGGCTTTATAAAACGCGAGGCCCATTTCGAGTAGGTATCTGCTGGCGATTGTTACGGGGGCGGGCGGCAGCTCGCGATGGCCCCACGCCGCCCCCGCCAGCCCTTTCGCTCGCAGTAGCAGCGGCGGCAGTCGTCGTCTCCTCTTTCTCCCCTGCCCTCCCCCCTCCCTCTCTACTGGTGTTCTCCCGCCACGCCTCCCACCTCTTCTTTTTAGCCTTTTCGTTAGAACAGAAATAGGTTTTGTCAGGCGGGTTGCGTGATTTGTGTCGTTTCGGCGGCGCGTACCGGCGTGGGGTGCGGCGGGGGGGATGTGAACGTAAATATTAGTGATCACACACACACGCACACACACTGAGAGAGAGGGAAAGAGAAAGGCGTGCCAACGACAGTTGTCGTGTGCTGTGGAGCACGAGCGCGTTTACTGATCACGCTCGGGCGCGTGCCTGTCAGAGCAGAAGCAGGTGACAAACCCAGCTGTGAAACAACACAGGTGCCCTCCCTTCCAGCTCCTACAACTGCCTGATTAGTTTTATCTGTGCTTCAGACAGTACCCAAATAGCCCTTCACGCAACGTCATACACTGTCCAGTCACATTATTATGATCACCTGTCAAAAGCTCGAGTAACAGTGGCGGCCGCTGGCATCTGAAGCTGGATCTTGCACCGAAATTTCAAAGTCGAATTTTTCTATGACAATCTTGCAAGGTAGAAAATTCTTTAACTCGGCACCTTGTTTCTCGTCATTCGTTATAACACTCCTAGAATTCATGGTTCATGAAAGTCACAAAATTCAGTCTGTTAAATCCAATTTAAGATCCTGCTAAAGAATAGAGATGTATCTGTGACCGAAAAAAATCTGTGGTAATGAGCATTCTACGGTTTTTCGACTATCTACACTGCTCAAAACAATTAGGGGATCAGGTGAGATATCATGCACAATATACATAATATGGTAAAGTATTTTATTCAGATATCGCTTACAAGTGTAATTTGGATGTGATACAGTACCATATTTTGCTGTCTCAGCGCTTTGCTTGAAGTTTAAATGACGTTTACGTAGCGCGAGGCACCATGGGACTACCATAAAAGTGAAACAGTTATTCTCGTTGCCCTCTAATATGGTGTGTGATCAGCTCGGACGGCCAGTACTGTTGCACACCTGCGTGGCATGGACAGTACGAGGTTATTAATCAGCTCTTGACGGATATTTGGCCATTCTTCCACGAGTGGAATATCCAGCTCTGCAACAGTTGTGGGAGGTGCTGGTCTGGCTGCAATGCGTTTGCCAAGTCTATCTCAGACATTCTCAATCGGGTTTAAGTCCGGTGAACAGGCTGGCCACTCCATTCGTTCAGTTCCTTCAGTTTCAGACATGTTGCCCACCAATGCAGCTCTGTGGGGACGAGTGTTATCGTCAACCAGAAGGAACTCATCTCCTATGGCACCAGCTTAGGGTAGATACGGCATATAGGTCCCTTCGTCCGCCAATACTGACTCCTGCCCACACTATTCGTCCACCACCATGATACGATGATGTTTTCTGCACATAAGCAGGATTGTTCCGAGTTCCACGTTCTCTCCAGATGAGGAAAGGACGATTGTCTGGCTGAACCCAAAATCGTGACTCATCTGTGAACAGCAATCGGCGCCATGCCTTACGACTCCAATCCTGATGTTCCTCCGTCCAGTTTCTGTGGGCTAAACGGTGCTTGGTTCTAATGGGACACACACCATAGGCCTCCGTACGTAGAGGCCACATTCCCGAAGGCGATTTCTGACTGTTCGTGTTGTATTGCACGTCCTGTTTCTCCCTGGAGGGTGCGTTGCAGCTGAGTTGCATTCAGCCTCCTGTCTCGACGGAGATAACTTTCATCTCTTGCTGACTTACCCGTTGACGACCTTGGCCTTTCCTTCTTTTAACGGTTCCTGTTATCTGAAATCGCGTCCAGGCTCTGGAGGTTACACTTTGGGACAATCCAATAGCTGCAGCCACATCCCTCTGCGTCTGTCCCGCTTCCAGCCGTCCTATGACTCTCCATACCATAGTTTCAGTTAAGTCACGTTGTTGTTGCATTGCACTACCTGCTCACTACACTATCTGAACCCAACCGCTTGTGTAATTCGTTTGGTAGAGTGAACACAAGTCAACACAAATACCCTCTGCAGCAACTTTCCGTTATTACCTCTATCTCGGTGACCGTAATGTTGTTTTCTCGACTCCGTAGAACTGACAGAAAGACGTCGAACCATTTTAGTTCATTCTACCGACGACAATACTTCAGAACCCAGATATCTGAACTGATCCCCTAATTGTTTTGACCAGCGTATAAAAACTATTTTCCTTGCGTAATGAGCTACGTAATTAGAGGAACTGACATACACTGTGAATTGTTTTGGATTTCCTTTAAAAACAGTTACGTCATCCAAATGATCTTATATTGCTGCGTCCAGTTCAACGCTAAAATTAATTAGTCCTCTGAAATCACCAGGGTTTGATGACGGTTCAGACTCCTTAAGGCCAATTCAAAGGACAGTTTATCAAAATATTTAACATATACCCACTACTCCTAACTTCTTTGTTACACTTAGCAACTTTCCCCCTACATCCTCCTCCCAATTGTTCGGCTACATTGACAGTTCCTAAAAGTGCCACTCTAAAACGTTATTACATGTAAGCAGCTGAAGATTTATGCTTTTTTTTCTTTGCTGCTCAGATGATTTATGTCCATAACTCTCCCCCTCGTCCATGATGGTTCCCACACTTAATAGTCATGAGTAGCGGAATAATGTGCTTTTAACTTAGACTAACGCGTTTTTAACTTCCTAGCCACATAACCAATCTCTGTTTTTACAGATATCCTTTTTATATGCTCTCTTAAATTCTCGATTTCCAGTACTAATATTTCGCACGATATTTACAACTGCTAATGATCGTCCAGACTCTTTACAGCAAGCTTTTCCACACAAGAAACGGAGGAAAACTCCGTAAACAGTAAATTATTTACGCTATTTATTTTTAATTGCGTTCCACAACCTCGAAACTATTTAAGAGATAGTTCTCACTGTTCAGAACGCACCAGATACAGCAACGTATAGGAAACAGCAGTATCAAGAACCAAAATATTCAATTACCTTAAAACATCACAACGTGATGGAACCTCTTAATAAAGATTTTTTACTTAAACTGCAATAACTGGGAAGGTGAAACTTTTTTATTTAAATTTTCTGCTTATATTGCTGAGTGAAATTGACTATACCGTCTCTTTGCTACTCTTAATCATATCAACACTGACCTACAAAATTTGCCCTCACTAATACAACTCAAACATTTCCTGTTCATTAATTACTCATAATATTCAAGAATAACCCGATCTGACTGCTTTAAAACTGATAACCTGACTTCAGATAATTAATACAAAAGAATGGCCCTGAATCAGTAGAAATCCTAACAATAACCTACACATTTCATAAGTCACTTACCTCACCAAAGTCTTCATTACACGAACTACTGCCATACAGAAAGCGCCAATACAGCCAGCTAAATAAAAGAATCTAACTACTGAAGGCTCTAACTACTGATAGGCATGTGGTTAGCAAAGGAAAGATTTTGTTGCAAAACAAACAATGTATTTTTACCTTAATAATGTGACAACCGGTTCGAAAATTACATAACCATCCATGACATCCAGTTCCAAAAATTATATAATCATCGACAAATCACATTCCCATGAACTACACACGTCCAGATCATCCGCTCGCGCTAATACTGCAAGCCTCCAACACTGCTAATTATTAACCTCTAACCCATATCACTCCTGACTACTTACACCCAACTTCCATCACCGCTGGCTGTTCACTTCCAGCTGCCAGTCCGACCACTCAGAGAGAGTCTGTTACAGAACGCGCACAGCGCAGTCAGAGATTTAATATAGAGCGCTATATAGCGCTACCAACATACAAGCATATAAACAGCCTACTTACAATGTATACACACGCTTCTTCGTACTAATATTCAAGAATGTGATAAATAAACATTACGGCCTGCAGTAACATAGACAATCGCAATATTCCAGTCCCTTTCCCAAATATCACATTGTTAGGATTAAATTTAAGCTCTATAAATGCTGAATACAGTTAGGGTGATGCGAAAATATTTCCTCCGAATTTCTGTCCTCAAACCAGATTTGTGGATGAAACAAAGTTATCATTGTTGTTGTAATATTAATACTGGAAACTCTGTGTGTGGTGGAATGGCGTATCTACCTACTTGGACAACAAAGTAACGTTGCAGGGGGAGAGAAAGGTGGGAGAAACGTCCTCCGCAGAGTGGTGTACCTAACAAGGCAACTGGAACTGTTTCTGAAGAGGGACTTTGCATGCCAACTGTAACAAACTGTGACGTCACAGGCGAGCGCACTACCTGGTACTACAGACAGGTCTCGATCCGACCCCGCTCGTAGTACAATGGAGTTGCCAGGGAGATGTGATGGGAGTGCGAATTCCCCCCGTTTTCTCCGAACCCGGCGGCGTTTCTGGGTCCGTTACAAAGCATTAGGACCTTGCACGAGCTAAGGTAGTTGACCGTAACATATTTCATTGTATATATTAGGCTTCCTAAGAAAAGAGGACATACGAAGGGTAAAATTATTGACAGTTGCGCAACACAGCAGTACTACCACGCACCGCCACTGATGAAGCACCTTTTGCAGCGCAGATAGCTGCGAGATGTGCGGGATGAGAGTCAATGAGGTTCTGAACGGTAGCGACAGGGATGTGGATCCGTACTGACCATAGTGCAGTGACCAGCTGTGCTAGGTTTCTCGGCCGAGGATCCATGGCACATACAGCCCGATGGAGGTCGTCCCACAGATGCTCGGTTGGGTTTAATCTGAGGAGTTTGGTGGCCAGAGGAGTAGGGTAAACTCATCTTGGTGTTCCTCGAACTACTCACGTACACTGCAACTTGTGTGACACTTTGTACTTCATACAGCGGAGGACACGGCCCCAAGAATAGAAGCAAACTTGTGTTGATCCATTACGCATACCAAAATGACAAGATCACTCGCGGAATGCCACGAAGACTCTCCCCAGACTGTAATGTTGTCGCAGGATGTTTGCTTTCAGACGTTTCACGCCGTACACGCCGACAGCCATCCGTCCGATGAGCACAAAACGTGACTCATCTGAAAGGAGTACCTGTCGCCACTTAGTAGACGCCTATTTGTGGTACTGGCGTGCAAATTCCAGCCTTCGTCAGTGATGAACGGCAGTCAGATCATAACCACAGGTGGAAGCATAAGCGGCCAAAGACACTACTAGCTATGGCATAACCAATGGCAAGCTAACATACTCCAACAAGCGACAAACGTCGGCAAGCCCCTGCATATCAGCAACGTCGACTGGAAATTAGCAGCTGCTATTAGAGCCGACCAACGGGCCACAACAGGGAAACCGGCGAGCTCGCCCACTGACGCAAAAACAAATCGTCGACAGCACCCAACACTGTGCATCCGATATATGACCTATCGGTCACAAAACGATGATAAACCTAACTGTTGCAGGTTGCTGACGCTGATCGATAGTTCAACACCGCCATCCAGCGGCAGTCGCCGAGCAACAGCACCCCACAACGTCAAAGGTATCGATATGCATGATACCCACTACTAACAAAGCTTACCCTCGAACGACCTATCGCACGCAGCAAGCCATCCGCTACTGCTCTTACCACCCGACCTAACTATCGCAGAGGTATTTTTTCCCTTGGCTCTGGCCTTGGCACTTATTTTCCTCTGCCCTTCAAACTGCTACCCTTCGTTCGACTTCGACCCAATCTATCTCCAGATGAGCGAGTATTAGTGGTTAACCAAAACCAGACGTACGTAAACATTGCAGTACCCACATCCTGCGCCGGCCGGTGTGGCCGAGCGGTTCTAGGCGCTCCAGTCCGGAACCGCGCGACCGCTACGGTCACAGGTTCGAATCCTGCCTCGGGCATGGATGTGAGTGATGTCCTTAGGTTAGTTAGGTTTAAGTAGTTCTAAGTTCTAGGGGACTGATGACCTCAGAAGTTAAGTCCCATAGTGCTCAGAGCCATTTGAACCACATCCTGCGACACCTCACTCTAGTGAAAACTAACCCTTATGCAGAGATGGCAGATCTTTTGAGTTGGCCATCATGCCGGTGTGGGCGTGGAGGGGCTCCACCTCTATATAAAAAAAAAGAAAAAAAGGCAGTCAGTATGGGTGCAAGAATCAGGCGCCAGCTACGGAGGTCCACATGCAGCAACGATCGCTGAGCTTTCGTTTTGATAGTAGCCACTTGGTTCATCTTTGCTGTCAGCTGCTCAACGGTTGCACATCTGTTCATCCGTACACATCTCCGCAGAGTCGTTAACCCCTGTCACCTACGGCCTGTGGTGCACCACAGCTGCTTCGGTGCCGGTTTTGGATAGCGCCATTTTGCCATGCGCAGTATAACTATGCCAGCTAGCGAGCAGTTTATAAGCTAAGCCGTTTCGGAAATGCTTCCACCTCAGTCCGAAAGCCAATTTCATATCCTTTGGATGTTTCCCGTGTCCTCCCCTCTGACGAGCTTTATACACACTCCACTGGTAGTGCTGCCACCTATCGTCTGAGAATAGTTATACCATGGTAAGCCGAACGTAAGAGGTAGTCGCATTAATGTGACTGGACCATGTATGATGATTATTCTTTAGTTTTGTCCTCATTACTCAGATGATATAGAGCGGATTCCCAACTTCAAATTTCTTCTGTCTTGCGAAAACACCTGCAGTCCCTTCACATGCGCTGTTTATAATCACTCGCAAATATTACAGATTACAACATTAATGTACATCAGGTGACGTGACGATATGCCGAACCATAACACTGATATACAGTAGGGCAAATACTCAACAATGACACAACTTTCTTACGTTAAGTCGCCGTGCTGATCTAGCGGGTAGAGCACTCGACCCTGATCCTGCAGGCCCCGGTTCAGTCCCTGTTAGCAGCGAGGATTTAACTTCAGTCCCTCCAGGATGGTCACAGCTCACTCGGTCTAGTATCAAACTGAGTACTGGTAAGTTTTCAGGGGATAAAATCTTACCAGGCCGAAGGGCTCGCCACCTGCATCTTTCTAGTGCCGCGGCGAACGGAACGCTGGACTCATCCCGCAGTCAGGCCAGAAGCGTTCACAAGTTGAGCTCCATGGATTCTCCCTTTAACTTGGACAGGGAGCAGCTACAAGGCTCCTCTTCGCTGGATTCTACTGCCTCCTATCTGCCACCAACCACATTCTATGCCCATCCGCTGCAAATTCTTTTGGGTTAAGTCTCTCTCCAAATTCCCTTAGGTTTATCTATTTGGTGTTCTTCCACGGGTAGTAAAGTCAATGGATTTCAAAGACGATAGGCGTTCGTCCATCCGAGCGACATATCGTTCCAAACAAGGCGTTTGGTTCTCATCAGCCTTCAGTATCTGGTCTGTTGCAGATGTAATCCGGCTCACAATTATGCTCGATTGTCCATTCATCCAAGTGATCTCATCATATGTCGGAACGTAGATCTTCCTTAAAGCTTTATCACTGCCGTTTTCTGAATTTTTCTGTTTTTCAGGTTTTAAATGTCACTTTGCGTAACACAGTTTCTATCTGTTCATATGTCACCTGACTGCAATGAAATGTGCAACAAGTAAACTTTAATCTTGATCACAGAAAATCTCTAGACTTTACCTCAAATCAGTGTTCCGATGTATCTCCTACTTTGAAGTATTCTACACGTGCGTACAATATGCTCTGTATTTCCTGGAAGCTGATGCGGACTTCCGTGGTGCGTGCGGCGATCTCTTCTTGACACTGATTCGTAGGTAAATTATTCAGTGATGTACTGGATCTACAGTTATTCCTTTCGAGTCATAACTTATTAATACAACTTTACTTTACTGTGCCAAGTGTTACCGTACAACATCGGGTGATTCAAAAAAGAAAGAACAGAGTTCAGTTGTTTATTACAGACAAACTGTAAAATACAGAAACACATTGCGCATGGCACCGGATAGAGGGAGTTTCAAAGTTCTTTCGCAGCTGTGCTGCCATTTGTTTGTTACAACTTGCCAACTACATTACAAGAGAAATCATTTTTTGTGTTGGAACTCGAGCTAAGTCAATCCATTCTTCAACTGTAACGTGCATTCCGCCGTCGATTCGGCAAGAAGCCGATCTGCACAAGCAGATTTAAGACTGGCATAAAAAATTCGTGGAATCTGGTTACAAACGCCAAGGGAAGAACACTGGCCCTCACGCACGTCTGAAGAAAATGTGGAGCGTATTCGAGATGTGATCGCACGGAGCCCTCGGCAGTCCACAAGACGAGCGGGCCAGGAACTTCAACTTCCTCAAATGACGGTGTGCTGAGTTGTGAAAAGACGCCTGCATATGCAGCCTTACAAGTTGTAGTTATAGTTACTCCAACAACTGGGTTCTGGCGAACCATAACAGCAGGTACAAATTTTGTATTTCAGTTCTCGAGGATATGCCAGAGGAAACTTTATCCAAACGACTCATCTTTTCTGACGAATCAACGTTTGATCTATTTGGTAAGAAAACCGCCATAATGTAAGAATTTGGAGGTCGTCGTCGAATATGAAAGAGATTCGCCGAAACCCAATGTGTTTTCTGCCGTTTCTGTTCACAAAGTTTATGGATCGCTCTTTCTTGCGGGCGGAGCTGTGACAGAAATGACATACCTGGACAGGCTGCAAAACGATGGATTGGAAGAGGTGGAAAACAATATCTTTTTCATTATTTTTGGCCTCCCAGGTCACCAGATCTCACACCTGCGATATTTTTCTGTAGCGGCACACCCACGGCAGCTACTATTCAAGAACTTAGGAATCGAACTGTTGAATCTGTCGATTCAATGACCAGTGATACGTTGATTCGTGTGGAATTGGACTATCGTTTCGATGTTTCCTCGAGCAACGCATGCTGCTGAAGGTGAGTGTATAGTATAGTGTCTGTGCAAACTTCTGCTATTCAGTGACACGCTCAATCTGTCTTATCTCTCATAGTTTGTCTGTATTAAACAGCTGCAATCTGCCCTTCCTTTTGATTTACCCTGTATTACCATTGACTGCAACTCGTTATTTCACCATGTTCACCACTTTGTTTAAATAAAACACGTTCGATAATCTTCCTATTCAATAGTCGTACCTATCTTGTGCCCTCAGCGTACTGACTAAAATTGTTGGTTATTTCAGTATATCTACAACACTCCATATGACTCGCCATCGTTGACTCTTACGTCCACCACTTTCGACGTCCTATCCTGCTCTGTTGTGTTGTGACGATACCTTGGCCTCCCATCCAGTGGTTTTGCGTCCCTGCGTCCCACTATGTGCTTTTCACCGGTTGAACCACATTGTTTCACGTGATTTGCCAATGACTGCAATACTCTTCCAAACGATTGCCTTCCTTACCGGTACTTTTTTATCATCAAATTGCTGCATGAAAACTGCTGAATTAAGGTAAAATTAGATATTCGTTTCTCTACCAAAAATTTTAATCATTTACCATCTAATGACAATGTAAAGTAACATCGAGCGTTTCCGAAGATGTTGACACTCTACAACTTTCCAGGTGAAAACTAGAGACTCTAATTTTAGCAATCATACAGTACTATGGGTTGACCAGTGTATAGCTGGAGTTAGAAATTCCTTGACAGTATGGGGATTTAAAAAGCTAGCGGAAACTGTAGTACGACTGTTCTCTGACCTGAATCTCACTTTGATCTCTGCCTCTCGCAATGCATCCTCTGTAAAGATCACCCTCAGATATTTAAAATAATGAACTCTATGGCAGGATCTAGAGTGGTTGCAGTGGGTCTCTTAGATAGGCATGAGTCCTACCATAATTTTAATTCGAGACTCTTCCATGGTCCGTGCTTGCATACAAAAACAACTATATAAGATTGTGGGTCCGCCATGATGCAAAACACTTTTGTTATTTATTTATGTATGTTTTAGAATCAAAGAACCTACTGATGATGGTGATATCTGTCGCTGAAACTAGGTTGGGAAATAAATGAATAAATAATAAAAGTGTTTTGCATCAAGGCGGGAACGAAATCCTATACCGTTGTTCATGAGTCCTACGATACGTATGTACAGTTAATCGTATAAACAGTGACTTAAATTTAACGCACAACAGGTGCATCTGGATTTGAATCATTACGTACAGTTGTATATTAAATAACTAAAGAATGTTCCTGCGATGTTGGTACAGACTTCCAGGAATGCTCGAGAAGAGCGAATATATCAATTTTAGACAAGAAGCTTGTACAGGAAAAAAGCTACAAGCGAAATTAACAGAATTTCAAACTTATCTTTGTTTTACTTGTGATGTGAAAAATTAAGTAGATACATGTTCATAATAATTTTATTTATCCACGCAGCTTCGTCAATGAGCTACACTCATCACATTTGGTCAAAATGACTTTTCAAAAATTGTACACAGACATATCCAATACAAATCTTTCGTACCCATCACGAACAATCGCGGTATGGTTCGAACAATGATTCAGGCAGCGAGAATTATAACCATTAGGTCCGCTTCTATCTGGACAAGTTTCCTGCACACAAAAATCTTCTCATGATCCCACGAGAAGAACACAAGGGGAGACAGATCAGGCGAACGAATAGGATTTTCCTCATGCAGGAATCCAGGAGTACGATGTGCAAAGTGATCCGGGTCTCCATAGCAATTTAACGACATGTCAGGTGTCAAATCTACCAACGTCGTGAGACCTTCACCTCGTTGTCAATTTTTCCTTTCCACTGAGTTATTCATATCGCCCCATTTTTCTTCTCTCCTCTTTATGCAATAACGAGAATGTAATTTACATAATGAGGCAGGTCTAGTGTGTATAACTCTGCCGTAGAAGAGTTCGCTAACGTACTCCAGTTCGGTATTTCTCGAGTGTGCGTTGGTGCTTGAGGAGACAAAGGATTTATCCTTTTGGTTTTCCCTGAATAACGACACCAGTCAAAGTTCTCTTGATTTATGGCAGTGAAACCATCCTTAGGTTGAGGTTTATTAGTTCGAATGCAGTATGGCCGCGCCTGATAAATGAGTACATGCAAACGTTTATTCTTAGTGACGCCTTCAAAAGCATTTTCACGAAGTCTGACTTCGGCGTGTTTGCACGACATACACTATGTGATCAAAAGTACCCGGACACCTGGATGAAAATGACTTACAAGTTCGTGGCACCCTCCAGCGGTAATGCTGAAATTCAACATGGTGTTGGCCCATCCTTAGCCTTCATGACAACTTACATTCTCGCAGTCATACGTTCAGTTAGGTGCTGGAAGGAGTGCTGCGCCGAGGAGAGGTGTCGACGTCGGTAGGTGAGGCCTGGAACGAAGTCGGCGTTCTAAGACATCCCAAAGGTATTCTGTAAGATTTAGGTCAAGACTCTGTGCAGGCCGGTCCATTAGAGGGATGTTATTAATGTGTAACCACTGCGCCACAGGCTGTCGGTTATGAACAGGTGGTCGATCGTCTTGAAAGATGAAGTCGCCATCCCCGAATTGCTCCTCAACAGAGGGAAGCAAGAAAGTGCTTAAAACATCAATGTAGGTCTGTGCTGTGATAGTGCCACGCAAAACAACAAGGGAAGGAAGCCCCGTCCATGAAAAACACGACCACACCATAACACCACCGCCTCCGAATTTCACCGTTCTCACTACACGCGCTGGCAGATCACATTTACCGGGCATTCGCCATAAGCTCACCCTGCCATCGGATCGTCACAATGTGTATCGTGATTCGTCACTCCACACAACGTTTTTCCACTGTTCAATCGTCCAATGTCTACGCTCCTTACATCAAGTAAGGGGTCATTTGGCATTTACCGGCGTGATGTGTGGCTTATGAGCAGCCGCTCGACCATGAAATCCAAGTTTTCTCACCTCCCGCCTAACTGTCATAGCACTTGCAGTGGATCCTGATACAGTGTGGAATTCCTGTGTGATGGTCTGGATTGATATCTGCCTATTACACATTACGATTCTCTTCAACTATCGGCGGTCTCTGTCCGTCTACAGACGAGGTCGGCCTGTACGATTTTGTGCTGTACGTGTCCCTTCACGTTTCCATTTAACTATCACATCGGAAACAGTGGACCCAGAGATGTTTAGGAATGTGGAAATCTCGCGTGCAGACGTATGTCATAAGTGACACCCAATCACCTGACCACGTTTGAAGTCCATGAGTTCCGCGGAGCGCCCCATTCTACTCTCTTACGATGTGTAATGACTACTGCGGTCGGTGATATGGAGTACCTGACAGTAGGTGGCAGCACAATGCCCCTAATGTGAAAAACATATGTTTTGGGGGGTGTCCAGGTACTTTTGGTCACATAATGTATTATTGAGCATAGCAGTTTCGTTTTCCTGATGAATTCTTCTCGGGTTATCAGCCGAGTCGTGGCGTCGTTTTGTCGCAACGTTTCAATGAGTTTCGTACCCATGATCGTCTGGCCAGAAGATGATGGGTACGAAACTCATTGAAACGTTGCGACAAGACGACGCCACCACTCGGCTGATAACCCGAGATGAAATCATCAGTTGAGTACGCTGAGAGAGATTGCAATCGCATAGTTTCCTTCTCATTCCACTTCCTAAAAGAACGGGACAGTTCTTACCCATAGCGAGATGGCACCCTCCACAGTGCAACCGCTTTAAATTAATGACTGTGTAGTTAGTTGACGTACGTCCTTCGCCTCCAACATATATACTGAATTGTACTGCCAACTTTCCCATACGAGTGTATCCAGTTCTTTTACAGTACTTGCTAGACTGTTTGTTGATATGCTAGAATCTGAAACATCTGTAACATTGGCGGGTAGGGGAACTATGTGGTAGCGCTTCCCGTACAGTCCCATGAAGGTGCTTGGGAAACAATTGTGAACAGATGGTTAGACAACTTCTTTGGTGTTTAATAACAACTGGTTTCTCTCACAGCGAGTGCCAGTTCTCAGGCCACAAGATTATCATACTGGATTACAGTTATTCCAATGGATTCTAAGTCGGAGCGCTTAAGATTGGCAAATCACTGCTCGCTTTTGATTTGTGAACGGTCCGCCCCCGGTAGCTGAGTGCTCAGCGTGACAGACTGTCAATCTTAAGGGCCCGGGATTCCCTTCAGAATGAGACACGTCAGGCTGCGCTACGCCAACAAAATTTACATTCTGGACACCGTGGCGAACCCCAGCCACAGAAGAGCCAAGAGAATGTACTGGGCCCTCAGGGGGAAGCCGGCAAAAAACAAAATTGAACACGAAGTCTCGCAATACAATTGGAAACAAATATGGTGAAACCTCTCGGAAAACGTGTTGCCTAAACATGCGAAGGAGGCATACCTCGTCGCAAGTGACAAGTGCGACGTATGTGCCATGACCGACACCCTCGGGCACCGATTCACCTGCGGGAATGCCATCAACATCTGGGAAGCATGCCAGCAGATGGTGGCCCACATCAAGAGAACGGTGCCGGGAAGCATCACAGTGGAAGCAATCACCGCCCCAGACTGCAACCCATTTCCGCGACCCAAGCGACTGGCGACTCTCTGGATCCTCGCCATGACGGCACCCACCATCGTAGCGCGGAGGCAGACTGACCAGCTGGTCTTCCTGATGGGCCTCTGGGAGGAGAACAAGACGGACCAGCAGCACAGGCGCTACCGCGAGAACTTCAGAAACTTCCTGCAGATTCCACTGCAGACAGCGATCGCCAGAGTCCTCCCCAGCCTGTGACCCTCAGCACCGCCACCAGCCACCCCACCACACTCACCACAAGAATAACGTGTGCAGTGATAGTGAATAAGTGCAACAGAAAAGATAAAGTGCTTTCTTCTCTCGCATCAAATGGTGAAGTATAGTAATAGAAAGTGTTTCTTCTTAGTGAAATCAGTGATACAAAGTGCTTCTCACCAAACATCTGTCATGCTCGCACCCAAAACAGTGTCAGAAGTATTCCCAGTAGCACTACCAGTTTTTTTAATAATTTTTTTCATTATTTGTACTATATTGTCTAGGAGACAAGCATTACTTAGTGAAAAGTGCCAACTACTCATAATTTTTTTAAAAATGATTTTCTTTACAATGTGCCTATAAAATTATATTGTTTACTCACACTCTTATTTCTGCTTCTCTTATATAATATGACAAAATTTTCTCTCTTCTTCAATTTAT
Source organism: Schistocerca serialis cubense (assembly GCF_023864345.2). Taxonomy (NCBI): domain Eukaryota; kingdom Metazoa; phylum Arthropoda; class Insecta; order Orthoptera; family Acrididae; genus Schistocerca; species Schistocerca serialis. The sequence goes on along the minus strand of NC_064646.1, from coordinate 186,269,741 downwards.
GTATAATCTGTAGTACATGTAAAAAAGTTTCTTCCGCTTGTGCTCCATCTATCATGGTGATGTTTCCCTCATACTGTCCCACCTAACAGTGTAAACTAGAGGAAGAGATCAAATCAGAATACACAATGTGCCTGTGGATCACAAGTGCATGACATGTAGAAACATAAACTCAAAATCAATGTGTCGATGCTACATATAAATTGTTATGCCTCTCCTGCAATGTCTACCCCCCTCACAAAAAAAAAAAGGTGACAAATGGCCATGTAAAAGGGTTCAAGGAACAACAATAAGAGAAAAGCGAAAAAGGAAAAAAAAATAAAAACGAAAACCTATAAAATGACAGTAATATTAACCAACACTAGGAATATAATAGGTTAATAGAGTAAAATGTCTTTTTTAATGTATCGTTGTTAATACAGTAAATAAAAATATATGGTTACAAAAAAAGGTTCGATTCCCGGATGGGTCGGAGATTTTCTCAGCTCAGGGACTTGTGTTGTTCTAATCATCATCATTTCATCCCCATCGACGCGCAAGTCGCCGAAGTGGTGTCAAATCGATGATGATGATGATTAGTGTTTTAGGGCGCACAACAGCGAGGTTATCAGCGCCCGCTGTCAAATCGAAAGACTTGCACCAGGCGAGCGGTCTACGCGACGGGAGGCCCTCGTCACACGCCATTATTATTATTATTATTATTATTTGTGAATGAGGCGGGATTTACGAAAAGTTAGATAATAAATTACCACAATAATCAAGTGCGTGCAGATACAAATCTTCGAGCTACCACGGAAGCCAGGCTTTACCATAAATGTATGGGCAGGAATTGTAGGTAACTGCCATAGATAGAAACGCTTTACTGGGCAAATTGATAGATACTGTTTATCATCAGCTCCTAGACAATAAAATACCAACGTTGTTGGAGAACATCACCATAATGGTTACTATTACTGGTAACATATAAATGATCATGGCAGGATTATTTTGTTGCTAACCGACTTGTCGTGATTGAAATATGACTCTGCCCCTCATAAAATTTTTTACAGATAGCTATATTTCATTTGAATTATTGAACAAAAAGATCAGAGTGTCACATCCGATTTTCCTTGTGAGTAACTGATTTTGTCTTTCGTGAATACATTAATGATTTGTCAGGACTGATATATATGTAAGTCTTGAGTTTATTTTCAACATTCTGTTCAGATGATTTATTTAGCAAACATGGTTCATCCAATCTGAATATACACAATGAAACCACTCTCATGAATGTAATACTCATGTATGGTTCCCACAATACATGAGCATTAACTTCAGCAGTATGTCAACACTGAATAGTGATTGGGAAATGCCGAGATAAGTTCACAAGAAACAAAAGCAAAAAGAAAATGTGGTTTCAGATAGAACAGTCGTGATCACACACTCATCGATTCACCAAAGGAAAATTGATGGAGGTAAATCTCCATAGTGATAATTATGGGGCCCACTACATACCCTGCGGAGAAGTATTGGTTGAATCCTGGGCATGTGCCAATTTGTGAAAACTCCGCTAAAGTCCATAGCACGAAAATGAAGAAAATATACACACATGTAGGTATTCGTTCAAAGTCACACACTAAATACATCCAAATACCTCTATCCACAGAGTGTCTTAAGACACGTCTGTTACCACACTCTCTCAATGTCAGCAACAAAGTATTCTTCAGCTGGACGAGTGGTAACCACTTTTTCTATCCTCTGTAGTAGGGGTAGCCACCAGAGATGATTGCAGCACTCACTTGCCAACTTACCTTTGACTATCTGCTTACACAACTGCCCTGGTGATCAAGTTAAACCTCTCTACATTTCGGTCTAAGCTACGACTAATGGAAAAACTGACGCAGCAGACAACCGCTACTGGGCGCAATTATGAAACTCACATTTATTCATCTCAGTTACACATAATGGGTTAAATAACAGGAAAGAGATATAGAAAGCACACAGGTCCACAAGTACCAAAATAAATATCAGGGGCAAGACCACTCCCTTCCTCCCAAAAGGCTTGCTTCATTCAGCAAACAGGCAGCGAGTGGCAATGGAAACAATGTAGGTAGCCTGTTTGTATGTGGGCAGCGCTATAAACTGTATTAATATCGTTGACAGCGCTCTGCGTCCTCGGTGAGAGATTCAGTGGTTGGACGGAGTAGCAGTTAGTGAGTGGATAGGGAAGTGTATGGACATGATATTCTTAGTGGAGACTCTGTGTTGGTAGGACATGCATTGTAAAGTGAGACGAAGTGATGTTTTTACAAGAAAATCCACAAGGAAATGTATTAGGATAGATAAATGGTTAATAATGTTTGGTCATTGGAATTACTGAAAACTACGTAATTTTTGGAACTGGATGTCACATGAATAAGGTAAAATTTTCTAAATAAATTATTTGATCTTTTTGCTAACCGTATGCCCCCTAGTAGTTAGAGTCTATAATAGTTAAAATCTTTTTATTTAGCTGGCTTTTGTTGCTACTTGCTGTAATTGCTGTATTTCGTGTTATGAAGATTTAGTATGGGGCAAGTGACTTATGAAAAAGAATGGGGTTTTCACTATCGAGATTTGTGATTGAAATGAGTTTAGGCAATTAACAGAGTTGGAGGTAGTTTCACATTTCTTTAATTTCATATTTTTTGGATTTGTATTATGTTAGGATTTCTTACAATTCACGGCCATTGTTTTGTGTTAATTATTGGAAGTGATGTTGTCAATGTATAGTAGTCAGATTGCGTTGGGCTTGTATATTATAGATAATAATATATAGAGTTGTCTTTGTAAGGCAAAATTCTGTAGGTCAATGTTTAATAAAAAAAAAAAAAAATTAAAGAGGTAGTTTCACCTTCCGACCATTAGCCGAGGATGCTTCACTGTAATCTTCTGATTTCCTTTTAGTTTGAATAATTAGTATATGATTAGAAATTGTCAATTAACATGACGGCCAATGTGAAAGTTGGTTTTGTTTCTCCGCGGCAAAGAATTAATTTTGCAGTTAAAAAGAAGGCGTTTGCAAATTGCAAAGACGAAATCACGAAGTCAAACGAACGCGTGTCCAGCTTACAATTTATAATCAGTGCTCTGAATATATCGATATCTCGAGTTTTCAGAATGGAAAAAGCGAGCCGAATACTCGACAAGTTCCACAAAGCATCGCGTCTGCTAGCGAAAAGCGGATTAAAGTCAATTACAAAAACAGCACGCAAGAACTGCAAAATCACGTAAACGGTTAAAGTACCGGTGACATAATCTTTGTGCACGAGAACCCTTTTGAAGTGCTTTCAACTGTAGACTGTGATATCTCAACGAGCTGCGTCGAACAACATGAAAAGAAAAAGAATATCGGAAACAAATAACGACAGGGTCGCTTTCAACCACAGGAAAAAGAAATTCAATCGTGAGTGTAGTCGCCGATACTGAATCAAAATGAAGTGTTCCTCAAGTTGAGTTATCGACTAATATGGACAAAAAAGACAAAACAAAACAGTGCCACGACGCAACACCCAAATACCGGCAGGCCTAGAAACAATTATCATCAACCAGCAAAAAAGTGTAAAACAAACCTATTTGCAGGTCGTCAAGGACGGAACATAGCAGCCGAAATTCAGTCTAGGAGCAGCCATAAAATAACTAGCATAGTGAAAACAGGCGCAAAATTTCAGGCAGTGGCTTCCATGAACCATGACATGAAAACAGCAACAACAAATAACGACTGTTTCGTGTTCTAAGCGGGAAGAAATGACGTAGCAAAAAACGGATCGAAAGACCTAGTGATTTCACTTAAAAGAAGGCTATATGAGCTGTTAAGTTCAAACGTGATCGTCTTCCCTGTTCCACATCGACATGACTTGCCAATCTGATCGTATGTTAATAAAGAAGTGCGAAGCGCAAATAAACAGATCCTAAATATATGCACGAGATTCAAAAATGTTACATTTGTGGATATGTTGTGTGTAGAAAGAAGATTCCACACATCCCAAGGCTTACATCTCAACAGACTAGTGAAGGACTTAATAAAACGGATCCAAGAAATAGTGACCAGCATATTGAATGTGCAGTATTGTGCTACAGAGGCCATCACTCTCAAGGAAAAAATAACTAATACTTGGGAGAAACATTCACGAAGTGCCAGGTCAATAAAACAATACATCGGGAGGACAAGAGCGATGTTTTTTTAAGACATTATAACCTTCCACCAGCGCAACACCAGATGCAAGTGTATGTGTTTCATATGTGTCTCAAGCAGATGTCAGTCCACACGGGAATAATTTATCACTTTTGCATTATAATGTATAGGGTTTAGGAAACAAAATAGATGCTTTTGAATCATTTATCACAGGACTGTCTCCAAATGTAGTAATAGTTACAGAACACTAGAAAACAGTGAACAACGTTCAGTACTGCAAATTAGAAGGCTACAACCTAGTTATGTTCTACTGCAGAACACACAATAAAGGTGGTAGTGTTGCCATCTACTCAAGAAAATGTAAGTTCCTAACCACCACAGAAAAAGTGCTATGGGGGAACAGTTTCTATTTTGACAAAGATTTCGAAATTTCAATTCTTAAAATCACATTTTGCACTGTTCCTTTCTATCTCATAGATCCCCCTGTGGAAGTTTTGTTGCTTTTCTGAAATCACTTGATGGAGTTTTAAGTAAACTAATGTCAGGCTTTAGAAGCGTAAATCTTGTCATACTGGGAGATCTGAATATCAACACTTTACATGATGGTCAGGAAAGCAAACGTTTTACAGATTGTACCCTGTCTTAAGGGGCTAAAGATCTTCTTGGACTAGTACCCACCACAATAGCTAACACACGTCATAGTTCAACTGATTATGTTATCACAAATTATGACCACATCATCTCAACAGACTTAATAAATGGTCACCTCTCAGATCATTTAGGCTAAACACTACTGTTAAAATGTAATACCAACTCAAACCAAGAAAAATGTATGAGCACAGGCGAATACTATCTGCAAACAACATCGATACACTAATACACAGTGTAAGCCAGGAATCATGGGAATCAGTTATGACTACCATTGGTGTCAACAATAAATGGAACATTTCCACAGAAAATATGACCAAGCACTTAAATAGAGCCAGCCATACCATTAAAAAAAGTGATTATCCAGAAAAATCAACGTTTCATATCAAAATCTGTGCCATTAAATCTTAAAACAAAAGATCTGAAAGAAAAAATGGGAAACATGTATAACTTACAAAGAGTGACTAACTCAGAGTTACATAAATAACTCTACAAGCTGTACAAATAAAATTACCACAAATAAGTCAGGAGATTAAAATCAGAAAGAATCAGTCAACAGATATGAGGTTCAGTTAATGTTTAAAAGACTTGCCGGTCAGTTGTAAATAAAATCAGAAACAATGAAACAGAAACCAAAAATAATAACGTACAATTAACTGTGAATGATGAAGATATTTCTGATCCTCTTCTAGTTGGCAATATTTTTAGTAATTACTCCATAGACACTGTCAAAAATTATGTCTCTATGAAACAGGATATAGAACACTCATTTGAGTTCTGTAACAAACAGAACTGCGATGTAGTACCCACAGTAAGCACATATGACATTCTGCAGCTTATTGATAAGCTCAGAAACAAAAAATCAGCAGGATTATATGAAATTTCTCCATATGCATTGAAGAAATGTAAGCATGAACTAATGAAACCACTAGTTCATCTAATAAACTGTGTTCTCAAAGACAGTGTGTTCCCTGGCATGTTGAAACTATCTGCAGTGAAACCATTACACAAAAAGGGGGAAATATAGCATGTATAGAACTACAGACCCATTGCCCTAATTTCAACTTTCAGCAAACTGATAGAGAAAATAATATAAAAAAAATGTTGGAACAATACGACAATGATGACATATTAAGCGATTTCCAGCATTATTTCAGAAAAGGTTGAAGTACCACTTAAGCAGCAGTACAATTTGTTCATAATGTACTTGAATAAATAAATGAAAAATCCCAGGCAGCGGGAGTATTCCTGGACCTCTCAAGTGCTTTTCACAGAGTACATTATAATGTGCTCTTATCATAAATTGCAAAGAGTGGTGTCAACAGAAAACTCATGTAATTGCGAGAAACATATTTAAAGGGTAGACAACAGTGCCCAGAGATTATGTACTCTAATGGAGAAATACTGGAGAGGAGATGGTCAAATATAAGAAATATACATTTTGGTGTTCCTCAGGGCTCTATTTTAGGTCCACTCCTATTGATATGCTATGTAAATGGTTCCCCAAGTTCTCTTGACAGTAAGCAATTGATCACTATGTATGCAGGTGACACATCTGGTGTTTGCTATGCAGACAATGAGCCCAGCCTAGTTGAAGAGATACATAACTTTATTGAAATGGCAAGAGCTCACATTGAAAGAGGGAATCTGAAAGTAAACATAGAAAAAACTAACATTATTCATTTTAAAGAAAGTGGTTCAAACAGACAAAATACTGTGATTGATGTAATTCTACCAAAAACCTGTACAGATTATAAATTTTTGGGTTTATGTATAGATGATTGACTGTCATGGAAGCAAAAAACTGATTATGTCTGGAAAAAATAGTACCCAGTCTATGTGCATTAAGACGATTATCAACATATCTTAATTCTGAAACCCTAAGGACTGTCTACTATGGATTAGTGTATCCTTTCTTGTCTTATGGAATAGTACTGTGGGGTGGGACATCTCAAATTAATATGAACGAGTTTTCATACTGCAGAAGCAAGCCCCAAGGATCACATCAAAAGTAAAACCAGGAACTTCTTGCAAACTCCTATTCATTAGACACAATATTCTCTTATGTCATGCATATACTAGAAACTATAATGCTAGTGAAAGAAGACACTAATGTCACAAAAAGAACCATGGATATTCACAACTATGAAACAAGGCATAGAAAAGATTTTATATGGTTAACAGAAGATTAACTTTAACAGCGAAAAGCCTCTATGTTAAAGGAGCTGTTTTTAATAATTTTTTACCAAATGAAGTTAAAATATTGACAGGACATACTTTTCAAAAGCGAGTCAAGCAGTGACATCCAAAAATACCCTTATAACTTGAATTTATCATGAATTAAAATGTAATAAGAACTAATGAAAACTTAAAAAACTTGTAAAAACTTTATACTTACTTGAAAACGCACATTCATGTAAAATTACGTGTTAGGAGCAATAGATAGAATTCAGTTATCGTTTACTGCTAGCGCGTAATTGTATGTATGGAATTTCCGTTGTAGTTGTAGTTTCTTACTTTTGTACTCTATTGTCATGAGCAAAGTAGTTGTGGCATGCAAGTGGATTTGCACTAAGCTGCCTCACGTTCGCTTTTGCAACTAATTAGATATGTATTATTTTCAGAGTTATTTTAATGTTTCTTCTTATTTTGGCTTTTCAAAGTGTTTTTTCTGTGTTAATTTGCAAAATAGTGTGATAATCACGGCAAGTGAATAGCGTAACACTAGGCTGCAAAGCAAATTGAGAAATGACAGTGACGACGAGCGTAGCTTGTTAGCATCACCTAGTAACGAAATGACAAATGTTCAAGACAATAATTTGGAAACAGTGCGTAGAGACATGGACCAGACACTAAATAACAGTGGAAATTGAAACAATGAGTGAAAATGGAACTGTTGAGGATCGATCGTTCGGTAAAAGTGGCTTCAGGAATACGAAATAACAGAACAGAATCTTGCAAATACCGTAGATTCGGGTTTTGTATGAATACACTTTTCTCAATTAAGTCAAGACACACTCTCTGATTTTCAAAATACGAATATTGCCGTGCAAACGCACTGGCAAAAAAGACGAAGGAACATGTTTAAATCACTAATGCATTGTAACTGCAATTAATTCAAAAATTTGATCAAACAGACCAAAAGCTTCCATAGTTAGACACAATGGAAGAACATCAGAAACAAACACAGCAACAGCTTCAAAAGTTAGATACAATTGACCACATTAAACAAATACTTCAACAAACAAGTGAAGACTTAACCGCTAAGGTACATAAAATCAAATCGAAATATCAAAACGTTTCAGAAGACGTAAAAACACAAATTTGTGAGCATTTTCAGCCTATTTTTTTACGACATGAAGACACATTACAGAACCATGAAGCAGCAATAAAAGAACTGCAGACCATTGTACACGAAAATCACGACTTCTTGCAGGCTAAAATCGACTCTGATGCATCTTCCGATATGGTTGCTTAACTTGTAAAAATTCAGAAAAACTTAAAGGAGTCAGTAGATACGATTACGACACAAATGGACACACTAAAACCTGGCTCAGAAAAACACACGGAGGAAATTAGCAGAATATAGGAAAAAGTAGTCGATCTTTCGGATCAGTTAATAAATGTATCTACGAAGGTAGATAATGATTTGAACGATACAACGCCGGTAGCCTTTACTGATACAGAGGAATAGGAGGAAATGTAGGTGTAGATAAGTTTGCACAGGTGACACAAGAATTACATATTTCAGAGAATACTCACGTTCCGACACGGGAAGAGGGATTTAGAAACACGGAAAAGTCACACGGTAATAACACATGGTATTTCGGAGATCTTGAAAGGATTCGGCACGGTGCATTGAGCCTTGAGACGGAACCGCCGACACGACGTAACATATACCGATTTACAACTCGCAGACACAATGACTCTGACTATAAGATCTTCATCACGACGCGTAAGTTTAAAACATTCGAGAACTCTAGTAGTGACATACATCCACAAGCTTGGCCTCATCAATTTTTTCATTGTTTTCCTCCTAATCGGTAATTAGAGCATAGATTAGAATTTATGGGTGGGTATTTAGAAAATGAACCAGCTGTAAGAGTGCGATTGGTTATTCACGACTGTCGCAGTGAAGGAGATTTTTATCATGCCTTCCTTTCGTCATATTATTCTCAGGCTACACGAGATCGAGTAAAACACAGTATTATAATGATGAAGCATTTCGAGCAGTCTCAATTTTCCAGCCCTGTGAAATATTCTGAAGATATGTTACATAAGAATCAGTATTTGTCAAACCCGTACAGCCCCTAGGAACTTTTCCGCAGTTGCTTAATTAAATTGCCTGAACACTTAAGACATACTATTTTGGCTAGACTGTTATCGAAGGTCTTCAGGGGCTGTTGCAAGAACTGGAAATCGACACAGACAATCGCATGATGCGAAAACAGGAAAACAACAACAATTATAAGTCACATCCATCACAGTTTCGTGACGACAGTGACAATAACCGTCCACGACAAGTATACCGCTATACCGCAAATCATGACTAAAACAGACACCACCCGGATGGCAACCATTTTGAGAATAACAATAATTACAGAGACAGATCACATTTCTGTGGTAATGACATGGCAGAGACAGCCGCATGAATAGACAATATGGGAACCAGGATAATTATTATTATTAGAGACAAAATTACTTCAGACGCAACAGTGCACCCCGTAATTATGATTCCGGGAGAAATTCTCCAGCACGTAACCGACAAGAAAGAAACTACCGACAAGACGACAGCCGCTAAAGTCATGACAACAGACGTGAATTTAATCAGAAGTGGAATGATTCAAATAGCTCAGGGCCCTCTCGACAAGTTGAAATTGTAGAAGTTAGACCTCCAAATCCCAGTAACGACGCGCGACAACAAAGAGATAGCAGACAATGACTCGCACTGCAGGCAGCTACAAAATGTACGACGTAGCTACTATGACTATCAATTACGTGAGAATGGAAGACATCACAACTAATGACATAAAATTTAAGGCAGTACTTGACTCCAACAGTCCTATTTCGGTAAGTAGTGAAACCGCTTTCAGTAAAAGTAACAAATCGAACAATTGCTCTACATTTCCTTTACTTAAAATTAAATTACAAGGTGCAATTTTTGGAAAAAGTGTAGATGTACGCCAACAAACTAACTTAGAATACTTTTGTGAAAGCCACAGATTTATTACGAATTTTCTTATTTTTCCATTATTTTCGACGGAGCTTATATTAGGTGTAGATTTTTTAAATGAATATAAAGCCATTTTAAACTTTTTTAACGCTGAAGTAAGTTTAGAGAAAGAAGGTAAGTCAGTAGCTTTGAAATTTAAAGATTGGCTTTCAAACCACGATGAGGAAATCAATCGGCTTTACCTTCTGTCAGATTGGTTGAAATGGCTCTGAGTACTATGGGACTTAAAATCTGAGGTAATTAGTCCCCTAGAACTTAGAACTGCTTAAACCTAACCAACCTAAGGACATCACACATATCCATGCCCGAGGCAGGATTCGAACCTGCGACGTAGCAGTCGCACGGTTCCGGACTGGAGCGCGTAGAACCGCTCGGTCACCGCGGCCGGCCCTTATGTTAGATCACAGTTCGGAACTTTCGACGGAATTTGACACTAATGACCACTTTGCAAGTACTGACAGGAATGATACTGATGTCGTATCGGATACTAACGTTTTAATTCAGGAAAAATTTCAGATAATTAAGAACTGTAATGACACTGATAGGCAGGACCTGTTTGACATCTTACAATCACATTGCACAGTTTTTACTCACAAAACAGGAAAAATTATAGAATTTCAGTAAAAATTTCGTGTTCGTGGGCATACAAAATTTTGCGTCAGACCATATGTAATTCTGGCACGTTATATGGACCGTGTTAGAACGGAAATACAATCTACGCTTGACGAGGGCATTATTGAATCAGCGGTAGGCTCACACAATAATCCATTACATGTCGTTGAGAAGAAAAACGGATCGGTCAGGCTTGCTTCAGATTCCAGACAAATAAATACCAAAATCATTTCTGAAACAGACAGGCCGCAAACGTAGGAAGAACTTCTTTAAAATTTCAATGGCTTAAAAGTGTTGTCTTCTACTGATCTCAGATTCAGATTTTGGCAAATTGAACTTCATTCAGAATGTGTAAAATACATGGCTTTTATTTTCTTCGGAGTTGGTTATCAGTTTCTGAAATTTCTTTTGGTTTGAACATTAGTTCAGTAGCTTTCATTCGTGGGCTAAATTCCATATTACCTGAGTATTTAAAACGACACATTACCTCGTACGTGGACGATATTTTAAAAGCAGAAGTCTCTTGGGAACAACATAACCGTATCCTTAACAGTTTGTTACGTATTTTTGTTGAATCTGCAATATTAGTTTACTTGGAAAAACCTGAATTTCGTAGGACAAGGTGAAATTTTTTGGGTCACATTATTTATATTTGAGGGCATTCAACCGGATACTGAAAAGATGGAAACAATCAGGGCTATTATTGTTCCACGCACAAAATGACAAGTTCGCAGTTTTATAGGTCTCCCGAATTTCTACCATCGTTTCCTGAATATGCAAATTTTGGTAACTCCAAAACTTCGTCCTCTTCCTAGCAAAAACACTGTTTGGATCTGGGCACGGTTGGAATTTGATTCTCTGAACGAAGTGCTGCTTAAAGCGCCAATCTTAGCTCACTCAGATCTGTCACAGGGTTTCTGTCTTAGCACGGACTCTTCTAAAGTTGGTCTTGGTGCCCATTTATTTCAAGAAGTTATAGAAAATTACATTACTGATCACAAAACCATCGCTTTTGCTAGCCGAATGCTAACAAACTCTGAGAAAAATAATTCCATTACTGAATTGGAAGGCTTAGCTATCGTTTGGGCATTTGGCAGGCATGTAAAATTTGTAGTTATCATCAAAATCATGTCTTCAAAATTAAATCATGACAGGTTGAAACGTTGGGCATTATTTCTTCGAGAATTCCGCTTCAAAATAGTCTGGTTTCCTGGCACGGAAAACACTGTTGCGGTCCCACTTTCACGTACACCGGCCGGCCTTGAGAAAAGCAACACAGAAGCAAGCCTTGAGAAAAATTTCCGTATTCTTTACATTCAAATAGCAGCTTTTGAAAGCTTTATCACTGCATCTTTAAGGGACATTTCTCATGAGCAAGACAAGGATCTGATTTGGAAAGATATTAAAATTAAATGGCATGGAAAGACACACACGCTGATTCATCATTATTATCTGGTTAGAAATAACATATTCTTCAAAACGTTGCACTGTTGATAACCAGCTATAGTTACTTTGTATTCCTGATAATTTGGTAATAAGCTGGGTGGTAACGTACTCGCCTCCCGTGCAAGCGGGCCCACGTTCAATTAGCCGGCCGGTGTGGCCGTGCGGTTCTAGGCGCTTCAGTCTGAAACCGCGTAACCGCTACGGTCGCAGGTTCGAATCTTGCCTCGGGCATGGATGTGTGTGATGTCCTTAGGTTAGTTAGGTTTAAGTAGTTGTAAGTCTAGGGGGCTGATGACCACAGATGTTAAGTCCCATAGTTCCCAGAGCCATTTGAACCATTTTTGAACCACGTTCTATTCCCGGCCGGGTTGGAGATTTTCCCCGCCCCTGGACTGGGTGTTGTGTTGTCCTCATCATCATTTCATCCTCATCACCGGCGCACAAGTCGCCCTATGTGGCGTCGACTGAAATAAGATTTGCACTCGGCGGCCGAACTTTTCCGGATGGGGCCCCGCGGCCAACGATACCCTACGCTCATTTCATTTCCACCTGGTAACAAGCTCATCTGGTACGTCCATTTCAGCTACGCACATGTTTGTCCGCGAAAATGTTATCATATACTTCGGATGACTTGTTATTTTAACGACATGGAAAAGAGAATTAGGAGAGTTCTGTCTATTTGCAAACTTTGTCAAAAAGCTTAACCATCCACCATCTCACATCGTGCTCCATTGTTTCCTGTTAGTCCTACTAGATTAAAAGAATTAGCTGCAGTTGATCTTCAGGGACCCCTTATTACTACACTGGATGGATTTCGTCGCTACTGAACTTACTTCAAAATTTGTTTCTTTCACACCGTTACGCAAAGTCGTTGGACGTTCTGTATCCAACGCCTTTGTTAAAAACTTCTGACGTGAAGTTGGACACCTTGAAAAGGTCATTTCAGATAACAGACCACAATTCAGATCTACTAGTTGGTCACGAATGCTTCGGAATGGTAAAATCAGACCTTTTTTATTTCATTATACTCTCCACAATGTAACCCGTCTGAATACATTATGAAAGAAATTAATAAGCTTTGCAGACTTCATTGTCGTAGGAAGCATCAGTATTTAAAAACGTGCTGAATGAAATGCCTCGTGACTCCACTGCTTTACCACCTACTCTTGTACTGAGGAATGAGGAACCACCGAGCAGAATCAGATAGCTTGTACGTTTTCCGAGTACACGTAAACTTCGACATTAAGACATAATTGATTTGGCTATTTGCTGCAGACAAAAAGAGAAAACTACATGGTAAGACAAATGTAAAGAAACTACCCACTGAACTGATGAGAAATTTTCTTATGTTTACATACCTGATTATAACATGTGTCTTTCTATGAGTGTCGAGAGAATTACTACTGACTTACAAAATGCCACATGGCTACTGAATAATGTTTTTATGTTTTGCTTTTACATATTTGCTTATTGTTTTGCTTGATATCTGGTTTCTAGCTGCACTATAACACTGCTTTTATAAAATAAAATTTAATACATATGCTAGTGTGAACACTTTTTGTCAATAGATCCTTTAAATAATAATTTTATGATCCACATTCTAAAAGAAAAGAGCACTTGGAAAGGAAAGAACAATAAAAAGGAGAAGGTACTAGTGACAGAAACTGCATACATAATTTTCTTTTCAAGAACTTGGTAACTGTTTTTGACAGAATAAGGTTTTGTGGTGTACTACTTTAGTGTTAAGATGTGACAGAACAATTACATTTCCCATGGGAGATAGTATAGATCTTGTTCCTTGTGCTGGCGCTTTGCATAGTTTGATGAGCATAGATGCACACATGTTATTGTAAGCTTAGACATATATTTCCCTTATCTGCATTGCTGTCTTTACTGTAATATGTTTTCTACTTGTGCTTTGTCACGTTTCGGTATAAGTTATAGCATTTGCTGCTGCTATTTGTCAGGCAGTGTCCTACTGAATTTTACTTTGTATTACTGTGCTAAGCCAGTTTTACCACTGATTTATTTTTCTTGTTTGTTGCATATTGCCATATATTAGTTGTAACGTTGCATTTGGTTTACTAATTTAGATATTCTATATATGCCATCTTCGTCACCCCAGGAGTGACACCACGAAAAAACGTTCAGTTTCAATTTCCAGAATCCAGCGTTCTGGTTGGCTTTTGTTGTTATTTTCCATAGAGTACGAAGTTTCTTGATGATGCCCACATGTCTGTCGCCTGATGGGTCAGTTTCAAAATTATGTCATACAGGAGTAGAGATTTTCTGCCTTTCTCCCGACCCCATTGCGCTGCTGGTAGGAGTAACGGCAATCAGAAAGAGTAGGAGATTATCTTTACTTGAGTTTTACTGAATGGACTTCACAATGTCTGCCACCACTGGCCGACAAATTCCTAATCCAGTGAAAAGCAGTCAAGTTAGAGTGTGCCCACAAAGAGAACACTTCAGGAGACGGAGGATTAATCCCTTTATGCTACGGAATGGAAGGGTGATGACTTCATGCTGGGAGTTTGAAACATAATGACAGAGGCTGCCTGACGACTGGTGAGGCGTGCCTTGTGGTCACAGAGAAGGATGTTCCACTGAAGTGCTGACAAGGAGAGGTCCCTACAGGTGGGATTGATTTTTTTCAAACCATCTATATGGCTATGTACGTTAAGATCGTAGTTGTCACACACTGCACCCATTGACTCTGGTGGGCCCTCATTTGCGAGAAAAAAAATTCGGAATGTTGTGTTTTTAAACAGTTGCAGCAAACAGTCTGGTTGCGTAGTGTAAGGGGTAGTATATTAACTTCACAGTCAGCAGGTTGTGGGTTCGAATCTCATACGATACTGTATTTTTTTTATTTTTAAATCTCTATCGAACTGACTTTGATCATCACTTTATTCAGTTAATTGATATAAATGTAATTTTTCATTTTCATTCCTTCATTTTAGTCATAACATCAGCTTCTTCATTTGCTCTCATTTTTCTTCGTATCATTCTTTTTCCACTGGAAATCTTTGTTCACGAATTTTTAGTTAATTTTATGTACTAATTTAGATTTAATTTCCCTTGTTTTATCAACCCTTTTTTCGCTCACATTATTACTTCCATTATATCCATTTCTCATTTTCTTTGAATTTCATTATATTTATAAACCTTTCTTTCATTTAAATCTTCATTTGCCTTGTTTTGTCTATATTGCGATAGGTATTTGAATAATGTTTTAAATGTTTATATGACGATTACCATACAAGGAAATAGCACATCTGGTGACGAGAAATACATTTTTCACATCACAGCACAGTCAAAATATGTAGATTATTTTGTCTTTTGTTTTTTAACTGATGGATCGGTATTTTCAAATAACTGCATATTATAATAGATACCTATAATTAAATTCATATTCATAAAAGTTCTGATTGGAAAAAGAAAGACATGAAGAAAAAATTAAACAAGTGAAGAAGTTCTTATGGTCAATAAAATAATGTTACAAAGGAATAGAAATAAGAAATTACATTTAAACCAATTAATTGGATAAAAATAATGATTAAGTTCATTTTGATAAAGATTTAAAAATTAAGAAAATAGTTTCTTGACGAGATTCGATTCCATAAACCTTTGCATGTGAAGCTGTTATCTAATCCATTACACCACGCAACCAAATTTCGTTATTCCACTTTTTTAACGTTATTCTGCACCATGCAGCCGCGCGGGATTAGCCGAGCGGTCTCGGGCGCTCTAGTCATGGACTGTGCGGCTGGTCCCGGCGGAGGCTCGAGTCCTCCCTTGGGCATGGTTGTGTGTGTTTGTCCGTAGGATAATTTAGGTTAAGTAGAGTGTAAGCTTAGGGACTGATGACCTTAGCAGTTAAGTCCCATAAGATTCGACTCACATTTGAACTTTTTTTTTTTTTTTTTTTTTTTTGCACCATGCATAATACCCAAACTTTTTCGTCAGTTACTCCCAATTGAAGGCCCACCAGCGTGAATGGCTGCACGGCGTGATACTGGCATCTTAACCTACAAGACGGTAGACTTCATTTCAAAAAGTCGATCCTACTACTGGGACCTCTCCTAGTGAGTACAGAAAGAGAACTGAATTCAGGGTATTAAGCTGCCACTGCTGCTGCTTTCTGCATTACGCTAAGAGTATGGTAAGACGCCGTGTCGTTGCGATCATCGATTCGATCGGGATACAATAATATTAGTTCACTCTCTTCAAGAGCTAATCACTCCGTTTGAATACTTTGCAGTCGGATAGTTTGCTTTCATTATGTGTTTTGACAATCTCAGTGGTGTTCGATCACATTTTTCCCTGTTGCTTCTGTAACTTCCTAATCATGCTTACAATCACTGGTCGTATTTCTGTATTATCACGTAACCTTGCACTTATCATGCCCACTCATCTGTGACAAGGTTACAGTTCATCAGTAGATCTCCTTGTCCCAGCACTAAATGTTCAACTGTTCGCCTCAGTGGGTATGCCATGTGTTTCTGTTTACGAAAATATATCTGTTTTTTACACTGACCACTTGCTTCTGTTACAGATTAGATGATCCCTCCTCTCATTAATATTTTTATGTGCGTGGCGTGGCACCCCTATTACTGCCCTTGGTTTGGTCTTCTCTGTTAATTTTCAGTAAGATGTTTCCATTGCATGACATTATTACTTCCATTAACTGACTTGAATGGTGATATGGAATGCTTTGCTTCTCTGTAGGCCTCCAGAGATCGTACTTTCGCATCTAGTGTTATCCAAAATAGTGCCACCGACACCCAGCAGTATCCACAAAATGAATCAGTACAAGCAAAGAATTTGAGCTTCGATATAATAGTGCAACAAGTCACAATTCAGAGTTCCTAGTAGAATTGAAATTATGAAAGCAAAATGTACGAAAATCACATGAACAAACAAAAACTAATAGAACCCACTGTTGTATACGAAAAGCAATGAAACTATAGGTCAGAGTGTAAAATTACAAGACGTGTTCTGCTATTCAAGTGTAATCAGCCTTACATACATAACTGGTAGATAAAAATGTGGCTTTATCATTTGCGTATAGTGAACACAGCTAGATGTCACTAATGGTATGCGCAAAAATTAGACAATTAAAATAGTAAATCACTTACGCAACTAATAGTAAAAATGTACAGGATTCATAAGCAAAAATGTAAGTCGCAAATGCGTATGAGAACTAGCCAAAGAAATACGCCATAATGTAAACATATTCAATCACACAATAGTAATAAATAACACCCACAAAACCTGTGCATAAAATAATGGTTATGTCCTTCCTTCCATTTCAGACTCTGGGAATATTCATACTAATTCACAATTATGTCCAGAAGAAGTAAAAGTCCTTTTTGGATCTTCTTGACTATAGCACAACTGTCTTTACCAGGCAAAATTAGAAAAATCATCTCACAGTAACGTCTGCGTGAAGGTGAATTAACGAACTCATCATACTCAAATCATCAAAACAACAACGCAGCAGCAAAAAATCTTGATAAAGTTATCACCTGGAGGTAGTCACTAAAACACACTAAATTTATTTATAAAGCCCCTTTGTAAATCAACATTCTCTACCATCACAGTCTTGTAAAGGAAAACTCGTGCAACGTAAGAAGACCTCACTGGAAAAGACACTACAATCTCCTATCAACCATTCCTTCTCTGACATCTCATTATAGGAACATACAGTGAACTCTTAAACCCCTTTAACCTCTCAAATTTTCCAAACACCGACTATATTCATCAGAAAATCAACTTCTTTTAGATGTCGTGTCAAGCCTAGATGACACTTCTATGTATTCAACTTCTGCAAGAGGTCGAGTTGCTGTTACAACATGTAATTAACGTTATATCACCTCCAGCACCACATTTTAATGACAAATACTTAAATCTCAGAGACAGCCATGTCCATACGAGTGAAGATATACATTTGATAAAACGTGAGAACACAGTAATACCTTGTTACATAGAGTAACAGCACTGTAATGTCTCACTGTTCTTTGTTCTTGTGCCTAATGACAGTCAAATATAATTCTACATTTAAGCCTGTATTTTGGTACATTGTTCTGATTAACGACACGTGCCCGCTCCAGGATCTGAAGTAAGATGAGGCTGCTGACAGAGCCGGCTGTCACCGCTGCACTCTGATGTAAGTAGACTTTCAGCAGCGGCAGCTTACGGAATACCCTGAGAGCGTATCTTCGTCGACGTATCTCATTGGTGCTGCGTGTGGTAGCGACTGTCTTTAGCTTATGGCTACATCATGAAGTACTAACTTTAATATGGGACCTAACTCTGCACCCAACGCCACACGTTTGAAATATTCTGGACACATCTACATCTGTACTCTGCCAGCCACTTTGAGGTGCGTGGTAAAGGATACATCCCATTGTAACAGTACCGTCCAGTTCCATTCATGTATCTAGCGCAGGAAAAATGATTGAATGCCCCGGTGCGTGTAGTTATTATTCTAATCTTATCCTCAAGATCCCTATGCGAGCGACACGCAGGGGATTTCAGTATATTCCTAGAATCATCGTTTAAAGCCAGTTCTTGACACTTTGTTAATAGATTTTCTCAGGATAGCTTACGTCTATCTTCAAGAGTCTCCCAGTTCAGTTCCTTCAGTACCTACACTACGTGATAAAAAGCATCGTAACACCCCCCCAAAAACATAGGTTTTTCATATTAGGGGCACTGTGCTGTCACCTACTGTCAGGTACTCCGTATCAGCGACCTCAGTAGTCATTAGACATCGTTGGAGAGTAGAATGGGGCCCTCCGCGGAACTCACGGACGTAAAACGTGATTGGGTGTCACCTGTGCCATACGTCTGTATGCGAGGTTTCCACAATCCTAATCATCCCTAGGTCCACTGTTTCCGATGTGATAGTGAAGTGGAAACTTGAAGCGACACGCAAAGCACAAAAGCTTACAGGCAGACCTCTGCTGACTGACAGAGACCGCTGACGGTTGAAGAGGGTCGTAATGTGTAATAGGCAGACATCTATCCAGATCATCACACAAGAATTCCAAACTGCATCAGGGTCCACGGCAAGTACCATGACAGGTAGGCGGGAGGTCAGAAAACTTGGATTCCTTGGTCGAGCGGCTGCTCATAAGCCACGCATCACGCCGGTAAATGCCAAACGATCCCTCACTTGGCGTAAGGAGCGTAGATATTGGACGACTGAACAGTGGATAAACGTTGTGTGGAGTGACGAATCACGGAACTCAATCTGGCGATCCGATGGCAGAGTGTGGGTATAGCAAATGCCCGGTGAACGTCATCTGCCATCGTGTGTAGTGCCAACAGTGAAATTCGGAAATGGAGGTGTTTTGGTGTGGTCGCGTTCTTCATGGAGGGGGCTTTCACCCCTTGTAGTTCTGCATGGCACAATCACAGCACAGACCTACATTGATGCTTGAAGCTACTTCTTGCTTCCCCCTGTTGAAGAGCAGATCGGGGATGGCGACTGCACGACTGCATCTATCAGCACGATCGAGCACCTTTTCATGTTGCACGGCCTGTAGCGGAGTGGTTACACAACTATAACATCCCTGTAATGGACTGGCCTGCACACAGTCCAGACCTGAATCCTGTAGAATACCTTTAGGGTGTTTTGGAACGCCGAATTCGTGCCATGGCTCGCCGACAGGCTTCGATACCTCTCCTCAGCGCAGCACTCCGTGCAGAATGGGCTGCCATTCCCCAAGAATACTTCGAGTTGCTCCAACCACGACCTCGGATGTATGCTGTTGGGCGAGTTATGGCAGACCTCAAATTTTCGCACCGACAGGAGGTGCTTGCAGTCAAAATTTTCCATTCCTTGTTGCGGCGAAAGTCCTTGGATGTTTCTGTTACCGTTCACGCCACGTACGTGACCATTATCTGCTGGCATACAGTTCCATTCATCTTCACGCCTGGAGTCGGACCGTTCAGTCGCACGACACATATCGTTATTACTGTCAGTGTAATGTCGTATTCTTCTTTCTGACTGAGATACTAACTCGTGTGGTTCCTGCATATGATCTCAATCATACCAATTAATTCGCTCTAACCTTCTTCAAACCTTAGCGAAATCCGCCACTATATGATGCACTGTCCCATGCACAATGTCACTTGTCATTCAGTACTATAATTTTGTGGGTTCATTCAGCGGCATATGCGGATGCGTCTGCGAAATGTGTTGCGAATAGAGCGAGTAGCAAATGAATAACAAATTTAAACGTCATGCACAGTGGGACGCTTTTTCGTGCATCTCAGTTTTTATAACGTCATATCTCCTGAACCGTGTATGACATGATAACTTTGTAATTTTGTAGATGCATTTAGTAGATGCGGGTACTGTGTGCGAAATTTATTGCAACTAGAGCTAAAAGCTAAAAAGTAATAAGTTTAAACAGCCTACATGATGCAGCAGTTTTTCTCGCATCTCATTGTTTATAACGTCATATCTCCTGAACTATGATAAGTAGGTGGGTCTTACCCCGAGAGGTATTGCTCCCTGACAATAAGGGATTTGTGTACCAAGTTCGGTACAAATTAGTTCAATAGTTTTAGCGGACATGCCGCACTTACATATACACACTCCTATATATGCATCCATTTTTATAATATGTATGGATTATTCTCATTATTGCTTAAATATTAACTGTCTGTGCACACACTGTTTTCACATTAGGTATGTTTTTATAGGTATTTCATGTTTCAGAAATCCTGACAAGAATCTTAAAACCAATTTTCTGGCACCAAAATTTACATCCACTGCACATTTACGGTTAATTTTTGGATCCAGAACGTCCTTATCTACACCCATCTGATACCCTACAGGTGGTCCTGTCGTTGCATTCATCGAGCATCACCCACTTCTGCTATTTCTCTACGCACAACTTCGGTCGCCGTCATCTTAGTCGGGCTGGCACCCTTGCTGTACAGCAAGTAGAATCTTTTTCACCACCATCACTGTCTTTCTTTAAGCGCACGATTTCAACAGAATTCGAAAATGTATCACGCGCAAATATATCGTGAAATTATTACCAAAGAAATGCAAATTTGTTGACATTGTGCGGTGTCATTGAAATTATTAACGTTGTTTACGTTGCTAGGCAAAGACGATGCATGTCATTAAAATGCAAAGAATATCTCTGGAGATGTTGTCTAAATACATTGCCCCCCTGGTCACATGACTTCGTGCGGCGTGATGTTTACTTGTACTCACAGCTGATCTTAAATCTCATTACATTGCTTGTACAAATGGATCACGATCAAAACTACTTGATTTTGTCCATGCCTTTGAAGGGTGTTTGATTAATTTGTTCTCTATATCAGGAACGATTGTGGCTTAAAACGTTGAAAGGAAAATTCACGGGCGTTTTATTTTCTTGCATCAAGAGTTGTAGCTCTGAAGTCTGTTGTTTCTTTTGGTGACCAAGGGAAG
The DNA here is from genome assembly GCF_023864345.2 of Schistocerca serialis cubense. NCBI lineage: Eukaryota > Metazoa > Arthropoda > Insecta > Orthoptera > Acrididae > Schistocerca > Schistocerca serialis. The sequence goes on along the minus strand of NC_064646.1, from coordinate 186,248,189 downwards.
TACAGCCACGGCTTCTTTGTGCCTTTTGTATTATTCATGTTGTCGAGTCTCTTTTCCAATAAACTGTGCTGCGGTGGTTCTTTAAAATCCCTGCGTAGCTCTCCAGTGTCGCTGAAAGTGTCTCAAAAACATTACATACAGAAAATTAGCAAATTGCAATATTTGTTTCGTTTTTTATTTTTTCTCAATATTTATTGACGTTTTTCAACACGTAAAGCGTCTCTTATTAGCCTCATAACAATAATCATATCTTCGTGGTACGTTTTTTCAAAACATGACTCTTCTGAAATTCAAGAATATCTCTTTGCATCCTGATGAGTCACACTAATCCACCATTACTATTTCAAATAAAAAGGTGCTTAAAACGAAATGTCGTCTAATACGTAAGTTTTGGTTTCTGTGAATATCGTAAGCAAATAGAGTTTGACACAAGTTACAGCAATCTTAGCTTCATATTAACAGCATATGCAGAATGCTGCGATCACTTCAAAGTCACATGAGCTGTTTAGTTGAAGAGATATCAGTCTAAAATATTTCTGATTTACACACATATCACCCTATAGAGGAAGATTGCTGTCGAAGTGTTAAGAATTTTAATGACGTACATCAGAAATGAACTGAAGAAATGAAAATTTTTGGTAAATGGTTTTACAGAAATAACAAGTTAATTTTAATTTTCTAAAAAAGGGAAGAAACTGAAGTAGAAATGAAACAGAATGATTACAGTACGTGGGTGTCTCTAAACCAAATTTTCTTAAATGTCTTGAACTGTGGCGTATTTCACTGTCGGTCTTCTTTCAACATACAGTTTTATGTATCAGAATTTCTAGAGTTTCTGCGAAGTTCAGCTTCCTTATTTTGTGTTACACATGCAGAGTCATTACGAATTTTTCAATGTGGACTATAGTTGCTCCAGCTCCTAGGGGCCTGTTATGGATTTGTTGATTATTTGCGTTATTTTGAAATGTCTACCACTTCGAGAAATATGGAATTGATTACACACACTCCATGATCTGCTAGTATGACAGGGTTACATACTTTATGAAGAATTACTTATTTTAGGAGCAGCTAGAATGAAAGTCTGTATTTTGCGTGGGAGCTAAATTTACATTGAAATTTAGAAAATGTTAACTATTTTATAAGAGATCTTGCCAATACATTACAGAATACCCGCTTACTGTGTCGGTGTATACGTTTATGAAAGCTGTGTCATTCTATGCGATTTTTTGTTAATGAAATTTGTTACACATAAAATTTATTCGTTGTTTTAGACAGTTCGTTATGTACTAACGGTTTTTGCTAAACATGGTCGTTATTTGTGTACTGTATTCATCATGTATCTTAAAGAAACAAATATTTGCGTACCGAAATGGTTTAATTGGTTATATACAGGGAATATCGTAATTATTAATGAAAACTGTCACAGGTGAATGTATCCATAGTAGTACAAAGGCTCGAAAGCCGTACAATCCAGTATAGTATGCCAATCATCTGAATGCGCCGTAAGCAATGAGGCAACCACCAACGCACCAGGTTGATCAGAACGGTTTGGTATAGCACGGTGTCCTGCTGCCTGAAGAAGTCCATAACTGCCTGCTGCATGTCCTCATCCGACAGGAATCATCGAAGCTCCAAGGTCATTTTTAAGGGACGAATGCGCGATATTCGCATGGGGCGAGATCAGGACTACAGAGCGGGCGCTCGAATGTTTCCCACTTGAATCCTCCATTTCAGGCTGGCCTCCCAGAACTATCGGCATCTTGTGTTGAATCGCGACCAGCACTATTCCAGAACATTCTCCCATACACATTCTTCATTCTGCGATGGATGTCTACCGATATTTGTCCTTCGGTAACAGAGAAAAGAATAGTAGCAAATTGATCCTGTTTGGATGCATTTGGTAATGACATCGCCACAGTTCACATTTTCGCATTTGCCGCTTACACGTCGGGAAGACACGAATGCCACACTACCCTTGTCTACAGGTCGGTGCTCATATACTTGCATCGGAGTCGCTCTGCGTTACATGTACGCTAGAGCAAAGTCCTGAGATGGAAACTTTTTGATCGCTCCTTTATATTACTATTATTATCATTATCACCATCATCATCGTTAATTCCTCCTTAAGGAGAGCGCTAAAACACAATCAGTTTTCATAGCACATTTTCTGTCTCTTTCTTTCTTCTGCCCAAAAACCTCTATCATATTCACTGTGTTTCTTCTCTTCTTTCTTGTTTTCTTCCCTTTGGGCGTTTACTGAATTTTCTGTTTTCTGACTTTTCTCCCTGCACATTTCCCTCCTGTCATCTCTTCTGTGGAGATGTTCAGTTTCTTGAACATTTCCATGGTTTCCTTTAACCAGTTTGTTTTCACTATGTTAAAGATCGTCTTGATCAGTTCATCCTATGTACACATATCCGTCGAACCTTGCCTGTGTTCTCCTGGTGATGTTTGTAATCGTCTGTGTCTGTCTGTACGATTCTCTTTATCCAGATCTCCTCTTTCTGAACTGGCCCGTACATCTTTCTCAGTACCGTATTTTACTCGCTTGTTTTTCCATTTCCTTGATTTTCGTTCTTCCCATGATTACTGTCATTTCTGAGGCATACAAGGCTTCTTGTAAGACTATAGAGTCTTAATTTGGCATTCTTGGATGAACGTCTTCGTCGTAATGTCTGTACGCTTTTTTTAGTTTTGTGACCTTTTTTTCATTGGATGTCGCGTTCAGTCCTTTTTTCTGAATAATCTCTTCCAGTTAGTAAAACTTTTCACTTCTGTTATTTTTCCATACTTCGTTACCAGTGGATGTCTGTCTGTGGTTTTTGTGTCAATATACTGAGAGGTTTTTCATATGCGATTTGTAGTTCTGTTTTGGCTGAGATTGCGCTGAGTGTCTCTAGAGCTACTTTGGCTTCTGTTCCGTTATTTGTTACAATGGTTACATCATCAGAAAAGACCAGATATTTTATGTTGACAGTTCTATCCTTGTGTTTCCCCATCTTTATCCAACTGATTCCTTTGTCCCTGTCCTGATTATTTTCGCTAAAACCGAGTTAAATAAAATGAGTGACATGCCATTTCCCGGTCTCACTTCTGTCTTGATATCGAATGGTTCAGTGATCTTGCATATGAACATCACTTAGAATTCCTGGATTAGCTTTCTGGTCTTGTTGCCCACCTTTATTTCTTCCAGTGTGCTGAAGAGCGTTCCTTTATCTATAGAGTCGTACGTCTTCTCGGACTCGACGAATGTTACTGTGATCTTCTTGGACTTTCTCGTTGTTAACGTTGATATCAGGCACGAGATACGTTCAGTGCATGATCTTCCCTTTCTCAGCCCTTCTTGGTATTCTCCTGTCTGTGGATCTATCTGAGACTGTAGCCGATTTAACATGGCCTTAGATAGAATTTTGAATGTTAAGGCGGTAGTGAAATTCATCCGTAGTTATTATGGTCTGTTTTATCTCCTTTCTTGCGGAGCGGTTGTATTAGGACTCACTTACATTCTTCCAGCACATTTTCTGTTTCCCAAATGTTTTCGACGATTCTGTGGATTTTGGGTGTAATGTTTTTCTGGTCTAACTTACAGGTTTCCGAAATCAATCATTTTTCCCTGGTGCTGTACTATTTTTCAATGGTTTTATTATTTTCACAATCTCCTCGTGTGTTGGAAATTTGGAGTCGAAGTTAGGTTATGGCTTCTAGAACCGTAGAATCTGCTTCAGTTTATCACAGTTTAGCAGTTTGTCGAATTATTGCACTAATATTTCAGATTTTTTTCGGGTTTGTTTCCAGTATTCTATATTGTATTTCGGTGGTTGATATCCTGAGATATTTTCTCCGAATACTCTGTAAAAATTTCGTTTTTGTATATACTGCCTGTGTGTGTGCGTGCATGTGTGTGTGTGTGTGTGTGTGTGTGTGTGTGTGTGTGTACAACCAAAAACATTGCAGTCAACATGGATCCCAAATAAGCCGTTTGCGAGATGTTTCCGAATGTGTGTTTGTGAACTACTTTAGTTTGATATATTGTCCATTAGCACAAATGTATTTTAAATATAAGTATTTAAGTTCCCAAGTGATTGGGCTATTAATTCGCTCACGTCCTGCCTCAACAAAAAATACTCACTGTTGAGAACTTCCAGGTTCTGAAAGGCTTGTGGCTTGATTTTGTGCATACTATTTGATTTATTAAATGCACCCTTTGTCGCTTTACTCTACTGTTCATTTCTCCCCATATCCATCGAGTTGTTATCTTCAACTGCATTAGACACTGATTCCTAAACTGGTTCCTTGACTTCATTCCTCATCTGCAGAATTATCTTACCAATTGCGCATCTACCTGTTCCGTCTTCACGAAGTTCATGTTCATTATTCCTTTGTCGACCTGTTCTTCTTCTTCCTGTTTGATAGTACATCATAATTTTCTTGGGTAGTATATCATCATTCATTTTATTTCAAGGATCTCAAAAAAATTTGTATGGTGGTAGATGGCATATTAACTAACAACAAAGACAAAACTGTTCAAGCATTCGAAGGAGATTATACGTTCTATTATTATACTCAAATGCTTTTGCGATTAGACTTTTTTTGTTTTTGCCGTCTCGTGCCTTGCAGCAGCTATTGAGCTTTTATTTAATATAAATAATACACTGCCCCGCCCGTCTCTATTCAGCTTTTTTGTTGCTTACCGCTCACTACACTATATGGTTACTTAATTCGTTGCGGAGGTTTTTGTACCAGTAACACGTTGTCTGACTAAGCAGAAGCAGTTGTGCCTGTGCTTTGTGTTCCAGTTCTCCTTCCATATCGCTCTAAATCACTAAAAGAACATACCAAAAATCTGTAAGCCTTTCCACTTTACTCGCGCACATCACCTAACTTCAGCCTGTCGCTCCTTCTTTGCGGAATTTCAGGTATCAAAACCAAATTTCATTCTGAACAAACGTTATCCTTGGCAACGCACAGAAAAGGATACCTAGAGTACAGTCGTCGTCATCATCATTACTTCCAGGGATTAGGTTAATTGCCTGCTCCGTCTTCAAAAATTATTGTTGAGCCCATCTCATTTTGTGTTTACCACGGTTTCTTCTTCCCCTCGGCCTCTATCTCAACAGTCGTTTCGTGAGCATTTTTTTTATGACAGTCTGCTCAGATGCACTTTCCATCTGTATCTGTATTTCTCTGTTGTTTTGTTTGTCGCTTCAACATTCGGTTCCTTTCTGATTTGCTCTGTTCTGATCCGGTCTTGCCGTGTGTAACTTTTCACTGCTCTTAGAAGTCTCGTTTCAGTTGCCTGTGCAGGGTGACCCAAAAAAGAATGACCCGGTTTTAACTTGTAATAATATTGAGACAAATGTCACTAGGTAACTGAAACAGCGATAGATGTAATCGGCATGGTCTAGAGTTTCAGAAAAAATCCGCTAGATGTCGCTACGAGCGCTGACCTGGAGCGTGCAGCCAGTCTCGCGCAATATGGCGTCCGCGCAACAGATGGCGTATTGTTATTAAATTTAGTCGTACTCAATCAGTGATCACAGTTCAGTGGGCGTTTCATATTCGATTTCGTGCTAACTCACCATCACCAAAGAACATTCCATGGTGGTATAAACAGTTTGTAGAAACAGGGTGCCTTTGTAAAGGCAAAAGTTCGGGCTGGCCACGCGTTCCTGAACAAACATTTGAGCGGAGCCCCCGCAAGTCTACTGTGTCGTGCTAGCCGAGAACTAGCGATACCGTGCGTGACAGTGTGGTGTATGTTACGGTGTCGTTTAGCCCTCAAACCATACAAACTACAACTGATACAAGCTCTTCGAGATACTGACAAAGTGAAGCGAGTGGACTTTAGCAATGCTATTCTAGAGGACATGGAAGATGACACTTTTATGTCATGGTTGATATTCAGCGATAAGGCAACTTTCCATATTAGTGTTAAGGTTCACGGTCATAATGTGTGTATATGGGGGCTCGAAAACACTCATCATGCAATTGAACACGAACGTGATTCACCAAAAGTGAATTGTTTTTTGTGCTGGTTTCGCAAAGCAAGGTTTATGGACCCTACCTTTTTGAGGAAGAAACCGTAACAGGACAATCATATCTTGCAATGCTGTGGAACTGGTTATTCCCATAACTTGGCTCTGACAATTTCATATATCAGCAAGATGGAGCACCACCACACTGGTACAAAAACGTGTGTAGTTTCCTCAGTGCCAAAGTGCCTCAACGTTGGATAGGTCGTACGGGACTGCGAGACCAGGCTTTACGCTCATGGCCTCCTAGGTCCCCTGACTTAACCCAAGTGACTTCTTCCAATGGGGAAATGTTAAACAATGTGTTTACGTTCCTCCCTTACCACGTGATGTTGATGAACTAAAAACCAGAATATCAGCTGCCGTAGCTTTAGTGACAGAAGACACCTTACTCTCATTTTGGGATGAATTTGACTATTGGCTAGATGTCGTCTGTGTAGCCGATGGAGGACATATTGAACATTTATGATGGGTTTTTATAAACTTCTGTCTTTTCGGAGTAATATAGTACGCAATTTGTTGGGGTTAAGCCCTTCTTCCTAATAAATAATTCTATTTAAAATCGGGTCATTCTCTTTGGGACACACTGTATTTTGCTCCTAGGTCTGTATCTCTTTATTATAACTAAGGTTTCACTCCCGTTCAGCAGAGACGTCACAGCCGTAGCTTTATTAAGTTTTGTTTTGGCTTCATTTCTAACTGCTTCCTTTAAGTTTCTGTTGATAGCGCCATGTATATACTGAAACTTATTAAGTTAGTTGTCCATGTCTCTATTATGCTGGTGATTTATTTGGTTTGTTAAATAATTAAAACTGTTCACTTGTTCATTTATTCTCTTATTGACAGCAATTTTGATATTATTGACTCCAGTTCCATAGTGGCAGGACATATGTTTCATGCAGTCTCTCACGATTTGAAGTCATATGAAATAGCCATTTCTACAGTCATCTTTCTTTCTACTAACGGTGCAGGAAATAGAGGCAGACAGTTCTCTGTATCTCGTTTACTTGCAGTTTTTACACGAATGAGGCACCAAATTAAACTTTTTGCAAGCGTTTCAGTCTAGAATGAGCATGATATTCTCTCGAGTACATTCTGTCTGATCAAAAGTATACGGACACATTTACGTAATGCGAACTCTACCACTAGACGTAACAAGAAGTGGACCTGTCAGTGTAAAAGGAGATGGAGAATGTTGTGTTTTCAGAAGAGAAGAAGTTAACAGCTGATTTACTAGGACAGCAGAGCTCAGTGACTTGGAACATGGGCTAGTCAGTGGATGCTCCCTGAGTGACAAATTCACCAGGGACATCTCAACCCTTCTAAAGCTGTCAATGTGGACTGTTCGTTGTGTGATTGTGAAGTGGGAACGCGAAGGAACAACCATTGCTAAATTAAGGTTAGGCAGACCTCATGTGCTGAAGGACTGAGAATGTCATGCATTGAAGAGGGTGGTTGTGAAATATCACCTGAAATCAGCAGAAAGTGAGTTCCAAAGTGCACAAGCAGTCCAGACAGTACAATGTGCAAGAGGAACTAAGAAGAATGCGGCATAACAGTCAAGCAGCTCCTCATAACCCACCAGCTTCTGTGGTTAGCGCTAAGTGACACATGAGGCCGTGTGAAGAGAGAATCCACTGGACAGTGGAGACTATAAACGAGTGATCTGGGGAGGATGAAGCACTCTATACCCTATTGTAACAAGATGGGAGGTTCAGGTTTGGGTCATCATGTGCAGTGCTAACAATGAGGTACGAAAGAGATCGTGTTATGATCAAGGGGTGTTTTCCATGGTTAGGGTGTGGTCGCTGATGCGCTTAAAAAGTTGTTCAATACGAAAGGATACGAACACATTTTGCAGCATTGTGTACCATGTACAGTAGAGGAACAGTTTAGAGACAATGATTGTTTGTATCAGCATGACAGTCCACAAAATCATAAAGCAGCAGTTGTGAGACAATTGTCTCTGGAAAATAACATTCCTGAAAATAAACTGACCTTTCCAGATCCCAACCTCAACTCAATGGAGCGTCTCTGGGATCAGCTGGAACGTCGACTTCGCTCCAGACCCCAGCTTCCAGCATCACTAATTCCTCTGGTTTCGGTTGCTGGGGAAGAATGGGTTGCCATTCTTCCACTGCCACTGGGGCACAGCGCTGAAAGTGTCCTCAGTAGATTTAAAACCATCAAAAAGGCGATGGGTGGACACATGCCACCTTAATGTCCACTGTAGGCACCCAGATACTTTGGATCACGTAGAGTATCAGTTGCGTACATAATGGGAAATAAGCCAATACTCAGAACTTTTATCTATCAGCAGAACATAAACCACAACATGAATTATTTCAGAAGAACGCCCCTGTGCCAGGCCACACCTGCATTTCGCTGTTTTAAAACTCTCCACATAGTGTATGGTAGTTGATAACGACCGTCCTTGCTTAGATTATTATCAATAATCTTGGAACAGAATTCTATTGTTCATACTGACATATCTTTGCACCCGTTGAATGGAAAATTCATCTTAGATTTAATGCAAGGTGTCAACGACGTTACCGCAATGGTAACACCGGTTCCCATCTGATCACCAAAGTTAGTCACTGCCGGGCTTGGCTAGCACTTGGATGGTTCACTGTCCAGGTCTGCCAAGTGCCGTTGGTAACTGGGGTGCACTCAGTCCTTGTGAGGCCAATTGAGGAGCTCCTTGATTTAGAAGCTGCGACACCCGTCATGAAAAAATGACAACGGCCAGAAGAGTGGGGTGCTGACCACATACCTCTCCGTATAAATATCCAGTGACGCCTAAGGCTGAGAATGACACGGCGGCCGGTCGGTACTGTTGGGTCTTCAAGGTCTGTTCGGACGGTGTTTGTTTGTTTTTGTTTGTAGTTTCTATTTCGGTACGACATCACATACTTCCCTCGTTTACTCTTTTCTGTACACACGATCTAAATTGTCTGAAATCCCATGGCTTGACACAAGCGGAAGGGTAAATTTTCTGATGTGGAAACGGTTTGAAAATACTTAGTGGCATAGATGGTGGTGCGTCAACACAGAGCCATATCCCTCTACTTCGGTAGCTAATTTTTCTGACTTACCGCCTTGTAAACTGCAGCACTTCAGTTGGGTGTTAAGATATCGCAAATATTGCACTAAGTTCTTTGTTCTGTTCATTTACGATATTCAATACTGAGTTTTCTGAAAGCACCAGTGTAGGTAAACCTACCTGCACCAGACGTCATCTTTGAACCATGACGTAATATTATGCATTGTAAAGTCATATGCACGCAAACTGAGAAGGAACATACCGCTGACAACATTTACTTTCTTCCTGTATTTCTTTTGGGGTGTCGTTTGCGGTTAAAGAACGGTTTTTAATGTAGCGTTATATCTGCATTGTCTGATAAAAAAAGTGAAACATGCAGAGACAATTATGTTGGTTTTTAATGCGATCTAATATCTACACTGTCTGACAAAAGAAGTAACACACCCAGAAGACAATTACGGCCGTCAATGTAACACCGCGCATACACACACCATTTGTGAGTACTTCAATACACACATCAAAAAAGTTTTGCATCACCCCGGTTCCAGAACTCCGTAAGATAGACGTTAACTGTGGATATTATATCACAGACACAGTCCCATTCACTGTTCAGAGATGTCACTAAATCCGTCCGAAAAAGTAAACAACCTTGGATGAGCAGCGCCTATGAGACGGAGGGGGTACGACAGCCGATTAGTTCCAGTCATTCCTCCAGGAAGGAGGTACACGCTCGTGTTGTCTGTGCTCCAACCATGCCTATACGATCAATAACACGATTCGATCGCATCCGCAATGTGACTTTGTGCCAGGAAGGACTCTCAACAAGGTAAGTATCCAGACATCTCTGTGTGAACCAAAGCGATGTTGTTCGAGCATCAAGGATATACAGAGAGACAGGAACTGTCGATGACATACCTCGTTACGACTCAAACTGTGCGCAATAGGCTGCATGATGCGTAACTTCACTCCTGAAGTCCATAGCGAGGTCCACTTTGCAACCACGATGCCATGCAGTGCGGTACAGATGGGCCCAACAACATGCCAAATGGACCACTCAGGATTGGCGTCACGTTCTCTTCACCGATGAGTGTCGCATATGCCTGCAACCAGACAATCGTCGGAGGCGAGTTTGGGGGCAAACCGGTCAGGCTGAACGCCTTAGACACACTGTCCAGGGAGTGCAGCGAGGTAGAGTTTCCCTGCTGTTTTGGGGTGGCATTATGTGGGGCCGACGTAGGCCGCTGGTGTTCATGGAAGGCGCCGTAACGGCTGTACGATAAGTGAATGCCATCATCCGACTGATAGTGCAACCATATCATCAGCATATTGGGGAGGCATTTGTCTTCATGGACGACAATTCCCGCCCCCATCGTGCACATCTTGTCAATGACTTTCTTCAGGATAACAACATCGCTCGTCTAGAGTGGCCAGCATGTGCTCCAGATATGAACCCTATCGAACGTGCCTGGGATAAATTGAAAAGGGCTGTTTATGGACGACGTGATCCACCAACCACTCTGATGGAACTACGCCGAATCGCCGTTGAGGAGTGGGACAATCTGGACCAACAGTGCCTTGATGAATCTGTGGATAGTATGCCACGACGAATACAGGCATGAATCAATGCAAGATCGGATTGTTGGATTGTTTTGGGAGAGGAGACCAGACAGCGATGTCATCGGTCTCATCGGATTAGGGAGGGGTGGGGAAGGAAGTCAGCCGTGCCCTTTCAGAGGAACCATCCCGGCATTTGTCTGGAGCGATTTAGGGAAATCACCAAAACCTAAATCAGGATGGCCGGACGCGGGGTTAACCAGTCGTCCTCCAGAATGCGAGTCCATTGTGCTAGCCACTGCGCCACCTCGGTCGGTATCAATGCAAGAGGATGTGCTACTTGGTATTAGAAGTACTGGTGTGTACAGCAATCTGTACCACCACTTCTGAAGGTGGTGGTTTTCATGAGCAATAAAAAGGGCGGAAGTGATGTTTATGTTGATTTCTACCCAATTTTCTGCAAAGGTTCCGCAACTCTTGGAACCGAGGAGATGCAAGACTTTTTAATGTGTGTAATGAGACTGACAATTCTCTGTGACATGTAGAACGGCCACCAGTATGCATTAGTGTTCCTCGCGGTTAGTGTTGTTACCAGGCATGGTAGACAACGTAAGGGGTATGAAATGCGTTAATACACCAAACACATCGTTATCACATTCACACCTGCCTCTGCCGTCCGAGAACAAGACGCAGACAGTGCATCCGGTGTCATCCCGCCCCACTGGTTGGAGACTAACGCCTGCTGGTATGCGGAATGAGCGTGGTACGCTAGGCTGCTGTTAGCATCACAACACAGACGGTTGCGTTTGGAGTGGTGCCTTGAGGAGGAAGCATGAACCGCTGATTAATTGCGTCGCATTGTGTCCAGATATGAATCACGGTTCTGTACTACCCAGGATAAACATAGTTCGCAAGTATGGCGACGACCTGGGGAGAGGTCCTATTCTTCCAATGCTTTGTAGACGCAAAGCGGTGTTACTGCTGGCCTCACGGTGTGGAGAGCCGTCGATTATGATTTATGTCACAGCTAGTAGTGATCTGGGGACCTTTGATGGAAAAACAGCACATCACGGACATTCTGTGCCCTCGTGTGTTTGTTACTCGTCATGTGACAATGTTGGGGTGCCATTTTATAACAGGACAGTCCTCATCCACACATGGAACGTCATTCTAAGAACTTTCTGCATGATGGTGAGATACTCCTGTGGCCAGCAAGATCGCCAGATCTGCCCCCTATAGGACTCGCATAAAATCAGCTCCGATGTAGACTCTAGGAGTTCCAGTTTCCACTATACCAAGGAACATTTGTGGGCCAGTTTGCCTCAGGAGAGGACATAATGGCTGTATGACACCTTTATGAACCGAATCAATGCGTGCATCAGGTGAGAGGGGGTGCCACGCCTTACTAATAAGTGTGCTCAATTGACAATTTTTTTTTAATTTACTTGATATGGTAACCACTGAAATAACATCACGTATCTTCTCAACCTATGAAATTCTATTCTGTTTGCTTCTCCCCTTCTCGGCGAGTCACTTTTTGACAGACAGTGTATTTTGTGTTGGAAGCTGACTATTTGGCTGTAAGATGACGAAACCAATGGACGTGATGTTTTTAGGGCAACTATAATTCTTGTTATGGCACGTATTTTACGCTTGTTTGATTACTATGAGCGGCTTGTGACAACCATTTTGATGACGTTGTGGATCGAAGCAGACGCATAGCATCGATAGGTTCAACATTTCCGAATCAGTCAAATATATGTTCATCTGAAATGAAGTTTTTGCTGGAAATTAAATGCTATACTCGACCGATTCAGGAATCACAATTAATAAAATGTTCCGAGCTATTTGGCCACGGTCGAATGGATTTCACCCTAAAACCCAACGTTCCGTCCCCATCTGCGGAGGACATTTTCAAGGGGGATCGTAGCTTCTTTGAATGCCAGTTTCACACCCTGGCTCGTTACTGTGGTACTGTGACGTTTCCGGCCGTGAAAGCTTACATTTTACAATGATTCGGGAATGTAGACACACAGCCAAAACTGATCATACGTGTCCTAATTGATAACACAATACCATCCAACAAGGAATAATCATTCTGTAGAATCTGATGACTGTAGACTATGAAAATTAGTGAGGTTATATAACGAAAAAGAGAAAAGAAGTACTGAGAACCACACGAGGTATGAAACAAAATTTGAAGCCAGTACAGGCCTCTTTTTGATCCACGTGGTACACAAGAAGAAAATGACCGAGTACTTGGTTACCACAGAATTCTTCATACCGTACCAGTCTCTGGATTCAAGTAAGGCATACTGTTCAAAACCAGAGATCGCGTCTTTATTCTGACACTTAGACGTTGCTTTGGTTTCATCTTTGACAGCAAACTCTAGTCCATCATGGTGAGTTTCACCCAAGTGCCAACCGGCTTCTTCGAAGCAAACCCAAGCTTCCCTTTTTCAATCGTCATTATCCCCGAAATTATATTCTTAACATTTTGAAAGAATTTGTATTTATCCTTTTTATTATCTTATTCCACAGAAACCAAGTCTACGATTTTAGATATTTCCTTACATGCCGGCCTTAAGTGTTTAGCAGTGAAGTAATACGTAATTGATGTGTTTCTTTAAATATATTCAGTCACAATCAAAATTTCGTCTCTTACGTCATAACTCCTTCCAGGAGTCGATATTGATCTAATAAGTCAAATTATCAGCAATGAGCATTCAAACTCTTGATTCAGTCTTAAGCATGTAATGTTTACACTATTCTGAAGAGGAGGTGATTTACAACTTTGAAAAAAGTCTAAATAATCACGATTTGCACGTTAGCAATATATCTACCAAAGACAACCAGTTTTGGTCGAGCAATACATCATCCTCAGATATCCATGTAGAAGGAAAAAGACCATAATTAGGCACAGTGGTCACAAAGAAAAACAATATTTTGTATGTATAAAATATCTCTCACACAATCCATGCTTAACAACACGGCATCAACTACTGGACAAGCCGCGCGGTCTCAGGCGCCTTGCCACGGTTCGCGATGCTTCCCCCGTCGGAGGTTCGAGTCCTCCCTCGGGCGTGGGTGTGTTTGTTGTACTTAGCGTAAGTTAGTTTAAATTAGATTGAGTAGTGTGTAAGCCTATGGTCCGATGACCTCACCAGGTTGGTGCCATAGGAACTTACCACCGCCACTACTGGACATGTGTCAAATCATGACGACTTGTATTTACATGAAAGCTAAAGAACAACTGCATCAAAATCATAGAATGTAGGAAAGCACCCAACTCATATCAGAGAACAGCGAATGGGGTGAAACATGCAGCTAGTAGGAAGTGCTGTTTGCTCTTTTATCGCGGAGAAAACGTCGGAGATTGTAGAAGTTCTCTATAGATAAATAATTAACAGTTCAAAGGATACCTCTGTCGTCAACGAATGGTCAAAAATTAAGTACACGTCACTTACAGCAACTTGGCGTCTGAGATATACTTTCTATGACCAATCATTTATCTGTAGAGAACATGTAGTAACTTCTCTGTAATTGATGTTACCATCTTTGAGACTTCTTTTGACAGAAGAACATAGACCACAACATTGTGGCTGTGTTTCGCCTCGTGAACTTAATACCTGATGTGCGAGTTGGATGTTTCCCAGCATTCTAGTGCTTTGATTTTTAGTCTTCAGCGTTTATCTATCTATATACAAGCTGTTATGATATGGCACATGTAATTGAGTTCGTTTTATGAGCATAGATTATGTACTGAATGTGTGTTTTCCTAAATTATTTAAAAACTATCCGCTGCGCATGTTGTGTGCTACTACAAAGCACGGCATTTTACAGGGCACTTGACTGAGTATGTTTAGAAGGTTCTCCCTTTAATCACTGTCAAATGTGATATTTGAACCTACCTTACATTTATAATATAAATTTCTGCAACTCACGGTACATCTATAGCAAAAAAATGTCGACAAATTCCTTCAAGGGGCTACGTCCATTGGCCACGACTTGCTACATGTTCAGGAGTGGTTGAAGACAGTTTGGAGTGTGACGTTAGCAAGAAACCACTAAATGTACGTCACCCCTCGATGTTAAGGAAGTGTGAGTAATAATTTACACTGAATTATTGTCAGGATCTATCAGGTAATTGTCGTACTTTTAAAATAGTGATTTTAAACTGATTACTTATTTCATTAGGAGTAAAGCAGAAAAGTTTAGTGGGCGGATCATGTAGTACTGCAAACCAAGCGTCAAGTCAAGATCCTGTTAACGTGCCACATGTAGAAGAGATCAATATGTCAAGTAAGAAGAAAACTGCGTCAATCTACTTCATCAGAATCAGACAGAACTGGTTTCTTACCTATGTCAACAAGTTACGCAGTCCTGGAAAATGTTTTTACCGCCGCCGTAGCAAAGCAAAACGATTCAAAATTCTTCAGCAACATTAAGAGGCAGCACCGACAGTTAATTACCTTCCAGCCGTTCGATTGATTTCCTCTACTGAAAAGTTATAGTTTTATTTCTACAGAGGTTGGACGGGTAACAGGGTTGGTAAAGAAGAAATGTTAAACACAGATTGAGTTATTTCTTGTTTACGGCTTTATTTCACAATAATAACAGCAGCCTAAGAAAAAGTTATTTATTGCTAAGAGTTCGGTTCCTTCACTTTTCCTGTGAAGTATTTGCAGTTCGGGAGAAGTGGACAGAACCGTTTCGTCATTGTCTTGACAGCTTCGTATTTATGGCGTTGCAAGCGGGGAAAGGCACCAGCGACATACCTGTATTCCCTGTCAGCTATATGTGGCGAGAAGCGGCTTCCCCAACGCAATTACAATACAGCAGTAAGTAGTAAGACACAACTCGAGAGGTAAGTGCTTACATGTAACAATAACTAAAAAATAATTTTAAAATAGCGATTCGGTAATGTCATCATAACTATATTTCTATGAAGTTTAAACTAAATCAACAGAAAATAATGAGAAGCAGGCAAGCTCTTGCAATACGACTGGGAGGAAACAGGCTCGCCACTGGAAACCGTGATGCCTTTTCCTTGATATGGATAACAGGTGATGAATTTGTTTTATTTGGATTATAAAAACCTTGCTTGTAGGTTCTAGAGAAACTTGTGTGTTGGTAATTAGCTATTCCAAAACTAAAACATATTTAAAAGAAAAATTTGATACACGAGTGTAGTATTTTTCAAATATATGTGTTTCATTAACAATAACGAAATTAGCGGGCATAAATCGGGTACATCCGCTACCGCAGTGGTTTCCAAACTGTATTACTCAGAATACTAATACTTCCCATTGGTGCACAGAGTTTTCAGCAAAGGGTATTTGATATCAAACTGAGTAAGTCAATTATGAAAATTAAATTTAAAAAAATGCTGTCAACTCTGATATGGTTATCCGATTTTGCATGTGGTGGCAATATGTAACAGCAGGTAACAGCAGTATTCAACACAATGTTTTGGTTTTGCAGCCACTGTAGTATGAAATTGGGATCCATGGGATGGTGTAATTTTTTAAGGTTTTTTAATAGGAAAACGTATGGAACCGCTGCATTAGGACTAGTAGTCAAAAACTGCCTACTCTGCTCTTACACTTTTATCTTATGGAAGACAGCATGCCCTTCAGTAGGATATTACAGAACTAATTTCCCATACTGGTTGGTAGTCTATGTAGTTACAGTACGACAGTAAAATTAATGCACAATTCTGTGGAGAAATGTAATCCCTTTTACACTGGCACAACACTTATGTAATGAGCTGATTAATAAAAAGTGGTATCATGGTTCTCACCAATATATCAGAGTATGAGGGTTTCTGACTGACTCCCAGTAATAACTGTACAATCAGCATGGTCTTTTGGTTACATGCTCTGACTTCATCCACTCAAGAAGAACCATACAAAACCCACTGGATTGATAGCGAGTGGATGTGATGTATCAGCACTCCCTAGAATATGTTGCAAGGACACACTTATTGTTAAAGACCAATCATCTCTGACATCGATAGCGGGGAAGGATCTTCAGAAATCGAAGTCGTAGGGCCACGTTCTCCAGAAAGCTGGAAACGAGTCCCGCTTTTTTACCACCAAGGATCTGAAAACGCCTGTATAGAGAATCTATGCAGTGAGCAACGCGCAAAATCTGTATCTTCTTATTCCAAATGTGGAACTGAAATATGAGAAGCTCCATACAGAACTTATTTAATATAAAAATTGCACATGGGTGTCGTGAACTTCCTTAACGTACACTACATTTCAGAAGGAAAAAAAAAATTGGTTGCTGACTGATTCCTATTAAATGCAACGTTTCCTGTTATTTTCCCTGTAACATAACACAGAGTTAAAACACAGTGATTCGATAATGCTTTCTTTAGGCATTTTTGTGAGAAACTAGTGAATATGCCCAGATCTATTCCTGAATGGCGGGCAAGTCAATAAATTACTAGCCAGAACTACCTATAAAAGCACTACTATTGGCAGGTAGATATTGTGGGTGCTACGAGAAAGGAATGAGTCTTGTTATTTTCGTTTGTTGTGTGAATCCATGAGTTACAGGCCAGACTGGCGTCACAGGTAAGAAATTTGTACTCTTCAGAATATATTGCATAAAATATTCCGCATGCAGAGTCAGAGTAAATCGTATAATACGTGTGGCAATGTTCTCAACAAATTACTGCGTTTCATATAAAAGGAGGCGTACAAATCGTGTCGTTAATGAAACAAGATCACAAGCAGATAGGTTATCTTACCATGCCTTACAAATCAGTAAACAGAAAAGAATTACATGATTGTACTTACAAACGTGCTTATTATCTTTTTCATTTTTTTAAAAATTGTTTTATTATACAAAGGCAGGCCAGGGACACACAAAAGCTCAAAGACCTACTTCATCTATTCGTCACTGCACATGTTCCAGCTTCGTATGTTCACTATGATTTACAAGAGACAATAATTTTGTATTTTTTATAAACAAACATACTTTCTTTGGTATAAATAAAACATTTTATTCACTTATACACAGACGTTCTATGGTACATGATGCATATTGTTATTTGCTGAATCTTCTTCTATTTACATAGTTTAAAATTATTTATGTATAATATGTGTACAGCTAGCTGTAGATATCGTATTACAAAGCGCAACCTCGACGCTAGTTTTCAGATGGGGGGCAGACGGTGTGTCGAAACTCGTTGATCAAAATGTCCATTTCGTTTATCTTCAAAAGAGAAGTCCATGTACCAACGGTTCGTTTCACTCGTTTCTAGGCGTGTCCGCTGTCCTTCTTGGCAAAATTATAAACTTCTGTACAGTAGTGGAAATGAATTTGACAAGGCCGCTGTTAGTTCCACAAAACTAAGCGGTTTCTAGTAAGGCGGAAAATTATAAACAAAAAATCTTCAATGCAGCAATTTTCATTGTTCTTTGTGTGTATAGCCTTTTTCTCAGTCGGTGTTCTATCGTTAGAAAAACGATGTCAGCTCTTACAGCATGGAGAATACGTGGGAGGAGGATGGAGAGTCAACAGGCTGTCATACTACACGGCAATGTAGGCAGCACCTATGTTTACCATAGATGGCGTGCACAGTGAAACGCACATCCGTAAATAAGGTGGTTCTTCCAATAGTGACACAAAATGATGTTCTTTCAGTAGTGACACGAAATGTTTGGTTTTAATAACCATCGGACAGGACATATCTTTTTTTCAAATTGTTGATGGAACAGCAGTTGTACTTTCTGTAGGAGAAGCACATCTCAACCAAGACCGCAATCATCATACGGATTTTATGAACAAAAATGCTCCATTAAATTACTACTGCCTCTGAAAGACGCCAGCCAGTGTATGAAGCGCTTAAACTCATGCTCGCTCCTCCCACTTTATTCTGCAGTCAGAGTTATCGTCGATAGCACATTACTAACTGTACAACAAGGTAACAGCCCGACTTTTGGACTGTGGAAGATATTGAAGGACTGGAGGCGTTCAGAGACGTCGACCCCGGGTTCAGCCGCGCCGACTGGAGGAAAGGACGACATCGCAGGGAGTCCGCGATCGCTAGACCACCACCTTGTCGTCGCCGCACTTGGGAGAGGCGTCGCGCGGTTTCACCTCGAGGCCGTTCACCATCTTCTCGATGCTCTTGAGCTCACTGGCGGTGGCGGCGGGCGCGGGTGGTGGGGGCGGCGCCGCCTCCTGCTGTTGCTGGTGCGGCGGCGAAGCTGGGGGCGAGCTCGAGCCGGTGGATAGCGGTCCGAGGGGCGTCGGCTGCGGCAGTGGCCCGGGAGGCGTGTGCTGCGGGGGCGGCGCGTGCAGGTGCGATTTGGGACTGCCACCCCCGCCGGTGCCGCCTCCGGGCGTCACCGTCTCGAAGGCGGAGCCCACGGAGTTGCCGGGCAGCGAGTAGGGCGCGAAGCGGCCGCCCTTGGCTCCCAGCGGATGGTGCAGCGCGCCGCCGCCCCCGGCGCCGCCCCCGCCGGCTGTCGCGGCCGGGTGGTGCAGCGCCGAGTAGTGGCCGAAGAGCGCCGGGTGCTGCGCGGCCAGGGCCAGTTGCGCGTTAAACAGCAGCCCGGGGGCGGCGCCGGGCGCGCCGCCGGGGCCCGCAAACAGCGACAGCGGCGGGCCGGGCGCCAGCGGCGGGTACAGCCTGCAACACGGGCGACACACGTATTTGTAAAAGAACTACTCATCTCTCCAAAGGTAAAGCAGCAACCTGTAGGCTGCTGCAACACCAGTTTGCTCCCTAGCGACGCCGTTTCTTACACAACAGTATAGACCTCTCGAGTTTGCAGACCTTCAAGCAGAAAAAATGTAGCTCGGTGCACCTCGCCGTAGTCTTCACGTGAGAAACTACTGTTGCTAAGTCTCGTCGAACTGTTGCTATGCGGGAGGTTGCGCCAAGCATTGTTGAGTGTTGACGAAATAAATCTTGGGTGAACAGCCTGGTATGAGTGTGCATAGGACACAATGTTTCGGCAATCTACCACGTTTCCATCATCAGGTGCGCTGATGTACTGACCGGCGGTGGACCGGCGACAATCCCCCTCCTCCCTCAGGCGCTTCCTATAAGTTGGTGCGGTCTGCGCCCCGCGCGCGGTCCAGGTACAGCGTCCGTTCTCCCGCCAGGCAGACCCTCCTGAACGAGAAGACCTAGGTCGCAGCGCCCAGACGGCGGCAGAACGGACGCTGTACCTGGACAGCGTGTGGGGCGCGGACCTCACCCACTCATAGGAAGCGCCTGAGGGAGGAGGGGGATTGTCCTATATATATATGGCGCCGGCCCACAGCCGGTCCATCAGCGCACCTGATGATGGCAACGTGGTCGATTGCCGAAATATTGTGTCCTATGCACACTCTTACCAGGCTGTTCACCTGAGATTCAAAAAATGGTTCAAATGGCTCTGAGCACTACGGGACTCAACATCTGAGGTCATCAGTCCCCTAGAACTTAGAACTACTTAAACCTAACTAACCTAAGGGCATCACACACATCCATGCCCGAGGCAGGATTCGAACCTGCGACCGTAGCAGTCACGCGGTCCCGGACTGAAGTGCCTAGAACTGCACGGCCACCGAAGCCGGCTCACCCGAGATTTATTTCGTCATAAAATACGCATGGAGAAATTGAAGAATCACATTGTTGAGTGTTGTTCACACACCAAAAGATAGTAGTAGAGCCGCTGGTGATGAAGGCGAACAGGTATTGCTCCTGTAACTAATTGTCAAATTCTTCTTCAGAATGGGAACGACGTGTGTTTAATACAGGTCAGTGCAGGTTCTTCGACTTTCTCAGAAGATACCCGTTGCCACTTAAATAAAGTTATCAGCTAGTCAGAATTTAATCGATGACTTCAGAACACAGTCTCAGGAACGAAAAGCAGCAGCAACCACCTGTGTTTCATTACATTTCATTGCGTTTCCGACAGCTAAGTAATGCTCCGCCATCGCGAATTTTCCGGGTTCCAGTAATCTTGTATAGTGGCAATGTTCTGCAAACCTGTCTTCAACAATGCGACCAGATTCATCATATTGATATGAATTTTACAGACTCTGCCCATTTTGCAGCTTATCTTTAAGAGAACCGAAAAGAAATTGTATCATCGAGACCGCACATCGTTCTTCAGCTGAGATTAATGCTGCTTTGGCGTTATATTACAGATGATCTACGGCTAAGGCACGACGACGTTTATTAGATTTCGTGACACTATGATGAAGCATACATTGACTCGTGTATTCGCACTGTTAAGAACAGGTGTAAGGAGCATCTCCGTCTCACAAGGCTACAGCAACCTGATAGAATGTAAAATCCCCAATGGCGGTCATTTTTTAGCCCAGGAACACTCAATGAAATGTAATGACACACAGGTTGGTTGCTGCTGCTTCTCACTACCGGGTCTACGTTGAAGAAATTCGGTGAATTTACTCTGACTGATTATCTTATTAGAAGGGACAAGGGCTGTACTCTGAGCAAATCGAGGAAGCCGGCACTAACCTATGCCAAGACTGGAAGCTCTCAATCGACGGAAAAATTTGAGAATTAGTTAAAGCGGCGATACCTCGTTTTTGTTCGTCTTCACAACCGGAGGCGCTGCTTGTATCTTTTTCAATTGAGAGAGTACCCTGTGCTGGCCTATATGGACGCGCCGGCCCTAGCGTAGCATCAGTTCGATGGGAGTCGCCAATAGCAGTGTCTCATTTGAATATGACGGCTAAGTAGACAGCAGAAATACTGTGTCAACGTGACTCGAATATCTTACTGTAATTCCGAGAAGAGTATCACTAATTACTCTACCAGGAATGCTTACAAAGTCAGAAAAGTATAATCCTTGGGTGAACGAAAGAACATGAAGAATAATTACTGAATCTCCAAATGGAATAATGAAAGACAACTCTGTCTGTGGCTCAATACACTAAATTGCCTATAAAAATGAACTTGATAACATCCGATTAAAGGATTATCACTGAGCGCCTGAAGAAGGTTGCTCTGGACAATGACACTCACAGGATCAAATATAAGCCAGATCCTTAAAAGAGCTCGTTGGTCGCTTTGGAGTGCCCACGATCACAGTAAATGAAATGGCCTGATTTGCTATTGCATCAGCGCAGGCTGTCCGAAGTTTTTATAAGTAATGCTGTACCACATGCAGTCATGTAGCAATAGGCTACCGATCACAGCAGCTCATGACGCTGTACGCCTCCAGTTGGCCAAAGTTCACAGAAAGTGGATAGCAGTTGACTGAAGACGTTCAATGTGAGCCGATGTGTCGCGATTTTGCCTCTTTTCAAAAGATACAAGACGTCGAGAACATCGAAGGATCAGTGAGGCGTTTAAACCACAGTGTTTTGAGGGTGCAGTTAGGCCAGAGGTGCTTCTGTCATTTGGGGAGGAGAGGGAGAGGTGTTTTACTATCGATGACACCTTCAGCTTCCCGCGAACGTAAACCAGGATGTTTGTTTCAACATACCTGGTGACCAGGTGTTCCCATTTCTCCCACATCTTTATGGTGAGCATGCCGTGGATGGTCTCGTCTTGCATGACGGCATCAGACTTGATCACGGGGCTCCAAGTTTCCGTTCGTGATCTGATGAAAACTTGCACTCTACTGCATATCGACAGGTCCGCTAACCCATTCAATCTTAACCTCACAGAAATTGTCTGGTACCATTTGGTACAGCGGCTGAATCGTAGCAAAAAACGTCTCTGCAATTTGGTAGTTCCACGTCGTGCCATCATCAACGATTGGCTTCAGATACATATAGCATCCATTTAGGAGAATGATTCACTACATCAGAGGCCTTGGACTATACTCTCAGTATTTACGTAAGATAAAGAAAAGTTCGACAAGTGTGTGTGCACTGGTGCCAGTGGTACACCAGAGTATAAAGGACGATCAAAAAGTTTCCGTCTGAGGGCGTTGCTGACAGCGTAAATGCGACGTAGCGCGACTACCACGCGGTCGCCTTATATAAGCGAGTGACCAGTGCGGCATTCTTGTCTTTCCGACGCGCGTGCGGTAAATGTGGATACGTGAACTGCGGCGACGTTATTACCAAACGCGTCCAAACAGGACGAACATGCTTTTATTCTTTTCTTGGCTGCCGAAGAACGAGCACAGGTAGACACCAACTGAGAATGAAGAATGTGTGTGGGGAAGCATATCTGTTGAAAACCTCCATTGCATAATGGTATACCAAGTTCCATGCCGGTCACAGTTTGACACAAGACACAACACGTTCCTTGAGCACAGTATTGCAGACGACGGAAGCTGGTGGGAGACACTACAGCACCCGCCCTATAGTCCTGATCTGTCTCCATGGCATTATCACGCCCTCGGACCCTTAAAAAGGCCTTTAAGTGTCAACGATTCCTGTCGGGAGATCATGTGCAGCAGGCCATTACGGAATTGTTCACGCAGCAGAACACATTTTTTTAACAAACGACTATCTATATCCTGGTGCGTCGGTGGGACATTTGCCTCAATGCCCACGGCGGTTTTTTTAGTCATTGGACTGTGTGGCCTTTGAACGGAAACTTTATAATCACTTCTTTACATTGTACTTGAACCCAATGCCTATGAAGGTCTGCAGACTCACATAGCAGCCTCTGGGGTACTAACTGGCATTGTTAGAAACAAAGACAAGTGGCACGTGGAAAACCCATTAGCAAGAAGCTTTGAAAATATTTAGAAAATAAAGGTTCTGTAAGAGATAATAAGGCTGTACGTGATAGTGCTGAACTGAATGCTGTGAAAGCAGTGAATATCCTCAAGGATGCAGCTACATCAGAAGTAAGTCCGATGCAAAGGACGAGTAGAAGCAGCGTAGCAACTGTGGCAGAACCAGGAGAATGAGTAAGAACATGTCGGGGACATATTTGGGTCTCCAAGAAAGGGCAAACTGTGGGGAGAACGGGGCACGGGGCTGTAGGATCAGTGATGTCCCATTGGTTGACCCAGGTGGAACTGCGAACGACGGCGCTATGTCACCTGTGTCCCCATTCCAGAGCAGACGCGCGGTGGGTTCGAGACTGATTGGGGATGGTACAGGTGAGGACTTTTCTGATGACGTCACAGAAGAAACAATTGGAGACTGTAACGAATATATGGGCGATCCAGTATTAGAATCGTAGTTTAAAAGAGCTATAGATGAGCTGAGATCGAATAAGACAGAAGGGATAGATAACATACCATCGTAATTTCTGAAATCTTTGGAGAAAGTGGCAGCCAAACAACCATTCAAGTTGCTGTGTAGAATCTACGAGACTGGCGACGTACCACTAGACTTCGAAAAAATATCGATAGCAAATGCAAACTGAATGCAAGAACTACCACAGAATCAGCATGAAAGCTCATGCATACAAGTTTCTGACAAGAGTAATACAAATAAAAGTTGAAAAGAAAATTGTTGATCTGTTAGATGACGATCAGTTTGGCTTTATGAAAGGTAAAGGCAAAAGAGAGGCAGTTCTGACTTTGGACTTGGTAATGGAAACGAGAAAGAAGGAAATCAAAATCCAGGAAAAGCGTTTGACAATATGAAGTGGTGCAAGATGTTCGGAATTCTGAGAAGAATAGGAGGAATCTACACCGAAAGTGGGTGATGCACAATGTGTACAAGAACAAGGAGGGAACAATAAGATTAGAAGACCGGATTGAAAAAGGTGTAAGAGAGGGATGAAGTCTTTCGTCCATATTATACAATCTACACATCGAAATAGAACAGGGAAATAAAAATAAGGTTTAAGAATGAGATTAAAACTCACGATGAAAGGATATCGATGATGATTCGCTTATCACGTTGTTAGCTTCAATAAAGGTGAAGAAAAAGAAATGTAATGAGAAGCAGCAGAAATGAGAACAGCAAGGAACTTGGTATTAAAATTGATGATCAGAAAGTAGACTAAAGTAAGGAATTCTGCTACGGTGGACGCAAATTATCCATGACGTTCTAAGCAAGGAGGATATGAAAGGCAGAGTAGCATACGGAACGAGGGCATTACTGACCAAGAGAAAGCCACTGGTATCAAACGAAGGTCCCAATTTGGGGAAGAGAATGTACGTTTAGAGCATAGCACTTACAGGTAGTAATCATGGACAGTGGGAAAGTGAGAATCGCAGCATATTATACTTGGTGCTACAGAAGAATGTTGAAAATTAGGTGGTATGATAAAGTAAGGAATGAGGAGGTCCTGCTCAGAATCTGAGAGCAATAAATATATGGAAAACACTGACAAGAAGAAGGGAGAATATGATAGGAGATGCGTTAAGATGCCTGGGAATAATCTCCATGGTACTACAGGAAGCTAGAGAGGGTAGCAACATATAACTAAAAGAAAAAAAAAAGTTTCAGAACGATCCGCTTCTAGATATGTAGATGTGTCCTCGGCAATTGGTGATACGCTGACACAGACGTTAATAATGTTAGTGTAGGTCGTAGATGTAGAATTCTGCAACAAGGGATTCGTGAAGACATAGCTTCCTTAATACTGAGGTGTCCCACTGGTAGTGATTAGGAGCTACCAGTAAGCCATCTGATGCGATGGTAGTGTAGATGATCAACAAGTGTACTACATGGTTTAAGAGTTTTAATTGTAAATTATTCTACTACTATGTGAAATACGGCTCGCATAAGATTCTACGTGGTTTTAGAAAAATACCTGATGACGCATGAGGACACAGTTACTCGCCGGATTCATGCTATAGTCAAGAGGCGGAGTTAATTGGCAGAAGCCTGATGTCACCTTAGGATGACTAATTTTTACGTTCGTGAGCTTTCTTAGGATATAACCGTAATATTCGTAATATCAGTTGTAAGAGGTCCATGACTAAGGAATTTGTTGGTAGCGCACTCGAGCAGACGTAATTTCTATGGATTGCTCACGCGCTGCCTGCGATATGTAAGCTATAAGAGAATCTCAGACCAGAGAGCACTGTTGTCAGCAGTAGGAACTGTCTGGAGTAGGAGTAAGTAGTAGCTAGTATTGTATCAAGTCCCATGAAAATGTTTTAAAAAAATCTCTTAGTAATAATCATTCTTAAAAAAATTAACTTTTGACAATCATTCATCTCAATTTAAAGAATTTACTAATTTTTCCAATCCATGGTCATCCCAATTATTGTAAAGAAAAATCAGTTGTTCGTTTTATACATGACAAATCTATCGGCCAGCATTGGACTGGGCTGTGCCAGAAAAATTTCTTACAGGAGCAGATATATATGCGTTATCCGGCGACCTTATTCAGGTAAGAGTTTTCAGTTTAAGTGTAACCTGCCAACAGAAAAATTCCAAAACCTCCCAACAGTAAAAATATAATTATTTATAACATTCACATTCAGCGTAACCTCGCAATAAAAAATTCCGTAACCTACCAATAATACAATGTGACTAATCTCTCAATAAAATTGTGGCTCACTTATAACATTTCAATAATTGAATGTGAATTTAAAGTGGTAAATTTGGACGTCAGCAGTGATGCGTCATGGCCCTGAAAGATCATTCTGAATAAACTGAAAATTCTTACCTCAATAAGGTTGCCGGATAACGCATATATATCTGCTCCTATAAGAATTTTTTTCTGGCACAGCCCAGTCCAATGATGGCCGATAGATTTGTCATGTATAAAACGAACAACTGATTTTTCTTTACAATAATTGGGATGACCATGGATTGGAAAAATTAGTAAATTCTTTAAATTGAGATGAATGATTGTCAAAAGTTAATTTTTTTAAGAATGATTATTTTCTTGGGACTTGATATAACAAAAGTATATATGCGAGAGGCTGCTTTCACCTCATACTACATCGCTCAGGCACCGCCATCGTTCCCCACGACCAGCACAGCCAACTCGACACACACGACTCCTAGCTACTACTTACTCTACTGCCACACAGTTCCTACAGCTCTCAACACTGATCTCTGATCTGAGATTCTCTTACAGCTTACATATCGCAGGCAGCGCGTGAGCAATCCATCGAAATTACATCTGCTCGAGTGCGCTAGCAACAAATTCGTTAGTGATGGACCTCTTACACAGTGGTCAGTGTAGATATGTGAAACAAATTTCTCTCTCTTTCCGCACAGTATTGTGACAGTAGAAGAGGAGGTACTCACCCGTGGGGGTAGAGGTAGGGCAGCAGGTGGGGCGGCGGGTGAATGGGCGGCCCCACGGAGATGTTGGGCGCCGGGTAGTCGCCGGCGGCGGCGGCGGCGCCCTGGGGCGGCGAGCCGCGGCTGAAGGCGGCGGCGGCCACCGTCGACTCGGAGCAGCTCGAGTCGCTGCCGTCGCGCTCGCTGTCGTCGTGGTGGCCGAGGGGCGGGGGCGGCACGGCGTGGCCGTGCGCGTGCTGGTGCTGGTGCAGCCGCCGCCGCAGCGCCGCCTCCTCGCCCGCAGACATGTCGGGGGCCGAGCCCGCTGCGGACAGCGAGAACCACGCTGAGGGCCGGCCCGTCAGGGCCCGTCTCCACACCAACAACACACTCACACTCAACACACAGTGCCGCGTTTCCTCCCGTGTACCGGGCAGACTGCTTAAACTTACTCACACTGAAGGGCCAAACAAACTGGTACAGCTGCCTAATATCGTGTAGGGCCCGCACGAGCACGCAGAAGTGCCGCACACGACCTGCCATGAACTCGACTAATGTCTGAAGTAGTGTTGGAGGGAACTGACACCATGAATCCTGCAGGGCTGTCCAAAAATCCCGAAAAGAGTATAAGGGGATGGAGATCTCTTGCACGTTACAAGGCATCCCAGATATGCTCAATATTCTGGGGAGTCTGGCGACCAGCGGAAGTGTTTAAACTCTGGAGCCACTCTGTAGCAATTCTGGACGCGTGAGGTGTCGCATTGCCCTTCTGGAATTGCCCAAGCCGGTCGGAATGCACAAGGGACACGAATGGATGCAGGTGATCAGACAGGATGCTTACGTATGTGTTCCTTGTCAGAGTTGTATCTACACGTATCAGGGGTCCCGTATCACTCCAGCTGCACACGCCCCACAACATTACAGAGCCTCCACCAGCTTGAACAGTCGCCTGCTCACATTCAGGGTTCCCATACAAGTATATCTGCTCGATACAATTTGAAGCGGTACTCGTCCGACCAGCCACCATGTTTCCTGTCATCAACAGTCCAATGTCGCTGTTGACGGGTCAGTCTGGAACCGCGCGACCGCTACGGTCGCAGGTTCGAATCCTGCCTCGGGCATGGATGTGTGTGATGTCCTTAGATTAGTTAGGTTTAAGTAGTTCTAAGCTCTAGGGGACTGATGACCTCCGATGTTAAGTCCCATAGTGCTCAGAGCCATTTGAACCATTTTTTTCTAGGGGACTTATGACCTCAGAAGTTAGGTCCCATAGTGCTACGAAACACATTACAGCAAAGTCCTGACAAAAGGTAACTAGAACTTTGACTCCACCATCGGAAAACGTAATTCTCCGCTCCACAGCAGTTTGAGCAACACTCTATATGCTGTATCGTCACTTTGGCCGCGTGTGGAAACCAGGCTTGGGGAAATAAAAAACTTCCAGGTCGGTTGTCGAATCCAAAGGCGAAGTCACGTAGCCGGCCAGTGTGACCGAGCGGTTCTAGGCGCTTCAGTCTGCAACCGAACGATCGCGAGGCGTAAAACTTTGTGTCGTGCAGTCATCAAGGGTACACGAGTGGGCCTTCATCTCCGAAAGCCCATATCGATGATGTTTCGTTGAATGGTCTGCACGATGACACTTTTTGATGGCCAAGCACTGAAATCTGCAGCAATTTGCGGAAGGATTGCACTTCTGTCTTGTTAAACGATTCTCTTCAGTCGTCGTTGGCCTTGTTCTTGAAGGATCTTTTTCCCGCCTCAGCGATGTCGGAGATTTGATGTTTTACCGGATTCCTGATATTCATGGAACATTTATGAAATAGTCGTGCGAGAAAATCCCCACATCATCGTTATCTCGGAGACGCTGTATCCCACCGCCCGTGCGCCGGATGTAAAACCACGTCCAACCTCAGTTAAATCTTGATAACCTGCCGCTGTAGCAGCAGTAACCGATCTAACAACTGAGCCAGGCACTTGTTGTCCTATATAGGCGTTGCCGACCGCACCGCCGTATTCTGTCTGTTTACATATCTCTGTATTTGAATACGCATGCCTATACCAGTTTCTTTAGCGCTTCAGTGTAGATATGATAGTTTCCTCCTGGACCGTTGTTAATTGTATTTATTCAAAGTCGCAATTTCGGCCTACTTGCCATTTTCGAGTGATAGCTGCAACAACATAAATTACGAAAAGAACAGTTCTCTTAATAAAATCATATATATATATATATATATATATATATATATATATATATATATATCCCTTACCTCACTATGAAATATCTGTACACCTATACACAAACACCAAAACTTTTGTAGATGTGGGTAATATAACCATAAATCTTATGAGCACGAACAAAGGGCTAAGAGAAAGATGCTATATTTCTCCAATACTCTTCTGTAAATGCATAGATGAAGTGATCAGTGAATGGAAAGGGTTCAGTGAAAAAGGAATAGTTTTAGATCGTAACACTAGACGAAATGAAGTTTTATATTCAGATGACCCTGACTGAAAAAAGTTACAGTAGTTAATCTCACGTTACAACCTCAAATTCTCTGTAGATAAAACGAAAGTGATCCCATTTCGAGGCATACAATCAATAAGTTCAGAGGAAGTCGTGAATAACAAAATCTCAAACCAAGTTCAACATTTTAAATATATGGGATGCGACGTAACTATGAGTATGACTTTAACCTGATTAAAAACTAAATAAATGTACATCCATACGTGGAACTATCGCAAAATGTTTGCAGAACAAAGCCAGAAAAGTAAAGGGAAGCACGAATGACAACAAAATACCAAGTCAGAGTTCAAGAAATGAGGGAAAGGACGTACACAATAAGACCGTAAAAGCAGCTAAGGTATAAGGAAAGATCTAGGAATAAATAACCTAAACTAAAAAATAAAAGAAGGTATGGGTCAATGGAAAGAACACTTAGACTGTATGGGAAGAGGAGTCCCGCTAAAAGCTCTCAGTGACAAATGCATGAAGAAACACAGAAAGATCGTACAAGACATGTAACGGAACAGGTAATTTGCTCAATAGATGACGTTAAGAGGAAGAAGAAAAAGACGTAGTAGGACGAAAATAAGAATTATGTCAATATACAATCGTTCCTCATAAGAGGATTCGGTCCTTATGTCAATCATGTGTTATACGCATAGCATATGTGTACGTGAGTGACGTGAGGACAATGTCCTCTTAAAAGGAACAATTGTACTTTGACATATTTCATAGTGAGATAAGAAGAAGAATATATTTTTAAAAGGATAATTTTATTCGTGTGGAAAGAAAATTTTCGAGAAAAGAATGTATCCCTATGATTTAACGTGTCTCTAAGCAAATTATTTTGTTACAGCTGTCATCTGAGAACGGCATAACAGGCCGAAATCGTGATTGTATATAAATACATGTAATAACAGTCCAGGCAGAAAATGTTGCCATTTGTAAGGTACTGCAAGATATTAACGCAGGAAAACAGAAGATAGTAAATTCGCTTAGGTTAGGGGCTGCCAAGATTCGAAGTTCTTCCTAGACAGTCACGAAACCTTGATCGTGCGAAAAATAGAAATAACTCTCATTTTTTTAGATTAACTTCAGACTCACTCTAGAAGAGTCTGGTATACATTGACAGGATATACCTACAATGATATATCACATCGAAGACTGTACTAAAATGTCTAAATATGAAGCTGTAGTTTGCTTCAACATAGATTGCAAACAAAATAAACAATAAACACAGCTCTCTGGAAAGTACTACGACAAATTAAATTATATTTCAAATACAGTTCACAGCTGACACTCCCAATATCCTACGCCATGAAAGCAACAAGATATACAAATGGGGTTTAATTTTTTCCTTAAGCTAGATTGTTTTTTTACGTATATCATGTCACTTCACTTTATCGTACACATTTTGTTACATCTCATTTTTTGTTTAGCTAGAAACCACTTTATGACTCAAATTTTCAGAACGATGGTTGGCTATATAGTGCTGATCTGTCAAACGACCTGCGCTAGGGAATCAACAGGGCACACCCTGATGAAAAAATGATAAAGAAATATATACTATCCGTGTCAAGTACCTCACAGGAGGAGGAACTGGGATTTGTGTTGAGACGGAACAAAAGAACGGCAAACAGTATTCCCAGAATATTAAGTCAGACTAAAAAAATGAGAGTTTGAAGCAAACGTTTGTTCGTGTTTGCTGTTGTCACCGAGGCACCAGGCTGTGGCCTGCAGCGTGCTGTTGCATCCTACCTTTCTATTACTGTAACCAATTTGCCCAAATGTTGTCTGTGGAAATCGGTGTGGAACGGAATGGTTCAATAACAAGGAGAACGAAATTATGCAAAAGAGACACTGTACAGAACAACCAAAACTCGACACTACAGTTTCCAGCACACAGGAAACTTTTGTTTCAGTACATTTATTTACTTGATTTGCTAGTCTCCTCGTTTCCCAGCGTCCTTAATGACTATTGCGTTTTTGGATGTGCTGCTGGACGATAGGACCAGCCAAGCGCAATATCACCACAAAAAAAAAAAAAAAAAAAAAGAGTGCCGTGTACGTATAAATGTTTTGAGGCCCCCCCCCCCCCCCCGCCCCCTTGGAATTGTGAGTGCAGTGTTGCTGTTCATTGATGAATTTTCGTATGCTTCTGTATGTAATTTCCCGTGCTCCAAAAAACCTCTGGTTTTTTACCCTTATGTGACTGATATCTTTGGTACAATGCTACGGCATTAGCAATTGCTGTATAATTTAGGTTTGTTTGGTTTACAGTGCTCATGGAAAATTATGCTGCTTCTTTCGGCTTACCTTTTAAATAACAAGATAATCTACCTATCAGAAACACTGAGCGGATAACCATGAATCCTGTGGAATATGGTAAGTTTTTGTGTCGGCTAGAAAACTTAGCTCTCGTGCCATGGTACGCCTCGAAACTGTTCAAACGATTTACGGTATACACGAAATGCCAGAGCGTAGATTTTTAAGGAGTATGATGATGTCAGGATTTCGAATATGGAGACTTAGCAACGGGAGAACCGTTGACTGAGTGGGCAAAAGACATCAGTTGTTCGGGCACCAACACGTCTCAGTAACAATATCACTACCTGAACAGCTTCATCTATTATGCATTAAATAGTATTCCTTGTTGTCACAAAATCACAATAGCTGGATTCGAAAATCAACTTTCCCACTTGCGGCGTCATTATCCCACGCCACAGTAGCGACGTATCGCCAGAAGCGTTCGCTGTGCGCCGGAGTTGGGACTCACCGGAGTGGGCGTGGTGCAGGTGTAGCGGGGGCGGGTCTGCGCCGGTGCCCACCACGTCGAGCAGGCGGTCGTCCTCATCCGCCGCCGCGGCCGCCGCCGCAGCCGCCGCCACCGCGGCCGCCTGGCGCGCCTTCAGCTCGGCTCCCACGCCCCCCGCGGGCCCGCCGCCCCCACCTCCGCCCCCGCCGGGCTGGTGGTGGCCGCCCCCGGGCATGCCGCCGCCTCCGCCGCCGCCGCTGTCCGATACGGGATGCCTCTGAGCTGCCAGTAGCGCCTGCCTTCTGCAACAAGCCAACGTGTCTCAGCGCCTGTTCAGCACTCTCCTACCGACATTCTACGTCTCCGTGTCTAAATCTTACTGGTACAGAAAACGCAGACGTTATAACACACCACATATGCAAGCAGACGAATGCTGCTATAAATCATGACATTTCAATATGGTAGATACGACTCCAAAGTACGTTAGGGAGACACGTCTGAGGCGCTGAAGTCATGGGCTGTGCGGCCGGTCCCGGTGGAGGTTCGAGTCCTCCCTCGGGCATGGGTGTGTGTGTTTGTCCTTAGGATAATTTAGGTTAAGTAGTGTGTAAGCTTAGGGACTGATGACCTTAGCAGTTAAGTCCCATAAGATTTCACACACATTTGAGCATTTTTTTTTTTTTTTTTTTTTTTTTTGGATACACGTCGGTACACAACAACCTAGCAGTCAGTATGGTTTTCAATAATTATGAAAGAAAAAGAAAATATGATACTCTCCTCAAAATCACCAAACATACACACAAACACTTAACGTTTCTAGAGGAAATAAATTTCCTAAACGAGACCGCGATCATTATGAATTTTTGTGAATTAATCCGACTGGATCGTTTAGTATTATATATATATACACAAAAGGTTGTTCTGGCTATTGCCTGCATAAAATCTATGACTAAGGTTAAATGAACATAAAAAAATGGTTCAAATGGCTCTGAGCACAATGGTACTTTACATCTGAGGTCATCAGTCCCCTAGAACTTAGAACTACTTAAACCTAACTAAGCTAAGGACATCACACACATCCATGCCCGAGGCAGGATTCGAACCTGCGACCGTAGCAGTCGCGCGGTTCCGGACTGCGCGCCTAGAACCGCGAGACCACCGCGGCCGGCTAAATGAACATAAGAGTGAGTGGTGTTAGTTATACGTTATCAGGTTATAAAAAAATGAAAAACTAAATAAAGGATTTTTTTAAAAAAATTCGGTCTCTAAAACTTAAGCAGTGCAGCAACTGTCAGCTCAACACAAAATAATTTTAAGATGTTTCAAGTGCTAGGCAAGAGGTGGTGCCTTCACTTTTTATCTTGTTTTTTCCCCTCTCAGATCCTACTTACAAAATAATAGACAGTCTTTAAAATAATAAACATTCACAGTTAAATTATTATTTATATGTGTATTATTATTTAACTTTGAATGTTTGCTGTTTTATAAGTGTGGCATATCAGGAAACTAAACATTCACAGTTAAATTATTATTTATATGTATATTATTATTTAACTTTGAATGTTTGCTGTTTTTTAAGTGTGGCATATCAGGAAAAGAGAAGACAACGTCCATCACTCTAGTGCCACTCTCATCTAGCACTCACATGTTTTGAATTTCTTTTAGCAGGGCTGACAGTTGACGTTCTGCTTAAGCGCATGCTTTACTGATACCGACAGCTAACGTTGTCTAAGAAGTTCTAAATTTTGTTCAATTAACTCTTTAAAACTGTTTGTCTTTTTAATTTTTTACATATTTTGGAGCCTGATGATGTGTAACAAATATCTCTCACTCTCATGTTCCTTTAATCTTAATTACAGTGTGATGATGGCAGTAGCCGAAACGACGATGTCAAAAAGACCTATATTGAGCGATATATACGATTTTGTTCACAAGAAGATCCTATTTTGGCTTCGTGTCCTCTTCTGTGGTGAACTGCCAACGCCGTTATTGTCACTCAGGGAAACCCTGCTCTGCCCCTAATACTGACCACCTCCAGCGGTTCAGCGGTGAGTGTAAGAAGACGGATGGTGGGGCTATGCAGTGGGGCTATGAGCAGTGTACCACATGAGACTCCAGGCAATAGCACCATTCAGCCGCTTCCGTCTGTAGCGAGCGCTCCACAATGTAGTCTAAGTATGGTGAATACACTCTGCTATTGTAGTGTTCATTATGGAGGGATAAATCAGACACGTCTAGCATTACGCTAAGAAAGGAAAACGATAGCTTGCCAAGCACATTAATTTTTTCTAGGGAGAATCAGAAGCAAAATCAATGGGCCGTTTGTCACTGCCCGCATCTCGTGGTCGTGCGGTAGCGTTCTCGCTTCCCACGCCCGGGTTCCCGGGTTCGATTCCCGGCGGGGTCAGGGATTTTCTCTGCCTCGTGATGGCTGGGTGTTGTGTGCTGTCCTTAGGTTAGTTAGGTTTAAGTAGTTCTAAGTTCTAGGGGACTGATGACCGTAGCAGTTAAGTCCCATAGTGCCCAGAGCCATTTGAACCATTTGAACCGTTTGTCACTCACCGAAGCTTTGCCATTTACCAAACTAGACAGTGGCTGGAGTGTACGGCGTGGGGCAATGACGGAGACCACTCTACGGAGGCCGCAAAATACGTTCCGTGTCTCTCTCTCTCTGTCTTATTCTCTCTCTGTCTCTCTGATTCTTTCCGCGCATAACGCGTCTTCTTATTTTTACACTTCAAAAACGAAGATCGGAAGCTGACGCCGAACAATCGCAAATAGATCCTCTCGTCTTTGTGACACCAAGAGAGAGACTGTTTAAGCGACTAAATAGTATGACACACACAAGACGCCAACGTCGACTCCCACAGAAAAGTTTGCAAAAGGCGGGGAGGAGCAAGACTTATTTATCCCCAGAGCTGACAGTAATTTTCCCTCACTGGAATAATCAGAACAGAGTAGAACTAGTTTCGCGGAGACAACGGTAAAGCTATATGAAGCAGAAGTGTTATTTCCAGTTGCTTATAACTCGAAAACATGCAGGGTGAAGAAAACCGTACGTAACAAATTACAGACGACCAGTAATAGAAGAAAACTCCCTGTCTTTTCTCTGTAGATACTGAATCACAGTGCGGTGGAAGAAAATGACGAAGAGTAAGGCTACCAATTACATTTTAAGTACTTTTTTTAACTGCAACAATGTTACAACAGTCATAGCTCAATAGTACCTCATCCAAATAGAAAAAAATATACGTAGCGAAAGGACTGTATACAGAAGTAAAAGTTATTGGTATTTCACTGATAAATGAAAAAATATTGGAAGATACTATATATTTCACATGGTTTTTAAAA
This sequence comes from Schistocerca serialis cubense, assembly GCF_023864345.2. Classification (NCBI taxonomy): domain Eukaryota; kingdom Metazoa; phylum Arthropoda; class Insecta; order Orthoptera; family Acrididae; genus Schistocerca; species Schistocerca serialis. Next base: position 186,212,862 of record NC_064646.1, on the reverse strand, counting down.
GTGGGACAAAATTTCAAGGTGGACAAGAATCGGCCATAAAACGCTCGTGGCATTCACTTCGAGTGATTTCGTGAAATTCCGTAGCTGTAAGTGGTGAGACATGGATGTTGTTGTTGTGGTCTTCAGTCCTGAGACTGGTTTGATGCAGCTCTCCATGCTACTCTATCCTGTGCAAGCTTTTTCATCTCCCAGTACCTACTGCAACCTACATCCTTCTGAATCTGCTTAGTGTATTCATCTCTTGGTCTCCCCCTACGATTTTTACCCTCCACGCTGCCCTCCAATACTAAATTGGTGATCCCTTGATGCCTCAGAACATGTCCTACCAACCGATCCCTTCTTCTGGTCAAGTTGTGCCACAAACTTCTCTTCTCCCCAATCCTATTCAATACTTCCTCATTAGTTATGTGATCTACCCATCTAATCTTCAGCATTCTTCTGTAGCACCACATTTCGAAAGCTTCTATTCTCTTCTTGTCCAAACTATTTATCGTCCATGTATCACTTCCATACATGGCTACGCTCCATACGAATACTTTCAGAAATGACTTCCTGACACTTAAATCAATACTGGATGTTAACAAATTTCTCTTCTTCAGAAACGCTTTCCTTGCCATTGCCAGCCTAAATTTTATATCCCCTCTACTTCGACCATCATCAGTTATTTTGCTCCCCAAATAGCAAAACTCCTTTACTACTTTAAGTGCCTCATTTCCTAATCTAATTTCCTCAGCATCACCCGACTTAATTAGACTACATTCCATTATCCTTGTTTTGCTTTTGTTGATGTTCATCTTATATCCTCCTTTCAAAACACTGTCCATTCCATTCAACTGCTCTTCCAAGTCCTTTGCCGTCTCCGACAGAATTACAATGTCATCGGCGAACCTCAAAGTTTTTATTTCTTCTCCATGAATTTTAATACCTACTCCGAATTTTTCTTTTGTTTCCTTTACTGCTTGCTCAATATACAGATTGAACAACATCGGGGACAGGCTACAACCCTGTCTTACTCCCTTCCGAACCACTGCTTCCCTTTCATGTCCCTCGACTCTTATAACTGCCATCTGGTTTCTGTACAAATTGTAAATAGCCTTTCGCTCCCTGTATTTTACCCCTGCCATCTTTAGAATTTGAAAGAGAGTATTCCAGTCAACATTGTCAAAAGCTTTCTCTAAGTCTACAAATGCTAGAAACGTAGGTTTGCCTTTCCTTAATCTTTCTTCTAAGATAAGTCGTAATGTCAGTATTGCCTCACGTGTTCCAGTATTTCTACGGAATCCAAACTGATCTTCCCCAAGGTCGGCTTCTACTAGTTTTTCCATTCGTCTGTAAAGAATTCGTGTTAGTATTTTGCAGCTGTGACTTATTAAACTGATTGTTCGGTAATTTTCACATCTGTCAACACCTGCTTTCTTTGGGATTGGAATTATTATATTCTTCTTGAAGTCTGAGGGTATTTCGCCTGTTTCATACATCTTGCTCACCAGATGGTAGAGTTTTGTCAGGACTGGCTCTCCCACGGCCGTCAGTAGTTCCAATGGAATATTGTCTACTCCGGGGGCCTTGTTTCGACTCAGGTCTTTCAGTGCTCTGTCAAACTCTTCACGCAGTATCATATCTCCCATTTCATCTTCATCTACATCCTCTTCCATTTCCATAATATTGTCCTCAAGTACATCGCCCTTGTATAGACCCTCTATATACTCCTTCCACCTTTCTGCTTTCCCTTCTTTGCTTAGAACTGGGTTTCCATCTGAGCTCTTGATATTCATACAAGTCGTTCTCTTATCTCCAAAGGTCTCTTTAATTTTCCTGTAGGCGGTATCTATCTTTCCCCTAGTGAGATAGGCCTCTACATCCTTACATTTGTCCTCTAGCCATCCCTGCTTAGCCATTTTGCACTTCCTGTCGATCTCATTTTTGAGACGTTTGTATTCCTTTTTGCCTGCTTCATTTACTGCATTTTTATATTTTCTCCTTTCATCAATTAAATTCAATATTTCTTCTGTTACCCAAGGATTTCTACTAGCCCTCGTCTTTTTACCTACTTGATCCTCTGCTGCCTTCACTACTTCATCCCTCAAAGCTACCCATTCTTCTTCTACTGTATTTATTTCCCCCATTCCTGTCAATTGCTCCCTTATGCTCTCCCTGAATCTCTGTACAACCTCTGGTTCTTTTAGTTTATCCAGGTCCCATCTCCTTAAATTCCCACCTTTTTGCAGTTTCTTCAGTTTTAATCTACAGGTCATAACCAATAGATTGTGGTCAGAGTCCACATCTGCCCCTGGAAATGTCTTACAATTTAAAACCTGGTTCCTAAATCTCTGTCTTACCATTATATAATCTATCTGATACCTTTTAGTATCTCCAGGGTTCTTCCATGTATATGAATATAATATCGAAAGTTGGTGAAATGTAAGCCATGGTATTTTCTACTGTGTGTGTTGGCTTGAATATGTCAAATTTTTCACCTGGTATCAGAGAAATTAGACCGATTATACTGGTGGCCAACCAACTCGTACTATTCTGATCCAATTCCCGTCATATCGCACTGAATGAGGTTAGTTTGGTGGGATGGAGACCTTTCGTGAAAAATGGCTGCTATCTAATAACCGTCATGTATCAGCGTGTCTTTCAGGGGCTATTGAACTTAGCAAGTGTAATAAAATGCACTGAAAATTGAAACTTTTAATTACATAGGAAATTTTAGCTCGTGAAACAAGATTCGTTGGAGTCGGAAACATTAAGAGTTTAGAAAGTCAAAAATATTTATGAAGAAAAAAATATACTGTGTTGTTGCTGGAGACAGCTTCCTTGGTTCAGTAACATAATATTGCGAGCGATGCGAGTAATTTGCTGGGGCAGCTGCGTAGATGGTGGCAGGGCATGACATGCCGAGAGGGGCCGTGGAACGCCTTTATTGATATTGCTGGCGCGCCACTTCCAATAACGCCGTAGGAAGTCACCTGTCTGTGGGGGTGTCGGAAACAAAAATTGATTCCTCCACGGGGGAAACAGCTGTGGGAACCGAAACAAGGCATCCTCTTGCTTACCTCGGTGATCAGAAAAAGTTAAGCGCAGGACGACTTTCACGTCAGTATTTTCGACAAGAGGGATACGTTTTAAACAGTGAGAAGCGTTCTAAGTGTGTAATGTAAGTATAGGTAGACTTGATCTAAGTGACAGCGAATTATCGCTAGGCTATTCTCAATCAAATGCACGAAACAAACCACGTATTACATAATGTGGCTGATAATATTTCAACAGTTTCGGGCTGTCTCACTGAAAATTCAAATCAAATAACCACAGCTTGCAAAGTATGTCACCTGTATCCGGGTTTTGATGTATACGAGTATCTATGCAGTGCATCTGGTATCATAAAATGCACAGAGGTACAATTAGCTGTCCATGTATCAGAGGGAAAGAAACGTTAGTGTTACTCAATGGCAAAATAGAACGTCATGACAGTGTTTGATTCTGTCCAAAGGAGAACGGTATTTGATGACAAAGCGTATAATTCATACTGGTACAGAAGCTGTTGTCGAACGCGAGTTTCGTGGACCCTTAAAGGGAATTGCCTGCAAGATGTAACATTGATGAAGAATAACCGATAGACACCCATAGGGGTGGCCCAGTTGTCAAAACGTTAGCCTTACATATGGGAGGAGGTAGGGTGGTTGGTTGATTTGGGAGAAGAGACCAAGCAGGTTTAGGGAAGGGTGAGGAAGGAAGTCGTCCGTGCCCTTTTAAAGGAACCATCCTGACATTTTCTTATAGCGACTTACGGAAAACACGGAAAACGTAAATGAGGATGGCTGGTCTTCTTCCCGAACGCGAATCCAGTGTGCTAACCACTGCATCACCTCGCTCAGTATTGTCGATGGACAACGTTATGAACAGCACTGTACAGGACATCATTAGGTATGGTAAGAAACTGGGGTCTGATATTGTCTTTTTAGCATCCTTAATGAGGTCGAACGGTCGAGGTATACTTGCGACGTCACGTTACCCCACAACCAGTAATCAGAGGAATGAGGTCTGGGGACCTGGGATGCTAAGCATGACGGAAGCAGTGGCTCAGCACGCGATCCTCACCAAACGATGTGCGCAAGAGATCTGCCGTATGTGTAGCAATATGGGCTGAAATGCCATCTTGCATAAAAGCCCTAGGAATGGTCTGACTCCCTCTCTCACTACAGCTCATTTTATATATGTTTCTCAAACGGCATCACCGACGTGTTGTTGCCCAGCGCCAACTGTTGGCCAGTTTCTGTGTTCGTTTTTGATTTCAATAAAACCACATGTCACTTCAGGCACGTGTGTCAATTTTTACCTCACTAACTATATTATTCAGTGTATTCGTTTTCGCTCGAATACGACCATTCAAATATTGGAATATTCCTAACCAGCAAATGATTTCCTCCCTAGCGATAGCCATTTGACATGAACGTAGATATCTTCAGTCAATAGCCGGCCGCGGTGGTCTAGCGGTTCTGGCGCTGCAGTCTGGAACCGCGGGACTGCTACGGTCGCAGGTTCGAATCCTGCCTCGGGCATGGGTGTGTGTGATGTCCTTAGGTTAGTTAGGTTTAAGTAGTTCTAAGTTCTAGGGGACTTATGACCTAAGATGTTGAGTCCCATAGTGCTCAGAGCCATTTGAACCATTTTTTTCTTCAGTCAATAAAAACAGTATAAAATATATCCTGTTATTTCATATGTTTGGTGTAAACAGTGCTTTGCCTGCTCTCTTCTTCTTACGTTCAGACTCCAATCTAGTGTGGCTGCGGGATTATCGCTACGACGTCACCGTATGTGTACTTGGAACGATTTACGACGCTGCGAGCTCGTTTTGTGTACCTCACCCAGCTGTAAGCAAGCGCCGCAAGTACATGTAGAGGATGTGAATCGAAATTAGGAGCCGGCGTTCGGTACAAATTGGCGTCGCGTCGAGGTTACACACGACTACCCAGAGGCGGTACTCGCCTGCGATACTCGGGCCGGGCGGGTGTCGTGTTTAGAAAGCGGCTGGTGTGAGCGGCTCGGCACGGCTAATGAACGCAGGCGACAAAACCGGCGCTAACAAGGCTCGAGGGTGCTCAGCCACTTTGCGCTCGTAGCTGCGCCTGCGCAGTTGGACGCCCGCTGCCCGCGCGGCCGCCGACGACTTGGAGTCAGGTGCGCTGGGCCCTTGTGAAGTTCGCTTCCAGAAGTAAAAACGTGTACAGTATTAATATCAGGTCACTTTTCTTGGTAATAACTGAGTACAGCGAACGTGAATACAACAACGAAACACCATCTTTTGAAACGCGTTTCGAAATTTCGCCTTATCTTACTTCGCAAATCGCCACACAGTACAACAGGGAGAGTACCCTGTACCGATCTTAGCATTCCTTTTCTTTTTCCACTCGCAAAAACCGCGAGGGAAAAACGACTGTGTAATTGACTCCGTGTGTGCCCTAATTTCTCTCATCTTGTCTTTTGGTTCTCATGCGGTATGTTAGATGGTAACAGTAGAATCGTTCTCAGGTCAATAACTATTGCCGGTTCTCTAAGCTCTCTCGATAGCGTTTCGAAAAAAGAACCACGGTCTAACGTTTGAATTCATAGAGCATTTCCGTAATATCGCATGTTGTTCGGACCTACTAGTAACAAGTATAACAGCACACCTCTCAGTTGCTTCGCTGTCTTCCTTTAATCTGACTTAGTGATGATCCCAAACGCTTGAGCATTACTCAATAATTGGTCACACAAGTGTTCTGCACACTGTCTCCTTTACAGAGCAACTGCACTTTCCCAGAATTCTCTTCTTCCCTACACCCGACTTTACGTCCTCGTGCCGTTTCATGTCGCTTTGCAACATTACGTCTTGATGTTTGACAGACGTGACTACGACAAGCTGTTCATTACTAATGCTGTATGTGAACATTAAAAGAGCGCTTCCCTACTCATATTCACTAATTTACATTTTCCCATGTTTGAAGCTCCCATTCATCACTTCAAAGCATGTTTAAAGTATAACGTCTCACGAAGAAAGGTTCATTAAAAAAGTAGTGAAAGCTCGAAATGAGGAAGAAAATCGGCCGTGACGTTTCAAAAGAACTACATCGGCCTTTGGCTTCCGTGATTTAAATCACGAAAAACCTAAATCTCCACCCGAATACGCTGCGCCACGTGGCTCGATCAGATGGAATGGTATCGACTTATAATTTGAGCGCTTCAGTTGTCTTTAGTACTTCAGTCAAAAACTTCGCGTTCTCCTCCTAAGCATGCGTTATTATTCTGCATTCTGTTGAATGAAGGATATCGCATTCAGTATAAAAATAACGACAACGTAACTGCTTTAAAGACATCTGAGGATGTGTGCAAGTACAAAACGTTTTACGATGAAATAAAGATATTTTAAAAGCAAATATGCCTAATTATTATATTTGTTTTCTTCACTAAAAGAACAGACGCAGGGAATGGCCTTCACACACACTGCCCGTGTTAGTTTCCGTAATCCTGGGTAACCACGTTGTACACGGACGTAGCCGCCTCGACCAATACTGGTGGACGGGAGCTTCGTCGCTAGTACTGGACTCGCAAAGGGAATAGAGATGCTGACATTAAAATCCTGGTCTAGCGACATGGCACTACCGTCCTCGATTAAACTGCAAACCTCTCCGCAATGACGATGCAGTTCAGGCTAGTCTGTCCGAAGACAGGAGTTCCCTTCGGTGCTATTCGAGTAGGGCAGGCCATGTGCCGGCAATGGGTTGACCCTCTCCCTTCACCGGAGCTCATACTCTTCTACAACAAACAACACAGACAAAATTCCATACTCCTCAGGCAAGCAACGTTGCTTACCACACAATACAAACACACTCTTAGCACTTCGTAACATGTTGGAAGGGAGGAAGGAATATTAGTGTTGAACGTCGCGTCGACATCGAGATGGTTAGAAACGGCAGCGGTAAACCGCTGTCATCTAGGACAAGGATGTGACACCCTCAAATAGTTTCAAATGCTCCTTGCACCGTTCATATGCGTAAGCACGACCGCAGCAGTGGCTCAAACTCATGAACACCTTTGCCATGAGAGGTTTACAAAAATGGTTCAAATGGCTCTGAGCACTATGGGACTTTACTTCTGTTGTCATCAGTCCCCTAGAACTTAGAAGTACTTAAACTTAACTAACCTAAGGACATCACACACATCAATGCACGAGCCAGGATTCGAACATGCGACCGTAGCGGATCCACCCTGTATAAATTACATTTTAAAGGTAACAAAAATTAGTTGATCGCGTACTTTATGCGCTTTTTTGTAACCAACGCCATTATTTTTGATGCAAGTAGAGATTACATGCACAAACATAAGAAATATGTATAATTATTGTCGCGCAAGAGTTTCCCGTTATTACTAATAAATGCAAAAGTTACTCATGAATGATATAAACATGTTTTACGTAAGTTCGACGTAGAATTGAAGCGATCCTTGACATATTTTTGTGTTTCCTAGCGCTATATGATAAATCTGTATGTTTTCTTTACGTTTATTACAATATACCTCTCTTTCAGGTTACAAACCTATAATTTTCGAATAAAACCTGAATCAAACACTGGCAATAGCAGTTTTGCTATAAATACTGTTTGCTCTTCGATAGCAGATAGGAGGATAAGTATGTAGAACAGAACTATTCTGAAGGTTACCCAGCACTTTATATATCCCTACTCAGCTTCTAGACGGTTCATTGCCTCCAGTTTTTATGGGAATCCAGTAAGACACTTATCGTATACTTGAAGAGAACGATCTTGTGAAGAAACGCCCGGTAGATACGCAATACAACTACTGTACAGGTGACGAGGCTATGACATCCACTGACCAAAGCTACTGGGAAACCTACCGTGGTCTATGCTTGCTTACGGTAGCCTACGGTAGTTCTACATCTCTGTCCACATGTGTCTGCTTCCAACGATAGTTCTGGAGTCGTGTAATCAAGCAATAATGGATCTTTCTGCCTGTTTATGCGCACTTAATTACGTTTGCTTGTGTCGAGGAACAGCTGCCAGTCCCTGTACCGACCTCTGGTCCTCCGCAGGTGTTGTTGCGTAATGGATTCTAAGGCCGCTCCTAGGCGAGTGGTGGCGGTGAGGCGGTTACGAGACGGCTGCCGCGCCGCGCCGCCTCGCTATTGATCTGGATCCTCCTCGAGCTCACGAGGAGCTGTCGATAATGCGGAGCAAGCGTCGGCCGTCGCTTCGAGGGTGCTCACCGCCTCTCGGCTCACACCAGGCGCCGCGCCGCGCCTGCCAGCGTCGCCGCTGTTGATCGCCACCCACTGCCCCACACAGCGTCGGCGACGCTGTCACGCGCCGCACCGACGCCTTTAATAGTGCTTCAGCCGGGGCAAAACGTGAACCACCGAGGCGTGTCACCGACAGTTGCCAGGTCTCCCGCATTTTACCTACATTTTCTCTTGCCTCCCGCATTTTCGACAGTTCCAGGGTATTTTACAGGGTTTCCGTATTGTAGATCGGCCGCTGTGGCCGAGTGGTTCTAGGCGCTTCAGTCCGGAGCCGCGCGACTGCTACGGTCGCGGGTTCGAATCTTGCCTCGGGCATGGATGTGCGTGACGTCCTTAGGTTAGTTAGGGGACTGATGACCTCAGATGTTAAGGGGGGTAGGGCGTCAAACGGGCCGACTTAGAGCAGGAGGGGCACCACAGGACATTTTATTTTCTACTGTCTATACTTTTACAAGTAAATTCATAAAACTTTGTCAGCATGACCAGGAAGGATTCGGGATTCACACTCATAGCAGTGGAAGTCCAAAAACATAACAAAATAAATTTTTTTACGTGTGAAATTTCATCATTTTTTCGCTTACTATTGGCTGCATTTGTTGCTACAGGTACATTTTTCTTCACAAGTAAGAGAGATTCTTTGATGAATTTTGCACAGATACAAACCATATTTACAGTTGTATGAAACTCTAGAATTTTCCAAATCTATTAAAAACTCTGATAAAAAGTGAGATAATTAACTACAAAATTTGATTTTTTTCTAAACATAAAAGTTTAAAACGTAACAGCTCATTCATTTTTTCATAAATTAAATAGATTCTAGAGTTTCAGACACCTGTAAGTATGGTTTGTATGCTGTGCAAAATTTATTGAACAGTCTCTCTTACTTATGAAGAAAAGTGTACTTATAGCAACAAATGCAGCCAACGGTAAGTGAAAAAATGATGAAATTTCACATGTAAAAAAATTATTTTGTTATGTTTTTGAACTTCCTCTGCTATGAGTGTGAATCCTGAATCCTTCCTGGTCATGCTGACAAAGTTTTATGGATTTACTTGTAAAAGTATAGACAGTGGAAATTAAAATGTCCTGTGGTGCCTCTCCTGCTCCAAGTCGGCCCGTTTGACGTCCTACCCCCCGTAAGTCCCATAGTGCTTAGAGCCATTTGAACCATTTGAACCGGTATTGTACCCACATAGCGCATTTGGTAATGTTTACCCTCGTGCTTCATAAAGTTTTACTTACGAGGGTCGTTTCAAAAGTCCTGAACACTGCACATGCGCCATCTCTAGAGTGGCGTGTTCACCTTGAAATTTACGTCAGTTGTGAGCGAGACTTTGGGCGTGACGGTCGACATGCGTTTACTATTTCGCGTGGCTCAGTCGTGAGTAATTCAGGTTTAAAGTAGAAGCTGAAGCCGAGTCAGGTCTGATTACACGTAGTGGACGTCTGTAAAAAGCGCGTATTACAAGCTGATACCGCAAATTGCTTAGCATCCGAAAATTGGCCAAAGAAGGCCTGACATGCTTGCAGCTGGTGGTCTCATTTTGTACGATAACGCAAGACCGTATATTCCCTACCAGTGAGACGAACGCTCGAAAAATATGGATGAGAAATACTTCCCCACCCACCAAGAGTCCTGATATGAGTGATGCCACCCAAAAATAAATTTCCCAGTTTCCAAGTTTCATCAAGTACGACAATCGTTTTGTTGTAGTTCTGTTCGATAAAGTTGAAGCAATTCTTCTGCTATTTCTGGCCTCCTGCTTGCTGCTCTTCACTAGGACCATGTGTAACCCATCTCGCAACCATTTTTTCATCTTTCAACTATGATTCTGTAAATTGAAGTGACAGACATTGTGGCCTCGAACGTAATTTCCTCACGTCATTTCCATCGATCCTCTCTCAGAATGCTATTGGCAATATGCTTAGAGGTGCAGTTTTTTTTCTTTATTTGCAGCGGATGGCCTTTCACTTCATGGGCTGTCCTTAATGCTTATCCGACCTTCTTGGAAACGAGCAGACCACCGTGATGCTGTGCTACGATCCACATAGTCTCTCAAAGCGTTGTAAATTTCAATTGGGTTCTTTCCACGTTTGTTTGCAGGTAATTAGAACTGCACAACCTTCAGTGTTAGTCCACTGTGTATTTTACAGCCTCATAAAATATAAATCGCATTTGAAAAGTAATAAAAATTAGTGAATTGCGTAACCCATGCATTTTTATGTACCGAAGGCAATTGCTTTTGATGCAACTACAGTTTAAATGCCGAATCATAAAAATCTGTCGTTACTTGTACTCCGTAGAACGTTCTTCGTCATGATCAAAGGCAAGAGTTTCCTGTTGTGATTACTGATGAGCGCATTAGGTGCTTATAGATAACAGAAATATGTTTTACATAAGCTCGACGACGTACTGAAGTGATGTTTGATATGTTTTTGCTGTACAGTGTATTTTTTAATTTTGCCTTCTTTCAGGAAGTTATGTTTTCGAGTCACATGTCATAAACCTGTACTGTTATGTACATATATATAACAAAGCAACAATTTTTTAATTATTTTGATATAAATACTATTTATTTTTAAGAATCAGAGAGAAAGACAGTTATTTAGAACAAAAATGTTCCATATATTACGCAGCACGCAGTCATTTACGTATGCTCACTCAGTTTCCAGGCGTCTCACCGCTTCCGGTGTATAGGACAATGGAGTAAGACACTGATCGCATGACTGAAATGAGGTAAAGACCGATAGGTACCCAGCGCACCTAATGTACAGGTAGCACGTTTACGATCTTTAATTACCGTAGTCTACGTGTAAGTAGGCTGTTTAGGTTTTTATGTTGGTAACGTCACGTAGCGCTCTATATGAAAATCACTGGCTGTGCTGTGTGCAGTCGGTGGCTGGTTTTCATTGTTGGTACATTTGCTACTGTAGTGTTGCGCAGTTGGAGGTGAGCCGCCAGCAGTGGTGGATGTGGGGAGAGAGATGGCGGAGTTTTGAGAGCGGACGATCTGGACGTAAGTCCATCAGAAAGAGTAAATTTGTAATATTTGATATATTGAACTGATATATATATGATGACTTTTGAACATTATTAAGGCAAATACATTGTTTGTTGTCTATCAAAATCTTTCATTTGCTAACTATGCCTATCAGTAATTACTGCCTTCAGTAGTTATAATCTTTTATTTAGCTGGCAGTATTGGCACTCGCTGTATTTCAGTAGTTTGAGTAACGAAGATTTTTGTGAGGTAAGTGATTCATGAAAGGCATAGGTTATTGTTAGTCAGGGCCATTCTTTTGTAGGGATTATTGAAAGTCAGATTGCGTTGCGCTAAAAAAAAATTGTATGTCAGTTTAGTGATGATCAGAATAAGCAAAGAGAGAAATGTCTGAGTACGTTCAGTTTTGCTCAGCTGTTTGAAAATCATATAACGTAGAGGTTTATCAGCACACTAATCCAATAATTTTTCTAAGGGGAGGTTTCATACGCTTCCTTATGGCAATCTACGATAGTCTTACAGCTCTAGTTGCAAGCATCTTTACGGTCTCATTGCGTGCTCAGAATTGAAAAGTGCGACGTGAAGCGATAGACTATCATACTAGAGACATTTTTCAACACATCAACGGAAAGTTTCACTGGATTTTCACAGGGGGTTTTAATTTCGTGACCGATCGGAAGGCGAAAAAAAAAAAAAAAAAGAAATAGTCCTCTTATAAATGAATGTGTATGTTTGTTTCGGTGACTGGTCCACCTATAAAAACGTCCGCTCAAATGAAGGGGTGTATTAAGCTTACAGGTGGAGAGACGTCCAGGTAGAGACGATCCGTAGACTGAACAGATGGATGGATAGCGGAGATGGCTGCTAGGGGAACCGATGCGCTTTCGGCCTCGGCAAATTATTTTATCTCGGCGCGGCGTTGCGGTGCGGTTTGGGCGCGACCCTTTGTGGCTGCGGCTATCCCGGGGAGAGGCGCTTGTTTAATATTTGTCCTCTGAGTCACGGGCCCTGTAGTTAGGGCTCGGCGAGGAATTACCCCCGGGTTTAAAGCGACCTCTGGCCGCCGCCGCCGCCGCCGCCACCGCCGCCGCGTCCGCGACCCCTGATGCGCGCCTAAACTCGTTAGGCCGACCATCTCGCAGCCGGCGTGGCGCGCGCCCTGTGAACCGCCCACCGCCACCCGTCATGAATGTGCAAATTTTATTAACTGTCGCCCCGGCGCTGGCTCCGCTAAATGTAGGTTAGGCAGCTCAGCTTACCGCCGAGGCCGAATTTACATGGAAACGAGGCGGCAGGAGATGCGCTATTCCGGCCGGCAAATTGAAAGCTCAAGACGGCAGCGCCAGCAATGGGGGAGATACGCCACACCCTGCGAGCGCGGGGACGTCTGAAGCCCAAGTCCGCCTCTCGTCTACGCGCTAGTCGCTGCTTTTCTCTTCAGCTCTCCGGTCACTGTCTTCACAGGCTCTTTTAAACTTCGGTATCACATACTCTGCGATGCTTCTTTGTCGCCGATTCCGTCTTCGGACTCGGACTCACGTACATTGTCGGAAGACAAAGAACTTGTTGTCATCGGACATTTGCATCTCCTTCTATACTCCACAAGCCACATTATTGTGTATGGCGGAGGGTATTTCTGGAACCACTTTCTGATCCCCCATCCGCTGTTCCATACGCGAATGGCCCGGGGAAAGAACGTTAGTAAGACTCCTTATTAGTTCTAATATCTCGGATATTCTCGTGGTGGTCATTTCACGAAAGACCTATGAGAGGAAGTAGTACGCTGCCCCATTCTTCCTGGACGTACTCCCTCGCAGTTTCAATTGTCAACCTCTGCGCGACACACAACGCCTTTCTCGTAGCGTCTTCCATTGGAGTTTGTTGAGCCATCTACGGAACGATCTCGAGCTGACTGAACAACCCTATGATGAAACGCGCCAGAATTCGTTGGATCCTGCCTATCTCTTCTGTTAATTCAAACGGTCAGGGACCGTGACAAAATTCCTGGTATCGTATCGGACCTCCTTTTGTCCGGTGTAGTGCAGCAACCCGACGTGGTTCAAATGGCTCTGAGCACTGTGGGACTTTAACTGCTGAGGTCATCAGTCCCCTAGAACTTAGAACTACTTAAACCTAACTAACCCAGGGACATCACACACATCCATGGCCGAGGCAGGATTCGAACCTGCGACCGTAGTGATCGCGCGGTTCCAGACTGTAGCGCCTAGAACCGCTGGGCCACCCCGGCCAACCCGACGTGGCTTGGACTCAACAAGTCGTTGGTAGTCCCCATCAGAAACAATGAACCATGCTGCCTCTATAGCTGCCCATAATTGCGGAAGTGTTACCGGTGCAGGATTTTGTGCTCAAACTGATCTCTCAATTATAACCCACAAGTTTTCAGTGGGATTCATGTCGGGCGATCTGGATCGCCAGATCAGTCACTCGAACTATCCAGAATGTTCTTCAAACCAATGGTGAAAAACTGTGGCACGGTGACTTGGCGGACCGTTGTTTGAAGTCTATGAATGGCTGAAAATGGTCTCCAGGTAGTCGAACATAATCATTTGCAGGCAACGATCAGTTCAGTCCGACCTGAGGATCCACTGCATTCTATGTAAACACAGCCCACACCATTATAGCCACCACCAGCTTGCACAGTGCCTTGTTGACAACATGGGTCCTTGACTTTTTCAAGACTATGCCACACTCGAACTCTACCATCAGCTCTTACCAGCTGAATCTGGGACTCGTCCAACCACGCCACGGTTTTCCAGTCGTCTAAAGTCCAACCTATATGTTTATGAGCTCAGGAGAGGCGCTGCAGGTACTGTTGTGCTGTTACAAAAGTCACTCGCGTCGGTCGTCTGCTGCCGTAGCCCATTAACGGGAAATTTCGCCGCACTGTCCTAGTGGATACGTTTGTCGTTCGTCCCACATTGATTTCTGCGGTTATTTCACGCAGTATTGCTTGTCTGTTAGCACTGACAACTCTATGCAAATGACACTACTCTAGGGTCGTCAAATATAGGCCCCAAAATGGGATCTCCTATGCGTCAAGTTCTAACTACCTCTCAACGCTCAGAGTGTGTTTATTCCCGACGTGCGGCCACAATCACGTCAGAAATAGTTCCATATGGATCACCTGAGTACGAATGATTGTTCCGCCAAGGTACTGGCCTTTTACACATTGTGTAGTCGATACTACCGACAACTGTACATGAGCATATCGGTATCTCATGACTTTTGTCACGTCAATGTAGATAAATAAAGCATCATGTATCGCACACACAATCTTTGTACTCCATCATCTCTATCGTCAAGATATTGCGATAACTGCACGCTATTAAACGATGCCGAATGAGAGTTTTTGTGCCTCACCCTGTTTGCGAAACATTTTATCTTCAGAATCCCTCAATAAATCATAGTCCGCTGATTACGTTCGCCTACAGGTAAGGCGTTTTCTGATTTTACTGCATGCCTGTTTGGCGGCTGCGTCAGTAAATGTCACTGTACTTTCGTATTTCCCAGGATGTTTCCTAGCAGTTAATGTGACCTTTGCCCTGCCAGTGGTTAACCATTAGAGATCGTCAACTTGCACGATGATTTAAATCCAGTGTTTAGTTATGTTATTGTTAGAACTGCCTAAGCGAGCTGTTATCAGATCAGAAGAAAGGGGAATGCACTCCCCATACAGTAAAACCAGGCCAAGAGGAACCCTGCAGTGCTCCACTCGTCAGGTAATCGCAGCTTTCCTTGTTTGTTCTTTTTGGTGAAGCTTTAATGCGGACGCTACTGGATTATAAATCTTTCTGTTCAGTTTGTCATGACGATCTTTCTGCAAAATATATGCGCGAACTTCGACATGGTCGAGAATTACAGCTCTCTGTGAAGCTACGTCTCCATAACTTTAACATTAGCACATCGAGTGGTACACGGTGACTTTCTCATTTGAGCTTTTAGGTGAACGCTCTTGTACAGGCCAAACAAAGACACTCGAAGACCCCACGCAAGAGAACTATAATGGTGCTCTTTTCTAAAAGCGGATAAGCTACACTGTCTCAGGGTCCTTCCTTGTGGTGGGCCATACTCTATAACTTGCATTATCCCCAAAAAATGCACCGTTTTTTTAAATATATTGGCTTTAACGAAATAAGTGAAATGTCTAGCTAGTATAACTGACCCTTCTGACTTGTGAACTCGTCTCTGTTCAAACAGTATCACTACATTTAATCTACTTATGAGCATTTTTCTGCATGCTCGCTTGTTGCTCAAAGTATCTTTGTACCTCATGTCACATAGACATAAACTGCAAAAAACTCATCGGTAAATCAGTTATGTCGTATACAAACATTATCTGGTGATGTTCACACTAAAACAGCTCGACAGGAAACCGAAATTAGACAGAGATTTTCAGACACAATAAAAACATAAAAACAATATGTGATTCATAACGAAAAAGTACTCGTCACTAATATGACACACAGTACTCCAAACTCTAGCCCAAAAGCTGGATCCTGAGCAGTCAGGAACCGTTTCAAGTACACAGCCAGTCGGAAGTTTTTCATGTCGTGAATGTGTAAAACTGATAACAGAGTGGGGACTGTCTTCTGCTAACGGATCTTTCACCTACAAACAGCGCTTAAATGTCCCTTTTTTGTTTATTTCAATCTTGTATTTGGGCATTACAGTAGCGGCTAAAGTTGCGTGAGTGTAGGTCTGTCAGGGAAGCATCATAGCGACAAGGTGCTTCAAAGGCAAGTACGTCGCCTCAGGAAATTCTGCATATCAATGGCACATTAAATAACAACATTTCCGCTGTATTTATGCATCACTAAACGCAGTGGTGTTCAAATGGCCTTTTGTCTGGGACGCCGGTGC
This sequence comes from Schistocerca serialis cubense, assembly GCF_023864345.2. Taxonomy (NCBI): domain Eukaryota; kingdom Metazoa; phylum Arthropoda; class Insecta; order Orthoptera; family Acrididae; genus Schistocerca; species Schistocerca serialis. Next base: position 186,196,686 of record NC_064646.1, on the reverse strand, counting down.
GTGTAACTCATTCCAAACTTTGTCTCCATGAGTGAATGCGACAGCACTTTACTTATGACATTCACGTAATCTTAAAGACCATTACTTTCAAGGACGTCTTCTGGAAGCACCATCCGCCTTCTGTTCCTACCGGCACATACATCGCCTCCTGCTGCCACTCCCCCCCCCCCCCCTTATCACCCTAGCCCCAAATATCTCCATCTGAGACCATTGCGCTCTATTTAAGGTATCGTAACTCTCATGCCACTTGTCGATCTCTAAAACTGAAAGTGTGAACGAAGAATTATTACCGTGTCAGCTTGCAGTTATCAGATAGTTCTCACTTTCCTTGATACACTATGTTGGATATGCTACGTGGTGAAAGATGACTTGTGGAAAAGTCCCTTTACCTCATGCAAGTGCTCGTCGACGAAAGAACAAAGTCTTATCACTCGATTTGTTTCCCCCACTTTCGACACGAATTGCCGTAGATACAAGACGGCGAAACTGTCTTCCGTAGAATATTTTTTCAGCGATGATATGCATAGCTCCGGAAATGAAACAAGTACAACGCAAGAGGTTCTACAGGTACTCTCAGTACTACATACCTGAGAGTCCAAGAATACATTCATAGCGTGCAATAAGTACACAGTTGGTCAAGACTGGCTTATTGGCTTGCACTCAGAGATGACGCAGACTCCGTTAAGACTGCTTGTAATCAAACTTCAAACAACAATGTGTGGTATCTGGAAGATGTTTCAGTATTTTAATAATGTCTTCGCCATTTACATTTTGACTGTAATAGAAACAGATGCTGTACAATCGTTATCTCTGCTCTTCCAGTTGTGTCCCACAACCTCAAACTTCGTCTTCATTATTGTGTATCGTGTACGTATGGAATAGGCTCACATTCTTTTACATCTCTCCCAGTCAGTTTCTGTTAACTTCCAGAGCGAACCTTCTTTTTATTCTCAACTATTTCTTTTCCTTACTACCTTGTCCAAATTTTTCAGTTACCAGTAACGCTCCTGAGCTGGCTAAACACCATCTTTTCTTCCGCTTCGAAAATCTCTTTTCGTAAAGACCCCTAGAAGATCTACAGAACTCAAGCGTGGGTGATAAGAAAGTTTTTTAAACTTCTTCTTTGTGGATAGGCACCAGTTGCTCAAATTCCTGCTGTTATGACTAAAATTACAATATACACATAACCGTTTACTTTTAAGTAGTTTCAAAAGCTAACGTCTGAAATTTACAGGTGACACTCCCCAGCTGAGAGGCAAGGGTGCCTAGATATTCAATGATCAGGTTTCAGTCCTCGAGATAGCGAACATTCCTTAGCGGGAGAAGGGGAAGGCTAACGCGATTCGCTGAGCCACTTGAAAATAATTTCGGAGCCACTTGAAGAAGGAGCAGGATCGGAATAGGAACTGGTTGTTGTAGTTACCTTGGCTCGATCGGATCGTTTTTACTTTTTGCTTGGAAAATACTTATGACCGATGGTTTACTTCGAAGGCGAGCTTTTTCTCTTTCAGGCGATTTTCCAAGTTCGTTCAGGGAACTGCTGCCCTAGTCACCAATCTCCCTCTCAGAAAATACGGTACACAGTTAAAAATATGACCAGCGGAAAAATGTTCCTATCGGACCGCAAAAAATGCGCATATGTTCTTGTTCATTTAAAAGACTCTGACCGAAAAGTGGGTACCAGATCCCTCATTCTCCTTTCCTCGCCATTTTCAAAATTTTTCCCAAAAGTATTAGCTTGTGAATATCTTCACATGTTTTTCAACATGCAAATCACCTCAGACTCTCACAAGACGCCCTAACTACAAAATTGCAACAGCTTCTAAACTTTTCACTATAATTAAGTCTATTGAAGGATGGTCTTTTCTTAAAGTGCTTCTGACCAAAAAGCGATTCTAGTAGCTGGAGCCCAAAGTTTTTGTTCATCATGCCTTCTTGTGGAGATATCCCCATAGAAACTTCCATCCCCTAAGACATACCTCTTTATGTCTAACCGAGAAGTGAAATATCAATTTTCATACATTTAACTTGAAAATTTTTATATGAATAAATATTTTCTTGAAATTTTCACCCCCTATTTCATCCTCTTAGAGGCTTAATTTCCAAAATCAGTTAAAGACATTTATTTTTATTTGTAACAGAAAAGCAAAACACAAATTTTCACAGATTTAGGTTTGAAAATGCTTTCATAATGAAATAATTTCCTAAAACTTTACCGGCCGTGGTGGTCGAGCGGTTCTAGGCGCTGCAGTCCGGAACCGCGTGACTGCTACGGTCGCAGGTTCGAATCCTGCCTCGGGCATGGATGTGTGTGATGTCCTTAGGTTAGTTAGGTTTAAGTAGTTCTAAGTCTAGGGGACTGATGACCTCAGATGTTAAGTCCCACAGTGCTCAGAGCCATTTGTACCTACAACTTTTTATCTCCTATATCAGGGTCTTAGGAGGCTGAATTTCCAAAAACACTGGAAGACATATTTTTCCGTTTCTAACCGAGGAGCCAAATATCAATTTTTATAGATGTACCTTTAAAAATGCTTTATTATTTTCTCTAATAACGATTTATTTTCAAAATAACTTTCGCCCACTGTTTTACTCCTTTAGTGGTTGAATTCCCAATAATACTCAAACAAGTATACTCTATGTGACTTACAGTATCCGGACACCTGGCTGAAAATGACTTACAAGATCGTGGCGTCCTCCATCGGTTCCATTTCACTATCACATCGGGAACAGTGGACCTAGGGATGTTTAGGAGTGTGAGAATCTCGCGTGCAGATGTATGATACAAATGACACCCAATCACCTGACCATGTTCGAAATCCGTGATTCCGTGGAACGCCCCATTCTGCTCTCTCACGATGTCTAATGACTACTGAGGTCACTGATATGGAGTACCTGGCAGTAGGTCGCAGGACAATACACCTAATATGAAAGAGGTATGTTTTTGGGGGTGTCCGGATACTTTTGATCACATGAGTAGTTCTAGCGTCAAAATTGCCTTACCCCTGGAACGCTACCCAAGAATTTTTGACGATCACTGCTACCCATTCGTCGATTCTGCGAACCGACATCTAAACTATTGAAGGAAACTCACCAAGGGCTGCGTGCCGCCGACTGCTCGCGCCAAGGTCACGTGGACTACTGATCACTCGAAGCATATCTGAGCGCGCACGACGCTAGGCAGCGGTACTCTGGCTCAGTACAGTAAACATCCTTGCATGTTCGTCGCAGCGATGAAAGGTACCATTCCAGAATTAATAACGACGTATTCCCAAAAAAGGCTTTCATTCCCTATTTTATGCCCCTCGGAGTGGAATTTCAAACAATCCCTTCTTAAACGATGTCTACAATGTAAGAGCCACACCCCTATCAAAATTTCAAGTTTCTACCCTTAGGGTTTGCGCTGGACGATCATGAATCGGTGTGTCAGTCAGACGGTACATTGCCTCTTACATATAAACTAGGGTTGGCTCCAGTGGCAAGCATCATAACAGCCCAAGAGATGACGAAGTATCGGCAGACCCTTGGCAAGACAGAGCCCAGGGATCCACTTAATGCAGTCTTGTACGAGAGTTGGAGTAAGTCACGTAGCTTCTAAACAGTAGTTCTTGAAACCTCCTGGCAGATTGAATCTATGTGCCGGACCGAGACTGGAACTCGGGACCTTCGCCTTTCGCGGGCAAGTGCTCTACCAACTGAGCTACCCAAGTACGACTCAGGCCCCGTTCTCTTAGCCTTACTTCCGCCAGTACCTCGTCTCCTACCTTCCAAACTTCACAGAAAAATGGTTAAAATGGCTCTGAGCACTATGGGACTTAACATCTGAGGTCATCAGTCCCCTAGAACGTAGAACTACTTAAACCTAACTAACCTAAGGACATCACAAACATCCATGCCCGAGGCAGCATTCGAACCTGCGACCGTAGCGGTCACGCGGTTGCAGACCATAGCGCCTAGAACCGCTCGGCCCCCCCGGACGGTAAACTTCACAGAAGCTCTCCTGCGAACCTTGCACTCCCGGAAGAAAGTATATTGCGGAGACATGGCTTAACTACAGCCTGGGTTGGTAGAGCACTTACCCGCGAAAGGCAAAGGTCCCGAGTTCGAGTCTCGCATGCGTCACACAGTTTTAATCTGCGAGGGAGTTTCATATCAGCGCACACTCCGCTGCAGAGTGTAAATCTCATTCCAGCGTAGGCCTTAATAAAACATATCGCTGTGATACGTTAGCCGTGTCGAGTCTTCGCCTCGGCGACACACTTTCGTTCCGTGCGGTACGTGACACTGAGCCTCCGGCTACATGCGCAGAAGTGCAGGACGCAGGCGCCAACATGCGGAGACTGTTGTCACACGTGAGGCAGCGGGGCGGCGGCCAAGTGGCTGCCGGCGGGGGGCCCCTTACCGCGGCCGCAGCTGTCAGCAGCCGCAGCAGCCGGCGGCCAGACAAACCCTTTCCTCGCGTGCAGCGCTCTCACGCCCGCCCGCTACAGTACGCGTCTCCAACGGCCCACCGGGGCGTCTCAGCAGGAAGCTGCCCCGGGGCTCCCAGAGCTGTTCAACGCACTGTTTACGTCCTGGCCCGACACCCTGCCTAATAACGTCGTCTGCTCGCGACGCTAAGGGACAGCGACGGCTCGAGCTGCAAACCCAGACGGCTGAATATATTCGTGACTCAGGACACGATAGGTGGCGTATACAGGAATCTTATTGTACAGTGCGAGGAAGCCCAAGTCTATTGCCAATCATCCGTACAGTATCCAGAATGACATTTTTACTCTGCAGCGGAGCATGCACTGATATGAAACTTCCTGGTAGATTAAAACTGTGTGCCGGACCGAGACTCGAGCTCGGGACCTTTGCCTTTCGCGTGCAAGTGCTCTATCAACTGCGCTACCAAAGCACGACTCACGCCCCGTCCTCACAGCCCCACTTCTGCCAGTACCTTTCCTCCTACCTTCCGAACTTTACAGAAGCTCTTGTCCGCGAAAGGCAAAGGTCCCGAGTTCGAGTCTCGGTCCGGGACACAGTTTTAATCTGCCAGGAACTTTCATATCAGCACACACTCCGCTGCAAAGTGAAAGTCTCATTCTGGAAACATCCGCCAGGCTGTGGCTGAGCCATGTCTCTGCATTATCCTTTCTTTCAAGAGTGCTAGTTCTGCAAGGTTCGCAGGAGAGCTTCTGTAAAGTTTGGAAGGTAGGAGAAGAGGTACTGGCAAAAGTGGGGCTGTGAGGACGGGGCGTGAGTCGTGCTTGGGTAGCTCAGTTGGTAGAGCACTTGGCCGCGAAAGGCAAAGGTCCCGAGTTCGGGTCTCGGTCCGGCACACAGTTTTAATCTGCCAGGACGTTTCATCCGTACAGTAGTCTGGTACATCGCGGTGGTATTTGCAACGACGAAAGAACGTGTGCTCATTCCTGGTCGCATGCCAATGTTATTTGGTAACAGAAAGACCAAACGCTTGGTACTGGAGCGAAAAAGAAATCGGGCCTAAAATCACAATAGGTGGACCAATAGAGAAGGTTGGAGAACTCACGTTCGTCGGAAAGATTATAACTTAGGGCTTCGAATACGACACATAATGTGACCGAAATCAGCGACTGCCAGGAAAGTGTTGAGCAAAAGGAGAAAACCACTATTTTGGCCACAGAATAAAGACCTGAAGAAAAGATTGGTCACATGCTATGTACGGATAATTGGTGTTTATGGCGCAGAAACTTAGACAGTGCGGAAAGATGAGAATCGAAGGCTGGAGACGTAGGGCGTGTAAAGGAAATTGGAGGGTGCGAGTTGGGAAGTCAACGTCAGTAACGAGGAAGTGTTGAGAAGAGTCGATGAAAAGAAAGAAGAAATGACAAGGCCACATCTTAAGGCACCAGTGCAGATCCTAGCAAGGAAGTGAAGAGGTTGTGAAAGAAGAGGGAGGGTCGGGAGCAGAATATTCTGGCTGAGGAATAATGTGAGGGAGGAAACCGATTACTACGCGTAACAAACGAGGAAAGCACAAGAGAGGAGGAGGTGGTGACGTAGCATGAGTGTACCAATCACTAGGCAATTCAACAACTGATGGTGAGGCAGAAAAGAAGTACTGATGAAAATATCATGAAAATATTGGTAAAACAGCGTAAGAAATCATATGTATCTGAAGATGAAACAAATGTCGAAACGTTTCATAGAGTCATGGAGAGGGGGAGAGAGAGTGAGTGAGTGAATGACAGAGCAAGAGAGAGGGACTGACTGGAAGTGAACTTTCCACAATTTTTAACGAAATTTCTATGCATTGTTTCCATTCATACGTAATATAGATTATACGTCCGTTATGGGACTCTTTGCAACGCGTTAAGGGTTTCTCAGCACGTTGTCAGTTGATTGATTTCTGCCGGAAGCGAGGGGAGAGAGCAACAAGTCGGACTCGTCGGCGTCTGTTCCGGCGCACTTTGTCGCCAATGCCGGCAACCCTCCCGGAGGCCCCTGGGCCACTTAACGCCGCCCCGCGGCGATATTGTCACACAGTGGCCAGCAACCCTTTGGCCCGTTCCCGTTGCGATATTGTCACCCCGCGGCCAGCATCCCTTCCCGCACACGCGCTTGCGGTTTCGCGCCCACTCGACGACCGCCATTGTCATCTGAGCGACGCCAATTCCTGGGGGGTTGCGCAACCCTCCTATAGCGCTGTTTCTTTCGGGTAGGTCACCCCCTTCTCACCCGACCGCAGACCGTTCGTGGTTTTCTTTCACCGTGACTCCAGCACAGAACCGAGTGTACAGCTTGCGTCTCAGAGGAACGAACTTTTATACAGCAGCAGAACTCAATATTTTCTTGTCACATTTCATTACGTGGGATAGTTTAGATCTGGCATGTTCCACTAACCTCATACTTGAAGGGGCAATGACGAACCTACCACTTACGTGTTTAGCTGAAATGCGGAATTTGGACATTAGCGACAGTTACGACTTAAGAAACTGATATATCACATTCCAATGTTCCTGGGGCTTTAGTTGCAACGGAGATTTACTCTTAAGTTTGTGTCTTAGAATTAATATAACACTAAATCAAAGAAGATAGTTGAAGGAAGAACGGTAGTAAGATTTAAGTTGAACTTCCACTGTTTAGAGACGAAACACAAGTTCGGATTAGGAAAGATGGGGATGGAAATCGGCCTTGCCATTTTCAAAGGAATCATCCCAGCATTTCCCCGGAATGTTTTCGGGAAATCTCAGGAAACTTACATCTGGATGGCCGTAGGCGGATTTGAAGCGTCGTCCTCCCGAATGCGAGTCCATTGAACTAACCACGGCGACGTATCAAAAGGTAAATAAAAAGAGAGAATTGAATCAGTAGAGCACTAACGAAAGCAACAATGTTAAACATGGAAATACTTCTCACATATAATGAAAAGCTCCCATGTTGGTCAGAGAACGTCATAGTTTGGCAGACTTCCCGTTATTCCTCTAGAGTGTACTGGGTTTCATCTGCGAGTCTGCCCATCACAATCAACGAACCACAGTTCAGCTTGTACTAGGACATGGTAAGAGGATCAGCTGTAGCCTTATTTTAGTGATTAACTCCTTTTACGCTAGCGGTTTCCGTGTCTCAAATCAGCTACTCATGGTTACTCTATTGGAGCGCCTCTGGCGTTTTAGTCTCGCCTGCCATGAGTGATCGTTTATTGTCACACGGCAACGGCAAAATTTCATGTGTCACCATTGCGGTATACTGAGCAGTTTGGCAGCTCAGTGGTGAAACTGACGTTATGAGGGACCATCGTGTTTATCAAGAACTCGAAATAAAGTAACAAAGTGTAGGTTCAAATTGTTCAAATGGCACTGAGCACTATGGGACTTAACTTCTGAGGTCATCAGTCCCCTAGAACTTGGAAGTACTTACGCCTAACTAACCTAAGGACATCACACACATCCATGCCCGAGGCAGGATTCGAACCTGCGACCGTAGATGTCGCGCGATTCCAGACTGTAGCACCTAGAACCTCTCGCCCACCCTGCCGGCAGGCCACCGAGTACTGATATCTGTGAAGTCCCCTGTTTTCGTGAGAACAAAACTAAATTGGTCTTCCTTCTGCGCAGTAATCCTCTGGCCCCTCCCGCCGTAGGTTCGAGTCCTCCCTCGGGCGTGGGTGTGAGTCTTGTCCTGAACGTTAAGTAAGTTTAAGTAGTGTGTAAGTCTAGAGACCGATGACCTCAGCAGTTTGGTCCCTTAGGAATTCACACAAATTTGAAATTTGAATTTCCTTCTTTGAAGAATCCTATATGAGGCATATCATCTCACTAACAAAGTAATATCGTTCCCGTTTTCTCAGTTTTTCTCCTTATTATGACAAAAGCCCTGTCATCACTATTCGTCTCTGCTGTAAGCTGTGAATTATACCTGTTCGTAAAGCCGTCTTATGACTGTGGATAAGTTCCATGTCTGGTATAAACGATGTGCCCAGCCAGCTGGACTAGTGTGATACAATAAAACGTATTTTGAAAATTCTTCCTGTAGTATCATATATCGATATCAACCTACTTGCGTATCAAGCTGGCAACGGAATACAACAAGTTTCCGTCCAATGCCGATATCGGTCGTGTAGGATCCAGCGAACCCAATGGAGCACGCCCGCTGAGCCACCCTCCAGCGGCTATGGTCTGCGAGCGCCCTCTGCAACCGCAGTATAGGACGGCCAGCGGCGGCGATTTAATCAAATCGCGCTCGGAGCCGCTTTGCAGACGGCACCGACTCCATCGTTGTTGCTATTGCAACAGCTGGAGTCAATTCTTCGTTGCATCATTTGTAAAGAGTCATTGTTCGTTTGGAGAAATACAAGTAAATCTTCTGTTTGCTGAGTTACTTGGTCACTAATCATTTCTGCTCCTGTCCAACGACGATAGTTGCCGCACCATTCCGTAGACCCCCTGTTCTTACTGTTGTGTACAAAGTCGTACGCGACATTTCCATTCTGCCGTTAGTGATTCTGGTGGTCCATGTCGGCCGTACACTACCTAACAGGCTTGTACGTCCAGATCCTGGGAACGGGCAGCGCCTGCTGCCAGAAAGACGACGCCGGCGGCGGTGGCGGAGGCGATCAGCTTGCTCCGGGAGGTCGCTAGCCGTAACTCGCAGCAGCCGATGCCCGCCCGATAACTCGCAAAGTGGGCCAATAAAGCCGCCAGCGGGGACTGCGCCTAACAGCTTCTTCCTCCGCGGGGGACTCGTCCGACGTCGCCAGATAACGCTCATCTCGTGGGCGGAAAAAGACGGGGCTTAGCTGCCGGACCCAGCGCCGGCCCCAAGGCGCCCTATCTATGTAAATACTGCCACTGTCTAAAGCCGAAACCTGTGCGGGAAGTCAAATGTACTTCTGGCCATCAAAACTGCATCAGCGCGAAGGCAGCTGCAACAAACGACAAATAGACGGGAAGAGTACTACGCTCTACGAACGATTAGCATTTCAGCAGATGCACGCAAAGTTGACAGGAGTAACGCCGTCAACATTCTGTACGTTTACGTGTTCATGACAACTCTGCAGTTCAGATTTAAGTGCCTGGCTGAAGGTTTATTGAGTCACTTTCACACCACTTTTCTACCATTCCAATCTCGATCAGTGCGCAGGAAAAACGAACACTTCGTGTACGAGCTCTGATTTCTCTCATTTTTCCCTATACAGCGTGGCATCAACCAACTATTTTCGCATCCGGCGGAGGAAGTCGTTGATTGAAACTTCGTGTCCGCAGGTCGTGGTCGTGCAGTAGCGTTCTCGCTTCCGCGCCCGGGTTCCCGGGTTCGATTCCCGGCGGGGTCAGGGATTTTCTCTGCCTCGTAAGGACAGGGTGTTGTTTGATGTCCTTAGTTTATTTAGGTTTTAGTACTTCTAAGCTCTAGGGGACTGATGACCATAGATGTTAAGTCCCATAGTGCTCAGAGCCATTTGAACCATTCTTTTGAAACTTCGTATAAAGATCTCACCGCAATGAAAAATGCCTTAGATTCGATTATTACCACACAATATCCGTAACACTCTTTCTTCTATTTCGCAGCTATACAAAACGGTCTGCGCTTCTCTGAACTTCTCGATGTCCACCGTCAATCCTATCCGGTAACCATCTCATGCAGCATGCCAATACTCTGGCAGAGAAGTTTCTGGCATGCATGTCCAAAGGAGCTCTGCATCGTAATTCGGAATAACAGCCACTGGAGCATCGTACTTTAGAACACGTGTTGCGTTTCCTAAGGGTTCTACCAATAAAACGCAGTTTTCTATTCGCCTTACCCACAACATAATCTACGTAAACTTAAAAAATTTAAGTTGTTCTTAATCGTAATCTCTAGGTATTTAGCTGAATTGATAGCGTTTAGATTTGCGCGATTTATCGTGTAACTGAAATTTCACGGACTCCTTTTAACACTCACGTGATTCACCTCACACTTCCCATTATTTAGAGTCGGTTACCACGTTACCCACCACACAGATATCTTGTGTAAATAATTCTGTAATAGATTTCGATCTTTTGATGGCTGTACTAGACGGTAGATGGCAGCGTCATCAGCAAGCAGTCTAAAACGGCTGCTCAGATTGTGTCCTGGATCATTCTTGTAGATTAGGAAAAACAGAGGCTTATAACGCTTACTTGCGAGCGCGAGGTACCACTTCTTTCCGTGAGTTACTATGAAGGAAACCACGAATCTACTCGCACAATTGAGTCGATACCCCATAGGCTTGCAATCACATTAGAAGCCTCTTATGAGGAACGGCATCAAAACCCTTCTGGAAATCAAAAAATATGGAATCAATTTCAGATTCCCTGTCGATAGCATTCATTACTTCTTGCGAATAAAGAGCTCCTTTGTTGCACAAGACCAATATTTTCTGCATACATGATGACTGCGTGCCAATAGAGCGTTACTTTCAAGGTAATTCATAACATTCGAACACATCATATGTTCCAAAAGCCTACTACAAATCAACTATAGTGATACGGGCCTGTCGCTTTCTTAAATATTGCTGTGGTCTATGCAACTCTCCAGTCTTTTGCTACGGACTTTCGTCGAGCGAACAGTTGTATATGATCCCTAAGTATGGAGTTACTGTACCAGCATATTTTTAAAGTAATGATATCTGTGTCCTGTCTGGACCGAAAGACTTGCCTTTATTAAGTTTATTTAGGGGTTTGGTAGACCGAGAATATCTGCTTCTATATTACTCATGCTGGCAACAGTTATTGATTTGAATTTTGGAATCAGCAGATTCCAAACATGCACAACTGCAAGGAAAACTTGATACCTATTTATCTCTTCCGAAGTGTGCACAATACATAAAACATAAAATACCTATAATAAAAAAGTAGAGAAACTAAAATTCTGACGCCATAGAGATTTCACAGAATAGCTACTCAGTATCACGGAGGTTGGCTTAAAGAGATTGGAATCTATTGTTTAATAGCGTAAAATGTGTTTCACAATTCTCTCGTCAGATGAACAATAACAGAAAATTCAAAGAGAAGTCCACCTCAGATCTAGAGTAAGTAAAACTTACACGAATATTACAACTTTACTAACAAACACAGTTCAATGCACTACAAAAATGACGTTCAGTACGCAATTGTCAATAGCCATTTTCCTTCATAATATCGTCACGCCTCTTAAAAACAGCTTAAAACAGAGTAAACCTTTACCTACATTTCCATGACAAGTGGAATAGCCAAACAATTAAATGAAGTAAATATTCACTGTACCAACGAGGTCAGAGACCACAAGCGCACAATACAGTTTTCAAACTTAGGAATATATGGTTACAAGTGATCCCTAAGTGTTAGTTATTGCTGTGTTGCCGAAACTCACTCTAATCCTCAGCTTCACTGGCCAACAGTTATTTGTTGCAGCTCTCCACGGTACTGTGTCTTGTGCATACTACTTCTTCTCAAAAATAACTACTGCAACCAACATCCATTTGAACCTAATTACTATATTCATGCCTTGGTCTATAGTTTTTACTCCCCACACATTAAATTGTGTGATGGTATTGGATGCCACTGGATACACAACATGGTCAACTGCGATTCGCTTAGCCAATAATCTGGACAGCAAGAATTACATATATGATGCGTTAAGGCCGGTGGCTGTGTCTATCTTCTAGGTCTGAGTTGAGTAAAAGAAGTAACGAGAGGCCGCATATTGTCCGTGCTATCCCTGCCAACCTCTACCGGCTGTATCAAATGGCAAGTTACAAGGTGTGGTGACTGGTGTATAGATACCATGTGAGCATATTTTGCCAGTTAACGTACGTTCTAAAACGCTTCGTTTGCGACCTAGCGTCTCCGAAATGTAGAGGAGGGCGTAGTAAATTTGGACCACACAAGATAGATAATGAGTAAAGGAGACGATGTACGTTACTGTCAGTAAATACTAGTTTAATCCACGTACAGGAAGTGCTCAATATGACTGACACCAGCTAAGATACATTTGTGTATCACCCGACGATATTTGCAGAAACATTTACCCCTCGTCACTCAGCAGACCTGTGAGAAATGGATTTTCAATTCTGGGTTACATGAAAACCCTGCTGCGCCAGAAATCCGTGGAGTCATCACAATCTTGTGGCACGAAGACAAGTGGCAGTCGGAATCATTCATGATATCTCGGGAATCTTTCCAACATTCTGGCAAGGCATAATGAGGCGACACAAAAAAAGTATTGCAGTTAGTGGCGGTCATATTGAGCACGTGGTGTTTACTGACAATAATATATAGTGTGTCCCCTGCTCTTTGCCTAGCCTGTCTGGACCAAACTGCCTACTTCCTCCTCCACAGCCGGTCGGAGTGGCCGTGCGGTTCAAGGCGCTGCAGTCTGGAACCGAGCGACCGCTACGGTCACAGGTTCGAATCCTGCCTCGGGCATGGATGTGTGTGATGTCCTTAGGATAGTTAGGTTTAATTAGTTCTAAGTTCTAAGCGACTGATGACCTCAGAAGTTAAGTCGCATAGTGCTCAGAGCCATTTGAACCATTTTGAACCTCCTCCACATTTCAGAAACAGTAACACGCAAACGAAGCGTTCTGAAACTTAAGCTTACTAGCATTACACGCTGACGACGTACCCATCTACCAACCACCACTGCTGGTACCATACCTTTTGATACACGCTGTATGTAGAGGGTTGTCGAATGTTGCTTTCTACATCTGCATCTACATATATACTCTGCAAATCTCATTTAAGTGTCTGGTAGAGGGTTCATCGAACCACCTTCACAATTCACTGTTATTCTTATCTCGAACAAAGCGGAAAAAAACGAACACCTATATCTTTCTGAGGGAGCTGTGATTTCCCTTATTTTACTATGGATGATCGTTTCTCCCTATGTAAATCGGCATCAACAAAATATTTTCGCATTCGGAGGAGAAAGTTAGTGATTGGAATTTCGTGAGAAGATTACTCCGCAACGAAAAACTCTTTTGTTTTAATGATTGCCATCCCAAATTCTGTATCATTTCAGTGATACTCTCTACCCTCTTTCGCGATAACACAAAACTCGCTGCCTCTCTTTGAACTTTTTTGATGTATTCCGCCAATTATATCTGGTCCTCTAAAAGAGGACGGACAAGCGTAGTGTGGGCAGTCTCCTTAGTAGATCTGTTACATTTCTTAAGTGTCCTGCCAATAAAACGCCGTCTTTGGTTAGCCGTCCCAACATCATTTTCTATGCGTTCCTTCCAATTTAAGTTGTTCGTAATTGTAATTCCTAAGTATTTACTTGAATTTACGGCCCTTTACATTTGACTGATTTATCATATAACGAAGTTTGACGGATTCTTTTAGCTCTCATGAGGATGACCTCACATTTTCCGTTATTGCCGATTTTCGCACCAAACATATATCCGTTCTAAATCACCGGCAAGCTCTCCAGACCTTTCACCCACTGCAAACTTCCGACAACGGGCTACCGAGAGATTTGTACGGCACCTCTCGCCAGCCACTACGATGGATAGACGCTAGCATGTAACTGAATCCGCGTGGTATGACGTACATCCGTGTCTGGCTGCCGGCCGGTGTGGCCAAGCGGTTCTAGGCGCTTCAGTCTGGAACCGTGCGACCGCTACGGTCGCAGGTTCGAATCCTGCCTCGGGCATGAATGTGTGTGATGCCCTTAGGTTAGTTAGGTTTAAGTAGTTGTAAGTTCTAGGGGACTGATGACCTCAGATGTCAAGTCCCATAGTGCTCAGAGCCGTTTGAAGCATTTTTTTCGAGTCTGGCTCCTAGGTCAGTTCTACTAGATGCTCGACGGGCTCAAACAGTTGTTGTTGCCATAGGCACCAGCGCTTTGTATAAAGTTCGCAAGTTGCAAAACCCCAAATCAACTCTAAATGCAATCCGTCTTACTACCCTATATGCGTACAACAAGTGAAATTTCGCTGTTTGCTATCCTTTCAGGTATTACAATTTCAGCGGAAATTACCAACAGCGCTATAAGTCACTGCATAAAACATTGGCCACTGGCGCAGTCTTGTGTTCAAAGACTACGCAAGACGTCCTTCCATCTCAGTGCCAGTCCATTTACTCCCCAGGAAACCATTAGTATGTCACTGTGACGGTTTTAGCCGTACTCACGGAAGTGTTACAACAGACAGGAGAGTGCCGTCTGGCCATCTCCGCCGACCGAGGAGTGACAGCAGCGAGATGTACAGTGCCGTATGTGGCGGGCTCGCGCTATCTCCAGCCCACATATGCCGGCCGCCGCTGTCGGCGACGGCGGAAGCTCGGAGCGCGCCGCGCCGGAAGCGCGTGTCGTCCGTGCGGTACGGCCAGATGTCTGATAGCAGCCGTCCTCCGGCCACCTGTGCTGCCGCCGCCGCCCCCGCGGTCGGTCCTGATCACACAGTCCGCGCAGCGCGCTGCTCCACAGACGTCAGCTGCCTTCCTTACCTACTGGGCTTCTGGTCTCTCCACGTGCCGTCCTCCCCTGACAGCCTCACATTTCTGCTGCCCGGATCATCAGTACGACCTCATAACGGCGTCATGCCCTTAACGTGCATAGCTACTAAACCCAAATCATTTATAGATGTGAGGTCCGCCAGTTATGCAAAACACCGTTTTTCTCAGTATCCAAACATGTTTCGGCACCACTGTGCCATCATCAGTGGGTTTTCGTTTTTATTTATTCTGCAATGTGAACATTTTTGTTAAATGATTATAAAATTATGTGCATTTTTACATCAAACAACAGATCATTTCTTTTTGTAAATACCTTTACATTTGGTGTGCATGAACTTTCTGGATCATTTTTGTGTTAATTACTACAGGTAGCTTGTCATCTACAACCAAACGATGTTGATGAGAAAGTTTTTTGCTGGGAGTTAATCCATCTTCTAGAATATAATTTAGTTGTTCGCGATGTTTTCGGTCCTATTTTTGTATTTACTTACGTTCTCGTGTGGCAAGCGCTTCCATTCTCCACATCATGCTGAGATGATGTGGAGAATGGAAGCGCTTGCCACACGAAAACGTAAGTAAATACGAAATTCGTTTGGTTGCAGATGAAAAGCTACCTGCAGTAATTAACACAGAAGTGATCCAGAAAGTTCATGCACACTAAATGTAAAGGTATGTACAAAAAAAATTATGTGTTGTTTGAAGTAAAAATGCACATAATTTTATAATCATTTAACAAAAATGTTCACATTGCAGAATAAATAAAAACGAAAACCCACTGATGAAGGTACAGTGGTGCCGAAACATGTTTGGGTACTGAGGAAACCGGTGTTTTGCATAACTGGCGCACCCCACATCCAAAAATTTTTAATTGCAAACACGGCCAGTACAAGGAGCTGCAAATCGAAAGATGGCAAATTATCTACTTTCCACGCAGTTTTTCTCCTCTGCTGCTTCCAGTGGCGCTTAACTACACTCCAAAACAAAATTAAAAGATCACTTTTTCTGAACTCCGTAATTGTCTCCCATTGCAACGCATAAGTTTGAAATTTGGCTCAAAGATGTCTAGAGCCTTCCTCTTTAATGGTACAAAAGCGTGGCGCCCTGCACCGTCAGCCTCGGGCTCAAGGACGTTTCAAGAATGAAGTTGTCCACCCAAGCGACAAAAGGCTGCAGCTCAAAAGTTCACGTGACCTGTAAGGTGGGTTGAC
This sequence comes from Schistocerca serialis cubense, assembly GCF_023864345.2. Taxonomy (NCBI): domain Eukaryota; kingdom Metazoa; phylum Arthropoda; class Insecta; order Orthoptera; family Acrididae; genus Schistocerca; species Schistocerca serialis. The sequence goes on along the minus strand of NC_064646.1, from coordinate 186,180,560 downwards.
GGTGTCAAATTGACACCACCATCCACTCGCAGTTGTCCTTTCTTACTCACTCTTTGTCGAATTCCGGTAGCTGAATGGTGAGCGTGACGGTTGTCTAATCCTCTGGGCCCGAGTTCGATTCCCGGCTGGGCCGGGGAATTTTCTCCGCCCAGGGACTAGGTGTTGTACTGTCCTCATCATCATCCTACAATCCTCATCGACTGCAGGTCGCCGAAGTGGCGTCAAATTGAGACCGGCACCCGGCGAACGGTCTGCCCGACGGGGGGCCCTAGCCATATGATTAAATAAACAAGCTCTCTCTTTCAGCCCAGTTCATCATTATTATCTCTTTCAGTCCCACTGTCATTGTCTCATCTATACTAGCGACAGTTTTCTTCGTCGTGTCATACTACTCAAATCTCCTCTCACCGTCACTGTCTCCCTCTTGCTTTCTCTTACAGTTAATATCTCATCCCTAATTTCTTCCGGTTACTGTCTCTTCTCACTGTCATTATCTGTCCCCTCCTCGTTGTCAGTGTCATAGATTTTGTCTGACATTATCAATGGCTCCCACTCACTTTCACTTCCTCTTTAATCTCTCCCCCCCCCCCCCCCCCCCTTGGTACTGTCTCCTTCACTATTTTCCTGGCACTGTTCTGTAACTGTCAATTATGTTCACTCCCATTGTGTCCCTCTTTGTCTCACACTGCCATCGTCCCTTCGCTCTTTCTATGACACAACCACTGTCTACTATCTTCCAATATTTGTAATTTTTCCGTCTCTTTGTCACTGGCACTGGCACACACCCATGCACTATATTCCACTTCCATATAAGTCTGCTTTTCAGAAGTACAGCTTCACAAACGTCTTCCTTAATGCCCGATCAGTTCTTGTTTCGTGCGTGTCAACTACATGTAGCATCTCCCAAAAATGGTTTTTCAGTTTAATTAATTGGTGTGTAATCGGGCTTGAAGCAGAGGTTATACAGGGTAGCAGAGTGTAGGCTGCAGGCAGGTGCCGCAGCGTACGCACCGCGGAAGCATAGGAAAGGAGGATGGGAGGGGGCGTGAGCGCCGCGTGAGCTGCGCCAGAGGAACTGCCCCGTGCGTCACGGCCGGCGCTGGCGTAGTTTGGTCACACGGCGCGGCGGGCATACATCATCAAAGGGGATTCCGGCGCTGGCAGCCGTGTGCAGCGGAAGTTGCCAAAAGCGCCGCCAGCCGCGAGCTATTCGCAGCTGGCCGTCGCGGGCGGACGTCACGCCGGTTATCGGGAACCGGGCAGGAGGGTGGGAGGAGCGAGGGGAATAGCCGGCCACGCCGCGTGAAAGTGGCGGCGCGCATCGGCAATCAGCCGCGCCACGCGCGTGTGGCCCCAGACGCCGCCGCCGACGACGACGGCCGAGGAATGCGGCTGCGGAGCTTCTGCGAAATGTGGCGTCGACGGCAGCGTCGCAGCAGGCGGATCTACAGTGCTCAGCGCTAGCCCCGGTACACTGTGCGGTTACGGCTATTCACAGCCGACCAGCACCACTCATCTCACATCACCTTCTCCCAGTTCTGCTGCAGTATGAATGACGACCTGTGCCCTGCATCACGATGAGTGCCAGTTCTGGATCTTAAATTAAGCCTATGTTACGCCACTACTAGAGTTGTAAAACTACCGTAGCCTACCGTAGACTTCATAAGTAAGCGCAGACTACGGTAGCTTTCCTAGTGTCCTTGGAGAGTTAACAACGTAACCGCATAACCTGTATGTTAGGTGAGTTACATACCTATCGGGCGTTACCTCATATCGATCTCTTTGTCTGTATATGCCATCTGCGTCTTACGAGATTCTCCTAGAAGCCGGGAGTGGTGAGCTGTCTAGAAACTGAGTGAGCATAAATGAAGGGCCGTGTAACCTTTGGATCATTTTCGTTCTTCGTTGTTATCTCCCTGTCGGTTACTTAAAAATAAATAGTATTTATAGCAAAATTGAAATTATCAATGTTTAATTCAGGTTTACTTCCAAAATTGTTGATTTTTTCTTGAAAGAGAGGAATTTTGTAGTTAAATGAAAACACTGTCTATCAGCGTAGATCGCCTGCACTCAATGCCTGACTGCCACTGTATGCCTCACATGCGCACACCCCGAGGTGCTGACTTCGCCTCTTCTGTGACCACTCTCCAGCCTGCACTGATGGCCGTTCCGTGCTGCCACAAGCTGAAACAAGCGAACACTGCCGTCCAGGATCAACACGCGCCATTGGGGCACTGAACTTCTGTGATATTCCTGGCCTTGGCCGCCAGTATTTTATCTTGCTAGAAGCTCGCCTTGATGCAGCTTGCTACACGTGATGTAGCACATGGTACAAAAGTGGAGTGCGGTACAAGCAGCAGATGGTACAGTGTGTACTATTCCCGTGGGAGAGTCCGCCACTTGTACTGAACTTGCTTCTGATTGGTCGGAACATTCGGGTGTTAGGCTCCAAACCGCCTAACTTCTCTTATTAATTATTTATAAATTTTTCATTTTATTTAACTCACTTTTCAGTATGACAATCTCTCATGGTTACCCTACGAGTCTACCATTATTGTTTATTAAATGTGACTAATTTTCCGAAATATAAGAGTAATAATATTACAAACGAAGTGCTTCGGACACGTTCGGGACGCTTTGGCGTGCCTGCGAGACGAAGTACTTCGGCTGCGTTAGTCACTCTGTTTCGGGTGTTCCTCAGAGCCGGACTTGTATCTCTGCTTCGGACGGACATGTCGTACTCTATATCCGAAAAGTTGCCGTACTGTTAAGAAAGCTATGTTGAGTGTTGTAGAAGACAGTGTAAAAAGTGATATTTTAAAATGTACACAAACACGATGTACTAATGAGAGGTGTTGTCTACCGTGGTTGTCAGTACTACAGATCCTTCCCTCTTTATATACCTGGGCAAGTGGCATCCCACAAAAAAAAGCACAAACTCATGTTCAAGTTCTAGATGACAGCATAGCAGTCTCCGCCCAAGAAGATCCCACGACCGACAAGCCGTCTTCTGCGCTGAGGGCACAACATTAGAAGACGACAAGTTGGTGGAAAGAACAGTTAGGGACTCTTAGTCAATCTCTACAGATCTCTCCAGCTTCCAGATCTGACTTCCAACACGGCAACGTATAATTTTATAGTACAACGGCTGAATGAATTCTGCTAAGTAGATCATATTGTTATTTTCACTGCATTTATGGTCCCACTACGGCTGAGGAACTGGTTTTATGGACTTGCTGCCCTGTCTACCATCGTGCAACATCAGTGTGACCTGCTACAAGGTCTGCAACACTCGGGCCACATGACCCCGCTGTACCTCAGAAGTCATAGGTCATCCTCACACCATGTCGAAAGTATATCTGCAGACATACTTCTTAAAAGGATCCAATTACCATTTGAAAAAACTTTAAAAGACGGTAGTATAATTTTGGATGAGCGTCTAAAGTGGGAAAACCTAACTGATGCAAAGTGCAGGAAATATCTCTTAGCCTACATGAAATTCAAAAATTCTGAAAAATGTTTCCAACTCACATTAAAGAAAAATTAGTCCAGTGTTTAGACCTATGAAATCCATTGTACTGTGAAGCAGTTGAGCACGGTAGATGTAGCTAGCCATGAATCCATGCATACTATAAGTCACTACTTTGACCATGTCACTCCTTCCTATGCTCGGCCAAGGTGTATTACTTTCCTGAGACAGAAGTTACGGTTGTGGGATCATGTCAGCTGGCTATACCTTAACCCTAACTGCGACGCTGCTAGGAGGTTTATGTCCACACTGCCCTAGTTGCTCCAAAGAAGGCGCTAAAGCCTTTCCAATATAGTACAATTGGGCAAAATTGAAACCTGACCCGAATGATACTGGTTTGTTACGTAGTGTGTCTTCTGCTACACGCAGCACCATGGCTTCCGAAGTGCAAATGTAGAAGTTGTAGATTCATATAATGTATGTCCTATCCTTTCTGCAATATAATTTGAAATACAAGGCGTCTCAAGTGCGACGCAAACGCTGTATCATGCGCTGGACGGGAACCGACACGCCCGTACACGGCTTCAAGTTATCACATAATGCACCGGCCCTTTGCTCGGATAGTACGGAAGGCGGCATTATCTGCATGACGTGGAAAGTGGAGTGTGTTGTCCATTTGGTCCAAAAGGAATTGTAGGGCCGATCTCTTCCCTCCAAACCATTACCTCGCGTAGCCAGGTGAGCAATTTACTGCAAACCTTTTCTCAGAGAACTTACAGCTAACGAAAGGACCTACTGTTGTTGCCACACAGGACAAAGTAACACCAAGGCGTGTATGACCCTATTGTGAAGTGCAAGCAGCAGCAGCAGGTATTCGTGCGAGCCAGTAAGGCCGCCGACTGGAGCACTAGCCAGCTAGCGAGCGCGGCCGGGCCGCCACCGCGGCTGGCCGGAAGCCCATCTGGAAACCCTCCCGATGCGGCCGCAGCGTCGGCTTCTGTGCGCGCAGCGCTCCCTAATGACATTACTGGCTTACAGCTGTTGCGCTTGATTGAAACACGACTGCACCAGTTGCACAGACCGTCCGGCCTCGAGCGGCGCTAGCACTCTGCGGGCCTCCGGGCTACCACCATTCTCATTTTCCAAGGAAAGTCATTACACTGTACCGCTTCCAAAAAAGTAAGAAAAGGAAAAGCCCATCCCTCCTTGAACAGTTTACACTGCTGCGCTTCAAAACAAGTAACAAAGAGAAAAGCCCATCCCTCCAAGAACAGTAACTCATTTTGTTAATATTCTTCCTCAATTGCTACTTCGATTACATTTATCATGCAGATATAAAAATACTGTCTTTTGCAAGTGAATGTTTCTTTCGTTTTTGTTTTAGCCAAACACGTTTCGCTTGTCCATATCAGGCATCGTCAGTGGTCAATAAAATACAGAAAATTATCTATTTACAAATGTGAGGTCAAATGAAGCTAATTTGCATCAAGGCCAGGATTCAGACCCCTGTCTTCTGCTCACTAGGCCCGGTCTTGGTACAAATTTTAGATCGTCGCTTCAGTCTGCATCCATACATCACAGGTGTCTGAGACTTGAAAAGGTATATGGAACCATAGTTCCATCTGATTAAAAGACCTATGGCTGGGTTTCAGGCAGAATCCTCCGTTTAGTTCGGCGGAGAGGTGCTATTAATATAGCTGGAGAGTTTAGGAGAAATACCAAGTGGGTTGAGTTGTGAATGAGAATTCGGAGGCGTGCTATGGTAGCCCATGCGTTTGTGCAAAGCCACTGTGCCAGGGTGGTAAAGTGGTTAACGCATCTGCCTAGTGACCAGGATACGCAGGTTTGAATCCCAGCCTTGGTACAAATTTTCAGACGTCGCTTCAGTTTGCACACATAAATATGTGGTTGTGATTTACCACTTACCCTTGTTTTCCTATCCTTTTTATGTGTTCCTTGACTCTTTTGTAAACACTGGATTCAAACATTACAGGTCTCTAGTTGGTAGTAGATCACACTGATACATTTCATAGCACATAGCACTTCCTGTTGCACACTCCACTTGTTGTAGGGTTGATTGAAGAATCATGGGAGCTGGAGGGGAGTGGGGGTGGAAGCACTCTCTCTCTCTGTCTCTCTCTCTCTCTCTCTCTCTCTCTCTCTCTCTCTCTCTCTCTCTCTGTCTGTGTGTGTGTGTGTGTGTGTGTGTGTGTGTGTGTGTGTGTGAGTGTGTCTCAACTTTCATTTAATTACCTTTTTTTATTGAATTAGTATTTTTTTAATTTTTTGGCAAGCTGCAGATATCAAAATAAAATAAATATGGAATTAAATAGTTTTCTTCTTACTGTATACCACTGATGATGCCTAGCACGAACAAGCGAAACATGGATGATTGAAAACAAAAGGATTCAGCTACAAAACACAGAATTTTTCTCATAAAAAAATGAAAAGTCTCTTTCTACTAGTTATGAAATGTATGTGATACTTGCTACTTTGCAGCTCTTAAGTACTGAATGGAACGCATTATTTATAGGCACAGCGACAGCTGATACGCGAATTACATTTATTTGACAGCCAGCGTATGTTTGTTTTATAACAAGTTTCGGTTTTTCAGACAATCTTCAAGTGCTAATGATCCATAGTGGACGCATGTTGACATTACGATTTTCAAACTTGATACGACCCTTTAGGCTTTGCCGGCGGATATGTTCAGTGCACGGCTTTCGCTTCCGCCACAAGATCGCGTTTTGAATGTTCTACAATATTTGCAGGAGGCAACTGTGATCTGTGATTTTGGCTAACGATACCGAACAGTTCCCTCGAGGAAATATTATGGAATGGACAAAACGTAATTCTGTGGCTGAAACGAGAGGCGTATATTTTCAGACATGTTTGCTAAATTTATCTGTATCAAAAGGTATTTAAAATCCTGTCTGAACAGAAACCTCCCATTAGATATCGTTTGCAACTGTAAACATTAGTGTGCTGTCGTGAAGCCGTATCTCCTAGCCTATTCTTATTAGCGAATTACGTTTTATCTCTCCTCATATACGTTAGTCGACACCCCGCTGGAGCATAGGTTTCATTTCAAATGATACTGATCTTTTGTTTTATTAGTTATATGTTTCGATCTGACGATCGCATTAGTCCAAGTATAGTTATAAATGAAAATACGTCAAGCGATCTAGATAGCTTCATTTTAGGGATTTTATTAATATACTAGGCACTTCATTTCTCGATTACTATTTGTTCTAGCTTAGCATGTGTCAACGTTTGTAACGATGGAGTATAGTGTAAAGTAACAAAATTACTACTTGAAATGATTCAGAAATTTACGTGCCTAGCAGTACGCTCATACAGAGAAGACTGTTGCTTAAATTATAAAGATATTTTGTTGAAACAATATGGTATCGGTTTTCTGCAAACGTTCATCTTCCATTCTATGTTAGTGAAAGCCGAGAGAGTTTCATAAGGTCTTAGTGTGATATCTGTTCACATATGCGTTTGTCGTCCTCGTCTTGTACGTCAAAACAAGAGGGGTTGTTTTTAGGATTTTCTGATTTCCTTACTTCTGATATGTGGCGTGCTGGGCACCTCACGAAGTCTAATATGAGTATGTGATAGTTCTTATAAACGTCGAATCTATTTTGTAACTGTGAAAATAGGGACGTATATAAGGCGATTCTGAAAGGACTTTACAACTTTACTTACATACAGAATTTTGTTCAGAAGGCTTACAGAGGTGACATCTTGTAGCATAATACTGCAAGTATCATCCCATACATTCACTTTCACTTCTACTGTAAGTTTCATTGTGGCTGAATATGTCTGTCATAGGTCATATAGGAAATGCCCCATCCGAAGTTAATTTTTTGTCACACTTTACCCATCATATCCTGTGTAGTCTGCTATTTTGATTTCCAACTTCCTGTAGTTCCTAGTAACGGAATTCGGTACTACAACAATAAATGAATAAAATTTTTGCTACAAGATGCCACCTTAACCACATGTTCTAGTCATCTCAATAAAATTCTGTACGTAAGAGAAGTTGTTAAGTCGTTTTAGAATCAGCCAATATAGTCTTCACTCCTGCGTCTTTGACGATATCTTGGAAGAACTTAAAGTGTTTCGCTGTGATAAAACGTCCTAAGTTCTTAAGCTGGACTTCTGTCGGAGAGCTTCCTCCGTCAAACCTCCTTCGTCATACCTTATACCTATAATCACTCTGCTAAACACACTATCTGACTGTCTAAAACTGCATAAAAAATTGCTTTTCCTTTCAGAAAACTTCAGTTTCCTTGACGTACCGCCTTGAAAATTGTGGCCTCGTTTCAACAACATTTAGATACTCGTTTTTCTACAGGAAACATATTTTGCAAATTCTTATCGTTATGCAAATGTGCAATATGGGCACATAAGTTTAAGTTCGATACCGTTATCTTTCAGCCGTTTTCAAGCGTTTGACCGTGGCCTCTTTCTTACGTAATCTTGCACGTCCATCCGGTTGGAACAAAAGTGTAACACTGCACAAATTCGGAGGAGGCAGAAGCTCTAAGTAACCACGAGACTATTATAACGTGGTAAAGACCAAACATCAAGAAACTGGCGGGGCATTTTCTTAGCAACGTCCGTCCGTTCTCAAGTGACCAGCGATGGTACGCCCCAGTTAGCACTACGTTCAATCTCTCTTACTCTGGGCATAACACACCTTTACGTAAAATGTCAGTTCTGCACCAAACCTCGGTCGCGTCACTTCCTTTTGTAATACTTTCTTCGTATACGCTACAATTTATTGTTCATAGTTTCAAAATGGCTTATAAGAACAATTGCGTTTTGCTTTATACTGTAACAGTGGCATAACCATAATTTTAACGCTGAACGGAGAACTGTTCTTGGCATTAAGGACTGCCGGTCACGGGAAAGCGTTCGATACACTTCCGCACCGTCGTTTAACGAGCAATACTGGTGACTGGATTTAGGACTTTCTACATCAACATCTACATCTTCGTGGATAGTCTGCAAATCACACTTAAATGCCTGGCATAGTGTACTTATAACCACCTTTACAATAATTCTCTATTATTCCAATCTAGAACAGCTCGGAAAAAACGAACACATGTATCTATCCGTGCGAGCTCTGTTTTCCCTTATTTTATTATGATGGACGTTTCTCCCTATGTAGGTCAGCGTCAACAAAACATTTTCGCATTTGCAGGAGAAAGTTTGTGGTAGAAATTTCATGAGATTCCTATCATGTCACTGACACTGTCTCCCCTATTTCGCGATAGTAAAAAACGTGCTGCTCTGCTTTGAACTTTCCCGATGTACTCGGTTAATACTATCTGGTAAGGATCCCAGACCATGCAGCAGTACTCCGAAAGAAGACGGACAATCGTAGCATAGGGAGTCTCTTTAGTAGATCTGTTACATTTTCTATGAGTTCTCTAAATAAAACGTAGGCTTTGGTTTGCTTCCCCATATGTCGGGTAACCGAAATTAAACGGATTCCTTTTAACACCCATTTAGATGTCCTCACAATTTTCATTATTTAGGGTGAATTGCCAATTTTCGCACCATTCAGATATCTTTTCTAAACCGTTTTACAATTTTTTTATGTTTTGATGACTTTACTGTATGGTAAACGACAGCATAATCTGCAGACAACCTAAGACGGCTGCTCAGATTGTCTCCTAAATCGTTTATATAGATAAGGAACGGCAGAGGGCCTATAACACTACCTTGGGTAACGGCAGGTATCTGTTCAGTTTTACTCATGACTTTCCGTCAGTTACTACGACCTGTGACCTCTCTGACAGGAAATCACGAATCCAGTCACGTAACTGAGACGATCTTCCACAAGCATACAGTTCCATTACAAGCCACTTGTGTCGCACAGTGTCAAAGGCCTTTTGGAAATCTAGAAATACGGAATCATTTTGAAATCCCTTGTCAACTGCATTCAACACTTCGTGTACGTAAAGAACTAGTTATGTTTTGCAAGAACGATTTTTCTAAATCCGTGTTGACTATGTGTCAGCAGACCGTTCTCTTCGAGATAATTCGTAATGTTCAAACATAATATGTGTTGCAAAATTCTTCTGCATATCGACGTTAATTAAATGGACTTGAAATTTGGTGGATTGCTCCTACTACCTTTCCTGAATATTTGAATATTGGTGTGACCTCTAACAGATAGAACTCAATAAGGTAGTATCAACGGGACAACATTAACAGATGTAAAGGTAGTTTCTGGAGTACCCCAAGGGAGTGTTATATTGATATGAGTGAGGAACGCTTACCAGGTTGTACTACCAGAAAACACAAAAAGACCCAACGAAGAGCGGAAAATACCGTCACGGGATCGTTTGGTCGGAGCTAGAGGAGTATTATGGAGGTGGTCAACAAATGTCAGTGGCAAACGTTACAAGAAAGACGTCGTGTAACACGGAGAGGGTTGTAACTGAAGTTTTGAGAGCGTTCGTTTCAACAATAATCGGGTAACATATTAAAATGACAAGACGGGTACTCTCCGTCATACACCAGAAGGTGGCTTGAGGAATGCAGATAAAGATGTATGTGAAGCCTAAAAGTCATGATATGCGAACATAGGGCACAATCCGTTATTACTACTTTGGAGATAAAACCGCCTCGCATTCGGGAGGACGACGGTTCAATCCCGTCTCCAGCCATCCTGATTTAGGTTTTCCGCGATTTCCCTAAATCGTTTCAGGCAAATGCCGGGACGGTTCCTTTGAAAGGGCACGGCCGATTTCCTTCCCAATCCTTCCCTAACCCGAGCTTGCGCTCCGTCTCTAATGACCTCGTTGTCGACGGGACGTTAAACACTAACCACCACCACCAGATAAAACCGCTTCGGCAGTAAGTACTTTACTCATGAGCATGAACGGTTTCGCAGCATTTTAGCTGCATCAACAGGAGCAATAAAATCAAGTCATGTTCTGATCAGAAAGGAGAACAGGATGAGCCAGCGTTCACAGTCAGCAATTTTTCGCTATGCAGAGGACGCCAGTTATAACATACACAGTGAAAAATTGATATGGAAGCTGGGTCATCGCATTCGCTTTTCTGATCAGAACATGACTTGATTTTACGGCGCCTGATGATGCAGCTGGAATGCTGCGAAACCGTTCACGCTTATAAATAAAATACTCACAGCTGAATTGATTTCATCATCAAAATAATATATCCTGGCTGCCCTGACTACGAAGTCTTCTGTCCTTTTTACTAGTTTTCTTCGAGGGCAATAACTGTCTCTCGTGGACAGATACACATGATGAGTTTAAGAATTTGAGCGTCCTTGCGGTAAAAACGACGCCCCCGAAACAGTGTAACAGCTATTAATGAGTTAGCCTCAACTGACCGTAAATAATCACACGGGATAGAGAAACAGTGTTTCGCTTTACTGCCAGGAACAGCGAATTTACGTATCGACTTTGTACCACAGCAGAAGCGAAGGTTTGTAACTCAACAGCAGTAAATCCAGTACACCGCCTGAAAACGCAGGAACTCATATCCACATTATTCTACACATTGTTGGTACTGTATTTTCTTTCGAAAGAAATTATATTATGTTGCCACTGATAATCTCAGCTATTTGCTACTCAAGCATGTTGAGTGACAAGACGGTGAAACATTTGCGTGTCTAGAGGAGATACTCACTTCTTCTCACGCTTGCCGGCCCCCGTATCGCGGAAGCCCTTGGCGAAGGGGTTGTTGTCGATCTTCAGCTGCGTGATCTGCAAACATGACAAGCAACACACACACGTTAGCGCTCATACAGGCGGTTGCGGGAGGATCGAACTAACGTCAAACTATACACACACTGGTCTGACAATAACTATTTTCGACAACTTCTTTCACCAGCAACAAAGTAACCACAAATTCATCTCGAAATGATTGATAAACAATACAAGGCCTTATTCAGGAGAAGCTCTTACGATTTTTTTGTCTCATTTTGCATACGAGGATCTTTCGAAAAGGAATGACATTGCTGTATTTGTGTATGACGAAGATGTTTAGTTTCGTACAAACTTGGGCTTATCATAGACTTTCACGTCGACATTATTTATATGGCGACACCCTCGTAAACGATTTTTTAAAATAATGTTCCTTATGTCTGTTTGGCCAAGATCATAACAGCCTTCGTTAGTAAGCCAAGCCAATATGTACTTCAAGAGCTTTTACGGAAATGAGTATGCATCGAGCAGCAGGAGGTCCGTGATTCGAGTAGGTGGATCGCTGACACTACTCTACCAGCCCATACTTAACCAAAACGTTATTTAGGCAGAAAAATTAGGTTATACCGTGCTTTTTGGAAACATTTTCAGTGTCTTCTTCCGTAATAGTGGAACACTACAGGATATTACCTTTGATGTCGATTGAAACGATTTTATTTTTGCAAGTAAAAAGAAAAAGAGGCCTATAACGTTTGTGCAACTTCGTCCACGGCACGTATGTTCTCGGGGCGGATCACGTTCAAATACAGCTCGTTCTGTTGCTCCGAATCGAAAATACGGGATTTGTGTCAATTTACGCATCTGTTGACGTGAAAACTTTCCTTACCAATGAGGAATCACACGATGTGCTGCTCCAGCGTAAGATTTCCAAACTCACACCATTTCGGACGATTAATTTCTTCCACTTCATTTATAGACTAATGGTGTCATACGTCGCGTAACATATTGGACTACTATTATCTGAATACAAAACTGTGAACTATGGAGGACAGATATATCTGGGCTTCAAAGGATCGCTGTCGGCTTAGTTCCTTATTTTTATTCGTAATATTTTAATCCATATACCTACTTCTTCTCACATCGCCTATTAAACTTTCAGAATCGAGAATTTATCTTATTGGTACGATCGCTTGTGCAAAAATGAGCAAAATTGAAAATAAAAATGAATAAAATCTGGAAACCACAACACACTCTGGACTTCAGCTGGGAACGTATATTTCATAGTGACTTATTTGATACAGACACACGCAGATAACCTTCTCTTTCACTTAGAACAATAAAAGTAGAGCATAAAAGCAATATTCTAATGAAGTCGTCTTGAGTGTTAGGACATGTCATTACGAAAGACTAACACAACTACAAAAACGTCGTTTCGACCGTCTTTACTGTGGCCCTCCTCAGGGATATGTAACTGTTCAACATCAACAGTATTTTATTGAAATTCATGACATGTATTCGCAGTTGCGAATATGGACAACCACCAGCTGTGTAACACAATGCCGACAATGTAATTTCGCGCCGGACCGAGACTCGAACCCGAATTTCCCGTTTACCGAACACGGTCGCCTTATCATTTGGCTATCTGAACAAGACTCACGGACAGACCAAAACTTCCCACATGTTGTCAACCATGTGGCTAGAACCTGCATTCGTACATTTATTAAGTATATTCCCGTATAGGGGAGACATTTTAATTGAAAGTGGGTCGCCCATTGTCGGCGGATAAGTACGGTATTGCAGAGTCTGCATTGTTCATAAGTACGATGTAATGCGCCTTCAAACATGCATGCATGTATGCATGTCCGAATAAGCGTCATATCGTACTTCTGAACAACACAGGCACTACTATATCGTTTTTATTCAAATTGACACTGGTCTTGGAAGCCTAGGCAGTTACAAGCAAATGTGATTGAAAGGATGGGATTAAGGAAAAAATGAATGAAAGAAAGAAAGTGACCATAAAAAGCAACGGAGCTCCAGTGTCAGAGGAGGTCTGAGGAACGACAATGGAAGTAGTGAGAAGCGAGGGGTATTTTCTACAGCGACTCTAGGAACAGGGAGCGACATGACGGAAAGCAAAACACACTTTGCTCACCTTTTCGTTCTGGTAGGCGGTGACGGCGATGAATTCGGTCTCCTTGAAGACGTAGGTGCGGAACGTGGAGTAGGGCAGCTTGAGGATGTCGTTGGCCCGTACGAGGTGGAAGCGCGGCTGGTACTTGTGCATCGAGTTGAGGATGGTCTGCAACAGACACAGGTGCGCGTGCAGCAGTACGTTGTTCGGGTCTGCTTATCCCTCCATCTCTCCACACAGGAAGGCACGGTGGCAGGTGGGACAAGGGGGCGGGAATTTGGGGTTCCTGGATCCAGCAGTACGGCTAGTACACGACTCGCCACAGACCGGTCTCTCGGTGAGTCATATGCTCTAATTACCGCACCTCGCGCCACGAGAATACCGAAATTGTCTTCTCTCTGTGATTGAAAACTATTCATCTGTCTGAGAAACGGTGCACTGTGGCTTGTTATCTTGATATAACATTTCACCGAACACTCACCATCAAATCACCATTCAGGACGTCAGCAGTTTCGAGAGTAGACTCTAACTTTTAAACGTCACGAAGATCACTTGTGCAGGCATCAGGAAATCAAGTAATCTCCTAACATTTTGAAATTAAAGTTGAACTCTCGAAACTAGATGTGTCTTAAATAAAAGATTCAATGGATGCTGCTTGGACGAAATCAATATCAAGTTTCCGAGACACATCAGGCGTGTGATCCAGTTCCGAGTTAGGGTGCACGATGAATAAGTTTCTACTTATTCATTATCTAATGCGTCGATCCTTGTTTATAATTCTCAATACATTATGTGAATTTTGGACATGTCATGACACTAAACTTATGTGTAGAAGAAACTGACATCTGCTTAACCAATATCCAATAAGTTTTTTGTAATATACTTTTTACACTTTACATAAATAAGGCTAACGTCTAATGATTCTTAACATCCCACATTTTGTACGCTTCTAAAGATGACAGATTGATCTACAAAAATCGGTAAAGCGAAATAAAAATAACTGTGCAACCTGCGACCGAATTTTATTCCGAAACCGAGAGTTAACTTGTGAATTATCTTCAAGCAGCTGTTATCTTGACTACTTGCTGTTGCTATTGCTATTGCTGATCGACAGAAATGCTATTTCTGTTTTCATATCTCAGTTGTATTTTAAGCAAAACATAAATCGCTTCAACTTTTGAATATAAAAACTTATTTATAATATGGGTGAATGTTTATTTTAACACGTCACTAATTAAACAGATCCTGTTGAATCGGAATCCTAAATAAAGAACAACAAATTTCGGTAATACATATCTCGTATTTTGAACTTAAGCCCACGAGTAACGGTAGCGCTTAATGTATCCTTTCTAACTGATCTGTAATAAAGGATGGGAGGAGGGAAATCTTATATGTTTTTAGGCTGTTTGATAGTCAAAGGGAAATGTGTGGAGCATGATGAAGGTTAACAAGATCATTGTTAATAATCTGTTAATTACTGCTAACTACTTGAGAAAAATTCTACAGCAACATTCAGCTAAATTTACTCATGCATCATTCCAACTAATGAGTTAAATAATTAGTTAGTTAATGCGCTGCTTATGTTAAAACACACACTAACATAACATAAATTCAGTTTCAACTGATAACACTGTCATTTGTTTTAACAATACTTGACTCTATAAAAATGTCTTTTAATGATGAATAACTAGCAAGAGAACCATATTATTTAATCACTATTATGTAGAAATCTGATACAATTTAGGTAACTTGTAAATATTTATCAAATTAACTGGGACTTCTATATTTTTACGATTTCATTACAGGACAAAGAATGTTAATTTTGCTGCATCTCAATGAATACTTTTTAATACAAGGACGTGAATCTACTGTGGTATAAATTATTTTTCCTGAGTCAAATATCTGACACTATAAGTTTTGAATTCTCCTTTCGAAGTAACACATACCTCACCTGAAGAAGAACCAAAACAATTTGCTGTATCAGTTTCAAGGGGTAACAAATTCTCAAAACAATTCTCCAAGTTCTTCCATTCAATAAGATTCATTTTTAAAAAAAGGTGACGGTAGCTTTACAAGTATTTCTCCATAGCGCCTCCACTAATTATACAGTGACTGTTTGCTCCGTCGTGTCTCTAACTTATGCAAATACTTCGATAACACTCCACGTGATGACAGAGAAACAAACGACGTTAGAGTCAACGTTTTAACGGCTGTCGTAGTGACCAACAACAGTTCAACCATTAGCTTCTAGCGATAAGGTCCTAGCGAATGTAGTCCGCTGTTTCTGACGCCACTTTTCTGTGACACGTCAAACCATTAAACGGATGAGAGAAATACGAATATGTCAAGAGAAGCTTCCCCCTCAAGATAATGCGGCGGTAGGTATTCTTTCTGGTTAAATTTCCGTGACAACTCTACACACTACCGCAATTCAAACCACCTACTTCCCAAGCATTGACTTCAGCCTTGGAACTAGTGCCACAAACTCAGTACTGAATTCATTTAGATACAGTTTGTACTTAAACTAATCTGGCTTATCATTACATGACCGATCTTGACGTCGACGAATGGGAAAAGGACTCGCGACGTACACTCTACATCGAAGTCATGGCAGAATCCGAGTACAGATGAACTTCTGTTGCCTCTCTCCGACCTTTGGATGACGCATCAGATGTTTGTCTGTCATTTACATATAAGAAAACGCCAATGATATTGTGCCCTCGAACCGTAAGGCTTTGTTAGTACTACGAAAAACAAGCCAAAGTTGCAAATTTCACTTTTTTATTCACTCGTTGACTATTTTCGTGCCGGGGCCCATTTTCAAACTATCGTAGCGTAACCAAAAATTGTATTTCCGAAATGCAAAAAAAAAAAAAGGTTCAAATGGCTGTAAGCACTGTGGGACTTAACATCTGAGGTCATCAGTCCCCTAGACTTAGAACTACTTAAACCTAAGTAACCTAAGGGCAGCACACACATCCATGCCCGAGGCAGGATTCGAACCTGCGACTGCAGCAGCAGCGCGGTTCCGGACTGAAGCGCCTAGACCCGCTCGGCCACAGTGGCCAGCGAAATGGAAAAACCATCTCAAAAATGTGAAAGCGAACTGTTACTGCGCACATAAACACAGAATGCTGGACGTTCGTAAGGCACAGTGCAGTTGTTGGAAGTTAAACCCAGGACATTAGAGCATCATCTGGTGATGAACACCTGAACGTAAGACACCTATTTCTCTCTGACGAACCTACTGATGAAAATTGTTACCCCTATTAGGACACGGTGCGGGTGCCTTGAGTTTTGAAATGTTAATGCCAATTACCTGTTGTTCCGCCACGACTAGTATTTACCATTACTGGCTTCAATTATTACCGCCCGTCGTGGACAAATTTGATTTGAAGAAGAAGTCAAATAGTCCGCTTCTGCCTGGACAGAAGTACGTAACATTGGTGATGTAACGAGCCTACAAGGTTAGCGATTAAGACGCGAGTGCAGAGCAGACTACAAGTGGAGGTACGTGCGTCATTCACGGGATCACTGACGGAGAGGAGCGCCCAGTGAATGTGAAGTCCGCAACGGAGGTAGCGCTCTGACGTGGGATGGCTTGAGCGTCCATCTCGATAAGAGGGCGGAAACGTCGAAGCGTCCTGCGCACGTACGACTTCCGTCCTGGCCGGGTAGTGTCGATCGCCAGCTGGCCTCCCTCTCCAAGTACGACAAACACACCAGCAATCCACCAGCTACCGTCCCGGCCTTCTGAGATCGTCATTGAAGGAACAACACCGCGCATTTTGATTTTTCCGATTTTCCACATTTTGGTCAGTTGGCATTCTCGACCCAGCACATGCGAAAATGACAAATATTCAGTTCTTTACAACTGAAATGAAACAGAAAGAAGGATGCGAGTAGTCGAGGTAAAAAAAGGTGTAAATTAGGCGTTGCTACAAAAGAATGAAATACCGCCTAACCGGAGCGTCATACGCTTCATGATACTGTTCGCAGACGATATGCCGTTGTCCGGAGGGAGGTTTCAGCGCCAGAAGACTAGCGAAATGCAGGAAGACTTGCAGAGAATCGAAGACTGATGCAGTGGCTTGGAGTTGTTTGTCATCCTCAACAACAAATCTCCGCTATTATACTTTACTTTCAAGAGAGCAACGACTTATTTCTCGGTGGAAATATCATCTTGTGGAAAGCCGTCCTTTTTCGCCAACTGAACCCTTAACTCGTGAACAGCTTTCCAACACGAAGAGCTACGTAATAGCCGACCGTTGTGGCCGAGCGGTTCTAGGCGCATCAGTCTGGAACTACACGACCGCTACGGACGCAGGTTCGAATCCTGCCTCGGGCATGGATGTGTGTGGTGTCCTTAGGTTAGTTAGGTTTAAGTAGTTCTAAGTTCTAGGGGACTGATGACCTCAGAAGTTAAGTCCCATAGTGCTCAGCGCCATCTGAAACATTTTTTTTAAGCTACGTTATAGCAATGTACTGTCGCTGCAGGTGCTTATGCATTTACGTGACAAATCGACGCAAAGCCAATAATTATTCCTTTTTTTCGTCTTAAGCTTACTGCAGTTAAATACTATTTTTATACCAGACAAAATGGTTCAAATGGCTCTGAGCACTATGGGACTTAACATCTCAGGCCATCAGTCCCCTAGAACTTGGAACTACTTACACCTAACTAATCTCAGGACGTCACACACATCCATGCCCGAGGCAGGATTTGAACCTGCGACCGTAGCGGTCGCGCGATTCCAGACTGAAGCGCCTAGAACCGCTCGGCCACAGCTGCAAAATTTTCGCTGATGCCGGAAACGAATTACAGCGTGGTACTCCACTTTATCACTGGAACGCGCCTTTTTCTTCTCGTTCGTTCTAGCGGCATACTGTGGTGCGAGGATTTTAATGTGCAGCAGGACTGCCTAAATGATGTACTGCGAACTATGGATGAATGACTACAGGCAGATTCCATATTTCTAGATGAAATGATAATTAAATCAATACCCTAAGCTATCGACAGGCGTTGATATAAATCAACGGGGACAGTTGAAAATGTGTGCCCCGACCAGGATTCGAACCCGGGATCTCCTGCTTAAATGGCAAACGCTCTGTCCATCTGAGCCACCGAGGGCACAGAGGATAGTGCGACTGCAGGGATTTATCCCTTGCACGCTCCCCGTGATACCAGCATTCCCAATTTAATGTCCACACACTACATTTGTAATGCCCCTGCCCACTACACTCATTACTCGCGGCAGACAATCTTCCCGAGTCCCGTAAGAGTTCAGGCAATGCGTGCGCGTCCGGACAGAAGAAGAAGGTCAATGGCCGGTTAGCCTTAACTATATTGAGATGGTATCTGTGCTTTGAGATATGTCCACAAGAACACATACCATCTCCATTTATTTCTAGATTTCCGGGACGGCCGGGGTGGCCGAGCGGTTCTAGGCGCTAAGGTCTGAAACCGCGTGACCGCTGCGGTCGCAGGTTCGAATCCTGCCTCAGGCATGGATGTGTTTGATGTCGTTAGGTTAGTTAGGTTTAAGTAGTTCTAAGTTCTAGGGGACTGATGACCACAGATGTTAAGTCCCATAGTGCTCAGAGCCATTTGAACCGTTTTTGAACTGGTGACCTCAGCAGTTAATTTCCATAGTGCACAGAGCGATTTGAACCATTTTTTTTCTAGATTTCCGGAAAGCATTTGACGCGGTGCCCCATTGCAAACTGTTAACGAAGGTACGAGCATATGGAATAAGTTCACAGATAAGGGAGTGGCTCGAAGACTTCTTAAGTAATAGAACCCAGAATGTAGGCCTCGACAGCGAATGTCCATCAGAGACAAGGTTGTTGTCAGGAGTGCCCCCAATGAAGTGTGACAGGACCACTGTTGTCCTCTACATACAGAAACGATTTGGTGGACAGAGTGGGCAGTAATCCGCGGTTCTTTCCTTATGATGCCGTGTTTACAGTAAGGTGTCACAGTTAAGCGGACTGCCGGCCGGAGTGGCCGAGCGGTTCTAGGCGCTACAGTCTGGAACCGCGCGACCGCTACGGTCGCAGGTTCGAATCCTGCCTCGGGCATGGATGTGTGTGATGTCCTTAGGTTAATTAGGTTTAGGTAGTTGTAAGTTCTAGGGGACTGATTACCATAGCAGTTAAATCCCATAGTGCTCAGAGCCATTTGAACCAAGTGGACTGTAGGAGGATACAAGGCGACTTAGACAAATTTTATAGCTAGTACAGTAGTCTGAGAAGCATCGATGTAGATGTAGATCCCGGAACAAGCACAAAATTAATTGTGTAACCGCATTTTTTCGAGGTGATAATTAAGACTCCATGCCTGTGCATACTATAATTCCAATTCTGATGGAACCCACGACCTAAACTTTTTCCGAGTCACGTTCGATCGCAAAATTTGAAAATTTGCGGGCAGTATCTCGGTGTCACCGGGTTCCCAAAGCGCAGTAGTGTCGACGTGCTGGAAGTGTGCGCGGCCGGCCTTTGTCCACCGGCAGCACCAGCAGTGGTATGTGGTGGCCGCTTCCGCGCCGTGGCGTGTCCAGCCGGCTTATCACCGCTCACTCCTCTTCGCGTGCCTCGTTCCCCTTCCCAGCGGGCGCGCCGCGTGCGGACAACACCGGCGCCGGCGCGTGTTGGTCGGCTATTCCCACAGCCACTGCCGGCTCGCCGCTTTATTCCTACCGCGCGCCGCAGCACGCAGCTCAAAAGCGCATCAGAAATATTGCTTTACTGGCAGAGGGAGGCGTCCGGCCATCGCGGGGGTCGCTGTTCGATACCCGTCCGGCATCCAGACACGGCTATTACGAGTTATCCTTGGGAATCTTCGGAACGCTTTACATGAAGCTTGCGACTGGTCTCTCCCGGAGCGTTATCAGATCTGAGCGTGTGATACGGAATCTAAATACAGCCTTGTGCACGGTCCCATCGAAGGATACCACGTGAAATATTGGTTGGGGTGATATTTTCGCGAGAGTTTGAAACTGTGTGCAGACACAAAAAAAAATGGTTCAAATGGCTCTGAGCACTATGGGACTCAACATCTGAGATCATCAGTCCCCTAGAACTTAGAACAACTTAAACCTAACTAACCTAAGGACATCACACACATCCATGCCCGAGGCAGGATTCGAACCTGCGACCGTAGCAGTCACGCGGTTCCGGACTGAAGTGCCTAGAACCGCACGGCCACCGCGGCCGGCTGTGCAGCCACACCGAAACATAATGCAACAACCATCAACTCAGTGTTGTTATGCAGTCATCCTTCAAATCGTCCTACATTGTACAGGTTGTCCCAGGAGGAATAGTTAAGATTGAGGGGTACGACAGAAACAATCGATCGGAAAAAAAACTAGTGAACGTGAACTATACAATGCATACTTTATCAGCTATGTGCACTTCTTAACCCCCGATACTTTTAAACAAAACTCATATACTAAAGGCTCTTAGCTTTCCGTGTTTTCGGAGGAGGTATTATGGACCAAAACAAGAAAAATGTCCAGTAAACATGGACTCTAAAATAAGTACCTTATGAGCTATGAGCACTTTTTCAATAGAAGGGCTGTGTTTCATAGTAACAAAGGTGAACAGGTTCTGATGGCTCTTAAGGTATGCACTTTAGAGCCCAAGTTGACATCTTTTTCTTGTTTTGGATCTTACTACCTCCTCCCAGAATATCGGTAGCGAAGAACGTGCAGTAGAAGCGATCTGTTTCACAGTATCGAAGCTGAAGAAGTGCTCATAGTTAGTAAGGTAATATTTCTAGAGCCCATGTTTACTATACTTGTTTTCTTCCAATGATCGTTCCCCTCATATCCCCGAATATTGACAATTATTCCTGGGTCACCCTGTATATTACGGTTTACACCCTCACTTCGATGTCATACGCCGTATGTGTAAGGTAAAATGATGCTAAATTCAAAACCCATATCGATACCCAGCAGTGGAGGTACCAGAACACCAAGAACGTCTGCTCATTGCAGTTCCTAGCTTCGTCGAATTTTCTCTCTCTGTCTTTCATTTCCTACCCGTGAGAGTATGTCGGCAGTTACTGACTCATGCTCGTCCATCTACAGCCTTGTCCCAGTAGGCTAAGAGTGGGACAAAGAGGTTACCAGTTCCGGGTATTTTACAGTGAATTCAGAGTTCCGACATTCACCACGTGATCAGGGAAAAATTCCCGAAAACTTTGATCGGAACCAAGCGTGTTGCAACTATTTTTATTTCATCTCTGAGGTGATGTCGTCCATCGTAACTGTGTGTGTGTGTGTGTGTGTGTGTGTGTGTGTGTGTGTGTGTGTGTGTGTGCGAGAGAGAGAGAGAGAGAGAGGGAGAGAGATTGGAGGGGGGGACTAGGAAAATAGCTTCGCCATCGAGATTCCGTGTTATACGTTCTCTCTGAATTGTTTTAGCCGAATTCTAGCATGATTCCTTTACTAAATCTGCGGCTAAATCTCTCCACGAGCAATGCTCGACAACACTGACATGTCTTTAGAGCTCCCCCCACCATAGCTAACCTCATGCCACACATTAAGTGCTCTTCACAACCCGCATGCGGGCAATGAGCCGTGGTCAGTTAATGGTACCTCCAGGCTCCAAAATTTAAAACTGCAGTTTACTTACTTACTTACGTTCACTTCTACCACAGTAAGATCAGAAAGATGACCAAAGACGCGACAGTCATTTACGAAAATGTCGGAGGCTGCTGAATGCTTAATATGGTTTTGTTTTGGAGATTTCACTGGAGTGGAGTTTCCACCAGTAGTGATATTTAAACACTAAACGCGTTATAAGTAGTCGAACAGAGAACCATTGACTGCAGAATCTGCCGCATTGCTCGCTTTTGTCTTGGATGACTTTCAGCGTTAATGACTCTTAGGTTACGGAGATGGTGTCGTGGATCAGATGAAATTTATGTGAATGAGGTGGAGAGAGACGCTAACGAAAAGGACAAGGCAAAGTGTCAGACCAAAATAATCTTACATTGGGGCGAAAAATGAGAGAATTGGCGTCATATCTTGCAGCTCAACCGCCCTACGTCAGCGGCCTAACAGAGTTTTATGATGTGAATGTCGATACAAGTAACTTCACCATCTCAGCTGCTACTGTAGCTCAAACTAAGGGAAACATTAGTCAGACAATAGCGCAAATAAAAAACTGACGTATGGTTGGCTCGGATACTGCCTCAGTAATACACTGTAGTAACTCATTAATATATCTTCACATTTCCGCTGTCTGATAGCACTCCCAGGGATTAGAAACAGTAAAAGACCGTGGCCATTACGCATCCGCATCCTTCACCTCGACACAGACGAAATGTTACGTACGAGTTTCGCCAGTGATAACATTTTAAATTAATAAGGAACTCATTCACTTGCAAGAGCACAGGAAGCAGATATTGTGGAGTGTCTGAAAGGCGGCCAAGGTCGAACGTTTGCTGGCGTCGCTGACCGGGGCACAGGGTCAAGGGTGGCAGGCCTGCTGTTTAACTCCCAGATCCGGCCTGGGACGGCGGTTACGACGCTTCGATTGCGACAGATCAGGTCGTGTTTGAAATAACGGGTGTCCAGAAGTCTTTCCTTAATTACAGACATTCATGAGGCATAAAATAAGATACACAGACAAATACATTTTACCTCGAATTGCATGTTACATATTCGAGCTTTTGTGTACATACGTACTTAGCGTTACATTGCTTGTTACAGTGCCCAGTGACATAACAACAGCGAAATCGGGCATCTTTTGCCGACAATGTGTACCCAAACCAGGAGAAAATCCAATGTGTCCTCTCATATCAAGAGGCACAGTGACCTAAAACAGTCCACAGTGAATTCCAGACTGACTTCTAGGACTTAAAACGAAGGTATGTTCAAATAGTTCAAATGGCTCTGAGCACTATGGGACTTAACATCGATGGTCATCAGTCCCCTAGAACTTAGAATTACTTAAACCTAACTAACCTAAGGACAGCACACAACACCCAGCCATCACGAGGCAGAGAAAATCCCTGACCCCGCCGGGAATCGAACCCGGGAACCCGGGAGTGGGAAGCGAGAACGCTACCGCACGACCACGAGATGCGGGCTAAACGAAGGTATGTCTCGCGGTCTGAATTGTCTGCGTACTAGGGGCAGCCATGTCACGGATTGCGCGGCCCCTCCCGCCGGAGGTTCGAGGCCTCCCTCGGGAATGGATGTGTGTGTTGTTCTTAGTATTAGTTAGTTTAAGTAGTGTGTAAGTCTAGGGACCGATTATCCCAGCAGTTTGGTCCTTTAGGAATTCACACACATTTGAACATTTCGCACTTGGCGCAGGCCTGCCTGTTCTAGGGAGATCACAGATGCTCCCTGTTTCCTTAAACTTCGTATTCCACATCTTGAGGCTCTTAACTTCTGGTGGCTGTCTATGGTATGCCATCTGCAAGTTTCTGTGGACTGTTTTTGGTGACTGTATCTCGTGGTTCAGAGGACATATCGCGCTTTCTCCTGGTATGAGCATATGTTGTACGCAGATAGTGTCCGTTTACGGTGTTGTTTCGTGACTGGGCCACGTAACAAACAAAGTAACAGTAGGTATGTACGCACACAAAAACTTGAGTACAATTCAAGATAAAAAGTATTTGTTATGTGCCACATTTTATGCTGTATGGACGTCTATAATCAGGGAAAGACTTTTGGGATACCGGTATAGTTGTCCGTCCGGACGAAAATCAGGAAAACCTAGCAGCGGACACTTCTTAAATCGCTTAGAATCGTAAAGCAATGCGCACTTGGCTTAACGATGTAAATAAGATCCTTACCCGTCCAATGTAACTGCCGTAAGTCATCCTTCATCTTTATAAACAATAAAATATTCTTTGCTCTGGATCAGATCAAGAAAAGGACAACGTTGTTTAATACTGAATATTGCGCATCGAATCGTTGTTCTTAAAATAAAGAGTCCTCCTCTTATACTGGCTGAACGGTAGCAATTGAATCGAATTTCTGAATTATGTGTAAACTCAAATTCCACCGTCTTCTAAGAGTTTTCATTGTATGGGGCACTAACGCCAAAGAGAAGCAAGAAAAAAAATTCACGTTCCTATCGATAGCTGATCAGCTCCACACGAGTGATAACGCTACTAATATGACAGATGCCGTCAAATAGTATGTACTTCCTAATCGCGTTAGAATATATAGTTTTTAATTAGGAGATCAGAAAATTAATAAAAAATAATGGATCACTTAGCAATTGAATCCCCTCAAGTACTTAAGAAGCGCGCGCTTAATGGGTGCGCAACACGACAATCTCCTCTCGCAGGCCTCTACCGTGACTTATGTAGCCGGACAGAAGAAGATCTGTGACAAAGGAAACCGGTTTACCGGGAAGGGAAGCCGGCGGTAATCCATTCTGCTCGGTGAAACTTCCGTAATGGGCAGCGCATCTCTTGTACCCGAGGCGACAAGTGCTCGATTGCTACACGGTTCTGCAGAATAATGGGATGGCCGTGCCAGAGGAATTGCGAGCCGATGGAATAAGGAAATAGCGGGGAGAACCGCAAGCTTGTCGGTAGCGACTCAAACGCCGCAAAGAAATACTCAATTTATTGCGTCACCCCGCCGGCTCAACGAGACCCGACCAAGTAGAATTCCAGCTGGGAGTAGCAAAACAGATGGTGATAATTCCGGAAAAAAGTAACTGTTAGATAATATTGCGCCACATTTACCACCAATTAGTGATATGTATTGAACTCCAGGCGACAGTAGATGGCCTAGCACATTAACTGTGCCAGATACACATGACACGCAAATACATGGCTCCAGTGCCACAGAACTGGACGTCTTTATAAAAAATTTCAAGTGCATACGCTTTACGTTAAAGCAGCGACGTCTATAGAAATCACAGACGCGTGCTATTTGAAAGTTTCCGTACGGACAAACCGTGCAGTGTGGTTACTCTGAAGGACAGCTACGAACGGCTTAAGTAATTGTACACCTCCTATACAAAACCTGAAGGGGACTTACTATCACATTATCTCTGGACTTTTTTTTTGTCATTTGTGTGGTCTTGTGTGGTCGACTAAATTCATCCAGCGCCCTTTACCTTCATAAAGAAGAATCTCTAGCGTTAGCCTGAAGCGACTACGGAAACGTTAATATTTAACCGAGTTTTGTTGATAGAACCCTGAAAAAATTCAGCGTGTGTGAACATTCTTAAATTATGCTGCAATGTTTAGTACTCTCTTCAATACAGAGGAAATTCAAGGAGTGCAGCAGACAGTTCAATCAGCGTGATGTTAAGTGATAATCTATTGAGGAATCATGCCGTCCCTCTGTCAATAATGAGGAAATTTAATGTATCAGTATTCCGTGTTATGTAAAAAACAGTTCTATTGCTATGTCATCTATTCAGTACAAGAACCGTAAGAATACGGCGCTCGAATGGAGGAGAAATACATTTGTTCTTTGCTGTTTCCTTATGCGGGGCCAAAGATAATGGTAGCGACTCAAAACAACTCGAAATAGTCTCTGCCACGCATTCTTCAACTACCTGCAGAGTAAGGATCTAGATTTGACGAATATCATACCCTCTCTTACAACATAGCTTAGACTTTTAAATTTATTTCAGTTCGCAGTACTTCCACTTTTATCACAAAAACGGAGAGTGGTGCTATTCTTTACGGTGCTCGTATGGCCTTTGTTAGAATTTCGAGAGCTTACATTTCACGCTTCATACCTCTCAGTACGACGGCGATGTAGATAAATTCGGATTTGTGAAGAGGTTCGCCAATAAGTTGACACTTTTGTCCTCCATCGGGGAATAAAACAAGGAGGGCAGGAAAATCATACTTGTTCATCACGTGCAATCCGAGTTACACGTGTACACAGTTTCCAAGTGTAATACCTGTCTTACTGTGTCAAACCTTTAACATAAAATTATACCTCTTAACTAGTAGAGTATGACTACATTTTAAATTCGGTCAATAACTACACGAAATATTGATAATCAAAGTCTCGTAGTCCTTGGAAGCCGTTAGATAAGCGACAAGCAAACTGCAAGTGGGATCTTGCCTCAAGTTAGCTGTATTTATGTAGATTTGTTATTATGTGTACCAGAGAACGTCTCTGACTGACTCGCCATTTGTCACGGTGTACCTGTGTAGTGTGAAGCGCACAACATACCTGGTGGTTACAATTAAAGTACAGCTACTCATAGCTGGCAGCGAAACTTGGTTCAGATGCTAATGCGTTAATATGGAACTGATTTACGCTCGAGAAAAATTAGTTCCAAATTTGACTACCAGGTGCAAATCTGGTGCTGTTGTGAAAATAAGAAGAACGAACAGAAATGTTTCCGTATGTTCTGAGTAAGGAACGGGACATGGGCGGGAAGGGTCAAACGAGCAAGAAACGCACAGTGCTGATTTTACTATTCACCGCCGCTTACACAATTCGTTCAGTATGAGAACCGGAAACGTCGATGAGGTGCCGTACAGCGCCAGATTTTCACCTGGTCACCAAAATTGGAACAATATTTTTCTAGCGTAAATAGGCTCCGTATTAACGCATTGGCATATCTACCAAGTTTCACTGTCATTTGATAATTACAGCCCACACTGGAGCTCCGTAAATAGCAGCACTTTAACCATAACCACCCGGTATAAGTGTAAAGGGAGGGTGGGGCGAGTCTGCGAGAGCGCAGATCCTTGCTGTGTGGAACTGGGGTGGCGGTGAAAGCTGTCGGCCCGCAGCACTTCGCACGTGGGACTTGAAAGCTGACTGATTTGTCGCGTGGCAGCCGGCAGCTGGTGTGTTCGCCACGACAGGTGAAAGCTGATGCGGCCGCAGTCTGCCGCTTTCCGGGAAACATCAGCCAGGGAAACTGCACTGCTCCCGGATCTCACAAATAACGCCGTCTGCCGACGTCGGACCCAGCGGCACTCTTTGTCTGCCGGCGAGACGCGTGATAGCTCAGAGAGAGAACGGCCACTTCGACACAGCCTCCATATATAATCACAGTTCACCTCAGGTGACTGTGCCACCAAACATACCGCACTTGCAACCGTTGACACATACGACGCTATCTGCACTGGGTCTGCAGTGAATAACTCCAATGTGAAACTTCCTAGCAGACTGAAACTGTGTGTCGGACTGAAACTTCAATCCGGAAACTTGCCCTTCATAGACATTTATTTTACTGGCTGAGCCATCCAGGCACGACTCACGACTCCCACCCAAAGCTTTACTACTGCTGGTATATCTCTCCTACTTTTCAAACAATCCAGCGCACAATCCGTTACAGACCGAAACAGTCGTTCTGGAAACAATCTTGGGCTGTGACTAAGCCGTTTTTCTGCAGTATCTCTTTCAGGACTGCTAGTCCCGCACGATGTGCAGGAATTTGGAAAATAATCTAGAGATACTAGCAGAAATGAAGATGTGAAAGTAATCAAGAGGTACTAGCAGAAGTAAAGATGTGAGCGTGGGTCGTGAGTCGTCACTGGCACTTTACTCTTTACTTTACACTTTACTCTAGAGTAAATGCACGTGAGTCAGAGATAACACTGTCGGCAACAGGAGCGTCAGTCACAGATGACACATTATGCGTTGATGAATGAACTATACCAATCGCAGACCGAGCGAGGTGGCGCAGTGGTTAGGCACTGGACTCGCATTCGGGAGGACGACGGTTCAATCCCGCGTCCGGCCATCCTGATTTAGGTTTTCCGTGATTTCCCTAAATCGCTCCAGACAAATGCCGGGATGGTTCCTTTGAAAGGGCACGGCCGACTTCCTTCCCCATCCTTCCCTAACCCGATGAGACCGATGACCTCGCTGTCTGGTCTCCTTCCCCAAACAACCCAACCCAACCCAACCAATCGCAGAGTTAGCAGCACCACAGTGCTTACGAATGTGGGCGCACGCCCGAAAGTTGATGGAATATTTTATTCGTCGAGAAAACTTCCAAAAGCATAATTATAAGTTAACCAGGGGACTCGTGCGTAACTTTCGCAGTTTCATAGTTTTAAATAATGACAGTATTTAGAACATGTGTAGTGGGTGGGATAAGTATTGCTGTGGGAGTGACATGAAATGAAATGTTTAAAAACGAACCGAAAGATGGAAAAAATTATCACGAACTTATGATATACCCATACACATAAATTATTTAAAAAATTCTTTACAGAGCGTTTCAAAACCTCGGTGTAAACGATATTTGCCGTAAAACGTAATCTCCGTGTAGTTTCGTTCTTCATTTTCTTTAAGAGATAGGGGCAGAGGTAATGGGCCACTGCAGTGTTCACGGTTATTATCTAATTAATATGTACGTAAAACAGATAAAATGGTATTTGTACCGAGATAATGTGAAAAGGGAGTCTCTTGTACGTGATTGACAAGTTAGTTTCGTCAAATATAGCCACGAAGCTGGGAATCTATGATTCTCTTTTGCCTATTGATAATTAAAAGTTTCTTTTATGTTAAGATTCTCCGCAGGTAATAAGTTTTAGAGCAATATCGGTATGCAGCGTCAGAAACCGGTTAAAAATCTTTCTAATGATACCTCATTCATCCCTGTCCGATTGGTATTTGTTGAGAAAATGGATTGTTGACTTGAGAAATAGAATACGTGATTTGTTTGATGGCGACAATGTCTGTGTTGATGTAATAAATCCTGTTACTACATCAGCACAACACTATCGCCATTAACGCTGTAATCACGCCTGGCGGGGCTAAAATAACGATGCAAATAACAATAGTTTTCCTGTGCTTAGTTTCACGAATGTGCGAGCATTTGGATTGTGACTGCGTGCCGCATGGAAGTGTGGACCGCTACAGGGAGGATGCTCGGATAGCCGAAGCGCCGGGCGGGAATGGCCGAGTGGTCTAAGGCGCTGCAAAAAATGGTTCAAATGGCTCTGAGCACTATGGGACTTAACTTCTAAGGTCATCAGTCCCCTAGAACTTAGAACTACTTAAACCTAACTAACCTAAGGACATCACACACATCTATGCCCGAGGCAGGAGTCGAACCTGCGACCGTAGCGGGCACGC
This sequence comes from Schistocerca serialis cubense, assembly GCF_023864345.2. Lineage (NCBI taxonomy): Eukaryota > Metazoa > Arthropoda > Insecta > Orthoptera > Acrididae > Schistocerca > Schistocerca serialis. The sequence continues at coordinate 186,151,211 of NC_064646.1, read as the reverse complement.
GGTTCCAGACTGTAGAGCCTAGAACCATTCGGCCACCCCGGCCGGCTAAGGCGCTGAAGTCATGGACTGTGTGGCTGGTCCTGGCAGAGGTTCGAGTCCTCCCTCGGGCATGGGTGTGTGTGTTTGTCCTTAGGATAATTCAGGTTAAGTAGTGTGTAAGCTTAGGGACTGATGACCTCAGCAGTTAAGTCCCATAGGATTTTACACACATTTGAACATTTTGGACATAGCCGAAACGGTTAAAGTGACCGTTCACCACAGCCGGGAAATCCAGGTTCGAGTCCCGGTACGCCATAAATTTTCATTTGTCATAATTAGCTGACGCTAATATTTATTCACAATATGTAAATTCAATATATGAGTTAATTTACCGAGATAGTTACAGTGCAGTGTTGCAGAGGGTGTCCTAGCGGTTCGCTCCGAAGGTCCGTTGAAATTTCAATCGTACGGACGCAGTTGTCCTTCGGCTACAACTGGGCGACCGCAGAGCGGAGACTCTGCAGAAAACGGTGTCTCCCCTCGCCGAGTGTGAAGAGCGGCAGGGCGGCCCGGCGCGGTATGCGCGGCACGTCCCCTGACTTCCAAACTGGAGGCTCCAGCTTTCCAGAGCCGTGACCGCGACAGCCGATGCGATCGGCGCGGCCCTTCACGGCCGCCTTGTTATTCAGACTCCAGCCGCAGCGACACTGCCAACTGTTGAACGCCGCCTTTCTTCCGCCGTGGTGCTCTCGTTCCAGGGCCTATTAGCTGCCGCCAGCACTTTGCGAGACCAGACGTCGAGTCTACAGTGCGAGCTAACTCTTCACCTACGTAAGTCCGTTAATTTACTTAAGGTGCATGTGCCGTTATCACTCCAAATGAAGATTAGGGCACAATGTCTTGATGGTGAGATCGTTAGAGAGGGAGTACGAGCTTGGATAGGGAAACCATAATGGAGAAAGTCAGCCGTGTCCTTTTCAAAGGAAACATCCCACCAAATGCTTCTGGCGATTTACGGAAGCCACGGACAACCTAAGTTTGTATAGTCGAACCCAGGTCCTCCGGAGATTGTATCTTGCGTCTCAGCAATCCCCCATCACATTCTGTTTGACCATTCCAATTATATCTCTAAGATTCTTATTCGAACATATAGTTCACACTAGATTCGTTCTACGAGGTCCAGCCACATTAATGTGACCGCTGCCTATGCTTGACGTCAACGTGCAGTAACAAAAAAAAAAAAAAAAAAAAAAAAAAAAAAAAAAAAAAAAAAAAAAAAACGTTCAAATGGCTCTGAGCACTATGGGACTCAACAGCTGAGGTCATCAGTCCCCTAGAACTTAGAACTACTTAAACCTAACCAACCTAAGGACATCACACACATCCATGCCCGAGGCAGGATTCGAACCTGCGACCGTAGCGGTGGCGCGGCTCCAAACTGTAGCGCCTAGAAACGCTCGGCCACTTCGGCCGGCTTGGCGTGTACAGCCCTACAACAATCGCTGGAACGGTGCAGGCCGGAGGAGGGAACGTGACGGTCTGGGGAATATTTCCTGGCATTCCCAGGGTGATCTAGTCACTCTGGAACGCACAGTGGCTCAGCACAAGTATTCCTCTGTCCTTGGCGATGATCCCACCCCTGCATGCACTTTGTTTTTTTTTTTTTTCGGCACTATGGCATCTACCAGTAGGACAATGCAAAGTGCCACATAGCTCGCAGTGAACATGCGTGGTTCGATAAGCATCAGCGTAAGTTTGCTTTACTGTCCTGGCCACCAGATTCCCCAGATTTAAATCAAGCCGAGAATCAGTGGAACCACCTGGATCGGTCTGTTTGCGCCATAGATTCTCATCCGAGAAATGTTGCGCGGCTGGTCGCGACTCTGGTGGCGGCATGGCTCCAGATTCTTGTGGATTCCTTCAAGAACTTTAGAGACTTTCTTCTTGCATGTGCGCTCAGCAAACAGTGATTATTAATGCTTTTGCCAGGTGGTCGCATTGATGTGACTGGACCGTGTATTATCATCGCAGACATTGGCTTATCAAGTTTTAAATTGTAAGCTGGGATGATGCAAATCTAGTAACATATCAGTGACGTACATTAGTGCGTCTGATGATAAATATAGTGGTTCAGATTTATCGCAATAATAGCGCGGAAATGTGCTAGACGTTTCACTGAAACTTGTTGAGACAGGGCGTAAAATGGCTGAAAATTTAACTGTAAAGATAGTCTTAGTCCTACCATTATCCATTATCGCACTCGACAACCATATCTGTGACTATAAATATGTGCAGAAAGCCTTGCTTTCGTGTTTCAGTAGATAAAAATGTGACTAGCTTAACCCATACAGTACAATGTCGCTTTGAGCACTATCGTTTACTGAAGTCCTTGTACCAGTATCCGGAATGCTTCATGAAATATTAGCCGAGCCAATGATACGACTATCAGACTGTGCACATTAGTGCCCCTAACGTGCTTACTTGCAACGCACTCGACTATCTGCGTCTTGTGGCAGTGACGCCTTGCCGTGGATATAACAACTACCACGGGAGCATTTGCAGGTGTTTCTCTGCCTCGTGATGACTGAGTGTTTTGTGATGTTCTTAGGTTAGTTAGGTTTAAGTAGTTCTAAGTTCTAGGGGACTGATGACCATAGATGTTAAGTCCCGTAGTGCTCAGAGCCATTAGGTGTGTATGTAAACAGGACGATTTCGTGATGAGGTCACAAATTTTCAGAGGCGATGGGAAAGGGTAAAGGTATTAGTTTGGGGTAAGGGACACTGGTCCGGAAACTACTGAGTCGGAAGTTGAAAGCAAAATTCGTTCTGATAACTCTGGCATTGGACCTTTTCTACTGTAAGCTTTTTGATGTCCATATTTTAGGAGGAGGTAGTATGGCCCAAAACAAGAAAAAATGTCTATTAACTTTGAATTTGTTAATGTATATAATTTGTTAATGTATATGAATTTGTTAATGTATATAACCTAAGTAACTGTGAAACATATCTCGTATATCAGTTATGACGATGCGAACGTAAGGATAACACGACAATCAGTTCCCAAGCGGAGAAAATTTCCGACCCGGCCAGGAATCGAACTCGGCCCCCTTTGCCTAGCAATCCGCCGCGCTGATCGGTGTTAATGTTCGTCAGTACTGAAACCGACGATGAAGAACATGCGACTTGATTATTCACCATATAGAGTTGAAATGGCTGGCGTGATAAAATGTGCGCAGGTATCGCGTTAACATCTGAAGCCGTATCATAAGATGAGTCGAGTTCCTTCCCAACTGTTGCACGTAACTAGGATCTTCATTGCACTAGAAAACCATATTTCTAAGGTGTAAACTGCGCTGTACCGCAAACACACCTGAGCGAGATAGAGCATCTGTAAATCACGGCAGGCAACAATCGGTCCCCCTTGTCGTCAGCCGGCCGAGGTGGCCGAACGATTCTAGGCGCTACAGTCTGGAACGGCACGACTGCTACGGTCGCAGGTTCGAATCCTGCCTCGGGCATGGATGTGTGTGATGTTAGGTTAGTTACGTTTCAGTAGTTCTAAGTTCTAGGAGACTGATGACCTCAGAAGCTAAGTCCGATAGTGCTCAGAGCGATTTGAACCTTGTCGTCAGATAATTCGTTTTCGTGAGCTTCGGTTTAAATCCTTTAATTTTCAAATCTCCTTAAAGCGGTTATGAATTGTTGCCTGTGGTGCCTGAAACGGATGTCATTGGTTCAAATGTTCAAATGTGTGTGAAATCTTATGGGACTTAACTGCTAAGGTCATCAGTCGCAAAGCTCACACACTACTTAACCTAAATTATCCTAAGGACAAACACACAGACCCATGCCCAAGGGAGGACTCGAACCTCCGCCGGGACCAGCCGCACAGTCCATGACTGCAGCGCCTTAGACGACTCGGCGATGTCATTGGTGACGGAGCGGCAGTGGAACACATTTCCCATCGCGTTTTATTAAGGGTTACGCGAACTTCTCTCAGACATCCTACATAAACCCGAGGCACTGAATTGTCATAACTTAATAACGTAAGGGACGATCAAAACCTTTCCCTATGAAGGCCGTACAGTTCATAATCGGTAAGCCAGTCAGACAAAACCGCCGTCAGCATTGAGGCAATCATTCCGCCGACGCACGAGGTTGAAGATACCCGTTTGATAAAACACCGTGGCCTGCAGCATGAAGAAGTCCTCAACTGCCTGCTGGATGTTCTCGTCCGACAGGAATTGTCGACCCTTCAAGGCCTTTTTTAAGGAACCGCAAGCTCGATAATCGGTCACAACGGTGGTTTTCGATTGACATGCTGCTCCATACACATTCTGCATTCCCCGATGGGTGTCTGCCGGTGTTCGTCGTGCAGCCGACAAAAGAATAACAGCACACTAGTCCTGTTTGGACGCATTTGGTAATAACGTCGCCATAGTTCACGTTTCGCGTTTACCGCATTCGCCTCGGAATGACACGAATGCCTCGATAATGCCTTGCCTACAAGTCGGTACTTTCATTCCCGCATTAGGTCGCGCTGCGCTGCATATACGCTGCAGGGAAGCGATCAAACGGAAATTTTTTAATCGCCCCTAATAAAACAAGTCGTAAAATGATAACTGAAGATTTGTTTGTGAACTGGCTGATTAGTAGCGCACGTGCTAATGCGCGTATTCACAAGTTGCCGACGGCGGCGTCGGCGGGAACACGTGCGCCTTGCGCGGCCTGCCTCCGACCGCGGCTGGTAGCGACAAGGAATTTGCCGGCGCAGCCAGCGGGTCTTCGCAGCCGCCGCCGCTCCGCGCCCTTTGAAGTTCAGCGGCAGCGGACGTGCCGCGTCACACGCCCGCGCTTGCCAACTTCTTGCACAGACGAGGGAAAGGAAGGAAGCGTCGGCACACACCTCGACGCCTTTCGCACAGCTCAGGCGTGGACTGCTACGGCTGCTGAGCGCCTAAGTGCTGCGGTCTTACCGCCACGCTCGACAGTTTCACAGCCGTAATAAAACAGCGGCATAAGCTAAAGACTTGTAAACAAAATTTCTCTTTTATTATGTGACCAACACCTTCTAATGGAAAAAGTGCAGAAGTAATATTAGGCGAGAGAAGCGTGTTATTCGACAGTTAAACTTAATCCAACGGAGAGCAGCGCGCTTCGCTACAGGATCATTTAGTGATCGCGAAAGTGTTACGGAGATGATAGATAAACTCCAGTGGAAGACTCTGCAGGAGAGACGCTCAGTAGCTCGGTACGGGCTTTTGTTGAAGTTTCGAGAATATACCTTCACCGAGGAGTCAAGCAGTATATTGCTCCCTCCTACGAATATCTCGCGAAGGGACCATGAGGATAAAATCAGAGAGATTAGAGCCCACACAGAGGCATATCGACAATCCTTCTTTCCATGAACAATACGAAACTGAAATAGAAGGGAGAACCGATAGAGGTACTCAAGGTACCCTCCACCACACACCGTCAGGTGGCTTGCGGGGGATGGATGTAGATGTAGATGTAGAATCCTTAGGATTAATAATACTCCAAAGAGAAAAAAGTAATAGAGAAATATGTAGAGATGGATCAGAAATTTGAGAAATAGGTATGAGGTTAAAAGATCAACTACTAGCCTTGAAAATAAGTTGCTCGAGACGAAGTGGTAGAATCCCATGTTTAGACAACATCAGAAATGAAGAGGGCAGGAAAATGATGTGGAAGGTAACATAAAGGAACCCTTCGTGACTGAAAATTAGTCGCTCGGAGATCTAAACCATCTGCTGTCCTCTTTCAGCAAGTATGTAACTGCGAGGAAAAAATGTGTGCACTATTTGACTTCATCATATCAGTCCCTATAGATTTTTTTTTTTTTTTTTAATAAGGAGCGTATGGCATTGGTGGCCTGGAGATCCCACGCGGGGCGGTTCGGCCGCCGCACCGCAAGTTCTTTAATGCCACTACGGCGACTTGCGAGTGAATGAGGATGAAATGATAATGAAAAACACACAACACCCAGTTATCTAACCCGCCGGGAATCGAACCCGGGACCCCGTGCGGGGGAAGCGAGAACGCTACCGCAAGACCACGAGCCGCGGACTGATTTTTCGGTGAGAACAACGTGCAGGTTCTTACAATAGTCTTTCAATTCATATCGAAAATTAATTTCAGAGTAACTGAATAGAATTTGACAGTAATTTGTTATTTCAATCTGAGACGATATTTTGTACTTTTTAACATGTCTTTAATATTATCCTCGTTTCAACAATGTATTTGGTTCACTGGTTTATTTGGAAGACCTGCGGTATACTTCTTGTTTTCATGGAACGCATGCGTGCTTGAATCATATTTTCTGAAGGCACAGCCGAATTCAGTATATCTTGTTTCAGAACAGAACTCAAGTGTTGCATTGCTGTTCTGTTCTATTGCGTTAACCACTGTGGGAATGCACTTCCTCAGTAGCTACAATTTTGTATCCTTCTCACCGACAAGAAGCGTAGCAGAAAGCGTCACGCGTGTAGGCGTATCATTACTATGCTCGTTAGTTTACGGCCTTATAATTATTTCCTCTTTCTTCCTCACGCCTCTGCCACGCAACTCGCTACAAAACATAATCAAGGCATATCCCTAATTCGTCCGTTGTTTATGACACTATTATTCGCGCTCTGTATCAGACACGTCGACGAACTAGCACGCACAGTCTTAATTGAAGTGTATTTTGAAGCTGACGAGGAGCAAGAAGTTCTTCAGTCTGAAAGCAACATACACATAAAACCGGTACACCTCAAGGCCGAGGTTCAAGTAACAATGAACTAACTATAAAAGAATAGATAACAGTAACCTTAAAAAACATGTAGTTACCTTTTCATAAGAGATGCTGGAAGTGGTGGACATAGGCATCCATGCCACTTCACAAGCAATTCGACTAGAGATGGTTAATCGGTATTCTACTCGAGGCTTACCGGTCTTATGTGAGGCACTTTGCATATATAAAAAGTCAGAATGGTCCTCAGTTCGAAGATCGATTTGAACACGTCTATGCTGCAATAGTCGTGGTACTGTTAAAGGTGCTCTATCTTCCTTGAAGTGTCGAAGTGATTTTTCTAGGAAATTATGGGGAATCTACAATTTAGCGTGGACAATGACCCACGATGCAGATTTTTCACATACATAAATTATTGTAGGTGTTGAAAGAAGCGATAAAAGTCGGAAAAAAGAGATCACGAGATATTTGGATTTGTAGTGTCAAACATACCTACTAGGTTTTTAGCAAACGGTACTGGGTTTGATGGTACCAGCTGTGGCAATAAGCCTTCCACACAAGTGTATGGAACAACCCCATCAATCGCAACACGAAGCCTCGCTACACGCAGTGCCCAGACACTTTCCTCACTTGCACATGACGTTTCCTGCGCCATTGGAAACATTGATTGAAAGCGAACAGTCATCATTTTCGCACCGGCGACAGTGATGTTCGCGAATTCTGGTATGAGAGAAGAAACTCAGTTTCAGGCGTATGTAATGGTAATTGCGACATTTGTAACGCACATATCCGAATGCCTCATAATGGGAGACGATTATCAGAAAGCTTAGGCAAAGACAACAAAAGATATCAGAAGCAGTGTGATATCCATTAAAAGTAACTCATTATGTCGTACAGAATAGCGGCTCTGTGTCGCATGAGAAGTCAGCGAACTTGTTTTATTACTTTGCGAACTGAGCGGTGTAGCTCTGATCAGCCCGTCTTCAGATTTAAAACTGTTGCTACCACTGAAGTCAGATGGTGTGCATCGTTAGAACTGACGTATCCACACCACCATACTAGCTGATGCAGATAGTGCTAGATTTCAGTTTTAAATCTAAATATGGCATTATTCGGTGCAAAACCAGGCATAACAGTGACATAAAATATGATAAAATATTTTTTTGTCCATAAACCGTAATACTAGGCTGGCGAATAAGTTCATAGGTTTTTTGCATGTGTTTAAACACAATATATACATATGACAGAGACTTTTCCTTCATTGTTACAACAGTTTGCCAATGCTGGGATAGCCTTTCGATTCTGTGAGTTTAGAAATCACGTGGTTTTGAGGCGAAAAACTCGTCAAGCCATGTACGGAATGCATTTTCATTCCGGAAGAAAGTTCCTTGAAGATTGTATCCAAGGTTCTCGAGTATCCAGCCGGATCCGATCGTCGAAGTTCCACGATATTTCGGCGAATAACCGTTCCTCCATCATCAGGTGGTGCTGATGGACCACCTGATGATGGTGGAACGGTTATTCGCCGAAATATCGTGGAACTTCGACGATCGAATCCGGCTGGACACCCGAGAACCTTGGATACAGCACATTCACCGGGAAAGCCTCAGACCACATATTCCTTGAAGATTGTTAGTCAGAGAGCGGAAAACGTAAAAAACTGAGGGCACAAGATCTGGCAAATAAGGTGGATGTGGGTTGACTTCTCAACCCAACTCCTCTATAGTGTTTTTTGTCAATCTAGCAGAAAGTGCGGGCGTTATCATGGAGTAGCATCACTTCTCGCAATCTTCAGGTCGTCCGCAAGATGTCTCAGTTGTTGACAATAACTGTCAACAGTTATAGTTACACCCTGGGGAAGCAATTCGAGCTACATCACACAGTCGCTGTTCGACCAGATGCTTAGCAATATCTTCTGTGGATGGGCGCAGTTCTTTGTAAGAGGATTTGATGCTTTGTTTGGCCTCAACAATTTTCTTTTCTCGTCACCAGTAACGGTATAGTACAGGAATGGTCGGTGTGGTTCACGGGCTAATTGATGGCGAGCATGCAAATATGCGCTTATGACCACCCGCTGATTTTTGTGGTTTTGGCTTAAAGCATGCGGTATGCGTACATCCGATTTTTAAATTTTCCCCATTGCATGTAAATGTCGCACGATGCTGGAATGATCATAGTTCGTCACATTTGTCAGTTCTCGAGTACACTGACGTGGAGGATTGTGGATTAATGCGTGTAAACCACCTTCATCAAATTGCGAAAGTCTTCTGGAACGTAGACAGTCACTAATATAAAAACGATTCTTCTTAGAACGATAAAACCATTTTCTTACCGTGCTCCGGCGAATGATGTTGTCCTCGTACACAGCGTAAATGTTCCTGACTGACTCTGCTGCTGCCATCTCCCCATTGAACTCAAACAGAAGAATATGTCGGAAATGTTACGATTTCTCCACGTGGTACTCCAATTTCTCCAGAAGAGAAAATGACAATATGTAAACTCAAATAGCGTCAGTGAACTACAAAGGAAAACTTGCAATCGATAAATAAGCCCATAGGAATCAGAATACCAACAAGCAAGACAAAAACGCTACGAACTTATGCACCAACATAATACGCTTTTCTCACCAGTATGATTTCATTCCATTTAAATGTCATGTACGCTCACTCCACGTAATTCGTATTAGTAAAGATCAATGTAACTTTTAATCCGTCTTGACTGCAAAATGGGCCGTGCGGTTAAAGGCGCTGCAGTCTGGAACCGCAAGACCGCTACGGTCGCAGGTTCGAATCCTGCCTCGGGCATGGATGTTTGTGATGTCCTTAGGTTAGTTAGGTTTAACTAGTTCTAAGTTCTAGGGGACTAATGACCTCAGCAGTTGAGTCCCATAGTGCTCAGAGCCATTTTGACTGCAAAATGTTTATTCATATGACCGGTTTCGGTTCCTTTAGAACCATCTTCAGGTTTGATATTTCGGTTACAGGAGTAACCCGTCCAAATACAGCCACTTTCACATGCTGCGTCACGTTTTACGTAACTGGTTACTCCTGTAACCGAAATATCAGATCTGAAGATGGTTCTAAAGGAACCGAAACCGGTCATATGAATAAACATTTAGCAATGAAGACAGATTAAAATTTACAAAATCACTGTTTGCCGCTATCGTATCAGACATTATGTCTGTTTTTGCTTAGTAAAGATCGATGTGAGTCCAGCTATAAGTGACACGGCAGTTAGTCACAGCAAGAGGTCGGTCTCCCCATCCTTGTCTCGCAGCTAGCTGGGAGATACTGCGACTGAAAGTTCGCGGCCGCCAGGCGCGCTGAAAAAGTTGGTATCACTGGCCGCGGGTCGGCAAGTCGGCGGACTTGAAAGAGGCGGCGACGGTAGCAGCGGCTGCGCTATCGGCGCTCAGAGCCGGAGGTGTTGTCTAATTAAGGCGGCTACAAGGCTGCTCGGGCTAAGCTACCGCCGTGTCGCGCTTCCCTCCTCATTGACACCATCAATTCAGGACGCCGGCCACACAATGGCCCGCCGCGAGAAACCAGTGGGCCGCACGAGCCGCTCGTAAATCTTCTGCAAGCAGCGTCGCGACCTCAGTCGTACTTTCAGTCCACAGGCAGTCCGCCGGCATCGAGCGGGTTGAGCGGTGGCCAGAAACGGCGGGAAGCGAATCGCGCGGAGCGATGGTGTCAGGGAAGGGCGGAAAAGCGATGGGCTGGCTCAGATAACGCGATACGCTCAACTTATTTCTCCCGAACGGGGTGCAGCAATTTGCAGTTGAGACTCATACGAGTATCACACCTGTACCCAGCCAAATCCATTTTACAATTCCACCCTGCATTTCAGGGAAATCGTTATCTGCTCGGCAAAAACATATGTGTGTAAGTGATCGATTTAGCAGTATCCAGAAACAATTTAAAAGTAGCAGAAACTGGGCTATCCAGGCAAGACTCACGAGTGGGGTTATCAGGTGTCAGAACTTAGCCGGGCACGCCCGGCTTCTTACGGTTGCATACGACCATATACACACTTCAAAAAAAAGTTTTACGTCTCCTCGGTTCCGAGCGTTCCGGAACCCTCACTGAAAATTGAAATAGAGGTCAACATAAACATCATTTCCGCCCTTTTCATTGCTCATGAAAACTACACATTGCAGCATCTTGAATCACCATACAGCTAAATATAACGCCTTTTCCAGATTTTGGGTCTGGCAGCTCTGCTCACGGCGTATCCTCAGAGATTTACTTCCTCTAGTGCATTTTTAAACTGCCAGGAAGTTTTTTAACAGTGCACATTCCGTTGCAGAGTGAAAAATCATTCTGGAAATAGTTCTTTAGGCTGTGGCTAAGCCATATTCCACAATATCATTTCTTCCAAGGGTGCTAGGTATGCAGGAGAACGAATGTGAAGCTTGGAGAGTAGGAAAAAGATGTTACCGAATTTATAGCTGTGAGGCCGGGTCTTGAGCCGTGACAGAATAGCTCAGTTGGTATGAACTTTGCCCGCAAAAGGCAAGGGTTTTGGTTCGAGTCCCGCACACAAAGTATCAAAACGACTAGCAGTAAACTGGCACAGTTCAGAATATGTGGTTAACGCAGCTCATACTTTTATATATGAACCTGCAGCATGCTGTAAGTGAAGATAGGTCCGCGACTTGTATTACAATTGAAAAAAAAAAGGTTGTAGCTCCGTCATAAGTGTCATTAAGAATTATCTCATTTTACTTCTTGATAGTGACTAGTTTCGGACACTTGTGTCCATTTTCAAACCATTCGCATCGTAAGCGTCACGATACAGGCGGCAGCGTATGTACAAAAACTCCTCCTGCAGTGATGGTCAGAGCGGCGCTATGACCGACTCTTCAACAGTAAACAGACCTCAAGGGACGAACATTAGAGGCATCATAGTTCCCTCTCCTTCCTACATTGTCCGTTTACTGTTTTTCAGTCGGTCATAGAGTCGCTTTGGTCATCACTACATACGGTCGCAGGTTCTAATCCTGCCTCGGGCATGGATGTATGTGATGTCATTAGCCTACTTAGGTTTAATTAGTTCTATGTCTAGGGGGCTGATGACCTCAAATGTTAAGTCCCATAGTGCTTAGAGCCATTTGAACCATTTGAATTAGCGTTTCCCCGTAACACCCCAGACGCCATTTTTCAACAAGACAATGCACGACCACATGTTACTGCACAAACGTGTGTCTGCTTGGTGTCACAGGTTGTCAACCTTTTGCCCTGGCCCGCCAGATCAGCAGACCTGTCGTCATTCGAAAATGTGTGGGCGATGGCGGAACGACTGGTGAAGCCATGTCTCCCATTGCCAACCAGCACAGATAAACTTTGGATCCAGGTCAATGCAGCATGGATGGCTATACCACAGGACGCCATCCGCACCTTATCCGCGTCAATGGCATCAAGCATGGCACAAGTTGTCAGGACCCATGGCGGACCCTGTGCCTTTTAGGGAGCAGGATACATGCTGAACCGAGGTGAGTGAAATGCTAATCATTTCCGCAGAACATACTAATGCACATGTCTTGCGAATATGAGCGTCCTGTTTCTAGTCGTTCAAGGAGTTCTGTTTTTCTCTGAACTTGATTGTACTCAATGGTACGTATTGATTTCTTGAAAATAGCCGTAAGTGCTGAAACCAGTCCACTGTAAAAGATGTACTGGCATTTGTCTAAGAATTATCGTCAAATATATAAAAAGTGATGACACACTTCTATTGAAACAACTCTGTGATTGAGGCTTCAATGATCTCAAGGATAGGCGTGAGCTGGAACTATACGTTATAGTTGTGTTGCTCATTTCGCAGGCTCCTGTAGAACCGTGTATAGTGTGGCTCGATGCACTCCGGAGACACTGACCCTGTACCTGCAATTTTTCAATTACAAGTTATTTTCCTCGAGCTGTAACTTCATCCTCAGATGTAACTGGTCTATTGACTTCTGTCTATTGGGGACGGTTTCTGTGGGAATTGGGAACTGGCACAGCGGCACATACTGCTCTTGCCGGCCGAAGTGGCCGTGCGGTTAAAGGCGCTGCAGTCTGGAACCGCAGGACCGCTACGGTCGCAGGTTCGAATCCTGCCTCGGGCATGGATGTTTGTGATGTCCTTAGGTTAGTTAGGTTTAACTAGTTCTAAGTTCTAGGGGACTAATGACCTCAGCAGTTGAGTCCCATAGTGCTCAGAGCCATTTGAACCATTTGAATACTGCTCTTCAAAATGTCCTATTTACGCTTCACTTGACTAAACACTGATAATGTGCTAGGGATGGCCTACAAAATAAAATTCAAAAGTAGTATTTTTAAAGCCGTTTATTATGTATTAACAACAACTAAATGTATCGTATCACGGAGTTACAATGAAATACATCGTGGAATAAATATGGTTTCTATGTTTTCAGTGCTACTCGTAACTGACGGGGTTTAGCATAGTTCAGAATATTTGCAATACAAAAATTACTTTAGTGAATAAATCATTAAGCAAGATCGTAAAAGGAACGGTATGATGAAAAACTGAACTTGGGGTTGTTTTAATGCGTATATCGATTTCTAATAGACTAATTAAGGAGGAGAAAAAATTGAGGAATACGATAGTGAAAACACTCGATTTCTATTCAAATACCATGATTTCAGTAGAGAAAGCAAGAATGGTTAGAAAACAGCTAAACATCTGAGTCATTACGTTTGGAGCTTTCATGTAGCTTAAATCTGAGTACAGGAATGATTGGTGCCGGCCTCTGTGGCCGAGCGGTTCTAGGCAAGTCTGGAACCGAGTGACCGCTACGATCGCAGGTTCGAATCCTGCCTCGGACATGGTGTGTGTGATGTCCTTAGGTTAGTTAGGTTTAAGTAGTTCTAAGTTCTAGGAGACTGATGACCTTAGATGTTGAGTCCCATAGTGCTCAGAGCCATTTGAACCATTTTTGAATGACTGGTCCGTTGCCTTATCGTATCGTACCCGCCATAACTCAGGTTTCATTTTCTCAAACAACGAGTATTCTATATCACGTCATAAGAAGAAGAATTTGCAGCTTGGTTCTGTCGAAAACCAGATCTGTGTGTTCTGTGTGTGAAGTTGCCGAGTATCTTACTAGTAAAACAATGCCCGCTACTTGCTTTATTCGTGACTGATTGTAATAATTTTGTTTCTCACACGTTAATGCTAGCACTTCTAGGCATCTACTGTACGCGTCTAACACCATCTGTGGCTTATTAATTCCGCAAATGAGGTATTCTCAGCTTTATAAGAAAGGGCCGTCATTGTTTAAGTGGCTCCCGGTAACAAGATGATTGTAGAAGCAGTGTCCCATGTGGACGGGGATCACACAGGAAAACATTTGTCGCTTGAAGCAATCGCCCGAAGTGCCATAGGTAAACCGCGGGGTACTCAAAGTCCAGTCCGTCCGAAGAGGTAAGTAGAGAGCTAACGTCTTTCTAACAAGAATAAGGAAGAAATACGTTTTATTCCTGTTGAAGGACCAGTTGCAGCAGACGACAGTAGTAATATACAAAGAACGTGTACTTGCATAACAATATCGGTTCATCAGACTCCCGATCATCTTCGAACAACAAAAACAGGAGCTTCCATGGAACTTTGGGAGCAGCAATAATGTTATCAGGAACGCGAGAAGGGGCAACAACGGAGTTTGACGTGAACGGTTTACCTGCTGGAGTTTCGCTGTACATGCGAAGCTCAATCTGTGGAGCGTACGTACCACGCTCAAGTCTTTTGTTCGCCAGCAGCGAGGTGCAAGGGCGGGGAAGCAGATCGGTTTTTACACAGTGCAGTTATGTCGTAATAAGGGCGATAAACTTGATTGAAATATAGCCGCGGGTATGGAGGCCGTTATCGGCTCTTTTTCGCTCCGCCATTCTTCCACTCTCTCTCTCTCTCTCTCTCTCTCTCCTGTACAAGACGCGCAGTTTTAATAGACTATAACAAAGTTCGTAAACTGTTGGCGAGACCGACGAGTGAGGGAGCAAACCGCGCGGAGAGAGAAAGGTCAGTCCGAAGCACGGGTGGGTGGGTGCGCATAGGGGAAAAACACGATCGTAAATTAGCGGAAAGTGAAATTTTTACTGATGCGGCCGCAAAACGCGCGACGCCCCTTAACGACGGCGGCCTGTGTAAACATGTGCAAAATATTTAATTTCCCTGGGCCGTTCGTGGCGGTACTAAATTACCCCACGGTCGGCCCGCCGGCCAGCACGAATATATTACTTTTGATGAACTCACCAGCTCCGCGTCGTCCAGAATGGTCCACCTTCACCCCTTTTTTTTCGCCGTTCCTCCAGGGGTCTGGCACCGCTGACAGTAACCATTTGTAATTAACATTTCAATCTTTAAGGCTACCGATAAGGCCACCGCTGCGGGTGCTGATTTAGACCTCCCTTGACTCGGCGAGAAACTAATATTTACTTTCGTAATAGAATGCAAGCGGGTTGCTATTGGTAAGAGAGAGAGAGAGAGAGAGAGAGAGGAACAGCACTAAATCATAGCGAATTTGCGCATACAGAAACGAGGTATTAACGACACCCAGCCAAACGAACCAGAGGCGTATCTACTCTGTGGCTATTACCCACTCTCCAGCTCCATACTGTTTATGACTCCTGGACATAGTTTTCTATACGTGTGTGTGTGTGTGTGTGTAGAAGGGCTTGGAAAATGCAGAATGTCCGTGAGAACAAATTAAAGAAGGCAGTGTGAGTTCCTAGTCTCACTGTACGGTATGCTTAAATATATGCCTGGTGAAAGATTGAGTGTCGGTATTTCTTTAATAATTCAGTAATTTCGTAATAGTCGAGCGAGAATCACTTTATCTCTTAACTCAAAACGCAAGTTATTATTACTTAAAGTTATATCAACTCTCACAAAACATTATATGCCTCAATTTCTTTTACATTTGTGTTTCCTACATCCTCATATCGAGAGCACAGATAGTATTCACTGAGCAAGTCACCTGTGTTGAATATTTCAATGCTTTAATAAAACAATTACGTATTAATTTAGGTATAGATTTAGTCGAAAATTTCAAATACTCTTATACTAATTATGACAATATTTGGCACTGCAGTAAACGGTGGCCGTAACAACATATTTGTATTTGTGGAAATTTTTAGCTACTGTGCAGACATCAACCAGCATGATCACCTGTCTTTTAACATTGTCCGTTTGAATGATATGATTAGCAGAACATCTTTTTTAAATACATTTTTTTTTAAATTCCGTCATGGACTGTGCGGCTGGTCCCGGCGGAGGTTCGAGTCCTCCCTCGGGCATGGGTGTGTGTGTTTGTTCTTAGGATAATTTAGATTAAGTAGTGTGTAAGCTTAGGGACTGATGACCTTAGCAGTTAATTCCCACAAGATTTCACACACATTTGAACATGTTTTTAAGTCCGTAGTCAATTTCATCTCCTCAAGACATGTTCAAATCCGTATCAAAGTGTACTATTCACCTAAGCACGACGGTATTAAAAACATAACACAAAACTGATTTGCACTATCATGTACTAACACACACTGCCGGAATAAAATTTAAGACCACCACCTATTATCAGTTATCTCAGTCTGCACTTAAACTTACTTTAATTTTTTTCCGTATTAAAACTGTTTTTTTCTGACTTATTGGCGAACCATTTTGCAACAAAAGGGAACTCTAACTTATATGGTTTAGAAGTTATTTATTTTTCTGTGTGTTCATAAATGACGAATAATAACCTAAGGTTGGTTGGTTGTTTCGGGGAAGGAGACCAGACAGCAAGGTCATCGGTCTCATCGGATTAGGGAAGGACGGGGAAGGAAGTCGGCCGTGCCCTTTGAAAGGAACCATCCCGGCAAATCACCTAAGGGGTAAAATGGGCTAGATGAAAAGCCGCTCATCAAAGGACATAGCATTATAAGGCGTTTGCTACTGTACATTACAAAAAAGTACAAAATTTGTTTTACCTCATTATTATGTCTGGTTCTTAAAATGATCTATTTTTTATCGACCTTTATTTTTTTCTGGCGGCTTTTTGATATCCTACATTGACTTTCGGTTGGCAAGAGAGACTCTGATGTTTCACACCTTCTAAAAGTTCTGTGATACACCTACCTTCTCTTATTCACGAGTTATTTGTTTTATGTTTCAGTGTTTTGAAATGTCATTTTAATAACAAAGAAACCCAAAAAATAGGGTACAACAAGTTTTGTATAGTTTTCTTAGTAACGCACAGTAGTAAATACCTTACGTTGTTCTGTTTGTGTACCAAAGCTCTCAACCCTGTGATGAGCAACTTTTCAACCAGACCATTTTCCTCCTTAAAAACTAGGTGATTAATCGTCCTTCATTTAAAAAACGAAAAAATTAATTGGTTCCATATCATTGAATTAGAATTCTTTTTCTCTTTTTTTTCAAACTTTTACTCTAAGGACATGGTTGAGGTAAATGATATTTGCTGGTAGTGGTCTTAAATTTTTTTACAGCTCTGGACAGTGCAGGTGTGTGGGGGTGACATAACTCCACCACTTACAGGAGCTGACAGTAAACAAATGGAAAACAAGAAAAATGCACGCCGGACAATTAGTCAATCGTCTTCAGTTGAAGGTTTACGTAAGTACACTGCACACTAACGAAGAGACACCGGGAGTAAAATTTTTTGTTTTAGTGATGATACGCAGACTCAAAATGTTTAATAAAAGAAAACATGGTCCGCTATTTTCATTCACATGCATAATATTACGTGTTACATGTCGTAGCTGTCAAATTATTTTTCACTGCACGTAAAACGCAGACGTTATATTCCATTCATAAATTGTGAATGGATGATCCACATTAACGTGCCAGATTTAAACAAAATAGTGAGAACTTAGCTTTAAGTATTGTTTGTATGATGTTTAAAGTTGTCATGTTAATGTGGATCCATTCACAAGATAAGAATGGGATACAACGCCTTATTTTTACGTGTAGCGAAAAATAGTTTGACAATTGCTACGTAATATTAGACATGTACTTGGAAAGACAAGTCGTCGTAAAGAGCTAGTACAGGCCATGTTTTCTCTTATTAAGACGTAATGTAAAAATAGTGGTTATTATTTTAAAACAGACGTGTGTGTGTGTGTGTGTGTGTGTGTGTGTGTGTGTCTGTGTGTGTGTGTGTGTGTGTGTGTGTGTGTGTGTTTAAGAATTCCAAAAGCCCAAACGTTGATTAAAACGGAGAACTCTGAGGGTCAGCACCTAGTTCTTCAGCTGTTTCTGACACGTCATCATCCCCAGTCAAGCAGATACCTTCCTACTCGGTTTCCTCCGGCGCTGTAAAATACGTGATTGGGCGCACTAAAACAGATCTGTGGCGCAGACGGGCCGGAAAGCGTTAATTTGGTCCTCGCAGGAGGAGGTGCGGCAGATTTAGCGCCGGCGCCTAACGAGTAAGGGAATTACGGGGACCGCCCACACATAAAACACCGCACGGCGCTGCCGCCCGGCTCCAGGTAAAGCAGCGTCGCCGCTGCGCTGCGTGGGAATTTTAAGGCTGCCGGACCCGGCGGTGTCCGAACACCGCGCACTTTGGGGGAAAAAGTCCCATCCGGAAAGGCGTCAGCGACTGGCAGTCTCCGCTTCATTGGATCTGCGTATTGGTATCTCTGAGGCAGATGACACCTGGGCTTGTAACTGCTTCACATTGCTATTTGGTTACGCAAAAGAGAAACTGAGCGAAACGTATAGGGTCTTGAATATCAACAGAAGTGAAACAAGGTTAGCTGAATGCAGTCGCCTGAAATTTGAGTGTTATATGATCATTATTTTTCACAGTATGTCAGAATGACCAATTAGATAATCTCAGAAGTGGCATGGGGCTTTCGCGGATGCTGCTGTCGTAAAAACAGAAATCGCGACGCTAGAGAATTGTGTCTAAATGCAAGAAGACCAGGATAGATCGACCTTTGGTGCAGGGGGTGGCAACTGACCGTCAACATAGACAAATGTAAAGTACTGCGAATACAGACACAGTAAGACCCTTCATTGTTTGATTACAGGAGTGCAGAAAAAAAAACGCTGGAGGCAGTTACTTCGATAAAACACCTAAGAGTATATGTACGGAGCGATTTGAATTGGAACGGTCACATAAAATTTATCACGGGGAAGACAGATGCCAGATGCGATTCATTGGACGAATCCTCAGGAAATGTGGTTCGTCAACGAAGGAAGTAGCTTACAAAACACTCGTTCGACCTATACTTGAATACCAATATTGTTCCGGCCGGAGTGGCCGAGCGGTTCTAGGCGCTACAGTCGCAGGTTCGAATCCTGCCTCGGGCATGGATATGTGTGACGTCCTTAGGTTAGTTAGGTTTAAGTAGTTCTAAGTTCTAGGGGACTGATGACCTCAGCAGTTAAGTCCCATAGTGCTCAGAGCCATTTGAACCATTTTTGAGTGGCCGTGCGGTTAAAGGCGCTGCAGTCTGGAACCGCAAGACCGCTACGGTCGCAGGTTCGAATCCTGCCTCGGGCATGGATGTTTGTGATGTCCTTAGGTTAGTTAGGTTTAACTAGTTCTAAGTTCTAGGGGACTAATGACCTCAGCAGTTGAGTCCCATAGTGCTCAGAGCCATTTGAACCATTTTTGAACCATTTTTGAATCAGTACTGCTCGTCAATATGGGATCCGAACCAGATTTGACTGATAGAGGAAACAGAGAAGGTTCAAAGACGTTGCGTTAAATTTTAATTTAGGAAGGACGAAACCGTCACGGAGACGCTGAGCTATCTCCAGTGGCAGTTGCAAGAAAGGAGTTTTCCACCACGTTAAAGTCTACTGTTGAAGTTCCGAGAGCTTGCGTTCCTACAAGAGTCAACCAATACACCTCTTGCTCCTACATATACCTCGTGAAAAGACTATAAAGATAAACTCAGCGAGATTCGAGCCCAAACAAAGGCTTACCAGCAATGGTTATTCCCGCGAAGCATACGAAGTGGAACAGGAAAAGAGACAAGTAACGCTGGTACAGAAAGGTGGCTTGCAGAGTGTAGTTGTAGATGTAGATCCACGTGGCATGAGAAGAGATCGCGTAACCAGTGCCTCCAAAACCACTAGTCGGGCGTTTCTGCTGCTGCTTCCCGTACATGTGTTGTTTAGTGTCACACACATCCCAACGATCGTGTTATTAAGTTCTGTTATAAACTCAATGGTGCGTGCTGTTAGCTTGACGGACACCCTATTAAAACAAAATGTATTTCGTCGTAACGAATGAATGAAAGTCGCAGAGGAATTTTCTTCAGTCCTCGCTGCGGCGAGTCGCCGCGGGCTTGTCGACATCGGTCAGGCCAACAGAATAGCTTTATTACGATCCTAAACGCTGCTCCCGAGGGCGGAGACGGGAACCGAACGGATCCGCACGTGGCGTAAATTATGCCAGCAAACAAAGCCGGGCCCCGGACAACCTTAAAACCGGACTCTTCTCGGCGATGGCGACGGCCCTAAAAAGTTAACGGCGCCCTGAGCGGGCAGGGGCAGAAAACACTGGCAGTAAAGCGGGCATAAACCGACGCGGGTACTTTCCCTGCCCAGGCGGCGGCGGCGACAGGCGTTAATTGCACCGCGTTCTTGGTTACGCGACTTTCGTGCTCGCATGAGGCACCTTGTCCTGTCCGCTGAACTTCCAGCAGCAGGCAGCTGCGTAGCCACACTTGGCAATACTGTTGGGAAAGCTAGGCTGGCAGTGTAATTACAGGAGAACGAAGCGTGAGGGTCACTTCTGATTTAAATGATCATATGACAGCGTTTAGGTGGCGTTGACGCTTCCAGAGAGGTGAACCAAGCAAGGACGAAGAACGCTGTGGCAGGCCGTCTCTCTGTGAAGAAGGGGGTATCGTAAGAAAAGTGGAAGCACTGGTAATCGAACACAGGCGTGTCACAATCGAGGCTATAGTGGAAGAAAGTTCAGATCAACCTTGGATCAGTTTTCAGCATCTCGAACGACATTTTGAACATGACTAATGTCGCTGTCCACGGGGTTCTACATCTTCTGACACCCATACAAAAACACCCTCAAACCGTAGCAGTAGCGAAAATATGACAGATGTGTTAGGCCAAGCCAGATGACTTCTTTAGTTGTCTAATCACCATAGACGAGGACTGGGTGTATCACTAAGAACCAAAGATAAATGATCAAAGCAGGCAGTGCAAACATGTGGATTCACCATTGCTGAAAAATGTGAAGACCCAACTACCATTGGTATAGATGATCTGAATCATTTTTGCGACTGTTACGGTATTGCACTAACAGATCATGCACGTAAGGGGCAAACCGTCAGAGAACCAGACAAGAGAAACCACTTGATGAGGTTGCAGGAGGCCGTCACGACGAAGAATCACGGGATGGTGTCCGTGGGTATAGCTTTGTCCCCCTCGAATGGCGAGACTTATTTGTAGATTGTTAAGCCTGATTGTGGGGAAGAAGAAATACCAAGAGAGTGGGATGTGTCAGACGTATGTGCTCTCTATAAAAATCGAAACAATGAGTGCACAACCAATTGTAGGGGTATTAGCATCATGGGATCTATCAGCAGACTTAACGCTATACTGAAAAACAGACAGGAGAATGAGACTCAGGGTAAGATCGAGAGGACCAGGCAGGTTTTGCGGTTGGAAGATCCTGTACGAACCATATTTTCAGCCTTATAAGTGAGAAGGTGTGTTCTAAAGGTAAGAAAGTAAACCTATTTTTTATCGATTAGGAAAAGCTTATCATTCTGTGTATATGAACGCACTATTGGAAGTGATATACAGAAGCGCAGCTAATATCCCTAATTCGGATAATACGTCAGCTATCGTATACAGTAATTAAAGTATAGAGGGAGTTTAGTGACCCATTTCAAACATCGAAAGGACTTCGACGGAGCTGCAGTACGTCGCTGACACTGATTAGTATATGCAGTATACATGGAACAAGGCAATCAGTCGTACTGAAGTGTGGGAATTCGTTACCGGCATGTAATTACCTTCTCATTATTACTTTCGATATCAGGTATTGATAGCACAAAACAGAGAGGATTTCGAACCAAACGAAGCATTTGAACGAGGCGAGCTTAAAATATATATGAGCAGGACAGAATATCTAGTTGTGGGAGAAAATGGAAGGCACATAATGCTGCTCCAAGGAACTATTGAAGCAGTAAAGCCATTGAAATACTTAGGATCGATTATCCGTACATCGGGAAGCTGTAAATCACACGTGGAACGCGGGATGCCGTGGGCAATTAATATAGCTCAGAAGAAACAGAGAAGGGGCTTCTGCAAACAGTAGTTGAAAGTATAGTAACATATGGTGCAGTCGGATGGAGTGTGGGGAAGCGGCAGAGAGGTAGACTACAGGTAGTAGAGATGGGTGGAATAAGAAGGGCAGCCACGATATGCAGAACAGAGAGGAGAAGGAATGACGAAATAGGAATGTAGCGGATATGGAATAGATGGAATGATGAGGAAGAGAGGACTAAAAGAGGAAGACTGCAATGATAGTGAATGATAGCTCGCCCGGCTAACCGCGCTGTCTAACGCGCTGCTTCCCGAGCGGGAAGGCGTGCCGGTCCCCGGCACAAATCCGCCAGCCTGTGAATGGTTTTTAAGGCGGTTTTCCGTCTACATCGGCGGATGCGCGCTGGTTCCCCTTATTCCGCCTCAGTTACACTGTGTCGGCGATTGCTGCACTAACAAAGTTTCCACGTACGCATTCACCATAATCACTCTACCACGCAAACATATGGACATTTGGGGCTACACCCGTCTGGTATGAGACATTCCCGGGGAGGGGGAGGGGGGGGGCTTCCACTGGGGGCCGAATCGCACAATAGCCGTGGGTTCGGTGTGGGGCGGCGGAGGGGTGGGTGGACTGCTGGCCCGTTGTTGGGTTGTGAACCACTCAGGGCTACGACGGGACGAAGCATCTCCGTCGTTTCTAGGTCTCCGGTTAACACAATACAATAGTGAATGATGGCTAATGGGGATCGAGGGAAACGAGGGAAACTGCTGAAGAGTGGAGAAACCCTTAGACAGCAATACAGCTAAACGTGACTTGAGCGTGTTTCAGTAGAACTGTTCTGGGTGTTTGACGACGTCATATGTGATACAACTAGCGAAGTTTCGGTTACTATCGCAGACAGCCTTCATCAGGGTCACCGACGAAAACTTTTACTGAAACATTCTCTGGCCGCAAAAGCTTGCTCTTATAAAGTGCGTACGCAATGCGGTAGGCCAGCTGATGCGTTGCGAGGCAGCCGAACCCCGGGTCGTATGAATCACCGCCGGCCCGCCCGCCGCCGTTGCTTATCGCGACAGCTCCTCTCGGGGGCCTTCGCATCACGACCAACTCTCGCGCCGATGCTTTATGACGGTGCGTGGACTCGCATGCGAGATGCCAACGGCGTGCGCAGGACGCACCTAAACACACACAGACACACGCACAAGCACGCACGCACACGCACACACACACACACACACACACACACACACACAGAGAGAGAGAGAGAGAGAGAGAGAGAGAGAGAGAGAGAGAGAGAGGCGCCGTCCCAAGGGTGCTAAACGCAGCCGGGGGGAGAATGTGAATGAGTGATACTTCTTGGCACCGACGACGAGATTCCTGGGCCTTCGAGGCTGTCGCCACTCCTGCAAAGTTTGTCAAAACTCACACACGCGAACAACTACCGGTAGCCGAACATCAGTATTCACCGTGAGGCAGCAACGCCCATCATTTGTTGCTCATTTCAAATATCATTAAAGTAAAGGATGGATGTAGGTAGTGAAGCAATAAAACGTAGAGTCATGTTCTAAAGAAACTAAAACTGAGTGCCGATCCAGCCATATTAATACCCAAAACCATTTCAGAAGTTGACAGAATTATCTCAGGTTGAGAAATTAGAAGAAACGATCTGTTTTACCTGGTAAAAACTTTCTAAAGCCAAGACGGCAAAAATATGTCTTTATTCTCAACAAATGGTTTCGCCATACCTTGCTGTCATCTTCAGATCTTCACCTGGTCTTCAAAATTTTGAAGACCTGCGGATTCCAGCAAAGTCTGTCGGAACCGATTATTGAAAATAAATAATTATGCGATATTGGCTTTAGAAATTATTTCAGAGCCTAGAATACCTCATTTAAAATGTAGTTACTAACTGACATCAAGGAATTTGATAACTGGCGCTTTAACAGATGGCACTATGCTCTCAACGTAAAACAAAAGAATCGTCCGTCAATTCTGGAGCCATTTTCAGCACTACCGTGCTGGCAGATCCTGTGGTTTGTTTGTCAACCAATCAACACCATAATGTTGCATTTTCATTCCTTTCTCCATTATTTTTAATAAGTCGATTGTCCAGTGACGTGATTTCTGAACGCATAATTATCCAGCCAAGTAAACCTTCTGTAATGTTTGTGGGTCTGATGGATTGCCGGCAGCTCAGTATTCTAAAAACACGCTACTGAGATGTAGTTAAGTTTTTGTCTGACACAGATGACCGAAGTAAAAGCTGTACTATGTGTTTAGAAGGATAGGGTAGATCAAAGACAGAACAAGACAAAAACTTATCACCTGTAGGATGTTCATAAACACATATTGTAGTTTTACCTCAGTCATCTGTGTCCGAAAAAATCGAACTATATCTGAGTAGAGTGTTTTTAGAATACTGAACTGCCGGCAATTACTTGACTCACATATGTTATAGAACTATTTAGTTGGTTGATCAGTGATGCATTCACCGATCACGGCCTTGAAAAATCGACGCATTGAAAATAACAGAGAATGGAGTGAAAACTGCAACGTCACAATGTTGATTGGCTGATAAACAAGCCACAAATTTATCTTCTACTTATGCCCAGTTTTACATTTACACGGGTACTTTTACTTCCTTTCTTAAACTCAGACGTGATAATTCAATGTTCATGAGTTATTCCTGAAATGAGAAACCGACGACGGTCACCAAGGCGTCCACGTGTTTTTCAAGGGTTTAACACACGGACAGCGAGTTAGTCGGAGCTTTAGCTTTGTCTGGAAAGCATAGGGAAGGGGACAAGTCTTAACAACTGCCAGGACAGTTCACGAAGAGTCATTTAGTTAGACACAGCTCTGAACCTGCTTCTCTTATGGCTACGATCTCGACATTCTACTTGTACCAATTCAAATGTCCAAGAAAAGGGATGGAAAACGACCTTTGCCTTTTGAGGGAACCATCTCGGAGTTCGCCTGAAATGGTTTAACCAACGAGAAAGCCGAATCTGGATGGACGCGTACATGGATGTTTCATCCCGATTGTGCAGCATAAAATTCCAGCATAGAGTGGATGTGAACAGGCATTCGAAGCACTGGTACAACTGGCATGGTTACAACTTAATAGTCTTCAAGAATCTATATTAGAGACAAATGTGAGAACATAGAGGACCATATACAGAACAGAACAAAAGCTTCAGTAAAGAGACGGTTAAAGGGAATAAGTTTAATCGAAACTTAAACACAAAAATGGAAAAAAATTAGCATAGAAAAGCGTGCGAATATAGGATTAGTTGGGCAAATTCTTAGAGGAATTCTCCGGATACGTCAACGTGATTCTCTTATTCAATTGATAACCGGAGACGACTATTTTTCTGAACTATATCTTATAATATAATGACGTACCGCATACATCTGTCAATCTAAAACCGCTTTAAGAAAAATAGTAACGTGTTAGGTCCTCGATACTTGCGCTGCCTAAATAACGCTAGACGTAAATCTGACACGGTGGGTCAGCGACAGATCGGCTGGATCAAAGGCGCGTATCGGCGGAAGGCTGCGAGCCGCATACGGTCCGCGCGCTCACGCGCCGGAAGACACGTCGCGCCGGCCGCGGGGCTCTCCGAATATTCTCACACCTGAAGACGCCGCCGCGAGCATAGGCCGAAACGCGTGCGGGTGGTCGCACACACAAATGTTCTCACGGTCACTCACGTCGCGCACATTTTTGAATGTTTAATGGTCCTTGAAATTAAGGTCATTAGACGTGTGAAACTGTCCCCATGGGCTGCTAGCATTTTCCTACGATTCTCACTCTTTATCTATGCACTGTATGACAAGAAAGTGGAACACACAGGAGGGCAGGAGGTAACGGAGGTTCACGGGTTGAAAGTGTATCTTAAGTTATTTCAGTGTTTACAAAGCTGAGTGACAAGCGTGCAAATAACTTGGTAGTAAGAGGCCACTTATCAGTGTGACGTTGCGCAATGGATCACGCACTGATTTTATTGCGAAGGGTGTCATAAATCCGTTGTATCCTCTCCTGAGACAAGCTTATCCACAGCTGTTGTAACTCGTCTTGGATATTCTGGATTCAGCCACTGAGGCGGAGTTTGACAGTAGAGGGTCACACTTTTTTTTTGTTTTTAATCAGAGACAGATGTGGAGGGTTTTGCTGGCCACGAGAGTACCTCAACATCATGCAGACAATTACCATGTATTGGAAAAGCATTGTCCTGCTAAAAAATGGAACCACAATACATCGTGCAGACACTTGCCTTGTACTGGACAAGCATCGTCCTGTTGAAAAATGGCACCACAATACATCTTGGAGACACTTGTCATGTACTGGATAAGTATCGTCCAGTTGAAAAATAGCCCAACGATATATTGTGTAGACCCTTGTCATGTACTGGACAAGTATTGTCCTGTTGTAAAGTGGCGCCATGATAACTGTCGCATGAGAGGCAACACACGAGGACGCGGGACGTCCATGGCGTACCGCAGTGTCATTAGAGTTGCCCGAGTCACTACCAGCCGTGGCATGGAGTCATACTCGATGGCTCCACACATCATGACGTCAGGAGTAGCACCGATATGGCTGTCCAAACATTAGAGGAATGTCTCCCCAGGTCTCTTCCATACTGACCGACTACAGTCGTCTGGGCTAGTATCGAACTGGGATTCTTCGCTGAATACAGTGCGATGCCATTCATTAGCAGTCCATGCTTCCCAGTCCATGGGACAACTAAAAACGTAGTTGTTTGTGTTGTGCTGTTAACGGCTGCCTACACATGGGACCTAATCCACTAGTATGGCTGATGATAGTCCTCAGCCAAAGCTGCGAGACGACATAGAATGTAGCATGGAGTCCTGTACTTGCTCTCAGATGACAGGCGTAGATGTGAAGGAGAGATGTTATATGTTGGTGCACAGTATTGGGATCCTCCCTTGTGGTGGTCACACGTGGTCAGTCTGACCTCTGACGACGAGTACGCCTGCCCTCACGCTCCCTATGCAGCCCAGCATCCAGTCACTGTCATATCCGAATGTCCCACAAATCTGGATACCGCAAGATTCGATCATCCGGCCAAATGGCTCCTTTCAAACTTTATGAGGTGCTGATAACTCTGTCCCACGCGAGTACGCCGCATTCCCGTGTCCTCCGCCGTCATCGCGCAACATCTGACGCTGTTCACGTTCCTTACATATTTTGTCAGTCCTAGTAACGATACTACGCACTAATAACACTAATGCACTTTGGTGAGCGTTCTAGCTGACACAGAGAATCGCAGCTCTTATCATTTACATATCCGCTGATTTTGTGTACGTTCGAGGTTAAACTGACATCCGACTATGTATCTAGGTGCTTCATTCTTTTTTATCAGGCACTACGTGTTACTCCCCTCATGGATGTCGAAATTTCTTCATTAGAGGCCCATTACCAACCAAATTCATGAATCAGTAATATATACGAGGACACTGTTTTTGATAGTTCGAGATACTACACGGTAGTGTTCTTGAAGACAGAAACTTACTAGCTGCGATGTGTAAATACTTTTTAAGATTGAGGAAAGCTTACAGCTCGGCAGAGTCACGATTTCAATCCTTAATAAATCTATAGAAACTATAGAAGTTGATATTTGTGTTCAAGTTGAGGTGCAGTGAAAGTAAGCATCTCAGCTATCCCCTGAAGTGATTTAATAAAACTTAAAGATGAACAGCCCGTCTCGACCACAGTATTTAATCAGAGGGACAACTCTGAGATTGACGATTTCTTAGTAAATATAAATGATCAGTACGTGATCAACAAGCTCTGCGCCAATGTGTTAGGGCAGATATCTCTCCAGTCATTATAAACTGGTGTTACGTGACGTCACTGAGGTTGACGCGTATTGCGCTCTGAGTGCGTGCCCTGGCCATTTTTTCATGCTTTAATCAAAGCAAATTATACTTAGTTTATCTGTGAGTTTCCCTAGAATAAACAATAATTCAGAATTGTAGACCAAATGGGTGCGCTACACGTTTATGTTGGAATTCAACTTACGTGAAATGTCATTCTGGTACATTTGTTTTGTAGTTTTCTTGCAATGGAATACGTTCTTAAGGATGTTTGTATTCTTACAGTCACAAACGGTGCACTGCATTTCAAACCACTTTCGTTTGGTCACAAAACGCATTTTCCATGTGCACCAAATGTTGTTATTTACAACATATGAAAACAAATAAACACTTAAGAAAGTGCGTGAGTGTCAAAGATGCTGCAGTGCAACGATACGAAGATATGGCATTATTTTGGGAAAATGCCATTCGTTTTACTTCTACACTCGTCCATAGCAACACAAACACAACGCAAACCTGTGAATCACTTCTTTCACTTCTCAAACATTTAAGAGCTACATCCAAATGATTAACGATTACCGTGCTGACACAAACGTAAAAAGATGACTTTTTCCTTTTCACCATCTGTAATGATATCTAGATGTTAAAGCTAAAAGGCTAGACTCACTTTAATACGATCTCGTCCTCTCTATAATTAGAGTAAGACATTAAAAGAAGGGAATTGAACGTGGATATTTCTCACAAATTTCTAGTACAGTTTCCATTATAAGGATAGCCTATCTAGAAATAAGCCGTAATGAAAAAAGCGTCTTGTGGGATACTTTTCCGCGGCCCTCCGCCCCTCGTCCGAACCCTTTCCGCTGGCCATTCCCTTTGTCTCAGCTCCGTGGCTATTATAGGCGAACCGCCACCACACAATACGTAATGCGCCGAAATAACTCGCAACTGGCGCCACAAGGCGGGACAATAACAGCCTCCTTTGTGGTTCTGAGGCGCTCCCCACAGATTACTGTGCGCCGCCCTTCTTTGTCGCGATGAAAAGTTTCGCGCTGCTAGCGCCTCACACGAAGTTCGACCGAGCCGCCGCAGACGGTATTTATCGCATTGGAGCAAACTCGGACGGCGCTAAGTGCCGTCACTGACCTATTGTCAGGTTATCAGTACGATATATCCGAATCCTCTTCCATCACTCCCAATAATAACGAATCAGCATCGGGACAGTTTAGTTAGTGGACCAGCGATGAGAAAAGCAATTCTCGAAAGCAGAAATTTGAAGTATTGACTGTCTACTTAAAGACAGTCCCCTTTATTTTTTCCGATGTTCGGGAAAAAGGAAACTTACCATGCTCATCATCACTCTCACGATAGACATACTGACTTCTCTACCCAGGCGAAAATCGAGAACCTGGGAGCCGCCTTTGAACTGCCGTGAGAAAGCGCGGAGACTCCTTACAGAAACAGGAATGGACGACGTATTCTCACCACGACTGCGAATGCTACATACAGTGTGTCAAAAAGAAAAATCACTGACAAACTTTAAAGACAGGTTCCTTACACCAAAACAAGAATCTAGTACACAAGGGTTCTAATACATACTATGAAATACATTGTCCTACTGCAAGCTTTTGGGAGGAGGTAGCATGGATCAGAACAAGAAAAAAGATGTTAAGTAAACATGGGCATACTTTAAGATCTATGAGTATTTTGTTCAGTACAAGAGATGGTTTTTCACACTAGAGAAGATGAACAATTACTCACAGATCTGGAAGTATGCATTTTAGAACCCATATTTACTACACATATTTTACTTGTTTTGGTTAATACTTTCTCCAACCAAAACACGGGAAGTAAATACCTCGCAGTAGAAGAGATCTGTTTCCTAGTATTCAGGACGAACAATGCGTGCATTTTGACGCCACGTTTGCTAGATACTTCTGTGTAAGGAACTTGTCCCTAAAGTTTGTCGAGTTTTCTTGGGACACCCTGTATTCTTCAAACAACACATTCCAGAACGTATTACCCTATATATGGGAGGAGTGAGCTGGATTTTGAATCAGGACACAGAATTTTCTTCGTAAACTCGAGTACTTAATTAGCATGTAGTTTCTTTATTTAATAGAAGCTACATAAACACTAGAATTAACGTTTCTCATAACAACTGAACGCTTCCTCAGCGCATTCTAATTTTTAATTTACTAGATATTTTTTATTCAATACAGAATACTTTTGTCTTTCTACCCTTGTCTCCTACATGTACACATGGTGCATTCCTTCCCGTGGTAGCAACAGCTAAGTGACACGGTGACCATAAAGGTGGGGGTAAGTAGAACGAATTCTGATGATTTGATTGACACCAGCAAAGAAGAAGACATTCCTGGGCACCATTCACGGCTGCAGTGCATTGAATTAAATTCCAAACTGCCTTTAGCATTAGGGCATGAATCTATGTCTACAGTGACCTGTCGATCGAGTAGGTAATTTCAGCTGAACAACATGTGTTTTATTTCCATAGAAAAGGAAACTATTCATCATGAACGTCACTCACTCGGCGTTCCATTCCAATATTTAACGCCGGCCGAAGTGGCCGTGCGGTTAAAGGCGCTGCAGTCTGGAACCGCAAGACCGCTACGGTCGCAGGTTCGAATCCTGCCTCGGGCATGGATGTTTGTGATGTCCTTAGGTTAGTTAGGTTTAACTAGTTCTAAGTTCTAGGGGACTAATGACCTCAGCAGTTGAGTCCCATAGTGCTCAGAGCCATTTGAACCAATATTTAACCCCTAGGTGTTCGTGCACTGCATTCACTAATCCTCATTGGACAATCCCATTGGGTAGATATACATAACCCGCGTCAGCACATCTCTTCCGGGATTCGAGGAGGCGCGCCAGCCCGGTTCATATCTGCCAGTCCGATTAACAACGAGCGCAGATGCCAGCCTGGGTGTGGTTTTTAGGCGGTTTCACGCAGTCTACTAGGTGAATACCGGGCTGTTATCCTCGAACCGCCTCACTTAAACAACATGAAGCCGCTTCGAAAACGTTCCCAGAACTTCTCATGGAATAACACTAAACGTAGTCAGATGAGGTACACTAATTCCATCCTTGCGGGCGACAGGAAGGGCTTTTGGCCACCCTCTACTGCGAACATTGTCAAGTCCAGATTAACATGTCGACCCTATGAAGTCCCGGAATAAGGTAATTTAAAAATTACGCAGATGAACGTAATACTCATGCTAGTGTTTGGCAAAGGCCAGCCACCTACACCAAGTCTTCTCTGTGACAGATTCAGTGGCTGTGTAGAAGTACTCACATACATGCTCTAATCTAAAAACCACTTTCCTTTTAGCTGCTTGAAATACTTTTTGAAATACGATTTGCATTTTTCGCGGTCACTGAGTTTATGAGAACACTGGAGTTTCTGATGCATTTGAGATTACGAATCTTCGGCCAAATAAGCAGAAACTAAAGATCTCCTGAATTCACTCAAAGCGAGCATTATTGTTTTTTATTTATTTTCTCCGCCGCTTGTTGATGCTGAAGGGTGGATGCTGTTCTCCATCCCTCCCGTTCTCTTCTCCCACTCTCTCAGTTTTCATGTGTTTATGACCTACGAGCCTTGTTTCCAGATTTCATCACAGTCCCCATTCTCAGCAGGTGTAACATCCTCTCACGTTACGTTGACACTGTGCTACGCTTCGCCACTGGCTTCGTCGTGGTGCAGTGCCTGCAACTTGAGCACGTTTAATACCTCCGCAGTCCTGGAGACGCGCTTATCTCGCGCTAGGGCGCCCAGGGCTAGTAAGAAGGAGGGGCTGTGCGTGTAGGGGACGGCGCGCCCTGCCCGGGGATCGATAGGAGGACCGCCTCCCTCCACCCCCAGCGTCGTATAGCGGTCAGCGGGACGCGCCACAAACCACTCATTACGGCGCCTTTTCATGAAGCTCCGTTCTCGACGGTTATCTTTAGCTGTGTCGCGCAGGCTTATGTCAAAAGACTCTAGCCTGCGTAGTAGCCACCTATTTTGTAGAGAGGCACGCCGGGTTAATTCACGTGTATTACGCTCGATTCGAGAGCATCGTCAGGGTAGCGTTAACGCGTCGCTTGCAGGATATGGGGAGCCGAGACTGGCCTGGATCGAATCCGCATCGCGGACTAAAGACGAGGGCTTGTGAGTCAACCGGCTAGGATGTGGCTTTTAGGTGGTTTCCCACATCTAGCTAAGGAAATATCGGCTGTTACCCACGTTCTGCTTTAGATACGCGCTATGCAAAATATTTAGAAACATCCACACCCTTAAATACGGATTTACTCGCGACGCAGAGAGATAGGGTACACAGATTCCGTCAAGAACGACATCCGACTACCAAAAATATGCCTCAACCCACATACCAGTGGTGATCCCGTAGAGGAAACGGGATAAGGCAACAGAACAAGAAGAGAATACAGATGCACGATTAGAGAGCAGTGCAATAATCATTTACCACCAGCTCCATGGGGATGAAAAACGAGGGGAAATGCGGAGGTACTTTCTGGCATGAACTGATGGGCTATCAGAGAACAGACGAGTTGATGACTGTCCTCCGTAATTCTCTCACTAAGAGAGAAAAGAAAACCTGTCTAGAAAGACAAGTTTTTTTCTGGTTTAGAGAGCTACGGAGGAGCAATAAACTAGATATGTAATGAGGGAAAAAGTTCGTAACGAGCTGAGCGATAAAGTGAACTGACTATGACACTGGATTCGCGTTCGGCAGGAGAGGTGTTCATATCTCTGCCTAGGAGAAGCAAATTTACGTTTGTTGTGATTTCCCTAAGTTACTCAAATCAAAGTGTGATCATTCTTTCGAAAACAACGCCGTCGAATTCCTTCTCTAGCCTGAGTTTGTGCTCCACGCCGAATGATCTCGACTATGGCGGAGAGTTGAACCTTATCCTCCTTCCTATCACATGCTCTCCGGCACCCTTGTTAATGTTTA
Source organism: Schistocerca serialis cubense (assembly GCF_023864345.2). Lineage (NCBI taxonomy): Eukaryota > Metazoa > Arthropoda > Insecta > Orthoptera > Acrididae > Schistocerca > Schistocerca serialis. The sequence continues at coordinate 186,118,417 of NC_064646.1, read as the reverse complement.
GCACTGGACATGTGCCACCTCTAAATGTACATCGTCATGTGGCGCAAAACTGTCCAGAGAATCAATTGGTACCATTCCAAGTAGCAACTGAAAAACTGTGTAGACGTGAGCTGTGAATTAGAGATTTATCGTTTTGCCTCGTATCTCGAGTATTACAATCAATGTGTAGAGAAATATTACTCGACTACTACAACACTGATACAATCATTTTTTATCCATTCTTTTGTGACATGTAATCTACAGATCGCTCTGTCCATTGTGAAAAGACAGGGTTTTATGTTTAGTGTGTCTCATGTGCGAGCGCGTGTACACTACAAGCGTTTTGTTGGTATAAAATATATTGAATATAATTTTGTACTCAAATCTGTCCAATAACATATTTTTAGGTTAAAAGAGTTCCATTATTGGTGGTTGCCTGGCCTTTATGCATCGTCGAGCTACTGCTTGCCTTACAGTTGTCATCGCTATATGCAGTGGACACAATTTCAATCATTCCGATAAGAAAAATTTGTCAGTGCTGTGAATCGAAAAAGAAGCAGTCATATTGACATAAGCTCCAGAGGTGGAAAAGATTATATGAATAACATTACTACTTCCACCTCATATTTTGCCATCTGATGCGAAAAGACTACATGATTTTACGTCCGATCGACGACTATGTCATTAATAATCATGAGCACATATTGAGCAAAGCTGGTAAACAATATCGATCGCATCTTTTTCGAAGGAACCGTCCAGACATATCCCTTAACGGCTTCACGTAAAAACGGAAAACATAAATTAGGATGACTGGATAAGATCTGAACCTGCACTCTGCCCAATGTTGTTTCATTGTACTAATAAATGCGCTACCTTAGTCAGTCTGATGGGTTCTCTCTCTCGTAATTTACCCAGGACGTTCATTTTTCACTCAAGAAATAGAAATGGTGTACAAGTTGCTTTACACAATACACCATGTTGCTGCCAAAGAGAAGTTTCCAAAAGAGGAGGAGGAAACTTCACGGATTATATCATGTGATTTCAGTGATCACAATATCGATCAAATCTACAAATAACTTGTGTGTTCTGGATGCGTGCACAGCTTAGGTTGTGAAAGGTGTCATATAATCCTTGTCTCCTTTCCTGAGGTAAACTGGCCCACAACTGTTGCAACTAGTCACTGAGACGGTGTTGGCATCCGAGCTGGTCTCACACATGTTCTATCGGCGACAGATCTGGCGGTCTTGCCGACCACAAGAGTACTTTAACATCTCGCGGACAGTTCATAGACACATGCCATGTGTGGACGAGTGTTGTCCTATTGAAAAATGACACCACTATACTGTAGCCTAGAGGGCGCTGGATGGCTGTGACGTATCGTTGTGCCGTCAGAGCTCCGTCGGTCACTACTAGCTATGACTTTAGGTCATACCCCACCGTTCCCCACACTGCGAAGCCAGGAGTAACGCAGATATACCTCTCCAAAATACTGGTAGAGTGAGTTCCCTCACAAGTCGTCACCATACTCACCGACTATGTTCTTCCGGCGTAATGCAGAACCACGTTTACCACCGAATAGAATACGACGCCATTCGTCATCAGTCCATGGTTCCCGGCCACGGCACCATTATAATGCAGCTGTTAGTGTCGCTTTGTTATCGGTAGGCTACGCATATGACGGTACTTTCCTAGTCCGGCTATAGCTAGCGTCAGAAGAAAGATGTAGGGTGATACAGAATGTTGTACATTACCTGTTCTCGGATAGCAGTCACAAATGTGAAACGGTTACAATATGCTTGGTGTGCAATACGACGATCCTCCCTTCTGGTGGTCAAATCGGAACCTTATCGATGAGTAAGTCTGTTTCAAATTCCCATGCAGTCCCAACATCGGGCCACTGTCACATCCGAATGTCCCACAAATCTGGATATTGCACAATTCGGTCAGCCAGCCAAACGGAGGCCCGTACACGAGGTCCGTACACGAGGTCCCTTTCAAACTCCGTCAGGTGGCAATAACGTTGTCTCACACGGATATTTGGCGTCTGCTTATCATTCACAATGATTAAGCAACATCTGACGGTGTTGACGTTCCTTATGTACACCACCAGACATGGGAAATGGAAATGCCGTGTGGCTAGGGCCTCCCGTCCGGTAGACCGGTCGCCTGATGCAAGTATTTCGAGTTGACGCCACTTCGGCGACTTGCATGTCGATGGGGAAGAAATGATGATGACAAGGACAACACAACAGCCAGTCCCTGAGCGGAGAAAATCTCCGACCCAGCCGGGAATCGAAGCCGGGCCGTTAAGTATGACATTCCGTGGCGCTGACTACTCAGCTACCGGGGGCGGACACCAGCAGGCATGATAACAACACAGAGCCTCTGAAGTTTTGACGATCTAAGTAGAGGGAAGTAAAGGTGGGCTGAGGTGTGAACTGAAATTTGTGTTATAGAGGGCATTGAGCTAGAGTAATCCGTGCAGCTGTGTTAGCCTCACTGCCTGCGTGGTGTAGTGGACAACCCATCTGACTAGTAAGCAGGAGACCCGTGTTCAATTTCCATCCTTGACGCAAACTGTAGTTCACTACTTCAGCTTCATTCCTTATCAAGAATAAAAATGTATTGGTGCGAGATCGCGCACACGTACTGACAATTACTGGCGCTCAAGGAAGGGAAAAAAAGGAAACTCACACACACACAGACATGCAAGACCACGCACACTGAGGATAGGGCGTTGTCGCCGTCACCTAATTCCGTCCTGCCGCTCCCCACCCCCGCAATTGGACACCCGTCAAATAAACCGCCGCGGGCTGAAGTGCGGCAAACGTCCCCTATTGACTGAAATGCAGTTTCTGAATTAGGCGGCATAAAGGAGACGTCAATGAGGGAGCGGCTTGCGCCGGCGGCGAGCGCTCCCCGCTACGGACGTGCCCCCGCCTCGGCTGGCGCTGCGTTGGCAGTGCGCTGGGAGTGCGCTGCGGTGAGTAATGCGGCGTGGAAGGAAGCGACGCAAGAATTACGCGCTGCGCCGTGCCGTGGCGCCGAATGACAGCGTGGCGGCGACCACAATGCGCGGGCGCAGGAAGGAAGCGGCCAGGAAGCAGCTGACGGCGCGCCGCGCCCGCAGTCATAAATCGGGGAACCCCCGCCTCGCCCCGGCCCGCGCGGCACGACTAGCGAGGGGAAGCCCCGCAGCAGCCGAGGCCCGGTTCGAGCCCCCGGGCAGGGCAAATTGTGGCTGTCGCAGTTATTAGCTGCTGCCAAGACAGGCCTCCGGCGGCGATGCGACATCGAGGGCGCCGCGACGCGGCTGGTCGATCCTCGTCTGGCAGGAGAATCCCCCTGACTTCACACAGTGACTCGTTCCGGATTAACAAGTCTTAGCTTTCGATACAGTGATATAGTTGCACTGTCCTGCCACATTAATGTGACCGCTTGTCAGAAACATTTGGAGCGCGAACCACTGCGAGATGTGCACCGAGAGAGTCAATGAATTTGTGGAACATACCGACAGGGATGTAGAGCCATGATGAATCCAGTGCTATGGCCTACTGCGCTAGGTTTGTCAGTTGAGGATCCATGGCACCCACAGCGCGATCGAGGTGGTTCTATAGACGCTCCACTGGGGAGTTGGGTGGCCAAGACAGTATGGTAAACTCATGTTGGTGCCCTTCGAACCACGAACGTACACTGCAATCTGTGTGACACTTCGCTTAGTATAGCCAGTCTCCTTAGTAGGTCTGTTACGTTTTCTAAGTGTCCTGCCAATAAAACGCAGCCTGTGCTTAGCCTTCCCCACAAAATTAACTATGTGTTCTTTCCAATTTAAGTTGTTCGTAATTGTAATACCTAGGTATTTAGTTGAATTTACGGCTTTTAGATTAGACTGATTTATCGCGTAACCGAAGTTTAACGAGTTCCTTTTAGCACTCATGTGGATGACCTCACACAGATACTAATGATGTGTTCAAAACACTTGTCTCGTAAGTGTGTAGAGACGAAAAAGAACCCTAATAAAAAAATACTCTTGCATGGTATTCGTGACTTTAAAAGAAACAATTATATTAAACTTTACATTCGTTTACCTACGTCAGAAAGAGACTAAAAACGTGCCTGAGTTAATTTAAATGCTACTCAGTTGGTTAGCGCTCGCCGCTGATGTCACAACTTGAACAGCAGTATGCCAAATCGCAAAGTGTACGATACAGTAGTCGAGCAGCTCTTCATAAGTCACACATTTCTTTATTCAGTGTTCAGCGAAGCTTGAGGTGGTGTAAAGAGCGAAACCACTGGACACAGGATGACTGGGAATGAGTATTTGGGGTGATGAACCTCGCTACAGGGCTTGGTATTGTAGGTTGCCTGGAGAACGTACCTACCATCACGTGTAGTCCTAATGGTGGAGTACGGAAGAATGGGTTGTTTGGGGAAGGAGACCAGACAGCGAGGTCATCGGTCTCATCGGATTGGGGAAGGACGGGGAAGGAAGTCGGCCGTGCCCTTTCAAAGGAACCATCCCGGCCTTTACTTGGAGTGATTTAGGAAAATCACGGAAAACCTAAATAAGTATGGCCGGACGCTGAATTGAACCGTCGTCCTCCCGAATGCGAGTCCAGTGTGCTAGCCACTGCGCCACCTCGCTCGGTGAAGTACGGAATAGGTGGTGTGGGAGTAGGAGGGTGTTTTCACGGAAACGGTGCGGTTCTCTTATTTTGCTTAAGAAGACGCTAAGTGCGGAAGGTTATGAACTCATTTTACGGTGTTATGTACTGCGTACAGTAGACGAACAATCAGGAAGTGACTGCTTGTATCAGCATGACAATGCACCCTGTCATAAGGCAGCATTTGTGAGCTAATGGTTTGTGGACAATAACATTCCTGAAATGGACCAACCTGAACCCAGTGGTATACCTTTGAGGTAGGTTAGAAAGTCGACTTCGATTCAGATCCCTGCGTCCGACACCATTACCAGCTCTGGTTTCAGCTCTTGAGGAAGAATTGTCTACCATTACTCCACAGCCATTCAGACACCTTGCTGAAATTATGAGAAATGTCCCCACCAGAGTTCAAGAGCTATAAAGACGCACGGTGGATACACCCCACATTAATGTCCACAAATAGTTGTTCAGATATTTTTGATGAGATAGTGAAGCCAGTGGTGTGCAGATAACTGCAGGAGAGACACTATGCCGAGCTGAGTAGGATTCAAAAAAGAAGAAAATGCAAAGTGCACGAAATAAACATTCCATTACCAATAGGGTTAAAAGTCTCATCAAGCAGCAATTTCTGCGATATTATTAACAATACCATGAAATACCAGCTTGGGTAAAACTTCATAGTTTTCTTGAACAGAACTGAACATCACGCTAGCAAGGAATCTCTGAGATAAAACTGTCCTCTTTACGGCGTTTTGTTTTAAAAGGTGTCATAATAAAAGAGGCATTAAGTACGATTGAATCCACAAGCACTGGCTGCAAATAAACCTGTAAGTGACAGTATAGTGAGAAGTACTGGCAGTCAAAAATGTTTACCGATGGTAAATTGTTGTACTGTGACAGCGCACCCCTTGTACGGACACAGGGGTGTAGGCTTTCTGCTGTCCCCCCTCACTGCTTCTTGGCCGTAAACACAGTTGTGCTACCAGCTTGCCCTGCCTTCAGTTCGCTTTGCCGGGCAGCAAGCTGTATCACTTATTCTGGGACCGTTTATAGCCCAGAAAGTTACTACTAGGGGAAATGAAAGAAAAGTCCGGGGTAAGTCTTTTGCAGTATTTCTCAAAAATATTGGTCAATACATTCAGTGAATCACCCAAAACTTCCACCCGTTTAATTTCGTGAACGCTTCCAGATATCGCAACGAAGCTTACGGTAAATGATAGCTGCAGATAAACACGTCATTTAGTTATTTATGCAGTACTCTAAACTACTGTACATGCGAGTAACTAGTGTGGTTTTCAAATGGAACGATATATTTATCTGAGCAGTGTTTGAAAATTCTTGAAAATACGAGTTCAGTGTACAGTTGACTCTTGTTATGTTGTCGCTGGAGGTTCCACAAAAATTTCCCATGAAAGTGGTAAACTCTAAAGGCAATCTGGCCGGACTCGGTTATTGCGTTGTATTGTAACTAAAGAATAAAAATTTCTATCCGGTTCCTTCACCGTAGCACCGACGTATACGGCACGCAATATTGCGGGTGTTCACGTGTGGAGCCTTCTTCGCAGCAATAATTCTCCTCACCAATAACCAGATACTGTGTTGCACAAACGCATTGGGCCAGAGCTTCACTACGATCGGAGTTGTGATCTTTCAGTGATTTTCCGTATATATGACGTTTTGTAACGTATTAGGTTTTGTTATTTACCTTCTGTTCGACCGTTTCCACAAACCACAAACCCCAGATGAATCACGGATACCGTATTCCACTGCGCTACGCGTGGTCAGGTTAGTAGTAGCGACCGCAGTAATCAAGAAGGGGATCTCTGTGCCTGTTCCTCTCCTTGTCGTGTGTGTGTGTGTGTGTGTGTGTGTGTGTGTGTGTGTGTGTGTGAGAGAGAGAGAGAGAGAGAGACAGAGAGAGAGAGAGAGAGAGAGAGAGAGGTAGATAGAGACAGAGATAGAGATACATACAGAGAGAGAAAACTTCCATCACAAACTTCAGCGTTAAATCACGTGTCTTTTCTGCGTGAGGCATGTGCATTGCCACAACCTGAAACCCTAACGAATCACCCCCATTGCTTCTGTTTGCGGCCTATTCTCGCTTATGTCAAATGAGAATACCTGCAGCTAAAGAAAAGGAACCAGCTGTGCTTCAATAACCACAACGAAATTCTCAGGAATGTACGTAGGATTGAAACCACAATTCCCTAGCTGCGTTTTTGCACTTGACCATCGGTCACTTGAATACCATTTAACACATAACTGTAATGACGTAATTACTAATGGTTTATTGACAAATCCTCTGGCTACATTTCAACATTATGCTTAACCTTTTTGGTGGCTTGTAAGTTATGGCTGATAGTAAACTCTTAAAAACCGATGTATAAGGCATTTATGAAGATAAGTGACGAGTGGTGGATGCACTACAGGCTGTTCCTCATTATCCGATGTGAGTTTTAAACGATAATATAGTGAACCCCGAGGTATGTCCAGTACAGAAATATTTTACAACCGCACCTACACTTCCACGAAACTGACAGAAGTCCGCGAACTGACGAGAGATTGTCTCCTCCGACGAATTCCATTATCCGATTCCTCGAACTCATCCATGTGGCCTCGTTAAAGAGAAAAAGTTGAGAAACGCCCTACAAGAACTGCTGGAAGAGTGTAAGTTAGTGACGGTGACGAATTGGGTTGTGAGCTTCTCCACCATGCGTGGCTGTACAATCTGTGTTTCCTAAGGAAATGAGGATCTTCCATAACGAGTGTGCTATGAATCAAACTAGCAATAATGTCCGTCAACGCATGACCACTAAATAAATGTTCGCCTAAGAACCATATATTTATCGAGATGTCTCACTGATTCCCAAGCGAGGTTAGAAGGTAGGGTACCATCGGCGACGTGGTAATTAGGGGTGGAGTATATGCTCGGTTGGACAAAGATTGAAAAGGAAAATTTGGCACAATTTAGCGATGGGAAATAATTTGATATCGGCTAGAAACTTATTTATCAAAAGCACGAAACAACTAACTTAATATGACCGGACGAGGAGCTGAACTCGCCTCATACCGAATAAAAACCTGTTGCCGTAAATGCTACTCCTCGGTATCTGGCGGGCAAATTGGCGTTCTTATTTGTTTATCAGTTTTCCCCAGGTACTTCCCAAAAACTTGCAATTTTCGCAGGCTGTTAGCTTGAAGGAATCGTAATAATGTGTTTCGAGCTTTTACAAAGCACGTCAAGTCACCTATGGACGCTATCATGAGAAACGTACAAAGAGCGAAACATCGCGTAGTCGAACCCTGCGTCGGTGGCTGCGAACTGAGTAAACGGCGGTCTCCACCGGCGACAGGCGCGCGTCTGCTATTTGTCAGCTAATCTGTTTACCTGCCGGCCACCGGCTGTGTCCCTGCTTGTTAACAGCCGGCCGTTAATTAAGCTTTTACGGGAGCCGTTCGTCTGGCAACGCGCGGACACGCCCAACACCAACACCCTCGCTAACAACAGCAGCAGCGGTGTCCGGGCAGCATCTCCTTTTTATTTCCTCCCCACGTGGTGTTCGGTGTTTGATCGGACACGTGATGCCTGATTATACTTTGAAATTGCCGACTCGTGTTGCCGCGAGCGTGGAATCCACACGAAGTCCTGGTACGCCTGATCAAAATCTTGTCTGTGATGCCGGCTAAGGCCATAGAAAACCACGTAATGAATATTTCCAGCATAAGCAATACGCTTAGCGTGGTTACACTACCTTCGAAAAACGACACTATGACTATATGAACCGAGTTTGCGTCATAATATCGAATGCCACATTTATTCTCAAGCGTCTGAAGCATTAGGCACGACGCGAAGGCTAGGGGATAGTTGTCAGGAGATGCTTTCTGTTACCTACATCAGTCTGCTAACGAATTTAATTGACTCGTTCCACATTTTGCAAGCTTCCTATCCGTTCTGGAAACGATTCTCTCTGTCTCTTTTATATATTGGTGTGGACAGTGTCGTGTTTTATGGTAATAGAAATGAGGTTGTACGAAGAGAATACTGAAAGGACTTTCTATTGAGTCTCCAATATTTACGCCGACCGGCAGTAAATAAGTTTTGCAGCCTGCACGGGTACTGTTATTAACTGACATGTACCCTAATTATAGGTGTAATTGTTTATGTGTGTGCGTGTGATTTTATATATATATATATATATATATATATATATATATATATATATATATTACACAAAATGTGTAATTGTTTACACATTTAATTAGGGTACATGTCAGTTAATAACAGTACCCGTGCAGGCAGCAAAATTCATTTACTGCCGGTCGGCGTAAATATTGGAGACTCAACAGAAAGTCCTTTCAGTATTCTCTTCGTACAACCTCATTTCTATTACCATAAAACACGACACTGTCCACAACAATTTTTAAACTAATCAAGCGAACTCGTCATTGTATAGTGCGAGTAATATTTTTTTTAAGAAAGGAAGTATGACGACGTCCTCGTCTGTGATGAATTATTGATCGCTACTTAAACTTTTCAAACTCCCCCTCGCAGGCTGTATTGTTGTGACGTGACGTAATGGATTATCGACAGAGTGAACTTCAAGTGAGCCACGAGAGCTCTCGAATTTCTCAGAGGTTTTTCAGAACTGAGGACTGACTTTAGCGTGCTTAAGAAAAGATTAAATTTTGATGCAGTGCTCTTAACTACTACACTAACAAAAAAATGTTGACTGCAGACTTTCATGTGGCTCAAAAAGTGGATAATGTACACTGTGACAGATGAAAACCAAGAAGGGTGCGTAGTAATTTCAGTTTAACACGTGATCAAAGTGATCGGTGTCCTCAAAATCGGAGAAAATTCTGATTTTCTGAGACGGAATACGTGGTTTACACTCACCACGCGTCAGCTCCAAAACGTGAACACCTATCCGAAAGGGTCAAAAGTGAGCAGACGATAAAGGACCATGAAATGAGGAAGAATTGGTCAGAAATGACAACAATATATCACCATGATCAGTGGGCTCTTTTACTCTAAAACATGCAGAAATAGCTTAGTTATAAAACATTATTACTGTGTACTACTTGGGTTTTTAATAGTGTTATGTGTGAATTCTTTCATAACACCTTATTTACTATATGTCACAGCACGGTTTTATGATTGTTGCCGCTGTTTCCGGCATATTTTCTGCACCTTTCTGTTGCCGTTTTTCTCGGCATACATCATATCAACTGCAAGTGGATGAGTAGCTGGTAGTACTTTTGTATGAAAACGTGGACCAATGGAAGAGTTCCAAGGTTAAATTGTTGGTCAGAAGTGAATATTTCAGGTAGTACCCAAGTCTTGAAGCAGCCACGCCATGTGAGACATGGGTTTGTGAAGGCCCTGCTTCGTCATGAGTGGCTCAACGAAAGGTGACTTTAGAGTCACGTACGAGGTAAATATCAACAAGCTGGTATCGATAAAGATATTTCTAAGGCTGAATCTCTGAATAGTGAGAAATAACAGGGATATTGAGAAGCAGATTACATTGCCTGGGACAGACAATGAAACGGTACAATTCGTGAGAAAAATGCATTTGGAAATGTGTGACACAGAATGAAGTATGTTCGTCTTGAGGTTGAAGCCCACTGTTGTGTCCGTCTTTGCATACAAATAAATTTATTTCTGGATAGGTTCCGCCCTGAGCAAATAAAAATTTTTCTTCTTGCTTACACAGGTACGTAAACAGTGAGACAATGTAACCTACAATTGTAGTTTCACATAGAAGACAATGTGGAATCCAGTAAAAAATGACAAACTGAAAAGCACAGAAAGCTACAGAAACCACAGCATGTGTTAATAAGAAAGTAAATGTTAAAAAGAAAAAAACTGAAAATACTGTAACTTCAGTGAAACATGTTTAGGTAAAAAAAGAGAAAAAATTGTGTTACCCCAAAAGTGTGCTTATCCAAAAAACAAATTTATAGTAGAACTTAGATCAAGGAAAGCAGCGATGGAGCAATTAGTAAATTATAGAGGAATATAAAGTTTGGAACCCGTGGGACATAACAATTGATGGTGTGATATAAGAGACATGAAGTGAGAGATGGAAGGTATGAGGTATTCCATCAAACAAAATAAGAAAGAGATAGAAACATAGAAGAAAGCTCATAGCAGGTGAAGTGTAAGAAAGCTGAGAGAAAAGAGTAAAATTTGCATGCTGGAATGTGTACTGTAAAATAATTTAGCGTGTGGTATTTTTTGATACAAAGAAATGAGGGAATTGACGTAGAGCAGAAAGGAACAGGAAACTGGGACCAGTTTGTCGAGCAACAGTTGAAACCAGAAGAATGAAGCGCAGAATGCAGAGAACAGGCAGGCCGCTACAGAAGACTCCCAGCCGGTGTTTTGTAAGAGAAGTGCTCCGGCGCGCGATGCGTCGCAGATAGGGACCTGACGTGGGAAGCTGAGCGCGGCCGCTCCTCGACAGTTTCTGCAGGTGGCTGAATGTTCGTGCTGTACAGTGTAAAGAAACCACCTGCCTCAGCTTCCACTGACGTAGGTACTGCTGCGAAACGTACACAAGTAGCTTGTAATCTGGGCAATCCAGAGATTCTTATTTTGAGTATTAGTCGATGATATTTCCACTCGATTTTAGCGGCTTTGATGCCATTAGGTACAACAAAATAATATGTTTCGTGTCAGCACTGCCCAATGCCCACATGGGGCTCCGTATCTCAAACAGTAAAATGAATATAATAGTTAAATTCCTTTCGCTACAAAGCAACAGCAAAAAAAAATGGCTCTGAGCACTATGGGACTTAACACCTATGGTCATCAGTCCCCTAGAACTTAGAACTACTTGAACCTAACTAACCTAAGGACAGCATACAACACCCAGCCATCACGAGGCAGAGAAAATCCCTGACCCCGCCGGGAATCGAACCCGGGAACCCGGGCGTGGGAAGCGAGAACGCTACCGCACGACCACGAGATGCGGGCAGCAACAGCATATCGTACATTTAGATACAGCATCGTGTGTATTATCTTATCATGGTACATGTGATAATTTTTGAAGTATATTCGAACTATTTACAGAAAATAAGGTAGAACAAAACTGCCGATCGTTACGTTGCAGGCAGAGAATATACTCTCTATAATCATGAATATACTTTCGTCAAGGATGGATGATAGGTTCTGTAGCAGTGCTAATGCTAAAAATTTGTGTGTGCCTGAGGTTTTCCTTTGACACAGTTTCATATAAGTTCTCTAAGTGTTCTAGTTTCGATCGGCGACTGATCCAAGGACTAGTAGTGGCTAGTACTACATAGTTTCGTAGCAACAGTCTACTATTCATCTTAGGGCACCTCTTTTTTTTTTATATCGTCCTCCTATTTGCTTATGACTCGAAACAGAGGAACAATACTGTAGCAATGATCGTACTAGCGCCTTCCATACAATTTTCTTTAAGCTGCACTTTACCAGAATCCTTGAAACAAATATAAGCCTTCCATTTGCCTTCCGTAATACCGATTTTACATGAGCGTCCCATTTCATATCGCTTCTCAGTGCTATAACTAAACACTCGTGTGGTGTGATACGTTTAAGATATTTATCACTGCTTATGTAATCCTCTATCTCCGTCAGGTAAAAAAGCATGTCAATAGGAATGAGAGATACGTTAAGCTATCAGGCATCCTCCAACTGGAGACTTATTACATGGAGTATCCCATAGTGGTCCATCGTAGGCTCCTTTCTTTTTCTTGTGTATAACAATGACCTTCCACATGTAACATTCCAAATGCGAAGTGTGTTTTGTTACAAATGATTTAACGTTGAAATCAACAGGAAACCAAGTATAGTCTTAAAAAGATCGATTAATGACACGGACATTGATAAATATTCCCTAGCCATTCCTTCGTCACTAAACTTGAAAAAATACATTTCATGCAGTTGAGAACTTGTAAAAGGTTCCCGCCGGTATGTACCTCAAATATGACGAAAAAGAAGCGAAAGAAATGGACAGTGTAAAATTCTTGGGTTAGGCTTAATAATAAATTCGTCTAGCAGGAGCATATCTCGTAATTACTGAAGCGCCTACCTGTAGTGCGAATGCTGTCAGACGTAGGTGATATAAGCCTCCAAAAATCTGGCTTACTTTCACTTCATAATGTCCTATGGGATTATTTTTTCGGGTTACTCATCAAGCCAAGCTAAAGTTTCACGGATCCAGAAACGTGTAACAACAAGTATATGTGGTGTGAAACTCAAAAACATGCCACAGAAGCCTATTCAGGGAACTAGGGACATTAACCACTGCTTCCCAATATACTTATTCCATAATATTATTTGTCATTAAAAATATCTGTTTTTTCCAAGCCAACAGCTCCATTCATGGAATCAGTACTAGAAGTAACACTAATCTTCATGAAGACTTTGGCCCAGAAAGGTGTCCGTTATTCAGGAACACATGTTTACAATAATTTGTCAGCAGCCTTAAAACGCTTAACTACTAATAAAGTTCAGTTTGAAAGCAGTCCTAATTATTTATTTGTGGGCAACTCTATCTACTCCACTGTTAAGTTTCTCAGTAGAACCAGCTGACGTGTATATGTTACAAATAACGAATATTAGCACAATCTGATATCTGTACAAATTCAGTACAGTAATACATTCTAAATAAGTGTTGTAATACGATGTTTCTGTCCGATGACGAATGACTAAAGCAGCTTAAGACTTGTTATATGCACCTCAGTCTACTGAATATTTACGTGTTTTGTGCAAGTTATTTCCTACGTTTAAATGAAAATACATATAAGATTTTTTTTGTCTTGCTTCACAATCATTAAACAGGTTGAAATGAATGTTTGTTGCAGTAGTCATACTTAGATGAACTGACGGACACCAGATAGGTTAGTTTGTAAGATATGACATCATCAGGTGAGGGACACACAGGAATCTGTATTATTTATTATAAATTTTAACACTATAAGGTAAAGGAAACTATTTTCGTGATACAGGTAATTTCATGAACATTTTTTCGGCTGGTAGCTCACTGTACTAATAAATTATCATCGTTGCCAGATATTGTTGACCTAACTGCGCTCTACAACTCATCTAATAACTATTACGAAATTACACATACCTACATATATCACGAAATTACTTACTGACTGTGGTACTTGATCCAGTTCTACATGTAACATAAAAATTGTCACATTTCTACATGTAGTTTATCCTGTCAATATGATACATATAACCGGGTGAAATGGTTACATGTTAGAGAGTGAACAATGTTGTAGTGTAAATCTGTCACGAATATACCTCGCTTTACCTTAATTGGCACGTGAGTAAAGTGCTAACTACAACGATGTCGTTACTAAGAGTAATTGGTCAGTATTAAAAGGTTAGTGAAAGCATGACTGTTAGCATATAAAATCAGTAGAATACACTGATGGTTTTGTATGCTACCATTCATGCTTACCCTATGCCTGACAAGTTACGCTTAGTAGCGATGTTGGTGTGTTTAACACTGTATATAGAGATCAGTTATAGCATAGATATGGTTTGAGGATGTTAGCTAGTCAACCGAAACCCACATATCATCCAGTTTTTTTTGTTTTTTTTTTTTAATATAAGGGCCATTCAAATGAAAACGAGACAAATGGAAAAAAGTATGTGACCTTCCTATTGTTTCAAAAGAGATCACCATAACAGTTCATGCATTTATATCACTGTGAGACTAGTCGGTCAGTGCACTAATGGAAAAATGTTTGCAGTTGCTTATGGAAAAATGATTGTACTCAGTCGTGCGCCTCTCCGACCGAAGCAAATCGACGGCAACGAATGTCCTTCTTCAGTGCTCCAAAACCATGGGAATCGCACATGGGGAGATCGGGACTGTACGGAGGATGTGCAAAGGCTTCTGCAGCTTTGTGGAAACAGCCTTGGCAACTTGCGGGCGAGCATTATCCTGCAACGGAATGATGCCGTCCGTCAATATTCCCGAGCGTTTGGACACGGTGGCGCGCTTCAGTTTTTGCAGAGTGTCCATGTACCGCTGTGGGTTAACTGTGGCGCCGTGTTGCAGAAAGTCAATGAGCAAAGAGCCACTGCAGTCAAAGAAAAAGGTCATCACGACTTCGCTGGAGCTGACGGGCCTGTTGTTTCGACTACGATGCAAAAGTTTCGCTGGGAAAGCCTTACACATCCTCCATACAGTTCCGATCTCTCTCTATGTGATTTCCATATGTTCGGTTCGGAAGTCTGAAGAAAGACATTCGTATCCGTCGAAATGCTTCGGGCAAAGAGGTGCATGCCTCGCTACAATCATGCTTCCGTAGGCAACTGCACACATTTTTCCATGAAGGCGATGGCCGTTTCGTCTCACTGTGGGATGAATGTATTAACAGTTATGGAGGTTACTTATGAAATAATAAACAGTTTACTTGCTTTTTAGGATTCCGTATACCAGTTGGTAAAAACAGAACCTTTATAGGATTAGTTTGTTGTCCATTGTCTGTCTGTCCGTCTGCGGAGTGTTAAAAAACCATTTTTCTCAAGGATGAGAAGACGTATCAACTTAAAACCTGACTCTCATACATACGTTGGTGATGTAAGGAAGTGAAACACCTAAGCCAATACAATCAGAAGATAGAGCTATTTATGGCACATTTTGACACTCCCAAACTCACCCATCAAAACCTGTAGGGCTCTTCCCGTTGCCCTAGAATCAAGAAATTTGTCCAAAAGCCAAATTTCACAGTACAAATAAAGGAAAAGTTTATGAAACTGTTAATTTGTAATTATATTATAGAAAAAAATTTTCTGTTATTTGTTATCTGTCTGTGTGTCCGTCCGTCTGGTAAGGCGTAGGCGTATCAAGTGGAAATTTAGGAAGAGGACGAGGAGGAGGAGATTAGAGTTCAACGGCCCGTCGACAACGAGGTCATTAGAGACACAGTGCAAGCTCGGTTTAGGGAAGGATTGAGAAGGAAAGCGGTCGCACCATTTCGAAGGAAGCATTCTGACATTTTACTTATTCGATAAGTTGAAATTTATGTCACATACTGAACTGCATAGCTCCTTGGAGGTATGTAAGCTTTTAAGTCAATTCAAGCAAAAAATACGGCGATTTATGTCACATATTATGATACTCGGAGACTCATTCATTAAAATCTATATGGTAGTTCCTGTTGACCTAGAATCATGAAATTTGGTAAGAACCAAGGTTTAACAGAAGAAGCAAAGGAAAAATCAAAAAATCGTTAATTTGTAATTATATCACACGAAAATTTCTTTCGTTTGTTGTCCGACTGTGTATCCGTGTACTGAGTCCTATTACTCAAATATTCATCGAACACGTATCGCGAAGACACTCCGTAATGAAGTAGCAACATTAGCACCGTCCTTGGGCAAATAACTTACATGACTGCAGCCGGGTGACGTTGTCGACAACCGCTGATATTTCGACAGGACCATACCCTGCCACTTTCGATGCAAAATTAGAGCAAGTAAAGCGAGTTCAAAACCTCTCGATTTTCCGAGAAACTCCATAGAGATAGAACACACACACAGACGCTGTAAACACTAGCGCCTTCACGAACCAAAGTTTCCGATAGTGAAATCAATAATATTGGTCGACCTGTCTCAAAGTCATCTTTCTCAGAATGGTTATAGTGACAGACAGATTCAACATGTGTGGCGCTATCGACCTACTGTGCGCCGGGTGAGTCATGATAACACCGATGTGGCACCAAAATCTACGGTCTTTTTTGCCTTAGGCAGGGAGCATTTGGAACAGAATTGGTCGTATTTTGCGGAAATGTGAGGTAAAGGGTGTTTTTTGACCACCATCTAAGATCAGGGGCCTGTTACGTTCCGTAAAGGATGATTTTGGTTTGCATAAGATGGTTGTATATCGTAATTCTTGCAGTTGCGGCATGTCATTTATTGGTCAGACTCTCAGGACTGTGGAGGACCGGTACACTGAGCACAAGCGGCACACACCCTTACAACAGCCGAGAAAATCCGCCACTGCAGAACATTGGCTTGGCAACTGTCATCCTAGAGGATAGAACAACACGGAGATTCTGGTTCAAATGGCTCTGAGCACTATGGGACTTAACTTCTGAGGTTATTAGTCCCCTAGAACTTAGAACCACTTAAACCTAACTAACCTAAGGACATCACACACATCCATGCCCGAGGCAGGATTCGAACCTGCGACCGTAGCGGTTTCGCGGTTCCAGACTGTAGCGCCTAGAGCCGCTCGGCCACTCCGGCCGGCTTGGAGATTCTGGCATGCACTTCCTTCCATCGGGATAGTGTTATTAAGGCAGCTGATGATATTAAATTAGCAAGTAGCCTTAGGAACAGAGATGGTTTTGTTTACATTCTGCGTGGAATCCTGCTTTATCACTTGTCAAAAAACAGAAGGACAGTGGTTATACTACCTGACCTGTTGATTATTAATCTCACTATCAATAACTACTGACGATGGTCATCTTTGTTTTGTGTTGGCCCTAGTGTTTACAGAATATATATATATATATATATATATATATATATATATATATATATATATATATATATATATATATATGTGTGTGTGTGTATGTGTGTGTCTGTCTGTGTGTGTGTGTGTGTGTGTGCCGTATCTTTACAGAGTTTCTCTGAAAACTGAGGTTTTAAATTCGCCCTCACAGCATTTACTTGACGCAGTTTTGCCATGAAAAAAAAAATGGTTCAAATGGCTCTGAGCACTATGGGACTCAACTGCTGTGGTCATAAGTCCCCTAGAACTTAGAACCACTTAAACCTAACTAACCTAAGGACATCACACACATCCATGCCCGAGGCAGGATTCGAACCTGCGACCGTAGCGGTCGTGCGGTTCCAGACTGTAGCGCCTTTAACCGCTCGGCCACTTCGGCCGGCTCCCATGAAAATGACAGGGTGCTTTCCTGTCGAAATTTCGGTAGTTGTCGACGGCGTCAGCCGGCTACATACCCGTAAGTTATCTGAAACACTGTATACGCCGTGGGAAGCTGAGGTCTCACTTTCCTTGGCAGTTGCTCGTGGAGCAGGACCGCGTCTTGTTCGGCTTCTCGCACGTGTCCGGCGTGCAGCCGGCGACTGGGGTAACCGCGCCTCCCACAGGGCGAATCGGGGGGTGCAGGCGACGCAGACGGAGACGGAGGTGGGAAATTACGCGCCCCCGCCGCCCCCGGTAAAAAGCCCGGCCTGTAATCTGTCGGCCGGAATGCGCCGGTCCGTGTGATTGTGCCATTGTGGCCAGCGGCCGCCGCCGGCATGCCAATGTCCACACACGCACCCGCACGCTACCGGGGGAAATTGTCGCAGGCCGGCGAGCTCCCCGTTCCTTTTCTCCGCTGACTTGCGGCCGGCGGGAAAAACGAGGAAAAAAAGTGAGAAAATTGTCCGGCCCGCGAGAGGAAAAGCGCTGAACCGACGGCCGCGGCTATCGCCGGTAAACGAGGTGGCTGTCGCCGCGATTTATGTTCCCTCTCCCAGTGAAGTCCAGCTGTCGCGGCAGGGGCAGGAAACCAAATTGTTGCTGCTTTGAGATTTCTCCGCCCTCGTTGGGCGGTCGGCCGTGGAATACCATTGAAATTGTACGCCTTCCAGCAGCGAACTTACCCATTAGCGACTTATGCAATGACTGGCAAGTTAACACAGACTGCGACCGTGATCGGAGAATCTTTCGTACACATTTTTACTAACAGTATAACAGATGTTCAAAATTCTGAGAAAAATTGGAGTGCCGGCCGGAGTGGCCGAGCGGTTCTAGGCGCTACAGTTTGGACCCGCGCGACCGCTGCGGTCACAGGTTCGAATCCTGCTTCGGTCATGGGTGTGTGTGATGTCCCTAGGTTAGTTAGGTTTAAGTAGTTCTAAGTCCTAGGGGACTGATGACCTCAGAAGTTAAGTCCCATAGTGCTCAGAGCCATTTTTTGAAAAATTGGAGTGAGCTACCGTTCAAAATGGTTCTGAGCACTATGGGACCTAACATCTGAGGTCATCAGTCCCCTAGAACTTAGAACTACCTAAACCTAACTAACCTAGGGACATCACACAGATCCATGCCCGAGGCAGGATTCGAACCTGCGACCGAAGCAGTCGCGCGGTTCCAGACTTGAGTTTCGGTGATAATCTACAATATGCGCCAGAACCTAGAGGGAACAATAAGACTGGAAGACTAAGAACGAAGTGTTCGTATTGGGAAGGATGTAAGAAGACAGATACTTAGTCTTTCGCCCCCATTGTTCAATCTAAACATAGAAGAAGCAATGGTGGAAACTGAAGAAAGGTTCAACAGTGGGATTTAAATTATAGGTGAGAGGATGTTAATGGTAAGATTCGCTGACGACATGGCTGTCCTCAGTGAAGATGAATAAAATTACGGGATCCGTTAAATGGAATAAACAGTGTAATGGATACTCTCAAGTAAACCGGAAAAAGACAAAAGTAATCAATAGTAGCAGAAACGAGAATAGCAAGAAACGTAACATCAAAATAGGTGATCACGAAGTTAATGAGTTGTGTCACCCTGGAAGGAAATATCCCATGACGGAGGAAAAAAGGGTGACATAAAAGCAGACTGGAACAAACAGAGAGGACACTCCTGAGCCGGCCGGGGTGACCGAGCGGTTCTAGGCGCTGCAGTCTGGAGCCGCGCGACCGTTACGGTCGCAGGTTCGAATCCTGCCTCGGGCATGGATGTATGCGACGTCCTTAGGTTAGTTAGGTTTAAGTAGTTCTAAGCTCTAGGGGACTGATGACCTTAGAAGGTAAGTCCCATATTGCTCAGAGCCATTTGAACCATTTGACACTCCTGAGCAACAGAAGTCTACTATCGTCAAACACAGTCCTCATTTTTAGGAAGAACATTTTTGGGACTGTACATTTGGAGCTGAGCATTGTATGGTAGTGAATCACCGACTGTGGGAAAACCGGAATAGAAGGGAATCGAAGCTTTGAGATGTGGTGCTACAGAAGAATGTTGAAAATTAGATGGACCGATAATGTAAGGAATGAGGAGGTTCTCCACAGAATTGGCGACGAAATAAACATGTGAAAAGCACTGTCAAGAAGAACTGATATGCTGACAGGACATGTCTTAAGACATCAGTGAATAACACCCTGCTATGAGAGGGACGTCTACAGGGCAAGAATTGTAGATGAAGACAGATACTGGAATATATACAACAAACAATTGAGGAAGTACCTCGAAAGAGTTATTCTCAGTCTGAGATGGGATGGCATAGGAGATGAATTCGTGGCACGCGGCGTCAAACCACTCACAAGATTAATAACTAAAAAAAAAAAAAAAATCTGTTTGCCACATACGTTCAACTGCTAGCTGAAAAAGGGGGCAGTTTGCCACACACACCCCGTCGCCATCCCAAGCACACACCTTGTAAGTAGGCTGTTTATAGTATGAAGGCTTTCACGACCGGAAGGTTTACCAGAAGATAGGCTGTTTATGTTTTCTTATTGGCAACGTTACGTAACGCTCTGTATGAAAATCACTAGCTGTGCTGTGTGCAGTCTGTGGCTAGTTTGCATTGTTGTCTGCCATTGTAGTGTTGGGCAGCTGGATGTGAACAGCGCGTAGCGTTGCGCAGTTGGAGGTGAGCCGCCAGCAGTGGTGGATGTGGGGAGAGAGATGGCGGAGTTTTGAAATTTGTAAGACTGGATGTCATGAACTGCTATATACATTATGACTTTTGAACACTATTGAGGTAAATACATTGTTTGTTCTCTATCAAAATCTTTCATTTGCTAACTATGCCTATCAGTAGTTAGTGCCTCCAGTAGTTTGAATCTTTTATTTAGCTGGCAGTAGTGGCGCTCGCTGTATTGCAGTAGTTCGAGTAACGAAGATTTTTGTGAGGTAAGTGATATGTGAAAGGTATAGGTTAATGTTAGTCAGGGCCATTCTTTTGTAGGGATTATTGAAAGTCAGATTGCGTTGCGCTAAAAATATTGTGTGTGTACAATTGTTCAAAGGGGACGTTTCAACCATTAACAAGGAAACATTTGACGTGTCTTGGATTACTCATCAGTTACTAACCATTTCCTTGAACCTTCGAACATATAGCACCAGGATGAACAACCCTTCTATCACACTGTATGCACTTGGCTTTCAAGTATGTCTGAGCTGGCCTGCAACATCTTCTCATTTCTTACACTCACAAATAGGTCGCCTACGTCTGCATTTACAACTACAGGGTGCTGTCAAAGGCAAAGACGAAAAGAGCGAGTAGAGGGCAATGAAACAAGCAAATACTTCTGACAAACATAGGTCTGGAAATCACTGCTTCCCCAAAGATGTATTATGACTCAGAACGCGAACAGTTCATAACAGAGTTCAAATGGTTCAAATGGCTCTGAGCACTATGGGACTCAACTGCTGAGGTCATTAGTCCCCTAGAAGTTAGAACTAGTGAAACCTAACTAACCTAAGGACATCACAAACATCCATGCTCGAGGCAGGATTCGAACCTACGACCGTAGCGGTCTTGCGGTTCCAGACTGCAGCGCCTTTAACCGCACGGCCACTTCGGCCGGCATAACAGAGTTCCCGAGGTTCCAAACTGCAGGTACATACTTGAGGACAAACACATTATAAGCGTCCCACATGCTCATGTTCATGCTTTTCATCACTCCTCCTTATCGGTGACCGCACACCTTTAGAAATCCCAGACGTGTCGCATCGACAACCATCCACAATGCGTTCCTGGAATTCAAAGACAGTATCAGCAGGACTGGAATACACCAGAGCTTTTAAATATTTCCACACACACAAAAAAAAAAAAAATCCAACTGGTTGAAAGCGAGGGACCTGGTAGCCATGGTATTGCCGAGCCATGAGCAACAAACTTGTCGAAACGCTGTTTTCCCCTACTTGGGTATCCGGAATGATGGCAAAGTCAAACGAGGGCAGTTAATCACTTTGTAACACACGGATAACTTGCGGTGTTTCGAAATAAACGTAGCCTCTGTCATTACCAGTGTTGTAACACTTGCATGACTGCACTTGTATATACATCGTATCGGGTAAAACATTGTCTGTCGGTCATACGTTTGTTAAGATCATTTGCTTCTTTCATTATCCTCTACTTGGCCCTTTCGTTTGTACCTATAATGGTAAAACAACCTGTGTATTGCGCAAATCTCTATTATATAGGTGATGGTAGCGGGTACTTAATTCCGATACTATCGATTTGCTTTCCTATTCCCTTGGTGAGATGAGAAATAATCAGGTTCTCTGCAGACTCGGCGAAGAAAGCGATATGTGAAAAACATTAGGACCCACCTAGAAGAAGGGATAGGATGGTGGGGCATGTGTTAAGACGTTACTGAATGGCGATACTAGAGGGGGCTGTAGAGGGTAAAAACTGTGGGGGAATACGGAGATTGGAATATATATCCAACAGCTCATACTTGTGGATTCTTCCGTCACTTTTTGAAAAATTTCGAACTCAAAGTTAAAATACAAACAAATTGCTTTTGTGGTGTGCTAACATTATTCATTTCGAACCAGTTTTCCAATTATTAGGCAGTAGGGAACAACTCACTATTATCCACAAGAGACGCCATATATTAGGAAACCAAACGAGATATGACCACCACCCACAAAATCTTTAATCATGACATTAGTTGAGAACTGTCAAATCAAGCGGTCATCACTCATGTTATGCAACAAACACATTAAATACAGTGTTGAATTACAACCTATCTTGTAAACTGTAACACTACAATTTAAGATATTTGGAGCATAACATGAGTGATGACAGCCCGGTCTGACAACTCTCACCCAATGCCACAACCAAAGATACTATGTGTGTTGATAGCATCATAACTTCTAATACCTGGTTTCCTTCGCTGTAATATCTCTTTTGTATGCTTGTCAGTTGTTTACTAATGAATGCCGAAAAGCGGTTCGAAATTAACAAATACGAGTAGAACAAAACAAGAATTTGTTTCTTTTTCAAACCAATGAGTCCAACAGATAACTGACACAGAGTTGACACCAGGCCTGCCACAGGACTGATGTCACAACGATGGTTTAAAATGGTTTTCAAAGTGCATAGGTATGAGCCACAATGTCGTTTTTTCTCACTATCGCTGTGCTAGATGTACTGTGGAAGAACAGGATTGTCGCACATTCCTCCTCCTAAATTTAGTAATTCATTTTAACTGTGCATGATCCAATGTTTTCGCGGGCTCCCGTACCGTCTTATTATAGCATTATCATAATACAGAGCGCCGAACGTGAGAGTAGTTCGTTTAAATGCCCGAAACTGTCTGCCCAGCGAGCTACCAATGCATAAGACGACACCGAAGTTCATACTTCACACGCTCCCCAAATATACTGACGTGCTTCAAACCATACCAGCCCACATACTATTACAAATTAAGAGAGTAACTTTGGAGCCAGCAGGTGATAGGATTGTACCTCTAGCGTGTCCAGTCGCAACGTGCTGTAACAAAAAATACAGAATGTTTCTGGAAGCAGACGAGAGCCGAACGTACCTTCTGTTAATCGTCGTCGTTTATTACAAGTAAAAGGAAATGTTTTGTACAGCACTAGCGCTAGACTTTTTCCTGCCAACTTGAAATTTATGGTTGACACAAGAGCGAATAGATGCTGATTTTGCAGAAAAAGGTGAATATGAATTTTCCCGTAAGATTTATGAGTCCAGTGTTAAACATGCTGCTTTCATATTCAAATGTCTTGTAATGTTTTTTAAGTAGGAGACGATTAAAGCTGAAGTGATAGGTGTGTCAGATTTCCTATACCGGGCTCATAGACAAAATTTATACTCATAATTCCTTTTAGAATTTTTATTATTTTCAACAGCATGAAACAAACTTCGCATCTCTGAAAAGTTATATATTTAGACACTAAAAGTGAAATCCGCTGAAAACACCTGTTAAATGAAGAATGAATGTGTTTATTGAGAAGCTATTGTGACTGCTCTGACACATTTAAACATAGCTGGTGCGTAGCTGTAGTTTAACAAACCATTGTTTATCTTTTACCACCGTTATCAGTAAAGGTAGTGGACTAAAACACATTTCTGCAATGAAAATAAGACGTCTTTGTTTTCAGTGCACAATATAGTTTGTCCAGAAAAGCTCAGAACGCAATTTTTTAAACACATGAAAATCGCTTCATTGTTTTCGTTTGCGACCGAACTGCTGTTATTACTGATGAGTAATGCGAGCGGAATTCCTCTTGTCATTACATGTGTGAGCTGTAATTCCACTGCTAACGCACACCAAACATGAATTTAGTATTTTCATCTATAGAACATGTAGAGTGTGGAACTGCCTTTATTACAAAATACACTTTTATGCCTCTTTACGCAGACGTGCTGCGAAAATTGTTTACCACTTTTGTGATATTATATTCCGGTGTTTTCGTGATATTCTGTTCTGGTGCTGTTGCAGCAAGCGACATGGAGGGGAGGAGGAGGAAGGGGGGAAGGGGGACTGAGTCTATCAAACATCAGAAACTCCTAGAAAGTTATCAAAACCGCACATCCATAAAAACATTTTATGCGTCATTGTATTCTATATTACAGGAAATAAAAATGCACTGCCGACTAGGAAATTTTACGGGAACGTGTCTAAATTAAGACGAATAAAGCAGATATGTCGATCCATATGCTGTATATTGTTACACGCGCTCAAAAGATAAGTAAGGGCTCTAATAGTCCACTGTGTGATGCCTTCTAGGGAATTATTCTCGTTCTACAGATATTTGTGATGTACAGTAATTCATCTTTTCCAAAACATAAGATATTTTTTCACTTTTTGTATGCTTCTCTGCTTGTTAATTTTATGGTTACAAGTCAAATACAAACCCATAGATGTGTACGGAGACGACAGATTGTGATTTTATCCAAAGGTTACCAAGAACTAAGAACCACACTACTCCATAATTTTCCTTTGAAGTACAGTTTTCGGGACAAACTGTAAAGTGTTAAATATTGTAACTTGTACTGATACCTAACCAACAAAAGGTTAACTAAGACATTAGCTAAGGCATTAGTTACTGAAAAAGGGAAGGTTACAGTTTAACATTCTGATGATGGCTAGGTTATTAGAGTCGAGCTTAAGCTCGAAATGAGGGTAGATGATTTTCAGGCATTTACTGTTCACGAAGAAACTGAAAATATAACGTCCAGAAAAAAAGTGGTCTTTAGTTTTGTCCTTTTCATTTTTTGTTTTATTTTCATCAGTTCTAGCTGAAACTTAATAGTATGTCCCGGGAGTTAACCCTGAGGTAAAAATGACATTTTTCAGGGGCCATCAATTATTCTACCAAGTGAATAAAAAATATGTAGAATAAGTTGCACAAGTTAATTAAAAAATCCTAGAAGCTGAAAGTCAGCAGTGCATTGACGTGGTATTACTGGATGAAGAGTGAGTGTCTGTGGCAGTGTATGTACTCCTATCTTATACCTCTTTGAACGCTTTGGGAAATAACGAAGCAGAGCGAAGGGTAATTTGTTTCATAGCACTATTTCTACCGATTAGTTAAAAAGAAGAAAAAAAGTGGAAAGGTAAAAGTAAGCGCGTCCGCGACTTTAGCTGATGTTGGCGGAAGTTTCGAGCGCTGCCGCACGTACGGTGGGTTTCTCCAAGGTGACCCCACGCACGTGGCAGCGCCGGCAGAAAACTTGCACGTGCAGAGTCAGGTCGTAATCCCGGGAGGAGGCCGCTTGTAATCCTGCGAACAGCGCCGCACGGGCCTTGTAACGCCGCGCGACACGGCGCCGGAAGCCAGCCACCGGCGGCCGCGGCGTCCCGGTACGTGGCGCCGCGCAGCGGCCGCGCCGCCAACTACTCTCGCCACGCCGCCGGCCGAGCACGAGGTTGCTGGCTCCGTCTCAGCGCGCAGTCTGCTACTTCGTACTTTTTTTTTCCCCTCCATACAATTATCGCAGTTTTCTTCTGCTACATACAATTCACGGGTGCGGTACTACCAACAACTAAGCAGTTTCCGGTAAGAGCCTTACACTGAAGCGTTAAAGACTCGGGACAACACAAAAAAAAAAAAAAAAAAAAAAAAAAATTGCGTTCCACGTTCTTAAAGTGTTACCGATGTAATCTCGACAAATTTGTTTTAAGTGTATCCTAAATCATCCTACTCTGATTCAAACGGTCCTCCGTACCCTATAAAACAGTTCATCGCAAGTGAGAAGCAAGACAGTTTTGTTGTGAAAAATATATCTTAAGCCGTACAATATTTTTCATTACATGTAAGAAGCTTGCTGACAAGTTGTATTATGGTAATACGAAAGTATGAGAGACCCCGTCAGTAGCTAGTAGGTAACGCATAACTATCACATTTTTCTCACGACTAACAAAAGAGCATCTTCGGTAAGAGTACACGAAATTTATAGAAACTTAGCAAGTAAAATTATATAGCCAAGTTTTGGCGGCGAAGTTGTATACATCGATTTGCGTTTTTTTCAACGCAATAAATTCATAAATATTAATTGTACAATTTTATATTTATTCTCGCCGTTTCTACATTGTCTTTGAATCTGCTAACGCAGGATATCTCTCGGTATCTGTTAAATATCTCCTTTAACGTGGAAGTGAAACATTTACTTTTTACAGTTAGGTCCGCAGCTCGTGGTCGTGCGGTAGCGTTCTCGCTTCCCACACCCGGGTTCCCGGGTTCGATTCCCGGCGGGGTCAGGGATTTTCTCTGCCTCGTGATGACTGAAAGTCGTGTAATGCTGTCTTCAGTTTCCTTTCCATTTCCCCCAACTACATAAGCCATATCGGGGGTGGGTTCTTTCAAGAGGATATAGTCGATTTCCTTCCCCATCCTTGGTCCTTCTGAGCTTGTGCTTCATTCCTATTAACCTCGCTCTCGACGCAACGTTTAACCTTAATAATTCCCAGTTCTCCTGAAAATCTTACTGTCTATGAAAGTGTTGTTTAACCTAGGTTTACAAAATATTTCAATCATGTAATATGAATAAGGAAATGCAGGAGTGTCGTAGGTAACTTACTGAACTCATCGACATTGTCTGCGAGGAATAAAAAAAAAAATGTTCAAATGTGTGTGAAATCTTATGGGACTTAACTGCTAAGGTGATCAGTCCCTAAGCTTACGTGCTATTTAACCTAAATTATCCTAAGGACAAACACACACACCCATGCCCGAGGGAGGACTCGAACCTCCGCCGGGACAAGCCGCACATGACTGCAGCGCCTTAGACCGCTTTTATTTTTGCATTTTGTTCGACATTGTTCGCTGCGTTTGGTCTGGGCGGACGTCACAAGACATTCGTTCAAGTTGATCGTTGATTCGTTTACTCAGTCTGTTTGTTACAGAGGGCGAGCAGCCCTCTGACCGAACACAGTTAGCTACCGTGCTGGCGACCGCTCGGCTAATCCCGCGCGGCTGCAAAGAATCGTTACGTTGTCTGAATTACAGCAGAGATAGGAAAAGTGAAGTTATTGGCATGGAGGAACATACCTAGCATAAAAATAAACCATGCTATTGTATTTCGCGAGAATAAGTTGTCCCTCATTTTTCAAATTTTAGGACCCAAATACATTTCACCAAATTTAGGAGAACGCCTCCGTACCAATAAAAAAAGCTTCAGTGAGGAAATGTACCTTATTGACTTACACTTGTCATACATTTGTTAAGAAGTTCCTCACAACGTACTTAAGGGGAAAAGTGGGCTGCTGTAATGCTTTTTTTTTTAAAGAAGTCTGAAATTTGTGTGTACTGTTAAACGGCGGACAGTCCTATAGAGGCCCATTTTCCACATCGAAAAAGTTCCAGAATCCGATAGTCCTAATAGGAGATTCGCTATGTTGCAAGAACTACTACAGCACCATTGTCCTTTTAGATCGTTTCAGTGGCGATCATCTGTCGACTACTCCCGATAACAAAGCGTTAACAAAACAAAATTTCACAAAACGAACCCAAATTAAAAATTCTGTGTCGTTTTTGTCCGGCTCCGATACAATAATAATTCGGTCGGGACCCGAGGCGTGACCCCTGCAGAAAATGCGCACCGCACGCGGGGGAGGTAAAAATCTGCGCGGCCGGCACGCCGCTTCCCACGGCCGGTAATGGCGGCGAGCATTAGTGCGCTCTCCGGCATAATTGCATGCTAATGCGCCGCCGATTTGCAATGCTGCAAAAAGTGTCGACCTATCGATATGCGCGCCCGCTACCTCCGCCGCCGCCACGGGGGATTTATTCGCTGCGACATATGGCGCGTTTCCCGAACGCGGGGCAACCGTCCGGAACTAACGGGTCCAGAAATAAAAGCCCTGCCCGCTTATAATTAACTCCGGAAAACCGAGCGCGTGCGTTATTAAATATCGGTGGCGCGGCAGGGCACGCTGGCTGCCTACCGTGGCTCCCACAGGGGTCAACATTGGTTCCTACGCTGTCCGACATAAGGAAAAGATAGGTGTCCGTGCAGCACCTGTCTATTTAACCCTTTAACTCCGGCGACGAGCGCACGGTTCAGCCTCATATAGTAAGGAAACATCGGTGCGAGCGAGCTCCGCTGTACACAGAAACAAATGGTCAGTATTGGTCGAGGTTATAACATGTCATGCGCATTACTCGGTCGACATTCACTGTCGCAAGATGCAATCCTCTGACGTTAGAAGGCTGCGAGTAGTAACGTCTAACACGGCACTGTGTAACGTAAACATATCTACACATGAGAAACAGCGCGCTGTAATCGAGTCTCTGCACGTACAAATTCGAAGAGTTTAACGTATGTGGCAGAGGTCGGAATGGACGACCGAGTGTCTAAAACTTAAAAGAACACTTCCGCAGGCTTTACTTCGATAGTGCTGAGGCGATACAAGTAGAGGTGAGGCTATAGGTCCGTCAACGAATTCAAACGCTCTAAAGTGACGGTATCAATAAAGTGGTCTCTCGTTGGGTGAAATGTGTTCATCGCCAGAACGACTATGTTGAGAAATAAATAATTAGACAAGAAGAATATAAATCTAGAAGGTTAATAACGTTTATTTTATTTGAACAGCTTTAAGAGTTTTCATATAAAAAATTGAGAGCCAATATTTTTCAGCACGACTTCATACTTATGTCCCGTCACTCACTTGATTTGGACTTCGAATCAGCAATGGCCAAGTTAGAAATACGAGTCTCTGTTGATTATTCAGTTTTAACTCATAAGTAATTGCAAAATATTTATTTTTAAGATGGAGCACAGAACAGATTTTGCGTAACAAAGACAACTGCATGTCGCTATGGTTTAGCCATAATTTATTTCATTTTTTTAGAAATCTCCAGTCTAGAAACAAGTAAGAAAATAAAAGAAATATGAGTAAAATTGGTAATTTCAGTAAAGATTCGTTTATAGGTCTACAGAGCGTTAAAAATATGTATTCTAGATTTTAAGAAGTGGTAGTAACGGCCAAAACAAGAAAAAATGCCCAGTAAACATAGGCTCTAGAATTGATACATTAAGAGCTATAAGAAGTTGTTCATCTTCGCTAATGTGAAACACATCTGTTCTACTGGTCGCTCTTTGCTATTACGGACGACTTACAGAAAGCAGTAAGCAAATGAATAAACCAATGACAATAGATTATTCTATTACCGTGGAAGAGAAAGCTTCGATGTAACCCGCTCGCTATAACACACGCTCTGCACTTGCGGCCATCGCTGAAAGAGATTATCAGTATGGTGTCCATCCATAATGAGGCTTGCTTCTGTCCGACTCTTCTCACTCTCTAAAAAACTCCAGGTAGGTAACAGATGTGTTGCCAAGAGTTGACGACGCGCCACTGTAGTGTTGGTACGTCAATACTGGGGCTTGCATACACCAAATACTTCAAAAGTCTTCACAACCAAATTTTCACTGGGTTAAGATCGGCAGAACGAGCTAACTAACGTAAAGGACCTTCCCGAACGATCCACTGGCCATTAAATGTCTGTGTGACGCAGTCTTTGACATTTCGGAGGAAACAGGCTGGAGCCTTTCGGAGCCAGAGTCTGTTTGTTAGTCACTGGAAAAGACCGGCTGAATAACTGTGCAGATGTTCCTCAGCATACAGGAAACGGGCTCGACGGTTTCTTTCATTTGCCAGATCATAACAGAAGATCATTCCTGCCATTTCCTGTGTGCTATCAAGGACAAAGGTACACTACAATGTAAAAGTGATTCATTAACAGTTGTTTACTGGATGCTGTATCCAAGGACAATGACAGAGGTATGTTTACTGCATTCTGTATATTGTTCGTAACAGCAAGCATCTTGCAGCAGAAGAGTTGAATTTCAGGTGAACAATTGGTCATAGCTCTTGAAACACGGAATACTTCTTGTTGATCACTGTGTATATTGGGAATGAGATTTTCACTCTGCAGCGGAGTGTGCGCTGATATGAAACTTCCTGGCAGATTAAAACTGTGTGCCCGACCGAGACTCGAACTCGGGACCTTTGCCTTTCGCGGGCAAGTGCTCTACCAACTGAGCTACCGAAGCACGACTCACGCCCGGTACCCACAGCCTCACTTCTGCCAGTACCTGTGTATATTATTTCCTTCAAAACACATTGCGAGAAAGTGACGAAATAAAAGAAAGAAGGAACAGACCTAATAGGCTAGATTACGTTTATAGCACTTCGTTGTTAATACTGAATAGTTCAAAAGTTTCGTTTCGTTCCCCTAGTGAGGGCACACATTCATTGGTGCGTCACAGGATGGACTTCGTAGCGAGGACACGGTTCTATGGTGCGTCATATTATGATCCACTTTGGTGGTGAGGTGTTAATGATCATCCTCAAATTGAATCTCTCTGCTTCACCTCATCCCAGCATGTCATTTCGGACTTCAACGAAGCACTCATTTCACTGTAGTCGGGCGAAAGCAAGACAGTGAATGGAAGACGTAATAAGTCCCTTTTCAATCGCGTATTTCGTTCACCAATGTACGTTTCGAAGTGTAGCTTCATCGTCAGATATTCACTTGTATGTCGGAGGTCTTTCATTGTTATATCAACGCTTTTCTATATTGAAATGAAATGAAATTCTCTAAGTTACGGTGGAGAAATCATTGCTATCGTGCTCGACGACTTCTTCGTACCTTTACATCTGTAGCTCCGTATAAATTTCCGAGGCAGTTAGGGTGTAGTCTGATATCGGAATTTTGGGGATTCGTGAGGTAGGAGTCTCTGCTAGACATTACTGAAGATGTATGCCGCTTGAAATGTTCTTGCTTTATTGGTTCACAGTTGGTACTAGCATTCTCTTTTCCTATCTGTTATCGTAGTTTGCACATTTGCCAATAATTGTATATGTTAAAAAATGGGAACTAAATTACCGGAAATCGGATTCGGTGGTAAGATTTTAAATCCCCATGTAACTGTCTGAGTAACTTAGTTCAGATCTTATAAAAAGGCGAGGGCATATGTCATAAAAAAGTCTTTGTCTATAAAAGGACTTCGTGTCGATGAGCTTTCTGCTTTCATCTGGAACTAAACAGTTCTCTGCTGACACAGGAGAATTAGAGACAGAATGTTGTTTTCGTTTTTAAGCAGAATTTTAAAACGAAAGATACGGTTATATTATTCGTTATAAGAATTCCATCTTCAAGTTATAAACATGCTACAAACGTGTCTCTAATTTAGTGATTTTGCCCTGATACACCATACTAGCACAAAAGAAATCTCATCGCTATGTCTTCCAAACTTGCTAAACATTATCATCGTTCTCTCACACTTTTCTACAGATCGTGCAAAAAAAACGGTTCTCGGAACCACAGAAGTATAAACGTTCATATAGCCGTATGCTACGTTATTACCTTAGTGTGTTAATTTAATGTTAATGCAACTATTACGGACATTAATGAATTGTTTCTTTTTTCACTCTTGTCTACAAACAGTTTTCGCACCAAACGAAAATGTTGCAAACATTAGAGGTCGTCTAATGAAAATACAGCTAATCAACTTTATTATAGTTTCTGGAAGATAAAAGTTTTAAACAACATTTGCAGTGTGCAACAAATATCAAAATCGTTTAAGTATTTCATGCCTTAGCTGCTTTCCAGAGAACCGTTTTCTAATTGTTTTTTAATGAACTGATTTCGTCCCACTGTACTTGTTCCTGAGGACCTGTTCTTCGGAACAACTTCCCATCGAATTGGATGCCAACAGCGGCTACTATAAAATTTTGTAGGCTGTGCTTAAGTAGTAGGAGCCCAACTTCCCAGTTACTGTTTTTAGAATTATAGTTTTTACCAAAGTGTGCCTAATTAAATAGTTATAAGGTTTTCATGTACTCGGCGTTAACCAAGTTACACTAAAGTGTTCATATCACTGAAAATTTAATTCATAACATTTACAGCCTACATCCGTTTGAATAAAAATTCGTTATGTGGCTAAGCCAGAGGCGTAATTTTGAAAAGGGAAAAAATTACCTTCGACGATACGTAGTTAAAGCGAAATGCAATTTCAGAAATAATGAAAATTTGCCAAAAGGATGTGGTAGCTGTATTGGAACGAAGAATCGAAGACGATGTGATAATTTTTATTGCGCGTAACAAATGAACTGGGCTTCGAGCCGAGGCTTAGACTGCTGCAACCGCTTTTATGTTACAGATGAAATTAATATTTACGATTACATATGGATGAGAACGCTCGCCGAGACGGGTATCTCGTTTCTCCCGAAATAATATTACACCCGAAAACAAACAAAGCATATCTGTAGTCTGACTAATAGATTACTTTTCCTTATCTGAATTTTCCGTCGGTGCTTGACAGAACATGATAGTAACACTACAAAGGAAAACATGTCCTAATGTTCTGCAAAATTATATTTATTTTCTCACGAACTGGATTTCGGCTTTCAGGTCATCTTCAGGCGTCAACTGAATTTCCCAAACACAGAATACCTGGTGTGCGATTTACATAGATGTTGTTTGTACGGAAGATAAAAAAATGACAAAGTGTTTAAATAGGAAAATATTGCAATAATTACAGTAACTAGTTACAAATCCTGGTCTAAAATTCCATATACTGGCAAAATTTCAGACAATCTTGCAAAAAATTTGAATCTCGCAACTACAGACCTGCATTTTGTAATACCAATAACATATCAAAATTTTTATTCGACAGTACAAACTTCAACCGTTGGCACAGAGTGGCGTGTATAAAATCACTTGCAAGCCGTGTGAGAAAGAGCGTATTGGTCAGTCAGGCAGAGCTGAGGCGATAGGTCTACGTGAACATGAGACAAGTTGGCGATTAAGGAAGAAAGGTTCTGTCTTTGCTCATCATCTTTTAGCGGAAATCCATCGATATTGTGTGGAATGTGAAGTTTTACATTCTGTCAAGAAAAGCAGAAAGATGACGCTACTGGAAATACAGGAAATCAACGAACACATGACATAGAATTAAATTATCAGACTCAATTTCCATTTACTCTTAGTTAAGTTTTTGTTACAAATACCAGATTCAAAATGTAATTTCATTATATTTCTCATCATTTGTTAAATATATCTCCACATAAAACTTGGTTTACATAGCTTTTTTGGCTAACGAAATTATTGTAATATTTTACTGTGTAAACACACTGCTATTTTTATATCTTCGGTACAAATAATATCTGTAAGTCGCACATAATGTATATCTGTGTCTGTGACATTCAGTTGCCACCTGAAGATGGCCTGAGAAACTGAAAGACGGTTCGAGAAGAAATAAATATAAATTTGCAAAACATTGGGAAATATTTTTCTGTTTAATATCACTGCTTTTGTTGTAAGAAATATACTGTATTTTTGAAAAAGTTGTGTAATATAGGAGAAAATCATTATGCTCTATTATTGTTGTATTTGAATTATTTTCCTCTGGGTGTAAGAAATGTGACTGGCAAGAGACGTGAATCAGGTGTGCAGACAAGTTATTAGAGACAGAAGAACAATTCAGGTGGGCAAATTTTAAGGAATTGAGATTGTTTTTACTGACTGAACCATACGGGTATACACACGTAGTAAATTTTGAGACAGAAAGGGAATTCTGAACGTCTTGGACTCACTTTCTAAGTTCTAAGTTCCAATCCCTGTCCGGCCACTCAGATTTAGGTTTTTCCGATTTTTCCTTAAATCACTCTAGGCGAACTCCCGAAAGGTGGGGAATTTGAATACTCTTCAGTCGAGTTCTTTCTTCATCTTTGTACAACTGAGCTGATGTATTTAATATATTTTTAAAAGTATACGTCAGTATGATAGATAGCTCCCCATGGCTTATTAAGCCGCAAAAACTACGTGCTTCTGACACTTAATAAATTAGTTATTGTTGTGTTGGTGATCTTCAGTCCGAAGACTACTTTGATGCAGTGCTCCACGCTAGTCTATCCTGTGCAAAACCTCTTCATCTCCGAGTAACTACTGCAACCCACCTTTGACCTCTACAAATTTTTATCCCCCACAATTCCTTGTATTACCGTATTGACAATTCCTTGATCCTTTTTTTAGTCAAGTTGTGCCATAGATTTCTTGTTTCCCCAATTCTGTTAAGTACAATCTGATTTGTTATTCGACCTATCAATCCATCCATTCTTCAGTAGCACCATACTTCAAAAGACGTTCACGTTCTACTTGCACAGATGGCTACGCTCCTTACAAATACATTCAGAGTAGTCTTCCAAACATTTATATTTATACTATATTGCAGTGCCAGTGCTCTTAAGAAGAACTGTAGTAGGTCTGTCGCATTCATCCGCCGGTACCAGGCAGCAATTTTCAATTAAAATGTTCTCCACTGTACGGAAATTACATAATTGTGAACGACAACATATGGAACTTTGGGTCAGGCAGTGAGTCGTACCAGGATAGCCAAAGCGGTTAAATAGGAAATCCAGGTTCGAGTCTCGGTCCGACACAAATTTTCAATGTCGTCATTCCCTTATACATCTGATGGTTGTTCGTATTCGCAACTGTGAATACATTTCACGTACTTATATTTGTATTGGATGTTTAAAAATTTGTCATTTTCTGAAATCCTTTCCTTGCTGTTGACAGTCTTCATTTATAGCCTCTCCAGTTCAACCATCATCAGCTATTTTATTGCTCAAATAAGAAAACATTCTCACTACCTTCCTGAGTTATCGTGGAATAGGATTGTGACCCGCGAACCAGGGCGGAAGTCATTACAGGGAAGGCGATTTTCGTTGCGGCATAATCTTCTTGTGAAGTTGCAATCACCAAGTTTCTTCTCAGACAGCGAAAATATTTTGTTGGCATCCATCTACAAAGGAAGAAATGACTATCGCAATAAAGTAAGAGAAATCAGAGGTCGCACAGCACTATTTTCCCCCGTGCCGTTCGAGAGTGGAACGGTACAGAAACAGCTTGAAGGTGGTTCGATGAACGCTCTGCCAGGCACTTAATTGTGAACTGCAGAGCAACATGCAGATGTAGAAGTAGACAGCTGAGGTGCTCATTTTTAGCGTACAGATAGAGAGGAAAGCTGTTTATGGAGAGTGGAGCTTAATACAGGTGCATACCGTAGATCAGAAGTATAAGACACGAAGAAGTTGCAGGATGTCAGCTCCGCCTGAGGATTCCGTCAAAAGAATTGTCGAATCCGTCCCTACAAAGTGGCTGTCGAATTCCACGTCGATGTTATTAACACATTCCATCGCGCTGTCGAAGAACCTTCGGCATCTAAGCGTGACATCTGTATTACATTTTTCCTGCGAGGCGCCTGGCAAAAATATTTCGCCCCACCACCACCAGCAACACCAGAGGCCGCAGGGTGCAACAAACAAAGGTATTCAAGACAGAGGACTTCTGTCAGGGAAATAAAGAGAACAAGACATGACGGAGAGGAGCAGGAGGAGGACGGGGATAACATAAAAAAAGGGAAAGGGAAACGGAGACTGGCGGAGAGCGGGATCGCGAGCAGAGGAGACAAACGCGGGAAGTGTGGTTATGAAACGGCGTGATATTTCAGCGGCCGGAGACGGTGACAAGGCAAAATGTCCGCCGCTGCCGCTGCTGTCAGCGGCTCCAGATTAAAACAACGCCCGCTAAGGAGCAGACTGACGCGCCTCTCCCGGCAGGCACCATCGACCGCCGGAGACAGGGAAAGGACGGAATACTAGCAATCTTCTCGCCGGCGCGAGTCCATCCACTCACGTACCCTTCCACTCGGCCAGAGGGGGCATAAATTTGGAAAATGTCGTTAAGACGAGTTTCCTACCTCTAAGAAAATGCAAACGCAACGATCGTAAGGCAGGAAGGATCTATCAGCCCCTGCAACGAGATCACAGATCGTTGCAGGATGCCACAAAGCCCTTATGAGACTAGGGAGAACAACGGGGTAGAACTGGATGGCTCTGAGCACTATGGGACTTAATTGCTGTGGTCATCAGTCCCCTAGAACTTAGAACTACTTAAACCTAACTAACCTAAGGACATCACACACATCCATGCCCGAGGCATGACTACGAAGTCAACTGATGTAGCAGCTGAGGAGAGCTCCGCCTACCATCCTCCAAGGAAGCCATGGGTCTGAAGATGGTTATATAAATATAACCGAAACCGGTCACCTATGTAATTGAGACGTAAGTTTTGTGATCAAGACTGAACTTTTAGTTAAAATATAATACTCTATTGATCACTGTTTCCAAAAATGTTTACCAAAATAGGTTGTAGTAGTTGTGTACAGACGACAAGGTTGCAGCTGAAACTACAAGATTCCAGAGACCTCTTGAAGGCTCAAACATATACAAGGTGAACACAAAGTCTTTCCCTGCTTATAAAAATGTATAACAGAATAACCGTTTGACATAGTAAGTTACATTTGATGCCGTTACACAGGTTACTGTCTGGAGAGGGGAGTAATGTCCGGATCGGTGGATTGGAAGGAACGGTCCAACTCCCTGGCCACCTCGCTCTCCAGACATTACCCCCTTGACTTTTTTTTCTGGGGCTATGTCAAGGACAGAGTCTTCCTCACACCAGTTGCTGACGTCGACGAAGGCTAGGATACAAGCTGCTGTGGGTACTGTGACAGAACACATGTTACTAAACACCTGGCCGGAACTGGATAACGCCTCGACATTCTCCGAGTTACCAAGAGAGCACACGTTGAGGTTTACTAACATAAGTGGTCTTAAAAAAAACTAGTAACACTAACCTATGTAGCGCCATCAAATGTAAATTATTATGTCAAACGGTTATTCTGTAATAAATTGTTATAATCAGGGCAAGACTTTGTGCTCACCCTGTGTTATGTGTGTATGCAGACTGAAGCAACGAATGAAAATTTATACCAAGCCCAGACAGAATTCGTACCTTGGTCTCCTGGGATTGCGGAGGGAGGCTGCTAGCGTAGTCCATGAAGTTGTGTAAGGTCACTGTGCCAGGATGGCGTAGTGGTTAGCGCATGTGTTTAGCGAGTAGGAGACCGAGGTTCGAATCGCGGCCAGGTACAAATTTCCATTCGTCGCTTCAGTCTGCATCGAACTAGTGTTCGGCCTGCTCATCAACATCCCATCCCTTATTCCACAACGTCTTCCCAGCCATCTGTTGGTGTTTATGTACTGCGAAGTGGCAAGACTGGGATTGCCTTACTGCGAATACCCGGTTGACCGTTCCGCAGCTGAGCTCCCGCCGGGCACGCGGAGCTGTGAGCGAGCGCCGTCGTCAGGTGGCGAGGGGGAGGCAGGCAACTGGCGAGCACTTGGCGCCGGGACCGGGCCGCGCTCACGCCGGCGCCGCTATCTGTATCAGGTAGCGACGCGGGCCGCTCATTAGCCGAGTCGGCAACTTCAGACGCGGCGACACCCCCGTCCCCGCCACGCCAGCTTCCGGCCGGCGCGCCTTCCGCTCGCGCCACCGCCGCCTGTCGCCACCCCAGACGGGCAGCCATTAGCGCCAACAGCCCGGCGCCACTGGGTGGCCCGTGGCCCGCCCTCGCGATAACTCTCGTCTCAGCTCGGAGATACAGACGGTATACGAAAGAGCGCCACATTCCTCACCCAGAGGACACTGACTCCACTCCGGAACCAACGTCCTTCATCCCAGATCGCTGTAGAACAAGATTTCTCGCAACATTCGTGACAGTCAGATTCACATGCCACTGTGGGACTCGAACCCAGTTCTGTATCGTAGAGTTTTATCATCTGAGATATCCAAGAACATCTTGCCAACCCACCAAATCTAGATTGCTGACTCAGAGGACACCGACTCCACTTCGTAGCCGACGTCACTCTTTCGCGTTCACTGTAGAGTAAGACTACTCGCTACGCCGTTCAAAATGGTTCAAATGGCTCTGAG
Source organism: Schistocerca serialis cubense (assembly GCF_023864345.2). Taxonomy (NCBI): domain Eukaryota; kingdom Metazoa; phylum Arthropoda; class Insecta; order Orthoptera; family Acrididae; genus Schistocerca; species Schistocerca serialis. The sequence continues at coordinate 186,080,457 of NC_064646.1, read as the reverse complement.
CACTATGGGACTTAACATCTGTGGTCATCAGTCCCCTAGAACTTAGAAATACTTAAACCTAACTAACCTAAGGACATCACACACATCCATGCCCGAGGCAGGATTGGAACCTGCGACCGTAGCGGTCACGCGGTTCCGGACTGAAGCGCCTAGAACCGCACGGCCACACTGGCCGGCCCGTTACGCCGTGCCATACTGTCAAGTCCAATTTGTATGCCATGCTGAACTCGAATCCAGTTCTCCACTGTAGAGGTTTACCAGCTGAGCTATTCCACTTCATTTGAATGACCCATAAAGCTTGCGAGAGTCTTGACCCAGAAGAACTTGACTCCATTCCGGAACCGATGTTACTCACTAAGGTTCATTGTAAAATAAGGTTTCTCACAACACTGTGGGGTACTGTCGAATTAAGTTTGTATGCCTATAGACTAGAGCCCAGTTCTGGATTTTAGAAATTCATCAACTGAGTTATCCATCTGGCCGACCTACCAAATCTCTAGCTTGTCGGATTCCTGATCCACTACGGAACTGATGACTCTGGTTCAGGTCTGCTGGGAATAAGGTTTCTTGGAATATTCGTGACGGTCAAATTCCCATGTCACGGTGGAACTCTGAGCCAGTTCTGCGTTGTAGAGCGTCGTGTTATACGGGTTACGTGAGGCAAGAAATAAATGCAAAATTGTTTCTGCAATGTTCCCGGTGTGGCCGAGCGGTTCTAGGCGCTTCAGTCTGGAACCGCGGGACCACTACGGTCGCAGGTTCGAATCCTGCCTCGGGTATGGATGTGTGGGTACGTCCTTGGGTTAGTTAGGTTTAAGTAGTTCTAAGTTCTAGGGGACTGATGACCTCAGATGTTACGTCCCATAGTGCTCAAAGCCACTTGAACAATTTGGAAAGTTCCACACCAGAATAACACCACAGCTGACGGCTGTTAGGCAAGTTCTCTAAGTGTTTGGAACGAATATTTAATTTATTGTAAACTATTAACATACTTTTGATAGGGAGCACGACACCATAAAACATTATTTTACTTACTGTACCACCGAATCACGATAAACACCTACCGTCATCGTATTTAACAATTATGATTTTCCTCCGTCTTATCGTATTTCACATCCGACATTACTTAGTGTATCGAAATAAATGTGCTTTTAACTACGACTCATGTATTTCTCAAATAATTCACATTCATGAAAATGACATGTCTTATTCCAAATGCATATAGAGAGTAAGTACTCCTGTCAGAGAAATAACGAAAATCATCGACTTCATTCAGAAGTGTTCATGCGAACTACTTGGAAAAAAGGAGAAACTTGTTCCTTGACATTTGTCATAAAAGGAAAACAAACCTGAATTATTATTCTCTTATTGTGCGAGATACAGCACAAGAGTTTTACCACTTGAACTACCTGGCCGACCGACCAGATCTCTAGCTTGTAAGATCTAGACTTTCCCGGTAAGAAAATTCACGCTTATTGAAATTTTTTCGGGTTATTATGTCCGGTCGGACGAATGTCTTATTGACAACTAGCGTGTCGTCCCTTGCTGCGGAGAACATCTTGAAGGGAGGTTGCAGTTTTTTTCAAAGGTCACCTGCACGCTACGGTTAGCTACTAACTGAAGCAAGTCACGGCGTGCATCGGACATCGGACAAACCTACAATCGCCCTTGAAGATATCCTCCACAGTAGGGAACGTAACGTTGGATATCAACAAAAAATTCATACGAGAACGGCATAACAGCCCGGAAAATTTTAGCAAGTGTGTGAAATCTCTAGCTTGCCAATTTCCTTTCGGCTTCTGTTACAATCTGTATCGTAGTTAGCAGGAAGTATAGCATTCATTACTTATTGTCACAAATATTTCTAGTTTGTTGTATTACACCACATATTTCAGACCCTCTCGATACATTCGTCATTTGTGGTTTGCTTCTTACGTTATTTCCCTTGCTCATCAAAGAGCTGCAGCAGGTGAAAGAACAGTGACTCCGTTCCGAGTTCGTGCTGCCCCGTTCTACAAGTTCTCCGTATCTTAAAAATTCACGATACTTCACATTTTATGTAACGGTGTGACCCAGTACTGCTTCATTCGCGTTAAAAACCAAACATCCTACTATTATTCCTTTTATAATGGTTTTGGAACATCTTATCCGAAAAATACTTGCAGTATTGTAGGGATTTATCCACTTGCGTTCATAATTTACACATCTGAAGACGTCAGAGTTGTGCCGAAACGCTTCTCGCTATTTCGTGTAATAGGGAGTGACAGAGGCATAAAACGTGCCGTTTTTGCTCAGACGGTCGTAAGTGATGGAGCTGTATCAAAACATTTTCGGGACTTTTAGGCAGTATGCAACCCGACTAACTTCAGCGTGATTTAAATGGAAGTCTGGAAATAATGACGGGTTGAAGCCTGCAGGAAAATCAATGTGACGCGGAAAGCAAGATCGAGGTTTGACATCCCTTCGACCACGTAGTCGTTAGGGGCCGAGCAAAAGCTCGAACAGGGCAAGGATGAGTTGTCATTTCCAGAATCGAAAATCGAGTGGCTTGCACGTGTCTTACGTACTGGTGAAGTGTGAACTACACTGGGGATGGATGAATGTAAATGCAGAATTCAGGTTTTGTACCAGTCAGTTCAGATAAACTATTACAATTCCTCGAGTTATGCTGGACGAGGCAGATGTATCCGGAAACTACAACAGGAAATGGAATCAACCAGTTGTGCCATTTTTTATGAGATCACGTTCGGTGTCGACAGCAGACATAGCGCGTTTAGTACTGCTTACAGGCTGAGCCACGTTCCAGAGCAGTAAATTCCGATAAAACAGTGAATATTTTTTTCATGACACCGTGTTTAGTGCCTCCTCAGAAAATAACTTTTATTCGACTCCCTTTTTTCCCCGTTAGATCGTAAACGTGGCGCGGCGACGCGACGGCACCTGAGCGCTGGCGAGCGGCGAGGCGGCGTTCACAGAGCCGGCCGGCTTGGCCGAGTTCCAGGGGTCATAATTTGTCGCCGTTCTGAGGCAGCCTCCTCCTTCGGCTTCGGCTTGCCGTCGCACCAAACAGTGTGGCATGCGATTTCCTTCCTGGCGGCGGAGACATTCGTGGGCAAGAAAACTGCTGTGCAGCTCCGCGAAACTACCTCAAAGTTCTCCCCCAGCCAAAGTTGTGCAAAGGTTACTGCATAATTTAAAAGTCGGGAAAGGAGGTGACGAGAGCTTCTTTGATACGGAATCGTTATTCTAGCCATAACTTACTTCTGTAAAAATTAGTGTCTCTGATCCCACTTCACTACGAAGGTCTCGGTATTCAGAAGGAAACCGAGAAGACCCCTATTCTCCTGTTTCACGTAGTGAGTGGAATCAAAGAGCTCGTGTCGATACTGCTAACATATCAATAAAATGTTCACCTTTTCAAAAGGAAATTGTTGCGTACGTAATATTCATAAACGAATAAATTTATAGGACTACAGTGCAAAAGGAAATCTTCATTGTTATTACTCTACATCTTCAAATGGCTCTGAGCACTATGGGACTTAACATCTGTGGTCATCAGTCCCCTAGAACTTAGAACTACTTAAACCTAACTAACCTAAGGACATCACACACATCCATGCCCGAGGCAGGATTCGAACCTGCGACCGTAGCAGTCCCGCGGTTCCGGACTGAGCGCCTTGAACCGCTAGACCACTGCGGCCGGCTCTACATCTTCGACACCATCTAGAAAGAGGGGCGTTCAGTAAGTAATACAACATATTCTTTCTCTCGGCCAATTTATTTTTGAAAACTGCGGTACTTGTTGTGGGATGTAGTAGAATATTTCCGCTTCAACCCCTACGGTTTCACGAAGTTCAGATAGGTGGCATCGCTATACGCAGTCTTCAAAATGGCGTCTGTAACAGAGATGCTTTTGCAACAGACAGGTGTCATTGAGTTTCTTTTAGTGAAAAACCAGATCATCGCAGATATTCATAGGCGCTTGTAGAATGTCTACGGTGACCTGGCAGCGACACAAAAGTACGGTGAGCCGTTAAACATGACGTCTGTCATAATCACAAAAAGGTCGCGTAAACCTGTCAGGTCCCCTTCGTGCCGGTCTGCCGCACACATCCTCAGGAAACTGAAGAAACGACTTCGGCGTGTTCGTCGCCACGGATTTGCAAACTATCTTCTTCTCCGTGACAACGTAACACCTCACGCAACTCTGCGCAGCCGACAAGAAGTCACAAAATTTCATTGGATTGTTCTTCCTCATCCATCCTTCAGCCCGGACTTTCGTCTGTTTGACCCAGTGAAGGATACACTCCGCGGTTAACAGTAGCCGGATGACGCAGCAAGACTTGGGTTCCGACGTTGACCATTAGAGTGGTGACATGCAGTCTTAGAAGCCCTCGCAGTGAGGTAGCGTAAGGCCGTTGCATTGAACGGAGACTATGCTAAAAAACAGGGTTTCGTAGCTACAAGAATGGGGAATAATACGGTGCAATGGATCCTCAGCATAACCAATCTGTTTTGAGAAAAAACTGTGTGCATTACTTATTCAACGCCCCTCACAAGTATATCATTTAGAGCAAATGGACATGCACTAAGCACAATTGTTACAAAACGTCAGTCAGTTGTCATCTTTTTATTTCTTGTTTTTACCGAGTGAGCTGTTGAGTGGTTAAGACACGACATTTATACATCTAATGAGAACGAGTTTCCAAATTTAGGTTTCTTAGCTGTTTTCTTAAATCACTTCAAACAAACACCAGAGCGTCTCCTTCAGAACGCCACTGACTACTTCTTTCCTCATTGTTGACCAACCTAAGTTATGTTCCGTCTCAAGAGCCCTCCTTTTTAAATTCCCTCCCAGCTTTTTCTTGTATAGGTTCAAGTGTTGTTCACTTTCTCTCTCACAGTGCCTTCCAGTGTCTTAGTCGTTATTTTTGCATCACTTCTTAGACGTGATGTGTTAGAGAGTGTGGCCAGCCTTAGTGGCCGAGCGGTTCTAGACGCTGCACTCTGGAAGCGAGCGACCGTTACGGTCGCAAGTTCGAATCCTGCCTCGGGCATGAATGTGTGTGATGTTCTTAGGTTAGTTAGGTTTAAGTAGTTCTAAGTTCTAGGGGACTGATGACCTCAGATGTTAAGTGCTCAGAGCCATCTGAACCATTTTTGTAAAAAAGTGAATGCTCCGAAAGCAGATATCGTAGTACCACATCCTCTGTGGATACAGAGCATAGTGACATTGTAATGTTAGGAGCATTCACCATGTCCCAAAATGTTCTTGGACTGATTAATACAGACTTAACTAGTGAGTAGGATCAAGCATCGTCTAACATTTTGACAGACTTAAATAACTACGTGACGAGGTATAAGTCCAATGTCCATTTAGGCTCAGCACTTTACAATTTACGGTCCTGATCATTGAACTGAATCGCCCATCCTACTGGAGAAGAATATACAGCCATGAACTACAGACCATGGTGCAATTAGTTATTAAATTACATTAAGAAGTCATTGATAGGAGAGATAAAGCTGAAACTGTCAGAACAAATCTTAGAAAAAAACAGAGGCCCTAATGCATTGAGGCAACGAGTCACACTAAATAGCAGACACTTGTTTGTTGGCTATATTTCTTCTGGTTAAAACATTACTGCTGTAATTCCGTATTCTCACAAATAAAACAAAGTGCCCCAGGCGTATTAATGGCGCTTGAAACAAAAACTTTCTTATTAACACTTAGAACCAGTCAGTTCCTTAGTGTGACACATAGAATGCTCTTAATAAACTATTAACTGAACCAGTCAGTTCCTTAGTGTGACACATAGAATACTCTTAATAAACTATTAATTTTCTATTTTGTCGCTTTAGTTTTTTTTTTGCATTGATGCGCTGAGGAGCAGAATTCTCTGGTATCAGAGTAACTTCTTAATTCTTCGGATTCTGTACGTCAGCCGGTAAAAACGGAACCCTTGTAGAATCACTTTTTTGTCTGTCCGTCAGCTATCCAACTGTTCAAAACTCTTTGACTCAGGAGCGGTAAACGTATGAAGTTGAAATTTATATCATAAACTTAAGTCTACAGAACTTGGATAGTGTGAAAATATTAAGCTTCTAAGCCAATGCAAGGTACGCCCATTTACGCCACATATTTTAATGCAGATTCACCCATTAAAATCTACAGGGTAGAATCATTAAATTTGGCCACAAGAAAGGTTCCGCAGTACAAGCAATTTAATTTCGTTTTGTTTATTAATATCTCACTTGATTTTGTATTAGTTATAAATTTTTCTAATGCTGCACAAAAAAAAGAAAAAAAATATCAAATGGACGTAAACAAATAGAGCCCGCCTCCACGTGGCGGGACACGGGCAACGGTGTGAGTGGGGACGGGAGCCGGTGTGGTGTTACTTTCAGTCACTTCGGACCCCGGACCCAGTCACAGTGGCTAAGTGGCAACATACGACCCACCATAAGAAATTAGACGGTGGGTCATAAAATATAAGCAGCTAGTGAAAAAAAAGTACAAGCAAAGGGGAAAAAATGCGACAATCGGCAATTTGTAAACATATCACATAAAAAATTATTCTCTTGTCATTTGTTATCCGACTTTGATGCTGCATCTTAGAAAGTCTTGGAATCCCTGGGACCGATACCTCGTATGTATGAATGTGGATAACAGGCAAAAATCGTCGAGATCCTCGATCCCTGTAATGGATGAATTGTCTGTATACGTAATTGAGTTTGTAAGAAACCCTCACGTGGACGGTTTCTTGGATACAAATACATTTTGTACAAAAGGAGATACTTTTTCTTATTGTCACGACAAATGTGAGATTCAGCACTTCCACTCTTCCAGTGTACCAGGCCGCTGAGAAGTGTCCTGTGGTCGCGTGGAGCTAGCTCTGCGTGGCAGATGGCCCCGCCGGGCGACACCTCCTCCAACCGCTGCGGGCCCGTCCGTAAATTGGGAGTCGGAATGGATCCGTGAGGCGGCGCGAGGCGACATTTGTTATCTCAGCTGCGTGGGCGGAAACTGGTGGAAAATCGCGCCGCCGCAGGCTGCCCGTGGCCCGGTGGCGAGTCGTGTGCGCGCCATTAGCGCGGGATTAACGCCGATAGCGCTGACAAATGACGGCCCCCCCTGCCGCCCACTTCTTTTTACCGCTATTTATTTATTTATTTTTGCCCTCAGAGGAGCCGGCGGTGTAACCCTTATCCGGCGGCTTCCTTCATTAGAGGGCTGCGAAGCGCCCCCCGCGTGTGGGGGCTGGTGGGCCTTATCTGCGGAACCCGGAGGCCAAGGGCGGCGCACCCGGCGCCCGAGATGCGGGGGCGGCGCCTTTGGGCCCTCCTGCCAGGTCGCCGACTTCCGCTGCCCTGTCGCCCCGCACGTTCCACTATCTCCCATGGGAACCGGTCGTCCTCTTTCTTCTACACTTTCAGCAGCTCCGTTAACGCGAGGCGAACATTTCATAACGAGACACTAAATTTTACCAGACGCGACTCTTTTTCGGGCGTTATCTCCTTGTTCCGGTGACCGCGGTGGTTCAACCGGGTTGAGCATTAGACTCCGGCGGTAGAGGTAGAGTACCGGTGGAGATTTTTCGTAGTTCCAATCGCTCCAGAAAGGCCCCACGTCCACACAGAGTGCTTCCAAACGACTAACGCGAATCTCTCCCGTGGATACATCACCCGCCCCCTCCTAGTGCCGCGGCGAAGAAACGCCTTACTCTATCTACAGTCAGGAGAACAGCCCGGTATCCGGCTTTTGCCACAGACTCTACCTTTCTTTCACCTTATCCCGGCGCTGATCTCGGACATTAGACGGCCTTCAAAGCGCTCAGCCGGGTAATGACGTTTAGAAATTATAAAATACTAGAATATTTGCGTTGTCTATAACCTAGACAATTAGGCTCCACCATCCGATACATTTTGTCCACTTACGCGGTCCCCACTGCGCAACGAAATTTGAAACGTCCCATATGAAAAATTATGAATTACTGTGCTGATAAACCCCTTACGTTTTTTGATTTTCAAACAGCTGAGCAAAACGCAACGTACTCAACAGTTTTCTCTTTACTTATTCTGATCATCACTAAACAGGCACACAATATTTTTAGCGCAACGCAATAATACTTTCAATAATCTCTACAAAAGAATGGCCCTGACTAACAAAAACCTATACCTTTCGTGAATCATTTACCTTAGCAAAATCTTCGTTACTTGAACTACTGAAATACAGCGAGCGCCAATACTGCCAGCTAAATAAAAGATTCTAACTATTGAAGGCACTAACTACTGATAGGCATAGTTAGCAAATGAAAGATTTCGTTAGAGAACAAACAATGTATTTATCTCAGTTTTCTCTTTACTTATTCTGATCATCACTAAACAGGCACACAATATTTTTAGCGCAACGCAATAATACTTTCAATAATCTCTACAAAAGAATGGCCCTGACTAACAAAAACCTATACCTTTCGTGAATCATTTACCTTAGCAAAATCTTCGTTACTTGAACTACTGAAATACAGCGAGCGCCAATACTGCCAGCTAAATAAAAGATTCTAACTATTGAAGGCACTAACTACTGATAGGCATAGTTAGCAAATGAAAGATTTCGTTAGAGAACAAACAATGTATTTATCTCAATAGCGTTCAAAAGTCATCATATATATATATATATATATATCAATTCATGGCATCCATCTTTACAAATTTCCTTTTTCTGGCGGACACACGTCCAGATCGTTCGCTTATAGTAACTTCTCAAAACTCTGGCATCTCTCTCTCCACATCCACCACGCTGGAGGCTCACCTCCAACTGCCCAACGCTACGCGCTGTACACATCCAGTTGCCCAACACTTTACAAGCAAATATTCCAACAATAAGACCAACAGGCCACAGACTGCACAGAGCGAAGTCAGCGATTTTCGTACAGAGCACTATGTGGCGTTACCAACATAAAAACCTAAACAGCCTACTTACAAATTTGACTAAGCAGTCGAGGCCGCGGACACCGTTGTACAGGCCGTACCAGGTGGAGGTGAGGCTGCGTGGAGGTATTATGTCCCATTTTTGTTTGAAGTACAGCTGTGATTACTTGTTGAAATTATATTGCATCAAATTAGAGAACGGAAAACTATAAAATATTAATTTTTAAGGAAAGAAAAAAGAAGAAAGGATAGATTGGTGTTGGAGACAGTTGTCTCTTCACCGGCGCTGGTAAGACAGCACTGATTTGCTAAACGACTTGCTAAGGACTTATAAATGGCGCAGTCTGTATTAATTGACCCTCAATGTAACATATTGCGCACACATAGGAAAACAAAGAAACTACTGTACAAATACACTGTTGATGAATAATTGCTGGAAACAGTATCTACGTCGGCCATTGTGACCGAGCGGTTCTAGGCGCTTCAGTCGGGAACCGCGCTGCTGCTACGGTCGCAGGTTCGAATCCTGCCTTGGGCATGGATGTGTGTGATGTCCTTAGGTTGGTTAGGTTTAAGTAGTTTTAAGTCTAGGGGACCGATGACCTGAGAAGTTAAGTCCCATAGTGCTTAGAGAAATTTTTAAACAGTATCTATCGTAAAATATCTAGAAGCAACTATCCTGAGCAACCTTAAGTGGAATGACTTCATAAAACAAATATTATGAACAGCGGAAGACAGACTGAGGTTCATAGGAAGAACCTGAATGAAATGTAACTCATACTTGAAGGAAGTGGCTTACAAGTCGCTTGTTCGACATATTCTTGAGTACTGTCCATTAATCTAGGATCATTACCAGGTACAGTAGCACTAACAGAAGATACAGAGGAGATCCAAGGAAGATTATCGTGTAGTCGGCACGAGAGCGTTACAGACATGCTAAACAACCTCCAGTGGCAGACGTTACAAGAGCGGCATTGTGCATTACGGAGAGGTTTACTATTGAAAATAGAGAGAAAAATGCCCGGGAAGAGTCGGAGAACGTACGACTTTTTCCAATATACATCTCGCGAAATGACCACGACGAGAAGATTTGACAAATTAGAGCTAATACAGATGCTTACCGGCAATAATTCTTCCCATGCGCAGCCAGCCGCTGTGGACGAGCGGTTTTAGCCGCTTCAGTCCGGAACCGCGCTGCTGGTACGGTCGCAGGTTCGAATCCTGCCTGGGGCATGGATGTGTGTGATGTCCTGAGGTTAGTTAGGTTTAAGTAGTTCTGAGTCTAGAGGACTGATGACCTCAGATGTTGAGTCCCATAGTGCTTGGGGCCATTTCTTCCCATGCGCCATTCGCGACTGGTGCATGGAAGGGGGGATCGTTAGTGCAAATGGTTCAAATGGCTCTGAGCACTATGGGACTTAACTTCTGAGTTCATCAGTCCCCTAGAACTACTTAAACCTAACTAACCTAAGGACATCACACACATCCATGCTCGAGGCAGGATTGGAACCTGCGACCGTAGCGGTCGCGCGGTTCCAGGCTGTAGCTCCTAGAACCGCTCGGCCACCCCGACCGTCGGATCGTTAGCAATACCATAAGTACCCTCCACTACACACCGTTAGGTGGCTTGCGGAGTATGATGTAGTTGTAGAAGTAGATCCCCTTATTTGTTAGGCTGACACACAGGGATACGTAACAGTCAGACGAGTCACTCCGCTGTGTTACTTGATGCGTAAGTCGCCAGACTACCCAACAAAGAGGGATAGTCAGCAATAGCAGCGTCTCTGAAAGTTTGTACGCGGAAAACCACAGAAAAATCTCGGAGCAGGTTTGTCCGAGGGACGCGCGCGTCGCTGGTGACATAGCCGCCTGCTGCAGTCATCAGTCGGCGCACCGCGACGCGACGCCGGCAGATAAGGCAGGCGCCTCTTTGTTTATTGCGGGCCACGGGCCGCGGCGCTTGTAGCGCATTCGTATGCACGCTGATAAGCGCATCGGGCTCGCTTTATTCGGTGCGTCGCCCCAGATGGTATCGCCGCAGCGTCCGCCGACTGCCCGCCCGCTCCCAGTCTCGACACGCGCCGCCCGTGCAGCGAAAATGTCCTACCATCTCTGGTAGTTGACTACAACCGTGTCAGCCCTGGGGAGGGTAGTGTCCTACCTGCTACATCAGCTTGCGGCGCCAAAAAGATCCGTATCGTTGGCGAAGAGTGACTGAAAGATCAGCCCTAGAGTATTGTTCCAGTGATGTAATTTTGTAGGCTTCCGTGGCCTGTGTCAGTCTTGATGAAATCACGTCGGTTTTTGGGCAGCTTTACTGTTATCACAAAAACAACTGTACCACCGGCGTTTCGACCAATTCTATGCAGTGGTTTTCTACAGGGTGTTCAAATGTTAGATTGTGTTGAAGCTCTTCGTTATATACTGTCTTATTCTGGTTGTCAGGTGAAAGCTGACGTCACATCCTGGGGTGCCTTTGCGCATTTCAAAGTAGAGTTGTAAAACTATCACAGGCTACCGTAGACCACCAAAAACATAGCTCTCAGCACCATGGGACTTAACGTCTGAGGTCATCAGTCCCGTAGAACTTAGAACTACTTAAACCTAACTAACCTAAGGACATCACACACACACACACACATGCCCGAGGCAGGATTCGAACCTGCGACCGTAGCGGTCGCGCGGTTCCAGACTGTAGCGCCTAGAACAGCTCGGCCACTCCGGCCGGTGTAGACCACCAAAAGTAAACGTATACTACGGTACTTTTCTTAGTATCCTTGGCCAATTAAGGTCGTAAACACATCACCTCTGCATTAGGTGTGTTGCACACCTATCGGGCGTTACCCGATCGCAATCTCTTTGTTCCCAAATGTGATTAGTGTCTTACTAGATTCTCCTAGAAACCGGAAGCGGCGATCCGTCCAGAAACAGAGTGAGTATGTGTAAGCGGTCCCATAGCATATAGAACTTTTTGTTCTACATAGTTATCTTGCTGCCTGTTACTTAAAAATAAGTAGTATTTACAGCAAAATAGGAATTTGTCAATGTTTAATTCAAGTTTAACTCGAAAACTGTTGATTGGTTTCGTGAAATAGGGGAGTATTACAGCAAAAATTTAAAAAAATACAGATTTATCACGTAGTGCTAGAAAATGAAATTTTCTCAAATAAAAGATAAAATAAAAAAGATATTCCACAACAAAAATGTACCAAACATAGCTTCAGTATTTCGTCAAGTTTTCTGTTATTTATATACAACTTTTTCACTTATCAATAGCAACACAGAACTCGCCGTTCATCCCGATGAACGACGTTCAATCGAGTACAAAATGAATATATATATATATATATATATATATATATATATATATTGTTTGTGCATGTAAACTGTAAAACTGTACAAGCATCAAAAGCAATTACTTTGATTGCAAAAAACCGCAGGAGTTACATTAACAACTATTCATTTTTACTTATAAAATGCAATTTATATTTTGAAATGACAGTGCACTAACATCGGACGATGTGCGGTTCTAATTAAGTGCAGATCAAATAAACGAACAAAAAACAAAGCCATGTCTTCGTCTTCCAGTTTCTCTCATACATTCATTTGTGTTTCTTTCCCTGCCAGTACGAACATCAATATTACCATTTACTGCGTCATTTATGCATTGTAACAAAAATACAAAACTGTAGTTTTGGTAAAGTGCAACTTAAGCTCGAAATAACGATTCCTGTAGACTCGGAGGTTGTACGGTAGGCTATTGCCTTGCTACTCTGTCTTGGGACTGGTGGACAATAGCGAATCGGTAGCTTGTACCCAGGGGTAGTGTCTTCCTGCAAAGAGAAGTTGACAGCTCTCTTGTGGCCCCTTGATACTGTTTATTTGTTAATTTACTATCAGAAACATAAATGTTACACGTAGTTATGACTATATTTAATTTTGCCGAAAACTTCGGCACTTCGAACGCGTTTTCTGTTCCTTGACGAGGTTCGTCTCTGTACAGGAGGCTCGTCAAAGTCGGCATTGAAGCATATGATGAACGGTCGCACTAAATATAGTCCTGATCAATGTAGTCCCATCTTGCTAAATTAACATTCGATCTGCCAACTCCAGATCTCAGTCCATCCGTGGACTTCAAAAAGTCATCCATTTCTCGTCAAAGCCAGGAGGTAGAGTTTCTAAAACTCTTTTCCAGCCATTGGGAAGGTGAGTTGTAACCTTCCATAGTTGTTACCTACCTCTTCAGCAGTCGTTCTAAGTCCCGCCGATGTTTTATGGAAATTCCTCATTGACTTCAGTCGTTGTGGATGCGCCTCGTGTCCAATCAGAGGATATATTCTCCCCCCCCCCCCCCCCACTTTCTTTCTTCATTCGCAGCTATTTGTTTTCTAACAGGAGATGGTGCTATTCCCGCTAGGTGGTAAAATCGTTCGGCTTTGTTTCAATTGAGATCAAAAGTCCATAAATAATGCTTGGCTAATGACTGCAGTGAAACATGCTAGGAGCGTCAGTGAAATATTGACTCTTGCCATATTGTGATGCAGCCATCAGCTAAACAATATTTATGAACTTTGATAATGAATAAGTTAGACAGTCGAAACTGATACAACGAGTAATAACAGTTTGCAAGCATTGACTGAAATAAACTGTGTGTTAGAATGAAATTGCTCCTCACTGACGCTCCGAGTCAAGAAACTGGAAAACATGAACTACACAGTTTTTTGCATCCAGGATGATGTGAGTCGACTGCAAAGTCAAAACTTTGTCGAGTAGCAGCCTGGAGTACATCGTATTCCTCCGGGCACAGAATAGATTGTGACTTAAGTGAAGTAGCTTTTGGTAAATCAGTATTAGCATTCTATGCGATGAAATTTAATCTGCAGAAATAGTAACTTGGATGGTTCTGTGGCGTCTTGTTGATTTTTTTATTTGAACGGCCAAGAGAAGTTTCTTCCTCATACCACATAACACCCGAGCAGAATTTTAGTACTGAGATTTCTAAAATTCCATCGAGTAAACTGTTGGCACAATTCGCTTCTGATTCATGCTACTGCTTCTTCTCTAAAATCCGGCGAGTGTTGGAAGAATACGACGGAAGAAAACGTCGGTGTTAGGGAAGCTACTTTCGAATGACGATTGTCTTAGTGTTGCGGAGGGAAGTGTGTGGGTGGCGCGACTTCTTGGTCCGGAGAACGTGGCGAAGACAGCGGCGACGGCGGGCAGTGCGCATGTCGACAGCCGGGGTGCCATGGCCGCCAGTCGATACGGATGCTCCCGGCGGCGGTGTAGGGACGCCGACTCCCGTGAGTCGCCGAAGATGCGCTAATCTCGTTTGTCTTATTCTCACGATCCCTACGCTAGACGTACCGTGGTGGCACCTCAATGGTCGGACAGTCTTCATCGAATACAGCTTCTCTAAATTTCACCCAACACAGAGAAGTACGTCGTCTTCCTTCCAAGCAGTCCCACAGAAGCTACATATTCTTAGGGACTGTACCGACCTGTTACCATCCTAGCGGCGTGTCTGTCAGTTCGATCGATCCTGGCGTCATGCGTCAAGGCACTGGAACAATATGCATAAAATCATTCTGGGTGTTGGGCCGAGTCATTATAAACACTAAAACCACTATACCCCTCGGGGATTGTCTATGGAGCGGTCCTCCTAAGGCCAAGTAATTGCTAGATTCTGGGATAGTCTTCCTTGTCATTTTCTGGTGTGCCGCCCAAAGTATAGATGCCTACGGTGGGCTGGCTGCGCGATTGGGTTTTGCCTCAGACATTCGAGTAGGTGATTGATTGGTGGTCAAGAGCGAATCGTCAAGTTGTACCCCGAGGTAGCGTTCTCATGCAGCGAGATTTCGGCGGCAGTACTCTTGCGCCAGCTTGTTTGTACTGTTGGACCCTGTTTACTTGAAGCTAGTGGGTGGCAAATTCCGGCGGCACGTTCGAATGGGATTGCTGGTAGCCAGGCAGTCCGTAACCGCATATGACCAGGACTCAACAGTACCAAGCTATGAGTTGGTCATTGTCTACACACTTGGCAGTTCTGTGAGCACTGATTGCAATAAACTTTAAAGTGAAACTATACAGTTTCACCAAATACTGAATCTTAATTGTTCCAACACAGGTTTAGCATACTAATCAAAACTTAATCGTTCACGGAAGGACTTTTATGAGAATTTGACTGAAATGGGCTCTATAGTGAAACTATATTCTGGGTGTTTTGTTGGTCTTACTACCTTCTCTGTCCCATTTGCCCAAGGTGTATCAAAAGAATGACTGTCGATAAACTTTCGTATCATTTCTAATTCGCCGGCAGCTGTGGCCGAGTGGTTCTAGGCACTTACGTCCGGAACCGCGCTGCTGCTACGGTTGCTGGTTCGACTCCTGCCTCGGGCATGGATGTTTGTCATGTCCTTAGGTTACTTAGGTTTAAGTAGTTCTAAGTCTAGGGGACTGATGTCCTCAGATGTTAAGTCCCATAGGAAATAATACGTTACCAGATTCTCCTTCGAAAGTACGCTTTCAGAATTTCGGCAGTAACTCGATACACAACACATCTCTTGTAGAGACTGCCACTGGAGTTTGTTGATCATCTTCGTAACGTTCTTCGTTGGATCTCTTTCCTTCTCTCTCTCTCTTATTTTTTTTTCTCTCTCTCTCTCTCTATCTCTCCTGTTAATCCTAATTGAAAAGAGTCCCGGCTTGATGGCTTCATAAGCCATTTCTTACGTGGATGAACTGTATTTCCTTAAGATCTGCTAGTGAATATCAACTTGACATCTACTTTCCTACATTTTATTGTATGCCGTCATTCCATTTCAGATTGCTCCGGCCGTTTATTCCGAGATAGTTTACGGTTCTTGTTGTGTCCAGTGATTTCTCAACCATAGCATAATCGAACAGAAAAGGATCTCTTTCCGTATTTACGTGCGGTATGATACATTTACCTACATTCAGAGTCCACAACCAGTCCCCGTCTTGTCTTTTTGCATTTTTGTGGAGTTGGAACCTCACTATAGACGACAGCATATTTCTGAAACAAGCCTCATAGAGGCTCCGACGTTACACGCTATATCATTTATACATATCAAAATGACCCTATGTGGTACTTCAGAAATTGTGTACACCTGTCGATTTCATCCCGATAGGAATAGCATGCTGAGTTCTGTCTCTTAGAAAGTCGTGAATCCTGTCAAAATTTGGCCAGATACTCGGTAAGCTCATACCTTGCTCGCTAAACGATATATTCAATCACGAACAAAATACAGTGTTGTGAAACTGGATGAATCTCTTTGAAAAGCCCTCTACTACATGCAGAGCAACTTCACTAACACCCAGGAAGCAGAGGGAATGCTGGTAGACTTAATAGGTGAGACCGAACAGCGCCAGAAATGGATGGAAAAATATGTAGGCGAAGAAGAATATGAAGAAGAAAAAATGTAGTTAAATGGAATCAGTAAGTCTGACATTTGCCTTCTATTTGAGACGGCGGGAGGGGTCCTGGAAAGGCCGTCACGTATTTCTCGGGCCGCGCTGTGTGAAAACGCCGACAAACCCGTGTCGGCTGGCTATAGGGCCGGAATGCGGCGAAGACAGAGCGTCCACTGTGCGGGCCAGCTCCCGGTGTTGCCCTGGGAACAGCCGCGCCTCTGTGCCGACTCCCGGGATACGCATCTCGGCCGGCGCCAAAGCCCGCCATCGCACGGGTGGCGTCAGCTTCCCCACGCTTCGTCATACGGCAGCCTCTCAGTTCGAGTCTTACTTCCTAAGTGAGCCGAGGCCTAAGCTGAATAACAGTAAATAAATATAAAATTTATAACCTAAGTCGGAAGAGAAGACCAGCTACCTCTTCTCGGTTTGTTAGTTAAAAGCAGAACGGACAGATCCCTGGGTCGCAGTGTCTAAAGAAAACCCAACCACACTGAGTTCTACCTTCTACCCCCACGCTTCGAGCCATCGTCATCCATTGCACGGAATTCCGTGCAATACTGCTCAAAAGGAATTTGAGACACTAAAACACCTTATAGATGCACCCCTGTTACCTCACCACGATCTTACTACTGATTTTTGCATTTCAACAGACTCCTCAAACACAGCCCTTGGAGTTCATCTCTTTCAAGAGCTCATTATTCCAGAACGGTGAATGAGAAATTTGTGAATTAATATAGCAATGGAAACAATATCAGTAATAATGAGAGTGCTTCATTTTACTTTCTTTAGCAACGACAAAGAAAGGGGAACATGTTGTAATGTTCCCAGACAGCGAATCTGTTTCAGTTAGTTAACATTTCTACAGTGATTCTGTTGTTTCGCTTAGAATGCTTTTGGTGAACAAACGAAGATATTTTTAGAGATTAATACATCGCTCTTTGGTATTTTGGTTGCTGCCACAGACGTGCGCAGATGTATATTCGATCGGTAGGCGACATACTGAAATTTGGAATAAAGCATTTATCGGTCTTCAAATCAAATGGTTCAAATGGCTCTGAGCACTATGGGACTTAACATGTGAGGTCATCAGTCCCCTAGAACTTAGAACTACTTAAATCTAACTAACCGAAGTACATCATACACATCCATGGCCGAGGCAGGATTCGAACCTGCGACCGTAGCGGTCGCGCGGTTCCAGACTGAAGCGTCTAGAACCGCTCGGCCACACTGGCCGGCTATCGGTCCTCAAGTACAGTTGTTTTTATTTATTAATTACGGATACGACATATCGCGACCTAACTGAACTTCTCAGTACCAAACACTTAGCACCGGCAGACAGCAGAGATTTACTGGATGTCGCCTGCTAATAAGACGTGACGGAAACGAGACGAGACGAGAGGTAAGACTTCGATTAATTTTCACCGAATTCCGGCGCTTTCATGTAGAACAGTAGTTCAGAGCCTCCAGCTACGGGATCACGAGAATATCAGCTGTCACTTATTAGTACTAACTATAGTAGTATTCGGCTTTTATGATTTGGGTAATCCATGGGAAACACAAAGGTACCAGCTTTGGTCATTCAATGAAGTCTAATGGTTCTATCAAAAAGTACAGTAAGTTTATCATCTGGAAGAAAAGTCATGTAAGTGTGATATTAGATCGCTGATGAGCTGCAGCCTCTTACGCGGCTTTGTCTTGTGTACTCCTACCACGAAATGTCCCAAAACATCGGCGTCGCCTTCGGGAAACGTTTCATATCTGGCGCACCCTCAGCAGCGGTCACCACAAGAGGCACACAGCGGCGCTTTAGGGCGCTCGTTTTATTTTGTGGCCGCTTATTTCATTCCAGGAATACTCCCCGCGCAGAGGGGCGCCCTTTTACGCGGACCGTGACTGCCCGCCAGTGATTAATAAGCCGTAGAAACGTGGCAGCTCCCGAGGAGACGCGCGCGCAGAGAGGTGTAATATGAGTTAGGCCGGAGACTGTGTGTACAATCTGCTGGTAATTACCGTCAGCGCTGCCGGATGTTTGCGGGCCGGCCAGTAGAGGCCGTGACTAATGTTTTCACGTCAGCCGGTAGCGGGCGGGTGATTAATGCGCGGCGGCGCGCTGAATTATGGGGTTTATCTGGACAGCGCGGGAGGAAGGCCCACGGTAGCCGCTGCTCTCGCCTCGCCGCTGACCGACTGATTAACCCGCGGCGGCGGCGGCGGCCAGAGCGCACGGATTTACTGTCCAGAGATGTCTCAGCGGGGGCTCGCGGCCAAAAAGTGGCCGCCCTGCCTTTCAGGTCCTCCTATCTGCCTCTTATTTATAATTAAGTAATATTTCGCGGTGACCTCAGAGACACAACACGTCTTTCCCGTGGAAGGCCGCTGTCCATATTTCACAGCGCTGGCCGGGATGATTTCCAAAGCTTCCGGAGTTACCTGCGGAAAAGACACAGTGAGCTCGAAAAATATACAATAGCACTTTCTTCCGTGTGACCCAACTCTTTACTTGGCTTGACATCTACATCATTTTTAGTATACCGCGTCGATTATAGGCACGGGAAAAACCGACCGGTTAAAACCGATGCCGGTACTTTAGTTTCGAGTAACCGGTATTTTTAGGTATTTGTTTGGTCTCGGTTGTAACAGACTTTTTATTATTTAATCGCAACAGGGTGAAAGACCGAAATATCAATCACCCATAGCAGCTGTGCTAACATTTTTCTTTCCCTTTATAGAGAACGAGTAATTTTTATTTGTAATATTTGCATTGCTTCGAAATCTTGCGTTATTACAGAAAATGGGAGAAGTGATCAGGGCTGCCGGCCGGGGTGGCTGAGCGGTTCTAGGCGCTACAGTCTGGAACTGCGCGACCGCTACGGTCGCAGGTTCCAATCCTGCCTCGGGCATGGTTGTGTGAGATGTCCTTAGGTTAGTTAGGTTTAAGTATTTCTAAGTTCTAGGGGACTGATGACCTCAGAATTTAAATCCAATAGTGCTCAGGGCCATTTCTGAACATTTTTTTTTTATCAGGGCTATTTTCATAACAATGCTGACAGAAACGAGTAACACGTGACATTAGAATTGGTACAGCATTGCTGAGACGATAATATGCCTATTACCATGTGGCGTCGCCTGTTACACGGTGCACATGTAGATGCAATATGCGAGACTTGCCCCTTTTCGTCTCCAAGCCAATGCCTCACTTCGGTCGTCAGACATCAGTTGTAATACAGGAAGGCACCATCCCTAGTCTGGAAATATGTTACGAAGTGCGCTATCAGGGAAATCCAATGCTCCATTTGCTTTAAATGTTTAAAAACGGGAGAAGCCACAACAAACTTGTGACATAATATAAATAGAAAACTTAGAGCGTAACAGTACAATCATACGTACAATAAAAATAGAAACCAGCCAATATGCTGCATGTGTCTACGTAATACGCCTTGCTTGTACCAATGAAAACGGACAAATTAACACAAAAATAGAGTTTTTCAACCTCATTTTTCATCCTATAGCACTAACTCCCTTTATGTCCAAATAGTGGTATGATTCCCGGTTACAGTGTGACATTTGAGCGGAGTTTCAAAAATTTTGAAGCTACAGAGAGAATACTGGTGATTTTTTTTTGTGCTAGTCAGCTATATATAACTTTACGAAAAAAAGGACCGAAAAGTGGACGGACTAAATTTTCTTTGGTCTATTTGATTTAATATTTTGATCTACTATGTATCTCGAAACTGAGGGAGTTAAAATTATTCCATGTTTTCTACATTTATTACAGGAAATAATAGGTAGGAATAAAAATAACCGAAAATCGGTCGTTTCAGGATACGTTTATGTCGAGCGGTTTTAACAGTCCGTTTCAAATGACGTTGAAAAGAAAAAACGATAGAAACGAAGCGATAATCTCCATCCCTATCGTCGATTCATTCATCTTTGACACTTTTTGGTCCATTTCAATTGTTTGTAGGATATACTCAAGAAATTAAAGCCCTCCACTGTATCGACACTAACAAGCCGTTGGTGTTGTGGTAATCATTGTGGTAAGTAACTTCCTGGCGGATTAGGACACAGTGCTGCACCGGGACTCAAACCTGGGACTTGGTACTGGCGGAAGTAAAACGGAGAGCGCGTTGTGAATCACGCCTGGATAGCTCAGACGGTACAATATTTTTCCGCGAAAGTCAAAGGTTCGAGTCCCGGTACGGCACACAGTTTTAATCTGCCAGGAGGTTTCAAATCAGCGCACACTCCACTGCAGAGTGAAAATTCATTCTGAAAGTGTGAGTAGTGTTTGTGTAGACTGCTGTTGCTACTGTAACACTACAAATGGGTATTCTTGTCCTTCTTGGCAGTCAAATGCTGGTATTAAATTATTTTCCACTACTAAGGGTCAAAGCGGCCACCTCGATGACAGTCAGCGAAAACCGGCGTTTTGCTGTTGTACATGTCCATATCATGAAGTGTCAGACCAAATGTTAAGCGAAACTCTTTGGTTCGGAGTATCCCCGTATAATATGAGACAGGACCAGGTACAGCACATCTAACCTAACAGACGCGTTTCTTGGGGAGAATATAAGACAAATAAAGAAGTACGGTCCTTGCCAAAGCCAGCCGAGTAACCGGCCGCTGCCGTGTGAGCACAGACGCCTCGCACCTGTCACGCGCCGGACGTCCCCGCTGACAAGAACACCTCGGATGACGTGCGGGCCCCGTTTCCGTCGCCAGCTCCCGTAGGAGTCTAAAACGCCGAGCACAAGGAAAATTCCCGGCGAGCCGGCGGCGGAAAAAGCGCCTTCCTCGTTTTATCTGATCCCGCGGCAAGAAAAATGTCGCCGGCCCGGTGGTTCTTAACGATGACGGACACCGGCGGCGCGCGCTCTAGCGGCGGAGGTCGTTAAGTGAGACTGCGGGCGATTGCTATTTTGTAGCAGTACGCGCCGACGAGGGGCAGCAGATAATGCGCCGCTGCCGCCGTAAGCCGTGGAGCGGGATAGAGGAGGTCGAAACAAGCTGTGGCGACCACAGCCGATCAACCAATACTGCGCCTCATTCTTTATATATAGTATATATATATATATATATATATATATATATATATATATATATATATATATTCCTGGAAATTGAAATAAGAACACCGTGAATTCATTGTCCCAGGAAGGGGAAACTTTATTGACACATTCCTGGGGTCAGATACATCACATGATCACACTGACAGAACCACAGGCACATAGACACAGGCAACAGAACATGCACAATGTCGGCACTAGTACAGTGTATATCCACCTTTCGCAGCAATGCAGGCTGCTATTCTCCCATGGAGACGATCGTAGAGATGCTGGATGTAGTCCTGTGGAACGGCTTGCCATGCCATTTCCACCTGGCGCCTCAGTTGGACCAGCGTTCGTGCTGGACGTGCAGACCGCGTGAGACGACGCTTCATCCAGTCCCAAACATGCTCAATGGGGGACAGATCCGGAGATCTTGCTGGCCAGGGTAGTTGACGTACACCTTCTACAGCACGTTGGGTGGCACGGGATACATGCGGACGTGCATTGTCATGTTGGAACAGCAAGTTCCCTTGCCGGTCTAGGAATGGTAGAACGATGGGTTCGATGACGGTTTGGATGTACCGTGCACTATTCAGTGTCCCCTCGATGATCACTAGTGGTGTACGGCCAGTGTAGGAGATCGCTCCCCTCACCATGATGCCGGGTGTTGGCCCTGTGTGCCTCGGTCGTATGCAGTCCTGATTGTGGCGCTCACCTGCACGGCGCCAAACACGCATACGACCATCATTGGCACCAAGGCAGAAGCGACTCTCATCGCTGAAGACGACACGTCTCCATTCGTCCCTCCATTCACGCCTGTCGCGACACCACTGGAGGCGGGCTGCACGATGTTGGGGCGTGAGTGGAAGACGGCCTAACGGTGTGCGGGACCGTAGCCCAGCTTCATGGAGACGGTTGCGAATGGTCCTCGCCGATACCCCAGGAGCAACAGTGTCCCTAATTTGCTGGGAAGTGGCGGTGCGGTCCCCTACAGCACTGCGTAGGATCCTACGGTCTTGGCGTGCATCCGTGCGTCGCTGCGGTCCGGTCCCAGGTCGACGGGCACGTGCACCTTCCGCCGACCAGTGGCGACAACATCGATGTACTGTGGAGACCTCACGCCCCACGTGTTGAGCAATTCGGCGGTACGTCCACCCGGCCTCCCGCATGCCCACTATACGCCCTCGCTCAAAGTCCGTCAACTGCACATACGGTTCACGTCCACGCTGTCGCGGCATGCTACCAGTGTTAAACACTGCGATGGAGCTCCGTATGCCACGGCAAACTGGCTGACACTGACGGCGGCGGTGCACAAATGCTGCGCAGCTAGCGCCATTCGACGGCCAACACCGCGGTTCCTGGTGTGTCCGCTGTGCCGTGCGTGTGATCATTGCTTGTACAGCCCTCTCGCAGTGTCCGGAGCAAGTATGGTGGGTCTGACACACCGGTGTCAATGTGTTCTTTTTTCCATTTCCAGGAGTATATATATATATATATATATATATATATATATATATATATATATATCTCGAGGATCATCTGCAACATTTCATTTTCTGGACGCGGTAGTGTGCTATTCTTGTATGCTGTCGCGATCGCTGGGGCCTGTATCGGCAAATTGGAGGTTGATGTTCGGCCTCTGGACGTTTGTTTGTTCTGTCTTTCCCTAATCTTCCTAAATAGGCAGTGGTCGGAAACGAGTAGGCTGATTTCTGTGACTGGTAATTTCCTAATAATGGCCATTGGTTTCCAACATCCGTAGCAGATATTATCTGGATGGACTGAAAGTTAATTTCGTGAGGTCTTTTTGGGGCTTGCGATATTGGGGAGACCTCATGGCGTTGATGATGATGGTGACCATACGTTTAGGACGCTAAACGGAGAGGTCATCAGCGTCCTTGCTTTACATGAATGCATGCAAGAAGCGGGGGCGGGGGGGGGGGGTGTGAAAATCTATTAAAGTAACAAAAAAAACAAAAAACGAGTTGTATCGACATACAAGTTCTGAAATTACAACCCTGACATTGACAGATTTGTAGAGGACCAATCATAGAAATCAGACGAAACACACCAAAAAGCTGGATACAGTCAAAGATATATATTTAGAAATTGTGGTTGAAGTGGGAAGTGTGGTCTCTCTGGGGCAGAGTTTGTGTTTTGTGATAGTAATGCTTCCAGAAATCCAAGCTAGTGATCCAGTATGACCAGAAAGGTTACTTTTCCAGTACAGGAAACCTGCGACGCTCTCGAAAGTGCGCTCTGGTTGCGCGAGCGTGCGATCCTCCTTGTGGCTTCGCTTTTTATCCCCATGAGTGTTGTGTATTAGGGACTGTGGACTTGTCGGCAAAAAGATGCCTTAGAACAGAAAGTGAACCAGTAACTAACTGGAGGTAGTGCTGGATAAAAGTGACGGACTTGTCTAAGGTTAACTGAAGGCTATAAATTTCATTTGTTTCTAAGCAAATGTGAGTCTGGTATTTTGCGTGGCTCGTTCCCCACTGGCTTTGTTGTCGGGGGCCGCGCGGGATTAGCCGAGCGGCCTCAGGCGCTGCAGTCGGACTGTGCGGCTGGTCCCGGCGGAGGTTCGAGTCCTCCCTCGGGCATGGGTGTGTGTGTTTGTCCTTAGGATAATTTAGGTTAAGTAGTGTGTAAGCTTAGGGACTGGTGATCTTAGCAGTTAAGTCCCATAAGATTTCACACACATTTGAACATTTTGCTGTCGGAAGTTGCTAGGAGCCAGGTAGAGGTCGTGTACCAACTGTTAGTGTGCAGTAATCGGCACTCAGAATCTTAATTAAAGTGGATGGATTGTAACAGGACCTTTAATTTTTGACTTTGGAGTAGTGAGAAGCTTAAATGTGCCTCGTCGATCAAAGCGAGCTTGGTCATCGTTTTTTAGGCTGCTTTGGAACCGCCAAAAACGTTTCCCCGTAAACCTCGGGAGCGGCACGTCGTGTAATTCATCCCGCTAGCCACACATCACCAAGAGTATCTGGATTCCCGTTTAGGCCGCAGGTAAAGTTTCGGTTGGTCCGAGAAACGGATGAAAGGAACGTTTCACATCTTGCAGTCAAGCCAAACTGGGTCTAATCGAAGAGTGCCTTTTTAGTTTTAGGATAATGCAACTGCGTGTGGTTAATATGTTTATTTACTTCTTCTGGATGAAAAACTTCAAAGAATGACATAGTTTTCACTCGGTTCTTAGTGACTGGTTTCGAACGTGTTTTTCATTTTCAAGAGAACAAATAGATGTATGCTCATTGATAGATGACAAAAATTATCTAAATAAAAATAATTATATCTTATAACGGCGATCAAAAAGTTTCAGTCCGAAGGCCGTGCAATCCAGAATCAGTATGTCAATTAGTCAAAATCACCCCGCGCACTAAGACAATCGTCCCATCGACGGCAAAGGTTCAAGATAGCTGTTTTGTAAAACGCCATGTCCGCAGCGTGATCGGCTGCTGGACATCTTCGTCTGATCGGAACCGTCAACCTTTCAAGGCCTTTTTTAAGGGACGGAAGGCAGTGACAATCGCTTGGGGAGATATCAGGACTATAGGAACGGTGTTCGAGTGCCTACCATTTCTGCGTTCTACATTTAGGAGATGAGGAGGTGCATTATCATATAGCAGCGGCACCCCTTGTCGTAGTTTTTCCCGAAGTTTAGGATTTTCGGCAGACATGCTGTCGCATACACAATCTTCAGTCTCCTACGGATGTCTTCCTGTATTTGTCCTTCGTCAGCCAAGAAAAGAATAACAGAACGTTGGTCCTGTTTGCACGCATTCGCTAATAACGTCGCCATAGTTCACGTTTCCGCATGTATCGTACGTTCTTCGGAAAGGTAAGAATGCTCCGCTAGTCTTTTGTCTACATGTCGGTGCTTATGCACCAGCGTCGGATTCGCGCTACATTGCATATACGCTGCAGCAACGCCCTCAAACGGAAACGTTTTGATCGCCCCTTACATAACTTGTTTTCAAATCGGAACAAAAAGTATAAAATAATTTCTCCGAACCCCATATAAATAATTCTAAAATATCTTGCTTGTAAATATCTAACAACTATGACAATACTTCTAAGATTCATAACGGGAAACATGGGGCACATGCAGTACATCATTGATGCGTGAATAGTTCACATCCTAACAGTTATCTATTGCATGTGTTACACGTTTGTCGTTTTAGAAGTACTGTCACAGATATTAAAAAGTCACAAGCACTTATTTTCATGACTATCTGTACGGTCTTAGAAAAAGAAATTATTTTATACTTTTTAGTCCAGTTTGTAAACACGTGCACCAAATTTTTTGGTAATAACTATTTTCTGCTTTTTATTAACTTTTTATCTACAGCTACACCCAAGTACGTGTATGTGGCATATATTGAACCCATTTTCTCCTACTCCTCTTCCTGCCCTTGTCCTCTTCCCCTCGCTCTGCTCATTCATGCCCTTCAGCTCGCATACTTCCTGGAATACATTTCGATACTACCTGCACAATACACTGGTCGTGCAGAAAAGCCGAGATGTCAGGTGCTACAGATATTTTTCATCCCGACCCCTACCGAATAGTTCAACAAGAAACCGAGTTAATACTGCATCTCTAGCTCATGGGGAAGTTTGTTTAAAATCAGTTGCAAAATTTGTAATAACAGAAATGACAGATAAGAAAGAGACGTAATAAATACTTGTAAAAACCATATACCTTGCACAGCTGTAAAGGACATGATCGTCAATGGATACAATCAAGCACAAAACGTATAAACGAAAATTTTTGACGGCCTTTATAAATGTCACGAGACTGGTTTACCAGACAGTCAGCTTCCCTCAAAAACTGAATGGAAGTTTTTCGTCAAGAAGTGATTGCAGATTGCAGTAGATGCTAGCGATGTAACACCTGCTGTGTGGTACACAGCAGAAACAGCAATGTGGCGAGATGGGTATGTTTACGAGGAAAATCGCCGTGTGATCAGAAGTTCCCTGGAGAGGCGGCTGAGTTGGGAGCTGGTGCAGGAGTCTACTGTGGGGAGTGGCGGCCGGCGTCTGGCGCAGGGCGGGTCCCCGGCAATGTGATTTCGCTTAATGCGGCGCCGGGACGTCCTCCCTTTCTTGCGACGCCAGGATGGCCGGGCGCCACACCCGCCGACGCCGACGCCGTCCATTAGAGAAGACGTGGGCGTGGTGGCGGCGGCGGCGCCGGTACAGCTCACCGCAAAAGCCCGCGCCACGCGCGTGCTGCTGCAAAACACTGTACCTCCTGCCCCGCAAATACCGCAAGCGGGCAGAGTCCTCAGCATGAAATGAGATGTGCTGTAGAGTCTCAAGGGGAAAAATATGCTGTGCTACTGTCGAACATTATCAAGCCACAAATTGATATATGAAAGACGTTGTAGAAAAATCATTCATACAAATGGATGTCAAAAGGTAAGTAGATGTGAAATCTATGTAACATGAAATGTAATAAGGGGAAGAGAAGGAAAGGGAAAGGCTGAGTGGGATATCGTTACAGCATTCCGCACAAAGCATTGTGGTAATGTAAGGATGAAAGTTAACAATTTGTGCCGGACTTAGCGCTTCTCATGGTCGGTTGCCTTAACCGCTTCGGCCATCCGGACACGGTCTCTAAACGACTCAGAGTTCCAGCTTAACTACCGCACGCTGCAATGCAACTTTCCTCGTCTATTAAACTCAATACTAGCAAATCCTGATTCCCGTAGGAGTTCAGATAGTATTTCTGCATTCGCGCTGTAACAAACGTCGAGGAACAGTTATCCTTTTTTTTCAGAAATATAGATATCTGTCGGACTTGCCTGACAGGGAAGAAAAAAATGTTCAAATGTATGTGAAATCTAATGGGACTTAACTGCTAAGGTCATCAGTCCCTAAGCTTACACACTACTTAACCTAAATTATCCCATGCCCGAGGGAGGACTCGAACCTCCACCGGGACCAGCCGCACAATTCATGACTGCAGTGCCTGAGACCACTCGGCTAATCCCGCGCGGCCGTCGGGGAAGACGCCACTCAGATATATGCTAATGTGAAATCTGTGTTTCAGTAAAATACAATCCGAATCATTTTCTCCTTTCTCTAAAATACAGGGGATCAGTCGTTTGTTGCAACACAAAGTGAAATGAATACATTATATTAGCATTAGCAAAAGCAGTAGCGAGGCTAAGATTCACTGGAAGAAACTTAGGACAAAGTACCTTGTCAACAAAAAATTCGGTCGACCATAGCAGACGATACGAAAGAGAGTTGCGCATCATGGATGGGATTACTGTTGTAACGCCTACAAGAGTCGAGAAATACATTACTACCTCTCACATGCGTCTTGCAAAATGATCATGTAAACAAGATAAGAGGGATTATAGATTAAATTGAGACGTACTGATGGTGTTTCATTGCACTGACTTTTCGCGAATGGAACGGAGAAGAATGGAAAAGATGGCATCGTATATGCGACGCCTCCTACAAAACTATTGAGAAACATGTGAATCGCGTATGGAGGGAAGGAGGATAGCATTAACTTTCGCCCAATTTGATGTTCAACTAGTTCAAATGGCTCTGAGCACTATGGGACTTAACATCTGAGGTCATCAGTCCCCTAGAACATAGAACTACTTAAATCTAACTAACCTAAGGACATCAGACTCATCCATTCCCTAGGCAGGATTCGAACCTGAGACCGTAACAGCAGCGCGGGTCCGGACTGAAGAGCCTAGAATCGCTCGGCCACAAAGGCCAGTTCCATCAGAGAGGTCGTATGAATTTAACATTCGTCCGATGGAATATCAGTCCCTACAAAACAGTACTAAATGCAGTTTCTAGAAGCTACTTCTGTTATTCCGCAAGCTGATCAGTTTCCTTGGTCGTAAAGAAAACTAATGTGTACATGTACTTACGGAGCGATGTGATTTAGTCGCTGGACTCTTTTGGGATGGTTGATGGAAGTTCGCATCATCTGGCCACATCAAATTTTGTGACTCAGGGTTCTCCCAAATCCGCATGGCGATTCGAATTGTAACAAAAGTGACTCGTTTTCTCTCTCTCTTCTCTCTCTCTCCCTCTCTCTCTCTGCTCATCTGAATCGAAAGGTAACATTCTTCGCTATTCTTGCACTTGCACCAACAGCCCACTTGTCGCGTAACCTTTACCAACTAATAAATTTTGTTACGTTTTCTATTTTCAGTTATGTAAATAAATATACAGTGTTTGTCTGGATGGTCGTTTCCGTAACTGCTATTTTTTTTTTTTTTTTTTTTTTTGTCGTAACGTAAGTATACCGAAGTTTAGAGGAGTGCTACGCGAGACGCGTTTCGCTTTTATAAATAGAGCATCACCAGGGGACGTTGTGGAAATGTACTATAAACGATATCCCACTACATTTTAAATCTCACAGATTAAAAACAGAGTTTGCTGATGACTGTGGTATACAGTGTATTATTTTTATCATCTTCCTGGAGATGTGGTCCATCTATTCAGCGTTAAAAAAAGTCTATTTGTTTTTATGCCGTACTGTTTCGCTTCCTTTTATTTACGCAGCATCCATAGTAGCGCTAATAGATGTTTGTTGTTTCCATGATATAAATGTGTTTTATAGTATTTCTAGATGCGTTACTAATTATAGTTTTTTCATGATTCACTTACAGATGGGTACTAGGCTCCAAAAAGTTGTTTCTTTCCTGCTAATAAGAAAATAACGAAAAAAATCTAATCTAGTAAGATATCTGGAAACATTACTGAACACCACAAATATATATTAGGGGCTAATAAAGGAAGCAAATCATAAGACACAAAAAAGCCTATCATTTATTTGCATCGAAGAACCACATCTCTAAGAAGACAGTAATACCAATATGCAGGATGAGCATATCTGGTGTAACACTCTCTTACACTGCAATATACTTAAGACAGAAAAATTACAGTTTCGGGGATACGAACCCGTGTTCTTCATCACTTTGCTTCTGGTCACGCTGTACTCTGGTTAATTATTCGCTATTAATGCTGGCGGCGTAGTACTCTCCTTTCCCCTTTCGGAAGCCTTAATGAGGGATATGAAGCTCGGGACTTCATCGCTTCCAATAAGGACTGCAGTGAAGCGACAGCGCACCTGCGAGACGAGAAAGCCGACCCGACAAAAGGCGGCGCTGTGGGAACTGGAAACCGCAGAGCCGCGGGCTTCGAACGGTGGACCTCGCCGCAGAACCTCTGGAGTCTTGTCTCTCTCGGCCGCTCCCCCCTAGGGGCCTCATTAACCGGACCACGGCGCGGTTATTCGCCCGAACGCCCTAACTCTTTTGCTGTGGACTGGTAGCGTGTCGCAGTGAGCTTCGAGTTTGGTGCAGAAGTGCTACCGTCGAGCGCCACAAACTAGGTATATCTCATTCTGGATCTGACGCTGTGTTACCTTCTTTATTGCTACCGCTATGCTGCAGGAGACAATACAAAATATTCTTGAGCGAGAACACATATCGGTTTCATTATAAAAGAGTTTCACTTAAGCATTTAACATCAGCTATCTCCAAAAGTGATAGTTACAGTGCGCACAAAATAACTTGACTCGTACCTTCGCGGACGGCGCGATAGGGGAGGGAACAATATTAGTAGTGGGGGCTCCATTGTGAACAGGCACCGTACGGTAGGGGACGCGGAGTTCAACAGCAAATGCTTACAGACAAACCTTGCATATCTTGTAAGCTACAACCAGTAAGTCTGTAAACAATCGTATTCACAGATTATGTATTCGACGAATTTGGACGTTCAAAGTCAGCAGTTTTCATTAGAATGTCGAAGAAAAATTAGTTTAATAAACAAAGGATCCGCCAAAGAGAACAAGATCAATCACACACTCCCAGAATGAAATCTCATAAAACAAAGAAGGGATGAAAAACGAACGACATCGACACCGAAGTCGTTAGAGACAGAGCACTAGCTCGGATTATGCCAAGAATGGGGAATGAAATCGGCCGTGCCCTTTCAAAGGAACCACCCGGGCATTTGCCTGGAGCAACTTAGGGAAATCACGGAAAACAAAAATCTGGGTGGCCGGAAGCAAGTTTGAACCGTCGTCCACCCGAATAAGAAATACCCAAGGAGTTGTAATTAGCTAATAGCGAAAAAGCGTGAAATACAGTGTTCATTTCAAAAATAAAAACAGCCTTCAGAGGACAATGGCTTCCCTGGATAAATTTTTAGCGACCATGATACCCATACATACAAAAGATAGCAGATAATATCGCTTATTACAACCCTGAAAAAAGTAAAATAAGGAAAATTTGTCAACTTAAAATTGTATGTCAATTCCTTGACAAGTCCTTCGGCAATATTACCTAAAAATTAAATTTTGTTCTTATTCCTGTACATCTGTCCAAAGTAGACACGTCTTAGGAACTACTTTTAGGTATGTTTCCCCTCCTACACCCCCCCCCCCCCCCGCCCCCCTCTCTCTCCTTCTCTATTCTCTTTTGTGAGAAACTGAAATACGTATCGGTTCTTGTAATCCTCTCAATAACACAATCTTTAATGAGATTTTCTCCTTCCTTTTCGCCTATTCTGACAAAATTTGATGATGGCTGGTCACAAACAACATTCCCTGCATACGGTGCATGAATACATCTGTGCCATGAAAACGCTCGAAGTGTGCAGCCGATCAACTGGGGTATCCTCCCCTTCGGAACAACAAGACATAATCGTCCAGCTCTCACGGTGAAAATGTGTTTTTTCGCTGGTGCCACGTTATTCTGAGCGAGCTGAAGCTACGGGTAGGCATTTTGTTGTGTTCCCAATTGTCTCACCTTTTATCTGCTGATGTAGTTAAGCACGTAATTTTCAAATAATCTTCGAAATACGTTGAGTGCAGGAGACTATGACGAGATCATTAAGAGATGGAGCACAAGCTGTGGTGAAGAAGAACGGGGAAGTCTTATCGACTTAAGGAAACCAAAAAAGTCTAAATACAGGCGTGAATGGGTTACAGGGACTATAGCTCCGTGCCTCCCAATCATCATCTCTCTCCTTGGAGGAGTTGGTACTGAAGTTTGTAGTGGTAGACAGTGATATTTTCACGTAAAATATATTTTTGATAACTTCTCGGGAACTGCAGTATTCGCTGTAGCGCTGCAATCAAGGAGTTGTATGAAGCAAAGGAAACAAAATGATCTTAATTGCTGGTACTTTATTTCGTTCCCACTTCAGCTTCACTGCTAATGCAGTGAATAATGAGTACGGGTACGTAACACGTGCGGTACTGCAAAGTGGTGGTGCGTCAAGATTTTGCTATAACGCTTGAGTATCATAAAATCACGTGATAAGGGCAGAGTTTCAAGTTAAAAGGGCCTGGGGTACAAGTTCACCTCGAAAAGCCTTGCTAAGAGGTGAGAGATAAGACGGAGTATTCACGCCCGGCAGCTGCCCAGTTATTTCCCTCGCGTCTCTCCGATCCCCTAATTAGCCTCGTATACTCGATGAACAGCGAAGGCCCAAGTCTGCGTGAAGACTTTCCAGGATGGAGGAAAGTGGTATAAAATCCTGCACCTTCTCGTTCTCACAATTAAGAAGTAATTAACATACGTATCTGATTCACTTACTTTCTCGGCAGATGTCAGACCTGAACTTCCAATTAGTATAATACGCAGATTTTGACGTGATCTGTACAGGCAATATGAAATGATGGCGTGATGTTGACGTATAATGAGCATTATTTTGCAGGGAGCTCTGCATATCATGTTAAAATGCGTTGTGGAAGTTCACCCATATCGACCAAAACAATAGCCTCAAAGATGAGGCTCAAATAATATTTCCTTACGAGCTACGGTAAGGAGAAGCACTAGAAGAGTGAAGGATGGAAGGAGACTGACGTCCTCTAATAACGCTATGTTACTACGTGAATGCCTGAATAAGGTGGAAAAGGTTGCGGAACGAAATAGACCGTGGCCACGTTTCAAGGTACCATGCTGACATTCGCCTGGACTTAATAGGGGAATAGGGGAATTTCGAGTAACTTGAATCCCGATGGTCGGATTGGCAGTAAGAGATCATTTCTCAAAAATATTTCTTGCTGAGTAGATCAGATTTATGACGAATAATGTTATATGTTTAAATACTAGAACTATAATTAATAGCGATAATGAATAAATAATACAGTACTGAAATGTTTTTCAGTCATCCTAAATGTCCAATGGATGAATACGTTGAAAGTTTCGTATTGTTGATTAACTTAAACTTCGTAAGGGTTTATTAATAAATCACGGACTAGTAACAGTAGTAATAAAAACTGTGAAGAGAAACCAAGAAATGAACTCGGTAAGCTGGTTCAAAGCAACGTAGGGTACACGACATGTGTAAACATGTAATGGTTCGCTAAGACGTAAAGGAATTACAGGCTGGCTACTTCTTCATAGTAAGTACGTTTGACGGCATTTGTCGCCACACGGTAGCAGTGCGCATTTCAAAAAGGTGTTCGGACATGAGAAGCGATTGAGTAACCGCCAAATTCAGAGGAGTTTTTCGTCAGCCGGTAGTTTAATAACCGTTACTGTTGACACTTCTTCAGCCTGGTTGTATTCGTTACAAGTGCTGCACACCTTAATAATCAGGGAACTTGTACGACATTGTTAGTAATACTGTTAAGCAACCAAACTGTCTGGAAATACACTGTCTCGCCAACTCAGAAACAAGGTAGTCATCTACAATATGGACGTCCAAGTATACAAATGCTTTCACTGCATGTGTATTTCCCATTCCCGGATTTTTAGTTTT
Organism: Schistocerca serialis cubense; assembly: GCF_023864345.2. NCBI lineage: Eukaryota > Metazoa > Arthropoda > Insecta > Orthoptera > Acrididae > Schistocerca > Schistocerca serialis. Next base: position 186,047,284 of record NC_064646.1, on the reverse strand, counting down.
GAACGATCTGTCGCCTTAACCCCTGTGACTGTCCATGTACACGACTCACGGCCGGAACCAAACTTCAAATATGTCGTCGTTTATGCGTCACAAATTGAACTAAAAAAAAAAAAAGTCGTGTGACTAGGGCCTCCCGTCGGGTAGGCCGTTCGACGTGTGCAAGTCTTTCGATTTGACGCCACTTCGGCGACTTACGCGTCGATGGGGATGAAATGATGATGATTAGGACAACACAACACCCAGTCCCTGAGCGGAGAAAGTTTCCGCCCCAGCCGGAAATCGAACCCGGGCCCTTAGGATTGACATTCTGTCGCGCTGACCACTCAGCTACCTTTTTTTTAACCATATACATTTATTTAAATATATTAACAACGATACATTTTTTAAAAAAGACATTTTATTCTATTAACCTGTTATATTCCTAATGTTAGTTAATATTACTGTCATTTTATAGGTTTTCGTTTTTATATTTTTCCTTTTTCGTTTTCCTCTTATTGATGTTCCTTAAACCCTTTTACATGGCCATTATCATCTTTTTTTGGGGTAGACATTGCAGGACAGGCATAACAGTTTATATTTAGCATCGATGCATAGATTTTGAGTTCATGTTTCTGTATGTGAAGCACTTGTGATGCCACAAGCACATTGTGTATTCTGGTTTGATCTCTTCCTCTAGTTTACACTGTTAGGTGGGAGAGTATGAGAGAAACATCACCATGATAGATGGAGCAGAAGTGGAAGAAACTTTTTTACATATACTACAGATTATCCGGGGGCGGACGCAACCTGCACTCGTAGACTTTATGTAATTCCCGTACGGTAGGGGGGGGGGGGGAGGGGGGGAGGACACTGTAATTGAAAGTTGCTGCTTCGTATTGGCGGACAAATACTATACAGCAATACCTGTGTCGTTAAGAAACACGATACAATGTTCGTTCGGCGTATCCGTGCAGAGCCTGTGTTGTTAAGATGTACGATGCCATATTGGTTCGGCAAGCCGGAAGGAACATTACATTGTACTTCTTAAGAACATAGGCACTGCAGTATCGTATTTAATAGACGTGTGTGTGTGTATTTTTTATTATTTATTTATTTACTTATTTTAGAGCAAGTTGCCATTCATCGCACCAGCTAAAAATTCAGGCTAAGTCATCTTGTATCCTGCTTCATACGTGTCAATGGATTTTGAAATCTTAAAAATAAGTTCTACTGACTTTCACTACCGCGCGGTTAGAAGCCCCATGTCACGGATTGCGCGGCCCCTCCCGCCGGAGGTTCGAGTCCTTCCTCGGACATTGGTGTTTGTGCTATTCATTGGATAAGTGAAGTAGTGCGTAAGTCTCAGCAGTTTGATCCCTTAGGAATTCAGACACAAACTAAACTGTTCCGCCTTACACCTTTGCGCACTGTGGAGCACTGACAAGCTACTGCAGCGCCGCTGGCACTTCGGCATGAGCAAAAGAGGCTCCACTCCCGAGCATTCATCAGATAAAATCCCGCGGCCGTGCCCCTGCGGGGAGGTCAGCGATAAGTCGGTACCCGCTAAGTGTCCGCCGGTCACTACGGGAATTACTCGGCAGCTCTAATTGGCCGCGTACAGCGGCAGCGATTCCTCCGGAATGTCACTGACCGTTCGCTCCGACAGAGACCGCAAGCCAATTGAGGCGAGCTGCCATAAAGCCGGCCTGAGCCATTAGCCAGTGACAACGAGACGGGGCTGCTCGCCACAAAAACCGGTCCTCGCATCTCTCCCGTCCCGGGCCCGCTCGCCCGCCATTACACACACTAAATTCTTTTTTAATACCTCCTACAAATTTCGAGGCAGAAACACTTAATGATATGGTAGGTGGCGAGCACTGTTATTTACATAATGGTAAAACAAACTTCACACTTCCGTGACCCCAATTTCCCGCGGGGCTCCGGCGCCAGACGCTGCCCAATTTTCCAACGCCGCAGTCTGCCTGCCCGGCCGAGCGTGTTTCGTCGGACGCCAGTCACTCGAGACGTACTCTTTGCTTCTTCAGGCACTGTCAGCTGCATTAGTTCTTCTGCGTATAATTCTCCACTCTTTTTGTCAATCTATGACCGATTCCAAGCACTCCACGTAGCGACCGCTTCGGATGGAGGGCTCTTGTTAATCATAGCCTCAATTTTAGCGAATAAAAGTTGGTTTCGATGTAACATAAGAGACACTTTTGGGCACGACATTAAATTAGCTGAAATTATCCGGTCTTATTCATGTCAGTCTATACATAACTGATTGACCAATTCATACAGTACACCAGGTGTATGTATATACAGGTGTTAAAGCTATTACAGTCTAAAACTTAATGGAAAGTCCAACAGTCCGCAGTAGCTATTTCTATTGGAGTCGGTTAGAAACTCACACAACATGTTTCGCAACTTTTAAAGTATCATCTTCAATTGAATATAATGCAATGTGATGTAGTATAGGAAGCTACTAGAGAATGCCAGAGGGTAACAGTTGGCGTGGTTAGGCTAAGTTTTCTGCCTTCACTTGGTAAAACCATCACCAATGAAGGATGTCCAACCGGTGTTCGGAGTGGCCGAGCGGTTCTACGCGCTACAGTCTGGAACTGCGCGACCGCTGCGGTCGCAGATTCGAATCCTGCCTCGGGCATGGATGTGTGTGATGTCCTTAGGTTAGTTAGGTTTAAGTAGTTCTAAGTTCTAGGGGACTGATGACCGCAGCAGTTAATTCCCATAGTGCTCAGAGCCATTTGAACCGTTTGAACCTATGTTAAAATCACGAACTGTCATCACTTTACCGATTAAAATATGTTCCTGTAGGACTATGTCAAGCAATGGACGACGTCGCTCGTAAATGTTAACCAGGAAAATATTGAGTCCGGAAGCCGATACGCTTACGTATGTTTGTCACCCAACATAATAGTAGTAGTACCGGCTGACAACCCAAGTTACGAGGTGTCCACAGTGTGCCAGGTAGCCGGAAGTGATGTACTGTATGAGCTGCTCAGTCAATTACACATAACTACTTCATCTGTGGCTGCCATAGTTTTAAAACTATCATATCAGTATATTTTAACTATATTTATCTCTCACATCTTGCATTTGGAAGTTTTCGCGTTTGGTTTCCCTAATATTTGTTGGAAGTCGGGAGAATTTCTTACTCGCAGTGACATAACCCGGTTTTTGGAGGGTTAGCTTCCATGAACTGGTCCCACGAAAACACAGCTTACTTACTTTAAAATTCACTTTGCAGCAATTGAGATACCACCGCCTATGTACGACGCCAAAATACTTCAATACAGGTGAAATGTTCCGCCTAATTGACTCTGTATTAAACTAGTGACGTTTCTGCATCTGCATCTACTTAAATACTCCGCAAGCTGCTGTAAGGTTAAACCGAGTCTCTGAATGCCTCCGTACGATCCCTAATTTCTCTTATCTTTTTTTTCATGATACTTATGCGAAATTTATGTTGGCGGCAGTAGAAACGATTTGCCGTGAGCCTCAAATGCCGGGTCTCTAAATACTCTCAATAATGCTTCGAGAAAAGAATGTCATCTTCCCTCCAGGAATTCCCATTTGAGTTCACAAAGTATCTCCGTACTCCTTGCGAGCTGTTCGAACCTACCGGCGACAAATCTACAAGCACGCCTTTGAACTACTTCGACGTGCCTCTTACATCTGACCTGGTGGGGATCCCATACACTCGGGCAGTACTCAAGTATGGATCGCACTAGTTTTCTACACGCTGTCTCCTTTCCTTTCCTAAAATTCTCCTGATAAACTAAAGCCAACTATCCGCCTCCCTTACTACCGCCCTTACCAGCTCTTTCCATTTCATATCGTTCTGCAGCGGTACGCCTAGATATCTAATCGACGCGACTGTCAAGCAAGTGGCACAGTATTAATAGTATTAATGCTGTATCTGTACTTTACGAGACTGTTTCTACTACTTATCTGCCTTAGCTTACATTTTTCTAATTTAGAGCGAACTACCATTCACTACACCAACAAGAAATTCTGTCAAAGTCATCTTGTATCTTCCTACAGACACTGAACGGTGATACCTTTCCACAAGGAAGCATTTCAGTACCATTTTTATTTCTGTATAGTTATTGGAAATTGTGTAACATATTTAATATATCAGTCGATTACAATTTATGTTAATTAATAATAATTGATAAAAACATGGTTAAATGCACCCATTAATTTCGGAATACTTTACACGGATAAAATTCGTTTCCAGATTTGTAAATTACTGACCAACTGCAATCATTACTTCGAAGTGCGTATAAGCCACATTTGTATAAGTCTTGTTTTGGTTGTTTTCGTAGTTATTTTCGTTTTTGGATGTTCCAGCTCTTCTACCTACATGGCAGCCTAATTCATTAAATGTATTACAAAAAGTAATCGTATGTCAAGCGATGACACCGTGTATACTTGATAAATAGTATGCTGATAACACTGGGGTAGCCTTAATGAAGTGGAACTCATAAGTTTTTAATTTGTGCTGGAGGCTAGCAACATGCAGCTTATTTAAAGAACACACTGCTCTACTGTTTGGAAAAACTGTATGTAAGGTCCTTCATCCGCAATCAGAGGCAATGAATACAAGCAGTTACGGGCAATCAAGTGAAATACGACAGATCAATGTGGCCATAAAACCGCATTTTTCACACGTACACTACGCTGTCAGGCAGTAGAGTTGCACTAAGCACCTGACCTTGCAATGAGAAAACGTTTCTCACTTGGAATTAAACAATAATTCTGCTAAACCTTATCTGGAATGATCATTACCGATGTTTCTCTTTGACTAGATGTGATACGATCTTTGACACTAACAGCATTTCAAATAATATCTTGCAAGCATTTAACACGATGTCGTTTTTCAGATACAGTATACACGTTCAATGAAACGAAGTAGTTTTTATGTGTCATGCTGCATTTTGGCGACCGTCATAAGGCGCACGTATGCAACTGAAATTATCAGCGAAGTGACTGATGTTTATAATAAAAATAGTGGTCCCGTAATATCCCCCCCCCCCCTCGAAGGAACACACGAAAAAAGATTTGGGCTTAAGTTGGGTCAATTACCAAGTTATTCGGAACCGATTTTAAAAGTTATCAATCCGTTACAAAACTGAAACTCCGATATAAATTCTACAGCTACTTAGAGATATGTTCAATAAAATAGGTGCATCACAAATGTTCCAGTCGGTAACCTCCATCAGATTTCACACAACTGATGTTTTTAGTGTTGCATTAGTTGTATGGACTGACTAGTGCTAATTATCCGGTCAAGTTAGCGTACTAGAAACAAGTTGTTCATCGACAGGTTTCCGTTGCGGTTTAGCGGAGACGGTAACAGTATCACAGAGATGGGTCTATAGTATAGACAGTCACCAAACAGAGTGACCTGTTCAAAGATTTGATAAATTCTAGCGTAACAACACTGCCCGAGCATTAAATATTCCCCGTTACAGCTTACCTCTGGTTATTCCATCTGCGTGGAAACGAGCTTCTGACGCGCTTTTTCACATTAATTGTTGACGTGGAGGCAGTAATCGCAAAATTTATGAGGTACTACGAGATTCTGGCTACGTAGCACGCAAGCGTACACACACACACACACACACACACACACACACACACACACACACACATATATATATATGCACATACAAATACATGGGCGGAACTCTACCCGCGTTTCATGACACACAGCACACCCAGTGAGCCCGCTGGTACTTTTACTAGCTACGGATAACTGGCAGCCCGTTGGTTTCATTTTCCTTTTTTCCGGCCTCCTCTCCCACCAGAGGACTCGGACGGTTATTACGGCTGACGCCCCGACGGCACTAACAGCGGCTCGTTGACGCGCTGAAAAATTACGAGTTTCGACTTCCACGCCGCAATTAAATAGCATCAGTGCCTGATTACGTAACGTAATACCACTCTCCGACTCGAAGCTCGACCGACGCGCGTCTATAAAGCACGGTGCAGTCTGTATAAAAACGCCCCAACGTATAGCGAACACCGACAAAAAAGCCAGAGATTACATGTTGCGGGACTGAGTACCAGCTATGCCTGAGAAATGCGACAATCATATTTGCATAAGGAGAGAAAATGAGAAGCGTGACAAAGCAACAGGGAAATTTACGGAAACGTCTTAATACAACTGAAGAAAAGTTCTTATAGCGAGTATTTCGATAGTCGTTACTTACTTCTATTGACATCATTTTCGAGTGAGAGAGGAACAGCATTGTTATGTTACTAGACTCTCACTCAGGAATGGGGTCCTAATGCTCTTGCAGCCGTCTTGATTTTGTACATAGGTTCCGTGAATCACGTGAAGTGGATTTCATTTTCTTCCCTCTCGACCTTGTCCAACTGAGTCTGTGCAACCTTCTTAAGGCTGAACTCGTCAAAGAGTAACTTCCTTCCCTTCTGCTGTATTCTTTAGAGTAAGTTGTAGTCTATATTCCTCCGTTTTCCAGTTTCTTAGTTCGTTCTTACATCTCTGTACGACATGCCAGAGATAGCATGTGCATTCCTCACTCTAGCGACGGATTCTGCGCTAGGAAAAACATGGTCTGAGTGCATTACTTTCTACGAGTCTAACATCGCATTTCTTCCATGGTTCTTCGAATTTTGCGACTGTTGTTGTTGTGGTCTTCAGTCCAGAGGCTGGTTTGATGCAGCTCTCCATGCTACTCTATCCTGTTCAAGCTTCTTCATCTCCCAGAACCTACTGCAACCTACGTCCTTCTGAATCTGTTTAGTGAACTCATCCCTTGGTCTCCCTCTACGATTTTTACCCTCCACGCTGTCATCCAATACTAAATTGGTGATCCCTTGATGCCTCAGAATATGCTCTACCAACCGATCCCTTCTTCTAGTCAAGTTGTGCCACAAACTTCTCTTCTCTCCAATTCTATTCAATACCTCCTCATTAGTTATGTGATCCATCTAAAGAAATAATAATAACAGTAATTATTATTATTATTATTTCTTTACTTTCTCAGACGTTAAGTCTGGTTAAAAATGGGACGTGACGCGGACCTTGATCAAGCGTCACTTCCTTTTAACTGTACGGTATATGTTATATTGCATTTAGGAACTTTCGGGTAATTGAACATGTATCAATAATTACGGATTTCTGTAATTGTATATATAAGTTTGGATGTAGCTGTATTGTATTGATGTAATGGTGGATATTGTGTGGTATGACTCCTGTAGTTGATAGTATAATTGGTATGATGTCAACTTTATTCTGATGCCACATGTCCTTGACTTCCTCAGCCAGTTGGATGTATTTTTCAATTTTTTCTCCTGTTTTCTTTTGTATATTTGTTGTATTGGATATGGATATTTCGATTAGTTGTGTTAATTTCTTCTTTTTATTGGTGAGTATGATGTCAGGTTTGTTATGTGGTGTTGTTTTATCTGTTGTAATGGTTCTGTTCCAGTATAATTTGTATTCATCATTCTCCAGTACATTTTGTGGTGCATACTTGTATGTGGGAACGTGTTGTTTTATAAGTTTATGTTGTAAGGCAAGCTGTTGATGTATTATTATTATTATTATTATTATTATTATTATTATTATTATTATTAGCGGACTCTATCAATAAACAGAAGACGGTAACGAAATAACTCGATCAAATTTTCTTTAGGTTCACCGCGTTTCTCCAGCAGGCTTTCATTCTTTCGGAGAAGGTTTGTCTACTTTCTTCCGACCACTTTTGTCTACACTGTTGTTATTATCATTAGTAGTAGTATTATTACGAGAGCTATTCGGAAAGTAAATTCCGATCGATCGCAAAATGGAAACCTCTGTGAAAAACAAAAATGTTTTATTAGCAATACTTAACTACACATTACACCTTAGACATTTGTCGTAGCGTTGAACCAACTTTCCGATACACTCATCATAACAGGCAGCTGCCTATGCTCTTCGCCATTTCTCTACGCTCGTCTACAGTTCGTAGTCAGCGTCAAAAATGTTATCTTCATAGCGAGCGGTTCATGTGGAGATGAGACCCAGGACGAGCCACTGACGGGCCACTGACGATGCAGAGTGCGGCCGAGAACCGTCATGAAGAACGAAACGCGTTACAGTCACGTTATGTATGCTGCACGACGTCAGACGTAATCTCTCTCCAGGTCCTCATAAACTATGTGATCAAAAGTATTCGGACACCTAGCTGAAAATGACTTACAAGTTCGTGGCACCTTCCATCGGTAATGTTGGAATTCAATATGGTGCTGGCCCACCCTTAGCCTTGATGACAGCTTCCACTCTTGCAGGCATACATTCAATCAGGTTCTGGAAGGTTTCTTGCGCAATGGCAGCCCACTCTTCACGGAGAGCTGCACTGAGGAGAGGTATCGATGTCGGTCGGCGAGGCATGACACGAAATCGGCGTTCCAAAACATCCCAAAGGTGTTCAGGTCAGAACTCTGTGAAGGCCAGTCCATTACCGGGGTGTTACTGTTGTGTAACCACTCCGCCAAAGGCCGTGCATTATGAACAGGTGCTTGATCGTATTGAAAGATCCCGTCGCCATCCCCGAATTCCTCTTCAACAGTGGGAAGAAAAAAGGTACTTAAAATATCAATGTAGGCCGGTGCTGTGATAGTGCCACGAAAAACAAGGGGTGCAAGCCCCCTCCATGAAAAGCACGATCACACCATAACACCACCGGCTCCGAATTTTACTTTTGGCACTACACACGCTGGCAGATGACGTTTACCGGGCATTCGCCTTACCCACACCCTGCCATCGGATCGCCACACTGTGTACCGTGATTCGTCACTCCACACAACGTTTTTCCAGTGTTCAGTCTTCCCATGTTTACGCTCCTTTCACCAAGCGAGGCGTCGTTTGGAATTTACCGACGTGATGTGTGGCTTATGAGCAGCCGCTCGACCACGAAATCCAAATTTTCTGATCTCCCGCCTCACTGTCATAGTACTTGCGGTGGATCGTGAGATGCAGTTTGGATTTCCTGTGTGATGGTCTGCATAGATGTCTGCCTATGACATATTATGAGCCTCTTCAACTGTCGGCGGTCTATGTCAGCCGACAGACGAGGTCGGGCTGCACACTTTTGTGCTGTACGTGTCCATTCACGTTTTCACTTCACTATCACATCGGAAACAGTTGACCCAAGGACATTTAGAAGTGCGGAAATCTCGCACGACATAAGTGACACCCAATCACCTGACCACGCTCGAAGTCTGTGAGTTCCGCGGAGTGCCCCATTCTACTCTCTCACTATGTCTAACGACTACTGAGGTCGCTGATGTTGCTTATCTGGCAGTAGGTTGCAGTACAGTGCACCTAATATGAAAAACGTATGTCTTTGGGGGGGGGGGGGGGGGGGTACGGATACTTTTGGTCACATAGTGCACCTGGCGGTAGACGCTATTGTTCTAAGCATCGTTAGGTTTTCACTGTGTGCTCAGAATCGGAAGGAGCGACGTGCCTCGATCGATGGGCATACTAGGGACACTACCCGACACACCCGTGCAAAACTTCAGCTGATTTTCACAGTGGTTTCCATTTCGCGACAGATCGGACATTACTGTCTGAGCATCGCGGGGTAGCCACGCTGTGTGAGGCGCCTTGCCACTGTTCGCGCGGTACCCCCCCCTGTTGGACGTTCGAGTCCTCCCTCGGGCATGGGTGTGTGCGTTATCCTTAGCGTAAGTTAGTTTAAGTTAGATTAAGAAGTGTGTAAGTCTAGGGACCGATGTCCACTGCAGTTTGATACCATAGTGCTTACCACAAATTGGCCGGCCGGGGTGGTCGAGCGGTTCTAGGCACTTCAGTCTGGAACCGCGCGACTGCTACGGTCGTAGGTTCGAATCCTGCCTCGGGCTTGGATGTGTGTGATGTCCTTAGGTTAGTTAGGTTTAAGTAGTTCTAAGTTCTAGGGGCCGGCCGAAGTGGCCGTGCGGTTAAAGGCGCTGCAGTCTGGAACCGCAAGACCGCTACGGTCGCAGGTTCGAATCCTGCCTCGGGCATGGATGTTTGTGCTGTCCTTAGGTTAGTTAGGTTTAACTAGTTCTACGTTCTAGGGGACTAATGACCTCAGCAGTTGAGTCCCATAGTGCTCAGAGCCATTTGAACCATTTTTTTAAGTTCTAGGGGACTGATGACCTTAGAAGTTAAGTCCCATAGTGCTTAGAGCCATTTTTGAACCTTACCACAAATTTCCGAATTTAGTTTTCGAATAGCCCTCATATTATTACTCTTTTAGATTGTGTGTGAACCGTAACGGATACGGTACGGAGGGTCGTGGGGTCAGCACACATCTCTCCCAGCCGTTGTCGCTTTTCGTGACTATTAGATGGCATTGCTCGGTCGAGTAGCTCCTCAATTGGCTTCGCGAGGCTGAGCACACCCAGTACCGGTCCTCTCACCAAGGAAAATCCCTTGTCAGGTTTGGGAATCGAACCCGGGCCCTCCGCAAGGCAGTTAACAACGCCGACGACTCAGCTACGGAAGCAAACGGATTAGTAAAGCCATGTGTAAACAAATGCCTGTACATATAGTCACTGTGGTAATATCGGACAGTTCTACCGATTTTCGGAGAACAAATTAGCTTGATGGTAACTTGTTGTCTAAACCGTTATCCTTATTTCAGTACCGTGTGAAATGATTGGGTTAATAAATAACAGTAACAGAAAATTACGGCTGACTCGGAGGGTTGGGGCCCCGACACCTGTCCGTCGGCGAACGACGAAAAATGTCGTCACAAGAGGCGTCGACTGATCGCACGGGGGCCGCGTGTCGCAGGAGGCCGCTTCACGGCTGAGCGACGCGACGCTGCCGAGTTGGCGAATCCTTTGTTCTTACGTCGCCTCCGCTCCGCCCCTCCCAGCCCATCCGGAGACTGACAGGCGCGCGTCCGCTAATGATATCGACGCCCCCCGGAGCCAAGCAATAAACGGAGCAAAGCAACCAGCGAGCTACAAGTTTGTGACGGGCGTAAATCACCGTTAATGTAAGCAGCAGTAAAGATGCGGCCGATAGCCGGACGCTGTGCTGCGGCTGAGCCGTGGGCAGCCCGGGGGCATCGCGGGGCGGCCGTCGCTCCGCCTGCCTACTTGTGGAGTTACTCGGATCACCATTAGGGGCCGGCGCCACGGAGCACGCTTTATGGCGCCGTGTGGGAGGCGGGGTGGTGCGCGGCCGACGCCGGGCGCGCGCCCTTCCCGCCCGTGTTCTCGTGGGACACACGCATTCTCGTGCCGAATAATGGGCCGAGGCTCCTTCACACGCGCAAGTAACGTCTAGCGATCCACAAGGATTCGTATTAGAGACTCTTTCAAATACACCACCAAGACCCATTTGAAAGCTATCACATTCTTGAATAGTATTCCAGTTGTGATGGGGGCAAAAGCAGTGAGGTTTTCCACAAGGAAGCATTTTTCAACCATTTCTTTTAATTACTTTTGAGTACATTATGGGAGTGACAGTGATCAATGTGTTACAAATATTTACTATTAAAAACAGTCTTGATCACGATTTATTTATCAGGGTGACCGGTTTCGACCACTGCTGTGGTCATTGTGGTGTCACCGCCAGACACCACACTTGCTAGGTGGTAGCCTTTAAATCGGCCGCGGTCCGTTAGTATACGTCGGACCCGCGTGTAGCCACTATCAGTGATTGCAGACCGAGCGCCGCCACACGGCACGTCTAGTCTAGAGAGACTCCCTGGCACTCGCCCCAGTTGTACAGCCGACTTGGCTAGCGATGGTTCACTGTCTACATACGCTCTCATTTGCAGAGACGACAGTTTAGCATAGCCTTCAGCTACGTCATTTGCTCCGACCTAGCAAGGCGCCATATTCGGTTACTATGTCTTCTGAACAGATAATCTTGTGTGTCATGTACCGTCAAGAGCGACGTTCATCATTAATGGATTAAAGTTACGTATCAAATACATTACGTCCGCTTTCTGAATTCTAATTCCTTGTCATGTTCCAGACCTCACGTCAGTATAGTCCGTCCCTCCTCACGCCAGCCTGCGTGAGCTAAAACGCGTGCATTTCGGCCTCCTCTAGTAACACGGTGTTGACTCTTCTGCCAACACAACAGTCATCTTCAGACCATTGAGTAGGAACCTCTTTCTGCTGGAGAATCAGTAGAAAGAGGTTCCTACTCAATGGTGTGAAGATTACCACAACAGTGGTCGAAACTGGTCACCCATCCTGATCAAGACTGTGCATACAATCAATACATCTGTTCCTACACCGACATCGGGCAAGCTTCTCCAAATTAAAATGACTCCCCTGTAAGGCAATATACACAATGCGTGTACAAGTGCAGGCTATCGACACATGGCTGACGGTATTTGGAAATTTTGGTCTCGACATGAATCGTTCTCGGATAGCCTGATGCTAAGATAACCGCTCGCGACAAGTGGGAAATCCAGGTTTGAGTGCCGGTCCAGCAAAAATTTACATTGTCGTCATTCTATTATACAAGTGACGGTTGTCCATATTCGCAATAGCGAATACATTTCATGTAGATCATATTTAGGTACCTGTCACAAGTGTGGGCACGCGTTTTCTCGAGGAACGGTAAAGGCACAGCGGACTGTGTGAGGACGCGCTGAGCAGCTCGGGACGGCAGTTGCGTGTCTGGTTGGAGCGAGGCCCGGCTATAGGAAGGAGCAGGTAGGAGGGCGTAATTATACGCGCCCGATGCCGGGGGCGTTCCGGGGCTGACACCTCACCACTAAATTTACCCGCCACTAAATCGCCCTGGGAGGCGAACCCGCGCCCGAGCAGGGAAACGAGGCGGCCGCGGGCACCACGCTGCAGGTAGCCCCGGGATCCCGCCTGCTGTAATTACCCCGCATTTTCCGGATGGTTCGCCGTTAGTATCTGCTCTGCCCCATCGGCACCCAACCAGCTGACGCCGCGTTCTGAGCCAAATCGGAAACAAAACACTATCACTCCGTGTCATCAGCTCGCACCCTATCCCGAACGTATACCACAGATTCCAGAGGCAGAAGTCACATCCGAAGAGTCCATACAGATACCTCTCCTCTTAAGGTTAAGGACTCCAGTAGCAAGCAATCTGTAAGAAAGGTATGTGAAGATAAGATCGATTAGCACTGAGCGTCAACGTATCGGAAGGATCGAGCGAAGTTGTACTTTGGTAAGACACTGCACTCATATTCCGAAAGACAGAGGTTCAAAGCCTCGTCCGGCCTCACAGATTTAGATTTCCCCTCATCTCCCTAAATCGTTTAAAAGTGAATACAGGGATGGTTAATTTTGTACTGTACCGCATATTGCCTTTCCCATTCTTCTCCAGATCAAGCTTGTGCTACATCTTCAATGAACTTGTCGTCGACGGGACGTTAAACATTAACATCCCTTTGTTACCGAATGGAAGAGAATATCACCGTTAAATTAAGGTGTGTTTACACAAGACGGAATGTCAACACAAAGCCACTTCCCTTAGAGCTATATCGAACGGTAAAAGTGATGATATTCCTAATATACAGGGTGAATATACAGGTTGTCCCAAGAGAAATAGTTAGTATCAGGGCTGTGACAGGATCGTTCATTCGAAGCAAAAATGTCTAGTAGACATGGGCTCAAAAATGTATATCTTAAGAGTTATAAGCATTTGTTCACTAGAAGAGATGTACGCAGTAGCGAAGATGAACAAGTGCTCGTAGCTGTTAGGGTATGCACTTAACAGCATAGAGAAAGGGAGTGAGACAGCATTACAGCCCATCCCGGTGTTATTCAATGTATACATCAGCAAGCAGTAAAGAAAACTATGGAGAAATTTTGAGAAACGAATTAAAATTCGGGGGGAAGTAATAAAAACATCAGGGTTGCTGTTGATATCGTAATTGTGTCAGAAATAGCAAAAGGCTTGGAAGAGCAGGGATGGATAGTGCCTTAAAGGGAAATTACAAGGTGAACATCTAGAAGAGTGAAACAATGGTGTGGGATATAGTCAAATTCAGTCAGGCGAAAGCACAACTAAATGTAGTACATGAGTTTTGCTATTTGGGCAGTGAACTGTCTGAGGATTGTCGAAATATAGAGAGTCTAAAACATAGGTCGGCAATAATAAGAAAAGCATTACTGGAAAAGAGAAATTTTTTAACTTCTAATACAGTTGGGAAGCCTTTTCTAAAGGTATTTGTATGTGGTGTCGTCTTGTACCGAAGTGGAACGTGGAGGACAAATAGTTTAGAGGAGAAGAGAGTAATGGAGGGCTACTGAAGAGTTCTGAAGATCAGATGCATAGTTCTAATACCTGATGAGGAGGGAGGGAATCCGATTGGGAAATAAACAAAAGTATGGTACAACTCGAGTAAAAGGAGAGGTCGGTTGGCGGGGCAGACCTTCAGACATCAAGGAATTCGCAGTTTGGCAGTAGAGGGAAATGTGGGGGATAAGAAATATAGAGGCAGCCCAAGGGATGTATACAGAATTAGGTTCAGCTGTTTATAGTTGCAGTAGTTATTTACATTACTATATAAAGACAAGTCGTTGTTTAATGTTGTTACCAAAAATGTCGAAAAATGCTTTGCCGATTTACTTCATGTTTTTACTTTATACTCTAACGAAAGTTCGGAAGGACATAGGCTACATCTTTTTTAAAGTATCTGGTACGTAAACATACATTTAAATTCTATATTGCCATATAAAGGTAAGTTTGAGTTCAACATTATTACCAAAAATCTCGGAAGGTTGTTGACCGATTTACTTCCAATTTTGCACAATACTCCAATAAACCTTAGGACGGACATAGGCTACTTATTTTTGGAATATATAAGAATTTATGCACTATGCATAGAAGCAATGTTACTAGTAAATATCTCGCGAAATACGGTTGCCGAACTTCAGATTCTTACGCGAGAACTCTAATAAACCTTTGCACAGATTCAGACTATTTAATTTTAAAATGTATTCGTATATAAATATATGTTTAAAATCTTCTATATTATTACATGCAGGCAAGTTGATGTTTAACATTGCTACCAAAAATCTCGAAAAGTTTTTGACCGATTTTGTTCAAAGTTTTGCACAACACTCTAACAAATTTTCAGAGACAGACATAGGTTACGTATTTCTTTTAACGTAACGATAATGTGCAGGCTTTCTGTTAAGACCAACTGCGAGAAAGAAAATGCTGTTCTGCACAGTGAAAATGTGCAGTATCGTTTTCTCCCTCGCAGTCGATCCACAATACGATAGCAGAGCATTTAAATCACTAGAAAAAATCCCCCCCCCCCCCAAACATATTCTTTCTCTCCATATAGATTTTTAAAGAAAACTTGTATACATAACAATGTCATAATTGATTTTCTTCCGGTTTTAAAAGAAAACGGGAAACTTTTATTTATGGCATATTGGCTTATGATTGCAATAAATCTACGGAATCTGAATGGTACGAAACATCACAATCCTAACCATTTGCAGACTAAAGCTACGCAAAACACTGTCATTGAAGCTACTACCTCACAGATCCAACAGCTTGCGTGGTCTCTCTCATACACTGTGTACCAATGATCCCGACCAATTTAGCTATTCATTTTAAGCAACATCAGTTCTCAATTAAATCATTTGCAGTAACAATAAACAAGATGGAAGGACAAAGAGATGGAGAGATGGGAAGAGGACAGTGAAGCGGGGGGGGGGGGGGGGGGGGGGGGGGAAGGAAATGCGTGCAGAAAGTAGGGACGAGGTGATGGACAGAGAGAGGGAGGAGAAGGTGAAGCTTCGACAGATGGGGGTGGAGGAGGAGTTGGAATATGGGGAGAAGGTGATGGGCAGAAAGAGAGGGAAGGAAGGTGTTTAGGATGTTATACTGTACCTGTGTATATCATGAGTTGCGATACATTGCCGGGTTTACTGGTTCGGACATAAAGAGACTTGCATAGGGTAGACTGGCATGGAGGGTTGCAACAAACCAGTGTTCGGACTGAATACCACAACAACAACGTACATAACGCAGCGGTACTGTCAGAGACTATTTGCGATGAAGCAGAAACCGAACGATTGGCTCAAGTTCCAGATACCGGTCACAATGTCGGCTAATCCAAAACTGCCGTTTGCGACGAGCACGAGCTGCCGGCGATGGCGCCGAACGAGTAAATTCGTTGGAGGGCGCAGAGCACAGGGAGTTTTCATTACATCTGCCGTCGACCAGACCGTGGCGCCGGATGAGACGCCGCGCGCAGACGCCGTCCGGCGTCCCCGGGGAGATTGAATTTCCGGGGGCGTGCACTTCAAAGCGAATCCCACCTGCGGCCGACGCCGGCGACGGCGCCAGCGGACGCGCCGTAATGTACCGCGGCCGCTGCCTCCTCTCCACGCACAAAGGGCATTAGCGGCGCGAGGTCCTGCGTGAGCACCCGCAATACGCCAAATTTCTTCGCACGACAATAGGGGCGCCGCTCTGAAACCTACCCGTCTTACTACGACTGAGCTACTGCCACGAGAGCAGTGGCAACCTCCAAAATCTGTGATCCGACGCAGATGCAGTTTTTGCAAACTGCTCCACTTGATGAATCTAGACGCGCTGCCACGAGTGTTTTGAGTTCAAAGTGCGTTGATTCCTGTGAAACTTCTGCTCTACATCTACATCTGTACTCAGCAAGCAGCCTTATCGTGAATGGAGGAGGATGGTTTTTGTACAATCGGAGTTGTAAAACTACCGTAAGCTACCGTAGGCTACCGTATGTAAGCGTATACTAACGTTGTTTTCCTGTAGAGGTCGCAACAGCGTTACTTTTACGTCAGGTGTCTTTCATACCTATCGGGGCTAAGCTCATTTTCATCTCATTGTTTGCATATGTAATCAGTGTCATACTAGATTCTCCTAGAAACCAGAAGCGGTGAACCATCTACAAACTGAATGAGGAAACGTAAATGGTCCTCTTACCTAGAACATTTACATTCTACTTAGTTATCTTGCTGTCTGTCACTTTAGAGTAAGTAGTATATATAGCAAAATTGAAACTGACAATGAATAATTCAGGTTTAATATAAAAACTGTTGAATTGTTACCTGAAACAGAGGACTATTATAGCAAAAGAAATAATACAGTTTTGATATTTCCTGGCAGATTAAAACCGTGTGCCGCACCAAGGCTAGACCTCGGAATGAGGTAAAGCACTTGCCATCGAAAGGCATAAGTCCCGAGTTCGAGTCTCGGTCCGGCACATAGTTCTAATCTGCCAGGAAGTTTCATATCAGCGCACACTATGCTGCAGAGTGAAAATTTCATTGTGGAAATATATTACTACTTATTTATCACAGAGATAGAAAGCAATTTCCTCAAAAAGAGGTAAAATTTAGGAAAAAAGACGACCCCAGAAGAAAAACATATCAAACATCGTTTCATTACTTCTTCGAACTTATATAAAACACGTTTGTGTTTTATACAAACAACTTTTGAGCTAATCAGTAAAAACAGAAAACTCTTGCTCTTGATCATGGTGAAGAACGTTCTGGCTGGCCGCGGTGGATGTGCGGTTCTAGGCGCTTCAGTCAGGAACCGCGTGACTGCTACGGTCGCAGGTTCGAATCCTACCTCGGGCATGGATGTGTGTGATGTCCTTAGGTTAGTTACGTTTAAGTAGTTCTACGTTCTAGAGGACTGATGACCTAAGATGTTAAGTCCCATAGTGCTCAGAGCCATTTTGAAGAAAGTTCTAGTGAGAACAAAATAACAACAGTTTTACAGATACTTTATGGTAGTGCATGTAAACTGTACTTGCATCGAAAGCAATTGCTTTGGTTACACAGAAGCGCAGAAATTACGCGATCAACTTATTTTTATCACTTCAACATGTATTTAACTTTTTGTGAGGATATAAAATACACAGTGGACTGACACTCAACGATGAGTGGTCCCAAATTATGAGCAATATAGACAGACAAACCAATCAACAAACAAGTATAGAAAACTCTTCGGGTCTCAGTTTCTCTCACACAGTAATTTATGCTTCTTTCCGTACCAATGCTATTAGTACCATCCTCAATTCTACCATTTATTACCTGATTTATGTAGTGTACCAAAACTACAGCGCTGTAGTTTTGGTAGAGCGCATCTCTCTGCCCATCTTGCCTGCCGGCCGGAGTGGCCGAGCGGTTCTAGGCGCCACAGTCTGGAACCGCGCAACCGCTACGGTCGCAGGTTCGAATCGTGCCTCGGGCATGGATGTGTCTGATGTCCTTAGGTTAGTTAGGTTTAAGTAGTTCTAAGTTCTAGAGGACTGATGACCTCTGCAGTTAAGTCCCATAGTTCTCAGAGCCCTCTTGCCTGTTCCAGTTACGACTGGTGCGCTCGTTTCAGCTATAAATCCGTGGACCAGGCGTCGATCTTAAAAATAATGGGGTTTTCAGACTTTTTATGAGCAGTACATTACATTTCTTTAACCTGCAGCAAGCATCTATCTTCTGTAAGTCCGCTTATATACTGTATCGAAATGCAGGAACACATGCAGAGCATCAAAGTTGGATGCAGTTGCAACGTAAGCAGTTTTAACGTATTGTGCGTACAACCCTTTATTGTAAGATTATTTGATTTCAGAATAATCCTTAGAAACGGTTACCTGCATTAAATTCTGAGAGTATGAGTAGGGAGCGATATAAAGTGACCCAATTGTAGGTAAGGTAGATACTAGAGTGTCTGGGATCAACAGCAGGTAGCATTGATAGAGGAAATGGAGAAGATCCAAAGAAGAGCATTGTGTTTCGTCACAGGTTCATCTAGTAAGCGCTAAAGCCTCAGCCAACTGCAGTCCCAGACGGTGCATAGGAGGCGTGCTGCAGCACAGTGTGGTTTCGTGCTAAAATTCCGAAAGCGCACGTTAAAAGAAGAGACAACTAATACGCATATCTCGAGTAAAGGCCGTGAACGTCAAATGAGAGAGATTCTGGCTCACATGGAGACTTACAATTGTTCTTTCCACGAACAACTTTCGACTGGAATAAGTATATAGGGGCAGTGAAAGTGGTACACAGAGTACATACGCTTCATCATACACCCTAAATTGTCACTTTAAAGCACTTTTATATCCAGTTTCATGCTTGACTTCTTGTCGGGAGGCAAGTTTTGCCCACGAGATCTTATTGTATCTGCAATTCCTTCGCCGGCCGCGGTGGTCTAGCGGTTCTGGCGCTGCAGTCCGGAACCGCGGGACTGCTACGGTCGCAGGTTCGAATCCTGCCTCGGCATGGGTGTGTGTGATGTCCTTAGGTTAGTTAGGTTTAAGTAGTTCTAAGTTCTAGGGGACTTATGACCTAAGATCTTGAGTCCCATAGTGCTCAGAGCCATTTGAACCATTTTTTTGCAATTCCTTCCGTTCTTTCTGCAGTCGTAGATATCAGAAAGTTACCATTATAAGTTCGGATCTTACGTGGAAGTACAAGTTAGTAGTATAGCTCTCAGAGGTGTTCTGTCTGCTGTTCGTCTGAGGAGGTTGATGATTACAGTGAGCTGGTGTATATACCATTTTAAGACACTAACTCTTAGACTGTGAACAAAGACCCGAGGAGGAGGAGGAGGAGGAGGAGGAGGAGGAGGAGGAAGAGGGGGGAGGCAGAAGGTACGGGCCTGGTGGGCTGAGCTGCTCCACAGACACTTGCAGTCGACTGTACCGCTACAGAACATGATTAAGGCCGAAGTGAGACGCGACCTTTGTGGTGCAGAGAAATGGCCCGGGGCCGGGTCGCTTCGGAAGGGCGAAGGGCAAAGGGCGGGCGGGCAGGCTGGCTGGCGCTGCTATCGCCCTTCCTCCTGAGTCCCTCCCCCTTTTCTCACTTGGCAGTCTCCTACCTCATGCAAACTCGATCATATTCTAAAGCACGACGCAACGCGTGGTACTTGAGATAGCTGCGCCAGGCCAGCACAAGCGCCACCTATCCTGGAGGATCGGCTGTCGACTCCCTCGTGATATTCTAACACACGACTAAGTGAAATTAGGTAGTTAGGGTTTGCAAGGAACTAATCGTACGCAGCTTCTATCAGCTCGGGAACGCATCATTGCTTTACTGAGACACTTTTTATCCGCACAGGTTGATTCAGTTGCCCCTACCGATATCGTTTTAGGCAACCCGCAATGTTATACCTGGACTTCAAACACCACACGCTATTTAGTCCTAAAGAAAAATGAACATAACCTTTTTGTAGAAAATTTAATGTAGTTGAATTTTGAAATGCGATACGTTTTTACTGAAGGTCGTAGTTTTCAGGTTATTCTAGAAAAATGTACAAAATTGACCTTCAAATGTACCCCCACTCGCACACTCCGACCCACCGGTCAGGATATCTAGTATATCGGTCAGGATACCACCTCCTACAACTGCACAAAAATTTGCGACTACAATAATTATTTGCCCACATTCGACCTTTTTTTGGTCTTAATTGACAGCCCTTATTATGCCACCGACTTAGTCGAGCATTTACATATTGTAAAACTGACGTTCGTGTGAATTTTACCTAACAATTTTGTGAATTATGACAGCATAAAATAAAAAATTACATCGTTTTATTTGTCAGGTTTTCTGATTTCAAAACTACTGTGCTTGTAAGGGTTAAATTCGATCGAATTGTCGAAGTAATTAGTCTTAGCGTAACGTTTACAACATTTGTTTTTCTTTCATTACCCTCACAGGTGCGTTGAATAATCAATAATAAAATAATAACTGATACACTGTTAACGAAATGCTATGCTGGTGGAATAATAACCCAATCAATAGGGACCAAAAACGTCGAATATCGGGAATAGTTCGCTTAGTCAAAAATTTTTGTACAATGGTAGGAGGGATGAGTGTGGGGTTGGAAGCGCGTTTGAAGGTCATTTTTCTGCGTTTGTATTGAATTATTAGAAAACCGTGGCCTCCAGCAAAAACTTATTCAAAACTAATGGTTTGCACGTGTCAAGCGAGAGAATTGGAAATCTCGTGCGCGGTTTTTGAAGACCTGATATAACACTGCATGTTGCATAAAAAGACATCAGTGGGGGCAGCTGAATCATCCTCTATGTCACGTTAATATTCTCGTAACTTTTGTGTGTGTATCAGTATGCATTCTTATCTGCTCCTGACGTATATTTATAAGCTCCCACTTACGTTTCTGAAGGACAGTGTACGTTATTGAATAAACGTCAAACATATTAAATACAAATTGGTAAAATACAAGGACATTAAGTTCTTACAGTGTAACAATGTGACTTCATTAACTGGAATACATGCAGATCAGTTTACCTTGACTATTTCAATTGCTACTGAACGCTGGGGCGTAATGTACAAAGGTTAGCGATTAAAATTTTGCCGACGACTGTCATTCGAGGCGGAGTCTGAGGTTTTATTGGGGGGAGATATGAGATAGGAATCTAGCTATGTCTTTTTCGAAGGACCATAACGACATTCGTCTTAAACGATCAAGGAAAACTATGAATAAACTAGATCTGGATGGGCAGACGGGAACATGAAACATCGTTCTCGTGAAGTTGCAACTCAAGGGTAAAAACACACAGCAGAATCTAGCCAGTCGCTGTTTATTTTCTCAGCACACTAATTTCTCCAAGACCTGGCTTTCAAACATCGACAGGCTCTTTATATGATGGTGGCGCAGTAAACTGCGTCCTTAATTACATGCAGATTATCGCACAAAATTGTAGTGCCGCCGCCGTAGAAGAGAGATGACTTGCTAAGTACTTTGATAAGTTCCTCGGAATGTAGAGCGTTCAACGATACGCTAGAGTTTATCAACAAGAACTGAAAAGCCGGTGATTCGCTCACAGCATGGTACTATTACTTTGGAAAAGGGTGACGGAGAGGAAGATTCCATTTATGTCTCCCTGACCATCCATAAATTCCAACAGGCTAAATTGCTGTGCCTCTAACTACGTGGATTCCCTTCAACAAATTTCAGGATAACCACTGGAAACAAATTGAGGACTGAATCCGGCTTTCCCCTATACAAGCGATCATTCAATTGTAATCAGACAAACATCCAGGGACCTCAAATACTGAGAGTAGGCAATGAGAGACGGTCACACACGAAGTCAAAAGAACGTGGGAGCGTCGGAGAATGTACATCGTAGCAGGAAACCGAAGACAACTTCCTGGTGCGCCGACTTAATGGGGTACTTCTGGGGACTTAACAGCCTCGTTCTCAACAGTTACGGGGAGAAACGAGATAGGATGCGTAGCTACTGTGAAATGCAAATTTCTCTCCGGAGTTAGTAGCTAGCTCGATCATCGAGAAAGAATGTCGGAGGAGGCGTCCCGCAGCCCATCATACAGCATTTGTGCCTGAATAAACACAACGCGCCACATTAACGGCGCCGGGAAGGTCGCAGTAGCCGCCAGACGTTTTATCAGCGATATGCGCGCAGCGGCGCAGGTAGGCGATGGAATTCGAATACCGCGTCACACATTTACACAGGGCGCCTACCGCACAGCCAGACGAATGTAAGCGTGGAAGAAGATGTGGCATCAGATTTCCCGCGCCGCAGTAGACACGAAACAAATTACATCAGTTATCTGGCGGACAGTCTGGTCAGCTAACGACCGGCCGGCGCCTCGGAACAAAGCTCGAGTGGTGGGGGTAGGAGGATTACGACTGTTATGGGGAGGGGAATGGTGGGAGGGGGGAGGGAGGAATGCCGAAGACGCCGGAACGGGCTGGCGCCGACGCCGATCAGCTGTCGGCGCCTGCCAGCAGGTGGGCGCAGGCGCGGCGCAGGTAGAAGCGGGCGCCTCTCCGCCATCCATCACCGACCTCGCCGGGGGCCCGGCCGTAAACAAACAGCTCATTATAACAAAAACAAACAGCGGACAGCGGTACAGTCCGACGCGCTCCACCTGACACGCACCTACCGGCCGCAACTCCTTCTCCCTCCATCTGATCCCTTACGTCCACGAAGCAGCTAGTATTGCGAATTCCTCTTGGTCTCTACCGAGAGTATTATACTACGTCAATAGTTGGAACGTTCCTCCACATACGACAGCTATGATCGATACATACAAAGGTCGTCCAAAATTGATCTACACTTTATTTTTCCCATCATTATGGTGTCCTATTTGACTCATCATTAAAGTTGCAGGTATGTAGTATTATGGTCTAACCGTAGGTGACGAGGCCATCACGAGAAGTGCTATCCCTGCACAGTACAGCCCACGGATACAGGAATGCACGGTAGGGATCACAAGGTGTACGCGCAGTAGCAAACCGCGCCACTGACGTCAGAGTGAACCCAGCACTCAGTAGCCTGCACTTGCCATGACGTAATGCGTGGTAATTGCATTTATGAGTGAAAACAAGGTTGTTTACGGAATCGTGAATTTTTCTTAGTAACTGTCGATTGAGTACAGATGACGCCGCAATTTTCGGTATTTTTAAGGATTTCTCAGAGTAAGTTTTTAAGTGAAAAACAATGGTTTGTTGCGCGATCGCCAGTTGTACTTAGAACAGCAGACAAATAAATAAGTTAGGAGTTAAATTTCATACATTTCGTAAAAAGAATGAGACGAAATTGATAAATACTTGTAACGATGCAGATTCGTTTCCATTTGAAAACGCTCGTGTCTAGTTGAAAATGCTGGCGTCTGCCCAACACTTCTCACTGTTTCGTATTAAGGCACTTGAAAAGGGAACTGTTGATTATTCATTCGAAACGCAAGTTGAAGACTGATACCGTTTCAGATCTAAATGTACCATCCGCTGGTGCAATGAAGGAAACATTCGGGTACAAAATCGAAGCTACTGGAAAGCATAAAATATTTTACAGGTAAATATATTACTAATTAAGAAGAATTACTACTAGACACAACGTTAACCGTGCAAAGAAGTACAATTGAAAATGCGGCAAGGCGTGCTCACGCAAAAATTTAGAAACTATGGAAACAGAAATCAAAGATCTTAGGCAAATGAACCCAGATTTACAGGATCATCTCTCATTATGTAGCGCTGAGTTCCTGAAATTAAGATATATTCGAAATGTGATTCAGGGATCTTTCTTTGTTAATAGAAAGTGATTACGAAGGGACGGTGTTCTAACTGGTCATCTGAAGATATTGCAAACGCGGCGATTATACGTTGCCTATTTTATAAAGCGCCACCTTTTGTCAGGACTTTGCTGTAATGTGTCTCGTAGAACGAGCATTTTCATCACAATGAAAGTTATCAACAAGGCAAAGAAAAAAGAGCAAAGGTAGCAAGCATACTGAGAATGAACAAAGACAAAAACTGAAAAAAGTTGCAACATAACTTTCCGTAATAGAAAAACGAAACATGTTAAAACAGTTAAAGTGATTCAAATGACATTATGGGGATTTCTTCGTACTACAGGTGTATGAGGCCTAAGCCTGAGTGAGTCTCTTCGCCCAGAAATAAATCAATGCGTTTCGAGATGGTGAAAGAAGTTGACGTCCTTCGGAAACTTTACACTAGCATTTCACCGACCGTAGAAAAAGTTGTCTAACTCACGTAAAGTTTAATAATAATAGCAGTAAATATACTAAAACATGGAGAATTCGATTACGTTCATACCTGAGTATGAGTGAAATATGTGTGCCCATAAGTTCCAATGCAGTGCGGAGTCTTTAGAGGGTCCACGGTGACGTCACAGCTTACAGCCGCCTGCGCGTGACCCCTACATGTATGTATTCTAGTATCCACAGTACAGCCTATTTTCCCAACTGCAGTCATTATGTGATCACCAGGGGCAGCGCTGAATAACGTAGTTTCCTTGGAAAGAGGGCATATTCACAAGGGATTGGTGACAGAGAGAGAGAAGAGTGTGCACTGTCACAAAAAGGGCTCTTTCGAAACGACGCTGAAATGTGGTTTCAGGTACTGCCCCACCCACCGTATTCTCCTGGCTTGGCTGCAAGCAGCTGTCCTGTGGTGAGGGCTTCGAGGAGGGAATCCTGAAGTTAAAGGGGCCAAATCAGGAGAATACCGTGGATGTGTGTCCAACCCCATTTCAGTGACGGCAGTCGTGGTTTTTCAGCTCGTATGTGGTCGAGCATTGTTGTGTTGCGAGAGCATTTTAGGTGATGGTGCACACTTTCCACACAGTGTGAATATCCACATTGATTACACGCACCTTCTACATTAACCACGTCGTCCAGGGCTGTCGATGGTCGAACCTGTCCGCTATCGTAATTACAGCAGTCGGAAGATGGGATGAACTGTGGTAGCATTACACTTCTAGTGATTGTCCTACGGTTAGATGAAAACCTAGTAGCAACTGTAATGATGAGTCAAATGGCGCACCATAAATGATGGTAAAAAATAAAGTTGAAATCAATATGAAACGCCCTCCGTAAATTGTAAGGAACTACATCAAAAGAGCATATCGATTGAAATCAAGCTCTTGCATACCGGATATCTGATGGACTTAACACAATTGCCTATTTTCTTTAAACATAACTATGTTAAGATTACAAAAAAAAAGCCGGACAAGTGTGAGCATGAACTCACGCTCGGTGGGTTGTGTAGGCCTACAGATTTAATTATGTATATAGATACCTACAGATTTTAATGAGTGAGTTTGTAAGTATCAAAATATGTGACATAAATGGTCGTATATTTTGAATGCAGCGGCTTAGAACAGGGTTCCCAAACTTTGTTCTGGAGAACACCAGCCTACCCCGAGAATGAGTATGTGCTCCATGAGAAAGCAATTGGAGTATATTTTAATTCCAGGAAATCAGAAGCTTAATTTTTTTACGCCGCCAGTGGATCGTATACGTTAGTATTTGACTCATATTAAAACTTGACACGTCTACCCGTTCCTGAGGAAAAGGGGTTTTAACAGACAGACAGACAGACAGTGATCCTGTGAGGGTTCGACATTTACCGACTGAGGTATGAAACCCTAAAACCAATATCTTTTGGAGAAAAGTATGGTGAAATGGCCAGGGCGGAAGAGTTGTTATCGATTTCTTTCCTCTGAACCGTGCTGCTGCCTGCCGGTAAGTGGTCAACCTGGTTCTAATACACACCATCATTGTTACTGAGTTGGGAACAGGAAACTTTCTCTTTGATTTTTTAGTAAAAGCTTTTCCGATTTTCAGTGGCGAAATGAAAGGTCAGTCGTTTACATTATTCCTCACTTATGCATAAAGTAACACTTTTATATCTTATTGATGTCGAAACAACATCGTTTCCCCTATAAATTTTGTTCCTTGTTGTTTCTTTCGGTTTGACAGTTTCCTCAATGAACCACTAATGTCGACATGGCATCTAATCGGGAAAAATGGCCACATTTCTCGCTGGGAAAGAGGCGGGGGTGTTTACACCAATAAAAGTTAGTTACTTCCATACATCACACATAATATTACCCATCAGTTTGACTTCTAAATTCTTTTATATACAAAGCTATCATTCCTCATTCTGTCCCTTTGTGATGGTCTTGAATAAACCAATTTATATGACATAAAACACACTCTATCCTATTTGGCCTAACACAAAAATCCAATTTAAAACCGGTCTGCTCTAGCTGCTTGTACGGTTTCAGATACGAGGGCACCAAGATTCGTAGAAAATGTGCACGAAAATTATAGTTTGTATCCGTTCGAATAAAATAATTTTTAATGTAAATCTATCAAGGAATTTTTTGTTGTTTACTTAGTTTTCACTTTCTGTGTTTCCCATTTCCAGTCTACAGTTCACGAAAACCTCAGGATCTCGATACACCTCTTTCGATACTTAAAAGAGTACAATAGTTTTTTTTTACGTTACTATTTATGAGTAAAGAATCGATACCTTTTTATTCGATATCGTGTAACCGCTCTCATTATAGTATAAGGGTGATAAAAAACTTCCGTTGGAGGGCGTTGCTGCAATGTATTTACAATATAGCGCGACTCCGATGCTGCTGTATAAGCAACGACATGCAGACAAGGGATAATGTGGCAACCGTGTGTTTCCGATGTGCGTACGGTAAATACGGAAGTGTGAACTATGGCGACATTATTACCAAATGCACCCAAACAGGGACAAAACTTTGTTACTCTTTTCTTGGGTGTCGAAGGTCAAACACCGGTATACAACCACCGGAGAATGAAGAATGTGTATGGTGCAGCATGTCTGTCGAAAATCACGATTGTGGAATGGTGAACCGAGTTCGGTGCTGCTTTCAATTCGACACAAGACACTGGTCGATCTGGGAGGCCAGCCTCGAGGAACCTGGTGTCTCCATCGCTAGGGAACGGTACTGCGCAACGCTGGAGAAATTGCGGCGTGCAATGAAGGCGAAACGTCCAGGAAAACTACAAGGGCTGCTGCTGCTTCATGATAACTCACTTCCCCCTATCACGAATGTCGTAACGCAGAAGTTACACCAACTCAAATGGGAAACATTCTATCACCCGACCTACAGTCCTGATCTCCCCCAGTGCTATTATCATGCCTTTGGTTCCCTAAAAAAAGATCTCGAGGCTGTGCAGTAGGCAGTCGTAACTCCTTCAAGCAGCAAGAAGGTGTTTTACCTAACGACTTGGTGCGTCGTTGGGATGATTGCCTCCAGTGCTCAAGGCGATTTTGTCTTATTGGCATACCGATCTGGACTGTACGACCTCCGAACGGAAATTTTCTGATCGCCTCTTACAACATATTGTTAAGGCCTAACTGACGGCTTCTTAGCGAATGGAGATGTTGAAGACGCAGCACTGTGATGGGCCGCGGTGGGAAGCCCGGACTGCCTCGCGCCTCTGCAGACGCCTCTCACGGCAGCGAGGAAGCACTTCCCTCTTGAGCGAACGAGCGACACGCTGCGCGCCAATTGGTGCCCATTGCGCGCCGACTGGCGGAGAGGCGCCTGGTCCCTGGGAGCTGGCGGCTTACGCCAGGGCTGCGTGGCGCCACCGGAAGCAACCACTCCCTACAATAAGTGGCGCCAGCGACCACGGCTCACCAGAGGACGCTTCCAAGCGAACATGTGCCCCAAGCCACAGTACTCCGGTCTGCTGCCGGCTCACGCCACTGAATCTTGTAGAGGTAACTGGTAGAGGATGCTGCAGTTCGCCAGCAGCCTTCAGCAAAGGCCACTTGAATGTTTTGTGAATAAAACTGAATTGGTCTGTTAATAAATTTCTTTTTTTCTCATGTCGTTTCGACTACTGCCGTCCTCAAATATCAAAAATCTTAGAACTTGGAAAACAAATTTCTGTGTCACCATAAAAACGTTGTCACTGGTACTGGACCTTAATATGGACGTTGCAGGTTTTTTGTTGCGTGACGATGGGAGCAGCCGAAACGGCGGTTTTTTCGTACAATATTCAGCTCTTTCTCTCTCTCTCTCTCTCTCTCTCTCTCTCTCTCTCTCTCTCTCTCTCTCAATCTCTCTCACGAACACACACACACACACACACACACACACACACACACACACACACACACACAATAATGGTGACTCCCCTCGATTTTGCAATTTCTTTTACACGGCGATATAAATTCCGCTGTATTTCTACTGAAAATCTCACATGACTACAGCAAACCTTACTCCAAAATGCTTTTGCAGAACATTTTCGACTATGATTGATGGCTCAATTTGAGAATCGAAAGGCAGTTTCCAGGGAAAGTATTCTCGTCACCGAAGATCTGTTCCGTGAAAGTGAATCCTGGTCTCTGATCACGGTGAAATACGTTAGTTGTTGTTGTTGGTCATTGTCATTGGTAGTTGCCTAGTCATTGGTTCTAATCCAGACTTTTGTTCCATTTTAGCTTTGGAACAATAAGGTAACCTTCCTTAGTGTAGTGAGACTAATTTGTATGCGTCATGAGGATTAATGTAATTGTATAATTATTTTGTGGTTGCCTGTGTCAATATACCGTTTTTTTAGTCTAACAATCACGCTGATCTGCACATTATAAGGTTATATCGTACTTCGCTCAATCATTTCGATGTGTAGCCCTGAACGCCGCAAAGTGTACTGAAACCAAGGAATACATTAGAGCTGTTAGAGGGAACGGATTGAAGAGAGCCTGAGAGTCGAAAGATTTATTGGGAGATATTTGAGAGAGCGCAGTGTCTCTGCAATGAAGACTGCGTACAATATTTCATGAGAACTGCTGTTCTAAATTAGCCGAATGCTCGTAATCCTCAACGGAATGAGTCGGTGTCTGAATATAGAAATGTGCTGCTGGAGTAGCAACCATGAAAGAGTTCTCGAAAAGCGATTGCCTTACTTGAAACTCTCTGGAAATGTAGCACTCTGTTAAGATGAGCAGCTGTAGAGGGTCAGTATTGAAGTCAGCCTGTAGAAAGATTCTGAGGACACCATCATATAATTTGTGTAGTGGCGAAGGTAAATAAAGCTGTCATGAACGATACGCCGTTGGCGTCCTCCGACCTTTCAACTGGCTACCCAGTCAGAAGTAGAAATGGTTCAACAGGCTCTGAGCACTATGGGACTTAACTTCTGAGGTCATCATTCCCCTTGAACTTAGAACTACTTAAACATAACTAACCTAAGGACATCACACACATCCATGCCCGTGACAGGATTCGAACCTGCGACCGTAGCGGTCGCGCGGTTCCAGACTGTAGCGCCTAGAACCGCTCGGCCACCCCGGCCGGCAGTCAGAAGTAGAGGGTGTATTATAAGGGGACGTATGGTTTGACGTTGACTGAAAACTACGGTCAGTTCAGTATTTTCACTTTAACAAACATTGCCAGTGGTGTAAGAAATGGCAAATGACAGATTAAAGTGCTAGGAGTGATCGGGCATCGAACACGTAATGCTTCGATTTGTTGTCTGGCTCTTTACCGATTTTTTTTTTGTTCTATCTATTTCGTTACTATCTTTTGATTTTGCCAGTGGGTGGCCAGTTCTCTCACTTAACAGTGGTGGCTGGATTAGAACTCAGGGGCCAGGGCGTTTTGATCACTAGCCAAAGATGTTAACCCTAGTCCCTAGACAACTGGTTCAAGCCTCCAATGAGTTACCGTGACGTCATGACGTTTAAGGGCTACGGAATACTAAAAAGAGAGACTAGAATGTGCTGTGAAGCTCTTTTTTTTTCATGTCCCACTGGAAAGTGTAGAAGGGATGGGAGTGATTAATAACGCAGTGAAGTATCCACAGCTATGTAACTGCAGCCAGAAGAAGTGCACAGCACATCTATTTATCGTTCTTCAGTGATTGACGCGAGAAAGGATCGAAACTTAGGTAGTCTTACGTCCATTAGTGAAAAGTTGTTGATGAAGAAAAGGATGAGGGATGAATGGATGGACAAGCAAAATCTAGCGGCAAGCAGCTGCAACGAATGAGAGTTAGGTGTTAGAACTCCACTGCACTGTGTTAGGGGGGGGGGGGGGGAGGGGGGGGGGGAGGACACACGCGTGGTCATTAGGTGGTGCTGGTTGTTGTCGGACTGTTGTAGTATCGCGTGTCGCCAGACAAACAGGCTCGTGATTAATGGCTCTGCGGCCTGCAGATCGCGCTTGGCCGGTCAGCCTATCCAGATCTGCCCTTAGGTTACGGCAAAGTGATTTCTGGCTGGCGAGTGCCAAATGAGGCCCTCAGGCTTATTAATGACACTAGTTAGTCCCCGCTGCGTTTCATCACGTTGAGTGGCTGCAACTGATATAGGCGCGCCGAGGGCTACTTTGGGCCAGGAGATCTCTCAATGACCATTGGAGAGGACAGCCGTTGATGTGGTGGCACTTTCAAAGCCTCCGCGGCGATTACAGAATGTTCATCATGGGCCGATCTGACAGAGGACCTAAAATTCTCCTTCCATGAAAAACGACATAAAAAGAATCAGTCATAAACATGATATTCAATTCGTGGAATTTGTTATTTCAGTGGATGCTTTATAAATCTATAAACCGATTTAATCACCGGACTACTGATAACAGAATACGTAATCACACAATCAGTCACCTAGATGATCGAGCGTGCTGTAACGCGGTGGCTCTCAAAAGCAGCTTGCAAATTCGACTGAAGACGATCGTTGCTGCCTGATCCACAATCGGAGAGAATATTCTGGTGTGCAGCTTTTCTCTGATTGTACTTCCAGTAAAATTATTAGGAATGAGGGCAGTGGATTCCATGCAAGCAAGGGGCTGTAATTTCTGTGTTCTCCCTCATACTCTTCAAAAGAAGCACGGTTCACGTTACTTAGTAATTCGATTTTTATCAGCCATGCTGTTGAATGGTTTCCTGAATAAATTTACTGTCTATGGTTAACTCTTCAGCGAACGGGTATGCTAAGCACGGAGGCTTCTTTGTGGCAAGTTAGAGGAATGCCGTCTGTGATGAAGCACATATCATCTTTTCCATCCCCTCTTTTTCATAAACTGTCTCGCCCATACACATAGCACTGCACACATAAATAGCACTGCACGCATAAATAAACAAGGTGCAGTTACACTCTTGATACGTTATCTACAAGAAACAGACGGAGCAATGCTAATTTTACGATTTATCTTAGAAGATGGGCTCAACAAAGGCAAACATACGTATCCAGCATATGTGGATTTGGAGAAAGCTTCTGACAATATGGTCAGGATTACGCTCTTTGGAATTTTGAACGTAGCAGGCACAAATGCTTACCGAAACGATATTTACAACTTGCGCAGAGTCAAGATTGAAGTTATTAGAATCAAAGGATATGAAAGGGAAGTCGTAGTTAGAGAATGAGATAAGGCTGCAGCCCTTTCCCAAGCAGCAGAGGAAACCAAGGAGAACTTTGGAAAGGTATTTAAAGTTCAGGGAAAAGAGATAAATGCTTTGAGCTGTGCTGATGACACTGGAATTTTGTCAGAGACGGAGAAGGACTTAGAAGCACATTTGAACGCAGTAGACTGTCTTGAAGAGAGGTTATAAGATGAACATCAATACAAGTGAAACAACAATAATAGAAGACAGTCGAATTAAATCAGGCGGTACTGAGGGAATTAGATTAAGCTTAAGGTGCTAAAAGTAGCAAATAAATTTTTTTTATTTGGACAGCAAAATAACTGATGATGGACGAAGTAGGGAAGATATAAGATGCAGGCGGGGAATAGCAAGGAAAGCGTTTCTGAAAAAGAGGAATTCATTAGTTTCTAACATAAATTTAGGGGAGTCATCATTGAAGACATTTGTCTGGAGTGAAGCCTTGTACAGAAGTGAAACGTAGACGATGGGAATACAGACAAAAAAGAATAAACGCTTTTGAAATGCGGTGCAATAGAAGAACGCTGAAGATTAGGTGCGTAGATCGCGTAGCTTATGAGGCATCGAGGAACGGTCAAGTGGTAACGGAAGGAAGTGGGGGAAGGGGGCGGGAGGGTTTGTAGAGGGAGACCAAAGCTTGAATACAGTAAGCAAATTGAAAGATTGTAGGTTGCGTTATTTATGCATAGGTGAAGAGATTTACACAGGACAGACTAGATGGAGAACAGTATCAAATGAATCTTCAGACTGAAGAGCACAGCAACATATCAGAGGAAGACAATGACAATGGTCACTCAGCGAAAACTGAGAGAAGCGAACAACTTGAGGGCGGCTGCTGTGGCTGTGGCGGTTCTAGGTGCTTCAGTCCGGAACCGCGCTGCTGCTATGATCGCAGGTTCGAATCCTGCCTCGGGCGTGGATGTGTGTGATGTCCTTAGGTTAGTTAGGTTTAAGTAGTTCTAAGTTCTAGGGGACTGAAGACCTCAGATGTTAAGTCCCATAGTGCTTAAAGTCATTTGAACCACTTTTTGAAGACCTTGGCATTAGCATACTGTTATTATCCAGTGCAGTACATTTAGTGATCCAATCAGCCGCTAACATTGGGATGATCTTCGTCCAACCTTCAAACTTGCTATCGTAAAGCCACAGGCGTGTCACACAGTCGACAGTGAATTGTAAAGGTTTAGTCCACTGGCAGTTATCAACGATAAAACAAAGTATCATGTACACAAAACGAGGGAAACGACACGCCAAGTGAGTAGCAGTCGTCGGTGGTCTGGGTCTGAAGGGAGCAGAATGGCTTATAACCACTGTGCGGATTAGCAGCGTCTGTGCACGGCGCGGCTGCGCTGTTTCGCCTCGGCTCTCCTGGCGTCCTCAGCAGTTGGTGGTCGGCTGGCAGCCGCCCCGAGGGCTATCGCGTGTGGCGCGCCGGCACACCCTGCCAGGGAATGCGTTATGTTAATGACGCACGATACAGTCGCTGGTCGCTGCGGGGTCCGGCGCCTGCCTGCCGCAATACACACACTGCCAGCGGCCATCCTCTGCAGAATGTTCCGTACAGCAGCTACTCTAAGGCTTCCAGAATGGCAGGACATCTGAACAGCAACTCGAGTTATAAAGGAATGAAAAGTTTTTACGTACATACTTTCAAAGTTGTAACGGTCCAGTAGCATTCCTTTTTCTATTCCCCACGGAAGTATTAATTTCAAATAGAAGTTAGAAAATATTAATTTCGGATTATTCCTGACTGGTGGTAGAAGGTCGGCAGGTGAAGACTTATTTGCAAGTGAACAATCGGCCAAAAACCACGGAGTCCACAACTCACTGTTGCCGTGCAGTAACAAGAAAATTTTGTTTTTAGATCAGTAAGTCTTTTATTGTATTTGTTTTGGACTGACATGTTCGTAGCAGCGCCAGGCTAGAGCTACTGCAATTAACATTCATGTTTTAATGACTTGTTAGGAAGATTATTTTTAAAAGCGTAGTGCTTGTAATATTATTTCAAGCATCTTTTCTATTTTGTTGTCACTAGGCAGTCGTTTCTTTTACAAAACGAGCTAGAGTACAGTCATATTATTTTATTTTCAATCAATTTGTCGGGTGCTCGTATTTTTAATTGTTGCATGAAGCAGAACGTTAGTCTGTTTGAGACTTTCTCGAAGTAAATACTGCTTGAAAGGTTCTCAGTCGTAATCTCGGATGTTGTAGTGGAAACTGCACGGTATGTCAAAGACGCAGTCATCTCCAGTCGCACCTAAAGATGACGAACAGCGGCCTCGTTGGGACACCGTGCAGTTTCCAAGACAAGATCGACATTAATTCCGAAAATCTTTCAATACGAGTGTTGATAAAATGAAACAAGATTACTAGATACATCAACAGGTTAGAAATTACAAAGTATTGACTTACCTGAGCGTCTAAATAAAATTCCGAATGCACGGTAACGTTCAACGTGTAAGATTTCTTAGAAGTGCTGCCAAATGTTCATATGTGAAGATGACGTTATTCTTTCTACGAGGGATTTCTTCGATAATTTTATTTTTTTAAATTTTTTAATGATGATTTGCGACAGTATATAATGAGAATGTACCACACATGTCTTCGTAGAAAACGCAGTAGCAACGAATGTCTGAGGGCATATCAACTCTCAATGAGTATGGCGACATACGTTTTCTCCAAGATATCGTTTTCATGTATGGAAATGTATGGTACTATATCAGAGCGAAGTGTAAAAGTGCGAAAAACGGTGTCTGTATAAGGTGCAGTCAAATGGAAACGATATAAATGGAAGAAGCAGTAAATAACCTATTTATTATTTCAAAAGTAATCGGTATTACTATTAATACATTTTGTCAAGTGTGTTTCGACTACGACGCGGAATTTCTGCTGGGAATCCCTTACACATCCTCCATACAGTCAAGATCAGCCCCGCGTGATCCATATTTTTGGAGCCCTGAAGAAAGATATTCGTGGCCATCGACTTCTTCGGACGAAAAGATGCACACCTGGGTGCAATCACGGTTACACGGGAAATCGCAAACATTTTTTTCATGAAGGCACTGACCGTTTTGTCTCGCAGAGGGATAAATGCATCAACGGTTATGGTGGCTACTTTTGAAATAATAAACAGTTAGGTACTTTTTTATGTTTTGTTTTCTTTCCAACGGCACTTGTAATTAAAATAGAAAAAACTAAAAGTGTATAACACGTAGGAAAGCACGACGCCCCATCAACCCTTAAAAGTGCGTAAAAGTAAGCCAAACTGTACAAATCCAGATTCACAATGAATGTGTTTCCAAAAATGAATCAAGACTCACAAAAAATGACACATGCGTGTCGAGACACGTTTGAGTGGAATAGAAAAAAGAAATACATTGTGTTTTGCAGAAGACAGACTTTAATAAACCAAATTTAATTCGCAAACACGGAGAAAAATACAACTGGAACAACCAATGCAAGCAAGATGATAATGTTTGATAATATAACACAGCACGATCCAACAGGCAGGGTAAATGAAAGAAAGAAAAATCACATAAGACGGACGACTGTTATTTACGTGTTTCCACCAACATAGGGATACTGCATATGTCGGACAAGTCTTCACGTTCACTCTGTGTCCACATAAACAAATACATTTTCACACATACACAAATACACAGTTCTTTAGAGTCATACAATACACACTTACTTCCAATCATACAGGCTATTTACCATAAAATATATAAAGCATGACACTGGAAAAGTCAGAAAAGTGTAACAACAAACAAATCAGAGATCAGGGTAGAGTGACAGAAAATCCACAAGAAATGGAAAATTGTGAAAATGACTAAGACCTAATCATCTGATGTTGCAGAAAAGTAGCAACAAACTCTTCCTAAAGCCACATGCAGTACCAACAATGACATACACAGTGAGTATAATGATATATTCCGCAATAGAGCTTGAATTCAGGAAGACAATACAGATATTGAAAACAAGAAGTTTGCCGGTATCAATGATTTCCAATCTCTGTTCTGAAGGCACGCATAGACAACACACAAGACCCATAAACGAGTACAATAAATGAATCGTTAAGTTAAGGTATTCTTTCAGTGTACCTAAAGCACACACAAGTTGTGCCTTGGTAATGCAGAGAGAACTGATAACTCGAGGTCAGTTTCACAACTGTCTGCATTCTCAAAAACACGTTACAGGCATATCCTCTACTTTAATTAAAGATAACCGAATTAGAAATATTTTCAGGAGATGGGATAATTCAAGCAAATGGATTAGAAAAGGCAGCTATAGAAGAAAGGGTGTATAAAATGGGTGAGGCTTATGGTATGACTAAGATCTTTCACAATAAGAAATGCCTGTCTAATAATGCAGTATTGCAACCAGAATGTCTCTATACAAATTAATGTCTAGCAGTTAATTTTAATTTAGGTAGATTAGAAATACTAGAAAGGTGAATCGTTAGGAAAATATTAAGCCCACAAAAAACTAAGGAAAGTTATAAATTACGAAGAAACGATGAAATTTATTGAAACATAGAAAACATATCAGAAATAATGAGAAAAAGGAGACTGATATTTTTTGGACACCTACATCGAATGCAGGACCGTACACTGACCATAAAGTTCTTCACTTATTTGTAGGATAAGAAGTCAAGAAACTGGATCCACGAAGTGAAACAGTGTTTAAAAAGTTATATAAAATTTGTTGAAATAGTGACGGAGAAGTATTTAGAGATGAAGTATTGAGTTTAGAAGGATTTGCAGTATAGGAGAGTGAAAAAAAAGATGATCTGAAGTGGTCAGAAGAGAGGACGAAAAAACATAGTGAATAAATGAATGAGTACAATTTTGGTAAACATTTTTGGAACAGTGATCAATAAAGTATTATATTTTAACTAAAGTTCAGTCTTGATCACAACACTTATGTCGCAATAACATAGGTGACCGGTTTCGGTTATATTTATATAACCATCTTCAGACCCATGACTTCCTTGCAGGATGGTAGGCGGAGCTATCCTCAGCTGTTACGAAGTGATCAGTAGACTTCGTAGCAGCCGAGGAGAGCTCCGCCTACCATCCTGCAAGGAAGCCATGGGTCTGAAGATGGTTATATAAATATAACCGAAACCGGTGGTGGTGGTGGGTAGTGTTTAACGTCCCGTCGACAACGAGGTCATTAGAGACGGAGCGCAAGCTCGGGTTAGGGAAGGATTGGGAAGGAAATCGGCCGTGCCCTTTCAAAGGAACCATCCCGGCATTTGCCTGAAACGATTTAGGGAAATCACGGAAAACCTAAATCAGGATGGCCGGAGACGGGATTGAACCGTCGTCCTCCCGAATGCGAGTCCAGTGTGCTAACCACTGCGCCACCTCGCTCGGTCCGAAACCGGTCACCTATGTTATTGAGACATAAGTGCTGTGATGAAGACTGAACTTTAGTTAAAATAAATGAAAGAGTACTGGGAGAAAACAAAAGAACATCGAATAAATTGGTCCTCAATTGCACCATCCGGGAAGAAAAAAGAATTCCCTTTCCCCATTCCTGACCAGAGTTTTCTGCAGATTTTCATCGGTTTTGAGGCAAATGTCGAATCTAGAAATCTCCAAACTGTCCTAGCTGGGACAGCCTCTGCCCTACTTCCAGCTAGTCTGGTATTTGGCTGAAAAGTTCCAGACTCTGTAATAGTTCATTTTCCGAAGATCCAGCTCTACCTAGGGAATGGAAAAAATGGTTTTCTGGTCGCAAGATGACGACATCATACGATGAAGTGATGAAGGCTCAGTGCGCAGTATTACGAAGTATCAGTCCGTTGAGTCGATCGGTGGCGTCCTGCTTGCGACACTGACGGCGGTGGTGGGTAAAGTGACCGGTGTGGCCGCGCTGCGGAACAGTGGAGAGGGCGTGGCGTGTTCATTTGGAGGTGTGACGGGCGGCGAGCATTCCTGGCGAGAGCGCAGTTAATGAGGCGCCCGGCGGCACTTCAAAGCGCGGCGCCGCCTTTTGGGCGCCAGCGCCAGCTGCCGGCCGCCGCTTGACCGCACCCACGCCGCGCCCAAAGGCCAGCCACACAGGCCGCTCTGCAGACTGCCGGCCTCGTCTGCAAATTACGCGGTCCGCGCCAGCTCACTGACCCGGCACACGGCGCACCGTCTCTCACCTGCCGCCTCGCCTGTTTCCAGCCACTCACTGTGCTGTTGCAACAAAACACGCTGGAGCGCACCATTCTTAACGGTATTCCGCGATTGCGAACTGCCATTAGCGCTGTGTTTGCGTATTTTTCTCAGACTTACAAGTAGGCGGACTTGTCAAAATTTTAGTCCCTGTACGTTCTCTCTTAGTCTATACCACTAATTCCCCCACCTGCGTTTAAAGGACCGAACTCCCGTATAAAACTGTTCGAGACGCTACAGTTTGGAACCGCGCGACCGCTACGGTCGCAGGTTCGAATCCTGCTTCGGGCATGGATGTGTGTGATGTCCTTAGGTTAGTTGGGTTTAAGTAGTTCTAGGTTCTAGGGGACTGATGATCTCAGAAGTTAAGTCCCATAGTGCTCAGAGCCCTTTGAACCATTTTTGAACACTATAGGGAGAGAATAGCCTCTCACAACCAATCTGGTGTATAACACCATCTGTACGGTCGAGTACTTGGTTCACGCCAATATGATGTGGTCCAGATCCACCACTGCCGTAAAATCCTTTCGGGAGCCAGTGTGCGCTGGGCGGGCGCCAAGCAGGCGTAAGATACCGTCCCGCGACACAGACTCTGCTGCTGCAGCAGCGGTGGTGTGGCGGGCCTGTACCAGCGCAGGGATGGGCAGAGCCTCTCTATCAGCATTAAAATCAACCGTCCCAGGGGCGGCAGGCTCCCCGCCCCGCCCCGTAATGGATAGCTGCGGCGATATCAAATCTACTTAGACGCTGCCGAGGGTGCGCAGCCCGCATTACAATCCTATTAGCGGCCGCGAGAGCTGTTACCGCGAACCCGGCCGCCGATCAAAGGATTAGGTGGGGTGTCGTTCACCGCGCTGCTGCTCGGTTCTTCCCATATGGTACTTTTGTGGAGCCTGGAGTCTATCGCGTAGGCTATAGACAGGGAAAAAATTTAATTCGCCGTCTTGGAGCGCACCTAAACATCTCCATTTAGCCGGAACTCGTGTTACTTTCTGGTTACGTCAGTGTTTAAAGAACAGCAACACTCCGCAACTATTTATTGCTATCAAGCACGACACATTTCGGAAGGTGAGTTCCATCTCCAGATGACAAGTTCGGATTTAGTTTGTCATTACAGTTCTCCAGAACGCACTTAAGAACTTTCAAAATAGTATTAAGCTCACAATCACACTTCTCCAGGATAGTCCTTTATTCCGAAATGGGACCAAATTCTAGACTTCTTTGTGACAATACTTTACAGATGCCTACATTTTCTGATACATTAATTGATTAATTAATTAATTTTAGAATATCTATTCAGTTTGCGTGCCTGAGAGTTTTTCATGTGAGCTAAAATGAAAGACTGTGACCTAAGGTTGGAGCCAATCCACCAAAACTGGTCATGATTATCGATATCTGGCGGTGGATTCGACCGCCAGCCGTTCTAAGATTTTTATTTGCTTCATCTTTGGAAATAATTTGCTTATGTGAAAAATGCAGGATTTCGGACACCACCTTAAGTAGAAGGAACACCTGTAACTGGCTGGGTAAGAGTTTATAGGTCGGAAAACAGAAGGAGAACACCTGCAATAGGACCATGCCTAGTAAAGCACTGCGGTGTTTAACCCAACCTCTACTTTGTAACAGGTTACCGATTATTGTTGTCGGAAACCATTTGAGATACATCGTTGAATTCAGTTTCTGCTAGTTATTTATATGTCATTCATTCCTCTGTCTCTCTCTATTTACTATCTCGTGTCCACAACACTGTTTTTGGTTTCAGAGATATTTGAGAATGTTCTCGAATTACAGTATTTTCTCGAATCAAATTATACTGCTTCTAAGAGTGAAAACTCACAATTTTTCGCAAAACAACATAATTCAAGATGGTGTTTGATTTACTAACTTCGTACGAAAGGATTTTACGAGGCTGTTTCTGTAGGTATCTATCGAAAGGCCTAGAGCCCTAGACGACGCAGAGGTGATCTTCAATTTGTGCTGTTCAAACGATTCCTCACCATTGTCACGACCACTCCATGTATTTAGCCCCGCAATGCACTTCTGGTTCTACACGTTTATAAACGTACAATGAATATCATAATATGAATTTATTTTTTCAATAAAGGTTGTGAATTAAATGTTTACAGCTATTGTCTATTACACAGTCAACCGTGGAACTCAATTATATTCATTGTCATCTGATGGGTAAATTGAAAAGACGGAAGGTTTCGCATATAAGAAGTGTGCAATGATGTTGTGAGGGTGCTAAATGATAGAGCGTGGAGTGGTCACGGCGATGTGGTCAACGAATAGGTACTGGTGTTTTATGGATGAGGGTAATGAAGTAATGGTGGCTTACTGGAATCCCTGGAAATTATAAAATCTCATCAACGTTTAGTGACATCCGAAACAAGAACAAAGAGCGTTTTCATTCCACTATGAAAGTCCCTAACGATTTACATAATGCAGGGTTTTATGGCAGGGGTTACCGTCAGTTAAAACTGAGATGTTACCGTCAGTTAAAACTACTCCGTGACGTTTCATCTCTCAGTGCGTGAGATATCTTCGGAGGTCAAACGGCAACTGTATCAAAGTTTCGCCCCATTTCCCATTCTTCTGAATGTGTAAGCTGTATAGAGCGCATCACTGTTCGTCATATAGTACCGAACGCGTAATATTCTCTGGCTGGCGTTAACGTTCTGGATGATAATTATTCGATCGCCTATCTGTTGCCACAAAGTATGCACGAATATTTTATTTGACTTAACTCCTCCTTCCTTTAAAATTATTATGATGTATGAAAGCTCAATGGCGTCTCTATGGGCGCAAGTTAATTGGTGGTCATTGCTAAAACACTTGTCTGTGTAAATTTTATTTCGTGGTTTCCATTTCGGCAATCATGTTCCGCTATGACCGATGTGTCAGTTTGTTCAAAAGACAGTTTATTTCGTGTTCGGCTGACCAGGCGTTAAAAGTTATTTTTGTGGTTCCAATGTACACTTCTCCCCACAGATAGGGATTTTCATATACTCCAGGTGTCGCTTGTGGTTGTCGTACGACTTTTGTCGTTCTGAAGCACCCTTTCATTTTGCTGTTGGTTCTAAGAGGCTTTTAGAAAATTTTGTTGACATTTTTGACCCATAGAAACACACGATATCACAGGTATTTGTGCAACAAACACCATTCCTGACCTCTAAAGATGAAAAGTCTGTAAAAATACAGCATCTAATGACCATAACTGTCAAATGGCTGTCAGATAATTACCATGAAAAATTTCACATTATAAAAACTATGTGATTATGGTAATAATATTTCATAACAAAAAGCTCACAGTTGGCCCATAAATTCCGTATGATCGTCAACTACTGGTACTACGCAAAAAGTAATTTTTAAAACTGACTTGTTGAACATAAGTGAGACATAAATAAGTTTCACTACTGAGAAAACCCACAGGTGCATTTGAAAACGACATTGTATGCCAAAACAGCAAGCTAGTTGTGCAGAAATCTCCTAACAGAGGCAAATAAAGATTATATTGCAGTTACTCGAATTGACTTCTTATAAAATGTTTAAGGATCGTTTCATCGCCGTACTTGGCCAACACTTTCCCGATGCGGTCCACGTCGGCCATGGGGGCCGAGCGGTTCTAGGCGCTACAATCTGGAACCGCGCGACCGCTACGGTCGCAGGTTCGAATCCTGCCTCGGGCGTGAATGTGTGTGATGTCCTTAGGTTAGTTAGGTTTACGAAGTTCTAAGTTCTAGGGGACTGATGACCTCAGAGGTGAAGTTCCATAGTGCTCAGAGCCATTTGAACCATTTTTGGTGCGGCCCACAATCTTGCTAACGAAAAGGAGGGAACGTCAGGAACTAATTTAATACATTGACCACAGCTTCTCAGCCCGGAAGTTTTAACTGTCCCCGATGACTGTTAGTCTCTGGGGAAAATTGG
This sequence comes from Schistocerca serialis cubense, assembly GCF_023864345.2. Taxonomy (NCBI): domain Eukaryota; kingdom Metazoa; phylum Arthropoda; class Insecta; order Orthoptera; family Acrididae; genus Schistocerca; species Schistocerca serialis. The sequence goes on along the minus strand of NC_064646.1, from coordinate 186,005,507 downwards.
GTCAGCAAGTCTGAGACCTAGCCCCCAGCATCACTTCCACGATCATGTTGTGCACCAATGAGTAAAAAAAGATAGCGCAGGGCACAGCTGCACAATGTATGTTGCATGCAAAGAAGCTAATAGGACGCAAACGCTTCTACTTTCAACATTCTGCATGTCTACTGGGCAAGTTAGTGTACCCAGAATATTCACTCGAAGGATTCTCGTGTAATACAGTACTTATCCCACAAAGGAATAAAATCGGGATATCGGGGGTACGGTCTTAACGCAGCACTGATATCTCGTGAATTGGAAGAGGATTACCTCGCCGAGGCCAAGTTGTGGCTGCCGCGCGAAATGAAGGGCGCCCGGGAGGCGTTGTCGGTGTGAGGACTTGGCCCACTCAGCTCACGCCCGCTTTAAATTGCTATTGACACGGCGCGGCCAGCTGGCTGCAGCCGGCATGCTGATGTCCGCCCGCGTTGTTTGGCCTGGTCGGCGGTCCCTTGCCGGCCCCGTTCCCACCCCCGCGGCCTCCGGCCGCCCCCGACGCCGCGGCCACATCCGGCGCCCGGCGCCGCGCAAACCGAGCGCAACCCGACACTGTGTGTGTCGTGGCGGCTTGTTTGTGCGCGTGCTATTTGCACGGGTCACTCGCTACTGTCGCATTGTTCTCCCCCGCGGCAGAAGGCCCCGCGGCGCACTTAACACAGGCCAGCCAAACAGTTCGGGGGCTACGCAAATTGAAAAGCTGATGATGTTTGTCGGGGGACGGCTCTGATTGGCTGTTTAGCTACGCGCCAGCCGCGCGAATCCCTACCTCGCCGCCGCCACCCCTGTGTCCGAGCGGACGCACGACTTTTAGCGACTCGTCGTCCAGCCGCTGTTGTGAACGCGAACACGGGAGCAAACGTGTCGCCGGCCTCCCAACCCTTTAATTACACAGCGCGCCGTGTAGCGGGTCAAATGTCACGTAGCGCCGAGGGGCTGTGCGAACAAATCACTTGTCGAATGATTCCACATTAGACTGATCAATTTTGGAAGGTCTGCCGTGCTGGCCAACAAGAGCGAAGTTTGCCTAATCTCCCAGCCCTGATGTGCCCGACAACGTGAAACCTTCAAAGAAATGCGTGTACACGCTCATCCTCTTCTTCCTCCCATCTCATCACTCCACTCTCCTACCTCGTGCCACTTACATACACTGATCAGGCAGAACATTATTGCCACCGACCTACTATCGATATAAACTCGTCCAGGCTATAGCAGCGTCACCTAGCGAGGAATGACTGCTAGTCAGACATACGCGCGGTTCATGTAGTATCAATGAGCGTGCTGTTCGTATGTAGACTGGGGAAGGGCCGTGCGAGGTTAGCCGAGCGATCTGAAGGATCTGCAGTCATGGACTGTGCGGCTGGTCCCGGCGAAGGTTTCAGTCCTCCCTCGGGCATGGGTGTGTGTGTTTGTCCTTAGGATAATTTAGGTTAAGTAGTGTGTAAGCTTAGGGACTGATGACCTGATGACCTTAGCAGTTAAGTCCCATAAGATTTCACAAGATTTCACACAGAGTGGTTTTTTTTTTTTTTTTTTTCTTTTTAACTGGGGAAGGGCGCCACGTATCTCAGTTTGATCGAGGGCAGGTTGTGATGGTCCGGGGGCTCAGCACGAGCATTTAGGAAACTGCACAACTTGTTGGGTGTTCGAAGAGTGCTGTGGTGAGTGTCTTCAAAATGTGGCGAAACCAAGGTGAAACCACGTCCAGGCGTCGTGGGGTTGGGCGGCCACCTTTCATCACAGATGTCGGACGTTGTAGGTTGGAAAGACTGGTAAAACAAGACAGGCGGCGAACTTTGGTGGAACTAACATCATTCTTTAATGTTGGGCAGAGTACAAGTATGTCTGAACACACAGTACGCCGAACACTTCTAACGATGGGCTTCCGCAGCCGACGACCCAAGCATGTGTCAGTGTTAACACCACGGCATTGCCAACTACGACTGAAATGGGCACGTGAGCATCGGCACTGGACGTTGGCACAGTGCCAGAGTGTTGCATGGTATGATGAATCACGATACCTTCTTCCTTATGTCGATGGGAAGGCGCGAATCTCTCGTCTTTCAGGGGAACAGCTCCTTGACACCTGTGCTGTGGGACGGAGACAAACTGGCGGCGGCTCCATTATGCTCTGGGGAACATTCACATGGGCATCCATGCGTCCAGTGGAGCTCACGCCAGGACGCCTACGCCAAAGAGTATCGTACATTGGTTGCAGACCACGACACCTCTTCATGACGGTCATGTTTCCCGAAAGCAGTGGCATTTTTCAGCAAGGTAATGCGCCATGTCACAAGGCCGAGACAGTGACGGAGTGGTTTGAGGAACACCGTGGCGAGTGCCAGTTGATGTGGTGGTACCCAGCTCCTCAAATCCAAGGCGCGAATCTCTCGTCTTTCAGGGGAACAGCTCCTTGACACCTGTGCTGTGGGACGGAGACAAACTGGCGGCGGCTCCATTATGCTCTGGGGAACATTCACATGGGCATCCATGCGTCCAGTGGAGCTCACGCCAAGACGCCTACGCCAAAGAGTATCGTACATTGGTTGCAGACCACGACACCTCTTCATGACGGTCATGTTTCCCGAAAGCAGTGGCATTTTTCAGCAAGGTAATGCGCCATGTCACAAGGCCGAGACAGTGACGGAGTGGTTTGAGGAACACCGTGGCGAGTGCCAGTTGATGTGGTGGTACCCAGCTCCTCAAATCCGAGCCCGTTCAAACACATCTGGGATGTGATTGTACATGATGTGAGAGCTCATCGTCTCCCAACCCTCCCCGGAATTTACAAGAATTAGGTGAGTTGTGTGTGCAGATGTGGTGCCAACTCCCTCCAGCAACCTATCAAGACCTCATTACTTCCGATTTTCAAGGTATGTGAATACATCACAACTACTATAATGATCATATTACTTATGTATGAATAATCACAGCTTATCCCTTATTATTACAGTCAAAGAGCGTGTTCATACCGTAATACACACTTTGGTTCTTATGTTTCGTAACTCAATAGTAAAGACAGCTGACAAGTGCTGAAAATCGCATGTAGAAGACCTCACGTAACGTGCTGATTCACAGCCAGGTCAAAATCATAAAAAGATAAGAAGGAAGTATTCTGTTTTATGGTTAATACTCTCAATTTTCTGTGTGCCACGATATGTAAGTGACTAAGGCTCTTATTGCCATACATTGAACAATGTATTCTTTTTATTCTGACTCTAGATAGACGAGCGCTTGCTAAAGGTGAGCCCAAGCTTTGATGGCACAGCATCATCTGTACCTCTTCTCTGTAGTAACAGGTCCGTAAGTACTTCGTTCAACAGCGTTGTCTCAACTGGGTTAGATGAAGGTACTTAATACTTACATAAAAATACTACATAGACACATAGCATAATATTTTTTTGTCTGTATCTGAGTTTCGATGTGTAGAAGAGATTGTAAGGAAAGAAATGGCACCAAATGGTGAATACTTGGCTTAAGGTATCTTGTCAGGTGAGTGTAGCAACCAGAATTGAGGTCATGACAATGACTGATTAAGATACAGTTCCCTCAATAAATTCTTGATCAACCTATTTCTTTAAACAGTCTTAAAGTAGTTCTATATCACGAAGCCGCACTTCTTTGCTGTCAAATCTTTTTTCTACTGCTCCTAATTCTCTTTTCTGTTCGAAGAGATTTTCGTTAAAAGGGGCATGGGTAATAACTTTCATATTCAAGATCTACAATAATTATGGCAGCTGAGTTCCTAGAGTATTAAGAGCTGTGAGTTTACAATAAAGTTTATTTTTTGACTTCCAAGTTCGTGTACAATATTTATATATTAATGAAACGGATTCACACCTGCTGACCTGACAATATTTAGATTATCTGTAGTAAGCATTTTAATATGTAACTCGATCTTCCTTATTTGTCTTGTACCCGACTTCCATAATGTTATTACGTCTGGAGCCATCACACTGTGCTACTGATGAACAACGGAAGATCACAAAATCTTGATAAGTACTCTAAGAAGTCGTTCACTCAAGTCAGTATTCATGGTTTCTATACAAATGGAATTAGGATAGGCGGTGCTCTCCAAAATATTCCTTGGGCGTAATTATAAGCACAGAGAAGTTCGCATTCGGAAGGACGACGGTTCAATCCCGCGTCCGGCCATCCTGATTTAGGTTTTCAGTGATTTCCCTAAATCTCTCCAGGCAAATGCCGTGATGGTTCCTTTGAAAGGGCACGGCCGAATTGCTTCCCCGTCCGTTCCTAGTCCGGTGAGACCGATGACCTCGCAGTTTGGTCTCTTCCCTCAAACAACCCAACCCAACCCACAGACAAGTTATAGATACTATTTCCTCTAGTTATTATGCAGATAGTCGACTACGCCTATTTCGCAGTCATTTTGACTGTGCCCTTTAGTATGCGATATGCCGTAAATTTCAAATATTCTCATCTATGGTATTGCCCCTTATCTCAGATTAACAATCCGACGGTACAGTTTTTAAATCTCATTTCACCTACTTACTCAAAACGTGAATTGACACTGGAAATTCTTCTTTATGTGAAGTAGAATTATTAGTGGTTTGTATGGATGTTAAGCTTCATGACTTATTTTGCTCCTGTATGATCTTACTCGCTTGAAAACTGGTGAAATGCGTTTCAGATTTGCTGTACGACTCTGTATGGTTGCACAACGCTTCAGACTTCTGACGCTGGATGGTCATCTGGAGATTGCTCGTCGACGTACCAAATATTTCATTCCGGGATAAAATCCCAGACTGGGAGTTGGTTGTCGTGTAATGTTAGCGATGCAATCTGCGGTCGCCTGGTGCAACTTTTCTAAATGGCAACGCTGTAACGTGTGAAGCAAGATCTGACGCGCGATAATGCTCAGTTGGCACTCCGAGGAAACTGCCAGCGACGCCTGTCCTGTCACCCTACCCACGTTAATGGCTTAACGACCGCCTGCCCTGGCTTTGTGTGCTGGGGTGCTACAGTTACGCCGAAATCGTCATGGTTCTACCTGAAAGTCCCTAGCCTCGGATTGGGACAGTTTCCTCAGTGATAGAGAAAGCGTGCCATTGTGTCAGGTTGACACCATGGTGGGTGCGGAATACAAGGAATTGTTATCTTTGCCTATTTGTGGAACGTTCTTTCGTGAATAACAGGTGCCTTCAAAGCTAACCACGGTCGCGGTAAACGGAGGAGTTCAACAAATAGATTCCTTAACCATTATTATTAAACTATACTCTCGAACTTAAAAGTACGATGTTATTACGTTTTGAGCTACACTTTTTCACTCTTCTTAGCACTAAAATGTTTGTGTTACAATGTGAGTGCCAAGGAAGGAAGCTATCTTCTTTTATTAAATTAACCATTAAAATGCTGAGATCACAGGGCGCTTGCTTATGAGACTAAGGTTGGATTTGCTTGTTGAATTGATGACCGTTGATGTGGATCATCTGTCGCGCTGATTATGAGATTTTTAGGTCATTTTACCACACTTCTCTCCTGGACCCCTATCGCTTGGAAACAGTACACAGAACAACCTACTCGAATCACAGGTACATGGAGCATAGCGCTTTCCGTCGTTAGGGGAGCTGGTTATTGTGACCTCAGGAAGGGATCCCACAAACTGTGGATGGGCAAGTTCTAATCATTAGCAGAGCTTGCTACAGATGGACAGATACTGAAAGAACATAATAATTTTTTTTAAAAGAAAAGACAAGTTCGCATTCTGTTTTGTTTTGAATCGTGAGTCTTCTACTGGTTTGATGCACCCCGCCACGAAATCCTCTCATGCGCCAACCTGTTCAATCTCAGAGTAGCACTTACACCCTACGTCCTCAGTTACAAGCTGAATGTATTCCACCCGCTGTCTCCCTCTAGTACGTTAACGTACGTCTTATCATCTAAAAAAATGGTTCAAATGGTTCTGAGCACTACGGGACTTAACATCTGTGGTCATCAGTCCCCTAGACCTTAGAACTACTTAAACCTAACTAACCTAAGGACATCACACACATCCATGCCTGAGGCAGGATTCGAACCTGCGACCGTAGCATCTTATCACCTACATCTACATATATACTCTACACGCCACCGTACGGTGCGTGGCGGAAGGTACCTTGTACCACCTTCCTGCCCCACTCGCAAACAGAGCAAGGGAAAATCGACTGTCTATATGTAATCTTATGAACCCTAATTTCATGTATCTTATCTCCGTGGTCCTTACGAGAAATGTATGTTAGCGGCAGTGGAATCGTTCTACAGTCAGCATCAATTTCCAGTTCCGTAAATGTTCTCAATAGTGTTGTCGGAAAGAACGTCACCTTCCCTCCAGTGATTACCATTTCAGATCCCGAAGCATGTCCGTAAAACTTACATGTTGGTCGACCCTACCGGTACCAAATCTCCCAGCCCACCTCTGAACTGCTTCGCTCGCTCCTTTTAATCCGATCTAGTATGGATCCCAAACATCTGAGCGATACCCAAGAATAGGCCGCAGCAGCATATTACATGCTGTCTCCTTTACATGTGAACCAGTCTTAGGACTCGAACCTCCGCCGGAAGTGGCCTCGCAGTCCGTGACATGACGCCTCAAACCGCACGGCTCTCCTGACGATATCCTTGTCTCTGGTGAGCACTAGCCGTCGAGGGCCATATACTGTGTCTATTACTTAAGAAGTCTTCAAGCCAATCACATATCTGTTGCCCTATTCAATATGCTCGTGACTTTGTTAATGTTCTGCAGCGGTGCAGCGTGCAAATGGTCCCCGGAAATATAGACATATGGACTCTGTCTGTTGCCCTTCATCCATAGTTCGTAGTATATCATGTGAGAAAAGAGCAAGGAGAGTTTCTCACCAGATATACTTTCTTAAATCGTGCTGATTGGTGGACATAGGTTTCTCTGTCTTAAAAAAATATATTATATTCGGACTGAGAACATATTCAAGGATTCTACAGCAAACTGATGTTAAGAATGCTGGTCTGTAGTTTCGCGGATCCGTGCTTTTACCCTTCTTATACCCAAGAGTCAACTGCGCTTGTTTCCAGTCGCTTGGGACTTAGCGCTGGGCGAAATATTCGCGATTAATGCAAGCTAAGTAAGGGGTCAGGGATGTAGAGTACTCGTCGTAAAACCAATTGGAATTCCATCTGGACCTGGCGACTTTAGTTTTCACCTTTTCCACTTCTTTCTCTGCGACAGAGATGCTTATTACTATGTCGTCCATAGGGGAGTTTGTTTGTTGGTCAAACGATGGTACGTTAGTACGATTCTCCTCCGTGAATAGTTTCTTAAACGCGAAATTTAAAACTTGGGCTTTCGATTTGCTATTTGTAACTGCCAAATCATTTCTGGTCAGTGTTTTCCATATTCTCCTTTCTTCATAGAATTCTGCATAGAACCTCCTCATTTGTTATGTTATCGATCCAGAAGATTTTATACATTCTCCTATAGCACCACATCCCAAACGCCTCTATTCTCATCTGTTTCGGGTTTTCCAGTGACCATGATTCACTACCGTACAATGCTATTCTCCAAACGTGCATTATCAATGTTTTTTTTAATCACGTTTCATTCTCTCTATATTAAGGGAAGAGTAAGTTGTTTTAAGACATACATTGTCTTTCCCAGCCAAATTTGAGGACATCTTATTCAGTTTTGCATCTTTATTTCGTTTTGCTGTGATGTTGGGTAGCCGGCCGCTGTGACCGAGTGGTTCTAGGCACTCCAGTTCGGAACCGCGCTGCTGCTACGGTCGCAGGTTCGAATCCTGCCTCGCGTATGGATGTGTGTGATGTCCTTAGGTTAGTAAGGATTAAGTAGTTCTAAGTATAGGGGACTAACGACCTCAGATGTTAAGTCCCATAGTGCTTAGAGCCATTTGAATTTTTGATGTTGGGGATGGATGCGTCGTTGTTTATCTCTTCCAATTTGGGAATTATCGGACACAGCTCTGGCATTCAGGCTATAGCCAAGGAGAACCTTCGAAAATCCTGGCCAAAGGCGCACTATTAGAAATGAGAGGAGAGTCAAAAGTCTAACTTCAAGTGAGTCCCTCTCTTACGCCGAGATAAAAACAATCAGCAAACTGCGTTACATATCCAGTGCTTTGCTTAAGGTCGTTTTCTTCTGTGATTAACACGCTATGTTGGTCTGAAACAGATGTTACTTCGCCAAACAAGAACAGCGCAATGCAGTACTGGTCACGGTGACCTCGCTGCGAATACGTGCCAGCAAAAACGGGGATGAGCAGATGAATCGCCGTGGCAATACAAGAACTCAATCGAGAGCTGCAGTATATCGGTGCCACTGCTAGATCTTCTCTAGCGAGTAACGTAAGACCGGCAGGGGTGTTCGATACGCAGGTGCTTCGTCGTGCGTGCCAAGAGAAACGGAGCGCCACGGTCGCCGCAAGAAGATCCCTCGGCGGTATGAGGCGCACGTCTCCGACAACAAATGCCAGGTCTATGGCGCGCGCCGAGTACGCCATCCTAGACACGTTTCCGCTGGCATCGTGATTCGCGGCGGCTCGCCTATGCATACTAGTTCCAGCAGACGAGCGCGCACTTGAGAGAAGCCGCCGTCGAAAGTGGAAAGTACATTCTCGGGTCGCGGTCCCTTTGAGTACCTTGCACGCGCAGCTGTTGGGTTCGTTTTAAACAGTGTCAGAGTTTGACTGCTGTTTTTCCTGAACGAGCAACTAGCTGCGGCTGTTTAAAATAACTCTTGTCTCCCTCTCTCGAATCAAATTCTTAGAAATTAACCATAATTCATCTATCGTTAACGCTAGGGTAAGTCCGGGAGGTTTTAATAACTTTTTTCCTTCACTATAAAATTTGTGCGGTTTTCAGCTCCTTTGGACTTCTGGCAGCATGTTCGTATAGAGTGTCATATAAACTTAAGTGCAATATATCACTGCCACTTAAAATACGAGACATATGATAAAATGAAATTATAGGTGAGTCGTCCGTCTCATCCGTAATTGTGTAGATGAGATCGACCAGTGTACTGGGAGAGATGGACGCTATGAAAATGGCTACACATGAAGAAAAGAGTCAGTTGAAGTTTCATATTTTTATTTGGTGAATGTCGTAATGAACATGGAATTATACTATTAAATATGTTAGTCCAAAACAATTTTATCAGTTTATTATAAATCTTGACTGAACATTGGCTTTTCAAATGAGTTGTTAGCTTTGTTCAAGCATTGCCTCGCGTTTCTCTCATCACAGCAATTACACTAATTACCAGATATTGATCAACATTCATGTGAGCAACGTGAACAGAAAACACACTGAATCAAATCGTCATTTTTGTTAGTTTCGTAATGAATTTCAGCACACCCAACACATTCATTCTCATCCCATCGACCAGAGTTATGTTCGTAATCTTCTACAATGTCGGCATCTGATGAACACGGTGAGCTGTTTCAGTGTTTTTCTTTTTTAGCTTCTTCAGTCTGTTTTCCTCTTCACTAGTATCTTCCTTTGGTAATCTTTTTTGCGTTTTTCTGCTTTTTTATCCCTCTTTTTCTTTACAGTTTTAATATTTTTTGCAGAGTTTAGCCCTTTGGATATAGTTGCTGTGTCTCTCTTAAAATGCATGGACTGATCAATTGAAGGAACAGATGATATTTCTTCCCAGAGATTTTGTATGTAGCCTATTGGCTTAGGAACAGTCAGTTTTGAGGAGGTTATCTTGAAACTTTAAGATTTAGCAGGAGCTGAGTCCGGAGTTGTGTCAGTGAAAGAACTTGACTTACGCACATAAGTCTGCTCTTCTGGTGTGCTTGGGATCAGTAGGTCTTTTGATGAGTTCTAAAGTGATTAGTTGGCCTGTGTGTGAGATTCTGGTCTTCCGTTTGTTGGCACAGTCTTCCGACAAACAACCATAGTCCGAGACTACTGCACGTGCCTTGAAGCTAAACTCAATTGTGCTCCATCTCTCTCACATTAAAACATGTGGTCCATCTCTCCCAAATAACACTGGTCCATTTGTCCCGATTATCTATCTCTCCTAATTGTCACGGAGGGATGGACCACTCCGGCTTCTGTCTTTAAGCACGAACTCGGTGGCCATTTTGGCTTAGTTTCATGCCTACACATTTGCCAAGCACGCAATAAAAAATCTGCAGCAATACCGTGGAAAATAAGCCTTAATACTAAAATTATGTAACCACACGACAACTTTTCGGCTTACCAAAACAGATAATGTAATTTTTCTCCAGAACTAACAAGAAAATGACAGCAAGGCATCTGCACCACTTTTGTTCCCAAAGGGTTCCTCGCAAGTACGGGGAGCTGCTCTCCAGCGGCGCATTTGTCAAATACGCCACCCTTACCCTACCAGTATTATGAAAAAACAAATGTACAATAATACCTGTCGGTATATACCTAAGCGACCTGAAGAAGAACCTTTATTGACGATAAATTTCAAGAAGACAAAATTGTTACGACGCACGAATATGAATTTAAATGTTAGGAAGCTATTTCTGAAGGTATTCGTCTTAAAGGTCCAATGTCCTCACTCACCCTATAAAATAAGCGATTTTTACCACTTTTAACTAATGGAGCAATCAGCATGAATCTTTTTGCACATTATTTACTGATTCTTGGATAATATTTGTTTTAATTTTTTAATTTTTTTGCCTGTCACATCACTTGTTTGTGAAATGACCTTGCCCTTGAGGGCGCTGCGTTTTTATTTTCCGGCAATGTATAAAAAGGGTAACATTTCACGCATAAAAACAGGGGTAGCGTATTGTGATCAAGTGTAGTTGAGGAGGTGGAGCGGATACGACAACACGCACAGAGATTATTAGTAATTTATTAAAATTTAACTTCTTAAACAAGTGGTATTCACACAGATCAATATGAATGATGCTGCCGTTGGCACTTACAAAATTTAGCACTTCACTACAGAATGGTAGTTCATATTATAGTAGTCTCTACTGATATTTAGTTCAGCGTCACTGTTCTGTTCTCACCGGGCCGGATATGTACTACGTCGTAAGAGATTGTTGCAATCGATCGCTAACAGAGGGAGAGAGCCATTGCGCTCAAACATACATAATTTCTCGGCTGCGCTGGTGGCGTAATAAAACACTTCGGGGTGTGTCGAGGCCAATGTCTTCGATTTGCGTTTGGAGTCTTTAGCTGCGGTGCTATCGTGAGGTACCCACTTTTGCCTGATACCCCGTTCTACGGCTACACCACAACAGTCTCTTATCTACTCCCAGATTAAAGTAAAAAAGCCAACGGCTTTGCTGCAGTGGCAATACCGGTTCCCGTCAGATCACCGAAGTTAAGCGCTATCGGGCGGGGCTAGCACTTGGACGGGTGACCATCCGGCCTGCCGCGCGCTGTTGGCAAGCGGGGTGCACTCAGTCACTGCGAGGCAAACTGTGGAGCTACTTGATTGAGAAGTTGCAGCTTCGGTCTCGGAAACTGACATACGGCTGGGAGAGCGGTGTGCTGACCACATGCCGCTCCATAACCACATCCAGTGACAACTGTGGGCTGAGGATGACACGGCGACCGGTCGGTGCCGTTGGGCCTTCATGGTCTGTTCGGGAGGAGTTTAGTGTTTTAAAGTAAAAAAGTTAGTGGCATGCTTTCAAAAGGAATTAAGTCACAGCACAACACAGATCGAGCGCAACTGACTCCAGGCTACCTAACGCGCAGGTTTTTATCCCGGTATGGAAGACCTTATCCTCTACCGAGAAGTATGTAGCTCAGGAACAGTCGCTGACGGCTGGAAGATTCTAGATCTTGCCATGAAATTACTTGACTCGCGCAATCCGTCTGTGCAGCCGACACGCCGAACCGAAATTCCCATGGAGATGGTGCGGTTTGTGCGGCGGTGGAATCCTCGGGAAGGGAAGACGTGACGAGGCGCCGGGAAGAGCGGCCGTCCCTCCAGCTCTTTACGAGAGCGCGCGCTGTGGACGCGGCGGGCATGTTTAAAACATGGCGCGGCCAGCCGCAGCTCGAGTGCCGGCACAGTCGCCGACGTCGCTGTCGCCTTAATTCAGTCAGCGCGTGGCCGTGGCGCGCGCAAAGCGGCAGGCGGCTGCGGAGGCGCCGGCGCGCCGTGCCTCCACAAGCAGACTGCGGGGCGCGGGCCCTGCCCTACTGCGCACCGGAGGACGCTCTCCACGTACGAGTTTCTTCCGTACTGCCATCTGACCAAATACACTGATGAACACGTCCCCTCGCAGGTCAAAACGTCTGGCTTCATCGACGTGCAGTGAAAAAGTAGAATTTGATCAAATCAAACCCAACTGCTGTCTGTTAAATACCATTTCTACTACGTCAACCTACGTTTCGAACTCGCTGCTTCATTGTCGTGCTTCAGTCGCTACTAAAGTGGTAAAACTATCGTAGACTACTGTAAGTAATCGTAGACAACGGTAGGTTTTCTAGCAACTTTGGCCAATTAAGACTGTACCCGTGTTACCTGAGCGTTAGGTGTGTTGCGTACCTACCGGGCGTTTCTTCATAACGATCGCTTTCTTTATGTGTGCAATCAGAGTCTTACTAGACTCCCCTAAGAACCGGAAGCAGTGAACCGTATACAAACCGACTGAGTATAATGTATGTGTGAAATCTTATGGGACTTAACTGCTCAGGTCATCCGTCCTTAAGCTTACACACTACTTAGCCGGCCGTGGTGGCCGAGCGGTTCTAGGCGCTACAGTCTGGAACCGCGCGACCGCTACGGACGCAGGTTCGAATCCTGCCTCCGGCACGGATGTGTGTGCTGTCCTTAGGTTAGTTAGGTTTAAGTAGCTCTAAGTTCTAGGGGACTGAAACTTCCTGGCAGATTAAAACTGAGTGCTTGCCTTTCGCGGGCATGTACTCTACCAACTGAGCTACCCAAGCACGACTCACGGCCCGTCCTCACAGCTTTACTTCTGCCAGTACCTCGTCTCCTACCTTCCAAACTTTACAGAAGCTCTCCTGCGAACCCTGCAGAACTAGCACTCCTGAAAGAAAGGATATTGCGGAGACATGGCTTAGCCTCAGCCTGGGGCATGTTTCAAGAATGAGATTTTCACTCTGCAGCGGAGTGTGCGCTGATATGAAACTTCTTGGCAGATTAAAACTGTATGCCGGACCGGGACAAGGGGACTGATGACCTCAGAAGTTAAGTCCCATAGTGCTCAGAGCCATTTGTACCATTTCACACTCTACTTAACCTAAATTATCCTAAGGACAAACACACCCACCCATGCCCGAGGGAGGACTCGAACCTCCACCGGGATCAGCCTCATGACTGAATATATATAAAGCGCCAGTGACCTAGGGAACATTTTTGTTTACGTAGTTATCCCCCTGTCTGTTATATAATAAATAGCGTATTTATAGTAAAACCGAAGTAGTCAAAGTGTAATTCAGGTTTTGCTCGAAAATTGTTGATTTGTTACATGAAACAGAGCAATGTTGTACAAAAATTTAAAAAGATACAAATTTATTCCATAGCGCTATAAAACACAATTTCCTCAACGAAAAGGTAAAAGAAAAGAACCTCAAAACAAAAATATATCAAACACCGCTCAATACTTCGTCGATCTTATATAAAACACGTTTCAGTTACTCGTGAACAGCTGTCGCACTTATCAATAATAACAGGAAACTCTTGCCTTTGAGCATGATGAAGAACGTTGAACTGAGTACAAAAAACAGCAATCATTATATATATTTTGTATGTTTTTGCTTGTAAAGTGTACTTGCATCAAAAGTAATTGCCTTGGTTACATAAATACGCAGAAGTTCTGCGAGCAACCAACTTTTATTACCTACAGACTGTAATTTATATTCTGTAGGAATATAAAATACGTAATGGTCAGACACTGAACGATCTGAGGTTCTAATTATGAGCAAAACAAAAGATCAAATTAACAAAAAAATAAAGAGAAGTTGTCTGCTCCAATTTTCTCTCTTTCACATTCATTTATGTTGCTTTCCCTGCCAGTTCTGTCAATATTATCGGTAATTCTACCATTTACTACGTCATTTATGTAGTATACCAAGACTGCCGAACAATAGTTTTGGTAGAGCGCAACTCTGGTCGTTATGTAAAGGCAATCATTGCGATGTCGACAAGACAGAAACGCTTATCTATAGTACCTACAGTGCATTGTTGTTGATGAGGTCTTCGGTCCGACGACTGGTTCGATATACTTCCCCACGCTACTCCATCCTGTATAAGCCTCTTCATTTCGGCACATCTACCACATCCCGCTCCCGTCTGAACCAGCTTGCCAAAATTAGTATAAATTGGTGCATCGATGAGCGAAGTGCACAACAACTTTCACCGTCATACCGTAACAAAAGATATTGCCGAGAACCCGAGAAATTTCTGGTCCTCCGTAAAATCGCTAAATGAGTCTAAGACTTCTATACAGTCACTCGTTGATCATTCTAACGTGGCAATAAAAGACAGCAATAGGAAATCTGAAGTTTTAAATTTCGCGTTTAAATTTTAACCAGGAGGTTCGAACAAACATACCGTCGTTTGATCGTTGCACAATCTCCTCTATGGAGGCAAAACTAATAGGGGTTCCTGGAGTAGGGAAGACACTGAAAGAATTGAAAACACTATTGAGAAAATTTTGAGAATCGGCTTTTGAGGCTGGCTGCAGAACGTTTCTTCTAAATTAGGTCCCGTACGGAGGGCATATACATTGATCAGCCAGAACATTATGACCACCTGCCTACTATCGCATGCGTCTCCGCGGCAGTTTTTCCTTTGAAGCCGTCACCGTGAGCTAGCAGTCTCCAGTGGCGGATACACAGGTGAAAATGGCTGCACGCTTGCCACCCGAAATATTGTGGCAAGAAGTCAACATGATCCGGCTACAATCCCGAAACCGCATAGAATATTCAGACCTATCAGCACCCACCTATTTTGGAACTGGAATTATTACACTGTTCCTGAAGTCTGATGATATTTCGTCTGTCTCACATATCTTGGACACAAAGTGGAATAATTGTGAGACTACTTGCTGTCCCAAGGATTTAAATAATTGTGACGGATTGTCGTGTAGTCCAGTGGCCTTGTTTCACTTACTTCTTCTACTGCTCTATCAACTTCTTTTTGTAGTATCATATCTCCCCTCTCATCCTCACCTTCTTCTTCTTCTTTTTCTATGATATTGTCCCCAAATTTATTGCCGTTCTATATTATTAATTGGCGTTGGCGAAATCTCTCTCCAGACAGTTCAAGATTCGACTGTACAAAACCCTGATCCAGCCTGTTGTTCTATATGGCTGTGAGACATGGAGTATCCGGAAACAGGACTTTCATAAGCTCCTTGTCTTTGAGAGAAAAGTGCTTCGGAAGATCTTCGGTCCGGTTCTGGATGCAGATACAGGGGAATGGAGGATCAGATGATCAGATACAACCAAGAGCTTGAGGAACTATACCAGCAGCCCAACATAGCAGGAGCTGCAAAGCCAAACGAATGCAGTGGGTCGGCCATGTGGCCCGGACGGAGGATCACAGATGGCCTCGGAAGCTCCTGGATTTCACACCTACAGGAAAGAGACCGCCAGGGAGACCCAAGAAGCGTTGGAGGGATGGACTCCATGAAGATTTAAAACAAATGTCAATAGATGTGGACGAATGGCGGATAGCAGCAATGGACAGAGTACAGTGGAGGAGGAAACTTGTAGATGCGTGCGGTCCACTGGGCCTGATCACGTAGTAGTAGTACTAGTTGGCGAAATTATGGTGGACTTTACCCGATTAGCCACCGAGCTACTTATTTTTGAGATAAGATTGGATATTTCCTGAACAGAATGTCTGGTACATTTACATATGAGTAGCAATGAAGGTCCGTTGGCTTCGAAATCTACACTCGTACAGCAAAAATCTATTCAGAAGACAGTAGACCGAATTTATTAATGAGCTGTTCATTTATTACACTGTTTCGATTTTCCTGAGAATAGCCACCATAGCGATCATGAAATGCGAGGCACAGTTTATGGCTTTCGACACTCACCCATTAAGAAAGAAACTGAGATGGATATCTCTGTCAACGTCCAGGAATTAAACATGGTCTGGAAATGACAGCATATTTTTAAGACAAGATAAATCTGACATAAACCCGAAGGTTGTTGGTACGTAGCCAGTTACTGGGGCAACTACGGTTTCAAGTGGACTCCCAGTCATGGCCCAGCTTGACATTTGTCACACCCTATTCCAATTATTTACCCAAATGAAAGGAACGATAAAGAAATGAATAATCATAGCGCCAACAGAGGACGGATTCCCGGGCCAATGAATCATCCGCTTACCCACCGAGCCACTTGCTTTTCAGATACGATTCCGAGTAACCTGAGCAGAATGTCTGAAACGTTAAAGATCAAAGTAAATTAGTCACAACACATTTACTCCCAGCAGTGTTGAGAGACGTGTAATGGAATATGTCCTGAAACAAAACTTTATGAAGACACTAACAAACTGGAAAAGATGTATTCTAGAACCTCAAAACCAAATTAGACGATACAAGACAACAAAACCTTTGCGATGTCAGCAGTCACTGCCTGAGTATTTGTCAATAACTGAGACTTGATAGCAATGTTTACTTCTCCTTTAACTTTCACGAGATCGGAGTGAGTAATAAGGTGAAAAACAAAAAAGTAGCTTCGTAGCTTCATTTTCCATTTCCTTTTGTCTTCAGCATGCTAAATTGTTGGCGACAAAATTATTTCTTCTCGTCGATGACAGATGACTGTCATCAGTCAGTAAAGACGTTTTAAGCAGCCGTCATTATCTCCGTAGGAGCGAGAGCAGCAAATGTTTATATAGTACTCAAGAACTATTGTGATATTTCAAATATCGACCAAACTTAGTAACAGGAAGTAGCGTTCTGCTCCTTCGAAACTCAATGAAAATATTAATTTATTTTGCTCTTTCATCTCTCATTACGACCTGGTGTTTTAGCGACATTTCCGCGCACATCAGTTCTGTCGTACCTGAGAAAGCTTAGACCTGAAAAAAAGGTAACTATTGGTAAAGCAAAACCGTGAGCTTAGTGTGTATCATGTCGTCTGCTACGGATCGACTGCAATAGGAACAAATGGAAGTTTAGCGAGCTGGAAATGAAAGGGGTAGTACATCACTAGCTATGACTAGAAATACACTTGTTTCAGAGCACTTCAGACAAGCATTACACCCACGGAAAGTTGCCGCGTTCCAGAGCTGTTCACACCAGACGGATGCCCTTGGTTAAAGATGCGGACGCGAGAGTAAGTAACGTTTCATGTAATGACGTCAGAGGCTGATGTGCGCGATTACGCGGAAACAGACTGCCAGTAAGGTCAGGCTGGCCCCACCACCAGATATTTTATTACTTTTTATTTCTTCTTTCCGGGGAGTGATCTTACAGACAAAGCGCGCGCCCTGGCGTGAAGCTGTCCAGAGGGCGGACGCTTTCGATCCGCGGCGGGGCCTTTGAAGTGCCACCCCAATTACCGCCCACGCGTTCCCACGCAGGTAGCGCTCCCCGCAAAATAGTGCTCTGCAGGTCCGCCGATCGCTAAAAGGAAGGATAATGTTTGCAAAGAGGCCGCAACCGACGGCGGTAGACGTGCAACCTCTCACGGCCATTCTGCCACCAACGCCTTTCTCGTCGGATAGGCTACGCCGTAGCGCTTCGAGGAGCACTTTTAAAAAGGTCTAATGCTCCTATTGGTCCCATTGTAAAGACGGACATTGAAACATTAAAAAAGAAAGAGCATGACAGCTTTTCTCGCAAGTCAAGTTCAATTCGTACAAGATAGTTCTCTGACGAAGACGCTGGGTACAGGGAATTCTATCATCATAAGGAAACCATAATGAGAAATGCCATCGTCGTAGCACAAAAAAGATGATGATGTCATGGTCAGAGTTAGCGACTTGACAGAAGGGAACTATCTTTTCGAATTATCTGGCAGCTTCAAAGACATTTAAATCAAAATATTTCGACACATTCGCGCCGTTTTACGCATCAGTGGTAAGTTTGTGGTAAGGTCTTATGGGACCAAATGCAGAGGTCATCGGTCCCTAAGCCTACGCACTACTTAATCTAACTTAAACTTACACTATTTTATGAAAAGAGTTGTGAACTTTATGGATGTGACAACAAAGTTTTTAATAAAAAATGTGCAATTCTAAGAAAAGTATTTCAGTCATTTCGTAGCAAGACCCGACGTCATTTCTGGAGTATCTGAATGGTTTGTAGCTGTTTCTGGAAACTGACACCGTAACAAGATAAGATGAACTGTTCTCTTTTTGTGTTCTACTACCACTAATGTGGTATACACACAACACACATAGTTGATAATTCATCTACGCAATTCATTATTGATAATTGCTCAACAGTAGTTCGAGGGAGTAGAATCTGAGACTGAAATATGTGAAACATAAATAACGACAGAGAGTTATTCGAACGCCAGTGGTAAATTTTTTGCCAGCGAAATAGGGGATTGTCACCAGCTTGTGACCAGATACAGGGTTGTTGGCGTGGGAAATTTATGTCCGGAGCGACAGCTGTAGCGGCGATGGTAAATCGGAGAGAGCGGCAGGGTCAGTTTATAGAGATGTTTATCCTCTCGTGCGGCGCTTTGGTGGAGCGAGTTAATGGTCGGGCGACCGCAGGCAGCGGACGGCCGCCCCCGCGACGCGGAAACTGTAACCCGAGAGCGGGGGCGGAAACAAAGAGAAACAATTTGGAGGGCGATCTGGAGGCGGGCGGGGGTAGCATGCCGGGTGTGTGTGTGTGAGCGTGTGTGCTCGCGTCGGCGCCGGCTCGGTGTCGGCTGAAAGCCTTAAGTGGCGGATCTTTGTCAGCGCGCAGTGTCTTCCCTACCTGCGGCCGGCCGGGCCCGGCCCTCGGCTGTTTGCTCCAGTTTGGCCCGGCGCGGCTCCTCTGTTTGTCATCTTCCTCTTCTTGTGCGCCAGACACCGCTAACAGGGTGAAGACGCCGCCGCCGCTGCAGCTTGCTAATCCGCTTGGCCAAATAGCGCCGCCCGGCTCTCCGTGTCGTTCGACCGTGGTGGTGGGTCTCCGGGGTCCGGGATACAGTCGCGGCCAAAGGCATCGCACCCTGCCGAAACGCCCTCGCAATCCTTAGAATCTTCAGGACTGCCGTGCGGGCCACTGGCTTCCTGCCACCGCTCCTAATTTACGCCTGGGACATCGGGCTTTTAAGTAAAGGAGAGTGGAATGTTGAAGTTTAATGTCGCATCGATAGAAGCATGATCACAGAGGGAAAGAATTCTCAGTTGCACAATAGCTTGCCCGAGAAGCCGAGGTCGCTAATGCACGCCAGTCTGCTGAAATGGGCTCTAATCCTGGTGCTGGAAGGAATTTTTATCACTAATAGACTCTATAAAGGACGATGCACCATGAAGAAATGATACGATTAGGACTGGAATCGGTAGATGTGACATACATGTACAGACAAACACAGGTAAGATTTTGTAAGAACGATGACAAGTAGTAGAAACCGTCACTGTGTGCGGGCGGCATTGTCTTGCTGAAATGAAAACCCAGGAAGCCTTGCAATGAGGGGCGACAGAATGGGGCGTAGTATATCGTCGACGTACCGCTGTGCTGTAAGGGTGCCGTGAATGTAAACGAAAGGGGTCCTGCTATGAAATTAAATGATACCCCAGACCATCACTTCTGGCTGTCAGACCATATGGTGGGCGACAGTTAAGTTGGTACCCCAATCCACTGGCGTCTGGGCGTCTCCAGACTCGTCTTTCTCGTGGAATCTCATTGAATGAAGTAGAATTGTCTTCAGTGATGAGTCCCGCTTCGAACTGAGCTCCGACAAACAGGGAAGACGTGACTATAGGCGCCCCAGACAGCGGACCTGCCTGTTATCCGACATGCGGCCCAACAAAAATAGATGATCTGCGGTGCCACTTCTCTTCATGGCAGGACTTCTCCGGTTAACAATGTTCACCGGAAATTAATGGAAAAAACTGGGCCAAATGTTAAAGATAAAGTCGGAGCATGTTGGAACAACGCAGTTTCGTGTAAATATTGCGTAATGAAACTTAATCAGCCAAGTAAACAAACTGTAAGCATTAATGGGCGATTCTTCTAATACCTGATATTGAATGTCCTTTCGAACGGCGGTATCTTGTTGCCATCTCAAAAAGGCCCATAAAATATATAGGTAGTCTATATAAAGCGGGACGGCAGGTGTTTGAAAACGTTAATCCTGACACTAGATACGGAATGCCGTTTACCGAGAATCGGTTGGCAGCCACATATTCATTGGCATGCCTAAGGACGCGATTGTAAGAGGGACACTAGCCCCCTTCTGAAATCTGGGGCTATAGACGTTTTACTCATAGCTAAATTATCGCGCATTTTAGCAACGACTGTCTGTGATTCTACTAAACCGCTGATCGCGACGGGAAATATGAGTTGACATGGCTGCACAACATTCTGTGCCAAGCGGTGGAGACGAAGACCACCGTAGTTCAATTCCTGGTTGTTAAAACTCATTTCTCCCGGCCAGTTTCAGGTGATTTTGGGAGGTTTCCTATATTCAGCTAGTCGAATGCTGGTGCCAGGTTACACTTACCTAAACAACCCAAAAAATATAGCTTTCAAAATACATTTGTTTAACGTTAATTATACCAATCAAAATTATACACTGGTAGACATGAAAGCATCACGTAAATCGACTAAAGTGATCAGATGTGAAGTTCTCTAAGCAAAGAAGGTGTTATATATGGCATCAAAGTTGAATGCCTGTCCTCAATGTTCAGTTTCTGAGCCACCACTATGAAGAGTACTAATGTGTAGTTTTTTGCTGGTTATTTTTGTTGATATCCAAATGGATTTTGTCATTATTACGTTTTTTTTAAATTTCCGATTTTTAATTTCCAGTAGCACTTTAATCCTTGTATATGAATGCAATTTTTCTTAATACTTTGACTTTAATCTTAAGAAGTGTGTAATGTCAGATCACTTAATCAAAAATCAAACAACATGCAAAGATATACTTTGGATACGTTGATAAAATACGTTAACCATTTATTTGAAGAAAGAGATACAGCTGTCAACAACTGGAAGGGCAGCTTAAACACCACAGGATATACTAGGCATGGTCCTACGAAAGGCGGTATACTTTACCTTCCTCCAGGCTTTGAACTGACTTACCAGCCAGATATAGGAGAATATACAGATTAACGTAGAAACCAAGGTGTAACTCGCCATTTCTCGCAATAACAAACATTGCGTGAGGTGAAAGAAGTGAAAAGCATCAGGTAAAAATTCTAGGACTGACTGGGGATATAACCCGAGATCTTTGGATCTACTGTCTGGTACTTTATCACGGGGACAACCACTTACGAATCAAAGCAAATTACCTCACTAACTTCGAGTAGATAGCTCTCAATCGTTACCTGGACATCATATCAAACTTAGCCTTTGAGGCACGATACATTGTCAAACTCGCCAAATCAGTTATATGAAGAAAGATTTAGAACCTTACTCCCTTTCACAAGGGGACCATTAGACGTGTTAATCACGGAATGTGACGAGTGCAAGCTATGTTGTAGAGGGACCTCTCCTAAGTACCTAGTTAGTGGCCATTCGAGAGACGGTCCCCGGGTCCAAACATATTTCCCAAAGAGATACAGAGCGTCGAGGATATCGTAGAATTATATATTGGGAACGATATAACTGAATATATGAGCAACGAAACCAACGAGTACTACAGTCAAAATTGCAATAGAAGGAAACTGGATTTAAAAAATTGTCGACGTTGTCTTGCTATCCTTATGGGAATTGTAAAAAAAGCATGGATCGATGATTTTGGTCAACGAATCCGTTGATACACACACCGATATTTCGCAAAACAATGTCCCGCAACCGATTCAGACAAATATTATAAAATGGTTCAAATGGCTCTGGGCACTATGGGACTTAACTTCTGAGGTCATCAGTCCCCTAGAACTTAGAACTACTTAAACCTAACTAACCTAAGGATATCAAACACATCCATGCCCGAGGCAGGATTCGAACCTGCGACCGTAGCGGTCGCGCGGTTCCAGACTGTAGCGCCTAGAACCTCTCGGCCACCCCGGCCGGCCAAATATTATAATTTTTACATTTTTCCGAAAGCAACAATAAACCGGATAATGCCGACCGGCTTGTCAAAGTGCAATTCGTAATTGATTATTTTTCCAAAAGTTTAAAGAAACGTTTAAACTAAGTCAAAACATCTAAATTGAAGGAATGATACCGTGGCTTGGACGGTTACATTGTAAAGTTTACAATCCGTCGAAAATTACTAAATACGGCATACTCATTCGGATACTGTGTGATTAGAGTACGGGATACATTTCCTCGTTCAAGATATATTCCGGCGCTGGACAGCCCTTAGCAAAAACAGTGATGGAACTTTTGATACCTTGTGATGGAAAGTGGCTTCACTTCTGCGCCGCGCGGGATTAGCCGAGCGGTCATACGCGCTGCAGTCATGGGCTGTGCGGCTGATCCCGGCGGAGGTTCGAGTCCTCCCTGGGGCCTGGGTGTGTGTGTTTGTTCTTAGGATAATTTAGGTTAAGTAGCGTCTAAGCTTAGGGACTGATGACCTTAGCAGTTAAGTCCCACAAGATTTCACACACATTTGAACATTTTTCACTTGTGCGGGGATGATTACTATAACAGTGTAGAACTTGCAGAGAAGTTGCTTGAAAAGAAGATTCGTGTTTGTAGAACGATACGGCAAAATAGAAGATTTCAGGAAAATTAATGTCAATGTGTTTGAAGCTTGTCATCAACGGAAAGGTGACAATCGTCCGGCGACAAGCCAACTAATCCGAACTAGCGCTGCCCGCGTGTTGTGTACATAGTTTCGCGTAGTCAGCGCGTACACAACTTTCCCAATAGAGCGCGCCCCGCTAAGCACAACAGCGCAAGCGCAGCGCTCGTCCGTCTCCGCACTACGAGATGGCACTGTCTTAGAGACGGACCAAATTCTGCTTCCGCCGATCCGGGTATTAATATGTAACGCAGCCAATGAGATTGCTGCTAACGTAGAACCTTTTCTCCTAGCGGATCACACTCGCGCAGTGATACCTGAACGCGCGAGGTATTATAACGAGTGTACAGACCTCCGATTAGTCAGTCTGCATTAGTCTGCATTTGTCTGTACCAGTCTATAGTCAAGTTTCAGTCTGCGCCTAGGATTACCATATTCCTGTACATAGCCATGAAGATAAATGTATAGACACTTTGTCAAGTATCAGAGATATGTAAGAATAAGATTAACGTACCAAGACCAAAGGAACTTCAGATTGTCAATTGTAAATAGCACCCAGAATCAAGTTAAGTAAGGTTTATGATTTTTTATTATTTTAATAAATGTGTGTGAAAATTAATCAAGTTCTGTTTAAAGTTGGAGACCGTCAATCTGCTACTCTAAGCATGCAAGTGGCATTTCTATCGTCTGACCTAACGGCAGAAGATAAACACGCCACGATAAGACCACGAGACATATTGCTGACACTCGCCTACTTCTTAGAGCGACAAGTCAAATAATCTGATGGTGTGTGTACCGAAGGTCTTACAGTACGCACACCACACGGCGCCAAGCGAATAGATTCGTACGAGTGGTGCGGAAGGCAAAGTGTTAACAGGTCGGATGATCTGCTTGTCAGATAAATTTCTGCGGAAGCCGGGCACAAACGTATCGCGGGGGACCAGCCGGGTCCAGTGTCTCTGGCTGTGCGCGCATTGCACCCAGGGCGGTGATCCGGCCAGGTTTTTTGGAGCCAGCAGCAGCGACGGCAGCCGGCGGCAGGGGCTGCGTGGGGTGGCGCAGCTTCCAGCTGGCCGCTCCTGGGCCCTCAGCGCGGCACAATGGCCGTCTGATGTCTGCCGACACAGCTGCCGCCGGCAGCGGGGCGCCGCGCGCACACCCAGCAGCGCCGGCGACAGCCGCAGCGGCCGAGCACGGCAAGGGTTCGGCGCCGTGCCATGCCGCGCCCGCTGCCGGCGAGTCCACGAAACACCTGTCAACACCGCCCTGCTTCCAGTTGAGGCACGTCTGCCGGACAACCAGCGCCAGACTTCGACGCTCTCCGGAGAGGCAACCTCTCTCGTTTCCACCGTGATAACACATGACCCCCCCCCCTTTCCCGAAACAGCGATGTCATAAAAAACGGAGCACCAGTCTAATCGGACATACAACACGTCGATCGTCGATTTTCAGTCCTCAAGTGACGGACAACTACACTACTGGCCATTAAAATTGCTACACCACGAAGATGACGTGCTACAGACGCGAAATTTAACCGACAGGAAGAAGATGCTGTGATATGCAAATGATTAGCTTTTCAGAGCATTCACACAAGGTTGCCGGCCGCGGTGGTCTCGCGGTTAAGGCGCTCAGTCCGGAACCGCGCGACTGCTACGGTCGCAGGTTCGAATCCTGCCTCGGGCATGGATGTGTGTGATGTCCTTAGGTTAGTTAGGTTTAAGTAGTTTTAAGTTCTAGGGGACTGATGACCACAGATGTTAAGTCCCATAGTGCTCAGAGCCATTTGAACCATTTGAACACAAGGTTGGCGCCCGTGGCGACACCTACAACGTGCTGACACGAGGAAAGTTTCCAACCGATTTCTCATACACAAACAGCAGTTGACAGGCGCTGCCTGGTGAAACGTCGTTGTGATGCCTGTGTAAGGAGGAGAAATGCTACCATCACGTTTCCGACTTTGATAAAGGTCGGATTGTAGCCTATCGCGATTGCGGTTTATCGTATCGCGACATTGCTGCTCGCGTTGCTCGAGATCCAATGACTGTTCGCAGGATATGGAATCGGTGGGCTCAGAAGGTTAATACGGAATGCCATGCCGGATCCCAACGGCCTCGTATCACTAGCAGTCTAGATGACAGGCATCTTATCCGCATGGCTGTAACGGATCGTGCAGCCACGTCTCGATCCCTGAGTCAACAGATGGGGACGTTTGCAAGACAACAACCATGTGCACGAACAGTCCGGCGACGTTTGCAGCATCTTCGACTATCAGCTCGGAGACCATGCCTGCGGTTACCTTTGACGCTGCATCACAGACAGGAGCCCCTGCGATGGTGTTCTCAACGACGAACCTGGATGCACAAATGGCAAAACGTCATTTTTTCGGATGAATCCAGGTTCTGTTTACAGCATCATTATGGTCGTATCCGTGTTTGGCGACATCGCGGTGAACGCACATTGGAAGTGTGTACTCGTCATCGCCATACTGGCGTATCACCCGGCGTGATGGTATGGGATATCATTGGTTACACGTCTCGGTCACCTCTTGTTTGCATTGACGGCACTATGAACAGTGGACGTTACATTTCAGATGTGTTACGACCCGTGGCTCTACCCTTCATTCGATCCCTGCGAAACCCTACATTTCAGCAGGATAATGCACGACCGCATGTTGCAAGTCCTGTACGGACCATTCTGGATACAAAAAATGTTCGGCTGCTGCCCTGGTCATCACATTCTCCAGATCTCTCACCAATTGAAAACGTCTGGTCAATGGTGGCCGAGCAACTGGCTCGTCGCAATACGCCAGTCACTACTCTAGATCAACTGTGGTATCGTGTTGAAGCAGCATGGGCATCTGTACCTGTACACGCCATCCCAGCTTTGTTTGACTCAATGCCCAGGCGTATCAAGGCCGTTATTACGGTCAGAGGTGGTTGTTCTGGGTACTGATTTCTCAGGATCTATGCACCCAAATTGCGTGAAAATGTAATCACATGTCAGTTCTAGTATAATATATTTGTCCAATGAATACCCGTTTATCATCTGCATTTCTTCTTGGTGTGGCAATTTTAATGGCCAGTAGTGTATCTAAATCATGATGGCTTGTCTCGATTTCGAGCCATTCATCAATGAATATCTAGAATCAATGTAAATGCCTTCACTGCTTGGAAATCTTGCCCATTATCTATGCAACAAAGAAAACGGGGCGTGGTAAGGAAGAGACCTTTCTTAAACCTTCCTGGCATTCCTGTCGCCTTCCTAATAATAATTTTTTTTCAGTTTAGTTTTTAGAGCATAACTGGATAGTTGTTCTGACGAGAGCTTGACGGCTAAAGCGACGGTCTGTGAGTCCAGCTCTGGAAGTCAGTTAACCTTTGTCGGAAGATCCGCTGCTCCGCACGCAATATTGCAGAGTGACATATATATAACGGGTAACTCTGCTCGAAGCTAGATAGGTGAACAGACTATAAAGCATAATGCAGAGCAAAGACACACAATAGTCAATAAAATTTTCTCTCTTGGAAATGAAAATTTATGTAGATCATTTCGACAATTAATTTATTCGAAAGTTAGAGGAAGTTGAATACGAGCAAGCGTAAAAGCTTTAGTCAACCGAAGTGAGTGATCCGAAATTATACAAACAATGCTAGTGCAATATGAAGCATTCGCGGACATTTCAAGATGAAGCAGACACAGGAATAGAGTCCTATTAGATGGTATCCATGTTTAAAACGGAAGGACGACAGTGTGTGTGTGTGTGTGTGTGTGTGTGTGTGTGTGAGAGAGAGAGAGAGAGAGAGAGAGAGAGAGAGAGTCTGGAATTCACAATTAAGGTGCTTGGCAGAGGGTTCATCGAACCACCTTCAAGCTGCCGCCCCAGTTCTGAACAACGCGCGTGAAAAACGAACACTTAAATCTTCCGGTGTGAGTTCTGATTTCGCTTGTTTGATCATTTGCGTATTTTTGCATTCGGAGCAGAAACTTGGTGATATGAAATTCGTGAAAAGATGCAGCCGCAACGGAAAACGACTTTGTTTTAATGATTGCCACTCCAACTCGCGTATCATGCCCGTGACAATCTATCAGAGAATAGCATTGCTTGGTAAGCATTGTTCATGTAGTATGCAGCATTTGAGGTTCGTTTAATCAAAGACTTAAATGAAAACAAAACATGATTCCAGCGTAGGAGATAAATGCCGCTGAGTAAGGGTCTCCTTCCTGATGTTGCCTTACCTTACGTAAAGTAACAGTATAAATATCATGGGAAGAATAGTCTTATAAAGGTACGTATGTGCTGTTCAACTCATTAGCACACATTGAATCTGATATTGACTAGTTGTTATCTGTATCATTTCTCTGTCGACTTGAAGTAAATAAAGTTAAAGCTTTCATTTTAATTCGGAAATCGGAACTCGAAAGCCGAAAACATTGCTGAAACAACTATTTCTCACAGGGACATCGAAGAATTCGTTCAGCAGCACGCTCAGTAAAGAATGTGGCGTAATCCAATCTCGGTATATATTGTAGAAACAGTATTATGGCCAGACGAAAGAATAAACATAAATAGCTTCAACAATTACCGTTTGGAAAATATATGACAATATTTGGTAGGTTTTTCACTAACTCACGTACTAGAACGTTTCTGTTTTCTGTATAAGTAAGTACATGACCATGAAAACCTTCCCCTCTCTCCTATTTCACGATCATACAAAACGAGCTGCCCTTCTTTGAACTTTTTCGATCTTGAGCTTTTTGTGCTCACAAGAAAACTACCATATTTCGAAGTACTCGGATGGCGTGAACTCCATTACGCCAGCGGGCAGTCCAACTTCAGCAGTCGTTATGACGACGCTCACTCCTCTGGGTTCCATTTTTTGCTCATTCCGACCGCGGGTGAGGGGCACACAGTCACCGAATAGTAGGCCCATCTCGTCCTGTCTGCCAGAAGGCTACAACCACAAAAAAACTGAAATTCTAAACTCTTCGGATGCGCAATCTTCCAGGTCGCGCAGTGCAACATAGTAAATGAGTTCCCAACGGACCAGCACCGTACATGTCAGTAGGCACACCTGGACGTCCTTCAGTTGCGGACTGACTCTAGATTGCGATTCCACCATGCCTTATATTTTGTGAAACAAATAACCACTCGGTCTCTAGGAACGTTTCTCCCCCAGGTTCAAAAAATGGTTCAAATGGCTCTGAGCACTATGGGACTCAACATCTTAGGTCATAAGTCCCCTAGAACTTAGAACTACTTAAACCTAACTAACCTAAGGACATCACACACACCCATGCCCGAGGCAGGATTCGAACCTGCGACCGTAGCAGTCGCGCGGTTCCGGACTGCGCGCCTAGAACCGCGAGACCACCGCGGCCGGCTCTCCCCCAGGAGTTATGTAGTTGAATTATTGCTGTTAGTTGATGGCATGTTTGTAGTACCACACAAGAATGACAGTCATGACCTCACCTAATAAGATATTGGGGCAGCCTTTGTAACTGCACTCAACTCATCAGGAAACAATAAGATAAAAAGGTATTATGCGCTGACCAATCACCATCTCACGATGTCAGCCAATTTTATCTACCTCCCCTAGCCGCTTTAGAGCAGAACCGGCATCATGGAGCAGCGTATCACTGAAATAACTTATTTAGCGGCTACAGGCCACAGAAGCGAGTCCCTATAGTTTACGTAGACTTTTTAGGATAGTTAATGTCGTATTTAACGGCTTCAGGAAGAGACATGTATGCTAATGAGATAACAGCGTGCTGACCAGAGCAACAAGTGCATAGAGGTACTGCTCTCTCATCGCTGCCCACCCCGCTATTGATGGTGTCGCCATGTGACTAAGTCACTGCTTGCTGCGGAAGAATTTAACCTGTTTATAAGTGACTCTAAGAATGACCCTATTGTAAAAAAAAATTATATCTTCTCTAAAAGAAGACAAAATGCATCACCAACTTGAGCCATTTATTCATCATTTTGTAAAAACATTTCGTACAACTTCTTCAATATGTATCTATTTTTGTGTGTAAAGCTTGTGATGTATTTCTTGGTGGTTTGTTTTATATTATTTTGAGAGTTAAGAAACAGATGGAGAAAATCGTTGACACTTGTAAATCAAGCTCTTGTAAATAAGTTGTGCAACGTTCTCTCCTGCAAAGATTGTTGGATAACTAATCGACGACAGTAAACCGTATTGTTTTAGTGTAGCATACAGCCTTTCATCAATAAGTTGCGCAGAGACCGGTTTGGAAGTATAAAGCAAGTGTTGCCGGGCAAAGATGTTGGAGAACTGTCTCTAAACATCTACATGCAAGGACGCTAGACGGAGTACTAACTTAAGCAAGTAGCCCTGGCATTAAGCGCTGTCATCCTATCATAAGGCTAAGGGTTTTCGTAGGTGCTCGTGTATTTCTTTCTTCGTTTTGCTTTGTGTACCATTTCTGCCTGTCAAATATGTCGGTGGCGCTACTCGGGTCTGCTCTAACCGTCTTACAAATTTAGGGGCTCTTCTCTGTTGCATTAAACCGCATTTAGAATCTTTCCTGTTGTACTGCTACAGAGTCACTTTAACAATAGGAAGGAGGATTATTGCTTACTGTCTCGTCGACGAAGAGATCCTTAGTGGCAAACTCGGGTTGAGGAAGAATATCAGCCATGTCTTTTTTTTCGGGGACCCATCTCAGCATTCGCTTTTAAGCGGTTCAGGTAAATTTTCTATGAAACCAGGCTGCAGAGGTCATCGGTTCCTAGGCTAACACACTACTTAATCTAACTTAAACTAACTAAGGACAAGACACACACCCATACCCGAGGGAGGACTCGAAACCTCCGACAGGAGAAACCGAGCGAACCTTGTCAAGGTCCCTTAGACTTCGCGGGAAACGATTCAGGAAAATTGCGGAAAACATATATCGTTGATCACACGGGAATTTGAACCAGCGTGAACCAAAATACTAGACCACTGCGTCTCAGTGCTTGGTAGTACTGTCAAAAATATCCTCCTAGTTTCTCCATCTGCATACGCTACAACGAGGTCATCGAACTAGATGCGATCGGAAAGGCAACACCGAAGGCGACCTGGAAAATAATGGGGACGGCACAACCCAAAAATGGTATTTGAGCCGGCGTCCTTCCTAAATTGCAGATCACTGCGTCTTATTGCTTGGAAGTATTACTAAAGATACCTTCTTAGTTTATGAATCTGCAAACGCTAAATAACGAGGTCATTGAACTGGATGCAATACGAAAGGCAACAGCTGAAGCGACCAGGGAAAACACGAGAGGACACTACCTAGAAATTGGATTTGAACTGGCATCCTTTCTAAATGGTGGACCACTGCGCCTGTTTGCTTGCCAGTATCTCTAGAAAGATCTTCCCAGGTTCTGCATCTACAGACGTTAGACAATGAGGTCATTGAACTGGATGCGATCGGACAGACAACGGCGAAAGCGACACGGAAAAATACGCGGAGGGCGCATCCCTAAAAGGGGAGGAGAAAAAAAAAGGGAGAGTAGAAGGTTCAGCAGGACGGCGTGTCCGAGGTTGGGCGCTGGCGCCGGCCCCAGTGGTTTCAGGTTGTGGGGTCCGGAGGCGCTGCATCCCTGACAGCGAAACTCAATTAGGCGCCGGGGAGCGGTGTCCACCTCGTCAAACGCGCGCCGCCGCCGCCAAGGACAACAGCAACTCGAGAGCGCTACTTAGGCCGAGCGCGCCGCCTGCGCAAATATCACCGCGGCAGGATGCACCCCCCTCCCCCTCCTCACCCCCTCGCACTCCAGCGGCAGCGAGCGGTGGGCTAGGGAGGGGGTGGGGGTCGCGGTATGCGTCCAGCCGCGCCGTGTTTGAGTTTTTCAACCACTCTGGCCGCCGCCGACACAACCATCGTCGCGGGGGTCACTGTGTACGTAGGTACCCCAGAAAGACCGGCGGAACCAGAAACAGAGGATCGAGCGGAGGGGGGCACTGGATGAGAGAAAGGAGGAGGACGTATTGGCCCAGGGGTCGGGTGGAGGGGGTAGAATAACACGGGAGCTCGCTTTTCCCAGCATCTAAGATTACACCTTGAAAGGGGCCGAGCGCCTCTTTGCTCAGATAGGCAGGGCCCGGCCCGCTCTAAAATAAAGGCCCGCGCGCTCTTTGGCGCGCCGCGGCGGTCCGGCAGGTAAGCGCGCAGGAAGCGGCGCTGGCGGCGCGTGGGCCACTGCGAGGGAGCCGGCGTGAAGGGTTCAGCGGGCCGTTGACGGCCGGATCATCAGGGGCGGAGCTCTAGATCGGGGCGGCCAGTGGCTCTGACTTTACTGAACGATTCGGTCCAGTGTTGCGCTTGATCGGGGAAGTGAGACTTGCGACAAATCAAGATACGTTTATAACACTTGTTGACCTAGAAATTGAAAATTTGTAGTAAGGTTCTGCGGGACCAAACTGCTGGGGGTCCCTAGGCTTACACACAAATTAAATTACGCTAAGGACAACACGCACACCCATGCCCGAGGGAGGACTCGAACCTTCGACGGGGGGGATGGCCTAGAAAAAGCAATCGACAATGTAAGATGTTCGAAATTCTCAGGAAAACAGCTGTAGGTTGTAGGGAAAGACGGGTAATATATGGTCATCATCATCATCAGCATTACTGTCTGCAACGATTAAGCTCATTGGCCTATTCCCCCTCAGAATTAATTTTAATTTTAATTTAATTTCCAGTACAGCACTAGTGCTGCCGCATCGCGGTCGCAAAGTGGGGCCGAGGCAGTGCCAGATAAGTTTTATAGTCTGACGATAATTTATGGATTTGTAGTTTTAGTTTGACGATGTCCACTATGGACAGACGGTAGTTACTGTTAATCTGAAGGAGGTTGGGTTATCCCGACTGAAACCTAGGTAAATTCTGGGTAAACGGTGCAACTGAGACTGTTCTATATTAAAATTAAAATAAAAATATTTATACAGTTGCTGAAAAGGCCGCGAAATGTTGAAGATATTTAACCCCCTCAGAATTGTTCACGCGTACTTTAAGGGATATCTAACGTTTCTTTTTCCTACTGGGTTATATAGCGTTGCAGCTTTAATTGTTCTGTCATTAGATGTACATTAGATCGCAGTCCGGTTTGCATTTTTTTTATTTACAGTGGTAATGATCTCTTCATTTAGTTCTTGTCTCATATCAATGTTTCTTTAAAGGTCCGATGACTGACTTATTTCGTCATTATTGATCAGTTTCTAGGATCCGACATCCGCAAACACTCAGCAGCAAAGGCATGGCTACTACCATGTAAAGTTTAATTAACGTTTCTTTCCCTCGTTATATTTCATGTACGTTGCATGGCTTCACATAATTGTCTGAATCTGGCCAATTTTTGGTCTACGTCATCTGCCTTGTTCAGTTATTTGTCTACTTTAATTTAAAAGTTTTCTTCTGATCCTCGTATTATAAGTTTATCACAGGCAAATAGTAGAAATAGCAGCGCCATGTAATTTATATTATCACTTCGTAATGTGTCATTACTAATGATACCGTCAGTACGATTATTGTGAAAGATGAGGCACACTGGACAACCTTGTCTAATTTCTTGACTATCGCCATATTCTGTCTCATTCCCTACCATACGAATCCTTATTTTATTATTTTTGTGGAGCGACTGAATTCCGTAATCAGATTTTCTGGAACTCCCATACAGTATACAAAAGAATTTTTAAAAAATGCCTGTGCTAATTGCTTGGGCCAGTAGTCAAAACTCAGATGAAAGAGGTGAAATAATTTAAATTTCAAGTCCTTTCTATATCGCGAATATTAAAGACGGAATACTGTCTCATCTGGGCTCTGTTGGTCCAAACAATCGTCTGAGATTTTTCTGAAACAATAACACTAACATCGTTCAGTAGAACCTGTACCTCGATGCGCGGATTACAATTTGAAACCTTCTCGACCCATAAATGAAACCAGTGTCTCAATCATTGCGTCGCAAGTAACAAAAGAAAGAATACAAAATTGTTGAGGCTTTCGTGGCCACTTGTTGACAAACTGCCTACTGGCTTCTGTCTCGGGTTCTTCGGCCGACGTTCATCTAATGATTTTTCTGACGTTTCGCCAGCACGAGTGGCTGGCATTGTCAAAGCTTCACCCACCACCGGCAATGGAGGGTGAAGCTTTGACAATGTCAGCCACTCGTGCTGGTGAAACGTCAGAAAAATCATTAGATGAACGTAGGACTGAAGAACCCGAGACAGAAGCCAGTAGGCAGTTTGTCAAAAGAAAGAATCATCACCATTACAGCTATGCTGAAAAATTCAAGAAAGAAAACTTTTGGAGTGCGAAGAAACCGTCAGATTTCTGTGGCCAGCGAGACTGTATAAGACGATTCGTCGATAGTGAATTAATTGGAGACGTAAAAGTAGTTCATTTGGAGGAGAATGAGGAATGAAATCTTTCAAATGACGATTAATAGCGACTCCCTGCTGTATAAAATGTTAACAGCGTATGCTTCTGCTGTTATATACAGTACATACTTCTCACTGAAAATACGTACTAATAACCGCTTTAGATGTAAGAAAAACTAGGATCCATATTCTTCAGTCCAAAAATAAGTCGTTATAAAATTAACTTGGGATTTTTTGTTGGAACTATGCAATAGACGACGCATTTCAGGTAAAGACCATTTTTTTAGTCTCGCTGGGATTGGTACTAAACACGCTTCCGTTTGGCAAATAAATACTCGCTTTCGTTTTTAAGCACCATAAAACTAAACTAAACTCCACCCAAACAGGCCATGAAGGCCTACGGTACTGACCGGCCGCCGAGTCATCTTCAGCCTACAGGCGTCACTGGATGCGGATATGGAGGAGCATGTGGTCAGCATACCGCTCCCACGGCCGTATGTCAGGATTGGTACTAAACACGCTTCCGTTTGGCAAATAAATACTCGCGTTCGTTTTTAAGCACCATAAAACTAAACTAAACTCCACCCAAACAGGCCATGAAGGCCCACGGTACTGACCGGCCGCCGAGTCATCTTCAGCCTACAGGCGTCACTGGATGCGGATATGGAGGAGCATGTGGTCAGCATACCGCTCCCACGGCCGTATGTCAGTTTACGAGACCGGAGCCGCTACTTCTCAATCAAGTAGCTCCTCAGCGTGCCTCACAAGGGCTGAGTGCTCCCCGCTTGTCAACAGCGCTCGGCGTACTGGATGGTCACCCATCCAAGTGCTAGCCCAGCCCGACAGCGCTTAACTTCGGTGAACTCATGTTACCACTGCGGCAAGGCCATTTTAAGCACCGTACCGGATCTGAATTAATCTGAATTCTTGTGTTTCAGCGTAGTTATGATCACGACACATATACTTTTTCAACTGATATTTTTCGAGAAGCGTATTACTGTCAAGAGACTGACCTTTCCCTCAGCAGCATTGTACCAGCAAGAGCAGTGATGTATAGCTCTTGGGTTATGGTCAGAAATATATTCTTGCCTTTACAGTATCGCTAAGCTCGATAGCTTGACGGTAACTACCTTTCCCATAAATGCCAGATGTACGGGTATCCGATTTATATCCATGTTGAGAGACCGCTAACCACAAAATGGTTAAAAAAAAAAAACGCAACGGTTCTAAGTCATTCGGCTCTAGCATACTTAGAAGTTAGTACGAGTGTTGGCGGCCGGAGTGGTCGTGCGGTTCTAGGCGCTACAGTCTGGAACCGAGCGACCGCTACGGTCGCAGGTTCGAATCCTGCCTCGGGCATGGATGTGTGTGATGTCCTTAGGTTAGTTAGGTTTAATTAGTTCTAAGTTCCAGGCGACTGATGACCTCAGAAGTTAAGTCGCATAGTGCTCAGAATCATTTGAACCATTTTTTTTAGTACGAGTGTTTACTTTCCAAACAACAACGCTTTGACAAACGCGTAATTCTAGTCCTGGCAACTACATCTCTCACACGTAAAATGGATGTACTAGCATACACACAGAAGTAACCCAACATGATTTACTAGGAAGGCTGCCCCTCGTGGCGCCTGTTACGTGATTTTTGCCCGCAGGTGGCGGAAAGAGTTTCAGCGATAGCACGGACGCGGCGCTGCAGCACGAAAGCGCGCGTGAAATATTCAGCTGGCCAGGCGGGACACACGCACGGCATCGCCGATAACCATATCGACTGGCCCTCCCGCGGCGCTAAATAATTGGTCGCCCGCGCATCGGTCTCTACTGTGCGCCCGCTGCTTCCTCCGAGCCCGTAACTCAGTGTTGCTGATAACACCGCCGACGGTATCTGCCGCTTTCTTACTCTTTCTCTTGCTCAAAGTGCACGTTTCCTATGTTGCGAACCATTACTGCTACATAGGCATTCAACCCACGTTTATAATAAAATCTGTCTGGAATATCATCGTCAATGTAGAAATAGTCAATGCTCAAAAATCACATTAACACGCTGAAGGTGATGATGTAGAGCTGTTCGTACCCTTGATTAAATACATTCTGCCATGAACGTTAGATGGTCAAGCATCTTGAAGGTTATAAATGTTTGGATGGCAAAAGAATAAGGAATAAGACCAAAACGTAATCATCAGGTAATCCGATAGTCATTCATTGAGACCAACTTCTGATCGCATGTCGGTTGACCACAAAATAATGAGCAGTTCATTTTCAGTTAGATATGCAACGAAGAAATCCCATCATGAAGACTATATCCTAAAAATATTTGAGTATAATTTTTACGTTTTCTAATAGTTCTTGTCTTCAGACCATTATTCGGATTTCGGACAATACCATCGACAACAAAATATTCGTAATATTTCCATAGAGTGATGCTCAATAGCCGTAAAGTACTTTATAAAGTGCATTTTAACAATCAGCTGTTTATTTGTTCCATTAGTCATCTACGGTTTCGGTTATTAACCATCATCCAGGATGAAGGGTTCAACAGATTAGTTAAAAGCACCCATTATTCCTTTGAAGCTGAACAATATCGAATTTATCCAGTGAAATTGTACAAACACCTGACACAGTTTGTCTTAGAATTAGCAATGGTTCGTTGTGTTTTTCCTGTGTTGTTTGTCTATTTGACATGAGATATGACTGTCAGTATTCTAAGACAAATTATGTCAGGTGTTTGTACAATTTCACCAGATAATTTCGATATTGTTCATTTTCGAAAGAATATGGGATGTTTTTATCTAATCTGTTATACACTACATCCTGGATGATGGTTAATAACAGAAACCGTAGATGACTATTGGGACAAAAAAACAGCTGATGGTTAAAATAAATTTAATAAAAAATCTATTCATCTAGCATTTATGTTTAATCAACTACATTGAGAATGATATTGAATGCTGAATTGCAAAAACAGAAAAAAATGTTCTCTGTTGATAGTAAGACACCAAAACACAAAATCAACTCCGTCAAAAAATATGTAGGCACCAGGTTGCAGTAGTTCCGGCATACGCGTAATGGAGGAGATAATCCATAAATTTTCTGTTGCTTAATTTAGCGCTAATTTAAGATGAATTAAGTGGCAGTACAAGAAAACAACAGCAACGATATATAACAAATATTTTCTGTGTAGCAAACCTGAAAAAAATATGTATAAATCGTAAAATAACAGAGGAAGCTCACTGAACAGCTTTAAATTTGCTAGGCTAGTTGAAAACGTTCCAGCAAAAGCCTTTGCATATCAAAAAATAACACATTTTGGAGTGTATTCTTGGCATCACAAATTTCTATAACACACCTACATTCCATGAATTTCAACTGTGCATTTACTACTTTTACGATAGTGTCCTGGGTACACTCAAAGACGAAAGAAACTGCACAGAAAGACAGGATGTTAAATATTTGGTATTCTAATGTGCATAGGAATTGACAAATTTGTTAGATATGCTTCTCTAAAAATATATATAACGCGTTACTGAATGACCTACGATTAGGCTTTTCAAGGATGTGGCGGCATGGAGCAGCAAACTCATGCTCGAATTTAACATTAGAAATTTCCTTTTGTGGACTCAGTCTTTCAGCACTGAAAGATACTGACGTGAACAACGATATAAGGAAGCAGCAATCGCAGAATGCTTAACAGACCATTGTCCGACAAGATTTTTGCCGCTGCACAGTTCACGGAAGAACTTGAACGCGCTATTACACATTTGTGTTGTTTTCTTGTAAGGCGTCGTCTGGAGGGAGTAAAAGAAATCCCTTATCAACACGGTCGAAGTACTCAGAAGTGTCAAAATTAATTTGGAATGTAAATAATCAGTTGCTACACTGCGATATTCCAACCACTGTTGCTTTTCGGAATTGGTTGACACACTACTCCTCATGTCGCTTTTTTTTTCATTAATGCATTTTTAATCAAAGATTGTGCGTTGATTCTCTTTTAGTAGATGATCAACAGAGGTACAGAAAATGAATTTTCACACGCTCTAGTCAATTACTTCGTGGTGATTTGCGTTTGGAGAAGGAAAAATAGAAATAATGGGTAACCAGAGGTGAGTGCATGGAATACATTTGAAAGTCCCTATTTGTTTGGAAATGGCGTTTGTCAAGAAACATACAGGTTTTGCCACGTATTACAGTTATCGTACTTTCAGTCTCTAGAACTAAGGATAAGCTTGGGAATATTACTTTGTATTACTTATAATGTGAGGCTATGCGTACCCATCAGATTAGCAGCGAACTGTTTTTAAATAATATCAAACACATGTGTGTCTGAAGGGCCCACATTTCGTTAAACCACGAACTGTTTCACGAAATTCCTGCCAATATTCTGATGATTTGCACTCAGAACACTCGGCTCACAAGACTGAACACTGAAAACATCGCAAACGCAACGCAAAACGAAACTATTGACGGCAGAGACTGCGTGAGAAACTCTTTTCCACAGCTCTGCTGATTATCTGGTGAGAGAAAAGTAACACACAATCTGTTACGAAAATGCGCAAGGAAAAAGAAGCCCTATACTGAATTATGTGTGAAAGGAACTGTAGCAGCTTTCATTCTAAAATATGGACTCAGAACATTAGATTTTGCTACTGTTATACGAATGTCGCCGGCTAAAGTGACAGTGGGTAACAATGTTGTTGTTATGACGCACCAAATGAAATGCTGCAGTCAGGCAACTGATCACTGACATGCTAAACTTAGTCTGACAATTACGAGTATTCCGATTTTGGATATTAACGCAGAACTTAATCTACTACGTTCAGTGAACGTTGTGATACGGCTACGGGAGAGGGTAGCAGTCTCTTTTCTCCTTTCATTCAAAATCCCTTCCAGTCAGGCTAGCTTACGAATTTCCGTGTTTTGAAAATTCGAGCGCGAATATCAAGTATGTACCGGCACCAATAAGCAACCATTTTTCAGTGCAGTCAAAGGGCGAGCAGAAAAGCAAGAAAGAGTTCATAGCTTAATGAAAAAACGCTCATCCAGCCGTGTGTCATTACCTCACGCCTTTTTTCGGTACAGTCACGAAAATTTCTTGGTCTACGATGGGGAAGGTATTGAGAAAGCTGTTTGTTATGGAGTACCTACCTAAAACCACCTAGCACACAGGGTAGTGTTTGCCGGAAGCGAATGAAAATGCGACGACTTGCAGTTCAGCGTCCCGTCGACATCGAGGTCATTAGGGACGGAGCTGTTCAAGGAGCTTCCTCGGCGGCATGCAGCAACATGCGAGCAGCTATCTGCGGTGCGGCTGCGGTGGGTCACCTCTGACTCAGCTCGGGGACGAACTTCCGCCATTGTGGCGGCGGCAACAGCAGCAGCAGCAGCACCAGGAAAGAAGACATCAGCCAAGTCAGCAATCAGCCCGTTCCCAGCCCGCGTCCCGCTCCGCCCCGCCGGGGATATCGATTCCCGGCGCACGCGCCCTCAGGAGCCTCGCCAAGCAGACCCACACGTCCCGAATCCCAGGCGGCGGGGGAAATAGCTTTACTCCGTTCCGCTCCCCGTGGCCCGGCGCATTTTGCGGCGCGCTGGGCTCGCATCGGGTCCCTCGCCGCCGCGCGATACTCCTCGCACTCACCCGTGCTCGATATAAGGCGCAAGCCCCTCTGTTGCGCCTCGCTATTCCCTCGGAGAAAATGCAAACGTCAGTCTAATACACTGCCTGAAGGGCACGACCTAATATGAATCCGTATCTTCCGTTAACTCTCCACAGTCTACGCACATTTTCCGTCAAATTAGTGCAGCATTAAATTATATCCATTATTTTGTTCTCAGCCCTAGTACTAATTTCTTACATACGTAGAGGCAGTTTGTTGTTATTGTGGTCTTCAGTCCTGAGACTGGTTTGATGCAGCTCTCCATGCTACTCTATCCTGTGCAAGCTTCTTCATCACCCAGTACCTACTGCAGCCTACATCCTTCTGAATATACTTAGTGTATTCATCTCTTGGTCTCCCTCTATGATTTTTACCCTCCACGATGCCCTCCAGTACTACATTGGTGATCCCTTGATGCCGCAGAACATGTCCTACCAACCGATCCCTTCTTCTAGTCAAGTTGTGCCACAAACTCCTCTTCTCCCCAATTCTATTCAATACCTCCTCATTAGTTATGTGATCTACCCAACTAATCTTCAGCACTCTTCTGTAGCACCACATTTCGAAAGCTTCTATTCTCTTCTTGTCCAAACTATTTATCGTCCATGTTTCACATCCATACATGGCTACACTCCATACAAATACTTTCAGAAACGACTTCCTGACATTTAAATCAAAACTCGATGTTAACGAATTTCTCATCTTCAGAAACGCTTTCCTTGCCATTGCCAGTCTACATTTTATATCCTCTCTACTTCGACCATCATCAGTTATTTTGCTCCCCAAATAGCAAAACTCCTTTACTATTTTAAGTGTCTCACTTCCTAATCTAATTCCCTCAGCATCACCCGACTTAATTCGACTACATTCCATTATCCTCGTTTTGCTTATGTTGATATTCATCTTATACCCTCCTTTCAAAACACTGTCCATTCCGTTCAACTGCTCTTGCAAGTCCTTTGCTGTCTCTGACAGAATTACAATGTCATCGGCGAACCTAAATGTTTTTATTTCTTCTCCATGGATTTTAATGCCTACTCCGAACTTTTCTTTTGTTTCCTTTACTGCTTGCTCAATATACAGATTGAACAGTATCGGGGAGAGTCTACAACTCTGTCTCACTCCCTTCCCAACATTTTCTTCCCTTTCATGTCCCTCTACTCTTATAACTACCATCTGATTTCTGTACAAGTTGTAAATAGCCTTTCGCTCCCTGTATTTTACCCCTGCCACCTTCAGAATTAGAAAGAGAGTATTCCAGTTCACATTGTCAAAACCTTTCTCTAAGTCTACAAATGCTAGAAACGTAGGTTTGCCTTTCCTTAATCTTTCTTCTAAGAGGCAGTTTATGCTGGGCGAAATCGTGTGCAACGTTCCTAAGCTGCTTCTCAAAAACACTCCATTTGAGCGCCGGCCGTAGCTCTCAACCAAAGAGAGTAACAACTCTCAAAATATGAAATACACTCAAAGAAAAAAAGACGCACCTCGAAGGAATTATGCGAATGGGGCGGAATTCCGTAAGAGTGACGTACATGCACAGACAAACAGATGATTGCTACTCAGAAAAATTGCACGGTTTATGCAAGAGAAAGAGCGTCACAGATTGAGCAACTCCAAACGCGTTAGCCCTTACGCAAGCAGTTATTCGGCTTGACACTGACAGAATTGTTGGGTGTCCTTCTGAGGGTTGTCGTGCCAAATTATATCCAATTGGCGCGTTAGATCGTCAAAATCTCGAGCTGGTTGGAGGGCATTGCTCCAAACGCTCCAAACGATCTCCATTGGCGTGCGTTCTGACGGTCCTGCTCGCCGATGTACCACCTCTGTCCACGGCGTACTTTACTTCTATGTTTTAAGTACTCTAGGCGCAAGTCTTCAACAATTAGCAGGGCAGTAGTTCAAAAATCCAAAAATGCACGCTTATCCCAAGAGCCTTTGCTCACTCTTCAGAGGGAAATCTTTATATATGTGTTTTATGTCAAGCCTTAATATGAATCCTGCCAATTCGGATTCGTCTAATAAACGTTCCGGGTGAAATTTTCGTAGAGTCAACTACCCGTATTCTGCACATACCGCACTCTTTTCTTATCCGCTATATTGCGCAAATGTCTCGCCCACCTCAAGCAGTGCATAGCTTTCTCGTCCTCCGCTCTTGTAGCTTCTATCAGCGTAACTGAGGAATGTCTGTCGCCCAGAACGTCAAAAAATATGCCAAAGTAATATTAAAGCACTTGTACGTCAACTACTGCACTTCTGGTAGATTCTACCGACGAAAATTAATTTTTACTGAACTGCTATCCTTTCTATAAATTCAAAAACCTTTTCTTCCTGTAAAGTAAGGTTTCTTTACGTTACGCACAAGTTTTGACATTTATATTAAAGGCCTCTTCAATAGATTTATTTTTCCAAGATTAGTTTTGTTTTTTTCTTTAGGTCCCGTACCTATAGACCAGAAACTATTCACGCCATAATTTTTATATGAATAAAAGTATCATATGTACAAACGAAACAGCACAATGCAAGAAATAAATCGACTGATCATGACTACTGCATAAGGCGAAACGAGTCTGGAACATATAATTTAGCATAAGAAAGGCTTTTGAACTTATAGAACGAATAGTTCTGTACTTGCTGCGTAAAATGCTGACATCAAATAATTTGGATTATTATCGTTCGATGTTACATTCCGCAATTCTGGGCTTCTAAATACAGAAATACAGGCGTTCGACATGACTGTGGAACAACAGCGAGAATACTTAACATTTTAATAAAAAGCATTCCAAAACGCGTATTTATTTTTGAATTAAAGATAACGTGAGGAACCGGTGCACGCATCCGCCGTGTATAATTGCTCATCGTTTGTGACAGGTGTCAGTCGATACCGCACAGCTGAAGTGTAACACGAAATTTTCAGGAATAACACGTTTCACTATTAGGCCGAAGAAAGAAACCCTTAAAATGTTTTTGGATAGTTGCAAGGTAGCGCACACTTTATGTTGTTGCTGTAGAAAGTAATAGAAATTTGTGTACTTTTACAGTTCTTCGTACTAGGTGAAAGGTGTCTCGAGTGTCGACAGAAAGTCCTAGGGCGAAACGATGGTTAGGTCCCGAACTTATGACAACGAGTTGAATGAACTCTGTATCAATATATCACGTAGGTTCCAGTCGTTTGTCCGGTGTGGCCGTGCGGTTAAAGGCGCTTCAGTCTGGAACCGCGTGACCGCTACGGTCGCAGGTTCGAATCCTGCCTCGGGCATGGATGTGTGTGATGTCCTTAGATTAGTTAGGTTTAATTAGTTCCAAGTTCTAGGCGACTGATGACCTCAGAAGTTAAGTCGCATAGTGCTCAGAGCCAGCCAGTCGTTTGTTTAAGCTCCCCTGCTTTCTCCAGTGCATTAAATTCAGCTAAATAGTGGACCTCAGAACTTTCTTCAGGTTTAATGAACACCCCCTCACGTATTATCCCGTCCACTAGCGAATTTTCTTCCCACGAATATCGAAGACGCTCCGGCAGCCTGCTTTGATGTGCCCACAGGCCGGACTCCGGCTGGGCGCGAGTCATCGGCGCGCGACCCCTGCAAGACACAATTTGTCTACGGGCCCCCTCGGAGCACAATGGCCGACCCGCTCCATTGTTCGCCAAGACGGGGAGGCGCTCCCCCGTGGTGGAGCGTAGTGCCATCTTCGCCGACACACACCCTCCGCGCAGCAATTACATTTAATCTGTCCTGCGCTACAGTCAGACTGCCCCATTGCCGCCCACTATATAGAGAAATTCTGTCTTCAAGTGAGGCCTTTCTCTCTGTTTACAGGACATAGCGATGATATCAAATTACGTGTTTCGAATTTGAACTAAAATACGTAAAGGTTAAGTTATACCTACGTCTACAGTCCACATACCCATGTACAATGTTGGCGGAGGTTTACTTTTTGCATACTATTGTCACTTCCCCCTTTCGTCTTCCAGTCGCGAATGGTTCGCAGTAAGAAAGATTGTTCGTAAGCGTCCTTGGCCTTTTTTGGGAGATATAAGTAGGAAGAAGGAGTATACTGGTAAACTCTTCCTGGAATTTACGCTCTCGGAATTCGAGCAGTAAATCAGAACGCCGTGCAGAACGCGTCTCTCTGCCACTGGTGCTGGCCGAACATCTCCGCGACACTTTCGCGTTTACTAAACATGCAACGAAATGCGCCGCTCTTCTTTGGACATTTTGCGTTTCCCCTATTCTCTGGTGTGGAGCCCACGCTGATGAAAAATAATCAAGTATTGATTCAACGTCGTTTTTGTAAATCCAGAGGAGTTTTCCAGTGAATCCCAGTTTGGCATCTGCTTTACTGGCTATTAATTTCATGTGGTCGTTCAAGTTTAAACCAATCTGCACTCATACTCCTAGAAATTTTACGGATGTGATTGCTTCCAGTGATTGTTTTGCGGTCGTGTAATTAGACAGCAATGGACTTTTCTGCCTATTTGTGCACAACACGTTAAGAATCAATTCCCAATCCCTGCACCGGGCGTCAATACTCCGCAGGTCCTCTTGCACTTCGCTGCGTTTTCCTAGCGGGTTGCGACTTCTCTGTATAGAACAGCATTATCTGCGTAAAGTTTCACGGAACTTTCGACGTTATCCACAATGCTGTTTATATATATTGTGAAAAGTAATCGTCCTATCAAACTCTCTGAGGGCACGACCAAAGTTCCTTTTACATCTGAAGACTTCTCTCCGTTGAGAATGACATTCTGTGTTATGTTTGCAATAAACTCTTGGGTCCAGTCACATAGTTGGTCTGATATTCCATATGCTTCTTTCTTAGTATTTAGTGTCTGTTAATTCAATTGTGCTCTCCCCTTAAAAAACAAAATAAATAATATGACTGGAAGCAAGTCGAAACATACGTTCAGGGCAGTCACAGTATCTATACTTGAGTCACTACGGTGACAGTCAATTGTGACGGTAGTCGGGTTTAGCGGTTTTGGTGATACGATGTTCGAAGCACTACTACGAAACAATTATAGGATTCAAACGGTGAATGAGACTATAGAATTTTTGAATGTAGGTGTTTACCGAAATACTGCTACACTTACGTGTACAACGTTATTGCCATACATCCTTTAACAACACATTACGCAATCTCATTTTAAAATTATCTGTGTGAAATGCACATGATTACCAAGTGCGTTAGAAACACATATTCCTTGTACTATACATAGGCTTACAGGCAACTGAATTTCAGTGTACTGTTCC
This sequence comes from Schistocerca serialis cubense, assembly GCF_023864345.2. Taxonomy (NCBI): domain Eukaryota; kingdom Metazoa; phylum Arthropoda; class Insecta; order Orthoptera; family Acrididae; genus Schistocerca; species Schistocerca serialis. Next base: position 185,961,417 of record NC_064646.1, on the reverse strand, counting down.
CAGTGCTAGTAATTCAAAAGTCTATAGTACTCAAAATGAATAAAATCACTTTCAAATAAGGTTCTTCGAACGATCCAATAGTTCTACAATGAATTTTGAACTTTATTTCGGACTTTAAATATTAAGAGCTGTCGTTCTTAGGCATGCTGAGAATTAAAAACCAACTTCTTTGATGCTTACATCAACTATGGTAGGTACACAGCTAAAACGTTAATAGTTGGCAACATTGAACAGAACCACTAGGTTTTAAAATTCCTGCAATGAGCAATCTGCTAAAACTGCGTAGTAAGTAATTTCATCAACACTGTTCACTATATCTCTGAAACACACAATGTGTGTTTAGTGGTTGTCACACGCTGGCTAGTAGTAAAGCTTCTGTAGTACAGAGCCCTCATAACTTTCTATGGACGTTGTGTTTACCAGCTTTGCCAACCTAACGTGGGCAAGTAGCAATCAGAACTGTGGTAAATGGGCTATATCTTCCAGGAACGCTTTAAAAATCTATAGTTATTTTAAGTACAGAACTACTTTTTCGCCACCACTCTTCTGATTAGCATACTATTCAGTCTGATGATGTTGCTATCTAATTGGACGTGGTCGTCTATAACATTTCAAATGAAAACAAACTGTTGCAATTAAACAACAGTTTATGAATTATACACGTAACTGAATACATGATTGCACGATATAAAAAGTCCCAATTCCTGAATGCTGCTTTTGCTGCTCAATATCACATTAGAGTAAAGTATATACTTAGAGCGAGACTTGGTGCACAGTAATTCGTTTTTCTGTTTCATAATATTATTTACTATAAAATATATCTCCGATATTTTCAGCTGATTGTCCTCAATTATGTGGCTGTCAAGCGCGTCCAAAACTTTCAAACAGCTCTCTTGTTGCACCTGTCTGGTTTTCAGTTTCATCAGAGGTGACCCACAACGCTTGCGCTTCAAACATGCAAACTACAAACTACGACATCTAGTGAAGGAAAAGAGAAAAAGAGAATAATAATGTGGTGGATACGAACGTACAGTACTTACAAAGCCGTGCTTGTCGGAAATGTTGTTGGTCAGCTTCAGCTTATGGAAGGAAACGACTTTTTGCATCCACTGTTCGCCCGTGGATGGGCTATCTGGGTGGATGTACATGCGCTTAGGCATTTCAGGGTCAGCCTTTCCGGCGACCATCCACCGGCTGGGAACAGCAGACACAGACAGCACTCATCACATACTGCATTAGCAACAGACACTAAATTTACAAAATATGGCGCGCGCTCCGACGGAGAGCAGAGGAAATGCTTAGCGACTAAAAAGACTGGTATGTCAAAGTACTTTTACATTACTCTTGACTAGATTTAAGAATCGGATGTGACGCAACGTCAAGATAAGAACACAAAATCGCTCATGACTGACAATGGTGGCACACAACAAGAAGTCTTAGGTAAGCAAGCTGTACTTTTTTCTTCTAAAAATATAAATACGATTAATCAATGGCATAAAAGGAAACCTTTGATAATGGCACTGTCAGTTTCAGAAAATAGGATGATACCAAATTTGTACGGCGTCGATACATCTAGGAACAACTCTTACCATCGTTCTGACTTGTGCAACCATTGCCGCAACATTTTTTCCATTATGCTGAACTAGAAGCTAGTGGTTGTTAATAATAGTAAGAATTTACACAAAAAATTACGAAGTTTATTGAAAACAATGTGACATTATGAAAGTAAACTGTTGTAAAATATGAATTCATACGTATGATTGCAATGCTAGGTGAAATGTCACTTATTCCTCCATGATCATCTCCGCGACAGTTGAATTGCACCACTAGAAAAAGAACCTGGCAAAAAAAAAGATAAAAGTCTGCTGAATAAAACATACTGCTAAAACTGAATGTCTAGATCTCCCACTCCTCGATATATTGATAATTTTTATTTTTTGGATCGTCTGACTGCAACTGAATGAAACACAAGTTTCGCATCAAAACAAGTGTTCAGTTCCTAGTGCTGTGAAATGCGGAAAAGACCCCAAGTGGCAGTTATAAGAAGCGGAACGGCACTAGAAATGGAACAGAAGCGTAATATGTAGAAAGTTATCCACGCAACCTGCAAGTAGACTTTAAAATATTACTACATCATAGCAAAAACCAACACCAGAATTGTTTATAACCTATGGGTACACTGCCCCAAAATGTACGTAATCCAGGCCACTGGAGTTCCCTTGCAGAGAATAAAGGCGAAACGCGTATGGCACGAAAATTGTGTTTCACTCAGTTGTAGACAGACGGTCCAAAACGTAAAAATTATGAATATACCGTAATATTACAAGCAACTGAGGAAGATAGGACTACAAAAGTTGAAGGTGTCAATCTTCGAATTTGTGTTAGGGAACGGTGCACCTCCACCTCTTCATTACCCCAAGTTGTTCTGCCCGGAAGTGCAGAAAACTCTTCCTGAGCGTTGAATCTTTGACAGTGGTATTTTGAATATATATTACTTTGAAATACTTTTAATAGTAGTTTTCCTGTTGTTTATAAATGAAATTATGCAGATTCAGAATTGCACTTGTAGCTGAACAGAGCTAGTCATAAGCATCCTATTACCACACCGAACGTTTATCGCGACAACTAGCTGCTAGTGAAATAATTTGAAAAAATTTAATGACGGAAGGAACGCTGTTTTACGCTGCTGGTACCTGCAATAAACTGAAATGCTTGCGGGTCACGGGCGATAGAGGGAAGGAGGGGCGGTGGGGGAGTGTTTTAATAGCGAAATTCGATATGAATTATCTGTTATTACATTGAATTAGCTGAACGTAGTTATTGGTTAGCGTGCGCCAGCACAAATACATTGTTTTCAGAGAAATCACAATTGCCCTAGCCTTCCAGCAATCACAACTGATTCTATTGCAAGGAAGTGGAGACTGTAACAAAAAATGACAACAAATAACTTTTTGTTCGTATGCTATTTTAATAACTTTTCCTTTGCAAATTTTTCGTATTTGTTTAAGCCTTTTACTCTCACTGTGACTGGTACGCCTTAATAGATTCGGCACAGGGCACAGAAATATTGTTGTTCTCTAAAAGTAGTATCAGAAAGAAACTGAAAGTGTGGAGTGACTAGATATACCCGTTGCACAGAGAGAGTAGGTGTACGAATGGCGACACATTTGTTAATTAAAACGGAATTGAGAAATCTAAATTAGGAAACGCTGGGGTTATCTCGTGAAAAATATCCGTATAAAATTTGTGTAACGCTATGTTTAGTGAGTAATCTATAGACTACATACCCTGCGACTTCTCACATACCGCTCATGGTGGTCTCGTGAAAGTAATAACATAATCATCATTCGTGAACCAGAAGAGAAGTCATATGATAAGTCCGAAACTCTTCTATGACACACTTCACAGTGATTTACAAGACACGGGTAAACATAAATTGCGAGGCGCTACAATGATGTCTGCTATTGAAAGAAAACCTTCATTAAGTACGGGTTGGTAATTGCTATCTAAGTGAGGTGAGAACTAATTTTGTAGTTCGTTTCCTTTCTTTGATTATTGTTTTTATTCCACCATTTAATTTCACGTCCTCACACAAACTGGAAAATTTACATGTATTGTGTTTTATTCTTTTTCCTTCAAACTTTCTCGAAGTCATGATTCGAGAGATTAAATTCATGGAACATAAATGTACTATTTCATTCGAGAATGACTTTCGTACTGAAGAATAACCTCGGTTTTCTATGCTTAACTTTCAGAATTAGCCATGTTTTAACGTGCTCGTAGTCAGTGGAAAAGAAACCTCGGGTAGAATGCTGCGAGACCTTTTGCGTGTGGTATGTAGTATAAATTAGAAGACTAGAAAAATAGGAAACGCAGTACAAATATTATAATGCTTAAATGTGGTCAGCCGCAGGTGTCTGTTGATATCTCAGTTTTACGGTCGCCAATGTGCAGTGCTACATCACGTGTGAATTTCTCGGCACGGTCTGCTGCCAAAATATTTGCCTCAGTGTTTCGGCCTAAGTACAAGTTACCCAAGGGAAGCGCCTTGTATTGCAAACATCGTTTAGCTCCTTGCTCCTCACTTCAAGTGCTGGAATAACCTCTGACGCACAGCTGGGAGTATGAAGTCAACAATGATGTGTGAATCCCGACAACGTTCCTGAGCTTTCTAAGTAGCCAGCCGCGTCCATAACCGTCGGTACAAAAACACTTCATCTCACGTGTGCGGCGTAGAGGATGTGCTGCAGACATGGTTCAAGTGATTCCACAGGAGTCCGTTGCTTCTTACTTCTCGCTCCTCATTCCGCTTTCACTGTAGCCTTACTGTTTACGCTACTAGGAATTTGTGAACGTATCAAAGAAGAGAGTTTTGGGAATTAAATGTACATTTAGATAATTTCTAACGTATCTGATTTTGATACGAGAAATTGTTTATTAAACTGCCGTACTCCTAGCATCTGCAATATAAGCACAAAGCGTAGACACGATAAAAGCGCTATTCCTGATTGTAAGTATTATATTCTATGTCCTCTGTCTTTTGTTCCATAACGAGTCTTAGCTGTAAAAATTTATTTACCGCGTATGACGAACGAAGAACACCAAGGAGACATGACAAGAAATAACAAAGGAAATTTTGTTTCCAGGGATTAATTTCATATTCGCGGGGTCGATTACATTAAAAGCTACTGTGTGATTAGAACAGTTTTCACCATTACAAAGCTGAGCTTTGTTCCAGAGTGGGTATGAAATGTACAACGAGAATTGTCGAGAGCAATGATTCACCGAGAAATCATTTACAACGTTGTTCAGCAGAGCAGACATCTTCGCAAAATAAAAAAAAGTAAGATTTATATTTAACTACCAATAAATGAGCTGGACAAAATGAGAAAAATGACAGCAAGTAGGCAGAACACACTTGGTATCTTTCACGAAATATTTCATCATTTTTTTTAACACTTGATTGATTCCTAATCGACACAGATAATGAATAACAGAATTAACACAACACCCAAAACATAAAAAATACCTTTACACTATGAATAAGATAATCAATAAAAATCAGTGACACATTCAGCGTGATAAATGTTTTTATACTTACACTACTTTTAATAAAATAGTTACACTACCGTTCATAAAATAGCTATATCAAAGAGTTGAAGGCAGAAACAGGCTTGTGACCACAAACGTTCCTTAAAAATCCAAATATCACCATCGCTGAACATTATCAAACAAGTTTCCTACAAGTGCAGTAGTTGGCTTCCGGGTTATTGTCATCTTCAATAAAACATTGAGATATCATTTTGCTTTATACAAAAGAATATTTAAAAGGGGTCAAACAGGCTAGAAAGTCGTATTGAGGACGTTTCGCACATCATTTCGTCTTCAGTACTGACAACATCGCCAGTCGCTAACAACAGATAAGCTGTGGCAGTTTGCACTTATGAAAATGCGCAGTAAGCCTAATTTTCGTTGCAGACCACATGCAGGAAAGCTACAACTCTAAGAATAATTATTACATACGCAATTCACACCACTTAGGAGAGCAGTAGCAATTAATTAGATTTCATTGTTGGCTGGTAATATCACCCACGTTGAATTTAAATGTGTCCCGAGACGTGTATTCTCCAGTATATGCTTTCTTCGTATTTAGAGATTTCAGTCTTCGCCTGTTTTCAGTTTCTCACAAACCATTTGCCTTTTTCTGAACCTTGTTTTCCTTTCTCAAAGAATCATAAATGTTACTTTCTTTGATTTTATTATGGTTCTCAAGAATATCTGCTACATTTTGGAAGTGTTGGGAGAAACGATATTAATTAGATTCGTATCACCATAACCACTGTTCTAACAAAATAGCTACTGGACATGGGGCTCAACTTTATACTTGTTTTTTTTTTTTATTTTTATAGTCGATACGAATTTTGGCGACTTTGTTTCAACAACTGCTTTTAGCTTCTGGCGGATTCGAATTTTGTTATATTTTCCTGTCATTTAGTAGCTCCATTAGATAACAGGCATTCTGGTGTCCCATAGCATCAGGATCAAAATTTTACAGGTACGCAGATGATAATAAACCAAGTATAGTGAGAACAGACAAAAGGGATATTAACGAGGGTGGGAAAATTTTATAAGCCTCTATAATCCACGCATTGACACCAGCGGTAGTAAGCAGTTGCTGTGAAGTTAAAATATTGCTGTGAGTGTAAACTTTTCATGTCAGTAAAGAAAAGGAGGAGGGAATACTACAATTTAACGTCCCGTTGACAGCACGGTGATTAATTACGGATTACAAACTCGGGTTACCAAAGGATGGCGAAGGAAATCGGCCGTGCCTTTACCGAATGAACCATCCAGGTATTTGCCTGGAGCGATTTAGAGAAATCACGTGAATCCTAAATCAGGATGGGCATTTGAACCAACGTCCTCCTGAATCCGAGTCCAGTGGGCTAACTGCTGTTGCCACCTCGTTCCATCTTGCCAACGAAAACTGTAAATGCTATTAGTCCCAAATCTCAACACATGTAGCGTAGGATCCTCTGCAGTATCTATAATTCTGACACTAGAAGTTTAAGATTTCATTTATAAAGGATTATCCATTTTGCGCTGAAATCCTTTGTGGCATTGCTTATATTTTTCAGCTCTATTCTTTGTTTATTCTCCTGTAACTCTATGCTGTTGTTCTCAAGCGTTGAGTTATCTTGAAATCTGCCGGAATGCACTAAAGACTCAATTAGGGTGTCACCGACAGCACGACACAATTAATACTTTATTGCCATTTTGACTACAGCTGGAAATCATCATAAGATAATATTGTTAATACTTTAGGCAGTAGGTTATGGGTGTTCAATTAGCGACCCACATACCGGATGCGGACCAAAGCAACTTCAATGCTGCCCAAAGAGTGAGCATGAGACAATCGGTAAAAATAGAAAAACAAAAAAATGTAAAGTTGTGATAAACTTAATATTTTCAATTTGAAACTCCTGTCACACGATACTATTCTATCATTAGTCCATCACGTTCTTAACATTGCCACTAGTGTTATATTTTAAAGCCCAGAGTCTCGTTCATATAACCGGCCAATCCGTCATAAGCGCTTGCTATGTTGTCTTACGGCTACTTCGACTGCAACTGCGAAATTACAGATGTAGACACGTACAAGGAAATTAATTTATGGAAATCCAAGGAAATTCTGTGTTATTTTTTTGCAGTTGTGATAGAGAACCTTTGTTAGAAATCCTCGTGCGGATTGCAGTTACTGCCAATGTTTGCTGTCTCACAGTACCGTAAGACTGTTAAGTACCGTAAGTCAATTGTGACATTAATTCTATGAGTTGTAATCACTTATATATAAAATTATTAATGAAATCTCATGTGTAAAATGTCAGATTAATCTAATTTTGCTTTTTTAGAGTAAAGAATCATAAATCAATAAATTCTAAATTACTTAAATGTGCCAACTATAAACCTCCGACCATCTTTTCTTTCTTTTTTCACCGGTTAGTGTTAAGTATGTAAAGTGTGCCCCAAAAATACTCGTGTTCTTCCAATGTGGCACAAGTAAGATAAAAAGTTGGACACTCCTGCTGTAGAAGATATCATTACATGTCCTCCCTGTACAATCTGTTCCATACTCACTACCAGTGGATCACCTATGGTGTTCTAAACCCCTGTAGTGGGTTGCAGTTATAGCCAACATCCTGCGGGTGGAACGTGGACGTGAAACGCCTACGTGACGAGTTAGGCGCTGTTTCGACGCGCAATAAGCTCGGACGCTGTAGAACAGTTCCCAGATCCTGCGTGGGTCGCAAAGCGGTCTCCGGACCGAGGAGCCTTTTGCGGTCTGAGAACCGGTGAAAGGCAAGGCAAGGCAAGACAAGGCAAGTCGATGCGCACCCGTGTCGGATTACTGTTCTGCGGCGGGCAGCGGAGGGCGCCGTAGTGGTCACAAGCGTGTCGCAGCAGCAGCAGCAGCAGCGGCGGCGGCGGCAGCGGCAGCAGCAGAGCAAACAGCAGACACCACACGTCACACAAAGTTCGGCTAGCGGACGGGTCATTAGTCCATCAAATGTTGCGGGAACTTGGGAGGAGATCCGATACGCCGGTTCGAAGCTGCTCAACCGGCTGCAGAAGCGTTTCGAAACAAGCACAGAAATTCCCTTTGTATTTATTTGCTTTTGCAGCTGCGAATTTTTCATAGTATCGTAACTTCTTTAAAATAAATTGACTAGTACGTTGGTCTGTTAAACCACTGAAGCAAAAGTTACTTATTTAGGAGGCGTTTCTGAGATTTACTTGCATTTTTAGACGACAATCGTACATCTTAGATCGTCAGCGTAATTCCTATGCAGACAGATTCGTTTAGAGAACTGAAAATAGTATTAAGTTCAGCTAAAGAGCTCATTACATTAAGTAAACATGTAAAATAAGAAAAAAACTCCAAATGTTTATGTGCTGCGGCACATAAAAAAATGATGTTTCTGTGTTAAATCAAAGTTGATCTACATATCTTCATTATATCTGAATATGCAGTGATGGTTCTTTCCTGAGCGCTGCATTGACGATCTAAAATCCGAGAAGTACACCTCAAAATGAAGCGTAGATTCCCCGTTTCTTCGTCACTAAATGAAGCTAATCAGTGGTTATGCTGTGCTTTTGGGGTTTAACTGTTATTGCAGCTAACTGCAGTTGACAGAAGGCCTGATTAATAAGAAGGTAGAAAGTTGCAAGCGAACTCTGAACAGCAGACAAAGGCTATTTCATAGAAGGAGCATGTTCATGATTTCTTTCATGAACAATTCAAGATGTGGGAACAAAAATTTTTAGGCGATAGTATATTGAAGTTTCTAAAGCTTTTTAAAGTACTTTTATTAATAACATTGTACAGCTGTCGAAAAATTATGTGTCTCGTTTTACTTGTCCGTGTCTGTAGTGATACTTGGAAAGGAGCTCCGGTTTCGTAGCTGAAAGTGAAGGTTAAATATCTAGACTCATTCAGTATAACATTTCTCAGAAAGGACTGAACTTGTTTGTGCGGCAAATTTCATCCTGCTATCCAGGATATCAGTGGCCGGTGTCTGTGATACATTTCACTGCATCGAATGCCTTTTAAAAATGGACATAATTTCATTTTAAGCAAATTTACAATAAGCCTTTCTCCAAACGATTAACCACGCAGTAAAATGCCCTCCTTTGTTTTAATATAAATACTGCTTTGTTTTCTTAGAATCACTTGCAAAAACGTTCGTCCAATATCTTGAACCTTTTATGAAGTACTAGACGGTTCTACCTTAGACCTGCGTGGGAAACCCATAGTAACCAGTTGTAACGTACCTCGATAATAAATAAAAGACGATAAACTGTAACATTTTATAATTTACGGTTTATATGGGAACAGGAACTTATTGCTGCAGAAAAAGATGCTGGAACTGGATTCGAAAAACGACTCAGGGTTTGCTTTTATATAATACAACCAAAAAAAGATTGTCAGTCCCAGTATAAATCATGCTGCTAGGTCATGTTCCGCTTATTCACGTTTGATGGACTAAATATGTTCGTACGACAAAAGTATTTGGCTCAAATGTTACGCGGTTTGATTCACTATGCGTTTCACAATGGGTGAAAACGTTCATTAATTCTGCAGATAGTACCCCCACCACGTCTATAACAAAAGGGGCCAGAATTACAAAGAACAGGAAAAATAAAGTAAAAATCAAATAAAAACTACACTAATCTAGGAATGAAATTGTAAAACCTTTCGCATTGAACAGTAATGAATGAAAACGATACATGAGATTGTCTTTGTTACCAATGATTTGTCTTTTTCGTGTTGACTGTAATCAGTAATGTAACCAGCCTTTATGGAGCACCACAACTCTGAGAAGAATTCGCCTAACGCAACGAACAGTAAGGAAGCTAGTCTGACCGAGATTCACGCAGGACGGAAGGAATGAAGAAGCGTGTCTTTTCAGTTGCTAACACAATTGACACGAAAAAGACAAACCAGTATCCGCGAATGGACTGGCAGGAAGAACCATCTCTAACCGACACTACTTCGTCTGCGAATAAGATGCAATCTTTTTTTGGTTGTACCTGTTATGGAACCTAAATCTGCAGACATCAGCGGCGACGATGTCCATAAGGAGGATGTATTTTGCCTTTTTGTTGAGGTCTGTCACTCGAACTTTGTAGGCGGGAAACATGCGTCTGTGAAAACAGAAACAAGAGTGTTTGTTTTTCCTTTCTATGCTTTCCGTTCCTGTGCTTTGTACATCTCGTCATACATTTTTACATCTCTTTCTGCAGCCGTTGGTGACAGAACGCGAGTATCCCGTCCGCGTGTAATTTCGCGTCCGCTGGCCGGCCGTGCGAGTCACGTCTCTGTGGGGAGAGAAACAACAGCCGGCGCCTTTACCTGTTGTGGAACTTGTACCGGTAGTCGTCGGCGGCCACAATGTCCAGCAGCAGGATGTATTTCGCTTTCGCGTCCAGCCCCGACACGCGAAACTTCATCTGCGGGAACATCTGCCTGTAAGGAAAACACCACACACTCAGTCAGCAGAACTCTTCAGCGTCACAGAAAAAGGAAGGCATCATCTTGCAGAGAGGGCCTTGCTACTCACGTAGCCAGTATCGGCTGCAAACAGCGTCAAAAAATAGCAGATCAAGGTTATACTAAACCATAAATAAAATAAGCACAGTCACACTCTTTGTGGAGCACAGTTCTGCAATCAAACAGGAATCAGTCAAACAGGAACAATAATCTAAGAAAAAATATGGTGTTAATAAGACAAAGCACAGAACAAACAGCTTCCGAGAATGCAGATGTGGTGGCGACATTGGCGAACAGAAAAAAATGTAATTATAAATGTATTGAAAGTTAAATGGTGCAGTTTTACTTTGTAACATCTCCACTGATCAACAGCGATAAGGCCACCTTGCTGGACTAACGTTTTCCAATACTGATTATTGACTACAAGATGCTGCTTTCAATTTCCAGGCACTATATCACGCTTTTACGAGGTGGAATGTTCGGAAACGGAACGTAATCAGTGCTGTCAGCCTAATAGTGGGACGACAAGAGAAAGAAGTATAATAGACCTTCGCTGTTGCATCATACAGGTTAAAACATTATGCGGTATCATGCTATTGATGTTTGAGCGCATTGGTCTCTCACTGGACCAGACTCACTCAATGACGTCACTAAGAAATGATGTTGCTACTCCCGAAGGAAGAATCTGACGATTGTGGTCCATGCTCTTTATATTTTGACGAAACTAGGAATGTGACACTGTAACAATTCCCATCCTGACTTAACAAAACATTTCCATTTTTCCTGAAGTTGTGATACCTGTATTGCAGCCTCAAGTCTGTATCCAATTACGACATAAGTATGAAACTCCGAAATTTTCACTAATTCAGTGTGCTAATGATCATAAATGAAATATACGCTGTAGGATAGGAGCAGAAACGAAAATATAAAGCAAGGACTGGAGATACATAATGCCTAAACAAGAACACAGAGATGAACTGAACGTATGGTTCAAATGGCTCTGAGCACTATGGGACTTAACATCTATGGTCATCAGTCTCCTAGAACTTAGAACTACTTAAACCTAACTAACCTAAGGACATCACACAACATCCAGCCATCACGAGGCAGAGAAAATCCCTGACCCCGCCGGGAATCGAACCCGGGAATCCGGGCGTGGGAAGCGAGAACGCTACCGCACGACCACGAGATGCGGGCAACTGAACGTATATGTGTAATGGATAAACCAAGGGCACAGTGTTCCAAACAGAAACACGGACTACTGGAATCTGAAGCATCGAGGGATAGAGGGCTGTGCCCAAGAGTTCGGCGATTAGATTCAGCCAGAAATGGTTTTATTATTGATGCTGCTGCTGATGATGATAATGAACAACATCTGTTGTATGCTTAATTTTGGAACACGATGTGTAATTCGAAAAATAAAAACTATCAAAGTGGCTGCTCGTTTACTACGACCTTTAGTCTCAGTAGTGTTCTTCCCATTCAAATCTTGATACTCTGCAGATCGTCTATAGAAAGGGCCGTAGATTGCTCTCTATAACACACAAGGCTACGTTCTGTATCCTAGAAACGTCTGAAGCTGGCATTGTAACAAAAGACTGTAGAGGGAAGTTTTGTTCATTTTAAACAAACACAATTTGAAATTGACAATGTACTTTTTTTTAAAAATGAGCCTTTCAGGAATGGGAACAGTGGAGATGCAAAACACACGCAAAAATGCGGGCAGATGTATGCCAAAACTTTGATTAACCTTTTTCTACGGAAAACAGAAGACATATAGTATACCTTATAAGGGTCTGATTCAACCAGGTTCATTTTCTAGTCTTATGGTTGTTGGGTACCGATGTTGAGTGTAATAAAACACCAGTTGGAGTTTCGAACCACACCTCACAATCATAAAAAAATTTACAAACCAATTAAGTTTTATGTGGCCAACAGCTGCCAACTGTTGATGGCTATTTGCTATCCACAAACGATACGAGACTGTATGAAAATACAGGGTAGGCAAAATACAAAAGGCCGCACTAACACATTTATTGCAAATACAGAATACAGAGCATTAAATTATCACTATGAAGAACAATGTACTGAACATTCAACAAATCGATAGTTCATAGGAAGAGCTGAACATGTTCACCGTTAACATCAATAAACAACACAGCAGGTCTCAACATGTTTCTGAAAACTTTTGCCATTTCATTTGGTGTGATTTCCGGCATGGCATAGCGAATGATTGTTTTCAACTCCTCAGTTGTACGCGTGTTGTTACTGTAGACTTTACCCTGTAAAAATTGCCACAAACAGAAATCACAGGTAGACAGACTGGGAGTTCTAGGAGGCTATAAACCTGCGGAAACAACTACGTCTCCGAAAGCTTCTTGGACGTGTGACATCGAGAACCGTGAAGTATGCGTCGTAGCGCCATCTTGCTAGAAAAACGCATACTCTCGTTCTCCCTCCGTCAGGTGCGCTATGAATGGTTGCAGTTCCGCTATGCACACCTGCGAATTCAGTGTTTCTAAAGAAAATGGGGCCTACAATCTGTTGGCCTTAAACTGCGCACCAAACGCCAACTTTCAGATCGTGCAGACACACGTCAAAGCGTTCCCTGGGATTGTCTGTTGACTAATAGCGTGTGTTTTGAGAATTCACGTACCTGCTAAGGTGAAACCACGCTTCGTGTGAGCTGATGTAAGGATTTGAATCAAGATATCCATCACCGTTCGCAACAATGTTGTCGGTAGGCGTAATCCGTAAGTTTTAACGCTTCCACTGCTCTTGCTTTGTATGCTCTCATACATAACAGCTTCAACAAGTTCTGGCATGACGTTCGTTTGATGTTTGGTTATGAGGATAGACGTCTAGTTGATTTCCGTGGTCTTGTTACCATAGTTTCGTGAACACGTTCAATATTTCCCGGCGAACAACTTACTTTACACGGTTACGTGTGGCGTGAGCAACTGAACCTGTTGCTCTAACTTTAGTAATCGACTTCTGCACAACACTTTTTGCAGGAGTAGCTGTCTCTGGATATTTTATCGTGGACCTTCCATTTAACGTTTTAAAAGATTTGCATCCAAAAAAAGTACAACAGTAAAAACTCTTTGTTCGAAGGAAAAGGGCATTCTGCAGAACTGTATTCACAATAAACCTCAAAATAACTACTAACAATGCAGCACTGATCTCTAAATCGCAGCTCGACATCCAAGTGAACACGCTAAAGCGCCGCCTTAGAGTTAAGAAATAACAACACTCAGCTTTAAATACCACGTTCAATATAACACGGAGCCTGTTTTATCTTGGCCACCAAGTATTAGCAAAATTTTTGTGCGAATGTAACACACAGAACGTTTTAAAAAGGATGACCTGATTTCAAACCCCATATTTATTGATAAAAACATGCTACAAAAGTGGGATGAAATTAAAAATACTCGCAAAATATTAAAGTCTTAGCTACGTTATTCCAAAAGCTCTATGTGTACACCAGCTGCACACGAACGACATCCTTTTACTTTTTTGCCACGCTTATTTTTCAGTGATGAGCCAACATTTCATGTTAGCGTTAACGTGCTCATGTGAGGACTGCAAAACAGTCAGGCCATTACTGAGCACGAAAGAGACTCACTTGAAGTGAAATTTTTGTGCCATTTCTCGTGAAAGAAAGAGTACGGCCCCTTCTTTGTTGAGGAAAGCACAGTGACTGGAATGAGCTATCTTCAAACCCTGCAGTACTCGTTTTTGTCACTACTTCAGGAGGACTCTGACAACCTCATTTTGCAACAGGTTGGAGCTCTATAACTATGGCACAAGGAAGTATGTGTGTTTCTCAATGACACTAGACTCAACCCCGAGACAGTGCCCTACATTCTTGGGATCCAAGATCGCCAGACATGACCCCATGAGAGTTTTTCTTGTGGGGACACGCGAAGGAAAGTGTGGTCATCCCCCCTTTACCTCGTGACGTAGAAGTGAAGAACAGAATATCAGACGCCATAACTTCTGTAAAAACAGATACATTGTGTAAAGTTTATGACGAACTTAGCTATTGTCCAGATATTGTTGCTGCTGGTGGTGGACACACAGAACATTCACAGTAGAATAACTACAACTTCAAGATTTTGCGAGTATTTTGCAATTCAACCCCTGTTTCTAGTATGTTTTTATCAATAATTGTGGAGTTTTTATAACAGGTCATTATTTTTGAAACACCCTGTATTTGTGTTTTGGAACCTTTTAATGCATAGATGACTGTACGGTCAGTATGACCAAATGCCAATACAAATAAGTAAATAAAGTAAATACCGACGCGGAAGAAAGTGACTTCCTAGTACTACTACGTCACTGCTAGTTCCGCGAAGCTCACGCAGCAGCAGGGTCCGAGACACGGTTGGCGAGGCTGCGAGCGACGGCGCGTGTGGTGTGAAAGCACGCGGTCCCGGAGCTGAGACCTGGCCTACGTACCGCATGTGGTGGCGGCCATTTTGCGGCCCCGAGGCCGGCGGGGCGTGCTGCGATTGGCCGTGTGACGAGTATCGATGCGGTGACAGATGCGGCTCCCCAACTGCCCGCGGCCGGCACAACAGCCACCACCCGTGCACGCGCACTCTCTCGCACGTTCACGTTCACGCTCACGGTCGCGCGCGCCGGCCGCCGCGGACCGGTCCGACAGCGCTTTCACGCGACCCCTGCCTCCGGTGATCTGTTAACGCGCCCTCCGCAACACCCCTCCCTTTCCCCTTTCATTCGGTGTAACAGCGCAGTATCATCGCCTGTGAATTAGATTACAAAGATTTACCACGCCCATCATTTAGAGCCGGCTCAAATTTAGACACACTTCGCCCCCCCCCCCCCCCCCCATCCATATGACGCCGGTACTGGGGACTGGAGATACTAATGGACTACAAAAGACGCGAGACATCGCTTGTGTATCAGAATAAAGCGCTGCTTCCTAGCTGTTCCATGATGTCCATGTTTAACACCTGGTCATGGCATACTGATTTTCACCACTCAGTAATATACAGGGTTATTCAAAAAGATGGACCCAGTTTAACTGTTTTGTATTTCACGAAGTATACACTCAAGTGTCAAAACTCAAGGGATAGCAGCCGGCCGATGTGGCCGAGTGGTTCTAGGCGCTTCAGTCAGGAATCGCGCGACTGCTACGGTCGCAGGTTCGAATCCTGCCTCGGGCATGGATGTGTGTCATGTTCTTAGGTTAGTTAGGTTTAAGTAGTTCTAAGTTCTAGGGGACTGATGACCTCAGAAGTTAAGTCCCATGGTGCTCAGAGCCATCTGAACCATTTTTGAAGAATTGGCGCATTCCCTGGGATGATACCGATCGTAGAAACATTCGAAACGTAGGAATTCCAAACAAAATGAGCACCACTCGAAGGCAGGTTTGCCACAGCGACATTTCTTCTTGTGATTCTCACCAGGGAAAGAAATGCCGTTAACATTTCTGAATGTTTCACGCGTTGGCAATAATTTCGTGACAAACCACACGTAACAGATCACTTTTCCGAAACGTGACGCTTTCAGTTGGTTGTGAATTAAA
This sequence comes from Schistocerca serialis cubense, assembly GCF_023864345.2. Classification (NCBI taxonomy): domain Eukaryota; kingdom Metazoa; phylum Arthropoda; class Insecta; order Orthoptera; family Acrididae; genus Schistocerca; species Schistocerca serialis. The sequence goes on along the minus strand of NC_064646.1, from coordinate 185,945,311 downwards.
GTACACTTCAGGAATTTCACCGAAAATATGATTTTTCCATTCATTTATTGTCTTTTTTTGGTCTTTTCAAATCATTCGCTTTAGTAATAGTAGACGAATAAGGAATACGTTATTTTGAAATTACAATGAAATGAACACCCTTAGCTGCATACAAGCGTTGATATAAGTCAACGGGGAGAGTTTAAAATGTGTGCCACGACCGGAACTCGAACCCAGGATCTCCTGCTTACATGGGAGACGCTCCATCCATCTTTTTTTTATCTCATTTTTGTTCTATATTGTTCGTTGAATTTGTTCGTGGCGGACGTCCGATGACACTCGTTCATGTTGTTCGTTGATTTGTTCACTCAGTTTTTTATTACAGAGGGTACCTAAACCCTCTGACCGAACACGCTGAGCTACCGTGCCGGCTCCGTCTGAGCCACTGAGGACACACAATAGAGTGCGACTGCAGGGACTTATCTCTGGTACGCCTCCCGTGGAGACCCACATTCGCAACTTATTTTCCCTGCCCATCATACTCACTGCTCGCGGCTTTACCGCCGATTCCCGTAAGAGTTCGGGCACTGTTTGTGCATCCGCACTAAAGAAGATGGTCAAATGGCCGGTGAGCCTTTAACTCTATACAGGGTGAGTCGCGTAAAACGTAACACCCCCATTATTCCGGGGGCGATTGCACGTATCGACAAGCGGTTCAAATGGCTCTGAGCACTATGGAGCTTAACATCTGAGGTCATCAGTCCCCCAGAACTTAGAACTACTTAAACCTAACTAACCTAAGGACATGACACACATCCATGCCCGAGGCAGGATTCGAACCTGCGACTGTAGCGGTCACGCGGTTCGAGACTGAAGCGCCTAGAACGGCTTGGCCACACCGGGCGGCCGACAAGCGGTGTTCGGCGAATCATAGCCAACTATGGGGCACATACTTCGGTACATGCACAACAATCACGTTTATATTGACCGAGGTAATGAGGCACGTACATGTTTCTTAAATGGGACGCTATACTTTTTTTTACCATCATTCGAACGCTCTGGAAAACACGCGTATAGTGATGTAATTCATGTTGCTATATGTGATTCAAACTTCGCTTAAAAGACGCTGGGAAATATTGTACGATTGAAGGTCGAGGCGGTCGGAAGCGGCTGCAGACTGTAAACACGCCTCGCGCGACCCGCAGGCCGAGTTGCCGTGCCCTATGCAGCATGCACGACCTACGCTACGTAGGTAAATACTCATCCGCCCTCTTTTAAGCAAAGTTTGAATCACAATAGCAACATGCGTTACATCACTAAACGCGTCTTTTCCAGAGCATTCAAATGATGGTAAACAAAGTACAGCGTCCCATTTAGAAAACATGTACTTGCCTCATTATCTCGGTCAATATAAACCTTGTGATTATTGTGCATGTACCAACGTATGTGCCCCATAGTCCGCTATGATTCGCCGAAAACCGCATGCCGATACGTGCAATCGCCCCCGGAATAAAGGGGGTGTTACGCCTTACACGACTCACCCTGTAAATAAAGATAGTATATGTTCTTACTGGCTGGCCGATGTGGCCGAGCGGTTCTAGGTGATGCAGTCTGGAACCGCGCGACTACTACGATCGCACGTTCGAATCCTGCCTCGGGCGCGGATGTGTGTGATGTCCTAGGTTAGTTAGGTTTAAGTAGTTCTAAGTTCTAGGGGACTGGTGACCTGAGATGTTACGTCCCATAGTGCTTAGAGCCATTTTTTTGTTCTTACTGGACATGTCCGAAAGAACAGATACCACCTTCATATACAACGGTATTTCATTACAAGCAGGAAAACATTCGTTTAAGTAATCTTCTACGAACATGGGTAGATATATGAAAATCAAAATTAAAAATAATTATCCAACTTCGAAAACGGAGCCCAAAAACGCAGAGACGCGACGCTAGCCACTGTGCCATCGCTGCGGTTGAACTGTTTAGTCGCAAAGAGGCACATAAAGTACGTCGAAAACTGTCTACGGATAAGCCGAGACACGTGGTCTCTTGTTTTGACCCCTCTACCACTGATTGTGAGCGAAGTTTCTTGGAGATCGGGCTGTTGCACTTGCCGTATTCTGCTCGTGAGTATAATACGGATACAAAACGCTGCACGGTGCCACTACGGCTACGACCGCGCACACATTTCGCTCGATCGGGCTGCTGTACGGAGTGCAGCGGAGCGCCAGCGGCACGCCAGTTAGCACGGCGTCCCTCTCGCCGGACTGGCGCCAGTGGCGGACAGAGGGGGCGCAGCGGGAGGCCGGCCGTGTATCGTCCGTTTGTCTGGCCGCGCTGACGGCCCGGGGTGGTCGCGGCGCGTTTCCGGGCCGTTAGCCGTGTAAATGAGAGCCGGCGCGTTGTTCGGGAGGCGCCGCAGCCAGCGGCGGTCGGCGTTGCCACTTGCTCCGACCCGGCCGCCACCGACACGCCTCGCAGCTAACGGGGCGACAGGGCACACGGCCACTCGCAGATCTGACGTCGATTCACACTGGACCTCAACAGAAAGGGATGGAAGGAACAGCCACTGTGAATTGGAGCTGTGTTCGCGCTGTACGGACCGTTCAGTAGAGCCTCACAATCGTAGCCTCGTACTGTCCGTAACAGGTTGGTAAGCCCATACGAAACGGAACAGAAATGCTCGTCGAATTCTCGAAAGAATGACAATATAATTCTCGTGGAACACTGATCGGGAAATTCAAATGATGTGTATTGCAATAACACTACACAATTACGCTGCCACCGAGGCATATCTCGTCCAGAGATCATGCCATCTACACCTTCATCTACATGATCACTCTGGAAATCACACTTAACACTAGAACACTAAAGGAGGGAGCTATTACATTGCTACTGAACTGTCGTACATCGTATTACTCCAATTTTTTTTCAAAGGAAGTCAAAATGTATAGGTTATGGTTAGTTTATTACAAATATTAGATCTTCAATGCCGGCCGGAGTGGCCGTGCGGTTCTAGGCGCTACAGTCTGGAACCGCGCCACAGCTACGGTCGCAGGTTCAAAACCTGCCTCGGGCATGGATGTGTGTGGTGTTCTTAGCTTAGTTAGGTGTAAGTAGTTCTAAGTTCTAGGAGACTGATGACCTCAGAAGTTAAGTCCGATAGTGCTCAGAGCCATCTGAACTATTCTGAACCACGTATAAATCCCACTAAGGAATCCCTCTAAAGTGACTGCCTACACAGCGCTCGTCCGTCCTCTGCTGCAGTATTATTGCGCCGTATGGCATCCTTATCAGATACGATTGACGACGGAGCCCGTCGAAATTTTCAAAGGACATCTCGTTTTATATTATATCGAAATAGAAGAGAGTGTCAGTGATATCATACACGATTTCGGATGGCAATCGTTAAAATAATGGCGTTGTCTGTTGCGCCGAGAGCTTTTCACGAAATTTCTGTCGTGAACTTTCTTCCCAGAGTGCGAAAATATTCTGTTGGTGCCCCACTACACGATAAGAAATAATCGTCTAAATAAGATAATAGAAACCAGAGCTTACACGAAAACATTTAAGTCTTCGTTTTTCCTCTCGCTTTTCGAGAGTGGAACAGTGGTGAAATAGTGTGAAATTGGTTCGATGAACCCTTTGCCAGGCATTTATGTGTGAATTGCAAATTAATCATGACAGGTGTACATTTAACTGTACCATATCCGAGACATACTCTCTAGTATTTAGCGTACAAAACGAACTGCCAGTTTCTGGACTTTTTCTGTGTCCTCCGTCAATCCTAGTAGCTATGGATCCCATTCCACGCAGCAATATGTGGACGGACAAGTGTGGTGTAGACAGTCTCCTTAGTGGAACTGTTGTATCTTTTTAAGCGTTCTGCCAATAAAATGCAATTTTTGGTTCACTTTCCCCTGAATGTTTCCTGCGCGATCGTTCCAATTCAAGTTGTTCGCTGTTGTAATTCATTGGTATTTAGTTGAACTGACAGCATTTAAATTTGTGTTACTCATCGTGTAAGCGAAATTTAACAGATTCCTGTTAGTACACATAGCTTCACACTTTTTATTGCTCAGAATCAACTGGCACTTCTCGCACTCTACAGATATCTTATCTAAATCATTTTCCAAATGGTCTAGATCCTCCGATAGACGGTAAACACAAGCATCAAGTTAGAAACCGCAGAGTGTCCATAACACTTGCTTGGGGCAATGCCAGATAAGAGGAATTAAGACCGTGCAGAGACATGTACACAGTCATTTTTCTCTTGTTAAATATACGAATCGAACAGGGAAGAAAATCGATAATAATGATACGTTGCATACGTTGCATCTTCTGTCATTCACTACGCAGTGGCTTGCGGTGTATATACGTAGACGTACATACAGGACGGTGAAAATGAGGTCGATGGGAAGAAAGCGAAATATGGTACCATACTTGAAGAACCAGCAATGATGGGTGAGTTTATTGGCCAATGCAAGATGAATCGTACGGTAAGCATGGCTGAGAACTGGAAGAATAGGTACAGTGACGTCCAAACTTTTTAAAACGTGAAACTTTGTTTCTCAAGAAAATCTATAAATACAAATACGCCAAACAATATTTAGAAAACAGTACGTAGCACCTTTTTACTTTATTCTCTCTATCTTATTTTCTTTCTCTGTGCCAAATCACGTCAAAAGAAATTTTTTGATCTCCAATAGAACTGACTTTTTCACCCGTAAAGACTGGATTATTTTGTGATAATTGTTTCTTTGTGTTCTTGAACACGGCCGGAAGCAGCAGCTGCACTAGTTACATTTGTGAAGTACCGTCTAACGACGATCAATATGATTTTTATGGTTTTTCTATCATGTAGGTGAATTTTATCTTTCATTGATGCTTTATGGCAATAATTTTAACGCATCTTCACAACATTATGTAACCAGCTTAACTGTTGAGTCTTCTGAAGAAGATTTTTCTAAAGACGTCGAAACCTAGTTAAAAAAAAAATGGCTCTGAGCACTATGGGACTCAACTGCTGAGGTCATTAGTCCCCTAGAACTTAGAACTAGTTAAACCTAACTAACCTAAGGACATCACAAACATCCATGCCCGAGGCAGGATTCGAACCTGCGACCGTAGCGGTCTTGCGGTTCCAGACGGCAGCGCCTTTAACCGCACGGCCACTTCGGCCGGCTCGAAACCTAGTCAAGGGGTCTAAATTAATCTTACGTTTCTGCAGCTAATTGGCTGTTTTAACATTTTCCTCAAGAAGATTCATTACGTTCTTATTCTTGCACAGTGTAGATTTTGTCCGCAGCTCGTGGTCGTGCGGTAGCGTTCTCGCCTCCCGCGCCCGGGGGGTCGGGGATTTTCCCTGCCTCGTGATGACTGGGTGTTGTGTGATGTCCTTAGGTTAGTTAGGTTTAAGTAGTTCTAAGTTCTAGGCGGACTGATGACCATAGATGTTAAGTCCCATAGTGCTCAGAGCCATTTGAACCATTTTTTTATATTTTTTTTTGTAGATTTTTCCTTTGTAAGGGCACTGAAAAACTTAAACAATTTTTTCGCTCCTTCCAGTTGCCAAAGTCTGAAGACTAATAGGAGATGTATTCGAGTCTTCAGGCAACCATGTCAGTGTCTCACGAAAGCAAAACAAGCGGTAGCAAGATTACGGAAAAATAAAAGTACGAGATCTTCTCCTGTAGGGTTAACTTACGCCCCTGTTCCACCAACCAACGCCAACGCCAATACTTTATTCGCGAGAATACCGGTACGTGACACAGACCCTGCCCATCCGCCCCGTTCCTTTTCATTTCACCCCGCACCGTTTCTTTGACGGCCTGTTTGGATGTCGTAATTTTAAATTGTTTGTGGAATCTTTCGAAATTCTGTTCCATAATGCTCAGTGTGAATTGACCACTACGGTACAAGAACTCTCATGGGAAAACAATTACTAGGTGCAGTGGTATTGGCGCATTGTAGTATTACATCGTTGTACACTAATGAGGTAAATGTGTCCTTAGCCGCCGGCCGCGGTGGTCTAGCGGTTCTAGGCGCTCAGTACGGAACCGCGGGACAGCTACGGTCGCAGGTTCGAATCCTGCCTCGGGCATGGATGTGTGTGATGTCCTTAGGTTAGGTAGGTTTAATTAGTTCTAAGTTCTAGGCGACTGATGACCTCAGAAGTTAAGTCGCATAGTGCTCAGAGCCATTTTTTTTTTGTCCTTAGCCGGAGGCTTGCTTTCAACACTGTACTGCATTATTAGTCAAGGTTCTGCAGCAGGTGGTATGCCTGGTCTTTGTATGACATTTGAACTAACTTTCCTAGATAGGAGGATCTACAGTTCAAGGTGAAGCCGAAACGAAGGCGGAGCGAAGCTAAAGGGTGGCCAAAATATTTACGACAAGATTATTAGAACCGAGGTAGTTGCTGATTCGTGAACAGCTTTATCACTGGTGCACGACGCTAGATGAGCAGTTACCTTATAGCAGTTGGATTCACTAGTTTCTGAACGTCTGTACAGCTGGAGAAAGTGTCTGTTGACGAAAAGGAAGACGCGGCAACCTTGCGGACAACGGGTCGCTCGCTACCTAGGAAACAGTGTATTGTGTCCGCGGGCTGGCTAAGTGACGAATTTCACGCTGCTGTCTCAAGGTGAGCGGGCAACCAGGCGACTTGGTGGGGTGGGGTGGGGTGGGGTGGCGCTTTGTCAGTCTCGTCTCGACAGGCCCTGAAGAGCTGGCACATGAAGGCGATGAGTTAGGAAACAACAGTTGGTTTCAAGACGCATATTCTAGACATTTGGTCACAAAGTGAGACCTTAACTATAGTCAGTCATTTGTTTGTTTTGTACAAAGTCTTGTCCTTTTGTTCCCCATTCTTCAGGGCTACAAGTCCTACATTCTCCGGCCTGTTGCTTCCTGTAATTCATTAAAAAAAAAAAGAAAAAGATTCAAATGGCTCTGAGCACTATGGAACTCAACATCTATGGTCATCAGTCCCCTAGAACTTAGAACTACTTAACCCTAACTAACCTAAGGACATCACACAACACCCAGTCATAACGAGGTAGAGAAAATCCGTAAATCATTCATCACACAGGTTGTTTCTTTTCTCAGGTAATAGAGCAAAGACAGTACTGTTCGCAAAATTCATTTCGTTTGTCTAAACACTAAGTCATTCAGTTTTCATAAGCAACAATAACTTCTTCATCTACTGTCCTTTTTTACTTATTCTCGCAATGTCTGCTCCCAGTCCTCGTGGAGCAATGGTTAAGTTCATTATCGTCGTAGTCCAAGTCCCATTTAGAGAAAGTGGTAGGGAGCTTCGAAAGAGAAGATAAAACTTCAAGCTCACAAGGAAGCTTTCAAATCAGGAAGTCGCAATAAGCAACAAATATACTATTACCCGTAGTAAATTTTTCAGTGTACCTTTTAGCTACGTTATTATTATGATCCTGCTGTAGATGAGGACTGAACCATACTGAAAACAGACGAAAATCGCTACCGATACCTAAAAATGTTTCTCTCTTAAATGTTGAGAAAAATTCTATACCCTAGATAAAGCCAAATTGATCGTCTCTATTTCGAATCAAATTAAGAAAACACACTTTTTTTACCTAATCGCTGTACCAGGCTGGAGTCAGGTACGGATACTGAACTTACGAGAGGACCAAAAATAGTTAAAATGGCTCTAAGCACTATAGGACTTAACATCTGATGTCATCAGTCCCCTAGACGGAGAACTACTTAAACCTAACTAACCTAAGAACATCATACACATCCATGCCCGAGGCAGGATTCGAATCTGCGACCGTAGCAGCCGCGTGGTTCCGGACTGAAGTGCCTGGAACCGCTCGACCACAGGGCCGGCTACGAGAGGACCAAGCCTCGTAAAGCGCTATGATGTTCAAACCTGACTTTCGGTTCTATAAGTGCTTTGTTTATAACTAAAACGGGATGGGATTGGGAATGGCTTGCATTGAAACGAAAATTAGAATACTTAACGTACGGAAAGAGTAAAGCAGGGAATGAAAATTCTGCCGACAATATTCAAACAAAAAAGCAAATAGTTTTCATCATGACAGTAACGTGAAGCAATAAATATGAAATCTACGATAAACTGAATACGTACTGCTTGATGAACAAATGGACAGCATTTTCTGCCAAGGAATAAACATGTTCAATAAAATGCCTAGGGAGATTAAAGAGGTTATTTAAATAGACAGTTAAATATACCTGTTCAGCAGTACATTCCATACATTGAAAGATTTACTTAGTAACAAAGATTTGGGGTTCTGTGGAAAACGTAACACGTTAAGTAATAATAATAACAATAATAAAGCAGATATTATTTCGCATAACACTATGTTGTACTTATTTTTTTCTTATCTGTAAAGACTTACTCCCAAAGCTATGTAATGTATAATACTAATATCTCATCCTCTTTGGGAACTCAGCATATCACTCGTTACAGAGGATTGCTGATTCAGCTTTTCAAGCTAGAGAATGGGAAGCTGCAGTACATGAAACGGAAGCCAGGCGTCGTCGCCGTGGTCCTGACATCTGTCGATAGTGTGTGCAGTTTCACGGTATAAAACAATGTGTGTAGAGCGTGCAGTGACCGGCAGTGAGAATTCAATGAACGGTGTAGCACTAGTCTTGTACAGTATTAAACATCTTCTCCATAAAACAGTATTGTGCACTAGGGATAAATAGAATAAGGTAGCACTATTTGGAACAGATTGATCTTGTTTTCAGGAGCTCTGATCTTCATCTGGAAATCATGATTTAAATGCTCCGTGACTTCCCAAAATTACTTCAGGTAAACGCCGGGATGGATCCTATCATAAGATCACGGCCGATTAAGTATCCCATCCTGATCAAACTAGACGTGTAAGTATGTAAATGACTGTATGGTTCAAATGGTTCAAATGGCTCTGAGCACTATGGGACTTAACATCTATGGTCATCAGTCCCCTAGAACTTAGAACTACTTAAACCTAACTAACGTATGGACAGCACACAACACCCAGCCATCACGAGGCAGAGAAAATCCCTGACCCCGCCGGGAATCGAACCCGGGAACCCGGGCGTGGGAAGCGAGAACGCTACCGCACGACCACGAGATGCGGGCTACTGTATACATTTGTTGTTCGTGAAGTGTAATACATACCTAGACATGTTCAGTATCCCGGTAAAAGTAACCTAAGTATGAATAAAGATACTCCTAAATGAGATGCCTGGAGGTGAAAACTACTCTGTCGACACAAGTGAATATTTAGGAAGCCCAGGAATGTGGTACTAGGGATGGAAGCAACTGTGCTCAGCTATATAACGTTTAAAGTGAAAGTGAAGATGTTATACAGTGTCTCATGATTCTGAAACACATCGGATAGAACCTCCCAGGGCTCGAGCAAGCATACTGTAACATCTTCAAAGTCTGTAGTCCTGTGTTTCTCAGATGCTTACAATACTTCGGTACGTTGGGACCGTTTGATTACAACTGAACAAAACACTATTTTTGTGCCATTATCATTTCACCTTTATTGTGTGTAACACATCTTCAGTGGGAGATATCGTGGATGCTGATCTACACTTGTTCTTCTTCCTTTGTTGCAACTGTTCTTCTTTGCTTACTGCCATTTGAATTGTGCAATGGCAGGCGACAAAAAATCAGAAGGTTCGCTAAGGAACTGTGCTCTTACCAGTGCATTTTAATACAGTGGTGGACAACATCATAAGGAGAGCTGGCGGAGGGCAACAACTGGTGATATGAAAATCGTAGCCCATGATAATAGAAGAAACAGACACGTAAATAAGTTTGACAAAAAGTGAAGTAATAAAATCATCAGAAAAAAATGGAAAATGTAGGATATAAACTGCAATGAGAAAATTAGTAAAGAAGTAGATGCATTAAAGTATCTAGGAAGTAAATTATCCACATCAAGGATTCAAGGATGAAATTCCAGAGAGAACTGAAAATTCTTCGAAATTTTATTGTTGTGTATTGGACGTAATTAAATTGGAAAATATCTGCCATAGCAAAGATCATGATATGGAGATCATATTATATGTCAATTTTTACCTATGGATCACAGTGTTGGAAGTAAAAAAAGAAAAATCCGAACAAAACACAAGCAAAACAGATGTGCTTTCTGCGAGGAATCCTGGGTTAGAGGAGAAGGGACAGGATAGTGAATGAAACAATACGACACACCCTGCAGATAAAGTGGAGAGTCATAGCCTTAAATGGTTTGGCCACATTAAAAGAGTGGGGCCCGAAAGATTTGCAAGAAGAGCCACAGAATTGACATAATGCGGACGTAGCTCAACTGGAAGAGCGCGAACGAGGTGGAGAGACCAGAGGAAACATAATGTGAACAGAAGAGGGCTGCAATGGAAGGAGATGCCAAATGATAGCCTGTGTGAGAAAAGAGAAGCTTAGAAGAGGCTCTGTGAACGACCTGTATAAGCAGAAACGTTTCAGGAAGAAAAAAAAAAAAAAAAAAACTGTGGAGCGTGACAGCGAAATCTCAATTCAAATGGAAGTAGTAGACGGTGAACAGCCGTAACAAAGGGACAAAAACGCATGTAGATCAGCAACCACTAAATATGTCACTGAAGATGTCTCGCAAACATAAGAGCGAAACGCGTATAAACACAAAAGTTTTGTTTTATTCGCTTGCGATTAGACGGTCCCAAAGTAAAAAATAACAACGTACCTTATGAAGTTTGCTGTAATTTCGCTTGGGGAACTGAGAACGAATGGTAAGAGAGAAAGAGAGAGAGAGGGGGGGGGACGGGGGGAGGGAGGGAGCTGAGAGCTGTAGCGGTGTGGACTTTTACTCGACACCAGGTAGGATTCAGGCGGTTGTTGGCGAGGACACAGCCCGGGCCCTGGGCAGGGTTTAGGCATAGCGGTGGCGCCGGCGGCGTGCCCGTCCCAGCGGGAGGTCCGGCAGGCCATTGTCTCTGCGGCACCGAAGGCCCTGCGCCCCTGTCAAACGTAAACAGCCGCGTCAGGACCGGACCGCCCCTCGCGTTCCACAAGCAGCGCTGCACTCTTCTGAGATCGCCTCGGGGTGGGGGATGGTAATAATGAAACTGCACTAGACGACAGGAGTGACGATATTAGCAGAGCGGTGGTAAGTACTGTGCAACTGAAAAGTCGGGTACATGGGAACGTATTGTGCGAATAAAATATACAACACCCTCGCGGACAAAACCATCTTATTGACGAGTGATGTAATGTGAAGTTCAATGCTTTGGTCCACCTCTGGCCCTTATATAACTGCTCGACTTGACATTGATTGACAGAATAGTTTGATGTCCTCCTGTGCGATTTCGTGCCCGTTGCGAGCTGGTTGGACGGCCCTGTCCAAAATTCACCAAACGTTCCCAATTGGGAACGGATCGGCCACCTTGCTGACCAAGGTAGGGTTTGTCAACCACAAAGATAAACATTAAAAAACTGTCGCCGTGTGCGGGCGGACAATATCTTGCTGAAAAGTAAGTCCAGGTAGGCTTACCATGAAGGACAAGAAAACGGGGAATAGAATACCGTCGACGTACCGCTGTGCTGTGAGGGTGTCGCGGATGGCAACCAAAGAGGACCTGTTCTGGAAAGAAATGGCACCTCAGAACATGATTCCTGGGTGTTGGGCCGTATGGGGGGCGACAGTCGGGCTGGTATCCCACCACTGTCTGTGGACTCTCTAGATACGTCTTTGCTCGTCATCGGCGCTCAATTCGAAGCGAGACTCATCACTGAAGACAATTCTACTCTAGTCGACGACATTCCAGAGCAAAGTGACTGTTGCCGCCATACAGCTCAAAAATTTGGTGATTTGTGGTAAGATCTTATGCGATCAAACTGCTGAGGTCATCAGTCCCGAAACTTACACACTATTTAGTTCAACTTAAACTAACTTACGCTAAGGACAACACACACACACCCATGTCCGAGGGAGGAGTCTAAACTCCGACGGAGGGAGCTGCGCGAGCTGTGACAAGGCGCCCTTAAAAAAATGGTTCAAATGGCTCTGAGCACTATGGGACTTAACTTCTGAGGTCATCAGTCCCCTAGAACTTGGAACTACTTAAACCTAACTAACCTAAGGACATCACACACACCCATGCCCGAGGCAGGATTCGAACCTGCGACCGTAGCGGTCGCGCGTTTCCAGACTGTAGTGCCTAGAACCGCTCGGCCAACCCCGGCCGGCAACGCGCCATTAGGCCGCGCGGCTACCCCGCGCAGCATACGGCCCGACAACCAGGAGTTATGGTCTGGGGTGCCATCTCTTTCCATAGTAAAACCAGTCTGATTATCATCTACGGCACCCTTACAGCACAGTGGTACGTCGATAATTTTCTGCACCCCATCAGGCTGGCCTTCATGGCAAGCCATCCTGGGCTTATATTTCAGCAAAATAATGCCCGCCCGCACACGGCAACGATTTCTACACCTTGTCTTCGTGCTTGTTAAACCCTACTTTGGCCAGCAAGGTGACGGATCTGTTCCCAGTTGAGCCCTCCAGCTTGGGATTTTGACGATCTAACGCATAATTTGGCTCTTTATTTCTAAGGAACACATCCACCAGTTCTGTCAGCAGGCGAATACCTGCTTGGGTAAGTGCCGCAGGTATACCAACGCGTTACCAATTTGTGAAGCCCTTTCTCTTGAACAAATCATCCTCTCTGGAACTGTAATCATTTTTTTTCCTGTACATGTACATCACATCTATTGATTTCCGTCCCATTCGGATAATTTTTTCGTGGTGCATCCTTTTTTTTTGGCTGTTTGTACTTACTGAGGAGCTGTTGTGCCCCTCTGAGATAAAAAGGTCGGTACAAGATAGGAATTTGTGGCGAGCCGCATCAAACCAGTCAGAAGTCTGAAAGCTACAGAGAAAAGTACGCACAAGCAACTTTATAGCCTCTCACAGCATAATTGAACCATCAAAACAATCATCTCAGACTACGTTCCTGTGAGCGTTAAGTGATGCCACCTCTCGTCATATGAGGGTACGTCCAGAGTCACTACTCAGACTCAATCTGCTTTCATCCGAGAAGAGCACGCTACCCAATTTCTCACTGGCCCAGTTTTATGCTATAGCTCGAGGAACCATATGCAGACTTTCATCCCTGGATTCCTGAGGTAGTGGGGCAAACATGTGCTCTCTATCCTGTCGTCTTTTAATTTTCTTCTTACAATTCAAATATCATAATTACCTCTTTGGTATTTGTGAACACTTTTTGTTCAATAAGTGTAAGTATGAAAGTAAGATCCCTATGCTCTTGTCACTCTCGCAAACGGTGCACAACGTGGAACGTACTGGACGTCGGGCAATGAGACCATCCCCAAGTAGTCTCCGTGCCACTGCTGACTATGACACTGTGTGCCTTCCAATCCTGTTAGATGTGGCGGCAATTGTTTCCCGTCGGTCCCTTCTTGCCTGTTGTACAATGCAGCAGTCATCTGCCGCAGAAGTTGACCGTGATCGACTACCTCTGCTGCTTCGAACAGCAGTGCCTGTAATGTGGGAAGCTCCCCATGTATGTGAAACGATAATGTGAGCAGTTCAAATGTCTTGGACTACAGTCGTCACACTTCGTCCTTCTGCCAGTTTCTCCATCATCATTCCCCGTGTGAAGCCATCCAAATGTTGTCTCCGGACCATACTCCAATGAAGAACATCACATCCCACCATAGTGCTCGCTGATTGACACACACACATTATACTTTTCCTGTTCCTTTAATGCCTCATTTTGAGTGGTGCTGTAGTCACACTGAATTCAGGTTTCTGTGCCCGTCTGGGAGACCTCTTGAAAACGCTCCAGAACTGTCATTAATTCCCACCGACTAATTAACATCTTATGTTACTTTATCTATTTCGTCCTTAAGTTTTGGAGAACAGTGTAGTTCAAAATGTTTTCACCTAAAGTTACGCAGCGTTATAGCACAGAGACCCTGTTCTCTTAGTCTGATTGTACCTGTATACCTTCCGAGGTCATAAGTACGTCACATAACTGATAAATGTCAAGATCTGTAGAAAAATAGTATTGACGGAGCTCGGTGAAAATTAACCTCTATACCTTCGTACAGCTTGAAGAATGCCCTACGAAATATCTTAGCAGTTTATGGCGCATTGGAAAAGTAAAGAGACTGTTCTTCTCGTCAGCTCGATACCGAGATAACAATTGCTTCGCCTCAAAACGACACAACTGCCTGACCAGTCTCGCTGAAATTAGAGCCATTCACGTCTGCAATCTGCCATTTTTCAGGCACTTTGTCTCTCTGCGCGCGGATGGTGGGCGTCTTTATTCACGCCAATTCCACGGACCTCCCTCGGGCACTTCCCGATATCTTCGTTAGGTCATTAGCTGCAACGTAGCTTTGACAAAAGACTTTTGAGCGTTAATACTCGTCGAAGAATTCATTCCTTCGCACGTAATTCGACTGCGTTGGAACAGTCTTCGTGTACTCTTGACAGAGATACCCATAGAAAAGCAGCCGTTACCTCAAATACTGAACAATTCAGATCATTGCACAGCAGCATATCCATGTTTGCGTCAATTCCCAATGGAGTTTCCTCGACATAGGTTCCCGCAGGCATTCTAGATTACTTAAATGAAGTCACTGCTCGCTTCTGTAACATCTTTATAGTATTTGCTGTTGGTTGATTTCGATTATGATGTTATTTTGAATCTAGTGCCTAACGATACATTAATGCATAATATACAACGGTGTTATGCGTGTGAGATGTTCGAATCCATTCCCTACCACCAAAAATCTAACATCGCAGGGTACGTAATACCGACAAACTGTTGAGTTGCATGTAACCACATGAAAGTTGGTACAGCTTACATTTTGGCTCTATGGCATACAACTGAGTTGGACAAACACTATGCATTAAAGCGCTACGACGTGGTAGTTTGAAAACAGCGTGTTAATGTAAATCGGCTGTTACAATGTTGCATTAACGATTTTACAAACGCTGACGACATCCTGCGAGAGTCTCACTATAACAATCATTTTTCCTCAATCATCCGGGAAGATTAAAATTATCGATCGGTTCGGGAATCGAACGCGGAACTTTGGCTTTCACGGACAGTGCTCACACAGACTGAGCTATAGAGATGCTATTCATTAGATACCTTTAAAGCATCACTATACCTCTTAACGAGTAGATTATGACTGCGCTTTGGAAGGAGTTCGATAGGCAGCTTACCAATAGGAACGGGCTACCAATCCAGCCGTTTAGTAATATACAATAGATTTGTAGTGAAATCAGGTAGCCGGGTATATCCAACAAATGAAACTGTAACGGAAGTCACTGATTCACCTAAGGATGAGGGCGTAAGCCCCCGATACACTTTGTGGGTCAAATAAATGTGACTGACATAATTGTTTTAACTTATACACTCCAAGACAAAAAAAAAAAAAAAAAAAAAAAAAACAGTACCACGAAGGAATTATCAGAATGGACCGGAAATCGACAGAAAAATTCCATGATTTATTCAAGACAACGAGCTTCACAAATTGAGCAGTCACTAAGGCTCTGTCCCATCTGTGATCCATATCCAAGCAGTTAATAGGCTTGACATTGATTGATAGAGTTGTTGGATGTCCTCTTGCGGGGTTATCATGCCCGATACTATCCATTTAGCGCGTCAGATCGCCGAAATCCCGAACTGCTTGGAGGACCCTGCCCATAACGCTCCAAGGACAAATCCGGCGACCTTGCTGACCAAGGTATGGTTTGAAACCTGCCAACACAAGCAATAGAAACTATTGCCGTTTGCGGGCAGAATTACGTTCCTTCACTGGTCATCGGGGCTTAGTTCGAAGCGAACTCATCACTGAAGACGATTCTTGCCCAGTGAATGAGATGCCAGGCAGAAGAAGTGTCTGGAGGTGCCCTAGACAGGTGTGGGATAACAGACTGACTGTCGCCCCCCTTACGGTCTGACAACCAGGAGTGATGGTCTGGGGTGCCATTTCTTTCCGTAGCAGGAGGTGTTTTGTTATCATCCGCGGCGCCTTTACAGCACAGCGCGACGTCGACGATATTTTAACACCGTTTCGCTGCCCTTCATGGCAAGCCGTCCTGGGTTTGCATTTCAGCAAGATAACACCCGCCCGCAGTTGGCGAGAGTTGCTACTGTTTGCCTTCGTGCTTGTAGAACCCCACCTTAACCGGAAGGGTCACCAGATCTCTCCTCAGTTGAGAATAAATGGAGCATTATCGGCGGGACGCTACAATCCAGCTCGAGATTTTGAAGATCTCATGTGCTAATTGGAGAGAATCTGGCACGACATCCCCGCATCAAGCCATCCAGCGACCTCTATCAATGAACGCCAAGCCGAATAACTGCTTGGGAGTGGGTCAAAACTGTACCAACGCCTTTATGACTTGTTCCATTTCTGAAGCTTATTGTCTCGAATAAATCATCGGATTTTTCTGAAATTGTAATTATTTATTTATCTTTTCCTGTACATCACATCAAATGATTATCTTCCCATCCCAATAATTCCTTCCTAGTACGTCGTGTCTTTCTTTTTTTCTTTTGTCTTAGAATGTATACACATCAAGAAACGTCTTGCATCACCTCGGTCCTGAGAGTTCCGGAACCTGTACAGAAAATTGGAATAGACATCAACATAAACATCATTCCCACTTTTTTATTGCTCATGAAAACAACACATTGCATGTTGTGCCACCATACATCGAGACCTTCAGAGGTGGTGCTCCAGATTGCTGTACACACCAGTACCTCTAATACCCAGTAGCACGTCCTCTTGCGTTCATGCAAGTCTGTATTCGCCGTGCCATACTATCCACAAGTTCATCAGGGCACTTTTGGACCAGATCGTTCCACTCCTCAACGGCGATTCGGCGTACATTCCTCAGAGTGGTTGGCAGGTAACATCGTCCATAAACAGCCCTTTTCAACCTCTCCCAGGCATGTTCGATAGGATTCATGTCTGGAGAACATGCTGGCCACAATAGACGAGCGATGTCGTTATCTTGAAGGAAGTCATTCACGAGATGTGCACGATAGGGGCGCGAATTGTCGTCCATGAAGACCAATGTCTCCCCAATATGTTGATGATATGGTTGCACTATCAGTCGGATGATGGCATTCACGTATCGTACGGACGTTGCGGCGCCTTCCACGACCACCAGCGGCGTACGTCGGCCCCAAATAATGCCACCCAAAATCGGCAGGGAACCTCCACCTTGCTCCACTCGCTGGACAGTGTGTCTAAGGCGTTCACCCTGACCGGGTTGCCTCCAAACACGTCTCCAACGATTGTCTGGTTGAAGGCATATGCGACAATCATCGGTGAAGAGAACGTGATGTCAATCCTGAGCGGTCCATTCGGAATGTTGTTGCGCCCATCAGTACCGTGCTGCATAGTGTCGTGGTTGCAATGAGGGACCTCGCCATGGACGTCGGGAGTGAAGCTGCGCATCTTGCAGCACGACGAAAAGCATTATTCAGCATGGCGGCATTGCTGTCAGGGTTCCTCCGAGCCATAAGCAGTAGGTAGCGGTCATCAACTGCCGTAGTATTCCCCTTTGGCGGCCTGAGCGAGGCATGTCATTGACAGTTCCTGTCTCTCTGTATCTCCTCACTGTCCGAACAACATCGCTTTGGTTCACTTCGAGACGCCTCTACACTTCCCTTATTGAGAGCCCTTCCTAGCCCAAAGCCGGCCGCGGTGGTCTCGCGGTTCTAGGCGCTCAGTCCGGAACCGCGCGACTGCTACGGTCGCAGGTTCGAATCCTGCCTCGGGCATGGGTGTGTGTGATGTCCTTAGGTTAGTTAGGTTTAAGTAGTTCTAAGTCCTAGGGGACTGATGACCACAGATGTTAAGTCCCATAGTGCTCAGAGCCATAGCCTAGCGCAAAGTAACAATGCGGACGCAATCTGACCGCGGTATTGACCGTCTAGGCATGGTTGAACTACAAACGACAGGAGCCGTGTACCTCATTCCTGGTGGAATGACTGAACTGATCGGCTGCCGGATCCCCGTTGCTGCTCATAAATGGTTGTTTACATCTTCGGGCGGATTTAGCGATATCACTGAACAGTGAAAAGGACTGTGTCTGTGATTCAATATCCACAGTCAACGTCTAGCTTCAGGAGTTCTCGTGACCGGATTGATGCAAAACCTTTTTGATGTGCGTACTTGATGTCATAAACAATCGCAATTTCCAAAGTACAGCCCAACAATGGTGATACAAGGCTAACGTGTTCTGCCACACTTCTCCAGCGCTTGCTTCCAGTCGGTCCACCCACGCATCTTGCGCCCTTTTCCCCCCACCCGCAGAAGCAGAGACGTGCGAGACACGCACTGCCGAGGCGTGTTTACGCGCGCCCGCACGCAAGGCAGCGGACACGGGGCCTGGCGCAGGCGCGGGTCGCGCGTCGCGTCGGCGCGAGATGGCCCGATGCCGGCACGGGCTGGCCGGACCCGGTGATGCTTTTTTGTGGCCGCGGAGCCGCCGGTAGCCGCCCGCTTATCTCGCGGCCACGGCCCCGGGGGCTCTTAGAGCGCCGCCGCAGAGATACGCGTCGCCACTTAATGACGGCGGTGGCGGCCGCGGGAAATCGAAAACATCTCGCTGCATACATTACGCCGACCCGGGACCGGCTACCGGCCCCGGAGACGAGCGGCCCCGCCGTCTCTCCCAACCTGAGATAGCGCCGCGTTCCGCAGGGCACTGTGATAGCGCAGTAGCTTTTCTCCATCTAGATACGGGGGCGCCGCGGGCTGCCGCGGTGCGTGTTCGCACTCTGCGAGCCGACGCCTGGATTGCTTTCGCTTGTATGTGTGTCAGACGCTGCAGCTGAAGAAACTGCGCATTTATCGCCTAGGACAGGCGAGCAGCAATTCTCTGACTGTTTGCTGATGACGCTGTAGTCTATGGTGCAAGCCATCTGTTAGAAAACGTCTCTCATACCATTTATTTTTGCCGCGCGGGTAGGCGCCCGGTCTAGTGCGCCTTGCCACGCTACGCGCGGTTCCCACCGTTGGAGGTTCGAGTTCTCCGTCGAGCATGGGAGTGTTTGCTATCAAATGGCTCTGAGCACTATGGGACTCAACTGCTGAGGTCATTAGTCCCCTAGAACTTAGAACTAGTTAAACCTAACTAACCTAAGGACATCACAAACATCCATGCCCGAGGCAGGATTCGAACCTGCGACCGTAGCGGTCTTGCGGTTCCAGACTGCAGCGCCTTTAACCGCACGGCCACTTCGGCCGGCGTTTGCTATCCTTAGCGTAAGTTAGTTTAAGTTGGATTATGTAGTGTGTAAGCCTAGGGGCCTATGACCTCCGCAGTTTGGTCCCATAGGGACTTACCACCACCACTATCATTTATTTTTACTCGAGGCGTAATTCGCTGGCGAGGCGCAGAGACCTGAGCATTGTTTTCCTGTGCTAGGGAAGGAAGGTCAGTTTGGATTCCGTAAAAATGTTGGAACACGTGAGGCAATACTGACCCTACGAATTATCTTAGAAGATAGATTAAGAAAAGCAAACCCGCGTTTCTAGCATTTATAGACTTCGAGAAAGCTTTTGACAATGATGACTGGAATACTCTCTTTCGAATTCTGAAATAGGCACGGGTAAAATACAGGGAGCGAAAGGCTATTTACAAATTGTGCAGAAACCAGATGGCAGATATAAAAGTCGAGGGGCATGAAAAGGAAGCAGTGGTTGGGGAGGGAGTGAGGACAGGGTTGTGGCCTATCCCCGATGTTATTCAGTCTGTTTATCCAGCAAGCAGCAAAGGAAACAAAAGAAAAATTTGGAGTGGAAATTAAAATCCTTGGAGAAAAAATAAAAACTTCGAGACTTGAAATTTCCTGGCAGATTAAAACTGTGTATGGCGGGTAAGTGCTCTACCGTCTGAGCTACCCAAGCACGACTCACGACCAGTCCTCACAGTTTCAAATCTGCCAGTATCTCGTCTTTGAGGTTGCCGATGACATTGTAATTCTGTCGGAGACAGCAAAGGACCTGGAGGAGCAGTTGAACGGAATGGACAGTGTCTTGAAAGGACGATATAAGATGAACATCAACAAAAGTCAAACGAGGATAATGGAATGTAGTCAAATTAAATCAGGTGATGCCGAGGGAATTAGATTACGAAATGAGACAAAGTAGTAAATGAGTTTTCGTATGTGGGGAGCAAAAGAACATGATGGTCGAAGTAGAGAGGATATAAAATGTAGACTAGCAGCGACAAGGAAAGCGTTTCTGAAGAAGAGGAATTTGTTGACATCGAGTATAGATTCAAGTGTCAGGAAGACTTTTCTGAAAGTATTTGTATGCAGTGTAGCCATGTATGGAAGTGAAACATGGGCGATAAATAGTTTTGACAAGAAGAGAACAGAATCTTTCGAAATGGGGTGCTACAGAAAAATGCTGGAGATTAGACGGATAGATCACGTAACTAATGAGGTGGAACTGAACATAATTGAGGAGAAGAGGATTTCGTGGCGCAACTTGACTAGAAGAAGGGATCGGTTGGTAGGACGTGTTCTGAGGCATCATGGGATCACAAATTTAGTATTGGAGGACAGAGTGTGACAGATTGAAAATAGGGAAATAATATTAGGAAATCATTTATACCAACGAAATTATGCACTACTTCTTTTTTCCGTTCCCGTTGTTATCGCAGTTTTTAGGAAGAACGTCACAGCTCTGACGCTTGAGAGTGATTGGATGCCAAACATCCTATCTTAACGCTGTAATGTAATGTAATATAAGTGGAGGAAAGTGGATCGACAGAAGCTACTATCTTTAACTGGAAACAAATTAATGTTAATGTCACTGCTCGTATCTGTGTGTGTGTGTGTGTGTGTGTATGTGTGTGTGTGTGTGTGTGTGTGTGTGTGTGTGTAGAAAAGAGAGAGAAAGAGGGGGAAGGTGTGGTAGAAGGTATGCGACATTATTGCGAGGACAGCTGAATTTTAAATTGAACATTGTTAGTTTAACGCAAAATGTAGCCTAATGCATAAATTGTTTTATCTTATTGTATTGATGTTCTTCGCTTTGAATTCAGCCAAATTTGTAACATGCAATAACTAAAAATATGCTCCTGTGTGTTAGTGCGCTTTTTCGCTGAACCCTTTGAATTATTCACTGGAAAATACGCCTCGTGCTCGAAACTTCAGTGGAATGGTTGCTAAACAGCAAGTGATGAGTAAACTGAAATAATATTCGATTGAAGGTGCTGGCGGAAGAAAGTTCTAACTCTAATTTACGAAGGATTAACTGATAATGTTCTCTGTTGTGTTTTCGAATGTACCACAGCTTGATACTAAGTACTTCCATATATACCGCTAGAAAATGTAGCCTAATGCATAAATTGTTTTATCTCATTGTATTGATATTCTTCGCTTTGAATTCAGCCAAATTTGTAACATGCAATAACTAAAAATATGCTCCTGTGTGTTAGTGCGCTTTTTCGCTGAACCCTTTGAATTATTCATTGGAAAATACACCTCAGTATTCTCAACCGAATGTCGTACTCCCTCAGAAATTTTTATCATACGGTTCCAACGGGAGTCGCACCAGCCAGAATTAGGGCTATTAAAGAACGAGGACGCCTGTTCGATACGGAAAGCGGCAGAAACCACCTAGCGGCACCCAACCAACATTTCTCTCGTGGCTCATCAAAAGCAGCTGCGCAAGAGCAAGTGAGCCAGAAGGACGCGTTAGCAAACAAGAGGCTCGGGCTGCCACTTTAATGGCTGTGTGTGGTGCAAGCAGTGATTTGAGGTTTAAGACAATCTCAGGCGGAGAACGACGCGACGCGGCACAAAAAACAACCCCGGGTTTGCCGTGCATCCGCTGACGCCGTGGCAGCAGCAGTTCTCTCAAATACTCCTGCGGAACGAACGGTTCGCAGCTCTTAATCCTGTGCGAAGTTCACACAAGAAAATGGGGACACTATTTTCAAGACTTTCAAACGAATTACTAAAGTGCAGTGACACTGCGCCCTTTCCCTCGCGTGTACTTTTCTTTTTAAAGTACAGTCAGCAGCCAGTGGTCTGTGGTTAGCGTTGCTGACGAACACGGGGTCCCGCTTTCGATACCCGGCAACCCAACGGGGTCGGGGATTTTCTTTGCTCGGGGCTGGATGTGCGTATTGTGCTCATCACCATTTTATCATCATAGACGCGAAAATTGCCGAACTGCTGTCAAACAAAAAGACTTGCATTAGGTGGATGAAAAATGCCACGCACACTTTTGTTTATGAAAGTACGTTTATCATAGAAATATGCTTACATACGGTATCCAGCCATTAACCAAATTGCCGTGATCGGATACTCTCTTCCGATAACCACGTCTTATTCGTGTTCATCTCAGCTGCTCGTACTCTCAAAAGCGGGATTCTATTGAAAGACGTTCTATGATGCCCGTACATTTTCCCCATGAAACCGATTTATCAGGTACGTCGTGACAGTGAAACATCTGCAGCTTTCAGCTTAATAACTCTGTAGAATTCATCCGATGAAAATTATGGTGATACATTCATCAGCAAAACTTTTTCGTGAGCACAAAACATAGACAGTAAATTTGTTTAATGTTATCGGTATGAAATCCAAAAGTTCTCGTAAAATATGAACGTAGGATCGATACATAATAAGTTTTGATACGGAAGAATTTAGTATTCATAATAAAAATGATTGCAGGAATACGATGAGGTAGATATGACAGAGCGACGAGGGAAAAGTAAATGTTTCTTGTTCCGTAGGGATATTTGGGAGGTTCTCGCGCGCAGTTTCGAAGACACGATTCTAACAAAGCTCTGTTGGTGATTCTTAAAGAAAGACAAGACCTAAATACTGACTTGTCCGCTAGAGGTTTCTTGCTTTTTAATCATCAAGTGAGCGGGTGTAATATTCTCCACATTGCATTGTTGTTTGTGAGGAAGGGTATAGGTATCTGTGTGCATTCATCCCGATTTAGTTTTTCTGAGATTTCTCCAAATTGGTTCAAGCTTCCCCCCCCCCCCCTCCATGCCCAATTAAGCTCTTGCTGCATCACTTTCCAGAAAATGTGCAATGGGTATCGAGAATGGCTCGCAACACTAACCTCAGATGCCTGTCGACTTGTTCTCAACTTCTTGCAATACTGCAGCGGTAGCTGTTTTTAATTTTCAGTTAATTGCCGCGTAAACAGCTGGTATTTTAAATTATGTTTCTATCTGTATTTTTGCCCACGAATTTTCAGACATACTTTCGGCATTAATCGAATGAACACTTTTGTAGGCTGGCTGCATTCTATAGGGTCCAGTTTGCAGCAGTGTAAAACAGTAGCTGTCGTGGACAGAAAATGTAGATAAATTGTAGGAACTGACTGAAAATAAGAGACAGAAAAATTTTAAACAGATTAAGCCAAATAGAAGATGTACATTTTCTGAAACAACTCATGAACTTCCGTATAAAAGTATCTAATAAAAGAATAAAGGAATGGTAACTATAGATGAATGGATAACATGAACAACAAAGAATATCTCGCCAGATATAAGACAAACAGATCAGTGAGTTTCAAAGTCAAGTGCCGAGAAGAAATTAATGATGTTCTGCAAAGATATTTGTGACATCTACAGAAGAAGAGTAGGTACGCACAGAAATTTTGCAAAAATTGCAAGAGGAACGGTATAAACTACACAGCGGTTTCAGTAAAGGGTCTCGGCAGAATAGGAAGGTAAAAATCCGTCATCACAGGTAATAGTTATGAACGACCTCATAGAATTGGTGAAACTCTGGTCAGGAAAACATTGATGATAGCTGTCGTTGATCGTTAACAATGTGCTGTTTTTTTCGAAAATGCATTATAGGCATTGAAAAATTTGCCTGTATGACAAGTGTTAAGTATTTTTGTCCTCATTAGCATTATTTTCCTCCTCCTGTTTCTTTGTTGTTTCCTATTCTTCCAGTACTTCATGTTCTCCTCGTGTTGTGGTTTCCTTCCTTCTGTCAATGTTGTTTCTCATTTCTTATTTGTTATGCCCTGAAATACTTCAAAATTAAGTATTTTATCCTTAAAAAGATTCATTTCTGCAACTTCATTTCTTTGGCGTAGTTTTTCTATAGTTCTTCTTCTGTTCTTGTAATCCAAGATATTGTCAATTTGTTTTTCCAGAGATACAGGAATATTTGTTTCGTTAACCTAGTCTCATTTTTTCGGAAGAAGTGTCCAAGGAGGATTAATCTTGGTTTCGCTGTTACTTCTGATATTTCCTCCGTATTTTCATAGATCTCCTCATTACTTCTTATTTTCAAAACATTTCTAGCTTGTATTGCACCTATTATTTTCTAATAATCCGGCTTCTAAGCAGCTCTTTCTGTTTAGCTTACAGTTCGTCCTTAAGCGTTCATATGCATATAAACATTCCGGTCTTAGCTTTCCGAAAAAGTCTTTTAGTTTTCTTTGACTAGATATGTTTTTCTTGATGTAGACTTTTTTAAAAAAATGCTCTTTCCATTTTATTAACTATTACATTTATTACAAATTTTTCTACTGTACGGTTTTGCATTACTATTATTATTATTATTATTATTATTATTATTAGTAGTAGTAGTAGTAGTATTATGTACACCGAGGAATGATCGGACAGTCTGAGAACGGTGTCAATGTAAGCATTTGGAATATTTTGGAGAGGATTACCACTTCTGACATTTGGCTTATAGGCGAAGGACTTGGGGGTCGGAGCTATTTTAAGTTTTATTCCGGGACGATACCTCGCGGACGAAAATGTGTGTGTGTTTTTCCGTATCTGTAAGTCTGTGTACCAGAATAAAATCGACGTGTTTTAGTAGTCCTTATCATTTTAGTGATAGTAGACGAGTTTGCAAACTAAATAAAACATAGGAACGATATCGATAATTATTGTAAAGACAAACGAGTGAACAGACTGTAATAAAAATGTTAGAGTAAAATAAACTGCAGAAATAAAAAGTGTCTATGTGTGGTATTTCATCGAATTTACTCTTGATGATGATAATTATCGTCCGAACCGTATTTCCTCCCATGGGTCATATATACGCGAATGGCTTGGGAACAACCGTCTCCAGAGAAGACATTTCTCTAGATTAATGACTGGCCTACTGCACAGCGGTTCTACTGCACAGCGGAGCTACGAACCCGGTGCCCACGTGGGTTGTCGTGGGGCAAAGCGTGTAGCCGTCGAATAAACACATACAGTAAAACCGACTAGGGACCGTAAAAGCACCTAATGCAAATAACACGACCGTGCTCTGAGCTTTCTCGTATGAAGCTCACGCTACACCGGACGAGAAAAGGGCGACTGGTTTACACCTCTCTCTGTCTCTCTCTCTCTCTGTCGACCGGCACACCAGTCCCTATCGTTTAAACCTTCGTTGCTGTTTCTCGTGTTTGGCAACTAATACTAACTCTGCACACTGTCCGTTCGTTGCCACACCAGTTCGGTAAACTATCCACTGGAAGCAATGAAAATGAAGAGATATTAAGAACTGACTTGAAGGCAAATTGAAGGAAGTGGCCTGCAATTATTTTTTTTTCGTTTATTCATTCATCTTCATCTGTAGATCGCATTAAGAAGGAGAAATGCAAACTGTATTAACAATCAAGTATCAATATCTTGCTGACAACAATACTTACTAACGACAGCTACAGCGTTACAATTACTAAACTATACGAAGTAAAATCGTCGTAACTTCTGAACGGTTTGCGTTAGGACGTTCAAACTGCACGGCTGGGCGCGTACATGATGGGAATTAGTATGTGAATATGGTATGGTTTACAGAAGAAGTCCACTTTCATTTGGATGGGTTCGTCAATAAACAAAATTGGCGCATTTGGAGGACTGAGAATCCGCATTTCGCAACCTAGAAGTCTCTTCACCCTCAGCTGGTGGCTGTGTGGTGTGCAATGTCCAGACACGATACAATCCATGCGATATTCCCTGATGGGATGGTGACTATCGAATGGTACGTGAAGGTTTGGGAAGATGATTTCATCCCCATTACCCAAAGTGAACCTGATTTCGACAAGATGTGGTTCATGCAACACGGACCTCGAACCCCATCGAAGCAGGAGTGTCCTGGAGGAGCATTTTGGGAACCGCATTCTGGCTCTGGGGTACACATTCTCCAGATTTGAACACATGCAACTCATTTTTGTGGGGCTATATTAAAGACAAGGTGTACAGTAATAACCCCAAAACCATTGCTGAGCTGAAAACAGTCATTCAGGAGGTCATCGACAGCATCGATGTTCAGACACTTCAGCGCGTCATGCAGTTTCGTCATTCGTCTGCGTCACATCATCGCCAATGATTGCAGGCATATCGAACATGTCACAAACTAAATCCGAATATCTGTAGCGACGTTTACAGTTGATTGATGGTTCAAATGGCTCTGAGCACTATGGGACTCAACTGCTGAGGTTATTAGTCCCCTAGAACTTAGAACTAGTTAAACCTAACTAACCTAAGGACATCACAAACATCCATGCCCGAGGCAGGATTCGAACCTGCGACCGTAGCGGTCTTGCGGTTCCAGACTGCAGCGCCTTTAACCGCACGGCCACTTCGGCCGGCGTTTACAGTTGAACAAAGTGTGTGCACGCCGTAATTTTTAACTAGTAAACTTTTTTTCATATAGTTCAATAATTGTCATACTGTTAATAGAATCTAGAAAATTATAAATAAAACTTTATTTGAAAAAAAAATCAGCTTCCTTCATCAGGTAGTATTGTTTATCCGCTGCATATAACTTAATATTTAGTTTTTTGAATGGCTGTTTCTCAAAGAAAATAGTTTAATAGGTCTATTTAAAACACACTCCTGCCTGTCAAGCAGTTTTGCCACGAATACTGGTACTTGGCATGAACGTAAGTGAATATTTAGTCTTTAATGTAGATAATTAGGTAATCTGTAGGAGGAATGTCTAATTTCGTATGAATTGGTTGGGATTCTCAGTTTCACACTCGTTAACTGGAGATTGTTGATTACTTTTACTTCACAGTATACAACTCAACTCTGAACCCTAAACAAGAAGACAAAGCCTAAATAAAAATTATTTTCGTGTCGTTAATTGTGATTTGCTCTGTCGTAGGTGAAATGAAACTGATTTTTAGTGTCAGTAACAGAACCCACTGCAGAGTAAATGTACTGGAAAGCGAGCGTAACAATTCCTAAAAGGTTCAGAGACTTCTGCAAGATGTATCTACTTCACGAAATGTTGTTACAGCTCTTTTTTCACCTTAGGTAAAGCGTAAATTCCATCTGGGAATATCTGGGATATTTGTGAAGAACAAGGTAGTATGCAATGTGACTTAAATCCCTTTTATTCTGCAAGAAGTATTGCTTCATGCAACACACTCTATGAGCTGAAAGCAAAGTTTGTGCCCACAAAATGTGATGCTAGAAAGGATCCCATCGGCATCGGGGTTATCAGAGCACCAGCTCTGCAGCAGAATATAGGGGAAAGATATCAGCCGCGGTCTTACGGAAGTGACTAAACCGAAATGATTATAGCGATGTATGAGAATTTTTTTGTCACAATAATGAGATCGAGATTCTAAAACCGTTCCTTTTGATAACAATTGAAGCGTATTTATTACGGTGCCACCAACGGTGTAAGTTTTGTCTTCTCCGCATAAAACAAACACGCACGCATCCAAGTATGCACACACGCGCAGGCGCGCGCGCGCGCGCACACACACACACACACACACACACACACACACACACACACACACACACCAAGGTTCATACTGCCCGAACCTGCCTCTGGACCAGCAGGTGCAAACATGATCGACATAACAAAAATAACGGGGATGGGCCCAACATGGAGAGCGCCATCGCAGTTCGCTGAGCTGTTAGCACTGCAAGTTGTCCCTACCTACCCGCACGGCACGGCGTCTCAAGGGCGCGTGCAGTTGGATGGCCAGGCTTGGGCGACACGAGACGAAGCCACGGCTGCTCGTTTCGCATACCACGCATAGACAGCGAGCACCACATTCCGTGGGCCACCGCCCCAGCCCTTGCTGTCGTCACACCCAGCACGCGGCAGTCACCATTCATTAAGACTTACTCCAGCCCCAAGCACGTTCCACCAGCGGTTTCACAGATATTGCCCTGGTTATCGTCGAATCAAAATGAAAAAATTCGGAAACCCGGCCAGGCTTTCGTTGTTGTTTCTGAACACTGCACACCTGTTGCATTTTTCTACAGAGAGCGCTTGATCTGCCTCTGAGCCACTGTTTGAAGAAGACGCAACTCTGTCTTGTCCGTCTGTTTATCTCTGAAATATATGAAATTTCTAATTGCGCCTTTACTGTTTTTCGTATCTATACAATTACTGGACTCTTCAGCTGTAGCACTTCGTTTGCCTGCATGCGACAGCAATTATTTTCTTTCTTCGCCATCAGTGATATATCCGTACACAGTCGTCACACTGCTTTAACGATACCATCGCAAGAGGAGCAAATATACAAGCAAGGAAACCGACATCACATTTTAAGTTCCCTCCGTTACTTCAAAACTCAAATGAACTCTAGGGAATAAGGAATATAATACAACATAAATGCCACTGAATAAGAACGCTATCCCAATTCTCGTAGGTGTTGTTTCATTATACCAACATTTTAAAAGGAAAAGAGAACTTCGATAATCACTTGTCATAGCAAGGTAATAATGAAGGCAAATAGCAATAACATAGTAGCTTGTAAAGCAGTAATAGTAAGGAAATAGTGAAGGCAAATGGCAACAACACAGTAGCTTGTAAAGCAGTATGCTTTACGTTGGACTTTTGTCTGAAGCTGCAGCTTCCGATAAACGTTGAATATCACTCCTCAGTGTACCTCAATTTCGATGAAGTGGTAATGGTATTACATTCGTGGATCACTTTGTTTAAAATACTGGGGATGTGATGGAATTAACGATTAAGAACATAATTCATACATACATGCATTTACCTACAGAACAGGCCAGCTTCGACAGTGATTGAAGAGGTACGTGGCAGCGACCTCATAGCCGAAACCATTCAGACATTTGTAAGTAATTTAGGGAAAATCGGAATGTCCGCCTGAATATAGCGCCAACCTGTTAACAACAGCGCAACCTTGTTCGGTTTATCAACGACTTATCTCTGCAGCGGACAAAAACTACGCCAGATTTCGTATCTCAAACACTGAAGAACTGCTCATTTTATGCCGTTAACGGTCGTGAAAAAGGCAAGATGAAAGAAATTACGTATTAAAATCCCTCAGATACCACCAACATCAGGTACTAAAATTCGTTTCTGAAACTGGGAATTAATTGTGCTACATAATATACGTTCTCAACGACAAAAGGAGGGAAAGAAAAGTTAGATGAGAAAGGAAGGAAGACTATGAGATATATGAATTTTGCTGTTATCGATATCGATACTGTGAAGATAATTATCCCGGAAATTCTAAGACCGTATCAAAATCTGTACTGTAGTTCCTCAGGCTATAGTAGATGTACAAAAGAAGCTTGTGTTTATATATGGCGAGAGAGAAGATTTAATAAAACATTTATTTACTTACAAATAAAACAGAAGCCGCCCTCATAATGGCGTCCCTTATGGACGAAATATTCATTTCTTTACTAACACCATGACTACAACTCACAGTTTAGGTTTGCACGCAGTAATGTTCGTCTATTGCACTTTTGAATGGTGAATTCAATGTATGTTCAAATGCCGAAAAGAAATTTTTTGTGGGATATAAGTTCAAAGTAAAAGTTTCTTTTTTTACTCTACGTGTACTCTGAAACCTTGTTTCCTGCCGAATTTCATGAGTCTAAGCCAACGGGGAGTACCCTTTAGCTTTTAATGGGTGAGTATTCGAGGATCAAAATATGTGTGATAAATGGCTGTATCTTTTGACTGAACTGACCTATAAGCCTAAAACTTTTACACCACCAAAGGACTATAGTTCTTCATTTGAGCCATAAATTTGATCTCCATATGTCTACCAGTTCCTGAGGATAAGGGTTCTTAACTGTCATACGAGCAGTCAGACACGAACTGACGGTCTACAAAGCCTGTCTATAAGTATCCGCTTTTAAGATAGAACCACGGATCCTTAAAAAGGCAACTTGAGGTACGAAAATAATGAATACCTCTGCTAGAAAGTGCAGTGATATCTGGTACAAAAAGAAACATAACATGTAATTTCTATGGTCATGTAATGGGTATTGGCCGGCCGGGGTGGCCGTGCGGTTCTAGGCGCTACAGTCTGGAGCCGAGTGACCGCTGCGGTCGCAGGTTCGAATCCTGCCTCGGGCATGGATGTGTGTGATGTCCTTAGGTTAGTTAGGTTTAATTAGTTCTAAGTTCTAGGGGACTGATGAGCTCAGAAGTTAAGTCGCATAGTGCTCAGAGCCATTTGAGCTAATGGGTATTGATTTATTCCTTTTGGTTTCTAGACAGTCAAAACCGAGAAGTGGGTGTGTTTGATGTTGGTACCTCCTTTTTCTCGTTACACAGTATTTTTTTATTTTGGCCGATTATTTTTCAGTTTATTTCGCCTTGGTTCTGTTCACAGATCCAGCTCTTGTCATCAGACAAATAGTAGATTTAGGTATTTTTGTGAGACGCCACAAAATCGTGTTTAACGTAGACTGGTGCACTTTCAAGTGGTACGCGTAGAATTATAGGCTATTGGTGTATCACCGTCCGTAAGTTCGTGGAGATCAGGTGCATGACTAAATATACGGGTGGTCATGCCAGTAGCGAGTTTCTAAACACCCCCCCCCCCCCCCCCCCCACACACACACACACACAAGCACGTAGCGCCTCGTCACGAATAATCGCACCCACCACATTCAAGCTGGCAATCAATTCACGTCTCTATAACTCGCGAGGGATCATCGGTGCAGAATAATTTTGGCATAACTGCTGCCCCGCTCCGTACGCCTGCGCTTGAGACTGCCCCACCATTACGTGAATGGACGAAAAAAGGGGAGGCGCACGGCTGCAGCGGGCGCGATGGCATGCAAAACACAATAATTACGCGCGTACCTATTACGTCTAAGTAGATAATTTGACGGGGCCGCGTGTTTGTTTTCGGGCGCGCGCTGCTCCTTTTTGTGGCTGGCGCCCGGCCGGTCCAGCGCCAGCGCCCGTTCTTTAGAGGTCGTTATAAAAATGGTGCAGCGCGGACCAGCGGCGCAAGCTGTAATTTTCCGAAACTTGATACGATGATGATACATACTTTTGCAGTTGTTCTGTCTCCGTCTCGGTGGAGTGGGTGGACCGGTCGGGGAGCGCGAGGGAGGGTGGGGGTGGTGGGTCCGCCTGGCGCCGGGGCATGCGGAGTTAGGAAGGAAGGAAGAAAACAAACAAAACAAAACGAAGGAGAGAGGAAAAAATATGGTAAGACAACGGCTGGGCGAACGGGCGAAAAAGAAATGAACGCCGAAGAGGGAGACTGCATAGACGAGAGTCGTAAGAGAAAAACGAACGACAGGCCGTAATCTATTATCAATTTCAGAAACATACACCCCAGTAATAACCGTGATTTTTGTCAGGCAATTTGGTCTACTTGTCATGTATAATGGATGACCCGGTTACAAACGGCCATTGGTGGGCGTGGGTTGACAACGTTATTAGATAGGAATGATTAATTCATAAATGCGGTTGTTTTAATTACTCGTGTCCCGCCTTTTTGTGTGGTGCTGCACACGGGTGGAGCTACGCCTTCCTTCCGATTCTCCGATATCTCGACTTTAATTTACGCCTTTCGACAGGACTGCGGCACCCACCCCTCGCTGCGGAGTTATGTCGCTTCCGCACTGACCCGGGACAACACGCGGTGGCCAATGAAGAGGCAGAGGGCGTGCAAGAAACAGCCGTCGACGTGATGCCTGTGAAGCCCTGCGAAAAACAAACGGTTATTCTCTGTACACAGTCATGAAAGCTGGAAAGCATTCTTCGTTTCTTTTTCTGCTATTCTTGCACCTGATTGCTCGCAGTGAGAATGAGACAGTATGTTCCACTTGCACTAACTTCTTCCTGGGCTTCCCACTGATAGTCATGCTGTATAGTTATAATCCAATATTTGCTTCGAAATCCTCTTCTCAAACATTCTCAGAAGATATTGTCTGTATGTAGTTTCGTCCTACTGTATAGTTCCTGTTATTATGGACAAGAACGCTTGGTTGTCTCCCTCTGATCACTTGTATTTTTAACTGCACCGTTGCAACATTTTATCGCACGCTATTTTTGTATCAGCATAAGGTCAAACTTTTTAGGGGCAAGCATTCCAAGGTCCCGGCGGAGGTTCGAGTCCTCCCTCGGGCATAGGTGTGTGTGTGTTTGTTCTTAGGTTCAAAAATGGTTCAAATGGCTCTGAGGACTATGGGACTTAGTCACCTAGAACTTAGAACTACTTAAACATAACTAACCTAAGGACATCACACACATCCACGCCTGAGGCAGGATTCGAACCTGCGACCGTAGCGGTCGCGCGGTTCCAGACTGTAGCGCCTAGAACCGCTCGGCCACTCCAGCCGGCGTTTGTCCTTAGGATAATTTAGGTTACGTAGTGTGTAAGCTTAGGGACTGATGACCTTAGCAGTTAAGTCCCATAAGATTTCACACACATTTGAACATTTTGAAGCATTCCAACCCGTATACTAATAAAGCAGCCAGCCATCACCTTCTAGAATTTCATTTCGTCATCGTTGTTGATTTCTCTCTCCACAGCTTGCAAGCGTTCTTTGTATCATCTGGTTCCAATTAGTTTCGTTAATTATATAGTTGTCCTCCTCATATATAGTATCACATATTTTATAAGACCTGGCAGCCAATTAAGAAGACACGCGACCCGTAATAGTTCAGTATAAATTTATTCGTGCAGATTGCAATACAAAGATGCAGTTAGATAATAGTTTCATTTGTTGAAGACCCAACTTCAGATTAACCAAAAATAGAGAGACAGTGTTATCAATTAGGAAAAGCAGTTGGGGCAAGTTCAAGATATAACAAATTACTTCTTAAAAACGTTAAATATTAAATCATTGATTGCGTTATATTTACTGAGGTTACTATGAAAAAGGATGTTATGGAATTATCGAGTAAATTCTTGTCTCAAAATTTCCGACAGGTGATGGTAGCGCTAACATTACTGACACTGTACGAAATCAGATTCAAAGAAAACTGCGACGTGATTCAATCAGATAATTACTTGCTAAATTCCGTGACAGAGTTAAGAAATCAGGGTGGGACTTCAGACACTAAAGTTATACATGTCATCACATCTTAAGACCATTACGCAAGAAGAGTGAAGTATTGTCAGAAGGGAGCACATGTTCCGTGTATCTTGGAAGCACAGGTCTCTTGCGGCACGGGTAACAGGAGCATCCCACAGTGCGAGTAAAATGGCGCGCTAACTGGAGACTTACTTCAAATTTGAAGTACGCGCTACGGTAAGATTCTTCTGGACAAAACATCTAAACCGCTCACGGATACACCGTGAAATTCTGGTGACGTATAGACCGAATACAATGCCGCGACCAGACCCAGTGAAATGATGCCAGCAATTTGAGCAAGGCCTAACAGACGAGGGCGATGCTGGTCCGCCATACAGTGCACAACTTTCACCAAGCGATTTTCGTCTGTTCGGCAAGATGAAACAACCTCCGGGGACGAAAAATAAGAATGAAGACTTCACACAGAGATTCTCTAATGGCTCCGTGACCAAGGAGCGCATTTCTTTCGTCGAGAGTCTTCGACAATTAGTAGAAATTTCCGACATTTATTTACAGTCTTGGTTGGTATACTGTGTGTGTGTCGCTTTGAAGTATAATGCAATAGTCAATTGAAGTTACTTGGCCTGCCATCATAATGTGAAACTTGCGTTTTGTTGTGCCCTAGCAATATGTTATTCTTCTAACGTCCTTCGTCAGTGATTGACCACTGTTCTCGCGATCTTTGTTAAGGAACATTTCTTTCTCTCGTCTCGTCGCAGGCCTCTGTAGGACTGCCGCCAGCAGCCCACCAAGTGAAATGAGACAGTGTACGGATGCTGTGGTCACTGGTCCGGCTGTGTGCGGGGGCGGTCCGGCCTTGTATTGGCAGCCGCTGCCGCCGGCTGCACACCTTGGGAGCGCGGGCAGGTCGACAGATGGCCGAGCGCGCATGCGCAGCTCCGCCCACTTCAGAACCCGAGGCGGTGCGGGTTCGAATCCTGCTGAGCCCCTTTCTGAAACTGTATTCTAATGCGTAAGAACATTGTCGCTACGAAACGGCATTTGCATAAACTTCCACGTGTCCATATCTCTCTCTCTCCGTATCAGAATTTCAATTTTAAATATTGGTTTTACGTATAGTTCAAATTTGCTTCGGATGTACTTTTTTTTATCAAATTTTCCGGTCCTTTACGGAAGACTTTGTTATGGGACGACACGTTCCAGGAGGTGGCTGAATTGAGATCCGGTGTGTTAAAGGATGGCAGACACACGAGAATGAGACTTTTTGAACAATTTCCGCAATCTGTTAGCAACTTCAAAACAACTTTAGTGTTGACGCAGGCAGCAATTTGAAAATGATAGTGTTATAGTGGTTATACGTCGACCTTGCTGATTTGTTATACAGGGAGCCATAAACGCAGAAACTAAATGTATGAAAAGAAATCTACAAGTAAAATTCTGAAGGGCATT
Organism: Schistocerca serialis cubense; assembly: GCF_023864345.2. NCBI lineage: Eukaryota > Metazoa > Arthropoda > Insecta > Orthoptera > Acrididae > Schistocerca > Schistocerca serialis. The sequence continues at coordinate 185,910,629 of NC_064646.1, read as the reverse complement.
AGATATTAAAGTAGTTACCTGAGGGATATAAGAGCATAGCTAACACATATTTGAATACTTTTGGCTGGACACCACGGGCTCGGTAGTTTTAAAGGTCCGCATCATTTCCACGAGGCTCTCTGTTTAACTAAGACCTTTACTAAGCACCACTAGCAGGCTCTCAACTATGCCAGCTGCGTATTATGTGTTTTCTCTTTACCACATGTAACATTGCCTTGGATCGATTTCGGGTCTACAGTACTACCTCGCTAATACCAGCACATGTTCTAACTCACAGATGTAATATTTTCTCCACCTCGCTCTCACAATATTTCTCTTCATTTGTACAATAGTAAACACACATGCTCTTATTCATTCAGTGCATGCCACGTTCCGCAAATTCTGATTTATCACGTATTAAATAACAAAAATCGTTTGTGAAGAAACAAACAGTCTTGGCTACAGTATTATATATTTTTTATTATTTCCCAATGACGCGTTTCACCTCTATTTAGCATCTTCGGATGTGTGTAACCAGAATATGTACTACACCTCCGGCATGTTTATGATGTAAAGCTTTACTGTGGGCCTGATAATGTTTGGTTTGCAGTGGACTGCGCCTATGTCGTAATAATGACACTGCACAGCGTTTTTAAAGCTTTGATAAGGGCCATTTACCTGCTGGGATATTTTATGTTTCGTATCCCATGTACCCATCAGCACCAAATATCAGCCAGTCCGAAGATACCTAAATAAAGGTGAAACGTGTCATTGGTAAATAACAAAAAAATTTAACATAGCAAAGACGACTGCTTGTTTCCCCGTATCACACGTACTGGGTGCTGTACCAAATACGTTATGAAGTGCAAAAAAGAAATCGTGTAGTGGATAGATTTTCAAACCATCAGTATACGGTGTGCACATGAACCTATCATAAGTGTGCTTTTTTCTGCCTGATCGAGATGCGCTGCAGGTGCTGCATTCAAATTTGACAGCTGGTGTTCACGTGTTTGAAGTCGATTCGTCTGTAATATTACGCAAGCTGCAAGGGTTGGGCACGTCAGTGTATTACTAATGACAGAGTTATTGCTGGGTGCATCCATACTTATTATTCAAAAATACTAGTACTCTATACTCATGGAAACATTGCTTTGCTAACGACCCACCTCGGCTTCGTAGAGGTAGCGCTAAATATCTGCGACAGGACGACTTGTTTGTGATATGCAGTGATGTACACAAACCTTCCTCACGAATTATGTATTAATGAAAACCGTATCAAAATCCCTGCGGCAGGTCCGAGATTAGCCTCCATACAAAGACAGAAAAAAGTGGCGGGGACATTAATTTATCGTGTGTATAAATTGTAATCAAGCTTCGATGGTCGCAGGAGTTGCGGCGAATGTTTACAGGTATTCCCCTCAGATACTACCTCCTCTTTAACTGACCAACCCCTACCTCCCATCACCGCCAGGAGAGGTCACTCTAAACGCCAATTACATATGGAACAGATAAAATACTTACAGGGCGAACCAGAACTGCACTGACAAACTTTCAGTGGTGGTAGTAAGGACCAAAACAAGTAAAAAAAAAAAGAGTTTAGTAAACACGGGCGGCTCTAAATTGCGTATCTTACGAGGGTTGAGCACTTGTTCATGTTCGGTACTGAAAGAGACATGTCTTTTACTGCAAGCTCTCCTTTCCACATACAGGATCTCTCGTCTATGAGGCGTCAGGCGCATTTTCTCGAGTGTTTCGACACATATCTGCAATTTCGATTTTTCCAAGTGAAGCCGGAATCAGCCGAAACGAACACAGCTCATCGCGGCTTTCATGGGTGGCATCGGTTTGTTTCCCATTACAAACAAAATGATTTTTGAAGTAGAATTTTTCGTGCCCATTCGACGATATTCGTTTTATCGATATGTGTGTACATGGGCAAAAAAGAAAAAAAAAAAAAAAAGGAATCACGGCAAACAGCCAGTACTCTAGCAACGACAGCACCGCCTTGACACGCAAAGACTGCTACCGACATGCAGAATACACACCAATTAAACGAGTGACACTGTAGACCAGTGGTTTCCAACGTTTCTTAGACCATTACCTCTGACTGTAATAAAATATTAGCTTGTACTCCTGCCCCCCCCCCCCCCCCCTCTCTGCCAACTATTGCCCTCCTCCCCCACATTATCGCCGACTTGAGCATCTAACGAAACTGTACAATGAAAGATTTTTCTCGGAACACTTTTATTTTTAAAATGATGAAAGATGTTTGATATTTAGTTTGCTGTCAAATCTGAATGCAGCACCTACAGCGCATCTCAATCAGGCAGAACAAAGCACACTTATGATAGGTTCACGTGCACACCGTATATTGATGGTTGGAAAATCTATCCACTACACAGCGCGCGCGCGCGTCTGTGTGTGTGTGTGTGTGTGTGTTAGAATGAATGACGAAGGAATTCCTAGTGCATCGCTGCTGCTACCCATAACTCCTTCTCTATCCACAGCGGGAGTACACACTTGTTACAAAACATGCTTCCCCTGTATTACTACTCTCCATTGCGGCACTTTTTTGACCTGCACACTGCAACCCCATTTAAAATCAAACAAGTTCAGATGTGTGCACTATACTTGTTGTTCCTAAATCACTTTATTGCTGCACTCCTAACTTCTGAACTGGCAGAAACTGGACGAATTCAGGCTCTTAATGTTTTGTGTCTAACAGCGCTATAGTAGCCCTTGTGTAGTTACTGCTGTGTAGTGGTGCAAATTAATTCATTTATCTGTTTCGAAGCGAGTAATGAAGCAATTTCTGGACTGCTGCAGGTACTATCTACAGTTAGGACAAGACATTTTCTTGAGGTATTTAGCATTTGGTACGTATACATATCATTTTTATCGCCAGCGGTGTGCGCGTCAAAGCACAACATGTGCATGTAGTGGGATCACTATGTGAGGAACCTGAAACCACCGCATTAATGCTACTAACTGAGAAAAGCCGCGCGGTGTAGTATTAGTCTTACAAAATGGTGACAACAGTAACGATCATTTCAAAATAATTTAGTTTCGTGACAGAAACAAAATCGAATCGTTTAGTTTTTACTGCTCTGAAAGCTACATTTTACCTCTCAAGGGCTAGTAACCCCCAGGTTCGCGATCACTGCACTAGACTACTTTGGGACCGCTCTACCGAATGGGCACGTAAAATTACGATTTAAACATAAATTTGTAACGGGAAACAAACGACCCTCTACGTCGACGCTGGGCGTCGTATGTGAGGCGTGATGAGCGGGATGTGAGGGAGGGGGGATGGTGACTCCAACTTGCAAAAATTATGTTCGAAACACCAGAGAAAATTCGCTTGAAGATCCATGCGAGAGATTCCCAGTTTGGGGAGTAAGTAGTGTGGGGAAAAACAAGAAAAGGATGTCCAGTGGATATGGACTCTTTAATGCATACCTTTCGAGCACGTGCTGAGTAGAAGGGAAGTGTTTCAGAGTAGCAAAGATGAACAAGTGCTCATACATCTCAGGTAAGCACTTTAGAGCCCTCGTTTACTGGACCTTTTTTGTTGTACGTATTTTGATCCACACTGCCAACTCTGAAAGTTTGTCTTTGGAATTCTCGTTCACCTTGTGTATTACACACTCATTATTATTATTAACAATAGATTACATACACAAGCCTTCCTCTTGAATTGCCTATCTGTTAGGGCAAACAGTATCAAAATCTCTACAGCCGTACCTGATATTAGCCGCAGCATACACACAGAAAAAACCAGGCGAGGGACTTTAATTTATAATAGTTATAGATGTGGGAGAATGATGCGTGTTTTTCTGATCTGGGTTTTGTGCGGTGAGAAAAGGTACAGAGCGAGAACAGGAGTACAAATCCATTGATTTTTGAGTTGGAATAGCATTATTGTTAGCTCAGACTTTCGTGGTTACAACACCACTTGATTATAGGAACATTTACACCATTTAACCCTCTGAGTCTCAAGAATATAAAAAATTTTATTTAAATAATCAATTGTTTTAAGGAGGTGGTTTCATTTTTTCAGAAAATTAATTTTCATTGTCATGTTAAGCAACGACTACAAGAAGAAATTGTAAAAAAGTAAACAATCTATTGTTTTAAAATTGTGGTTTCGCTTTGGAACCAGTGGGACATGCAGTTTTCAACCGCTAATCATTTCATGAAATGTAATTATATGAAACAATTTCGCGTTTTTCCTATACATAGTCCCACGTCTCGAAACTTCCATAAGCCCATAAAGTCCAAACAAATTATAGTCCTAAATATCAAGCAAAACTGGGTCTAAAATTTAGTAAATTTATATCAATACTACATAATGCTCCCTACATTCTGGAACCGCGCGACCGCTACGGTCGCAGGTTCGAATCCTGCCGCGGGCATGGATGTGTGTGATGTCCTTAGGTTAGTTAAGTTTGCGTAGTTCTAAGTTCTTGGGGACTGATGACCTCAGCAGTTAAGTCCCATAGTGCTCAGAGCCAACATACTGCTCCAGTGGTTTCATTTCGGAACCACTCACAACAGCGGTAATAAAAACTAAAAGTTACGTTACTATAACTTTAGATACAGGTACTTGAATTGTCAATGATCTCAATATGATCACTAAAAACACATATGTCACGATCTCCTACAGTCACGTAGCGCAATCTTTGCACGCGCTGTTGTTTTGAACGCTATAAGTGATTGGTACAGTGCACTACATTTTTGAAGTACGTCAGTATACCAGTACATGTCTCCGTCTTGGAAATAAGATCGATGGTTTCATGCGAAAGGCACTTTACTTAAAAAAATGATTTCTGGTTGAAGCCACTGGTACATGAAAGGCTAAACTGACCATCCCGTTGTATTATGCTACCATCATTCCTTATTTCGAATCAGAAAGGAACTTGGAACAGTATCGCTGTGTCAGGAGAGTTTAGAGGAACCGGATCCCGAACATCTTAGGGCGTTGTGGAAAAGGGCGAGGAAGATATTGGGGAGAAAGCGACGCCATGGCTGGAGACAGGTCGGCGCTATGTGGTAGGCAAGTACGACCGGACTCTCGAGTCAGAGCTGGGACGGCGGCGGCGCGCCGGCAGCCTGTTTGTAGGAACAATCGCAGCCGATAAACCGTGGGCGGCGTGTTGCTGCTTCAAAGGCGGCGGCCGGTCGCTATCTATCGCGCTGTCGCCGCTGCCCGCTGACTCACGGCCCGCCGCGGCCGCTAATTGAAAGTCGCCGTGGGCCAGATCTGCGGCCGTGACTCATCCCGCGATGAAATACGGGAAACAGCCTCTCGTGCCGCCACTCAGGGTCGCCGCGTTTCACTCCGGTTACGATTTAACGCGCCGTCCACATCGGAGACATTAGTCAGTGCAGGAGTCGGGAGGACGATTCGGCCGCCTCTCTGCAGCATTTGTCGCAGCGCGGATGTACTATTAGTTTGGGTTATTACGTAGAGAACGATTCAGCTGCCCCTACAGACGTCGTTTTATGCAACCCGCAATGTTAGTTATATACTTACGAGCCAAAACATTACGACAACCTGCTTAATAGGTCGTATGTCCGTCTGTGGAACGAAATACAACATGATTCTGCGTATCACGGATCTGATAGTTGTCAGTAGGTTTGTGAAGGAATGTGGCATTAGATTTCAATGCTCAGGTCACGTAATTCGAGCGAATAACGAGCCGCTGATTTGCGTACGCCATGGTAGCGCCCGATAGCGACCCAGATGGGTCCCACATTGTAGCGTGGTTCTGGCTCCGAGACGTGGACAGTTATACTTTGAAAGACAACATCGCCTTCGGGGGAAACATCAAGCGTCAAGGGATGCAGGTGGTTCGCAGCTGTCAGCGTGTCTTTCATTACTACCACAGGTCGCATGCAAGCGCAGGAGAATGTCTCTCATGGCTTAATACCGCTCCCACCAGCCTGTGTCCGTGACGCGCTGCACGTTTCGAGCCGCCGCTCACCTCAATGACGGCGTTTGTGCTGACGACCACGTACCTAGCGTAGCAAAAATGTGAGTCACCTGAAGACCCGACATTTTTCCATCGATCGACGGTTGAATCGCGATGGTCCCGTGCCCACTGCAATCGTAACTGATGATGCCGTTGGGTCAACATGTGAACACGTAGGGGTGGTCCGCTGCGGAGTTCCATGTTCAAAAATGTACGATGTATTTTATTCGATTGGGTTGTTTGGGGAAGGAGACCAGACAGCGAGGTTATCGGTCTCATCGGATTAGGGAAGGACGGGAAAGGAAGTCGGCCGTGTCCTTTCAAAGGAACCATCCTGGCATTTGCCTTGACCGATTTAGGGAAATCACGGAAAACCTAAATCAGGATGGCCGGGCGCGGGGAAGAACATTTTATAAGACACACTTTTGAAGACCGGAAGATAACAGCGAAATCTGTCGAAACTGGTTGTTTGTAAATAAATAAATATTTATTACGATCTTGGATTTAGAAACGTTCTGGTTCACATGGCTCTGAGCACTATGGGACTTAACATCTGAGGTCATCAGTCTCCTAGAACTTAGGTTAGTTAGAATCATTCCATGTAGGCTTTCACGGCCGGTGTCTTTATCAGTAAACTCTTCCCGGCTAAGTTGCCGTGGTCGATCTGTAGAACTTCTTCTCCCTGACGTTTCGTTCTCAACTACGGAGAACATCTTCCGAGGTGAGTCGACGACTGGCTGCTAGGAGCTGGGGCCGCCGCTTATATAGAGATCGTAGGGGGCGCCACCACACGTCACATGGCGTCGATGTGCAGGTTAGTTAGGTTTACATAGTTCTAACGGCATCATCCATATCCATGCTCGAAGGGGAATCCGAACCTGCGACGGTAGCAGTCTCGCGGTTCCGGACTGAAGCGCCTAGAACCGTTCGGCCACAGCAACCGGCAGAAAGGTTTCCCAAGGGAAACATATTACTTCTTGTAATTTCTCAGTATGAGAAAATTCGATCGAATACAATGGTATCATATAGCCTACGGTCGTATACTTTTATCCTTGAACCAAGCCGTTAGTGTCATGTGTCCAACGACTTAGACGTCAGTGAGACGTATAATATTCCCATGTTCCTGCCCTTTTCTTCTGGGTCGTCATGTATTATTGTACCATCGATGACAGACGCATTGAACGAGCTAGGTATTTCTTTTCCTTTTGAATGCCGGCACGCACAGTTGCCCCGCTGACAGGCCGTCTACCAGTATCGGCCTGAACGCGAGTTGCAGCGGCCGCACAGTTGTTCCTGTGCGAACAGGCTGAGAGCCGCAGCGCGGACCGGAACATTGACGGGCGCCTCATAATCGCGCTCATACAAAGCGCGTATGAGCCGCGGAACGGGGCGTCAGCGTCAGCGTCAGCGGCAGCGGCGCCGACGTGTATGTCGGCCCACCACCCACCCACCCACCCACGAGGCGCGCCCAGACAATGGCCGCGGCAACCGGCGGCCCGCTCGGACGGATCGGTCCCTGCCCATCAGGTAATTAGCCGTGCGCATTGTTCGCGTCCCCCGCCACACACGCAGATGGCACGGCGCCCCCTCCCCGGGCCCCCCAGCCGCTGCCGAGAAGACGCTCGCAGCCGCCGTGTGTTAACTGCCCGTAATACGCCTGAAAGGTACCCACTGGGCCGCCATCTCGGAGCACACCGCCACAGTCACACTGGCCTGTGTGTGTGTGTGATCTGAGATTTGAGAGATTTTGTAACACGTAAACTGTGTATGCTGCTTTCTCTTAAGAACGCAGTTTCTGACAGGTGTGAATATTACCGAACTATCAGTCTTACAAGTCATGGCTGAGAAATACTAACACGGAATTCATTACAGAAGAAAGGAAAAAAGAAATTGTAGAAGCCGACCTCGGGGAAGACCAGTTCGGACACCGGAGAAATGTAAGAACACGCGCCGGCCGCTGTAGCCGAGCGGTTCTACGCGCTTCGGTCGGGAGCCACGCGGCTACTACGGTCGCAGTTTCGAATCCTACATCGAGCATGGTTGTGTGTGATGTCTTTAGGTTTAAGTAGATCGAGGTCTATTGGACTGATGACCTCAGATGTTAAGTCCCATACTGCTTAGAGCCATTTGAACCATTTAGGAACACACGAGGCAACACTGACCCTACGACTCATATTAGACGACAGGTTAAGGAAAGGCAAATCTATGTTTATAACATTTGTGGACTTAGAGAAGGCTTTTGACAATGTTGACTGAAATATTGTCTTTGAAATTCTGAAAGTAGCAGGGCCAATATACAGGGAGAGAAAGGCTCTTTACAATTTGTAGAGTAACCAGACGGCAGTCATAAGGGAGGAGGAGCATGAAATGGAAGCAGTGGTTGAGAAGGGAGTGGGACCGGGTTGTAGCCTATCGCCGATGTTGTTTAATCTTTACATTTAGCAAGCAGTAGAGGAAACCAAAGAAAAATTAGGAGTAGGAAGGCAGAAGAAATAAAAGCTTTGAGGTTTGCCGACGACATTGTAATGGAATGGAATGGACAGTGTCTTGAAAGGAGGATAGAAGAAGAACATCCACAAAAGCAAAACAAGGGTAATGGAAAGTAGTCGAATTAAATCAGGTGATTCTGAGGGTATCATATTAGGAAACGAGACTCTTCAACTAGTAGACAAATTTTGTTATTTGGACAGCAAAATAACTGATGATGGGCGAAGTACAGGAGGTATGGTTCAAATGGCTCTGAGCACTATGGGACTCAACTGCTGTGGTCATAAGTCCCCTAGAACTTAGAACTACTTAAACCTAACTAACCTAAGGACAGCACACAACACCCAGCCATCACGAGGCAGAGAAAATCCCTGACCCCGCCGGGAATCGAACCCGGGAACCCGGGCGTGGGAAGCGAGAACGCTACCGCACGACCACGAGATGCGGGCTACAGGAGGTATGAAATGTAGATTGGCAATGGCAGGAAAAGAGTTTCTGAAGAAAAGAATTTTGTTAACAACGAATATAGATTTAAGTGTTAGAAACTCTTTTTTTGAATGTATTTGTGTGCAGTGTGGCCATGTATGGAAGTGAAACATCGACAATAAACAGTTTAGATAAGAAGAGAACATAAGCTATTGAAATGTGGTGCTAGAGATGAATGCTGAAGATTGGGTGGGTAGACTAACTAATAGGTAGATACTTAAAAGAACTCGGAAGAAAAGAAATTTGTGGCACAACCTGACTAGAAGAAGGGATCGGTTGGTAGGACACATTCTGAGACATCAAGGGATCACCAGTTTTGTGTTTGAGGGAAGTGTGAGGGGAAAGAAATTGCAAATAGAGATCAAGAGGTTACAGTAAGCAAATTCAGAAGGATGTAGGCTGCAGTAATTATACAGAGATGTAGAGGCTTGCACTGCATAGAATAGCACAAGGAGCTGCATTAAACCAGTCTTCCGACTGAAGACCCCAACAACTCACGTGGTGTATCTGTGAAGCAACAATAACAAAAAGAGAAAATGGTTCAAATGGCTCTGAGGACTATGGGACTTAACTTCTGAGGTCATCAGTCCCCTAAAACTTAGAACTACTTAAACCTAACTAACCTAAGGACATCACACACATCCATGCCCGAGGCCGGATTCGAACCTGCGACCGTGGCGTGTGAAGTAACACTGGCAACACTTTCAGTCATGCACAAATACAAGTATATATTTTATTGTTTTCTTAATTTCCCATATTTTCCCATTTGTGCATTTTTTATTAAATATTATTTTAAAGTCTATGTTCATTTTTACATTTTATGAATGTACTATGCAATTTATCTGGTTCATGCTTAGGGCTTTTAGAATTGTGTATGACAGGAAGAGACGGAGGAAAGTCCTTCCAAGCCTAGGAGGTGAACTCGCCGATTAAGGTAGTGGAAGTGCATGAAAATAGTGCGCCAGCACTAGAACAGACAAAGGCTGTGGCCAGTCAGTAAAGCGAATCAGGAACACAAAATTTTGTTGCCTACTGCCTTTCATGAGGTGCAGACGGACTTATTGATAGCCTACATACATTGCTTACGAACTGCAGAATTTATCGATTGAAGACATAAAGTCTGTATATGAGTCCGCGATCATTTCAAGTCGGTCTTCATCACATAGATTTCTATACACTTTATGACCGGTTTAGGGTTATAGCCTTCTTCAGATCGTTAAAATATTCTGATATATCATCGTCAAGTTAAACATGTTTAGCTTGACAATGATTTATACCAGAATATTTTAACGATTTGAAGGTGGCGATAAGTTAAACAAGTTGAACTTGACGATGATTTATATCAGAATATTTTAACGATCTGAAGATGGCGATAAGCTGAAACCGGTCATAAAGATTAAAGAAATCTATGTGATTAAGACGGACTTGAGAAAATTGAACTGCAAAATGCCACGGTCATAACCAGTCTTAAACGACACGTAGCGTCATAAATCTAGCCTTGTACTCCCCACGTTAAACTATGTCTTTATTATGAGATTGTTTAGTCCGCTCACCGAAAGCAGGAGGTAGTTATAGTACACCACCGCGATTCCCCTAGTCAGAGAGGTGTCCTTCCGGTGGGCAGCGGGCCATGAAGGAGGCGGACACAGTAGCAAAGGAGGCGACGCGTGTCCGTCGCACACGGCAGCAAACTCACATATCGGCTTACATGCTGGCCCGTATTGCAGATCTGAAAATAGCAACTGAGATGCTAGGAACAGTATTCACTATCACAATCGCGCTTTTTCTACACAGTTATTACGCCTTTTGACCTTGTGATTATCTTTAATTCCGTTCTCCACCTTCAATATGTCTCGTCCACAGACATTGTTGCAGTATGACACCGCAAATGGGAACAGTAGTATTCATGTCTTGTGTGGGAAACACTTTTGGTGAAATTATCAAACAAAAAATTGACTCGAACCGGTAACCTTCACGACTAGTGTCATCGTGCCAACAGCTTTGCTTTCTGGCGATACGCACAGCGTGCCGAACTCAGTGTGGTACATTTTGACTCGTTTCGCCGATAGTCTAGAGAAGAAAGCGGCTCTGCGTTTGGTTGTTAGGTTACACTACGGGGCTGGCAAAACAAAAATATGGCGTGATCGGCTGAGAATCCCTCAAAAAGGATGTTCAAAATATTTGTCAGCTTTCTTCTTTCCTGTGTTCACAGTTCCTTTGCTCCTTTCGTTCCCGTGTGTGGTGGAGGTAGTCCCTACGAAATACTCATTTCGTTACGCTTACGACAAACCACATCGAAGGGGCTACCGAAATTAATCATCCGTTGGATATACGACCAGCTCAAAAATGTTCAAATGTGTGTGAAATCTTATGGGACTTAACTGCTAAGGTCATCAGTCCCTAAGCTTACACACTACTTAACCTAAATTATCCTAAGGACAAACACACACACCCATGCTCGAGGGAGGATTCGAACCTCCGCCGGGATCAGCCGCACCGTCCATGACTGCAGCGCCTTCAGACCGCTCGGCTAATCCCGCGCGGCGGATGACCAGCTACTGCGTCACAAGACTTCACTTTATGAGGTTACGACCAGGAATTTCCCACGCCGTTTGCAGGTCACGAACAGACGCCTCTCCATCTCACCTACCCAACCAAATACAAGCGAAGAAGTTCTTTTTTTCACGTTCAGAAATCGAACGGGCTACCTTAGACTCGAGTACTAACGCGCCAACACGACTTTGCCGTCCCGGCTACGAGACTAGAATGTACGAAGCATTCGTGCATTTTCGGGTCCAAGCGAGGCAGCTGACGCCTGGCAAGGAGAAGGCGAGTCATAATACACTATCTGATGAATAGTATCTGGACACCTATTACTAGGCATTATTATGGAGCGTGTCCATCCTCTGCCATTATGGTGGATTGCGCACATTCCCCGTCACGAGGCGAAAGTAAAGGAAGTCTTAACCGAGGCTGACGTTCTAACTAACTACAAAGGTGTTCAGTTAAGTTGAGGTCGAGCCTCTGGGCAAGGCACTCCATTTCAGAAATGTTATTATACACAAATCATTGCCTCACAGACGCTCCTTTATAACAGATAGTACTGTTTGGTGATACAAACAGTCGTTCCCGAAATGTTCGTCTGCTGTACGCAGTACACAATGGTACAAAATATGTTCATGTCCTTCCGCATTTAGCGTTTTCTGAAGCGCAAGAAGTGGACCACGCTCTAACCACGAGAAACACCTCACTACCGTAACACCACCTCCCCCATATTTCAGTGTTGGCACTGCGCAGTGGCAGGTGGATTCGGAACTGACCACTAGATGTCGGAGTGTGCTGCAATGGTCGAGCAGTTCCACAGAACCCACACATTTTTGTAGTCAGTGCTGAGTGACCCTTGAAGGGGTGTAAAGAGCGACGCAGCTGGACGACGGCTGGCTGGAAACGAGTGATTTGGAGCGATGAATCACGCTATACCCTGAGACAATCCGTTGGAAAGTTTTGGGTTTGACGAATGCCTGTTAATATTAATAAGTGCAGGAAGTGTTTATAAATAACAGAAACAGCTTTTATATACTTAAGTACTGAAGCAAAGTTTTATATATATTTTTTGTGCAGTGTGCTAGAATGGAAATCAAAAGAATCACCAAGAAAGCATTTGAAGGAACTCTTCAGGCAGCAACACCATTGGGCTGACCCCGTACAAGGTGGAAAGATGACATTGAGAAGGACATCGCAGCATTAGGAATTTGCACAGGGTGGAGAAAGGCTGCGAGAGACAGAAGGAGGTGGAAGCAGATCGTTGATGTAGCGCGCGGTCTACAGGGCCTGTGATCGCTGACAAGAGACAGAGTGTGCTTTTTTTTAATTTTATCTTTTTGTGAAGAATTTGCATTTTTTGTCGTTGTATGATAAATCTGTTTTCTTTTTTTTTTTTTTTTTTTACAACGACATTCCGCTATTTCACGTTACGGATCAACAATTTTCGAATTAAATCTGGATTAAATGTTGACAATTTCAGTTTATTTTTAAGTGACGGACAAGGAAATACAGAAATGTTCTGTTGATGGCACGGCCCATTACGTATGCTCGCTTTGTTTCTAGGTGGTTCACCACTTCCAGTTTCTGGAAGAATCTAGTAAAACACTGATCGTATAAGCAAACAAAGAGACGGAAGTGAGGCAACGCCTGACAGGTATGCAATAGACCTAATGTACTGGTAACGCAGTTACGATCTTAGCTGACCAGGGCTGGTAAGAAAACTACCGTAGTCTAAGCGTACTTATAATAGCCTACTGTAGCCTTTAGTAATTTTACAACTCTATTTAATAACTTAATTTTCATTTCCATTCATTTCCAGCCACACTCTTCGAGATTCTCATTCTAGGTTTTTTCTACAATCTTCGTGTGCTACCTGTGCAGTGTAGTTGCCTAATGACTGGAACAAAATTACGCGCGGAAGTGACAAGGAGATGTCTGCGCACCCGTGGGAAGCTGCCGAAGGATCCCGGCAAGAAACGAGCGCCGGTCGGGGCTGCCTCCTTCGTGTAAGTGAATGGGCGTGTGTAACGAACCGGCAGACCGCGCCGCTGCGCATTTCCAGCGAAACACTTAGCCGCCCCCAAACCGCGAGGTGTGATGCCCCGGAGTCGGGGCCCGCACGGCAGACTGTGTGATTTGGCAGCGCATAATAGCGCCGCATTACCAGCAGTTTGTAATGAAAGTATTCGCGTAATGCGCACCTTGCGGTCCGCGACGCGCTCGTTTTTGCCGGGCCTCGGTACGGCAATCTCGGTCCCGAGCGGGCGCCAGGGGCTCGTAAATAAAACAAGGGCGAGGAGGACCCGGGCAGGAAGAAAAGGAGGAGTAGGCGCGGAGCAGACGGAGCCAGCGAAGACGCTCCGTGGCGCCGGGGGAAGGAGCGGCCCGCAAGTGGGGATTTGACAGATGGGATGTTTGTTTAGCTGATGATAGTGGTTAGGCCGACTTGCAGACAATTCAATTGCTGGGTGCCGGGCGCGCGTGATAACATCGCGACTGCGAGGGCGCCACAACCCACGCGACTCTCCCCGGTGGGCGACGTCCTGCGCACCGCTACTTCTTCCCTTTGGTACTGTGACGGAATTTTCTTTGTTTCCTTATGTTCCTCTCTCTCTTTACTTTCAGTTATGCATCTATGTCATGTGCCGTATGGAGCGTGGAAATGGCAAACATTCTAAATGCTCCTTTTTTCTTATCAAAACATCTTTTCACGGTTATTGTGTCCTCGGTACTCCGTTGCATGTCCCCAGACTTGTTGCAGATGTTAAATCACGGAGAAAATGATTCAGTCATTGCTAAATGGCGCACGGCATTTGCGCCAAGCAGTGACTCCAATGGAGTTTCTTGTACCAACCTTCAAGGTCTCCTACATTTATCCCGGGGTGAATTGAAGATTGAAGAGATAACACGCAAATTTTTGTGTGAGAGAGCGCAACGTTTCGAGCTGCCACATACATTTTGCAGTTGTAGAGAAACGAAGAAAGGCAATCAGTACCTCTGTTCTGCATGATTCCAATGTATACTTTTGATTTTAAAGATGCTGGTGAGATAGAGTTGTCAGTGCAGGCACACACTTAAATTATCAGAGTTTTAGTTGAAGCTTTCTCGCAGGCGAAATCAAACGAAAATGTTTCATACAAATTTTGTCAATCAGTAGCACATGCATTGGAGGGTTAAACTCGGTGATAGACGTGAATCTGACTTCGTAGGTCGTCGCAAACTGAGCAGGAGTGACAGCAGTAAGCTCGTTAACGATGTGTGGCTGTAAAAACTTTACTTGCTGGAATTGATAGAGGCTCAGTTAACAGAAGTGACAGTCGCGTAGCCGAATAACGAACAGCACATCAACAGAAATAATTGACCTACTTTCTGTTTTCTATTATGTAAATTTTACTTTGTGTAATACATTTGAGTGAGTGTGTGTGTGTGTCAGTGTGTGTGTGTGTGTGTGTGTGTGTGTGTGTGTGTGTGTGTGTATGGTTAGATCAATTCTGCCGGCGAATTAAAGATGAGCTGTAGGCTAATAATAAAGGAGAAAAAATACGGAGTATTTCAACGATATGTCCTGTCTAACATTGTACCGTAGACAACTACCAAACGACACTGGCCACGGGAAAAGTCACGTAACACGGACACCGCTACTGGTCTGATAAGCATCGATATCGAAACACAATTCTGAATACAGAGTGCACGCAAAAGACCAAGTTATATTGTTGGCCGTGTCTAACGACACAGCTGCAGTTTTTTAATGGAACTATGTTGTTATTCAACTATATTAGATAACTCTTTCAAAAACGAGCATAGCATTATGACACTTGTCTTTCAGTAAGTGCTCCAGAATTTAGAAAAAAGAATAGCAAATGTGTTCGATTTGAAGGCAGAGGTTTACGTGGTAGCAGAGGTAAAAATCCATTGTCTTAGAAGCATGGATCATGGTTTCGTCGCATATTTTAACGAGTTTCATGTTGTCCTACTCATGACGAAGTGAGTGAACTGCCACTCCTCGAAGCGCCGAGTTCTTCAACGGTGTTGCGAGTTATGTTACAGTTATATTCACACAACCGATTTCGACCCAATTAAGAGTCATGGTCATGTGTATTACGTAATACGGCTACAAAACAGTCAATAAAATATGTGAATTCGGACAAAACGCGTCAGCTGGAATGACACTGACCGACTCCAGACGACAACAAAGCATGCGATCCGGATCGGGGTATTACTGACTATACGAGTAGATACTCACAGACACCCACAGTTAAAAAAAGTGTTCTGTACTAAAGTAACCTTGTGGCAAATACTTGATCCGACTAGATATTTAAGCAAAAACGTCCCTGATTTTCCACGAACTTGTTTAAACCCCCTACATTGCTTTTGTTTACTAGCATGACTCCCAAAACACATTAAGATTTCCGGAGAGATGATGGTGATGTTGGTCTGTGGGACACTCAACATCGTGGCCATCAGCTTCCGTTCAAGTTCCAGTCTTCCCATTTCCAGTCTCGCCACTACCGGAATGATAATGAGATGATGAGGACAACATTGACGCCCAGTCCCCGGGCGGAGAAAATCCCCGACCCGATCGGGAATCGAACCGGGTACCCCACGATCCAGAGGCAGCAACGCTAGGCACTAGACAGCGAGTTGCGGACTTTCCGGAGAGAGAATTCTTTCCGGAACATCGCGGTGAAGCAGGCAGAATTCTATAGTGTTTCACAGTATCTGCAAGCCATGAAAATCTGCACCGGCACCGTTTCCGTTGGTCAAAACAAACGAAAACTTGCAGACTTAGAGCGACTGCTGTGCATGAGGAATGAATGTGGCCCGGTCCGACTGATCGACCGCGCAGGACCGCCCGCGCTGCGGCCTCCTCTGACTCAGGACTCGTCGCCGACCGCCGCTGCCTGCGGGCCTTGTTCTTGCGCAGTCACTCGCTGACCCTAATGGATTCGATTATTTGAACAAATTGCTCTGCGGTGCGAAGCGCGACAGGCCTTCTGCTGACGCGAGCTACGCCGAGCCCGAGCACAACTGGTACCCCACGTCCCACACCGAGCAGCGTGCTATCAACACGACTGTGCCCCCGTCATGGACTCAACTAAGCAAGTGGGTACGGATTGACGCTTATCGGTGAGAAACTTTCCACTCACTCATCTGCTACACCTGTAACAAGTATCATTAACATCTCTAATAGTAAAACTGATCTCTGAAGATGACATTTTTCTATGGAGAATTTGTAATCTTGGAAGACGATCAAAGATAAAAGAAAACAACTGGTAAATTTTAAGTGGTTCACATTTCTTCCATCTAAGCTTCAGTACATAAACGTGAATTTATGTTGGTACACAGAGTGGTAAGAAACAGCCCATAAAGCTTGTCGGGGTGTAGATTGTAATGCGAAATAATTGCTAAGAAAAAAATTCGATAAGTTATGCCGTCTCAGCGTTAATTAGCGCTGAAGTTAGCCAAACAGGCAGTTGCGCGCGCAAATTCAAGCGGCCCGCCAGATACAATTAGGCGTTCTCATAGTGCTAATGATAGTGCACGACAAACGGCATTATTGGCTAACTTCAGTGCTTATTAACTCGGAAACGGTACAACGTATCAAATGTAATTCTTAACAATTAATTCTCAGCACAACCAACCCCGTAACACCCTTACAAGTTTTTCACACTGCTTCAGACCACCCTGTATATCTTGATATCGTCGACACATTGCCACTACACGAAGAACGGAACAATTAGAACTAAAATACTAGCAACTAATACCAACTTAACGAGACCAAAATTGGACCGATGAATGTAATAGCTGGAGCGTACCGAGAAGTACAGAAGTAGTCACGTCTGTCAGCATATTTAATGAAATGTGAGAAGTATCTGAGTCCTCCTAGGGAGCCACGAAAACTTGAAGCCCTTAGAACAGTAATACATGTGTAGCGAACGCGATCTTGCCTTCTCCCTCTAAAGATTTAGGGATCAGACAATTAGTTCGAAATACACTGTGTATCTTAAACCAACTAGTATCGACAGACAAGACGAATGATCTCGAAACAGTAGTAACAAACAAAATGATCTCAGATAATATTATTAAATAACATATTATGAAATAACCTTTTAGATGCAACAGTTACCTCTGCAAACACCAAACATTCACTCGCCTAAAGATAGCAGAACTACAGCGTGTACTACCAGAACTTCATGAAACACACGAGTTTCGCTGTCATTACCTCAAGTAAAGCCTGAGTTTATTTTGTTTCACCTAACAGTCGCAACCAAATTTGATCCTAGTCTGCTGTATAGTCAAGAATAAAAGCACTGTATGATGCCAACCTAGTTCTCAATAGGTGAAATATATCCCCGAAATATACCTAGACGGTAGCCCACGAGCAGTATCAGAGGAAACAATTCGTTACATGTGGTGTTCCCATGTATGTGCAACACATGCACAATTCGCTAGTTGAAGAGGTTATTAACAGCTAACTTTCTTCCCTGACTGTGGAAATAACTAGGTAAGACGCCAATGATCTACATTCAGCAAACACTACAAGCAAATATTTGTGACTTAGGTGAATATATATTAGAAAATCAAACAGCACGTCGTCATACTTGGAGATTTCTGCACCTCTTTATGCTTAGAAGGAAAGGGCCCCAGGGGTGGGATTGACTTTTTAAAACCATGTGTACGGTTTTGTAGGTTAGGGTCCCAGGTTTCACATACTGCAGCCATTCACCCCACCCTGGTGGGCTCTTGTTTGCGAGTAATCAACGACAAAGAAATCGTAATTTTGCGTGATTTTCTAGAGGTTTAAAAATAGTGGCACTACTCAGGCTAGGGGTGGAATGTAATGGTTAAGGTGTCTTCTTCACGTGGGAACGAATCTTCTCCGATGATTTGAATTTTTTTATTTTTTCGTCTTTACTGAAATGTTTTTCATTATTATTTTTATTCAATTAATTGATTTAAACAATTTTTACCTCTGATCCTTATTCACATAATCGTAATTATTATATCACCTTTCTCATTTGCTCTCATGTTTCTTTCTTTGACTCTTCACTCGTTTGGAATTTTGTTCGTGTGATTTTATAATTATTACTATTATGAATTAACTTCGATTTAATATCTTAGTTTCATCATCTAATATTTTCGTGCGTGTTATTGCATTCATTATTTCAATTCATCATTTTGCTTGAATTTCGTTTTACTTATAACCATTTCCTCCTTTGAAATATTCAGCTGCGTTATTTTGTCCAAAGTCTAATAACAAATTGTTTTTTTAAATACTTGTATGATGATTAGCATCGGAAAAAATGTGCATGTTGCTTAAATTTTTTCATCTTTTGTTTCTGATCGATAGTTCGGTACTTTCAAATATTTGAATATTACGACAGATAAATAAACATAATTAAATTCAATGCACGTAAATTCCAAATGGAAAAAGAATAAAAGGAAGAAAAAATTAGAGCAAATAAAAAAGTTAGTACGATAGTTTTTATGTGTGACAAAAGATTACAAATAAAAATATTTCATTTAAACCAATTAATTGAATAAAAAATGATGAAAATCATTTCGGTCAGTCACTGAGAGACCCTTCCGTCGGTTTTTGACAGAATATTTTCTACATTATGAATGAAATACACACGAAACTGGTGTAATATCCTCCAACGTTTATTATTGATTGGCCCTTCCGTCGGTTTTTGGTAGAATATTTTGTACATTATGAATGAAATACACACAAAACTGGTGTAATATCCTCCAACGTTTATTATTTGTTACACGAACCAATTTTCGGCTGTTGTACCGTCATGTAAATGTCACCTAAGTTTATTGTTCAATTATGTGCTTCTATGTGCAACTACTGTAATTTGTCTACAGTTTATTATTTAGTGTGCCACATTTTTTATCTTAGTCAAATAATATTACATCGCAGTTACACTGAAATTATCCATCTTGTTTTATTCCTAATTCTAACGTTAACATTTTTCATGTCTGGAAATAGAGATGCTCTGTAGATGCCGTAGTTTAAAATCTTTGATCCAACAAAATTTCACTGCTTTTTGTACCTGATGGCGTAGTAACCGACATGTTCATGTAAAGAATAATAAATATTGTACAATATTACACCAGTGTCGTGTGCGTTTCATTCATAAATTCAATGAGGATTAAGAAATAAAAAAATTGAAGGCACCTGAGGAGATTCGAACCCATAAACCTCTACGCGCTGCTACTTTTTTAAAGCTCTAGAATACCACGCTAATTATGAAATTGATTTTTGTCGGATTACTCACAAAAGAGGGCCCACCAGCGTCAATGGCTGCAGAGTGTGGAGCCTGGAACCATAACCTGCGCGACCGTATAGAGGGTTTCAAAAAGTCGCACCCATGGGCCATCTCCCTGCTAGTGAACGAGATGTTACACAAGAATCTGACGATACCCATGTCAGATAGCCGGCCGAGGTGGCCGAGCGGTTCTAGGCGCTTCAGCCTGGAACCGCGGGACTGCTACGGTCGCAGGTTCGAATCCTGTTTCGGGCATGGATGTGTGTGATGTCCTTAGGTTAGCTAGGTTTAATTAGTTCTAAGTTCTAGGCGACTGATGACCTCAGAAGTTAAGTCGCGTAGTGCTCAGAGCCATTTGAACCCATGTCAGATAAAGCCTCTTGCCGGTGCTGGTGTTTCTATGCGGAACAGTGCGCTACGGATGTTTAGTTAGGATAAAAAAGAAGATCATCGCGTTAACATGGAGGCTGGAGCGGTGTGCAAAGGTGAGGTGGAGAACACGCGAAGGCGTCGGCCGGCCCGCGACTTGGCGCAGCGCGTCTCCGCGCCGCCTCCGAACCCCGCTCCGCATTTTCTGATGAAAAGTTTATCGACCGGCTGAACGGCGCCGCATTTCGGCCCGCCGTGTGCAAAGCAGGCGCGTTACAGCCGACGCAGACGCCGGCGCCGGCGCCGCGTGCGATCAAACGTTCCCGCGAGCAGAGCCGGGAGCCGGCGAACTCGCCGCCAGCACGCGCCCTCTCCACACGTCACCCGCTCCACGAGCTTCGCCTACAACACGTTAACGCTGCAGGAAGGGGGAGGGGGGGGGGCTATGACACGTAAATATGGAGTGTACCTCGTTCACCATAAGAATAAATCTGATGCAAACAAACACAAACGAGATGACTGGTCAGCAGCAATAGCACACATACATTGGCACTGTTACGCTCTTAGTAGATCCTACGTATGTTATTAAATGGAACAACAAGTTCGCCGTTGCCAGTCACTGTTTATTTCCAAGAGGCGTTTCAAAGGTTTAAGCCTCCATCATCAGGTGGATGTGCCAGGTGATCAAAAAAGTCAGTATAAATTTGAAAACTTAATAAACCACGGAATGATGTACATAGAGAGGTAAAAATTGACACACATGCTTGGAATGACATGGGGTTTTATTAGAACCAAAAAAAAACAGTGTAATGCTAGACGCGTGAAAGATCTCTTGCTCGCGTCGTTTGGTGATGGTCGTGTGCTCAGCCGCCACTTTCGTCATGCTTGGCCTCCCAGATTACTGGTTTTGGGGTTACCTGAAGTCGCAAGTGTATCGTGATCGACCGACATCTCTAGGGATGCTGAAAGACAACATCGGACGCCAATGCCTTACCATAGCTCCGGACATGCTTTAGAGTGCTGTTCACAACATTATTCCTCGATTACAGCTATTGGTGAGGAATGACGGTGGACATATTGAGCATTTCCTGTAAAGAACATCATCTTTGCTTTGTCTTACTTTGTTATGTTAATTATTGCTATTCTGATCATTCCAAGCATGTGTGTCAATTTGTACATCTCTATCTACATTATACCGTGATTTATTCAGTTTTCAAATTTATACTCATTTTTTGATCACTCGGTGCATTTGTTAGAATGACGTGTGTGTGTTGTGTTACTGTTTTTCGGTGGAACCTATAGACTGTCTCCAGTGGTCAGAGGTTCATTTCAGTGTCGTAACTCTTAACACGTCACATGTATACTGTTTTAAGTTCCCCCCAAAAATAATAACACAACACACACACACACACACACACACACACACACACACACACACAAACACACAAACACACGTCATACCATCAAATGTAAATACACCCGATGATGGAGGTTTAAACCTTTGAAACGCGTCGTCGAGATAAATAAACAGTGACTGCTAACAGTAAACTTGTTGTTTCATTTAATGTCAATAACAGTCACGGTAAAGGCTAACCTAAAATGTTCCCATTTAAAGTATTGCGTATGTATTGGACTTTATATTCCTATGGAACTTTAAGTTATTCTAGTGTATTAAAAGCCATCACCCTTTTTCTTAATCATATTTAAGCTATGTAGTTTCTATTTCAAAACTCGTGTACGGTCGCAGTCTCTGTACCGTTGAGCTCTGATTGTCGAGCTGTTAGCACGAAGTGTAAAAACGGCTGACGCTGGTTTCGGTTCCGTAGTGAAACATGCGTTGCT
Source organism: Schistocerca serialis cubense (assembly GCF_023864345.2). Classification (NCBI taxonomy): domain Eukaryota; kingdom Metazoa; phylum Arthropoda; class Insecta; order Orthoptera; family Acrididae; genus Schistocerca; species Schistocerca serialis. The sequence goes on along the minus strand of NC_064646.1, from coordinate 185,888,674 downwards.
GAATCGGTAGCGATGTACAATAATAATTCTGCACAACCCATGAATCGAGGGTTCAAATCTCGCTTACACCTATTTTCGCTTAATTTGGAATACCTACACCTTTTAAATGTAGAATTCACCAAATATATTTCAATTAACATATATCTAATCATCATTTTAAAGAAAAATGCATGTCTTCTTGTTCCTAATTACACACTACATTCAAAATTCCAGTTCTCATTGCAAATATAAATTCTTAACTATAGATATTTTATAAAAGATTGTGAATAAAGGTAAGGTTGTTTACATTAAGAAAACATGGCAAATTACATATCTACGACCAAAATTAAAAATCAGGTACTCTTTATTTGGATTGTATCCTTTGTTTTATACCCCAAATGTGGTTTCACGCGAGTCAGAGTAGTTAAGTGTCGCGGAAACATGACAACGATGATGTTCACAGCACTGAGTACACCAAACAAATGCCGCACTTTCATAGTTCCCAGCGTACCACTGCAATGTGAACACAACCGAACTGAGCCGTCATAACAGAAGAGGAGAAAATGGGTGGGCCTGGATGGCTTTATCGATTCTGTTGCTGATCGGCTCGTTATCAACGTAGCAGATGATAGTTTCAGTACTGAAATATCGGAAGTTAACATGGAAGTAATTGTGACATTACCAGACAACTGACTGTAACTACCTTCAATGGCTTCAGTCTTGTTTTTAATTACAATAGTATGTTATCTACGAACGAGAGAATGTTATGCTTTCCGCCTGGTCCCCTAAGAAGCGTGCGGTATTGGTGGAGTTCTGCCGAATATTAATCCATTCTGTTTAAAAATTAAATAACATTCTAAGCTATAATGTTTCTCTGCTCGTTGCTTTTTAAGTCGTAACTGCAGCCGCTCACACCAGTGTAGGTTGGCCAGTGTATTGTCCCATATTATTGCTCTGGCGATGTGCGCGTAACGCACAGCTTAAAACATATCTTTACATGGTACTGGACTGGAGACAGCTTGGCTTCCGTTCCACGTGAATGGAAATCCAATTAGATTCCAGCAAACGTGGAAGAATACATGGATAACCCTTCCATCAGTTTTATTCTTATGATGAACCCAGTACAGTTCCTGGAAACTGTCAGCACAACACTGTACTTTCGTCGTAAACTAGACGACGAATTATTATCCACACAGATGCCTAGTACGAACTGCTCGGAATTTGGAGGCTCACAGCACATAAGAATGAGTTGCAGAACAGCTGTTCTCAAATTATTCAGTCGTCCCTTGAGCAACAACAGCACACTAATACCCTTATGACACTACCTTCTTGGGAGCCCATCTTATCCTCTACTCATCCCAACGACTCCCTCCAACCCTATCTCGACAACTTTACCTGCTACTATAATCAGCTGTTCCTTTCCATTAGTACTACGAAAACTCAGTCAATAATTATAGAAAATCCCACATGAGCATTCCGCCTTAGAGATTTTCACCTGACAATCCATTTAACTAAAACACTAAAATATCTAGAACCAACACTCATTTACAAACTAATCTGCAACTCTCACCTATTAATCATAAAAAATTGCCAAAACAGACTAAAACGACTAACCGATCGGACATGGGGAATGCATGTCAGGACCATTAAGAATAGCCTTATGTAAATCAATGTAATATGGATTTCTACTCCTCCAAAGTCTTATTCCTCACTCCAAATGCTGAAACTATATGCTTTCTGCCTCCCTCTCCTTATTTAACTACTTTCTCTCATTAGTATCCTGTAGCAGCTTTTGCGGTTCTCAAAGCTCATGGAAAGAACTGCTTAGTCTCTCTTACCATTGTGCACGAGAAGCATGTAAACCAGATGCTAATGCCAGTTTCCTCATTTACATGGCAGTAAAAAAGTCCAATTTACGAATCTCTGCGGAGGTTACGTGGAATGGTCCATAACAGAGAACTGCAGTAGAAGCACAGTACTTTGGATGTTGCGTAGGGCTGTCCGCGGCGCTCACCCGAACCTCCACCAGTCTGTTGCCGAAGCTCATCACGTCTTACTGAGTGTCCACCTTCCGGCTCTTCCACACGCGCTTGAGTAATACCACGGGTCTTCCCCCGACGTGCAACGTAAATAAAACTTTTCGAGCATTTTATCTGAAGCGGAACTGCACGTTGTGTGATCCAACAACATTGTAAGCTTATACTACGGCTTGACGTCGTCACATCCATCGTCGGGCGTGACACGGCATACGGGATTTCACATCTCTCGCGGTGTATCTTATTCGATATTCCTATTGGTAATCTGATGGGCAACAGGGACTTAATAATGGCTGGATACTGCGCGAGAAATGAAGCGAAAGTCGTTTTAGTCGCAGATGCTACCGGAGTTATTCGTATGCCTTCCAGAAGAGTGAAGAGAACCTAAGACAAGCAATGTGCGCACTACGAGGCCCCAAAATTATGTCAAAACCAACTTCTACGCCTGATTACATCTACTCATGTATGTTCTGCGGCGAAGAGATTGAGATCAGTGCGACTTTTTTCTTCCTTTTCTGCGAGAGATGAAGAAAAATTGGAGATTACTTTTGAGGTCCACACTTGTCGTGGGCTGACATGAATAAGACTCCCGATAATATATTTCTAGACCTTTAAGAAGAGCGTCTACAGTGTCTCACTTTATGAACACCGTTCAGAGTTTCTTTAGATGTGGTACATAAATCTCTTAGGAGCTTAACGCTAAGGTCGAATGTCGTCAGTGACCGCTGTAAGTAATTTTACTGGAACAGGAAATCTACTGGAGGTCGACAGCAGGTACAGGATTTTTTGCATCAGTTTGCACATAAATTTTATTTCATCCCTTAGAAACGCGTAAGACTGATGAAGAAACCGCCAAAATTTCTGAATCTGGATGTCCAGCTATGAGTCTTGTGATTAAAATACTGCGATAGAGCGAGGGTGTGTAGAGGTCAAGGCATTAGACTTCTATTGGAAGGAGAAGACTTCCAGTCCCACGTGGTTCTACTGATTTAGGGTTTTCTGTAGTTCCTTCTGAATCGCTCAGAGATTATGCAGGGATGGTTCACCGAAGAGGACGCGACCGAAGAAACTAAACCAGTGAACGCTCACAGCTTTGACAATGTCGTAATTTACGTGGAAATGTGCTCCCTATTGCAAGTATTTTTACCTGTCACTACGGTTGTGAACGCAGGTCTGCAAGCTATGGCTAATCAGGCGTGTAACTGCGTCCACATTCGGGTTATTCAGTCTTCATGTCAGCATTTTCTGAGAGGAGGGTTTTTCCACTTCTGATTTGCCTTACTCAACTTCCAGTGACTTGCCGGATCTGTCTGTCGAGTCAGGAACGGTGTAGGATTTATTGTTGGCAGCACGTATGTTCAGCCTGGCTAGCGGCAGAGTTATCTGCTTACCTGACTGGAAAGTTTTCTGCAGGTGCGCCGCAAGCCAGTGCAAGTGGACAGGCCGTAAGGGAAGCAACTGCGACGTATCCTTTGTTAAACATACCTTGCCATTTTCAAGACGCTGCTTTCACCCTACATTATTCCCGGAATTTCATTACCAGCACACTGTCTGATCAAAAATATGCGGATATTTATTAGTGGACATTAATATGGAGTGTGCTCACTCTTCGCCTTTATGACGGTTTGAAATCTGATGAGAACACTTTCAGTGAAGTGCCTGAAAGTCTGTGGAGGAATGACAGAACCATTCTTCCTCAAGAGCCGAAACCAGAGAAGACAGTACGTTGGACTTTGGGGTTTGGAGATAAGCTACATTGTAACTAATATCAAGGGTATTCCATAGTGCTCAGAGCCATTTGAACCATTTGAACCTGGTCTTAGTTTAGGTGTAGTTGTTTTTTTCCTGTTTCCACTTCAGAATTACGTCACCGAGAGTTTCACTTTGGCAGCTTTTGAAGGGTTGAAACGTCCTCAATTGATTTGTTGGTTAATTGACATCCAATGATTAGTCCAGGTTCGAAGTCACTGAGTCTGCTGTTGCTGCTTTTGCCGGCCGAAGTGGCCGTGCGGTTAAAGGCGCTGCAGTCTGGAACCGCAAGGCCGCTACGGTCGCAGGTTCGAATCCTGCCTCAGGCATGGATGTGTGTGATGTCCTTAGGTTAGTTAGGTTTAACTAGTTCTAAGTTCTAGTGGACTAATGACCTCAGCAGTTGAGTCCCATAGTGCTCAGAGCCATTTGTTGCTGTTTTTCAACTGACAACACAATACTCCTTGTCTCTAATCGAATGAAACTATGCGGTTGCAGGGATCTTTCCATGTCTCAAACATCTGTGATGTACATACTCAGACTGAATAGACGAATGAAAACTTGTACCAAGGCCGGGATTCGAACCTGGGTCTCCTGGGTAAACGCACTAGCTACTACGCTACATTGTCTCCTCTTGTACGGGCGAGTCCGCGTCTAGTGACATTCAGGGCCCATTGCGCTTTATATAGGAGTGTTCACATACTTTTGACTAGATAGTGCAAGTTCAGATAGTGCAAGTTCACAAGTATAAACGCTGTTAGTAACATGTTCTTTTTTCGGAAGGGGGAAGGAGGGGAGGGTAACGTCATGACCCCTATGCCATCTACCACTCCCCACACTTTTTTCTTTCGCTCAGACTGATACGATGAATGTTGTGGGGAGAGAGAGTCACATTTGGCCACCGCGAGATCCAAACTCACTGCTGTTTAGTTACACATTAATAAAGGAACGTTTGCTGACTGCGTGTTGTCTTACATTTCAGGATTGGTTACGAGCACTCTCGTTGGGTCAGTCCCAGTTTCTTTAGAACGAGATGCAGATGATGGACACTACGTGCCGGAAGAACAGTAGGCTTACACACGGAGACACGGGCTGGTGAGCGCCCGCCAGCCCTGTAGCAGGTCGGGTGGGCCGCGGAGAAACCCGATCGGGCGCTGTTGTACATAAACATCGCCGCGCCGCCCACGACAAATACGGCGGACCTTCCTCGGCGGTGGCCTGGCCGCCGCTCCGGGAAATATTTGTTCAGAGGCAGCTCAGCCCAGCAGACCACAGGCGCCGACCGCGCTGCCTTTCTCACAGAGTCGTGCCTGCCCGCCACCTCACACGTACAGTATCATACCCTTTGTGCGAAGTTCAGTCGCGAAAACCTGCAGTTGCTACAAGAATCGTTTGCCATGCAGAACAAGCCATTACAGTTACGAATTTTGTCGGCAAGATATCAGCTGGTGCTCACAAAGAATAAATGGTTCAAATGGCTCTGAGCACTATGGGACTTAACTTCTGAGGTCATCAGTCCCCTAGAACTTAGCACTGCTTAAACCTAACGACACCACACACATCCATGCCCGAGGCAGGATTCGAACCTGCGACCGTCGCGACCGCGCGGTTCCAAACTGAAGAGCCTAGAACCGCTCGGCCACTCCGGCCGGCTCACAAAGAATAGGTATATCAGAAATTTAGATGTAAGTGATACTAAAGGCGATGCGAGATAATCACAAGGAGATGAAGCAATGGCCTCAATAAGAATGTTGTACAGAACGGCTAAAATAAAAGCTGGCTGCCGCAAGCCCTGTCACCAGAGATGGTTGGGCTTACCTGACCGACAGATTCTTATGAATGTGACAGAGGGGGGGGGGGGGGGAAGGATGTGGAATAAGTGTTGGGGACCGCGCTGACCACATTCAGGTAACCAGCGGAATGTCAAGAGTAGGTGGTAGCCTCCCTCCCCACAGAAGTAATGTAAATACCGTATAAAGCAATAACTCTGGGTAGCCATGCGTCTTAACGCATTACTACTAAGACTCGCCGAGGCGAGCTTGACCCGGATAGAATCCGCCTCGCGAATTAACGACGATGGCTTGTGATGCGGTTGGCGAGGATGTGGTTTGTAGGCGTTTCCCACATCCCACTAGGTAAATACCAAGCTGGTACCCACGTCGCGCTCACGCGAAAACATTTAGAACACGTTCTCACACTCGCACATGTAACCAACTGTAGAAACAGACAGATGGGTACACAGACTCCGTTCTCGGGGTTGAATAAAAGATTGATGACCTTCAATGTTTAGCTTCTTCAGACCCTTAATCAACAAGGACGTATAAAGCACAACAGTGCATCCCACATATGGCAGGCTAGTAAGAAAAAAAAAACGCAAGTGAAAAAGCGGCAATTTTTTGTTTGTGTCGTTGAGAAATACCTATGAAGTGCCAAAACGCGCTCGAGGAACCTCACATCTCCATCTCGGAAATTGTCCACTTCAGGGCAGCTGTGTCAGTTTTTCTGCATTCTAGTTCATGATTCGCCACGGTAATGACAGTGTCACTTCAGCGTTCTATTGGCAGGTGTGTGTGTGGGCCATTCAAGTAGAATGGCTCATTCTGCGTTGTGACAAGTTTTATTTGTAATGTAAGCTGAATGTAATTTTTAACATAATTGATTATTACAATATCGGTGTCTGTACAGCGTCTATATCTTACAAGACAATGTCCTTCAGAGATGCTTCACGTCTGAAAGAACAGGCACTGTTTGGACGATTACAGCTGTTGAAAATATTACGAAATTTCATGCGTTGCGGAGTACAAGAAAAGAAAGGAAATTCCTGTTATAAAGAAAGTTGATACAGAACCCCATATTTCGGTGAAAAGTATTCCTGCATTGTATCCAGATTTGTGATTCTATGTTTTCGTAAACTGTGTTCCTTAAATGGTACCTAATTATTAAATTGTATTAATTTCATATATTACAATTTTCCTAATACAAGAATTTTAACTTGTTTTTCATTATATATTTGAAATTAAATATTAATTTTGCCTGATGGAGGTTCGGATGCTGTATTATATTACAAAGTATATATATGTTATTTAGGGTGAAAAGGGAGCGAAAGTATTACATGAGGGGTCATAAAGAAAACAAAAATGTTTCTAGAATATCAAGATAAACGATAAATCAAAGAACTAATCAGCAACTACCTGATAACACGTCACATTAGTCGCGAACAGATATCTGTTTGTCCATATTACTGTTATATGAAATACGATGGAATTTACTGCCAAATTTACATATTTGAAATTTAAAAGATGCTTATACTATTTCAATATAAGTTTCGTAGAACTCCTTAAGTCGATTTTTCTCAAATATAGCGTTTCGGAGTTGCGTCATGGCTCTTGTTGGGGTGCGGTATAATGTGTTCAGTTTCTTTCGTTTTATAGTTGCGCTACTCCGAAGTAGTTTTCGTTTTGTGGTTACTAATACACTACGTTGGAATTACCAAAAAAACATTGCAAGTAATGATATTAGAGTTTACTACAGAATTTCCAAAACAGTGGCACAGACACACCTGCCTCTTTGGCAGGAGCAGAAACTCGCTCTATAAGAAGGAGCTAAGTAGCAGGGATAACAGTTGTAAATTTAGAATAACAACACATAAGTCAATGTAAAACTATAGATGAAAGCAGTTGTATTTCTTAGCTGCTGTACGTCTCTTTGTACAAGATGCGTTCTAAAATAAACTTGCCGGAAAAATGAAAACCGATGAAGAAATAGTAATACCATTCTCTCTTCTCCTTTCGAAAAGACCTCGCAAGGCTCAAATGTAACGACCGACCGCCGTGTCATTCTCAGCCGACAGGCATCATTGGATATGAATATGGAGAGGCATGTGGTCAGCACACCACTCTCCCGACTGATGTTAGTTTTCGTGACCTGAAAAGCTAGTGTACAGTCATGCAGTTCCTCAATTGGTCTCGCAAGAGCTGAATGCACCCCGCTTGTCAACAGCGCTATGCAGACACGAACGGTTACTCATCCAAGTACAAGCCAAGCTCGATGGTGCTTAACTTCGGCGATCTGACAGGAAGCGGTGTCACCACCGAGGCAAGGCCGTTGGCGTAATGTCATTGCCTGTGGAATATAGAGGTATCTGTATAAGAGCGCTGACACCACAAACCTGCCGCTAGAGGGACACGGGCGCACATCCACGTGTCATCCATGCAAGCGCACGCACTCGTCGATCGTCACTTGGACTAAGGCGTGCTGAAAATGGTGAAATGGAGGCTTCTGAAGAAGAGCACAGGGTGTCACGCGTTTAGCGGAAGCGGTGGAGGGAACGGAAATTCATCGAAGTATGGCGCGAGTGAACCGAGAGTACTGCGTGTCCGTTGCAAGGGACAAGGCGCGGCAAAAGTGATTCAAGGAAGGAAGGATGTCGTTGGGCGATGACGCACAATGTGAAATGCCATACCGCATTATGGATACCATTGTCCAGCAGGTGGCTGTCCTCATTATTAACGACCGGAGAGTTTCGCTGACAGCCATTGCCCCAGAGGTCGAATTGAACGTCAGAACTGCAGCGGACGTGCAGTGCTCTCCGTACGCTTGCGCCGTTTTCGATGAATTTTCGATCCCCGCGTACCTTCCGCTGTGAGAAAACGCACGACACTCCTTTTCTCTTCTTTTTAAGCCTTCTTTTCTCTGTTTTCAGCATTACTGAGCACAGTATTCGGGTCGACGTGCGCACGCTCTGCCGCGCGGGATTAGCCGAGCGGTCTAAAGCGCTGCAGTCATGAACTGAGAGGCTGGTCGCGGCGGAGGTTCGAGTCCTCCCTCGAGCATGGGTGTGTGTGTTTGTCCTTAGGATAATTTAGGTTAACTAGTGTGTAAGCTTAGGGACTGATGACCTTAGCAGTTAAGTCCCATAAGATTTCACACACATTTGAACATTTCTTGTGCATGCTCTGTCTTCATGTTGGTGTGCACCCAAGACCTCCAGTGGCGAGTTTGTGGTCTCAGCACACTTACACTAACCATATCTTCTTCCGTAGGCTATGGCATTACGATCCCTTCAGCGGTTTTCATTTCATAGCCTCATGCTCTTTCTGTTTGAATGCACCTTATAGAATTATGTAATTCCGATCTAAAAAAGAAAATGGCGCTGACGATAATGTAATTTTGAAGAGGCGGCGAGTAAACACTATTACTGTGAAACGAGTACCCCTTGAGTACCATAAATCTGGTACTCTTGAAGTGAATGATTTAGTCGCCTGTATCTTGGGGGCGACGTCTCCAGACATGTCTTCGGAGATCATCGGAGTTCAGTTCGAGGCAGGACTCATCACAGAAGACTCTTTTACCCTGTCAATTAGATTCCAGGCCGGAGACGTCTCTGGAGACACCCTGGAGAGTGGTGGGGTACCAATTTGACAGTCGCTCGCCATACGTGCCGACAACAAGGGGTGATGGTCTGGGGTGCCATGTCCTTTCATAGCGTCACCCTTTACTGTGCGGCGGTATGTCGACGATATTCTACGTTCCGATTTGTTGCCCTTCGTAGCAAGCCATCCTGGGCTTACGTTTCTGCAAGACAATGCCCACTCACACACAGCGAGAGTTTCTGCCGCTCGTCTTCGTAGTTGCCAAACCCTACCTTGGCCAACAAGGTCGCCGTATCTCTCCCCACTTGAGAAAGTTTGGAGCATTTTGGGCAGGGCCCACCAACCAGCTCGGGATTTTGACGATCTAATGTGTCAGTTCAACAGAATTTGGCACGATATCGCTCAGGAGGACACCCAAGAGCACTATTAATCAATGCGAAGCCGAATAATTGCTTGTCCAAGGGACAGAGGAGGACCAACGCGGTACTGGCTTGCTCAAGTTGTGAAGCTCGAATAAACCATTCATTTTTCTGAATATGTAATCATTTGTTTGTCTGTACCTGTACATCCATCCACCGGTTGCCGTTCCACTCGGATAACGCTTCGAGGTGCGCCCTTGTCTTTTTTCCGTAGAGTGTACGTAGTGAAAGGTATGTGACGCTTTTGGAAGGTTTAATAATGATGATAATTCCTAAAATCTGCTTCTGATCTCCTTTACGAATGTACGTCTCATGCCTTTACGACCTCAGAAGGATACGATGCGGTCTACCCTCTTCCGATATATTCTGAAGTGTATAGGTGGGACGCCGTCACATCCGTGAGCTGCGCGTTGAGAACAGGTTGTGGCGCTGTGATGGACTGCTGGCGTGACTTATTTTGGCAAGGCACTCGCTGCTTACAACCAATTAGCGGCCACTGCGATGTTTATGGCTTCAGCGAATGATTGGCCCGTGGGAGGAAGGTCTGCCTCAACTCAGGCCCCCATCACTGTGCCAGGAGGCGGAGCAACTACAGGTGCAAAAACGAGAAAACTGAAACACTTGCATGCCACGAGTGCAAGTTTTGCTCCTTTGACTGGTGATCAGAGGTAGTAATACTGCCTCCGCCTTCATCGAGGTTACCGTCTTTTTTACTCTACCTTTATAAAACAAACTCGACGGAAAGAAAATAAATGGAAGAGAAGCGATAGAAGATTCTGCAAGTTAATTGCCATAATATTTGACATAATTCGTGACACGATCGTTTACCGGAACAATTTAGATGTGCGGCCGTCGAATGCAGAACCCCCTGCGACTCATAGCCTGAGAGAATAGCTTCTTAAAAGTGGAAATTATTATGTTCCAGACCTATAACCGCTGTACTGCGGCGTTATCGGCACCAACTCGATCCTACTTGCGATATCTTTACAAGGCAGTATCACCAAAGTTATCGAGGTTTAAAAGTAGACGTTTTAGATGTCTGATATTAAGAATACGAGGTTTGTTATTTGACATCACACACATTCAAGCCCGAGGCAGGATTCGAACCTGCGACCGTAGCGGCCGCGTGGTTCCAGACTGTAGCGCCTAGAACCGCTCGGCCACTTCGGCCCGCTCTGTCCATGTGCTGTGTGATCCTTGTGTGTTGCAGGCTTTGTGACTGACGCAGCGTTCTTAAGCAGTAGAATGGTCCGGTATTCATGTCGGGAACAACCGTAAATGGTTTTTGCGTACGGCCAAGCAGACCGAAACGGTCGGGAGACAGCACGACTATACCAAAACAAGTACCCTCAGAGACATCAACCACATCACGCAACATTTCAAATCCCTTTTGGGCGTTTGTGTGATCATGGGTCCTTTCAGGGAGACGAACGAGCAGATAAGAGGCGGGCTGAGTAAACACAGATTCGGAGGACCGGGTTGTGCACGATATTGATACGAACCCTAGCACAACGTCCGGGGAAGTGGTCCTCCAACATGGTGTAAGCAAAAGTACGATTATGTGTATCCTGCATGACAACCGCTGATATACCTATCACCTGCAATCCCACGGAGTTTGTTTTGAACAGTAGCGATGTTAACAAAACGACTCTGGTATAGACAATGTTTCATTAATGTGTGACGAATCTGAGCTGATTTTGGGTTTATCATTTTGACGATGTTAAAAAATGGCTCTAAGCACTATAGGGCTTTACATCTGAGGTCATCAGTCCCCGAGACATAGAACTGCTTAAACCTACCTAACCTAAGGACATCACACACATCGATGCCCGAGGCAGGATTTGAATCTGCGACCGTAGTAGCAGCGCGGTTCCGGACTGAAGCACCTAGAACCGTTGACGATGTTCCTGTAGCCACATTGTATTAGCACATGTTTCTAAAACAGGTCTAAAGATGTTCATTGCTGACCGAAATCGATAGTCTAAGGATATAACATTTTGTGATCATAGACGAAAATAAAAAAAAAAAAAATGTAATCCCACGGAGGCCACTTTGAACATCTGTGATGACGTGATGGGATGCAGCTCTGTACTGTGTTTAGGGACGATGTGCTGTCGTCGCACGCACGCTGTGCATTTCCGAACACATGCGGCGTGGGGTAGCCCTGCGGTCTGGGGCTCCCTGGGATGGTTCGCGCGGCTCCCACCGTCGGAGGTTCGAAACATCCCTAGTAGGGCGTGTGTGTGTGTGTGTGTGTGTGTGTGTGTGTGTGTGTGTGTGTGTGTGTGTGTCTGTGTTTTGTTCTTAGCGTAAGTTAGTTTAAGTTAGATTAAGTTGTGTACACGCTTAGGGACCGTTGACCTCAGCAGTTTGGTCCCATAAGATCTTACCACAGATTTTCATAACAACTTTTTTCCTCCATTTTCAGTCAGGAATCCGTACCTGCAGTTAGTCGGTTTTCTTAATTTTGACGACGTATATGTTTAAATCTTAGTGGTACCCTACAGACCGTACCAATATGAATGAAATCGACTAGAAAATGTTTCTACGATACCCTCGTGTGAGCGTCGATGGTGCCATTGAGGAGTAGAGCATGTGAGGCCGACTGCTTCTCCTACACGAAGGAGAGAGGGAGGGGAGAGGAGAAGAGATAGGAGGGAGGGTGAGAGAGGGGAGAGAGAGAGAGAGAGAGAGAGAGAGAGAGAGAGAGAGAGAAGAGAGAGAGAGAGTGAGAGAGAGAGAGAGAGAGAGAGAAATGGAGGGAGAGGTGGAGGGAGGGAGGGAGGGGGAGAGGCAGGGGGGAGAGGGAGAGAGGGAGGGAGAGAGAGAGAGAGAGAGAGAGAGTGAGTGAGAGAGAGAGAGAGAGAGAGAGAGAGAGAGAGAAATGGAGGGAGAGGTGGAGGGAGGGAGGGAGTGGGGAGAGGCAGGGGGGAGAGGGAGAGAGGGGGAGAGAGAGAGAGAGAGAGAGAGAGAGAGAGAGAGAGAGAGCCACGGTCGGGTGCGAACGCGTCCGCACGCTCCTCACGCCCGCCGCCTCGGACGCGACACGGGCCCGGGCGTCGGCGGCGCGGGCGTGGCAGTATACCTGCCATAATGTGACGGCTTTACACGCGAGCCGGCGCGACTCTGGGATGAATCAGTGGCCCCGCATCGGCATGCTGGCCGCGGACAGCGGCACCCCCGCCGCCAGCGGCGAAGATGCCGGATTAGCCATGCGAGGCGCACTGCTGGTGTTTCTTGCCCCATCTACATCTAAAGGCGCGGCCTACGTGCGGGCCCACACCCGGAGACCGCCAGGTGTCTCGCTGCCGCATCTGCAGGCAGGTGGTCGCTCTCACAGCTTCCACGCTGGGCATCTGCCGTACTGTTCGAGCCTTGTTGACGTCAATCGTTATAAACAACTCATTCCCTTGTAACAGTGCAAGTGACTGGATGGGGTTCAGGATAACGGCTACTGCACTCTCGTATCGGAAGAGAAAAGAGGACTATCAGAAAACCGCAGAGAAAGAAAGCAGGAGCATTTTAAATACGGTGCAATCCAATAAGCCTAAAAATTAAATGGACAGGTAACCTGCAAAATAGTGGAAAAGTACAGGCGAAAGTCTATTTGTGGCCTTCACTAGAAAGAGGAACAATTCAGTGCACATTAGCTATGACATCCAAGCATGACTAAGTCACACTTATAAAATACTAGCGAACCAGGCAGTAGTCCGTAATTCCTAAATATGTATGGGTATTGCACTTACACACATCAAAAAACGTTTTGCATCACACCAGTTTCCAGAACTGAAGATAGACGTTGACTGTGGATATTGTGTCACGGACACAGTCCCTTTGGCTGTTCAGAGATGTCACTAAAGCCGCCCATGCTTGAGCAGCGCCTACTAGACGGAGGGGGTCCGACAGCCGATCAGTTCCAGTCATTCCACCAGGAAGGAGGTACACGGCTCGTGTTGTCTGATCGCGTCCGCATTGTTATTTTGTGCCAGGGAGGGCTCTCAACAAGGGAAATGTCCAGGCGTCTCGGAGTGAACCAAAGCGATGTTGTTCGGACATGGAGGATGTACAGAGAGACAGGAACTGTCGATGACATGCCTCGCTCAGGCCGCCCAATGGCTACCTACGGATTATGGCTCGGAGGAATCCTGACAGCAACGCCACCATGTTGAATAATGATTTCCGTGCAGCCACAGAACGTCGTGTAACGACTCAAACTGTGCGCAATAAACTGCTTGATGCACAACTCACTCCCGGCGTCCATGGCGTGGTCCATCTTTGCGACTACGACACCATGCAGCGCGTTACAGATGGGCCCAAAAACATGCCGAATGGATCTCTCAGGATTGGCATCTAGTTCTCTTCACGGATCAGTGTTGCATATGCCTTCAACCAGACAGTCGTCGGAGATGTGTTTGGAGGCCACCGGTCAGGCCGAACGCCTTAGACACACTGTCCAGCGAGTGCAGCAAGGTGGAGGTTCCCTGCTGTTTTTAGGTGCCATTATGTGGGGCCGACGTACGCCGCTGGTGGTCATGGAAGGCGCCGTAACGGCTGTACGATACGTTAATGCCATCATCCGATTGATAGTGCAACCATATCGGCAGCGTATTGGCGAGGCATCCGCCTTCGCGGACGGCAATTCGCTCCCCCATCGTGCACATCTTGTGAATGACTTCCTTCAGGATAACCACATCGCTCAACTAGAGGGGCCAGCATGTTCTCCAGACATGAACCCTATCGAACATACCTGGTATGGATTCAAAAGTGCTGTTTATGGACGACGTGACCCACCAGCCACTCTGAGTGATCTACGCCGAATCACCGTTGAGGAGTGGGACAATCTGGATGAACTTGTGGATGATATGGCACGACGACTACAGGCGTGTGTCAATGCAAGAGGACGTGCTAAGGGTTATTAGAAGTACCGGTGTGTACAGCAATCTGGACCAATGCCTCTGAAGGTCTCGCTGTATCGTAGTACAACACGCAATGTGTGGCTGTCATGAGCAATAAAAAACGTGGAAATGATATTTATGTTGATCTCTATTCCAGTTTTCTGTACAGGTTCCGGAACTCCCGGAACCGAGGTGATGCAAAACTTTTTTTGATGTGTGTATGTCCTAATCTCTTTAGGTCAATCTCCACTTCCATCTGTCTATCACCTCCTCCCTCCTCCCTCCCTCCCACCCTCTCTCTCTCTCTGTCTCTCTCTCTCTCACTATCTCCACTCCCTCCCCTCTCTAAATCTGCTCCTCTCCCCTTCCCTCCATCTCCTCCATCCTCCTCTCCACTTACATTTCCACCCCCTTCCTTTCTGTCTACCTTCTCTCCCCTCCTCATTCTGATCTCGAGGCTCGTCGATTGGTAGCATATAGGAAAAGGAACCATTGACTGGGAATAGAAGTTGCTCCAAACGATGTAATAAATCGGTTGGGATAATTCAAATACGAGGTATGAGAGAGACCTCTCCCGCTCCTGGAGCTTTGAGGATAGTAGCTTCAATGACAGCGAATAAAAAGTTCTCTGGTTTCCAGCCGCATCAAGGGAGAACATTTCATTCAATGTCACCGGTCCGCGGCTCGTGAACTAGTGGCCAGCGTTGCTGCTTCTGGATCAAGAGGTCCTGGGTTCCAATCCCGATCGAATCGGGCATTTTCTCTGCCCGGGGACTAGCAAGTGTACGTGTTGTTATCGTCATTTCATGATCATTCGCGAAAAGTGGCGTGACTGGACGTGAATAGATTGGGATTTTGTACGGGCGCTGATACCCACGCAATTGAGCACCCCACAAACCAAATATCATCATCATCATGAATGTTACCACCGCGAGACTCTGTACTCTTATATTGACAGAATATCGCATTGTTTTAATTGCGAAGGATCACAAAATTTCAGACAATTCAGATTCCCCAGTAATATTCCGCTCAAAAGCCGATACAACTTTCCTGTTCCTTGTAAAAACCGATAGCGAGGAAAAAAAACAAAACAGCACATTGGTAATGCATAGAATTTTTGTTTAAAAATACGTAAGTAGAAGGAAAACATAATTTGTCTGATGTTTTAAATGCCCTGATATCGTCGGTAACACTGACAGAGGAAAAAAACGACGCAGCACATTTTCACAGCACAGCAAAACATTTTTTTCTATATAGTCGGTTTCAACAGTAAGCTCGTACATTGTTTTTTTTAAAAAAAATATATAGCCTAGGCCGTCTGAATGAGTATTAGAACATCGCGAAGTAAATAGCATAAGAACATTTAGAGATTTTTGTTAACAATATTTCCCTATAATATATATTATATATATTTGCACTTTACAATAAAATTATTGCCTATGTCTGTCCAAATATTTAGTAAAGTCTCGTTTAAAAAATCTAATTAAATCGGTCAAGAGTTTTTCAAGAAGATGTCCTCAGCAGATGTGGATTAAACGAGGGGCTTCAACAACAAGTTCATCTGAACGTGACATTATAGCCCAGAATATTTTAATAGGTTTGACATTTTCTGCCGTAAATGTTTACATTTTACAATAGTTTACATATTTTGGGTACATAAAGACCGAAATGTACAAAACTTGTTTAAAAAGTTGGGCGTAGTGGATGTGTAGAGAGCGTATAGACAAAAAGGTTGGTAAATGATATAAAATTGCATCAAAACAGCCAAAACACTGACTGCAAAAAAAAAAAAAAAAAAAAAAAATTCAACCTCTACAACTGGTATTACGCCTGTTGTACCATTGTGGTAATAAGTCAGGAAGTCATTGCACGTAACAACTGTCACATAGAAGAATGAGTGCATTGTAAACGTTTTGTTGCACCACTTTCTCAAACATACCACTTGCAACTTTATTCTCTATCCTGAGTGGGATGGAGTAGCAGTTAAAAAGTAAGTAAGTCTGGGTTTATCAACGAATTTTCATTCTGCTACGGAATAAACGCTGATCTGAAAGTGGTTCCCAGATTAAAACTGTGTTTCGGACCAGGACTCGAATCCAGCATTTTTGCATTTCTCAAGGTCAGGTTTTAATGTTTCATCGAAGGTGAGATGATTGTAGCACAAGCTCCTATTGGTCAATGGGAAGAAAGAGAAGAAATTCTTTCAAAGCGCGGGGGACAGCTTTTTCGGTAGCAGGCGAACTCGGAGGAGAGCCGTGAAGTGACATCCTGACAAACGTGCAATGTAATTAACGTATTCCGATCAATCTCAGATAAGCTCTCTTTTACAAAAGTAATTATATACTTTATGATGAAGTTGTCAGTGTGACGTAGTAAAACAATGGAAATTGTGGACATTCATCATGCTACAACGGCGTGATGACTATGTTTTCACGTTTAGTGAAATTAACACGAGAGGTAATAAAGGCATTCAAATTGGTGCCTTGTACAGGATACCAAGGTGACAGAGAGCTGTCACAAGCAATTACTGACGAGGCAGCCTCTAGAATTTTATGAAATGGTGGTATGTAATTGTTTCAGAGCATAGCTCATGAATTATGCAATGTTTCACGTTGGCGCGTGGATCACTGCGTCCGGTATACATAAGCTGCTTATCATGGTCTCCTACGAGGAACAAAGAAGAGGTTGTCTGTCTGGGGAACGGTGTCGAGGTACAAGGGCGAAAAAGGCAAGCAAGTCAGATGATGATGCCGTAAACACAATATTGAGCAACTACTCCAAAACGATGTTCTTTTATTCTACTATTATCCGTTAGGTGCTTATTGTAACCGTTATGATATAAAATTAAGCACGTTGGTATTTATTTCGTTACATAAACAACACGCTGAACGTGTGCTGTATAAAAGATTTTATTTGCAAATCGTATGGAGGCTTTACGGCGTATGAGATAAGTGCTGCACCTCTTCAAATAATCTTCATATTACAGTCAACTATTAAAAACCAAGATCTTATCACAAATATGCTGCTGGTCTAAAACCATCAGTTTACAGTTCAGTTACTTCTCGTAGAGTTAACAGCTGGTGCTCACGTTATTGATGGAATCATAAAAATAAGTACAGATGACAAGATATTCGGCCACTATAAGGGACGAGAGGATACGAACGACGTAGTCCGATTGATCGCAGATCCTTTTATTATTCCTACTGGTTCATTGAAAACAGTGTTAAGCACTTTACTTATGCATTAAATCGTTATTTACTAGTTATGCTACAAGCCATAATCGTACGGGACTCTTACGTAGGTAAAGCTCCAGTTTGAGAGAGGATGTAATTCTGTATGCTATATTTGTCATTAAGAATAGAATTCATTCGAAGCGCGTGGCATCTTAATGTTATTTGTTTAGAACTCAGTGTTAATTGTCAACAGTGTAATCGTTTCAACACAGTCGTAATGCTTATACAAGTTATATCAGAGAACACGGTCAGCTCTCACTTTATTGGTTGTCTTTGTCTCTGCGCAGAGTCGCAGTTTTTCCCTGGCTGGTTGCTTGCTTTCTTTCCTTTCTAAGGTCGCTGTTCTGTGTTTGTGTTTCACGGTATGTCTTTCTTGCGCATTTTCCAGCTTCTCTAAAGCATTTGTCCGAAACATTAATACTGCGAAGAGCTATAAAAATTGTAACGTTAATCGTTTCTCGTCCATTTAATATTGTTGTCCGTAGAACCTAATGTGTTCGTTCCCTGGTTGATTCGATGTGTCACATACTTTTAATCATTCCAGTCGGTACAGGCCATCTGAGAACTTACGACCAATTATTTTGAGAAGGATCCAGATATTGGCCTCTTTTTGTGCTACATCTCTTCAGTCGAAGGATTTCACTTTTACTGAGCTGTATTGTGGAGTGTAAAAAACAGGCCAACCAATTTGTCCAACTGAACTTGCTGTGATGTGACATTATTCTTCATTTTAAAAAGAATGGTCTAAGATATCAAACCCAGGTTTCCGACAAGTTATTCTGTATGGTCAAAGCTCTCATCTATCGCTAAATTTGAGCATTTGTAGTTTGCTTGGATAAAACCATGTACTTTTTTCTGCCACCATTCGAGGTCATTCGAAAAGAAGAGTTTGGTTATGTGACACTTAGCTATTATTCCAATGGAAGTTTTAGGAAAAACAGACGTACAAGCAGTCCCACGAGACGTGGACACGATTTTTCCCTACGTTTTCCTCCCTGATTATGATCATGAAGACCTCTGGAAATTATTTATTAATGAGAAAAATGTCAATTTGTACCGCGGTTTGGTGTAAACGTTCAATGGTAAGTTACTCTATAAGTGGGCAAGGAAGTCAGTTCAAAGGCCACGAGGACTTAAGGACCCGACACCTCCAATAAGACGATGACCAGTACTGCGCTGTTTAGACTACAGGTCAGAAATGGAGCTACTAGGAGTCTAATTTTCGGGTCGCATACTTCACAAATCAAGGCGCCGCTGTTACAGCAATGTTAACGGGCTTTCTTCGTTACCACTGTAGTTCGGTGAGCATGACGAGTGTGAGAACTGTGGCTCTACGGTCGCTTCATACTCGTCCACATCGTTCCTCTTACTGAAGCATGCAGGAGTGTCAGGCTACTAGTAACATATTGCTAGTAAGGAGGTTGCTGTTGCTGTTGCAAAGTAGCACTGACAAGACGGCTGAGATGGTCTTTAACGAAGCTGTGTTTTGTGGCACTGTGGAGGTGTAAGACGAAAATTAATTGCGGCATGGTACATAATTGCAGACGTGTTCCATTAGAGGAGGGTTGATACCTGGAGTAAGTTTCATGCTACAGTCCACGCTTCAGACGAAAAACATACCAATTTCGACCAATGTTTGTATTTTTATTTTTCCACCTTCACCATGAGAAAACTTACGGACTGCGTCAAACGAGAGTGGGCACAGAGCAACGTCACTGTTAAATCTTCGCGACAGGAAAGCGCGCTACTTCTGTAGTCATTTGGTCATGACAACTTGCGTTTATTGGCTAACAGCGAGTCGAGTAGATTATGATTGTTCTCTGTAATTTATTTTAGTAATCAGTCACCATTTAGAGATTGCATTTTAGCCTCATGTTTTCTGGTTCAGTCGTTACAAACACGTTGACGCCTCAGACGTGTGCATACGCCAGTGTAATTGTTACATATTATCTGAACAGTTATTAAATATACAATAATTTTACAGCATTCTTCGAAAAAGTTTTATCTATGTAAATGTATGTAGAAACAGAATAATGTTAACTGCTAACCAGCCAGTCTTTGTATCGAACATGCTTCTGTCATTTAGGCAGGTAGGACATTCTGTGACATTCCAACTTGCACTTTAGGACGGATATTGTTGTGTACATAGTTCCGCATAGTCAGCGCGTACACAACTTTCCCACTAGAGTGCGCCCCGCTAAGCACAACAGCGCAGGCGCAGCGCTCGTCCGTCTCCGCACTACGAGATGGCGCTGCCTTAGAGACGGACCAAATTCTGCTTCCGCCGATCCGTGTATTAATATGTAATGCAGCCAATGAGATTGCTGCTAACGTAGAACCTTTTCTCCTCGCGGATCACACTCGCGCAGTGATACCTGAGTGCGCGAGGTATTATAACGAGTGTACAGACCTCAGATTAGTCAGTCTGCATTTGTCTGCACCAGTCTGTAGTCAAGTTCCAGTCTGCACCTAAGAAGATTATCATATTCCTTCACATAGCCATGAAGATAAATGTATAGACACTTTGTCAAGTATCAGAGATATGTGAGAATAAGATTAACATACCAAGACCAAAACTTCAGAATGTCAATTGTAAATAGCATCCAGAATCAAGTTACGTAATGTTTATGCTTGTTATTATTTTAATAAATGTGTGTGAAAATTAATCAAGTTCTGACCTAATGGCAGAAGATAAAGACGCCACGATAAGACCACGAGACATATTGCTGACACTCGCCTACTTCGTTAGAGCGACAAGTCAAATAATCTGGTGGTGTGTGTACCGAAGGTCTTACAGTACGCACACCACAGATATAAACCCGAAATCATGACTGTGTGAGATCAATGAGCAGTGGTTTACAGTTTAATGGAAGAAATTTGTTTCAAAACGGTTGCATGTTTAGCAGGAATGCCGCGAGTCCGCGGTTATATTTGCGAACACGTGTACTCGCTCTCATTTCTGACTGAATCGAGTCCACGTATACTCGACAGCAGCCTCGGGTGACGGGTGGGCTGCAACGAAGACCCACGAGTCGAGCCTAGGGGCATACGAAGACGGCGAGTTCGGAGATGACGTTACAGGACTCGTTGGAGAGTTTAAAGCGAATATGCAGAACTCATTTCTGATCTCTACTTCAGACCAACCTACGCGTTGACGACAGCTTTTCCTTTATCTCAGAATAGAGGTTCACCTAGATGCATTCAAGCGTATATTTGCACCAGAAATGTATTAACGGTCGCCGACTATTTGTCTTATTTGTTCCACAGCCGACTGCAGAGCGCTCACGCCACAGTCGGAAGGCCGGGCATACAATGGGAAGCGCCCGCTCTGCGCGCTTAGCAATGGACGGCCCGTTGCGCAAGCAGGTGACACACGCCGGCGCCGTCACCGCTCGCCGGCCAGGAATGTGACTCTCGGCCGGCGAGGCTACCGCGCACCGCTTCTCCGGCCGCCGTGGAAGCAGCCACTGCGCCGTTCCGTCTTTCGTCACAGCGACGACTGTCTTGAAGACAACCGTGTCGCCAAGGCTGCACGGCAACACCACCACTTAGTGAGACGACAGCGAGCTTGCGTGTGCACACACACGCAGAGCGAAACCACATCACGCGTAGAGTAAGACGGAAAACTGAGATTTGTCGCTTCGTCGATGTCGCAGTCATCAGAGATGGCCGGCCGCAGTGGCCGACGGTTCTAGGCGCTTCAGTCTCGAACCACACGGCTGCTACGGTCGCAGGTTCGAATCCTGCCTCGGGCATGGATGTGTGTGATGTCCTTAGGTTAGTTAGGTTTAAGTAGTTCTAAGTCTAGGGGACTGATGTCCTCAGATGTTAAGTCCCATAGTGCTTAGAGCCATTTTGAACCATCAGACATGGACACGAGCAGGAAATGAGTCGGGTGGGACAAGAAGTCGATTGTAGCCGTTCCACAGGATCAAACAGTTAACGGAAAGCTCGAAGAATCTTATTCAGGACGCCGGAGCGAAGAACTGAAGCTCGTTTGTGCCGAGTGAGAGTCCCAGACCAAACCACTGAAAAAAATAGTGAAGAGAGACAGGAATTATACACACTGAGCAAACACCAAGAGGCAACAACGGGAATGGGAGAACGAGATGCGAGTTTAATTTTGTCCATTGCTGTCAGTGCTGCTGCTGCGGTTGTATCACCTTCGCAAAAAAGAAAACAAATGACTTTAGTCACAAATCGTGATTTTTTAATTTCGATACACGATCCATTTCGAGTCTACTGGACTCATCTTCAGCTGCTTTATCAGTCTGCTTCATTTAGTGTTGTACTGGTCCCGTTAAGAGAACATCGGTATATTACAAGGTGTCACATTATCACAATTTTACAAAACTAAGACAAAGGTGAATGTTTCCTGCAGTAGTTTCGTATTTTTAAACACAGTATGAGCAGACATCTTCATACACATATACACTTTTCGTCTCACAGCACATGTGTATACAAAATTCAAACCACCTACTTTGACTGGTTTGAGAAATGTGTTGTGAGACAAAGAGCTTGTGTATGTACATAAATATGTCTTCTCAAACCGTGCGTTGGAACTATGTAACCACTCCAGTACACATTAATTTATTTTCCAGTTTTGCGTAAGTTTTGTAATAATTGTAGTCACAATATGCCCTGCTGTGCTGTACCTGTGTACTCTTTAACAAGAGCAGTGGTAACCAAAATTCAAAAAATTGGCACTTGAAGATGAGCCACCAGAACTTGAAATGCGTTGTATATTGAAACAAATAGCACGATCTGTGACTGAATGTGTGTTTTTTTCTTTTTTTTTTGGGCAAAAGAGAAGTGATCGATTTGAAAACGGTGTAACGGAGAGAAAGAGAGACTTTTCGGTCTACTGCTCAAACTATATGTTGAAGAAGTAATGAAAGAAAATAAGGAAAGGCACATGGAATGGGATCAAAATTTGTGATACAAGGTGATCAATCGGAAGATTCGCCTGTGGCATTGCCATCCTCAGTGAAGTGGGGAAGAATTACAGAACCCGTTGAATGGAATGAAAAGTCAAATGAGCTTAGAATATAGACTGAAAGTAGACCAGAGGAAGACAAAATTATTGTGGAGCGGCAGAAATGAAATTAAACTTAAACATCGGAATTGGGAACCATGTCGTCAAGGAACTCTAGCTGGGAAGCAAAATAACGCGCACGACGGACGCAGCAAGGAGGATATAAGAAGCAGACTATCTCAGCCAAAGATGACATTATCTCTAGTAGAAATCTACTAATGTCAAACAAAAAAATCTTAATTTGAGAAATAAATTTCAGAGCCTGTAAGTGTTGAGCTCAACAGTATATGGAACTGAATCACGCACTATGAGAAACCAGGAAAAGAAGAGAATCGAAGCGTTTAAGACATGGTATTACAGAAGGTGTCAAAAAATTTGGTGGCCTGATAAGAATGAGGTGGTTCTCAGCAAATCGGCGAGGAAATGTGGGAAGCAATGTCTGTAGGGAGGGACAGGACGGTAGCACATCTGCTAAGGCAGAAGCGACTAACTTGTGCAGTATTAGAGGGAGCTGCAGACCGCAAAAATTGTAGGGGAAGACAGAGAGTGGAATATATTCCACCAATAACTGAAGAAATTGCTACTCTGAGGTGAAGAGGTTGTCACATGAGTTGTGGCGGGCAGTATCATACCAGTCAGGAGACTGATGGGCCAAAAACCGGACGCTCCATGTCAGATGGGGCGTTGTATATTTGAATTGTCTTTCCCCTTCCCCCCCCCCCCCCCCCACCGGAAGTGACGGAACTGTTATAGCCATTGCGGCACCTGTCTCAACACAACGACTTGGATGCCGGGAATTTGTAAGCTTCTACTGTGGTGTTTTAAGGTCGTTTGCGGGGCGGTACTTTCCCCCTCGTCGGCAGACACTCGTTCGCGAACACGCAGCACGTAAGGCTTGGGAAGCGCGCGGCGGTGACTACACGCAGCCCGGTGCGTGGGCGGCGGCGCGCTGACGCGTGGGCGGGTCTGCCGCTGATTCCCGTGCTGATTGATTCGACGCGCAGCGACGCCCTCCACCTGTCTTGCCGCGCTCGGCACGGGGTTCGGCGTGAAACAGCAGTATCACGGCTGTCAGCCCATTTGTATCAGCTAACTCGGCAGCCCGTAAGAGTGCACTTCAGACTGCTGGAGCAGCGTATTAATGTAATTTCACATTAGTTTAATATTTAATGTGGCTTTAGATTCTAAGATTAATTTCCTGCATGTTCCCTAATGAAGCCAGAAGCGACAGTTATAACACCGAATCCTTTCTATGCTCGGTTCTTTTTCAACATATTTACGCTTGTAATATCATTGACCAGCTCTTATAGCGTAACAATCAACCAGCTAACTTTCGAGACCCGCGGAGAGTTAACGACCAAGGGCTGATACACCGTCTGATTGGTTTTTAGGCGGCTTACAACGATCGTTTAGCTAAATGCTGGGCTGTTCCTCACATTCCGTCTCAAAGACACAGGATACATCGACAGTTGAAATACTTTGACACATAGAACAGATTTTACTCGATTCAGAGACAAGAGCATATGGCCACAAAGTTAAATAATAAAATGAAATTTGTCAAATTCTGAAAGATCAGACCCAATACTAGACAGTTTAAATGCTATTTAGAAGATATTTGGACACTCATTTTGGTTGCTTAAATTAACGATTTCGTTAACAAGACTGAAGACCATTGTAAGAGACAACCTTTGAGAATTGTCTTCCGGCTTGCACAATGATACGGTAGCCAAGAAAGCTCTTGACAGGGAGAAAAGGCATGTAGTAGCAAGATGAGAATGTCTAGGGATCAGTTACTCTGAAAAAAGTAGTATCTGCTTCACTGGTGTTTGGTTAAGATCTGATCTGAAGAGGCAAGGAAAGACGCTACACTTTACGTTGTCCAGTTACACTCAGAGGCACAAGTCGTTTGGGATGCTCAATAAGCTCCAGAAGTTTTCGCCCGGCCACACTGTGGTCCAGCTGCATCTCACGATCAGACAATCTCTCAGCACTGTCAGTTCAAGTTATGTAAAGTGTATCGGAGTATGTACAGGATCTCCTTCCAAACCCTTGGATCAGTTTCAACTAAATTTGGCACCGAAACAACGGGCCTTACGAGTATGAGCACTGTGGGTTTTATAATCTCCTAGCTCCAGTAGGAGCGGAGATACAGGCAACAACGCGTTTTCCAGCCCCTGCTGTATAGACTGCCTCGCATGACAGTTGTGTTGTGTGGGAATAGTACAGGCCAGCTTTGTAGTTTTTTTCTGGGCAGCTTATAGGTCAGGGGAAGAGAGAGTTTTCAAGCCTGTGACACATAGGATGCCTTGCACAACAGGCATTTGTCCTGGGAAATCATTGATGTTGAAATGTCTGCAGTTATGCATTTTAGTTTCGTTCTTTACTGAAAGCACTGGATTTGAGCTTAACACACTAGTTAAATCTTATCAAAAATCTCAGGTAACTTCCATAGAGTCTGAAAGAATGATACTGGGACAGTTTAGAGACCTTTAGTGGAGAATTAGGTCTATATGTATGAGGGAACACGACAGAGCTATGGGAAACTTTATCTGCTTATTATCTCAAGCAGCATTAATTCAGGAAACCTTATACGAGACACCATAGCGGCCCTTAACAGCAATAAGAAGAACCATCTAGAACAGGGGCGACCTAGATTTCGGCTCACGGTCAGACTGTCTGAGTGGTGGGAGAGGGAAAACGGCGAAAGTGCAGCCTTTAAATAGCATTGCAGTCCCACTGCAAACACAAATATTTTGCATCATCTACATATATTTTAAAAATGCAAGCATTTTTGGGGATTTTTATTAAGAAAACAACTGATATAGTGGCATCAAATATTCGAATAATCTTGTGCAGTGTTGAGCAGTTGATCAAAATATCTACGTAACGAAAAATAATGGCCATCTGAAGATGGGCATGGTATCCCTAAACCGGTTACGGCACTAAAATAAAACATTAAAAAGTATTTGTGGCTGGTTATGTCATTCACCAACTGTTTCTGCTTTCTTGTTATTTACCCTAATATGTTTCGACAGCTATAAATCGTCTTCAGTGGGTTTTATTACTCGCTATTATTTTCAGTATGGAACATCCGGAAAACTTGCTATGGCACTCCATATATTTTCTTCAGCAAACAGAACTGTTTCCTTCACATTGTCTTTCTGAAACCTGAAAATCGTTATCAGTTAAAATTTTGGTTAAGTCCCCAGATTCAAACTTTACATGGTGGGTATGAACGACGTTCCTTGGAGAAAAATGTGTGGTCGGACGGCCCCGGTTGATGAGCAGTGACAGGGAAGCGTAGGGGACTGTGCTTGAATGCAGGCACACTGTTTTAACTTGTCTCACGTCATCTATGCTGCGTATACTTCACAAAGAGGGACAGAATATTGTCTCCAAAAAAATATTCACTTTAGTCAATAAGGGACAAAATGCAAGGGCACCAGTGTGTCGTTGTAACGCCACTTTCTTAATGACTAGTTGCTCAACTTCACTAGATTTCGTTAGCGACAGTACTCCGGAACTAATACTGGAGTCAATACCGAGGTGCTACCAGATGACACAGCGGGAAGAAATTACTTCGTCTTCAGTTTGGAAGTACAGTTCTGAAATATTTATTCGTCGATTTCTGGTAACTTCCGGACAACTTTTTTTCGCTTGTTAGTAGTGGTAACGGAAGACCAACATACTCAGATGATTCTTGGAAAACTTGTTGAACGCCACACCAATATTTCGTCGCGTGCAAGGCTGCTGTGTCGTGGAAGTAGGGAGTATCTTGGTTACTGAGAGGTGTGACTCTTTCGTACACAGCAGATCTGTTTCTGATCGAAGGCTCTTCACAGCGAGAAGAGTGGTCGCTGATGGTGGGGAGATAACACAGAGGCATTGTGCCTCATCTGAGTGCAACGCTGCTCCTCGCCCCCCACCCCCCCGCCCAGTGTCGCGTGATATCGCTTGGACCGCGGTCAGAACCTACGCAGCGTGCTTATTACTGCGGACCATAAGGCGCAGAGCAGAACAGCACAATTATCTTAGCAATATATTCTAAAGTGATGGAAGCTGTATACGTCAAAATCTGATGTTTACTCTGGTTCTTCCGGCGACGATTGCTCGAATGCATTTTTCCCCCTTTTCTTCGAAATTCACCAACACTAGTGACTGACTATGTTAAAGTGTCACCCTGCACCACTGGGTCTAGTCCACCACCAATAATGTTGAGTAAACCATCAAAATTTTTGATGAATTACAAATATAGCTGTGTACGGGACGTTGAAGAGTTGAAAATGTGTGTCCGACCGGTATTCGAACCCGCGATCTCTTGCTTACCAGGCAAGCGCTCTAACTCCTAAGCCACCGAGGACACAGGAAAAAATGCGGTTGCGCGGACTTATACGGAGCACGTCCCCCCCCCCCCCCCCCCCCCTCCAGCAGACCCACATTCTCAACTTACTCCACACACTACAAAAATAGTGCTCCCAGCCCAATGTTCGTGGCAAGGTCTATTCTCGCATGAGTTCGAGCGCATGTGTGCATCCGCACAGAAATGATCCTAGGCTTTTGATCGCCGGAATTATATGTGTATTGCGTCTGTTCTTTCGGACACGTCCGAAAGAACAGATACCATTCGCATATAGTTACTCAAATGTCTGCCGAAGACTCCGAGAAGAAATCCAATACATTGTGTATCAGGAAAAGGTTTCACGAAAAAAAATTCTTTAGAATGCGCTGGAATCTGTAACCAATTTTCATTGTTAACTCAGCATCCTTCTGTAAAGTGAACGAGTGTCGCAGTGAAACCCGACTATCCTGATTTAGGTTTTACCCGAATTCCCAAAAATCACTTAAAGCGAATGCCGGGGTGGTTTCTTGAAGATAGAACGGCCTCTTCCGTGAAACTTACGTGTCCGCCAGGAATTTTCTCGATCTCAGCATGACGTTTAGCCGTAAATGTCCTAACGCTTACCTCTTCCTTAGCTTATTCATGTTAACGAAAATAGCACCCACCCACCGAGGTCCAGAATATTACCGCTATAAAGTCTTACAGGTTGTAATTCGTGTAGGTAAATGTAACTAGAAGATATGTAAGAAGCACGTCAGTATCCAGATGAACCGCTCTATTCTATCGTCACGCCCTATCCATTCTCTGAAATATCGAAAACAGGAGAAGCAGACTATAAATTAAAAAGAAAAAGTTGTTGATGTAACTAACACGTGATAATGAAGCACACATTCGATCAGATATGACTATGCAACGAGTGCATCTTATTTCCAACGGCATTTATTGTTCTGTCGAGAACATGGTCACCACAGAAGAATCACGGCTCAGGCAGTTAAGGAAGATCTTGCAGCTTACTATCCCTGCATACCAGGGAAGAGCGACTGAGAAAAAATGTGGAACATTTAAATTAAAACATCCGACCCGTGTCGAGAATTTCTGTGTCCTACAACACTGTCGTCTCGCTGGAACTGAATCAGAGCAATTAGGAGTGACGCTAGTAAAAACGTGTTTCCGTTTGAAGACTATTCTTACCGACCGCTAAGTAATCGCCCGAGAGGATTCTAATTGCAGCAACACAATGAAGCTCAGAGTGATTTCCGAATGCAAAGTTCTTCTTAAACAGAAGTATCATGCCTCTGGCGCATCCTCGTCTGAAACCCTAAAACACGCACAGACGCACAGAGTCGAAAACGAACGAATTTAATATTATTGTAGAAAGCAAAGGTCAGCCGCATTATACTGTTGTAGGCTCTGAGTCGAAGAAATTACAATACAGGGTATTTAAGCATGATACGACATGTTTCTTTACTTACCTGGTTTTCGCACCATCTGTGTCGACGGGGAGAGAAATCTTCCCTCTCTCCTGACAGTTCCTAACGGCACTGTGAGAAGAGGGCACTCGCTAGACCGTTAACACCGAACGTGTGTACTCCGCGCACTATTTGCACACGTAAACACCAACTGCTTCGGAAGACAGCCACTTAAAGGTCTAGAGCCGTGTTTCGCTTCTGAGCGTAAAATAAATTTGCCCGTAGAAAGTGTACGAACACGGCACACCTCCGGTCATAAAACTGTTATAGGAGAGCGACCACGTGTGGCTTTCCGTTCCAGGCGTTATACATGACTGCTGTCGCCGGTTAGATTAGACTTTGCCTGGACCTAATTTCATATATGGAGTGGTACTAACATGGGGCTACAAATGAATATTTTTTAATGTTAAGAAGCGACAAGACCATGGATCTACTGCTACTCATTTCTACGTGCAACTTGTGTGCACTATGAGTAATATTTAATGAAATGGTTAGCTCACCAGTATCTCTGTTGATAAATGAGATGCAGCCACATATTTGAGTAATGTGACAAATTCCGACTGTGAGTTGTCACTCCTGTATTTAGAATAACAACACATTTACGATCAGCGCTAGAAGCCAGTTGTTAGGCCAGAAAGAAGTTAAGTGAAGATTGAGGGCCATATTCTTGTAGTTTTCTTTCGATGCGCCGTCACATAACAGAAAATCAAAACTATTACGCACTGACCTTATAGAAAATCAATCGAAAACAGTATTCATAATGCGCAAGATGCAGTCCACAGATGTGCTTTATTACAGCAAAAATACTTCGTAGAGTGGTCAGAGACAAACACAGCCTACAGAGGAGGAATCTAGAAGGGAGTGAGTGATTCAAGAATCAAAGTAGTCCATAATATATATAAATTACAATTAAAAGGAACTTAAACGTTTCACGATCGAGTAACAAAACTCGTAACTTGAAAAATTTTGGGCATTTTACGAAGCATAAAGTACAGGTGTCGTGAGCAAATCAATGCGGGGCAAGTATCAGCTCAGTGCACTTGACATGAAAAGACGACTTACATGCTGCCATCAAAAACAGAACTCTCTTCAAATAAGAGGTCTCGTCTGACAAAACTGTAAAAATATTTTGGTATTACACAGCTTCAATTACATACAAACGACTTTATTCAACACATTCAAGTAGCTGAGGAGCACTGTTTTAATATGTTGCATTTTAAGCGAGTTCTAAAACTACTCCTTCAACAAAGCGAGCTTGGATTTCTCTTCCTCTTCACATATATAAAGACGCTGTTACCGGTTGGGCATTAAACTGTTTTCTTACTCAATAGTTTTTTCTTAGTAAGAGTTCCTGTAATACGGAATTATGTGGTATTCAAAAAGATACATCGTAAAACCGGTGGATTCATTTACTCGCGTCCTTGCTGTATTTTTTTTTATTTATGAAAATCACTGAATTCTCTATTCAACTGACAACTACCAACAGAAAGAAAAGGAGAGCTCTTACTACATGCACACTTACGTATTTGGCAGAGCGTTCACAGAATCACTTTCAGACTACTTGTCGATCGTTCTACCCTCCCATAGCATGTGAGAAAAAGTGAACACCTCTGTTTTTCTGTGTGAACACTGGCAGCTCTTATTTTATTACGATAGACTTCGCTCCATATTTACATACGAGTCAACAAGAAATTTTGACACTAAGAGCAGAAAGTCGTTGATTGAAATTTCGTGAAGACCTCGCGCTACAACGAAAAAGGCCTTTGTTTTAATGAGTGACACCCCAACTAGTTTATCATACCCAATTTTGCGATTATACAAGATGAACAGCTCTTCTTTGAACATGTTCGGTGTCCTGTCTGGTAACGATTCCACACCATGCAGCAGTACTTTAGAGGATGGTTGGCCCCTCCCTCAAATCAACCACAGCGAGGTCACCAGTCTCATCGGATTATAGAAGGATGGGGAAGAAAGTCGGCCGTAATCTTTCAAAGGAACCAAACCGGCATTTGCCTGAAGCGATTTTGAAAAATCATGGAAAACCTTAAATTAGGATGGCCGGACACGGATTTGAACCGTTGTCCTCTCGAATGGAAGTCCAGTGTGCTAACCACTGCGCCACCTCGCTCGGTCCCAGAAGATGACGGACAAGTGTACCGTAGGTAGCCACTTTAGTAGATTTGTAATAGCTTCTAACTGTTCAGCCAATGAAATATAGTCTTTGTCTTGCTTCCTCGTAACACTTTCTATGAAACGGTTCCAATTTAATTTATTTTTGGTTTTAATCCATTGATATGGCCACGGTTGAATCTGTTGATTTTTAAGAAATTTTTTCAGTACTCATGGAATGGGCCTCAAACCTATCCTTGTTTCGGGTCAGTTTCCACTTTCCACACCATGCGCAGATCTTGTCAAAATCATTTTTCAGTTATTTTTGATCTTCCGATGACTAATAATCTCCAAACAATCTAAGAGGGCTGTTCACATCGTCTCCTAAATAGTTTGTATAGATTAAGAACAGCAGTGGATCTATGTACTCCCATGAGGGATCGCAGATGACACTTCGGTTTCACTCGATGACTGACTGTCTGTTACCTGAACTATGTACTATCTGACAGGAAATTACGAACGCAGTCGCGTAACTCAGACGAACTCTTAGGCACATGATTTGAATAGAAGTCGCATATGAGAAACAGCACCAAAAGCTTATTGGATATATAGCAACATGAAATCAACCTGAGGTGATAGCACTTCGTGTGAAAATAGAGCCATCTGTGTTTTACAAGAACAATCTCTTCTGAATCCGTACTGGTTATATGCCAGTAGATTGTTTTCTTAAAGGTATTTCATAAGGAGAGAGGTTGAAGTCACTTGCGATGTGTAAGACGCAGTCAAATGAAAACCGAATACTCGTCTTTACACACATTTCGCGCTATAGGTGGCCCCACTGTTGTTACGCTTAAATACTGTCACGGCTGTGGTACGGGAACGGCAAAATGCCTCCTCTCAGGTACACGCAGTTGTTGGGTTACGGCACTAATTGTCGGCGGAGTCGACTAGTGCGTTCGTCTAAACTGTTGTAGTACCATGCGTCTACAGCCTACGAATCGACTACCCTTCAGACAGTTATGTAACAGACGTGATATGCATTCCTCACCCGCTCACTGCGTGGACTCCAGAGACCACATGAAAACAAATTCCTCGGGCGTGAAACTACAATCGGACGAAGGCTACGCTTCAGCGATTTGGTTGGGAAACACTGCAGAATCTTCCTTAAAGCCCGGATCTTTAATCGTCTGATTTCCACATCTTTGGTGACCTGAAGAATGACATGCTTGGACGTCGGTTTCAGTCCGAAGAGAGTGCGGATGTTGATCCGTCAGCGACCGACCGCGTTCTACGAAACAGGAGCTGATCATCCGGTAGGATAAATGTCTTAAAGCGTGTGGTGATGACTGGTGTTCAGTTTTCATATTCGACGTGATCGATGTTTACGGCGGAGCTGCGTGGATTTCACTGGAAGGAGAGCAGGGAGTTTTAGGAGTTGCTTGCAGCGTCGCAGGGCGGCGGAATCGGTTTGGAGGCATAGCGGCGTGCAGCCGCGGCGCCGGCCCTGTAAGAGGAGTGCGCGCCTGCCGGCGGCGAATGCGGGCTCCGCGCCACGCCGCCCCGCCACCCACAATGGGCGGCGGAGACAATAGCCGCCCCCGCGGTCATCCCGCAAACAGCCCGCAGCTCGATACCGCCGGCTCGCCGCTGCACTTCGCTTTATCAATTAAGCCGAACTTCTCTAGCGTCTCTGCCAGGCACCACAATCTAAACGTAAAACAGACATTTACAAGCGACAACTTCATGATCTTGTTCTGAAGTTGCTGGGATTGACAGCTGAGTTGGAGACCCTCCTCATAATTTGCGTTACGCCTATTCGGTCTGGTGACACTAGACGTGGCACGATGGCCAAGACGAAGGAAGCGCTAAGAATCTACGGTGATCTACACCGCCCACTCACATTATGACCACCACCTACGTTCGGCGTCAAGGTTCAACAACAACACACAGACAGCAGGCGGCAGCACTAGCAGTGGAGGGCATATAAAGCGTGCCGGGAGTCGCGGAAAACGTTGCAGTCGTTGTAGTAATGCCGGAAGGGATGATCAGTGGCTTTCGGGCCAAGGGTGGAAGTATTTCCGAAACGGCTAAATTCGTATCACCTGTTCACGTGCCGCCGTGGTTAAACTATACCGTGCAGGTCAAAATGGCGCTATCCAAAACCGACTCCGAAGCAACTGTTGTACACCAATGGCCATAGATGACGCCAGTGAACGATGGCTAAGGAGATGTGTACGGGTGAATAGACATGCAACTGTTGAGCAGTTCACCGTCCAGATGAACCAAGGGGCTACCAACAGTGTCTCCTCAACGTTGTTGAGTATGGGACTCGGCAGCAGACTCCTAGTTCATGCATCCATGTTGACTGCAGTTCATCGGCGACGATGGCTCGAATTTTCACGCCAATACCACAACTAGACATGCCCCGAGTGGCAACAGGTGGCCCTATCAGATGAATCACGTTTTATGTTCCAACGGAGAAATGGCTGTTGGCGTGTACGTCTAAATACGTCTGAAAGTAAAAACCCTGCAAAGTGGAGGGAGCGTTCTGGTCTGGGGAATGTTTTCGTGGCATTCACTGGGTGGTCTCGGCAGTCTGGTAAGCACAACTGATCAAGAAAAGTATGCATCTAACCTTTGGTAACCATGTCCACATCTACATGCAGTTTGTTTTTCCTCGGAAGAGAAGCGTTTACCAGTTGGACAATGCAAACGTGTCACATAGTTTGAGGGGTACGGGTGTGGTTCGAAGATCACCAGGCCGGCTGCGGTGGCCGTGCGGTTCTGGCGCTGCAGTCCGGAACCGCGGAACTGCAACGGTCGCAGGTTCGAATCCTGCCTCGGGCATGGGTGTGTGTGATGTCCTTAGGTTAGTTAGGTTTAAGTAGTTCTAAGTTCTAGGGGACTTATGACCTAAGATGTTGAGTCCCATAGTGCTCAGAGCCATTTGAAGATCACCAGGATGAGTTTACAGTGCTCGACTGGGCCCCAACCTCTCCGGATTTGTATACAATCGACAATCTGTGGGACAACTTCAATCGGGCTGTTCGCGCCATGAATCCCCATCCGAGAAACTTAATGCAACTAGCCACGGAACTGGAGTCTGCATGGCTCCACATCACTTTCTCCATCTTCCAGGAACTCATTCACTCTCTAGCTGTATGTCTCGCGCTCTAAAAGGTGGTTCTTCAGGTTTTTGACAAGTGGTCAGATTAATGTGACTGGACACTGTACAAGTGTTTAGCAGCCGCCCACAAGTGATACCGAACAGCTTTCTCGCTAGTATCCAAGATGGTATCTACTGGACACTGGCGGACTAGCAGAGCATCGCAGTCACTCATAGGCGCTTGCAGAACGTCTGCGGACATCTGGCAGTGAAGAAAAGCACCGTGACCTGCTGACGAGTCGTCTTTCACTATCGCGACAAGGTCGCTCAAACGTGTCCGATCTGTCGCGTGCCGGCCGGCAGCATAGAGCTGTGACTCCTTGCAGTGTTGGAACGTGCGGACACTCTCGTTCGATGTGGTCGACGGATCACAAGCAAACACCTCGCTGCCCTACTGGACGTCTCTGTGGGCCATACTCAATGGAGTATGAACCTTCCGACTTCTATTTCTTTGTCTCAATGAAGGATTATTTCGCGCGAAGCAGTACGTGGATGACGGGGAGGTTATTGAGGCAACTTTGACGTCGACCTCTAGAGTGGTATGATGCGGGCATACTGGCCCTCACAGCAGGGTGATGTAAGGACGTCTTACTGAACGGAGACTGTTGAAAAATAGGGTTTTGTAGCCAAAAATGTGGAGAAAATATGGCGCAATGGAATCCTGAATAAAACCAACTTGTTTTCAGAATAAAAATGTGTTCCAATATGTATTCCACGATACTCGTACGTTGATTTGAGAAATCTTGCCTTCCTCCCCTAAAGTACGACTATCACTTCACTGACGCCATCTGCCTTGATTGCGAAAGGCCTTGGACGCGGTAGACACAGTTGCATTTTCACTTGTACGGCACTGAAGCACGCGATAAGTCCGCGATAAGGTGGCTGCAAGTGGCATGTTGCGAAGGTCGCCCTGGCGGCGCGTCTTGTGGCCGCGGTGCCGCATTACGCACTCACGCACTGTGACTGCGTGTGCGGCAATTACGCAGTCGCTCCACCTGCTCACCTTGCGCGCGACAGCTCTGCGGGCAGGCGTCGCCGCGATAGTCGAGAGGCTCGGACTGCTCGACGCTCCCACAAAACCAAGATTCGCTCTCATCTTCAGCTGAAGTCGCTGGATTACGACTGAACTGATTTTTTTGTTTTGGTTTTTTTGCTTTCTTGAGGTTAAAAGTGACCGTACGCCACTGAAGTTACTTGGCGGAGATTAGTAATAGTTCTCAGTGTAGTCATACTGTGGCTAACAGTCAACAAAATGTATAGAGTTTGCTACTACGTTAACTATAGTATACACTAACTCATCAAAAATGTCCAGGCACTTATTCACGGACGTTAATATGAGGTTTATCTACCCTTCGCCTTTATGACGGCTTGAGCTCTGCTGGGAACACATTCATTGAGGTCTACATCTACATCTACATCGATACTCTGCAAATCACATTTAAGTGCCTGGCAGAGGGTTCATCGAAACACCTTCACAATTCTATATTATTCCAATCTCGTATAGCGCGCGGAAAAAAATGAACACCTATATCTTTCCGTACGAGCTCTGATTTTGAATTTTTTTTTATCGTCGTGACCGTTCCTCCCTATGTAGGTCGGTGTCAACAAAATATTCTCGCATTCGGAGGAGAAAGTTGGTGATTGGAATTTTGTGAGAAGATTCCGTCGCAACGAAAAACGCCTTTCTCTTAATGGTGTCCAGACAAATCCTGTATCATTTCTGTGACACTCTCTCCCATATTTCGGGATAATACAAAACGTGCTGCCTTTCTTTGAACTTTTTCGATGTAGTCCGTCAGTACTATCTGGTAAGGATCCCACACCGCGCTGGAGTATTCTAAAAGAGGACGGACAAGTGTAGTGTAGGCAGTCTCCTTAGTAGGTCTGTTACATTTTCTAAGTGTCCTACCAATAAAACGCAGTCTTTGGTTAGCCTTCCCCACAACATTTTCTGTGTGTTCTTTCCAATTTAAGTTGTTCGTAATTGTAATACCCAGGTATATAGCTGAATTTACGGCTTTTAGACTAGACTGATTTATCGTGTAACCGAAGTTTAACGAGTTCCTTTTAGCACTCATGTGTATGACCTCACACTTTTCGTTATTTAGGGTCAACTGCCACTTTTCGCACCATTCAGATATCTTTTCTAAATCGTTTTCCAGTTTTTTTTTTTGGATCTTCTCATGACTTTATTAGTCGATAAACAACATCGTCATCTGCAAACAACCGAAGACGGCTGCTCAGATTGTCTCCCAAATAGTTTATGTAGATAAGGAACAGCAAAGGGCCTATAACACTACCGTGGGGAATGCCAGAAATCACTTCTGCTTTACTCAATGACTTTCCGTCAGTTACTACGAACTGTGACCTCTCTGACAGGAAATCACAAATCCAGTCACGTAACTGAGACTATATTCCATAAGCACGCAATTTCACTACGAGCTGCTTGTGTGGTACAGTGCCTAAATGTCCGTGCAGAAATGGCAGCTCATTCTTCCCCAAGAGCCGAAACATAAGAAGGTTATTGTATTGGTCTGAAGTACTTCAACTCCCTAGATAGGAAAAGAATTGGACGGTCTCCAGTCGCTCACTGTTAAGTGAGCACTGGGCAACGATGTATTGTCTGCTCATCACTAATGTTTTCGTGCAACCTTTATTAATTTTCATGTTTTAGATAGAGATGAGACTGGTTTCCATCCGCGCCAGTATCGCACAATATAACAATCAGAGCTGTCATCAGGGTGGAGTATATGAAGTGGAAGCTTTGGCTGTCTGTTTATGTCGACCTTTCGCATGACAAACAGTCTTGTATTCTTTATATTCGACGTGTCAGGCCAGTGCATGGAATGAATACAATAAAAATCAGAGATTATCGTATTTATATTGCAGCCCATGTCGTCTAAACGGTACTCGATTGTAAAGCTCATGGAGGTAAATAGTGAAGTCTCACAGCCAAACATTTCGTTACACTGATACACTTGCGTTATACTATATTAAGTAATGTTCAGTAGGCAAAAAATAAATTAGGATGAAATGTTACATATACTGGAGGGTCCGTCTCCTGTGACAGGTGCTCCATCGTATTGAACGATGCAATCCCCAGTGGGGAACAAGAAATTGTTTACAACATCAATACAGATCTGTGCTGTGGTAGTGCCACGAAAAACAACAAGGGGTGCAAACCTCCTCCATGAAAAACATGACCACACCATAACACCACCGCCTCCGAATTTTACTGTTGGCACTACACACGCTGGCAGATGACGTTCACTGGGCACACGCCATACCCACACCCTGCCATCGGATCGCCACATTGTGTACCGTGATTCGTCACTCCACACAGCGTTCTTCCACTGCTCACTCGTCCAATGTTTACGCTCCTTACACCAAGCGAGGCGTCGTTTGGCATTTACCGGCTTGATGTGTGGCTTATGAGCAGCCACTCGACCATGAAATCCAAGTTTTCTCACCTCCCGCCTTTTGGTACTTGCAGTGGATTCTGAAGCACTTTTGAATTCCTGTGTGATGATCTGGATACATGTCTGCCTATTACACATTACGACCCTCTTCAACTGTCTCTGTCAGACAACAGACGAGATCGGCCTGTACGCTTTTGTGCTGTACGTGTCCCTTCACGATTCCACTTCACTATCACACCGGAAACAGTGGACCAAGGGATCTTTAGTTGTGTGGAAATCTCGCTTACAGACGTATCACACAAGTGACACCCAGGTACCTGACCACGTAAGAAGTCCGTGAGTTCCGCGGAGCGCCCTATTTTGTTCTCTAAAAATGTCTAATGACTACTGAGGTCGCTCATATGGAGTACCTGGCAGTACAATGCTTGTAATATGAAAAACGTATGGTTTGGGGGATGTCCGGATACTTTTGATCACATATATAGCA
The DNA here is from genome assembly GCF_023864345.2 of Schistocerca serialis cubense. NCBI lineage: Eukaryota > Metazoa > Arthropoda > Insecta > Orthoptera > Acrididae > Schistocerca > Schistocerca serialis. The sequence goes on along the minus strand of NC_064646.1, from coordinate 185,850,967 downwards.
TTAGATCAGCAGTCCCTACCAGTACACCCCACAAGAGAATTGTTGCTGCCAGAGATTAGGCAACAATGATCACAGTCTCTGACGTAAGGGAACGAAAATACCTGTGGAGCGCGCTATTTGAAGGTGATATGATTTACAACAAGGATAACATCTCTGGCGTAGAGCGCCGCCATTTTGTATATTTATAAAAAGAGCGGACTTTCATAAGGGTCGAGCAGCGGGAGAGCGCGACCGCCGCCAAATAAAGTGTTGAACGCGGCGCCCGCAGAAACTCTAGCTGCGCGGGCAGAATTAAGTCCCGGCCCGGGCAGGTGTGGTATGTGTGGTGTGCGTCTGTGTGGCGGATATAACGCGTCGATAGCGCACCTCTGGGCTGCCGCGCCGTCGCCACGCGCGATGGCAGTCGCAGATACGGGCTTGGCCACAGGGCTGCTCTGTGCGCGCCGCGACGCCCGGCGTCGGCGCCCAAGTCGCCGCCAAAGCCAGCCAGCCAGCCAGCCGGCGCAGCGCTGCCAAGGGTCCCCCGACACTGAAGGCGGCCCGCCGGTGTTCCAATCGTCCATCGTCACACCACTGAATACTCACATTTCGCAATCACGATTGAATCAGTATTGGGGAGGTAATTAAAAGGAAATATAATCAAAAAAGCCTCCAGTTACGATTTTTTCGTCTTTTACTTAATCACATCCCATATCTAAGCCACCATCGTACAAAAAATTTCTAAATAAATTGCTAACCTAATTTAAAAAAAAAAAAAACAAGAAAAAAAATATAACAGCTGAATCGGTAACTTAGAAAAGGGCTCATTTCCCCAGAAAGAAAATTTTTTAGGAGACACAAAAAACTGTCGAGCAACGGGTTTAAGCATGGTCTCGTGGAGTTACTATGTAGCAGTTGGCTACACAATGAAACAAAATTCACCATCATAACATACTTTAACCATCGAGAGGACTCAGTAATCCAGTTTGAATGTAATGGAGATGAACCGTTTTCGAACCTGAAGATTTAGATAAGGCTGTTTGCAACAGTAGGATAATGTCACCCAAATTTACATCATTCGTATTTATTATAGCAATAGAAGAGGTTGTAACGAGCACGCAGGTTTATACCCAAGATATGACGACAGTCAAAATACGATAAAGCAGACTATAGTGGGTATCTTTCAACTATCTTTATCTTGTCCATTCTTCACTGGCCACTGGCATATACTGTTATAAAATGGTTACTGTTCGTCAAGTACGTTTTGTAGAATCGTTTTTTACATCGTCTAGTTTCCTCTTTTTTTATTGGAACTGGTACACTAGACTGCTTGATTATCTGCAAGTTCTACCTTACAACTTCATTTGAGCAGTGGAAACTGGAAAGCAATGTTCATCAACGGGTTATCTTTGGACACGGTCCCTTCTCTGACTCAATACCCATCTAACGAGCAATTCCGTTGACGGGACGTGACCCCTTGTTATACCGGGGACGAGGAGGAGGAGATAGTGTTTAACGTCCCGTCGACAATGACGGAGCACAAGCTCGGTCTAGGGAAGGATGGGGAAGAAAATCGGCAGCGCCTTTTCAAAGGAACCATCTCGGCATTTGTCTGAAGCGATTCAGGAGAATCACGGAAAACCTAAAGCAGGATGGGCAGACGCGGATTTGAGCAGTCATCCTCCCGAATGCGGAACATATTCCCCGAGAGTAGGTGCAGAATATGATCCAATAACTTTAAAGATCTTCAGAGGGATACACTTTCATGTTTTTCTACATCGTAATATACATCTCCTTTGCATCGAGCAGGTGAAGGTCGAATGGATGTTTATGAGATATGACGTGACTTATTCCCTTTACATCGTAGTAGAATTAACTAGTTGTGTGCTCAGTATGTGTGTTGATTTCTGCTGCAATATACCTTCTCCCCAGTTTCGGACGAATGACTGTTTAAATTAGCTTATTCATACAACTGAACACGAAGAATCGTTTACACTTAGCGCCCTAGCAGTGGTTAAGTCAGTGGGCTCTCATTCGGAAGGACTGGACTTCAAATCCTCGTCAGGGTATCGATATTTAGTTTCTCTGCTATTTCCCCAAATCAGTTAAGGCAAATACTGAGATGGTTCCTTCGAAAAGGAGACTGCTAGTTTCCCTCTCCATCCTTGGTCGTATCCGATCTTGCGCTCAATCTGTAATGACCTCTATGTCGGCGGGACGCTAAATTCAGATCTTCCTTCCTTTTTCTTTTTTAATTTTATCGTGCCGTTGGTTCTCCAGACCTGTGATGTGTGAGAATTCTCGCCACTCTCGCTTGGCGCTCACAGATGGCACAGTGCTTGCTGCTGAAGATGATGATTGGCACCAGCGGAAGAGCGGTCACTTAGGGGCCGGGACAACCAGCGTGCCGCGCGCTGTCACAAGTGGCAGGAAGAGAGCAGCCTCAATGGAGCCAGCAAGTGGATTGGCCGACTCGGAACGTCAAGCTGACAACGCCGCTCGCAGGTCGGGGGGCGTGGTCAAGCAAGATGACGTGGCGTCGCCCACGGTGATGTAAGGATTTCGGAACACTTCGACGATGATCACCTACTTAACTCGTTCTCCGTCTTATGGTGCATTGCGGCGTCACTTGACAATGTCTGCGTCACTTCCAAGAAATTATACTCAGCGTGTGACACTTATTTTGAAATTTAAATACTTTGCCTGACAAAAAAGAAGTGAAGCACCCAGAAGACATTGTCGACATGGTCGTATGTCAATGTAACCTCCCACTCGTACACACCAAAGGCAGTTATGTAAATGATTACAGTTGCAATTAAAGTGACGGATAGAATGGCCACAAGACTGTGTTAGATTTTTCACGTTCAGTGTTGTTACCAGACCTAGGGGAGCTTGAACAGCGTCATACGTTGAGGCGAAGTACCACGTACTCGTGTGAGGCAGCGTTATCGCTACCTGACAGACTGGAAGGAGCCTCATTGTGGTTCTCTATTCGCCGACTGGTCGAATCGTGCAATATCCAGATTTGTAAGGCGTTCAGGTGTGACAGTGGCCCGATGTTAGACTGCTTGCGAACAGAGCGCAGGTATTCTCGTCGTCAAGGCAACAGTGGACAACGTCTGAGCACCACAATGGAGAATTTATGCAGGGAACTTCCACGAGTTGTTTAGTCCATGCCACGTCGATTTGCTACAATACGCGGGGAGGAAGGTGGTGCGACACGATCCTACGGCATTTGTTACCTCAGTCTGTTTGAAGAAAGTCCCGTGGAGGATGGTGCAGGCTTAGGCAGTCAATCCTAAACACAAATAATGTAACATATCGCGCATTCATAGGAAATGGAAGACACTACTGCACTACTACAGTGTTGATTAGAAATTGCTGGAAACAGCATCTACCGTAAAACACCTAGTAGTACCTATCTAGATCGACCTCACACATAAAACAAACAGTAGGAAAAGCAGAAGCCAGACTGAGACTCATAGGCAGACTCTTAAGGAAACGTAATTCGTCCAACAGAGAAGCGGCTTACAATGCGCTTCTTCGACCGATTCTTTAGTATTGTTCATCAATGTGGGACCCTTACCGGGTAGGACTGATAGAAGAGATAGAGAAGATTCAACGAAGAGCGGCGCGTTTCCTCTCGGGATCGTTTAGTCAGCGTGAGATACTAAACATACTCTAGTGGCAGACGTTACAAGAGAGGCGCTGTACATCACAGAAAGATTTACTATTGAAATTTCGAGAGAGCAGTTTCCGGGAAGAATCGGACAAAATATTATTCCTTCCATATTAATACCACTATGAGAAAATTCGAGAAATTAGAGGTAATACAGAGGCTTTCTTTCCATACGTTATTCGCGGGTGTAACAGGAAAGGGGGATCAGTTAGTGGTACCAAAAATACCCTCCGCCACGCACCTTTAGGGGACTAGCGGAGTACGACGTAGATGTCACTTTACTGCCGCCAACGTATACACCGCATAAGAACTTAGACGATAAGATAAATCATCGACTCGTGCGGAAGCATGTAGACAGTCGTCCCTCATTCCATTTGCGAGTGAAACAGGGAATTGAATTACAAGTAGTGATACAAGGTATCACCTGCCATGCACCCTATAATGGTTTCCGGAGTATGTATTTCGATACAGATTATTGTAATGGAACCTTTTTATGTATTTTATTGCCTTTATTATTAAAATCGCCTGAATCTGTGACACGTTATAAGTGAGGATGGCAACAAGTTGAGGGGATCCCCTTCAAATCCGACATCTGGGCCGCGCTTGAATTCAACCGTTGGGTATAGCAGTGATATTAGGTGTAGGGGCCTATAAAATAGCGTAGATAAGGCAGTCTGCGGCGGAACCCGTGATCGAGCCTGTCGGGCGAGACTGGTCTCGGGAGGGCCTGAGGCCATCGAGCTCGGCGCTCCTTTCGCGGCGTGCAGGTGATCCGGCGCCGGAGACGCCCCCGCGTAACGAAGCCTCTAATTGGGCGGCAGCCTTAATGCGCGGCAGATGCGGCGGCGCAGATTAAGGCCGGCAATTAAGGAGCTCCTCTAATTTACCGGCCAAATGGTGTGTACGTACGTGCCGCGCCGTGGTGACCTGCGAACCCACATCCTCCTCCGCGCAACTGTGTTCCGCTGGAGCACCCTCCCTCCGCGTGCTGGGCTCAACGGAAGTTGAGGAATGAAGAGACCCTCTCACTGCCTAGCGACTCCGCCGTGTTTCAGAACGCGAACTTCGTCGTTATATTGCGTAATTTCGGCTGTAGAATGAATGGAGAGTTTGATTTGTAGCCTTTCGTTTCTGAATATCTACTGCAGCAACCAATAGAACGATGAGGTGTTTCTTTCATTTTAAGTTTGTCATGATTTCTCAAGTGTGGTTGCACTTACTTCCATTAGCTAAACGTACAAATATTTCACTTGTCCTGATGTATAGCCGGTCGGAGTGGCCGAGCGGTTCTAGGCGCTACAATCTGGAACCGCGCGACTGTTACGGTCGCAGGTTCGAATCCAGCCTCGGGCTTGGATGTTAGGTTTAAGTAGTTCTAAGTTCTAGGGGACTGATGACCTCAGAAGTTAAGTCCCATAATGATCAGAGCCATTTGAACCATTTGTCCTGATGTATACTTTTTATTTCTTTCTTAGAAGTACCACCTAGTGCAAACGTCAACGCGATCATCATACAGCGTGTCGAAGAAATATTGGAGAAACTTTGAGAGGTTGTGGAGGGTATCTCGAGGAGCCAATGAAGGATAGGAATCAGTGTTGGGAAGCGTCTTCCAACGAACTTTAGTGAGTCGAAGTCATAGGCGTCGACGCCAGTCGCTGGGTCACCACTTCGGCAGCAGACAGGGCTTTGTACGATGAACGATCGTCGCCAGAGCGTCTCGCTATGTACGTTTGATTTCGACGATCGCAGGTAGTTTCCCCAACAGCCAATGACAGGTAGTGGGTTGGCAACAGCGTAGATCGTCCTTTTTTCCAGTATTTGCAAAAGTTCTATTGTACTGGTTTTAATATTGCATCTTTTTAATTTTCCTGTACATCGAAAAATACTGGAGATTTTAGAGGGTTCCAGGAGAAAAATAAACTGCGAGATAAAAACCCTTGTCCTTAACCGTCATCCACTGAGGCATCAGAGCATCAAATTAATAGAAGACGAGGCCTGTCTCCGCATCAGCTAACTTCATCTTCTCCAATGGCGATTATGGCTATCAGTCGCAACCACTGAATAACAAACAACAATGCGAAATGTTCAGCCTACGATCAGTCACGTTTGCTGCAATAGGGGTGGCCTAATAGCAGGCGCTGGCGTCTCTTAACTTAGACTCTCTGTAGCGTCGTCGAATGACGTTTGCGGACATGGGTTCCTCGATTAGTTCGTCAAAACACATTCTAAATTCCTCGAAATTTGTCGCATTATATTTGGGCGCGCAGCATATGTACTTACACTAAACATTATGCACTGGTACACCTGCTTAATATCGTGTAGGGCCCCAGCGAACTCGCAGAAGTGCATGCACTCGACTTATGTCTGAAGTAGCGCTGGAGGGAATTAACACCATGAATCCTGCAGGGCTGTGCACAAATCAGAAAGATTACGACGGTGGAGATCCTTCCTGAACAGCACATTGCAAGGCATTCCAGATACGCTCAATACTGTTCATGTCTGGGAAGTTTGGTGCCCAGCGGAAGTGTTTAAACTCAGAAGAGTGTTCCTGGAGCCATTCTGTAGCAATTCTGGACGTGTGGGGTGTCGCATTGTTCTGATGGAATTGCCCAATTTCGTCGGAACGCACAATGGACATGAATGGATGTGGGTGATCGGACAGGATGGTTACGTACGTGTCACCTGTCATAGTCGTATCTCAACGTATCAGGGGTCCCATTTCACCCCAACCGCTCACGCCCCACACCATTACAGAGCCTGCACCAGCTCGAACATTCCCCTACTGACATGCAGGTTCCATGGATTCCCAGAGCGTAACGAACCTGCCGCCAGCTTACTTTGTCCCGCAGTACACCTGTGAAGCAGCTGTTCCCTTGAAAGACGACGGATTCGCGCCCTCCTATCGGCAAGATGAAGAAGGTATCGGGATTCATGAGACCATGCAACGCTCTGCCACTATGCCAACGTCCAGTGCCTATGGTCACGGGCCCATTTCAGTCATAGTTGCCGATGTGGTGGGGTTAACATTGGCACATGCACGGGTCGTCGGCTGCGGAGGTCCATCGTTAGAAGGGTTCGGTGCACTGTGTGTTCAGACACATTTGTACTCCGTCCAGCATTAAAGTCTGATGTCTGTTCCGCCACAGTCCGCCGAATATCATGTTTTAACAGTATGCCCAGCCTGTGACATAATAAGGAGCAGCTGCCCAACCCCACAAGGTCTAGACGTGGTTTTGGTTCAGCCAGGTGTTGAAGACACTCACCACAGAACTTCTCGAACACCCGACAAGTCGTGCAGTTTCCGAAATGCTCGTGCCGAGTCTCTGGGTAATCCTAATCTGTCCTCAGCCAGCCCAGATATATCATGTGCCTTTCCCGTTCTACACACGTACAACACGGTCACGGACACTACATCCTCTGTGCCTGTGTCTGACTTGTAGTCATTCCTCGCCAGGTGACACTGCTATCGCCTGGAGGGGTTTATATCGATAGAAAGTCGGTGGTCATGATGTTGTTACTCGTTAGTGTATAAAGCTATAAGTAACGCAAAAATGAAACTTTTTTGCCGAATACTTTCTGTAAAACCTTTTGAGAAAGACTGCAGGGCGTGTGCGACGATTGTGTCACAGCAGCACTTCGCCGATCGGCCGAAAATGAGCAAACAATGTCAGCCTCCCCTTTCCCTGCCCGGACTTTACGTGTTGCTACTACTAGTGGAGCTGTGAGGCCGGTCTAAGAGAACGGTCTGCTGTGTGTGGGAGCCCGGGATGCCGGGCGCCTGCTCCGAGCAGGGGCAGGAGTCGGTGGCTGCGCTGCCTGCCCGGCGCGGCGCGGCCCAGCGGCGCGTGTGTCGCAAATTAGCCCTCTCGCAGCCCCCGCGCGCGTAATTAGCGCCCTCGCGTTGCCACCCCGCGTGCCGCATTCACGGCCGCCGCAGCGGGCGAGCGACGCCAGACGCCACCTGGCTTTCGCCGCTGCACAACGCTGCACCACTGCCCCACACAGACTCCCGTCTAGCGAGACAGCGTTCCACTCGACCTGGCCTTAAATGGAGAAACATCACTCCTTTTGATTAGGCGGTACCCGTTTTGGCGATCGATACCTTAATGCAATCTGCTTGACCGCAAACATACACAACCTCCCCCCAGCGATCTCGAACGGAGTCTGTAACATTAAGCTTAGAGCAGTACCACAGACAGAGATAAATTGTCGAATGCGGAGATTAATTGGAACCTGAAATATCACTTAGACAAAAGTCCGATTCGTTACCGTAAATACACTGATGGTAGAAATATAGCTACGCCAAAAAATAATTAATGTAGAGTAATGAAATTTCGGGAATATATTTGTCTAGACAAGATAATTAGTTGATTAACATTGCAAGATCGAAGGTTAATGTAAGTGCGAGGTGAGCCATAACAAATTTGAAATGCTGGTAATTACTAACAGGTATAACCACCAAATTGGTGAATGTAAGCATGCAAAAATAGTTCAAATGGCTCTGAGCCCTATGGGCATTAACATCTGAGGTCATCAGTCCCCCAGAACTTAGAACTACTTAAACCTAACTAACCTAAGGACATCACACACGTCCATGCCCGAGGCAGGATTCGAACCTGTGACCGTCGTGGTCGCGCGGCTCCAGACTGAAGCGCCTTATCGCTCGGCCACAGACGCCGGCGTAAGCATGCAAACGTGCACGATTGTGTTGTACGGGTGACGGATGTCAGCTTCTGGGATAGAGTTCCGTTCCTTCCTGTTGCACTTGGTCGGTCAGTACAGGGGCGGCTATAGAAGGTTGTGGATGACGCTGGAGTTGTCGTCCGATGATTTCTCATACGTGCTCCACTGGAGACAGATCTGGTGATCGAGCAGGTCAGGACAACAAGTCGACACTCTGTAGAGAATTATAGATTCAACAGTGGTTTGTGGTAGAGCGTTATTATGTTGGATAACAGCCCCTGGCGTGATGTTCATAAAGGGCAAAACAACAGGTCGAATCAACAAACGGAAGTGCAAATTTGCAGTGATGGTGCGTGGAATAACCAAGATAGTGCTGCTACTGTCATGCGACATTGTACCTCAGACCGTAACTCCAGGTGTAGGTCCAGTGTCTCCAGCACGAACACAGGTTGGTTGCAGGTCCTCAACTGGCCCCCTCTAACCAAGACATGGCCATCTCTGGCACCGAGGCAGAACCAGCTTTCATCAGAAGAAAACAACAGACCATCGCTCTTCCCTCCAATGAACTCTCACTTAACGCCACCAAAGTCGCAACTGGCGGTGGTTTGGGGTCAGTGGAATCCACGGTACAGGGCGTCGGAGCTGCCTTTCAAGTGAACGATTTGTATCAGCTGTTTGTGTCACTGTCCTGCCATCTACCTGCCGCAGATGCAGTACCATGCCCCACAGCCATACTCAAAACACGATGGTCTATCCTCTCGGTAGCGCCATGCGGCCGTTCGGAGCGCAGTCTTCTTGCGACTGTACATTCTCGTGACCACCGCTGTCAGCAATCATGTACAGTGACTACATTTCTGCCACGTCTTTCTGCAATATCGCAAAAGGAACGTCCAGCTTCTCGTAACCCTATTACACAACCTCGTTCAAACTCAGTGAGGTGTTGACAGTGCTGTCTTTGTCGCCTGAAAGACATTACTGACTAAATCCAACTCACTACGTGCAATCTCAAAGCTAACTAACGCTCACGGCCATTACAACATGTATTTAAAGCGAACGTGACTTTTGTCCTCATAGCGTCACTCTTATGCGACTCTAGCGAAATTTGAATAGACACTATCTTTCGGATGTAGAAAGAGCTGATCAACTTTCGTTTATGTCGCTCAATTATTTCTTGTTACTGTGATTCCTTTTCCGTGAGTGTAATTAAACACAGGTGTCCTGTCGACAATCTCAGTGAGGTATAGAGAATGCAGGCAACATTTCGAATTAATCATGACCAATGAAGTACCGACCAATTTCATGGAAACAGGTCACTTATGGCGTCTTATTTCGAAACACTGAAGTATGTTGATGAGGGATAATGAATCGTTAACACGGTTGTTTCATTTCAGATCTGGAAATTACCCATAACGTAGGATAACGTCGTTGGGCTGTATGCGTTGTACGAACACTCGACAAAACTAATATTACTGGTATGCCACAGGTATCCAGGACATTGTTGGAGACGTAAAATTATACAATGGACGGAGGAATTTTATAAATGAGCGTAGGAATGGATCTATTTATTTCTGTGTGTTGTCCCAGACTTTTAAAAGTGCAGAGCGCAATGAATGTGTTTGCCAAATCAGTTCAAGTGTAATTTAAAACAACAACTTTTTGTCGAATCAAGTATCGGATCGATACCACGGGGTCGTCAGCCATTATGATAGCGCATTTTGGGTCATCGTTCACCTATGCCGTAGTAACTTTCGTTGTGAAACCCGACGGCAGTGACGAAATAATAATAGCAGAAAGTATTAACTTGAAAACCCACTGCATTTTTCATGCTGAATTTGGACCACCAGGGCCCGCCATCTAATAAGATTAATTTAGGAATTAGGTCCTGAGAACGAAATACATCTCATTGGTATCACTACGCACAAATGGGGCGCGTGAGAGACTGATACAAAAGGCGGCCTGAAAGAACACTTCCTGTGTTACGTTTGGTAGATTACTCGAATCAAAAGGTCAAAAGGGACAGATGTATTAACATAGAAGCCAGTCATAAGAAGATTTTTGTTGCCATTATTATTATTTTTTTCCTCCTTTAACTCCATGAGGGATCAGGATTTATAATTATTTTACTATTAAAACTAAAGTACAATTAGTCGTGTTTTGCTTATCTTGACCTTCACCACTACATTTGTGTAGTATTTCTGTGGCCGGATGTTGTTGCTGATGGCATCTAACAAAAGACGATAAAGCTAAGCACTGTGTACCAACGAAAGGGTTGATTCTTTCCTATGATTTATTTGATATATATTGCGCTTTAGACGTGGACTCTGTCACTTACCTAAAGCGGTGCGGGAAACAGATAAGAAATCACACTCCCACATATCGATGCACCTCTCCCAGTGTTTTTATCCTAGCAGATCTGACTCACTTCCCTGTTTCACCGAGACAGTGGGCTGATATTCACGAAGGTAGGGGATGACGAGTACCGTTCGGGCTTCTCACATCCGAAATCGGTCGACGTAAATTCGGAGACTCAAAGACACGGCGACGCTGGATTTCTTTTCCAACGCTTGCCCTTGAGCTCGACGGTACGTTAAACGCGAACCTTCCTTCATTCTTACCTGTGTCGCAAGCTAGCGCGCTACGCTTTACGCAACACGATCAAGTCAAGCCAATTAGGCTATATGGCGAACGCTTTTAATATCTACACGCAGCAGTGCGGCACAAGAGTCAGTACATAACGCTGCTAACGCCCTGTGACGCCGCCACGAGACAGCTATAAAGTCATTTTATTTCGAGAGATAATGCGTGTTCCTAACTCCCAACACTCGCCTCCTCCTCTAGCCTTCCTCCGGCAGCGCCACTCCTGTACTAAATGTCATGCGCACTCACCGCAGTCGTAAGTCACACATTTATCCGCCTGATTATTATTCAGCGAATGTTTCGCTTTAACGAGGAAACGAAACAACTCGGTAAAAAAAAATTATATCTGGTACGAATGCAAACGTTCTTCTTTTCACGGTCATCGTTATCATCAACGATATTATTAGTTTTTCGATCTGTGTTCCGTAATGGCGTTTTATATAGGCGAACGGATTCTTCCTTTTTATCCTGTCGGACAGCAATGCTTTTAGTTTCTACAAGTATTATCGCAATGGTTGTGCGATATATTGCCTTTCATAGGCTAAACATCGTATTGGTCGTACGTGCTTGTGTAATGTAGTGCTAGAGCACTATTTTGGCTCCCCAATCGAAACCGTGCGCTGGATAACGTCCATTGGTGAGGTACGCAGACCAATCTGAGTGTGGTTTCACACACGTCTGGTAAGCGTTCGTCCGGTTCCGAAAAAAAGTACTCACCAATGACGCATTATTTGCTTGCTATTGTAGATGTAGTGGTCGTACTCCTACCCCCCCCCCCCCCCCCCCCCCAATCCTTCCCCCATGAAGATATCTTCGTGAGACGTGTACGAACGTTGTGATTTTCAAGTTAAAGCACAGCAAGATGGAAATTCGTGCAGTAACTGTGTTTAATCGAGATCCCAATCTACAAATCGTCGAGAACTAACTTTCCAGATAATTGGTGCAGAAATTTTCTGCCTGTCATCTTTCTTCTTCCACACTCTTGCCAATCCTTAAATGTGGCTACGGCGTTCCCTACATCATAAGGCCAGAATAATTTGCGTGCCACCGTCTGTGAAGAATGAGAAAGAAAGAGATATGTCATGATACAATGAACCTTTGAATATATTCCCGAGGCTTGTTACGATAGCTCAATTGCAAGAACACCAGCAGAAAAAATAAACTGCCCAAGTAAGAGTCATTCGTTTGGACTCTGATCGCAAGACATTAATCGCGTTGCAGATCAGTAGTCTAATTTATAAGAGCTCCTAAGCAGAATATATTAAATTTGATATAGGTGACGGAGAATGGCCGGTGACAGCCCTCGGCACTCCACAAATACAAGTAATTCACCAGCTGTCACATACAGGCCCTGTCAAGGTAAACATACGCGGCATTACCTTCTGAGATATGCTCTGCGCAGATATTGTTGGGGGTAACGTATTATCATTACTTGTAGTAGTAACCAGTTAGCGTGCAAGCTCATGGGGGAATAGCCTCGACACAAACTTACGCTCTTCTGCGGATAAGATAGAGTCACCAGTTGCTTTTAAAGGTCTGCCCTTGGAATTATGAGACAAGCATTTGTAGACGCTAACAAAATTGGTGCCAATTTTCATCGCGAACAACTAGGGATAGGTTAGGGTGATTGGTATGAAAAGGAGAAAGCTTGCTGGCGGGAGAGTAAGAGATAAAACTTGACTAATATCAGAAAAAAAGGTAAAGCGGAGTCGACGTTAATCGTGGATAAGGAATTGCGATTTGCAAAGGTCTCTTTCTACCTCAGCCAGCACCACGATGTCAGAATCAAATGTCAAGCTTCAGTGCACGTGTATGCTGCAATAAAACTCACTTTTATCTGTAGCAAGCCACTGCTTTCGTACGTTGAGCAAGCCCCCCCGCCCCTTCCCAACCTTTCCCCTCTCATAAAGATGTTCTTCATGGTCGCGGACGAAACATTGGGATTTTCCATGTAATCCCTGTGACCACTGGATAGCAGTCCGAAAAATTTTAGCAGATTTAAAATTGATGTAAATCGTAAGACAGGGAATTCACAGTTTAAAGTTGGAAGTATGTATCAAAAAGGATATGGTGGTTTAGGAAAAGGTACGAGAAGCAATCTAAACATCTAGAATAAACTTTTTCAATGACTGCCTGCAACTGATAAGTTTTACTTTATTTTCGTAATATGATGTGTGTTTAATATGTAGATATTACTAGCTTTATTATTTTATTGTAACTGATAGATTACACAATGTTGAAGTGTCATTAAAGTTTCGTACTATTCCTAGCCCTTTATGCACGCTGGTAGATAGCCACGGAATATCTATGGCACATATGTGCATCATCTTTGCAAATATGCAGTGTACCGCTGTAAGAAGTTCATTAAAACAACAACTACCAGTACATTGTTAAAGTTTTCCATCTTATGATCTAGGAGCTACAAATGTATCCAGTAAGTTATTATACTTAGTGTAAATTACGTTTAGTCATTCGTTTTAACTGTAAGTAAAAATGATGTACTCAAGATCTATTATTATTTTATTGAACATCCTCTTAATGGAATAATGACAACGGCCAAAGGCCACAATTTTACAACAGTGCGCAAACAGACCAAAAGTAACAGTTGCTGTCAGAGTGGAGTCATCCAACAAATACAACCGTTTTGTGATCTGTGTTCTGTAATGGCGTTTTGAATAGACGGACAGATTCTTTCGTTTGATTCTTTCGGAGAGCAATGTTTCTGGTTTTTTTACAAATATAATCTCAATGGTAGTACGACTGATTGCTTTTTATATTCATCATTTTCGTCGTACATGTTTGTATAATGTAATACGTAAAACACTATTTTGCATCCTGAATGGAAACAGTGCTCTGGATAACACACCCTGAATGTGGTTTCTAGACTGGGTTGCATACAAGTCTAGTAAATTTCCGTCCTATTCCGCAACTACACACACACACACACACACACACACACACACACACAAGCGCGCGCGCTCACACACACAGAAGAGTCGCTAACCTCACAAATCACAGTTCCGTAACGTATTGGCATCGTCTCTGGCACTTGCTGAACCTGTGTAACTTGTAAAATACCCGTGAGGTGGGTGAGAAACAGGGTGCTTAATCGAATTTAGAATTCGAAGAGTTCGTCCATGTATGGGGCATCCTCTCCATTATGACTGTGCCAGACAACATACGAGCGCTGCGACATCTGTCGCAATTCGACTCCTTCGGTTCACTGTCATCGATTATCCTCCACATAGTCCTGCCTTGGCCCCATCCGAATTTCATGTTTCCAAAACTTAAGGACCGCGTTCGACGGTTTCACTTCGACAGTGATGAGGGGGTGTTACAGCTGGGGTGAGGTTCGTCAACAATGTCGAACATTTTACACTGACAGTGTCAACAAACCAGTATGTTGTTGAGAGAAATGCTTTTCCCGCCGGGTTAACTATGCTGAGAAATAAATATGTAGGCATGAATAATAAAGATGTACAATGTTACTAACATTTGTTTTATTTAAAGAGCTTTAAGATTTTTCATAGAAAAAATTTGGAGGCGCTACTTTTCAGCACGCCCTCGTAGCTTCCTGCAATGAATCATCGCGTCGCGCGACTAGCTCCGAAGTATTTAAAATTTTTCCGCTTTATTAACTTTAGTATAATATTAACGTTTCTGGAATCTATTTTCAACAATTTCTGCGTATTTTCGAAATTTTCGTGAATTTTGTCTTGGCTCTCGAGGTTTGTAGGCCATCTTTCTCCGATATCCTTAAGATGAGGTTTATCTGCGAGATAGCTGTTCTGTACCTTCGGTGAATGTTTGAAATGGTTTTGTCATTTATAAATTACGTCGACGCTATAGATCCACATAAGAAGACTAAAATGTGACATTAAACATGATTTATTTTACAGACCCAAAGAAAAGCATCCACTGATGATAGCACAAATTTGCCAGCGTGAGCATAAGAAATATAGATTCTTGCATGGCACACAAGCCTTAATCCCCGTAATAGAATCTCCATATTGCTCGTTTTCCAAGCTCCCGGATAACCGTTAATACGCAAGGCAGAAACGGTGTAACAGTGGGATCCAGGAGCGAGCGGTGTGGAAAGCAGCTGACATTTGAGGAGAGCGGCTTCGTCCACGGGTTGCGAGACCAACCAGCGCTGGAAGCGCCGTGGGCCGCGGCTCCTATTAAGGCAGAAGCAGCGTGACAGACCGGGCGGTGTCTTTGCCGGCTGATCGCTGCGGCGGCCATCTGCATGCAAATACCGGCTCACCGCCGATTACTTTAGCACCTGCCAAGCTGGCGCGCCTTCTTGGGTATCACCACACCGGTCTATCTGCTCTACCGGACATTTCCTCTCTCTCGTTCCGTAACGTCCTACTTGCGCTGGTGGAGTAATATACGACCAATTGCAAAAATGTGCACTATCTGATCCAAAGTATCCGTGCGCCTATTATTAGTCCACTCGTCGTCTTTATAAAGGCTTGAACTCCGCTGGGGACACTTTGAATGAGGTGTCTGCATGTCTGTGCAGAAAAGGCAGTCCAAATTCCGGAAGAGCCGAAACCAGAGTGATGTCAGATGCTGGGGTCCAGTGCGAACTCAACGTTCTGACTCTTTCCAAAGGTGTCGATTGTGTTCAGGCCGAGACTCTTGGGGGATAGTCTATTTTAGTCCACAAACCATTGCGTCACAGACACTGCTTAATGACAGGGTGCTCTGTCGTGCTGATACGAACAGTCATTATCTCCGGACTATTCCTCTACTGTATGCTGTTCACAACGCTCCAAAATGTAATTCTTCCCCATTTAGCGTTTTATTAAGCGCAATAAGGGCACCACACACTAACCACGTAAAACACCTCCCTGCCGTAATATCACCTCCTGGGTACTTCATTACTGGCACTACACGTAGTGGCAGATAATGTTCGCCAGGCATTTTCCAAATCCAAACCCAAACCCCTCCACCGGATTGAGACAGGGTATAGAGTGCTGCGAGCCGCGCGGAGTGGCCGAGCGGTTTAAGGCGCCATGTCACGGATTGCGCGGCCCCTGCCGGCGGAGGTTCGAGTCCTCCCTCGGGCATGGATGTGTGTGTTGTTCTTACCATAACTTAGTTTAAGTTGTGTGTAAGTCTAGGGACTGTTGACCTCAGCAGTTTGGTCCCTTACGAAATCACATACATGTATAGAGTGATTTATCACTCCAGGTCACTCGTTTCCATACATGCACTGTCCAGTTGCGTCGCTCTTTAATCAACTCAAGAGTCACGAAGCATCGCTTAGCACTGAGTACAGATACGATGAACCCTCTGCCTGGCGCACTAACTGCGGACTGCAGAGTAATCATGTAGACTTAGATGTTGTGAAGAGCTGCTCGATCATTTTACCCCATACATTTTAATTTCTTGCGCGCAATCATTGTGATAACTGGACTGCTGGTGGCAATTTGGAACTCAAAAGTGATCTTTCCGCAGATTTCGTGGGATTCCTTACAACCACCCTTCGCAATACTGGACGGTGTTTGTCTATCAGTGCGTGAGGTTTGCCTCTTCTTGGTCAAGCTGTAGTTGTTGCTTCAAGTTTCCACTTCACACTCACATCACCAACAGTCGTCTGGGGCAGCTTTAGAAGGGTTGAAACGTCTTTTATGGATACGTAACTCAGATGACATACAATGACCATCCGCGCGGCTCCTCCCGTCGGAGGTTCGAGTCTTCCCTCGGGCATGGGTGTGTGTGTTGTCCTTCGTAAGTTAGTTTAAGTTAGATTAGGTAGTGCGTAAGTTTAGCGACCGGTGACCTCAGCAGTTTGGTCCGATAGGAACTTACTACAAATTTCTATTACAATGGCGCCACTGAGCTGTTCTGACAGATCTCGCGATACTAGTGGTCAGTTCTGCATTGCGTACGGGTGACCGGGTATTTCCCTTTTAGATGGCTCTGTCTCATAGTCAGATTTACGTTTTATATCATTGTGTACTGTAGACGGTAGAGGAGCAGCTCGGGGCGATGGTTGTATGGGCAAAACAATACAACTGTCCATAAAACAGCGTCTGTGAGGCAACGGTTTGTGAACAATAACATTCCTGAAATGGACTGACCCTACCAGGGTACAGACATGCAGCCAGTGGAACATCTTTGGGATGAGTCAGATCGTTGACCAGTGCACAGCGTCGAACATCATATCATAATCTTCCCTGGCTTTGGTTCTCGAGGAAGAATGGGCTGGCGATCCTCCACAGACACTCAAACGCCTTACTGGAAGTGTCTCTAGCAGTGCAAGCCGTCATAAAGGCGATGGATAAACTCTCCTCACATTAACATCTAATAGTAGTTTTCTGGATAGCTTTGATGACATAATGTATACAATAAAAAGAGTATGACACTTTAAGTGGCTGCTTTTCAAGGCGATTTTCACATTACTGCGCTTATAACAAGATCGCTCTAAATTCTTTTCTTCTTGTATCTGTGTCGAAACATGTCGCTACATACAGCAATATTTGACGACATGTCAGTCACTTCGACGTTGAGCACATAACGCAATGAACTTATAGAAATCAGTCAATTCTGCTCAATATTTCTGATGTAAATTAGACCTACATTCAATTTTTGACTCATGCCACGGACAAAACTGGCATAGGAATTTTGTACGATTATGAAACTAACACGTCACAGCGAAGCCAAAATAAAGGAGGAAATATGTTCATGGGTAACCGTTTGTACAGTACTGTCAGAACTTATAAGATAGACTTAAATTCAGTTGATGAAGTGTCCAATTTCTGTAGAAGTCTCTCCCGCCGGAGGTTCGAGTCCTCCCTCGGGCATTGATGTGTGTGTTGTCCTTAGCGTTAAGTTAGTTTAAGTAGCGTGTACGTCTAGGGACCGATGACCTCAGCAGTTTGCTCCCTTAGGAGTTCACACACATTTGAACATTTCTTTGGAAGTACAAAAGTAGGAAAAGACTGCATGTGGAGCTATGAGACAATAAGGTGAAATATGTTCTTAGATTCAAACTTCTTACATCCACACTTTGGGCCTGTTAGTGACGGACACGTGGAATAAATGTAAGTAACAGAAACAGTAGTAACTATAAGGGTTGGATATATCTTGATGAATATTTTCGTTTTCAGGCCCCCAGGAAACAGGTTTGCGGTTTTCCTCTAAGATATAGACAAAAGAGATTAAATTTTGTTCTCCAGTGTAAAAAATCTGTTAATATTTACATTTCTACTGCCCTTGTGGTACTAAATTTACAACGCTATATATGGTTTTCGGCCTTTCTTTCGTTTTTATCATTTCAAAATCAGACATAAGCGACCGGAAATATCCATAGCTTCCCAGAAGAACGTACGATAATGATGAAAGGATACATTCCTCCATTTCGAATTTAAGATCAGTAGTTGTTTACAGACAGCACACCTCGCAAAAATTTGAGACGGGAAATCTAGTTTTCAGGACTGACAACCTTTGATCTCCTATTCGTAGTCTACGCGCTAAAAAAAAAAAAAAAATCCTATACGTGGTACTAAGTTATGAGGAAACATACTTATTTCCTCGGGTATGTGTGGAGGCCAGTGGTATTCAGTGCCTACGAAACGCAAATTTATTTTTTGGATCTGATTGATGGAAAATTAATGTTACCCTATTGCTGCCAACCTTTGATGGATTTTGTGTGTGACGTAACGCACTGCATAAATCAACAAATATTAAAACTCACCGTTCCAATCAGCATTTCACCATTTTTACAAGGCACATCCCGTTCTGTGTCAAGAGCGTTACGTTGCGAAAGCGACAATTTACCTTCTGGATCGTAAATCTGGTCGCTTTTTCACCAGTTAGTTGTTTACTTACATGGATCACATGCCGAGAAACCATCAACTCAGCTGCCTTAAATTACTCTTTTACGCAACGTGTAATTTCTCTCCGGACTTCCATTACCCACATTATTCTCGTGGACCCATTTAACGTATGCTCTTGGGCAAAAGTTGAGAAAGTAATTTCTCATGAAAAAAGCTTTAAAGGACAGAAATACGCTAACAAGACACTGTTACTTGGTAATGCAACAAGCTAAATGCCATGCGTCCAATTTGGGACACAGCCTCGTACAGCACTTGTGAGGTGAAACTTGGCTGTCGTGTAAGAGTCTGAGTTGGTAGCGTTAACAGTGCTAAATAACTGTGCTAGAATATGTAACATATGATGTGGCAGACTAACTGATAAGCGCACCTTATTTGGCACGAATTTCATTGTCAGACTGACCGTGGGAATTCATTTTCGCTAATTCACTGCTTACTGCGCAGCACTCTATTATCGAAAGAAGATACAACAAGGAAATTCTCAAAACGGAGATTCTCTGGTATCCTTCGCGGTGTTACGCCAGTCACAAATACTCTTAACATTGTCACCACGTAGCTCCTGGTGTATATGTGACGCTGTTTAATCCAAAGGAGCGTAGACACAGAACAGCAGTTAATAAGCAATTATTGAGTGCACGTTATATAAATACGGAAATATATCAAGCCTTGGCCAGGATGCAAATGATCATGTCCTTTTGGACATCGGATAAATCGCTACCTTTCATATTACGACAGCGACTGCACTGTTTTCCGCGACCCCCCCGATACATTCTACGCACACTGTGTTGACACCTGCCGTCTGTTAGTGGTTATTGCACGTTGACATCGAACATAGGCGGTGGTCACGTTAATGTTACTAGGCTTCGTATGTGATTGCTAACCCTTTTCACGTATCACATCCATCACACTCTCTCCCTATTTCACCATAATACAAAACGAACGGCCCTTCTTTGAACTTTTTCGCTGTCCTCCGTTCTGTCTGGTTAGGACCCCATGCCGTACAGGAATACTCTAGTGTAGTGTAGGCAGTCGCTTTCGTAGGCTTGTTGCATCTTCTAAATATTCTGCTAATAAAACACAGTCTTTGGTTCGTCCTCCTCACAACATTATCTCTGTGAATGTAACAGTTTAATTTGATCGTAATTGTTATCCCTAGTATTTAGTTGAATTGACAGCCATTAGATTTGCGTGACTTGTCGTGTAACAGAATTTTAACGGATTCCTTTTAGAGCTCGTGTGGATAACCTCACATTTTCCGTAACTTAAGGTCAGTTGCCACTTTTCCGCACCATAGTGATATCTTGTCTAAATTATTTTGCAATTGGTTTTGACCTTCTGATGACTTTACTAGACCGTAAATGACAGAAGCACCTGCAATCAATTTAAGAGGTCTGCTTAGATTGTCTCCGAAATCGTTCGCATAGATTAGCAACAGCATATGGTCTATAACACTTCCTTGGGGAACGCCAGATATCACTTCTGTTTTACTCGATGATTTTGCGTCAGTCACTAAGAACTGTGATAATTCTGACAGGAAATCATGAATCCACCCGCAGAACTGGGACGACGCTACACAGGCACGCACCTTGATTAGAAGGAGTCTGTGAGGGACGTTATCGAAAGCCTTCTGTACATCCAGAAATATGTAATTTGATATCCCCTGTCGTAGCACTCATTACGTGATGAGAATACAGAGCTAGTTGTGCAGCACAGGAACGACATTTTCTGAATCCGTGCACACTCTGATTAACTGTGGCTCTTAGGTAAAGTGGTTATCGATGAAATAACAGGTTTTCGATTATACGGCTTTCTTCCCACGCCAGTTTAACCTGACTGTTAAAACGGCTCAGAATAACCCCTTTCTGAAATTGCCGATTTTTGGTTCCTAATTATTTCCTGTAATAAACTAAGAAATCAAACAAAGATTGGAAAATTCTGACTTGCTTAGTTTCAATATGCACAGAATCAAAATATTAAATTAAACAGGCAAATAAAAGTAAACTAACTGATTCACCGTTCGCTGCTTTCCTCGAAAAGTGATAAGTAATTGAACACTACAGACAATTACCAGTATTGTTTCCAGTTTTTTAAAAATCCTGCTCAAAAAATATGTTGTAATCGGGGATCGTACCACTATTTGGGCATTACGAATAGTCAGTGCTAAAGGGTGAAACTGATGCTGAAGGAATCTTATTATTCGTGTTAATCTGTCCGTTTTAAAATGCTACAAGCAGAAAAAGGCGTATTATGTACACACAGTTAGCAGATCAGTTACTTTCTATTTTTATTGTATACTATGAATGAAATGTTAAGTTTTTAATTTGTTACTGTTACCATAATTTCCTTCCTTTTTTATTCGTTCATAGAAAAGGCACACAAAGCTTTAATATTTCAAAGCAAATGAAGCATTGTACTTCACTGCTACGTCAATTCGTAAAGTGTTTCCAGACTCTGATTGGTGCCATTCTGCAATACAAAGGACAATTGTCGACGTCAGCGAGAAACTACCATACAGACCAGGTGTGTGCAAGTCTTCCACACTGCACGCACACACGTACCTTAGGCCACGACACACGGCAACAGGGACATTATTATCTCAGCAGCGCTGTTTCAATTCTTATGCCATGTGATTGTTACTTGTTTCCGTCGGCACTGTTTTTAAAATGCTTTGATTGCTTTCCCAACTTCCTGTAACAACGCAATATTTCAAACTAATGCAAAGTTTTCGAATTAAAACTTCTTCCTTTTTAAAAAATATTTCTTTAGTAACGACAAATTTTAGCACTGCTGCTATGACTAGCTGATATTTCTTTTTTTTACCCGGTTATTAGTAAAAAAATAAAAATGACTCTTATAACCGATATCAAATAAATATCACAAAATATCGGTTATTCAGAACTAAAACACCGGTAGTGGCTGGTCGGTTTTTCTGATCCCTAGTCTCTCTTAACTTTATGGATCGAGGACTGAAAAGTTAGACCCACTGTGCAGCCTGAGGTTCACACATAGTGTCTAAATCGTTTAATGACGAATGTTCTTATTCATGTTGCACTACAACAGTGTATCAGTTTCATTATAAACAGCGATGCAGGGAGAGTTGTACTAAATTTGGTGGCTATGATAGGACAGCCTCAGGCAGCGTGGTAGAAGTGTGACCTATGAGTGGTAATCTAGTGGCTGGCAGTATTACAGATGTAGCTGTAGGGGCGCCTAGCCTGTAGACATGTGTGTACAGCTTAGTTTCATAGTACACAGTGATGCAGAGAGATTGTATTAAATTTGGCGACCGTGACAGGACAGTCTCAGACATTGCTGCAGAAGTGTCGAGTATTAGCAGTATAGTGACCAGCAGCGTTACAGGTGTATATGTAGAGGCACCCAGCCTGTGGCTGCGTGTCTCCAACTTAGTTTCCTTGAACTTTGCAACGCAGGGAGAGTTGTTTTGAATTTGGTGACTGTGACAAGACAGTCTCAGACGGTGTAGTAGAAGCGTGGCGTATTGGCGATTAGATAGTGGCCAGAGGCACTACAGATATAGGTGTAAATGCGCTTAGCCTGTGGACGCACGGCTGTAACGTACTTACATTGTACAGAACGAGGTAGAAAGAGCCATATTAAATATGGCGACCGCGACAGGAGAGTCGGAGACGGTGTGGTAGAAGCGTGGCGTATTAGCGATAAGATAGTGGCCGGCAGCATTACAGATATAGGTGTAAATGCGCTTAGCCTGTGGATGCACAGCTGTAACTTACTTACATTGTTCAGACTGAGGTAGAAAGAGCCATATTAAATATGGCGACCGTGACAGGAGAGTCGCAGACGGTGTGGTAGAAGTGTGGCGTATTAGCGATAAGATAGTGGCCAGGGGCATTACAGATATAGGTGTACATGCGCTTAGCCTGTGGACGCACGGCTGTAACTAACTTGCACTGTACAGAATGATGCAGGAAGAGCCATATTAAATTTGGCGACCGTCCCAGGACAGTCCCAGATGGTGTGGTAGCAGTGTGGCGCATTAGCGGTAAGTTAGTGGTCGGCGGCGCTACAGATGTAGATGTAGAGGCGCCTAGCCCGTGGACGCACGGCGGCAGCTTTTTGTGCGGGAGGGCGCGGCGCATTAGCATAGTGTCCGGTGTCCCGACACAGGCAATTCGTGTCGCCGGCCGGCCGCGGCCCAGTTCGCCGTCAAACACGCGCCGCCAGATAGCCATCGGCAAACAGGTCCGCGCCTAAATGCCCGACACGGCCCACACGGCCGCATCGATCGCCGGTCCGCCGGCACTGCGAGCCGCTCTGTCTCTCTCGCCACAGCCGCGCGCCGGCTCTGGTGCCCGCTGTTTGATGTCACGGCTGCACTCGCCGGGCACAGAAAGTGTGGGAGGCACCGCCTGCTGTAGCCCGAGAGCTGCTCCCAGCCAAGTGCACAACTAGACGCTGTCAGCTCTCCGTTATTTCTCTTATTGGCTTACTGCAACTACTCATTCCTCCTATTCCTATTATTTCAGATTAATACAGGAGACAAAGAACATCAAAATAAATGTACAAGGTGTGACCAAAAAGCAACGGCAATTTTTTTTTTAATTTCACAGGCTTTATGTATCAAATTTCCAATTTTTTTTTTTTATCTCGCTGGTACTGATTTTCCTCATGTATCTTTGCATTTTCAGCTGTTCTGCATTACTGTTGACAGCCGAAAAGGTTATAGATGTTTTCGAATACTCAGCGAATTCTCACTTTCGGAGAAGATGAATCAAAGAATTTGTATTACATTTTAGCTGAAGTGGAAGAAAGTGCAGCACAGCACAGCGGTTTCATACACCAGCTGCTTCATGTGCCGTGAGGGGGATGAATATAGAAAATTGACGTCACGTGATCCGGATGGCCAGGCCTCAGTGTCACCTCGGCTGATCCATCGATTCCCAAGGTGGCTCTCAGATATTTCCTCACAGCATTGCTGATATGGGTTGGCACCCAGTGTGCTGGAAGTACAGCCTTTGTATATCACTCAGAGTTACTTCCTCCTTCAGTTGTAGCAACACAAGTTTCACGAATATGTGATTTCTCAGTTCGTTGAGGCGAAATGGAACAATGAATAGTCCAATCAAACTATCATCGAGAATGCCGGCCCACACATTAACACCGGATCATTGTAGATGAGCACGAGGTCGAGTATCTCGTGCTTTCATGTGTGCCCAAATGTGGATATAGAAACAGCCTTCAGAGGTAAACAAAGCCTCGTCGATGTACAGGACCTCATCCGGAAATAATGATTGGGGGCACTCTGCTGTGAAAACCATTGTGCGAATTGCAAGCGTTGGGGAAAACCTTCAGGTGGTTCTGCAGCCACGCAATGAAGAGGAAAACGATGAAGGTGCTGGTCATGTACCACAATTCACACGAGATTACATCCGACGCGAAGGATGTGTGCAATACGTTGTGTAGCTGTAGACGGAGAGTCTTCAACATGTCACAGAATGTCGTCTTCCATTTCGAGAGTTCTCACTGTTGTATTCCGACCTGTACTAAGCATTCGTGCATGGAAAGTACATGTTTCACGTAGCTGGTGATGCAGACGTCATGAAGGTTGGTGTTGTGGAACCTGTCGGTTCAGATCGCGCTGTCGGTACTTACTTCTCACTGCAGCTCGTCCATTTTAATTCACAGGCCCATATAACAGATGTATGTCTATTTCAGCGTATGTAAATCAGTCCATGTTCGCTGCTACGGCCACGAGGCAGCTGTGGTTTTCTCGTAGTTGATATTTCCCGTGTATACAGTGCTCTGTTCTAAAAATACTATTAAAATGTAATAATAACTCTGGGTGACATCTCGAGATAATTACACTATGTTATTGACCTAAATGCCTGTGTTTAAGCTTAAAATTTCTGATGATAATCAGTTTCTTCTACTTGCTATTAGTCGTTATTCTAGTTTTCATAAATTATCTCCATAGCAGCATTGTCCCGTCCTTTCATACTGTCTATGTAGACCATTTCTCTCAGAGCTGGATTCACTTATTTGGAAGATTCAATTGCTGAATTACAAATATATTTTCTTGCTTCAGTATGATTTGTAGAAGAGATCTTTTGTTACCTTTTTTAACTTTCAAAGTATCTAATTAAACAGAGGGACAGTCCGCAAGATACTATCGATGAACATTGTAATTCCGAATTAGTTACGAGATAAATTAAGTGGAAAACTAAGGAATGTAAGAACATTATCAAGTGAAGCACTAAGCTAACACATTAGCAGTGAGTCAAGGTGTAAATGTTAGAAATTTCTGAAGTAATTTGTAAGAGATTATTACTTTCAGCGGCTTATTTTTAAATAGTAGTTGGTGATGTTAGAGACATGCAGAAAACGTTATCATACTGAAAGAACCATTCCATAATTCGTTTGTTAACCTTTAAGGAAACAATAAAACCAGAATTCAAAGTGAAAGGTCCCGTGTTCAAATCCCAGTCCTGCTACCGATCACGCTCCACACTTCTCGGTTGTTTGCCTTCCGAAGGTAATACCAAATTGTCAAACTGCGAGAACGTGGATAACGATCAACGCATAAATCATTATAAATGTACGAAAAGGGTGAAACATGCAGCGAAAATTGGTCGGTGCAGAGAGAATTATACATGCGGACGAGTTCGTCAGTTCCACCACTGCAGACCACGGTAATCTCTCGGCGAGATCTCAATACCTACTTGTTACACTGCTCATGTTGCGCTATCTGAGAACAAATAACTCGCGAACGCCTATACTTACAGCAGGTCCACGGCCAGCGGGAAAAACAGGTGCTCATTTCTCGCCATCATCTACACGCAACACCCATTGCTGACTCAGCCAGAGAAGGAAAAAGTCCAACAAGTGAACGGGGGTCCACACGGAAAGCTTGTAATCCTATTTAACAAAGTGGAGCTAAATTCATTTGAGCAAAGTGCGTTGATACCTCTTCGTGTTATCGCCAACTGCTAAATATCTCTGATTTCATTGTACAATCGAAAACTTAAAATGTACGCAATCTAAATTATAAAGACAAAACTGCATTTCAAATAGCTTGTCCCAGCAATGAATCCAGTTTTTTGTGATAATTTACGTAGTTTGCTTACTGAGAGATCCAGAGAAGTAGAGAACGCAATGCAGGATCAAAACCTATGTATGAGAAATGATGATCCTGGTATGAGTCAACAAGATATACTTCACCGTAAAGAAAAGAACATCATAAACGAATATATATATATATATATATATATATATATATATATATATATTTATTCTATTATTTATATAATGCTCAAGACAGATTCCAGGACGATTGCTTTGAAAATTCAAGGCCGACTTCCTTCCCAACATTTTTCCAATCCAGAGTTTGTTCTCGTCATTAATGAAATTGTCATCGACGGGTTGTTAGACCCTAATCTTCCATTTAAGGCATAAAGATTGTGACAATCGCTTCATTTTTCACATTTGTTGGACGGAAGAGGTGCAACTACCATCGATACTGTTACGATCATGTTCGTAAGGGAGTTCTATGTGCTACAATTTTTTTCAAAGACTACGCCATTTAAAGTCTAGAGAATGTAACGACCTAATGATACAGGCTGAATGGTTACTTGTAATTTCTGGAACCCTGGAGAAGGCATTTCAATTATCTAATGAGACTCAGTGAAGTTCAGATTTCTATACATCTGTCGCAGTTGCTTAATGATGAAACAATATAAAAACTATATCAAGATTGCGGTGAGTAATTTGAAATACTCCTGTACCTACTACTGATAGCAATTCAGATACGTCAATAGCCGCAAGATTCTGCACTTCCAGAAGCATAATCCAGGTTACTGGAATGAGATTATTGATTTCAGGTTAGGATTACACCATAACACACAGAATAACTGACTTTGTCGTTGCCAGGATATGAAATTTTGGAATTTAGAAAGAAAAAAATATGGCAGATTATATAAATGAGAGGTGGAACCATGCCTACAGGTGTTCAGTATAAGATTAACTGAATGTATGCCCTGTTGCCAAGCTCCGTCGACGACATGGCCTTTAGAGACGCAGTAAATGTCACTTTTGAATAGCACGGGAAAGGAATTCGGCCTCGTCCTTTTCATAGGAACCATTCAATGAATCAGTTTAAGTGATTTAGGGAAACCACGGAATAATTTAATCGTGATGGTCAGATGATGATTCTGGTAGTCTCGAAAGCTACTCCTGTCCCTTAACTACTGCGCTTCTGTTGTAAGAGTACTAACACGAAAAAGTGACAGGTTCGAGTCCCAGTACAACACTGAGTTTCAGTTCTTTCCAAACATCCGGTTCAGCGAATACTTTGCCACAGAGAAATTTTATTCATCTGAAAAAAAATCTACTAAATGGTTTCTTCGCGGAGGAATGAAGCAGCAAATGTTAGCGCTCTTCTCTTTCTCTTGAGCAGGAGCAGAACGTCTTAAATACATCGTCAAATCGCCCAGCTTAAGCATCTTTTTAATTTGCATCCATAATGGTAGCGCCTATAAATACGTACAATGGGAAAAAATGATGGCGAGGAGCCACTGTTCGGAGGTGCTCCATTCTTCCTCAAAAGTCGCAGCAGCAGTGCGGACCTCGGAATCAATAACCTTTATTCGTCACAAGTGGCGTCCGCCAGGCCTGTCATTTCTGCCATTCAGGCGCATTAATATCTGACAGGCCGAGCAGCGGATACCTACGACATTGTTCAGTCGCAAAGTGGCAGCTGGAGAATTCTATAGTCTCTCCTCGCGTAAAAATCGCAATTTCACGGTCGCAACTTATTAATGGCTGTACACTAGACACAAGTAAGGACAACCAAATAGCTCCAGTGATCCCTCAACACTGACGTGAAGAACGCACTTACACGGTATATCTGTTTGTAAGCCATACCACTGGTATGACCAAAATGAAGCCAGGGAACTTACTGAGCGAGATGGCGCAGCCACTGTATTGGGAAGGAGTGTGATTCGAAAGGGGGTAAGGCGAAGGTCGGTTTGGTTTCCTTCACCTATTTGTAGGTGGTTCTTTCACGTCAACCCTGTCCAATAAGTACGTATTCCTCATATAATTGCTAATGAAACTTCCTTTTATGAGTGACTATATTCTGATGAAGAAAACCTACCGTCGTTTCCCGTCGCATTACAGCATTACACCTACTTTTAACACGTAAAATCATACAGTTTATTTAAAGTAGATCGAGCAATGTGGCTATAGTAACCATGAGAGGATGGGAAAAGCGAAGAGAATATATAGACCAGATCTTGACTTTCTAGCCGGCCGTGGTGGCTGAGCGGTTCTAGGCGCTTCAGTCCGGAACCGCGCGACTCCTACGGTCGCAGGTTCGAATCCTGCCTCGAGCACTGATGTGTGTGAGGCCCTTAGGTTAGTTAGGTTTAAGTAGTTCTAAGTTTTAGAGGACTAATGACCTCCGATGTTAAGCCCCATAGTGCTCAGAGCCCTTTGAACCATTTTTGATTTTCTAAAAAGCTCAATTCTGTTTCTGTTAGTGAGATTTTCAAGGGAACAAAAATTGGAGAACGTGTTTCTCAACTTCGCATTACATTTTGCGATATCCGCACAAACATCTGGCCACTAGACTTATGCGTGAAATTATTTTTGGGGGAAAGGAAAGAAAAAAAATCGTGCATTAATTGATTTGAAAGACTGCGAGGACAATGTATGAAAATGGGTATTATTCAGGCTAATGGATAAATGAAAAGAAAAATTCGTCTCGCTCAGTAAGACGCTACATAAATGCCGGAAACGCAGGAGCAAATTTAAAGAACATGTCTCATTTGGGTACGATGTGTGCAAGTATTGTTCTGTTTTCGAGTTATCCGTGAAAACTATATTATGAGTGTAAAACAATTCTCTTTGTAAGTATTGTTCTGGTGGCTGAGCTCTCTACCTTGTCTAATTAAGAGGAAGACGAAGGAATTTAAAGCTTTCCTCTCGTGTGTTAACTTAGCCGAGAAATAAATATGAGAGTCTTACAGAGCCGCTCAGGTGACCATAGGAATGATCACCAGAAGGGAAGACATTATTCTTTCCGAAATTTGTTGTTGTTCTTGGGTTACCGACCGAGTGACTTCCGGTCTAGATGCAAGTCTTCTCCAAACGAAAATGGCCAAATAGGGAACATTCCTTTAAGACGACGCTGCTACTCGACTGATAACCCGAAAAAAGAGTTCACTTGATGTGTTACATCTCGTGTGGTCATTTACCAGTTCATATGCTTGATGTGTTACATCTCGTGTGTTTATTTACCAAAAAGTAAAACAGCTAAAGGTATTGTTACACAAAGAAAATTTTGGACAAGGTTCATCTACTACTGCAGTGAGTGACAACTATAATTTTGAGGACTTTTTAGAACTGCCGGTTTTAGGCATGAGGTGTGAACATTGTTACCGGGATGAACAATGGGCAGTAAACTGTGAGACGGGTAAAAGCAAAGTGGAACAGCTGTTTTCTTGGAGGCTTCATTGACAGAAGTGTTAAACAACACGAGTAGGTGATGTCATAGTGCATTGCAAAACTCCTGCCAATAATGTCGACGGTGCTGTAAAAAAAAGGTTACGCCCTTTTCCTTGCGGTCATTTGTAGGCGATCTGCCGACGCCGGCCAGTGCAGTGACGTAGGAGAAGGAGTAAATTTCCGGCGTAGTGTTTCTGGATTGCTCTGACATTTATAACTTCTGAAAGGGTACACGACTGTACTTTCATCGACAAACAATTGCATCGATATTTCACAGTGGCGTACAACCTTCAAGCAAAGTAGGAAAGAGGCCTTTCTGCTCTCCTTCATCAGCCCTATTCAGGACTTCTCGAGGACAGAAGCCATCTAGTACGAACAAACAGTCACATCATTTCTGTTTCTGTTTGATCAATTTAAAAGGAATAATTTTGCGTCCTTGCTATTTGGGGCTATTGCAGCGTTCGGTCTTCTGCAGAATTTTCGGCCGTTCACATGAAAGGCTAGCGTCATTGCAGCATGAAACTGATGACTCCACTACAATATATTTATTCATATGTTTGTACTAAAACAGATAAAGAAGGGCCTATAAACGTCTATTATTTCTATAGCATACACAAGAAAGAACGAAAAATAATCTTTGTTGGAATTTACACGGTTTGAAGTGAGAATGAGGTAAAGTATTTGTCGTTTAAGGTTTACAGTTTCTGATTAGTTTTTATCGGATTTGACAGCTCTACATGTTAACAATGCAAGCAAAACTGTACACAAGAACTTCTTGGCGGTACGAATACCAACAGAACAGCACGGAAGCAGACCACTGCTATCAATCCAGAACTAAGAAAAGCACTTATAAAGTCCAGCAGTCTCAGGTGTCTTGAAATATGATCTGCAAGATGACTATGAGCAGACTTCCTTTCACTTTTTTTTCTAAATATTTTTGCCTCTCTCTTTTTTCTTTTAGTGTATCTGATAGTCTTTGGGGGAACATACCTGCGTTTGTTCCTCACTGGGCCGGCCGTTATGACCGAGCGGTTCCAGGCGCTTCAGTCTGGAACCGCGCGATCGCTATGGTCGCAGGTTCGAATCCTGCCTCGGGCATGGATGTGTGTGATGTCCTTAGGTTTGTTAAGTTTAAGTAGTTCTAAGTTCTTGGGGACTGATGACCATAGATGTTAAGTCCCATAGTGCTCAGAGCCATTTGAACCATTTTATTGTCCATAATTCAGTTCCATAAAATCCTACACCCCAGGATATTGACTTCAGAAATTTATTTTATTTATTTATTTATTTATTCGAGTAGCACTATTATAGAGCCGCGCGGGATTAGCCGAGCGGTCTAAGGCGCTGCAGTCATAGACTGTGCGGCTGATCCCGGCGGAGGTTCGAGTCCTCCCTCGGGTATGGGTGTGTGTGTGTTTGTCCTTAGGAAAATTTAGGTTAAGTAGTATGTAAGCTTAGGGACTGATGACCTTAGCAGTTAAATCCCATAAGATTTCACATACATTTGAACACACACTATTATAGAGCACGTCAAATCAACACTCCAATTCTTGCTGCATACATTCTTCTTCCTCTTCGCCCATATTCTGTTCACATGTTTAGATCTCTATTTCCAAAATTGTCCGAATTATTGCGCTTATCCTTTGTTGTTCGTCTCTGGAGACTATTTTCTCAATTTTTATCCTAAATAAATAACTGTTAGCCGGCCGCGGTGGTCTAGCGGTTCTAGGCGCTCAGTCCGGAACCGCGAGACTGCTACGGTCGCAGGTTCGAATCCTGCCTCGGGCATGGATGTGTGTGATGTCCTTAGGTTAGTTAGGTTTAAGTAGTTCTAAGTTCTAGGGGACTGATGACCACAGATGTTAAGTCCCATAGTGCTCAGAGCCATTGGCAAATAACTGTTATGGGTGTCCATTACGTTGATGCTTGCTTCATTTAATGCCTGCTGAAACCATACTAGTTGCCCTTTGAGCTTCATATCAAACCATTAATCAATATGTATAAGAAATTTATATAGATAACGAATTTATTTTTACACAAGCTGACGTTGGAGGTGGAGAGAGGAAAGAGAAGGGAAGTAACTAATGGTATCAGCCGCATCGGGACTTTATGCGGAATCAGCGGCGACAAGTGAAAATGTGTGATTTGGATTCGAACCCGAGATCTCCTGCACACTAGGCAGTTGCGTTAATCACTGCCCCATTCGGACATAGTGTTTCTTGCAAATGCGCTGAGTATCTTGACGTTCCTGCTGGAGGTCTAACGCAAAAAGTGCTTCCCCACTGAAGGTTGTGCATCCGTAGGCAATAGAGGCGAATCAGTTGTACGAACGCTTGGCGCAGCAGTGTCCGAAAGAACAGACACCACACTTTCGTACGATAATTTTTTTTTTCAGGAAACCTTTTTTTATGGTTTTCACTCTACGTTTTACCTCTTCTCTATATCAGCCATTGTTAAGTTCTCTCGCTGCCCAAATAGCAAAACTCGTCTACTAATTTTAATGTCTCCTAATCTAATTTCGTCACCATCGCCTGATTTAATTAGACTGCATTTTACTGCCTTTATGTTAGGTTTGTTGGTATTCATCTTATAACTTGTTTCAAGTTAACAGCCATGTCGTTCAATCGATGTTACAAGTCCCTTGCCGTCTCTACAAGAATAACAGTGTCACCGGCAAATCTTTTATATAATCTTTTCCATGGGCATTAATCCCCCGTCCAACTTCTCTTAGGTTTCGTATACATCTCGCTCAATCTACAGAATGGATAACGTGGAAGATGGGTCACAATCCTCTCTTATTTCTCGATTCATATGATATGGTGTGAGAAATTGTCTCCCTGTTTCACTGTCTCTCCAAAGAGTGTCTTCGTCTGGGTACTATAGTACACATTTGGTATCATTTTCTCCTTTAAAAATCGATAATCGAAAAAAAGCGAGGGGGAGCTGAAATAAGATGCTTCCCGAGCGTTCGGTGGTCCCTGTGTTTCCCTCTCAGCCAGGCCCGCCCGAGTCCCTCCAGCCGGCGGCAGATTCCCGGCTATTGATCGCGACCAGAGTAATAATAAATGTAGCTGAAGCAGCAGCGCCAGCAGAACCAGAGCCAAGTAGCAGCCGGTGGCCGGTAGCCCGGCGCCAGTGCTAATTGTTAACGGCGCGCCCGAGAACGCCGCGGCTCGCTATCCGCAGGGCCATCTCCCCCCCAGACGGCTGCCAGTCGCTGGCGCTACCTTCCTCTCCGCCTCGTAATGGGATATTGCTATTAAAACACCCCGGGACCAGATACATCGTCCTCGAATTTATGGCACAAGATTGCTCTAATTATTTGACGACTTGCGGGCGATTACCTGGAAAATTCGTCATCAGTATTCCGGTGTCTGGGCGAGGAGAGAAGTGAAGGATAGATTGAGACGGGGGAAACGGATGGAAGAAGGGGCGGAGGGAGAAGGCACTCGTGTGTGTGTGTGTGTGTGTGTGTGTGTGTGTGTGTGTGTTTTGAGACGGAGGCCGGGAATGTTGGGGTGGGAGTGACGGCCAGGGAAACAAGGTCCAGAAGAGATTGAGCTATCGTAATTGGGCGCACACACAGTCAGTCAGTCGTATATTAATTCGGGACGCGCGGGCCGACGCCCCCCCCCCCCCCCCCCCAACACTGGCCCACTTGGAGCAGTTATGAAGCGGGCAGACCCGGTCGCTCACCAGATTAGGCGCAGCTGCCACGCTTTGCTCCGGGCTGCCCGGAAGGTTAAACGCCAGTCATAGACCACACACCGTGCTCGGGCCGCAGCACTACCGGAATTGCTGCCGTAAAAAAGAAAAGAAAACCTTCCACCTAGAGCAAAGAAATGGGCTGTAGGAAACCGGAGCCGTGTCGAACTTCTCCCCAGACAGGAAGTAACAGCTTCCGGAGCGATTTCCGTTATTAAATAAAAAAAGAAAACAGCGATGAAGAACAAAATCGCGAAAGTTCAGGTGAGCAAGCCGAGTGAGATGGTGCAGTGCTTATGACAATGGCCTAACATACCTAAGAACATCACACACATCCATGCCCGAGGCAGGATTCGAACCCGCGACCGTAGTGGTCGCGCGGTTCCAGAATGTAGCGCCTAGAACCGCTCTACCCCCCCTCCCTCCCCCCCCCCCCCCGACCGACCGAACTAGTGTCCTAACTCTTATTTTCGATGTCTATATGACGTTTACACTAACTTACCTTGGTGGATTAGTTGAAAGATAGTGCAAAAAGCATGTGATGATTGGCAAGTATAGGCCTTGTGTATCTAAGTGCACCGGGAACTCTCAGTGTTATAGTTTAGGCAGAGTGTATCACACCTAAATCTATTCACTGGAACAAAGAGAGACAGTTTAGAGTCACTATTCTAATCTGCATCGTGTTTTCACATGAATGCCTGTTTGTTTTGCAGTTTTGATTTACAATTCGACGCCTAACTTGATAGTAAATAACATGGGTAGTTGACGCCATAAAACTGTGGTACAGCTGTGACTGGTGGACAGCACGCATCTTGTTCCAGTCTGCCCGTTCGGAAGTGTGTTGTTTCCTCAGGTAATACCACAATCACTGGTCTGTCAGAATACGTATCACTGTTCGAGTCAGAGCATTTGTTTGATAATATCCAACCATTCATTGCACATGCTCTCCTGAATCGCTTGGATGGTTAACAGCTCTGACACGAAGGATAAGGTAGATAGTGTCTGACTTACAGTGAGTGATTGGGTTTCAGAATTACTCCTTAACTTTCCAGCAGAGAACACGTTGTAGTGAAACTTCCTCAACGACGAACCTGGGTGCACGAATGGCAAAACGTCATTTTTTCGGATGAATCCAGGTTCTCTTTATGGCATCATGATGGTCGCATCCGTGTTTGGCGACATCGTGGTGAACGCACATTGGAAGCGTGTATACGTCATCGCTATACTGGCGTATCACCCGGCGTGATGGTATGGGGTGCCATTGGTTACACATCTCGGTCACCTGTTGTTCGCATTGACGGCACTTTGAACAGTGGACCTTACATTTCAGATGTGTTACGACCCGTGGCTCTACCCTTCATTCGATCCCTGCGAAACCCTACATTTCAGCAGGATAATGCACGACCGCATGTTGCTGGTCCTGTACGGGCTTTTCTGGATACAGAAAATGTTCGACTGCTGCCCTGGCCAGCACATTCTCCAGATCTCTCACCAATTGTAAATGTCTGGTCAATGGTGGCTGAGCAACTGGCTCGTCACAATACGCCAGTCACCACTCTTGATGAACTGTGGTATCGTGTTGAAGCTGCATGGGTAGCTGTACCTGTACACGCCATCCAAGCTCTGTTTGACTCAATGCCCAGGCGTATCATGGCCGTTATTACGGCCAGAGGTGGCTGTTCTGGGTAGTGATTTCGCAGGATCTATGCACCCAAATTGAGCGAAAATGTAATCAAATGTCAGTTCTAGTGTAATATATTTGTCAAATGAATACCCGTTTATCATGTGCATTTCTTCTTGGTGTAGTGGCCAGTAGTGTATATTTCCAACGTGTAACGCATTTCCTTACAATTTAGAACGTCCCGCCGGGAGGCATCCATGTAATAGCATATAGCTACCAATAGGGAATTAGTTGACGCGCAAGAGAGGAGTGTACCGTCCACCTTTCCCTTTCCGGACGTGGTTCTGTGGCCGTTACAAATATTTAACAACATCGTTACCGGACGGCCGTTTGCGGATGTCGTGACTAGAAGGCTCGGCCCCACAGACACGCTTCATTTTTCACGCGATCCGAGCGTTCACGATTCTTTGCCGAGCGCGAGATACGAACGGATCAAGCCGACCTGCCGGCAGCGATTGCCTCGCATTTTCCTTTTCTCGCTTTCAAAAGTACCGCGACTGCGGTTCCGCGTTCGGGCAGAATTCGTCTATGACGCGACCTTTTCCGCTCCACTTTTTTTTTCTTTCGGGCGTAATTCTGTGAACTGAAGCCGAAGCGCGTTACAGGAGGCAGGCGGGTGGCGCGAGCCGCGCGGCTCTGCGGGCGGAGACACGCCACCTTCCGTGCCGCACACGACGTCAATTTTCGTCCATTTATCGCGGATTACTTCTCGTGTTTCCACGGGCCGTCGACTGGCGGCACCCGTTGTGTCTCCGACGGCGCTGGTGATAAATTCTAAATGCGCAACCGTGTCTCCGACGGCGGCGGAAGAAGCGGACGGGTACTCCAGGCTGGCCACCTGAATAAACGCTGAGTCCGCGGGCGACGGGCGAATACTGCACGGCTCCGATCAGCCATTCCGTTTGTTCGGGCGAAGCGCCTTCAGGTCGAACACACTGCCGGAGTCACGAAACATTTATGTGGCCACCTACTCCATATGAAATATTTGCACTGCCTGCCAGAGCTTGTCGGCAATTGCGGCAAACACTGCCTCTCGGCAAGTCAGCAGGCACTCCAGTCTCGGCAGAGAGACAGAGAGAGAGAGAGAGAGAGAGAGAGAGAGAGAGAGAGAGAGAGAGACGTAGCGCAGAGGTCACAATGGTGAACTGGAATTCTTGAGGAGTTAAGGTCAAATTTTCGTCTGGCGAAGCGAATTTAGTTTTTGCCTCGTTCTCCTACTTCAGTCGCCGGCCAGAGTGGCCGAGCGGTCCTAGACGCTACAGTCTGGAACCGCGCGACCGCTACGGTCGCAGGTTCGAATCCTGCTTCGGACGTGGATGTGTGTGATGTCCTTAGCTTATTTGGGTTTAAGTAGCTCTAAGTTCTAGGGGACTGATGACCTCAGAAGTTATCCCGTGTCCGGCCATCCTGATTTAGGTTTTCCGTGATTTCCCTAATTCGCTCCAGGCAAATGCCGGGATGGTTCCTTTGAAAGGGCACGCCCGCCTTCCTTCCCCATCCTTGCCTAATCCGATGAGACCGATGACCTCACTGTCTGGTCTCCTTCCCCAAACAACCCCAACCTCAGAAGTTGTATCCCATAGTGCTCAGAGCCATTTTAACCATTCTGAACCTACTTCAGCCGAGGGGATGGGTAGGGGGGTCTTTTGGAAAGGACACAGTCCTCTTCCTCCCCCGTCTCCATCCTTCATACGAGTATTCTTTCTTGTCAGAATGCTTCGAAATGGTTCATATGGCTCTGAGCACTATGGGATTCACATCTGTGGTCATCAGCCCCCTAGAACTTAGAACTACTTAAACCTAACTAACCTAAGGACATCACACATATCCATGCCCGAGGCAGGATTCGAACGTGCGACCGTAGCGGTCGCGCCGTTCCAGACTGTTGCGCCTAGAACCACTCCACCACCCCGGCCGGTGGGACTTAACTGCTAAGGTCATCAGTCACTAAACTTACGCACTACTTAACCTAAATTATCCTAAGGACAAGCACACGGACCAGCCGCACAGTCCATGACTGCAGCGCCTTAGACCGCTCGGCTATTCCTGCGCGGCCAACGTGTTCAGTGAGAGAGTTGCCCGCCCTCTGTGATAAAAAGCTGAGTGAAGAAAGCAATAACGAATTGAACGGGTGTCGTGTGACATCTGCCCCGATCAAACGCTAACGAACAAAATCAAGTAAAAAAAGAAAATATTCGGTAGAGCACTTGCACGCGAAAGGCGTAGGTCCCGAGTTCGATTCTCGGTGCAGCAGATAGTTTTAATCTGCTGGAAGTTTCATATCAGCACACAATCCGCTGCATGGAAATTTCATTCTGGATTTGTGACTTCCTTTCAGGAAAGACCACTGTTCGTTGTAGCTGACGGAAAATAATGGAGTAAAAGACACGTAATGTCTTGCGTTTTCGAGGGAGTGTTACAGGTCCTCTTATGCTCCAGAACTACACAAACGATTTAGAAGGCTATGTGAGTAGCCCTCTTAGATTGTTTGCAGATGATATTGTCATTTATCGTCTAATAAGGTAATCAGATGATTGAAACAAATTGCAAAATGATTTAGAAAAGACATCTGTGTAGTGCGAAATGGGGCAATTGACTCTAAATAATGAAAAGTGTGCAGTCATCCGCATGACTACTAAAGGGAATCAGCTAAATTTCGGTCACAGCATAAAACACAAAATCGACAGGCTGTAAATTCAACTAAATACTTAGGGATTACAATTACGCGTGACTTAAATTGGAACGCTCACGTAGATGATGCTGTGGGGGAAGCAAACGAAAGACTGCGATTTACTGGCAGAACACTTGTAAAATGCGACAGTCTACTGAAGAGACTGCCTACACTACGCTTGTCCTTCCTCTTTTGGAGGACTGCTGTGCTGCGTGGGACCCCTCATCGGACAGGACTGACGGAGAACAGAACATTAAGAAAGTTCACGGAAGGGCAGTTCGTTTCGTGTATCGCGAAATAGGGGAGAGAATGCCACGGATATGATACTCAAATTGGGGTGTCAATCATTAAAGCAAAGGAGATTTTAGTTGCGGCAGGATCTTCTTATGAAATTTCAATCATCAACTTCGTCCTCAGAGTACGGAAATATTTTGTTGACTCCCACCTACATAGGGATGATAGACCATCGTAATAAAGTAAGAGAAATCAGAGATGGTACGTATAAATTTAGTGTTTGTTTCTCCCGCGCTCTGTTCGAGAGTGGAATGGTAGAGAAATAAGTTGAAGGTGGTTCGATAACTCTTCTGCCAGGCGCTTAATTGTGAACTTCAGAGTGGCCATGTAGACGTAAGATGTAGATGCATATCACCTAATTTATCAATCCCAAAATATTGTTCGTGGATGCTTTGGGGCATGCAAAAAAGCAACCAGAAACGACAAGTACGCTACTGGTCTAACGATTTCTTATCGGCAGTAAGTCTGTTAGTTGTTATTGCTGGATAAAGACGTCAGATTCGAGAGATGCGAAATGCAAACTTCTGTCTTACTATCCAAATTTAAGTCTTCCGTCGCTTCTCTACGTCGATTATATCGAATGTTAGGATGGTTCCTCTGAGAACACACAACCTACTTCCTTATAGAATCTCGCTTTTGCAGGAGGAAAAACGGACGATTAGTTTTCAACGCCCCGTCGACATCAAGGTCATTAGAGAGGGAGCACAAACTCGGGTTGTTTCAAGGACGGTGAAGGAAATCGGCTGTGAACTTTCAAGGGAACCACTCCAGCATTTGCGCGGAGAGATTTAGAGAAATCACGGATAATCTAAATCGGGATGGCTGGACGCTTCACTATCAGAGTTTGATTCCTGTCGCGGACGACCTCTTCATCAAGGAGACTTTAAATCCAAATTTTTTCTCACGAGTTTCCGTTCTTATCACCTAGCTCATCAATTCGTAATGCACTACCTGATTGCGTTCTGGAGTATGATAAGAACAACATTAAACATCGAACAGATTATTGGACCGACGATTTCTTGTTAGAAGGAATGTATTATTTCTTGTCGCTCGCTAAAGTCATCGTTAGAAAATAAATGCGGAATGAAATGTACGACGGGAACTTGCAACTGGAGTGTGTCATATTTCTTTAAAATTTAATCTATCTTTTAAATATTAGCAATTGAAGTTCAAGAGAAATGTTTTCAACTAGTTCTGCATTTATCAGACGCAGAGCATAAAATTCGAAATCAGAGTCGATTCTCAATTACATTCTGAAGTGTTTCGAGACCATACGTAGCAGAGTCACATTTGAAAGAGACGTTTATGTCCGAGACAAGACTCGAAGCCGCGCCTTTCGCTCAGGACGGTGACGCTGCTTCTAAACTACAGACCAAAGTACAAGCACAAAACCTATTGACCAATGAATGCAGAGAAAAAGTAAGCACAACAAAAGAATTAAAACTTTAAAAAACGTTAAGAATAGTGCTAGCGTCACAAAAGCAGACACATTCTCAGCAGAACTACTCTTAATGTTTCAAAATATTCGAAAAATATGTTAATCCGATGGTGAAATGTTGTAAAACTTAATTTAATTTGCTTTATTTTTAAAAACAGTGCTTGGTTAATCGGTCACACGTAGACATCATTCGCCTAGAATTTTTTTATTGACACATTAAATGCCATTAGAATCCTTAGTGGTTCTCTATAAAAATATTAATTATCTCGTTAAATTAGAAAGCTGGGACCAGACCCATGGCTATCAATTTCTCAGATCTGAATCTATTTTTTTTTTCTTTTTGAGGCTACGTGGAAAGATTGCGAACTTGAACTCCTGCCTGGAATTGCTGTTGCCGGCCAGCAAGTTCGAAATCACCACTGTTTCTTCAAACGCACACGTAAACAAATTATTAGTTGTACTATACGTGTATTTATTAGAATACCGGTTGTAAATATTTACTTTTTATAACTAACAAGTCAAGTTCAAAAATGGTTCAAATGGCTCTGAGCACTATGGGACTTAACTTCTGTGGTCATCAGTCCCCTAGAACTTAGAACTACTTAAACCTAACTAACCTAAGGACATCACACACATCCATGCCCGAGGCAGGATTCGAACCTGCAACCGGAGCGGTCACGCGGTAACAAGTCAAGTATTGACACTAATACCTCCATGTTTATTTATTCTCAGTCCGACTTGTCAAAGGTCAAATGTGTTGCTACATTCCCATAAATCTTAAATGTGTCTATGAACGAAGTCAGAATTGTCCTTATAAAATGATAGCGCGTAACGGTGTACACTGCAAAAAATGTAATTTTCAGGTCCCACAAACATAATTGAAATGAAATTCAACAAAATCGTTATGGTTACTATTGCGACAGCGCAGGTGTTAGCGGTATCTGAATAATACATAACGTATTTCACTAACCTTCAGCGTTCTTCTGATTAAGAACAAGACACCCGAGCGCCAAAGAAATCGATGTGAATGTGTTAGTCGTCACAACCGCAAAATGTTAAATCTATGTGGGTATCAAGTGATGTGTAACATTTATTTTGGCTGATATTTTTAGCTTATTTTTATTAGCTGTACGAGCATAGGACAGAATATTTAATGTTATATGGTCAGCATTTTGATACTAAGTCAGAGACCTACGGCATCACTAATTTAAGGCGATCTAGAGGGAACGCTTTTGTTTGTAATCTCTGACGAACATGAACGATACGAGTTGCGGAATAGATTATTCGTTCAAGAAACACTCTGCATTTGCACTAATCCATTATAATCTAATGTGAATTATTCGTATGTTATTTTATACGCTAGGTACTCTGCCTTATCAGTGTTTCATTACCTAAGATAATTCAGTCACTTTCCATGTAATACAGTAAAGCTGGCGAATACATTTTTGGAAGTAACTACAAGCACTCACCATTTCAACGTGAAACGTTCCCCGTTGTTAGATTACAGAATACTTTCGCATCATCAAAATTCTTCGTATCTATCGAAACTTTATTCACTTGATATTGTTCCGAAAACGTTTTCTCGACGCCATTTAGCCGAAAACAACGGACGAACTCGTGCACAACCAGAGATTATCCCACTGTTTAGTATTTGTTTCACAGAGATCTAACTTCGTATTTTCGTGTACAACGTTCATTTTGGATGCTCAACGTCGTGATGATTATCAATGACGTACAACGTCAAATTGGTGTTACAAAAGGATAATTTCTTCTGTTTCCTTTTTACGTCGGGGAATCCATTTCTTTCGCTGTTCGTTTAACAGTCTATTTCCCATATTTCCATGTTCTCTGTACATGAAGAAGCAATCCATTGACAGCTTTATATTCGGCACTTTTACGCAATCTAACAAGGGACCATAGAAATGTTTAATGTTTCTTACGAATCATGCCACTGTTACGGTATCTTTTTGTAAAATCTGTGAAATCTACTGATTAACGATTCCTGTCATTCGTCGGTTGTGCGGTGTTAGTGTTAACGATGAATGACACCCCAAGTATGAATTATTAACAGTGTGAAGTACAAAAAGGAGTTACTGTTAACCATTTTCCAATATTGCTTGTCACACACACAGAGAAATTGCAACGCTTACTTAAAAAAGCACGTAGATGTAGTACATCTATAGAACAAATTTTGTCATGACAGTCGCTACAACATTGGCGTAAGTGGTGTTTGGTTCTGGATTATTAACAAACGTGCATATTTACGAAGTCTCAAACATCACTTCAGTTATTCTTGAAGTCTTAACAAAAAACTTAAAAAAATTTAAACGTTGAAGGCATCTTATAGGTAGCACTATAAAGTGAAAGTAAATTTTATGTTGCCTTTACGTTGAGGCACGTAGTGCAAAAGTGGCATGTGGAAAATGTGTTTTTCTTCGAGCGAATATATTCTGAGAAACACAAGCTCGATGAACATCAGTCGAACAGCGCTTCAACGGTATGGTAATCTGTGCAGTACCGCTCGTCCGTATATCAACCTGGAGAACGAGAGACGCGACCAAGTCAACTGCGTAATTCTCCACTAGGCATTACCACATAATCTATGCCCGCTGAGGCAATCATTCGAAGCCATCAATTCTGTACTCGTACTTGGTCTTGTCTCCCGTTGGTGCATGTAACCGGACAATGGGTACGAAGCGTCGCGCCGTGGGAACATACCCGGCCCCATAGATCCGTGTCCATTGCTTTAAAAGTACGGCGAATCTCACTGGGTATATGGTTAACGGCGCATTTCTAGATTACACGAACTGCGGAAGACAATATAATAATTCCTGGCTTCAGATGGCACCATGCAATAAAGGCTTTCGGTACGATACTAGCTAGTTCACAGACTCTTCATACATTGAGCTCCCGCACAAAAAGTATCTAATATTCGAAGAAAAGTTTCTGAAACCACTATCTGACGACTTTTTTCTGAATTATCTTTGCTATATTTTGCGGACGATGGAAATCGGTAACTTCAGCGTGAGTGGCCCGAAGGAAATATACAACTGACAACTGATAACAAACTGTCCTGTTCTAAACAGAAAAAAATTACAGATCGGGTACTTTCATTAGGCAGAAAACTGAACTCTTTCTGTAAAAAATTTGTAGCCTTATTTACAATTACATTACTTTGACCGTCCATAGAGTAAGTGGCATCCAGCTCCTGATAGGCCTTTAGGAATTTCTCACAATCCATAAAGTGAATGTCGGATGTGTTCCCAAAGCCATCCACTTAAATTTCTAACGTGGAGGAGCATTACATGACCATCTGCACCTTTACGTCAAACAAAACAAATAAAGAGTCAAAACAGAACATGACACGCTGGCAACATGTTTTTGTTTATTTTCTTCGATCTGAGTCAAAGATACATGTGTATCCATAGGTGCATAGATACTTCACAACATGCTGATCTCAGCTGTAAGCGGAACCATAAATAACAGACTGTACTTGAATTTTAAATAATAGGGGTTCAAACCACCATCCGGCCATCTAGATTTGGATTTTCCGTCGATTTCGACATTCAATTAAGACTAAAGCCGGATAGTTTCTTTCTAAAGATAGGGGCTGTTTCTTTCCCTATAACTGTCAGAAACCTCGTCGTCCATGGTACGTAAAACGGTAATCCTAAAACCTCTCTTAAGAAATATCATTGCTAGCAATTTCTATCAATACTCCACTACAGCCTTTGGTGCCAATCTTCTTTCACCGCTATTGGAGCTCACAAAATAGTGCACACATTCGAGTGCATGGTCTGTTATCGAAGTTAAGATCGTTTTCCTGTTAAGTCTGCAATGCTGTCTTAAAGTTTTGTGTTAAATTCTCATATTGTTTCTAGATGTTTAGGAATTAGTGCTTAGCTGCCTCTGTTAGGCTTATTCTACTCCGGTAAGCACGAAACATTTTTCGTTTCATATTTATTTATACATTATCAGATAATTCTCAACTGTAATTTTCATTAAATTCGTTGTCTATTTCTACTTTATTAGTAAATTCCTTCATGTAATTTACGACAGTGCTATATTACTTAATTGTGTGTCGGTGCTAAAGATTGTGTTCCCACACTTTTCTTCCCGATTATAACTACGCACTTGTTTAGCCCCAAGCGTGTAGCAAGTCTACTGTTTAATATGTAAAAAAGAATAGATTCAGCACCAAAAAATAAGAAAATAACAGCAGATACATGTGAATGGTGCATCATTAAACTAAAACTGGATAAGCCAGTCACTTTAAAACATACGGAAACCTGTTTAAGATGGGTTATGTACAGTTTTAATAGAAGCCCTCCACTCACATCGGCGTCACTTGAACACAGAACGAAGGGCCAAATGTCATAAGTTTACAGCTGCACCAGTGTCAAAATATGAAACGCACTACATTAAAATGTGAAGTACGATATACCCACAAGTTGACTGGGAGGTACTGGCAGAAATACAAGGTGTG
Source organism: Schistocerca serialis cubense (assembly GCF_023864345.2). Classification (NCBI taxonomy): domain Eukaryota; kingdom Metazoa; phylum Arthropoda; class Insecta; order Orthoptera; family Acrididae; genus Schistocerca; species Schistocerca serialis. The sequence goes on along the minus strand of NC_064646.1, from coordinate 185,807,382 downwards.
ATCAAGAAGTAACGGGAATTTTTGCTTTGGTTAAAGATTCTTCATTTATTCAGCAACATCAACTTTGTCCCCATCAAAATAGTCCTCCTCAACAACAGTGCACTTGTGCCCCGGCTTTTTCCAATCTTGGAATCACTTTTGTCAAATTAATCCTCCTCAACTATAATACACTTGTGCTCCAGCTTTTCCCAGTCTTGGAAGCACTTTTGAAACTCGTTCTTCGTTACGGTGTTCAGCTCCTTTAGAAATTCAGTTTTTATCTCATCAGCGGTGGCAAAAGGACGTCATTTCACGGTTGTCCTCAGCCTATGGGAATAAAAAAAAATTGCAGGGGGTCATATGGCTGAGACCACATTACAGTTCTGTTTTTTGCCAAAAAATCGGGAGCAAACGTTGAGGTATGAATGGGAGAATTATAATAACCAATTTCCACGAGTGGTTTCGCCACAATTCTGGTCGTTTTCCTCGGATTGCTTGACGCAAAGGTGCATAAGTTCGAGGTAGCTTGACCGTACGGCCATAAGACAGGAAATCATGAAGCACTGTCTCACTGTAATCGAAGAAAACGGTGAAAATAATCTTCATTGGTAATCGAAATTGTCGAATTTTTTCGGTCTTGGCTCTTCAGGCAGTTTCCATTGGGACTGTTGCGCCTTGGTTTCGATGTCATACGCGTATACCCATGCTTCGACACCTGTTGTAGCCTCCTTTAGAAAATTTGGACCGTCGTTTACTTCATTCAGAAATTCGTGAGCGATGTGTATGCGACGTCGTTTATGGTCGAAATTCAAAAATTTCGGAACATACTTTGCTGCTACATGTTTCACGCCCAAAAATCTGCAAGAGGCAGAGGATGTGCCGACATCATCAGTAACATCTCTGATGGTGATTCGGCGGTTTTTCAGTACCATTTTCTTTACTTCTTCCACAATATTGTCAGTAATTGATGTGGTAGGGCGTGCAGAGCAGTCGTCGTCTTGAACGTCTTCTCGACCCTCTTTGAAACGTTTATATCACCCGTGCAAGTTCATGTGTGTGTGAAATCTTATGGGACTTAACTGCTTAGGTCATCAGTCCCTAAGCTTACACACTACTTAACCTAAATTATCCTAAGGACAAACACACACACCCATGCCCGAGGGAGGATTCGAACCTCCGCCGGGATCAGCCGCACAGTCCATGACTGCAGCGCCTGAGACCGCTCGGCTAATCCCTCGCGGCTATATCACCCGTAAACTCTTGTCCTAATCGTAGTAGATTCACTAGAAGCCGCAGTTAATATTTCGAGTGTGGTGCTGCACTTTAATCCATTTTTTAAACAAAACTTAACGCAGATTCTTTGATCCATCTTTACCGGAAGTAAAAATTCACCGAGTACATGAAAACAAGTATAATGTTTCTGACTATCAATAATAAGTTAAGAATTCAAGATAACAAAGTGCAAGCATACATCAGGAACATTTGTACTAACAAGACAAAGATTTGAAAATCTCTTGTTTAATGCCCACGACATTAGAAAATTCCGTTACTTTTTGATCATATATCGTACGTCGCAAGAGCGAAATGAAAGTTCCCAACTCAGAGATAATCCTTGGTGGCTTAACTCCATCAGAATGACAAGGAAGAAGCTTTCCATGGCATCACCGTGTATTTCACTGGGTGCAGTTTGTTGGTCTTCGTCACCATCTACCCATCCTCACACACATGTTAATTTTTTCTACCTCATGTCCAGCCCAGGCGACAATTAAAAGATGCACGCCAAACGTGCAGTGACGCTAGGTCTGTCAGGATGACTCTAAGAGACAGAAGTACGGAACAGTCTCACAAGGTAATTTTTAGCTGTTTTGTGTCGCATCATCCTAGATTTCATCCTCCGGCGCTCTTCACAGCAGGGGTTCACTTTCAGAAAGTTTAGGTCGCGTTTAATTTTAACGGTCTCGGTAGCAGCTGGGAGTGAAAGCGCTAACGCAGTTACACTGCCACGGGATGGCGAGCGACGAGCGCGGCCACGGCGGACCTGGCTCGCGGGCCGGGGCGCGTGTCTGGCGGTCCTTCCGTGCTCGGCCGGCCTCTATAAACAGCCGGCGGCCAGAGGCTGCTACCGCGGTGGTCCGCCGCGCGCTGCACGCAGCTACCACTGCGCAGGCGCGGCACGGCACGGCGCGGCGCTCCGCGGGGCTCCGTTTGTGGACCGCCGGTACTCCATCACCTCCAGTGTTTAATGTAGCCACCGACGCGCCACACCACTGGCACGATTTTGCACTCTCGTTATCACCTTCCTTTTTCTTTACTGTGCCCTGTTCCGTACTTTTCCCAAATCACGTCATGCGAATACTGGCGTCTTATGGTAGCCACAGGGAAATTAGTAGGCAATCCCAGAAAAATTTCTTCTTGACAACGGATAACTGCATTTAATATATCTAACTAGCTATCGAAGCATCAAATTGAAATGGGTCGCAGTCTTACTAAAAATACTAACTGATCTGCACTACAAACGCGTCGGGGCCGAAACACAGAATAATTTCATTTCACATCATCTGACGAGCCTCAGTGAAGACAGTGATAATTCAGTTAGTGCGTATTATATGGTACCTACCACTTTGACACCTTAAAGTGATGCATGCAGCGTGGGTGTTAGTTCATCGTTCTACTGACTTTCGTAATTTTGAGATAATCTATAAACACACTTTTGTATACGAGTCTACGTTTATTTGACATTGTGTCGAGTTTATAAATAGTTCACAGAAAGTTTCTGCTCTGCAGCACGTGAAAGTGGAATGATAAGTGGAAGCAGCTATATTGCGATGTCATACGCGACAAATTAGCACCTTGTTCAAAGATAAATTGTAAGCTAGAATATTCAGTTTTTAGGGTTTTATAAATTGGTTATACAAAAGTAACCTTTAATTGTGAAAGAGGAAATAACAAGCAGAAATGTTTGATACAGCACTGTATGCAGTATTATCTTCAAGTTTTATTCCCCCCAAAAAAATGTTCAAACGTGTGTGAAATCTTGCTAAGGTCATCAGTCCCTAAGCTTACACACTACTTAACCTAAATTACCCTAAGGACAAACACACACACCCATGCCCAAGGGAGGACTCGACCCTGTCCATGACTGCAGCGCCTCAGGCCGCTCGGCTAATCCCCCGCGGCTTTTTATTCCCCCCCCCCCCCCCTAATGCTGTTAGTTCCCGACGTTCCCGTTAGGTTAAGTGCGCGAATGAATTATTCCCACATTCGTCATGGAGTCGTGTGACAGTGCGTAGTTTTGTTTATGGTTCTACGAATCCAAATCCGCTACTACAGTTCAGAGACAAATATCGCAAGCCACCACATAAAAGAGAGTTATTAATAGCGCTCCACCACATTATCATAGTGAAATCGCTGCGTACCTCTGTAGGAATGTGCAGACTTGGATTGGACGAGGTGTGCAATATCCTTGACCACCACGATCACCTGATCGAACCTCAATAGACTTCTGTATATGAGGTTACATTAAAGACAGGGTGTTTTTTCCTCCCCTTCCGGGTAACGTCGACGAGTTGCGACAACGGATAAAACAAGCAGCTGGCACCATACATCGAAACTTGCTTTTTAGGAATTGATTACAGATTGGACATTTGTCGTGTAACAGAACGAAACCACATTGAACATTTGTAAATGCAACATATGCATAATTCGATGCTGTATCAATCATTTCTGTACGTTATTTACCTTTCTCACAATGAAAGATTGTTTTTGTTTAACTAATTTATAAACACGCTGTACACTCAACGTGCTTTGCAACCATTTCTTCGTCTACAGTCAATCAGACTTGCTCAGGTAATATTCTCCACCGAACTGACATCGTGGAGAAGGCCTGCACAATCACTTAAGCTATGCTTCGAAATGTACATTGCAGAATAATATAAGCTATTGTGGTTTACTTCACATTATACGTCAATTATTTTTCCAATACGTGAATTGTTCATTTGAAATGTCGATTCTTCTTGCTGTCGAGATTGCAATAGCATGTTTAGATTACAAAAAGGTAGGTAAAACAATCACAACCATTCACAGTTTCTTGTAGTCTTCAGTAGGAGTTTAATTAGGTACGGAACGTCTAAATACGCATTTGCCTAGGCAGAGAAAATCGGGAGACCATTATTCTACTATATGCGTCAAAGTATGAAACATGTACAGTAGGATATGACACCTACGGAGAAACGAACAGCAGTTGAGAGTGTTGGGGACCATGAAGGGTAACTCATTTAATCTGCTTTTTGTGACGCAGTCTTAATGATCACTTGACCGAGACAAGAAATTATGCTATCTGGAGAAAGTAAGTGATTCGAAGTGAAAGAATAAGCCTTTTTGAAAATCGACAGATGATTTTAAATTGCAGGTATCAGCTTGGCAAACCACTAATGTGCCACAGACTGCGGTCCTTATGCTGTGTCCAACGGCGTCTCGAACAGGCACGCTTAACAGAAGACGCACTAAAATTTTACATCTATACGCAGCTGACTGTGCAAATTTCAACTTCTCGTTTCTGATTTCGCTAAATGTTGTGGGAGACATTTAACATATCAGTCACGTCACTCATCTTCATGACTGTTCACGGTCTCCCGTATCTGCTGTATAAGAATAATATAGCAGGTCATCCGTGCCTTGAGTAATTTCAATGCCAACACCAACCTGATGTGTGGCTATAATGCAGTATACTCGCTTATCTGTTCCTCTTTCTGTAGTTAGACGGTTTCTGACAACGCCACTGTTAATATCAGAATGTAATTGCTTATGTGGACTAGGATTTGCATAGAGCGAATGTTCTTTTGGTCTCTGATCAGTAACGGAACTGTGTGGGTTAAGCAGCTGTGTTCAGTACGCATAATTTACTTAGAGCACCTAGAAGTCGAGTAATAATAACCTCCACAAGGACAGCACGAACAAGAATTGTCCATTAACACAGCGACTGCACTTATTTCTTTGAAATGTGGAAAAGTGAGAGCAATCAGACGTCACATCATTAGAAGGATTAGAGCATTACACAGCTACTGTCAGTCTCTGAGAAATATGTCGAGACCGGTCTTTTGCAAGATACAATTTGGTCTTTTTTCTCATCCACTTTTTATAAATTTATTATCTTGCAAGCATGGGAAAAGAGAGCCGTAACAGTATATGATAATCGACGACTAGTTCCGTGTCTTCATTTTATGCCCTTTTTTTTAAAAAAAAAAAGTGTACGGAGGAAGAAACTACACTTAAAATAATTCCTTTTTGGTAAAGGAATAAAGTGTCTTCTCTGCTTCGCAGGAAATTTCTGATTCTTTCCTTTCTAGCGCTCTCCACTCTTTATACTGAACTTAGTAATAATTTACGTCTTTTGTAACTGACGAAGCACGTCGGTTGTTTAACAGGTTATACCGAGCGGTCCGCCAAGAATCCAGTACTCGAAAGGCATCGTTGGTTTCTCTTTACACTGCCAGGAAACTCTTTCGCTCATAGCTTCTCAGAACAGATTAACTTTCACAAAAATGAATTAGCGAAAGAGAGCAATCTGCACAGATAAATCGTGTACAGTGCACAACTAGAGCGCTCTAAAACCGTATACTAGCTTCCAGAAATGAACTGAAGCTGATATGTGTCGAAAGACTCTGGCGCTATCAACTACAGGATGTGTCTTCTCTGGTCCCTCTATAGCGACCACGTCATCGAAGGGACATGTTATGAGACAAATGTTCGGAAATCTATTTCGGTGGTGCAGAGACAGTTTATACCGTTTAAGTATTAATTCTGCCAGGATGCAATACAATCTTCAGCCTGCAACGGCCGGACGTTAAAACAGTAGCTCTTCTTCTTCTGAATCTGGAAACTATTATAAACAGTGAAAGTCTCGATAGATGCATTGCCGCCAAACCATAAACGAAAATTTTCGCACTGCGAAAAAGAGATTACATCGACTTTCGTGAGAGGAAACGTTTTAGCGATTCATCCCCGTCGTGAACGAACGCGTACAAGCGAAACAATGGCGCGCGATGCGACGCAGAATCGACGTCTATTGGCTGGGATGGAACAAATAGAGCGCTACGCCAAATTTCATTACGTGCCGGACTGACGAAAGCGTTATGCGCCGCCCTCGAAATCCGATACACGCTCCGCTTAATTAATTTACCATTAATTAGAGTGACCGTAAGCTCATGTTTACATTTGAAATACCAATTAATGTTGCGTAAACATTGCCCGAAGACAACGTATAAAAATTTAATTGTGTTTCGGCATTTGGGTGTTGGATGAAAATGATCCATAACAAAAGTCGACGTGCTGCCTGCGGTATTACAGCCTCAGTCGAAAGTTTATTTCTGCTTGTCACTCCGCCTGACGCAAATAAACCTGAATTTCACTTGCACACTGACAGAGAGAGATGTGTGTAAAATGGCTGCTGATTCGTGGATTGCAGTTAGGGTAGCCACGAAAAACCTGAATGAAATTAACCAGATGGAGATACGAAGAAAGGTCTTATTTCTTAGGCGCTGAGCTCTGTCTATTGGTAAGGACCTTACAGACAGAACAATGTCCGCATGACATAGGCGGAAACAGCAACAGGAACAATCCTCTCGAACGAAAAACATTGTGGCCTAATTGAGTCTGAAGTCAGTTTCTTTCAGATGAAAGTCCAGTCTTTTGTCACTCTTTCGCCTAATTTGGCTCTATCAAGAAAGGAAATGAGAGTGTTGTCAATTATGTTAGCTGAGGGTTCCGATAAAAGGAACTATTGTGCGGATAATTCACTGGCGAGTAGCCTAATTTCACTTGTAGGACCAAATCACAAGTGGACAAAGCGAAACTCATCCAGAGATCAAAGACAGCTTACCAGAAAGGGTTAAGGTTATGTCTCCGTAGAGAACGATCAAATATTGTAGTAAAAGTTATAAACGAAATTAATTCTAAACATAATGGCTCCAATTTTGTAGACGGTGACATGCAATCAGGAGAAACTCAGCTTCATAAGTATAGCAACTTATATTGAGTACAAGGTAAAAAACCGGTAATACCGTCCAGATAGGAGGAGGAACAAAGTTTCGCTTCCTTACAAATGAAACTAGTGAAGAGTCATTCTGTGAGTTCAACTAATTCGGAAATATTCCATCTGGCGATAATGTGTCAAGGCCTTGAATACCTAAACCTTAAAATACCTCCCGTCTAATGAGGAGGAACGAGTATTAGGGGACAACACAATTAATCAAGCTGCAACGTTCGCATTTATTTCAGTTCTAGAAACATAATTTTTTAATAAACGAAAGAACTGAAACTTGCAACTGAAGTGAGGCTTATAGTACTGCAAATAAAGGATGGTGAGTGTAGCAAGCGAGTGTCAAAAGACTTTGTGTAACTCTTGTAGAGAAAGTCAGGAACAGGGATAGTAAAACAAGCAAACAAATAAACTGAAGTGAGACGGATAAGTTTCTGAAACAAATAATGACGGGAAGAAATGATGAGCTCTTGTCTCTCAGGAAAATGGACTTCGAATAAAATGGACACAGTGAGAATTGCTTCTTGACTAATAGCTACTAGTTGGATTTATTAACGTAATGGTTATAACAGAAGTACCTCTATCAACTTGGCGAAAAGGTTGCTTGCAACACAACAAGCAAGGATGAACGAATATTAGATTTTAATGTCCCATCGACTACAAGCTCATTCGAGACTTAGCAAAAAGTGGGAAAGTGAAGAACAGACGACAGTAATTCCTTATGTTTTTTTTTCAAAGGAACCATCCCGGTGTCTGACTCTTACGAATTAAGGAAACCAGAACCCCGATGGCGGTACAGCTAGAAGAAACTCGCACTTCCTGAAGTTCAAATCAGTGTCTTAAACATCAGAACAAGGAAAATATACGTTAACTTATGAGCAAAAATATTTAATTTCGAATGGAAAGAACAGTATATGTGACTCTGCCGACAAAAAGGAACCGTTTGAAGAACTCTTCCTAACCTCCAATAAAACGTGCCTCTAGTAATAAGAGGAATTATGAGTCAATGATTCTGTGCCCAAACACATGCTTTGTTAAAATATTTTTGCCAATGAATAACATATCAAGGCAGCAGAAGGAAGATCAATTGTGTGGTCACCATATTCATCCGACCGTAGTCAACTCTACTTTGTCTGCGGGTAGCTCTATGCTTTCTACCAAAAGAGTCCCGGGTTCGATTCCCGACCGGGTTGGGGATTTTCTCTGCCCGGGGAATGGGTGTCTTAGTTGTCCTCATCATTTCATCATCATCATCATTATCATCATCATCATCATCATCATCACCACCACCATTCGAAACAGAGGCGCTGATGACCGCGCAGTAGGGCGCCCCACAAACCAAATATCATCATCAGCATCCAAATAATATATCAGACATGAAGAGACTTCCTCAATATGTCATAGAAACATGGGACTTTAGGAATCCTTTGAAAGGATGCTACTATCTTCACCGGCCGCGGTGGTCTAGCGGTTCTGGTGCTGCAGTCCGGAACCGCAGGACTGCTACGGTCGCAGGTTCGAATCCTGCCTCGGGCATGGGTGTGTGTGATGTCCTTAGGTTAGTTAGGTTTAAGTAGTTCTAAGTTCTAGGGGACTTATGACCTAAGATGTTGAGTCCCATAGTGCTCAGAGCCAGCTACTATCTTCAATCTGAAGAGTTCGTGCTTCCTTAGAAGCAGTAAGAAGACTGTGAACGTTTTCTATAAGGTAATGAATATTGTAAATGAATGTCGTTCTCTCTATAATAAATCAAAAACTATGAATTGCCAGATATATCTTTTCTTGGTAGTTTTTCCTTGTTTCTGTGTACGGAACTCGCTTCCAAAGATTATCTAAGTATTCTTGATTCTCATTTTATATGAGTGGGAGTGCGATATTTTTGCGGGCTGAATTTACATTTATGAACCCTCATTCTCGAGCCGCAGTCGACGCATAGCTCACAATCAAGTTCTGGTCATTGAGTTCCGAAGCATATAAAGACTTAACATTCGCATGATGACGAGCGACGCCTGCCGCCGATAAATATCCGCAACACTATAGTAAAGCGAACCAAAAGGCTGGCTAGCATATAAATTTCTTTTAACCAGGTCTTCGCCCGAGCAAAAATGCAGTAAACGTCACAACAAGGGACCCTAACATGCACGGAAGTCAGGTCGTGCACGCGGATATTCCTGCTAATTAACGTTGCTAAGAGCAGCTAACAAAGAGATAATTTACTATGTGGAATAAAAACTTCGCAGAAATGGCTTACAGTATCGTCGTGTTTTCTTATTCGACGCTTCGGAATCATTTGTGGTGCTTGATGATATGCGATAGGCCCGTTAGCCCACAAGTCTTTGTTAAGTTGCCTCGCAGTCGTAAAATATTTTAGTGTCGTTATGAGTTATTACGAGAGTGTGTGTCACAAGTTTGGTGGCGGTGGGTGAATTGTGTACCCGGTGATCTTAATTGGCACTAAATGAAATTTTTAAAACCTTAACGAAGATGTCAGTTAAGTTTATAAATACTTAATTACCGGTTTATATATTCAAATTTATTACTCAGAGTAACAAGTTACAGCCTGTCGACGCGTCAGTGCTTCGAATAAGAAAATTAGTTGCTTATCATGGTTTAATACAAGATGTCCCACGAGGAATGGTTAATATTCATGGGTATGACAGGAGCGCCTATTTGAAGTGAAACACTACTGTTTATATTAATAATAATAATAATAATAATGTGAGTAGGCTGTTTAGGTTTTTATATTGGTAACGCCACGTAGCGCTCTGTATGAAAATCACTGGCTGTGCTGTGTGCAGTCTGTGGCTGGTTGGCGTTGTTGGAATATTGGCTATTGTAGTGTTGGGCAGTTGGATGTGAACAGCGCGTCGCGTTGCGCAGTTGGAGGTGAGCCGCCAGCAGTGGTGGATGTGGGAAGTGAGATGGCGGAGTTTTGAGAGCGGATGATCTGGACGTGTGTCCATCAGAAAGAGTAAAAAATAAAAAATTGGTTCAAATGGCTCTGAGCGCTATGGGACTTAACTTCTGAGGTCATCAGTCCCTAGAACTTAGAACTACTTAAACCTAACTAACCTAAGGACTTCACACACAACCATGCTCGAGGCAGGATTCGAACCTTCGACCGTAGCGGTCGCTCGGTTCCAGACTGAAGCGCCTAGAACCGCTCGGCCACAACGGCTGGCCTGAAAGAGTAAATTTGTAAGACTGGATGTCATGAACTGATGACTTTGAACACTATTAAGGTAAATACATTGTATGTTCTCTATCAAAATCTTTCACTTGCTAACTATGCCTGTCAGTAGTTAGTGCCTTCAGTAATTAGAATCTTTTATTTAGATGGCAGTATTGGCGCTCGCTGTATTGCAATAGTTCGAGTAACGAAGATTTTTGTGAGGTAAGTGGTTCATGAAAGGTATAGGTTATTGTTAGTCAGGGCCATTCTTTTGTTGGGATTATTGAAAGTTGCTGCGCTAAAACTATTGTGTGTCAGTTTAGTGTTGATCAGAATAAGTAAAGAGCGAAATGTCTGAGTACGTTCAGTTGCGCTCAGCCGTTTGAAAACCAAATAGTGTAAGAGGTTTATCAGCACAGTATTTCATAAATTTTTCTACGGTGACGTTTCAATAATAATAATAATAATACTAAGAGCGTCATTTGCTAGTTACAATACATATGCGAAGTGTTCAGCACACCGGACTCGGAGGAAGAATGGACCAAAATACACTAACCAACACGATACACACAGTCTTGAAAAATAAGGATAGTTGACCCAACTGGTACGAACAAAATGAAAAAGACCTTAAGGAATACGGATCGCCGAAAGAATACAGATCGCAGAAATTGTAGAACCGAGGCACAATCAGGAAAGCCACACGAACTCGGGGTGTCGGGAAAGGAGAGAGAGGAACCACAGCCGGCCGAAGTGGCCGTGCGGTTAAAGGCGCTGCAGTCTGGAACCGCAAGACCGCTACGGTCGCAGGTTCGAATCCTGCCTCGGGCATGGATGTTTGTGATGTCCTTAGGTTAGTTAGGTTTAACTAGTTCTAAGTTCTAGGGGACTAATGACCGCAGCAGTTGAGTCCCATAGTGCTCAGAGCCATTTTTTTTTGAGGAACCACATAAGAGACGTGAACAGAGCAAAAGCAACACGTGAACTCGTTGCAGTTGAAACAGAACTGGGGTAAAAGGAAGGAAAACAAGTGTTGATTTCTTGTGCCCATAAGCAATGCATTCGCAAAAGAAGAGTACCGGAATCTTCGTTGTGACAAAAGTTCCCGAACAAAAATGGCTCGCTATAGTGAATTCGCAGCGTTTTGTCACGTTGGGCGAGGCATTTTCAGGCGCGCCTCGGCGGCGTCGGCTCAGACAGTAGACCGCGCATTATCCCATGAGTCGACGTCTCGGCCGCGGCGACAGGTGAACGTCGCGTCGCCACAGGCACAATCACAGCCGCAAGTAGCAATCACTGTTCGGCGCGTCAAGGCCACATCTAAACACTTTGTCCGTGGTCTTGCACTTGCGCCTGCGTGCTATGTGTTACTGCTCTGTCATTCTTAAGACTTTAACCATCTCTACGGCACGTATTACGCTGAGACTGGATTGCTCGTGAAACGTTCCCGATCACTACTATCACTGGAATTGTCACTCCTGTCTCGTCATGCCCTTTCCAAATATCTCCTTGGTTTCCTTCACTGCGACGACCGTGGTGGAAGAGCGGTTCTAGGCGCTTCAGTCCCATAGTGCTCAGAGCCATTTTTTTTCCTTTACTGCTTGTCCAATGTACATAATGCAGAGTGTTTCAAAATATATCTCCGAGTTTTAAGGCTTTGTAACATTTATTACGGTCAACTTACAGTTGTAAATAATACATAGAATGGAAGAGCATCTCGAACAGTTTTCCTTAGAAATTTTCAGTGTGAGGACCAATCGTCACAAGGAACGCATCGAATCGATAGACGAGTTCTTCCGAAGCCTTGTTCTCTGTGCTTGGTGTAATTGTTGCAATAACGGCTTCAATCCTTTTCCTTAAGTCGGCTAGGTCAGCTGGTAACGGAGGTACGTACACATGATCCTTTATGAACCGCCAAAGGTAAAACGCATGGCAAACTGGGTGAACGTGGAGGCCATGCAAAACAAGCTCTGTCATCTGGCCAATGCGGACAATACAGCGGTCGGGTATAAAGTCATTTAACCAATCGAGTACTGAGTTATGTTATTGCGGCGGCACACCATCTTGCTACCAAATAAAGGTCCGCAGATCACCTTCTTCCAGTTAAGGAAAGTATCATAGTTCTAGCACATCAAGATAGCAAACACCAGCTACACTTGCATCACTGGAGAAGAGAAGTCCATAAACTTTACGCCGGGATATGGCACAAAAGAACTGTCGATTTAGAAGAGTCTCGTTGGAACTGCACCATATTGCTGGGACTTGCTGACCCCAGTAAGAGCACATCAAAGATTTGTATTAGGAGAAGTGTCGATTCATTACTGAAGACGATACGATCTAGAAAATCTTCAGTGTCATGCGGTAACATTTCGTTTGCAAAGCTGCCATATATTGACTCGATATGTGCCTTGCGGCGAGTGCTCACATTGAATACTCGTAAGAAAAACTGTTTGAGTTGTTTTTTTTTTATCTGATGTATTATTTACAATTGTAAGTTGAATGTAACTGTAAGTTGAATGCTACAAAGCCTTAAAACCCGGATACTCATTTTGAAACAGGCTATAAATTGAATAACACCGAGCGTACGGGAGGTTGCTGATACATCCTCGGCTTTTCCTATTTAAAATTGATGTAGATTGATTCTGATGTTTTGGCGCTAATTTTTTTCCATACATTACATGTGACAATAATTGGGCAGCACCAACTTTGATTTTTATTTTTCTGAGCGGGTCTGTAGTGAAGATGGCTCAAGCAAATAGAGTATTCAGAGTTAAAGACAGTCGTGCTTTTTTAAAGGGAACACGACCAAACAAACTTATGATGATACGTCTTGTACATTTGGTGGTAACTGCCCTTCTTACTCCATTATCAAGAACTGGGCTGCTGCATTTAAAACAGGGTATTTCATCACTGCATATGAAGAGCGTCCTGGAAGGCTAACTCAAGTCATAGTTCCGGAAACAGTGGATGCTGTTCACTCCGTGATCCTGGATAGTCGGAGCATAACTGCTAAGAAGACAGAAGAGAGCCGGCCGAAGTGGCCGTGCGGTTAAAGGCGCTGCAGTCTGGAACCGCAAGACCGCTACGGTCGCAGGTTCGAATCCTGCCTCGGGCATGGATGTTTGTGATGTCCTTAGGTTAGTTAGGTTTAACTAGTTCTAAGTTCTAGGGGACTAATGACCTCAGCAGTTGAGTCCCATAGTGCTCAGAGCCATTTGAGCCAAGACAGAAGAGACCCTAAGCATATGCCAGAACGTGTGGGTCATATTGTTCATGAGATTTTGATCATGGGAATGGTCTGAGCCAAATGGATTCCTAAGTGTCTCAATACAGATAAAAGCGGGAAAGATTGGTTGTTTCACAGGTCATTCTGGCCCAGTTTCGCCGGGATTCTGTGGGATTTTTGGGTCGTCTCGTCACTATGGATGGAACATGGATGTACACTTATGATTCAGAGACCAAAAAACGGTCCAAAGAATGGAGACACAGTGTTTCTCCACGTCCAAAGAATTTCAAAGCACTTAGATCAGCAGAGAAGTCGCTCTTTTGGGATAATGATGGAACCCTACTTATTGAATACTTACAACATGGTAAAACCAAGACGCCAAAGTACTATGTATAACCTATCGACTGCTCGACAAAGTGAAGCAAATTCGAGGAAAGTTGAGAAAAGGGATCTTGTTTCTGCAAGATAATGCCTCTCTTCCCAAGGCAGCCATCACGCAGCAAAAAAAATCAGAGTTCCTCAGTTTTAAATCCTAGAACATCCATCCCGGTCAAACTACCATCTGTTCCCTAACTTCAACAAACATCGCAAGGGAAGCTGATTTCTGAACAGTGAGAAAGCCAGAAAGGCTACAGATGAGCGGTTTGCAGCGAAATCGATTTTTTTAAATTTTTATTTATTTTTTAGTGGGATTAAAGAAGTTAGAGCAAAGATGCCACAAATGTGCTGAGGTCAAGGGGGAATGTGTTGAGCAAATAATTTTGTTCACTTTTTTCCCTACAAAGTTAAAGACTAATTAGCACCCACTCGTAGCATGCAACCATGTTTCACTCCCTTCTGAACTGCTGCTTATGTTTCACGTCGTTCGATTCTTAGAAATACTGCAGTTTTGATATACCTTCCCCTTCTTCCAGCTACTTTCAGAATTTCAATAAGTATGCTGGACCAAGGTGGAGTAATGAAAATTCTGTTTGGATTCAACTAGTCTTCGACACTTCCAATGTTTTCCCACCACATTCGACGATGTAGGAGTGTGCTCGTTTCCTGCACCGTTATTTTCCTGTGTCACGGCGTCTTGAGAACGCAATCGCTGCCGACACTTACATAGACGGTCTCCTTTATACCGGCTCTCAACGACAGTCACGCTTCCCAAGCAGCCTAATTAAGGAGAGTAACAGGCGGCGAAGAAGAAAAGGGATTCCGGCGCTCATACCCGTCAAACTGATAGCCACGTCGCGAGACCGTGGCCGTAACCTCATTACGTTTTCCCGCCTGCTACACACTGCGGTAGCACGTGGTTTTTTGTTCTGGCGATGCTCACAGTCGCTCCATGAGCCTTTCACACCAGCTCACTTCCCTGAATTCCGAATTCATGTGTCAGTCCGGCATGCAGTTCCAAGCCCTCTCTCAAAAATATCCAGTTCAGAAAATACACCACTAACGTAGAGGAAATTTCTCTCCTGTGGAAGTTCAAAAGAGCTCCTGCTATTGATTAAGGATCTGAAGAGACTTAACATCTAAGGACAACAGTATTTTATTCACCCCTCAGGACGAAATCTGTGTACCTCATCGTCTAGAGTTGAATTCATGTGAAAGTGCGAGAAGGTTCTTCTAAATGTTTGCGTAGCGTGTATCGGAGGCGGGATGCGGGTAGCAGCCCAGTATGAATCTGATGGGATGTGGGAAACAGCCACATCCAAGCTTACCAGATCGTCAGCCCTCGTCGTTAAATTTCTAGGGTAAATTCAAAAGTGAAAGATCGATTTGTTATTTGATAAAGTCCACGTAAAGTTAGAGTATTTGAAATTAAATGAGCATGTCTAGGTGATAGCAATTTAAGCCACAAAGTAGATCGGCACATGCTGTTGACTGTGCACAAATAGAAGGCGAGAATCAAGCCATATCTGCTTCAACAGGACAAACAGCAGTAATGTGACGCGTGCGGTAGTGAATGTTTTAAAATACGTATTTTTCAATTTGTAAAACACATGTTGTAATTTATTTATTTATTTATGTTTTTGTTCTCGTTTTTACACTGTGACACCTGCAATATATAACCAAGTTTAATGTATTTCGACGGTGACTTCTTTTATAATGAAGTCCGATCATGCCCAACATTGTGGTACCTGATAATGGCCAAACGCCGAAGTCATGATTGTACAGAAGAATAAACGATCTATACAGTTAAATTGAGGAACTTTCATTTAAAAAGTCTTACATGACTGTGGCCCCAAACCATGTTAAAATTATCAGCTCGTTGCAATGTTTACTAACTGTTGTACCAGTGTATATGTGTAAACCCGAATATGTATTGAGAAATACAGAAAATAAATAGTAATGTACATTAAATACGTTCTGTCTTGAAAACCATTGGGGAAAGGGCACCTGGTGATATGAAGTTTTTTGTTTCAAGTGACTGTTCCTGTCGCACACCTGAATACTCACATTTGCTTCTCTGCCACCCCGTACTTATACACAGTATTTGCATTTGCTTTCGGATAAAGTGAGATTCTACTCAGAAGGCACAGGGAAAATGATAGATTCATACGAATGGACCTCCCTTTTAGTGGTCAGTAGTTTTCTATACAGAACAGCATCGCCATCCGAAAGTATAAGAGTGTCGTTCACTCTTTCCTTTGCATATATTAAGAGCATGAATTGTTAGACCACTCGCCCCCGGGTCGTGACCGACCTTGCTTTTGTTTCCGACGAACGCTCGACCTTCAGGACAAACACATTGTGTAGCACCGCCAAGTGCGATGAGAGGCGATTAGACGCTTTGTTGTACAGTCCACGTGACAGCATCTGTTACGAATCATCTAGGTGCTACACGGTCGGACAAAACCTGTTTAAAAAGTTTGTGGCCGGCCGGAGTGGCCGAGCGGTTCTAGGCGCTACAGTCTGGAACCGCGCGACCGCTACGGTCGCAGGTTCGAATCCTGACTCGGGCATGGATGTGTGTCATGTCCTTAGGTTAGTTAGGTTTAAGTAGTTCTAAGTTCTAGAGGACTTCTGAGAAGTAAAGTCCCATAGTGCTCAGAGCCATTTAAACTTTTTTTTTCAAAAGTTTGTGGAGAGCGAGGATACATATATGAGCACGAAAGTAGGCCTGTATGATCAACATGGTGTTTTCCAGATCTACTATTACTTTTAGAAACCGCATTTTCAGGGTGAGCTGTCGAGTGTCAATATTGTCGAAATTCATTTTCAAATCCTCGATTTGCTGGCAATGAAACGAGCTGTTTGATTTTTACATTTTTTTTTTCGCTACGAGTGGGACTCGTGCCTTCAGAAACGGCGGAAGCTCTTTTGAGTTTCTTTAATCGCTTAATATCGCGCCTCAGTTCCAAGCCTACTGCACTGTTTTCATTCGTTTCTTCCCTTTTTTCCCCTGATTTGCTCTCGAGACGACACCGGTCGGCGGTACACCGAGGGTGACGGTGAAATAATAACAATGCACAAAAAAGGGAGGAAAAGAGAGGGAAGACCATTTCTTATCTCCCACTCCACTTCTCTGCTCTCGCTGTCTCCCTCACTCCTGCTGCTTCTGATACCCCGGCACTCTTCCATTTTTTATGTATATCCGTCGCCGCGGAAGAGATCTTAATATGACTTTCAAAAGGAAAAGAAGTTGAGGGCTAGCTAAAAAGGGGAGGGGTGAAGAATTCCCGCGGCACCACTAAACCACGTGAAAGACGAGCCAATAAAAGCGGTGGAGGCGGCAGTGGCGGTGCTCCTCGGGGAAGCGACCAGCCCAGCCCTCAGCCGTAAAGGGCGATAGGGCCGCGGCGCGCCGGCCCTGCGCTGCGAGCGGCCTCCGCTAAGCCCTGCGCCGCTGCCTTTAAAGCCGCGCGCCAAATGCTTTTCTTTTGGCCAGCCGGAGCAGAGGGACGTGCTGCCTGGAAATCGTCTCGTTTCCTCTGAGACGCCGTTCGCGTGGGGCCACACGCTACGCTGGTTGGTGGTGGTAGTGACGCGTCAGCAAATGGAAGAAATGCGGGGGCGTAGAGCGCTTGCTGGCGAACCGGCAGAGCACTGGTGCGTGTGGGCGCCAGAGGAAAGCTGGTCGACGGGCACGAATTGTTTTATTATTATTATTATTATTTTTTATTTTATGGCCTTCATTGGACCACTCTAGTCAAAAATACAAAGTTGTAAATAAGTTGTTACACAGGGATGCAATTTGGTTCAACAATAACTTAATACGATATTTAGGTAATATAATTATTAGAGTCTATTCTTGTATGAAAGGTGTTTTGCTCTTCTGTCTGCCCAATATTTCTTCATTCTTTCAGATATTTTCTTTCTTTCTTCATCTGAGACCAGTCTTCCTCTACTCCTTTTATTGATTTTCATTTGTAGTCTGGTTTGCGGATCTTGCAGTATTCTGGTTTTCTCTGTCTTGTTTTTTAGGTCATCTACTGTAATTTGAAGTTCTTTTATATCTTCCTTAATTTCTGTGATCCATTTAATGTCGCTCTTGCTATTCCACAATTTTTGTATTACTTTTTTACTAATTCTGTTTTCTGGAGTTCTCATCAGATGTCCAAAGAATGAGATGCGTTTCTTCCTGATTGTGCTCATGACTGGTTCTATTTTCTTATATACTGTTTCATTTGATGCTATTCTCCAATGTCCATTTATTTTATACTGTTTATTTATACATGTCCTGATTATTCTTCTTTCTACTTTTAGTATTCTGTCAATTTCTGCTGTATTAGTTGTTTTGAAGATAGTTTCAGCTGCATACGTTATTTCTGGTTGTGTAACTGTTTTATAGTGTTTTAATTTTGCATCTATAGATAGGCTTTTCTGTTGAATGTAGCTTTGGTAATGTAATTTGCGTAGTTCCGTTTTTTTATTCTATTCTGCCATGATGGCTTCTCATTTAGATTGTATGTTATTATTTCGCCTAAATATTTAAATTTATCAACAATTTTGATTTCCTGTTCTCCTATTGTAATTTTGTTTGCAAGTGGTGGATCAGTTAGCATAATCTCCGTTTTTTTAAATGATATTCTAATGCCTAATTTCTCTGCTATTTCTTGTAGTGATTTCACTTTTTGCCTGGCTTCTTGAACGGTGTTGGCTAGGAGAGCAAGATCATCAGCGAATCCCAAGCAGTTTAAGCTAATATCATCTTTTGCCCTTCCAATTCTTATCATTTTTGGATTGTCCTTGTACCATTCTCTCATTATGTTTTCCAGTGCACAGGTGAACTGTAATGGTGATAGGCAGTCTCCTTGTCTTAAGCCTGTTTTTATGAGGAATGGTTCCGAAATTTCTCCTCTAAACTTCACTGTTTTAATTATGATATGGCAAACCACGCAGCACTTCCGTTGTGCTTTCAAGTGCTAAAGAAACGAAGATATCGTTTGCATATCCCATGCTAAACGCCACAACTCCAAACTGATCTATATTTCGGTGTCCCCTTATTTTATCATTGCAGATATACCTTGTTGTCATGCACGTCTATTTCATTTAAATTGAGTCACATTGCCGGCTAGTGTGGCCGAGTGGTTCTAGGCGCGTAAGTCTGGAACCGCGCGACCGCTACGGACGCAGGTTCGAATCCTCCGTCGAGCATGGATGTGAGTGATGTCCGTGGGTTAGTTAGGTTTAAGTAGTTCTAAGTTCTAGGGAACTGATGGCTTCAGAAGATAAGTCCCATAGTGCTCAGAACCATTTTTTTGAGTCACATTGCAATGTTTCCCTCATAAGAATAGTATAGACATCATGATATTAAATACACTGTCTGATCGAAAGTGTGTAGATACCTGCTAGCGGACATCAATGTGGTGTGTGTTCACTCTTCGCATTTATGACGGCTTCAACTATGCTGGGCACAAATGGCTCTGAGCACTATGGGCCTTAACTTCTGAGGTCATCAGTCCCCTAGAACTTAGAACTATTTAAACCTAACTAACCTAAGGACATCACACACACATCAATGGCCGAGGTAGGATTCGAACCAGCGACCGTAGCGGTCGCGCGGCTCCAGACTGTAGCGCCTAGAACCGCTCGGCCACTTCGGCCGGCTCTGCTGGGGACACTTTCAGTGTGTTATCTGAATGTCTATGGAGGAGTGGTAGTCCATTCTTTCTCAAGAAACTAGAGAAGATAGCGATGTTGAGTTATGGGGTATGGAAAGAATTCGACGTTTTAACTCATCCCAAATGTGTCTCACTGGTTTCAGGTCGGGACTCTGGTCAGGCTAGTCTCTTTCAGGAACGCTACTGTCCATAAACTATTGCCTCAGAGATGCTACTTTCTGACAGGGTGCGTTGTCGTCTTGGTACAAACCATTAACGCTTTCGAATTGTTCTTATACTACACACTGCGCACAATCTTGTTAAATGTTACCATATCCTCCCAAACTTAGCGTTTTCCACACCTTAACGACGAATAACGGCCCCCTCCACCCTCCAAATCTTCACCGCACTTCACTGTTGGCACTGCACATGGTAGTATGTAACCTTCACCTGGTATTCGCCAAACATAAACCTATCTACTGGATTGACAGAGGGTACAGCATGATTCATCACTCCAAACTTTTCTCGTCATCCACTGTCCAGTGGCGTCGATATTTACACCATCTCAGTCATCGTTTGTC
The DNA here is from genome assembly GCF_023864345.2 of Schistocerca serialis cubense. Taxonomy (NCBI): domain Eukaryota; kingdom Metazoa; phylum Arthropoda; class Insecta; order Orthoptera; family Acrididae; genus Schistocerca; species Schistocerca serialis. The sequence goes on along the minus strand of NC_064646.1, from coordinate 185,787,359 downwards.
GCTTATGAGGAGCTTCTTGGCCATTATATCCCATTCTTTTTAACTCCCTACGCACAGTCATCGTGCTACCTCTGTTGCTCGTAGCACTTTGAAAATCACGATTGATTACCTCTGCTGATTTCATGCGATTTTTTACAGCCACGCTCCGCATTGATCTGCGGTCCCTGTCCGTCAGCACATGAGTTGTGCCTGGTCTTGCTTTAACTGTGGCTGTTCCTTAGCGCTTTCGCTTTACCATCACGTCTCCAACAGATGGCTTGGCAGCCTTACGAAGACTGGCATATCCGTGATGGATTTGTTACACAGGCGCCATTCAAAGACTAGTCCACGTTCAGAGCCACTGAGCTTTCGTGACAGATCCATTCCGTTGTTATTATTTCTCTACTGACAACACAATACTCCCCACCTTCTTTTACGAGGGTCACTCCAAAAGAAATGCACACTATTTTTTTAAACCCATCTTTTATTCTACATGTTTGAAAGTTTTACAGTGTGTAGATACATCCTTTAGGAACAGTATTTTCATATCTCCGCATAATTTCCATCTGTGTCAACTGCGTTACGGCATCTTGGAACCAGCGCCTGTATACAACCATGGTAAAATTTTGGACCAACTTGTTGGAGCCACTGTTTGGCAGCGTGCACAAGGGAGTCATCATCTTCAAACCTTGTTCCACGTGGAGAGTCTTTCAGTTCCCCAAAGAGATGATAGTCATATGGAGCTAGGTCCGGACTGTAAAGTGAGTGTTTCAGTGTTGTGCATCCGAGTTTTGTGATCGCTTCCATGGTTTTTTGACTGACATGTGGCATTGCATTGTCGTGCAACAGCAAAACATCCTGCTTTTGCCGATGTGGTCGAACACGACTCAGTCGAGCTTGAAGTTTCTTCAGTGTCGTCAGACATGCATCAGAATTTATGGTGGTTCCACTTGGCATGATGTCCACAAGCAAGAGTCCTTCGGAAACGCAAAACGCCGTAGCCATAACTTTTCCAGCAGAAGGTGTGGTATTGAATTTTTTTTTTTTTTTTTGGGTGAATTTGCATGATGCCACTCCATTGCTTGCCTCTTCGTCTCTGGTGAAAAATGATGGAGTCATGTTTCATCAACTGTCACGATTCTTCCAAGAAATTCTTCTCCACCATTCTCGTACTGTTCTAAAAGTTCCAGGCATGCTGTTTTCCTTGTTTCTTTGTGAGCCACTGTCAACATCCTGGGAACCCACCTGGTACAAACCTTTTTTAACGCCAACACTTTCAGTATTCTGCAAACACCTCCTTCCCCTATCCCGACGTAGCGTTACAATTCGTTCACTGTGATTCGTCTGTCAGCAGTCACCAATTCGTTAACTCTCTGCACATTGTCTGGAGTATGTGCAGCACGAGGCCTGCCGCTGCGAGGACAGTCCTCAATATTTCCGTGCCGACTGATGACCACTGATGTTAAGTCCCATAGTGCTCAGAGCCATTTCCGTGCATGTATGCATGTATGCATGTAATTTTTAGGGAAACAGTTTTCTGTTTCTATTAATTTTCTGTGCCTTTCACTTCCACAAATGAGAGAGTAAGGGTTCTGAGTATCTATAAAATTTACCGATCGTCGCAAATTTACTTAGGCGCAATAAATATGAACCAAATGTGTAAATATATTAGTCTGATACAAGGAATCAAACGTCCAGTAGTCTCTTACCTCGTAAAGGAATCTTTTCCGACCACGTTATGCATTACACCTGTCTTTTCACACGACTGTTCTGACCTCCATGTACATCAATTTGCGTCAATGCGGTATCGAATTTAACACCACGTCACATGGAAGAGCAACGGATAATAGCATGTTACAGAGGCTATCATTGTATAACAGTCTTCTTCTACATCGAAGGCTTCCTTGTAGACAGTGGGGCGCCACCTCTGCACATTATGAATCCTGCGACATTATGACGTTCAAACTCAGAAGGACATACTTACTACTTCCGTAGCTGTGGTGTATAACATTAATGTGTAAACGATATTTTCGTGTCTTCCCCTGTCTACATATTCAAAAGAAATTATACCTGGCACTACAGGTCAATGTTATCAAAGATAAAAATGTTCACCTTGGTCTAAAAAGCTTTGCAACGACAGCATGTAGCGTACCTGTATGTCGTGAACATGTTACGATTAACTGAAAATAGCACTTAAAGCCAGGTACGTATGGTCAAATATAATACATTGGTGAACGTCTGAAATTAAGCGTCGCACTATTGAAACAACTGAAGTTGTTAAATTATAAACGTTTGAAACTTCCCCTTAGAAAAATTTATACATGACTGCGTTTAAACTGACACACGATATTTTTAGCGCAACGCAATCTGACTTTCAAAAATCCCTACAAAAGAATGGCCCTGACTAACATTAACCTATACCTTTCACAAATCACTTACCTCACCAAAAATCTTCGTTATTCGAACTACTGCAATACAGCGAGCGCCACTACTGCCAGCTAAATAAAAAATTCAAACTACTGAAGGCACTAACTATTAATAGGCATAGTTAGCAAATGAAAGATTTTGATAGAGAACAAACAATGTATTTACCTCAATAGTGTTCAAAAGTCATAATGTATATAGCAGTTCATGACATCCAGTCTTACAAATTTCAAAACTCCGCCATCTCTCTCCCCACATCCACCACTGCTGGCGGCTCACCTCCAACTGCGCAACGCTACGCGCTGTTAACAGCCAACTACCCAACACTACAATGGCAGACAACAATGCAAACTAGCCACAGACTGCACACAGCACAGGCAGTGATTTACATACAGAGCGCTACGTGGCGTTACCAATAAGAAAACCTAAACAGCCTACTTACACGTTGTTAAAAAATATCGTTCGGTGTCAAAGCAGTCCTTAAATTTTGTTATCCAGGATTAACGGCTAAAACAACAGGAAGCTTTAATTTTGTGAGATAGTAATTCCTTAACATTCCCGATACATAATAGGTGAAATGGGAGAGAACACTAGACCCCTTATTTAAAGTAATATGAAATATTATTCCGAAACACGTTGTTGGAAGAATACAAAATAAAAAAGGAAAACGCAATAAAAATAAGTAGAAGCTACTAAAAATGAAATCTTGCGAAAATTATACGGAACAATTCCAGAACAAAAGCAAGAATATGGTATACAGACGCGCAGATCTCGCTAAAACTCAGACTGTGAGCAATAGGCCAAAAACGCTACAATTGTGCCCTTATAAAGACGGGAACATTGAACTTTAGGACTGATATACCCTTAAAACTGAGGTTAATGACCGAAAGGAAGTTCAAGTTGTTTCGTGAACTTTCAAAATGGGGTAGAACATCTACAGGAATAAAGATACATAAAAAACGCTAATGTTGCAGAGAAATGGATCACAGTCTGCTCAGAACGAATCAGTATCAGAATAACTGTTGCTAGAAAATGTATAGAAAAGTATTTCACATTTGGCACAGTTTAATAACAGCTCTAGGATAGATGAAGATCAAACTCATGATGGGTGAAGGTCAAACTGATTTGTGAGGTGTGTTCTCCAAGGACACTGATACTGGAGTGTATAAATAGCAGAGAAGTAGAAAAATACGCAAATACAATGTACATGACTACAGTTTAATAGTTAGAAGCAACAGCAGGCTACAAAAGTTTCATGTGAACAGTATGGACGACTAAATTCAAAAATAATTACTTATTTCCACTTCTGAAGTTATCTTAATATTAAACTCATTTCTGCTTCCATTTGTGCTTGACAAAAGAGCGATGTCATTTGGTGCCAAATACAATAAACTAGGCTTGCCATAAGTTGTACAAGCAATCTTTAGTTCATGAAACAGATCGTGAAAATTGAATGCAAACAACATCACTGACAACTTTCATGGAAAATTAGTATTCTATTAGCCACAGTCTAGCATGAAACAAGGTATACGCATGGACACGTTGTACATAACATTTATGATACAGTCCTGTAAAGTCTAGCTGCAGAAAGCTATGATAATGCCAGGAAGGTATTTTGAATTGTATTAACTGATGCCTCAATAAAACTGCAAAATAAAATTTTACCCGGTCTTTGAACCCAGCGTCATTTTCAGACAAATAGTAATGTGACCTATCTTAAAGCACAATTCTCAGCTGACAATCTACGCGTTGATTATCCAGCTCATATATTCACTGCTGTCCTTACCCAAAAGCCTTTGATAATTGATACAACAGATGAAATATGAAATTCAATTGGAGGACTCTAAAAGAGCTTACAAATCTACATTTGGCATTGACTTACCAGAAACAAGCACCATGAACCAATAAATTGTATTATCTTACATTATGAAATTGGATACCCACAAAATAAAGTTTCTAAAAAAGTAAGTTTTGTAAGAATTATTGACTTTGAAAGACCAAGTAGGAGTGATTGCCGTAAGCGAGTAAGTCCCGCGCGCATGTTGTCATATATATATATATATCGACAGCGGATCACAGAAGAAGTCGGAACATGTTTCGGAGATGTGGGTTTTTGCAGAATCAGAGCCGAACCAATAGAAACATATGTTTCATAGAAGAATTGCAATTAAACCAGTGTGTCCATGTGCAACAGTGATTCATGGGGTGGTGAAAATTTATTAAATTTGTTATTGAGTGAATTTCTTAAGTGCGTACGTGTCTGTATCGTGTTAAGAAAGAGAGAAATTTTATGGTTAAGTAACTGTCACAATATCGGCCACGGAATGATTAAGTTTGGGAAGGGAAACGTTTAACATCCCACAAGCGCAAGCTCTTTTCTGCGATTGAAACACGGGACATATTTTGCACGTCGCAAAGAGCGCACTTTAAAACAACGAAAAATGTTCAAGTCTTTATCTGCTGTTCACATGAGAAATGCGAGCAGTTATTGACTGCAAACATCAACACTGCTGCTATCTAAAATCGACAATAATTTGTATTTGTCTTAAAATTGGTACTTCAATGTTCGTTCACAGGCTGAGATCACTGTTGTTACTGTACTGCTGCCGGAAAGATTTTTTAGACATTGTTGCAGGAACGATAACGAAGAAGTTCGTTCAATTAATTTCGTTCAGAAACGATGTTGGTAGATGAACAAAAGCGAAAGCACTTCTGCAAGAGGATCGATGGCCTCAACAGTTTGGTCCCATAAGATCTTACCTTATTTCTGCAAGAGATTAATCATTCTACAATAGTTATTAAACATCTGATTTCACATAGGCACAAAACTTGCGCTGGTACGTTGTATTATACGATTGGGGGGAAAAAATTAGTATACTTTAGGTACCTGCTAAAGGCCCGAGGTTCTACTGCATTCTATGAATGATTTTTTAAAATGACTGAGTATCCAGCACAGCTTATTATTGTTGATAAACATAGATACAAAATTTCCGAGAGTTTTTTTGTGGTAGTTTGGTTACAGACACATTTTGAGCTAAAGACCACGGCAAACAGTTCTAAGCAGTTATTTTCATTTTCTTAGCTCTCGAAGAGAAAAAAACACAGTAGAAGCTATGCAACGACTATTACGCTTCGACAAATATCTCCATGCGTCCGTACGGCATCTGGAGTATATTTCTTCCGAGGCAACATAATCACAGATTCTGTTCATGTCACACCTGAAAATTTACACACACACACACACACACAATCAGAGAGAGAGAGAGAGAGAGAGAGAGAGAGAGAGAGAGAGAGAGAGAGAGAAGCACGTAAGGAAAAAATGAATCATATCGACATTTACATTCATGGAATGCATTTTGAAAACACGAACTGTAATCAATACACCTTTCTCAGACATTGACAACCTATTCGCTTTTGTGAAGATAAGACTATATTACGTGAGCTACACTCTTTGCTTGAAATTAAAAACGTTCGTGACCTCTATTAAAAGACATGATGAGGGATCACATGCAGTAATCACCCTGAAAAACATTAACAGTGGTATGTAGAGAACCGATTTCCCCTTTCATTGTGAGTAACGCACTCTAAAGTAAACAGTCATCAAGGCAGCAACTGTATCTGTGAAGCCACTTCCTGATGAATTCCTGTCGCAAAAAGGGTACTGAAACTTTCTCTCCATTTCTCGTATTCTAACGTGTTCGCATTGTATCGTTTTCGAAGAATACAATTAACGCTCTGGTAGTCACGCATGTTCGTGCAGAGCTGTAAGTATAAAACAGTAAAAATGTCATCACTTGCTTATCGGTATCACATCTGCCTTGGAGCGAATTACCTTATAATCCATGAAAATTTCATTCACATACAGCTTATCGAAAAATGTGACACATTTATGAGGAGTACTTTTTTCGCCTATCGTTAACTAGGTAGAGTTTGCAAGTTTTGTATCCTTAAAAGCCAAACACTCTATGTAATGTTTTCTGTAACTCATTTGTAAGAAAGTAGATGTCTGAATCAATGATAGAGTTCTTCTCTAGAAACGAAGGTGAAGAGAATAGCATTGTAAAAATTAGAAGCGACGGTAACATGAAAAAGCATGTACGTGTTTAGTAGGGGAAATCGTTATGAGATACCTTCGAAAACCCGTTGTACTTTCAAATTACGTACTTACGTTTATAAGAAATTAAATATTTAATTTTATATTTTTTACCAAGAATATTTTTCTTTAGTAGTATTTCAAGGTACTCATTTGTTTCCTTTTCATGTGGGAGACTGTTGTATTGAACCCGGTACTCGGCTGATATACAGCAGTTTAATGACAGCTGGGTAGTTGCTTTCAGCATTTCGTCATGCTGCTTCCAACTGAGGAGCTATTTTGCTACGGAGATATCTGTAGATAAGACAAAAATACGGAAGAAATACTGTTCTGAGTTACCAACAAATTTCCTATATCAGTGTTCAACGAATAAAATGGATGGCAACTGAAGTCCAGCGAAGAGAAAGTTTTCTAATTCTTTGCTCCAGCGCCCATATAACATTCTAAATGAGTCTTTCGGTGATCGTATCGTCTTCAGAGGCTTTTGAGCCCATTGCTCAGCAGGCTGAGCATCAGTTACGAAGAATTCTGTCTACTCAGAGCAACAACGTCTGAAGTGCAACATAATCGTTTAGGTTGTCGTAATTATAGCAAAAAAAAAAATGGTTCAAATGGCTCTGAGCACTACGCGACTCAACTGCTGAGGTCATCAGTCGCCTAGAACTTAGAAATAATTAAACCTAACTAACCTAAGGACAGCACACAACACCCAGCCATCACGAGGCGGAGAAAATCCCTGACCCCGCCGGGAATCGAACCCGGGAACCCGGGCGTGGGAAGCGAGAACGCTACCGCACGACCACGAGATGCGGGCTATAGCAAATAAAATAAATTCTCACGGGTATATCAGTACTGCGGTTCAAGGTAGCTGAACTACCAGTGAGTATCACTTTCAGTTAGCACAGCAGTATGCATTTAATTCATGTCACACGTGCTGCAAACGTTTTTAGAAATTAATGTAGTGTGCGTGGGACTGTGTGGACGTAACTTCCAACACTTCTCCACGGTGTCTTGTGACATACTCCCACATTCTGACTGTAGCCTAAAAGAGCATCCTCTGAAATGAAGAACAGCTTTTGGAACACTCCCTGTTTTATGATCTGAAATTACCTAACTTCAGCTGAAAAAACTAAACTCTGGAAACAGGAAGCGTCGGACTGACAAGGCAGGTAGAGATGACTCGATTTGTAGTACGATATTCTAACGTACCTCGTGTAGCACTGCATCAAGAGAATAATTGGTTATGCTGTAAACAGCCGCCACTGACAGGTCTGATTGATTTAACTGATAGATCACACTGTAAGCAGGGTAAGATCAGTTTCTAGTAAGGCAGCTTTCTAATCATCGTTTCGGTGCAAATACTTCTGATGTGGAACAGTAAAGGTGCTTTCTAATTATCTTTTCAGTACAAATACCTGTTACGCGAACAGTGAGAGTGACGTCTGTAATTCACAAATGACGGTTTTCGTGACGTGGTGTCGAAGCGACGGATTGACAGAGGGTGCACTTAGCTACGCCACAGAATGGAAGAAGAGGCCGTGTCACTGAAAATGTCATCCATTGGAGTCAACATTCAAAAGAGAGCCGATGTGATGTGATGTGATGTGATGAGCCCGCTGTCGTTGTTGTTGTTGATGTTGTTGTGGCCGAAGTAACGAGTTAATTGTCCCGCGTAAACACTTGAGGGCCCGATTAGCACTGTAATTACCTACGCGAGAAATGTGCGTCAAAGTCCAATGAAGATCTGGCAACGAACAATGCGGGGAATTCTATAACGCTGAGCTAAAAAAAAACACACATACGCTGCTAGTTGCTGGCGATGCGATGGGTAAATAAAGTTGCCTGGCTTTTACAAGCGAATACCTTCCAGCAATTAATATTCCTGCGGTATTTCATGTTTGGTTACCGACCGAACTCACATCAGGCATGCACGCGCACACACACACACACGCACACACACACACACACTCACACACACACAGGCAAATGTCGATCAATACCGTAATAACATGACTTCGATGGTAAAGAGCGAGCAACGACAAAAGATTGCGCCGACTTTGAAGTCTCCTTAGAAGTCAGCGCAGCAGTATTTTCGCAAACGAAGCACGCATCTGCTAATTAGCGCAATCGATTTCTCGCATGTGTGTAGGCCAGGTGTGGCGCGTAGTGTGATAGTGGCGGGGCAGCTGAGTACCATTGGCAAAGTGCGTACACCGACGTGGGTGCAGATACGCAGCGACGAACAGCTGACTGGCGGGCTGCGAAAGCGGCTCGATGCGAACATCTATATATTTTCCACTTCGCAATAATTTCCCTGTAGTGTCTGTCGCTGTAGTTTTATTTATTCCCATAGCACGTCACCCTCCCGCCACCGACGCACCAACAAGATGGAAACCATCTCAAAAGCGACAACAATTCAACAGCAACCGACTAACAGCTGGAATCTGCAGCGTATTATGTATATATACGAAAGCAAATATTTAGAGAGTTTGTAAGGGAGCATAATAAATTTCTTTCTGAACAGGGAATAATAAATAAATATGCGTTTTGTTTCTATTATTGAGTGACTTGCAGAGTATCCGTGTAGATATAGATGCCATTTTATGTGTACGTACAATTGCGAATAAATCTGAAATAACTCTATCGAATAATCACTAATTTTTCTTCGTTGGTTTTTTTAACTGAATTTAGAATATTGGGTACTCGGAACACAGCGTAATAGAGTGGCGTCCTTTTGTCGACTGTTTAAAGTGTAGCTTTGGAAAGTATTCTTTTAAGGGTTTGCAGCAACGTAGATTCTGTTCTGACCTACTATCGCGATGAAGGAAGAACACGGGAGCATTTTGATCTCGGAAAAGATAACTTATAAATAAAAGTAGCTCTTGATTTTAAGATAGCAGAATCGTTTCTTTATCTCTAGTTCGGCCACCCTGTGACTGCTTTTCTGTAACTGTGGGATAGTACTCAGGCATGAACATTGTATACTAAATAAAATATTCTCATACAGTATAACTTTTTTTACAACTTCATTACGTTTCCTTGGTATGGAAAAGATATTTATTATTGCAACGGGTTAAAACAATCGTATTTTTTTTAATCGGGCAGGGTGAAGAATAAATTAGCATATATTTTTAACTGCAAAAATTAAAATCGATAGCAAAGACCTGTGAAAGAAAAAGAAATCATCAAACCACATAAGATATCCATTATACCACTATGGAATTCAAATTTATTTTAAACCCTTACGGTGTTTTTATTAGTTACGTAATACTGTATTTTATAATTCAGCATAATAGCCGTCTTTGTTAGTACTGATGTGAAAGCTAATTAAAACAACAGCAGTGAAGAATTATTTATTAAACTCTGTGATGGCACCAGCAATCGTAAGAAATTCGTCAAACAGACGCATTCTAAATCTATTCACAATGTACTGAGTCATTCGTTCGTCAAGCGTGGAGACAGGTGTCAACAAGGAATTGAAGAGCATAACGACAGTTGATTTCAAATAATCCGTACCTGGACTTCACAGTGACTCATAAAACCCTTAATGAAAAAACGCAAGCGCTGCAGAATAGACGAGTGTCTTCTCTGTTCACTACTTTCAGGCACTTTGACTTTGTGAAATGTGAAAAAAACGAAAAGAAATTTGTTTTTCTTGTGAGGGATACAATCTCTCTGTTGATTCCCATTCAATGTAACAAGTTAAACTCTACCAGACCGGGATCTGAAGCACAAAACCCCCATATGAGGGTAATGTTCTTTAGACTGAACTATCCGGGGAAACATCCAGGATGGAGTCCCAGACGCTGCTTGACTACTCCTCTCAGTAATTACTCAGAAGAACGGACACCTTGGTGCGTTGAAACACGGACTAAGTTGAAGGAAGCCATGTCTTGTCATTCTGATAAACAACAGTAGTCAATGCTGAACGAGGATCTACGTCTCGAGTAAACTAAAAAGCTTTCCGACTGAAGACGTCTGCCCCTGTAATTTCTCTGCACCCATAGAGTACTTTTAGAGGGTATCCTAAACAGTTGTTTCTGTAGTTTGTTTTATACGAATTATGGGACTGAGCAACAAACGGTCCACATCTGGAAGTTCCTGCATCCCTGTCCTAGTGAAGCGAATGTTCGTCTCCGATGATATCTTTCACCGATTTCTACGTCTATATGACTACTCTGCAACTGCCGGAATGTCTACAGAACTACTTTCAGACTATTTCTCGGCCGTTCCACATTCGATTAGCATATGGAAAATATGAGCAACTAAATCACAGAGTGTCGAGCTCTAATTTCTCTTGTTATTATCAAGGTCATTACTCCCTAAGTACCTGGGAGTCAGTAAAGTATTTTCGCATTCGGAGGAGGAAGTGGGTGATTGAAATTTTGTGAAAACATCTCGCCGCAACGAGAAACGCTATAGTGTTATTGACTGTCACCCCCAATTCTGATATCACATTCGTGACACTCTGTCCCCCATTTCGCGATAATACAAAACGAGCTGCTCTTCTTCGTACTTTTTTTATGTCCTTCGTCAATCGAACCACAATCACATACTGCTCAGCAATACTCCAGAAGACGATGGACAAGCGTAGTGTAAACAGTCGATGCGTTAGGTTTGTTGCACCTTGAAAGTGTCTTGCATTTGGTTCGCCTTTCCCACAGCGCTTTCTATGGGCCGGCCGCTGTGACCGAGCGGTTCTAGGCCCTTCAGTCCGGAACCGCGCTGCTGCTACGGTCGCTGGTTCGAATTCTGCCTCGGGAATGGATGTGTGTCCTGTCCTTAAGTTAGTTAGGTTTAAGTAGTTCTAAGTCTATGGGACTGATGACCTCAGATGTTCAGTCCCTTAGTGCTTAGAGCCATTTTGAGCACTTTCTGTGTGATAGTTCCAATTTAAGTTTTTCATAATGGTGATCACTAGGTATTTAGTTGTATCGACAACCATTAAATTTGCTCGATTTATGCATAACCGAAATTCAACGAATGTTGTTTCAGAAATCATATGAAGTGCCCCACACTTGTTATCGTTTACAGTTTATTGCCAATTTTCGCATCAGATGGCTCAGTGGTAAAGTGCCGGATTACAAATCCAAAGGTCTCAGGTTCGACGCCCGGTCAATCCTAGGATTTATATCTGTCATTATATCACTTCTTTCAGCTCTGGCAATTCTTGTTGATGTGAGAAACGTTCAGAGCTTGGGAGAAGACAACGGTACACCACCTCCAGTTGGAGCATGCCTTGGAAAATTCTGTCGTGTTCAAAAAAATCTTGGGATTGATGATAATATTACCTTACAGTTATCTTGTATGAATCATTTTGCAATTTTTCTTGAGCTTTTTATGACTTTTGACGACAGCACCTAAGAGAGTTTCTTCGTAAATCGTTTATGTGGCTTAAGAACAGGAGAGGGCCTATGACACTTCCTTGATGAATCCTAGGTACCACTTCGGCTCCAGTGGATGACTTCCCGTCAGTTACTACGAACTGTGATCTCTCTGACAGGAAATCATGTATTCAGTCGCACAGCTGAGATGGAGACTGCACTCAGTTTGATTGAGAGCCGGACTTGAACAACAGTGTCAAGCCTTCTGGAGAATGTTGACGAGACCTTAAGCCCTGACAGAAAGAGAAACGAATCGCATGCAGCCTGTGAATTTTAGACGACGGAGGTCTGACGTATTCGCCAGTTTTCCTCAGCGGGGACGGATTGTCGGTGGAGAGTAAGACACAACAGTTGCAGCAGAGGCAGGCAGCAGAGACAGACAACCTGCTGGCACGGGAAACAAAGGCTGGGAGAGGACCGCAGCTTACGGGGAGTGAGTTATGGGCGCTGGCGCGGATTCAGGGCGTTAATCGTGGTCGCGTTACAGCATGGGCGGTCGCCGCTGCCTTGGCCGGCCGTGCCACGGCAAGAATAAAGCGCAGCGTCTGTGTGGCTCCGGGATGCTGGCTGGCGGTGTACTCGCGCCGCCGCGCGCTGGTCGATACACCGCCCCGAGCACGCGAGATAGCAGGCGAGAAAAGTCGACAGCAAAGTCGATAAGCGCACTTACTGCGACCGCCGGCTCGTTAAAGACGCTGTCGTCTTGAGCCCAAGTTGGCGAGTTCTCATGCGAAAGAGGCCCATCGACTTCTCCTCTGCTTAAAAATCCGTGGCTCTGCTTGTGTACCTGCTCGCATTGGGTAAGGAAGGGATGTGAGCCAGAGAATAGTGGCACAGTGTCGACATGAAAGACGCAGTCACAGATGCAGATGATTGGCTTTCACCAACAACGGGTTTACACAAAACGGGAAAAGCTGGTAATAACGAAAACACGGAACAGTGGACTGTGTGACGGTAGCGCACGAGAAGAACTCCGTCAATGGACGGCCAGCAAATTTAACTGTAAAAGTAGAAACAGATAAGTAGATACTGCTTCCATCTCACTGTAATAAGAGTAGTGGTTACTTAATAAACAAAAATTTAGCAAAAATTCCATTTGAAAATCCTCTTTTTTTAATGGTTTGTTTGAACTTCTGATGCCTATCAAGTGCTGGCTAACAACCGAGGCACGAAAGGGCGATATCATTGCCCAAGACTACATCGCCTATTGTTTTTCTTCAGCATTCCATATCAGACGCCACAGTCTGGTCGACAACAAATACAGAGTGATTCCATGATGATGTTACTAAATTTCAGGCATGATGAAGAAGGGTAAATGTATCAATCCAAGGTAAGAGACTTTGTTCCCGAAACGAATGAGTGGAAAGCTATAAGCGAAAATCGTTCTAATACCTCTGATAGATGCTACTGGTACTGTTGTCACTCAGATTGTAAAGCAGGCAACCTTCAGAGATGGTTGTATGGACCAAAACAAGGAAATAATGTCCAATAATGGTTCAAATGGCTCTGAGCACTATGGGACGTAACATTTGTGGTCATCAGTCCCCTAGAACGTAGAACTACTTAAACCTAACTAACCTAAGGACTACACACAATACCCAGCGATCACGAGGCAGAGAAAATCCCTCACCCCGCCGGGAATCGAACCCGGGAACCCGGGCGTGGGAAGCGAGAACGCTACCGCACGACCACGAGCTGCGGACTGATGTCCAATAAATATGGGCTCTACATTGCATACCTTAAGAACAAGTGTGTTCAGTAGAAGAGACGTTTTTCACAGTAGCCAAAATGAACAAGTGCTCGTAGCTTTTAAGGTATGCACTTTAGATCCCTCAGTTGCTGGACATTTTCATCTTGTGTTGGTGAATACCACCTTCCTCCAAAATATGGAAAGCAAAGAGCTTCCAGACGTGTTTCACACTATTTAAGATACCTGTGAAGGTATGCAATTTAGTGCCCATGCTTACTAGAAAATTTTCTAGTTTTAGTCCACACTATCACCTCTGAAAGTTGGCTGCCCTACGATCTCAGCAACAACAGTAACAGTACATGTGTTCCAGCGTCAGAGGTAACAGAGCGATTTTCGCTTATAACTTTTGGCTTGGTCGTTTCCTCACTAGGGATTCCTGACCTCAAATTGATACATTTACCCTTCTCCATCATCTTTCAAAGTTTGTAACACTGTCACGGAATCACCCTGTATTTACCATCACTTCTTCTAGGAGACGAAGACATCTGGAACGTGACATACAGTGTTATGGGTGTAAGACTGTTACAAGCACCGACAAGTACACTATATATCAGCAACATTAACAATAAGTCACGAGCAATTTTAGCAACGTTTGTCTCATGTCGTTAAACAAAACTGTTTGTTTTCTAATTGGATTGTTTTAAACATACTTGTGATAAAGTAGAGACTAAAGCCCCAGTTACTATGTTGTGTTGAGTGAGCACTATCACATTGTGAATGAATACTACAAGTTTGTTTCGAAACATGACGCACAGCTCATACCGCCAACGTTTGCAGTTCTACGTAGTTAATTTCTGTGTAATACTGATACAAAGGTAAACGGAGGTAAGAAAACAAACGCAACTCCAGTACCCTGTAACATGCCAAGCCACCGGAAACCATGGATCCCTTGAACCAAAATGTTCAGAAAATATCCTTGAACAATCTCCGAAATTTGGTTCTTGGCGTCCGACTTCACCCCGAGTTGAGACATCCTTTCTTCCCGCCTACTACCCACAGACGAAACGAAGAATAGGAAAATGATTCTGCTAATGCTAAATGTCGTTCGTATTATTTTGATCACTACATGAGTAGCAAGACACTAGCATGACTCAAGGACTATCTATTCACTGTTTTCGACTGCTAGGGTCCAAATGGTTCAAATGGCTCTGAGCACTATGGGACTTAACATCTGAGGTCATCAGTCCCCTAGAACTTAGAACTACTTAAACCTAACATCACACAAATCCATGCCCGAGGCAGGAATCGAACCTGCGACCGTAGTGGTTGCGTGGTTCCAGGCTGAAGCGCCTAGAACCGCTCGGCCAGTACGGCCGGCGTCTGCTAGGGAACTCTCGCCTATGGTTGTGTAGTAAAGCATCTCTACACGCTGTACTTAGAAGCCAAAAGCGTGCTAATCAGTCAGGTGGCTAGGCGTTGGAAGAAGACACTTCCCCTTCCTCTGTCTCTCACGTTGGATAGTTGCGCTTGCCCTTGTCGCTGTTTGTTCGTGTGGTCGGCGACCGTTGCAATTAACCTGTTCTATGCATTAAACCCAGACGTTAGTGTCTTCTGTACTAGGGAAATGGGCGTTTCTACACTGCAATATTCAGGATACCTTGTGAGAGAGCTGCCTGCTAGTGTTGTGTTGCCTTCATTCTATATTACATGGTTTTTCAGCTTTGCAAATGTATTCCCATTGTACACAAGGTTACAGCTCTTTGTCCATAATATCATGGGGATTTGAGAATACATGGGGTTCTTTCATGTTTTTGAGAATAAGTTGTATTGTTTTATACGTAGTCTGATGAGTGAAATGTATCTCTTGCTTATGTACTTTTATGCCCATATCTTGTGTAGTAATGGGAATTAATTTCAATTCTATCCTTTCTTCCTTTTTTTTGCGTTAGGATTTCTAAACTTTGTGCTCAATTGAGGGTTTCTTAATCCTTTGTCACCGTTCGTACATGATGCTCATTGAAAAAAAGAAAAAAACTGTCTTCCGCGAAATTAACACAACGACAAACGGTTTTCGGTACGGTACTTTCCTTCTTTGCATACAGTTTTCAGCTCGGTAGGTTTCACTTGCGGAGAACTTCGAGACAGGTACTACAGTCCTGAATACGTCGAGTGTTGGTTCTTTGGTGATTCATGTAACTTACTATCACGTGTTTGGCAATACAAGGTGCAGTTTACATCTGCATGTCACGCGTTTCCTCTATAAGAAAAGATGCACCTACGCTTACATGTTATGTCAGAGTGAGTGAATATCTACGTTATAATTTTGCGTAGCTGTAACACTTGTTAGAGGCCGTTTCACATATTCCGTTGGGCTTTGAAAGATTTCTTATTACCTAACATTTCACTAATAGAAATCAGATCGCGTTGTTGTTCAATCATGGTCAAACTTTATTAAATAAGGGGGATATTTTCAGGGCTTTAGCACCGCAGTCATAATAGTGCATAACTAATATGCACTCAGATTAAAAACTGACGGGTAATATTAGCTTTCAAATGTTACTGTACCCACTTTTACGCTCTTCTGTTTTTTGATCTCGTCGCTGTTAAACACAGAAAAAATGAAACACAGGGAGAGTGGGGAGGGAGGGAGGGAGGGAGGGAGGGAGGGATGGTGGCAGAGAGAAGTTTGTTTCGTCAAAACGTTCTCCCTCTGTGTGTTATTATTTGTTTATTAGTACTGTTAGTTGATGATACGTCACTAAAGAGGCAACTGCAAGGGTATCATACCGACTGATGTCAGCTGTCGTGTATCTAAGAAACCAAGCGCGCACGGCTCATAGAGCTGCGGCGTTTTGGAGTTGGCATAAATGTTTCCCCTTCCTATCCCCTTATGGGAATCTGTGATATCGAATACGACTGAGGGTCGATCGCGGTTCCCCCGAACTCAAAGCTCGTCCTCAGCAGAGCCGGCTGAGCCAGATAACACAATATTCCGGTTTACGAGGCGTTAAACCTGTTAGGCTGTGCGCGCCGCCGCTAAGCAGATTTCTCAGCGTCGCGACGCCTCCGACGCCGAGCACAACGACGCATCGGCGGAGGCGAAAGGGCCAGGATCGGCCGCCGTTATTCGCAGGCGCCCATGCGTACAGCAGAATCCCGCCAACTCTTTGAAACCGTGCGAAGGACCCGCGCATGCGTCCCATTCCGTGGCTGCCACACAAGGCGGGGGCGCAATTTGCTGGGTGCCGAAATTGTTGACGGTGCAACCAAGCGTTGGAGACTCGTCACCTTTCATCCACCACTCACCCCCCAGACAGCGACAGTCTTCCTAGTGTCAGCCTGCATCTGATATTTGTTCAAGCTTACGAGCAGTAGTCAAAGTTTTAATTTTTTTTTTTTTTGAGTTATCAGTCATCTGACTGGTTTGATACGGCCCAGTATGAGTTCCTCTTTCATGCCAGCCTCTTCGTCTTAGAGTAGCACTTGCGGCCTATTTCCTAAGTTATTTGCTGTCTATCTCAACTGTTTCTGCCTTCTACAGCTCCCTCTAGTAGCATGGAAATTATTCCTTGATATCGTAACACATGTCCTATGATCCTGGCCCTTATCTTGTTGGTGTTTTCCATGCATCCCTTTCCTCGCCGATTCTGCAGAGACTCACCTCATTCTTTACCTCGTAAGTCACCTAATTTTCAACGCCCTTCTGTAGGACCACATGTCGAATTCTTCGATTCTCTGCTGTTCCGGATTTCCCTCAGTCCATATTTCCCTACAATACAATGCAGTGATCCAAACGCACATTCTCAGAAATATCTGAGCATTGCAAGGAACACGGTAGTACCTAAACTCACTTTGTAGTGTCTAGTTGCGACAAAGATGTCGCTAAGAAATCCCACCAATTGCGACCACGTAATGTGCTCCAGTTACTAATTGCGGGAGGTATAACAACTAAATTTTTTTTTTTTTTTTTTTTTTTTTTGCAAGTCGAAACGGTTTAGGCCTACAGCGAAGATGTTATAAGGGAGTGTGTTTAAGTGGTGTAAGGAATTTAGTGGAGGCAGAGCAGATGTTCGTGATGAACAGAAGAGTGGAAGATCCCCCATTCTGACTGACACGTTGGTGCAGAAAAACGAGGAAACTGTTCATGAAGACCACCGACTGACAGCGGATGAAATTTCTGCCGTATTTCCACAACGCTGCAGAACTGACTTATGCGAGACACTCACAGAAACGCTGGGATACAGGTGACAGTGCGCAAGATGGGTCCCGAAACAGCTGACAGCAGCGGCAGAAAAATCGGGTCAATAGCGCCCGCAAGTTTCTTGAGCGACATGAATTTGAAGGTGAGGATTGTCTGAGCTCTCTTGTGACTGAAGATGAAACGAGGGTGGTCATTACACGCCTGAGACAAAAAGATCTCCGTTACAGTGGCGTCACACCAATATTCTATCTGCTAAAAATTCAAAACCAAATTTCAGGGGAAAAAATCCTGGCCTCAGTGTTTTTGGGGCCGAAAAGTCATCTTTTGATAGAATTTTTGCCGCATGGGCACACCATCAATGTACAACGATATTTTGAGACACTAAAAAAATCTCAAAACGAGCATTCAAAACAAAAGGAGGGGGATGCTGGCGAGACGAGTGCGCCTGTTGCACAACAACGCCCCCTCCTCATACCACTATAGCCACCAAGGCGCTCTTGGACTCATTTGGTTGGGATGTTTAGAACCACTCTCACACTCATTTGACTTGGGGCATCATATTATCATCTTTACATCTCCCTGATGCACATATGAGGTGAAATAATCTTTCAACCGACGAGCAGAAACAGAAAGAGGTTCTGAAGTGAGGGAAGAAGGTGAAGAAAAGAGGCAGGACTGCCTAGAATCCAACTCCATGCAGAGAAAATTGCAGCTTGCAACAGTTACTCGTATCTAGGAGTAGAATTTGATAAGACGGGGAAAGATGATTAAAAATTGTGAAACGAATAACTTGTGTTATAAGACTGGCCTCTTGTTCAAATTAAATCCTTTGGAGAAACAAAATAGGAAAGAAGCGGAAATACCTTACCTGCGCAACTCGAATTATAAAACTGCCTTTTATGGGGCAGAAGCACGGAGAGATACAAGAAACAGAAAGAAAAGTTGGAGGCCTCCGGTACAGACGTGTTCAGACCGTCATTGGGAATCTCCAGAAGACATAAAATATGTAAGGAAGGGTTTCGAATAGGAGTGAGTGTGGATGGTCTATTTAAAAACTGACATCGAACAGAAACTATTAATTTGGTATGGTCTTGTGCAACGGGTCGATGGATGCAGGTTGCCTGAGAAGGCTATGCAGCAGATACCACCGATCCACAGAAAACGTGGAAGGCCGAGGAAACTTTGGAGAGAGGGAACTGTATAAGCAGTGAGATCAAGAGATTTAAGGGAATATCAGTGGGACGACAGAGTACCATCGAATCGGACAAAATTGGAATCTTAGCAATGGTGTCTGTTACCAAAGCTCTTTGACTCCTCTTCTGAAGTTTTATTTCACTTCCTTCATTGTTTCTCCGATAATGATTCGCAGAGGACATAGCTCTTCTGGCCAGACGTATGGAAAACTTAGATGAACTGTTGTAACGTAATGACAGTATATCTAACAAAGAATGTGACGGAGGGATAAACAAAACGAAGACAGAGATTATGAAGAGTAGCAGAAACGGAAGGTAAAGATCTTACTAACACGAAAGCTGGTAACAACACGGCAGTGGAAGAAGTAGAAGAATTCTGCTCTCAGAGAAGCAAAATTACACTGACTGAACCAAGAAGGGAAGGAGCTCTCGTGGTGTCAAATATTGATAGGGCATTTCTAGAGCGCAGCAATGTTTGGAAGTGAAACGTAGACGATCGTAAATCGAAAAGGAAGAAACTTGAAGGATTTCAAATAGGGTGCTATCCAAGAATGTAAAAATTTAAGCGGGCAGAAAAATACGAAATGAAGATGTATGAAAAATAACAAGTGATAGAAGTCTAGGGACGATCCTTATCAGAAGAAGAGACTGGTTAAAGGGACAACTGCTGCGATTTCCATAAATAAGTCAAACTGGTGCTGCGGCAGGGCCAACAGGAAAGTAAAGTAGTACCCTCTGGAAGGAGTGGGAGACGAAAAGTAATTGATTGGGGATGTTGAGTGTAATAATGAAATGATTGACACAAGAAAGGAAAATTTGGAGGACAGATAAATCATTCGCAAGACTAGTGGCAAAAAGAAAAACGTTGAGTTATGAGTGGTTCAACCATAATAGAATGCTAAAACCGTTTCAGATATCCACCGCAGCCTGTAATATTCTGTATAAAAGACGTCCTGCATTGCGTCATGTATTACGTTAGCTTACTGGCAAATTTCAGTCTGTGGTCATGTTCAGATGCCTGTAATAACAATACCAGCACAGTAAAAAAATGTATACAGCATTTTTGACATCGTTACAGTTCGGTTATTGTAATGGCCGTTAACTTGTTTACACTTGGGACGGTGATATATGTAACTGTGTAGCGTTAAAAGCAGTTATAATATCCAATGTGTAACGATGTCAAAAAAGTACTTTATCGTTGTATTTTGTTGATATTCATACTACTGGCTCTTCAAAACGGACACAGGCCACAACTGGCCAATAACGTAATGAGTTCATGATGCAATAAAGGTCATCTTGTGAAAGGAATTTCACAGCCTGCAGTGGATATTTGAAATTTATATTTTCGAAATTACGTCGAGGCTGTGGACGCACATATGAAGATAATAGTAATCAGAGGTGGCCGACATATCATGATCGAAGTTCATTAAGTGTTACTCGACAGGTTTTAGAAATGTAATGAGTAAATAATCTGTGTAGTGTTAACAGTACTAGACGCAAGGTATTTTGCTTAAAATCAGTACCAGGGACTACACTCGTGCGATACAGAAGAGTGGACTGGACCACAAAGACAACACGCTTGTACGAGGTAGGTGTCCAGGTGGCCATGCGATTCAGTTTTTCGACGGCTGACCTAGTTGCATTCATCAGGTGCTACGAGGGAATGTGTACTCACAGTCTGAACTCAAATCAGGCTGTATGGGCCACAGCCTGTGAGCTACTGTGCACAGAAGTAGGATCATTAACCCGTCTCTACGACTGGAGAGATAACCTCATAGATCGGACCTGAGGATATACCTCCAGAGTATAAAACACAATAAACAGCTAGTGCGGATCTGGATTGCACTCAGTTTTACTATAGATTATTTTCCCATCTCTGATTTTAAATTGTCTGATTGTCCTTTACATTATGTGCAAATGGAGAGATGTCGACCATCACCCACACAAGGCGAAACTAAGAAATAGCAACAGAAAAGGTATTAAAATCTGATTTAATTGTGTCCACTGGAGTTGACAAAAGGATTGTTATTTGTCTCAGGCAACATAACAAACGAAATTATTTAGTAAAGTAGAGATTTTACAAAATATGTGATATTCATTCCAAGCCCGCAGCTTTCATCTTCACCGGTTTTAGAAGAATGCCGGGATACAGGTTGCTCTAGGTCTGTTAAAAAGAGGTTTACTACAGGATAACACATAGTTCGTAGTTTACTGGCTTTTATAACAATTACACGCAATCGGGGCAGCTCTATGAGAAACAATATTAATAAAAACTTATTTTATGGAAAACTGTGTCATCTCGTAGCTACCTTGTTTATTTCTGCCATGAGCAGCACACACTAGACACAACTACCGGCGTAAATGCATATGCAACGAACGTACGCAAACTCATTTGGGTCATAATGCGCGTATCCTTTATGAATGAAGTGGAATTTTTTTATGTTTAATGCAAATACCCGTCACTTGCAATACATAAATTCATAGAAATATGTGTCCCATTTTCTAAAGATGATGATTTGTGAATATATGATAGGAGGTCTAAGGCGTAAAAGAACTCAGTTTCCCCAATATCCACTTACTATTACAATTTTCAGTTCATATCTCTAATTTTGCTCCTCTATAAATATGTCATTTGTGCGATCTTAAAATAATATGGTGACTTTTGGTTGTTCAAAGCCGTCTATGCAGTTTCATCGAAAGTTATTCTTTCAGCTATTGCTGCATATATTTTCAGGATAACTACATATTTCAGACTGAAGCTAAAATTCTGAGAACAAATGATCGCCAACGATGACCAGTGTCCTTAGTTTTCTCTTAGTTCATCGGAAGGCTTTGTGTGTGAGTGGAAGAAAGCGAAGCATGCAGACTTGAACAATGCGTAAGAGACGGACAGGTAACTTGCTTTGCAAGCATTGGCAAGCTTATAAACGAGTTGGAATGTAGAATGAGGATGTTTCACATAATTCTGCAAAGGGAGGGCTGAAAACGCCTGTCGCCGATGGTGGTTTTTATTGAATGCGAACTACTGGGAATTATTCCGCTGCAAATTTAATCACTGAATATATCAATAACCCATCTGATAGCTCCTTAATCTAAACACTTCATAAACCGGAGACACGTTAATTTTTGTTAGATGTTTATTATTATACGGAATATGTACTAAACATAACTGAAAATTTTCGAGTGACGTTCAGTGTGTGTGTGTGTGTGTGAAATTAGGTGTCAGTAACTCTGTATACAAATTTAATTGTCACCATTACACATGCTTCATCTACGCCCTTGGTTACAAAACTTCAGTTTTAACCGGCAGCAATTGTTGAAAATCCACTATATTATATGCTATTAATGAAAGTACTAGATATCCGTTAAGAAACGTATAATCTAACAGCGAAAAGATATTATATAAGGATTCCATGTGAAGGAACTGTACTTCAGTTATGAGGTAAAATTGTAAAGTAGCCGAGTGCGTTATTAGTGACAGGGGTCTAGCGAACGGAGCGTAATCCGGCGAGGCGAACCTTGAAACTACTGTAGACTGCGTTTCAAAAGGAGTTGCAATCTCAGAAATACCAATTATGCACTGAAGGTTCAGATTATGTTACTAGCCATTTCCACTATTTAAGTGTTCAGCCTTGTTACATAAAGCTCATGGAACAGGCGATGACAGCGGTGTTCGGAATTCTAGTACATGCCGTTCTGTCTCCTCCCTGTGCGCTATCAGCTCCTTTCTGTGGTTATTGTATCATAAATGGTATGTAGCTCCGAAGCTGACGACGTATCTCTTCTGATCAATATGACACATTTTGTTGCGAAACAACAGAAGATAGGCTACAGAATTTGAGATGAGGAGTTTACGGATTCTACACAACAACATGAAAAGACGGATGTTAGAGGTTGTTGCGACTGAGAGCTATCTTTGCTAATATGTTTTTCATCGATACCAGTTACCTAAAAAATACCTCCTATCTGCATAGAATTTGGTAGTACTATTCTGCGCATGGAATATTGTATCCTGTCTCTTTTGAAATAATAGGACAGAATAAAACGAAACGCTTTCCTATCAGAATGCAACCTGTATTTTTTTCTAGTCAACCAAAGAAGCTATTTTGAGTAACACAGCTTCAGTTTCGTCGTACATCAATATCTTTAGATTTGTAACAGTGTACCCACGATAAAATTAGTAGGTTCTATAGTCACTTCTTTGTTTACTTTAACATTCCTTGCTTATGAGGATTTTTCAGAACTTCAGAAATTAGTCAGCGAAATTGCGATAATCCGCTCTGACGGTGATCTAAAAACGAATTATGATAAAACCAAGGTCATGATAAATGAATCGACATAGGAGGGAATTACATGTGCTGCAGATACACAGCTACAAAGGGTCACAGAATATTTCTGTATGGGTCAGTTTGCAAATATGAAAGGAAACTTCAAACCAGGAATATTTCGACCTATTAAATTGGGCCGTGAGGCGTGCGGAAGATACTCTTTAGTTTTCACGTCTAGGATGTAGACTGAGCTGAAAAAAAAAGACAGTTTTTCACCAATGCATACTGCCAGGAATAATTTATGGCTGTGACACATTGGTATTAAGTGAGTTTACTATCAGAAAACTCACGGTATCTCAAAGAGGAACGGAAAGATCAATGTTGGGCTATATAGAGAAGGAAAGTAGTAGAGGTACAACAAAGGTCAGTGACATAATGGAAAGAGTAAATACTTTGAACTGGCAATGGGCTGGTCATGTCGACAAAAGAAAACATGTCAGATGGTCAAAAACGGTACTACACTGGAGGCTAATTTACCAAAACAGAAAGAGGGGATGACCAGCGGACAGCTGGGACAGAGATGTAACAAAGACAGCCGGATTCAGCTGCCTATAGGAGGCTCCAGATTGGCAGAAATTTACGTTGCACGTCAGAGGCCACTTCACCAAGTGATCGAAATGAATGATGATGAATTTTTCGATGTTTCATACTTCTTTGACATCTGAAAAAAAACGTCTTTTATAGTGCTGAATAAATGAAAACACATTTCTCTTCAATGTATAATCGAACTTGTGTAACGGCAAGACTTCCAAACAACCAGAGATGATGCCCACACCGAAATGATGTAAAGCTCTTTATCGATTTGAGAACAAACTGTCAATAATATTACCGCAACCTAACGAAGTACGGACCTCGCAACTTTTATTCCATTTTTAATATGCAACTAATCTCTCCCGAGATTTGGTAAAGTTACAGCAATGAACTACGTTATTTTTGTCACTGAGACTGAAACATTTATAGGATCAATGGTTGTATACTGTGTCAGCTGTCGGAATCTCACACACAACAGGAAATCACTTCCAAAAACCGCGCATTGTCTGCCGTTGTTTCAATTAGTCGATCTCGCGTCGTTGTCCACCACATTATTGACGATCTGCCACGTATTTACGCTAATCCAAATATTTTAGCTCATCCAGTGTAAAAATAAAATGCCGCGTCACATCCACCGGCACAGTTTCAGTGACAGTTAG
Source organism: Schistocerca serialis cubense (assembly GCF_023864345.2). NCBI lineage: Eukaryota > Metazoa > Arthropoda > Insecta > Orthoptera > Acrididae > Schistocerca > Schistocerca serialis. Next base: position 185,762,877 of record NC_064646.1, on the reverse strand, counting down.
ATGCATAAGAGAGTGAGAACCGTATACAATCATGCACGTCACTGTAACTTGCCTCTTCGCCTCGTAAGAAGGACATCTTGTATAACCTTACCACCTTGACAATCAGATTGTTCCTCTTATGCTGGTTTGTATACCAAGAATTTTATGTTAAACAAATTGTTCTTGGGCTCTCTGATACATCACTTCCGTCTTTTTCTTCACTGTTCGAAGCAGCCCACCTCTTTTAATTACCAAAGCATCCGCTGACTTAGTAGAAGAATTAGATTAATCATTTGCCAACCTTAGGAGTGATAGCTACTTTCGTCCATATACTGCAACGCTGTTTTAAATCGTTTTCTATAGGACACTCCTGGTTTGCCATGTATAATGTTCTTGCTGACAGACATTTGAACTTACCAAAAACACGATCTAATCAAAACCTACTATGGCTCCTAATTTGATCGTAAGTGAAGAAAACTCTGATCGGTTTTAAGTATGAAACAGTGATTACACTATTATGGGTCACTGTATTATTATCATTGCCTTAAATCGGCTATTAAGATGCAAAACTACGTTAAGTATGTAATCTTAATCGGACATACAGACTAACGTTGCAAGGATTAATGTACCACTGGCACAGTTAGTCCTATTGATAGCTCCAGAGCGAATACAATCTCTTACATTGACTGTTTTCATACAAGGAAGCTACTAAGTAGCAACATAAATAGCTATTCAGTCACTATGACCTTAAGAATTTTTTCGTTCTGCCTCCAAGTGTGTACCAAGTTCCTACAAGAACATAATACCTTGTTTGTTTACTTGTGTAGCGGTCTGGTGACATCTTTAAATTGTCCTAAAATGTTCCATTCAGCTTCCCACAACGGACACGGATGAGAAGTTCTCCGTAAAGCGTTTCTGGTGTTCTCTCTTCGACTCTCTCTTTTAACAGTTTCAATGAAACGACAAATTAATATGATTCGGGCTGTGGGTAAGGTAGGAATAAACTCCTTAACACCTAAAAAGCTACTAAAGGAGGACAGAAAGGGTAGACAGGATACTCTTTGCAGGCAACATTGCAGAGTTAGACGGTGAAGAAGGGTTTCACGTTAATTTTGCGTTGAATGGGGAAAAGCTCTTAGCAGCTATGACAAGAAGGCATATACGCCCGACACCATTTTATCAGTAGCAAACAAGATTTCAGACGTACTGTTATATCTTAAATGGACACCAGAAACAAAATGTAGAAATTTTTACTCTTAGTACAATAACAACTGACGCGTACAGTAGAGGATATGTGACAACTGTCTTAAGCGAAACAATGTATTCGTTCGAGACATAGAGAACTTTCCGCCCCGTGAAGTAACGATCAATAAAACTTGGCTTTCAGAAGTGTTTGTCTACCGTGTTATATGGATCCTGTGAAAGGTGAAAACTGCGATACGCAAATGACACAAAAGGAACTGTAACGTTTTTTCTGAAAGTTGGTAGAACAATTGAGAAATTTGATTTGAAGGGTATAGAGGAATGAAATTGATAATTGAGAGAAGAGAGAGGGGACATACTAAAAAGACCAAGTAGGAGCGCTTCAAGCAAATTGTAAATGGTATCTACTGTATTATAGAACTTACGCATAAAACACGATCTGTGCGGAGTAATCTTCGCAGCTGCTCCGGATTGATTACATACTGGCGCATAACAAAAGACTAGATTATGATGTTCCCAGGAAATAAAACGTGATTCATGTTCTAATTAAACGGGCCATTATTTCTCGCCGGTCGTGTGGCGAAAAGGCCCCACTAACAAACCCCGAATTTTGGCGCATACAAGACGGGTGACAAATAGCGGTGCAGCGAAAGCGAAAACAAATCCACCGACCGCCAGGGCGGAAGCTGGTAATGGCAAACAGATGAAAGAAGAAATTTATTAACTTATTTGGGTTGACAGTCAATAATTCTGAGCAAATTTCGAAAAGGTCCACTGCGGGTTAATTTCGGAGGTGCGTCCGAAGCGGCCGCACTTCGTTCATTAATTTATCACTGCCGGGTGAACCGTTAATTCAGTTCAGGAAGCAATATGGAAACACAGGAATCCATATTTCAACAGAATTAAATGTGAAATACAGGCTTATTATTCAGCGACACGAGTGCAGATCGCTAGATTTGCCATCCGACACGAAAATTCATGGCAACAGTACTTTTATGCCGCAGTGAGTCATTTAAACCGACATTATTTTAACAGCTATGTGACGTGTCAGACAATGCTTACGTTGTTCCTCATGCAGTTTATAAGTTCACCGGTTTGAAAACCATAATGCAATAAATTAAAGACACACCCTACTCGTGAAAACGTCGAAAGTTTTATAGTTTTCAATTTCTGTGCACCTGTGCCACTGAGTAATATTCAAATGGAACTCCAGCTTCATTTCAGGCACAGCTATTGTTGAGTGATGTTAATTATTGCATAGTGAGTGACCACAAAATTGCTACTTATTCCTTTACAACTAATCTTATATCTGCTAACAAGTTCAAATCGTCAGTGATCCTATACTCTACGAACTGCAGACACTTTTGTACAAATTCATCGAACAGCTCCGATAGAAGAGCCGAGATACCAGTTCTTTTTAAATTAGTGTAACAAAAGAAGAGATGAAAATATTGAGAAATAAATATTAATACCTAAAGGTTCCTAATATTCGCCTACAGACCCTTCGGATTACACGAATAAATAAAGAGTTTTCACATAAACCTAAATTAGTTACAAAATTTAACAATCAATTTAAACAAATGAAAAGCAGATTCCCGGAGGAACCCTTCAATTTTCACTGAAGTGTTGCGGAAATCTTTAATACAAGTGCAACAGTCTTCAAAATATAGTATTCGATTATTCATGGTAGTGTTTTAAATTCGAGTATAGGGGGTTATATCAAAAGGAGGCTTCTGAATTCGTCAGTATTTTGTTCAGAATGCATTCCCACAACAAATGTACAGCTCCCGCTATGCTTAAAAACAAAGCTACATTTTCACACCACAGAAAACATCTAACGTCTTTCTGCATCTACTTAATGGCTATAGCTTTTCCATCAGCATAAAAAAAAAATAATCTCAAAAGAAATACCTACAGATTTGATACATGCACATGTTTCACCTTAAATATGCTGCAGTTTGACGTCTAGCTTTTTTATATTATTTTGAATTTAGGACTGAAATGTCACCATGGAAGTACTTTCAGACATTTTAACTACTAATGTTCCAAGTGACAGACAAGAATTTGAGCCACATCGACAGTTAGAATGCGACAATAGTCAGAGTATGTAACAATACAGTCAGAAAGAAAGTTAGAAACGAAATTCTTAACGTTCCTCTAACTGTGAAATAGACATTTGATTTACCTCCGAATATTTATTCAGAATTTCAGAGAATATGTGAGATGGAAAGTCATAGAAAATAAGTAAAAAATTTCAGGTAAGAGTATATTTCCTTTAAAAGATGCCAGACAGGCAAACTGCTATGACGATCTGACTTACGAGTACTAAATGTTTCCGGATGTTTTCTGAAAATCTTCTGCACACATTCAAACTTTAAAATAGTGCTGCCTTTTGCTTGAATAACTGTGACAGTTCAAATACACTGTGTCGATCCTTTACTGCGTGCAGAAAATAGCTCATATACACGAACATAAAAATGAAGCATGTATTCCACAGATATTTAAATATATAGAACTATGAAAACAAGTCACGAAAAGGTTCTCAGCAATTTTTCTAAAGTAGATTTTTAAACCTTACAAGTGTCTGCAACGAGTGAGTGCACAAAGAGGTGTTACTCTGAAACGAACTGCTGCATCAGCTTGCGAAGAGCTTACATAAGCTATAAAACCATCGCGCATTTTTTTTAAAAAATGAGTGCAGTGTCAGACCGTGCAAATACTCAAGACTCTGCTTACGTAGCGCATCATTTCGGATACGCGGCTTATTTTCCGGAAACTGTTTAAAAAAAAACCTTAGTGGAATAATAATAATTCAATGTCATCATTACGTCCCATCAAATCAGCCATTCGTAAGCATTTACAGAAGCAGTAAAAGTGGATCACTGCACACAACGTGAATAATAAATATTTCACATCTAACCAGCAAACGAGAGCATATTGTCCTTCCTTGTTTGCTTGTTTTAGTTACAGTCACCACAGAAACCTAACTTGAAGCGAAATCTGTGTCTTACGCTTGAAACAGAGCCCTATTTAGTTCTAGAAACGTCTCCACGCTCATCAGATACAAATCACAATCACTTAAAAAATCTGGAAAAGTAAATTTTCAATTAAACATACTTTTTGACGGTTAAGGATACAAAGCTGACGCAGTTAATCAGAACAAAACTGAATATGTCAGCAAAGAAATATTCATTTCTGACTCGAGGGCAACCAAGAGGTGCTATGCCGTGAGCTATATAGCTTTCTTCTTGATTACTTTCGTGAACTCAGGAAAGCATTGCAAAGCGGAATAATTTTTGTAGTGTTGCGGTGTTCAAAACCAGCATTCGGGCTGATGGTAGCTGTAAAGTTAAATAAATAAACATAAACTTACGTGATACCAACGATTTGAAAGATGTGTAAAAGACGCAGAAAGTGGTAGCCACGGAACCAAATGGGGACGTGTAGATGCGATTTCTCGCTAAGGAATAAAAATAAAGACGTTCGAAGTACGAAAGAGAAAAACGGAGGTGAAATTATGAGCCCTATCTATCACGAATAAAGGAGCTATTATACTCTGCAAGCATATGTAACTGGCTACGTATTTGTTTGTCACTAAAATATGTTAGCGGGCGCAACGGGTGCTGGACGAGTAGACGGCGATATTGTTCGCGAAATCGCACCGAAGAATATTTACGACAGTGGACTGTCGCCGCAGAGTGGAACGTAGCAGAGACAGCTACTGCACAAATCACGCCAACAGCTCCTCAGCTAACGGTGGGACGTCGCATTCATGTAGCCACTGCTGTCAATATCACAAACTGTTTACACAAGTCGCTTCTGTGGGGGCGTATTTTACTAACGCATCTATCGGGATCTTTTAGTGAATAGCGTTTCGGACAAAGGATCTAAACAGTGTGATAAATTAAATGGACAATACAGTTGAGGAGCATAATATTTTTCTGAGATTTAATTAATAACGATTACAAAATTCTACTTATCTGTGATGGCAGTTACAGTATCAGGGCTGCAGGAATCCTCAGTGAAACGCAACAGAAATGGAAAAAAAAATCCAAGTATCGATTTCAATGGCGTAATTGTAGTCTAAGAACTGAAATTATGCTTCATAATAGAGATTCCAGTGGACAGTGCCAACTGACAAGTGCCTATTAGTGCATTCTGTTCGATGCTCCTGAAACTCAGTGAAACGTCGAAAGTCCTTTCTTGTCGTTTTTTATGCATTCTACAATTACGAGAAGAAGGTGGTAGGTGAGATAGTTCGTTGTTCACGTTCTTTTCAAATTTGCCTCCCTGAAAGTTCGCTGGGAATTTATTATGGTATATATTTTCAGCGTCCTTCACAGCCGAAGTAATTGCGGAGTTCGTTGCTTTCCCTTGGGAAAACCAAAATTATTATTTCGTTGAACCATATTAAGTGGAAATCTACGGGATACGCACACCAAATTATAAAATCGATTGTGGATTACAACGTTGACCAATTCGGCAAATGAGTGACGGCAGATATGATTAGGAAAACGATAAAAACCAAAGATTTTTCATTCTTCATCTTTTGGAACACGAACTGCCAAATGGAATCGATCTGGTGAGGACAGTCGTTTAATTTAATATTCTAACTGACTAGCATAATCTGTTTCCAAATTCCGTGTGAACTACGCGAAATCTATTGAGAGGAGCATGGGGAAGCCATCGTAAAAATGATAAAGAAGCAATCAGAAAAAATTGGATATGGGAGTCATACGACCAATCAGTCACAGTTTGTAAATAGTTATCGCAACGTTTAGTAATGTCACACATTTCATATATATGTCAGATGTCAAGAATGCTAATGTTGTTATATGCATTAAACACTATCCGTACCTCACCTTTACGAAGTACGATATTCAATCTGTGCTGTGTTTTGAATGCCATATAACCTTAAAATATCTCTATCTGACATATTTGATGCCTGCCCACACGATAAAATCGTAAATTATGCTGTAAACATCTTAAAATGTTCTTACCATTTCGTTCTGGGGTGGGCTAAGGGTAAAGCAGTAGCTTATAGATTACTATGCAGTTTAACATCTTGTCTCAGCGTTCAATACCACCCAATGTATAACACGATTGTCTACAGAGACAATATTTACGTCTATCTGACGGCCAGCTTTTAATTCTTTTGGGGCTTCTCTCGAAATATTTTTCTCGCATCTACATTAGTTTCTGAGTAGCGATTCAGGTTCTGTAGAAACAGTTTGACTTGTTCGAGTATTTTGTCAATCGGTGATAGATGAAAATACAGTCTTCAGAAGATCGGGTAAATTTATTTTTATCTTTAGTACGCAAACCATAAAATCTCCGTCTGTCGTTCAGAAGACGTCAACAATGTATGAAATTCCTCTCACATACCACGTATTTGACCAAGGAAGCCTTCATCGCCTGTCTTCAGCGGATATGAGCGAACACTCCGACTTACGAAGATAGATGTCATTAAGTGGTCTATTCACTGAAGAATGGGCAACTGTGAAGTGTAATTTATTGGTATGTACAGAAAAGAAACAAGAAAGGAAAAAGAAAAAAAATTAGGTAGTGTGGGAGATCCCTCCTCCCCATTCGCTTATAATGGCCTGTTACTTGTCCAAACAAATATCATAAAATACTAGAAACCCCTTGATATTTGATATTTGCAGAGAAAGAAAATGAGACAAGTTATCGCTTGTGACACATAGCAATAAAAGACATTAAAACGGTACTTCTCGAACACTATTAAAATTTTACTCCTTCCATGAGAAGTGTTACACAACTTCAATGTATTTAAAGAACAGCATCATGGAATTAACCAGAGATCCTGCAATAAAATATTTATTCAAAAATAATTAGTTTCGATCGAGCGGCGATCTTCAAGTTTGAGATTGATACTGCATCAAGTTTAAGAAAGGTTTCTTGGCGTATTTTACGCCGAGGAATCTCTCTTATTTTTCCGAGAACAAATATTATTACAACAGTTTCTGGTGGTTCCAGTACTCCGTTCTTCTGCAAACACTGTCGTTACTTGAGAATGTAATAGCGATATATAGGGTGTTCTATTTACCTCACCATTCCAAATAACCTAATTTACCAAGCTAGTGGTTAGCTACCAGAGGGACATTATCTAGCATGACTGCCTCTTTTTTTTATCTTCGTTCGTTGCGAACAGTAGTACTTTTTTTTTAAATTATTACCAATACTTTTTATTCGGTGATCCACGTCCTCTGCGCTAGCAAGACCTGTTCAATAACGTATCACGGCGTACCATTCAGGTAAACATGAAGATATTAAGAACGTTGCTCGAAACTGGCTTTGATTCTTATGTACAAGCATGCAATGCACGTGCTCTGGGTAGCACAACACATCCACTTGTTGGAGTTGACAGTAAACAAATGGAGACACATGGGAAATGCACAGCCGTCGGCCAGTCAACCACAATGACAGGAAAGTAATGACGATACAGTTTTTAATGAAGAAGGGACTTTACTAAACAGAACACATCGTTTGAAACTACTACATTACTGTGCTACATTTACACGTATTTTAAATAAGAAATGATTACTGCTGTTACTATTCTGCTAACTAACACCCTCCATAGATCAGTAGCATTTCTACCTTCTCTTAGTTGTAAATTTTGGTTTTGTTTCTATTTCTTTACTGTGAACTCCTGCATGTCGAGGAACTATGGTACCAACGGTACCTGTACTTTGTGATAGCAATGTTTAGCGAGTGGTATACTGTGATACGTTTCTGAACCAGTTTTGACGAGCGGAAGTGGATTACAAAATTAAAAAAAAAAAAAAATCTAGATAAATGCGACCGGGACTTGTGCATAGAGGGTTCCGTACGAACTTAATTAAGTAAATAGACTGTTCACCCATCTCGTTAGTCGAGAATGTGGACGATTATTGCCTAGCCGGCCGCTGTGACAGAGCGGTTTTAGGCGCTTCAGTCCGGAACCGCGCAGCTGCTACGGTCGCAGGTTCGAAACCTGCCTCGGGAATGGGTGTGTGTGATGTCCTTAGGTTAGTTAGGTTTAAGTAGTTCTAAGTCTAGGGGACTGATGACCTCAGATGTTAAGTCCCATAGTACTTAGAGCCATTTTGATTGTTGCCTGTTCTCGGAATCGATACCGGCAAGCTATCAAAGTCTGTGACATAAACGGCGGAATTTGTTGATTGCATTGACGTATAAGCTGAAATATTGTACACCGCCAAGGGACCATAGACCTTAGTTTGTGACATAATTTTCTACTCGATACTTCTCCCCGTTCCTTAGAAACAGGGGACTCACCAGAGAGACACTCAGTCTGATATCAAATGTTAAAAAAATATTTTTTCGTGTCGTACAATTACAAATTAACAATTTTCTGAGTTTTTTCCGTTACTTCTACTGTGAACCTTTCTTCTTGCCAAAATTTCATGATTCTACGCCAGCGAGATGTACCTTACAGGTTATAATGAGTGAGTTTGCGTGTATCTTTTGACCGCATTGACCTACAAACTTTACTTTCTTACATAGCCAGGGAACCATAAACCTTAGTATGTGACCTAAATTTCAACTTCATATGTCTATCCGTTCCTGAGAAAAGGGTTCTTAACAGTAAGACAGACAGACAGACGGGCAACAAAGAGTTACTTCAAGGGTTCCGTTTTTACAGATCGAGAGGCACGGAACTCTAAAAATATATGTGATGCTGTTTACGAAAGAGGTACTGCTGTTTGTATCTTGGTAACGAAATGAAGTTACAAGAAAGGCGGTTATGTAGGTTATGTCCCGCTAGTAGCTACACAACAATATATATATATATATATATATATATATATATATATATATATATATATTTGACAAAACTTAATTGGGGTGGTCAAGAAAGTTCGATACCTTGTACATTACTGCAATTGTCATCACTTCTGTTCCAACGAATCCCACTGAAATTCTCTCGAAACGTTCGAAATCCTTTCGGTATGGAATAAATCTGGAGATAACGACTCGAGCTACAAACTTCCAACTCCGTCTCTCGTTCTCTCTGTCTCTGTCTCTCTCTCTCTCTCTCTCTCTCTCTCTCTCTCTCTCTCGTTTCTGGCCGGTACGATGAGGAGGCACCCAAAAATTCGAGCAGCTTTCGAGGCTACTTTGCGCGAATTAGCGTGGGAAATCACTAATTCAGTTGGAACGCTACGGAGAAAGAGGTGGATCGGCAGGAAAGGAACGGTCAGACGGCAGGATTTTCGTGCAGCCGGCACGGAGGTGGCGCCGCGCCACGACGGCTGAAGCCATGATTTAGAGCTCGGCGTGAGTCAGTTCGCTGTTAAAATGTTGGCTCGCGAGATGAGAGAGCGTGATTTAGTGTGGTCCACATTAATATGTATGCGGGCTCTGGCGCCGACCGCGGTACGCTGCGGTGCGAACGGGTCCGAATGAGGCGCCCCCGGCGATCGAATGCAATACCGAAACACCCGGCACGCCCGCCATCGACGTCTGTGCAAGTGTCCTCCTACGAGCGTGCACACGCTCCTAGCTCTGTGGTCTGTCGGCTTCACGCAACGATCGGTGCCGACCACAGTCACGCGCGTGCTTCTGCCCAGTAATCGACACCGATTTCAGTAATGTACTCTATATCGTACTGACCATCCGCTTGTATACAGTACGATTCAGCTGACCCTACCGATGCCGTTTTATGCAACCCGCAACGTTATATCCGCCCTTCAAAAACTGCGTGGGAGATTTTTATATTCTCTCGCTCGCAACCGCGCAGAAGCAATGAACAGGACCTTCTTGTAAGAAATTTAATATAGTTAAATCCCAAACGTGATCACCCGATGCCACAGTTCTCGAGTTATTCAGAAAAAGGACCTTCAAATGCACCTCCGTCCCACATCCATCTCTCCACGAATCAGCATTTCTAGTATGTTGTCCGTGGCCTCGCCTCCTACCACAATACAAAAAATTTCGACTGCAAGAACTCTTCCCGATATTCGACCTTTTTTGGTCTCTAATGACTGGACCATTACGGCACCAGAACAGTAGGCTGTTTCGTTCACACTATTAATTTAAAGGTGCCTGCGTTGGTAATGAAAGAAAAACGACTTTTCAGAAACCTTACGCTAAAACTAATTACGTTGACAGTTCGAGCCAAACTTAATCATTACAAACACAGCAGTTTCGCATTTAGAAGGCCTGACGACAGCAACGATGTAATTGTTTACTCTTTACTGTTATAGTTCCAAAATTGTTGGTTGCAATTTACACAGACGTCATTTTTATAATTTGCAAGAGTTCGACTAAGCCTGTGGTGTAATAAGGCCAGTCAATGAAGACCAAAAATGGTCGAATGTGGGAAATAATTCGTGCAGTCGCAAACTTTTGTACAGATGTAGTCATGAGCAACATACAAGAAATTCTGACTCGTGGGGGCTGAGTGTGGGAATGGGGGTGCGTCCGAAGGTGACTTTTGCAAGTTTTTCTTTTTTTCAGTACAAAATTTAATTACCTTAAATTTCCTACAATAATTTGCGCATAGAGAGCGAGAGAATATGAAAATCTCGAGCGTGGTTTTCGAAGCCCAGCTACAGCATTGCGGGCTGCTGAAAGGACATCGGTGGTGGCAGCTGAACCACCTAGCATAATACAAGTTAAAGAATTGCATACCTATTTCACAGCATCCGTAGGTTTAGAGGAAGCGTTGGACGATGTTGAGTGGAATGCATTCTTTGAAATCTTGGAAGCAGTAGGAGTGAAATACAGAAACGAGACTGCAGTTATAACAGTTGAAGGATTGAAGGAAGTAAGAAAAGGATATAAAGTCGAGTCGCCACCGAGATCATTAGAGACGGAGCACAAACTTCGATTGTTTCAAGGATGGGGAAGGAAATCGACAGTGCCCTTTCAATGGAACAATCCTGGAATTCGCCTGGAGTCATTTAGAGAAATCACGGGAAACCTGTATCCGAATGACCGGATGAGGGATCGAACAGTCGTTCTCCCGAATGCGACACCACAGTGCTAACCCCAGCGCGAATTCACTCCTTAAATAAGAGTAGAAGGACAGAAAGAGAAGCAGTGATTGAGAAGCGGATGAGACAGTGTCGTAGTGTATTCTTGACGTTATTCAGTCGGTGCGTTGGGCAAGCAGTGCAGGGAATCGAAGAGACGCATGGAAAGAGTTCAGGGAGAAGAAATTAAAACTTAGAGATTTGCCGCCGACACTGTAAATCTGTCAGACGGCAAAGGACTGGGAAGATCAGTTGAAAGGAATAGGTAGTTTCTTGGAAAGAGATTACATGGCAAATATCAACAAAATTAAACAAGTGTAATTGAAAACAGTAGAAGTAAATAAGGTAGTGAAAAGGGAATTAGATCATGTAATGAGATGCTAAAAGTAGTCAACGAATTTTGCTATTTGGGCAACAAAATAAATGATGATGGTGAAAGCAGGCTGTAGCTACAAAATTTGTGAAGATGAGGATTTTTGTTGATATCTAAAATAAATGTAAATGTATGGGAATCTTTTCTGAAGGTGTTTGTCTAGATTGTAGAGTGGAAGTGAAACATGGGTGATTAACAGTGCGGAGAAGCACAGAATAGAAACTTTCAAAATGTGATGCTACTGAAGAATGTTGTAGATTGGGTGTGCAGATCGAGTAGGTAATGGGGAAGTACTGATTTGAAATGATAAAAAAAACATTATGGCACAATTTGACGTAAGAATGGATCGATTGATGGGACACCTTATGAGAAATCAAGAAATCGCTAAGCTGGTAATGGACGGAAGTCTGGAGAGTAAAAATTATAGAGGAATCCCAAGAAATGGCTACAATAAGTAAATTCAAATTGATGTAGGTTGCATTAGTTATACAGGCATGAAGAGTCTTGCAGAGGACAGACTAGCTTGAAGGGCTGCATCAAATCAGTCTCCAGACGGAAGATCATACAGCAACAACCTACTACATTTTTTTATGCACTACAAAAACCACCATAAAGTAAATGGCAATTGGTAGTTAGTGTCCCCACATCGTCTTCATTTATTTTTTGGGGGCATGAAGTAGGACATGGAATTAGAAGCTTCTTGGAACGCCCTAGAATTTTAAGAGTGATAGCCACTGTCTCCCACTAGAGGCCATTGATAGCTTCTGCTGTGTCCTCGCATTGCCTTAACAAAACTTTAGCGAATCGCACAGCTCTTCTCTGCATCCTATGTACCTTTCCCGTTGACTCTAATGCGGCACGAATTCATTCAGGCAGTGCAGAAAAATCGGCTGAATGAATCTGGTACGTGGCCGATTTCTTCCATCCTTGGGATTCTTCCTGCTGATGTTAGTATCCATGGGTCTCATCTCTAACTACAATTACGTGATCGTTCCAACTTAAATAACTAAAGTTGGAAATATGAGTCTTCTCGTGAAATTCGTTACATTCGGTTTGTAGACGCATGATTTAGAGTTCGTGGGTGGGTCTTGATTCCGTCCATTTTCAGAATGTTTTACTCGTAGTTATTTTTACGCAAATGAATGAATTTTCCTATCGTATTTTTTTAAGTCAGTGTTTTGCTTTTGAGGAGAACATGACATTACTACTAAGATAATAATGTGCACCAAGTGGAAAATCGGTTTAAAATTCACTGTAACACTTTTATGCACGAAAACCACTTACAAGATACACTTGCAAGATTACTTAAGAGTAGACTTCAAAATCTTGACCTATCGGGGCGTATTAATGGCACATATCAAAGACGAACAACGCATACCGTACGTGTATATCTCAAAATCATGACCTATCGTGCGCGTTTGTGATACACACAGCAAAGATAAACAGCGCAAATCGTTATTCGTTCCCCACGGTACGCAACTAGAGGATAGTACAATACTTAAGAACAGCGAGAAACTTCTCCACGTCACAAGCGGCAGTTAACATTGAAAGAAAACAGTCTTGCACAATTTTGTACATATTCCTGGAAGGCTTTAGCTAGTACCGCAAAAGAGGCCGCGGGAGATAAATGTACAAACGGCTAGAAAGCGCCGAATTCACATGGATTAAAATGGTGGTAACTATGTAAAAGGGGCATTAAGAAAATACCAGCTGGCAGATTGGTTTACCATTCCAGCAGCAAATTTGCTGTTAAGTGGGTCAGAAAACTAATGAATTAGGTGTACTGAGAAGAAGAAGCGTGAATCTGTCACGCGATGAAAATGTTAATCGTTGTAATTTAACGATAAAAACTATGATGATGTGAGGACTGTTTGTCGATCAGCTATAGACTAGATTTAGATTTACACTCCTGGAGCCAGTTAAAACAAGAACAATCCTGATCTCCAATGTAGTATGTAGTACTGTTATGTTCCAGTCTGCGACTGGAAGGTTGGCAGGAAATTGCCACGGGGTGACACCAATGCAATTGAGTACAGAAATAAACCGAAAAGCGCATCAAAGAATGAGGAGAAATGTTACTCTCCAAGGAAAATTTCTGAAGGAGAAGAAATACGAAAACGCAGAATTCGCTAGTCACTGTTGTGCAGAGGAAATCTCACGTGATTTGTTTCTTTCAATGTCCCTACGGAGATTTTTCTACGATGGAGATACGATGCAATATTTTATTACGAACAATATAATTTTATTGCTGCTGGTCATACTTGTATATACCGGTTAACAATTAAATCTGAAGTATTAAGGAAACACCGAACAGGATACTGTCACGCCACATTTCTGTACGGAAGTACAAGACAGCGGAAGCTACACAGTGTGTTTATATACCTTTAGAAATAATTGCAACATATTCAAAAGCAAAACGAGAGCACAAAATTATTTCAGTAATTTTCCTGCAACGCAAGCATGGATGGCAACTGGCGACGAGACGTAAGAAATTGATTTCTTTTCATTGGTTGCTTTGTAACAGACCCTTGAATTTTCAGTCAGTAACCAATGTCATTAGTTAAAGGTAGTTACATTAAGCTCACAGTAACTTTACTTTGATAGCATATGATGCAGTGGGAATCAATTGATTTGGACGAAATCCTCCTGAGACTGGACAGCTACATTTGTTAACAGAATCTGCAATTTGAACCAAGTTCTCACAGAAGCAGAACTTAATATATATGAGATGCCAAAACTCACTTTTGAAGAGACATGTAAGGTGCGACGAATCAGTCAGTATCTCTTAACAAATATGAAACGAATGAGGGAAAAAAAGTGTGTTGGGCATTTAAACTATGGATGTTATCGCGTTGATTCCGATGTAGGAATCAGCGAAGTAGTATCTGACATCTCTCGTGTTCAAACCTTTCTAATTTTTTGTCAAGGAACAAATAGCTACAACTGCCGTCATATTATGTTCTGCGTACATTTAGGAGATACGATTACGTTATACAGTCAAGGAAAACAAAACTCTATAGATTTACCGAAACTCATTAAATGTTGACTTTGCCCAATACGGCTTTCACAGGTAAACTTGCGGGTTCTCTGATACGTACATTTGGTTAAGGCAACTAAAGAAAAAAATCTGCGCCCTCGAAACCTTCTCATACGTGATTAAAGTAGTTTAAACTGCATGACCATTTCAAACCAGACGACATGCAGAAGTAAAGAATTCCTAATTTAGGACACTTGATTTAAAAACTTCGCTGTTTTATAAATGTGACAGACTCGATAGAAGTTTCCAGTTTTTTCGTGAATCACAAGCACCAAATAATATCATGTCATTTTTCACTTCAACTAAAAAGCACGAAAAAGAAAACCCCAGCAACAGTCGTCAAAGGAAACCTCTGAATTTGTTTCTTTCATTGAAACGACATCGCCACTGAACTGGGGCAAAAAATCTCGCCGGTACAATAGCTCTGAATTTGATAGCTGTAGTTTCACAGGCCGCGTGTTTTGCCTTCATTCTCCACTCCGTAATGTTCGCGACGCATCGCTAATTGCTTTCATCGCTTTGTTGGGAACGAAATGGGGACTGCACGGTCAGTTTAGCACTTTTCCGAAATGCAATACTCTGTTTAACACAACCCTCTGCTGGCTATTTTGTCTGCATATTACATTTCAGGGGCGTGTTTAAACTTTGTACATTCTACCTGTAATACTGCTGTCCCGGCCGCAATTAGCATTCGGTTTTCCCCCCCTATTCTCTACCTTTTTAATTGCTTTGAATGAAGTTTCAAAAATTCCAACGGTTTTCGCTAAACGGGGAAACTATTTGCTAGCGTGGATTTTACAATGCAGTAAAACTGCGTTTTTCAATGTGAAAATATCCTATACATGCAGCGTTTAAACTAAATTTTAAATACGATCGTAACAGATTTGCAGATTCGCCTGTTAAAGACAACCCGATATTTTACAGGCAGCACCAGCGGTGAAAATTAAAGCAAATTATGCGCAACAGTCAAATCAGCAAGCGAGTATAACTCTACCGATCGGAAATACGACACGAAAATAGGTGTTATGTGAAACTTCGTCACAACATTTCTAGCTACATTTCAGTGGCAAGATTTTGCATAGCAACCGTCTCTGTGGTAAAAATAATGTCTCTGCAGAGCTATTTGTGGGCGATATATAATAGACAGAATTTTGTGCAACATATCTTTGCATCTAGTGTTTTCAAATAAACACTTTTTACGGAATTTCTGCTGAACTGAATAACGGGGACAAAATTTTTCGTAGGGTAACAGCAGTGTGTTGATGCATCTTTATCCACTGTATACGTAGGAAATGTTCAACATAATAACCGAAAACGGCATCTTACAAGGCCAACGCTGTTGTGGCTGCTTCTTGTCTGATGAACATAAAGTGAGAAAAATATGACATTAAATTTCATTATTTATGACAAGTTTTAACTTTATTAAATGCTTGGCACAATCTGTTTCATGTTTAGTGGCTTGTAGGGATTCAAAACAGAGCAAATGCGAATAAAATTTCGATTATGTGAATGCACATTTAGTTACTGAAAAGCCAACAAATTTAGTCTTAAAATTTAAATTTTGGCAGTAGTATTTTAATTCACAAAGTGCACGTCAAGGAATTGCTTTCGCCATGACTCACTGATGCAAATTCTCTGCATAGGACTGCGCTGCTAAAATTATGCTATTTTCTACCGTTCCTCATGAAGCACATCGCAAATATTGGCGGTAAATCGTGATCATTTCCGTTCACATCCTCTATTACCGCCTGTCTAATTGTATGAATTTTCAGTAACATTTCTGCAGGTGGGAAATGCTTATAATAAAAAACGTAGGTGAAGATAGATTTGGAACATAATTCACTCCTCGTCCACAGTTTTAACGGCACAAGAAAACAATAATCTCGTAGACAACAATGTTGAAATGAGTAAGAACATAAAACTATGTTAGTTTTTGTTGCTTTCTTGTGGCAGATTTAAATCCATATTACTTATTAAACGACTTAGCAGTCTGGAATACCGCTTTGGCATTTCCAGAACAAGTGCAGTGATATGTCAGTAATCGCACATCACTACTTCCGAATTTGTTTGGTGTCAGTTTATTAAGTAACATAATTTATATTTACTTACTTGTGAAATAGAGTACACACTAAATTCTGAAATTCGAAAGTCGAAAACTGCTTTCCATAGTATAATGTAAGTTTTAGACGCAAGCTGGCTGGTGCAATACTGTAGAAAAACTGTGTCGTATACGTGGATAGTAAACTGCAGCAGAATTTATTTAAAGGGATGTAAAGCACAAACTTTCAGCGAAGGGTGCTTTCTTTAATATTTGAACTCTTTTTTTCAGAGCCGTTGGTCGTGCAGTGAAAATTGCTTCGCGGTCTGCGGAAACTGCAGCCGAGGGCATTGGGATTATTCTGATTTTTTTTTTATCTTCACCGATAGCGTTGAGGCTTAAGAGCTGCTGCACGGAGACGGTGACAGAAAACAGCCGTTTATTATTTTCACTGTCAAGCGCTTGAATTGCATGCATCTGCTTTTTTTAAAAAATCTAATGCTTTCTTACACATCATTTCTCCCGTCAAGTGACGCTACAAATGATACTGCGTTGTCTGCCAGAAAGACTGCAACTCCAGTCAGTAACGATGAGGTCATAACAGGACGTAAATCCGTCAATCATCACATCACCAACTACTGGATGAATTAATATCGCGTTTTCTACCACTTTCTTGAGCTGCTTATTTCTCTGCCTTTTTTTTCTGCGCAGTGCAAGTGAATCTGTCGCTTGGGTCCTATAGCAGGAACCACATCAGTTCCAAAAGCAACCGACTACACCGGGCATAAGTTCAAAGAGAGGCATAAATATTTTTCTGTCACAATTTAATGCTCCCTCCATATTATTTTTATTTCGTATAACTCTTGTGAATTATCTGTAATAAATATATCGTCATTGCAACTGGGAAACACACACAGAAGATAATGGAACTGTTATTTATAAGGTAACAATTAGTTGCTCGCATCTGTTTAGAAGAGTGCATCCTTAAGAACGAAAGAATTACACATGATGTAACTTCCGTAAAACACCACAGGGATGTTTATAGTGAATTAAAGCAAGCTTTGATACAGATTATGAGAACAAATTTAGTGGTAGGTTATTAGAACAAAATTTTGCACGTCACTACAATATTTAAAGCAGCAGCAAAAGGGTATGTTTGAGGAAAGTATAAAAAAAAAGAGAGGAAAGCACAGTATCACCTCTTCTTGCTTGCTGAGTGTAATCATTTACCTATTCATTCAGCATATTTTCCTACATAATAAAAATAAAGGGTGCACTGGAAATCACTGTTTCATCTGTGAACTGAGTCCTTGTAATGTAAAAATTTCTCAAATAACATTTTCTTTAGTGATGCCACGCATGGCCGCAGTTTTTGGGCTTCGTATTAGGAGGTAGGTGACGGATTGTATTTTCTGCAACTATTCACCCGTCTGTCTACTTACACTGCAGTGTTAGTGACCATTCTAAGAAATCCACTTTTGCTTGCAAGTGCAGAAGTCAGAATAGAGATCCTTTAGTTTTTTAGGAATTTGTAAGTACTTGACGTCAGATAGCTTCGTAGTCGCTTAAGCGAATGAAAAACCACACAGCAAATTAGTAAAGTAGAGGTAAAATTTCTGTCCGTGCAAATTATCGCGAACGTGAAGGCATCTGTACTGGTGATAACTGCTTATGATGGAAACTGGTAGCAAAATAAAGAGCTTCTTCGTGTCTGAAGGAATTGGTGTTTACTGATACGATTATATTTGTATCGGAACGGCTTTATAAAGATACACGAGAGCACCTTTCCTCTCATTCTACGATGGGAAGCAGCGTGTTGCACAGTTGCAGCATAGCATTAGAAGTGTAGAATAAGTAGGGAAAACTGAAAAACACATCCTTGTGCAGTCCCTCTCTCAATTAGTGCTCTTATGCTTCTGGTTTTCAATTTACAGTATAATATATATTTCTAACGTGTGGTTTAAATACTACCGATTATTAACTCTGTGCAACAATTGTACTGTCTTATTAAGGGAAAAATTTAATTGATATTATAAATGTGTTGTTTGATTGTGGCTGTAGAAAATTACTTATAGAACCGTCGAGTTTGCGGTTACTATATTGAACAGTACGATTGTCATCTACTTAACTTCTCTCAGTGCACAGGAATAAAATATTTAAAGTAAGGAGCTTCAAAAGAACAGAACTACAAGCACAGACTGGGGTGTGTGAGAGAGAAGCACATGATACGCTACTGAAACCAAGAAAAGAACGCTATATTTTAACGGACTCGGATTGATATTACGAGTAACAGTCATATTTAGCGTTACAGTAACGATCAGAATTTGCAGTATAAACAAAGAGAGCATTCAAAGACACGCGGAAAAAGCATCGTCCGACCGCAGTAGAAGCAAGAACATAATTTGTGAATCAGAGAGAAAACTGTAATTGTCGTATGCAACGATCGTCAGTCCGATTGGTTAAGGAATTTTTTCTGAGTATTGTAACGAGTTCCGGGATGCTGGTGGTTACCGGAAAATTCCCCGTGAGCGTGTGAACACGACAGTGCGCGAACAAAAAATTATCCGGGTTCGAGAGGCTAGGTCGTAACGGCCGCTGTAACACGGTTCATTACTCGCCGGCAAACGCATTAGGGCTCATCGTAGACTGGCAAATAGCTCGTCAAACAGCCGATCGTGATGAAGCGGCCAGAGATACATCGCTCGGACTTCTACCGTCAAATTCGCCAAGCCCATAGAGGAGAAAAGAGTTAAACGCACGCGCGTCGTAGCGAGCGGGTAGGCGTAATTTGTCCAGCGACGGATTTGCATACTGACAAATTTGTAACCTTGTTAAGACAATATATGAACGCAGGGAGCTAATGAAACTTAATACATTGTGCTGACTCGTAACAAAGAGTGAAAACTCTATATTTTCTGTTTATAAGTATATTAGATTTCAGTCTGAGATTACTTTTACACCAAAACTGTCTGCGTGAAGTCACTTGCGCCTCACAAAACACAATCATGAGACGGTTATTTCAATAACTGTGACATAAATAAGGCAAACTGACAGATAATAAAGAAAAACAAAAGAGAATTTCGTACTCACATCATCTTGTGTTCAGAATACGTGACTAACGAAAAAAAAGTAACTGATTTTTTTCTCGATTAACATTTTCCCTTTTAGGTAAACACTTGCCAAACGTCGCTATACATAATGTTTTTCAGAGACAAATGATACACGTTTCACTCAGACAGGACTATATACTCAAAAAGTATCGAAACTGAAACACCGATGGTTTTAATTTTAATAGTTATTACAATTCGTAGCTCCTTTTGCAACACGATACGCGTTAATGAGGACTGACAGGGTTGTGTAGCGCCCAAAATTACAGAAAAATCCAAGATTCTGTTTAGATTATTATTACGCACGTAAATAAAGAGAATTAAGGAAGTGAAGATTACGTGGTATTAAGGCAACTGTTGGGTTGTACGAATTGAAAGCATAATCTGCGGGATACGTAACTTCGCGTACAACAAACGACAGTCACGTAGAAACATGGGTTTCCCGTAAATACTAAACAAGCACGTCTGGTTCCAGTGTTCTGTATTTTCTGACGTTTAACTTCGTGATTTATGAGTGTCGAGAAGATATGAAAATATATTTTCTAAACCGGGTTTATTTGATGCGGAGCGTATTATCGTGTAAATGGTTACTGAATGATTATAATTTCCTCAATGTAATCGGGTATAATTTTTTCAGGCTACAATAGGAAATTATTATGTTATTCCGGGCTACAAATTATTGGGGAATTTCAACAGACGGCTCTCTCACGCAATTAATTTGAGCAACAACGTCGAAGATATTGTTCCTGACATAGATGCCCGATAAATTAGTTCCAATGAAGACAAATATTTCGATGCACGATTAATCGAAAGCCAAAAGCAATCGTTACCGTGAAAGTTATTTTAAATTTCACTTTTTCCCCCTAAATAACAAAAAAATAGGAGGTCGTATGAATATCCGGAATATTCGTGCCTTATAGTATTGTGTATATTGAAACATTAAATCCCATTTCCAATATAACTACAAATTTTAGAATATACTGACCACTAACGGATTACAAACGATGAGTCAGTCTTCAATGAGAGAAGAGTATCACCACGTGGTTCGAAAAATTTGCTTAGGATGCACAGAAATATAAACGCAACGTAAATTCTTTCCGCACAACATTTAGATAACTAACACTGCTGATGTAGGCTATAAGAGGAAACAGATGTCACTGATCATGTGACAGTACAACAGTCGAAACCAGGTGCGACACACGCATGTGGTAGCGTAAATTACAGATATGTAGCTGCCCTGAGTAAAACTGCATTCGCATGACGCCTCTGCAAAATTATATTTGGGGCATAGTATCAAGAATTTGTGTCGAAACGAATGAGTGGAAACTACACATCTCAATTACCCTTGGTATGCTATATTGCAAAAAGAACGCTTGTAGAAGCAGCAGCTCTCTACGTTCCGTAAGAAATAAATTACGTCGTTAACAGAGGCAGTAAAAATAAAAAAAAAGTGCAATACTGTTAATTCTTCATCGTATAATCTACAATGCTTCATCGGCATCAGAGTTTGTTTCAAGTCGTTGCGTATAGTTTCTAACGCAAGACTGGAGCAGGTTATAATTTTAGAGAACAGGGCGACATTCGGGCAGATGCGTGCCAAATATAATTGCAACCAAAGGCAAGGGGCAGTTGTGTGCACAGTTATAAAATAGCATATAAAAGACGTACGGATGCAGTGAAGCTTGTTAGAAAAATTTTAAAAATCAATGCAAAATGGGTAATAATGTCCGTAATATTATGCGTATAGCGTAAAAATACTAAGACCAATTAGAACGATTTTAAAAGTGGTGAAACGTGTTAGTATGATTATCTGCGACGACACTCTGGTTTCTGTTGTTGTGAATTGTCATTAGCCATGCGGAATGAACTATTTTGTTACGCGTGAACGCCGATTAAGGACGGTATTGTCGTTGTTTACTAACGCTGTAGCGCGTTAGGCTTAATGGTTAGGCTACGAGACATAGTTGTTACGACGGTGAATTCCGAACAATATTATTGGGGCTATTGCGTGTGATGATAATCTGACCGGAACTTGCAAGGCTTTTCAGTAAGCTTATGGTGCGGGCGAGGGTGTATCATTATAGAAGATTTTCGTACTGTATAAAACGTAGAAAACTGTAAGTTTACCACTTGGAAAAAATTTGTTCGGCAGTAAATCGTCCGATAGAGTTACTAGAGCCACGAATAGGTTATACACGACGTTATAGTCACACAGCAGCACATGTACACTCGTCACAGGCGAATGGAGGCGGTCTACTGCACACGGAAAGAAGACACTGGCACTAACCTGCCGGACTTGGTGATGACCATCTCGGTGCCGAGCTTGTGGAACTTCTCCCAGAGCTCCTTGCCCTCGAGGGTCACCTTGGGGTCGTCGACGACGCCGTCGTCGTCGGGCGGCAGCGGCGGCCTCAGCGGCCGCACGAGCGCGGGGTGGTGCGGGTGGTGCGACGCGACCGCCGCCGCCAGCACCTCCTCGGCCGTGGTGTAGGCGTGCGCCGGGCCGCCAGGGCCGGCGTGGGCGGCGTGCGCCGCCAGCGGGGGCGGCACCGCGACCGGGGGCAGCTTGTAGGGGCCGACGGCACCTCCCAGCGCCGCCGCGGCAGCTGCCGCCGCCAGGAAGTGGTACTGGTGCGCCGCCGCCGCCGTCGCCGGGTGCGGGGGCGGCGGAGGTGGCGGCGGCGGAGGAACGGCCGGCGCCGCCGGGGGCGGAGGCAGGGCCGGGGGCGGCTGCTGCGCGGCGCCGGGCGGCGTCGTCGCGGGTCCGTTGCTGCTGGTGCTGCCTCCGCTACTGCTGCCGCCTCCCGCCTGGCAGCCGGTCGGGGGCGGTGGGGCCGGACTGCCGCCCCCGCTGCCGCCTCCGCCACCGCTCGCCGACAGGCCGCCGCCGCCCCCGCCGGCCGTTAGCAGCGAGCTGACGCTGAAGTCCGTGGGCCGCTGCAGCAGGAACGGGTGGTAGGCCATGGCGCGAGACGGGGGCGAGCGCAGGATCTCGCTCTGCTCGAATCTCATGAGGGAGCGCTCGGCTCGACGGGCTGTGGCTGCAAATCCCCGCTGCCTCGCGCGCTGGTCGCCGCCTCAGCGACGGCGGGCATCGCGCTCGCACGACGACACCTGCCGCCTCCTTCGGGGCCTCGCCATGGTCGCACACGTGGCACTGTCCTGTCCCGGCTGCACTCGCACACGAAACTGTCACTGTCTAAGAGGAGCCAAACAAACCGTCGCTACGGCGCAAAAAACCAAATGAGAAAAAAAAAGGACAACAATCCCAAGTCACACACAGGCACTGTCGACGCCAGTGGCGCGCGCCGGGCGCCGCGGTAAGCCGCTACCGTCCACACAGTCCAGCCGTAGGCCTAAAACTGCGGCGGCGGTACCCGAATCGATATGGGCGCGCGCTGCGTGGTGTGCGCGTCCGCGTCGGCGTCGCTCTGGCGCTGGCCACGCCTCGCCTCGCTCCGGCCGCCTGCCGCGTGAGATTCAGCACCCGAGCGACACCCCGGCCTCGCGCCACTCTCCAGTGTTAATGAGGGGAAGTGTGCGCCGCGCTGGGGAGGGGGCGCCCGCTCGGCCACTTCCCCGCCGGCTCGCCGGGTGGAGCGGTCGGCACGCTCCGCCGTGGAGGGGGTGGCCGCCCGCCGGTTGGCGCACGCGGCGCGAGTGGCGGCGCCGCACGGCCAATAGTGCGCAAGCGCGTCGGGATTCTCGCTGGTGGAGGGGGCGCGAAGCCGTAGCGCGGCTGGGCAGCGTCGCGGCGGGGAAGAGAGACAGAGAAAGAGCGCGCGGTTAGCGTCCGAACATTAACACCTCGCCCGGTAGTCGTAATCCCCTGCTGCCTCTCCTCACTCCGTCTCTCTCTCTCTTTCTCTCTCTCTCGCTTCCTCTCCAGTCTTCCTTTTCCCGCTCTGCTGCCGCCGCCGTCTTGCCGCTCAGTTCTCCGTACGGTGTCTCGGCCGCAAAAAGGAGGAAAATATTCGCAGCAGCGCCTGGAGCCACAGCAGCCGAGTCCGCGCCGCGCCAGATGCCGTCGCCGTGGCGGCTACCCTGCTCGCCTGCGAAGCCGGACGACCTTCTGCAGCGCCAACCGGGAGAGCGCCGTCGGACTTGCGGCTGCGGCAAACAATGGTTCACGCTGGACTGGTCCGAGGCGCGGGTCTGCAACACCGAGGCCTCGAAACCTGACACCCCGTCCCCACTCCGCGCACGCCCCTCCCCTGCGACACCCCTCCGGAGGCAGGGGCGTCAGACCGCGCCGGCCCCCTCCCGCCCGCTTCTTCATCTCCCCTCCCGTCCCTCACACACCGACGCTCATCCAACCATACACACACACACACACACACACGTACGTACTGCGTCGCCTGGGCCACGGCGACGGCGGCGGAGAGATTTTTGCACCCTGGAGGTGGCACGTCCGGCGCTGCGGCGGTCAGAGCGTGTCGGCCCGTGGAGGGGGTGGCAGGAGGGAGGGCGGCGGTTTGGCCCCGCCCCCTCGCGCCCCTGAGTGACAGCTCCGTGTGCGGCCCTCGGCGCGGCGCAGTGAGTAACCGCAGCCTGGCGCTCCGCCAGCCAGCCTCCTCTCCTTGGGCTCCGCTGTGTTTTTTATTTATCGCTTATCTCGTAATTCGTGCGCCGGCCGGCGGCGCCATGCCGGCAGCTAGCGCGGTCGCGCCTCGCCGCACTTTGTCAAACACTGCGCGTGCTCGCCGCATACAATCTCTGAGATAAACAAAAGAACACTACACTCTGCGCAGCCACAATCTGCGGATCAACATCCATACTCTGTAAATTACTGTGAAGTGCATGGCAGAGGGTACTTTTCATTGCACCACCTACTATGGCTTCTTCACTTTTCATTTCCAAATGCAGTGTGGTGATTTTTTGATTGCCTCTGTTTGCGCTGTAATTAGCGTAATCCTTATTTCGCTGTCCCTGTGGGAGCAATATGTTCGGTGTTATTATTTTTGACAGTAAAAACTGATCCAGTTACTTTAAACCATTCACATATTCCGCCCTTCGATTTAATTACAAAAAATCATTCGAATCACTGGTCATTTGGAAAGGAGATGGCTTGGCACGACAGCCTCGTGGTCTTCATTGACTGTATATGTGGAGTATTGGAGTTTATTACAGACGCATATGAGCTCGTCATACAGAGTTAATTATGCTGCCATACTTTGTAGGAGTAATAAAAAGTACATCCAACATTTTAAGAACTGTGTCTATTTTTATATAAATTATATAAAATTGACGCAATTATTGTTGCACGTTCATGTTAACACGGGATATTAGTTTCATGTCGTATTCGAAACGTTGCTCCCTTCGTCGCACATTATCTATCGATCCTCACTGTGGATATTCGGCTCCGTCTTTTCGCATCTTCGATATACATCGCCTGCAAGTGTTCTTCCAAATTACCCTTCTTCCATTCGTGAAAGCTGCATATGAAGAACAATTGTCCACAAACTTCCATATGAGCTTATATCCTTCTGATATTGACCTTGTAGTCATGCCTTGAGAGACATGTCGGAGGACATACGCTGTCGGAATTGCTGCGATGTAGAGACAGACGCTGGAATTTGTTAGGACTCTGCTATTGCTCTCGCACTTACCAAGCGATACCGTGATGAAATGGGCCGCTCTCCGTTGGATGTTCTCTAGCTCTTCTGTTAATAGCATCTGGTGCTGATAAACAATATTCATGAACTGGTCGAGCAAGTGTTTCGTGAACTAGTTCTTTAGTGGATGAATTACGATACATTGAGTATGTTCCACCGAATGCCAGCCCGAAATTCACTGTTGTAGTATATTTCCAAAATCCTCACTTACCGTTGGTACTAGAAACTTTTAGGTTTTATCGAGATAGTTTGTGTCTGTCTTCGGGGCTCTGCCAGTTGAGGTATTTCAGCATCTCAATGGTGGCCTCCGACGAGACAAACAAGTCGTTATTGATATTGGCATATATTGCGTCCCGACAATGTTGAAATCTGCACAGATCACTTACTGATCTGGCTGAGGGAAACTGAGACAGCTTTCTCGAATCACCATGTCACCATGTTTGAGTAATTTTGCTCGAAACAAATGTTGCGAGACTGACTGATCTGAACTTTCTTAGTGTTTAATACAGTCAGTCCTGTTAACTGCCCAGTGAACATGGACGCTGGCGAATGTCTGCGTGCTTGTTGGCCAGTAACACAACAACGCGGCCTGATGACATTTTAGTTTGTGGTGCATTTCGGGAGGGGGGAGGGGGGGGGGGGGACGGGAAGAGAATCACGTACTCTCATATCGAGGATCACACTTTGTCAATTTCGAAAACTCTTGCGTAACTTTTCGTAGCCCTGAGCGGAAATTTGGTAGCTTCGCAATGAGCTTTGCGTATCTGATACCGATAGTTGAGGAACATTAATCCAAGAATTAGGATACATTTAAATAACTCAATCCTTGGTCCTTGTGTGTATGTGCAAATGTTCTCGTAACCAAACATCAGAACGTCCTACCAAACGACTGTAGGTTAACGCAAATTTGTAATTACTGCATCAACAGTATAACATATGACTGTTCTCGAAAATAAAAACCTAGTGCACGTATGTTTCTGACATTACACTATTTTTAAGGATAAAAATAATGCGCTCTAAAATATATAACTGCAACCTGCGAAGAATACTTTTTGGGAATGAATGTGAAAAAAATTCTTCCGTAAAATAGTAAGGAAAGAACTTTATCGTTTTCAATTATTCTCGAAACGATTTCCAAATCGCATCCAGCTATGCATCAAACATATTGGCGCTAAGCTTGATCTGCGTGTTCCACTATCTACCTTCAAGACTGGCATGATCACGTCTTCACCAATGAAGAGTGAGCCCGTTGTTGTTTATTGACAGAAATAACGCTATCACTGAAGAAATGAGAACTGATATTACGATCTCCACTGCTACATAACGTACTAGTCGGTGGTTGAAATATCAAGGCGCATGTCGCGTTCTCCTAGTCATATGCATCGACGTATTATTGATCAGTCTTGCTTGTTACTGATCACTATGCAATAATTCTGTGTTAAATAGCAGTTCTGGTTTGTCGCACGGGGCACCGAAGACCGACGGTAACAATCTGTCATACTCAGTCCAAGAAAACGCTTTACCTTAGATGATTTGAGAACGTAGAAACTATAAGTAACAAAATGATAGTAGTTCTTAATATAGTCAGACAAGTATCTACTGTCTGTTCCTTGAAAATTGTGTAAGCAACGCAAAGATGGGACAATTCCTCACTTTTATATGATTTCATGAGCCACTGGTGAAATAGACTAATTGGCTGCGAAAGTGTCAAATAATGAATTAAATGGTCGGGTTGATATTAACAATTATCTCTGATACTTTCAGTGCGTTTCACTTCTGACAGAACCTTTCTTGAGCAGCAATCGTGATTTTCTACTCATACAATGAACTGTCATTTCCTCATAACGATTTGAATGAATGGTTCACAGGCTAGCGGCTGTAAAAGGCATAACGCCTTTCAGTTAGATTAAGATTTTTAGTGTGGTATTTGAACTGACGATCGGATATTAACCATTATTTTTTCACTTAGGTCTTCTTGCTTTTATTGCCCGACCGAGTTGGAAGTTCCAGTCAGACCTGTATGCTTTATCCTCACTAATTTTCTGACAAAAGAAAAGGAAAAAATAACGTTCTCACATTTTCTGGCGTTTACACTGAGTCCAGGACATTTCTGAAAACCTCGTAAACCCATTTGCATAACTGTTCTCATTAACGTCCTATTCATCCCAATAAAACAAACTCATTGCACAATGTTAAGTATTTAAAGCTAGAAGTGGTCGAGAAAATAACTATCCATCCACCCACAAGTACTTTGATTGTAGCATAATGTATTGTTCAAGCGTTCCGCAGTAACAAGAATTTCTCCATCTTACGTGCAAGGAGTACGATTGTTTCTTTTAAAATTACGGCATTTCTTTACATTCTCTCTTGAATTTCCGGATGTTCGCCGACCGACTGCTTACTAAATTTTAAATTTTTACTAATAAAGAAATAATTGTATAGTTTCTCCGTTCGCCTACATGTGATATATAGCTACAAAATGTTCTTCAATCATTTAAGCTGTTTCCGAATGAACGGTATGTTATTTTAACCTGAAACAAAAATATCGTTTTCTTTCCTGTATCGTTTTGTGTTGCACTTAGTTTTTTTAAGAATGTGACTGAGGCGGTTTGCTCGTTCTCATCCTTTGGACTCTATCAGGCCTCGAATGTATCATAATATGATATGTAAGATCTTGACAATGTACGCTTTATGTAGATCAGGTTCACATCCGTCACTGAACGTTTTCTCACGGCTGTAACGGCCAAGTTACTAGTTTTTAAAACACGTCCCACTTCACATTTCTACTCTCGTTATTTTTGTGGTTTTGATACCTGTTCGTGAAAAAATTGACTTCGGTGGCAAAATAATTTTTCTTCTACATTGGATGTTAGGTTGTGAAAGTGCTTTATCCGGTGATTTTATTCGCTACAGCACTTAGCGCGCCACTGGCATTTCGACTGGTTTAGAGCAACCACACGTTCTGCGTTGAAACCTTCAGTAAAACTCTTCCAAATTTATTAGTGGAGTCGGTAAAATATTTCAACAGAATTCGTCAATAGAACTCTTTTGGTTATGATACCGCGTCATCATGTTGTATTACTGACCAAATCTCGACCACTGTTGGAAGTGACCGAAACACTGCTCCATATAGCGACATGAAGACGCTGTCGAACACCCACAAAATTTGTACTGAACACGACAGCAGCCACGGAAGCCTACGCTTTCAATAGACATCATTCCGTACCAATTGATACTACTGACAGTATTCTCCATTTTCAATATTTTCCCACAGAATCAGTTTTTTTCTCGTCCGATTTCACTTCAGAATAATTCTGTCATCTAAGCAAATGCTTTCGGAAACTTCTTTCCCAGTTCTTCGGCAGTGTTTCACGAAAAATAATTATTTTTCTTGCCTATTCCAAGCTATGACCTTTTTTCGTTTCCTCCATTCCAAGTAACTGACTTACCGATTCCATAAATCCACCAGAAATCTGGTTTATTTCTCTCTCCATATGATGTAATAAACGCAACTGGTATCTCTGTATCTACTTACTTATCTTTTAGAAGATACCTGTACGCGTTCACATCACAAATACCTGAACTATTTTCAATCAGCTAGAGTCCACACTAAAGGAATCAGGGACCCTAAGTTAGATTTAGTTCATAGTTTACGTAATATCGGATATCATTTGGACTAATGGATGTATTGCTAAATATATAATACACATTAGTGAATGCTTTCATTTTAGAGTTACCCGAAGTGCAGAACTTCTTAAGATCAAATCGAGCCCTATCCTGCAATACAACTCAACATGATATATCCATACTTTTGTGTACTGTCGATGAGTTATTCAATAGCGCTGCTGTAGTTACATTCTGCTCCTTTTACAGAGATCTGGAAGAAATAAGGGCTCTTCTTAGCACATTGCATTGCATGTTTAACTCCAACAATATCTCTTTCTTTTACTGTATCTTTATTGCTCCTTATTAGTCCAACAATAAAAAATTGTCAAATGCTATTCCAGTGAAAACAACTGCATCCATAGGACTCCTGTATGCACCGATCTCACTTATCAGAGTAAACTTCATTGCTACTGTTAAAAATATCGAATTCACCTGTTCTGACAGGAAATCTCTGTCAAAGAGAACAAAAACAAGAAGAAGATGAGGACCCTGCTAATCTGACTCTACAGTCTACCGCCGCCCTTATTCTGTGTCTCCAGTGACGTTCCTAGTTCCTTTGTGTGATCTGAGGTCGGCCAACAGTAGTTGATAACCATGTTGACACGTCTCTTTCCATAGTCCGCCCCTTTACAGTTGTTCCTTTGCCACACAGATTTTTAATCATAGTATATTAGGCAAGCAGCATGTCTACGTTAGCAACTGCCAATTGTTAAGCCTATTTGTTTTCTGAGATCATATTCAGGTTTCGTTGGTCGCTGGCCCAAGGGAATGCGTCAGATTACACATCCACTGTTCGCTTTCAGGTTACTCTTAGCATTTTTTGTGGCTCCTAATACGACTACCACTTCTGTCAACGATTATATGAAACTGAAAACCTTTTTTATGCTTAAGTGTGGATTCGTTTGTAGCTCACTCGGAGAGCCAATCCGCAGTTCTGGACAAGCAAGGCCACACCACGTTCAATACTGCCCAGCCAGTAGAGCACTATGATATGGGAATGAACTTTCACACTGTTTAACTTCCTACAAAGTACACCACTATGCTCAGTGGCCACTTCATAAGGCAATTTCAGGATCTACTAAACATTTAAATAACAACTGTCACCCTTTTTTCGTTCTAACATGACTGCGTTACTAATCACTTCTCAGTTTCTAGTCAAAATAATTGTTTTCTTCAATTTCTTTAATTATGAAACGGTTCTCTCTCTGGCAGTACACTTATAGGCACTGCATCAATTAATATACCGAACAACCTCAGTAATACTTAAATCAAATAATGCAACATTTTTCATGAAAAACTGCTAATGAGTGCAAATCATATTGTTCAGTTTTCTGGTGAATCCTTGCCATCCTATGAGAGGAAAATCCCTCAGTGTTTTACTCCGTCCACTGTTCTGCCGTGTATGTTTTTGTAATGGTGGGCGCAATGATGTTTCTCTTGTTGTCTACGATCGCTATTACGACAGCACACATGAAATCAGTGTGAGCAGAATGAAATGTACAGTGTCTCTTTTTGTGCATAGAAGAAAGTAATTCACCAGACAACTGGACAGCATTGTTTGCAATGGCAGCATCAAAGGTGGCCCATTGCCATCAACATAATTGTTATAGAAAGTATTGTAATAAGGAGGTTAAAAATGGCTGAAGTAAAAATCTAACTGCAAGCAGTAGCTTACCTGAATGTGAAATACAAGTTTTCAGCCTTCCTGTTAACCCT
This sequence comes from Schistocerca serialis cubense, assembly GCF_023864345.2. NCBI lineage: Eukaryota > Metazoa > Arthropoda > Insecta > Orthoptera > Acrididae > Schistocerca > Schistocerca serialis. The sequence goes on along the minus strand of NC_064646.1, from coordinate 185,732,145 downwards.
AGCCATCGAACGGCTGTTCAAATACATAGCTTGAATCCTTTTAGACAGTCATTTTGAGAGGTAGCAGTCTACCCATCGTCGTCCAAGTGTGTGACTCGCTGTTCCGTGTTCGTGTTTCGCACTGTGAGTACAGACATTATTCATCATGATGAGAAAGTTTTATGGAAGATTATTATTGATTATGAGAATCTGTAATTTTCGTCTAAACTTTTTAAAACGTCAGTGTTTCTAATAGATCCGTGAATCATCACCATGACCTAAAAACTGCACTTAAAAAATATCTGCCACGAAGATGATATTGAGCATTTTCTTAGCAGGAGTGGCGTCGTTCACAAAGAGTTTATGCATCTAAGTAGAGCAGTAAGTAATGAATTCTATTAGGAAGTGGTAAAAAGGTTACTTGCTGCAAGCCAAGGAGTTCACTCGCACATCTTCACTTCTCTTCTTTCACTGTTCGACAACGCTCTGCTTCAGCCGGAAGCAATGAATTGTTACTTCCTCACTGTAAAGCATGTCTCAACAGTCCTACATCCATTTAATACCTCAGGTTTGTCTCCTCTAGATTATTTTATCTTCCCTAAAGTAGAAATGTATCAGAAGGTATTAAGTTCGATTTGACTGGATCAAAGAAGAGCTGCGCGAAAACTCAAGGTAGTTCGGAAATAAAACTTGTGTGATGCCATATTGAGATCGGTAACTCATTATGGCAAATGTGTTACTTCAGACGTATTTTAGTTCATGTAAACGAAATGTTAAGGTTCGTGTCCTTTTAGTTTTGACCCTCTTATTGCCTTAGTTCATACGATTGCCAAAGAAGTTCGTCTCATCTCAGTGCGACTACTACCATATGATTACTCTGAGGTACAATATACTCACAATTTTCTTGAGGATCATACACTCGCGAATACATAAGAAACGTGACTGCCTCTATGTACATGCCCCGCAAGCCATTATACGGTGCATGACGAAGAGCAACTTTTACCACTACCAGCCATTCTCAGACCTGTCCATTTCCATATGAAGCCAGCGAATAAAACTTTCTATAAGCTTCTGCTTGGATCTTGATATGTCTAATCTTGTCTTCTTACGCGAGACGCACTTTGATGTCAGTAGAACTGTCCTGCAGTCTGTCACAAATGTCGGTTCTCCAAATTTACTCATCACGGTTTCGAGAAAAGAACGATTTCTTTGCTCCAGGGATCCGCATTTAATCTCACGGAGCATTTCCGTGATACAAGTGTGTTGATCGAAATTACCGGTGATAAACCTAGCAGCACGTCTCTCATAGACCAGAATCAGTTCGGTTTCGGGAACTGTGTTGAACATTGGTGCAAGGATGTGAATGTGGATATCTATATCTCTTCTGTAGATTACAAAAAAATGGAAAACGTGAAAAACTAAGAAAGATCATTCTCAGGTCGGTATTGACTGCAACGACCTGCACTCACATATACTGGAATCAGATAGTGGATGTCTAAATTGATCAAGGAACTTCAGAGAAGGCCTGAACCATGAAGACTGTTCGTGATGACTGCACTATTTCCTCCTTGGTTCAACATTTATTCCGAGGCAATTTTTCAAGGATGCGTTGACAGAAGACTACAATAAATGAGAAACTTGTTAATAACAACAGGTATGTCGACTACATTATCAGTCATCAATACATGACTAACCACCTAATTCACCACACTCAAAAGATCAGCCCATTTATTAACCCTACCAAGACCAACATTCGTTGTATTCTCTTAAAAGGAAATCTAAACAAATCTCACAAAAAATGCAATAAGTTGAAATCGCATGTTCCAACAAATACTTCGGCGCCATATAGGACTAATAACGCGACTCCTAAGGAGGGATAAAAATTCTGAATTGAACAGCCGGGAAACAATTCATCGATATAAGAAACTCTTCATGACGTCGTACCACAGTTACGAATTGAAAACCAGGATTATTCGGTGCTACGTACTACTTGTTTTCCTTTATGCGTGTTAAAGTTGAATCTTGGACACAAATAGTGAAAAAGGAATTAACGATTTTGAAATTTATTTGCATTATAATTTGTTGAATATGCCCTGTACATTAAAAATATCAGATGTCAAAGACTTTCATCAAGTGAAAGAACAAGTGGAATTGTTTGTTGTTGACGTGCTTTTCAGTCGAGACTGGTTTATCCAGCTATCCACACTAGAATATCCTGTGCAATCTCCTTCTTGTCTGTAGAACTACCGCAACCTACAACCATTTGAATTTGGTCCCTGCAGTCAAGCCTTAGTCGTTCGGTACAGTTTTTGCCCCCCATTTTGCCCACAATTTTGCTTCCCATTTTGACCCCCCCCCCCCCCCCCCAAATCACCGCACTCTACTCCCTTACGCAACTAAAGATTCAGTGATGCTTCAAAACGTGTCCAATAACCAGATCCCTTTTTTTTTAGTCAAGTTGTGTCGTAAATGTCTTTTCTCCCCAGTCGGATTAAGTACCTCTCCAGATATTCCATCTGCCCATCTAAACTTCCGCAGTCTCCTGTAACACCGTATTTCAAAAGCTTCTATTTTCTTAATGTCGGAGCTGTCTACTTTCTGTGTTTCACATCCGTACAAGGCTACACCCCGGATAAATACCTTCAGAAAAGTCTTACAAACATTTAAATGTATGTTAGATATTAAGAAATTTCTATTCTCTTGAAAACCATTTTTTGCTATTGCCAGCCCGAATTTTATATCCTACTTCGAGCATCGTCTGTCTTTTTACTCCTCAAATAGCAAAACTCGTCTACTGCGCTCAGTGTCTCATGTCCTAATATAATTCCGTTAGTATCACCTGATTTAATTAAATATTTCACTACCCCTTTTGTTGACATTCATCATACAACCTTTTTCCAAGACTATCCATTTTCGTTCAATTGATCTTCCTAGTTCTTTGCGACATTTTACGAAGCAAAGAAAGACGCATTATTTGAGACATGTTATGAAGGGTGAGATATATAAGTAATTGCAAGGAAAAGTACATAGCAAAAGGTCTACTAGGAGACGGAGAATCTAGTCGCTGGCATACAGTCGAAGTGTGATCGTCAGCCTTCGCTACGAGTCAATGACGTATATACTCTAGTGACTGAACTAATGAGTGAAATACAGCGGAAGCTGGCGCATTTTGACATGCCCCTGGCTAGGTGGGGAAGAGAGGGGTTGGGGGGGGGGGGGGGGCAGAGCGCCCCCCTAGCTTTCAGGAAAGGGAAGTGTAGTGAGGTGTTTTTCTTTCAAAAACTGATTTAGAATTCGGCATTAAACAGGTTTTTTATAGCGTCTGAACTGGGACTTTCTTATGGCTACTTAGATTATATTCGTCTTCCAAAGATTAAAAATACTCCACACCCCCAGGTTTCCCCCCCGCCCCCCCCCTTTCAATCCTCTGTAAGTTATAAGTTATCGTATGGTTACCGTTGTAAGGAAATGGTTTCTTAACAAAAGGATTGCCTTAAATGAACAACACGTGGAGTGCACTTTGCATGAATGCACTTCATCTTGCGGTCGTAATAGTAGCAGCATGCGGTTCTCCAGAGTGCTTCCGGTACTGCTACCAGCAAGCGGCCAGTCAGTAGGCTGGTGTGGCCATTGAGTGGATCCTGTACTCCAGAGAACCGCTAATCACGTTAGAAAGAAGATCCAGTCAAGTGGTCTTCTGGAAGCCGCGTCCGCTTCGCGTCCCATTCAGACGGACACGAGAGAGGCGGGTGTGGCGAGAACTCGTCTTGCCCGTCACCCCTCGGCGACAGACAAGCTCCACCCTGCCCCCAACAGCCCCTGCGTGTAGACACGGTGCCAGAGTCACCTGACACCCCTGGCCTCGCGGTGAACGCAAACACCGCCGGCGCTGCCAGGGTGGTGGTAACAATCCTTAAAACACCGGTCCAGCCAGCTCTTCAACGCTCGAAGGGGTGCCGCTTCTGCGGCGAGCCTACCACGCTGGCGAGATGCAGATGGAGAACAGCTCTCCTCGCCTTCATAGTTTGTTTTGCGCAAATCAAATGTCACATCGCAATCTACGTCAGTAAAAGGCAATTAACCGTGCCAAGAGAGTGGACACTATGTTCGTACCACCCCTTATTCCAACTGCAGCTGGAAGGAAGGAAGAATGATTTAATGCCTCGTCGACGTTAAGGGCATTTGCGATTAGGTGCTGGGTCGGATTGGGCAAGAACGAGAAAGGAGTCGACGGTGGTCAGAAAAAAGGAACTGAATGAGACTGTGCTTTAAACTGGTTCCTCGAGAGTCTCAAATAAAGCCCTCCTGATCTTTCAAAAAAATCCAAATTTCTCCACTTTTTTCTCTGTCGTTCTCCACCCATGTTGCGGCGGGCAAAAGCTCAGAGAACTGACTAACTTTCCCAAAGTGGATTGACTTTCATTAAACAATCTATGCCCTGGAGCTGTGCATCCCACCTGTCTCCCCTTCCCCTGTGAGTTGGCTTCCACCTCCGCTCATTAAAAAATCACCTGAATGTACAATGTAACTGTCCTAGACTGGTATTGGGAGGAGCGCCAGCTAAAGATGTAGACCGATAGAATTTTGAAATGTAAACTGAACATCGCTATCTAGTAATCGCTCTATACCGAGTAATTATAAAACTTTCGGACTTCTTTTCCAAAAAACTCCAGGTCCAGGTCGCACAATAAGGTATAAATAAACACTGAGAATTAGTAATAAACTCACGCCAATGGCGGATCGGTGCCACGTCGGTATGATTCGTCTGTCCCACAAAAGGACGGAAAATCCAACAGGTAATACACTGGTAGTTAAGTGGTATGGCAAGAAAGTACTGAAACACATTTTAATTGAGATTTAGCTTAATATTTTACAAATTATGTAGAGCTAAAGAGCAGAACGCTTACACGACGAAGGCGAGAAAGTAAAAAACAAAAGCGAACAGTTATGTATCTCCTGGTTGCCCAAGAAAAAAATGGAAGGCCGCACCATCGTTTAATTGTACAGATAACGTATACGCTAACATATCGACTCTTTGGTCACAAATCTTAACACAACATTTTACACAAAAAGTAATTTTTTAGAAAGGAGTATCGCACCACCCACCCCTAAAAGAGTAATAAAATCAATCAAGTCAGTGTAAACATGGTAAAAGGTCACATTCATTCACCGAAGAAGCGAAGAACGAGGAAAAGAAAATTCTGGAACAGAAATAAAGTGTAAGTGAACAGATAATCATGTTAAGGTTGCTACGACTTACACCTCATGGGCTGAGGTAAGAAAGGCGCAGAAGAGAAGTGCGGGCAGCTTCCAAAGCTTCGAACCTTAGGGAAGATATAATGAATGCTATAGGTAACGTCACGACATGCATTTGAAAGGAGAAAAGCACTGCAAGCTCTCCTTCAAAACTGGGGAGATACAGTAAAAGCAGTGAAAAATCTCTGATATCTAAAGATGAAGAAAAAGCAACCAAAGAAGCAGAAACTGTAGTACACTCGGTGTGAGTTTATGTGTAATTGCTGGCACCTCTGTCCTCAGCTTTCAAGTACGAAATGTGAACGGTTACACGTAGGAACAATAGTCGTCTATTGGACGCCAAAGTATTGAGGCGTTGGCGTAGAGACGTATACAAAATCGAATTGCGTGATTAGTTGAGGGAAACTCTCGAAGCGGCCCCGATAAGACCACTGGAACTGTCAGGGATCCTCTCTTGCTGGCTCTGCTTTGGATCTAATAAAATATGGTGCCACAGAAGAATATTAAAAATTAAGCCAAAAGACAAATTACAAATCGGAAAGACGAAGAGAGAAAACCCTTACCAGAATACGGGACTGGTTAGTGGAAAGTCTGCTAAGATATGCAGAAATAACTAGATAGCTTCTGGAAAGGTCATTTTAGGGAAAACGTAAAGAAGAAGGTTAATATTATATTACTGACTGTATTGGATTTAGTAAGTACGTAGATATGAACGAATCAGCAGTAAGGAGAAAGAGACAGTGGATGATTCCGATCGGTCAGAAAAATGACGGCTTAATAACAGCCGTCTTTGAGGTCTATAGTAAGGGGGGAGGTGTACTTTCTCTAGATGCACTTTACAATGTTGAACCTATTACGTGCTATTTTTGTTGTTTCATCCTGTATGAACAAAACTACGAGGTACAGTGTACAGGCAAAGGGAGATACGTCTAAATGGCCTAGGTGATCAGAATAGACAGCGCCAATAGATTTGTTCTGTGCGTAGACGTGAAAAAAGAAAAAAAAATTCGGCGCTTCCAAATCTTCGAAAAGTTTTGACAGTCACTGGTAAAACGGGTTGAATATGAGGGCAATTTTTTTCAATTACCTATCGGTTGCAAAATGGAGACCACAGTGAAAATCAAAAATGTTTTGTTTGCAAGATTTAGTCACACCTTCCAGCTACTTCTCTACATAGTCACCGCTTCACTTAAACGTTTGTCGTAACGTGTTATCTACCTTCCAATACCCTCGTCAAAGAAGGCAGTCGCTTGTGATTTCCGCCAATTCCCTACGGTGGTCTGCAGCTCGTTGTCCGTTCGACGTGATACGTTGGACTAGGGTAGTAGAGACACGGCGTAAGACATCTGCGCAAAGCTTTATCGGTGTTACACTGTGATTCTAATTTCGCAACCGATCAAAGTTTGGGGAAAAAACAAGCCCTCGTATCAGTATATGGCTCTGAGCACTATGGGACTTAACATCTGAGGTCATCAGTCCCCTAGAGCTTAGAACTACTTAAACCTAACTAACCTAAGGACATCACACACATCCATCCCCGAGGCAGAATTCGAACCTACGACCGTAGCGGTCGCGCGGTTCCAGACTAAAGCGCCTAGAACCGCTCGGCCACAACGGCCGGCCGTATCAGTATAGTAATCATGTTGTGTATGGATACATTGCATACCTTCAGTAAAACGATCGTAAAGCGATTTGAAATACTTTTACACAATTTACAACATTACAGTGCGTCACCAAAGACTTGTCTTCTGTCGGAAGCACGAAAGCTGATTATTATCGTCTTTTATTATCTATTCGAGTCAGAAGGTAATACAATACAATACAGTTAAAAACAAAAGACAGAACAATAATTTCCCAAAACCTTGCAACACAAACTGCACTCGGAGTCGTGAGCAGAAGATCTTCTGTAAAAAATGCAGAGTGTAGGTGACAGACCTATAAGTGTTAAATGGTGCGTTCTTCTCCGCAATCACTGTTGATGGTTAATTAAAACATCAATAAAAGTATGTGCCCTTCGATAGTGGTAGAAGACTCAGTACATCTAAACATAACAAATAATAAATAGTTCTGAAACATACTGGCCGTGTCTCTACTTATCACACAAATGAACCTAACCTGCATGCCCTCCCGTCAGTGTATTCTTCAAATTTAAACTTAGCAGCTCCTCGCTCTGACCTTGCTGGACCAATCAGGACCTAGCGATCGCCATGTCTGCCCCAGCACATGCCCTAATCGGATGCGGTACGAAGGGGCGTGAGGCTAGCAAACCGCTTTCCCGGTCGTTGTCGGCTTTCTTGACCTTGGAGCCGGTACTCCTTGCTCACGTAGCTCCCTCCTCAGCTGGTATTACGAGGCAGAGTGTACCGCGTTCCGCTCCTTCGACCGAGGAAACATCTCTGGCGGCACAAGGAATCGATCGCGGATCCTCTGCATAGGAGTCGCTCACGGTGACCACTGGGCTACGGTAACGGACTATTCTTCATATAGGGTAACTAAATACGCAGTACCACCAAGTCGCTGCTCTGTCTACTGTAATAAAAGAATATGGGGAAAGTGTTCCGATTGGCAACTGGTTCCAGAATGATATTGCATGCTGCTATTTCCAACAGTCGCGTACAGAAAAGCAAGCAACAGCAAGTTGGTCTGCGGCTTCGGTGTCACCCTCCAGGAATCGGTCAAGGAGCCGAAGTCGGCCAGGCACATGGAATAAGTAATATAAGCAATCGTTCTTGATCCAGAAAGCCTGTCTGGGACAAAACAGAATCGCAACGGTTTGTTGAGTCTGCTAACGATTCCGGCAATAGGTGTACCTTTTCTGTCTCAGCTGAAGAAGAAGAAGAATGCTATGAAGCTACCAGAAATGGCGTTAGACTTGTATTCACGAGGAGTGACATTCATAACCCCGCTCACCCACTACATTTAAATTTTCAGAGATTTCTGAATACAATTACGGCCAAATTCTTCGATGGTGCTTCTCCAGTAGGAGCTGTGTTCTGCCTCAGATGAACTCATCTCCTCCGGTTGATCGATATCCATCATTTTTCCCGTTTCTCTTTTGCCTGACAACTGTTTCAGTAACCATTCTGAAACGACGCCCAAGAACAATTAATAGCATTGCATGAGCGTCGCAGAAGACGTATACAAAGCTGCGTCGCAAAGGTGTAACTATAAACATCACATCGCGGTAGCAATAACTACTGCCGTCGGAGCTACCGCTGTCACTGTAGACTATTTTATTTTGTTATCGGAACTGAGATAGCTGCTGGTAGGCTGCGTGAGATTAGGTGCACAAGGGCACTCTCAAAGCGCCCTGCTACGTCGTGAAACACGTCATTAGCCGGTGAGTGCCGTATATTGTGGTGCATAGGTAAATAACGAAATCTGCTCCCTGTTTAACTATTAATAGAGAAATGCTAATAGGTTTCACGCCATTCCCATAGGTGGGCCGCCAGCGTATCAAGGGGTGCAGTTTTTGACAGCTAACGACGTGGAACTTAAAAGTTTAGTTCTAAGGAGGACAATATTTTGATTGGTAAGCCTCAGTCCTAATTTGTGCGTTCTGTTTCTGCATACCGTTAGTCCGATAACACAACATGAAGGCCTCTTCAATGTAGTCTCTATTGCCGTGTTATTTCGGTTCTACCATTCGTCTCATATTCTGAACATATAGTCAGCTATGAGGGTGAGATGATAAAGCACGCCATGTGACAGTGAAAGAGTATGCACACTTTTTTTGTCAACTGTCTTCTGACTGGTTTGATGCGGGCCACAATGAATTCTCCTACTGCACTAACTTCTTCATCTCAGAGTAGCACTTGCACTCTACATCACCCATTGTTTGTTGGATGTATTCCAATCTCTGTCTTCTTCTACAGTTCTTACCCTCTACAGTTCCCTCTAGTACCACGCAGGCATTTCCCTGATGCCGTAGCACATGTTCTGTCTTCTTCTCCATTCTTCTTGTCCATGTTTTCCATACGTTCCTTCCTCCGCCGAATCTGCGGAGAACCTCGGCTTTTCTTACCTTATCAGTCGACCTAATTTTCTACATTTTTCTGTAGCACCACACCACAAAGGCTTCGATGTTCATCTACATCTACATCATACTCCACAAGCCATCTAAAGGTGTATGGTGGAGGGTACTTTCGGTACCACTATCTGATCCCTCCAACCATGTTACACTCGCGAATAGTGCATGAGAAGAATGATTGTTGGTAAGCCTCTGTATTAGCTCTACTTTCTCGAATTTTCTCCTCGTGGTCAATACGCGAGATGTATGTTGGGGGAAGTAATATGTTGTCCTACTCCTCCTGAAAAGTGCTGTCCCGAAATTGTGATAGCAAATCTCTCCGTGATGCACAACGTATCTCTTGTAACGTCTGCCAGTGGAGTTTGTTTAGCATCCCCGTAACGCTCTCTCGCCAGCTAAACGATCGCGTGACGAAACGCGCCTCTCTTCGTTGGATCTTCTCTATCTCCTCTATCAGTCCTACCTGATAGGAATCCCAGATAGACGAGCAGCACTCAAGAATCGGACGAACAAGCGCCTTATAAGCCACTTCTTTCGTGGATGAGTTACATTTCCTTAAGATTTTTCCGACGAATCTGAGTCTGGTGTCTGCTTTTCCCACTATCTGTTTTATGTGAGCATTCCACTTCAGGTCGCTCTGGATAGTTACGCCTAGATATTTTACGGCAGACGCTGTCTCCGGCTGTTTGTCATCAATAGTGTAGCTGTACGGTAGTGGATTTCTTTTCCTATGTATGCACATTATGTTACATTCATTTACGTACAGGGTCACCTGCCAGAGCCTGCATCATTCATAAATTATGCAGGTCGTTCAGTTAATTCTTACTGTCTTCCGGCATTGCTACTTTGGTACAATAGCAAGTAGCCTTAAAGAGCATCAGACGCTTTCTACTAGATCATTTATATGTATTGTAAACAGCAACGGTCCTATCACACTTCCCTGTGGTGTTCCAGATATTACTTTTACATCTGTCGATTTAGTTCCGTTAAGAGCGGTGGGTTAGTTCTATCTGCAAGAAAGTCTTGAATCCAATCGCAAGTCTGCTCCGTTACTCCGAAAGCTCGTATTTTTTAATTAAATGGCAGTGCGGAACGGTGTCAAATGCCTTACTGAAATCAAGGAACACGGAAGCAACTTTAGCGCCGTTGTCCACTTCGCTGCGCATCTCATGCAGGAACGGAGCGAGCTGATTTTCGCAGCACCTCTGTTTGCGGAATCCATGTTGATTTTTGTAGAGGAGATGTTCATTTTTCTAAAACGTCATAGTCCTTGAGCATAAAACAAGTTCCATAATTCTACCACAGATTGACGTTATCGATATAGTACTATAATTGTGTGGATCTGTCTTACGGCCTTTCTTGAAAACGGGAATGACCTGCGCTTTTTTCCAGTTGTTAGGTATCTTTCGTTGCTCAAGTGATCTACGATACATTGCTGCTAGAAGGGTAGCAAGTTCTTTCGCATAATCTTTATAGAATTTTATAGGTGTCTCATCTGTCCCTGACTCCTTTCCACTACTAAGCGATTGTAGCTGCTTTTCAATTCCGCGATCGGTTATTTCAATATCTGCCATTTCAACGTTCGTTCTTCTGTTCTGGTTTTCGCACTTTCCATAATATTCACTATCATACAATAATGTGCTCCTTCCCTACAATGAGTAAATTCCGTTGCTGAATATATACAAGATTTTGATCTACCGTTGCCTCGATACCTTCATTTAAAGACATTTACCTCCCAAAATATTCGTTAGGTGTGGACTTAGCTGACGGTCAGATGGTGCAATAGAGTAAATGGAATAGTGAATAGAAGAGTGAGTACAGAAAATGTTTCAGCAGTTCGTTCTTAATACCCCTCCAGATTCCTGTCCTCAAGAAAATCATTGTGGGCAGATGCGGTGTCCTGATGACAGCTGACAACGAGTTTGTTTTCTTACAGATTTCTGCTCACGAACTGTACTAACATTTCTATCAGTAGACTTGCGTAGCATTAGTGGCTATTGTTATTTTCTTTGCGAACTTTCAAAAATAAGAACTCTTCTTTGCACTCCAGAAACAATCCATGTAGCATTTCTAACAACAGAAGCTCCAGGTTGAAAGAGTGAAACGTCCCCTTACAAAAATTAGTGAATTACTGTGCTGGTAAACCCCTTACGTTATTTGATTTTCAAACAGCTGAGCAAAACTGAACGTACTCTGACATTTCCCTCTTTACTTATTCTGATCATCACTAAATTGACACACAATATTTTTAGCGCAATGCAATCTGACTTTCAATAATCCCTACAACAGAATGGCCCTGACTAACAATAACCTATACGTTTCACAAATCACTTACCTCACAAAAATCTCCGTTACTCGTTATTGCAATACAGGGAGCGCCATTACTGCCAGCTAAATAAAGGATTCTAACTACTGAAGGCACTAACTACTGATACGCATAGGTAGCAAATGAGAGATTTTGATAGCGAAGAATGTATTTACCTTAATAGTGTTCAAAAGTCACCATATATCAGTTCATGACATCCAGTCTTACAAATTTACTCTCTCTGATAGACACACGTCCAGATCATCCGCTCTCAAAACTCCGCCATCTCTCTCCCCACATCCACCACTGCTGGCGGCTCACCTCCAACTGCACAACGCTACTCGCTGTTTAACAGCAAACTGCTTCGGTAGCTCAGATGGTAGAGCACTTGCCCGCGAAAGGCAAAGGTCCCGAGTTCGAGTCTCGGTCGGGCACACAGTTTTAATCTGCCAGGAAGTTTCATATCAGCGCACACTCCGCTGCAGAGTGAAAATCTCATTCTGGAAACATCCCCCAGGCTGTGGCTAAGCCATGTCTCCGCTATATCCTTTCTTTCAGGAGTGCTAGTTCTGCAGGTTCGCAGAAGAGCTTCTGTAAGGTTTGAAAGGTAGGAGACGAGATACTGGCAGAAGTAAAGCTGTGAGTACCGGGCGTGAGTCGTGCTTCGGTAGCTCAGATGGTAGAGCACTTGCCCGTGAAAGGCAAAGGTCCCGAGTTCGAGTCTCGGTCGGGCACACAGTTTTAATCTGCCAGGAAGTTTCATATCAGCGCACACTCCGCTGCAGAGTGAAAATCTCATTCTGTATATATATATGTGCTTGCTTGTGTGAATGTGTGTTTTCTTTTCCGAAGAAGGCTTTGGGTGAAAACTCAATGTATAACAGTCTTTTCCTTGCGCCCGATTGTAACTCAGTCAGTCATCTTTACGGTGCGTAGCAATCTACCCTTTTCATAATATAGTTGATGTAACAGTTCTGTACGATGAGAGGGACTTCGCTTTTGTTTGGTTCGAGTCCACATTCTATAAGTGCTCGTTCGCTTCTGGCATGAAGCGATTGACAAACGTCTCAGCCACAGAAATGAGTTGTTGTTGACATTCTGATAGATTCTCTTCTAAATTTGGTAAGAATTTACGTTTGCTTTTTATCACCTTTAAATAACTGTGACACTCTTGCTGTAGAAAGTTTGTTGATTTTGTACACCATTATTCCTGACTACACTGTAGCGTTGGATCATCCTCACAGCTATTTTGGGACAGCAGAGTCGTTAACCAGTAGGTGGCATTATCGAGATGGAAGCTAATGGGTTGGTCGCTCCGTCATCAGACTAGAGTCGTTTGTGGGTGAAGCCTACTAGATTGGCTTCAGGCCTACATACTCGTACTTCCTTAAGAAAGTTGGTGCTTTCCACAATCCGTTGGAAATAAACTTTGCAGAAAGAAGTGGCAGGAAGCAAAGCCGCAGCGGTTAGCGAGAGCAGTGAACGACCCGAGAAAAAGTTTTCGTTCTGTTCAAGAGGCTGGATCCTGAGAGGTCTGAACGCTACAACAATTCTGTGGAGCTGCTTGGAGCATTACTGCAGCCCTACTAGGTAGGAGGCCTCGAGCGTCCTAAGGGTTGTAGGTTATGTTTCAACAGTCTTGTGTCTTCCACGCTGCGAGCGAGTGATCCTCTGCAATCGATGCAGAAAGCCTATAAGAATTTACAAGGGCGTTCTAGGTTGTGGGTATAAAATTTTAAATAGGCGTTATTCTGATTTGTGGGCGACTGTTGCGGTTTAATGAATTTCCTCGTGGTTGGTAGAAAGGTGCCCACTATCCGACTGGGAACTAGTAGCTAGCTGGTGTTAGACAAAAGACACTGACCTGGCGAGGCCTAATTGAGAGCGAAAAATTGCACTTGTTTCCGTGGGAAATTGCACTGTGGTTATTCTGCTGGACTTCATGACGTACTGACTTATTCTGTGTAGGCAGTGTAGTCACTCATGATGTAAGTTATCCAGTCTAGTGGTCTAATGTTGGAATCTTTCTGAATGTAATTAGAAACCTCCTCGACGTCAGTCATTTGGTTTTGGAGAACTGACATATTTTACCCCACCTAACCAGAAAAATCGAGGCAGCGAACCTTAGCAAGAATATTTTTTAAATATATCAGCGCAGTGAACCCACTTGACTTCACCAATAATCGTTTCCTAGATAATATTTGGAGAAATACGTTGCAAAATTTGTGTCGCGCCCGCCAGAACGTGTGCTTCCTGGCCGCGGTAACGCTCAGAAATTTGTCAAACTTTGCTATCTTTGATAAATATTTGACAGTGTACAGTGATATTTTAAGTGTTTGTCAAACATAATGTGTGTTTGACGTGTTTGAGAGATATTTCGATTCACGAAAAATTTGGTGGACGTTTGTGTTGACGTCTCTCCGCATACGTTTAGTGAAAAACAGTTTTAGTACAATTGATCTCACTGTGTCGTAAGTTTCCATAATTATGGAAACTACGAATAGGATAAAAACAAAATAACACTGGAATTTACAAAAATGGTAGAGGTGTCGCGCCTTTCCTACCCTTATGTGCCAGAGTCAATGCCAGAGGGGCTTCGTCTGCATTTGTAACCATTCCAACTAGGGTCAAAATAGAGCATACACGAACAGCGCCAGCTTCAGAAGTGAGCTTCAAGTGACAAACTTCTTGGGTCATGTACTGGCTTGCGACAAATACGTGGGTAGATAAGAGAGATTCTGACAGTTAAGTTCGACCGTGTACGCGTGCCATAAGACTGCGAACAACACGGAAAGGATGAGTAATGACACGAAGGGACCTTTCAACTTTCTGTGTACAATGCATCGTACTGTTTCTTCCGGTACTCTTGTGCTGTCGGTTATGTTACGTGCCTATAATCACTGGCCGTCCGGCAGCATATTGTTCACTTTCTCTGTTTACTCATCTGGGATTGCAATTTTCAGGTGTATGTCACTTACTCTATCTTCAAGAAAAGTGCGGCTACGTTTGAAATCAGCCGCTCACTTCCAAACTTCAAAAACGGGACCGATATTCTTGTAAACCATCGTTATCCCCCTTAGGTAAATGTTCGTTGGCTTTAGACAAGAATTTATTGACAATACAGTACACAAGTGTAAATGAAGGATATAGGGCACTAGCGAAACTGTTCGGCAGTTTAAGTCGACTACTGATTTACATTACTGCACAATAGGCGCTACATTTTTAAAAAAAGTCATTGACATAAATAACATCTTTGTTTCAGGAGGAATAATTTCCACTCTGTTCTCTTACGTGATGTTAATTTGGAGTAGCCGATGATTCCGAATTGTTACACCGCCGAAATCCTCCTGTCTCCACTGATTATTATTACTGGTCGACGAGTCAGGATATTACTTTAGACGATCTCATATTTTTAAGCAGTATAATGTGGTCCCATCTGCCAATAATCGATGCTAACACATTAAACTTCCCTTGTTCCCTGTTCACACATGGCTATTTTACGAAACCACGACGATATTCTGACACCCATACGTATATTCAAACCCCATTTAATGTTCACATACTTCTACAATTCCACTGGTTGCATTCTGTGTATAACGTAAATAATTTTGTCGTTAGGTTATAGTTTCCACACCGAGTACTGAATCGAAGTTGAAATGATAATTAAATCAAGATCCTACGCTGCCGACAGGCATTGATATACGAAACGGGGACAGTTGAAAATGTGTGGCCCTAATAGGACTCGAACCCGGGATCTCCTGCTTATATGGCAGACGCTCTATCCATCTGAGCCACCGATGATAGTGCGACTTCAGGGACTTATCCCTTGCACGCTCCCCGTGAGACCCACATTCTCAACTTAATGTCCGCACGCTACTTTCGTAGTACCCCCGCCCATTACACTCTTTATTGCCGGCAGACAATCTTACAGAGTCCCGTAAGAGTTCGGGGAATGCGTGTGCATCCAGCATAGAAGAAGAAGGTCAACGGCCGGTTAGCGTTAACTATATGAAGGTGGTATCTGTTCTTACGGACATGTCCGAAAGAACAGTTACGATCTTCATATATGAATTCGGTTGGTTTATATCCAATCGAACACTGGTTGCTTCTCTGATAGGAACGCCTTCCACGGAGTAATTTTATTTTTCCACAATGGCGATGTCGTCAAAGATAGTACCGCACGTGGCGTGGAAACAAGAGCTGTGTGTTTTCAGACTTCGCACGGTGCTGATAGCGAAGGTCACATGACACTTAACGCTGCCACTACGAAACCTAACCGTGACGATAACCCCGAGTGACAACAGACGGTTCACGTGTACCCAAGCAGTAACGATAAGGCCTGAAACTTTCGACACGAAACTCTCCTTGTACACGCGATCAACGTCATTATGTATTTTGTCAATATCTGTAATCAGTAGTCTGGCGTATTTCCAATCTGAAAAGGTATGTGTTTCCTCATTGCATAAGTACGAGCCTCATGTTTTAAGCAATGTCGTAAAAACTACAGTAAATGGTGATTTTTTTAAAGGTACTCAGTCCTCAGAGGTAATAAGAAGACGTAGGTGCTAAACTTTTTCTAAATAGTAACACTTCTGTCACATGTTTTACACATTGTACACGAACAGTTTAACTAAACTGATAAATAGGACCGTAAACGTCGGGAAAGGTCCCAAAAGTGGGATGATAAATGTTAGACTATGACGTCACCAGATGCAGCCAAGCAAAAATTGTTTTTATTTTGAGTTTCTTTCCATTTCTTTGCTTCTTGTTTCGTTCACAGACTTTACTTAGTAAAGAAAACGTGGGTCATTTACTCGTAACGACGTAATTCGGAAGCTTATACTAATTTAATTGTGACGCAATACGGTAAGTTCTTGTTGTACTGCACTTTGGAGTAAACCAGCGGAGGTCGCGAGACCGGTGATAAAATAATAAATATTACCTCTATGTAAACACACAATTGCTTAACACGATGTAAAAAATACTGCCTGCTAAACGCAAGATTCTAACCCACAGCCGCACGCGCTGAAGTTACCCACGTAGGCCCGGATCCACGCCGATGTGAATTCTTTATTTGGGTAGGGATGATCAGATGCGATAGATCGATAGGTTCAACCGCTACCTGTGCGGCGACTTACGTCGTCTGACGACGTCACGTGTTCAACACTTGTCATCCACTTTTGGGATATTTCCCGACATTTTCGGTCCATGTGTCTCATATTAAGTTACTTGTATGAGGGTCACCTAAGTCGCTTTGGGGGTTTTTCAACTTTGATAGGAATCACCCTGTATATAATGACTGGACAGACTGACGAAAAGGAAGAATCGAATTTGTGAAGGTTTCATCGAGAAAAGCCATTTCGTCCTTTTTTGGTAGCTAATTACATGACAGGGTGTCCTCGACCTTATAAGACAGTGTAAATGTGATGAACTGCGGGCCGCTTCATTACTGTTCTACCGTTATTCAGTCACCGCAGCAGAACTTGGAACAAGATTGGATGAAATTAATAGAGCAAGTATGAGCTAAGGCCGGAATTATGTAAGTAGGCCTATGCTGAAGAGAAGACAGTGATGCTTAGTTGCAGAACAAGTCTATAAATAAACTCATGTTTTGAAAAAACAGAACACCTTGAACAACTAGAGGTAGGACGTTCATATTCGCAGGACATGTACATTTGTATGTTGTGCATAAATGATTAGTATTTGAACCATGTCGGCCCGCAGGTGCAAAGTAAACATTGATATCACGGCGTAACACCGCCTACAGGTAAAATGTGACTGCGGCCTCGTGGTCAGATCAAATGGTTCAAATGGCCCTGAGCACTATGGGACTTAACATCTGAGGTCATCAGTCCCCTAGAACTTAGAACTACTTAAACCTAACTAACCTAAGGACATCACACACATCCATGCCCGAGGCAGGATTCGAACCTGCGACCGTAGCGGTCACGCGGTTCCAGACTGCAGCGCCTTTAACCGCACGGCCACTTCGGCCGGCGCAGAATTCGAACCTTCGACCGTAGCAGTCTCGCGGTTCCGGACCGAAGCGCCTAGAACCGCACGGCCACCGCGGCCGGCCCCTCGTTGTCACTATAAACCGAAGGTAATGGATCAGCGTGACTTGAGCAGACATTCAGTATGCCTCACGGACGCCTGCGCGAACCATACCGACAAATCAGCGACCCTGAAAGATGGCGCATTGTTGGCATGAAAGAATGTGATACATCCATCTTGGAAGTTGCTGCTAATGTGTAACGAAGTTTTTCGGCAGTGCAACGGGTGAGTGCAGAATAGTTCACGGAAGGCCGTAGAACATGACAAGATGGGTCAAGTCACATCACCCAGACCACTCCCGAGAACATGGACACCTCATCCGAATTGCATTCCAGGACAGATCTGCATTATCCTCGGCTCTGGCGCAACACTGAAACAGTCTAACACATCCCACACTATCTGGGATAACGGTCATCGTTTATTAAGCCGAGGGTGAAGCGCGTGTCGTCCACTTTTGCGCCTACATTTGACGAATGTGTAAAAACGTGCTAGACGGCAACGTTGTATGGAACGACGGCACTGGGGCAGGAATAGCATCAGGTAGTGTTTTCGGATAATTTCAGGGTCTGTTTGATTGAAAATGATGGCCGCATTTTGATTCACCGCAGACAGGGAGAGCGCATCACATTGACTGCATTTGCGCAAGACAATACAGCCCCAATTCGAGGCCTTATGGTGAGGGGGCTATTGGGTACAGCCACAAATCATAGCTGGTGCGTATCCAGGCGCTGTGTGACCTACGTGAATGTCATACAGGGACCCGTAGCCATATTCTTTCTGTACAACACCCCAGATGCCACTTTTCAGCAAGACAACACACGATCACACATTGTTGCACGAACACGTGCCTTCCTGATGTCACAGAATGTCAGCCTTTTGCCGTGGCCCGCCAGATCGCCAGACTTGTCGCCTATCGAAAATGTGTGCATGCGTTGAAACGACGGGTGCAGCGCTGTGGCCGAATGTCAACCACCACAGACGAACTTTGGAACGAGGTGAGTGCAGCATGGATGACTATACCACAGGACGCCCTTCGCGCCTCTTATGCGTCGATACCATCACGCGTGAAACAAGTTATCAGGGCCCATGGCGGACCCTGTGCCAACTAGGCAACAGGTCCCATGCTGAAGCGAGGTGATTGAAAATGTGGTGTCACCGCCAGACACCACACTTGCTAGGTGGTAGCTTTAAATCGGCTGCGGTCCATTAGTACATGTCGGATCCGCGTGTCGCCACTGTCAGTGATTGCAGACCGAGCGCCACCACACGGCAGGTCTCGAGAGACTTACTAGCACTCGCCCCAGTTGTACGGACGACTTTGCTAGCGATGCACACTGACGAAGCCTCGCTCATTTGCAGAGCAGATAGTTAGAATAGCCTTGAGCTAAGTCAATGGCTACGACCTAGCAAGGCGCCATTAGCATTACATTGCATGTATCTACAGAGTCTCACTTGTATCGTCAAGAACGATGTATACAAATGATGCATTAAAGTTAAGTATTCCAGAAGCTACGTACTTTTCTTTATAGCATTCATTACGTATCCTGCTTCAGACCTCGCGCCATCCTGCGTGAGCTTATAGCGTGCATTTCGGTCTCCTCAAACCACACTGTGTCGGCACTTCTGTCGACACATCAGAAATGCTAGTCATTTCTGCAGAACACACTAATGTACATGTCCTGTGAATATGAAGGTCCTATCTGTAGACGTTCAAGCTGTTCTGCTTTTTCTGAACATGAGTGTACGTGTATTTCGTGCAACTAAAGACGACCAGCATATGGGCACAGAAGGAAAAGAAAACCTGGCTCGAAATTTATTTGGCAGAGTGAGTGTGGAGCACGAGCTTAACTTCGTAATGATTGTGAAATAGAGAAGTATTACAGGTTATGACACGAAAAAATGGCAAATGAAACTAAAATGTGCAAATGATACAAACACTAAGTTATCCAAGGAGTGTTAAAATGGTTTATAAAATAAGAACCGAATAGGGGACACTGTTCACATTTGTATCGCACGCCAAGCAGCTGCAGTGCTCCTGAAAGCGAGACAGATACGTGATACTACATCGAAGCGCCAAGGAAACTACAGAAATGTAAACAGGCAGAATACGGCGCTGCGGTCGGCAACGGCTATGTAAGACAACAAGTGTCTGGCGCAGTTGTTAGATCGGTTACCGCCGCTACAGTGGCAGGTTATCATGATTTAAGTGAGTTTGAACGTGATGTTATAGTCGGGCCCGTGCGATGGAACACAGCATCTCCGAGGTAGCGATGAAGTGAGGATTTTCCAGCACGACCATTTTACGAGTGTACAGTGTATATCAGGAATCCGGTGAAACATCAAATCTCCGACGTCCCTATGGCCGGAAAAAGATCCTGCAAGAACGGTACCAACGTCGACTGAAGAGAATCGTTCAATGCGACAAAAGAGCAACCCTTCCACAAACTGCTGCAGATTTCAATGCTGGGCCATCAGTAAGTGTCAGGGAGCGAACCATTCCACGGAAAATCATCGATATGGGCTTTCGGTGCCGAAGGCCCACTCGTGTACCCTTGATGACACAAAGCTTTACGCCTCGCTTGGGCCTATCAACACCGACATTGGACTGTTGATGACTGGAAACATGTTGCCTGGTCGACGAGTCACGTTTCAAATTGTACCGAGCGGGTCGACGTGTACGAGTTTGGAGACAACCTCATGATTCCTTCGACGCTGCATGTCAGCAGGGGACTGTTTAAGCTGGTGGAGGCTCTGTAATGGTGTGAGGCGTGTGCAGTTGGAGTGATATGGGACCCCTGATACGTCTAGATACGACTCTAAGAGGTGACACGTGCGTAAGCATCCTGCCTTATCACCTGCATCCATTCATGTCCATTTTTCATTCCAACGAACTTGGACAATTCCAGCGGGACAATGCGGCACCCCAAAAGCTGAGAATTGCTGCAGAGTGGCTCCAGGAACATTCTTCTGAGCTTAAACACTTCCGCTGCCACGAAACTGCCCAGACATGAACATTATTGAGCATGTATGGGTTGCCTTGCAACGCGCTGTTCAAAGAGATCACCATTCCCTCGTAATCTTACGGATTTATGGACAGCCCTGCAGGATTCATGGTGTCACTTCCCTCCAGCAGTACTTCAGACATTAGTCGAGTCCATGCCACGTCGTGTGGTGACACTTCTGAGTGCTCGCTGGAGCCCTAGATGATATTAGGCAGGTGTATTTATCTACATAGTCACAAGTCTCTATGAACAATGGTCGGAACGTTCGACCTGTCGATAAATTCCTCGGCGATAGAAATATTCTACTTGGTTACGGAGCGATTCAAAACCGCTGTGTGAATATCCTTATCCTCGGAAATCTTTCCCCCAAATGTTTTTCCTCGATTGTCTGGACAGTGTTGATATTGATTGATGTCAATGGTCTAAAATCACGATTAGAGTCACCCACGTCTATGCGGACTTGCTCAAATTCTTGGCACCATTTCACTATGCCTGGATGCGACATTTCATTTCGTCCATAACCCGCCAGAATTTCACCGTGAATCTCTGTGAAATATATAGGCGTTTTGCCGACAACAATCGTACTGTGACGGGTACTTCGCCTTCGTAGTACTTCTCCAGTTCCTTTGCCGTTTTTGACGCACTCTGTGATACACCTGTTATCCGTAACGCAGCGCTACTAGCTTCGTGACTGTTACAGAACTGAAATAGAGATGGCCGAAGCGTGTAGACTCTTGAAGTGACGGAAGATGGGCGAACAAAGTTCCCTGCTAGATCCCTTGTGCTAAATATCCTACATGCAATCGGTTGCATTAGCCGTTGTCTACAAGCATGTTATCATATCATACGTTGTGCTGCGATATTTCCTTTGTTATGGGACCAGGAATAGTGGGAGAAGTTATGCAGTTCCACTTAATGGGAAAATACCTCAACGGCTGCTACATCGGAGTTGATGAAACAGTTACACCAAAATATTGGCGTTCTTTCGGTGCCTTCGACAGATACGGGTATACACTGACGGAGAAAATCGCAGCACGCAGAAGTAATTAATGCACAGTGGTGAAATTCCGAAATACGGTTACATGGATAACATATTCATGTGATTTACACTGCAAGATCACACGTTAATGCAAGCGCGAGATAAGCCATTGAAACTACATGAACTGAGTTGTACAGGTGTCGGACATCAGTTTGTGGGATGAAGTTCCGTGCCTGTTCCACTTCGTTGGTCAATACCGGGACGGTTAACGCTGTTCGTGGATGACGCTGGAGTTATCGTACAATGATGTCCCCGATGTGGTCAACTGGAGACACATATGGTAATCGACCAGGCCAAGGCAAAATATCGACACTTTGTAGTGTATGTTGGGTTACAACAGCAATATGTAGGTGAGCGTTATCCTGTTGGAAAGCAACTACTGG
Source organism: Schistocerca serialis cubense (assembly GCF_023864345.2). NCBI lineage: Eukaryota > Metazoa > Arthropoda > Insecta > Orthoptera > Acrididae > Schistocerca > Schistocerca serialis. Next base: position 185,710,097 of record NC_064646.1, on the reverse strand, counting down.
AATGCTTTTCATGAATAGCAGCACAACAAGTCGTATCAACAGACTGACGTACAGTTCTTCAGTCAGGGTGAGAGGGATAACCGAGAGAGTGTTCCTGCTGTCATAAGAAATCGTATCCCACACTACAGCTCCAGGTGTAGGTCCAGTGTGTCTAGCAAGCAGACAGTTTGGGTGCAGGCCCTCAACTGGCCTCCTCCTAGCCATCACTGGCATCGGTGCAGTACTAGCTTTCATCAGAAAACACAACAGACCTCCATTCTGCCCTCCAATGAGCTCCCGCTTGACATGACTGAAGTGCAAATGGTAGAAGTTTGAGGTCAGTGGAATGCACGCTACAGGGCTTCTGACTCGGAGCTATCCTTGAAGTATCGGGTTTGTGACAGTTCGTTGTGGCACTGTGATACCACCTGCTGCTCAGATTGCTACTGCAAGTAAAGACGGTGCGAGAACCGGAAATTTTAACGAAGTTGAAGTTTGCGAGGCAGTGCGGTTCTTGTGGGCAATACGTCTATACATTGCACAGAGATTCACTGTGAAACTCTGGTGATCTATAGATCAATTGCAGTGTAGCGTCCAGCAGTAGTAGAATGGTGCCAACAATGCCGCACAGACGTGGATGACGCTGATCTACGAAAAAGAATACTGTCTGATACGCCCCTCTTGGTCAATTCCAGATGATGCAGGATGCCCGGGTACTTAGGATCAAATACTGTATGTATTTCTTTAGGTTTAATCAAGACTCGCTGTCGTTATAGCAAATCCGAAATAAATCTTTCACTCTGCAGTGGAGCGTATGTTGTTTGGATCGTTCTAGCAAATTAAAGCTGTGTGCCATACCGTGATTCGATGCGGGAACTTCGCCCTTTGCGAGCAAAAATCTTACCAGCTAAGCTACCCAGGTGCGTCTCACAGTTTCGCTTTGTAGTACCTCCTCCCTACTTGCAAAACTTCGCAGAAGCGCGCCTTCCAGGACAGACTTGTCAAAAAGGTATGTGGGAGAGCTGTGCGGTTGAAGGAGTAGGAGAGAAGTATTGTCAGAAGTGAAAATAAGTCAGTGGGTAAGAGTATTATCCACAAATGGCAAGTTTTCAGATTCGTGTTTCAGTCCGACAGACGGATACCATGTACCTATGCTCTCGTTTGTTGATTCTTTCAAAATTTTGGTCAGGTTTATCCACTGTGATTCAACAAAAAATGGTTCAAATGGCTCTGAGGACTATGGGACTTAACACCTGTCAGCAGTCCCCTACACTTAGAACTACTTGAACCTAACTAACCTAAGGACATCACGCGCATCCATGCCCGAGGCAGGATTCGAACCTGCGACCGTAGCAGCAACTCGTTTCCGGACTGAAGGGCCCAGAACCGCTCGGCCACAACGGCAGGCTCTGATTCAACAGTTTCCCATATTTCACACATCTTCTGGATTTCTCTTGACCTTATCTAATACAGCCATTTCGCACGCCAGTTTTGTGAGACCTCCATAGTGAAGTGGGATTGACTTACGCTGCCTTCAAGACGCACTACTGTTTGCAGATGACCAGGTACTTTTTGCAGAATCCGAAGACAGTTCACAGAGATCCGTGTACGGCCTGGACACAACTACAAAAATGTACACCGTGGAGATCTCCTTCAATCAAGCCAAAGTTATGATCTTCGTGGGGAAAGATCACAAGAGACCCCAAATTTCAATAGGCATTACAAGGCTCGAGCAAGTACCAGCATTCACATACTTAGGTTGCGAACTCTGCTACATTCAAGCGAAATAAATACAACACAAAATTCACAAAAGTCACAGGATTAATAAATAAGATCTTCAGACCACCTCTTGTTCAGCGCCACACCATTGTCTTAACTACACAGTACCTTGGCCACTCTTACCGTCTTGTATGCCAATGAAGCTTGGATACTCCAAGGAAATCACTAACAGAGATTAATGAACACCAAGATGCCGTTCGTAGCAAGAACACTATAAGACAGGAAAAGCTCTAACGAAATTCTTAAGGATCTCAAAGTAAAATCAGGTCCCAACACAGTACAGAACACTTGGAAGGACCATGTATTAGTAGTGAAGACCGGCCATATTCCCCTAAAAGTCTTCAGATACCAACGCAGAGGTAGAAGAGACGAGCAAGGAGATGGACTGAGACCGTTACAGGCCACTAGTACTAATAGCGGATACGGAGAAGATGACCATGGCACCTGGACAGACCTGAACACATCTCCACATCAGTTACAACACAGATGTGATTATGACTCGAGGTTCTATTAGCGAATCGCTGTTCGCTTAAACCAAGGTAGTGTGTACCTTTAAGTGTGAGTTACCAAGAGTTTGCAACTTCTTAAGGCGAATGTCGAGCCGCTCTAGTGCGTGTAACTATGCGGATTGTGACTACTTTCCTCAAACACTTCTACAGTTCAGTTTGTGACTGAATTTTCCGATAACGCTATCACAGTTCGTCTATACATCTACATCTGTCTCTTCTCAGCATGCCGGTGTATGTTGGAGGGCACATTGTGTTCCAATATCGCTTCACTGCAGTCGCATTTCCTTCACGGACGATACACCAGAAGAAAAACCATCAGAGCCCCTTGGTACGAAAGCAGTAGTTGTCTAATTTAACGTCGTCTTCATTACACAGAATTTGTATTGGGGGAAGCAATACGTTTCTTACTACGTTTTAGCCCGCCGACTCTAGGAATTTTTTTGAATAAAGCTCTACATCTAAAAGTCTCATTTCTGACGGGCCCGCAGCATACAGAAGTCAGTGAATGACAGTATACATAAAAAATTTGGCCTTAATATAAACTATTTCGTCAAGCCTCACCACACAGTTTCCTTTACAGAATGAAGCGATATCAGTTGATGTCCGAGCGTATACCTGTCCTTGGATATGGAAAAAGGCCCTGTCTGTCGACAGGATGTTCCATGGCTCATCACTGTTCCCTTCCATGCGAGCGATAGATTTTAGATCTAACGTTAATGTTACTTGCTGGTCAACATGAAGCAACTCCTGAATTTGGATAATTTTGTAATGATAGTAATGTTCCGTAGAATTTTATACATCGTCTTGTTAGGCGAGTCCGAAGTCAGTGTAATTCCCCGCCCACTGTGTGTTTCCAGACCGCCGATCGAGCCCTCCAGCAATGCTGTGGCCACATTCAGTGACGTCAGATTAATTGTTTTTCTTCCTCTGTCACGCTGCAGATTCAGAAGAACATTTCTTTTAGAATTCAGTAATCATTTTCTTCAGATCCTCGGTAGACGTCGGACCAACGCCTTTTTTCGTGCCGTCGAGTGTCCGGAACCTCTGAAGAGCTACTGGTGCACAGTCTTCGCTCTTGTAAAAGAGCTTCACCAACAGTGCGACATCACTCATCGAGACAGTCATACTGAGCGTCTCGGATGCGAACTGAGGAACATCTGTGTCCCTAGCGTCTTTTGTTTTCGTATTCAGACGCTTACAGCGCCATCTAGTGGTAAAATATTCGTTAAATTTTTTTGTCTCCATTTTGAAAATGATTTTAACTCTAATTGTTGTAACTGCGACCGAGACGGTCGCGGGGTAGCAATGACGGAAAGCGCGGCGGGACCCGCAGAGAGGCCCGCGAACGACACAACGGGAGAGGACGGATACGATCAACGAAGGACAGAACCATTACAACAAGATCGAACAACGGAGTCACAAGGAAACAAACACGTCGAATCGTACACAGAACAAGGAAGTAAGCTGTGTAATGCAAGGTGAGGTGTCCAACGACGTAGGCGAGATTAGACTGGCTGGCTGAACGAGAGGCAGGCGCGTAAGTACGCTATCGGGAGCGCCGCTATTGGCCGGTGCAACCACGTGTTCCATTTTGGCGCCCTCACTCTAAATTCCGCAGCGTGCGGTACCAGACAAATCACCCTGTGTGTTTAAATACGCTGAAAATGAATTTTAATAGCTACATTACCATTGTCATACTATTATATTTTTCACCTATCGTGCAAAGCCGTATTTGTTATGAGAGTCTGCTGCTTTTAATTGGCTCCTTGGTGTCGTGAGGTGCTGAATAGGCTATGTAAAATCTCATGCAATGATAGTAACCAATTTCACATTGGCTAAACACGAAACAACTTCGCTTCTGAGAAAATAATCAATCTACATTTTACATGCGCTTACGCAATCGTAAACACAAAGCAGAACGAATAGATAATTCAACAAAAATTCTGCAATGTGTATCCGAAGGAACTCTCACGGATATCATGCAAGAGCTCTATATCTACATCCGCACAGACGCGTATCCACAAAATTCTTAATCAAGAAAAGGAACTAAAGCACAAGCAATATATAGAAAATTTTATTGATTTCCTAAAGAAAAGAGGGTGAATTTCATCACCTCACGATACCGGGAAATACATTAAAAATAGCAGAACTCTCAACACAAATAATATCTTTGCACGATACATGGAAACATATAGCAATACGATGTTCGTAATGCGGCTATCGCCATTAATTTTTCCACTAATTTAAACTCATTGTTACATATACGCATCATTGGAGTAGGCTTTCCTGTAAAACGAATATAGGCGCAAATGAAATTTCTGATGTAGTACAATGACACGAAAACTGAAAAATAAGCGAGCAGATCAGTCCGGGATGCTATACTGTACCACCTGAAACGTAAAGCAAATAATTAACAACGTTCGCGGTCCACTCACAGTAATGTGACCATCTGTCTCCGTCCGAACAGGCCAGGAGAGCCCAACGGGTATGGAGGGGCAAGTGGTCAGCACACCGCTCTCCCGGCCGTATGTCAGTTTACGAGACCGGAACCGCTACTCCTCAATCAAGTAGCTCCTCAATTTGCCTCACAAGAGTTGAGTGCCCCCTGTTTGCCAACAGCGCTCGGCAGACCGGATGGTCACCCATCCAAGTGCTAGCCTAGCCCGATCGCGCTTAACATCGGTGATTTGACGGGATCTTACCACTATGGCAAGGACGTTGGCTGACCATCTTTCTAAAGTCTGAATAATCACTTTTTGCAACGCGAAGGAAGACAGGTAAGAGAGTCAGTGAAGTTCTCGAAGGTACCGACAGGGATGTGGAGCCATGAAGACTCCAGTGCAGTGGCCAGCTGCGCTAGGTTTCACGGTTGAGTATCTATTTTGCGAACAGCCCTATTGAACTGGTCCCACAGATTCTCGATAGGGTTTTAATCCAGGGAGTGTGGTGGCCAGGGGAGTACGGTGAACTCGTCGTGGTGCTCTTCCACCCACGGACGTGCAGTGCGAGCTGTGTGACGCGTTGACTCGTCCTGCTGGTAGATGCCGTCTTGCCGAGGAAAAACTAACAGCAGGTGGGGATAGACGTGGTCCCCAAGGATAGATTCATGCTTGTGTTGATCCATTGCGTCTTCCAGAATGACGTGATCACCCAGGGAGCCCCACGAAAACATTTCCAAGACCGTAACGCTCACTCTTCCGCCCAGCACCATTCCGTCGACTGTTGCAGTGTGTTTGCTTTCAGGCGTTTCACACGGTACACGCCAACAGCCACCTGTCCAACGGAACATAAAACGTGATTCATCTGCAAAGGCCACCTGTTGTCACTCAGTGAACGCCCCTTTGTAGTACTGGAGTACAGATTCCAGCCTTCGTCGCCGATGAACAACTTGGTTCATTTGGACCGTCAGTTGCTGAACAGTTGCACATCTAGTCGCCCTCACGCATCTCCGCAGCCGTTTTTCACCCCTGTTATCTGCGGCCCGCGGTGCTCCATAGCTGCCTCGACGCCAGTTTTGGATGTCACCACTTTTCCATGCCCTGTGTACTTTATCCACGTCGGCGCACAAACAGTTTATAAACTTAATGGTTACTCGACTCGAACTCAGGACCTTTGCCTTTCGTGCTTGGGTAGCTCAGTTGGTAGAGCACTTGCCCGCGAAAGGCAAAGGTCCCGAGTTCGAGTCTCGGCCCGGCACACAGTTTTAATCTGCCAGGAAGTTTCATAACAGCGCACACTCCGCTGCAGAGTAAAAATCTCGTTCTGGTTACGGAAATGCTTCCACTCCTGATGTGAAAGCCAATGACGATGTCCTTTTGGACGTCAGATAAATCTCTCTGTTTTCGCTTTGCGACTATGGCTGCACCGCTTTCCGTGTCCCACCATGGCGCTTCGTGTACCCACCACTGCTAGTGCTGCCACTTGCCATTTGTGGGAGGTTACTGAACGTTGACGTCGAGAGCAGGCGGTGGTCAAACTAATCTGACTGGATCGTGTAGACATAAGCCATACACCATATAATTTTATAAGTTTATGCAAAAAAAATCACCATTGTTAATATTTCAGGATCGCTTTAAAATCGCATAATAGCCGAATAAAGACTAATCGTAACTAAATAACGATTTAGTAAAATCATTGTGCTACAAAAATTGGAAAAATACACTGAAGCGCCAAAGAAACTGGTTTAGGCATGCGTATTCAAATACAAGGATATGTAAACAGGTAGAATTCAGCGCTGAGGTCGCCAAAGCCTATAAGACAACAAGTGTCAACGCAGGTGCTAGATCGGTTACTGTTGCTACAATGGCAGGTTATCGAGATTTAAGTGAGTTTGAACATGGTGTTATGGTTGGCGCACGAGCGATGGGACACAGCATCTCCGAGGTAGCTATGAAGTGGGGTTTTCCTGTAAGACCATTTCACGAGCGTACCGCGAATATCAGGAATCAGGTAAAACATCGAACCTCTGACATCGCTGCGGCCGGAAAAAGATTCTGCAAGAACGGGACCAACGAGACTGAAGAGAATCGTTAAACGTGACAAAAGCACAACCCTTCCGCGAATTGCAGCAGATTTCAATGCTGGGACGTTAACAAGTGTCAGCGAGCGACCCATTCAACGAAATATCGTCGATATGGGCTTTCGGAGACGAAGGCCCACTCGTTTACCCTTGATGACTGCACGATACAAAGCCTTACGCCTCGCCTGGGCCCGTCAACGCCGACATTGGACGCCTAGAACAGCTCGGCCACAGCGGCGGGCGTGGAGGGTGTATCTGTAATAGGAACTTTCCCAGAGTGGAAATGCAGGGTCCTAAACTTTGACGACGCGTCGTGTCATGTTGCACGACGTGACAAATGTCATGTCGGATGGCATGACGGAATGTGTATGTTATATAGCATGGCACAATGTATGATGTTACTTTACTTGGCACAATGGATTACTGTATTTTAGATGACAAATGTATTAATACTAAAAAGAAAGAAAAGCGCGAATATGTCAAAGTCTTTTGATTTAAATGTCTTTCCAGCTCCCACATCAGTCGAAAAGCTAGTTTTCATCTTTTACATCCCAAATTCGGCGCAGGACAAATTCGCCTTTTTTGTACTATGATAGGAGCAATTTTTTCATACTTGTTAGCTAATGTCTGAAAATCGATACCTCGATATGAAGACTGTTCCATGACTAGCCTCACCATCCAAGCCTCTGGCCAGTGACGCGTACGTAAACTCGACACACACACACACGTATTTTCTTGCATTGTCTGATCTTTTTCATGTGCCGCGGGTCATCGAAGAGACCGCGAGCGGCAGATCGAAGTGGCTGCGCGTCGCGCGCTCGGCAGGTAATGGCAGTGCCCCTTAATGATGTACGCATTGCGTGACGGGAATGCGTGCGGCGCGTGCCGGCGGCCGGCGTGGCGGCAGCATGCGATGCTGCGTGTCGCAGCGCGCAGCCTCGCCTCGCTGCCACCTCACGCCGCAACACCGCGGCCCCGCAGAGCGCGCGGCACCTCGCTCAAGGCGGCGAGCACAGCTCTGCCCTTCACCGCGACGCGTTCTGCATGCTTAATGCCAGTCTCCCCACCCCAACATCTCCCCCCCCTCCAATTTCTCAGTTTCTTTCAATTCTCACTATTCGTAGGCACGCAGCCACTTCCTTCACTTTCTTACTCATAATACGATGAGATGACAGAAGTCTTGGGATACCGATATGCACGTCTACAGATTGTAATATTTCTGACTTATTCAGCCATCATATTAGGCTCCAGGAAGCTATTCCCAGGGCAGTGGAGTTGCAAGAAGCATAGGAAAAAAATGGTTCAAATGGGTCTGAGCACTATGGGACTCAACTGCTGTGGTCATAAGTCCCCTAGAACTGAGAACTACTTAAACCTAACTAACCTAAGGACAGCACACAACACCCAGCCATCACGAGGCAGAGAAAATCCCTGACCCCGCCGGGAATCGAACCCGGGAACCCGGGCGAGGGAAGCGAGAACGCTACCGCACGACCACGAGATAAGAAGCATAGAGATGACGCAATGTGGGATGAGGTACCGGTGACAGATTCGGTACCATTCCCGTGAGAAAGACCGCCTGCATGATGCTGCTGCTCTCTGATTGGCTGCTGTGTTCGGCGGTAGGGCTGTAAGTAGACTGTTTAGGTTCTCATATTGGTAACGCCACCGCCACGTAGCGCTCTATATGAAAATCACTGGCTGTGCTGTCTGCAGTCTGTGGCTGGTTTGCCTTGTTGGAATTTGCTACTGTAGTGTTGGGCAGTTGGCTGTTAACAGCGCTTAGCGTTGCGCAGTTGGAGGTGAGCCGCCAGCAGTGGTGGATGTGGGGAGAGAGATGGCGGAATTTTGAGAGCGGACGATCTGGACGTCTGTCCATCAGGATGAGTAAATTTGTAATATTGGATATCATGGACTGATATATATATATAATGATTTTTGAACACTATTAAGGTAAATACATTGTTTGTTCTTTATCAAAATCTTTCTTTTGCTAACTATATCTATCACTAATTAGTGCCTTGAGTAGTTAGAATCATTTATTTAGCTGGCAGTAGTGGCGCTCGCTGTATTGACTAGTTCGAGTAACGAAGATTTTTGTGAGGTAGGTGATTTGTGAAACGTATAGGCTAATTTAGTCAGGGCCATTCTCTTATAGGGATTATTGAAAGTCAGACTGCGCTGCGCTAAAAAATATTGTGTGTCAGTTTAAGCACAGTCATGCATAATTTTTCTAAGGGGACGTTTCAGGGCGCCAAAACGTTAAACTTTAGTTGCTATTATTAATTAAACCTGCCATCCAAATTACTTCATTTTTTAAAAAAATAAACATCTGTCAACAGCCATCTATCTATCAGTCATTTCGAAATTATTAAAATCAAAGTATTACTAAAACAAAAGACTGGCGATATTACTGCCGATGCACTTCGGTGGCGTTCGGGTCACGCCTTGCTGGCTTGGCGCGCGAAGTGTCTCGGGCAGTCCGGCTGTCCAGTTCTGACCGTTCCAGTAGACAGACACGTTGTCTGTTATAGCAGTATTTGTTTCATGCAATTTTATTTACTACAGTTCCGACCGTCGCTAGGTACAGACATGTTTTCTGTAATAGTAGTATTTGATTCATGTAATTTTATTCTCCAGTTCTGACGGTTTCAGTAGACAGACATGTTGTCTGCGGCACGATGTATTTCATGTTATTTTAGCCAGCCATAATGACTGTGGATGGTTATGTTCAATACGTTGTGATCAAGAATAGTTTCTAGTGTCTATATTAATAAAAACGCGAGTGACATTCCAAATGAGTTATAGTTTATTCGTAGCAGTAGTTCCTTGCGAAGTTAATTTCAGCCTCAAGAAAAAGAATCCACGACCTGCGTGCTGTTTTCTGCGCTGGGGACATCATCATCATGATGACAGCAGGTTAGTGAACTGTACAAGAACTTACGTATTCCACACAGGGCAGTGGAAACAACTAGGCACCTCACCCGTACTGCATGCACAGTACAAATGTGCTCAGTGACACGTCATCTGCAGTAATACAGAGGAGGTAAAGAAGGATGAAAGTAATAACACTATCTCACTTTTATTCCTTTTTTCTTGCCGTAAGATGGCGGTAGTATTGCGTACATGAGGCACAAAAGGCAGTGCGTGAAGCGGTTTCCGAAGTGATTATGACCGCACAACAGGAATTAACAGACTTTGAATGCGGAATGGTAGTTGTAGCTAGACACATGGGACATCCCACTTCGGAGGTAGTTAGCGTATTCAGTATGCCGAGATCTACAGTGTAAAGAGTGTGCCGAGAATACCAGATTCCATGCATTACCTCTCACCAGAGACAACGCAGTGGCCTTCACTTAACAACCGATAGCAGCGGCGTTTGCATAAAGTTGTCGGTGCTAACAGACAAGCAACACTCTGTAAACCGCAGAATTCAATATGGGACGTACGACGTGCGACGAAATTTGGTGTTAATGGGCTACGGCATTATATGACCGACGCTAGTGCCTTTGCTAACAGCACTACATTGTCTGCAGCGCCTCTCCTGGGCTCGTGACATTATTGGGTGGACCCTAGACGACTGGAAAACCGTGACCTGGTCAAATGAGTCCCGATTTCAGTTGGTAAGCTGATGGTAGGGTTCGAGTGAGGTGCAGAGCCCTCGAAGCGTTGGACCCAGTTTGTCAAAAAGGTACTGTGAAAGCTGATGGTGGCTCCATAATAGCGTGGGCTGTGTTTGTATGTAGTGGATTGGATCCTCTGCTCCAACTAAGCTGATCAGTGACTGAAAATGGACGTATTAGGCTATTTGGGAACCATCTATACCTATGCGACATGTCGCCGGCGCACAACTGTTCACGATTGGTTTGGGGGGCGTCCTGGACAATCCGAGCGAGTGGTTTCCCTAACCAGATCGCCCGACACGAATCCCATCGAACATTCATAGGGCTTAATCGAGAGGTCAGTTCGTGCACAAAGTCTTTCACCGGAAACATTTTGGTAATTATGAACGGTTATAAACGCAGCAAGGTTCAATATTTCTTGTTGAGCCCACGCCACGTCGAGTTGCCGCTCTACGCTGGGCAAAAGAAGGTACGGCGCCGTATCAGGAGGTATCCCAGGACTTTTGTCACGCCAGTACATATTATTGCGTGTAAAATATGTATATGCATCATCACATGCAAATAAATGTCATATGGTGTCGTGTAAAGCTAACAAACACATTTAAGAACATATGTCCTCCACATCAGAAAACAGAAAGGTCAACAGAGCTTCAGGACATAATCCAGTGATAATAAATACAGATTATTTGACGGTTCTACATTTACTGCACATTACTGAGCGAGGTGCCGCAGTGGCAAACACACCGGACCTCCAATCGGGAGGGCGGTGGTTCGTAACCAGGACGGTTTCATTGCAAAATATATGGCAGATTTCCGTCTTTCTGCCAGTCCGTATTTGTGTTACGCCTCTAATGATCATGCCGTTGAGGAGAACGCTGAACCCCAGTCATCCTATGTTCTTTTGTTCTTATGCCTTAAGTGATCGTAGTGATCAGTCGGACATTTACAGTAACTATGGTGGTGTGGAAATAAACAAGTGTTTATTGCATTCTCATATTGTCTCTGTGAACAAGTAAAGCTTTACTGTGCAGAGCGGTGGCGCAAGTAAAAAGTAGCAAGTGAGGAACTGAGAGTGGGGTTGAAAGGACAAGAAAATAATTATTCCTCCCTCAAAACATTATTTGATTTCCAACAGGTCAGTGCTGCACTAACAGAATAAAATACATTAATTAGTTGCCAAAAGGCTTACAATAAAAAAGCAATAAGACAAACTTAGTATCATTTTCATGAATATTTAAATCTTAAAAGTTTCAGAGCTCTGAAAATTTTAAAATGTTAACAATACTATTACCCTTGAGAATACAGAACAGAAACTAATAACATTAATAAGACTATCAATTTTAACCAATAAAATCAATAAAGAAATTAAGGAAGAGGAAACAAAGAGCAGAAATTAATGAAATTACATCACTAACTTCAGAAAATACTAGATGAAATTAATGGGTTTGTCGAACTCCAAAGCACAGAACAGGCATCAGTCAAACCCAAGTCCGACTGACCTCTGTTATGATCAGAGGGCAATAGAAGCGCCATGCCTCACATATTACACAATGTCAGTAACAGTACTAAGACTACGATACACTGCCCAATCTGAAGAGAAGCTGATGAAACTTAGCACCCAAATAACACGAGCCAAGATCAGCGTCATCAAAATACCAGGCACTGCTTGCAGAATGCGATTACGTTGAAAGCGAATGTTCAGAAACGTTCTCACCAATTTTAATTCTTTCTCAGTGGCAACTGGCTCATGGAGTCGGCAGCAGCAGGTTCCTTTGTCCATCCAGACTCTGTCAGCCACCACTCCGCGCTCTCGGGCTAACACATGTACTCGCAGTATACAATCTGGCCAGGGCGTCGTCTTTCACTTGCTAGTCTGTACAGCCCACGGCCTGCAGCACTCGGCAGGCGTGAATTTCCACTTGTCCGACGCATTCAGAGCTCGAAAACAAAATGCATCTCAGTCTGCATGGTGAGCCCTGTAAGAAAAAAATGGTTCAAATGGCTCTAAGGTTGTATGGACTTAACTTCCGAGGTCATCAGTCCCCTAGAACTTAGAACTACTTAAACCTAACGAACCTAAAGACATCACACACATCCATGCCCGAGGCAGGATTCGAACCTGCGACCGTAGCGGTCGCGCGGTTCCAGACTGTAGCGCCTAGAACCACTCGGTCACCCCCGCCGGTGCCCTGTAAGAGAAGGTAGGCAGGTCGTGCACTATAGTGAGATGCAGCGGCACCAGTTGCAAGGTAACTGCCACAGATAAGATCTTCAGCGATATGAGATGGCTTGGCTCAGTCTCCCTGCTTCCTCCAACCCACTCCCCAAAACAAAATATGATGATTACAAGTTATGTACATAGATCAGTTTTAGCCTCGTTTAGGTGAACAGGGCAATGGTAGACAGATTTTTTACCAACAGGCTAACTGGGGCCAAAATCTTAAAGACCCTGCAAGGTGCTACAAAACCAGAAATTTTCTTTTTACCCCGGCCTTGGGCCCTATATGTTTGACAAAGATGAATTCTTTCACATTCAGACTGGCAGGGCGCCTCCTGCTCTGATTATACCGTTCAGTCACTCAAATGTGCAAGGTCGAAATTATTTTAGAACGACTCCAATTTCTTTGGATAACTTCAGAGTTGACCTGCTCTGGAAGGATATCATTAACAGACCACCGGTGGGACAGAGGAGAGTTGAGTGGGTAAGCAAACATCAGACTAGCCGGGGTTCCCTTCTGGGTCTTTTGGATGTGTACTATTAAATGCCAAATTCAGCCAGGACATAAACTAATCCCACTTAATCTTAGTGTGAGCATGATAAATAATGAGAGTGGGTTTAAGATTATAATTAATCTATTCAGCAAAGTAAGGCTGCGGATAATAAGGAATGGTGTTCATTTGAGACATCGCATTCGCCAAGCAGAATGACCTAAGCTCTCTAGATACAAAAGTCGGGACATTATAATGAGCAAAGGTCCTAGGTGGGCCAAAAATAGAAAGCAACGTTAGCAAAGATGCTGAATGGTGAGCTTGACTATCATCTCTCTACTGGGTATCAACCACAGGAAACTGGATAATCTGTCGACGATCACAAGTTCATATCTCTTGTCCTTTTTGCTCGAGGAAGGGGACCCAAACAATCTATAAACTTCCCCAAGGGCTTCTCTTCATGGTAGAATGAAAAAGACCACAGCAAGTATTAGGACTGTGGTTAGCGACCATACGGGCCTCGCTCTCACTAACCAGCCTTCTGGCATCTTCAGTTTACGGAGACCAGCTGAGGTGCTCTTTGATTTTCATTACAGTTTCATAAATTCCCAATGTAACTGACTGCAAGACTACAATTGAGTTGAAGACATGATATTCCATGACCGACCTGTAGCCTGCGCTATTTCCCTTGGGCATTAGCAAAGATTTTCCCTTGAGCGCTAGAAAGGTGGGTAAAGTACGGAGAGAGGTTGATGGCCCGATAACTCCATCAGCGACCAGAATTTCAATTATCTGAATCTGGCACAACTCCAACTTTGGAGGGGAATCCAATGTGTTGCGTGGCGAACTGTTACGCTTTCGTCAACTGTATTTGATGCTGACTCTTATTCGAATCTACACTCTGTTAGTCAGTTCATCAGGAAGCCGCTTAAGCACCTTTAGAAGCTGTTCGGCATCCTATTGCTCCAAGTGAGCAGCGTTTATTCGACAGAATTATTGAGATGTTATTATTGCTTTGATTGCGCCTACGATCACATAATCGACAAATCTCACGTGGATGAAATTTGAAACAGAATTGCCTTCGTAACACCCAAGAAGCACAATAGCCTTCTCATTAAAGTCACAACCTAACAAAAGAACAGTGGACTAGCCCCTGGCAATAACAAAATTTTCTAGCTATAATAACGACTAATGGTAATACCTGTCTATTGGTAGTGCAGCAGTGATGATTTACCGACTGCAGTAGATAGAACTTACAGACATCAAGGTACTTCGAATTCAGGTATAATCCAGAATTAATACATTGTTGCGTTAATCTAACAAGGTGCACACAGGTTCATGGTTAACAGCGCACACACAATTGTGATTGTTTCACAACCATTCTGACCTTCTTACATCCCTTCAGCAGGGAACTGTCCCTGCTTCAGTTCATTTTTCTTTGGCGCCAGCAGTTCCAAAATCTCTTTCATCCAGTTGGACAATCTTGAACAAAATGCCTAGTCTTTGCGCAATGACAAAGTCTTTTGGGTGGGATCACACACTACTCTTCTTTGTGAACCCACCGAGTTTTAAAGAAAGAATCGTTAACCTGACTCCTAGCATCACGTTATTCATCATAAGAGTGAATGGTCTTTATAACTGAAGCAACTTTATTGAGGCTAGGGAGAGTCCTAGGTTTCTTTGTAAACAACATATGCAAAGCAAATTTCAGGTCACACTCCCCCAAAATATTCGCTGGTCACCTTTCACTGAAGTTTAGGGCAACGCCAAAATTGTGGTTCGGATCTGCTTGATAAAGTGCATGACCACCTCTGCACAAGACTGTAACCAAAGAAGTATTGGTTAGCAAGTTCGTTCTGAACAACCCATCCCCGTAATTCGTTCATCAAACCCCCATAATGCAAATTTGCGGCAATCATTTCGCTCAAGCAACCCTGAATTACGAGATGTATCATCCGAACAGTAATCAAATGGACAACCTCAACCATATGTGCATGGTGTTCTTACTGAATGGAGAACCATTCCTATTAGATAAACTGCCAATACTCTGAAGCATGGGTGGAATGTTGTCAGGTAACTTATTAAATTGTGGGAGATACCTCACCAGCACCACCCCTTTGGCGACCTGTTAACTGCCGCTGGTATTACAACATCGCTCATAGATGAAGATTCCTCATTACTGTTAAATAATATGACTTGACATTCTAATATACTGAGTGTAACTTGCAACGTCATGACTTATTCTGTAATTCTCCAGCTAGTAGGATTTGATCCTTATTTGCACTCCCTGACTAAGTCCTTGACTCGGTTATACGAATGATTAATTTGATCAACACTCAATGTGTCTGAGACTGGGAAAGATTACTGAACACTAGAACAAACACTTAGAGCAGCACTTACCTTCCCAACGTTCGCCACAGTGACTTATAGCAGACAAATCAACACCACACATAGTCTTCTACATAGTTTACTAATGCTGTCTTCCCTAGCTGGTCACACTAACAGTCCTCTTCACTCATTCCAGTCAACAAAATCTGTTACAATGATGTAAATGAAGTATTAAGATTTCCTTATCAGAACTACCTGATTTTTAAATGTTAAACACAATGCAATGGGAAACAGGGCTGTAGGATATCAGTTTTAAAAGTGATGACGCAGTAATCAAAAACAATTTTGAAACTCATCCCGATTTTCGGAAATACCTAGCCTCAGCTCGTCATCTTAATGTATCTTAGGTATGATTTTTGAAGTCAGGGTTTGTTAGGCATAACTGAAGACGTTACTTCACAGTATTGAAACAGTGCAGTTCATTTTCAGTCCAACATTTTAGACTATCAACTTAATGTTTTCAGGTTTATGGACTTCACTAAAGAGATTCAGATTTAAGCAAACATGGAGTCCAAATTGATGAGACTGCATTGAATTAAAGTTTGCTGTATCATTAATAGTTGTAGAATTAAGTAAAAATGACATTCATGTTACAGAATGAGTTCATAGTAATCAGGCCAAAAACGAAACTCCACTCTGTAATATTAACAAGACTAGTCTGTTCTCATTGAAAGCTGAACAAAGACTCTGTTACATGAGAAACTATAGAGAGATAGCACACCTCTTTGGTATAAAGTTCTAGTGCTACAGTTTTACAGCTTTGATGTTTATATCTTCCCACTGCTAACAAATATGCAAAATATGTCTTGTGTTGGTGTGAATAGTTACAAAGAAAACATAGCTTACGACATAAGAAATATTTTAGAAATAATATAATTATGTATTTTTGAACATAATTCTGAAATGGAATCCCTATGACCAAATACTTCAAAACATTAGATAGTTGCCAACAGCAGAAAAACGGTACAAACGGAATGTACAAGGTAATTAACTTTTTTACAGATACAGATAAAAATGTTCTCCCAAAATATGACATAAAACATGAAGAAAGAATGAAATTATAAATAAATGTTCTCATACAATACATTGATCCCATAGGCTCCCTTATTGGACATAAGATTTGCAATTTTCTAACAACATTGTTGAAAAAATAATGGAATCGTAAACTTCAATAATCACAGCAGGATCATAATCTGCAGTTGAACAAAGTTCCCTGAGGATCTGATTCGAAAAAATACTTCCCCTCCACTCCCTTCGCCTCCCACCCCTATACAATCCTAAGTATTTATACTGCATAGGATTGTTCATCTTTTTGGAAAATAAGTATTTATAAGAAAAATAACTATCCCAAATACTTAAAAAATTTTCTGCTAATTAAATTGTGACTTTTAAATGAGTTTTTGCTTTACACTCAAAGATTCTTGCAGCACTTTGTGCATATTGTAAATCTAAGATTGGATATAGACAAATACAGATCTTTATTTTCAGAAGTGTCACATTCTGCACAATTTTTTCACAATTTTGAAAATACTGTAATCAGGCAAATATAGTAAAGTTATTTGGCAAATTCAGAAAAAAGGCCAGGTGCGAGTAGGAATCATACTCTGAAAGTTCCATCTGAACTTAATTATGTATACAGACAGCTCATCGATTACAGGAACCGAAAATTCCGACGACTTTTGAGTGTTATCGATCTTGATACTGGGCAGATGTTGGTCCCAGAAATTGCAAGACCTTAGAAAATGTTTTAATTTAGTTTGAAGTTGATTAACGTAAGCAAAAGGAAAAATTTTTGTGTGAGATAATTACAAATAAACAATTTTTTCATTTTTTTCGTTCGTTTTTACTGTGAAATGTTGCCAAATTTCATGATTTTGTTCAGTGGGAAATACCCTATAGATTTCGATGAGTGAGTTTAAGATTATCAAAATGTGGGAGATAAAAGGTTGTATTTTTTGATTGCATTAACTTAGAAGCACAATATTTTGCATTACCAAGGGACCATAGACTTTAGTATGTGGTATAAATTTCCACTTGATATATCTACCTGTTAGTGACAAGAGGGTTATTAAGAAATGGACAAACGGACAAATGGATAACAAATGGCAGAAAAATATTTGTTTTGTGTGATGTGATTACAAATGAATAATTTTCATATTGTTTCCTTTACTTTTACTGCAAAACCATGCTACTTGCCAAACATCATGGTGTGAGGTATACGAAATTTATGCTATAGATTTTGTTGAATGAGTTTGTGAGAGTCAAAATATGTGACATAAATGGCCTTATCTTTTGATTGCATTCACTTAGAAGCTTACATTTTCTACACTGCCAAGGGCTTATAGACCATATTAGGTGTCATAAAATTCAACCTGATTTGACTACTCGCTTCTGAGAAAAAAGGATCTCACTATACAGACACACTGGTAGTGGAATAACAAATGACATAAAATTTTTTTTTGTGATGTAATTATAAATTAACATTACTAAGGTTTTGCATTCAACTGTGGTATAAAATCTTGATGTTCGCCAAATTTCATGATTCCAAGTCCATTATTAGTTTATTTCATGATTCCAGATCAACCGCAAGTCCCTGTAGGTTTTGAAGATTCAGTTCACAAATGTCAAAATATGACATAAATGGTCATATCATTCGATTGTTTCAAATTTTTACATAGCCAAGAGACATACTACATGGTATAAAATTCAACTTGATATGTGTATCTGTTCCCCAGAGAAAATGTTTTTAGCCATCAGTCAGACAGACAGAGTCATGGACAACAAAGTGATCCTATAATGGTTCCAGCTTCAATGATTCAGGTACTGAACCCTAAAAGTTCAGTTTGTGGTTTGACAGAAAACATGAATATTAAAACTAGTAATGATTCTCTTTATCTCAAATGAAAGATTATAAAGAACCCTGAAATATTTGCAGACAACTTAAATTATTATGTTTCACATCTGCATCAATGTCAATGCATTTGGTGTACACTTATACTTACACAATAAATTACAAATTTAGCAAAATTCTGTTTTAAAACGTTTTTTCCTTTCCACTACTTTTCATTCATTGTGTCTATAAACGAAAACTGTTAATTTTTTAAGTTATTCACAAATACCTGCGAAAAGTTATTTGTTCTTTTCTACTCATCCATGTTAGCCCACATTTATTCATTGTAGTGACTTATGTTTCCTTAACCTTTTGTCCCTTTTTTATGTTCAACTTATGTACAACAGTGCAGATTGTCTTCATTAGGTCATTTCCTTTAGTTACCTTCTTTCAGTGACATCTGATACAAATTCTGTAAACATTTTTATCATTGTTAGTTTGGAAAATTGGCATGTCTTTACTAAAGAAAATAAGTGTTTATGTGTGTCAGAAAGTGTAAACTGGGTATGAATTTAAAAAATCCTTACAACTAAGTTCAAACAGATTGCAAAATAGTGGATTTATTTTCTATCAAATAAACCTAATTTTTACACAGCGCACAGAAACAAATTTACTTTTCATATGATAATGATTTCTACTAACTACAAGACAAATAACATAATTAATAAAATTAATTTGTTCCAACTCAGCTGAGTCATCAGCATCTTTCCCCCACAGACAAATTGTTAAAACTAATAATTGATATTTATAGTAAATTAAGTTTTGGGTAAACTGCAAAATTTAGTACTTGTACTACCCTTACCCCAGACCAATATGCTCAATGCACAATTTTACAAAACCCCAAATTTACATAAATTTTATATCCATTTTACATAAGAGCAAATAACACAGTATAGAGAAATAAGAAAGTACAGAAAGAATATTAATTACTAAACATATATCATTCTTCCACTTTGAGGTAGCAAAGGAGATATTACCTTTACTTCAGCAGTAATGATACCTGACTCAGGAAGTACCTATAAAATACATAAGAAAAATCAATACCAAATGCACATATACACACGTTCTTCAACAAATGATTCAAGAAGGTCTTTAAAAGCACAGTAGAAAACGTCATATGAGGTTAACCCTCTTTATTCCCTGCTCTCAATGTGGATCCAGACCTGTATTTCACTTCCCACCTGCAAGAATCTTGATGAATAAGACTTGCAGTGTTTATAAGGCCATAAGAAAAATTTTTAGTTTTTTAGGAATGCAGTTAGTCCATTCGTTAATTTTTAATACCACTTCTCAGGAAAGACAGATATTTTTGATTAAATGACACATAATGTTATAAGTACTGAACTCTATAAATACATACATGAAGTGTAAGTAAGGTTTTCAGTTTTAATCAAAGACTGTTTTTTTCCAATGTTGTGAAATTTATCCTTCTTTCTGGAAAGCTACAATTTTTAAAAGTCAAAAATTGCACATGATCTTTGTCATAAGGATCACACTTACAAGTTTTAGTACAATGCCATTATGTAATCCAACTACACTGGTATAAAAAATAGTGTAAAAGCTAGTGCACCCTTTTAGAGGTTTCCAAGTCACTCAAGATTTTTTGTTGTAAAAGTGAACATGAAGTACATGAAATGATTACATATACAGATCAGTAGGACAAGAGGTTGACCCATGATGAAACACTCATTTTACTAGAACATGGTGTAGCCTCCATGAGTGGCAAAAACAGGTCCTCCAAAAGATATAGATAATCACCATGGCTTACTGTATCTTTAATATGACTACAATTATCATGGAAATTCAAAACAAACAGATCAGTTTTCAGGGTGACTTTATTCTTCAGTTAAGTAATTATTATTCTGGTTTCACTCAAACTGAAATTTTCTCTACTTTCAAAATCCAATCTATGAGAAAGATAAAATTTTCTTCCAAATTTGGTAACACCAGGCACCTATGAATAAAATTTACATTTTGATTTTTGAATGTTAAGAATATTTGACTTTTTACTAAGTTGAAATTTTGCAATTAATGGCAATTAATGGCATTACCATAAAGTCTTCCCATTCCTGATTTTATCCCTAAGTTTTTCTGGTATTCCTGATGTAGGATTCCTTGTGTCTGTTGGGCCCTTAACTTCCCATTGATCAGTTTTTATTTTAATGTGTGAACAATCTAGTTCTTTAACAATTTCCTCCTTTCTGAACCTTAATGTAATAAATGATTTTCAACAATTTAAAAATTTCTCACAATTACATCCATTTCAATTTCTACTAAATTAACAAATGTTTCAGTTTGCACTAAATCAACAGATTCATCAGAATCTTAATTCCTGGTATTAATTTTTGACATTGGTAGAAAACAAAAGGATTTAATATTAGTTACACATTCCTCCATCAGTCCATTTTTCTCTTTCTTCCATGAGTTTAGATATAAGACTCCATTAATTTTTGCTAAATGATTCCAAAATGTTTCCCTTTCAACATTGTTCCCAAAGTGATGACGTAAATATCTTCGAACTATCTCGATCCTTTACTTTCCAGACTTCTACACAGATGTAAATTACACATATTGTTCTCACTCCTCACAAGGGTCTTGAAAGACTGTGGACTGATTAAAATGTACAGGCAACAACTACTTTTCACATGCAGTTTAATCAATCACTACATTGAAACTTCCTGGCAGATTAAAACTGTGTGCCCAACTGAGACTCGAACTCGGGACCTTTGCTTTTCGCGTGCAAGTGCTCTACCAACTGAGCTACCGAAGCACGACTCACGCCCGGTACTCACAGTTGTACTTCTGCCAGTATCTCGTCTCCTACCTTCCAAACTTTACAGAAGCTCTCCTGCGAACCTTGCAGAACTAGCACTCCAGAAAGAAAGGATACTGCGGAGACATGGCTTAGCCACAGCCTGGGGGATGTTTCCAGAATGAGATTTTCAGTCTGCAGCGGAGAGCTTCTGTAAAGCTTGGAAGGTAGGAGACGAGATACTGGCAGAAGTAAAGCTGTGAGTACCGGGCGTGAGTCGTGCTTCGGTAGCTCAGTTGCTAGAGCATTTTCCCTCGAAAGTCAAAGGTCCCGACTTCGAGTCTCGGTCGAGCACACAGTTTTAATCTGCCAGGAAGTTTCATGTCAGCGCACACTGTGCTACAGATTGAAAATCTCATTCTGGAATCACTACATTCTCTCTGAGTTCATCTACAAAAATATCATCACACACAGCTTCAAAATTCCATTTTTATTTACTTCAGTATTCACATTATAATCACCCTCATAATCCTCAACATCTCTTTTCTTAACAATAGTACCATAACAACAATGTCTTCACCTTTTGCCCACCTTGCATAATCTTTACAGATTCATGTAGCTCTATACCATTATTCACTAAACCATCATTCTTTCCTCCCCCACCCTCTCCAATTCAGAACTACTATACATTTTACTTTCTTCGTTATTATTTGAACCTCACTTTCAACCATTTGAAAAAAATCACTCTCAGCCTCCATACCCATACTTAATTTTCAACTCGTTTTTGAACATACATATTCATTACTGGATCATTGTTCCACATAGTTCCCCAGATTTTTTTCGAAATTTTTTTTTTTTGATGCTATACCTGTGTGATTTGAGTTTCTTTATAAAAATTATTCCACATCTCTGTTTTTCAAAAAAGTTAGATATTCTATTGTAATTTGATCTGTTCACCACAGAAACTGCAAGTCCTCACTGAAGTGGTCCAATGTTTTCCAGATGGTTTCCTCTACTGACCTGCCTTCAGTTTTATTGCATTCTATTTTCTCCATCTCATCTTTCATTTCTGAGTTCGAGTTGAGGTCTGGCACAAAGTTTTAATCCGCCTGGAAGTTTCATATCAGCGCCCATTCCGCTGTAGAGTGAAAATTTCAAGCTGGGAGCATCCCGCAGGCTGTGGATAAGCCATGTCTCTACAGTATCCTTTCTTCCTGGAGTGCTAGTCGTGCAAGTTTCCTAGGAGAGCTACTATGAAGGTAGGTGACGAGGTACTTGTAGAACTAAGAGCTGTTAGGACAGGTCGTAAGCTGTGCTTGAGTACCTCATTTGGTAGAGCACTTGGCCATGAAAGCAACACATCTCGAGTTCGAGTCTCGGTCTGGTGCACAGTACTAATCCATCAGGAAGTTTCATATAAGTGCAAACACTGCTGCAGAATGAAATTTTCATTCTGGTTCCATTTCTATTATTAAAATTTCTTTCCCAACCTCTGTATCATACATTTCAATTGTAATCTCTTGCCCTACCATCCTGATTTTCAAGTCTAAAGTTCCCATGATCACTTCTTTTATAATTCTCTTCAATGATGATAATTCTCAAAGTTAAAGTTTTATGAATGATTTCTCTCCATAATCCTATCTAATCTATTTATGTATTCAATAAGCTGATCAAGTCAATAGTCTGGCGCCAGAAATAGACCACACTGTAGTCTTACAGATAATCTTCCTTTAGATGCATAATCTGAGTCATTTCACTGAAAGACTTACCTAATTGAACTAGTTTCTGTAATGGGGTTTTGCAAAAATTTTATATACTTTCATTTCTCCCTGTACAAGTAGACCAATTCAGAAATTCACTCTTAATTCTATCTTCCTCAGATGGTAAGTAGAACTTGTTTAAACAACTTTTCTTAAAATCACTAAATGTTCCCCAGTGACCAAAATTTTGATTGACCCATGACAGAGCCTCCTCTTTAAGAGGCAAATTTAATTTTTAACTTCTCTGATATACCAGGCTCAAAGACATCTTCACAGAGGTCTGAGATGTCAACAAGGCGTTCGGCACAAGGAAAGATGTTCACTGATAAACTGGACCACATTGTACCACTACTCATATACTATTTTTTAGGTACAATATTTTCCTACATTTCATTTACCTTTTTGACTAAAACATTCACATCATTTGTAACAGTTGCTCATATGTCATTTATTTACGAATCTGTGAGTGATTTAGTTATTTTTCCCTCTGTTTCAGTACCTTAATTATCAACCAAGTCCTCAATTCATTTGTGTACAGATTTTAACTCTTCGGTGTCCTTTCCCTAATGCAATTTTCTTTGACAAATTCATTTTATAAAACCGTGACTCTGTTCAACTATATCTATTCTGGCATTCACCATTTTTAAGCCAGCTTCCACCTTAATTTTTAATTCTGAGATTTGATTGTTTACTTGCTCATTATTCTTTTGTATTTTAGATTTCAAAAACGTCACTCTTGGATTTTGCTGTTGATTCTATCCTTCCCATTTTGTAGATTCCATGTTCTCTGATTTACTGCCTAATTTTTCCATCTGACCTAAAAATTTTCGTAGCAAATCGTCCAGTTCTCATCTGTTATCAACTTACAGCTGGTCTAAAACCCGACTGATATGAGATACGTCCTACTGCCTGATTCAGAATAACTCCAGTTATTATCATTTTTAATAACTTGATCACAACCCGCTTTATCCAAAAATATTTTCTATTGTTCTTTTTACTCTCAGCTAACACTAACCATTTCTCTCGTAACAAATTTGGTCTGTAATATTCATATCCAGGTTAAATTCTAAATTTTTACATCTTCTTGGTGCAGGAACTCTTTTTTAAAATTATATTTCAGAACGGATTACTGTATCTACCACACAAAGTAAAATTAACACCTTCACAAAAACAAAGGATTCCGGCGTGAGACCCGATGGTACACAGAATAAGTCAGAGCACTGTAGCAAAAACAAAGAAAAAAGCATGTCAACTTTAAACGAACACAAAATCCCCAACATCAACGATCTTTTACAGATGCTCGAAATTTACCGCCAACTTCAGTACGAGATGCTTATATAAGTTTTCACAACGAAACATTGTCTCGAAATGTGACAGAAAGTCCAAAGAGATTTTGGTTGTATGTACAATATGCTAGCAGCAAGACACAACCAGTGCCTTCTCTGCACAATAGCAATGGAAACACTTTCGATGACAGTGCTGCCCAAAGACTGGAGAGTTGCATAGGTCATACCAATATTCAAGAAAGGCAACAGGAGTGATTCACTAAATTACATGCCTATATCATCGTTGTCGATATGGAGAAGGATTTTAATACATGTATTGTGTTCAAACATTGCGAATTAACTCGAAGAGAACAGTCCATTGACACAAAGTCAACACGGTTTTCGAAAACATAGTTTTTTTAAAAATACAACTGGGTCTTTAATCACACGAAGTCTTAAGGGCTATCGACAAGGGATTTGAAATTGATTTCGTATTTCTACATTTCCAGAAGACTTTTGACACCGTATCTCACAAGCGGCTAGTATCAAATTGCGTGCTTACGTAATATCATCTCAGTTATGCGACTGGATATGTGATTTCCTGTCAGAAAAGTTATAGTACTTAGTAACTGATGGGAAGTCATCGAGTAAAACAGAAGTGATTTCTGGCTTTCCCCAAGGTAGTGTAACAGGCCCTGTGCTGTTCCTTATCTTTACAACGATTTAGGAGACAATTTGAGCAGCCGTCCGGATTGTTTGCAGATGATGCTGTTGTTTATCGTCTAGTAAGGTCATCAGAAGGTCAAAACCAATTGCAAAACAATTTACATATGCTGTGAAAACTGGAAATTTACCCTAAATAATGAAATGAGTTGGGTCGTCCATATCAGTGCTGAAAGGAATCCGTTAACTATCAGTTACACGATAAATAAATCAAATGTAAATGCCGCAAATTCAATTACATACCCAGGAATTACAATTAAAAACAATTTAAACAGGAAATAACACAGAAAATGTTGTGGGAAAGGTGAACCAAAGACTTACAAGATGCAACAGATCTACTAAAGAAACTGCCGACACTACACTTGTCTGTCCCCTTTTCGGATGATGCTGTACGATTTGGTATCCTTACCAAATATGATTAACGGACTGCATTGAGAAGGCTCAAAGAAGGGTAGCACGTTTTTTATTATCGAGATGTAGAGGAGAGAGTGTCACGAACGTGATACAGGATTTGGGGTGGAAATGACTAAAACAAAGGCATTCTTCGTTGGACTGTGATCTTCTCACGAAATTTCAATCACCAACATTCTCCTCTGAATGAGAAAATATTTTGTTGACTCCGACCTACACGGGGAAAAACGATCATCGTAATAAAATATGGAAAATCAGAACTCGCACGAGAAGATATCGGTGTACTTTTTTTCAGCGCGCTGTTCGAGAGTGGATTAATGGAAAATTAATGTGGAGGTGGTCCGGCGAACCCTAAGCATGATTTGTAGAATAGCCGTGTTGAAATAGATGTAGGTGAATCAACTTCATATTGTCAACTTTATTGACTTCACCAAAAAAAATCACAGTTAAATTAAAACGGAGTCCAGATTGATGAGACTATGGTGCATTTCAGTTCCCTGTTTCATTAACAGTTGTAGAATTAGGTAAACACGACATTCATGTTGTGCAATGAGTTCACAGAAGTCACGCCAGAAAAACTTCACTCAATGACACTGACAAGACTAGACTGTACTCTTCGAAAGCTGAACAAAGACTCTTTTACATGGAAATTACATACTGATAGCACAACTCTTTGTTAAAATGTATCAGCGATACATCTTTACAGAAGTGATTTCTATATCTTTCGTAAACTAACAAATAAGCAAAATAGGTCTTGTACTTTTTTCTGTGGGCTTGCGTCAACAGTTACCAAGGAAACGTGACTCAGGATGTAAAGAAAATTTATAGCAATTATATGATTACATGTTTTTGCACAAAATTTTGAATGGACTCTGAATGACCAAACAATACAAAACATGAGATAATGGCAAAACAGATAAAAGAAACAAATGGAATTTACTGGATAACTAACTTTTTTTACAGTGAGAGGTAAAAGTGGATTCTGAAAATATTACGAAGCACACAAAAAAAAGATGAAATTATAAATAATTGTTCTCATACAATACATCGATCCCAAAGTCTCCATTATTGAAAATCAGATTTGCAAGTTATGAAATAAGTAGTAGAATAAAGAATGGAATCGTAAATTTCAATAATGACGGTTGGTATCCTAATCTACTGTTGAAAAAAGGTTCCTGAGGTACTGATTTATTATATCATCTGTTTTCAATTCATGTTGGGCCCTCTCCTTTTTTAAATACTAAAATGCCAGTACACATCTTGGTTGCATAACTGATAAAGCACGCAAAACACGAACATAGAAGGGTGGACTCTGCATATCATACATCTCAGTTCTTAACCTGCAGCAACTTGATTTATTAAGGAGGTATTTTTTATATAACTATTTTTGGCTGCACCGAGATAACTACGCTCTGCTAAAGGTAGGGCATGAGGAGCTGGGTGTGGAAGTTTCTAGATCAAGAAAATAGTTATTTCACCGAACGAGAATTATTTTATTTCCTCAGGCAACTGTGGCAATAAGACAATAAATTAGATTACTTGCCAAAATATATAAAATAAAAAAACAACAAGACAAACCTCATGTCTGACATAAAATATACTTACGATGGTCGAACTCAGGCCATACAAGCAGGAGCCAGCCTCAGTCTCTGGCATTCTGCTCGACGCAGCGGTTAAGTTCATACAGTAACTGGACATACTATACCATTAAATAAACTTATTGAAATCTATGAGTAGCAAGCTTCCATGATGGTATGTACTGGATAAATGCTCTCACGAACATTTAAACCCCATAAGTATCACAGCTCTGAAAATTTTAAAACATTAAGAAAACTATTACACTTCAAAACATAGAACAGAAATTAATAACATTAATTAAAGAATCAGTAAAGTGATTAAGTTGGAGAAAACACAGAGCAAAATATGTATGAAATTACGACTATCAACTTTAGAAAATACAAGGTAAATTAATAAATTTGTTAAACTACAAAACAAAGATCAGGCTTCAATAAACGAAACTCCAGAAGGCCTCTTTTGGGGCCAGAGAGCAATAGAAGGGCCATGCCTCACACCGTGTTCAATGTCAGAAACACTGTTATGACTTGATCACACTGCCTTGTTGTTACAGAAAGAGATGAAACTTGGCAATGAAACAATATTAGCCAAGATTAGTCTCATCGGAACACGAGGCACTGTCTGCAGAACACGAAATCATTGAAGGAAAATGTTCAGCAACGTTCTCACCAACGTTTATTAATTGGTGGCGGCAGCTGGCGCATGGGATGGAGTGGGTTCCTTAATCCATCTGGCCTCCGTCCACTACCAATGTAGGCCCTTGGGCTACCGCACACCCTTGCAGTATTCAATCTGGAATGTGCGTCGCCTTCCACTTGCTAGTCAGCACAGCCCAAAGCCCGTTATGCTTGGCAAGCACTAATTTGTACTCGCTTGCTACAGCCCGAAACCGAGAACAAACTGAATCTCAGCCTGTATTAGGAGCCCTGTAAAAGCTGGCAGGTGGACAGGTATTGCACTCTGGTGGGAAAAAGATCACACCAGTTGTTAGGTAACTGCCACAGACAGTAGGGGACAACCTCTATCGATATGAACCAGCACGGCTCAAGGAAAACTGGTTAAAATCCAAATGACTTTAGAAATTATACTCCTAAAAATATTTCTAATCCACAGTCATTTGTCCGACTTCATTTGAATTTTCTCAATTAGCTTTCGACAATTGGTTCCCCTGGCATTGTATTCCACCATAGCTGAGCGGGCACTACGTCTGTCATGCAGAAGACCTTGGTTCATTTCCGGTGCTGCTAGCCGAATTTCCTTGGTGGGAGGGTTGCAATGGGCTGCGCAGTGTATTGGGATTCCAACTGAGGAGTTTCTGGAATGTGAAGGTTTGGAGAGTCAACAACGTCTGGGAGAGCAGTGCCCCTCCAAACCACTTCCGATTGGCATCATATTGCGAAGGATGACACGGAGACTGGTTGGCATCGTGCACTCCTCTTGGCCTCTACTTGGGGTTTAGTTGTTGTTCCACTGGCGTTGTCTCTGATATCATTCTTTATCACAGTCATCCTCACCAAAGCGGCGTGCACTTACGGCACCACGATCACAGCGGGACTGCCTAGACTCTGCACAGTCCAAACTCAAGATCACAGTAGAACAGAGAGTATAGCAACAACTTGGGGGATCCCCAATGAAGTGCCTGACTCACGAAATTCCGTTTACTTGTTAGCTCGCTTTGATATACATTTTAGTTGAAAATCTATATGTAACGGTACCACCGACCACCTTAAAACGGCAATCGATGCTAACGTTATACCTATGCGAAGAATTTTCGAAAGTTGTTACCGTGAGATAACCTAATGGAAACAGAACAGTCAAACTGGGATTCGTTTCCAAAACACTGCAGCAGAGTATAACTAACAATAAACGGTGGGTCAGGAACAGACGTTCTCCCAGGACAAAAGCAAGTTGGAACATTACATATTAAAACGGATCGCCAGCCTGATTGGGCATTCTTGTGTCAAGCAAAATGTTAAAGCAGAAGACAGTGCTGAGGCTAACCTAACCTTCCCCGACACACACTAAACTCTTTCTTGTATCTGTTCATACTGCAATACAGTAACATAACCTTGCAGATAAATGTGCTACTAACAAACAAATGACCAATGACATAATAAACAGTAACATATGCCTGTCAACGACACATACCAAAAATGAACTAATTGTAACAGTTTATAACACTAACAAACTAGCGGCAATACTGAGCAGGAAAAAGTTTGAAAGGATTGAATTTAAATCAGAGGGTCTATAACTTCATTTCTTAGTACATGGTATCTATACCTTTTCATTAATCAACTTGCATTAGAAAAGATTACACAGTAAATAGTTCTTTCTTAAACTTGGTTTGAAGCAACTAAACTACACTAGCTCTGAAGGAACCTTTGCAATGCTTCATTAACTAACTAGGCTGGTACATGAGGACCCTTAAACTTTCATGGCTTGAAGAGCCATGTTCATTAAGAAAACTATATCAGTATGTATGAGAAATCGTAAGTATTCTTATCATTAATTATTAATTAAGTAAAGCACAACAAACTATAACTCTGTAAATAGTAAATGTGCTTTCATAAGCTGTCTTTGACCTACTCAAAAATATAATTGGCTGTGCAGACAACAACACAACATTAAATTCAAGCTCAACCACTTTCTCATAATAAATCAGGACACTCAGAATTAAATTCACTAGGACAAGATTCCTGTCCAGCTTTGTGATAATCACGAGTATAAGGCAGAGCTTTTAGCAACACCACAATTATTGTTATCAAATCAACCAAATTTCAGAAATACCTGGTCAATCTACAGAGTGCCCAATATTAACAATTTAGTGGAATGTTGGTAGTACTGGCTGCATAATTTGCTGTGGCTATTAACCTGGCAGCGATGCAGTCATAGCAATACTGTTGGTCTATCCTTGTTACATATCTTCTTGGCGTCGGAATTATATTTATGGGGCCAAAAACCATGCCATGATAATGGTATCCCAGATGCAGCATCCGAGACCCATAAATACTGCCCTTAAGCTCTTCTGGCTTCAAAACTCCAGGAATATGAGCTACAATGATCAGCTAGCGCTAACGAGATGCTAACCACAGCACTGCTCAGCTCAGTCTCCTTACCCATCGCATAGGGCTATTTGCCTACCTGCGCGCCAACCACAGCTTTTCCACTCCGCCAGGCTACTTCCGTAGCTGCGGGGCTTCCCCACATCTTAAACATTCAACACTACGGTCCCTAACAATGGACCAGGCCATTTACAGTACATTATACAACAACTGTTCCAGTAGTTATTTAAATTCACAAGCATAGTTTAAGCAACACCGTTCAAAATTCACATAACTGAAATATGTATACATTGTCAAATAATTTACGTGAGAAATACAACATTATACATAAGCAATACTATAGATTGACATAGAAATATCGATACAGATACAACTTAGGTCAAAAATAGGTGTTAAATGTAGAGCTGATACAGTTCAAATATCCAGACTTCGCACTCATCTGTACAGTCTACCTGGTAGTTACAATTAAAGTACAACTACTCACGGATTTACAGTGACATTATCGAATGGCTGTGAAACTTGGTGGATGCATTAACGCGGAGCAGATTTATGTAGGAAAAAAGTTCGTTTAAATTTTGGCTATCAGGTGCAAATTTTCACTGCACTCCGTTTGTGTGATGGTATTACAGGGTGGCAGGTATTGAACTATATGAAATGAAATCGTCGTAACTTCTGAAAGGTATGCGTTAGGACGTTCAAACTGCACGGTTGGCCGTCGGGCATGATGAGGATTTGTAGCACATTGTTGTTTGGTTTAGCGACGCAGCCCACTTTCATTGGGATGCGTTCGTCAACAAGCAAAATTGGCACATTTCGGGAACTGAGAATCGGCGTTTCGCGATCGAGAAGTCTCTTCGCCTTCATCTGTGTGGTTTTCAATTTCCAGTCACGGGCCTCGCTGGATAGCCCCGCGGTCTAGAGCGCCTTGCAACGGTAAGTGTGGCTTCCCCCGTCGGAGGTTCGAGAACTTCCTCGGGCATGGGTGTGTGTGTTGTACATAGCGTAAGGTAGTTCAAGTTAGATCAAGTAGTGTGTAGGTTTAAGGACCGATGATCTCAGCAGTTTGGTCCCATAAGACCTTACCACAAATAACCAAAATTACCAGTGACAGATCAATCGGTGCGATATTCCTTGGTGGCATGGTAACTACCGAACGGTACGTGAAGGTTTTGGAAGATGATTTCATGCCCATTGTCCAAAGTGACCATGATTCTGACAACATGTGGTTCATGCAAGATGGAGCCCGATCCCATCGAAGCAGGAGAGTGTTTGACATCCTGGAGAAACACTTTGGGGACCGCGTTCTCGCTATAGGGTACCCAGAGGCCACTGGCAAGGGCCTTGATTGGCCGCCATATTCTCCAAATCCAAACAAGTGCGACTCCTTCTTGTGGGGCTATATTAAACACCAGGTGAACAGCAATAACCCCAAAATCATTGCTGAGCTGAAAACAACCATTTAGGAGGTCATCGAGAGCATCGATGATCGGACACTTCAACGAATCATGGAGAATTTCGCTATTTGTCTGCCCCACATAATCGCCAATGATGGCAGCATATCGAACGCGTCCTAACCTAATTCTGATTATCTGTAGTTCCAAGATGCTACTCGAGCCGGGTGTAAAATGAATGTGCGCAACGGAAAATAATAAACTAATGAACATTTGGCCCTGTCTGACTACCCCGTGAAGAAGATCTTAGGATCTCTTAATTCTATAAATTACAATCTAAACATAAATGAATGATGAAGGCAACTAATCCTACTAAATGATAAACGTTGTTCCTGCTTATATTTTATTGTGGATTAAAAAAACCGATATATTACAAAGTTTACATTTCCTAAGTAAAATTACTAATCAATTGCCCAACTCTGTCCCTTATTATGACTGCGCGATCTAACATCAATAACGCGAAATGACTGCCATCATCTACGTACCAAACACTAGAAGACACTACTTTCAAAGATGATCTACGGTGGTGTGGAACCTCAATGGAAATACACTAACGAGATCACAGCTGTTTAGCTTTTATAGCCCTAATAAGCCGAAGCAGTTTGCGATATCACCGTATGTACTGCGTCTGGTGCGTCGGTGTGCCGGCTCTCGTACACGTCTGTGTCAATGGAAGACCGCCAGCCACAAAATAAAACACTTTCAAACATTAGGACGGCAGGAGGCGGTGCTCTGACTAATATATTCTAATACTGTCTTCTCCTCTCTGTGTTCTACAGACGAGAAACGCGAAGTCCCAGCCGCAAGGACGGAGTTCAGATAGCGTCTCAACGTAAGTATAGGCAGAGGAAGTGATGTCAATTACTGAACGCCGCGTACTCAACGACGACTTCCAACCGGGAGGTCAAGTCCAGAATCGTATAGGTTCACAAAAGTACAGTGCCTAACTGTTCTAACTATAAACTCTTCTGAGAGCAACGACAGCAAGTCCGTCTGTACCAACAAAGATGATCCCGAGCGACCGTCACACACGGGCGCTCACAACATACGACCACGTCTCTCCAGCGCTGGCTTCCCAGCAAGGCTCAGATCCCCACCATCGTAATTCCGAAAACGAATCATATTTCTGAAACCAAGAAATATTCTACCTCTCTACAAATTATTCCGAACGCCGAGCAACCATATTTTATAGTCTTTTGTCGTCCAGCGCGGCAAGTTTGCGAGAAAAAAACCTATACTCGTACAATGAATGGTACGCTTCTGAGTAAAAATCCTTGGAAATAACCCAGCCTGCGTCTTTTCTGAGGTGCCACTTCTTCGTTCCTCTCACCCGCGTCCACGATTTCCAGCGTTCGGAAGTATTATCCGGTTATCCTTCCGGCCCCTACTACAATAGTGGCTGGCCGTCACCCTATTGTGCTCCAGAGCTCAGGTGCCACGACGTCGGTCTAGCTACTTCCTGTGTTTCAGCAGGACCAACACCTGTGAGGGCCTCCCACCCAGAGCTTGTGTTCTGCCTGCCGTTTCATCTCCACTGGCGTTCCAACCTCTGCTAGTATAGGCAATCATTCATTACGCCGTTTTTATAATAAAGACACTCCCATGATACCTAATTGTGTTGTACAAGGTGCATTCAAGTTCTAAGGCCTCCGATTTTTTTTCTCCGGACTGGAAAGAGATAGAAACATGCGCATTGTTTTAAAATGAGGCCGCGTTCATTGTCAATACGTCCCAGAGATGGCAACACCGTACGGCAGATGGAATTTTACCGCCAGCGGCGAGAATGAGAACTGTTTTAAATACTTAAAATGGCTACGTTTTCCTTACTTGAACAGCGTGCAATAATTCGTTTTCTGAATTTGCGCGGTGTGAAACCAATTGAAATTCATCGACAGTTGAAGGAGACATGTGGTGATGGAGTTATAGATGTGTCGAAAGTGCGTTCGTGGGTGCGACAGTTTAATGAAGGCAGAACATCGTGTGACCACAAACCGAAACAACCTCGGGCTCGCACAAGCCGGTCTGACGACATGATCGAGAAAGTGGAGAGAATTGTTTTGGGGGATCACCGAATGACTGTTGAACAGATCGCCTCCAGAGTTGGCATTTCTGTGGGTTCTGTGCACACAGTCCTGCATGATGACCTGAAAATGCGAAAAGTGTCATCCAGGTGGGTGCCACGAATGCTGACGGACGACCACATGGCTGCCTATGTGGCATGTTGCCAAGCAATGTTGACGCGCAACGACAGCATGAATGGGACTTCCTTTTTGTCGGTTGTGACAATGGATGAGACGTGGATGCCATTTTTCAATCCAGAAACAAAGTGCCAGTCAGCTCAATGGAAGCACACAGATTCACCACCACCGCCACCAAAAAAATTTCGGGTAACCGCCAGTGCTGAAAAAATGATGGTGTCCATGTTCTGGGACAGCGAGTGCGTAATCCTTACCCATTGCGTTCCAAAGGGCACTACGGTAACAGGTGCATCCTACGAAAATGTTTTGAAGAACAAATTCCTTCCTGCACTGCAGCGAAAACGTTCGGGAAGGGCTGCACGTGTGCTGTTTCACCAAGACAACGCACCCGCACATCGAGCTAACGTTACGTAACAGTTTCTTCGTGATAACAACTTTGAAGTGATTCCTCATGCTCCCTACTCACCTGACCTGGCTCCTAGTGACTTTTGGCTTTTTCCAACAATGAAAGACACTCTCTGTGGCCGCACATTCACCAGCCGTGCTGCTATTGCCTCAGCGATTTTCCATTGGTCAAAACAGACTCCTAAAGAAGCCTTCGCCGCTGCCATGGAATCATGGCGTCAGCGTTGTGAAAAATGTGTACGTCTGCAGGGCGATTACGTCGTGAAGTAACGCCAGTTTTCGGGTGAGTAGTTAATTAGAAAAAAAATCGGAGGCCTTAGAACTTGAATGCACCTCGTAGATCAAGGCAAAGTATGTGGATGTTTTCTTGTAAGGTGCTAAATTATAGCCACGTTACATAGTGACGTTTACTTGTGAGATAAGGTGTGTGCACGCCGTAGTTTGTAACTGATATACTTTTTTTCATATAGTACAATAATTTTAACCCTGTAGATCCATGCTGTCACTTGATAAGACATGAGTGAACAGAATGGCTACCGAGAAGAGAGAGTGTGTTCTGATAGTGAAATTGTTTTACGTAAATAGCAGCAATTACAGTGCTGCGTTGTGAGCGTATCGCCGACTTAAAAGTCTTGTAAAAGGGCCAATGTCATTAAATGGTTTAAAGAAGAGAAATTCGAAAACACGGATGAACTTGATGTGGCACCGGAAAGAGGGAGTCGTCCTATCCCAGTGCAAGCTATTGAGGTTGCTGCTGCTGTAACTGACCGTGCACCACGCGCTCCGGGTAGTGCTAGTGCAATGTCAAGAGAATTGTCCATCCCATGGTCAACAGTATGGAAAATTTTGCAGTCTGTTTTATCTGCAGCAACGTTCTGAATTTGCTCTTCGGTTCCTGGCACGGATCAAAGTTGATGACATGCGGCTGGGCAATATTCTGTGAAGTGATTAGGCACGTTTTACACTAAAGAGCGCAGTGAATACACAGAACCGCCGAATTTGGGGTACTGTTATACTGTGTGTTGTGCAAGAACAACTACTGCATTCGCCATATTTACTGTGTGGTGTGGATTCCCAAGCACCATTATTCTCGGCCAGTTTTTCTTTATATAGAGTACACTCAGAGGTCTTGTCAAGTGTATCGTGACGTCTGCATGTTATAGAGACCTGCTTGTACACCATGTGATTCCTGTTTTATAAGAGCGCAACTGTGTGGGAACAATCGTTTTCATACAAGATGGGACAAGACCTCACGTCCCTCGCAAAATGAAAGACTTGCTTAATACAGTGTTCGACAAACGTGTTACCTCCAGAGGTCTTCCATATGTATGCCCTGCAAGATCACCTAATCTGAATCCATGTGCTCCGGGGTATTTAAATGACTGCATTTACCGGCTACATCTTCGGTCTCTACCTGATCTGAAGACTAGTATACAGCAACACGTTGCTCAGATTCCACCGAAACAGCTGCGAGTAACTGTTGATCACGTCGTTTTATGGACGCTGCATCTCGTTGATATCTCTGGTGCTCATACTGAACAAATTGTGAAAACGGCGGTTAGCAATAAAACCAAGATTATGCGTTTCTCACTTGCTTGACCTATTCTGCCCACATCCCTTTTCTAATCCGTTACACACGGAAGCATATATATACGTCTTTCTTGCTTTCACAGAGGCAGATTGATACCTCGTGGCCCGAACTGATACTATTTTTTTCCAGCCTAATTCTGCTCCGCTACCAAGTTTCGCTGTCACACGAAAATTACAGCCCACACTGGACCTCTGTGAGAACCTGCACTTTAGTTATAACCATCTGATATATGTCGTCGGTGAAATAGGGAGTGACTAAAGTATTTCCATCACTACAAAAATTTATTTCTGAGGAACCATAATACATAATGTTATATGATTTGTTGCAGATGGTAGCTCAGATCATAAAGTTTTTTACGAATACACTTCCAAAAGTATTCCATTTGTTGCCTGTACTATGTCTAGGCGATATTCAGTTGCTCTTCATATCATTTCTGACATCTGTTGTATCAACGCTCCTACAGCATTTTTCAGTTGCGCCGTAAGAGTATGCACATCAGGAACTTGTGAAATGAACACATTATCTTTAATATTACGCCACAATAAGGTCAAGAAAGATTATGTCTTGTGACCTTGATGACCTTGGTGTTGGACAATCTATACCCATCTGTCTGTCCGGAAAGGTTTCATTCTAGGATTGGTGAACAAATAGCCCCCAGTGTGGCAGTGCACCATCTTGTTGAAACAATTTATGTGTTTGAAATACCTGTAACTGAGGTGCAACGTGAAAATCCAATACGTCTAGGTAAACTGTTGCCCTAATGATTAAAGCCGAGTGAAATACAAGGGTCCGATAACTGAGTACTGCATTAAGCCACAATACGCATTTACTTTCGGGTAATTTCTTATCTGCTGTACCACGATTTGTGGATTCTCGGAGCCCCAGATCCATATATTATTCTCGTTTACATTATCAGAGAAGAGAAAAGTAGCTACGTAGGAGAAACAAACTTTATTAAGGTAGTCATTGTCTGCACCGGTTCAGTCCCGCATGCTACTAGAAATTTAGCACGACTGGGCCTATTGTATGGCTGCAGAGGACGCAGCGTTTGCCTTTAGCATGCACAGAAATTCAGTCGTTTGCGTAAAATCTTCACAACAGTGTTTTCAGGCGCTCCTGTTTCTCTGCAAACACGACACGTCCATTTCCGCGGACTCAGTTGAAAAGCTGTAAGCACGGTATCAAAGTGTCGTCATTCATTCTAGATCTACCGCATTTTGCCATATCACCAATATTGTCAGTCTCTTTAGACTTTTCGTATCAGCCTTTGGTACCTGCCACATCTGGCACATCTCGATTATAGGCACTTCGGAACTGTTGCTGAACTGTAACAGGCGACCGTGTTCCACGGACCCATGAAAAACATTGGTCTTTCTCGTGCATAGACGTTATTGTGCAGTTGTAGACCAAAATTACACTACCAGTAACGAGAGAAAGAGAAAAGAAATGAGATGCTGTCAGAGCAGAAGTAAAAGGGTGTCGATAAAAAAAAAAAATCATGAGTTAAGTTATCATCTGTAGAAAAACGGAGTCATATGCAAGTGTATACAGAAAAAAAAAAAAACTTTAAAGGGTTACACTATCACTTGCAACGAAAAGTATAGCTGTATCTAGCATAGTTCCATATAAATCAATTTTTGTAGTGGGGAAAGACTTTGTGCTCACCCTGTACGTCTTATACACTCCTGGAAATTGAAATAAGAACACCGTGAATTCATTGTCCCAGGAAGGGGAAACTTTATTGACACATTCCTGGGGTCAGATACATCACATGATCACACTGACAGAACCACAGGCACATAGACACAGGCAACAGAGCATGCACAATGTCGGCACTAGTACAGTGTATATCCACCTTTCGCAGCAATGCAGGCTGCTATTCTCCCATGGAGACGATCGTAGAGATGCTGGATGTAGTCCTGTGGAACGGCTTGCCATGCCATTTCCACCTGGCGCCTCAGTTGGACCAGCGTTCGTGCTGGACGTGCAGACCGCGTGAGACGACGCTTCATCCAGTCCCAAACATGCTCAATGGGGGACAGATCCGGAGATCTTGCTGGGCAGGGTAGTTGACTTACACCTTCTAGAGCACGTTGGGTGGCACGGGATACATGCGGACGTGCATTGTCCTG
The DNA here is from genome assembly GCF_023864345.2 of Schistocerca serialis cubense. Lineage (NCBI taxonomy): Eukaryota > Metazoa > Arthropoda > Insecta > Orthoptera > Acrididae > Schistocerca > Schistocerca serialis. Next base: position 185,672,376 of record NC_064646.1, on the reverse strand, counting down.
TTGGAACAGCAAGTTCCCTTGCCGGTCTAGGAATGGTAGAACGATGGGTTAGACGACGGTTTGGATGTACCGTGCACTATTCAGTGTCCCCTCGACGATCACCAGTGGTGTACGGCCAGTGTAGGAGATCGCTCCCCACACCATGATGCAGGGTGTTGGCCCTGTGTGCCTCGGTCGTATGCAGTCCTGATTGTGGCGCTCACCTGCACGGCGCCAAACACATCATTGGCACCAAGGCAGAAGCGACTCTCATCGCTGAAGACGACACGTCTCCATTCGTCCCTCCATTCACGCCTGTCGCGACACCACTGGAGGCGGGCTGCACGATGTTGGGGCGTGAACGGAAGACGGCCTAACGGTGTGCGGGACCGTAGCCCAGCTTCATGGAGACGGTTGCGAATGGTCCTCGCCGATACCCCAGGAGCAACAGTGTCCCTAATTTGCTGGGAAGTGGCGGTGCGGTCCCCTACGGCACTGCGTAGGATCCTACGGTCTTGGCGTGCATCCGTGCGTCGCTGCGGTCCGGTCCCAGGTCGACGGGCACGTGCACCTTCCGCCGACCACTGGCGACAACATCGATGTACTGTAGAGACCTCACGCCCCACGTGTTGAGCAATTCGGCGGTACGTCCACCCGGCCTCCCGCATGCCCACTATACGCCCTCGGTCAAAGTCCGTCAACTGCACATACGGTTAACGTCCACGCTGTCGCGGCATGCTACCAGTGTTAAAGACTGCGATGGAGCTCCGTATGCCACGGCAAACTGGCTGACACTGACGGCGGCGGTGCACAAATGCTGCGCAGCTAGCGCCATTCGACGGCCAGCACCGCGGTTCCTGGTGTGTCCGCTGTGCCGTGCGTGTGATCATTGCTTGTACAGCCCTCTCGCAGTGTCCGGAGCAAGTATGGTGGGTCTGACACACCGGTGTCAATGTGTTCTTTTTTCCATTTCCAGGAGTGTATTTATGAAGGCAGCCTGTTATACAATCGACTACGACTGATTATTGTTAGCATTGCGATGATCCCTTGAGCTGGCTCTTCCTGTCTGACCGAGCGCCGTGGTACACTGGTAGGAAGACACTGAACTAACATTCTGTAGGTCGATGGTTCAAAGCCCTGTCCGGCTATGTTTTCCTTAAAGCCTAATTCTGAGACGGTTTCCCCGAAAAGGACCCGGTTTGTTTCATTTCTAATCCTTCCCTAGTCCGAGCTTGAGTTCTGGCTCTAATGACCTCGTCGGCAATGGAACATCAAACCGTAATCATCCTTCCTTCCTTCTGTTGTGTCTACTAAAGACGCCTACGACCTCGTCCGAAAGAAAACAAAAACGCTCGTTCTGCTAAGGAAATACCTGTCTTGGCATCACAATTGCTCAATCGTTTTCCTACCTCGAGCAATATTTATACTACGCTAAGCTACACGAAACTAATCATCTCAGTGGCTCTGAATGACCAGTTTGCAACAGATGTCTTCATGTGAGCCGCCAGAAGGCAAAAACAGTGAATCTCCTACAGAGCCCACATCCACATCTACATCTACATGGATACTCTGCAAATCACATTTAAGTGCCTGGCAGAGGGTTCACCGACCCACCTTCACAATTCTCTATTATTCCAATCTCGTATAGCTCGCGGAAAGAACGAACACCTATATCTTTCTCTATGTAGGTCGGTGTCAAGAAAATATTTTCACATTCAGAGGAGGAAGTTGGTGATTGGAATTACGTGAGAAGATTCCGACGCAACGAAAAACGCCGTTCTTTTAATGATGTCAAGCCCAAATACTGTATCATTTCTATGATACTCTATCCAATATTTCGCGATAATGCAAAACGTGCTGCCCTTTTTTGAACTTTTTCGATGTATTCCGTCAGTCCTATCTGGTAAGGATCCCACACCGCGCAGCAGTATTCTAAAAGAGGACGGACAAGCGTAGTATAGGCAGTCTGCTTGGGTAGATCTGTTACATTTTCTAAGTGACCTGCCAATAAAACGCAGTCTTTGGTTAGCCTTCCCACACAACATTTTCTATGTGTTCCTTCCAATTTAAGCTGTTCGTAATTGTAATACCTAGGTATTTAGTTGAATTTACGGCTTTTAGATTACACTGATTTTTCGTGTAACCGAAGTTTAAGGAATTCCGTTTAGCACTCATGTGGATGACCTTACACTTTTCATTATTTAGGGTCAACTGTCAGTTTTCATACCATTCAAATATCCCCGCGGAAAACATCGCGTAGCAAATTTCTGAGCCGCAAAAGGCGCGTATGCAGACGCACGTAAACTCAAGTTGGCCCTCCTTTATAGGTGACAACCACGAATCGAACTTAATTGGCAAATACGTAAATGGGAAGCCTAAGTCTCAGTTTTCTGTGTCGTTCCTCGTACGCAGTATTTTCGAGAAGAGGCGGAAGAACACAACTGCAGTAAACTGTTCGCGCTCTGCCACTGTTTTCATCCATATTGGTGAATTTTGGCATAGCGTAATGTTACAGTTCGAGATCGGAAAGCGATCGTGCACTTACACACCACGACGAATAGATTCCTTATAATACCATCTGTCTCGCTTCGTTTAGGTATAGAGATAGTAAACTTGCGTGCAGAACTTAAGGGTGAAAGCAACTTTCGCTAGATGTGCCACTACCAAGTAACATAGGTCGATGAAATGTGGACAATACGTAGAAAGAATAGCTACAGTATAGTACAGAAGATAATTAAAAGAAACACGCACTGAAACAAAATCAAATGACACTCCTACTTAAAAACAATAATTGCACTGAGTCTCAACGATTCATGATGGTCCCCTGGACATTGCAAAAGGTGGGACATGATTCTGAATAGGCTGTATGATCCCCACCGGCAGCCAGCAATGCATGCTCTGCGACTAGCTCCCATGCTGGCCTTCAGGTTGGTAAGAATTCTTGTGGCTGGGCATCCTATTCCGCCACCAGCACGGTGGACAACTTCTGGTGGTCATTGGTGCATGTGGACCTTTGCAAAAACAGACGTAATGTCTGATAGGATAGTTGCAATAGGTGATTTTACAATGTAACTTTTAATCCGTCTTGATTGCAAAATGTTTATTCATATGACCTATTTCGGTTCATTTAGAACCATCTTCAGATCTGATATTTCGGTTACAGGAGTAACCCGTCCAATTACAGCAACTTTCACATGCTGCGTCACAGCATGTGACTCGGCATGTGAAAGTTGCTGTTTTTGGTCGGAGCATCGCGGGATTAGCCGAGCGGTCTGGGGCGATGCAGTCATGGACTGTGCGGCTGGTCCCGGTGGAGGTTCGAGTTCTCCCTCGGGCATATGTGTGTGTGTGTGTTTGTCCTTAGTATAATTTAGGTTAAGTAGTTTGTAAGCTTAGGGACTGATGACCTTAGCAGTTAAGTCCCATAAGATTTCACACACATCTGAACATTTTTTGTTTGGACGGGTTACTCCTGTAACCCAAATATCAGATCTGAAGATGGTTCTAAAGGAACCGAAACTGGTCATATGAATAAACATTTAGCAATCAAGACGGATTAAAAGTTATATTGCATGTGGACCTGCTGCAATACGCCTCCCCAACGCATCACACACCACACGTGCTCCATGGGATTTAAGTATGGGGAACGGGCAGGACAGTCCGTTCACGGAGTAACCTCCTGACCCAAGGACTCTTCCACCTCTGCTGTACAATACTGTCGCGCATTGTCATCCATAAAAATGAATTCAGAGCCGAATTCAGCCCTCAAAATACACACAGGGGGAAGGAGTTGTGTGTCACAATAACGCTGACCGATGAGTTTACAGTATGAAAAGATTTGGGGGTTTAGTGCGCCCATGAAACATTATATTTCTCGATACAGTAACTCCTGGACCACCAAAACGATCATGTTCGACTGTTATAACGCGTAATGCACCCAGGAACTTTGTCGAACATCATCATTTTTATGATCCATTTGTTATGGTTTGGGGATGCATAACGTTGAATGAGTGTACTGATCTTCAGATCTTTGAACTTCAAACTTCCAAACACGGTAAGTATAATCGAAATTCAATAAAAGTAAAACTTAAGACATCTCCCCCCCGCTCCCCTTAATCACTGTATGCTGCGTAATCCAAGTCAGCCCTACCTGAAGGACAGCAGTATTGAGGGTTCGGTCATGCTGGTGTACTGTATGCCATTCTTTCTTGTAAAAATATGCTATTTCCTTGTATCCTTAGAATGAACTGTGGCCTGCACCTCACTTGCTTATAACTGCATCTACGCAGTCGTGCCCTCTTCATATCTCTACACATTAGTACTGCAGATAGGCCCTCAGCTGGCTTAGTGCAATATGAGAAAGTACTCCGTGTCTGAAGACCACGACATCGACGGTGCGATGAGCCATACCTTCCGTTTAATTTCACTTTGTACCATGTACAAGAGTAGCTATTCTTAAACATTTTTTACTTTCAAATAGTCTCTCCTTTTAAAACAAAAACAGAAAGCATGTGGACCCAAGATACACGAAAAGAATACAGAATTTGTGTGTAGGCACCTGATGGTACCATTCAGCTCCATAAAAGACCACTTATCGACACAGGACCGCTAATTGTCATTCAGGCAGTTTTGAATAATGTCTGTACAAGTATCTGTCTAAAAGTCTGATAGTCAGTAGTCAAGTGGTCCTAAGTTTTTTTCCATCTCAATTATCTTATCTCACCTCTAGGAACGATTTGTTATTGCATGGAATCCCAAGATATACCGTTGTTCGGAGATCATGTAGAAGCTTCACTCTTTTTCTTAATATTTAGTAGTTTTGTAACTCGTTTTCTGCGACCCGTCACGAATTATCCTGTGACAGTATCTTCATCTCAGAGTAGAACTGCATTCTACTTCGTCATTTATTTCTAGGACATCTTCCAGCCTCTGTCTTTTTCGCCTGTAGCTTTCTCAAGCAGCATGGAAGCTATTCCTTGAGGTCTCCGCTCATGTACTTTCATCCTATTCCCAGTAGCTGAGATACTCGTTGGTCACGGTCTCGTAACCACCGTTGGAAACGTACGTTCATGCTAATAATGTTTTGTATTGTTATTTGTGTGTCTGATCAGACTAGAATTGTGTTGTCCCTGGAATTTTTACGGTTTTTATTTTACGTCTTCAGTTTTCTGACTGGTGAGATGAGCCCCCCACGAATTTATCTCCTATGTTCTCTTATGCGCTCAGTTATTTGTTGGCTGTATTCCAATCTCTGTCTGTCGTTACAGGTTTTACCCTTTACATACCCCTTGTAAGTAGGCTGTGTATGTTTTCATATTGGCAACGTTACGTAGCGCTCTGTATGAAAATCACTGGCTGTGCTGTGTGCAGTCTGTGGCTAGTTTGCATTGTTGTCTGCCATTGTAGTGTTGGGCAGCTGGATGTGAACAGCGCATAGCGTTGCGCAGTTGGAGGTGAGCCGCCAGCAGTGGTGGATGTGGGGAGAGAAATGGCGGAGTTTTGAAATTTGTAAGACTTGATGGCATGAACTGCTATATATATATTATGACTATTTAGGTAAATATATTGTTTGTTCTCTATCAAAATCTTTCATTTGCTAACTATGCCCATCAGTAGTTAGTGCCTTCAGTAGTTTGAATATTTTATTTAGCTGGCAGCAGTGGCGCTCGCTGTATTGCAGCAGTTCGAGTAACGAAGATTTTTGTGAGGTAAGTGATTTGTGAAAGGTATAGGTTAATGTTAGTCAGGGCCATTCTTCGTAGCGATTACTGAAAGTCAGATTGCGTTGCGCTAAAAATATTGTGTGTCACTTTAGTGAATGTTTGAGTACGTTCAGTTTTGCTCAGCTGTTTGAAAAGCATATAATGTAAGAGGTTTATCAGCACAGTAATTCATAAATTTTTCTAAGGGGACGTTTCATACCCTCTACTATCATGGGGGAACAACCTGACGTTGTTAACACATGTCCTGCATCATGTCCCTTCCTCTTATCAGTGTTTTCCAAACGACTTTTCTTTGATGATTCTGCGGGAAACTGCCTCATTTCTTATCTTATCAGTCCACGTAATTTTAACATCCTGTAGAATCACATCCCAAACGCTTCGATTCTCTTTTTTTCAACTTTTATCATAGTCCACAATTCACTCCCATACAATTCTGTGTTCGAAACGTACATTCTCACAAATTTACTCCTCAAATTAAAGCCACCGTATGATACTACAGAACTCTGTTGGCCAGGAATGTCCTCTTTGTCTGTGCTAACCTGCTTTTCACGTCTTCTTGGCTTCGTCTGTCATACGTAACTTTGCTTTCTGGCTAGCAAAATTCCTTCACGTCATCTGCTTCCTGGTTTCCACTTTTTTCATGCTGAGTTCTCATAAATCTCATTTATGATCCTCCTCATTACCTTCGCGGTCTTCAGTCTCTCTCAGACCATATTCTGTACTCAGGAGACTTTTTATTGCGTTCGGTATGTCCTCTAATTCTTCTTCACCTTCCCTGAGGTTGGATATGTCGTTACCGAATCTTATCGATGATGTCTTTTCGCCCAAAATTTCATTCCCAGTCTAGGTCTTTTCTTTTGTTTCCGTCATTACTTCTTCGATGTGCAGGTTGAACAGAAGGAGCAGTTCCAGCACTTCGTTCTTGGTCCTTCATTCTTAGTTTTTATCTCTTGGTTCTAGTACATACTGTAGATTACTAGCATTTTCCTACACCTTACATGTATTTTCTTGAGAATTTAGTACATAGTCTATCATTTTAAATTGTAGAGAGCTTCTTCTGGGTCGACAAAATGCAGATGTCTTGGTTTTACTTAAGTCTTGCTTCCATTATCAAGCGCAGCAACAGGACTGTTTCCCTGATGCCTTTATCTTTCCTAAAGACAAACTGCTCCTCGCTTAAGAGATTCTCAGGTTTTTTTCCCCATTCTTCTATATATTATTCTCGTCAACAACTTGGATACATGAGCTGTAGAGCTGATTATGGAAAAACTCTCACACTTACTTCCACATACTGTTTCCAGTATAGGTGATATGTTTTCGAAAGTCAGATGATTTGTCTGCAGATTCATAGGTTATACAGGTTAGCTTCAATAGTTGCTTGACTGCAACTTCCCCAATGATTTTAGAAAGTCCGAAGGAATGGTACCTCCTCTTCCAAAGCTCTGATAATTTCTGACTGCCGGCCGGTGTGGCCGTGCGGTTCTAGTCGCTTCAGTCTGGAACCGCGTGACCGCTACGGTCGCAGGTTCGAATCCTGCCTCGGGCATGGATGTGTGTGATGTCCTTAGGTTAGTTAGGTTTAAGTAGTTCTAAGTTCTAGGGGACTGATGACCACAGATGTTAAGTCCCATAGCGCTCAGAGCCATTTGAACCATTTTTTTTTGAATTTCTGACTCTAATATGTCTTCCTTACATTTTAAACTCTAAGTAGCCCTATAATTATTTGAGTAAATCGGTTGAGATGTCGGTGAACGATGAAGGCGTATCATTTCCAATAGGGTGATGCCTAGTAAAGTAATATGGAGTTCACGTCAACGTTCAGGTACTGGACAATGTCAGCCTTCAGACTTCTCGTATAATTTTGGAAGGAAGAACTGTGAAAAATGTAAACCAGAATGTGTGTCATGGAACTGAAATTTCTAAGTTACAGAAAAAGCAAAAATTGTGAATGATGTCTATTAATTTCCGAACGATGTTCCTAGCATTTTGAATATTTATTTGCTGCATAATACAATGTTGTGATGGCCATTCTGTCATATTTAACAGTTTATATCTCTGTGATGGTTGAATTAACTGGTTCCATTATTCAACATACAGCTTTCTCCCTGTCTCTATCTCGATGTTCAAGACAATGATATTAATAATCCATTTTGATATGAAATGCTCAGTTACCTGCAACTCAAAGAACCAGGAAGCAAAGTCACTACAAATCACTGATAGTGTATTAGGATTCGGACGAGTGAACTCTGCTTACAGATAAGTTTATTCACACGATAGTGCAGGAACGTGTTGACACCGGTCCAGTCTGATAGAAGCTGATAATGGGTTTTTATTTGACGCTAACAGCAGTCAAGTTTTATTGGAGGAATTTAAAACTTTCCAGTTCTTCCTCAAATTCGGTGAACTGTGTACCACGTAAAACGTACACTTACAACTTTTTTCGTACGATGTGGAGCACGTGGAATTATTACCTGTGGCTAAATTTGTGAAGTGCTGTAAAATTAACGTCACTGGAAAACTGTGTTGTTTTCCAGAATAATGTGTGAAATAAGGAGAAATCAAGAGATAATAAAAACTAAATGCGACCCTCACAATGCTGCAAACATGCAGTATGTATGTGCTATCTGATGATAAATCGCTAGGCGATTCGAAATCAATGGAAAATAAAAACTGAAGAATAAAACAAAAGGCGACTGGTGGCAGTAATTTCGGTAAACCTTTATTCGTATATTCGTCTCACTATCAGTGTTGAAATTCTTCCAGTGAAGAGCTCATTACTTTTGTGTCCTTAAGACGAAAAATCTGAAATGTGTAAAGCTTAATTCTGAACCAACACACACACACACACACACACACACACACACACACCGAAATCAGGTGCATAGGTGCATAGAATCTTGATTCAGTTTTGGACTCAGCTTTAAGTAGTCCATAAATGTCTGTGAACGAAAGCAAATTACGGCGTAAACAGGTTTCATGAGGCAGACACGTACCGCATCGTTGCAACACAGGATGCACGTGGTCCATGCGGAAAAGAGACTAATTAATTGTAATTAAATCTGACAACGTTTCAGTGAGCGGAAGTCAACAAAACAGAAACAGTGAGAGAGAGAGAGAGAGAGAGAGAGAGGGCATAGTGCACGTGCAGGCGCCGGTACGCATTAGCGTAATGCTGGTCGTCTTAAAGCGCGTCTCAAAGTCCGCGCGGGAAGAGAAGGCTGCGCCCAGCCACGGCGTCCGGCGCCACACACACACACACACACACACACACACACACACACGTGAAGCCGCTGGGCCAGAAAAAAAAGAATAGCTGCGGATTAAAAAAGGTAAAAGGAGGCGCAGGGAGGAGAGGAAGTGGAGGGAGCGCGGCGCCTTGGGCGCTGGGTGGAGCTTACGTAACGCGGACTCCTCCCCCCGCCGCTGGCCGCGCTAGTGGGCCGCCGGCAGCGCGCCACGCGGCCGCCCGCGGAGTCTGCCCGCGGCGTCGCCAGCGTCTCTGGCGGCCAGTGCGGCGGCGGCGCTGCGACGCGGAGGGACGCAGGTACGTCACACACTACCCCCCCACCCCTCCCGCCGCGTGTCTGTGTGTTTGTATGTGTGTGTGTGGGTGGTGACGTCACTAGCGCGCCGACAGCTGCCGCGGCCGGAGCCGTTGCGGGCGTGTTACGATTTCTCGCGCCTGTAATCGATATACGGAGGCCGTGTATCGCAAGTTTTCTCCGCGTGGTCTCGTTTCCCAGAACTTAGCTTCTTGGCTGTATTTCACTTCGGCTGGATCGTGGCTACAGCGCTTCCTTGGTAGTCGCGCTCACTTTACTTCACTCAGCACGACAGTGCCAAATAGAGTAGCCTTATTTTACTTTTGTTACTAAATTATTGAATAAGTAAATAAACACCATACATGAAATACTGAAATATTTTGAAGATTCAGCAGATGTTTCTTCTCTTAGCACTTTTTAAATGGATATATCACCCAATTTATGGAACACTGGAGTCACAGTAACCTCCACTATTTTTCTGCTCTGTTAGCAAAGACAGATGTAGAAATTTCTAGTTTCGGGACGGTCGCTGCGTTTTAATGTTGTAATCATAATGTTGTTAAGTAATGATGCTGAAAGTCGGTTTTAACCGAAAAGTAGCGGAGAAGCTGTTATTTTCGGTTAATTACTTTTTCGGAAAGCATTTCACCATGTGTCAAAGCTGACCATCTATTCCCATTCTTGTTTGCGGCAATATCTACAGTTAATAGATGGCGTCGTAAGAAACTTACCCTCAAGACGATTACTTAGTAAGAAAAATATATATTTTCAGAAAAATATATATTTTCATTGTAAGCATGACACTTACTTTTCACATTTTCATTTATTTGTTTATTAGAGAAGTCATATTTTCTTATTTGCGAAAGTAGCTAAACCACTGTACGACTCTTTGCAAAATGAAGCTAATTAATCCTCATAACTAATTTGATTCACTGTCCTGACCAATAATAAATCACAATGTTCACATGTAGAGACAATTATTTCCGCTCCGTTTCCTTCTTTTCCGGCAAACCGGTAGACTGTATGTTAAAATCTTACTTGATTCACTTTACTTGTTTATTTACTCAGAGCAAAAAACAATTAGTTTGTGTATGTATCGTCAAAAGAGAAACGTACTTTCCTGTGTGATATCATTTTGATACTAATATTTGCACTGTGGAATTCCAGCGATAAACGGTTTCAATCTTCTCCGTGACATTCAGCATATCGATTGGACCAGAACAACCTGTTGCGACCTTAATCACTTCTCCGCTTCCGAGGTGTATTAAGAATATTTGAAATAAGCCTGCCGTTTCGCGCTGTTTCCTGCTATAACGCTTTTTCTGTTTTCTTCCCGTCGGTGTTATAAAACGTAACGCGTCCTCAGTTTTTTCGCTAGTAACTACAGTTCTTTATTTGAAACAATGTTTAAGTAGTAGAATTATTGCTGAATGACATTCTATGGTTTGTTCTTAGACTTTTAACAGCCGAACGATTTTGCTGTCCAGTTTCATATGGTAATGAATGTTGCGTAAATTTTGATCTATAGCGTTATTCTTGTCTACTGAGGAATTAATATACGGCTTCAAAGTCGATAAACGTTGATATAAATATGAAATAAAAAGTTGCAGTCTGTCATTTTCTGCGCACCACGTATTAGTATTTTCAGTGTTAGAGACGTTTGTGGTGTGTAACTGTTCTTTCTTTTCACGTGTTTCCAAAAAAGTTTAAAAAAGTTTCTATTATCTTTTGTCCTCTCCGTGGGGTTCAATTGGAAAAGTGCTGAGCAATGTGTTATGTCCTGCAATGCTGTCAGCGCTACTGCAGCTTGAATTTGTTGGAGAGGCTCGACTTATCTTACGTAACATATCAACATTATATGTCATAATGGAAATTTCTCACAAGTAAATCTTGTTCATTGTAGTTACAGCATGATGTATACGTTGCCATTCAAACACACCAAATGTTATTGCATTTATAATTCTGTTCTATTTTTCCGTCTGATAAATGGCTGATCAAGACGGTTATTACAACAAAGTTCCAAGTTCGAAGTTACAAAACTAGCACGTAATGCAATGCATTTCAAAAATAACACCATATGGTTTTAAAAGCTGCCATGTGGTTTAGTCAGTAGGCTTTGAAGATCGTTAAATACAAATAAGACTCGACTTCATAAAGTACACTGATTTCCTGGTTTGTGATGCTTTCGGTCACTAGGTCATTGAAGAGACAAGTCTTTCCGATTGAATGCTCTTATTGTAACGTATTAGATAAAGAGCTGTTATTTTACCGATATTGGGAAAAAAATCAAGGAAAATGATGAAACAGAATCAGTTACCATGACCTACTAACAGATTGAAAACAGGAGTTTTGTATGTGATCGACGCTGATTCACATCCTAGCAACCTGTAGTGTTGCTACATAGGCCTATATCCTAAGGGCAGGGCAGATGATGATGGGAAATAGTTTTTTTTAATGAGACAAATTTCAGAATATTTTCTCCACAGAATGTTGTAGGAGTGACACTTGCATAAAGCCGGGAATCTAAAACAAAACTTTTCAGATTGTTGCCGAAAAAGTACTCATTAGCGACGAGAAAAATCTGGTTTCCCTTGCTTGCTACGTTGATTTTTACTATTTGATTTTTACTATTTTAACTGGTGTTACTTCAGTGATATATATTTATAGAAGGGAAAGGGCATCTTTATGTAAACATATTGTCAAGGAGCAGCAGTTAGTAAACAACTGACTTAGGCAATAATGTTACTGATTTTAATAGTGCTGTACAAATTTCTGCATGAGCTTATTTGCTTATCAAATTTCTTAGAAGCTATTAACAGTCTTTAGTATGTTTACAAGAATGCTTTTCTTTGCTCGGTATCTGTTTGTCCTGTTTGAGGACCACGTTCTAGTCTCAGATGCTTCTCGATTAATGCTTGCCTTTTCTCCAGTAGACATATCTTTTGGGCAAGTCGTAATTTTGCTCTTTCGAATCATTCTTTTATCTTTTTTATTTCATTTCATTTCACCTTGTTATCATATAAATTCCAAACACCACGAAGATGGCAGACTTCCTATCTGCGTGCGAAACTTACAAACTTATTACTAAACTTGGCACAAGGATCTAGACGTGCATATTTTGCTCAAAGAAATGTTGACACATAAAAATCGAAATCTGTTAAGCCAGACCTATCGAGACGCCACATATTCGTTTGCTTATTAGTATTTAGTCTCGATGAAACTGAACAAGAAACCTTCACAATGACCCGCAAACTGCCCACAGTTGAATGCTTTTTAGGCCACAGTAACTTACCCAGTTCAATAATGTAATGTGTTTTCATTATAAATTAAGACAGTATGTGATATATCTGATGCGCTTTTGATATCTTCGTAATTGTCACTGTGTATGTTGATTTAAACTGGGCGATGGAAACAGAGAAATCACATAATTTTAGAAGAGGTTGACTGAGTTTGTTAACTGTAGAATACGATCGTCTGTGTAGGGAAAAAATCCTGAAGGTGGGAGATCATTCCGAAAACATTGTGTTTAAAATAATAACTAAAATGCTAATTTGACTGGTGTGTTGTTCATTAAAATTAGTATGTGACAAGGACAATGAGTACTTACGATATTATTTTTTATTTCTTATTCAGACTAATTGTATTTACAAGACCCAAAGAGGCAAGCTCAACCTATTTGAAAGGTAGATTGTACATCCGTAGTCTGTAGCGTTTCTCACACGTTGACTAAGAAAGTTTCCGTATTGAAAGCGGCAAGACCAAGCTTTCGACTCTATGGACGTACGGGAGGTGGGAGACATACATTAACAGTGGGTGTAAATTTGAACAGCGTACGTATTCCGCTAGTGTACGATGGTCACATAGTTTGGACAGGAACAGAGAGTATCCATATGGGCTGTATTTAAAAAAAAATGTCGACTTAGTTGCTACTCAAGACGTAAACAGAAAAGAACTTTTTTACTCATCTAGATACGTTCGTTCTTGGGAATTTTAGACAACTTTTCTACACTTGGTGTTGTCTTTCCTGTAACACCTCCCACTGAAATTTTTCATAACAGAGTCGAACTAAATAATTGGTGAGGAATCGCACAGAACTTCTCTGAATCTTCGTTATCTCCTGCTTTTCTGCAAACTAGTAAAAATTCCAGGTTGATAACAATAATTTGTCGGATGAGAATGTTGTAAACTATCTTTTTGGTGCCTGAACGATACACTCGTATTGATCTCTCAGTGAATATCAGTTTGGCATCTGTTTTCTCCAAAATAAGGTTCACGCGATCCTCTCACCTTGGAGGCTATCGTAGATATTTAACATTTATGGCATTTCAGTGAAAGATTAGTAACGGTATAATCCAATGATACCGAATCCTTTTATCTGTTCAGAAACACTGGCAAAGTGGAGTACGGTAACTCCAAAGACAGTAAGGCATAAATTTGGCTGTTTCTTTTCAATTTTGATTTTGTAGCAATGAGACATTCGGTTACACAGTGCAAGCCAATTATTTCAACTGCTTTCATGTGAACATACTGACGTTTTCGCTAGTGGTGTAGTCAGTGTTATCCAGCGTATGTTAATGAAAAGAGAATATCAATTAGGTATGTATAACGATACAGATAGGCCTTAGATCTCTTTTTCGGCGTTGTTTACGATTTCGTGGTCCGCACATGAGGAGAAAAATCAGTAGAAACATTTTTTAACTAATTTATGTAAAGTCTTTATACTCGTTATATGAAAACGTGCGGTAAACATCTGAAACCTTCAGGAAAGCTCTCTGATACAATTCTCTTCCATCGTCAGATACGAAAACTGCAATCGATTGGTCATTTTTCTACCCTGTACGATACCTGTACTTCATCGACAAATACAAAATAATTGACGCAGAACAAACGAAGGAACCCTTGGCGTATCCGAGTCCACCGTTAATGATAAGCTCCTGGAACTTTTCACATCTTTAAGATATCTAGGGCTGTCTCCACGAAGCAATCTGAAATGTAACTGACACTGAAATAATTAGCAAGAAAAAGTAACAGATGGCTTAGACGTGTTGTTACGATTCTGGGAGAGCGCTGTGAATCTGTTTAGGAAACCGCACGCAAGATTCCTTAGCGACCCGATATCAAGAATTATTTCGTGTCTGTACGTAGTAGGCTTCTCAGAAGAGGCTGAGCGAATTCAGAGGCGCGCTCGTAAGATCGTATAAGGTTGTTACAGCGCGGGTGAAAATGTAACAGAGACGCTCAGGAAACGAAAATGAGAATAGTTAGTGGAAAGGTGTCATTATTCTAGCAAAATAATGGTGACAAAATTTAGAAAATCGATATTGCGGGTACACTGTGGAGCGAGTCTGCCACTTCCATCGTAGTCTTATGAACGATAGGGAGCACAGATATCCATCCTACATACTGCAACTATTTTCCAACATCCATGATATTATTATTTAGGGATCATGAGGATAAGGTCAGATTCCTCTTGTCACGCGTGAATGGATTAGTATGTTGTCATAATCTTCCGTCCGAAGACTGGTTTTATGCAGCCCTCCAAGCTAGTCTCTCCTAAGCAGTTCTCCACATTTCTGCATAACTGCTACAACCGACGTCCATTTGAACCTGATTACTCTGTAGTCCAGCCTCGGTTCCCCCCCCCCCCCCCCCCCCCTCCAACCACGCATCATCCCACCCCCTCCAATCATTAACAATTTGACGATTTCCTGATTGCACAAGATGTGGTTATCAACGGATCCCTTCTTTTACTCAAAGTGTGCCATAAACTTCTTTCCTCCATAATTCGATTTATTACCTCCTCATTATTTGAGGAAATTCATGTTACCATAACCAGCAGCTTTTGCTAATAATGCAGTATTGACGACTAGTTTTGTTAAGAAATTCCAATTTTCAATCTACGTACGTAATAGTAAAATTCTGTCTGTGATGTTTGTCGACTTGAAAATGTAATTTATTTGTAAAACTAGTCGCTAAAAGCAGTTTGGATGGTATTATTAACTACTGCAAAAGCAGTGTGTCCCAGGAGGAATGATAAATAGTCTATCAAGAAATATGACAGGAACGATCACTTCAACCATAAAACTTCATACAGGCATATACCGCAATCCGAACGGTTTCCGAGACGGAACACATTTAATACACATTGTTATTATTTTCTCTCTTATTCAGTACATCGTCAGGTATACACACGCACAACCGTTAGTAAACATCACAACATGCGTTTTACAAAGTGTGAATTGAAAAATACGTATTTTGAACCGATTCACCTCTACGCAACATGACGCACGTCACATTACAGCTGTTGTACAGTTCACAATAGACGTCCCAATGTCTCACCGTGAACTTCAACGCATTTCTGAACATATTGTATCGCTTGCTTCTGCACCTTCTGTAATGACGCAGTAGCGTACATGATGCGCGTATGCAGTTCATTTCGTGCATTAGTTCTTCCGAATCCTTATCATGTATGCAAGTCCGAAGTATCACTGCATAGTTCTTCTTAACAACACATATACTGAAATGTCGTATTTATCCGCCGATATCAGACAGCAACTTTCTATTAAAATGTCCTCGACCGCGTGGGAATTACATAATGTGTGTGGGAGTACAGGTTTTGAAGCAGGAACGACGACATATGGATGTTTGGGTCTGGCCGTGAGTCGTGCACGGATAACCAAAGCGGTTGAAGCTACGGCTTGCTTAAAGCAGGAAATCTGGGTTCGAGTCCCGATCCGGCATTAAGTTCTCATTGTCATCATTCCTTTGTACAGCTGATGGTTATTCATATTCGCAACTGCGAATACATTCATGTATTTCATAACGGCTGCAGTTGCCGCAGTTCCCGTTCCTTTGCGTCATTCTCCTTAACAGAACAATCACTACAGTTTCATATCCAGCCGGCCGGTGTGGCCGTGCGGTTAAAGGCGCTTCAGTCTGGAACCGCGTGACCGCTACGGTCGCAGGTTCGAATCCTGCCTCGGGCATGGATGTGTGTGATGTCCTTAGGTTAGTTAGGTTTAATTAGTTCTAAGTTCTAGGCGACTCATGACCTCAGAAGTTGAGTCGCATAGTGCTCAGAGCCATTTGAACCATTTTTTCATATTCCCTTACAAGGCTGGAAAAAAAAATGCTCTTGTCAAATGACTGGATCTATCGACATGTTACCGATCATGACGTATCAAACACTGACTGAAAAACCATTTAGGAAAATGGTCTCCACTGTAGCGTGGCGATTTTCCTGCGACAGTCGATGATTATTACCTGTTTTGTTGATTTCATTCCGTGTAAACGTGGCTTCATCAGTGAATACTATTAATGTAAGTAAATGACAAGTTCATTTAACCAGTGACCAAATTCCAATCGTTTCGCTTTGTCGCCATTGTGAAGATTGTGGGGACGCTGTATGTGAAACGGGTACAAGTTCTCCGCACGCAATGTTCGGCATACACGTGTGACACTCTGATTTGTGCAGACAGTCGCCGTGTGCTGGCAGTAGAACTACGCTCCACCATTTCAGTGATGTGTTGCTCTTCCTGAACAGGTCGTTGAACGGTGCGGTCATAATAAAAATGGGAACTTACCTGTTCCACGTACTGTGGCAAAAACTCTACGACCGGGAATTGGACGGGGCCGGAAAATCCCAACGATATTCCTCGATAGCAACAGGAGAACTACCGTCGCAGAAGCCGTAAACATAAGCCATATCTGCATATTCTTTATAAGTGCAATTGTGTGGCATTTTAGCCAACGAGCGTACAAACACACTTAACCGATACTTCATTAGATTCCTCGCACTACTTCACTCACAATACACCACGGACATCTGCGCGTTCAACGGGCTAGTTTAATGGCAGAAAGACATCCAGAGCAAAGACTTTGAAAGCAACGAGCTAGATTGGAAGAGAATAAAAGCCAAAGAGGTTTCTTGTGTAAGATACATACGTGCGCGCCACTAGCCCAAAACAAACGTACATTAAACGTATTCTTTCTCGGAAAACATTCGGAATAGGGCATGTGTCCATATGAGATGAAATTATTTGCTTCAAATGAGCCTTCCTGTCACATCCCTGAATATTGTCCATTCTTACTGGGACACCATGTATGTTAGAACTACAGAGGATGTTTCACAAAGAACCCATGTTGCGTTCTTCTGAAACACGACATTTCAAACGCTATTTTGTCAAAAACTGACATATTAAGCCCGTAGCTGTGTACAAAATATAGGTTGACTTTTACACAGAAGATTGCAGCAATCAGCCACTTTTTACATGGCTATTTATTTGCTTAAGCAGCGCCGTTACCTATTTCGAACAGATAGGTTCATCTTCAGACGGCTAGTTCACGTTTTACATTGGATTTCGCCTATTGTTTCCTCACCTGACGAAACTTCCTTGGGGTGGTGGTGCCGATGAAGAATTCGCGCCATTATGTTCCAGAGCAGGTTGCTCATCATCTTGCAGCAGCGAAAACTATATAATGCACTTTTTGTGTATATGTATTCTCATAATGTAAAGCACCTTTCATACACTAAGAAGAATAACAATGTTTATTGTTGTGATATCCCCATCTTTGTATACATACTTCCATATGATGAAACTACTTAGTGATATATACACAAAAGTGCATTATACAATTTTCGCTGCTGCAAGATGAGTAACCTGCTCTGGAACATAACAGCGCGAATTCTTCGTCGGCACCACCACCCCAAGGAGAGTTTGGTCAGGTGGGGAAACAAAAGGCGAAATATAATGTAAAACGTGAACTAGCCGTCTGAAGGTGAACGTGTAACCGGCTACGGCGCTGTTTAAATAAATGAACTACTTTGTAAAAAGTGGCTGGTTGCTGTCATCTTCTGTGTGAGAGTCAACCTACATTTCAAATGCTCCTATCCTCTCCTCGTTCGAACTGTTTATTGTCCTTGTTTCACTTCCGAATGAGACTACACACCAGAAAAATACCTTCAGAAAGGAAGTTCATAACATTTATATCTACATTTTCATCCACACCAATACTCTGCAAGCAACCTTACGGTGTGTGGCGGAGGGCATTTCGTGTACCATTACCACTTCCCGTTTTTCGTGTTCCAGTCGATTATGGTTCGCGGGAAAAACGATTGCTTCGATGAATTTCTCTGTTTCAGAAATTCTTTTCTTGCTGTTACCAGACTGCGATTTAGATCCTGTTTACTTTGGCCGCTGTAGCTTATTGTGCCTCCCAAATTTCAAAACTCGTCCACTGCAGTTAGGGTCTATTTTTCTAATATACATTCTACAGCGTTGCCCGATATGATTCGACTGCATCTCATTATCCTTGTTTCTCTTTCGGTGACTGAAACTAGAGCTGTAAAACTACTGTAGGCTACCGTACACTACCATAAGTAAGTACAAAGTAGTTTTCCTAGTAGCTTTGGTCAATTGAGATCATACCCGCATTACCTGCACGTTATGTGTGTTGCATACCTCTCAGACTTTAACTCATAACGATTGATTTCTTTACGTATTTGATCGGTGTTTTACTAGATTCTCCCGAAAACTGCATGTAGTGAACTGTCTAGAAACTGAGTTAGGATATATAAACGGCAAGGTAGTCTACAGAACATTTTTGTTCTACATGGCTATCCTTCAGTCTGGTACTCATGTTTCGCATTTATCAGTAAGAAAAGGAAAGTGATACCTATGATAACGTTGAAGAACTTTTTTACTGAGTACAATATAACAACACACACACACACACACACACACACATTATTGTTGTTGTTATATTGTATATATATATATATATATATATATATATATATATATATGTGTGTGTGTGTGTGTGTGTGTGTGTGTGTGTGTGTGTGAGTGCATGTTATCTGTAACTGCATCAAAAGTGGTTGCATAAATACGCAGAAATTACGTGAACAGCTATTTTTATTATTTTTAAAATGCAATTTACATTCTGTAAGTGTATAAAATACACAATGGACTAACGCTGAATGATGTGCGTTTCTTACCGTGTACAAAACAATCAACCAAACCAAAAGTAAAGAGAGAGAAGTCGACTGCACCCATTTGCTCTCTTACACATTCATTTATGTCTGTTTCCATATCAGTCCTACCAATACTACCGGTAATCCTACGATTTACTACAGCATTTATTTCTGTAGTATACGAAAATTATCGAGCCGTAGCTTTGGCAGAGCGCAACCGAACTGCGAATGGGTAATATTGTCCCAAAGTACACCGAACAGTGGTTGTGAGTGTGTACACGTATATGTCCAAGGCAGCCAGACTTGCGACGAAAAGATGATAATAGAGCCCGACGGGGAGGAGTTTTCGTTCACTGTCACTCAAAACGAGCTGTACAGGTCGGGCGCACGTTATCTCGATCGATGAAGTGGACTTTTACATGCTTCATCCACGTCTGCAGCGCCGCTTAAAAACGTGATACTCCCGTCCACACGGCGGAGAAACGGCTCTAATCTGCTGGGGCGTGATGAAAAAGCCGGTCACCATTCATCGGCCCGCGGCATCGCATTTTACGTGCGACAGTAAAATAAGTGCAGCACACCTCTTCTCCCGCTATCCCCCAAAATCACCGCCGTCGCTGCTCCCGGGACAGTTTTCGTCGCCATGTAAATGAGCGTTACTAGTAGAGAGATTGAGCGCTAGCTAATTTAAATGAGACGTATCCGTACCGGCCTGGTAATGAATAATGGATAGATTCGTCACAGATAATCGCCGGTGACATGCGGCAGGCCCATGTTTCTTCGCCAGCGAGCGCAATAACGTATGCGTTATTCAAATGGCCGCGATAAATATGGCATCAAACCGAGGAGGCCGTAGCGCTGCCGCACCCCACCCGGCGGTCGGACGCGGCGGACACTGTTAAATGTGTGCGGGTGCGCCCGTCCACAAATATTGTTCCGGACTGCCGCTTGATAAGGAGCGCGGGCGTAATCTGCCTTGTCGGCACGAGTTTTCGTCAGAGTAATTAGTGGCGCAGTAATTGGCGCCAGCGTAATGCGACGACATGCCTTCATTAGAGGAACACGCCAGTCGGTTAGCGCGCGCTGCCGCTGTCACTGCGCGGCATTCCCTCACGCCAGCCAGCCATCAGCAGATAAAACACGCCGACACGCGACGGGACGGTCCCGGGCAGAAGCCGCCGCGATGGGCTGCGCCCTCGCTCCGACAGTCCGGAGTCCTTCCGCGCGGCAGATTCACCGACTGGTCCCTGTACTGCAACGTCGACAATCTCTACAGCGTCGGAAGACTTCCTCCAGAAATTTCGGAACAGGACGTGAAGCACAAACTTGTGCAGCCACTCGGTCTGCCTCACTCGACTGTGTCACGAATAGTGAAAACTCCAGTTGGTTAGAACAAATCATCTGCCTGTTTGACGAGGTCGGTGCTTCATGTGCCTACCTAAAGTGTGTTTACAAGGGCCATATTTTACTGCAGTTTGTATATACAAACAAAAATCTACTGTCGAATGTATGAAAGATCATCTCATCTGAGGACGGTTTCACCGATTTGCTGGATTTTTTGTTGTTGAATTCGTTATTGTGAGGACAAGGTTTTGTACGAAAGAAATTTTTTGGAAAACCCAACAGGAAAGTCTGAAGTTAACATTAGTTACCGCAGGTATGAAATATCATCAGTTAAAAATAGCTCGTCCGATTTGATAGATTATTGTCTTTGTTGCTTTTGTACTTGTCAGAACAATCCTCGTATGATAGAAAATTTTTGAAAAATCCAACGAAAAATTTGCAAATTAAAATCAGCTGTGAAAGATTATCATTTGAGGACAGCTCGACCGATATGGTTGATCCTTTATTTTTGGGTTGTATTCATAATTGTTGATGGTAATAACATTTTTGGTAAGAGAAAGAAAATAAGAGAATTGTATACAGTTTGACAGTTCTGCTGTGATATATTTCATAACAAAGAAACTCAGTTTGATAGTTATACACGTAATATATAACTATTTATGTAATACCTAAAGGAGTAACGTTGTTACCCAAAACCTGACTTCTTTGTTACAGATTTTTACACGACACTCTAATGAACGTTCGGGCGGACAAAGGCTATTTTTTTGTATTATCTGTAAGATATACAAATATATGTAATATATAAAGGGGAAGCATAGTTACCATTAATCTCGAAAAGTTCTTGGCCGATTTACTTCTAGTTTTTCGTGATACTCAAACGAACATTGTGCAGTATTTGTGCAGTATATTACACATACAAATATATATGTAACATATAAAGGGGGAAATTTGTTACGTAGAATTTCAAAAAGATCTTGACACTCTGCAGCGGAGCGTGCGCTGATATGAAACTTCCTGGCGGATTAAAACTGTGTGCCGGATCGAGACCGAGGTGCCAAGAACGAGTCTCGGTCCGGCACACAGTTTTAATCTACCAGGAAGTTTCAGATCTTGACAGATTTACTTCAGACTTTTACACGATACTCTACTGAATATTGAAACGATAGTGGACATAGAGAGCGGGGAGGTGGAAATGGATACAAAAACGGGGGGGGGGGGGGGGGGGGGAGGAGGTTATGACCGTACGACGTTCGGTCGTTTTGGTACTCAAATGACACAGCAAGTTGTAGCATTACTGGTAGTACTGGTAGCACTGTGTAGGAAGAAAAACCATAAATGAATGTGTGAGCGGGAAACTGAGAGCTGAGACGACTTCTCTTGGTTTTTGTTTGTCTTGTGCATAATTACAACCGCGCGTTATTCAGTGTCAGTCGATCGTGCATTATATGTCATTAGAAAATGTACGTTGCACTTTATAAGTAATAAAAATTTGTTGATTGCGTAACTTCTGCGCTTTTATTAATCAAAGCAATTTCTTTTGTTGCAAGTACAGTTTACATACACGAACGCAAAAAATGTATTATTTTGTTTTTTCTTCCCGTCCGTGAAATTCCGCAAGTCAAACGTGACCTCTGGATGGTGATAAAGTATTGTCACCTCGAGGAAAGTGTCTAAAGCCCAGAAGCAGACGCAGTCAGATAATCTCAAAGATCTCCTGGCTGAAATGATTTTTTTCACTACACATGGACTCACGTGGTACTTTTCACGACCTTCTAGCAATTAACTTTACGTCAATATTTTGTCACTATAGCCTTGCCGTAAATATTTCTGCAATGTGGTTGCGATATACAGCATATTTGGGGTATGCCAGGGCAGTATTCATGATGCTACAGGTTGTTACAAGTAGTTGCCGTCGTACTGCGGAAAGCGGTTGCCGGTAATGTCCACCAGGAGTTCAGAATCTTCCCTATTGTAGGACAATATCTCTCTCTGTCCGTGTCTGTAAATGTTTCACTCCGGCTTTCATCTATGTTCTCTACTTCTCTCGCCGACAAAACAGCAGTCCCGTGTCTGAGCGAATATGTACCGTTGCACTTTTGTTCTAAAGTTTGTTCCGGTTGGCTGTACGAATAGCTTACGTGCAGGTACTCACGGAGGCCCAGTGGGGGCAGCAGTTATGTTATGGCAGCGAACGTTGATAGAAACGCAAATGCGTCAATGGGAAAACGATTAACGCTGGAAAAAGTTAGTTCCAGTTCCGGTCACCAGGTGAAAATCTGGCGCTGTATAGCATCTCGTCGATGTCTGCGGGTTCATACTGAACAAATGGTGTGAGTGGCAGCTAATAATAAACTCAACATCATGCCTTTCTCATTTATTTGACCTTTGCTGCCCATGTCCCCTTCCTAATCCATTATACATGGAAACAGTGCCATATGTCTTTCTTGCATTCACAGCGCCCAATTTGCAGCTGGTGGCCAAACTTGGAACTAGTTTTTTTCCAGCATAAATCGAATCCGCATTAACGCATTAGTATATCTACCAAGTTTCGTTGCCCTACGGTAATTACATCCTCTGCGAATAGGTGCACTTTATTTATAACCCCCGGTACCTCGAGACGCGACAGAGGCACGAATTATGGTGTGAGCCGTGGTGTGAGCTGGCGAACAAAAATAAAATAAAAATAAAAATTTTATTCTTATTTCAAACTTACTCCTTCAGTCTTCCTACCAAAGGATTGCATAATCTGGTGCTAAGAGCTTTATTGATGATTATTGCACTCTAAACATGCACATTAAACTTCTATAAAAATCACCAGTAGCTAAGAATCTAAGGGCAATACCTAGTCAGTTTTTCACTGTTGTGTACTCATTCATACTTAGGTTTTAACAATTCTCCGACCGACTGTTTGTACAGGATACACGAAATTGTGTTTCGTTATTCCGATAAAACTCTGGAAAAGATATGTAATCAACATCAGTTCATGATCTAAGCTTTCTGAAGCATTCTGCTTACTTATAAGAAAACACACAAAAAACCCGGTTTCTGATATTCTTTCTAATTCGAAAAAAAATGGTTCAAATGGCTCTGAGCACAATGGGACTTAACTTCTGAGGTCATCAGTCCCCTAGAACTTAGAACTACTTAAACCTAACTAACCTAAGGACAACACACACATCCATGTTCAAGGCAGGATTCGAACTTCGTCTGATGCAAAAGCGGGACAACTCCACTCGCTTCCACTAGCGTTCGAACATTCTGTAGCCTCGTGTAAACACTTCTCGCCCGGAAATGTATTGCCACAGAGATTTGCCGGGTAACAGTCGGCAATGTCGTCATACGTGTGGAATGTGGCCGGCCGTGGTGGCCGAATGGTTCTAGGCGCTTCAGTCCAGAACCGCGCGACTACTTCGGTCGCAGGTTCGAATTCTGCCTTGGGCATGGATGTGTGTGATGTCCTTAGGTTAGTTATGTTTAAGTTGTTGTAAGTTCTAGGGGACTGATGATCTCAGATGTTAAGTCCCATAGTGCTCAGAGCCATTTGAACTATTTTATGGGATGTGGCTTCAATTGGTGTGGATTCAATTGTGCCGGATGGAATTGTCAGGATATTTTGAGGGTAATATGCAATTTTTATGAGACGACTTAGCTCATCTTTAAGAAGGTTGCGGCAAACAGGAAACATGACTTCCATACACTGTGTCACTTCTCTCAGTGTATTGTGTCAGAGATGGAGTATGTATCATATCATCACGATACAACTGATCTCGCTTATTTAATATAATACGTGCTCCCATTAGTAGAAAAGCTCTAAAATATCTCCGTGCTGCTGTCCACCTCTGGAACAAGTTACCCTGCACTCTATACACATTTCAATTTCCTATTGCATTTATGAAAAATCTGAAGTACTTGATTTGTCAGCCACATAATGTTTCCCAAATAAAGTAACACACATGTGCAGCTTCTCTCGGTCATGCAATGAAGCAAATATTTCAGTCATGCTTATTTCTCTTTTTCTTACTCAGTCATTCACACAAGTTTCTTTCCTAAGCTTTTCATCGTTTGAGCTCTGGCTTGTTCCTCCTCCTCTCCCTCTTCCACACACGTCTCAAGCCCATTGCTGTCAGAGGCCTCAGTTTAAATCCACTGACCTATTTCCATTTTTACGACTTCTTCATTAGATCGATTTCTTGTCTTTCAATTCAATATAAATTTGGCGATTGATTTTAGGATAACAGCCCGATGCACTAGAGACAGAGCTCACAACTGGATGGCAATGCAATATTAACGTGTTTTCTTGACTGTCTGATCTGTAGGGTGAGGAACGAATTGAAAATGGTAACACCTGACATCTTAGATGTTCTGCAGGACCGACATGCTGTGCAGGTAGTGTCGGAATGCGTTCCAGGCGGTATGCAAGTGGACGGCGACGTCTGGGCAGAGAGAGGGGGAAGGGAGGATGGATATCTCACTCTTTCTTTGTCTGTCCGTGTAGTGGAAATTTAGCATTTGATATTACTCTACCTTTTGGATGTGGTAGAGACTTTGAATTTTAAATATAGCTCAGAACTGGTTGACAGTGCAGTATTAACTCGCTTTCTTGCCTGGTCTGTCCCGGAGGGTACTTCGTGTAAGCTGCCATTTCCCCCTTTTTCTGTTCCACTCTCGATTGACTCGCGGAAACGCCGGCCTTTGGTGGCCGAGCGGTTCTAGGCGCTTCAGTCTGGAACCGCGTGAGCGCTGCGGTCGCAGGTTCGAATCCTGCCTCGGGCATGGATGTGTGTAAGGTCCTTAGGTTAGTTATGTTTAAGTAGTTCTAAGTTCTAGGGGACTGATGACCTCAGATGTTAAGTCCCGTAGTGCTCACAGCCATTTGAACCATTTTGGACTCGCGGAAAGAACGATTGCTGGTAAGCATGTAAGCTCATATCTCTCTAATTTTTATCTTCATAGCCTTTTCGCAGATATACATGGGAGAAATCAATATATCGGTTCAGTCACATAAAGAGAAACTGAAGCAAAACTCAAATTTATTACTTGTCTTTGTTGTAAACTCATGAAAATCTTTGAAACCGAATGAAAAATTTCGCACAACCAAAACTGAATAGTAGAAAATAATTATTTAAATAAAAATGTATTTTTAATGTACCACGTTTTAAAATCTGACTAAACAGTGTAAAATAGAGCCTTTTACTCATATACAGATTCCTAACCTCATATAAATAGTGCTGATAGTTTTTTATTGTGAATTTTTAATAGCTAGGGAAATATTTTTAAAATTCGAAACGAAAACCGTGGGGCCCGTACAATTAATAACTGATGCATGAATGCATGATTGCATAGTATAGCATGCGTTCCACGCTTTTCGTTTTAAATCTTGCAAGTATTGACATAGCTGTTAAAAATTCACATTAAATTCACAACAAATAATTGTAACAGCTACCTGTATGCGGTATGAAACATGTATGACGGTAGGAGAAATTATGCAAAACCTTTAAGTTCTATTTTAAAACCTGTTCCATCAAAAATATACTTTTATTTCAATATTTTTAATTTATTTAATTTTTTTTACTGTCGCTGTTACCGTTTTAAGTGCAGAGATCCTAGTAAGTGTAGGTCTTTTATTATATACTGTAAAAGATGTAGTTGCCTGATTAGAAGTAAGAGGGATCATGATGATCATAATATTACAAGGTAAAAATGAATGAATGAATGAATAAATGAGAACTGATTGGACAGAAACGACCGTGGAAAATTAACTTAGGCCACTCTGGACGGCAAGCACTACCACTAAGCAGTTAATAAAAGATGAATGGGGCAGACGTAGCAACCACTCGCGATTTATCGCCTTAAAATTATGGATAATAAATGCATTTGGTTTTGTTTTTCTACAGTCGCCTCTTAGGTCAGTTGGTAGATTCATCTCCAGAACTGCGATTGAGGAAGGTCTACAAATTACGGCTATTATGCTCATATCCGAGTTCTATAAACTCTTTATTAGACTTCAGACCTTTTCCTAGACATATTTCTTGAGTCGCTGTGTGTATACTGTGTGGAAAATAGCATTTATTTATCGTGTTTGATAATTTATTTAATACTCGGCGCCTGTTAAAGTTGCGCAGGCGTAATGTTACAGAACAGCAACTCAGCAGCAACATCTGTAACAGCTGTTATAAATAGCTCCTATATTTAGAGACGAATAATGATGCCTGCGTACTGGAGTCAATCGACAGACAGAAGGAATGGTCCGGCCGCTGGTTAGCTAGCAGACAGAATCGCCATTGCGTTTAGAAGCGACTTAACGTTCGTACAATGCATTATTTAATCCTAATATTACACGTGGAATCGTCGTTTACGTTGATACGTAAAAAGGTAAAGTTATCGACGTACGCCGTCCATTGAAGCTCTACGGCTAAGATAAATTTGTGTTCCTCTATCAACCAGCAACGTACGATATTCATCCAGAACCGTAAACATCCATTTTTATTGATTAGTATTGACATATACATTTTATAATGACAGTCACTGTCCTGTATTGCGTCGAAAAAGTCTCTCACAGCTTTCGTATTATTCCACGAGATGACTTTCAAGCCACTGCAAGGACACAGCCAAATTGTGTTAATGAAAAATTACACAAAACGTTATTTAGAGCACGACGTGCCTATTTTCACTAACGTTAAATACGGAATGCTGTGCAGAATCGATCAAATTAGCACTACCAGGACATTCATTATGAACCATCATGGATACGCAGGGTGACTTAGTCAAAATGTGGATTTAGCTTTAGCGATGGACTATTGTTAATGCGCTCACAATGGAGGTTTCTTCGCGTGAGAATAAATATTTAAATTCGCGACCCCTTACTGTTTCTGCCCAAATGACCACGTACGACAACGAACAACAAAATAAAACCCGTGTATTCTTATTGTATTATTTGTCAAATTATTTCACAACTTTTGCCATTAACATTGAGCAAAAGCAATAACCAGAAACGTTAATAATTTGCGAAATTGGTAATAGACGAAAGGCAGATGGTTAAGCCCAGTATCATCTAGAAATTAGATGACTTCGTTCAAGAAAATAGTTTAGAAAAGTCTGTTATAAGTGGAAAGATTATAAAAACGGAGATATTGTAAGCAGCAACCGAGAATTTTCACAGTAAAAAATCTAATCTAAATATGCAAATCGTTCATTTTGTCGGAAGTCGAAACTCGAATACCTTCATGCTAGTGGATTATAAACTAGACATAGAGCTATAAATTAAACATATTAGAAGGAAAAACTGCAAGTCAGAACCATGGATGTCTGGACATTAACAACAAATACGAAGTATTGATCAAAGTTATCAGTAAACAGAACACAATTAACGAAAGCGGTAAGAAAATATGTATGATGTTGGGCAGTTGCATAAAGCACTCAACAGTTGGCTAACAAAGTAGATCTCTAAGTACTTCTTGATAACGCAAAGATGGTAACAGGGAGGTGGATCTGAGAACCTCCAAAAGATCTAGATACATAATCGGAAGTCCACGTGACGAGATGTCTGCGTATTTTATGCCATTTGTCATGACGTTCAATACGCATGTAACTAGTTTTTCTACATTATGAGAAAAATATATGCGGATTATTGTCACACCTGAAGATGGCAGTTAACATGCCGAAAACGGTAATGTGAGTGTGGAGATGTTGATATAATAAATTATTGTCGAAACGTGCGTGGTTATCAAAAACTAGTTATAAAAAAAATTTGTGAGTTGGAATTATTCTAATCTCCTGGGCAGTATGTGCGGTGTTGATTACTTGTGTAGGTAAAACTGTTTGCCGAACAGGGAATAGTTCCCGGATGCCTCTCTTTCACGAGCAATGAGTCATCCGATCGTAACCACAGCGTTAACGAACCAGTGGATTCTCCCCATTTTCCCGTATGGCTGGAGTGCTAAACGTTATTAAATGTTCAGATATAGTCAAGAAAGCTTTTATCTCAGTAAGCACACTGTGGTCGTTGAGAAGCTAGAACGTAGGGACCGCCACATTCGGTCTTCCGGAGTTGCCCAATACGACTGTAGGGTACTTTCACAGTATCTAGAAGAAATCGAGTAAATGCGTGCTCAGATAGCGAATTTGGTTGCTCTCTGACAGATGTAGGTAGATATTCGAATTAAAGGCGAAAAAATACCCTCTCCTGTCCACTTTGAGAAAGGAATGAAAATAAAACGAGTGCTATTTTGTTGCATCGACAGGCTGTAGCGTTCTCTGTATTTTAGTATCATATTCCTCGTAGATGAGGTTTAAGCAGCAAGTTCATTGACAGTGCGCATGGTACATTGGTTCGCAAAAGCCTCTGTTCTACTCCTAGCGAACTGATATATCTGGTTGAAAAAAAAAAAGGTGGTTCTACAACAGTGACCAGGCGAATGACGGATGTGATAAACCCATCCCAAATATTCCCAGCTGAGAACACCCTCTGCCTCATACTCAGGCCTACTTTCCATGAAGTTGACTTTGCATGTGTCCTTTATATCTCTCCACTTAGATGTCACAAGGTAATCTGATCGATGTGACCATGTCTTAAATCCGATCTCTGGCAACATGATCTTAAATCAGCCAATTTTCTCTGCCATTTCTGAGCATCTGTTAATGTCAGTCCAGTTTTGTGACTGCTTACGATTTACTTCACCATTGTATCTCCAACATAACGCCTTGGAATGCGTCAAAATTTCTCCACCGACATAACATCTTTAAACATTGACAACGAACAGTAGAGTGCTCCACTCATTGTGTTTGGCACGTCTAAAATTCCTTTCAATTTATCTGTCTAGTTTAATCGGTACGTCTTTAGCAGATGTTTTGTTCATGCTCGCAGCTATATTCTTACAGTTTTATGAACAGCTTTTGTCCACTTACTTACTACATTTCAGTCTCAATAATTTTAAAACATCGACAGTCACGAACTGCTTTAAAAAAAAGAGAATATCGAAAACAGGTATTGCGTCAAGCCACCCCTCTCCATCGTTTATTTATTTTTATGGTACGAGCTGGTACAGAGAGCGATTTGTATAGTTATATGCAGAAGGTAGCGCTGGGCAGAGTAATTCGGTTGAATGTGGTGGCCAACATGGCTAGTAGAACGTTTTCTCGAAGAACTGTGGGAGAATTGTGCGGCAGAAATACGAACTTCGAGCTCCTCTGAACTGCTGCAGTCGATGGCAGGCAGTGTCAAAGCTGGAGACTGAAAGAAGTCCTTCGAGTTTCACTGGGCCATTCTTAACGCCGGAAAATTCGTACTCTGTAATTTGTACTGTCTTCGACTGCTAGTAGCATTAAATGTTCGTAGGTTACTTTCTTCACAGTTTAGTCAAACGTAAATCAGTAATTACTTGAGACGTTCGTTTGACCACCATAATGGTTTAAGAGGTATAACATTTTTGCTGATGGGATATCAGTTGTTGCATTCCAACCTGTAAACCTGCGCATCGAGATAAGTGTAAGGGGATTACACCATGATGTGGGTGCAAACCATTGCACAGCTTCGCATTTTATGAGCAAAAGCGGAACAGATAGTCATGTTATGTCTTAGTAATAGAAATAAGTTTGACAGGGAATCGAACTCCGAATATTTAATTTTGTAGTTTGAGAATTACCCACACAACCATCAGTCATGATCATGCTAAATTTAAAGTATAGCCCTCTTGTCACTATTCAGTCGTTGATCTCTCTCAGATAAAATGATAATACGTACAGTATGAATTATATTAAGATGACTCTAGCATACTATATCATTTTGCGCATGAGACATCTGAGCTCGAGAGAACGATCTGGTGGGTTTTGGTAAAGTATTGAGATAATATCGGCTCTAAGCAACTACTGTGTATGGCCTATATTCTTATTCTGTTGGTTGGGGCACACTTATGAGCATTTGCGAGCAACGATAGCGTAAGAATGCCATTAATTGTCATACTACCTATCCAGTTAACTTTGCTTTGTTAAATTATTCTGGTACGCGGTGGCATCGCCAGCATTCAGTTACTTGCTCACGCTTTGGAAAGATGTGTCTTTTCATGCGCTCTTTAAACTCTTGTTGTGGAGTGGGGCATGTGAGGTGTCTCTCCCAGCAATAGCAGTTTCCGTCTGGTCCATTTGCCAAGTGAGTCGCAATTTCACTTCTGTTGCACATGGGTTGTACTCTCGGTTGCTGCAAAGAAGTTCTATTCAAGTAACATACTAGTTGAAACACATAAATTGCATTACATTAGATATTTACTTCTGCAGCGTTTGTGTAGAAAAATAGCTTTTACGAAAGAAAGGTTTGCTCTCAGTCAAATGAAAAGGGTTGTTTTGTCACGACCTGCATACACCGAGAGCAAACTCCAAATTGTCCAATCTCTTCGAAAGCCGGCCCTGGGGGATTGTACGGGCGGCGTCTTTTAATTTTTTGTGCGCCCACGCACACTTTTAGCCGCCACTCCAAGATAAAGCAGGGCCATTAGAACACCCATAAAGGGCGGAGAGGTTTCTGAGACAGTCGAGAAGCGTCTCACACCACGAAGAAAGAAGCTCTGGAGGCGCAGCGGAGAAGTACGTCCATTGTAGAGCGAGTTATGTAAGGGGCGGCCGCCGGTAACCTACACACACACTCGCTTCAGTGTGTACTTGGCTGGTGTGTCGTCAGCGAGGTCGTATCCAAAAGACTGCTGCTCTAGCACGGACAAGGAGCCACCGATAGTGGGCGTTTATTTAAAAAAGAAAAAAAGAAAAAAAGAAAAAGCGCGTAGTTTTTAGAACTACCTGGTTCCACGCCGAAAGTAAGGCTTGTAGCAGGACAGATACAGCAATAGGCGTTAATATTTTAGTAGATCAGCCTAAAAGCAGCGTTACAACACACAACAACGTGTCCCTTGTTTACTAACGAGCTGGCACATTCTGGCAAATAAAGACTTACTGTGCACAGTTGCCAGACAAAACTTTACATATCTTAGCTTTGCTCTCATTTCTTCATAGACT
Organism: Schistocerca serialis cubense; assembly: GCF_023864345.2. NCBI lineage: Eukaryota > Metazoa > Arthropoda > Insecta > Orthoptera > Acrididae > Schistocerca > Schistocerca serialis. The sequence continues at coordinate 185,640,814 of NC_064646.1, read as the reverse complement.
GTTCACTGGGGCATTTGGTATAGCTCGATCATGATTCTACATCTGCTTTTACACATACATGCTTCCTCTGCAGTTCACACTTAAGTGTTTGTCAGAGGGTGCATTGAACTATATTCAGACTACTTGTCGACCTTTCCACTCCCGAATTGCACGTGGGAAAAACGAACACCTAAACCCTCCTATACGAGCTCTGACTTCTTATAATTTATTGCGGTGATGAGTTCTCCTTTTCTAGGTGGGACTAAAAATAATATTTTGGCATTCGCAGGAGAAAGTGAAATTTCGAGATAACATCTTGCCGCAAGGAAAAGCGCCTTTGTTTTTGTTTTAATGATTTCCATCGCAAGTCACTTTTCATATCCGTGACGTTCTCTTGCCCGCATCTCGTGGTCGTGCGGTAGCGTTCTCGCTTCCCACGCCCGGGTTCCCGGGTTCGATTCCCGGAGGGGTCAGGGTCAGGGATTTTCTCTGCCTCGTGATGGCTGGGTGTTGTGTGCTGTCCTTAGGTTAGTTAGGTTTAAGTAGTTCTAAGTTCTAGGGGACTTATGACCACAGCAGTTGAGTCCCATAGTGCTCAGAGCCATTTGAATCATTTGACGTTCTCTCCCTGTTTCGCCATAATACAAAACGAGTTGCCGTTCTTTCAAATCTTTGACGTCCTACATAGTAAAAATTCCACCATACCGCGCAGCAATTAGAAGACGACGGACAATTGCAGTTTAGGCGGTCTCTTTAGTACTCTACTACTTTACACTTCTTTTACAATGTATGAAAATACTTTTTTTTCTAATGAAATTTCTTTCATGGATTTTCATCAGTCCTGTGTAATTAGGCGAACTATGGAAAATATAAATTTGTTGAAGTCATGAGCATCTACAACTTGTTTCTTGTGATTGCGCACATTTTACTTGTATGATATTTTTGGCAAAAGTTTCCAAATTTCTTGTAGAAAACAGTATTTTTGTTCCTCAAGGTGTCAGTGAGGCAAAGATTGCTGATAATTTTCCTCATTTTCATGAAGAAAATCATTTTGTTGGTAAATCTTCGAAATATACCCTAAACTGTATAGCAACGGTGTATCGACAAGGAGAATGAGAACCGTTAAATCACCACGATTATCTTTTTCAAAAGGCATTCAGCACTTACCACTGAAAACTATTGCTACTAACAACAGATACACTTGTCTTTCTCAAACACTGTGTCTACAGAGCAGTCAAAAGTAGAACCTGCTAGTTTCTGACAATTTGAGAAAGACGAATCGAGGGAAGAAGAATAAGGCTTAACCACTCGTCGACGACCGGGTCATTAGAGACGGAAGAAAGGACTGAGAAGGAAACACTTTGTTTAAGAGATTTAGAGAAACCAAAGAAACAAATCTGAATGGCTAGACGGTGACTGGAACCACTGTCTTACCGCGCTCAGGGTACCCGCTACACTTAGGAGCGGAGTCAATGCATTTGTTACCAGCAAGTAAGATGAAAGGGTTAACAACCCTCCTTTTGTATACATTCTCAGTATTGTAAAACTTTTCCTAATGATAAAATATAGTTTAGGTCACTTTCTGACAAGGATGATCTCTCAGAGAGAAGACGTCTGCAGCTCGTGGCCTAGTAACTAACGTTGCTGCCTCTGGATCACAGGGTCCCGGGTTCGACTCCCGGCCGGGTTGGGGATTTTCTCTGCCCGGGGACTGGGTGTTTCTGTTGTTTCATTATTTCATCATCATAATTATCATCATCATTCGTCACAGTGGCTAGATTATGGAATGTAGTCAAATTAAATCGGGTGATGCTGAGGGGATTAGATTAGGAAATGAGACACTTAAAGTAGTAAAGGAGTTTTGCTATTTAGGGAGTAAAATAACTGATGATGGTCGAAGTAGAGAGGATATAAAATGTAGACTGGCAATTGCAAGGAAATCGTTTCTGAAGAAGAGAAATTTGTTAACATCGAGTATAGATTTAAGTGTCAGGAAGTCGTTTCTGAAAGTATTTGTATGGAGTGTAGCCATGTATGGAAGTGAAACATGGACGATAACCAGTTTGGACAAGAAGAGAATAGAAGCTTTCGAAATGTGGTGCTACAGAAGAATGCTGAAGATAAGGTGGGTAGATCACCTAACTAATGAGGAGGTATTGAATAGGATTGGGGAGAAGAGAAGTTTGTGGCACAACTTGACTAGAAGAAGGGATCGGTTGGTAGGACATGTTTTGAGGCTTCAAGGGATCACAAATTTAGCATTGGAGGGCAGCGTGGAGGGTAAAAATCGTAGAGGGAGACCAAGAGATCAATACACTAAGCAGATTCAGAAGGATGTAGGTTGCAGTAGGTACTGGGAGATGAAGAAGCTTGCACAGGATAGAGTAGCATGGAGAGCTGCATCAAACCAGTCTCAGGACTGAAGACCACAACAACAACAACAACAATTATCATCATCATTCGTCACAGTGGCTAGATTGGATTGTGGAAAAATTGGACTGTGTAAGGATTTTGACTTTGTACGGGCGCTGATGAACGTGCAGTTGAGCGCCCCACAAACCAGACATCATCATCATCATCATCATCATCATCAGAGAGAAGACAGTTCTTGCATTGTCGTAAAGGAGGTGCAATTGCCAGAGTGGAAGCGTTGGGAAAAAATGTCCTTAAGATTTTAGAGGGTTTTCTCCGAAAACCAATCTGAAGTGAACTTTCTGTTTTCGTCTTGCTGTAGTAGGAATCTTATAGTGGCAACGCGTTTTTAAGTGACACGCATACATACAAACAGCACTTCTCATCTTCATAGTATAGACGTTTGTGACTTAGTCTCTAGTAAAATAACGTAATTTCCATTTACAGGGGCAAACGAAAATAGAAGAAGCAAATCAAATCGCCACAAGTAATTGTTGGCCTACTTAAGATCAGTAATAAACGCGATGACTGGAATCGTCGTCTCTACTGGCAAAATGAAATGACCTAAAAAGCTTGGGAGCAGAAAGTATTTTAATTCAAACTGGTGGTTTGTAAGTCTGATTCAAGTCTTTCGTACTTTTCTATTCACCGCAGCAATGTGTTTCACCAGTTTCTTCACGAATGAGTAATTGCGTCTGATGTAAGCATAAAAATTATAACCCAGTAAGTAACAGGTAACCTGTATGTCTGTTAGAAGTCTCAATCATAAGACAGCATAATACACATGACATCAGTAAGAGTGAAGGCATTAGTGTGACTTTATTTTGTTAGCTGAGAGAGAGAGAGAGATATGACTGAGTGCTTGAGGCACTGCACAGATATTCAAGAAGAGCCTAGATCGAATCCCCGTCCAACCATCCAGATATAGGTTTTAGGTAGTTCCCTTACACCAGTTAAAACGAATTCTGGGCTAGTTCCTTTGCAAAGACATGACCAATTTCCTTCCGCTTCCTTGGCCACTCTGTGCTTCTTGTCTGTTTCGATCTCTCCTACGGGGCTTTAAAACATTAATATCCCATACATAGTTCGAGTGAACTACCTGGCATTGCACGTTTTCAAAACTGTTTCACCGTCATTTTGAATGTGGAATAACAGAAGTTAAGGAAACGTACTGTCTTCGTTTCAGAAGAGAACAAGAAAATTTGTTTAACGTCATCGGTAGAACAGTATACACGTTTCTTTAGTGAAGAATATTTATACTGTTATGTGCCGTAAAGCACGAAACTGCCTTATAAGAAATTAGGAATACCGTGACGCCTTTACCGAAAAGCAAGTTGAGTAAGGAACTGCTATCAGAATTTGGAGAAAGAAATGAAAAATGAAATTTATACGCGACGCTCTTACGAAGTGTCGGTGGGATCATTTGTGCACAATCTAACTCTGTATTGATCTTATTTATTCCGATAGGCTGCGGGAAGTAACGCTGTTTTTGAAATGAAGCTTCAAACGCTGTGCACGACAAACAAATGTACGCTTTGCTCTGTGGCATGTGTATATTAGTGGCTTTCTGAACGTTTTCTCACATAAATTAGTGTTTAAAGGAGTATCGTAATAAAGCAAAAAGAAATGCAATCAAGTAATACTGCTCTGAAAAACTACTGCAGACTATTACTTTAATAATTTTTGTGCCCATCTCGGATCCCATCGTCTAACAAAATAAATTTTATAATATGACTTGTGTACTGCCTCTGTGTGAAGGCAGTAGCGTGGCAACTGTCTCGTTCTCGTAACTGTCATGTGACGCTCAGAGAAACATGTGACGATCCACGTACTGTTAATTTTAGGAATGATACTAGGTCAGAAACACAGTGGATTATTCCACCGGCAACTTCCATGCAACTTGTATTCATTCACAAATGGAAGGACGTGACTGGAGTAAACATTTACGACGTAATGGCGGACATTAGCTACTGCTATTCTATGAAAATTACCAACGGCACGGAATTTTTCTGTCATTTGTGCTACGTATATACAAATACGTTACCGTTCCTCCTTTTAAGTGCACCTATTATCACCTGAGGGCCGCATGAATTGCTTGTTTTGGCCCCTAAATTGTTTCACAGACGCACTGTAGTTTGAAAAATTCATCTGTAACGAACGTCCTCGTTTATCGTGCTCAGGACTGTTGTCTCCGTTCCCTTTACATACCTAATTACAGGCGGAATTAATGTAACACATTTACAAGAAAATGAAGCTGTTCACAATGAAAATTATCTCTCACTTTCCTGACTATTACTAGCATTTTTAGGCGGCTCTGCAATCTGTAAACAGATATGTAGATTAATTTGTTATAAACGCGAAAGGGTGTTACAGGGATCAACACTGCCATGAATGTTCACTGGAAAACAGTTTATCCTTACGTTATCTTCAGTCATTAGATTTGAAGAATAAGTATTGTCAATTGTAATGATCTAATCATTTAATTAGTGCGAACATAATTAGGTTAACAATAAAGACGCCACAGGTGCCACTACCTCGGCTTCCTCACTCTGTTTTGTGAGCAAATTACTAACTGCAAATGTTTGCTCATTGTCCAGCTACCAAGCTGCTTCAGGAATATGTACGAGAAGGACTTGTTTTGAGCATTTGTGTTATGACAAACTTAACATGTCGTTGACTACAGCAGAAAGTGCGAAGGATGCGATGTGTCACACGCTGAAGGTGGCAAAGAGTAGCATTCCACTCAAGAATGGTCGGCTCCTCGAGAATCGTCCGATATTGCCACATCAGATCTCAACATGTAAATTCATAAGCTTTGTATAAAAATGTATTCTTAATTATGAAGATTTTTCTTCTGATCGTAAGCATTAAACACGAAGATCAGGTGTCATCAGCCTAATTCTTTGCACTGTTGATTCTTACCACATTACATTATGGAATATGCACAGCAGTTCAGTTTATTTTGTTCCGAAAACCAGACTGGTCCCTCTTTTATCTGAGTAAGTACAATGACTCCTCTACTTTTTTATGGTCTTACTTAGTACAACGATTCCTCTATTCCTTTACGTTTTTACTTATTTATTGCTCTTTTCGCTGGTCTAGGTGGTATAATGATCACTTGGTCACCCGGCAAGGCTCCGCATTTGCCAAATATGTATGGAGGCTGTACAGACATCCTAAATTACTTGCACCCCTCTCTATGCTCATACTCTCGTCTCTCTCTCTCTCTCTCTCTCTCTCTCTCTCTCTCTCTCTCTCTCTCTCTCTCCCCGAAAGTCTCCTTCTCCCCACATCTCTATGCGCATAACCTCCTCCCCCTTCTCTCTGACCATATCCTTCTTCTCCATTTCCGTCTGAATGTTCAGTAGAGTATTGCGTAAAAATTAGAAGTAAATCCGCCAAGATCTTTTCGAGAAATGAATTTCCTTTACTTCACGTCTATGGTCACAAATTTTTTGTCGTCATACTACCAGTTTCGGTCTATAGTCACCATCGTCAGGTCTGTTTTATAAAAACGTGGCATAATATTCTGGAGCCATAGTGGCATCGTCAATGGCTAAAAACAAAATCAGAGCTAGCATCGTCAAATGTATATAAATAATGGTATATACAACAGTCATCTTGTCAACAGCACTACTGTTCAAAGCAAACTCTTTTCGAGGGGTCTGGTAACAGCGTCAAACCTTTAGATATTACATATATATTTATGTATGTAATGTATTACAAAAATACATAGCTTATATCCGTAAGAATCTTCATTAGAGTATCATGTAAAATTGGAAGCAAACCAGTCAAGAACTTGCCGAGATTTGTGGTAACAATGCTTCCGCATTTATATGTTACATATATATGTATAAATTACACATATTACAAAAATATACAGTCTATCTGCCTACGTCCATCCGAATGTTTGTTAGAGAATCGCGTAAAAATCTGAAGTAAATCATTAGAGAACTTGTGGAGATTTATCGTAACTACGCTCCCCCTTTATATATTACACATATATATAAATATATTATATATATTACAAAAATATACAGCCCTTGTACGTCCGAATGTTCGCTATTGTCGTATAGAAAATTGTTGGATTTTCCAAAAATTTTCTTTCAAACTTTCATTATCCTAACAATAAAGAACCCAACAAAAATGGTCAACCAAATCGGTCAAGCCGTTCTCAGTGCGGCAACTTATTTTTATTTGTATAGATATGTGAAATTCAGATTCACCCTCAACCACATTTGTAGTTATTTCAGCAAGAAACGACAGCATTTTATTAAAAACCGTGGTATTGTGAAAGAAGTCAGTTTGCATCAATTTTCCGTAACGCAAGTTTCTTGGAATGTATCCTGGGGAACTTCTTTTCATTAATCATAACATCAATAGTGCAATAAATTTATATGTTAATTCTCGATACATAATCGCGGGATATATTTCGTTGATCATTTGACCACGCATTAAAATTAATTACTTGCTTTCAAATACTGGAAAATTTGTGGTGAAACGGCGATTTGTTTTCAGTTTCTGAACGAGCCTCATAGTATCTTTTTTAAAGTGTCATTCAATTACTTTCCGCATAAATTACCCGATAAGATACCGCAGCGCTTAAGACAACGGGTCATATTAGGGCGCAGTGTCGTTCCAGACTATGGCGATGTATACAGATATAAGATTACCGTGGTGTCCCCAAGTTACCTAAGGCGAAACCTGCGATCGTACCTTCTTGTTTACGGAGATTTGCCGTGAAACTGCTTTGTGTCACACTGCTTGTGAATAAGATAGATGACGTAACAAGTAATGCGCTATTTAACAATACGGACGAAAACTGAAGCGGGTGTAAACAAATGTTTCTAGTAATGCAGAATAGAAGTAGGGGTTAATTTGCTAATAATGTGAAGCCGTCTGGAGCAGAGCCAGAGGGTAGCTGAGCGAGAAAACTCACGGCTTTGAACGCCGTCTCAGCCACAAAGTTGTTCAGTAACTGATCTAAAAATATTTTTGATGTCTAAAAATTGAGTATAGATAGATCTTGTATAGTAGTAAATAAAACTACTTTTTTGTATTAGGCAAGGTTTCTGTGTGACTCACGCTCCAGTTTCCCCAACTATGATACTTCTCAGCAAATAACAAGACCAGGAATTTACCTATTCGATAGATCTGTTCATTCTCTTAAAGTATAGTACTTTACAAGTGGAACGTCTCTTCCAATTAGTCCCTCAACATATTTGGTCAGCAACTTATTCCAATGTCTCCGCCACCGTAGCAAAGTGTTCAGCGTAGATGACTGCTATGCTGAGGATACGGTACTCCCACGGATTATTCTTTGGTGGGAAGACTGATAAGAGGTGCACTCAGCCTTGTGATGCCAATTGTGAAGTTGCGTGACCAAACAGTAGCATCTCCACGGTCTGGAAAGTCTGCTAAACGGTCGGGATAGTGGAGTGCTGACCACATGTCCCCCTTTTCATCCGCATGACGCCTCAAGACAGAGGATGACGTGGCGGGCAATAGATACCCCTTGTGCCTTAACGGCCTGGACGAGGAGTTCACTATTTCAATGTCCGAAATCGCTAGGCGCAGCCTTTCACCCTATTCATCGCCAAAAGCTACGAGATTCGCTAAGAAGATATCCGGGTGAGTGCCGGAAACAGATATGCGAACATGCACAACATTTCCTGTTCAAACTGTCACTCACAAAATCATAGCACAGAAACTGGCAAACTGAAGCCGAAATTCTTAAAGGACTCCCACGAAGCCCTGCCAGCTGAGTGCAGTGAGTGGTCAAAATCTTCAGTTTCTTTATTTGCGGACATACAAAGATACCTTTTCTTCGACCATCGGGTCACTCACCTATCACAGTTATGCGTGCCAGTACAAAGATCTGCATCTGGCTTATCACGGTATGTGTTGCCGGTGATAGATGAATGTACAGAGCCACAGAGAGTGTATGTGCTAGTTTTTTCTTGTCTGGAATTAGTAATATTGGATCTGACAATTTATTTTTGAGCTAAAGCAATGCCATTTGTTCTGTTGTACCGCTCACATAGAATGGGAATGTTTTACGATACTACGTTGTATCTCAAACACAAGCGCAGTAACTTTCATTCGACCTTGGATATAATGTTCTTATTCGCGGTATTTGATCCGACTTACGAGGAGTTTCAAAGGACTCTAGGAATGAAGATGTAGTCATGGCGTCCTGTCGAGGTCATTACAGATGGATCACAAGCTCAAAGTAACTACCGTAGTGTTTGCCTCAAACAATTTGGGGAAATCAAATAACGCTTTATATGGATGCTGGCTTTGAACCAAGGGCCTCCCGATGAGAGTTCCTGTCTTAACGACTTTATCACTTCGCTCTCTAATAGAAATTTCTGTCATAAGTTTCGACCACATTCGCAGAGTGGTTCACGTGCATATATGGCTACGTATTCCCATTGTGAAGCAGCATAGCTTTCAGTCACACTTTGGATAATTCGCCAATACATGACAATCGATGCTCATAAGTGAAATCTATTGCAAAGTCAATATTGTCACAAAAGGTAAAAACTTCTTCGCAAAGAAAGTGCGTGTGCAGTTCTGTACACTATAATCTTCAACTGACAAAAAAGGGGGACATGAAGCACAACCTTAGTATTCCGTGATCGCAGTGTAAAAACTTTTATTGTCCCAACATGAACAGTTACAATAGTATTATGCTGCCGTCTCTGATCTTATGGAAGTTGTTATGGAAGCGCCAAGTTACATTACAAATAATGTCAAAGCACAAAAGTTGCGCCACACATATACAAACTTGTATCTTGAAGAAAAAAAATAAATAAATAAAAAATAAAAATAAAAAAAGCGTCGGACGTGATCCTTCCAAGTGTGCCGCACAGATTTAAAAGCATGTAATGCCACGTGGCACATTCATAACAAGTTCTATAAGATCGGACGATGGAAGCATAAGACTGTCAAAACCAGCAATCTTGGAGTAATAAAGGTTTCTATACTGCGATCGGGGAGTGCGAGGTGTGTTCTCCATTTCCAACCACACAGGTCGCCCCAGAGCACAACATATGTACTTGACAAAAAAAGCGCTTAACGTTTAAACGAGACGTAGTAGAACAAAACTGAAAAAAGATCGTGGTCAGAGCACATATTATAATGGTCGAACATTATTGGGATGAAATGTTCATTTATAAGTGTTATTATATTGAATTATTAGAATTGCTTAAGCTGGAAATGTTGTAGCAGATTCAGAACCAGATACCTTTTGTAACCGCAGATACGCAACATTCGTGGTTTCGCAGGAACTGAATTGACAGTCTTCTATTCCAAAACGCCGCTAACTTTCAGCACGAGTCACCGCTGAAGCGGATGTAGATGATTCGCCCACCAATAGCACTATCGCAAACACGCAGAATGAAGTTCGATGTAGTGCAGGAGAGTCTACTGTTATGGAATTACAATTTATTAGAGCAATAATATTGGACTGAAGAAATTGACACACTACAATTCATAGAATGAAGGGAAAATTAATTCCCTTGCCTTAATCACTGCATTCTCTTCTACAACCACTCTGACAGCCGAGTGCGTAAACGTGCCTCCCCCGGGATTCAGGGAGGGAGTGTTGTGTTGGCTGAAGAGCCAACACCATGTTACGAGACGAGGCGAAATGCACGCGTTTTAGCTCACGCAGGCTGGCGAGAGGAAGGAAGGACTATACTGACGTGAGATCTGGAACATGACAAGGAATTACAATTCAGAAAGCGGCCGTAATTAGTTTGATACTTAACTTTAATCCATTAATGATGAACGTCGCTCTTGACGGTACATGATTCACAATATTATCTGTTCAGAATACATTCTTGAAGAATATGGCGCCTTGCTAGGTCGTAGCAAATGACGTAGCTGAAGACTATGCTAAACTGTCGTCTCTGCAAATGTGAGCGTATGTAGACAGTGAACCATCGCTAGCAAAGTCGGCTGTACAACTGGGGCGAGTGCTAGTGAGTCTCTCTAGACTAGACCTGCCGTGTGGCGGCGCTCGGTCTGCAATCCTGATAGTGGCGACACGCGGGTCCGACGTATATTAACGGACTGCGGCCGATTTAAAGGCTACACCTACCAAGTGTGGTGTCTGGCAGTGACGCCACAGGGAGCCTGCCCCGGTTCGAATCCACCTCGCGGATTAACGATGAGGGCAGATGAGGCGGCCAGACTGGATGTGGTTTTGAGGCGCTTTCCCATATCCACCATGCCCAGCTAGGTAAATACCGGGCTGGTTTCCGCGTTCCGTCTCAGATACACGTCATGCAAACATTTAACGGAGTTGTCAGACCTCAACATGAGATTTGTGTAGGCGCCGACAGAAGGGGTACAATAATTCCGTCCGTGCTGGCGTCGGGAATGGTATCCGGCCAGCAGCTGCTACTAACATTGTCAAAACTCATACAGGAAGAAACCGGAAAAGAAAAGGGTGAGTTAGAAGAATCACTCTTTTTTGTTACGCAACATTCACTGAAGTAAAATACTATGTCGGACAATCAGCGTGATGGACTGTGTCTTGCTCCAGATATTGCAGAGTATGCATACAATGAAAGAAAAGTAGATTACTGTTTAACGTCCCGTCGACCGCATGATCGCTAAAAATGGAGTGCAGGCCTGGATTGATGAAATCCCCCTGTCTTTTTTTAGGGAACCAACGCGTTATTGGCCTAGAGCGATTTAGGGAAACGACGAAAACAACGTATATCTGGATGGCCGAACAGGGATCTGAACCGCCATCCTCCCGAACACGTATCCAACGTCTTACCGCTGAGCCTACCCGCTCGGTCCGCGGGTCGGTAATATATCGATAACAACAATATTTAAAAAAAACTGTCGTAATTTTTTTATTGTACAACCAATAGTCTGTGCGGAACATAGAATTAAGTACCAAGTCGCAAACAACTTCTTAAATGAAGACTGCGGAGTCACAAAAAGTCAGCAGAGAAATATATCTACAGTTTTCGATCGAATAATTGCTATATTTACAATGATTTACGAAACCATTTCTCCCGGGACCCGAACGTGATTACTGGCAACACTGTTTACATTAAAAATATAAAAAAAACTTACTTGTTATTCGGCTCAGCAAAGTTTAGATAATATTATTCTTATACAATATCTTAGTCCCTTAGTATTGTGTAAATTGAAGGGGGAGGGGCAAGAAATGAGAGGAAAGGGAAGGAACTAATGATATCAGCTGCATCAGGACTTGTCCAAAAGAACAGATACCATTAATTCATACAGCAGGAATCTAAAATTAGCATGGAGGATATGGACGGGGACGGTGGTTAGGTGCCGCTACGTTGTAATGCGAATCGGCCAGGCAGCGTGCCGAGTCAGACCGCGCACTTTCCAAAAACAATGTGCCTGGGTGACGAAGTAGCTAACGCAACAGCCCAGTAAGAACGAGATCATGCTTTCGACTTCCGGACTAGCACACATTTTCACTCGTCGCCGTTGATTTCACACAAAGTACCGAAGATGCTGATATCAATAGTTCCTTCCCTTGCCTTTCCTTTCTTCCTCCTCCCCCTTGAGTTTACATAAAATGGAACACAGCTCCGGAACCCGCGTGGTGTCCGTTCTTACGGGCATGTCCGAAAGGACAGAAACCACGCATTAATTAATGTAATTACTCTCATAAATTTTGTTCTAGGAATAGTGAAACCAAAACGTGACAGATGGAAAAAGTAAGTTAGCTGTTTAATATTTCAAACGTAATCTCCATAACTCTTAACGCATTTATCCCCTATAAAGCTAAAACGGTCAGTGCCTTCATGAAAAACATTTGCATCTACCTATGGAACCATGATTGTAACCAGGCTTTGTCCGAAGATAGTTGACGATCATGAATGTATTTCTTCAAGGCTCCAAAAATAAGCCTGGGGAGACATCGGAACTGTACTGAGGTTGTGTAAACCCTTCCCAGCGAACCTTCTGCACCGTAGTTGAATCAACCTCGGAAAAATGTGGACGGCCATTAACCTGTAATAGAATGATGATATCTGTCATCATGGGCACTCTGCAAAAACTGAAGCGCATCATCTCGTCCAAATGACCGGGAATGTTGACAGCCGACATAATTCTGTTGTAGGACAAAGTCCTTCCACATGTCGCCAAGGTTCTTTCTACCACACTGGAGAAGTTTCGCTGGGAAGGCCTTACACGTTCTCAATACAGTTCCGACCTCTCCTCATCCGATTTCCACAGTTTCGGAGCCCCGACGAAAGACATTCGTAGACGCCGATTTGCTTCGGACGAATAGGAGCACGCCCACGTATAATCGTAGTTCCATGGGAAATGGCAAAACTTTTCCACGGCGGCACTGACCGTCTTGTCTCACAGTGGGAAAAATGTATTCAAATTTACGGAGATAACTTTTGTAATAATAAACAGTTTATTCACTTCCTTTCCATATGTTTCGTTTTCATTTGACAGCCCCTTATAATATATCCAGAGTATGAATATTTCGCATAATCTATTAAAATATCAGGATTGTAATATAATTATTAATAGAACATCTATTTTCTTCAATATTAAAAACACTTTAGTTATACCTTCACATCGATTTCTTTTCAATCTAGGGTTACAAAACGTTATTCTTAAGAAAATAATTCAACAACTGGGAACACATGCTTCCTCAAGGTTGGCCTACCCTAATACAGACCTATTCCAATAGAAGCTGAATTTTTGGAACTTAAAAGAGACAGACGTTGTCACATACTTGATTAAAAATTCAACAAATTTTTGTATCTCTTTTGATACGAATCGCATATGTAACTAACCGTAACGCTAAGTGCGTAAGCGATATAAATCGGGACGAACGCATAAAAGAAGTCATAAGGCAGCAAATCGATGAGTTAAATGTACAGAGGATATTTAATGTGATGAAGTATGCCTCTAGAGCGAAACACGTAAAATATTATTGCGTGAGTACGTCTAGAATTCTGTTAATATTTAAAATTCTCACCACACTGGATTAGATAAGGCAGTCTAAAAAAATTCAGGAGCGCGTCTTTTCTATTTATAACGTAACAGCACAGCAGTTCGGTAATGGTAGCTCTCAGATTCAAGTATTTGATGAGAAATTTGGAAGAGAACCGAGCGATGTGTCACGGTGGTTAAGAAACGGGACTCGTAGTTGGAAAGAGCTGGCTTCAGAACCCATTTAGGTTTACCACGGGTTACGTATATCACTTCAGAGTAATGTTGGAGAGTTCTCTTACGTCCATCACAGATGGTTCTTTCATCTGTACTTCTCTGACTGAGATAGTACTTCACCTCAGTAATCTCGTTGCCGACACGTCGCTAGCCTCTTCCTGTGTTTCTTTTTTTAGAAGAAAGAAGATGATACATTGGCCAACAATTTTTTGACACGTTCAAAGTTCCATTACTCCCGACAGAACTAAACCTCTTTTACTGATCCTTCATATACCTCACAAGGAAATCTCCCGCTAATGAAATAAGTAATTGTTGACGTCTTAGGCCTCGCTTGTGATTATTTGTACTGGTAAAATGATTGTCTCATATGACATTCACATTTATCAGCATGTTATGTAAGGAGGTCCATTACACCTTATGAAGAAGACAATTTAAAAATTATCGAACATAGGTCATTGACTCCAATAAACCTTTATTTATTTTCTGTCGGGCCTGCAGCATGGTAGATGTCTTGTAATGACACTGTAATAATAGTATTGAACCAGAGCGCAGTTGTAATAGATGTTGTTTTATTGCTGTCGATTATACAGTAACAATAGGCTTATTTCAGCTCTGCGGCCATCTTAAGGATATATCCAGGCAAATATGCTTTGTTAACATTTGCCAAATTATAACTAATAACAATTCTGTTTGACTGTATTGGTGCTTGAATCAATATTGCATCGTGGCACTGTCGCTGTGTTACAAGTTTATTGCTGCATAATTACCAACACACAATCAAATTAAATTGTTATGAGTTGTAACTTTGCAACTATTAACAAAGCATATTTGCCTGAATATAGCGTGAAGATGGCTACAGAGCAGAAATAGTCGTACTGCTTCTATATTATCTACAGAAACAATCTGGTTCAATACCGGTACTGTTATTACAAACATTTGTCTGCAACTGGTTGGCTGACTTTTTCAACCTCTCCAAGTTTAATATCGTAAAGTTGATAAATTTACAGACACGTTTAAGATTTTAATAATCAATGACATAGTGATGTCTGCATCTACAACTCTCAAGAGGGAAAAGATGACAATTATCAGCCATTATTAAAGCTATCAGTGGCTCGAGAAGAAGTTCAATACTCTGAGCCAAAATTTTGATCATTAGTCCAATAACATGAAACCTCAGACAGGTAGAAAAGCAACTTTTAATCAAACCTATAATAATTGATCCTCTACTACTCTTTCTATTCCACAGACGAATTTTTAATTCACAAATGGTGGCCCTTATTTAAAAAAAAATAAAGAAAAAAATTAAGCGCAGTTGCAGGAATAGGACCAGGACACTGAGGCGACAAAAGTCATGGAATACCTCGAAAAATCGTATAGGACCGCCTTTTGTCCGGTGTAGTGCAGCATTTCCACGTAGCATGAGCTCAATAAGTCGTTGGAAGTCCCCTCCACAAATGTTTCGCCGTGCTGCCTCTACAGTCTTCCATAGCAGCAAAAGTGTTGCGGATGCATCATTTTGTGCACGAAATGACCTGTCGATTGTCTTCCATAAATGTTCGATGGGATTCACGTAGGGTGATCGGGGTGGGCATATCATTCACTCGAACTGTCCAGAATCATCTTCAAACCAATCGCAAACAATTGTGGCCCAGTGACATATTTGGGAACATGATGTCCACGAATGGCTTCTAATCGTCTCCAAGTAGCCAAACATAAACATTTCCTATCAATGATCGATTCAGTTGAACAAGTGTACCCAGCCCACGCCATGTATGCACAGGCCATCCCATTATGGAACCGTCAACAGCTTGCACAGTGCCTTGTAGACGACTCGGATGCATGGCTTCTTGGGGTCTGCGCAACACTCGAACGCAACGTCACATCTTACCAACAGAAGTCGTGTCTCATCTGTCCAGGCCACGGTGTTCCAGTCGTCTAATGTCCAACCGACTTGGTCACAAGACCAGGAACGGCGCTGCAGATGATGTCATGCTGATAACAAAAGTGGTCTCGTCGGTTGTCTGCTGCCATAACTCATAAACGCCAAATTTCGCCGCTCTGCCCTGACAGGTGTGTTCGTGATGAGTCCCACATTGATTTCTTCTGTTATTTCAAGCAGTGTTGTCTCTTGTCAGCCCTGACAATTTTACACAAACGCCACTGCTCTAGGTCGTTAAGCGAAGGTTCAAATGGCTCTGAGCACTATGGGGCTCAACATCTGAGGTCATCAGCCCCCTAGAAATTTGAACTACTTGAACCTAACTAACCTAAGGACATCACACACGTCCACGCCAGAGGCAGGATTCGAACCTGAGACCGTAGCGGTCGCGCGGTTCCCGACTGAAGCGCCTAGAACCGCTCGGCCACACCGGCCGGCTTAAGCGAAGGCCGTCGGCCACTGCGTTGTCTGTGGTTAGAGGTAATACCTGAAATTTGGTACTCTCGGTGCACTCCTTACTCTGTGGATCGCGGAACACTGGATTCCCTAACGATTTCCAAAATGGAATGCCCCATGCGTCGAGCTTCAACAACCATTCCGCGTTCAAAGTCCCGCCGTGCGACCATAATCACGTCGGAAACCTTTTCACATGAATCACCCCAGTGCAAGTAAAAGGTAAGCCAATGCTATGCACGTCATACTGCCGCTATATGTATAAGTATATATCGACATCCCGTGACTTTTGTCACCTCAGAGTGCGTACAATAACGTTAAAATTAATCATGTATACATATTCTGTAAACACACTCTTTCCACATTATTTCAATATAATATCTTCTAGATAATCAGTGGGATATGTAACTAACTACACTGACACATTAGGCACCCTCTGCTACACACAATATAGGGCGCTCGCGGTGAACAGGTGTAGACTGAGACCGCGAAATTCTGACGCTCCGGTGAGGCCACGCTACCAGCAGAGGCGGCGCGATTTTCGCATTCCCGGGGCCTCGAACCGGCTACCAGCGTGGGGGAGAGACGCCACGCAGGCAGGTAGGTAGGCAGACAAACGGCGGAGACTGGTCTGTGTGTGGTCCGTGTGTGGCCAGCGCAGGCAGCCGCCGCCGCGGCCGCTCGCTATACGTCGATAATTGGATTCGTGTAATGGATTCTGCCCTGTCCGGACAGGGACGGCGCGGGAGGCTGGCTTTGTTCGCCGCGGTCCGCGATCGGTGCCGGACGCGTACAGTCGCTGCCGCCGCACCACGGGCTCGTGCCTCGACTGCTGCTGCAACTGCCCCATTCAGTAGCCGCCCCGTCGACACTCATATTGAATGCACTAGTTCCATATCATCACTTTCTCGTAGAAATGACTGTAGACTTTGTTTCTCCGGGGCTTAACAAATACACCGCCGGAAGAAAATATAGTCCACGCTTTCAAAGGTTTCCAGTTAACTCAAGGCTTATTGTTGCAACAATGCATAAGAAGTACATGAAATGATTATAGCCCAAGCGGTTCTGAGGTACCATCTAAGGACCCATGCTGAAACACCTATATTAGTACGTGGAGTAGGCGCCACAGGAAGCAATACAGGCTCTCAATCTGGCATCCAGTAGATAGTACAAATGGCGAATGATATCCTGGGATACTTTATGATACGCCAGTTCTACCTGTTCATGTACGAGGGTCGTGAAGTAAGTATTGCCCCCCATTTTTTTCTCAGAACATATTTATTGTTAAGAATCAGAATTTGTTGATAATATTCATCAACATATCTTGTCCATGTCCTATTTTTCTATTTCGTCTCCACCACGTTCTAAGATCGTACGGCAGTGTATTCCCTACTGGTAAAGGCTCTTGTCCTGCAGGCGTAGCCATGTTTTCACTGCATGACTGAAACTCTCGTCATCTTCAACGTGTGTTCCCCGTAACGGCCCAAAGAGATGGTGGTCCGAGGGTGCCAGGTCTGGACTGTAGGGTGGATAAAGCAGTGATGTTCAACACGATTTGGCGATGTGTTCCCGGGTTCTCAGACTTGTGTATGGGCGTGCATTATCGTGTTGGAGCAAGATGTCTGTTGGATTCTTGCCCGATCGAAGACGTCGGAAACGGTTCTTGAGGTTACTCAGTCTTCAGTATGCCTCTGAATTGATGGTTTATCCTCTTGGATCCAAGAGAATGATACCATCACAATCCCAGAAAACTTTCACCATGTCTTTTCCGGCAGAGGCGGTTGTTTAGAATTTCTTCTTTTGTGGTGAATGAAGATGATGCTACTCCATGTATTGCCTTTTTCTTTCCGGCGCAAAGTGGTGCACCGAGCTTTTCTCCCCTGTAACGATCCGTGATAGAAAGTCCTCTTCGCCAGTCTGCAAACGATCCAACAAGCCAGATGAAATGGTATTTCTTTGAATCTTGTGGTCTGCAATGAGCATTCGTGGTATATCTTTGAATATCCGAGAGTCTCCATCACTGCAGACACACTTCCAATGCTGACCAGCAACTGTAGAGCCAGTTGTCCAGTTTGATGCGCCGCTCTGCACGAATAATAGCATTCGCACGATTCAGCATGTCTGGAGCACTTTTTGTTACAGGACGTCCCGAGCGTGGCTGATCATGGAGCTTTGTTTCTGCATTTCCTGAGACTGTAACTTTCTTCAACCATCGCCCAGCTGTGCTCCTATCAACTGCAGTATCGCCATTCACTGCACACAAACATCTGAGGAAGATCACCACAATTTCTTTTTCTGCACACAAGAATTCAATAACAGCACGCTGCTTCTAACGTGAGTCGTATGTAGACGCCATTTTGACGCTGCACTACGGCTCTGCCACCTGCCAGAATGGTTCGAAATTTCACCGGTTAAAAAATAAATAAATAAATAAATAAAATAAAAAATCAAAAAATGTGAAACACCAACAAGGACGTTCGTGTACGTATATTAATGGCTTTTTTAAAAAATATGGGGCATTACTTATTGAACGACCCTCGTAGTTTTGTAAGAGTAGTTGGCTGGCGAGTCGCACAAGTCACTGCTCGTCTCATCATATTCCACTCTTGATCGATTCGAGACACGTTTGCTGATCGTGCTGGCCAGGAAAGTTGCTACACGTCCTGCAGAGCACGTTGAGTTTCGCGGGTAGTGTGTCGGAGAGCGTTATCCTGTTGAAACAACGCTTGACCTTCTTGTAATAAGAATGTCAAAAGAACGGGTCTAACAGCATGCTGCAGGCACCGAGAGCTTGTTAGCATCCCTTCACAAACGCCCAAGGCGAACGAGAGTTGTACGTTATTGCACCTCAGACCATAAGTCCCGGGATGTGGTCAGTTTGTCTTGAACGAATGCACTCTACGAGACAGCGCTGACCAAGTCTACGTCATACCCACGAACAACAACGACTTGCCTGCAGGCTGAATCTACTCTCATCGTCGAAGAACACGGCGGGCAATTCCATCTCCCGAGTGACCCTCTCACGGCACCAGCCGAGCCGTGCACGTCGATGATCTGGCTTGAGTGGAGTGTGCGTGCCAGTAGTCTCACTGCTGATGATCGGTTGGCTACAGTTTGTGTGGACACGTCGGCGGGCGTCTGTGCTGCGCAAAAGTCAAGACCTCGAGTACGGGTGTTAGAAATGTCCACGTGACCGCTGACACCAGAATCGTTGCACAACTGACGTAACACGTCCATCTTGTGTGGCAGTTCCCCGAAAGGACCATCCCGCCACTCGGATGGCCACAATATGACACCTTTCAAACTCACTCAGTTGGCTGTAGGAAGCGCGCGTGCATCTGCGTGGCCTGGTTGTCTGGATGTTTCACACGTTTGCACCACACTGAGCCTTCTGGGTGTGAGCATTCACTATTAAAGGGAATGCTCTGGTAGCTACAGGCACTACGACGTTGAAACCAATAGCAGTACGTAAAGCTACTATTCCCTAGCTGGCATATACCGTCATCGGATCAAAAGCCATGTCGTCTTTCCTGGTGTACTAATTTATTTTTCCATCAGCGTATATGGACACCCAGAGAGAAATGCACGCCTGTGCACGAATGCAGATTCTAGCAAAGCCTAAAGGTTACACGGTTGTAAGCGTTGCGGTACTTTTTGCAAGAAGAACGATGTCACCAGCTAACTCCAGATCCGTAAACCTAGTTGGAATTGCCCATAGGTTTTCTCATGTGTGTACAAATGCGTCCTTGTCTGACTCCTATGAGAATACTAAACAAAGGGGTCTCCCCATCTTCTTTTGTTATGCAGCAACTAGAATCTAGATACAGGTTTCCGAGGACTGCAATGTGTTGGTCAGGAGTTTCATATAGGCTTACAGTATACATACATACAGGGTGGCTTGATAAGTCTAATTAACAAGCAAGAACAAATCTTTGTTTCGTAAAAAATTTACAATATTTCTCGACATAGTCTCCTTTCCGGGATATACACCTGATGCAGCGATCCTGCAGCTCTTTCATCCCATCGAAAAAATATGTCCCGTCAAACTGCAAAATATTCATTGAGTGCAACTATCACTTCCTCATTTGGTGAAAATTTCTTCCCAGCAAGCCAAAGTTTCAAGTTAGAGAACAGGAAGAAGTAACTCTGGGCTAAGTTGCGTGAATAGGTTGGGTGGGGAACCAACTGAAAGCCCCGTTCATGCACTTTCGCCATTGTTATCGCTGATGAATCGGATGGTGCAATTTGTTGGCGAAAGAGCACTTTTTTGCGTGCCAGCTTTGGTCCTCTTTCAGCCAATGCAAGCTTCAGACGGTCCAACAATAAAGGTTCCGGTTATGGTTCTGCCTTTTTCCACGTAATATATGAGGATTATTTCATGGTAATCTCCCCACCCTCGAATAAAAAGCATTGGCCATCACCTTATCAACTGAAAAAAATGGCCTTGCCTTGTTAGATGCTGTTTCATCAGACTTTGTCCGTTATTTTGATAGCTGTTTAGACTTTGGTGGGTAATGGTGGATCCATATTTCATCAACAGTCACAAATCGGTGCAAAAAGTCTTGCGGTTTGCGATTAAACATTGCCATACATTGCGTTCAGATGTTATGCTGGATGCGCCTTTGGTCGAATATGAGCAATTGCGGCACCGTGCGGGTTGTTATCCACTCGTTCAGTAGAGATGCCTGCACTCTCAGCAGTCTTACGAATATTTATTCCGCAGTCTTGCATTACCATATCATGGATTTTGCCAGTGGTTTCGTGTTGCCTCAGTTCGGCTGCCGGAGCACGCTTCATCTTGGATGCTTGTCCAACCTCGTTTAAATTCATTAATCCAAAAGTAATTGGTCTTCATTGATGGTGCAGAGTCCGCATGAACTTCAGCCAGTTCTGTTTTTATTTGTGCGGCAATGCAACCCTCAAATGAGAGTGTTTAGTAGCACCATGAAACTCGGTTTTATCCATTTTTAAAGGTAGTCGACACACTGACAATTTCAGACGGCTGTCAACAATAAATTATGCGCTGTAAAAAGTTGAAATTCCTTATATGAACCTTGGAATAATCAAGCATTCCAACCATGAAGGCACAACAAAAATGTCCCATTCTTCCATGGAAATTTATCAAATTTGTCAAACCACCTTCGTATGTGTACGTGTGTGTGTGTGTGTGTGTGTGTGTGTGTGTTCCGCATCTCCTCCTAAGTCACCACTGATTCCAACCAAACTACTATTGTCTGGAGAGAATCGCTATATGGGTAAGAACCACCTACCTATAAAAGGGGCGAGAGTGGAGGTAAAAAAGTTAAATGGCCGAAATCGCATGAATTCATCCAGTATTTGAGAATGAGAGCACTTAGTCGCTTGAAGCAAATCTTACACATAATTTAAAAGCTGTACGAAACTTTTTCTCGCTGACAACCCCTGTGCAAAATGTTGAAAGGAGAAAAGCTTGTCGCTTATTACGTTTTCGCTGTTCATATACTAAAACTGTAGATCCAGACACGACCTTTTCATTTCCTGCTGCTTTACTATGAACCATATTCACACGTACCCATATGTGTACCTGCAAAATTATATCATTGTACGACCCATAGTTCTGGAAACATGGCGTCTTAAACACGTGAGAAACTGTCGCATTCTACATGACTTATTAATTTCTTACGACTTTGCTAATAACTCTATTCAGAACATCGTTCGCTTACGGTATCCAAATGTATCACTGAATGCACCGGCAAAATTATGTCATTGTATGACACGTTGTTCCAGAGATATGACGTCATAGAGATTGAGTTACAAGAAAACAAAACTACAGGACGAATTTCAATAGAGATGTAGGTGAAATATGTGTACAGACATGAGTAAAATACGTTAAACATATATGAAGCATATCTGATATGTGCGTACTGTGGCAATGCTGTGGGTAAAAAGCTGGTCTTAAACCCGTGAATCGATTTCAACCGAACTTGGTACACATATTACTATCTGGAAAGAAATACTGCGGGGTTAAGCACCAGTAAACTCCTACTGGGGTAGGAATGATAACGTGGAGAGAACGGAGGGGGAGGAGATGTGCAGATGGAGGGAGGGAAGGGTGACATGGACACACAGAAGAGCGGAGGAGATGGGCATAGTGAGAGGGAGTGGGAAATGGACTGAGGCAGGAAGAGACAGAAAGTGAGACAGGGGAGGAGCAGATGTACAGAGGATGGAAAGAGCAGGAGATGGACAGAGAGGGGGGAGGAGGAGATGGCCTGAGAGACGGCAGAGGAAAAGATGGTCGGAGGGCATGGAAGGAGGAAAAAGAGGAAGAGAAGATGGACAGAGAGAGGGAGGTGGAGATGAGCAGGGAAAGGGGGAGGAGAAGAAAGAGTGAGTGAGGAGGAGACGGACAGAGGAGATGGGATCATAACGGGGAGTTGGGGAGGAGGATATGGACAGTTTTGGGGGGGGGGGGGAGGGTTGAAGAGCAACTAAACCGGAGGGGGGGGGGACTGGAAGGAACAGAGGGACAGAGGGTGTCAGGAGGAGCAGATATACAGAGAGCTGGACAGGAGATAGACAGAGAGTGGGGGTGGAAGAGGTGGTCAAGAGAGGGCGGAGAAGGTGACGGGCTTATGGAATAAATTCGTACCCAGACAACGGTGGCTACTTACATTGTTCGGCAATAGTTCTTGGTGTATACTGTGACACGCTTTTGGATAGGAATGAAGTGTAGCTGCAATGGACAGCTGAATTCGTAAACCAAATATTTGTTCTGAGCACGATCTCCCAATTCGGAATCCAGCCTGTTCTTCAAGTAATCGACAAAAAGCTAATGATTAGTATGGCGCTAACTTTTCTTAAGAAATTCAGTAAGCTAAACGTCCACGTTTTAATTTAAGTTGATTATAGGATTCCGTGAGACCATTCGCGCCAAAGCTATTTGGTCATGGAACGTACACCGATGAGCTGAAATATATGAACAACGCCCAAGGCCAGGTTGAAAGCTGTGAGGGAGATTTATGGGCACGCGACGCAGGAGCAGAGACCAGTGGGGAAACGTTCTGCGACGATATGTGCTGCAAGTGGGGAAATCCACTGAAATACGTGACTTCGGAGAAGGGCTTGGCCTGGCGCCTGCTGTTGGCATTTCTGAAACGGCGAAGTTGTTCGTCTGTTCGTGTGCTGCTGTCATGAGCGTTACGGAAAGTGATTGAAAGAAAGTAAAACCACGAGTTGGGCCGGCCGCTGTGACAGAGCTGTTCTGGGCGCTTTAGTCCGGAACCGCGCTGCTGCTACGGTCGCAGGTTCGAATCCTGCCTCGGGCACGGATGTTTGTGATGTCCTTCGGTTGGTTAGGTTTAAGTAGTTCTAAGTCTAGGGGACTGATGACCTCAGGTGTTAAGTCCCATAGTGCTTCGAGCCATTTGGACCACGAGTTGGTGACAATGCGTTCGACGCCCACATCTCACCACAGAGCGTTGGTAGGCGACGATCTGAAGCAGATTTGACGATCAAGTACAATAATGGTGAAAGCACAAGTGTTTCTCTATAATTTGAATCGTTCCACATCCCTCACGGCTCTCCTTCGTGATAAGACTTATGAAAAACGGTGTGTGGCTGAATGAGTGAATGAATTAATTGATGTATTAAAGGATGAAAGAAAATTAAACTACGATACTGAATCTTGAAATCAAATGTATACCAGAAGTTTTATCGAAGAAACTGGCCGATGAAAATGTAATCCTGGGCAAAAATGTTTTGGCTAGGCTCACAAGGTAATGTCTCAGGCATTCATTCATTAACGTATGATCAACAACAACAACAAAATCGCCTTAGACATTGATTTGGTTGAGTGGCTTGCGTCTTAGTATACCTCATCCGCGAGCCGGAGTTCCCCGATTTTATTGTATGTACCACGCATTGTTTGTTATTTACTTAAAACTGAAATGAGTGCCTACCACATGATAGAACCGAAATAAAAATAAACTGTTTCTAAAGCGCTTGTACTACATTACTTCTACACCCACGTAGCTACTCTGAAATCCAAGTGCTGGCAAAGAATTCATCGAACCGTTTTCACACTATTTCTCCACCGTTCCACTCTAACAACGCTCGGGAAAAATGAAGACATAAGTCTTCCCGTGCGAGCTCTGATTTCTCTTATTTTATTACAATGTTCAGCTCTCCTTATGTAGGTGTGTGTCAAAAAACATATTCTCTTTCGGAGGAGAACGTGGAGACTGAAATTTCATGAAAAGATCTCGCCTCAACGAAAGCGTTTGTCTTAGTGACTTCCACTTCAGCTCGCGTTATCATAACCGTGACTGTCTCTTCCCCATTCGTGATAGCGCGGTAGTACAAAACGAGCTGTCATTCTTTGAACTTTTTCAGTATCTTCAGTCGGTCCAATCTGGGAAGGATTTTATACGACGTGGCAGTGCTCTAGCAGAGGACTAACAAGCTTAGTGTAGTCAGTTCCTTTAGTACATCTCTTACATCTTGTAAGTATTCAGTCAATAAAACGCAGTCTTTGGTATGCGTTTCCCCATTCAAGTTATTCGTAACCGTGATGCCTAAGTGTTCAGTTAAACTATCAGTCTTTAAATTTGTGTGATTTATCATGTAACCGAAATTTAACCGGTTCCTTTCAGTACTCATGTGGTTACTGTACGCTTCTCATTATTTTTGGTCTATCGCCACTTTTAGCACCATATAGGTATCATGCTTAACCCTTTTTGCAATTCGTTTTGGTCTTCTGATGACTTTCCTAGACTGTAAATGACAGCATTTTTATTATTCTTATACACTTATACTGTCGTTAACTGACCATTATCCGTTTCCCTATCAAAAACAATAGCAATATTTCTGTGTCCATGCGAATGTTCATGTATGTTCATATGTGTGTGAAATCTTATGGGACTTAACTGCTAAGGTCATCAGTCCCTAAGCTTACACACTAGGTAACCTGAATTATCCTAAGGACAAACACACACACCCATGCCCGAGGGAGGACTCCAACCTCCGCTCGGCTAATCCCGCGCGGCCATGTGAATGTTGTATCAGAAAATAGAGCCCATGTAATGTTTTTATTGATAGGTGTCCCTCGCCACTGTTTACATCGTAATTCCTACACTTTTGATGTATTTCACTATGCAGACGTACCACACGAAGTAAAAGGCGGTAATTATTAACACGTATTAGACATATAACAAGAGTAATGACCACTGGATTTGACAATTTCTGCCTACTGACATGACCAATAGTTCTGTATAGTTGCTAATTTTTCTAGTTATAATGTTTGGTTTCACCCACACTCGTGCCACTGGGAATGCTGATTAGTTATTTCCTGATAGTGAGTAATAAGTCTAATTAAAATACAAAAAGAAAAAGCAACGTCATTTGCTTTTCACTCTTAAATATTAAACTTTTGTATGAAGAAGCGTCGCAAGAATACATAAAAATTTATCGATAACTATCTGGCAAACCCGGCAGTATGCATGCTTTCATTTTCCAAAACTTCTGTTGGAAATGTACAATTTCTGTACGCTAGGCGCAACTACTGTGCGTGTTTACAACGCGATGTCGTAAAAGTCTCCTTGGCAACACGTCATCATAGTTCTATAGATGGCCATTGTGTCCGCGTATGGCAGTTTGCGCTTCATAGCTGAAAGCTGTCGAAAGCTCCGCCAGGTGTCAGGGACTTCCTTTAGCTAGCCCGACTGAGTAGCAAAGAATAAATGTATTAAAACTTCATTCGGTGGACCAGTTGGCGGCCGTATCACTTACACAAGGTGTTAAAGGGGCAGTGTATAGGTGGAGCTGTCACTCATACTCAGGTGATTCATGTGGAAGTCTTTCTGACGTGATTTGGCAGCACCGTCGGAATTAACAGACTTTGAACGCGGTTGGAGCTAGAAGCAAGGTGCATGCCATTTTGGAAATCCTTAAGGAACTTAGTAATCCGCGATCATCAGAGTCAATAATGTGACGAGAATACCACATTTCAGGTATTACCTCTCACCACGGACATCGCCGTGGCCGACGGCCTTCACTTAACGACCGAGAGCACCGGCGTTTGCGTAGAGTTGTCAGTGCTAATAGACAAGCAACACTGCTTGAAACAACCACAGTAATCAATGTGGGAAGTACTGCGAAAGTATCTGCTAGGACAATGTGGCGAAATTTGGCGTCACTGGGCTACGGCAACAGATTACCGACGCGAGTGCCTATGCCAACAGAATGACATCGCCTGCTGAGCCTCTCCTAGGCTCGTGATGATATCGATTGGATCCTAGATGAATGGAAAACCATGGCCTGGTCAGATGAGTCCCGGCTTCAATTGGTATGAGCTGACAATAGGTCTCGACGGAGCTGTAGACCGTGCGAGGCCGTGGTCCCAAGTCGTCTATACTCTGTGCAAACTGGTGGTCGGTCCATAATGACGTGGGCTGTGTTTCCATGGAAAGGAATGTGTCCCCTGGATGTTCGTCAACTTAAAGAGCTTTTTTAGCTATTAATGGACGTCGTGTTCCCAAATAATGATGGTCTTTGCGTGGAT
Source organism: Schistocerca serialis cubense (assembly GCF_023864345.2). NCBI lineage: Eukaryota > Metazoa > Arthropoda > Insecta > Orthoptera > Acrididae > Schistocerca > Schistocerca serialis. The sequence continues at coordinate 185,614,301 of NC_064646.1, read as the reverse complement.
GACAATCCGCCGTGTCAGCAGGCCAAAATCGTTCACCATTGGTTTGACGAACATTCTGGACAGTTCGAGCGACGTAGATCCCTGAGACATAATCTAGAGATTAATTTGCACACAAAATCCAGCAACGGCTACACTTTCGATATTATTGACAGCTGTAGAAGCAGCGCGGCTCAATATTTCTGCAGAGAACTTCCAACGACCTGTTGAGTCCATGCCACGTGGAGCTCCTGCACTACACCAGTCAAAAGGAATTCCGATATGATATTAGGAGGTCTCTTTTGACTGTCACCTCAGTGTGTTGATTACAAGGGGTAGTCACAAAGTTTTAATCTTCACCTCGAAGAAACAAAGTTTGTTTGTAGGTACGTGTCGGCTGCTCTGGTACACAATGAAATCGCCACACCATAGTATCGTAGCACGCTGCTAGAGAGACCATAACAGAATGGCACAACCCTTTGATAAAGTTGTGTGCTCCCGTACTGTGGCGCTAGGATTTCAGACTGGAACAGGAGCGCAGACATTTACCGGTGAACGAGCAAACAAACTAATAATTGTGTACCTCTGTTTCTTTGAGATGATAGTTAAATCTTTGTTGGCTACCGCTCATAGCTGGTTTCTACAGTTATGCTGATCACAGCGGAAGATTTTAAAACAAAGAGTATCTGTGGACTGCAAGTACTACGTAGTTGAACTGAAGAAAACAAGGAAGGTAGTTCGCCGTTACTTTCACCTCCACATCGGAGTGCGGAAGCCCTAAATGGGAATAAAAACTTAATATGCAACCTGCAGTAGAAGGCGGCTACTGACCTACAGCTGTCCAGGACGTGTAATTTATTATGCAGTTAACGGTCTTGTTCCATTACGTTGAAGACTCAGCATGGCTTTCCCAGTATCCGATCATGATGTTTATCTTAAAATGATTTGTTTCTTTCTTAGGTTACTGGGTAATTAACATATACGTTTAAGCACAAGAGGCAAGTTTATTGCAAATGCTCGTTAGAGTAGTCGTTAAAGTATCCCAGAAATACTTCTGCTTATAGTATTAATCGCCGATGTGTAATTAATTCCTTTCTCCAGATTTCCCGATAGCGGAAGGTGTTGTGCTGTTCATTTTGAACATAAATCTGAGATACTATTCCAAGTTATAAATCGGACAGCGAAAACTGAATGTGCTCCCATGCCGGGCAAATCCCTATATACGAAATATGAAATCACAAAGCACTTATTCCCAAAAGGTCTACAGTGGTTTCGATTTGTTTTTCGGGATAAGAAATTAATGATTGCTTATAGCACATACGGTTAGATGCATCCTAGTTGAAGGTCACAAATTTTCTATATTGTATGAAAATCCTCATAAAATTTTTTGAGATTAAAATTTGCAAAACAGTTAGATTCTACAGTAGTTGCTTGGAGCTTCGTATTAACATTACGAATTTACCGAGATACACTGTTCGTATGAAGAGGGCACGTATCTCAAGCTATCAAATTCGTCAGAAAATTCAGAATTGCGGGAAAGCAAGACAATTTTTCTTGTCCTGTTACAATTGCTTTCTTACTTTTCTCTTAATGCTCGTACTGTTCGGCAGTTACGTGCAACGCAAAAGAGATAATGATAATAATAATAATAATAATAACAAAAATTAATCCATTATGAGCACAGCACTGTTCAGCATGAGTTTGTCACTATGTCTTCTATTTCGTTAACGTAAACGACTTCTATTTTGTTCACTAGCCGGCTGATGCTTTCATTTTGTAAACTAACCGACTGATAATAAACTTCAGCGAAATGTGACATAAAGAAATCCTGGACAATTACTGGTATGTTACTGGCGGAATGGAGAAAAGAAATTTAATATTTCATAGAGGTCATTAAACGCTGGGTTGCCTCTCGTCTGGTACTGGTGGGGAAAACTAGTGTGAACTATTTAAAAACCATTCCAACTTTCGCCTGAGGTGGTATAGAAAAATCACGAAAGCAATCTGGTTTAGGGTTCTCGAATATTTCGCTGCGTATAGGATGTTGCACCATCATTTAGGTGTCTGTCCGGGAAATTATTACTATAGTAACTATATAGCAAATGCACTCCCTAAATATGACGGGATAATCGAGTGGTGTTGAATGACGTTTCGAACCGTCCTTTCGCTTACACTTACCGCATTGAAAAAGGGCTGCTATTCGTTACACAAAGTGGAATTTTTGTTCAAGTCTTCTCAATTAATCCCTAGTTAGACACAAGACTTCCAGGGCTAATGAACTCTGAACTAAGCGGAAAGCAGGTCGACCCGCACCTTTAGCAATGTTAATGAAACCACTTGGGGCAAACCAACCGTCTGTGCAGGACTGCCTTCAGTCCGGAACCGCGGTGCTGCTACGGTCGCAGGTTCGAATACTGCCTCGGGCATGGATGTGTGTGATGTCGTTAGGTTAGTTAGGTACTTACAAGGGAACCTCCCCATCGCACCCCCCTCAGATTTAGTTATAAGTTGGCACAGTGGACAGGCCTTGAAAAACTGAACACAGATCAATGGAGAAAACAGGAAGAAGTTATGTGGAACTATGAAAAAAATTAGTAAAATATACAAACTGAGTAGTCCATGCACAAGATAGGTAACATCAAGGAAATTTTGAGCTCAGGAGCACCGTGGTCCCGTGGTTAGCGTGAGCAGCTGCGGAGTAAGAGGTCCTTGGTTCAAGTCTTCCCTCGACTAAAAATTTTACTTTCTTTATTTTCGCAAAGTTATGATCTGTCCGTTCGTTCATTGACGTCTCTATTCACTGTAATAAGTTTAGTGTCTGTGTTTTCCGACCGCACCGCAAAACCGTGCGATTAGTAGACGAAAGGACGCGCCTCTCCAATGGGAATCGAAAACATTTGATCGCGGCATGTGCGTCACATGACGGGAAAATGTTGTCGACCCACCTAACTTGTACACTTAGTGAATGGGTAAAAAGATTCTTCTACCTTGCCCGATTTAGGTTTTCTTGTGGATGTGGTAATCACTCCCAAAAACGTGATGAAAACATAAGAGTTTGTCACATATACTGAAAATAAAAAATTAAACTGTTCACTCGAGGGAAGACTTGAACCTGGGACCTCTCGTTCCGTAGCTGCTCTCGCTAACCACGGGACCACGGCGCTCCCAGAGTCCCATTGTCCTGGATGTTGCCTATCTTCGCGTGGACTACTCAGTTTGTATATTTTACTAATTTTTTTTATAGTTCCGCACAACTTCTTCCTCTTTTCTCGATTGATCTGTGTTCAGTTTTTCAAGGCCTATCCACTGTACCAACTTATAACTAAATCTGAGGGGGATGCGATGGGGAGGTTCCCTTGTTAGTAGTTCTGAGTCTAGGGGACTGATGACCTCAGATTTGAAGTCCCATAGTGCTTACAGCCATTTGAACCATTTGTTCAGGACTGCCTTATTTTGCCAGCAAAATTCACAGGGCAGAAAGGTGGGTCTCACTCTAAGCATAAAGCAGGTGAGCCGACTTTCCTATTGTGCGGGTGACGTGACGTGTATTACTTCGGCCATCGGAAGTCTAAGAGATCATCGCTTCTACGCCAGAACTTCCTGGTGATTCCAAAAAATGTGCATAACATCTAACGAGATCATGTCTATAATACAATAGAAATGCTTTATATTTACCATGAGAAGAAAAGAACTTCGTGTTCTAAAGTCATTTTCAGAATATTCGCATTGAAGCAAACAGAAATAGATATGTTCGCAAAGTCGGTAGTAAGTGCCATGTTTTGCAGACTGATGGGGTTCAGCTATCATTTCGTTGACAAAAATGGCGATGAGAGACTCTTCTCTACGAAACTGTCTTTGCAAATACTTTATTTACCGAAACTTCCGAACACTTTGTGAAATCTAGAAAGTTAATGTACGAAAATGTTTTTATGCAGATGCGATGCTTTTTTTTAATGGACTATCTTGTTTCCCTTTTATCCAGAATGCAACGACTTTTATATTAATTCCTTGAGCTGTTATAAAGCCAATATCTTCCATCCCTTTCCTACTATATATCTGTATATCATATACGCCTACATCAAACTCTCAGAGGAAATTTCGAAGTATTTTCTGAGTGTTTTGCTATTAGCTACTAGTGGCCTCAGGTGGGTCGTTTCAGTCTAATAACGTAACAAAGGTTAATTCTGTTCGTTAATGCCGTTACCTCAATTTCTGTAAAAATACTTTTACAACAGTGAAAAGGCCTGTACTATGCCGTCACCAACATGTAGTTCATTCTCAAAACTATTGTTTGTGTTCAGAGCTCGATGAAGGCACCGACAACTAGTGGCACGGTTGTTGTCAGTTGGGTGAAACACTTTCACTTCTAGATCGGGTGTCCTGGCGTACCTCGCGCAGGTGGTATCTTCCACTCTATGAAAGGAGGATCCGATTTCTCGTAGGCGCCTATGTACAGCTGCAAAAGTAGTGTGTCGGGGTTGACGTCGATGCGGGAACAGCTCAGTATAGAATCATTTAGGCATTCTTACACAGCATTCAGTAAACCCATGCGCGAGGTTCATAGCGACCAACACTTCGTCAGCGAACACGTCTATACTGTTTTGTATCACTGTTAATGTACAACTAACACTGCTGAAGAAACCAACTAGAGGCCGAACCGAGCAGTTCTGAATACAAACTTTAGGTCATACACAGAACAGGGCATTACTGTTGTCAACAGCAAGAAGCGTGAGTTGAGTGGAACAAGTTTGTTTTCGGAAAGGACACACTGCGTACACCGATGATATTTGCACTTTTGTGAAGGCATTTGCAGAGCAATGAAGATACAAAGATAAACGGATGTAATAAATAGATTTAAATGTAAATGCTCGGCAACGAGTCACCGGAGACAGCAAGTCCCCAACACCAAGATACTCAGAAAATATTCTAGGTAGTGCTTACCCTGACACTGTTACGAGAAGTGCTTACATCCTGGTTAAGTAATTACGTTCACATAGGGTTTCGTTCACCAACGAGTATTGAGCCTTCTTTTGTTTCGTTAATTTACGTATGGATGTATTATTTGTTTTGTTTTGAAGATTGTCCCGTACCTCGGTGCTGCACAGGTGTAGTTCCCGACTTCACCGAACAATAACGATTTCACTTACTTTTACTCTGAATGTCATGTCGGACTAGTTGCGTAAGATGCAGTCAAATGAAAACCTAACATCCACCACAACGGGACCACGGAATGATTCCATTTGAAAGTAATCGCCACACGCTTTTGAGACACTTATTATACTGGGAGACGAGGTGATCGACTCCTGTTTCGTAGAACGCGGTCGCCTGCTGACGTATCGTCAACCACACCCACTCTTGCACTTTCCCGTCTGACCGACACCGACGTCCACGCCTGTCTTTCTCCAGGTCACCAGAAATGTGTTTTTCACTTGGCTTCGGTAAAATAATGGTAGTATTTCGTAAATCTTCATTCCAGACTGTGTTTTATGCCAAAATTAACGTAAGTAAAGAACCTGCTAAATAGTAGCACGTAAACAGCCCAGTGCTTTAAAAAATGGAGGAAGAAAGATGAGAGGTTAACTTCCTGCCGACAGCGCGGTCATTAGAGATGGCACACACGCTCATATTATTTACGGAGAGAAGTCGCCCGAGTCCTTTAAAAGGAACCACCGCGGAATGTGCCTGGAACTTTATGTGAAGTACAGGACGTTGAGATTTAATTAAGAAACAATTTTAACCTATGTGACTGGTGGTTTCGCTATATATTTGATTTTAACATACATCTATTTCTTTTTAAACTTTGTTTCTGTTCTTTGGGCCCGTGTTGTTTTCAATGCCACAAATATAGTTACACACGTACAGACTACACAGTTTTCTCCTGAGTTCATACGGTAGCGTTACGGAAACTATTAGAATCTTAAATCGTCGAAAATATGACACAATTTTTCTCTTCAGTTTTAACTAGTCAGAGTGATGTGTGTATGACATGTGTAAATGTGATTCCAGATTTTTGATACTATGAACGATGACGAAGTTTGATTTCAGTCGCTTTCGAAAGGTATAACTGAATGTATAAAATAAGCCAGTAGGTAGAGCTAGAAATTTACCGGCAAAAAAAGAACATAAAAACATAATTTTGTAAATTTCGTTGTGAATTACCTGACAGACACCTCCCAAACATAGTGAGAAGTATTATTTGACAGCATCTTCTGTCCAATCGATTCGGTGTTTTAGTTTACTTTTGTAGGTTATGGCACAAATATCTCATAAAATTGTCCTCTAAGTTACAGTAAAATTAGACAGGAAGCTCCACATCACAACGATCAATCTATAAATAATAACTGGTTGTGGAAGACAAGACATAAATGGTATGTTCACTAGAAAACTGAAACTTTCCAATGGATTAAAACTGTGCTGTAGACCGGGGTTCGAACTTGGGACATTCGTCTTTCATGGACATGTGCTCTACCGGTTGAGTTATGCAAGCACAACTCACAGCATTTTTCTGGCAGTACCTGTCTCCTGCTAACAGACTACAGAGAAGTTGTCCTGCATAGCTTGCTGGATATGCCGGGGAACAAGTATGAAGTTTGGAAGGCAGGAGAAGAGTTACTTACGGGAAAAAAAAACTATGAGGCTCCGTCTGAGTTGCTTTTAGATACCGATGTCGGTAGAGCAATTGCCAGCAAATGGTAAAGGTCCCAGGTTCGCACCCCTGTATGACACACAGTTTTAGTCTACCAACGAATTACTAATCGGCGTACACACTGAAAATTCACTCTGGAACTTTGAAGTTATCTTACATGTGAGAAATGTGTCACCTGCAAACTTTTTGCTGACATTACTTCCATATCATACGGAGTATTTATCAAGCAGGCGTGATAACAGAAATCGAATTCAGGAGCGATAGTAACACGTCATTGCAGCCGGTACAAAAGCAACAGGAATGCCTGGAAAACTTAAATGAGAATCCTTGGAAGAAAAACATTGTTCTTGAAAAATCGTGGTCGGCACATTTAAAGAAACTGTACAGGACGAAGAATATGCGACCGATATGCAGCGGTCATCTGTTGTTTCAAGAAAGTAACATGAAAATAAGAGATAAAGGCACGTACAAAGGCACAGTCATCTTTCATTCTCTCCATACGCGAATGGAATAGGAAAGAAAATAAAGAATACTAGTACATTGTAGCCCTCGCTATGCATTACACGGTGACCTGTCGAGTATATATGTAAACGTAAATTAAAATATATCTTTACCTACGTGAAGATGAAATATTGACATAATACAGAGGACTTATTGGGTGACTTTTCACTGACCATCGGACTCACTTTCGTGAGGAGAAGTTTCAAAAGGCCTGTCGGGTCATTCAGATTTCCGTGGTTAAGTCGTTTGAGGAAAATGACGGGATGGTTCCTTAAAAATTGATACGGCCCGTTCCTTCCCCAGCCTGATCTATTACGAGCTTGTTATCAGTCCGTAACAACCTCGATATCGACGACACGTTAATTATGATCATCTCTCTTTCCGTACGGAGATGATCGTGTTTTCCATTCTTATTCCACAGCCACACTCTTCCACAGAAATATGGGAACACCGTAAACTTGTCAGGCACAGAGCGGAGCAGCTTTGGTTACGGAATGGCGCGTGCTCGTAGCTCACACTGCCACACGGAAATCCCGCGGCTTTGGTACATTGTACTTTGTCATGTCAGTCGACTACGGGATGGGAGAATTCACAGATATCAAATGGAGATGGATAGATACGTAGGTAGATAAATAGACAGATAGATCGGTAGATACAAAGGAAGAGAGGTGTAAAGAATAACATCTCTTTCAATCTAGATTAATGATGGACAGCACCCATAACAAAGAGAAACATCTCAGTAGTGTTTGATAATGAGATTAGTAGTGAACATCACGAGCATGTCAAATTGTGTAAGTATTAGGGATAATACTAGGAAGTTATGTGAAATGAGGCCATCACGTAAGATCAGTGTTAGGGAGGGTGAGTGTAAGATGTAGATTTGTTGAAACGGTTCTGGGAAATTGCCATGCATCTATAGAGAAAATCGTATACAAGACGATAGTGCAACCAAGAGCAGCGTTTGGAGTCTCTATTTGGGCGTGCCTCAGGTATCAATGCTAGGACAACTACTGTTTCTTAGATACCGGGCGTAACGGTTATGATCGCAGATATTTCCATTGGTGACTGAGTATGGTGTACTGAACAAGATAACATCAGTATTTAAGTCATTTACAGACTGATATTTATAGCTATTATAAGTTAAATGTTTTTAGGCTGGTTAATACTTCCATGTACATGTGGATAGAGGTAGCCATTATTGCTTATTTTCCCCTGGGCAGTAGGTCAAGCGTTAAAGTGTGGATGCGTTGACGCAAAATGGTGAGTCTATGCCGCCAGGCGTCGCTAACTTTGTGGACCAGGTACATCCACGCAAAAACATTAGTCAGTAAGGCTTGTGACGAGTTTGTGGGAAGTCTGTTAGATGCAGGAAAAAAGAAAAAAAGGAAAAACACTGATGGCTGTACATATTAAGGCACCACATATAAAAGTATCTGTACCTGTACCCGTTACACCCTGTATGTAAGTATGTGCTAGGTGATTCTAAAATTTTTGTTTGCTGATGACACTAGCTAGGTAGTGAAGGATATTGAGTGAAACAGAGTCAGTGTATCAAATAGTGCTGTAGAAGACATACGTTTACCGTCTGTAGCAAGTAAATTTATGCTAAATCACAGTAAGACTCAGTTTTAGCCGTTTCTAACATGCACTTTAACTAAAACTGACATTTGTGTTACACATAATGGGCACATGATTAGTGAGTCTTGAACAATTCACTTTCTTAGGTTTTCAGTTAGATGGTAAATTGTCATGGAAAACTCATGTTTAGTACCTGCTATATTTACCTTTAGAAAGTTATCTGTAGTAAATGATAGTCCCACAACAAAATTAGTCTACTTCACTTATTTTAGTTTGCGTAAGGCATACGGTGCTATATTCTGGTGGTAACTCTTCCTATTCGCAGCTCGCGAGCTCCTTATAGATGCCTGTTCAGTAGTCTAGAAATTTTGAGAGTGACCTCTGAACATATATTTTCGTTAATGACTTTTATTGGTAACAATATGACCTTATTCCCAAGAATAATAACGTTAGCATCCTTTACTAAGTTAATACTAGCGAAAAATTCAATATGCATTGGGATCGGACCTCCTTGACTCTTGTCCAGATAGGTGTACAGTGTTCTTCTGCTGAATCCATTTTCAATAAGCTACTGCAAGAATTACAAAGTCTTTGCAGTAATCCACAGACTTACAAGCCTGAATTGAAAAATTTGATCCTTCCATTATATAGGCGAGTTCTTGGAAAAATAGTTAAGAAGATTCCTATGTTATATTTTTCATTATGCTAGTATATACTCAGCAGCTTTTCGTCTGCATAGGATTTGTGTAAAATTTATTTCATCTATTACTATTTTTTCTGATGCTGATTAGGAACCGATGAACTCAGTAGTTTGGTCCCTAAGAAATTCACGCACATTTGAACTTTTATTTTTTGATGCTGATTTTATGTATTGACTCTTTCCATGACCATGGAAAATTGCTACTCTGTTTGGTTCTACGGAACTAAAGTCACAAAATAAAATAAAAAAAAACTAGATAGTCACGAAGGCAGACAACGGACGAATTCAGAAACACGCTGCTAGTGTCATAACGGGACAATAAGGCCCTTACGAAAGTGTAACAGAAATGCTCGGGAAATTTAAATGGAAATCCTTGGATGACGTAGTTCTTGCGGAACCCCGATGTACCCTCCGCCATCTACTGTACAGTCACTTGTGGGGTGTATATGTAGAAGAAGATAAATAGATAGCAAGAGTATCTTTACATCCGTGCTTAAGCCATCAGCATATGAATAATTCTATGACCATTTATTGTTGTATTGTTTGCCACAAGAACTATACACACAGCTCAACGTTTAGCGCACTGCATTCCGAGACTGTGTAATGAGTCAAATGCAAATCGAGTATGTATCAGCGATCGTTTTCCTGTCATAGCGACCAGCCCTTTGTTTTAGGGGATTCTTCATACTCATCGGAGAAAATGCATTGTCGTTTCCCGATGATGGCTCCAAGAACACAACGTATAGTTGAAATACAGGTACACAAGGAGAAAATTTTACACCTTTGGTAAATGTAGGATGCGGATTGTTTTCGTCTTTTAGGGAAATTGGTGATTGAGAGAGTGTAAGGGCAGTGGGTCGCAGAATGAAAAAAATAGTGCGAACATAGATGTGCTAAGTCTGCTTAGTAAGTGAACTCTTCCTGAAGGAGTAAACACTGAAAGAAGGAGGTCTGTGTTTATCGTCTCGTTGACGACATTTATTACAGACTGAGTGCTTGCACGGATTATCTAAGAATGGTATAGAATCTCGGCCAAGTTCTCTTCATTGGAACGTTGTCGATTTAGGTAAACCACAGAAAATATGAATCTAAGAAAGTTTATTTTTATCTAAATAAATAAGTGATACACACACAAGAAATTGAGGATATATTGCGATCAGTTTGACTTTAGGTAAGGTAAAGGCATAAGAGAGACTGTCCTAATGTAGCACTTGTTAATGGAAGCAAGATTTAAGAAAGTGCGACCCAGAAAAAGCGTTCAACGATTTACAGTGGTGCAACAAGTTCGAAATTATGAGGAAAATAGGTGTCAGCTGTACGTAAATACCGGTAATATGAAATGCGTACAAAAAGCAAGAGGGAATAATAAGTACTAAAGACCAAGAACTAGGTGTTCGGATTACGAATGTTGTAAGACGGGGGTGCATTTCTTCGCCCCTACTGTTCAATGGATACATCGAGGAAGCAAAGACGAAAAAAATAAAAAAAATAAAGGTTCAATAGTCTGATTAAAATTCTGGGCGAAGGTACATCAGCGAAGAGAATCCGTAGGACCTGTAGAACGGAATGAATGAGGACACACTATGGATCAGGATAAACGGAAGGAAGACGAAAGTCGTGAAGTGTCACAGCAATGAGATAAGCGATAACTTAACGTCAAAATTTGGGACTGGGATTTAAAGTAATTTTGCTGCCTAGTAACCAAAATAACACATGATGGATGAAGCATAGAGGACACGAAAATTGGGCTAGCAAAAGCAAAGAGGGCAAATGAAGTCTTCTAGCATTAACCGTCGGCCTTCATTTGGGGAAGAAATATCTGAGAACATAGGTTTGGAGTGCAACATTGTGTGGAAACGAATCATAAATGGTGGGGAAAACGGGGAAAGACGATAATCCAAGCGTTTGAGATGTGATACTATAGAGGGCTGTTGAAAAATATGTCAACTGATCAGATAAGAAATGACGAAGTGTTCGCAGAATCGACGAAGAGAGGAACGTAGCCTATGGAAAACATTGAAGAGAAGGAGATTGAGCAGGAGAGCACGTGTTAAGACATGAAATAATAACTTTCGTGATACTGTAGATGGTGAAAAGTGTAGGGGAAGACAGAGATTGGAATATATCCAAAAAATAACTAAGGGCGTTGTATGCAAGTGTTAGTCTGCGATGAATAGGTTGACACTGGAAAGGAAATCGTGGCGGGCCCCATCAGACCATTCGGAAAACTGACGACCCAAAACAACAGACAGGGGTATGCATTGCAATATCTAGTACCTCACCAATACGATCACCTTACTTCAGAAGTGTTGCCTCCTAGTTACGGTAGAAGTGTGAGACCAAGCGCGTTTTAACAGCACACAGTAAAAACTCGGTGGAAGCATCTGTCAAACATAACTGACTAAAGACCAACGACGTCGAAATATTGCTATTCTCTGCCAACAGCAATAAATTAAAAAATTTCGTTGAAATTAATGAATTTCGTTTTCATTCTACATCTACATCTATATTTATACTCCGCAAGCCACCCAACGGTGTGTGGCGGAGGGCACTTTACGTGTCACTGTCATTACCTCCCTTTCCTGTTCCAGTTGCGTATGGTTCGCGGGAAGAACGACTGTCTGAAAGCCTCCGTGCGCGCTCTAATCTCTCTAATTTTACATTCGTGATCTCCTCGGGAGGTATAAGTAGGGGGAAGCAATATATTCGATACCTCATCCAGAAACGCACCCTCTCGAAACCTGGCGAGCAAGCTACACCGCGATGCAGAGCGCCTCTCTTGCAGAGTCTGCCACTTGAGTTTGTTAAGCATCTCCGTAACGCTATCACGGTTACCAAATAACCCTGCGACGAAACGCACCGCTCTTCTTTGGATCTTCTCTATCTCCTCCGTCAACCCGATCTGGTACGGATCCCACACTGATGAGCAATACTCAAGTATAGGTCGAACGAGTGTTTTATAAGCCACCTCCTTTGTTGATGGACTACATTTTCTAAGGACTCTCCCAATGAATCTCAACCTGGTACCCGCCTTACCAACATTTAATTTTATATGATCATTCCTCTTCCAATCGTTCCGCACGCATACTCCCAGATATTTTACAGAAGTAACTGCTACCAGTGTTTGTTCCGCTATCATATAATCATACAATAAAGGATCCTTCTTTCTATGTATTCGCAATACGTTACATTTGTCTATGTTAAGGGACAGTTGCCACTGCCTGCACCAAGTGCCTATCCGCTGCAGATCTTCCTGCATTTCGCTGCAATTTTCTAATGCTGCAACTTCTCTGTATATACAGCATCATCCGCGAAAAGCCGCATGGAACTTCCGACACTATCTACTAGGTCATTTATATATATTGTGAAAAGCAATGGTCCGATAACACTCACCTGTGGCACGCCAGAGGTTACTTTAACGTCTGTAGACGTCTCTTCATTGATAACAACATGCTGTGTTCTGTTTGCTAAAAACTCTTCAATCCAGCCACACAGCTGGTCTGATATTCCGTAGGCTCTTACTTTGTTTATCAGGCGACAGTGCGGAACTGTATCGAACGCCTTCCGGAAGTCAAGAATTTTCTGGCTCTCATGAACAAATAAAGCGAGTTGGGTCTCACACGATCGCTGTTTCCGGAATCCATGTTGATTCCTACATAGTAGATTCTGGGTTTTCAAAAACGACACGATACTCGAGCAAAAAACGTGTTCTAAAATTCTACAAGAGATCGACGTCAGAGATATAGGTCTATAGTTTTGCGCATCTGCTCGACGACCCTTCTTGAAGACTGGGACTACCTGTGCTCTTTTCCAATCATTTGGAACCTTCCGTTCCTCTAGAGACTTGCGGTATACGACTGTTAGAAGGGGGGCAATTTCTTTCGCGTACTCTGTGTAGAATCGAATTGGTATCCCGTCAGGTCCAGTGGACTTTCCTCTGTTGAGTGATTCCAGTTGCTTTCCTGTTCCTTGGACACTTATTTCGATGTCAGCCATTCTTTCGTTTGTGCGAGGATTTAGAGAAGGAACTGCAGTGCGGTCTTCCTCTGTGAAACAGCTTTGGAAAAAGGTGTTTAGTATTTCAGCTTTACGCGTGCCATCCTCTGTTTCAATGCCATCATCATCCCGGAGTGTGTGGATATGCTGTTTCGAGCCACTTACTGTTTTAACGTAAGACCAGAACTTCCTAGGATTTTCTGTCAAATCGGGACATAGAATTTTACTTTCGAATTCACTGAACGCTTCAAGCATAGCCCTCCTTACGCTAACTTTGACATCGTTTAGCTTGTTTGTCTGAGAGGTTTTGGCTGCGTTTAAACTTGAAGTGAAGCTCTCTTTGCTTTCGCAGTAGTTTCCTAACTTTGTTGTTGTACCACGGTGGGTTTTTCCCGTCCCTCACAGTTTTACTCGGCACATACCTGTCTAAAACGCATTTTACGATTGCCTTGAACTTTTTCCATAAACACTCAACATTGTCAGTGTCGGAACAGAAATTTTCGTTTTGATCTGTTAGGTAGTCTGAAATCTGCCTTCTATTACTCTTGCTAAACAGATAAACCTTCCTCCCTTTTTTTATATTCCTATTAACTTCCATATTCAGGGATGCTGCAACGGCCTTATGATCACTGATTCCCTGTTCTGCACATACAGAGTCGAAAAGTTCGGCTCTGTTTGTTATCAGTAGGTCCATTTCTGTGAAGACCAATCTCAGCCAAAGATGGAAAGAAGGGCCGCCGCATTACGTTGCTGCTTGCTTGGCGGCCAGCATAACCACTGTTTCGCAGGCGCGTGCACGGACTGACGATTCACGCACACGGCACGAACACCATGGATATCCAACAGACAACCTGCGACTGTCTAATGAAATTAATTGGGAAGAACTACAGTGTCCTGATTTTATCGCCAGTATCTGGCGGATGACGTGAAACTGCGGAATATAAGGAGGTAGTGAGACAAAGGTAACCGCTCAGGTAACTAGTGTCTACGGAAAAACACAAACCATCTTGAAAAATTTAGTCTGGAGGTTTTACAAAACACAATTATACTATGGAAAAAATAATCTGCAGATACCTGCTTCATGTTTCTCCTACATTATACAATAAATGCTCCTTTTTCAGTTCTATTATAAGCCAGAGAAAAGTTAGTAGCTGTAAACTTTCTCTACGCCATAGCTTCTCGCGCACTGTGTTTATCGCCATTGCGAGAAATGTGGGTGGATATACAAGAGTTTGAGGTACAGTCTAATGTCAGTACAGCTTACTAGTGCTTCCTTAATGTTATTTAACACGGACTCGAGTGAAACGCACCGAATTTTTTTTGTAATGAAAAACACGAACTGAAAATGGGAGGAAAAGTAAGAGCGCGCCTATGGAAGCTGTGCAGAGTAATAATGATTTATTTGCATCAGAATTAAAATAGCAAAAGTCACTGTCTGGTGTATGAATGAGGGTACCTGAAAAAAGGTTTATGACACCGTCCTCCCATTTTTTCACGTATTCTGCGCGAAGAAGTGACAGCGTTTACAGTTGAGAATATGCGTACCTACAACTCTAGTCCTTTGCGTGTTCCGTACGCAGAGGCAGACATATAATGAAGTCAGGTGCTGGGAACGTAAAGGGAAGCCATTTACATGAGATAGATCACTTTCTCGGTCTGTTTCCCATTCGGATGCATTGAGTACCTCTTTATTGTTCTCCTCCTGTACCTATAAATTTAACTGCATCAGTCATTCCGACTTGATGAAAATTCCCGATAGACGGGCAGTATCGAAGAACTACATGTGTTTTTTAAGGCACTTCTCCCGTTGGGAACTTCTAACTTCCCAGAATTACTCCAAAGAAAGGTGATCTGTTACTTTTTTCTCATCGTAACACTAACGTTCTCCGAACGCAAACGTTAAGAAGCTGAAAGGAGTCTCTAACATACAATAAATCGTTGATCCGAAATCAACAAGCCCATGGCAGTTGATCTGTTTATTATCAATAGGTTTCATTTACTTTTGTTAAGAATCAACTGCCAGCCCTGCAGCTAGCATAAATTCTTTCAAATATTCATGAACCTCCATACGTCCATCATCCGATAGCCGACGGGACGACAGCTGTTACTATATCTTTAGGTAGTAGAGACAGCACATGTGGCTGTATTATTTTTTAGTTTTATAATACATTACACTATCTTCAGACTCCTCTACAATACAAGGTGATTATGAGGATACTGGATAATCATTACTACGTAACGATTTCTTACACTCTGTGAAATGTATAGTGATGAGTAGGCCTACCTGGTATCCACATGATCACCTGGTATCCCAGAGGGGCTTGAAGATGGTGTAATATAAAACCGAAATATATTGCAAGTAAAATAAGACCTATAAGTCCAGCAAAAGGTGTCAGAGTCTTTCCTACATAAAGCTCTTCACAAATGTCGCAAACTTCAATAATTAACCTTCGTAAAAATTAAAACACTACTAAATAATCTTTAGCACAAACGGTATTATTTCTCGCATTTTAAAATCCCATTGACCAGCTACCTTGGAAGTGAATGTGTTTGACTAAATTGAGGTAATTTTATCGATCTGCACTTAAAATTACACTTTAAATAGAGATTAATTTGTATTAAAAACCGAAACGTTGTTTTACGTTGACAGTAAGTGATGCGTAATAATGGTGATGATCGTCATTTCCGCTGATTCCACCTACACACGTCAAACCACATAACTGAAAATTGATCTTGCATATGAGAGATGTTAACCGAGAGTTCTTATGTGAGACCCTTCCCACCTTCTTTTCCTTAGCTGAAAATAATGACGACTCTTTGATGGGCCGGATCTCATATTAAACAGTCCGCTCTACTTCTTGGAGTATAAAATGAAAAGAAACCACACCCAAACATTTTAATTTCGCTTGAGACGATTTATCTGTGGTCCCAGAAAGAAACAGTCCTAATACCACGATCCCAACCAAAATTTTTTGGTAAGTTTCCCTTCGTTATCAGGCGAATGACGGAACTAGAAGAACCCTCCGAAATATTTCCAATTGGGATTCCCTTATTCCAATTTCAGCCTGCTGGAACATTGACCGGAGGGAACCGCGTCAATTCAATGGGTCCAATCTCAAATATCATGCTCTGTTGTTTGGAGAAGAGACTGAAAAAAAAGCAAAGAAATGCAATCGTGTTTCAGTAGTTTGTCTTTTACTCAAATCCTCCGCCAGTTGTGATTACAATTCGTAGTCTGTAGCAGATTACTAGAGTTTTATCTTCATCATCAACAACAGCAGCCATTTGACATCCACTGACGGATAAAGAGCCTTTATAGGCTTCCCTACGTGCTACGCTTTCAGCCATCTTGCTCCTGCAAGTTTTCTAAAGTCATTCACTATAAGATTACTTGCTGGGTTTCACACGGCTCCCTAGAAAACTCCATCGACTGCAAGCTGACTTCCCTGCAGAGAGCTTCGCATATATCCGTGTTAACCCAAGTGCTATTTCCCTTGTGGAGGTCTTTGAATGGTACCTACACTTGCCTGTCAGGAGTCCTGTTTGTCATCTGATGCCACAGCCTGTAAGCCAGGAACTCACAGAGAATGACATATAATCTGTGAGACCAAGTAGAATGTCACGCATCCGCTGACTCTTCTGCTACACTCCTCGAACAATTGTAAAGAAATTATTCGGTAAAAAATTGATTCAAGTGTAATAACTTCATTCGTCAGCTTTGTGGTGAACTGTTTATCATTTCTTTAATGGTCTTAGTTATTGTGATACTTCGAAATTAAGTAAACTGCTGCATAAAATTCGAATAGTTTGCAATTAAAAATAGATGTCACTATTGTTGAATTTCCAAAGGTTCATCTCACTAATATTCTAATGGAGTTGAATTTGAAATACAATCATGAAATGGTGTATTATTGAATTAGCAACTGAGATAAAAACAAGTGAATAGTTTATGAAAAAGTCCATTCTCGGAATAAAAATAAACATGTGATTTATTCAGTCACGTTGGGGCAAAATGCACAGCAAATCTCGTTTCACTAGCTACTGATGGCACTTAAAAATTACATTATTCCGTTTAAGAAATCTGTTGTTACTTGAATATCATGGTAGATAAGGAAGTTTTACGTATTAACCATATGACAAAATACTCTCCTCTTTGCATGCTATCATGTGACTAAATCTCGTTTCGATATTTCAGAGGGATTATGAGATATGAAGACCTTTATGGATGTGTAATTCTCACATAACGGCTGATATGTGTGACTGAAACTGAGTGCAACACAAACAATCCTTGTCCTCTAGATTGGAGATAGATATAGATTTCCTCCACAGTTTAAAAGTCATTCAATATGTCAGATAGATTTCATACACAACAGTGTGTGTCCTAACATTTACCAAACGCAAACTCATGGTGAACCTTATTTTACATCCCACACTATTCGAGTTTAATGAAGGTGTTTATTTAATTTCGAAATATCACAATAACTATGCCCATTAATGATATGATAGACGGTTCATCATGAAGCTGACAAATGAAGCTATGAGATGCGAGAGAATCAGTTTTTTTTTTACCGAATAGTTTCTTTAAAATCGTTTGAACAGACTGCAAAGAACCAACTTGTGCACACTGCCGTTGATGCAGTCTAGCGAGCTTACATCTGTCATGCCTCGGTATGCTGTCCGAACTCCCTGCAAGCTAATATTCAAGTTGGCCAGATGTACGGGGAACCTTACTCCGTTTGAGATGGGCTTAAGCATTTGTTTTCAGACATATGTCAAGCTCGATATGGAAACCTATATTTAGTTTACCAAAAGCAGTCCAGAGCAACCTCATTGTTCATCCAGTCGTTATTTTCAGTCGCCAAAAATACAAATTATTTGTCAGCTAACTCAGCAATTCTATTAATACTCTACCGAGCGAGGTGGCGCAGTGGTTAGCACACTGGACTCGCATTCGGGAGGACGACGGTTCAATCCCGTCTCCGGCCATCCTGATTTAGGTTTTCCGTGATTTCCCTAAATCGCTTCAGGCAAATGCCGGGATGGTTCCTGTGAAAGGGCACGGCCGATTTCCTTCCCCATCCCATCCTCACCCGAGTTTGCGCTCCGTCCCTAATGACCTCGTTGTCGACGGGACGTTAAACACTAATCTCCTCCTCCTCTATTAATACTCTGCCTGACAAATATAGTGAACCTCTCAGAAGGCATGGTCAGACGTCAATATAAATTCGTAAATTTACACACTATTGATGGGCATGCGTCGTGTGGAATGGCCACCAAAGTGTATCAGAGTCATTTTGTGTTTAGTGTTGTCACCAGGCCTATTGTGGTATGTAATGAGAGTGAGTAATGTCATATGTTGAGTGATCAGTGTGAAGGGCACAAAGATGCGGTGTACTCGTATCATGCAGCATTTCCAGCTCGTGACAGAGTATGAAGGGGACATTATCCAGATTTTTAAAGCATGCTGGTATGACAGTGGCAGAGTGTTGGACTGCATGGGAATGCGAGGGCAGGCATACTCATTGTCAAGATTCCGATCGACCACTACAAGAGAATATCGCTGTACTGTGCACCAACCATATATTTGCCCCTTCACATCCGTGTCTGCCATTCGAGGACAAACAGTGGAGTTCCTACAATATTATGTGTCATTCCACGCCATTGGTCGGAGACTTTCAGCAGGTGGAATTTTGAATTACTCCCCCATACGCAGGGTGCTATTAAAACCACAACACAAATGGCTGCGTTTGGAGTGATGCCGTGATTATGAAGCATGGACTGCTGAGGAATGGCGCCACATTGAGTTCAGCGATGGATCGTGGTTCTGCACTAACCTGGAGGACCATCGATGGTGAATACTGTGGCGGCCTGAAGAGTGGTTCCTTTCTTCCAATGTTTTGGAGACACACAGCGGTGTTGCACCTGGCGGCATTGGGTGGTGAGCCGTGGGTTACAGCTGATAGTGAATTCCGATGGTACAACCGTGATTCACGGACGTCGCGCTTTCTCACGTGTTACCTCTCATGCGACAATATCATGGTGCCATTTTTCAACAGGACAGTCTCTTCCAGGACAGGAACGTATACCGGCCCCTGATCGAATCCGCTTAGTGGATTAACGGCGAGAGCCGATGTGGTGGTCAGTAAGAGCACAGATTTTAGGCGGTTCCCCACATCTGACTAGGTAAATACTGGACTGGTACCCACGCACCACCTCAGTTACACGATTCGCAAACATTTAGAAAACGTTCACACCCTTTCACATGGATAACATTGCATTGCGGCATGTTCCCTCCCTGAAGGTGAGGGGATGGTGACAGAAAGGGCATCCGGCCACCCCTTAAATTAACCATGCCAAATACGTAGTAACCATAACGGCCTTGCGTAGGTACAGATCACAGGCAAAAGAAAAAAAAGTCATTTCAGATTATTGGATACGCAGTGACGTAAGAGGTCATAAACAACTGATAGTGCTACAAATTACTCATTATAGAAATGAAATACAGCAATAAACGGTGATGACTATAGCGTCAGGCCAAATTTGGCAGCGGGAAGAATCAGCACATTAGCAGCTCGAATTCCAATTATGTCTACTGATTCAGTAGTAGGGAGATGTAAAGCCATGAAACTATGAGAGCACTCTAAGGGGACTGAGTATATGAACAAGACGAAAGCTGACCTACCTTACTTAGCTATACGTCGCAGAAAAAGAATTTCAAATCGCATTTCATTCCGTTTATAAGACATCTGTAGTTAAAAATCAGAAGTATTTTATGATAGATTTACAGCTTGATGTTTGAAATTCGCCTACAATCGTTAGAAATTCTTGTAAAAGTCTATTATTTCTTATGATATTTGCATGGAAAACGCGTGTTTCAAGACATCACGGTGCCACACTCGACGTTTCGAGGAATATCTATATGAGCGAATACAAATATCACTTGATACGGAAGTATCATAAAAGACAATATCATTTGTAGCATTCCGATTTTTTTATAATTACAATATTTATAAAATACATTCTTTTCCAGAGCAAACTACCTCAGGCAATCTTTGATAAACAGTCTCCATGCCTGGTTTGCAAAATCATATTACCCTGAATGCAACTTCTGTGTTGAAGATGCCCAGGTTCGTTAAATGTAAAGGTCTGTGAAAATTTATGTTTTTCCTCTGCAGCAAGGTGCAGTCGATTTCTCGTCTGCGGTTTGGGTGCCACATATTGGCGATACTACGATGTCTTACCTTCTGACTGTCAACGTTGCTCCGAGCCGTTGGTGCTCTTCACGGAATTGTTGATTTTGCTGACTGGTGACGGACACATTAATGTTGCCCTCCAGTCACCTCGCTTCAAATTGTCGCTAAGCAACGGCGTGTGATGCTGTAGAGAACTCTGATAGTTGGGAAGTGTGTCACGTCGAGGTCTGTTGTTTACTCGAAGAGGATCTGCAGAAAATGATAAAATATACAGCGATAATATCATGGGGGGGGGGGGGGTAACTAGGCTGGGACGACCGCGGCAGTTCCCCCAGAGGATAAGGTGTCTCTGGAAAAAATAGAAAGGAATGAGGAAAAATCAAAACAGATAGGAAAAGTGGAAAAAATAATAAAATGAAAAAGTCAAGAGGAGTCTTTCGCTACGTTAAAATAATTAAATATTATTTCGGAAATCGTTATAACATAAAGATATGCGAATCCGTTACCTCTTTTTCCCAGGTCGAAAATCAGTCTGCATTAGGATAGGATTATTAACTAAGACATAAAGGGAAATGACTAGATACTCGTATGAGCAAATGTTTCAGTCAAAACTATGGCGGAGAATCAGTTATGAGGGGCATATAAAAAGATGTGAAAAGTAACATTCGATTAACACTTTAAATTTAATTCTTAAAGGCATTGTAGAGGCTAGGAAGCTAATCAAGAAACAGCCGTATATTTGATAAAAAACTGGGAACAACTAGAAGTTGTTTGGTGACAGCAAGCTACGTCGTTGGTTGCATTTAAAAACTTGGTACGTTTTCTCCGACTGTCTCATGTAAAACTTGTTACGTGGTTTCTTCCAAGGTACAGGTAAAAATAGGCTTTGTGACTGAGGTATTACATTGTGGCAAGAGTGCGTTCCAGCTTTTTATTCTTAAATACTTAATTCGAGTCAAGATTCAACATACAGCTCTGCTGTAGTACGTTATTGCACAGCGCTATTATTACTAGGTTTCTTGGCAACCTTCTGCTACTGCTGATTTACTGAAGGTAATTTGACATAAATAAGTTATAGATGCAGATCATCCTATAAAAGAGTTAAATTTTACAAAAAAAGAATCTTCAGCCATTCGAAAGAAAAAAAGTTATTTCAACTTTGTAAAAGCAGTTAACCTGCAGAAACAAGTTCTAACGCTTTCTTGGACGACAAGAGACTGTGCGGTATTGGGCTGCACGACTCACACGTCTCTCCCAGTTGACTTACACATTGTGCGTGCAGCCGATTCTCTTATTTGGGTCATCAACTACGTCGCTCAAGCCGTTTAATTCTTCTCCGAAAACTGTATCAGTTTAAGGGGGATATTATTAAGCAGCTCTGTATTCTTGAAATAAATTAAGTACTCGTTGGCTCTTTCAGTCAAACAACAATATATTTTCGACTCTCGTCCCAAAATAACAATTATTCTTTACAAACTACAGCAAAATCAACTGGTTACAAGAAAAATGTCAGAATCTACAGTTCATACAGTTACATATGTTCCGCCTCATGCATAAACAAGACATAAAGTAAGAGTCTCTCTATAATACACGCTTCATCTGTCTCTGTAACAATCCTCACGACACCACACACCAAGGAACATTATGCAAACATTCTTTGACTTTTTGATATAACATCCAAGGCTCTGTCGGTAACCACTTGTCGGGGCCGCTCGTCTGACGCAGCTCCTGGCTCCGCGTGACAGCTGTCCTTCCTGCACATGCAGATATGTGTGGCGCAGTAAAAAGGCTCTCTCGCCCTTGGCATTAAAATATAGGGTGTTCGAGAGGGTGGAGAGCCAAGTGTTTCTAGAATTTATCCCGAAATTCTCGAAGCACTACAAAGTCTGACAGTTGAAGTTGTAGAAAACAAGTCTCGTTAATGTAATTAGGGACGTTAGAAAATACATTTATTTTGCATTACAGCTTTGCTTCTAAATATGACATACAGTTGCTCAGCATATTGTGTTGAATGTGTCATGATTTTGTTTTTCCTCGTACCACCGACCAGTAAGTGTCCAAGAGTCTTTGGTTCAAATGGCTCTGAGCACTATGGGACTTAACATCTTAGGTCATCAGTCCCATAGAACTTAGAACTACTTAAACCTAATTAACCTAAGAACATCACACACATCCATGCCCGAGGCAGGATTCGAACCTGCGACCGTAGCAGTCCCGCGGTTCCGGACTGCAGCGCTCAGAACCGCACGGCCACCGCGGCTGGCTCCAAGAGTCTGAACTGGTGATCTTGCTGAGAGAAGAGTGCATTAAGCGTAAGTGTTCTGACCTGTTTTCCCCACATACGGTTCCACTGAGCACATGCCTAAAGTGTCTAAAGGTTTTCTTTAACTACCTTGCTAAATGCAGTTTGCATTTTTTAGATTTTCTTATGTTGTTCCAATGAGGATAGGCCTGTATTTTAAGAAAATTACAAAAATAATTCTCATCAAATTCGCAAACCTTGTGACAACTGTATTTCTTTAACTCTATATAACAAAATCAATGAAATTGAAGGGGGGGGGGGGGGTACCTTTGTAACAAGTAATATTCCATATTTAGAATACCTCACTTCACTAAACAAAATTTTACTTCCAACAAAATTAAAGGATTAAGCTAATAAAATTCCATATATGTGGAAATTAAATGTCACATTGCGTATTTGTATAAGGTTATGTTACAAAAAGTGTTAGAAGTGTCACAAAGCTAACCACTTTTACTGTAACGTCAAAGACACCAAATACAACACATTGGCTGACAAATAAGAAATCAACTATATACTTAAAGAGAGATTCATTAACTCTCTTAAGGCTCTTACAAACATAATTCATAAGAGGAAGAAATGTAACTAACTCTTCACAGCAATGGATTTTAATTTCCAGATTCAGTCTAAAGATCTGGAAAGAACTATTTCAGCAGCTAAGGCCTTCCACTTCTAAGAGCGGCGATGTCAGGGACAGATGGGCTGTAACAGTTTAACGCTATGTCGGCGACAACAGCCTTAGAGACGAATCGCAATCTCGGGAGGGGGAGGAGGAGGGAGGGCTAAGGATATCGAACATGTCCTCTCGAAAGGATCTGTCCCAGGATTTTCAACAAACGATTTAGGGAGGAAATCATGGGAAATCTTAACCTAGATGGACGGACCATAATTTGAATTTCTGTTCTCCCGAATGCGAGTCCATTGTCTTAGTACTCCAACTAATGGCTCTGGTGTAGTCAGAAACAATTCCCATGAAAGTATCATATGTCAGAGTACTTTACGAAACTTAAAACATCTGTGAAAGTGGGGACATTCACTGGAAACTGAATAATAAACGAATTACATCAGTAGAGAAGCACCTAGACGATCTTCGTGAGAAAGGATGACAGAGTCAGTAACTGGATCTGAAGTAACATTTCCTTTTACTACCTTCCTCCGCAACTAAATACCTGGTTTTGAGGAATGATGTATGTTATAAAAGTGTGCGCAACAGTACAGTCTTTTTTCATATCTACCATCTATGATGAAGATCTTAAAAATGAAGCACTTGAATTTCTCTCTGCGTTTCCAACGCAGCTGATGTTGATACGAACTTTATTTAAAGTACAGATATTAAAAAAATGTCTATTGTACAAGACTTGGAACAGACGTGACGTCGAGTTGCCCAGAAGTATGCACAACCGTCCTAATACACCTAGGACTGTTGTGAAATCTGAGCTTCCTTTTGTCAAATTAAAAACATTTTCAAAAATGCTTTTGTTCTACAATGAGTGAAAAATGGTTATCCATTTTGGCAGTGCAGTTAACAGAGGAAAAACTTTCAAAAGTCGAATTCGGGGAAGATCAATTTGGGTTCTGTAGAAACGTTAGAACACGCGAGGCAATACTGACCCTACGACCAATCTTAGAAGATATGTTAAAGGAAGACAAGCCTACGTTAATAGCTTTTGTAGACATCGAGAAAGTTTTTGAAATGTTGACGGGAATATTCTGAAAGTGGAAGAGGTAAAATACATTGAGCGAAACGATACATACAACTTGTACAGACCTCAGTTATAATAGTCGAGGGCTTGAAAGGGACGCAGTGGTTGAGAAGATACGTGGAAAAAGACACAGTGAGATGAACGGAAATGACACTTTTATTCAAAAGCACTGAACTCATAGCGATTTATGATGGTTTCCTGGACAGAACAAAATGCGGGACGTGGTTCTTAAGAGGCTGCGTGATCAGCACGCACGGAAATGCGTGCTCTGCAACGTGCGCCTATGCTCCCAACAAGTTTGGCAAGGGGTTCTCGTGGTAGAGCGTTCCATTAGGCCGGACCATTCCTCCACAACGAGGTTGACAACTGATGAATGGTCGATGGCGCACATGAACTTACTGCAATACGTCTCCCCACTGCATCCTACATGTACTCGTTGTGATTTAAGTCGGTTTAGGAAGAGGCGGGGGTTGGGGAGGACAGCTACAGGCCAGTCGATTCGCCGAATATCCTCTCGTTCCAAGAGGTGCTCCAACTGAGCTGTTAGATGCGGCCGCACGTTATCATCCACAAAAACGAAGCCGGGGTCAGATGTACCTCTGAAGAGACGCACATGAGGCAGGAGAACAGTGTCACAATAACATTGACCAGTGAGTGTACCGTGTTCAAATATTTGGAGACTAGTACACTCATGCACCATTATGCCTCCCCACACCCTAACACGTGGACCAACGAAATTATCACGTTCTACAACGTTCCTGGGTGCATTACGTGTTTCTTCTCTTCGTCATACGAGAGTACGTCAAGAATTGTCTGTTAAGAACCATGTCCTGCTTTTTGCAATCTCCAGGGTAAAATCATTAAGTCGAGATGACTTCCGAGTTACTATTGTCTTTGAATAAAAGTGTCATTTCTATCCGTCTCATAGCTTACTGTACTACTATGCAGCAGATATTATATATGGTATAGGATTCATCGTGCTACGTTACTTGGCAGTGACACAAGTACCACTGTAAGTTACTTGTTAATTCTCAGTTCTTCCGTAATCAACCTCAGAGAAGTCGACCATTTTGGGCTAGCATCTGTCACCACATCTCTCCAGCAGTTTCCTTGTTCATCGCTGGCCCGAACAGATGCACCGTCAATATTGTCCTTTCATGAGAATTAATTTATGTAATAAGGATATATTGAGATGATTGTATGTGACAAGTTACAACTGTGTGTCGGACCGGAATTCGAACTCAGAACCCTGTCTTCAAGCACAGTACACTACCAGTTACGGGTAATGGGTAACGCATTCTCCGTGAAGGTTACAAAATTATAATTTTTCACATATACTCAGTTTCCTTTCCCTCCCGAAACCGTTTGAACCATCGTAAGGACTTTTTTGCTCTACATTCATTCACCAAGAATTCGTCTGTCTCAGACGCCGTCTCTTCCAACGAATAGTAGGACCTGATGATGTTTGTTGCTCCACTACATCTACATTACGCATCTTCACACACCACTACGCCCGTAGCAGAAAAATCTTCGGTTTGGTGTGTTAGACGCTATGATATCCTTTGCATATATTTCCGTGTAATTACTTAAAAACCGTTGCCATCCTGACGCAGGGTGTATAAGAAATACTTTTAAAATGTGGGGGAAAGCGGGAGGTGAGCTTCATACCATTAAAGCCTCTTCAAAAACTTCCATAAAAATATGTGTCCTGTAATCTTTCCTTTTTCAGTAACTAAGCAACCATCATTTTACAAAAACATGAACGCAAAAACTCATAACAGAAGTTCAAAATACCCTCCGAATGCTTACGCTCACGCACTCATCAAATCGGGAGCTGTGGCGCCCTTTCAAATACCGTTTCATTGTGTCCAATGGTTATGCAGCCTTCCATGGCACATTAATGAAACGTCTCTATATTAGCAACGCGTGCTGCGTAAACCGTTTATTTCTTGTGTCCCCACAGTTGATAATTCAGAGGTCTGAGGTCGGTCATGCAATTCATCCTCTGCTACCTATTCAACCGTGATGAAAGGTATCATCCACACGAGAACCTCAACAATGTGATTGAAATCTGTTGGAGAAGATATCATCAATTGCTACTTCATAACACTTGTCGAATTTTACCTCACAACGCTTTGAACATACTTTCACCAACAACTCAAAAATGAATAATTTTTTCCGGACATATATTTAGATGGACTTCCTTTCTTTTTTTGGTGTGAGAAATCCTCCCCACAGCTTGAAAAAGGGTTCTTCATGCTCTTTCTAGACGTCGGTCCAATAACTGACTTTATTACATTTTTTACTTCTTTCTTTGTTGTTGGTTCACCCCATTGCTCTTTACGTGCCAGTGTGGGCTGTAGACGGTGCGAGATGCTGCTCTGCAACTGAAAATATTGCTAATCAATATAAGTAATTTTAGAAATAGTAAAAAAATAAAGTATGCACCAATTTCAAAATTATGAAAATGATTGTTTCATATTCATGACCTTCGAAAGAAATATAAAAATCTTTAAGAACTTGCACTAAAACGGCAAGGGCCTGCACTGGGAATGGACACTTTGGGGTAGGAGTGGTTGAGAGCTACTGATAGTGCAGGTGAGCGATGTTAGCGGAACAGGAGGGTTGGTGTTTTGGTAATCAGTATGACGCGGGATGGGCGGTGGTAGGCAAAGGTAGGATTTGAACAGGTGTAATGAGGATGGATGCCAGGCCATGGCTATGGATATGAGGAAGAAAGAGTAGTGAAAGGTGGGAAGAAACAAGGGAATCTTGATGTACAGTCGGCTGGGGAGTAAGGTCGACATAGTAGCAGCGGAAAGTTTTGGGGCGTGTTCCGTGTGGAAGAAGGAGTGTGTTAAATTAAATTGCATAGAGAAATTAGCGAACAGTGTATTTCTGTGACGATGGTAGGATGTGAGGGTACAATTGCTGCAGTAAACCAGGAGTCAAGTTTACGGATGTTAGGATATACCGAAGAGTTCAAGTGCGTGAGGGGGCAGGGTGAGACCTGCGAGGGCTGCCCAGAAAGTGATGCACCGGATTTTTTTTCTCAGCCGAAAACAATGCAAAACATAACGTGTGTATTACTTGAAGTCCCCTAAGCGAGCGCCCCAAGTTTCCGTCACTTCCGATAGACAGCGCAGCTGCAGGCCAGTTTGAAAATGGCGACTGTAGGTGATGTACGTTACAAGCAACGTGCCGTCATTGAATTTCTCACTGTAGAGAAGGAAATCGTGGGAATATTCAAAAACACTTGAGCAAAGTCTATGAAGGATCTGCTGTCGACAGAAGTACAGTTAGTCGCCGGGCACGGTGAGGTCATCAGAAGGCGGTTCGGCGTAGCTCCACGATTTGCAGCGAGATGATGATGTCATTCGCGAGGACAGACGCATTATGACTCGGTAGCTGGCGCTGCGTCTGTCAATTAGCAAAGGAAGTGTGGATGCAGTTATCCGATCTCTTGGATACTCAAAAGTGTACAAGATGGGTCCCGCAATGTCTAACAGGGGATCACAAATCACACAGAAAAAACATTTGTCTTGATTTGTTGCAACGATTTGAAGCTGAGGGAGAGGTCTTATTGTCCCGGATTGTGACAGGTGATGAAACATGAGTTCATCATTTTGAGACTGAAACAAAACGACAGTCGACGGAATGTCGCCATTCCCAATCCCCACAGAAGAAAGAATTCAAAGCAACTGCTTCCGCCGGTTAGGTCATGATCACCATGTTCTGCGACTGTGATGGTGTGATTCTCATTAATGTGATGCCAACAGGCGGTACATTAATTGAGAAGCATATGTCAACACATTAACAAAACAAAGACGCGCTTCCGGCGAATTCGGCGCCACAGCGACCCAGAAGGTGTTTTGCTGCAACACGATAACGCTCGGCCCCTCACAAGTCTGAGGACTGCTGAACACATCGCAAAACACGGTTGGATGATGTTACCCCATCCACCTTACAGCACTAACCTAGCTTCCACGGTATTCCACTTGTTTGGGCCACTAAAGTATGACATTCGTGGAAGACATTTTGAGGACAATGTTGAGTGATTTACACAGTGAAGCTCTGGCTCCGACACCAGGACAAGGATTGGCACCCCAGGATATACACGCTCTTGTTTCGCGCTGGAGGAAGGCGATAGAGTGGGATGAAGATTACGTGGGAAAATAGTGTAGATAAAACATCATTTCTTCGTTTGTGTAATTCTCAGTATGTTCAATAAAGAATCGTTGAAGGAAGAAGTGCGGTGCATTAATTTCTGGGCAACCCTCGTAAGTATGTTTGTTTGTTTAGTTTAGAAAAGCAAACCCCTATTAGGAGAATCTCAAATCCACAACTCGTGTGGATGTACAGTATCTGATGGAAAGTATCCATGCACCCCTACGCAAAGAGGAATTGTCCACTCGATGTCACCAGAGGCGGAAACACTTGTATAAAAGGAGGTGGGGATTGCTGCGTTATCGGTGGAGGAGCAGGCACAGCAAAATGTGTCCCTCAGGAGAGCTCAGTGATCACGAACGTGTACTAGTCATTGGATCACCCGAGTAACAGATGCACCATGAACGTTTTAGCCCTTCTGTAGCTGCCCAGTCCGCAGCTCGTGGTCTCAGGATAGCGTCCTAGCTTCCCGAGTACAGGGTCCCGGGCTCGATTCCCGGCGGGGTCAGGGTTTTCACCTACGCCGAGATGACTGGGTGTTGTTGTGTAGTCTTCATCATCATCATTCATCCCCATTGCGGTCGGAGGAAGGCAACGGCAACCCACCTCCATTAGGACCTCGTCTAGTACGGCGGTGTGGGTCTCCCGCATCGTTCCCCTACGCTCTGTCAAGAATCCTGGGACTTCATTTCCATTTTCCATAGCTGCCCAAGTCGAATGTTGGTAATGTGAGTGTGAAGGGAGAACGAAAAGGAACAACAACATCTAAACCAAACCAGGGAGACCTCATGTGCTGACGGATAGGAACCTTCGATCATTGTGGAGGAACTAAACATTCCTGTGTTCCTAAGCGCTACCAGTAGTCCAACTAGCAGAATGACTGTGAGTAGAGAGTTAGAAATTATGGTGTAGGATGATCGAGCAGCTTCTCATAAGCCACACATTTTTGTAGTCAATGCATTGCGACCCTTTGAGATCGCATAAAGTGCGACGCCACTGGAAGGAAGCAAAAAAAGAATAGTGTTTAATGTTCCGTCGACAACGAGTTAATTAGAGACGGAGCGCAAGGCTGGATTAGCGAAGGATGGGGAAAGAAATCGAACGTGCCCTTCCAAAGACACCATCCTATCCTTTGCCGCAAGTGATTTAGGAAAATCGCGGAAACATAAATTTGAGTGGTGTTCCCGAAAGCGAGTCTGGTGTGCAAAACACTGCACCACCTCCCTCGGTGATTACACTGGTCTGCAGATGAATGTAAAAGACTGATTTGGAGTGATGAAGGCAAATGCATATGGAAAGCATCGCACGATCAGGGTGAGTGACGTTTAAGTATATGGGCAGAGTGATGGAACTCGTGCATTGGTATAGCACAGGAGAGAACCGACCAAGCGTGTGGAGTATATTGGAGGGATGTGAACGCCAAGTTCACACGGTTTGTAGTTTTTTTTCTATTGTGACTTTTCTGTTGAATGGATAGTAGACGAAGTTTCCATGATGATTTGCGTTAGTGTGTCAGAACAAGATATGTTAGTGTTTTGAGTTTCTCGGATTTAGTTTGTATTACAAGCAGTAATAAAACGTGCTTATAATAGATACCAGTCTCCGTACTCTTTAGCTCATTTTGGAGGTGGCGAGGTCTACTGTGGAAGGCTTCGGCTCCCGTTACCGGCGGTCGAAAAATAGCGTTAATGACAACCAGGGAAGGAGGAAACGAAATAAAACCTCACGAGATGACAGGGTATGTGATACTACTTCATTCAATACAATATCAAATCAAATTTACAAAGAAGTTGGCAGTACGAGCCCACTTATTAGTATGATGTTGCATACCCTCTGGTGAAGACGCACGCAGTGATTCGATTGGGAAGAGTGCCATAAGGTCGCTGTATCCTCTCCAGAGGTAAGCCGGTTCACTATTGTTTTAACTGATCCTTGACTTGATGAATTCTGGCGCTGCCAGGTAGTTGACTTCCGAGCTGATCCCAGACTATACTGTCGCGTGTACACCTGGGGATCGTGCTGGCTATAGGTGTACCACAGCAGATAGTTCAGAGCGACACGTATGGATGAGCAATGTCAGATTCAGATATGGCACAAAGATACAACTGCATGATAGGAAACACATAAAGATACAAGAGGTCTGTGACGTATCGGTGAGTTGTCAGAGTTGACTCATCCCTACCAGCCAAGCCCCTACGTTAAATCTGATGGCTCTCCACACCATGACGTCACGGGTAACACTGGAACTTTGGAAGAATGGGATCCCTCTCCAGGTCACCAACAGGTCACCCAGGGTTGTGCAGAATCGCTATTCATTGCAGAACGCAATACGACAACATCCATTACCAATCCATTCTTCCAGGTCACGGCAGCAATCCATATCAAGCCATTTGTGTTGTGATGTTAACGGCAACAGTACGCATTGACGGTAATTGCCTTGTCCGACTGTTGTTAGTGTCTATCCATTGGTGCGGGATGAGATAGAATGTGCAGCAAGTCAGTTCTTTCTCTCGGATGGCAAAATGGTTCAGATGGCTCTGAGCACTATGGGACTTAACAAATGAGGTCATCAGTCCCCTAGCACTTAGAACTACTTAAACCTAACTAACCTAAGGACATCACACACATCCATGCCCGAGGTAGGATTCGAACCTGCGACCGTAGGAGTCGAGCGGTTCCGGACTGAAGCGCCTAGAACCGCTCGGCCATCGCGGAAGGCCTCGGATAGCAGGCACTGATGTAAAGGATACGATTTCCTTGGCGCACAATTCGGCAGTCCTTGCTCATGGAGGTCAGACGAGATTGAAATTACCTTTCATGACGAGTATGCCTGCCCTCACGTTCCCATGCGTCCAACATCGGGCCGCTGTCACACGGGAATGCCTCACAAATCTGGATACTGCTGCCGGCCACTGTGGCCGAGCGGTTCTGGGCGCTTCAGTCCGGAAACGCGCTGCTGATGCGGTCGCAGGTTCGAATCATGCCTCTGGCATGGCTGTGTTTGATGTCCTTGGGTTAGTTAGGTTTAAGTAGCTCTAAGTCTAGGGGCCTGATGACCCCAGATGTTAAGTCCCATACTGCTTTGAACCATTTGGATGCTTCACGCGTCAACCATCTGGTCAAATGGAGACCTACAATGAGACCTCTTTCAAACACTGTCAGATGTTGATATCGACGGCATGTCTGTGTGCTCCACAGTAATCACTGAACAGCTGACGCCCTTCACACCCCTCATATGCCCTGCAAGGATTAGTAACGACACTAAACACCACCAACGCTAATGCACTGTTGTGGCCGTTTTACGAACGGTGTTCATTTTTTTCGGATACTGGTTGGTTTCATTCAGAATCCCAATACACCATATTATTCCTCATTCTTATGGCTAGAAAGACCTATTTATCACCATAATCTCCATTCAATGCGACGGTCTTTAGCCACCTTACTGGGAGGGCCTGTATACCCAAATGATACAACTGTACTGGTACACGTCGGATCCAACGTCTTGCTGCATCAACAATTTCTCATTCACGTACTGCTTCCCGCGCAGTGCATCCTCCGTTGGGAGAATGAGAGGAAAGTGGGAAAGAGAGAGATCCTTGCTGTAGGGTGGATGAGGAATAACAGTCCAATGAAGTTTTGTGAGCTCCTCTGGGATGTGCTCGATTGTTCAAATGGCTCTGAGCACTATGCGACTTAACTTCTGAGGTCATCAGTCGCCTAGAACTGAGAACTAATTAAACCTAACTAACCTAAGGACACCACATGCCCGAGGCAGGATTCGAGCCTGCGACCGTAGCGGTCGCTCGGTTCCAGACTGTAGCGCCTAGAACCGCACGGCCACTCCGACCGGCGTGCAGGATTGTCCTGGAGAAGAAGTTCGTTTGCAGATTTGTGGCGACGAACTCACTGAAGTTGTTTTCTCACATTCCTAAGAATACCACCATCCACTTCATAATTGATCGTTGCACCATGAGGGAGGACATCAAAAAGACTTCAGACTTTACCGGCAGAAGGTACGGCTTTGAACTTTTCTGTGGAGGGAAGCTGGTGTGATACCACTTCATGGATTGCAATTTTTTTCTGGTGGAAATGTTGAACCCATGTCTCAGCGCCTGTCAATGTGTGCGACACTAAATTGTCACGATCAGCCTCGTAACGCGCAAGCAATTCCGCACAGATATTCCTTCGTTAAGCGGTGAAGAACCCAGCGGGCACACACTTTTGCGTACCGCAAGTGGTGGATGAGTGAGTCAGCGCTACCAACTGAGAAAGCCAGTTTAGCAGGGAGGTGTTCGACTGTGATTCGTCGATCGCCTCGAACGAGAGTGTCCGCACGTTCCAGCAATCCGAAAGTCACAGCTGTGTGTTGTCTGCCGGCACGCGGGTGATCGGTGTCCGATATGTGTGGCCTTGTTGTGATGATGACAGACACCTCTCCCAACGACTCATTGTGCCTTTGTTCACTTTCACGTCCCCCCAGACATCCTGCAAGTGCTTATGAATATCTGTGGTGCTCTGGCTTTTCGTCAATAGAAACACAGTGTCAGCTCTCTGCTTGTAGCGCACCACCGTTATAGATGCCCTTTTGATGGCTACGTACAGCGCCACCACCTAGCGGAACTTCGTGAGATTACAGGGAAAAGCGAGAATATTCCACGATGTCCCAAAAAAGAATGTGTTGCATTACTTATAGAGCGCCTCTCGCACCTCACACAGAAAATTGCAACACTAATCATTTACAAACCAGCTAATGGTGAGTACGTGTTCGAAGTTATATTGACGTCCGACCATGTCTTCTGGGAGCTTTACTTTTTTTGTTCGGCAGTGTAGACTGACAGAGGTTTCTCGGAGGAAGGTCCGTGTCGTAATATGCCGCTGGGCTCGGAGCTGGGCTACACGTGGAGACCTCTGGCGGGCGACGTCGTAACTAGCAGGGCGTCGATCAGAGGGGGCGGGAGCGTCGCGACGCGCCTGACGGACGGCGGACGTCGCCGGCAGCAGCCGCAGCCGCAGCCGCAGCGTCCAAATAGGTCGGCGCCGCTGCGGGCGGCACTAATTACATTTCCAGAAGAGTGCCCTGCCGTTGCCCGCCACCCGCTGCCTCCGATACAGACCTCGGCCCTGTCCTGGCCGAGGCGGTCGATTTCTCAGCGAGGAGCACGACGGAGTCCCGGCCGTTTCGACAGCGATGTCGGAGGCTTCTTTCCTGTCGCGTCGATGCACAGGTTATGGGGGCAAGAACAAGAGCTCCAGCCCATTCCGCAAGACCTTCCAATTTCTGCTTATGAAATTATGGTACGCAGAGAGAACAGGACCTGAAAGTTAAGACGGGGAATGAGATAGTAACTGCAGTTGATGACCAACCCTCGGAGTTCATAAAGAACGACAAAGGAAAGAAGAATGGAAGATACGGATTTAACACCCCGGCGACTACGAAGTCCTTAGAGAAGTAGCAGGCGCTCAAAATGGAACACTGTCTGAAAAGAACACAACGGTCTAAAATGGAAAAAGATATTCGAAAATCTCAGGAAAAGTTCATAAAGAACGATAAAGGAAAGAAGAATGGAAGATACGGATTTAACACCCCGTCGACTACGAAGTCCTTAGAGAAGTAGCAAGCGCTCAAAATGGAACACTGTCTGAAAATAAGACAACAGTCTAAAATGGAAAAAGATATTCGAAAATCTCAGGAAAATAGGTGGAAGCTGTAGGCAAAGACGGGAGATATGCATTACTACACTGCACAAGTGACAAAAGTCATGAGCTAACGATATACACATATACAGATGGCTACAGTATCGCGTAAACAAGGTATTAAAGGACATCGTGTTGGTGGAGCTCTCATTAGTACTCAGGTGATTCATGTGAAACTTTTCCGACTTTAAAATGGCCGTACTAAGGGTATTAACATACTGTGAACGCGGATTGGTTGTTGGAGCTAGATGTATGGGACACTCTATTTCGAAAATCGTTAGCGAGATCTACAGCGACAAGACTATGCTAAAAATACCAAATTTCAGTCCTTACCGCCCATCACGGACAATGCAGTGGCCGACAGTCTTCACTTAATGATGGAGAGCAGCGGAGTTTGCGTTGTCAGTGCCAGCAGTCAAGCAACACTGTGTGAAGTAACCGCAGTGGGACGTACGACGAACGTCTTCATTAGGGCAATGGGGCGAAGTGTGGCATTTATAGGCTATGGCAGTTGACGGCCAAAGCGAGTGCCTTTGTTAACGGCACGACGCAGCCGCAGAACTTCTCCTAGGCTCGTGACCATATAAGTTGGACCCTAGACGAGTGGAGAACCGTGGTCTGGTCATATGAGTCCCGATTTCAGTTGGTAAGAGATGATGGTAGGGTTCGAGTGTGGGGCAGATTCCACGAAGCCATGGACCCAAATTGTCAACAAACCACTGGTTGGTCCACAATAGTGTGAGCTATATTTATAAGGAAGGGACTGAGTCCTCTGGTCCAGCTGAACCGTTCATTGTCTGTAAATGGTTGTGTTTGGCTACTTGGATACCATCTGCAGCCATTCGCGGATTTCCAAACAACGATCTCATGTCTCCTGGCCACAATTGTTCGCGCTTGGTTTGAAGGATATTCTGGAAACCTAAGGCGAAAGATCTGGCCATCGAGATTGTCCCACGTGAATCCCACCGTACGTTTATGGAACGTAACCCAGAGACCAGTTCGTGCACAACATCCTGCACCGGCAACACTTTCGCAATTGTGGACGGCTGTAGAGGCAGCTTGGATCAGTATTTCTGCAGGATTCAAAGGCTTGTTGAGTCCATGCCTCGTCGAGTTGCTGCACTACACCGGACGAAAGGAGGTCCGACACGATATTAGGAGGTATCCCGTAGCTTCTGTCACCTCAGTGTATACAGGGTGTCTCTCCTATCAGTCATCAGGCGCATTTTACCTAATGTATCGCCAGATACTTGCGATTTCGTTTTTGGACTTGTGACTGCAGTCAGGCAAAGGAAATAGTGCTCATCACGTCTTTCATGCGACGCCCAGCGTCGGTGGAAAGCGTCGTTTTCTATCCTGTTACAAACAAAATGGGTCTATAAAGGGGTATTTTATTTGCTCATTCGACATAGTGGTACCATATTAATCCATTGCGATATTCATTTTATCGACATGTCTCAAGAGGGACAGTAAAACACGGCGAATGACCAGTATTCCAAAGTACTTCAACGGCGACAGCACCGCCCTAGCCCGCACTCACCGTTACCGACGCGCCGGCAGTGCTCCTCAGTAAACGTTGCTGGGGTACTGACTTTTCTTCGAGTTTTACTGTCCTCGTTAATACACACCGACGATAACATATCGCACTAGAATAGTTTGGGACCTTCCAGTAGAATGAGAACGTAAAATTGCGCTTTAAAAACCATTTTTCCCGTAAAGGGAAACAAACCGACACTTTCTGTCGGGACTGGACGTCGAGTGAGGACACATGGCAAAAAATTATTTGCAACTATCTGCCGAGATTCTGGAGAAAATTCGCCTAACGGCTCATAGGTGAGACACTCGGTATATAAAATTGGAGAACAGGAGTGGGAGACCAAGAACGAAAGAACGAGGGTCCAGATTAAGAAAGATGAGAGATAGGGATTGACTCTTTCTACCCTGCTGTTCACTCTGAAGGTAGAAGGTCAATGACGGTCATAAAGGAAATGTTTAGGATTGAGATTAAAATACAGGGTGAAAGGATATCAATGACAAGATTCGCCGATGACAGTGCTATCCTTATTCAAAGCGAGGAAGAGGAATTACGGAGCATACTGAATGGTATGAAAAGCCACCTGAGCACGGAATTTGCCTTGGCAGTATACATATTCAGGATAGGCAGAAACGAGGTTAGCTACGAAATTAACAGCAAACCTGAGGACTATAGAATAGATGATGTGAAGTAATTTTGCTGCATTGGAACAAAATAACACATGGTAGATGAATCAAAGACACAAAAAGCAGACTAGTATAGACAAAGAAGGCATTCCGAGCCAAAGGAACTTTTACAGTATCAAACATTGACCATAATTTGAGAAAGAATTTTCTGAGAATGTACGTCTGGAGTACACATGGTATAGTAGTCGTGCGACCCATTTCACAATACTGCTGAAGTATGTGGAACCCGAACCAAGTAGAGCGAACAGGGGTTATTGGACTTATACAGAGAAGAGACGCACAGATGATCACAGATTTGTTTGATCCGTTGGAGAGTGTCATAAATGCTGGAGTCACTGACCAGGGAGACTCTTGAAGATAAACTATCACGAGAAAAGATATTAAGTGGCTGTGTTGTTAAGAAGAACGACGTAATATTCTTTCGGACATCAGTTCCCCCTTCTTTCACCCCCCCCCCCCCTCTCGCCGCCCATCCTCACCCCTAACTGTACATAATGTGTACGAGTGCAAGTTGTGAAGTATGGACAACGACATATGGAGCTTAATGTCTGGCCATGAGCTGTGCAGAGACAGCCAAAGTGGTTAAGACGACTGCTCGCGCAAAACGGGAAATACGGGTTTGAACCTGGTGAGGCACAAAATTTCATTGTCGTCATTTCCTTATACAGCAGACGGTTGTTCCTAATCGCAGATGTGAATACATTTCCTTGATCCCCTAGAAAGCTTACATAGAAACTGTCGGGAGCCAGTTTTAGATGATGACTCTAGTTATATGCTACAACGCTGAACGTATCGTTCACATAGGGATCCTGAGGACAAGATTAATTACAGCACTCACTGAGGCATTTAAACAATCAATCATCCCGGCGGGTGTAATGAGATGTACCTTCGGTCATGCTCTTCACAGTGGTTTTCAGAGTACGGATGTCGATGTGGAACGAAAAGTGAAAAAGAAACTCAAAAGAAGAGAATTGAAGTGCTGTGGAAGGATGTTGAAAAATTAGGTGGGCTGATAAGAAAAGAAATGAGGATATTCCCTGCAAAATCGGCGAGAAAAGAAATATGTGTAAAACACTGAAAAGAAGAAGGGACAAGACGATAGGACAAGTAATGTTACTTTAAATCCGTCTTGATTGCAAATTTTTTTATTATTCATATGACCGGTTTCGGTTCATTCAGAACCATCTTCAGATCTGATATTTACGTAGCATGTGAAAGTTGCTGAATTGGACGGGTTACTCCTGTAACTTAAATATCAGATCTGAAGATGGTTCTGAATGAACCGAAACCGGTCATATGAATAATAAAAAAATTTGCAATCAAGACGGATTTAAAGTAACATTATAAAATCACTGATTGCTGTTATCCCATGAGACATTATGTCTGTTTTTGCAAAGATAGGACAAGTGTTAAGCTATCAGGGAATAACCTCCATGGTACTAGACAGAGTAGTAGAGGGTAAAATCTCTAGGGGAAGAAAGAGTTTAGAATACATTCCGAATTCTTCCAATTTCGCTGAAAGTGAGACAAACCAAACGAAGGGTGAAAGTACATTCATTACCGAATTCATTCTAAAGGTGAAAGAAAAGAAGCTCGGCAGTTGTAGTGAGTACACAAGCCACAACCACAATTCGCGTATTCGTTTGTCTACTGTTTTTGTTTTGAACGGCCAGTGTCGGTTGGTCGCAGTCAGTGTGCTCCCTGCCGCCGTTGGATAAGCAGCTGAGCAGCAAGTCGTATACTCCTAGCTCACTCATTTGTTACATAGTTTAATTCTTAATTTCTTTGCGTGTTTTTGGTACTTGCATTGTTTAATTCATAAATTTCGGGCGTATTATAGTATTTGAGAGTTGTAGCATCGCGTTTTAGTACCTGAATAGTGTAAATTCGCGTAGTCGTTTGTCTACTGTTTTTGTTTTGAACGGCCAGTGTCGGTTGGTCGCAGTCAGTGTGCTCCCTGCCGCCGTTGGATAAGCAGCTGAGCAGCAAGTCGTATACTCCTAGCTCACTCATTTGTTACATAGTTTAATTCTTAATTTCTTTGCGTGTTTTTGGTACTTGCATTGTTTAATTCATAAATTTCGGGCGTATTATAGTATTTGAGAGTTGTAGCATCGTGTTTTAGTACCTGAATAGTGTAATTTCGCTTAGTCTCCTTCCGCCGCCGAGCAGTGTCAGCAGTGCGCAAGTAGCAGCATTACTGCATTTACTAGGCAATCTTGTATTTTAATAACCGTTTAAATTTTGTCGATTTGTTTGCGCTCTCTGTAGATTAGTTCAGACGTTCTTTGCAAAACAGTTTTTAGCATGGATAGGGACTGCAACTGCTGTGTTCGGATGCAGGCTGAGTTGGCATCCCTTCGCTCCCAGCTTCAGGCAGTGTTGGCTTCGGTCACACAGCTTGAGGCTGTTGCCAATGGGCATCGCTGTGGGGGTCCGGATGGGGGTTTGTCGGGGACGGCCAGCTCGTCCCACGCATCCCCTGATCGGACTAAGACTGTGGTTGTCCGGGATACTGCCCGCATTGAGGCTGATCCCTCACCTGTGGTAGAGTGGGAGGTCGTTTCAAGGTGTGGCAGGGGGCGAAAGACATTCCGGAGGGCTGAACGGAAAGCCTCTCCAGTTTGTCTGACGAACCGGTTTCAGGCTCTGTCTCAGGCTGATACTGATCTTCGGCCTGACATGGCTGCTTGTCCTGTTCCAGAGGTTGCCCCTCAGTCTGCAAGATCCGGGCAGTCGCAGAGGGTGGGCTTACTGGTAGTTGGGAGCTCCAACGTCAGGCGCGTAATGGGGCCCCTTAGGGAAATGGCAGCAAGAGAGGGGAAGAAAACCAATGTGCACTCCATGTGCATACCGGGGGGAGTCATTCCAGATGTGGAAAGGGTCCTTCCGGATGCCATGGAGGGTACAGGGTGCACCCATCTGCAGGTGGTCGCTCATGTCGGCACCAATGATGTGTGTCGCTATGGATCGGAGGAAATCCTCTCTGGCTTCCGGCGGCTATCTGATTTGGTGAAGACTGCCAGTCTCGCTAGCGGGATGAAAGCAGAGCTCACCATCTGCAGCATCATCGACAGGACTGACTGCGGAACTTTGGTACAGAGCCGAGTGGAGGGTCTGAATCAGAGGCTGAGACGGTTCTGCGACCGTGTGAGCTGCAGATTCCTCGACTTGCGCCATAGGGTGGTGGGGTTTCGGGTTCCGCTGGATAGGTCAGGAGTCCACTACACGCAACAAGCGGCTACACGGGTAGCAGGGGTTGTGTGGCGTGGGCTGGGCGGTTTTTTAGGTTAGATGGCCTTGGGCAAGTACAGAAAGGGCAACAGCCTCAACGGGTGTGGGGCAAAGTCAGGACATGCGGGGACCAAGCAGCAATCGGTATTGTAATTGTCAACTGTCGAAGCTGCGTTGGTAAAGTACCGGAACTTCAAGCGCTGATAGAAAGCACCGAAGCTGAAATCGTTATAGGTACAGAAAGCTGGCTTAAGCCAGAGATAAATTCTGCCGAAATTTTTACAAAGGTACAGACGGTGTTTAGAAAGGATAGATTGCATGCAACCGGTGGTGGAGTGTTCGTCGCTGTTAGTAGTAGTTTATCCTGTAGTGAAGTAGAAGTGGATAGTTCCTGTGAATTATTATGGGTGGAGGTTACACTAAACAACCGAACTAGGTTAATAATTGGCTCCTTTTACCGACCTCCCGACTCAGCAGCATTAGTGGCAGAACAACTGAGAGAAAATTTGGAATACATTTCACATAAATTTTCTCAGCATGTTATAGTCTTAGGCGGAGATTTCAATTTACCAGATATAGACTGGGACACTCAGATGTTTAGGACGGGTGGTAGGGACAGAGCATCGAGTGACATTATACTGAGTGCACTATCCGAAAATTACCTCGAGCAATTAAACAGAGAACCGACTCGTGGAGATAACATCTTGGACCTACTGATAACAAACAGACCCGAACTTTTCGACTCTGTATGCACAGAACAGGGAATCAGCGATCATAAGGCCGTTGCAGCATCCCTGAATATGGAAGTTAATAGGAATATAAAAAAAGGGAGGAAGGTTTATCTGTTTAGCAAGAGTAATAGAAGGCAGATTTCAGACTACCTAACAGATCAAAACGAAAATTTCTGTTCCTACACTGACAATGTTGAGTGTTTATGGAAAAAGTTCAAGGCAATCGTAAAATGCGTTTTAGACAGGTACGTGCCGAGTAAAACTGTGAGGGACGGGAAAAACCCACCGTGGTACAACAACAAAGTTAGGAAACTACTGCGAAAGCAAAGAGAGCTCCACTCCAAGTTTAAACGCAGCCAAAACCTCTCAGACAAACAGAAGCTAAACGATGTCAAAGTTAGCGTAAGGAGGGCTATGCGTGAAGCGTTCATTGAATTCGAAAGTAAAATTCTATGTACCGACTTGACAGAAAATCCTAGGAAGTTCTGGTCTTACGTTAAATCAGTAAGTGGCTCGAAACAGCATATCCAGACACTACGGGATGATGATGGCATTGAAACCGAGGATGACACGCGTAAAGCTGAAATACTAAACACCTTTTTCCAAAGCTGTTTCACAGAGGAAGACCGCACTGCAGTTCCTTCTCTAAATCCTCGCACAAACGAAAAAATGGCTGACATCGAAATAAGTGTCCAAGGAATAGAAAAGCAACTGGGATCACTCAATAGAGGAAAGTCCACTGGACCTGACGGGATACCAATTCGATTCTACACAGAGTACGCGAAAGAACTTGCCCCCCTTCTAACAGCCGTGTACCGCAAGTCTCTAGAGGAACGGAGGGTTCCAAATGATTGGAAAAGAGCACAGATAGTCCCAGTCTTCAAGAAGGGTCGTCGAGCAGATGCGCAAAACTATAGACCTATATCTCTTACGTCGATCTCTTGTAGAATTTTAGAACATATTTTTTGCTCGCGTATCATGTCATTTCTGGAAACCCAGAATCTACTATGTAGGAATCAACATGGATTCCGGAAACAGCGATCGTGTGAGACCCAACTCGCCTTATTTGTTCATGAGACCCAGAAAATATTAGATACAGGCTCCCAGGTAGATGCTATTTTTCTTGACTTCCGGAAGGCGTTCGATACAGTTCCGCACTGTCGCCTGATAAACAAAGTAAGAGCCTACGGAATATCAGACCAGCTGTGTGGCTGGATTGAAGAGTTTTTAGCAAACAGAACACAGCATGTTGTTATCAATGGAGAGACGTCTACAGACGTTAAAGTAACCTCTGGCGTGCCACAGGGGAGTGTTATGGGACCATTGCTTTTCACAATATATATAAATGACTTAGTAGATAGTGTCGGAAGTTCCATGCGGGTTTTCGCGGATGATGCTGTAGTATACAGAGAAGTTGCTGCATTAGAAAATTGTAGCGAAATACAG
The DNA here is from genome assembly GCF_023864345.2 of Schistocerca serialis cubense. Lineage (NCBI taxonomy): Eukaryota > Metazoa > Arthropoda > Insecta > Orthoptera > Acrididae > Schistocerca > Schistocerca serialis. Next base: position 185,572,217 of record NC_064646.1, on the reverse strand, counting down.
GAAGATCTGCAGCGGATAGGCACTTGGTGCAGGGAGTGGCGACTGACCCTTAACATAGACAAATGTAATGTATTGCGAATACATAGAAAGAAGGATCCTTTATTGTATGATTATATGATAGCGGAACAAACACTGGTAGCAGTTACTTCTGTAAAATATCTGGGAGTATGCGTACGGAACGATTTGAAGTGGAATGATCATATAAAATTAATTGTTGGTAAGGCGGGTACCAGGTTGAGATTCATTGGGAGAGTGCTTAGAAAATGTAGTCCATCAACAAAGGAGGTGGCTTACAAAACACTCGTTCGACCTATACTTGAGTATTGCTCATCAGTGTGGGATCCGTACCATGTCGGGTTGACGGAGGAGATAGAAAAGATCCAAAGAAGAGCGGCGCGTTTCGTCACCGGGTTATTTGGTAACCGTGATAGCGTTACGGAGATGTTTAATAAACTCAAGTGGCAGACTCTGCAAGAGAGGCGCTCTGCATCGCGGTGTAGCTTGCTCGCCAGGTTTCGAGAGGGTGCGTTTCTGGATGAGGTATCGAATATATTGCTTCCCCCTACTTATACCTCCCGAGGAGATCACGAATGTAAAATTAGAGAGATTAGAGCGCGCACGAAGGCTTTCAGACAGTCGTTCTTCCCGCGAACCATACGCGACTGGAACAGGAAAGGGAGGTAATGACAGTGGCACGTAAAGTGCCCTCCGCCACACACCGTTGTGTGGCTTGCGGAGTATCAATGTAGATGTAGATGTAGAAAGTAGTTGGCGTGGGAGGACAGTTGGAGAACGTTCAGTGTTTCACTTGCGATGAAAGAAAGGTGACAGGAGGGAGTAGCAAGTAAAACAGATTTAAATAGACAGGATTCTCTTTTTCCCTCAAGTATCATCGACTGATAAATTGAAAAACCTTATTAAGCTTTTTATCTGAATGTTTCTTTTAAAGGCTGGAGACATGGGCAGTGAAAGCCTACCATTATCTTTAGTTCTTGTTGGGAATGCTTCTGTGTCTGCTAGTCTGAGGAACAAACTATTGATCCTTTTGCCGGCCGGTGTGGCCGAGCGGTTCTAGACGCTACAGTCTGGAACCGCGCGACCGCTACGGTCGCAGGTTCGAATCCTGCCTCGCGTATGGATGTGTGTGATGTCCTTAGGTTAGTTAGGTTTATGTAGTTCTAAGTTCTAGGGACTGATGACCTCCGATGTTAAGTCCCATAGTGCTCAGAGCGATTTGAACCATTTTTGATCTTTTTCTGATATGGAATGTTGCGCTGAAGCTATCATTTTGCGTGTATAAGACGTGCTTATCGATCAGCGCCGCTGGCTAACTATAACTGAGTAACATGTCTGGTATTTCCCATATGAAATAATAGAACTCCGTTTGACTCTTTTTCGCTCTTCACACTCAGTGGAATCACAACTTCAAGACGATACACGTGAAATGGCTCGTCTAAGCGTCAGTTGCAAATGCTCTGTGTGACAACAGTGTCACAGTGAGAGGATTTTAGTACACTGAGAGACACTAACACTAAAAATCCGGCAACGGACGTCGGAAGGAAGGCGACTATGCCACTAACTACTCACCGTTCTGGAAGAACAACTGAAACGGCCAATACCACAACAAGTATTTGTTTCCGGACATATGTTTATACAACTTAACCACCCCTGTTAGAATATGGAATATTTTTGGACACCCTGTACAGGAGGCTGTGGTTTATACTGGGAACTGAACTTCGTAGTTTGAGTAGGTTTTCGCGATTTTCTTCACGCACTTGCTGCTTAATATTGCCCATGATGTCCGTTACACTCCTCCCAGAAAATAGCTCCCGAAGCTATTCACACTGTCTTTTGTGTACACTCATGAAATTTATTGTCCGACCAGATTTTAACAAAACAGTTTATTTTCTGTAACATTTACATCATTTTATAGGGTGAGCACTCAACTACACAATCACCGTTTCGGTCGATGCGTTTTGGTGGAATTTGTTTGTAAGACCATTTCATACCAGCTCGATGGCGTAGCCTTGCAGCGTTAAACCAGTTGAGCTGTTGAGAAACTGGCTGTCGCAGCTGAATCGTGACGTTTGTGTCGAGTGACACATCTGTAGAGATGGAATGCGTTCACAGCAATACTCACTGCGAAACACTTCAGGTTTTTCTTTTTTTACTTTCGCATTCGTTGTCTTCGCCAGCTCACAACCAAAGTCACCTTCGGTCTAACTTAGACCTCATCTGAAGAACGACAAAACAGAATGGAACTGGTAAAGGCAAAATAAATTATTATAAAAAGGGGCTCGTCGCAGTTTTTACGACTTTTCAGCATACATTAAACTAATTCCTAGTAATGTGTTGTAGATTAAAACACGTTGTACTACACTGCCATATAGGAAATTCTTTGTGTGCCAATATTCTACCGACAAAATGCCGTTGATCGCAGCGAGTGCCACCGCTTCCCCAAAAATGTCTCTCTACACAAGTATTCCATCCCAATCAAATCACCGTCCAGCCAAATGTTCTTTCAACTTAGGAAAACGGAGGTAGTCACTAGGTGCCAAATCCAGACTATAGGGTGGGTGGGTTAAAATGTTCCATTCAGACGTTTGAGAACAGCGACCGGTTTGAAGGGCAATGTGTGGGTGAGCGATGTTGTGAAGAATGCTTATGCATTTGCTCAGAATTCCTCTTCTCAGTTTCTGAATTGTTGTCTGAGATTTTCAGCGTTTCACAGTACTTTCTAACGTTTATTGTGGTCCGAGAAGGCATAAAGTCGACCAATAACGCCTCCTTGCGGTCCCAGAGACCGGTTGGTAGGACGTGTTCTGAGGCATCAGGGGATCACAAATTTAGCATTGGAGGGCAAAAGGCATAAAGTCGACCAATAACACCTCCTTGCGGTCCCAGAGATCGGTTGGTAGGCCGAGTTCTGAGGCATCAGGGGATCACAAATTTAGCATTGGAGGGCAAATGGCATAAAGTCGACCAGTAACACCTCCTTGCGGTCCCAGAGACTGGTTGGTAGGTCGAGATCTGAGGCATCAGTGGATCACAAATTTAGCATTGGAATGCAAAAGGCATAAAGTCGACCAATAACACCTCCTTGCGGTCCCAGAGACGGTTTGGTAGGACGAGTTCTGAGGCATCAAGGGATCACAAATTTAGCGTTGGAGCGCAGCGTGGAGGGTAAAAATCGTAGAGGGAGACCAAGAGATGAATACACTAAGCAGATTCAGAATGATGTAGGTTGCAGTAAGTACTGGGAGATGAAGAAGCTTTCACAGGATAGAGTAGCATGGAGAGCTGCATCAAACCAGTCTCTGGACTCAAGACCACAACAACAACAACAGCGGTCCCAAAACGTACTTCAATTAACTTTACCGACAGACTATGAGTGTTTGAATTTCAACGGACGAAGAGGGATATCACCACTCGCGCGTTGTTATCTGGTCTCAGGTGTAAGGTGGAACGCTGGGCCGGACGTTGTGGCCGAGCGGTTCAAAAATGGTTCAAATGGCTCTGCGCACTATGGGACTTAACATCTGTGGTCATCAGTCCCCTAGAACTTAGAACTACTTAAACCTAACTAACACACATCCATGCCCGAGGCAGGATTCGAATCTGCGACCGTAGCGGTCACGCGGTTCCAGACTGGAGCGCCTAGAACCGCTCGGAGCCGGCCGGTGTGACCGTGCGGTTCTAGGTGCTTCAGTCTGAAAACGCGTGATAGCTACGGTCGCATGTTCGAATCCGGCCTCGGGCATTGATGTGTGTGATGTCCTTATGTTAGTTAGGTTTATGTAGTTCTACGTTCTACGGGACTGATGACCGCAGATGTTAAGTCCCATAGTGCTCCGAGCCATTTGAACCATTCTTGTAAAGTGGAACGCCCAGGTTTCGTCACCAGCGACTATCAAATCCCAACAGATGTCCTTTGCCTCTGCACAGTGGCAAATAAATTGGCTGGAAGAACGATCTCGTTACCGTTTCTGGTCTTCCTTCAACATTCGTGGCATCCTCTTGCGCACAGGTTCCGAAGATGCATCTTTTCTTGTAAAATCCTATGGGTAATGCTTCGGTAAACCACAAAAACCAAAATGCAGAGATACATTATCAACAGATCTTCACGTACGCTTTCCTCAATCCTCCGACTGTCAGTTGGGAAACTGACGCTCTTCCGCTGCATTGATCTTTATGTTTTAAAGTGCAACAGGCTGTAAAGTCTCTGCACCACTTGAAACTTGCGATATTTTTTGATTTGCATGCACGACTCTCCATACATATCCGTCAATCAGGGATGCATTTCAATCGGTTCAACGCCTTTTGTGATCAGAAACTGCGCGAATTTTGCACTTGGCGTTTGCGTCGAGCGGGAACTCCATTCTGAACGGCTTTCAACCGAAAACTGGGCGCCTCAAAAAGGAGCGAGTATGCTTGCTTAGGAATAAGGAAAGTGCCAGTAACAACAATGTGGCCGCCAACCACACACCTAGTTTCTCCGCGTCCTCACCGCTTTGGAAATATTTGTTTTGGTATTATGCTCGTAAAAGCAGAACCTACTATCTGCTTTACCTTTAACCGATTCTAAGGGTTCGAACCACTTAACATCCCCACATTCTTCGTCACAAATACTCATATAAAATTACTGATTTCATTAACCGTATCGATAAAAACTAGTACAGTTTTACTTCTTGAAGTGTAGAACTTAACGTTTTTCGTTATTAATGCTTATTGCAAGTCCTTTCAACACGTATAATCATGTTCGGATGCCGACTTCTCGCCAGTTGTACGATTTCTCCATCAGACACTTTCAAAGGAGGAACGCAGAAAATGAATACTAATAGTAATAGTAAATGACGATCGCTGAAGTATAGACAAGACAAAATACTGCGTAAAAAACTAAACTCTGTCCGAACGTGCCTCGATGGCGTGTCATCCTTAACCGATAGACGTCACTGGATGCGAATAGGGAGGGACGTATGGTCAGCATACCGCTCTGCCGTGACCGGAGCCGCTACTTCTCGATCAAGTAGCTCCTTAGTTGGCTTCACAAGGCCTGAGTGCATCCCGATTGCCGACATCGCTCGACAGAGCCGGGTGGTCATCCGTCAAAGTGCTTGCCATACCAGAAAGCGCTTAATTTCGGTATTGTTACGAGAACCGGTGTTGCTGATGCGGAAGGAACACATAGAAAATGTTGCGGGGAAGGCTAACCAAAGACTGCGTTTTATTGGCAGGACACTTAGAAAATGTAACAGATCTACTAAGGAGACTGCCTACACTACGCTTGTCCGTCCTCTTTTAGACTATTGCTGCGCGGTGTGGAATCCTTACCAGATAGGACTGACGGAGTACATTGAAAAAGTTCAAAGTAAGGCAGCACGTTTCGTATTATCTCGAAATATGGGAGAGAGTGTCGCAGAAATGATACAGGATTTGGGCTGGATATCATTAAAAGAAAGACGTTTTTCGTTGCGACGGAATCTTATCACGAAATTCCAATCACCAACTTTCTCCTCCGAGTGCGAAAATATTTTGTTAACACCGACCTACACAGGGAGGAACCATCACCAAGATAATGGAAATCAGAAGTCGTACGGAAAGGTACAGGTGTTCATTCTTTACGCGCGCTATACGAGATTGGAGTAATAGAGTATTGTGAAGGTGGTTCGATGAACCCCCTGCCAGGCACTTAAAAGGACAATGGCTAAAATATAGAATGGCAAACGAAAAAAGAAAAACGCTTCTGAAAAAGACACATTTTAACTTTGTAGCCGGCCGAAGTCGCCGTGCGGTTAAAGGCGCTGCAGTCTGGAACCGCAAGACCGCTACGGTCGCAGGTTCGAATCTTGCCTCGGGCATGGATGTTTGTGATGTCCTTAGGTTAGTTAGGTTTAACTAGTTCTAAGTTCTAGGGGACTAATGACCTCAGCAGTTGAGTCCCATAGTGCTCAGAGCCATTTGAACCATTTTTTTGAACTTTGTACATAAAGTTAGTTGTTTGGAAGCTTTTACTGAAGCCATTGATTTGTAATTTTTCCATGTAAGGAAGTGAAATGTGGGCGACTAATAACTTAGAGAAGAAGGAAACATTGGAAAGAAGTTCGCATCTCGTGGCCTAGTTTAGCGTCGCTGCCTGTAAATTGAGGAGTTTTGCGTTCGATTTCCAGCCGGGTTGGAGATTTTCATCGCACAGGTACTGGGTGCTTGTGTTGTCCTCATCACTACATCTCATCTTCTTCCGTGCGCAACACTCCGAGCTGGCGTCATATAGGAAGAACCGAGCGAGGTGGCGCAGTGGTTAGCACACTGGACTCGCATTCGGGAGGACGACGGTTCAATCCCGTCTCCAGCCATCCTGATTTAGGTTTTCCGTGATTTCCCTAAATCGTTTCAGGCAAATGCCGGGATGGTTCCTTTGAAAGGGCACGGCCGATTTCCTTCCCAATCCCTCCCTAACCCGAGCTTACGCTCCGTCTCTAATGACCTCGTTGTCGACGGGACGTTAAACACTAACCACCACCACCATATAGGAAGAGTTGCAGTAGACACCTGAACGACACCAAACGATGTCTCCCAATCAATAATGCCATACTATCATTTCATTTTTATCGTGTTTGCTCCCATGGGGAAGCAGATGTGCCCAGAGACAAATTTCATTTGAAGTAGTAAAGAGCACAACAATCAATCGCGAGTAATGTTTATTAAAGATCCAGAATTCGGTCACTGTGTGGCCTTCTTCAGTCCAGGAAATGTAAGTTCGCAATCAGCCTTTCTCATGAATAGTCCAGTTGTGACTATGTGTATATATAAGTGGTATTCATGTTTTAATTTACATTTTCTGCGCTGAAGATGGCCACACAGTGACCGAAATCTTGACATACAATAAACATTATGGGCGACAGACTACTGTACGCTTTACTACTAGTCATTTCATTTTTATTGGAAAAACAATTAAGTCGCACTAGAGACGTAAAGTTACTGTTTATTTGAAAACACGGTATTTCATTGACGGCACAAACACACTAATTTGAAAATGAAATTAGCTATTTTGACCCTTATGAGCCATCATTAGATCATAAAACAGATGCTCTTGTTCACTGCCACTACTGCAGAAACCACCCCGGATTCGAAAGACAATGTTTAAATTTTGCTTAAAATTTTTCAGCAGTGGCGGTCAAAGGCTTCCCTATTGCGGGTCATTCTTGGTTCCATCAAGAGGGCCTGGTCAAAGAGGGCCCAGTAGCGGACAAAGGTTCAGGGCACGTTCTTGCTCTTGACGTGGGAAACTGACCCTAAAAGCGGAAGAATCAGCGATTATCAACGGCATGACGATGCAAAAGGCAATGGAAACCACTGCATTAGACATGTATTGTGTATCTACAGGACTTGTGGCTGGTAACTAAGAAAGTGTGGTAATGACCTCTCCCAGTGGCAAAAGATTCCACACCAGTCTCCCATTCGCGTATCCAGGAGAGAACTGTCAAGGGAGATGTGACCATTAGAATAAAGATGGAAAAATCTGAAAAAGGCTAGTATTCTTAGAGTCTGAGCGTGAAATGTCAGAAGTCGGAATGGGGTAAGGAAGCTATAAAAGCTGAAAAGAAAATGAAATGGTTTAGTCTACATACAGTGGGAATTTGAGAAAGTGAATGGAAAGAACGTAACGATTTCCGGTCAGACGAATATAAGGTAAAATCTGTAACAGCAGATGATGGTGTAACGAGTATATGATTCGTCATGAATGGAAGGGTTGTGCTGTGAATGAGTTACTGTCGACAGTTCAGTGATTCGATTGTTCTCATAAGGAATTGGCTGCAAACGAACGGCAACAATAATAGTGCACCTATTCATGCCGACTTCACGAGCAGAAGAGGGTACCGAACTTGTAGAGGGTGTTGAATATGTAATAATCCTGGATAACTGAAATTCTGTAGTAAGGGGAGGGTTAGAAGACAGAGTTACCGGGGAATATGGGCTCGCTAATGGGAATGAGAGAGGTGAAAGAGTCATTGAATTAAGTGTCAGTTAGTAATAGCGAACGGTCTGTTCAAAAACCACAAGAGATGGGGCTATACTTGGAAAACGCTTGGAGACACAGGAAGATTCAAGCGGCATTACATCGCGATCAGACAGAATTCCGAAATCAGATATTAGACTGCAAGAGGTACCCAGAAGCCTAAGTTTACTTTTTGTAATAATGAACAGTAGAGTGTACTTTAAGAGAAGCGTCTAGAAGTGTCACTATGGACTGAAGTGAGATGCTGAAGAGCTCAGGGATGATGAACTGCGTTTGACGCTGTCTAAGGCTGTAGGTAATGCGATAATGAGTTCTACAGCAGGCAGTTCGGTTTAACGGGAATAAGCAGCTGGGAAACGACAGTCACATTTGGACAGAGAAACATAGGTACACGTGAGAAGAAGCGTTGAGTAACAGAAGAAATAATTCAGTTGATGGACGAAAGAAGGAAGCACAAAAATGGGCTGGGACAGACAGGGATAGATCTCCTAGGTATGAAATAAACAGCAACTGAAGGGAGGCCAAGGCTAAAAGGCTGCACGAAAGATCCTTAGATATCGAGCAACACCCGAAGAAAAAAGAAGAAAAAAACTGAAACTGAAATGTTGTGCAGAAGGCGAAGCGTTTATTGGCACAATACTTAGCAGGTGTAGCAATCTGATGAAGAGACTGCAGACGCTATACCCGTCTGTCGAGAATTGTTGCACGGTATAGGATCCTGATGAGGTAGGATTGATTGACAGTGGACATAGAAAAATTGAAAGAGAGACAGCTCGTTTTTTACTATCGCGAAATAGGGGAGAGTGTCTCGGATGTGATAAGCGAGTTGGTATGGTAATCGCTAAAAGAAACACCTTTTTTCGTTGCGGCGACATCTTTCATGACATTTCAATCCGCCCTGCCACGCAGCGTTCGGCGCCATTTGTAGTGCGGACTCGTCTCGGCGTGGTCGTAGAGAGGAGAGGAGAATGAACCACAACACCGTGAAACACATCCGTCGACCGGGAGGGGGCAAAGGGGCCGGCGCGCACAATGAAGCAGGTGAACCAAAGGGAAGAGAGCGCCGGCCGGCCAGGTCGAGGGGCCGAGTGCGCTGCTGGCGGTGGGGCCGCAGGCGCGCGCGGACACGTGCACTGACGTCAAAATTGCGCCGCGCGGATTAGCTGCGCCCTCGGGCGCGCTGTTTAGCATTTCCAATTAAAGGCGGGCAGCAGCGGCCGAGAGGACGCGATTTTAATTGCAGATGCCGGGCCCGGCTCGCCACTGGCGCCAGGGCTGGCTGGAGCTGTGGCCGCCATCGAGATGGCCGACCTGACCGGCGGCGCTCTCCACTACAGCGTCCGACTGCGAGCAGGAGAGTGATCACTGCCTCTTCCGACAGCGACACTTGCACGGTTATTGACCATATTGGTTCATTGTAGGCCATGGCTGTTACAAAGTGGTTCCAGAAAGTAACTTACATTTGTCATCAACCACTAAGACCTTGCGCAGCTAGAGTGGTGCATAACGAGAACAGCCCACACGTTCGGGTGTCCTGCAGACACACAGTTTTGCAGCGACACGGTCAAGATGTGCATCAGACTGTGAGAGAGAAATGGTGCGGCAACTGCAGACGTATTCCAAAAGTGGAGTGTGAGAAACAGTACAGTTCTCGTGGGCAAAACGGCTAAATCAGTGGTCGTCAAACTTTCTTGCTCAAGACCCAACGCTGACAGTGTGGGGTGACACCTGGTGCCACATATATACCAATCCCATTATTAGCAGATAACCTACATATTTTAGTCTGTTATGAGCCCCCAACAGACGACGCGGTAAGTTGGCCACTGACCCTTCCTTTTGCCCCCCTTACTCCACCATACCTCAAGTACTGGGTGATCAAAAAGTCAGTATAAATTTGAAAACTTAATAAACCACGGAATAATGTAGATAGAGATGTAAAAATTGACACACATGCTTGGAATGACATGGGGTTTTATTAGAACCAAAAAACAAAATGTCCGACAGACGCGTGAAAGATCTCTTGCGCGCGTCGTTTGGTGATGATCGTGTGCTCAGCTGCCACTTTCATCATGCTTGGCCTCCGAGGTCCCCAGACCTCAATCGGTGCGATTATTGGCTTTGGGGTTACCTGAAGTCGCAAGCGTATCGTGATCGACCGACATCTCTAGGGATGCTGAAAGACAACATCCGACGCCAATGCCTTACCATAGCTCCGGACATGCTTTACAGTGCTGTTCACAACATTATTCCTCGACTACAGCTATTGTTCAGGAATGATGGTTGAGCATTTCCTGTAAAGAACATCATCTTTGCTTTGTCTTACTTTGTTATGCTAATTACTGCTACTCTGATCAGATGAAGCGTCATCTGCTGGACATTTTTTGAACTTTCGTGTTTTTATTTTGGTTCTAATAAAACCCCATGTCATTACAAGCATGTGAGTCAATTTCTAGCTCTCTATCTACATTTTCCGTGATTTATTCAGTTTTCAAATTTATACAGACTTCTTGATCACTCGGTACATTGAAGTACATTAAAAGTCGGCACTGTTCGGAACATTTTGTGTCTACTGTTACACAGTGTTCCCAGCCTCAGCGACATCAAAGATGTCGCACTGTAATTGCCTGACTATGTGTTGTTGTGTTGTCTGCGTGAGTGGATGATTAACTGATTAATGGCGGTAATTACATTCAAATGCGTTGTGCAATATAATGCACACTCACAATATCTACTAAATGTCTTCAGTATCATTTTTCTTCTACTGATTGGTTCGCATCACAACAGCCTCTCTAATACGCATTTCCCGGCGGCGTCAGGGATTTTCACCTGACTCGAGATGACTGGGTGTTTGTGTTGTCCTCATCAATTCATCATCATTCATGAAAGAGGCGAAATTGGACTGAGCGAAGGTTGGGAATTTGTAAGGGCGCTGATAACCGCGCAGTTGAGCGCCCCACGAAACAAACAGTACCATCATCTAATACGCATTCATGAATCCATGTTATTTCCATCTGAAATTCATGCCATAGCATCTGAGCGGTATGACGAACACACGGCCGTGAGTTGTCAGCAATGGGTGAAAAAAAAAAAAAAACATTACCCCTCTCACATCCTCTAACCATGCGGTAGCCTCGCTACCTGTTCGTCTGCCATTGAGGTAAGCAATTAACTTTACTTAGCCCACGGCCAAATTCACCATCGTTAACTGAAATGAAGCACATCTTAAAGCATTACTGTCTCTCTAAGCACTTTTATTTGTAAATGAGAAGGAAAACTACATTCTTAAGCTCTTAACGTTAGCTGGCGTTTTTGGATTCGGCTGTTACTTGTTAGATGCATATTCTTCTAAAATGCGGCTGAGTACGGTGGGCCGCAGTTTGACGACCAATGGTCTACATTACACACTTACGCACCCCCAAATCCTGGCGGTAGGCGAACCAAATCCAATGTCGATTACAAGCCGCAGTGAAATGGTGCCCATAATTTCACCAAGGCTGCACAGATGTGGGTGATGTTGACTGGGAAGGAATCGACTACACACCATAATATCGAGGCTGTCGAGGAAGTGATTCGCCGCACTGCAAATTTTTCGGCGATTGGGACGTTCACCTTTCTCGAATGGCTCAGTGACCAAGGAACTGGACGCTGGATAGAACTCTCTAACCGTTGTTCAAAGGGGCTTAGTGATTATGTTGTCGTATATCTGTGTTTTTTTGAAGCGTAGAGTAAGATTCGATAAAAGTTACTTGGCCTTTCATAATAAATGGTATTTCATCTTTTAATCCCCTCTCCTAAGAATATTTATTGCGACTGATATTTCGATATTTTGTCATTTTCAAGCGCAATGAAAGCAATCACCAAATATAAAACAATGGAGTTAAAAATAAATCAAACTTTAAACGTAAGTGTTCTTACGTGGGATGTTAAAGTCCACCGTACAACTTTAAATCGTGATATGCTTGAACTTTCTTCTCAGCAGTCTGAATCCAGATATTTTTCTCTTTGGTCTTACTTGATCTCTCTCACTCTATATGAGCGGGGGGGGGGGGGGAACCGTTGGGATACCAACGCTACAGCCTGCCGCGGTGGACGAGCGGTTCTAGGCGCCTCAGTCCGGAACCGCACGACTGCTACGGTCGCAAGTTCGTATCCTGCCTCGCGCATGGATGTAGTTTGATGTCCTTAGGCTAGTTAGGTTTAAGTAGTTCTAAGTTCTAGAGGACTGATGACCTCAGATGTTAAGTCCCATAGTACTCAGAGCCATTTGAACCAACCAACGCTACAACATTCCGCTCTTCAGGCAAGTTTTAAAACTATCAGAATGATCAAATATGATTGATCGGTGAACAGCGGTAAAAAAGTAAACAGCCATCAGTACTCAAGAGAGCCGCGGAGTTTCACCAGAATCCTTCTTCACATATCTTCTTTATATGTATGATAAAATACTGTCCCCCCGCGATGTTTTTCTGCCTGTTTGTGAAGACTGATTTCAAGAACTACTGTAGGAATTTTCATATGCTTTTTACTGATAGACAGACCGGTTCAAGGGAAACGTTTATATATAAAATCTATAAAAAATTAGTGCAAGTTTGGTGAGTTATTGTGAACTAAATTCCACGCAGCGCTTTCTTTCCGTCGAAGATTTGGGTCTATAATTTATTACCACTGTGCCAGACGACGTGTCCGGCCGTAGTTGCTTAGTGCAACTCATACGAAGGCTGGGCGGCCGCTACTTGTGGTACACGTATACCCGCTCTTCCACATACTGTGTGAGCAGTAGCCACGTGGGCAGCACAGAAACACCAATCATATTGCATAAAAATAGAAACAACATCTACAATACATCATGAAAGGAATCGTTCGTTAAGGCAATGTGATGTCAGATATCAACAGTGGTAAAATGAAAATGGTGTAAGCACGCAAAATGTGTGAGCCTGAGAGTGCAAAGATATTAGTATCTCGAATCGGTGTCATATGATTTGTAAAATATGTGCCCACAACAGACGAATTTTCTCGCTGTATATGTAGCAATGTAAAACGAAGAAACGAGTAAAACTGTGAAAGAAAATTTGAAGCAAGTAATAGCTACATACGCGTATATTTAATGGAACATACAAGTAGGTCTAATCATGACACATCAAATGGTAAAAATGAAATGACTTGACAAGTCACAGGAAACAACGAATTCCATTACGAATGCCTTGCTCCTTTTACCGATGAAAGCTACCAGTTTCACAGCTCAAACTGTATGTAACTAAGCATTTTACACAACTCTACACAATTAACTTGGGCAAACTTTATAAAGTGTTGTTCACATATTGCACTTGTTACATTGCAGTGCAGATGCTGGTAATGCGGTCTTGTACTAAGCTGAAGGCAACAAATAAGAGGACAGTACAAAATTTGGAAGCACCACGAGAAATAGATGCTAGAACATAAATCTACATGACAGCCAAGTCTGTAGGTTGGGCTGTAATGTTTGGTCACGAATGGCACCTGTGCAATGTCCTCAACAACCGAAACCGACAAATTGTTGGTGCTCCTATAGTGGGTGTTTCCGTAATCAAGTTAGCCGAAGTGTTTGGTATTTCACGAAGTAGCGTGTCGAAGATTTATACTGCACACAGAGAACGTGGAAAAACATCATTAGATAATCACAACATGGACAGATGTGTATGTTGAATGATCGTGATGCACGGTCATTGAGGACTGTGACTAAAAATAAGAGAACGATAGCTACAGAAGCTACTACAGAACTGAATGTCGCACTAACGAATACTGTCAGCACAAAAACAAAACGGGAGGAGTTTCATAAGCAGAGAACTGCAGGCCGAGCTAGAATTCCAAAACGAGTTATCAGTGATGCAAGCGCCTATAACAGGGAAGCGTGATGTCGAAGGCGAAAAACTTGGACTATGGTGCAATGGAAGAAAGTCATTTGTACGTTTGGGTCTTGTTTCTCACTGTTTCCGACTTCTGGTCGAGTTTACGTCCCAAGAATGAAACATGGCGGGACTTCGGCGAGTATTTGGAAGCCATATCGCCGTATTCCATGGTTACTCGGCAAGGTGGCATTACGGGCAAGGATTATGAGACCAATTTGGCTGATCGTGTCCATCTCATGCTGCAGTGTTTTGATCCGTAAATGATCATTAGTTTCAAGACAATAGGGACGTGTGTTCACTTATGTCGCAGTTCGTAGTAATAGACGGCAAATCATCGAGTAAAACTGAAGTGATATCAGGTGTTCCGCAGGGAAGCGTCCTGGGACCTCTGCTGTTCCTGGTCTATATAAATGACCTTGGTGACAATCTGAGCAGTTCTCTTAGGTTGTTCGCAGATGATGCTGTAATTTACCGTCTAGTAAGGTCATCCGAAGACCAGTATCAGTTGCAAAGTGATTTAGAAAAGATTGCTGTATGGTGTGGCAGGTGGCATTTGACGCTAAATAACGAAAAGTGTGAGGTGATCCACATGAGTTCCAAAAGAAATCCGTTGGAATTCGATTACTCGATAAATAGTACAATTCTCAAGGCTGTCAATTCAACTAAGTACCTGGGTGTTAAAATTACGAACAAATTCAGTTGGAAAGCGCGGACGGCCTTTCCTAAACTATACCTTTCGTTTTCCATTTTTTTCCGAAGATACCCAGTCACGCGTGAGTGGAGGTTTATAAGATATTTTCGTTTGTTGACAAAGTTATTGTCTTTTTTAAGGTTGGTAACTACACAGCACCACCACTATCATTATCACCACCACCGCCACCACTGTCACCACCAATACAACCTCCCACATCACCTACATCTTCATTATCACCAGGTCTCATCGATTTCTTCACATCTGTTTGCAGAATCGTAGTCTTCCTCTTCTAGGAGGTTAGCAAATAAGAATCTACCGTATACATTCGTTCTAATCGTCGTTTGGTTGGTAGTACAGCTTCGTGAGCTCTCTAGTCGCTAGAAAGCACCAATCTCTTTGGTTAGTGGCAGATTTCTGCGTGTCTAATCAGTTACGAAGTAAACTGGTTGTGCCACTCCCCATTTGTACCAATGAACAACATCGTTCTTTAATCCGTATTTTGAGAATGGCTCTGAGCACTATGGGACTCAACTGCTGTGGTCAGCAGTCCCCTAGAACTTAGAAAGTGTTTTGGAACTCCCAAGCGCCAATTCCGAAACATTATCAGGAGCAGTAGCCAACAGTAAACAATGTCACAGTGATATGCTTTGTAACAGGTTGAAGCTCGTAATTCGTAAAAAACGCCCATATCTCTTACAAACGGCGTTCTGTTCTTGTGCATCAACGCGCATCCACATCACTGAAGCATTTCGTAATATGTATTTCAAGGTATAGAGCTGACTTTGTCCATTGTGGGCATGGGACAATGGTTGGTCAAATATTTAACACAGAATTTCGCTAAACAGCAGTGCAAACTGAGAAGGTGTTTTGTTTTCGCTATCAGTTTCGGCAATATTGCATCTTCAGGCACCATATGCACCTCTCAAAAATTATAGATACTGGCATCCTGGAGCTATCTGTTACTGGATGTCGTGAATTCTCAAGTGCTACCTTCAAAGACTTCGCTGCAACTCAAGCCAAGTCTCCGAGAGTAGCACTCGAGCATTCACGACGTCCAGAAACAGATGGTCCCAGCATGCAAATATCGATAATTTTTGAGATGTGCATACGGGGCCTGAAGATGCCATATTGAATAGCAGAAATTGGTAGCGAAAATGAAATAAAATAACTTCTCAATTTGCATGGCTGTTTGTTGAATATCTTTGTTAAATATTAGATATGTGGTTAATATTGAGCTTAATTAGCCCCCTGTGGGGTAAAAGCATAAAGGTTCGATTGTGTTTAGATCACGAAACCAAATTATTTGTAAGAATAATATTATTATCAATGCAAGCAGTTCTGATACGGTTGAGTGAGCTTCATATCTTTCTTGGATGATCGATCCCGGGATTTGGATGTTGAATCTATTTTACGTAACTTCTTACGACAACGGAAACACGGATATATATAAAGAGTCCAGTCAGTTAACAGCTTTAGGTGCCATGAATTTTGTTTTTGAGCAATTGTGCAAAATGTGCTCCAATGTTAGTTCCGGTTTCCACAATCGTATTGATTGTCATCGGTAATTCCCCACTTGTGTAGTGTTGCTTTGGCCACGGCTTGGCCAGTTCTGTTATGGCTGAGTGAGCTCCATATTTTTCTTCATTGATTCAATCTCGGGATTTGGATGGTTGAATCTGTTTTACGTAACTTTTTATGACCGCCGAAGGAGTCTACTGATTTCTCTAGTCATGTCTTACATTATAGCTCTGTGGGACGACTTGGCCATTGTTTAGTCAGAATGGTTCTCTAGATTCTATTCGGGTGCGTGGTAAGTTGTTTAATGTTTCTTGATTTGTTCAGTCAGTTTCTCAGTCGTTTGAGTTTCCTCAGTTCCTTTGTTACTGCTTGTTATTGTTGGAAATTTGCAGGGGCAGTATTGGCGAATACTGACAGTCATGGTATTGGTGTAGATTTGAGAGTTACTGTCTCAATCCCCATCTCGTCATTTAGATGGGTATCTGCTTTGTTGACATGTTTACTTATACTCCAAACGCGGGGCAAAGTGTTCGGCTACAATGTTTGTGCTGTAGCTCTTAAGATGTATGCATTAGATCCCCAGTTAGCAGCAGCCAGTTATCTTAATACGTTATTTCTTGAGTCTTTGTGTCCTGTTAAGTTTTGTTGTTTCCTAATTATTAGGAATCCGAGTCAACCCCAAATGCCGGCCGGTGTGGCCGTGCGGTTAAAGGCGCTTCAGTCTGGAACCGCGTGACCGCTACGGTCGCAGGTTCGAATCCTGCCTCGGGCATGGATGTGTGTGATGTCCTTAGGTTAGTTAGGTTTTATTAGTTCTAAGTTCTAGGCGACTGATGACCTCAGAAGTTAAGTCGCATAGTGCTCAGAACCATTTGAATCAACCTCAAATCTTTTGGGTGTCGAACATGTAGTAAATTTTTGTTGCGGAAGATTACTTTCAATTCTCTGTTTGCTTTCCTGTTGGATAGATGGAATGAGCAGACTTTAATTTTATTCGTGCATGTAGATAACCTCCAGGACTGTTCACCCAGGACAACACTCTGTTTATTCAAAGCGGCAAAAAGCGTACACACATGACAACCAAATCAAATGTGATCACAGCCGTACGAGTTCTAACTTTACAAATACTAACATTATCGCTTGACCCAATGTCTTGGAGGTTACAGATTGTGAAGAGAATGTGTGAACGTCGTCTTCGTCACATAATCCACCCACTGCAAACATATTTTTTTACTTAACGTTATGCCGGCCGAAGTGGCCGTGCGGTTAAAGGCGCTGCAGTCTGGAACCGCAAGACCGCCACGGTCGCAGATTCGAATCCTGCCTCGGGCATGGATGTTTGTGATGTCCTTGGGTTAGTTAGGTTTAACTAGTTGTAAGTTCTAGGGGACTAATGACCTCAGCACTTGAGTCCCATAGTGCTCAGAGCCATTTGAACCATTTTTGAACTTAACGCTGTCTGTGTGTGACTGTAAAATGGAGACATGTATTATTAAACATCTCGTGAAAATGCTTTCTCCGAACTGTAAAATGTTCCGCTGTCGACCAGAAACTGCTTCATTAATCACTTCACAACAAATAAACGAACCAATTAACAGCACAACACAACAGTAACCATGTGAAGCCTACTTCACACTATTATTGCTACTGTTATTATTATTATTGTTACTGTTATTAGTGACAGTGGTCAGCCACAAAGTACTGAGAAAAATAAATCTTCCAGTTTCAGCCACTGCAGAAGTAAGAAGAGATGTGTTTCACAGTATCGAAGATGAAGAAGTGCTCATAGCTCTTAGGGTATGCAATTTAGAGAACACTTTCGCTAGAATCAAATGAACTATATGGGTACACCGGCCTCGGTGGCAACTCGCATTCTGTACGTTACAGAAGAAAGTGCACTATGCAATGTGTTGAACCGCCACAGTTTTGAAGTTCACTTCTGTAAAGCTTCGCCTAATTTATATTTTTTCTGGTGCTGTACAGGGTCCCATGAAAAACGGTCACTATTCACTCATATGACAAGAACGATTATTCGAAACAAAAAATGTCTAGTAAACATGTTTGATCATATATGCAGACAAAAGTGACAAAAATTTGTACCAAGGCAGGGTATTGAACCCGGGTCACCTACTCACTTTTTTCTTTCATTTTGTTCGCTATAGTTCGTTTCATTTGGTCTGGGCGGACGTCACAAGACATCCGTTCAAGTTGATCGTTGATTCCTTGACTCAGTTTTTTTATTACAGAGAGCATGCAGCCCTCTGACCGAACACTCTGAGCTACCGTGCCGGCGCTCACTAGGCAATTAGGCAGATGCACTAACCGCTACACCACCGTGGCACAGTGGCTTTGTACGTTACAGAAGAAAGTGCACCATGCAAAGTGTTGAACCGCCACAGTTTTGAAGTTCACTTCTGTAAAGCTTCGCCTTCCTGCTCAAGCCGAATTCCCATTCACGCCTCTGCCCACTTGGTATTCCCCATAAAATCTGATGGCAATGCAGAGCCTCTCCAGCAGTATTGGAACAACATCTCAGCACCGAATGAATACAGTTGGAAAGCCCTCGTGGAGACCCTCTGCCATGCTGTTCGAATTTGCGGAAACACCAAGTGCGCTGGAGTGTGAATGGGCATTTGGATTAAGGAGGGCGGCGTGCTATGGTGGTGTGACTAGGGCCTCCCTTCGGGTAGACCGTTCGCCGGGTGCAAGTCTGTCGATTTGACGCCACTTCCGCGACCTGCGCGTCGGTGGGGATGAAATGATGATGGTTAGGACAACACAACACCAAGTCCTTGAGTGGAGAAAATCTCCAACACGAACCCTTAGGATTGACGTTCTGTCGCGCTGGCCACTCAGCTACTGGGAGCGGACGCATTCTATGGTAATCTGTGGAGTTATGCAAAGCCACTGTGTCAGGTTGGTGTAGTGGTTACAGTACCTGCTTCATGGTCAGACGACCTGGGTTCAAATCCCTGCGCCGGCAATGGTTGCCGAGCGGTTCTAGGCGCTTCAGTCCGGAACCGCGCCACTGCTACGGTCGCAGGTTCGAATCTTGCCTCGGGCATGGATGTGTGTGATGTCCTTAGGTTAGTTAGGTTTAAGTAGTTCTAAGTTCTAGGGGACTGATGACTTCAGATGTTAAGTTCAATAGTGCTTAGAGCTATTTGAACCATTTTTTGAAGAATACGGAAAGACCACAAACTAACACTGTGCTACGCCTCATAGGGTATATGAAAACCGCGTTCCACTCCTCTCAGAACGGTTTCCAGTGTAATATTATGCCAGAGGTAACCAAACGTTTTTCACAGCGGACCGGATAATCGACAAAATGACGAAAACAGACCACATCATCATTCTGTTGAAAACTTGCTAGTAGGTTCGAAAGCTCTGGAGAAAAAGAAAAACAGCAACGGTGAACGAAAACAAAGTTCATCATTCCCTGTTATTCATGGGCTGAGTGAGATTCAATGCACAACAGACAAGGTCGACCAACATATCTACTAAGAAAAGCCCCTTAGGTGGCTTTAGAAAAGAAAAGGTTACATCTGATGTAGTAGTGCGCACATATTCGAATCTCGCAAAATAAGCAGCAAAAACCGTTAGTGAGATTTTCGAAACTGACATTTGTACTTGCAGATATAATCGATATTTGGTTTGGTATTGCAGCATTCAATCAAGGGAACTGCATTCAAATGTTCATCAGTCAATTTCGTGCGATGTTCTGACTTGACATACTGTTGTTGTTGTTGTGGTCTTCAGTCCTGAGACTGGTTTGATGCAGCTCTCCATGCTACTCTATCCTGTGCAAGCTTCTTCATCTCCCAGTACTTACTGCAACCTGTATCCTTCTGAATCTGCTTAGTGTATTCATCTCTTGGTCTCCCTCTACGATTTTTACCCTCCACGCTGCCCTCCAATGCTAAATTTGTGATCCCTTGATGCCTCAGAAAATGTCCTACTAACCGGTCCCTTCTTTTTGTCAAGTTGTGCCACATACTCCTCTTCTCCGCAATTCTATTCAATACTTCATCATTAGTTAGGTGATCTACCCATCTAATCATCAGCATTCTTCTGTAACACCACATTTCGAAAGCTTCTATTCTCTTCTTGTCCAAACTATTTATCGCCCACGTTTCACTTCCATACATGGCTACACTCCATACAAATACTTTCAGAAACGACTTCCTGACACTTAAATCTATACTCGATGTTAACAAATTTCTCTTCCTCAGAAACGCTTTCCTTGCCATTGCCAGTCTACATTTTATATCCTCTCTACTTCGACCATCATCAGTTATTTTGCACCCCAAATAGCAATACTCCTTTACTACTTTAAGTGTCTCATTTCCTAATCCAATTCCCTCAGCATCCCCCGACTTAATTCGACTACATTCCTTTATCCTCGTTTTGCTTTTGTTGATGTTCATCTTATATCCTCCTTTCAAGATACTTTCCATTCCGTTCAACTGATTTTCCTAGTCCTTTGCTGTCTCTGATAGAATTACAATGTCATCGGCGAACCTCAAAGTTTTTATTTCTTCTCCATGGATTTTAATACCTACTCCGTATTTTTCTTTGATTCCTTCACTGCTTGCTCAATATACAAGTTGAATAACATTGGGGATAGGCTACAACCCTGTCTCACCCCCTTCCCAACCACTGCTTCCCTTTCATGCCCCTCGACTCTTATAACTGCCATCTGGTTTCTGTACAAATTGTAAATAGCCTTTCGCTCCCTGTGTTTTACCCCTGCCACCTTTAGAATTTGAAAGAGAGTATTCCAGTCAACATTGTCAAAAGCTTTCTCTAAGTCTACAAATGCTAGAAATGTAGGTTTGCCTTTCATTAATCTTTCCTCTAAGATAAGTCGTAAGGTCAGTATTGCCTCACGTGTTCCAATATTTCTATGGAATCCAAACTGATCTTCCCCGAGGTCGGCTTCTACTAGTTTTTCCAATCGTCTGTAAAGAATTCGCGTTAGTATTTTCCAGCTGTGACTTATTAAACTGATAGTTCGGTAATTTTCACATCTGTCAACACCTGCTTTCCTTGGGATTGGAATTATTATATTCTTCTTGAAGTCTGAGGGTATTTCGCCTGTCTCATACATCTTGCTCACCAGATGGTAGAGTTCTGTCAGGACTGGCTCTCCCAAGGCCGTCAGTAGTTCTAATGGAATGTTGTCTACTCCCGGGGCCTTGTTTCGACTCAGGTCTTTCAGTGCTCTGTCAAACTCTTCATGCAGTATCGTATGTCCCATTTCATCTTCATCTACATCCTCTTCCATTTCCATAATATTGTCCTCAAGTACATCGCCCTTGTATAGACCCTCTATATACTCCTTCCACCTTTCTGCTTTCCCTTCTTTGCTTAGAACAGGGTTTCCATCTGAGCTCTTGATATTCGTACAAGTGGTTCTCTTTTCTCCAAAGGTCTCTTTAATTTTCCTATAGGCAATATCTATCTTACCCCTAGTGAGATAAGCCTCTACATCCTTACATTTGTCCTCTAGCCATCCCTGTTTAGCCATTTTGCACTTCTTGTCGATCTCATTTTTGAGACGTCTGTATTCCTTTTTGCCTGCTTCATTTACTGCATTTTTATACTTTCTCCTTTCGTGAATTCAATATTTCTTCTGTTACCCAAGGAGTTCTACCAGCCCTCGTCCTTTTACCTACTTGATCCTCTGCCGCCTTCACTACTTCATCCCTCAGAGCTACCCATTCTTCTTCTACTGTACTTCTTTCCCCCATTCCTGTCAATTGCTCCCTTATGCTCTCCCTGAAACTCAGTACAACCTCTGGTTCTTTCAGTTTATCCAGGTCCCATCTCCTTAAATTCCCACCTTTTTGCAGTTTCTTCAGTTTCAATTTACAGTTCATAACCAATAGATTGTGGTCAGAGTCCACATGTGCCCCTGGAAATGTCTTACAATTTAAAACCTGGTTCCTAAATCTCTGTCTTACCATTATATAATCTATCTGATACCTTCTAGTATCTCCAGGATTATTCCATGTATACAACCTTCTTTCATGATTCGTGAACCAAGTGTTAGCTATGACTAAGTTATGCTCTGTGCAAAACTCTACCAGGTGGCTGCCTCTTTCATTTCTTAGCCACAATCCATATTCACCTACTATGTTTCCTTCTCTGTATTTTCCTACTCTCGAATTCCAGTCACCCATGACTATTACATTTTCGTTTCCCTTCACTACCTGAATAATTTCTTTTATCTCGTCATACATTTCTTCAATTTCTTCATCATCTGCAGAGCTAGTTGGCATATAAACCTGTACTACTGTAGTAGGCGTGGGCTTCGTATCTATCTTGGCCACAATAATGCGTTCACTATGCTGTTTGTAGTAGCTTACCCGCACTCCTATTTTCCTATTCATTATTAAAACTACTCCTGCATTACCCCTATTTGATTTTGTGTTTATAACCCTGTATTCACCTGACCAAAAGTCTTGTTCCTCCTGCCACCGAACTTCACTAATTCCCACTATTTATAACTTTAACCTATCCATTTCCCTTTTTAAATTTTCTAATCTACCTGCCCGGTTAAGTGATCTGACATTCCATGCTCCGATCCGTAGAACGCCAGTTTTCTTTTTCCTGATAACGACGTCCTCTTGAGGAGTCCCCGCCTGGAGGTCCGAATGGGGGACTATTTTACCTCCGGAATATTTTACCTAAGAGGACGCCATCATCATTTATCCACTCAGTAAAGCTGCATGCCCTCGGGAAAAATTACGGCCGTTGTTTCCCCTTGCTTTCAGCCGTTCGCAGTACCAGCACAGCAAGGCCGTTTTGGTTAATGTTGCAAGGACAGGTCAGTGAATCATCCAGACTGTTGCCCCTGCAACTACTGAAAAGGCTGCTGCCCCTCTTCAGGAACCACACGTTTGTCTGGCCTCTCAACAGATAGCCCTCCGTTGTGGTTGCACCTTCGGTACGGCCATCTGTATCGCTGAGGCACGCAAGCCTTCCCACCAACGGCAAGGTCCATGGTTCATGGGGAAGGCTTGACATACTACATTTGTGAAAATGTTTGCTTACAGCCATATGTCCGAAACACTGGTGCCATGCCATCGGCAAATTGCTTCAGTTTCGGAAGCTCGACATCGGCTAAGCAGTAGTAAAATACATTTTCCCTTCACTGTGCTTTTCTTTCAGCAAGTCATCTGAGCCATTTCAAATCCCTGCGCTGGTACGAATTTTTACTTGTCACTTTTGTCTGCATACATAATCAAATGTTTACTAGACATTTTTTATTTCGAATAATCGTTGCTGTCATATGAGTGAATATTGATAGGTTCTTCGTGGGACACCTGTATAGCACTGGTAAAAATATAAGTTCGGTGAAACTTTAGAGCAGTGAACTTCAAAACTCTGGTGTTTCAACACAGAGCATGATACACTTTTTTCTTCAACGCACAGAACGCGAGTTGCCGCCGAGGCCGGTGTAGCCTTCGGCATTGGTATGCAGCTTTATTGCGCCAGTAATCCGGGCAGCTGCGGGCGACGTGGCGCGCGCTGGAATTCGGGTTGCCATGCGCTTCTTGCGGTTTCCGTCTCTCTCTGTGTGTGTGCGCGCGCGCGCGCGCGCGTGTGTGTCAGTGGCGCAAACAATTTGATGTTTCCATGCAAAGCGCCGCGTCGCGCGCGCCGGCCTTTGTTCTTCCTACCGCGTCCTCTCCTTTTAAGTCGGCGTCCGCTTATCTCGAGCGTGTTTTATGGCAGCGGATACAGAGCCGGACGCACACTTTTATGGGTAATTATCTCTCTTAATGGGAGCGGTTGACGGATGTAAACGACGATTGCTGTTAATAGGGGCTGGATGAACGTATTACGTAAACCGAATGTGACGGCGGCGGGGGTAAAAAAAAGGGGAGAGAAAAAAAAGCGGCCTGAAACATTTGATCCGCGATAAGAACATTTCTTTACTGCGCCACTGTGTAAACGTCACGAGGACTCGGTCCCAGTTGTTAAAAGCGTTATTACCGCCGCACGGCGTAGCAGCGCGAATGTTTGCGAAAGCTGTCTTCCCCGCCAGGCGTAGCTTTGTGTCTGGCGGGACACTCGCTTTTGTCTCGCTGCACCGCTGCTTGTTCTAGATGCACTTACTCCCGAATGTTCATTTACACTTCTGTTTACCGGGCACGACGTAAATATGCCTGCTTCGCCTTGATCTTCAATGACGTTTCTACCCATCGGTGGGTGACAGCATCAACAAGGTTATTACAAATTACTGAAGCGTTTTCACAAATTTTCTGTAGTTACATTATTTGAAATATTGTCACAGGGCTTTGTACATATAGATAAAAACTCAAAAAGCTTCTTTAAACATATTACAAGTGGTCCATGTGTGTCCCCCTCCCCACTCCTAGTGACTCTGCAGATGTTAAGGTGGTAATCAAGTTCTTCCCACGTACGGCGCAGTATGACCCGATCAATCTGTTCAAAAGCACTGACGATGCGAAGTCGCCGTTCTGGTAGGTTTGTTAGTAGAGGATGCCTAAACACTGAATCTTCTACGTTATCCCTCCCCCCCCCCCCCCCCCCCCCCCACACACACACACATACAAAAAAATATGATATTGGATTTCATCGGGAGAGCATGGAGTCGATGATATGACTGATGATGATCAGTCCCACCTCGACCGATTCATCGGTTTCCCTATTTCCTATTTCAGAATTCACGAACATCATTATGGAAGGAATGTAGTCTTTCGCCCTTACCGTTTAATCTGAACTTCGATGAAGGAATGATGGAAATAAGAAGAAAGGTTCGGGAGTGCAATAAAAATTTAAGCTGAAAGGATAGTAGTGAGAAGGTGCGCTGATGAGATTGCTACTCAGCGAAAGCGAAGAAGAATTACAGGATCTGCTGAATGGAATGAACATTCTAATGAGTACAGAGTATGGATTCAGAGCAAATTGAAGAAAGACGAAACTTAACACCATTATTGATGGCCACGAAGTAGATGAAGTTAAGGAATTCTGCTACCTAGGCAGCAAAACAGCCCATGACTGACGGAGCAAGGAGGATACAAAAAACAGACTAGCACTGACAAAAAGAGCATTCCTGGCCAAGAGAAGTCTACTAATATCAAACATCGGCCTTAATGCCTTAATTTGTGGACGAAATTTCTGAGAATGTACGTCTGCATCTCTGTATTATATGGTAGCGAAACATGGATTGTGGGAAAACGGGAACAGAAGAGAATTGAAGCATCTGAGATGTGGTGTTCAGACGAATGTGGATAATTAGGTGGTCTGATTTGGTGAGGAATGCGGAGGGTTGGCGCAGAATCGGAGAGGAATGGAATATATGGCAAACACTGACAATGATAAGGGACAGGATGGCAGGACATCTACTGAGACATCAGTGAAAATTCCATGGTACTAGAAGGAGCTGTAGAGGCTAGAAACTGTAGAGGAAGACAGAGACTGGAATACATCCAGCATGATTGAGAATGCAGATTGCAAGTGCAACTCTGAGATGAAGAGTTTGGCACAGGAGAGCGATAATTGGACGGGAGTATCAAATCAGTCACAAGACTGATGATCGCAAAATATAAAAAAAGAAAGAAAACTATGAAAGTTGGATGGAGCACCATCCAGTTGATGGATGGAGTCCACACTGTCAGTCTCCACTTATGCCATGAGAAAATTTTCCAGCATGTCCAGATACACGTGTTCTGCAACGGTCTTTCCTCAGAAGAAAAATAGACCGTAAACTTCTAATAGTCAGACTGCACAGAACCATTAACTTTTGGTGGATCTCGAACGTGCTGCACCATAGTCTGGTATTGTCGCCCAAATTCGCACATTGTGCCCGTCTGATGTCTCTGTTACTAAAATATCTTGCTTCATCACTGATGATGAGTTTTTCACGAATATCATCCCTTTGTTGCAACTTTGCAGAAAATTCAAAGCGTCCGACGTTGTCATAAGTAGTCAGGGCTTGTTGCAATTACAAACTTCAGCTTCAGTCTTTTCCTTAAAATCTTCAAGACTGTCTTCTATGGTACGTTCAGCAATGTGTTTGCACTGTTCGTCGACTTCCGCGGGCTACGAGTGAAACTCTTCCGCACGCAGACAACCATTTCTTCACTCACTGCAGGTCGACTCGTTGATTTCCATCGCCTAGTGGAGGTTGCAGATGGTGGATCTTTGTTGAACTTTTGTTTTGAAGTGTCGTTGCGCTGTTACGGAGACTGATGTGAATGCATTTCATGCGCAGCGTGCGATTTCTCGGGGCCTGTCGCCATCTTGCCTAAATCCTCACTACTGCGCTCTCGTGACAGAAATCTGAAGTGTTGAGTATTGTAACAATATGTCAGTTAATGTAGCCACAGTGAATTTATTGAATCGCTTCAATAATTTATAATATCCTTCTACTTGCTGTATCAGTCTGCCCCATCAGAACTACTGCTGTTCGGAAGAAAGTCCAGAAAGAAACTTGTTGGTATTAATTAATTGGAATTGATGAGATATTTTAAAAGTAAAGAATGTATGCACAAAACATTTTTAAAATCTCAGATTTTTTTCAGTCGACCTGATATACACTTAGAACAGACCATTAACCCCTTTCCCCCATCTCTGATTGTTTGAAGACTCGAACTCCCACGTATAAAACGACTCGTATTTCAAACGTCTGATTACTTTAGAAACTACTTAATATGCTAAATATTTGACTTCAGTGGTAGAGTACTATGAGAACCACCTTCAAAAGCTCTTTTTTTACATCTATAAACATTCCTAGAAAAATTAGGCTGATTATTGTTGTATTGTTGATTGAGTTTACTTAAACTTATCGGCTGACTTTCATACGCATTTATTTTGATCTACTATTTCTTTTATGTTGTAATTTCATGCACTGAAACCTTCCATGAACTTGAAGATTTGCTCCTCCATTTGGTGCTACGGAACTTGACGTGTAAATAAATAAATAAACTTTATTCAACTCATTTAGAGAAGTATTTACATTCTTCTGAAACGACCTTTTTTTGCACGCTATGAATTGTGCAATGACATAACTTTGTACGTATCAATAGTGACATATATGTATGCCGTCTGCCAAATAGGTAGCGAAAACAGTTGGCAGTAAATAAATAATAAATTAAAACATGCTTGATGCTGAAGTTTCACTGCATGAACAACCAACGTTTAGTAGATGATGTACTGTTTTCCTTTCATTATTTTGGGGGACCCTAAGTGAGAATAACTTATGTTTAAACTTTATGCTCTCATTATGAAGTGCTGTGTAAATACAGTGAAGTTAAACACAGTTCCTAACTTTAATACTTCACGTATAGTGTTGAACCTTCAACGTAACATTCTATCTCTTAATGAGTAGATTATGACAGAATTTTACATTTTTAAATTCGGTCAATAATTGTGCGAAATATTTATTCTTTGTCTTCTTCCTTTATCCCGCATCGGAGCATGTCCGGTGTTGTGATTTACGGATTTAGCGTGGTTGGTTTAAGGGGTGGCCCAGTGTCTTCCCTGTCTGCCACCCCGTTGCTCCCCGGGACCAAACATGTTTACCTCAACATTCTGTGAGTATTGTTATACATGTGAAGGTGAGCGAAAGTATTTGAAACGTTTGCGATTCGTGAAGTGCGGTGGTACTTGGGCACCAGCCAGATACTCACCTATCGGGATGTGGGAAACCGTCTAAAAGCCACACCCAGGCTGGCCGGCACACGGACCCTTGAAGTTAATCCACAGGGCTCCGGACCCGATGCAGTTCTCCTCTAGAAATAGCTCTGTAACACGCACGGCTTTCCGGACCGGTAACTACTGTGCTTTTTTGGTCAGTCTTCTGACTGGTTTGATGCGGCTCGCCACCAATTTCTCTCTTGTGCCAATCTCTTCATACCAAAGCAACACTTGCAACCTGCGTCCTCAATTATTTGCTGAATGTATTCCAATCTCTGTCTTCCTCTACAGTTTTACCCTCTACAGTTCCCTCTAGTACCAAGGAAGTTTACCTGATGTCTTAATACACATAGTATTATCCTGTCCCTTCTTCTTGTCAGTGTTTCCCATACATTCCATTCCTCTCCGATTCTGCGCAACCCTCCTCATTCTTCATCTCATCAGTCCATCTAATTTTCCACATTCGTCTGTACACCACACCTCAGATGCCTCGATTCTCTTCTGTTCCGGTTTTTCCACAGGCCACGTTTCACTACCATACAGTGCTGTGCTCCAGACGTACGTTCTCATAAATTTCTTCCTCCAATTAAGGCCTATGTTTGATACTAGTAGATTTCTCTTGGCCATGAATGCCCTTTTTTCCAGAGCTAATCTGCTCTTGATGTCCTCCTTGAACCGTCCGTCACTGGTTATTTTGCTGCATAGTTAGCAGAATTCCTTAACTTCATCTACTTTCTGACCATCAATCCTGATATTAAGTTTCTAGCTGTTCTCATTTCTGCTACTTATCATTACTTCCGTTTTTCTTTCTTTTTCTCTGAATCCATATTCTGTACTCGTTAGTCTGCTCATTCCATTCAGCAGATCCTGTAATTCTACTTCACTTTAACCCAGCAGCAAATCTTA
The DNA here is from genome assembly GCF_023864345.2 of Schistocerca serialis cubense. Taxonomy (NCBI): domain Eukaryota; kingdom Metazoa; phylum Arthropoda; class Insecta; order Orthoptera; family Acrididae; genus Schistocerca; species Schistocerca serialis. The sequence goes on along the minus strand of NC_064646.1, from coordinate 185,543,524 downwards.
TCATTAATGTCCTTTGGCCTTGAATTTGTATTGCACTCCTGAACCTTTCTGTTATTCCTATCATTGCTTCTTTGATGTGGAGATGGAACGGTCGGGGAGAAAGACTAAGATCCCCGTCTTACATCATTTGTGATCCGAGCTCTTCGTTCTTGTTCGTTCAGTCTTAGCTCTTGTATACAGGGTGAGTCACCTAACATTACCGCTGGATATATTTCGTAAACCACATCAAATACTGACGAATCGATTCCACAGACCGAACGTGAGGAGAGGGGCTAGTGTAATTGGTTAATACAAACCATAAAAAAATGCACGTAAGTATGTTTTTTAACACAAACCTACGTTCTTTTAAATGTAACCCCGTTAGTTTTGTTAGTACATCTGAACATATAAACAAATACGTAATCAGTGCCGTTTGTTGCATTGTAAAATGTTAATTACATCCAGAGATATTGTAACCTAAAGTTGACGCTTGAGTACCATTCCTCCGCTCTTCGATCGTGTGTATCGGAGAGCACCGAATTACGTAGGGATCCAAAGGGAACAGTGATGGACCTTAGATACAGAAGAGACTGGAAGAGCACATTACGTCCACATACTAACACCTTTTTATTGGTCTTCTTCAGTGACGCACGTGTACATTACCATGACGGGTGAGGTACACGTACACACGTGGTTTCAGTTTTCAATTACGGAGTGGAATAGAGTGTGTCCCGACATGTCAGGCCAATAGATGTTCAATGTGGTGGCCATCATTTGCTGCACACAATTGCAATCTCTGGCGTAATGAATGTCGTACACGCCGCAGTACATCTGGTGTAATGTCGCCGCAGGCTGCCACAATACGTTGTTTCATATCCTCTGGGGTTGTAGGCACATCACGGTACACATTCTCCTTTAACGTACCCCACAGAAAGAAGTCCCTGCAGATGCTGCTCGCCGACCGTGGCCCGTGTTTGTTGCAACACGCAACTGAACGTCGGAGGTTTCATGCGTCAACTTTAGGTTACAATATCTCCGGATGTAATTAACATTTTACAATGCAACAAACGGCACTGATTACGTATTTGTTTATATGTTCAGATGTGCTAACAAAACTAACGGGGTTCCATTTAAAAAAACGTAGGTTTGTGTTAAAAAACATACTTCCGTGCATTTTTGTATGGTTTGTATTAAACAATTACACTAGCCCCTCTCCTCACGTTCGGTCTGTGGAATCGGTTCGTCAGTATTTCATGTGGTTTACGAAATATATCCAGCGGTAACGTTAGGTGACTCACCCTGTATATTATATATTACCCGTCGCTCCCTATACATTACTCCTTTTTCCCTCAGAATTTCGAGAAACTTCCACAATTTTACACTGTCGAACGCTTGTTTCAGATCGAGAAATCGTATGAAAGTTTCATGATTTTTCTTTAGTATTACTTTCTTTATCGACGGCGACATCAGAATTGCCTCTCTTTTGCCTTTATCTTTCCTGAAGCCAAACTGATCGTCATCTAACGCATCCTCAATTTTCTTTCCCATTCATATGTATATTTTTCTTGTCAGCAACTTGGATGCATGAGCTGTTTTGCTGATTGTGCGATATTTCTCGTACTTGTCAGCTCTTGTACTCTTCGGAATTGCGTGCATGATTTTTCCAGAAGTCAAATGGTATGAGGCCAGACTCATACATTCTACACACCAACGTGAAAAGTCGTTTTGTTGCCACTTCCCCAAACGAGTTTAGAAATTCTGATGGAATGTTATATATCCCTTCTACCTTATTTGATCTTAAATCCTCCAAAGTTCTCTTAAAGTCTGCTTCTAATATTGGATCCCCTATCTCTTATAAATCGGTTCCTGCTTCTCTTCTGTCATATCAGACAAATCTTCCCCCTCATAGAAGCCTTCAGTGTACTCTTTCTACCTATCCGCTCTCTCGTCTGCATTTAACAGTGGAATTCCCTTTGCACTATTAATGTTACCACCTTTGCTTTTAATTTTACCGAGCGGTTCTAGGCGTCTCGGTCTGGAACCGCGCGACCGCTACGGTCGCATGTTCGAATCCTGCCTCGGGCATGGATGTGTGTGATGTCCTTAGGTTAGTTAGGTTTAAGTAGTTCTAAGTTCTAGGGGACTGATGACCTCAGAAGTTAAGTCCCATAGTGCTCAGAGCCATTTGAACCATTTTTCAACCACGCGCTATATTCCAAAACCTTTCGATCCGGATGTACCTTAAACATTTAAAGTTAGGCGTGCGTTATCTGAACTACTCGATGTATGTGACTAAACGCCCTACACGAAGGATTGCTACACTCCTGTGTTATGTGGCGGTCTCTCGTTGCCAAACGACGTGGCACAGTGGTTAAGACACGGTACACGGGTTCAGAACGAGCAGGATCTATGCTCAGAATTGAAAATCCAGATTTAACTTTTCCTTGTTTTTTCCAAATCTCTAAGGCAAGCACCAGGATGGTTCATTTCAAGAGGACAAGGCCCATTACCTGGAGATATCCAGTGTACCACTCACAGCTGTAATCGTCCATATGTTTTGTGTGATACGCTGAATAACTACTGTACTAGATACACTTCTCATTCCTGTGACTGTGAAATCTAATAACATGATCGGTCTGCTGGGATTACTCAATTACATGTATCAGTGGATGCGATCTTACGCTCCTATCCAAATATGACCATTTGGGTTGGTTTTATTTATAAATTAAATTGAAAATGGTTTCATACTGTAAAAACTGTGCAGTAATAGACACAAAATACAGGAAAGTTTCGCTTCGTCCAATGAAAGGATGCATGGTAAAACCAGCGGAAAAATGCTCCCGTCGGGGAACAGAGAAGACAAATATGCTGCTGTTTAAAGGATTCTGACAGAAAAGTCAGGTACCAGCTGCCTCATTCTGCCTTGTCCCGCATCTTTAAAATTTTTTCTAAAAATTTTGGCATGAAACTCACCTTTCACTCATACTGAGAGGCACCCATATGCCTTGCTCATACTGTGGCATCAAGCAGTCAGGCCTGCAAGATGAGTGGTCTGCCAAGCGAGTGGATTCATTCTTATTTATCGAGTAACATGAACTCTAGTACTCACACTTAAGTTACAAGTTATCCTCCTATATGATTAATGCGCAACGGAAACACGCATCTGACTATCAGTAATTTACAGAACTCTGACTGTACACTACGCACTGGCAATACCACATTTTCTTTCTTTTTTATTTGACGGCTTTCGTCAACACGTGGCCACCGCACTGAATATGAATGGCGCACACATTATAAATTCGGGACATTATGACAACATACAATTCGAAGGAAAAGTCCACCAATCTATTTCTTTTCACTATCTTATTTATTCCGATAAATTCTCTAACCTAAACACACAAATTCTATATCCTACAACAATAACACATGAGAAATTCCGCCCAGTGAGCATGACTTTACATTGGTGAATCTCTATATTATGGTCTCGTAACTATTTAACGCTACAGTGCACTTTCTGGATAGGATGGTGGATCTTTTATTATTTCTCACACTTCGACTCTCACAATCATCATCACGAAACTATCCTCCAGACCGAGCAGTACAGAAGGAACAAGCATAACCCACTAATCTTTTGAAACTACCTTGCTACTCTCCCATGCAAACCACACATACCCAAATTACGTGACATACACCACACTACGACATGGAATACAAAACACTAAATAGTCACAACATTATCACTTTCAGATTTCCCACTTCAATTAGTATTTATCCCAGTTTCACACGACACTGCCCCACTTTGTAATTCTACTTTCCTACTACGAACTCTGGAGATATTTACACGTCTTCCTGTGCAATGCAAGCCAAGTGGCGTTGCTGGATAGACGGCCGACTCACCTTGCTTCTCTCTCAGAGTTTGAATCTAGCGTCACACGGAATTATATCACGCAAAGTAATATTAAGAACGTATTCATCACACACGCGAGTCCTCAACTGATACCATGGACGAGTACTTCTCTTTATCTTTTGTCTCATACACAGTTTGAGACTCACACAGTACTCACCACGTGGAAGTACTCGTCTCTAATTTCAAGTCCTGCACACGCCATTTCTTAAATATTTCAACTTATGATACACACGCTACTTCTTAAATATTTCAACTTATTGTACACACGCTAGTAATTCAGCTTAACTTAAGCACACGGAAGTATTTCAACTTATTGCTACACGTGGTTTCATTGTGACAGTTGGTCACATCCGAAGATTACTACGATCCCATTAATATTACCTGCCTGACATTTAATTCTCCCCACAAAAGTTCCTGAAATAGAGAAATTAATATTTCAAACTACTCTTAAATATTCCACATGCATACCATGTCTCCACTCTTTTGTCATTACCGAGCACAACTAAAACAGGTCTTAACAGCACAAGTTCCAGCGGCAGAGTCCTGAAACCTGGCCGTTCTCGAGGTCCTCTCGCACCTCTGCTGAAGTGGGGGAGCACCTTGCTACCGTATTGGTCAGCCACATTTCATTTGCTCAAAGCTCAGGTAAGTTTTATCTCTTTGGTCCCACCAAAGGTGGCCAAAGGATCGTCTCAAAGATGATCATATATTCACATTCACTATCTGCGGTTAGCAGACGACCATACATTCATTCATTTCACAGATCTCACCAAACTGGATGTAGGGATTTATTTTGTGGGAGTGCACATGTGATCAATTAAATAAATAAATTGTCATTCTTTCCCACACTGGTATCCGGCTTCGCTGTATTAATTGAAATTGAGTTATTTTACAAAAAAAAAAGTGTTGTTCTGACAAAAATAATGAAGTATGTTGTACCTATTTTCAATATCGGGCGGTACTGTACCCTTTCAATACAAGCACCCATAGCTGAGTAAGTAAAATTTTAATATTTCACTTATGTGACACTGAAATAACGCAAACCTAATTTTACACATCAGGCCTGATTTTACGTGCTCAAAAATTCGGCATGTGTTTCAGTACTACAATATGGGGCTCCTAGATTTCTGAAGATAACGGTGACACTTTACAGCATATTTTCCCTTACTACATCACTTTAGTAACTACTTTTTCGCCCGACAGTGGATTTTACGTGCGTATTTTACTTGTGTGTGTTATCTGTACAACTAAGGTAACAGTGAACATCTGTATATCGTAAATGGATAAAGTTATCATGAAAATTTTCAAACAATGTTCGAGATCGGTGTCTTAGGAATATACCGTAAAAATTACAGCCACGTGTTGCTCATAGCCGTCTTGGAAGCTGCGGCTCGGGTTTGGTATCCTAAAGCCTTATTTTTGGGGTGTTTCTGGATAACAGATAAAGATTTTTGATAACAGAAAGGTGGCACATCCAGATAAATGCCTACAGGATATGTGAACATTTGAGAAATTTTTTTCAGTTATTTATCATTTAGATATCGCCTCACAAAGGATTTACGAGCTTATTTTACGTATACATATAACGTAGCTTTGAAACTCTGTATCTCGGAAACGGATAAAGAAAATTTTCAACGTTGTTGCAGATCTGGATCTTAGGAACACGTCATAAAAATTTCAGCCATTTACTGTGCACAGTGGTCTTGGAATCCGTGGCTCAGCCTTGGTACGAAAAAATGGTAAAAAACCCTCCTTTTTGGATTTTCTAGGGAACCGTCTCCATCAACGCATGAAGGCGTAGCATAGACCAAATCATATGCGAAATAACCAAACCATTTGCTCCATATGCTGAACTGTGTAATGTTCATACTTCGAGACTGTACTACAAGACAGACAGACACATGGTCCCTAACCCTGGAGCTATTGAAAATATTTGACCCTACCTATCTCTCACCAATAGAACCCGAGGTAGGAGCCCCGGAAGACCCCCGTTTTTATGTGCAGTCTTTTTGTTAGGTAGCGCAAATTGTCACTTGCCTACCGATGTTATCATTCAATGTGGAGTGGCTGTAGCCACTCTTGCCAAATCGATAATATTATTAATTTTTGTTTTCTTGCTATAGTGTTGCATCGGGATACCATTAATTTCTGTCGACTTTTTCCACGAGCGAAACCTCTTCTAAGGGCTTAAAATGTGGCAAGTCTACAGCGCCTCTAAGGCCATGTATCCATTGCCTTATCCAGTCTAAGCGGCACTCAGTGCTGTGTCAGAAGGTCTGTGAACTCGATTGCCATCTGATCCGAAGTAAACTTCTTTTGACGAGGTATAACAAAATCTGAGACAGAGGCAATGATATTTTAGCATTTGATTTTCAGTTTTCCGTCTAGAAAGCAAGTAATTTTATTTTATTACACCTCACAAATGATTGTTGCCGTTACTGGTCATCACTGGGTAATTTCAATGTAAAGTACCAGGTAGAAAGTACTTTGCCATCGTTATACTGGAATATCACTCCTGGCTAGCGTCAGCTGAGAGGGAAGGTGAAGCTGGCTATGATGGATCAGCATCTGTGGCAGTTCACGTCACGTCCCAGGCCGTGGTTGCAGTGGAGCAGCGGTATGTGTCGTACAGTGATCCTTCATGCTGGTTGAAGTGGTCCTTTATTTCGTAACAATCATGGCAGTGAAAATGGAGCTGGAAATGTGGCCAATGACAGGTGTGGCGTCCCAGTAAGAAGTAGCCTGCCGGAACGGCAACCCTTTGTGTACCCCAGGGCGATGGCGGCGGCTAGAGAGGCGGTTGCAGAGCCGCTGACAGCGATGAGCGGTGACCAGAAGAAACTGTGGTCTCTGGCTTGGCAGATGATAGCATTTGTCCCCACTGGCCCACGGACATCGACTGTGCTTGCCTGCACAAGGTCACAATGGCTGATCAGCGAGATGCCCAGACTCGAACACCGGTCTTCCAGGAAGACTACTGGCTACAGATGACAGTCACTCAGCAAGTGACCCGCCGCTGTAAAGGCGCCCGCCAAGTCAGTGGCATTCAGACCCAGCTCAGGCAGTGAACTGCAGCTGTTTGCGGCTGAATCTGGTGACAGCAGCTGGATGTTACGTCTCGGTGCATAGAATGTCGCCTACCCCCCCCCCCCCCCCCCCCCCCCTCAGCTGGCAGCTGGTGATGACTGAGAGCAACTGCTTAGTTTTGGGAGTATTTTAGCTAGGCAGTGCTACAACGCCAGTTTGTCCCTCTAAGCCACTGTGCGAGACCTGGCTATTGAACAACGGTGACATGCTTGCTGCATTCTTCTCTTGTATCAGCAACTTCACAGTCATAGAGCTATTGTGAAAGTGTCACATCTTCTTCTTTTCCATGCACTGTCCAGCGACTTCCACAACGTCAGCTTGCTGAGTACTGGTTCTTGCACATTAAATGTATGTTCTTGCTACATGGCACCTAGGTACAGAATTTGCCTCGATGCCCTCCTTATCACGTAGTTTTACTGAGTCGTCACAAGAGCCGTCTGCTTCACGGGCAAAACCGCAGTGCAGTAACACTCTGGGACATGCAACAGGTGTTCGCTAACAGTGCCACGTAGAAAAAGCATCAGAAACTATCAGCAGTAAGAAGTTTCCTTTTTTACAAATGAGACGTGGAAATACAATAGCAAAACATGCCCCATCAATTGTGCAATAATTAACAGGTGAGCTATTTCTCTCGTTTCACTGAGTAAAGAGAAAATCGGTCGTGTGAAAATTACGTGAGTGGATGATAGGCTTCAATTTTAGCGGCTATTAGCGACTGTCCGGAAAATTTGAAATGGTTCAAATGGCTCTGAGCACTATGGGACTCAACATCTGAGGTCATCAGTCCCCTAGACTTAGAACTACATAACCTAACTAACTTAAGGACATCACACACATCCATGCCCGACGCAGGATTCAAACCTGCGACCGTATCAGCAGCGCGGTTCCGAACAGAGGCGCCTAGAACCGCTCGGCCACAACAGCCGGCTCCGGAAAGTTTGAAGCTGGACCGAAAGAAAAGTTACGTATTTAAAATTGCACACAATTAATTCAGGCGCTACAGTCTGGAACCGAGCGACCGCTATGGTCGCAGGTTCGAATACTGCCTCAGGCATGGATGTGTGTGATGTCCTTAGGTTAGTTAGGTTTAATTAGTTCTAAGTTCCAAGCGACTGATGACCTCAGAAGTTAAGTCGCATAGTGCTCAGAGCCATTTGAATTAATTCAGGTAACTTGATGATTACACCGACATACACTTCGAAAGAAACCATGAAAATCACAAAGTTATTCATAGAATATATGTAGTATATGTAGTATATATGTAGTATTTGTTCCATTTCGATTGGCTACCATGCATGAAATAATAAGTGCTTTATGTGAAATCTATTTCTTGTCGCTTCGAAGCTTTATCGTAGTGACCATCGGTGTACGAGGTCATGCTGAAAAGCAATGTCACCGAACTTTTTACTCTGTTCTCAGTATCGGTTGGGATATTTCATGTTATGCATATTAGTATTCGCTTTGCTGACGCAAATTGCAACCCTCTGCAGCGAGCATTCAGATGTGCAAAATAGAATTGTTGTCTGGAAGATACATTCCGTCTAAATTCACCTCACTGTTCTACGGCATGATGTTGGACAGTAAGCGGTCTGTAGACTATGCATATCATTACGTCGCCAGTACAGACACATGCCGTTCTTAAGTACAGTGTATTTGGTACACGCGTTTCGTAAGCATCATAATTTAGTTCTGTATCTAGAATTAACTTCGCTTGAGACGTTCGAGACATAAATGTACGATTGGATGAGCCTATTCGACCGTGTTGTCTGTGAATAAATAAATAATAAATAATAAATAAATAAAAACGAAAACCCACTGATGATGCCGAAACAAATTTGGGTACTGAGAAAAACGGTGTTTTGCATACCTGGCGGACCTCACATCCAAAAAAAATTTTAACTGCAAACACGGCCAATCCAAGGAGTTGCAAATCAAAAAGATGGATAAAGTACTCTGAATTGCAGCGTGTAAGATGGCGATGTGTAGCATAACTGTGGTGATCCGTGAGAAACAGCGTGTTTTAATCGTCGACTATCCTCCATATTGTCCCTACTTGACCGTATCCGATTTTCATCTGTTTCCGGAACTTAGAGAACACTTTCGAGGGCTTCGCTTTAATAGTGTTGAAGCGGCGCAAGCGGAGGTGAGGCTGTGGCTGCGTCAACAAAGTCAGACATTCTACAGTGACGGTGCCAACAAATTACTTTCTTGTGGGGAGAAATGTGTTCGTCAACAGGGTGACGATTTTGAGTACTAGACAAGCAGACACGAAGAATAAAGATGAAGAATGTTAATAAAGTTAGTTTTGTTTAAAAATCTTTAAACATTTTAACATAAAAATTTGGAGGCAATACTTTTCAGCATCTCCTCGTAGCAATGTCATTATTTATTTTTTAGGCATCTTTTTACTGCGCATTCTTTCTTAAGACATTCATACTCCTCTCATATGAGTCTATTGCAATCACTTGAAATCAACGGTAGTATCCTGGACATCAGATGGGTGTGTTCGTCACATTGTCATTTTATTTGCTTACATTCGGCCTCTTCAATACAAATGGAGGAGAGAAAACTAATATGTGGGGAATTGTTATTTCGTCGACATGAGAATCGGTTACCAAACGAGGTATGAACTTCCAACTCCTCCCTCTTCGTGATTTTCTGTGTTATCTGCTATTACGATGTCAAGAACTATTCTCTGTACGTTTACTAATAGCATGGGACGATTTTCAAGTTCATCCTGAGACACAGATATTGTGAGTACTTCATTATATGAATAAATAGAACGGAGGTTTTCCACATGTTGCAAATATCAGCTGGCCTTTTTGCCACTCTGAGACACACACACACACACACACACAGAGAGAGAGAGAGAGAGAGAGAGAGAGAGAGAGAGAGAGAGAGAGGGTGAGAGAGAGCGATGGCGAAGGAGAGATGACACCTAGACATACGCAAAGGGGAGGATGGAAATAGGGAGGAGGAAGAAGAGAGAGAGAGAGAGAGAGAGAGAGTACAGTGTTTAGCGGAAGTGCACTGGCTGTTGAAGAACTGCGATGAAGATTCCACTACACCTCAATGATCGGTCGTATAATAAATTTCAAATGCTGGTCCATGTTGTGAGCAGCAGTTAAAAGGCCTAAGGGCTAATAGGTCTGTCAGGGTAAATCGTCAATTAAATCGTATGAGGTATGGAATATATTTTCCACTCTTGACGTGGTTAGTTAAGAATGATTTATAATTGTGTCTGAGGCAAAATGTTAACTCTCTAAATATCATCCGTTCAAGACAGTAAACTGAGATGACTGTAGTGAGAAAATTCATAGCTACCATGACAGTAGATAAAAAGATAATATATTTACACTATTAGTAAGTAACACCGTAGCTTCATCTCGCAGACTGCTGAAGACGCGAATGGATTTTATTTTTATAACGTTTAGCAGTTATGAATAATAATATATGCTACACTTAGTGGAATGGTTAATGAATAGAGTGCTCTTTAAAATAATGAGTTATTTGTTTCAGTCACAGCTGCAAGAAGATGCGTGACTACGACCAATTTTAGTCATTAGACGCCAAGTGGTCATCAGCTGGATGGGCTACGGTTAAGGTTAAGAGGTTTGACGTAACAGTTAGATGGTCATAATACAAACCTTTCAGTTTTCGTGTTGGAAAGACTTTGTGGTTCAAAGTGTATGTTGGTTAAAGAGTGGCAGGAACTGAGGAAGTGAGGAAAGAAAATATTTGTAGGAATCCATGAGACCGTACTAAGAAGTTCTGGGAGTAGAACTGAAGATAAAACAACGAACCATTTGAGCTATTCACACACGACTCACACCCCACTTTTATAGTGCCAGTTCTGTCTATACATCCAAAAATTTTTAGATGCTTGAGAAGCTCTTCAGATAGACTGAAGGACGAGCACTGTTGTGAGAGGGGATGACATGGGGATGTTGCTTAGTCAAAGCCAACGGAGTATTTCTAGAATAGATATCTCACTTTTCATCGGAATGCCCCCTGCTATGAAACTTCTTGAATAATTAAAAATTAGTACCAGACAGGCTAAAATCTGAACTCTCGCAATTCACGGACAAAGATATTACCATTTGAGCTATGCAGACACAAGGGACAATCTTCACTGCAGCAGCTACATCATCGGCGTGCCGTTTCTTCCGAAACCTCACAGGCACACAGTCGTAATGAGTTGAGAAGTTCCAAAACTGTGTATACTCCATAGCAAATATTCTTTCCGAGAATAGCCCCTAGGTCGGTACCGCGCCATTTTCCATGATACTCATTCTTACGGCATCGCTAGGCCAGAAAGATGTTCTGGGAAACTTCGGGCGAGTTTGAAAAGCGGAATAGGTGCCGGCAGGATTGAATCTGCGGTAGCGGATCCCGAGTCGCGCCTAGATAGCTCAGAGGAGAAAAACATTGCCTGTCACCTACAAGGGCCTGTGTTCGACTCCCAGCCTGACACACAGTTGTCATCTGTCAGGGAATTTCACAAAAGCGTATACAGGATGGTCCATTGATCGTGGTGGTGGTGGTTAGTGTTTAACGTCCCGTCGACAACGAGGTCATTAGAGACGGAGCGCAAGCTCGGGTTAGGGAAGGATTGGGAAGGAAATCGGCCGTGCCCTTTCAAAGGAACCATCCCGGCATTTGCCTGAAACGATTTAGGGAAATCACGGAAAACCTAAATCAGGATGGCTGGAGACGGGATTGAACCGTCGTCCTGCCGAATGCGAGTCCAGTGTGCTAACCGCTGCGCCACCTCGCTCGGTCATTGATCGTGACCGGGCCAAATACCTCACGAAATAAGCATCAAACGAAAAAACTACAAAGAACGAAATTTGTCTAGTTTGAAGGGGGAAACCAGATGGCGCTATGGTTGGCCAGCTAGATGGCGCTGCCATAGGTCAAACGGATATCAACTGCGTTTTTTAAATTGGAACTCCCATTTTTTATTACATATTCGCGTAGTACGTAAAGAAATATGAATGTTTTAGTTGGACCACTTTTTCCGCTTTGTGATAGATGGCGCTGTAGTAGTCACAAACATATGGCTCACAATTTTAGACGAACAGTTGGTAACAGTTAGGTTTTCTAAATTAAAAAACAGAACGGAGGTAAGTTTGAACATTTTATTTCGGGTGTTCCAATGTGATACATGCACCTTTGTGAACTTATCATTTCTGAGAACGCATACTGTTACAGCGTGATTACCTGTAAATACCACATTAATGCAATAAATGCTCAAAATGATCTCCGTCAATCTCAATGCATTTGGCAATACGTGTAACGACATTCCTCTCAATAGCTAGTAGTTCACCTTCCGTAATGTTCGCACATGCGTTGACAATGCGCTGACGCATGTTGTCAGGAGGTGTCCTTCAACTTTCCCCACAGAAGGAAATCCGGGGACGTCAGATCCGGTGAAAGTGCGGACCATGGTATCGTGCTTCGACGACCAATCCACCTGTCATGAAATATGCTATTCAATACCGCTTCAACAGCACGCGAGCTATGTGCCGGATATCCATCATGGCCGGCAGGGGTGGCCGAGCGGTTCTAGGCGATACAGTCTGGAACAGCAGGTTCGAATCCTGCCTCGGGCATGGATGTGTGTGATGTCCTTAGGTTAGTTAGGTTTAAGTGGTTCTGAGTTCTAGTGGGCTGATGACCTCAGAAATTAAGTCCCATAGTGGTCAGAGCAATTCATCCATCATATTGGAAGTACATCGCCATTCTGTCATGCAGTGAAACATGTTGTAGTAACATCGGTAGGACATTACGTAGGAAATCAGCATTAATAAAATGGGGGCCAATTATCCTTCTTCCCATAATGCCGCACCATACATTAACCCGCCAAGGTCGGTGATGTTTCACTTGTCGCAGACATCGTGGATTTTCCGTTGCCCAATAGTTCATATTATGCCGGCTTATGTTACTGCTGTTGATGAATGACGCTTCGTCGCTAAATAGAACGCGTGATAAAAATCTGTCATCGTCCCGTAATTTCTCTTGTGCCCAGTGACAGAACTGTACACGACGTTCAAAGCCGTCGCCTTGCAATTCCTGGTGCATAGAAATATGGTACGAGTGCAATCGGTGTTGATGTAGCATTCTCAACACCGACGTTTTTGAGATTCCCGATTCTCGAGCAGTTTGTCTGCTACTGATCTGCGGATTAGCCGCGACGGCAGCTAAAACACCTACTTGGGCATCATCATTTGTTGCAGGTCGTGGTTGACGTTTCACATGTGGTTGAACACTTCCTGTTTCCTTAAATAACGTAACTACCCGGCGAACGGTCCAGAAACTTGGATGATGTTGTCCAGGAAACCGAGCAGCATACATAGCACACGCCCATTGGGCATTTTGATCACAATAGCCATACATCAACATGATATCGACCTTTTCCACAATTGGTAAACGGTCCATTTTAACACGGGTAATGTATCACGAAGCAAATACCGTCCACACTGGCAGAATGTTACGTGATACCACGTAATTATACGTTTGTGACTACTGCAGCGCCATCTATCACAAAGCGAAAGAACTAAAACATTCATATTTCTTTACGTACTACACGAATATGTAATAAAAAATGTGGGTTCCTATTCTAAAAAAATAAACGTAGTTGATATCCGTTTGACCTATGGCAGTGACATCTAGCGGGCCAACCACTACGCCATCTGGTTTCCCCCTTCAAGCTATACGAGTTTCGTTCTTTGTAGTTTTTTCGTATGACGATTATTTCGTGAGATATTTGGACCGGTCACTATCAATGGACAGTCCTGTATTTAGCTGCAGAGCGTTCATTCGTTGTGAAAAGGGAGCACTTGTTTCCCGCTACCCGTCTTACGAAAAAACGAATGATTTGAAAGAATTGTACATGTAGTCATTGGTTACAGCTGTAATGAAAATTTTCACCATACTATCATAGCAAATAGTGACGGTAATAACAGTAATGTGCATATCACGGCTATGGAACACTGCCAGACAATTGCTAAGGAACAACTGACAATTCCTAAGAAACAACTGCCAATTGCTACCGAAAACCCAAAATTGCTACGCGATCCCCGACCAGTGATAGTAAAGGAAATACCGATGGCGGGACGTGTTAACTGCGACGAAGCCTTTGCACGAACACTCTGTGCGTGTTCGACAGTTCATGCAGTACATTGCTGACGAACGTTGTTGTGGAACCGATTAGTGAGACATTTCGTGGTACGGTGGCATGCCCGCCAGAATCATTTGAGTGCTTACAATCGTGGATGAGCTGCTGGACGGCTGGAGCTCAGTCAGGGTGCCACAGTAACTGGTGCGTGTAACGCGATTGGAAAAGGCCTCTGAAGGTCGAATCGCTGTGTGAAAGCTGACCGACTCGTAGTCCTAATGGCGAAAAGGAACAGACATGCCACTCCAAGGCAGATCGCTACAGACCTTGTAAACGTTACTGGTACACGTGTCTCTGCCAGAACCATATCGCCGCGATTAAATTAGGCTGGTTTGTATGCTCTAAATTCTGTTAAATGCTTCGCACTTCAGCAACGTCAACGTCGAGAAAGAGTTTGTTGGTGGAGGCAGCATGTTGGTTGGGGTCGGCAATAGTGGTCCAGAGTGATGTCCTCCAACGAATCCCGCTTCGGCAAGTGATTTTGGCCACCAGTTAGTGGGAGAGAGAGGGGAACGCCTTACACATCATAGGATGTTCACGAATGTCATCGGTATGGCCTAGATACTATGATGTGGGCAGGTTTTTGTACAATGGCAAAATACCACTGCATATCGTTGCGCGAGGTACCGTCACAGCACAACATGTTTATGGGTCCGGTAGGTATTATTCAGGATTATGTCCGTCTGTTTAGGGGTGCGATAGGTCTTGAATTTCTGTTTGTGGACGGCAATACCAGACCACAGAGGACCTCTGAGGTATCAGACACATTAGAAAGTGAAGATACTGAACGTATGGTATGGCCTGCGTACTTCTCGGACATGGACTCTAAAGAGCATGTCTGGGATGCTCTTGGCAGACGTGTTTCTCAAAGAACACCCCTTTCCCGAACAGGGCAGAACTTTTATTTTTTATGTTATCGTATGGCTAGGGCACCCCGTCAGGCAGACCGTTCTCTGGGCGCCGGTCTTTCAATGTGACGCCACTTCGGCTACCTGCAGCCGATGAGGATGAAAGGATGATGATGAGGACAGCACAACACCCAGTCCCTTGGCCGAGAAAATTGCCCGATCTAGCCGAGAATCGAACCCGGGCTCAGAGGATTGACAAACCGTGACGCTGACCATTCAGCTACCGGGGGCGGACAGGGCAGAACTGAAAACCACCTTGAGAGAGGGGTGGGAAAATAGCCACCACGGACTTCTCTACTCTTCAACTGTCAGAATGAATAACAGGTGCAAAATGTGCATTACTACCTGAGGAGGGGATATTCCTTACTGACAATCCAATACAGACCTTTATCTGCGGATCTGACTTGTATTAAACAATATTAATGTCTGTTATCCAGTTTTCCCATTTAATGAAATCTATACTACTTTTCGTTAGAACTATACCACTCCATCTCTATTACGTACATACCTGCGATTCGTGTCGTCCATCGTTGCCTGTGATTACTCCTTCCCAACAATGACTCTGTTACGTAGCAACAGTCGACCAGTGTATAATGTAGAAAATGGTACAAAAGAACTCAGCGGAAAAATCAACAAGCGCATTCTTTTTATTTTAAAGCTCGCTCAAAAAAATCAGCAGCGACGGAACATAAATTGTATTTAAAAAAGGGTGGTGGAATTTCATACGTGTCAAGGGACTCAACGAAAAATGTAATTTCAGTATCGTCACCATTAGTTAAATAATCCTTGTCTTCAAGCCTGCAAATCTAAATCCCACATCAGGCCGGCTGTCTCTCAGCGGCTGCAGAACACAGAGACTGTGGGTAATCGGTAGCAAGGGGCTGGTTGCGGCGTTCCTCGCAAACTGCCCGCCTCATTACGTAAGGGAGGATGATGCACGAGCGTTGGGAGCCAAACCGCTGCCTTCTGTGGAATTCGACCACAGTCTCGTAATTTATTGTGAAGTCTTCTTTACCACCCACGAGGACCTGCATCGCGTGCGGGAGATACGCTATGATTTTACTGGCATGGCACTTTTATTTAAGGATGTAAAAGTGGTAAAGGTCTATTACAAGCGATGTAGGCCATTAAACGCTTCCAGAAATAATTACTTCTCACCAGAGAAATTTCTGCTCCTTTCAAACTAATTTGGGATCGGGCATTAATGTTTATGAGGATGGCTTATGTTACTCACATTTTTATTGTTTCTGGTCGGTAGAAGCAGCCGTTTTATAGACTTGCTTCCAGCTCCACCTCCATAGCAGTGTGCGATCCTTTTTTTCTATTACAGCACGTCGGACATCATTATTTTCCACAAAAGCTCAATTTTTTTTGGTACCGTAACCAGTGACGCTCAAATGATCAGATACGTTATTCATTTTACGTTAACCACACCATGTTACCTCCTGTGGTTTACTTTAAGGGAGGACATTAGAATTAACCACTTAGAATTAACCTGTTTTCTAAGAATATACTTCCAACTTCTGTTTCCACGTTCTGCGATAATATCTTTTGCCTCTGTGACAGGTCAGCAGTGGGCTCTTTACGGTTCGTTTCTGACATGTACTGCTACTCAGATATCAGCATGCGTCATTGTGACTAACTTGACGGTAATTTACTGTTCTCTACTTCGAAGTTATTCTGCTGAAGAAAGAGCTCTTTTCTGCTTCCTCGCCCGTTTAGTTTGATTGCCTAGCAAATACTTTTCTCTTTCTTTGTGGCCTGTTTCCGTGGAGTTAGATGCTCCATGGAAAATCTCAAACGCCTGACATTTAAACGAAACACTTCTAATGATTCACCGAGGTTCAAGGTATTGCAACAATACTTGCAACAAGTGGTAACGTACGAGATCATGTGTAATGTACATAATGTTTAACATTTGTATCAACAGAGAAACTGAAGAAACTGTGTTATTAAGAGGCAAGAAATTGCGTTATTCATGAAAACCAAGTCTTGGAGATATTAGCAACCAGACGAATTCGGTCACACTTTTGAAAGTTACTCAAACACTGTACTGAGATAATGTACTAGAAATCAGCACAAGTACTGAACTAACCTAGGAGTGACGCAGCGATATCCCATTTAACCTTACCTTCTCAGTTATTTACCAACGTAGTGAACTACTCAAACTCTTCGCGTAAAATCGATTTTTTAAAACCTCATTTTGATATGATGAACCGTTTATGAAATAATATGGATGACATGATTCGAACTGATTGAGGAATATGTGATACGCAGCTGTCTGTGTGTTCTCTATAGGGCTGTTCAAAATGATGGGGCAGATTTCAAACATTTATTTCTTCCAAGCAACAAAAGCTAGAAACACAAGTGTAACGTTCCTGGTAAGAGGAAAGTTCCAAATTTTATGCATTCAGTGTGAGAACCATGTGTTAAACGAGAAATATCATAACGGTGGCTCATTTCGTGTCACACACGAAACAACTGGTCTGTCGTTATCGAAGTCACAGCTTCAACAATGCGATATCGGAGACTTTAAAGAGTGTCAGTCACAGGGGGATAAAAACGCGGACTGTTACGTAACAAGCCACAAGTCATAAGGTGTGATGTCCGAGATATGGGACGCCACCGGAAATGAAGTTCATCTTCTGATCCTCCTCTTGCAATCCAGTGTCCTGGAATGGTGTCATTCAGGTAACGTCTTAAACGCTTAGAGAAGTGAGGAGGGCAACATCTTGCCTGAGGATGAAATCATCTTCTTCCATCGATGAATTTCATTTCCTTATCGTTCTTCCTATGTTATTTCATTCACAAGATACAAAATATTCAACGAAAAACCGACAGCACTTCCAACTAATGCGACATGTTTTCTGTTACTGTATGTTGATAATTTTTGCTTAGTGACCACCGCTTAATTACAACTGAATGAGACACAGTTTTTGTGTCACACGCTTTTCATCTTTATTCTTTGCAAAACATCATCAGCGGCCTGGAATGTGTACATATTTTTGTTCATACTGTTTAGTTGACACTTAAGGTGTTGTACATTTAGGTTGTAAACAGTTTTGGAATTTTGCTTTTCTGTGATGTAGTAATAATACAAGGTTGTGCTTGCGGATTTAGTGGATATTGACCTATATGTTGTACTTTTACCGGCCGCGGTGGCCGAGCGGTTCTAGGCACTTCAGTCCGGAACCGCGCGACTGCTACGGTCCCAGGTTCGAATCTTGCCTAGGGCATGGATGTGTGTGATGTTCTTAGGTTAGTTAGGTTTAAGTAGTTCTAAGTTCTAGGGGACTGATGACCTCAGATGTTAAGTCTCATAGTGCTGAGAGCCATTTGAACCATTTTTTGTTGTATTTTACTTCCTTTGTTAGTGCTATGCTTCATCTTATAATCGGAATTTGAAATTTTGTTTTCAGACAGTCACAAAGTAAAATTATCGACATACCCTGTTATTATACGCAACCGAGGTCGGCAGGACTACAAAAGTTGAAGACGTTATAACATGTTTTCTGTTTCTTTATTGATTATTAATTGAAATAAAACTAAAAATGAAACGAAAGCAGCTTCCTTTATCCTGTGCTGGCAGGAAACAGATTCGCATCCTTCATTATTTACCGTTGCATTTTCTCAGTAAAGACGTGAAGGAGCATCTGGAAGAAGCTATTCCTTTTGCAGGAGCTCAACCTCCAAGCCGTATTTCATATGTCCCCTTATCACCACTATGCCTGACACTCTTGAAAATCTCGGAAATGGCATTGCAGAAGCTGTGAATTCAGTAACAACAGACCAGCTGCTTGGTGTGTGGCAGGAAATGAGCCACATTTTCATATTAACTTCCGTGTAATACATGATGCTCGCACTGAGTGCATAAAAATTTGAAATATTCTCTTTTCCAGGAACATTGGAACTGCGTTTCAATCTTTTGTGGTTTGGAAGCAATAAATGTTTGAAATCTGTTCCTTCTTTTTGAACACTCCTGTATTACTTCCAGTTTCGGTTTATAACAAATGGCTGAGCACTATGGGACTTAACTTCTGAGATCATCAGTCCCCTAGAACTTAGAACTACTTAAACCTAACTAGCCTAAGGACATCACACACATCCATGCCCCAGGCAGGATCCGAACCTGCGACCGCTGGCCGGAGTGGCCGAGCGGCTCTTGGCGCTACATTCTGGAACCGCGCTACCGCTACGGTCGCAGGTTCGAATCCTGCCTCGGGCATGGATGTGTGTGATGTCCTTAGGTTAATTAGGTTTAAGTAATTCTAAGTTCTAGGGGGCTGATGACCTCAGTTGTTAAGTCCCATAGAGTTCAGAGCCTTTTTTTTTTTTTTTTTTTTTTTTTTTTTTTTTTTTTTTTTTTTTTTTTTTTTTAGCTGTTGGCACTACATGCTGGCAGATGACGTTCCTCGGGCATTCGCCCTACCCACACCCTGCCATCGGATCACCACTAACTAACCTAAGGACATCACACACATCGATGCACGAGGCAGGATTCGAACCTGTGACCGTAGCGGTCGCGCGGTTCCATATTGAAGCGACTAGAACCGCTCGGCCACACAAGCCGGCCCAAGAGCAAAATTCGGAGTTGGAGGTGTTATGGCGTGGTCGTGTTTTTCATGGAGAGGGCTTGCATCCCTGCTTGTCACTGTTGAAGAGCAATTCGGGGATGGCGACTACATCTTTGAACACGATTGAGTACCTTGTTCATAATACACGGCCTGTGGCGGTGTGGTTACACGACAATAACATCCCTGTAATGGACTGGCCTGCACGGAGTCCTCAGCTTTGGGATGTTTTGGAACGCCGACTTCGTGCCAGGCCTCGCCGACCGACATCGGTACGTCTCCTCAGTGCAGCACTCCTTGAAGAATGGGCTGGCATTCCCCAAGAAAACTTTTAGCACCTGATTCAATGTATGCCAGCATTGTCGATGGAGGGCGCCACGAACTTGTAAGTCATTTTTAGCCAGGCGTCCGGATACTTTTGATTACATAGTTTATTTTACAGCATTGCGTACCGCGGGCAGTAGATCAAAGTTCAGATACAATGATTGTTTGTATCACCGTGACGATGCACCCTGTCATATAGCAGCACGTCATGCGGCCGGCCGGAGTGGCCGAGCGGTTCTAGGCGCTAGTCTGGAACCGCGCGACCGCAGGTTCGAATCGTGCCTCGGGCATGGATGTGTGTGATGTCCTTAGGTTAGTTAGGTTTAAGTAATTCTACGTTCTAGGGGACTGATGACCTCAGAAGTTAAAATCCCATAGTGCTCAGAGCCATTTGAATCATGACATGCGTTGGTCTTCCCATGATATTCAACTGAACCCAGTGGAAAAACTTCGGAATGAGTTGGAACGTTCAGCTTCGCACCTGGCTCTAGCGTCCGACATCACTACCTACTCGTTGGTTTCGTTCTTGAGGAGGAATGAGCTGCCACTTCTTCACAAGCATTCAGACACCTCACAGAAAGTGTCCCCAGCAGAGCTGAAGCCGCCACAAAAATAAAGGGTAGACACACCCCATATTAATGTCCAGTAATAGGTGTCTGGATTATTTTTGATCAGATAGTGTAGATAGCGCCTGTGCTGGTGCAGTCATTATTGTGAGATCCCGGTACAGGGGCAATTAAGGGAGACCGGCGATGCGCAGAGTAACGGGAGCTGACGCCTTTGTCGCGCCCCTGAATCACAGGTGCGTGTCCACTGCGAGGCGAGGACTGCACGGCAGGCGTTGTTAATTCGGAGCCGCTCATCTGTCTGCTCGGGTGGGGAGCCGGCGGCGGCGGGCCGAAAAATCCGTCTCCGGCGCCGACGCCGGTGCAGCGGTAGGCGTCCTGACGGCCTGATGTGTGGGGAAGCGGTGGGATGAGGGGGGGGGGGGCCATCGGGGTGCGTGAGCGTGCGAGACGTGCGTGCGCGCCGCCTCGCCTAATGACAAGATGGCCGCGCCACGCCGCCTCGCACGGATCATCAAGCGGCGCCGGGGAGGGGAGGGGAGAGGAGGGGAAGAGCAGGGGCAGGCGCCGCTGAGTCAGCCGGCGTCGGCGTCGGCGTCTTCACGCGTCGCTGCCGCCCTGCAGGCGCGGGGTCAGGCGCCGCTTCGTGCTCCACGCGCTGGCTCCTCCCACAGGCTGCGCCGCATTAAAAGCGCTGTGACGTCATCGACGATGTGAAAAGTACAAGTTCACTGACAGTCTATTTTGTACACTCTCTTAATTACCAGTATCGGCAGACATCGGTCATCTCAAAATCCCCTAAAATAATTGGCACAAATGTACCTCCTCACTGATTTGCAAATGCGATGAATGGATAGGCTCTTGAAAACAGATTACATAATGAACATCAACAAATGTAAACCGAGGGCTATGGAATGCAGTCGAATTAAATCAGGCGATTCTGAGGGAATTAGAACCGATGCTTTTGAAGGGCGATGCTTAGGGAGAATGCTGCACATTAGATCGGATAACTCATGAATGACTATTTTATCGGATTGGGGAGAAAAGAAATTAATAACACAACTTCATTAAAGTAGGTGACTTGTTGATAGGATACAGCCTGAGACATCAAGTGAGAGTTAATTTTGTACTTGAGGGTAGTGTGTTGGGTAACAAATTGTAGAGGGGGCCGAATATTTGACTACAGCAAACAGATTCAAGTGGATGTAGTTTGCAGCAGTTATCCAGAAATAAAGAAGCTTGCACGATATAGAACAGCGTCGAAAGCTACGTCAAATGCGAGGCCTCCGGTCCAGATTGTATACCAGTCAAGTTCCTTTCAGGGTATTCTGATACGATAGCTCTATACTTTGTAATCGTATACAACCGTTCGCTCGTCGAATGATCCGTACCTAAAGACTAGAAAGACGCACAGGTCACACCAGTACCCAAAAAATAAAACAGGAATCATTCGATGAATTACAGATCAATATCACTAACATCGATTTGTAGTAGGAGTTTGGAACATATACTATATTCGAGCATTCTGAAGTACCACGACGAAAACGGTTCTTCGACAAATAGCCAACAAGGATTCAGAAAACATCACTCTGGTGAAACACAACTAGCTGTTTATTTTCACGAAGTAATGAGTGCTATCGATAGGAGACTTCAAATCGATTCCATATTCCTAGATTCCCAGAAGGCTTCTGACACCGTTCCTCGTGACTTCTAATCAAACTTGTAACTAATCAAACTAGTATCGGTTACGTTGGGAGACTGGATTGGTGGTGTCCCGCCAGAGGGGTCACAGTTCATAGTAACTGACGGAAAGTCATCGAGTGAAACAGAAGTAACACCTGGTATTCCCAAATGAAATGTTATAAGCCCTCTGTTGTTCCTCATCTACATAAACGGTGTAGGAGAAAATTTGAGCAGCCCTCTCAGATGTTTGTAGATGGTGCTCTCATTTAGCGTCTTCTGAGAGCATCAGATAACCGAAACCAATTACAAAATGATACACACAAGACATCTGGATGGTGCGAAAAGTAGCAACTGTCTCTCAATAACAGAAAATCTGACAGCATTCACATAAAAACTAAAAAGACTGCGCTAGTTACCGGTTGAATTACGAATGCAAATATGTAAAGGCTGTAAGAAATTTCAGAGGAGAGAAGCTCGTTTCCTATTACCGCGAAGTAGGGAGAGGGAGTGTCACGAATATTAAACGTGAGTTGGTGTGGCAATCATTAAAAAAAAGGCGTTTTTCATTGTGCCAGGATATTCTCATGAGATTTTAATCACCAAATTTCTTCTCCACATGGGAAAATATATTTTTGCCGCCCATCTACTTAGAGAGAAGTGATCATCATAATGAAATAAGAGAAATCAGAACTCGCACGGAAAGATTAAAATGTTCATTTTTCCCGCTCGCTGTTCGAGAGTGGAACGGTAGACAAATTGCTTGAAGTTGGCTCTCTGCCACGTACTAAATAGTGCATTGTACAGTAGTCATTGTAAATGTAAAAAATAGTCTACATAAACGATTTAGGAGACAATCTGAGCAGCCCTGTCAGATTGTTTGATTGTTTGCAGATGATGCTGTCATTTACCGTCTTGTAAGAACATAACATAATCAAAACCAATTGCAAACTGATTTACATAAAATATCTGTGTGGTACCAAATGTGGCAACTGTCAATAACAAAAAGTACGAAAGCGTCCACATAAATATTGAAAAAAACGCGCTAATTTTCGGTTGCACGATTACACAAACCTAAAGACTGTAAGTTCAGCTAAATATTTAGTGATTACAATTAACTTAAACTGGAACGATCACACACATAATGTTGTGGGGAAAGCTGCCAGAGACGTAGTCGCCAAACGTGTTTTTTGAATGGTTTCCTAAAACCGAACAAGAGAACGATACATAAATTGGGCATGGGACGTTAGTATGGATCGAACCTGAGCCAAAGTCTTAGCGGTTTCGTTCCCTATTGTCGACGTTACGAGATCAACTGGCATTAATTATAATTGGCCCGTCGCATAAATTTGCGCGTGCATCGTCCTGATTGGCAAACTTCAATGCTAATTAACTCGGAAACGGCGCAACGTATCGAATTTATTTCTTAACAATTATTTCTCGGCATAGCCTACTCTACAACATCCTTGAAAGCTTTTCAGGCTGTTTCTGAATATTCTGCATCGCTAAGCGATGGATGCCGACTGGTCAAGATACTTTTTGCTACGCCAGCGATGCCGGGACGGATCACTAGTATCATGTACAGAGATACGAGTAAGGTTTGTTCGTGATATTGTAATTCTGTCGAAGTTTTTATCTTTTTTCCTTGGGCTTTAGTTCCTTTTCCAAACTTTTCTTTGGTTTTCCTTAGTGCTAGCTCGATGTACAGAGTGAGTAACGACAGGGCAAGCCTACAACTGAGTCTCACTCCTTTTCCAGTGACTGCCTGTGTTTCATATCGTTCTACTTGTAGTTTGATTTCCGTAGAAGTTGGAGACAACCTTATATTTTATCAGAGCTACGTTAGAAAATTCTGAGGGTCTATTCCCAGTCAACATTCTCGAACACGTTCTCTAAATTTACTAACGCTAAGAATATAGATTTGTCTTTTCTCAATACGTTTTCTAAGAAAAGTCGCAATGCCAGTATTGCCTCACGTGTTCCCAAATTTCTCGGGAACCAACACCGATCTTCCTTGATGTCGGGCCAGCCTGAGTGGCCGAGCGGTTCTGGGCGCTCCAGTCTGGAACCGCGCGACCGTTACGGTCGCAGGTTCGAATCCTGCCTCGGGCATGGATGTGTGTGATGTCTTTAGGTTAGTTAGGTTTAAGTAGTTCTAAGTTCTAGGGGACTTATGACCACAGCAGTTGAGTCCCATAGTGCTCAGAGCCATCTGAACCATTTTTTGATGTCGGCTTCTATCGCTTTTCCCATCCCTCTGTAAACAATTAGTCTCAATATTTCTCAACCGTGACTTTCTAAACTAATGGTCTGATAATTTTACAATATTCTTTAAAATCTCTTAACGATGTGACACAAATGTTCCTCATCCCTGACTTGTGTTTATGATCCATCAACCAGTGCCCATCACTAATCTCTGCTATTACCGACCACTGATGAATGCTTATCATACAGATTCAGTCACAAGGTGTATTTCTACCATTTGAGTGAGGTTTTCGAAAAGGGCAAATAGATGCCAAACGAGCAGTCAATAACTTCTGCAAAATTAGATGTTTTGGTTAAGAATAAAACTGATCTCTCTAAACTAATATCATTTCAAAAATTGGATGAATTTTACCAGAGTACAGCGCATGACGTGCTAAAAATGTTACTAAAGTTTAATTTTCCACCATCAGATACGGGGCAGTAACTCATTTGCATATAGAATGATTCAGCTCCTGAGAGATTTGTCACTGTAGAGGCTAATGCTTAGGACAGATTCCTGATCAGCCATGCTGTTTCACTCTATAGTGAAAGTTTCTTTCTGGCTGCACCGATTTATTCGTAATGGTGTATGAATGAATGGATAGCCGAGATAACCGAGGAGGATTTTACGCTTCTACGGATTTATAGGCCGTAAGAGGTTTATAGCGTTGGCTAAGAGCTTGCTGCTTTTATATGTATCAAGCCGTTTCGATAAAAAATAATTTTCTTTAATACACTGACAAAATTCGTTTCATATCGTTTCAGATGGCAGTGACGATCAAGCCCTCGATGGACGAACTCATCTGGGGTCCCATTACGATGTATGCAGTCCTTGGTTCATTTGCTGTGGCAGCGGTGATCGACTTCGTCGGTGCTTGCGAAAGCTGCCAAAAATTGTCGCCTCAAGCTAATGAGTAAGAGTGTGTGAGGTACAACTGTGAAAAACTGGTGCTGACTATGATCGCTGAATACAGTGATGAAGTGTAGAAAGATCGCCTCGTAATTATTTGGTAAGAGAAGCTACCTGAGCATCTAGATAAGAGCTCAGTAAGTGGGAACAGTCCAAAACCTATTCATAATTCGCTGTTATACGTATAAGGCAGGAGATAGAGAGAAGAGGCCTTGACGGAAAGACATCGATCAGTCATATATGAAATTGGATTGTATGAAACTAATTTTAGCTATGTAACGAATAAAGTATGCACAACAAACTGGCTTGGTAACTGTTACAGTTGCATGTTTTGTACCATGAAATTATTAGAAAAACAAGCAAACACTGTAATTTTTTTCGAATATAACTGTTTCATTTTTCAGCTTATCTTCAGAAAGAGGTACACATTATATTGTGCTACCGCGAAAATATTGTCCCTCTTTAAAACATGAGCTCTAAGGAAGAGTGGAAGGAAGATTCAGAGGTCATTGGAGAAGGAGCACAAGGTCAGACTGAGGAAGCACAGTTGGGTGTGGGGGACGGGGGGGGGGGGGGGGGGAGGATTGGGTATGTCTCTTCATAGGAATCAGCCTGGAATTTGTCTGAACCACTTTCGGAGGGTAACAGAAAACATACATGTGTATGGCTGGGTGTAGGACACATCAATCCACAAGAAAGGAAACAGAACTAACCCGTTGAATTACAGAGTCATATTATTGCGATCGAATTGCAGTAGGGGTTCTGGAATATATACTACGTTCCATCATTAAGAGATATCTCAAAAAAAGATCTATTAACACTTAACAAACACGGACTCAGAAAATATGGTTCGTGTGGAACACAACTGGTTCCTTATTCACACGAAATATTGAGTGATATCGTCAGAGGTTCTCAAGTTGAGGCCAAATTTCTAGACTTACAGAAGGCTTTTGATTGCGTTTCTCACAAGCGATTTCTGATCAAATCGCGTGACTATAAAGTATCGTTTCAACTGTGCGACTGGATTCCTGATATCCTATCAGAAAGGTAACAGTTCGTAATAAGTGACGGGAAGTCATATAATGAAATGTAAATGATATCTTAAGTTCTCCAAGGAAGTATTTAAGGCCCTCTGACATTTTTAATCGGTTATAATTGATGTAGGAGACAATCACATCAGTTCTGTTATATTTTTAGCAGATAATTATTTCGTTTACTGTTTAGTAGTCATCAGAAAATCAAAAGAGTCGAGTAATGACTTAAAAAAGATACATCTATGGTGCGAAAAGTGGCATTTGACCATAAACAATGAAAAATTTGAGGTCTCCTTCATGAGTCCTAAAATATTCTGTCAAATTTTGGTTACACGTTAAATTGCGTAGAGTTACGGTTGTCGATTCAACTAAATACATAGGGATTACAATTACGAACAAATAAAATTGGAAGGCGGATCAAAGACTGCGTTTTATTGGCTGACACTTATTAGGTGAAAAAAAATCTATTATAGAGAATGCCTACACTACACCTGTCCGTCCTCTTGGTTGGTTGGTTGATTTGTCGGAGGGGACCGAATAGCAAGGTCATCGGTCCCATCGAATTGGGGAAGGATGGGAACGGAAGTCAGCTGTGCCATTTCAAAGGAACCATGCCGGCATTTGCCTAAAGCGATTTAGAGAAATCACGGAAAACCTAAATCAGGATGGCCGGACGCGGGTTTGAACCGTCGTCCTCCCGAATGCAAGTCCAGTGTGCTAACCACTGCGCCACATCACTTGGTAGCGCCCGCTTCTGGAGTAATTCTGTGCAGTATGAGATTCTTATCAGATACAATTGACGGAGGAAATCTAGAAAGTGCAGAGAGAGGCAGCCCGCTCTGAATGTTCACGAAAAGGCAATAGAGTATCATGAATATTATAAGTAAGTTGGTGTGGCAATCATTAAAACAATTGTGTTTTCCGTTGGGACGAGATCTTTCACGAAGTTTGACTCACAATAATGGTCCTATGTTTTAGCGTTACACCACGTCGCACAGTAATGTCAAGCCTTTTTTTTCATCAGGCTTCCGACAGGTTTTACTATTTTTTACCCCCTAGCTTCCTCTAGCATCGTACAAGTTGTTGCCTGACACAATAACACATGTACTATCATGCTGTCCCTTTTTCTTGTACGCTACAGCTTTAAAATGTGGAACTGTAAATAGACGTTAGTACTGTGCACTTGAATTTGGCTTCAGATCTAAGAGCAACGCTCTGAACGTCGCAATCAGTCTCTGTACAATGATGAAGTCAGATTTCTCTGGAAGTGCCACAATGGAAAACGTATATATGAAGGGAAATTTATTTGTGTACTTACAACAGAAAATATCATATTATTACAGTGACAATACCACCACCACCCCCCCCCCCCCCCAACCCCGCAAACAACAATGGAATAAGCCAGTTCTATAAAAACGGTAGGTAAGCTCACTTGGCGCTCATAGTCAAATCTAGGACTCATCTCAAGCTGTTGACGAATTCGCCAATCCTCTTCGTCCTGAACAACTGGCTGTCGCGGCTACTGTCGCAGTGCCCATTCATAGCACATAGATGGAATATCTAAGGGTTATCCGTTGCCTCCTGCAGAGGTGATCATATTAATGGAGTATTTTGAGGAAATCTGGCTTCATTTCGCCCAGCTTAATTTTACCGAGAGGCCGATGATGTGTAATGGTGTAGCAGTTCATAGATCATATGATTAACTTCTATCCAAATATCTGGTTCACTGTACACGCACAAGAGAGAAGGAAAGCTGCTATTTCTAGATTTTTTTGGTTGAACGAACATTTGATGGGCAGCTCGGCCACTGTGTACACCGTGAGCTCTCAGTGTGCATTGTTTTGATCACCCTGTCCAGAAAAAAAACTGTTTTAAATACATTAGCATTTAAATACATATACAATTGTTTCTGAAGGGTACCACCTGAATTCCGGAATGAAGAATCTAAAGTACATGTTCCGAGAAAATGGATATGAATCACAAGGTACTGAGTTGGGGTTGTCCATGAAACAAAAAGATAAAAATGTTAAAGAATCGCGTGACGATCTGTCTTTCGTGTTTCTTTCTTTCTGCGTTGCTCCATCCAGTAATGTAGGTAGGATCCTGGGTGGAAGTCTCATAAGGTTTATTCATCCTTTGTCCAATCTACCCATCTAATCCGCAGCATTCCTTTCAATACCGCTAGCTCGTATTCATTCTTCTTCTCTCTGAACTGTTTACTATTCACGCTTCACTTCTATTTAAGGCAGACAGTTACAGTGAGGAAAAACATCTTAATGGGAGTAATCCGCCGAATTACAGACCCATATCACTAATGTCGATTTACAGTTGAATTAACATATACTATGTTCAAACACAATAATTTACATCGAAGAAAATGATTTAATGACAAATAGCCAACACGGATTCAGAAAATATCGTTCTTGTGAAACACAACTATCTGTTTATTATTACGAAGTAAGCAGTGCTATCGACAGGGGATGTCAAACTGATTACATATTTATTTCCGAAGCCTTTTGACACCGTTCCTCACAATCGACTTCTAATCGAACTACGTGTCTGTGGAATATCGTCTCAGTTGCGCGGCTGGTTCCATGAGTTCCTGTCGGAAAGGTCACAGTTCATAGCAATTGATGAAAAGTTGTCGACTAAATTAAAAGTAAAATTTGTGTTCCCCAAGGAAGCGTTATAGACCCTCAGCTGTTCCTGATCTACATAAATGATTTAGGAGCATATGAGCAGCCACCAGAAGATCAAAAGCAATTCCTAAATAATTTAGACAGCATATCTGTTTGGAGCGAAAAGTGACTGTTGACTTTAAATAAGGAAAAATATGAATTCATCCACTATGTACTAAAAGGAATCCGCAAAATTTCGGTTGCACAATGAATCACACAAATCTAGAGGCTACAAGTTCAACTAAACCCTTTGGGATTACAATTACGAATAATTAAATAGGAACGATCACACAGATAATGTGTGATTTATTGCCAGAACGTTTAGAAAATGCTAAGGCTCAAGAATAAATAAATAAATAAGAAATAAAAAACCTATTCTGTGGTACTGCGCGCGGTATTGGATCCTTACCAGACAGGACTGACGGAGAACATCGAAAAAGTCCAAAAGAGGGCAGCTCGTTTAGTGTTATCGCAAAATCGGGGACAAAGTGCCACAAATAGGATACGAGAATTGGGATGGAAATCGTTACAACAAAGGCCTTTCTCTTTGCGGCAGGATCTACACACGAAATGTCAGTCATCAACGTTCTTCTCAGAGTACGAAATATTTTGTTGCCGTTCACCCGCACAGGGAGAAATACTCATTATGAAAAAATGAAATGTCGTGTGGCTAGGGCCTCCCGTCGGGTAGACCGTTCGCCTGGTGCAGGTCTTTCGAGTTGACGCCACTTACGCGACCTGCGCGTCGAATACTCATTATAATACAATAAGAGGAATCAAAGCACGCAAGAAAAGATTTAAGGCTTCCTTTTTCTTGTGTGATGTTCCAGAAAAGAACGTTAGAGAAGCAGCTTAAAGGTGGTTCATTGAACACTCTGCAATGTCAGTTCGCCGTTCTAATGCAAAGTGCTCCATTTCTGTAACAACACAACAATACGAGCTTCTTCACAACAGCGGAAGCACAAACAGAGTTGTACTCAACATCCGATGAAATGCAGTGTAGCCAACTTTCGAGACAGTATTGCCACCTCACAAGAATTCGACCAGAGATGATTAACTGGTATTTGAGGTTTTATGTGGGACACGACCCAAATATTATTTACCTTCCGTCAGTTGTCATTTGAAAATTGAAAGTGACTAAAGAAAATTCTTTTTCATTACAAAATTTATTTTGGTGCTGATGATGATTAATTTGGAAAGGGGTGGAGCGGGGGGGGGGGGGGGGGGTGACCATCTGACATCTGATTACATTCGGGGATAACAGACTCAGAAACGTTGGGAACCAGTCCTGTAGATCAATTTGCAATCATAGATTACGATAGTGTTGCTGCGGTAATACAGCTGTCTCCTTTGGTATCGTTATTAACACGTTGTTCTTGAAGTTCGGGGAATTTCGCCCATCTCGTGTGTCCTACGTAACAGGGAGAACAGATTAACCTGGTTTCTCATTAATTACCTGAGAGTTTATCTAATCCAGATGTCCAGTTTTCACTTAGGATCGCACAAGAAGCACAAAATTTCAAAACTGTCCCCTTGTACCGGATGAAATGAGCTAGGGCAGTCAAGAGCTGGAGCCCGCCTCGCGCTTACTCCAGCGCTTCGGTCGGGCACCCATTTTGCCCAGCGACGATCACAAACATCTCCCGCAGCGCGAGCCGAGGCGAGACAAAAAAAACACTGCCTTGTTTTGCCGCGCTTCAATCCTAGCGGCTTGTTTGGGGACGTTAATGGCGTTTAAATTTCGTTTGCTCTCACAAAGGAGTGGATGTTTAGAGGGCGTGGGCACGGAATTGCTAGTTTGGAGCCAATATTTGCGCACCCTATCATTACCATTATATCCGAATATTGCGGACAAACGCGATTCCAATAGCAGCAGTCGCAGTCGCATCGGCGCGACGGGCGGCCGCAAACGCTTCGCATTCTGTTTATCTGGTTATGCCGTCGCTTTCAGGAATCCATTAACGGGCCCCTGCGGGACACAGATCGCGCTGCTTTTGCACTCACCGCTGGGTTTTTGTATACAATTCTCGTCGAGTATTTCCTGGACAAAGAATGCACGGTGACACATTTGCCGTTAGACCGCGCAGCAACATTTATTTATTTCTGGCCATTTACATGTAACCTCTCACGTAGCAGACGAGGCAGATGAGTAGCTGATGCAGGTGATGTTAAGATCAACTGGAACCTCTACCTGTTACGAATGGTATCCTAAGGAATGTACTCAGAAAAGGTAAAAATTTATTGCATTTCTTCTTATAAAAGAGGAGGAATGACGAGAAAGGGGAAAGAGAAAAATCTAGATTCTTAATAAAAAAAGATGCCGAAATACCTTCTATCGATCTATTTTACGCCCTTTTGAAGATGGTTCGCAGCCCGAAGGCAGAAATTAGTAAACTGTTAGCGGTTCAGACAAACATGTAATTAAATAATACAATGAATAAATAGAAACATTTTTAAAGTTAATGGCGTCTCTACTTCTTTGATATCGCCCTGCCCCTCTGCCCAATCCTTTTATGCCTGCATACTTGTTACTCTAGCACTTATAGGCCTTCGCAGTTTTTTCCCTTATTTGCCACTTACAGTGCTGGCATGTTTTATTAGTAAGAAAAGGAAGACAGAAAAATGGTTCAAATGGCTCTGAGCACAATGGGACTTAACTTATGAGGCCATCAGTCCCCTAGAACTTAGAACTACTTAAACCTAACTAACCTAAGGACATCACACACAGCCATGCCCGAGGCAGGATTCGAACCTGCGACCGTAGCGGTCGCGCGGTTCCAGACTGTAGCGCCTAGAACCGCTCGGCCACCCGGGCCGGCAGAGGAAGACAGGTTATAGTTTAACGCGGTACCGATGAAGGGGGTGGTGACGAATACGCTGGAGATGAATCGGCTTCATTCTTCCTATAAAGTGTATTCTAATTAATGCTGAAAACTGAATTTCGTGATACTGTACGCTGCTAGGAGCGAAAACGCTTCACTAAACAAGGCTTCACAAACGATCCGGTTCCAAGTTGAATTGGTTCCCTTTTTTTAGCTACGAAAAGCACAATGATTTTCTGCGCTGACATTGTCGCAACTAGCATATTTGGTGGAATTCATGAGCCAAATCAGTAAGTACAAAATATGAGGCTGTCGAAGGTATCACCCATAATTTACTTCAGCGCTTAACTTTATTGGCAAATACGAGGCTTCCTAATTTCAAGAACAGTCGAGCTTTTTTTGTATCGTTTCCGCAACAAACAAACAACCGCCTTCCATCATGGTAATAATAGAACATGCGTACAAAAATCATTACTGCATTCTAATTCAAGGTGACTAAGAAACTGACATCAACCGGGAGGTTTTCTGAGAAGTGAACAAGTTCCTGATCACGGTTACAAACCTTCCGTTGTTATCATAGTATTGACTATACTACACTCCTGGAAATGGAAAAAAGAACACATTGACACCGGTGTGTCAGATCCACCATACTTGCTCCGGACACTGCGAGAGGGCTGTACAAGCAATGATCACACGCACGGCACAGCGGACACACCAGGAACCGCAGTGTTGACCGTCGAATGGCGCTAGCTGCGCAGCATTTGTGCACCGCCGCCGTCAGTGTCAGCCAGTTTGCCGTGGCATACGGACCTCCATCGCAGTCTTTAACACTGGTAGCATGCCGCGACAGCGTGGTCGTGAACCGTATGTGCAGTTGACGGACTTTGAGCGAGGGCGTATAGTGGGCATGCGGGAGGCCGGGTGGACGTACCGCCGAATTGCTCAACACGTGGGGCGTGAGGTCTCCACAGTACATCGATGTTGTCGCCAGTGGTCGGCGGAAGGTGCACGTGCCCGTCGACCTGGGACCGGACCGCAGCGACGCACGGATGCACGCCAAGACCGTAGGATCCTACGCAGTGCCGTAGGGGACCGCACCGCCACTTCCCAGCAAATTAGGGACACTGTTGCTCCTGGGGTATCGGCGAGGACCATTCGCAACCGTCTCCATGAAGCTGGGCTACGGTCCCGCACACCGTTAGGCCGTCTTCCGCTCACGCCCCAACATCGTGCAGCCCGCCTTCAGTGGTGTCGCGACAGGCGTGAATGGAGGGACGAATGGAGACGTGTCGTCTTCAGCGATGAGAGTCGCTTCTGCCTTGGTGCCAATGATGGTCGTATGCGTGTTTGGCGCCGTGCAGGTGAGCGCCACAATCAGGACTGCATACGACCGAGGCACACAGGGCCAACACCCGGCATCATGGTGTGGGGAGCGATCTCCTACACTGGCCGTACACCACTGGTGATCGTCGAGGGGACACTGAATAGTGCACGGTACATCCAAACCGTCATCGAACCCATCGTTCTACCATTCCTAGACCGGCAAGGGAACTTGCTGTTCCAACAGGACAATGCACGTCCGCATGTATCCCGTGCCACCCAACGTGCTCTAGAATGTGTAAGTCAACTACCCTGGCCTGCAAGCTCTCCGGATCTGTCCCCCATTGAGCATGTTTGGGACTGGATGAAGCGTCGTCTCACGCGGTCTGCACGTCCAGCACGAACGCTGGTCCAACTGAGGCGCCAGGTGGAAATGGCATGGCAAGCCGTTCCACAGGACTACAGCCAGCATCTCTACGATCGTCTCCATGGGAGAATAGCAGCCTGCATTGCTGCGAAAGGTGGATATACACTGTACTAGTGCCGACATTGTGCATGCTCTGTTGCCTGTGTCTATGTGCCTGTGGTTCTGTCAGTGTGATCATGTGATGTATCTGACCCCAGGAATGTGTCAATAAAGTTTCCCCTTCCTGGGACAATGAATTCACGGTGTTCTTATTTCAATTTCCAGGAGTGTATTAGTCTACCAACTTTATTTTGTTTGGCTACTGACATGTCAGATTAAAAGTACGTTCCTTGCCGAAATTCGGACCCGGGACCCTACCTTTTGCCGGCTAGGCTCGTACTCGCTGAGCTATAAAGGCACGACTCACTACCCGATCTCACAGAGTTCTCCCCCTTATGCCTCTCTGCTACCATCCAAACTCCACAGAATTTCTGCTGCATACCTTGCGGAAATAGCACTCCCAGTAGAAAGAACACACTACAGTACTGCTGAGTGAAGGATTAATTCCGTACACTGACATGTTGTATGCAAACTATTAGGAGATAGTTTGTGACAGAATTAGGTGATGCAATGATTAAGCCATTAAAATGCCCGCCTGCTATTCCTGTTTTAGTTTTTCAGTGGGTTTCCCGAATCGCAAATGCCGAGACGGTGCCTTTGGATAATCCGAGCATATGCTCCGTCTCCACGAAACATTAAAGCCTAATCCTCCATCGTTTATTTTCTTTACTTTTCTGTTCTCAGAAATATATGATAAACCTGTGTTCAATGAAAATCGGTATCGTAATAGATTAGCCTAAGAAAACGGGGGTGCTGAAAAACTTTCCAATGAAATAAACGGAATGTAAACAGCACTGAAAGAAACAAGATTTGCTGATCAGCATTCTTTCGATTCAGAAGGATTCTGGATATTTAAGGAAAAACCAGAAAAAACAGTTACGGTAAACTACCCCCGTTTGGAACAGGTTTCATCGCAAACAAAAAGGTATTAAACTCAATAACAAGTTCTTAATAAGTTAATGAAAGACTTTCCACACTAACGTTAATAGTTTCTGACAGAATTAGGTGATGCAATGATTAAGCCCTTAAAATGCCCGCCTGCTATTCCTGTTTTAGTTTTTCAGTGGGTTTCCCGAATCGCAAATGCCGAGACGGTGCCTTTGGATAATCCGAGCATATGCTCCGTCTCCACGAAACATTAAAGCCTAATCCTCCATCGTTTATTTTCTTTACTTTTCTGTTCTCAGAAATATATGATAAACCTGTGTTCAATGAAAATCGGTATCGTAATAGATTAGCCGAAGAAAACGGAGGTGCTGAAAAACTTTCTAATGAAATAAACGGAATGTAAACAGCACTAAAAGAAACAAGATTTGCTGATCAGCATTCTTTCGATTCAGAAGGATTCTGGATATTTAAGGAAAAACCAGAAAAAACAGTTACGGTAAACTACCCCCGTTTGGAACAGGTTTCATCGCAAACAAAAAGGTATTAAACTCAATAACAAGTTCTTAATAAGTTAATGAAAGACTTTCCACACTAACGTTCATAGTTTCTGACAGAATTAGGTGATGCAATGATTAAGCCATTAAAATGCCCGCCTGCTATTCCTGTTTTAGTTTTTCAGTGGGTTTCCCGAATCGCAAATGCCGAGACGGTGCCTTTGGATAATCCGAGCATATGCTCCGTCTCCACGAAACATTAAAGCCTAATCCTCCATCGTTTATTTTCTTTACTTTTCTGTTCTCAGAAATATATGATAAACCTGTGTTCAATGAAAATCGGTATCGTAATAGATTAGCCGAAGAAAACGGAGGTGCTGAAAAACTTTCTAATGAAATAAACGGAATGTAAACAGCACTAAAAGAAACAAGATTTGCTGATCAGCATTCTTTCGATTCAGAAGGATTCTGGATATTTAAGGAAAAACCAGAAAAAACAGTTACGGTAAACTACCCCCGTTTGGAACAGGTTTCATCGCAAACAAAAAGGTATTAAACTCAATAACAAGTTCTTAATAAGTTAATGAAAGACTTTCCACACTAACGTTCATAGTTTCTGACAGAATTAGGTGATGCAATGATTAAGCCATTAAAATGCCCGCCTGCTATTCCTGTTTTAGTTTTTCAGTGGGTTTCCCGAATCGCAAATGCCGAGACGGTGCCTTTGGATAATCCGAGCATATGCTCCGTCTCCACGAAACATTAAAGCCTAATCCTCCATCGTTTATTTTCTTTACTTTTCTGTTCTCAGAAATATATGATAAACCTGTGTTCAATGAAAATCGGTATCGTAATAGATTAGCCGAAGAAAACGGAGGTGCTGAAAAACTTTCTAATGAAATAAACAGAATGATAACAGCACTGAAAGAAACAAGATTTGCTGATCAGCATTCTTTCGATTCAGAAGGATTCTGGATATTTAAGGAAATACCAGAAAAAACAGTTACGGTAAACGTACCCCCGTTTGGAACAGGTTTCATCGCAAACAAAAAGGTATTAAACTCAATAACAAGTTCTTAATAAGTTAATGAAAGGCTTTCCACACTAACGTTCATATCATCAGACAGTATTTACACTATTTGAAATACACATTCACCAACAAACGAGTAAACAAGAATACAGAAAATGCAAACAGAAAATTTTTGACAAAATGCCTATTCCATCGAAAAACACAGTATTAGTACTTGGAGGCTTTAATGCACAAACTGGCAAAGAACGTCAGCACAGATGAATAGTAGGAAAATTTCCAATACACGAAAGAACCAATGCAAACAGAAATAGACTCTTATGCTTAGGCAGGCAGCATAATGTAGTACTGAAATCTACATTCTCCAAAAAACGTCCTAGAATGCAAACCACATGGGTGAAAAATAAATCGATATCGTTTTTATAAATATACACTCTGCAGTGGAGGTACTCAATGTAAAATTGGCCAAGAGCGCCAGTTTGGTTTCGGAACTACCTATCATTAGATACAAAGATAGACCAATATCTAGAAAAATGATCCAATATCAACCCAAAAAGTCTGACGTATAGAAGTTATCTAGAGTAAATGATTACGAAATGGTGTTGGAAAAAAGTATCTAAATGCTGGGAACAAATTCAAAAAGACATTATTGGGACTGCAGAAGAAACTATCCCTCATAAAAATAAACTAAAAGATGCTTTTGAAAAGATGACTGTGATGAGTTAATTATAAAGAGGCAACAACATTGGAATATCTGAAACGCAAATAAAAATGATAAGAACAGGAAAAATTTTGTAGAAGCGAGGAAACATGCCTTAAAAGGTCTCAAAAAGATGAGAGTACAACACATAAAAGACCAACTAACGTCAATTGAGTCAAAACAACAGAATGAACTTTTATAAAAGATTGATAAATAGTTTAAAGAAGTACAGGCCACCAATTTTAGGGTTTACACATCCAAAATTTCAAAAGACTGCATATAATAACAAGGGGAATTGCAGAATACTTGCGGAGTACTGCAAAGTACTACACAAGTGCGACCCACCAAAAAAGAATTTCATTTTGATGATGTAATCCAAACACAATCAGATTCAAAGCCACTAACAATAGAGGATCAGAGAAATCATAAAACAACTTAAAAACAATAAAGCATCACCAAGAGGTTAATATAGTTGCTGACTTGCGGAAACACCTTAGCGACAACATTATTCTGTGTCTAATAGAAATCATTAATGAAATCTGGACAACATACAGCTTACCATGGTAATGGACATCAGCATTAATACATACGCTACAAAAAAAAAAAAAAAAAGGAAAAATAGCAGATCCTAACAATTAAAGAGGGATCGCGCTCCTACCAGTGACATATAAGATCTTGTCCGTGGCACTTTTAGAGAGAGCTGAAGAATAACTCGATCAACAGCTAGGAAAGTATCAAGCAGAATTTACGAAGCGAAGGTCTTATGCAGAGCAAATACTAAATGTGAGGAG
This sequence comes from Schistocerca serialis cubense, assembly GCF_023864345.2. Lineage (NCBI taxonomy): Eukaryota > Metazoa > Arthropoda > Insecta > Orthoptera > Acrididae > Schistocerca > Schistocerca serialis. The sequence continues at coordinate 185,505,888 of NC_064646.1, read as the reverse complement.
TATAACAGAAATGAGGAAAATCAGAAACTTGAAATACACGATAACTTTCTTAGATTTTGAGAAGGTATATGACTCAACTAACAGAAATGCACTAAGCAACATTTTAAAGGAACTTGGATTCAACTATAAAACATCAAAAGTAAAATTTATGGAGAAGTATCAAAGCTTTTTGAAATAAAATGAGGGGTAAGAGTGAGAGATAGTTTATCACCCCTACACTTTAACTGCACATTAGATGTTTTGTATCCCACTGGAATGCGGCGCGTGGGTCTGCTTCTGTAATTTGGAGGGTAGGCCGTATGTAGGAAACTAGGAGGAGCAGGTGAGGTACTAATACGTCGGTACTGCAAGTAAAGTAAAAGATGTTTACTCTAGGTAAGACAAGTAATAAAATATGGTTACATAACTTTGGCTATGATGAGCAAGTAGGTGCGAAGCAGGATGTATCAAAGCTAACAGAAGTTACACAAGCAAAATCTGTAGTGGCTCACCCACTATGATAACGAAACAATGTTGGTTGGTCGTCTGCTCGTGATCAAGTGGGCTGAATCTGGAGCGGCGCTCGTAGAGCTGCAAAGGGCCGGATAGAGGGCCCTGTCGTCGGTGTGGATCGTCCGCTCTCGTAGTGCCAATCTAAGAATTTGTACCTACGTCGTGGCATCGTAGCTATCGATACCACACTAGAAAAGATAGTGAGGGAAGAGAGAAAAATCCGTCAATACTAAGGGTGTTCAAGTAGGATGAAACTCGAATACTTGTCTAGTTTTTTCAAATGACATGGCATCAGTTACTAAGTGGAAGGTGCCAGAGGACAAATCATAGAACTACCGAAACAGGTAGACAAGATAGGACTAAAAATATGTGAGAAGCCACATTTGGTGCCAGATGTCAATGACGTCCTTCCAATTTTAAAATTCGTAACAACACAATATCTAAAACAAACTGCTATAAATACCTAGGAGAATGGACAATAAGCAACACAAAAGAACGATAGCCATAGAAAATAGAGTACATAGAATGGAATGGGTATTCCAAATAACAAAAACATATACAACCAAAAAACTTTGTCCTGGTACACAAAACTAATCACTATCAAACGGTCTTAAGACCTGAAACACTGTACCCAACAGTAACTCTTAAACTATTAAGATCTGGGGATCCTGAAAAACTGAAAAATTCCGAAAGAATAATTCGAAGAAAAATACTGAGACCTAAAAGTAATATTAACTTTGAGTGCAAGTTAATATCATGCAAAGAGCTCTATTTGAAAACGGAAAAGGTAACTAATGTAAAGAGGAGATGCAAAGTACAGTTTTGTGGTCACATATATCGACCGAATAATAACAGACCAACCAAGCAGATCTTCAACTTCCTAAAATGCTACAAATCCTATCCCGCATGGCTCACCGAAATTGACAAAGATATGAGAAACACAGGAATCAGAGTGGACATAATAGACAACAGAATACTTTTTGGAGAAGCAACACAAATGGCAGGATTTCAGGAAAGAAAGAGATCTGCAAAAGGAAGAGGGTGGACCCAGGAAAAAAAGGAACGTCACTTTCGAATGATGGAGGAAGTCTGAGAGCAATGGCAATTAAACACAAAGAAGCAAAGTTGATTTGTCGTACCCTCCAAAAGAATTACTTGAATAAATAAAGAAACAAAGAACCATTACAAGACTAGCCTCCAGGTTTCATAATCTGAGTTTCTTAGTCATTGCCCCATTTGTGTTGTTGACACTGTACTCCTGTGTGGCTGGCCAACAACGTCGATCTTAAATCACTAGAAAGGCGATACAGCAAAGCTTTGAAAATCTTTGCCAAAATGCTGTGACTCTCGTACGGAATTACTGGTTTGTATGCCTGCGAAGTGTTCATCTGCCTAATTCGAAAAGGTTCTATTTTTCTGTACTAATTGTAAAATCGTGAAGAGATGGTACTCGAATTGATACCAGAGACATTATCCAGGGCCCACTGCAATCCGCAGTGACATATGGGAGGTGCTCCTGAAGACCACGCCTTTCCCCAATACGGCAGTGCTCTCACGCTGAGGTCAATATAGTGTGGTGCATGCAAGAGCTCAACACAGATCGAGACCTCAGCTACAGCAGTCAATATCATCATCTAGGACCAACGTGTAGTTAAAGTTGTAATTAGGCTGTTTGTTTTCTTATTGGCAACGTTATGTAGCGCTCTGTATGAAAATCACTGGCTGTGCTGTGCGCAGTCTGTGGCTAGTTTGCATTGTTGTCTGCCATTGTAGTGTTGGGCAGGGGCAGCTGGATGTGAACAGCGCGTAGTGTCGCGCAGTAGAATTTCGATTCTGCTATACGTCACACTTCGTTTTCAAAACTGTTCCTGTGGCACTAGGTATACTACTTGTTAACCACACTGTGGATAGAATCTAATCCACGGGAGATGTTTCTGTGAACATCCTTCTCTAATTAGTTACTTTCGTATGGTGCTCGAGAAAGTGAAAACGCAGATACACAGAGTAAAGTGACGGAGAGGTAACGTGCGAGCGTAGCACGCACACAAGCACACACGCAAGCACACACACAAACACACGCAAAGAGAGAGAGAGAGAGAGAGACAGTTGGCAAGCAAGAAGGTGCGCTAGTAGGGTCAACAAGGGAAAGGAGCACAGCGGTCCCGGATCCCGCGGCTAAGCTCGCCTCCCTACCGCGGGTGAAACATTTATAATCTCCCTCTTAAAAGCCTTCCACTCAGTTGATCTCAGCACATAACATTTTATTGAGGCTTGCGACCCCTCGCGCTTTGCCATCCCCTGCAAAGGCGGCTAAGGAGTGGCTGAGGTATCGTCACGAGGCGACGTCGTTGGCCATGGCGGTTTCCCCGCGTACTCTACAGCCGTGTTGCTGCCAAATACTTGCTGTTGGGCGCTGTTCCTCAGGCTACGTGACATAACAATATTCGGGGTCTTTGTCTCAACTTGAGACAGCTTATTATGTCGTAAACGGCGCATCGTAAGAGAAAAAAATTCCAGATGAAAAGTTAATGTTAGTAAAGGGGATATCTGTCTGTGCTATACGTGGGCACTTTCTGGCCACGCATTCTGCATATTCGAATTCTGCACCAGAAAATACGCACGATTTATTCAAATCAATGTTTCCCATTCTTGGCAGATGTCGCTGTAATCGACAAATATCAGAAGTGCCTGTTTTTGCAATTAAGAACTGGCGGATTTGATTCTACGTATAATTTACGATGTAAAATAAAACCTTGATCCCTAACGATTGATACTGACCTTCAGACGTTACTTGAGTATTGTAAATGTGACTGTACAGTACAAGTGGGCTAGACATTGACATTTCTGGCAAAAAAGGTACTTGTATCGTAACATAGTTTCCCGTTCGCTAGCGGATGGATTGTGCTGAGTCCACAAGCCGGCTACTGACAGAATACAAATCATAACCACTGTAATAAGGAAATACGTCTATGAAGTGATAATGACAGGTGCACCTGACATGAATACTCAGGCATCTGGCGTTGGTGAGAGGCAAGAGGACTCACAGAAATCGTGTAACCCAGTGGTGAGAGGCAAGGGGAATAGTCGGTATCAAGTTTCCCAATGGGAACAGAAAACTATTACGTCAACTTCGTTGTCCCTCGATTATACTAAATGTAGTTTCTAACCAGACAATGAAGCGGCTAGTATATTGTATCGTACAATAAAATTTTTAACACTACAGTAAATTTCGAATATAAGTATCAACCGCTAGAACACAAATGTTTACATTTACAACGTCGATGAAACGTAGAATCAAGTTTGTCAGTTCTTAATTGCAAAAACAGGCACTCTTGATATTTGTCGATTACAGCGCAATCTCCCTGGAATGAGAAACAATGGTTGGCGTAAAATGTACGTATTTTTTGGCGTAAAAACAGAATATGCAATAAAAATTGGGTGGGGACGGGGTTCACGTTTGAAAATACAACTTTGACCCCGCCCAAGTAGGAGGCGTGGCTAAACGGTGGCCATGTATAGAACAATCATATCCCGTTTACTAATATTAACTTTTCACCTAGAAGATTTTTTTCGTACGATGCGTCGTTTATGAGCTAATTAGTTGGATGAAATCAAGACAAACTGCCTGTACGGTAAGTTTTAGGAAGTGTTGGCAGAGGCTAATTCCAAAATAACATGTCGTGTGATATATGTACAGTTTTGAATGGTTGCTGTTAGAATGTAACCCAAACAAATACAAAAAGTGTTAAGCAAAGACAAATTAAATTCAAAGTTATTTTCATAAGTTATATCTCTAACTTTAATGCACATCTGAATTCTCTTCGCAGCACCATGTTAGCTCTTCAGAAGACGTCTTGGCGTCATTTTACAGAGACAGCACGATTCATAACCCAAACGATGAATTCGTGTCTTATGTCTTATATTTGTAGAATTCGCCTTTCAGTCATCCCCTCGGGGAAAAATCTTAAAGGGTAAGTTGAAACGACGTTGGTGGACAAGAAACGTGACTATTTCTGCCCAGCCATCTTCAGGTTTCGGTGATGTGTCACTTGAAGACTAAAAAATGCGGGGGACCAACCTTGCTGGAGCCGGCCGAAGTGGCCGTGCGGTTAAAGGCGCTGCAGTATGGAACCGCAAGACCGCTACGGTCGCAGGTTCGAATCCTGCCTCGGGCATGGATGTTAGGTTTAACTAGTTCTAAGTTCTAGGGGACTAATGACCTCAGCAGTTGAGTCCCATAGTGCTCAGAGCCATTTGAACCATTTTTTGAACCAACCTTGCTGGAAAAACATAACCCAAGGAACCTCTTCCAGTAACACTGGAAACCTGGTTTGCGGGTCTAGATAATGGAGCCCTGGAAGGCGATGCGGTGGCACAAGAGGCCCAGTCAGCTGATCGGGTATCAAACCAAAGCACACATTTCCAGAGAACTGACCTTGAATATGTGTCTCCTCAGAAGCATGTTGTTTTCTGTCGGATCACTGATGTGAATGTTAGTGTTATTGATACCATAAGAGTAAAAATGCCCTCGGCAGTAAACAGTACCAATGAGCTTCTTCGGCGGTTTGCTGTTAACTAACGACAAAGACTGCAACGGGAATTCCACTGCCAAATGCAGAGGAGAGAGCGGGTAGACTGAAACAGTACACTGAAAATCTCTATGAGGGGAGGACATGTCTGATGTGACAGAAGAAGAAACTGGAGTCGATATGGAAGACGTAGCGGATCCAGTACAAGAATCAGGCTGCAAAAGAGATGTGGAAGACTTACGATCGAATAAGGCAGTAGGGATGGGTAACATTTCATGGGAACTTCTAAAATCATTGCTGGAAGTGGAAACGAAATGACTGTTCACTTTGGGGTGTAGAATGCATAAGACTGGCTGTATATCATCAGACTTTCAGGCCAACACCATCCACACAGTTCCGAAGATTGAAAGGACCGACAGGTGTGAGAATTATCGCACAGTCAGCTTAAGAGCGCATGCATCGAAGTTGCTGACAAGACTAACGTACAGAAGACTGGAAAAGAAAATTGAGGATCTGTTAGGTAACGGTAAGTTTGCCTTTAGGAAAGGTGAAGGCACGAGAAAAGCAATTCTAACTTTGCCTTTGATAATGGAAGCTAGGCTGAAGAAAATTCAGGACACGTTCATAGGATTTTCCGATCTGGAAAAAGCGTTCGACAATGTAAAATGGTGCAAGATCTTCGAAATTCTAACAATAGAGTGGAAAACCAAGAACGATTTGCTATGCAAAACAGGGATGTAATCATTCGCCTCTACTGTTCAATCTACACATCGAAGAAAAAATGCCGGCCGCCGTGGCCGAGTGGTTCTAGGCGTTTCAGTCCGGAACCGCACTGCTGCTACGGTCGCAGGTTCGAATCCTGCCTCTGCCATGAATGTGTGTGATGTCCTTAGGTTAGTTAGGTTTACGTAGTTCTAAGTTTAGGGGACTGATGACCTCAGATGTGCTTAGAGCCATTTGAACCATTTTTTAAAGAAGAAATGGCAGAAATAAAAGGAAAGTTCAAAAGTGGATTAAAATTCAAGGTGAAAGGATATCCCTGATAAGATTCGCTGATGATATTGTTATCCTCAGTGAAAGTAAAGTAGAATTGCAGGATCTGTTGAATGGAATGAACAGTCTAATGAGTACAGATATGAACTGAGAGTAAACTGAAGGAAGTCGAAAGTAATAAGAAGTAAGAGAAACGAGAACAGCGAGAGACTCAACATCAGAACTGGTCATCACGAAGCAGGTGAAGTTAAGGAATTCTGCTACCAAGGCAGCAAAATAACCCATGACGGACGGAGCAAGAAGACATCAAAAACAGACTAGCACTGGACGAAAGGGCATTTCTGGTGAAGGAAATTCTACTAGCATCGAACATAGGCCTGAATTTGAGGAAGAAATTTCTGTGAGTGTACGTCTGGGGAACATGGACTATGGAAAAATCGGAACAGAAGAGAATAGAAACATCTGAGAAGTGGTACTACAAAAGAATGATGAAAATTGGATGAGCTGTTAGGGTAAGGGGTGAGGTGGTCCTTCACAAAATCGGCGAGGAAAAGAATGTATGGGAAACACTGACAAGAAGAGGGGACAGGATGACAGTACATTTCTTAAGACATCAGGAAATAAATTCTGTGGTACGAGAGAGAACTGTACAGGGGAGCCGGCCGGGTTGGCCGAGCGGTTCTAGGCGCTTCAGTCTGGAACTGCGCGACCGCTACGGTCGCAGATTCGAATCCTGCCTCGGGCATGGATGTGTGTGACATCCTTAGGTTAGCTAGGTTCAAGTAGTTCTAAGTTCTAGGGGACTGATGACCTCAGAAGTTAAGTCGCATAGTGCTCAGAGCCATTTGAACCGTTTTGAACTCATAGTGCTCAGAGCCATTTGCACAGGGGAAGAACCGTAGAGGATGACAGTGACGGGAATACATCCTGCAAATAGCTGTGGATGTAAGTTGCAAGTGGTACTTTGAGCTGAAGTTTCTGATACAGGAGAGGAATTCGAGGCAGGTCCCATTACACTAGTCAGAAGATCAAAGTTCCAATCGTCTCCCTTAACATTATTCGTTAAGGTGTTCAGTGGACTGTAAATGATAAGGAGAGAATCTGTCTATATGTAATGAAATTCGTATTCTGGTATGTGAATGCGTGTAGAAATTCTGTATGTTCCTGTTGAAGGGCTACATTATACCAATTGAATAATGTCTTGCACTTCATCCACACTCTGGTACATGCAAATTCGTGTGTATATGCGTGTGCTGGTCCCATACCACCTAAGAGTAAAAACTCTTGAATCCCGTACTCTTCGGCTAAGAAAACATCTACCATACTCTCTGTAAGTGATAGCAGCTTTCGCGTTAAACACATCTACGGAATACCAAGTCAGCATATATATATATATATATATATATATATATATATATATATATATATATATATACTCCTGGAAATTGAAATAAGAACACCGTGAATTCATTGTCCCAGGAAGGGGAAACTTTATTGACACATTCCTGGAGTCAGATACATCACATGGTCACACTGACAGAACCACAGGCACATAGACACAGGCAACAGAGCATGCACAATGTCGGCACTAGTACAGTGTATATCCACCTTTCGCAGCAATGCAGGCTGCTATTCTCCCATGGAGACGATCGTAGAGATGCTGGATGTAGTCCTGTCGAACGGCTTGCCATGCCATTTCCACCTGGCGCCTCAGTTGGACCAGCGTTCGTGCTGGACGTGCAGACCGCGTGAGACGACGCTTCATCCAGTCCCAAACATGCTCAATGGGGGACAGATCCGGAGATCTTGCTGGCCAGGGTAGTTGACTTACACCTTCTAGAGCACGTTGGGTGGCACGGGATACATGCGGACGTGTATTGTCCTGTTGGAACAGCAAGTTCTCTTGCCGGTCTAGGAATGGTAGAACGATGCGTTCGATGACGGTTTGGATGTACCGTGCACTATTCAGTGTCCCCTCGACGATCACCAGTGGTGTACGGCCAGTTTAGGAGATCGCTCCCCACACCATGATGCCGGGTGTTGGCCCTGTGTGCCTCGGTCGTATGCAGTCCTGATTGTGGCGCTCACCTGCACGGCGCCAAACACGCATACGACCATCATTGGCACCAAGGCAGAAGCGACTCTCATCGCTGAAGACGACACGTCTCCATTCGTCCCTCCATTCACGCCTGTCGCGACACCACTGGAGGCGGGCTGCACGATGTTGGGGCGTGAGCGGAAGACGGCCTAACGGTGTGCGGGACCGTAGCCCAGCTTCATGGAGACGGTTGCGAATGGTCTTCGCCGATACCCCAGGAGCAACAGTGTCCCTAATTTGCTGGGAAGTGGCGGTGCGGTCCCCTACGGCACTGCGTAGGATCCTACGGTCTTGGCGTGCATCCGTGCGTCGCTGCGGTCCGGTCCCAGGTCGACGGGCACGTGCACCTTCCGCCGACCACTGGCGACAACATCGATGTACTGTGAAGACCTCACGCCCCACGTGTTGAGCAATTCGGCGGTACGTCCACCCGGCCTCCCGCATGCCCACTATACGCCCTCACTCAAAGTCCGTCAGCTGCACATACGGTTCACGTCCACGCTGTCGCGTCATGCTACCAGTGTTAAAGACTGCGATGGAGCTCCGTATGCCACGGCAAACTGGCTGACACTGACGGCGGCGGTGCACAAATGCTGCGCAGCTAGCGCCATTCGACGGCCAACACCGCGGTTCCTGGTGTGTCCGCTGTGCCGTGCGTGTGATCATTGCTTGTACAGCCCTCTCGCAGTTTCCGGAGCAAGTGTGGTGGGTCTGAAACACCGCTGTCAATGTGTTCTTTTTTCCATTTCCAGGAGTGTATATATATATATATATATATATATATAACGGTATTTTTCAACGTAATCTACAGGCGCGCACTCGCTCGCATTCCTGTAAGCCGTCAATAAGCAACCACAGCTTGTCACACACCAATAACAGACTTCCGTGTACCAAGTTATCACTAGCAAGTACACTCAATGCGTCACTCATAGACCACGCAGTACACAGTATCAACTGTAAAACGACCAGCATTCAACTGTAGGCCGCAAAAGCACTCAGGCAGTGCTCGTCTTGACATAGAGAAGCCCCCTTCTACGCCTCCACTGGGACCGCTGTCTGTCCGGCTGGGAAGGGACACCAGATGCTCCACCAGGCTGTTGTGTCCACACAGCGGCCACGCCATGCCGACACCGCAGTGACGTCCGCCTGACAATACTTTAAAGACGGCCGCAGTGGCCGAGCGGTTCTAGGCGTTTCAGTCCGGAACCGCGCGACTTCTGCGGTCGCAGGTTCGCGTCCTGCCTTAGGGATGGATGTGTGTGATGTCCTTAGGTTAGTTAGGTTTAAGTAGTTCTAAGTTCTAGGGGACTGATGACCTCAGATGTTAAGTCCCATAGTGCTCGGAGCCATTTGAACCAATACTTTACTAAGCGCTACGGTCGCAGGTTCGAATCCTGCCTCGGGGATGGATGTGTATGATGTCCTTAGGTTAGTTAGGTTTAAGTAGTTCTAAGTTCTAGGGGACTGATAACCTCAGATTTTAAGTCCCATAGTGCTCGGAGCCATTTGAACCAATACTTTACTAAGCGCTACGGTCGCAGGTTCGAATCCTGCCTCGGAGATGGATGTGGGTGATGTCCTTAGGTTAGTTAGGTTTAAGTAGTTCTAAGTTCTAGGGGACTGATGACCTCAGAAGTTAAGTCCCATAGTGCTCGGAGCCATTTGAACCAATACTTTACTAAGCGCTACGGTCGCAGGTTCGAATCCTGCCTCGGGGATGGATGTTTATGATGTCCTTAGGTTAGTTAGGTTTAAGTAGTTCTAAGTTCTAGGGGACTGATGACCTCAGATTTTAAGTCCCATAGTGCTCGGAGCAATTTGAACCATTGCTTTACTAAGCGCTACGGTCGCAGGTTCGAATCCTGCCTCGGAGATGGATGTGGGTGATGTCCTTAGGTTAGTTAGGTTTAAGTAGCTCTAAGTTCTAGGGGACTGATGACCTTAGAAGTTAAGTCCCATAGTGCCCAGAGCCATTTGAGCCAATACCTTAAATCACCAGATTCGCGAGGTCCTCACTCACGGCTCTGCCAAGACCTCGCGCGTTCCTCTCCGTGCAGCGACTGACCTCTCCAACCCCTTCACGCCCAGCCTGCAGTTACAGAGACCTCAGCCACCGCGCCATTCCAGCCCCTGGCGGAGGGTTGAAGTGGACTGCGGTAGTCGTCGTGAGATTGCGGACCACTGCGACTGCGGCGAGGACGTAGCCTCTCCGTCGTTTCTAGGTCCCCGGTTAACATAATATAACATAACTAGACAGTACAGAGAAATATTTTGAGGAGCGATCAGTAAACATGTATTATGCGACCGTGAGCAGCTGCTTACAGCGGTCAACTAAGTGCTTACTCGCGAGTTGCAACTGATCGTTCAAAATGTTACCATCTCTCTTAGTACGACGTTTATATGTTTCAAGTTCTTCTGGTAAAGCTAATTTCCAGCCTTTTATTTCCTTACGTAAAATTACAGTTTCTTACAATGATCTGAAATTAGTAAATGTTCAGCAAAAGAAGAATTATGAATATTTCCCCCTTTCTCACGCAATAGGTGCAACCAGTCTGCCCTATATAACAGCTAGGGCAGTCTTTTCATACGATTTTATAGACGCCTAAATTTGTAAAGGATCTTGTTCAGCACTGAATTTTTCTTCAAAATATTTTTATTAGAAGGTAGCTTTACAATCGTATTTTCTAGTCGGAAGACGGCAAGTCTTGTAGGACATATTACCTAAGAATGGTGTAGAAATGAACTTGCCACTTCCCTTTTCATTACTCTTAAGTTTGTCGTACCCGAAGATTATACAGGGTGAGTCACCTAACATTACCGCTGGGTATATTTCGTAAACCACATCAAATACTGACGAATCGATTCCACAGACCGAACGTGAGGAGAGGGGCTAGTGTAATTGGTTAATACAAACCATACAAAAATGCACGGAAGTATGTTTTTTAACACAAACCTACGTTTTTTTTAAATGGAACCCCGTTAGTTTTGTTAGCACATTTGAGCATATAAACAAATACGTAATCAGTGCCGTTTGTTGCATTGTAAAATGTTAATTACATCCGGAGATATTGTAACCTGAAGTTGACGCTTGAGTACCATTCCTCCGCTGTTCGATCGTGTGTATCGGAGAGCACCGAATTACGTAGGGGTCCCAAGGGAACGGTGATGGACCTTAGGTACAGAAGAGACTGGAACAGCACATTACGTCCACATGCTAACACCTTTTTATTGGTCTTTTTCAGTGACGCACATGTACATTACCATGAGGGGTGAGGTACACGTACACACATGGTTTCCGTTTTCAATTTCGGAGTGGAATAGAGTGTGTCAGGCCAATAGATGTTCAATGTGGTGGCCATCATTTGCTGCACACAATTGCAATCTCTGGCGTAATGAATGTCGTACACGCCGCAGTACATCTGGTGTAATGTCGCTGCAGGCTGCCACAATACGTTGTTTCATATCCTCTGGGGTTGTAGGCACATCACGGTACACATTCTCCTTTAACGTACCCCACAGAAAGGAGTCCTGAGGTGTAAGATCAGGAGAACGGACTGGCCAATTTATGCGTCCTCCACGTCCTATGAAACGCCCGTCGAACATCCCGTCAAGGGTCAGCCTAGTGTTAATTGCGGAATGTGAAGGTGCACCATCATGCTGATACCGCATACGTCGACGCGTTTCCAGTGGGACATTTTCGAACAACGTTGGCAGATCATTCTGTAGAAAAGCGATGTATGTTGCAGCTGCTTGGGTCCCTGCAATGAAGTAAGGACCAATGAGGTGGTCGCCAATGATTCCGCAACATACATTTACAGTCCACGGTCGCTGTCGCTGTACCTATCTGAGCCAGCGAGGATTGTCCACGAACCAGTAATGCATGTTCCGTAGATTCACTGCCCCGTGGTCTGTGAAAGCCGCTTCATCGGTAAACAGGTAGAACTGCAACGCATTCTCTGTTAATGCCCATTGACAGAATTGCACTCGATGATTAAAGTCATCACCATGTAATCGCTGATGTAGCGACACATGAAACGGGTGAAAGCGGTGACGATGCAGTATGCGCATGACACTACTTTGACTCAGTCCACCGGCTCTCGCAATGTCCCGTGTACTCATGTGTGGGTTCATGGCAACAGCAGCTAACATACCAACTGCACCCGCTTCTCCTGTGACGGGCCTGTTACGGACCCGTTTGCGTGCTACGACCATACTTGTTGCATACAGTTGGCGATAGATGTTTTGCAATGTGTGGCACGTTGGATGCTCTCTGTCCGGGTACGGTTCTGCATACACCCGGCAGGCTTCAGCTGCATTTCGTCGACACTCGCCATAGATGAGTCTCATCTCCGCCTTTTCAGAGTTCGAATACACCATGGTCACAGTTCCTACAACACTATACTATCACAGACGTCTGGTAACACGGTGTACTACAGTTGGTCTGCGTGCGGAGACGAATGCAGAATAACAATAGCAACAAGCGCTACATGCGGACACTGCGACAGCTAGACCAAACCACAACAATGTACTACAGCCACACTCGTAAACACGGTCGTCATCGTAAACATGTCCCTGCAGATGCTGCTCGCCGACCGTGGCCCGTATTTGTTGCAACACGCAACTGAACGTCGGAGGTTTCAAGCGTCAGCTGTAGGTTACAATATCTCCGGATGTAATTAACAAAAAAATGGCTCTGAGCACTATGGGACTCAACTGCTGAGGTCATTAGTCCCCTAGAACTTAGAACTAGTTAAACCTAACTAACCTAAGGACATCACAAACATCCATGCCCGAGGCAGGATTCGAACCTGCGACCGTAGCGGTCTTGCGGTTCCAGACTGCAGCGCCTTTAACCGCACGGCCACTTCGGCCGGCGATGTAATTAACATTTTACAATGCAACAAACGGCACAGTACAAGAATCAGGCTGCAAAAGAGATGTGGAAGACTTACGATCGAATAAGGCAGTAGGGATGGGTAACATTTCATGGGAACTTCTAAAATCATTGCTGGAAGTGGAAACGAAATGACTGTTCACTTTGGGGTGTAGAATGCATAAGACTGGCTGTATATCATCAGACTTTCAGGCCAACACCATCCACACAGTTCCGAAGATTGAAAGGACCGACAGGTGTGAGAATTATCGCACAGTCAGCTTAAGAGCGCATGCATCGAAGTTGCTGACAAGACTAACGTACAGAAGACTGGAAAAGAAAATTGAGGATCTGTTAGGTAACGGTAAGTTTGCCTTTAGGAAAGGTGAAGGCACGAGAAAAGCAATTCTAACTTTGCCTTTGATAATGGAAGCTAGGCTGAAGAAAATTCAGGACACGTTCATAGGATTTTCCGATCTGGAAAAAGCGTTCGACAATGTAAAATGGTGCAAGATCTTCGAAATTCTAACAATAGAGTGGAAAACCAAGAACGATTTGCTATGCAAAACAGGGATGTAATCATTCGCCTCTACTGTTCAATCTACACATCGAAGAAAAAATGCCGGCCGCCGTGGCCGAGTGGTTCTAGGCGTTTCAGTCCGGAACCGCACTGCTGCTACGGTCGCAGGTTCGAATCCTGCCTCTGCCATGAATGTGTGTGATGTCCTTAGGTTAGTTAGGTTTACGTAGTTCTAAGTTTAGGGGACTGATGACCTCAGATGTGCTTAGAGCCATTTGAACCATTTTTTAAAGAAGAAATGGCAGAAATAAAAGGAAAGTTCAAAAGTGGATTAAAATTCAAGGTGAAAGGATATCCCTGATAAGATTCGCTGATGATATTGTTATCCTCAGTGAAAGTAAAGTAGAATTGCAGGATCTGTTGAATGGAATGAACAGTCTAATGAGTACAGATATGAACTGAGAGTAAACTGAAGGAAGTCGAAAGTAATAAGAAGTAAGAGAAACGAGAACAGCGAGAGACTCAACATCAGAACTGGTCATCACGAAGCAGGTGAAGTTAAGGAATTCTGCTACCAAGGCAGCAAAATAACCCATGACGGACGGAGCAAGAAGACATCAAAAACAGACTAGCACTGGACGAAAGGGCATTTCTGGTGAAGGAAATTCTACTAGCATCGAACATAGGCCTGAATTTGAGGAAGAAATTTCTGTGAGTGTACGTCTGGGGAACATGGACTATGGAAAAATCGGAACAGAAGAGAATAGAAACATCTGAGAAGTGGTACTACAAAAGAATGATGAAAATTGGATGAGCTGTTAGGGTAAGGGGTGAGGTGGTCCTTCACAAAATCGGCGAGGAAAAGAATGTATGGGAAACACTGACAAGAAGAGGGGACAGGATGACAGTACATTTCTTAAGACATCAGGAAATAAATTCTGTGGTACGAGAGAGAACTGTACAGGGGAGCCGGCCGGGTTGGCCGAGCGGTTCTAGGCGCTTCAGTCTGGAACTGCGCGACCGCTACGGTCGCAGATTCGAATCCTGCCTCGGGCATGGATGTGTGTGACATCCTTAGGTTAGCTAGGTTCAAGTAGTTCTAAGTTCTAGGGGACTGATGACCTCAGAAGTTAAGTCGCATAGTGCTCAGAGCCATTTGAACCGTTTTGAACTCATAGTGCTCAGAGCCATTTGCACAGGGGAAGAACCGTAGAGGATGACAGTGACGGGAATACATCCTGCAAATAGCTGTGGATGTAAGTTGCAAGTGGTACTTTGAGCTGAAGTTTCTGATACAGGAGAGGAATTCGAGGCAGGTCCCATTACACTAGTCAGAAGATCAAAGTTCCAATCGTCTCCCTTAACATTATTCGTTAAGGTGTTCAGTGGACTGTAAATGATAAGGAGAGAATCTGTCTATATGTAATGAAATTCGTATTCTGGTATGTGAATGCGTGTAGAAATTCTGTATGTTCCTGTTGAAGGGCTACATTATACCAATTGAATAATGTCTTGCACTTCATCCACACTCTGGTACATGCAAATTCGTGTGTATATGCGTGTGCTGGTCCCATACCACCTAAGAGTAAAAACTCTTGAATCCCGTACTCTTCGGCTAAGAAAACATCTACCATACTCTCTGTAAGTGATAGCAGCTTTCGCGTTAAACACATCTACGGAATACCAAGTCAGCATATATATATATATATATATATATATATATATATATATATATATATATATACTCCTGGAAATTGAAATAAGAACACCGTGAATTCATTGTCCCAGGAAGGGGAAACTTTATTGACACATTCCTGGAGTCAGATACATCACATGGTCACACTGACAGAACCACAGGCACATAGACACAGGCAACAGAGCATGCACAATGTCGGCACTAGTACAGTGTATATCCACCTTTCGCAGCAATGCAGGCTGCTATTCTCCCATGGAGACGATCGTAGAGATGCTGGATGTAGTCCTGTCGAACGGCTTGCCATGCCATTTCCACCTGGCGCCTCAGTTGGACCAGCGTTCGTGCTGGACGTGCAGACCGCGTGAGACGACGCTTCATCCAGTCCCAAACATGCTCAATGGGGGACAGATCCGGAGATCTTGCTGGCCAGGGTAGTTGACTTACACCTTCTAGAGCACGTTGGGTGGCACGGGATACATGCGGACGTGTATTGTCCTGTTGGAACAGCAAGTTCTCTTGCCGGTCTAGGAATGGTAGAACGATGCGTTCGATGACGGTTTGGATGTACCGTGCACTATTCAGTGTCCCCTCGACGATCACCAGTGGTGTACGGCCAGTTTAGGAGATCGCTCCCCACACCATGATGCCGGGTGTTGGCCCTGTGTGCCTCGGTCGTATGCAGTCCTGATTGTGGCGCTCACCTGCACGGCGCCAAACACGCATACGACCATCATTGGCACCAAGGCAGAAGCGACTCTCATCGCTGAAGACGACACGTCTCCATTCGTCCCTCCATTCACGCCTGTCGCGACACCACTGGAGGCGGGCTGCACGATGTTGGGGCGTGAGCGGAAGACGGCCTAACGGTGTGCGGGACCGTAGCCCAGCTTCATGGAGACGGTTGCGAATGGTCTTCGCCGATACCCCAGGAGCAACAGTGTCCCTAATTTGCTGGGAAGTGGCGGTGCGGTCCCCTACGGCACTGCGTAGGATCCTACGGTCTTGGCGTGCATCCGTGCGTCGCTGCGGTCCGGTCCCAGGTCGACGGGCACGTGCACCTTCCGCCGACCACTGGCGACAACATCGATGTACTGTGAAGACCTCACGCCCCACGTGTTGAGCAATTCGGCGGTACGTCCACCCGGCCTCCCGCATGCCCACTATACGCCCTCACTCAAAGTCCGTCAGCTGCACATACGGTTCACGTCCACGCTGTCGCGTCATGCTACCAGTGTTAAAGACTGCGATGGAGCTCCGTATGCCACGGCAAACTGGCTGACACTGACGGCGGCGGTGCACAAATGCTGCGCAGCTAGCGCCATTCGACGGCCAACACCGCGGTTCCTGGTGTGTCCGCTGTGCCGTGCGTGTGATCATTGCTTGTACAGCCCTCTCGCAGTTTCCGGAGCAAGTGTGGTGGGTCTGAAACACCGCTGTCAATGTGTTCTTTTTTCCATTTCCAGGAGTGTATATATATATATATATATATATATATAACGGTATTTTTCAACGTAATCTACAGGCGCGCACTCGCTCGCATTCCTGTAAGCCGTCAATAAGCAACCACAGCTTGTCACACACCAATAACAGACTTCCGTGTACCAAGTTATCACTAGCAAGTACACTCAATGCGTCACTCATAGACCACGCAGTACACAGTACCAACTGTAAAACGACCAGCATTCAACTGTAGGCCGCAAAAGCACTCAGGCAGTGCTCGTCTTGACATAGAGAAGCCCCCTTCTACGCCTCCACTGGGACCGCTGTCTGTCCGGCTGGGAAGGGACACCAGATGCTCCACCAGGCTGTTGTGTCCACACAGCGGCCACGCCATGCCGACACCGCAGTGACGTCCGCCTGACAATACTTTAAAGACGGCCGCAGTGGCCGAGCGGTTCTAGGCGTTTCAGTCCGGAACCGCGCGACTTCTGCGGTCGCAGGTTCGCGTCCTGCCTTAGGGATGGATGTGTGTGATGTCCTTAGGTTAGTTAGGTTTAAGTAGTTCTAAGTTCTAGGGGACTGATGACCTCAGATGTTAAGTCCCATAGTGCTCGGAGCCATTTGAACCAATACTTTACTAAGCGCTACGGTCGCAGGTTCGAATCCTGCCTCGGGGATGGATGTGTATGATGTCCTTAGGTTAGTTAGGTTTAAGTAGTTCTA
The DNA here is from genome assembly GCF_023864345.2 of Schistocerca serialis cubense. NCBI lineage: Eukaryota > Metazoa > Arthropoda > Insecta > Orthoptera > Acrididae > Schistocerca > Schistocerca serialis. Next base: position 185,488,524 of record NC_064646.1, on the reverse strand, counting down.
AGTTCTAGGGGACTGATAACCTCAGATTTTAAGTCCCATAGTGCTCGGAGCCATTTGAACCAATACTTTACTAAGCGCTACGGTCGCAGGTTCGAATCCTGCCTCGGAGATGGATGTGGGTGATGTCCTTAGGTTAGTTAGGTTTAAGTAGTTCTAAGTTCTAGGGGACTGATGACCTCAGAAGTTAAGTCCCATAGTGCTCGGAGCCATTTGAACCAATACTTTACTAAGCGCTACGGTCGCAGGTTCGAATCCTGCCTCGGGGATGGATGTTTATGATGTCCTTAGGTTAGTTAGGTTTAAGTAGTTCTAAGTTCTAGGGGACTGATGACCTCAGATTTTAAGTCCCATAGTGCTCGGAGCAATTTGAACCAATGCTTTACTAAGCGCTACGGTCGCAGGTTCGAATCCTGCCTCGGAGATGGATGTGGGTGATGTCCTTAGGTTAGTTAGGTTTAAGTAGCTCTAAGTTCTAGGGGACTGATGACCTTAGAAGTTAAGTCCCATAGTGCCCAGAGCCATTTGAGCCAATACCTTAAATCACCAGATTCGCGAGGTCCTCACTCACGGCTCTGCCAAGACCTCGCGCGTTCCTCTCCGTGCAGCGACTGACCTCTCCAACCCCTTCACGCCCAGCCTGCAGTTACAGAGACCTCAGCCACCGCGCCATTCCAGCCCCTGGCGGAGGGTTGAAGTGGACTGCGGTAGTCGTCGTGAGATTGCGGACCACTGCGACTGCGGCGAGGACGTAGCCTCTCCGTCGTTTCTAGGTCCCCGGTTAACATAATATAACATAACTAGACAGTACAGAGAAATATTTTGAGGAGCGATCAGTAAACATGTATTATGCGACCGTGAGCAGCTGCTTACAGCGGTCAACTAAGTGCTTACTCGCGAGTTGCAACTGATCGTTCAAAATGTTACCATCTCTCTTAGTACGACGTTTATATGTTTCAAGTTCTTCTGGTAAAGCTAATTTCCAGCCTTTTATTTCCTTACGTAAAATTACAGTTTCTTACAATGATCTGAAATTAGTAAATGTTCAGCAAAAGAAGAATTATGAATATTTCCCCCTTTCTCACGCAATAGGTGCAACCAGTCTGCCCTATATAACAGCTAGGGCAGTCTTTTCATACGATTTTATAGACGCCTAAATTTGTAAAGGATCTTGTTCAGCACTGAATTTTTCTTCAAAATATTTTTATTAGAAGGTAGCTTTACAATCGTATTTTCTAGTCGGAAGACGGCAAGTCTTGTAGGACATATTACCTAAGAATGGTGTAGAAATGAACTTGCCACTTCCCTTTTCATTACTCTTAAGTTTGTCGTACCCGAAGATTATACAGGGTGAGTCACCTAACATTACCGCTGGGTATATTTCGTAAACCACATCAAATACTGACGAATCGATTCCACAGACCGAACGTGAGGAGAGGGGCTAGTGTAATTGGTTAATACAAACCATACAAAAATGCACGGAAGTATGTTTTTTAACACAAACCTACGTTTTTTTTAAATGGAACCCCGTTAGTTTTGTTAGCACATTTGAGCATATAAACAAATACGTAATCAGTGCCGTTTGTTGCATTGTAAAATGTTAATTACATCCGGAGATATTGTAACCTGAAGTTGACGCTTGAGTACCATTCCTCCGCTGTTCGATCGTGTGTATCGGAGAGCACCGAATTACGTAGGGGTCCCAAGGGAACGGTGATGGACCTTAGGTACAGAAGAGACTGGAACAGCACATTACGTCCACATGCTAACACCTTTTTATTGGTCTTTTTCAGTGACGCACATGTACATTACCATGAGGGGTGAGGTACACGTACACACATGGTTTCCGTTTTCAATTTCGGAGTGGAATAGAGTGTGTCAGGCCAATAGATGTTCAATGTGGTGGCCATCATTTGCTGCACACAATTGCAATCTCTGGCGTAATGAATGTCGTACACGCCGCAGTACATCTGGTGTAATGTCGCTGCAGGCTGCCACAATACGTTGTTTCATATCCTCTGGGGTTGTAGGCACATCACGGTACACATTCTCCTTTAACGTACCCCACAGAAAGGAGTCCTGAGGTGTAAGATCAGGAGAACGGACTGGCCAATTTATGCGTCCTCCACGTCCTATGAAACGCCCGTCGAACATCCCGTCAAGGGTCAGCCTAGTGTTAATTGCGGAATGTGAAGGTGCACCATCATGCTGATACCGCATACGTCGACGCGTTTCCAGTGGGACATTTTCGAACAACGTTGGCAGATCATTCTGTAGAAAAGCGATGTATGTTGCAGCTGCTTGGGTCCCTGCAATGAAGTAAGGACCAATGAGGTGGTCGCCAATGATTCCGCAACATACATTTACAGTCCACGGTCGCTGTCGCTGTACCTATCTGAGCCAGCGAGGATTGTCCACGAACCAGTAATGCATGTTCCGTAGATTCACTGCCCCGTGGTCTGTGAAAGCCGCTTCATCGGTAAACAGGTAGAACTGCAACGCATTCTCTGTTAATGCCCATTGACAGAATTGCACTCGATGATTAAAGTCATCACCATGTAATCGCTGATGTAGCGACACATGAAACGGGTGAAAGCGGTGACGATGCAGTATGCGCATGACACTACTTTGACTCAGTCCACCGGCTCTCGCAATGTCCCGTGTACTCATGTGTGGGTTCATGGCAACAGCAGCTAACATACCAACTGCACCCGCTTCTCCTGTGACGGGCCTGTTACGGACCCGTTTGCGTGCTACGACCATACTTGTTGCATACAGTTGGCGATAGATGTTTTGCAATGTGTGGCACGTTGGATGCTCTCTGTCCGGGTACGGTTCTGCATACACCCGGCAGGCTTCAGCTGCATTTCGTCGACACTCGCCATAGATGAGTCTCATCTCCGCCTTTTCAGAGTTCGAATACACCATGGTCACAGTTCCTACAACACTATACTATCACAGACGTCTGGTAACACGGTGTACTACAGTTGGTCTGCGTGCGGAGACGAATGCAGAATAACAATAGCAACAAGCGCTACATGCGGACACTGCGACAGCTAGACCAAACCACAACAATGTACTACAGCCACACTCGTAAACACGGTCGTCATCGTAAACATGTCCCTGCAGATGCTGCTCGCCGACCGTGGCCCGTATTTGTTGCAACACGCAACTGAACGTCGGAGGTTTCAAGCGTCAGCTGTAGGTTACAATATCTCCGGATGTAATTAACAAAAAAATGGCTCTGAGCACTATGGGACTCAACTGCTGAGGTCATTAGTCCCCTAGAACTTAGAACTAGTTAAACCTAACTAACCTAAGGACATCACAAACATCCATGCCCGAGGCAGGATTCGAACCTGCGACCGTAGCGGTCTTGCGGTTCCAGACTGCAGCGCCTTTAACCGCACGGCCACTTCGGCCGGCGATGTAATTAACATTTTACAATGCAACAAACGGCACTGATTACGTATTTGTTTATATGTTCAGATGTGCTAACAAAACTAACGTGGTTCCATTTAAAGAAACGTAGGTTTGTGTTAAAAAACATACCTCCGTGCATTTTTGTATGGTTTGTATTAAACAATTACACTAGCCCCTCTCCTCACGTTCGGTCTGTGGAACCGGTTCGTCAGTATTTGATGTGGTTTACGAAATATATCCAACGGTAACGTTAGGTGACTCACCCTATATATTATGAAAACCAATACAGTCATTTGAAACTTTGTAAGAAATGTTATGTAGCGACAAACCGGTTTTCGGTGTGTTACGCTATCATAACGCAACAGTAAACTTGATGCAAAATATCACGAAATTATTTTATCCAAGTACCGACCTGGAAGAGCAGCTGAACGGAATGGACAGTGTCTTGAAAGGAGGATATAAGATGGACATCAACAAAAGCAAAACGAAGATAATGGAATGTAGTCGAATTAAGTCGGGTGATGCTGAGGGAGTTAGATTAGGAAATGAGACACTTAAAGTAGGAAAGGAGTTTAGCTATTTAGGGAGCAAAATAACTGATGGTCAAAGTAGAGCGGATATAAAATGTAGACTGGCAATGCAAGGAAAGCGCTTCTGAAGAAGAGAAATTTGTTAACATCGAGTATAGATTTAAGTGTCAGGAAGTCGTTTCTGAAAGTATTTGTGTGGAGTGTAGCCATGTATGGAAGTGAAACGTGGACGATAAATAGTTTAGACAAAAAGAGAATAGAAGCTTTCGAAATGTGCTGCTACAGATGAATGCTGAAGGTTAGACGGGTAGATTTCGTAACTAATGAAGAGGTACTGAATAGAGTTGGGGAGAAGAGAAATTTGTGGCACAACTTGACTAGAAGAAGGGATCGGATGGTAGGACATATTCCGAGGCATCAAGGGACCACCAATTTAGTCTTGGAGGGCACCAAGAGATGAACACACTAAACAGATTCAGAAGGATGCAGGTTGCAGTAGGTACTGGGAGATGAAGAACCTTGCACAGGATAGAGTAGCATGGAGAGCTGCATCAAACCAGTCTCTGGACTGAAGACCACAACAAACCGACGGAGCATTCAATTAAAGCAATAAAAGTTACTGAACACGGTGAACTTAAGTTGCCAATGTGAGTGGTCTTTATAGTTATTTAGTTTCATAGCATATAGTTTGTATGAGACTTATTGTTGATGAAATCTTCAGGTGTTATGAGGCCAGTCATGGCGTAATGTTTTCGCAACGTTTCGCCGAGTTTACTACTCGTCATTATCAGGCAAAGATGATTATTTTGTGCTAATAAATAGATATGAAATATTACTTTCTATTTTCTTTGAAAAGGACACTGACAACCTCCGAGCTCGTACTCCGTTCTTAATAACCTCGTCGTCGACGGGACGTTAAGTCCAAACTTCCCCCGCACTGTAAGTGAACAAGTGGGGCGCCGCGGCGGGTGCAGGTGCTCGCCGTTGCTGCTCGTTTCCAAAGCGATTTTTTCATCCGCGCTGATGAGAGACGCTTTTACGGCCATCATAAAGCCGGTTGCAGTTTGCAGTTAGCTTAACATCCTGCCCACCGCGACCGGTCGTCTCCGCGGGTGGCGCGGCGGCAGCGGGAATTCGGTTAGTTAGCGACCTGCGCTAACAGCTCCGGCAGAAGGAACGGCAACTAGCGGGCCCCGTCAGCCGGCGTTAAGGCGGGAGCAAACGAAGCCACGAGACCGCACTTACAATATCAGAACTGCTGTACGCCGCAGGAACGCGGTTCAGCTCGTATTTGAGCCGTTGGGTTCAAAAATGGCTCTGAGCACTATGGGACTTAATTTCTGAGATAATCAGTCCCCTAGAACTTAGAACTACTTAAACCTAACTAACCTAAGGACATCACACGCACACCTGCTCGAGGCAGGATTCGAACCTGCGACCGTAGCGGTCGCGCGGTTCCAGACTTTAGCGCCTAGAACCGCCCGTACACCACGGCCGGCGAGCCGTTGGGATTTCTGGTTTACGCACTTTGCGCGTACCATTTTTAGCTAATGTCAGAACGGCAGCCTTAAAAACACGTAATACTGGAGATATTACTTTTCCATTCACAAATTTCTTCACTGTCTCACCATCTTGCAGATAACAATAACTGATAACAATGATATGATATTGGTTTAGGGATCTGGAACGTACTGGAGGGTTGCTGAATGTCAAGAGAAACTTTTAAAAACATTTATCTGACATCAGTAGTCCAAACAAGAATCAAACAATGCTGCACAACTGTATCGTATTACCAAATTCTTAGCAAAAACATTAATTCTCGAAAATATTGTCGATACAAGTAAATTATCTTTTAATTTTTTGTAGAATTGCAGTTAATAAAATTATAACTTCATCAAATAAAAACCTGCATATACTATTAACTCTCTTACTAGTATAAGTAGGCTGTTTAGGTTTTTATGTTGGTAACGTCACGTAGCGCTCTGTATGAAAATCACTGGTTGTGCTGTGTGCAGTCTGTGGCTGATTGGCATTGTTGGAATATTCGCTATTGTAGTGTGGGACAGCTGGATGTAAACAGCGCGTAGCGTGACGCAGTTGGAGGTGAGCCGCAAGCAGTGGTGGATGTGGGGAGAGAGATGGCAGAATTTTGAGAGCGGACGATCTGGACGTGTGTCCGTCAGAAAGAGTAAATTTGTAAATGGTTCAAATGGCTCTGAGCACTATGGGACTCAACTGCTGTGGTCATAAGTCCCCTAGAACTTAGAACTACTTAAACCTAACTAACCTAAGGACAGCACACAACACCCAGCCATCACGAGGCAGAGAAAATCCCTGACCCCGCCGGGAATCGAACCCGGGAACCCGGGCGTGGGAAGCGAGAACGCTACCGCACGACCACGAGATGCGGGCTGTAAATTTGTAAGACTGTATGTCACGAACTGACATATATATATATATATATATATATATATATATATATATATATATATATATATAATGACTTTTGAACACTATTAAGGTAAATACATTGTTTGTTCACTATCAAAATCTTTCATTTGCTAACTATGCCTATCAGTAGTTAGTGCCTTCAGTAGTTAGAATCCTTTATTGAGCTGGCAGTACTGGCGCTCGCTGTATTGCACTAGTTCGAGTAACGAAGATTTTTGTGAGGTAAGTGATTCATCAATCGTATAGATTATTGTTAGTCAGGGCCATTCTTTTGTGGGGATTATTGAAAGTCAGATTGAGTTGCGCTAAAGATATTGTGCGTCAGTTTAGTGACGATCAGAATAAGTAAAAAGAGAAATGTCTGAGTACGTTCAGTTTGAAAATCAAATGACGTAAAAGATTTACCAGCACTGTAATTCATTATTTTTCTAAGTGGACGTTGCTCTAGGCTTTCACAAATCACACTTAGTTCTGAGCAACTACACCCTAACACACTAGTCATACGCTGTAGCGCAAAAGGAACTGGTATAGGCATGTGTATTTAAATACAGAGACATGTAAACAGGCAGAATACGGCGCTGCGGTTGGCGACTTTTATACAGAGGGGTCCAAAAGAAATGTATCCACTGTTTAAAAGTCCATAACTTGCAAACTAATTGACGAAATTGTCTCATTTTTGGTGAAAGTGTAGCTTAAAGTCCAACTTAAAGATATGACTGTAGGTGTTCGAACTGGTGACCATGAACATCCACACACAAACCATGCTGGCGAACTGCAACACGAACTACTGACTGCAACGTGTTCAGTTGGATATTTGCACATGAATGTACGATGGATTCTCGAAGTTCATCCAGTGTCGGCGGATTTTGTCGATAAACGACGTCCTTTGGTGTTCCCCACAGGTAAAAGTCCAGAGGAGTTAGGTCTGGGGAACGTGGTGGATACTCCACAGCACTTCTACGGCCTATCCGTCTTCCTGGTAGATTTTCGTCGAGATACGCCATAACACGGTTTTGGTAGTGGGCTGGGGCACCATCTTGTTCAAAGTATACTCTTCCGTCTCCATACAAGTCTCGGATGACTGGTAAAATGGGTGTCTGAAGCTTCTGGAGGTACATCTCACCGGTAACTGTGCCGTCAAAGAAGAATGGCCCAGCCAAGTCCCGGTAAGACAACCACCACCACAGATTTAGTCCAGGCAAATTCACGACTTTGTCTACATGGACGTTCGGATTTTTGGCGGCCCAATAGATGCAATTGTGGCGATTTACTGTACCATTGAGTTTGAACTGTGCCTCATCAGATCACACAATCATATCTGCAAACTCTTCATCGTTGCGCACCATGTTAGTAAACCACTCACAGTACTCCATTCTACGATCTGAGTCGTCCTCATTCATTGCGTGTAGCAATCGTGGGCTGTAGCATTTCCACTTCGCTGTCTTCAAAATTCGCCAAACACTTGAGCGACTCACTCCAGTTTCACGGACACACTGTCTCACAGACGTCTGTGGTGAGCGAGTAAATTGTTGTAACACATGACGGGAGTTAGCTGGACTTGTTACAGGTCGTCCAGATCGTTGTTCGTGTACATCTTTTAACACACAGCCTTCGGCTTCAAATTTGTCTCGAATGCGACGAATCGTTAAACGTGTCGGTGGCTCTGTTTGATACTCATTTCGCCATTGCCGTTGAACCTCATTAATGTTTTCGTACTTAAAATACCACTTCATAACTGACTTCCTTTCATCGAATGTAAGCCTTGCGCCAGCCATATTTACTCGAGTAACTAGGTGCAACTAAGAACAAAACACCGACCATCTGGCGACTGTCATCTGACGAAACAAAACAACGCAATACAATTCTTGTGTGGCGATTGCCGGAACTACAAAGTATTACACTACCAAAGATGAGACAACTCCGTCATTTAGTTTGCCAGTTATGGACTTTTAAATAGAGGATACATTTTTTTGGACCCCTCTGTATACAAGTAAGACAAGTGTCTGACGCAGTTGTTAGATCAGTTACTGCTGCTACGATGGTAGGTTATCGAGATTTAAGTGAGTCTAAACGTGGCGCTGTAGTCGGCGCACGAGCGATGGAACACAGCATCTCCGAGACAGCGATGAAGTGGCGATTTTCCCGTACGACCACTTCGTGAGTGTACCGTGAATATCAGAAATCCGGTAAAACATCAAATCTGCGACATCACTGCGCCCGGAAAAAAGATCCTACAACAACGGGACCAACGAGAACTGAAGAGAATCGTTCAGCGTGACAGAAATGCAACCCTTCCGCAAATTCTTTCTGATTTCAGTGCTGGGCCATCAACAAACGTCAGCGTGCGAACCATTCAACGAAACATCATCGATATGGGCTTTGGAGCCGAAGGCCCAGTCATGTACCCTTGATGACTGCACGACACAAAGCTTTATTCCTAGCCTAGGCCCGTCAACACCGACATTGGACTGTTGATGACTGAAGACATGTTGCCTTGTCGGCCGATTCTCGTTTCAAATTGTATCGAGCGGTATGGAGACAGCCTCATGAATCCATGGACCCTGCTTGTCAGTAGGCGTCTGTTCAAGCTGGTGGAGACACTGTAATGGTGTGGGGATTGTGCAGTTGGAGTGATATGTGACCCCTGATACGTCTAGATACGACTCTGACACGTGGCATGTATGCAAGCATCCTGTCTGATCACCTGCACCCATTCGTGTCCGTTGTGCATTCTGACGGCTTTGGGCAATTCCAGCAGAAGAATGCGACACCCCACAAAAAATGGCTCTGAGCACTATGGGACTCAACTGCTGAGGTCATTAGTCCCCTAGAACTTAGAACTAGTTAAACCTAACTAACCTAAGTACATCACAAACATCCATGCCCGAGGCAGGATTCGAACCTGCGACCGTAGCGGTCTTGCGGTTCCAGACTGCAGCGCCTTTAACCGCACGGCCACTTCGGCCGGCCTGACACGCCACACATCCAGAATTGCTACCGAGTGGTTCCAGGAACACTATTCTGAGTTTAAACACTTCCGCTGGCCACCAAGATCACCAGACGTAAACAGTACTGAACATTTCTTGGATGCCTCGCATTGCTGTTCAGAAGAGATCCCCACCCCTCGTACTCTTACAAGTTTATGGACAGTCCTGCAAGATTTATGGTGTCAGTTCACTCCAGTACTACTTCAGAGCCGGCCGGAGTGGCCGTGTGGTTCTAGGCGCTACAATCTGGAGCCGAGCCAGCGCAACGGTCGCAGTTTCGAATCCTGCCTCGGGCATGGATGTGTGTGATGTCCTCAGGTTAATTAGGTTTAATTAGTTCTAAGATGTAGGCGACTGATGCCTCAGAAGTTAAGTCTCGTAGTGCTCAGAGCCATTTGAACCATTACTACTTCAGACATTAATGGAGTCCATGGCAGATGCTGTTGCGACACTTCTGCGTGCATGTGGATGCCTTACACGATTCTAAGATGTAGGCGACTGATGACCTCAGAAGTTAAGTCGCATAGTGCTCAGAGCCATTTGAACCATTACTACTTCAGACATTAGTCGAGTCCATGCCAGATGGTGTTGCGACACTTCTGCGTGTATGCGGATGCCCTACACGATATTAGGCAGGTATACCAGTTTCTTCGGCTCTTCAGTGAACAATGCGGCAGAAAATTTATAAAGCTTTTCTTATCACCATCAATCGTATACACCCATTTAAAAATCATACAAAATATACGCTCATCATTTAACACAAACCTGATAATTACAAGCATTTTAATTCTTAGGCACTACCCATCCCATTGAGCGATCTGTTCCTCAAAACGTCAGACAGCGTTACTCCATTTCTGACTTCACATAGTGTATCAAATTACCCGTCGTCAGCTACAGTAGCGGGAGAGTCCAACTTCCTTGACTGTCATATTCGACCAGCATTGAACAGAACTGTAATACACTTCAATTATGTTCGCGAGCACAATTACATGGCGAGAATGTCTCTTGACTGGTTACTAAATCTGCCGATTCTCCAATTTCATGTAATGTTTGTCTTAGCAGGTAGCTGAAAATCAGCAGCACGTTCCTCTGCCCAAGCTTGTGCCTTGTTAAACTACGCACTGTGATACAGGATACTCGAGCAGCAACTAGCGGATACAACTTCCACCTATGCACTGCCCGGCTCGCCACCAGCTGCAGAGTCCATCGCTCTCCTCTCTGCCGTGTGTCAGTGGCCAGCGGTGCCGTACTGCTCGGTTCGGTGCGACCACAGTTATTTATTTACCTGCAGGCAGCCACGCCACGCTGGTACTCGCCGCTCTGGCCGCGTATCCACTCTCCAACTCTGCTCCCTCTGCTCCCTCTTTACAACACTCAGATACCGATTATACAAACCAGCTGCTTAGCTTGCGTCTCTGAAAAACAACCGACAAACTACGGCTCGACCCTTTTCTAGCAAGATCGATACTTGGAGAAGGCTCAAACTGTTACTCCCTTTTAGGATTATTTATTTTTGTTTTTAGTGAATTCAAATTTCACCAAACACGTTAAACCATATTCAGTGGTATGTAGAATAAATTAAGGAAATAATTATATAAATAAAGTATACACAGGGTGTAAATTTTAAGCTGACAAACCAGAATAACTCGAAAAATAAGCTTTCCACGAAAAAATGTGTAGACTCCAAAGTTGATTATTTTCAAGGGGGACATCTGCTGGTTATAAAATTAGCCCGCCATCCCATCCCCATGGGTGTAAGGGGGCGGGCCCCCATTTTTTATTGCAGGATTAGACTGTACATAAAGAAACTGTATACATTTTGTCTTAAACAAATGTTTTGGTTCTCGGTAGTTTGCGCTCTAATTCAAGAAAATCCATGTTCTAGTTTTTTCGTGGAAAATGGTTACGGATAAATATAAAATACTTATTTACTTCGTAGGATGTTCGGTTTGTTGGTTAGCTAGTCAGGTGATTTGTTTGATAATTAAAAGTCGTGTGCCCTCATGGCCACGAAACAAACAAAACTTATTCGAATCTGTGGAAAAAATTAATGTTTGGGTCAACATTCGTAAAAAACTCTAATTCCTCTCTCTCAACTCCCCCCTCCCCCCATGGAGAGAGAGGGAGAGTTTTAGTTTTTGCGAATCAAAATTTACGAAGTAAATAAATATTTTCTATTTATCAATAACCGTTTTCCATGCAAAAATGAGAACATGGATTTTCTTGAATTACAGTGCCAATTACCAAGAATCAGAACAAATGTTTAAGACAAAGCCCAAGGGGCTGGGGTGGCGGGCTAATTGTAGCGCCAGCAGATGTCCCCCTCGAAAATAATCAACTTAGGATTCTACACATTTTTTCGTGTGAAGCTTATTTTTCGATTTATTCTGGTCTGTCAGCTTAAAATTTTACACCCTGTATTTTAGAGGTATACAGGGTGATTTCGCAAGTGGAAACAAATTGCAGAGAACGATCGACGAGAGATGCTCATTTGAGACATAGCAAATGTCTATTCCGAAAAGATGTCAACAAAGACCTTACTTACCGTTCTGTTCTCGTAAAATGTGAGACATTTTGCACCATCTCAGCAGTTAGCTATGGCCTCTAGAGAAATCGTATCTCAGTACAAAATTTAATTACAATACGAAAAAAAAGCATTTTAATGTTCTCTTTGTATGTTTTCCTTTAACAGTTCAGAAACTATGGCCTCTATCGAAAACGTTCCTTAACTTAAAATTTAACTACATTAAATTTACTACAAAAAGCTCCTGTTCATTGTTTTATTTAGAGCTAATAGTTCGTGCATAGTGAGCGAGAAAATACGAAAATCTTCCGTGTGGCTTTTGTAGGCATTGCAGGCTGCATAAAACCCAACGTTAGGGGCAGCTGGGTCACTCGGTGTCTGTCGGAGAAGTCTGAAAGAGAAGACACCACATATCTGCAAAAGTTTATGTTCTACTTATGTATCCTAATGCCCGTAACTTCTCCCTTAAATAAACAATCTCTTTTTTTCTTACAGGTATAATCATAAATACTCAAAGGTGTTGTTTCACTGCGATGGTGTTTTCGTTGTTGCGCATTGCTAGAATTATAAATGGGGTAACACAAAATACTGTTTGTTGTGATGACAAGCGAACAACACTCGTATATTTCTACCTCGGAGCTGAAACCGTTGCTAATGCAGGTTAATTTCAGGGTAAAGATTCATAGGGAAAAGAAGGCAGTTTTCTGGGACTTCAGTCTCCACTAAATTCAGTTGTAAAACACTGATAACTTATTAGGTCTCAAGCGTAAATATATGACATTATGCTCAATGATGAAGTTGCATTTCTGGTACATGTGTTCAACAGTATCAGAGATTTGTCCTTTACTGTAGCGCATTCCGAGCGGTTCTAGGCGCTACAGTCTGGAACCGCGCGACAGCTACGGTCTCAGGTTCGACTCCAGTCTCGGGCATGGATTGTGCGATGTCCTTAGGTTAGTTAGGTTTAAGTAGTTCTAAGTTCTAGGGGACAGATGACCTCATTTGTTAAGTCCCATAGTGCTCAGAGCCATTTGAACCATCCTACAGCCCAGATCTCGCACCTTCCGCCTTCCACCTGTTTGGGTAGGTCATGTTCGGACCCAGCTCCTGATCAGATCTCATTGGCTTGCCTCTGACCAAGTTCCTCTATTGTCACCATGGCCCCTCACAGTACATTGCCAAGGTGAGGCATGTTTTGGGGGAGGAGTGTGGTATCACAATGCATACACCACAGTGCCTGCTGCCATGTGGGCTTAGTCACATGTCACTCAGCTCATGTGCAGGGCTGCCCAGGTGGACAGTTCAAGAGCAGCTTATACTGATATCTATCTACACAGTAATATAGTTACTCCTAGCCAGGTTACCCATGCCAAATAGCTACATGACAATAGTGAACCAACCACCCTGTGCCATGCAGTCATAGACTCACCGGAAGTGGGTATACCCCCGTGCTGCCAGGGCTTTATTACTTACTGCATGTGGCACCTCACTCAGCAATCTCATCTTGGATTTAGTGGTTACTGATACCTTGTTGCAGCACCATTTGGTTTTCTCTCTTGTGGACTAGTAACTATGCCTGGAACTGGACTGTCAACTGTGCCTGGAACTGGACTATTCAGGTACTTCTACTCAGAACTCAAGTCATGAGGTTCAGCCATGGACTTTGCTTCTCACTGTCCCAGTACCAGTGCTAGGTCAGTTATTGAAGTGTTGTTGTATTCTGTTTTTCTGTCTTTACTTGAAGAGGAAGGGTGCAGTCTGCGGGAAGCAGTACGCGCATGATGAGAACGATATTAGTGCAGCAAGACGTTGACTCCGACGTCGACCAGTAGAGTGGTGCCATGCTGGGACACAGGCCCTCCCAGTGAGATGGCGTAAGACCGTCCCTCTGAACTGACTGTGGTGTCACCGCCAGACACCACACTTGCTAGGTGGTAGCTTAAATCGGCCGCGGTCCATTTAGTACATGTCGGACCCGCGTGTCGCCACTGTGTGATCGCAGACCGAACGCCACCACAAGGCAGGTCTCGAGATATGGGATAGCACTCGCCCCAGTTGTACGGACGACTTTGCTAGCGACTACACTGACGAAGCATCGCTCATTAGCCGAGAGACAGTTAGAATAGCCTTCAGCTAAGTCCATGGCTACGACCTAGCAAGGCGCCATTAACCGTATCTGAAGATAGTCTTATTTGTATTATCAAGAGCGATGTACCACAAGGATGGAATAAAGATAAGTATTCGAGGAGCTGCATACTTTTCTTATTAGAATTAACTACTTATCCTGTTCCAGAATTCACGCCCGTCTGCGTTAGATAGCGTGCATTTCGGCCTCCTCCATCTACAAGGTGTTGGCACATTTACCAACACATCACTGACATTATGCTGAAAAATGGGGTTTTGTAGCCACAAGTGTAGGGAATAATATGGTGTATTGGAATCCCGAATAAAGGCAACCTACTCTCAGAAAAAATGAGTTGCTTTATTTATTGAAGGCCTGTCGTATTTGTTCGCTATTCGTTTCGCGGTTTCGTTCCGGTCAACACAGCCGTCATGCTGCAACACGAAATTGAAACTACGTCTTTAATTACTTTTTATTTAAACATTAACCTACAGAATTTCCCCTGACAAAGACAACTCAAACTTAACCTATTCATTTATTACCGACAACATACAAGACCAACGCAATGTGACTGCTATACAGTGACAACATAACTTCCAATAATTAACCTAAAAGAATGGCCCTGAATTGCAAGAAATCCAAACAATAACAAAAATCCAAAAATATGAAATTAAAGAAATATGAAATATGTAACTACCTCCAACTCCCTTAACTGTCTAAACTCATTTCGATCACGAGCCACATTTTTTTTTTCTTTTTTGTGTGTCACTTACCTCACAATAACAAAAATCCAAAAATATGAAATTAAGGAAATATGAAATATGTAACTGCCTCCAACTCCCTTAACTGTCTAAACTCATTTCGATCACGAGCCACATTTTTTTTTCTTTTTTGTATGTCACTTACCTCACAGAAAATCTTCGTAACACGAACTATAGCAATTACAAAAAGCAGCACCTACTGCCAGCTAAATAAAAAGATTCTAACTACTGTAGACTCTAATTACTAGGAGGCATGTGGTTACCAAAAGAAAGATTTTGTTGAAGAGCAAACAATGTATTTAGAATATTTTACCTTACTCATGTGACATCCAGTTCCAAAAAATTATAAAGTTATCAATAATTCCACATCCAAACATTACCAACAATATCTACCCTCATTTTACGTTTCCTTGCGTCTCACTTTACAATGCTTGTCCTACCAACACAGAGTCTCCACTAAGAAGCATATGTCCACACACTTCTCTATGCACTCGGTAAATGCTAGTCCGTCCAACCACACTATCTGTTGTCGAGGGCGCAGGGTGCTGTCAGTGATATTAACACGATCTATAGCGCTGCCAACATACAAACAGGCATCTTACAAAATCTTCACTGTTGACAGGAAAGAAGCTGGAAAGCTGTATGACGGCTTGACTGATCTGAAAGGGATCGAAAGACTGAGGATAGGGCTGCGGCCCCGAAATAAGTAGCGAACAAAGAAGTAACAGAATAAGCAACTGAAGCCGTGGACTGAAAAAAAAAAAAATTTGCATTACTTTGCATACCTCTGTGTGCTGTGCTACATTGCAGTAATGTTCCAACGGCTGCTATAAATATGCATCCGACGGAGTTTAGTGGGAGGAAATGAACTTCCCTGTCGGAGAGTTGTGGCCATCAAGTAATGCATGATACTTGCTTGTTGACAAAGTTCATTCATGTTCCCGAAATATTGTCTGCGGAACAATACACTACCGCCACAGTATATGCTTGTGTCTCCAGTAGCCGTTTATTTATTTTGCCTAGTGCTACCGGTTTTGGTACACAGTACCATCCTCAGACCATCCCCCTATTCGCAGTCGTCACGCTCTCTTCCCAAATAGGTGTGTCAAATAGGTCATTCACTCTTTGTAGTATAACAGCTAAAGGAACTGAAGTACGCGAAAAAGAACAAGCAAGTTTATGATGTTCCTGAAAGCGTTGCGAAAATATAGATATCTCAACTGATAACAGCAATATTGTCTTTTGAATTTCAATATTTAGTTTAGTAATGGGGAAGTGACGAAAGGGAAGAAAAAATAATGTGTTCGTGCGACCCTTCCCGCGTCAATGGAACAACGACTCAAAAATATTTGACAACTGTGTCCCGCATGTGCCTCTTTCAGTCGTAAATTGTTTGGTCCCTGAATTCAGTACGCAGTGTTTTAATACTGCCGCATTAAACAGAAAGACCATTTCGAAAATACCTCCGTTCCGTCTGTCAGTCATATTTGCGTAACAAATTTACCTGACTCACCGAATCACGTTTTTGGGAATTCGAACTCGAATTAATTTTCTGTACTCCGTATTTCATCGCACTGCAGTAATTTGCCTTTATTTCCCGAGCTGCAGCGGCCAGGGTTCGTTAATTAAGGGCTGCTTTGGGAGCGCGACCGCAAACTAGTGGCGCGGGCCTCGCAGACAGCGATATGAGCAAACTAGGCGATGACCGACACACCTGGCGCGTATTTACGCTGTGGGCTGTTGGACGCGTGTAGACCGCTGCGTTCTGATGGGGCGATTTCGTCCGCTGAAATATTTCCCACGCTCCTCTCTCTAGGGAAAGTGAATACTTAACATACACACTGAAGGTGTAAATCACGCAACAATATCGTAAACTAATGCTAATTCATAACATTTGCAGCCGGCCGCGGTGGTCTAGCGGTTCTAGGCGCGCAGTCCGGAACCGCGCGACTGCTACGGTCGCAGGTTCGAATCCTGCCTCGGGCATGGATGTGTGTGATGTCCTTAGGTTAGTTAGGTTTAAGTAGTTCTAAGTTCTGGGGGACTGATAACCACAGATGTTAAGTCCCATAGTGCTCAGAGCCAGCCATAACATTTGCAGCAGCCAGGATAGTTTTCTTTCTTTCTTTCTCTCTCTCTCTCTCTCTCTCTCTCTCTCCCTCTCTATCTATCTATCAATCTATCTATTTTCTGTATGTGAGGGATTTATTACAAAAACCAAACAAGCCCGAAAAATTTTTGAGCTAATACTGCCTTGCTCTTTCTGTCACCACACCTATTTTATGGTGGCAGTATGTCAATTACTGCAGGTAGGCAACAAATTGACACCCCTCCAGTGCCAGTCACCTGCTTGCAGGCGCCATGGACTATTTCGCTGGTTTACTCTGTAGAGACACATTTTTGAAATTCTCAGTAAATATGGGCGAGTAGCACCGAGGGTTTTGCCGAAAGGGGGGGGGGGGGGGTAATTAGAGGAAACTTTGGCATTTTATCCACTTCACCCCTCCATGATCACGCCACATAAGGACGTGAAACAGGAGCACAGAGAAACATAAATACCCTTTGCTGCTAAGGATCATGTTCCTCTGAACAGCCCCTGTGGCTCCATTCTGTACACCAGAGCAAAAATTGCGGTCCCACTGCGCTCCAAAGGGGTTGGATTGCGTTGAACGGGAGTACTAGCCCAGGATGTCCTTATAGAAAGGTTGAAATGTCAGGGAGACGTCAGCAGTATCAAAGATCGTCAAGAACTTCTTCCTGTTGCTCATTGCACTGCAAACTGTCGTTTTCGACCGTGAAATATATGAGAATCAAAGTTTCAAGGAAAGGAGTGGTTTTATTGACGCCCTTTGTGCCAGCCCCTGACGTCTTTTCGTGTCGATTCTGAGCGTCGGTTTATCTTAAACATCTTCCTCGGCCACTCATAAGAGAAACGCGTGATTTCAACGTTGGGAGTCGCAGTTCTGACCTCCAAAGTAGGGGGTGAACTGTAGTTAAGAGGGGCTGTGAAGACCTTCCATCACGTGACGTGTCCACGGTGTTGTTGGGCAGAATTGTGGTGAAATTTTGTGCCAACATGACATCATTAACCCACTTTACGCGACACATTCTGAATTCTGTCTTTTCTCACATATGGTGACCCCATACTGTTGGCAGCGTCGTCGAGCCCAAGGGTAAATCGCAGAGTACAACACCAAGAACTGTATGGGTGCAATTTTCAGAGTCATGTACTGTTCTTTGATTGGACACAGCAGTAAATCTTTACCAGGCAGAACCCTTTCTCCGATATTATTTTTACTGACGAATGTTCTTTCTCAAAGGACAGGTATACACAGATAACATGCGTTACCGGTCCACAATGGCTTAGACAGTTGGAACATAATCATCAGTGGTGAGTTAATGTCTAGTATAGGATATACGTTGCTACAATTATTGCCCTTTATGTCATCAGGTGTAACTTAAATGACAGGGCATATGCCAACATTCTCACAAGAATACTTTCTCGTCTTTTGGATAAAGTACAGCTAAGAACCATAATGCTTATGTGGTACCAACACGGTGGATGTCCAGCACATAAGCCTCGCGTTTATGCCTCAACCGATGCCATCTTGCTAGAAGGATTTGTTGTGGATTGACAGTTGTCTCCTGACTTCCCTCCGGACTTTTTATCTAAGGATGACCGTAAGACACAGCCTATGGCGATATTCCAGAGACTCCAAAGAACATCGAGGGACGTATCATGCTTAGTATCATTTCAGCAGTCAACAATGGAAGCAGGTATGAATTCTTTCACCCAATGTGTATCACTGTCCGCGGTCGTTGCTTTGATAATCTCTGAATATTCTACCGGGTTTTGGACCCGCAGTGGATTACAGTTAGAATCGCGCCCTACCAAAACCACAGTTCTGTAGTATTGGTACACTACATAAAAGACGTAGCAAATGATAGGATTACCGGTAGAATTTGTAGCGTTGGAATGGAAACAAACACAAATCAATGTATGAGAGAAACTGGGAGACGAAGATTTCACTTTTTTGTGTGTATTCACTTTGCACACAACCAGAACCACACGTAGTTCAGTGTTTGTCCACTGTGTATTTTATATCCTTACAAATTACAAATAGAATTTTGTAACAAATAAAAATTAGTTGATCGCCCAACTTCTGCACCTTCGCATAACCAAAGCAGTTGCATTTGATGCAGGTACACTTTACATGCACAAACATAAAAAAATCTATAAAATGTTATTTAGTACTCCATAGAATGTTCTTCTTCGCGATAAAAGGCAAGAGATTTCTGTTATTGTTGATGACTAGAAAAGCTGACGATGTACGGAACCTGTGTTTGAAACGTTTTTGATGTACAGTGTTTTTATTTCTAATTTTACCTTTTCTCTAGATTATTGCCTTTTCTAGCGCTGTATTTTAAATCTGTATTTGTTATGTATATTACCATACATATTGACAGTTTCAATTTTGCTATGAATACTGTTTATTTTAAAGTAATAGTCAGGAAGGTAAGTATGTAGAACAAAAATTTTTCGTAGGTAATACGGCCTTTTACATATACTCACTCAGTTTCTAGACGGTTAACGGCTTCCGGTTTCTACGAGACCCTAGTAAGACATAGATCGCATTTGCAATCAAAGAGACGTAAATGAGGCAACGCCCAACAGGTATGCGACACACCTAGCATACAGATAACACGGTTATCAATTTAACTGACCAAGGCTACTAGGAAATCTACCTTGCGGATGAAAGTCTACGGTAGTCCACGATAGTTTTACATCTGTAATTACAGTACTACAAATTGGTGATAAAAATTCCCGTTTCTGTTTTGTATTAGGCACCCTAAGTTGAATGTTGTGTTTAGGTGGTAATGTGATACTTTTAGAACAGATCTTGAAGAGGAGAAGAGGATTACTGAAAAAAATAGGCCGCTATTTAAAAAATACGTGCTGCTCTCGTACAGAGGGGCTGTGCCATGTCCTGTACGGTTGTTGGGATGGTGTGGTGCGGGGTGCAGGGGCAGAATCTGTGATATGCCCTAAGGTGCTAGTAAGACACTGTTACCAAGATATATATTAATTGCTCATGAATACATAGTGGCCTGGCGAGAAGGTGAAGCTCACTCAAGGTGGAAATGTATCGACACCTGTGCCCCTCGCAGTTCTGTCTGCTGCAGCGACGGTGATGCACGCAGGCAGGCAGCTACATCACAGGGGCTTGCTGACCAGACACACTACAGACATTACATACGTGGTCCCGGTGACCAGCAACATGGCTAGCAAGTTACCAAGGCACTCTCGTTGATGTCGTAGACAGGGACCTTGGAAAGAATCCAGCAACTCTGCATGAGGTAGCCGTAGTTGCGAAGTATTATGTCACGGCCTTTCAGCAAAACGGCCAGCGACGCCAGTGTCTGGTCGTAGATGCAGGTCAGTGGTGGTAGCTTTGCAGCTTACCAGGTACCATCAACTAGGCCTCAAGGAGACCTGGTCGTAAGAGGCACCACGTCTTCTAATCCACGAAGGCGAAGACGAAGCGGCAGCAACCCATAGCACCCAAGTCCTTCAGGCCGCGCTGGATACTACATCGTAGATCGAAGTCATCCAGGTGGACTGTCGATAGAACGTCCCACGTCCCGCCTAGGACTGGTTAGCTGCAAGCTGAGAACTGATCTTTGGAAGTTAGAGAGTTTGGTTGTTACGTTCAACTCAGTCACTGAAAAATGATGCCCTCTCTGGAGGAATTTGTTCTCAAAGTACAATAATCTGTAGGCTACCCCTGGAAGGGCACATAACTGTACACTTGCCGCAGCAAAAATAGTAACAGTGTGTGAATAATGGACTCTCGGTCAGTTAGCTGTCCTAAGCTAGTCTCTGAATATTATGTAGGCTAAATGGCGAATATGCATATTTTAACTTATGGAAATTAGCTTATGTGAATAATAATTACTCAACAACTGGAGTCACTCATTACAGTCCGAATGCATCCCAGCTTTTACACACTCCTCAGACATTCATGGCCCTCTATTAACATTATTTACCTTTCCAGCTGTGAACGGTAACGGGGAATATTTGTACCGGTCGGTCTGTTAATGACATTGTCTTGTGGCAAGAATGACCGAATAGGCCCTCAGTTCCTGAACCCGTCAGCACTCTGCAATGCACTTCAGTGTCACCACTCTTCTCTTCAAGCTTTCAGTTTGGTTATTTCTGCGGCATCTATGTGCAATTAAGACGCTCTTGCGAATGGCTAGCACGTTGTTATTTCACTACACATTCTGAACAACGTGATGCTATGCTCTCTTCTTCGTGAGGTCAATCTCCTGAATTGGCACCTTAACCATATAGCTCGGTTGGCGTGTGCTAATGAACTCGGTGTTGCGCCCATGCTACAGGCAAAATATCGACTTTTCCTCCTTTTTGGTATTCCAATCTACATATTGCGTACTACCGTCTGGAATATCACTCTGGAGCGCAACTGTTCATATCTTCGTAATGAACAAACTTACAAGAAAGGCCGTCATGTTAGTACAATTTAACATCGCCTCTGGCTCTTGAAGTTGCTCCGTGTGTGCCGGCCGGAGTAGCCGAGCGGTTATATGCGCAATAGTCTGGAAGCGCGACCGCTACGGTCGCAGGTTCGAATCCTGCCTCGGGTATGGATGTGTAGGATGTCCTTAGGTTAGTTAGGTTTAAGTAGTTCTAAGTTCTAGGGGACTGATGACATCAGAAGTTAAGTCCCATTGCGGTCAGAGCCATTTGAACCATTTTCTTTTGCACCGAGTGGTGAGGAAACAGTTCAAAAGTTCATTCAGGTGCGTCATATTCAACTAAAGTGACTCAGTGATAATTATATCTCATAGAGCTCTGCGGACGTGTTGACTGCTTTCTGCATCACAGAGACCCGTATTGGGGACCACGTGAGTTGAATACTTACAAATGATGCCTCTGTTAACTTCAGTGCAAACTTTAAAATTCACCCACTTTTCAATCTATGTAAACTTCAGCACATACGTTAAAATTCACCCACTTTTCAATCTTATTCATTTAGAAGGCATAAGTGCAATTCAATGAAAACCTTAATCACACACTAAGACAAAAAGAAAGACGTACCACTAAAAAATTGTTCGAATGAGACGGGAATCGGTATATGTGATACACAGTAGAAACAGACAACTGAGTACTATTTTAGAAAAATCGAATGTTTTACTCAAGATAAAGAGATTCAGAATTGAGCAAGTCAGTAACGCGATGTACCTCCGGCCCTTATAGAAGCTGTTATTCGGCTTGGCATTGATTTATATAGTTATTGGACGTCGCCCTGAAGGATGTCGTGTCACGATCTGTCCAATTGTCGCGTTAGATCTTCAAAATATAGAACTGACTGGACGGCCTTGCCCATATTCCTGCAAACATTCTCAAGTGTGGTGAGGAGTGATCATACTGTTCCAGGCGGCAAGTGAGTGCAGAACTTTTTGCTTTTGGGTAGAGCTAGAGTGCCATTTCTTGCCCAATATTTTCGCTTAAGGTTGGTGATAGTGCATCCAGGTTTAGTCTACTGTAAGAATTCTGTCCACAGATGCATTACCTTCTCCTGGAAACGACGCAGAAGTGCCTCATAGGCATCGACGCAACGATCTCTTAATTCAGCACTCAAATGACGTGCTACTCATCTTGCCGACCTTTTACTGAATCGGAACACATAATGGACAATTATTCTGTGCTGAACCAACAGCAATATCCAAGATATAGCTAACTCGTTTATAGTAATACATATAGCTTCCTTCGCGAGCTCTTCCGCTGCAGCAGTGTTTCCATTCGTCACAACGCGGTGTACATGGAATGTCCTTGCAGCGTCTTGCACTACAGGAGGGCCTTTTTTAAAGTTTCTACACCACTCGTACAATTGCTGCAATAACACACTCGCATCGGCGCAGTGTGATTTCACAATGTAATGCATTTCCACTGGCTTTGCATCTTCAGCGTGTAAGTACACCTTTAGACAGGATTTGAAATAAAACAATTACAGCTGCAGATAATGTAAGAATCCGAAGAGCCGCAGTTCGTCATCAGGGGTCGACCTAGTCTAAGTAGGCTACTCTTTTTAATAATAGAATTACTAGTGTAAGTAAAACAATTAAGCCCTGATAAAGTGAAACTACGCCTTGTTATAATCAAACTCATGACCCAACTAACCAATTTTGTAATTTCATCCGACTTCGCCAACGAAAAAGGAAATAACGAGTGTAGCTCATACTTATGAAAATCGAAGAATTTAACGAAAAGCAGGCATAGTATGAATACAAAGATCACTCTTAAGATCCTAACAAAATTACTAAGTACAGTAGTGACCAGTGTACAGTCGATCATTGTGCAATTTGAAACTAGGTCCCTCTCTAGTTGGCTGGTTGGTCAATTATGGGGTAGGGAACCGGACAGCGAGCTCGTCGGTCCCATCGAATTACGGAAGGATGGAAAAGGAAATGGGCCGTGCCCTTTCAAAAGAACAGTCCCGATATTTGCCTGAAAGAATTTAGGGATATCACGGAAAACCTAAATCAGGATGGCCGGAAACGGGTTTGAATTGCTGTTCTCCCGAATGCGAATCCAGTGGGCTGACTAATGCGGCACCTCGCTCGGTGGGCCCCTCTCGTTAATTGCAATTGTCATATATAAAAAGTGAGCAACTTTCGGCAGCACATCCCAAAACCATTTGAATAAGGTGCAGCTCGAATCATACTGAGTACCTCGATGTTGGACTTTCTGTCATTTACTTATTGGAACATGGACACATACACTATAATGTATTACGTTCTCAGCGACAGCGTTTCTTGATTCAGCGATCGTAGGCTTCAGGAACTTCGTTAAATGTAGCTGTTAAGTAGACAAAGGTAGGAACTTGCCACTAGTGAACGCGAAATGGAGCGGACAATGCAGACACTTCAAAGTGTGCGTAGATATTTTATAAATGAGTAAGTAAAGCGAAAACGAGAAACAGCATATGATTTTTTGGAAAATCGAGCTATCATTAGACTCAAACCAATACCCCCCCCCCCCCCAAGCAAAAAAAAAAAAAAAAAAAAAAAAAAATAGCACGATTCGATGAAGAACATACGATGAGCTTAACTGATAGATAGAGTTGACTGAATAAACTTACGGACTGAATGGTATAAACAGGGTTTTGTAACCAGCGTAAGGCTTAAAGAACACACAAATATACGAAACTTCCTAACACTGTTCTGAAAATCACAGAAAGTTCAATACACAAAATCAGTGAAAATTAATCTGTAGGTTGCGAACACCGCACGAATGATCTGATAGCAAATCTTCCCAAAGAGCAGACACTTCGAATGACCACAAATAGATGAAACTTTCTATCAATAACTGCAAAGAGCATCTAACCTCCAAAAAGCCTCGAAAACACACTCTTCCAAAACCTATACAAAGCATGTACGTTGCACCGTCAACTCGCTAGTTGGCTGTAAATCCCCAAAAGCCGTCGGAGGAGGCCGCTCTTTCCCCTCAACATATCGAAATCAAAGAATCCATACTGTATATACCGATACCGGTTAAAAAGTCTTCTTTTGCAGGTATCATCAGAGATAAGTTCGCCAATTACTGACTGAAAATCATTGACAAATCCATAATGGACGTTAACAGGGAACTTTCAACTACTCAAAGAATTTCTTACAGATTGATGCTCCGACGCGGTGAAAGTCTACAATTGGGTAGCCGTAATAAAAATCTGTTGCAGCTGAACAGTGATTTACATAGTCACAGTTCAAGACACAAAAATAATTTTCGTGTAGACATCGACTCCCCGTCTAGCGATCAACATTCATGTGCTCTGTTTAGAAGATGTTCTACATCCTCCTGTCCAGTATCACACAAGAAACTGGTGATTCATGTTGTTGTTGTTGTGGTATTCAGTCCTGAGACTGGTTTGATGCAGCTTTCCATGCTACTCTATCCTGTGCAAGATTCTTCGTCTCCTAGTACCTACTGAAACCTACGTACTTCTCAATCTGCTTGGTGTATTCATCTTTTGGTCTCCCTCTAGGATTTTTACCCTCGACGCTGCCCTCCAATACTAAGTTGGTGATCCGTTGATGCCTCAGAACATGTCCTATCATCCGATCCCTTCTTCTAGTCAAGTCGTGCCACAAACTTCTCTTCTCCCCAATCCTATTCAGTACCTCCTCATTAGTTATGTGGTCTACCCATCTAATCTTCAGCATTCTTCTGTAACACCACATTTCGAAAGCTTCTATTCTCTTCTTGTCCAAACTATTTATCGTCCATGTCTCACTTCCATACATGGCTACAATGCATACAAATACTTTCAGAATCGACTTACTGACATTTAAATCTATACTCGATGTTAACAAATTTTTCTTCTTCAGAAACGCTTCCCTTGCCATTGCCAGTCTAAATTTTATATCCCCTCTACTTCGACCATCATCAGTTATTTTGCTCCCCAAATAGCAAAACGCATTTACTACTTTAAGTATCTCATTTCCTAATCTAATTCCCTCAGCATCACCCGACTTAATTCGACTACATTCCATTATCCTCGTTTTGCTTTTGTTGATGTTCATTTTATATCCTCCTTTCAAGACACTATACATTCCGTTCAACTGCTCTTCCAAGTCCTTTGCTGTCTCTGACAGAATTACAATGTCATCGGCGAACCTCAAAGTTTTTATTTCTTCTCCATGGATTTTAATACCTACTCCGAATTTTCCTTTTGTTTATTTCACTGCTTGCTCAATATAGAGATTGAATAACATCGGAGGAGGCTACAACTCTGTCTCACTCCCTTCCCAACCACTGCTTCCCTTTCATGTCCTTTGACTCTTATAACTGCCATCTGGTTTCTGTACAAATTGTAAATAGCCTTTCGCTCTCTGTATTTTACCCCTGCCACCTTTAGAATTTGAAAGAGAGTATTCCAGTCAACATTGTCAAAAGCTTTCTCTAAGTCTACAAATGCTAGAAACATAGGTTTGCCTTTCCTTAATCTAGCTTCTAAAACAAGTCGAAGGGTCAGTATTGCCTCACGTGTTCCAAACTGATCTACTAGTTTTTCCATTCGTCTGTAAAGAACTCGCGTTAGTATTTGGCAGGCGTGACTTATTAAACTGATAGTTCGGTAATTTTCACATCTGTCAACACCTGATTTCTTTGGGATTGGAATTATTATATTCTTCTTGAAGTCTGAGGGTATTTCACCTGTCTCATACTTCATGCTCACCAGATGGTATAGTTGTGTTAGGCCTGGCTCTCCCAAGGCTGTCAGTAGTTTTAATGGAATGTTTTCTACTCACGGGGCCTTGTTTCGACTCAGGTCTTTCAGTGCTCTGTCAAACTCTTCGCGCAGTATCATATCTCCCATTTCATCTTCATCTACATCCTCTTCCATTACCATAATATTGTCCTCAAGAACATCGCCCTTGTATATACCCTCTATATACTCCTTCCTCCTTTCTGGTTTCCCTTCTTTGCTTAGAACTGGGTTTCCAACTGAGGTCGTGATATCCATACAAGTGGTTCTCTTTTCTCCAAAGGCCTCTTTAATTTTCCTGTAGGCAGTATCTATCTTACCCCTAGTGAGATAAGCCTCTACATCCTTACATTTGTCCTCTAGCCTGCTTAGCCATTTTGCACTTCCTGTCGATCTCATTTTTGAGAAGTTTGTATTCACTTTTGGCTGCTTCATTTACAGCATTTTTATATTTTCTCCTTTCATCAATTAAATGCAATATTTCTTCTGTTACCCAAGGATTTCTACTAGCCCTCGTCTTTTTACCTACTTGATCCTCTGCTGCTTTCACTACTTCATCCCTCAAAGGTACCCATTCTTCTTCCATTGTATTTCTTTCCCCCATTCCTGTCAATTGTTCCCTTATGCTCTCCCTGAAACTGTGTACAACCTCTAGTTTAGTCAGATTATCTAGGTACCGTCTCCTTAAATTCCCACCTTTTTGCAGTTTCTTCAGTTTTAATCTACAGTTCATAACCAATAGATTGTGGTCAGAGTCCACATGTGCCCCTGGAACTGTCTTACAATTTTAAACCTGGTTCCTAACTCTCTGTCTTACCATTATATAATCTATCTGAAACCTGTCAGTATCTCCAGGCTTCTTCCATGTATACAACCATCTTTTATGATTCTTGAACCAAGTGTTAGTTATGATTAATTTGTGCTCTGTGCAAAATTCTACCAGGCGGCTTCCTCTTTCATTTCTTCCCCCCAATCCATATTCACCTACTACGTTTCCTTCCCTCCCTTTTCCTACTATCGAATTTCAGTCACCCAAGACTATTAAATTTTCGTCTCCCTTCACTATCTGAAGAATTTCTTTTATTTCATCGTACATTTCTTCAATTTCTTCGTCATCTGCAGATCTAGTTGGCATATAAACTTGTACTACTGTAGTAGGCATGGGCTTCATGTCTATCTTGGCCACAATCATGCGTTCACTATGCTGTTTGTAGGAGCTTCCCCGCACTCCTATTTTTTTATTTATTATTAAACCTACTCCTGCATTACCCCGATTTGATTTTTTATTTATACCAAGTGAAAATAAAATAAAAAGCATGCTTCATAACCCACTTTTTCTATAACTTACTTGAATATCAAGAGTCAAGGATTGAAAAACTGTGTTTGCTATTTTCATTGTAAAGCTACACTGCAATTAGTAATGTATTGTAAACGTACTGAATAGTTAAAATGCTGGTATATATTTTCTTTGCCAAAAACCATTGTAATTAGGCAAGAATTAAACTATTAACATTAGATTTCAAAGAATGTACGTTTGGAGCACAGCGTTGTATAGTAATGAATCATGGACAGTGGGACAACTCGAACAGAAGATAATGGCAGCATTCGAGACGTGGTGCTCCAGAAAAATGTTGAAAATCAGGTGGGCAGGTAAGTAATGACGAGGTTTTCAGCGGAATGGGTGAAGAAAGGAACATGTGGAAAACAAAGACAAAACAAGGAACAGTACGATATGGCACAGAACGTATTTTAAGTATCAGGAAATAATCTCCATGGTAGCAGAGAAACTGTAGAGGATAAAAACTATAGGGGAAGACAGCGACTGGAATATATCCTGCAAATAATTGAGGACGTAAGGTACAAAGTGCTACAGCGAGATAAGGTGGTTGGCACAGGAGAAACACGTGCTGGGAAACGACTCAGCAGCTGTTGTGGCAGAGCACTTGAAGGAAAATTGGGAAAATATTTCGAGTAGATTTCCTGACCATGTTATAGTTTTGGGTGGAGATTTTAATTTACCATATATAAACTGGGAGACTGACAACGTTTATAACGGGTGGCTGGGACAAAGAATACAGTGAAATTTTTT
The DNA here is from genome assembly GCF_023864345.2 of Schistocerca serialis cubense. Classification (NCBI taxonomy): domain Eukaryota; kingdom Metazoa; phylum Arthropoda; class Insecta; order Orthoptera; family Acrididae; genus Schistocerca; species Schistocerca serialis. The sequence continues at coordinate 185,460,349 of NC_064646.1, read as the reverse complement.
AAAGTGCATTATCTGATAACTACCTTGAGCAGTTAAACAGTTAAACAGTGAACCGACTCATGGTGATAACATATTAGACCTTCTGGTGACAAACAGACCCGAACTATTTGAAACAGTTAACGCAGAACAGGGAATCAGCGATCATAAAGCGGTTACAGCATTGGTGATTTCAGCCGTAAATAGAAATATTAAAAAAGGTAGGAAAGTTTTTCTGTTTAGCAAAAGTGATAAAAAGCTTTATCTCAAGTACAGATAGTGTTGAGGATCCGTGGATAAAGCTCAAAACCATCGTACAATATGCAATAGATGAGTATGTGCCAAGCAAGATCGTAAAAGATGGAAAAGAGCCACCGTGGTACAACAACCGAGTTAGAAAAGTACTACGGAAGCAAAGGGAACTTCTCAGCAAACATAAATATAGCCAAAGCCTTGCAGACAAACGAAATTACACGAAGCGAAAAGTAAAGTTCTATGTACTGACTTGGCAGAAAATCCTAAGAAATTTTGGTCTTATGTCAAAGCGGTAGGTGGATCAAAACAAAATGTCCAGACACTCTGACCAAAGTGGTACTGAAACAGATGATGACAGAATAAAGGCCGAAATACTAAATGTCTTTTCCAAAGCTGATTCACAGAGGAAGACTGCATTGTAGTTCCTTCTCTAGATTGTCGGACAGATGACAAAATGGTAGATATTGAAATGGATGACAGCGGAATAGAAAAACAATTAAAATCGTTCAAAGGAGGAAAGGCTGCTGGACCTGGTGGGATACCAGTTCGATTTTACACAGAGTACGCGAAGGAACTTGCCCCCCCCCCCCCCCCTGCTTGCAGCGGTGTATCGTACGGCTCTAGAAGAGCGTAGCGTTCCAAAAGACTGGAAAAGGGCGCGGGTCATCCCCATTTTCAAGAAGGGACGTCGAACAGATGTGCAAAACTATAGACCTCTATCTCTAACGTGGATCAGTTGTAGAATTTGGAACACGTATCATGTTCGAGTGTAATGACTTTTCTGGGGACTAGAAATCTACTCTGTAGGAATCAGCATGGGTTTCGAAAAAGACGATCGTGTGAAACCCAGCTCGCGCTATTCGTCCACGAGACTCAGAGGGCCATACCCCGGTAGATGCCGTGTTTCTTGACTTCCCCAAGGCGTTCGATACAGTTCCCCACAGCCGTTTAATGAACAAATTAAGAGCATATGGACTATCAGACCAATTGTGTGATTGGATTGAAGAGTTCCTAGATAACAGAACGCAGCATGTCATTATCAGTGGAGAGAAGTCTTCCGAAGTGAGAGTGATTTCAGGTGTACCGCAGGGGAGTGTCGTAGGACCGTTGCTCTTCACAAAATATATAAATGACCTTGTGGATAACATTGAAAGTTCACTGAGGCTTTTTGCGGATGATGAGGTTGTGACAACGGAAACTTGTACTGAAATGCAGGAGGATCAGCAGCGAATTGACGCATGGTGCAGGGAATGGAAATTGAATCTCAATGCGGACAAATCTAATGTGCAGCGAATACATAGAAAGAAAGATCCTTTATCATTTATCAACAATATAGCACGTCAGGAAACAGTTAATTCCATAAATTATCTGGGACTAGGCATTAGGAGTGATTTAAAATGGAATGACCATATAAAATTAATCGTCGGTAAAGTAGATGCCAGACAGAGATTCATTGGAAGAATCCTAAGGAAATGCAGTCAGAAAACAAAGGAAGTATGTTACAGTACGCTTGTTCGCCCACTGCTTGAATTCTGCTCACCAGTGTGGGATCCGTACCAGATAGGGTAGATAGAAGAGATAAAGAAGTTCCAACGGAGAGCAGCGTGCTTCGTTACAGGATCATTTAGTAATCGCGAAAGCTTTACGGAGATGATAGATAAACTCCAGTGGAATACTCTGCAAGAGAGACGCTCAGTAGCTCAGTATGGGCTTTTGTTGAAGTTTCGAGGACATACATTCAGCGAGGAGTCAAGCAGTATATTCCTCCCTCCTACGTATATCTTGCGAAGAGACCATGAGGATAAAATCAGAGAGATTAGAGTCCACACAGAGGCATACCGACAATCTTTCTTTCCACGAACAATACGAGACTGGGATAGAAGGGAGAACCGATAGAGGTACTTAACGTACCCTCCGCCAAGCACCGTTGGGTGGCTTGCGGAGTATGGATGTAGATGATGTAGACTTATAGTGGAGAGGAAATTTGGCTGACGGTTCCCAGTGACAATAGGCGTGTCTTTTAGTTTGTTATGCCCCTGAGGGGCGGCAGGGTTTATGCACTCTGCGGCGCCTGTATGCCTTGTGTGTTGCCTATAATCTTGTCATTTGCTCTGTACAAAAGGGAGTAGGGCCAGTAAAATTAAGGTTCCTGATTCGTGTCTAAAATATCTTTCTCTACTAAGGGACTCTCATTCTTCCGGCTTTTTTTTCTTGAAAACCTCTCTGTCAATTGAGATGGGAAGATACCCTAGTACGCAGTACAGCTGGTTAGCAGACCTACTATTTCTGTGAAGTCTCATCGTCCAGGGCCGGCGGATACTAAAGGATGCCTAGAGATGCCAAGAAGCGTCAGTGAACGTTTTGTCTGCAGTAGAAATAGTACCCCTTGAAGTGATTTAAAAATCACCCCTAGACATCTGTTGCAAAGGGATTGAAACACGCCATATCATGGGGAGGCAGCACCGTTCTTTTTTCTTTTTCCAGAGCAGCAGCTTTGTTTCTAATTTAAAAACTAAAACTACAGTCTACCCTAATAGGCGCTGAGGGTCGAACGGTACTGACCGAAGACCGTCTCATTTTCAAGCCTTGGGTTTCACTGGGCGCGGGTATGGAGGGGAATGCTGTCAGCGCACACTTTTCATGACTGCTGTCACTACTTCTCAATCAAGTAGCTGCTCATTGCCTTCACAAAGACTGAGTGCACCTCGCTTGCCAACAGCTCTCGGGAGACCCATACCCAAGCCAGACAGCGCTTAAATCGGTGATCTGACGAGAATCGGTGTCACCACTAAGCCAAATTCGTTGGCTCCTTTCTAACTTATTGATTAAATATATATGACATAAGCGGGAACAGCATTAAGCAGCGCAGCTATAGTTTATTTTTGATACAATACTCAAGTTTGTGTGATTCTCTCATCTATTGTCAATGTGCACCTTTACTAGTGTCCGCAGCTCGTGGTCTCGCGGTAGCTCGCTTCCAGAGCACGGGGTCCCGGGTTCGATTCCCGGCGGAGTCAGCGATTTTCACCTGCCTCGAGTTGGTATTGTTGTGTCGTCTTCATCATCATCATCATCATCATCCGTCCCAATTACGGTAGGAGGAAGGCAATGGCAAACCACCTCCACTAGGACCTTGCCTGAAATGGCGGTGCGGGTCTCCCGCATCCCGCAACACTCCCCTACGCTGTGTCCAGGTGTATGGGACTTCATCATGGTCATCATCATCATCATCATCATTACCTTGACTAGTTCTGGATGGGATGTATGAAATACCATAAACGAATGAATGAATGATTGAATTTGTACTTACACGGCTTTCTTGTCTGTGACGCAGCAAGAGACTGCCTGCTGTTGGTCATTTCTCGAAACACATGCATAGCTCCTGCCTACCACCAAATTGACAGAACAACTTTCAGTAATTTTATTGCATTTTTAAGGCTTTCATGTGTGCCGGCCGCGGTGGTCTCGCGGTTCTAGGCGCGCAGTCCGGAACCGTGCGACTGCTACGGTCGCAGGTTCGAATCCTGCCTCGGGCATGGATGTGTGTGATGTCCTTAGGTTAGTTAGGTTTAAGTAGTTCTAAGTTCTAGGGGCCTGATGACCACAGCTGTTAAGTCCCATAGTGCTCAGAGCCATTTGAACCATTTTTTTTTTTTTCATTTGTCTCATCCTCGCACAGTCTTGCGAAATCGGATGAATCGTTCTGAAACACCCTGCCTGTATGGAAATCTCTTGTGTCTTAAAATGCAGAAATAGATTTGGCCGTATTCTATGATAATCCTATTTGGGAAATGAGCGTTCAATTTCTGACAATGTATAACTTTCGGCGATTATGTCTAGAGAAAAAAGAAACTGTTTAACGTTTTGTGAAATGATTTGTCTAAAAGTAATACATGTAAAAGAGGGTAGAGACGTATTTGCTGCTCGAAATCATGTTCAGGAAATGAAATGCCTATACCTCTACAACTCTTTCAAATTCCTAGTCAAACATTGAACTTTGAACTCTCGATCGGTACCTCATTTTCTGCACATGATTCTGAACATCATTCAAAGGTGCGTCAACACTTTCTCTAATCTATTTTATTTCAAATTTTAAGACAAATAATTTCACAGAACATTTGACAGTTTTCTTACATATTATTTTTATTATCAAATCTACACTCCTGGAAATCGAAAAAAGAACACATTGACACCGGTGTGTCAGACCCACCATACTTGCTCCGGACACTGCGAGAGGGCTGTACAAGCAATGATCACACGCACGGCACAGCGGACACACCAGGAACCGCGGTGTTGGCCGTCGAATGACGCTAGCTGCGCAGCATTTGTGCACCGCCGCCGTCAGTGTCAGCCAGTTTGCCGTGGCATACGGAGCTCCATCGCAGTCTTTAACACTGGTAGCATGCCGCGACAGCGTGGACGTGAACCGTATGTGCAGTTGACGGACTTTGAGCGAGGGCGTATAGTGGGCATGCGGGAGGCCGGGTGGACGTACCGCCGAATTGCTCAACACGTGGGGCGTGAGGTCTCCACAGTACATCGATGTTGTCGCCAGTGGTCGGCGGAAGGTGCACGTGCCCGTCGACCTGGGACCGGACCGCAGCGACGCACGGATGCACGCCAAGACCGTAGGATCCTACGCAGTGCCGTAGGGGACCGCACCGCCACTTCCCAGCAAATTAGGGACACTGTTGCTCCTGGGGTATCGGCGAGGACCATTCGCAACCGTCTCCATGAAGCTGGGCTACGGTCCCGCACACCGTTAGGCCGTCTTCCGCTCACGCCCCAACATCGTGCAGCCCGCCTCCAGTGGTGTCGCGACAGGCGTGAATGGAGGGACGAATGGAGACGTGTCGTCTTCAGCGATGAGAGTGGCTTCTGCCTTGGTGCCAATGATGGTCGTATGCGTGTTTGGCGCCGTGCAGGTGAGCGCCACAATCAGGACTGCATACGACCGAGGCACACAGGGCCAACACCCGGCATCATGGTGTGGGGAGCGATCTCCTACACTGGCCGTACACCACTGGTGATCGTCGAGGGGACACTGAATAGTGCACGGTACATCCAAACCGTCATCGAACCCATCGTTCTACCATTCCTAGACCGGCAAGGGAACTTGCTGTTCCAACAGGACAATGCACGTCCGCATGTATCCCGTGCCACCCAACGTGCTCTAGAAGGTGTAAGTCAACTACCCTGGCCAGCAAGATCTCCGGACCTGTCCCCCATTGAGCATGTTTGGGACTGGATGAAGCGTCGTCTCACGCGGTCTGCACGTCCAGCACGAACGCTGGTCCAACTGAGGCGCCAGGTGGAAATGGCATGGCAAGCCGTTCCACAGGACTACATCCAGCATCTCTACGATCGTCTCCGTGGGAGAATAGCAGCCTGCATTGCTGCGAAAGGTGGATATACACTGTACTAGTGCCGACATTGTGCATGCTCTGTTGCCTGTGTCTATGTGCCTGTGGTTCTGTCAGTGTGATCATATGATGTATCTGACCCCAGGAATGTGTCAATAAAGTTTCCCCTTCCTGGGACAATGAATTCACGGTGTTCTTATTTCAATTTCCATGAGTGTATTTACTCTTAATTACTGATATTACTTCCAACCAATTGAATACTTCACTGCAAAAGTAGATACCACGCTAATTAATTATATATCACTGTATCCGGTCGGTGCGGCCGAGCGGTTCTAGGCGCTTCATTCTGGAACCACGCGACCGCTACGGTCGCAAGTTCGAATCCTGCCTCGGGCATGGATGTGTATGATGTCCTTGGGTTAGTTAAGTTTAAGTAGTTCTAAGTTCTAGGGGACTAATGACCTCAAATGTTAAGGCCCATAGAGCTCAGAGCAATCTGAATTTGATATCACTGTTGTTCATTTCCCAATCTTCGTTTGGCTATGAAAATTCGGACAAAAATTTTCCCTCAAGTCACGAATTAAATGTTTAGACAAATGGAACTCAATGGGTCCAGAGATATTTTTTAAGTCCCAAACGTCTGTGTTGTACACATGCAGGCTGAAGCGAAGATTGAGTATTTCTACCATGGCTGGGTTTGTAAACCGGGTCTCTTGCTTTCATTCGATGGTGAGGTACTACCCAACACAGTTGGAGGGCCTCTGCTATGCTATTCGAACTTAGAGAGAATGCCAAGGAGGTTGGGGCAAGAATGGGAATTTGGACTGTGGAGGGAGGCGTTTAAGGAGAGTCCGTGCAGTTGTGCAAGTCCACTGTGCTAATGTGGCTTTGTGGTTAGCACATCCGCCTCGTGAGCAGGGGACCCGTGTTCGAAACCCGGTCTTCGTGCAAATTTTCATTCATCACTTCAGTTTGGATGTACACATCATAAATTTTTAGAAACTATCCTGACGACTTTCAAGCAAGTATACTATATTTTACACTGCTCAATTTGACACTCAATTTCTCCATTTTCAACTCTTCCTTTGGATTTGATAATTCGGGCAAAAATTTGTTGTGTGACTTCCAGAGAGCCTAATTTTTGCTTCGCTCTAATATTTGACCAATTAGAGGAAAATATGGGAAGTTGTTGAAAAGGTATGGAAAGGTATTGGTCTGAGAGTCCAGCAAGTGCGGCAAATGGTGAGGTGCCGCCACGGCCTGCAGTAGCGGCTCCGCTGCGTGGTGAGTGACTGCCGATGGATGGCCCGCGATACGGCCGAGTTATGGCCCATTGTGCCGCGAGCTGCCTCCGCTCCCCCCATTGACGGCAGCGCGCTGCCCCGGCTACCGCGCCGATTTCGCACGTTGTACGTTATCCCAGTCAAAACTCGCCGGGCAACATCAGTCAAATTCTACAGGGATCTTTGGAGACTCTCTCGCCGAGCGAGGGCAATTTACACGGCTTCCCTCATTACTGACATGTTTCAGTACTTGCTGTTATCCGAGTTAAACATACACTGAAGTGTTAAAAGTCGTGCGATGGCGATATGCACGTTTACAGGTGGCGGTAGCATCGCGTGCACAACGTGTAAAAGGGCAGTGCTTTGGCGGAGGTGTCATTTGCACTCAGGGAATTAATGTGAGAAAAAGATTGTGGCCGCGCGATAGGAATTAACACACTTTGAACGTGGAATGCTTCTTGGGGCTAGACTCATGGGCATTCCATTTCGAAAAATTTCTTTAAAGTCAGTACCGCCATTAGACTGTTGTTTATTAACAGTGTTATTTTTACACTTACACAATCATGATTTCGGTTTCAAAATGCCATTATCAAGTGTTTTTAAGTGTTATAAATTGCATAAGATGGCATTCTGTCGTATTAAAATACACTACTAGACAATTTATAACACTTAAAACACTAGATAATGGCACCTTGAAGTCGAAATTATGATTGTGTAAGTGGAAACATCCATTTAGAAAAATTAAGAATGACTGTGCTATTAAACCTCTAGGTTATTTGATTTTCAAACAGCTGAGCAAAACTGAACGTACTCAGTCATATCTCTCTTTACTTATTCTCATCAACACTAAACTGACACACAATATTTGTAGCGCAACGCAATCTGACTTTCAATAATCCCTACAAAAGAATGGCCCTGACTAACAATAACCTATACCTTTCATGAATCACTGACCACACAAAAATCTTCGTTACTCGAACTACTGCAACACAGCGAGCGCCAATACTGCCAGCTAAATAAAAGATTCTAACTACTGAAGGCATAGTTAGCAAATGAAAGATTTTGATGGAGAACAAACGATGTATTTACCTTAATAGTGTTTAAAAGTCATTATATATAAGTTCATGACATCCAGTCTTACAAATTTCCTTTTTCTGACGGACACACGTCCAGATCGTCCGCTCTCAAAACTCTGCCACCTCTCTCCCCACATCCACCACTGCTGGCGGCTCACCTCCAACTGCGCAACGCTACACGCTGTTCACATCCAACTGCCCAACACTACAACAGTGAATATTCGAACAATGCCAACCAGCCAAAGACTGCACAGAGCACCGTCAGTGATTTTCATACAGAGCGCTACTTGGCGCTACCAACATAAAAACCTAAACAGTCTACTTACATAGAAAAACCTAAACATCCTACTTAGAAAGTGTAAATGTAACACTGTAAATAAATAACAGACTAATGGCGGTAAAGACTTTAAAGAAACATATTATGACTGTGGCCCCGCGTTATGAAACAAAATCATTTCGGAAGTCATTAGGGAATTCAATAGCCTCAGATCCAAAGTGTCAAGACTGTGGCGAGAATACCAAATTTCACGCACTACCTCTCACCGCGGGTGTAGCAGCGGCCGACAGCCTTCACTTAAAGACCGAGAGCAGAAGCGTTTGCGTGAAGTTGACAGTGCTAACAGACAAGCAACAGTGCATGAAAAACCCGCAGGAATTAATGTTTGACGTACGGCGCACGTATCTGTTAGGACAGTGCTGCGAAATCTGGCGTTGATGGGCTATGGCAGCAGATGACCAACACGAGTGCCTTCGCTAACAGCACGACATCGCCAGCAGCACCTTCTCCTGGGCTCGTGACCATATCGGTTGGACGTGGCCTGGTCTGATGAGGCGCGATTTCAGTTGTTAAGAGTTGAAGGTAGAGCTCGAATGTGGCGCAGACCACACGAAGCCATGGACCCAAGTTGTCGAGAAGGCGTTGCGGAAGCGGTGATGGCTCCATAATGGCGTGGCTCCGTTTACATGGAGCGAACTGGGTCTTCTGGTTCAACTGAGCCCACCATTGACTGGAAATGTTTATGTTCGGATACTTCGAGACCATTTGTAGCCATTCGTGAACTTCACGTTCCCAAACAACGGTGTAATTTTTTATGGAAAACAGCGTTCCATGTCACCGGGCCACAATTGTTGAAGGACATTCCGGACAATTCGAGCGAATGGCTTGACCACCCAGATCGCCCGATATCATTCCCATCCAACATTTATGGGACACAATCTAGAGGTCAGTTCGTGCACCAAATCCTGCACCGGCAGCACTTTGGCAGTTACAGGCGGCTATAGAGGCACGGTTTCTCCGTAGTTTCGCAGGGGACTTCCGACATGTTGAGTCCATGCTGCGTCGAACTGCTGCACTACGCCGAGCAAAAGCAGGGCCGGGACGACATTGGGAGGTAACCTATTACTTTTTTTTCATCAGTTGTTGTTGTTGTGGTCTTCAGTCCTGAGACTGGTTTGATGCAGCTCTCCATGCTACTCTATCCTCTGCAAGCTTCTTCATCTCCCAGTACCTACTGCAACCTACATCCATCTGAATCTGCTTAGTGTAATCATCTCTTGGTCTCCCCCTACGATTTTTACCCTCCACGCTGCCCTCCAATACTAAATTGGTGATCCCTTGATGCCTCAGAACATGTCATACCAACCGATCCCTTCTTCTGGTCAAGTTGTGCCACAAACTCCCCTTCTCCCCAATCCTATTCAGTACCTCCTCATTAGTTATGTGATCTACCCATCTAATCTTCAGCATTCTTCTGTAGCACTACATTTCGAAAGCTTCTATTCTCTTCTTGTCCAAACTATTTACCGTCCATGTTTCACTTCTATACATGGCTACACTCCATACAAATACTTTCAGAAACGACTTCCTGACACTTAAATCTATACTCGATGTTAACAAATTTCTCTTCTTCAGAAACGCTTTCCTTGCCATTGCCAGTCTACATTTTATATCCTCTCTACTTCGACCATCATCAGTTATTTTGCTCCCCAAATAGCAAAACTCCTTTACTACTTTAAGTGTCTCATTTCCTAATCTAATACCCTCAACATCACTCGACTCAATTCGACTACATTCCATTATCCTCGTTTTTTCATCAGTGTATTAGGCTAGTTTTGTAAATCTGCTTTTAATTCTCCGTGGGACGTGAGCTTTTCGAGTAATGGCTCATTGTAGAGTGCGGGACTTTTCAAAAAGTGGTTCAAATGGCTGTGTGCACTATGGGACTTAACTGCTGAGGTCATCAGTCCCCTAGAACTCAGAACTACTTAAACCTAACTAACCTGAGGACATCACACACATCCATGCCCGAGGCAGGATTCGAACCTGCGACCGCAGCGGTCGCGCGGTTCCAGACTGTAGCGCCTAGAACCGCTCGGTCACGCTGCCCGGCGGGATTTTTCATCCAAATACGAGACGGGTTGGTAGTGGAGCAGAGTTAATACCTATTGGCAATTACATTTTAATTACCTTTAAACTCAACCGTACAAAAATTTACTATCCATTTCGGTCTTTGATGGCCATGGTCCAATCTGCGTATCTGTTTTATGGCCGAAAAACAAAAATAACTGGACAGTGTAACTCACGTAATGTAATATATAAACCAGCTGGTATTGTCTTATGTGATAGGCTACATAAAGAAGCACATGAATGTCAATATCTTAAAAAAAAACTCCATACAATAAAAGCTGTTGCGCCAATACGACGTCGTCAATTAAAATCGAAGGCGGAATACATTAAGCAACTCTATAAATAGAAACCATAACACTACGTCCATCATGCTGACATTTCATAAAGAAGATTCTAATTGATGCGAATGTTGACCTCATATTGTGGTAACATCACGATAGCAGAGAATCAGCATATTTGGCGACAGTCGCCAGGTAGCGCACCTGCACTCACAGCTTAAAGCACCAAATTTAATAAAAACATAATAATAATAATAGCTATAGAACACACGTTGAAACATTAATCAGTTACTAAACCATTAGAAAAAGGAAGAATAAGGGCTACATAAATATTTAAACTTCCCATCGCTGACGGAACTATGGTAACACAGTCTTGTGATAAGCAGAGTCTAATATAGAATTTCGCTCAAACTGCAGTTAAATCATAAAACTCAGGATCACTGAGTTGCACTCTGGGCCATTTCATTTTAAGAACTAGTACTATACAAATTTTAGTTAGGAATATACTAGAATAATAAAAAAAAAAACAAGTTGTAAGTTCCAAATATCTCAATAAATTTAAAGCTGTCTTCAATCCGAAAGTTTGTTTGAACGCCAAAATGCTTTACTAGGCTTATCTTATTGCAGGGCTATGCCTATATTTTCTTCAGACCTATTAATTACAACGACAGTTTCAGTGTCACCTACAGTTTAGCGTAGGCTTCGAATTACAGTGCTACTCGGAATTATAGCGTTAATAAACCTCGGCAGCTGTGAAGGAAGTGAAAAATTACAGGACTAAAGGGGGATCTAACCCGAGACCTACGGAATCACAGGCTAAAGCTTTATTACCGAGACACCCAAAAGAAATAAATGCTGATGGACGATAGAGGAGCGTTCTCTGATACGTCCATTTTTTTCCATTTTCCATTAGAAGGGTGTACTCAGTCGTGTGGTAGTTAACCTCGCAGAACGTACAGAATGCACTCATTTCATGCATTACTGGAAGAATGCATCACAGTGCTATCAACATTAGGATGAGTAGAAATCTTACATTACATTCTTCAAAATGCACGTGGATAGCACTCTTGGTGGATTTAGTTAAGGATAAATTCTCGAGGTGGACGCACACCATTGTATCATGATTGTACTCTCTAAGCCGATCGAGGTCTCGCAGAAACACAGTGTGTCATTTTAAAAACGGACGAGAATGAGTAAATGGTTGGAACACTTTTAAAAGCGTGAGATTAGCCTCTAAGCTTCCAAATTTTCCAGATCTTAAGCATACTTGACATACAAGGGCTGGACAAAAATATGGAGATACCATAAGAATACATGCTGGAATATAATTACAAATATTACCCAAGCCTGCAGTTGTCCACGAACGGAGAGTGTGCAGTGTCCACAACGCGTCAGTCATAATCGGAAGAGTGTTCTGTGTAGCTGTAAGTGCATTTTGTCCGAGTGAAGTGCATTCGAACGTGGGCAACTTCTCTGGCCGTCACAGTCATTAGAGCTCAATATCGTTGAAACTTTGTTTTGGAGAGAAACGTGCATGAATGCCATTCACTTGCATCTTTTCCTGAACTTGCCACTGTTTATAAGACAGGGGTCCTGGTTGCTGTGTGCCTTAAGTTTACTATGTTAAATGATCGGGACTGATTTGGAAGATCAGTTCATACACTCCATCGTAAATCAGCAAGCACTATGTGGGAAAAAAAACACTTAAACACTTTTTGAGTACTGAAACCAGTCTTTCTCTGCTGTGAACTTTGTTCGGGAACATGGGCTCAATTACCGTCAGGTCCAAGCTTTTTTTGATAAAAATAATTGATTCTGAATTCTCTGACTTGCTTTATGACATAGCAGGTAGGTGGCTCACTTGCGGTAAAGTTCTAAAGTTCTGTTCCGTTTTTACGAGACCCGAAACGACGAAATGGATGTTTCTCTTATTGAAAAAGATAGAGCTGATCCACAGCTGATCTGGCTGACAAACTTACCATTTTTAGTCGACATTACAACCCACATGAATGAACTGAACGTGAAACTTTAGGGAAAGAATAACCTCGTCTTTGATGTCTACAGAATCATCAACGGATTTCAGACAAATCTGTCATTGTTTGTAGCACAATTGGAAAGAGGAAACCTACTTTCACAGTTTCAAAGAGTTTTGTGCTGCAGCCGCCGAAGACACCAACCCTTATTTACCGATAACGAAAAAAAAAAAAAAAAAAAAAAGAAATTCGCCGGCCGGAGTGGCCGTGCGGTTCTAGGCGCTACAGTCCGGAACTTAGCGACCCCACTACGGTCGCAGGTTCGAATCCTGCCTCGGGCATGGATGTGTGTGATGTCCTTAGGTTAGTTAGGTTTATTTAGTTCTAAGTTCTAGGCGACTGATGACCTCAGAAGTTAAGTCGCATAGTGCTCAGAGCCATTTGAACCAACCCATTTGAAAAAAAAATTCAAATGTGTGTGAATTCCTAGGGAACTAAACTGCTTAGGTCATCGGTCCCTCGACTTACACACTACTTACACTAACTTAAACTAAATTATCCTAAGAACAACACACACACCCATGCCCGAGGGAGGACTCGAACCTCCGGCGGGAGGGGCCGCGCAGTCAGTGACATGACTGCTCAAATCGCGCGGCCACTCCGCGCGGAGAAAAAAAAATTCATGGCTTGACGAGTCACTTTTTGGAGAGATTTCGTATCTTGACAGAAATGAGAGTGACATTCTGCTGTTCCAGAATCTTAATGACGTGCCAGTTGACTATTATTGCAGCTAACTGATTTTGAACCAAATCACTTGCTGAAAGAAAAGCACAGAGAAGGAAAAATTGTATTTTAGTTCTGCTTAGCCGATGTCGATTTTCCGAAACTGAAGCAATTTGCCGATGACATGCCATCAGTGTTTAGAACATAAGGCTGTAAGCAAACATTTTCACAAATGTAGTATGTCAAGTCAGAGCATCGAACGAAATTGATTGATAAACATTTGAATGTAGTTCCCTTGAATCAATTCTGCAATACCAAACCAAATATCTATGATATCTTGAAGTACAAATGCAGTTTCGCAAATCACACTAACGGTTTTTGCTGCTTAGTTTATGAGATTCGAATATGTGCACACTACTATGCGAGATGTAACCTGTTCTTTTCTAAAGCCGCCTAATTGATGACTTTTTCTAGTAAATACGTTGGTCGACCTTGTCTGTTGTGCATTGAATCCCATTCAGCCCATGATTAACAGGGAATGATGAACTTTGTATTTCGGTCACCGTTGCTGATTTTCGTCTTTTTCTCCACAGCTTTCGTACTGACTAGCAAGTGTTGGACAGAATGATGACGTGGTCTGTTTTCGTCATTTTGTCGATTATCCGTTCCCGCTGTGAAAAATGTTTGGTGACCTCAGGTTAATATTACACTGGAAACCATTCTGAGAAGAGTGAAACGCGGTTTTCATATACTACATGAGGCGTAGCAGTGTGTTATGTTTGTGGTCTTTCCGTATTCTTCAAAAAATGGTTCAAATACCTCTAAACTCTGTGCGACTTAACATCTGAGGCCATCAGTCCCCTAAACTTAGAACTACTTAAACCTAACTAATCTAAGGACATCACACACATCCATGCCCGAGGCAGGATTCGAACCTGCGACCGTAGTAGCCGTGTGGTTCCGGACTGAAGTACCTAGAAACGCTCGGTCACAGTGGTCGGCCCCGTATTCTTGTCCACCCATAGTATGTAGTGTCAAAATGATGCATACATACTTGTGGTAGTCCTTACAGAGCATTGTAAACTACACTACTGGCCATTAAAATTGCTACACCAAGAAGAAATGCAGATGATAAACGGGTATTCATTGGACAAATATATTATTCTAGAACTAACATGCGATTACATTTTCACGCAATTTCGGTGGATATATCCTGACAAATCAGTACCCAATACAACCACCTCTGGCCGTAATAACGGCCTTGATACGCCTGGGCATTGAGTCAAACAGAGTTTGGATGGCGTGTACAGGTACTGCCCATGCAGCTTGAACACGATACCACAGTTCATCAAGAGTAGTGACTGGCGTATTGTGGCGAGCCAGTTGCTCGACCACCATTGACCAGACGTTTACACCTGGTGAGAGATCTGGAGAACGTGCTAGCCAGGGCAGCAGTCGAACATTTTCTGTATCCATAAAGGCCCGTACAGGACCTGCAACATGCGGTCGTGCATTATCCTGCGGAAATGTGGGGTTTGGCAGGGATCGAATGAAGGGTAGAGACACGGGTCGTAACAAATCTGAAATGTAACGTCCACTGTTCAAAGTGCCGTCAATGCGAGCAAGATGCGAGCCGGATGATACGCCAGTATGGCGTATGGGAATACACGCTTCCAATGTGCGTTCACCGCGATGTCGCCAAACACGGATGCGACTATTATGATGCTGTAAACAGAACCTGGATTCATCCGAAAAAATGACGTTTTGCCACTCGTGCAGCCAGGTTCGTCGTTGAGTACACCATCGCAGGCGGTCCTGTCTGTGATGCAGCATCAAGGGTAACCACAGCCATGGTCTCCAAGCAGATAGTCCATGCTGCTGCAAACGCCGTCGAACTGTGCGTGCAGATGGTTGTTGTCTTGCAAACTTCCCTATCTGTTGACTCAGGGATCGAGGCGTGGCTGCACGATCCGCTACAGCCATGCGGATAAGATGCCTGTCATCTCGACTGCTAGTGATACGAGGCCGTTGGGATCCAGCACGGCGTTCCGTATTATCCTCCTGAACCCACCAATTCCATATTCTGCTAACTGCCATTGGATCTCGACCAACGCGAGCAGCAGTGTCGCGATACAATAAACTGCAATCGCGATAGGCTACAATCCGATCTTTATCAAAGTCGGAAACGTGATGGTACGCATTTCTCCTCCTTACACGAGGCATCACAACAACGTTTCACCAGGCAACGCCGGTCAACTGCTTTTTGTGTATAAGAAATCGGTTGGAAACTTTCCTCATGTCAGCACGTTGTAGGTGTCACCACCGGCGCCAACCTTGTGTGAATGCTCTGAAAAGCTAATCATTGCATATCACAGCATCTTCTTCGTGTCGGTTAAATTTCGCGTCTGTAGCACGTCATCTTCGTGGTGTAGCAATTTTAATGGCCAGTAGTGTAAGATACAACATTTAATTTACGTCGGTTTTTTACAGGGGTTCAGGTGTGACTATTGATTCCGCTGACCACTTTTCACGGCTTTAGGCGTACCCTGACCGGCCTGCTCTTGCGCTGCCTCCACGCTGTTGGGAACCCCGCGTAACGCGGCCGCGTATTACATAAAAGCTAGCAGCGGCATAGAGGCGGACACGATCCGAGCCTCCAACATCGGCGAGAGGCTTTCGCCTTTGTCTGCGGGCTGGCCGCTTACATCAGTGGCTTCGTTAGCCGGCATCCGCGTGGCACAGCCCGCCCTGCTTACACAACGCCCCGTCGCCTCAGTGCTCGCCGACGGCGCTCGAGCAGGGCAACCTGCTGGTTAACCAGGAACAGGGTAACTGCCAACGTCAGCAGCCAGACGCCTCTCTACGTTCACATGTGTGAGCCATCCCTCTCTCCACTGTGTAGCGCATCACAAGGGGATGCAGTCCTGTGGTGTAATGGACGGCTGATAGTAATAGGAGTAGATACACTGTGGAATCACGGTGTTACGACCTCCTATAAAGGTGGCGTGCTCGTAAGAAGGCGGCCGCTTGTTACGTTCTGCGCAGAGAGACGCTTTACGGGGCAGCCATTGTGATCTCTGTTCTATCCCATACTGCACGATCCAGCCCGTTGCCTCCGCTGGGAAATGGCAACGGTGCGGTAAGGCATACATTGATCCTTTGTTTCTGCTTTAAACTCTCCCATAAAAAATTTATACGCTGTGAGAACTATCTCCATTGCCTTTAATGCAATGCTTGCGTTGTTTGCTTTATGATTCCCATTCTGAGCACTGCAGTGATGAAGTAAACTCACCATATCGAAGCTAACATGGAAATCGACGTAAATGTTCCACTTGCACCACGAAGGCAACGGAGGACGAGGAGCATAGTGTTTAATGCCTAGTCGACAAATTTGTTGAGGCCGAATCAGCATGGTTTTAGATAGTATTGCTCGTGCGAAACTCAGCTTGTCCTTTTCTCATATGATCTACTGCGAACTGTGGATGAAGGGCAACAGGGAGGTACCATATTTCTAGATTACCGGAAAGCTTTTGACACGTAGTCCCATTACAGGCTGTTAACGAAGGTATGAGCGTATGGAATAAGTCCACACATACGTGAGTGGCTCGAAGACTTCTTAAGTAATACGAGGGTAATCCCAAAAGTAAGGTCTCCTATTTCTTATAAGTACATAGACCCGTTTATTTCTACAATGGATTACATCAGTTCACAACTTGAACATTTAGCTATTTTTCGACATAACCACCATTTCTGTCGATGCATTTTTGTAGACGCTTTGGCAGTTTCTGTATTCCCATGTCAAACCAGCTCGCCGCCATGCTGTTCAGAACGTTATAAACCTCTTCTTTCACGTCGTCGTCGTCGGAGCTGAATCGCTTTCCGGCCAAATGTTTTTTTAACCTAGGAACAGGTGACAGTCACTGGGCGCCAACTCAGATTTATGTTCCACTGAAACTGTTGCAGGAGAGCAATGGTTGGCCGAGCGATGTGTGGGCGAGCGTTGTCATGGAGTATGTGTACGCCCTTGCTCAACATTCATCTTCTCCAGTTCCGAATTGCCCGTTTGAGTTTTTTCAGAGTCTCACAATACCTGTCGGCGTTAATTGTGGCCCCAGCGTTTCAGCTCCGATGACGAGGTGGAAGAAGAGGTTCATAACTTTCTGAACAGCATGGCGGCGAGCTGGTATGACATGGGCATACATAGACTCAACAAAAATGCACTGACAGAAATGGTGATTATGTTGAAAAATAGGTAAATGTTCAAGCTGTAAACTGATGTAAACCATTGTAGAAATAAACAGGTCTGGGTACTTATAAAAAATAGGAGACCTTACTTTTGGGATTACCCTCGTAGAATCCTGTATGTTGTCCCCGACGGCGAATGTTCATCGGAGGCAAGGATATCGTCGGGAGTGTCCAGGGCATTGTGACAGGACCGCTGTTGTTGTCTGTACATAGCAATAATTTGGCGGACAGCGTGGGTAGCAATCCGTCGTATGCTGCCGATTGTGTGGGGTACGGTACGGTGTCGAAGTTGGTGACTGTAGGAAGATACAAGACAACTGAGACAAACTTTTTGGTTTGTGTGATGAACGCCAGCTAGCTCCAAATGTGGAAAAATTTAAGTTATTGCAGATGAGTAGGAAGAATGAACCTGTAATGTTCAGTTACAGTGCAACTACTGTCCTGCTTCACACACTGAAGTCGTTTAAATATCTGGGCGTGACGTTGCAGAGCGATATGAAATGGGACGAGTATTCGAGAACTGTGGTGCAGAAGGTGAATGGTCGACTTCATTGAGAGAATTTTAGGAAAGAATGGTTCCTCTATAAGGAGACCGCAGATAGGAAGCTGGTGCAAAATATTCTTGAGTACTGGTCGAGTGTTTGAGATCCGTACCAGGTTAAAATGGCTCTAAGCACTATGGGACTTAACATCGGAGGTCATCAGTCCCCTAGACTTAGAACTAATTAAACCAAACCAACCTCAGGACATCACACACATCCATGCCCGAGGCAGGATTCGAACCTGCGACCGTAGCAGCCGCGTGGTTCCGGTCTGAAGAGCCTAAAACCGCTCGACCACAGCGGCCGTTCCGTACCAGGTCGGATTGAAGTTAGAAATCGAAGGAATTCAGAAGCTAGATTTGTAACCGGCAGGTTCGAACAACACGTGCTTCGGGAACTCATATGGGAATCCCTGGAGGAAATGTGACTTTCTTTTCGAGAAACGCTATTGAACAAATTTAGGGAACCAGCATTTGAAGTTGACTGCCAAACGATTCTACTACCACCAACGTCTGCTGCGTTAAGGACCATGTCGATAAGATTTGAGAAATTAGGGCTTGTACGGAGGCATATAGTCAGTTGTTTTTCCCTAGCTCTAGCCGGCCGGGGTGGCTGAGCTGTTCTAGGAGCTACAGTCTGGAACCGCGCGACCGCTACGGTCGCAGGTTCGAATCCTGCCTCGGGCATGGATGTGTGATGTCCTTAGGTTAGTTAGGTTTAAGTAGTTCTAAGTCTAGGGGACTGATGACCTCAGATGTTAAGTCCCACAGTGCTCAGAGCCATTTGAACCATTTCTCTCGCTCTGTTTGTGAGTGGAACAGGGAAGGATATGACTAGTAGCGGTACAGGGTACTCTCCGGCATGGACGCTTGTGGGATATCTTATGTAGATGTATATGTAGAGGTCATTAGAGACGGATCACAAGCTCGGATTAATAATGGAATGGGAAGGAAATCTGCCGTGCTTTTCCAAAGAAACCATCCTGGCATTTGCCTGAATCAATTTAGGAAAATCACGAGAAAAGTAAATCAGGATGACAGGCCGCGGGTTTGAAGCGTCGTCCTTCCGAATGCGAGCCTAGCGTGTTAACCACCGCACACCTCGTTCGGTAAGAAGGGAACGCTACAGGCTGACGCGCCAGAACGACGCAACTTCGCTTGACACCTTCTTAAGAGACAACCTTCACTCCTTCCCATGCCGCTAAGTAAGTCAGGCATCGGCAGATGCGCTATTGCGGGCGCGGGTGTTCGCGAGAGCCCATACCGGTTGCTTGTGGGCGCTGACAGCCAGCAGTTCCCCCGACACCTATGCCACGGTCGCTCGTTTGCTACCGATGCGCACGCTGCGAGACATTCCTGTTTACATCGTGCCGCTAATGTTGTAGGTGTCTAAGTGTCTTTGGCTGTTCGTAATACGTAAAAATTAATGAGAGGAAAATGGCTGAGAAAGAGTTGGATCCGAAAAACGAGAATGGATCGGATGCTTACACTTCAAACAACAGCGGGAAGAAGATTATATTTTTACTGGCACACAAATCGGCCCTCAGTGACTGTTTCGTAATGCTATTTTATCTGCATGGAAAAAGTAAAATCTGAAGTTATATTTTCATCTCCTTCCCGGGAAATTCGTGATAATTTTCGATACATACAAGACCACACATCTTAAGCTAAAACTCAAAAGAGTGAAAGAAGTAATGTCATACGAATGTATGTCATTTCTAGAAAATGTTACTATTGTCTATAAAGCGTTATGTGGTTTTGCAATCAGTTTAACGCTTCCTTATACCGTATATACAGGAAGAGAACTATGCCGTCCAGAGTGATGATCCACTGAGAGTCAGCTATCACATAGTTCGTAAAATAGCCAAACCAGCGTCTTGTTGCTGCCCCAACAATCTTATGTCCATAGACCCTTCTGGCTTTGAAAACAGTTCCTCTTTCAGTTTTCTTTTTAAATGAAAGAACACATGTAATGGGTGTTGCTCAACTTGCTGGATTCGTGAGAGGTATTGGCGTTGAGTTCACCTTGATAAACGAACTCTCTCATTTAGTGTCAGGAAGTCGTTTCTGAAAGTATTCGTATGGAGTGTAGCCATGTATGGAAGTGAAACATGGACGATAAATAGTTTGGACAAGAAGAGAATAGAAGCTTTCGAAATGTGGTGCTACAGAAGAATGCTGAAGATTAGATGGGTAGATCACATAACTAATGAGGAGGTATTGAATAGCATTGGGTTCCCGGCGGGGTCAGGGATTTTCTCTGCCTCGTGATGGCTGGGTGTTGTGTGCTGTCCTTAGGTTAGTTAGGTTTAAGTAGTTCTAAGTTCTAGGGGACTGATGACCATAGATGTTAAGTCCCATAGTGCTCAGAGCCATTTGAACCTTTTTTTTTTGAATAGCATTGGGTAGAAGAGAAATTTGTGGCACAACTTTACTAGAAGAAGGGATCGGTTGGTAGGACATGTTCTGAGGCATCAAGGGATCACCAATTTTTGTATTGGAGGGCAGCGTGGAGGGTAAAAATCGTAGAGGGCGACCAAGAGATGAACAAATGAATACACTAAGCAGATTCAGAGGGATGTAGGTTGCAGTAGCTACTGGGAGATGAAGAACCCTGCACAGGATAGAGTAGCATGGAGAGCTGCATCAAACCAGTCTCAGGACTGAAGGCCACAACAACAACAACTGATTTAGTGCCAATGCAGATACAGCTACGGCCGACGACAAATTTTCTACCTTAGGAGACATTATTGACAAATATGACCTAAGTTGGTAAAAACTTTCGTCGATCGCAACAGATGAATCTCCTGTAACCATTAATCAAAAATCAGGTGTAGGTGCTTTGATGAGGAACAAGGCGAAACAAGTTGGTATCCAGCAGGATACATCAGCGTTGCACGCCATATCACATCGCCTTAATCTGCTGGCAAGATGTGCCAAAATATGACGAGGATGAGCAGTACTTTTCGTGAAGTACGCTGGCTGTGTACGCGTGTTTTGTTTTAGAGCGTTTCTTTCAACTTACGTAGAGATGCAAAGCTTTATGAGACGAGATAGCACATAAAACATGCACATTTGCGTAAATTCATTTCCTTTTCTTCACGACAGAGTTATTATGAGCTGTTGTTACTTTTTCAAATAACGGCATTTTTGTGTAACACCAGGTTCCTCTCTAAAGCTACACTTCCCAGGATACTACGCAGATGTTATTTGGCTCTGTAAGAATTCATGTCTATTACGAGAATGCAAAGAATACTGACGTCACTGCAGACTCGAGTGTCAGTCGTCAATTGCGTATTACTGGGAGTGTTTAGTGCTGCGCGCAAGCAAAAGGACGCGACTGCACGCCCATCGTGCCCGCACGGCGGTACACATGCGGTAGCTCACCCGCCCTGCCCTGATATACACTATGTGATCGAAAATATCCGGACACCCCCAAAAACAGACGTTTGCATATTAGGTGCATTGTGCTGCCACCTACTGTCAGGTACTCCACGTCAGCGACCTCACTAGTCATTAGACATCGTGAGAGAGCATAATGGGGTGCTCCGCGGAACTCACGGAATTCGAACGTAGTCAGGTGACTGGGTGTCACTTGTGTCATACGTCTGTAGACGAGATTTCCACACTCCTAAACATCTATAGGTCCCTGTTTCCGACGTAATAGTGAAGTGGAAACGTGAAGGGACACGTACAGCACAAAATCGTACAGACCGGCCTCGTCTGTTGACTGACAGAGAACGCCGAGAGTTGAAGAGGGTCGTAAAGTGTAATAGGCATCTATCCAGACTATCACACAGGAATTCCAAACTGCATCAGGATCCACTGCAAGTACTATGACAGTTAGGCGGGAGGTAAGAAAACTTGGATTTCATGGTCGAGCGGTTGCTCATAAGCCACAAATCACGCGGGTAAATGCCAAACGACGCCTCGGTGTAAGGAGCGTAAACATTGGACGACTGAACAGTGGAAAAACGTTGTGTGGAGTGACGAATCACGGTACACGATGTGGCGACTCGATGGCAGGGTGTGGGTATGGCGAATGCCCGGTGAACGTCATCTGCCAGCATGTAGTGCTGAAAGTAAAATTCGGAGTCGGTGGTGATATGGTGTGGTCGTGTTTTTCGTAGAGGAGGCTTGCACCCCTTGTTGTTTTGCGCAACACTATCACAGTACAGTCCTACATTGATATTTTAAGCTCCGTCTTGCTTCCCACTGTTGAAGAGCAATTCGGGATGCCGATTGCATCTTTCAACACGATCGAGTACCTGTTCATAATGCACGGCCTGTGGTCGAGTGGTTACACGATAATAACATCCCTGTAATGGACTGACCTGCACACAGTCCTGAGTCCTATAGAACACCTTTGGGATGTTTTGGAACGCCGACTTTGTGCCAGGCCTCACCTACCGACGTCCATACCTCTCCTCAGTGCCGCACTCCGTCAAGAATGACTGCCATTCCCCAAGAAATCTTCCAGCACCTGATTGAACGTATACCTGCGATAGTGGAAGCTGTCATCAAGGCTAAGGGTGAACCAACACCATATTGAATTCCTGCATGCCGATAGAGGGCGCCATGAACGTGTAAGCTATTTTCAGCCAGGTGTCCAGATAATTTTGATCACATAGTGTAAATGTAGATGAGATATGGCTTAAATGCGGAGTAATACTGTGTGAAGTAGGTGACAATTTATATCAAACTAATTTACGACCTGCTTAGTAGTTGAATTTACAAAAATGCTGAAATACGAATTTTTTATTTTATGAATGAGAAACCAAATACCAGTTTTCGTAATTCTACCTTCAAAATTCCCTTAATTATCAAAATACTTCAAAAACGCCTTTCATCCCCTATTTCACCCCTTTCGGATTGGAACATCTGACAATCCCTTCTTAAACGATACCATCAGTATAAGACCCACACCCCCTCCAAACTTCAAGTTTCTGTCTTTAGCGGTTTGGGCTGGCCGGTGAAGAGTCAGTGAATCAGCTTGACACTATTTCACCAATCCTAGGGGTTGAATTTCATAAAACGTAGAAACACTGGCACCAATTCGAAGATTTAGCTTCAAAAATTCTTTTGCAATGAAATGTTTTCCTAAAACATTTCACCCCCTTAGGGGTTGAATTTCCAGAAACAGTGATATGCGTGTGTTTTATTTCTAACAGAGAAGCCGAATACAAATGTTCATAGTCTTAGCTACAAAAATACTTGTACAGTGAAGTATTTCCACACAATTTTTCATCACTCGTTTCACTTCCATAAGGGTTTCATTTCAAAGAACAGTGAAACACGTTTTTTTTTTTATTTCTTACTGAGAAGTCAAATTTAAATTTTCATAGATTCAGCTTTGGATATGCTTCCACAATGAAATATTTTCATTAAAAATCTCATCCCCTATTTCACCGCCGGCCGGAGTGGCCGAGCGGTTCTAGGCGCTACAGTCTGGAACCACGCGACCGCTACGGTCGCAGGTTCGAATCCTGCCTCGGGCATGGATGTGTGTGATGTCCTTAGGTTGGTTAGGTTTAAGTAGTTCTAAGTTCTAGGGGACTTATGACCTCAGCAGTTGAGTCCCATAGTGCTCAGAGCCATTTGAACCGTTTGAACCCTATTTCACCCTCTTAGGGGCTCAGTTTCCAAGAACACTCACACGCGTATTTTTTTTATTTGCAGATGAGTTGTCAAATACCAGTGCACATTGATGTAGCTTTAAAAATATATTAGTAGTTCTTTAACAATGATATTTTCAAAAAACGGTTTCACTACCATTTCACCACCATAGGATTAAATTTTCCAAAATGCTGAAACACGTTTCTGACCGAGAATCAAAATACCGGTTTTCGTAGGCATAGCTTCAAAATTGCTTTATTAGCGACATTAAAAAGATCTTCATCTTCTATTTCACGCTCTTAGCTTTCGAATTTCGAAAAACCCCTTCTTAAACGACGCTTAAAGTATAAGACCCACATCTTTTCGAAATTTAAAGTTTATATTCTTAGTGGTTTGGGCTGCGCTATGATGACTCAGTCAATCAGAACATTACCTTTTTTATAGAGATAAATTAAATTAACAATAGATGGTGCTGATCCACCATGGTACACAAAACGTGGACGGAACACTAGTGCAGAAGCAACGAAAAAACCATACGAAATTTAAAAGAACGCAAAACCGCCAAGATGGGCGAAGTTTTAGAGAAGCTCGAAATGTAACGCGAACTTCGATACGAAATGCTTTTAATAGTTTCCACAATGAAACTCTGTCTCGAAATGTGACAGAAAATCCAGAAATTCTGGTCATACGTAAAGTACACCAGCGCAAGACGCAATCAGTACCTTCCCTGCGCGATGACAATCGTCACATTACAGATGACAGTGCCCCTACTATTTACTAAACACGGTATTCCGAAACTCCTTCACCAAAGAAGAAGTGGTAAATATTCCAGCATTCGATATATCCTAGGCATGGCGAAGCAGCTTAAAGCACGTAATAAATGTCCAAGTAGTATGACAGTTAGGTTCCGTTCAGAGTATGCTGATACACATTTAGCAATCGACTACAATCGCTCACTCGTCGAAAGCTCTATGCCCAAGGACTGGAGAGTTGTACAAGTCACACCAACAGCTAACAAATGAAATAGACGCAGTCCGCTGAATTACATGTCTATATCTCTAATGTCGATTTGCAGTAGGATTTTGGAACATATACTGTGTTCGAACATTACGAATTACCTCTAAGCAAACGATTTATTGAAAACACTTTTGAAACCCAATTAGCTCTTTATTCTCAGAAAGAAAAGAGTGCTATTCCTAGGGATGTGAAATTGATTCCATATTTTTAGATTTGCAGAAGGCTTTTGAAACAGTTCCTCACAATCGACTTCTAATCAGTTTTCGTGCGTGTGGAGCACCGCCTCAGTTGTGCGATTGGATTCGTGATTTCCTGTCGGAAAGATCACAGTTAGCAGTAACTGACGGGAAGTCATCAAGTAAAACAGAAGTACCATCTAGTGTTCCCCAATTAAGTGTTATAAGCTCTCCGCTAATCCTGCTCTACATACACGACAATAGGAGACGATCTGAGCAGCCCTCATAGATTGTTTGCAGGTGCTGCTGTGATTTACCGTCTTGTAAAGTAATCAGATGAACAAAACCCATTGCAAAATGAAAATAGTACGGTACGAAATGTGACAGTTGACTTTAAGTAATGAATCATGTGAAGTCATCGACATGAGGACAAAAGAAATGCACTAAGTTTCGGTTTCGAAATAAATCAAACAAATCTAAACGCTATAAATTCAACTAAATACTTAAGGGCCACAATTGCGAATGACTTAAACTGGAACGATCACATAGATAATATTGTGGAGAAAGCTAACCAAAGACTGCGATTTAGTGGCAGAACCCATAGAAAGTGCAACACGTGTCCTAAACGTACTTCTTTAGACTGCTTGTACCACACTCGTCCGCCGCTGTGGGGAGTATCGCTGTCCGGTGTGAGATCCGCATCAGATGGGACTAGCGGAAGGCGAAAAAGTTCAAAAAAGGGCAGCTTGTGTTGTATTACCGTAAAGTAGGGGAGCGAGTGCAACGGACGTGATACGTGAATTGGGGTGGCAATCATTAAAAGACAGGCGGTTTTTTGTTACGGCAGTGTCTTCTCGCAAAATTTCGAACTTTCTCTCCCGCTGCGAAAATTTGTGTTGGCGCCCACCTCCATAGGGAGAAATAATCATAATAATAAAGTAAGAGAATTCAGAGATCACACAGAAAGATTTAAGTGGTCGATTTCCCCACGTGCCGTTGGAGACTGGAACGTTAGAGTAATAGCTCGAAGACCATTTGATATAGCCTCTGTCATCTGGAACCGCGCGACCGCTCCGGTCGCAGGTTCGAATCCTGCCTCGGGCATGGATGTGTGTGATGTCCTTAGGTCAGATAGGTTTAAATAGTTCTAAATTCTAGGGGACTGATGACCTTAGATGTTAAGTCCCATAGTGCTCAGAGCCATTTGAACCATTTTTTATAGCCTCTGTCAGGTAATTAATTGTCAGTTGCAGAGTAATCATTTAGAGGGCGATATAGAAATATCAGACAACGTAGACATTTCAGATTATGTTACCGTAAAAGTTCGATATGGAATATTCACGAGGTGGGAAATTTTCCAAACTACACTCATGCTGCCGGCCGCGGTAGCCGTGCGGTTCTAGGCGCTCCAGTCCGTAGCCGCGCTGCTGCTACGGTCGCAGGTTCGAATCCTGCCTCGGGCATGGGTGTGTGTGATGTCCTTAGGTTAGGTAGATTTAAGTAGTTCTAAGTTCTAGGGGACTGATGACCACAGCAGTTGAGTCCCATAGTGCTCAGAGCCAACCATACACTCATGTTCATAAATTAAGGATAATTGCAGAATGTAGTGCCACGCAACGTGACACTACACATAACTGGTGCTAATAGCATAGGCACATAGGGAACACACACAACACAGATTTATAAGTCCACGGTATTGGTGATAAGTTGAGAAAACCGTCCCGAAACACATGTGCGACAAAACGCTACTGTTTCCTGAGAATGTAGCCCGACATCAATATGGGATATGATCACCATGCTCATGTTCACAGGCTGCAGAACGTGTTGGAATACTCTAGATCAGGTGGTCGAGCAGCTGCTGGGGTATAGCCTCCCATTCTTGCACCAGTGCCTGCTGGAGCTACTGAAGTGTCCTAGGCGTGTAGCGATACATCTACCGAGAGCATCCCAGACGTGCTCAATGAGGTTTAGGTCTGGAGAACAGATAGGCCACTCCATTCACCTGAAATCTTCTGTTTCAAGGTACTCCTCCACAATGGCAGCTCGGTGGGGCCGTGCGTTATCATCCATCAGGAGGAAGGTGGGATCCACTGCACATTTGTGCAAAATGACGTCCCAATACACCTGACCTGTTACAGTTCCTCTGTCAAAGACATGCAGGGGTGTACGTGCACCAATCATAATCCCACCCCACACCGTCAAACCACGGCCTAGATGCAGGTCCCGTTCATGGACATTAAGGGTTGGTATCTGATTCCTGGTTCACGCCAGATGAAAACCCGACGAGAATCGCTGTTCAGACTATACCTGGTCTCGTCCGTGAACGTAACCTGGGACCACTGTACCAATGACCACGTACTGTGTTCTTGGCACCAGGCTCTACGGACACTCCTGTGACCATTAGTCAGTGGAATGCACCTTGCGAGTCTCCGGGCGAATAAACCATGTCTGTTCAGTCGTGTGTTGACTGTGTGACTGGAGACAACTGTTCCAGTGGCTGCGGTAAGGTCCCGAGCAAGGCAACCTGCAGTACTCCGTGGCCTCCTGTGGGCACTGATGGAGAGATATCGGTCTTCTTGTGGTGTTGTACACTGTGGACGTCCCGTACTGTAGCGCCTGGACGCATTTCCTGTCTGCTGGAATCGTTGCCATAATCTTGAGATCACACTTTGTGGCACACGGAAGGCCCGTGCTACGACCTGCTGTGTCTGACCAGCCTGCAGTTGCCCTAGTATTCTACCCCTCAAAACGTCATCAATATGTGTTCTTTGGGCCACTTTCAACACATAGTCACCATTTGCACGGCTGAAAACGTCTGCACACTTACTCGCCGCACCGTTCTCTGACATGCACCAGCGCACCTCTGCGTGTTTGGACCGCTGCCAGCGCCACCGTGCGACGACCGCAGGTCAAATGCACCGCATGGTCATACGCCGGGTGATTTAAACCTGCAAACCGCCCGACATATACATCAGTCACAGCAGAATATACAACGCTACCACGAAAAATTGATATACCATGCCGAACATCAATGATCTTAGCGACATCAACATTCATATTATAGTCAGTCACCACACCTAAAACCGGGATTTTTTCTGCGTGGGGACTGGGTGTTTGTGTTGCCCTAATGTCAGTCAGTGGCTAGACTGGACTGTGTAAAAAATTGGACTGTGTAAAAACTGTGACTTTGAACGGGCGCTAATGATCGCGCAGTTTCGCGCCCCACTAACCAAACATCGTCAACATCTAAAACCGTCTTGGGAAATTGTTGGACGTTAACGAAACACACGATACACTCGACGACGAGGCGTCTTGGCGAATGAGTAACAGCGCAGCGCCGGAGCATTGGCTTATATATCAAAGCGCTCTCGGTTGTTGCTTCTCACTCTCAGTAGAAAAATGCACATGCTCGGAAAACAATCTCTGCTGCCTTTAACGTACTACCAATTAGAAAAAAACAGTCAAGAACGTCTAAACAGCTATCTTCATATTATGAGCACTATAAAGATATGAAAGTGCTTGCTAATTAGAGAAGTCAACCTTCACACAATATACAGGTGCCGTTCGGAAAGTAAGGTCGGATCGGCCGCGATATGAAAACCATAGTGAGAAAAAAAAATTATTCACAAAAGTTTGCCTCACCTTCCAGCTACCTCCCTAAATAGTCGCCGCTCCCACTTAGACATTTGTCGTGGCGTTGTAAAAACTTTCCATTACCCTCGTCATAGAAAGCAGACGCCTGTGATTTCCACCAATTCTCTACGCTGTTCTGCCTTTCGTTGTTTGTGGCAGAATGTTGTCTTCGTAGCCAGCGGTTCGTGTGAGCAGAGATAAACAACATAGGGAGCCAATTAAGGGCTATATTATGGGTGATCAAACACTTCCCATTGGAAACGCTGCAGGAGCATCTTCATTGCCCCTGCAGAAAACGGCTGAGAATTGTCTTGAAGAAAGAAATTCATGATATTTATGTTATGTAGAACACATAGCTTCAGGCGAAATCTCTCATCAAGTCCACATACTTGGCGGGAGACACTGTTGCTTTAGGCATTTCTACGTGATCACTTTGCGCTCTGAACTAAAAAGAGCGACGTGAAGCGATCGACAGGCACACTAAAGACACTGCCTAACACATCTGTGCAAAGTTCCATCGAACTTTCACAGTGGTTTCCATTTCTCGCCGAATCGGACCTTACTTTCCGGATACGCCTCGTACAAAGTATGTGATCAAAGATACCCGGGCATCTGTTACTGGAAATTAAGTTTGGGTGTGTCCACTCTTCTCCTTTATGACGGCTGCTTGAACTGTGCTGGGGACACTTTCAACAAAGAGTCTGAATGTCTGTGGAGTAATAGCAGCCCATTCTTCATCAAGAGACGAAGCCAGAGAACGTAATGATGCTGGATATTGGAATATGGAGTGAAGTGGTTGTTTTAACTGATCCCAAAAGTGTCCCACTGGATAAGATCGGGACCTGTGCGGGCCAGTCCGTTGCAGGAATGTTACTGATTACAAACTATCTCGTCACAGATTCTACTTTACGACACTGTGCATTGTCGTGCTGATACAAACACTTATCGTCTCCGAAATGTTCCTCTAATGTACGCAGTGTACAATGCTGGTTGGTATGTTCGTATCGTTTCGCACTTAACGTTTATAAGCACAATAAGGAAACCACGAGATAACCCCGAAAGAAAAAGCACATGGGGTAACAGCATTTACTCTGTACTTGGCACTTCACATGATGGCAGGTAATGTTCTCCGTGCATTCCACCACCTACGATAGTTTTGGTTAAACGGTCTCGCATAGGTCAAAATTATGTCCGTGTTAGATCATATATACTAAGTAATGTAGTGACCATCCTGACCCATCACTCACTATAATGGCTACTCAGCACTAGATGGCTGAAGGTAAACGAACAACGATCAGATTAATAAGTTTCGTAATCGATTACGCGAAGAAATAGTGGATAATGGGGTATGATATAATCAATTCAAACAGATGCACTATTAATATGCATTTGCAGTTTAACACGAACATAAAAAATCTTGCTGTAGATCTCAGAGCACTTGGCCAGAGTGGAAGAGAGATTGTATGTTAATTATTCTATATCGGCTCCTGAATGCGATAGTGCGCTGTAAAACTGTTGATCGAGCAGTTGTATGATATGTCATCTTGAGTCAGAGATTTCCATTCTAATGCTTCTGATGCTGAAGGGGAATAATCTTTCATATTCTTGCAGCCATTTTCAATTATTCAGCCTCCTCTCATCTGTACCTCCTGCTAGTTTGCTTATAAGCCTTTTTTGTATAATTGGTGAGAAGTTACATACTTTTCTGGAGATTGTTACTCTTCCCCCAAGTTCCTCACTCCTTTTTCTTCTTCTTAGACCTTTGGCTGTTACGCCCTCTTGATCTCGATATCTTGTGTTCACTAGGAAATAATTCATCGTTAATTTACTTACGATACTTGTATCCTTCGTTCATTTATTTTTCTTAGCGTCTACGACTCACTTCCATATGTCGTGGTTGTAGCTGACTTCGTTTTGTAGAACGTCAATAGAGTGGTCTTCCTCTCTCACTTTAGTTTTGGGGGCTCTGTAGATTGTCCTTTCAATGTAATTAAATCTTTCTACCTCCTTTCGTATCTCTATCACTGTCGTGAATGAGGCAGTATTTCCTAAGAAGGTGAACGAGTTTGCACTTTCTACTGTCTGATCGTTTATTATTAGTTTGCGCGGAATTGGCTCCTGACCCCTGCATGACAAACTTCCGTTTTATTTGGAGATACTAACAGTTTAAGTACCTTATAAAATGTTGATAAACTATGAGCAAGTGTTTGGAGTGCGTTCTCGCTATCAGCAATTATAATCTGACCATCAGCATAGAGAAATGTTATTCAATATTTCTTTTCGTTGATGGCGTAAGTATAAAAACTGCATTTACTTGTCCACTGCCTCATAATGCTGCCAGTATACGTATTACAAAGAATCGGAGACAAACTATGTCTTTACTGCCAGACTTGTCCTGGTCTTTGATTTTCCATTTCCTATCGCGCCGATTTCTGATCCTTGGTACAGGCTTTCTACTACCTTTATTATGTGCAAAGGTTTTCCTCTTTTGTTCATTGTTTCCCATAGCTTCTCTCTATTCTTTATCGAATGATTTCGCTTAGTCTATGAATGGTAAATGTGTATGTATACTGATTTCTGTTTTGTACCTTGTCTTAGCTGAGAGATACCCCCGTAGTTTTCGAAATTTCTTCTGTAACTTCTCTTGTAAATAATTATTATTATAGCAAGTTTACAGTCCTCAGGAAGCTTATTTGTCCAGAGTCCGTTAATATAGCTGCGAAAACTAGATTTCAGTGTGCGGGATGCTTATTTATCTGTTCGTCTTCTTCGTGAATATAATTTTCGTTAGATTTTTATTTATAACGTCTCCTGTTGCCTAAAGTTCGTTATAGTAGTCCAGCCTTTCTTATCACTTCTGTTCTTGCATCAACTTTTGTACTTTCAAGTTATTCATCATTTTATATGTAATTTCCTGTCCACCATGACAATCGTTGCTCACTTCCGAGATGACCAATCAATAGTTCTTCTGCTTATTTAGGTAGTATTTTATATTCTATTCTATACAAGCTGTCCTGTTCTGCACCCATTTCAGATATGGCTCTTTTTTCTTCTTCTTCATAAATATGCAAGGGAGGATCGGAAAGTAAAGCACAATAATTTTCTTCTCGTCTGGTACTGCTGCTGAAATGTTGAAATTTTACGACGATATAGTTTGAAGTTTGGGCTACAGAGGACTTTTTGTTTTCACGTGCAGCTCTAGCGAGAGAACCCTGAACTACGAAGCAAACGTGCCTTGCATGTCACTGTCGTCAACTTGTGAAGAGCAGCGAAGTGTAGTTCGATATTTGTGCGGAAAAGAGCAGAAACCGAGTGAAATTCCCAGAGACATGTCTGGCGAGTATGGAGACGACTGTATGGACCGTAGCAATGCCTCCAGGTGATGTGCATTTTCCAAAGAGAGCCGTGTGAACCTTAGTAATTCGTCACGCTCCCGGCGACCGATAACAGTCGCTACCCTGCAGAATGTCGGAGCAATTGAGGCAGCATTTTTGAACGACCGGTGTGTGCAACTGTGTACCTTATCGCAACAGCTCAACTTTTCCTATGGTATGTTGACACATATTTTTCATGACACGTTGATATTTTGTAAACTTAGTGCTCGCTGGATGCCTAAGAACCTGACAGACAACCACAAGGGCCAGCGAATGATGACAAGCTTGGAGCACTTAACGCGTTACGCCGCAGAAGGGCACTATATTCTGAAAGGAGTAGTCACTGGTGATGTGTTCGTACCACTACACGCCCGAAATCATGTAGGCCTCTATGGAGTGAAAACATGCTGGTTCCCCAGTACGAAAAAAATTGAAAGTGACTCAATCATCCTTGTAATAGTGATCTGGAATATGCATGGTACGTTACTGGTGGACTTTTCTGAACACGGGATCATTGTCAATGCTGCAGCCTACATTAAAATTTAGATTATGTTGGGTAGTGTCCTTCGTGACAAACTGCCTATCATTAATGCTGATGGTGTCAAACTTGTCCATGATAATGTTCTTCCCATGTTACTACTCCTGTTTGTGAGAAAATCGACAAATTTGGGTGGGTGGTGCTCCCACATCCACCATACAGTTGAGACTTTGCACCGTTGCAGTTTCATCTGTTTTGGCATAGCCAAGCTAATAAAGAAAGAGCTGAAGCATTACAAAGTTCATCAAAACTCATCTGGAGCAGATGCAACAAGCATTCTGTATCACGAAAGACAAAATGTGACACCATAATACATTTGTCAGAACACAAGCACTTTATGCGCCAGGACCTATGGCAGTTGAAACCACACCTCTAATAGAAAACATGGAAACAAGGGGAAGTCATGAGGAAAATTTTACAATCAAAAGATTAAAATGGAAATTGAATGAAAAATAAATCACAGTAAATTTATCAAATTGAAAACAAAGGCACAGTTACTGTTAAACAGACAGTCTCTCAGATTGGTTTTTGCTATAGGACGCCACCACCCCAAGGCACTTACACCAGAAGGGGGAATAAAACACCGTAAACTATTGTAAACATCAATGTATGTCTGTCTAAACTCGAGCAGCCACCTGAAGACGAACTTGTCAGTTCAAAACCGGTAACGACACTATTTGTGAAAATAAACAGCGTTATTAACATTGGCTGGTTACTGGTTTATAAAGAAAAACGGAGGACAGAATCCGCAAGAAAGCCGACCTCAACTTTCTGTACCTGTACATAAAGGTCACGAGCAGTCATATCAAAATTTTTGAACCCCTTGTTATCAAGGAAAATTCATTATAGCAAATCAACAAAAATTAAGGAAAATATAAAAAATGGCCTTTAATAGTAAACCGTCCAAGATATAAAAATAAACGAGTACAACACGATCCACATTTATAAACGTGATGAAAAACCCATGCGATGGAACATGGGGTGGACTGAAGTACGCAAGAAAAACACAGTGAACAAATAAAGAGATATTGGAACAAAAAGAAGAAACAATGGGCTAAATCTTTACCACGTCAATCTACAGACATTCAACGACGACTCCTTCCCCTGCACAACAGTGTTATCAACAAATAGTTGCAGATTGCTGTCTGCTCTCTTCAACGGATCATATATGCTCATGGAATTTCACGTTTCCCTCCTGCTCATGTGATGAACATTCCCCATGTAGGACAAAGTATCAGTTTTGTTACTAAAACACTTTCGATCTAGTCACACATTTGAGAATCTTTTGTGTATTCTCGAACATTAACTAACAAAAAATATGGAGATACAAAAATTAGCATTTAAGAGTAAATCACCCAGGACATAAAAATATACAACATACTCTACAATTATAAATTCAACCAAAAATTCGCGCGATATAATTTGGGGTGGACTGAGGTACGCGAGAAAAACACAGCGAGAAAAGCACTACAACGTCAAATGCTTTTCGGAATTGTAGCACTGAAGAACTTGCCTGTTGGCCTGCATCCGTGCTGCGTAGGGTATCGTATACGAAAAGCGTCAGTTGTGTTTCACTCGAGCTATGCTACTTTGTATATAGGAAGTTTTCTCTGTCTCTAGAAAACTCGATGTACTGAAGATAAGAATACTCTCAAGGTTCCCGTACAGGACATTGTAATGGACATAATCAATTGTTAGTAGTCGGCAAGTTAAAAGTAAAATTTTAATGGTACCGATTAATATGTAGAGCTCTTGAAAGCAGGTGTTCTGAAGCAACTACATCACATACAACTACAGGACAGAAGTACTGGAGAAACTACAAAAATTATTACACCATTAAGGAGCAAAGTGTCCCATGAGTTTAATGATTTTCAAGTGAGACTATGATGATCAGTGCACCATTCAACAGTTCTCTACACAGTCGTCTGAGTACCATGTAGTTTAGGTGTGCTCAGTTCCCTAACAGAATGAAATACTCGTTAGTAAAGATACTTTACGAAAAGGGTGAAAGAGATAATGTATACCTCTACCGATCAATTTCTTTGCTACCAGTGTTTTCGAAAGGTTTTGAGAAAGCAACAGACCAGAGAGTAGCGACATATCTCAGTACACGTAATTTGCTGTCAAACCTGGGTTCGGAACGAGAGTATCAACAGAAAATGCTGTTTATTCTTTTCTGTATGAGGCACTAGAAGGGCCAAACGGTAGGTTGAGAAAAATAGGTACTTTCGTTGATTTAACAAAAGAATTTGATTTTATGGATCATACGACTTTTGCATCACTTGGAACTTCAAGGGACTAGGGAGGAAGTACAACAATGGTTCACTTCATATCCGGAAAGTGCGAAGCGGAAGTTTGTCCCCTATGCTACTAAACAGGGAAGAGGTGTGAATGTGATTGTGGCTGTGTAAGGTGCGGTGGTGGTGGTGTTGGTGGTGGGGGATGCCACAGGGATCAGTTCTGGGTTCACGAAACATGACAAATGATACTCATATGACAAATGACACCAAAATTGATTTTCGCAGTTAACACCAGAAAGAAGAGAAACATTATGTAATTGATGTAACTGATAGTGTACCATAGGGTAGCCACAAACAGGAGCATGTGCCTTTCAGAGATCAGTTTAAAGCAATTTAACTACTGACATGGAACGCTTGTAAAACCAAAATTTTACTGTCTTTAGGTATGCAGAGCAGTTGGATTCATTCTGGGACAGTATGCACGGTTGGCACATTTCCCCCTCCTATATGTCATTGATGATATCACACTTGTTGCTAGATTTTCCCTCCCCTCACTCCTATGAACTCATAGGCCATTTTCCCTATTCATAAAACGGTAGGAAATATAAAAATGACACAAAATTAAAAAATTAAAGATCGCGGAGTGAGCCCAGTTGTCCTAAGTTAAAATACAAAATCGCGAAACTTAGGGCAACCTTTGTGATGGAAGAATCCAAAATGGCAGACCTAACATAATTGTATTAAGTATAACATTGAAGAAGGCAGACTGTTTTCATGGTTGTCAGAATCCAAGATGACGTACCTGGTGGATACTGTAACAGCCTGCTAGGTTGCCAGGTCATTACATCTAAGTATAGAATCCAGTCCTAAGTCTGAAAGGGCAGGAAATTTTTAAAAAATTATTACTCTTCTCCACTATTATAACATTACAGTTCACTTGGACTATGAGTCCATTTAGCCTAATCTTAAAATGAACAAGGCTTCCATTTTTAAGCAATTCCCTTCCACCTGCCCCCTCTGATGACACAGTTCACTGACAAGTCTTTCAAGTTTATCAGCTGCCACCTTTAATTTGAAACTCAAGTAATGAAATTTTGGTCCACTTATGCTATGCTCATATTTAAAGTTTAAACATTTGAAGCGGGATAAGATGGGTACAACTGAATCTTTATTGAAACATTTTCCATGGTGGGCCAAAGAGGACTATCTGTTGACAACACCTTGCCTGTGGTACACTGTGCGATGCTGGGAGGAAGTGGGGCTGCTTATCATGCAGCTGCCCTTCCAAATCCTACAGTGGTTGTGCGTATCGAACTGCTGGCACATCTCGCAAAGTCTCCCTGTGCTATTACTATCACACTCAATGGTTTTAATCTTTTAGTGTGAAACGTCTGTTCTTATACAAAGATATGTGCAATGCAGGTTACCTGCTCATTGTATACAGTAAAAAGGAACACTGTTAATGAAGTATAAATGCATCTCTCCTTACAGAAAAGACTTGTGCAATGTGGAAGTAACAACATGTTGTATGTAATAGCACATCCATATCATAAATAGTTATTTGGCAGGATTGAGGCAGAAACAAAGAAAAGTGAGCAAATTTTGACACAGCAGTGTTTTTGAAAACAGATTTCACATTTAAGATAATAAACTTTTCAAAATATGTGTCCTAAGAGATGGATTAGTTTGCACAGGTTCAGAGTTCATTTAGTAATTATATCTTTTTATAGAATAACGAGATACAAAAATTGTATACAGTATTTACAAAGATAACTTTGTCATGTACAAAAAACCTATATACAACATAGGCCTCTCAGATTTGTACGTTTTTACAGATCGAATCACTAACACGATTTCAACATCATGGAGCACACTTTGACCACAGTTTAGAGGGTCAAAGTGGATTCTTACTGTTGATGCATTTATGTTTTCAATATTGTAGAATCCACATTAAGCACCGTTTATAGCTAACACTGTAGTGCATGACATGGAATATGTATAGTTCACCTATGAGACATTACAAAAAACGTAAACATAATCCTGATTTGTATGGTCAGCAGAAAAGCAACTACACTAACTCCCAGACATACTGCATAAACAATACATACAATATACAATCTAATGTGCATATGCCAATGCACTCTCACAGATAGTGTGCTCTCTAGCTCACACACACAGTAAGCATTCATACAAACACACGCACACAACACACACACACACACACACACACACACACACACACACACACACAGTGCATATAAACACTATGATAAGTGAATCATACTATTACACTTACACAGACTCACACACACATTTTCGCTATATGTACAACATATACAACCACCCTACCTCCCAAGTGAATGGTGCATGCAGTGAAATCCTAGTTGCATCAGCAAAACTGATCCTCTTATCATCGCAATCTGACTGGCTAAGTGATGCAGTATGTAACTCAAGTCTCCACAGTTGCATATTGACTTGGCTCACCATATCCAGAGAAAGATGTTGAGCACTGCCAACATCACAATGTAGGCACTTGAAGTGATCATCAACGATGAGAGCAATTGAGACCATACACTGCATACCCTTAGCCTGCCTCTGGGTGGCACCTGTGCCTATATGGTATGTGTACATTTTTGAGTGCAGACATACAGATTTCACAGTCTGTGACATATTTACCTCTTGAAACTAATAACATTATTGTTAATCTGATTTATGAGATAAGGATTATATGCTGCATATCCAGATATGTCAAATGCATTGGGGTGGCACCTTATAACTTCATGTGGATTACAACCCTTCACCAAACACCCAACAGATGAAAATATCCATGTCTATATCAAGAAACACAGCATCAGCAAAATGAATTTATGAAAACTCATAATGAAACTGGTACATATGGAGTTCAGATACGTGTATTTTACACATAACTAAATAAATGGCATTCATTAACTCTACCAAAACCTTTGTGTGTGTGAGAGAGAGAGATGATTACTTGCAGAAAACCTCAACATAAGCTGTATTATTCAAGGATATGCATCCCATCTCAAGCTTCTCCTCTAACATATGCATGCACCCATTAGTGCCATCAGGTTGCACCAGCCATCGCATAATACAGAGCTGGCTCAGTCAAACATAACAGCACATAATGGATTGTCAGCCCCATCCATGTTGAGGGCGTCAGGCTCACTAGAAATAGAAAACAGTGCTTGTAAGTACACAAGGGCACACACAAAAACAACAGCACTCAGAAAGCATTCACACTCTTACATATACAGATAAACTGCTAACCATCATCATCATCATGGCTCTGAGATGTGTAGGCCAAAATATTTATGCATTTGTCCAGATTATGTCACCACCCCTGTGACACTGTCGATGCAGTGAACTGGATGGGTGGTAAGACATCATAATTCAACATTCCTGGAGAAAAACCATGAATAAGTATTAGTACACACATATGCACAGACATGCACAGACACGAAAAGTCACACACACTTTCACACATTCACACATGATACACTGAGACTGTGCAGCCAAATCATTGTTGTCAATGTCCATATGTCAACTCACAATCACTGTCAGTGCTGTGAACTGGGCATGCAGGTGGTAAAACACCATAATTTAAAATTTATAGAAAAAGTATTCTTGCAGAAGGCACAGGCAGTATATATATTCATGAAGCCTTTTACATAGCATCATCATCATCATCAGAATCCTCAGATAATGTGGTTAAATGGACTGCATCTACAGGGTTGCTAAAAAATTGTTATCATTCAAAAATCCTAAAACAATAACACTCAAAAAGTAAAATGTGAGGCCTTCCTCTGAAATGTGTTGCATTAATTGTGCAAGACCATCTACATTAAACAAGAGGGGCAGCATGCTATCCTCCTTGGTCTCAAGATGAAGTCATTTGCTGCCACTGCTACCACTGCTGCTGGAGTGTTTCGCAATGCTCTTGATGTAATTCATACCACAAACAGACTGAAATAATATATGGACTACTGGCTGGCATTATATAACTGTGAATGGGGCCATGGTGGTGGTGGTGGGGGTAAAATTCAGCCAGTAATGATGCACCTGGTCTTGGGGGATGAGAGCAAGTGTGTGCACTCAGGGCACATGTATGAAATGATAAGAGATGATAGATTGTTTTAAATTAAAGATCTTTTATCTGCCATGTAAATTAACACAAGTATTACATTATCTAATGAACACACCCAATATTCTTCTTCTTCAACTTATGGAGGTACATCAGAGGACACTAATATATTTCCAGATTTCTTTGTCCAGAGTTCTTGTAAAATTCATGTATTGTATAACGATTTATCACTACATCTCACGCAAACAATCAGTTCAATGTGATCAAAATTTCGAAATGATGTCTCATATCTTCAGAAGTAATCTGAAGCATTGCATGATCATTTAGACTTAAGGTTAGTGTGCTTTCACGTGTCATGTAGTGGAATTTCATTTCTCTAATGTTTCCTCAGAGTGACGATTGTAGAGAATGCTGTGTGGGTAATAAACTCTTTTCTTTAGATGTGAACTGTCCATATTTAGCAAGGAAGTCTTAGATGTCAGTTATAAAATTGGCAAGTTTGGGAAGACATAATGAAATGGTTTAGATGTAATACTAGACCTACAAATTTATACAAGCTTCTGCATAATTCCCATTTATGGGAGTAGTATATAATGGGATCATGGATTAGTAATGCAAATGCAGCAGTGTTTGCTGGGAAGTTTTGAAATGCTTTGAGTTCAGTATGAACAGCAATCATCACAATCTTTACACTCCCATTCTGTTTTGAGCAATTTATAATTTCCATTGGAGCTAACGTCTTAGAGTCTATTGGACTTAGCTAACAACCCTCTGTCTCTCCACCCCCAAAGTACATTGGATGAAACGTACCATACATATAAAACAGCTGGTTGTAGATTATCCCAATCTTGTTGCAAACTGCCATTGGATAGCTTTCTGAATTAAGGTAAGCTTGTGCATCTATTAAATTGCAGTTGTCAGATTCATTCAAAACACATATCAGGTTTGCTTTCATATTAGTCTAAAATACAAGTACGACAAATTAATATATTCTCAAATGACATCAAGTTTTAATAATCCATGATTGTCAAAATACTTTTGGAAGAAATGGAAATTCAAAAAGCTCCCATTATCTAAAATCTTTTAAAAATTCCTCATCAGCTATTTTCCAAATTAATTTGTCAACTGCAGTATTGGTCTCTTCAAAATTGGCATCTCCATAGATGTATGCATTATCATAAATTTCAATTTGTACTAAAATGAGTTCTTACTTTACATTAAGTAGAATGCGCTTTAAGTCCTCGAAATAACACATCAGAATCCTGAGACGTTTGTGAAATGTGCATTAGCTCCTGTCGACATATGTTATCCACCTGTTATATCCTTGACTTTGTCGCCTAGCAAGGTGTGCTATCACATTCCACTAGAGCGTGCAACTTATTTTGTCTGATAGTTTTCACAGCACTGTGAGCAGAGACCTTTTTCACAAATTTTCCCTCCAGTTATAGGAAACTGTTGCTTGGAAAGGTTAACGCATCCTGGTGATGGATGATAACGCGGGTCTGATCGTTGTTTTCGAATGTTAACGAATGAAACGGTTTGTGCAAGAAGTATTCCTGGGGGATAATTCATTTATTATATGTAACTGAGGCTGTGATGGTGAGTAAAGATATTTTTCTTGCACTGTTTAAAGCCTAGTGATTTAAGGAACTGACGGTTATTTTGTATTAACACACCATGCTTCCATTGAAAGTTGATGTGCAGTTGACTGCAAGTGCTGGTTTTATGCTGTATGTTCAACATCCTTCAAATGTAAAAATTAAACCGATTTCTTCACAGTGAAATTCAATGAGGTTCCTATTTTGTTTCTAATTATTCAATCTGAAATCATCTCATGTCTGAAAGGTCACTGGAAGGTAAATGGCGCTGCCTGGAGCCTCCACAATTGTGTATCTTAGATCAACTGTAGGGAAGAGTCTGTAGACTGAGTGAATCAATTTGTCATTGAGATATGAATTCATTGCAATATTACACTCTACACAAATCATTCTAAGTGATAATATATCCACTAATTGTGCTGACACATGAAATTTATTCTCTTCTGTGGAATCTGTTCTTTGGAGATACCAAATAGTGATCCTATTAAACCTGCGTAAAGTGTTACATCCTTGGTCGTTCTTATTACAGCTTTAAGAGTATCGACGTTTGTGCCTAACTCGACAGCTGGAAAGGCCTATTTTATACATTTCAATCATCAATGTCATCAGCACTGTGGGGTAACTACTATCAGAAAAAAAACATGTCAAATAACTAAAAATAAATAAATAAAATAAAAAATAGAACAAATAGCCATCCCTCGAGACTCGGTGTAAGTTCATCAAGATCTTGTATTACACAGTCCATCAACAGACCAGCGACATACTCTGTAGAAATGCTGATCGAAAAGAATGAAAACATTATTGAAATCGTAAAATCTTAACATTTTTGTTGTTGGACAAATGATTGTTCTGAATGGGTAAATGTCCAAAAAAATTGAAACGATTAAGTTTTTACACTTTTCCTCTTTAATATATTCGGAAAGAGCTATTGAGAAAACGCGAGCTAACAATGGAGCAGATAAAAACACTGTCCAATAACATGAGATAGCTGACGGATAATTACAAGTGATAGGAAGACAATGATCGAAGTCTGATTCTCAAGAGTCAGGTAATGTAAGCCAAACATTTCTTAAATAGCTTAATGCATGTACCAGCGTTAAAAATGTGGCCATTAGCATACGTCTTTTAAAGTACTAGCACAGTAAGAGAGCAAGGAAACCACTAGACAATATTAGAAGAAAAGCAGCATTTCGAGCGTTTAGCACAGATGAAAAGTAAAACCTCTAAATCTCTTAAGAATTCATAAGCATTTGTTAATGAAGCAGAACAATGTATACATGCAAGAACTGTAATACTTTGAAACAATACGAGAACAGATATAGCACAGATGAAAAGTAAAACCTCTCTTAAAAATTCATAAGCAATTGTTCATGAAGCAGAACAATGTATACATGCAAGAACTTTAAAAACTTTGCAACAATACGAGATCGGATACGGAAACAAACCATGGGCTGTTCCAACAGAGAGAGGTGTAGAGTGGTTCAAATGAGAGACAAATTAATTAGATAATTATTCTCGACAGAAATTAATTTGTCGTTTCAGAGCACGGTATCAAAGAAATATCAGTTATTAATTAGAACACATGTAGTTGTAAACTAAGGGACCAAACAATATTAATCAGCAGTTAACCTGTCTCTTTATTTGGGATTTAGTTCAACACGGGACAAATTATTCGACTCCTGGAGGAGCACATATACGTGGACATCAATAGGATGAAAGTAGGGGCGTACACAGTATTTCTGATCATCAGGGCACCAGTCTGTGACTTACGTTAAAGTCAAAATTGTTCTTCAACGTGTTTAGAAAACAAGACCTGGTAGCTGTTGATTGTGATCCGTTCAATGGGTGAAAACGCTAAATTATGTTTCGTTCTTGGTGCTGTTCTAGGAAAAGTAAATTGAATGACTTCATTATATTTCACCAATTCCCTATGCTAACAACACAAACACCATGCTATACCTGACGCCTAGTGGTTACAAGAAGCTGTAATAAATTGCCATATAACATGATAGAAACGCAGTAATGTGTGTGAAGTAAGCTTTTCTAAGTAAGTGACAACAGCGTCCATCATGGCCTCCAAGCCAACTGCGACATGCCAGTGATTCAAAGTGTGTGAGTAGCATTACCTACCCAGTCAGGAAATCATATGCATTACTGCCTTAACTATAAATGAATCTTTTAATAGTTTCATAATTAACTCGAAGAATACTCACAAGAGTAGATACATAGAACATAATAGTTGTTTGAATGACTACCTGTAGAGAGTGCAGATTGTGACTGATTACTTATCAGTGCAACTTAAATCACCATTCAATATTGTAGATTTAGCTTTCCTGACGTTTCCATAAATCGCTTAGTCTGAAAGCTGGGATGTTTCCGTTGAAATGGAGGCGGTGGATTTCCTTTCCCAAGCTTTTCTTGCTCTCCGTCTCTAGAGAACATATTAAATCCTAATATTCTTCCTTTCCAAATTATTCCTGTTATGATCTTCAGTCCAAAGATTGGTTTGATGCAGTGCTGCACCTTACTCCATCTTGTGCAAGCCTCTTCATCTCTGCATAACTACTGCAGTCTACACGCCTTTGAACCTGCTTAAGGTATACATGCCTACAGTTTTCAACTTCCTCTCTCCCCGCCTCTCAACACACATACACACTTTCTGCATTACGAAACTGAACATTCCTTGATGTCTTCTGATGTGTCCTGTCAGTCAAACCGTTCCCTTCTGATAGTCTGTCGTACCTTTCTTTTCTCTCAGTTTCGTATCCCTTTATTAGTCATCTTACCAGTCTAATGTGGAGCATTCTTTGTAGCAAAATATTTCATAAAATTAAATTTTCTCTTGTGTGAACTGCTTAAACTCCACGTTACACTTCAGACAAATGCTTTCAGAAATGATTACCTAATACTGTAATTTACATTAATTGTTCAGATAGTTCTCTTTTTCAGGAACACTTCTTGTTTGTGCCAGACCCATGTGCGCGCAAATACCAAAACTTACCTGCTAATTTTAGTGTCTCATTTCCTACCCCATTTAATTCAAATCCGCATTCCATTACCGTTGTTTTCCTTTTGCTTATATTCCAAGTTTTGTACTACCTCTGACAGACATAATTAAATATCACTTGTAAAGCTTAATTAGTACATATTTTTTAAAAAATTGTGGAGATTTTAATTTCGTTTGCAGAATTGCGACACTTCGACGACTCCTAGTGATACAAAAATGACCCCAATACGAACGTCAGTTTGAATGTTAAGGCGCCACATTAAGCAAGGTCCTTTTAGAGCTGTACCTTTTTATTTTGATCTGGGAATCACGTTGCCCAGGAAATGGGGAAGCGGCAGATTCCTTCGAAGTGCATGCATGCAAAGTACTGTCCCTGTAAAAAGTTATAAGAAAATTGTACGACCAACCTTAAGGTTACGAATCTGAGACTTTACTAGTAGGTGACTTAATTAGCTTAACACTAGCTCAGTCAGCGTCCTACTAGAAAAAGACAGGCATCCAAGCATGACAAGAAGGTCGGTGCTGTATTCGTGTACTCGAGAGGTTAAGTTTCAGTTCGAAGTGTGGCGTGATTCATGGAATCTAAAGCAAACACACAGTCGAGCTTTCAGCGTCGCTAATAACTGTAGTGGTCTCGCCATCTGGCGTGATACACGCGCGGACCTAAGCTTTAGCCAAATTAGCGCTCCCGTAATGCTCGTTAGCTCGCACGTCATACGAGAGCTCCGCACGCATTCTTCTCTATTTCTACATAACTCGAGCACACGCTGCTCTCCGAATAAAAGACAGCTATTCACTTGGGAACGCAGTACTTACCTCTGTATTAATTACATGGAAATGACCTGATTTACAACGTCGCAATAAGCTAAACACAATTTCAAACCATTCAAAAGGTTCAAGACATCATTGCCGTAGTTACTCAGATATCTGAAATTTAAACACAATCGATATTTCTCCCACCAGCAACACTGTAAGGGAAGCGAGTGGATATTACTTCTTTATTTTCTGTATGCTAACACTAGGACTGTTAGGTGATGGTAATAAATTTTGTTTACTGTAGATATTCAGTACAGTTAATCCTTATCGCATAGTTGGCCTACAACACTATTTTACTGAAAGGGTTAAAACGTTAGGTTTTTC
The DNA here is from genome assembly GCF_023864345.2 of Schistocerca serialis cubense. NCBI lineage: Eukaryota > Metazoa > Arthropoda > Insecta > Orthoptera > Acrididae > Schistocerca > Schistocerca serialis. The sequence continues at coordinate 185,415,788 of NC_064646.1, read as the reverse complement.
CTATTTTTAGACAAAATCACGACCATTATCTTAACTAATTTTTATCGGTAGTAAGCAAATATTAAATCATGGAGATTTCAATCCACATATCGTATAGTTGGACTGTAATCTTCGTTACAGCAGTAGCAAAATTAGATGGCTCGAAAGACTTTCGAAGGATAACTGGTTTCGGGATTCACGCTGAGGTAATATATTAAAACTGGTAGCTACATAGTTCTGTTTTATCTTGTTGTAACAGATCATGGGATACTGGAGCTGCTCTAGAGATAGAAATACGTAAAATTCAGTTGTAGGATTTCTCTCAACACTACTTCTGTACAGCTTTATTTTACAACACACGCAAAACTGTAGATCTATCAGCCTCCTCTCTATAATGTGAAAGATATTCATAAAGTTTTCACGAACCACATAGATATTACACTGCTGGGCATTATAAATGATACATCAAGAAGAATCGCATATAATGAAATTTTACTTATTTTATGTATGCAGTGTAGTAGGAAGAATAGATGATTTAATTTTAAGTGAAACTAAGCACGGAGAGATGCCACATCTAGCAGCAACAGACCTCTAGTCAGATAGACATCCAGACGAAATGAGCTGGATAACAGACATGGCTGCGTCTTTCTATGCTGGTTCTACTCGAAGCGAGAGTTCATCAATCGTAGCGGGTGACGAGTGATGACATTCGAGTCCCTTGTCAACCAACTAGCAGATGATTCAATGGGCGCAAGATCTGGAGAACATGCTGACCAACAGTCGAACACACAATGTATGTGGTTAGGTTATACCAGCACAAGCGAATTATTTTGCTGAAAAATAGTGTCATGGACACTTCTAAGATACATTGCAACCACCGATTTTAAGAGACAGAAAGGTAATGTGTTGTCCAGAATACAGGCTATGCAGGGTGCGCGGGTATGAGGTGATTGAGGGATGTACGCAGTGGCAGCCCATACCATCACACCAGCTGTGGGCCCATGTGGGTCTGACATATGCAGTGCGGCTACGTTCGATCTCCGTAGACCTTCCACTCATGACACACCTATAGTGATCCCGAAGGCAAACAGGGACTCGTCTGGAAAGACGAAATGGTGCTACGCACGTGTCCAGTGTTGGTTCTGGGCGAACCAGTGCCGTGTGCCTCTCTCTGCCACTGAGTCAAGGGAAGCACTAACAATGGTCGCTGTGCTGACAGCCACTGAAGATTCAGATGGATATTTCTAATGATGTGGACTAGCCCATTTTCTAAGGTAAATGAAGTAGTTTCACGATCCTGAATGGCAGAAGGAACAAAATGTTTGCCCTCTCAGGCGATACTCGTATGGGGCTGCTGAGGTCCTGCATGGCATTATATATAGCCCTCCACAGTCCATCGATTTCATATTCGTGTGATAGGTATGTAACGCTGACCGTCACAAGCAGCAATATACCGGAATGATGAACTGCAGTTTCGACAGGCCACGACCACACCGCTACCGTAGCACGAACTTTCAGATGACGTACCTCCATAACTGATGTCGCTAACCCACAACTGCGCTGTGGTACAGTGATACTCGACTCGGACATGTGTCGGTTCAGATCCTAGAGATGGATGAAATTTTCACTGAGAATTTTGGGGTGTCAAGGGAAGGAGACTTAGTGGCGATGAGTCCCTGACAACCAATCTCCGCGCCAATGTCCTGGGTTAAGAATGAAGTCATGTAATACTATCGATGACGAACTGTCACTCAGATGGGAACGCCTGGCGCCCCATCAGTGCTGTACAAGAAATGTAGGCTACGTGCTGGCTCTGGATTTCATCCTCTCCCATCATCATCATTATCATCATCATCATCCTCATAAAAAATAAACATAACAAATACATTATATACACATACATTACACACATCTACATTTCAAAAACATAAATACAACACGATTTATTAGGTCGCTCTTCTGTGCGGTCGTTCGGTACAAAGTTTGCAGTTCATTTTAAAATAAGTTTCCGATGAACTGGAGACTTGAAAATTTTAACTGAGGTCCAAACTGGATGACCGTGTAATAGTAACTAGCTTTCTTGTCTGTCTCATTCATCTAGCCCTCATACAGGTGGGGTGGGGGAAGATTGATAATCCCTGACATCTCGGCTTCTCTGCATAACTCAAAATGGATGAAAATGCAATAGTAACTCGATTTCTTTTCTGTGTGATTCATCTAGCCATCATACAGAAGATGGGGAGGGGGGGGGGGGAGGAGGGGAATTCATAATGCTTGACATTTCAGCTTCGCTGCAGGAACGATGTATTGTGCAGGTGGTATCGGCAAGCGAACTATGTTGCATGTGCGGAATTCTAATATGGCGTCTAGGTGGCTGTGCTATATCTGCCAGAATTAGTATGACTTGTGGTGGTGGCGCTATGGTGCCGCGGGACCACGCCCACCTTTCCAGCCAGTTTTTGCTAGTGACCGGACTTTGTTGCAGCTCTACCTTCAGATGCATATTCGCTGCAATGTTGTGTCGTTCTCAATACACACCGTTAGTCTAGTCTCAGATTTGCCTAAGCTTTTGGTTTTCTCTCTTGGATTAATCGTTGGAATTCTGTTATTCTGTCATGGAACTTCCACTGTTCATTTTCGTCTTGTTGTTGTCCTCCTGCCCATACTGGGCTAACCGCTGCTGATGGCCCCTGATCTGTTGGCCAGTATCTGCTGATTTTTTGAGACACTCCTGAACTTTAACAGAATCTGGCTACAATATTTTGCGACAGTAAAATTTCACACAGACAACAGTAAAAAGCAAAACATAATTATTTAAATAAAAATATATTTTTAATATAACGCAGTTTTATATCGGACTGAAAAGTATAAAATAGTTTCTGGTAGCCCCCTACAGATTCCTAACTCCATACTGTAAGTAGGCTGTTTAGGTTTTTTTATTGGTAACGCCACCTCTGTATGAAAATCACTGGCTGTGCTGTGTGCAGTCTGTGGCTGCTTTGCATTGTTGTAATACTCGCCATTGTAGTGTTAGGCAGCTGGCTGCGAACAGCGCGTAGCGTTGCGCAGTTGGAGGTGAGCCGCCAGCAGTGATGGATGTGGGGAGAGAGATGGCGGAGTTTTGAAATTTGTCATGAACTGCTATATTTATGAATGATGATATCAAGGTAAATACATTGTTTGTTCTGTATTAAAATCTTTCATTTTCACTGTCATTTCTCAGTTTACTTTGGAGCCTAGTATTACGTTTTTCACACGCCATTATTGTCACAGTATTTCACACGACAACACAGAAAAACACAATTTGAAGATCAAAAATAAGAGAACACATTAACATAGCACTGAAAATAATATCTAGTTAATTGCAAGCGCAGCTGCGAAATACTTGGTGCAAATCTACATGCATGCCACAACTGTTTTACTGTACAACAATGAAAGACTGCAACTACAAAGGAAATTCTCTCTATAATTACGCGCTAGCAATAAACAAAATCTACACTAATTACACAAACTACAAGAAAAAAATCAGAAGATTCCAGTGAGGTATCCTCGGCTAAGGGTCGACATATGAAACGTCCCCTTTGAACAATTCTACACGAGACTGTGCTTAACCTGACACACAATATTTTGTTAGCGCAACGCAATCTGACTTTCAGAATTCCCTACAAAAGAATGGCCATGACTAACATTAAACCATACCTTTCACAAATCACTTACCTCACAAAAATCTTCGCTGCTCAAGCTACTGCAATACAGCGAGCGCCACTACTGCCAGCTAAATAAAAGATTCAAACTACGGAAGGCACTAACTACTGATAGGGATAGTTAGCAAATGAAAGATTTTAATACAGAACAAACAATGTATTTACCTTGATATCATCATTCATAAATATAGCAGTTCATGACAAATTTCAAAACTCCGCCATCTCTCTCCCCACATCCATCACTGCTGGCGGCTCACCTCCAACTGCGCAACGCTACGCGCTGTTTGCAGCCAGCTGCCTAACACTACAATGGCGAGTATTACAACAATGCAAAGCAGCCACAGACTGCACACAGCACAGCCAGTGATTTTCATACAGAGGTGGCGTTACCAATAAAAAAACCTAAACAGCCTACTTACAATACATATAGTTCTGACAATTTATGATTGTGAATTTTTAATAGCTACGAAAATACTTGGATAAATGTGGTGCACATGCAATAGAAAATAGCCTGGAGGTTAAAAATGCATCAATTAATAATGTGTTGCATATACCCCACATTGTTTGTTAAAAATTTTACAAATTTCTTCACAGCTATTAAAACTTCTCGATCATAAATTTTCAGAACTGTCTATATGGGGTTAGGAATAAATATGGGGGTAGGATAAATTATTTTATACTTTTTAGTCAGACATGTTATTTTATAAATTAATATGTATTTTATTTAAATAATAATTTAGGAATTATTGTGATGAAATTTCTATTTTCTCAGAAGTTTCGTTAATGGATCAATAAATTGGAAATAAAATTGACAGGGAAATCATGGATACACCTGTTAGTTGTTCATTGCCCGTGAATTCTGAATCTGTCATAACTAAATTTTAACGATACGAGATTCAAGGTTTTCTGGCAGTCAGACACTGAGCTATGAGCCTGAGACTTGGATGTGCCATAAACGTCTTCAAACTCCGACTGTCTGCTCGAAATTGCTAGACGAAATTCTGTAGATAGCTACTTCATTCGCTCACTACGTACGTGAGAACCACTTGGTTCATGAGGAAGGGAGGACAATGAGAGTTAAGGCTTTCATGGCCATCGATGTTATTCCAGATGAAGTACCATCTTCTCAGGAGTTACTACTACAGCACTAACCGATTCCATCACGCGATTGCGTTCGCTACTGTCGGTACTCAGTAGACCTAGACTGTAAATTATAACTGTACGCAGGTGATGCCATCCTGAGTATGCTTCTGCACTGGCACTTCTCCCTCAAAGAGTTTACAGTACGGCAAGTGAAAGCAACATCGTATTGAAAACCTGTCCGCAAATGACAGCGCTACATTGTACAGCCTGGTCTACCAAACCTACTGATCTCGATAGGCACTTAATAGTCTGTCAGACGCTATTCTCTCAGATTCGCCGATCTTGCTGTCTTCAGTCGTAAGACAGTCGTGGCACAGTTTACATAAGCATCTTTCAGAATAACATGGTTGTGCTGTTGGTAGAGAGTTAAATTCGCCGGTCGCCTGGGAACGTCACTCGAGACCTACAGGAGGGCGTTTGCTCGTTGGCAGTGCAGTTCTCGTGTTCTCGTGAACGATAAAGATCTGGTTTCGAGTCCCATAGTGACACTTTTAATGTTCCAGGAAGTCTCAAAGAACTTCCGTTAGAGAAGTGAGCCAATAGCTCGCTTGACTCTTCGACTGTTACGTCACGAGTCACTGTGTTAAAAGCAACAGACTCTACTAATGGTGAGAGGGAATGGAGCGTCAAAGGCAGATAAAACGTAATGTGTGTCAGACACGTATGTACACAGTTCTACGTTTGTTTGCGTCACATATATTAGGAATCGTGAAATACTTCTCGGTGAATGTCTCGGTTAGCAATTTTTTATCTAAAAGTGATTAACATAGATAATGGATGTTTACCATTTAATTTGTTCATGGGGAACAACACACACAACTAAAATGTCTCAAACCCGAACAGGAGGCCTATAGAACAAATAACGAACGAGATTTATAAAAAAATATAATTTTGTATTTGCAGACATGTGCTTACGTTGATGGGGGTTCTGAATCTCGTCAGTAAACGTAAAGCGCATTGCAGCGTCAACGTTTAGGTATGTTGTTCCAGTTAGAAACGGGCTTGCCCGAATGCATCTCTTTGGCGCAGTTTGATGCATAATAAGACGGCCAGGTTTCTCATAAAGTCAAACTAGAACAACATTCCTCCCTTGATTTCCACCCTAATACCGGCCGGGGTGGCCGAGCGGTTCTAGGCGCTACAGCCTGGAACCACGCCACCGCTACGGTCGCAGGCTCGAATCCTGCCTCGGGCATGGCTGCGTGTGCTGTTCTTAGGTTAGTTACGTTTAAGTAGTTCTAAGTTCTAGGGGACTGATGCCTCAGAAGTTACGTCCCATAGTGCTCAGAGGCATTTGAAACATTTTGAACCATCCTAATGAACATATTGTCCAGTCCATTGAAAATGCTTCCTTCTGCGACAAACGGCGAGCGAAGCACACAGTGTTGGTCGCTTCAAATGCATAACATTTTAGTGAAGCCTTTGTGCAATATACTTGATAATATCACCAACGTGGTGGATTCTGAAAATGCAGAGAATACCTTGGATGCGAATGAGGTCCTACCCATTCAATTTTGTAGCAACAAATGCTTGTTTGTCCTTGCTGTTCTCGGTTGTGACTTCTCAAGATGAAGAATTTGAAGTTGGAAATTTTTGCCACATGAGATAAATTCGAGAAGTGTTTAACTGATATTGAATAAAATCAGTTATGATGGAAACGTTAGGTGTAATCAGTATTTACTGCACCAATTTTAGCTGCCCACAGCCGTAATTATACACGTCGGTGAGCCTGTATAGATAGTGGTGAAGTAAGGAATAGGACAGGAAACACAGGTATAACATAAAGATTATTCATTTATTTATGTATTTATTACATTTAGCTGTACATACCTATTATTGAGCATGTTTGTGGGTTTTGATGCAGAAATTTTTTAAACACAAATGTAAACGACAATATGTGCTTTGGATAAATGATGCAGTTGTGCAGTTGGGTGTTGAGCAACTTGAATCTTCCGTGCAGGAAGGTTTATGATAGCGTTACGAATATGGAGTTCAGTATCAATGTTGTCGAGTAAAACTCCGTCATAAAAACGTTTAGCGAACTTTTTCGTCTGTGGAAAGAAGTATACAAAAAAAATGCCTCTGAGCACTATGGGACTTAACAGCTATGATCATCAGTCCCTTAGAACTTAGAACTACTTAAACCTAACTAACCTAAGGACATCACACAACACCCAGTCATCACGAGGCAGAGAAAATCCCTGACCCCGCCGGGAATCGAACCCGGGAACCGGGGCGCGGGAAGCGAGAACGCTACCGCACACACGAGCTGCGGACAAAGAAGTATACATCCGAAGGCTGAAGCAGGGAAATTGTGCGAAATGGTATGGTTACCTACATGTTTTTATTGTTTTCATCTGGAATTACGAACATATCCTGTTGACGAGGTGACAATGAATCCAGAAACAGACAACATTTTGTTCCAATATTGGGAGAGAGACAGTTATCCTGCCACTGTTCAAGAATACTCTTGTCGACTTGGCATGATTTTGAAGCCGTTATGTGTATTATATGTTCGGATGTCGGTTCATTCTCTTTTGCACCACGGGACCAAATGTACCACTTGGTTCTCGGAAGATAATAAGTAGTGAACGAAGAAGTCTACCTTCCATGGAAATAATTGCCTGCATTATATACGAATGTGATATTCCAGACGTTGGTTCACCCTGACGATGCTATAATTAAATTCAGATTAATCGGTATTTAGAATTTCAGCTGCTTAATAATTAGAAATGACAGTGTCCGTGAATTCAGTATCAAACGCAATCGCAGATTTGTCATCTCGTCTTGCACTTGAGAATGGTTGTCCGTTACAGACTGCATAACTCCGCGTAACACAATCCTGTGAAGTGACTCAAGATTCCACAACCAGGTAGATCCAGCTTTGAAATCCATCAGTCCAAGCGCTCTAGCTTTTGTACATGCTCGTCTTGTTTCAGCATCATGGACAACCATGAAATTAGCCTTCGCCTCTTGGAAAGTAGATCAAACGTACTCCGATATGATTTTGAGTTACTCACGTTTTGCTCCTTGTTGTTCATAATATCTCTGATAACGAGACTTAGATACGCTGATCAACCAGAACAGTATGACCACCTACTTTATAGCCGGTATGTTCTCCTTTGGCATTGATAACAGCGGCGACACGAAGTGGCATGAAAGCAATGAGGCCTTGGTGAGTCGCTGGAGGGACTTGGCACCACATCTGCACATACATGTAACTTAATTCCCATAAATTCGGGGGAGGTGGCAATGGGCTCTGAAACCATGTTCAATTACATTCGAGATGTGTTCCGCCGGGCTCAGATCTGGCGAGTTGTGTGGAGGGGGGGGGGGGGGGGGGGCAGCACATCAATTGGTACTCGCTACTGTGTTCCTCGAACCATTCCATCACACTCCTGGCTTTGTGGAATAGCGCATTATCTTGCTGAAAAATGCCATCACCGTCGGGAAACATGATCATCATGGACGGGTGTACCTGATCGGCAACCAGTGTCCGATAATCCTTGGCCGTCATGGTGTCTTGCATGAGCTCCACTGGACGCAAGGATTCCCACGTCAAGGTTAGCCAGATTATATTGGAGCTGTCGTCAGTTTGCATCCGTCCCGAAGCACAGGTGCCAAGAAGCTGTTCCCCTGGAGACGAAGGATTAGCGCTCACCCACCGGTGTGATGAAGAACGTATCGGGATTCACCATACCGTGCAACGCTTTGCTATTGCGCCAACGTTCATTGGCGATGCTCACGGGCCCAATTCAGTCTTACTCGGCGATGTCGTCGTATTAACATTGGCACATGCTTGGGTCGTTGACTGCGGAGGTGCCCCGTTAGGTGTGTTCAGTGCACCTCTGCCCTGTTTTACCAGTCAGCCGAGCCTGCGACGCCCGACATCTGTAATGAGGAGTGTCCGCCCAACCCCATGACGTCTCGACTTGGTTTCTCCTTGGTTTTACCACGTGTTGGAGACACTCAACACAGCACTCCTCGAACACGAGACAAGACGTGCAGTTTCCGAAATGCTCGTGTCGAGCCTTCAGGCCATCACAGTCTGCCCTCGGTCAAAGTTAGATAGATAGCCCGCCTTCTTCATTCAACACACGGACAGCACGCTCACTGATACTAAATGCATCGTGCCTGTGTCTGACTAGCATTCCTCGCTAGGTGACGGTGCTATCACCTGGACGGGTTTACATCGATAATAGGTCGGTGGTCATAGTGTTCTGGCTGAAGTGTTGCTTAATTGTTTCCAATGACCAGCCTGTATTTTCTTGCTTCAGTTACCTACTTGACATAATCGAAAGGAACATAGTTATTAGCAAAAGGCCCGTAAGCTGTTTCGATATTAGTAATATCCTCTGAAGGCATTAGCATTAGTCCTTCATTCTTGAGGATATCAGTGACAGTGGCAAGTATCTTGATAATTATTGCAGTGTTTCTTTCCTCTTCTTGTACTTCACGTGATGAAGACGGTAATTCAGACCGGCGTAAAATCTGTAACTCCTCGTTTGTGTCAATTCTCATTGTGCGTGATACAAACAGAAATACAAATATCTACTTTCAACTTACTGCGTCATTCTACACAAATACTTAAGTGTCAGAATATACTTCTCTTGCATTGCCAAGGCACTATGTTCCGGCGCGCGTGAATTACCTGCGACTGATGTTCTGTTACGAACCAGCTGGAATGTGCATCTAAAATATTCATGACTGGCATCTAGTGGATCGATTATGCCTACGTACAAAACTTGAGGTCAAGCCCGCGAGACACTACGCCAAAGTACCTTGTTCGTTTATACACAGCACAAGACCGAACACTTGTCTCTTTTGTATCCTCCGTCGACGTTTGTGTTACCGTACCTCTGCAATGCCTGGGCGACGTTATTATCGTCGCCGTTGGCGGAACATTGTGTTTGTGTACAAGTCTTTGAAAGCAATAGACATTGACCTTGCTGCCCAATTCAATAAGCAGCAGCTTATTGGTGGTCCAAATGTGTTTCGTGGACAGAGAATGCAGCTCACATGTGATGTTTCTGCTGTATTTGGAGCCAGTACATGGTTGACATTGGCTGTTGTATGGGGGAACCACGCAGACGACGGTGGCCTTGAAGCTCTCCCTGATGCAAGTATTCTTTCGTGGAAGACATGGAGTATATCAGAGACAAGCTAAGCTAAGGTCCCGTATGGCACTTTGCTTCCTGATAAGCCGTTTGTTTTCTCAACAAGAAGAAAGAAGATACTGAACGCTGACGAGTACCTGTTTATTTGGGCCGCAGTAGGCAAGAACAATTGTAAAATAAATATTACTGTGACTGTGTTGTATTATAGACAATAAATCTAAATTCCTTATCTCCTTTCTTAATTCCTTGCCTGTTCCTTATCTGTCCTCTGTGACTAAATGCTGCTTGAAAGGAAATCAGTCGAGTCACATATCTGCGATGTTTCTTTTGGATCGCAGCACGAACTGTTATCTCAAACATGCACTTGTTTGTAATTATTAAGGTTTTTCATGCACGAAAAGCCTAAAACGGAATACGAATTCCGCACGTCACGCGGACGGTTCCCGTTCTTGTCCCTTGAGGGCAGCAACGGACGACGAACTAAAAACCATTGGGTTGTTACCGCCGGGGCTTCGATAAGGAGATTCGACGATCGAGAGATAAGGACACAGAGAGCGAAGTTGCTGGTTGGAGAAAATGCATGAGACAAATTATATGATGCGTTTTGCATCATGATTTGATTTTACGTGTTATGTTTCTGAAAGATGTAGTGGAACTAAATTTCACTTTTAAGGATTACGTTTTGTCAACCGATTTACAATCGTTAATTACTCACAAAAACATGTAAATGAAAATCATTGTACAATCAGACAGCTATCCCTTTTGTGATAGTAACATAACAGTGAAAGTTTCTTATATTATTTTAAATATTTCGAACACCTACATGAAACCTATCGATCTCTAAGTTCGTGGCCAACAGCTTATTACACCTATTAATAACCTACCTATTCAAAGTTCGTGACTAGCAGCTTACTGCACGCTACAAATACATCTAACATCATCATCACTCCACTAAAAGTAGAAGCAATTTACTAAGACAGAAACAAACAAGAATTTGAGGGATTTGGGGTTTCTGGTAATGTATGTTCAGTATTTATTGGGTTTCGTTATTACTGTGAGTATTTTGGGAAAGTTTTGAACATAACATTGATTCGGTGAGTGTATTTCGTAGTTTTTGTTGTATTTTGCCTTATTTCTTTATCAGTTGACTATGGAATATTGATTACCTTTAGAGTGGCGCGTATTGGCTTTCGGTATTGATGTTGTATGAATCAGTTGATTTCTTACTTCACCACCAATCGTTAAAATTTCTTTGGCGGTTGGCCAGATCATCACTGCAGATGAGCACAATTAAACAATAACATATCGGGATGCAGTGATGGGCTAATAGCCACTCCTGTGGGCTTCCGCTACTCTATCCTAACGCCACTTCGGTGGTCTAAGCGCAGTACCATAACTCTTACGCCCATATTGTGTTTCTGAAATTTGTGTTTCAGATCGTCCAAATCTGTTCTTATCCTCCGGTTTTGCTTAGGATGATAGTGGGTGCAATCCAAGATGGTAATAAATTGGTGCTTGAGATCTTGTTAATTATGTTTACCACGCTTTGAATGTAAATAATTTCTTTTATGATCGAGACCCAGGCATTTGGGTTCTGGATTAGTCCCACTGAAGCACATGGAGAGCCCAGTCGTTGCTGCTGGAATCACACGCGATGCAGTTGGCAACCTTTTGAAGACAACAATCAGATTAAAGGACGGTAAGTCAAAACATGTAGTGCACCTTCAAAGTTTGTGTTGTTACCCAATGAACCTGATTAGATGACAGACTGACAGATGTAAAAGTAATTTCAGGAGTACACCAACGAAGTGTAATAGATCCGTTACTGTTTACAGAATACAGGGCGTTTGTTTTACCTTGAGGCAAAAAAAATCTCGAAAACGACGCACAAGATGAAAAAATGTTGAAGGTGAAAAGTTAGTAACGGTCTGTCTGCACAACAACTGGACAGTTCCTACCCATCCCTCTTGCGTGGGAGGGGCCAACTTCGTATTTTCAAACAGTAACCCCCCATTTTTATTGCATAATCGGATTCTACGCCAAAAAATAGGTACGATTTACTCAAGCCATTGTTGCCAATTCCTGATAGATGGGGCTGCAATTGAAAAATATCAAGTTCGCCTGTTTTTGTAATTAAGAACCGACACGTATTATGCTGAATTTCATTTACGTTGTCCTAACAGTGATACTTATGTTCGAAATTTGTATTAGTGTTGCAAATTTGTATGTACAGTACAATATGATTAGTCATTTCAGTGTCTGGTTCGAAACTACTGTTACCGTGATCCAGGAACTACGACGTCGATGTAATAGTTCGTCAGATATGTCAGTGTCTAGCCGTATTACTTGTACTGTACAGTCACATTTGAAACACTGAAATAACATTTCAACATCGGTATCAACCGGTAGAACACCGAGGTATACATTTACATCGTAAATGGAATGTAGACACAAACGTGTCGGTTCTCCATTGCAAAAACAGGAACTCTTAATATTTATCTCTTGCAGTGCCACCTACCACGAATGAGAAACAGTGGCCTGGGTAAACCGATCGTAATTTTTAACGTAGAATCCTAATATGCCGTAAAAATGGGGGTTCCTATTCGAAAATACAAGTTGATCTTACCCCTGCAAGAGAGGTAGTTAGGAGCTGGCCAGTATACCACAGGCTGCTATCACTTTGCTAATATTAACTGTTCACCTATGATATTTTTCTCCCTTGATACGTCGTTTTCAGATGTTTAGCTGTTTCAAGTTACAATAAAAACACCCTCTAGATAAATAACGTGGTGCATAATGTCGAAAGCTCCATAGGGCTATTCGCAGATGCGGTTGTCTACAAGTAGATAGCAATGCGAAGTCTATAGCGAAATACAGGAAGACCTGCAGAAAACCGATAACTGGTGCAGAGACTAACAGTCGGCACTGAACGTAAATGACTGTATTGTAGTGTGCATAAATAGGTGAAGACACACGTTAGTGGTCGATTACACTACTGTCGACAAATCACGGGAAACAGTAACTGCCGTAAAATACCTAGCAGTAACTATTCGGAGCTACCTACAATAGAAAGACTATATAAAACTATATGTAGAATAATCAGATCTCAAGTTCACCGAAAAAATCTTAAGAAAATGTAATTCATCCGTGACAGATAACTTACAAAATATTTGCTCGACCTATTCTTGAGTACTACTCCTCAGCCTAGAATCCTTATCAGGTTGGTTTAATATAAGAGATAGAGAAGATCCAATGCAAAGCGGCACGTTTCGTCACGAGATCGGTTAGTCGGTGTAGGAGCAATAGGAGGTGCTTAATAACTTCGGTGGCAGATACTACAAGAGAGGCGTTACGCATCACGCAGATATTTACTGGTAAAATTCAGAGAGAGTACATTCAAAAAAGAGTCGGGCAACATATTACTTCCTCCACATACGTCCTGTAAATTGACAATAACCGGAAGATTTGAGAAATTAGAGCTATTTGTCATTTTGTCCTTTATTCACGAATGGAAGAGGGAAGAAGGGAATAGATAGTGGTATCTGAAGTACCCTCCGCCAGAAACCGTATGGCGGTTCATGGGGTACTGATGGAGATGGAGACATAGACGAGTATTTAGAAAGACTACTGTGAGTGTATGTGAGAAAGTGAAGATCGGCACGTTATTCGTTGCAGAAAACGATGAAAACAAATGTTCCAAGTGGTCACTCCACGGAAACTCACCGGCAAACCAGTGTCAATCTATTTCGATAACAACATGTAAGCTGTCTGAAGATGAATGTACAAATTCGTATCAGGTAACGGTGCTTCTTCAATGAACTGAACCAAAATTAAATCGTGCCTGATTGATGCTGTACATTAACAACGCTGTGTATCATTAACATTCTAGATTTTCCAATGATGCCATTATTTATAAAATAGCAAAAATCGTAGGGCTTGTCGTGGTTCGCTACACGTAACATAATTCAGTTTTTTTTATAATTTTCGTTTTTTTATTTCTTGTAACTGGAGCTGCTCTCCTGTGCCAACCTCTTCGTCTCAGAGTGGCTATATTCCAATCTATGTCTTCCTGTATGGTTTTCACCGTTTACAGCTGCCTCTTGTACCATGGCAGTTACTCACTGATGTCTTGACACATGTTCCATCGTTCTTTCTTTCTTCTTATCAGCATTTTCCACACGCTCGCTCCTCTCCAAACCGAATCTGCGGAGAACCTCCTCGTTAATTGACTTATCGTTTCACTTAATTGGCAATATTCTTCTATAGCATCACATACGCTTCGATGTTCTTTTTTCCCGGTTGTTCTACTACAACGATTTAGTTTCAAACGCATAATTTCAGAAATTTCTTCCTCAAATTAATGCCGATATTTTATGCTAGTATTATCTCGGCCAGTATTGCCCTGTGCCAATCTACTTTTATTGTCGTTGCTTTGCCCGTCCTTGCTTTCCATACCAGTTAACGGCGCAAAAATTTATTGATCTTTGTTTTGAACATTTGCGACATACTGAAAGTTTGTCTGGTGTAGCACAAAGTACAGAAGTCTCAGAGTGATGATGAAGTGAGTGGTTACGTAGTCACCTTCTATTTTTTTTTTCATGTAAACATAGGGAAACTACAATGCTGTCACTCTAATTGATGAGAGTGGACACTTTCTAGGAGTGATATTTTCAAGCTTGTTGTTCTTAAGAAATACATACAGAACATGTTATGAGTATTGTCTGACTATCTCATACAGCAAAATCTAAATCAGTACTCCTTACCCCACTGCCGGTGAGTGTCAGAAAGTGCTTCTGGTACCACTATATACAGGGTTTAATAAAAATGTGAGCCACAAATTGCAGGACACATTCCTCACACGTAGACGAAGAAGTTAAAAATCATTTTCTCCAACTCATTAATCGTGGGAAACACACATGAACAGAACGTTAAAGTCATGGTAACATGGACTCTCGGTGACGTCTGATTACATTGTGCACCGTTAGTGTTTTGTTTCACATGTCCCTGCTACCATGCGACATACTTCATTGCTTCGTGATTGTTTGGTAAGGCCTGATTTTCTTCCAATCAGGTTCAGCGCACAAGTTATCATAATTAGAGAATGTTCCACCTGATTTGATAACAGACATGTCTTTGGCTGTGCGACAAAACATGAATTTCATGCACGTTGGAGCACCTACTCATTTTAGTGTTAACGTCCATCGGCTTAGAAATAACAGATTCGAAGGTAGATGGATAGGTAGAGATGGACCAATTGCCTCGTCTCCACGCTCTTCGGAACTAAACCCATGGGATTTTTATTTGTGGGGGGCATCTGCAAGCTTTTATGTATGGAACCCTAATACAAGACGTTCAAGGTTCCGTGCCCGTATTGTGGAAGGCTGCGAAACCATACGCAACACTCCAGGGATACATCAGAGCATCCGAGAATCACTGCGACGGCTGGCTGATGCATGTATGACTGCCCATGGAGGGCATATTGAATATCTCCTGTGAGAAAGGGTTGCATGTGATATGGTGGTGCTTCCTGTTCGTGTGTTTTACCCATGATTAATGAGTTCAGGAAAACAAAATCGTTTTCAGATTCATGTTGATATAACATAATTTCATTATCTACGTGTGAGGAATGTGGACTGAAATTTGTGCCATACATTTTTGTTTCACCCTATGTGTATTTCGTATTTCATTCACGAATGGTGTGTGGAAACAATTGGTCTCCGTGAACCATCGTACAAGCTTCAATTTCTCTCATGTTCTCGCAGTGATTGTTTCGAAAGGTTTGTGTGAGTGTATGTGTGTGTGTGTGTGTGTGTGTGTGTGTGTGTGTGTGTGTGTGTGTGTGTAAGAAAAGAAATAAGTTCCCTGCTTGTTCTTGGAACATACATTTCCAGCATTTCCTGGAATTTAACAGTAATCCTCACTGTGATGCACGACGCCACTCTTGTAGCACCTGTAAGTGGAGTTGGATGACGCCTCGTATGTAATAAACTAGTATGTGACGAAAGGCGGTTTTCTACCTCTTCTATTTATTGTGCCTGGTAAGGGTGACAGTGATCACAAAGAATTATGAGACAGATTGTGTTATACTCACCTCCTAATTTCGCTTCGGAGAAATACGTTCAAAAGTGGTGTCCTTCGTAGGTAACCCATGGAAGTTTCAGTTCCATTATTATTGTTGCTGAATCTGTTTTAACTAGTAGGGAGCAATAGTGCGATCACTTTCATGAGATGACTTCCATCTGAATTACAGAAGTGAATTAAATGAGCATGTAAGCCACGAGCATTTGCAACCGGCTATCTGCACCTCTTTCCTTCACAACTAATAATCTTTTGGAAATTTTTAGATTATAGAACAGGCAAGACCACATGGCAAGTATCTAGGAAGGATGAAGTTCTGGTGAGTGCAACGACGCAAGAAAACGTCGCCGTTGTTGAGAAAACTGTTCAAGACCACAATAAAACTACATTTAAGGGCATTATCGTTGAAGTGCTTCACGTGCTGCATCCAAAATCAAACACAAGTACGACATAGACGGAATACTTTCGTCTCGATAGCCACTCCTCTCCCCTCTTTGGTAGATGAGGAAATGGGCACACCTAACTGTTTCAGCACTCACCACTTCCATATTAAAAATAAGAATCAGTCGGCATAGTTGGTCGTTCCTGATAAACGTGATGAATTGTGTGCTGTGCGACATGAAAGTATTGAAAAGAAAATAGTGGCAACTTGCATCTAAAAAAGTACCCATGCTGAACAAAGGGTTGCACACGACTGTATGCTCACTTGTCAAGAGATCTCGAGAACGATTGTTTGGGACCATCGTGCTGCGTTACAATAGACTTTGAAACACACATCCAGTGTCGAGAGCATTGCTTAAATAACTGCTGATGGGTCGCCTGAAACGAACAGACCACTAGTGGTTTAACAAATTATTTGAAGCATATTGGGCGTAGTGAGTCTTTAGAACGTCTTCGAACGAAGTACAAAGCAATGAGATCAGAAGCACACCATCCAATAATCATTAAGAGTAAGGATATTGCGGGTGTTCCAAAAATACACATACCATATGGAATGTCTGCATACAAAATACAATACTGAGCAAGGTCTTGAAATGGGTTAGCATGTTGGACTTGCATATTCAGAAGTACAATGGTTCAAATCCATGTCCGGTCATCCTGATTTATGTTTTCTGTGGTTTCGCTAAGGCAGTCCAGGCAAATATCGGGACGGTTCCTTTGAAAGGACACGGCCAGTTTCCTTATCCATTCATGAAAGAATCGGAGCTTGTGCTCCATTTTCAATGACTTTCTTGTCTACCGTACTGTATACCCACTTGTTCCTTCTTTTTTTGTTTTTACAAAGTATGGTATCACACACATAACTTTTCAACATCTGTGCTCAACCAACTGTGAATCTCCACGACAAATTATATCTATCGAAAATGTCTCCAGATAGTGTAATTGTACTACAGTAGTGACGTCTATAGCATTTACAGATGTAGAAGAACAGATTGACACAAAACGGTACATCAGAATTAGAAAGGAAATACGCTAAAAGACCTAATCGTTAAACTCAATGCAATTATTCACATTGAATGCGCAGGAATACAATGAGCCAGTGTGCAAGAAGACTAAAGGAGGGCAGGAGGTAAGGGGTGGGAATACTATATTTGGAAGGTAACTAAACGAATCGTGATTTATGTAGGTAAGAATCAGTAAGGTAAGGCCCAAATATATATAAGGTGTCTCTCCTAAGAGTCGTCAGGCGAATTTTCTCTGGTGTTACAGCAGGTATTTGCAGTTTTGTTTTAACAACGAATAGCTGGAGTCAGACAAAACAAATGCTGCTCATCACGTCCTTCATGCGACGTTTGGAATCGATGGAAAGCGTCAGTTTGCTTCTTATTACTAGTAAAATGATTTTCAAAGTGGAATTTTATGTACCTTTTCGGCAGAGCGATCCCAGACTAGTCTAGTGCGACATTCGTTTCATCGATATATATTAACAAGGACAGCAAAACACGAAGAATAACCAGCACTGCAGCAGCAACACCACCACCTTGGCCAGCGCTGACGGCTGTCGCCATGAAGACGCGTGCTGCGTTGTCGCTGCAGGAGTACCGGCTATTCCTCGTATTTTACTGTTCTGCTAATACATATCGGTAAAAGGAATACTGTAATAGACTAATCTGGTAGCTCTCTATTCAATGGGTACGTAATATTCGGGTTTAAAAGTCACTTTGTTTGAAAAAGGAAACAAACCGACGCATTCCACTGAGACTGGGAGTCAAATGAAACATCTGAGCAGTATTTGTCTGGACTGACTCCAGCTACACATTGCAGAAACAAAATTGCAAATATCTGTTGACACCAGAATGAGATTTTCACTCTGCAGCGGAGTGTGTGCTGATATGAAACTTCCTGACAGATTAAAACTGTGTGCCCGACCGAGACTCGAACTTGGGACCTTTGCCTTTTGCGGGCAAGTGCTCTATCATCTGAGCTACCGAAGGACGACTCAGGCCCGGTCCTCGCAGCTTTAATTCGGCCAGTACCTCGTCTCCAACCTTCCAAACTTCACAGAAGCTCTCCTGCGAACCTTCATTCTAGAAATATCCCCCAGGCTGTGACTAAGCCATGTCTCCACAGAATCCTTTCTTTCAGGAGTGCTAGTTCTGCAAGGTTCGCAGGAGAGCTTCTGTAAAGTTTGGAAGGTGGGAGACCAGATACTGGCAGAAGTAAAGCTGTGAGGACCGGGCTGAGTCGTGCTTCAGTAGCTCAGGTGTTAGAGGACTTGCCCGCGAAAGGCAAAGGTCCCGAGTTCGAGTCTCGGTCGGGCTCACAGTTTTAATCTGCCAGGAAGTTTCATCTGTTGACATATCAGAGGAAATCCGTCTAACGACTCTTAGGAGAGACTTCCTATATATACAGATACCCATTCAGCAGTGATATAAGAACCGCTCTTGATTTATATCAAGGTCGCAGGCCTCCTACGTCGCTTAATGTTGCACCTTCACATCGCACGTTACTTCCCGCAAATTGTGGTACACAACAGTCGACTCGTCCTTTTACCTGCACCAACCTCATCCATGTGATTACTTCCTGTTGTGAAATCGTCTGCTTTAAGTAAGATTCACCTACACTGAAAAATTTTAACGCCAGTACTTGGAGAAAAGTGAGGGAAGAAACTGTATATCTAGAAAGATTTACAGGAGTAGAAAAGCATAATTACATAGTATTGGTTATAAACAGCCTTGACTGCTATTTTATTATTTTATTTTTGAACGACGCGTTTCGCCTTATTTAGGCCTCTTCAGGTTATCTACTTACCACCTGAGCCCTCAACTTAATCTCTTACTCGCGCCTGGGGACGCGTTATGCAGATCTTGGTGCCTCTCGCGTCCATAACCTGAAGATACCTAAATAAGGCGAAACGCGTCGTTGAGAAATAAAAAACTAAAAAAAACTAAAATTGCAACCAAGACTGTTTTTAACCATTAATGTTAAGTACTGGTTTGCTGTATGCCACATAGGGATCGGAAGAATTTCTATAATTACTGAGCTTTGTGCCTAGAGCAGTGAGAATCTGTAGTGTTCAGAAACATTTTGTCGTTTCCTTTCTGTTCATTTCATAATTGTTCTATCGAGTCTCGTACGACGCTTCTGCCTATGTGGTGCCAGGATACTGCCGATGGCGCGATGCACGTGCGCAACCGGCTTTCGCTAGCGAGCGTACGTGCCCCCCACGCGGTCCTGGCGGGGTCGCCAGATAGCGCTTGGCGGCGCTAGCGCTAGGCGGCAGATAGCATCGCGGCGAGCGCGCGCGCTGCATTCGCGGCACGCTCCGCGGAGGCGCCCGAATAAGGGAAGCGCGGGCGGCCAGATAGCGAGAGAGTAGAAGCCCGGAGCCCAGGGCCCAGCGCACCGCCGCACGCCACGGCCGCGGCGTGCCCGCCTGCAGCCAGCCGCCAGCAGCCGCTTTTCATGTAAGGAAATGCGCAATTACGCCATTCAGCGCGCGTGTTTTATTGTGTGAGCATTGTGCGGGCCGCTCCTCCCCTTTCTTCCCTTTTCCCTCCCCGCCCCCTCCCCCTTCCCCTCCCACCCGCCGGGGCTAATCAGGAGGCCTCGCGGCGGCGCGGGGCGGGCCGGGTGGATTTTTTTAAACAGTGCGCGCCGGGAACCTCCTTCACATGCGATGATGTCGCGCGGGGTCCGCCATACAAGCCGCGCATTCTGTTCCCGTCGCAGAGGATACGCGAGCGTTTATTTCATCCCACCGTGAGTAATTGACAATTTTGTCCGCGGGCGCGGAGTGGGTGGAGTTGTGACGCCGCTGCACAGCTGACAGGTAATCGTTCGTGCGCGGTGCTCGCGCGTAACGTACGCCGGTGGTACGCCGCAATTACTAAACGACGACAAATAATCATAATTCAGGTACATACGGTATCGCATTCACCTTTACGTACGGCTTTCCTCCTTTCCAAACAGGCTATTCTATGCCGGCAGTATAAATTCTGCGTGGATCAAAACACACGTTTTTCGAACTGCGCTGTTACCAGCCGTTAAAAAATTTATAAAGGAGACTCTTGTAGTTCTTTGCTTATGGTAACAGCATACCACGCCAAATTACAATAATAATGAGTTAGGCACGAGGACGTATAGAGTGGCCTTTTCAGGCTTTTTTTATCATGGTTAAACAGGCTAATGAGGCCCAAGACTATAACTCCAAGGGAATAAAATTGGCAGTACCCTGGAAATCGCTGTTACCTTTGAGATGCGCTGAACTTTTTGAGAGCGAAAAATAATAACTCGTAAAAAGCAAAATTACAGATAGAGGGATAAAAGTCGCTACATATCTCGCAAACTAAAGTAGAAAAGTTTTAAAAGGCATGTTACCTTCACGAATTACTGGAGACTGTTTCTCTCACTCCCTCTCTTCTCCCCCCCCCCCCTTTCCTCCCCCCCCCCCCCCCCCCCCACGCACACATGCATACAGCGTGTTCTTCCTAAGATCCGTAAGGCGCATTTTCTCTGGTGTTTCGACAGATATTTTGCATTTTCGTTTTTCAGTGCTCAGCTGGAGTCACCTCGGACAACTACTGTTCATCACGTGTAGGTGCAAAGCAAAACGAGGGTGAACCAGAACTCTACCGACAAACTTTCAGAGGAAGCACGCAAAAAATATTGGTAAACACAGCATCTAAAATGCATATCTTAAAAGCTATGAGCATGCTTTCTGGATTGTTTCCATACGTACAAGTACACAGTTCCAGTGACTCCCCAAAACGTTGCCAATGGCTAACTCAGCGCTTGACCCGAAAGTACACAAATTTCCCAGTGCAAGTGGATATCCCTGTTTGCTTCAACGTAAAATACTGAGGTCATTATATCTGATTACAATATGTTATGACGTAAACTGGGAGTAAACCTTTGTTGAAGTGCCACCTCACAAACCGCTCTCTGTTATCTTCCAACAAACTGACCAACAGAAATAGAATTCGCACATTTAAGTTGTGTTTGTGTAAAATCAGCTAGACTGACGGATAGGCATTGCCCATATATTCAGCATGGCATTGTCTGGTGAATTTGTGTGTGTTGTATTTTTGTACAAGATCAGCATATAGTTCATGTTCGTCACCATAGCTCGAGCACATGAAGTGTGTGGTTGTCTGTGAGGGCAGCACTGTGCCACTTGCTGTTTTCGAGAGACACGTGTGGAGGTATTCGTAGACTCAAGAAGCACGGATTCCGGACAGCTTAGGGTACCCTATTATTTGTGGTTCAAATGGTTCAAATGGCTCTGAGCACTATGGGACTCAACTGTTGTGGTCATCAGTCCCCTAGAACTTAGAACTACTTAAACCTAACTAACCTAAGGACATCACACACATCCATGCCCGAGGCAGGATTCGAACCTGCGATCGTAGCGGTCGCTATTATTTGTACAGTGCATATTATTTTCTTCTTCGTGCAAGAAATAAAAAATAATGAAGACCAACACAACTCATGCAACTGAAGTAGTTCTACAACGTACCGTTGCCCTTTCCGTTCATACACCGATTGTTTGCTGTCCTCTGTCGCCGACTGTCCAGGGTGTCTATAAATTTTATTCAGCTCTTATGAATGTAACATCTGTACGCAAAGTGGACTCTACTGGAAATTTATGTTGCATTCACGATCTGTACTAGCAACGTATTTGTAAAATCAATTTCTCCGTTCTTTGGTTGTCCTTGTGAAAAATTAACTCACGGCTACACGGACAGCAATCAACTATCACATGAATCGTTTGAGAAAAATGCCGGGATGAAGGACACGGCCAGGTACTACGCCCACTTCCTAATCAGAGCTTGTGTTCCGTCTCTAATGACGCCGTTGTCGACAGGACGTTAAACCCCCATTTCAGCTGCCGCCAGAGCTACAGCCTCTCTTACTATTTCACTGCAGCCTTGCGTGTAGCAAGTATCCGGTAAGAGATTTTTACGACGACCATCACAGTAATTCAGTCTTTCAACACTACTATGAAATATTTACCTTCATAATTCTGTAAGTGTAAAGTAACTTCTCCGCCATCATGCGTATGTGTATTTCGTTATTTTATTGATTTACTCATTCTTGTAACCATGAAAAATTGCTTCAAATGACGATTCGAGGTTTACTTCGTTTACGGTCGTTAAAAAGAACAGTGTCCGATGCCTCTTTCTTTAACTTGTGTCCCCGATTTCTGTTGGCGACAACAGATGTATAAATTGTTTGATAATACTGTCGACTACATCAGTGTTTCTATGTACATCTGCTCTCCAAAAGTGAGGACTTGGCGAGCCGCAGAGTGTAGAAATTGGACCAATTTCATTTAACATCGTCCCTATTCGCGTGGTAATGACAAAACTCAGGTCGTAGGCACGTATCTCTCCAATTTTACTCTCATGTTCGCTGTACGAGCTCGTCACAGCAGGAGCAAATACCTTTCCTTGGCCCATCTTAGTGTATTTACTATGAGAAATTTAAGAGTAAGCTATCCTGTTACCTATACACTGCCTGACAGAAAAAAAAAAAAGATTAGCACCCATATATCGTCGGATGTCAATGTAATTGGCACTCGTACCTACCAGCAGTGGATTTGTAAATGATTAGAATTATAATTCTCTGTGACAGTTAGAACGACCACAACAGTGCATTAGTGTTGTTTTTGTTTATGTTGTTTCAAGTACTGGTCGGGTATAAAGGGGCGTGAACAGCTACAGACGTACAACAACGCTCTACTCCCTACTAAACCCCAGTTCGACTCTGTGGAGTAACATTGTACCTGACCCTTATACGAACTGTTATAGAATACGCTATTGCGGTGTAGGGCAAAGCAGCCAATAAACATATTGACGCACTGCACCGGGTACAAAACAAAGCTTCACGCCTTGCATTGCGTCTCCCAGGGCGAGAACAGAACACCAGAGAATTGGAGATGGCAGGCGTACCACTTCTTGGTGATAGATTTAGAAAGACTGTTCGCCAATTCTAAGCACTGGCGCAGCAGTTAGAGAATGGGTTTACCGCCAAACTGGACAACCAGGTCCACTGGCGACCGACCTCTGGTTGGCCGGACCTGCCACTCGAGCAGAAATTCAGTGGCAAATAGCAAGATCAGTTGTACAAAAATTGGATGACAAGAGCAGACAAACAATAACCTTGAAGTCTAGATCTCCCAATCCTAGAGTATATGTAAGCTAGGCATCATGAATGCTCAAATTATGAAAACAGGTTCAGAGACTTTCAGACGTCAATGTGTGTGTGTGTGTGTGTGTGTGTGTGTGTGTGTGTGTGTGCGTGTGCCCGTGTGTGTGTGTGTGTGTGTGTGTGTGTGTGTGTGTGTGTGTGTCAGACGTTGAGTATAGCAGCGAACGACAAGGAGATTCCGCGTACTCTCCTGAGAGAGCGTTATCAGCACCTTACAGAGTTTGAAAGGCCTCTCATTGTTGGTCTCCATTTCACTGCTCTGTCAAATTGTGCAGCATCCAGATTTTTCGGTCATTTGGATGTGACAGTGGTCCGATGCTGGACTGCATACTCGTCATCAAGGTTTCGGTCGACTATGTCTGACTTCTATAACGGAGTATCGCCGTATTGAACACCAAGCATATCGTAACCGCAAATCTGCTCCTGCCATCAGAGAACAAGAAATAGACTCATCTTAACATTTTGTGTCAATGCATAACATTCTCTGGATATTAGCAGCTGCCGGACAAGTGAATCACCGTCCCATTCGGAGGCTGCCCTTAACATCACAACACAAACGGCTGCGTTTGGAATGGTGCCATGTCCGGGGACCACGGACTGTTTACGATTGACGTCGCATTGTGTCCAAAGGTAAATTGCGGCTCTACACTGCCCCGGATGACCATAGTCGGCGGGTATGTTGGCGACCTGGGGAGAGATCTCATTATTCTAATGTTTTTGGCGAGGCACACTGGTGTTCTTCGTGGCGTCTTGGCGCAGGGAGCCGTCGGGCACGATTTCAGGTCACGGCTGCGGGACTCTTAGGCTGCAACAGAATGTCACGGACGCCCTACGTTCTAATGCGTTCCTTCTCATGCGACAGTATCGTGGTGCCATTTTTCAGCAGAAAAATACTCGTCCACCCAGCGCAAGTATCTCTGTGAACTCTTAGCGTGATGTTTATGTACTCTCTAAACCAAGAAAACACCCAGATCTGTTCCCGACACAGTACTCGGACATGTTATTTCGACTAGTGTATTTCCATACAATTTTATGGCGGTATATTTCAAGTCATCTGTGGCAAGGTTATTGTCACTACATGATACTGCAAATAATTTTCACTTCTAGTAGTGTATTTCTGAATTTCTGTACTGATTTCAAACGTAAGCTCGCTGCTAAGGCAAACTACATTCGTTGATAAATGTTCAGTAAGGGTTTGCTTAATATTTCCAACTCCGACGTCAACCCCGTTACCCACTATACCAAAGACCAATTACAGCAGGTGTTTGCCGCTGTATAAGATACAGTGGCCTTGTGACACCCTTCATAGCCGCACAAGTGTATGCATCCAGCCCAGAGCGCACGCAGTGCCATACTGACAAGTGTACTCATACAACCAAGTTCTTTCTGTGTTGGACGCGTTGTATTAATCACTGACATAACATCACGTACACTCTCTACTCACGAAGTTTTATTTCGTTTCGTCCTCATCATCTGAGTGCTATAGATGTTTTTTCAGGTAGTGTAACAATTTTATTGTGACTTATCCGGCCTAAATTTCTAGGTAATTACTGTTGATTCAAAATGATCCTATGTAGCCGGCTGTACAGACATAAGTAAACCGCCGTTATGCGTCTTGTAGAAAGAATGACTCCACAGATGTCAAGAACTACCATCAAAGCTTCTCTTACATCGCATTCCAAACTTTTTCTGAAGTTGACGTAATCACGCATAATCACAAAGCTGTGAAGGAATGGGATAATCGTAAATATGATTTCAAAAGACTAGCCTTCTCATTCACTGTGGCATTTGGGTTTGGTTTAGTTCCTGCCTATGAAAAACAATCCAAACCATTCACTAGGCTATAGGTAAGTAATTCGCAGAGGAACACCAGTCCATCAGCGCTGGAAAATATTACAGGATTTGGGCCGAAGTATCGAACATGCGGGCGTTACAGCTCTCTCTCTCTCTCTCTCTCTCTCTCTTTTGATCCAGCAGGCAGACTTAATCGATTCTGACGCGATTACGCGTTATTAACTCGTTTTTCACAAATATGTTAACGTTGGATACTGAAAAAAGGAAACACCTGCACACTCTTCTCTTTAGGATTTGCAGCGTCACAAATTCCCCACCTTAGATTAACATAGTACGTCAACCAGAAATACGAATAGTAAACATTCCGACAAGCATTTTCATGACACACTAAAACTAAACACTATCCACTATACCATGAAAACTGTTCAGGTCCTTCCACTCTTCCCCTAAGAATAACTCACAATTTGGAAGAGATAGAAATCAGCAAGTAAAGATGATTTACGTACTTTAATTTATTTATTTAATACGGATCAATCGATTTAGATAGCCTTTCACATGGGAAAAAAGTGTACATTCCGCAAAATAAGGTGACTCGAATTATATCTGGGTCCCATGGTACACACTATGCACACAGCTGGAAATATTAACCAAATCCTCACTGACCATTTACCAATGGATGTAATTTCTATTAACAGTCAATTTACGTTTGAAATCAATACAGAAATTCGCAAATACGCTACTAGAAGTAAAAATTGTGTGCACTATCATGTAGCGTCAATGACATGCCACAGATAAGAGTGAAATGCACAGCAATAAAATTCTTCTGCAGTCCTTTCGCCGAAATAAAATGTCGGAGACACATTATAATTTTTTCAAAGTGTAGATTAAAACTGTTTTACCTTAATAGCTCATTGGATACTGAAGAGAAATTGTTGAACAGAAATAAGTAGTCAAGTAGAAAAATGGTTGAAATGGCTCTGAGCACTATGGGACTTAACATCTATGGTCATCAGTCCCCTAGAACTTAGAACTACTTAAACCTAACTAACCTAAGGACATCACACAACACCCAGTCATCACGAGGCAGGGAAAATCCCTGACTCCGCCGGGAATCGAACCCGGGAACCCGGGCGCTGGAAGCGAGAACGCTACCGCACGACCACAGGCTGCGGACAGTAGTCAAGTAGAAATGTGTTTAAAAACTATTTTTCAACCCATAGTTCCACATTTTTAACTTACTTGACTAAAACTATTTTAATAGGTAACAGACAACGAGCCGACAATTTTCCGTCGGAAATCTCAGTACAACAAAACACTGACTGATACAGACTAAGAATTTTCGTTCTCAGTTAACTCCAGTCTAGAAGAACTTGAGACAAACAATGTGCGGTGGCTTTTTGAAAAATAGGAGGAGACGACAGTCACACAGTTTAGCTGGGGAATGCCGCATTCTGACCTGTTTACTAGGCAATGCACTGTGCCATATGTTCTAGAGCAAACAAGTTGAAAGCTTGTATGACAGACAGAACTTATATCATCCAAACGTTCAAGAATGAAAGTTTCTGTCACTGTTTGGATAAACACATGTGATGCGTTGGTCCGAAACTGTAACGTGTAGCGCTAAGCTTTCTCACGTGATCTGTCCGACCCCCTAGGGAAGTAAACGGGAAAGGCAGAGATCCGATTGTTTGGCTGCTTGATTGGTTAGTTAACGGACGACACAGCGAGGTCAACAGCCCCTCGGTCAAGAGGTAGTTCATCTGGAGTTAGGGACGTCCGTCACAAATGTGATCGGATTATGAAAATATGTATGACTGGAAAACCCAGGCCTTGAAACCAATGTTTGTTCCATAATTGATAAATAATTTCAGGAGAAAAGCCGGGCTGGTAGGTGGATCAGGGCAGGCGAGAGAACCCCCACAGTTAGCCGATCTTCCCCCATACCTCCGATAATTTGATTAAGGGCGAATACACTTTCAGGGTAAAGAACGGTAGCAGCAAAGATTGGTAGCGTTAGGAGTGAGGAAGCTAAAAATGTGTTGCGGAGATCCGAGTTCTAAAGTCTATTCACCGAGAGCTGGGACGAAACATAAACAGTGTCACGTGAGCGACTACACTGGTTTCCAGAGAAAGCATTCGGTGTTCACGTGATACGTAGGGGTGTGGAAAATCCTTGGCGCACGCTTTGCGGCTGGCGGCGTTCGGCTGGCTGCCGAGCTGTCACAGCGGACCGTGAGAAGCCCTGGCAACAATGTACGAAATAAATCTAACAATAATGTTAAAATAACGTTAAACTGGGCTCATTCTGTCGAAGCAGATTTATTTTCATTCAGGTTGCTAGCAAAACGCTCCATTCAAACACAATTAACTGTTAATTTTAATAACAATACAAGTAATAATAATGATAAAGGACGAAACAAGGTTCACTCTGTCGAACTTGAACTGTTTTCATTGAGGTTTATAACAAACCGCTCCTCTCTCTCGTCTATAATGCAGTCTAATTTCCACATTCGAGTTTCCACTTTTTCTACGACATGGAGGACGCACTTGTTCCAATCCTCTGCAGTCACTGTTCTTACTGCTTCTTCTAGCAGTACTTTAACTTCCGGTATTTTGTATGTTTTGTTTTTCGCTGCAACATAGCCTTTGATTCTGGCCCACACTAACTCGATGGCGTTTAATTCACAGTGGTACGGAGGGATTCTGAGAACAGTTTTCCCTGCATTCTTCGCCATTTCATCTATTGCGTATTCGTTGTGCGCTGATCAGTGATTTTTAACTAAGTTCTTTCTTGAACATACCGTCTTCGAAATCGATGTTTTTAGATTTTAGCCACTCTGATATTTCGTGCTTATTGGAATTCGCATTTTCTCCGAGAATGGTGCGGCGCGTCATCAAGAACAATAACTGCATTTTCCTGAAGCCCAGGAAGAACATCTTGAAACCACTTCTCGAAGGTTTCGGCGCACATTTCCTCATGATAATATCCACTTTTCTTGGATTCGAAAGTTCATAAACATCCTTCAACGAACCCTGCTTTGCTGCCAATGTGTGCGATAATCAGACGTTCTTTACCTGATGGGCCCTTGCTTCCGGTGGATAATCCGGACAGAAACGCTTGTTTTGAGGAATTTATAGTGTCATCTACCCAGACGTAACTTCGGGTATGTCCTGCGTTCACCCAAGTCTCGTCCAAATAGTAAATGGGTCTGCCTTCATCTCTCAACCGTTTAATGGTTCGAAGATAACGCCGCCTCCATAAATTGATGTCATCCCTGTCTATGAGCATGCTATCGCACCCACGCCGGACATATTTGAAATTCATTTCTCTCAATAAAATATAAAATGTAGTTCTCCGAAATTTGCCCAAATCTGCATCTTCGTTCACGACTGTAAGCACTTTGTCAATTGTTGGAAATTCGTTACGAAAAAAAAATTCGTGTTTTTTCCTTCGTATCGCATTTCTATCGAAGTCATCAACACTTTCAGAAAGTTTCTGTCGTAATTTTCCTTTCTTGGGAGACTTCAAAGAGTGTGTGGCCTTGTACTCACTTATCACACGATACACTGAAGAACGTCCAACACCTGTAGCTGCAGCTGTTTTCGAAACAATGTCACTCATCGACCGCTCTGGATGAAATAGTTCCGTTTTATACTCATTAAGCACCATGTGCTTTTCAGAAGAACTTAATGATTTCTTCTTTGCTCGCTTCTTTGGAGGACTCAGAACTGACACTTGGACCTCGCTCGCTGAATCCGTGGATAACATGACGAGGACAGCCGTATGTGATGCTAATGAAATAAGTGAATATATAAAAAAAAGAAACCATGCGATGCTATTGGATGCGCAGATAAATAGCGAATGCTCAGCGTAGCTACAAACCCATTTACTTACTCTAATAATCAACAACTAGTCTTTCAAGCGTCTTTACACATGAACTTAAGATATCCTGAAATTGCCGCTGTGCAACAACACCCACTAACGAGCTCACACCTGCAACTGAGACGGCCACACTGACTGAGCACCGCGCCTGCGAGCCGCACAATGAATCGCTCACAAAGGACAAACGGTTGCACCCATCGCATTCGAACAAGCTACAAAATTAAATTCAAACCTTTCTGAAACTTTTCTCGCTTACACACCCACAAAAAAATTTAAAGGGGAAAAGTTTGTCGCTTACTATATTTCGGATGATCATTTGGTAAAAGTTCTGCATGAGACGTGAGATTTTAATTTATTACTTCACTATTACTGACTCTATTGGGTAGAAAATTTGCAGGCGTCATCAACATATAGTCGTGAACGCAATTATAAAATTATTTTGTTGTGGGACACACAGTTTAGGAGATATGACGTAATAAATATAGAGTAACGCGAAAAAACAACTTTTCCTGAAAGCTTAAATATTTCTCTTTTTCAGTGACAATAAATTTTAATGTAACGTAAAAAAGGTGTCGAAAGGTAGTTCTCGGATCACTTTATCATGTTCGGGCGCCAAATTATAAAAAACACAAATTTTATATTTTAATTTCTGACGCCCCTGCCTTGTACACCCCTCGATGGCAGCGCTGTGGTCACGCGCCTTGCCGTGTTTACAGTTCATCTCTTGTTTCGGTGAATGGAGTATAGTTCTAGTTGAGTTACTACGTAGGTGTCAGCGAGTTGTTCTTCATTTCCCTCTGGGTACCTGGAAGCAGAAGGCCATGTACACGCTGCCGGCCTTGACGTCCGGTGGGAAGCAAGTACGAGGGTTGGGACTTAAATAGTGGCAACTATTTATTCACAACCGATACAAAAGAGTTACGTGTTTGCACCAGTTACTGTCCTTTAAAGTAGTCACCAGCGTTGTGTAGAACCCGTTGCCAGCGATGTGGAAAGCGTAGTATACCGTTAGCAGAGCCTGTTCTGTTGATGGTCCGAATGGAGCGGTCTACTGAGTGTCGAAACTCTGGAAAAGTTCTGAAGCGAATGATTCAAATGGCTCTGAGCACTATGGGACTTAACTTGTGAGGTCATCAGTCCCCTAGAACTTAGAACTGCTTAAACCTAACTAACCTAAGGACATTACACACATCCATGCCCGAGGCAGGATTCGAACCTGCGACCGTAGCGGTCGCGCGGTTCCAGACTGTAGCGCCTAGAACAGCTCGGCCACTTCGGACAGCTGAAGCGAATGCCACGAAGTGATTCCTTCATCTTCGGAATCAAATCAAAGTCACAAGGACTTAAGCCCGGGGAGTATGGTGGATGGCACAGTACTTCCCAGTACCATCCACCGAACAGAGAGCCACAGCTTGCGCTGTATGCGCCCGCGCATTGTCGTGCAAAATGATGGGTGAGTTGCGCAGAAAGTGTCGCCGCTTCTTTCGTAAAGCTGGTCGCATGTGCTGCTCCAAAAACGAACAGTAATACTGTTCATTGACGGTCTGCCGTGGAGGAACGTAATGCGTTAGGATAACACCATTACAGTCGTACAAGACAATCATCATAACTTTAGACTGCTCCATTCGCACCATCAACACAACAGGCTCTGCTAATGGATAATACGCCTTCCACATTGCTGGCAACGGATTCTACACAACGCTGGTGACTACTTTGAAGGACAGTCACAGGTGCATACATGTAACTCTTTTGAATAGATTGTGAATAAATAGTTTCCACTATTTAAGATCTGACCCTCGTAAATAAAGGTGCACCGGCTCATGTTGTGCTACCGCTGCCACTGAGCCAAGTGTCGACATGCGCTGAGCTCAAAGGCTCGGTAGCTCAGCGTGTTCGGTCAGAGGGTTAGCTACCCTCTGTAACAAAACAACTGAGTGAATGGATCAACGGAGAACGTAAAAAATGGGTGTCATCGGACGTCCGCCTCGAACAAACTCAACGAACAATATCGAACAAAACAAAAAAAAGATGGTTCACGACGCCCATCTCCGGTGCGCCAGACCATCGGGATTATCAGCAGATGCTAACGTATTCTAAGGTATTGCTTACTAAAGCAGCCGTCAGCCATCGCCACTGAGATTGCAGATTGTTCTGGACAACACAGGTCTTGCTAGATTCGTCCATATTAAAGGTGTGGGTTTTTGCTTCCGTCCGTGGAGGAAAGTGTGTGTGTGTGTGTGTGTGTGTGTGTGTGTGTGTGTGTGTGTGTGTGGACAAAAAGGGGGGGAGGGGGAGGGAGACGATATAGCAGTAGCGGGGAACTTACAGAATCTTCAAGGACTTTTTAAGGTAGTGTAAACTGCACATACTATTAAGTACCTATGCCCATGGGGTGGTTCTATACCATAACGGTATCAGGGCACCTATTGCTGAACATTAATGTGGAATGTGTCCACCCTTCACCTTGCGACGGTTTGCTCTTTGCTGGGTTTACTTTCTATGAAGTGAATGAAAGTTGTGGAGAAATGGCAACCACTTTTTCTCAAGAGCCGAAAAGCAGAGAAGGTCGTGATGTCGGGCGCTTGGATCTGGGGCGAGGTCGACGTTCTAACATCCCACTGAGCTCGGGTCGAGACATTGGGCCGGCCAGTCCATTTCAGGAATGTTATCGTCCACAAACCATTCTCTCACAGGTGCTATTTCATGGTAAGGTGCATTGTCATAATACCACAGTCATGGTCTCCGAAAAGTTCCTCTACCACAGGCGGTATGAGATGCTGCAAAATGTGTTCGTAATCATCCACATTATGGCGTTCTCTTAAGAACAGTAAGCTGATCACATCCTAACCATGAAAAACACCTGTTATGTTTCTCGTCGTCAGTTGTTATGATGACAGGTGGCCTATGCTAAATAGAAACATACATTGCTGGTTTGGCAGTGAAGTCGGTAAGGAGCTGGCTACATAGTCTGTATCTGCAACGAGTGAAATAATTGGTAGTCGTTAGTAAAAAATAATATATATTGTACTTAACTTGTGTAACAGGCTTCTTCATATTCTGCGTACATACAATTACAAACAGATATCTAGAGAGGCATTACTTGTACCGTACTTAACTAAGTGCCTTGTTAGAGGTTGCTACATATCAGCTGAAGGCTATGCTGCATTCCTAGTTGACGTCCCGAACAAGAGCTCGCTAGATACTTGTCACAAACCGCGGAGCGGCTCTACTCGTGGGTCCAGCGATATCTATTACCGACCGCGGTCGATATCTGCAGCACCTAACAAGTATGGCGTCGAACGTTTATACCACAACACCCACATGCCGTAACACCACCGCCTCCATGTTTCTCTGTTGGCACTACATATGATGGCGAGTAACGTTCTCCAGACATTCACCAAACCCAAACACTGCCATCAGATTGCCAAAGGGTCTAGCGTGATTCACCACTGCGGATCTCCCGTGTAAAGTTGTCTACTGTCCGGGGGCATCGCTCTTTAGACCATCTCAAGTGTCGCTTAGGAGTGACAACAGAAATGTGTGGCTTATCGTATCCCATTCTTTTTTTCTCCAGACGTGCAGTTACTGTGTTACCTGCATTGCTGGTAGCACTTTGGAGCTCAAGTGATTCCTTCCTTTGCTATGCTCGATGGGTCAATCAGTCAGACTATGACGTCTGCCTGTTGATGGTTTAGCTGTTGTTGTTCTTTGAAATTTCCAGTTCACAGTCATATCATCAGCACGTGACTCAGGCAGCAGTAGAGGGACTGAAATATCCATGATGAATCTGTCATACTGATGGCATCCGATGACAATCCCCGTTCAAAGTCAATGACCGATCCACCGTGCTGTTACATTCTCTCTGCTGACAACACCATACTCTTAGTTTCCTTTTATACTGACGACCCAGCCTCCAGCGACGTCTAGTGGCCAGTTCCGCTTTACACACAGACGTCACATAATGTGTACGTACTTTACCTTTTGGAAACGATTTTTCTTCACTCATCTGCCTTCTGGCAGCTTTGGTGCTGCTCGCCATGAATTAACCTCTAGCCACTTCATCTATTTGCTGAATGTATTTCAATCTTCGTCTTACAAACCGTTTTTAACTCCTACAGTTTATTTCCTGATGTCGTAACACATATACTATTATCCTGCCCCTTCTTCTTATCACTGTTTCCCTTACCTTGCTTCCTTCGTCGATTCTTCCGTAGCACGATTCTCTTCTGTATAGTTTTTCCCCAGTCCACAATTCACTGCCATGTAAAGCTGTGCTCCAGTCGTACATTCTCAGAAATTTAATCTTCAAATTAAGGTCTGTGTTAGATGTCAGTAAACTTCCCCTGGCCAGAAATGCCTTCTTCGTCTGTGCTAGTCTGCTTTTTCTGTCCTCCTTGCTTCGCCCGTCATGGCTTATTTTGTTTCAAAAGTAGGAGAATTCTTTAACTTCGACTGTTTCATGACCACCAATTTTGACGTTAATATTCTCGTTATTCTCATTTCTGCTACTTCACATTACTTTTGTCTTTTTCCGCTTTACTCTCAATCAGTATTCTGCACTCATTAGATTGTTCATTCCATTCAGTAGATATTGTATTCCATTCAGTAGATACTGTAATTCTTCTGCACTTTCACTTTCTTCTTTTTCCAGTCTTTTTGTTCCCTATTGGTTTTAATACATATAGTCTTTCTCTATAGCTTCCCCTATTTTTCTCAAATTTTCGCACATCTTGCACAATTTTACATTTTCGAACGCTATTTCTATATTGTCTAATCCTATGAGTGTATTTGGATTTTTCTTCAGTCTTGCTTCCATAATCAAGTGCAAAGTCAGAACAGCTTCTATGGCGCCTTTAGCTTTCCTAAACCAAAACTGACAGATCCTCAACTTTCTTTTCTATTCTTCTGCATATTATTCTTATTAGCAGCTGGAATGCATGAGATATTGAATTGACTGCTTCAGTTTTCACACGTATCTGCCATCGCTATGGTCGGAATTGTGTGGATGTTACGTTTCCGAAGGTTTCATGGTACATCGCACGTCTCATAGATTCTACACACCAACGTGGATAGTCGTTCGGTTGCCGGTCGTCGGTCTATGTCTGTGTCTGTGGAACAAAGTTCTCAACGCGGAACTGAGCGACATAATTAATATAGTTATTTATTCATCGAGGGATTTTCTGATGATGGTGCCTCATCGTAATGCAATGAAATTAAATACAGTACTTAAAATTTTAGAAAGCGTTCTGGAGCACAGCGATCGGTATGAGTGCTAAAAATCAGGTGACTTTTTATTTGATATCTACCGGTTTCGGTCTTTCCTCAGACAATCTTCATGCTTTTCACCGGCATTATGGCCACTAGTAGCTGCAGCCGGAGCAAAATCCTTAGAAGTGACAACCTAAGGATCTCGCTCCATCTACC
This sequence comes from Schistocerca serialis cubense, assembly GCF_023864345.2. Classification (NCBI taxonomy): domain Eukaryota; kingdom Metazoa; phylum Arthropoda; class Insecta; order Orthoptera; family Acrididae; genus Schistocerca; species Schistocerca serialis. The sequence goes on along the minus strand of NC_064646.1, from coordinate 185,381,013 downwards.
ACCACCAGCAGCCATAGTGGCGGTGAGAGGCCTGAAGATGGTCTGAGGAAAAGGTCGAAACGGATGCTAACGAATAAAAAATCTGAAAACACGGTCGAGACTGTTTCTATGTTATTTTTATAACTACGGGAGCTCAAAATGTACAGACAAACAGCAAATATGTATGTGGCTTTATGAGAAAAGAACTGATGGTCGGCCTGACATTTCTGAAGCAACCTTCCAGTCATTTCGCCGAAATCGTTTAGGAAAACCTCTCGAATATGAGGTCAACGTCTTAACAACTGTACTGCCTCATAATGTTGCTCTCTACTGTACAAAGAGCTTTTTATCATACAAAATTTGCAGAAACGCCTGGCTCTACTATATCATTGCACAGAACGCCTGGCAGCCGGTAGTGACTCCAGGATCACAAAAAAGTTGCTGTGGCTTTTACACAACCTTCAGTCTGCCGAATAACTGGTTCTAGGATCGTAAATATCTTACAATGTCCCATGAACGTCTCCGCGACCTCCCTTCAGTCTGTCTGGAAAATTGAGTCAGCATACCTCCACGATGAGTGAGATGTCGAGCTCACGAGAATGAGAAGATATTACTACCATGAGCTACAGATATTCGGTACAAAATTTTCTTGTAAAGTGCATTATTTAGTGTATTGTAATATAACAAGGTGTTGTAATTTTCTCCTTTCGTGATTACCACTTTCGTGAGTTGCATTTGTCGTCTTTAATAGTGTATGAATTATTTTTAACTGTTTCTTAATATACGTAACTTAGTAATCTTTTTTCATTTTCTTGCGCCATTGATCGTTCAGTATTACGAAGAAAAATTTATAAGAATAGGAGAGGAAAGAAAATTATTGGAAATCATAGGAATGAGGATAACATCTTGGCTCGAATATTTACTGCAAAGAAACTGCCCGCAACGAGTAGTCACTGAAGGAAAGAATGTAGGAAAGAGAGAGAGAAAGAGAGAGAGAGAGAGAGAGAGACGAACATGTTATGGCAGGCGGAGGAAACTGAGGAGTGTGCAGCCTGTGCCTCGCCTCACGTACATATACCAAAGAAAAAAGGAATATCAGATTAATGAGATTAATTCTACTAATTTGCAACATATCATCCCTCTAACTTTAGAGTAATGTGTTACTCATTCATTCATACGTTGCTCTCAAATAAGCTGATATGATTGCGCAAAAGTTCCCTAGGCATATCACTTCCACATAAATGATGTCACCTGTAGACAGAATGGGAGTAGATAATAAGTGTTAAGTGTGAATAAAAATAAATAAGTTTCCTGTTGTTCGCAGGTTGACACGAGCATCTCCAGTTGAGGCCATTCTACAGCTTGAATGTTAGTGGTACAGCGCACATAAGAAATTATTTTCATTTGGCCTCTCGAGAATGATGGAGTCAGTTTCAAACTTTCTAGCTCACAGAAAGTTGGAGGGGAACTACATGAATCGAGCTGGAATCTCCAAGACAGCAACCACTAACATTTGTGTAACGTAAGTGTTGAACTTATTTATTAGTAATAGACACACAACACAGCCCGCATCTCGTGGTCGTGCGGTAGCGTTCTCGCTTCCCACGCCCGGGTTCCCGGGTTCGATTCCCGGCGGGGTCAGGGATTTTCTCTGCCTCGTGATGGCTGGGTGTTGTGTGTTGTTCTTAGGTTAGTTAGGTTTAAGTAGTTCTAAGTTCTAGGGGACTGATGACCATAGATGTTAAGTCCCATAGTGCTCAGAGCCACACAACACATCCTTAGGAGACGATATTTATCATTGGTGTCCAAAGATGCTAAACACTGTTGTAGCAACGGAAAGGGTCCCGACCATCAGTGGAGGAGGAGACAAAGCGTATATCTACATTTACATAGATATTTCGCTAGTCATCGCATGGTGCGTTGCGGAGTGTTCCGTGTTCCACAACTAGTTGTATGTTCTGTTCCAATCGTAAACAGAGTAAAGGAAAAACGACTGTCTATACAGGGTGGTTAGAAACAGTCTGAAAAGCTCGTAAAGTTGCTGCAGGATAGCTTGAGAAGTAATTGTTAAGAAAAAAGATTCATACCTTGCGCTTTTCCCCATTTAATTGGCGTTGAAGTTAGACAATATGGCTCTTGCATGCATAAATTCAAACGGCCCGCCAGAGACCGTGTCGCCAAATGTGTTCTTCGTTTGGTTTCCTAAAACCGAGCAATAGAGCGATACATCACTCGTATGCGAAACGGTAGTGAGGATCGAAATGAGAGCAACTGACACTAATTGTATCTGGCAAGCCACTTGAACTGCGCGCGCAACGGCGTGATCCACTAACTTAAGTACTAACTAACTCGGAAACAGCGCAACATATCAAATTTTTTTCTTAAGAAGTGTATCTCAGTACAACCTACCCAGAAACACCTTTTCAAGCTTCTGAAACTGTTTGTGACGACCCTGCACACGTTCGTACTAACCCTAATTTCTCTTATCTTCGTGGCCCTTACGCGAAATGTACGTTGGCGGCAGTAAAATCGTTCTACAGTTATCCTCAAGAGCCAGTTCTGTAAATTTTCTCAATCGAATTCCTCGAAAAGAACGTCGCCTTCCTTCCAGGGATTCCCATCTCAGTTTCCGGAGCATCTACGTAATACTTGCGTGTTTTGCGAACCTACCGATGACAAAGCAGCAGCCCGTCTCTGGTTCGATTCTATGTCTTCAATCAGTCCGACCTGGTGAGGATTCAAAACACTCGAGTAGTACTCAAGAATGGGTCTTTCTAATGTCCTGTATGTCACCTCCTTTGTGGATGAATCACACTTTCCTAAAATTCTCGCATTCATCTTCCCTTCTACAGTCCTTACATGCTCGTTCCATTTCATATCCCTTTTCAGCGTCACGACTAAATATTCAATCAAAGTGAATGTGCCGAGCAGCACACTATTAATGCTGTATTCAAACATTACAAACTGACTCGCGAATACTGTAGGTTTTGTTTGTCCTTTAACTTTGGATATTGTTACCATATTATACAAACTATGATATTTTTTGATTCATCATCTGGTGACGACTGAGATTACTAAAAGAGATTTTTTTTATTTTCTAGCATGTTTCGACAGTCTCAGACATGCGTCTTGAGAACCACTAGCTGTGCAGCAGGGCCATGTGATGTTAGACTGACAGTCTGTCAGTAACCGTTTGAGACGACCGAAACCGTTGATCTAAAAATATATTTGATGCTGCATTAGTTTGTTACAGTGGTAATAATCACCAGAATCTTCACAGTAAGCTCATCTCATTCTTTCAGCCAACATATATGGGACAATGGAATCCTTTATTTTTCACTTTTATTCACGCCGCGCGCAAACAGCACGTTTCTGAATTCCAGCTCCAAGCCTGACGTACTATATGCGAGCGAAAAGCTCCCAGATTATGAGAGGGGAACATCTTGCAGGCCGATGTTCCACTGTGAATACTGAACCACACTGGAATTATGTATCCATTTATATGTATGAAATAGGCAAAATGGTTCAAATGGCTCTGAGCACTATGCGACTTAACTGCTGTGGTCATCAGCCGCCTAGAACTTAGAACAAATTAAACCTAACTAACCTAAGGACATCACACACATCCATGCCCGAGGCAGGATTCGAACCTGCGACCGTAGCGGTCGCTCGGCTCCAGACTGTAGCGCCTAGAACCGCACGGCCACTCCGGCCGGCTGAAATAGACAAAAGGAGGGGTAAACAAATCAGGTACCTCCCGTATAAGCAACGAACGAGAAGCAGCTATAAATCTAAAAACAATAGAATTGTGCTACATATGACATATTAGTATTAGCATCTGCTTCTACAGAGGTAGGGCATAAATTGTTCAAAATTGTTAAAATTCACAAAGGACATAAATTAATTTTTGTGGACATTGATAGGTATATTGAACGCTTTTTTTTAGAATGAAAAATAGAAAACATGCAAAATAACTATGCCTCGAATGTGCAGGAAGAAAAATAAATTGATACAGTAAGAGGAAAAACTAAGATCCAGAGTAAATACGCACAACGAACCTCCTACAAAATCATAAAATATCGTTTTTATTGTACCTAGAAATATACGAAATCTTCCTAAAGAAGGATGAACTCATATTAGACGATAAAACACTAAACATTAATTGAAATAACTGGAAAAGATGTAACAAAAGCAGTCACTCACTGATATGAAAATTGGGAACAGGAAAATCCTTACAAGAAAATAACCAGCTGAAAACAACAGAAAATACTATAACGACAAACAGCATAGGAACCAACACGACACCCTAACGATTTAAGCGAACAAGAAAGATGGGAAAGGTACGTAACTCAACCAGATGCACACAGTTAGCAAGAACATACATATGTAAGCTTGTAAAGTATCAAAAAAGACAATCAAGGGAGATAAATTGATCGAAGTAGCATAATAAAACTCTAATGTACAATGAAAACAATATTCGTGCAACAGACGTAGAATAATTTGAAAACTACAGCGTAGATAACATTTCTGCAACAAAAGTAACGTAGCTGAACAAGCTGGAAGCAACATGCGAGCTGAAGGTAGAGATAACATGAACGAGGAAATACTTCTATTAAATCGTTCTTTCTCTATTTCAGGTACGTGTGTTAAGGATAAAATAGTTCGAAAAGAGCAGAATATGTTTGACAGTCAACTGATCTTCGGGAAAGGCTATAGAAAAGCAAATATTTACATAGTAGAATCCTACTGTATGGGGCAATAGGGTATCTGCTAAAATAACAGCCAATCCATTCCGAAGACAATGCTTGCATGCGTTCGTGAAGATCGTTAGTGGAAAAATGCAGCTTTTATGTGGCAGCAAATAAAATTGTAATAATAAAAATATGGTGAAATATTTCCCGACGGATTTGTTACAAAAACTTCATTTGGACCACCTGTAACGTTAATTCACTATGAACGTCCGAGTTTCCGAGAATAACCACCATTGGCTCTGTCGAGAAATCGAGTGCCTGTCGAAGAAACAGCTATAGCACACATGAGTAAATGTTGTCGCACTGTCCAGCGCAACCAGAGATTACGATGCCATTACCATGACATTTCACTCGCAGTACCTTCCGACGCGACGTATAAAGCGGAACATATTCTCAAAGACGAGAGTAAAGATGTATACTTTGCATTTTGAGCATATCATTGACTTTACTTTCTGCAGACTGAAAGAAAAATATTTTGTTTGGGACCGTAGCAGTTGAGGAGGAATGGAAAGATTTGAAAGCAGCTCTTATTACTTATTCTTTACGTGTCGATCTCATCATCGACTTGCCGGCCGCGGTGGCGGAGCGGTTCTAGGCGCTTCAGTCCGGAACCGCGCGACTGCTACGGTCGCAGGTTCGAATCCTGCCTCGGGCATGGATGTTTGTGATGTCCTTAGGTTAGTTAGGTTTAGGTAGTTCTAAGTTTTAGGGGACTGATGACCTCCGATGTTAAGTCCCATAGTGCTCAGAGCCATTTTTCATCATCGTCTTTACTGTGTACATAGCTAACAAACATGTTTTGTCTGGGACCAAAACAGCTGAGCAGAATTGGAACAATCTGAATGAAGATCTCGTTACGATAACCGAGAAGGTCTGTGGGAAACCCAGAGGTACAAGGATATGGAAGGAAACTGCCTGGTAAATGGCAGAACAAGAATAACATGATAAGAAAATACTTCAGAGATCGCACTGAGTCACCATACAGAATCGCTAAGAATTAGCCACTTCCGGCGAACACGTTTCTCTTATGCCGATGATTTGGCATTAGTGAATTAAGTGAAACCTTTTAAAGATATTGAAAGTCATCTCATAGACGCACTGAGAGCGTTGAGCGTAATCCACTTCGTCCAAACTCAGTTAAAACTCAACTGTGCGCAAAATAAATGGGAGTCACTCTGGTCGTACTCTGACGTACAAGCAGCACTGCGAGAATACGAGAATGAAACTGATCCAGAAATAATATCCTCCGCAAGACCCTTGCTAGTGTGTGTCTGTGAGAGGGGATCTCGACGATAGACCCTGGGAACGACAGAAACAGCAACATGTTACAGTATTTCAGAGTTTGCGTGCACATCTGCTACGTATCTACCCGAACAAACAATGTTGACAAGAGAGTAAACGAAACGTGTTGGCCTATTACAGGATGGCTATAATCTACGCCACTTTTTTCAAGAACTCTACCAGTTCACAGGCATAGCGTCACTGGATGTTCGTCGTAAAGTGGTTGCCAATGCGAAGTGAACAAAGTAGACTTATCAGGAAACCAATCCATTATATGGGCACATTTCAGTGGCCCCTAGATTGAAGTCCAGAAGAAGTTCCACTAATACTACTTCCGTGCTGCAAGCAACAGCAGCTACAGCATGGATTAAAATCTGTGACTTTCTCGACTTGAGAACAACTCGAGCTGGCCACCTCATTCGTAAATCTCCCACTTGGACATGATAGTGTTGAGTTCAGTCAACCGTCTTCGATCTGGAATTAGGAGATCCAGGAGTAAGCGCCAGAAATGCCACTTCCCTGTGGATGGCGCCAGCTATGACTGCGATAAGAACACACTATGGAAAACCTTCTAGTCTGTCAACTATGCCCTGCATTTGCACAAAAGATGATGATCTGCTCTTGAATCCGAGCGTAGTTGACACTGCAAGATTTTGGGCGACAGTAGTGTAACTTAATAGGTCTTTCTCTCTATTGTTTTTAATGGTAATTATTGTGAACTGTATTTGCAGCTGACATGAATAAATAAAACAGAAGAACGATATAAGTGGTTTAACATGTGGATTGATGAATTCAGAGAGTGGAAAAGCAGGAAAAGCTGTATGGGCTGATGAAAAATAGAAAAAGTTGATGGCAACTTTTGTTCAGGATGTTAACACTGAATAATGAAAAGGACAGATTGCTACTCATCGTAAACATGACACGCTGAGCTGCTGTTTTCATAATACTGGATATTGGCACTGGCAACAGCTCATGTAATTTACGTAATTTCACGATGTAAGAAGCTTCGCGCTCGTGCAGTGCTACTATATTCTTACAGTGAAAAGGCTCACTTCTGACGATGAAGTGTACGCGTATGGGAAGATTTTTAAGTGTGACATACGTTGAAGCAAAATCTTTTGTGTTTTCACTTGATAATGGCCTTGAGGTCGAAGCTGCTGTTGTGAAACAATCTCTACAGTTAACAGCGAATCTGATGCAATTCTGTGCCGCACCAAGACACGAAAGCGGGACTTTTACCTCCGTCTTTCCACATTTGATAATGTTTTCAGTAGTGAGCTACAGTTCTTCCTGTAATTAAATTGTTTCGATTGTATACAGACTATGTGATCTTCTGACATAGGCTTTTGCTTTAATAAAGCCTCCTTTCCCATTACATTTATTACAGGACATGTAACCACAATCACTTCCGTTTTATCTTCTACATTTTCTTTTTTAAAATATGAAATGTATCTCTTTGAAATCATGTAAACTTATAACTTGCAGACATAGTTCAGAGCTGTATCAACAGGATGCTACAACTACTGCTCAGCCCTAAAGACGAAGAGGAAGAATTAAATGTCATTAAACAAGTAGCCATGGAAAACGGGTATAATGACCGTGATGTAATGAACCTTTATAACAGGCTAAATTCAAAACCACATGTCAAGAAGGAGGCAATAGATCCAAAGAGCAAGAAGTTTTTTGGTATGTCATAAAACAGCTCTTTTTCCGACAGGATTGCACAAGGTTACAGAAGAAGATTTCAAAAGAAAGGTTCAATTGCTTCTAGATTACGCCACGAAGTTGGCAAAAACAGCAACAAATATTTAGAGTCTAGCGCTTACAAGATCAACTGCCAAGACTGTGACAATTTGTATAGCAGTCAGACGGGGAGGAATTTCATGGCTCGTTGTAGAGAGCACACATACAGACAAAATAAGAGCGCTTTCGGCAGACCTGTGGATAAAGAAAAACTTGTGGGTCGAAGCATAGAGGATAATGGGGAAGTGTTGCATAAGGCACCAAAAGGACAATTACTGAATGTACTCGAGGGAATAGAATTTTACTTACACAGAAAACGCAACCGGAATTGCTGGTTAACTTGAATGCTTATTCTGATGTACTCAGAAACCTATTAGTTTGAGCAGCATCGAGAGCTGCAGCAGCTGGGTGTCCGGTCATGTGCGCCGACCACCAGCGGCGGGAGACTTTCTTCCGCAAGCTCTGCCACACGAAAACAACTTCATACAGAGAAGACACGAGGCGGCCCTACTGAGATTCCACTCCAGATGTATCAACGACTACCCAGATTTCAGTTACTAGTTGTTAATAACTTTGCACTTATGGCTATGTTTAAATTGTTTTGTCATGCTGAAATTTTTCGATTTGTGGATTTGATGTTACTTTTAAACTTTTATTCTGGCTTTTTCACAATTGTGTGTTATTTACTTTTCCAGGCTAGCAGCAACCCATTATTACTCTTTACAAGATTTATGTGGATTTTAACTATGGATCTAATTCCACATATCGTGTGTCAGTGTTTTATTGTCAGACGCTCTTTTTGCCACAAGAAATAATTTTAATTAATGATTACGCGTATCACGTTTTAAGTATTGAATTTACTATACTGGTCACTATTGCATCCTGGCTATAGTGCTCTCTGCTGCCCAAAGTTATTTGTATAAATACTGGACGCATGCAGGCCATCACCAGCACTTACTAGGTAAGTAAATGTATAGATTTTGACGTTGATGCCGACATCAGAACATTTTATGGTATGTATGGCTGGTATGCTTAGCTGCTACTCATGTAAATATTTCTTTAAATTTTCTTATGTATCACTAGGCCTGTTGTAGATTTTGCTTCAGCTAATCGAACTGAGCCGGCCAGAGTGACCGAGCGGCTTTAGGCGCTACAGTCTGGAACCGCGCGACCGCTACGGTCGCAGTTTCGAATCCTGCCTCGGGCATGGATGTGTCTGATGTCCTTAAGTTATTTAGGTTTAAGTAGTTCTAAATTCTAGAGGACTAATGACCTCAAAAGTTAAGTCCCATAGTGCTCAGAGCCATTTGAACCATTTTAATCGAACTGAGCTCGTTGCATCATTGTTTTTCTACACTGCCGGCCACCGTAAATGCAACACCAAGAAAGACAAGAGGTAGCACAACAAGATTTATTTTGTAGATAACATGTTGACCAAGTATCAAATGATTACGTTTACAGACGTCTGTGACATGTGGTTCCTGCCAAAATCAGTAGCCAGAGTAGCCGCCATTGTTGGAGATCACCGCTGCCACACGTCTCGGCATTGAGTCAAAGAGACGTTGGATGTGTTCCTGGGGTACAGCAACCCAAGCAGCTTCCACACGTTGCCAAAGATCATCTGGTGTGGCAGCTGGGGATGTAATCTGGGTCACTCTTTGAGCAACCATGGACCACATGTTTTCTATCGGCGAAAGATCCGGAGAGCGAGCCGGCCAGGGAAGCAATTCAAACTGGTTATTGACGAAGAACCTTTGGACAATGCGTGCCACGTGTGATCGCGCATTATCCTGTTGAAATATGGCTGTGGCCGAGCCCTGAAGGTAAGGAAGGACAACTGGCTCCAGCACCTCGGATATGTAGCGCCGGCCGGCTATTTAAAGTACCGGCAATGCGTACTAGAGGCGTGCGAGAGTAATATCCAATACCGCCCCATACCATAATACCCGGTGCAAGACCAGTGTGGCGGTGCATAATGCAGCTGTCCAGCATCCTCTCTCCACGGTGTCTCCACACTCGAATCCGACCATCGTGGTGCTGCAGACAGAAGCGTGCCTCGTCAGTAAAGGCAACGTCATTCCATTCTGCTGTCCACATCCGTCTGTCATCACACCATTGGCGACGGAGACGTCTGTGGTTCTGCGTCAATGGTAGACTAAGCAATGGACATCTTGCGGACAGACCACTCTGCTGTAAACGGCGTCGAATGGTACGCGCAGACACTGGATGATGCGTTACAGACGCAATGTGCTGTGCTATGGTTCGGGATGTCACTGAGCGATCCGTCACTGCCATGAGCACAATTTGCCTATCAGCACGTGCAGTGGTGCACCGAGGTGAATGCGATCGACCACGTCGGTCCGTCGTACCCTCCTGCATCCAACGGTCACATATCCGCATTACAGTTGTTTGGTTTCGTCCAACACGACTAGCGATTTCTCTGTATGATAATCCACAATCTCGGTAAGCCACTATCCTTCCTCTGTCGAACTCGGATACTTGATCAAAAGATGTTCGGTGTTGTCTAAGAGGCATAACTGATCGTCTTGTGAAACAACCACAAGGTAAACACACGTGCCGAACGTACACTCGTCGAAATTGCCAAGCCTCAAATGGCGCTATGAGGTGGCGCCACAGGCGCGCGTGATGTGCGTCTGCGCTGAATTTCTAATCAGTTGCATATCTCATCGCTGCAAACCCATGGTGTAAATTTCACTTGATTCGGATGCTTCCTTCAGGGTGTTGCATTTACGGTGGCCAGCAGTGTATTTGCAACGGACCTGAAGATGGGAGTAGCCCAAACCAGTAATTGTGAATTGCGAAATTTGTGTGATCAAGTAAAGCATCGTGTAAACTGCGTGCAGCGTCGTCGTTAGCAGGCTTGGATTGAGGCTCGTTCCTTGCCGTCTCACGGCATTATGACTGTGTCACTCTTCATGTGCAGTGTATACTCTTCGTTGGTGCCAATTACATACCACAGTTTCATTTGTTCGACGAACCGAAATGACTAATGATTCTGACTACACCATCAAACGTAATGGCGTGATCTGTGTTACGCAACGCACCGTTTTTACTGAAGTGTGGTTATCTTGTACAGTCGTATTATAGTAACTTTCTGATTTACATTCTTATAGTTAGGAGTGTTTTGTAAAATGGGTTTCCTCTATGTGTTTATATTTTTTATGTCTGAAGATGGCCACTACCTACCGAAGTTAATGACCTAATTACAAATAAACGTTGTGATCCAAGACTGGAATTATAATAAAACAAACATTTTGATGGATCACTGGAAAGTTTTCGTGACTGCGTCACAACTTGTACATGTAATAAAAACTGAATAGAAATTTGTAAATAAATAAAATAAAATAACTTACTAATGTTCGCCTTAGCAGGGCAGGGGCAAGCGTGTCTGCTTCTGTATTTAGGATCGAGATTTGACTCTCGGTACTGTTACAGATTTTTCCTTGTTGGGGAGACTGGAAACTGGAACGAGGTGCTCGGTGAGACGATTTGAGGAGCTGCTTGAGTGCGAAGTAGCGGCTCCAATGTGGGACAGCCGACACAGGCTAGGAGAGCATAGCGGCTATAATGACCACACAGCCCTCCCGACAGCACCCAATACCTCTCCTGCAGCCAGTACGTAGCGAAAGTGTACTTTAGGAACACATAGCTGAGTTAAAGATGAGTGAGTTAACAATCGAGCGTGCAGAGACGTTCAGTAGGAAGGTACTGTTCAGGAATGCAGCAGGGTTTCCAGCGTGTATCATTCATTGTACTGGAAAACTGAATCGCTTCACAAAGATATGCGTGTAGCGGAGAAACTTCTACCCACTCGGTGGCAAAACGTGACAGTAGATGCAATATTTAACTGCTCTGAAACGGTACACATTCTGTAAATGTGGGCTTTGTGAATTGTAACTTACTGCTGTCAAATCAGAAAATGTAAGATGGAGGCAAGCGACTTTACCGTCTTGTGTTTCCCCATTCTAAGAGATTACGTACATCGTAATCAATAGATGAGATGATCGTACTACTTTTGGTTGAACCACTGCGCCATCAGACAACCAATGGCCTCATATTACGGACGGTCGGGTTTGAACTCCCTTACGAGCCGTCCTGGTTGAGGCTTTTGTTATTATGCTTCAATAAATTTAGTTGAACGCCGGTACTGGGATTTAAGGCCAGGGCCAGTTCCTTGCCTCGTGCGTTTCAGATACGTCTAGTTCGCTTTCATTGATGACCTCGCTGTTGACCAAACGCCAAACGTTTATATAAATGTTTCCTTCCATTTATGTGCCAATTACTCTACTTTTTTCTATTATTCCTTACTGAGCGCTAAAGTGAGAATAGTTCTAGCAGTAGTAAGCTATTCACTATAGCAGTGAATTATAAGATGGACACTGCCTACCAACCAATCGTGCGACATTTCCTACAATATTGCCCAAATGTTTGGGACCCGTCTCAAGTGGGACTAAGCGGGGATAGAAAGCCTACAGAGAGAAGAGCAGCACGAAGGGTCACAGGTTTCTTTCATCCGTGGGGGAGTGTCAAAGAGAAAGATAGGCGCAAGCTATCGCGAGAAAACTTAAAAATGTTTCGGGGAACGGCTTCAAATGACGACTCACCGGATATAACCATCTGCGTACTGCTTCTGTATGGGGGGTGAGGACAAGATTAATTACAGAAGGCACAGAGGCATCTGAATAGTTATTCTTCCTGCTTTTCAGACGTCAGTGTAACGGAAAGAAGCGCTAAAGATTTTTGCAACGGGAGGCACCCTCTACCATGCACGTCACACTGGTTTACAATGGATGTAAATGTATGAAACTACATCACCAAGTGTAGCTGGAAAATAAAAGAAGCACAACGAGCAAAAAATACTTCAGAAGTCGAATAAATTTATTTATGTACACTTCAGTAATGATATATGGTAAATTTTATAAAGATTTTCGAGCATTTAAATCGCGGTTATGTGTTCTGAATTCTGGGTAATAGATAGATATCACAGATATAGGTGAGCAGGAACATCGCTATACTATCCTGCAAAGTGCAGTGTGTAAGCAGTAGAAGTACACTTATGTTCAAAAAAAACAGAACATCTTGAACGACTAGAGATAGCACATTCATATTCACAGGACACGTACATTAGTATGTTCTGCACAAATGATTAGCATGTCAGACAGCTCAGCCCAGCATATGTCCTGTTGAGTAGTAGCCACAGGGTCCGCCATGGGCCCTGTAACTTACTCTGTGCGTGATGGCATCGACGCGTATAAGATGCGAACTGCGTCCTGTGGTATAGCCATCCATGCTGCATACACATGGTTCTAAAATTAATCTGTGTTGGTTGACATTCCGTCACAGCGCTGCACCCGTCGTTCCACCATATCTCGCACATATTCGACTGATGATAAGACAGGTGATCTGGCAGGCTGGGGCAAAAGGCTGTTGGTGCATCAACATGTGGTCGTACATGGTCTTGCTGAAAAATGGCGTCTGGGGTGTTGTGCACTTGTCACGGTGCCCATTTGTGATTTGTGGTTATGACCAATAGCACCCCACACTATAATGATTTGGGTTAGCGCTGTATGTCTTGTGCGAATGCAGTCGCTGTGGTGTCTCTAGCCCTGTCTGCGGCGAACCGAAATGTGGACATCATTTTGAAACAAACGGAAACTGGCATCGTCAAAAAACATTATTTCATGCCATTCCTGTCCCCGGTGACATCATTTGACATACGATTGCCGTCTAGAATGTTTCTACACATTCGTCAAAGGTAGGCGGAGAAGTGGACGACGTGCAATTGTCCCATGCCACAATAAATGGCGACGGACTGTCACCCCTGATAGTGAACGAAGTCTTACACTGTACCACTTTTGCGACAGCGCCAAGGAGGACGCAGATCTGTCCTGAAATGCCATTATGATGAGGTGTCATCTTCTCGGGTGATTGTCTGGGTGATGTGACGTGACCCATCTCGTCCTGTTCTACGGCCTTCCGTGAACCATTCTGCATACGTCCGTTGTCTTTGAATCATCCTGCACATCTGTACAAGCCACACTCATCCATTAGCATCTGTTTGTAGTGACGAGAGCCACAGGCACATTTTACCGGTAGATGGTGCTGCGCCGCGATAGCAAAGTTGACCTTGAACCCTCCTGCCGAGATGGTTCAATGTTTTCATTTACGCAGAACATAATAATGTACATCTCCTGTAAATCCGAATGTCCTATCTCTGATTGTTCAAAGTGTTCTATTTTTTCTGAAAGTGAACGTATTTAGGTGAAATGAGACATAAAAACTTTCTTGTACATTTGGACTGGACCGAGACTCGAACTGGGAATCTCACCTCTCATGGGCAATTCTCTTACCGACTTCTTTTTCTATCTGTTTTTTCGTCGTATTTCCTCTGTGGATGTTCCAGGATACCTCTCAAATTCCTTCCATGAATACTGTACTCATTCTTTTAATTACACAGGGTGGCCAATAATAAGTGTCCTTTACGTAGAAAGAAATTAACTGACGTAACTGTATCGTTTTATGAGATAATTTGTTATTTTTACTTAAATTTCTTCTCAATTCTTTCCACCAAACCCAGTAACCCGGCTAAGCTATCCGGCCCAGAGTCAGGGCCTGCCCCCAGCGCTTCATATCTGCCAGCACCTCTCTCCTACCTTGAAACCTCCCCTACCTTTCCTTCCTTGCAGGTGTGTTCATTCCGCAAGGTACGCAGGTGAACTATTCTGAAAACTGGAAGGTAAGAGAAAGGTATAGGCGAAAGACGAACGGCGAGAGGAGGCCGTGAGACGTCCTCATGTAGCCATTTTGAGTATTATCTGCGAAAGGCAAGGTTCCGAGTTCGAGTCTCGGTTCAGGTAACTGATTTAAACAACCAGGAAATTTCGAAACGGTGCACACTTCACTGCAGAGTGAAAGGCACATTTTGGAATGAACGGTCTTGATAAACGTCTACGTCTGCTTACATACTCCGCATACCACCGTGTGGGGCATGGAGGAGGAATCCTTGTACCACTACTAGTCACTCGCGACTGTCTGCAAACATCCATGCGAGACCTCATTTCTCTTCTCTTCGTCATATTTACGCGAAATGTAAGTTGGCGGCAATAGACCCATTCAGCAGGCAGCTTCAAATGCTGGTTCTCTAAATTCTCTCATTAGTGTTTTGTGAAAAAAATGTCGTATCCTCTCCAAAGATTCACATCAGAAGTCACGAAGCATTTCCGCAATACTCGAGTGTTGGTCGAAGCTGTCGGAGACACATCTAGCAGCGCGCCTCTAAATCGTTTCGATGTGTTCCTATAATACGATCTGGTGGAGATCCAAGCACTCGGGCAGTACTCCAGAACGGATTGCACAAGAGTTCTAAATGCGGTCTCCTTTACAGATGGTCCGCAGCTCGTGGTCGTGCGGTAACGTTCTCGCTTCCCGTGCCCGGGTTCCCGGGTTCGATTCCCGGCGGGGTCAGGGATTTTCTCTGCCTCGTGATGACTGGGTGTTGTGTGATGTCCTTAGGTTAGTTAGGTTTAAGTAGTTCTAAGTTCTAGGGGACTGATGAGCATAGATGTTAAGTCCCATAGTGCTCAGAGCCATTTGAACCTTTACAGATGAGCCACACTTTCCTATAACTGTTCCAATAAACCAAAGTCGACTATCCGTATTCTCTGCAACCATCCTCACGCGCTCGTTATATCTCCTATTGCGTTGCAACGTTACGTCTAGACATTTAATCGACGTGACTGCGTCATGCAGCACACTATTGATGCTGTATAGGAACATTAGGGATTGTTGAAAACGAGTTGTAACATGGCAGCTAAGCGTTTTCAGGCCCATAACATAATTTCTTCTTCTACGTGTGACTGTCTGTCCTGCAATTTGTGACCTACATTTTTGTTACGCCCTGTATGTGTCAGTTCCAAAATTTCTGAGTTAATATTCATGGCATAAAGTAACACGTATGCTAAGAGCTACGAAAATGGCTAGGATGTCTAAATAATTACCAGCTGTGTTTAACACGGGGTGCTTTATAGCTTCTGGCCCACGTCGGTAGGCTTGAAGGCAGTCTTTACGTGTAGAACATGGTAATCAGGTGAAGTCACCCTTTCACAAGCTGATTGTACTTGTTGCCGAAAAATTTTACAAGTGGGGCTCTCAAAGGTGAGAAAGGGAAAACAGAAAAAATGACAGAGAATTCGACAGCCCGACTGTATGTGGAAATAGCTGAAAGAAACAGCGGTCCTCCCACTTGCAATTAAACACCCACAGTATGCAACTCTGTTCAAATGGCTCTGAGCACTATGGGACAACGTCTGAGGTCATCAGTCCCCTAGAACTTAGAACTACTTAAACCTAACTAACCTAAGGACATCACACACATCCATGCCCGAGGCAGGATTCGAACCTGCGATCGTAGCAGTTGTGCGGTTCCGGACTGAAGCGCCTAGAACCGCTCGGCCACCGCGACCGGCTTGCAATTCTGTGTTCACAGCCGAGTGCTAAGTTAAATACTGGTAATGGTCTATACACATTTCAATTTTATATCGTGTAAATTTTGATGGCACTCTTATCTATAGTTTTTACAGTCACTTGCAAGGCACAAGTAAGTTACTTCTCAAATTGTCAGACGATTTCTTTTCAAATGGTGGATGAAGGTATTTCAAAAATGTGTTACACTTGTTGTCCCTCCCACTCTAAGACTAAAGTGCAACATCAGCGGCGCGTTGTCGGAAGAAAGTACATGGTTCTGGGCTTCTAGCAGACATGCTTCTGCTGCTGTGCGGATAGCAAATGTATCACAGTGTGTGAGTGACTTGGCGCGGCAACTGGAAACACACTCCAAAGCTGAAGTAGACGTGACAGTTCAGTTCTTGTAAGCGGAACGTCCAAATTGAACACAAGTACATGGTGAAATTCTGCCGGTGTGTGGACTAAACGCAATGTCGCATACAGCCGTAGTGAAATGTTGCCAACAAGTTGACCGAAGTCACACAACAGCGGGTGATGCTGATCGAGAAGGAAGGCCATCTACATCGATCGCAGAGGACAGGTCCAGGGTATCGAGGAACTGATCCGCAGTAATCGCACATTTCCCGACGATGAGGTCGTTCATACACAGGTTATCGAATCGATCCCTGACCAAGGAGCGGATTTGTGCCGTCCAGGGATTGAACGATTGGTAGGACGCTCCGGCCGTTTTTATGGAGACTTGATGACTATGTTGAAAAACAGCGTCATGTATTTGAGTCGCTTTGAACTAAAGTGCAGCATTCAATAAAGAGTACTTTGTCCGCCATAATAATGTGTAACTTCCAGGGGATGGACAAAAATATGGAAACACCGAGAGAAAGGTATACTTGAACACAAATTCTGATGCTAACAAAGCTACCAGGATGCACTGTTGTATCTGACGAGCAGCACCCGTCGAGTGTCCTAAATACGCTGCAAGTGTCAGTCACGGTCAGAACACTGTTATGTTTATTGGTAAATGCATTACGTCAGAGCTCAGTGCTTTCGAGCCTGGGCAAATTGTTGGTGCTCGTATGGTAGGTTGTCCTGCATCTTAGGTAGCCGAAGTGTTTGGCGCTTCCGCATACAGGGAAAGCAGAAGCATGTCATCCGCAGACGAAACGGTGTTGAGTGATTGTGACGGTCGGTCAGTGAAGAGAATTGTGACAAAAAATGAGAGCACGCCTGAACTGAATGTCGTACTCGTAAACTCTGGCAGCTCCAAAACAACGCGAAGGGAGCTGTGTAAGCTGGGAATTGCAGGGTCAGCTGGAATTCTAAAAGTATCTATCAGTGATGCAAATGTAAGTGATACGAGAATGTGGTGCCGGACCCATGAAACCTGGCCTATGGACCCACTGAGGAAAGTCATTTCCTTGGATGAGCCTTCTTTCAGACTCTTTCCAATTTCTGACCGAGTTTACGTCCCAAGAGTGAAACTTGTGGCGGTAAGGGGAGGGGGGGGGGGGGGGGGGGTAGCCATGTCGTGGTATTCCACGGGCCGCATGGTTACTATGCGAGGTCGCATTACCGTCAAGCATTGCATGACCATTTTGGCTGATTAAATCCATTCAATGGTACAATCTTTCTCGATGCCGTCTTTCAAGACGACGGGGCTACTAGTTATGCAGGTGGCATCGTCCAGGACTGGTTTAGTCAGCACGAACATGTATTGTCGCGCCTCCCCGGGCATCAGAGTCACCAGATATCAATATTATTCAGCCCCCGTGGTCTGCTTTGCAGATAAAGGTGTGTGACTGCTTTCCACATCTCCTCCCCCCCCCCCCCCCCCCCAACAACTTTACCTGAACTTTCCACTATCTTGCAGGAAGAACTGTATAACAGTCCCTTGAAAACCATTATTTAACCATTCCGAGACGACTGGAAACCGTTTTGAATGCTAAAGGTTTCCTTACTCTAAATGTGTTGTGTCTGTGTTTCTCACATATTTTTATCCATCCCCTGTACCTTTTGAAGTCCCCATGTATTCCTCTGAATTAAAGTTTCTTGTAAGTTACGATAAAGTCATGTACGAAGCACTTACGCAAGCAAATTAATATTAGGCCTATTGTATTAAAATATTTTATCGACTTACCTTTTTATTACGATGTAAATGTAAATGTCGTGTGACTAGGGCCTGCCGTCGGGTAGACCGCTCGCCTGGTGCAAGTCTTTCGATTTTACGCCACTTAGGCGATTTGCGCGTCGATAGGACTGAAATGATGATGATTAGAACAACACAACACCCCGTCCCTGAGCGGAGAAAATGTCCGACCCATGTGGGAATCGAACCCAGGCCCTTAGGACTGACATTCTCTCGCGCTAACCACTCAGCTACCGGGGGCGGACTTTATTGCAATGAATAGTACGCTGTGAGGTCACATTAATGTCACCATTCACAGAGGGAGACAGCACTGCAGTTCCTTCTCTAAATCCTCGCAGGAACGAAAAAATGGCTGACATCGAAATAAGTGTCCAAGGAATAGAAAAGCAACTGAAATCACTCAATAGACTGAAGTCCACTGTACCTGACGGGATACTAATTCGATTTTACACAGAGTACACTAAAGAACTTTCCCCCATTCTAACAGCCGTGTACCGCAAGTCTCTAGAGGAACGGGAGGTTCCAAATGATTGGAAAAGAGCACAGGTAGTTCCAGTTTTCAAGAAGAGTCGTCGAGCAGATGAGCAAACCTATGGGTCTATATCTCTGACGTCGATCTGTTGTAGAATTTTACATGTTTTTTGCTCGCGTATCATGTCATTTCTGGAAACAAAGAATCTACTCTGCAGGATTCAACATGGATTCCGGAAACAGCGATCGTGTGAGGCCCAACTCGCTTTATTGGTTCATGAGACCCAGAAAATATTAGATAGAGGCTCCCAGGTAGATGCCATTTTCCTTGACTTCCGGAAGGCGTTCGATGCAGTTCCGCACTGTCGCCTGATAAACAAAGTAAGAGCCTACGGAATATCAGACCAGCTGTGTGGCTGGATTGAAGAGTTTTTAGCAAACAGAACACAGGATGTTGTACTCAATGGAGAGACGTCTACAGACGTTAAAGTAACCTCTGGCGTGCCACAGGGGAGTGTTATCGGACCATTGCTTTTCACAATATATATAAATGACCTAGTAGATAGTGTCGGAAGTTCCATGCGGCTTTTCGCGGATGATGCTGTAGTATACAAAGACGTTGCAGCATTAGAAAATTGTAGCGAAGTGTAGGAAGATCTGCAGCGGATAGGCACTTGGTGCTGGAAGTGGCAACTGACCCTTAACGTAGACAAATGTAATGTATTGCGAATACATAGAAAGAAGGATCCTTTAATGTATGATTATATGATAGCGGAACAAACACTGGTAGCAGTTACTTCTGTAAAATATCTATGAGTATGCGTACGGAACGATTTGAAGTGGAATATCATACAAAATTAATAGTTGGTAAGGCGGGTGCCAGGTTGAGATTCATTGGGGGCGTTCATAGAAAATGTAGTCCATCAACAAAGGAGGTGGCTTACAAAACACTCGTTCGACCTATACTTTAGTATTGCTCATCAGTGTGGGATCCGTACCAGGTCGGGTTGATAGAGGAGACAGAGAAGATCCGAAGAAGAGCGGCGCCTTCCGTCACAGGGTTATTTGGTAAGCGTGATAGCGTTACGGAGATGTTTAGCAAACTCAAGTGGCAGACTCTGGAAGAGAGGCGCTCTGCATCGGGGTGTAGCTTGCTGTCCAGGTTTCGAGAGGGTGCGTTTCTGGATGAGGTATCGAATATATTGCTTCCCCCTACTTATACCTCCCGAGGTGATGACGAATGTAAAAGTAGAGAGATTCGAGCGTGCACGGAAGCTTTCCGGTAGTCGTTCTCCCCTCGAATCATACGCGGCTGGAACAGGAAAGGTAGGTAATGACAGTAGCACGCAAAGTGCCCTCCGCCACACACCGTTGGGTGGCTTGCGGAGTATAAATGTAGATGTAGATTTAGATGTGTCACAAGCCTGAATCACTACCTTTTGGGGCTCGGACTACTGCGAGGCGTGGAGATATAAAGTGAATGAGATTCAGGAAAGTACCGACAGAGATGTGGAGTAGCCTGAACTAGCTGGCCCCACAGATACTTAACTGGCTTGAAACCCGGGTGTTTGTGGCCAAGGCAGTACTGTAAACTCATCCTGGTGCACTTCTAACCACACACGTACAATATGCACTGTGTGACACGTTGCATTATCCTGCTGGTATATGCCATCGTACCGAAGAAAAACATACTACACGTGGGGGTGGACGTGGACACTGAGGATAAATGCTCTTCTTGTCTAGACTCTAGCGACGACTGTTGCAAGGTGAACAAAATAATATTGGGTATTGGGCTGCGTCGTTGTGAATCACTAAAATAACTAAATTTCTCGGAACAGGACTGCAGCAGTTCCGTCGAAACGTAAACAGTTTATTTGTTTTAGTAGTTTACAATGACACTGCTCAATACCTAAATTATTTTATCATATGGACGCCGGCTGTGGAAGCCTACGAACTTGTATTGCTGCAAGGTGTTTGCTTTCAGATGTTTCACGCCGATGGAGCATAAAATGGCTCTAAGCACTATAGGACTTAACATCGGAGGTCATCAGTCCCCTAGACTTAGAACTACTTAAACCTAACCAGCATAAGGACGTCACACACATCTATGCCCGAGGCAGGATTCGAACCTGCGGCCGTAGAAGCCGCGTAGTTCCGGACTGAAGCACCTAGAACCGCTCGGCCACAACGGCCGGCGTGATGGAGCATAAAAAGTGATTCGTCTTAAAAGGCCACCTGTTTCCACTCATTAGACATCCAGGTGCTGTACCGGCAAGCAAATTCCAGCCTTCGTCACCGACGAGCAGCAGTCAGCAGGGGTGCACGAACCAGGCGCCTGCTGCAGAGATCCAAGCGCAGCAACGTGAGCTGAACCATCGTTGAGGACACCTTGGTTCATTTCGGCAATCAGTTGCTCAGTTGCTCAACCGTTTCACGTGTATTTGCCTGTACACATCTTCGCAGCCGTCATTGATCCCTGTTGTGTATGGTCTGTTGCCTCAGCGTCGATTTTTGAAAGCACCATTTTGGAATGCACGGTATACCTTCATCACAACGTATCGGAAATGCTTTTACTCTTGCCCCGAAATCCAATGACCATACCCTTTTCGTTGTCAGACAAATCGCTACGTTTCCGCTTTACAACAACGACTGACTGCTTTGCGCCTACACCGCACACACTTTATGTTTCCTCCACTGATAGTAATGCAACCAGCCACCTCTGTGTAGTTATTATACGAGGTGTGGTTTTTAAGTAAGTACCGTTTCGAAATTAAAAAAAGACGTGCTAAGGTATCTCAACAATTTTATTTTTACTTGAAAGCCTGTACCTTAATCTACGCACTGACGCCATTACAGTCTGATTCTTGCTTGTTTACGTTGTGTACTGACTGTTTAAGATGCCTCCGATCATCGTGAGTCCCGCCGACTGTGAAGTACGGGCTGTTATAAGATTTCTTAGTGCTAAAGGCCTAAAAGCGATCGATATTCATCGTGAGATCTGTGCAGTTTAAAGAGATAACATTATGAGTGATGGAATGGTAAGAAAGTGGGTGAGAGCATTTAAACATGGCCACATAAATGTGCATGATGAACAACGGGGTGAGCGCCCTTCAGTCGTTAATGAAAGTTTGGTGCAGGAAGTGGACAATAAGGTGAGAGAAAACAGACGCTTTACCATTTCCTCCTTGCGGGATGACTTTCCTAATGTTCCTCGTAGTGTCTTGTATGGCATTGTGTCCGAGCACTTGAATTACCGAAAATTGTGCGGACGCTGGGAACCGAAAATGTTGAATGATGTGCACAAAACCAAACGTTTAGACAGTGCATTGACTTTCCTTGAGCGGTACCACAACGACGGTGATAATTTCTTACGCCAAATTGTTACGGACGATGAAACATGGGTGGCCTACGTCACACCAGAATCAAAGCAACAGTCAATGGAAGTTGAGCAAGGGCATCGTTTTGCTGCAAGACAATGCCCGCCCGCATGTGGCGAATCGGACCAAAGATCTCATCACATCTTTTCGATGGGAAACTCTAGATCAGGATTTCCAAAGCTTTTCAGCTGGCGGACCCCTTCTTCAGTCGAAAATCCATGGCGAACCCCTAGTCAGTCAAGAGCACAGTAACTTTGAATTCCAGAGCGAAACGCATGGGAACTGAAAGCTTCTTAACGCAAGTGCCATGTTCCCAATGACCCCTCTGCCCCCCCCCCCCCGCCCCCCCTCCCCGAAGTATCAATAGTTTAGAGGTGAATGCAAACAACTTGAAATTAACGATCCAATGTGAAATCCCACTGTATCTAGACACTTACTAGTGGATTTAGTCCCTTTGTTCATCACACTATAGCCTGATTAAAATTACATGGTAATTGACATTTCACACTTGGAGCTGCCTTCCTACAAGAGCAACCAACGTTATGTCCAAACTGTTCGCTGTTGACAAGCTGCCGCTTGTGGTCTGTTCACTTCCACTGTTTGGCTACTGTTGTGTAAGGAGCATGAATATTTCGTAACAGTCGTGTGTGTGGAAAAATGTTAAAATGTATGAAAAGTCTAACTTAACTGCTGAGGTCATCAGTCCCTAGTCTTACACACCACGGCCGGCCGCAGTGGCCGAGCGGTTCTAGGCGATACAGTCTGGAACCGCGCGACCGCTACGGTCCCAGGTTCGAATCCTGCCTCGGGCATGGATCCTTAGGTTAGTCAGGTTTAAGTAGTTCTAAGTTCTAGGGGACTGATGACCACTGCAGTAAGTCCCATAGTGCTCAGAGCCATTTGAACCTTACACACTACTAACCTAAGTTTAACTTCCACTAAGGACAACACACACACACACACACACACACACACACACACACACACACACATGCCCGAGGGAGGACTTGAACGTTCGGCGGGAGCGGCTGCGCAGTCCACGACGATATGGCGCCTTACACCGTGCGGCCATTGCGCGCGGTTGTGAAGAAAAGAGTCAGACCCATGATTCGGGATACGAACACATCATGAAAGAAAAGAGGCCAAGTAATTGCCTTTAAAGGGCTATTGTGACATATGTTGTGCAATGTGTGGGAATACATTCACCCAGTTTACATGCGTTTCCAAAATCGGATTTCGTAAGCCGACGTCCCAGTTGCGTTTTTGGTTGGTCAGGTAAACTCTTCAAAATCGATTCTGGAAATTTCCTTTTATAAAGCCGCTTTCCAGTTCCACAATCGATTTTCGTGCCCATCTAAACAGCTCGGAAAATCTAGTTATTTTTACGTCTTTGCATATCTACTGAATGGCACCTGTTAGTCCATAGCCGGCAGCTAGTAGGAAAAGCAAAGGCTGCTTGGGAATACGACCTGAAATGAAAGTACACATGTTTTTCACACGAAAAAAAGTGATGAATTTGTTTTTCACATTTTTATTCAATAATTTCACTCATTATCTTACACGATTTGGTGAAAGGTGGCCGCGAACGCCCTGGAAAGAGCCGGCGGACCCCTAAGAGGTCCGCGGACCACACGTTGGGAAGCCCTGCTCTAGATCATCCTCCGTACAGCCCCGATCTTGCACCCAGTGACTACCATCTGTTCCTGCACTTGAAGAAACACCTGGGCGGTCAGCGCCTTCAAGACGATGACGAAGTCAAAACAGTGGTGATGCAGTGGTTAACAAGTCAGGCGGCAGATTTCTATGAGGAGGATATTCAAAAACTGGTACAACGGTATGACAAGTGCCTCAATATTGACGGAAATTATGTAGAAAAGTGGATTAAGGTACACATGTAAAAAAAAATTTTTGAGGTATCTTAGCACGTATTTTTTTAATTTCTAAACGGTACTTACGGTACTTGGAGCACGTGAGGCAATACAGACCCTACGACTTATCTTAGAAGAAAGATTAAGGAAAGGCAAACTTACGTTTCTTGCATTTGTAGACTTAGAGAAAGCTTTTGACAATGTTGATTGGAATACTCTCTTTCAAATTCTGAAGGTGGCAGGGGTAAAATACAGGGAGCGAAAGGCCATTTAGAATTTGTACAGAAAGCAGATGGCAGTGATACGAGTCAAGGGGTATGAAAGGGAAGCAGTGGTTTGGAAGGGAGTGAGACAGGGTTGTAGCGTCTCTCTGATGTTATTAAATCTGTATATTGAGCAAGCAATAAAGGAAACAAAAGAAAAATTTGGAGTAGGTATTAAAATCCATGGAGAAGAAATAAAAACTTAAAGGTTCGCCGATGACATTGTAATTCTGTCAGAGACAGCAAAGGACTTGGAAGAGCAGTTGAACGGAATGGACAATGTCTTGAAAGGAGGATATAAGATGAACATCAACAAAAGCAAAATGAGGATAATGGAATGTAGTCAAGTTAACTCAAGTGATGCTGAGGGATTTAGATTAGGAAATGAGACACTTAAAGTAGTAAATGAGTTTTGATATTTGGGGAGCAAAATAACTGCTGATGGTCGAAGTAGGGAGGATATAAAATGTAGACTGGCAATGGCAAGGAAAGCGTTTCTGAAGAAGAGAAATTTGTTAACATCGAGTACAGATTTAAATGTCAGGAAGTCGTTTCTGAAAGTATTTGTATGGAGTGTAGCCATGTATGGAAGTGAAACGTGGACAATAAATAATTTAGACAAGAAGAGAATAGAAGCTTTCGAAATGTGGTGCTACAGAAGAATGCTGAAGATTAGATGGGTAGATCACATAACTAATGAGGAGGTATTGAATAGAATTGGGGAGAAGAGGAGCTTGTGGCACAACTTGGCTAGAAAAAGGGATCGGTTGGTAGGACATGTTCTGAGGAATCGAGGGATCACCAATTTAGTATTGGAGGGCAGCGTGGAGGGTAAAAATCGTAGAGGGAGACAAAGAGGTGAATACACTAAGCAGATTCAGAGGGATGTAGGCTGCAGTAGGTGTTGGGAGATGACGCAGCTTGCACAGGATAGAGTAGCATGGGGAGCTGCATCAAACCAGTCTCAGGACTGAAGACTACAACAACAACAACTTACTTCAAAAACACGCCTCGTACGTTGACACGGAAAATAGGTGGTGGTCACATTAATGTGACTGTTCAGTGTATCTATAGGACATTAAAACTGGCGGTGCTGGTAAGCTGAATTGGGGTGGGAACGAGAGACGGAAAGTATGACACTTCCCAGAACCGAATCCCGGACCAGCGGATGCAAGCAGGTGGGTGAGGGGCGTGGGTGCGACGCCAACAGGACACCGCCTTTCGTGAATGACGGTGGTGATGAGCAAGTAAAAGTTGAAGCACCGCGGCGGGACGCTACAGCAGGACTGGGCTGGGCGCTCTCGTGTTACGCGGTGGCCAGAAGAGGCGCGGGGAAGCCCCTGCGAGCCTGCTGCTGCGGCCTGCGCCGGCTTCTATCATGGCCCGGCCTGCAGCCCAGGGTCCTCAGCCGGCGCGGCGGGTGGGTCCCGCGCCCCGGCCGCTGGCCGGCCGTCTTGGTATCGCTCAAATATTGACGAACCTTTTAGCGGATCGCCTAATGGCGTCGACTCCGCCCGTGCAAGGCGGCGGCGAATGCCCCCTGGCGTCGCATGTGGGCCGCACCTCCTTGGACAGCCAGCGGCGCCGGAAGCCTCTCGCCTTCGACCCACAGTGGTCCAGAAGACAGGCCAACCGGTTTTAATATTTTTTGTGGGATCCGAAATTTAAAAACCTCTCTCACTGCGGCCTGATTTAGCTTCACTGTTCAGGATAGTAAAAAACATGCGAATATTAAGGGAATTTCCATTCACAAAGCAGCCTTATCACATTCACACAGTTCAATACTGTTCTATCCTGATTAAATTGAGCTTAACTAAAATTCCATAAGACAGTCAAGCAATTTCGAAGTCTCGGTACGACGAAAATTGTCAGTCGATCTCCTGAAAAAATTTGTAGGAATTATTAACTTTGTAAGTAGGCTGTTTAGGTTTTTATATTGGTAACGCCACGTAGCGCTCTGTATGAAAATCACTGGCTGTGCTGTGTGCAGTCTGTGGCTGGTTTGCATTGTTGGAATTTGCTATTGTAGTGTTGGGCAGTTGGCTGTTAACAGCGCGTAGCGTTGCGCAGTTGTGAGCCGCAAGCAGTGGTGCACGTGAGGAGTGATATTGCGGAGTTTTGATAGCGGATGATCTGGACAGAGACAGTAAATCTGTAAGACTGGATATCATGAACTGATACATATATATTATGACTTTTGAACACTATTAAGGTAAATACATTGTTTGTTCTCTATGAAAATCTTTCATTTGCTAACTATACCTATCAGTAGTTAGTGCCTTCAGTAGTTTGAATCTTTTATTTAGCTGACAGTATTGGTGCTCGCTGTATTGCAGTAGTTCGAGTAACGAAGATTTTTGTGGGGTAAGAGATTCATGAAATGTATGGGTTAATGTCAGTCAGGGCCATTCTTTTATAGGGATTACTGAAAGTCAGATTGCGTTGCGCTAAAAAATATTGTGTGTCAGTTTAAGCACAGTCATGTATAATTTTTCTAAGTGGACGTTACAACTTTCGGTGGTCACATGGGGAATACCGGAGATCTGCTGCTAAGACCGTGTTAGCCCATTTCTTGAAAGTAATAAACAGGATATCTTGAGCGTACAAAACGGCAGGTTCGTCCAGTGTAAATCAGACGTTCCCCACTGATCCCGTGCAACACAGCGTAGTAAGCAGGCATTGTCAATAATAATCAGTTAAATAATACACGAACACACTTACTTTAGTTTAGTTCATGTATTAAATTCCTTCTCCTACAGAATCCCATCAAGATGGCGACTAGCTCAACAATACATACATATACATCTTCGTTCTTTCACGGCCAATCGGCAAGATCTGAATCTTCCTTTTCATAAGAGAAAACATAGATAGCAGAGAAGCTATTCCATGGAGTAAATGCACGCTCCAAGGAATAATAGGGCTTGAAACAACTTTGCATTGATAATCATCGTATTTTAAACTTTAGGAATCGGTAAGATAAGGAGAGATATTTCGAGATATGTACTGAGTTATATAATCTATAAAATTTCTGAAAATATCGCGGAGAGACCGCTGCAAGAGACATTACACGGTGTCGCAAACGTAACGCTTCGACGGAGAGATCACACGCGGAATCTGAATTTTTTGGATATAACAGACAAATCAAATTAACTACGTCGGTCTCTATTAATATCTTTCACGAAATGTCTTTATCCAAAGCTGTTTCACAGAGGAAGACTGCACTGTAGTTCCTTCTCTAGATTGTCGCACAGATGACAAAATGGTAGATATCGAAATAGACGACAGGGGGATAGAGAAACAATTAAAATCGCTCAAAAGAGGAAAGGCCGCTGGACCTGATGGGATACCAGTTCGATATTACACATAGTACGCGAAGGAACTTGCCCCCCTTCTTGCAGCGGTGTACCGTAGGTCTCTAGAAGAGTGTAGCGTTCGAAAAGATTAGAAAAGGGCACAGGTCATCCCCATTTTCAAGAAGGGACGTCGAACAGATGTGCAGAACTGTAGACCTATATCTCTAACGTCGATCAGTTGTAGAATTTTGGAACACGTATTATGTTCGAGTATAATGACTTTTCTGGAGACTAGAAATCTACTATGTAGAAATCAGCATGGGTTTCGAAAAAGACGATCGTGTGAAACCCAGATCGCGCTATTCGTCCACGAGACTCAGAGGGCCATAGACACGGGTTCCCAGGGAGATGCCGTGTTTCTTGACTTCCGCAAGGCGTTCGATACAGTTCCCCAAAGTCGCTTAATGAACAAAGTAAGAGCATATGGACTATAAGACCAATTGTGTGATTGGATTGAAGAGTTCCTAAATAACAGAACGCAGCATGTCATTCTCAATGGAGAGAAGTCTTCCGAAGTAAGAGTGATTTCAGGTGGGCCGCAGGAGAGTGCCGTAGGATCGTTGCTATTCACAATATACATAAATGACCTTGTGGATAACATCAGAAGTTCACTGAGGCTTTTTGCGGATGTTGCTGTGGTAAACCGAGAAGTTGTAACAATGGAAAATTGTACTAAAATGTAGGAGGATCTGCAGCGAATTGACGCATGGTGCAGGGAATGGCAATTGAATCTCAATGTAGAGACGTGTAATGTGCTGCGAATACACAGAAAGAAAGATCCCTTATCATTTAGCTACAATATAGCAGGTCAGCAACTGGAAGCAGTTAATTCCATAAAATATTTGGGAGTGCGCAATAGGAGTGATTTAAAATGGAATGATTATATAAAGTTGATTGTCGGTAAATCAGATGCCAGACTGAGATTCCTTGGAAGAATCCTAAGGAAATGCAATCCTAAAACACAGGAAGTAGGTTACAGTACGCTTGTTCGCCCACTGCTTGAGTACTGCTCAGCAGTGTGCGATCCGTACCAGATAGGGTTGATAGAAGAGATAGAGAAGATCCAACGGAGAGCAGCGCGCTTCGTTACAGGGTCATTTAGTAATCGCGAAAGCGTTACGGAGATGATAGATGAACTCCAGTGGAAGACTCTGCAGGAGAGACGCTCAGTAGCTCGGTACGGGATTTTGTTGAAGTTTCGAGAACATACCTTCACCGCGGAGTTAAGTAGTATATTGCTCCCTCCTAGGTACATCTCGCGAAGAGACCATGAGGATAAAATCAGAGAGATTAGAGCTCAAACAGAGGCATACCGACAATCCTTCTTTCCACGAACAATACGAGACTGGAATAGAAGGGAGAACCGATAGAGGTACTCAAGGTACCCTCCACCACACACCGTCAGGTGGCTTGCGGAGTATGGATGTAGATGTAGATGCAGAAGCGTTCTGTGTGTTTCTGTGCCCATCTCCCTGTGGATCAGTGGTTTCACGGGTATTTTCGTTCCTGATGTGGCCAGTGTTGCATCTTATGCAACATTTCGCTACAGATTGGTTACTAATTTTCAGTTGTTAAAATACACTACTGCCCATTAAAATTGCTACACCACGAAGATGTATTGCTGCAGACGCGAAATTTAACCGACAGGAAGAATATGCTGTGGTATTCAAATGATTAGCTTTTCAGAGCATTCACACAAGGTTGGCGCCGGTGGCGACACCTACAACGTGCTGACATGAGGAAAGTTTCCAACCGATTTCTCATACACAAGCAGCAGCTGATCGGCGTGCCTGGTGAAACGCTGTTGTGATGTCTCGTGTAAGGAAGAGAAATGCTTACCATCACGTTTCCGACTTCGATAAAGGTCGGATTGTAGCTTATCGCAATTGCGGTTTATCTTATCGCGACATTGCTGCTCGCGTTGGTCGAGATCCAATGACTGTTAGGAGAATATGGAATCGGTGAGTTCAGGAGTGAAATACGGAACGCCGTGCTGGATCCCAACGACCTCGTATCACTAGCAGTCGAGATGACAGGTATCTTATCCGCATGGCTGTATCGGATCGGGCAGCCACGTCTCGATCCCTGAGTCAAGAGATGGGGACGTTTGCAAGACAACAATCATCTACACAAACAGTTCGACGACGTTTGCAGCAGCATGGACTATCAGCTCGGAGACCGTGGCTGCGGTTACACTTGACGCTGCATCACAGACAGGAGCGCCCGCGATGGTGTACTCAACGACGAACCTGCGTGCACGAATAGCCAAACGGCTTTTTTTCGGATGAACCCAGGTTCTGTTTACAGCATCATGATGGTCGCATCCGTGTTTGGCGACATCGCGGTGAACGCACATTTGAAGCGTGTATTCGTCATCGCCATACTGGCGTATCACCCGGCATGATGGTATGGGGTGCCATTGGTTACACGTCTCGGTCCCCTCTTGTTCGCACTGACGTCACTTTGAACAGTGGACTTTACATTCTAGATGTGTTACGACCCGTGGCTCTACCCTCCATTCAATCCCTGCGAAACTCTACATTTCAGCAGGATAATGCACGACCGCATGTTGCAGGTCCTGTCCTGGCCTTTCTGGATACAGGAAATGTTCGACTGCTGCCCTGTCCAGCACATTCTCCAGATCTCTCACCAATTGAGAACGTCTGGTCAATGGTGGTCGAGCTACTGGCTCGTCACAATACGCCAGTCACTACTCTTGATGAACTGTGGCATCGTGTTGAAGCTGTTTGGGCAGCTGTACCTGTACACGCCATCCAAGCTCTGTTTGACTCAATGCCCAGGCGTATCAAGGCCGTTATTACGGCCAGAGTTGGTTGTTCTGGGTACTGATTTCTCAGGATCTATGCACCCAAATTGCGTGGAAATGTAATCACCTGTCAGTTATAGTATGATATATTTGTCCAATGAATACCCGTTTATCATCTGCATTTCTTCTTGGTGTAGCAATTTTGATGGCCAGTAGTGTAATATGACACTAAAGCCATATACCGAGAAGTACGATGAAGTTACTTACAAAATGTTCCAGCAAAAAGAACTTGCAGGCCATTATATAAGAAGCATTTAAAAAATTTCCGTTCGAAGGCCGTACAGTCCAAAAAAAGGAAAAAGAAGGAAGACTCTGTTTAGCGTCCTGTCAACATCGAGGTCACCAGAGACGTACCATATGCTCATATTGTCAGGGGTGAGGAAGGAAATCGGCCGTGCCCTTTCAATAGAACCATCGTGGCATTTGCCCAGAGCGGTTTAGAGGATCTGTATGGCAGAAAGCGGGTTTGAACCGCCGTCCTCCCGAATTCGAGTCCAGTGTGCTAACTACTGCACCACTTTGCTCGTTTCCATATAGTCCAGAATCGGTATGCCTACCTAAGCAAAATCAACGTTAGCATTGAGGTAATCATCCTACAGACGCACCACATTGAAGATGATCGTTTGGTAAAACACCGTGTAATATGTAAGAAAATGTCAGCCTCGTTTGCGGTAGTGAAACCTTTACCTAGGTTTGAGCCCAAGTAATTGAGCCTTCTTCAGAAGATATAACTGATACTATAATATGTCAACGAGAGTATGGTCTAGAAGTAAAACAAAAACAGCCTCAATAGGCGTAGTCACATTTTAAAAATGCGGCACATAGGTACTAAGTCACCACCAAGACTTACGCCGCGGCGAGCGCCTCGTCTCCATGGACGCAGTGCGGTGGGCCTCGGGAGCTCACGTGAAGCTAAGCAGACCTAGATGACGCGCTGCATATCAACATGGCGGGGAACATTGCGCATGTGTAACTGAGACCATGACTGTAAAAGGTAAAAGACCAACGCAGTTATATCTTTAAAAAAATAATTTATAGAACGGTTCAAACTCTGAAACATAAAGCCTCTGCACCAGGTTTTGACTAAAATGCAACAAACCATGTATGGATTTATATGAGTGCGGACACACTACCCCGACTTACACTATTAGAATACATCGGCCCTTTCACAATGAACGCTGCATAACGCAACCATCGTTATTAATGAAATATGACATGAAACAGCGAAACTGTAGTATGTAAAGGCCAAAATGCAATCGACCGACTGAGGTCAATTTCACTACGTGCTACAAAAGAGAATTATCGCCTCTTATATTGAAGGCTATTGGTAATTAAATAAGATATGATGAAACGTGCTTAACCCTAAAAGACACATAGGAAGGGGAAACGACGTGTTCTTCATAGGGAAGAATTAAAATGTAATAAAAGATATCTACTAATATGCCATGTGCATACCATCAATGGACAAGGATGAAGTCGTCTCTGGATTGCAACTATAAATAGAATAGATGACCCTGAAAGTACTGAAAACACCGTGTCCTGCTGCGCGAAGAAGTCAGTCACTGCCTGCTGCATGCCCTCTTCCGACCGATATTGTCGGTCCTTCAAGGCTTTTTTAAGGGACCGAAGGCGTGATAATCGCATAGGGAGTGTGGTGTCACCACCAGACACCACACTTGCTAGGTGGTAGCCTTTAAATCGGCAGCGGTCCGTTAGTATACGTCGGACCCGCGTGTCGCCACTATCAGTGATTGCAGACCGAGCGCCGCCACACGGCAGGTCTAGAGAGACTTCCTAGCACTCGCCCCAGTTGTACAGCCGACTTTGCTAGCGATGGTTCACTGACAAATTACGCTCTCATTTGCCGAGACGATAGTTAGCATAGCCTTCAGCTACGTCATTTGCTACGACCTAGCAAGGCGCCATTACCAGTTACTATTGATGCTGTGAAACATGTACCGTCAAGAGCGATGTTCACCAATTATGGATTAAAGTTAAGTATTCCAGCAGCTACATAAGTTTTTTTGTTAGTCTCATTTCCTTGACCTGTTCCAGACCTCACGCCAGCCTGCGTGAGCTAAAACGCGTGCCTTTCGGCTTCCTCTCATAGTGGGCTGGCTCTCTTGCCAATCCACAACAGAGAGAGACAAGTACTTAGAGTTGGTGCAACTTCTACGTTACGGCCTTTGCGACAAGGGAGCGTTCGTTCTCATCAAGTAGCAGCACCACTAGTGGCAGGTTTTCCGCACATGGTTTTCGACCGAACTGCAGCCCCATAACATTTTCCTTTGGTTTTCTGTAGGTGTTTGTCTTTCGGCTGCCAAGAAAATAATAACAGCACGTTGGTCCTGTTTGGATGAATTTGATAATAACATCGCCACAGTTCACGTTCCTGCAGTTACCGCACTCAAAGATATGAATGCGGCACTATCACTAGACCCGACGGTGTACCAGTTCGATACTACAAAGGATACCTGAGACAACTTTAACTTCTTCTGGCAGCTGTATATAGTAGGTCCTTGGAAAAGCGAAGAGTTCTAATGATTGGTAAAACACAGGTCATTCCCAAGAAGAGCCCAGTTAGATGGTAACATAATCGAAGAGTATACATTTGAAACAGATCTGAAGAGTGGAAATTTTTTATGTAACAAAGGCAATCGTGTTTGATGCAAGTACATTTTACATGCACAAACATAAAAGATCTGTATGATTATTGTTGTTATTTTGTCCTCAATAGAAACTTCTTCAACATGATCAAAGGTAAGAGTTTCCTGTTGTTATTGATAAGCGCAAAAGTTGTTTATGAATAACAGAAACAAGTTTTTATAAGTGATTCTTGAGTTTCTCCCGGCGTATTTGATAATCAAAATATCCACGGGTGTACTGCCGGTCTACAGTGTCCAACGGGCACAATATTTCGGCGATCATACATGTCGCCATCATCAGGTGAACTGACGGACTGAGCTCCTGTGAACGTGCCGGCTGTTAACCCAAGCTTGAAAGATTTTTCTCCACGTTTTTTCAAAGGACGTCATATTCGCCGTTGACTGTAGACATTATTTATTTCACGATTGCAGTTTCGGCCTTTAGACCCTACTCAGGTGGGACCACAAAAGATTTTTCTTCATCACATGTCAGACTTTAATATCCTCCGATACGTATACATGTCATCTTCAAAGGTAAGAGATGTGTACATGTCACAGTATTTTAACTCTGACACTTACTGAAGCGCCGGCCGCGGTGGCCGTGCGGTTCTAGGCGCTTCAGTCCGGAACCGCGGGACTGCTACGGTCGCAGGTTCGAATCCTGCCTCGGGCATGGTTGTGTGTGATGTCCTTAGGTTAGTTAGGTTTAAGTAGTTCTAAGTTCTAGGGGACTGATGACCTAAGATGTTGAGTCCCATAGTGCTCAGAGCCATTTGAACTTACTGAAGCAAAATGTTTCTGCAGAAAACAGTCATAAGCCTGAAACTGCAATTGTGAAATAAATACCTTCTACAGTCAACGGCGGAAGTGATGTCCTTTAAAAAGTCTGCAAGACTATGACCTCAGACCATGGGAAGTTAATTTTCTGAGTGGTTTGACACGACTGTCAAGTCTCGTTCAAATGGTTCAAATGGCTCTAAACACTATGGGATTATCTGAGGTCATCAGTCCCCTACACTTAGAACTACTTAAACCTAACTAACCTAAGGACATCACACACATCCATGCCCGAGGCAGAATTCGAACCTGCGAGCGTAGTAGCCGCGTGATTGTGGACTAAAGCTCTTAGAAGCGCTCGTCCACAGCGGCCGGCGCTCAAGTCTGAGGACATGCAACAGACTACCGAGACCATAACAATGATGGACACGCGTTTTGTGAAAAGAGAGTGGCACTTGGAAGATTTACCATTTCTACTCTTAATTTGTGCTATCTAGGCCATAACCATCGGCTCCATCTTTGATTCATGCTTCTAATATCGTGTATTTCAACATTATCGTTTTAGCTGTTAATTATGATACGCACTGTACGTAAGAGTCACATATAACGCCTCCCACATTGGTAGCGGCGTGCTTAAGGCGATCGCAGCTATCTGCCGCTGGCGGCCGTCGATATTTCGAGTTAACGAGTTACGACGTCCAGAGCGAACCGCCGATAAACTGGTTTAACAAAAGAATTCACAAATAAGCGGAACGGGACAAGAAAGGGGGGTGGGGGGGGGAGGCCGAAAAAGTGTGGAGGCCGCTGCCGTCGGCACACTGTTGTGCACACACTCAATCTTTTTTTTTTTTTTTTTTTATTTGGCTACAAGAATGAGGCACTTTATGTTTAGGACGTCAAAAGCCGTCTTCATTCGAACTACAAAAGACATAATATCAGGAGAGGGAGGAAGAATCTCTGACCACTGAAAGACGAAACGAACGAGGTGGGTGAGGGGGGAGGGTAGGCTGCGCCAGAAGAACTCGAATCACCCGCTCCTCCAGACTTCTCCACCCCTTCCGCTACAGAATGAGAATGACCCGCAATATTACCCGGGAATCCATAATAAATTTCATTTCTTGGGGCGCCAGTCCGCCGGAACGTCAGATAGGCCTACGGCGCTCCTGTATTTGGCATCTCGCTCCCCGTTTTTCCTCTCTCGGCCGTCTGCCGCTTATCATTCCGCCGCCGAAGGTCAATTAATAAGGACGGAGCCGTACATTAGCCGTGGTTTATTTCATCATTAGGGCCGTGACCGGCGAGCGCCGCTGGAAGCGCCGATCCGGCGGCTCGGTCCGGCGCCCTCGCAGCCACTTCTGCCGCCTGCGTAAAAACGGCGCCCGGTGTCGCGAGGTGAAAATGGCTCTGCTGCGGGGAGGTACGGAAATGTCGGGGCCGCGGAGCGGCAAAAAGGCGAGAGAGATTTATACCGCGCTGCGAATGCTACCAAATTTAGACGTCGGCGGACGGGACGTGACGGTCTTTTTTGCGGCGGAGGTCCTCGCTTCGATGCCGCGGGCGCCGCGGTGAGACATTTTTCTTCCGCGGCAAAGACGCGGCCCACCGCCTTCTGAGGTCGGGTGGCGGCGAGGGGAGGAGGGCGAGCTTCCGAGAAAGAGGTTTTCATATCGCACGGCGCGGCCGTATACAGCGGCGGCCGCCATCAGTATGCGCGCCCGCGCCCCACTCGGGTTTTCGGCATGGTTTCGCCTCGAATGACAAAGATCTTGTCGCTTTCCCGGAACAGTTTCGCTGAAAATGGTCGGCGGCACGCGTGCCCTGTGTTTGTCCCTGGGCGCGTACGTGTCCGGCGCGAGACGGCGACGTGACGAAACGCGGCTCCCGCCGCCGAATGCGCGCTGTCGTGCCGTCTGCGCGCCACCAAGTGCCGGGCGGGTGAGTAACCTTTGTAACGCGTGGTGCACCTCATAAAGAGCTGTCAAGTTGACCCAGCAGTATCGACAGTCAGCAGTTAAATGCCTGGTCTTCTAGCGTGTCAGGTCGTTATTGTTTACAAAGAAGTGTCGTCGGACAAATGCATAATACGAGGCGTGTTTTTTAAGTAAGTACCGTTTTGAAATTAAGATATTTCAATAATTTTCTAAGATATTTCAATAATTTTATTTCTACATGAAAGCCTGTGCATTAATCTACGCACTGACGCCATTACGCCGGCCGTGGTGGCCGTGCGGTTCTAGGCGCATCAGTCCGGAACCGCGAGATCGCTACGGGCGCAGGCTCGAATCCTCCCTCGGGCATGGATGTGTGTGATGTCCTTAGGTTAGTTGGGTTTAAGTAGTTCCAAGTTCTAGGGGACTGTCCCCGATGTTAAGTCCCATAGTGCTCAGAGCCATTTGAACCATTTGACGCCATTACAGTCTGATTCTTCCTTGTTTACGTTGTGTACTGAGTTTTTAAGATGCCTCCGATAATCTTCACACTCCCGCCGACTGTGAAGTACGGGCTGTTATAAGGTTTCTTAGTGCTAAAGACCTAAAAGCGATCGATATTCGTCGTGAGATCTGTGCAATTTACGGAGAAAACATTATGAGTGATGGAATGGTAAGAAAGTGGGTGAGAGCATTTAAAGATGGCCACACAAATGTGCATGATGAACAACGGAGTGGGCGTCCTTCGGCCGTTAATGAAAATTTGGTGCAGGAAGTGGACAATAAGGTGAGAGAAAACATACCCTTTACGATTTTCTCCATACTGGATGACTTTCCTAATGTTTCTCGTAGTGTTTTGTACGGCACTGTGACCGAGTACTTGAATTACCGAAAATTGTGCGCACGTTGGTTGCCGAAATGATTGACGGATGTGCACAAAACCAAACGTTTAGACCGTGCATTGACTTTCCTTGAGCGGTACCACAACGACGGTGATGATTTCTTCAGCCAAATTGTTACGGGCGATGAAACATGCGTGCTCTACGTCACACCAGAATCAAAGCAAGGGCATCGTTTTGCTGCAAGACAATGCCCGTCCGCATGTGGCGAATCGGACCAAAGATCTCATCACAGCTTTTCGATGGGAAACTCTAGATCATCTTCCGTACAGCCCCGATGTTGCGCCCAGTGACTATCATCTGTTCCTTCACATGAACAATCAGCTGGGCTGTCAGGGTCTTCAAGACGATGACTAAGTCAAAACAGTGGTGATGCAGTGGTTAACAAGTCAGGTGGTAGACTTCTACGAGGAGGGTATTCAAAAACTGGTCCAACGTTGTGACAAGTGCCTCAGTATTGACGGAAATTATATAGAAAAGTAGATTAAGGTACAGGCCTTCATGTAAAAATAAAATTATTGAGATATCTTAGCACGTCTTTTTTAACGTCAAAACGGTACTTACTTAAAAAACACGCCTCGTAATTACACTGAGATGACAAAAGTCATGCTAGTGCGATATGCACATATGACAGCGGCAGTAGTCCGTACACACAGAGTAGAATGGCAGTGGACTGGTGGAGCCGTCATTTCTACTCAGGTGATCCATGTGAAAAGGCGTCCGACCTGATTATGGCCACACGACAAGATTTAATAGACTCTCAACACGGAATGGTAGTTGGAGCTACACGCATAGGACATTCCGTTCCGGTTGTGGTTACGGAATTCAATATTTCGAGAAGTGTTCCGAGAATACCAAATTTCAAGCAATACTTCTCACTACAGACAACGCAGTGCCGATCCTTACTTAACGACAGAGAGCAGCGGCGTTTTTGTAGACTTTCCAGTGCTAACAGACAAGGAACACGGCCTGAAATCAGCGTGGGACTCACGACGAACGTATCCGTTACGACAGTTCGGCAAGATGTAGCGTTAATGGGCTACACCAGCAGTCGACCGCCGCGAGTACCTTTGCGAACAGCAGATCCCCAGCAGTGGCTCTCCTGGGCTCGTGACCATATCGATTGGACCCTGGACGACTGGAAAATAGTGAAATTGTTAGACGAGTCTTAATTTCAATTGGTAAGAGTTGGTGGTATAGTTCGAGTGTGGCGCAGATCCCACGAAACAATGGACCCAAATTGTTAACAAGGCACTGTGCATTCATAATGGTGTGGGCTGTGTTTACAAGGAATATTGTTGTTGTGGTGGTCTTTAGTCCAGAGACTGGTTTGATGCAGCTCTCCATGCTACTCTATCCTGTGCAAGCTTCTTCATCCCCCAGTGCCTACTGCAACCTACATCCTTCTGAACATGTTTAGTGTATTCATCTCTTGGTCTCCCTCTACGATTTTTACCTCCCACTGTGCCCTCCAATACTAAACTGGTGATCCCTTGATGCCTCAGAATAGGCCCTACCAACCGATCCCTTCTTCTAGTCAAGTTGTGCCACAAATTTCTCTTCTCCCCAATTCTATTCAATACCCCCTCATATGATCTACCCATCTAATCTTCAGCATTCTTCTGTAGCACCACATTTCGAAAGCTTCTATCCTCTTCTTGTCTAAGCTATTTATCGTCCACGTTTCACTTCCATACATGGGTGCACTCCATACAAATACTTTCAGAAACGATTTCCTGACACTTATATCTATACTTGATGTTAACAAATTTCTCTTCTTCAGAAACGCTTTCCTTGCCGTTGCCAGTCTACGTTCTACATCCTCTCTACTTTGACCATCATCAGTTATTTTGCTCCCCAAATAGCGAAACTCATTTACTACTTTAAGCTCTCATTTCCTAACCTGGGTCCAAAGATCCAACTCAACCGATCACTCACTCGAAATGATTATGTTCGGCTACTTGAAGACCATTTGCAGCCATTCATCGACTTCATGTCCACCAAACAATGATGGAATTTTTAGGGATGACAATGCGTCATGCCACCGGGCCACAATGATTCGCAGTTGATTTGAAGAACATTCTGGACAGTTCGAATGGAAGATTTGCTCACCCAGCTCACCCGACATGAATCCCATCGAACATTTATGAGATATAATCGAGAGGTCAGTTCGTGCATGATATCCTCCTCTGCCAACATTTCTCGCAGTTATGGACGGCTATAGAGGCAGCATGGTTCATTATTTCTGCAGGGGACTTACAATGACTTGTTGAGTCCACATCACATCGGGTTGCTGCATTGTTCCGGGTAGAAGGAGGCCCGACATGATATTAGGAGGTACCCCATTACTTTTGGCACCTCAGTGTATATGCCTATAGGAGTTGTACAAAAATAATGAAACATTACAATCACAGGACATTACTATGCCTAACATGTCGTAGGAAACCCGTTTATATTCAAACTAATTCTTCAAAGAAGTCGCGAGTTCAGGTAACTGCGATGGAAGTGGATAACAATCACCCACCCTTCTCACCAAAGTAATAATAAGATCATAATGAGATCTGGTGAATGTGGTAGCTAGTGGAGAAGCGACAAGTCATCTTCGTGTACACAAAACCAGCCCTGGACGATGCGCGCTGCGTAAACAGGGGAACAAATATTGTATCATGAGATGGACCTAACCAGCCTGAATGGTAACATAATTCTTGGCAGCAATGGGATCTTCCAGAGTTACCAAGGGGCCCATGGATTATCACCATCGCTGTCCAAATCATAACTGCCATGTTTCGTTCTTGAGACGTAAACTCGGCGAGAAACTGGAAACAGTGTAAAAACAGACTCATCCGACCAAATGATCCTTTCATTGCAGCATAATCCACGTTTTATGGCTTCGATACCACGCTTTTCTGCTACGGGCATCTGCATCGCTGACGAGTGGTTTTAGAATTTCAGATCGCCCAACAGTTGCCTCTTTATGGAGCTCCGTGTTTGCATGGTGCTGGCCGCGTTCGCGAGCGTCTTTCAGTTCTGCAGTGACTTTCGTGGCTGCCGTCCCCATAGTGTTCGTAACAATTCTCGTCAGGGACCATGAATGATAAAAGATAACTCAGACAAAATTTCTACTTGGTATGATGAATGGCAGCTGACCCTAATTGCAGAAAAATATAAGTTAACGCTAATGAGCAGGAAAAACAAACTCGTAATGTTCGGATACAGCATTAGTAGTGTCCCGGTTGACACAGCCACGTACCTTAAATATGTGGGCGTAACTTTGCAAAGCGATATGAAATGGAACGAACATGTGAGGGTTGTGGTAGGGAATGCTTCAGTTTATTGCATGGAATTTTAGGACAGTGTGGTTCATCTGTAAAGGAGATAGCATATAGGACACCAGTGCTACCTATTCTTGAGCACTTCCAGAGTGTTTGGGATCTTCACTAGGTCAGACAGAGGAAAGAACTTGCCCCCCTTCTAACAACCGTGTACCGCAAGTCTCTAGAGGAACGGAGGGTTCCAAATGATTGGAAAAGAGCACAGGTAGTCCCAGTCTTCAAGGAGGGTCGTCGAGCAGATGCGCAAAACTATAGACCTATATCTCTGACGTCGATCTGTTGTAGAATTTTAGAACATGTTTTTTGCTCGAGTATCATGTCGTTTTTGGAAACCCAGAATCTACTATGTAGGAATCAACATGGATTCCGGAAACAGCGATCGTGTGAGACCCAACTCGCTTTATTTGTTCATGAGACCCAGAAAATATTAGATACAGGCTCCCAGGTTGATGCTATTTTTCTTGACTTCCGGAAGGCGTTCGATACAGTTCCGCACTGTCGCCTGATAAACAAAGTAAGAGCCTACGGAATATCAGACCAGCTGTGTGGCTGGATTGAAGAGTTTTTAGCAAACACAACACAGCATGTTGCTATCAATGGAGAGACGTCTACAGACGTTAAAGTAACCTCTGGCGTGCCACAGGGGAGTGTTATGGGACCATTGCTTTTCACAATATATATAAATGGCATAGTAGATAGTGTCGGAAGTTCCATGCGGCTTTTCGCGGATGATGCTGTAGTATACAGAGAAGTTGCAGCATTAGAAAATTGTAGCGAAATGCAGGAA
Source organism: Schistocerca serialis cubense (assembly GCF_023864345.2). Taxonomy (NCBI): domain Eukaryota; kingdom Metazoa; phylum Arthropoda; class Insecta; order Orthoptera; family Acrididae; genus Schistocerca; species Schistocerca serialis. The sequence continues at coordinate 185,340,105 of NC_064646.1, read as the reverse complement.
GATCTGCAGCGGATAGGCACTTGGTGCAGGGAGTGGCAACTGTCCCTTAACATAGACAAATGTAATGTATTGCGAATACATAGAAAGAAGGATCCTTTATTGTATGATTATATGATAGCGGAACAAACACTGGTAGCAGTTACTTCTGTAAAATATCTGGGAGTATGCGTGCGGAACGATTTGAAGTGGAATGATCATATAAAATAAATTGTTGGTAAGGCGGGTGCCAGGTTGAGATTAATTGGGAGAGTGCTTAGAAAATGTAGTCCATCAACAAAGGAGGTGGCTTACAAAACACTCGTTCGACCTATACTTGAGTGTTGCTCATCAGTGTGGGATCCGTATCAGATCGGTTTGACGGAGGAGATAGAGAAGATCCAAAGAAGAGCGGCGCGTTTCGTCACAGGGTTATTTGGTAACCGTGATAGCGCTACGAAGATGTTTAATAAACTCAAGTGGCAGACTCTGCAAGAGAGGCGCTCTGCATCGCGGTGTAGATTGCTCGCCAGGTTTCGAGAGGGTGTGTTTCTGGATGAGGTATCGAATATATTGCTTCCCCCTACTTATATCTCCCGAGGTGATGACGAATGTAAAAGTAGAGAGATTCGAGCGTGCACGGAAGCTTTCCGGCAGTCGTTCTTCCCGCGAACCATACGCGACTGGAACAGGAAAGGGAGGTAATGACAGTGGCACGTGAAGTGCCCTCCGCCACACACCGTTGGGTGGCTTGCGGAGTATAAATGTAGATGTAGATGCAGTTCAGAGGTGGGGTGCTAGTTTTGTTATCGGTAGCTTGGAACAACACACAAATGTAACGGATTTGCTTCGAGGTCTCAAATGGGAATCCCTGGAAGGAAGGCGACGCTCTTTTCGGGGAAGATTAATTACTATTAAAAACAGTCTTGATCACGATTAATTTTATAAGGTGACCGGTTTCGACCACTACTGTGGTCATCTTCAGACCTACAAGATGTATACAAAGCACTAATTAGAGGGCTACATGCATTAATGAAAATACATAGAGTTACACGGCTATAAAGCTATAAAACGTTGAATTACCATTGAGTGGGAACCCCTTTCTGTTGGAGAATCACAACTGGAGAAACCAGTGCACGTCTTACTTTATATAATGGAGGCTCCACCCACTTCTGACTGCATGATGTCATTATTAACCAATGAGTTATAAGTCGAATTACAATTTAAAATTTCTTAGTTAAAAGAACATTGTCAAGAATTAGAAATAAATATACATTAAACTTAGCTTATTTAACAGCTATTGTCAATTAAAAAGCGTTAAAAATATTTAAAAATGTAGGAAAATGAACTTCAGTTTGGCAGTACATGGGTTGCCCTCTCGTGGCCTGTCAGTGAACCATTTGGAACCACTGGTTGCTATGGTGAAGTTAGACGCCGTTGCAAAGATGAAGGAGCAAGCTTTTTCCACTGAAGTTGTTGTAGAGTCGATAGTTGAACTAGTGGTTGCCATGGTGAGGACAAACGCCAATACAAAGATGTGGCAGCAGGCTTCTTTCCAATGAAGTTGTTGCGAAGTGGAATGGAAAAGACTGTGGCGTCAGACGATGTATTATTGGGCAGCAACTTGTCTTTATTGAAACGAAAAGAGTAAGCTACAATAATCTGTAGCTGATATATATAACTCATGCTGCACAAATACGCTACGAAGTAGTTGACCGTATATATGAAATATTATCTATGAAGTTAGTATGTAAATTACAAGTGCCAATTTTTTTTTATATAAGGCATTGCTATTCCTCAGTTACATACCAGTCATATAAGCAAATAAAATTGAACGAATTTAAAATTATAAAATTATTAAATTATGAGCCATTGTCAATAATAAAATGAAACGATGTGAATTAGCAGTCTAAAAGCATAAAAGCAATAATTCTAAAACAGATAGTCAATCATAAAATAATGTTTGGTAAAATACAATTACAATGTAAAGATAAAATATTTGCTAAAAGTCTTAATAATTTGAAAGACCTTTTTTTTTAAAACAAATACAGAAGAGTAGACATTCTAAAGCAGATCATCGAAAAGCTCAAAGAAATGTTTGTCTTTGAACTGAAGTTGTTCGTTTAAAACAGATAATGGATTACTTTTGTGAAGTGAAAAAATTTCAATTTCTTCTAAGGTATTTAGCAGTGGTCCTTTTGGCACAGTATGTAATATTTTCAAATTGCTAGAAATGCAACCCTCAGAATGATTGTATTCATCAAGATGTTGACCGAATATTGATTTGATACGTGCAGCGCCAGTAGTATGTTCTCTGAAACGTGTTAAAAAGTTTCGGCCAGTTTGGCCAATATACTGTTTCTCACAGTCATTACATATTATTTTATAAACACCTGACTTTTGGTATCTATTTGAGTCTCCAATTGTGTGTTTCAGTTTCATCTGTAGGGGGTTATTAGTTTTAAATGCTATTGCCACGCTTGTGTTCTTAAATAATTTATTTATTTTATCTGAGATAGGTCCCATGTATGTCATTTGTGTAAATATCTTCTTGGAATTTATAACGGCATCATTTTTTTCTTGTAATTTTTTATATAACAGATCAACCTGATGGGAATTATAATTGTTAGCAACTGCTATCTGTTTTAATGTATCAATTTCCTTTTGGATTGCATCATGTTGGAGAGGTAATTTCAGTATCCTATGTATCATAGTTTTAAAAAATGCCATTTTGTATCTTAATGGATGGCATGATGTAGCATTTATTATTACATCGGTTGATGTGGGTTTTCTATAAATAGAAATATTATGTCTTCCATTCTGTTTTGTAATTGTGAGGTCAAGGAAATTAATACTATTTTTACTTTCATGTTCTACTGTAAATACAAGTTTTGGATGTAAATTATTTAAGTTGTTAGCGAAAGCATCAATTTCTTCCTTAGAGCCGTTATATAATAGCAGTGTGTCGTCAACATATCTTTTGTAGTATATAATTTTATTTGTTATTTCTGGATTATTTTTGAAAAATTGGATTTCAACATTGTTGACGAAGATATCTGCTATAGTGCTAGCCAGGGAATTTCCCATTGCAAGTCCATCTTCTTGTATGTATATTTTATTATTAAATGAAAAATAATTAAAATCTAGAGTAATTCTTAACAGTTCAATGAATTCTACTATTTCTTTGGGGCTCATGATTTTGTGATGCATTAAGTTATCATTAATAATAGAGATAGTCTCTTGAATAGGTATATTCGTGTAAAGATTTGTGATGTCTAACGATGCAAACCTTGCGTTTTTTGGAATATCCACATCATAAATTAACTTAGTTAATTCGAAACTGTTTTTAATACTATAATTTTCTTCATAAACATAGAAGGATTTTAAGATTTGATTGAGCTTTTTGTTTAGGTTATAAGAGGGACAGTTGGTATTGTTAACAATTGGACGAATTGGTAAGTTTTGTTTGTGTAATTTGATTTGCGATCTCAACTTAGGTAAAGTGGGGTTCATAACTTTAAGTGTTATTTTATCTTTAGGTGAAAGTAAAGAGTCATGCATTCAAAAGTAATCGGGTAAGATTGTTGAGAAAATTTAGAGAACAGGGATTTGAAGCTGACTACAGAACGATTCTTCTGTCGCCTACCAAGAAGGTAGGATACGAGAAATGAGGACTGATAGGAAAGCATGTAGACATCCATCCGCTTTTCCTTCGCTGTCTGCTAGTGGAACGGGGATGGAAACTAGTATTAGTGCGGGGTAAACAACCCCCCCCCCCCCTGCCGATCACAGCGCACCGTACAGTGGTTCAAATGACTCTGAGCACCGTGGGACTTAACATCTGAGGTCATCAGTCCCCTAGACTTAGAACTACTTAAACCTAACTAACCTAAGGACATCACATACATCCATGACCGAGGCAGGATTCGAGCCTGTGACCGTAGCGGTCACGCGGTTCCAGACTGAAGCGCCTTGAACCGTACAGTGGCTTTCGGATTATGTGTATAGATGTAGATATAGACCTAGATGTTTGTCACGATCTCTCAGCACACAGTTTCGTCCACATTGTGAGTTAGCGATGTATTTTCTCCCCTTTCCCTGTAAGCAGTACAAATATTCGATACGGTACGTTTTGAAACACCAGACACTTCGTCTACGTTGATTACTGATGCACCCAGCATATGATCATCAAGAATTTTTCCACGTTTGACTTTACTGAGCTGCTACACGATGCTTTTCGAACTGTAGAGAACACTGTTCTGACCCCGACTGAGACAATGTGTTCAGAATATTGGACAGGTGCCGTCCGTGATAAAACACAACAGCACAATCTGCAGGCCTGGCTAGTATTTATTTATTTATTTTCAAACTTACATTTCTCGTGGTGTCTTTATATTTTTGTCCTACCCCTGACATCGCTTATGTCAGTGGTGTAAAATTATGGAATGTGTTGTTTGCTCAACCATTAGGATTTTTTAGAGAAAGAAAATCAGCATGGATTCTCTAAATAGTGATCGTGGAATGGCAGCTCACTCTGCCAGTCTAATCCGTAAACATCGGCGCCCATGACGATGCCGTGTTCTTTGATTTCAGTCAGGAAGACATTTGGTACAGTTCCGCGTTATAATTTAGCGAATAAAATATGAGCTATCCGATCATCAGAACAAATTTGTGACTGTACTCAGGACTTTCTAGAAGAAAGATCTTATTATGTCAGTTTGAACGTATGAAATCGACAGTTGCAAAGGTAATTTCTAGGGTATCCGAAGGAAGTTCCATATAATTATGGTCTTTTATTTATCGTTTTGCATAAATGCTTGGACGCTGGACGCTTGGACGCTGACAACACAGGGATCGCACTGCTGATACCTGAGCTGTAAACTCCCCATGTATGCCAAGGAGAAGATGCCTGTCTTCCTGGGGCATCAGGACTCCCAGCGACAGCCATCATGCCAGGTGGCCTTTGCTGTGGCTGGGTGGCGCCCATGGGAGAGCTCTTGATCGGAGTGGTGGCATCAGGATGGATGACCTGCAATGAAGCGGACTAAGTCATCTCTTGCTGGTAGCCACACGACGCCAGAAGTCTCTAAGAAGGGCAAGATCGAGTACAATGCTGACAGATGTGATCTTAAATCGTTTCCCTCCCTCGCTACACCATGGCAGGAACGTAGAGCTACAGTAAGAAGAGAGCCATATTCGCCTCGGTATTTAGTCTGTAGCAGAATGGACGGGGACTCCTTTCTACCTATGAAGCCTCAATTTTTTGTTGAACAACTTGAGGATAAGTTTGGGGAAGTGACAGCGCTGTCGAACATGAAAAGCGGTGCAGCTTTAATTCAGACAGCATCTCTAGCCCAATTCCGAGCGTTACTCGCTTGTCACTGGCTGGGTGATATTCCTGTTTCCGCCACTCCCCATAAAAGCCTCAACATGCTACAGGGGATTATTTTCCATCGCGACCTACTGTTGCAATCTGACGACGAGTTCCGCGCCAATCTTGACGGCGGGGTGTTCATTTTATCCGGTGCTTTTACAGGGGACCCAAAGACAACAGGGTTGCTACCAATGCCTTCATCTTGGCCTTTGAGGGTGATTCATTGCCTGAAAATGTCAAGGTGATAGTTTACCGCTGTAACGTTAAACCATACGTCCCTCCCCGTATGCGGTGCTTTAAGTGCTGGACATTCGGGCACATGTCTTCCCACTCCACTTCCAACGCCACATCTGAAGACTGCAGACGTCCACGGCATCCACATACTCCCTGTGTGCCTCCTCCCGCTTGTATCAACTGCAGAGACCAGCACTTCCCCTGCTCGCCAGACTGCACAGTACTCCAAAAGGAGCGGAAATCATGGAGTACAAGACCCTGGACCAGTTGACTTACCAAGAGGCTAAACGTAAATTTGAACGATTCAACCCATTCACTTGATGTCACTTTGTGCCACGAGCAGTGGGCCGTCCAGGCCTCCAGAATACATCTGCCCCCTTGGTGGTAGGGGGGAAATCTCCTTCCGTTGCTCCCAAGATCCCCTCCCCCCAGCTGGAGAAGCAACAGCCTCCTCCGGCTCCTCTCGTATGGAATGGGTCCCTTGGGACCCTCTCTCCTAAGGTCTCCATTAATGCCACAGTGGATACTCGCCAGTGGCTAAAGGAGCCAAAAGCTGCTGGACGAAGAGCTTCACGGCCTTGCTCTGTGCCTGAAGCTACTTCAGAGAAGTCCTCGCAGCAAGTCCCTAAAGAGCAGCGAGAGGCCAAACAAAGAAGTCTGCTAAGAAAAAGGACCCTCCAGTGGCCCCAACACCACTACTCCCTTACCAATTCTTCACCTGAAGAAGAGGTAGAGATCTCAGTGTCCCCTGAAGACCTGGATCTCACTGACGCCTCATCCACAATATGAATGGATACAAATACTCAATCGGCGGCAGCAGGTGACTCTAAGGCCTAACCTGCCTCCTTGCATGCTTCATGCCTTCCCAGCCTCATGATAACGTCATCCTCCAGTGGAAATGCTGCGGTTATTTCCACCACCTTACTGAGCTACGACAATTGTTAAGCTTTACACCTGCTTTCTGCATTGCCTAGTTCCCAGCAATGCGGACCCCTGCCCTTAGTGGCTATAGGGGATACTACAAGAACTGTAGCGACTATAATAGAGTATCAGGTGGAATTTGTGTCTATGTCCTTAGTACAGAGTGAACCTGTGCCCCTTCAAACCCCTCTTGAAGCTGTAGTTGTCAGGATAAGGACGGTGCAGGAAATAACTGTCTGCAATGTATATCTTCCTCCAGATGGTCCAGTACCCCTAAACGCACTGGCTACACTGATTCATCAAGTCTCTAAACCTTTCCTACTTTTGGGAAATTTTAACGCCCATAACCCCTTGTGGAGTGACACTGTGGCTACTGGCCGATGTAGAGAAGTCGAAACTTTCCTACCTCAACTCGACCTCTGCCTCTTAAATACTGGGGCCCCCACACATTTCATTGTGGCTCATGGCACTTACTCGGCCATTGATTTATCTCTCTGCAGCACAGAGCTTCTTACGTATGTCTACTGGAGAGCCCACGGTGACATGTGTGGTAGTGACCACCTTCCCATCTTCCTGTGACTCCCCCAGCGCCATTACCACGACGTCCACCAAGATGGGCTTTAAACAAGGCAGACTGGGAAGCTTTCACCTCTTCTGTCACCGTTGAACCTCCCCAACATGGTACCATCGACATGTTAGTTGAGCAAGTCACTAGAACGATCATTTCTGCGGCGGAAAACACGATCCCTTGTTCTTTAGGGTGCCCCGGTGTAAGTCAGTACCTTGGTGGTCGCCGGAAGTCGCTGAGGATATTAAAGAGCGTCGGCGAGCTCTACAGCGACATAAAGCACCCTTCCCTAGAGCACCTAATAGCTTTTAAACAGTCCCGTGCCCGCTTTCATCAGCTTATAAAAAGACGGAAACAGGCGTGTTGGGAGAGGTACGTCTCGACCATTGGGTGCCATACGTCACCTTCCCAAGTCTGGACGAAGATCATACGTGTTTGTGGATATCAGACCCCGACAGGTGCTACTGGCATTAACATCAATGGCGTGTTATGTGCCGACACAAATGCAATTGCCAAGCACTGTGTTGAGCACTATGCTCGAGCCTCCAAGTCAGCGAATTATCCCCCAGCATTTCGCGGATGGAAAGGAAAGCCCTCTAGTTCACTGAACGTCACAGTGAACAGAGTGGGACCTCCTCAACGTCCTTGCACATTGCCCCTACTCAGCTCCTGTGCCAGATCGGATTCACAGATGATCAAATATCTCTCGTCCGACTGCAGGCGATATCTCCTCGTCATCTTCAACCGGATCTGGAGCGATGGCGTCTTTCCATCACAATGACGGGAGGGCACCATCATTCCAGTGCTCAAACCCGATAAAAACCCGCTTGATGCGGATAGCTATCGGCCTATCAGCGTCACCAACGTTCTTTGTAAGCTGTTAGAACGTATGGTAAGTCGGCGGTTGTGTTGGGTCCTGCTGGCCTACTGGCTCCGTGCCAGGGCAGTTTCTGGCAGGGTCGCTCTACCACTGATGATCTAGTTTCCCTCTAGTCTGCCATCCGATCAGCCTTTTCCAGACGCCAACAGCTGGTTGCCGCCTTTTTTGATTTACGAAAGGCTTACGACACGACCTTGCGACATCATATCCTCGCCCATTATATGAGTGGGATCTCCGAGGGCCACTCCCGATTTTTATCTAAATTTCCTATCGCTCCGTACTTTCTGTGTCCAAGTTGATGCCTCCAATTTTTTTTTTTTTTTTTTTTTTTTTTTTGGTCATCAGTCTACCGACTGGTTTTATGCGGCCCGCCACGAATTCCTTTCCTGTGCTAACCTCTTCATCTCAGAGTAGCACTTGCAACCTACGTCCTCAATTATTTGCTTGACGTATTCCAATCTCTGTCTTCCTCTACAGTTTTTGCCCTCTACAGCTCCCTTTAGTACCATAGAAGTCATTCCCTCATGTCTTAGCAGATGTCCTATCATCCTGTCCCTTCTCCTTATCAGTGTTTTCCACATATTCCTTTCCTCTCCGATTCTGCATAGAACCTCCTCATTCCTTACCTTATCAGTCCACCTAATTTTCAACATTCGTCTATAGCACCACATCTCAAATGCTTCGATTCTCTTCTGTTCCGGTTTTCCCACAGTCCATGTTTCACTACCATACAATGCTGTACTCCAGACGTACATCCTCAGAAATTTCTTCCTCAAATTAAGACCGGTATTTGATATTAGTAGACTTCTCTTGGCCAGAAATACCTTTTTTGCCATAGCGAGTATGCTTTTGATGTCCTGCTTGCTCCGTCCGTCATTGGTTATTTTACTGCCTAGGTAGCAGAATTCCTTAACTTCATTGACTTCGTGACCATCAATCCTGATGTCAAGTTTCTCGCTGTTCTTATTTCTACTACTTCTCATTACCTTCGTCCTTCTCCGATTTACTCTCAAACCATACTGTGTACTCATTAGAGTGTTCATTCCGTTCAGCAGATCATTTAATTCTTCTTCACTTTCACTCAGAATAGCAATGTCATCAGCGAATCGTATCATTGATATCCTTTCACCTTGTATTTTAATTCCACTCCTGAACCTTTCTTTTATTTCCATCATTGCTTCCTCGATGTACAGATTGAAGAGTAGGGGCGAAAGGCTACAGCCTTGTCTTACACCCTTCTTAATACGAGCACTTCGTTCTTGATCGTCCACTCTTATTATTCCCTCTTGGTTGTTGTACATATTGTATATGACCCGTCTCTCCCTATAGCTTACCCCTGCTTTTTTCGGAATCTCGAACAGTTTGCACCATTTTATATTGTCGAACGCTTTTTCCAGGTCGACAAATCCTATGAAAGTGTCTTCATTTTTCTTTAGCCTTGCTCCCATTATTAGCCGTAACGTCAGAATTGCCTCTCTCGTCCCTTTACTTTTCCTAAAGCCAAACTGATCGTCACCTAGCGCATTCTCAATTTTCTTTTCCATTCTTCTGTATATTATTCTTGTAAGCAGCTTCGATGCATGAGCTGTTAAGCTGATTGTGCGATAATTCTCGCACTTGTCAGCTCTTGCCGTCTTCGGAATTGTGTGGATGATGCTTTTCCGAAAGTCATATGGTATGTCGCCAGACTCATATATTCTACACACCAACCTGAATAGTCGTTTTGTTGCCACTTCCCCCAATGATTTTAGAAATTCTGATGGAATGTTATCTATCCCTTCTGCCTTATTTGGCCGTAAGTCCTCCAAAGCTCTTTTAAATTCCGATTCTAATACTGGATCCCCTATCTCTTCTAAATCGACTCCCGTTTCTTCTTCTATCACATCAGACAAACCTTCACCCTCATAGAGGCTCTCAATGTATTCTTTCCACCTATCTGCTCTCTCCTCTGCATTTAACAGTGGAATTTCCGTTGCACTCTCAATGTTACCACCGTTGCTTTTAATGTCACCAAAGGTTGTTTTGACTTTTCTGTATGCTGAGTCTGTCCTTCCGACAATCACATCTTTTTCGATGTTTTCACATTTTTCCTGCAGCCATTTCGTCTTAGCTTCCCTGCACTTCCTATTTATTTCATTCCTCAGCGACTTGTATTTCTGTATTCCTGATTTTCCCGGAACATGTTTGTACTTCCTCCTTTCATCAATCAACTGAAGTATTTCTTCTGTTACCCATGGTTTCTTCGCAGCTACCTTCTTTGTACCTATGTTTTCCTTCCCAACTTCTGTGATGGCCCTTTTTAGAGATGTCCATTCCTCTTCAACTGTACTGCCTACTGCGCTATTCCTTATTGCTGTATCTATAGCGTTAGAGAACTTCATACGTATTTCGTTATTCCATAGTACTTCCGTATCCCACTTCTTTGCGTATTGATTCTTCCTGACTAATGTCTTGAACTTCAGCCTACTCTTCATCACTACTATATTGTGATCTGAGTCTATATCTGCTCCTGGGTACGCCTTGCAGTCCAGTATCTGATTTCGGAATCTCTGTCTGACCATGATGTAATGTAATTGAAATCTTCCCGTATCTCCCGGCCTTTTCCAAGTATACCTCCTCCTCTTGTGATTCTTGAACAGGGTATTCGCTATTACTAGCTGAAACTTGTTACAGAACTCAATTAGTCTTTCTCCTCTTTCATTCCTTGTCCCAAGCCCATATTCTCCTGTAACCTTTCCTTCTACTCCTTCCCCTACAACTGCATTCCAGTCGCCCATGACTATTAGATTTTCGTCCCCCTTTACATACTGCATTACCCTTCCAATATCCTCATACACTTTCTCTATCTGTTCATCTTCAGCTTGCGACGTCGGCATGTGTACCTGAACTATCGTTGTCGGCGTTGGTCTGCTGTCGATTCTGATTAGAACAACCCAGTCACTGAACTGTTCACAGTAACACACCCTCTGCCCTACCTTCCTATTCATAACGAATCCTACACCTGTTATACCATTTTCTGCTGCTGTTGATATTACCCGATACTCATCTGACCAGAAATCCTTGTCTTCCTTCCACTTCACTTCACTGACCCCTACTATATCTAGATTGAGCCTTTGCATTTCCCTTTTCAGATTTTCTAGTTTCCCTACCACGTCCAAGCTTCTGACATTCCACGCCCCGACTCGTAGAACGTTATCCTTTCGTAGATTATTCAATCTTTTTCTCATGGTAACCTCCCCCTTGGCAGTCCCCTCCCGGAGATCCGAATGGGGGACTATTCCGGAATCTTTTGCCAATGGAGAGATCATCATGTCCTGTGGATACACGTTACGTGTCTTTAATGCAGTGGTTTCCATTGCCTTCTGCATACTCATGTCGTTGATCATTGCTGATTCTTCCGCCTTTAGGGGCAATTTCCCACCTAGGACAAGAGAGTGCTCTGAACCTCTATCCGTTCCTCCGCCCTCTTTGACAAGGCCGTTGGCAGAATGAGGCTGACTTCTTATGCCGGAAGTCTTCGGCCGCCAATACTGATTATTTATCAAAATTTAGGCAGTGGCGGGGATCGAACCCGGGACCGAAGACGTTCTGATTATGAATCAAAGACGCTACCCCTAGACCACGGGTACAACATATGCCTCCCATAGTTCGCCCCATATCCAGGAGAATGGGGTCTCGTAGATCTCTGTATAGAGTGTATCTCTATTTTTAGTGGCGATTAACGGTCTAGCAGCAGCTGTCGGGCCTTCGGTCTCACCTTCCCTGTATGCAGACGTCTACTGCATTTCGTACTGCTCCTCCAATACTGGTGTTGCCGAGCGGCGCATACAGGGAGCCATCTACAAGGCGCCGTCATGGGCTCTAGCCCACGGCTTCCAGTTTTCAGCTTCGAAATCGTGTGTCTTGCACTTCTGTCGGCGTCGTACCGTTCATCCGGAACCAGAACTTTACCTTAATGACGATACACTCACTGTAGTGGAGACATATCGATTTTTAGGACTGGTTTTCGACGCCCAATTTACGTGCCTTTCTCATCTTCGTCAGCTGAAGGAAAGGTGCTGGCAGCACCTCAACGCCCTCCTTTGCCTGAGCAACACCAACTGGGGTGCAGATCGCTCCACGCTACTGCAGCTCTACAGAGTCCTCGTTCAGTCACGCCTTGACTACGGGAGTCGGTGGCGCCCTCAGTGTTGCTTTTACTCCACCCAGTGCACAGCTGTGGCGCTCGACTACCGACGGGAGCATTTAGGACGAGTCCGGTGACCACCGTCCTGGTGGAGGCTAGGGTCCCTCCAATGAAGGTTAGGCGTGCACAACTGCTCGCCAGTTACGTTGCACACATTCATAGTTCTCCTGAGCATCCGAATTACCGTCTCCTTTTCCCATCCACGGCGGTTCCTCTCCCGCTTCGGAGGCCCAGGTCATGGCTTAAGATTACGGTTCATGTTCGATCTCTTCTGTCTGGAGTCCTTGCCTTTACCACGTATATTCGAGGTCCATTCACGTATACTTCCATGGTGTACACCTAGGCCGAAGCTTCGCCTGGACTTTTCACATGGCCCTAAGAGCTCAGTTAACCCCGCAGCTCTTTGCTGTCACTTCCTCTCGATTCTTGACAGGTACCGGAACCATGAAGCGGTTTACACTGACTTCTCGATGGCAGATGGTCACGTTGGCTTCGCGTATGTTCATGGCGGACATAGTGAACAGGACTCCTTCCCAGATGGCTGCAGTGTTTTCACTGCAGAGCTGGCGGTCATTTCTCGTGCTCTTAAGCGCACCCGCTCATGTCCTGGCGAGTCGTTTCTTCTCTCGACTGACTCCTTGAGCAGCTTACAAGTTATCGACCAGTGCTACCCACGCTATCCTTTGGTAGCGACCATCCAGGAGTCCATCTATGCCCTGGAACGGTCCAGCCGTTCCGTGGTGTTTGTGTGGACACCAGGCAACGTCGGAATCCCAGGGAATGAACTTGCCAACTGGCTGGCTAAACGGGCTACACGGAAACAGCTTCTGTAGATCGGCATTCCTGTAACTTACCTGCGATCAGTATTACTCTTCAAGGTTTTTCAGCTTTGGGAGATGGACTGACATAATCTCAGTATGCACAACAAACTGCGTGCCCTTAAGGAGACTACGAATGTGTGGAAGACCTCCAAGTGGGCCTCTCGCAGGGACTCTGTGGTTCTCTGCCGGTTCCGCATTGGCCATTTGTGGCTAACACATGGCTACCTCCCCCGTCGCGAGGACTCTCCTTGGTGTCACTGTGGATCACATGTGACTGTCGTCCACATCTTGCAGGACTGCCCATTTAGCCTTTCTGCGGCGGACTTTTAACATTCCCAACACCCTATTTTCGTTGTTGGGCGACAATGCCTCAACAGTAGATTTAGTTTTATGTTTTATCGTGAGGAGGGTTTTTATCATGCCATCTAAGGGTGAGCATTTAGATTTCCCTCTGAGGTCGCCACCCTCCCTCCATTTTAACTCTGTCGCGCTTTCTCTGCATTTGTTTGTCTTGGTGGTCGTCTTTTCCCTACATGTGTTCATCTCGCGTTGTCTTTTGGGGTGGACATTGTGTTGCTGAGTGGCTGGCTCTTCCTCTTTTATTATTGTGATCAGCTAGTCCAGACCATATGCTCTGTGGTTTTAATAACTTCTTCTACTTTTCCTGGTCGTGTATGTTTTCCCCGTTTTTTGTTCGTGTTTGTACCTTGAGCCTTGCTTTCTTCAGGAAAAAGGGACTGATGACCCTGCAGTTTGCTCCCTTTATACCCCAAACCAACCAATCAACCCATGTCCACCTGAACATTTCGCTAGCATTAGTGCAATGCTCTGCTGCAAAATTACGCAGATGGTTGGCCTGCATAATTCGCCTGAGACCAACGCTGCAACAATATGTTAGTATTTTATAACTTGATTGTAATTACTATTTATCTTGTAACCCATGTCAGTATAATTACATTGTCTATGCTTTGTTGCGAATGCTCATGACATTTACATAATTCCATCATACATTCTGTCTAGTACACGTATTTATCATATTAAATTACTGTTGTAATGTTTCTATACATGCAGTATTCGAGGAGTATGAAGAGGCATACACATGTTTCTACACCTATCACTCAGTCTCAGACATGACCCAGATGAAATTTATCCTGTCCATTAAGGTTTTGGTACTGATCTGCTGCTGCACTGAACTGTGAAGCGATCAGATGTAGTTATGTGTATCTGTCAAAGAGCCAACCATCTCCATCCAAGCTTCATTTTCTCAGAGCTGTCCGCTTCAATACCACTTCGCCGCAAGCGCTCATTGTCCTCGGGGTAGCAGTTTTTTTTGTGATATGTTACAATACAGCATGACCGGTCTTTTGCGGTCTAACTGTGTTGGTGAGGAAGTAAATTTATCCACAGGGCAGTCACACTGCGTCACTGCAATACACTTTGGACGTGTGGCGGTGGGCTTGTAGTCCCGTACCACCATCCGACGGTGACAGTGCTACATCAGTCAGGCAGGAAAATGTAGCCTAACGTGGGCGGGTAGGGTGGGAAAGTATTGGACGTGGAATGGGGGCTGATCCCGCCAAGGGATGCATCCGTGGTGGGCGTGCCAGGTCTGTCGTTAGCCATGTTCGGAATCCGATTCCTCTAGGATGGTTGGAGGAACCGGATGTCGATGTCAGGCGTAACCCATAGACAGTGTTCCGCAAAGCATCCACTTTCTCATAGAGCCGCCGCGCCTTGTTGAGCGTGTTGGGGTAGCAGTATCATGAGGCACGTGTTATAGTGATGTATATTTGCAGTACGCCTGCGAGTGCATGTCCGCAAATTCATCAGAGCTTCATACTGCTCTTGACAACTTAGCGTTTCGTTAAGTTGGTAGTGCGTGGATAACATATCTGCAGCGTGCAGAATCGGGATCTGTGGTCCTACAGCGAAGTATGACGTGTTTATAGTCTGGGAGACGAGTCTTTGGTATTGACAGCACGGTAGCGTCTTTCCGTTGCCTAGCGACCGCAGGCAGGCAGCCAATGACGGCCTGACTTTGAGCGGGTAGCAGGGGCCACGTTGCCGCTCTGAAACCCGGTCGCTTATGAAACTTACCAGTGTCGCGCGTGCAGGCGGTGCGGTCGTTCGTCGTTTGTCTGAAGTTGAATTCGCAGTTTATTTCGTTTTTGTTGTTTTTAGTGTTTCTTTGTTTATGTTTCGTTGTAAACAATGTCTAGTGCGCCGGGTAGTACCAGCCCAACACAAGAAGTGAAACGGAGGAAGAAAAGTGTGCTACACACCCAGGCCCGTGAATTCGTGTGCTCTGTGAGGGATTACTTTGAGAAAGAAAAGGACAAAGGTGGGCCCTTTATTCCTGTTGTTCAGGTTGTGAAGAGAACTGCAGCAGCATTGAAAATAAGTGAGAACACTGTTGTAAAGATAGGGAAAGAACAGTATAGTGTAGATTGTGACGAGAGTGGCACAACAAAGCTGCACACACCAGGAAAGAAGCGACCGAGAAATAAGCAGGTGACAGCTTTGGACGATTTTCAGAAAGACGCTTTTCGTCGTCATATATACAGCTATTATAAGAGAAGGGAACATCCCACTCTATCTAAATTACAGGTGTCGATACAGAAAGACGATCTTTTTAAAGGGAGCAAATTTTCATTGCGTACATTGTTGAAAGACATAGGCTTCAGCTATTCACTGTTTAACGGACGCAAAATATTAATGGAAAGGACAGATGTAGTTGCATGGCGGTGCAGATTTCTGCGCAGGATCATGGGTGTGAAATTCGAAAGTATAGTGTGGTTAGATGAAACTTGGGTCAATGCCAGCCATTCTTTACGTAGAGGCTGGAATGATGGAACGCCCGAGGGGACAATGGCAGTGCCTGTTGGCAAAGGAGGGCGGATTATTGTCTTACATGCAGGAACATCGAAAGGTTTTGTGCCAAACTGCTTGAAAAAGTTTCTGTCAAAAGAGACGGGAGATTACCATGAAGAAATGAACAGTGTAGTATTTCAAGAATGGTTCGAGACATCGCTTATGACGAATCTGACAAGTCCATCAGTGATTGTTATGGACAATGCGCCTTATCATTCCGTTGTTCACGATAAGGCACCAACCTTGGCAACAAAAAAAGACGATATCATTCAGTGGTTGAAACGGCGAAAAGTAGATTTCAGAGAAGATTTAAGGAAGGCGGAACTGCTCGAAATTGTGGCACAAAAGAAACCCCAATTTCCAACATATGTAATTGACGAGATTGCTAAAAGGCACGGGCATGAAATCGTTCGGCTTCCTCCATACCACTGTCACTTCAATGCAATTGAAGGAGTGTGGGCGCAGATAAAAAATTACATTGCTGCAAACAATAAAAAATTCACGATCTGTGAAGTGGAAACTCTCCTTCCAGCAGCTATCAATAAAGTGACAAGCGAGACGTGGGCTAAAATTGTAAACAGCACTGCAAGTGCCATCAGAGAGGCGGCCAAAACCGAAGGGGTTGTGGAAGACTGCATCGAAAATTTAATTATACATCTGGCAGAGAGCAGTGATAGTTCGAGTAGTGCTGAGGAAGACAATGTCAAATCAGATTCTGACAGTGATGTGAGTGGTGTTTTTCCATTACAGTAACTACAACGTATTCAGGAATGTAAGGAGGGAGTTTGCTATCGATCTACAACCAGATCATCATATTGTGAGTACTTTCTTCAGATTATAACTCTTAATACACTGACCAATTATTCTGTAGCTTGTAGTAGCACAAATTAATAATGCTAATACTTAACAATGGAAACCAAAACTGCTAATGTTCAACAACCTGCGAAAATAGTTTTCATTTCAGTTGTGAAGTTTAACAAATAACTTTATTATGTTTCAGCATCTTAGATACTTGTACTAAATAGCTCTTATCAGTTTTCGAGTTAATATATTTCAAGCATCAACTTTAAATAAATTCACGCGTACCAATACGACTTGTATTTTGTCTCGCTTTTATTTCTGCTGCTAGAGAATGCGTGTAGCAGACAGGGCGCCGCGTGCTGTGAGCCACGTTCGGCAACAGCGCCGTCTGCCCGCCGGAACTGTCAGTACCAATCACTCGTCTCACAGACTGTAGGGATTTCAATGTCAACACACACACACACACACACACACACTCACGAAAAATTGGCATCTGCTCTGAAACGAAATCTAAATAGAACAACGGAGTGTCGCTTAGAGTCGTTCTCCCAGCGCACCAGCTGGGAATCATACAAGCCAGGAAGAAGGTTATAGTGATACCTAAAGTAGTTTCCGCCACTCACCGCAAGGTATTTTGTGGAGAGTAGATCTAGAATGCGGGGCAAATCTGTGGATTTGCACGAATATTCTTAGCTATTGAAAGGTCGGTTAGGGTGGTGTTTATCGTCTAATCGTGAAACCCGTGTAGGACATTGTTCAGGCGTCTTGGAATTCTGACTCAGCAAGTCCTGTACAACCTCATGGGAACTGTGGCTATTGACATAGGCTCATAGCGAAGAAACCACAGTATTCATCTATTGAACAATGGACAGGAAAACGATTTTCATTATCATAGTACATGCCTCAAGTGTACAGCCGAGACCTATTAATGTGAGCACCACCTATGTACAGAGTCAACATACAGTAACCACTGACAAGGACAGGTGGTAGCACTAGAGGTCGAGGGTATATAATGCGTGACAGAGGGATGCGGAAAACAGTGCAGTCATTGTCGTAATGCAGAAACTGAGCGATTTATCTGACGTCTAAACGATCATGATCATTACCTTTCGATCTAAGGGCGGAAGCATTTTTGAAACGCTATGTTTGTAAACAGTTCATTCGACGCGGCGGTTAAAGTATTTTGTGAATGGTATAATGGCGCAATCCGAAACTGGTGCCGAGACAATTGTGATGCTCCATGGGCCATATATGACAGGGATGAACGATAACTGCGGAGATGTGTACGGGCGAATAGGCGTCCAACTGTTGAACAACTGACCGCTCGCCGGCCGGAGTGGCCGAGAGGTTCTAGGCGCTACAGTCTGGAACCGCGCGACCGCTACGGTCGCAGGTTCGAATCCTGCTTCGGGCATGGATGTGTGTGGTGTTCTTAGGTTAGTTAGGTTTAATTAGTTCTAAGTTCTAGGGGACTGATGACCTCAGCAGTTAAGTCCCATTGTGCTCAGAGCCATTTGATTTGAACTGACCGCTCAGGTGAGCCAAGGGGCAACCAATAGTGTCTCCTCAACGACAGTACAGCAAATTATGTTGCGTGTGGGCCTCCTCATGACGCTCCTGGTCAATGCACCTTTGCCTACTGACGTCCACCCGCGGTGAAGGTTGGGATTTGCACGTCATACAGCAACTGGATGTCCACTAAGTGCTGACAAGTGGCCTTCTCAGACGAAGCACTTTTTATGCTCCATCAGAGAAATGACCGTTCACGTGTGCGGCGAGAAAGTCTGTAAGCTAACAACCTGCAGCAATCGTCGTTATTGTCCAGGCCGGAGGAGGGATCGTTACGGTCTGGAGAAAGTTTTCATAGCAGTTCCTGGCGTACGCATCTATCCCTGCTGACCGTGTCACCCTCTACATGCGGTTTATTTACTCTTGGCACCATGGCATCTCCAAGCAGGACAGTGCAACGTGTCACATAGCCCCCAGTCTATTGCATGGTTCGGAGAGCCCAGGATGAATTTACCGTATTCCCCTGTCCACCATACTCCCTTGATTTAAACACAACCGAGAATTTATGGTACCGCCTATATCGCGCTGTACTTGCCTCGGATCCCCTACCGAGAAACCTAACGCAGCTGCTCACAACACTGGAGTTGGCATGGCCTGTCGGTACCTTTCAAAACCTTACTAGCTCCCTTCCTGCACGTCCCGCAGTGGTCGGAGCTGCAAAAGGTGATGATGCAGACATGTGACAGGTGGTTACATTAATCTGACGGGAATGTGTATTTTACAGCCTTTGTTTACAATAGTTGTACTGGAGAACTGAATTTTATTCGAGAGAAGCCCCAGATTGTTACTGGAAAGGCTATCTTGTGACACAGACTATTTGTATTCTGTACAGTAAATGATTGCCTCACGAAAGTGTAGAGGTTTACACGGTAATGTATTATGCATGTGCATAACAATGACAAAGTATTTGCTTTCGTGTTTCTTCACTTTTTAAAAAACTTTACTTTGATTAGAAATTTGTGATGTGATGCATTTCATGACCCAGTAGCTTTAGGTCACCAGGTCTCCGATCCTGAGAGTAACTAAGAAATGGTGCTTTTGCCTTTTAACAGCTCAAGATATAATGACATTGGAACGAGACTAGGTCCGCCGACGCCACGAACTGTCAATGGGGAGATTAGGGTCACTAGAATGCAGCTCAAGCTCGCATTGGAGAGGGGTAGTGAAGAAATTCGGCCCTTATATTTTCAGTGAGACCTTCCGGTATCTCCTTTAAGTGAATTAGAGACAACAAGTAAAACATAAATGTGGATAGAGAGATGGGGATTAGCAATAACGGGATCTACCTTCTGAGGCGCAACATCAGCTAGCATCTGTGACTGTAGAATCAGTTCAAGAGTCGCTGCTGCCATGTACCATGGCGGTAAGGTGACAGGGGAAAAATATTGAACCCGAGAAGATAATTTGTTTATAAAAATGGTTCTTTAAATAATAAACTAACAGAAAAAATCGCAACACCAAGAAGGAGTTGTGCTGCATAAGCGAAAGTTGGTAGGCGTATTTCAACATCTGACAGACGATGCACATTCAAATTTCGCATGGGACGCATTAGAGATGCGAAACAGGTTTGCTTTAAATACCCGTTGTAATGGTCGTGAGAGTTAGCTGACACAACGAACTGTAATAGGTTACTTCGAGGTTAGCTCCCAGTCAAACGTGCGTTCCACTGGCCCCAAGCCACCGCCATTTGCGACTTCATTTGTGTCAAGTGTGGGCTCATTGGAGAGCAGGGTGGAGGTCTATACCGTTTTCTGATGAAGGCTGGCTCTGCCTTGGTGCCAATGATGGATGTAAGTTGGTTGAGGGACTGCAACCAACTTGCCTGCATGTTAAACACTCTGGACCTACACCAGGAGTTGAGGTCTGGGGTGCGTTTCGTATGACAGTAGAAGCACTCTCACGGTTATCCCACACATTCTGACTGAAAATTTGTACGTCAGTCTGGTGACTCGACCTGTTGTGCTGCCATTCGTGAACAGCACTTCAGGGAAGTGTTTTCCAACAGGGTAACCCAGCCCACAGGCCGCTGACGTTCCCAACACGCTCTACAGACTGTCGACGTGTTACCTTGGCTTTCTCGATCATCAAGTCTGTCTCCAATCGATCACGTATGAGACATCATCGGACGACAACTCCAACGTCATCCACAAACAGCATGAACCGTCCCTGTATTGACCGACCAAGTGTTCAAAAATGGTTCAAATGGCTCTGAGCACTATGAGACTCAACTGCTGAGGTCATTAGTCCCCTAGAACTTAGAACTAGTTAAACCTAACTAAACTAAGGACATCACAAACATCCATGCCCGAGGCAGGATTCGAACCTGCGACCGTAGCGGGCTTGCAGTTTCAGACTGCAGCGCCTTTAACCGCACGGCCACTTCGGCCGGCTCGACCAAGTGTAACAGGCATGGAACTTCGTTTCACAAACTGACATCCGCCACTTGCGCAGCACAATACATGCAACATTGCATGTTTGCATTGAACATTCTGGCGGTGACACCTGTTAATCGGCTTCTAATGCACCAGCATTTCACATCTCGAATAGCTTATCTCACGCTTACTTTAACCGGAGCTCCTGCTATGTTAATCACTTAAATATGTTACCTAGACAAATGTATTCCCTAAATTTAATTACTATACGTTAAGAATTTGTTAGTGTTGGAATTTTCTTTCGTCAGTCTACAAGTATTTATGTATTTCTTCGGAATTCCTTCAGTGAGTCTGCGAAAGTTAAATAAGCAAATGGAGAACACACTTTTAGAATTATAAATTGGACCTTTTACCTTAAAACAACAAACTGTTAAGAGTCAGCTGATTGCAGTCGTTTATTTCAGCATAAATTAAGCAAGCACACTATTTAGTAAAACAAAGAGAAGAACATTTCCGTTAGCATACCAACAAAATTAACAAGACTGCACATTGAGCCA
The DNA here is from genome assembly GCF_023864345.2 of Schistocerca serialis cubense. NCBI lineage: Eukaryota > Metazoa > Arthropoda > Insecta > Orthoptera > Acrididae > Schistocerca > Schistocerca serialis. The sequence goes on along the minus strand of NC_064646.1, from coordinate 185,318,975 downwards.
TTAGCTCAAAACAGGCAATGAGCACAAACGCTCCAAACGGGAAGCTATAAATAAGGTATAAATAAAATTTGAGGTACAATTCTTAGCTGTCTTCAACAGCAAGCAATATATTTAACCCTGTGTACTCAAGGAACCCCAAATAATACCTCTAAATTACAAATTGGCCTCGAACCCAGTAAACAGGATTGATTGTAGTATAAATACACATGTGCCACTAGCACTGTACGTGGGCTGGTTCTAATATCCATATAAAAATGTAAAAGCAAAATTTGAAGCGGAATACCAATATGGCATTCATTAACAGATGAAAATTGAACTTGCCTTTATATGAGTACAGATAACAGGAACAAGTCATGACATTCATGAGTTTATTATCGATAAGAGACAAAGGAAACAGAGAGAAATAAACATGAAATAAAGTTGAATAATCGAAAATTACTAGTATAAATAGCTGTAGACACTGCTTAACAATACTGGCGTTAACTGAAGCCTACAATACCCAATATAACAATCTACATCTATACTCCGCGAGCCACCTTACGGTGTGTGGCGGAGGGTACTTATTGTACCACTATCTGATCCCCCCTTCCCTGTTCCATTCACGAATTGTGCGTGGAAAGAACGACTGCTTGTAAGTCTCCGTATTTGCTCTAATTTCTCGGATCTTTTCGTTGTGATCATTACGCGAGATATATGTGGGCGGTAGTAATATGTTGCCCATCTCTTCCCGGATTGTGCTCTCTCGTAATTTCGATAATAAACCTCTCCGTATTGCGTAACGCCTTTCTTGAAGTGTCCGCCACTGGAGCTTGTTCAGCATCTCCGTAACGCTCTCGCGCTGACTAAATGTCCCCATGACGAATCGCGCTGCTTTTCGCTGGATCATGTCTATCTCTTCTATTAATCCAACCTGGTAAGGGTCCCATACTGATGAGCAATACTCAAGAATCGGACGAACAAGCGTTTTGTAAGCTACTTCTTTCGTCGATGAGTCACATTTTCTTAGAATTCTTCCTATGAATCTCAACCTGGCGCCTGCTTTTCCCACTATTTGTTTTATGTGATCATTCCACTTCAGATCGCTCCGGATAGTAACTCCTAAGTATTTTACGGTCGTTACCGCTTCCAATGATTTACCACCTATGGCATAATCGTACTGGAATGGATTTCTGCCCCTATGTATGCGCATTATATTACATTTATCTACGTTTAGGGAAAGCTGCCAGCTGTCGCACCATGCATTAATCCTCTGCAGGTCCTCCTGGAGTACGTACGAGTCTTCTGATGTTGCTACTTTCTTGTAGACAACCGTGTCATCTGCAAATAGCCTCACGGAGCTACCGATGTTGTCAACTAAGTCATTTATGTATATTGTAAACAATAAAGGTCCTATCACGCTTCCCTGCGGTACTCCCGAAATTACCTCTACATCTGCAGATTTTGAACCGTTAAGAATGACATGTTGTGTTCTTTCTTCTAGGAAATCCTGAATCCAATCACAAACCTGGTCCGATATTCCGTAAGCTCGTATTTTTTTCACTAAACGTAAGTGCGGAACCGTATCAAATGCCTTCCTGAAGTCCAGGAATACGGCATCAATCTGCTCGCCAGTGTCTACGGCACTGTGAATTTCTTGGGCAAATAGGGCGAGCTGAGTTTCACATGATCTCTGTTTGCGGAATCCATGTTGGTTATGATGAAGGAGATTTGTATTATCTAAGAACGTCATAATACGAGAACACAAAACATGTTCCATTATTCTACAACAGATTGACGTAAGCGAAATAGGCCTATAATTATTCGCATCTGATTTATGACCCTTCTTGAAAATGGGAACGACCTGCGCTTTCTTCCAGTCGCTAGGTACTTTACGTTCTTCCAGCGATCTACGATAAATTGCTGATAGAAAGGGGGCAAGTTCTTTAGCATAATCACTGTAGAATCTTAAGGGTATCTCGTCTGGTCCGGATGCTTTTCCGCTACTAAGTGATAGCAGTTGTTTTTCAATTCCGATATCGTTTATTTCAATATTTTCCATTTTGGCGTCCGTGCGACGGCTGAAGTCAGGGACCGTGTTACGATTTTCCGCAGTGAAACAGTTTCGGAACACTGAATTCAGTATTTCTGCCTTTCTTCGGTCTTCCTCTGTTTCGGTTCCATCGTGGTCAACGAGTGACTGAATAGGGGACTTAGATCCGCTTACCGATATAACTCCAGATAGCATTACGTACAGTCTATACATTAAGATGCTCACGAAACAAGTCGATACAGCTCAGCCAGTCACAAGGCGACCTTCCACCAGATTCGAGCTTATTCCTCAGCCATATAATTGGCAGACTGGCAATCTAGTCCTTCGCTCAAAGTGCTACTCAGCTCCGGCAGTTCCTTGTAGCGCCCACGTCCCATCTTACCACCAGGAGCTGCTATCGGATGGTGATTCTCCTGTTATCAGCAAGTAACAACAGAGGCCGAGGTGATCCGGGCCATCGCGCGTATGGCTCCTGGCGGGACGCTAAGCAGGCTGTTGCTTACCTACAGCACAGCATCTAAATTGCGCTTTCGGTTACGTATCGAAAGCGCGCATTGCTCAGTGATGTACCGCCAAATACATAAGTCATCACTGAAAAGGACTGTGTGCCCTTGATTGCTTACATGTTGTATGTTAACCGGAGACCTTGAAGCGACGGAGAGGCTCCGTCCCCGCCGCAGCCGCAGTGGTCCACAACCCCACGACGACTACTACAGTGCACTTTACCCCTCCGCCGCCTCACACCGAACCCAGGGTTATTGTGTGCGGTTCGGCCCCCAGTGGACACCCCCCCCCCCTCCAGGGAACGTCTCACACCAGAGTGTAACCCCTATGTTTGCGTGGTAGAGTAATGGTGGTGTGCGAGTACGTGGGGAACTTGTTTGCGCAGCAATCGCCGACATAGTGTAGTTGAGGCGGAATTAGGGGAACCAGCCCGCATTCGCCGAGGCAGATGGAAAACCGCCTAAAAACCACCCACAGACTGACCGGCTCACCAGACCTCGACACGAGTCCGCCGGGCGGATTCGTGCCGGACCCAGGCACTCCTTCTTGCGCCGGAAAGCCGTGCGTTTTTTTTATCTCATTTTGTTCGTTTCTTCTTTTCTTTCGTTCGTTGCATCTGCTCTGGGCAGACGTCGTAAGACATCCGTTTAAGTTCGTCGTTGATTTATTAACTCAGTTTTTTTTTTTTTTTTTTTTTAGAGGGCAGCTAAGCCTCTGACCGAACACGCTGAGCTACCGTGGCGGCAGCGTTAGACCGCTCGGCTCACCTGGCGGGCGCTTGATTGCTTATTGAGTACTTCTTCTCCAAAGTACATAAGCTGTCAACCTTACCACAGCTGTGAATAGATGCATTTTCGCAAAATTTACATTTAGTTTTTTTGTGTTTTTTAAATTACATTTCTCATTTACGACAGTTTAATAAGTGTCTCTGGCTCACGTAAATCCACCAGCAAAGGAATCTATCACACAGCAAACGATTTTCTATGTCAGTTTCTGGTTGTAGCAGACACGTTGCACCAGTGCATGTAATTCCCATGTCATTTAATCTACGATACTTACTGATACACAATTAAGCCTATAAGGCAATGTTACAATCCTTATGGATAAGTCAATCAGTGTAAGTAAGCTGTTTATGTTTTCTTATTGGCAACGTTACGTAGCGCTCTGTATGTAAATCACTGGCTGTGCTGTGTGCAGTCTGTGGCTAGTTTGCATTGTTGTCTGCCATTGTAGTGTTGGGCAGCGGCAGCTGGATGTGAACAGCGCATAGCGTTGCGCAGTTGGAGGTGAGCCGCCAGCAGTGGCGGATGTGGGGAGAGAGATGGCGGAGTTTTGTAATTTGTCGTGAACTGCTATATATATTATGACTATTAAGGTAAATACATTGTTTGTTCTCTATTAAAATCTTTCATTTGCTAACTATGCCTATCAGTGGTTAGTGCCTTCCGTAGTTTGAATCTTTTATTTAGCTGGCAGTAGTGGCGCTCGCTGTATTGCAGTAGCTCGAGTAACGAAGATTTTTGTGAGGTAAGTGATTTGTGAAAGGTATAGGTTGATGTTAGTCAGGGCCATTCTTTCGTAGGGATTTTTTTAAAGTCAGATTGCGTTGCGCTAAAAATATTGTGTGTCAGGTTAAGGACAGTCATGTATAATTTTTCAAAGGGGACGTTTCATATGTCGACCCTTAGCCGAGGATACCTCACTGGAATCTTCTGATTTCTTCTTGTGGTTTGTGCAATTAGTGTAGATTTTGTTTATTGCTAGCGCGTAAATGCAGAGAGAATCTCCTTTGTAGTTGCAGTCTTTCATTGTTGTACAGTAAAGCAGTTGTGGCATGCATGTAGATTTGCAGCAAGTATTTCGCAGCTGCGCTTGCAATTAACTAGATACTATTTTCAGTGCTATGTTAATGTGTTCCCCTATTTTTGCTCTTCATAGTGTGTTTTTCTGTGATGTCGTGTGAAATATTGTGACAATAAAGGCGTGTGAAAAACGTAACACTAGGCTCCAAAGTAAATTGAGAACTGACAGCGAATACGAAAGCAGTGTGTTAGCGCCACCGTGTAATGAATTAACTAATGTTCAAAGTAGTAATTTGGTAATTGTGCATAGGGAAATGGAGCGGGCGGCAAACAATGGCGTAGGCAGTGAAACAGGTAGTGAACAGGGAAGCATTATCGATCGATCGGTCGGCAACAGCTCGCCTCAGGAATCCGAAATGACAGGACACAATTTCGTTTCGCAAATACTGTAGATTCAGGTTTTGCGTCCTCACCGTTTTCTCAAATAAATCAAGACACATTTTCTGCTTGTCAAAATGTGAATGCTGCCGGTGCAAATGCACTGCCGAAATGCATACAGGAACAGATTCCAGACACTAATACATTATTACTGCAATTAATGCAGCAAATGAAACAAAATCAGAGACAAACACAGCAACAGTTAGACACAATGGAACAACACCAGAGACAAACACAGCAACAGTTAGACGCAATGGAACAAAATCTTCAAAAGTTAGACACCACACTTGAACAAACACGTAAAGATTTAACTACTGAGTTACATAAAATCGAATAGAAATGTCAAAAAGTCTGTAATGACGTAAAAACACAAATTTGTGAGCATTTTTAACCTATTTTTTCGCGGCATGAAAATGCATTACAGAATCACGAAGCAGCCATAAAAGAACTGCAAACCAATGTTCATGAACATCATGAGACCTTGTGGGCTAAAATTGACTCAGTTGCATCTACCGATTCAGTTACGCAACTTGCAAAAACTCAGGAAAACTTAAAGGACACAGTAGATTCGATTTTAACACAAATGGACACTCTGAAACTTGGTTCAGAAAAACACACTGAGGAAATGGGTTCACTATCGGAGAAAGTAGCCGAACTTTCGGATCAGGTCACTAACTTATCTACAAAGGTAGATGATGATCTGAATGACACAAGACCTGTAGCCTTCACTGACACAGAAGAGTATGAACAAATTAGAAAATTCAAACAAAATCAAAATCAAATCAATACACAATACAAAAGAGAAATCCGGGAAGTACAAGATCAGTAGAAGCAGGTAATACAAGAATTACGTATTTCAGAGGACACTCGCACCCCAAAACGGGAAGAGGGACATAGAAATACGGAACAGCCACAAAATAATAACACAGGGCACTTCGGAAATTATGAAAGAAATTGGCAAGGTACACCGAATTTTGAGATGGAACCGCCGAAACGACATAACAATGACCGACATGCGACTCGCCGACATGATGATTTTGACTGTAAGCTCTTAATTACTACACGTAAATTCAAAACATTTAAGAATTCTGGCAACGACATTCATCCTAAAGCGTGGCTCCATCAATTCTCTCATTGTTTTCCTCCCAATTGGTCATTAGAGCATAGATTAGAATTTATGTGTGGCTACTTAGAGAATGAACCAGCTGTGCGAATGCGATCGGTCATTCACGATTGCCACAGTGAAGGAGAATTTTATCATGCGTTCCTCTCAGCATATTGGTCTCAAGCTACACAAGACCGAGTAAAACGTAGCATCATGATGATGAAACACTTTGAACAATCTGAATTTTCCAGTCTTGTCAAATATTTTGAAGACATATTGCATAAGAATCAATACCTGTCAAACCCATACAGCCCTTCAGAACTCATCCGCATTTGCTTAATCAAATTACCTGAACATTTACGACATATTACTTTGGCAGGACGTTGCAAAGACAACATTGAAGCTTTTCAGGGACTCTTCTAAGAATTAGAAATTGACACAGACAGTCGCGGGATGCGAAAACAAGAAAACAATCACTACAGGTCACATCCGTCACAATTCTGTGACGACAGAAACAATAACTGGACACGACAAGTCTATTCTTACAACGCAAATCGTGACCAAAACAGACACCACCCATATGACAACCACTGGCAGAGTAATACTAGTTACAGAGAAAGATCACATTTCCGTAGTAATGAATATGACAGAGATTACCATAGAAACAGACAAAATGGGAACAAAAACAATTATTATCAAGGGAGACAGAATAACTTCAGACGCAACAGTTCAGCGCGCAGTTACGATTCAGGGAGAAATTCTCCACCACTTAACCGACAAGAAAGAACCTACAGGAACTACCGACATGACGACAGACGATGTGATCGTCACGACAGACCTGAATTGCATCAGAACTGGCGGGATTTAAACAGGGCAGGGCCCACTCGTCACGGTGAATTTGTAGAAGTTAGGTCTCCAAATCCCAATAACGACGCGTGCCAACAAAGGAACAGACAATGACTCACACCACAGGCAGCCGCGTGCGCCGGCTGGCTCAGAGAAAAATAACATAGATGCTAACCTTGAGAAAAATTTTAGCATTCCTTACCGACGTATAAAACATGACAATTGCTTTTCAGTTGAAAGTCTGCGTACTAGGAAGAGAAAAGGTTTACACCACATTTCACATGTAAAACCGTTTATTGGAAGATGATCTGCTTTTTAACTTTGTCTTTGCCATAAAACTTTTCACTTCACATTTCTAGTACGCTTTGTCAGACTTAAGAAACTGTTAACATACAACAATGTTTGAAGTTAAATATCCAGTCTAGAACCTAGGGAACATTTTTAAACAGAAATTACGAATGCATTGTTATTGCGAACAGACGACACAGTGTTACTGTGTGTGTACATTCTTGCTTGTTAGTTGCACGGTTACGTAACTACTATAAGGTTCACATACTTAGAACATATACTGGTGTAGCTAATGAGATTTTAATGCAGCATTTTAGTTTGCTTGAAAATACATCATTTATTTGAAGTACTTTCTGTGGGATTAAAGATGACTTAGCATTTGGTTTCTTTGACAGCTACACGATTATATCACGACGCTACTAATGAGTGACAATTTACAATGTTGCTATTGCGGTGTTTCTGTTTTATATCTGCACAGTTTTTCTGAATTCTTCTGGAAAGTAAAACACGTTTTAGTAGTAACTTTTGTGGTATAGCTACAAGGAGACAGCCTTTTCCGTAGCACAACAATACGTTACAGCACAGTACTTTCTTCATCACGGCAATAAGCGTAATAACTAAGATATCTATACGCAAAGCATTTCACCTTTGTTTATCATGAGGTAAGTACATTGTCTTTTGCAGAACTTAGCTTTCGGAGCACGATAACTACGACACTTCCACAGAGATTATCTTACAGCAAGACGCACATTTAGCGCTACAGGACACGTATTTGAGTGATTAATTTCGCACTTAAAACATTTAGTTTTAAAGATATTTGAAGTACAATGATACAAAGATTTTCCGTGACACATTTCATTCCATTGCTGTAATCTGTAACACCTGAGGGTATTATTCATTAATCCTCAGGGGGGTACACGCTTACTTTGTGTATCATGTGTTTGGCAAGCACAAAGAGCCCTAGCTAATATGGTATTTGCTTATACAACTTTACACGTTGGTACCACGTTTCTCTAGCACACAAATTACACAGCTATCTGATCATCTAACTGAGACATAAAAATTTTTTTTACTACATCAGTGACACATGTTTACGCAATTACACAGTTGGGTAACTTCACACTTGCGAAATGGTATTTTGTCTGTACTTTGTGAACTGTTCATATTTTTTTGGAACCATTGTGATACTATGAGAGCTTTGAATGATGTATTTGGTATGGGATCATGGTTTTTAAAGTACGTTTGAGGCAGATGACACTTTTGACATGAGCAGAGAATTTTTTTAGGGTTTGAAATTATTGCAGAAAGCTACGACGTTTTTGAGATTTGACTGAGGTGTTATGATATTAGTACGACGACGATGTGTATTATGTTGTTGAGGAATGTTTATTATGCTACGTATTTCTCATGATGAAATATTGAAGAAGTGTCGATGAATATGTATATGTGTAATAAGGTAAGGAGTAATGAACAGTGGTTAGGGACTCTGACTTGTGAAAAAGGATGTTGGAAACCAAGAATCGTACTTTAAGAATTATGAAATGAGTGTACATGCGTGAATGTATTACAATGCCACTGAAAATTTTTTGGACTCTGTTATATTTACAGGATTTTGTTTCTACAGATTTGTAACGCAAATTCTTGACCTGTGAAATTTTTATATGAGACTGTCACTGTAGCGGAAACTGCTGTCGTAAATATTTCGGTAAGAAAGCTAAGTAACCTTGATGTAATGCGTTGTGGCGCGCAGCTGGGCCAGCCGCCAGGAGAAAAAGCCATTAGGTGGAGAAAAAAAAGAGGCCATTAACCTCGCTTCTGACATTCCTTTGTAGGAAGCATCACAAATACGACACTCTCATTACTTGGAAACATATCGTACTTTCTGATATTTACTGAAATGCCTAACGAAATGACAAGAAATAGTTTGTCTACACACCTGATTATGACTACTGTCTTTCTAGATGAGAGATTTTTTTACTACTTATGAAATGCCACATGGCTATTGAACGATGTTCTTATGCTTTGCTTTGTGCATAGTTGCTTATTTCATTTGATATCTAGTTTCTAGCTGCACTGCAGCATTGGTTAAAATAGAATTTTATAGATGTACTAATATAAATATTTTCTGTCTACAGATCGAGTAAATAATAATTTTTTCAAAAAAATGAGGGAGCACAAAAAGACATTTACCTTCACAGGAATTGCATTCATAATTTTCTTTTCAAGTACTTGGTAATTTTTATGGTAGAATAACTTCTTGTGGTGCACCACTTTAATGACATAGACATTAAGATGTGAATATACATTTCGCTTATCTGGATTGTTGTCTTTAGTGTACCGTTTTTTCTGCCTGAGCTTTGTCATGCTTAGGTATATGTTATAGCATTTACTGCTGCTGTTTGCCAGGCATAATGTTACTGAATTTGACTTTGTATTACGCTGTTAAGCCAGTTTTACTACGCATTTATTTTTCGTGTATGCTGCTCATTGCCTTATATTAGTTGTAATTTATGCTGCTTGCTTCGCCTTTTGTATTTTTTATCATTGCTGTTTGTGTTAATTGTTTTGTGCTGCTGCATTGCCTCGTTCCTTAGTTTAGCATCTGAGCTCAGTAGATTTAAGTTAGCTTACGAGGGGGTAGACTATATAAGAAACTAACTATGATGAATTGGAAGAAATGCATTGAGAAGATATAAGAAAATGGTTTGGCCAAAAAAAAAAAGGGTAGTGTACAGTGGAGAAAAACTATTTCGAAAGAGGATGTGAACAGAATACAGAAAGCAGGCTTAGATAGTACTTTTGGGAATAATGATGAACAAAGGGAGATCTCCATGCAAAATACTGCAGTATAGCAAACCCTGTCCTTTCCTTTTGTGTCATCCCTCTATATGTTTGTGTACTCTTGTGTATTTGTGTTTTTCCTGTCTTTATGTGTTTAGCTAATAAGATTTATGTTGTAGAATTTCTCTAATACTCAGCTAAATTTACTCTGATGAGGAATACTGTTATCGTCAAATATAATTTGCATTTATAATATGTTATTTTCTTTGTAAAGATGTTTAGACATTATTAATTCTGTTCTGTTTCAATTATCATGTGTGAAATTAATGTTTTGAAAACTATTCTCATTATTTTATTTATTTACTTATTTCATAATTCCTGTAACACTGATGTATATGTTTATTTCTATTCTTTTGTAAAGCCCCTATTACTACAAATGTTATCTGTATTATTATGTTTTTAATGATGTATTTTGTACCTTTGTTATTGTATTTTCATGTTATAATATTGTAATTGACACCAGTTCATCATATTATTAACTTGTAAGTTCCATTTCACTGCACACGTTTCTGTTGGTCATAGTATATGGACAATATGTGAGAAGTAGGGACTGATAGTGTTTGCACATGTGTTAATAATTCAGCAAGGGACTGGATAACAGCATTGCTGGTTCTAAGGACACTTCAAACAAATTTTTTGTGAGTGGACAAGTGGTGGTTTATGGACTTCCTACATTCTCCGCAAGACTCTTCGATGGTGATTGTGCACCTGCACAGTCGCAACAGATGGCTGCTGGCCGTCTCCACAAGGACTATAGTGGGTCTACACCTTTGATGAGTCACCAACACCATTATTTCTACATGGACTGCAGTGGGTCTGCACCTCTTGTGGCCCACCAATATTGTAATCTCTACCAGGACTACAGTGGGTCTACTCTGTGATGACCTACCTACCAATATTCTTCAAAACTTCGACTGACTCTGCTGTGGGTTTGCTCTGTTGTGGCGCATTACCTGTCTGCATGTCGAGAGTCAGCACTGTCTTTCCGTTGGAAGGTCAACACTACTTCTTCAAGACTGCATGGAAATCCACTACTTCTGTGTGCATTTTCTTTTACTGCTCAGACTTTGAGAAAAACACTGCAATTTTACTGTGACGAATGATGAGGACTGTCTTTATGGACTGTGAGAAAATTTTAGCTTTTGACCAACATTGTATCAATAAGTGTGTGCATGTGATATCTTTAATTATGAAAAATTTTATCAAATAATTATTGGCCACTGACCAAAACAATTTGTAAAATTTTTTTGTGGGGAGCATGGGGGCAATGTAAGTAGGCTGTTTATGTTTTCTTATTGGCAACGTTACGTAGCGCTCTGTATGTAAATCACTGGCTGTGCTGTGTGCAGTCTGTGGCTAGTTTGCATTGTTGTTTGCCATTGTAGTGTTGGGCAGCGGCAGCTGGATGTGAACAGCGCATAGCGTTGCGCAGTTGGAGGTGAGCCGCCAGCAGTGTTGGATGTGGGGAGAGAGATGGCGGAGTTTTGTAATTTGTCATAAACTGCTATATATATTATGACTATTAAGGTAAATACATTGTTTGTTCTCTACTAAAATCTTTCATTTGCTAACTATGCCTATCAGTGGTTAGTGCCTTCCGTAGTTTGAATCTTTTATTGAGCTGGCAGTAGTGGCGCTCGCTGTATTGCATTAGTTCGAGTAACGAAGATTTTTGTGAGGTAAGTGATATGTGAAAGGTATAGGTTAATGTTAGACAGGGCCATTCTTTCGTAGGGATTTTTTTAAAGTCAGATTGTGTTGCGCTAAAAATATTGTGTGTCAGGTTAAGGACAGTCATGTATAATTTTTCAAAGGGGACGTTTCATCAGTACCTCTGATCACTCACATTGACACCGTGGCGTACTGATGTGTGACTGATGTCTGCAGCATTTTAGTGTAGATACCTGTGAGAGTGTCAACGGCCTTGTCGCAGTGGTAACACAGGTTCCCGTCAGATTAAGCGCTGTCGGGCGTGGCTATCACTGGTCTGGATGACCGTTTGGATCCTCTGAGTGCTGTTGGCAAGTGGTTTGCACTCTGTCCTTCTGAGGCACATTTAGGGGCTAGTCGACTACGAGGAGCGGCGCCGGTCTTGTGAACTGGCAAAGGCAGGGAGTGCTGTGTGCTGACCGTATGCCCCTCCACGTCTGTAACCACTGACGCCGATAGGCTGTGGATGACGCGGTCTGTCAGTACCTTTGCGCTTTCAAGACCTATTAGGAGAGAGTTTAATTTTAGACTTGAGAGTGCGTATACAGCAAAGTGTTTCTGTTTTTACTATTGTTGATGGAAGAGAGTAAGGACAGGGTTGTGACGCTTTCGGCACATAGTCAACAGAGTTTCTTTCATCACCATTAGGTTTTCTTTTTCAGTCTACGTGTACGAGAATATCTCCAGAACACAGATTAGTGAACACTGTTAACAAAAGGGCCTGCGCTGAGTATTTGAGTTTCTAATCTCTCTGTGTTCTTCTATTCACCAACAGAATATTCTATAAATTTTATTAAATGAAACTATCTGGAATGCGATAATGGAAAAAGTTTATTTAGCGGGGAAGCCACGAACATAATCCGTGCGGTAGGAACATAGTAGAGTTTTATGGCTGGTACTAAAGAGGTATCAAACACGTTTATTGTTCCCAGTTTTTACTATTGTGTTTTACGTATAGGCCACAGAGAAGACACATGACAACATAGATCAAGCATGTGGTATGATATTTGTTATAGGGCGCTCTGATAAGAAAAAGGAAGGAAGGAAGATTGGGTTTTACGTCCTGTCGACATCGAGGTCGTTAGAGATGGTGTCAAGGATGGGGAAGGAAACCGGAGGTCCCTTTTCAAAGGAACCATCCCGGAATTTGCTGGAACAATTTAGGCGAATCACGGAAAACCTAAATCTGCATGGCCGCAAGTGGATTAGAACTGTCGTCCTTCCGATTGCGAGTCCAGTGTGCTAACCACTCCGCCACCTCGCTCGGTCCTTCGACAAGGCGAGGGAGGAACTGGAAGGAGACAGTGGGCAATGGTAATCAAGACGACAAATTGCTTATAAAATAGCGGAACACCAACTCACAAGGTATGGATGCAAATCACCATGCGATTACAGGTCGGTCAACATATTACACAAAGTATTTAAAAGCTTGGAGTATGTTGTTCATGAATAGCTAACTGATTAACTGAAAGCCATGACAAAATTAATTAGACTTCTGAAACGCCATATTATTACTGAAATTAGTCAAGGCGACTCACAACATGAAAAACACAATGGACAGATATGAAGCACACACTCTAACAAAGCTAAGTCCAGCCACGTTTCTGATACTGCGAGATGGCGCAGTGGTTAGCACGCTGGACTCACATTCGGGAGGACGACGGTTCAAACCCCTGAGTGGCCAGCCTGTTTAAGGTTTTCTATGATTTCCCTAAATCACATCGCGCAAATGCCGGGATTGTTCCTTTGAAAGGGCACGACCGACTTCCTTCTCCCTCCTTCCCTAATCCAATGGGACGGATGACCTCGCTGTTTGGTCACCTCCCCCAAATCCACCAATCAACCAGTCTGATGCTGCTCGTTTCGATACATCCCTTATGAGAAGCAAAAATACGAGTCTCTAAAAGAGTGCAGTACTATGGTTCGAGAGCTAACTTAAATACAGATATCAATAGTCAAGAAGTCTTCTGTGGATATTAGAGGTCACCATAAAAACTTGTGTCCTCAGGGGACTCCCAAGCAGGGTTCAGTCAATGGAATTGCTCATCTTCCGGTGCATCAATGATATTTCATCTCTGTTTCATATCTTGTAACCACCATATGCTGATTAATCCAGCCGCACCGAAGCATCAATAGTAAGAACATTGCTTCTGCTATATCAGATGTGAATGACGTTCTTTGGCTAGTCTAACGTTACCGCACAAAAGAGAGTCTGCAACCAGATCTTATGTAGGAACAGGTGATCCTCGTATCGAACCAAAAGTTGATCAGTGAACACTTTCGTCAAGCAGCTCCTCCCATACTCCTTGATTGTATCCAGATACTCAATGAAAAAGCAATGAATCATCTCTGCACACCATGCAGGAAACATCTTCCTTGTCTATACGCAATTTCAAAATCGAGAAAATTTTTCTCGCGTAAAATAATAACTGAACATTGTCCAGACATTAGTGCAGCCGAATCTGCGCTACTGGTATATAATTCAACTTGGCATAGACAGAGGCGGTTCCAAACGAATTTGTGCTTGCGTAAGATGTGTGTATGGAACGGAGTTTCAAGATGGCGTCAGTCCTTTCTATACATAATTAGGTTTTCGCCAAATAAGTGACACCATTTTAGGAAATTGGAAATTTGTGGTAAATGCCTATGGGACCAAACTGCTGAGGTCATCGGTCCCTAAGCTTACGCACTACTTCATGTAACTTTAACTAACTTACACCTTACGCGAAGTACAACACACACACACAAACACAAACACCCATGCCCGAGGGAGGACTCGAACCACCGACGGGGGGAGCCGCCCGGACCGCGACAAGACGCCTGAGACCGAGCGGCTACCCCGAGCGGCGACACCATTTTACGACGCTATGTTTTCGAAAAGCGTTTCCTAGGAACTTGTGTTCTCAATCTGTCGTCTCTTATCAGACATCTACTATGGTTTCACAACAGCAATACTAGATCTTAAACGTGCAACATCCTAGCTGTATCTGTGCGTGTCCCATCAGTCAAAAAGATTCGAGATTGGATTAATAAGAAATAGAGGAAAGGTAAATGCTGATTTTATTGCTTCGGAATAGTCTCCTTTCCACGGAATCACAACTCGCAGTACCTTCATTTGAAGTCTCATAAAAGTCCTTCATTGTGAAGTTGTTCACCTCGTGCGTTACACGGGCTGCAAAGTCGGTTGTCATCAAATCTATTAATCTTTCTTGTGAATTTCTGCACTTTGTCGTTTTTCTGGCGTGTTCGTATTGATAACACCAAGTCTGGATGCTAGTGATGATTTTTTACAGACATAAATTGTCCTCGTTTCGCATTTTAAACAAGTGACGGCAGGCGTCTAAGCGGCGTCGTTTTGGTACGGGAGTCGCAGAAGTGCGGGACAAACCTTGCACACACTTTCCTCCAAATCGTTCTGGAGTTTGTCTTGAACGCTTGATTTAGCCATGTTGCTACACTGCGATTTTCGACACAACAATTTTGTCACAGTACAGCCGCACGTCCACTACTTGACACCGCCTCCCCACAACTGACTGGTCGAAGCACGTCTGTTGTTTACGGTTGTAAGCTCAAGCTGTCACCCTAGTCAATGACCTGTCGCCCCTTATACGCCAGGAATGAAATCAGTCTTGAAACATTTTGGACGGACAGTATATACCTTAATCCTTCATTATCTGCTTCTCTTGAGCCATACACCTCTTGGAAAAACTACCCAGTAACTTGTATCTTCTCCAAAAACCGAAATGTATTCAAGAGGAGATGAGATCGGCGTCTGTTATCATCAGCGCAGCATCCCTCTTGTTGTACCCCAGCTGTCTCCTCCTCTCCAACAGTGGGATAGTGTTTCCGTCACATCGTCAACACCTTCGCACCTATCCCCATCCCTATCTAATTTTCCTTTCTTCCACATCATGTGATAACTTTATCCTATCATCTGTCGCTCTTTTCCGAACTAGTCAATTTATTCACCTAACTGGACCCCTGTTCTGCTGCGTTCCGTTACGTTTAATGCGTCAATACAAAGGCCCGGATTTCAGTAACCTAGGAACAGCGCAATATGCAAGCACATATGACCTAGAACCTATATAAATATGACCTTAAAAATAAAATACTTTACGTTAGTTTATTTAAAATCATTATTGTTGATTTTTTATATACCATGTAATACAAAATTCATTTCTGAACAAAATCGAGTATAGTGCCTACTTTATGCACAGTTTGAAACTGACTAGCACCTATTTTCAAAGCTCTGCATGTTTCTGAAAAAGCGATGTACAGTCAAGACATTAACCCCTATCCAAACAACAAAACTATTTTTTTACCAGTGCGCAACACAAGAATAAAGTAATACAAATCTGTCAACACGTCCTGCCAATCTTCAGTTTCTGCAGAAGTGCACTGGATCAAAAGGTGAATTTTCACGTTTCCATTTTGAAAGATGTGAGATCGTCGTTGAGAATAGTTTTCTACCTGGGAAAGCTTCTCTCCTCATAACAGGAATGTTACAGCAGGCCATCTTTGGTTCACTGCCTTCAAATATAGTGGCCTCCCCAGATCTTATGTAGGAACAGGTGATCCTCCCCAGACAACTGTCACTAATTTTGCACATTTTAGAATATCCAGGATTCCACCGGAGAGCACTTCGCAATTTTTTGTTCACTTTTTCTGCCGCGTGACCACCAGCTCTGCACTTTTTGTACAACGTCCAGGACGTCACACAGTTGAGTACCACCAGTTTCCACCCGTGTGATGGCTTCTGGTACCAGTTAAAAGCTGGCTTTAATGTGTGCCAAGTATTAGGACAAGGTATCTGTAAAGATATTTTTCACAGTTTTTATAGTACTTGATTCTTCACGATCTAGCTCACAAAAGACTGTCTTTGTTTTCTTGTATTTGGTGCAGTAAAACTCAGCGTCATTAACCCAAGAACTCTATAGTATAAGATCTATCTATGGATACCCAGAAGTTTTGGTCAGCAACACTAATACGTATTTTGTTGACTATTCCTCACAGCACGCAGATAGATGCATTTTTCTCAATGTAGATTCATCTGGGACTGGATGTGCTGTGTACTTCTCCAAGAACTGTATGATGCTTGGATTCTTCAGCTTCTCCAATATAATATTGCAGGGCACCATAATGTCATACAAGTCCTTGAAGAACAATTCCACGGTTGAAGATGGATCTGTCTGCTCAAATAACAGCGTTTGTTTGCTATCTCTTCAGTACTTCTCTTCTTTGACGGTATTACAGTGCTGGCGCACATTAAAGCGCTTTTCTGCACTATAACTTCACAGAGTTTACAAAATAACATTTCCGACGGTGCTGAAGAGTTCTCTGCAAAATCACGAACGAGACCTCGCAAATTCATGCTGTCGGAGCAGTTTACTATCGGCATGTTGGTCCAGACTGAGTTTGTATTCATACCTAATAGTGTCACTACGTGTGCGATACTTGTTACTCGGAAGCCGCCTTTGTTGGCTTTGAGAGCGTTTTGTCGACCCCACGTAGCAATGTTTTTCGTTAGCGAACCGCAGAGTGTATTACACTGCTTGTCTACTGTAGTGCTGACAAATGATCCATTTTAGTAGCTGTTATATATCTTTCTGACAATATCACCTAGAAGAGCGTCATGTTAGTGATATTTTCATGCTTCACCGAGCCAGGTAGCACAGCAGTTAAAACACTAGACTTGCATTCTGGAGCACAAGGGTTGAAACCAGCATCTGGCCATCCTGATTTGGGTTTTCCGTGATTTCCCTAAATTGCTTAAGGTAAATGCGTGGATGGTTCCCTTGACAAGGGTACGGCCGATTTCGTTCACCATCCTTTCCAAATCCAAGCTTGTGCTCCGTCTCTAATGACCTCGTTGTCGACGGGACGTTAAACACTAATCTCCTCCTCCTTTTCATGTTTATATTCTTGTGCCCTTAAAGATTCGACAAATTTATGAATTTTTGACAAATGTCGGTCGAAATATGACCAGTTATCACAGAAGTTGGCCGAAATATGATCTGTTATGAAAAAGGTTTAAATACGACTTTATATGCATAGTAAAAATACATTTTTCTGTGGTTCAATACCTGGATTCTTGCATAAATTGTTGTGAAATTCACCCCAAGGTTCGGAAAAAATATGACTAGTCATTAAAATCTGGATTGTAGTCATTGCTCACGTTCGAAAGGAACATTAAGTTTTGAGAAAAACATTTAAATCTTTATTAATATCTGACTTTATTATACTACACTGATGCACCAAAGAAACTGATACAGGCATGCGTACTGAAATACAGAGATACTTTAACGGGCTAAATACGGCGCTGCCAGTCGACAACGCCTGTATACGACAAAAAGGGTCTGGCGCAGTTGTCAGCTCGGTTACTGCTGCTACAATGATAGGTTATCAAGATTTAAGTGGATTTGAACGTGGTGTTACACTCAGCGCACGAGAGATGGACAATAGCACCTCCAAGGTAGCGATGAAGTGGGGATTTTCCCGTAGTGTAACTTCATGAGTATACCGTGAATATCAGGAATCCGGTAAAATATCAAATCTTCGGCATCACTGCTGCCGGAAAAAGATTCTGCAACGACAACTGAAGAGAATCGTTCAATGTGACGGAAGTACAACCCTTCCGCAAATTGTTGCAGATTTCAGTGGTGGGCTGTCAACAAATGTCAGCATTCAACGAAACACCATCGATATGGCCTTTCGGAGCTGGAGGCCCACTCGTGTACCCATGATGATTGCCCGACACAAAGCTTTACGCTTCGCCTGGGCCCGTCAACACAAAGATTCGACTGTTGATGACTGGAAACATGTTGCCTGTTCTGACGAGTCTCGTTTCAAATTGTATAGAGCGGATGGACGCGTACTGGTATGGAAACAACCTCATGAATCCATGGACCCTACATGTCAGCAAAGGACTGTTTAGGCTGGCGGAGGCTTTGTAATGGTGTAGGGCGCGTGCAAGTGGAGTGGTATGGGACCCCTGATACGTCTAGATACGACTCTGACAGGTGACACGTGCTTAAGCATGCTGTCTGATCACCTGCTCCATTCATGTCCATTGTGCAATTCGACGGACTTGGGCAATTCCAGCAGGACAATGTGACACCTCACACTTCCCGAGATGCTGCAGATTGGCTTCCGGAAGACTCTTCTGAGTTTAAACACTTCCGCTAGCCACCAAGCTCCTTAGACATGAATATGATGGAGCATATCTTGGATGCCTTGCAACGTGCTGTTCAGAATCTCCCCCTCGAACTCGTACGGATTTATGGACAGCCCAGCAGGATTCATGGTGTCAGTTCCCTCCACCACTGCTTCAGACATTAGTCGAGTCCATTCCACGCTGTGTTGTAGCACTTCTGCGTGCCTGCAGTTTCCCTACACGATATTAGGCAGGTGTACCAGTTTCTTTGGTTCTTCAGTGTATAATAGTCAGTAACAGCGTGTTTCAAAGTCTTTTCTTCAAACTTCTAGGTGTACTACAAGCCACTGGGAACGACGGTTGTTATAGGCAAAATGTTCGCTAACGCTTCCTAGGAACGTTACGCGTCTTTTATAATTGGTTATGCCTCTGAAGGCTATTGCGACACTCTGCGGCTTCATACACAATTCCTGTTGCCTGTGACCCAGGCTTCTGCTCTTCATGAAAGATTGTGGTACGGACTTCCTAAATATCTTTCACGGGCAGAGATACACTCGTTCTTAAGGTTTTCTTGTTGAAAGTCACCCTGTCAACTATCGGTGTACGTAGTGTGCTGCTGGTGCACACCGGGTTAAAAGACCTTGTTAGAGTTGCTGAAGCCTCGGCGTCCCGTAGACTGCTAAGTCAATAAAGACGCAGCATCCCCCGAGTGATCCACGAATGCAACCACGTGAGAGATTAACGTCAGATATTGCAGGGTCACCAGAAGTACTTTTTTATAATCTTAGAGGCTGATTACTCAAATCAAAACAAAGAATTATTAGTGGAAGAATATTCAATTCAACAAAACTGTCATTTCAGAAAAGAAAAACAGGAAGTCTTCCTCTCGATTCTACATACTGTCAGATCTCCAGCGACGTACTGCAGGTGAGCCTACGTGCAGTTACTAACTGAGATCCCACAGTGGTTAAGACACTCAACTCATTATCGATGTCAGTGTAACGGCTTATGAGACTCTAACCTGCCTTCCTTCACTGCGCTGACATTCCACGGAAAGATGACATAAGCTCTCCAGAGTTTCTTATCCGACTGAAATTTCGTCTTCCTTCAGTGATCAGTGCCAAAATCGTCACTTATGAGTGGTGCAACCCGAAAGAAGACTGAAGGAAAGTTGTAGTGGATCAAGTATCAGGTGCTAAATGAGTACCAAATGGACACTTCACACTTCTATATGGTTTTCATCTTCATCGTAACATACTTGAACGGTCAGTGGCAGAAACGGAATACAGTTTCACGTTCGACGACAGTGAAACCGGTTTTCTATGGCTTCCCGAACTTGCTTCAGGAGAATTATACGACAGTTCTTTGAGTATGTTTACAGCCGTGATTCAAGCTTATCCTGATTTAATTCTCAATCTATAATAAATTCGACTGAGAGTATCTTATTGCTTATATGCATATGGTGTCTGATCTTTCGGACATGTCGGAAAGAACGGACATCATATCCATATAAGTATATAGTTCGGGCAACACCGGCCATGACCTTCTTCTTATGTGCGGATGCATACATATTCCCCGAACTCTTACAGGACCTGGTAAGAATGTTTTCCACGAGTAATTAGTGCGTTGGGGTGGGACATTACGAATGTAGTGTGTGGACATACAAGGTGAGAATGTGGGTCTCGCGGGAGGCGTGCGCGAGATAGTCCCTGCAGTCGCGCTATCCTCTGTGCCCTCGGTGGCTCAGATGGATAGAGCGTCTGCAATGTAAGCAGGAGATCCCGGGTTCGAGTCCCCGTCGGGGCACACATTTTCACCTGTCCCCGTTGATATATGTCAACGCCCGTTAGCAGGTGAATTAATAGAATACTAATTTCGTATCTTACTGCAGTTAATTCCCAAATCTAAGGATTTCACGCTGACTGCCTAAGGAATAACTGAGGGCTGCGGCGAAGATGCCAATGGAGGAGATTGCAACGATCCCTTCACTGGTGAAGGCAGTTATCGTTATGACAACAGTACACAAGAGACAACTTACTGCATAATATCCTGCTATAACAATATCACACAATTGGGATATAAGATCAGACGTGATTCCGTAACAAAAACCTTGAACTTCCAACTTGCTTTAGAAGAGAAACAGTCGTATATCAAACACCAGATTCAAGTTGTTCTAGGCAATGAATAGACGGAGTCGTATATCAAACACCAGATTCAAGTTGTTCTAGGCAATGAATAGACGGTTACACTGCAACCAAACGATACATTCAGATCGCACGCCAACTAGTCATAAAGGATGGAAAGAAGATTAGCATGTATGACGAGATCACTGGAGATGGAGAACAAAAAAGGATAGTAAAATCGACCGCGTCCTTTCGAAGTTGCTATCCCCGGTTTTGCCAAAAGAAATTTGGGGGAGACACGAAAAATTTTACTCTGTATGGGAGGTCTGCTGGCCTCGCTCGGTCTTGTTTCTAATACTAATAATAATAAAAAATTAACTGCAATTGCAGCAGCAGTAGTAATACTAGCAGAAGGAGGAAGAGCAGTAATACTGAAGATAGGAACACAGCATGGAATATGCCAACAATGACGATGTCGAGGACAGCAGGAGTCAAGATCTGAACCCCTTCGCGAAAAGATTGCACATGGCTACAGTAACAATAAGAATATACTGGTATTTATTTGGAGATTGCTTAAGTATTTCATTTTATATTGGCTAAGGGACGAAAGAACTTCTCGGCCTATAAGCAGGAAATAATTGAAATGTTAGGGTTTCGAGACAAAGTTACTGATTGTCGACTGTCGCAAGTGTATTTCTCGTTAAGGTGTAGTACTTCGGATCACTCATTCAGTATGTTATTTAAGAAATTTATCGTTTCATGTGATAAAACTGTCTCACGTTTGGCAACTGCGGATCCACACAGATTCTCTTTTATCTAGATACCTCTATACTGTTCCCGAAAGTATAGAGCGTTCCGTGAAAGTGAGCAGTGTAATATGTCATGTGGTAAGTTAAATTCAATTCTTAACTATTAAAAAATTTACCGAAATGTGAGTGGAATGAAACTTACTCCTAAAATAAAGCAGCTGATCACAACAGTCTGAAATGGCGTTGACCATGTCTACATACATCACTCTACTGAAATATCGTATGAAGGAGTTTCTTCGAAACGCTCTACTCTTACGAAGAAAAGAGAACACTAACTTCCAATCATGAAATGAAAATGTACCCATGCCATTTCGGTCTCTGACGAACACAAATACACTTGCACGTCATGACATTAGTTTCTTTTGACATAGTGAGCATGCTCCTTGTGTCAGAAAAGACAACAGCAGAGGCACTTTATTTATGGCATTGCAAAACTTCAGTTATATTCAGTCAACATACGGCATGCTTAGCACCCGAAGGAGAAGTGGTGCGGGGAAGGGGAGGAAGATTAGCTGACGTTTAAGCTGTTTCCCAAAACATAGCCAAAATTATGCAACAGTAAAGTAGAATCCACTTAATCTACGGGTGAAATGAACTAATTTTCACCATGTACGCTTTTTATAACCAGTTTAAGCAAATTCTCTTCTATTAGAAGGCAAATTTCCAAAAAATCAAATTAAAAAAAAATGGTTCAAATGGCTCTGAGCACTATGGGACTCAACATCTTAGGTCATAAGTCCCCTAGAACTTAGAACTACTTAAACCTAACTAACCTAAGGACATCACACACACCCATGCCCGAGACAGGATTCGAACCTGCGACCGTAGCGGTCCCGCGGTTCCGGACTGCAGCGCCAGAACCGCTAGACCACCGCGGCCGGCTCAAATTAAAAATTTAGTTTAAGGAACACAATGTGCAATCAGTAAAAGAAAATGTTTGATTCGGTTTTCAATTATTTCAAAATGTTTTCCTTTCGTAATAACTTACCTTTTTCAAGATTAGATCAGTTTCTGTAGACAAATCCAATGAATCATTAAAAGAAGCTTTTATTTGGAAACCACAAAATTAGCTTGGAGAGTGCTTTGGTAAACCCTGTGAAATCATAAGAGGAAAATGTAAACTTGATGTACAAGTAGGATGCAATGAAATGTGGTAATGCAAGCTACAAATTTTATTGACTAGACTAACATTTGCATACTGTCGTGATCAGGACTAAAGGTAAAGGTGCAGACTTTATGCTGGATGTAAACCTGTATTTCCCATATTGCTTTCTTCATCTTTCGTTATTTTTTCTTTCCAACTATTCCGCAACAGCCGTAAGAGATGAAGATTGAATGCAAATTTTCTGATGCGTTTATACTGATATTCAAGCTCCTTTTCCGATTTAAAATTATTTAAGTTTGGTAAATTATGAAGTGATAAGAGAATGACTCAAAAAGAACTGCGTAAATTAGATTTTCCATTTAGTTTCGTAAGACAATCAGATCAGTTCAGATCAAAGATATCTACATACTTTTAATCGGAGCTATATCGCAGTGAGGATAATTTGAGATACCAGTAAAATATTGCCTACAAAGTTTTCTGATCACCAACTAGAAATGATTAAATATTAGCATTGTTCATTGTTTATGCTGCAGGATTCTAAAGAAAGGTGCTTCACAGGATGTTTAATTATTGGATCAAGCTATTATTGAATTCTCCTTTTAAGGGAATAAATTATTGTTTCATCCTCATCTAACACATGAATTTTCTTTTTTCCTTCATTTGCAACACATGTTTTTGCTCTTTTTCTCCCTTAATTCAAAATTTTAAAGCCATAAGGGACACATCGGACGATATGATGAGCGTTCCATTGCTGGAAACGTCTAAGATTATTACAAACTTCAAGAAATTGCGTTCAGAAAATGAGACGTCCCACTGTAATACTGTTTGTCATCTCCAGATTGTTCTAAACTGCTTCGTGACGAAACGACATTTCCGTTCCTATCTTGTAATATAATAATAACGATATTGTGTTCTACAAAATTTAGGATCTTTCACCTGGATATTGATGAATATTTCACCTTTTATGGCAGTAAATAATGCTTTTAACGAAGATGCAACCTTTTAACTACCACTGACGCTATCCTCCTGATTGCATTTTACAATTCGTGCAACAAATCTAGCTCTGAGTGAGGTGCCTACAGTAAGATTTGTGATTTCTGAAATCTGTTTTTTTTTTCATGAATCTGTCTTACGAATATCATACCGTTTTTGGCTTCTCATCCAGTTATGTAATATCACATTACCTGGTCCATATTTCACTACTTACAAAATCGCTCGGTTATGTCTGAATGTAGTGACTCATAAAGCAAAAAGTGAATTTACTTTGATAACGCGGAGAAGACTAACATACGTTTTAGCTTGAAGTTCGTTTTGCCAACATTGGGTTTACCTACTCTGGTGGCTTCTTGGCACGTGATCGTGACGGTTGACTTAGTTATCACACAGAGGACATGTGTTACCTGAAAGTTAAACAGAAGTACATCAGATATTCGTACTCCTTTACTATTTTGAAGAAACGGGTTTGTTTAACATACAGTGGCAGTGCAAAGGAAGAAAATTTCTGACAGCAGATGCTGGCCCTGCGATTTATTTCATTTTACTTTCATCTTATTGTCCAGTATCTACTCATTGCAATGAACACAACCTAAATTTTCTTCAAATTTCGTAAAACTGTCTGTACTAACGTTCCATCTGCGCATTAAAACAGATGCCAACGCTGCTTTTTTTACATAACGAACTTAATTACCGTGTTGACATCAGAGAATTATCTAGCAATTAGACTGTGTAACATCAGGTACTTGATAATTTCCACTGAAACACTCGGGTTTTAGTGTGTCCAGTGTTGAAACAGACATAATTAAGGATGGCAAATTTAACAACAAAACGTAGAAAGCTCTTGTCGAAATCGACTTTGCAGTTCAAATTTTGGTGGAAGTGATACCATTTTGGGCTCGATGCAATGTGGGTTAAGGCTAGTCTTCGTAATTCGATCCATAAATGATGTTATGAGAAACTCCGTTCATCAAATGAGACGATACTTAGGTAAGAATAGCAACCAGTAACTGTAGTGTACGTTAACCACTGTTACTGTAGTGGTTGGTTTGATGGATCTCTCCACGATAACATCTGCGACATACATCCATTGGACCCGTTTACTGTAGCAATTCCTTTGCCTATCCACCCCCACCCCTTCCCAAACCCTCACCCTCCCAACCACTAAACTCACACACACAAGCACACTCACACAAACTTCACTCCACTACGTCTTTGATGCCACATGATATTTTCTATTAACCTTTACCTGCCTTTAATCAAATTTTGCCATAAACGTATTTTCTCCTAATTTTGATTCAGCACCGCTTCATTATCTTATCTTCAGCATTCTTTTGTAATAAGCCTACCAAAACTTCTATGAATTATCTATTTCTCTATACTGTTTGTCGTTAAGGTGTCTCTTCTATACTACGCTACACTCCAAACAAATATTTCTTGAAAGATATCCTAATAGCTAGATTTATTTTCTGTAATAAGATATTTTTGTTTTTCAGAGCAGCTTTTCTTGCTGTTGTCAGTTTGCATTTTATATCCTCTTTCGTTCAGCCATCGCCAGTTATTTTGTTGCTCATGTAGTAAAATTCGTCTACTGCCTCTAGCATTTAATTTCCTGATCTCTTCAGCGTCGCCTGATTCAGTTTGACTACATTCCATTTCCCTTGTTTTCATTTTGTAGGTAACCATGTTATAACCTATTTTCAAGAGAATGTTTATTACTTCCATGCGCTCTTCAAAGTCTTTTGTCATTTCTGACTAGACTTCGATTTCACTGACAAACTTCAGTTTTTTTATTTCTTCTCCCTTAAAAATACTTCTTGATACAAAATTGCCTTATTCTTTACAGGATTGTATTTATATGTTGAGTGCTCGCATTATTGAACCTGACGTAGCATCGAAATATTCCAGCACACTCGTAGCAGTACAAAAGCTTGTAATATGCTACGGGACGTGTAAATTGGAAATTTGCGAAATTAAATACTTCCACAACTGTAGTTACATGGATTTCTGATTTTCTTTAATCCACGCCTACAAATACTTTATCACAACCATTCTCTTTTAAATTTTTGGTGAAGCATAAATAGAGTGTAGACCTGTTATAATACTTTAATCTAAATTGACTCAGAAGCAGCTCATAGTAGAAATTAAAATGTTTAACTTCGTTTTATTTTTCTGTTTACCACTACTTTACTTCTCTCCGCAATCCAGTCCAAGAAGAATAAACTTTGTAAATTTTCCTGACTTATTTAAAATATGAAAGGAATGCGATTCAACTATCTAACGGTTGTGCTAAATTTGAAAGCAGTGTAACATTCGTCCTGCACAGACACACACACACGCACACACACACACACACACACACACACACACACACACACACAAACGCAGATAGAATCGTAAAGCACAAGACGTGGAAAATGAAAATTGCTTTAGGAAGTCCTTCACTCCTTTGTTTCATTAAATACAAACTTGGTATTCATAACTTTGCTCATGTAACCATAAAAAGAACCACACCAATAAATTTACATGTGTAAGTAACTTCCAAGAGTCGTACAACTTCTAAGGAATTGCCTAGCTTCAACACTATACTTCAAATTTCACGTGATGCCTACTGTAAAAGCATCCGTATGAACCTTACACTGTGACAGCCCCATAATCAAAACCTGGCGGCGTCTTACTGTTACTGTTTACCAAATTACGTAGGGTCGCAACAACTTTTAAAAATCTGTTTCATCATGTAACAGATTTCATGATTAATTAATTCGTAGGAAGGGGAAAAAGGGAGGAGCAACAGAGGTGGTTCCATCAACTGTTCATTATTTCCTCCGCTATGAGTGAAACAGATACAGAAGAACAACTGCCCTTTGTAGTTGTTTTATAAACTAAACTATTCTTTCATGGTTTTAGGATTAGTGGTGATGTAGTTTCTCCGTATTTCGATGAGTGCAATAATGAATGAAATGCAGTAATGTTTTATCTCACGAAATCAGAAAGAACGTTTTGGAACCATTTTCGAAACAAATTTTGTTTACTACTTTTTAGATATGTGGTCCAGTGGTAACCCGCTGAAATTATTTGCTACTTTCCTGCAAGCAGCAAGAACGCGGTTGACTTGTGACGTGTCGCCCTTGTAGGCCTAATCGCAAGCGTGCCGTGTGAGTAGACTTCGAGACAGTCACTCGCCGTTTTCTTCCAACGCAAAATGCGTTATTACATCGCCAGAATTTATCAGTAATCTGTCAGACTCCAAGAAACCAGTACAGCCAGCGCTGTGCTGCTTCATTACTTCACTCGGAGCAAGAATACCGTTCAGATCTGTATTAATACAGGTTACCATAGTTCCCATGCAGATCCTTATTGACTACACAAAGAAGAACAACATTCTTTCGCTCGTCTCAACGAAATCCTAAACGGCATGGCACTGAGTAGACGGTATTTTCTATAGTTACGCGTACTACATTTTGTTTAAAGCTGCGTGTTTTATTTACTGATTGTAAATGTTAGAGTGCAACGGTCGATTAGTGTATGTTTAGTCAATCCTGTCCGTATTTATCAAACGAATGGTTCAAATGCCTCTGAGCGCTATAAGACTTAACATCTGAGGTCATCAGTGCCCTAGAAATTAGAACTACTTAAACCTAACTTACCTAAGGACATCACACATATCCATGCCCGAGGCAGGATTCGAACCTTCCGCCGTAGCGGTCCCGCGATTCGAGACAGAAGCGCCTTGAACTGCTCGGCCACTGCG
Source organism: Schistocerca serialis cubense (assembly GCF_023864345.2). Lineage (NCBI taxonomy): Eukaryota > Metazoa > Arthropoda > Insecta > Orthoptera > Acrididae > Schistocerca > Schistocerca serialis. The sequence goes on along the minus strand of NC_064646.1, from coordinate 185,291,478 downwards.
GCCGGCTTATCAAACGATAATTTACGTCTTCTATCATGACTAATTCAGCCCCATCGGGGATTCGTACTCAGACTATTTACACCGATAAAGAGTTCTTGTTCAACTGTATTTCCAGTTATCTGCAGGTTGAAGTAAAAATATAGAGGCCACGGAAAAAAATAAAGGAGACTGTGAAGCGCTAGCTTTCACGGATAGAATTGTTAAACTTATTAAATTTCTCCCAGCTGCTCTACCGTGGTGGAATGTATTTCCTTGAAAATTACATTTAATTTAATGAAAACTGTTGTACAACATAGTCAGTGACTTAGTGTATTCTTAACTTTGGTCAATGAAGTGAATGTGTGTTTTTAACATAAACGTTGTGGTTTGATTAATCTTGTGTACTGTTTGTATTACTACGTAAACGTGGACATTTCTAGGGAGCCAATATATCATCGCACGGCGGAAGCATAACATCGAAAAGAATCACAAAAAAATTCAAGATAATGCTAGCTGTATTTCCGCCTTACGCTAATTTTCTACTTTACATTTCACAGTCATGCAAGCCTTTTCCATTCCGCAAACTCTTGGTAAACTTCTAACAACTTTCGTCTTTTTGTCGCAGGTTAATCCCTGAAAGGAATGTAAAAGTACATGAAGATTTTTATTAGTGTTATAATAATTGTTCTTACTTTCAGACTTGTGTTGTAATAAAGATTTAGAATGAGAAACAGAGACTGTATTGACTTATTCTATTTCCCTTTTAATAATGAATGTCGAAAGGAATACTTCTAACGCAGATTCTGTCAGAAAATTGAAGTCATATTTCCTGTATTTGACTGTAGGCTTTCCCAGCGTAAACTATTGATATCTTGGGACTACCCATCTTCGCCAGAAGACCCCAACGTAATAATTGCGTATTGAAAGAGAGAAGATACAGCTGTGTTTTTTTATTACAGTTTTTTCTCAACTAGCGCAGTAGCCATGTAGCGTGTTTTGCCCTTCTTGAATCATTTTTACATAAACGCTCACAAATAAATGGAATGCAATGGGTTTAAAAGACAGGTTCAGAAACTGATCAGCTTAATAAAATCTAGTTGCCTCATGACTGTGTACAGCATCGCATAATAACATAAAGTGCAATCAAATTGTCGGAAATAGCCACTACGACTGACTTATATATCACGACATATCTTGGAATTTTGTGATACGCTAGAAAGTTGTGATAACATTCAAACGTTGAAGACGTATATGAATTTTGCTATATGCCACAGTCAAAACGTATCTCAGAACATAGACCAGAGTGACCAAAATCATAAATTACTGCCTTGATTTGTGTCTGTCGAAACCGTTCCACAGTCAGAGTTCAGAAACACAATGACTGATAGTAAATTCTGCAGACCGGAATGTCATATTCCAAATCCAGATACTTTGAAACTGGTAAAAATAAGCACTCCCACCACTCGTTATATTTCACCAGTAGAGAGTTACAGTATCATAGCACTCAAACGTAATACGTAACGAAATCCAATAAGGCTTCATATCGTATGTGTATACTGCTATATCTTTCATACGTGTCACTGAATTAACGGGCAATAATAGGTACTAACTAATTCTTGTTTACACACTTACAGTTTACTTTACTAATAGAAGATGCTCGCAGCCAACTGTGCAAGATCTTTATCTTAATGTTGCAAGATAATTTTAGCGAAGTCTAACAACTTTATACTACATGTATTTCCCCGGCGTTTACAGTTCCATGCGAAAAAAGGGTTAATTGATAAACATCTGCAGTACCTTAATTATGGAGATTAAACCAAAAACAAAAACCGTTACTGCTTAGGAAAGCCTATATATTACAACTGTGACTCTTTACCCGTCGGCACTGATTAATTAATGAGAAAGTGGAGGAACTGAAAGCAATTATTCACAATCTACAATTTTAGGAGGTATTAAATATACGGGAGTGAAAACGACTATCAGACACCATCTGAATTTATAGGCACACTGAAGAAGAATTAGACGCGAGCGACGCAGCAATTGGAATCACGAGCAACGAATAATTAATGAACGCTTATATAAGCGACCAAACCTCCTCGTCAGAGACAGAAACCTTTCTGTACGTGTGAGAGGAAAGATCGCAGAAGCACTACTTGAGCTGCAGCGCACTCACTGTGTTAAACTTGCTAGAGGAATGCGCCAGGAATTATGTTTCACTAGAGGCTCGTAATTATCACATACAGGCTACACTGAAGTGCAGTATTTCTTGTATTCATTCAAGATACAAACTTAAATGCCGTTATGTTGTGCTCTTTGCGAAATATGATAATTCGAAAGACTAAGGAATTAGTAATACGACTGCATACATTAGGTACAAGGCATTAAGTTCCATCATTATTGTTGGATGTAATACTAAGTATCATTCATTCGAGTTCGAATTCAGTTCCACGGTAGCGGTTACTATCTCTTTACTGTAAAGCTCTAAAGTGTTCTTTTATTTCTTATTTTGTGTTCTTCAAATTGTTCATTAGTCTTTCTCACCTGTTGTTCCGAGACAGGTAACAAAAATGACTACTAAAATCACGACACTTACTGAAAGGAATCAGGTCTTCTATTAAGTGTCGAAAAGGCTCGAAATGTTATCAACTTCTTATCACGTTAATAAGCATAAGCTTCTAACGTCTGATTGCACAGTAAATGTATCTAAAAGCCTCCTACATCTAATTTACAATTCATTTGATTTCGCTCCACAATTGCAGTAACAACAATTTATCTTCATGGAATGTAACAGCTATGCGAGGGAAAGCGTGTAGTATATAATAAGAATCTGTAGAACGTAACTCTTAGATATGTAGACGTAAACAAAATGCGGTGTATGAAAGTCTTTTTAAAGTTTCTTCAAATTTAGTGCAGGAATTTGCATCAAGACCTTGAGTGGGCGTCGTAGACAACGTAAACAAAGACATTGCTCACAAAGGTTCGTTATTAGATGTGCTGTCCCTGGACACTTGTGGAAAAAAAACCTTGCGAAATGCCTTCAGACTGCCCTGTTAAGAGTAAATATTTCTAATGAGCCAGTTGCTCACGTTACCTATAACAGTACTTGCCAAATGTTTTACACCGATCTGTTAGGTGTGTAATTCATCTCATCGAAACTTCGACATGTATCAGTGGTTCTTATTGTGGTTTTGCATGTAGTAAAACAATGGATGTAGTTGTCACTAATCCATCGCACTGTAGCGGAAACGTTTCCGGTGATATGTAATTATTAAAATGTGACAACACCATTTAGAAACTATCCTATATTTCGTCCTTCTTTCATACAGCAACATTTAGTATCGCAGCTGTACTTGAAAGTACGAATTACAAGTATCTGTCGTTTGGAAAGCAACGAAGTAGGCAGTAGATAGCTATAAGATGACATATATCTTGCGGGACATGCACAAGTAAATGACTTACAACTTCAGATGTTGCTTTGTGGGCTAAAATAAATTAGTTCTTTGTGTGTGCATGTGTTTGCGAGTCAGTCTGCGTGCAAGAGGCAAGAAAGAAAGAGAACTTTACATTCAGTGTCTCATTTTCAAAAACGGTCGAAACGTACAATTCATTTTTAAATCGTTTTGTTATCTTTTGTAGTAGCAATGAAACCGTCAGATATTAACATTTCAATTTAGATGCGTTCACAAAAATATTCTCTCGAATAACAATGTTTGGAGGTTCTTTCTCTTCTAAGAATCAGAGTATGTTCTCGCACACTGTAACCTTTACTACTTAAAAACAAGTTTTCTTCTTATTTATTTACGGACTGCTGTATTTATCCCAATAGGGGAAGGAAAGAATTAGGAACGGTCCTTCGACTGCTGAATTCAATCTTTATCATATACATACCTGTATTAGCGAGCGTGATGTGTGAGATAAGAAGCTTGGCGCCATCTTAAAAATGCGGGTCACAGCTCCTTTGTTCTCTGCAAGACAAACCACCGCCTGGCGAAACAATGCGTTGTTATACTTCCGTAACGCGTTGATATAAATCTGGCAGCGCTTTGTGCGCTACACATTGATATGAAATTATGGATTTATTTTACGTGCCCGCTCATAAATCTCTCTCGGAAGAAACGACGGTCCGGAACGCAAACAGTGAGCGAATCATTAATTCCTCGAAACTGCTCGTTTATTTTCCTATTAACGGTTACTCTGAGAATCCACGATGACGATGCGTCTTTGATGTTTCTTGCGCCTCGCCACCTCAGAAGATAAAAGGTAAACGCGAAAAAGTTTCTACTGAACAAACGAGTCGTCGGTGGCCAGATCGTGGAGCTCATTTGGGTACAGGCGGAGCTTAGAAACCAGTAACAGTCTAACGCGATTAGAGTAAATTAGGATGAAACTTTGGTGTACCAAGTAGAGATTTGAAAACCTCTCCTCTAGAAGACGAGACGAGTAACACAGTGACACGGCTGTTTTATTATTGGCCATCACTTTCATTATAAAAAACCGTGAGCTACACACTGTACACGAGAATTTAGTGAATGGAGACCCTTCATAGAAACAGTGGACAAAATCAGTTAAAATTTAGTAAGTTTTACACTTCAAATCAACAAGGCAAAAGCAATTTGTGAGTTTATTACGACAACAGTGAACACTATATTCATCTGTTGAAAACATAGTGGCTTTCCTCGTGAGCCTGAGGACTAGAACAGCGTAAAGGTAAATCAAAAATTCCAGTTACTGTCACAAAATAATGTTATATTATCCGTCAATGAACATTTCAAAGTGCAGTTACTTCTGTAGGTCTTAGACCTTTACTGTAGAGATGAACTATGAGTTGCTCATACATTATTATTGTGCTCTTAAGTCCATAGGTGCAGCGCTCCGCACAGAATAAGTAAGATTAAAAATAATTACAAGTATTGTATGAGTCATCGAAGTACAGAATTTTCTAAGTAGGTCTACTCGTGTGGCTGTGTACCACCCCGGTACATAGGCGCCCGTTGTTTTTCCTTCCCAAGGAAAAGAACAGCATTTGTGATATTCGTCCACGGATTAGTAGTGACAAGAATAAAAGTTAATTTTAAGTTCCTTTTTCGAGGGAACAAAATATTTTGTACATAATTTACTTCTTTGTGACTGTGTAGCGCCTACTACAAAAAAGAGAAGGTATGTTGGTGTTACAACTAGAATTTATGTTAGCTGCAGTGTAGCCTACATTTCGAAGAATTGATTTTGCTCATTGCTAAGGATACAGATTCACAACTACCTGTGGATGTCGTGTTTCTTTACGGTATGTGGCGTCAGGATGGTTTTCTTCCTTCTTGGTTATTATTGGACAGAACTGGTCTGTGGCGTAGTTCGAGGACATGGTTAAGTTAGAAGGTTAAAATTTGGCTGTGTATGTGCTAAGCCAACGAATGTGGACACGAAATAAGGGTGGTGGTAACAGATTGATCTGTAGTGTAACCAGGAGCCAAAACCATATTTGAGGAACATTTCGTTATAAATAACAACAGATGAAAGATATATTCAGAAAAGGTGTATTAAATAGTAGACGAATCTCCGGATACTATATGCCTTATATTATCTGCATACCATAATCGTGAAAATTGCGAAGTTGTGAAGGGGAGTGGGGGGAAGCATTATGTTTTCTCATTTCCTAACGTCGAAGAATAAAATCAAAGCCGAATTTCGTAGAGAAAATTCATTTTGTGTTCCTAATCCGCATTTGCTTCGTAACGACATGATAATATGGTAATAAATCTGCTGTAAGTTGTTTAAACACAACTAGTTTCTCAAAAAAGTATTCGGCCAGTATATCTAGGGAACTCGTGACACATTTTCGGTATCTGTACATTTATTTGCAACGTATTCATAGGAACAAGGAGGAAGATGGAGGCTTAACATCTCACCGATAACGAAGTTCTTGGAGTTGCGAGGCCTGTTGGCACTAAGGAATGAGTTCACTTGTACCCTGCTAGAGGAACCATTATTGTATGCACCTTAAATAGTATTAGGAAATAATGGAAAACAAAAAAAAAAGTGGCCGAACAGGAACTAAATCCCCACGTCTCGCGAGCAAGAGTTCACTGTATTAAATGTGTTTCTCATGTCTAAGGGTGAAACTGACTGATAGCTTGGAAATGAGTGGAATGTGGTAATCATGTTGCACTTTGCTATCATCGTCAAATACTGCAGCAGACACAATGTGAAAGAGCTGGTACCTAGACATTTTAGATGAGTGAGGGAGGTTGTTCGAATCTTGTCAGCTCGTGCAGTGAAACGCAACAACTCTTTTGGTACGAATCGCTCCATCTTCAATCACCAATCTGTAAAATATTTTAGAACTGCTTCAAATAAGACTTGTTTTTATTCATGGGAAATTTGATGGGGAATAGTGTTTAAATAAAATTGAGAGATAAATACGTGTAATCCAATTTATCAGCTTCCTCAAACTTGCAAACAACGTCATTCAAAACCTTTTCTTACTAAATATTTCTGCGGTAGTCACGACGGGCACAACGTCAAGAAAAACGTCATGCAGAAACAATCTGAGCAGCGGAAAAAATGTATGTTTTATTTGGGAGCAAGAATAGAAATTTATATATAGCTCATAATGGCCGACATGCAAACCTTACAGACATTACCCTCATATATGACACGCTTTTCAGAAAAATGTATCACATTCCAAGTTGTAAGTAAGCGTCACACACACACTATAAATGTGACTCATAAGCAAACACAATCACGTAAATTAACTGTAATCAGCACTAGCTTCCTCAGACTTGCAAGCAATAGCATTCAGAACCTTTCGTTACTAAATGAGTCTGTGGTAGCTATGATGAGCACAGCGTCACAGGATATGACGTGCACAAAGATTTTGAGCAATGGAAAAATGCATGCTTTATTTATATGCAAGAACAGAAAACAGCCTCAGGAGAGGCTAATTGTAAAAATATGCAACAATAAACTTCAAGAATACAAGAAAATTGTGTTATTTTAAAAAGTGAAGCTACAAGGAAAATACTGATGGAGAATCAGTATTACGATGTAGTAACCTGGATTTTTTTTCACAAGAATCTGCATTCTTGCACTATGTGGAAGATAAGTGCGGTTAATAGGTAAATGTTACAGTAACTTCTAAAGTGTGTGAGAAAATGAAAAAGTTTATTGTTAAACAGACTGTTAAATTAATTATAATATTTCAGACGGGATTGTCGAGTGAAGCAAGCCACATAACAGTCAGTCGAAGCAATATAGAAACTTACTTATCATCTGAAATTAAAGATAATATTCGAAGGGATAAAAAATATGGATAAAACATTTCTTGGATTGTTTAATTTTAAATTTAATTTAATTTTTTTCATGCTATTTGGTTTGTACTTCTGTGTACTAATATGGACGAGGGAATCTGCATCGGAATCGTGTGCTTATTTATGCACTGCTCATATGATTAGCTAGCTCAGGGAAAATGAAGTGTCTTCGCATGTCATGTGACCAAGCAACGAACGACAAATGAAATGACCAGTCGCTGTTTGTTTTCACTCTGCCTGGCTAAATGTATAAAAGGATACAACTGTGTTGTGAGTGAGGCAACTGCCAAACTGTTTGATCAGAACGGCCTGCGAAAAATACAATTTACAGGAGGTCACTTTTTTGTTTCATCAGTCTTCTCTCTGAGCACCATTTATTTGTTAAATGTATTCTAATCTATGTCTTCGAATACAGTTTTTGCCCTTCCTGGCTCCTTTCAGTACTATGGGCGTTATTCCCTCATGTTTTGACACAATTCCTGTCATTCTATGTCTCTTTCTAGTCAGCGTTTTCCGTCTATTCCCTTCCTCTCCGATTCAAGAAATAACTTTATTATTACTTACCAGTAAATTGTTGTTTCAGCTCCCTTCTATAGAATCACAGAGCACATTTTTAACACCTCGATTTTCTTCTTTGTTGTTTTCGCACAGTCCATTATTGACTTCCAAATAATGCTGTGCTCCAGAAGTACATTCTCAAAAATTTCTTTCTGAAGTTAAGAGCTATATCTTGTTAGTGGTGGATTTCATTTCACGATGACTGAGCTCTTTAGTTGTTCTAGTCTGCTTTTTAAGTCCTTACTGTTTCGTCCGTCATCATATAAATTGCCATCAAGGTGGCAGAATTCCTTCAGAGCACCTGAAAAGTGATCTCCTATCATATTATTCTCTCTTTACCAGCGCCAGTCTCCTTCTAAATTGCTGTCATGGCAGCATAATTCCTTCAGAGACTCTATGAAGTACTTCCGTATTTCTATCGTTATTACTTGCGAATAAGCCCATTAGGACTGGACAAAGTATTTAAAGGCAGTAATTTGCTTACGTCTGTGCCCATATTTCTTTCATTCTCTTCCTTCAGGGTTTCTTTCTCTTTTCAGATCATGTTGTTCAGGTCTTCTTTCGGTTTTCCTCTTGGTGCCATTTGTGAATTTTGGACCTAACGATTTCGATGCTTTGAATATCTTTCCTTATTTTGATATTAATTTGGTCACCAATCTCATTTCTACTACATCTTAATACTTTCGTCTTTATTTGTTTTTTCTCAATCCATATTTTTTGTTCAGTAGACTGTTCATTCCACACAACAGGTCCTATAATTCTTCCTTACTTTCACATGTGATTACCGCTTACCTGCGACTCTTATCATTGATATCCGTTCACCCTTATGTCTAATCCTACTTTTGGTTCTTTCTTTTATTTCCTTCATTCCGTTTTCGATACACTCGTTAAACGGCAGAGGAGAACGGCGTCATTCTAATCATTTACTTCTTTTAGTAGTGCGAGAACCACTGTTTTCGTCTGCTCTGTTCATTTTTTTCCCCGTTGGTTGTAGTATGCTTGCTTAATTTCGTCTAAAGCGTATATTAGCTTTTCTGAATGATCCAATCGTCCACACCTGGAAATGAAGTCCCATGCTGCTTGGTAGAGCGTAAGGAAACGTTGCAGGAGACCCGCAAAGCCTTACTAGGCAAGGTCCTAATGGGGGTGGTTTGCCGTTGCCTTTCTCCGACCGTAATGGGGATGAATGATGATGCTTAAGACACAACAACACTCAGTCATCTCGGGACAGGTGAAAATACCTGACCTCGCCGGGAATCGAACCGGAGAGCCCTTGCTCGGGAAGCGAGAACGCTACCGCTAGACCACGAGAGGAGGACCGTCTACATTTACTTTCCATTATTGAACGTATTGTCTAGTGAATGAAATCTTATGAAAATTTATTGACTTTTCTCGAGTCTTGCTTCCACAATATTAGCACGACGTCAGAACTTCCTCTCTGGTGCCTTACCTTTCCTGAAGCCCAATTGCTGGTCATCCAACAGATCCACAATTTTCTTTTCCATTCTCTAGTACATTATTCTAATCAGCAACTAGAATGTACGAGCAGTCAAGCTGGTTGTACGGCATTTTTTGCATTTGGCTACCTTTGTTTTCCTAGGGATTGTATAGACAATACTCTTCTGAAAGTCTAGTAGTATATCTCCAGTCACATAGGTTCAATATACTAATATGGATAATAGTTTGGTTGCTACATCTCTCAATGAATTTAGAAATTTCAAACAAATGTTATCATTACCTAGCTGCAGTGTTTAAACGCAAGTTTTCCAAATCTCAGTAAGCTCTTAATCCTGCACTGTATTTCCTACGTCCCCCCCCCCCCCCCAAATCGATACCATTTTCATCTTGCATCAGTTCGACAGTCCTCCCCCTCGTAGATGCCACCAATGTACTTTTTTCATCTACACTCCCTCTCATCAACGTTTCACCGCGGAATTGATTTTTTATTTCACGCTAACACCGTTATTTTTCTATTATCCGATAATTACTTTGACTTCTTTGTATGCTCAGGTTATTTCGCTTTATCTTCTTTCTACTGATTTCGTTTCTAACTAATTTACACCTTCTTTCCATGAATCTTTTTGTATTTCCTTATTTAGGCGTTCATTTGAGGTTTTATCTCTTACTGACGTATTCTTCGGGCTGTTTTCCTTGACTTATGCTCATCTATGCAGTTTCTAACCTTTCTGGTAATTTCCAGTCTTCGTCAACTCAACCAATTATTATGATATTCACTTTGCACTTTTTACAGTCACAGAACACTCAGTACGTACATCAACGTCGCTCAGTACATCAGTATCCCATTTACTCGTATTCCTTTGAGGATAAACACTGGACCAAAAGCAGTCCGAAGCAATGGGTTCTTCCAACGTCCCCCATACTGAGACCGACCACGTTTCTGGAAACCATTCGTCGTCCATTTGCTGAATTACAACCTTCATTAGACCATACTATATAGCAATGGTGTCATTTCAGCTGTTCTTGTTTGTGATCAGACGGGTCCATTTTATTCTGCTGGTATTAGAGCATGATAACAAGTTGTTATCAGTTTTCTTGAGATACTTTAGTCCCACGATTCTGTTTGTCAATCATGTTCAATATTTGGCAGTCTCGTCTGCCTAGTGTCGTTTCCGTCGATTACTTCACTTGGTTGTTGACAGAAATTTAAATCAGAGAATAATTACGGCCATGACAACTGCTACCTTATAGCAAAGTACCTTCATGAAGTTACTGCAGCTCCCCGCTAGCTGTTGCAAAGGAAAATACAACACCAATATCGGAGCTGGCATGTCAGAGATGGTCATCTACATTCGAACTGAAAGTCAGGGCTTCAGAACCTTGTTTGTAAATGGAACGAATCAGCAGTCTTCTAGTAATGCCATGAACATAAAGAAATCTGCTAGAAAATGATAAAACGATGTCATGTGACTGGTTACAATCATAGAAGAGAAGTTTTTCAGTACCGGGTAGGTAACAATGTAGTAGTCGGTGCCAGTGCGTTAGATGTGGCAAAATTAATTGAGATGTTATGAATAAATAGAAGCTCTCACGACAGAGAATCAAGCAGTAATGTACGTCAAGGTGATAAAATCTGCACGACAGGTAATAAGGCAGTTACACCACCAATCTGGTGGAAACGGACTCGACCAGTATTCGTTTACAAATTATCCAGACGTATCAAGAACTTCAGGCATCAGCGGTTTTCAGTTACACAAAAGATTGTGGGTTACTGGACGGTATGGTCCTAAGCTCCTTTAACATCCGTCCACACGGCAGTGCCCGGTGGTAGTGACCGTCCTCAGTGGGACAGGGTGATGTTATCGCATGCACTTCAGTCCACTGTAAAGGATAATTCCAATTACCACCTGCTGATGAGAGAGCGAGTCAACGCAGTGTAACTGCTGCGTGTCTTCCGATCCGTTTTGTATCGGCTTGCTAAAGGGAACTGCTCCTCTTCACCATCAAGCAATGGACCGTAACAGCATTTCACTGGAAATACAAGACTGGTGAAGGATAAGGAGGGACATCTGTCAGCCAGGGAGCTGAATCGTCGTCTTGCAGAACTCAGTGTATTGTGAAATGAAACTATGTGGTTCCACAAACCTTTTCAAGTCTCAAACATGATGTATATACGCAGACTGAAGCGATGAATGAAAAATATTTCAGTAAATGTTCATATAAATTGTTTCGTGGCTGTACCGGTTTCTAGTTTCGACTACATACTCATCATCAACAGCCCACAACTATTTCTTGGCCGATGGTTCAGTCAAAGTATACTAAGAGCAACATTTCAAGTAGGTTCCTGCAACAGGAGTCTGAGTGTAATGTTGTCTCTCGGCATGCTTTCACACAGCCATTTGCCAAGAAAATAATTTGAGTTATTGATTAGGGCTAGGTTGTCGAAAACGATATAGACGCTAACAGTTTGTGTCAACATTTACTAAAGTAATCGTTCTTCTGTGTATACAACTACATGATTACTTCTTAATTTATAGTTAAGTGCCTGGCAGAGGGTTCATCGATAAGATACTTCTCTCCCGTTCCACTCTCGAACAGCACACGGGAAAAACCAACACTTTAATCTGCCCCTGCGATCTCTGATTTGCCTTATATTATTATGACGATCATTTTTCCCTATGTATGTGGGTGCCAACATAATATTTTCCCAATCTGAGGAGAAAGATGGTAATTTAAATTTCATGAAACGTTCCTGCCGCAGCGAACAACCCCTGTGTTCTAATGACCGCCAAACGATTTTGTGTAACATATCCGTGGCACTCTCTTCCTTATTTCTTGATAATACAAAACGAGCTGCCCTTCTTTGAACTTGATGTCCTCCGTCAGTCCTAACTGATGCGGATCCCACAACGCACAACAGTACTCAAGAAGAGAGCGGACAGGCGTAGCGTAAGCAGTATACTTGTATCTTTAGTAGATCTAGGTGTTCTGCCAATAAATCATAGTATTTGGTTTACTTAGTCCACAAGAGTACCTATAAGATCGTTACGGTTTAATTTATTTGTAACTGTATGCCCAAAGTATTTATTTGAGGCTACAGCATTTAGATTTGTATGATTTATCGTGTAACTGAATTTCATCGGATTTTATTAGTTCTCAGGTGGATGACTTCACACTTTTCACGATTTAAAATCAATTACCAGTTTTTGCACTATGCGGATATTTTGTCTAAATCATTTTGCAGTTTAAAGCACGGTAAATGACAGCATCATCTGCTTATATTGTCTCCTACATCGTTTATATAGTTCAGGAACAACAGAGAGCTTATAATACTTTCTAGGGTAACGCCAGAAGTCACTTCTGTTTTACTTGATAATTTTCCGTCAGTTATTACGAGTTATTTTCTGACAGGAATTCACGAATCCAGTCCTACAATTGAGACGATACTCCACAGACACGCAATTTAATTAGAATTCGCTTGTGAGAGACGATGTCAAAGGCCTTCTGCAAATCTAAAAATGTGGAATCAATTTGACATCCCCTGTCGATAGCACTCATTACTTCGTGTGAATAAAGAGCTAGTTTGTTTCACAATAACGAAATTTTCTAGTCTGTGTTGGCTATTTGTCAGTAAATCGTTCTCTTCGAGGTGATTCATGGTGTTCAAACACAGTATATGTTCCAAAACTTTACGGCAAATCGACGATAGTGATACGGGTCTGTAATTCCTTGTAGTGAACATGTCTATCCTGTCACGTGCAAGTCAGGTGGGGCAACTGAGATCCTGAATGACGTCGACTATAGCTCTCAAGAAAACCGTCTGTCCCATATTCGCATCACGGTCATGGGATCTCGACTGATCCACGTACCAGTATTCCGTAACGATGAACTGTTGTCAAGAGAGGCCACGATCCTGTGATGTCGGTTTCCGACGCCTGCTGCTAGGCGTTTCTCCTTATTATACTAGGAATACGACGATCTTCTCTAAAACACCAACATTCAAGAGTAATTTCTGACTGGGAAATCCGCTTCTGTAAAGTTCCTTTTTGGTGATCCCACTTCTAGTTGTCAGTTTGAGGTTTTTAGTTTTCTCTTTATACAGTGTTCGGAAATTCACGTTACAAACTCCTAGGACTTTAAGAGGGGAAGCGTACATAATATTTTGAATGGGAATCCACGTCTGGAAACATACCGTCTCAGTTCTACGATGATTTCAATTCAGAGGTTTAACTCTTCCACTTCTGCTTGAGGAATTGAATTAGGCGTGACGCAGTAGAATTATTGGGTAACAATTCGAAAGGAAACATCCATTTATCACTTAAGCACAGCTGTTTGTATTAACACTTAAACATTACGTGTTTACATCATTCCAAAACAAAAAAAAACAGCCTACTGTACGTACAGAACAGTACTGATGCATTACAATAGCGGCTAGATGCGGCGACCACAAACGTTGTTACAGACATTGCATGTTTTGGCACACACTCTTCACTCCACCCGGTGTCTCTTCATTTTCTAGTACATTGGCCAGGAATCGTACCATCAGATCATCCTCTGCCTCTACAGGAATCTCGTAAATTAGACTTTGCGTACGATCCCACAAGAAGTAGTCCAAAGTAGTTAAATTCGGCGATCGTGGTGCCCACGCGATTAGACCACCTCAGCCTATTCATCTTTCATCATATCGTCTGCTGACATTCCTCCGAACCGCGCGTGAAGAGTCAAGTGGTGCACCATCATGCTTAAAGCACATTTCCTGACGGACATTCAGTGGCAGCACACGTCATCATTTCTGCCCTATTTCATTCCAGAAAAGCAACTCTAAGTCCTTTCTTTTTCTCTCAGAAGATGCGGACGCGTTACACACCTGAACTGAAACCGTCGAATACTGGAAACCGTACGTTTCCGGACACGAGTTCCTGCACAGAACATTATCTACTCACACCACTCTACAAGGCCTCGAAGTTTTTCACAGAAATTTTTGAACACCCTGTTAATGCTATTGGGGAGTATTTATTACGTCCGTAAGTTTTTCTCCGCATTCTTTTTATTATTGCTTCATTTTATGATTCACTTCAGTGCAAAAGCCTTTGAGACCATCTGTTGGTACCAGGGTTGTATATTGGAGAGTCCGACGCCTAGAATGTGTCAGGTTAAGCATATTTCTTGCTGAATTTTGCCGTGAATTTGGATGGAATCAACTTGATTAGGTCTTCTATTGTTTTCATGTTATGTTGTTCTTCAAATGGTTCAAATGGCTCTAAGCACTATGGGACTTGACATCTGAGGTCATCAGTCCCCTAGAACTTAGAACTATTTAAACCTAACTAACCTAATGCCATCACACACATCCATGCCCGAGGCAGGATTTGAACCTTCGACCGTAGCAGCAGTGCGGTTTATGTTGTTCTTACTTATTCTGTATTCGTATATGTCTTAAGATCAAATGTAGAACTTTCTCTTGCAGCACTTGTTGAGTCTCAGTGTTGAGGACACAGAGGGTGTTGCTATATAGTATTTTTACTTAAATTGTAGCTTTGTGTAACCACACTTCTGCTGTTTATTTCATATCTCTGGTTATAAAGAAGTGGGATAAGTTTTCAAGCCAATTCAAGAACTCTGTTTTTTTTTTCTCTACTGGAAGTGATGATGGAAAAACATTTGTCTGTTCATCGGTACTCCAAAACATTTCATTGCTGTGCTTCAAGTAATATTTTTTTCGTGGAAACGTAACGTTGCCTCTACATTTGGTCGCTTCTTGAAACAGTAATAACGACTTTCTTTCCTAGGTCTATTTTTATTTATTTTTTGCTGCATCATTCTACATAGAAGTTCAGTTGTGCATATATGCTCGCCATGTTTGCCTTGTGACGCCACCCACTGGTAAAATAGACCACTATCACTTTGACTGTTTTTGGCATGTTTTCGTAAATGATCTGAAGTAGTGGAGACACGAACGAGACTTGAGGGACTGAAGCGGCTACTAGCCTTGTCTCCGATCTTATTCCTTCAATTTCTGCCCGAATTCTGCTGTTTATTACAAGACTTGTTTTCAGCTTTATAAACCAAATGAGTTAGGACTGTTTTAAACATGCTGTCCGTATGTCCCAGACGGTGGATGCTCCAATCTTCATCCCGATGTAGGCTTTCCTTTCTTATCGTAAATTACTTCTGGCAAATTCCGGGATGGCTCCCATTCTTGTCAAATTAGACTTAGAGGTATGTGAATGTTGTATACATTCAAACACTCAGAATGTTTTCCTTACTTTCGTTTCACGAAACGTCATGTAAACTTTATTTTTAACAAGAAAAGACACATATTTAACTTCACTTAGATTTTCTAGATCTTTCTTAGGCTCAAGATCTGAAATCATTACACCTATATAAAAAGGTTTAGCCGCTTGAAACATTTTATTTTCTGCTTTGCACAATATTTCTAGAATGGGCCAATCTTTCACTTTCGAGACTTGCAACCGATTGCTTAGGCTTGCTGTAGATAGCAAAGTTAGAATCAAATACTTAACACTAAATTTCCCAAGTTTGTTTTGCTGTATATGAGAGGGAGTTCCTTTTAATGCGGGGCATATCCAGAGTTACTTTCGTAGGTGATACTTGAGTAGGACAGTTGTAATATGGTTATGTTGCTTCGTTGTTCTTAATTTGGAATATCATGATTTGTCGAAAATCCCTGCAAAAGTGAGGCCGCGAGGAGTGATCGCGCGGTTTGAGGCGTCATGTCACGGTCTGCGCGGCCCCTCCCGCCAGAGGTTCGAGTCCTCCCTCGGGCATGGGTTGTGCGTTGTTCTTAGCATAAGTTAGTTTAAGTAGTGTGTAAGTCTAGGGGCCGATGACCTAAGCAGTTTGATCCCTTAGGAATTCACGCACATTTGAACATTTTTTGCCAAAGTGAGCCACAGATGAACAAAATTACTACCGCTAATAGTAGTACCAACAGCTCTAGTCATGAACTCATATCGACGTTAACGATTTGCCCTTCGTGCATCAGTTAGTCAGTCATATAGAATATTTTGAAAGAAATTTCTGCCATTTGATTCTTGATTGTTCATTTATTTTGCACAATCATAATTTCTATTCAATATCCATTCTCAAGTATATGTTCAAGTGTTATAATATATCTGACCTGTGAGTAAGATGTCAACATCGATGAAACATATTTCTGGTCTTGTAGACGGGATACGAGTACATTCTAAGCACATAATATTGCCGACACTAGGCAGTGAGAAACCAGTAACACACTGGATTGTCTAACAGCAAATTTATTCCTGTGACCTGCATTCGTCTCTTGTGTTCATCAATATTTCACTTTATGAAGGGAAGTGACGAAAGGTCACAGAAATATATTGGCCATCAAATAGGCCATACTATGTGTTAATGGTTTTTCACTGTGCACATTGTCAGCTGTACTATATATTTTCGTTATGTACTTATATCCTGTATCCGACAACTGGTCTACAAGACCAGAAATATGTTTCTTCGAAGAATCGATCATCTGATGTGCGAATATTGCAAGTTCTGTAAGTCCCTCTGAATCCCCGAACGCCATGTACTCTTTCAAGTTTTCCGCAGTCGTTTACCTTCCTCCACCTGGATCTGGTACCATCTCAACAAATTTCCATCCCTCCTCCCACACTTCGAACTCCTCCGCATCTCCTATGCTATCCGCAGACTAGATTCTAATAATTCGACTCTCTCCCCTCTGATCACCAACTCTGGTATGCTGTCGCACCTTGACAAACACATCCCTCCGCTGCTATGCAAATATTGCATGGATCTCCGACCCATCAAAGTTCTGAAAGTCCTTCCTAATCCCCGAACGCCATGCACTCTGTCAAGCTTTCCGCAGCCGTCTACCTTCCCCCACCTGGATCTGGTACCATCTCAACAAATTTCCGCACCTCCTCCCACACTTCGAACGCCCCCGAATCTTCTATGCTACCTGCAGACTAGATTCTAATAATTCTACCCTCTACCCTCTGATCACCAACCATGGTTTGCTGCCGCGCCTTCACAAACACATCCCTCCGCCCCTACAACTACACACACTCCTTATCGTAGCCCAGCACAACTTCAGCCAACTCTGACAATCTGCCCCGACATTTACCTCTCCTACCAACTTTAACTCTTACCCCACCCTTCCAACTCCCCATCGCAGCTCCTGTCTCCTTTTTCCTCTCCTTCAATCCCCATCCCTTTCCTCTTGTAACCACTGCCCTACCCACTCACCAGACTGCTACTCACCCTCTGTCTTTTCCATCGACTGTATTTCGCACTAGCCTCCTCAGCTTCTACCTGTCATCTCCACAGTTTTTCTACCTAACAGACGCCTATTTTTACTCACACCCCTCAATCCGGTGCAGTATACTGTCTCCTCCGGCAATATTCCAGCTCCACATCACAGCTCCTGTTTCCTTTTTCCTCTCCTTCCATCACCATCCCTTTCCTCTTGTAACCACTACCCTACCCACTCAAAAAATGTTCAAATGTGTGTGAAATCGTATGGGACTTAACTGCTAAGGTCATCAGTCCCTAAGCTTACGCACTACTTAACCTAAATTATCCTAAGGACCAACACACACACCCATGCCCGAGGGAGGACTCGAACCTCCGCCGGGACCAGCCGCACAGTCCACGACTGCAGCGCTTTGACCGCTCGGCTAATCCTGCGCGGCCCTACCCACTCACCAGACTGCTACTCTCCCTCTGTCTTTTCCATCGACTGTATTTCGCACTAGCCTCCTCAGCTTCTACCTGTTATCTCCAAAGTTTTTCTACCTAACAGACGCCTATTTTTGCTCGCACCCTTCAATCCTATGCAGTATACTGTCTCCTCCGACAATATTCCTCACCCCGTGCAGACATTCCAGATTCTAAGTGAAAGTGCAGTGCTTCTGCGTTTTTTGTCAGAACACCACCGTCCTTCTGTGTATTTATAAAATGTGAATTTTTCTTTTTTTAACTGTCCGTCTTTGATTTTTAAGTAGAAAAACAGCCTCATATTTTGTGTCTAATTTTTTTTAATCTTTTGGCTTAAGAGTGGAATATTGTGCCGCTGACAGTCCATTCCCCACCCATATGGGGTGAGAGGGATGAAATAACAATTAAGGGAAAAATTTTTTTCGACAATGGCATATCAAAAACAGGTGACTCAAATTTTAACATTTCAACATGCATTTGAGAACGGCTACAAAACCGAAATCATGATCGTGTAAAATAAATGAACAAGTAACAGTCAAATGGCGGAAATATGTTTTAGAAAAGTATCGCTTTGTCGGGATAAGAAGGATCTCCAGACGGCACCTTCTACGGTCACCGTCGTTGGAGGCGCGGCGTGGGGCGCGCCTGTTTAAGCGGGCAGAGACGCAGACACCGCCGGCAGACGGCGGGTAGTGGAAAAGCATGTAGCGTGGGTGTGGGTCGCACGGGCGGCGGTACGAGGACCGGCGGGTTTGCCCTGTCGGGTCTCACGGCGGCTCGGCGCGGCGCGGCGCGGCTGGCGGCTACCGTGGACACCGGCCGGCCGCTGCGCTGTTTGCCGACGGCAGCACAGCAGACGCCGGTGCGGCTACCGGTCGCCCGCCTGGGCAGGGCCTCGCCTCTCCTCGCCGGCACTTTAGGCGGCCGCCACTGGGTAAACACGGCCGCGCGGGGGCGGAGGGGGCGGCGGCGCACAAAGGCCCGCGGCCGGCCGGCCTAATTCACTCGCCGGCAAACAAAGCGCGCCGGCGCTCTTTGTAATCCGAATATTATTTACTATTGTAATAACAACCAACAGGCCGCCGCCGCAGCCGCATTATCCCGGCCGGAATGCGCCGCCGCCATTCTTACGGCGATCGTTTGATGCCAATTATATTCTCCGGGGACGAGATTTCGACTTGGCCACCGCCCGGTCGCTTGAAAGAGGACGCAGGAACGGCCGTGCGTGAGTGTGACTGTGTGTGTGTGTGTGTGTGTGTGTGTGTGTGTGTGTGTGCGTGCGCTTATGCGTGGGCACGGAATAGTGCGCACAAAAGCATTCGCCCGCTTCTCCTCCCCTGCGATATTCAAACGAAGACACGGAAGTCGAGGGGAACCGTTGTACCACAAAAGACACCACGCGAAATATTTCTTAGTACCTGCTTCAGGTTGGAGAAAGACAGAGACGCACGTGGACGGAACAGGAGAACGGCTTCGAGGGAATGTATTTGTGACGTTACTATTTAAAATTCGTACGACACTGCAGACTGTTAACGAACATCCGAGCATACGCAATACGTAAGTGGCTCAAACAAAACTTTTGAGCCGGCCGGTGTGACCGAGCGGTTCTAGGCGCTTCAGTCTCGAACAGCGCGACGGCTACGGTCGCAGGTTTGAATCCAGCTTCGGGTATGGATGTTTGTGATGTCCTTAGGTTAATTAGGTTTAATAAGTTCTAAGTTCTAGGGGACTGATGACCTCAGACGTTGAGTCCCATAGTGCTCAAAGCCATTTGAACCATTTTTTGACCCAAAACTTTTGAAGTAATAGAAAAAATGGTTCAAATGGCTCTGAGCACTATGGGACTTTACATCTGCGGTCATCAGTCCCCTAGAACTCAGAACTACTTAAACCTAACTAACCTAAGGACATCACACACATCCATGCCCGAGGCAGGATTCGAACCTGCGACCGTAGCAGCAGCGCGGTTGCCGACATTAAACTTATGGAAAAGTGATTTCTGCATGAACATTTAGAAACGTTCTGTCCTGATAAATAATGCACTAAAACACCTTGGACTAACCTTCGACTAGTAACTGACATGAAAACCTCACTTATTAACCATCCAACAAAATGCCCATAATAGATAAAAACTTCTAAAACTACCAACTGGCCGAACTTGGGGATTATAGCTCATCACCTAAGAAAGCTTGATCTGACCCACTAACTCATAAGTACACGTTGCTTAGATATCGGTCCAACAGAAATTCTGTATGTCCCTCCAAATCCTTGAATGTTATGCACCCTACCTTACTTCCTGCATCCGTTTCCCTTCCCTACGTGGATCGTATACCACACCATCAAATTCCCACCTCTCCCCAGACACAGTGAACACCTTCGAATAACCAACAAATTCGACTCTAATAATGCTATTCTTTTCCCCTCCAGCTTCCAATTCCAGTACCTTGCCGCGTCGCGGCCCTACCAACGCTTTTCACCAACCCTTCACCCGCGCACGCTATACATCCTCTCAACAGACCATGAACTCTGCCTCGACATTTACGCATCCTACCAATTGCAAATCCTATCCCCACGTTCCACTTCAGGAAGTCTTCCTTTTCTTTTCCTCCCTACTTCTCTCTACCCCTTTTCCCCTTTCCCCTACTTTCTCTGCGCTCTTTTTTCCATTCAAATTATGTTCTTACTGACGCCCGTAACTACTCGTTCCTTCCTGATCATTCAGTTCCTGTCCACCGATACCACCTACCAGTGATCCATTCATTACACCCCTCTTCATATCCTCCTCAACATCCAACATTTTTCCCCTTCAATAACAGACGAATTTTCGCAGGACAGGTCCTTCAAGTTTTGATGACAGTCAAGTGCACCTTTTTGAGATCAGTGTTTTACGTCGTTTTTTAAATGTATTGTAATAGTGCTTACCAATCACTATTTTAAAATTTCGACTACCACAAGATAAACACAAATGCCTTGTTTCTGAGTGCTAGTATTCATTACGACAAAAACAACCGTATTAGCTTTTGGTGTCTGGCATTTCCTCCTTATTGTAGGATTTACTCTGAATAATCCCAAAGTTTATATTTGACATGTTTAGGAGATTCTTATATCAGCAAAATAACCGTTACGATGGCTCCATCGTCTGCGAGCGCTAGGCACTTGACTCTTACTTTTCTTAACAGGACTCCTTTCTGTGTATTTTCCCATTCCTTCACCATTTTGTCCAGTACTATGTTAAACAGCAATAGCGAGAGGCCGTCTCCCTGCCTGACTCTGTACTGATTTCGAATTGTTCTAAGAGCTCTCCACAGAACTTCACTTTAGGTGTCGTGTTTGTTAGTGTTTGCTGAATTATGGTTAGTGTCTTCCTATCTGCTCTGTATTCTTTCAGGATTTTAAAGAGAGTTTCTCTGTTTATTGAGTAGTACGCCTTCTTGAAGTCGACGAAGGTGATGGTTATGTTCTTTTTGTGTTGCAGTGTCTTCTTAAGGTTTCATATCTGTTCAGCGCGCGACCTGTATTTACGAAACCCAGCCAGGTATTCGCCAATCAGGTGGTCTGTTTGCTTCTCTAATCTATTTAGCAGGGCTTTCGAAAATATCTTATATGTGACAGGTAATAATGAGATGCCCCTATAGTTCTTTGCGTCCGACTTATCGCCTTTCTTGTGTAGAGGGTGTATCAGTGCTGTGCGCCATTCTTTCGGTATCTCTTCTGTTTCTCATATCTATTTCATGATGTTGTGTATGTGTTCTGTGAGATCCGGGTCTTGTAGTTTCCAGAATTCC
Organism: Schistocerca serialis cubense; assembly: GCF_023864345.2. NCBI lineage: Eukaryota > Metazoa > Arthropoda > Insecta > Orthoptera > Acrididae > Schistocerca > Schistocerca serialis. Next base: position 185,269,679 of record NC_064646.1, on the reverse strand, counting down.
GCGATGACTCCATCTTTTCCTGGTGCTCTATTGTTCTTTAGATTCTTGATGATTTCTTGTACTTCTATAATGGCGGTTCGCTATCTGGGTTTGGTGTGGGCTCCTCTGTGACCAGTTTGTCTGTTGGTGATTCTGCGTTTAGGAATTTCTCGCAGTACTTCGCTAGGAGGGTACAGTTGTCCTTGGTATTGGTCTCTAGTGTGCCGCCTGGTCTCCTCAAGCAGAGGTTCGGTGCTTGATATTTCATCATGTTTTCTCTGAAAGTGCTGTAGAAAATTCTCGTGTTGTTCCTTGTGAAGTCTGCTGCTATCTCTTCTAGTTTCTGTTTTTGGTAGTTTGGTTTTTATTTACGGATAATTTTACTTGTCTGCTTCTGTGTTTTGAGAAATTCCTTCCAGTTTTCTGGTATCTTGTTGCTATTGAACTTCTCCCATGTGTTGATTCGTATTTCGATTGCTCGATCACATGTGTGGGCTCAACCAACGTTGTTTCCTGGTTCTCGGTGCTGCTGCCAATTTCATGGCATCCTGAAGCTTCCCTGATACCTGTTCCCAGTTTTGCGTTGTTCCTATCTTAATTTTATCCTGTATTTTCTCTTGGTTGACTGTTAGATATTCTGGGTCTGGTCTAATTACGTTAGTTTTCTGTTGTTTCCTCTTAGAGATTAGGCGTGTCTTTATCCGTAGTTGTTGGCGATCCGAGTCATGAAGCCCTTACGTGTATTATGAGGTGGTTGATCTGTAATTCTCTCTTACCATTTGGGCGTGTTGTTAATTTTTGTATGGGTTTCTTAAAGTTCGTTGACTTTGAGGTCATGCGTCTCGCAGAATTCTATCAGGTGTCTCTCGTTTAGGTTTGTGTCAAGGCGTGGTGTGTATCTTCCTGTAATGTGTCTGTATTTTTGTTCTTTTCCTAGTTTTGCATTGAAGTCTGCTAGAATAATTTTAGTTCCGTGTGTAGGTATTTCTTTATTGTCTCCTCCATTACTGTCCAAAAGTTCTCAATGGCGTCTGGGTCCTTCCTGTTGTGATCATTTGTTTTTGCGTGTGCGTTTATGATCGTGTATGCCCTCTTTGCCGACTTAATTGTCAGTATCAGCATGCTGATTCTTTCGTTAGGCGATGTTAAGTCCATTACTGCGTCTGTAATCGTCCTGTGTACTGCGAATCCTGTGCCATAGAGCTTGAGGTTCTTCCTGAGTACCGATGGTTTTCAATTGTGTATTCTATAGTTACCTGTGTTGAAATAGTTTTCATCTGGGAATCTTGTTTCTTGAAGTGAGCAAATTTTGATCTATCTTGAACCTGTTTAAAGTATCTGTGAGCTGTTTCATCTTGCCGTTTATTTTGTTTTTGTTTTTTTTGTTTTGGTCTTGAGGGAGTTTGAGAAGCTCCGATTCTTCTCATGATGACCGTGAGCCTCCGGAATAAGATACTCACTACTGTTCCGGTCTATTGATTGAGCCCCGGGGTAATGAGATTTTCCAACTTTGTTCCATCATGATGTTTTGTGGTTGGATTTGTGGCGTGTTCCCTAGTACAATCTGTTTTGCCAGATCAGGAGCTTGGTTGAGGCCGCCACTAGCATGTGGTACAGACGCCTATTGTAGCCGCCCATTATGGGAACCGACGCTACTGATAGTTTTGGTCCGTTCTGAGTATTTCATTTCCTCGGTATCACCTATATCAAGCTGTATCTAGGAGGCCTTCCCCTATCCGTTACTTGTGGAGGCGCCCGGTTGCGGGTCTATCAGCGGCCCGGGATATATATACAGGGTGTTACAAAAAGGTACGGCCAAACTTTCAGGAAACATTCCTCACACACAAAGAAAGAAAATATGTTTTATGGACATGTGTCCGGAAACGCTTACTTTCCATGTTAGAGCTCATTATATTAGTTCTCTTCAAATCACATTAATCATGGAATGGAAACACAGCAACAGAACGTACCAGCGTGACCTGAAACACTTTGTTACAGGAAATGTCCAAAATGTCCTCCGTTAGCGAGGATACATGCATCCACCCTCCGTCGCATGGAATCCCTGATGCGCTGATGCAGCCCTGGAGAATGGCGTATTGTATCACAGCCGTCCACAATACGAGCACGGAGAGTCTCTACATTTGGTACCGGGGTTGCGTAGACAAGAGCTTCCAAATGCCCCCATAAATGAAAGTCAAGAGGGTTGAGGTCAGGAGAGCGTAGAGGCCATGGAATTGGTCCGCCTCTACCACTCCATCGGTCACCGAATCTGTTGTTGAGAAGCGTACGAACACTTCGACTCAAATATGCAGGAGCTCCATCGTGCATGAACCACATGTTGCGTCGTACTTGTAAAGGCACATGTTCTAGCAACACAGGTAGAGTATCCAGTATGAAATCATGATAACGTGCTCCATTGACCGTAGGTGGAAGAACATGGGGCCCAATCAAGACATTACCAACAATACCTGTCCAAACGTTCACAGAAAATCTGTGTTGATGACGTGATTGCACAATTACGTGCGGATTCTCGTCAGCCCACACATGTTGATTGTGAAAATTTACAATTTGATCACGTTGGAATGAAGCCTCATCCGTAAAGAGAACATTTGCACTGAAATGAGGATTGACACATTGTAGGATGAACCATTCGCAGAAGTGTGCCCATGGAGGCCAATCAGCTGCTGATAGTGCCTGCACACGCTGTACATGGTACGGAAACAACTGGTTCTCCCGTAGCACTCTCCATATAGTGACGGGGTCAACGTTACCTTGTACAGCAGCAACTTCTTTGACGCTGACATTAGGGTTATCGTCAACTGCACGACGAATTGCCTCGTCCATTGCAGGTGTCCTTGTCGTTCTAGGTCTTCCCCAGTCGCGAGTCATAGGCTGGAATGTTCCGTGCTCCCTAAGACGCCGATCAATTGCTTCGAACGTCTTCCTGTCGGGACACCTTCGTTCTGGAAATCTGTCTGGATACAAACGTACCGCGCCACTGCTATTGCCCCGTGCTAATCCATACATCAAATGGGCATCTGCCAACTCCGCATTTGTAAACATTGCATTGACTGCAAAACCACGTTCGTGATGCTACGTACTGATGTGCTTGATGCTAGTACTGTAGAACAATGATTCGCATGTCAACACAAGCACCGAACATTACCTGCCTTCAATTGGGCCAACTGGCGGTGAATAGATGAAGTACAGTACATACTGACGAAACTAAAATGAGCTCTAACATGGAAATTAAGTGTTTCCGGACACATTTGGTATGAGTTCACAACTTCGAGATCTGAATTGTCTTGTGGAGGTATGTTTTTTACACGCTTCACCTACTAGTTTACCTCGTTCACCTCCCTTGATCACATTACAGTGTCAGTTCATACAATCGTGATTTGATTATTTAGTGTTTTAAATGATTATTGTCAATCTGCGGGGCACATCTGTCTGACTTACACCACATCCTCACAATTCAATTTGTTCGACTGCTCTCCCAAACTCCTCACGACTGGAATACCCATGAAAATCAAAAGTAATCGCGTCCAGCAAATAATTCAAAGAAAGTTGAAGTGAGGAACTTCTAAGGCCTGTGCAACAGCTCTGCCCCATTACCGCCCTTCTCGTTACTTCCTTGGCTGTCACTTAGAGCTCAAACGGTTCTGATAAATGGCTGTTGCCTAGACAGAGTGCTGGATTTTTTGTAGATTGCCTGTTCTATACAAAGCTAAGTAGCAACACGTCTATAGAACGTGCATCACAGCAGATCCAATAGACATAGTAAACTACGTAAAACTACACAACAGTCCATACAATTCTGAACCTAGGCTGTAGCGCTATCTCTAATTACAAGGGAACCTCCCCATCGCACCCTCCTCAGATTTAGTTATAAGTTGGCACAGTGGATAGGCCTTGAAAAACTGAACGCAGATCAATCAAGAAAACAGGAAGAAGTTGTGTGGAACTATGAAAAAAATAAGCAAAATATACAAACTGAGTAGCCAATGGGCAACATATGCAACATCAAGGATACTGCCAGCCCAGGAGCGCCGTGGTCCCGTGGTTAGCGTGAGCAGCTGCGTGACGAAAGGTCCTTGGTTCAAGTCTGCCCTCGAGAGAAAAGTTTAATTTTTTATTTTCAGACAATTATTATCTGTCCGTCCGTTCGTCCGATGCGAGGTAACTGAGCCGTAGTATGGGGACGCTATACCTAAACAAACATCGAAACACACCACGTCGGCCGGCCGCAGTGGCCGTGCGGTTAAAGGCGCTGCAGTCTGGAACCGCAAGACCGCTACGGTCGCAGGTTCGAATCCTGCCTCGGGCATGGATGTTTGTGATGTCCTTAGGTTAGTTACGTTTAACTAGTTCTAAGTCCTAGGGGACTAATGACCTCAGCAGTTGAGTCCCATAGTGCTCAGAGCCATTTGAACCATTTTGAACACACGACGTCAGTCGACTACAGCGCACGGAAGAGAGCATTTTTGCTAACTAGGTTCCCTGGCTAGCAGTTGACTGTTCGCTAATTTGCACAAGAGTGCGTTAAATACGTGAAATGTATTCCGTGGGGTTTTGCGGTGCGGTCGTAAAACAGACTCTAAACTTATTACAGTGAACAGAGATGTCAATGAACGAACGGATAGATCATAACTTTGCGAAAATAAAGAAGGTAAACTTTTCACTCGAGGGAAGACTTGAACCATGTACCTCTCGTTCCGCAGCTGCTCACGCTAACCACGGGACCACGGCGCTCCTGAGCTCACTCTGTCCTTGATGTTGCTTGTCTTGCACATGAACTACTCAGTTTGTATATTTTGCTAATTTTTTTCATAGTTCCACACAACTCCCTCCTGTTCTCTCGATTGATCTGTGTACAGTCTTTTAAGGCCTGTCCACTGTGCCTAGTTATAACTAAATTTAGGGGGGTGCGATGGGGAGGTTCCCTTGTTAGTAATCAAATACAGCTTACTGAAGCCTAAAATTCACTTAATCTACGAAGTGCAGTCCGTGTTACTTAAGGATGGATACTTCCATAGTCCTTTTTCCCATTTGGTACTAACTATTGACATTTGTGGGTGCAGACCACATACTAACACATTTACTGTAATACTTGTGTTATTATTTTGTGATTTTCGTATAGAGTTACATTCCAACTAGCAATGATTGACAGAATTTGTCCAGACTACTTCAGTTAATGCTGTCGTCGTTCCTTTAAAATTTTTATTTTTGCTACCATAATTATCACTTAACCAACTATAATAGGTTACTCTCTTCACCTTCAGTCTACATAGGCTACATAAGACACAGTTCCATTGGGAGTAGAAATATGTACCTTGCTTATTATATACATACATACTAACACATACTTCCTTTTCATATAGACCTGTATCCGAGGGCCTGCTGAAAAGTAATGACTCCGAATTTTTTGTGAAAACTCTAAAAGCTTATTAAATAAAACAAAAGTTTTAAAATTATGCATTATTGGCCGCCATCCGGTCGGCCACACTTCAAAACGAGCGGCGCCAGTCAAGCCCCTTTGAGTTATTGTTTGTTGGCTATTTTATGAAACATTAGAGTCAATATATTTGATAGAAAATTCCTGCTTTGAAAGGAAAAATAAATAAACTTACTATGGGTCCAACGCCCCCGTCTCCTTAGGCTTCCTTGCTATAGGATTTCGTATTTCTCATCTCTACAACAATGCAAGTTAGTTTCTTGTTGGTTGGTATTCTTGATATTCACAACAATCGGTTTACTTTCAGAGGAAGTGATTGTTGATGTCAGTCAGCTGTTATTCATCTTGTAAACCTGCAGTCAGTTAGTGCAGTTCCCTATTGTTCACACCCAGACTTAGAAATAACTAAAAGAATACGTGACTCGTCTTTAGAAAGGGATCTGAACGAAATTTTAGACGAAGATTCTGACTCGGGGAGTGAAAGTGAATATGAGGATGGTGTTATGGCTTATGATTCAGATCGGGAAAGTGAAGTGGATGTTAGAGAAGATGAAGATAGCGCAGTTTCAGGCAGTGACCATCCGGATGTTATTGTGGCCAAGTCTGGAAGAAGGTACGTAATGACGAAGCCTAAAATTCCTCGGAAGTTTGTTGCTAATATAGTAAGAGAGCAGGCAGGAGTAACTCCAGGTGGTGTTTGCCATTCACCTGGAGAAGCCTTGAAGTTACTAATTAGGACTGACATCATGGATGTTATAGTAAAACATTCAGGTGAAGAGGCAGTTAGGCTAAATGTTACTTTGACTAATGAGAAAGAATGGTATGCCTTTATAGGAATCCTGATACTTATGGGGACAAATAAGGACAATTCTGTCAGTGTGCACGATCTTTGGTCAGATCTAATGGGTTGGCCAGTTTACAGGGGTATTATGGCAAGAGAACGTTTCAAGGAACTTATTGCAATCATAAAGTTTGATGACAAAAGTACCCGTCAACTAAGAAGGGAAGCAGACAAGTTCACAGCAAACCGTGATGTTTTCAACAAAGTGAATGATAGGTTTCCACTGCTGAATAAACCAAGCGTCCACCTCACCATTGATGAGATGCTCAGCTTGTTTACAGGGCGCTGCCCCTTTAAAGTATTTATGAAGGATAAATCGGGCAAGTATGGCATACGCATGATGTCCGATGTGGTTGACAGACATGTCTTGAATATGGAACCCTATGCAGCTAATCTTCAGAATCTGTCAAAAGAAGAACGGGGTTCAGCAGCTGTTGTCAAACGTCCGGTAGCACCTGTGAAAAATACTGGTCGAAATATTACTACAGACCAATACTACACATCGGTGGATTTGGCGGAAGAGTTATACCAAGACTACAAAGTTACTACAGTAGGAACTCTCCAGTCAAACAGGAAGCATATTCCAGACATAATGAAGAACACGTCAAATCGAGAGCTATATTCATCAATTTTCTTCTTCACAGACCCATCAACAGGTAGGCCACCAGTAACTTTGGTGTCCTACATAGCAAAAACGAAACCAAGTAAAAACTTACTGATGTTGTCAACAATGCACCAAGATAAAGGCACTGTTGGAGGAGAGAAGAATAAAACCGAGATAAATGCATATTATAATTCCACTAAAGGTGGAATTGATACCACTGATCAAATGGCGCATATGTACACTTCCAAGAGGGTAACAAAGAGATGGCCTCTATCTGTATTTTACTCTCTCATCGACATTTGTGCTATCAATGCAATCACTATCTTCATCCAGCAACATACAAGATGGAATGAAAAGAAGCACAACAAACGGAAACTTTATCTTCTGCAAGCTAGGATGGAACTAGTGAAATTGCAGGTAGAAGAAAGAAGTGCCAATGCAAGAGAGTTATCTAACCAAATTGTTCAATCAATGGAGACAATTCTACAAACGAAAATCAAAGAAATGACAACAGAAGCACGTCAGCCTCTTGCAGGGTAAAGTCGCTGCTATATTTGTGTAAGAGAAGCTAAAACAAAGAATCAGAAGTACAACAATCTAAGTAAACCAAAACAGTATTGTGGACAGTGCCACAAACATGTGTGTAACACACATTCAGAAAAAAACTGTGAAGTGTGTCTCTTGCCTTGAAGTTGAGGACTCAGAGTAGTCTACTGCATATGAACACATCCGTATTTTGTATTGCAATATGTCAATTTTTTGTTCACTCAATCCAATATTTATAAAAATTAACAACATTTATAAACCGATGCCTTAGTTAAAATACATAAACCATTTTGAAAGTTGTAATTTTTTGTCAGGAAACTTATTTAATACCTGTGGACTCGCCGAACCCCTCCCCCCCTCCCCCCCACCCCCTTAGGCATCCAAGTTAGAAGAAAAGGCTTGGGCGTCCTGGGGTTAAGTTCAAAAATCCCTGCACAGACCTTATTTTTGTGTGTTTGCCGTTTCTTAACATTTAATTACTCATAGTGGTCAGGGCCTGTCGTCTATGGAATAGTTATTGTATTGAAGACTGACTGAATTGTAAACCTTTGTATCTGTATATACTCAACATTCAAATCTACTGTTAACGTACTAAGCTGCTGCCAACCCGCCCCCTTCGTGGGGAATCGAAACTCAATAAAGGGAAAAAAATCTACTGTTAACAACTACAGCAAAAAGTCATGTATTACTTTCATTACTTGATATTAGATCTAGAATAAATGAATATATAAATTTCTATCGGCGAACCGCATCTATTCCTCACTCCTGTATCCACCAAAGAACCACAAAGCGTTCAAACGAAGTTAGAACATATTCTACATCTTTATTCTTCATGGCTAACTAGTTTCATCCATCTGCCACTAGAGGGGTCTGAATTCTAGCGTATAACATCGAGGTGTGTGTGTATCGTAAAGTAACAATGTCGGTATTTGAGGAACAGCGTGCTATAATAGAGTTTCGAATTTGAAGAGTTCGGCTTCACATGGAGCACCCTTTCCTTCGGCATGACAATGCTACACCACGCACTATCACTGCGTCATCTGCACGAATTCGATCCGGGTTCACTGTCATCGACCATCCTCCATACAGTCCCGGCTTCGCCTCATGCGACATTCATCTATTTTCAAAACTTAAAGGAGAATTCAGAGGACTGCACTTTGTGATAGTAATGAAGTGGTGCAAGCAGAGGTGAGGTTGTGAGTCTGTCAAAAATATCAAGCATTCTACTGTGACAGTATCAACAAGTGGGTTCTCATTGGGAGAAAAGCGTTCTTGGCCAGAGAGACTTTGTTGAAAAATAAATACACAGATGTGAACTATAAAGATATAGAATGTTAATAACCTACGTTTTATTTAGATAGCCTTAAGAATTTTCCTTAAAAATTCGGAGGCCCTATTTTTTAGCACTCCCTCGTATGTACGCACGCACGCACACACACACACACACACACACACACACACACACACACACACACACACACACACACGTATTCGTACACATAAACATCCGCGCACACACAAACTCTCCTCTCATTATGTATTTCTTGAGACTTTTATGAGGAAACAGTCCTCTCACCTTGTCCGTTCCAGGATAACTTAACAAAAATGCCCTTGCATGACGTGTACTGGTTGTTACAAAAAGAAGAATATATAGAATTTGTCATTTCTTAGGTTTGTTGTATAGGAGAGAAGCCTAGGATGGTCTCTCAGGAGTACCTTTTCTCCTGCTACACATCTTTGTGGCTTTCTTAGTCTTTTATTAAAGTATTTCTTCCTCTGAGCAGCTCTTTCAATTAATGATACAATAGCTTTCCTCATCATGTCCTCACTAGCTATGTTACCCTGGGCATTTTAGGAAAAGAATTGACCCATAACTTTCTCTCTATCCTTTTAAACATTAATCCACTAAGTGTGCGAATACGGTAGCCGTATACTGTAAATTATTAACTATTTCTTCAAACATATAAACACCTTATATATTTAGACTGTTTAGTAGAAACTTATACAGGGTGTTACAAAAAGGTACGGCCAAACTTTCAGGAAACATTCCTCCCACACAAAGAAAGAAAACATGTTTTATGGACATGTGTCCGGAAATGCTTACTTTCCATGCTTACTTCTCTTCAAATCACATTAATCATAGAATGGAAACACAGCAACAGAACGTACCAGCGTGTTTCTTTGTTACAGGAAATGTTCAAAATGTCTTCCGTTAGCGAGGATACATGCATCCACCCTCCGTCGCATGGGATCCCTGATGCGCTGATGCAGCCCTGGAGAATGGCGTATTGTATCACAGCCGTCCACAATACGAGCACAGAGAGTCTCTACATATGGTACCGGGGTTGCGTAGACAAGAGCTTCCAAATGCCCCCATAAATGAAAGTCAAGAGGGTTGAGGTCAGGAGAGCGTGGAGGCCATGGAATTGGTCCGCCTCTACCAATCCATCGGTTACCGAATCTGTTGTTGAGAAGCGTACGAACACTTCGACTCAAATGTGCAGGAGCTCCATCGTGCATGAACCACATGTTGCGTCGTACTTGTAAAGGTGCGTGTTCTAGCAACACAGGTAGAGTATCCCGTATGAAATCATGATAACGTGCTCCATTGAGCGTAGGTGGAAGAACATGGGGCCCAATCAAGACATTATCAACAATACCTGCCCAAACGTTCACAGAAAATCTGTGTTGATGATGTGATTGCACGATTGCGTGCGGATTCTCGTCAGCCCACACATGTTGATTGTGAAAATTTACAATTTGATCACGTTGGAATGAAGCTTCATCCGTAAAGAGAACATTTGCACTGAAATGAGGATTGACACATTGTTGGATGAACCATTCGCAGAAGTGTACTCGTGGAAGTCAATCAGCTGCTGATAGTGCCTGCACACGTTGTACATGGTACGGAAACAACTGGTTCTCCCGTAGCACTCTTCATACAGTGACGTGGTCAACGTTACCTTGTATAGCAGCAACTTCTTTGACGCTGACATTAGGGTTATCGTCAACTGCACGAAGAATTGCCTCGTCCATTGCAGGTGTCCTCGTCGTTCTAGGTCTTCCCCAGTCGCGAGTCATAGGCTGGAATGTTCCGTGCTCCCTAAGACGCCGATCAATTGCTTCGAAAACGTCTTCCTGTCGGGACACCTTCGTTCTGGAAATCTGTCTGGATACAAACGTACCGCGCCACTGCTATTGCCCCGTGCTAATCCATACATCAAATGGGCATCTGCCAACTCCGCATTTGTAAACATTGCACTGACTGCAAAACCACGTTCGTGGCGAACACTAACCTGTTGATGCTACGTACTGATGTGGTTGATGCTATTACTGTAGAACTATGAGTCGCATGTCAACACAAGCACCGAAGTCAACATTACCTTCCTTCAAGACAAGCCAAGATGGCCGCCGAGTAAGTGACGCCAGAAACCATTTCCAGAAAGTTAAGTGATTTAGACAGGAATATAATTTAGTTTAAGGCCGACAACAAATTAAATACGTGCATTAGTGTATCGTTTAGTCTTGCCATTAAAGGTTTGACTTTTCTTTGCGTATTTTTTCAGAAAACACGAAAAGATCGTAACTTCGCGAAGTCGCGCTTAGGCTTAAATTTTGTAAACGTGTTTGTTTCTTGTTTCACGGTAATTTAACTAGTTTCTCGGTAACAAATAAGTAAACGACCGTAAATAGCGTATAACTTCATTGTTGTAATACAGATTTCAGAAAAACAGCGTAACTTTATATCAGAAACTTGCCTATATACATTTGTTTATACGCCTAATTCTCGTAACGTTTTTGGAGAATCAAAGTTAAAGTATCTCGTTTAATTGTCCTTTTTTTCATTCCATCGAGCGAAATACATAATAAATAGCGTATACCTTCATTGTTTTATACAGATCTCAGAACAACAGCGGAATTTTAAATCAGAAACTTGCTTATATACATTTGTGAATAGGCTTAATTCTTGTAACGTCTTTTTTGATTTTCGGTAATTTAATTGATTTATTCTAGCTAAAGTATTATTTTTGCCATGAGTGAGAAGTGCCTGACTTGCCGTAGAATTGTTAGTTCCGGGGTTTGGTGTGATGGATGTAGTAGTTTTTTTCACTGGGGGGACTGCAGTGGCGTGGGTGTTGGGAAAGTGGATCAGGCTTATCAGTGGTTATGTAGGATTTGCAGCAGAGATAGGAAGATTGTGGAACAGGAGGGGAAAATTGCTGCCCTTCAGGCTGAGCTAGATCAGGCTAGGGAAGATCTGGACAGGTTAAGGAGGGAGAAGGGCAAAGAGAGGTGGGAAGTGGCAACAGGTAGCAGAAGGAACAGGCCTAGAACTAAGTCTGACAGTTTTGTGGTGAATGTCAAAAATAAGTTTGACCTGTTGCTTCAGTTAGAAACTGATGAGCCTCAAGCAGAGGTAGGTGTAGACAGGACACAACAAACTTTCAATAGGAAATTGAAAAAGAATGTAGGAAAGTCATCGAAAAGGAAGAAAGTTTTGTTGTTAGGCAGTTCTCATGCCAGAGGTGTAGGCCAACTTCTGCAGGAGGAATTAGGACCAGAATACCAGGCCACAAATTTTTTCAAACCAAGTGCTAGTCTGGATCAGGTGACAGGATTTAGGTTCACTCTGTAAAGGATTTACCGGGGAAGACGCCGTGGTTATTGTGGGAGGGCCAGGGAACAGCATCGACAGAGATCCTGGGTACAATATAGAGTGTGACCTGGTAAAGATTGCGTCGGCATCGAGACACACCAATGTTGAATTTGCATCTGTCCTGAGACGCCATGACCAGCCTCATTTGAACTCTTCTGTTGGGAGAGTTAATTTGGAGTTGGAACAGCTGCTTGGGTCGGGTGTGGGGGCTCATATTGGTGTGGTTCCTGTTGATTATCTCAGTAGGTGGGACTATACCAGGCACGGCCTACATCTCAACAGGAAAGGGAAGGGGAAACTGGCTGGGGTAATAGCAGGAAATTTAAGGGGGGGAGGCACTGCCATGAATGGTAAAATATCAGTGGTTACAGGTGTTGGAGCAGCACCTTTTTTAGGATAGGTAAGACAGAAAGATGTCAAGTTCTACGAGAGGTCAGGATTGAAACAAATCTTCAGTTTAGGAAAGAAATTAAACAGCACAATTCTAGCACATTTGATCACCAATCACAGCTAGCAATTATAAATTTTCACCAATCACCACAAATTTTATCTCCACCAAGTTGTATCTCAGTCCTAGGTAATTCCATTGATGAATTAAAGTCACCCAACCCAGTTGACATAATCTGCCTCTCTGAACACCATGTGACCACTGGTATAGGAACTAGGCCTAAGCACAATGAGAAACTCAGACAGGAGAGTACTGCAAATGTTAGAATAAGGAAAGGTTCTCATAAAAGTATAATTAAAAATAATGTAAGTATATTTCATCAAAATATTGGGAGTTTAAAGAATAAAATAGATGAGCTTCCGGTTTGTTTAGAAGATTTAGAAGCTGAGAATGAAATAGATATACTATGCCTGTCTGAGCATCACATTGTTACTGATATGGATAAGGTAAATGTAAGTGGATATAAGCTCTCTGCACATGTAATGAGAGAAAATATGGAGAAAGGAGGAGTTGCCATATATGTCAAAAGTTATCATTGTGCAAAAAGTATAGAAACAAAAAAGTTTTGTGTAGAGAAACATATAGAAGCATGTGCCTGTGAGCTTAAATTAAATAAAGGCACATTTATAATTGTAACTGTATATAGGTCCTCATCAGGAAATTTTCATCTATTTCTGAAAAATTTGGACTCCTTGTTGTGCTATCTGTCAGACAGGGGGAAGCAAATTATTATTTGTGGGGACATGAATGTGGATTCTCTGAAAGAGGGTAATAGGAAAAATGACCTTGAAGTATTACTCGGTTCTTTCAATTTGACACCCGTTATTGATTTTCCTACTCGGGTGGTAAAGGATAGAGGCTCACTGATAGATAACTTCTTTATAGACCAAAGTAAGTTTAACCAGATAAATGCTCAGCCTGTTGAGAATGGTCTTTCTGATCATGGTGCACAGCTAGTTACAATATATGACATAGCTCCATTCAGCAATACTAAACAGTTCTCCAAAGTAGTACGTTCAGTCAACGATTTAACAATTGCAAATTTCAGGGAAAGCCTACAGCAGTTAGACTGGGATGAGGTGTACCATGAACCTGATGCCAATTTAAAATATAATTTATTTCATGACATTTTTGTAAATGCATTTGAAAACTGCTTCCCCAAGAAAATAGTTAAATATACTCATAAGAAACCTTGTAACAAACCATGGCTTACTAAGGGTATAAAAATATCTTGTAACCGGAAAAGGGAAATGTATCTGACAGCAAGAAAGAGTAGTGACCCAGAAACTATCAAAAATTATAAAAACTACTGTGTTATATTAAGAAAAGTTATTAAAAAATCCAGGAGTATGTGTATCATGTCTGAAATCAGCAACTCTGATAATAAAATTAAAACAATTTGCAATATTACTAAAAGAGAAACAGGTCAACCAAGAGCAGAGGAAGACAGTATTACCATCAAATTGAATGAAAACTTTACGAACAAAAAGTCAGAAGTTGAAAATATTTTTAATAATCATTTTCTAAATGTTGTGGATATAGTAGGATCCAGGTGTTCATTAGAAGATGCTAGGCTGTTAATGGAAGAGGCCATACCTATGCAATTTGATACAATTGAAATCTCACCCACTTCTCCCTCTGAAATTAGGAAAATAATAAACTTGATTAAAAGCAAAAACTCACATGGAATTGATGGCATTTCCAGCAAAATACTAAAAGCTTGTTCTCAACAGATAAGTAAGATTCTCAGCCACCTGTGTAATAGCTCTCTGGAACAGGGCATTTTCCCTGATAGACTGAAATATGCTATTGTTATACCTTTGCATAAAAAGGGGGATAGATCTGATGTCAACAATTACCATCCAATCTCCCTTCTAACAGCTTTATCCAAAATTTTTGAGAAAGTAATGTATTCAAGAGTAGCTTCACAAATCTGTAAAAATGAAGTACTAAAAAAATGTCAGTTTGGTTTCCAGAAAGGTTTTTCAACAGAAAATGCCATATATGCTTTCACCAGTCAAATTTTGAATGATCTGAATAACCGAACACCACCCATTGGGATTTTTGTGATCTCTCAAAGGCTTTTGATTGTGTAAATCATGAAATTCTGCTAGACAAGCTCAAGTATTGTGGCATGAGTGTGACAGTGCACAAATGGTTTAATTCGTACCTAACTGGAAGAGTGCAGAAAGTTGAAATAAGTAGTTCTCGTAACATGCAAAGATCAGCACATTCCTCAAACTGGGGAACTATCAAGCATGGGGTTCCACAAGGGTCAGTCTTGGGTCCTTTGTTGTTCTTATTATATATTAATGACTTGCCATTCTGTATTCATGAAGAGGCAAAGTTAGTTCTCTTTGCTGATGATACAAGTATAGTAATCACACCTGACAAATACGAATTAACTGATGAAATTGTCAATACTGTCTTTCAGAAAATTACTAAGTGGTTCCTTGTAAACGGACTCTCACTGAATTTTGATAAGACACAGTACATACAGTTCCGTACAGGGAATGGTATGACGCCATTAATAAATATAGACCTTAATCAGAAGCATATAGCTAAGGTAGAATATTCCAAATTTTTGGGTGTGTCCATTGATGAGAGATTAAATTGGAAGAAACACATTGATGATCTGCTGAAACGTTTGAGTTCAGCTACTTATGCAATAAGGGTCATTGCAAATTTTGGTGACACACATCTTAGTAAATTTGCTTACTACGCCTATTTTCACTCATTGCTTTCATATGGCATCATATTTTGGAGGAATTCATCACTGAGGAATAAAGTATTTATTGCACAAAAGCGTGTAATCAGAATAATAGCTGGAGTCCACCCAAGATCATCCTGCAGACATTTATTTAGGGATCTAGGGATATTCACAGTAGCTTCTCAGTATATATACTCTCTTATGAAATTTGTTATTAACAACCAAACCCAATTCAAAAGTAATAGCAGTGTGCATAACTACAATACTAGGAGAAAGGATGATCTTCACTATTCAAGATTAAATCTAACTTTGGCACAGAAAGGGGTGAATTATACTGGCACTAAAGTCTTTGGTCACTTACCAAATAGTATCAAAAGTCTGACAGATAACCAACAAGTATTTAAGAAGAAATTAAAAGAATTTCTGAATGACAACTCCTTCTACTCCATAGAGGAATTTTTAGATATAAATTAAGGAAAAAAGAAATATTTAAAAAATAAAAAAAATAAAAATAAAAAAGAAAAACAAAAAACACAAAAAAATAAAGTTGTTATATTAACTTAAGTATGTTGTTAAATTAACCTAATTATGTCATGTATTAGAAAATTCGACACGTTCCACATCATTACGAAATATCGTATTCATGATCCATGGAACTAGTATTAATCTAATCTAATCTAATCTAATCTGGGCCAACTGGCGGTGAATCGTGGAAGTACATACAGTATATACTGACGAAACTAAAATGAGCTCTAACATGGAAATTAAGCGTTTCCGGACACATGTCCACATAACATATTTTCTTTATTTGTGTGTGAGGAATGTTTCCTGAACGTTTGGCCGTACCTTTTTGTAACACCCTCTATACCAATATAGAGGGTTGACTAAGAATTACAGCAGCAGGTATCAAATGGTGTAACATTCCTATGTAATGATACCCCCTGGCCTCTCATCCAATACTTTGGCGTGCTTTAGCTAAATACTTGCCGAGCTTGTGCCTTGCTCATGGTTTACGTACCTACACTTCCCTATTTTCTCTAGTATCTGCTGCATTATTTCGCTCACAGTAGTAAATACCAGTAGCTGCACGTCTGCGTAAGCGGTCTCGCTGATTATCATTCTGATTTTTGGGACCTGGCAGCACTTATCATGTTCGGATCTTAATAAATCTCTGTTGTACCCAGCTTCCACTAATGACGAAGTGACATTGCCCTTTAGGAAGGTCAGCAGTGTGTCGCTTTCCTGGTAAAATTCTACACCTAAGATGCTGTCAACAATTCAGAGGCTTACCACTAGAAACGCGCGTAGTGTGTCTACATTTCCTAGAGTGATTTGTACGAAAATCTGCCATTTTATGTTACCTGACTTAGAATCTATCGCCTCAGGTATTTTATAATTACTCACTGGGAAGGCAGATATATCACAGTTTCGTGTACAAACTGAATCATACTCTGTCTAGAACAACTATAATTAGGTATTGCCTACATACTATTTGAATGCTGACTGTGAGACTGTAACACATCGATTATTGCAGTGTGTGCTATCAGAAAATATAATTCATTCCTAATGTCATTACCATGACCATGTCGGATCAATAGGATATAGTGATCACTGCTCTTCTTCCACTCCTTGACCATCATATCGGGGCTAATTGCGGTCGTTTGTCGTTTTCCTGGTCCGATGTAGGCCGATGGCTAATAGTGTCTGTCACATCACTGATCTGAACTTTGTTTCGCAGGTTGTTATTAACTGCATTACTTTTTGAGTGTTGTTACCACTGATTAATACTACTGACAATACCGTATCTCAGGGTTTGTGTACTGCTTGACAGTCACGTCTATTAAACAGCTCAGCGTAACAGTGCAGATCAACATGAAATGGAATGAACATGTAAGGATTGTAGTAGGGAAGGCGAATAGTTGACTTCAGCATATTTGGAGAAGTTTAGGAAGGTGTGGCTCGTCTGTGAAGGAGACCGCTATAGGACACTACTGCTACCCATCGTTGAAAACTGTTGGAGTTTTTGGGTGCTGTACCAGATCAGATTGAAGGAAGACATCGAGCAAACCAGAGGCGTGCTGCTAGATTTGTTACCGGTAGGTCGGAGCAATAAGCAAGTATTATGGAGATTCTTCAACAATTCAAACGGTAGTTACTGGAAGGAAGGTGGCTTCCTTTTCGAGGAGCACTGTTGAGAAAATTTAGAGACCCGGCATTTGAGGCTGACTGCAGAACGATTAATGGTCGCCAGTGTACGTTTGGCGTGAGGCAAGGAAAAGTAAGATTAGAGACATTACGACTCGTGCTGAGGTGTATAGACAGTCGTTCTTCCCTTGCTCTATTCATGAGTGGGACAGGAAAGGAAATGACTAGTAGTGGTACTGGGTACCCTCCGCCACGCACCATACAGTGGCTTGGGGAACATGTATGTAGAGTAGATTAAACATGTTGTCATGATGCTTTTGTGACTGTTTTAAGTGCTGTGGCGACTGTTGTTACCATTCTACGAGTCTTCCAGCCCACTTTATGGCACATTATGGTTCACACGATCGTTTAGTTCTAAATTCGGATTGCGTCCCTGGCCATTAAATTTGCCATTACTAGAAGCTGCATCCTCATGAATCAAATCTATAGGATCTAATACCGAATCGTCAAGAATCAAATCTATGGAGTCTAATACGCAGAGGAATTGCTTTAAGTTAGATTCCGGCATCGTAATTTTATGTTTGCGGATGGGTAGCTTGGCCTTTAAAATCAGTAACACGTCCCGGAGTGTAACCAGATTGTCTAAATATCTTGTTTTATTAACATATTTCTCAATGAATTTTCTAAGGCTACCTTGACACAACTGGAATGGTTCGGGATTAGAAACTGCTCTGTGAAGCCGTTCCTGGACTCCACCAGGCCAGTATTTTGTAGTACAAGGGTTCTCGAATTGTTCGTACGTATTTCAGGTTTTTGCAGCTTCAGCTGCCCATAACGCTGCGTCGCCCTGTAGTTATCATGCTATTTTCTGTGCATCTGTCCATAATCTCGGCATTACCCCTTTGAAGGATCGAATGAACGTGACATGGTGTGTCGTTCCGTTATCTGGTGCGCAAATTTGAAATTGCCTGTGGCGTACCAAATTTCTTCTTACATCGCTGTATTTAAAAGCGTCACAGCTCTGGCATTGTACAGCTACTCGCGCAACAGTACCACGGATGGCTCGTATTGCCCGCACTGCAACTGGTTTAACCTCGATTCACGAACGTGTTCATCCTCCACTCCTGGCCCTTTCGGTTGACTATTTTGCATGATCCCACTCATTCCAGCTAGTTCCTTTTTTATATCATCGTTTCGTTCATGGACAGCATGCTGCCACCGCAAAAGAACCTTGATCTATTCTTTTTGTCCTGTTTCGCAACTCAATTTTCGATTGATTCCCCATTGGGTGCTTTTCCACGACAGCGTGTTTGGTAATTGTATTAGCCACTTCTTTAACCTTCGTTTCGGTATTTCAATCTATTTGCGTCTTCTTTTCAGATATCCAAGTATCAGTTTCTTCGGAATAAAATGGCAACTGAGAGTGAATTTCTCTCAGTGAGGATGAGGAAATACAAGCAGTAGAAGGAGACCTCTCAGACAGGCCTAATCTACACTCCTGGAAATGGAAAAAAGAACACATTGACACCGGTGTGTCAGACCCACCATACTTGCTCCGGACACTGCGAGAGGGCTGTACAAGCAATGATCACACGCACGGCACAGCGGACACACCAGGAACCGCGGTGTTGGCCGTCGAATGGCGCTAGCTGCGCAGCATTTGTGCACCGCCGCCGTCAGTGTCAGCCAGTTTGCCGTGCCATACGGAGCTCCATCGCAGTCTTTAACACTGGTAGCATGCCGCGACAGCGTGGACGTGAACCGTATGTGCAGTTGACGGACTTTGAGCGAGGGCGTATAGTGGGCATGCGGGAGGCCGGGTGGACGTACCACCGAATTGCTCAACACGTGGGGCGTGAGGTCTCCACAGTACATCGATGTTGTCGCCAGTGGTCGGCGGAAGGTGCACGTGCCCGTCGACCTGGGACCGGACCGCAGCGACGCACGGATGCACGCCAAGACCGTAGGATCCTACGCAGTGCCGTAGGGGACCGCACCGCCACTTCCCAGCAAATTAGGGACACTGTTGCTCCTGGGGTATCGGCGAGGACCATTCGCAACCGTCTCCATGACGCTGGGCTACGGTCCCGCACACCGTTAGGCCGTCTTCCGCTCACGCCCCAACATCGTGCAGCCCGCCTCCAGTGGTGTCGCGACAGGCGTGAATGGAGGGACGAATGGAGACGTGTCGTCTTCAGCGATGAGAGTCGCTTCTGCCTTGGTGCCAATGATGGTCGTATGCGTGTTTGGCGCCGTGCAGGTGAGCGCCACAATCAGGACTGCATACGACCGAGGCACACAGGGCCAACACCCGGCATCATGGTGTGGGGAGCGATCTCCTACACTGGCCGTACACCACTGGTGATCGTCGAGGGGACACTGAATAATGCACGGTACATCCAAACCGTCATCGAACCCATCGCTCTACCATTCCTAGACCGGCAAGGGAACTTGCTGTTCCAACAGGACAATGCACGTCCGCATGTATCCCGTGCCACCCAACGTGCTCTAGAAGGTGTAAGTCAACTACCCTGGCCAGCAAGATCTCCGGATCTGTCCCCCATTGAGCATGTTTGGGACTGGATGAAGCGTCGTCTCACGCGGTCTGCACGTCCAGCACGAACGCTGGTCCAACTGAGGCGCCAGGTGGAAATGGCATGGCAAGCCGTTCCACAGGACTACATCCAGCATCTCTACGATCGTCTCCATGGGAGAATATCAGCCTGCATTGCTGCGAAAGGTGGATATACACTGTACTAGTGCCGACATTGTGCATGCTCTGTTGCCTGTGTCTATGTGCCTGTGGTTCTGTCAGTGTGATCATGTGATGTATCTGACCCCAGGAATGTGTCAATAAAGTTTCCCCTTCCTGGGACAATGAATTCACGGTGTTCTTATTTCAATTTCCAGGAGTGTATATCTAAATCATACTCCGCAAGCCACCTAAGGGTGTGTGGCAGAGGGTACTTTTTGTACCACTAACTGAGCCCTCCAGCCCTGTTCCACTCGTGAATAGCACGTGGGAAGAATGCTTGTCGGTAAGCCTCCGTATAGGCTCTAATTTCTCGAATTTTCTCCTCATAGTCATTACGCGAGACGTATGTAGGGGGAAGTTAATAGTTGTCCGACTCTTCCCGGCAAGCACTCTCTCGAAATTTCGACAGTAAATGTCTCTGTGATGCACAACGCCTTTCTTGTAACTTCTGTTAGTCGAGTTTGTCGAACAATTCCGTAACGCTCTCGTGCCGACTAAACCAGCTCGTGACGCAAGGTGTCGCCCTTCGTTGGATTTTCTACACCTCTTCTATCACTCCTACCTGATAGGAATCACAGATAGATGAACAATACACAAGAATGGGTCGAACAAGCGCCTTATAAGCCACTTCCTCCGTGGATGACTTGAATTTCCTTAAGATTCGTCCTATGAAGCTGCGTCTGTCATCTGCTTTTCCCACTATTTCGTGACAGTGGCTAGTTTGGATTGTGTAAAAACTGTACGGTGTAAAAATTGGAACTTTGTACGGGCGATGATGAAAGGGCAGTTGAGCGCCCCAAACGCCTTCAGGCGTGGAAGTGAAGGCCTGAAATGGGATTCACTAAAGCTGAGTCACATCCGGATAAGATTTCAAAGTGGTACAAAAACTAGCAAATTACATTAAATGTTCAGAAATGAAAAATTGTGCTCTTAACACTAGGAGAAAGCATAATATCCCATGACTATAGTATCTGGTACAACTGATATCTGTCAACTCATACAAATACCTGCGTATAACACATTGTAGAGACATGAAATGGAACGATCACACATGCTCAGTCGTGCGTACAAGAGGTAGCAATCTTTGGTTTGTTAAAATTCATCGTGAAAGCTTCATCTGTCATTTATATTGCGCAATCCGGTACTAGTTTCGGTCAATGACCATTACCAGTAGCGAATTGTGCAAAATAAATGATAGCTGAAGGCTTGACCATGAATTTTAATAGTTATTTTCCGACTGAATATCCACACCTGCAAACAAACGTATACTTTTGGTTTATTGGTGGAATGCAATCATTCTGTAAAGGAGGTTGCTTAAAAATAATTTGTGCGACCAATCCTAGAACACTGATCAAATATGTGGGACCCATACCAAATAGCAATAACAGGGGATATCGAAAGTGAACAGGGGAGGACAGAACAAATGATTACGGGTTTGTTTGACCGAGGGAGAGTGACTGAGGGATATTGAAAGAACTGAACCGACAGTGAATTGAAGATCGAAACTATCCCGAGAATGCCTACTGAAGCCCCTACCAAGCCGTACTTACGCTAATACCGATTCCGGCCGCTGATTGAGTTTCCCTGGTTTCGTTCCCTAGTGACGGCCTACCTGGCGCCAAGCTAGGGGGCAGCCTTGCGGCTGGAGGGGATTTTCGAACGTTCAAGACGGCTCGCGCTACCCTAACGGCGCACGCCTGTATGGCGTGACCTGCTCCTCACGATGCACAGGCACCTACCCTGGCCCGGCTTTCAGATCGAAAGGAACACTCTGACCAGGCCCTCAGTAGAACTTTTGCTGTCATTCGGGCTGGCTAGTCCGTGAGTTGTAGCTTGACGTGAACTGATCCATCGAATATTCACCTCCTGCATTTTGATATTTTTCTTTTTGGTCTCAAAGGTAAGTCAATGATTTAATATATAATTTATTTCATAAAATTAAATTCTCAGGGACATATCCAAGATCTTTTTAGAGGGGGGGGGGGGAAGGAGGCATAGTGTCATTCAATGTCGGTCTTTTCATTTTCGTGAAAGTTTTCCAACATCGAATAAATTAGTTCTTCGGGCATGGTCTGTTATTGGAGTAACAATTTATCGAAAACAAATAAAACCGTTATTTCTCCCGTTAGCTGACAAATGTTCGCTAATGGGATTACTGTTTCCTGTGTAACTATAAAATAATCATAAACTAATAATCCAATAAATAATATTTCCCTGGGGCAACATTTAATGTTTTTCTTCTTTCGCGCTTTTTAGATTCATCGGGCCGTCTGGAAGTAAAAACAGGAAAACCTACACTGCAGAAAAAGTTCTTAGCTACTTTGAGTGTGGAAAATGGACGGACGATGAGTTAGAATTTTTGTGGGAGGAATCGTGTTCGGATGAGGATGAAGAGGGGGCGACTAACTTTGGAAATATACCCGATGCTATAGAAGTACCCTGCGCTACTGAAGTATCAGGTGCTGCTTCTGACACAGCAATGCCAGGGCCCAGTATGGTGGCTTCAGAACCCGACACAGTTTATCAAACCCACCAGGCTCCAACATCTTGCATTTTTCTTCCTGAAGGCAAGTGGAGTGAGGAAGAAGGTACCTTTTACTGGTTTCCCAGGATTTTTGACATCCCCTCTCCTATTACACGAATATCATTTTCCTTTGTGTTATTTACACGAACTTCTTGGAACTTATAGTGGAAGAGGCAAATGCTTTTGCCTTGGAAGCGTTTTTTGACAGTGAAACGAGCGTACCAACATCGAAGAAATAAAAACATTTTTGGGCATAATGTTTTACCTGAGGCTCGTGCCAATGAATAGGGTGAATTGGAAAACACACTTCATATTTTTTATTGCCCGTCACTAAACATATGAGCATAAATAGGTATCTTTTACTGATGACATGCCTACATGTTCCCACAAATTATGCTGAATGGAATCTATAGAAAAAGATCTATTAGTGATAAATCATTTCAGTAAAATCTGGGAGAAAATCCGTTATCCGGGCAAAAATCTCTCTATAGATGAGTCGATGGTTGGTTGGAGGGGAAGACTGAAGTTTCGTTGGTATGTTCCGGGGAAACGCCACAAGTGTGGAATAAAACCGTGCTTATTAGCTGATCTTAATGGGATTGTAAATAAACTCCACTTATACAGCGGTGCTGAGGACACTGTAGTGGGAGGGAAGGATCACGCTACAAAAGTGATTAGGAAAATAACGGAGAGGAAAACGGATGTTGGCGGCAGGATTTTCGTGTACTGCTATAATAGTGTCTCCGTTGCTAAAGAATTACTTGCAAAAAATAAATAAATAAATAAATAAATAAAAATAAAAATAAAAAACGGGTTATCTGCACTGGTACTCTTCGCTCCATTCGGAAGGCTAATCCCTTAGAAACAGCTGCGATGAAATTTAAAAAACGAGAGTTAGTTCCTCGTTTCAGCGAATATGGCGTATATAATTGTAAATGGAAGCACAAAAGGAAGTACAGGTCATCTCCAGCGAACTAGGAGGCGAATTGGTAGACACTAGAGCTTGCCGTGAAATCTCCATGAAGAAACCAAACATTACTGCCCAATACTATAAACATATGAAAGGTGTTCACAGCAACGAACAAATGCTGACCTTTTATTCCATTTCCCACAAGACGTTGGGATAGTTTGAGGTGGTTGGACTTCTTACATTCCACCTTATGTTGGTAAATGCACACTATTTATACCTGACGCGTGCAACAGAAATAATAGATCTTCACAATTTGCATTTGGCCATAGTTTCAAATTTCCTTCCAGAACAAGAAGATCCTGCAATAACCAGACCAACCACGCAAATTCGCCTGCCAGAACAGATGGAAAACCTCAACGTGGAAGAACGCGCCTTAAGAGGTGTAAATATTGTGTGGACGAGAAGAAAAGAAAAAGGATGGACTCTGTTTCTTTTTGCCATCATTGTCCAGAACAAACAGAGTTTTGCCTTTCTCCCTGCTTTAGGGAGCACCATAAGTACTAGTGGCATTTCATGTGTTATTTTCGATATTGAAACTCTGTGATAATTGTATCTCCTATTTTATTATTTTGTTTCTTTATTCTTATACATTTAGAAAATTTATGTACATATTGATTATATTTTATAATACTCGTATATATTCATTCAAAATTTGAAATTTAGATTTGTTCTGATTATACATCTATACATATAAGTAGAAGTGAATTTATTTCAATGAATGTTCCATTTTTATACATTTGCAATTGCTTTTATATAAAACTGTTCCCCTGTATAGTAAACAGATTATTTCTGTCGATTATTACTTGTCTCTAATTTTCTAAAACTCCTGTATCTCTGTTTCAACAGAGAATAATCCCGCCAAAAACAAAAATAAAGAGATCTGATTTTGACGTTTTTATAAAATATATGAAAAGGCCAATAAAAGTTTCCAGAGTTATAAAATAGATCAAAATGTGAAATATACCGTACAAAATACGGATGAAAACTGGAAAACAATTTTCAATATAGAAAGAGGTTCCCTGCTTGTTTGTTGGGCGGGTTTGCCTAACATAACGTCACTGTTCCTCCTGGAGGCCTGCGCACGCCACTGCGGCTTGACGTCAGTTGATATGGTGGTATAATTCTTTTTCACAGTTTGTATCATATTGCTGAGTCGTTTAGTTCCAGTACAAGTTGAAACAAAAGTCAGCCCCAAATGGAAATAAATCGCCAGTAGATCGACACGAACATGTTAACGACACGCATGGCACCCCGTGGAGTACGGTCTCGGTGGCTCTTCCGCACGCCAGCCAAAGATAACAATCATGGTCGCCGTGTAGACGTTGGCAGATGTTTACCGGGGAGAGTATGCCGACGCCATTTGGGGAATCATTCTTACCTTCACGGACATCGGTTGTATCCTCTGGTAGGATAGTTCCCAGGTTTGGTGCCCTGGTTGATGGATTTGGTCCTGGCAGCATTGCTCGTGTCGGTGCTCACCCGTGTAGAAATAATTGATTATTATCTGTTAATTTTGTGGGGAACTACAGTTATACAGGCTTTTTTGAAAGAAATCTCTGCCATTTGACTGTTAATCATGCATTTATTTTAAACAATCATGATTTCGATTTTATATCCATTCTCAAGTGCATGTTGAAATGTTTAAATATGTCTAACCTGTTTGTGACGTGTCATCGTCGAAAAAACATAATTCTGGTCTTATAGACCAGTTGCCGTATTGCAGGACATGAGTACATATCAAAGATACATAATAGGGCTACACTGCGCATGCGCACAGTGAAAAAACCATTAGTATACAGTAAATACGCCATAGTGTGAGATAATGATTTTTTCACTGCGCATAATCGAAGTCCTATTATGTATCTTCGATACGCACTCGTATCCTGTGATACGGAAACTGGTCTTTAAGACCAGAAACATGTTTTTTCGACGGTGACATATCACAGATTGGTCAGACATATTTTATCTTTTCACCATGCACTTGAGAATGTCTATAAAGTCGAAATCATGACTGTATAAAAAAAAGAACAGTTAACAGTCAAACGGCAGAAATTTATTTAAAAAAAGGAAAAGAAAGAGAAGATAAGCACCTCGTTTGTTTGGTTGAATGTGATTTGCGGAAGCCCCCGTTCTTTTCTGAGTCCTGGTAACAGAAACTTGTGTTGTGTTCACGCCTGTAGCGTGTTTACCTCTCGTTAGTGGCCGTTATTTGGCATGGATTTTAAAACTGGATCAGCATCCTCCGGAACATGTCAGGGTTCTTTTAAGACACTTGCGAGGAGAGTCACGTTCGGGCTGACCCAAGATTCGTTATTAACTGTTTAAGTATAAAAATAGTTTTTTGATCTACATCTGTGCCTTTGTACACTGCCATGTAACTAACTGTAATTTTACCTTAATTTTACTTGCACGTGTCTTTCAAAATGTGGAAATTTTCACGTTACTCGAACATCGATTCTAAATTGATCTCAATGCAAATTTATTTGTCAGTGCCCTCTTTTCATACATTTCTAGATAATGTATATTACATCATTGCTACTTATCACTATGGTATCTTAATTTTAAGCTATAACTTCTAACATATGCAAGTATATGAGGAAAATTGAGGCGTCTGGTAAGTGAATAGAAAACCGAAAGAGTGCAAAGAACATAAATCTTGGACATAATGGACATAAATCTTGGACAAAAAGACAATGGCCTCATATACTAAATTTTGCTAAGGCTTACACGTTTTATACCAGACTGTCTTAGACTTTCTTAGAAGGGAAACTAATGGGTTGAAGTCGATGACCCGAGAAGCAGGTTGCACAAAATAGGACATAAAAACAAATAAAGAGATTCTACATGATCTCTGAGAGCAACTAACGTTAGACTACTTACACCAGCACCAAGAAAAATGGCTACAATCTGTTAGTCTGACGTCAGAAATAAAAATTTCAAATGCAATCCAGCACAACATACTCAACAGCAGAGCGACGTCGTATGAAGGGGCGGTAGAGAAGCTTTAATTTTAGAGCGTAAAATTTCTTTTAGTTTTATTGCTAAGACATTTCACGCTGCTGATGAGCAAGATGATAAAGTTGGTATCTTTTAAAATAATACCTACTGAGGTAATCACAATTTTTAACAGCTTCACTTAAATACGTCTATCAGAATGTAGTAGATAAGGATGGCAACAGTATTTTGGATGTGCTTCTGTTCACACAACATAGTAAGCCTTTGGTTTCCGGGTGTGCCTTCTCCCTCCAGTCATTATCACCCAGTGTTGTCACAGTCTCCTGCGCTTCCCCCGAATGTACATTCATACTGTCCATTCTTTCTGGATGTTGTTAATCTCACAATTAAGTTTCTTTCACCTGATTTTAGGGTCTTGTATTTTAAGACCTGCATCTTTGGTTAATTTCGTGTTGGTTTTGTGACTGTAGTACCCTCTGGTTTATTTGTCTTGTAACACCTATGATTTTATGAGTTTGGTATCAATTGGAAGTTTGTAATATTAATCTCTTTTTATCCTGCGCGTAGTATATGACTCCTGTTGCGTTAATGTACTCAGTAAACGTTAAGGATTAGGTATACATCAGTAAATTTTTGATTCTTTAAAGACTTGAAATACGCGTATAAAACAGCTTCAAACTTATAATTACTTTACGAGTGAGTGAAAGTGTTACATATTTGACGTGAAGCATGTAAGCAAAAATTAGTTTATAAAAGGTTTGAAATTATGTTTAAAGTTTGTTGTAAGTCTTTAAGAACTCTAATTATCAAACACCGGATTGTCTGTGTACTTTGCGCTCTGTTTCAAGGAAAAGCTAATTTTTCAAGCATCTCAATGTTTATGTCACCTGAACTATGTGTCGTACGGTGATATACACTCCTGGAAATGGAAAAAAGAACACATTGACACCGGTGTGTCAGACCCACCATACTTGCTCCGGACACTGCGAGAGGGCTGTACAAGCAATGATCACACGCACGGCACAGCGGACACACCAGGAACCGCGGTGTTGGCCGTCGAATGGCGCTAGCTGCGCAGCATTTGTGCACCGCCGCCGTCAGTGTCAGCCAGTTTGCCGTGCCATACGGAGCTCCATCGCAGTCTTTAACACTGGTAGCATGCCGCGACAGCGTGGACGTGAACCGTATGTGCAGTTGACGGACTTTGAGCGAGGGCGTATAGTGGGCATGCGGGAGGCCGGGTGGACGTACCGCCGAATTGCTCAACACATGGGGCGTGAGGTCTCCACAGTACATCGATGTTGTCGCCAGTGGTCGGCGGAAGGTGCACGTGCCCGTCGACCTGGGACCGGATCGCAGCGACGCACGGTTGCACGCCAAAACCGTAGGATCCTACGCAGTGCCGTAGGGGACCGCACCGCCACTTCCCAGCAAATTAGGGACACTGTTGCTCCTGGGGTATCGGCGAGGACTATTCGCAACCGTCTCCATGAAGCTGGGCTACGGTACCGCACACCGTTATGCCGTCTTCCGCTCACGCCCCAACATCGTGCAGCCCGCCTCCAGTGGTGTCGCGACAGGCGTGAATGGAGGGACGAATGGAGACGTGTCGTCTTCAGCGATGAGAGTCGCTTCTGCCTTGGTGCCAATGATGGTCGTATGCGTGTTTGGCGCCGTGCAGGTGAGCGCCACAATCAGGACTGCATACGACCGAGGCACACAGGGCCAACACCCGGCATCATGGTGTGGGGAGCGATCTCCTACACTGGCCGTACACCACTGGTGATCGTCGAGGGGACACTGAATAGTGCACGGTACATCCAAACCGTCATCGAACCCATCGTTCTACCATTCCTAGACCGGCAAGGGAACTTGCTGTTCCAACAGGACAATGCACGTCCGCATGTATCCCGTGCCACCCAACGTGCTCTAGAAGGTGTAAGTCAACTACCCTGGCCAGCAAGATCTCCGGATCTGTCCCCCATTGAGCATGTTTGGGACTGGATGAAGCGTCGTCTCTCGCGGTCTGCACGTCCAGCACGAACGCTGGTCCAACTGAGGCGCCAGGTGGAAATGGCATGGCAAGCCGTTCCACAGGACTACATCCAGCATCTCTACGATCGTCTCCATGGGAGAATAGCAGCCTGCATTGCTGCGAAAGGTGGATATACACTGTACTAGTGCCGACATTGTGCATGCTGTGTTGCCTGTGTCTATGTGCCTGTGGTTCTGTCAGTGTGATCATGTGATGTATCTGACCCCAGGAATGTGTCAATAAAGTTTCCCCTTCCTGGGACAATGAATTCACGGTGTTCTTATTTCAATTTCCAGGAGTGTAATTTTGCAGGTGCATTCAGTATTGTATATGGATCCTGTTTTGCGAATATGTTAGTAAAGAAGAAATAAATAAATTGTCATGCCTGATGCGACAGATTTACCGCATAAACAGCGAAAATGTTGTAAGCGATAAACTTTTTTCCTTTCATCATTTCGCGGGTGTAGTCTGCAAGAAAATGTTTCGTAACGGTTTGTAACTATGTGTAAAGCTTGTGCCAAGTCTCTAACTGGTCTCATTCTCATATACTAGAAGAGTATAATCTGGCTATCAGCGAGCAGTGAGCTACCCTACACCAAGACGTATATTGTAAAATACTGTAAAACCTGTGATACTGTGTTCCACCATTCCTTTTACTAAGTGGATTATGCCAGCATTTTAAACTTTTAAATTGGTATAGCAACTACGCTAAATATTGAAAATCTAATTTTTGTTGCCCTTGGAAGTCGGTAAATAGGAAACCCGCGAATGGGATTTGAGTCACTAACGGCGAACCGGAACAGCCGTTGACCTATGTAGATGCCTCAGCACTGAAAAGAGGAACCATCAGGATCAGAAACGTGACTGCACGTTATTTAAGTATATCTGTGCCGGTATACGGAGTTTGTATGTGGATTCTTAGGTTTACTGTAGTAACGGAACTTAAGAAACGAAGGAACACCGTTAGTTTGTAGCCTACACAGCAAAGACACTCATATGAACTTCACGTGTCGCAATCTAAATTTGTGCATAGTGTCTTCTGGCTTAACAGTGTGTTGTTCTAGAACTGTTTGTCCTTCTACCTGTCACACCACATCAATAACCTTTAACAGGAACGTGCAGTTTAAACAAAAGTCTTCCACGCAGAGGAGTGATTCTGCCGTTCTGCCTAAGACTACAACTACCGTTCACACTAGATCTTACGACAAATATAAATATTTGTCCCTTATCATAAAACTAAACATAATGAAAGATCTTCGCAGATCTAAATGCGTGTGTGAACTCCTTAGGGACCAAACTGCTGAGGTCATCGGTCCCTAAACTTACACACTACTTAAACTAACTTACGCTGAGGACAACACATGTACCTATGCCCGAGGTAGGACTCGAACCTCCGGCGGGAGGGGCCGCGCGGCTCTACAGCTAAA
Source organism: Schistocerca serialis cubense (assembly GCF_023864345.2). Taxonomy (NCBI): domain Eukaryota; kingdom Metazoa; phylum Arthropoda; class Insecta; order Orthoptera; family Acrididae; genus Schistocerca; species Schistocerca serialis. Next base: position 185,239,628 of record NC_064646.1, on the reverse strand, counting down.
TAAATTTGTAAGACAAGGTGCAGTAGCCAAACCTGACCAAAGTCGGCGTTAACAATCAGCAAGGAGATGCGGCCACAAACCTGTAGTCTGAGCCACGGTTATCAGAGTTAATTACAGGCTGATGTACGGAAGTTCATTGGAGCGCCCCAGGTGAGCTCGTGACCAAGCAGTTCTTGCGGCAACAGGTGTGCATACAAAACACGGCAAGTTCAACAACCTCTTGCTTTGGTGCAATCGATTCCAGATCACAAGAAGTACCCTTTGTTCATACAAGAAAACAAAATTATGTGAGCGGAGAAATTGCAAGATGTTATTGTACTGCGTTATTACAACAATATATATAGGCGTTAACAATACCTCTAAGTTATCTTAGAGATGTTTAGTATTTGTTGTACAGTAAGCCATGTTTATTTTCGTTAATAAACTTTGCGCCAAGACGGGAAGATTGACACTTGATAGGTGCTCTTCGTGGGGACCATGATAGATGAAAACAAATTGCTCCACCAATCATGTTATCATCTATGGACATAATACATAAATTTTATTGATGCTACATACACAAGAAACATGGATATCCATTAAATTAGTGGATATGGTTGACTTTTTCCATATTCTAACTCTCTTCTCTGAATCGAATTGAACAGCGAAACCTGCCACCCTTCATTCGATCCCTGCGAAACCCTACATTTCAGCAGGATAATGCACGACCGCATGTTGCAGGCTCTGTACGTGCCTTTCTGGATACCGAAAATGTTCAACTGCTGCCATGGCCAGATGTCTCACCAATTGAAAGCGTGTGGTCAATGGTTGCCGAGCAACTGGCTCGTCGCAATACACCAGTCACTACTCTTGATGAACTGTGGTATCGTGTTGAAGCTGCATGGGCAGCTGTACCTGTACACGCCATCCAAGCTCTGTTTGACTCAATGCCCAGGCCTATCAAATCCGTTATTACGGCCAGAGGTGGTTGTTCTGGATACTGATTTCTCAGGATCTATGCTCCCAAATTGCGTGAAAATGTAATCACATGTCAGTTCTGGTATAATATATTTGTCCAATGAATACCCGTTAACCATCTGCATTTCTTCTTGGTGTAGCAATTTTATTAGCCAGTTGTGTATATATGCAGTGTTGCGTGCATGACGAGACAGTTAGAAACGGAGCACAAGCTCGAACAGAACACGGGCATGGACGGAAAACGTCCATGCGTTTTCAGAGCAACTAGTCCGGCATATTTATTTGTGGAATCATGGCAAATATAAATCAGGTAATTTTAACGGTGCTCTGCTAAAAAGCGATTGTAGTACGTCACCTACGGTGCCACCTCTTTCGAAAACTCTGTTTTGAGGGCGTCCATATTTCAACGGTCTCAGCTACATGTACTTGAGGCATAAAAGAGAAAGCGCTTGAAAATCTGAGAAAATGGGGACGAAAAAAGCAACAAAACCACACTACTACAACTGCCTCACTCCTCAAGCTATCTGCCATCTAATCTCCTAGTTTTGTAGACTGTCTGTCTGTCTCTCTCTCTCTCTCTTTAATGGACAACATGCCCATTAATTCGACTGCGATTTCCTGTTACACTCTTCTGCACTGCCTTAGGATTTTGTTAGAGTAGAATTGGCTCCATGGAAGATTGTTATTCCAGTTATGAGGATGTTACGTACCACGATTTTCAGTAGTATCTCTTTACGTCACTTGGCCATTGTACGCACTTCTTTTCCAAACACCAGTAACCGGTCTTCTCATTTATGTGTTCTTGAAACACCAAAAGTAATGAGCCAGCAGCAAACGTGTATATCATTAATGGCACAAGTATGGTTCTTTAAACTGATGACTTATGTTGAAATTTGTTGGAAAATATTGGAAGTCTTGCCAAACGTTCAAAGTATAGCTGCCACACCTGCCGCTAAACATTTTATGACTCAAATACTTTTTATTCCTTAATGATTTCTATTCCTCAAAGTATAAATCTCCGTCCACAGCCCGCGGCGGGCCCATCGGACCGACCGACCACCTCGTCATCCTCTGCGATTGGCGTCATTCGATGCGGTATGGACAGGCGTAGGACCAGCACACCGCTCTCTTGGCTGTTGTCAGTGTTCCTGAACTGGGATACGATAACATACTCACAAGCTGTAGATACAGAACTTGAGTAAAGACAAAAAAGTAACTGACACTTTTTATCATAACAACTCCTCTCGAAATGCGTGAATCATTGGCGGCCGCAGTGGCCGAGCGGTTCTAGGCGCTTCAGTCTGGAACCACTCGACCTCTACGGTCGCAGGTTCGAATCCTGCCTTGGGCATGGATGTGTGTGATGTCCTTAGGTTAGTTACGTTTAAGTACTTCTTAGTTCTAGGGGACTGATGACCTCAGATGTTAAGTCGCATAGTGTTCAGAGCCATTTGAACGTGAATCATTATAAAGCCGTCCACAGTCAGTCTTTCGATTTGACTAATTCAGTAAACTATGGGTCAATAGGAATGACTGCCTTTACATGCAGTACCTTCTTTGCCATATCGAGTAAGAGACTCGCTTTTGAGAGATACAACTATTATATAACCATATGGGCCTAGGGAACCAGATTTTATGTGGTTTTCCAGAAGCGATAATGGGCATGCTAGGTTAGTTAGTTTCAAAAGGACAGGCTCGTTTCCGGTTCCACATTTTCAATTTTCAAGTTTGTGCTCCGTACGTACTGAAATCGTCCTCGATGGGACATAAAATACTGATCTCTCTTCCTTCATCTGGCTGGACCCCACTCAAGTCACATCCAGTCGAAAAATACCCCGTGCGGGGCGTATATGCGACACTTGCTTTCGCATTGTTAACCTACGTATGCGTACTCCATAAATGTTAAGGCTGCATCAAAAATTTCACTGTTAAAAGAAAATTTGGTGTCGTTTCATCCTCCCCTTAATATCGAATAACGTGATGTTTTGAAAATCGTAATAGTAAAACAAATAACAGAAAATCTGTGATATTTAAAGTACTTTCTCTGAGAAATGCATAAAATATTACGCAAATTTTGCCCAAAACTGTGTCCTCACAGTATCTTTATTTTGACGTAATTTTTCGTTACTTATTTGCTCCCTTTTGGAAATTGCATCTGTAACTGCAGTCTTGAGGGACTGAATGTGTTTCTTGGAACTAACGTGTCATTTTACACGTTCTGGGTGAAAACTGATGAGGACATTAAATCGTTGGTTACCAGTTCACACCGTACTTGGAAGAAGTTTAGTCGACGAGAAAACGTCTATAATCAACAATTCGTGGAACTTCCATTGTTAGCAACCTGCGCCATTCTGTATAAACCACACTTCTTGAGATCTCTCGCTATCGAAATATGGTCACGGAAAGTTAGCACAGAGCGCCAATTTTATCTCCGTTCACTTACTGTGATTTCTCGGCATAAAAAATCAGTGTTTACAATACAGTCTGTCTTCTCAGATTTCAAAGTCAGTATGTATTGCGAGCATTAGAACCCCGAATAATTTCATGTTTTTCCTGACTTGCTTGAACACAAGTAAGAAGATGGTTCAAGTGGCTCTAAGCACTATGGGACTTAACATCTTAGGTCATCAGTCCCCTAGACTTAGAACTATTTAAAACTAACTAGCCTAAGGACATCACATAGATCAATGCCCGAGGCAGGATTCGAACCTGCGACCATAGCAGCAGCGCGGTTCCGGACTGAAGCGCCTAGAACCGCTCGGCCACAGCGGCCGGGCAAGTAAAAAGGCGCATGTAAATACGGGCAACATAATTTTGGTATATCTCGACACTTAAGAGATCTCGACACTATTAACACAATACTGATCTGCAAAGTAGTACACACCACTGGAGCAGACTAGAAGTGCACACATTTCTGAGCAGTGGGACATCTTGTTTTAACGTGATCGTACTGTGTTGGTTTTGCAACACGACTTTAAACAACGAAATAAGACGCAAAGAACAATCCTGTGAGTCATGTGCTATAACACTCCATTTATAAATTACCGATGAAAATAGCTGATGATTTCTAACCATTGTGTTCTTGAAAGCATGCAGTTAGCTTTGTTTTCTGGGGAGGGGAAAATTTCACGACTCACTGGCTGACTACAGTTCCATCTCTTATTCAGTTGTGTAACTTGGTTGGATTTGTGGTGCCCCCGACATGCCGATTTCTCCCAAAATTTCGGAATTGCTTCTTTGCAGTAACGTGTAAAACTTTCAGGTGTCTATAATGCCTCGCATGTATAAAAACAAGAAATCCTTTGTTAGTGGATGTCAGAGGATTTGGCGGCCGCTATTAAAGAAGCCAGAGGCAGCAGGATGACCCTTAAAACTGCCGCCAAACGACTCTCGGTAGCGAGAAAAACGATGCGTTCAAGAGTTCAGAATGGCAACGTGTGTGATCGACAAAATGGGAAAGGAGCCACTCTAAATTTTGCTGTAAAGGACACACTAGTAAGGCATTTGTTACTGCCGGAGGCCACATGATTTGGGTTAACTGTGACTGATGTTAGCCTCGTGGGGTAGCAGTGCGGTCTGGGGCGCCTTGCCATGTTTCGGGCGGCTCCCTCCGTCGGTGGTTCGAGTCCTTCCTCGGGCATGGGTGTGTGTGTTGTCCTTAGCGTAAGTTAGTTTATGTTAGGTTAAGTAATGTGTAAGGTTAGGTACCGATGACCTCAGCAGTTTGGTCCCATACTCACTTACCACAGATGTGCAAATGACTGATGTTAGAGAACTCGCTTTCAAATATGCAGAAAGAAACAACATTGGTCGTAAATTTAATTGTTCGAAACGTATGGCAGGATATGATTGGATTTATTCTTTCCTAGTAAGACATCTAAATTTGTGAGAAAAGCTCAGGGACTGTCTTATGCTCCCTCAAGGAGACTCAATACAGAAGAAGTGGGAAAACTGTTACATATGTCAGAACAATGTACGCTACGCTTGGATAATGGGAAGATTCGGGAAGAATTATCAGTGCATACGAAATTGGACTTAAGCTCATTTTCTAAACGGGAAAAGTCATTTCACCGAGAGGAAAGAAGGACGTGTATCACGCAACTGCAGAAGAAAAGGGTTCTATTGCGACCGTATAGGTTTGTAGCAGTGCGACGGGAAATTCGATTCCACGTTTGGTAATCATGAATGGCGTTAGACAGAGACATTCATATTCAAAACGGTTGTCAAATGGATCATCGATTAAGGTGCCCGAATCTGGATACATGGTCAGTGAGGTATTTTCTTTCTTCCTGGACCATCTGAACAAATACGAGTGCAGACCTCAAAGAAACATATTACTTGTTTTGGATGGTTATGCTTCCCACTATAAAGGCCCCAGTGTGCTAAATAAACCAACACACTTAGGAACAGAGATGCGGTGTCTTCACCGCACAGCACACGTGAATGTCATCCTCTTGACGTATCATATTTCAAAAGCCTGCAACACTTCTACAACGAGGCGTGCCGAATCTTCGTCCGTCATCAGCCAGGAAAGGGCATCACAAAGGAAGATGTCGCGACATATTAAAACAAGGGATCTATCCGCATAGTTCAGATGTGCCACCCGATGATGTCCTCTGATATGAACTGAGTACTACACTACACGATACTGCTCAAGTTACCGCAGGAGACGACATCACTGTGGATAACGACTTCGTGCGGCCATTGTCTACTCAGTTGTCATTTGAGGAAATACCATCAGTGCCAGTTGTAATAAGTAAGGTTTCTGGAAGAAAGGTGTCTAGGAAACGAGAGTCTGTCGTTCTCACGTACAAAAATTACAAAAGACAGCTGTGGGAGAAAGCATCCACACACCAATCAAAGCGACGTCCAGGGGAGAATGTAGCATGCTCGTCTGCGAATCTCAAGGACAAAGATATCTGCTGTGGTGATTGACATGGTTTTTATTACGATACTGCTGGACAAAAATGGATCAAAAGTGTTGTCCAGTGCAACAGATGGTGCCATGAGACGTGTGTTGAAGGCGATGAACTCAGTTTTATACGTCAAAATTGTTCATAATCATTTTGTATCATTTTTACAGATTTTATAATTTATCTAGGTGACTATAGGTTCTTGTCACTTTTGAAAAAGTTAATTATTTTAAATTTTGTTGTTATTTGTTCATTTTTGTTTCCCTTATTGTCTGAGATCTTCAATCATGCGTCAAGATTTCCCAAAATTTAGGGAGAAGTAGACATTTTGCTCTATACTCTCGTAATTAAAACATTGCTATATCTGTGCTAATTAAATATTTTTTCTGTCGAACTGATACCTGAAAAATGCGTGTTGGAAAGTTTTTTGAGAAGGGATCTTACAATTTCAATGTCCCTCCAAGGTTATCGAGTTATCCCAAAATTTCCGTACCTGATATTAGGACAAAAGTATGATGTTGGACTTCAAACTACTAAAACAATTTGCCTTCAAGGTTAAACTTAAAAAAAATGGTTCAAATGGCTCTGAGCACTATGGGACTCAACATCTTAGGTCATAAGTCCCCTAGAACGTAGAACTACTTAAACCTAACTAACCTAAGGACATCACACACACCCATGCCCGAGGCAGGATTCGAACCTGCGACCGTAGCAGTCCCGCGGTTCCGGACTGCAGCGCCAGAACCGCTAGACCACCGCAGCCGGCGGTTAAACTTTAAAAAAGTAGAAAAATGGAGTAGTTAGTACATCGGGAGAATCCTAACGGATACCGCTTTGAAATCCCGATAGTAGTTTGCGGAAGTGTGTGTGTGTGTGTGTGTGTATGTGTGTGTGTGTCGGGAAAGAGAGAGAGAGACGGAGAGAGAGAGAGAGACGGAGGTGGAGATGGAACAGCCTTCGTGGTTAACGTGTACTCCAAGCAACTTACCTTCCTACACAACCAGCAACACACGTCGTGAAACAACACAATAGGCTACAGCGGCATGCAGGCTTGTCTAGAGGGAGATGTTCTTGTAATAAAAAAAAAGGCAATTTCCAGGTGACCACCAGCTACGAACACGTGTTCATGTCCTGATTAGGCAATAGACTCATAGCAATGAAACTACACTTCTGTTAGAGGATTATGTAGATGTAATATGCAACCAGTTCTTTCTTTAATTTGGTACAATTTATTGTATCATTAATTAGTTTTCAAGTCATAGTTGATTCACCATCAGATTGACATGTTACAGGGACACTATGTCAGACGAAGTGCAGCTATATACTATAGCCGTGGTTAACGATGCGTTTTCGAAAAGAGAAGGTCCTTACGTTTTAGGATATTTACAGTACACTACCTCTTAGTATCCATTACAGATTCATATTTCCTTCTGATAAAAACATTTTTACAGCTATACATATACAGGGTGGTCCATTGATAGTGACCGGGCCAAATATCTCACGAAATAAGCATCAAACGAAAAAACTGCGAAGAACGAAACTCGTCTAGCTTGAAGGGGGAAACCAGATGGCGCTATGGTTGGCCCGCTAGATGGCGCTGCCATATGTCAAACGGATATCAATTGCGTTTTTTAAAATAGGGACCCCCATTTTTTATTACATATTCGTGCAGTACGTAAAGAAATATGAATGTTTTAGTTGGACCACTTTTTTCGCTTTGTGATAGATGGCGCTGTAATAGTCACAAACGTATAAGTACGTGGTATCACGTAACATTCCGCCATTGTGGATGGTATTTGCTTCATGATACATTACCCGTGTTAAAATGGACCGTTCACCGATTGCAGAAAAGTTCGATGTCGTGTTGATGTATGGCTGTTGTGATCAAAATGCCCAATGGGCGTGTGCTATGTATGCTGCTCGGTATCCTGGACGACATCATCCAAGTGTCCGGACCGTTCACCAGATAGTTACGTTATTTTAGGAAACTGGAAGTGTTCAGCCACTTGTGAAACGTTAACCACGACCTGCAACAAATGATGATGCCCAAGTAGGTGTTGTAGCTGATGTCGCGGCTAATCCGCACATCAGTAGCAGACAAATTGCACGAGAATCGAGAATCTCTAAAACGTCAATGTTAGGAATGATGCATCAACATCGATTGCACCCGTACGATATTTCTATGCACCAGGAATTGCATGGCGACGAGTTTGAACGTCGTGTACAGTTCTGCCATTGGGCAAGAGAAATTACGGAACGATGACAGATTTTTTGCACGCGCTCTATTTAGCGACGAAGCGTCATTCACCAACAGCGGCAACATAAACCGGCATAATATGCACTATTGGGAAACGGAAAATCCACGATGGCTGCGGCAAGTGGAACATCAGCGAAACTTGGCGGGTTAATGTATGGTGCGGCATTATGGGAGGAAGGATAATTGGCCCCTATTTTATCGATGGCAATCTAAATGGTGCAATGTATGCTGATTTCCTACGTAATGTTCTACCGATGTTACTACAAGATGTTTCACTGCATGACAGGATGGCGATGTACTCCCAACATGATGGATTTCCGGCACATAGCTCGCGTGCGGTTGAAGCGGTATTGACAGGTGGATTGGTCGTCGAAGCATCACCATACCATGGCCCGCACGTTCACCGGATCTGACGTCCCCAGATTTCTTTCTGTGGGAAAGTTGAAGGATATTTGCTATCGTGATCCACCGACAACGCCTGACAGCTTGCGTCAGTGCATTGTCAATGCCTGTGCGAACATTAAGGAAGCAGAACTACTCGCTATTGAGAGGAATGTCGTTACATGTATCGCCAAATGCACTGAGGTTGACGGACGTCAGTTTGAGCATTTATTGCATTAATGTGGTATTTACAGGTAATCGCGCTGTAACAGTATGCGTTCTCAGAAATGATAGGTTCACAAAGGTACATGTACTACACTGAAACAATCGAAATAAAATGTTCAAACGTACCTACGTTCTGTATTATAATTATAAAAAAACCCATCTGTTACCAACTGTTCGTCTAAAATCGTGAGCCAATAGTTTGTGACTATTACAGCGGCATCTATCACAAAGCGAAAAAAGTGGTCCTATAAAAACATTAATATCTCTTTACGTACTACACGAATATGAAATAAAAAATGGGAGTTCCTATTTTAAGAAGACGCAGTTGATATCCGTTTGACCTATGGAAGCGCCATCTAGCGGGCCAACCATAGCGCCATGTGGTTTCCTCCGTCAAGCTAGATAAGTTTCGTTCATTGTAGTTTTTTCGTTTGACGCTTATTTCGTGAGATATTTGGCCCGGTCACGATCAATGGACCACCCTTCATACGCAGTATAAAGATGCTCCAGACCACCCTTCGCTACATTACGTCTTTGATATGAAATGCATCAAACTATAGAGTACAATATTTAGTGTCACAGATTTTTTTCTCAACAACCTCCCGTCTGGTTTAACGCAAGCAGCCACGAATTCATCTCCCGTGCCGGCCTTTTCATCCCAGAGTAGCACTTACCACCTTCGTCCTCAATTATTTGCTGTAGGTACTGTAATCTCTGTCTTCCTCTGGAGTTTTTACCCTCTACATCTCCCTCTAGTAACACGGACGTTATTCTTTGATGTCTTAAATGATGTCATATCACAGATAATGGACATATGTGAGCACTAGAGATATAATTTTGAAGTAAATGTGTGCAAAGTGAGATGCATCTATGAAGAAGCTTCATATCCTGATAAAACACGTGCTTCTGGCTCATGGCTGATTCGTTGGCTGAGTTAGGGGAGGAGACCAAACCCCGAGATCATCAGGCCCATCGGAATAGAGAAGGATGGGGGAAGGAAGTTGGCCATGCCCTGTCAAAGAAACAATCCCAGCATTTGCCTGAAGCGATGTAGGGCAATCACGGTAGACCTAAATCTGGATGGCTGGTCAACCTGAATGCGACGCCAGTGGGCTCACGTCAGTCAGCATTCATTTTTATTTCTTTTCTTAGTGAATTTGTTTCGTTGGATTAATCTGTATGAAAACTGTATTCACGAAGTAAGGAAAATTTATGGCTGCAAAGTTAAGCAACAAGCAAGAGACTCGTTGAAAAGTTGCAACTGGGAGAAGAAAGAGGCCCGAATCGGTGAGAGCGGGAAATCGTGGAGGCATATCGGCGCTGGTGGATAGCTCAAGGGGCGCCCTGGGACGGCGGGGCGACAATAAAGCCGGCCCTCTGCACCGTAACTGCCGCGCGGCTGGCGTCTGATAAGCCGCGGCGCCGACGCACGCAGATAACGATTAAGACGGCGCCTCCCCAGCGCTATCTGGCCCGGGAATTACTCGCAGCCCGGAGGCAAACACGAGGGCGAAAAAATACGGAGCTGCTCCAGGGACAGTCATTTGCGGACAGCGAGGAAAGTGATCACACTCCAGCAGTTAAGAAGTTCGAGGCGCTGCTCCAGCAGACACATTATCCTGTTTTCTCTCTTCTTCGCAACTAACATAGCGTTCACGGGAAGGAACGAGCTGTGGAGACAAAGATTCTAGTGGCTGGAAATCGGGAAGATAGTACTGCGTGAGTCGCCATGCCTATAGAGACGAACGCGGAACAAAGGCGTGAGGAACTATTTCATATTAACATTCTGTTTCCATAATTTCTCCCGTGTATTTTTATGACAAAGTGATTGGTTGTCCCCAAGTACTTGACTATCATGCAGATACTACCTCTCAACGAGGCAGCTCATCTGGTCATTGGGATGTTTAAGAGAGTGTTTGCCTTGACTCAACTTCAAAACGATACGCGAGTAACGACCGCCTGACAGAAGGTCCTCCACGTTGTTTTAATATACCACCATAGCAGCATTACACTTTATTTTCCATGACATTATGTCAAGATCAACATTTAAAGGGACACACAAGTAATATGAACAAAAACTATATACTGTCAGTCCGTCAATTTCTGGTAGGTAATGAAATTTGTAGGATATAACTGCTACACTTCATAGATAAACTTTCAGTAACTAATGAAACACATTTTTTCTGAAAGCAGGTTGGTTTTATTCAGGTATCCAGTTCATCATATTATTCCTCACGCTTTCAACTATAAAACCCTATTATTCATCATGGTCTCCGTTCAGTACGACGACCTTACACCACCTTATTGGGATGGCCTACATGCCTGTATGGTACCAATCTACTGATCGACGCCTGACACAAAGTCTTCGTGGATCAGTAACCTCCACATCACCCACATGTTGCTTCCCGTGATGTGCATCCTTCATTAAGCGAAACAGACGAAAGTCGAATGGTGGTAGATCCGGGCTGTAAGGTGGATGGGGGAGAACTGTCAAAGATTTTTGCTCCTCTTGAGTGCGCAGACTTGTATGAGTCCTTGGGTTATCATGCAGAGGGATAAGTTCATTCGCATTTTTATTGAGGTGAACACTCTGAAATCATTTCTTCAATTTCCTGACGGTAGTAAAATACCTTTGATAGTTTCTCCAAGTAACGTTGCAGTCCACCTCGCATGTGATCCTCCACGATACGTTGAATCGATTGGTACAACATATACCATAATTTGGAAGTAATTAGATTACATTGCATGGCTCTGAGCACTATGAGACTTAACTTCTAAGGTCATCAGTCCCCTAGAACTTAGAACTACTTAAACCTAACTAATGATGAGGAGTGTCTTTCGTGTACACGGTATTAATAGTCCCTTCCTAATTTGCATGCAGATGAACGCGAACATTTTTATAGCAATATGGAACTGAAGTGAAAGGGACCAGTCGCTCAGGTTAGGACGCAGAAGCGCGACATGGAAATCCACTTAACGAAACATTTGCGGGGCATAAGAAACCGACCCTCACCGCACGGGGGCAATTTAAGACGACAATGGACTGGGCCCTCAGCTCTGTACATTTCTATGGCGAATGGAAAGAAACCCTCAGCGTTGTAGTTTTAATAAACACTTCGATCACGTAATCCTGTTATGAATGGCGAGTGGGCTTCAAATATGAAGACACCTGTCGTGGCTAAACTTAAACGGTATAACAAAAACTCGGACACTGGCTGAACGAAAGGAAGACAAGGAGGGAGAAGGTGACGTTATTGTGTCGTAGAGATTTTCTAGGAAAAAGTATGTTACCTTGAACAAACAACGGAATGTACCGAGTGCTCCCACTGGCCAATAACAGCGTTGGTGCGAGGCAACGGTACTGTACAGTGCAGGAAGTTTATGACAATATACACAGTTGCGGATGGATGATTGAGAATGTCTTCTCTCGAGAGGCACCGTGTGTTGAACGGGGCGCTTAAAGCCCTAAGGAGACGCAGAGAGAGGTTTTTCTGTAAACAGTTTTGCTTCACTAGGCTCTGTTTCAGCCATATTTGTGTTGCATGCCTCGTAGACCTTCAAAGCGGAGAAAACGGGACGACTCGTTCTAGTTAACGTTTTTGCAAGAACCTGGAGGACAATATTGTGCACGTTGCCCAGCCTTGACGAGTGCACAGAGCGATTTTGTCATAGCCTAGGGACACATACAGTTTTCTGCTCCACGGAAACTTAGAGAAGTTTTCGACTGGTTGTATTCAGTCACACGCCAGGACAGTGTTATTAGGTTGACAGGTCCAGGACATGCCGCACACAGCAGCCGGCTACCGCCACCACTGTCGCTGCACACTTCGAAAGGTAAAGGACGCATTGCTGAGGCACTAAATGTTGAAGTCAGTAGCGCGCTTCCACCTCAGAACAGTATAAGCTTGGAGTAATAGCTAGAATTCCCTCGTGCGCGTGACACCCACGTCATCGCGAAGTTTAAATTCGGATAAGTCATGCAGATGATAGGATACATTGCTCAGCTACGGTAGCTTAGTTTATCATTATTTCTGAAGGAAATTTCAGTTGAGATTTCTACTTGCACTTCTGTCCTATTTTTCCATGTTAAGTTTTTTTTTTCTTTTTTTATTTTACTGACTATACTTTCCTTGCATTATATTCTTGGTATGGGATCTTACTAAACTTTGTAGGATTTTCCAAAGATTACAATACTAATCCGCATCTCCTCCTGCTCCTAAGGTTACAATTTTTGCATCCTGAGCCCGAATGTGTATAATAATTTGTGTAACAGTAAAAAATATTTCCTAAAATTGAGGTCCTTCTTCCTCACTGACATATTTTACGTACACATCTGGTATGTCACTACCTGGCAGGGCATGGGTTCGCTGGCTTAATATTTTGCTTTTCAGAACACTCCTTGCGAGCTAAGTCGTGGGGTGGATTACGCAAAAACCAGAGCCCTCAAACATCAAACAGAGTAACCCCTTCAGAGTCTCAGAAGATCGCCACTATGAACTTACTAGCTGAAAATTTGTTTTAGAACTTTTTCTTTGGAGGAGAGGTGGTGTGGTGCCATTCCATGGAAAGCCATTTTGTTTCTGGTTTGAAGTAATGAACTCATGTTTCATAGCCTATGATGATGTGGACAAAAAATTGTGACGGTCAGCCTCGTAATGTCAAGCAACTCTGCACAGTTGGTCCTTCGTCGCTCTATGTTGTCTTCTGCAAGGTGACGAGGTACTCAGCTGTGCACATACCTACGAGTAGCCCAGCTGATGGACGCGTGTGTCAGCACTGCCAACAGAGACGTCCAGCTGTGTGCGAGGTGTTTGATTGTGGTCTGTCTATCACCTCGAATGACAGTGTCCGCGTGTTTCAATATTACAAGAGTCACAGCAGTGTAGCTGGCCGGCATGTGAGAAATCCAACACCTGGCCCAACGTTTCACCGTTCTTCCGTTCACTGCCAGATTCCCATGACATTGTGCAAGCGCCTGTGCATATCTGCGAGATCTGGTTTTCCACCAAAAGAAAGTCAGTGACAGCTCTGTGCTTAGAATGCCATTTTGAAAGCTACGTATAGCACTGCCACCTATCGATACTCCATCAAATTATAGGGGTTGAAGAGGAAATATTCCACGATGTCCCACAACAAATTCCGTATTTTTTCAATCGAAATTTAAAGAGAAAAATAATGTTTCTCTCTTAAACTGGCACGTGGACACTTCTTGGTGGCACACACGTGGACGACAGATGACGTGAGGTCAACATGACTACAGCACCAAACTGGGCTTGCCCTGTAGCACGAGGCAGGTGAAGGACAGGGAAAATACTGTGTGTGTCAACCATACAGAAGCTACGGTGCACTGTGTTGATGGTTTGAATTACAACACAGGCTGGAAACAACATTTGAATGATTTCAGAAATGGAAGAATCATCGGGAACTGGAAGATGGTCGAAGTGTGATAGAGTGTAACCTAGGAGTTTGGTACTGCTAATAGCATTGTTTCACTTGGATGGGGAGCGTTCCAGAGTAGAAGAGACGGTCAGCTAGTGTCACCTACAGCGGCAGATGACTGGTACGTTGTGCAGCAGTCAAGAAGGGACCCAAGTCAAATAGATGGAGCAATTGAAACTGCAATTAATGGGACTACGAGGTAGACATTTTCAAGCTCCACAGTGTCACGACAACTGCATAGAGGTGGTCTTTTTGTTCAGTGACCACTACGCTGCGTTCCATTGACACCTGTATGTTGGCGGCACGATATCCGATGGTGCTAAGAACATAGACACTGGACTGACAAGGAGCGGGTCAAGTGGTCTTCTCGGATGAGGACAGGTTCATTTGCAGGGGTGATTCTGGACTTACTCTTATACTGCCAGAGGTGGGAACATGTCATACATCCAGGATCACTGTCGAATATGTTCGTTTTGATGGTCCATGTTCATGTTGTGGGAGGCATAATGTTTCATGGATATAATGGCCTCCAAATCTTTGAACACGGTACAGTCATGGGTCAAAGTTATTGAAATACTGTGCTCCTTCCCCATTTGCGACTTTTCAAGGGGGAGGTCCGAATCTGATTTCATTATTATGGATGACAATGCGCGACCGCACCGAACAGCATTGGAGGATGACTCCTTGGAACGAGAGGATATTCAGCGACTGAACTTGCTTGTCCATTTCCTGGACTTAAATCCCATCGAGCGCCTGCGGTAAGCATTGGAAGATATACTGGAGCACATCCGCATGCAACACCAACCATGCAGCAGTTGTCAACCCCGCTGGTGGAATAATGGAACATCCTACCTCAAGAACTCCTAAACTACCTTCTGGCCAGCATGAGAGGAAGTCGCACAGGGTGTGTTACTGTCAGTGGTGATCTCATGTCTAGGGGACCATCGTGAATCGCTCTGAGTTCGGTGTAATTACTGTCTTTGAATAAAATTGTAATTTCTGTTCATGTCACTGCGTATTTCATTCATTTACCTTTTGTACTGTGCTGTAGCAGTTCCTCCTAAGTATAGTCCAAGTTTCTTCGAGCTGTGCTACCTGTCTGTGAAACATCGCACGAAAGTGGTTTTTGTCCTTAATTTTTGCACACCAGTGTATAATGAATGATAGCACTACAGGTTTCGTACAACCTTTCTCAGGAAAGAGGACTGCAACACCATGCGCAGCTTGTTGTCAGCGTCGCCAATGAAGACTGAACCCAGCGCACACACCTCAGATTTAAGCTAGTAGCAGGAATGAGTTCTTTAACGTTCAAACAAACTTTATTGAGTTAGTAAGAATTTCACTGCTCACTTAACCAAACTACATGTACTTTTTAATTTAATTTGTGCCATGCTCTTTGAATAAAAACTTATTTTTTATATTTAATATGACATACTCGTGCCGATTTGTCCCTGACAATTTTTACACTTTCCTCACACTATCTTTGCGCTTTATTTCGCCCCTACACACGTTCCCTCACATAAATACCTGTGCGACACAGACTGACTAGCAATGTCTTGTGTACCGTTAGAAGCTTCCACGAAGACTCAAAGGCTAGCGCTGTGGATTTTCTTTTGATGGACGACTACTTACAGAATCTCATTTAGTATGTTTCGACTCATTACACTTCATGATTCTAAGGTAAAATTGTAATTCTGATATTATTTAAATGTTTTCATTTCATAATCAACCATCACATTACTGTGGTCAGCGACCCGATTTATTCACTGTGACCTAAGATCAGATGCATAACAAAATCTAAATGTGACACTTTTGGTTTATGTCCTTTGACTGTGAACGTTTGCACTTTTTTTGACTATTGGTTTTATTTTGTGCATATCATAATATGAGATTGTCTATGTCATAAGGTAAATAATTAAAATAAAAAATACTTATTCTGAATTTCAAATGCTATCGAATTAAATCTGGCTACGCAGAAGGAGAAACCAAGCTGGCGGTCTACAGATCAGAGCATGGAATGTTAGATGCCTTCATCAGGCAGGTTAAGTTAGAAAATTTAAAAAGAGACTTGGAGAGGCTGAAGTTAGATACATGGGGATATAGTGAAGTTCGGGGGCAGGAGGAACATTGCTTCTGGAAGGTGAATACAGCATTATAAATACAGTCAAGTAGAGATAACGCAGGAGTAGCTTTGACAATGAATAAAATAATACGAATGCGGGTAAGATATTATGAACAGCATAGTGAACGCATTATCGCAGCCAAGGTAGACATGAAGCCCACAGCTACCACAGCAGTACAAGTTTATATGTCATCTAGCTCCGCAGATGGTGAAGAGCCTGAAGAAATGTATGACGAGATAAAATAAATTGTTCAGATTGTTGAGGGAGATGACAATTTAGTTGTGATGGGGGACTGGAATTCGATACTAGCAAAAGGATGAAAAGGAAAAACAATAGGTGAATATGGACTAGGGAAAAAGAATGAGAGAGGAAGCTGCCTGGTAGAATTTTGAACAGACTATAATTTAATCATCGCTAACATTTGCTTTAAGAAACATGAAAGAAGGATGTATATGTGGAAGAGACATGGAGACACCAAAAGGATTCACATTCCTTATGTAATGGTAAGACAGAGATTTTGGAACCAGATTTTGAAGTGTAAGACATTTCGAGGCTACGAATTACATGAATTCCGAAAGAAATCGTACAACCAATTTGCCTCGTTGGCCAACCAATTTATCATCTTCAAAGCAGATGCACAAGTACGTTCGACATCCTGCAGCAATTTCAAAGTAGCAAGCATGGAGGACACGGACGGGAACTGCTGACAGATGGCGCTGGGTGGGAATGTGCGTCGGTAGGTAGGCGTGCTGAGATAGTAAGCACAATTGCGACAAACACAGTGTTCAGGTGATATTGTGCTTAACGTGCGCCAGCACTCGGAAAGTTTGACAGGTTTGCTGGTAGAGTCCTTAGCTCCGTCCTTTCTTATGCCCCCACTGACGACGCAAGACATATCCCCACCGTTCTACTACTTTAGGCTCTTTTACGTTGAACACAGTTATGCCATCTCGCAGTACCACCGACTAAACAGGCGTCGGCGCGGGATACATATCGTGTTCTACAGCAGAGGCGCCCACCAAACATTGTGGAGGCCAAAAACCCTAGTTGGAAGGTGTTATGGTGGACGATAAACACGGTTACATTGAATACAGACGAGCGATCGACATGGTACATCACAGTCAACAGTAAACAAATCACTCGATCACGCCTCCACAAGATAAATATGGCGGACTCGCCTCTATCTGTGGACTGCGGAGTACGACACCGACTAGCACCGTCTCACATGTGGAGCGGCAGAAGACGTGTGGCGCTTGGTGCGACATATTTTGTCGTATTTTCTACGACTGACTCCGGAACACATCACAACTCGGCTTCTACAATTTCTGGATGAACAGTATTTCCCGCGCACAAAAACAAAAGCAGTCAAGTGGGTACGTGGGCGTGCAGTACAATACTTACTTCACCATGGACCTAAAGATGTATTGGACTTTTGGAACTACCTACAAGAACGTCATTGCAAGATTGTATGGCACCCAAAACATGGACAGAATTTTTCTAATTTTTTAAGCAGTGCACTACGCGACCCTCCGCGCAGCTGGATCATCAACAGGTAGGAGAAGATACCCATTGACAGACTGACAGGAACACGTCCGATTATCGGTGGAATAACATACGACATGCGTGAAGACGTACCTGGATGACGAAGCGTAAGGAGAGTAGCGACACACCCTTCTACATCGTGTATGAAGCACATTTTTCGTCTCCACACATATATTACCTCGGTGTAGGAAATTACTGAGATATTTGTTTTGTTTACTCAGAGCACGATGCGGTGCTAGGTAAATTTATTTTCAGTGTGGTATATAGGAAATACAAATTACAAATATATTTAAAAAAATAAAAATACAGAAATTAAAAAAATTCCCACGATTGATTTCCCCTCACTATCCCTGATACCTTGATGGGCGAGTGGGACATTGTGGGCAGGCCTGGAGTTACGAATCCTGCCCACTCTGCCCTCCCCGCCCTCACTCCGCAAAAAAAAAAAAAAAAAAAAAACGCAACTGCGTAGTAAGCAGGAGATTCCGGGGTCGAATCCCAGTCTGGCACACACTTTCACTCGTTGCCGCTGATTCCACTGAAAGTCCCGATGCAGCTGACATCAGTTGTTGCTTCCCTTCCCATATTCATTTTAGCTGAAATTTACCTTTGTGTCATTAAAAAGACTGAATTTCAGAGCGCTTACTTTGGTCATTTATAAGTATTTCACAAAGCATAACCCACTGTTCAAAGAAACATATTTAGTAAAATTCGTATTGACACACCTTGCACTTTCCTGTGAACCATAAGTAATGACTCTGAATGTTATTGTTGTCGTGGTCTTCAGTCCGAAGACTGGTTTGATGCAGCTCTCCGTGCTACTCTATCCTGTGCAAGCGTCTTCATCTCCAAGTAACTACTGCAACCTCCATCCTTCTGAATCTGCTTACCGTATTTATCTCTTGATTTCCCTCGACGATTATTAGCCTCCACGCTTCGCTCCAGAAGTAAATTGATGATCGCTTGATGCCTCAGATCGTGTACTACTAACCGACCCCTTCTTGTAGCAAAGTTGTGCTACAAATTCCTCTCCTCCCCAATTCTATTCAGTACCTCCTCATTAGTTACGTGATCTCCCCATCAAATCCTTAGCATTATTCTGTAGCACCACAATTCGAAAGCTTCTATTCTCTTCTTGTCTAAACTATTTATCGTCCATGTTTCACATCCATAGATGGCTACACTTCAGGCAAATCCTTTCAGAAAAGACTTCCTGACACCTAAATCTATACTCAATGTTAACAAATTTCTCTTCTTCAGAAACGCTTTCCTTGCCATAGCCAGTCTACATTTTAAATCCTCTCTACTTCGACCATCCTTAATTATTTTGCTGCCCAAATAGCAAAACTCATCTACTATATTAAGCGTCTCATTTCCTAATCTGAATCCCCCAGCGTCGCCTGATTTAATTCGACTACGTTCTATTATCCTCGTTTAGCTTATGTTGACGTTCATATTATATGCTCCTTTCAAAATGGTTCAAATGGCTCTGAGCACTATGGGACTTAACATCTGAGGTCATCAGTCCCCTGGAACTTCTTAAACCTGAATAACCTCAGGACATCACAAACATCCATGCCCGAGGCAGCATTCGAACCTTCAGTCTGGAACCGCTACGTTCGCAGGTTCGAATCCTGCTTCGGACATGGATGTGTGTGATGTCCTTAGCTTAGTTAGGTTTAAGTAGTTCTAAGTTCTATAGGGCTGATGACCTGAGATGTTAAGTCCCATAGTGCTCAGAGCCATTTGAACCATTTTTGAACCTTAACCTAGCTTCTAAGAGAATCAAAAAACTAATTTGCTAAAACTTAAAGTTCAAAGAGCTGCACAACGATTTACTTCAGATTATAATTTGCAGTGCACCCAGAGCAGAGTCAAGCTACCTGTTGCAAGGTAAGAATTTATTATAGGACCTCTATGAACATTTTCGACAGAATATTAGGAGTAGTTGTCAGTTAGTTTATTCACTTCCTAGTGCTATTACACTTTTCTAAAACAGGTTTGTAGTATGAGGAGGACTAGCTTCTTGCTAGCAACTTATAGAAAAAATTATACTGGATCCATTTCACAGGACACCATCCTGACTGACAGCCCCAATCGACCTCATTCGTTATGGTAACACATTGCGTCCATGGGACAGCCTTGATATTTGCTGGCCATCTTACCACGTCTTCATGGCAACAGCATCCATAGATAGCAAGTTCAGGCCAGAAGAGTGCGCCAATGTTCTACTAAATTTCGTATTATTAAGAAGCCAGTGTAATTACTGTGTAATTATCATAGATGACAATTGCCTCGCGGGGTAGCCACGCGGTCTTGTCACGGTCCGTGCGGCTCCCCCCGTTGGGGGTTCGAGTCCTCCCCCAGGCATGGGTGAATGTGTTGTCCATAGCGTAAGTTAGATTAAATAGTGAGTAGGCTTTGGGACCGATGACCTCAGCGGTTTGGTCCCATAAGACCTTACCACAAAAGTGTATGATAATTATTTTACATAAATCAATTTGTTTATTCTATAGACACATTCTATTGATTAAACAGCCGATATGTTACTGATATATTATACTGGTAAAATGAATTATTTCCAGCAGATTGTACTACAGGAAATAAGAGAAGCAATTTTTAAATAATCTTATTACAGTTACTCCTTATTTTTAACAATTTGTTCTGTCCTATAGGCACTACTTTTTTACGATTATTCACTTTTAGATAAATTGCGTCTTCAAATGATACGTTATTTATGTAGGTCGTTCCTCATCGGGGGCCACTGACGTCATACAGCACAAACACGTCCTCACCAGATCTAGATAACGCAATGCTGCCAAGCCGACAGCTGCAGTTTCTGCGACTGAGATATACTGACTGTTTTGGACATTGTTTGCTTCAGCTGATGGGTAACGACTCTTCGATTTTAATAAATGCACATTAAGTCATTGAATTCTTTATGTAACTAGCATGATTTCTGTCCTTCACAATGCTTTTCTGAAGATGGCCTAAGACTAAGCCGAAATTGGTAATTTTAAATAAAATAAAATTGCGACCTAACCTGTTTTTTCACTAATTTTAGATGCATTTTTGATTAATAAAAATCCCATTTGTAAAAGTAATATGCATAAATAAGTTCATGTTGAAAACGAGGGAGCTACTACAACTATTCAAAGTAGATCTGAACCTATAATCAGAAGCCGGCCGGTGTGGCCGAGCGGTTCTAGGCACTTCAGTCTGGAACCGCGCGACCGCTACGGTCGCAGGTTCGAATCCTGCCTCGGGCATGGATGTGTGTGATGTCCTGAGGTTAGTTAGGGTTAAGTAGTTCTAAGTTCTAGGGGACCGATGACCTCAGATGTTAAGCCCCATAGTGCTCAGAGCCATTTGAACCATTTTGTAATCAGAAATTAAGAAATCAGGCAGTTTTCAGATTTTTAGTGAGAAATTCAGTTAAACACAGTTTTAACATACAACCAACGTTCATAACGTGTTAAATACCCATGTCCGCAGCGACAACAGATGACACCCCACATTCTTATTCATGTAATAATTCTTTACTTGTTATCGAACATCCACATCCGCCCCTGAACTCAGTGCCACTCTGATGTACCTGTTTGATTACAAAATAACGTTAAGTCACAGCGAGTCGGATAATATCAGCGAAGGAGTTAACGAAAAGTGACGTGAGAGTGCCTGCACTTTGCTGAAAAATTAATCTTTGTGATACGATGTCGAGGGTGTTAAAAAGATGCGAGTATTTGAAGCAAAATCATGAGGTAACTACAGAAGTAATGCCAAGTGTCGAAAAAAATGTCTAGCATGGTAATTCGAGGTCGTGCAATTGGTACTAGTTTAGTATATGAACAATTGATGATGAAAAAGCAGAGTGAACAATAATAATTTACAACTCAAAACAACTAATTGTGGGCTTCTCCCTTAATCATTTTCTCTCAAAATTTCAGCATGGAAGGAGCGACACAGTTAACCAGTATCTGCCCCCATGTTGCAGGTAAAATGGAGCGCATTACTATCAAGGGTGATCAAAAAGGTTTCCTATGATGACGTTGTTGCAACGTATACCCAAAATAGCGCGACTCCTATGCGGGAATGTGGGCACTGACGTTAGTGTGGCTTTTGTGTTTGTCCGACGCCTGGCGTTATTAGCAAATGCGTCCAAACAGGACCAACGTGCTGACACTCTTTTCTTGGCTGATGAAGGGCAAACACCGGTAAACATCATTCGGGAAATGAAGCATTTGTATGTGGCAGCACGTCTGTCGACGAATTCCCTTGTGGAACGATGTGACAAGAAGTGCTGCAGCTTCATAAAAACGCTCGTCCCCATATCGCAAATATCGTAATGCCGAAGTGACGCCAACTCAAACGGCAAACACTCGAGCTCTCAGTCCAGATACTTCTCCCTCCGACTATCACGCCTTCGAGGTTTTAAAAATTGTCTTGAAGAGTCGATGATTCTTGTCAGACGAGGATGTACAGGAGGTAGTTACCGACTTTTTGATGCAACAAGGTACGGTGTTTTACGAAACGGGTAACCTCAGCTTGGTGTGTCGGTGGGACGATCGACTCAGTGCTCACGGCAATTTTGTTTGACGGGCATACCGATTCTGAAGTGTGCGGCCTTCGAACGGAAACTTTTCGATCGCCCCTTGTAACATGCTCAGGAAACCTTCTCTTGAAATGTATGAGATGGATCACGACACCCTTTTTAACACAAGGACTAAGGGGTTCAGTGCTCAAGAATAGGAACTGCATGTCGCATATTCCCTCACTAACATTTCCTTTTGCTGTCGGATTTGATCGTACGAGGGTCGTTCAATAACATATTTATTATTAAGAGGCAGAATCTGGTGACAATATACATCAACATGTGTTTTCCATGTGCTATTTTTCTACGTAGTCTCCATCACGTTCTGTGGCCGTACGCTAAAGTTGTGGAAGAGCATGTATTCCGTGCTGGTAAAAGCTCTTGTCCTGAAGCCGTAGCTATGTTTTCACTGCATGACTGACACTCTCGTCATCTTCGAAGTGTGCTACGATCAGTGAAAGGAAGGTCTATCCGTCTGTCTCCAAACGCTCCAACAATTCAGATGAAATGGCGTTTCCTTGAATCTTGGGGACCGCTGTGAGCATTGGTGGAACCTATCGTGTGCACGTCCTTGAATATCGTCACGATCACTGCAGACGCACTTCCAATGCCAACCGACAACTGTAGAGCCTATTGTCGAGTAGTGATGCGCCGGTCGGCAAGAATAATGGCATACGGACAATTCAGCATGTCTGGAGCAGTGGCTGTGACAGGACGTCCCGAGCGTGGCTGATCATGGAGTCTGTTTCTGCATTTCCTGAGGCTGTAACTTTCTTGTCCCATCGCACTCCTATCAAATGCAGCATCCCCATACACTGCACAGAAACGTTTATGGGTGTTCACTACAGTTTCTTTTTCTGCACTTAAGAATTCAATAGCAGCATGCTGCCTGTAACGTGAGCCATATGTAGACGCCATTTTGACACTGTACTACGGCTCTGCCGTCTGTCAGAATGGTTCGAAACTTCACCGGAGCACAGAACGAACATCAAATGTTAAGCAGCAACAAGGATGTTTGTCTATGCATATTAAAGGCTTTTTTTTTTTTAATGTGAGGCATTAGTTACTGAAAGACCCTCATAAAAAGTAAAACAAAGTTTGTATAAAAAGATATAAGCTTTAACATTTACAGTGTACAAACGTTAAAAGGTAGTTCTTATATTACATAGAAAAGACTGCAATGAATTATCTGCACGCAAACTGCTGCAACAAGTTCACATCGCAGAACAGCAATCGTAGTATACATGGCGACATGTGCCAGCGTGAGTTACGAATAGTGCTACAACTAATGTCCGTAATATAATAATATAGACCCCACAACACCAAAAATGTTTGTGAAATGCGTCTACATGGAAACCAGACACATGTTCAGATCGCTTCCACCGAACTGCGTTGTTGTTTAATTTGCGAACAACTGTAATTCGAAAGTTTAGTTGGATATGTTGCATGCAGGCATTACATACACGCAGAGAGTATACAGTTTTGATAGCACTGCACAGACAATTAGAATACTCTAGTCCAAAGAGCAACATTACTGCAAATTTAAAGTATCATCTCTGATCTTTTGATACTTGATTCGCAGGTGTTAGGAATTAAATTAAGAGACAGAGTAGATCATGTAATGGTAAGGTCGATCATGTAGTGTTAATCCGTCATTTGAAGAAAGACGTGGGAACAGACACTATCGATTGGAGTTGCGAGCTAGATTAGAAGGTAATGATTCTCAAAATATGCAGAGACAAGCGAAGCGTGATAAGGCAGAAATGAGGTCCCAGACTGGTAGTGAAGAGAAATACATGGGACAGGGGTGTTAATGAGTACTGACGCAGGCGATGTGACATCACAGTCCCTAGGGAAGAGGGCACTGGTGGAAACTTTCACTTGGCTGCACAGTCAAGTGAGCCTAGTGATCTTAGAGATTCCACACTCCACACCCACCCCATTTCTCCAAAAGCCTGTTTGTCGTTACCGCTTAACAGACATCCACATTGACATGTGGAAGCCATGTAATCACTCGTATGAATACACAAAGTGCACGACGTGTCAAGTGGAGGAATGTACCTGACCAATTCCAATACTTTTACAAATAGCACGGGCCAACGATGGAAAAACTTTTTTGCTGAAAATACCTTATTCTTATATTTTTTGGGGTGGGAAATCCAACTATGATACTTAAAAAACTGTATCACCCAACACTTATTCACATTTTACAGTTAAATTAGTTATATTAAGCGATTTGTTAAAGAATTTGACAGCTTTTATATAATTAAAATAATTTAAAAAGGAGGTCTAATGAATGTAGATGACGTTGGTAGAACTGCTGAAAGACATTTGCAAGCAAAAAAAGGTCAGTTCTATTTTAGTGTTAACAGATGGTGTTTTGTTTACTGTCAACATAACCTCACTTTCCCATTTCCTGTACATGTGTTCAGTACGATGTCTAGTCGTGGTTGAAAAATTCTGCTGACAGTTTTTGTTATGTTTGTGGTGAATTTGTGATTAAAATACACCAAAAAAACATTACACACTTTGTGAAAAAGGTTTGTCTATCATACTTTGTATCTGAACTTGGTTATCAAGATAAATCTTGGGCGCCACATAAGGTATGTTATGTCTGTGTTGAAGATCTGAGAAAATGGTCCACAAAGGAGAAAAAAGCCTTTAGATTTGCTATTCCTATGATCTGTAGGGAGCCAACAAATCATTGCGATGATTGCTACTTTTGCGGTGTTGATAATACTGGTCTTAAGAAGGTAATAAGCTACCCAAACCTTCCGTCCGCCATCCGACCAGTGGGGCATGGTGTAGATTTGCTAGTTCCTGAACCACCAGATGATTTAAATTCTATTCCAACAGAAGTATTTTATGGTGTACAATCTAATTTAGATGAACCAGATGATGAAGACTTCCATTGTAATACAGAAAGTATAGAGCCCAAATTGTTTACTCAGACAGAGCTTAACGATATGGTTAGGGATCTGGGATTAATGAAAGAAAAAGCTAAATTGTTCGGCTCTAGATTAAAAGAAAAGAACTTATTGGCAGTTGGAACCAGCATGTAGATGTACAGAAAGAGAGAGCACCAATTTTCCGAGTTATTGAACAAGAAGGTGATTTACTGTACTGCTCATACATTCCCGGTCTGATGAATGAGTTTGGTACTGAATACAAAAAGGGAAGACTGGAGGCTGTTTATTGATTCATCCAAAACTAGTTTAAAGGCTTTTTTATCACACAATTGTAACATGTATGCATCTTTACCTGTTGGGCATTCTGTACATATGAAAGAAAGCTATGAAAACCTAGAAATAGTGCTAAACAAAATAGGCTATTCTGCTCACGGTTGGATGATATGTGGCGATCTAAAAGTAACATGTATGCTCCTTGGTCAGCGAGGTGGCTTTACCAAATTGTCATGTTTCTTGTGTGAATGGGATCGTAGGGCTAGGGATCAACACTGTGGCGGAAAGAACTGGCCTGTGAGGGAGTCTTTAAAACGTGGTGAGAAGAACATTCAATGCAAAGCCTTGTAGATCCAGAAAACGTACTCCTACCACCTCTGCATATAAAGTTAGGCCTAATGAAACAGTTAGTAACGGCTTCGCATAAAGATGGGCCATGTTTTAAGCATCTCTGCCAAAAGTTTCGACACCTTTCAGAAGCTAAACTAACAGAACGCGTCTTTGTCGGACCTGACATTAGAAAGCTGAGGTTTGATATTAACTTTGTATTCACATTGACCTTAAAGGAGAAATAAGCGTGGGTATTACTCAAGCAAGTCGTTACAAAGTTCTTAGGACATGAAGAAGACCCAGAATATGTTTCTATTATAGCTACAAAGTTAAAGAAGTTTAAAACTTGAGGCTGTTTAATGAGCTTGAAAGTTCACTTTTTGAACAGTCACCTTGATTACTTCTCAGTCAACGTGGGAAATGTTAGTGAGGAGCAAGGAGAGCGTTTTCACCAGGACAGTAAAGTGATGGAAAAACGCTACCAAGGCCGCTGGAACACCATCATGATGGGGGACTTCTGTTGGTCACTTCACCGAGAAGTTCAGCAAGTGATTCATCAGAGATAAAGCTACACAAGAATCTTCAACGAAAAAAGAGAAAGAAAATACAATCCAATTCCAGCTGACAAGTGAAACCTCTATTAACACATGTCATTGTTTTAAGTAGCTTACTGTAAGTACAAACCATGCTAATGTTGTAAGAAAGCGTTTCATTAATTTTCCCATTTAACGTATAACATAGGATTTTTATGCTATGTAGTAAAAAGCGCATTACTCGAAAACTATGAGAGATACAAAAAAACTAAGGCTATATTTGGATGCAGCTCATAAAAGTCTATAAATATCTGCTGTCAAACCAAAAAGTTTTTAAAAAAATTTTCGTTCGCCTGTGATAATTCATAACAGGGTAAAGAATTACGCGAAATGCACAAAAGTAAAATGAACCATTGAAAAAGGAGGTGATGGAGAAAGTGATGTTGCACTAAAGTAAAGCGAGATATTACATTTCCTTCCTGCGGAGGTAAAAAATGTGAAACTTTAGTTTCTACCTGCATGTGAAATGCTAAGGAACTTTTTTTTTTTTTTTTGTCATCAGTCTTCCGACAGATCTGATGCAGCCCACCACGAATTCCTCTGCCGTGCCAACCTCTCCATTTCAGAGCAGCTGTTGCAACCCTCGTCCACGTTCATTTCTTCGCCGATTATATGGAGATCCTGACCACTCCTTACCTTATCAGTCCACCCAATTTTCAAAACTATCTAGTGATACCGAATCTCAAACGCTTCGATTCTCTTCTGTTATGATTTTCCCACAGTCCATTATTCACTACCATACAACACTGTGCTCCAAACATATATACTCAGAAATTTCTTCCTCAAATTAAGGTATATCTTTGAAACAGCAGACTTCTGGCCAGGAACGCCCTTTTTTCCTGTGCTGGTTGCTTTTTATGTGTTCCTTGTTTCACCCATCATTGGTTATTTTGCTTCCAAGGTAGCAGAATTCCTTATGTTCGTCTGCTTCGTAATCACTAATTTTGATACTGAGTTTCTCGAAATCCTAGTTTCTTCTAATTTTTTACATCTCACATTTTCAGTTACAGCCAATTACACTAACAGTGCTACAATTATGAATTCATAACCAATCCGAAGTTACATAACATCATATCTAATGTATGAGTACAAACATGACCACTACTGCACATTAGGAGTCCACGATTCAGGATACTGTACACAGATAACATTCACCTATTATCACCATTTTAATTAAACACTGCTGCTGCCCTGAGGTTCCCTGATACAAATTATCATCTTCGATGAAGTCATTTTCACCTGGTACAGGTAGGCCAATTGCATTCGGCAGAAACATTCTCTGTGCACATCGAAAGTCGTTCTTACCTGGTACTTGTGTATATTCGGATTGCATTCTGGAGAAACAATGTATTTACACATTGAAAGTCATTTTCCATCCAGTAAGTTAATAACATGTCCTGGAAAGTGGGGTGTGAAAGCTCATCCCTAATGGCTGGTAGTCTTACAATGAGGATATGGCACTGAAAGTGGTTATATGTTTGGGTAACTTCTGAAATTTTCCCATAGGTAAGGCACATTTACAACATTATAAATAATAATTAAAAACAACTAGATATAAATTTTTATAGTATGTAGCCACCATGATACAAACTGCATTAATATCATGCCATACATAGTCCCCATCCTATAAGATTTCGTTTATATACTATCAACTCATATTTTGTATGAATATTACATAACAACTCATAATATCACTATCCTCATTGCAGGTGACATCTCGGAAAACACGCAGAAAAAGATTTCAGATCCTGCTATTGTACCAATACTGCTACATGGCGGTACCTACTGTCTGAATAATAGCGAATACAAATCTGCTATATTTTAAAAGCAGAGTGGCATTAACCAGCTGTGAATGAGAACAACAGCCTGAATGTTCACATTCCAGCTATGTTAGCCGAAATATACAAACTCTGATAGTAAAATTAGAACATCACATGGTGTGTGGAGGTGACTTTCCATACTGCATGAAAATATCTAATGTTAATGAAAATATACACATGCTGGAAGATAGGCAGCTAGCAGCCACATATGAATAGTATATACAAAAATTAATGGCTTAATGTCAGCTATTGCAAGTGTGTGCAATATGAATTTCATCCAGCAGCATAAGCGAGAGTATTATGATAGCTGAAATATGTGATACTGTACATCAACCCACCATACGGGAGACAAACTGAACTGAGGTCTTATCGAAAAAAGTTTATCTGTCCAAATATATATAAATGCTTTGAAAAAATATAAAGTATATACCATGTATGTGTCTTGATCCATTTTTTAAATTGTTACAGAGTAATATAAACATTTATTCTGCAACATGTCAACATGGATGAAGCTGCCTCTCTCCTAACAGATAATTATAACAACAATTCATATGATACTACTAAGAAAATGAAGATGAACAGAAAAGGTTGCATCTTACTCAGCAATACATCGTCAATAATTGTCAGTCCTTGAGACTGTCGTAAAAGAAATGTTCTTATGACATTTATAAACACTTCCAGGTGGACTCCATCTCGAATACGTATACTTTCTTTCAAAAACACCACTTCAGTCCAAATATCAGCTATTAAAAGAAATACTTTTGGGAATTGATTTTTCAACATAAAATGAACAAGATGATGTAACACCAAATGCAGTTTACAAATCGTATTTGCAGATTCAAAAATGCAAGAAAAAAGGCACAGAACATCTATTCTGATTGGCTGCAGACGTAATGAAACAGCAGCCAGTTTCTACACAGAATAAATACAGAAAACAAGTGAAACAGACATGTTTCCCATTGGATGTGTCGTTAGCTGCCTAGAAAGTAGGATACTGGTGCAATGGCTTGGATTTTCCTCAACAAGTTCAAAAAATGGCTCTGAGCACTATGGGACTCAACTGCTGAGGTCATTAGTCCCCTAGAACTTAGAACTAGTTAAACCTAACTAACCTAAGGACATCACAAACATCCATGCCCGAGGCAGGATTCGAACCTGCGACCGTAGTGGTCTTGCGGTTCCAGACTGCAGCGCCTTTAACCGCACGGCCACTTCGGCCGGCCCTCAACAAGTGCTACCTGGATTGATACCAAAGACTTGATAATAAACAAGGCTAAGCCAGTAAAGTGTAGAGTTGTTTAACTTGAATCTTAACAGATGGGAGTGATAATTTTCTTGAGAAGCTTTCTGTAGAAGAACACACTCAAACTTAAATTTTTGTGGCACAAGAACAGCGCTATGAAACAATTATCAAGAGATGATGAAAGTATTAATGTGCTAGCCAAATACTGTCAAGAACACATTATCTCTTACACTGGAACTAAAGAAATTACAGAACTGCATGCAGCTGATAGCATACTGGATGGCGGCGCAGAAGAGGTACATTCAAGAAAGGACATTAGTGTTGTACAATGATGCATTGAATTAGCTGTTAATAAAACAATGAGTGCCAAAGTTAAACTGGGTGCTGGGATAACTTTTAGATGAGTTATCAGTACCCCTTGTTGTCCTGCAACCCTCAAAGGAAGTTGAACAACACGTTTTCTTGCTCCTTCGTCAGCATCTCAATGAGCTTAAAGCAGAAATTAGGTGAGGCTGTCCTAGGCATTAGGACGGAAAAATAGGTTCGATTAACTGAGCTGAGTCATCAATAGTAAAATTTTATACAATTATTTAAGTAAGAAAACACCAAACTTTTGCCTGTCATACTCTGGAGCAGTGCAGTAAAATACCTTTGAATCCTGAGGTCAAATAAACAAACTCCTTAAATTGTTTATAGTATTACCAATATGTTATGTAACAGAAAAAAATGAACATATCAACAACCATAAAAACAAGCATGCAAAACAATTTTACAATGAAAACAGATCTTCAGAATAATTACAGAACTGACAAATTTTATAAATTAATGACAATAACTTCCATTTCAGGAAGAACATCGGTGACACTGGAATTGAATCCCAGACAAACTAATTCAAGGTTATATGCCTGGTACCAATACAGAGTGTCACTGCAGCGAGACGAGAGCAGAATAATTAGACAATAGCTTACAGTACCTAGTCGAAGAACTGCATCTCTAAACCCATGCTAAACAGATTTAACAGTGGTTCAAATGGCTCTGAGCACTATGAGACTCAACTGCTGAGGTCATAAGTCCCCTAGAACTTAGAACTACTTAAACCTAACTAACCTAAGGACATCACACACATCCATGCCCGAGGCAGGATTCGAACCTGCGACCGTAGCGGTCGTGCGGTTCCAGACTGTAGCGCCTTTAACCGCTCGGCCACTCCGGCCGGCAGATTTAACAGTGGCTCTTGCTATAAGGAACTGTGTCCAACATTCCAGAAGCCACAGCTACAATTGCACACACAACACCAGCGACCTACACATTACAAGACATCAAGTACATACTCTCAGCCATAGGCTGCTTCGGAAGGGCTGCACCAATTAGCACACAAAACTGCCTGTGGTATGCAGTGTAGCCATTACATCAAACAACAAGTTACAACAATTTCCATGAAACCAAAGCAGTAGCCGGCCGCGGTGGCCAGGCGGTTCTAGGCGCTTCAGTCTGGAACCGCGCGACCGCTACGGTCGCAGGTTCGAATCCTGCCTCGGGCATGGATGTGTGTGATGTCCTTAGGTTAGTTAGGTTTAAGTAGTTCTAAGTTCTAGGGGACTGATGACCTCAGATGTTTGTTAAGTCCCATAGTGCTCAGAGCCATTTGAACCAACCAAAGCAGTAAATGTCACTGCAGTGAGACTAGGGCAGCATCCACTACTGTAGCGCCTTGCTGCTCATGACTCCACAGTCAACAACAGTTGTAGTATTTCTTCCAGTAACCCGTTCTTCATCTTTACCGATGTCAACCTTACCATATTCAAATCTCCAGTTTCCTTAATACGTGATCTGTTCTGAAATTTCACAGAAAAATACCAACTGAAATATCTGGTATACCAAATACAAATATAGGTTGCTATATTCATTCCAAAGTTCCTGAATGGATACTGAATTTTCGAGAACAGACTTTCAGGTATCGTCTATTCTTAATTGCTACTTTTATCTTTTGGATAAGCTTCATTTTCAGATGCGCTTAACTTCTTATTACAGACCTGAATCCAATCAGTAATAGTATTGCTGTGAGTTTCGAAACATTGTTCCTGGTCTCCACATACGCCCACCAGATCACCTGTTCTGCACAATAATCATTAAAATGGATCTGCCACCTTCACACTTGCTTCGGAGTACAACCCGCCTCCATTTCAGTAACCTATAACATTTCTTCCAAGACGGTGCTGATTGCAGCAATAGCAAAACTTTGGTAGGCTGGGTAATCCGTTGTATGACAGGCATGTGGTTCTTGTGGCGTAATTGGTCAACTAGATCCCTAACAGTTCCTTCCTGTTCTACCTTCCATATTTTCAATTCATGCAAATCTCCTCTCTACGGAACAGAACTGGGCCCATCGTATCACCAAGCATTTTAAAAAATAAAGCCAACACGGCAGTCGCAACATAATAGACAAGTGACATATTGCAACACAAATCAGCCAATCGCGCTCGTTCTGCTACCATTGTGTGTGGCGGTACTGGGGCGTTAGGGTGAAAATATAGAGTGAAAAGATAGGTTGATTGAGTTGAGCTACCAATAACAAAATTCTGTACATTTATTTAAATAAGAAGACACGAAAATTTTGCTAATCGTACTTTGGAGCATAACAATAAAATTCCTTTGAGATCCGAGATCAAATACACAAACAGGTGAAAATACTTGTACTAATAACAAAATGCATTGTAACAGAAACAAAACGAACACACATCTACCAGTGAAACCAAGCACCTAATTCTTGCAATTAAAACGGAGCGTCAGAATAATTATAAGACAGACGATTTTATAAATTAAGAACAGCAGCTTCCCTTCTAGGGAGAAAATCAATGACTCAGTCGAATCCCAGACAAACTTGCTGAATGTGGAGTACTATTAATATCCGCTTAGTTCTACTGGCATGCGGACTGACAAAGAATCAAACCTCATCACACTTTTGTAGTTTACATTACAATTAAGCACTAAAATTGTTACCTGAAACAACTGAGCATTAGTCACAAGGCACAACAACATTTTACGGCAGTCTAAATAGACTTAAAAAATAACAACTGATTCTGAAAGGTCGAGCGCATGACATGCGAGCAACCTGCGGCATGCAGCCTGACCTGAACATCAAAAAATAAGCTATTACAAAACTACCACTGCGTCTAAGCGAGGCCAGAATTATCACACAATTTACAGTACTGGCAGAAGAACTGCCTCTCTGGATGTGTGCTAAACAGAGTTACTAGTGGCTCTCGCAGTTAGGTAATGTGTCAAATGTGTCACAAATCACAGCTACAGCTGCCCACATTGCTCTAGCGAGCGCCACGTTCAAATCCAACAAATCCATAATATGCCCCAAATGACTGGGCGGCGTCTGTTACCTTACTGCTCGGACTCTGCACTCAACAACACTCCGGAACTTGGCTCACAGCCTATCTGCCACGACGTGGTCTGGAGCTGTGAAATCTCTCTTCTTGCGCCCGACAGCACTTACTATACGTCTGCCCAGGGACTCACAGTCCTTGTAATGTAAACAAAACCCTTGGCACAGAGGAAATTATCTGCATTTGGAATTTGCTGGCGATAGAGTGTCTAGCAGGAGGTGTTTCAGCCTTCGCTAGACTAGTAAAGAAAGCAAAAATCGCTCAAGAATAGCTTGCTGAAGTCAAAAGACACGATAAATCTAAAAACACCGTCGTTATAGGATTATATTTAAAACTTTACCGACGTCGGATGGAATTGCTGATAACAAAAGCTCTTACCTGTTCCACGAGAGAGTCCGCAGCTCGTGGTCGTGCGGTAGCGTTCTCGCTTCCCACCCCCGGGTTCTATTCCCGGCGGGGTCAGGGATTTTCTCTGCCTCGTGATGACTGGGTGTTGTGTGATGTTGTTAGGTTAGTTAAAGTAGTTCTAAGTTCTAGGGCACTGATGACCTCAGCAGTTGAGTCCCATAGTGCTCAGAGCCATTTGAACCATTTGTGGTGTTCACCTCTGTATATGACACATTTGAGTTGCCTGTAATGTATATACTTGCAGTTCTGTATCTGCGGGACAGATTTAAGTATTGTATTTAGTTTTCACTTGCCGAGAGAGTACTATTTCCTACATAAAAGGCACTACTGTACCTTGAGAGAATCATTGAAACCTCTCAGTACTACGGATAGAATTCTGAATTACATACACAGATGAACTAGAAAGGAATGTGTCGTGTACTTAATGTTTCTACACTGTGGTGGTGGTGGTGGTGGTTAGTGTTTAACGTCCCGTCGACAACGAGGTCATTAGAGACGGAGCGCAAGCTCGGGTTGGGGAAGGACTGGGAAGGAAATCGGCCGTGCCCTTTCAAAGGAACCATCCCGGCATTTGCCTAAAACGATTTAGGGAAATCACGGAAAACCTAAATCAGGATGGCCGGAGACGGGATTGAACCGTCGTCCTCCCGAATGCGAGTCCAGGGGGCTAACCACTGCGCCGCCTCGCTCGGTTTTCTACACTGTGGCAGTGTAGAATATATAGAATATATCGACAAAATTCGAAAGACTGCAAGAGTCGACAAGTGCAAGAATTATCGCACAATCAGCTTCACAGCTCACGCACCCAAGCCGCTGGAAAAGAAAAAAAAAGAAAAAAAACCGGAAGAATGGGAAAGATTATTGAGGATGTGTTATATGACGATCAGTTTGCCACCAAACATACAATTCTGACATTGTGGTTTATAATGGAAGTAAAACGGAAGGAAAGTCAAGACACGCTCATAGGATTTGTTGACCTAGGAAAAGTTTCCAATACGTAAACTGGTGTAAGATGTTCGAAATTATGAGAAAAATAGGGATAACCTATAGGGAAAGACGGATAATGTATAGCATGTACAAGTACCGAGAGGAAACAATAACGATAGGGGATCAAGAACGAAAGGCTCGGATTAAAAAGGGTGTAGGACAGAGATGTTATCTTTCTTCTCAACTGTTCAAGCTGTACATTGAAGAAGCAATGACGGAAATAAACGAAAGGTTCAAGAGTAGGATTAAAATCCAGCGTGACAGGATGTCAATGATAAACTCACTGATGACATTGCTATCCTGAATGAAATTGAAGAAGAATTACAGGATGTGTTAAATGGAATAAACAGTTTTGAGTTCAGAACATGATTTGAGAATAAATTGAAGAGAGACGAAAGTTATGAGAAGTAGCAAAAATGAGAACAGGAAGAAACTTACAATACGAATTTGTGATCACGACATAGACGGTGTTAAGGAATCCTGCTATCTAGGAATCAAAATAACCCGTAATGGATGGAGAATCAGACTAGCGTTGGAAAAAAGGGTATTTCTGTTCAAGAGAAGTCACTAGTGTCAAAGAAATTGGAAGAAATTTTTGAAAACGAGTGTTTGAAACAGAGCATTGTTTAGTAGTGAAACATGGACTGTGGAAAACCGGAACAGAAGAAATTCGAAGCATTTGCAATTCGATACTGCAGACGAATGTTGAAAATTAGTTGGACTGATAACGTAGGGAATGAGGAGGTTCAGTGCAGAGTTGGTGAGGGAAGGAATGTATGAAAAACACTGACATGAAGAAGGGACAGGATGATAGGAAATCTGTTAAGATGTCAGATAATAGCTTCCATGGTGCTAGAGGGACCTGTAGAGGGTAAAATACTGTAGAGGAAGACAGAGATTGGAATATATTGAGACGAAAAGGTAGGCACAGGAGAGGAATTCGTTGGGGTTGCATCAAACAAGCCTGAATTAAAAAAAAAAAACTCTGAATCATTTTGGATCATAGATTGGGGAAAATTCTGCAAGACTGCTGATCTTTTGTAAAGGAAATTTATGCGATGTATCATACAACCATTCCTATGAACATCACGCTGGTAGATCAGTCAGTGCATGAGGAAACAGTTAATTGCCATATTTGTGGCAGCCATTAGCTAATAAAGAAGAAACATTGCGACGAAATCATTGTCGTCTGCACACGAATTCCGAGGTGCTGCCCATAATCTGTGGTGCAATGTGAATTATAAATGTCCCTGACACATACAATTTTTTTCCATGATTTGAGCAGGTATGATGCTCTTATCCTCATTGAGCCATTGCCTATATTCCATTTGTGCAATGATCAGACTAGTGCTACACCCAACAGCACCGAGAAATACATCCCATTTTCAAAGAGAATGCAGTATGTATTACGCTGTAATTCTTGAGCTCATTAATGTTCATCCAGGCTGTTGTAGAAACTTGCCGAAACCTTGCGTCAGGAACATTTGCATCTCACTCGAGCTGCACATCCGAGTGATTATAAATTTCAGTTTATAACGAGGATAAAAGTCTTCCCATACGAATATTTAGATCCGGCGGAGAGATTCAGTGAAACCACGTTCCACAACATTGCTATATGAACACATGATTCGTGTTTGGAATTAGTTTAAAATCTCTAATTTACGGGAGTATGCACGTATTGATATGAATACTAATGTCTGCTTACTTGTAGATATCTTCGACCACTTCAGGAATGTATGCATGGAAATGTCGAACTGCATCCTGCTTTCTGCCATACCGCACCACAGATCTAGTAGGATGCAATACTGAAAATAAATGTATCTTGTTTATCAGTGTTAACAGATACTAACATATTACTATATTTTGAACGAGGGATTCACAGAGGACTTTTTCAATGCATGCATGGACATGAAAGGCAAATAATCTGAGAATGAGTGGAATGTTCAAAAAAATTCTGTCAGTTCAATTTATGTTCCATATCTGGATGTAAATAATTTTTAAGCATACTCCATGCAACAATTTCTACCTATTCGAAGGATTTCGACGGTTATCTAGTGATAAAATCGTTAAATCACGAGATTTTTCCTCTGTGGTAGCTTATTCTATGGTAGGGCATGGCGGTAGACATGACATATCCTAATAGTCTGCATGACGTACACAGAGATTTACCTCTGTGTCCTGACAGC
The DNA here is from genome assembly GCF_023864345.2 of Schistocerca serialis cubense. Classification (NCBI taxonomy): domain Eukaryota; kingdom Metazoa; phylum Arthropoda; class Insecta; order Orthoptera; family Acrididae; genus Schistocerca; species Schistocerca serialis. The sequence continues at coordinate 185,203,056 of NC_064646.1, read as the reverse complement.
CAATTTCTGTGGTAAAATACTCAACCCAAGTTGATGGTAATGACGGAGGAAAAAGCAAGATACTTTGTACAGTATAGAAAACTTCAGCTATGTCTGAAGCTGGGGATGAAACTGAGTAAAGTCCGCTATGTTATTACATTCGATCAGTCGTCCTGGCTGAAGGACTACAGTGATATAAATACTGAAAAGACGGCTTCCACAAAGCACTCATATGAAAAAAAATTTATTAATGAAGAATGCAGTTATTGGGAAAACCATAGAAATTGTTCGAAAGCATTGTGATTCCTGTTAAGTCAGTAGCAGAAAGCAATTGACCGCCAAGCGAAATTTCGGACAGGCTACCACCTTCAATAAATAATTTGTTGCTCTTGAGATGGACAGGATTTCGGTATAGTTCACGACTTCACACTCATTAGTTTCATTAAGAGATCACAGAAACTCATTTTGTAGACCCTATGTTACTTGACAGCTCCAATTTTTGGGTGAGGGGTTGTGGTACATACGAAATGATAAGGTACTGTCGTCATGAATTCGAATGGTTTCAACACGCGGCCCACAATTCTTATGGCATAAACCAAGCAAAATATAACATTAATGGAAATAATGGGTGAACTCCGTTCCTGTAACAATGGGTCCATTGTTCTCCTTATCAGCAAGGTCAAAGATGAAGGACAGTGGTCCGATTCTTCCAGAGTCTTCATTGAAGAGCCAACACATAATGACCACCTACTTGTCTGTCCGTCTTTGGAACGAAATACATCATTGACTCTGCGCATCATAGATCCGACAGTACCTTGGTCGGTTTGTGGAGGTATGTCGCATTAGAAATCTATGAACAGTTGATGTAATTCACGTTAATAATGGGCTGCTGATTGGCGTACGCGGTGGTGGGACCCGATAGCCACCCTGATGGGTTCCGTGGGATCTACATCAGGCGAATTTGCTCGTCGAGACATCAACGTGATTTCACTATAACGCTCCTGGAACCACTGTAGAATGGTTATGGCTTCAAGACACGGACTGTATATCTCTGAAAGATGACATCGCCTGCGAGGAAGACATCCAGCATGAAGGGATGCAGGTGGTTCCCAGTTGTCAGTGTGTCTTCGATTACTACCACAGGTCCCACGCAAGCGCAGGAGATCGTCTCCCATAGCATAATACTCCTCCCAACAGCCAGCGTCCGTGGAGCGCTGCACGCTTCGAGCCGTCATTCGCCACTATGACGGCGTTTGTGGAGACTAGCAACGACCTAGTGTTGCAAAAATGTGATTCACTGAACATCAGATACGTTTCCACTGATTGACGGTCGAATCCAGATGGCCTCAGGCCCACTGCATCGTAATTGACAATGTCGTTGGGTCAACATGTGAACACGTAGGGGTGGTCTGGTGCGGACCTCAGTGTTCAACATTGCACGATGAATGGTGTATTCCAAAACACTTGTGCGTGCACCAGCATTGTGCTCTTTCGGCAGAGGTGACACACATCGCCATCTACCCTACTGTGCGGAGCAGACAAGCATCCGAAAATCACTTTCTGTGAAGAGTCGTGGTAGTTTCACAATCCTACCTCTTTCCGTAGATGCTCACAAAAGTATCACGTGTACATTCGACCAGCCTCGCCGTTTTCGAGATACTCATTCGCAGGCTCTGCGTAACGGTAATCTGTCCTTTGTCAAAGTCACTTATCTCAATGGATTTACCCATTTGCAGCCCATATTTTCGTTAGCATGATCCCCTGTCCGTATCTGCTTCGCTTACATACTTTTGTTAAATTGTCACGTACTCTCAACGCCACCAGGCAGCATCTAACATTGCGGTGGGCAGTGGTCATAATGTTTTGGCTGACCAGTGCATGCGCTGACGCAGTAGCTCTCCTTATCTTCAAGGTCATGGGCCAATATCCTCCTTGAGACAAAGAGTCCATTTTTCTATACAAGTCAGCTACTTGACCTTACGTATTTATTAATGACCTTTTATAATTTATTGTCATGATAGTTGAGTATTGAAAAATCACTTTCATCACCATCAGCATTAGTAACGTCCAGTCACTTTTATCAGGATTATTGGTTGGGTTGTTTTGGGGGACGAGCCCAGACAGCGAGGTCATCGGTCTCATCGGATTAGGGAAGGATGGAGAAGGAAGTCGGCCGTGCCCTTTCAAAGGAACCATCCTGGCATTTTCGAGGAGCGATTTAGGGAAATCACGGAAAACCTAAATCAGGATGGCCTGACGCGGGTTTGAACCGTCGTCCTCCCGAATGCGAGTCCAGTGCGTTAATCACTGCACCACCTCGCTCGGTCAGGATTATTAATGACTTCACTTTTATCACCAGTATTTAATGTGAAATTATAATGGTTTATTACCCGGAAAAGAGGATTTTTCTCCAACCATTTCAAAAATAAGTCACCACTCCCCTGTTCCATCAAACACACTCCTCAGTGGCTAACCCTTTTACCGAATTACGTTTTCTTTTCTTTTTTTTCCAGCACTTTATCGTGTGACAGTCTTCTTTCATTCCTAGCCACAGTTTCGGGACTATTAGTTGCAGTTTTATTGTACACCTATATCCTACATTTAAACAACTGAATCGTATGTTTTAAATGCATAAGTCTACTGCGACATATTTTTGGGAAATTCAGGCGAACTTTTTTATTTGTATCATAATTTTATTTGGCCATTTTATTATCATTGTTTTTACGAGGCAAATGTGATTCACAGACAAGAGAGTGGGTTTACAATGTTATGTTTCGGTAATAAATTTAATCGTAATAGCTGGAAACTGATGACTTTAAAAAAAAGATACAGATAAAAGATAATGATGATCGATAATTCTTTTCATTCAAATTAACATTCTCTTCAGCAGATATAACATGTAGAGGTTTACATTTCACAATACTAATTGACCGTTCTACAATAATAATCAGTGTTTAACAGTCCATTCATTTGTCGTCTTGCATGTCGTTATTCGCACAGACCACTTCAGAATTCCTTCTGAGAAAGGTAGGTGGTTGTCACACAGATAATATTGGATCGCTACATATTATAGCGTAAGTCATCATTCCAAATGACTCGTTTGCAGTCATCCACTTTCCAGTGACTTCTCTCTTTTCGTCGTCTTAAGTGTAGCTTAGCTCTGAAGCACTGACTACACCCATTTATGACTTACAGTGAGCTGATCGACCATTGTATCCCATTCTTTTTAATGCCCTACAGCCAGTCATTGTGCGAGTTGGGCTACTGGTAGCACTTGGGAACTCACGAGTGATTCTTTCTGCTGAGTTCCTGTGGTTCCTTTGCAACCGCCCTACGCAACGCACGACTGTCTTTACCGCCAATATATGAGGTCTGCCTTGTCTTGATTTAACGTTTCCACTTCACAATCGCATCACCAACAGTTGATTTGGACAGCTTTGGAAGAGTTGAAATGTTACTCATTGTTCTGTTTCACAAGTGACATCCAGCCGCTAGTCCACGTTCGAAGTCACTGAGCTCTCGTTGACGATCCATTTGGCTGTGACTGCTTCTGTACTGACTTTTATTCTGTCAGGTCCGCCTCTAGTTCGTTCTGTCCTTATACTACGGCATCCTCTCACCGTCATCCTCTCGCTGTCACTGTCTCACTCTTGCTCTCTCTTACAGCTGCTGTCTCATTCTTTCCTCACCAATGCTGCTGTCTCTCCTCACTGTCACTAACTCTTCATTCCTCGTTGCCATTGCTCGGACTCTGACCCTCATTAGGACTGGCTCTCACACACTTTCACTTTCTACTTCTTTTTATTCATCTTCGACTGATATTTTCTCCTTTACTCTTTTCCTAACACCATTCTGTCACTATCAACTACGATCCACTGCCACTGTTCCTCTCTTTCTCCCACTCTGCCACTGTCTCCTTTATTCTTTCTGTACCACAAGCACTATCTTATTTGTTAATTTTCCGTCTATTTGCACTGCTACTATCTTCTTTTCTCTCAGCAAGTCTGAGAAATATTTAAACGTGCTGAGAAAGATGCAGCTGGTAACCCATTTTTCAGTCAGAGACTTTTAAACAGGGGCATATTCGCCTTTTTGTGCTGCGATACGCACATTTTTCCGCTCCTTCCCTTCTTTTCCTGCTACAGCAGGGCATGTCAGCCATATAAAAACAGCTTTATGGGTCAGTAAAATTTCAATACTTTACTGATGTGAAATTGACGTAACGCAAAACTAATTTTACCTCTTACGTTGGATCTGACGTCTTATTTTACAAGCACAATGAGGGTAGATTTGAACCTCTGTGTTTCGGAAAAGGATAAGGATATCAGAAAAATTTTCAATGTTGTTCGAGGTCAGGATCTTAGGAATATACTGTAAGAACTGCGGCCACTTGCTGAGTATAGCCGTCTTGGGATCAGCGGGTTGGTTTTGGTGACCGAAACCCATGTTTTTGGGGTGTTTCTTTATAATGAAAAACGATTTTTGTAAACGGGAAGATGCAAATTATAGATATATAGCCAGAGAATACACCATTAAAATTTGAGCAATTTCCTGCTGTTAGTTATTTAGATATCTGCTGCTGACGGTGAAAAAACGACGAGAAACGTTTTCTGGGTTTTATCAGGCGCTACCCGTGAATTAAATGGTACCTCCAAACGCCATTAAGGCGCACCGTAAACCACATGTAAAACAAAATGGAAAAACTGATTTAATCAAATTGCCTAAGCTAGGGGAAGAGTGTGTATTCAAATTTCGACCCTGTACTGTAGGATCTTTCAGTAAGACGATCTTTCTGTTGGGCATACAAACGGTCCCTAGTCCAAGGGATATCCAAAACACTTGATCCTACCTTAGTATTATCAATAGAATCTGAGGTACAAACCTTGGAAAAACCTCGTTTTCATCGGCGTCACTTAGGTGTCGCATAAATACCTATCACATAGGGGTACGCCGAAGCTCACTATCACTAGATAGTGTCTTTCTGCATTCTCAATGACCTTTAAATATGGCGTTATTTGAGAGGAAGTCTCGTAAATAAAAGATCAATGACAGTGAAGAAAAAGAAAATAAAAAGTAAGTTGCACCACGAAGAAATCATCCGAATGCGACGGAAGTCGGCGGATTGATGCGCACGTACAAACAAACAAATAACTACAGTTTCAGAAAAACTGGTTGATTTATTGAAGAGGAAGGACTTCTCAAATTGAGCGAGCCAGTAACATGTTGGTCCACCTCTGGCCGCTATACAAGTAGGCTACATATTCGGCTTGATAGTGATTGACAGAATTGGGAGATGTCCTCCTGAGGAATATTATGGCAAAGTCTGTCCAAATGGCTCGTTGGATCTTGGAAGTCCCGAGCTGATTGGAGGGCCCGGAGCGTATTGCTCCAAACGGCCTCAATTGGGGTGAGATCCATCGACCTCGCTCGCCAGGTAGGGTTTGGCAAGCACGAAGGCAAGCAGCAGAAGCTCTAGCACTATCTTGGTGAAATATACAGGGTGTATTAAAAAGAATCATCCGATTTAAATTTTTTTTAGCTGTTATGTTATTTGAGATGTACGTGAACAACTTAATTTTGGAAAGAGCAAACTCTCGAGTTTAACATGGTTCCAGCTAGGTAGCAGTAGTGTGCTCCCACTTCAGTTCTAGTAAAAATGGTATCGGGACAACGGAAAGCGAGTTGTGCTCTACTTTTTGCGCAGTGCGGGTCAGTAATTACTGTTGACCGTGACTTTCGTAACAGGTATGGGAGCCGGCCGTTGTGGCCGAGCGGTTCTAGGCGCTTCAGTATGGAACCGCGTGACCGCTACGGTCGTAGGTTCGAATCCTGCCTCGGGCATGGATGTGTGTGATGTCCTTTGGTTAGTTACGTTTAAGTAGTTCTAAGTTACAGGGGACTGATGACCTCAATGTTAAGTCCCATAGTGCTCAGAGCCATTTGAACCATTTTGAACCGGTATGGTATGGATCCTTTTGCAGCACAGAGCATTAGACGATGGCATGAACAATTCCGAGAAACATATTGTTTGTGTAAAGGCAAATCGCCGGGCCGTCCCCAAGTGTCTGAAACAGACTTCGAACCCATCTGCCATAGTTTCACAGAAGTCCGTTCGCCGTGCAGCTCGACAGCTCAACATGCCCCTGATGTCCGCCTGGCGTGTGTTGCGTCGACGTTTAAACATGAAACATACAAAATTCAGCTACTGCAAGCTCTTCGTGAAGATGACAAACAACAACATGCGGAGTTCCGTAATTTCGTTCTTGGCAAGATGGAGGATCACAGTTTTCTTCCACGCTTAGTGTTTAGTGGCGAGGCAACATACCATTTAAATGGAAAGGTGAATTGTCATAATGTGAGAATATGGAGTACGGAACAACCACATGAAGTTGTACAACATGAGAGGGACTCTCCAAAATGCAATGTGTTTTGTGCAGTTTCATGGGGAAAGGTGTATGGTCCATTTTTCTTTTTCGAGAAGACTGTTACAGGAAGCACATATCTCAATATGCTTGAGTACTTTCTTTTCCCACAATTGGGGCTGATTCGAACGACTTCATTTACCAACAGGATGGGACACCGCCACACTGGCATCTGGAAGTGCGGGAATTTTTAAATCAAAGGATTACTGAACGATGTATCGGTCACAATCGGCCAAATGACTCAGATTTACATTACTGACCTAAGGTCACCGGATCTTACCGTATGTGATTATTTCTTGTGGGGGTTTATAAAAGACTCTGTTTATATGCCTCAGTTATCAACAATAATGAATGAACTGAGACATCGCATAAAAGCAGCTGTGGAAGCTGTAACTGAAGACATGCTCGCTTCAGTGTGGGAACAACTTTAATACCGCATTGACATATGAAGTGCATCTCAAGGAGGGCATATTGAACACCTACGAAAAGGTATGAAATAATTTTTAAGTTTCCCATTCATTAAAAAAATTCATTTTATATGTTAATTAATTTCAGAAATATAGACGTGCCAGATACACCCCGTATAAGACCAGGATAACTTGTCATGAAAGGCAACAAAATGGGGTGTAGAATATCGTCGACGAAACGTTGTGATGTAAGGGTGCCGCAGATAAGAACCAGAGATGTCCTTCTATCAACAAAAATGTTACCCCAGACCAACACTCTGGGCCTTATGGCAGATGCCATTCAGGATAGTATCTTGCCGCTGTTTGGTGTGCATCGAGAGACTTCTTCACTGGTAATTGTGAACTAGAATCTCCTTGACTGGAGTAGGATTGTCTTCAGTTATGAGTTCCGCATCGAACTGAGCCCCAATGAGCAGCGAAGACGCGTCTGGAGACGCCCCAGAGAGCGGCCTGACAACAAGGAGCGATTGTCTGTGTACCATTTCTTTTCGTCGCAGGCCTGTTTGGTTGTCATCCGCAGCACCCTTACAGCACAGCGGTGCATCGACGACATTACATCCCGCGTTTTGTTGCCCTTCATAGCAAACCATCTTGGGCTTCAGAAAGATAATGCTCGTCCGCTCATGACGAGAGTTTCCACTTCTTATATCTGCCCCTGCCAAACCCTACCTTGGGAGGACGACAGTTCAATCCCGCGTCCGGCCATCGTGACTTAGGTTTTCCGTAATTTCCCTGAATCGCTTCAGGGAAATGTCGGGATGGTTCCTTTGACAGGGCACGGCCGACTTCCTTCCCCATCCTTCCCTAATCCAATGAGACCGATGACCTCGCCGTTTGGTCTCTTCCCACACATCAATCCAATCCAATCCTACCTCGGGCCAGTACGGTCACCAGATCTCTCCCGCACTGGGAACATTTGGAGCGTTATGGGCAGGCCACTCTCACCAGCTCGGGATTTTGCCGATCTAAGGCGCCCATTGGACAGTATTTGACACTATGTCCTCCAGGAGGACGTCGTACAACTCTGTCAATCAATGTTAAGCTGAATAACTGCTCGAGTGAGGATCAGCGGTGAACTAACGAATTATTGACTTGCTCAGTTTATGAAGGTTTTTCTCGTGAACAAATCATCCGATTTTTCTGAAAGTGTAATAATTTGTTCTTGTGCGAGTACATCACATCTGCCGTTCTGTGTGGCCGCGCGGTTTGATGCCCCTTGGCACGGATTGCGCGGCGTCTCCCGCCGGAGGTTCGAGTCCTCCCTCGGGCATGGGGGGGTGTGTTTTTCTTAGCATAAGTTAGTTTAGGTTAGTTTAAGTAGAAGAATATAATAATTCCAATCCCAAAGAAAGCAGGCGTTGACAGATGAGAAAATTACCGAACTATCAGTTTAATAAGTCACACCTGCAAAATACTAACATGAATTCTTTACAGACGAATGGAAAAACTGGTAGAAGATAACCTCGGGGTAGATGAGTTTGAATTCCGTAGAAATAGTGGAACACGTGAGGCAATACTGACTCTACGACATATCTTAGAAGCTAGATTAAGGAAAGGCAAAGCTACGTTTCTAGCATTTGTAGACTCAGAGAAAGCTTTTGACAATGTTGACTGGAATACTCTCTCTCAAATTCTGAAGGTGGCAGGGGTAAAATACAGGGAGCGAATGGCTATTTACAATTTGTACAGAAACCAGATGGCAGTAACAAGAGTCGAGGGCCATGCAAGGGAAGCAGTGGTTGGGAAGGGGGTGAGACAGGATTGTAGCCTCTCCCCGATGTTATTCAATCTGTATATTGCGCAAGCAGTAAAGGAAACAAAAGAAAAACTCGGAGTAGGTATTAAAATTCATGGAGAAGAAATAAAAACTTTGAGGTTCGCCGATGACATTATAATTCTGTCAGAGACAGCGAAGGACTTGGAAGAGCAGTTGAACGGAATGGACAGTGTCTTGAAAGGAGGGTATGAGTTGAACATCATCTAAAGCAAAACGAGGATAATGGAATGTAGTCGAATTAAGTCGGGTGATGCTGTGAGAATTAGATTAGGAAATGAGACACTTAAAGTAGTAAAGGAGTTTTGCTATTTGGGGAGTAAAATAACTGATGATGGTCGAAGTAGTGGATATAAAATGTAGACTGGCAATGGCAAGGAAAGCGTTTCTGAAGCAGAGAAATTTGTTAACATCGAGTGCAGATTTAAGTGTCAGGAAGTCGTTTCTGAAAGTATTTGTATGGAATGTAGCCATGTATGGAAGTGAAACATGGACGACAAACAGTTTAGATAAGAAGAGAATAGAAGCTTTCGAAATGTGGTGCTACAGAAGAATGCTGAAGATTAGATGGGTAGATCACATGACTAATGAGGATGTATTGAATAGAATTGGGGAGAAGAGGAGTTTGTGGCACAACTTGACAGGAAGAAGGGACCGGTTCGTAGGACATGTTCTGAGGCATCAAGGGATCACCAGTTTAGTACTGTAGGGCAGCGTGGAGGGTAAAAATCGTAGAGGGAGACCAAGAGATGAATACGCTAAGCAGATTCAGAAGGATGTAGGTTGCAGTATGTACTGGGAGAAGAAGAAGCTTACAAAGGATAGAGCAGCATGGAGAGCTTCATCAAACCATTCTCAGGGCTGAAGACCACAACAACAGCAAGTAGTATGTAAGTTTAGGGACCGATAACTCTGCAGCTTCGTCCCTTAGGAATTCACACACATTAAACATCACATCTATCGATTCCTCCGTGGTGCGACTTTTTTTTTCTTTTTGTCTGGTAGTGTATGTTGCATCCGGTGTCTCAGTACCCCACGAACGACAATTGCGTCGGCTGTTCGCCGACCCACGACGCTGGGAGCACCGCCGCGAGGCGCGACCCGGAGCGGGCGCCGCCCGCGGCTCCTACCACGACTGCTGCTGTGAATGCTACTGTGACTGTGACTGTGACCGGCCGGTAATTGCGCGCGACACGCAGAGCCGTGGAAACAAAGCGGCGGGCCATTACGGCCGCGGACACCATTGTGGCGGCGGCGCCGGCGCCGGCCGGCCGGAACGTCGCGTGACGCGGCGGTGCGCGGGCCCGCGGTTAGTGTCGCCACGCAGCCGGCCGCTCTGTTCTCCTCCCAGTTGCGTGCGGCCGCTGCGCGCGGGGCGCGTAAGGAACAGTCTCGTAACATCGCGATCCGTGGCGCGTTTGTCACAGCGGCTCACACACTGTGCGGCCGCCGCCGGCAGCCAGTCCGGGGAGGTGGCGCAGAACGGTTCCACCACTACACGTACACGGCCTTTCCGTGATGTGGCAGAAACTTTCAGGGACGACGGAGTGAGGAAAATCTGTCTACACTGCTGGAAAAAAAATTACTACGCCTTTTTAGAAATTTCCAATTACTCGAGTTTTTTTGTTATAACAGTCCACATGGAGTACACAAAAGATTACATTTATGGATCAATAGCATAACCGGTTCTGAGGTGCCAAGTATCGACCCATGTCGAAACGTCTATATTGATACAGCGATTAGTGATCACAAGGTCGTTGTAGCTAGGCTCAATACCGTTTCTTCCAAATCCACCAGAAACAAACGCAAAATAATTTTATTTAAAAAAGCGGATAAAGTGTCACTAGAAGACTTCCTAAGAGACAATCTCCATTCCTTACGAACTGACTATGCAAATGTAGACGAGATGTGGCTCAAATTCAAAGATATAGTAGCAACAGCAATTAAGAGATCCATACCTCATAAATTGGTAAGAGATGGAATTGATCCCCCGTGGTACACAAAACAGGTCCGAACGCTGTTTCAGAGGCAACGGAAAAAGCATGCGAAGTTCAGAAGAACGCGAAATCTCGAAGATTGGTTAAAATTTACAGACGCGCGAAATTTGGCACGGACTTCAGTACGAGATGCCTTTAATAGGTTCCACAACGAAACATTGTCTCGAAATTTGGTAGAAAATCCGAAGAAATTCTGGTCGTATGTAAAGTACACAAGCGGCAAGACGTAGTCAATACCTTCGCTGCGCAGTGCCGATGGTACTGTTACCGACGACTGTGCCGCTAAAGCGGAGTTATTGAACGCAGTTTTCCGAAATTCCTTCACCAGGGAAGACGAGTGGAATATTCCAGAATTTTAAACACGAACAGCTGCTAGCATGAGTTTCTTAGAAGTAGATACCTTAGGGGTTGCGAAGCAACTCAAATCGCTTGATACGGGCAAGTCTTCAGGTCCAGATTGTATACCGATTAGGTTCCTTTCAGATTACGCTGATACAATAGCTCCCTACTTAGCAATCATATGCAACCGCTCGCTCACCGATAGATCTGTACCAATAGATTGGAAAATTGCGCAGGTCGCACCAGTGGCCGGCCGAAGTGGCCGTGCGGTTAAAGGCGCTGCAGTCTGGAACCGCAAGACCGCTACAGTCGCAGGTTCGAATCCTGCCTCGGGCATGGATGTTTGTGATGTCCTTAGGTTAGTTAGGTTTAACTAGTTCTAAGTTCTAGGGGACTAATGACCTCAGCAGTTGAGTCCCATAGTGCTCAGAGCCATTTTTTTTTTCGCACCAGTGTTTAAGAAGGGTAGTAGGAGTAATCCATCGAACTACAGACCTATATCATTGACGTCGGTTTGGAGTAGGGTTTTGGAGCATATACTGTATTCAAACATTATGAATCACCTCGAAGGGAACGATCTATTGATACGTAATCAGCATGGTTTCAGAAAACATCGTTCTTGTGCAACGCAGCTAGCTCTTTATTAGCACGAAGTAATGGCCGCTATCGACAGGGGATCTCAAGTTGATTCCGTATTTCTAGATTTTCGGAAAGCTTTTGACACCATTCCTCACAAGCGACTTCTAATCCAGCTGCGGGCCTATGGGGTATCGTCTCAGTTGTGCGACTGGATTCGTGATTTCCTGTCAGGAAGGTCTCAGTTCGTAGTAATAGACGGCAAATCATCGAGTAAAACTGAAGTGATATCAGGTGTTCCCCAGGGAAGCGTCCTGGGACCTCTGCTGTTCCTGATCTACATAAATGACCTGGGTGACAAACTGAGCAGTTCTCTTAGGTTGTTCGCAGATGATGCTGTAATTTACCGTCTAGTAACGTCATCCGAAGACCAGTATCACTTGCAAAGCGGTTTAGAAAAGATTGCTGTATGGTGTGGCAGGTGGCAGTTGACGCTAAATAACGAAAAGTGTGAGGTGATCCACATGAGTTCCAAAAGAAATCCGTTGGAATTCGATTACTCTATAAATAGTACAATTCTCAAGGCTGTCAATTCAACTAAGTACCTGGGTGTTAAAATTACGAACAACTTCAGTTGGAAAGGCCATATAGATAATATTGTGGGGAAGGCGAGCCAAAGGTTGCGTTTCATTGGCGGGACACTTAGAAGATGCAACAAGTCCACTAAAGAGACAGCTTACACTACACTCGTTCGTCCTCTATTAGAATATTGCTACGCGGTGTGGGATCCTTACCAGGTGGAACTGACGGAGGACATCGAAAGGGTGCAAAAAAGGACAGCTCGTTTTGTATTATCACGTAACAGGGGAAGAGTGTGGCAGATATGAGACGCGAGTTGGGATGGAAGTCATTAAAGCAAAGACGTTTTTCGTCGCGGCGAGATCTATTTACGAAATTTCAGTCACCAACTTTCTCTTCCGGATGCGAAAATATTTTGTTGAGCCCAACCTACATAGATAAGAATGATCATCAAAATAAAATAAGAGAAATCAGAGCTCGAACAGAAAGGTTTAGGTTTTCGTTTTTCCCGCGAGCTGTTCGGGAGTGGAATGGTAGAGAGATAGTATGATTGTGGTTCGATGAACCCTCTGCCAAGCACTTAAATGTAAATTGCAGAGTAGTCATGTAGATGTAGATGTAGATGTAGAGTATGTGGTGTAGCCTCCACAGGCCGCAATGCAGGCGTTAACTCTAGCATCCAGTTGATCGTACAAATAACTGAGACTGTCTTGAGGTACGTTAATCCATAACTGCTCAAGCTGTTCATGTAGTTCGGGAAGAGCTGTTGACTGACGAATCGCATCAGTCTGCTCTCATACCATCATATTCCTCACGTCCTCGATTGGAGACAAGTCCAGATACCGTGCTGTCCAGGGAAGTTGCTGCAAGTCTGGCAGAGCATGTTGAGTTTTGTAGTGTTGGCAGAAGAGCCAACACTGTGTTTCTAGAGGAGGCCGAAATGCACGCGTTTAATTACACGCTGACTGGCGTGAGGTCTGGAACAGGACAACGTCTTGAGAATTACAAATAAAGTACGTAGATGATGTAGTACTTAACTTTAATCCACAATTGTAGAACATCTCTCTTGACGGTACATGTTATAACCACTATATATATATATATATATATATATATATATATATATATATATATATATATATATATATATATATAGCAAAGGATTATGGCGCCTTGCTAGGTCGTAGCAATTGACGTAGCTGAAGGCTATGCTAACTATCGTCTCGGCAAATGAGAGCGTATTTGTCAGTGAACCATTGCTATGAACGTCGGCTGTACAACTGGGGCGAGTGCTAGTACGTCCCTCTAGACCTGCCGTGTGGTGGCGCTCGGTCTGCAATTACTGACAGTGGCGACACGCGGGTCCGGCGTATACTAATGGACCGCGGCCGATTTAAAGGCTACCACCTAGCAAGTGTGGTGTCTGGCGGTGACACCACAAGTTTCACCTTCCAAACGATCGTCTCACAGCACCAGTCTAAGTGTGCATGTCGATTCTGCGGAAGACAGGCTAGACTAGTGCGTGCCCCTAGTCCCACTGCTAATAACTGATTCGCAATAGTTTGTGGTGACTCTTCTGGGCTCACAAATCCTCTCAGCCGTGCCGTGGTAGCTGTACGATCAGCCACTGTTGCTCTTACAATACGAAGATCCTGTCGGGCATCTGTGCTGCGTGGACGTCCAGAACCTCGCCTACGGATGTGAGAATGTTTACGTGACAGCCGATACCAGCGTCGTTACGCAACTGACACAGTAGGTCTAACTTGTGTGGCAATCCTCAGAAAGGACCATCCCGCCACTCAGAAGGTCACTTTCAAACTCGCTTAGTTGGCAGAGCGAGTCCATCTCTTTCAACTGTTTCCACCACATTGAGCCTTTTGGCTGTGAGCATTCCCTATTTAAGGGTAGACACAGGCGCTCTGTAGCTATGCCACTATGATATATCTTGGCGGACGACGCTGAAACCATTACCAATACATCTACTATACCGAAGGTGATATATGCCGTCATCGAATCAAAATCGACGTCGTTTCTCAAGGTGTTTGTTTTTCCGGCAATATATTTGAGATGCAGGATTCTGAAACGGAAACGACAAGAATTTAAAATTATAAATACAAATGTGTTTCGGTGTAATAAGCAGATAATGAGTCGTATGATACGGCAGGATGGCAGACTCCGGAGGGTAAATTTAGTCGCCCAATCGGGAAGGGATTTCTTCCCATGCCCGCAATGCCTCATTTCCTTGCTTACAAGGGAACCTCCCCATCGCACACCCCTCAGATTTAGTTATAAGTTGGCACAGTGGATAGGTCTTGAAAAGATGAACACAGATCAATCGAGAAAACAGGAAGAAGTTGTTTGGAACTATTAAAAAATAAGCAACATATATAAACTGAGTAGTCCATGGGCAAGATAGGCAACATCAAGGATATGGAGCGCTCAGGAGCGCCGTGGTCCCGTGGTTAGCGTGAGCAGCTGCAGAACTAGAGTTTCCAGGTTCAAGTCTTCCCTCGAGTGAAAAGTTCAATATTTTTATCTGACAAACTCTTATGTTTTCATCACTTTTTTGGGAGTGATTATCACAACCACAAGAAAACCTAAATCGGGCAAGGTAGAAGAATCATTTTACCCATTCGCCAAGTGTATAAGTTAGATGGGTCGACAACATATTCCTGTCATGTGACGCACATGCCGTCACCAGTGTCGTATAGAATATATCAGACGTGTGGAGGAATCGGTTGACCTATGACCTTGCGATCAAATGTTTTCGGTTCCCATTGGAGAGGCACGTTCTTTCGTCTACTAAGCGCACGGTTTTGCGGTGCGGTCGCAAAACACAGACACTAAACTTATTACAGTGAACAGAGACGTCAATGAACTAACGGACAGATCTTAACTTTGCGAAAATAAAAAAAGTTAACTTTTCACTCGAGGGAAGACTTGAACCATGGACCTCTCGTTCCGCAGCGGGTCACGGTAACCATGGGACCACGGCGCTCCTGAGCTCAAGCTATCCTTGTGTGTCCTATCTTGCACATGGACTACTCAGTTTGTATATTTTGCTTATTTCTTCATAGTTCCACACAACTTCTTCCTGTTTTCTCGATAGGTCTGTGATCAGTTTTTCAAGGCCTATACTCTGTGCCAACTTATAACTAAATCTGGGGGTGGGGGGGGGGTGGGGGGTGCGATGGGGAGGTTCCCTTATTAGTGTGAGAGCCGTGTCTTAAGTGTCTCTTTTCAGAGTAGATGATTGTAAACGGTGTGTACGAGGGCATTCTGGAAAGTAATGCTTCGTTATTTTTTATTCTGTTCTCAATATCGGTTGAGGTACCACATGTCACGCCTATTATTCTGTCGACCTCCCCGCTTCGCTGACGCAAGTTGCAGCCCTCTGCCGCCAGAGTGCTCTGAACCGTAGCGTATACCATGGCACAGTGTAACGTAACTATGTTGGCGAGTGTGAATCAGCGTTCTGTAATCGGGTTTCTAACAGCAGGAGATTTTGTCAACACGGAGCACCCCGTCCTTCAGCGTGACAAAGTCAGACCACACGCGAGAGCTGCGACATCCTCAACAGTCCAACGCCTTGGTTTGGCTGTCATCGATCATTCTCCATGCAAATCCCTGCCTGGTCCCTTCCCATATTCATCTGTTTCCCAAACTTGAACAACGCCTTAAAAAATTTAGTTTGATAGCGATGATGCGGTGCAAGCAGAGGTGAGGTTGTGCCTCCTCCAACATAGTCATACAGTCTACCGTCAACGACTCAGCAAACTAGTCTTTCGTTGGGAGAAATGCGTTCTTCTCTTGCGTGACTATGTTGAGAGATAAATAAGTTGACGTTAAGAACAAAAATGTAGAACTTCAGTAAAGTTTGTCTCATTTAAAAAGCCTTACGAGTTGTCACAAAAATATCGAAGGCATTTCTAAGTTTCAGCACGCCCGCGTATATCCGGGGTGTAAAAAAAAATATTATGAGAGATGGTAGGATCGATCAAAACACGGAAAATATATCCGGTAGAGGTGGACTTTAAAATGAGTACCTCAACAGCTATGAGCACTTGTTGAACTACGCTACTGTGAACCACATATCTTCACTGCAAGTTTTTTTGTTATTAAGGACGCCCTTTAGAAGGCAGTAAACAAATGAGAACACTTATTCTGTTACTGTGAAACAGCAGAGCGACAAGTGTAATCTGATTCATCTAAAATGGTTCAAATGGCTCTGAGCACTATGGGACTTATCATGTGAGGTCATCAGTCCCCTAGAACTTAGAACTACTTAAACCCAACTAATCTAAGGACATCATACCAAATGAGACCACTTATTCTGTTACTGTGAAACAGGAGATCGAAAAGTGTAATCTGATTCATCTAAAATGGTTCAAATGGCTCTGAGCACTATGGGACTTAACATCTGAGGTCATCAGTCCCCTAGAACTTAGAACTACTTAAACCTAACTAATCTAAGGACATCACACACATCCATGCCCGATGCAGGATTCGATCTTGCGACCGTAGCTTTCGCGCGGTTCCAGACTGAAGTGCCTAGAACCGCTCGGCTACACCGGCTGGCCTGATTGATCTACTTTTATATAAAAATGACTATTTTGAAATTCACAGTCCCTGGAAGGCGGCTCGTCAAAACACTTTCCGACTATATCTCTACCATTCCACTCTCTAATAGCGCTTGGGAAAACTAGACACTTAAATCTTTCCGTACGAGATCTGATTTACCCAACTTTGTTACGGTGACCGTTTCTCTCTATATAGGTTCACGTCAATGAAATATTTTTGCATTCAGAGGAGAAAGATAGTGATTGACATTTCTTGAAAAGATCTAGCCGTAACGAAAAACGCCTTTATTTTAATGACTTCCACCCAGCTAGCTTATCATATCCATGACACTCCCTCCCTCTACTTCGCGATAATACAAAACGAGCTGCTCTTCACTGGACTTTGTTCGATGTACTCCATCAATCCTATGTGATAGCCAAAGGACGAACAAGCGTAGTGTAGCGAGCCTCTTTAGAACTCATAAAATTAATGACTCCAGGACAGGTGTTTTGAACAACAGTTTACAGGGCATCGCATGGGACGTAATTTATAATGAACCAAATGCTAACCTAAAATTTAATTTAAATTCATATGATTATTTGAAAATAGCTTTCCATATAAGCTAATCAGAAAGAACACTAAACAGCCAAGTAAAAAACCATGGATTACTGGAGGGATTAAAGTATCTTGTGAAAGGGACAGGGAAATGTATTTTTTGGCGAGAACAAGTAGGGATCCTGCAGTAGTTGCACACTACAAAAACTACTCAAAATTACTACGAAAGGTTATTAAAAGATCGAGGAACCTGAACGTAATGTCAGAAATTAGTCCTTCCTACAACTGACTTAAGGCTATATGGAATGTACTGAAATGAGAGACGAGACAACCAGCTACAGAGAAAGACGATACCATTATTGAACTGACTGTAAGGGTTTTAATGATGAGTCACAACTAGCAAACACATTTAATAATCGTTTCTTAAATATTGTAGAAATCATAGGGACAATGAGTTCAAGAGCAAAATCACAGCAGTATGTTTAAAAGGTAACATTCATAAAATTCAATCATTTGAATGTATCACCAGCTGAAATTAAGAAAATTATACAGTCTCTCAAATATGAAAGCTCATCTGGTTTTGATGATGTTCTCAACAGAACATTAAAAATTTATTCCCTTGTAATAACCCTAGTCTTATCTGAAATGCGTAACGCATTACTGGCTCAAGGTATTTTTCCAAAGAGACTGAAATATACAGTTGTCAAAACCCTCTTTAAGAAAGGTGATAAGACACATGTCAATAATTACTGGCCTGTTTCACTGCTGACATCATTTTCCATAATCTTTGAGAAGCTTGTGTATTCTAGAGCAGTATCTCACCTTAGCAACTACAGTATCCTTAGCGGAGCACAATTTTGGTTACAGAAGGGTTGCTCTATTGAGAAAGCTATTTACACGTTCACTCAGCAGATTTTACAAACATTAAGTAATAAAATAGCACCGGATGGTATTTCCTGCGACCTCTCTAATGCATTCGACTTCGTGAATAACAGTATTCTCCTAGATAAGTAGCCATTTTAAGGGATTGGTGGATTAGAAAACCAATCGATAATATCATATCTAACCAAAAGAATGCAGGAAGTTGCACTTAGTAATTCAAGCAATACAGTCCAGGGACATATCACGTATGGGGTTCAATCGTAGGTTCACTACCGTTCTTCAACATGAAAACGATCTTCCGTCTAGTATACAACAACCAGAATTAGTTCTTCTTGTAAATGACACCAGTATTGTAATCAACTCAAACATAGGTACAAAAACAGAAAAAATTGTAAACAAAGTTCTCAAAAATATCATTGACAGTTTTTTCTGCGAATGGCATCACCATCAGTTTGAAAAAGACACAACATATTCAGTTTTGCAAATGTAGTTTGCTCAGATATATTTAGGTTTTCATAATTTCGGCAAATGAATTAAGATAAATACCGGAATGGTACCTTTGAAAAGGACACGCCCCATATCTATCTCCGCGCTGTGAATGCGCCCTGCCTCACGTGACTTCGTCATTGACGAGATGTTGAGCCTCCTCCTTTTGCACTTCCAATATTAATGTAACTTATCTCGTTTTCAGCGAAAGATACTTACTGCCTTTTCATAAATGAGTAGACAGTATCCGAGGAAGAAAGATTAATAATCTAGAAAGAGCATGAACTGGATGCTTGAAGTAAAAATTTCGTCATTCGTTTGTTCTATCCTCTTCGGTTTTGATGTGTGAAGATCAAGTTTATAATTTTTTTCATTGAATCTATTCGAGAAAACTTTTGGCGAAGAATAGATATCATTTTAAACTTTTTTGATAAATATTTACGAAATTAGTATGTCAGTAATGTGAACCATAGATACGAGTGCGTGGTTTCCACAAAAACAAGAGCATGTAACATATTTAGAGTTTCGTTTTTTTTACCCAGTCACGGAAACGGTACATGGTGATTGTTGTACTAACAAAAGGCGGAAAAGTTAGTTTATTTTGAAGTGTAGTTCCAATTCACACTGAAGATAGTGCTGCAATATTTGAAGTTTATAACTTGCTAACTAATCGCAATGTGTTTAGTTTACTGAAGTAACAAAATTTTTAGAAAAGAGTCTCAGTAACCAACATAAGTATTGATAACCGCACAACAACACACATGGGCCCGTGGAAACAAATTTCCAAGTTCGAGTCTCAATAAAGCTGCGAATTATCATGACTGATGTGATTTTTTTGAAAATCATGTCTTTTTTTGGTTACGAATGTCAGGATTGATTACTTGCACTTTTTTAAAAAATACATTAGTTGATTGACTTGAGAATGTTTCATTATCTACACGAAATGTAATGTTTTTTTAGTATGATGTGTGTCTTCCACATATGGGGCAACACTCTCAGACGTTTTTGTCTTGTATTTGACAAAAACTTGAGTATATAAAAGGGTAGTTGGTTATTTCTGAACAAAAACAGTCTCGGTTGCGAAATTATTTAATGGCGATGACGCGTTTCACTCTTTTTGAAAACAGAGATTTGCCGGTTTTGTAAGCGTAGCCTTTTCTTGTACTGCTGTAAGTAGGCTGTTTAGGTTTTTTATGTTGGTAACGCCACGTAGCGCTCTGTATTAAAATCACTGACTGTGCTGTGTGCGATCTGTGGCTGGTTTGCGTTGTTGGAATATTCGCTATTGTAGTGTTGGGCAGTCGGATGTGAACAGTGCGTAGCGTTGCGCAGTTGGAGGTGAGCCGCCAGCAGTGGTGGAAGTGGGGAGAGATATGGCAGAATTTTGAGAGTTGATGAACTGGACGTGTGTCCATCAGAAAGAGTAAATTTGTAATACTGGATATCATGAACTTTTGTGATGACTTTTGAACACTGTTAAGGTAAATACATAGTTTGTTCTCTATCAAAATCTTTCATTTTCTAACTATTCCTATCAGTAGTTAGAGGCTTCAGTAGTCAGAATCTTTCATTTAGCTGGCAGTATTGGCGCTCGCTATATTGCAGTAGTTCGAGTAACGAAGATTTTTGTGAAGTAAGTGATTCATAAATGGTATAGGTTATTGTCAGTCAGGGCCATACTTAGGGATTATTGAAAGTCAGAATGCGTTGCGCTAATATATATATATATATATATATATATATATATATATATATATATATATATATATATATATGTGTGTGTGTGTGTGTGTGTGTGTGTGTGTATGTGTGTGTGTGTGTGTGTGTGTGTATGTGTGTGTGTGTGTGTGTTAGTTTAGTGATGATCAGAATAAGTAAAGATAGAAATGTCTGAGTACGTTCAGTCTTACTCAGCTGTCTTTGTATCAAATAACGAAAGAGTTTTACCAGCACAGTAGTTCATAAATTTTTCTAAGGGGATGTTTCACTGCCACAGCGAAGACGACTGGTGCACACAAGCTCCACTTTAAGGTTTAGATGTTTCATGACGGATGGATTATATATCCGGTTGCCTTGGTATCTGTTTTACGTTATATGTGGTTTTGTAACTGATGGATCACGTAACCAGCAACTTCTACAGAATCTGATGATGCCCCAAAAGGGTGAAACGCGTCATTGCCATTAAATAATTTCACAACCGACAGTCTTATTCTGAAACACTCTTAAACCGGTTGCCGTAACAGCCTGCCACGGTAGAATGGGAAATTTTTTAGATAGTTGGTTACGTGTACTTCTGGGCTACTTGATTTTCGCTTTTATCCTTACGACTAACGTACATTCCTTTATAGCCCGCATCTCGTGGTCGTGCGGTAGCGTTCTCGCTTCCCACACCCGGGTTCCCGGGTTCGATTCCCGGCGGGGTCAGGAATTTTCTCTGCCTCGTGATGGCTGGGTGTTGTGTGCTGTCCTTAGGTTAGTTAGGTTTAATTAGTTCTAAGTTCTAGGGGACTTATGACCACAGCAGTTGAGTCCCATAGTGCTCAGAGCCATTTGAGCCATTCCTTTATAACGTATACAGCTCAGGGTGTTCTCCCGAGTGTACAGGAGTGCATGAAAGTCGGTGATGGGCTTTTTGAAAATATATTGTACTTACTGTAAATTTATTCCGGTCTGCCAGAAATAAATTGTGAGCTGCTGAAAATCAAAGACAGGTTATTGTAAATTTCTGATATGAAAAGAAATAAAACCATATGATATTGTGTTTGCGAAGAATACGAAGCAATGTTCCTTCGGGAATGCATAGGTTCTGAACTAACGTATTATCCGCCGATATCTGGCTAGCGATTTTCGACCAAAATGTCTGCCCTGTACGGGAATTACAGTAAGAGTACGAGTGCAGGTTAATGACGCATGGACGACGACATATGAACATTTGAGGCTGGCCGCGAAGCGTGCACGGATAGCCGATATGATTAAGGTGATTGCTCGTGACAAGCAGAAAATCAGTGTTCGATTCCCGATCTGGCACAAGTTTTCAATGGCGTCATTTAATTGTACAGTTTGAGGTTGGAAATAAAAGAAATTCGTAACAATAACAATAATGAGCATATACAGATGTTTATCTCGAAGACCAGTATAACTAGATCATATGCGAACGAACACTGTTTGAGAATTTCTGTCAGTCCTATTATAATACCACAAGTCTGTGGATGACCATGCGTTTTCTATGTGTTTTACGAAGTTTGTTTTATTAGTTGTACTGAATATCATTCTCGCAGATATGTTGTCAAGTTAGAAACGCTATTTCTTATTTAAGAAAGAGAATACGCATGCAATTAACATTTTGTAAGTAGACACGCTGGCCTAGTCGGGGAAAAGCTATAGTCAAGGTGTACGCATAATCCCTGGGCGTGCGAGTGCGCCAAAAAAGTAGCAGTTCGGAATCGCGACGAGACTTTTGTCGTCGTTGGTTGTGTGTAGTCGCCAGTGTGGCTATGCGAAAGTGCGGAGATAAAAAGTCTGTTTCCGAAGTGCGGAGCAGTGAAAACTGAAATAGTTGTTTCGGCGGGTGTTTAATATGGGCAAGCTATGTGTATGGCATTCACAGGTCGCAGCACAAATGCAGAAAGAGTAATTCACGTAACATCAAGAGGACTGTTGGCCCTTGTTATTGACTATGGTATGGCAAGATCATCCTGTGCACTATTTTACCGCTAATTGAAGCCGCTCCACTAACCAACGGCATCATAAAATCAAGTAAGGTTCAAATCAAATGGCTCTGAGCACTATGGGACTTAACTGCTGAGGTCATCAGTCCCCTAGAACTTAGAACTACTTAAACCTATGCCAGAGGCAGGATTCGAACCTGCCACCGTAGCGGTCGCGCGGTTCCAGACCGTAGCGCCTAGAACCGCTTGGCCACTCCAGCAGGCGAAATGAAGTAAGATCTGGACTCTTTGTAACTACAAGTTTAGCTGGCTGACAAGCGTAGTTGGAATTTTATTCCTTAAATAACATTGTTTTCGTGCATATTGTCACGTAAATAATTTTCCTAAGTCGTTATTCATGTAGTATCCATCCTATCCCTTTGTACGAACCGAGATAATCAGTAAATTAACTGAAAATGAAGTGAAAATTAATTTATTAGTTTATCACAACAAAATTTTTCCAACTTTTGGATAATTACATAATAATTAAATATTTGACTGTAGTACGAATAATGTCAGAAACAGAACGGTGCAAAAGTCAGTAGTAATTCATTTGCTTGCATAACAAAAAATTGGTACTAAAACTTTACGTAACTTGCACACTGAATTTGACTGTCATAGCACAGTTTCTAATTTATAGCTTGTGGCATAATTTCTAAACCTTATTACAAAGAAATGTCAGAGTAACTGCTAGCTAAATGACAGTCGTTACCAATGAATAAATTCAAACAAATTTTCTGCAACAATCTTACTTTGATCTTTGAAAATTAATATATGTTGTATGTGTTGGCTATTTGATTGTTATCTGTCTACTGTGACATGTGTGGTATAAAGTACTTGGGAGTGTGCGTTAGGTACTGTTCCTAAGCCATGACGTAAATAATTATTGCTTACGAGCATAAATTTCAGTTTCAATTTAATTATTCTTACTCCGCTGAGGAACTGGTGACTGTCGGTTATTTTCATTGACATACTTTGAAAACTTTTTTTTCAAATTTTCCACAAACTACTGTTATTTAAAAATTAGTTTACGTAATAAAATTATATAAAGTTAACCGAACTTTGTTTCTAATAGTCAGTGCTAAAGTACTGAGCAGTGACGATTTGGTTATAACTTCATCTACCTCTCCAAATTTGCATTATTCTTCGAAGTAAATTCCTTTTCCCACAGATTAGGGGCTTTAGTTACACGGTCATATACAAAAGCCTAATTAGCCGCAGAGGTAGGAGGGCTATACTATGATTACTGAACACCTGTTATGTCACAATTTGTGTATTAGGTGCTGTACGTAATCTGTTTTTCGTGCACCACGTGTAACAAGTTTGTTGATAATGATCACCTACCAAACAGAAGCAACTGTTATGAATAAATATTTCTTGCTTGCTTTTGAAATTAACTTCGCTGCCCATCAGGCTCACCACAGCGTTTCTGAAACTCATTTATCATTAAGCAGGACGGTTCAGAGCAGTTTTCCGCTGCTTCCCGCTTTCCTTCAATGACCGGTTCGCAGATGAGCCCCACCTGTTCGTCCACTCAGTGACGTATGTTTAGGAAGTCGTTTGCTGCCCTCCTCTCAGACCCACCATCGAAGCGGAATGCAAGTGAAAACGCGCGTGCTCGCTTGTTCCGGAAAGAGCCGAACTGCGAAATAAAAAACGAGACGGATATTTGTGGAAGAACCAACAAAGGCTTATGGAAGTCGTCATCAGCGTAATTCAATAACCGGCCACGGGCGGCAGTGAACCCGCAATTTCAGTGCGCCGGTAACGACCCGGGGGCAGTCCTAACGACGACCGGAGCGCGAGCAGGTGTCGCCGGCGAAAACTATTAATCTAAAATCAGCCTCGCAAACTATTAATTTAAAATCAACTAGCGCGTCATTAGGGCGTCCTCTACCTGCCTCCCGGCGTCTCATCACGCGATACCGCAGAGGCAGGCCGAGCGACGCACGCCATCTGGGAAGCCGTCTCGTCGAGAGGCAGGAGCCGATGTCGACTCGTCTTCGGGACGTAGTGAACCGAGCGCAAAGTATAAGGCACGACTTAACAGGTGGGGGTCGAATGACTGTAAGGGGTGGTTGTCTGTAGCGACTAGCTTGCGTTTGTGATGTAAAATGAACAGATCATGTGTGTTCCTGTACACGAAGTTGTAAGTAGGCTGTATAAGTTTTTTTTCTTTTTTAAATCAATAATCCCTTCTTCCACTTTCCTTACACTGTATACGTCATTAAAATATTCATTGATTATCAGCAGCATCGTCATCATACTAGTTCAATACGGTTTTCGCGTTCCGCGATTGTCAGTGGCAATTTCCAATTCTTGTAACAGTTCCTGAAAAGCTTCAATGTCGTCTTTGCAACGTCCTTCCAAAATAATATGTCGTAAATGTTTAGGCAATTTGATTATGCAAATGCGGATGAGTTCTGAGGGGCTGTAAGGGTTTGACAGGTACTGATTCTTGTGCAACATGTCTTCAAAATATTTATCAAGACTGGAAAATTCAGATTGTTCGAAATGTTTCATCATTATGAAGCTATGTTTTACTCGGTCTTGTGTGGCTTGAGACCAATATGCTGAGAGGAAAGCATGACAAAATTCTCCTTCAGAACACAGGACGGGTGAACACTCTGGCTGATTTTCCACCTTCCTCTCTGAAAGTAACTGGCAAGTTTTTCCCAATGCTGTCCTTGCATCCATTACAGCAAGCATACTGCACACACAGAAAAACAATCAGCTTGTATAATAATCACATTTTGTTGTGATAATACTAAATACGAGGAGTGGCTACCTTCATTCCAAATACGTTTGTCTGTCGCACACCCTCAAGGAAGTAACAGAAACTTGTCAGTTCCCACACCAAAAATCAATTAGCCAACAAATCTAGGAAAGCAAAAATCCATGTATCATGATCCATCAGTTCTGGAACTGCAAGGAAAATGATGCCTAATCCACTGATCGTTATAATGAGTGCAACATAAAGTCCTGTCATATCAGAAACGTTCATTATTGAATTTATTTTCCTTCCATCTTCTGGATTGTTTTACATTTATTTTGATTATAGGATTATTAGGAATAATTTATATTTGTCGTTTTGGAAATAATTGTAGTAGCAGGGAAAGTCTGCGCCGAAGTATTGTTGGCAGGAGAGACCGCATATTGATGTAATATTGAAACGGGCGGGAGACACCACGTATGGGTACATTTTAAGAAAGGAGTGGGAAATACTGCGCACTGATACATTTTGTAATGATAGCAGGGATTGTCTGCACCAGAAAGCATTGTTGGCGGGAGAGGCCGCACTTCAGCGTTAGTAGGAAGTCAGTAGTAATCGAGATGTGAAGCGAGTCGGTAGCAGGTGTGAAGCGAGAGGCAGAGAGGAGCGGTGTGCCTGCCAGCCACCAGCTATGATTTACAAGAGATTATAAACGGATGCACAGAGACATCAGCTAACTATTACCATAAGAAAAACTATATTATTGAATTATTTTTTTGAGAAACTCAAGACTACTGAAGGTATGTTTGCGCAATGCTACTTGTAAGATTATTGTGAAAAGTAAGTCCCATTTGAATGTTCGTAAAATCATTTCATTACCAACAGTAAATATTTGAAGACTCGTTTTCAGAATATAATTAATTTTTGCCATCAATATGGCATTACTGATTATAATCCATCCCAAAAACCATCAACGTAAAACTTCGCAAAATTTTATTGTTGTCAAGAAAAAGTTTAACTATGAATTACGTAACTTCAGTCAAACTAATTAAAGAATAACGTCAGCTTTGCTATTAAAAAATAACGTCAGCTTCGGTAATAAATACAGCTACTTCTTATGACAGCCCACCAGCAACTAATGGAGTGCAGTAAAACAGAGTCAGTGTATTCATGTCGCAGTTCGATGTAGCAGTCAGATGGTGATCCAGTAACAGTAAAAAAGGTAAGGAACAGTTTTGGGTTATTGCAGGTAACGACTGAGGGCAACGACGACGAGACATACTACGTTTCGTCAAAATAATCAGCAAATAACTTTTTATAAGCAGCATTTAAATTTGAATGCGAAGATTGCACTTATTATTATTGAGAAAGAGAATTAATTTCAAAGGGAAAATTTCATTTGTAATTATTACGCAAGAGATAGAAATCCTAAGGGAAGGTTTCATAGATTATTGTAGAAGGGAAGGTTGCGTAACAAAAGAGATATAGAGGAGACGGGAAGGTTTCAGAACGCATTTCATAAGTGGCGCCTTAGCATGCTAGCAGTGCTTGGTCCTTTCACGCTGCCACAGAAACATATAGCCTCTGGAGAAAAGAAAAGCATCCGCGTTTACTTACAGTGAGCTGACAAAAGTCATGGTTTACCTCCTAATATTGTGTCGCAACTCCTTTTTCCAAGTGTAGAGCAGTAACTTGACGTGGCATCGACTCAACAAGTCGTTGGAAGTCCCCAGCAGAAATATTGGGTCATGCTGCCTCTACAGCTGTCCTTGATTGCGAAAATGTTGCCGGTGCAGGATTTTGTGCACGAATTGACCTCTAGACCATGTCTCATAAATTCACTTCGGGGTATCTGGGTGGTCAAATCATTGATCATTGATTCGAATTACCCAGAACGTTCATCAAACCAATCAAGAACAACATTGCGTCCATAAAAATTCCATCATTATTCGGAAACATGAAGTCTATGAATGGCTGCAAATGGTCTCCAAGTAGCCGAACACAACGATTTGCATCGGAATACACAGTCGATTCCATGTAAACACACCGCCACCATTACGAAGCCACTACCAGCTTGCACAGTGACCTGCTGACAATTTGGGTCCATGGCTTCGTCGGGTATTTGCCCCTCTCGAACCCTACCATCAGCTCTTATTAACTGAAGTCGCGACTCATCTGACCAGGCCACGGTTTTCCAGTCGTCTAGGATCCAACCGCTATGGTCACGAGCCGAGGAGAAGCGCTGCCGACGATGCCATGCTGTTGACAAAGGCTCTCCCGTTGGTCGTCTGCTGCCACAGCCAATTGACGCCACATTTCGCTGTCCCAACGGATACGTTCGTCGTCCCACACTGATTTCTGCGGCTATTTCACGCAGTGTTTTTCGTCCGCTGGCACTGACAAATATGCGCTAACACAGCTGCTTTCGATCGTCAAGTGAAGGCCTTCAGCCACTGCGTTGTCCACGGTGAGAAATAAAGCCGGAATTTGATATTCGCGACGCACTGTGAACTCAATGAATATCCGGGTATTGAGCCCCCTAACGATTTCCCAAATGGAATGTCCTATGCGTCTAGCTCCAACAACCATTCCTCGTTCGAAGTCAGTTAATTCTCGTCATGTGGCCACAATCACTTCGGATACCTTTTCACACGAATCACCCGCTCTTTTATAACCAGTGTACGCCATACTACGCCAGTTGTATATGCCCATATAATTACCTCATGACTTTTGTCACCTCAGTGTATTTTCCCTGGTACAGTCCGTCTTGTTACCCACTTGTGTGACTAAGTACATGTCAGAATGCGACTATTTTGAAGTTCGTTCCTGTGCAGAGTTTTCATAGGGCAGTAGTATTGCAGTGCCGTCTTAACTTTTAGAATGGTAATGTTGAAACCACAGATCATCAGTAGCCCAGAGGGAAGTCTGTTTTTGTTCGGTGCAATTGGACGGATGGAGCCGGGAATCCGCTTCCCCTGTGTGCAGTGTGGACATTCTCGGGCGGATTCTTCCCTTGATCTTGCGTAGGGCCTGGTAAGTTGTGAACACTTTGTTAAAGCATTTCTCTGATATCATGGACAATCGTATTCGGTCAGTTTAGTTTATACTGAAACTGTAGTGAATTCTATTCATTTCTTTGTAGAGATTAGACAAGTGTGATGCGATCTTTCATTATCCTTAATTTTCTAGCATAAACTAGTTTGCTGACTGTAGCTTTGCGTCGCTCACTTTGTGTTGTTAAGTAAGCCACTAAACTTGCACCCTCATCTTAAAATATAACGAGCATCTCTATTTCCAGCGTGTTGCAATGTCTTTGTTATCCAAGTGCAGAGCTCTAAGCAATGGATGTTTCTTTGTGACTGACTGAATCATGGTTCAGCTGATCACATGAACATTACTTAAAGTTTATTGATAAATAACCTTGAGTAAACGATAGAACATGAAGCCCTGAGTATAACGAGTACTTACACGCGAATAGAAACTTTATTTGTTTCATGGGTTGTCAGTTTACCGGACTTTTCTTAAATTCTACTCCTCACACAGTCAGATAGCCTTTGCTTAAAGTTTATTGATAACTAGCATTGCTAAAATAATATTACTCAACTACTCAAACGTATAACAAATTTCAGCTTATTTTTTTGAATTTATTGGAGATAGTACTTGTTTTGGTCATCAGCCAGCAGCCGGCCGCGGTGGTCTAGCGGTTCTAGGCGCTCAGTCCGGAACCGGGGGACTGCTACGGTCGCAGGTTCGAATCCTGCCTCGGGCATGGATGTGTGTGATGTCCTTAGGTTAGTTAGGTTTAAGTAGTTCTAAGTTCTAGGGGACTGATGACCACAGATGTTAAGTCCCATAGTGCTCAGAGCCATTTGAGCCATCAGCCAGCAATGTGCGCTAATATTGCTTGCTACTGACGTCTAATTTGAGTATTATTTGACAAAGATTGGTTGTGAATACGATGCCTACTTACATATGTGGGGAATTTCGACTGGTTATCGATTTGAAAGTTGTGAGATTGGCTCCCATGACAACTAAAAGAAATGCCAACTCCATTTGCAAATGCCACAAATATTGATGAAATCTAATACATTACCTGCTTTCGATAATAATGCAATTGGCGTATGTTTTTTCTGTCTTTTCATATAAATAAGAGGAGAGCGGTGTGCTGACCACATGCCCCTCCATAATCGCATCCAGTGAAGCCTGTGGGCTGAGGATGACGCGGCGGCCGGACGGTACCGTTGGCCCTTTCAAGACCTGTTCGGACGGAGAGTTTGTATAAATCAGACGTAGCTCTTTCCTCTCTGAGGAATCAAGGGCACGCATCCTCGAGCGTAGCCCCTGAAACTCAGCTCTCTAAATACCACTTCCTTCACTGGATCAGACCAATGGTTTATACCCAACGTATCCGATGGGCATGTAGGGCTGCGAATATGAAGCGCATAAGCAAAATCTGAATGACCTCAGATGGTTCTGGATCACGATATTAAATTAACAAGCACGAGTTTTTATACATCCTCTTTCAACTCTCCTTTCTGTAAATCGGGGAGGTTACGCACCGGGGTTTCACATTCGGAAATCGATTTTGAATATTAGTTGTTATGTTAGAAGATCGTGTTATACCTAGTGAATGAAAGAGAAACGTCACCTGGCACGGGTTTTTGTAGACCCCCTTTCAACACTCCTTTCTGTAAATTGAGGAAGTTACGCACCGGGGTTTCACATTCGGAAATCGATTTTGAACATTAGTTGTTATGTTAGAAGATCCTGTTATACCTAGTGAAAGGAAGAGAAACGTCGCCTAGCACGAGGCAGAAATCGACAGTGGCAGGATCGTACCCTGTCGAGAATGCGGATTGTCTTTAGATGATATCGCTACTCGCTTTGATTGGGACCTTATGACTCTCATGCAAATATCGAATCGCTGAGTTAACGAGAGCTATATTCAGCAGTCTGCTGGTTTTCAACGGCCTCACCTGACTAGGACATACAATGATCACTATTCAGTGCAAGATTGCACAGTGCGGCACGTAAATGAGCCAGGAAAGGGTCATCTTTGCACCAAGGCAAGTATCCACACGGACAGTGCGACAGACCTCTGCCTATGTTGGCGCGTCGAGGGAAGCCACAACCATGGTGGCCCTGTTGACGGACCTTGGTGCATCAGAGGTCATCGCCCTGTCGGTGTGGATACTGGCCTGGCTGGCAACAAGCCCATTTCCTGACTTTATGTACTTGCCGTCACTATGCGATCTTGCATTGCGTAGTGCCGACGCATGAGTGGCCGCAAGTCGTCGCTTCAGACGAGTCCCACTGCTACGTACAGCATCACGATGGACATATCCGTGTGTGGGGCTCCGAGGAGGGCGAACGTTACCAGACTGTGTTCGTCTTCGTCTTCATCATGCTGGGCGATGGTATGGGGTGCCATTGGATACACAATACTCTGATTTACATGGCCGGCAATTTGGATAGCAACTGTTACATTTTATGAAGCGTTAAGGCCATTTACGGTGGCCTATCTTCGACGTGTTCGTGGCGTTGTCTTTCAACAACATAGCATAAGACTGCATGTTGCCCGTACTATCCTGAGCTACATTAACAGAGGGTGTTCGACCATTGTTCGACATGCACGTTGTTCATATCTTTCACCGACATCCACCTCTGCCTCTACATCTATACTCAACAAGCCACCATGGTGTGGAGGAGGATACCTAGCGTACCTCTGTCACATATCCCCTTGCCTGCTCCAACAGCAAATGCTGCGTGGAGAAGAAACATTGTTCCAGAATGAGATTTTTACTCTGCAGCGGAGTGTGCGCTGATATGAAACTTCCTGGCAGATTAAAACTGTGTGCCGGACCGAGACTCGAACTCGGGACCTTTGCCTTTCGCGGGCAACTGCTCTACCATCTGAGGTACCCAAGCACTATCACGCCCCGTCCTCACAGCCTTACTTCTGCCAGTACCTCGTCTCCTAGTTTCCAAACTTTACTAAAGCTCTCTCGTAGGAGAGCTCCTGAAAGAAAGGATAATACGGAGACATGGCTTAGGCACAGCCTGGGGGATTTTTCCAGAATGAGATTTTCACTCTGCAGCGGAGTGTGCGCTGATATGATACTTCCTGGCAGATTAAAACTGTGTGCCGTACCTGGACTCGAACATTATTGGTTGCACTCCATGTGAGCTCGAATCTCTCTAATTTTAGCTTCATGGTCTTCTCGCAAGGTATGCGTAAGATGAAGCAAAGTTATTGGTTGACTCTTCTAGGAACGTAAGCAGTCGGTGTGAATATGTCAGTGACGTTTTCACTCTCCTAAACAAAACTATGATGAAACGGTGTGTACTTCCTGTTTTCTATCAATTCTGTCTACTAAAGGTAACTTAGGATGGCGAGTAAAATTCAAACGACGGTGGGATGGTTTGCTTTTTAAGCTGTCTTCTTCGCGGTAGCGCTTATAGTTGCTGAGGATTCGTCGAATGAAGCTCAATCTGCCGTTCCTGTGATTAGTTTTATGTAACCGTGCCTCTTTAAATCTCTCCTTATGTATACTCACAGATATTTAATGGATGTGACTGCTTCCAGAGATTGTGTGGAAATTGTGTTATCATCGTTAACAGGTCGTTCCATCTATTAACGCCCTGCTCGATATATGTCGTAAAGTTGAGTCGCAACTGCCGGTCCTTGGACAGTTAAAGATCGTCGGCTTGCCAAGCAAAGTTGGAATTCACTGGTAAAGAGAAAATTCCTCCTTTCTGTAGAATGTATATCCTTTTATTGTTGACAACTGTCAGCTTGTTCATGCTGCACCATTGCGTAAGTCTGTTTAATATTCCACTTGCATTGTCTTGTAGATGAGTTCTGTTGTCTGCTAGATGATAACTAAAACGTCATCTGCATATGTGACTATTGCATCCGTTCCCACGCCCCCATCCAGAATGTCGGAAATTGGTTGGATCGAGATGTCCCAGTAAATGGGGCCACAGATCGACCATTGCGGGCATCCCTTGATTATTTTTCTAACAACTTTGTTATTTCCCGAAAACTTAATTAACTGGTGCATAAAAATGGGCAAACCTGCTTTCTGACATTGAGGTAGTTTATAGAGGCGAAAGAATCAATCCCCTTTTCTTTTGCATTTCAATACAGCATCAATTACTGGAAGGATGTCAGTCTGTTTATGAATTGCCACTAAAATGGTTCAAATGGCTGTGAGCACTATGGGACTTAACTGCTGGGGTCATCGGTCCCCTAGAACTTAGAACTACTTAAACCTAACTAACCTAAGGACATCACACACATCCATGCCCGAGGCAGGATTCGAACCTGCGACCGTAGCGGTCACGCGGGTCCAGACTGTAGCGCCTAGACCCGCACGGCCACTCCGGCCGGCAATTGCCACTAAATAATCAGGCCTAATATTGCCCACAAGGGGCTGGACTAAGTTCAGACTGCTGGTTAAGTCCATCTGAAGCGGTAAGGAGGAGAAGGCCGCCGGCTCTAAACAAGCAAATAATCTACGTGAAGCTAGTATCCTAGTCGAATGTCATTTCTACTTTTCTCATCAGTCAATTCGGTACCGGTACCACACTAAAATAATTTCATCAGAGACAAGTATAGCTGACAATACGACGCACGCCTTCCCTTATTCTGTGCTTCTCGAAAGACAACTGGCTATTTTCAGGATCATTGACTGCTAAAATTCAGTTTGTAGCAGGTGATCCTCGGGAGCTGACGTCACGCAGGTCGTGATAGGTGGTCCTGGACGAGAGGGGGAGTGGGCGGAAGAAGGGCTGTTAGGGCGGTAAGTACACGTATCGGCAGCCAGCGGGCCACCACTTGCACTCGCGGTGCCAGGCCGGTAATAGCAGACCCCGCACGCCCGCTGGCGGTGCAACTGGGCGCAGGCCGGCCGGCGAGCTGTGGTTACTGCGGCGCCGGCCAACACTGCTCGCGGGGCTGCTCTAGCGAGAGCGCAACGACGCGCATTGATCCCGGACACGACAGGCTTCACTCATTTCTGGTTCGCACAACCTGATTTACAGCCTCGTTAGTTCCCAGCTCCGACACACCCAAACTCGAGATTATACGAATTGTTAATAGCTCCTTGTATTCCTTGTACCCATCTATCACCGAGCGTCCATTTCAAATGTGGAGGAACTCAAAGTTACCATTTTAAATGTTTCTCCCCTTCACCGTTTTTTTTTTCTTTTTCTATGATCTAACGAGCGAGGTCCTATTTCCAAACCCGTGTTGACTGTCAAGCACGCAACTGCAGATTTGGTATATAATACAATATATTTACAGCTTTTTTGTGTCATGAGTCTTCTGACTGGTTTGCTGCGGGCCACCTGAATTTTCCTCTTGTACCAACACTTTCATTTCAGAGAATCAATCGCAACCTACGTATTCAATTATTTGCCGGATGTGTTCCAGTCACTATTTTCCTGTACAATTTTTACCCTCTACAGCTCCCTCTAGTACAATGGAAGTTATTTTCTGATGTGTTAACGGATGTACTACCATCTTGTCTCTCCTTCTTGTCGGGGTTTCCCGTATCCGATTTTGCGAAGAATATCCTCATTACTCATTTATCAGTCCACCTAATTTTCATCATTCTTCCATAGGACCATCTCTCCAAGACTTCGATTCTTGTCTGCTGCTTCTTTCCCCCAGCGCATGTCTCACTGCCATAAAATGCTGTGCTCTGCTCCGAACGTACATTCTCAGAAATTTCTTCTTCAACTTAAGACATCTGTTTGGTACCAGCAGATTTCTCTTGGCCAGGAATGCCCTTTTTGCCGGTGCTAGCGTGCTTTTTATGTCCTTCTTATTATGTCTATCATGAGTTAGTTTGTCTCCTAGGGAGTTAAATTCCGTCGGCCGTTGTGGCCGAACGGTTCTAGGCGCTTCAGTCCGGAACCGCGCTGCTTCTACGGTCCCAGGTTCGAATCCTGCCTCGAGCATGGAGTGTGTGATGTCCGTAGGTTAGTTAGGTTCAAGTAGTTCTAAGTCTAGGGGACTGATGACCTCAGATGTTAAGTCCCATAGTGCTTAGT
Source organism: Schistocerca serialis cubense (assembly GCF_023864345.2). Taxonomy (NCBI): domain Eukaryota; kingdom Metazoa; phylum Arthropoda; class Insecta; order Orthoptera; family Acrididae; genus Schistocerca; species Schistocerca serialis. The sequence continues at coordinate 185,168,960 of NC_064646.1, read as the reverse complement.
CACTTGAACTATTTTTTCTGGTGTGTTGTATACGGGACCGTGATCAGTGGTTTGTGTGACGTATTGAGCTACACGTGGCATTTAACTTGGATCACTTGCCTGACACCCCTCAGTCCACTTCTCGTAATATTTCATCACCTACCCCGGAATATCTACATCTTTTGTACCTCTCAGCAAGCCCGACAAAGGTACACTAACCTGCTACGTGATTTCTGAGGATTCTTTTTTAACATGACCGACTTATACTATACTTTCCGATGACAAACCGAAGTGACGATTCCATCTTGCGCACAATGTTTCGATGACTGGTATACTCGTCTTGTGCTCTAAGGCAGCGAACACGCGGAAGAATATCAATATGCGAGACGATTGTGAATTTCAGGTTGAGACGTACTTGGTTATTCACATGACGCTAAGGGATGACAAATAATTTCGTTCCTGTTCTATTATCTTAAATTCTGTCGGTGGAGGAACAGGGCTTGTGAAGTGTGGAGTAAGAGCTTACTAAATTCCTCATTGCTGGTAGAAGGTTGAACGAAAGGCCACCTGCAAGCTTTACGTTGGGTGGTCGAGGGGCGGATATTTTGGACGTTTCTCCAAATTACCCCAAGGACGGTAGAGCCGTGTGAGAAGGTCATCATATGTAATGGTGTTCCCCGGCAGAGGTACGGCAACGCCGCTTTTTCAGAACAATAGCCAGAAACGCCCATGGACTTCCGTACAAGCATAAGCAGATAATGAGTCACCGCCATTTTACCGTATACAGCCCGAGAAACTAGCTGTGCGGCAGCCTTTTCGGTGCCAACTTATTGTCAGTTTATGGAAATATAGCAAGTAGTTGTGGTGAAAATTCTGCTGGCTTCTCCTGCATTTTAGAAGGTGTGGAGAAATTCTCGGATGTCCTGGTGACGAATTTTGCGAACCAGTGTCGCTTAGGAGTAGGATGGAAGACAGACAGGAGGAAATACTTGATGTTCACCATTCGGGAACGAAGGGGCGACGTTTCGTCGAGGAGATATCAAGAGATGTTTGGCACAGCCAGGCGCTTCTTTCACTGTTTTTTTTATTTTTTATTATTTTTTTTTTTTAATTAGTGTCACGTTTAGCGCTTGCACTGCTTTTCCTCTGTACAGCTCACAATTTGCCAGTTTATTCTGCAACGTGAGTTTGCTTTTTTATAGTAAATTTTTTGTACTGGGACCATAAGTCGATCTTTCCCGTGTTGTTGCATTTGCGAGCTGCTCAGACTTCGAAAATTTATTTGCTTGTTGAGTATAGCAGTCGTCCACATATCACTGTGCCTTCAACGTTTATGCAGTGCTTTCAAAATAGTTAGGAATCTTGTCTCGCTATTGAGTAAAGTAATACTTTTTTTTTAATTTCACGTACATTTTTTTTCCTTTACATAGTGAATCTGTGTATCATTTTTAAGGATGAATAAATTAACCGTTAATTTTAACAAATATTAACATATTTTGTTCTACATCTGACTGTTGAAGCAAGCTTTTTTCTCTTAATAAATATCATGAGTCGTTCCTGTATGACTGAATTGTGCAGTCGCTATGTCAGCTTTTCGGTGTAAAACAAGTGCCATTACTAGGAATACTTTTGATTAACCTGGAAAGTTAATTGTTTCATTTCTATTTCATGATTTTTTTGAGAGTATTTTTCGTATTGAAAACTCACCTGCATCTGCACTGGGCAGTGTGAGTAGTCATCATTCCGAATGCCAATCTGTGATGCCGCGTCTAGAGTTCATCGTGTTTTGAGTTCGCAAGTAGTTTGCTCTCGCTACTGCCGAATCCTAGTCAACTCCCACGCACTACAACGAACTGTGCGCATAAGCCTCATTTTACGATGTTTATTGCGTGAATTCGGCCCATTTAACAGATGTAAAGAACACTTTTTTGGATTCGCATACCAGCAGAGAGCTATCATCAGGTGATTGAGTGAATTGCAGCTCGCGTTCATACTTGTGCTCCTGACACCTGTTGTTCTGAATATTCACAGGTAGTTGCAATAAAACGGCCGAGCAGTGCTTTTACCGTCAGACGGCGGGATAGCAGTCTACGTGGCTCAGTGGGAGGCTACTGGTGGGACATCCCGCGGTCGGCGTCTGCGCGGTCAGACACCGGAAAACTCGCCACAAAGCGCTGCGGTCGCCCACATGATTCGAGGTGGCGGCCCGCGCAGCCGCTACCGGCCGCTTCGCGAGGCACGCAGCTCCCCCCACACGGATAGATTTTGTATCCTGCTGGCGCTGGAAGCTTCTGTCGTCGGCATATTTACGAAGCACAGGGTCGTGTTAGATGGCTCACACAGCTCTCGTGATGAGTCTCTGTGAATGGGGAGAAATTACTGCTGACTTTCCAGAGGACTCAATTCTTGGAACACTCTCGATCTCATTACACAAGGTGTCCCATTCTCTCAATAATTAAAGTGTTAGGAACTCTTTTCTGGAAATGTTTGTATGGAGTGCAGCCATGTATGGAAGCGAAACATGGATGATAAACAGCTTAGACAAGAAGAGAATAGAAGCTTTTGAAATGTGGTACTACAGAAGAATACCGACAATTAGGAGGGTAGATCACGCAACTGATGATGAGGTACTGAATAGAATTGGAGAGAACAGAAATTTGTGGCGCAACGTGACTAGAAAAAGGGTTCGGTTGGTAGGGCACATTCAGACAAGTCAAAGGCTCGCCAATTTAGTATCGGAGGGAAGTGCAGAGGGTAACATTCGGAAAGGGAGACCAGGAGGTGAATACACAAAGCAGATTCAGAAGGATGAAGGCTACAGTAATAATTCTATAATGAAGAAGATTGCACAGGATTCGGTCTGAAGACCATGACAATGACATGAAGTGAATATTGTTTAGCTGCCAGGGGAACACTGACCAGCATGATTGCCTTTCTTGTATTCTTGTTCGTTACGGAGATATGGACAGCAGTACGTCTCTTTTTCTAAATAATACTCGTTGTTTTTTATTCGGTAATCCACTTGGTCTCCTCAAGACCTGTTGAGAAAAGTACCCCAGTGTACATTCATGTAAAAATAACGCTATTAAAAACATAAGACGGAACTGACTATGACTTTCCTGTATTACCTCACAGTGCAGTTATCCGGAATAACGTAACTCCTCTATGCGTTGGAGTTGGCCGTAAATAGAAGGAAAGACAAGGAAAGTGCACGTTGTTGCAGTTGTGGTTCTGCTAACTTACATTCTCCATAGATCTGACTTATTCTTCGTTTGTGTACTTGCACTCCCACACACCTTCGACTAAAGACAGTTCACTGAGTGACTGGGGTTAACTTTCCTCATGTTTCCATTTTTAATTATTGTCAACCCTAGCAGGTGGATGAGTTACGCTACCTCTGGCATCAGTCCTGTGTTCTAATACAGTCAGTTTTGTGTAACGTACTTAATAATGTCATATTTAAGTGAATGGTCCCTGTGATACGTTTCTAAGCACGTCTTCAGGAGAGAAAGTGGGTACCGAATAAAAAGGTGTAGGGTGTTATTTAATAGGTTGGTGCGTAAGTTCGTAGCGTTTCTATTTTGCATGTTGGTATTTCGATTGCTATGGGTTTCTTTACCGATTTTTTATTTACAGTTCACGATTGCTGTCTGAGTTTACATATTGCCATTTGGAGACAGTGAGTGGCGATGTGGACGCTAGAAAATGGAATGCCAAGTGGAGATATTACTGACGTATTCCTATCCTTGAGTTTAGTAGAGAGGTGACAGCAGCAGAGGGAGTCTCCTATCCTGTATCTTCAATGGTGACGAGAAACGGTGTCTTTATGCTAACATAAGGAAAAGAAAGGAATAATTGAGCCCAAAAGAAGCAGAACTCCCCGCACAAAGACCCTGCGCATCCACAAAAGATAATGTTATGCATCTGGTGTAACAGCAACGGTTGCGGTGTCTGAGAACTGAGACATCTTGCAGCCGGCCGCGGTGGTCTAGCGGTTCTAGGAGCTCAGTCCGGAACCGCGCGACAGCTACGGTCGCAGGTTCGAATCCTGCCTCGGGAATGGATGTGTGTGATGTCCTTAGGTTAGTTAGGTTTAAGTAATTCTAAGTTCTAGGGGACTGATGACCACAGATGTTAAGTCCCATAGTGCTCAGAGCCATTTGAACCATTTTGAACATCTTACAGACGTAATCCAAGAACAACGGCCAGGAAGACTGCGTGAAGTGATGCTACTCCACGGTCAACGCACGCCTGCATTCTGCTAGACTGCCGAGAAACGCTGTGTAACTGACTTTACGCCATCAGATTTTCACCTTTAGCGTTATCTATCAAACAACATTCCTTTCAGGATGAAAATGCGCTCCGAACATGGCTGGATGAATTCTTCCCCTCAAGCCCACGTGATTTCTGCAAGCCCGAAGCGAAAATTTACCGCAGCATTGGCAAACTGCTGTAAACGGCGAAGAAGAATACATAACTGAGGGCTACATTCACTGTTATGCGTATGTGTTGTGTTTATTAAACATAAAACAACACTACGAACTTATGCACCAACCTAATACGCAGATGTACTGCTGTTCGTTTCTTCGCAACGAACCAAAATAAAAGACCGACAATAATGCTTGTTATGTCTCCTGATAACTCCACAACGTCTGCTTGATAGATATTTTATTTTGCTTGCACAGAAAGTTATTTGGCGTAATCAAGGTAAGTGAGAGACTCTGTATATAAATAACCTTCCATTCCACACTGATAGAGAAGAAATAGTGCTCTTTCCTATTGATGTAAGGATCGTAATCAAACTCAACAGAGTTACAACAAGAGAAAGTGTAATAAATTATACATTCCAAAGTATTATTGATTGGTTCTCGATAAACAAACAAGAAACGCAGTTCATTCATTGGAAGACATATCACCATCAGTAACAATACAGTGTAGGGGAAACGAAATATATAAAAGATATTGTTCAAGATTCCTGAGTATGCATATTGATCAGAACTTGAACTGAGAGTCACATGTTGCAAATCTCCTAGAACGCTTGAATTCAGCAGCAGTTGCTCTAGATGTAATTGTTGTATTTGTTGATGATGGCATTAGACAATAAACTTACTTCTAGTACTTCTATTCCGTCGCACTGATGTAATAAGGAATTATTTTCTCGGGAAATTTCACAGATCAACACGAAGCATTCATTGCCCAGAAATGTGCCAGTCATCGAACTTAATTTAGGCAAGTTTTTAAAAACAAAAGACTTACTAACAACAGTCTCACAATGTGTTTACTTCAGGCAGCATTTGAAAATAAGAGCAACATTCATAAATGTAACACTGGGAACAAAAGCAGCCTCACAATTTAACCTTCCTGTTCCACGGAAAGGACGAAGAAACGCAGCCATAAAAATGCATGCCCACATTCATTGTGCGTTATGCTGACCAATAACAATAAATTTTAAATCAAATTGAAATCATTTCTGTTGTCACGTCTTTCCGCTCCATGGATGAAATTATGAAAAGATGGTCTGCATATGGTTGGCTGACATTTGTCAACTTTTGTGGTAAATCGAGCTTTAAAGAGAAACTGGTAATATAAATAACAAGACCTTAGCCATGTTTTCACAAAGAACGTTGACATTATTTGTGAATCTATTGACTCGTTCGACATCACAGCGATTTGTCACCATTATGATCCCGGGAACACAGAAAGCACTAGACTAATCTAAACTGAACTGAGCTTCAATGTAGATCTATAATCTAGGATATCCTTAGTAACAGTGATAGGGAGAAGGCATGGGTCACGTGACTCCTAGTAATGCTTGAATAAACTCAGAAGAAAAACTTCAAAAAGACAAGATTGTTAGTAAAGCATATATTTCGATAATCCTTTACGGCAAGACTACGATACCATCTTCAGAGTTCATGCTTTACAAATTCACATAGTTTCCTCCATCTGTGCTATATATCGTGCCGCATTACGAATACACATGTGGAAACTAAGTGGATTTGTACAGCATATGAGATCCGAAGACGGCAGCGTAGTTTTACCGAAACCAGTTATCGAAATAAAAGCTTTACTAACGATCTAGGATTTTCGAAGATTTTCTTCTGAGTTTATTACACTACAGATCGCCAACATTCTATCAAAATGTCAGGAATATTTACTGCATGAGTGTAGCACAAACAATGGATGAAACGCAAACCACTTTTATAGTTCGAAGAAAATGCAGCTCCATGACTAAGCAAGAACAACTTCCAAAACCATCACCTGACGGAATAATGAGGGCAACCATACCGCTCACCTAATCCTGTCAGACATTTGTTATGTGGCTGAGGGATTTTGTGAACAATGTATTTGTCGTATTATCATTTCATTCCCTCTTCAGAGTGGGGGCTTACAGCGACTGATTCCACTCTTCAGTCGCTGGAATACAAATACAAAGACGACGGTGTAGTACTATGTTTTTTATAAATGTTGACTGTAAATAAATATGAAATAGTGACGTGCTATTTAGTGCGTACATTAATATTTTAATTGATGATTATTGTATGACCTGCACCTGTTTTTGGTCCGCAGCTCGTGGTCGTGCGGTAGCGTTCTCGCTTCCCACGCCCGGGTTCGATTCCCGGCGGGGTCAGGGATTTTCTCTGCCTCGTGGTGACTGGGTGTTGTGTGATGTCCTTAGGTTAGTTAGGTTTAAGTAGTTCTAAGTTCTAGGGGACTGATGACCGTAGATGTTAAGTCCCATAGTGCTCAGAGCCATTTTTTTGCAGCTGTTTTACAGATGAAATTCGTCAGTTTCCCGTAAGTCTACCGCTGCACAAATTCAAGCAAATACGGTGGTGATCTCTATTCCCATCCAACTTACTCCTAATATTGCTTCTGTAGAATATATACGACAGTGAAATGTTACAGAAGTTTTGTCAGTATTATAAAACAGTCAACAGGTGTACAGCCGATAATCAGTGCAGAGTGGTCACAACATTACGGGGAGTAACGTGGCGTAGTCCGCTATGACCCAGCGGTTCTAGGCGCTTCTGTCCGGAACCGCACTGCTCCTACGGTCGCAGGTTCGGATCCTGCCTCGGGCATGGCTGTGTGTGATGTCCTTAGGTTAGCTAGGTTTAAGGATTTCTAAGTTCTAGGGGACTGATGACCTCAGATGTTAAGTCCCATAGTGCTTAGCGCCATTTGATTTGAACAACGTGGGTCGCCAGAATTATGTGACCGCTGGGTACTGAGTACCAGCACTGCACCCGCGAACTGTTTGGTCAACAAGTACGTCAGGAGATTCTGAAGAATAAGACTAAAAATGTGTTTGGTCTATTGGGTGAAACTCGTTTCTCTTGTTGTCTTTAGGTCTTTAAGCCCAGTATCTTTCGTTCCCTCCTGAAACCACATTCAAGCGTTGTTGAGGTGGATGCCTTTGTTTCTCAGAATGAAACTTACTGAAACGACATACGATTCCTCTCAGCTCAGTCAGTGTGTTTAGCATAAGAGTGATGTTTTCTTTTCATTGTAGCGAAAGCAAAAGTGTATATATTATCTTCACGGCCTTTTGGCTCAAATATGGAAATTATTTTCCTACAAGTACTTACAGGATATTTAAATACATGAGCTGTTTTGGTGACTAATGTTCGCAGACGCCAACTGAAACATTCACGGAAATGAAGCGAAAACGTTAAAGGTAGTCATTTCTAACAGATTATTATGGTTCAAAATGGCTCTGAGCACTATGGGACTCAACTGCTGAGGTCATTAGTCCCCTAGAACTTAGAACTAGTTAAACCTAACTAACCTAAGGACATCACAAACATCCATGCCCCAGACAGGATTCGAACCTGCGACCGTAGCGGTCTTGCGGTTCCAGACTGCAGCGCCTTTAACCGCACGGCCACATCGGCCGGCAGATTATTATGTTTTATGAAATACGTACATCAATTGCGTTGTTTCCAGGTGTAAACGTGTGTACCACATATTAGTTCTGTTTGGAGTCTAAAGTGTTCACCAAATACTTGCCCTTAGAGTTCTTTCATCAGTGTGTAGCAGACACTACTTATAATTACATATTGTCCATTACGCACTTCCTCTTTGCCTGTATAATCATTTTTGGTGGCACCATACACTTAAAGGGGACACAATCTTCACACTATAAAAAAAGGGCTCTTAGAATAATAACTAAAAACGTAATCCGGGTTGCCTGTAAGGATTTATTTAAGCAGCTGGTGTTTCTCACTGCACTGTGTGAACACATTTACCAAATTGCTTTGCACATCAAGAAGAACATCGGCATTTATCTCACAAACAGCAGCTTTGGTGGTCATGGAACAAGAAGCAAACTACACTAACATTTATCAAGAGCAATGTAACAAAACACACAAAACAACATTTTCTACAAAGAAGTAAAATTGCGCATAAGCTGAAGATTAAAGTATAACACTATTCTCTAATGTTACATACTACAAACAAGGATTGTTTAGATAACACAGAGTAGAAAATGGTAGAAAATTAATATTATTTATTAATAATTTACTGTCATGCTACAGTAAATTGTCATAGTTTCATGATTCTTAGAGCCCGATGCCAGCTTTGTGGGCGTACTCGCGCACAAGTTCGCGCGCCTGTGTGTGTGTGTGTGTGTGCGTGCGCGCTCTCATTCGCACAGTGTAGTGTGCGTCACCAGTGATGTGCCACAAATGAGTACTGTTACGGTACATTTTGATAATATTTCAGTAGACATAAATTAGTTAACTTTTTTAATAATTTCCTATTTCAGTTAAGATGACGTATCTGATATCATTTTGTAGATGAGATACTTACCAACCAATCTATTATGAGAAGAACAACTGTAATTCAGAATTATATGAACGTCTATATCCACTTCCTGCTGGTAGACATATCCTCCTCCCAACCCTCGTGTCTGTGCTTGTGATGTTCGAATCCATCCCTCATGATCGACTTTGCTTCTATACAGCAGTTACCAGTATTTTATGTTAATTATTGCGTTTTTACGGAAAATACCTAACGTTTTTCCTTCTGGCGCGAGTGCTAGGCTCCTTTAGGACAGGTGCTTGGCCTATCTGCCTATTTACTGTGCAGCCGCAGCCAGAGTGCGAGCTCCCAAAAGTCCGGCGCACGTCATGAAACAGGTGGCAGCGCTCGGATCTCTACACGTACTCCGTTATTGAACATCATTTCTAAACATTGTCACTGAATAACCTTTTGCCGCCAGTTTCAATCGCAAAACGTCCTCTGCCGCCAGTGTAAGGAATGTGTTAGCCAATGACCTCGTGATCAGCTTCGACATATAATGATTGGTCCATTGAGATGGGTGAGACATTGGACTCGTATTCAAAAGGGCAGTCAGTGGACGTTAATTGGGTTCCCCTTCTTTGCTATAAAAGTCGTGCTTGCATCAATATTTCTTGACCGATTATTTACCCCAACTTTCTTATTTGGTGTTCTGGTAATACTGAATTTAAAGTCAACTGCAACTTAAGCACTAACTTGTCTACCTTCTTTCTACAATACGTTTACCAAGGCACTGGGTACAAAGTAATAACGCAGACAACTTCCAAACACTGTGGAAATACTAGGACGTCTAATGGATATTCGAACTATATTCCAGGAATGAAGCGCCATAAAATGCAACAACTACAATCACAACTGTGTAGGGAACGTCACATACACAAATGCTAAATATGAAAAATGGCTTATGACACACATGTAGTAAATTCTGAAATGTCTCATCGACATAGAATTGGTGATTAAATAGTATTAGAAAACCGAAGTAACTATTTTTCCAATAAATCTGTAGCCTGTTCACTATACACAGCTAAAAATTTCCATTATTCATAGACGAATGAAAGGGAACCTCTTTTCCCACTGTGTCCAACAAGAGACCAGAAACTGGAAGTCCACGCTTTTACCGCAATGAAAATTCATGAAGACTAATGGCTTTACTGTAGGTGTCTACATCTACACTCTGCAAATCAACGTGGGGTGCATAGTAGAGGGTTCGTCCTATTGTACCAGTTATTGGGATTTTTTCCTGTTCTATTCAGGTGTGGACCGCGGGAAGAAAGGTTATTTGAATGCCTCTGTGCATGGTGTAATTACTCGTATTCTAATCTTGTCGTCAGCTATGTGAGCGATACATAGGAGGTTGTGGAGTCATAATTTAAAGTAGGTTCTTGAAACTTTGTTATTAGATTTTCTCGGGATAGTTTACGTCCATTTTCAAGAGTCTGGCAGTTCAGTTTCGTTAGCATCTCTGTGATACTCTCCCATGGGTCAGAGAAACCTGTACTCCCCTTATCTGTATACTCTCAATATACTCTGTTAGTCCGATTTGGTAAGCGTCCCATACACTTGTGCAATATTCTAGAAGAGGGTCGTACGAATAATTTGCAAGCAATTTCCTTTGTAGACTGACTGCACTTCCTCAGTATTCTACAAATCAGCCAATGTCTACTACCAGTGACTGAGCCTATGAGCTCATTTCACTTCCTATCCCTATAAATCGTTACACCCAGTTATTTGTATTAATTGGCCGACTCACTGATATCATTATCATAGGATACTAAGTTCTGTGTGTTTTGTGAAGTGCAAAGTTTTCATTTCTGAAAATTTAACAACAATCCTGTTGTCGTCAGTATCCTGTAAGCCTATGATGAATTCATCAGCAATTTTTTTTTAAAAAAGCACTTTCTGTATTAGTTATTGGAGCAGGTTGCCAGATGCATACACCGACATCTGCGAGTATAATTTTGCCTGGCGAAGATTGACATTATGCTTCACTTCAAGTATGTTTTCCAATTAGTGAGGTAACAAGGTCGTTTGAAGCTATATCAATATGTAATACATTTAAAATACCTCTGTCTTGGAGAAATTCAGTGTCTGATTACAGTTAAGCGTACATCATTCCTCAACACACACAAGTGTGATGAAAGAATTCATCAAATCTCGATGAGTGTGATTTATATGAATCTTAGTTAATATGTTTTTGGGTGACTTTGTAAGGATTCTGTTAACATACTCGTATGTGTAAGCCTTGTTTGTCACAAAAACAGAACAGCTGTTCTGTGGAATGAATCTTCCGTTATCTGGATAGGAGTGTGCCTATACAGTCGTCAGTATGATTTCAATCGCTGGATTCTTAGTAAAAGTTAACGTAACATTCCTTGCTGTTAGAGAAATACGACTTACGAAAATACTGTTTTACAATGAACAGCGAATACAAATGTTTGACGACAGGAATAAATATGTCTCCTTTAGTCTACTTTGAAATAACGAACTGTTACTTTGACAGACATAAAATTAATAAAAATTATATCTGACACTTTGTACTAAATATTACATCACATCTCACATCGATCAACAATTCAATACACAAAGTAATATCGTAATTCATTTAATCCATATTCTTCGTAAACATACACATAGCAATTTTAATTTCTGCTCGAACCACAGCGCTATTCCCTTAGCATCTTACCTATTTTCTTGTTGTCATGGTTATTTTTCTTCATATGATTCTACAAATTTTCGACTTTATAGCAAATTACTTGTTGTAACAAACATATGAGTAAACTTTAGAGCAATTCTGAATAAATTTTGCCTCAGTTCTTCTCCTGGAGGCCTCTCTCATCAGAGTTCGGCCTGCTGATACGTCCTCAGAACGTGGTTGTGAATCGTGGATATTGGATCCAGAAACCACAGAAAAGCCGGATTTCCTTCCCCAGGGCTTTATCTGTTTCCGGGAAACGTGACACCATTGTTTCGTCCCTATTCACGTGTTCAAGAGTGTGAAATCACTTGTTAAACCCCGTCCGGATTACAGTCACACGAGCTGTGCACCTGGAAATAAACCGAGTAAAGGTCTTCATATACGTTCTTTCAGGCTATTCTGTTACGAGATCCGTTCTACGTCATCCCTGAGACCGAATTACAGTTCAACATACTATTTTTCCAGCAAAAAAAGAGAATTTGTGGGCTGTTTCTCCGTCTGTCTCACTGAGAAGACAAGTAGCAACACAAGTCAAAGGCAAAATTAAAATAGGAGCCCCGGCATCCGATTCTTTAAAATTAATTATTTGTATTTATACAAACAGAAAGCTCATTTTTAGATTATAAATTCTGAAAATAAGGATAACAGGAGACTTCAAAATATTAAGGAGCAGCGGTGTACAACGAATTAGACAACACGCACGTCAGGGTCAGTGGAGAAAGAAACACGAACACCTACTTCAGAGTTCCTGGACGTTATTTAATTCCTTTCATCTTTCAGGAACAACGTTCGACAGTCCTCCGCCTTTTTGTAGATGCTCCTTCTGTAAAAACTCCATCGCCAAATACTTCATAAAAAAACAGGGTAAAGCTGTCGGACTATTCGTGTCTAACCCCACTGAGTGCAGATACAGGCTATACCACTACAAGTAACGACAGATAATGGAAACGGAAGGAAAGAATGCAACTAAATTATCGGTTGTATGTACCTTTCCTTATTCACACTCAAAGAGTTAGGATCACTATTGGTGGAGATAATAAAATCACTGAATGTCGATGAGATGCTCTTGCGACACATGCAGTCTGTTTTATTAACGCATGTTCTATAAGCAGCTCTTCCAGTAAGTTCAACGTAGCGTCACACGAAGCATTAAAATATCGCTTCAACTTACAATTTAGAGATCGTTCCCCAAAATTTCTTCCACGAGCACGGAAACAGAGTTAACGAAACGAGAATAAGAATTGGCAGTGCCGGAGACTATTTACAGGTGTCTATCAAAGTGATGTTAAACTCATCTCCATTGACAAAACAGGCCTGTCTTCTGAGGACTATCAGCCAACTGTCACCACGAACCAAAACACCCATGGAACCTTTATTTTTCATTTAATGCCATGTTTTTAACAGAGACATAAATGAAATGAGCGATATTTCGACACTCACTGAGAACAAAAAGAGTGTCTCGTTAGTTCACGACTTTGATAAACCGCGAAAGGCGGAGAAGTACATATCCGTATCAAGAATTACAGAGTGTTTGTAAACTAGTTATACAAAAGTAGCCTCTAACTGTTAAAATAAATGACTACAGAAAGTTTTGATGCAGCACTGAATGCAGTATTTCTTCAAGTTTTATTTACAAATATCCATTATGGCTACCTTTTGTTAAGACAGCTAAAGTTCCGTCCTTATTCAGTTTCCTGCCAAATTCTGTGAAGCAAGCCTTGATGTATGGTGGCAACTGCTTGTGTTATCCGTTGTCGCAGCTCCTCGACGTTTCCCAGAAGCGGAACAACGAACACACTGTCTTTAAATTAACTCCTTGCACAGAAGTCAATTGGTGTCATATCAGGTGATCGTAGTGGCCAGAATATTGTTACACCACGTTCAGTCCAGCTCGGCACACACCTACGGTCATACGTGAAAACTTCGCGAAGAAAATGTGGTAACGCACCATGTTTCTGGAAATAAATTCTGTCCCCATATAGGGTTATAATTCAGGCGTTATATAATGCTTAAGCACGTACAGCTACGATAGGTCAGTTACAGCTGAATGGGCAAAAAGAAAGGACCGTAAATCTTGTTAAAGCTTACAGCGCAAAAACATTTACCTTAGGCGACCCCCGTTCATGTTCGATTACATGACATGGTTTTTGCTCACCCCATATCCGAATGTCATGTTTACCGCAGGTATGGAAGGTTTCTCCGTCACTGAATTCAGTTTTATTAAGAGAATCATCTTCAGTCTGGATTTTGTTAAAATTTCTACACAAAATTCGGCACGCTTTTTTTTTTGTCATTTCCTCTTAAGGCTTGCTACAGTTCCAATTTGTAGGGCCTGAATGACAGGTGTTTCCGTAACACCTTTCACAAGGTAGCTCTACGCGTGTTCAATTCTAAGCTGGCACGTCAATTTCATTATCAGGACAACGAGTGTACGACTACTGAATTTATTCAATTCCTGCGTCAGAGCCTGCCGAGCGACCCTTACCTGGCGTCCCATGTGATGTACAGCCAGTTTAGGTGAAACGATTGTACCAATTAATAACACTTTGCCTTTCACGTGATTGCTTGCATTATTTAGTCGGCCGGCCGCTCGCCCGAGCTGTTCTAGGCGCTTCAGTCTAGAACCGCGCGACTGCTACGGTCGCAGGTTCGAATCCTGCCTCGGGCATGGATATGTGTGATGTCCTTAGGTTAGTTAGGTTTAAGTAGTTCTACGTTCTAGGGGGCTGATGACCTCAGATGTTAAGTGCCTTAGTGCTCAGAGCCATTTGAACCATTATTTAGTACTGAACTGTGTCTGAACTGTAATAGCGGATCTGAATTCCTAAAACCATAAACAACACTGCGCACGCTGTGCAACGTTATACACTAACGGGAACAAACTGAAACACCAAGAAGGAGATGTGCAACATACACGAAAGTTATTAAGCGTTTTGTGCATCTGAAGGACGACACTATTCAAATTTAGCGCCAGTCGCGTAAGAGTGGTACTAGCAACGCCACTGGGAGGGTATAAATCAGGTTTGCTTTAAATACACGTTGTAACGTTCGTGGAAATTATTTACCTTTGAGGTTGGACGTGGCGGGTTGATGTTAGTCAGTAATGCCGATAAGATGCCAAAGACTCCATTAACAGCACTTCCCTGAGTTTGAAAGACGTAGTGTAATAGCGCTACGAGAAGCTCGATGTTCCATCTGCGATATTACAGAAAAAGTTGGCAAGACTGTATCCACTGCACATGATGGCTGGCCATGGCAGCGGTGGTCACGAGACTGTACAATCCACGTGGCACTACCGAGAGGGAAGACCATCTTGCTCGGCGTTCGGCTCTATCTCATGGTACTGCAGCTGCATCAGCAATTTGAGTAGCAGTTCGCACCATTGTGACAGCTCAGCTGACCCCAAACTACCGACATATGCCACACCACTGGTGTCAAGTGAGAGCTATTAGGGAGTAGGATGGAATTTTGTTGTGTCTTCTGATGAAATTTGGTTCTGCCCCGGTGCCCGTGATGGCCATGTGTTGGTTAAAATGAGGCCAGTTTAGGGTCTGCAAACAATCTGTATGCGTGCTAGACACGCTGGACATACACCTGGAGTTATGGACTGGCGTGTGATTTCGTATGACAGCGGGAGCGTTCTTGTGGTTATTCCACGCACACTGGTTGCAAATTTGTATGTCAGTTTGTTGACTCGAACTGTTGTGCTGTCATTCATGAAAAGCAATTCAGGGGGTGAAACTTCCTGGCAGATTAAAACTGTGTGCCCGACCGATACTCGAACTCGGGACCTTTGCCTTTCGCGGGCAAGTGCTCTACCTCCGCTGCAGAGTGAAAATCTCATTCTGGAGATTTCAGGGGGTGTTTACCAACAGGATAACCCTCGCCAACATACCACTGTCGCAACCCAACATACTCTACATGTTGCCTTGGCCTGCTCGATCACCGGACCTCTCTCCAACAGAGCAAATTAGGGGAAATCATGTGAAAACTCCAGCGTCATCCGCAAATAGCATTAACTGTCCCAATACTGACCGACCAAGTGCAACAGGCATGGAACTCCATCTCACAAACTGACGTCCTGCACGTACAAAATACAATACACGCACATTTGCACGCTTGTACTCAACATTCCAGCGGCTACACCGGTTGATAATGCACTACCACTTCATGAAACTTCCTAGCAGATTAAAATTGTGTGCCTGACCGAGACTCAAATTCGGAACCTTTGCCTTTCGCGGGCAAGTGCTCTACCGTCTGAGCTACCCAAGTACGACTCACGCCCCGTCCTCTCAGCTTTATTTCTGTTTGGGTAGCTCAGACGGTAGAGCACTTTCCCTCGAAATGCAAAGGTCCCGAGTTCGAGTGTCGGTCCGGCACACAGTTTTAATCTGTCAGGAAGTTCCATATCAGTGCACACTACACTGCAGAGTGAAAATCTCAGTCTGGAAACATCCCTCAGGCTGTGGCTAAGCCAAGTCTCCGCAATATATTTTCTTTCAGCAGTGCTAGTTCTGAAAGGTTCGCAGGAGAGCTTCCGTAAAGTTTGGAAAGTAGGAGACGAGGTACTGGCAGAAATAAAGCTGTGAGGACGGGGCGTGAGTCATGATTGGGTAGCTTGCCGGCACGGTAACTCAGCGTGTTCGGTCAGAGGGTTAGCTGCCCTCTGTAATAAAAAAACTGAGTCAATAGGTCAAAGACGAACTGAAACAGGTGTCTTACGACGTCCGCCCCGAGCAGATACAACGAACAAAAACGAACAAAATGAGATTTTAAAAAAGGCGGTAGAGCACTTGCTGCGAAAGGCAAAGGTTCCGAGTTCGAGTCTCGATCCTGCACAAAGTTTCAATCTGCCAGGAAGTTTCATATCAGCGCACACCCCGCTGCAGAGTGAAAATCTCATTCTGGAAACCACCACTTCATATTTGAATAATCTGTGTTCTTGTAACGTTAATCATTTTACTATGTTATCTAGCCAAATGCATTCCCGAAATTTTATTACCCTATATTAGTTACTTTTTGGTGTTTCAATTTTTTTTCCGTCAGTGTACAACTCGGTGATGAATGTTGGAATAAATCATTCGCGCACGTCACATAGCGGTAACGTCGAGAATTGATAGTGTTAGGCGTGAATAAACTTGAAGATATACTGCATCCAGCGCTGTGAATTATTTACTCTTTTCACACTTATAAACACCTTGTATTTGGTAAACAGTCCGACGAGATGAAAAGTACCATTAGATCTGTAATTTTCGTTGACTTGGAGTTTATTCTCTGTCGACAGAAATTTTATACATATCTATGTCGGAATTAAGACCCTCGAAAATGCAGATTTCGGAAACGGAATTCTGTGTGTATACCACAAAGTTCAGCTGTGCGAGTAGGTGCATGTTAAAGACGATAAATTGATATTCAAGAGAAGACTTCACAGATCCCAATGTAGCCATCCCGACTTACGATTTTGGAGGATTCCCCAAATCACTCACCAGCCACTTTTACTCAAGGATACATTTTTTTACGTTGTTATGACCGAATTGCTGTAATCCGTCTCCAATAACCTCCTTTGTGCGTGGGACGTTAAACTGTTAGTTCCCTTCCTGAACAATCATTTACGTAGACTATTAGCGATGAATAAAGCTCCTGTTCTTCAAAACCGGCTATAAAAGTTCAGAAACAATTACGATGATATAGCCGCACGGAGTGGGTGCTTTGTTTGAGGTGATGTGTCACGGATTGTGCAGCCCCTCCCGCCGGAGATTCGAGTCCTCCGTCGGGCATGGGCGTGTGTGTGTGTGTGTGCTGCTCTTAGCATAAGTTAGTTTGCATTAGTTTAAGTAGTGTGTAATAGGGACCGATGACCCCAGCAGTTTGGTCCCTTAGGAATTCACACGCATTTGAACATTTACGATATATAGTGGGTTGGCGGAGAAAGAAGCTGAACTAGCTTTCGCACTACTACTCTGTTAGCAAGAAGTATAAATGGAAGAAACGCAGTAGTGCTCTGAGATCCTCGCTATCACCGCAAGTGACAGATAGTCGGTAATTTTCTAACAGTGTTCAGTGCATCGATAACTTACGAGCGTGGAAGGGACTAAGAATAAGTACGAGAAATCCACAAGTAACTCATTAATGTTACAAAACAAAATGGGAATAACGAAAGTTAAAAATCAGGAATAACATGCTCTTGGTAGAAGTAGGAACACGAGAAAGGAAACAGTAACATATTGACACTTTTTTCAAAATCAATTTGTCTTTATTTTAAAACGTAAGGAATTCATAAGTTTTCTTCTAAGTACTCTTCCATCTTTGTCAAATGACTGTTATGTCGCTGCTGCTGCCGTCATTATATAGCCGCGCTACAGACTATGACGTCACTGGTGTGTAGTCCAGAGCCATATGAAGTAATGTTTTGTTTGCAAGAGCACCGCGAACGTTTCAACTTCCCGATGGCTGGATCCCAAGCTGTGCTTAGCTGCAGACCGCTATCTTTATTTAGGGTGTAGCCAGTATATTTTATGTCGACAGCTGATTTTATAACGCTATCCCAGATACAATTTGTCCGATTTATAAGATATGTCTCGTCGAGTTCATTCGGTGTCCGTTTTCCAGAGCATATTCTGCTACCTCTTATTGAGGCGAAACAAGCACAGTATCTTTGTAAGTTATACAGAGGCGACCGAGTGTGCAAGTTCTCAGCCGGCCGCTCTGGTCGAGCCGTTCTAGGCGCTTCAGTCTGGAACCACGCGGCTGCTACGGTCGCAGATCGAATCCTGCCTCGGGCATGGATCTGTGTGATGTCCTTAGGTTAGTTAGGTTTAAGTAGCTCTGAGTCTAGGGGAGTGACGACCTCAGATGTTGTCCCATAATGCTCGGAAGCTTTTTTTTTCAGTTTACTACCACTACTGCCACCCCAGTTTACTACTACTAGTGCCACGTCATCATAACACACCTGTACCTGTGCTTAACATACAAAGGACTGCAGCAAAATCTAAGAGTCAAATTAAAAATTATAATAACTTATCCAAACTTCAGTACATTAATGATAACATTGAGAAGTCTCAGAACGATCAAATGAATATGTTTCGCTAAATAACTAAATATATTATTTTAAGAAAAAATTAGGGACGCGTAATAATGGACTAGAAAAGCTGAAAACTGCTCAGAATCTGCAAATGTATGTCACAATCCAAATTTACAAGTCTTAACTTGATCAGAGCAATACTTTGGTCAAAATCGGCGTTTTGACGAAAAACTGAAGGCGCTAAATATTAGACTGAGGAAGGTGAAAATTCTTATAGACCCTCAGTTTGATCTAAAAACCTTATATCTATGACACTAATAAGCTATCTCTAATAGTTTCCAAGTTTCCAGAATAAAATTTTCACTCTGCAGCGGAGTGTGCGCTGATATGAAACAACTGGTGGAGCACTTGCCCGCGAAAGGCAAAAGTCCCGAGTTCGAGTCTCGGTCCGGCACAGAGTTTTAATCTGCCAGGAAGTTTCAGTTCCCAAGTTATTTACTAAAAACCAAATTACGAACAAAAACGTCTTATTCATGGTAGATTAAGTATCATCTGAACTTGTGATAGAAATCTCTCATTACAGCAGTTGATTACGTTCATTAAGTAACACAGATGTTACAAGTTTCAAGACTATTATCAACAACAATCATCACAAGGAATCTTAAGGAGGCAGTTCAGAGGTCCTGTTCCACTGTCTGCTCTGTTCTAAAAATTCTAGTCGACAGAGTTTAAACCTAGTCGAGCTAAAACTTCTTCAGTAACTAAAGGAAACTTAACTCTATGTATATGAAAATTAAGAAGGTTGTAAACCATTAAACCGCAGTGATATTAAGACATGTCGGATAAGGGGGCATTTAGACGCTGCTACCCTGTACCTACGGCGGTTGAGAGTAGATTTCCCGTTCGTCGGTCCGCTGCGCCTATTAGAGAGGCAGTAGAAAGAGACACTTCGCGCTGAGATACGAATCTGTCCGCGTCATCCAACGCCCGCGCGCGCTGTGCCTCCAAAAACGTCACAGCAGAGCATCTATCTAAAGCGTTTTTGGTAAAACTGGGAAGTGAACTCTTGAGGACTGTACACCATCCTGTATCGCTTAGATTTCACTAAAGTAACTGCTTACGTACCGCCCGTAATGTTGACAAAACTGTGTGGCAAGTGGCGAGATTATTTTCCACTTTCAAGGCGAGATATTAACTATAAGTGATTAGAAGTCAGAGTGATAGACAATTTTACTTGGAACTTCCTGTCGATGTGCCCTCTGAACAGTTAATAGTTGAACAGTTAATAGTGCTGTTTCCAGTAGAGACGTTATTATTATTATTATTATTATTATTATTACTGATAGCGGGAATATTATTACATTTTGTGCGTGTACTTTTACTGTATATATCAATCAGTTAAAACTCAGAACTTTTATTTATAGTCATTGTTTCTGATCCTGCTGAGTAAATAGCAAGTAGGAACATGTTCTTTCAGTGAACACAACGAGTAATGTGGACTTACGAACCGGAAATTGTGGTCAGAATGTCCTCCATAGCTTTCTGGCTGACCGCGTTTTGTAAACGCCGAAGGTAGGTCTAAAGCACGGACAGACAATTTAAGAATGCTTCCATGAACGACATAACAGAAGTAGCTACCGTCTGAGTATTTACCCATCGCCCCACATAATGCCTCGGGGTACCGCAGGCGGACAAACCGCTCGTGTCTTATACGGCGCTGTTCGGTGACGCGCAGTTTGGGAAGGGGGGAAGTTTTGGAACATCCACTCACTGCCAGGATATGACCCACAGTGATAACCACCTTTTTAGCAAATTGGGGAATCTCTTACGGAAGGCACTGTGGGAATGACAAAGAACTGAAATAGGATGTTAGTGGCTGGTTCAACGATTTGGTGGCAATTGAGTATATAGATGACATATTAAAGATTCTGCAGTGCTATGACAGATGTTTAAATGTGAAAAGCGACTAAGTAGAAAAATAGATAAAAAACCAAAATATGCTGTAAAACAATCAACTTTCATTATCCTGAATAAACACAGACGTAGAAACAAACTTTCATCACTTTTGGAATGGTCTTTGTACATACGGAAGACACGATGTGTAAAGGAGATACAGATATGGAAGGCACCTTCAGGAAAGCCAAAATATCGGTAAATAAACAAAAATAACGTTCGTTAAATAATTCTTATTAGCTTACGAAACGTCGTTAAGAAAACCTCTGCGTGAAGGCTCTATTTTCAGTCAACACGAGGGGAAAGTGAAAGGTTCCATACGTGAAACAAAGAAGATATTGGTATCAATACAAATAAAACAGTTTTCTTATGTTAGTTCATCTTGGGCTACGATCATTAAGTGGTTTGCTATACAGGATGGTCCATTGATAGTGACCGGGTCAAATATCTCACGAAATAAGCATCAAACGAAAAAACTACAAAGAACGAAACTCGTCTAGCTTGAAGGGGGAAACCAGATGGCGCTATGGTTGGCCCGCTAGATGGCGCTGCCATAGGTCAGACGGATATCAACTGCGTTTTTCTAAATAAGAACCTCAATTTTTTTTACATATTTGTGTTGTACGTAGTACTGTAGGCAACATCTGTCTAACCTTTAGTGATATATGCTTCTAAATCCTTACATTTGTCCTGTAGCCATTACCAGTTGGCTATTTTGTTCTTCCTGTCGATCTCATTTTTCTAATGTTTGTGTTTACTTTCGCCTGCTTCATTTATTGCATTTTTATATTTTCTTCTTTCATCCATTAAATTCAATGTCTCTTGTGTTACCCAAGGATTTCTACTAGCCCTCGTCTTTTCGTCTTTTTACTTACTTGATCCTCTGCTGGCTTCACTGTTTCATCCCTCAAAGCTACCGATTCTTCTTCTACTGTATTCCTTTCCCTTTTTCTTGTCAGTCGTTTCCCAATGCTCCCTCTGAAACTCTCTAGAACCTCTGATTCTTTGAGTTTATCCAAGTCGCATCTCCTTATATTCCTGCCTTTTTGCTGTTTCTTCAGTTTTAATCTGCAGTTCATAACCAATCAGAAGAAAAGGCTTGAATTTGAAAAAATCTTCCCTGTAATGCGAAGCACGAACAGTCCTACCACCAAATAATGTAGGCCCCGATGAATTAAAGTAATAAATAAATTTTTTCTGTGTTCTTCGCACCTGCACATGAAGATGTTTTGTCAATAGATAAATGGAGGAATATAAAATACTATTTGAACATCTACCCTGTTCACCAAATTAGGCAGCCTCTACCTTCCAACCACTTCTAAAGAAACTGGTGGGTGAAAAATGTCTTGAGTCCAACGATATGTTTCGAGTCCATTGATGTGATTAGGACACCAGCTGGTGAGTAGGTACACAGTTCGAATAATTTTACGAATCTTATCTAAAGGGGGGAATCCAGTCACTAGACAAAGCGCTTCGGCGCACAAAGAGACGAAGTTCATATGGCCTAAATAAACAATCATCCATTGCTAGGACAAGATATTTTCTTCCTGATTTCATTGGTGCAAAAGATATATTTCCTGTAGCTCTGGCGACGTACAGAGGGGTTTTGTAGTGGTGAACGCAGCCAGCCATATACCATGTCTGGTCCAGATATACATTTTATAGAAAAAATTCATTTCCAGAATTGATTCTAATGTGAGTAAAACATACACATACACAAACAAACACACACACACACACACACACACACACACACACACACACACACACTTGGTATCATTTCAGCGGCAGAAACGCGCCGATGCACGTGCTGCGTTGTTTCCTTTACATTTCCAAATGCTACCTTCCCATAAATCATACTTAATTTGGGGAAGTGTGCTGTACTGCAGTGCAGTTGGTCGGAGGAAGGAAGAGGAACCAGCCACGATATCCCAAGAGAATACTACACTGCACTGTAAGATCCGTGACATATGACCACCTCTCCAGCAGTTACAATTAATATCTGTCTTACCATTTGTTTGGTGCTGTCCTACACAACTTCCTTTCCGGTGCCGATCTCTCCAACTCAGAATTGCACTTGCATCCTACGACCTGAATTATATGTTGGATATATTCCATATCTGTCTCCCCTAACTGTTTTTGTCCTCTATGGATCCCTCTAGTAAGTGACGTCTTAACAAATGTGCTATCATGTTGTCCCTTCTTCTAGTCGGTGATGTCATGTTTTTCTTTCTACGCCGTTTCAGCGGAATTCTCTCTCATTTCTAATTTTATCAGTCCACTTAGTTTTTAGAATCTTTCTGTAACATCTCATACACTTCGATTCTCCCCCTTCCGGTTTTCCCACAGCCCAAGGTTCACTTCCATACAATGCTGACCTTCGGACACACATTCTCAGAAATTCTTTCATCAGTTTAAGCTCAATATTTGACACTCCCAGACATTTCTTGGCCACGAACGTTTCTCTGCCTGTGCTAACCTGGATTTTATACAATTCTCGCCTTGCAACACGCGATTTTGTTTCCAAGAAAGAAGAATACCTTAATTTTGTATTGTATGTAACCTCAAATTTCAGTGTCAAATTTTTCGCTAGCGTCATTTCTATTAGTTCTCCTTATTTCCGTTTCCTTCCTCCTCTTAATCCTTCCTCTAAATTCATGTTATGCATCAGTTTGTTCATCTCATTCAACACGTCCTGTAATTACTCCATACTTTCCCTGGGGAAAGTAATAACATCAGCGATTCTTATCGTTGATGTCCTTTCACCCAGAGGTTGAATACCACTCATCGACCTTTCTTCTATTTCCGTCATTGCTTCTCCGACGTGCAAGTTGAACAATCATGGAGGAACACTGCATTCTTGTCTTTCGTTGAATCTTTTTGTATTATACTATTCCTACTGTAGTATAAGCGTAATTGTTACTGTAGTTTATTATACGGCCGAATCTTACAGCTGTATATTATTTTTATTGCAGTATATTGTAAGAATAATTCTTATTGTTGTATATTACACGGCAGAAAAGAAGGGGAAACGACAGCCGTAATTTTTTCCGAGGGCATGTAGCTCTACCTGATGGTTAAATGATGATGATATCCTCTTGGATAAAATATTCCGGAAGTAAAATTGTCTGTCATTCGAATCTCCGGACGGGGACATCGTCATCAGGAGAAACAAAACTGGTGTTCTACGGATCCGAGAGTGGAATGTCAGATCCTTTAATCGGGCAGGTATGTTAGAAAGTTTAAAAAGTGAAATGGATAGATTACAGTCAAATACAGCGGAAATTAGTGGATTTCGGTTGCAGGAGGAACAGGACTTCTCGTTAGGTGAAAACAGGGCAATAAATAGAAAATCAAATACGAATAATACAGGAGTAGGTTTAATAACGAATGAAACATAGGACGGCGGATAAGCAATTGTGAACAGCATAGTGAACGCATTATTGTAGCCAAGATAGACTTGAAGCCCACACCCACCACAGCCGTACAAGTTCGTATGCCAACTAGCTCCGCAGATGAGGAGGAGATTGTGGAAATGTATGATGATATACAAGAAATTATTCAGATAGTTAAGAGAGACGTTACTTTAACAGTTATGGGGGACTGGAATTCGATAGCACGAGAAGTAAGAGAAGAAAACGTAGTAGGGCAGTATGGACTGAGGGAAAGGAATGAAAGAGGAATCCGCCTTGTAGAATTTTGCACAGAGCATAATTTAATCATAGCTAACACTTGGCTTAAGAATTATGAAAGAAGGTCGTATACGTGAAAGAGACCTGGAGAAAGCGGAAGGTTTCAGATTGATCATATTATGGTAAGAAAGATATCTCGGAACTAGGTTTTTAATTGTAAGACATTTCGACATACAGAAGTGCACTTTGACCCTTATAGAAATGACGTTAGCGAAAAATTTGACACTGAAATTTGAGGTTACATAGAATACAAAATTAAGGTATTCTTCTATCTTGGAAACAAAATCGCGTGTTGCAAGGCGAGAATTGTATAAAATCCAGGTTAGCACAGGCAGAGAAACGTTCGTGGCCAAGAAATGTCTGGGAGTGTCAAATATTGAGCTTAAACTGATGAAAGAATTTCTGAGAATGTGTGTCAGAAGGTCAGCATTGTATGGAAGTGAACCTTGGGCTGTGGGAAAACCGGAAGGGGGAGAATCGAAGTGTATGAGATGTTACAGAAAGATTCTAAAAACTAAGTGGACTGATAAAATTAGAAATGAGAGAGAATTCCGCTGAAACGGCGTAGAAAGAAAAACATGACATCACCGACTAGAAGAAGGGACAACATGATAGCACATTTGTTAAGACGTCACTTACTAGAGGGATCCATAGAGGACAAAAACAGTTAGGGGAGACAGATATGGAATATATCCAACATATAATTCAGGTCGTAGGATGCAAGTGCAATTCTGAGTTGGAGAGATCGGCACCGGAAAGGAAGTTGTGTAGGGCAGCACCAAACAAATGGTAAGACAGATATTAATTGTAACTGCTGGAGAGGTGGTCATATGTCACGGATCTTACAGTGCAGTGCAGTATTCTCTTGGGATATCGTGGCTGGTTCCTTTTCCTTCCTCCGACCAACTGCACTGCAGTACAGCACACTTCCCCAAATTAAGTATGATTTATGGGAAGGTAGCATTTGGAAATGTAAAGGAAACAACACAGCACGTAGATCGGCATGTTTCTGCCGCTGAAATGATACCAAGTGTGTGTGTGTGTGTGTGTGTGTGTGTGTGTGTGTGTATGTGTGTGTGTGTGTTTGTTTGTGTATGTGTATGCTTTACTCACATTAGAATCAATTCTGGAAATGAATTTTTTCTATAAAATGTATATCTGGACCAGACATGGTATATGGCTGGCTGCGTTCACCACTACAAAACCCCTCTGTACGTCGCCAGAGCTACAGGAAATATATCTTTTGCACCAATGAAATCAGGAAGAAAATATCTTGTCCTAGCAATGGATGATTGTTTATTTAGGCCATGTGAACTTCGGGTCTTTGTGCGCCGAAGCGCTTTGTCTAGTGACTGGATTCCCCCCTTTAGATAAGATTCGTAAAATTATTCGAACTGTGTACCTACTCACCAGCTGGTGTCCTAATCACATCAATGGACGCGAATCATATCGTTGGACTCAAAACATTTTTCACCCACCAGTTTCTTTAGAAGTGGTTGGAAGGTAGAGGCTGCCTAATTTGGTGAACAGGGTAGATGTTCAAATAGTATTTTATATTCCTCCATTTATCTATTGACAAAACATCTTCATGTGCAGGTGCGAAGAACACAGAAAAAATTTATTTATTACTTTAATTCATCAGGGCCTACATTATTTGGTGGTAGGACTGTTCGTGCTTCGCATTACAGGGAAGATTTTTTCAAATTCAAGCCTTTTCTTCTGATTTTGTTTGTTTGTAAGAGCTGAATGTTAAATAGTTTCCTGGGACGATTCGCAGGTCGTGAAATGGCGGAGGCGCCTGAGGCCCCGAGGGGTGTAGAAGTAGTGTGCCTGTTGGGGCAGAGGTGGTGTTTTCGCAGTGCATTTCAGAAGTCGAGAGAAGGGGATCCTTCGTGATCAACCAAGTCAGTCCTTGTGGTATGGAAAATGATGAAAATACGAAAGTACTTTCCTGTAAGTGTTTGTGCACAGGATTATTCAAAACTATGTTGAGAAAGTTTTTTGTGCTGTGCTCGCACCGTTAGTCCCACGGCAGACGTCCAGTCTACAGTCCAGTGCGGTCCACACTCGTCCTAAGGTGACCACATAGATATCAGCCACAGCTGCCTTCATACGTTCTCGTAAATCAGCGGTTTCATGTGGAGGTGGGAGAATGAAGGCTGTGCCAAACCTCCACAGGTAAAAATCACACCCTATCGGGTCCAGAGAATGTGGGTTCCATGCCAGCAACTGAAGACTGTCAGCAGATGCACGACCGGTTCACCGTCCTAGTTGCTCAGTTTCCAAAAACTCACGAACATCGTTGTGAAAGCACAATGGAGCACCATCCTGTTGAAACATGAAATTATTACTGTCTTCTTGCAGTTTCGGCATGAACCATCAAAACTGACTTCTCCGTTGGCGTGACACACTATTGTCGGTGATCGCTGTAACAAAAACAACTTCTCGTGTATCAAGATCATTTTGAATAACGCTGTATTTCGGGTTGAGTCATCCAGTTTTTTAGGCGAGTGTTCCCATGGGCGAAACGTATACACAGAGGTCTGTGCTCAGGTTGCAGAGGCAAGGAGCTAGCAAGGCGGTGGAATTTGTTCAACGAGACAGACTTGACAACGCTTAAATGAAGGAAACAGCTGTCATCCGTTCCCATGGTAATTTGTGTGTATGCGTCATTGCGAGTCTTTTGAGTTCTTGACGATAGGTTGTATTCCTGTTTTGTAGTTGTGGAGAGTAGTGGCGGAAGTTGTTAGAAACCAGCTGGAGGAGTTGTGTGAACTGTTAGCGACGTATATTTTCCAGTCCAGTGCTCGGGTCTTGGAATCCTACAGACAGCAGTTAAGTAGATACAGAGCTTCAATTATTATTGACCTTGGAACTGTTTGACCCAGTATCAAGTCTAGGATGACTTCTGTTGTTTAAGTTTATTTTACACGTTTAACAGTGCAGAGAAGGAGTCTGTGACCGCCAATACGCTTTTCCGATCAAACCTGTGGAGCAGTACGTCGCGTGATTATTTGTCTCGTGCCCGATACGTTGCTAACAATATTTGGATTCCAGCCGCGGCATCGAGTGTGATTTCGAGTGACACTGTGGAAAGTCCGAGGCATCGACGAAAGGTGCGTTTCGTAATTACATCACAGGTGTTGTTTCATGTATTTGGTAATGGTACCGGCAAATAAGTACTGTAGCTAATGACCCTCACAGGCCAATTCAGGATCAACTACCAGAAGTCACTTCACAATAGGACCGTCGTCTGACCTCAACTACAGGATTTATGCACAGTTTTCTCCCGCCGAACGACGGTTCTGGCGCCTGTATACCTGTGGCTGGATACAAAGTGGCTCAGGTTTAAAACCACGGATGGAATGGTGTAGCCTCATTCGGTCGGTTCACGCGGATGTTGGCTGGAAGATACACGGCCAAAACATCACGTGAAGACGTAGGGTTTGTGCTATTGTACGCCCGTAATTCGTGCATCACAACATACGTGTCGTGTCTGTATGATTCTGCGATTAGCTGGTCAATCCAGGCTGGGATATCAACATATCATCGATATATCATTAGGAGCTGTAGTGTAGGGACGAGTTTATTGAAAAAAGCGCAAAATTTTCTTTTTCATACATTCCTAGCCACATTTAAATTCAGCCGAATGCTCTGCGTAAGAGAGAGAAAGAGAGAGAGAGAGAGAGAGAGAAAAAGAGAGAGAGAGAGAGACATAGTCACATGATCATAGGTTAAGAACGCTACCCTCAGGAAGAGAAAAGGGCACAAAGGAATAGTTAAGATTATAGGAGGGATGGAACTTTAATAGTGGCAACTATTTATTTACAGCTCGTACAAAATAGATACGTGTTTCAAAGTTTTACTGACATTCAAAGTAGTCATCAGCATTGTGTATAGCTCGTTGCCAGCGATGTGGAAGTCGTAGGATACTCTTAGCAGTGCCAGTTGTGTTGACAGCTCGAGCGGCGCGGTTTATTGCCCGACGAATTTGTAGCAGTTCTGCAGCGAGTGCCGTGAAGTGTTTCCTTCAGTTAAGAAATCGAGTTGAACTCACGAGGGCTTAAGTCAGGGGAGTGCAGTAGGTGGTATAGCACTTAGCAGCCCCATCAGGCAAACAAATCAGAACCAGCTTGCACTGTACGTGCTTGAGCATTGTCCTGCAAAATGATGGTCAGGTCCTGCGGAAAGTGTCATCACTTCTGTCTCTATGCTGTTCATTTTTGGAACACAACTTACGACCAGCTTAGAGACAGAAGTGATGATACTTTCTACAGGATCTGACCATCATTTTGCAGGACAGTGCTCAAGCACGTACAGTGGAAGCTGTTACTGATTTGTTTGACTGATGGGGTTGCTAAGTGCTATACCACCTACTACACTCCCCTGACTTAAGCCCTCGTAAGTTCAGCTCGATTTCTAAACTGAAGGAAACACTCCACCGCATTCACTTCAGAACTGCTACAAATTCATCGGGCAATAAAGCGCGCCGCTCGAACTGTCAACACAACTGGCACTGCTAAGAGTATCCTAAGACTCTCACCTCGCTGGAAACGGGTTATACACAATGCTAGTGTCTACTTAGAATGTCAGTAAAACTTTGAAACACGTATCTATTTTGTACGAGCATATAAATAAATAGTTGCCACTATTACAGTTCCAGCGCTCGTATATTGCTAGAAATGCCATGTAAGGAAAGGAATAAAATAAAGTAATAAACTTCATGTAGCCGCAATCCTAGGAGACACATTCCAATGCAGCCCCATTTCAGTGCTTTGTGTATCAAACAGCGTTACATTTGACCTCACTGGTCGAAGTGGCATTCTCACATCAGAAAACTCACCGGAACCCTAAATTCGGACTTTCACAGCAAGAGATCTCGAAAAAATAATGTTTGTACATAGTCGTCTTAAATATGCCTGGTACCACCGCTTACGGATAATTTGTTTCAGGGAGAGACGAATGTTAAATATATATAATGATGTTTTGGCAATGCTGCTTGATGTAAGTACAGTGGATACTAGGGAATGCGTGAAAGCATTCTTTAAAACTACGGAGGGGAAACTCTTTGCTAGCAGCAAGTTACTCTACACTTACAGAATGTAGTGGCCGGAATTTGCGTGGTTCTCTGGCACCGCCTTGCGTTTCTGCTCGGCGTCAGTGGGCGACTCACGTATCAGCGAGCCAGCGGCTTTACGACGCCTGTCCTGTAGCACGGACGGTCTCGCCAGCCGTCATACAGAGGTTCCTGCTGCCACGGCTTGTCTCTTTATGCCACCCCTGCGTTCTTGGAATATTCAGCGGCAAGCGGAACGTCACAAGTCTTCGCCTCCTGCTAGCCCACACGTCATGGTTACGCAAACGTACCTTCTTGGCGCGCTAAGACATTTTCGCAGTGTTGCATGCCAACCTTCTACAGGGCAGCAAAACGGTTAAATTTTTCAAAGTCCCGGAGAGAAGCTACTTCGCTACATTACGACAATGACGACACGAAGCGGCCGCAATGAAAACATTTCGCCACCCACACTGGGGTCAGGGCGAAACACAACATCGGCGTTGCTGGCGAGCCAGACAGCAGACTTCAGCGGAATGTAGTCGATCAGAGCAACCAAACAGGGTCACGTTACCTTCAGTGTGTGACGAAAGAAAGTTTAAGGCGAATGCAACAAACGGTATCAAGAGCTTTTACGAACCAGCTCTATACTATAACAAACTTGTTAAGCAAGCACGACAGGAGAAAAACCGCTGATACGTTCGTAATAACAAGCCCTATGCGGTCATGACAACTGACGTCGGGTAAACTTTAGCAAATACTTCACTCCATAAATACCCCAGTAGATTAGCTCGTAAGGGAGCCGGTCAGACGGATCGATGACATAAATGACGTTAGCACTCGATTTCCTGATCGGAGCGAAGTGATGTGTGGGACAAGTCTGTTGTAGATTTCCTACACGCTACGGACAACCACAGCGGCTACTGAAAGAGATGGCAACCTCGCCATAATCCCCAGTCGCAGAGTTCAACACCACAGTGTGCCTCTGTAGCAGATGAGAGGACATGGAGGTCTTTACTTCCCACTAGGATCAGACACCAGCATTCCTGACATTCTGGCGACCTGAACAGGGCCTACCTGGACGGCAAGCCAATATCGTCGAATTGCACGGCTACACGACATCCGTCATAGATGTAAGACAGACGACGAAGGAGGGTGGTGAGCGGCAGGCAACACAGCACTTCTCAAGTCACGCCGCCGCCACTCACTGCCGCGACGTCGCAGTACAGCCGGTGCTGGGGCCATCGCAAGCGGCGACCGCCAGTGCAGTGGCCGGCTGGAAAGAAATGTGCGGTGTCTGCTGCCTTGAGCGGCCCGAAGGCCACCGACGACGCGATTCCTCAGCGCTCATTGACAGACTATGCCAACAAGTCAAGACGCTACCTGTATTTTTACAGAAATACAAAACTAATTCTGAATCTTTTTTCACTGCGCCTACTTGCGACCACAGGTCACGACGATCCTTCCGAGGAAAACCGGCAAGGAGCGAACAGGCAAAAGGACTCTTGACACAGAACCAACTCTACTTACGCCCTCCCGATAGTTGCCTCTTGCAGCTGTTTGAAATAAAGCCACTTTTAATTGCTAAACTTATTTGAGAAAAGACATGGGAAGGCGCTGGATGTGAAGTTAATGGCGAGTGGCTCCAGCACGACCCCACAAAAATGCAGAGTCACTTCGAACCATGGACTCTAAAAGGGTGGGAATCGTTATAGAGAGTCATGGGTCAGCCGGAAACTGTGACCGAGCGGTTCTAGGCGCTTCGGTCCGTAACCGCGCTGCTGCTACGGTCACAGGTTCGAATCCTGCCTCGGTCATGGATGTGTGTGATGTCCTTAGGTTAGTTAGGTTTAAGTAGTTCTAAGTCTAGGGGACTGATGACCTCAGATGTTAAGTCCCATAATACTTAGAGCCATTTCAACCATTTGATTTGAGTCATGGGCCCACGCATCTTGCAGTGATACACATTAACGTTCTTGCTAATAAACATGCTGAAAGACACATTCCATCTCGTTTACACTGTTTCTATTGTGATCTTCAGTCCGAAGACTTGTTTGATTCAGCTCTCCACGCTAGTACGTTCTGACCAAGTTTATTCACCTCCGAATAACCACTGAAAACTACGTACATTTAAACTTTATTCGTCCCTTAGTCTTCCTCTACAACTTTTACCACCAAACCGCGCTCCATTACCAAATTAAT
Source organism: Schistocerca serialis cubense (assembly GCF_023864345.2). Classification (NCBI taxonomy): domain Eukaryota; kingdom Metazoa; phylum Arthropoda; class Insecta; order Orthoptera; family Acrididae; genus Schistocerca; species Schistocerca serialis. The sequence continues at coordinate 185,137,560 of NC_064646.1, read as the reverse complement.
CATTCCTTGATGCCTCTGGTTGTCTCCTACCAATCGGTACGTCGCAAGTTTTCCTTATCCCTAGTTCTATTCAGCACCTCCTCATTAGTTACTCGACCTCTCCATATAATCTTCACCATTCTTCTGTAGTACCACATTTCAAAAGCTTCTGTACTTTCGTGTCTGAACTGCTTATCGTCATTTACTAGTGTCAAATTATAGGAACTACTAACAACACAAAAATATCCAGGAGTATCTACCCGGATCACACTAAAGCAGACAGCTCGTATAAAACTAATTGCTGAAACCCAGTTGCCATCTTTGGAGTCAGGACCTGCATAAGAGGCAGCTTGATGCCCTAGTTAAACTGACATAAGTATTGCTCCTTAGACTGAGATCATTTCTAAGTTCATTTGATTCTACTTTGTATTCAATACCTGTATCTTAAGTTTTTTATAAAGTGACGGCCCTGCCATTTTGCTAGATGACATCGGATTGTGCTTTCTGACAATGTAAGGTTGTTTTATGAGATTGAGTAAGGGCAGGATTCTCGCGGTAAATTTGTAATTTATATCTATCTTTTTGAAGAGCAATATATTAGTTGTTAATAGCACATGTTTCACAATCATTTACAGGCAGAACATTTCCTTTATTCATGTTGTCCTTAATACGCTGAACACAGGGTGCCACCAAACTGATGACACCAAAGGGCGAGCGAACATCCCAAAGATGTTCGGGCTCACATGCGGTTCCTCTTCGTCGAAATAATCTTGGCACAAACTCGTCTAGGGGTTGACTCGCATGTGTCGCACTACACGCCCTAAATTAGACACATGTGACGCTTTGGTTAAATTGTCTGGCTGATGGCAAGTTTGCGAAATTGTACGAAACAATGTTAATGCAACATTTAATAACAGTAATAATAATATTGGGAACCAAATTAACGACCCATAATTGATGTAGTCCACACAGCTACGATTTGGTTAGAATAAGGTTTATTCAGAAAGAAAACTAATATCGAAAGTGGTCGTACTTAGAATTAATATTACGCTCGAGCGCATATTCATTTGACACAGTTAAGTCATTTACAATCTCATCGCGAAACACAAGCCCATTACTCCACCTTGATATTTACACGAAAAGTTAGAGTTCACACCAGGCACGCAGCTAGTCACCGCTCAGAGACTAAGTCCCGCGATACCACACAACGCGAAATTTTCAAAGTCGTTTCACTTCCTAGCTGCCTAAAGACCGACTGTCCGCTTTTTCTTCCCAGTCCGAACTGTCCCTTTGGTGTCTCCAGCCGAACTGCCCTCTGCCCGTCCCCGGCCGCGTTTCCAGCGCGCCGTACATCGCTCAACTGACTACGGCTGTTCCCTTTTCTGAAGCCGTCCATCTGACTGGCTACAGCTTATTTTACACTATTTTACATTTTAACATATTTAAATAATCAAAGCTTGACCACTTTCACGTTTTAAATAAAGTAACAATAATATCCATTACATAATAAACGTTAAATTCTTTTACATAAAACCAATACAATTTCATTCTTAGCTTTGAATGCGACGGCCAGTAGCCTTGCACCAATGTGCTTCCTGATAAATAAAGAAAGAACAAAAGTATCTATTATGCACCAAACTTTACAACAAATATTGTATTACCTAATGATTCAATAGGGTCTCATGCTCTCATCGTTCAATGTGTTTTGGGTGGAGAAAATGATGATCTGATGCTTAACAGAATATACTGATAATTTAAATTTACTATATCTTTTAAACAAATAAAGTTACAGTGTTCATATTTACCACATCTGTCATTTTAATGATGTGACCCTATATGAAATGTCGATCGTTAAGATCGACCAAAGGGTTCAGATTTTAGCCTACAGGTCTTTGTTATAAAACTTGTGAATTTCACTTTAACAGTAAATCCTAAACTATTACAGATATGATCAATATTGAAGTTTGGTGTTTCACAATCATTTACAGACAGAGCATTTCCTTTATTCATGTTGTCCCTAATACGATGAACACAGGGTGGCGCTATATTGACAGTTTAAGGTTAGACGATGTGCATTGCTGTTGGTACACATCAGACTGCTACGAGTGGTAACACTGTGTCACAGAATCATTTTCATTTTACGTACAGTGCTTAGCCGTTGGATTTAATGTGAACACATGAGTACATAACTGGGGAAACAGCACCACGTCGCTACAAGCGTGAAGCTAACGCAAATTGGTAGCACCTGTTGCTTTCATGAATCTATATACTTACGTATTCTATCCTATGCTAAGACATGCAAGCTTTTTATTGCCTGTTATGCTCAATTATGTGAAAGTGTGTTCTGTGTAAGTACTTTTGAAGCATTTTTAAGAGCCAGACTACGTTAGTAATTCTTTCATGGGCATAATAATTTTTCATTCCCATATCTGTGTAGTGTCAGGTCTACCTCTGAAAGTGACGAATGGTTGAACAAAAACAAACACACCGTTCAAATTTTCTACGTTACTTTTAACATGCACACATCACATTACTGTACAGTTGAAAAAATATGCAATTTGCCTGTAGGCTATTGTTTTGTGTCCACGTATAGTAAGTTTCATCATCACCATCACCGAGCCAAGGTGCGGCTGTATACACATGTCTTTCATGAAATCTAAACAAAAGAAACGTTTTTCTTGTGGCGCATTGGTTTCGCGTGCGCGAGAGCGCAACGAGGATGCTCATCCAGCTTCAGTAATAGCCGCTACAGGAGAGCCATTGGGCATCATGGAGAGGTTTACTGTTGAAATTATGAGAGCGAAAGTTCCATGTGGCATCAGAAAGCACATAACTTTTCCCCACTTCCATCTCACGAAATGAACATGATGGAAAAATAAGATTAATGTTAACTGATAAAGAATCGTACCGACAATCGCTCTTTCCTCGCAATGTTTGCGAATGGTGCAGGGATACAGGATAGACAAAGGTGGGGTCCAAACAGCCGTGCAGTGGTCGAAATGGGACTCACATTCTGAGCACCAAACTGCTGAATTCTAACAACCGAATATGGTTTGCAGGTAGAACGGTTTGATATTTGAAGCATCTTACTGGTTTAATGAACACTGTAGACATGCCAGAACAATATCAATGTACACAGGTCGTGCAGGTTAGCGAACTTCATCGCGGTCGTATTGCGAGGCTGCAAGAAGTGGGATGGCCCTTCAGAACGATCACCCAACTTATTGGATCAGCTACGTATCCCTATTGCTGCTGGCAGTCGCGGGAAGGTACATAGGTTCTTCGTTCTTGTTCAAGACTGTAGTGGCCTACACATCGCGACCGTACGTCCACGTCAGACGAGCAACCAATGTTGACCGCAGCACGGTCTGGAACCAATGTCGCATTGTGGGTGTCAAACAGACATCTCAAAAACCAAGTGCTGGAAGACGGCTTGTCGGATTCCCTCTCACCGCGCAGCGCGCCTTCTGTGGCAGATAGCACGATGCAACTGCAGAGACGAGTAGTGCAAGTTTCCTCTTAGGAGAACAGATTCTGCTTTGGCGTCAGACCCTCTCGTTTACGCTTGCTGTGTGGAATAGGAGAGCGGCATGTACCAGACAAAACCCGGCAGCGGCATACAAGACGTACACTGAGGTGAAAAGAAGTCATCGGATAGCGCTATGCCAATATACAGAGGTGGTAATATCGCGTTCAAAAGGTATAAAGAGCAGTGTATTGGCGGAGCTGTCATTTGTACTTAGGTGATTCCTGGGAAAAGGTTTCTGACGTGATTGTGACGGGAATTAACAGATTCTGAACAGGGAATGGCAGTTGGAGCTGCAAGCAAGTGACATTCCATTTCGGAAATCGTTAAGAAATCCAATATTCCGAGATTGACAGTGTCAAGAATGTGCCGAGAATACCAAATTTTAGGCATTACCTCTCACCATGGACAGCGCTACGGCCGAGGGCTTCACTTAACGACCGAGAGCAGCGGTGTTTCCGTAGAGTTGTCGACGTTAAGAGACAAGCCAAACCGCGCGAAACAACGTCAGAAGTCGATGTGGCAAGTACGACGAAGGTGTCCATTGGGGCAGTGAGGCGAAATTTTGGCGTTAAAGATCTATGGCAGCAAACGACCAACGCGAGTAGCTTCGCTAACAACACACCATAGCCTGCAGCGCCTCTTCTGGGCTCGTGACCTTGTCGGTTGGATCCTAGACGGCTGAAAGCTGTGACCTGATCAGTGGCGGATACAGAAAGGGAGGGGGTGCTGAAGATATCTTGAGCTACCTTTACTTTTACGGTAATAAAAAAATGATCAACTCATATGCAAAGTTTAGGAAAGTTTTATTTAAACTGATTATACACATATACAACGCCATCTTCTGATATAAAAAAGGTACAATTGTCGTTGTCTTCCTTAAATGATGAATTCTATATGTCTATTCTTCCTGGAAAATTGGTTAATTACATCGCCAATAGGATAATCAATGTCATTAAGTCGATCCTCCTTCATTGACGACCTCAGCCATGTCATCGTACGCCGTAATGTTGATAAACTTCTTTCGACTGGGGCAAGAAATGCAGGTAGACAAGCAAATATTTTGTAGAGCGTGTGCAAAGTAGGATAGTCAGATCTAGGACAAACAGACAACTTTTTGCGTATTCATTCTTCAGTCTTAATATTTCTGCTTCTGAATGTAAACTAGCTTTCTATTCGGCGAACAGTTCGTATTTCTAACGCTACGTATCGAAGGTTCTCTGTACAAGAAAACAGTAGAATATTCGCGACTATTCTCGAATAAACTCCAGACAGAATAACGCATCGAGATCACTAGAATGGTTGCAACTTTTCTCGTAAGTATGTGTTTGCAATACTTGTGAAAGACAGGAACGTATAAACTACGATGACGCGGACGCGCGTGCTGCATAGGGGGGCGCTCTCTCCCGCCCCCGCCCCCCCCCCCCCCCCACACACACATTTGCATCCGCCACTGGACCTGATAAAGATGAGTCCCGATTTCAGTTGATAAGAGCTGATGGTAAGGTTCGTGTGTCGTGCACAAAGTCCTGCACCGGCAACAATTTTGCAGCCTTGGACAGCTATAGACGCAGCATGGCTCAGTATTTCCGTAGAGGACTAACAAAGACTTGCTCAAACCATGGTGTGTCGAGCTGCTGCACTACGCTAAGCAAAAGGAGGTCCAACAGAATGTTAAGAGATATCCCATAGCTTTTTTCCTTCCAGTGTACTCCAGGTATTACGAAGAGGAATACAGTAATCTAAAATTATCGTAACCTACACTTTGTAACAATGAATAGTACGGGACACGTCTGTTTCTTCAGATTCCAGGTAGTTCTGCTCTCCTACGTACATGCACGCTTACCCATCCAAAGCAGAAAGTTGCGCACTTCACCTCAGTAATCAGCTAATAGACAAATAGCTGAATGTTTCATTTTGCACCAAATTAATAAAGCTCAACAATTATCCAAAATAGCCTGGCATCGCACTTCATCGTTACAGCTAACTGTATAAAAACAGACCAGAAACAACACAATAAGGAAATTGGCTGGAACAGACTGGAGAGCGCAAGTAGATATTAAAAATATCGTGACAGACTTCATAGTGTAAACTACTCTTGAGTATACTGCGCCAATTTAAATGAGGAGCAGGAATAAAAACAAACACCAGAAGTCTACGTGTGAATGTACAGTATAGCTACAACGCTGAAATCCTTTGGTGCCACACCCTCCAGCGGTGGCAAACTACTATCACGTTATCAGAATTAGGTTAATTAGCGACTAAAGCGCCTTTGAAGGTAGCAATGATATTAATTTTGTCTATAATTCAAGTCGTGATTTTACGTGCTTTGCGAAGGCTAACGGAAGATACCAAATAGACAGCAATGATACCCCTTTGTTGAGGTATCTTCCGTCATTTTTTTGGTCGTAATTGTGATTAATTCGGAAGTAAGTAATTTTTGCCAAGATAGCGTATTCCGTAAAGGGGGCCCATTGCGCTACGTCTGAAAGTTCATTCACCCATGAATACACAAGAAAGGCGCAATAGAGGCGGTTCCGGCCGTTAGAAGAGGTCAGTGTCTGGTAACGTAGCACAGCTAACTAAGCAATCAGATTTTTTTATAAATTTTTTATATTTATGGTGCGTAAAGTTCAGATTTCAAATATACCTCTCCCACGGCAATCTAACGCAAGTCTCAAAATTACTCGAGAAAATCGATTTTTAAATTTTTCGAACACGTTTAATATGTTAAGATAAGGAAGATATTTCATAGAATCAGTGTAGCTCTGTAATAGAATGCTCGCCAGCTCTGTGGGGATGGGGTGTCTGTGTACGATTCCAGGTGGAATCAAATTTTTAAACAAACGTGCACATTCTACGAGCATTTCTGTGCAGGATAGAATGCCCGACCAGCCTGGATGTGGTTTTTAGGTGGTTTTCCACATCCCACTAGCTGATTACTGGGCTGGTCCCCGCGTCCCGCCTCAGTTACACGCCTCGCAGACATTTGACAAACGTTCGTGCTATTTCATGGTTTAAACTAGACACAGACAGCTAGGGTACGCTAATTTCGTCCTCCGGGGTATGAGGTGGCTACAGGAAAGGCATCCGGCCACCCCTTAACATTACCCATGCCAAATCCGACCTTACCATGCCGACCCTGCGCAGAATGGGAGACAAAGGCACTAGCAAAAGAAAGAAATGAAAGTTTCCATTCAGTTCGAATGCCTACAACATTTCTATATAGAATACATCAAATATTTGCTAATTAATACACATAATGGTCATTTTTATGAAAAATACTCATTCTTATTTCTAACTATATATTGAACACAAAAATCCAGTTTTAATTAAAAACAAAAGTTCTTAATTCCTGATCCTATAAAAAAGATTGTTAGTCAACACTGTATAGTTAAACATTGCAAATTAAATTTTTTCTGTCCTTTTGCAATTTACTTTTCACGTGAACGTTTTAGGAACACGTACATTTGCCTGGAACTGATTCCACTAAAATTCGAGCCCAACCTCCCCTCCAACCCCACCCTCTTCCCACGTCACCACTCATGAAGCTAGCAAGAATTCTACCGGAGAGTCGCCGTTTGTCGAAAAATATCGATGTTATTTTAGCATATTAAACGTGGTCAGAAAACTTCAAAGTCGATTTTCTCAATAATTTGTGAGAGTGGCATCAGAAAGGTTCGGTTGCTATGTGGTCCACCTCCCCCCGTAAATAACACAATCTATTCCATAGTCGGATGTAAAACAATGACCCAGAAAGTGTGGAACAATTGCCTTTAATTCCAATGATCACAAAAAATTTTTGTTCTTGGTCTAATGGGCAGAAAATATTGTGACAATAGACTGAATAAATTTCTTCTGCAACTAAGTTCAAAATGGTTCAAATGGCTCTGAGAACTATGCGACTTAACTTCTGAGATCATCAGTCGCCTAGAACTTAGAACTAATTAAATCTAACTAGCCTAAGAACATCACACACATCCATGACCGAGGCAGGATTCGAATCTGCGAGCGTAGCGATCGGGCGGTTCCAGATTGTAGCGGCTAGAGCCGCTCGGCCACTCCGGCCGGCGAAAAAAATGGTTCCGATGGCTCTGAGCACTATGGGACGTAATATCTGAGGTCATCAGTCCCCTAGAACTTAGAACTACTTAAAACTAACTAACCTAAGGACATCACACCCATCAATGCTCGAGGCAGGGTTCGAACTTGCGACCGTAGCGGTCGCTCGGTTCCAGACTGTAGCGCCTAGAACCGCACGGCCACTCCGGCCGGCTGCAACTAAGTAACCTGACCAAATAGGTGCGGATGAGCTCAATTACGTTGGCCGTGAAATGTAGAGAGCTGTAAGCAGTCGTGCAGTCGTCCGTTTTCCTTGAAACAGGAAGAGCTCTGTCTCTCTGGGACGCGATTTCCTTTGCTACAGAAACACATTTTCGTGGATGATACAGTCTCCAGACCTAACATTTAGGCGCCATGTTGAGACAGTTTAGCTAAGAACTACAGGCACCAGAAGACTTGATAAAAGACTGTACGTTAGCTGGTAACCTTATTGCTCGCTAGTTGAGACAATCAGATCATCCGTAATTACTGTGGTAACTTGTAAACGTGTCTATATTCGACCCTATCTATATCGGGTGCTCTCAATTACATGTTTTATTTCTTCATTTTGTGTCTTCTGATTACTAATATGTGTCAAATGAAACTATATAGTTCCAGAGACCTCTTCAAGTCTCAAACGTCTATGATGTCTATGCGGTGACTGAAACCCAAGCTTCAGACCCAGGTCTCCTGTTCACGAGGCACATGCGCTAACCATTACGCCATCTTGGCACAATGGCTTTGCACGACTGCATGGACTACTTCATCATGACTCTCTTCTCAATCCACATTTCCATTCGCGCCTAGCCCACTTGGTAGACCCCAGGTTCGAATCAATGTCTTGATACAAATTTTCAGTCTACATACACACAATTTATATATTTGTTTTTTCTTGATTTACCAAGTGTTGTCTCGCAGTTTAATCGCAACTTTAATGTATCCAAGCGCTGTAGCCACCTATTTCAGTAACTTTTTACTTTGTCTCCTCATATTAGCTGCATTAATATATTTGTGGGTCTTTATCAAAATGTGTATAATCATTTGACCAATTAGGCGACTCTTATTCAAGCAGAGTCGCGCTAACGCTTTCTGTCCTTAATTCTGTTATCACAGCTGATCTGCTCCACAGTAGCTGCGAAGACTAGATCGAATTACTCCTGTAATCCTATACGACATACAGAAGAATGTGTGTGAAACAGTTGATCCCCAGGAGTATGACAAAGTGTTGGGTACTATGTGGTTACGAATAGTGACAGAAATAACTGAAACACGCTAAAGAACATAAATAATATGGATTATCTTACAACAGCGGTATACTGCAGAATGAATGTATCTAACTCCTTTATTGTATCCTAATCACTAAGGCAGTACCTTTCACAGTTCTTAAACGAATGTTATACTTTAAAACCGAGAACAGACTCGCTCCAAATTTGGCGGTCGTTCGAGTTAGCAGATATGTGAATGTTCATCCTTTTTCACAATACAGTTCTTTTTAGCACAGCCATAATCTATAAAAAAAAAGGACTTTGACATCTTTCAAGATGGTTCCTTGTTGCAAAACAACGTCCTTAGTGTAGGACACAATATGGGACTGAAGGTATCCACGCAATTCTAGATGTCCCGGGAAGCATCACGGAGGAAAAACGAGTACCGTAAGACAGAGGCAGCAATTAGATCGTAGATATATTTGTTTTTATCATTATCCAGCATACGCAAACACAGGATCGAAAATTTTTGCGTGGTGCTGTTGTATATAACGTTCCGATATTATTGCTGCGTAAAGTTAGCGTACTAAACTCCAGAGTGGTGCAGTCAGGACAGCCAGTTGTTCCTGACGAAGATGTTGAAGTTAACCCACGAAAACTAAAGTTTTCAATCTAATTTGGGGGCGTAATAAGACCGAGACCATGTCATACAATACATAAACCCGACGTTTTACACGAAAGAATGCAAACAGTATCTCATAGCACTTATTATCGTTTTCCGCTTTTCGTCCAATGTGCGTTGTGAAATTTACCTTTACCTTATTCGTTAGCTGTAGCATTATGAAACAACACAAGACAAATTACAGACCAAGGAGAAATCAAAACCACGCTTTCTGGTCAGTAAACTAATTTATAATTATACAGTACGAACGATTGCAATGCTCGTTCTCATCTCTGGATTTTTTAAGTAACTGACCGTTGAGATCGATTATCTTCTGTTCATTCCCACAGTCCATGTTTCACTACCACATAATGCTGTGCTCATGAAGTACATTCTCAGAAATTTCTTCCTCAAATGAAAGCCTATTTTTGATACTAGCAGACTTCTCTTGGGCAGGAGTGCTCTTTTTGCCAGCGCTAGTCCGCTTTTGATGATATCCTTGCTTCGTCCGTCATTGATTATTTTGTTGCCGAGGTAACAGAATCCCTTAACTTCATCTACTTCGTCATCATCAATCCTGATGTTAAGTTTCTCGGTGTTCGCATTTCTGCTATTCCTCATTACTTTCATCTTTCTTCGATTTACCCCAAGTCCACATTCCGTACTCATTAGATTGTTCATTCCATTCAGCATATCTTGTAGTTATTCTTTACTTTCACTCAGGATAGCGATGTCATCAGGGAATCGTATCATTGACATCCATTCACCTTGAATTTTAATTCCACTCCTGAATCTTTTTTTTATTTTCATCATTGCTTCTACGGTGTACAGATTGAACAGCAGGGGGGAAAGACTACATCCCTGTCTTACACCCTTTTTAATCCGATCACTTCGTTCTTGATCGTCCACTCTTATTATTTCGTCTTGGTTCTTGTACATATTGTGTATTAACCGTCTCTCCCTATACTCTTAACGCACGTCAAGTGCGGTGGTGAGCTGAGTCTATTGGATACATCAAAAATGTTTAGTAAAAGCAACTGACTTTTCCATACTTATAAGGTGGCACCACTGCGTCCTGTTCTTTGATGTACATACAGAAAATGCAAAAAAAAGAAAAAGTCATGCTCAGTTATTCTCTAGGGCAGCACTGGTGGCACCAGTTCCTCTGCAAAAGCACGGGGCAGCCACAGCCCAAATTCCGCGAAAGCTGTCGAACTCCCCAGGGTTGCTCGCCCTCCTAATGAGATCCGCTGATCCCCTCCTGCCAACAAATATGAACCACACCAGACTTTTTTCCCAGACACACATGTCCAGTATACAACAAAATAACGACAGAAACTGAAAGGATATGGCATAGCGTTACATGACAGTCCTGTAATAGTTGTTTTGTCACTATCACTGTTCTAACACACTCGTCTTTTGTGGGATCGCAAATTCGGAAAGAGTGATGTACAGTACAGAGAGCCGTATATGCAGTGTTGGTGGAAGAGTATGGAAGGGGAGCTGTGAGAAGTAAATGTGTGGTGCCAACTCTATCAAAATGGAAGGAAAACTGCTGATTATGGAACTCTTTCAGATTGGTTACCAAGAAGGATAACGAGAAGTAGTACAGACGCTGGCACTTTATTGGTAAATGTTTCTCAGGTTTATATTGCAGAAATTAAGAAAAAGTGTAAACATCGTTAACACCTTCATTCCTAAAGGTTAAGGTAAACGTAAGATCTGTTCCAAAGTGCCCTCTCATGGAGTTACTTACAAGAGGCAACGTGAAAGGATACTGTTTGGTATTACATTGACAAATATGGCTGGGACCCATTTTTTGTTAAAACCTTAATCATGAAGGATGGAGACTGATGCTGCCACTTTGATCCGGATTTGGATAGTAACAACTATGGCCGCAGTGACCAACTCCCCTATCGAACTCAGTGAGGTGGCGCAGTGGCCAGCACAATGGACTCCCATTCTGGAGGATGATGATTCAAATCCCCGTCTGCCTATCCAGATTTAGGTTTTCCATGATCTCCACAAATCGCTTCAGATTAATACCTGAATGGTTCCACTGAAAAGGACGCAGCTGTTGCCTTCCCCATTCGTTCGAAGTCTGAGCTAGTGCTCTGTCTCTAAAGACCTTGCTCTCGACGGGACGTTAAGCTTTAATCTTCCTTCGTTCCTTCTGTGTATACAGTGCCGACAGACCGATTCCATAATAACAACTCACTTTCGCTTTCCAGAAGTAGATTTATAAAATTTGTCAAAAATTGAAATTGACATATAAAGATTAAATTAACTGTAAAAACAACTTGTTCTATTTTCTACTCCTTTTTGATACGATACACCGAACTTCTCAGAACTGTCGTGTAAAAATGCACGCAAAACGTCCCAAAATTTTACGGTAGGTAAAGAATCCTAAATTAAGAACTTTCTGATAAGAAACAAATAATTAAAACTACTCGCTTTTTACTGATATTAATCATTTTCATAATGTAGCAATAGCTTACCGTCATAGCACCAATCAAAGTTAAGATGGCTAACTTACAGATGTCCGTAAATGACAATCCAGCCCCTCCAGTTCTACAGTGAAAAATATTCTATTTCCCGAAACTTTGACTGTTATCTGTGATTTGAACGACAAAGTTTCTCTCTTAGGTGTCCGCCCATGCCGACGCCAGTTCGAACCTTTTTTTCTGTTCATTCATTTAGCTTCCCAGACACTATATCAAGCTGAACCTCAATTCAACCCAAATTCACAAGTCGCTGCACTAATAATGCTCCACCTTTAACAATCAGTCACTGGACACTTCGCAGTCGCTTTGGTATTGTTTTACAAGGTGCGCAGCCAACGTCGATGTGCCAGGCAGTGTTTGTTATGCAGCACAGGCAGCGTACAGACATGTGCCTGAAATGTATTTCTGATAAAAGACCTTTAACAGACGAAAATATTAATATATAATACATACATCAAAACAATGGTTCCTGATCTCAAAGACTCAGTTTAGGCGCACTCTTCTCTTTGTATATACACTCCTGGAAATTGAAACAAGAACACCGTGAATTCATTGTCCCAGGAAGGGGAAACTTTATTGACACATTCCTGGGGTCAGATACATCACATGATCACACTGACAGAACCACAGGCACATAGACACAGGCAACAGAGCATGCACAATGTCGGCACTAGTACAGTGTATATCCACCTTTCGCAGCAATGCAGGCTGCTATTCTCCCATGGAGACGATCGTAGAGATGCTGGATGTAGTCCTGTGGAACGGCTTGCCATGCCATTTCCACCTGGCGCCTCAGTTGGACCAGCGTTCGTGCTGGACGTGCAGACCGCGTGAGACGACGCTTCATCCAGTCCCAAACATGCTCAATGGGGGACAGATCCGGAGATCTTGCTGGCCAGGGTAGTTGACTTACACCTTCTAGAGCACGTTGGGTGGCACCGGATACATGCGGACGTGCATTGTCCTGTTGGAACAGCAAGTTCCCTTGCCGGTCTAGGAATGGTAGAACGATGGGATCGATGACGGTTTGGATGTACCGTGCACTATTCAGTGTCCCCTCGACGATCACCAGTGGTGTACGGCCAGTGTAGGAGATCGCTCCCCACACCATGATGCCGTGTGTTGGCCCTGTGTGCCTCGGTCGTATGCAGTCCTGATTGTGGCGCTCACCTGCACGGCGCCAAACACGCATACGAGCATCATTGGCACCAAGGCAGAAGCGACTCTCATCGCTGAAGACGACACGTCTCCATTCATCCCTCCATTCACGCCTGTCGCGACACCACTGGAGGCGGGCTGCACGATGTTGGGGCGTGCGCGGAAGACGGCCTAACGGTGTGCGGGACCGTAGCCCAGCTTCATGGAGACGGTTGCGAATGGTCCTCGCCGATACCCCAGGAGCAACAGTGTCCCTAATTTGCTGGGAAGTGGCGGTGCGTTCCCTACGGCACTGCGTAGGATCCTACGGTCTTGGCGTGCATCCGTGCGTCGCTGCGGTCCGGTCCCAGGTCGATGGGCACGTGCACCTTCCGCCGACCACTAGCGACAACATCGATGTACTGTGGAGACCTCACGCCCCACGTGTTGAGCAATTCGGCGGTACGTCCACCCGGCCTCCCGCATGCCCACTATACGCCCTCGCTCAAAGTCCGTCAACTGCACATACGGTTTACGTCCACGCTTTCGCGGCATGCTACCAGTGTTAAACACTGCGATGGAGCTCCGTATGCCACGGCAAACTGGCTGACACTGACGGCGGCGGTGCACAAATGCTGCGCAGCTAGCGCCATTTGACGGCCAACACCGCGGTTCCTGGTGTGTCCGCTGTGCCGTGCGTGTGATCATTGCTTGTACAGCCCTCTCGCAGTGTCCGGAGCAAGTATGGTGGGTCTGACACACCGGTGTCAATGTGTTCTTTTTTCCATTTCCAGGAGTGTATTTTGATCCGAAACGTTAGGGAAATTCTGTCTATTGTCATATCTGTCAGCACCATAATCATCACAACCATCATCATCACCATCATCATCATTATCATCATAAACTGTTTCAAGGATTAAGCGTCACACCTGTTCCGTCTTCGTGGTCAGCCTTACTAGTGCCGGATCTTTAAGAGTCTTCCAAGATCTTTTTCCATTGCTTATTGTGCTAATCACTTTCCCTCCAAGTAAAACGTTTTAGCCATCGTAGAAATCAAGTAAGTTATCTGCAAGATCAAAATGAACATTAAAAACCTTGCAAAATTCCAATATATGAGTGGTACTGTACATAGAACTAACAACATATGGTTTCACGCAAGTAGCATTAAATATTATCGCCAGGACGACATTGTTAATTATATAAAAACACCTTTCTTGTTACTCAGGCTATCTATTCTTTACAACCGTCGACTGAAGTCATCAAACGATCAATTCCAATTACAAAATGATCTAGAGACCATTTCTGCATGGTGCTAAAAGTTGCAATTGGTATTAAACTAACAAAAGTGCGAGGTCGCCCACATGGGTACTAAAAGAAATCCGATAAATTTTGGGTATACGATAAATCGCACAAATCTAGGGGTTGTCGATTCGACTAAATACCTAGGAATCACAATTACGAATAACTTAAATTGGAAAGACCACATACATAATATTGTGGGGAAGGCGAAACAAAGACTGCGCTTTGTTGGCAGAACACTTAGAAGATGCGACAAACCCACTAAAGACACAGCCGACATTATAATTGTCCGTCCTCTGCTGGAATATTGCTGCGCGGTGTGGGATCCTTACCAGGTAGGATTGACGGAGGACATCGAAAAAGTGCAAAGAAGGGCAGCTCGTTTCGTGTTATCGCGAAATAGTGGTGAGAGTGTAACAGTGTCACTGATATGATATACGAGTTGGGGTGGCAGTCAGTGAAACAAATGCGGTTTTCTGTGTGGCGAGATCTATTTACGAAATTTCAATCACCAACTTTCTCTTCCGAATGAGAAAATATTTTGTTGACACCCACCTACGTAGGGAGAAGTGACCATCATAATAAAATAAGGGAAATCAGAGTTCGAACAGAAAGGTTTAGATGTTCCTTTTTCCCACGTGGCATTCGAGAGTGGAATGGTAGAGAAGCAGTGTGAAAATGGTTCGATGAACCCTCTGCCAGGCCCTTAAGTGTTCAGTGCAGAGTAATCATGTAGATGTATAAATCCCTACAGTAGTTCCAGAGGCTAACGTTCACATACAGATAGAACATTTTTTATATTTGTTATATATGGGAGAAAAGAGAACCGCTTGCATGAATATCAAGAGCTCAGATGGAAACCTGGTTCTAAGCAAAGAAGGGAAAGCAGAAAGGTGGAAGAAGTATGTAGAGGGTCTATACAGGGGCGATGTTCTTGAGGACAGTATTATTGAAATGAGAGAGGACGTAGATGAAGATGAAATGGGAGATATGATACTGCGTTAAGAGTTTGACAGAGCACTGAAAGACCTAAGTCGAAACAAAGCCCCGTGAGTAGACAACATTCCATTAGAACTACTGACGGACTTAGGAGAGCCAGTCCTGACAAAACTCTACCATCTGGTGAGCAAGATGTATGAGACAGGCGAAATACCCTCAGACTTTAAGACGAATATAATAATTCCAATCACAAAGAAAGCAGGTGTTGACAGATGTGAAAATTACCGAACTACCAGTTTAATAAGCCACGGCTGCATAATATTAACACGAATTCTTTACAGACGAATGGAAAAAACTGGTAGAAGCCGACCTCCGGGAAGATCAGTTTGGATTCCGTAGAAATGTTGGAACACGTGAGGCAATACTGACCCTACGACTTATCTTAGAAAATAGATTAAGGAAAGTCAAACCTACGTTTCTAGCATTTGTAGACTTAGAGAAAGCTTTCGACAACATTGACTGGAATACCCTCTTTCAAATTCTGAAGGTGGCAGGGGTAAAATACAAGGAGCCAAAGGCTATTTGCAATTTGTACAGAAACCAGATGTCAGTTATAAGAGTCGAGGGGCGTGAATGGGAAGCAGTGGTTGGGAAGTGAGTGAGACAGGGTTGTAGCCTATCCCCGATGTTATTCAATCTGTATATTGAGCAAGCAGTAAAGGAAACAAAAGAAAAATTCGGAGTAGGAATTAAAGTCCATGGAGAAGAAATGCAAACTTTGAGGTTCGCCGATGACATTGTAATTCTGTCAGAGACAGCATAGGACCTGGAAGAGCAGCTGAACAGAATGGACAGTCTTGAAAGGGGGATATAAGATGAATATCAACAAAAGCAAAACGAGGATAATGGAATGTAGTCGAATTAAATCGGCCGGTGCTGAGGGAATTAGATTAGGAAGTGAGACGCTTAAAATAGGAAATGAATTTGCTATTTAGGAGCAAGATAACTAATGATGATCGAAGTACAGAGGATATAAAACGTAGAATGGCAATGGCAAGGAAAGCGTTTCTGAAGAAGAAAGATTTGTTAGCATCAAGTATAGATTTAAGTGTCAGGAAGTCGTTTCTGAAAGTATTTGTATGGAGTGTGGCCATGTATGGTAGTGAAACATGGACGATAAATAGTCTGGACAAGAAGCGAACAGAAGTTTACGAAATGTGGTGCTACAGATGAATGCTGAAGATTAGATGGTTAGATCACATAACTAATGAGAAGTTATTGAATGGAATTAGGGAGAAGAGAAATTCGTGGCACAACTTGACTAGAAGAAGCGATCGCTTGGTAGGACATATTCTGAGACATCAATGGATCACCAGTTTCGTATTGGAGGGCAGCGTGGAGGGTAAAAATCGTAGAGGGAGACCAAGAGATGAATACACTATACAGATTCAGAAGGTTGTAGATTGCAATAGGTACTGGGTTATGAAGAAGCTTGCACAGGATAGATTAGCATGAAGAGCTGCATCAAACCAGTCTCCAGATTGAAGACCACAACAACAACAGATGGGAGTTCCTGTAGTTCTCTACATGAGTGATACCTGGACACTTAACAAGCGACAGAAATATACGTTTCAAACATCTCAAATTAGCTTCCTAAGAGCTGAGAAAAATAACAAGATAAAACGGGTAGATGTTGAAAAAGAGTTAAAAATCTGAAGAAATAAACAATGTAATAGGTAAATACAGAGTTAAATCCTGTTATCTGTAATTTAAATAATTTATTTCTAAGGAACTTTCCACATACAGCTACGTGATTTGTTGCAGATGAAAGTGTAGCTCAAAGCCTTTTTTTATGAATGCACTTCCAGGTGCGCTCCGCTTTTCGCTCGTAGAAATCCTAGGATATATTTAATTTGTCTCCTTCTCTTGCTAACAATCTCAGAGCGTCTGGGCCTATCATCTGTCTGAAAAGCTTGCAGGTGCTGCACTTTGTATGCACAGAAAAGTAGCCAGTTCTGTATCACCTTCACCACAGTGCTCTAAGACATATCTATGTCTCTGGAGGGACGTTACACTGAATTCCGCGGACTGCGTTGAAATGCTATATATTCGGTATCAACCGTGTGGTTGCTCACTCTAGGTCTGCCTTTCTTGCCTTGTCACTAACACAGTCAAACACTTTAAACTTCTCATACGAGATAGTGTCACAGCACATGAAGAAGTATATCTATAAAAACTTTATATGTTAAGCTACCATTTGCAGCAAACTGCATAGCTGTATCTGAGACAGTTCCTTAGTAATAAATTTCTGTAATCAGGGAAGCCATAACGCTCATTCTGTATATTGTCGACAAAATACGAAGATAATGTTAACACTGTATGGTATCGTGGCAGCCCGTGCAGCAAAACAAGTCTTGCAGTATGTCTAACGCTTCACTTTTTCTCTGTGGTGTTACAGGTGACTTATAGCGAGTTGGCAGCCCGCGGCGGGAGACTAGCTGCTGCTACTGCAGAGGTCCTCCCGAGGCGTATGGAAATCAGACGCGCTGTACGCACGGACCACCCGTAAGGAGGCAGAGGTCGCCGCGGTGGCCAGTAGCTAGGATACGGGTCCCGCAGGTCGCACACAGAGGAAGCATTCACTTGCGCCAATGAGAAGGAAACATGTGGATTAAGGTCTCACGATACAACTGGCAAATGTATGAGGTCTCTACGTCTAATTCGTAATGAAAGAAACAAATTGTCCAGATGACGTCTCATGGTAACAAGAAGTGTCCAGTATCATGCGCTAGGAGCTACTTATTCGTACAAAAGTAAGACTTAATTCTGCAGTTAATTTCAGTACAGAATACGTAAATCCGTCACTATTTCTGGCAGCATCGCCCCGTAAGATAACTACACTGGAGTGCAAAACGTAAGACGCGAGTAACTTTAGCATGGTGTATCACTGCCAAGTAAAATACCTCTATGAAACTTTGACCATATATAGAATGAACTGTAGTGCAACACCGTCGAACACGATCGTTTTGGTGGTCCAGGTGTTATGGTATGGGGAGGCATAATGTTGCATGGTGAAAGTCTCCATGTGAGCCGTTCCATTGAGCTTGGAAAGCAATATTTCGTTTTGCTACAATTCTTAATGATTCAGACGCTCGGTGTGACTTTGCCGGGAGAGAAATTATGGATGAGAGTGCGAGATCCTACAGCAGCATTTCAACGCCATACGAGTATGTCTTCAATTTCAAATTCATAACTACTTTCTGCATGTACCTGTGTAATCGATAATCATGTATCCATGTCATACCATATCTTTCCTGCCCCCACTGTCGTCTGCTAGTATGAATGTGTGGTTTGTATGTAGCAGGCACGTCAGGTTCCCTTAGTTTAGTTGCCAGTAGCTTCCCTTGAATGATAAGAGCAGCTCTGAATACGACTACGTTGGGTCAGCGAGACATTGGTGGCCACTGGTCATAATAGAGTGTGAGGTTGGTACAGGTAGGAACCGCTTACGCTCTCTGGGCCCTTCCGGGTTGCTTTGTAGACCCCGGCGGCGGGGCAAGATAGTTTTACTCTTCCTCAGACGCCGGTGAATAAGGATACTCTGAGTAGTGTCTCTCTAGTTGCTAAGTTGAGGTACGTAAGAGTCAGCTTTGTTTGTGTTTCCGGTAATCACATTGGTTTGTGGCGTTGATAATTATTCTGCACCAGTTATTTCAGTCAGGCAACGGTATTAATTTCATTAGTATTTAGTTTATTCGATGAGATCATCTGTGTAACTGCAAGATGACGTGGACGAGCGATGTCGCCACGTGATGTACAGTTTTAATTCGATTCGTGTATTAAGTATTAACGTGTCGTGTGCTTTGTGGAACGCTTCTCTTAAACTTTATTTTCTTTGTCGTCCAATGTGTGACTCATTCTCATTGACATAGCAGCCCGTACTCTGCTGCACCATGTGCATTTCTTTGGAAACCATGAGGCTCCAGTTCGCCGTAAACACCTCTCGTATTCTAATTGTATCCTCAGTTTCATCGCGGAATAGAAGTGCTCACGTTTGGTATATTTATTTACAAAATTAGTGAGTTATACGGAATTTCAGAAGTGAACTTTGTTCTCTAAAACTGACCGTTAAGGCTAGTCGCGCTCTGACCCAGTGAGCTTACATGCGGAGCATGGAAGTTTTCTTCTATCTTTCGTGTGTGAGTGATCGGTGTGAACGTGATGTGTGTGATCTTGATAAATGGTAGTCAGTAATTTAGCACATCCATAATGGATTATATTAAATAGCACATTTACCCTACACCTGTCGATCCGGTTGTTGCATTGTATAATGTGTCGAGATTCACAAGCCAGCATTCCAGGAACAGTGTGTTAATTTAACATCTGCGTTCCTGCTACTTTTAGTGGCACAATAAATGGCAATTGTTGCTAAAATCGTTCCTATTACATCTCACAGCATCATTTCACTCCTTAGTGAGGATCCTTAAAATCATCAGTTTTCACCTCCTTTCAATGAAATTTATCATGATTACTGTGTATCCAATTAATTATTAAATCATAAAATGATGTCAGGTCGTGCCTTTTTATCAGTTTAATTAACTAATATTTAAATAAGTTTGGCCCACTAATCATAGATCTTGTGTTTGGAACTTGTTCGAGACAAGCGAATGTAGGCTCTACTTGCATAGTCATTCTTGGGATCTAGGACATTAGAAAAGGTATTTCGTGAAGCTGATCCTACCAGTACCTCGCACTAGTAAAAGACGACAGGTATCTTTCAGTGGTCGCAATAACCTCCAAATCTTTGAACACCTCACCGATTAACGTTACTCAGACACTGTAATCCTTTTCCACGTGTGTCTTTTGTGAGATGCATTTGCCCCTGACTTAATTTTTATGGGTGACGATGACAGTGCGACACCACATCAAACAGCGCAGGTGGAGAGCTCCTGGAATCAGGAGATACTCGGCTAATGAATTGGCATGCCCATTCCCCTCAATTTAACCTAATCAAGTACGTGTGGGACGCGTTGGAGAGACGTATTTCAACACGTCCATGTGCACCAGCGACCATCTAGCAGTTATTAGTCGTGTTGGTGGAGGCTTGGAACTCTCTACCACAAGAGCTCCTTAGCAATCTTCAGGCCAGCATGAGAGGGCGTTTCAGAGCACGCGTTGTTGTAATTGGTGATCACTCACCGTAAGAACCATGTCCTGCGGTTTGTGGTGTCGAGGGGACCACCATATATCGAGGTGACTTCCGTGTAATTATTGACTTTCACTAAAAGTGGCACTTCCGTTCGTCTCATTGTGTATTTCTTTCAGTTATCTTCGGTACTACACTACTGACCATTAAAATTGCTACACCAAGAAGAAATGCAGATGATAAACGGGTACTTGTTGGACAAATATATTATACTAGAACTGACATGTGATTACATCATCACGCAGGTTGGGTGCATAGATTCTGAGAAATCAGTACCCAGAACAACCACCTCTGGCCGCAATAACGGCCTTGATACGCCTGGGCATTGAGTCAAACAGAGCTTGGATGGCGTGTACAGGTACAGTTGCCCATGCAGCTTCAACACGATACCACAGTTCATCAACAGTAGTGTCTGGCGTATTATGACGAGCCAGTTGCTCGGCCACCATTGACCAGACGTTTTCAGTTGGTGAGAGATCTGGAGAATGCGCTGGCCAGGGCAGCAGTCGAGCATTTTCTGTATCCAGAAAGGCCCTTACAGGACCTGCAACATGCGGTCGTGCATTATCCTGCTGAAATGTAGGGCTTCGCAGGGATAGAATGAAGGGTAGAGCCACGGGTCGTAACACATCTGAAATGTAACGTCCACTGTTCAAAGTGCCGTCAATGCGAATAAGAGGTGATCGAGACGTGTAACCAATAGCACCCCGTACCATCACGCCGGGTGGTACGCTAGTATGGTGATGACGAATACACGCTTCCAATGTGCGTTCACCGCGATGGCGCCAAACACGGATGCGACCATCATGATGCTGTAAACAGAACCTGGATTCGTCCGAAAAAATGATTTTTGCCATTCGTGCACCCAGGCTCCTCGTTGAGTACACCATCGCAGGTGCTCCTGTCTGTGATGCAGCGTCAAGGGTAACCGCAGCTATGGTCTCCGAGCTGATAGTCCATGCTGCTGCAAACGTCGTCGAACTGTTCGTGCAGATGGTTGGTTGTTGTTTTACAAACGTCCCCATCTGTTGACTCAGGGATCGAGACTTGGCTGCACGATCCGTTACAGCCATGCGGATAAGATGCCTGTCATCTCGACTGCTAGTGATACGAGGCTGTTGGGATCCAAGACGGCGTTCCGTATTACCCTCCTGAACCCACCGATTCCATATTCTGCTAACAGTCATTGGATCTCGACTAACGGGAGCAGCAATGTCGCGATAGGCTACAATCCGACCTTTATCAAAGTCGGAAACGTGATGGTACGCATTTCTCCTCTTTACACGAGGCATCACAACAACGTTTCACCAGGCAACGCCGGTCAACTGCTGTTTGTGTATGAGAAATCGGTTGGAAACTTTCCTCATGTCAGCACGTTGTAGGTGTCG
Organism: Schistocerca serialis cubense; assembly: GCF_023864345.2. Taxonomy (NCBI): domain Eukaryota; kingdom Metazoa; phylum Arthropoda; class Insecta; order Orthoptera; family Acrididae; genus Schistocerca; species Schistocerca serialis. Next base: position 185,115,615 of record NC_064646.1, on the reverse strand, counting down.
CCAACCTTGTGTGAATGCTCTGAAAAGCTAATCCTTTGCATATCACAGCATCTTCTTCCTGTTGGTTAAATTTCGCGTCTGTAGCACGTCATCTTCGTGGTGTAGCAATTTTAATGGCCAGTGCTGTATAATGTAGCAGATCCTTCTGTGCATGGTCCAACATTCATCGAGCTAAATTACTTGGCAGTGGCACATCAAACGAAAGTAAGTTCCATCCTTAAGTTTTGCACACCAGTTTATACAAGAGCATGTGATAAATACTTTTACAAACCATTGGGACAGGTTCCTTGCACCAAAACAATAAAAAATGTCCGGTATACATAGTCTCTAAACTGGATACCTTATGAGCTATGAGCACTTGTTCATCTTTGAAATTTTGCAGCGCATCTCTTCAGGTGAACACCTGCTAAAAGCTCTAAGGTATGCGTTTTAGGGCCCACGTTTACCAGAATTTTTTTTCTTGTTTTTATGTAAGGAATCTGCGACCAAAGTTTGTAGAAACATTTTTGAAACACTGTGTGGAGACGAGTCTTCGTATGAGGTAAGTTGGTTGCAACTTTATGAGCTGACTTCACATACTACCTCACAGATTCGTCACTTTATCTGGGTCTCTGTAAAGCAGCTGACTGAGCCGAAAGCAGGTTACTGAAATCGAAACACATCAGTACATGGACACTCCGAAGACTTCTCGCCAGACGCTTGATGAAATATTAACCGATAAAAACCAAGTGGAATGGTTCATCAAAAAGTAGAAGGTAATTGCACGATTTTATAGTGAGTTTTTTCTCTGACCTAATGGAACAACTGACATCACTCCAAGAACACTATACAACCGACTACAAACAAAGCTTAATGAACCTGTTTCTACAATTGCTTAATGCAATCTTTATACCTGCCTTAGACATAGGCAACGAGCTAGAAACCAATAATGTTGTTAAACGTTTCTGACCTATATCCTACCAACCATGTACTTAACCATAACTGATCAAAAGCAAACGTCTGTGTTTCTCAACGGTTCTTCACCAAATTAGCCTTTTGGCGACTCTTGGACGATTCGCTCATGTACAAGTAAAGTTGTTCTGGTCAATATCAGCCTAGATCTGTGGCGGTTGTTCAGACTTCGATAATAGTCGACGCTGATTCACACGGAAATCGCGAGCTTGCACGATTCGAGCACAAAGCATGGCTGTGGTCCCGTTACGCCACCAGCTGCGTTGTCTCGGCAGTGCATGGAAGGCGGAGCATATGACAGTTGTGGGAGGTGACACTTGTGCGGAGATGAAATGCGTCGCCATTTATGCATAGTCCGGGACAATCAGGTAGTTTGCTGCGTTCACATTCTTTGGCTTCGCCAACTCTTAACCAAACTATCACCACCCAATCTAGCCTAGATTTTTAGCTAAGCTACAGATTAATCTGTCACCACAATCAGACTTTTAGCTTTCACACTAGTTGGCTCCTTCAGCTTACAGACTACCTGCGAAAAGCCACTCATCCTAGCAAGAGCATTAGGTTTCACAGAGATGCTTCTCCACACAATTTCCATTCCGCACAAATATTCCACCAACGCCTTGCCACAGTGGTGACACCTGTTTCTGTCAGATCACGGAAGTAGAGTGCTGTTGGGTTTGGTTAGCAAACAGGTATATCTTGGTCTGTTGAATTCTGTTGGCAAGGCCAACTGAGGAGGTGCTCGAAGGGGAGTAGTTGCTCCGGTGTCTAAAACTAACAATGGCCAGAAGAGAGGTGTGTTGAACACATGCCCCTCCATATCCACATCCAGTGACGCCTATCGGCTGTGAATGAGACGGTGGTCGGTCCGTACCATTGGGACTTCTGAGGCCTGTTCATATGGGGAGAGAGACAAGCATTCCAACTCCAGAAGAGTTGCTTCAGATGCTGGATGTGGGGTGGTAGTACCTTTTAAATCTGAACACTATTTCACACAGCAGTGCAGAATCTTATGCTTGCAGAGTAACAAGAAAATGGTTCAAATGGCTCTGAGCACTATGGGACTTAACTTCTGAGGTCATCAGTCCCCTAGATCAACCTAACTAACCTATGGACATCACACACGTCCATGCCCGAGGCAGGATTCGAACCTGCGACCGTAGCGGTCGCGCAGTTCCAGACTGTAGCTCCTAGAACCGCTCGGCCACGCAGTGTAATAGTTAAATTACTTGAAGGCTCATAACTCTACAGCTTTTAGCAGCCCATTGGAAGATTTACCAATTAATCCATGGTACATCATCCTATCGTCTACTCACACCACCTTAATTATACCATTTACGCTGCCTAATAGGCGAGTTCTCTCAGAACTGGGACAACAGATTGTTCGTAAATTGTGTGTATATCAGAGGATTTCCGTTTGTCTAATTTTGCATTTTATGCGATTTTAACAAACTTTACGCATGAAATCAGCTTTACTGGTCAAAAAGATTGTTCTTTCATCTGATTTGTGAAAATTAAGTTGAAGTATCCATCTGTGTTGGTAGTAGTAGCAGGGAAAATTCATTTCTGGGACACTTTCTATATCAAATTAATATCAGTTTAATTATGGAAGTTAATTAATTCACCAAATAATTTCCCCCATGCCCTGATGGCATCATGAGCTTCCCCAGCTGGCATGCAGGATCCTTCCCTTCCCCTACACTTCCTCCCCATCCCTCTTCCCCTTTTCCCTTCCCCTCCCCTTCTCCCTTCCCCTCCCCTCCTCTCTCTCCCCACTCCTCCCCCTCCCCTAATTTTTCACTGCAGTCACTTTGTGAGATGTATGTGAAATGCTGTGTTTTCCCACAATACTTAGAAGAAACAGTTTAGAGCTCACCTTTCATCAAAGTGTCGCTTGTCTACCATATTCTCACGAATCTTCCAGTCTTTGATATGTAGCATTTGAATGCATCTGATTTTGATGAGTAAGAGATGTCCCCCGCCAAATTACAGACACCTGCTAATTCTCCCAAAATCCCATCACATTCTGACAGCTCTGTTTCATTAGCTAGAGGGCTCACAGGTAGAGAGCTAATACAACGAGAAAAATACGAGTAGCACAGTAACATACAGGAGGAAAGTCATAACAATGCAGGGTATACGCTGACTGCACAAAGAATTTCAGAAGCATAACACCTTCAACTCATCACTATCAAAATACGGTCTATAAATGTCATTCTGTACATGTCCTAATCTCCTTTATTGTGTTTCTATGATTACCATGCCAGAAATATGACAGTGTAATGGTGTCTGAGTCTTCGCTCACAGCACAATGTCTCCTCTCTCTCACTCATTCTCTCTTTTTCTCTCTCTCTCTCTCTCCTCATTGCTTTTGCAATATCCAATGCAGTAAAACTGCAAACTATAAAAACTTCACTAACGTTACCTGGTAGACAACTCAATAAGACTTTACCACATCTCTCTCTTCTGATATATCAGGAAACAAATACTGTCTGCACGTTGACATTGACCATATGTGGTGATCTCATTAAATATACATGTATTGGTCCACTGGAGCTGGTGACCAGTGATCGATGTCGCTTCCACAGATCTGTGTGAAATTATGTAGCATGTACTGGAGGAAGACCATATCGACTATCAGTCACGACGGGAGAGTTCTTGTGTCATTGTTTCGTAAGCAGTTTGATACATTGTGTTCTGCTGTAACACAATTGAGCAGTGTACAACTACAGCTGTGTACACAGCCATACATTTTATTTTTCTACCTTAACTTTGAGGTCTGTGTCTGTTGATAAACCAACATTAGCAGGTTTCGACCCATTGGCTCTCACAGGAAACTGGAGATCACATGGTGTAAACTATAGTGCTCCCACAACACACAGAATGGTTGAAATAAAAGACAGATGTGGTGTTTTGTATTGACAAAAATTTGGAAGACGTCGCAACATATGGAAACTGGAAAAGTTTTCAGCCTTATGGAATGTTTCCAGACAGACATCCAAAGGTGATATAAATAATGTCGTGTGACTAGGGCCTCCAGTCGGGTAGACCGTTCGCCGGGTGCAAGTCTTTCGATTTGATGCCACTTCGGCGACGTGCGCGTCGATGGGGATGAAATGATGATGATTAGGACAACACAACACCCAGTCTCTGAGCAGAAAAAATCTCTGACCCAGCAGGGAATCGAACCCGGGCCCTTAGGATTGACATTCTGTCGCGCTGACCACTTTTTTTTCCGATATAGTTCGTTGCGTTTGGTCTGCGCGGACGTCACAAGACATCCGTTCAAGTTGATCATTGATTCCTTAACGCAGTTTTTTTGTTACAGAGAGCACGCAGCCCTCTGACCGAACACGCTGAGCTACCTTGCCGGCAACCACTCAGCTACGGGGGCGGACTTCCAAAGGTGATGACTTCTACATTTAACCTCTTCTTCCACAGTGAAGTAGATTTCTTGGTGTTTCACTGCGAGGAGACCAAGAGCCTTGATTCCTTATATTACAGCCACGTACATGATCACTGATTCAGAGCTAACCATCCCTGGAAGGTGTTGCCCACAAAGATTCTCTCCATCTCAAACAAGTGGTGTCATTCACTCATTGTGTAATAATCAACAGTGTACCAAAGGATTGATGGGATGTAAAAGACACCGTTGATATAGGAGGATGTAATGTAATAAGTACCACAGTTAATAGTGCGATCAGTTTTAGCAGTTTTATCAGTTTTTCTGTAATTTCAGTTCAAATCAATGACATGGCAGCATATTTCCCAATTTCTGTGTCATTGCTAAACCACCCTCCATTATTTTGCGAATACCACATACTAGATTGCGAATATACATAGATGACTGTGCAGTACATCCGTTCATGGTTTATTCTTGGAGATATACACCAAAGTATATCGCACAGCGTCCTTTATCGATGCTGCTACATTATGTACATATTCCTAGCACTTCCATCAGTGCGTAATTTACAATTCCGGTTTCTTATCTTTCCCTATGCGGATGGCAGTCATAGGATAAAGTTGGAGATTGTAAAATCTCACCACGTTGTCTTTGACCAACCCTCCCTGCAACTCTGTCACTGATTTAATCTGCAACTGACCAGAAGTAGGTGGGTACTATACCCGCTACATTCCATGTCTCATGAAGGAGTAGAGCAAACCGAGTACGTAATTGCTGTTCAGCAAAGACTATTCTGCACCAGTTTTATTCATGGTTCCCATCCAAGAGCACTGCTATTGAAAACCCCATTTCTGGTGAGCGTTCAAACACAGTCGTGTGAGCAACAAGTCATTTCAGGCAACATGCACTGTACAAAATAGCAAATACCTACGTTCGGGTATGTTCGTTGTTGATCTGAAGTGAGAGCTCACTCGGCCTGCTTTATCCATGTTAATGGCAACACTCACCTAGCGGTAAGTACTTCAAGGCATTCACTAGGTGTGTATGGTATTCTGATCAGGCACTATCATTCTGGGCATTTGTTCTGAACACAGATTTCTCTTAAGACACAAGTCTTGATCATACAAAGCTACACAGGACATAACAAATCAAACAGACAACCCACTTACTGTTATTGCATTACTTTTAAGAATTTTTCTCTTCCGTCCAATTATTTAATTTGTGTAAATGGGATATGTGTATATGCCGAAACATGTCAAAAAAATGTTCAGACGATATTTATGCAAATTTGCTGTTCAGAGCACAAATTTTAAAATGTTGATTACAGCAGTATATTCAGATTTGTGGAAACCACATCAATTAAAAATAATAAATAATTGAAAACCTTATATAGTGCATAATAATAAGTTTCCAGTGAGCCAGTCGGTAATCTTGACACTACTGACACCCACCACTATTAAACTAGGGAGCCGTGCTTTACAGTAAGAGGTTTTAGAATTCCTGAAACTGATTAACCAAACAGAAAACCGTAATTACAGTTTGAAACAATCAAAATTATTTCATCGTTCTGTACCAGTATACCTGCTGGATTCTGAACTTTACCACTAGACTTTTGTTGCCCTACATTTTTTGAGACATGTAATTCGTCCAAATTATTAAATTCTAACCTAATACTTTTACAAACAAATGTGTATTTTCTGAAGTCCAAAAATATTCATATGTAAGTCTTTATACAGGCCATTCCACCCAAAAATATTCATTCCAAGCAAGATAGCACAGGTGCGTAACCATGTGATGGATCTTAGAGTTAATACAAGCAATATCTAGTAAATTTTAGAGTTTTTTATTAGTTTCTTTGACTCACATTAGGAGTGACTTTCATTCTATTCCTCCCTTCGTGTCCACAGCATGAACATTTCTGTGTATTTGTCATATAGAAGTATGTGGAAAGTTGAAGTATTAAAGAACTGTGCAAACTGCAACTGTTGTGGTGGAGTTATTTTGCACAATTCTTATGTAGAAGTGCACATTGATTACATTGCCACTATCGTATTGTTTCGCAGGATTGTGAAAGTCTCTACCTGTATAAACTTTTGCGTGAGATCTGAGACGGGTCGTTGTGTTGATGTTAGTGTTAATAAACGTAAAAAGCAATCAAATATATTTAAAACTGTGTTTTGCACTTTACTGGAGTATTTACCATAAAACGAGTTTTTAGCGATACTATGATCTTCTGCTGATGAGAGACTGAGAACAAACTTGGAATTGCAGATAGACAACCATTCATGTACTGCTACCATGTGAGGATGCTTTCAGGTTTCGGCACGGCGTTAGAATTTATTAACTTGATAAAATGTGGCATAGCAATGAACTGTTGGTTGACCGTGGTACTGTGGCTAATAAAGACACTGACTTAAGGATTAATGGACAATTTAAATTTCATGTGTCACGACACTGACGAAAGAGATCAGGACAGTGAATATAAGAGTGTACAGAATACCATGTGCCTTTTGGGATGAATAAAAATAAACGGACGCACCATATAGGAGGAACTTTATTTTTAGTCATCCGGACGATGAGACCGACGCCATATGGAGTCAATTACAGCAAGTGAGGAGCCGGATGGAACCAAGATGGAAACAACTCAGCCTTAAGCAGAAATACGAAAAGAGTGTCGAGCAGACGTCATTTGTTGATGGTAGCAGTAACAGGCATGAGGACAATAAAAGATGATAATGTTTGTGCTACCAACTATTTATCAGAGTAGTGACAAAATGTATGAGAACAATGTGAAAAACAGTGCAGTAAGTAACGAGGATGATATCATGCTGGATGCCTTTATTAGAGCAACGGTCACCTCTTGAGCGACACTTCGATGTGATAATGAAATTAAAGGAGAGAATAAAAAAGGCATGTTCAAAAAGTGAGATTCGTAAGTTATGTAGTGACGGCGAAAGAGATTTTGGGGAAAATTCCGTTGTTTGGATTCTGGATCGGACCCAAATTCTAGTGAGGTTGATAGTAACATTGATAGTGTCAAGGAAGACATTAATGAATTTTATACCAACCTTAAGAAGGGTTTGCAGGATATAGGTAACAAACTAGATAAAATGATAAATTGCTTAGAGAAGACAAGTTTGCAAAAAATGTGGAATCAGAATTAGATTCTTGCTGTCAGGATATTCGGTCCGATGGAGATTAAATCGAAAACCTATGTAATAAGGGGATTGAAGCTGCTGTTGCTGAATCTTGTCAGGATAGATTAACAGACACAGTACAAACTTATTCTTATGGTGATAATAATGAAATCGTTTCTGAAGCAAAGCATATAAACACCGTCGATGTTCAGGATCTGGAGGTAACACAGAAAGCTGCAGATAAAAATGCTGATGCTATTAATGAAGTTTAAACAGAATGTATACATGATAGTTACTATTTTGGTGATGTATAAATAGTGTGTAAGCAGGCAGTGAGTGAGATTCTTTATAAAGTAGATGGCAGTGTGAATGGATGCCATTTTGAGAAGGAATGTAGAACTTGAGTGATTAATAACGATGTAAATAATTTACAACTAAGCGAATGTAACACAAGTGGTGTTTAAATGACAAGTGTATAGCTAGTACCACATATGGTAAACAAAGCTGATGAAATTGTAACAGGTTGCACAGTTTGAAGGAAACGTCAATGCAAATGCTAGTAATTTGGATAATGGTGAGACTACACGTGTACTGATAAGAAAAAAGAATAGTGAGAAGGATGATGAAGAATATGAATCATATTGTCAAGGTTTGTTAAGATAGAAATTGGCGATTGGGGTTCCAATCAAAGTGAAAGAAACATTTTGTTTCAGAGCTTGGCCAACAACATAGAGAACTATGGGAAACAGTGAATAAATGTGATGGCGTTTCTTATATTGTTAAAAAATAAATCACATCTAATTAGCGATAAAGTAAATGAAATGCGATTAGTGCAGGATAATTCAGACAGTGTTGTGGAGAAATATGTGACTGTTGGAAAGGTGAAGATTGATAAACTAAAAGAGAAATGGTTCAATATCTTATCATGACTGTAGCCAAAGTTTTTGATGTTAATGATGAAATAAACTGTGACAGGAAGCAAGTTGCATTGGAGAGGGAAATATTTTGGGAAGTATTTGTGGACTTTCACCTAATGCGACAAAACTGTGAGCGGTGGTCAATAAGTAATGCAACTCATTTATTTTCTGAAAGAAGATTGGTTTTTTTCCAGGATTGCAATACATCACTATGTTCCCCACGCTTTTGGCTACAAAACCCTACTTTGCAACATAAACTCCATTCAAAGCGATGGCCTTATGCCACCTTACTGGGGGGAGGGGGCTTCCATGTGCCCACATGGTACCACTCTGCTGGTCGATGTCGGAGCCAACGTATTCGTCATCACGTACTGCTTCCCGCTGAATGCATCTTCCATTGGGCAAAGGTCCGCCCCCTGTAGCTGAGTGGTCAGCGCGACAGACTGTCAATCCAAAGGGCCCGGGTTCGATTCCCGGCTGGGTCGGAGATTTTCTCCGCTCAGGTACTGGGTGTTGTGTTGTCCTAATCATCATCATTTCATCCCTATCGACGCGCAAGTCGCCGAAGTGGCGTCAAATCGAAAGACTTGCACCAGGCGAACGGTCTACCCGACGGGAGGCCCTCGTCACACGACATTTCATTTCATTGGGCAAAGCAGATGGAAGTAGGAAGGTGAGAGATCCGGGCTGTAGGGTGGATGATGAAGTTTTAGAGCTCCCCTCGGGTGCGCACACCAGTGTGAGGCCTTGCATTGTCATTGTCAATTTCGTTTGCATTTTTGTGGTGACGAACATGCTGCGGTTGTTTTTTAGTTTCTGGGGGGTAACACAGTACACTTCAGAACTGATCGTTGCACCATGAGGGAGGACGTCAAACAGAATAATCCCTTCAGAGTCCCAGAAGACAATCGCCATGACATTAGCGGCTGAGGGTGTGTCTTTGAACTCTTGCTTCGGAGGAGAAGTGGTGTAGGACACTCCATGGATTGCCGTTTTGTTTCTGGATCGAAGCGATGAAACCATGTCTCATCACCGGCGACGATGTTCAGCAAAATTGTCACGATCAGCCTCGTAGTAACACGCAAGCAATACCGTACAGGAAGCTCTTCGTTGCTCTTCGTGGTCTTCTGATAGACGGAGTGGAACCAAGCGGGCGCACAACTCTGAGTACTCCAACTGGCGGACGAGTGTGCCAGCACTAACAACAGAGACGTTCAACTATGAAGCGATGCGTTTGACAGTGAATCAGTGATTACTCAAATGAGAGTCTCCGCACGTCCAAACACTGCAGGAGTGACAACTGTGTGCGGCCGGCCGGCGCGCAACAGACGGGACAGGTTTGCGCGACCTTGTGGCGATGACTTACCTTGCTTCTGATCACTGTTGTCTCCATAGACATTCTGAAAGTACCTAGGAATATCTACGACGCCAAAAGAAACTCTACTCGGAACGCAGCTCTATTACAGACTCAGTTTGAAGGCTATGTACAGCGCCGCCACCACCTATGGAAACTACATGAAACTGTAGGAGCTGAAGCAGGAGTATTCCACGACGTACCTCAAATAATTACGCAAGTTTTCAGTCGATATTTGCTGAGAAAAGGAAGTGTTGCATTACTTACTGAACGCGCCTCGTAGGAGCAGGAGCAGATGTTTAAATGTGAATCTTTGAATAGGTAAGCGATTTACTGAAGTTCAGTGAACACACAATTTAGCCAACAGTGCATTCCCCAGTTGGGTGATTCTATTCGTTTTTTTCTTGAACTGATCCTTCGTCTAACTACCCCAAGCATGGATTTTAAGGTAAATATACCCATCTTCTAGTGTTATCAGTTCTTAAGTACATAAATGTGTTATTTCAACAGTTAAAACATTTGTGTGTTAAGGTATAGAATTAGTGTATGAGAGGCTGGAAGCAAATGCGATTTGATTTGCTTCGTGGATTAGAAAATTCATGAACAAATGTCTGGTTTTATTTTGGCAAGCTGTAATAATGAGATTTGTGTACAGTAAACCCCTTCAGCTTAATCTTTTGTAAAACGTGGGATTAAGCCACATTGTAAAAGAAAATATTAAGGAAAAACCTAAACATATAAAGGACAGAAATCTATACAGCAGCAGTAGTAGAAATGTTAATAATAACAAAATCATGGTATTTTGTGTAAATATTTGATAATAAATGTAAAGTCACTTGTTCAGTTTAAAGTCAAAATTCAAAGGTCGTTTGTTTATTGCAATGTTCCAGTTTCACGAAAACATGTCACCATATTGTCCTCCACGCTGAAGCTGTAATAAAATGTTGTCTTAAATATTGTTTACGCAAACATAGCATTCCTCTCTGTACAGCTGTTCAGGCTGGAGTGGAGAAAGTATCAACCTACGATAAACTTTAATGTGAGATTTGAGACTGATCATAGTGCTGATATAGTGACAATAAATGAAAGAAGAAATCAAATCAATTTAAAGCTGTGTTTTGTACATTTGTGGAGCTTTACCACAAAAACCAGGTTTTGGACTACAACAAACATCTGCTTATATGATACCGTGAGGAAACTAGAAACTGCAGATAGGCTACCATTACTATGGGTAACTTGGCAGCTTATTCCCAATCCTCATACGATATATTTTATTATGTTACATGCACGTCCCCATGGGCAATGTAGTCTATTCTTTAACGATGCAACATACCTGGAATCAGTACTCCATAGTATCAGTGACAGCACAGATAACTACGTCCTCTCCCCCTTTCGTTTCAGTAAGATGAGGGGCCTGTGATTTTCTGCAGCCTTGAGAAGCTCTTTCTAGCTGTCTCACGCAGCACGGATTCTTACTTAAAAGGACCATACAGCGTAATAAATACTTTCAGAACTGAAAGCTGCCTGGGTAGGTAGAAAGTGCAGAATTCACCTCGTCCCATCTCAGCAAAGGGGGCAGATGAGATGCCTTCTGTCTACTGTGAAACTCCATTGCGGAATGGCTAAAGAAGTCCTTTTGGAAAGATAATGTATGAAACCAGGTGCAGATGTCAGTGTCTTTGTGGTCTCGCCACAAAAGAATATTAGTTTAAAATAGTTGCAACGGGCATTCTGAGTGGATCACAATACTTATTTCTGCAGACTGTGTGCTTTAGCGTGTGTACCTATGTGTTAGCCACTCAGCAGGACAGGGCTAGAAACCTGTTGCAGAAAGGAAGAGATTTTCCTGCCTCCATGGACTACCATCCCATCAAAGACAACATCGACGAGAGTATGAGTTCATTTAACTTATTTATGAAATTATTATTGGTCCGAACTTCCAAGGTCAGCTTCAGTTGGCCAGCGAGATTTCTAACCTGGCAGAAACAGTGAAGTTTCGAGGCGTTAAGTCAGAGTACACCTGCTGCCAGTCATCAAAGGAGAGTAGACTTCCTGTCGGGAGACTGATGAGTATAGGCTTGCTGCCAAGGCGCTCAAAAGAAGGATGTCTCCTTATTGGAACTGCGTACAGAGGGCGAGATGGACTCAGAATTTCCAGCTGTTACTGAAGCCAACTCCCACATTCCCCAAGATTGGTAAGTATGAGCCGACGATGCAATAAGATTCAAAGGGGACGCAAGGCTCGTTAACTTTCATCAGTATTTAATTGCAAATTTTAACATATGCAGCCAGTTAGTTGCTTACATCATGTACTTTGGTGATTTTACTGGCTCCCGTACTATTTTTCCCTGTTCCTTGTTCAAATCAGTGACCATTATTGCAGTCATTGGCTACATCTGCGGTCTACTTTAATGATTATGCTTTTGTTGCGTTCATCCATCTCAGCCAAGGTTGTTTGTTGTTGTGGTCTTCAGTCCTGAGATTGGTTTGATGCAGCTCTCCATGCTACTCTATCCTGTGCAAGCTTTTTCATCTCCCAGTACCTACTGCAACCTACATCCTTCTGAATCTGCTTAGTGTATTCATCTCTTGGTCTCCCTCTACGATTTTTACCCTCCACGCTGCCCTCCAATACTAAATTGGTGATCCATTGATGCCTCAGAACATGTCCTACCAACCGATCCCTTCTTCTGGTCAAGTTGTGCCACAAACTTCTCTTCTCCCCAATCCTATTCAATACTTCCTCATTAGTTATGTGATCTACCCATCTAATCTTCAGCATTCTTCTGTAGCACCACATTTCGAAAGCTTCTATTCTCTTCTTGTCCAAACTATTTATCGTCCATGTTTCACTTCCATACATGGCTACACTCCATAGACCTCATAATTATAATTAATTGTCCATTTATTATATGATCACATACACATCTCACGAGCAGTGCACGGCAAGTGCCATAACCTGACTTCCCAGAAACTTTACTCAGTCCAAAATCAAACAAATAATCGAACATGTGTCTCGGCTTATCCGTAGATATTCGACTGCTCCTGAGGCAACAACGGTTGAAGTTCTCGCTGTAAGTTAGATGTTTGTCTGGAGCACGATTGTCTCAGCTAAAATGGTAGCACAGTGGCTAGTGTTGCGGTCTCTTAGTTTTGCTCCCCGTGTTCGGACCCCGATTATTACCATTATATTATTTTATTTTATTTAGTAGTTCCTCATTTATCTACCTATGTCTGTAGAAGGTTACTGCACGAATATCTCGTATCAAGTTAGGGAATACAAGGCCGTTGTATTAATTGTAAAATTACAGCTGGATTCCACAATGTCATACTTTTATTATATTACAAATGAGCGTATAAGGTATTTTTAGGGGTCAGAAACTTTTTGAATTGTCATGTTCTTATATTTCACTCTTATTTCAGTTTTCATATTAATTCTGATATTTTATTTTCACGTGCATTGTTCATGAAGAATTGGCGCACTTTTTTGGAAGATATTGGTCGTAGAAATACTGGAAACATAGAAATTCCGAATACCACGACCATTACGCCAGGGCAGATTCGCCACAGTGACATTTCTTCACATGGACTTCACTCTAACTGTAAGGTGGCTATAATTTCACACCGTACAAGCACTCATCTACATACTTTGCTGCGATTTACAACCGGAATTAGGTATCATTTGGTAGGTTGTACATCGTATATAGGAATATTTAAAGATGACTGACATTGTCACGTACACCTTGTAAATAGTTGTTAACGCTTATTGCATAAAAGGTGACGGAGTGCCTTTACTATCAAAACGGCATAATGAATGATTGCCTATACTAACAGAGGTTGGAACGCCAGTCGAAATGAAACGGCAGGCGTAACTCAAGCCCTGTGTGGAAAAGTCCACACAGGTGTGTTGGTCCGGCTTGACACTGGAAGTAGTCGAGACCGACGGGACGGTCGAGGCACCTGAGCGCTGAAGCACAATACAGCAGCCGGCCAGTGTTGTAGTGGGGCCTGAAGGATAACCAGGTAACACTTCAGAAACTCTGAAAATCTTGGATGCAGCAGAGAGGAACGAGGAAGCGTTACCTCGGAAATCGCAGGCTGGGTTATTTCAGAGGATTTTTTACTCTGAGGAGCATAACATTGTATGAGTATAGATATTTCCTTGCAAACTTTCCGCCCTGGACGACAAAAGACTAAAAGATGGTTGGTCGGCGTTCAGAATAATCTGTAGAGATGGAGAATATTCCTTGGTTTCGAGAATATGATTCGCCTTCTGAGTTACGAGGGAGGGAAGCCGAGCTTTGCCTGAAAGCCAGCAGTGAGGAGAAAGGGTCCTTCCGTTTTGAGCCCCCAGGTTTGACGGTCGCTCAGTATCAGCTTTGTTGGTACAGATGGACTTGCTGTCTTTGCTCTCAGGATATTTTATAGTTAGAACGGATAGGTACTCTACTGTGGCGAACTTATACGATTCTGGACTTCGCCTCTAGGGTGGGAGTCGTCGTTGAGTACTCAGCGTTCAGTGATTGAGAGCACTTCTTCTGCCTATACTTAAGGATGGGATGTTATCTGAACTGTCCTTGTGGCTGGGAGTTCGCGTTTCTCGTCTGTAGAACACAGAGAGGAGAAGACAGTATTAGATTTTACTAGTCAGAGGACCATCTTGTGCCATACTAGTGTTTGAATGAGGTTATATATATATATATATGTGGCTGGAGCTCTTCCGTCGTCGCAGACGTGTACGAGAACCATCACTCCGACGCAGCGGACGCAGTACATACGGTGATGTTGCTAATTGCTTCGGCTTATTAGGGCTATAAAGTTAAACAGCTGTGATCACGCAAATTTTATTTACACTGAGGTTGCACACCACTGTAGATCATCTTTGAATGTAGTGTCCTCTAGTGTTTGGTACGCAGATGATATGAGTCGTCTTGCGTTATTTATATTAGATCGCGAAGCCGAAAAAAGGACAGATTTTGTGCAGTTGATCAATCGTATTGGTAAGGAAATTCATTTGTATCTATTTATGGTTCAAATGGCTCTGAGCACCATGGGACTTAATATCTATGGTCATCAGTCCCCTAGAACTTAGAACTACTTTAACCTAACTAACCTAAGGACATCACACAACACCCAGTCATCACGAGGCAGAGAAAATCCCTGACCCCGCCGGGAATCGAACCCGGGAACCCGGGCGGGGGAAGCGAGAACGCTACCGCACGACCACGAGCTGCGGACTATCTATTTATGTCCATTGGACATTGATATATAAACAGTTGTGATAAAAAGGGGTTTTAATTTGCAATAAATGTATAAGCAGAAACAGCATTTATCATGTTATAGTTACTAGTTCCCTTAATCATCCATTTATGTTTATGCTGTAATTTATATGTTAAAGAGCAAGAAGTAGGAGATGTCATCACTAAGAGAGCCTAAGATCTGCCTCAGTGGGTAGTCAGACGGAGCCAAATCTTCATTTTAGCGTTCATTATTTTCCGCTGCGCACATTCTTTTTACACCCGCCTTGAGTAGCTTCTTGGAGAAGAACACACGTCCTTAACATTTCTCAAGATTCACGCGTTGCAATAATTTCACCGAAACCACGCATGACGTGGATTACGAATCAAGATATACTACAGAAACTACACCGAAACAATTTCAAATAATTTTCTCAGTCATTTGGGGCTTTTTTAAAACGTTAATTCAGGAGACATACAATTAGTAGACGAATAAGGACAACGTTGTTTCAGTTCGCTTTGGAAAACGTTCGTGTAGTAGTCTTCTATGGGCATGGATAGGTAATCAGGAAATCAGATTACGGCACTGGCTGTGTTTTCCTTGTTTATGTTGTAGCTACATGAGACGCCACATTAATGCATCCATGTGTGGTGTGGTACCTGTATCTTCACGTTTGATTGGACAATACCTCTTAGTTTTCCTTCAATAAGACGTTTCTGTTTTGCGACCTTGCATTTTCTTAAATGTTCACGATATTTCGGGGCGCTTTCCTGCTCTGTAAGTCACCAGGGATCGGACATGTGCTAAACAGCTCAACCAACACTTCACAAATACTTAGTGCAGTAGTAGTAGTAGTAGTAGTTGTTGTTGTTGTGGTTGTGGTTGTTGTCATCGTTGTTATGGCCTGATGTCGGAAAATCGGTTTTATACAGCTGCCCATGATAGTCAGTCCTGCGTAAGTCTCTTCATCTGTGCAATGCTACTGCACTCTTCATCCACCTGAACCTGTTACTGCAGTCAAGCCTTAGGCTGCCTCTGCAATTTTTATCTTACCCACTTCCTTCCATTAAGAAACTGATGCTTCGTTGATGCCTGAGGATGTGTCCTATCAACCGACCCCTTCTTTTCGTCAAGCTGGGTCATAAATTTCTTTTCTCAAAGTTCTATTCAGTTCCTTATCATTAGTTATGCGGTCGACCGATCTAATCTTCACCAGGTTTCTTCGGCACCACGTTTCAAAGTTATTCTTGTTGTCTGAAATGATTTTCGTCGACAGTTCACTTCCATACAAGGCTACATACCAGACAAATAACTTTAAAAATAACTAATGACATTTCTATTTATATTTGACGTTGAAA
Organism: Schistocerca serialis cubense; assembly: GCF_023864345.2. NCBI lineage: Eukaryota > Metazoa > Arthropoda > Insecta > Orthoptera > Acrididae > Schistocerca > Schistocerca serialis. The sequence continues at coordinate 185,099,257 of NC_064646.1, read as the reverse complement.
AATTTCTCATTTTCAAGAAACTTCTCTCGCTATTGCAAGTGTGTTTTGATATTCTCTCCACTTTGGCCATTATCAGTTATACTGCTGCTCAAATAAAGAAACTCATTTAATACTTCTAGGGTTTAATTTCCTCTTCTGATTGCCTCAGTATAGCTGGGTTTAATACGATTGCATTCCATTATCATCTTATAATATTATTGACTTTCATCTTACAATCTCTACTCAGGAGACTATCCATTTCGTTCAACTATTCTTCCAAGTCTTCTGTCATCCCTGACAGAATTACAAGTTTTTATTTCTTCTCACTGAACTTTACTTACATTTCCAAATATCTATTTGGTTTATTTTACTACTTGCTCAAAGTACACGCTGAACAACAGTGGTGATTGGCTCAAACTCTATCTGACTGCCTTCTCAACTACTGCTTCCCTTTCATGTCCTGTGGCACTCACGAGTAGCCAGTTGCAATAATGACTGTGTGGACGATGCGGCCTATTCTACAACTTATTTTAGATCTATATGACGATGCTATGCTGATTATATGTTTTGACGATGCCATTATGGCCGTATCACTTTAGGAGATGGTGTAAAAAAGATCTGAGGATGGTCATTACGGACTGAAACCGGTCATCGTTTAAAGAATTCATATTGTGATCAAAGACTGAAATAAAAAACATTTTTATTTACTATAACCTAAACAGTAAGTAACAATGCCTGATCCTCAGCAGCAGCATGTTGTTCTTGGTATCTGATTTAAAATGGAATTCTGAGAAAAATAAACACACTACACGTACACACCTAAACAGCTGCATGTGTAGAAATTAGGAATTTGGTTTCTTTATCTGTGCCGGTGGCTGCAAACGTTGTATCAATTTTATAAACTACGTCCCTGAGCTTACAGAAGATATGCAGCAGTCTAAGTTTAATGAAATGTTCCATGTTTTAGGTCTTACATCAACATTTGCAGCCATTGTAATGTAACTTTGTTCCCAACCTTGCACATTTAGCTTCAGCTCTTTATCTCAGAGTGTTCTTGGTTGGGCGTTAGAAGTTTTGGTTTGAGCTTTCATATTTCCTCTGGGATTCGCCGATATTTCCTAAATAGAAACCTTCAGGCCACGTTTGCCTGCCATAACTTCTTATGCATTGAAGTTACGGGGCAATCCGTTTCCTTCTGCAATGTTGCATATATGTCCCACATACATAAACTGAACACTACCTCTTAAACTGTAAGAATGTATTTTTTCCTTTCGTTTTGAGCTGCGCCATAAAACACTTTACTGAGGCCAGAATTTTTTTATCCCTGTTTGCACTTTTGTTTTTATTTGCAGGATGCGTCTTAACTATTAGTTTAAGCACATTTTATACGCTTGCATATTCACTTAATCCAAGATCCACATTGCAGCTATACGCAATTTTTTTGTGCTCCGCTTTCCAAAAGGCCTTTCTATTGTCATACTGTAACGTAAAGTAATTATTTAATTTATAACGTAGAATGAAGAACACATCAGAAAATTCAACACATCTTTTTCAAACATTATGTTGCACTAATAATGCTAAACGCATCTTGTACAGCTCATTATAAGAACAAGATTCTGAAATTGAACCGGTAGAATATCGAAAATTTTCGAAAGGTTGTAACGGTAGATTAACAGGCGGCCTCGTCATTTTCTTTTTGTCATTTACCTTCAAACGAACCACACTAAATACACATTCGTGGCACTCTGAAAGCTAAGATTTCTTCATGTATAATCCCTCATAAATTAAACATCATGTTGCCACTTACCTTAAAACAGAAATTCTTTTCACCACTTACGAAAGAAGTCTTCAGATGATCTGAGCCTCAACGCAGGATTCACAGTTGACAGTACGGTTCCAAGAACCACGTAGTTCACAGTGACCTCACTAGACGTCGGTCACTACAGGCGATATGAATTTTATTTCAGTGGTAGAAGTTAGGAGCCGTTACAATATAGGCAACCCTCCCATTACTGTACCAAAATTATGTTATAATATGCAATGAGAAAGGTTATTTCTAACTGCATACCGACGAAATCATATTTAAAGGTGGTAGTTACTAGGCTTCGATGAGTTATTACTCACATTATCTGTTCCTGAAAGTTAACATTCAAATTGACCTATTATTATTACGGCATCGTCCTTCTCGCCTCATTGAAACCAACGTCAGGATTTTGTGTAAACCTCTCCGTACAAACTCGGCCTCCTTAGCCGAGTGGACTGCCGGCCCGGTAGCTCACCGCGTTTGGTCAAGAAGCTGAAGACCCTCTGCAGTAAAAAAACTGCGTCAAGTTGTCAACATTAGACTTTGAGAGGCGCCATCCGACGTCCACACAGAACCGCTCTCCCCGTGGAAGAAAGACGACACACACACACACACACACACACACACACACACACACACACACACAAAGGGGCGAAACGTCATCAGGACTGTCACCAATGAGCTTAGCGACTCCATAGACTATGGCTTCGATACTAGTATTTGTGACCACGCATAATTTGTACGTGTAACGACTTCTCACCTCTACATACACCACTAATGGTGGTACATAGGAATATATTACCCACATATTACAAGGGTTGCCCAGAAAGTAATGCACACCTTTTTTTCTCAGCCGGAAACAAGGCTACGAATGTGGAACGTTGCATACGTAGTATTTGAAGTCTCCTGAGTGAGCGCGCTAAGTTTCCGTCACTTCCGACAGATAGCGTAGCTGCAGGACAGTTTCAAAATGGCGTCTGTACGTGATGTACGTTGCAAGCAACGTGCCGTCATTGAATTTCTCACTGCAGAAAAAGAAACTGAGAGGAATATTCACGAACGCTTGTGCAAGGTCTATGACGCATCTTCTGTCGAAGCTGGGTACAGAGGTTGAGATCATCAGAAGGCGGTTCGGCGAAGCTCCACGATTTGCAGTGATCGGGGAGACCATCTACGGCTGTCACACCTGACATACTGCAGCGAGCCGATGTCATTCGCGAGGACAGACGCATTACAACTCAGTAGTTGGCGCTGCATCTGTGGATCAGCAAAGGAAGTGTGGATGCAATTATCCGCACTCTTGGATATTCAAAAGTATATGCAAGTAGGGTCCTACAGTGTCTAATGGTGGATCACAGATCACACAGAAAAATCACTTGTCTTCATTTGTTGCAACGTTTTGAAGCTGACGGGGAGGCCTTCTTGTCCTGTATTGTGACAGGTGATGAAACCTATGTTCACCATTTTGAGCACGAAACAAAACGACAGTCGATGGGATGGTGCCAGTCGCACTCCCCATAGAAGAAAAAATTCAAAGCAACTGCTTCCGCCGGTAGGATCATCGTCACCGTGCTCTGGGACTGTGAAAGTGTGATTCTCATTGATGTGATGTCAAGAGTCGGTACCATTAATTCAGAAGCATATGTCAACACATTAACAAACTTCAAGACGAGCTTCTGGCGACTTCGGCGCCACAGCAACGCAGGAGATGTTTTGTGGCAACACAATAACGCTCGACCCCACACAAGTCTGAGGACTGCTGAACACATCACGAAACAGGGTTGGACAGTGTTACCCCATTTAACCCAAAGTCCTGACCTAGCCCCCTCGGACTTCCACTCGTTTGGGCCTTTAAAGTATGCCATTCGTGGAAGACATTTTGAGCACGACGAGCTTCACACAGTGAAGCACTGGCTCCGCCACCAGGACAAGGATTGGTACCGACAGGGTACACACGCCCTGGTTTCGCGCTGAACGGAGGCCATAGAACGGGATGGAGATTACGTGGAAAAATAGAGTGCGTAGATAAAACACCATTCTTTCGTGTGTGTAACTCTCATTATGTTCAATAAAGAATTGTTGAAGAAAAAATTGCGCTGCATTACTTTCTGTGCCATTTTTACAAAATTAATGCAGATCATGAGTAATGTATCTGCACATTTCGGTTGAAATTTCTCCAGGCATTCTCTGAGCTACGCTTCTATGTCACTTCGTTTTCACTCTCACCCTGCCACTACGGAAAACACGTGTTTCTGTCACACAAAGTGCTTTTTTAGAGATAGTAAATGAGTGTCTCCGTCGCTCAGAGATGAAGGAAAGTTTTTTCGCCTTTATATAATCATTCATGAAATATGGATAATATAGCTAGCAAAGGAAGTCAATGACGGGGAGTGAATGTATGGGCTGTACGGGGAAATCGGAGGCAAAAAGAGAAGAGTCGGCACAACAACAAAAATAGAAAAAAGTAGTATGGTGCCAGACTCCAGACCAAAGGTCTCAGGTTCGACCCCGGGTCAATCCCAAGATTTTTGCCTGTCACTTAAACCTTCTTTCACCTTAGGCAATGATTGCTGATGTGAAAAATTCAGAGTTACACCACGTGTGGTTGAAATAGATCCATTGGTTTAGAAGGAGAAGTGGAACATAGATACATACATCCATTTTTATAATATGCACTGATGGAAAGGAATCTCAACACCAACAAATAATTGAAGTAGAGTAATGAAATTTCGGGACTACATTTATCTAGATACGATACTTGAGTGATTAACATTGCAAGAACAAAGAGTAATGTACGCGCGAGAAAACCAATTGCAAATGTGAAAAGCTGGTACATTAATAAAAAGTGTAACCGCAGGAATGTTGCATGCAAACGTGTATACACTGTGTTGTGCAGGTGCCGGATGTCACTTTGTGGGAAGGAGTCTCATTGCCTGTTACACCTGGACGGTATATAGAGAGAGAGTTAATACTGTTTGTGGACGACGCTGGAGTTGTCGTGCGATGATGTCCTGTATGTGCACGATTGGAAACAGATACGTAATCGAGAAGGCCAAAGTAATATGTCGACACTCTGTAGTGCACGTGGGTTGCAAGAGCAGTATATGGGCGAGGGTTATCTTTTCCGAAAACATCCGATGGAATGCTGTTCATGAATGGCAGCACAGCAGGTCGTATCACCACACTGACATACAAGTTTGCAGTCAGGTTTCGTGGGACAACCACGAGAGTGCTCCCGCTGTCATATGAAATCACACCCCAGACAATAACTCCAAGTGTAGGTCCAGTGTGTATAGCACACAGACAGGCTGGTTCCAGGCTCTCAGCTGGCCTCCTTCTAACCACGCGGCCATCACTGGCAACGAGGCAGAACCAGTTTGCATTAGAAAATACAACAGACCTCCTCGCTGCCCCGTCTCGGTAGACACCAATGAATTCGCAAGTGGCTGTGATTTGGGGTCAGTGGAACGCACGCTACAGGGGGGTCTGGCTCGGAGCTGTCGTTGATGTAACCGATTTCTAACAGTTAATTGTGTCACTGCGGTGCCAGCTGCTGCTCCAATTTCAGATGCAACACGATGCGACAGAGGCATACACGGAACACGATGGTCTTCTGTCTCAGTAGTGCCACGTGGCCGAACGGAACCCGGTCTTCTTGCGGCTGTACAGCCCCGTGACCACCGCCGCCGGCAATAATGTACAGTGGCCTCATTCCTCCCAAGTTTTTCTGCAATATCGGAGAAAGGACATCCAACTTCCCGTAGAGCTATTACATGACTTCGTTCAAACTCAGTGAGATATTACACTGCCGGCCATTAAAATTGCTACAAGACGAAGATGACGTGCTACAGGCGCGAAATTGAACCGACATGAATAAGATGCTGTGATATGCAAATGATTAGCTGTTCAGAGCATTCACACAAGGTTGGCGCCGGTGGCGACACCTACAACGTGCTGACATGAGGAAAGTTTCCAACCGATTTCTCATACACAAACAGCAGTTGACCGGCGTTGCTCGGTGAAACGTTGTTGTGATGCCTCTTGTAAAGAGGAGAAATGCGTACCACCACGTTTCCGACTTTGATAAAGGTCGGATTGTAGCCTATCGCGATTGCGGTTTATCGTATCGCGACATTACTGCTCGCGTTGGTCGAGATCCAATGACAGTTAGCAGAATATCGAATCGGTGGGTTCAGGAGGGTAATACGGAACGCCGAACTGGATCCCAACGGCCTCGTATCACTAGCAGTCGAGATGACAGGCATCTTATCCGCATGGCTGTAACGGATCGTGCAGCCACCTCTCGATCCCTGAGTCAACAGATGGGCACTTTTGCAAGACAACACCCATCAGCAGGAATAGTTCGACGATGTTTGCAGCAGCATGGACTATCAGCTCGGAGACCATGGCTGCGGTTACCCTTGGCGCTGCATCACAGACAGGAGCGCCTGCGATGGTGTACTCAAGGACGAACCTGGGTGCACGAATGGTAAAACGTCATTTTTTCGGATGAATCCAGGTTCTGTTTACAGCATCATGATGGTCGCATCCGTGTTTTGCGACATCGCGGTGAAGGCACATTGGAAGCGTGCACTCGTCATCGCCATACTGGCGTATCACCCGGCGTGATGGTATGGGGTGCCATTGGTTACACGTCTCGGTCTCCTCTTGTTCGCATTTACGGCACTTTGACCAGTGGACGTTACATTTCAGATGTGTTACGACCAGTGGCTCTACCCTTTATTCTATCCCTGCGAAACCCTACATTTCAGCAGGATAATGCCCGACCGCATGTTGCAGGTCCTGTACGGACGTCAGAAAGGTAACTCATGCTCACGACCGTTACAGCGTGTATTTGAGGCAAATCTGATTTATATCCTCATAGTGGCGCTACTAGCACCATTCTTATGCAGCTGGCGCAAAATTTGAAGAGATATCATCTCTCAGATGTCGAAAGGCGCCTAACGACTTTCGTTTATGTCGCACAAATCCTTCTTGGTGTTGCGATTTTTTTTCCGTCACTGTATACAGATATACAGACTGTATATGACGTTAATGATCCGGTCGCACTGAAATGCTAATGAATTGCATATCCCAGTATCTACTTCTACATACATATCTAGATATATAGTCCGCGCCAAGGTCACATTCGCCCCCCGCCTCTGTTCCACTCGCAGATCACGCGAGGAAAAAACGACTGTCTGAACGTCTCAGTACGAGCTCTAATTTCCTTTATCTTTGAATGGTGATAATTGCGCGATTTGAAAGTTGGTGGTAATAATATATGCTCTACATCCTAGGCGAAGATCGGATTTTGGAATTTAGTGAGCAACCCCTTCCGTTTGGCGCGTCGTCTATCTGCAAATGCGTCGCACTTCAAACTTTCTATGAGATTTTTAACGCTCTCGCGAGGGCTAAATGTACCAGTCACGAATCTACCCGCTCCTCTTTGGGCCTTCTCAATCTCTTGAATCAGACTCAAGTGGTAAGTGTCCCATACAGCCGTTTCCTGAAAAAGTCGTTGCGAGATTTTATTCTCCTACAAATAATTTTTTCTGCACCTTCTTCTTTTTCTGCTGTGCTGTGCTGTGAGCAAGAATGTAGTTGCTGCTACCGTTTGTAAAGACATAATGCACTATTCGGGTGTCCCTTTAGCGAAACTGATTGAGTTAGGAGCTTTAAAGACAGACAACTTGTAGCATGCGATATCAGGCAACACATCTTTCTGGCCAACAGCAACACTGTATCACGGTTTCAGACCAGAATTTGGCGACCCCAGACATGTAGCATACCACTTGTCGCGACGTTCCGCCTACTCTAAGACTGGACGAACTAACGTAGTCTAAGCAATCTCCTTTGTTGAAGGACTGCGCCGATTCAGGTTTCTAGCAATAAACCGCACTCTAGAGTTCGCCTTGCCCGTTACTTGTGTAATCTGACCATTCCATTTGAGATCATTTACAATAGTCACACCCAGACACTTGACCGATGTTACGGCTTCCAGAGTCTGGGCATTTATTTTGTACTCGTACATGAATAGGCATTTTCGCTATCTTATACGCAGTAGGTTACTAATATTGAGAGATAACTGCCAGTCATTACACCACTCATTTATTTTCTGCAAATCCTCATTGATTTGTTCACAACTTTCGTGTGATTCTACTACCCTGTACAGCATCATATTGCCGGTGTCAGTACCATCAATAAGTTCGTTTGTGTTTATGACGTGAACTTCAACCTTTATTACATGTCGTTCAGATGGTGTTGCACTTTCAATGGCTAGCATTGTATAAGTAGCGGCTGTGAACGCACTGACTACTACAACAGATGCGTGCGATAACCACTCGTGCCCGGTAGCAGAAACAAGTTGCGTATGACAACGGGCATGACAAGTGTGGAGGGAAGTGGTAGCCACGCAGCTGCTGTGGCACGGAGCAGGTGGCAGCCGCTGAAGCGCCCGCGGCCGAGGCGTCCTCCGGTTGTGCCAGCTGCGGCACGGATGGGAAGCGGCCGCAGCACGCAAAGGATACCACAAGCGCCCCGCCGTGGGAAGGCGACGAGGCCGCCTCGCGTGTCCGCACCGCGAGCGAGTCGCGCAGCCTCACGTACGCCCCCAGGCGGGATTCCAACGGCGCAGCAGTAGGCGACACGTCGCGACAAGTGGTACGCTACATATCTGGGGTCGCCAAGTTCTGGTCTGAAACCGTGATACAGAGTTGCTATTGGCCAGAGAGATGTGTTGCCTGATGTCGCATGCTACAAGTAGTCTGTGTTTAAAGCTCCAAACTCAGTCAGTTTCATCGCGCGAGGTGGCACAGTGGTTAGCACACTGGACTCGCATTCGGGAGGACAACGGTTCAATCCCGCGTCCGGCCATCCTGATTTAGGTTTTCCGTGATTTCCCTAAATCGCTCCAGGTAAATGCCGGGATGGTTCCTTTGAAAAGGGCACGGCCGACTTCCTTGCCCGTCCTGCCCTAATCCGATGAAACCGATGAGCTAGCTGTTTGGTCTCTTCCCCCAAACAATCCAATCCAGTCAGTCAGTTTCACTAAAGGGACACCCGAATAGTGCATCACGTCTTTAGTAACGGTAGCAGCAACTACGTTCTTGCCCACAGCTGTGAGTAATAAAAGAAAAATAAGAAGGTGCAGAAAAAAATTATTTGTAGGTGAATAAAATCTCACAATGACTTTTTCAGGAAACTGCTGGTGACAATGAAACCCTGTTAAAATATTTTATACGAATGAATTTAGAAGATTTTAGGTAGGGGAGAGTTATGTGCCTTTGAACACTTCTCAGTGCCTTTAGAAGTAGCAAGGATCAGAAAGAAGATCACGAAGAAGACGACGTCAAGGGATTCTGCTATCTTGCAAGCAAAATAACCCATGACAGACGAAGTAACGAAGACATAACAGCAGACAAGCACAGACAAAGAGGCCATTCTTGGCCAAAAGAAGTCTACTATAATCAAACACAGCCCTTAATTAGAGGAAGAAATTTCTGAGAATGTACTTACGGAGCAGAGAATTCTGTGGCAGTGAACTATGGTCTGCAGGAAAACCGGAACAGAATGGTTCTAATTTCTCTGAGCACTATGGGACCCAACATCTGAGTTCATAAGTCCCCTAGAACTTTGAGCTACTTAAACCTAATTAACCTAAGGACATCACACACTTGCGTCCGTAGCAGCCGCGTGGTTTCGGACTGAATGCCTAGAACCACTCGCCCACAGCGGCAGGCGAACATCGATTCACATCACTACATTTCAAAGATAAAAATTAAGTTAACTCCAAGAAAGAAAACCAAACCATCAAAATTCACTAGGAGGAGAAAATATGACCCCAGCTATTTAATAAATAATGTGTTGTACTCAGAGAGATCCAAAACACTTACAAGCAACGAACTGGGAACGATTATTGATAAACTGAAAAACATTGCCGAAGAGATTGCCGAGATGAAAGAAACATGCCTGGTGGAATGAAGAGTGTGATAAAGCAAAACAGAAAAGTCACAAAGCATGGCTGAATGAACAGCAAAAGAAAACTGAAAAATCCCGAGAAGAGTTACCCATTGCCAGAAGACAAACGGCCAAGGAAGTCAGAAGAATCAAAAGAAACCATAAAAAAATCCCTGAACTTCGTAGAGGAATCACTCAAACAACATAAAACAAGGGACTATCACAGGACATTCAGAAAATATCAATCAAAGTATACTCCACCCACGCTCATGGTGGAATATAAAAATGGGAAACCAGCGAACAATAATCAAGACAATGCCAACATTCTAGCTGATCACTTCAAAGAATTACTAAATGCCGAGGAAAGACATTCAGAGAAGACCACACCACCAGATCGGAGTGAAGTGATCGAAGCAACTAGGTGGCTCAAGAACTACAAAGCAGCAGGGGAGAATAAACTGGTCGCAGAGCTGTGGAAGAACGCAAATAAACAAACACTTCAGAACCTCCATAAGCACATAGTATTCATCTGGAATTCTGAAAAAATGCCAGAGGAGTGGAATACAGCTATAATCCATCCAATACACAGAAAAGATGATAGATCGGATCCCAACAACTATCGGGGGATTTCGCTGCTTGATGTCACGCATAAGATCTTGTCTAGAATTATCTTTACAAGAATTCAGGAGCAACTTGACCAAGAACTTGGAGAATATCAAGGACGAATTCGTCCTGGAAGAAGCTCTCCAGATCAAATTATCAGCCTTAAGTAGATCGTGAAACATCAAAGAGTGAGAAACAAGAAGTTGGCCACCGCTTTTGTTGACTTCAAGAAAGCATATGGTAGTATCCATCGTGAGTCATTACTTAAAATCCTCACGGAATTTGGATTGCACCTGAAACTCGTTAATCTTATTGGACTCACCCTTAAGAATACTGAATCAGAAGTTAAATTCAGAGAGGTACTATGTGAATCATTTGAAATCCGGACCGGACTTTGACAGGGAATTGGTCTCTCACCACTACCATTGAACTGCGCGCTGGACAAATTCATGCGAGATTGGAATAAGAAACTCCAACCAAACAGCAAGATTGGGAAAAATATCAAACTCAATTGCCTGGCCTTTGCTGATGATCTAGCTCTGCTCGCAAATAGCGTGGAAAAGGTTAAACACCGAGTTGAAGAACTCGAAAAAAATAGCAGCAAAAGTCGGACTACGGATCTCGTTTGAAAAGACGGAAATGATGGCATCCTTCAACGTTGAAATAGCAGCCATTACACTGAATAATAACAAACAAATTAAAATTGTGAATAAATTCAAATATCTTGGGGAGGCTATAAGTTGCAATTCAAGCGAGAAAATGTCAGTAGAAACCAGAACAACTGAAGTGAAACAGTCGCAACGCATCATCTGGCCAACATAAAAGAAGACATGTCTCTCGATAAATGCAAAACTCTGACATTACCACTCTGCTATTAAACCTGAGGTAACCTAGGCTAGTGAAACACTGTTCAAGAGGAACACCAAATCAACCACAGACAAACTACAGAAGGCAGACAGAAGAATCCTTAGAAAAATCATAAACAAAGAATACGAAGTAGAGGGACAGTGGCGATTATTGCCTAACGAAGTTGTATATCACCAAGAAACTGAGTCAATAATTTACACAATGCGGAAAAGAAAGGGTTGCTTTTTTCTGCCACATTTCCAGACTACCAAAAACCAGGCTACTGAAACAACTGTTCACCTACTTTGGGGAAAGTAAGACCAAGAACAACTGGTTCAAAGACGCTCAAGGTGATTTAGACGAGTTACGCTTACCAGTGCAACGAATTGAAGGCAGAGAAGAGAAGGAAATCCTGAAAAACAGTGACACGAGATTTAAACTAAAGGCATTTACACGCAAAAAATACACCATAACTGATGAAGAAAGGGCAGCCAGGTCGGAAAGGATGAAGAAGTTTTGGGAGCTGAAGAAAGAAGCCAAATCTACAACTAGTATTAACACTTAAATATATATGGATTGAATATAGTGCCCCATTGTGGCCGTTAAATATGTAAATAAATAAATAAATAAAAACAAAGGCTTGATTACTCGAAAGAGAGGATAAACTATATGATGCAGGGTTCCAAATACACGTTTTGCCACTACGAGGGCATCCAGAAAGTAAAGAATGTTTCGCCTTAGCAAAAAAAAAAAAAAAAAAAAAAAAAAAGGCTTTAATAATAATACAGAAACTCATTATACACGTTTTGGCACATACTTAGTCTATTTCATCCAAGTAGTCATCGTTGAATGTAAGGCAGATGTCGTACCGTCTTCATACCATGCGGTTGCCTGGCTATTTAACCAGGTCGTGACAGCATCGTTCATGTCTTCATCATTTCATGTCTTCATCATTTGCGAAGTATTTACTACGAAGTTACTCCTTCACTTTTGGAAACAGGAAAATCTCCTACGGCGCCAGGCGTTGACTGTAAAGAAGGAGCTCGCTGAAACCTACCCGAATTTCTCACGCAGCAAGGATTGTCTGTCGAGCCGTTTGCTGACGTGCATTGTAACTCAAAAGAACGAGAGCTTGTCACTTCGGCGGTTCTGAATAGACCGACGAAAATGTTCAAGGGTAGCACAATATGCCACTATTAACTGTTGTGTTGCGTGGCATGAAATCACTGTCCCAAAATACAGAAGCCATCAGTTTTTGAATTTATGCAGTTTGTCATAACTTCTGTGGATCCTGTGCCAACTAAGGATATAGCGCTGTTATGAGAAACCAATGTTTCATCTCCTGTAACAGTCTAGTCAATGAACGTGTTGTCATCTTTTTTGTAACACTCCAAGAACGCTACGGAGCACCCATTCTCGTGGCTTTCTGGTCACCCGTTAGTACGCGTGGTACTCACCACACACAGATTTTGTAGTACCCTAAGTGCTGAATAACTATTTCGTTCCCAAGTGAATGATCGCTTCCTGACATTATTCATGCGCGTCGTAGATCTCTTTTCGATATGAACATCTGTCCTTCCATTCATAAACATCACGGACCACTTTCGGACTATGACCGCATTCGTTACACATTCGGCATAAATGGCAACAACTCAACGGTGATGGTCACAGGTTCTAACATATTCCGCCTGCAGAAAACGAATAACGCCTCGAGCCTCACAGTCGGTGAGCCTCGCAGTCGACACAACACGCCAGAAAACAATAACAGGTTGTAACAAGATAGATGCGTAGACTATGTGCTCAAACTTTCATTATTTTCTGGATGACCCTCGTATATGAACAAAATATAGTTCCAGAAGGTAAGTCAAGGTAATACGAAATTACTGTCATAGATTTCTTTGCTCTGTAGTATTTGCTCAACAGATAGCGGTCCACATAGAACGACTTAGTATTTATACAGGTGGCAGTTTTCTATTAATTAGTAATTTAGTGGTAAAATGCGGTCTTCTGCAACGGAGAATGCATACAAATTATTCAGTATTGCTCACCCCTGTGCGCCCCATACGAAACACGACTATTAGAAGATACTGCACGTACCCTGATCAGCCAGAACATTATGACCGGCTACCTAATAACCGGTACGTCCACCTCTGGCACGGATAACACCGGCGACGCATCGTAGCTTGGGAGCAATGAGGCCGTGGTACGCTGCTGGAGGGCGTCGGCACAATATCTGCACTCACAAGTTACCTAATTCCCGTAAATCCAGGAAGAGGGAAGATGAGCTCTGACGCAACATTCAGTCACATCGCAGATGTGTTCGATCTGTTTCTGATCTGGCAAGCTGGGGGCCAGCTCTTCAAATGGGAGTCACAATTATGTTCCTCGAATCAGTCCTTCATACTCCTCGCCTTGTGACATGGAGCATTGTCTTGTTGAAAACTGCCGCTGCCGTTGGGAAACATGATCGTCATGAAGAGGTTTACGTGGTCTGCAACCAGTGTGTGGTACTCCTTGACCGTAATGGTGCTTTGCACGAGCTCCACTGGACCTATGGATGCCTATGTGAACATTCCCCAGAGCGTCCTGGAGGCGCCGCCAGCTTGTCTCGCCCCGCAGTAGACGGATTCGCACCCTCCCGTCGGCATGATGAAGAAAGCATCGGGATTCATTAGACCCTGAAACGCTTTGCCACTGCAACGTCCAGTGCCGTTCGTCAGTGCCCATTTCAGTTGTAGTTGCCGATGTCGTGGTGTTAACATTGGCACATGCATGGGTTGCCGGCTGTGGAGACCCATCGTTAAGAGTATTCAGTGCACTGTTTGTTCGGACACACTTGCATTCTTTCCGGCATTGAAGTCTGATGTTAGTTCCGCCACAGTTTGCCTCCTGTCCTGTTTTACCAGTCTGAAAGCCTACGACGTCTGACATCTGTAATGAGGGGTGGCTGCCCAACCCCACGATGTCCGGACGTAGTTTCAACTTGGATTCGCCACGTGTTGAAGACACTCGCCACAGCACTCCTCGAACACCCAACAAGTCGCGCAGTTTGTGAAATGCTCGTCTCGAGCCACCGGCCATCACAATCTGTCCTCGGTCAAACTCAGATAGATCGTGCTCCTTCCCCATTCTACACACAAACAGCATGCTCACTGATAACTATGTGCACCGTGCATGCGTCTAACTAGCAGTCATGTCCGCCCCCGGTAGCTGAGTGGTCAGCGTGACAGAATGTCAATCCTAAGGGCCCAGGTTCGATTCCCGGCTGGGTCGGAGATATTCTCCGCTCAGGGACTGGGTGTTGTATTGTCCTAATCATCATAATTTCATCCTCATCGACGCGCAGGTCGCCGAAGTGGCGTCAACTCGAAAGACCTGCATCAGGCGAACGGTCTACCCGACGGGACGCTCTTGCCACACGACGTTTCATTTCACTAGCAGCCATTCGTAGCCAGTTGACGCTGATGTTGTGTGGACGGGTTCATTCGACAGTAGGTCGGTGGTCATAATGTTCTGGCTGATCAGTGCGTACAAAAAAAAAAACACACATGTTTTTGAGCGTCACTGATATGTTCTAAAACCCTGACTGTTCCGCGAAAGCCTACTCAGAAAGTGTAGGAATCAGTATTAAATGAGGAATCCAGGTACATATTAAAACCCACTTGTTCGCGGACGCTCGGTTGGACAGAGCCACGCGCCTGGAAAAAGTGTTTCAACATTCTTTCTGCGCTCCGAATGGGAATGGTACGGGAAACAGCCTTAATATGCGGCGCGGTTGGAAGTACCCTGTGCCATGTGTTTCAAAGCGATTTCCAAATTATATATCTTGATACATTCCTCGCAGATTCTGTAACAAACTAAAAGACTGCAGTAAATAAAGTGCAAATTTCGCAGAGGACACAAAGACCCATCGTTCGCCTTTAAGAGAACACTCAAATAAACAGCCTACAGGATTGTCTCGGTTGTGTACTCCTCGTAAGCATGTCCAGAATGTTCATCAGGAGGACGGTGTATAGTAGATGGTTGCTCAAAGAAGAAAAGAGAAAGGTTTGTACTCCTGTGGTACCGAGTAGCAATCATACTGTGATCGCAACCATAATCTGCACCTTGTCTAAACGATTACATACTGTAACCCTATACTCAGATAAGATAGGTGTTCTACACAAAGTGGAAAATTTAAACCAGGTTTTGGTACAAGTTCCAGTAGTAGCAAAAACCGCGGTTTCGAGTCAATTCTTATGCATGAGAATGGATATCAGATTTACCGTTACTGAAGAAGTGCTCGCTCGTGTGTGTGTGTGTGTGTGTGTGTGTGTGTGTGTGTGTTTGCGTTTTCTCGAGATTATGGTGGGGTAAACGGAATGACAAAGAAAATACACGGAACCATTTCAGCTTAAAGCAGTTTTAAATGATGACAGAGTACCAGATAACTACTAACTACAATGCCCCTCTACTGATCTTCACGTGGCGTTAACTAACTATCTATGGCTCACTGATTACTTCGATCGACTGTGCCTGAGCCGCGCGGTCAGTGGCGCCTTGTCACGGCCCGTGCGGCTCCTCCCCTCCCCGTCGGAGGTTCGAGTCCTCCCTCGGGAATGGATGTGTGTGTTGTCCTTAGCGTAAGTTGCTTTAAGTTAGATTAAGTGGTGCGTAAGCCTAGGGACCTCAACAGTTTGGTCCCATAAGACCTTACCACAAATTTCTAAATTTCCGACTGTGCCTGTGTTGTTGGCTGAAATAACTGATTGGAATATGATCGCCAGTTTAATATTATTCGACAGTTCATTTGAAAACGTAAGCCAGCACATTAATCGAAATACAAGTGATTTGAATTAAAGAGCATCAGTTCGAACTTATTTGCGGCGTTGGACTGCAATACTGTGGTCGTGGATCGATTACGGAGTAGGAAGATGGGGCCGACCAGAGTGGCCGTGCGGTTCTAGGCGCTACAGTCTGGAACCGAGCGACCGCTACGGTCGCAGGTTCGAATCCTGCCTCGGGCATGGATGTGTGTGATGTCTTTAGGTTAGTTAGGTTTAATTAGTTCTAAGTTCTAGGCGACTGATGACCTCTGAAGTTAAGTCGCATAGTGCTCAGAGCCATTTGAACCATTTAGGAAGATAGGAGGGGTTAGGGAAGCACAATCTGTTATTTTTGCTGTGTATTTATCATTACAAGAATTCTGGTTCAATGCCTCTGAGCACTATGGGACTGAACATCTGAGGTCATCAGTCCCCTACAACTTAGAACTACTTAAACCTAACTAACCTAAGGACATCACACACATCCATGCCCGAGGTAGAATTCGAACCTGCGACCGTAGCGGTCGCTCGGCTCCAGACTGAAGCGCCTAGAACCGTTCGGCCAAAGCGGCCGGCAGAGAATTCTGGTAAAATTACTATACTATTACGAACTTCAGTGCACAATCTACAATAAAATAGGACAGGAATACGTTAAACATGGGAGAAAATAGAGGAACAACTGCGCCAGCGTTTTGCTACGGACGAAGGTTTCACTTTCGGTTTGCAATATCATTGACACGACGGCAGTTGTCTCAATGCTGCACGACTCCAGCGTCGTAAAAGGAGCTCCGTCCTTCATGTTGAAGCCTGCAGTACTCGTCTCGTCTGTAACATTGCCCATTTACGAACGGGTTCTCGTACTGCACCGAGAATCGTTGGTCTTTCTCCAGTGGTTGAGTGCTTCTAAGTTGCCAATCCAGTTGGTGCTGTATGCACGCTCCTTCCACAACAACGACAGAAGAATTTGTCTTTGCTAAGTTTCTTGTTAATGTCGGCTTTTCACGAGGCTCGACGCTGACTTGTCCATCGTGTTTGAACTTAATGTCCTCGCTCACAGTTCCTGTCCCAAGAAGCCGTCATTCATCTTCCTCGCCCATGTCACTGACAGTAAAGTAACACGTAAATATCTCACTGCTTCAGTATCACAACGCCAGCTTTGTTAAGACACTTTAAAATATTCGTGTCACTACACGTTCGCTGTATGGCATAGTTATGAATACAGATATTCCTTGAAGGTTCGGGCACAAAATTCGTATGAGACTGGATACTCATTCCGTTTCTGCTGAGAATAAGGCGAGAATAAATTCCACATCCCCACCCACATCTCAATTACGAGTTTTCCTGAGGCCACATGCCAAAAACATTCTCCACTACCGACTTCCGCAGAACCTTAAGCTATCCATTAACGATAGCCCCCAGTTTGAGAGACGCTCATCCGAAATGAAAGAGAGCCGTGGACAATGTTCGAGACAGGCCTATTCGCGAGAAGACGCGGGAAGAAAAGGCGGATGAGCGAGTTGCACCCCCGGGTCGTCCCCATTCCAGCAGAGTGCCGATCTGTCAATCCACTCCTCAGCCGCGGCCGGAACTGTTCGCCGGCCGACCCACCCCTCAAACCTCACCCCTCGCTCCCACCCCGAAGCCACCTCGCCAGCCGGCGTACCCCTCCCCTCCATACACGCGGCCGGACCCTCCCCCAGGGGCAATACTGAAAGAGAGAAGTCGTGTAGGACGCACACACAAACGGATATGTGGCGTCCACACGAGGGGGCAGATGGATCCGTCGGAACAGGAAGGAGGGGAGAGAATGGTACAAAATATTGCGGCCCCTCCCCGCGCGCAGCGGGAACACAGAATGGCGGAGCGGGGATATTGTGCTCCGCGGCCGCCCGGCCTAGGAGAACGCGGTTCGCAGGCTTTCGCCCGCGAGGGTGCCTGCGTGCGTCTGCCCGTGCCCCAGGGAGGGTGCTGCGTTCACGCACACTGAGGCAACAGAAGCGCCACGGACGCCGGCCGGCCGCAACCGTGAGTATCGCCATCGCTAACTCTGCCGTCTTCCTGCTCCTTCGTGACACGTAAGACTGTCGGCGTCGTTACACAGGGTCTGGTCTTCCAGAAAGAAACTAATACACTTCCACATGAGGTGGCGGGGACCATTCTGATGTGTAAAGCTTCGTATCAAATAACAATAACAACTATTTCTTGCCGCTCAGGGGCATGAAGCAAGTCTTTCAAATGGACGTCACTTCAGCGACTTGCGTGTCCTCAAACTACCCCAGTTATCTACCTGGGGAAAGGGAATCTACAGCTTAACGTAGAATCCGAAACTCTTGTCGTTTCTGGTGGCTCCTCAAGTCGTGGAGAGGTGAAGGCTAGATTGAAACGCACACTGAAAAATTCGTGGTCCGGCCGGGATTCCATCCTGCGAACTCTAGCTTTCTAGCATGTGTTTTACCGCTAGCAACCAGGTTCACAATGGAAACACTACCAGTATTAGCTTCTCCATACTAGGAGGGTGCTAATTTCGCAACTGTACGTTCGATTAACGAATTTTTTTTTTTTTAAAAGGAAAAGTGGCTTGAGCTACATCTCTTTAAGTTTATGGCTGGCTTAGGCCTCGACATTAGGCGACCTTATAATGTATTTTACGTAAAAGGACATAAAAACGAGGCTTATATTTGCACAATATATATAAATGACCTATTAGATGGTGTCGGAAGTTCCATGCGGCTTTTCGCGGATGATGCTGTAGTATACAGAGAAGTTGCAGCATTAGAAAATTGCAGCGAAATGCAGGGAGATCTGCAGCTGATCGGCACTTGGTGCAGGGAGTGGCAACTGACCCTTAACATAGACAAATGTAATGTATTGCGAATACATAGAAAGAAGGATCCTTTATTGTATGATTATATGATAGCGGAACAACATTGGTAGCAGTTACTTCTGTAAAATATCTGGAAGTATGCGTGCGGAACGATTTGAAGTGGAATGATCATATAAAAGTAATTGTTGGTAAGGCGGGTGCCAGGTTGAGATTCATTGGGAGAGTCTTTAGAAAATATAGTCCATTAACAAAGGATGTGGCTTACAAAACACTCGTTCGACCTATACTTGAGTATTGTTCATCAGTGTGGGATCCGTACCAGGTCGGGTCACCAGAGGAGATAGAGAAGATCCAAAGAAGAGCGGCGCGTTTCGTCACAGGGTTAGTTGGTAAGCGTGATAGCGTTACGGAGATGTTTAGCAAACTCAAGTGGCAGACTCTGCAAGAGAGGCGCTCTGCATCGCGGTGTAGCTTGCTGTCCAGGTTTCGAGAGGGTGCGTTTCTGGATGAGGTATCGAATATATTGATTCACCCTACTTATACCTCCCGAGGAGATCACGAATGTAAAATTAGAGAGATTCGAGCGCGCACGGAGGCTTTCCGGCAGTCGTCCTTCCCGTGAACCATAAGCGGCTGGAACAGGAAAGGAAGGTAATGACAGTGGCACGTAAAGTGCCCTCCGCCACACACCGTTGGGTGGCTCGCGGAGTATAAATGTAGATGTAGATGTAGATAAGAGCAGAAAGAATAACTAATATTGAGCGAAAGAGAAACAGCGTCATATGATAAAAATTTTGCTTGTCAGATGGTTTTAAAAAGTTAAGCGCCAGTGACATCGCGGGGAAAAAGGTCGTTCAAAATGGTTCAAATGGCTCTGAGCACTATGAGACTTAACTTCTAAGGTCATCAGTCCCCTAGAACTTAGAACTATTTAAACCCAACTAACCTAAGGACATCACACACATCCATGCCCGAGGCAGGATTCGAGCCTGCGACCGTAGCAGTCGCGCGGTTCCAGACTGTAGCGCCTTTAACCGCTTGGCCACTCCGGTCGGCGAAAAAGGTCGTGTCAAAATTATAAAAACAGTATAATTTACCAAAGCATTCCAATATTTTTAATACTTCAAATTGTAGAGGTTTTATGATACTGACACGCCCATTTTTCTCACGATGTTCATCAGCATTTAACTTTTTAAATCCATGTGACTAGCAAATTTCTTATAATCTGACGCTGCTACTCTATAGTTCAGTGTTATTTATAGTATGTTCTTCCTGTGCTTATACTGTACATACGTAAGCCTGGGTTTCCCATCTCCTATAACGTAAAATATTTATAACGTATGCATCATATTACGCAGTTACAATGGCACTTTCAGATCCACATGAGAATGGCCTGATGTAAACGTTAAAACCGGTCGTGGTGTTAATGAAGATCTTATTACTAGTGAGAGCGGCTTTTCATTAACTGACAGTACAAGTTGGTTCAAATGGCTCTGAGCACTATGGGACTTAACATCTTAGGTCATCAGTCCCCTAGAACTTAGAACTACTTAAACCTAACTAACCTAAAGACATCACACACATCCATGCCCGAGGCAGGATTCGAACCTGCGACCGTAGCAGTCCCGCGGTTCCGGACTGCAGCGCTAGAACCGCACGACGACCGCGGCCGGCAACAGTACAAGTGATAACTAGTTTTGTGAGTCTGCGCAACTTTAAAAATTCAATTACAAACTTCAATGTACGACCAGTGGCACCTATCCTCGCATCGACAACAACGCTGCCGTTACGTTGGTACCAAATGGGCTTTCTCCAATATATTACACTTTGTTGGATTGGTTGGAGACTGAAGCGTGGAAGTAGAGAGTGGAAACATGGGAGAATTTGAGGAACGACATCATTTCCGCCAAGTAGTTGTTTTAAACTAGTGATTTATTAGGCACTACCACTGCCTTCGAGGGTTGCTTACTCTCCGGTGCATAATACATGTGCATAGATTATTCATGTAATGCGTATAAAACAAAACTTATGGTTATACTTATCGTCTTCAATGTACATGACGTCGACGTAGCAAATGATTGTTGTTGAACCCAACATGCGAGGGTTATGCATCCACAAATGTTAATCACTTCTAAAGTAGCTACTAGTGCTTAATGAAGTCAATGGATTACAGTTTATTCGCGCTGTAAGTGCTTTTCACATGATAACGAAGAATGTAGGCACCACCTAGGATCAGCGAATAGCCACACAGTATCTATGTGCGTGAACTCCCAGTTGTATTCATGTTGGCGGTGGGTGGCGTCTATGGAATTTAGATGGATATTGACGGTAAGACAAGTAACGATCCGTTAAGTTACCATTCCCACTCTTGTCTGCTGCATACACATGTATCTCGAAATACACTGAAAGCACCTCACAGTGGCCAACACTAACTTGTTGCTATAGCTGTTTCCTCCTGAACCGTCCTGTATTGGTGACTGAAATGATTTTGTGCAAAGCTTTGTCCCTATGGCATCAATGTTTTTCTTTTGCATTAGAGAAAGAGGGTTAGACGTACATAAAAATAAGATTCCCGTCTCTCGCCTATTTCACATTTCTGTAGAGCTCTGTACAGCTTGCGTCAGACAGCTCGCAAATACAAATATATTGGTATATTAAAGACGAAGTTTAATGTTTGTCGCTTTGGTTCGGGTGAGATCGCCCATTAAATATTCATTCACTGCCTTTCATCTAGCCACATAAGTAATTTTAAGGTCATTGCTGCAGCATAGTTTGTCAGGAACAGCAAAAGCGTATCTGCGCTGACGGTGGTAATGCGTAACAACCGTCGATATATATTTACACGAGTGTGGTCTCTCTCAGTATCACGTACAAAATTTGGATCCCTCGCCTGATTCGCTCTCATGTTGAGTTAAAATTGAGAGTGATCAGTTCATACTTCTTTGCGATAAGGAAAATCAGGCGAGCTTTCATTGCAGCGGATTCATATTGGAAACAAGTTTTGAGATAATGCCTCAGCTTTCAATGATGTAATTAGGAAACTACGAACTTCGGACAGAAAATGTTTTCGATCTATTAACTGAAATTACGGCATAAAAATCTGAGATGGCAGATTTTCTCTAGATTAGGGAACCGAATAACTATTTTCAGAAATGAATCCGACTTAAAGACCTAGCCGGCCGAGGTGGCCGTGCGGTTAAAGGCGCTGCAGTCTGGAACCGCAAGACCGCTACGGTCGCAGGTTCGAATCCTGCCTCGGGCATGGATGTTTGTGATGTCCTTAGGTTAGTTAGGTTTAACTAGTTCTAAGTTCTAGGGGACTAACGACCTCAGCAGTTGAGTCCCATAGTGCTCAGAGCCATTTGAACCATTTGAACTTAAAGACCTGATGACAAATGAAGTTTCAATTAATGTCATTTCCATCGGCTTCCGGGTAGTCAGGAATGTTTACTCATATAACACTCGGTGAAATACTGTGAATTGTCATGATTGCTTCTCGGCTGATATTAGACTATTTGATATCTTTATATTACGATTTGAAATGTATATTTAGTCCACCACCCCTCTATCCATGGTAGCCTCACATGAACATATGAAACACCTGACTACGGAGTGGTGTCTCAGACCCGTGTTGTCATTTGCAACTTCACTACATTTCGAACTCTTTAACGTTACCAGCAATGATTTCACCATGGGGTCATTCTACGTAAGGCATCAATGATTAAACGGATTCTGTTAACATATTAAATTTTATTTTGGAAATGGTACGCTCTCTCTACGAGACGGCTACACTCCATGATCAAACCAAACTGTGCAGCTGTGCACGTGTACGTTTGAACCATTTACCGGTACCGTGCCATTGACCGGTAAGTCGCATTTGCAATTACAGGACCTGTTAAGGCTGAACACAGCTAATAGGACACTTATTCGTGGGTTAATGTGTCGATAATGAAAGTGATTCTGTATTTCATAAAAAAACTGAACTGTGGTTTTCAGTATTACGGTAGAAAGTTTTTGCGTAATAATCGGTTTTCTATTTGTAATCACCTCAAATTTACATGTGTGCGGTTTACCTACAGACTGGAGACTACAGCTAAGTTTTTGATTGCACTCTAATGAAATCTGTGTTCTCCTGTTACCGAACATGTACAACGCCGCACTGCTAGACACTAAAAACTCGAACCTATACACACTAGTTAGTAACTTGAGTTGGTGACCAGAAGTTACCCAAATTGAAAGCTATCGAGTTTACTTTCAATCTTAGTTTACCTCCTCAGCAGCTGAGTAGAGTGTGGATACTGCTAGGACAAAGCCTATGCTGTATCCACTGTATTGGCAAGGTTTTTTCCACAGTGACGGAACTGAAACAGGATCTGCTCAGAATCATTATGGTTCTGCAGATGTGCATCAACGACTGTGGACCACCGACAACTGATGAAGAGCATTATGCAGAGAGCTATTATCTTACTACTTTTTTTACAGACATAGACCCTTAATGAGATGAAGGACTACATTTTCTTAGGCATTAAGATTAAGTCAGTAACGGCATAATCGAAAATGTTATATTTGGAATGAGTATTACTCAGGAGCGCCCTTTCTTAAGAGGGTTTTCTCTTACTGGTGCCCTTGACTTTTCCACCGGGTCTGCGTTTTCTACATATATCATTTACAATTAAAGGGGAAAAAGTTACAGGATGGACAACTGCACTGAATATCTTTGGGACGTTGGTAAACAGTAATGTCAAAGTCGCCAGCTGAATAAAATTCACATCAGTTACAAAATTCAACTATATACCTAGGAATAACGATGACGATTAACTTAAATTAAAAGAATACACAGAAAATGTTGTGGGGAAGGCGAACCAAAAACTGGGATTTATTGGCAGAACAGATCTACGAAAGAGACGGCCTACACTACGCTTGTCCGTCCTCTTTTGGAGTACTGCTGCGCGGTGTGGGATCCTTACAGGATGGGATTCACGGAGTACATCGAGAAAGTTCAAAGAAGAGCAGCACGTTTTGTGTTATCGAGAAACAGGGGAGAGAGTGTCACTGGCATGATTTAGGATTAGAGGTGGACATCGTTAAAACAAAGGCGTTTTTCGTTGCGGCGGAATCTTCTCACGAACTTTCAATCACGAACTTTCTCCTCCGAATGCGAAAATATTTTGTTGACGCCGACCAATATAGGGAGAAACGATCATCATAATGAAATAAGGAAAATCAGAGCTCGCACGGAAAGATACACGTGTTCGTTATTCTCCGCGCGCTGTTCGAGACTGGAACGATGGAGAATTATTTTGAAAGTGGTCCGATGAACCCTCTGCCAGGCACTTAAGCGTGATTTTCAGAATATCCATGTACATGTACATGTGGAAATCTCTACGCACAGAAGCAGCAAACACTTCTTCAGAGCTTTTCTAGTACAATGTTTATACGAAACGAGGATATAAGAAGAGAAATGGAAGAAACATTGGGATCCATCGATGACGCTATGTTACAAGTGTAGCTCAAGCTCTGATTGGACATTGATGACATAAAAGCCTGGACGTGGCTTTCTCCATTTTGCCTTAAAGGATTTAGGACAACGAGGAAAAACCTAAGTCCGGGTGACTCTTGCAAGATTCGATACTGACTCCTCTATAGTGCAAGCATTACATCCATTCTTGCAGCGGAACTTGGGTAATGTCTGATATTTCTTAATAGATCTAAGGAACTAGTCCTTACTGTCACAAAATTAGTCCGAGAACTGGACAGATTAGTAACGTTTCCAGACAGTATCAGATATACTTTCTTTGTTTTATAAGTTGGTGACACATATCAGCGAAATAAAATTTCAGTGGAGAGAAAAAATTCTGGACTTCCTCTAACTAATGAATAGATGATTCAGCGTGAAATAGAACTATGTAAAAATACCATGTTAGTTCTGACAGTAGCCACTATTGCTTACAATGGCCTCAGGTAATAGTGAATACGTATGCGATCCTTTTTGATCGGCTTCATCAGGCGTGTAACGTAGAGATATACACAGTATTACCTCAAACCCCAACTTAACCAATAGGTGGTTCCACAAAGTGCTTCATTGCTTTGGTAGAGGATGGGGGTGGGGGAAGGGGTGTTTAAGAATTCATTGTTTACTAGTACTGCTATCATCGTCTAGACTGTTATTGCACGTCACCACACTCATTTTAAACAAAAGACCGCACAAATGTAAACTACTGTAGAGTTTGGTTTGATATGAAGTTAGTCTAACGTGAAAATCAAGAGATAGTTCCTTATTCCTAATACCATGAACACAGTATGACATGACTGCATTCGGAGACATATGGAGAAGACATGACAGTAACGTCAGCAAACGTTGAAATTAAACCCCCGTCCACTCTCCCATCCCTAGCGATGCATTACTGTGTAGACCTATTAAAAAGACAGAGCCGTAGTTTAAGACATTGATGATGAATAGGATCTATTTGAAATTCTCCGCACTTCATTGCTCTCATAACCTAATGAAATCATTAGTGGCAGTAATTGGTAACGTAATTATTAAATAACTGTTACGCTGTCACAACATATTAATAGTATTCATTTTCAGTCAGCGTGACGAACCCCTGGAATTACTGATTCGTACGCCAGAAACTGCGTGTAGGGACCATTCTACATGCAGGAAATACTGTTCGCATGCGAAATAATTTGTACATTGTTCGATCGGGAATCAGATCAACATACAACGAAACGTAGTGGCTACTGCATAAGGTGTTGTATCAGTCTACCAAGAAAGACTAGTGTCGACAACAAAGAAGCATATACTTCAAAAACAGAAGCCAGGAGGTATCTCTTCCAAATCTTAATCTCTGGACAAGTCATAAAATAGAATGAAACGTGTAGCATATGCCACAAAAACACTAATTCTCGGGGGAGGTTATGTTGGCCACAACACGGAGTAACACGCGTCCTACGGCCACGCGTAGCAGTCGGCTCCAGTCAACTGACAGTGTATACGCCGCGTTTCGCACCGCTTGTCCGGAAATCTATGGCGCATGCGCACGCCACCGCGGGAACCTCGTAGGTCGCGTCAGCGCTCTTCGTCACCCGACGGTGACTACACGATCAGTACGCTTGAAATATCTGCTTACATACATTTTCTGCGTGGTATCGTATCTTTTCAATTCGTGTTATTGTTTTTACGTTTCGAATAAAGGAAAAACTGAAATATTGGTTTGATGAGTATCGTGCATAACATAATGAATGGCGTTATTGGTCTTGTTGTTATGGTCTTTGGTTCAGAAGACTGGCCTTATGCAGGTCTCCACGTTAGTCTAGCTGGTCTGTTATCATGAACAGTTGCAAGGGCACTGTGGTGGTATGAATCACTTCTGCTTCAGCTCGTCGTGTTTTATTACCCTTCAAGCAATTAATCATTATATTTTTGTTCAAATGAAAATGGTCTGATATTGCACGATATTTGTATTTCTACTTTTCTACGAAATGACTGACACCGATCAAGAAAAGACAGGTGGCATCAAAGAACTGGGTTTTGCAACTGTTTGAAAAGTATGAACAAACCCATTACAAGTACCATCCTTACCAACAGCAACACGGATCAACAAATTTTCATACCATTTCGTAGATATTACAACTTATCAGTCCACTGTAGTTTATCGTTTGTCCGACACCGAGTTTCTCCGTTGCAAACCTCGTGTAGTGATGGTGAAAATGTAAGAAAGTTAAGGGCGAATTGTGAGGCATATTGAAAGTATTTTTTGTCCCAATCACTATGCGAATGGGGCAGGACGATGGTTCAAACGGCTCTGAGCACTATGCGACTTAACTTCTGAGGTCATCAGTCGCCTAGAACTTAGAACTAATTAAACCTAACTAACCTAAGGACATCAAACACATCCATGCCAGAGGCAGGATTCGAACCTGCGACCGTGGCGGTCGCGCAGCTCCAGACTGTAGCGCCTAGAACCGCTCGGCCACCTCGGCCGGCTGGGGCAGGACGGAAAATCTATAATATGGTAGGAAAAACCCTCTGCCGTGCACTATACATTGGCTTGTGGAGTACGTAGGCGTATGTAGGCGGACACATAATAATTCATGAACTGTTGAGTACATCGAAATAACGCTTACATTACATGATGCTATACAACAGCTTTCCTAAGTGCCCAGTTCTCGTCACAACAGCTACCGAGATATCATAGCAACAAAATTTTTTCATGTGTTTCAAAGTTTTGTTTACTCTGCGTGAGAGCACTTGAAAATGGAAATTTAGTCATATAGCTCTTATTAATGTTAGCAGTAAGACTTTTCACAAAAATAATACTGTAAATTCGCTGTTTCTACTCCATTCTAAGATGACTAGACGCATGAGGTGAAATTTCGGTGTGGTGCAACATTTGCCTTCCCTGTAGAGGGTACAGATATGCTGTTGCGAAACATGGATTACAAACATATTAAAACTTATACAACAGAAACTGTCTTTTGAGGAGCTCCCTAATGTCAATGGATAGAGTATACAAGTAAATTAATTTAAACGTTAGTTGAATTTAAACGTCGGCAGATGAAGTTGCGAACATAGACATCTTTTATGTCGTTCGATATTTCAAATTTTGTTTATACTGATTGTGTTAAATTTTCGCAGACTTGTTTCCAAGGCCGCTTCTATGTCGACTAGTCTCTCACGGTTAAAATCCATGTTACGCCGCCCCAGCAGCGAGCCCGCGCATCATAGAGCCATGGCAGCCTTTTTGCGGGGATGTTGGTTCCCGACCAACTCTGGAGACAGCACGTTAGTGAAACACCTTGTACAAAGAGGTAGAATGACACATCTGTACCAGATGAAGGATAAATTTTTGTATTCTCGTTCACGGTCTCAGAGTCTTAACCAACCAATGTACATGAAAGTAAGACATGCACCCAGCTACCAGGAAGGAACCTCACACTTCGGCTCCGACCGAGAAGTAAAATAACAAGAACTAGAAGACAATATTCGTGGTGAAGACGTCTCAGAATCTCATCTCATACAAGTGGAAAAGGATGTTTGTTAGAAAGTTCTCCCGCGCTTGACGTTGACTATCAGATGAATACATAAGAAGTAGCGGTATGTGAAAAGCAGGATTTGGTAGCAAAATTTGAAACGCAGACTTATGCGACAGCAAATTTCTGTACTGTTATACCGGAAGGTATTGGTTCACTAGTGCTACAGAGAAATTCGAGATTAACTGCAATATACTTTGGGGAGTTGACTTCGGCCATGGACGGTTGATAAATATTTTTGATAGTGGCGTATCTGAA
This sequence comes from Schistocerca serialis cubense, assembly GCF_023864345.2. Classification (NCBI taxonomy): domain Eukaryota; kingdom Metazoa; phylum Arthropoda; class Insecta; order Orthoptera; family Acrididae; genus Schistocerca; species Schistocerca serialis. Next base: position 185,071,146 of record NC_064646.1, on the reverse strand, counting down.
CGAATCGATTGGTTCATGTGGTTAATTACACATTGCTTATCCTGTCATATGCGTTTCAAGTTCTTAATAAAGCTCTACGGGTATTTTTTCCTTAGAAGATAGTGCTGCACAGAATTTTTTTTTTTAAGTTACTGTTTTTGACTAGCATTCACGGCTAATCTGTACTACCACAACAAGACAAGCTACAATTTACAGTCATCTCCTTCCGCTAGACAGTAGCAACATAGCCGTATGTGATAATGTTCACTGTACTATCAGATATGCAGCATGTACCAGTGCGACAGTACTTCTTCACGAAGCAAAATTTCTTTCTCAAAAAAATGGCTCTGAGCACTATGTGACTCAACTGCTGAGGTCATTAGTCCCCTAGAACTTAGAACTAGTTAAACCTAACTAACCAAAGGACATCACAAACATCCATGCCCGAGGCAGGATTCGAACCTGCGACCGTAGTGGTCTTGCGGTTCCAGACTGCAGCGCCTTTAACCGCACGGCCACTTCGGCCGGCTAATTTCTTTCTCAGACAGCTTTGCAAAATCTGTAGCATTCACCAACTGTTATATGGTCTAGTGACCTCCAACTTCATTAAAGTTCCAGTAGTGTAGGAACAGACGGACATTGATGGTTATCGAAATTATCTCCAAGAAAGCTCCGAACACGACTCAGTACCAGCATATTACGAGTACATCACGTTTTATTCAGCTCTGTTCTAATGTGCTGAAAGCGCCGTTTTAATTGGATTGCCTGCCACAATAAATGTCTTCATTTATCGCCCACTGTCCTGGGATGGCAGTGAATTTGAAGTGTTGCTAATTCCTTGTATAGTAGGCCTCAAATCGACAGCAAATGTCCTCTACTAAACGGTTACCAGATTTACTTAAAACTGAGGACCGAGTCAAGTATTCTGAATAAACTCAAACACACAACTAACCAAGTAGTATATAATTTGTAACACCTCGGGTTCTTGTGGAGTGGATAAATTTAGTGACCATCTGGAATGTAAACAGCACAGCGGAAGAGAGTTAAACACGTAGGAGAAAAATGTATTTTTGCCAGTGTAATAAAAGAAAAAGCTTCAGCAAGCTTACTTGACCACCATTTAAAAGCATGCAATAACAGTGAACAACGGTTTCAGTAGACAAGCGATGAAGCTGTGGATGACGACAGGAAACGAGGAATGCCCGAGTACAATGGAAGACTGACATTGACATAGAGACTGAATATGCAGTGCTGTCAAAAACTGGTGTAGAATGAGAAACACTGCCAGAAAGCATAAGGAAGAACTTTAGAGCATACGGTCAACTAGGGCGAAGCATTGATTAACCAACTAAGCAAATAAATGGTCAGTAGTTTAGGAAAGACGAACCAGAAACATTCCTTGATCTCATTTGGAGGTTCTCTTTGCGAAAAAGGAAGTATATTCGAATGTGGAGAAATAGTAAAGTAAACATTAATACGGCATAAATAACTTCCGAACCAATATAAAAAGCAACGCTTATTTGTGTTTTGTAAAAGTATAGCCAAAATGAAGCACTAAATCCCTAACAAGTGTTTTACTTGAAGAATAACACTGCCAGCTGAGATTTTTTAGTCATCTTCAACCGAAGGAATCCACAAGAAAGGACACGAGGAAAATCCCAGTAATATACTGATGTTTTCGTCTCTTTCCTTCAGCTTCACTACGACTTTGGGAAAACGTGAGGGAATGCAGGTGTCGTGAACATGGCATGTCGCACAGTATTTAAGCTAGGATTTCCCTAGATACCGCGTGCGTCTCCATTGCCCCTCTTTCACGTTTTCTCGTAATGAGCTGCTGAAAATCGTCATGGAACTTCTCGCGGCGCGTTTGAAGCACAATCAGTGGCAGAAGCCGTAGACCTCACGAGATAACCCCTACCAGTAGTCAGTGCGTAAATTGGAAACGCTTTATTGTCTTGTCCAGAAGTAACGGCAAAAAATAATCTGTCACCAGGGGCAGCTGCATCTTTCTGCCGCGCTTAACTGATACTCTCAAGTTTACGAGACACCCTGGGGTCGTCCCATGTACACTCGTGTAGGAACATATTATAATCTTGTACGAGTCGCGCTTATTGTCACGTAGTAGCGACGCTTACGTCAGCGTACCAATAGCAAGGCAATTGACCCTATAATAACTTCTATGGTAACAGAGCATTTCTGAAAATTATATGCAAATCATAAAGCTAGAACGTGGTTTATTTTTCAGCGAGTTATTAAACAAGTCCTGCATACAAAGTACAGGCTAGTACCCTGTTGAAATAAATATATCTGCTGCCCAAACAAGCTAAACAGAGTACTTCACCGTGGTTCAGCGTTTTGACAGTAAAGGGATCATAAAGCAAGAATCAGATTTATGCATCTGCACCCAAATATTAGCGTTGATGCATATTCTCGAACTGTTTCTGTTGAAATGGTTGATTATAAAATGTTCTCGCTTCATATAATATATCCATGCTGCAACACTATGCACGAAATAAACATGACTTTTCACAAGCATCCTAATTTCGAAACAAAAGCTGTGCGGAGTGGCCGCGCGGTTTGAGGCGCCACGTCACGGATCGCGCGGCCCTTCCCGCCGGAGTTTCGAGTCCTTCCTCGAGCATGTGTGTGTGTTGTTCTTGGCTTAAGTTAGTTTAAGTTAGTTTAAGTGGTGTGTAAGTCTAGGGACCGATGACCTCAGTAGTTTGGTCCCTTCGGAATTCACACACATTCGAACATTTAGAAACAAAGAGTAAACAATGATTTCGCTGTTCGGAAGGGTGTCGTGACCGTTTCTAGTTTTCTGTCGTTATCTTCCATGACTAGTAGCTCTTCATGAAAAATTCCATATAAATCAAGTATATAAATCTAATCTGTTTCTTTTTAACTAACTGTAAAAACCATAGGGGCTAACGATATAATAACGACTTTATAACCTCCAACAACAGTTACAAATGATTTTCCGCGAGCATTCTCACACTACATACGCTTCCAGAATTTGGCTTACCAGTAAAATCTCTACTCTTTAAAGAATTGAACTCTCTTCTATAAATTAGCTTCAAACGTCTGATTATTTTATAAATGAGTTAATGCGTTAAATATTTGACGTAAAGACTGTAAGCGAGAAAAAGTTTGGGAATGGTTTGAAATTATGCTTAAAATTTATTGGAAGTCGCCAATGTGAAACACTGGGATGGCTGTAGTCTGGGTAATTTGGGCTCTATTTTAAGCAAAAACTTGAATTTCACGCATCTAAATGTATATGACGCCGTACCTCCTGAAGTACTTGTCGTGCACTGATATAATTTTGCAAATGGTTCAAATGGCTCTGAGCACTATGGCACTTAACTTCTGAGGTCATCAGTTCCCTAGAACTTAGAACTACTTAAACCTAACTAACCTAAGGACATCACACACATCCATGCTCGAGGCAGGATTCGAACCTGCGATCGTAGCGGTCGCGCGGTTCCAGACTGTAGCGCCTAGAACGGCTCGGCCACCCCGGTCGGCATAATTTTGCAGGTACATTCAGTAGTATGTGTGGATACTGTCTGCAAAATTTGTTTCGAATAGGATTAGTGGTTAAGAAGTAATAAATTAAAAAGTCATTCATAATGCGGCAGTTTTCTTGCATCAGTAGTGAGAAGGCAGTACGTGATTGTTTTTCTATCATCGTTTTTGGGGAGAGGAGGGGGGTCGGAGGAAGCTGTCAGAGAGAAAATATTTCGGAAATGTTTGAAATTATGTGTGAAGTCGTTAAGTGAACTCATTCTGAAATAAAGAATGAATAAATTTCGTGCATTTGCGTGCCGTCAGCTACGCTCCTCAAGACAAACTACCAGTTTCTAATTTTATTACTTGTCTTATTTTGTTAAGCTTTAGGAGATAGTACCGCTTAATGAACAGACTACGATAGCACTGTAAATTTTTAAATTCCGTCAGTAATTACACGAAATACTGAAAATAAAATTGTTGTTGTTCCTGGGGGTCCGTTACATGGGGAACCTGCAACTAGTGCTAGATTCAGGGATAGTAGTTTAGTATGCCATGTATAAAGTATATCGCATATTCGATGAAGTCCTGACCATGCATTAGTACACCAAAAACATTTTCATTTCTTCTTTTTTTTATTTAGGTCGGTATTTCTAAATTGTTTTGCAGTTTAGCTCCTTCATTAAGCATTGCCTGTGTTGGAAATACTCTTCATACTCTGTATTCAGTGTCAGGAATGTCCCACTATAGTATTTGTGCATCGAAATGATTAAAGACATAAAATTATCCTCCTGCCTGGGACATTTCACAAAAAGGTCTCTACGTTTTCAACTGCTCCAGGAAATGTCAAACGACGCGTTACGCAGAAACACGGGAAATGATTTCCAAACAGCAAAAATTTTCACCATATTTTCCGCACGGCTTGTCCATGCTATCTTCGAATAATACGAGACGTGTAATACGTTCTTACAACTTTCTATGCTTAAGATTCATTAGTAACGTTTTTTTACGGTGCGATACGTCAAAAACAAATTTGTTGCTGACGCGAACATCTGTCATAGTACTACTATTTGTAAATTCGATTCAGGATTCATGTTCTTGCACAAGCACACTGGCTACATTCCTAGTTTCTCTTAAATACAGAAACATAACCTGTATGCTTTCTTGACTTCATTTTATTAATTGTCTCATTTATTAAGCGAATAAATTTGCCCGATGAATGTCTACTACGTTGCACCAGTCACTTAACAACGATAAAAACTGCAACATTCGTGCAGATCCATCTATCAGAAGTAACGTAATTTGTGTTTTCTCTGTGCTCGTTTGTTGATGCTAAGTATTTAGGCCCACCATGTGTGCAGTAGTACCAAATAGTGGTAAATAAACTGTACATAGTTTCGCTTCTGTATTAAAACAAAACAATTCTGCTATCTATTATCACCAACAAGCATGTGCAGAATCAATTCAAAGAACTAAACGACCCCTACGGTATTTTTGATTATATAATTTACGCCGGTCAACAAAGATATAGTTAGGTAAAACTACTGCAGGTAAATTACATTCGATAGAGAACACTTTTGGGAGGTGCATTACTTACCACTGTATCCTCGTACGTCAGTCGGTCTTGTTTACGCCACGTCAGCATCTGTAAGAATTATTTTACTATGGTAAAAATATCAGAAGTCTACATCCGCTCGTTTCAACAATACTCGTTGCAGCTCGAAGTTAATAATTCTTGGCACGGTCATCGTTCATTTTGTTTATGTTCTGTTCGATTGTGGTTTTCTGTGTAGATGTACCCACAACGGTTCCTAGTTCGAGATGAGGCTGCGACACAAACGTATCACACCTCTGACACTAACGAGAACCGGAAGCTGAGGCTTTGTTTAAGGGAAGATAATTCTACTCAGCGACGGAAAGCAAAGATAAACACGGACAATGAAGGAATCGACTTTTGAAATCATAGAGGTAAAAAAAGAAGGGAGGTGGCACTACGTCACAATCTTGAAGCCGATGTCCACCATCTTAACTAGCCCAAGACATTAGGTTCGCCGCATTCATACCCCAATAGTTCACCGCGGTGACACTTCTTCGTGGCTTCACTTTGACTGTGTCGTATTACTAGAGCAAATATGCATTCAAGAACAAGAAAATGTTCGAAATTGCCTTCCCGACACTATGTTATTCATATAAGCTATATAATGTATGGTATTTAAAACAGCTGTTGCGCGCATGCGACAAAAATATTGAATAAGTAGTACTCGTAAACAGTAGTTTACCAATCTTTGGGCTGCTTAAAATGGCGGCGGATCCCGCCCATTCTGGCTTCAAAACAACGTACAGCGTAAGCCACCTCCCTTCGTCTACTACCATCATGCTTGAAATTTAAGAAGTGGATAAGGCAGTGTTTAAACAAGAATCGAACTGTTCGAATAGCTTACGGCATAGTTCGGGAAACCTCGGGTTCTGTTCGATCTTTTGATCGACCTGCAATCTAATGACTTTTGTTGGGACTATGGCAACGACCTGTCTTAGCATTTTTAATGCGCTGTATGGACTTTAACGATGAAAATAACTTTGAAACACGGACTGAAATGTCTTCTATGGTTCAGGTCACGCGTAACAACGGCAACTAATGAATAAATACAAGACTGCAATCAAGCATGATTCGGTGCAGTTCTCAAATTTTCGCTACTCCTGCGATGTAGTGAGGTCTGGTGGTTCTATCTCCAAGGTAGTTCATTCCGCTGAAATTTATTCTCGCGACAGAAGTTGCAGGCACTTTATCTCGAAACATTTCGTTTGTTCGGAATTTAATTCTTGATTATTTGTTTTGATTATTTCACTTGAACGTTGCTGTCTTGCCTTCAATGTGATTAAGATCTGGTAAGGTTTTTATCTGTTATTCTGATATGTGAACAGTGACTGAATTGCTCATTTACAACCTGGTTCGTAAGTCATTACCACCTTTCACAATGAAGTACAATATTATACTTGTTTAAGTCAAGCGGTATTTTTTGGAGTACAACATTTTCATCTTTGTCTGTTAGCTTTACTTAAAAATCGGCATAAACGTTTCCGTATTCGTAAATGCTATATGAAAACGTGTATTCAAAATTCGTTCAAACATAATAGGAGTTTGCGCAGGGGTAGGATTTGATACTGTTTCCTCCATGTTTCGCAAAATTGTCAAATTTATGCAGAGCTGCAGCTTAATGTTGTGGTGAGATTGTAGTTTCTTGTGGATTCCCTGCTCTCGCAGTGATCCAGTGAAATGTCACTTGACAAATTCGATACTGTATCGAACGGAACGCAGTGGCGTGTCGGGAATTCTCGAGCCCTTTCGAAGGCGAGTCTCGTTTGTACAGTCCTAGGGAGTTGCATGTCAACTGATACAGGGTGAGAAACAGAATAACATTCGCAACTGTCACTTTCTCCTAATTACACATTCAAAAAACGGAACATAATCCTTGGATTTTTCACTGTCATAAACGATAAATAATGCCTTATAATATAACTCGCTGCAGCCGTTAACTTTTTTGCCATAGATAATAAATAATGCTAACAAATATTACTCAGTATGTCTCACCGCCACACAGCCAGAATCATATTCAAGCAGTTAAGGTGTAATGAAGGAACCGACTGGAAAGAGAGAACGAGATAGACCTCATAATAGATCGATGCATTGGCGATAGAGCACGGAACAGGAGACTGCAACAGCTAATCCTTAAAAAGGAGCTCATGATGATGATGATGATGATGATGAAGGAACCGGATGACAAGACATCATTACGTGGCTTCTTTTACATTGGGAATTGTGAAGGTCTGAGGCGTGCCTTTTAACAGGCTGCGAACCTAAGAAGAACGTTTCACGTCTGGTAATATGAAAGCGGCTGAGGACTCATACACACACACACACACACACACACACACACACACACACTTGGATCCTGTCGTAGTCGTTTAGTCCTATGAAACGCTATTAGTGGTTAACTTAGAGAGGAGAAATATGTGTTATGAAGATCTTATGATTTCCACAGTTTTATGTTTACGCGAGGTATTCGAACGTGTAGCTGACACATTTTGCTGTTTGTCTCAAAACCACGAGTGAGTGTGGTACATGTGATTCATTCTTTTTCTCTGTAAGTATTTACAGCGCCACAGTTCGATCAAGGCATGCATCGGAAAAGGCATTGACAAAGCCAGATAGAAATTGAGAGCGAACTTGTCGAGACACGGAATTTAAACAAGTAAGATAGCCATAATAAAGCATATTACTGTCCTTTGGGGTGTGTTACAGTTTTCTTTCTTCAATAGTTTATGGACTGAATAGAAGTGGTAAAAATACAAAGTAAATAATTTATCATGAAATGGAATATGGACAGAATTTGAAGAAACTTCAGCAAAATAAGACTGTAAGTGATGTGTTCTGTTTCAATCTTCTTTTCTTTAATGTTAGCACTTCAGTTATTATATACCAGGCTATATTTTGCACGAAAATAACGATGTAGCGAAAGATACTGAGCTCACATCCAGGAGGATCGGCGTTCATATCTCAGTCCGGCCATTCAAATTCACGTTTTCTGTGGTTCTCCTAAAATTATTATGGTAAATACAGAGAGGTTGCCTTAGAAAAGGTACAGCTGACTTCCTTCCCGAGCCTTTCCCTACACTGAGCTTCTGCGCCGTGTAGAACGACCTCGTTCTCAATGTGACATTAAACGTTTATCTTTCTTTTCTCTTAAAGAAAAATTCAGTCCTCGACTTTTATATCGTTTTCACTCTAATTGTCAAGCATCGTGCTGGGAGTTAGAAACATATATATATATATATATATATATATTGAGAGCGAATATTGGCGCAGAAGAGACTCCAATGGTTTGGCCACATCCTACGGGCAGACGGATCCCTTCCAAACAGAGTCCTCCACTCTCAACCCACAGGAAAACGCCCTAGAGGACGCCCAAGAACTCGATGGAAGGATAGGATAACAACGATCCTGAAAGAAGTGGAACCAGCAGCCGTGGAGGAGGACGCCAACGACCGGATGAGATGGACTGCCATCTGCAACAGCTCCCTCCTCTCGTGTAATTGACAGACACTGCGTGTGTGTTTTTTTTTTTTTTTTTTTTTTGTTTTTTTTTGTTTTTTTGTTTCTGTAATGTATCCCTCTTGCCTTTTAAACCTTTGATTGAATGCCCTGTTTATTTTTTCGTTTTTCTTTAAGCTGTAATGTACATATGTAACTTTTACTACTGTATAGAGTACCTTTGTAAGTCTTTTTGTCTTTACTTTTCCTTTTGTTCTTCTTGCTGTAGGCCTTAAAGGCCCGATAAGGCAATAAATGATGATGATGATGATGATGATATATATATATATATATATATATCAGAGGTAAATAAATAAAAATTAAAAGTGGCGTTCAATAATTAATGCAACACTATATTATCTACAAGCAGGTTGGTTTTATTCAGGATTCCAATGCATCATGGTATTCCCCACTCTTTTGGCCGCAAAGTTCTATTTTTCAACATAATATCCGTTCAACGCGATGATTTTAAATCACGTTACTGAGCTTGCACGCCCACATGATACCACTCTAATACTCGTCGTCAGAGCCTACGTATTGCTGCATCTTTAACCTCCCATTATCCACGAACTGCTTCCTGCGGAGTACATCCGTCATTGGGCCAAACGGATGGAAGTCGGAAGGTGCGAGATTTGGGCTGTAAGACTGATGAGGAAGAAGAGATGTGCAGAACTATAGACCTATACCTCTAACGTCGATCAGTTGTACAACACGTATTATGTTCGAGTATAATGACTTTTCTGGAGACTAGAAATCTACTCTGTAGGAATCAGTATGGGTTTCGAAAAAGACGATCGTGTGAAACCCAGCTCGCGCTATTCGTCCACGAGACTCAGAGGGCCATAGACACGGGTTCCCAGGTAGATACCGTGTTTCCTGACTTCCACAAGGCGTTTGATACAGCTCCCCACAGTCGTTTAATGAGCAAAGTAAGAGCATATGGACTATCAGATCAATTGTGTGATTGGATTGAACAGTTCTTAGATAACAGAACGCAGCATGTCATTCTCAATGGAGAGAAGTCTTCCGCAGTAAGAGTGATTTCAGGTGTGCCGCAGGGGAGTGTCGTAGGACCGATGCTATTCACAATATATATAAATGACCTTGTGGATAACATCGGAAGTTCACTGAGGCTTTTTGCGGATTATGCTGTAGTATACCAAGAGGTTGTAACAATGGAAAATTGTACTGAAATGCGGGAGGATCTGCAGCGAATTGACGCATGGTGCAGGAAATGGCAATTGAATCTTAATGTAGACAAGTGTAATGTGCTGCGAATACATAGAAAGATACTTTATCATTTATTTACAATATAGCAGGTCAGCAACTGGAAGCAGTTAATTCCATAAATTATCTGGGAGTAGGCATTAGGAGTGATTTAAAATGGAATGACCATATAAAATTAATCGTCGGTAAAGCAGATGCCAGACTGCGATTCATTGGAAGAATCCTTAGGAAATGCAATCCGAAAATAAAGGAAGTAGGTTACAGTACACTTGTTTGCCCATTGCTTGAATATTGCTCAGTGGTGTGGGATCCGTACCAGATAGGGTTGATAGAAGAGATAGAGAAGATCCTACGGAGAGCAGCTCACTTCGTTACAGAATCATTTAGTAATCGCGAAAGCATTACGGAGATGATAGATAAACTCCAGTGGAAGACTCTGCAAGAGAGACGCTCAGTAGCTGGGTACGAGCTTTTGTTGAAGTTTCGAGAACGTACCTTCACCGAGGAGTCAATTGGTTCAAATGGCTCTGAGCACTATGGGACTTAACATCTCAGGTCATCAGTCCCCTAGAACTTAGAACTACATAAACCTAACTAACCTAAGGACATCACACACATCCATGCCCGAGGCAGGATTCGAACCTGCGACCGTAGCGGTCGCGCGGCCAGACTGTAGCGCCTAGAACCGCTCGGCCACTTCGGCCAGCCCGAGGAGTCAAGCAGTATATTGCTCCCTCCTGCGTATATCTCGCGAAGAGACCATGAGGATAAAATCAGAGAGATCAGAGCCCACGCAGAGGCATACCGACAATCTTTCTTTCCACCAAAAATACGAAACTGGAATAGAAGGGAGAACCGATAGAGGTACGGAAAGTACCCTCCACCTCACACCGTCCGATGGCTTGCGGAGTATGCATGTAGATGTAGATGTAGAACAGTCCAATGAAGTTTTGTGAGCTCCTTTCGGGCGCGTGAGGCCTTGCGTTTTCACGGAGAAGGAGAAATCTATGTGCATTTTTCTGGCGACGAACACGCTGAGGTCGTTTCTTCAGTTTCCTGAGGGTAGCACATTACAGTTCAGAGTTGAACGTTGCACCATAAAGGAGGGAATAAAACACAATAACATCTATAGAGTCCCAGAAGACAGTCGCCACGATTTCATGTCTGACGGTGTGACTTCATTCTTCGGAAGAGATATTGTTTTCGGTTCGAAGTAATAAACCCATGTTTCATCACCTGTGACGATGTTCGACAGCAAATTGCTACCATCACCATCGTAACTCGCAAGCAATTCCGCACACATGGTCCTTCGTTGCTCCTTATGGTCTTCCGTTGAGCGGCGAGGAAACCAGAGGGCACACACCGCTGAGTATCCCAACTGGGGGACGAGTATGTCAGCACTACCAACAGAGACATCCAATTGGGCATCAAAGTTTTTGACTGTGATCCGCCGATCACCTCGAATGAGTGTGTCCGCACGTTCCAACATCGCGCGGGCCACAGCTGTGTGCGGCCGGCCAGTACGCGGGATATTTGACGGATTTACTCCACCTTGTTGTGATGATAGCAGCCGCCTGGCACAACGACCAAACGTGCTTTTGTTCACTGCTAATTCTCCAAGCGATTATGAATATCTCCGATGCTCTGGTTTTCTGCCATATGAAACTCGATGGCAACTCTCTGCTTGGAACACACCTTTGTACAGACGCCATTTTGAAGGCTCCGTTTAGCACCGCCACTTGCTGGAACTTCATGAATCTATAAGATATGAAGCGGAAATATTTCACGATGTCCCACAACAAATTCCGCATTTTTTAACGGAAAATGGCCAAGAGAATAATTAGAAGTAAACTGTTGAGAACAGTCCGGAAACCGCGGATTATAGCTGCGGACGGCCTAAGGCATCTAAAAGACCCTTTAAAACACGACAGAATGTTGAAATTTTGAGAGGAGATACATCTTGTGGCAACGATTGTCGCGCGTAGCATTTCTTATATCAGCTTCTACGTCACGTCAGAGTAAGTGTCAGGTAAGACTGTGTTTATGTTTCGCGTCCGATGTTGAATTATTGCACGTGGCTCGCTCAGGGAGTAAATGGTATGAATTTTGTAATAACTCATGTTATAAGTGTAATACAGATTTGACATCAAACCAAACATAATCGAATATTGTACTAGACAAGCTGTTAGTGCTCAGTTAAATGCTTGTTTTTGTAATCGTTTATGTATTGCAAGCTATTTGACGAACTTTCTTAAAATTCTCATCACATATCATGGGTAGGACTGTCACTGGTTCACTTTCAACCCCAGATAGAGGCTTCGGAAACCCTGGACATTCGGATCAAACCGGATATTTTCGCAGACACGTAAAATCTGCCGATGAAGATTTCGTTTTTATTATAAAACGAAATAAACTACGCACGTGTTAGTCCCAGTTTGTTTAATTATAATTAAGCATTAGTAAAATACATTTATTTCCAATCAATCTAATGTCTCCGGACACACAGACACAAAAAAGATCCGCGTTTATAAGAAAATGATTCAAATGGCTCAGAGCACTATGGGACTTAACTGCTGAGGTCATCAGTCGCCTAGAACTTAGAACTACTTAAACCTAACTAACCTAAGGACATCACACACATCCATGTCCGAGGCAGGATTCGAACCTGTGACCGTAGCGGTCGCGCGGTTCCAGACTCTAGCGCCTAGAACCGCTAGGCCGCCGTGGCCGGCTCCGCGTTTATATCCGACAGTTGCGCTGAATTCCCTCCCGCCCTCCCATTCCTGGACAGACAGCAAACAGCCGCAAAAACTAGGTCAAACCAGGGGAAACCCGGACGTGTTGCATGCCTGATCATAGCTGACTTCTCTCCACTGCAAGCCAAATGGGATCACGATTACCTCTACTGCTGAGGGAGGAAATAGTCGAAGCCAAGTAATGGAACTACACCGTCATATTATTATTAGAATAATCTCAAAGAGCGTATGAAAGTGGTTCCGTAATAATAAACAATAGATTTAAATTAGAAATTACAAAAATTAAAGAACGGTAATGAAAAAAAGGAAAAGAAATACATGTGAAGCAATAATGTTCGAGTAGATGAACGCGATGTGGAAGAAGTAATGAGTAATGCTTGAGTGAAGAGTGGAGCACAGTCTAATAAATGAAACGAACCATCTACGGAATGTCACAACGCTGAGATATTGGGCTTCGAAAGGCGGTATTGTATTTCATTTTTGCAATAAATGTGTTTTGAAGAATATAGTTTCAATGTCTTTTAGTTTTTACATTCGCACATTTTCGCCTAAAACAGCAATAAAGTCGACAGTAACTTTCGCAAGATGTGTCTCTGCCGAATAAAACAGGAAGATGAAACTTGGACCATATAGAGTAACAACTGCTACAGAACAGTACAGTACAGAAGGTAACTGAAAGAAATACACAATGAGACGAATAGAAATGACACTCTGAAATGTGCTATCTGGAAAGAGAATATTCTACAATGGAAAATTCTACAGTTAAACAACATGCAACATAGAGCTTCGAGTGCGAACTTTTGTCGCGTCATGAAGGCACATCCAGCAGCGATGGGATTTAAACTGACGTATGAATACTGCGCTACTACCTGGAACATGCAACAGTCTGAAAATGGAAAATATGAAAGATACCACAAATGGTTCCCATCGGCAAATATAAAAAAAGTCCTTCGTTTTAGGCCAACAAGTTTTGGTTGTCTGCCGTCATTATTCAGTGACTTAAGACCGTAAAACTTTAATAAAAACCGTACTCTGTAAGAACGTAGGAATTAAGAAAATTGGACTTCGATATTAGTGGAGACAGGTTTCTTTCTCTCGTATGAAAATCGTTAACGAAACAGCGCAAATAAAGCTCGAATCGTTTGGTCATTTAACAATCCGTCTCCAGCTATTTGAAGATGGTCTATGTTGCTTCTGTAGCTCATAAAAGTACATTTAATGCAGTGGCATATTGCAGCTTTTGATTTAAAATAACTGTTATTCAAAGGCAATAACTATACTGAAGACACCGCGATTCATAATGACCCTCTGAACATTAGAAACAGCGGGACATGGTTCTTTCATGGTATGTGATCACAATGGACGGCAGAGCATACTGTCCATCGTGCTTCCGTGCAGGTCACGAGGTTGGCATGTAGTACATGTCATAGGGCGTTATGGGTGTCCTATTTCTTCATAAGCGCCACTGACTACTGCTCGATGATCTTTGGTGCATTTGCAAGTGCTGCAATGCGTCCTCCCAAAGCATCACAGTAGCGTCCGACTGGATTTAAGTCGGGGATAAGGGTAGGCCAGTCCATTCGCCGAATATCCTTTCGTCCCAAGAGCTCTCCAACTGCCTTATTCGATGTGGTAGCGCACTCTCATCCATTAAAACGAATTGTGGGGCGAATGCATTTATGAAAAGACTTACGTGGGGGAGGAGTAGAGCGTCGCAACAAAGCTGATCGGTGAGTGTATAGTTTTCAAAAATCTGAGCTTACCCAATATGGCAAGAGGTAGGAACACATAATGCACCCAGGAGCTTTGTCGAATGTCACCGTTCTGGTGGTCCAGGTCTTACGGTGTAGGGAGGCATAATGTTGCATGGGCGCACTAACTTCCAAACTAGAGTGAGAAAATGTGTACTAATAACTTCTGTTCTTCGAAACAAAGCCGTTACTAGGTTAGAACCGAGAGACTGATCTTCCGTTAGCAATATATACTTTCAGTGTTTTCGACAGCTTAACAATTTGAAAAATGATTTAAAAGGTTAAATTACGCTTGTAGAAATAATAATAAATACTTCATATCATATGAAAAACTACACGAGACTGTGATCTCAAAATAAATACAGTTTTTTTATGAAATGCACGACACACAAATGCTAATGTTATTTATATTTTATTCCGGCCGGTTTCGGTCATACACCATGTGCACGGTCCTGTACGAAATACAAAACAAAAAACCATGTCAAAATGCAGAAAGAAAACGACCAACAAGGTCGCAAGAAATTTCAAATATAAGAACGTCGGAAAACAAATCTATAGCCAACTTTACATATCAGAGCTAAAAGTATCCTTCATTTTGAACATTACAAGTATGATAACTGGATGAAGAGCAACCAACTGAGGGAACCAACACGAGACATATGCCGGCATTATAACATCCATGATGAAGATAATACTAAACTTAGATCTCATTGCAAAATTGTATTGTAACTAAACATTTTCAATAAGACAAAGCAATAAACTTTTACACTTACATGACATAAGGCTCTTTTTACTGTACAATAAAATATTTGTCGTCATAAAGACTAAAGAGTAATATCTTTACAAGGCAATATAAGAAAGTTACCAGAATGAGGCAAATACCGAACTGCTAATATCCATTTCATGCTACCATGCATAACTAAAAGGTGTTGACTCAATTTGCAGATTTTGTTTTAGGAAAAATGTACTGTATCAGTCCCAGTATCTGAACCATCTTCAGCAAAGGTAATCAGGAATTCTCACAGTCACAATCATGTCAAACGATAAGAACAGGTATGATCCGTTAGGGGGCTATCATATTACATAATCAGTATCATAATCTTTCAGAAGTGATATACTAATAGCGTACCTAATTAACGAAGACTATACATTCACACAATCATAAGTAAGAACTTTGAAGGATATAAACAGTTGTCACAATGTTTGTGTCAGGAGAAAAAAAGTGGCTCTGAGCACTATGGGACTTAACATCTGAGGCCATCAGTCCCCTAGAACTTACAACTACTTAAACCTAACTAACCTAAGGACATCACACACATCCATGCCCGTGGTAGGATTCGAACCTACAACCGTAGCAGTCGCTCGGTTCCGGACTGATGAGCTCAGAACCGCTTGGCCACCATGTGTCAGGAGATCCTTGCTAACAATGACATTTGTCACCAAGTATAATCTTGTGACTCTGTAGGTTATTTCCAATGCCATTTGTCACCAAATATAATCTTGTGAGCTTATGGCTCATTTCATTTCTGTGTATTGACATGATTTTTGTTTTGCATTTCGTACTGGACCTTAAACATGGTTTACGACGGAAAACTGTCGGAGTAAGATATAATTAATGTCAGCATTTGTCTGTGATGCGTTTCATAAAGTATTTACAACCTGATAATACTTTAACAAGAGGTTAAACGCAACTGTGTGTTCTTTCGTTTGATGAATTTTACATCGCATTTCAGGAGAAAAATCTGAAGTTTCTTTTGATCACAAAAAGAATCTATCGGTTTTTCATCGTCAAAGCTTTTTGAAAACGGAATCGCCCAGATAGGTGCGCGCCTCAGTACATCATTTCGGGCATTCGGGGAGGTGTACCGGCACGAGATCGAATCCGCCCGGCAGATTAACGTCGAGCGCCAATGTGCCGGCCAGCCTGAATGTGGTTTTTAGGCGGTTTCGCACATCCGACTAGGTGAATATCGGTCTGGAACCTACAAGATTCGCAAACCTTCTCACACTTTGATATAGAATAACACTGGACGCAAACAGACGGGGTGCACAACATCAGTCGCGGGAGGGGTGGAGGAGGGGATATGTTACCCGCCTTTGCTCTACCACTAACACTGCTAAATCCGGTTCAAAAATGGCTCTGAGTACTATGGGAGTTAACTTCTGAGGTCGTCTGCCCCCTAGAACTTAGAACTACTTAAACCTAACTAACCTAAGGACATCACACATATCCATGACCGAGGCAGGATTCGAACCTGCGACCGTAGCGGTCCAGCGGTTCCAGACTATAGCGCCTAGAACCGCTCGGTCACCCGGCCGGCGCTAAATCCGGGATAACAGACCGGGAAATAGAGGAAAGAACGCTATGTGAAAAGATTAACAATGACACGTTGCATTATTCATCCCGTTAAGAAATCTCTTATCGTTCGAGTCTCACTGGGATTTTATATAGTCTTGTGTAGTAGTAGAAGAGGAAGAAGAATAAAAAAGAAGGAAGATGAAGAGTGGGAAGAGGGAAATACAATAGTGAGAGGAAGAATTACTTAGACCCTCGTGAGGTACATCAAAGAAATATCAAACCTTTCTCGAAGGGAGACATGGTGGCTACCATCAACAACAAAGTTTGGTTTCCCGTCTCAGAGAACACAAATAAAAACTGCTGCAACAAAGTGTCGGCCGTAAACCGCAGTCCGACCCAATAAAAACTCGCTGTTGATCGTATATTAACCGCCGAATACAACGCCCGTTCGCCAAAAAGGTGGAAAGCCGCTGGCGTGCGGCACGCACCTCCGGTCTCCGCCTCTCTTTTGTCTGGCGCGGGAATTCCGGCGTCTTCCCTCCGCATCGTTTCCGCGCTCTGGAGGAATATCGCGTGCCCTCAAAGCACCGGCTCTGCCCGCCCGGGGCGCAACGCGGCGCCGTGTGCAGTGGTGATACCGGATAAAGCGCGCACGTGCAGCCCGGGTGTCGCGGCCGTCAGCTGCCGATCACGCCGCCTGACTCTGCGAACGGCTCACTAGCTGTCGCCGTCTGGCGCCGAACAATCCCTGTCAGCCGCTGGTTGCTCGGCGCCGGTTTTCCTCGAATGTCTTAACGGCGAAATCGGGTGTTAGGGGGCATAGGACGCGCCACTGCGGTCCATTGACGTCATCGGCTCGTCAATCGCTAGTGACGGGCTCTCGACGCTATTCGATACGGCACCACTCTAGCGACGCACGCCGGGTGGGTAATGTGAAGAGAAAACCTCACTACCTGCACCCCCCACCCCCTTTCCTCACCCCTCACACACTTCAGGGCTCTCACTGCCTGTGTGGTCGTTTCCCGATTTCACCTCCCCCTCCCCAACTTTATTTTCTGACATCCGCACAGATGCTCACTGGAACGGAGAAAGGTCGCCTCCGAAATTAACGGAAATTTTTCGTCCAACACAATGCACCCCCGTAACTCCGCACATGTGCCGAAACCTAGCGCGTCGATGCGAGGTTTTTTTACTGAGCGACTCATACAGATCGTTACCAAATTAATGGAGGCACCTTGAAACATACCCTTAGAAAAATTTATGAATTACTGTACTAATAAACCTCTTACGTTATTTGATTTTCAAATAGCTGAGCAGAACTGAACGTACTCAGCCATTTCTCTCTTTACTTATTCTGATCAACACCAAACTGACACACAATATATTTAGCGCAACGCAATCTGACTTTCAATAATCCCTATAAAAGAATGGCCCCGACCAGCAATAACCTACACCTTTCATGAATCACTTACCTGATAAAAATATTCGTTACTCGAACTACTGCAAAACAGCGAGCGCCAATACTGCCAGCTCAATAAAGGATTCTAACTACTGAAGGCACTAACTACTGATAGGCATAGTTAGCAAATGAAATATTTTGATAGATCATGATATCCAGTATTACAAACTTACTCTTTCTGATGGGCACACGTTCAGATCGTCCACTCTCAAAACTCCGCCATCTCTCTCCCCACATCCGCCACTGCTGGCGGCTCACCTCCAACTGCGCAGCGCTACGCGCTGTTCACATCCAACTGCCCAACACTACAATATCGAATATCCCAACAATGCCAACCAGCCACAGACTGCACACATCACAGCCAGTGATTTCCATACAGAGCGCTACGTGACGTTACCAACATAAAAACCTAAACAACCTACTTACAACCTCAACAAACATAATAAATACGCCACCGAATGGCATTTTTCAGCAGCTGCTGCCATCGCTGGAGAAAACGCGGGAAATTTGAGCAGAGTTTAACTCTACAGTGTTACAGCCTCACGAAATTAATACACGATTTAGAAGCGGAAATACGACCGGAAGAACATCTCAATGCAAGGTAAACACTGTGAGAAATAGCACATTTCTGTCCTATACCTCCAAGATAAAGGTACGCGAAAGGACAAGACAGTAAACATTCAACAACAGACAAAGACAACAGTTTATCCGGGGGTTTACTCGGCATGGTTGATTAATGGTATGGTTTGGGGTCTCCAACCGAGATAACGATTGTTTTGCGCGCAATGATTTGGAGAGTAAAAATTAATAGTATTTTGAGTAAGTTTCGATGAAAGTGAAGAGAAAATGTAAAATTCTTAAAGTGTGGTACAGGTATTGACATTTAGCAGTGACGCATAAACTTTGAAGCAAAAACGGTTAAAATGACCCTGAGTACTATGGGACTTAACTTCTGAGGTCATCAGTCCCTTAGAACTACTTAAACCTAACTAACCTAAGGACATCACACACATCCATGCCCGAGGCAGGATTCGAACCTGCGACCATAGTGGTTGCGCGGTTCCAGACTAGCGCCTAGAACCGCTCGGCCACTCTGGCCGGCAAACTTTGAAGCAAATATCATTCAAAATGTGAACGATACACAGTGAGCACCGGAGTGATACTCGATAATATTTTCATATTTTCAAACTATATTCACTGCACATGGAACTACTGTATTAGTGTCCATTCTGTGGCTCAATTGTGTCACGGCTGGAGAACATGTTTGATACATGTCTGCCATAAAGTAGTTGACTTTTTACTTGTCTACACGCTGGGACACACAGTTCAAAAGTCTTGAGGATGATTTCACTTAACATAGTCTAATTATACCAGCAATGTTGTACTTTATAACGGCTTAATGCTGTAGTCATGATAGTAATATAAAATAAAGAAGTTTTACAATCAAATCGTGGAAATATCATTCAGGCGGGAGAGATACTTCTTGGGAGTTACACGGAAATAGACAACTGGTTCTGAAACTAACTGGAATAGCAGACGCAATGTCGACTGTAAACCGAGGTGGATAGATAGTACATTGACAAGGAAAATTCTGTTTTGCATGTAAGCAACGACAAAAGATGAGGATGGCGACGTAACGAAAGTTACTCACCTTATGACATTGCAAAACTTGTAGCATCAACATCGACGCTTGTAACTGAATATCGCAATGTGTGGATGAGTCTAGCTGAATTCTGTACCCAGCAATGGCTGTCAAATAGTTGACGAATGTCTCGATGAGAGATGTTTCAATTCTCAGGTGCTCCGAGAAGTGAGGCAATATTTACTCGTTTCTTCAGCCTTAAGCATACTGTTTTTCTATGTTTTATTACATGTCTAGGAGGACACTATTTTCCATACAAGGTTCAGTGGTCTTAGACCATCGCCACTGGCTTTATCTGTAATTCATTCACCGTTAAGCAGGAAGCAATGCTAGCAACATAATGCGCTGCTAAGTAAAATAACGGAAAACCCACGTAGTGTACCAGCGTGAAACATGCATAGCAAATAGTGTTTGAGAAAATACTGTCTTTTGCAAAGATGAAATCCTCCTACACACTTTATCGTTTTCTGAACATTTGATTTCCTCCTAGGGAGTGACTAATATTATGTACGATCAGCTTATTCTCCCATAAATACCATTAACATTTGTTCTTCTGATGCGGAATGATGCGAGGAAGCCCAGATTGGCCTTGGACGCTGGACGGTAGAAAGCGTAGACATTTGAACTTTTTTTTCACTAACGCCATCGTCGATCCTAAATTAAGCCCTGGTATTTCATTTAAACGCTGCTCCTTTTTCTGTGACGGAAAAATTCGTCTTGCCGAGAACCAGGGCGTCTCGTTGACCAGGCTACAATCAGACCCCCACTAAATTCCCTCCCCCCCCTCGCTCTCTCCCCTCTGTCTCTCTCTCTCTCTCTCTCTCTCTCTCTCTCTCTCTATCTCTGTGTGTGTGTGTGTGTGTGTGTGTGTGTGTGTGTGTATGTTGCGTGGGCGGTGCACATTGGACGTCCGCGCAGGGCCAGATCTTTATTAAAGTCCCGAAACAAATGCCACAGGCGGTGTGCTACTAGACTAGAGCTCTGCGTCCCGAAAATCGCCGCTGCGCGGCGCCACCGTAATTGCTTCCTTTTATTCCCTCCCTGGACCGTTCGGGCCCTCTGCGATCAATCGCAGGACCGACGACTTGCCCTCGATTAATTAAAACACACAATCACTCGAGTTCCATCGCAATATCACCGACCGGACTTTCGGTCGCCACTCGTACTTGGCTCTTGGCCGAACGGGTCTTTGCGAGGGCGTATTCCAATTCGGAAATTCGGAGCACACGACGAGTAAATCGAGGAAGCGCCGGAAGAGAACAAAAAAAAAAAAAAAAAGAAGTAAAAGGGCCGCTGGCCGCTATTCACCGTTCACGAAAAGGTGTACGTGCGTTTGTGCGAGTGGGAGTCATTCAACCAGTGGGGTTCGATGACGCTAGAGGTCTGCTGTGATAAGAGATACGGAAAGACGGTATGGGACTGAACTGCAATGAAAGTGGCAGCGTTCTTTTCTCGACGCTACGTGACTATTTCTCGTACACATTGCAAACAATTACCGATTATTTATCGTAAAAGACATTTTGGAAAACGTTTGCTAGACAACAGCGATGTGTGTAAGATAAAAAAAAATTAGCCCGCCCGGTTAGCCGAGCGGTCTAACGCACGGCTTTCTGGAGAGGGAAGTGCCTGGTCCCCGGCACGAATCCCCCCGGCGGACTTGTGTCGAGGTCCAGTGAACCGCGTAGTCTGTGGATGGTTTTTAGGCGGTTTCCCATCTGCCTTGGCGAATGCGGGCTGGTTCCCCTTATGCCGCCTCAGCTACGCTATGTCGGCGATTACTGCGGAAAAAAGTTCTACACGTACGCGTACACCACCATTACTCTACCACGCAAAACATAGGGGTTACACTCGTCTGGTGTGAGTCGTTCCGTGGGGAGGGGTCCACCGATCGAACCGCACAATAACGCTGGGTTCGGTGTGGGGTGGCGGAGGGGTGAAGTGGACTGCGGTAGTCGGCGTGGGGTTGTAGACTACTGCGGCTGCGTCGGGGAAGGAGTCTCTCCGTCGTTTCTGGGTCCCTGGTTAACATACAAGATAAAAAAATACCTTTTTTAAGCAGTCTTGATCACATAAAATTTTTATAGAAATTGTAACCAATCAATTTTGGTTATCTTCAGACAAGTCTCCTCAAGTGGTGAGAGGGGGCAGAGGGCTGAGCACGAATTGTGTATGCAAAGACACAAACGCTGACTGCTAATAGTCGAGCAGTTGACGTCTTTGCACATGTAATTCGTGTTCCGTCCACGGCCCCCTCTCACCGTTTGAGTAGACTGCTCTGAGAATGACAGTAATTGATTGAAATCGGTTACCGTTTTAATAAATAGTTTATGAGCTCAAAACTGGTTAACTTTATTAAATGCTATAAAATGATCTTTAGAATTCGACTTTACGGAAAGTTTTGGTATAAATGTATTAGTAATCCGCAAGACAAATGATTTCGATTGATTAAGTGGACAAGCGGCACTGTTGGTGTGGGTAAGGGACCAAACAACGTGGTCATCATTTGTTCGATCCAAGATTGGTGGGTCCAGAAGTAGAGACTTCGACCAATAGCTTTTTCTGACCTAGTCGGGAGGTTCACAACAGTAAAGACGAAAAGGCTAAAAACGTAATGGACATCTTTTATACCGTCAGTCATAACAGCAAGATAATGGAGATTAGGAAATCAGCAGGCGGGTGTCACCTGCGCTCTACATGCGGTAGGAAACGTCCCATCCACAGCTATCACACACCTATTCAATTACGGCCAAGAGCGCCCCAGTGTTAAGCAAAGTGTGAAGCACAGAATAGAAAAAATTGGGCGCTCATAAAGGAGGCAAACCGCGTTGAAAAGCGATTAGAACAGAGCAGAAGATGGTCAACGAGGTAAGGTCGGGGATCCCCCAGATCTTGGATGTTACCGGATGTGACGTGCAGCGTCGCCGAAGCTACAACCCGCACAATCTAGTGGCAGAAGCAAAATTGTCAACAACATGCAGCTCGTATCATCATGCGTAAATTTATTTGCGGTTACTATACATAAACATGAGTATCTGCAAAGAACTAATCAGTATGTAGGATGCAAAAATGTGGGGTAATTCCGTGATGATCTTACAAACTTTCAGGATGATGGAGAAGGGTTACTGCATCTATTTGAGATAAAAGGCCCTAGTCCGAAAACAACTAAGTCGAAAGTTACAAGTGAAAATCTTTCTAATAATTGGGGAATACAAACAATGCTGCTGGAGAAACATCCGCAACTGAGCATTATACTAGAGGTTGATGATGATGTTTGGTTTTTGGGGTGCTCAACTGCGCGGTTATCCACGCCCGTACAAATTCCCAATCTTTACTCAGTCCAATCCCACCACTTTCATGATTGATGATGGATGAAATGATGAGGACAACACAAACACCCAGTCCCCGGGCCGAGAATACCAGAGGTTGAAAATACCGCTACAGTTGTAACGTTCTATTATTATCACACGACCGGTTTCCAGTTCTCTACGCCCACCTTCAGATGTCGTAACTTGGTCACAGCACCAAGTTGCGAACCTGAAGATGGGCATTTTCAACCTCTGCTACTGGGGAATACATGTACCGACACCGTTATTGTCACGACAATAGGGTCTACAACTTTCAGAGGCGGTAATACGGACTAAAACAAGAAAAAAGTCTAGTAAACATGGACTGTAAAATGCTTGTCTTAAGAGGTAAGTGCACTTATTCATATTCGGTACTGTGAAACACGTCTGGTTTACGGCTTCCCATATTTTGGAGTCAGGTAGTACAGATTGAACAGAAAAGTCGAGTAAACATGTCCTCTAAAATGCTTACGTTAAGGGCTATGACACTTGTGCAATAGATATGTTGCCGCCTCTGAAAGTTTACTACCCTACAATCGTAACAGCAACAGTACCGGTACATGTAGTCTAGTGTCAGAGGTATCAGAAAGATTTTCACTTATAACTCTCCCCCGGGCTTTTTCCAGACCAGGGTCCCATCTCAAGCTGATGCATTTACCGTTCTTCAAATGGTTCAAATGGCTCTGAGCACTATGGGTCTTAACTGCTGTGGTCATCAGTCCCCTAGACTTAGAACTACTTAAACCTAACCAACCTAAGGACCTCACACACATCCATGCCCGAGGCAGGATTCGAACCTGCGACCGTAGCGGTCGCGCGGTTCCGGACTGTAGCGCCTAGAACCGCTCGGCTACTCCGGCCGGCCTTACCGGTCTTCATCATCCACGAAAGCGTGTAACATGGTCACTGAATACTAAAGTTATTTTTTAAAACCTAACAATGGAAATGCAGTTTTTGTAATGTTGAACATTATTTGCTGTGTTTTCTTCGTTATTAGCTACCAACGAGCGATGATGCCTTCTCGCTTTAAATTCCTGAGCGCTTTGCATTTATAGTAGTAGAGGTACTCCACTCACATTGCGTCAGGATTTGACTGTAAATAGATTTCGAACTATCTTTGTTCCTTCTCTTCCTTCATAAACTTCGGCTCTCTGAAGCGACATAAGTAGTTCAGAAAGTGTTGTATATCCCTTTCTCGTATAGTTGTTAGATATATGCTGACGAATGATGTGTTTCTCTAAATCATCCAAACCTATCACGTCCTTTATCCTCAGCCTCCAATTGTGTCCTGTTGCCTGCAGTGTAGATGTGCCAGTCTCATCACAGGCTATTTTGTCCTGTCGTTTACCAAGCTTTCAGCAGTACTTCTGTTGGATTTCAAAGGCACTGCTGTCCTCTTCACAACCCGAAAACAGGAAATAAAGGACTTACTATTCTCTTTTTCCTTTTCGAAGTACTCTCTCATGGAACAAACGAATCCGCAGGCCTAGTGTGTACGAACTCCCCTTCTCCATTTCACTGCACGTGTTGAGACTGCACCACTCAACACACTGAGCGTAATCTGACATGATTTAGCGGTAGATGAACACTAAAAACAAAATAAATTACGAAACAGACTTCTAGTTAAACAAAGCAGAAGAACAGCATCTGTTACACACTAGTAACTCTGTTATGTCTGACACGTTATTTGTTCTGCAGTGTGGCAACGTGGTTTTTGTTACCTACTCAGTCTTCGTCCGTCATTTGTTGGCTTCCTGCGATCGCTAGGCAACGGAACAACGCTACTGGGTTGTCAGTACCAAACTTGGGTCGCCCAGACTGCAACAGTGTAGCTTATTTGTCACAAATATCCCACGAAACATGAACGATGATAATACTATTTTATGAAAGATTTTTGAAATATTTATTGGTTTACTTGTTTTGACAAGTTTATGTTGTCTGCTGCTTTTAACCAAGCTGTCTACATATTTTACATTATGTTCATAACGACACGCGTGTTATTAAAAAAAAAAAAAAAAAAAAAAAAAAAGAAAACGATCGAGACGCCTCAGTCACTTGAATGGAGTAAATGGACTGCTATTTTTAGCACGTTTTTAGAAAATGATCGTTTTGTAAATGCGAATACAATAAATGCTTATAATGTTTCACGTGAAATTATGAAACTTGGTTTATCGTATTTTAAATCTGTAATTGTGAAATATTATAATTAGCAGATATCAAAATCTTTTTTATTGAGTCTTGTTTTTATTCCGAAGAAAAATTAATACATATCAATTTTTAGACAGAATTTGCCTGAGTGTGGTATGTTTTGAAGTATTCAGGCATAGAAAGAGCTGCACTACAATCTGGGCACCACCAGGATGTTTCCCTTTGGCGCGTTTTTTCCCTTGTCGCTCTTATCGACTTCGGAACACGCTTTGGAAACACGTGTCAGGTACGATTTTTGCAATAGTTCTACTATCAGAGTTGTTTTACGAATGCTCATTCAGGCGATATAATATTTGAAAGCTTCACCACATTATTTTCTTTTATTGGTTACTTACCTGTGAATTTAGCCCCACAGAATCTGGACCAGTATCAGAACTTCCCAGTCTGAACTGAGAGCGCCTATTTCTTCATCCAGTGCACTGAAAACACCTCTGTCATCGAAAGTCCCAACGCCAACACTATGTAGAGTGTGAGCAGTACACCAACAAAGCGTAGGTAGCAGACGAAACTAGTATGGGACTCTTACACACAGCAGAAGCACGCAAAGCGCTTTTGTGGAGGCCAGTTAGTTCAGAATTCGAAAACTACGTGGCAATACAGATCAGAGGCGCTTCATTGTTGTGTCTACATGGCTACCAATAGAGGTCAGGAGGCACAGTGTCAGCTACGAGTTTTTACGGACTGCACGAGAAAGACTCGGGCGCCGATCGCCTGATAAACTGTCGCTGCTCGAGTCCTACTCGGTCTCCCTCCACGATGTGTTAAATTTAATGTGGGATGGATGACCCACAAGTAACTGTGAGAGATGTATAGTGGAAAACTGTACTTTTTTATAATAGAAAGAGCACGATCTGTATTAGTTCATGAAAAGTAGAACAACAATGGCAGATTACAGTCAGGTAGATTAAAATTGGGAGCACCGGTAGCAAAGGACGCGGGAGAAGGAATGGGACATGGGGACAAGGAGATATGCGATAGAAGACGAGTAATGTACAGATGTGAAAGGATGTGGTGTGACTGACTGAAGAATGTAAAGGAAAACAATCATAGCCCAGAGACCATTTGCTTTACTGTTTGACAAGGTGAAATTTCCCACATGGGTTGATTTTTTTAGGAAAAGTTATGAGGTCGAGAAAATGAAGTGCTCCAGCTTTTTACAGACCTCAGCAATAGAGATAGAATTTGTGAATGCTTTTGTATAATACACGGTCGCAGCTAGGGAGACCTTGCATTGCGATTATGGTAAAGTGACAGGTATTTGACCTCTGACGTGAAGTATTTGTGTGTATGCACGTTGAGGAGCCGATGAAAATTTTCGGCATGGAAACAGAGAATCCGACAGGAGACTGTAACACACGATGCGAATATTTCATAGCATGGGCCTTCTTAGGCCTTCAACCATCAGGTTGGTTAGCAGCAGTTTGCCATGTATATCTGTCCTGGGCCTTCTTGTTGAGAGCGGTATAGGTGGTGCTGCTGCTATCCTCCACGATCTGATTGATGTAGTCTTGTATCGGCGTCCCTCTTGTATTTTTCCCGTCTGCTTCCCTTCAGTGATACTTTTAATGTGTCCATCATGTCTCAGCAGAAGACCGACTCATGTATCCATTCTGTGTTTGATTACCTTCAGGAGACAAGGCTTCCCTTCCTCCACTCTATGGAGCACTTCTTCGTTTGATATTTTGTCCACCCAGGAAATCTGGAGCATGCTGCGGGACCACCACATGTCGAAGGCGGTTATTTTTTTTTCTGCTTCTCCGAGTGTCCGTAATTCACTTCCGTACAGCATCACACGCCAAACAGTCGTGTTTATGAGGTTTTTCCTGACACGTTTGTCTATGCTGTTGTATGTGGAAACGTTTCTTCTCTTGTTAGAAACAGCTTCTGCCCGGTGGATTCGGCTTGCAGTATCCTTGTTTGGTCTTCCGGCTGATGCAATTTTACTCCCAAGGTAAACAAAGGATTCCACAGTGTCCAGTCGCTCATTGTTAAGTCAACGTGGGCAACGTCGTTTTGTGTGTTCTCCACTAAGATTTTCATATTTTAGGAAGAGCTGAGGTGGTTTTCATCTGGACCAGCATCGCTTCTAATGATTTTGCATATTCACTTATCAATATGATCTCACCAGCAAATGTCAGCCTATATGTTTTCTTACCATTAATTTTATTGCTCCTATAGCTCCAGGTTTTTCGCTAACTTTATCTATTGCCTCATTGACTATGACTGAAGAGAGTGAACAGTTCTGTCGTATAGTCTACTTAATAGTACCTTCTTCTTGATGTTCTCAACACCTTACTACAGCAAGCTCTTCTATACACAGTCCCTGAATTACTCATCTGCCCTTATATGAACTGTATGCCAATCTCTCTCAGCACTCTAAAAATCTGTCGCCATTCTAACATGTCAAATACTTTTTTTAAGTTGATGCTGGCAATATATGGGACTTGATCCTTCTTTAGTCTTTTCACTGGTATTTATCGTAAGCCGGCTGTTGCTACACCTCTTTTAAAGCCAAACCGGTCGTCTGTGATCATTGGCTATGTGCTGCCTCCTATACGCCTTAGAATGACAGAGGTCAGAAACTTCGAGTCGTTTGTTACCAAGCTAAGGGTCCTATATTGTTCACATCTGTTTGCAGATGCTTTCTTTTGTATTGGCACTATGATGCAGTTTTAAAGCCTGTTAGGAACTCCCCGGTTTCGTCTATAACTTGTATGCAATGGAGCAGTTCTTCACGTAGCTGTTCTCCAGCAACGTTGGTTAGTTCTGCTGGTATATCATCAACTCCAGTGTCTTTCCCAGGTTTTAGCTGCCGGAGTGCAAGGTTCCTCTTCTTACTCAGCGTTCCCCCGTTCGAGATACTCACTATTTTCTGCACACAGTTTTTCGAGGTATTGTTACCACCTTTCTACTTCGTCTTTCCGCTCGTATAATGCTATGTCATCTTGATTTTGGACTTGTAGGCAATTACAACTTGCCTACCTCGATCACTTCATTCACCTCTTTGTCTTGGTCCTCCAAGAATTGTTGTTTAGCCTTTTTCCTCGTAGACTCTCGGTTGATTTCATTCCTCAATGCTCTATATTGCTTCGGTCCTTGCTGTCATCTCTCGGCTTACGTCTTGAATTTATTTTGAAATTATGCTTTCTATAATCCATTCTTTTTTATCCTTTGCCATCTGTCTCCCATCCATTTCGTTTGATAAGGGTACGATACTGCTTTTCGTGGAGCTTTTTTAAACATTTCTACTGTTGTTCATTACCGTAATGACGTTTGTTTGTTCCTTGTATGTCAACCCAATCATATCATTCTTTAGTATATGCAGATCTCATATCTCACAAGTTCTTTTCTTAAGTTTTTTGAATTTCAGCTCACATTCTGTGTTACCATATTATAGTCATTATCGATGTCTGGGCCTGCGTAGCTCTACAGTCTCTTATTTGATTCCGGAATCTATCTCTGACTAGAATGAAGTCGATCTGATGTGTGTGTCATATTTATGGATACCGAAGCAAGTTATAACGTTTTAAGTTGGACTGCGTACTTTTGAACACCGATCAATAGCTCATGATCAGCACACTTTAAACGTACATTGGCTAGTGTTTCTTGCAGTAAAACATTTTGGGGAAAAAGCGTGAAGAGAGTTACTCATGGAAGGCCAGGTGATAGGCAAAGCGTAAATTTTCCTCCAGTGCCTCGTTAGCAGAGTATAATGCGGCCGTCTATTGTATCTCGTATGATGTTACCATTATACTCAAACGAAGTTATTTACAAATTAGTTTCTTTATTCCCTAAATATATTTAAGAATAATGCGAATTTACGACCAAGAAGTTCGCGTTTCTTTGTTTACTACCCCTTACTGAAATATTTTGTTACGCGAGAGAAGAAAGTGGCATACGATTTGACCCTCTGGACTTCCTTTCGAGATAAGCAGCGTCCAACTCCATACCAGCGTACCAAAATTTAGGTACTCCATTGTTACCTTAGATCGCTAAGGGTGTATATCGCTCCTTTTTATGTTGCACGTCCAATGTTATTTCTCATTTTTGATCAGTTCAGTGTTGTGCTCTGTTCCTTCTCATAACCTTATTGCTGGCCGATCGTTTAATGCTACTCAACCCGTGTTTGCCTCGCTT
Organism: Schistocerca serialis cubense; assembly: GCF_023864345.2. Lineage (NCBI taxonomy): Eukaryota > Metazoa > Arthropoda > Insecta > Orthoptera > Acrididae > Schistocerca > Schistocerca serialis. The sequence goes on along the minus strand of NC_064646.1, from coordinate 185,041,745 downwards.
TTTTGCTTCAATTTCTCTCTACTTATTGTGGTGTCACCGCCAGACACCACACTTGCTGGGTGGTAGCTTCAAATCGGCCGCGGTCCATTAGTACATGTCGGACCCGCGTGTCGCCACTGTGTGATCGCAGACCGAGCGCCACCACAAGGCAGGTCTCGAGATACGGAATAGCACTCGCCCCAGTTGTACGGACGACTTTGCTAGCGACTACACTGACGAAGCCTCGCTCCTTTGCCGAGCAGATAGTTAGAATAGCCTCCAGCTAAGTCCATGGCTGCGACCTAGCAAGGCGCCATTAGCCTTACATAGCAATTGATACTTATCGTATAAAGCATGTCTCATTAAGAACGATGTATACAACAAGGATGGATTAAAGTTAAGTATTCCAAAAGCTACGTACTTTTCTTTATAGCATTCATTACGTATCCTGTTTCAGACCTCACGCCATCCTTCGTGTGTTTATAGCGTGCATTGCGGTCCCCTCAAATCACACTGTATCGGCACTTCTGTCAACACATCACTTATCTCTGCCACAATCTACCCCTCCATCCCTCCCGTTACCCCTCTTTTTCCTTTTCCCTCCTACCTTCTCTCTCTCACTGGCGCCACTCTCCCCATTTTTCTCTATGTTCTACCCAGATCCTTCTTTCTCTTTTTTGGAGTACTCGCATATATACCGGGTGATCAAAAAGTCAGTATAAATTTGAAAACTTAATAACCCATGCCGGCCGCGGTGGTCTCGCGGTTCTAGGCGCGCAGTCCGGAACCGTGCGACTGCTACGGTCGCAGGTTCGAATCCTGCCTCGGGCATGGATGTGTGTGATGTCCTTAGGTTAGTTAGGTTTAAGTAGTTCTAAGTTCTAGGGGACTAATGACCACAGCAGTTGAGTCCCGTAGTGCTCAGAGCCATTTGAACCATTAAGAACTCACGGAATAATGTAGATAGACAGGAAAAAATTGACACACATGCTTGGAATGACATGGGGTTTTATTAGAATCAAAAAAACGCCCCATATTGCTAGACGCGTGAAAGATCTCTTGCGCGCGTCGTTTGGTGATGATAGTGTGCTCAGCCACCACTTTCATCATGCTTGGCCTCCTAGGTCCCCAGACCTCAGTCCGTGCATTTATTGGCTTTGGGGCTACCTGAAGTCGCAAGTGAATCGTGATCGACCGACATCTCTAGGAATGCTGAAAGACAACATCCGACGCCAATGCCTCACCTTAACTCCGGACATGCTTTACAGTGCTGCTCACAACATTATTCCTCGACTACAGCTAGACATATTGAGTATTTCCTGTAAAGAACATCATCTTTGCTTTGTCTTACTTTTTTATGCTAATTATTGCTATTCTGATCAGATGAAGCGCCATCTGTCTGACATTTTTTGCACGTTTGTATTTTTGTGGTTCTAATAAAATCCCATGTCATTCCAAGCATGTGTGTCAATTTGTACCTCTCTATCTACATTATTCCGTGATTTATTCAGTTTTCAAATTTATACTGACTCTTTGATCACACAGTACATACCTCCCTTTCGGTGTGTCGCCTATCACTCTGTTCATATCTGTGCCTCTGCCTCCGCTGGACCCCTTCTCTCTCTCTCTCTCTCTCTCTCTCTCTCTCTCTCTCTCTCTCTCTCTCTCTCCCTCTCTCTTTCTCTCTCTCTCTGTTCGCATTTCTCGATTTCTCGCCAATTTTTTTCGAACAGTCCTTCGCCTATTCGCCTCCCTCAAATTTCTCTCCCTCCAACCCTCCCGCCCCTCTCCAGCATACTTCTTTTGTTACAGTACTTCCAGAGCTCTCTCTCTCCCTTTCTCTTTCTCTGTCTGCCCGTTTTTCTTCACGTACTTCATATCCCTGCCACATACAATACGGCCCCCTCCTCCCCCGCCGTGTCTCACAAACGGACAAACACACGCTCATATGCAAGTCCACACACGCATATACGCACGCGCGCTCGCACGCACGCACAAACACACACACACACACACACACACACACACACACACACACACACATTTTCTCTCTTTCCTCAGTCGTTATTTCCACCATCTACTCTGTCACCATTTGCCATCCTCATCTTTCCATGCATTACTTTCAAACCTCACCCATCCTATTCTACTCCCCTCTGTCCATCTAAATCTCTACAGCAATTCCTTTCTAATTTTGTGTGTGTGTGTGTGTGTGTGTGTGTGTGTGCTCGAAAAAAATGGTTCAAATGGGTCTGAGTACTATGGGACATAACTTCTGAGGTCATCAGTCCCCTAGAACTTAGAACTACTTAAACCTAACTACATCTACATCTACATCTACATTTATACTCTGCAAGCCACCCTACGGTGTGTGGCGAAGGGCACTTTACATGCCACTGTCATTATCTCACTTTTCCGTTCCAGTCGCGTATGGTCGCGGGAAGAACGACCGCCGGGAAGCCTCCGTACGCGCCCAAATCTCTCTAATTTTACATTCGTGATCTCCTCTGGAGGTATAAGTAGGGGGAAGCAATATATTCGATACCCTATCCAGAAACGCACCCTCTCGAAACCTGGACAGCTAGCTACACCGCGATGCAGAGCGCCTCTCTTGCAGAGAGTTTGCTAAACATCTCCGTGACGAAACGCGCCGCTCTTCTTTGGATCTTCCCAATCTCCTCCGTCAACCCGATCTGGTACGGATCCCACACTGATGAGCAATACTCAAGTATAGGTCGAACGAGTGTTTTGCAAGCCACCTCCTTTATTGATGGACTACATTTTCTAAGGACTCTCCCAATGAATCCCAACCTGGTAGCCGCCTTACCAACAATTAATTTTATATGATCATTCCACTTCAAATCGTTCCGCACGCGTCCTCCCAGATATTTTACAGAAGTAACTGCTACCAGTGTTCGTTCCGGTATCATATAATCATACAATAAAGGATCCTTCTTTCTATGTATTCGCAATACATTAAATTTGTCTATGTTGAGGGTCAGTTGCCACTCCCTGCACCAAGTGCCTATCTGCTGCAGATCTTCCTGCATTTCGCTACAATTTTCTAATGCTGCAACTAACGTAAGGACATAACACACATCCATGCCCGAGGCAGGATTCGAACCTGCGACCATAGCGGTCGCGCAGTTCCAGACTGTAGCGCCTAGAACCGCTCGGCCACTCCGGCCGGCTGTGTGTGCTCGCTCGCTCGCTCGTGCATGCACGGGTGTGCAAGAGAGAAATAGAAAGAGAAAGAAGGAGAGAAGTACCTTTGTGTGTGTGTGTGTGTGTGTGTGTGTGTGGTGTGTGCTGTGTACAACCAGTGGTCCTAGAATTTCGTAATATGAATCATATGACAGAAAACTCATTACTGCTTAAGGTCAGTAACACAGTCCTCGTACCGGAGCGTAGTTAAATCCCTGCCGGCCGCTCCGTGCCAAACCAGCCACACTTCCTACCGCCTGCTTGTGTGAAGACACACGGGTTCCGCCAGGACGGCGAGGCGCTTTCCGCTCCGCTTTGCGCCGCCGCCTAGCCGGGCGCCAGGCGGCCAGCGTGTGTGTGCCGGGATGCGTGCGCCGGCCGGCATTGTTGGCGCGCCACATGGCGCCTTTGTTGGACGGCCGACCGCGGGGCAATTAGGCCCGGCCACAATGGCGGCGCGTAATGAGCCTAATGAAAACACGCTGCGGCGCTGGCGCTGCCCGGAAGCGGCGCCGCCCGCGACTCCTCTCCATTACTGTTATTCTGCGCGAGGACGGTTGCGGCCGTGTCCGTCCGCAGCGCCTCTTATTACGGGCTCGCTCCGCTTGCTCCCGTATGCGGCCGCGCGCGGTGAAAGCGGAGCAATTACCCGGGGAAGCGGGCTCTGCGATGCTACGCGCGGCGCGAGCCGCCCCAACTAATTCAATAGCGGAGCCGCTGCGCGAGGGCGGGCGAGGGTGCGTGCGTCCAAGACGGCGGGGGTGGCGGCCCGCGGTCAAAGAGCGGATGGCCGACGCCCGCCGGCAAACATCGTGTCGTAATTCTCGTCCGCGCATGAAGTAGAGTGTGGTGCGGTAGTGTCAGGGTGAACTCGAGAACGCCTTGTGTGTGTGTGTGTGTGTGTGTGTGTGTGGGCGATGGTTGGATGGGGTGGCGTGTGGTACCTAAGGGTATTAGTTGATTACTCTTCTCGTGCTACACCATATTCGAAGTAAGCTCATCGGAGAAATTACTAGTCACCGCCTTAAGGCAGGGCGTCCATTGACATGGGCCGCAGCTCGTGGTCGTGCGGTAGCGTTCTCGCTTCCCACGCCCGGGTTCCCGGGTTCGATTCCCCACGGGGTCAGGGATTTTCTCTGCCTCGTGATGCCTGGGTGTTGTGTGATGTCCTTAGGTTAGTTAGGTTTAAGTAGTTCTAAGTTCTAGGGGACTGATAACCATAGCTGTTAAGTCCCATAGTGCTCAGAGCCAGCCATTGACATGGCGTGACAACTGACTTTGCGTGACGTGGCTGACACATGTCAGTGATATGGCATGCTTCGAACTGGAGGCCAATAGTAGTGGTTCTGCTTTAGTAATGTGACACCTCCTTTGGAGGCTAATCTGGCTTTAGCCAACTTAACTAACGATTTGATGGAATTACATGATCAAGGAGACATATGAGTCCCGTTTTTATCTTCGATAAGGACAGGCGAAATACCCTCAGACTCCAAGAAGAATATAATAATTCCAATCCCAAAGAAAGCAGGAGCTGACAGATGTGAAAATTTCCGAACTATCAGTTTAATAAGTCACGGATGCAAAATACTAACGCGAATTCTTTACAAACGAATGGAAAAACTGGCAGAAGCCGACCTCGGGGAAGATCAGTTTGGATTCCGTAGAAATATTGGAAAACGTGAGGCAATACTGACCCTACGACTTATCTTAGAAGCTAGATTAAGGATTGGCAAACCTACGTTTCTAGCATTTGTAGACCTAGAGAAAGCTTTTGACAATGTTGACTGGAATACTCTCTTTCAAATTCTGAAGGTGGCAGGGGTAAAATACAGGGAGCGAAAGGCTATTTACAATTTGTACAGAAACCAGATGGCAGTTATAAGAGTCGAGGGACATGAAAGGGAAGCAGTGGTTGGGAAGGGGGTGAGACTGGGTTGTAGCCTATCTCCGATGCTATTCAATCTGTATATTGAGCAAGCAGTGAAGGAAACAAAAGAAAAATTTGCAGTAGGTATTAAAATCCATGGAGAAGAAATAAAACACTTTGAAGTTCGCCGATGACATTGTAATTCTGTCAGAGACAGCAAAGGACTTGGAAGAGCAGTTGAACGGAATGGACAGTGTCTTGAAAGGAGGATATAAGATGAACATCAACAAAAGCAAAACGAGGATAACGGAATGTAGTCGAACTAAGTCAGGTGATGCTGAGGGAATTAGATTAGGAAATGAGATACTTAAAGCAGTAAAGGAGTTTTGCTATTTGGGGAGCAAAATAACCGATGATGGCCGAAGTAGAGAGGATATCAAATGTAGACTGGCAATGGCAAGGAAAGCGTTTCTGAAGAAGAGGAAGTTGTTAACATCGAGTATAGTTTTAAGTGTCAGGAAGTCGTTTCTGAAAGTATTTGTATGGAGTGTAGCAATGTATGGAAGTGAAACATGGACGATAACTAGTTTGGACCAGGAGAGAATTGACTCTTTCGAAATGTGGTGCTACAGAAGAATGCTGAAGATTAGATGGGTAGATCACATAACTAACGAGGAGGTATTGGATAGGATTGGGGAGAAGAGGAGTTTGTGGCATAACTTGACAAGAAGAAGGGATCGGTTGGTAGGACATGTTCTGAGGCATCAAGGGATCACCAATTTAGTGTTGGAGGGCAGCGTGGAGGGTAAAAATCATAGAGGGAGACCAAGAGATGAATACACTAAACAGATACAGAAGGATGTAGGTTTCATAGGTACTCGGAGATGAAGAAGCTTGCACAGGATAGAGTAGAATGGAGAGCTGCATCAAACCAGTCTCAGGACTGAAGACCACAACAACAACAAGGACAGGAACTGAAGCAACGAATTAAAATTTGTGCGACAGTCAGGACGTGAACCCAGGTATTGGCGGAAAGTGAATTTCAAACAAAATTTCTCGGCTGTATGGGGATTTACGTAATGGATACACGAGTACAGGCTGTTGACGCGTGGTTGACGACATCTGGCTGTGAGTCGTGCACGGATAGCCGAATAGCAACGCCACCACTCGCGATAAGCGGGGAATCCGGCTTCGAGTCCCAGTCAAGCACAGCTTTTCATTGTCGCCATTCCATTCGAGAGCTGATGGTTGTCCATATTCGCAATTGCGAATTCATTTAGTGGTATTTATGTGGTTCAGCATTGTTTCAGGACACGAGTACTGAAAATCGTTAACTACAGCAAACAATGTTCTGCAGCTGTGTGTTCGTGAGGGCACCTAGAGCTTCTGTGTGCACTTGATATCCATATATTCAATGATATTTTCAGATTCACTTAAAATACTTCTATAGGAACTTTAAACCAGTTTCAGTTGTATCTTCCTGTAGCACTGTACTCTTTCCTGATTAGCGTGTCTTAGTGTAAAGTATTTTCACTTCAAATTTCGTTTCATTAACGGACGGTCAGAGATTATTATCACTCTATAAATAAAGATCTCGTGCTTGGGTAGTTCAGATGATAGAGCACTTGCCCGTGAAAGGCGAAGGTCCCGACTCCGAGTCTCGGTCCGGCACACAGTTTTAATCTGTCAGGAAGTTTCATATCAGCGCACACTCCGCTGCAGAGTGAAAATCTCATTCGGGAAAGATATCTTTGTGTTTTGAAGACTTTGTCTAGTAGTAAGCTTTCAACACGGAAAAACAGTTAATACACACCAAAGACTTTCTCGTGAATATGAGTGCCTCTGTTTGTAAATGCCTGCGTGCTTCTTTGATTAAAGTTTAGTTCTTATTTTCCTTGAGGTACAGTATTAGAAGTTATTGCACCCGGAATTATGTTCTGTTATAAAGACGGCATATAGACGCTTTTATAACGATGCATAATGTAACATTACAGCATAGTAATAAAGCCAGAACATTAGAAATTCTACTGCTAGCGTCGATAAAAGGAAATGAAGGAATAGGGTTAGGTGAAAGACACCGAGGGAGGTATTACGCAATAGACCAACTGGAGAAAGGCAGAAGAATACAGATATGTTATAAATGCAAGTAAAATTTACAAAATAAAAATCAATACGTTTCAAGCGCATGGGGAAAATGATAACATAGCTGCGAAAATTATTCTTAAACAAAAATTCTGAAACCCTTTGTAGAGTAAGAAGAGAAGCTATACATTTTATGATGTCGAACAAGGTACACATTAATTTCATTTTCCTTTGGTGCTTCACAGAGCACAAGAATAATCACATACTGGAGAAAGCACTTTTTTCTTGTTGTGCAAGACATTTTTATTTGGTTGCTAACAAGTTTTCATCTTCGATTATTATCAGGTGACAACTGTAGCAAGCAAAGATTAAGTAACTGTACAACATTGCATAATCAAAGAAATTACGATATTTTCTTCCAGAAGATTGTTGTTACACAGAAATTTGATAAAAGCAACCATTCATATGTTTTATATCAGTGCTTATAGAGTAGAATCTTCTTCATATATGCGTGAATGACGTTACTGCTGAAAATATGCGACAAAGTAAAAGTATAACTGTGTTTATGTGACACGAAGGGGTAAAGCTTATTAATTTGTTACACTTCCAACAATTTCGTATTTTATTTCTGGGTGAGAAAACCACAATTTACACAATGAGAATGGTTTTCAGTCAGAACACTATCAGCAACAGCTAAATCATTTTCAAGGATTTTTCGATGTTTCTCACATAAGACCATCCTAGCTGCTGCAAATACGTCTGATTTATTTACATATATTTTTGCATTTTTGTAGGCTAATCTTAAGTAATTCTCTGATTTAAGGGTGTGTTTTTTATGTGGAGTGTCACCATTGCTCATTTTTTTACATAACAGATTTTCGAAATATGCGTTTGTGATTTTAGTTTTTTGATACAACCTGTGGAATTTTACGCACATGCGGAATGGTGCATCACGTTCAGCTCCTACTGTGCTGTCCATGTAGACCATCACGCTCAAGGAGTATCATTTTATGTTTTGTTTTTCTGTAGACTGTTATCAAGCGCGACGTAGTTGTAACTAACCTGGCTGAGCCAATTCTCACCGCATACAATTTTTTATGGTGTGCAGTATGATGTTGTCTGGGCACTGAGGAAAGGTCTCGGTCCGGCACACAGTTCTAATTTGCCAGGAAGTTTCATATCAGCACACACTGCACCGCAGAGTGAAAATCTCATTCTGGAAAGGTAAAAATATGTTATTACTGAATATATCAGAGGTGATAAGCATGTCTTATAGTGTTCTAGCTCAGTTTCAAAAAAGTTATAAAAAATCAGGTACAGTTCCATATTAAGCTCCATCAGTAACTTCATTCAAGCAGATACGAGAAAACAAATAACTGCACTTATATGATCAGCCTGGTTTTAATATGCGCAGTTTGTCTCACTTAAGAGAGGATAGTACAGTTGCCTTTCTTCGAAGAGACGGACTTCTTCTACAACTAGTGATTGTTTTTAGAAACCAAAAGCTTAACTGGTGAGTATATTGTAATTTTAATCACCGGCATCGACTACCCAAGGAGCCCCTTTCCAATTGTATAATGAGTTTATGCCGACAAAAAAAGTCACATATCATCCGTGCTTATACTGTATGTCTTATTATGTGATCGTACGTTCTTCGATAGAAACAGATAATACTTGAAAATTAATTGTAATTGTTACGGAACGACATGCGTGATTAAAACTGCTACATTTTCTATTCAGGGAGCTTTTGAGTTACGTATCTTATAAGTTATATAAAATCTGTATTTATAAAGATATTCTATTTTCTACGGGAAAAGATGGTAATTTCTGTCGGTATACAGCGCGACTCATAATTAATAGCGAAAGATGACACTGGCAAAGCTTTACGATAGTAGAATCAGCAATGTTCCAAGAAACATGGGTCCGTAAATGATCCATTTCAGAGATATCCGAAAGTTTGATACCGAGGCGCGACTGACTTCAGTATGAAATTTCGTCCCAGTTACAACAAATTCGTAAACATACCTAAGCCAGTGTAGAAGGGAAATTATATACCTTTTGGGTACCCAACTTCGTAAGAATGATATTTAGACTGTGTGCTGCAGGATTGCGCTGCCAGATTGCGTTGCGTTAGGCGCCAATACTGGTCGGACGAAGTAGAGTTGAAACACAAGACTCAGTATACACTACAGTTGCAGACCGTCAAGATGGGTCTGTACAGAGTGAGCAGGACTTTACTCGTAAAGCTGTTTTATCAAAACAACCGCAACAGTGCTGCTCCTCTCCACGAGTATCGACGTGTTAAAGAAATACGGAGAGGTTCCCTCTCCGTGCAGGGCTTGAAGAACATGATTCGGAAGTTCGAATTAACTGGCGATTTAGGAATAGCTTCTGGGAGATGCCGACGGCGAGAGGCGCCACAAACTATTGAACAAGTTACTGTTGCCGTGGCTGACAATGCTGGACGCAATGCGCGATCTTCAAGCAGCTCACGATCCGTGTCACTATAGCTGAACTTACCATGGTGCACTGTTCAAACATTGCTGCGAACTGTTATGAAATTTCTAGCACTGTTGTAGGCTGTCTTGGATGCAGATGCTCGGCAGATTGAGCAACGTTTGTAACCTGGAACGTAAATATGGTAGGCAATTGACACATGTTACCCTCTCATGCGGAAATCAAAATAGGTTTCTCCATGATTATTCCGTTATTTTTCTTCCTCATGTCCTTGCAAATATTTCCACAAAATTTCATTGTCTACGATCAACTGTTTTTCATGAGTACCCACTAAATTAACGAAAGTTTACTTACAGCATCCTTGTACTTGATATTTCAACTTTTCAGTTGGGTTTCTACGTAAGTGTGCTGTAATTTTAGTTATGGACCATGACAGGGGAATATTAAAAAATTGATGTCGGAGCCACGGCAGATTTTGCTGCTGATGTAAGACACCTAACGCGCCAGTCTATATTACCAAGCGACCATATCCTGGAACCCGGTATCAGTTATAGGATGATTGGCGACTCCATGGAGTGTCCTGTGCACCACGACCAGATAATGGGTATACTTGGAAGGAGAGACAGCATTGGTCGTATTTTTTGTTTGTTTTATTAACCGCAAAATTGATTTTCGGTCACTTAGTGACCAGCTTCAGTGCTGTAATATACAATTTAAATTGGTGGGCACTGGTGTCAACAAGCTTACAGCGATCACATAAACTATGTGATCGCTGTAAGCTTGTTGACACCAGTGCCCACCAATTTAAATTGTATATTACAGCACTGAAGATGGTCACTAAGTGATCGAAAATCAATTTGGCGGTTAATAAAACAAAAAACAAAAAAAACAAAAAATACGACCAATGCTGTCTCTCCTTCCAAGTTATAGGATGCATATCTAACATCTACCAGGAGGAACAAAAATTTGATTTTCAATATTTTGCCTAATTATTGACTGAATGTAAAAATTTAAAATACGTTTACAATTTTGTGAGAAAACTTTAACAGAATAAGACAAGTTTTACAGTTAGAAATTGTATAGGTTTGTTTTTGGAGAGAGCCTGCCTTGACCAAAACTCAATGTTGTCATTTCTTTCCTTTCACGTCCATGTTTTGCTGAAGCTAGAGCATCATCAGTCGGTTTTTATTTTCTTATTGTTAGAAACGAAAAATGGTCTCTTCTATTTGTACAGATACGAATCTGAGCTCTTAAACAGTATTTACAAATTCCAAAACCAGACAAAGTTTTGTATATATAGTTTCTCACCACATGTTGTGGCTTTCCTGATTTTTTCCTGTGAAAGAAAACAAGCACTATATGAAATATGATGCTATAACATCAGTGAAACTTGTATGGGAATTAAAAGGAAAGCCAAAAATGTGTTTTTCTCAAGACGGACCGCCTCCAATAAGTAATGTGTTGGTAAAGCAAACACGGACAGAAAAGCCTCAACTTCAAGGTGATTATAGAACTGTATGTTTGTCTTGAACCAGTGTAACTGATGGCGCACAACACCCTGATTTCATTCCGTAAATATTTGCGAATTTGAGAACTTACCGAGGTCCAACAAACTCGAATGGTAATTTCTAACCTTTTCTAAAGTCTCTCTCGCTTACATGCTTGAAGTCAAATATTTAACACAACAACTCATTTGTAAAGCAACCAGACGTTTGAAACTGTTTTATACATGGGTGTTTGATTATTTAAAGAACTGTGGGTTTACTAGTACGGTACTAGAGGATCAGGTTGAGAAGAACCTGTAACTTGGCCTCAAACGTAACTAGACATAAATTTTCTGAATTTTTCTATCGGAAGTCGTCTCTAGAGTGGAGTGTATAGTACAATTTCTGAGAACTGCACAGTCACATAAAGATTTACGAGATGATGGTACGATGTTTTAAGGAATTCATGACGCACTGCGAATTCGAGTGCAGTATTGCACGTAAATGCGATGGAAACACATGTAACACCTTCATCAACAGGTAAGATTGTAAAATGCAACACGTAACGTGCTGAAGCAGTATTCTATTTCTTATTAAAGGGCTCCGCACCAGTTGACTTCCTGATGTTTTCAGTTTTTGGCTTTGATCTTAATCTAGGGAAATTCTCCTTTCCAATTATACACAGTACATATATTTTATTACGTTATTTCTTGTTTATTCATTCATTTAAACAAATCACTGTGTGGGCATAATCATTTTCCACAGTTTGAACAGCTGAAGAGGATAAGATTCGTTAGTTATTTAGGGGGTGGGGATACAAACGTTTTAAAAGCAGTTGAGGAAGAGAAGTCATTTGGAGAAAATCTGTCACTAAACTAGATCGCATAGATCATGTACAGAAGCGAATGAGTACAAGGCTGCGACGACTGAAAACTGCATACAAGGCAAAGAAACTGGAAGATGTCAGGGGATTAGATAGTAAGAATACACTCACAGAATCTGACACATTTAAAACAGAAAATTATTATCGCATGGCCATCAGGCAAAATGTTACTAGAGAGAAGATACGAGAACAGCTGTATGGCCAGTTTTGTTTACCTCTTTTCAACAGACGATAAACCCATTCATGGCCTATGCCCTTCAGCAAGTGATTCAAGGTGCAAATACAACAGAGCACAGCAAAATTCTGAGAAATTTATTCACAAACCAGCTATACCTTTTGCCAAAGTGCAGGTCTTGAAAGAAACTTTCAGAGATTTGTCAGGTGTTGGCCTACTGGCCGCACTAGGAATCCTAACGAGTCCTAACGAGTCCTAATCCAGGCCAGAATGAAGACAGCGTTTTCGTCAACTAGTTAACTGCGTTTTGGTGTGTTTGATGCACTGGCAACATTCAGTGAAAGAAATGTTACAGGATGTAAGGTCCTGAAAAGACTGTTACAAACTGTTGGTCGTTTCACATTGAAACAAATGTTAAATTTTGGTTCACGAAGAGTTAGGGCATCAGAGAGAGCTGTTAGAGACCTTGAAACAAGGGCAATGTAAAACCAACGAGCAGGAGAAAAGGCACTGCAAGATGAGATGGAAGAGAATCCAGACAACCCTGGAGTGCATTGACAGCTTTAGTGGCTATTTCCCATAAGTTATATTTTTTAAGCACAAAGTGTACTTTTTCTTGCCTTTAGCTGCCAAATCTGTTCAAGATTACGGGACGCACTAATCTAAATATTTTTCATATTTTAACAAGAGGCATTTGTATTTTGTAAATTTCAAAGAAGTTTCAGGCTTACACACATAGAAAAAGTAGACAGTTTTTTATTTTGATGTACACTCTTTACAAAAATAATTATTATCTTCAACCGTACCAAAATTTTTAGAAATTATTCTGTTAAAATGGAAAGAAATCTATAATATACAAGCCACATTTTTATAGATTTTTATTCTCGACAAATTTTGATAAAATGTATGTTTCATATGAATAAATTTTACGTTACTTAAGAGAGAAATTACCAACCCGTCCGGGCCATCTTAAGGTAGGAAAGCGTGAAATTTGTGGCCAGTTAGATGGGAACTTAATCGAAAAGCTTACATGTCAGTTACGTTTGTACTAACCAGTCAGCAGTGAAGTGCGTGGCATCTCATAGTCGCATAGTCGCAATTACACGGTACAGTCCCATTAATGTGACCACCGTCTATCAGTGAACTATACTTCTTCTGTCTTCAGCAAAATGGATACAAGTGCAGAATGTACCAATCAAATCCGCACGAGTTCGACGCCGATGAATGTGAGACATTGAGTGGATTTCTGCCATTGTTTTAGAAATATACATCTGTCAGTAATACCGGAAAAGAGCCAAGAATTTCTAAAGGCGTTAAACAAGAATGAAAACTATTCAATGCCTACATAAAAATAGCAAGAAATGAGTACAAAGGGTACTATACAGAATACAATGAAAGAAATTTCTAAAGGCTCGTCCTAAGGGATGAGTACAAAATAGAAATTAACTCAAAAAGAGAGAAAGACCCGTAATCTAAAGAGTAGGGAGAAGTTACCATTAAAATTAGAGAAATTAAAATAAAACAAAGAACGTCATAGAAATATTTAGAAAGTTAGATAACTGCAGACGGAAGAATCAAAGAGGACATAAAGCAAAGAATTAGAGAATCAAAATCAATATTCATGAACAAGATAAAAATGTTTTGTTAGAAGGACATAGGGTCAGAAGCAAGGAGAAACATGTTTAGGACCTGCGGTTGGAGAGTAGCACCTTAAGGCTGTGAAACATGAACGACATGCAGAAATGAAATGAAATATCTTTAGGCGTCGAGTGGACAGGTCACATGATATGACGTAACCAGTTCCTCGTAAATGACCTACAGTTAACATTACAAAAAAGATACCTCGAGGACAACGAGTGGTAATTTCAAAACAAGTTATACACATTGCAGAAGTGTCTAACTATGCACAAATGAGAAAGTTAGCTTCTAATAGAGTCAGATGGATAGCTGGCAACCTATCGAAAGACTGATGATGAAGGAAGAGTAAAAGTTGCGATGGCACATATCGAATAAAGTGACCTAATTAGTTGAAGTGTGTGTCTTAGTGTTTCTCTGGATAAGTGTGATACAAATCCGGAAGTCCTATATTCCTGGGAGTTTTTTTTGTCATTTATCACTTCTTTCAAAACTGATAATGATTTGTTGATGCAAGAAACTGTAACGTGAATCGTGATTCGATGTACATGTTAAACTGTAGGTCTCACTGCACCTGGCTGGTAAGACAGTTGAGAGGCCAGAGGAAGGGAAAGGCATACCATCTCCTATATAAACATGTTTCCTAAAGTACTATGATATTCCAACAAAGCTTCATGTTGAAAACAACTTTACTGTACTCTGTTTAGTGTGAACCTCTACTGAGTTGTAATGTATTTTAACAGCTTGCAGTATGAGTATGAAATACCTACAAAATAACAACGTGTAGTTTATTAGGAGACACAAATTTTCCATTACACACGCTGTCTTCCTAATTCTTGCGCGTAATACTTGCAGTTCTAGCAGGTAATATGGGATTCTACGCACAACTGTTCCTCACAATGTGCGTTTTTAATAACGTAGTTCAGCGATGTTGGGATGGCTAGAATAGTCTTTGACTTCGTGTACAATAGATGCAGACTACAATAGACACAATGACTGACAAAATGGAATTATATGTCAGTTATGGACATTCAGTCATGTGAGAACGAAGGTTCCTAACTACCAAGTCTATCGCATTCTCTCTCTCTCTCTCTCTCTCTCTCTCTCATATACACACACAAACACACACACACACACACACACACACACACACACACACACACACTGGCGCGCGCTCGCATTTTCTCACATCCTAGCGAGTGATTATTCTGTTAACAGCAAAAAAAAGTGCAGTCTACGAGTGCTCGAACGCCAAGGCGCCTGGATCTGCACTGACCCGCAGTACGCGGCTGTCCTTTTCACCGCCAGCAGGTGCGTGCACAACATTTTTATATAGGAATATACGGTGTTGTATTGTATCAGTGCAATAGAGGACTCAATCGCAGAGGGAAGAGTGATGTTCTACTTGGTTTTTCTTGAATGGCTAGAGCAC
Source organism: Schistocerca serialis cubense (assembly GCF_023864345.2). Taxonomy (NCBI): domain Eukaryota; kingdom Metazoa; phylum Arthropoda; class Insecta; order Orthoptera; family Acrididae; genus Schistocerca; species Schistocerca serialis. The sequence goes on along the minus strand of NC_064646.1, from coordinate 185,026,550 downwards.
GGATTCTGGGCGCGGAGGCACCAGTTGCTCCTCAAATATCAGACCATACACTCAGGTGACCAAAGTCTTGCGGGAGCTCTACGCACTTGTAGTATCTCGTACAAAAGGTATAAACGGGCAGTGCATCAGCGGAGCTGTCATTTGCATTCAGGAGATTCATGTGAAAAGGTTTCCGACTTGATTATGGCCATACGACGAGAATTAACAGACTTTGAATGCGGAACGTTAATTGGAGCTACACGCATGGGACATTCTGTTTACGAAATCATTAGGGAATTCAATATTCTCAGTGTCAAGAGTGTGCCAAGAATATATTAAAAAAATGTGTGTGAATTCCTAAGGGACCAAACTGCTGAGGTCATCGGTCCCTAGACTTATACACTACTTAAACTAACTTAAAGCTAAGGACAACACTCACACACCCACGCCCGAGGGAGGACTCGAACCTCCGGCATGATGGGCGGCACGATCAGTGACAGGGCGCTTCTAACAGCACGGCCACTCCGCGCGGCCAAAAATATCGCATCTCAGGCATTACTCTCAAAACGGACATGGCAGGGGCTGATGACCTACGTTTATCGACCGAGAACAGCGGCATTTGCGTAGAGCTGTTGGCGCTAACAGACATGCAACAATGGGTGAAATAACCGCGGGAATTCTTGTGGGACGTACGTCCGACGCATCCATTAGGACAGAGAGGCAAAATTTGGCGCCAGTGGGATGTGACAGCAGACGACCGATGTGAATGCCTTTGCAAACAGCACGATATTGCCTGCAGCGCCTCTCCAGGGCTCGTTACTGTATCGGTTGGACCATAGATGATTGGAAGACGGTGGCCTGCTTTGATGAGCCCCAGTTTCAGTTAATAAGAGCTGATGGTAGGATTGGAGTATGACGCAGACCCCGCGAAGCCATGGACCAAGTTATCAACAAGGCACTGTGCAAAATTATGGTGGCTCCGTAATGGAATGGACTGGGTCTTCTGGTCCAACTGAACCGATCATTTACTGGAATTGGTTACATTCAGCTACCTGGAGATCAACTGCAGCCATTCATGGACTTCAAGTTCACAAACAATGATGGAATTTTTATGGATGACAAGGCGCTGTATCATCGGTTCACAGTTGTTCCCGATTGGTAAGAAGAACATCCTGGACAATTTGAGCAAGTGATTTGGCCTCCCAGATCGCCCGACATTAATCCCACCGAACATTTACGGAACGTAATTGAGAGGTTAGTTCGTGTACAAAATCCTGCACCTGCAACACTTTCACAATTCTTGACGGCTACAGAGGCAGGATGGCTCAGTATTTCTGGAGGGGCTTCCAACGATTTGTTAGGTGCATTCCACGTCGAGTTGCTGCACTACACCGGGCAAAAGAATGTCCGACCCGATATTATGAAGTATCCCATGACATTCGTTACCTCAGTGTACATCTTTGTTTATTCGTGACATGTGCAGTGAATGCTATTTTTTTTAGTGGAATGTACCGTGTTGTGACTTATCAGTACAGTAGACGATTCAATCACAGACAGTAAAGTGAAGTTCCATTTGGTTTTTCTTGAACGGCTGAGCATGGATTCTGATGCCGAGGCGCCAGGTACTGGTAATCAGAGTCACATAATAAGGGTATCTTTACTTACAAGGGCCCAGGTCGTGGGTTCATTGCACATATTATTCTAGCTACAGCAAATTACTGAACACCAAATAATAATTATATCAATGTTCACGGTAAATGATAACAGCCAACCAGTTTCAGAATAAAGATTTACTGAAATCTTTGACAACGGTTTCGGTATATCTAAATATGCCTTCATCGGAAGCAAAAATACACATATGAATGCATGCTCTAGTATTCGTACAGTTTCAATCGGCTAATCCTATACAGCTGGTATTCCTGAGAATACTCTCGCCTTTATGTATGATAATGATGCAGGCCAAAGCAATGAATTAAAATTTGTACGAGCAAAAATTTAAATTCATTGATTTGTCCAACATCATTTTCACCTCTGAAATATCAACTATATATATGATTATCATATCACCTACGTCTGACGTGCAGGCAGGGTTAAATCCTGTTCGCTCACGGCTAAGGTGCTAGTCAGAAAACGCATAGCCTTCGCAGTACTGATACGAGTTTAGAAGGGGAACAGCAATAGGATGAAGTGTGAATTGGCAGCCGGTGTGGCCGAGCAGTTCTAGGCTCTTCTGTCTGGAACCGCGCTACCGCTACGGTCGCAGATTCGAATCCTGCCTCGGGCATGGGTGTGTGTGATGTCCTTGGGTTAGTTAGGTTTAAGTATTTCTAAGTTCTGCGGGACTGATGACCTGAGATTTTAAGTCCCATAGGGCTCAGAGCCATTTTGAATTGGAATTTGTATCAATGAGGGAGACGTGCTAGGGTAGTCCGTGCAGTTGTGCTATCTGTAGTGCCAGTATGGCGTAACTGACAGCGCATCCGCCTAGTAAGTGGGTTGGAATCCTAGTGCTAATACAAATTTTAATTCATTGCTGTGGCCTACTTCACAGTCTGTTTCAAACTGTGTCGTACAAACTGTGTTAGGTAACGAGGCAGTAGGTTCTTTTCATCAGAAGTAAATAAACAAATGTATCGGCACACATGGCCCAGAGATCTTACGTGTAAAAGAAGTCCTAAGTTACGCGCTGCCTCGCAGTGCCGGAGACTTTTCAATTCATTTCCTGGCACCAGTAGTGGTTGTAACTCCCTACAACCCTTTCGACGCTACAAATAAAAAAGTCTGTGCACGTAGAGGAATAAAGAAGCAGCTCTCTAACATTTACGTCGACCTTGGCCAGGGCGAACGCGACGCTGGGGATTGTGCTGTGCGCCCTCAACAGAGTGATAGCGCCGCGGTGGCGCGGCTGGGCAGGCGACCCTGCGACCTCGCAGCCGCTCGTAAAAGCAGGCCTGCGACCCCGGGAATTAATATTTGAGAATAATCAGGGGATTAGGCGACAGGAGGGTGGGGGGGGGGAGGAGGACGAGAGGGGGAGGCGGCGATAGCCCGCAGCCCGTGCCTTGTTTACTGCCCCGGCGCGCCGCGGCCGCTCGTAAAAGAACCGCCTCGTCCTGGCTGCCGCGCTTAATCCTTAAAACACTGAGGCCCGCTCCGCATAGCCCGAACTGTCGCGAGCACGCTCTTCCCGGGGGCACGGAATTAGCTTTCCCCATCCTGACGACAACCTTGGCAGCAGTCGGGCTTTCTCTGACGCGAACTACTTTTACTTATCTGCTTAGTGTACTATCAGAGTTTGGATCGCAAGGAGGGGTCTCTTTTAGAAAGACTTACCTTGTTGTTCTGAAGCAACTAACTCGCTCCTCGGCATCTTAAACACCATCAGAATACAAAAGTAAGTGAAACAGAGCAAATACATAGACATTGGTCAAGATGTACCATAATTGCTAGCGTAAACTCATAAGGGTGAAAGTATACAGTAAAAGAAGCAGAAAACACTACAGTAAACATGGGTCCGCAGATAAGCTGTTTGCGAAATACCCTGACTAGTCACATTACTGTGTCCACCGGTCAAGGTAACGCACTTGCCTCCCATGCACTGGGCCCGGGTTCGATTCCCGACTAGGCTGGAGATTTTCTCTGCCCGGGGTCTGAGTGTTATGTTGTCCTCATCATCGGCTGCAAGTCGCCCTATGAGGCTCCAACTGAAATAAGACTTGCACTTGGCGGCCGAACCTGACTAGGACATCCCGGCCAACAATGCCATACGATCATTTCATTTTTTCATCACCTTTTGCAGCGGCCACCCAGCGAGCTATTACCGACATGGATGTGGAGACATGCCGAATTTACATCTTCAACTTTTGTGGTCCTGTCCTCCTCAGTTGCGCGTAATACTACGATATATTGATAAGTTTCACTTATGGACCGTCTGACAGCAACTGAATAAAACACAATTTTAGTGCCATACGCGTTTCGCCTTTATTTTCTGCAAGGCATCATCAGTGGCAGGCTGCGTAGACAGTTTCTTACATATTACGCTCCTGTTGCATTTTTGGTGTTGTTCTTCTTCCTATGAGCGCCAATTTGCTGTTTTTTCCACATTCCACAGCACTATGCACTGAACGCTTGTTTTACTGCAATGTCTTGGTTTCTGTTGCCGGCAAATAAAGGCGAAACGCGTATGGCACTAAAATTGTGCTTTATTCAGTTGCTGTCAGACGGTCCATAAGTGAAACTTATATCGTAGTATGCCGAATTTAATTCTGAGGCCAGCTGCACTAGATTTCTCTGTTCAGGATAAATGCAACGAACAGTCTGATCCATGTAGCCCCACAGATTTTAGATTGGGTTGAAATCCAGAAAGTTTGGTGGCCAAAGGAGTACGTAAACTCATCGTTGTGCTCGTACAGCCACGCACGTAAACTGCGAGCTGTGTGATACGTTGCATTGCTCCGCTGTAAGACGCCATCGTTCCAAGCAAATTTGAACTGCACTTAGGGATGGACATCGTCTCCAAGGACAAATGCATACTGGTGTTGATCCACTGTGCCTTCCAGAAAGACGAGATGGCCCAGGGAATGCCAAGAAGACATTCCTCAGACTATGACCCCTTCTCCTCCGGCACGGACCCTTCCGACGATCGTTGTAGGGAATTTGCTTTCAGACTTTCACGCCACACAAACCGACTGCCATCTGTCCGAAGGAGCGTAAAATGTGATTCATCTGAAATAGCTACCTGTCGCTACTCTGTGGAAGTCCATTTGCGTACTGGAGTGCAAATTCCAGCCTTCATCGCCGACGAACAGCAGTCGGCAGGGGTGCAGATGACTGCTGCACTGGCCCATGCTCAGCAACTTTCGCTGAACGGTCATTGAGGAGACACTGCTGGTAGCGCCTTGGTGCTCGTAGGTGCTCAGTTACTCAACAGCTGCACGTGTGTTCGCCTATACACATCTCCGCAGCCGACGCTCACCCCGTCGTCCATGGCACACAGTTGCCTCGCAGCCGTTTTTGGATAGTATCGTTTTGCCATGCACGGTATATTTTAGCCACGGCGGTATGCGAACAGTTTGTAACGTTGTTACTTCAATTTGTCTATGAAAGCGGTACTGATAGACAATAAAAGCGGGTTAAAAGCTGTGAGCCGTCTGGGGAAGTTAACCTTGCATTACTGAGCAACTGTTTCACCAGGCATCCAGTCTAGCTTACCGAATTACCAACCAGACTAACATTAATTATAATCTTTTAATAGTCATACGACAACCGGTGATATATATATATATATATATATATATATATATATATATATATATATATATATATATATAAAGAGAATTTAAATAAAAAGAAATAAATCAGTTTATATTTGGAAATTTATTTTACCATTTATCATTAAAATTTCAGCGTATTAAACGTGAGTCATAACTAAGCTGGTGCCTTATTTAGGACTGCGAAAATGTGAGTTTATAATCTTACGGAACACATCAAATAGGGAGCCAAGATTGGGCTACTACATACAACACTGCATTCATAAAATAACACACAAAGAACGTTGAAACATATGCAAGAGGAAATTAACCACAACCAACCGATACAATTTTCACCCAAACAAGTTACGTTCGTAGCACAATCCTGTCCGTCATGTAATTACCACACACTGGTATACTACATTCATACTACCTCTGTGTGAAATCTTCCCGAAAAGAATAGCTGAGGGCTACTTTGATGAATACACCACATGCTTCACGTGGTCAACTTGGTTTACACAAAAAGTGTAACTCCACAATAATTTTGATAATTAAAATAAATTAGATCGAAAAGCAATTTACAAAAGAAAAACCTCGAACTGGTCACTATCGTCTTACTATTAACCTGATGGGTCAAACAATTGTATAAGCACGTGGTACTGGTCTCACAAAGTACGCCCCACGTGGGTTGAACATAAAGAAAAGTTGCTATATTGAAAAATATTGTCAAGACGAGACGTTATAATCACACGAGCATTCGCATTTAAGATTGATGATCTTAGTTAGAGTTACTGATCAACACGTGGTTCCACTTTACTCACAAAGTAGTGACAAAGCAACTACCGGAATATATTCTGAACTTCACACGAGAATTACACTGCGTTGCAATTTAAGATAAATTAGATATTTTAGAGCTAAACCTGAAACAAAGGTGATTAAATTTTCAGTTAGGCTGAACTTAAGAAATCCATTGTCCTACGGACTTAGCAGACACGCGCTTAGCCGGAGATCTTACCACTTCAGACGCTCGCCACGTACAGACTGCACTGGTTCCTACCTGAGGGGTGCCTCACAAATACAAACGGAAGTGACCAGAGAGGCAGCTTCCTATACCAACATGACAAGGGACGGGCAGGACCATACTAAGGATAGAAACCTCTTTGCTTTTAGAAAGCGTAGCTACCTGTTCCGACGTTGGTCCTACTGTTCTCTAGCAGACAGGCTTGTCTGCTACCCTCAAGCATGCAACTAGAAATACATTTGCTCATTCATCCTCTCACACAGAAGGGAAGGGGGATGACAGTATCTTATCATGTACAGTATACAAAAGAAAGCGGATTTAGGTTCCGTATGAGACTGTGTGACATGAATTACATATAAACTGTGTTTTAAAGTGTAGTAGTGTGACAGATCGTTCTTGTTTATGTGTAAAAGTAACACGTTCCACTACTCAGTCTCCTCCCAGATAGTCAGAAACGCCACAGTAAATTTAGAAGAGGAATTTATGCCGTAAATGACAACAGATTTAAGAAATTAACATGAAAGGAATCCAACAGAGACCTTTCAAGTTCACAGACGCATACGTAGCCGTTTGGGAAATGGTTCCACCTTTGGCCCAGAAGGGAATGATCATGACATTTTAGGCTTCATATAAATCTCTATAAATTGCCCCATTTCCGCATTACGAGAATGACTGCACTGTTTTCCACGTCCCCCAGACACACTTTTTTATGCCCTCCACTGCAAGTGCTGGCACCTCCCGTCTGTGACTGGTTATTGCACGCTGAAGTCGAACAAAGCATACTCATTGTACTCACTGATGCCTCAATCGAATTGGTAAAAATTTTGCTCTTCCATTTGCTCTCAGTACGTTCAAATGGTTCAAATGGTTCTGAGCTCTATGGGACTTAACATCTTAGGTCATCAGTCCCCTAGAACTTAGAACTAATTAAACCTAACTAACCCAAGGACATCACACACATCCATGCCCGAGGCAGGATTCGAACCTGCGACCGTAGCAGTCGCGCAGTTCCGGACTGAGCGTCTAGAACCGCGAGACCACCGCCGCCGGCTCTCAGTATGTTGCTTCCTATAGCGCCCCAAATGATCACACATACCGTTTGTTCTCTATATCGATTAACAATAACATATTATGTTCATGATCATCAAGGTAAGAGCTTCAAACATCTACGTTTGATCTTAGTTTGCCGTTCAGTGCAGTACTACTAGCACCTTCGTGTTCTGCTGCCCTGTGTTATGCAGGGTATGGTTCAAAAGTTTCAAGGCTTAACTCAGAATTAGAAATTTATTGGACATTTAAGTACAGCGGACTAAATTTTTTCAAAATATGAGCCTTCAGCATCAACACAGCACTGCCAGCGCGTCTTGCACCGTTCGTAACCCTTCTGGAAGGCCTCAGGCATCATGCTGTCAAGGGCTCTCGTCGAAGCCCGCTGAATGGCGTCGATGGAGTCTAATCGCTTCCCTCTTAGGTCTGTCTTGATTCGAGGGAAGAGGAAAAAGTCACTTGGAGGCAAGTCAGGGCTGTAGAGTGGCTACGGCAGTCTTGTCACGTTGAAATTGACCAAAACTTGGGCGGCGGCGCGCGACGTGCGAGTGGGTCATGTTCAACGTCACAACACTGCCGCAGCCACCCTACAGCACCGTCTTGGCTCCAAGTGACACTTTCCGCTTCCCTCGAATTAAGACAGATCTAAAAGGGAAGCGATTCGACTCCATCGACGCCATCCAGTAGGCTTGGACGAGAGCCCTTGACAGCATGACGCCCGACCCCTTCCAGAAGGGCTACAAACAGTGGAAGACGCGCTGGCTGCTGTGTTTGCTGATGCTGAAGGATAATATTTTGAAGAAGTTTAGTCCGCTGTACTTAAATGTCCAATAAATTTCTAGTTCTGAGTTAAGTCTTGAAACATTTGAATCACTCCTTGTATGTGCCTTACCCCAATTGGGTTGTCGGTAGGGTGTGGAAGAGGAAGCGGGGAGAGGAAGCGACCGTAGAAGCATGGTAAATGGTTGCTAAGCACACGCACAGTAACTAGTGGAGGATAATCTGTTCTTCCTTTACCCCGTCACTGTGTCGTTGAAATGTAATAACAATATACTCAGTATTATACTCCTATGCCCAGCTCTATAGGCTGGGTAACGGAGAAGGTAAAAGTTAAAAAAAGGAATAAGGCGATAAGCTGTGTAAACTTTCGTAAAATGTGATTTAACAATAATGACCTCTGCTTGTAAATAAGGCAATGTACAAATAGGTCAATGTACACATAAGCCTGTTAAGGGAATGCTAACTGCATATTAGTGCTTAATTGAAAATGGTACAAATTCTAACAGCGATAACTTTCACTACCGTGCAGGAATCCCTCAATTACTTACTATCGTGTTTCAATCGCTCTATATCAGCAAATGAACTAAATAACAAGCCCTCAACAACTCTCATTCCAAATAGTATTTGCCACTCTCCACAGGTTTTCTTCGTTACTCTTTCTTCTTCTTACATAAGTTGGAGAGTGAGGGGGGAGAAAGGAAAGGAAACGAAAGAAAAGGGATGGAACTGTCGATGTCACTCGCATCGGGACTTCACGCGGAATCACCGGCGACGAGTGAAACTTGTGCTGAAGCGGGCTTCGAAACCGAGATCTCTTGCTTACTGAGCAGTTGCGTTAGCCACTACACCATCCGGACACAGCGTTTATTGCTACTGCCCGCACTGTCTCGGCACGACTCCCAGCTGCCCCATACTCCCACCTAGCACCACCCATCTTCATTCCCCATCCATGCCCTCCATGCTCGCTACTTTGAGATTCCTGCAGGAGTCGAACAGGAGTCGAACGTAATTTCGAGTCCGCACTGACGGTGTTTGTTTCGCTGCCCGTCGAGGCGTAGTGGTTAACACGACCACCTAGTAAGCAGGGTCCCGCCTTCGGATACCGATCCAGCACACATTCCCACTCGTCGCCGCTGATTCCGCATGAAGTTCTTATATCAACAGTTACTTCCTATCCTGTCCTTTTCCTCCCCTCCACCTTCACTTTACATAATATGTATCATAGCTGCGGATTCTGCATGTCATTTTTTCTTCCGGACATGTCCAAAAGGACAGACACTATGCATTCATATTATCTTTTTCCTTAACTGCCACATTAGTACCCGCGCGTAAAAAAAGCTTTCTCTAACACATCCTATTTTTTTGTCACTTATTATACAGCAAACCTCTTTGCTTTACACTGTATTTGCCTATTCTGTCTAAAACTGTTTCCTGTTCATTGTATCACACCAAATGTTTTTTAACATTCCTTCCACATCAGACATCTTTCAAGTTTTTTCTCCCTATTCTCTCATTCCGTAGATTTCACTGCTACGCATGCTGTTAATACCGTAGAAGAAATTTCGCCCATAGATTCTACACTGAAAACTTCACCAAGGAAATACAATCTCAGAATAACTGTGAAACCTCCGTGTGTACAAAAAATGAAACTTTATTGCAAAAACAGAGTGGAACTTCAGAGCGCAAAAAAAAGTCAGTCTCAAGTGCAAAAAAACTTTTATTTGTTCACTACTGAAGATTCAATGATCACGCCAGCCGAAGCCGAAAAGTTGGGATATGAATTGCTAAATGTAGACAGATCGTTGCTAGTTGATACCGTGAGTGCAAAAACTGCAGATTACGAGAAAATCTGTTTGTCAGGGGATAGTCACGGCAGGGTAATTTCTGCAGTGTTAACGGAAAAATACAACTTCAAGGCATTTGGATTCGTGAAGCCTGGGGCTCCATTACGTGAATTAACAAACATAACAAGATTAAATGAAGTAAGTAGTTTGACTAATGACGATTTTGTTGTATTTCTGAGAGGATCTAATGACGTTTATAGGAATGAGATTTACAAGGCTAGCACACAATTGAGAAAATATTTAAACAGTTTATCTCGTATAAATGTACTCTTTGTGGATGCCCCTGAACGGCATGATTTGGTCATCTGCGAACCGAGAAATTAGTGTCGCAAACAAGAGTTTCACGGAAATGAGTACTCATTTTGAAGAAATTAAGATGAATGACATCCAAATGCTAACCAGAAAGCGTTTTTGGCGAGCAGCATACAGTAAAGCCATAAATCAGTTGCAAATTGCGAAGTGGTTTAAATGCAGTATCATAGAAAGTAACAATCGAACAGTAAAAAAGGCGCAAATTACAAATTGTTCAAATCAATAAGAACGATGCTGAATGAAGCACAAATTTTGCAAGCTCCAAAAATAACTTCACCACTTGATCGTCACCAGGAAGCTGAAGCGACACTCAACAAATGCGCTAAGAATTTTTTAGGGATAACATCACCTGCAGAAGAAGAAGAAAAATAAGTACCAGCAGCAACAGAAGTAAACAAAACAGCCATGCAGACTGCACAAGAAATAGAAAGCAGACCTAAAGTAGTGCGTCCGTCTTGTCTGAAAGAATTTTTAACTACAAATACGAAAAACGAGATGCACCCAATGTAAGTCACACCTCTACAAACACGTCTAAACTGTCTATCTTTCATCAAAACATTAGGAGAGTTAGCAGCAAAGTAGATCAGCTATCGCCGGCCTGTGTGGCCGTGCGGTTCTAGGCGCTTCAGTCTGGAACCACGTGACCGCTACGGTCGCAGGTTCGAATCCTGCCTCGGGCATGAATGTGTGTGATGTCCTTAGGTTAGTTCGGTTTCAGTAGTTCTAAGTTCTAGGGGACTGATGACCTCAGATGTTAAGTCCCATAGTGCTCAGAGCCATTTGAACCATTTTGAAGACCAGCTATTCTTAATATAAATGACAGAAATTGTATAAACCATGCTCAGATATTATGACTTACAGTACATCATATCACAAATGGCACTTTCCGAGTTCATCTGTTCGTCACATGAAGGATGCACTCCTCAGGAAGCAGTACGTGGATGATGTGGAGGTTGTTGATGCAGCAAGACGTTGACTCCGACGTCGACCGGTAGAGTGAAACCACGCGGGTATACAGGCTCTCCAAGTAACGTAATGCTATCACAATGAACGGAGATTATGTTGAAAAATAAGATTCTGTAGCAAAAAGAGTGGGGAGTAATTTGGCGTATTGGAATCCTGAATAAAACTAACCTGCTTTCAGGAAGAAAGTGTTGCATTAGTGTTATTGAACACCCCTCGTACCATTGAATTTCGCCGGGCGGTGTGGCAGTGCGTTTCTAGGTGCTTCAGTTTGGAACCGCGTGACCGATACGGTCGCAGGTTCGAATTCTGCCTCGGGCATGGATGTGTGTGATGTCCTTAGGTTAGTTCGGTTTCAGTAGTTCTAAGTTCTAGGCGACTGATGTTAAGTCTCATAGTGCTCAGAGCTATTTGAACCATTGAATTTCCTCCCGACCAGCACTTCAATGAAGGGAACGCAGCTACACATTTCGACCACCATAGTGGTTCAAATGGCTCTGAGCACTATGCGACTCAACTTCTGAGGTCATCAGTCGCCTAGAACTTAGAACTAATTAAACCTAACTAACCTAAGGACATCACACACATCCATGCCCGAGGCAGGATTCGAACCTGCGACCGTAGCGGTCACGCGGTTCCAGACTGAAGCGCCTTTAACCGCACGGCCACACCGGCCGGCACCACCATAGTGAGACTAATATTCTGGTGAATGAATTACATGTTCTAGGCACTTGTGCCTTGAAAGTGATGGTATGTTTACTTTTCGAAATATTGTCTACGTTCGAAGACGTCACCCAGATTCATTCCAGTAAGCTGTACGGACATTTTATACACCTGGAGACATTCAAATTTCACATTTTTTATACTGTCCGCTACTGTGCGTGTACAACGTCAGTAAAAACTTCTTCCTGATCCGCATATGTTTCCATTAGCTAAATACTGTCCGCAGCACGAACGATTCCCCCTGCACGTCGTACGTAGAGGCTATTAACAAGGGTCACAAAAAAGCACCGAGCGTTTATCTGTACAACCGCGTGTTTGCAGAGAAACAAGGGTGCTGTAAATAGAAATATCAGGTGGCGTGAGGCCCTCCCGCCGAGATACGCCCCGGTAATGGGGCCGGCTGCACATGTAGCGTATTCTAATGATATGCTAAGCAAACGACTTAATTCAGGGCGGCTAAGCTCTATCCCGGGCCGACGCCGGCCGCCGCTCGGCCGGGCTTCTGGACGCGCGTCGCCCAGGGGGGACCTGGCGCCGTGGGTGGCGGGTCACGGTAGCGGGGGCGGCGGCGGGGGCGGCGGCGGGGGCGGCGCCACTGTGTGAACACGAGGGAGGGTCAGTGCTGCAGAGCAGCGGAACGGCAAAATTAGTCAGATTATGATGTAACCGTAAGGAGGTGCGAACTCGTTCGCTAGTAAAATCACTGTACCAGCGAGAGTCGTCACTCTCTCATGCAGTGTTCTGTAACACTGCTCGTCTGTCGACTGCTAGTTTGCGAAGCACCTCAGCGTCGCTCCGTACACTCCCTTTAATATGACTTTTGACGTACCCGGATTAGTTAACAACACTGCTACACATATACACGGTATTGCCGGAGGAATGGTCAGTATTCATGAGTATTACAGAAACGCTAATTTAAAGCGAAGAGCTTGTTATGGATATATGCCCCATTCCGAGTGTTTTCCGAGGTAGGACACAAGAAGATATTAGTAGCTGGAGAGAAATCAAGAAGGGTATCCAACAGGGTTCAACTCTGGGTCCATTCCCATTCCTATGACAGAAGACAACATGAGAACAGAAGCTGAAATCAGATAGGCAGTTTGGGCTAGAATAAAAATCTAAAAATATTAGCTGTGTAAGACATATAAGTGAGCAGCACTTTCCCAAAAGGAAACGTACATCAAAACGTGTTCTTAGTTGGAAACCATTCGGAATAGGGCATATGTTCACACGAAGATTTTCGCTTCAAATGACCGTTCCTGTCATATCCGTGAATGTTGAGCATGCCACCTGGGACATCCTGTATGAGGAGGTAAGCGAAGCAGAGGAATTCATGGCGAGCCGCATCAAACCAGCTAGAATACCGAGGACAAACAACAAAAGTGATTCACGTCTCCAGAAAAGTGTTCTCACATTCACGCAGAAGGCACGAGCAAAAATAAACACATCAAAAGCATTTTGCATCACCCCGGTTCCCAGAACTTCTGAAGATAGACGTTGACCGTGGATATTGTAACATAGACACAGTCCCTTTAATTGCTCAGAGGTGTCACTAAACCCGCCCAAAGATGTAAACTACCATGCATGAGCAGCGCCTAGTAACCGGAGGGGGGCCGACAGCCGATCAGTTTCACTCATTCCACCACGAAGGAGATATGCGGCTCATGGTGTCTGTCGTTCAACCATGCCTAGACGGTCAATACCGCGGTTCGATCGCGTCCGCATTGTTACTTTGTGCCAGGAAGGGTTCTGAGCCGTGCGCACTCCCAACTATGCGTTTTCGTGAACTTCGCTATCTGTGTTTCGTTTCCCGCCCTTGCTGCGGTTACGTCGTGGTTCTTCTTCCTTCTACGTGTGGCAGCAGTGATGTGTATCGATATTTGCGCCGTGTACCATCTTTGGGTTGGTGCATATAGTTTCCGGCTAGGGGGTCTGGGGGCAGTCGGTCGGTTGTTGCGGACGAGGGAAGTTATCTCAGCGCGGTGCAGTCGACTGGGTCCGCTGGCAGCCCCTGCGCAGTGTCGGAGCGTGTGTGGAGCTGTCCGATCGCTACGAGCTTCGTGCTTCACCGACCCAGGACGTGAAAATTGAATAGTGATTTCAACTCCCTAAGCCGCGTCCTTTCATGTTGTGGTGGTTCGTTTCGGTGGTTTTCTGCTGGGGAGGTTTTCCTGTGAGTAACCCCGAGTACTTCTACTGCTGAAATTTAGCAGCCATGCGGTGCAATTAACTATTTTGGTTGACTGCAATTCGAGTGCACCAGTGGAATTTTCTGTCTTGTGGCCGTTAGTGTTCTGGTTACCTGCCCTGCGCATCGACATAAATTCAGGCAGTGTTCTTTTGAGTCAAGTTAACTATATTACCGAGTTTCAAATTAAAGTGTACCAGCGGAATTTTTCTGCCTAGTGGCCGTTAGTGTTCCGGTTATCTGCCCTAGTCACCCACTATCGTAATTGCAGGTAGCGTCCTTTCCTCACCTGTTGTCGCTGTCCAACATGGTGTGTAATTTTGACAGCTAACACGTACTTCATTGCGGGTTATCACGTTTGTAGCTTTTCTGTTTGAGTTATTATGTACGGATTGATGGGAAGCAAGTCGTTCTGTCGGTTGGTCCGTGGCTGTCCCTTGGTTGGGTTCCAACGGAGCAAGTGTAGTTAGGCTCATCACCTATCACGCCTAAGTGAATGAGGGAAGACCGACCTCCCTGGAGGCTTCTGAGTACCACCGGGTGGTTTTCCTGAGCAATAAAAAGGGCGGAAATGTGGTTTATGTTGATCTCTATTCCAATTTTCCGTATAGGTTCCGTATCTCTCGGAACCCAAGTGATGCAAAACTTTTTGATGTGTGTATTTGAAAACTCCCTCGCCATAGGTTCAATACATTATTTTTGTAAACGACTATTAAGGGGCGCACACAGGAGACAAAAATGAAAAACTGAAGAATAATTTGACAAAGATCAATTCCAGAAATTTGTATTAAAGCTTTAAAATCATCGAAGTCGAGATCTCAAATAATTATTTGTTTGATTACTGGTTTCTGCTACACACGAGTCATCTACAGATCATAGAAACACTCTTGATTAGTGCAACTCCTCAAAACATCGTTAAAATCTTTTTTAAGAACTAACAGCACCCATAGATAACGCATAGGAAATATAAATTGACATCGTTCTCAACTATTCACGCAGAACGAAGGTCGTGAAACTAAGGCCGTTGAAACTTAGTAAGAGTACTTGTATTAGCTCATAGCAGAGATCTTCACAGTGTCAAGAAAGATGATTTTCTGAAAAGGCAAAATAATTCTGAGATTATGTTTAGCAAAGGAAGATCGGGCGAAGGTACATGGGAATATCTACCTAACATCTGCGTATCTAGAGAAAGCCTTCGACAAGCTTCCAAGCTGCCCGCTAATATATATTTAAGAATATTTTGTGTCTGTGAATTACCTGCTCTCTAAGTGTGTGACAGGCTTCATTCGTCGTTAGAAGACCGAAATACCGGGTGATCAAAAAGTCAGTATAAATTTGAAAACTTAATAAACCACGGAATAATGTAGATAGAGAGGTAAAAATTGACACACATGCTTGGAATGACATGGGGTTTTATTAGAACAAAATAAATAAATAAATAAAGTTCACAAAATGTCCGACAGATGGCGCTGGACAGCAAAACGTCAGTGACTGCGCATGACAATCGTGTATAAAAGGAGCCGTAATGAGAGAATCAGAGGCGCCAGTAGTCACAGCCTGTTGACGTTACCTGAAAAGGCGCTTTTAGTGAAGCTGTACTATTGCGCGCGTCGTTTGGTGATGATCGTGTGCTCAGCCGCCACTTTCGTCATGCTTGGCCTCCCAGGTCCCCATACCTCAGTCCGTGCGATTATTGGCTTTGGGGAAACCTGAAGTCGCAAGTGTATCGTGATCGACCGACATCTCTAGGGATGCTGAAAGACAATATCCGACGCCAATGCCTCACCATAGCTCCGGACAAACTTTACAGTGCTGTTCACAACATTATTCCTCGACTGCAGCTATTGTTGAGGAATGATGGTGGACACATTGAGCATTTCCTGTAAAGAACATCATCTTTGCTTTCTCTTACTTTGTTATGCTAATTATTGCTATTCTGATCAGATGAAGCGCTGTCTGTCTGACATTTTTGAACTTTTGTATTTTTTTGGTTCTAATAAAACCCCATGTCATTCCAGGCATGTGTGTCAGTTTGTACCTATCTACCTACATTCTTCCGTGATTTATTCAGTTTTCAAATTTATACTGACTTTTTGATCACCCAGTATTATGCTAAACTAAGAAGTCATTATTCTAAACCAGTGGAATATAATCTTACTTCACATTGGTTTAGTTCCACGCCACAAGATGATTCATAGATCCTGAGTATGTACATTTACACTATGTGATCGAAAAGTCGGGACACCTGGCTGAAAATGCGTTACAAGTTCGTGGCGCCCTCCATCGGTACTGCTGGAATTTAGTACGATGTTGGCCCACGCTTATCCCTCATGACAGCTTAAACTCACGCAGGCATACGTCCAATCGGGTGCTGGAAGGTTTCTTGGAGAATGGTAAACCATTCTTCACGGAGGGCTGCACTGAGGAGAGGTATCGATGTAGGTCGGTGAGGGCTGGCACGAGGTCGGCGTTCCAAAACCTCTCAAAGGTATTCTGTAGAATTCACGTCAGGACTTTGTGCAGGCCAGCCCATTACAGGGCTCGATGGGATTGAAAAATGCAGTCTCCATCCCCGAATAGCTCTTCAACAGAGGGAAGCAAGAAGGCACTTAAATTATCAATGTATGCCTGTGCTGTGATAGTGCCACGAAAAACAACAAGGGTTGAAAGCCCCCTCCATGAAAACACGACCACACCATAACACCTCCGCCCCCGAATTTTACAGTTGGTACTACACACGCTGGCAGATGACATTCACCGGGCATTCGCCATACCCACAGTCTGCCTTCGGACCACCACATTGTGTACCGTAATTCGGCACTTCACACAACGTTCTGCCACTGTTCAATCGTCCAATGTTTACGCTCCTTACAACAAGAGAGGCGTCGTGTTGCATTTACCGGCGTGACCTGTGGATTCTGAGCAGCCGCTCGACCATGAAACTAAGTTTTCTCACCTCCCGGCCAACTGTCATAGTACTTAACAGTGGATCCTGATGCAGTTTGGAATTCCTGTGTGATGATCTGGATAGATGTCTGCCTATTACACATTAGGATCCTCTTCAACTGTCGGCGGTCTCTGTCATTCAACAGACGTGGTCGGCCTGTACGCTTTTTTGCTGTATGTGTCCTGTCACGTATCCGCTTCACTATCACATCGGAAACAGTGGACCAAGGGATGTTTAGGACTGTGGAAATCTCGCGTACAGACGTATGACACAAGTGACACCCAATCATCTGACCAATGTCTGATGACTACTGAGGTCGCTGATATGGAGTATCTGGCAGTAGGTGGTAGCACAATGCGTCGATTATGGAAAACGCAAGTTTTTGGAGGCGTGCGGATACTTTTGATCACATAGCGTATGTGTACAGAGCTGGGGAAAAGTTTATGATATTTCAGGCTAAAAATTTCAACGGGAACGTAGTCTGTTTTAATTACACAGGCATTATAACGGAACATGTTCTTTTGTTCTTTCTGTAGTATTGCGTGCACAGATTCAGTAGTCAAAAGATATATATGCGTTGAGAATGTTTGTATTCCTAGCTCTGATATCCGGTTTTTCTTTGCAATGAAGGTACTACAGATGCCGACATTTAGCAAAAGGGTTCATGGTTTGACATTTAGAGCTTCAACAAAGAGAATATGTAAGTGCGTGTGTGTGTGTGTGTGTGTGTGTGTGTGTGTGTGTGTGTGTGTGTGGAGTAGAGGGAGAGAGAGAGAGAGAGAGAGAGAGAGAGAGAGAGAGAGAGAGAGAGATTTAGAAGTGGCCTTTCACAAAAGGACTGTGGAACGTAAGTTCCAAGAAACTGATCTAGACCATCGGATACAGAATAAAATTTGACATTTAATGCATTAATAGCCGGATACCAATAATGAACTGAAACCTGCAGGTTATCTGCAAGAACAAATGCGTGACTCACGATCGCCAAGGAATATTCTACTTCGCTATGTGGAGAGAAATCCAGAAGGCACTTTCTCACGTGGCCTTTGTGACTCCTTATTAAGTAATCCGCTATCCTCAGAGTCTTCCTCGGCAGCATAACAAGATAGAGCGTTCTCGTTTTTTAATCAGTGTCAGTTGAAATGCATCTGTGAAACTTTCGGCAGCTGTAAACGCCGTCGTCCCAGGAACTAAATCTTCCGGCTGCGGAGGTAGATGGGAATTCCGCGTTGCAGACGTGAAGCAGAAGCATACAGAGCGTTCGAGAAGTGGACAGAATTAACGCAGCCATAGGAAATGTGAGCTGAAAAGTCCGCCGTTGCGCAGGACTGCTTTGAAACAGAACATTTTATCAAGTAGTCCGCTGATGACATACGTCTACGTCTACTATTATTGTTGTCTTTGTACATGCTATTGTATGCTATTTGTCGGTTGACGAAGAACCTGAGTGTGTAGAATATCGAAACAAGTTATAATTTTAAAATATGAAGTTGTAATCTACTGCTGTCGGGATCGTCTGTAACATACTCCCATCAGGGATAAAATTGGAGAGACATTTGGTAACAACAACCTGAAGTTCCATTTAGTGTAGTGGTAATTCACAGATCATAGCGAGGATAAAAATCTGTTTAAGAATGCAACATTTTTACCTAGACTGAAACTAACCTCATACTTAGCAAGAGTAGACGGAGAAAAACATTTTAGACAGGGATAAAAATTAATAAGTAGTTCTCAGGCATTCGGAGAAAAAAATGAATAAAGATAAATTATGTTTAACGTTGCAGCTGTAGGTATGGTACTAAATTATACAGTTTTTTTTTTTTTTGTAAATGAATATCGGGGGTTTTAACGCTTTATAATATTTATTATATTAAACTTACAGTTATATATGATATGTCAAATGAAAGAGCAACTCAAACAGTTTTACCACGAACCTTATAAATGTTCAATGTGAGCACCATTTGTCACACGGCACACATCAAGTCTATAGCCGAGTTCTTCCAAACGTTGAAAGGCGTGTCTTGTGTCCTGCTTTGAATGGCCTCCACGTTCACCCGACCTAACGCCATGCAATTTTTTTCCTTCGGGGCTTCATCAAGGATCGTGTGTACGTACCAGCAGACATCCCTGAATTAAAAAACCGGATTGAAGCAGCCGGTACTATAATCATTGAAGACACGCTTACCAAGTTTGGGAAGAACGCTGTTATAGACTTGTTGTGTGCCGTGTGGCAAATGGTGCTCACATTAAACATTTGTAAGGTTCTTGGTAAAACTGTTTGAGCTGCTCTTTCATTTGACATATCATTTATAACTGTAAGTATAATATAATAAATATTATAAAGCGTTAAAACCCCGATATTCATTTATAAACACCCAGTATTCTAATGTCTGAGCGACCTTTTTTTTTTTTATCTTATGGGACCTAACTGCTAAGGTCATCAGTCCCTAAGCTTACACACTACTTAACCTAAATTATCCTAAGGACAAACACACACAGCCATGCCCGAGGGAGGACTCGAACCTCCGCCGGGAGTAGCCGCACAGTCCATGACTGCAGCGCCCTAGACCGCTCGCCAAATCCCGCGCGGCTCTGAGCGACTCTCACAAATCTTTCACCGTATAAAAGATTCTTATTTTATCTGCCTTAGGCTGATGAATTTCAACTACGAGCACGTTTGGTAGTTTCTAGCTGTTACTTATTAAGATACCGGACAAAATACACTCTAGGACAAAAAAAAGCAACACCACGATCAAATTATCCGAATTGGTCGCAGATCGGTAGATGTCATCTGCATGCACGTCTTCCTGTGACCCTGACTGAAAGAGTTGTTGGATGTCCTCCTGAGGGATACATTGCCAATTCTGTCCAATTGGGGAGTTAGATCTTCACAGACCCAAGCTGGGTTGAGGGCCCTGCCCATGAAGCACCAAACGTTTTCCTGTTTGTGAGAGATCGGGCGACCTCGCTGGTCAATGTAGTGTTTGGCAAGCACAAAGACGAGCAGTAGAACATATCGGCATGTGTGGACGACAATTGTCTTACTGAAATGCAAGCCCGGGGTGGCTTCTCAGGAAGGGCAACAACACGGGGCATCGAATATCGTTGACGTACCATCGTGCTGTAACGATGCCGCGGATGTCAATCAAAGGCGTCTTGCTATGAAAAGAAACGGCGCCCCAGAACGGTGTCGAATGGGCGGGCGGCAGTCGAGTTGGTATCCTAAGGCTGACCCGAAGGTCTCCAGACACTTCGCTGGTCATCAGGGCTGCTTTTCAAGCCGGATTCGTCACTGAAGACAGTTCTACTCCAGTCAATGAAATTCTAGGCCGAAGACGCGTCTGGAGACGTCCATGACACGGCTCATTTTCAAGCGGGTCTCATCACTGAAGACAGTTCTGCTCCAGTCAGTGAAATTCCTGGACGAAGACGTGTCTGGAGATGTCCATGACAGCGGTGAGATATCCACCTGATTGTCGCCCACGATACGGTCCGACGACCAGGCGTGATGGTCTGGGATGCCAGTTCTTTACATAGTAGGACCCCTTTGGTTGTCATCCACGGCACCCTTACAGCACACCTGTACGTCGACAGTATCTTGTACCCTGTTTTGTTACCCTTGACGGCGTGCCATCCTGGGCTTACATTTCAGTAAAATAATGTCCGCCCGCACCTGGCGAGAGTTTCTACTGCTTGTCTTCGTGCTTGCCAAAACCTGCCTTGGCCTGCTAGATAGTCGCATCTCTCCACAGTTGAGAACGTTTGGAGCATTACGGGCAGGGCCCCTCCCCCAACTATCTCAGGATAATGACGATATAACGCTCCAGTTGGATAATATGTGGCACGTTATCCTTCCAGAGAATATCCAAGAACTATGCTGGAGATGGACCAGCGCGTTATTGACTTAATAAACGTGAGACGCTCTTCGCCCTGAATAAATCAGCCAATTTTTCTGAAACTGTAATTTTTTTGTTTGTCTCTACAATTTCGCCCCATTCTGACATTTTCTTTGTGGTGCTTTCTCCTCTTTTTTGTCTTAGAACGTAATAGTCATGCTCTTAAAATATCACACTAGTGGTTTTGGAGCACTGTATCTGATTCAGAACTGGCAGTAGACGGTCATGACTCACTCCACCGCCGACAGTCACAACAGTGAAGTTGTGTGTATCTGCCGGTCAGTTTTACAGAATCAATTCAGTAAGATATGTCAACAAAAGGCGTGAAAAAACGACTTGTATGCGGCCACGACGGTATGGAAAGTGAAATTATCTGTTATACTGGTGCGTCATTTCGGACTGTCCAGTGTCTCTACACGGGAAGATTTACCACTCACGCCCACGAAAACGGAGTATGCAGTGATCGTGAAAAGATATAAGGATCAATAATTGTCAGTGGCAGTTGGTTTCAAAATCGACGGAACTGCTACGGACAGTGAGTACAGGTCCGTCTTAACCAGATAGGTGTGTGCAAGTTGCGTAACTAACAAATTAACACTGCTCGCTGCGGCAAATAAAGTATGGTCGCGATTTGGCTTCGTTACAAATGATTCACCGACAGCCCACCTCCCGGCCACAATGCCATATGATCATTTTATTTCATTTTGTCCCACTGAACTACCCGATATTAAACCAAAAGACAATTTCTGGGACTAGTTAGAACAGCGGATGATGCGTAGCTAACAACGTGCCCGCTGTTTGCTAGCTGTACCAAAGAGCAGCGTCACCTCCTCAAAAAGTGGTCTCGAGAAGTTACAACTGCCAATATTTTTCGGAAAAAGTAACTTTTTTTAAAGGAAAAGAGAGTCATAATTTTTTTCTGCGGGAAATACGTTAGCTAACACTGATAATGTCTCAACCATAGGTAGTACGTAATTGTACTACACGGTGGCGCAGGGGAACGGGAAATTTTGAACGTTACAGTTGGCAGCACTGTAGCACCGGCAGATGTTCGAAACTTTGCACAATTGATGTGAACGCATTGCCATTTAGTAATCATGGAGAACTGGACTGGTGCGGAACGTGCAGTAGTTGTGAGAGCGTTTTACAAAAATGGTGATAGTGCGACTACCGCGCAGAGAACATTTCGACAGCATTACCAGCTTGGACTTCATGGACGTGTCCCATCTGCGCATGCGATTACAACGTGGGTGCGTAATTTTGAAGAAACAGGATCTGCCTTGAAAAAGAAACCTCCAGGTGGCATTCCAACGGTAGAGAACATTGCAGCTGCTAGAGCTGCAATCGAGAGAAGTCCTCGCCGCTCCGTTCGACAGCATGCATCTTCGCTAGGGATTAAGCGACGAAGATTACAAAGAATACTGCACGAATTAGACTTCCATCCCTATAAGTTGCAGAGTCACATATGGAGTTTAGTAGCCAGATATTGGCTAAAATCAACGAGGACGCGAATTTCCTTGGTAACTTATGGATATCAGACGAGGCCAATTTCCACTTGAACGGATTCGTGAACAAACAGAATTTTCGTTATTGGGCACAGGACAATCCTTGTGAGTTTCACCAGCGACCACTACATAGCGCCAAGGTCACAATATGGTGTGCTGTATCATGTCATGGTGTTATCGGCCCTTATTTCTTTGAACGTGAGGATGGTAGCGCAGTGACAGTAACATCCGCTCGATATGTTGAAATGCTTCAAACATTCTTTACACCGAGACTGTACGAGCTTAATCTTAACGTCGAAAACATGTGGTTTCAGCAAGACGGAGCCACGTCACACACTGCTCGACAATCGATGGCAGCAGTTCGTCAATTGTTTGGAAGACGCATTATTTCACGTAACGATGACATTGCATGGCCTGCGAGATCCCCTGATCTTAGTGTGTGCGACTTCTTCCTGTGGGGATATCTTAAAGGCAAGGTGTACCGTACACGTCCTGCAACAATCCATGAACTGAAGGAGAACATTGAAAACGAAATCACTGCCATACCCCAAGATTTGCTACACCGCGCATTCCAGAGTTTTCATAACAGCCTGTTAGAGTGTGAACGCCGAATGGGAGCACATCTTTCCGATGTCATCTTTAAAAAGTAAAGAGACACTTTTGGACATTTTGATTGTAAAGACATACTGAATAATGGCATACTGAATACATTCACTTTCGTTAATAAATTACTAGTTTTATGAATTTATTCATGGAAATGACGTTATTTCGAAAATTCCCGTTTCCCTGCGCCACCCTGTATTTAATTTGTATTATCATGTATATTTCCTATATATTATGTACTACAAATTTTGCAATATTTTTAGTCAAGATTGTATTGTAAAGCATATAAAAAGTAAGTCGTGACAGAAACTCTATCGTCACACCGAGAAAGGTAGAGGAATTACTCTATATGATCAAAACTATCGGGACATCCACAAAAACATACTTTTTTCATATTACGTGCATTGTGCTACCACCTACTGCCCGATACTCCATATCAGCGACCTCAGTAGACATTAGATACCGTGACAGAGCAGAATGGGGGGCTCTGCGGAACTCAAGGGCTTCTAACGTAGTCAGGTGATCGGGTGTTACTTGTGTCATACATCTGTACGCGAGATTTCCACACTCCTAAGCATCACTAGGTCCACTGTTTCCGATGTGATAGTGAATTGGAAACGTGTAGACACACGTACAGCACAAAACCGTACAGGACGACCTCGTCTGTTGACTGACAGAGACCGCCGACAATTGAAGACATCTATGACGACCATCGCACAGGATTTGCAAACTGCATCAGAATCCACTGTACGTACTGGGAAAGGTAGGCGTCAGGTGAGAAAACTTAGATTTCGTGGTCTAGTGGCGGCTCATAAGCCACACATCACGCCGGTAAATGCCAAACGACGCCTCTCATGATGTAAGGATTGTTAACACTGAACGCTTCAAAAGTGCAAAAACGTTGTGTGGAGTGACGAATCACGTTACACAATGTGACGATCCGATGGCAGAGTATGGGTATGGCGAATGCCCGGTGAACGTCATCTGCTAGCGTGTGTAGTGCCAACAGGCGGTGGTGTTATGGTGTGGTCGTATGTTTCATGGAGGGGGCTTGCACCCCTTGTTGTTTTGCGTGGCACTATTGCAGCACTGACCTACATTGATGTTTCAAGCACCTTCTTGCTTCTTACTGTTGAAGATCAATTCGGGGATGGCGACTGCATATTTCAACACGATCGAGCATCTGTTCATAACGGACGGCCTGTGGCGGAGTGTTTACACGACATTAACATCATTGTAATTGGCTGACCTGCACAGAGTCCTCACTTGAATCCTATAGAACGTCTTTGGGATGTTTTGGAACCCCGACTTCGTGCCAGGCCTCACTGACCGACATCGATACCTCTCCTCAGTGGAGCACTCTGTGAAGAATGGGCTGTCATTCCCAAAGAAACCTTCCAGCACATGACTGAACGTATGCCTGCGAGAAGGAAACTGTCATCAAGGCTAATGGTTGGACAACATCATATTGAATTCCAGCATTACCGACGGAAGGCGCCACGAACTTGTAAGTCATTTTCAGTAGGTGTCCCGATACTTTTGATCACATAATGAAAGTTCCCAAAGAGCAAATTTCCCAAGTTGCACCTCGCAGTGTGTTCTGGAGTGAGGGCGACACAATCGGTGTTACCAGGTCCGTCGAATACAGATGTTAATCTTGCGACGCACTTGGTGTTATTCCAGAGTGGTGGATTTTAGTCTCAGTCTCAGGTTTCACCCTCTCCCTTCCCTTAGTTACCCAAATTATTCACCCAACACAAACATCAAACTACCATCAGTAATGTTATTATCGTCATTATTATTATTATTATTACTGTTATCACCATTAGTGGCAGCAGCAGCAGCACAAGTACTGCCAGTATTAATTTTATTAATTCACTATAGTCAATAAAATTGTTCTGGGCTGTTGACCGCACTGTCAATGTACGATACTGTAATAGTTGCTGTAACGTCGGACAATTTTATCTATTGACAATGTAATCAGTAGCCCAGAAGACTTTTGTTGACAATGACAACGGCCGCGAAACCCTAAACTTACAGTGGTACTACAGTCACACATACCGTTTTAATATTACTTGTCATATTGAAATTGTTATTTATTAGGTAATTATGATATAAAATAGGTTCTTATGTGTGAAACCTAAAGAAATAAATAATTATGTACAGAGAAGTCTTACAAACTTCCAGAGGCATAAGAAGGCGCACTATACCACGATATTATCTTCTGTCTTAAGAAATAGTTATTAAACTGGGTGACAATGAACGAATCCGAAGTAATTGCTGGAAAAACTAATATGAATGTAGGACAAGCCATGCACATTTTATTACCTATGAAAGACAATTAGTAAATACTTAGAATGAAAGTAGACAATTATAACGTTTGTTAAAATACCGAGATTATTATGTATTTGATTCTCCTTTTTTGAATGGTTTCCCGGAATGAACCATGGAGTAAATAAACCAGACATCTTATTTCAGTGTAAAATGCATTAAGCGTTTTCAGTTCGCTTCAGTGTGAATAAGATGTGTTCCGTGACTGTAAAAAACTAAATCTCATCAGGTAACTCTGAAGTGTCAGACGCCGATTTCCTCTCATTTTGGACTAAAATGAAGGCTTTTAAGTCTGCAGGAATTTTACGAAAATAATAAAATATTATGGCGAAGAAAGGTTGACGCTGTGCAAAACTGCGTCTAAGACTCTGAGTTTTCTAACTTCCCGAATGGCAAAGTGAACAAGAGTCAGTATAGTAGCAAGACTACAACAAATACTGCAACCAGCAGCTTTTTTAATAATGTAACAGCAAAAGTGGAAAAAAATTGAATGGAAAACGGATAATCCCAAAATCGATTGCTTGGAATTTGCAGATGACGTGTTTCTTGCTTAAAATTATCTGCGCCTGCCCATACTTAACGTCAGTGCGATGGAGTCAGAAAGCTGAAGCTTGGCCCTGGATATATTTTTTTTAATTAACTACTTTTTCACAGAACCACACTAACAATTAATTTATAATGAAGGTGCCATTTTTCCACTTTGTACCCAGACGCGCATTATTTCAATATTAAATATCTATCATATACCGACTAACACATGCTGGTGTAAACTCCGAATTCATCACATGGCCCACTTACAATTCTGTCTATATTTAAAAATTCAAATCGAATTAACGTTATTGGATTTAATACGACGACCTGTCAACTAAGTGACGTTTGATGTGACAATATCTGCTTCACATGTTACGATAACTAGGGCTAGTTACATCAAAAATTTAATAATTAAGTGGATACTCACAGAGTCCAAACAGCATTAACACGCGTAAGACAAGAATTTTAATTTAATAAACCATAAAGTAATAGAAAACAAAATCTTTTTGCAGCATACCTCAAATGAACTGAAGAACAGATGCAGATTTAGGAGAATATCAGGCAGGATTTAGAAGTATATACCATGCAGAACATATTAGTAATCTGAAGCTAATATTGCAAGAACAGAACAAAATGTTAGAAAATATTGATATACATTCGCGGTCTTTAAAGAGGCTTTTAGTTCTGTACATAGGACAAAATTATTCAAAACGTTGGAAGAATTTGGACTCGGCAAAAAAGCACATGAGCTGTTAAAAGAAACACTAAAAATACTAATTCAAAACTAAAATTCACGGGAGAAATTTCAGACGCATAATAGATTAATTCAAGAATTAGAGAAGGCGATGGATTTTCTCCAGTCTTGTTCTACTTCGTGATCAGAGAGTGCTGAAAGGAACTTTCAGAATATAACAGCAAAAGTAGAATAAAAATTGAATCGAAAACGGATAATCTCAAAATCGATTGCTTAGAATTTGCAGATGACTCAGCCAGACGAAGATGTTGCATAAAAACACGCAGATATACTTAAACCAATACAACTCCAAACGTTTTTCGAAAAAACCACAGGCAATGACACACAATAAACTGCAGATTCTAAACTAAACACGAAGTATGAAACATCAGAAAAATGGGCAAACTTAACTATCGGGGAGAAATCACTCAGTCTAACGGAGAAGATAATGAAGATCGAAATTACGCATGATGGAATTCGCTTAGCAAAATATGTTTACAAAAAATTGTCTATTAATGCAAAACAACATCATTAAAAGATAATAAGTCTGCCAGAATGTACTTATCCGTTAGGTAAACTAAATTCACGATCAATAAAATAAATGAAAAACAGAAAAAGGAAGGTGAATATTAGCAAACAAAACGGCAGTAGAAAAATTTCAAGAAGTAACACAGAATGCAGTTACGCAAGAAAACTACAGACGAAATTAGGAAGAGAATATTAATCTGGCACAGGCGTATCCAAAGAATGAGTTCTAGAAAAGTGACAAGAAAAATGTGCAGTATTTTTAAAAAAGTTAAGGCAAACCTGAATGATTGTGGAAAGTGGATAAAGACATAGAATAAACTGACATAAATGGGCTAGAAATTGAAAATAAAACTAAACTCAGAAACAAAACTGTTAGTGAGACGGTTTGAAAGACAAAATACTTCCAAAATGACGAATATTGGACACTAGAAGAGAGGACTTTAAAAAATGAATATGTAAAGCAGTATTTGAGAAGCCATAAAGCTAGCTCAGTTGCTTAAACTTGGTTCTTAGTTGTCCTGCAACGAAAGCAGAGAGTTTCAACTTGGCGTATTACCAAACGTGTCACGTCAGCTAGAATGTTAAGTCTGAAGAACCAGTAAATATGGAAGCGACAGAAGGAGAGAGCGTTTAAGTGTGAGAAGCACTGCAGAAAGTTTGAGACAAGCGTGTATGACGTCGCTTGTCAGCCGTAAGAAGCGGAGGCGCCGTTCTTGATGCGTGGGCCACTTGCTCACATCGAGGAGACGTAGCCCATCCATCATACAGAGGCAGCTCTGATGTCGGTCAAAGATGCGCAAGGACTCGCGACAGGAAGTTCACTGCACTGTAGACACAAGAAGCCCTAGGGAAAGTGCTCCGCAGGAAAACGTTGACATCGGTCAGTTCGACCGAAACTTAAGCAAAAAGTGAATTTTTTTTCTGACTTCATACTGAACGTGACGGCTAATGGTTGAACAGATTTTCTTTGCCAGTGGTCTAGTTAAGCATATGCCAAATGCAAGTATTTGAAATGAGTGAGTGCTGCACTCTGTTTGGTGCCCATGTATTATTTAATTTTTATGAGATGTAGCTTTAAATTAGTCATTTTACTTCGGTGTGTTAATGGGTTCCTTCGTGGTAACAATAAGAAGAGACTTATTGAAAGTCATATGTGGCGACCTAAAGCTTCTATTACAAGGAACTTTGTTTTTGCAGCCAATTTCAATCGTAACAGAGCTTAATTAAACACGAAAACAGTGTGCTGCCTCAATTATCTCATCATTTGTATATCGTTGCAAATATGACTTTAAAAAAAACCCGTTCAACGTGGACCTGACTTATAACGATCTTAACGAGTTATTCGACGCTGAATGCTCCATTTTCTAGGTGTTGGTTGTTAACTTACACATATGCTGAGATGATAAACTGTCACGACTGAAACTAACTGCAAAAATTAAATGATTCGTCATAGTAGCTGTTGGTGGTTTAGTACGATAGTGAACAATACCTGCAGGCGTAGAGCAGAAGCTACTGAAAATATTTCAGTAAGTTGAAAGTGTGAGCGTTCTGCAACAAATTGCTTTCAATTACCATCGCATTAAGGTTAAGTCACTCAAATACGACAACTGTCACCGCCACAAACATCGAAACAAAATCTGAAAACGAGAGCTATTGCAGAAAAAATAATTTTAGAATCCCTAATAGAGTATACATTATATATGGTAATAATGTGAGTTTTGATAATGAGCAAAATAGTAAGTAAAAAGAGTAAAAGGAATACATGCAGTGAATCACCATTTACGAGTAAGTGAATACAAGAAAACTCAAATTTTCGGTAGCAAATTACTCTAGAATTACTTTTATTATTTATGCCGTCAGGAATTTGTACAGGAGCTGATATTAAATCAATCAAGAGGTATATGGGCACGAACATTTCGTTGATGATTTGAAGAATCTTCGTACCGTAATGTAGTTACCTTTTCATTAAATACGTGTATATCTGGTTGTTCATAAAATTACTCAAGCACTGGTAAGGCATTACGTGTACTGAATGTTTACCAACGTCTAAGAAATGTCACTACTCGCTTTTCTTCCTTATCCGATGTGTCCCTTTAACAATAACACTTAAATTCATCAGTTATTTGACATTCACTTCTGGAAAAACATCTTTTCCAAGCATTGATTTTAGCAGTTACGCATATCTATGTCGCTCCTGTGTATCTTTTAATGTCACCTACCCACACTCCAAGTGGTTGTCATCTTGGTCTTTTCTTCTGACTTGTATTCCAACTGAGAACTTCCTTGGTCTCTCTATCGCGTATTTGCCTACCTGCATACCCCATACACCTCCATTTCATTTTCATCAGTCAGTTAATGTCCTCTTCCATTTCAGTTTGTGCCCTGATCCATTTATCTGTTTTCCTGTGCCTTCTACTAATTCCCAACACGAATCTCTCAATTGCTTAATAACAAAGCTTCAGTTTTTGAGGCTTTTCACAATGCAAGTATCTTATTATCACAACGGAAACATGACTTCCAATGTGGCACACAATGATTCCCATCTCCCAACTCACGCGATGAACAGTCGATAGTTAGAGGGTGTAAAATAGTTAATAGCGAAAATTGACTCTGTAAATAGTTACAACAAAAAAGGCAAATAGTTTCCTGCAAACATGTGCCCGTCGACGAAATATTTGCAGATTCAGTATGTCCTAGTGAATACAAATATTTTTCTAGTTATTCCTCATCAAAGTGGGCTCAGATTTCACCCATGACCCATGGTTGGGGAAAGTTGAACAGGTACGATTGTTCACTAACCCTTCTATTGGTCTATGTAAAGTGACATTCACCACGCCAGTAGGGCCCAAGATGGACAGGTAGAGTGAGGCCTGTACCTTGGACTCCAAGATCCAAATCGTCTGGATTTTGCTGTCTGTGGTTACATTCAAAGTGAACCGTACAGCACTAGGATGAAGAACTGAAGTAGCGAATTGGTCAGTGTTTGCGAGATTTACAAAATGATCTGGCGATATTCCAAAGAATTCGTAAACTACTAGAGTGACTAGAACAGTACTGCCTCCAAATGCTAGGGCAGCACTAAGAACTCCTCCTTTAGCAGGCATGACTGTGCAATATACTGTAGCAGCATATGGTATCCTGAAGCAGTACTCTAATTTTTTTAAATGTCGGCGATTAATCAAATTTGAGACAATTTATTTTTTTATATTTTTGGTGTCCGACGAGGTTTTCAGTCCAAAAGACGGCTGATTTAGCTCTCCACCGCTAATCTCATCTATACAAATCTTATCATAACTACAGCAACATGTATCAATTCCAAGCTGCCTATTGTAGTCAAACACACATCTGCCTTTAGCGTGCACACTTCCGTAAACTACCAAACTGACAATTCCTTGATGCCTCCGTATGTGTCCAATTAACAGATCACTTCTTTTAAGGAAGTTGTTTCACAAATTTCTTTTTTACTCGGTGCTATTCAGTACCTCCTTATTACATTCTCCTAATCTTCAGCATTGCTTTGTAGTACTAGTTTTCGAAATCTTCTGTTCTCTTCTGCAAAGTACACTACAGAGAAATAGTCTACCTTGAGAAAAGACTTCCTACCACTTAAATTTATTGGTCTGATTACTGTCCGTCAGTCGTTTATACAATATCAATAAAACACTTACGTCACTTGTTTAATATTTTACAATGTTTATTTTACAAACCGGTTTTCGGTTGTTATGGGATCATCTGGGACAAAGATAAACATGTGTGCCTATCAAACTTTTGCAGGATAAAAGATTTTAAAGTACTGTAGATCTACAGAGTGTCTCAGTTTTCAGAGATGACAATTGTCAGTGTTTGTTTAGGACTAAAACGAGAGGAATTATTTCACTGAAAATATTTGTGAGATTATTTAACTCAGATGAAATATGTGACACTTAAAACAACGAACTACATAACAAAAAAATGAGAATATTCGAGTAAAAAGGGTACTTTACAAGATGACCTTGATGGAACTATGAGTAGTATCTGCAATTACAAGTTGTTAGTAAGCGAATTGTGTCTCGTCATTAGTTCATCTTTTCCTTTAATGGGTGTGCCGTAAGACCTCATTTTGCACCTTGTAACTGTGGCCTTCTTTTAGCCGATTGTCTGCGAAAGTAGAATCTCCTTTTTTAACTTCCCAACTTTTATAGTCCTCCTTCAAGCGGATGCATATGGCCCTGACGGTATGATGTACGTAGAATTTGCCATAAAACCAAGTAATTTTGTATATTACACTTTTTCCCAAAGCTGAAATGCTTTCTTCACCATTGTGAAAAATTTCACTGCCGCACATATTTATGTTCTTACCTGATGAAGGCGTAACAGCGTTATATTTATACTCGGTATAATCAAATTTATCTTTTTTTTTATAAAAAAAAAATTCTTTCGTTGCTTTTATCTGTTCGTATTTTGTATGGTCTCTACCCGAACTTTAATCACTTATTTTGCTGCACAAAGTGATTTACATCTGTATTTAATCGAAAAATTTTTACTAACTAGGACAATATTTCATTTTTAAATCTGTGGCAGGTCGTAATTATCTCGCAAATGGCTCGTTTGCGAACTCACGGTTACTGGGTTGCGTTTGATTCTATTTTAGCTTATTTTCACCTATGTCAGGTTTCACTATTAATTATGTTGCACACTGTAATTTGAGTACAGTAGACATAATTGTACGTTTCTTGTGTATACAGTTCCAAAAAAGTTTTGCACTATTTGTATTTCAACAAAATAAGTTGGTTTTAGATTCACGGGAAGCGGGGAGTGAAATGACGCCCCTTATAAAATTAAATCAAGGACTTGAATTATGAAATAAAGACGAAACAATAACCCAGAAAAGGCATTCTATGCGAAAGTTCACATCTCCGAAATTGGATTCTGATTGATAACATTTGTGCTGCTCCACTACCTACCTAGTTTTGACGTTGTTAGAGCCTCCGTTGTAACAATATTAATCACAGCCTCCATTGAAATTTAATAGGTAGTTGAGACATGTTCATAGATACATTTGTCATCGTAATAAGGTAGTGTACGTACCCCCAGCAGCAGACAGACATGACGTGATAAAGTGAGGCGCTCGACAGAGTGATCCGCATGCCCATTCTGTTTTAGGTGACCATGAGCGGAGCTATTGTTGTATGGGGTCGTGCTTGTACATAAATGCAGACGCTAGCCAAGTCTGCAGGTGGCGCTGTTGACTATGACCACAAATGGAAATGTGAAACGTCCTCAACGTGTTGCAAGCGTCAATCGTGGCGGTATCAGTGTAGAGACGAGTACATTATGTCGGTTCAAATGGTTCAAATGGCTCTGGGCACTATGGAACTTAACATCTGAGGTCATCAGTCCCCTAGAACTTAGAACTAATTAAACCTAACTGATCTAAGGACATCAAACACATCCATGCCCGAGGCAGGATTCGAACCTGCGACCGTAGCGGTCGCGCGGTACCAGACTGAAGCGCCTAGAACTGCTCGGCCACAACGGCCGGCCTCCATTATGTCGGAGATAAGTGAATTCAAACGTATAGAAAATGTAGGTACTCTTTTACTTGGTGCTTCCGTAACCAAGGGAGCCGAAGACTTTGGTGTTTCAAGAGCCACCGTATCGAAGATTTGTACCGCTTACAGGGCAAGCGGGAGAACATCATCCACTACGTAACAACGCGTTGAAAGCGTATGTTGAGTGATAGTGGCAGACGGTACTGAAGAGGATTGTGATGAAAAATAAGAAGACGACAACTGCAAAAGTCTCTGCAGAATCGTAAAACGGACTCGCGAACCGTGTCAGCACCAAAACAACACGAACGGAGCTCCAGAACGAGGGAATTTCAGTGCGATCTGGAACTCCAAAATCAGCTATCAGTGATTCAAGTGGCCGTAACAGGAAAACATAGTGCGAACCCATAAAATCTGGACTATAGAGCAATGGAAGACTGTCATTTGGTAGAATGAGTCTTATTTCCCACTGTTTCCCACTTCGGCCTGAGTATACGTCCCAATGGTGAAACGTGTCAGAGATTCTTCGTTGATCCATTATGGACCGTGGGACAACGGCTGTCATGTATTTCTTGACGCAATAATTTACCAACAGCTGTATGTATTGAAGGAATTTATTTTATAAACTTGTTATGTGCTACCTGTTACGGCATTACATTTATGCTATCTTCGGGCCCCTGTACAATGAGTAGAACAAATGTACTATTTTAAGAAATATAAAATATAGGTTAACAATTGACAGGTTTCATGTTAACCATGTAAGTGGCTAAAAAGACATATTGTATATCATAAAACTATATGCAACATTAGGGCAAATATGCTTCTGCCTATGTCATGCTGCTGTTAATAGTTTTCACTGTCTTACTCGAATATATAGCATGATATGTGAAAATATGTATACGCAATTATTCACAAATCCTTACCACACAGTTGTAATAGGCCATGCAACACAACAATTAAATGTACTGCATACAATCATATGTCCAGTGGAAGAGTTTTTTAATTATAAACTAATATAAATAAATAATAAAATAAATTAAAAACGTGACATAACCATGTCAGAATACATAAGTTACATATTTGTAGCCTAGGTCGTATTATGGGTGGCACGACAAATAGCTGCCGCAATATTAACGATAAAAAGCATAAAAGAGTTTGTCTTAAAACCCAATTGCATTCACGAATTAAACCAATGGAATTGTAGGATAAACATCATCAAACATCGGGTCATCGTAGGCACTTCATTAGAACCCCTTTGTAAGACCACCCCGCACTGTGTTGAATGGATTAATGCAACGACAGTAGCTGCCTCATATAGTCATAGTTACAAAGAAGATTCCAAATCTCTGTATCTCAAAAAATGTGTCTCCCTACATATAAATCCTATACGATTATTTAGGATTATACCCAAGTGGAGTCGAATGAATAAAAAGGAAAGGAAGAAAAAGAAAAATATAGGAGGCCGCCAATAAGTCCGAACATAAACCTCAAAATAAAATATATACCATCGCTAAGACTATAACCACGTCAAATCATTCTCAAGGTTGCATTAAGGCCGGATGTATTAATGTATGAGATGAGTATCAGGATCTTAAGTACATCATCCAGTGTCATCAAATTCTGTCTAATGACCTTAATGAGTCGGAAACTGTCGGCATGGTTCAAAATGTCACGATAGCTAAAAACTGGTCAAAATATTTGACTAGCTAAAATCGAACAATAACGAATTTATACCCATCAGCTAAGTGTCAAGGATTGCAATGTTCTATCAATTTTAAAATTGGTTAAGTGGCAACTCAAGAGTGCAACGACAGGTGAACAGTACAGTAACCCAAATGGGTTAGAAAATGATATTGGACACATTTGTAAGTTATGGCGGTGGACAACTTCCACAGGAGGGAAAAAATGTAGTATTGACCCATATGTGCCTTATATTGGCAAATATCAAAATAGCATCTACGTATAGTAAGCAAAATTCCAAAGTATTAAAGTCCCCACGATCAACAGTATTCAAGTATTACAAGTATCTCATTTGAAGAAGTATGGCAACATTGACCTAACAATATCTATAAGAGTATAAGTAATTTTGCTGGTACGTCACTGATGACCTGGATTAAAAAGTTAAAATATAAGTCACTGTCTGTTTATGCTTACCGATATCATTAAATCTTGACAGGGTAACACCTATAACGATGTGCATGTAAACTGTGCATCCATCCTAGGTACCAGCTAAGCACATACTCACTGTGGTAAACGCCCCCTTATGACTAAATTGTAGTAAGATTATACGAACAACTAACAGGAAAATGTTATCAGAAGTAAGTCTATAAAATCATCTGTAACGTTACCATATTGGTGTAAAGACTCACTGTCCTCAAATGTATCAGGGGCCAGTTAATTCGATGGGGACGCAGTGGTTCGATGAAGTTCAAATAATACAGATCTAAAGGGAACAAAGCACAAACACTCAACATATACGAGTCGAAACTAAAAATATATATAGAATATGTGAACTTCAGATAACAACCACCTAACTTAGGTGTCGATGGCTACCTACACCTTAGTCTAAACCACTAAATATTGTCCATCCTGTCACATACA
The DNA here is from genome assembly GCF_023864345.2 of Schistocerca serialis cubense. Classification (NCBI taxonomy): domain Eukaryota; kingdom Metazoa; phylum Arthropoda; class Insecta; order Orthoptera; family Acrididae; genus Schistocerca; species Schistocerca serialis. The sequence goes on along the minus strand of NC_064646.1, from coordinate 184,991,244 downwards.
CCTACATCAGACGTTGGCGTGATATTAAAAGTTAATACATACATTTTCTACGATTTATATAGAAAGAGGTTGACAGAGATTCGGTGATGATTTGGGTAGCCATAACGTGGTATGTCATGGGCTCTATGATTATTCTGCAAGGCTCAGTGATGCCAAGGATTATATGACCATTTCGGCTAATCAGGTCCAGCCCATGGTACAATATTTGTTACCCAATCGTGATTCTGTGCTCCAAGGAGGCAGGGCCGCAGTTCACGAGGCTCGCATCGTCCAGAAATGATTCTGTGTCCAGTGCGATGAATTGTCGCAGCTCCTCAGGCAACCACAATTGCCAGATCTCAATATTATTGAGCATTTCTGGTGTACTCTGGAGAGAATGGTGGCTTATCGCTGCCCGCTTCCATCATCTTTACCTTAACTTGCCAATAATCTGCACGAAAAATGGTATAAGATTCCCTTGAAGAAAATACAGTATCTTATTTATCTATTCCAAGGCGACAGGAAGCTATTCTGAAAGCCAACAGGTTACCTACAACTATTACTGTTGTAATGTCTTTTGATTTTGGTGTTTCTGTACTTTCGTCCAACTCCAGTATATCCAGAAAACCAATGGTCTGTACCGCGCTCGGTACCCGAAGAATGGGCGCACTGACATGGCTGACAAGCACAAAACACGGTAGGTAAAAACTGAGCGTGGTGGCATTTCCGCGCATCGGTCGCTGGTAGAACGGTCGCGGAGGCAGCTGAGAATAAGGAAACGTGTGGTGCGCCGCCCTGCGAGAGACCAAGGAACGCGACCTCCCCCCCTAACGAGCAGGTATCCGGGAAGACGGGCATTTTGCGCGGAAAATTGTAGCGCCGGCTTCCGGCGGGCCGAGTCTTTCGCGGGAGTTTCACAAGCGGCGCCGGAACGGAAGCGCCCCGGCGCGCTACACGCAGTCTGCCAAGGGGGCGGTCGGGGGCGGCGGGGGTGGCACTGGCCGCACTGTCTTCCAGCGCTTTGTGCAGCAGCGGCTCATCCCCATGCAACAGGCGATTGTTTCCAAAGTAGGCTGCGTAGCGGCGCACGCCGAGGATGCGCCGACTTTCTTCGCCACCGGAAGATTTCGTATCGAGAGTTCCTGAAAGCGTTGCTTTTAGATTATGAAACGTCAGAGGTACCACTAATGCTAGGGACTCTACTTCTCTCGCTCAAAGAAATACGATGAATTTATAAATTTAATTCTCTTCAATGATCTAAATAATAAAACACTTCACCAGTTACGACTTTTCACGCATAACACAAGTTACAGTATCTTATTCCCATTTTCAGAAATTCCAAGAATTCCGTTTTCCAGTTGAAGTGTACGTGAGGAATAATAAAGTTCTGGGCAGAAGCAGCGAAGCAAGAAATATACGGAATATGGATGGGGAAAACCGACCGGTTAACTCGAATACCGGTATTTTAGTTCCCATTAACCAGTGTTTTCCGGTATTTGTTTGGTCTCTGTTACACAGGTGTTTATTTTGCACAGTTTTTATTTTTTACTAATAGTCGAGTAAAATAACTGAAATATGAATTAGCGATATCAGTAGTGCTAAAATTTTTAGTAACTAAATAAACCCTATTTACAAAGTAAATAATTTTTCTGTCTAAAATTTTCATCGATTTGAAATATTGTGTTATTATAGAAAGTGGGGAAAGCAATCAATGCAGTTTTAATAACAATGGCGGCAGAAAAAAGCAACAAGCTCATGGAATAAGAATTGGTACAGCATTGCTGAGACATAATGTCCTGGTTTCATGGCTTCGTTATTTTAGGTGCACATTCCTTTTAGCAGTGGTTGAGTCTATAATGTCGCCCTTTTTACCATACTTAAAGCAGGAAGATCATAAATATTTTACGGAAATTTGTTAATTAATCTATATGTGCCTTTGTTCTTAATTATATTATGATTGTTCATCATTCGTGTAGATTTCAATGTAGGTAAATTCTTAATAATAACTTGTGAATATACACTGAAGAGCCAAACAAACTGATACACCTGCCTAACATCGTGTAGGGCCCCCGCGAGCACGCAGCAGTGCTGCAACACGCCGTGGCACGGACTTATGTCTGGAGTAGTGCTCCAGGGATCTGACCCTATGAATCCCGCAGGGCTGTCCATAATCCCTAAGGATGCGAGAGGGTAGAGATCTCTTCTGAGCAGCACGCTGCAAGGCATCCCAGATATGCTCAATAATGGCCATCTCTGGGGAGTTTGGGGGTCAGCGGAAGTGTTTAAAATCAGAAGAGTGTTCCTGGAGCCACTCTGTAGCAAATCTGGACGTGTGAGGTGTCGCATTGTGCCCTGACATAAGATACGCGGTGTACAAACAGTGTGCAAAACCTGCCCGCATCTTGTCTATATGGTAGTTTTTCATTGTCGTCCCTGAACATCCGCTGTATCACAGGATACCACCATCCCTATGTAGAAACATTTTTATGAAGTGAGATAATGCTGCTTTAAAATATTAAAGATTTGTCAGCAATTTCTACTAAATTATAAAAGCTGAAGGAAATGAGGATAACAGCAATCAATTAAAAAATCAACAATTCATTCATAGTATACAACAAAAATAGAAAGTAGCAGATCTTCTGCTTGTGTCTACATGATATGCCTTTATCTGCTTATAGCCTTTGAAAACGGACTAATTAGCACGAAAAGTAGATTTCAGCCTCAGTTTTCACCTCTTAGCACTGACTATTCGTAATGCCAAAGTAATGGTATGACCCCGATTGCAACATGTTTTTTGAGTGGGTGTTCGGGAATTTAGAATCAATAGAACACTGAGTTTCTGTAGTATTCAACCACCTATCACTTTTCGAGAAAAGCAGTGAACGGTGGATGGGGAAAGTTTTGTTTTTTATTTTCCTTCTTTTGTCTCTTTAACTTAATATTTTGATTCAATGCATCTTGAAACTGATTGTAAAAAAAAAGGGAATGAATTGCTGAAACGCTTTGCGCTATGCATTGAAAAACGTGCAGTATTTCCCAGAAACATCGATTATAATGAATGAAATTAAATTCTCTTAATCCCAATGATTTGTTGGAGACGTGAGTTAATTCAGATATGTTTTATGGTGGGAAAATATAAAAACAAATAAATTTGCAATGTAAACTACGTAAGCCATATGCGGGCAGGTATTAAACATACACCACCCCGTCCCAAACGTTTCGAGGGTGATTAAATTCCTGCCGTGTAAGCGCTGCGAGGGTAGTAATTACGGTGGCAGCTTGAACTAACAACTGTAAACAACAAATAGGCATTTAACCCGTCTGTTGTGAGCAGACAGTAGTAAGTAATGAAAGTCCAAACGTAGTGAGTCAACGTTGATGTGTCAAAAATCACAATGGAGCAACGAGCTGAACGTCTCTAAATCAAGTGTTCAAGACGTTCTCCAGAGTATTTTGAAGAGGAGAAAATTGTGTCCATAGCCTGTTCTTTACACTTTGACATCAGAACGAAAACGGCGAGGTATTGACGTCTACCGCGACTACACTGAAGTGCAAAATGCGAACAGTTCGTTTCTGGAAAAATTCATCACAGGCGACGAGACTTTTTATTGTCACTACGAACCTACCAGCAAACGAAAACGTGCTGCAATTTACATGGGCATCACTTCTTACTCGATGGATTCGCTTCTTAGAGAATTTCAGATTCGTCTCATTATTACGCTATTCCTTATTATCAATTTATTTTTGTCACTATCATCACTTCCTCACAGATCCATGTTTTCCATCATTTGTTTTAATTTGGCTTACTTTTTCTTGTCATTACTCAGTTATAATTCAGTAAATCATAAATAAGAGAATATTTAATCCCTGTTATTAGTAACACACTGGACGACATACACACGGTGGGTAGAACGTCATTCGTGTTTGAGATTTCATTTTACCGCGTACATAATCTCTAAGGATTTTTAGTTTTCTCCGCACTCATAAATTAGGAGTCAGAATACGTTCCTTAATCTTTTAATCTTTTATTCTTTCTCTTGCAGCTACATAATTTGTCTCCGTCTTCCACGCAGATTTTGAAAACCATTTTTCTTAGGGAGAGGAGCTGTTAGCTTATAACTTGTATTCTACTGCGAGCGTCTTCTCTTGGTTTTTAACGAATGCAAGTATTTTCCAAGATTGCTCCATATTGTTTGTCTCTTTTTTACTAACGCATTTACAACTCTGAATCCTGACATTAATATCATTTCATTTCAGGAAACAACTATCGATTCAGCCCTGAAATGAAATGATCGTGTGGCACTTATTGGCCGGGATATCCCCTTCGGGGTTCAGCAGCAGTATTTCAAGTCTTTTAGGTGAAGCCACTTCGGTGACTTGCGTGTCAATGACGATGAAAATGATGTTGAAGGACACAAAACACCACGTCCCCTGCCGGTAATCGAACCCGGGCCCCATTGCGTGGTAGGTGGCAACGGTAAGGCTGCTCTGCGGAGGCGGGCTAGTCGCCCCTGTCAGACAACGTTCAAGTTTGAAGAGCGAACATCTTTTAACTGTACCTTTGTTTATTATAGGTGTTGAGCTAGGTAATAGAATTCATCTTTTGGAGTATGGATCACGCAGCCATTAATTACAGCAGCTGATATTTGTGTACCTTTGCAGTGTTACACACGTTATTTATGGCTCAAGAAACATATTTACTCAAAAATGAAAAAAAAGAAACATATGAGAGGAAAAATAAGGTATGATTATAAAATAGCATAAAGCACATATGTAACTTACAGGAACATGCCTGAAATATTTATTACTAGGAAACATATTTTTTCAGGTTTTCTAACCATTTTTTTTTATTTATCTGGTCTAAAACTGAAACATGTAAGTCTTCTAACGAATAGATTCTGGAGATTTTTAATATAATTTTTTTTCAGTTTTCTTTAAATACGAATCTCTACCTTTTGCAATAGATCCATTTCATAGCTTTTTCAAACAAATAGATTTCTTTGAGACTAGTTTAATTGTTTTGAATGAATAACCTGCTTTCAACGAGTGTTTGGGATTAATTTACTGAAGACTTTATGATCTATTAACCTTATGGATTAATTGAGAAATTACTACCAATTTCAGCAATTCTCAGTAGGACGCGATTTTGGGTTGACGTTAGTAAAATTATTTGATTATGATCTGCGTTATAATTAAATGGTAGATCTTTCATGGTAAATGCTATTTTTGTTCTTGGGTTGAAGAAGTTTGCACATTCTTTCATATTAACTGTCAACCATTGCTAAATGTTCTACACATCTAAGCCAGATTTGCTGTTCGCCAACACTAGTAGAGTCTAATAAGTGTACACTCGATGTGCTCTAATTTTGTCACATCAAAAATAACGTGTACTGAAACATAGATCGAAATCAAAGTCACTTACAGACACAAAATTAGGTCACATGTTTACAAAACGGAAACCATTTGCTGAATTTCATGTATAACGGACAAGAAGTTAAGAATGAGAGATTAGCTCAGGATTTCCGCATTTGTTTTACATGTCAGTGAATCCTATATCTGACTGGAAACATAAGTCGATGGAGCTAAAAATTTGCTACATCTCCTAAAAGGTTCAATAATCTTTTTTTTTTTTTCAGGGAATGACTTTTACTGCCATAGGAATGAAACTGATCCAGCGAAAAGTGTCAGCTCATTAAATGTAGCGACTTTTGCTGTATCAACTGAGTTCGACGTCCGCTGCTCGCCAGGCAAACAAAAGAATCTAAAAATGATTTCAGGAACATAGGTAAAACGAAACCTGATGTGAGAATTACTGAGATATTTGATAGCTAGCAGTGCGGTAGCTGAATATGTAAACATCTGTCCACTTGTTAGTAGAACATATTCTAAGCATATTCCCGCAAGGCCGTCGAGTACCTAGGAAAAAAGTTTGAAATATAAACGACAAAACTTTAGTTGTAGATTACTGGAAGTGTTTATACAGTAAACACTGTTCTGAGTTGGTATTTCGTTGGTACAAACTTCGATTGGAATCTTCAAAAATATCTATCCACATAAAGTTTTTTTTACACATGTAATCGGTTTTTTTTTACATCCCTAAAGTCATCGTCATCTTTCATTGCTCTTATGTCCGTCCCCCGTAGCTGAGTGGTCAGGGCGACAGGAGGTCAATCTTAACGGCCCGGGTTCGATTCCCGGCTGGGTCGGAGATTTTCTTCACTTGGGGACTGGGTGTTGTGTTGTCCTAATCATCATCATTTCATCGCCATCGACGCGCAAGTCGCCAAAATGGCGTCAAATAGAAAGACTTGCACCCGGCGAACGTTCTACCCGACGGGAGGCCCTAGTCACACGACATTACTCGTATCACGTTTTTTTCGGTATTATGCTTTGTATCTGATCTTATTTCGCCTTCGCTTGCATTTTCTATATGATCCATACTCCTGATACTGCGATTTCGGTGCGGCTTTGGATATTAGGAAAAGGAGGTGATTACATCGTTCTTTAACAGTTTCCCGTATACGTGTATGAACATCTGATCTGTTAAGGAAAAAAGGGTTGCATTCTATACCGAAGGGATAGAATACACAAGTACGAAGACTATTTCTGAATTTTATTGTGCTCTGAGCACACGGTTTTTTGCAACCGTGTATTGTTTGCACGTCTGCATATCTGCAGCAGACAAGCACAGTATTAGCGCACACCATAAAATATCAGTAGATGTATGTGGGAGAGAAACAGCAAATTTACGTCGTATGTATCTCCAAGTTTTACAACGTGAGCAGAATTGTGATTCCTTACAGGGTGATTGCAAAATCTTTCAGACTAAAGTTGTCTCAGCTCAGGGAAATGACATAATTACTGGTTACGATTTATTACCCAGCCATTATCAGATGGTTTTTATCCGTTCAAGTTTCAGACGATTTTGAAAACACGATCACTGTGTCTAACAAAAGCAACATACCTAGCCTGTAGATGTTTTTGTCTTACTGGGTCTGCGCTTTAGATTATGGAAACTGAATACGGTAAACACACATATTCCTGAAGCTGAAATTCAAACTTATGCTGCTACTACATCGATACCGGTTACTGTTTTCTGACCTGAGGGTTGAAATACGCACTGTAGAGTCTTCGTTTATCTGTGTGAGGTCGTTTAGATTTCTCAAAAGCAAATTTCAATTTTATAACATTGTTTCACCATGAAAATGTATGTTTCACATTCGCGGCTATTTAATTATAGAAATACGATATTTAAACATCCATGTTTTGTGTAATTTGTTTAACTTCCATTTCAAAGTGTTAAGTTCCGATTATCGTACACGGCGTGTACAACGAGGTCAATAAGTAGATAGTAAGTTGTTGAAACCCGTAAAATAATAGATTGTCGTCTTCAGTATAATGAACGTTCCCAATCAACATGTTGTTAGGTGAGCTTTACCACTATAGTAAACGATGTACTTAAATCGTGTTGTAATAGAATTTAGGTCATTTTTGAGTACAACTCGTTCACATTTCCCATGTTATATTCTGTCTTATACATATACATATTTGCTAGATACTCTACATTTATTTTCTAGATATTCTTAAACATAGTTGAGATTTTGCTTCTGTTCTTTGTTCACTTGAAGAAGTCGTTCCATTATTTTGTTTCGAGTGTTGAAGACAGAATATAATTAATTACGTAGCTGATAGTAGCGCAGATGCGTAAAGAGCTTTATAAACGCTACTTGTTGCTACTTCTTTGTTCATGCTAGTATGCTCCATTATGCCAAGAGTCCTGTCACTGTCTTGACTGTAGGATTTGTCAGTGACCAACTCCTTGTGCCACGGAGATGATTTTCTTGTCAGAACTAGTTGTATATATTATTGGAAATGTTAGAGTAATTAATGTGAGTTCTTATTGCTACACCCGTTCAGCACAACAATGCTATCTGCGTAGAAAAGCAATAAAGATATATATTTTTAGAATGGATGGTCACTATTCCCAAGGAACTATATCATGTAGGTTAATTTTTTTGTGTTACCTACTCCGTATCCTTCAGGTGAACTGTTGGAGGAACAATAGCATCTCAATTCTTTTTCAAGCATTTCTTATGTACCTTTCATTATGATATTATATATATCTTCGATGATCCTGTCACTATAAAAACAACAGTTCATCTAATCTATCCGTGTAAACAAGTCAACATTGTTCACTTTATATAAGTTTATTCTGATGAAGTTTCCAATGAACATGTTCCAGATTTTTCGTTTATATTTACATGACTTTTTAGCAGCCTGTTATTTTTGGTGCAGTGATTGCATCTTATAATGGGATCTTAGAATTACATAAAGTATATCGTGGCCTTGGTAAGATTATTTATCTCATTCCTACCGTTATTATATCCAGTTAATTCTGTCCAGTTCCAACAGTTCTCCTTTTTGTTATAGTTGCTGTATACGGAGCAAAAGAACAGATTTTCGCAGTGCTCAGAACTAAACTGAAAATCTAAAGTTGCTAAATCTGGTTGACTAGGATAGACAATATTACAAGTTTCTCATCAATTTTTCATTAAGTGATAGTGTATCCATATTTGACGCATTGCACTTCGAAAGACTTTATAATTTAAGTTGACGATTTTTCATAGCATATATTATTTTTGCTCCGTACAACAAGGAATTCTAGGGCGGAAAGTTACATCGACTACAGCTGCAAAAAATCAACGAACAAAAATGTGTGTGTGTGTGAAACAGAGACAAAGATACAGGCACTAGAAGTATAGATCGTCTCTGCAATAACTTACAATGGCTTCACAATAACGTAACGCTAGCGTCACACAATGGAACTTCAGAACGTCGATGCTTCACAGTATACGTAACATCAGCGTAACGGCATATTGTATGGCTCTGTAGGGAAGTACTGACTACATTACCTTCTTTTTATTAGTTTATGCAAGGAAATTTTTTTTTCACTATTTCGTCCACCGTAACGTTTACTGCCTACCAGGGGCCTCGATAGGGACTAAAATAAAGATGCCAAAAATTGCATACCAAACACAAAACCTCTACATGCTGATGTCGATATTCAAATACATAATGATGCGTGTTCTGAGAGTTCACAGGCCGGAACAAGGTGAACCCCGTCTCCCGTGAAGGAACGAAAACCTAAAGATTCAAATACCACCATTGAGAAACCACCGAAAGACCTTAAGACGCTGAGGTTAATCTGAAAACTTTAAGCCACACATCACAGGAAGTACGTAACGATAAAGATGGAGGTCGTGTCTGATAATGTTCAATTTATATTCACAGTTAACCGACGTTGCGATTTTATTAGAGTTTCTGGAGGCTGTCCAGCAATATTAACTAGTTTTCAGATTCCTTTCGTGAAGTTTTCTAATGGTCTCTTAGATGGTTATATTATGTTGTCAGGATTATCGAAAACAATTTTAGAGACCAGTTTTTTTTCTTTTTGGTCTTCCTACATTTACATATACACTACTGCAAATATTTATGCACCCCATTGCTTACATTGCGATACAGCTTACACGTCAGTTAAACGATTCCCGTTTTCTTACTTGGTTGTTTTATAAATATAACTTAACATTTAGACCGTGCGTACGCCATTTCTTCGTAATTCTTAAGTAACGAAAACAAGTCCAGAAGTGATCTATTAACTACGGTGTAGCTCAGCTTCAGCTGTCACATGTTCTTACATAAGGTTCTAATGATCTATCTGGCTACAAACGAGACCGAGAGGAAGGTATCAGTAGGGGTGCCTTCATGGTGGAAATGAAATAACAGAAACGTCCACCTCTATCACAGTCTTATGACAAGACCAAAAACAAAGCTTTACATTATGTGATGTTCCCTCCAAACGCGGGTCGACCGGACATGTAGCTTGGAGATACATAGAGGGTAACAGTGTTGTATTTTTAATTCTCATTTAACGAGTCACATGCTTCTCTTCGGGGCTCGTGCGCAACGAACTAAGTCAAGGGGCCTGTTGTTGTCTATTCTTTTGCACTATCCAAACCATCTCTGGTGAGTGGACAGTTCATCAACTAGCGCATTAACAGTGCCTCGTTAGCTTCAGTGATTCTCACTTGAACTAATTAATGTCGAAGAGTTGGAAGATTAGACTCAATTCTCGTAATCTCTGTGGAGTACGTGCGACTTTAGATCCAGCTGGCCCTCATTGCTTCGACATGATTACAGCTGAAGGTCTGGTGTTCACACAAAATAAGAGGGGCATCCATACTGCACGTCAATAGCGCCTTGTGTCAGCATACAGTGCCGCTTGGGCCCGTAGCCAGGTTGGCAAATCCAAAGTGTACAAAATGCATTACAGGGGACCGGTTACACAACCTCTCGATAAGATCCGGTTCTCTGAAGGCTGAAAGTACGACACTCAGTATCGTCCATCGTCCGTCTCATTTTGACCTATGAAGTTCAAAGCACATTCTAAATGTTATGAAATGTAAAGGGATCGTCAACAGTTCCCACGCATACTTATAGGTATCACACATTTCTTGAAGGAGAAGTACAAAACCGGCAGGGCTGGAAGTTCTATATCTGTACCTACCTGTACCTGTAAATACCGGCATATCAGCGGATGGAAGAAAGCAAGGAATATTAGTGTTTAATGAAGCGTCGATGAATTCATTATAAATGGTGACAGTGTAGTATTGCGTGCATGTAAGAAAGCTGTTGTAGAGCCCATACAAGTCCTATACAAGGCAGGAATACAAACGAAACAAAGTATAACAACCAAACAATACATTTAAATAACGCATATGTAATTATTTAGAAATGCAAATCGATAAAATGATATTAAACGTAAGAATACAGTAATCTAAGCATGAATAATACACTGGAAAAATTAGATACGTACTGATGGTTCAAATGGCTCTGAGCACTGTAGGACTTAACTACTGAGGTCATCAGTCCCCTAGAACCTAGAACTACTTAAACCTGACTATCCTAAGAACATCACACACATCCATACCCGAGGCAGGATTCGTCCCTGCGACCGTAGCGGTCGCGCCGTTCCAGAATGTAGCGCCTAGAACCACTCGGCCACTTCGTCCGGCGAAACGTACTGAATTTTAGTAATTTATCCTTGGATGTGTGTATAGTATAACATGCTAGATTGTTTCTTAGAGGGCGTTGTATTAATATTTGTGAGAATAGCATAAATATTAGTTGGTTCACTAAGGTACACTATTCCCGACTTCCCGTTTAGTCCTGGAAGTGTGCAGCATACAAGTGAATTGTGTATTCTGTTGAACTTCTTAATTTTATATGTTGAATGCCACATCTGAGTACGTGACGGAGATTACGTATCATATATCGCTAATACCGTATGTTCTTGCTGTTTCACTAAGGAGTGACTTACGAAAAAGTAATAATAGGGTTCATGATTCTCCTAGGAAGGTGCGGTCTCTGTAAACCTCTACATGGTGCACAAACCCTTTCTTGTAGCCTCAAACATTAGACCTTGCCGAGTATATCCCAGACGATTCTGGACTGAATGAATGAGCAGCTGTTCTTGGAATCTACTCTGCCACCTCTGTTACGCCTGTCTACCTACCAACGCTCTCAGACCGATATGGAGTACTCAAGAATCGGTCGAAAGAGGACATTGTAAGCTGCCCTCTTCTGTTTATGATGCATTCCCGAAGCCGAATTGGAAGACAGACTGACAGGTGTGTGTACTTTGATGAGCTACTTCATTTACTGATCCCCTAATTACTGAGTTCTTTGCAACCAATATTGTGAGTGGGTCAGACTTTGTAAGAACATTTACCTATAAAACAGCCCTGTTGCAGTTTAATATTTAAATGTAAATTTACTTATCTAGCCTTTTGGTACCTATTTTAAAATGTGTTTATTGATAAACATACATTTGCTTTAAAACTGTTTTCATCTGCTACTAGAACTACTTACATTTTTAAAAATTTCATTGCTTGATTTTACTTTCAGAGATTTGTTGTGCTCGGCTCGATAGTGAAGTGGGTATGTGTCAGACTGCAGACGTCCTAGGTTCATTCTCCATTCGCTATTAGCATTTTTTTCCTGTCAGTTGTTTTACTCGGTAACTAAGATCGTTGACGTACGCCTGTGCAATGGAAGTCGACTTTTAGGTAGCCGGTTCGATCCTTGTGATGGAAAAACTTGTCATTGTCAGTATTGGCCCTGATAAGCTTAGTTAACCACCAAATCAATGTCGTGAGTCAATCCTCCCCGCAGTGTCTTATGAAGTGAGGGCATGTCACACTATTGATGGTGCAGAGTCTGCTGTGTGGGGACGTTTAAAGTAGGCTGCCGTCTTGATGCTATTCGAGAGGGGTTATTTACTGGTATTGTGTTTCATCTTCTTCCTCCTATCAGGTCATGAGAACAAACTTCACTGCCCAAGCTCTCATTACAGGCAACCGCACTATGCAGATACACACTTGACTCTTGTTAACAGGTAGGAGAAAGGCTACGGCAACCAAGCTCCACCAGGACTTTTGCTAGTAGGGCAATGCGCGATTCCCCCTACGCTCATTACCTGACTATAGGTCCGCCTTGGTTTATTTCTAGCAAAGATTTGTACGTGTGACAGATACTAAGTTGTGCCGCCGTCGATGGTCATCGTTTGCTTTTAGTTCACCCTATAATTGTCTGAGAGAGACGTAGGAGAAAGGCAAGGTTACACCACATCCAATATGACCATTCCTAGTAGAACACTTCGGCGTTCAAACTAACCCTCGGGGTGAGAACCGCTTTACTTACTACAAGAATTGTATTTCGATTGACTTTCTCTTGTGTCTGTCCTCTTTTGTACGTAGTATTCCCTGCCAAACTTCATCTCTGTTATTTGGGTATGGATGGTAGTTACGAGCACGTCGGAATCTGATAAGCCAGACAATGAGGGGAGGTGTATATTCGAATGTGTACGGCTGGGTTACCAACATGTTTACATAACAGCAAAATGTATATTATACGAGGTATGACCAAAAGTACGGTGAATGAATTTTTTATCGGCAGCTGCTGACGCTGCAACTATCTTGTGTAAATTTTTCGGTAGCCTGATCCGTTCAGTCAGGTAGTGGTAAGCTGGAACACTTTCTGATCTGTCAGTCAGCAATCAGAGACGCTAGAGTGGGGTTGTGTTTACCAGGTATTTAGCGCATCATGGATTTTGAACAACACGTGAACATTCTGTTCCAGGTTGCAAAATAGTTACAAAGAAACTCACGAAAATTTGAAACTGGCTTATGTATGTATCTCTGAAGAGTGCTTACAAGTGGTATGCTTGATTTAAAAGCGTAAATGAATCAGTAACGTTCCTGAGGTCCATTAACCTCAAAATTCGAAGAATACGTGCAAAAGTGGCAGAAATGGTTCGTTCGAACAGGCGAATAACTATTCGAGAGCTCACCAAAGAACTTAGCATCTAGTACGGATCCGTTCAAATCATTTTAATCGATAATTTGCAAATGAGACGAATGAGTGCAAAATTTGTTCCCACGCTTTAGAATGATGAAGGAAAATCGTGTTTCAATTTGCACTTCATGTCCAAAATTGTAACTGGTGATGAAACATTGGTTTACGGATATGACCGTGAGATGAAAATTCAGAGATCCCAAAGGAAACTTAATGAACCTGCTCGCCCTAAAACGGCTCCTCAATCTGTATCATATATCAAATTTCGCTCTTTTTTCGTATTGATGGTATACTGCGATCAGAGTTCTTTCCAGGGGGAAAACTGTAAACGCCGAAATTTCACAAGGTGATACTGCAACATTTTCGAAACGATGTGCGAAGAGAGCCCGGAAAAATGGGGCAAGGGCTTCCTTCTTCATCACGACAATGCGCCATGCCGCACTTCCCTTTTGATTCGTAATTTTTTGGCCGGATAAAGCGTTACAGTCTGTCCACATCCGCTTTACTCAACAGATTTATCACTAAGCGACTTCTGGCTCTTCCCAAAAATAAAAACAGTGGTTAAGTTACAACATTTTTTGATCACACCTTGCATCTCCATAATATCCCTTCTTACAGGGAAGCAAGTACAGAAAGGTATGTATGAGAGATTTTGTGAAGCTAGGAACAGGAGAGACATGAAGGAACGCAAATAGTGAGATAAGCCTGGGTTTATCATTCGTCAAGAGCCCAGGCTGCGAGTGTCATGTGTTCATGTTCAAGCAAACATACGTAGATTGAGCAAACTTCTTTAGGGAAACGTAGTAACTGCCATAAAATTATTTATATTTCTTTCAATGGTATCATGGTCGGTTTCGAGTTATTACCAACTAACAATCCTGTGAACTGCCGAAAAAAAAGTGTTTGATAAAACCATAGCAAGGAAATTACAGATAAAATTGCTAGATGTTAAAATACATTGGACCGGTATATACCACAAAGTGGGCAACCCAACTTACATCATCCATAGCTACACAAAACACCTAGGTGTGGGTGATATAAGCTGGGTTTCCTATATGAGTATGATGTAAGTTGGGCTCTGAAACAACCCACCCTGCTATTGGGAGTAGAGAATGAAAAGAGCAGAAAGGAAGTACCAGTTATGTTATGACGTACTCAACTGCAGCTCACAGTTACAAAAGTAAGAGCGGTGGTACGTTTACATCGTAAGAATCCTACATGGGAAGTCAGTTGACGAGTTACTGTGTAGCGTATTCAGATGGGTATGGCTGTGTACAGTTTGATTCCTGAATTAGTTTTCCAGTATTTCACTATTACTCTTTTCTTTCTTTTTAAACAGATCATCTGATGTTTCTGTATGCCCATACATGATAGTTAAATGTAAGTGTAGGCTTCTGCGGTTGCTGTCACAGTCAGTGAAATTCTTCTGGGCTGTTGAGCTGTTGACCACATTTTCAATATACAAAATTTTCCGACGTTTCGGCCACAGTTACAAGTGGCCGGAACATCGGTTAGTCTTATATACCGACAATGCGGTCAACAGTCCACAAGAATTTCATTGGCAGATCGTATGAGCCTGGTTTCAAAATAGTCTTGTGAAGCGGGAAGCACTGCTCTAAAGGACGTCTACTTAGTAGGTAGAAAGAACCAATTTCAAGCGCCGAAAGTAGGAATGTACTACAGTCTCTTACCTACTGTTCCCGTAAGTTCCATGGGAGCAATGTTATACTAATCAGACCGCTCACAGAGGTGCTTAAGGAATCAATATTCCCGCGCTTCATAAGCGAATGGAAAGGGAAGTAGAGTCTACCCACTGCCTTTCACTTCGCAGTTGTCGGCAAAGTGTGCACGAAGATATGGATGTAGAAGTTAAGGATGTACCACACCCAAACAATTTAGGGGTTCAAAGTAACCCTCGAAATGAGACCAGTTTTTACTTACTACCCGACTAAAAGTTTCCGGACACCTATTAACGAACTTAATATGGGGTATGCCCACCCTTAACCTTGGTGAAAGATTTGTTGGGGACACTTTCACTGAGGCGTCTGAAAGTCTGTGGAGGAATGGAAGCCCACTCTTTCTCAACAGCCGAAATCAGAGAAGGCACTGATGTTGGACTCTGTGGTCGGAGTTGATGTCCATGTTCTACCTCATTTCTTACGACTAGATGCAACTAGTCATCGTCTCTTGTATTTTCCTTTAAAGTACGCGGTACGCAATGCTGTAAAACGTCTCGAATTCTTCCACATTTAGCGTTTTCTCAAGCGCGATCTGGGGATCACACCCCAATCATGAGAAACACCCCCGTACCGTAGCAACATCTATTCCATACTTCACTGTTGGCATTACACTTGAAAGCAGATAAATTTCTTCAGGAATTCGCCAAACCCAAATATTTCCATCGTATTTTCACAGGGTATGGTGTTACCCGTCATGTTACTCAAAATCACTTGTTTCCATTCATACACTATCCAGTGGCGTCGCTCTTCACGTCTCTTCAGCGTCACTTAGTACCCACTACCGAAATCTTTCGTAGAAATCAGTTGTGATCTCCAGACCAGTAACAGCGCACGCTGTTCCAAACACTTCTACAGGAATCCAATTAGTATAGTGGTTCCTGTACCATGTACATTTACGATTGGAATACTCTGGACGTTCGATGTATTGAGGCCTGAAGAAGACGTTAATGAGGCGTTAAAACTAGTAGCCTAAATTAAGTTTTCAAAAATAACGTCTGGTTCTATATATTTCTATAACAGCTCCATATTTTTATGATGATTAAAGGTTACAGAAATTTGTGCCTGATGACGAACTACTTGACCATTGTAGCCCATTCTTTTTGGCTCCTTATGCACAGTCTATCTGGATTGCTCGTAAAATTTTGGAACTTACTAATGATTCTTTGGGCTGGGTTCAAGAGATTTTTATAGCCACGTTCCACAGTGCTCAGCGGTCCTCGTCCGTCAGTATATGAGCTCCACCTAGTCTTTGTTTACCTGTGGTTGTCCCTCTCCATTTTCGTTTTACAAACACATCACCAACAGTCAACTTCAGCAGCTTCAGTATGATTGAAATGGTCCCGACCGACCCATTCTGTTGCTGTTTCTCTACTGACAACACAACACATCTCCCGTGATATCTAGTGACCAGTTCCGCATTTCATAGAAGTCTCCGTATACTTTCGATCACATACAACTTTAGAGCTTGGGATCCACAGCCCTTGGAATTCATGGTAAATTGAACTCTTGCGACAACCAACCATAGGATTTCTCATTACAAGTACAGTCTCCTACTATATATTCAGTCTCGGTTGATACTAGTTTGTTATTGTGCCTCATGCCCTGCACTGCTCGCCCCGATGTTCTGCCGGGTATTCTTCCTCTCTTCTTCATAGGCTTTGGTTCTGTGATTACGAATGTTGGGGCGTCTCCGTGTGTTAATCTATATGACACTACGTATCACCTGAGCGTGCTGTTTTAACACAGCGAAACCCGTCGTATAAGTAAATTATCAGTTAGCAGTTGTCTGCGTTTCTATTCAAGTTCATTTTATTTTTTATCAGTAAGTATGCGTCAGTTACTCTTTCGACAGATACTTAAATCGTAATGCATGCGACAGCATACGTACGTAATATGTTCCAAAACGCCTCGAATAAAGATGAGATTTTCCGGTGCTCATAATCGTGTTTTATTGGTGATGAAAGGGTAGGGTCAACTATTTTGGACAACCCTTGGGACAGGAACCATTTGTATACACAGTGGAAGGATCGTCTTACTGTCACTATCCTATAGCACAAGGTCAAAGTATGAATATTAGACACTTCCTCCTGCCTAGGAAAATGAAGCCAATGGGTTGGTTGTTTTTGCATCTTGTCTATGGTACCTTGATGGAACTTAAGGAGGCACCAGTAGTTCATGGGCGGTTCCTCGAGGCACCCCTCAAACAGAATTTTTAACTTTATTTTTGCTGTCACGAGCGGACCGAAATCCAGCCGGGGATTTGAAGACGGCTATACACAGCAAATAGCTGAAATTTTTGCTACGCATTCCTATAACCCCGTGAAAATTTTCTTCTTATCTTTATCCATTTCCGAGATATAGAGGTTCAAAGGTACCGTACATGTACACCTAAAACACGCACGTAAAATCCCATGTGAGGCGAAAACGTAGTTTATAAAGTGATCATAGCACGGAGAAATATACTGTAAAGCGTCTGGGAACCCCATTGTAACGATCCTGCCGGTATTCCCTAAGGCCAGCTGTATTAGGTCGCAATCTGTTCTTACTTTTCCAACAAACTTTCCGTACAGTTAATCTCATTAAATAATTCCTCCATTGATACTATGATGACAGTTTCAAGTGGGCATATCTATTGTGAAGGGGTCACAAATTATAATTTATTCAAACACTCAGTAAACATTAACACTTTTGATAACATTCAGCATTTCAATCCACGCGCCGCACTTTGCTATCTATCGTTTTCACACTGAAACTTAAGCAATGACCGATCGCGGCACGGGCACACTGTAAAGGCACTAAGGCCGCTACCGAGAAATGACGACGAATGCACTAGCCAAGCAGGGTCCAACTGCAACTGAAATGCTTCGCAACAATAACTTGTGTCCAGCGTATAGTCAATAAGCAAGGATTGACTTATACTGGTAGTCATGCCTACAACACGCTCAATGGAGAACTACATCGATGTAAATCATTAATAAACGGCAAATCCATTGCCTTGTGGGGACACTGTACCTTCACACCATGCGTTTAGTACTGAAACACATGCAAAACTGTTTTGCACGCAAAACCCTGCGTGAGATGTAAAATTTTTTTGCGTTATTTCAGTTTTGCATGAGTAAATTATCTAAATTTTACTGACTAATACACTTATTTTCATATGAGTAGATGCCTTGGAGCAACAGAGAAAAGAAGGAGATCACGGGAAAAATACTATCGGAGAACAAAAAAAAAAAAAAAAACGCGAATATGTTTGTTCCTGTTTCTTTAAAAGACTCTGAGTGAAAAGTAGGGTACCAGCTGCCTCATTCTACCTTCCTTACCGCTTTTAAATGTTTCCCAAACATTTTGGTATGCGGATATTTTCGCGCATTTTTATGCTGAGAGAGAAGGAGATAGTGGCTGTGGCAAAGAGACTGAAAAGTAATAAATACCGGAAGATAGTAGACATTGGTTGTGTTACAGAAAGGGCGAAGGAGACATTGGCAGTATGACAGAAGTAGAGGCACACAGGAGTAGTGGAACACAGCTGACAGTTATATGAATGTCCGAAAGAACAGACACCACGCATTCTTATAACTGATTAGTCTCGACGGGCAATAAATTCAGAGCAACGTACATTGACGTTAGACCTCCAGAGGGAATTTAAAATCAGCGAGCAGGGAAGACACGGACAAGGACTGTAGATAGGTGGTGGTAGGCGGGAGGGTCATCGGTGGAGCGTACAAAGATAGTCCCCGCATTTGCGGTAAACACTGTCTCTGGGTGGGGCAGTGGTTAATGCAAATGCCTACTTAGCAGCAGTTCCCAGATTGGAGACCTGGTCCGCAACACATTTTCACGCATCGCCACTGACTCCCGATGCTGCTGATATCATTAGTTCTCTCCATTTTCTCTCCTTTCTCCCCCTTTCCACCTCCAATTTACATAAAAGATGATAGTGAGAGAAGAGTGCTTAAAGAGTAAAGGAGACAGAGCCATTGGATGGGAAGAATAAAGAGAAAGAGAAAACAGAATTGGGTGAGAGCCAGTGATAATGAGAGGCACAGTATATGACAATGACAACTAGGAAGAGAGAGACAGTGACTGAGAGAAGAGACACCAACAGTGGGAAAGGAGGAATTATATACTATCAGTAAGAGAGAGCAAGAGGGAGACAGTGAATGTAAGAGAAGACAGAATGTCAGTCCTAAGGGCCCGGGTTCGATTCCCGGCTGGGTCGGAGATTTTCTCCGCTCAGGGTGGGTGTTGTCCTAATCATTATCATTTCATCTCCATCGACGCGCAAGTCGCCGAAGAGGCGTCAAATCGAAAGACTTGCACCTGGCGAACGGTCTGCCCGACGGGAGGCCCTAGACACACGACATTTACATTTTACGGGAGAAAATGACAGAGAGACGGAAAGAGATAATGACAATGTAAAACTTTGAACATAGCTGCTAAGGTTCAGTGACCGTGTCAGAATTATATTGTAACAAATAAGCCCTCGGTCACAAATATTAGGTCAAAATTGACCTGGTTTCGACCTAACTGTACTAAAACATTAGGTATATGGTACATTAATAAAATTAAAGTTTGTACTGACTCGAAAAGATGCAGTACTTACAAGTCACATATTAAAAAAGATCTAAGCCGGAAATGCGACGTCATGAATACTTGTGAGATGGCGAGCCGCTAAGGGCTGCTCGTACTGTGAACAAGGGTTGCAACAAGACTAACAACAACATCAGGAGACAAGAAAAATCGCATTCCAGTGAAGAGTGTTGCAGCCCACGCCCTCGTCGATGGACCTTGTGTATTTCTTGAATGTTCTCTTAATTTTAACTTGGATATAAATGACACTTTCTCACATGGAAATGGATGGTTCACCGTTGCCATAGTAAGAGGTGGTAGCGGAGTTTCTAGTGTACCTGGTCTTGAAAGTTTTAATGATAGAGATTAATTGCCTATCGTACCTATCATATGTTTGAAATTGGTAGTAAAGATTTTGGTAAATCAGCTTACGACTCAACATCTCCTCTTGTCTTGTATACTCGTAGCAAAAGAAAAATTAATCAAAATGAGTCTGTATTTATTTGGGTTAAAGGTAAAGGTGTATGTGAAATTTGTATCTGATTGTACTGTATATTTCCATAAATAAAGATCTGTAGCGTCAGCGACTAACCGGACAAGGGTACATCTAGAACCGGAGGCTCAAGGATGCAACAGTTTTGTTATATAAACACCCTTATCGCTTGGCGTTGGCGGCGCGCCAGCGGGGACGCGCACACATAGTCTTGTTGCAACCCTTGTTCACAGTACGAGCAGCCCTTAGCGGCTCGCCATCTCACAAGTGTTCATGACGTCGCCTTTCCGGCTTAGATCTTTTTTAATATGTGACTTGTAAGTACTGCATCTTTTCGAGTCAATACAAACTTTAATTTTATTAATGTACTGTATACCTAATGTTTTAGTACAGTTAGTCTAATTCTGAAGACGACGCTCATAGTAGCGTCGAAACCAGGTCAATTTTGACTTAATATTTGTGACCGAGGGCTTATTTGTTACAATATAATATTATAAAAAGAGAGAACATGTTCGCTTGCCAAAATTTTGGGAAAATTTTTAAAGCTGCTTCGGAAGTTAGAACACGGTATATGGTAACCAGGTTTTAGTCAGAGTCTTTCAAATAAACCAGAACATAATCGCATTGTTGGTGCTCCAACAGGAGCATTTTTCCGCTGGTTTCTGTTGTCTTTCTCTAGCTATCTCTTCTGTGAACGTAATTCTCTGAAACCCTGACAGCGTTGCCGGGCATTCCTGCCGTTCGTGATGTATACGGACGGTAGGTGCGAGCAGCGAGGTGGTCCCGGCGCCGGCGCTCGGAGTCTGCGAGCAGAGCGTGGCCGGCGCCGATCCCCTCCCCTCCCCCTTCTCGCCCCTCCTCCCCTTCCCTCTCCCCACCCCTCTGCTTCTCGGACAGCCGGGTCGTGCAGCGCGGCCCAGGGCTCCCACAAAGGGGCAGAGCGCGGCGCGGGCGCCCCCAATAAAATAAGGACCATTTACATGAGATATTTATTCACGAGCCGCGCCGCGCCGCGCCGGTAGCCGCCGACTCGACTCCGCGAGGAAGAGACCTCCAACGTCGAGCGCCCCCTCTGCCTCCCGCTCACCCGCCGGACCACACTCCGGAGCGCAGTCCGCGCCGTTTACGCATCGGCGCAGTTCCCAGGCTCACGCATCGGCGTGCGTCACCGTCTGCCGCGGCTCGCAGATGCGAACACGCGGGTTCTCTCGTTCTATGTCTCCGCCAGTATGTCGGGTGCTGATAGCTGCGCGGGAAAGGGGCATACAGGGTGTTTCGAAATCTGAGTCAAACGTCTACGGGTGACAGATCACGTCATGTGGAAAAACTTCTTTTATAAAAAAAGACATTTTGTCCGTGGAGCGCGTGATTCATTATTTTCTAAAATTTTTTTTGTTTATTTATAGACGCAATCGCATTCTTATGACACAGTCATAACCGGTTTCGGCCACACAATGACCATCTTCAGATTCTAAAGGCATGAACTTGTGTTCAGTGTATACCACCTTTAGAATCTGAAGATGGTCATTGTGTGGCCGAAACCGGTTGTGACTGTGTCATAAGAAAGCGATTGCGTCTATAAGTAAACAAAAAACATTTTACTTCTGTTAGAGGCATCTTGCATTACTGCTGCAACCTTTTCTTGGTGGAACTGATAGTCATATTAAAATTCGCTTCACTTCCAGGACAAATTAAAAGAAATACACTTGGGCCCACTGTCACAACCGGTTTCGGTCACACAATGACCATCTTCAGATTCTAAAGACATGTCCTTGTTAATGTTGATGGTGTGCCGTTATTTAGCATGATATCGGTGAACGTAGCTGTCTCATGCAGAGATGGCATTTTCCCATCAGATATAGTAAAGTTATTCAGTCGCTGCCTCACCACAACTTATTTTCAATAAAATAATGACTTTTATGTACAGACTAGCAGTCATCTTAGTCCGGCTGTAGCCAATTTGTTTATGGAGACCTCTGAATAACAGACGTTGCAGAGTGCCAGTAAAACACCAGCCAGGTGATGTCACTATGTCTATGATACTTCCGTAGTACAGACGCACGGTGCAGAGGAGTTGGATGCCTTCCTGATACATCTCAACAGCGGAGAATAATGACCAAATGTATGCGTCTGTTATCAAGCGAGAGGACGTGGCGTTGTGTCGTAGGGTATTTGGAAGAGCAATGCATACTGACCTTTAGCTTCATAAAGATGCTAACCATCGCTCTAGACAAGAGGAGATGTGTGATTAAAACCTTGCTAAACAGGGCGTACAAAATTTGTGAACCGATTTATTTGAAAGATGAGTTGAACATCGTAGAAACGCGCGGGGTAGCCGCGCTGTCTCAGGCGCCTTGCCACGGTTCGCGCGACTTCCCTCGTCGGAGGTTCGAGTCCTCCCTCAGGCATGGCTGTGTGTGTTTACCTTAGCGTAAGGCAGTTTTAGTTAGATTAAGTAGTGTGTAATCTTAGGGACCGATGACCTCAGCGGTTTGGTTCCATAGGAACTTACCACCACCACCATCTACGGTCAACATTCAGGAAGACTGGTTATTCTAACAATGAGATGGATCGATACTTATGGAGAGAATCAGGATCAGTGAGGAATAATGATCGCCCAAGGGGAAGGTTTTCCTTCCGTTAATTAATGAGATTATAGACCGCATTCAAAGTGTTGAACAAACAAAGTGTGGAAACTATCTTCAGGCCCACCAGGAAGATAAAGAAATGCTTAAGACTGGATAAAAGTATACGACATCCTTTGACTATAGCTGGTGTATATAAAATTCCTTGTAGTTGTGGACTGGTTTATATTGGTACCTCTACAACAAACATCTGGTTGAACACAAGAGGAATTGCCGTCTTGGACATACGGATAAATAGTCCTTAGCGGAGCATGTTTACCAAGTGGGTGATCATGAAATAAAATTCAGTGAGACGAGCGTCATATCGAAACATGCTACCGTGTATAAAGAGGTCACTGAGATTTATAAACACCGTAAAAATTTTAACAGAAAAGAGGAAGATGTTAAATGAGATGAAATTTAGGTGTCAACGTTGCACCGTAAGAATGACGACGAATTACCTTCAGACGAGAATGTTGGCGTTACCAGAGATAATCTCGCAGCAGACGTCATGTGCTGGACTGTGGTGCCCTCTGCATCACCTTTATAATCGGAACTCCCTCGAATTCTGGTTGCAGTTCACCGCTTTTCGCCCCATCAACCGGAAAGTTTACGTAAATATTTTTTGTTGTGTTTGCATGTGTGATCTTCTGTCTGTCTTCCACTGTAGCTGTTCGACTGCATAACCTGAAAAGGACAACTGTAGTGCAAGAGAGGCAGAAAATCACACATGCCAACATCACAAAAAATTATTCGAGTGCATTGTTTCGTGGCGATAGGTCCTGATAAAATTCTCTCAAGCTTCCAGCTGCGTCAAGTAGTTTAAAATCCATGAGTTTTCGGCCGAGTACTACTCAGCCATGGCTGCGACTACCGTTCTGTAGGGACGATGGCTGAGGAATACTTTGCCGAAAGCTTGTGGATTTTAAAACACTTGATGTGGCTGGACGCTCGAGACAATTTTATCATCACACAAAATAGTTACGTAAAAAAATGCAGTTGAAAATAAGAATAAATGATCGAAACTCGTTGTACTAATCATGACAAAATAATAACTGGTGTAGTTTTTCATTATTTAAATCATCAATGACAAAGTTGAAGGCTTTCCAAAAATATCGATTATAATGAATGAAACTAATTTGACAGTTGATTTTGAACGATAAAACCTTATCAGAGCCTCTAACATGAACTGAGAAAGATATCTTAGAAGCGAATTTAAAATGCGAGGGCTACACCTTTTCACACAGAGCAAAAGACTGGATTATAGACAACATACAAGACATATGCTCGCAACAGAGTTGTTATGCGCTGTTGATTCTCAGGCACATAACGAGAATACGCAGCCGGAGTAAAAATACAGCACACTTGAGGACTGTGTTCAGCGGCACCAGGCTATAAAATGTCCATAGGAAGGGTTTGCAGTGTTATTAGGTGATTTGTCACGGTGATCGGTGATCACATGGCGCTCAGGACATTGTCGGTGCACTCTCTGTTTTGACTTTGCAGGCAGTAAATGTGCAGAATTTAGAGATGAATAGTGTTTGCAACACTCATCATTCTAGGGTATAGTCAAGCCCCACCGACCGCCACGTACTAACAGCTTCAGCCATTTGAATGGGGTCGCTTTGTAGGCCTGCGGGAACCTGGACTGACAAGATGATGGATTGGCTGCATATGTTGGGCACAGTGCTTCGGTGCTGTGTCGCTGCTTTCAGTAGTGGCCTGAGGAACACCCGGTGACAAGGTTATGGACGTCTGCGTGGTACAGACGCACGTCATTATTGGCGTATTGTGCGAGCAGCGGTGGCCGACCGAACATCTAGGGAAAGGAACCCGGGCACATGTTGTACCTTCTGTGTCATCAGGGACCATTGGGAAGCGTCTGCTTGCAGCAGGACTACAATCACGTGTACCTCTAGCCGGACTACCACTGACACAATTTCTCCACCAAACATCGGTACTCTGGTGTCGTAAGTGTTGACTGGAGAAATGGTTCAAATGGCTCTGAGCACTATGGGACTTAACAGCTGTGGTCATCAGTCCCCTAGAACTCAGAACTACTTAAAACTAACTAACCTAAGGACATCACACACATCCATGCCCGAGGCAGGATTCGAACCTGCGACCGTAGCAGTCGCGCGGTTCCGGACTGCGCGCCTAGAACCGCGAGACCACCGCGGCCGGCGTTGACTGGAGAGTGGAATGGCGCCCCGTGGTCTTCATTGATGACAGTGGGTTCTGCCTGTATGCGAATGACGGACGTAATCGTGTACGCCATACACTTGGTGAACTGCCTACTCCAGAGTGAATTCGCCGACAACAAACAGATCCCATTCCAGGCATCATGCTGGATGGGAGAGAGGTTGTGGGTGGGGGGGGAGGGGGGTGGGGGGGGGGGTGGGGTGGGTGAGGAAGGCATCCGATACGAGCTCGCATTGGTGTTTATACAGGGTGAAGAGACACGTGCCCTTTACATAGCACAAACTACTAACCCCATGCTACTGCCATTTCTTTGACAAAAAGATGACGTGTTTTTTTAGTAATTACAGTGCACGACCACATGTGGTTGCTGCGACGCAAACAGCAAGAACACCGACTGAATATATATGGGACACGATGGAGCGGGAAGTTACTTGTTCTCCAGGGCCTTCAGGAACCATTGCCGAATCGCAACGAAAGGCAAGAAATGCTTGGGGCAGTTTATCGCAGGATGTTGTTCGGCTCCTTTACAATCGTTTGAATACACGTCTGCGTTCCCCTCAGAGACGAGGGATGGGGGTGAGGGAGGGGGGGCGTATACAGTGTTTGTTGATGCGACTAATTGGGAGCCCCTTACGGTGACATACATGTTTCATTCAGTCTTAATTTATTGTTATACACTCCTACAACGATGAACTGTCTACTACCTCACTTGCCCATAAAATCTTCTCGTCCTTGAGGACGTTGTAACTTTTTTTTCGGCAGTATACAAGAACACCTAGTAGTGCCAGGAAGCGTCAGTGAATGTTTTCTCTCTAACGAAAGTTGTTTCCCATGACGTGACCCATCATCCTCAGACGTTTGAAGCTAAGATTCTCAAACGCCCTATCAATTCAGTTGTATTTGCCTTGGCACATTTACACAATAAATCATTCTAGATACAATCTTACGTTTTGGCTCTGCAGTGCTGCTTCTTGCAACATTGTTAATACAGACAGGAATGCAGATGAGCTTCTGCAAAGTTCGTAAATGTACGAGACAAGCACTGCTAGAGTTCCGACATTTCTGGAAAGCGTTTGATAGAGTTTCCCACTGCAGACTGTTAACTAAAGACGGAGGACATAGAAGAGATTCTCAGAATCGTGAGTGGCTCGAAGGTTTTATAAGTAATAGGATCTAGTACATTATCCAGAACGACGAGTGTTCGTCAGAGACAGGAATATCGTCAAGAGTGCCCCAGGGATGACCGCTCGTATTCTCTGTAAACATAAGCGACCATGCTGATAGGATGAGCAGCTTTTCGCTGATGATGCTGTAGTGTACAGAAAACAGTCAACTGACTGTAGTAGCATACAGAGTGACTTGGACATAAAACCTATTTGGTGTGATGAATGGGAGCTCTCTCTATGTGTAGAGATTTGTACGTTTATACAGATGAGTAGGAGAAACGATTCCATGATCTTCGAGTACAATTACTAGTGATGTACTGCTTGACGCCGTGAATTCGATTAAATATCGACGTGTAATGTTGCAGAGTGATATGCAACCAAAGTAACATGTGAGGTACGTAGGAGAGAAGGCTAATGGTCGACTTCGTTATCCTGGAAGACTTCTAGAAAAGTGTTGATCGATAAAGGAGGCAGAGCACAGAACACTAGTGCGACCCATTCTTGAGTGCTGCTCTAGTATACGGGGTCCCCATCGTATTAAAGGAAGACAAGGAAGCAATTCAGATGAGTATTGTTAGATTTATTACCGGCAGGTTCGATCAGCACACATGTATTACGAAAATGTTCCTTGAACTGAAACTGGGATCCGTGAAGAGGAGACGATGTTGAGAAAATTTAGGAAGCTAGTATTTGAGGTTGGCTGCAAAGTGATTCTTATGCCGCCAACGTACATTCCGCGTAAGGACCGCGAAAACAAGACAAAAAAATTAGGGTTCCCACTGAGACATATGGACAGTCTGTTTTCCTCGCTCCTTTTGCGAATGGAAGAGGAAGCTGAATGATAAGTAGCAGTTTAAAGTACCCTCTGCCTTACACCGTATGGTGTTTTTGGTGTGTGTATGTACATGTAGATTCAGGCTCTAAGGGCAAGTGGGAAAGATCTCAACCAGTGAACGGCAAAAACTCGGGTTCAGCAGTTTTAATCTTTCAAGAAATTTCAATACTCAGTTCTTGTTGCAAAATTTATTCACAGTCTCCTTCCCAACCAACAGATTTTACTGCTGAACAGCGGTGTCAAATGGCCGTCTACCGACTACGGTAACTTACGTTATTAATTCTAACTTACCATTATTTCATGGTCAAGAACCTTTTTTCAGTCACAGTCCTCTGATTGACTTAATGCGGCTGGCAACGACTTCATATCCTGTGCCAGACTCTTCGATTCAGAGTAACAGAGTAGAATATCATTAGCTAAGAAAGAACAAAAAATGTAGAAGGCCTATCTGTTTTCGTATAAATTAAGTCTGTGGCTGCTGCTGTGTTCAAAGTAACTCTCCATGCAAGTCTGTCCAGTGCTCCTCATCCTTACATAGGTCCTGGAGTATACATTTACTCGAACCAGCGTACCGTCAAGCCTTGGTATTGCTTTACAATTTCTGTGCTGTACGCTTGCCACCATAACAAAATTAATTGCTCTTTTATGCCTCGGGAACATCTTTCTTCATACCACAGGGCCATGTTCTTTCATGCCCCAGTAACATGTTCTTAATATGTGTTACGCCAGTAGGTAATGTATCGAAATTGTTTATGTTCATGTACTTATTGTTTATTTAGCATTTTGATACTAAACTCACATTAAAAAAAGACAGAACACTTGAATGACGAGAGACATGAAGTTCATATTTACAGGACATTTAAATTATTATGTTCTGCAGAAATGATTATCATTTCAACCACGTCGGCCCGAATCATGCTCAACACAGACATCGTGGCGCTACGCCACCTATCGGTAAAATGCGCCTGAGGTTCTTGTCGTCGCTTTAAACCGAAGGTAATGGATCATTGTGTCTCGAGCAGACGTGCGGGATGCCTCGCAGACGTATGCGCGAACTGTACCGTCGAATCAGTGTGTTTGAAAGAGGGCGCACTATTGGCATGAAAGACTGTGTGTAGCCATCCGGGAAATTGCTGCTCGTGTGGGACGAAGTGTTTCGGCAGCGCAGCGGGTGTATGCAGTATCGTTCAAAGAAAGCAGTAGAAGAAGACGAGATGGGTCTGCCCGCAACACCCAGATCATTCCCGAGAAGATCGACACCTCATCTGAATGGCATTGCTGGACGGGTATGCGTCCTCCTCTGCTCTGACGCAACTGTGGAACAGTGTAACACATCATACACTATCAGGGCTGACAGTCCGTCCCCATTTATTACGGCATGGGTTAAGTGCGCGTCGTCCATTTCTCCGCCTACCATTGGCGTATGTGCAGAAACCTGCTAGACAGGAATGTTGTATGGATTGACCTCACTGGGGACAGAAATGACACAAGATAGTGTTTTCGGACGAATCCTGGTTCTGTTTGTTTGAAAATTATGGCCGCATTTGGGTTCGCCGCAGTCAAGGCGAGCGGCATCATAATGACTGCACAATACACACATGGCCATCCCAAGTCCTTATGGTATGGTGTGCTGTTGGGTACAACCACAAATCACAGATGGTGCACTGCGGTCGCAGGTTCGAATCCTGTCTCGGGCATGGATGTACGTGTTGTCCTTAGGTTAGTTAGGTTTTAGTATTTCTAAGTTCTAGGGGATTAGTGACCTCAGATGTAAAGTCCCATAGTGCTCAGAGGCGTTTGAACCATTTGAACAGATGGTGCATGTCCAGGGCACTGTGGCCAGTGTGACGCACGTGAATGACATCCTGCATCCCGTAGCCATATCCTTTCTGCAAAACTTTCCATACGTCATTTTTCAGCAAGACAATGCATGATCACATGTTTCTGCACGAACACACGCCTTCTTGGTGGCACCGGCCTTTAGCCCTGGTCCGCCAGATCACCAGACTTGTCGCCAATAGAGAATGTGTGGGATACGTTGAAACGACGAGCGCAATGCAGTGATCGAATGCCAACTTCCACAGATGAACTTTGGAACCAGGTGAATGCGGCTTGGATGGCTATGCCAGAGGACTATTCGCGCCTTACACGCTGGCTGAAATTGTAATCAGTTCTGCAGAACATATTAATGTAAGTGTCCTGTCAATGTGAAGGCCCTGTCTCTAGTCGTACAATGTTTTCTGCTTTTTGTGGACATGAATGCATTTTGATATTCCAAATACACTCCTGGAAATGGAAAAAAGAACACATTGACACCGGTGTGTCAGACCCACCATACTTGCTCCGGACACTGCGAGAGGGCTGTACAAGCAATGATCACACGCACGGCACAGCGGACACACCAGGAACCGCGGTGTTGGCCGTCGAATGGCGCTAGCTGCGCAGCATTTGTGCACCGCCGCCGTCAGTGTCAGCCAGTTTGCCGTGGCATACGGAGCTCCATCGCAGTCTTTAACACTGGTAGCATGCCGCGACAGCGTGGACGTGAACCGTATGTGCAGTTGACGGACTTTGAGCGAGGGCGTATAGTGGGCATGCGGGAGGCCGGGTGGACGTACCGCCGAATTGCTCAACACGTGGGGCGTGAGGTCTCCACAGTACATCGATGTTGTCGCCAGTGGTCGGCGGAAGGTGCACGTGCCCGTCGACCTGGGACCGGACCGCAGCGACGCACGGATGCACGCCAAGACCGTAGGATCCTACGCAGTGCCGTAGGGGACCGCACCGCCACTTCCCAGCAAATTAGGGACACTGTTGCTCCTAGGGTATCGGCGAGGACCATTCGCAACCGTCTCCATGAAGCTGGGCTACGGTCCCGCACACCGTTAGGCCGTCTTCCGCTCACGCCCCAACATCGTGCAGCCCGCCTCCAGTGGTGTCGCGACAGGCGTGAATGGAGGGACGAATGGAGACGTGTCGTCTTCAGCGATGAGAGTCGCTTCTGCCTTGGTGCCAATGATGGTCGTATGCGTGTTTGGCGCCGTGCAGGTGAGCGCCACAATCAGGACTGCATACGACCGAGGCACACAGGGCCAACACCCGGCATCATGGTGTGGGGAGCGATCTCCTACACTGGCCGTACACCACTGGTGATCGTCGAGGGGACACTGAATAGTGCACGGTACATCCAAACCGTCATCGAACCCATCGTTCTACCATTCCTAGACCGGCAAGGGAACTTGCTGTTCCAACAGGACAATGCACGTCCGCATGTGTTCCGTGCCACCCAACGTGCTCTAGAAGGTGTAAGTCAACTACCCCGGCCAGCAAGATCTCCGGATCTGTCCCCCATTGAGCATGTTTGGGACTGGATGAAGCGTCGTCTCACGCGGTCTGCACGTCCAGCACGAACGCTGGTCCAACTGAGGCGCCAGGTGGAAATGGCATGGCAAGCCGTTCCACAGGACTACATCCAGCATCTCTACGATCGTCTCCATGGGAGAATAGCAGCCTGCATTGCTGCGAAAGGTGGATATGCACTGTACTAGTGCCGACATTGTGCATGCTCTGTTGCCTGTGTCTATGTGCCTGTGGTTCTGCCAGTGTGATCATGTGATGTATCTGACCCCAGGAATGTGTCAATAAAGTTTCCCCTTCCTGGGACAATGAATTCACGGTGTTCTTATTTCAATTTCCAGGAGTGTAGTTACTGCTTCCGTCTTGGAGTTCCTCCTGCTTTTGAAGGTGGAGCTATTTTGAAAATGGAAGGAAGTGAACGAATCTGATGTATATGAAGATGTTATGTGTTCTTTCGGACATGTCACAGATGGTGCACTACGGTCAAAAGAACAAAAATGGTTCAATGGCTCTGAGCACTATGGGACTCAACTGCTGAGGTCATCAGTCCCCTAGAACTTAGAACTACTTAAACCTAACTAACCTAAGGACATCACACACATCCATGCCCGATGCAGGATTCGAACCTGCGACCGTAGCGGTCGCGCGGTTCCAGGCTGTAGCGACTAGAACCGCTCGGCCACTTCGGCCGGCGGTCAGAAGAACAGATAACATCTTCACACAGTTAAGGATAACCGGCCATTGACCTTCTTCTTCTGTGAAGATGCACACGCGTTGCCCGAACTCTTACGGGACTCGACAAGATTGTCTGCCGCGAGTAATGAGTGTAATGGGCAGGGGCACTACGAATGTAGTGTGCGGATATTAAGTTGGGAATGTGGGTCTCACGGGGAGCGTGCAAGGGATAAGTCCTTGCAGACGCTCTCTCCTCTGTGCCCTCGGTGATTCAGATGGATCTAGCCGGCACGGTAGCTCAGCGTTTTCGGTCAGAGGATTACGTACCCTCTGTAATAAAAAGACTGAGTTAATCGATCATCAACGAACTTCATTGGATGTCTTACGACGTCCGCCCCGAGCAGATACAACGAACAAAAGCGAACAAAGTCGAACAAAATGAGATTTAAAGAAAAAAAAAAGATGGTTAGAGCGTCTGCCATGTAAGCAGGAGATCCCGGGTTCGAGTCCCGGTCCTGGCACATAATTTCAACTGTCCCCGTTGATGTATATCAACGCCTGTCGGCAGCATAAGGTCTTGATTTAACTATCATTTCTTTCTGATGTATTGTCGAAAGTTTTAGACAATCATAAACCAAAGTTCCTACTGAGAATTAATATTTCTCTTCTCGGAGTGATCGCAATGACGAAAGAGTAAAACAGGTCCTCAGCTGTCTGTGATGCATTTTCAGTCAACAGCTGAAACGAACTGATAAAATGGTTCTGAGGACGAGTTGAGTGACAGCGACATCATTAGACCTGTAAAGAAACGTAAGGTGGCAGGCAGTGTTCTCGCGTGACTCCGACCAATAACGATGAAGGTGATTCCACTCTTCTGAATGATTCCTTTTCTAATAACGCGAAGTCTTTCGAGATGGTGACCAAGTTTCCGAACACTTTCGTGCACATTTGCACCGCAGGCAGCTGCTTTGGCTGTAATACTACTTCCGTAATATTTTGTGGCATTTTTATCTAGGTCTCAGAAGACACATCTATTATGGCCATGAAAGAAGACATTTCAGTTTCCTTGCTTTTAGTTAATGATTTCAGGGACAATGTCACTAACGATACGTGTTTATAGATCAGTTGTTTCATTAGTTAGTACACTGTTGAAATTATTTATATGTACACTGACGAGCAATTGAGTTAAAGATAACTGTGTTGCTAAAGCTGCTGTAACCACAGCGAATGGAACAGTTCGGGGCGTCACATTAGCTGAGCTGTCGTCGAACCGTGTAAATGTCTTTTTGTAACTTCCGCGTGCAGTAAAAGTAAGACGGGCTATACAAAACGCATTTATTCGCAGCAAAACCATGGGGGGCTGACGCTCGAGACGTCCCATCTCTGGGGTTGTGTATACAGAGAGAGCTTCTCCGGTGAGCACTTCTAGTTTGGGAAATTGGTTTGCGTGAGAGTAACTATCGTGTTGGTGTCAAATGTCGCCTTTTAATACCATATACTGCAGCACCGAACACAGGGTCTAGTGAATCCCTTGCAAATTGTGCTTAACGACAGCAACTGCTCAGCAGCTATTACGTTCTAAAAGAGTCTCCTAGACGTCGGATTAAGGCAACAGTTGGTGAGGAGCTGTAATATTCGAAAAGAACCTTCTGGGCTTATGATGTTCGCAGTTGATCACGTACGTCACTAAACAATGCCTGACGATCAGTGTTAGAGGTACACAAACAGTAATAATGTGAATCTTGAGACGTAGTTTGTTCTGTCACATATCAGTGTCGTTCATGCAGAATACAGGCAGAATTACAGTAACAATGTGATCTATTTACTGATTTTTGAATCTCTACAGCAGTTCGCACTTTATTTAGTTCAGTTAATACACTCACAGCATTAAAATAAATAATTATTTCTTACGTAGATAAACAAACTCAGTACTGAAATAGTAGAGCACTTGTCCGCGAAAGGCAGAGGTCCTGAGTTCGAGTCTCGGTCCGGCACAGAGTTTTAATCCGCCAGGAAGTTTCATATGAGCATACTCTCCACTGCAGAGCGAAAATTTCATTCTGAAAACTCAGCACATAACAAATCCAGAAGATCGCGCACGATTTCAACGCTCCTCTCCCACTGGATTCTTTTTCCTGATAGCTGCCACAAAATATTATATCAATCTGCAGAATATTCTTATGGATTCTCTTCAAAATTTCTTTGGTCCAGCTAGTGCTCTTCTTTCGCCTGGAGCTAAAGCCAAGAAATTCAAAGGCTATCAAGGTCTATCAAGGTCTATACACCCCTTTTTGTTGTCATCAGACTTACAGTACATAGGCTGTTGCAATATCACGGTGCTCTAGGGTAGCGTCATTGATTATTAATCAAAGAGTTCTGCGTTCCACGTTATAACGCTTCAAGTAATTAAACTTTGAAAAAGAATATCCAGCAATGATGGCCCAAGACTTGCAGTATATGGAGTAAACCTCATTCCACCAACGGCCACGTCAAACAGAGCGAAATACCAAAGAGAATTCAGGGCAACGTCTTGATTTGGGATGGGAAACTGCACTAAAAAGCAGAAGAATTAACAATGATCTACAGTATGATGATGCATTAAAGACACATAATATGTATTCACAAAACATATGCCTGTGACTTAAAGTGCCAAAAGATTCCGGATCAGTTGCCCATTCGGATCTCCTCGAGGCGCTGACAAGTGGGTAGTGACCCTGAGAAAAATACTGAGCAACGATCGAAAGAGTAACAGAACATTATTCGTAGAACGGGATGTCAGTAGTTCGAACGGGGTAGTGAAAATAGAAAGTCTGGAAAGGGAAATGCGAAAGCTCAATCTACATATGGAAGGCGTGGTAGTGATGTGAAAAAAAAGAAAAGAAGAATTTTTGGTCAGAAAAATACAGGGTAATATCAACACCAGCAGAAAACGATACAACGAGAGTAGGATTCTCTTTGAACACGAAGGTATGATGGGAGTGAGTAACTGTCAACAGTTCAGTGACAGGTTTGTTCTCATCGGAGTTGAGAGGAAACCAACGCCAACAACAACATCAAGTATACATGCCGAGAGGTAGAGAAAAACTTTGAGGATACTGAACGTGTAATTCACCATGTAATAGGAGACGATAATCTAATGATTACGGTGGATTGGAAGGCGTAGTAGGGAAAGGAATGGAACATGGAGTTACGGGAGAATTTGTGCTTGGCAGTGGGAATGAGAGACAGGAAGGACTAATTGAGGTCTGCAGTACATTTCTGATGGCAATACTGAATGCACTGTTCAGAAATCATAAAGTTAGTATTTAAAATAGAAAAAAAGTCGGAGATTTCGGAAGATTTCCTTCACTACATCACGATCAGGTAAAGATTCCAAAAGCAGGTGTTGGATTGTAAGGCGTACCCAGAAGCTTACGTAGACACAGAACCCTATTCAGCAGCGATGAAGGGTAGTCTGACGTTTAACAATCGTTTGGAAGAATCATTGTGGAAAGAAATAGGATACTGAAATACTAAGGAGTGATTAGAAGCGTTCCATTTGGCTGTGATAAAGACTAGCAGAGTAGGCAATCAGTTGAAGAGGAATAGACGTCTCCAAAGAGCGCAGTCACAGAAGATGGACAGACGTACATGGGTACAAGGAGGGTAATTGCCAAGAAACCTTGGATAACTAAACAAGTACTTCAACTTATCGAAGGAAAAAGGAAGTGCAAAAATGATCAGCGAAAGACTGGAATATAATAATACAAGCCAATAAGGAATAAAATGAATAGTGAGTGTGGGAAAGCCAAGGTAAACTGACTACAGGAAATATGCCAAAAACATCGGAATGGAAACAGTCACACAACACAATGAATCAGAGAGTCAAAATAACCTTTTGAAAAATTATAAGAAAGGACTTCATCAGAATGAGTCCCATGGGAATTGCACCGTTAAACTCAGAGGAAAAAGCTGGAGGATTACTTTTCTCATGACGGGATACAAAAAAATGTGGGAGTTAATATGGAAGACATCTGATATCCAGTACCGAAGTCAAACAGAGCTAACAGCCACCATCCTATGCAAAAGAATTCGGCCCTGCAAACTTTAACTAAGAGAGCCTACAGGATCAGTGATGAACACGACCTGCAAGCTGAACTACAGAACCTCAGGTCCAGTTTTGGAGCTAATGGCTACGACATGATGATGATACATTAAACCATGGCGCCGAAGGAAGAGGGCAACACGGAAATGCAGAACGTGGTACAGAACACCGTCGTGATACCATATGTACAAGGGGCTACTGAACGTCTGGGCAAAATTCTCCTTCGGGCTGGCATTAAGCCGAATTTTCGTAGCAACAACAAAATAAAATACGTTCTGGGCTCGACGAAAGATACAATTGACAAGTTTCATGCCGCCGGAGTTTATGAAATCTGGTGCGAATGTTGACTGGTATATGCAGGTGAGACTGGGCGTCCAATAAGCACAAGGTTAACTGAACACGACAGATGTATCCGCCTTAAACAATACAACAAATCAGCGGTGGCAGAACATAAGGAACAGTGCAGGATGAAGATTGAATTTCGAGATGCCCGCGAACTGGCGAAACAGCCGTTTAGTTTGAGGAGGAAGATTAGAGAGGCTATAGAAATAGCCAAGCGACCCGACAATATGAATAGAGAAGACGGGTACCGACTTCCAGCGTCTTGACTGCCAGCTTTGCGGAAGGGCAGCTCTCGCAGAGCAACAGGCACGCGGTAGGCCACAGCGGTGGAGGGTACACAGAGCGCTGACGCGGCCTAGTCGATACTAGGCAGTCTGTAAACAACGCTACTCTGTAGGCGCCGCTCAGTCTCCTATTCGCCGATTTCCACCAATGGAAAGCAGTAAAGGAAACTCCAACGAAAAACGCCCATTTCCACCAATGACAACACGAAATGCAAAGACCAATAAAATGAACTCCTAATACCCTTCCTCCTCACCCTCACATCCAATGACAGCAATGCTCCATAGTATATATGTATCCAAACTAGTGCCCATTCATTTTGGGAAGTGTTGCGAACGGCCATCATACTGTCGCTGGGTGTAATTTTTTGTCTCTTGCGAACAGAAACCAGACTGTCGCCATGTTTTTTAATTGTGTGTCCACTATGTTACTTGTCTGATTCCTGTGTATTTTATTAACATTGCCAACCCCTTTGCTTTCTGTTTTAACTTCCGCATTTTTCCGCTATTTTACACTTTAAGTCACCGTTTTATCGCCTGTTTTTCTTGTTTCTTTTCTTCTTCCGTTTTTATAAAAGTCTGTAGGCTGTAGAGCAGCGTACTAAGCTGCTGCCAGCCCGGCCCTTTGGGGTGAATTGAAAATCAATAAAGAAAAAAAAAATGCTCATTCAGCAGTTGGCAATACACCCTGAGGAAGGCGCCTTCCAACAGTCGCCGAAACGTCGGAATTTTACTGATGACAATGCGGCCTCAAACCCAGAAGAATTTTATTGACTACAATTTTGTACTTTAAGATGGAAATAATGTTATGTTGGCCACGATAGTTACGTAGGCAGCCAAAATACAACGGTAAAAGTATATAAACGAGGTTATTTCCGTAAAAGAATGAAAAATAATAGACTGACAATTAATTTGTTGTATAATGATAATATGATTATATTGATAATAGGTAGAGCTTTATTTTTTTACCTTGGTGCCAACATTTTGATGCTTGTGTAATACTGTACGAAGCAGTTATGAGAGGGAACTCACTGCGAGCAGTTCTGATTGGGAGGGGGTGGGGGGGTTAAGCGTGGGGAGAGCACATGGTAAATATATGTAATGTAAATATCATAGTGAAAACGATCATTTTTTCCATGCAAGGAAACACAGTCGTTAATTTCTACAATGACAGTCTAAGGATTCCACCACGTATGTTGCTTGATTAAAAACTAGTATCGCCTGGTATTTGACCAATTCTGCTGATGTCATAAAAAAACTGCGCATGACATAGTTAAAGACAAAAAAAGTCATGTACCTTAAAGCAATTCTTTAAAGTAAAACTGTGTCAGAAATTTTCGCCTCAGAATTGACCACAGCAAAGGCAGCTTTTCAGCTACGAATATTGCTGAAATAATTCTTTGATTTCTCTTTCATTGTTCGATAATGTGAAGTGAGTCCTTGATACAATGTGCTGAAAAATAAATTTTGTGTTAAGGGTGTCAAATTAACTTCACCCTTACAACAAGAGAATGTGAATAGCGTTGAAACTAGTAAAGCAACTTCAGATACGAAATGTTTTACGTTACAAAATGTGCACTGTAAATTCATGAAACCACAGTTATAAGTCCCAGAATTATTTGGAATCACAAATAGTGTACATTTAAACGCATCTATCTAAACAATAGTAGAATTATCATTATGAATGTCCACATTGTTATTGTTACTTAGTCTACTGAAAAACTGTTCTCCCTCTGGGTCTTTGTCTTTCAATCCGACTCGTTAGTGTTCTTCTTCGAGGCAAAGCCTAAAACAAATAGAGATTCCATATAATAAACGAAATCGTAGCTATTCAAAATGAAGAAACTGAAAATTAGGAACTTACTTCCAGTTTTGTAATTACGGCGGCAAATGAACACAAAGTTTGATCCGTTTTCTCTTAGACAAAAGGAAGCGGAAAAACGACGCCAATAAATAACGTTATACAGAATCTGAGTTGCGTCCGAAGACTTCGTTACTATTACTCGGACACTATATCGAGGCAGTCGGCAGCGATGCAAACAAACGAGGACTATGGCAGGCAGAGGGGGGAAGAGAGGTCAGAGGCGACGAGCCCACCACCCTCTTGCAGGGCAGCCAGCCTACACCCGTATTTCGCGCTTCAGCGAAAGCAGATCTGAAGCAGGGTGGTAGTGAATACCAAAACCGGTGAAGACATACACTAAAGAGCTAAAGGACCTCATACACCTGCCTAATATCGTGAAGGGCCCCCGCGAACGCGCAGATGTGCCGCAACACGAC
Organism: Schistocerca serialis cubense; assembly: GCF_023864345.2. NCBI lineage: Eukaryota > Metazoa > Arthropoda > Insecta > Orthoptera > Acrididae > Schistocerca > Schistocerca serialis. Next base: position 184,953,205 of record NC_064646.1, on the reverse strand, counting down.
GTGGCTTAGATTTGACTGATGTCTGAAGTAGTGCCGGAGGGAACTGACACCATGAATCCTGCAGGGCTGTCCATAAAACCGTAAGAGTACGAGGGGTAGGAGATCGTTTCTGAAGAGCACGTTGCAAGGCATCCCAGATATGCTCAACAATGTTCATGTCTGGAGAGTTTGGTGGCCAACGGAAGTGTTTAAACTCAGAAGAGTGTCGCTGGAGCCAGTCTGTAGCAAAATGGTTCAAATGGCCCTGATCACCATGGGACTTAACATCTCAGGTCATCAGTCCCCTAGACTTAAAACTACTTAAACCTAACTAACCTAAGGACATTACGCACATCCATGCCCGAGGCAGGATTCGAACCTGCGACCGTAGCAATCTCGCGGTTCCGGACTGAAGCGCCTAGAACAGCTCGGCCACCGATCTGTAGCAGTTCTGGACGTGTGGTGTGTCGCATTGCTCTACTGCTATTGCCCAAGTCCATCGGAACGCACAATTGACATGATTGGATGGAGGTGATCAGACAGGGTGCTTACGTGCGTGTCATCTGTCAGAGTCGTATCACTCCAACTGCACACGCCCCACACCATTACAGAGCCTCCACCAGCTTGACCTGTACGCTACTGACATGCAGGGTCCATGGATTCATAAGGTTGTCTCCGTACCCGTACACGTCCACCCGCTCGATACAATTTGAAATGAGGCTCTTCCGACCAGGTAACATGTTTCCAATCATCAACAGTCACATGTCGATGTTGACGGGCCCGTGCGAGGTGTACAGGTTTGTGTCGTGCAGTCATCAACGGTATACGTGCGGACCATCGGCTCCGAAAGCCCATTTCGATGATGTTTTGTTGAATGGTTCACACGGTGACACTTGTTGACGGGGCAGCATTGAAATCTAAAGCAATTTTCGGAAGGGCTGCACTTCTGTCACGCTGAACGATTCTGTTCAGTCGTCGTTGGCCCTGTTCTTGCAGGATCTTTTTCCAGCAGCAGCGATGTCGGAGATTTGATGTTTTACCAGATTCCTGATATTCGCGGTACACTCGTTAAGTGGTTGTGCGGGAAAATCCCCACTTCATCGCTCCCTCGGAGATGCTGTGTGCCATCGCTCGTGAGCAGTCTATAACGCCACGTTCAGACTCACTTAAATCTTGATGACCTACCAAATGGTTGAAATGGCTCTGAGCACTATGGGACTCAACTGCTGAGGTCATTAGTCCCCTAGAACTTAGAACTAGTTAAACCTAACTAACCTAAGGACATCAAAAACATCCATGCCCGAGGCAGGATTCGAACCTGCGACCGTAGCGGTCTTGCGGTTCCAGACTGCAGCGCCTTTAACCGCACGGCCACTTCGGCCGGCGATGGCCTGCCACTGTAGCAGCAGTAACCAATCAAACAACTGCGCCAGACATTTATTGTATTACATAGGCGTTGCCGACGGCAGCGCCGTATTCTGCTTGTCCACATATCGCTGTATTTGAATACGCACAACTATACCAGTTTCTTTGGCGCTCCAGTGGATATTGCTACAAAGTGCATAACACCTATCAGAAGTGATATAAATTACAGATAAGCACAATTTCTGATAGAAAGCCAAAGTAGTTAAATGTATACGACATATACAGATTGCATGAAACGGTTTGACAATTTATTATAGTCATTTCCACGAACTCTCTCCGCAGTGTCGGTACGCTGTGTCCGTGGGGGACGAGTTACCATGCTCCGCTGTGTCTCTATTACACGAGTCGTTTGGAGTCGTTAAAACGTATAACAATGTCGTCAACTGCAATTTCTGTTAGACTATCGCGCATCCTGCAATCATGCTCCGCCCGCTCACTTTTGTGCAGTAACCTTCCTAGCCGTTTGGAGTTAAACAATTGAGGGCATCGTCTGTCAGCTTCTTGAGATTCGTTGCAGACGTGTAGCCAAAGACTTTGCGTCCCTCACGTACCATTTAATATCAGCCCATGTTCGTTCAACTGCGTTCAGGTCGCAATTTTACGGCGGTACGGCTAACCCCGGTGTGGCCTGCACTCTTAGCCAGTTCGTCTGCTATATATATCTTTTCACTCGGTTTATTTGCCTGTACCAGAGCATACAGATCAGCCTTTCTGATGCTCTCATTGCATTTAACTTTGCTTTTCGCAGCCACTCTATCATCGCCATCTTTGAATAGTGCATTGGTGTGTTTTGTCCACTGCCTACAGTGATACGATGCATTGCCTATAATAGTGACAGAATTTGAGGGAAAATTTGACAGCACCATCTTCGAAAAACGTTTCTCGCAATTCTCAGAGTTCATTTTGGCATGATAGCCTCCATGCGTCGTTTTCGCCTATAGCTTCTGCTCAGCTTGCTACAAAAACCCGATTTTCGAGCCAAAACTTGCCATTATCACCCTTTTGGAGGCACTTCTACACGCCATAACACCCAATACATCTCGTGTCATCTGCCAGGATTTGTCGCATATCGGATTGCTGTTAATCCAAGACTTACCAAAGTAAAAAATATTTTGTTGAGCTTCCTAATGCTCCTCATGCGTGCAATAAATCGAGACCGCCAAAGAACAGCGTCACCAAGTTGTAGCAAGATATTTCGTTTGTTTAGTACGGATTTCCATAGGAATCCCATCGATTTTGGTGAAGTTTTTAATGAGGTACTGCTCTATCTCCAATTTTGTCTTCTCATGCAGCACTGGAAGATGTTTTGTCACGCTAGCAGATACTTCATGTTGTGTTTAGAACTCTGCGACCGTATTCCTTATATCTAATTTACTAAAGTCGTCGAGTCCTTCTTGAATATCACTGTGTCTTTTCATAAGAGAAACAAAATAGAAATAAGGTAATTTGAACCTAGCAGCGGCCTAGTTGGAAGCTTTATACGTCTACAGTACAAATTGGGACTAAAACTGACCTTTCCTTTCCTGGAGTACCAGGCGATTTCGCCTGGATGAGAGCTTGCAAACTTTCTAATCCTATCTAGGGTTGGTACATTTTTCCAGTGTAAGTGGGATGTCTATTGTATAGGAGATTTTTGCTTTCCTTTTCCACCCCGCGGCACTCCAGCACACTATGCATCATTTTATGAGCACCACTTCGTGCTACGGAACTCCCTTTACTTTTAGGGGTCGCGGGAGTTGTACTCGACCTCCGAAACAGACCTGGAGCAGTGCCTTCACTCATTTCGAAATAAAGGACGAGCAACAAACTTCGCACAACACAAAGCATAACCGGAGAACACACGAGGCATTCGGTAATGGGTGGCAGAGCCAGAGCAGTAAACGCGGTGGGACAGGCCCGACCTCTAACGGTAACTTCAGCAACCATAAATCAAAACACCCGCACCTATAACTGCCACGATAGTGTCAGATGAACGCTACGGCCGGAGGTTCGAATCCTGCCTCGGGCATGGATGTGTGTGTTGTCCTTGGGTTAGTTAGGTTTAAGTAGTTCTAAGTTCTAGGGGACTGATCACCACAGCAGTTAAGTCCCATAGTGCTCAGAGCCATTTGAACCATTTGTCAAATGAACACGATGTTTTGTTTTACACTGTTGACAACTTCAACGGCCTAGCAGATGTGACGTTGTAGCTGGCCGGTATATGTGTGTCATTGCAAACGAACCATCTGCAACATTCGAACGTGAACGTCCTTAGAATGCAATTTAAAGGAAAGTTGTTAGCTTCGTGTGTCATTTCTATCATAACACCTCATCGGCACACAGGGTAGCAGTGTGAGAGACAGAGGAAAACTTTTCTCATGCGTGTACGTGTACTTCCATTTGCCTCTCTTAATGGCTACGTACACAAACTAACTTTCGGATTATAGAATTTTCGCTGCCCTCCTTCTATAATTAATATTAAAAACCGGTACTTCAATTTTCGATACGCACGTATTAATATTATGATTTACTTTATTACGTTCCGCACGATTGGTCAGTTTCGGCCGTTTAGGACATTTTCAAGTGCTATAGGTACCAAAAACGTGTCGTAATATATCCGAGTATAAGTAGGAACATGGTAATTCCGAAAGCAAGAGCATACATGTGTAAAGGAATGGTTATCGCTGAGTGTGTTGCCACGTTCATAGACAGTGCATGTGAGCATTAAGAAAGTGATCAGATGTAGGTCTAGGCACGTGAAAATAGACTCAACGATGTGCTGTACTAAGTACGAGTAGTAATTCTGTTTTATACTTGACACTTGCACATGTATGTTCTCGCTTTCGGAACTACCATGTCCGCTGATTGTAGTTGGACACATTACATGCAGTTGATACCTGTAGCACTTAAGCTTAAAGTGGCCATTGGTGTGAAAAATAGTAAAGTAAACACATGTTAATTAAGTAACAGCCGAGGTGGAGCCATGTTTGTGTTCTTTAACACATAGTAAAAAGTTATGTAATTCGATTGTGTGTTATTCGTGAGGGTTAACACTTTTAAAGATATGTGGATGAACTTTTGTCTGAAAATATCTTAAACGGAATGAATAGGAGATTCCGAAACCTACATTTTGATTTTTAGGACAAGAATTCGAAGCTTAATATTCAGTCTTGCACGTATCCAAGCCAAAGCCTAGATCTAGGCTATCAGTTATGACTTTAACTTCAAGAATGTTGCAGAAAAAGGAACAGGGAGCTGTCAGCAAATTATTGAGCTATTTTTTCTTTCGATGATGAAATTTGCAGACAAGCGTCACATTACTTACCCAGTTTTTAGAGAGAAGAGAAGGCTTGTTGTAGCAGACAGAGCCTCACACGCGTACCTGTGTTCACTATGTGTCGTAGGCAGCAGGGATTAGCCTTGATCGGTCCAGTAACACTGCCTTCATACACTCGAAGCCTAGAATAAGGTCGCCTAGACTAATGAGTCGCGATAAGAGTTGGTTCGCACTGAGAGAAGACTACGACAATGCCGAAAAGTACATGAGTCAATTTATCCCTCTTGTCATCTGAACACCGTCGAGACAAGCATTCGCGACTGGGGATTCCTTACATGCGATGGAATGGAGCTCTTGATAAGTCTGCCATTACGTCACCGGCGACCTATACAGGGCACTACTGTTGTCTTACGATGTTTGTTTGTTGCTATAAGGAGATCAAATTGTACTCTGCTCATTGCACCTACAATTTACACGTAACGTATGTGGCATATTGCATCTTATGCATTGTAGCTTACTCACTGCATAATGGAGACTGCGTATTGGTCGTGGCACTTTGCACGTTGGAGGTTACACATTGCACGTTACTCATATGTTGCACATAGTACATACTAGTTTGTACATTGCATATTGCATATAGTCCTTGCACTTTACGTGTTGCACCTCGCACAATCCAAGCTGCACCTTGTACATTTTCTAGGATCACACTTCCTCCCAGACCGCTTAAACATGATTAACACCAGAAGGAAAGTCTCTGTTGGCAGTATTCCCGTGAAGAGTTCTTTAACCGAAACGTGACGTTACGTACTTACGTTGAATTTTAGTAAAATATTCTTTCTTACTTTGACTGCATGGTTTCCAGGGTTCGTCAATGTCATCCTCTACACTCTTCCTGGCTGCCGCCATTTATGAGTAATGGTTCAGTCTGCTACAACACTTTTGCAGGCAATTTAAAATTTCGTAAGGCTTACTCAAGAGGTCAAAATAAAAATTATATGTTACGAATCGTCTCTAGCTGTCCAATTTTAGATGCTGCAAATGATCTCTGAATTGATTTTTGATGTCTCTGCACCTGTCTTTTTTGGGAACTCATTTGTTATCAGTTACATGTTCCATCCCATCTGATCTCTGTTCTTGATCTCTCCAGAGTCTCGTTTCATGGTAGTTACAAAATCCATATCATCTGTATTAACACTAATTTTGTGGCTTTCGCCGCGGCCTGTGATGCATAATACGTTCCTGACCTTTCGTGTTTGTGTGTTAGCGACACTCACCGGGTTCGGACAGAGGAAAAATGAAGTGATAGGGAGCTGGTTGGGGAGTCCAAAGTTACTGCAACCATAAAATAAAGTCAACTAGAACTCCGATTTATTAACACAGAAAATTAATCCTTTTACAATTAGAAAATACGCAGTTAAATATTGACAGATTATTCAAGAACATCAACTGATAATACTTAGCAAGTGCTCTAACGGCTTAAGACCCATTGAAAATCGTCTTTCACCGTGAAGCCAAAATAATTTTAAGTATTAAGCAGTAGTAACACAAATGGCAGATGAAAAGTTGCAGGTCAAGACCAGTCATATAACTGTTCTTAGCAATTGTGCAAACGCCTTAAGGCTCAATGAAAAGCGTCTTCCACGGCAAGACCAAAATAATTTAAAATATTAAGTAGTAGCAAATACAAATGTTTGACAAGAAGAAACAGATGAAAAACATTAATTTATGAAATCAGTAACTACAGTTATCAGATACAGAAACGGTCTAAGTCCCAATGAAAAAATGCTAATCATAAAAACGCAAAACAAAATTTTAAAGTACTAAAATAATAAATACAAAAAACTTCAATATTAATTTACGGGATAACTGAATTAACGGCCATGCACAGACTTTACAATTCTCTGTAAGTCCATCATTATACAGGATGTTTGCGGGACCTCGGCTCTTTAACACAAATGTCTAATAAAAACCATCTCCAGCCGTCTACATTTCCAATTTTGTTTTATTTTTTCTACCAGTTTCGGCGACGCTCTACGCCATCTTCGGGGCCCCGAACCGATATGTAGGCAGAATTTCACCTCTTGTACAGTCGAAGTAGGGGCATACAATCACTGCTATCCGTAGGGTTCCTTTTAAAAACACGATTCCTTCGTTCATTCGTTGGAGACAATTGGTGAAGGTGCTTTGGGATTTGCTTGAAATTTGTTGGAACACAGAAGCCCACAAGTATCTGTACAGTGGACTCTACGGCACAAAGACCAAGCGAACAGTAAGCAGAACTTATACTAAAGGTCGCCTCTAGGCAGTGTTGCTTAGAGTTACAAGAAGGAGGAGGCTGAACTTAAAAGAAACCATTTACAGCAAACTACATGCAATTTAAATAATTGTGAAATGTGAGGCAAAAGCTTAACAACAGGAGTAACAGGTAAGCAAATAACGGCAGTAGCTGGTCAAATACACAGACAGGATTGGCAAGACCCAGCGGGCAGCATGGTAAATAAATAAATAATAAACTAATTATCACACAGGTGACTAGTTCAAAAAAACAGTATATGACAAATAATACAGGCAAGGTGTATTCAGCTGGTACCTTTTCCATAGACGTGTTAGAAAGTATGTTTGCTGAACGTCACTTGAACAGCTAAGAAATACAGTAAGGTTCCTGATACACAACACGTTAGTGATGGGTAATCTGTCTTGTAACTAACACATAGAAGCAGCATTAAACACCATTCTAGTTAACTTTAACGCCAATGCGTAATATAAGCTCGACTAGTACTGATAGCATTAGAAAAGTATACTAACATGAAGTCAATTGTTCAAGCATTAAGCTCAAAGCACTGTTTGAATGAAATTACGGATCCATCAAAAGGCCGATGAACATTGAATAAACTCTACATAAGCTGCTAAATACTAGATAGTGTGTAAGACAGGTAGAATGTAGTTAATTTTAACAGTAATTGCCTTGAACACTGCTTCAATAAAATACAAAACACATAAACAAAACTGACAAACATGTCGTGAAAGGAACATGACAGGTAAACTTCAAAATCGAGTAACGAAAAGCAATTCTTGTGCATACTGTACGCCAGCCGTCAGAAACGTGTGGCGTTGACAGCAAAATTTTAAATTTAATATATGTTCGCCACAAACCGCGAGTACGTATCCAGAGTCACAAAAGGGCGCTTACATTTCACAACAGCAGCCCTGAGTAATGGCACAAATATAAAGTAGACCGGAAAGGAAGGAACCACGATTCAGTTATTCAAACAAAAGTTAGACCAAAATCAACGCCTGTCACAAAAAGACCTCGCCATAATCCGCACTATGGGCTGGCAACACGTGCGAGCAGACTCACTTGCTTTATGGTCGAGCAGATGACAGTTAAATGTAACAGGCGTGATGGCGTCGATGACACTCCATAGGTTAGACCGTCACTACCTACTACAGTGTTCGGCCCAGCAGAGTACTCACACTTCGTCAGTGAACCCGTATCTCCAACTGTCCGCATTGCTGTGCAACTCTACATCGGCGTCCGACGATGCTACGCGCGTTCTCTTCCTGTCAAGCGTCCTCTGATCTCCCAGCAAGCGGCCAGAGACAACCGCAGGACGTATACAATAGATACCAGAATACCAAAGAAATGGCGCCGACAGACTGAGAAAACATTTTTCAGTTAGTTGCCGTCGGATTCCCTTATAACATCTCGTTTGCTGTGTTCAAAGGTTCAAATGGCTCTGAGCACTATGGGACTTAACATCTCAGGTCATCAGTCCCCTAGAACTTAGAACTACTTAAACCTAACTAACCTAAGGACATCACACACATCCATGCCCGAGGCAGGATTCGAACCTGCGACCGTAGCGGTCTCGCGGTTCCAGACTATAGCGCCTAGAACCGCTCGGCCACCAGCGGCCGGCGTTTGCTGTGTGGTTTCACAAATCGCAACAGGCAACGGGAAACTATTTTGATGTGCTCACATGTCGAGAGGCATCTTTTTAACTTCCGAGTTTCTTACACATCTGTGTACATATCCCTTAACTATAGAATGTCTGTGTTGTACCGTACCCTGGGCCTCTCTCCATATGCTGGACGATTTTCGCTTGTACTTGCCGTATGATCCTCTAACTTTATAGCACTGTACATCTGTCGAATCGCCTCTCACGATAATTCCATCAACGGAACTTCAGAAGACTCATTGTTGATCTTGAGCGGTGCTGAGGAGTTGGGTTGGGTTGTTTGGGGGAAGAGACCAAACAGCGAGGTCATCGGTCTCATCGGATTAGGGAAGGAAGTCGGCCATGCCCTTTCAAGGGAACCATCCCGGCATTTGCCTGGAGCGATTTAGGGAAATCACGGAAAACCTAAATCAGGATGGCCGGACGCGGGATTGAACCGTCGTCCTCTCGAATGCGAATCCAGTGTGCTAGCCACTGTGCCACCTCGCTCGGTGCTGAGGAGTAATACCTGTATATGGTCATGAGTGTTATCACGGTTTGCAGTGTAGACAAAAGGATCGTAAAAATGGTGCTGGAAATGATTACACCTGGCAAATGGTATGGTGTTATCATGAAATTGATGAGCGCAATAAGAAAGTAAAGAAGGCGTCTGAAAGTTCCTGACAGAGTCGCATTGTGTGGCACACTAGGACTCAAACTGAGACCCTTGGCTCTCAGGAGCAAGTGCTCTACCGACTGATCTCTCCCAGCGGGACTCACGAGCCGCCATTACAGCTTTACTCCCGACAGTACCTCATCTCCTACGTTCCAAACATCACTAAAGTTTTCCAGCATACCTTGCAGGACTAGCACTCCTGGAAGAAGGGACACTGCTGAAACATGGCTTAAGCAAAACCTGTGGTATTGTTTCCAGAATGAAATTTTACGCCGTAGCGAAGTATGAGCTGATCTGAAAACTCTTGATATATTTAACTTTTATGGTGGAGAAGGTCTCGAAGCTGGGAACTTTGCCATTCGTGGGCAAGTGTTCTACCGACCGAGCGGTACAAGCACGACTCTCAACCCGACCTCACGGCAAAAGAAAGAAAGTAAGGAAGGAAGCCGAAACTTCCTGACAGATTGGAACTGTGTGCTGGACCGGGACTCAGATTGGACCTATGCCTCTCACGGGCTACTGCTTCACCGACTGATCTATACCAGCACGATTCACGATCCACCATCACAGCTCTACTTCCCCCAGCACATAACCCCGTACTTCCCAAACGTCGTAGAGCCCCTATCCGGCAGAATTTCAATCTGCCAGTAAGTTACAAAACAACGCAAAGTCCGTTGCAGCGTGAAAATTAATTCGGGAATGGATAGAGGTTGTTTCGACGATGTCAGTGCTATTAGACACGGAGCACTCAACGGTTTGCGCAAGGATGGGGAAAAACCTGGAATGACACAAATTAAATAAGCATTCCGGATTTTACCTCAGGTGATCTAGGAGGGACACGGGAAGCCAAAAGCACCATTTCTGGGTTGCAAATCTGAACTCAAATCCTCCAGAATGTGGATACGGAAATGTAAATGCCGTGCTCGGAAAAAAATTGGGATTCATACAACCTTTCATGCAATGCCATTGATAAGCACAAAAATAAGACGATGCGACACAAATGTTGAGCAAAAGCAGATAAAGTGTTATTTCTAAATTCAGAAACGAGTATTCTGCTGGTGATAAGGAATATCATTTCTCTCGTACTACAGCCACGAACGAAAATGGTCATCCGATTCGAATTTAGCGTGAATCAGGTACCCATCGTTACCTGACAGTAATAGGGGTGTGTCAAAGTTAGTCAGATGAGTCGACACACGGTGGTGGCCAAATCTGCAGAAGAAAATAAGCTAATGGGACAAAATACTAGTTACCTCTTGAAAAGGGCTTGCTTGTCGCTTTAGGACAATACAGAACTGGTACCAGGAGGCTACGTGACCTTCCTCTGCAGATGTACATCATGTTACAAAACGATACTGACAAACTTCGATGGATTGTAGAGGGTGTTGATAAGAACAAATTGACGATAGGAACACATGTTTGGAAACGTCATCAGGAGACGTTACAGAGCGTAGAAGTTCTAGGCGCCGGCGCCTGCTGGTAGGCCACCCCTTCGGCAGCAAACCTGACTTTGTACGCTGATGACCGTTGGCGGAACACCTCACAATGCTTGGTGTTATTCAGCGATCGCAACTGATTGCTACGATCGCCAGAGGAGAAGAAGGAGCCAGTTGATACTTAGAAAGCCTCAAGACACGTAGACAGCTTATAACTTTAATACCTGTCTTATTACAACTAAACTAAACTCCACCCGAACAGCCCATAAAGGCCCAACGGTACCGACCGGCCGCCGTGTCATCCTCAGCCGATAGGCGTCGCTGGATGCAGATGTGAATGGACATGTGGTCAGCACGCTGCTCTCCCGGCCGTATGTCAGTTTACGAGATCGGAGACGCTACTTCTTAATCAAACAGCTCCTCACTTTGCCTCACAAGGGCTGAGTGCACCCCGCTTGCCCACAGCGCTCGGCGGACCTGATAGTCACCCATCCAAGGTCTAGCCCAGGCCGACAGTGCGTAACTTCGGCGATCTGACGGGAATCGGTGATATCACTGCGGCAAGGTATCTTTAACGTCAGATTATACCTTTGATGAGTAGATTTTGACAGCTTTTTAAATTTATAAATTCGGTCGCTAATTATATGAAATAGTGAAAATAAAATTTTTGTTACCCGCGGGAGCCGTTAGACAGGCAACTTGCAACTGGGAGTTGGTGGCAGGGTGACAGTTTTAGCCGTTTACTAATGTAACCGATCCAGTCACGTTAACGTGACTAGCTTTTGTGGTCGACATCAACGTGCAACTACCACTAACAGACGGTAGGTGGCAATGCTAACAGTGGAGGTTGTATAAAGCGTGTTGTGGAGACGTGAATAACAGCGCAGTCATTGTCGTAATTCGGTTCAAATGGTTCAAATGGCTCTGAGCACTATGTGACTTAACTTGTGAGGTCATCAGTCGCCTAGAACTTAGAACTAATTAAACCTAACTAACCTAAGGACATCACACACATCCATGCCCGAGACAGCGGGCGCTCGGTTCCAGGCTGCAGCGCCTAGAACCGCACGGCCTCGTAATTCGGAAAGGCATAGATTTATCTGATGTCCAAAAGAGGACGATCGTTGGCTTTCAGGCCAAAGGTAGAACCATTTTCGAAATGTCTAAGTTTGTAAACCATTCGCGAGTGGCCGTGGTTAAAGTACACGGTGCAAGGCAAAAAGGCGCTTTCCAAAAGCAGCTCTGAGGCAAATGTGGTGCACCGCAGGGGTGAACGGCAGCTGCGGACATGTGTACGGGTGAACTGAAGTGCAACTGTTGAGTAACTGGCCGCCCAGATGAACCAAGTGGATACCAAAAGTGTCTCCTCAATGACCGTTCAGCAAAGGTTGCTGTATATGGGCCTCTGCAGCAGGTATCTGCACCCATGCTGACTGCTGGCCGTCGGCGGCGAAGGCTGGAATTTTCAGTCCAGTACCGAAAATGGACGTCCACTCAGCTGCAACAGGTGGCCTGTAACTTTTATGCTCTATCGGACAGATAGCCGTTGACGTTTAGGGCCCTGCAACCATCAGGTCCAGGCCGAAAGAGGGAGTGCTATGATCAAGGGGAATATTTTCGTGGCCTTGTCGTCACTCTGGTGGTGCAAGGAATCAACACAAGTTTGCATCTTTCCTTGGGGACCTTGTCCAACCTTACATGACTGTTTTTCCTCGGCATGATGGCACCTACCAGCACGACAAGGCAACTTGTCACACAGTTTTTAGTTTACGTGCTGGTATCGAAGAGCAAAGAATGAGTTTACCGTATTCCCCTGACCACCAACCCCCAGGATTTAAGCCTCGGTCTGTGGGACCACCTACATCGAGCTTTTCGCACCATGGGTCCTCAACTGGAAAACCTAGAGCAGCTGGCCACGGCACTAGAGCTGGCATGGCTCCACATCCCTGTTGGTATCCGCCAGAACCTCATTGACTCTCTTCCTGCACGTCAGCGCTGCAAAAGGTGGTTATTCAAGCTTTTGACTGATGTCCACATTGATGTCACCGGACCGTGTAAATGGTGCAAGGCGTCACATGGACTGACGACCGATGAGGCGTTTAACTGGCAATGTTTGGAGGATGCTGTTCACAACTGTGGTGGTTCTGACATGTTCCAGGAGAGTATCTTGTACCATGACTTGCCCTCCCCCCTCCCCTCACTAATGTTCCAGGAGTGTGTCTTGTACTATGACTTGGGTCCACTCACTGATGTTCCGTGAGTATGGAACATGAACCTTATTTGAACATTCTCGGTGACGAAGTGTTAGCCTTTTTTCTAAGTCTTCATCATGAATGTACTGTGGACATTCCTCTTGTCTTACAAGATGACAGCAGCAGTGTTCGGAGGACTCAGAGCAGAGGTACACTCCTGGAAATTGAAATAAGAACACCGTGAATTCATTGTCCCAGGAAGGGGAAACTTTATTGACACATTCCTGGGGCCAGATACATCACATGATCACACTGACAGAACCACAGGCACATAGACACAGGCAACAGAGCATGCACAATGTCGGCACTAGTACAGTGTATATCCACCTTTCGCAGCAATGCAGGCTGCTATTCTCCCATGGAGACGATCGTAGAGATACTGGATTTAGTCCTGTGGAACGGCTTGCCATGCCATTTCCACCTGGCGCCTCAGTTGGACCAGTGTTCGTGCTGGACGTGCAGACCGCGTGAGACGACGCTTCATCCAGTTCCAAACATGCTCAATGGGGGACAGATCCGGAGATCTTGCTGGCCAGGGAAGTTGACTTACACCTTCTAGAGCACGTTGGGTGGCACGGGATACATGCGGACGTGCATTATCCTGTTGGAACAGCAAGTTCCCTTGCCGGTCTAGGAATGGTAGAACGATGGGTTCGATGACGGTTTGGATGTACCGTGCACTATTCAGTGTCCCCTCGACGATCACCAGTGGTGTACGGCCAGTGTAGGAGATCGCTCCCCACACCATGATGCCGGGTGTTGGCCCTGTGTGCCTCGGTCGTATGCAGTCCTGATTGTGGCGCTCACCTGCACGGCGCCAAACACGCATACGGCCATCATTGGCACCAAGGCAGAAGCGACTCTCATCGCTGAAGACGACACGTCTCCATTCGTCCCTCCATTCAAGCCTGTCGCGACACCACTGGAGGCGGGCTGCACGATGTTGGGGCGTGAGCGGAAGACGGCCTAACGGTGTGCGGGACCGTAGCCCAGCTTCATGGAGACGGTTGCGAATGGTCCTCGGCGATACCCCAGGAGCAACAGTGTCCCTAATTTGCTGGGAAGTGGCGGTGCGGTCCCCTACGGCACTGCGTAGGATCCTACGGTCTTGGCGTGCATCCGTGCGTCGCTGCGGTCCGGTCCCAGGTCGACGGGCACGTGCACCTTCCGCCGACCACTGGCGACAACATCGATGTACTGTGGAGACCTCACGCCCCACGTGTTGAGCAATTCGGCGGTACGTCCACCCGGCCTCCCGCATGCCCACTATACGCCCTCGCTCAAAGTCCGTCAACTGCACATACGGTTCACGTCCACGCTGTCGCGGCATGCTACCAGTGTTAAAGACTGCGATGGAGCTCCGTATGCCACGGCAAACTGGCTGACACTGACGGCGGCGGTGCACAAATGCTGCGCAGCTAGCGCCATTCGACGGCCAACACCGCGGTTCCTGGTGTGTCCGCTGTGTCGTGCGTGTGATCATTGCTTGTACAGCCTTCTCGCAGTGTCCGGAGCAAGTATGGTGGGTCTGACACACCGGTGTCAACGTGTTCTTTTTTCCACTTCCAGGAGTGTATGTTATTAGTCCAACACTCACACATCGTGTCGATCTAAATCGCTGGTCACCGCACTTTTTGCACAGCGGGTAAAAATTTTGCACTATACGAGTACTTGCAAGCCAGAATGAAAACTATGAGAAAAAAGAAGAAACACTAAATTGAGCATTCCGTGTCAGACATGGGTGAGTGGCATGCAATGCGCCAGCGAAAGGACAACCACCACATTTATTTACTAAAAAGGTTGCCAGTTAGGCGACGTTAGCAAAAAAATAGTCACATGAGACCTAGTGTTTACATTTTTGGGTCTCACAAACGAAGCAGAAAAATACAGTGAGATTTAGAAAACTGACGTTTGGCTTTCAAGATATCATAAATGTTTGGTTTGATATTGCTACATACAATCAAGAGAATTGGTTTCAAATTATTGTCAGTGATACTCATTCGATGTGCTGACTTAACATATCCCATTTCTGGAAACGTTTGCGGGGAAATGTTTGCTGGGAGACATAAGTTGTTTCAAACACTGATGACATACCATGGGCAAATTCCCCTTCTCTGTTCTTCTATTTGAAAAAGACATTTGACTGATTGCTTATCAGTGTGCTCCAACTACAGCTCATCTGGAAAATCATCAAGTTTACAATCAAACGGCCTGTGGTACAGAAGGGTATTCTCAGTTCTGGCAAGATCTGAAAATTTTATCAACTGCAAGTCATGTTTTATTTATTTATTTATTTATTTTGGAAAAGTAAGGCTGTCTCCTTCGGGGATTGTAGCACAGAACGCTTTGAAACAGTGAAATTGAGGTAAGTTTTCTCCTTCCAGTTGTGTTTAGCAATGGCAATTTACTCAAAAATCCTTCGACGGGTCTGCAGAGACCACAGACGAGGTTATCTTTACCTCGAAGATTTTAGCCCAGTTCATTCACGCGGGATGTGATGTCGATCAAAACTGACAACTTTGACAGCCAGGTAGGATCTGATATCTGTGGATCTACTCTACTTTTACAGTGAGAAAAAATTTATATCGTTTCGGATACTGTAAAAACTAAACAGGAAGTTATCTCAACTGAGCCACCTGAATACTGTGTGGTACGACAAGTCATAGAAGTCAGAAAATTTTTTTCTTGAAAACCACAGAACTATCGGTAACTGAGTGCATGTCTCCGAATGAAGTTCGCAGCAGAAAAGACCCGTTTCAGTATACAAGAAATATCTAAGTCTTTCCCACAGAGTGCTTGCTGATGTATGATGCAGTATATGAACAGAGCGCATGGATTTTGAAAATTTTCCGCTGGCCACTGTGGCCGAGTGGTTCTACGCGCTTCAGTCCAGAACCGCGCTGCTGCTACGGTCGCAGGTTCGAATCCTGCCTCGGGCATGGCTGTGTGTGATGTCCTTAGGTTAGACAGGTTTAAGTAGTTCTAAGTCTAGGGGACTGATGACCTCAGATGTAAAGTCCCATAGTGCTTAGAGCCATTTGAACAATTTTTTGAATATTTTCCAACTGAATCATGATAATTGAAATTAGTAAATTTAAGGCACATAGCAGCTAGGAGGTCTCCGCACATGTGAAGATCTTCTGATATTGTAACATAATACTTTCATTTATATTATATTACAACGTCTAGTGTCGCATATATTTTCTCATGCAAATTACAGTACCGCCTGCGGGCTGGATGAACTGATATAGCAAGCCGGCTGTGAACCCTGGTTCGTAGTGTGGTGAGTCTGCTCTAAATCATCCGAACATAATCTCATAGAAAATATCTCTGACTATTTGGAACAGTCAGCATTCCCGCGTTTTCTCAGCTCTGGGGGACCTAATCAGCTGCGGCGAGACTGTGATTACGAAGCATTTGCTCTAGAAACCAATCGAGGTAGAATGTTAAGTGAGATTATCTGCAGCGATTGGACGCAGTAACACGCTATGCAAACGTAGAGACGGGCTGAAACTGACGGAGCGAAATATCAGCGTCTGGACCAAGATGGCGGCGTCGCCTCCTGCCGTAATTCAGCGGCGTCCGTCAGCAGTGAGCAGTCAGCGGTCGCGGAGCAGACCCCGGGCCCCGCTCTCGCTGAGGCGCCAGTGCGCCCCAGAAAAACGGGATGCGAGCAGACGGCGGCGGGCGGCGGCGGCGGCGGCGGCGGCGGCGGGATGCGGCCGGCCTGCCCCCCGAAATGAATTACGCGCCTCCAGACGGCGGGCCGCGGGGAAAAAAACCTCCCGGGCCATCGATATACGCACGCGGCAGTTGTTACAGAAGAATGCCCGATGCCAATCTGAGCCTACTTTATGACGTCGCCTGTTGGACGGGCAGTAAAATATGGGAGCACTGGCCCGCGGTCCAGTTACTGACAAAAAGTCATATTCGTGCAGCGATCGCCGCTTTCCAAAATGGCGGCGGCGCACAGTGCAGAACAACGACACAGCACCTGTTGACCGCATGCACCGCATCTACATTAGAACGTCTCCTAATGCAAAATCCTAGAGACCTACTTGAGTGCACCACAATTTGAAGCATTCCCATAGCCTAGCTCACAATACAGCTCTTATGTCAGGTTTTGAAAGTCGTCATGTAGAAAACTATTTATTTCACTTTACCATTGCAGTTTTTACCTCTGGACCATTATCTAGTGGTACTGTAAAACAGTGCGTTAGCAAATTTATTTGTGTCGGTTTGTATTAAGGATGTGAACACTGGTAACAGTTAACGTAATTTACAGCATCTCATGATGTACAAAGCCTCATGCTCGTTTGACGTTATTGTATTCCTGCAGTAAAAGCGTTAGCATTGACGATAAGATGTGTACGAAGCGGGAGATTTTAAAAGTCTGACATGGGATGAAGCAAAATCTTTTGCAGTACCACTTGATAAAGCACAAGAGCGAAACTGCAATAGTGAACGGCGAAATGATGTCTACATGACCGTGAACCCCGACCATGAGAAGTTAATCGCTTGCCGCATTGTACTAAATTACGGACGAATTAAAAACAAGAATAAATAAATAAATTTAAAAAATGTAGTTTTTAGAGTGCTAAACCTAACTACATTGTTGTTTGTTACAGTTGTTTGAGTGTGTGATTAAGAAACATTAGAGAGACAAAATACAGGATGTTCGACTATTATAGGTACAAATGAAAGGCGTGACTACACGACAATGAAACAAACAAATGATCCTAACAAACGTAAGGTCCGAAAATCAAAGTTTTCTCCATTGCGACGTCTTATGATTCAATGTATGAACACCTTACAATAGAGTGCTCGAGGACCCAAACTGCATAACAGACTTGAGGACAAACACAAGTGTTCCGCAGGGCTACAGGGCTACCTTTCTTGTGAAGCACCTCTCCTCATCGATAAACGTACTCGTTAAAAACTCCCAAGCGCGGCCCAACTGCATTGAGAACCAGTGTTCTCGGAGATCGTCGACACTATCAATAAGACTGCAGTACACCAAAGCTTTTAAATAATGAAACGGGTTCAAGTAGGGTGCCAGGGAGGCCTTCGTTTTGGCGAGCCACGAAAAATACTCTTGTCATCGAAACGCTATGCACTGGTGCTGAGGCATACGGAATGATGATAAAATCAAACGAGGGCAGTTTATAATTTTTTAATTTCGGTGTTTCGAATTAAACGTAGCCTTAGGCTGTAACAGTATTGTATTATTGGCATGACCGCGCTTATCCATACGTCGTTTTGGGGATACCACTGGCTTATGGGCCAATGTTCATGAGGATTATTTGCTTGTTTCATAGTCCTCTATTGGCTACTTTTGTCTGTACCTGCAATAGCTGAACTTCCTGTCGACTCCATAAAGAATGTATGTTTCTCATACACTGGAGATGAACTTGGTGATTAGGATAAGTGGTGGGTGCCATATAAAATACGCCATTCTTTCAGAAATAGAACAAGAAGAAAGAAAAGAGAAGCAAGCCTTCAGATTTAATTTTCAGTTGATACAGAAAATGTTTGAACAATATCTGCCAGAAGTTTTCTAATTTATCAGAAGCAAAAGTAAAAAAAGCAGGTTTTTTGGATATGACATTTGAAAAATGATGTTCGATTCTACCTTTGAATAAAAAATGATTGAATGACTAAGTGGTTTCGATATTATTCAAGCAGATTATCGTCATGCCCTTCTGCAACTAAATTGAGCAACGTTATAAGCTGTTACAACCAACACGCTGGAAATGCCCAAGATGTTTGATGAAGCTCAAATTTCGTTTTCATATGTGTGGAGAATACTCTTGGCCACTTCGTCTTGACGTAAATAATCATTTCATCGGAAGAAAAGCTTTAAGAAGACGGCAGAAAGGCAGTATATGCTTATGGACCCACAATTCCTAGCAAATAAAGTGATATTTTCATGCCTTTCAACAGAACATTTGTTCCTATAGAAAACTTAAATTAGTTTCGTCTTTGTTGTCTTACTTTTCTAGTTTAGATTAGTTATCAGAATTTAAGTCTCAGTACTTTACCAACATAAATAAGTCTGTACGTAAAACCTACAACGCAGAAATTGCATTTGCTATATGTGCACAGACGTGGTAAAATACTTACTCAACGAAATCAAAAGGCCAGAGGATACTTTTGTCCTTGTCTTATAGTACAAAGCAGCTGATGCGATAATAGTGAATGGAACATGTGTTCTTTCAGTAGTTAGAACAATACATTCAGTAGTATGCAGAAATTTGAAAGAATGATTTAAAATTTGACTACAGGTTCATGATCATGTCAGTACTTACACAACATTTCAGTTTGAATCACAGTTTATTAAATACTGTGTGCTTTTGGCCATCAATCCCTTTGAGAATAAAAAGACACAAGGTATCCCATTAGACTAGTACGTATTAGCAATGTTACTGCGGCGATGAATCATAACATAATATGAAGTTAACAGTGAATATAGCCGGAAGGCGGCCTCATCTTTATCCCATATGCTGATACTATGCATACAGTACAGTATAAACTGTCAATTTGTACCGTTATGCACGAGTATGCGGGTTTGAAGAATTATGTTGTAGCTATCTTTAATTTTTGTTGACCGAAGCGCGTAAAGTTTTTAAGGGTAAGACTGTACATATAAGCGGAGCTCGTTTTTGATACCTTTATGACGTTCCGATTAATGCGAAACTTCAGATGACTTTTTCTGAGGCATTACCATCAGGAGGAAGATTTAAGAACAGAACATTACACTTTAATATCCCGTCGAAGAGTAAGACCCAGATGAAGGAGACCAAAGTTTGACTGGACAAGGATAGTGAAGGTAAACGTCAAAGTATTCGTGTTGGGTGATTTAGGGAAATTCTCACTGTGGGTGGCAGGGCGGATGTTTGGACGCTACTCTTCTTCGACTTGAGTCCAGTGTCCAGCAATTAGTGACCCACGAAATATGCAGAGGAAATTTCCATCGTTTTTTCTCGTATTAATTAAGATCTATTGCGACGAGATTACGTGAAAGATATAAAACTTCATGTATAAGCTCCATCAACGACATATTAAGCGGCATAATTACAACTCCCTCAGTGAAAGTAATCCTGCGTTCCGTCGTTGGCATCGCAGTCTTTGGCGACGTGCTTCTGACACTCCATAATCCTAAGGAGCACTCGCTCTTATCGTAGGAATTGGCTAACAGCTGTTGGTATACTCGAGGAAATTTTATGTAGAAAAGATTCTGTCTTCCAGTAGGAAATAACGAATGCATAATGAAAAGACTAGAGTAAGTGGTACATGTAGGAGAAATGCGACTGCTAATGATGATACGGAATGTAATCTGTTGCGTCGCTCGATAGCAAATAAAATCATTGCCTCTTGTGTTTTCTACAAGGTAGGCCATTAGGAAAGTAATATGTTGATTGAGTTTCTCCCGTTATTGCACTAACGTAGGCTCAGTACTATAGCTATAACCAAAATTCACAGAATGTAGTCGCTGAATTCTTGAACAAAATAATATTGTCATATATGAAATCAAGATGAATGAATTTTTCGAAGAACTACGTAACTGACTGTACAGCGATTGCCACTACCATAGAGATGACTGCGTTCGAACCAATTTTCCTTAATGCGAGGACTGGAACGCCATCCTCCTCGGGAGCTGTTTAAACGAAGTCTTCAGATCTGATATTTAAAGACCCGTAGAGCGGAGTATTAGGCAAATGTCACTCCAATTCTAACGCCCATTGACGGTTCAAATCCGCGTTACACCAAGCACAAACGCGCACCAGGGTACTCAAAGAACACTGCTCTCCACCCTTGTGTTTTAAGACTACAGTCTACCAAAACGGGCACTGTGAGCAATGCTTTTTCTGTTTATTCCGTTCTTCCCGTTGCCTGGATTAAGGCATTTGGGCTCGGTGTTACAACTTACATTTTAAAATGTTGGCATCAACAATTTTACGATAATAATTAACGGTAAGACATGAAAGCACATGATTAATTCAGTCTGCAATAGATGTAAGATAAAATAAATAGTCACGACCAAAAGTAAAGGAAGAAGGTGAAACATGAAACGAGTCTAACATAACGGTAAGAGTCGTTAGATCGCTGATCGTGACGTACAAAATTTGATGAGGAGACAAAGGTAAGTCTTTTATCTTGTTGCGATACGTGACAGCTTATTCCATATTTCAGAACTTTGGACACAGAAGAACTTGGAGTAAAAATTTGTGGTATTGGCTGGGACAATTTTGAAAGTGTGAGTAGTGGTGTCACCGCCAGACACCACACTTGCTAGGTGGTAGCTTTAAATCGGCCGCGGTCCATTAGTACATGTCAGACCCGCGTGTCGCCACTGTCAGTGATCGCAGACCGAGCGCCACCACACGGCAGGTCTCGAGAGACTTACTAGCACTCGCCCCAGTTATACGGACGACTTTGCTAGCGACTACACTGACGAAGCCTTTCTCTCATTTGCCGAGAGATAGTTAGAATAGCCATCAGCTAAGTCAATGGCTACGACCTAGCAAGGCGCCATAGCAATTGATAGTTATCGTATGAAGCATGTCTCATCAAGAACGATGTATTCAAATGATGGATTAAAGTTAAGTATTCCAGAAGCTACGTACTTTTCTTTATAGCATTCATTACGTATCCTGTTTCAGACCTCACGCCATCCTGCGTGAGCTTATAGCGTGCATTTCGGTCTCCTCAAACCACACTGTGTCGGCACTTCTGTCGACACATCAAGTACTAATTTAGAATGTGTGTATCGAGTATCGCGTGAGTGTTGTTGATGTCAGAACGTTGTAAGTCGTATTTCATGCCGGCCGCGGTGGCCGAGCGGTTCTAGGCGCTCAGTCTGGAACCTCGTGACTGCTAGGGTCGCAGGTTGGAATCTTGCCTCGGGCATGGATGTGTGTGATGTCCTTAGGTTAGTTAGGTTTAAGTAGTTCTAAGTTCTAGGGGACTGATGACCTCAGATGTTAAGTCCCATAGTGCTCAGAGCCATTTGAACCATTTTGAAACTATAGACACTAACTGAATTATATTATAACCAGATACAGTAACTGAGGGAGTCTCTATGACGGTAGTCTTCAGTGGTGTAGGTGTTGGCCAACGGAACATTTTTTCAGTCTTAAGCTCCGCTACATTACTCACAAGATTGTTGAATACATGAGTTTGCAGGTATCTTACGCGTTTGTGCACTAATGTTAAGCCCTTAAACTTTTTGTAGAAGCTATTTTTCGGCCTAGCAATACATCCATGTTTTGTACAATTTCTTGAGAAGAAGAGATGTTTGTAATCACAAACAGCATAAACTAACATGTGTAAACTTAAATCTATCCACATTATGTAGAGCTGTTTGACGTCTGTAGCTGTATTATAAATTTACGAAGTAGCTTCTATTGTAAAGGAAAGGATTAGGCTAACTGCAAAATGTTTAAAAATCTTTACGACATCTGTTTCGGCATTATTGTCATTCTCAAGTAACGTCTAGTTTTGTTTGATATCCATATTGCATCTGTAGTACACTGCCACTTCGTAGTGATTAAGTGACATGTAGAAATTATAAACGTAATCGCTATGAATTATACACCAACAATTTGCTATAAATGCTATGCGGTCACCAAATCACACTTGACGTTACTTGAGAAAAGCAATAAAGACAAAACAGCCGCCGGAAAAAAACGTTAAACTTATTGCAGCTAGTCTGGACCTTTCCTTTCCAAAATGGCATATCATGAACGTGTACTATGCTAGGCGCCAAACAATCTAAAAATAATTTTTGTTACCACGGCTCGTTACGGTAGCTGGGTGCTTTTATCTGGTGCGTTACGATTGCATGTACATTACATTAATGTTAATGTCTGCTGTTAATGAGCAGGCCGGTGTGGCAGAGCGGTTGTAGGCGCTTCAGTCCGGAACCGCGCGCCTGCTACGGTCGCAGGCTAGAATCCTGCCTCGGGAAAGGATGTGTGTGCTGTCCTTAGGTTAGTTAGGTTTAAGCAGTTGTATGTCTGGGGGACTGATGACCTCTTAACATCTTAGGTCATCAGTCCCCTAGACATAGTGCTTAGAGCCATTTGAACCACCTGCTGTTAATGAGTTGTGTGTTTAAATCATTCCATTAGTGTATATACTTACAGTTTTGCTGGGAATTTATTTGCCTCACACACAGAGTACCGTAATAAACGCAGCACATCACTTATCGTTCCATACTCAGATAGTGACATTATTTTAGATAAACACATCGTTATCACCTAACACTTCCATATTAGGATGTTTATGCTTTCCAGGCTCAGACATCCGAATGCGAAAATACTGAGTGATGATGGCTTGCTATTATGTACTCTACGTGTCAGACAAATCAATTTCCAGCAAATATGTAACTGAATGTCCTAATGATTTAATCATTCGAGTCACATGCGGTACACACCAAAACAAGTGTATCTTTCTGTACAGGGTTAAATTTCGGTACATAAACTCATCGATACATCCAAAAAATACTCATCATCACACTTTAGATTATTGTAGCTACATATATCTGTAATGCACCTGATGATGGCAGCATAGTACCGAAACTAAATAGTTCTTTGGAAGGTAGCATAGCTTAAAATACGGTTACACAGAGTATCCATACAAATACATGTATGGCTCAAAGAAGTTTTGGCTTATAGAACCTATGAAGTTTCATCAAACAGTTCCCGTTCAACAGAAAAGAAGGTAACATTTGATGTACTTCAAGGAAACATAACAGGACTGCACATCTTATGTATACATGAGCGATTTGTCTGTATTAGCAGCATTATTCATTGACAGTTATGATGTCTACAGGAAAGTACTTTTGCTAAATGAATGACATAACTACATCCGAAATGCTTACACTAAATAACAGGTGTTTTAAAATTAGGAAAAATGAATGATCATGTCCTTGACAGGAGAAAGGACATTGTGCTGTGAAATTTTAACTCTGGTCTAAACGTCGGGATCCTGTCACGTCGTTTTAACAATTAAGGAAAGCACTACGAATCGATGTTGAACGGAAGCGTAGTCTAAATAAGTACAGTACTTGGAAGTTGTTCCAAAATTCTGGAATAGGCAGTGCATCTGTTGAGGAGAGTACATACAAATGTAGGGTGCGAATTACTCTCTGTTTCGTCCTTTGAGCCTCTTACATTGTAGGTCCGATGGAACAGTCACAAGCATTAGGAGACATATAGACCGGTATAGATCTTTCGAAAGTGTAGTAGAAATGCACAACGAACTGAAGAGGAACTCGCTGGAAGGAAAGCGGCTGTGTTCTCACACAACTTTGTTGGGTAAATGGAGAAAATCAACATTTGAGTTACACTATGCTTCAATGCAATCGCTTCCAACGTAGATAGTGATCGTCACAATTACGTCAGAGGTATTAGGGTGCGTAAGAAGGCGTACAAAAGTACTCCTCCACGAATCGTAGAGGCACCTGTGAAGTATACAATTGTAAACATACGCCGACAGTTTTCTGTGCTCGTGCGAACATCACGTATAGCACCGGCCAAAAGGCAAAAGTTAAAATATTATTTATTTATGCATTTATTTCACCTGACAAAATTAGATCACCAGGGCAGACTCTTATCACCCTTCAGCAATGAGTCAACATTACCATGTGCGTGTATAATAATGTATGTCAGTATATGGAATTTAAGAAATGTCCGTCTTATTAACGTTGTATTAAGCTATGTCGTCATTTCACGCTTGTCTATTTTAATTATGCGTAATGGAAATTTATGGCATACTCACAGAAGCAACAGAATGTGGAAAAGGAGTTGACTGGTCAGACGAAGAGCGAAAAGTAAGAGGCCAAGATTAGCAGATAAGACTGATGCAAGAAAACAGAGATGGGGATGAGAAGAGCAAAGACAGTTTACAAGGTGGCAGATAAGATGAATCACTGTCGGAAAGAGGAAAAACGGATGGGGGTATTCTGGGCGGGAAAGTGACCCAACGGTAACTGATAAATCTGTAATCTCCTCTTGAATCTAGAATGAGTCTGGATGAGATGCAGGTTACCAGAATCGCATGTCTGAAATGGCAAAGAAGATGGAGAAAGATCTGCTGTTATGCAAGGATATAGCCAAGAATCTGGACGTAACAGATCTGGCATTGCAATTATAGAATGATGGTAGGTATTTGATATCTGAATAATGACTAAGAAACCGACGAAGGAAAGAGAACATGTGAAAGTTACGTCGTTTATCCGGCACCATCCATCCTAACTCACTCTAGGCTAGTCTGACGTGTTCAAATACCCCATCGTTACATGTGTATCGAACGCGAGCTTACATAGCTAGCTTGAGTCTTCTACAGTTTTCTCTATTTGTGATGCGCTGAACGACATGACAGCAGTAAGTATTCAGCAGGACTGAAGACTAGACAAATTTTTGTTTAATTTGAGAAGGAAGCATATTTCGAAATTTTTGGATTGCATACGAGACACTGTTTTCCAACAATTCTTCAAGCTTTGGCCCTTGTTAAGACTTTCAGGTGTCACAGAGGCAGCGTAACACAAGGTGCGCAAATTACCCAGCGTTTGGGAATGAGTGCACCTGGCGACTTCCAACAAACCTTAGACATATTTTTAAACCTTCAAGAAACTTTTTCTTGCTGACATCCTCACAAATTGATAAAGAAAGAAAGAAAAGTGTATCGTCTGCTACAGTGTTGCTGGTCAAGCAGTGAAACTTAAGGATCGGGCATGACATTTTAATTTATTACTCCTTGATTACCTACTCTATTCGCAACACATTTTGCAGACAGCGTTCTCATGTAACACTAAAGGTAGGAGCGCTAATGCTCAGACTATATGCATCCAGTGTTTGATGAAGAAAGCACCTAGCGATTTCTAACAAACTTTAACCATTATCTCAACCCATTTCTAAACTTTTTCTGGCTTACATGGATTAACGTAAATATTTAAGTCGTTTGTAAAGCATTGCGAGGTTTTAAGTAGCGGTAGCGTGCGGGCTAGGGCACCTTGCCACCGTCCGCGCGGCTCCCCCCCCCCCCCCCCCCCCCCCCGCTTCGGAGGTTCGAGTCCTACCTCGGGCATGGATGTGTGTGTGTGTGTGTGTGTGTGTGTGTGTGTGTGTGTGTGTGTGTGTGTATGTGTGTGTATTTGTGTGTGTGTTTTCCTTAGCATAAGTTAGTTTAAGTTAGATTACGTAGTGTGTAAGTCTAGGGACCGATGACCTCAGCAGTTTGGTCCTGTAGAACC
Organism: Schistocerca serialis cubense; assembly: GCF_023864345.2. Lineage (NCBI taxonomy): Eukaryota > Metazoa > Arthropoda > Insecta > Orthoptera > Acrididae > Schistocerca > Schistocerca serialis. Next base: position 184,926,985 of record NC_064646.1, on the reverse strand, counting down.
TTATCACAAATGAAATTAAATTAAACTACGATATCCGGCAGCGCACTCGACAGCACAGGAAAGGAAGAGTTTTCCTGACTGCTGTGACAATAATTTGGTTCTCTCTACACACAGAGTGTCGTCAGGCGAATTTCCTCTAGTGTTTCGGCGAACATTTGCGATTTCGTGTTTGCATTGTGTAGCTGGAATCATCCCAGACTGCTTATCAAGTCTTTCAAGCGACAGCCAGTGGTGACGGAAAGTGTCGGTTTGTTTCCCGTTACGAACAAATTATTTTTTAAAGCTATATGTTACCGGCCCATTCAATTGAGCAGTCGAGAATTAGTCTAGTGCGATATTTGTTTCATCGATATTAATTAACAGTGATCGTAAAAGACGAAGAATAACTAGTACGCCGGCAGCGACTGACCAGCGTGCTGCATGGCGGTTGTAGTCATTTCGGTGCAGGGCGGTATTGTCGCTGATAGAGCACTGGTTATTCTTCATGTTGTGCCGTCCCTGTTAATACGTATCGATAGAACAAATATCGCAGAGGACTGCTCAATCGAATGGGGACGTAAAATTCCTCGCTAAAAATCATTTTATTCGTAACGGGAAAGAAACCAACGTTTCATGTCGACACAGCGCAATGGATGAAAGACGTGACCAGCGGTATTTGTTTGTGCTCACACCAGCTGCACACTGATAAAACGAAATTCCAAATGTCTGCCAAAATACCAGAGAAAGTGCCGCTGACGACTCATAGGGGGACACCCTGTAGATCAGGGGTGAGGGTCAACCTTTAATTATCTTTCCTAGGCCAAGCTGGAAGAAGATGAGTATTTTTGGGTCGCACATAACATACTTTAAAAAAGTAGCAAAATAGCAAGACGATGGCAGGTACGTACTCACAATTCATATTACACACTAGCGAAGATGAACAATTGCTCATAGTTCCTTAGGTATGCATTTAAGAGCCTACGTTTACGAGACATTTTTCCTTGTTTTGGTCCATACTACCACCTCTGAAGGCTGCAGACCCTACATTCTTAGCAACATTAGTAGCGGTGCATGTATTCCACTGTCAGAGGAATCACAATGATCTTCGCTTGAAACTTCTGACTCTTTCGTTTTCAAACTAGGGACCCTTACCTCAAATTTATACATTTATCAGTTTCCGTCATCCTTGAAAGCTTGTAAAATCATCACAGCATTACCCTGTACGTACATACATTAGCCGGCCGCTGTGGCCGCGCGGCTCTAGGCGCTTCAGTACGGAACCGCACTGCTGCTACGGTCGCAGGTTCGATTCCTGCCTCGGGCATGGATGTGTGTGGTGTCCTTAGGTTAGTTAGGTTTAAGTAGTTCTAAGTCTAGTGGACTGATGACCTCATATGTTAAATCCCATAGTGCTTCGAGCCATTTGAACCATACATACATTTACAGGCGCCAGCGTAAACTCTGATTACTGTAGCGTCGTTGGATGACGTTTCCGGACATGAGTTCTTATATAAAACTTGATCGATCCCTGTACAAGTGTGTAGCATAAACTGTGGAACATAATGTACAATTAACACATATCACAGTGTGGTGGAGTTTCACATTGAAAAAAATCGTTTTTTAATAACTTCACTTAAATGGAATTACAGGAATTTCTTTTTTTACCGATCGCGTGATAGAGACTCACTTCTTGGGCCGCACTGGTACTTGCTTTTGGCCGCATGCGGCCCGCGGGCTGCGGGTTGGATACCCCTGCTGTAGATGATAATCTTTAGGCGAAAGTTGCGTAGACGAACATTTCAATCCAGACCCTCCAAAGCAGAGCATGACCATGTGGTTGCTAGTATCTCAGCTCAATGACTGCCACTACCGAGGCTGGCGGGGAGGAGAGTTAGTTGGAATAAAACAAGGTTAGCGGACGAAAGCAAAGTGAAGACTCTCTCTGACGTGGAACGCGTGCTTTACGAACAACAGCGTCGATTATGCTTGGCGCGTGGAGGCACTTAGTCACTTTTTCGGCAACAAAGTCCAGGGATGTGGCGAGGCCGGCAGAACGTCAGGCATGACAGGTGGCCACCAACGTCGCAGATTTGCCGTCCGGTAGCCCTCGCGGTCCGCTCAACCGGAATTCATTACCATGCGAGGCGTCGGGGCGCCGGTGCTGCGGTAAGAAGTCGTCCAGCCCTGGCAGAGTCGGTGAGCGCCTCGGCCAGTGCGGCATTCCTGGGGGGGCGGGCACTGGAGGTGGCGCAATGCCGCCCCCGCTGCCCCACGAGGTGCGATCTCACGCCGGTGGCGGCGGCCATCTTGCCGACGTCACCGCCACGCGCCGCCGAGCGTCGCATCGCCGAGGCCAAAACAAAGGAGCGGCGAGGCGCGGCGCGGCGCGGCTCCGGAATCCGACTGCCGACGCCTGGGGCGGGCGCCGTCCGCCGTCGGCGGCGCCACCAGTCTCAGGGCACCAGCGCGCCACCTGCGAGTCAGACCGACGCATCCCGACAAGTAAGCCATTGTCGCGCATCTGAACTGGCTCCTTGATCACAGCTCTAGATTCACTGCAAGATAAACACTGCAGTCAGTTAGCTTTAACCTCTTCGTTCCCTCTGCACATGTGGACCTTCGCTCATTGTTTTTTTTTTTCTTTCTTTTCATCGTAAGTAGGAGTATTTTTCCTCTTATAGAACGATGGTTCGTGAGTGAAGAACTTCTAGTTCTTAATTAAAACCAAGGCGCACCCACCTTGCAAGGAACGATCCGTGTGTTGGTTTACAGCTGTTCGAATGCAGCCGGCCAGTGTGGCCGAGCGATTCTAGGCGCTTCAGTGTGGAACCGCTCGACCGCTGCGGTTGCAGGTTCGAATCCTGCCTCGGGCATGGATGTGTGTGATGTCCTTAGGTTAGTTAGGTTTAAGTAGTTCTAAGTTCTAGGGGACTGATGACCTCAGATGTTTGTTAAGTCCCATAGTGCTCAGAGCCATTTGAACCATTTTCTCTTTTTTGGCCGTATGCAGAAAATGGTTACTTCTACAAATCTAAAAGATATATAAATAATGAGTATACCTAAATAGTAGACCTTTTTTCCTAAAATCACCACCCTGCCCCTCCCCCAACCCCAAAAAAAAGAATCGAAACACAACTCGCAATCTCCCCCCCGGATCCCCAGTCTCCTCTCACATCTCCGTTAAACGTACATTTTCACTAAGTCACACAAACTCACACAAAAACGTCACACACATTCACTCTCTACCCTCCCCAACAATCTAATATATATACAGGGTGGTCAGAAAATGTGTGAAATTCTTGTAGGGATGTTACAGGGCGGGTTGTACTGGGGCATAAATGTCAAGAAAAAAATTCGATATGTTGCGCCGTTTCCGAGTTATTTAGTATAGAATGTAGCCAATCGGGGCGTCGCGCGCTCACATTCAAGCGGCCTGCCAGGGGCGGTGTTGCCCAACGAGTGCTTTGTGTCGTTAGCCGAAACTTTAATTTACGCGCGCGACGATCTGATTGGCTAACTTCAATGCTAAATAACTCGGAAAAGGCGCAACGTATCGAATTTTTTTCGTAACATTCATATCTCAGTACAACCCGCCTTGCAACATCCCTACAATCGTTACGGACATTTTCTGATTCTCTTTAATTAAATTCCAGTAAGCTCAAAAAAGGGAAAACAAATAATGACTGTTTGGACTGAGAATTTATGTTTTGTGCCTAACGTTCGCTAACAGCTCTAGATGTTGATAATCAGTGCAGATTTGTATTAATCTTGTTTCTTAGTATGAAATAATCCATTTGCTTAAGGTCCTTGTAGGTGGACGTCAGGTTGTAATGCATATTTTCTAATTACAAGTTGGTGTCCGATGATAGAATTCTTAAATAACTGTTATTTCTAAACCCTGAAGCAACGCCTGAAGTATTAACTGATAAGCAGTTAGAAGCTCCTCTTAATGACAGTCATGCGGAATTGTCTGTTTGGCAGCAACGTCTGAAATCTTAACTGATAAGCAATTGGAAGCTCATCTTACTGACAGCAATGCGGAGTTATCTGTTTGGAAAGATGACGAACTCTCATTTTTGACTAAAGATTGTCCTGTTGCGTTTGATGAAACTGAGTGGTGGACTATAAGAACGCTAAGATGTCCTACCCTTAGAAGAGGAGTATGTCATTGCATAAAGTAAATTTCTCTGATAACTGAATATGTAGACGATGTAGTAAATTTGAGTAAAAAGCTAAGAAGAGATGTGCTGCAATCAATTTCAGAAGTTACGTTTTACGATATTGGCCAAGTGCCAAATCTGTTGAGGCAAGGAATGCTTCAAAACGCAGGAAATGTGGCTGCAGTTCGAAGACTAGAGACATGTGTGTCAACTGTGAAATGTATTTATGTTACGCGAAAAAAATTATTTTCAAGCTTATCATAAGCCGGCCGCGGTGGACGAGCGGTTTTAGGCGCTTCAGTCCGGAACCGCGCGACTGCTACGGTCACAGGTACGAATTCTGCCTCGGGCATGGATGTTTGTGATGTCCTTAATTAGTTAGGTTTAAGTAGTTCTAAGTTCTAGGGGACTGATGACCTCAGATATTAAGTCCCACAGTGCTCAGAGCCAACCAACCAAGCTTATCATAAAACGTATCGCAAAAATTTATTTTCTGGTAGTAACAAAATTATTTATTAACAGAATTTATTATAGATTGTTATTTTTTTGTTTCTAGCAGTTGTCTTAGGGTTTCAACACAAATTTCTATTGGAAATCATACATTTCTAATCTATATATAAAAGAATAAAAGGTTTTTTAATAAAGAAATTTGAAACAAATACAAAGTAAAGCTTAGTGTCATTTAACGATAAGTGGTTCATGAAGTCCACACATGTGGGCTTCCATTTATGCCTTACTGACTAATCAAGGAAGTATGTAATTTATATTTCTGTTATGCTTCTTTACTAGTTTGCTGGAAAATAGGAAAAGAAACATTCCTGGAATTTTTTATCGTTGGGGTGAAGAGGTTAAATGTGAATGTTTAGGTAAGGCTTGTAAAGAGTACTGCTATCTTCAGTGTTATGACGTAATGGTACTGTACTCCTTACTTATCTCTGGCTTCTGGAATTTTCGAAGGTGAGCGCGTTTCTACTCTGGCATAGACATTGTATCACTGCTTATCGTCAAGAATGGCCCGCCACCAATGATTACACGTCGAGTGTGCAGAGAATAAAATATCTAAGTGGTTCAAATGGCTCTGAGCACTATGGGACTTAACTTCTGAGGTCATCAGTCCCCTAGAACTTAGAACTACTTAAACCTAACTAACCTAAGGACATCACACACATCCATGCCCGAGGCAGGATTCGAACTAGCGACCGTAGCGGTCGTGCAGAGAGTAGACGTTAGGCTTACATACCGAGCGATCGCGCGGAGCCTCGTGGCACATAAATACTGAGAAGAATATGCAAAAAATTACAATTAGGCACTGAAAATGTTACGTCGCATCGTAGGGTAAAAATGATTTAAGGTTCATTTTATTTGTGGAAAGGTGCGCCCAACTTTTAACGAAAGCTGTAAACGAAACGGCACTATGCTTGATGATTGGTACTTAGTTGTCGAAATAGGCTGCTGTTCCAACAGATACTAAAAGGTTTCTGTGAACAGTTATTGTCTGTTTAATTAATGTGAAAACGCAACGAAGAAACGATAAGTTAAGCAGGAATATAAAAGAAGCTTAATTGTTAACACAAGAGTTTACGAGTTAAGGCATTGTTGGGGACGTGTGTTACGTACTAATAGAATAAAAGAAACGAAATAATATTAAAAAGTACTGTTAATTTTTCAAAGTGACATTTTCCTGTTTATAATTAAGAAACTAACATTTGTAAAGTATAAAGACATGTATTCGTATTAGGTGCACGGTGCAGTTATTTAGTAACGAAACGTATACTCTCAGTAAAGCTACCAATCTAGAGCCCAACAGGTGCAAAACTACGTTAACAAACTACCCTAACGATACAGCTATGTTACAGGCTTTAGCTAGATCATTATTGGAACGACAAATTGCTGTAAACAGTGACAATTTATTGTTACTTCCTTGCGTGCTTCCAAGGGCTACAGCTCATTTATCAGGTCGATTAATTTAAATCAAAAAGGTATGTATATACTGTCTCCCAAAAGTCATACATACAATACACAAAGGCTTTATTCATTAACACAAATCTATTTGATAATTGAGGTGATATGTCGTCATCACCATCATCATCATCATCATCGTCATCATCATCATCATCAGACACACAAGGCAACGCCTTGTTGATGTAACCACCGTGCTTTGGCTTTCACCATCTTTATCATTGTTTGCTACAATTCATCTCACTGGTAACGCTTTGCAATGCGAGTATTCTGGGTCTGCCTCTCGGTTCTTTGCCAGAATTTTTTCTTCTAAGATGTTATCGATGAAGCTGTTACGTCGAATTAGGTTTCCAGTTACTTAAGGTTTTCTTCTCTCTACCAGACTAATCAATGTCTTTTTCTTTTTAATCTCGCTTGGATATTCTTTCAGTCTAGGAAATTTTCGTGGCTCTTCTCCATATCCACATTTCTGTTCTTTCTAATATTTATCTTTTTCTGTATCCTTAGACTACCTCCGTCACAAAGAGAGCTTAAAATGCTCAAAATGTCTTGATGAAATACTTTTTTTCTCTCTTCATTAACGTTTTCGTCCGTAAATAAATTACAATTCCTTGAGAAAGCTTTCTTAATCACTGGAAGTCTTCCTTTAATTCTATTGTCATCGTTTATTGTGTTTCCCCTGCAGTAAAAATAATTTACTTGTATTAGTTTTTTAATTTCTATTTTAACGTTTGCTCTTACTTGCCTGTTCGATTTATCTATCACTACCAGTTCTGTTCGTGTTTACTTTCGTTATGTAGTTTTCAAAGCATCAGACAAAATTTGCGTAGCTGGAGTAAAATAATAATTAATTCCAACTGATTAGAGTTGTTTCTAATTTTAACTGACATACTATATTCCGATGAATGATTTATTTAGCCAATAAGTTTGGGGCTCTACCTCCACTTTCAGAACAGGCCATCCACCTATTCTGCAGGTTACATACTGGCCTCTTACGGGTAAAGCACAATTCCTTCCTAAACAGTACGTCTCGCGGGACAAGATGCTGCAGAGAAGGCGTCAGCATCCAAGATCGCTGATAAGACCTTAAAGAAATGCACCCAACAACAGTCCTGCGTCAAATCGTGACTGTTATCGCTTCGAAGTTAGTAAAATCCATCTTCAGTGGATTCTTACAGAATTTACTGGTGTACTTGCGGTATATGGGTGATACGGTGTACTAAGATGAACCGAAAATACGCAGTAAAGGTTACAATACCCAATGAAATTAGCCATAGGCCTATTGACAAGTTGATAAACTGATTACATGAAACATGATCTCTAAAGGTCGAAAGACGACGATGCAACGTGTAAAGAACGACGATTATCTGTATTTATTTTATTAAAAAACTTGCAACAAGTACTTCAGCTGAGCATCGGCAAAACATAGCACTCGCAAACGTGCTAATACCAACAGGTAGAAGAGCTGAATATTATGCAGAGATCATTTGATGTACATTTGCTGACAGTGACATTATTGTGTAGAATTAAAGGAAGCATATACAACGAAAAATTATAAGATGGTTCATTGTCGATAAAATACATTTCTTCAATTTATTCAAAGTATTGGACTGTTGCAGCTTCTGCATCTGCGCACATACCCCACAAGCCACTAGTGGGGGCTACATCGCATCAGTATTATTTACTTTTTGTCCCGCATTCAGAGAGGGTAAAATGAATGACTATATGACTGCGTTTGTCCCAAATCTTCGTTATGTTATTCTCACTACTGCATGCGAGACGCACAAGCTTTTCCGAATACAGGATCTTCTAATTTATCCAACATGCCTGCGAGAGAATTACCCTGTATTTCTTCCAAAAATTCCCTTTTAAGTTGGCCGAGCACTTTTGCTATACTTTCGCATAAGCCATACTGACCTGTTACGGTCCTAATAACGTCTTTCCAAATTCGTTCGGTGTCTGTAGTACTACTTAATAATGACTCCGACACCCGAAATTAATGTGAATTTAGTTGAGCAGAAAAAATTCTATAACTTGCTATAAAACTGTCATTCACTCACAGTTTGTACATTGAAAACGAGTTCTGGAAAAGTTTTATGATGCATATTATCTGTAGCAAGTTGAGTGCGTGATTCTTTTATCCAGAGTTCAAGATCTGAACGTTGTTCGCCCCGCAGGTCACTAAACGTTTATTTTGAGCTACACGAATTTGTAGAAGAAATATGCATCGCCGTCTGAAGATAGGCTTAAATCTGAAACCTGATACAGCTAATTAAATTGCTCATTTCATGGAATTACGGCTGTTTTTGGCGTTCGTAACATAGGAAAAAGGTTGTGAACAGTTTTCGGACTATTCTGGCAGCATTAGTAATATAATTGTTGTCATTAGAGAATTGTTTAGAGTTACTGTATTCACATACAGAGTTACCAGTAGTCGAATAAAACCTCTTAATTACCTTTAGTAGACCCAGAAGCAGTCGACGATGGCTAGGATGGACAATATCAATGCAGTCTTACCAGAAATATTAAAATAATCTAACAGGACTATTTAAGGTTCAGGGACAAATACATCGTCTGTCAGAGGTATAAGGACTTTAGAAAGAAATAGCATGGGTTCTAGAGACTAATACCATAGTAAAAGAAAAAGGCAGCATCAATAAACAGATATCATTCCACGAAACGTTAAATTTCTAGTAACCAGACGAGATGGAGAAGTGATTAGAATACTGTAACCGCATTTGCGGGAACGACTGTTCAAATCCCCGTCTGGCCATCATAGTTTATATTTTCCGTTATTTCCCTTAATCTTTTAAGGCAAACGCTGCGATCGTTTCTTTGAAAGGGCACGGCCGGTTTCTTTTTGTGCCTTTCCGTAATCCGAGAGTGTGATCCGTTTCTAAAGACCTCATCGTCGACTGGGCGTTAACTCTGACCTTCCTTCCTTTAAATTGTATTAACATGTCGCTAATAGGTTGTCGATATGAAGTAGAGAAATTAGTTTCTGTAGGTCTCATTCCTGTAGCAGCCACCCACAGCCACTGGTGACTTATTTCATTGGTCATCTCTAAAATTTCTTTTGACAAGACAGAGGAAAATGAGTATTCGACCACTTCAGCTGAAATTCAATTAATCAATCAAAATACAGTGTTTATTTCAACTGCACAAGAAAGAGAATAAGATTCTTTGATTATTGCGTATCGTAGCACCACTAAAGCTTGTAGTAAACGATTAGAACTTTGAGAAGATCATTAAAATCCAGAAAGATATTGAGAATCTTTAGAGCTTTAAGTTAACACTTTTATGGAACTAAATTGGTACATGAACATTGACAGTACAATGAGAGAAAACAGTCGTCTTTTTATATAATTTAAAACATGTATTAATAAATATCTAATTGTTATTTGAAAAGTCGGCCATGACAGAGTTTTACGAATTGTCTGAATATGAAACTGCTGATGTCGGTTCACATGAGTAAAATTCAGCGAGTCGAACTACAAGCGACACAGCTGCGGAATATGTCGTAAACACTAATAAAATTAAGGAGGTACCTTAATACCTACAATTACATACACGCTGAGAAATTAAGATTGTTAAGGTTATGATAAACATTCCCACATTAATTTATCAAACTGTCTGCTTGCAAGACAATGTTTTGAGGAGTCGCACACATTGTCATCAACGTTATCCGTTCGCTAACCGCTTGCTTAGCACGTAACGTTTATAGACGTGCTACAGGGAAAAATTAATCCATGCATACTGTTTTTACTTTCACGTCGGAGGTTATTCCTACATACTGTAACAGATTTTAAGCTACATATTCAGTTTTACAAAACACGAAGATTTATTTCCTAGGATTTTCAGTAACCACTCTTTCAAATGACCATTCAATACCACTATGAGGGCTAGACATCGTTCGATTATTTATGCTGTTGCGATGACGCTGGACGTGTTGCTTTTTTAAACAACAAGGGAAATTCTGTGCATCAAATATTTTGACCCAAAACGTGATTTAGTAGATTTAAAAATAAACATGTGTAAGAGCATCTCAATGATTTATTCTGCGCTTGTATAAATAAATATAGGACACAATGGTTCAGATGCAATTCTAAAACGTCTATAACATCTGATTACTGTGTACTGTTGTTGATAAATGTAACGATCCTGCTCCTGTAAAATACAACCTCTGTTCTGTATTAATTATCTTTAATAATATGTCTGGCAATCCTCATTGTCACTTTTGAATACACTGCTTTTGAAGTCAACACTTTTACTTTCTTTGTGAATAATTCTTTCGTTACACTATCTTTTATTAATTAGTTTCAACATTTTTGACAGTGTTAATAGTATACGTCGGTGAAATATACTTTTAGGGTAGATTCCTTTCACGTTTCTTCCGTTCCGTGTAAGAAACATCGCTTCTGTCGACAGCTGAATGATTACCGTTTATGGATAAACCAAATTACAACATGCGAAGCAAATCTCTCTTTGAGTGTAGAGTCTAGATTTTTGGCCCATACGAAATGTTTCCGTGTAAAATAGTAGTAATTGTAGTACTACACATTAATGCTACCACCTTACATAGTTACATATTCTCTCTGTGCCTCTGCAGTTTGTGAAATAGGCAATGACCGACATATATGAACTTGTAAGTCCTACCCCTCACGTAAATTTAGGGACGAGGGCACTTCATGCAAAATCGTTTTAAAGGGACCATCTTTTCATACACTAAAATAGAAAGGCGCATATCTAGCCAAGCGCACCAATACATTCTTATCAGAATATAAAAAAAGGAACAGTTATTCAAAACGCGCTTTCACAAACAGGTATTAATTTCTTATTTAACAAACTTGTTTAAAATAACAAAAATAATTAAAACATCACCTTTGTACGAGGTGGACATAGATTCACTATTGTGTCGTAGTTACTTTTATTGGTTTTAAATTACTTTTTCACAAACTGAAATCATTTAGGCATTGTATTGGCGTTCTCAGTTCCAGCTCTCTCTTATGCGCCTCTATAAGTCACAATCAGTTTATTCGTTCCCCCCGAAAAGATACGTTGCTTTGTACCATTAAGCACGATTCTATCATGTCAAGAATTTTCATAAAAAAGACGTCGTCCGTAGCTGAAGAAGCTGACATAGTCGTAGTTAGTCTCCTAAAGAAAAATCATGTAACCCAACGTGAGTCGTTGGCATTAATAAACAGAAAATGAAGTAATCAGTCCTTGTAAACAGATTTAAATTAACATAGCATAATATATTTCACTATTAAACTGATATATTTACTTGGCAAAAATTGTCATGAGAAATGGTCCGGAATAGGGATTACGTGTAGCACCTCTGTCATGCCTAGCCCCTTGTCTTCTCCACGTGCACAGAGAAATATGATCAACTATAGATGCTCATTCTACGAAGCACGAATAAATAGTTCTGTCAGAAAACAATGTTTGATGTTGCTAAGCAATAGTCATACAATAATTTTTAAATGAACATACCTCATTTGACTGTATTGTTGTTTATTTAATTAAGACCCAGGTTTCGACGCTGTATGCCATGCTTGATGTCCTGAAATATACAGGGTGTATCATACTTAATGGCGTAAACGCATACAGTTGGAAATACACGACACTAGAAGCAAAATAGTCTCAGTAATCATAGGGTCGAAAACGCGTTCCTTAAGAGCTGTGAACAACTTTTTATCTTCGATACAGTGAAGCAAATCTCTTCTACTGCAAGCTCTTTGCTTTCCATATTTTGGGAAGTGATAATATGGACCAAAACAAGAAAAAAAGTCCAGTAAACATGTGCTCTAAAATGCGTTCCTTAGGAGCTATGAGAACTTCTTCATCTTCGATTCTTTGGAGCACAACTCTTCTAATGAACAAGTGCACATAACTGTTAAGGTATGCATTTTAGAGCCCATATTTACCGGACTTTTTTTCTTGTTTTGGTGCATATTACCACTTCCCAAAATAGGGAAAGCAAAGAGCTTGAAGTAGAAGAGATTTGCTTCATGGTATCAAAGATGAAACATTGTTCGTAGCTCTTAAGGTATGCATTCTCGACCCTATGATTACTGAGACTTTTATGCTTCTAGTATCGTGTACTTTCAACTGTATGCGTACACCTCATTAAATATGATAAACTTGTATGTCAATGACATAAACTGAATCACTTGAAATTGTATAAGGGGAGGAAACCTGGGTCGTAATTAAATAAGCAACAATACAGTCAAACGACATTGCGTTCATTTAAAAAATAAATATAAAAAAAGAAAGTTTTGTTAGACTATGTTCCTATAACACATGAGCTTAGTGTTTCTCACAATCCACAGCAAAAGGCATCATTATAGTTGCTTTCGTAAAAAAAGAATAAACACTTTCTCGTGTAACACGCATGGTTAAATACGCAAATTGCGCAAAAAAGCTAAAAAACCAGGATTTCATGCAGTGTAACAATAACTTTCAGTAACATTCTGTGTCGATTTTCTGATGATACAGCGAGAATGGGTAATAAATCAGATATTTAAAGCTGTATATTATTTTACTCTCTGTGAATAACTAACTCATTAGCACTTTATTTTGTCGAATTCACAACTTTGAAACGCCATGCCGTTAAAACAGCTTGTGGAAGTATCGTCATTGATTAGTTACTTTGCTATAAAGTAGCACAAGTTTCAAAACAAAACAAAAAATCCGCCAGTCTGCAACAACATCCACAGACGAACCAATATATTTTAAGAACCTGAAAATGTTTTAATCAGTGCTTGATACACATACCCAGACCAAGACAACAGAAGGAAAGTGAGCTCTTAATGAATGGAAATGATCTACATGAATTGGTTTTTATCTTAGAGAAAATAAGTGACAGATTTCACCGGAGAATTCGGTTTGGATTGCGACAGATATGCAGAGCGACTCGCCAGGATAGAGAACAGGTTTCCCAAACAAAGTACGATGCCCATTAGCATTATGTCAGGTGAATGGCGAAGAGAGATTTTCGGCACCAATGGCAACGTGTTGTAGCAGCAGCAGCAGCAGCCACTGGCCTTTGGCGGAGTGCTTAAGCCGAGAACAGGTGACATCAATTTCTGCCTCTCCGTAGCGGCGGGAGAATAGCTTACTGGGGCATGAACCAAATAAAGCATTTTTCATCGAGAAACAGAACGAAATAACCAAGGGGAAGCATCTTATATCGTTTTTTTCTGTCGTTTGCTGGTGCTGAAACCTTACGTTTCTTTGCCATTCACTTGGGTTGTCTGCAACTCCTTCTGTATCTGGCACCGAGTAACGAAATGCCAAATTCTTGTAAGAAAAGAGTTGGCAGCACAAATGTGCCAAGTCCGACAAAATGCTGTAGATGTTGTTAGTTGAGATATTACGTGTCATTAATATTGCCCAGACGACTTTTCTGCTTCGCTGACGTAAGTTACATCCTTCTGTCGCTAGAGAGACCCGAAATGTAGCGTGTAGAATGGCGGTGTGTATCGTAGCAACGTCGGTGCGTGAGAAACAGCGTGCTGTGATGGAGTTTCTAACCGCAGAAGTGTGAACGAACTCTTCGTCCACACACGAAGCGAGACAACGTCAGATCACACATGAGCACTGCAATCCGACGCTTTTGGTTCATTGTCGTCGATTACCCTCCATACAGTCCTGACTTGGCCCCATCAATTATCACCCGTTTGCAAAACTTACAGAACATCTTCGAGGACTTCGCTTTGATAGCGAGGAAGCGATGTAAGCAGAGGTGAGGTTGTGGCCCCGTCGAAAAAGTCAAACATTCTACAGTGATGGTGTCAACAAACTGGTTTCTCATTGGAAGAAATATGTTCGTCGCCAGGCTGACTGTATTGAGAAATAAGTATAAACATATGAAGAATAAATACGTAGAATGTTAATATAGTTTGTTTTATTTAAAAAGCTTTAACATTCGGAGGTATTACTCTTTACCACTCCCTCGTAGTTGTTTAAAAACCGAGGAAGATTAATGAGAAATCAATAATCAGTCAGGATATGTGTGCACTGATGTTACGAACATATTTTACTCTGTCGGTGCAAATGAAATAACCCTGCATTCGCCGCTAAGGAACGGTATATCCTGTTGACGGCAGGGTCATTGATGACGGGGCACAAATTCGGCTCGTGGGAAGGATGCGGAAGGAAACCGTTCTCGTCTTTGGCGAAGTAACCGTGCCAGCATTTGTTTTCAGACATTTTGGTAAACAAAGGGAAATACAAATTTGGATGGCAGACGGGGTTTCGAACTGCTATTCACCCGAATGTGAAGCTAATGTCCTAACCACTGAAGTTCACAAACAGGGAACTCGTTGAAATGTTGCTACGACTCTGCCACTCTCCCTAGAATATTTCGTCAAAGGAGCACATTTGTTTTAACAGAAGGCGCACAAAGCGTACCGCCGACACTTGCACTGTTCAACATATCATTGTTGCCAGCTTCCAGATGTTACACTAAGATTTCTTTGCCACCTCTTGCAATGTGCTGCTCAACTTCCTCTGCAGTTTTTTGAATTCATCAGCATTAGCACTTCATGTGTCATTGTGCTTTAAACACTATGTGAGACGTATTTATGGGTTCTGTCCCAGTCTTGAGATGCACACCAGCAGAAATTTGCATTACGTCTGTTTCTTTGTCTTCACAAGCACAACCATTCTTCGTAATACTCGTTTCTTAGTCGTGTACCGTTCTACTGTGTATATCAAGCAACAATATCAGAAGAAGAACTACCATATATGAACGTCGTTACAAAAGAGGTCCACTGGAAAGCTGATTAACTCGTCCTGTTTCCCCATCTTCCACGACAAATTACATGAACTAACTGATACTCGTCACAGTAGACTCTGTCATCACCTTCCTAATGATGAAAATTAGTGCTGTGATCGATATGCAGTTAGATCTATGCCACAACGTCGGCCCGACTGTCCAACTTTTCATCCGTGATATATGTCGGGAAGAAATAAAAAAAATTGTTTACCATGTGAATAATGTTTTCATGATGCCATCTCTGAAAGTATTTGTCTTGATTGTAGCGTAATTTAGCACTACAGACAAGAAAATTGTAGAATATTTGGAAATGTAATGCTACAGAAGAATACTAGGGATTAAAAAAGTAAGTAATGACCAGGTACCAAATCAAACTGTAGAACATAAATTCATGGTGCAACTCTACCAATGGTTGGATATATTTGATAGGACACTTTCAGGGGCTTGAAGGAATAGTTAGTATGGAAATAGAGGTAAGCGTGGAGGCTACAAATTGTAGTGAGTGACCAATACGCGAGTGCAAAAAGCAGGCTCAATTGGATGTTGTGCAGAGATGAAGATACAAGGGACAAACTATAGTGGATATCTGCATCAAACCAGACGATCCACTGCACTTGTTAGCACAACGGACTCTTATTCCGGTAGACGACGGTTCAAATCCGCATCCGCCCAGCCAGATTTCGGTTTTTCGTGATTTCCTTAAAATCGATCCAGGAAAATGGTAGCGCGGTTCCTTTGGAAGTGGACGGCCTGTTTCCTTCCCTATCCTCGACACAATCCGATTTTGTGTTCCGTCTCTAAAGACTTCCTTTCTTCCCTCCCACCTAGCTTCCTTCATCAAACCAGTCTTCGCATTGAATACCACAACATCAAGAATGATCCTGACAGAGCCTAAACTTGCGACGAGCTGTTAGACACAAATAAATAAATAACAAAAGAAATTAAATAGTCAGGATATTAATGATGATGTGCTACAATTCGCTGAGTCTGATCGGAAATCCTGGTTTGTAGTAAGCTGGTTTGCAGACAAAGTCTCCCATTTTATTTCTGCATTCAGTCCGCGCCAGAAGGGAAAGAAGTAAAATAATGGCTTACGGCGGATCGTGATGAGGAAGCGGTACAATTCTCCCCTCACAAGTCCGTCCATGCAGCGCTGGCCAGCTCCGAGACAGTTTTAACGTTCGTCCGTGCGGCGGCGGGTGACTTTATGACAGCGCGTTAACTACCTCAATGTGTTTGCGTGACTCGTTAACAGCGGGGCGGGAGGATTTATGTCGCCAGAGGCAGGGATCAGAACCCACGCAGCGCGCTGCCCGGTCGCACTTGCCGCGACGCTCGCTGCAGTTCAATGTCACACGCGGGAATCTGAGCCGATCCTCAGGTCGCAGTAATTCCTTCAAGATGTGATGCTATGCCGGACTGAAACTTTTGTCGTAGCGTAACGGGGACGCCGCTTACAGATCACTTTATGATACGATGTGTACAGGTAACAAGCGACTGTCAAACATCATAGTTTGCCATTACAAACTATAAAATCACAATTACCGTACCACAAGGAACTATGTTAGGGCCAGCCATTTAACTTCACGAACTGTAATAGGAAAGAACTGCAGCAGTGTCAGATATGTAAGTAGCTTCGTATATGAAGGAAATTTTATCATCGTGTAACTAACTAGACAGAAATTAAAAAAAAAAAAAAAACAATCACTCCCAGCCGTAGTGGCTGGAAACTCGACTTTCATTTCAGTAGAAGGAAGCTGCTTTTTCTTCTTTCTACTTACTTCAGGTGTTAAGTTGCGAATCTATTCCTTCTTCGCGAAAGCAAATTTCCTGGATTCTCTCATTTGTGGAACACTTCAAATTCGTCCCTAGATGGTGCTATTTCTCAATTTTCCTTTTAACTTCACTAGGTATAGCAAATTCTAAAAAAAATTAAAAAAAACTGAGCAGCCTACTTACTTTTTCTAGCTTGTTTATTCGATGTACAGATTCACCACCAGAATTGAACACCGTGTACAGAGCAAGTATTATTTTCTAGGTTCCTATTTTTTTGTTTCTTTTTGTTTGTTTCTTGATGTTCCGTCTACTGTGCTTTATACCATTTACTCTCTTTTTATTGATGCTACTTTCGTGTTCTTAGCTGATAACACACAGTAAAACGACCCAATAAGACAGTTTTTCTACGAGAAACCTTCTTCAAATGCAACAGACACTTTTCTCTAAAAAACTTTTGATTTCTTTCCTGAAAATTTTAAATTAGGGGAAACCGAGGCAGGATGGAACCACGAGGCAGAACGGAACTATGGGTATATTTTGGCTGGAAAGTGGTGAACTCCAGAATCACTTTTAGGAAATGTTATACAAGCGATAAGGCTGGTAAAAAGCGACTGTAGAAGTGTTGATTGTTTTGCCAGTAACATGTTTGCCGCTGTTTTTCGCGTGCATATTGCAATATTAGTAACTCTCTATCTGAAACGTAAGCGAAAAGGCTTTTTCTAGTAGTTTTAGTTTCTTCAAAATATCAAAATGTGTGCTAGACCATTTATTTTAGTGCTTTCAGACAATGTTTATTTTTCAAAGTGCTTTGTGTGTTTTGAACTGTACCTAAATTGACAGGTCGGGGCGGAACGGATCGGGATAGAAAGGAACCTCAGACTGTAAATTTCAATCACCAATTTTCTCCACCGAATGCGAAAATATTTTGTTAGTGGCCTTCTACGTAGGAAAATGTGATCATTGTAATGAAATAAACTAACTCAGAGCTCACACACTAAGGTATAAGTCTCCGTTTTCCCCACGCGCTATTCGAGAGTGGAAAGGTAGAGAAGTAGCTTGACAGCTGTCCAATGAATCCTCTGCCAGGCAATTACTTGTGAACTACAGAGTGGTCATGTACACTTAGGTATAGATGTAGACATCCACACGCCTATTATAGAGCCTTAATATTGGAAATATGCATACTTCGCCTTTGCGACGGCTGGAACTGAGTTGAGGACATATTCAGTGAGATGTTTGAATTTCTGTGGAAGACTGACAACCCGTTCTTCATCAAGGGCCGAAACCACAGTATGTAGTAATCTTGGACGTTGGGATGTGGAGTGGACAATATAATTCATCCCAAAGGTGCTCCATTGTTCAGATCGGCACGCTGGGTAGCCTAGTCCATTTCAAGAATATAATTATCCATACATCATCGCCACACAGTTGCTACTTTCTACCAGGTCCACTGTTATTCTCATACAAACAAGCATCGTGTCCGTACTGTTCCTCTACTGTACTCAGTACACAAAGCTGCAAAATTTGTTCATATTCTTCCACATATAGAGTTTCCTTAACTTGGTGCTATCCGCGAGGAGTAGCCAATGTAATATGTAAAGAATTCAAACGGCTCTAAGTAGTTTAGTATTACAAAAAAGTAGTAATGGAGCACGTTGTAAATAAACAAACAAACCCCTTACCACGAAAACAACTATATCAGCAAGGCTACTTTGCGAATAACACTTAAGTGCTTGGCAGAGGGTTCATCGAACCACCTTCACACTAAATCTCTGTCATTCTACTCTCGAACAGCACATGAAAAAAAAAAAAAAAAAAAAAAGAAACGAAGACCTAATTCTTTCCGTGCGAACTGTGGCTTCCCTTATTTTATTACGATGACCATTTCTCCCTATGTAGATCGGCGTGCCGGCCGATGTGGCCGAGCGATTCTAGGCGCTTCAGTCTGGAACCGCGTGGCTGCTACGGTCGCAGGTTCGAATCCTGCCTTGGGCTTAGATGTGTGTGATGTACATACGTTAGTTAGGTTTAAATAGTTCTAAGTTCAAATGGCTCTGAGCACTATGGGACTTAACATCTGTGGTCATCAGTCCCCTAGAACTTAGAACTACTTAAACCTAACTAACCTAAGGACATCACACACATCCATGCCCAAGGTTGGATTCGAACCTGCGACCGTAGCAGTCGCGCGGTCCCGGACCGAGCGCCTAGAACCGCGAGACCACCGCGGCCGGCAGTTCTAAGTCTAGGGGACTGACGACCTCAGATGTTACGTCCCATAGTGCTCAGAGCCATCTGAACCATTTTGGAGATCGGCGTTAAAAAAATATTTTCGCACTCGGAGGAGGAAGTTGATTGAAATTTAGTGAGAGGATTTCGCCGTATCGATAAACGCTTTTGTTTTAATTATGTCCACCCCAAATCCTGTATCGTGGTCGTGACACTCTCTCGCCTATTTCTCTATAATACAAAACATGCTGCCGTTCTTTGAATTTTGCCGATGCATTTCGTTAATCCTATCTGGTGACGATCCCAGACAGCGCAGCATCACTCCAAAAGAGGACGGAGAAGCGTAGTGCAGGCAGTCTCTTTAGTAGAAATGTTGCCTCTACCAAGTGTTCTGCCAAACGGTCTTCGGTTCGCCTTTCTCACAAAATTTCCTATGTGTTCTTCCTAATTTAAATTGTTCGTAATTGTAGTTCATAGTGTAAGTAGGCTGTTTATGTTTTCTTATTGGCAACGTTACGTAGCGCACTGTATGAAAATCACTGGCTGTGCTGTGTGCAGTCTGTGGCTAGTTTGGATTGTTGTCTGCCATTGTAGTGTTGGGCAGGGGCAGCTGGATGTTAACAGCGCGTAGCGTTGCGCAGTTGGAGGTGAGCCGCCAGCAGTGGTGGATGTGGGGAGAGAGATGGCGGAGTTTTGTAATTTGTCATGAACTGCTATATATATATATGACTATTAAGGTAAATACATTGTTTGTTCTCTATTAATATCTTTCATTTGCTAACTATTCCTAACAGTAGTTAGTGCCTTCCGTAGTTTGAATCTTTTATTTAGCTGGCAGTAGTGGTGCTCACTGTATTGCAGTAGTTCGAGTAACCAAGATTTTTGTGAGGTAAGTGATTTGTGAAACGTATAGGTTAATGTTAGTCAGGGCCATTCTTTTATAGGGATTTTTGAAAGTCAGATTGCGTTGCGCTAAAAATATTGTATGCCAGTTTAAGCACAATCATGTATAAATTGTTCTAAGGGGACATTTCATAATAGGTATTTAGAAGAATTTACGTCATTTACATTTGATTGATTTATTGTGTAAACCGAAGTTTAACAGATTCGCTTTAGTACTCACGTGGATGACCTCACAGTTTCATTATTTAGGGTCAATTGCCAATTTTCTCTCCGTACAAGTATCCGTTCTAAATAGTTTTGGAATTGGTTTTGATCTTTTGATGATTTTACTAGACGATAAACGGCAGCGTCATCTGCAAACAATCTAAGACGGCTGTTCAGATTGCCTCCTAAATCGTTTGTATAGACAAGGAACAGGAGAGCGCCTATAACACTACCTTCAGGAACGCCAGAAATCACGTCAGTTTTATTCGACGACTCTCCGTAAGATACTACGAGTTCTCTGACAGGAAATCACATATTCAATCCTATAACTGAGATGATATTCCATAAGCTCGCAATTTGATTAGAAGTCGCTTAGGAGGAACGGTGTCAAAAGCCTTCTGGACATCTAGAAATACGGAATCAATTTGAGATCCCTTGTCGATAACACTCAACACTTAGCGTGAGTAAAGAACGGTGTTTTCTAAATCCATTTTGACTATGTGTCAATAGACCGTTCCCTTCGACGTAATTCATAATATTTGCACACAATATACGTTCAAATATCCTGCTGCACATCAACGTTAATGATATGGGTCTGTAATTTAGTGAATTATTCCTATTGCCTTTCTTGAATATTGATGTAACCTGTGCCGTTTGCCAGTCTTTGGATCCTTCTTAGTATGAGCGGTTGTATATGAATGTTTAGTATGAAGCTATTACTTCAGCATAATCTGAAAGATACGTAATTGTAATACAATCCGGACCTGAAGACTCGTATGTACTAAGTGATTTATGTTGGTTCACTACTCCGAGGATATCTACTTCCAAGTTACTCATGGTGGCATCTGTGCCTTATTTGAATTCTGCAATATTTACTTCGTCTTCTTTGGTGAAGGAATTTCGGAAGGCTGTGTTTAGCAACACTTGGCAGCACTGTCGTCAAGATAGTATTTCCATTGCTATCGTTCGGAGAGGGCAATGATCGTGTCTTGCTGGTAGCATATTTTACGTAGGACAAGAATCTCTTTGGATTTTCTTCCAGGTTTCGGGACAAAGTTTCGTTGTGGAAACTAAATTTTGAGTTTCTGTGACAGATCGCCAGTGCCGGCCGGGGTGGCCGAGCGGTTCTAGGCGCTACAGTCTGGAACCGCGCGACCGCTACGGTCGCCGGTTCGAATCCTACCTCGGGCATGGATGTGTGTAATGTCCGTTGGGTTAGCTAGGTTTAAGTAGTTCTAAGTTCTACGAGACTGATGACCTCAGAAGTTAAGTCCCATAGTGCTCAGAGCCATTTGAAGATCGCCAGTCTTTCTGCAACAGTGTTCTGACCTGTTTTGTGTACCACAGGGCACCATTGCCGTCCTTTGTTAATTCATTTGGTAGAAATCTCTTAGTTGCTGTCGATACTATTTCTTTGAATTCAAGCTACATCTGGTCTACATTTACACTGTTATTTTGAAAAGAATGGAGATTGTTGTTCAGTAAGACATGAAGCGAATTTTTATCTTTTTTTAAATATATATATTTTTCGTTTAATTTTAGTGGATTTGGGAGTTACGGTATTCAGTCCCGCTACGACAATCCTCTGTCCACTAATCCCTGCGTCCGTTTTGATGCTCGTTATTAGCTCAGGGGATTATTTGTTGGTAGGAGGTCATGTGCGTTTTCACAACTGTGGGCTGCATATTCCTCGACTTGTGCAGTAGGGTCGTGGGATTTCAGGTTTCGCCGAGTAGGTCAGGAGTCCATAACACACAAAAGGCAACTACACGTGTAGTGGGCCTGTGTGGCGTGGACTGGGCGGTTTTTTGGCTAGAGGGGTTTGGGGAAACACAGAAAGGGTTTCAGTCTCACACGGTGCAAGACGAACACATGAAGAACTTAGATTTGGGAACCAATGGTAAAGCAGTTGTAAACTGTCGTAGCTGTCTTGGGAAAGTAGCAGAGATCCAAGCGCTAATACAAGGCACTGATGCCTAATTCATTAAGGGTAGTGAAAGCTGGCTAAAACCGGAGGTAAGTAGAGCCGAAATTTTTGCGAAGCCATTTTTTCGTTCGTGCGGGGATTTGGAGAAGGAACTGCAGTGCTGTCTTCCTCTGTGAAACAGCTTTGGAAAAAGGTGTTTAGTATTTCAGCTTTATGCATGTCATCCTCTGTTTCAATGCCATTATCATCCGAGAGTGTCTGGATATGCTGTTTAGATCCACTTAGTGATTTAACGTAAGACCAGAACTATCTAGGATTTTCTGTCAAGTCGGTACATAGAATTTTACTTTCGAATTCACTGAACGCTTCACGCATAGCCCTCCTTACCCTAATTTTGACATCGTTTAACTTCTGTTTGTCTGAGAGGTTTTGGCTGCGTTTAAATTTGCAGTGAAACTCTCTTTGCTTTCGCAGTAGTTTCCTAACTTTGTTGTTGAGCCACGGTGTGTTTTTCCCGTCATTCACAGTTTTACTTCGCACGTACCTGTCTAAAAAGCATTTCACGATTGCCTTGAACTTTTTCCATTCACACTCAACATTGTCAGTGTCGGAACAGAAATTATCGTTTTGATCTGTTAGGTAGTCTGAAACTTGCTTCCTATTACTCTTGCTAAACAAATAAACCTTCCTCCCTTTTTTTATATTCCTATTTACTTCCATATTCAGGGATGCTGCAACGGCCTTATGATCAGTGATTCCCTGTTCTGCGCTTACAGAGTCGAAAAGTTTTTGATCGGATAGTGCATGTATGATGCTTACTGAGAATGAAATAAAAGTAACATTGCGCATGTCAAGTGCTTTGTTCTATCGATGGTGCCCTGTTGAAAGCAATGTGCACGGTTTCCAACGTTCGAACTTACTGCGATTTAGAAAACTGTCACGAAGGGGAAACATTAACCCGTAGCAACGTCAATAGTGTTGCTTGCCGTGTAACAGCAAAGCGAACACGACAACCTCTTGGTTATGGCGATGGGACAGAGACTGAGCGATGGTCCCCCAGTTTATTCGCACGCTCGTCTCGTGTGTGATCCGGTTGTTCGACGAGTCGTACGCGGTCTAATGTGCACATTTATCCGCCGACGCGAGAAGGCGCGCACGGTATTACTCAGCCCGGCTAAGCCGCCGACTGATCGCTAGACTGAGCTCGTTAGAGAGACCTGTGCCGTGGACACTCCGCTTCACCGCCCCTTGTTTGTACGAGATTAACGAACACGTATCTCGAGCGAAATGCTTGCAATACTAATCGGAAAGCGCTCATCTTGTAGGATGAAGACTCCGAAGAACTGCTGTACGCTCTGAGATGTGACCAAGCTTCGATTCCTCACCCTGCTAAGAATTTTTGCTTGGTCGGAGGAAAAGAATGTGGTGCACTGAATCTCGTGAGAACCTACATTCTTCTTCTTCTTCTTCTTCTTCCTTTCTCCCTAGGCTAAAGCCTGTTACCTTCAGTACTCCTCAGTCTTCTTTGAGATTGTCACTCCATCTTTTCCTTGGACGGCCAATATTTCTTACGATTTTCACAATTTTCCTTTTCCATCGACTCCAAGTGTTCGTTCTATTCATTCTTTCTCTCACGTGCCACTTCATCATGTTCACTTCAAAAGTTCTTCTAATATTTTCACTTCTTTCTTCCCCGTAATCCTTCACAGAATTATCATTTCTGTGGTTTCAAGGGGTCTTCCAGTGTTTGATGTTTCAGGCCTTGTCTCAATTGTGTATGTCATAATTGGTTCCACTATTGTTTTGCTTAATCTTGACTTTCCATTTTTCTCTATATGTTTGTTTTTCCAAATAGTATCATTTAAACATCCTGTCACTTTGTTCACATTTGCTACTTGTTCTAGCTAAATTTTTGACATTTCCGCTGCTGGAATGTTCATAACCAAGATATTTGAATGACATTATAGGTGGACTATGTTTTACATCCAATTCGTGTTTATGTTTTTGACTGCCACGTTAAATTACACGTAATAGTTTCTGCAGGCTGTCTTCACTGTTAATTAGCAGTCTTGCATCCTCATCACAACAAATGATTTTTATTTCTTCGTCCTGCATTCTATAACCACTACCAGCCAATAAGTTCTTTATAACTTCAAAGTGTCACTTTGTCTAATACCACTATTAATTGCTATCCCGCTAGTTCATCTGGAACCAATTTTCACCTGGATATAGTTGTTGGAATAAATGCCTTCAATAGTTTTTAGCGAGTTGGAAGCAATGCCCCGACTGTAGAGCAGGTTTGCCACATATGTTAACTGAATCCTGTCGAAAGCCTCCTATAAATCAATAAAACAAACATAAGCGGGTCTTACGTGTTCAGTGGAAGCTGTCTAAGAATGAATACTGCATCTCCGCATGGCGTACCGGTTGTATTATCATACTGGTCCTCTGAAAAGGTCTTAATGTTTCTTTTTATTTTATTTCTATTATTTTGTTATGAGTTTAAGAACTGAACTCAGTAGATTTATCCCTCTGTAATTGAATAGGTCTTTCTGAACTCCTTCTTTGTACATGAGAATTGGATTTTTATTACCTGTTACAACATTGTTGACTAACTTGATTAGTTTTTCAGTTAGTGGATATCCTCCACAGTTCAGTAATTCATTGGGAGTCCTTTCTTTCCCTGGAGACTTCCTATTCCTTAACAGACTTACAGCTTCCTCTACATCTGCATCTGGATCAGTTACATCATCGTTCACTTCTATATTGATTTCTGATCTCTCTTCGTTTTCTCGTAATTTTTCACCTTTATACGACTCTGTTAAATGTTTAACAAATGTTTCCTCATTTACGTCGTTCACTTTCAAAATTCCACATAACTCTTTCCTCTGTCGTATCACTTTAAAATCTGTTTCTGCTGCCCATAGGAGGCATATTTTAAATTTGTAAACAAAATTTCCTGTTGTTTCTGTTTAAAATAATTGAAGAGTGATTCTGTCGCAAGTTCTTTTGTAATGATCATAAGATTCTTGTGTTTTGCGTGGTTTATATTTCAAACAGGCAGGCCTCTTTTTCAAAAATTTCTTTAACTGTACTACACAAACATGTTTTTTGCCTTATTTCACAGATTTTATTATGGTTATTGATCAACTTGGGTTTAAGGTTATCAGCCCAGTTTCAAATAAATTGCTGTTTCCAAAGCTGATAAAGCAACTATAAACATGATGATAAGGCAAAGACAAACATCTCAACCTCTTAATATATCGGTCCTTGGGTTAATGTAAAATTACTTCGTTGACCTTTTTTTCACATATTACACACGGAATAACGCAATTCAGCAATTACATTAACATGAATAGACATACCTAGGAATAAAGTTATGCATCAGTCTAGAACTTTTTATCTACTCACGAACCGAGTCCCAACGCTTTACTTCTATCTAGAAATTGTAATATCATCCAAAAGAGGTGAATAACTGAAGTGCCAATCTGTCCAGTGGTATCTGCAATACAAGCTCCAGTACACAAGGTTGCCAAGACGATCAACACCATCTTGAAGAAGAAACTGAACTTCAAAGGAAATATAGCACTATGAACAGTTTAGCTTTAGTTAACAAGTTAACAGATGTTAAGGTTCCGACAGATGCAAAATTAGTATGTTTTGATGTGCATAGCTGGTTAGCAAGTACTGCAGTGAAAGATCGTGTAAATATTGTGTCAAGTTAGCTGAAAGATAGAGAAAAGCAACCATAAATTTAAAATTTATCGAAAAGACTCCTACACTGACACTTTCATTCTCGCTTGTTCCCAACATCCTACTGCCTATAAAGATAAAGCGCTCCACCACATGATCCACCATCTCCTCTTTATCCCCATGCCCCAAGAAGGCTTCGATCAGAAAGTTAATACAATAAAAACAATAGCCACAAACAGTGAATTTGACCCCCGAATTTCTGATGAAATTCTAAGAAAAAGATGAAGAAACAGGCCAGGTATCTACAGTCCCCACTCAACAACACAGACAAACTGGAAAAGAAATGTTGCAGACTACCTTTTATAGGGCAAACCTTAAACCGGATAAGCAACATTCTGAAGGCAAAGGATGTCCCTCTGCTTTTCAAAAATACGTTCAAATGTGTGTGAAATCTTATGGGACTTAACTGCTAAGGTCATCAGTCCCTAAGCTTACACACTTCTTAACCTAAATTATCCCAAGGAGAAACACACACACCCATGCCCGAGGGAGGACTCGAACCTCCGCAGGGACCAGCCGCACAGTCCATGACTGCAGTGCCTAAGACCGCTCGGCTAATCCCGCGCGGCTCTCTGCTTTTCTCTCAGACAATAGGTAGCTGCTTGTTCTATGTAAAAGACAAACAACCATCCATCACGAGAAGTGGGATTTTTAAGATCATATGCTGGGAGTGTCAATCTTGCTACGTTGGACAGAAGACTGTGAGGTGAATCTGCACCAGACTTAAAGAACATCATAGAAGCTAGAAACTGAAGAAGCCCTATTCCGCCTTTGCCGATCATTACCTTAACAAAAACCACAAATATATAGTAGTTGTACTAGTTTTACACGGAGAGAAAAAGGTGGTAAAAGTTAGGCGGTTAGAAATTCTAGGAATTAAAATAACCAAGAATATATCCCCACACCCATTAATAAACGAGCAAACCGAATTCATTTATTCACGTCGTTTAGATGATATCACAACTCCCAGATAGAAGTAAAACTTCGGGCCTCAATCCATGAGTAGATAAAAAGTTCTGGCCTGATACATAATTTTATTCCTAGATATGTTTAGTCACGTTAGTGTAATTGCTTATTTGTGTCCATATGTAATTTTTTTCAAAAAAGTGGTCATTGAAGCAATTTAACGTTAAGCTACGGATCGATACATTAGGAAGGTGAGATGTCTATCTTTGCCTTATCATCATGTTTATCTTTACTTTATGATCTTTGGAATCAATAATGTACTTAATGATACTTATAACCCGAAACCTAGGTTGTACAGTTACCATGATAAAACTTGTGAAAGACACAAAACAATGTTTCTTTAGTTAATTTAAAATGTTTCAACAAGAACATACTGTTGATACAAATAAAATGACTCCTTTAATTTCTTTGTCAAAACATGGTGTTCTGTTTGTATCCTCTCTAATGCTTCTTTAGCTGCTGCTTCAATACTTTCTTTGATTTTCTCCCAACCCATATCTACATTATCCTCTGCATTAATGGGTTTCTCTTTTACTTTCTCTGATAATCGTTCCTGATACAACTTTTTTCCATATTCGTTTCATAGTGACTCTACATAAAAATGTTGTCCTTTTACGATCCGTTCTTTAGAAAATCTTGTTCCTTCCCACATGTAGTCTAATTTTTGCGACGAGTAGAATGCGGTCGCTCTGTATGTTGGCTGAGTTTAAAGTCTTAACATGTAGCACTGACTAATGATGGACGTTCCTGTTTGTAACAATGTAATCTATAGTTACCTATGACAGATTGCATTCTGAAAAGTGCATCTATGCCGTCGTTTGTGGCCATAGAAAATATTATTTATTCTCGGATCGTTGTTTGAGCGTAAGCTGATCATAATCTCATCATTATCATTTAAAAAGTCTTCATTAAATCATTGTTTAATTCAAGGGATGACACCATTTCCAACACGAGCATTAAAATCCCCATTATGACAAGAAGTTCCTTTAAAGGTATCACACATAATTTCTCGTAACTCCTGATAGAAAGCCTCCCGTTCTGTTACAGTTTTACATTTCTCTGG
Source organism: Schistocerca serialis cubense (assembly GCF_023864345.2). Lineage (NCBI taxonomy): Eukaryota > Metazoa > Arthropoda > Insecta > Orthoptera > Acrididae > Schistocerca > Schistocerca serialis. Next base: position 184,899,281 of record NC_064646.1, on the reverse strand, counting down.
GGTATACTTGGGGGATAACGTTCAATTTGTGGTAAGCCAGTGTCAGATTTAGTAAAACCATTCTTTTATAGACTTATGGGCACTCTTCAAAAAGATCTTTGTACTTCTTGGAGACAAATAACCCTAATGCTGGTTTAGCTCTTGTCTCCTTCTCAGCTTCACTGTAAATGAGTACGAACTGATCATATTCGTTTTGCCCTTTGCCTTTCATTTTTGTCTTTTCGGTACTACACATTGGAATTTCATGATGTTTGAACCTACATTACTAAACGAATAAATGGTCACCCACTGCCAGTTGTAAGCTGTCTGTCTAACTGATTTCAGGGGCAAAAGATTTTCATTTTCAATATTTATTTACTGAAAGAATATAAAAAATGTTTTCATAATGTTTTACGTTAAAAGTTTAGCATACTAAGCCAAGTATTAGAGTTAGTGTGTTCAAAAATTTATCGCTTACTACGCGCACATTTTCGGTGTCCATGCAGCAAAACTTCGCTATCCGGTATCACGTTTTAAGTTATTGCTTCTTTGCTGCTGGCTCTATTCCCACCACATTTTGCACACAGTATCCACTCATTCCACAATATTTAAGGTGTCAGGCAAATCCAACACCTTCCATGAAAACCCTGACATGATAAGCAAATCCAGTAGTATGTCACATAGCTCCGAATAAATCGTGACATTAAATTAACCAAAGTAATACGAGTAACGAGTGAGCAAATGGAATACCACAGACTAACACAAGAATGCCTAAATGCATGTCATACCTTCCCACCGTGAGACAGACGCAGTTCCGAGGGGAGAAACGAGAACAGAAGCCGAGAGCAGAACCGTGATAAGCTGGAAGGCCCTACGATAAGGGACGGACACCCACGTCGCCAGCTAACCGCTAGGACCACACCCCAGCCGCAAGTTTTAGCGTGAGACTTTTTCTCGTCTCTGTTACGTCAGCACCACCCCCCAGCCCATGTTAAAAGCTAGAGCCCTCCAGAAGAACAGTATAGATCTTACGATAACACAAAAAGGGCCACACCACCCGCAAGTTTTAGCGTGAGACTTTTTCGCGTCTCTGTTACGTCAGGACCACCCCCCAGCCCATGTTAAAAGATAGAGTCCTCCAGAAGAACAGTATAGATCTTACGATAACGCTAAAAGGACCACACCAGCTGCAAGTTTTAGCGTGAGACTTTTTCGCGTCTCTGTTACGTTGCAAACTTTAAAAACATTGCCCCACCACGAAAAGTATAACGTTTCTCATTGGATAGACAGAATTTTTGTAGGCGGAGCTTAAGGTTAACATTGAGACCCTGATTGGTCAGATGAAAACACAGCCAGATAGGTTTTTTTAAACCAACTTCGTTAAACTGTAATAAGGAGAAGTTAGGAGGAGTTGCTTCCAAGACGGCGAGGTGAGCGGAGCTGTGCTGCCTGCCGCCCCCTGACGAACACCGACAAGGTAAAGAACGCACGCGATGCCGCATAACAGCGCCTAAAGCTTCACTCAGAACTGCAGAAGTCTCATCTGTTACACCCCCTTTTTTGCGTAATACTAGTGTCGGTCGTCAATTAAAGCTCATGGTGTTCACATTTGCCACTTGAAGTAAAAATCTGAAACGTGATGATTTTTCTGTTATATAGTTATTGAGAAGCCACATCAGCCACTGTAATTTACGACAAGTTAGATAAGTAATTAAAGGTAATTGAAGGTCACTGTAGACCATTTTGATAGATTTCTCTTTTGTGAAACTTAATTTAAACCTAGATTATAGATGTGATATGGCATAGGTCATCCTTCGATCCATTGTAGAACTTGGAAACCCATTTTTGTTGAACGCAGTTGGTTTTTACCATCCTGTTTTAAAACATTTCCTTTTATCAATAGTGCAATTTATAAACAATGTTTTGTGAGTACAATAAAATTTCCAGTGGTAAACGTAACTGCTTTTTCGACGTTATTTTACCAGCTAACTAAAAATAGGAAAGCCTTGAACCCCATCCACTAAATTTAGTTAGTATTAAGATTCTTTTACAGGGAGTGCAGTGGAGCTGACGCTGAAATTATTAAGTATTTGGTTATATCATCGCTAGTCTCACTGAACTCTACATGTCATGTGTGGTCTGGCATCTCCTTACAATTCCCTAAACAACACGCTCAGAGCGTCGTTGCGCGAAAGTGGTAGGGAGACACGTCTTAGAACAAACAGAAACCACGCAGAATGTCAGAAATATGTTCCTGTCTTATTATATTATTGTACGACACCTGTTTCAGGAGTATGAAGTTATAAACACTGAGAACTGTAAAGGATTTGCTTTTTAATATTTGAGAGTTCGATTTTTTAAAGAACCGTTGGTCGAGTGGAGAGTTAGTTGTGAAGAAGTTGTGTGAAGAAGAAGAAGTGGCTCAAATTCGATTGCTGACTATAATGGCAGAGAAACGATGCTGATCTTGTGGCTCTCAGTATCGATATCCATTGACGTCGTTGGTACAAGCTGCCACAAATAGGCAGAAGCTGCCACAATCGTCAGGGGCAAAAGTGCGACCTTTACTCCACATGGAGAAATACACGCTCTCACTGAGATCTTAACACCGCAACGACCTATACACTGGAATGGATATTCGTGGTATATTAAAAGTGAAAGAGTTTCGATGTAATCAATTTTCGCCACTAACTTACTGAGACTTTCGAGAGAATCCATTTATTGTTCACTCTGCAGTTTGTTGTGAATGTGTCCGTCTGATCAAGAGTGTCTTGACCCATGAAAGTTAGGTAATTGTAATTGAGTAGTACAGCGGAGTCCAGATAGTAAGTTACATATGTCAACCCACGCTAAGGCCGTTACGCAACAAGCTGCTGCGTTGTCAGCAGAGTGTACATGTTCCAGGTTTCCTGCAGACACAGTTAAGCTGCGGGTTGGGTTGATTTGGGGGATGAGACCAAACTGCGAGGTCATCGGTCTCATCGGATAGTGGAAGATGGGGAAGAAAGTCGGCCGCGTCCTTTCAAAGGAATCATCCCAGCATTTGAGTGGGGTGATTTAGAGAAATCACGGAAAACCTAAATAATGATGGCCGGACGCGGGATTGTACCCTCATCCTCCCGAATGCGAGTTTAGTGTGTTGGCTACTGCGTCACCTCGCTCGGTACAGTTCAGCTGCGGTACGGATAATAGGAGCATCAAAGTGCAGGATTGAAATGGCAGCTGAAATCGTATTCCAGAGTTGAATTACGTGAGACAATACGACTCTTGAGGGCAAAACCTCTAAATTGGACAAAGATTAACCGTGAAATTCAATCGGTGTATGAACCAAACGCGACGTTGCATCCTGCAGGGTGAGATGGCTACGACAGTCGACAAGGGCCGCACGTAAGTGAGTAATATTGTTGCGCCGTACAGCCCACTTCTTGCACCATGCTAGCTCCATCTTTTCGGCAAGCTGAAAGAACACCTAGGGGAAAGAGATTTCCCATGTTAACAAAGCGGTTCTATGATACTTCCGTCACAAAGGAGCGGATTTCTGTCGTCAAAGAATTGAAGGATTGGTAGAAATTTCCGACCGTTGTTTGTAGGGAGTCGGTGAATAATTTGAAAAATACACTCTAGACACTCTAAGCCAAAAATAAGCGACAAAGGAGTTATGCAAATTAGTCACAAATTGATGTTCCTACAGATATCGACAGAAAATGCAAAATTGTCAGCTCCAGCGCCCGATGGATGAATGAGTGACTTGCAGCGTAATTTCACTGTGCAGCTAGCAAGGATAGTAAACAGGAGATATGTCGCTATCAGGGCATAAAGTCTTTGCACGTTTCTGTCTAAGTACTCCGTTGGACAGTAACTATGCCTCGCAAACAGGTGCGTGAAGAATGCATGGATATGTCAGCGTTTGAAATAGTACGTTCAGCAGTGCTCATAGAAACAGGTTGGAGTAACTGGCGTGTTTCTCGACTTTGTATAGGAACGATGCTACTTGACGACAATGTCAGCAGGAATGTGTGAACCATGGGCGAACATTGCCTCAAGAAGAAAGCAGTCGACATAGAAACAACATGAGCACCGAGCAATTGTCAGCAAGTCATTCAGAGCCCCGGATTCATCATTACCATAGATATGGAGTGCAAATGATGATCCGGTGACCACCAACGAGCATTAATAGGTGCCTCGTGCCTCTCATAAAGGGGTCTGAGCTTACGGTTCCTGTTGCGCGGACTACCATTGACCTCTGTACACCAGCAAAGCCATTTCGGGCACAAACGGCCCGGAATCGCGTCATCTGGGGTATAATTGTCTCCAGTGATGAGTCCAGTTTCGAACTGAGTCCTGATGGCCAGCGCAGACATGTCTGGAGACGCCCCGGACAGCGGTACAGCGGTGGAATACCAACCTGAGTGTTGTCCCGCATACGGTCCGACAACCAGGAGTTATGGTCTGGGATGATATTTCATTACATCCCTTTGGTTTTCACCCACGACACCCTTATAGCATAGCGCCACGTAGATAATATTGTGCACCTCGTTTTGTTACCCCTCATCCTGGGCTTACATTTCAGCAAGACAATGCCCGTCCGTGCATGATGAAAGTTTCTACTGCTTGTCTTCGAGCTTGTCAGACAACATCTTGGCCGCAAGTGTTGCCGAACCTCTCTCCAATATAGAACTTTTGGAGTATTATTGGCAGGGCCCTCCAGCCAACTCGGGATTGTGACGATATAGCACGCTAATTCGACAGAATTTGGCACGATATCTGACAGTTATGGCAGTCAGTGCCAAGCCCAATAACTGTTTGTACAAGGGCCAGAAGTGGACCAATGCGTTATTGACTCGCTCTTGCTCTTAAATAAATTATTCAATTTTTCTGAAATTGTAATCATTTGTTTGTCTAAACATGCGCATCACATCTGTCGATTTGTGTCCCATTCGGATAATTTCTACGTGGTGCGTCTTTTCCTATCATTATTTTTAGAGCAGTGTATGTCTGTGAAGTATTGCATGTTATTCAGTGATAACATTTAACTTACTGTCTAAAGTTCCCCGTGTTTCTATTCGGAAATTCTGAATGATACAAAAAGGGCCGCTATGGACAAATAGAGGCAGCCTAGGATGAAAAGTTAAATACCTCAATCGGGTAAGAAGATTAGATAGGCAATGTGAAAATGCAAATAGATACATAGAAAGATATAGTGAGAATTACTGGAGTGTTGTAGCAGGACGGACAGGATTTGTAGTCTGTTCAGTACAAGACTATTACCAATAAATAAAATAGGCGTAACTGAAGAGTGAAATAATAATGTGTGAGGAAAAAGTGATGCACACCACATTGAATGCATATTGTAACCATGATACAAAGATGAGACCCATCACAGTAGTGCAAACGTACACGGCTACAAGCTCCGTATTCCTTGTTACAATCTTGGAGTCCGCAGCTCGTGGTCGTGCGGTAGCGTTCTCGCTTCCCACTCCCGGGTTCCCGGGTTCGATTCCCGGCGGGGTCAGGGATTTTCTCTGTCTCGTGATGACTGGGTGTTGTGTGATGTCCTTAGGTTAGTTAGGTTTAAGTAGTTCTTAGTTCTAGGGGACTAATGACCATAGCTGTTAAGTCCCATAGTGCTCAGAGCCATTTGAACCGTTTTTACAATCTTGGATCCCAACAGTAACTAGTGATTTCAGTTAGTGGTGGTCAAACTTCTGTTCAGGAATGTTACTATAAGAGAATATCACAAAACTCTATTACAGAAGCGACATTAAACAATAAAAATGGAAAAGTGACAATCGAGTCTGCTGTGCATCGTAGAATATCGTTTTATCTTTTTTTCCTGTGTTCGTGGCGATACAAACTATCTTCCTCCCCATGTTTGTCTTCCACTTCTAGTAACTGCCTTACGTAAAAATCTGGAATTCTTTTCAAAAAAATCTTTTGCGATTAAAATTTCGTGCACTACGTCTGTGGCAGTATAAAGCTAATGTTCTTGACATCCACATCGAGACCGGCTGAGTGAATTATATCACATGTGGCTTCACCGCCCGTACAGGAAGACCTACAGAGGTTCGTCGCATGGTCAAGCTGTTGACAGTTCACCGTCAACATAAACAAATGTAAAGTATTGCATATAAATAGTAGGAAGACTTGGAATTGTATTACCACACGATTTTCGGACAGTCACTGGAAGCAGTCACATCCATTAAATAACATGGAGTATGCCTACAGGGTGACAAAGCTAATCGACCAAATAAAGCTTATCGTACGGGTTGGTTGATTTGGGGGGGGGGGGGAGACCAAACTGCGAGGTGATCGGTCTCATCGGATTAGGGACGGATGGGGAAAGAAGTCGGCCGTGCCCTTTCGAAGAAACCATCCCGGTATTTGCCTGAAGCCATTTAGGGAAATCACGGAAAACCTAAATCAGGATTGCCGGACGCGGGAGTGAAGCGTCGTCCTCCTGAATGCGAGTCCAGTGTGCTAACCACTGCACCACCTCGCTCGGTTTATCGTACGGAAGGCTAATGTCAAACTGATGTTCATTGGAGAAATCCACAGGAAGCAGACTTCATTCATGAAGAAGGTAGTTTACAAAACTCTTGTTCGGTCGACAGGGCCGGTAGACGATCCGAATAGTGAAGATCAGAAGAAGAGCTACGCGCCTTCTGACAGTTTCGTTCAGTTATAAAGAAAACGTCTGGCAGACGCTCATCTAACTCCAGTGGAAGACAATACAAGAGAGATGTCATGAATAACAATAAAAAGCCCTTAATTCTCAGTGGTCATTTAAATTATCATAAAATTATAACAATTAAAAAAGTCAAGGTTGATAAGGTGTTTCTAAGTGTCGTGTAGCTGTATGGCGGTGCCTTATTGGCAACTACAGATTTCACATCAGCATACATGCATCTTCAGGTTTATGTGCCATGAATACAAATCACTCTGTGAAATATTTTGAAATGATAGAAACACAGAACCTTGGATAGTGTCGGGTTTCAACAAAAAACAATGACAATTACTTACAATGGTTATGTTTTCATAATGAAGATGGACAACTACGGAGTCACACCATTCGAGAAGTTATCCACGTAAGTGTCCAACCACATTTGTGGTATGTTATAATAAAACTGAGTACACCCAACGGATGCACGTCAAAATGTACAAAGCATGACCCCTGAATGGGTCTTGAAAAGAGCGGAGAAAAACAAATAGTGAATTGGACACTAACTTGAAAGAGGAGAAAACGCATAAAAATTAACTAACGTCCAAAAAAAGTACTACAAGTACATGGGAACATATCAACCAAAGAACTGTATTGTAGTATGGAACAGAAACGTCGAGAATTGAAGAAACAGATTTAAGTAAAACTTAAAATGCTGTATTGGTGGTGGTTAAGTTCGTATGGGATCATACTGCTGAGGCCATCAGTCCCTACACTTACACACAATTTAATCCAACTTAAACTACCTTACACTAAGGACAACGCACATACCCTTGCCCGAGGTAGAACTTCAACCTCCGATTGTGGAAGCCGCGCGAACCGTGGCAATACGCCTAGGACCTCGCGGCTATCCTGCGCGGCTACGTCGTGTATGATGTGCGTACTTGTACCGTTTTGGTATTAGCCCTTAGAGGCTAGCAGTACACCGTAAGGTGGAAGACCACTGTACTAAAGAGGGTGGCAAAGTAACCACACGAAGAGCTGCTAGGAGAAAACAACCGAAGGCTGGGAACGGCGTTACATAACTTTAAAAGATCCATAGTTAAATAGATAAAAATTTTATGTTTTTCTTCAGTACGTTACTATAATTAAATTACCAAAGGGGTAATATTTGAGTACTATACAGCTGCTTCATTGCGACAACCATCCTAGTAAGTAGCGGTGAGAATTCAGACGATCCAAATTCTATAGGATATTGTTGTGCCTCATTTGTATCTGATTATTTAAAGTTAAACCTGAGGCTCGCTTCATAGTCACCATGATATGTATTTCATCCGAAACATTCAAACTTTTGCTTTTCTTTTCTTAAATACAATGTGCGATTTTTTTCAGTGTTGGAAGTAGGCTGGCACTACGTAATTATCCATCTACCTTATGAAAATATAACAATTGTGAGTAGTTGTCAATTTTTGTTGTTGAATGCGAGCACTGTCTATGGTTCTGTATTTCTACCATTTCAAAAAAATTCACGCTGTAATTTGTAATGTTGGCAGATAAATCTGGAGGTGTGTCTGTAGTGACATGAAACCGGTAGTTGAGAATAAAACACCTTAATACTGCTATCCGGGTTTTCGAAACACAAATTTTGATGATGATTTAAATGGTTACTGAGCGCAGAGTGTTTTTTTACAGTTATTCACAATATATCTCAGCTGTCGTTTCCCTCTCAAAAAAGTGTCTGTAAGAAACGCGTTGCTTATCTCGGAGTACTTCGCCGTTAATATTTCTAAGACGTCGTACGTTCCCATAAAACGAATATATTTCTTGTTTCGTTAACACCTACAGCCGTCGTTTTGATGTTATTTTATTATACAGCAACCACGTTCTGTGACTTAGTACGCCATCTTCAGGCCTTAAATGACCCTGAGGGGGTGATATCTAATCGTATACACGATCCCATAATTGGCCATCATCTGTCAACTGGCTTCCGTGGAAGCGATGTTGTGTCTGCAGATCAGTGGTCAGCATCTATGAACTGGCTTTCGCAGAATACTGCAAAAGCGATGTTGTGTCTGCAGCCATCAATTACTGATAGAATCGCTGCTATAGTATTCGACGGAAGCCAGTTCGTAGACATTGGCCAATGATGGGATCAACTAGTAGTCGATTGTTGCAGGCACAACAACGTTTTTATGGAATTCCACGGAAGGCAGTTTGTAGATAGCCACTGATGGGCTCGTGTATACGACTGAAGTTCATTCCCTCAACGTTAGTTAAGGCCTGGGTTCACTGAGTCGCTGAAACTCATTGCAACATAATGAAATAACATCAGAACGACGGCTGTGGGAGTTTTATTTTATTACAAAGTGAACGGCCGAAGTCCCGCATAGCATCAATAACAAGGACTGAGACACATATGCCGGCCGGTGTGGCCGAGCGGTTCTGGGCGATTCATTCTGGAACCGCGCAACCGCCACGGTCGCAGGTTCGAATCCTGCCTCGGGCATGGATGTTTGTGATGTCCTTAGGTCAGTTATGTTTAGGTAGTTCTAAGTTCTAGGGGACTCATGATCTCAGACGTTGAGTCCTATAGTGCTCAGAGCCATTTGAACCATTTTTTTTTTTTTTTTTTTTTTTTTTTTTTTTTTTTTTTTTTTTTTTTTTTTTTTGAGGCACAAATACTCAAAACATTGCTCCCTCCTACACGCAACTGGCGAAAGCATCAGAAAGATCAAATCAGTGAGTTTCGATTTTATACGAAGGCTTACTAGGAATTGGGTTTTCCCGGCGGAACATTAGAGACTGGAACAGGAAAATGGGCAGGGAGAGGTAGGGGTTGAAGGGAGGACGGGGAAGGGGGGACGAGGAAGTGGTGCACTAAGTACACTCCGACATATACGTTAAGGTGTCTTGGAGGGTATGGACGTAATTTTAGATGTAGAGAGTTAACGTAACATTGGTGCACTGCAGGAATAGTAATGGTCCTTGTACTGAACCTTGAAGAACACCTCACGAGACATTTCTCCGCGTGGCATTGGACAAGTCATGTAGCAGGAAGTTGTGTTTATGGACTGTTACTGACATGAAGAGGTGCCTTGTTCAAAACGTTCCGGCTCGGTGAAGAGAGACAGGGTGCTGTCACGACTGTACGCAGGCTGGCGCCGCAAGCGTACCGAGGCGCGCAAGCACTGGCGCCAGCGCCGGAAACTGTGGGCGCCGCTCGGACGGTGCCCGCAAAAAGAGCGCCGCCTCTGAGAGGCAGCCAGCCGCCGCGCAGCCCAGGGCGCGGCCCGGCCCGGCCCCGTGAGTCCGCAGCCGCTTCCGGCGCCGTTCTCTATGCGTATCGCACTGCGTTAGCGCGTCGCGCCGCCGTAAAAACGCCGGCTCGCGATAATCCGGCGGCGCCACTGGCGCCCCGAGCCCTTAATTAAGTGGCGGCGTCGCGCGGTCGCCATGGAAACGGGCCTCATTAGGCGCTGGCGCAGCCTTGACCCCCACCCCTGGCCGTCTGCGGCCCACGCCCGCACAAATTAACAGTCGGCGGGCAACCGTGAGATCTCTCTCGGGCTGTCCGTTTGCAGCCGAGCTCTTATTGAGGTTTCCTCCCTGCCTTTGGTCGATATTTCGAAGCTGAAACGGAAACTGGAAACACAGTTAAAATGGCTTCCCATCGCTCACTTCTAAATTAAAGGGAACGTTCGCTGCCGGGGAGAAAATTAGTACACCTGGAAAGACAACGTCGATTTAGATCTGATGACGGCCTTTGCCACCTGGAGGATAGTAGGTGTACTAATAATGGTTTCAACGTCGCCCGCCAACAGCGTTGTGGCATAGTTGCCAGAGCGCAATCAGTGTCTACCCTCTAATACGGAATGCTCACAGCCAGATGGCTCACTGTCGATGAACGCAGCATTACCATCAGACTAGCCGTGCATAAAATGCTCTTCTGTCACCTCCTGATTTGTGTACATATCGAACACCAAACACAACACTCAGTGTACCCTTCGCCTCGGAATTAAGTGTCTTATTAAAATCTTCTGTCCCGGCAAATACCTGCAGGAAGAAAAAAGCATGAGTTATAGCCATAACTCGGGAATTTGGACTTAGGTTGTTATGAACTTTCTTAATTTTATAAATATATGGAATACATACCTGGAATTAAGCCCTCTGTTTTTGAAATGTCCTGTAGATGCAGTTGTGAAACAAGGGGCGTTCAATAATCAATGCAACACACTTTTTTTCTGAAAGCAGGTTGGTTCTGTTCAGGGTTCACAACAACAAATTATTCCCCATTCTTTTGGCTATAAAATCTTATTTGCAACGTAATCGACGGTCTTGCGCCACCGACCTGGGAGGGCCTGTATGCCCTGGTCGAGCCAACGTCTTGCAGCATCAGTGTCCTCCCTATCGTCCACGTACTGCTTCCCGCGGAGTGGGACCAAACAGGTGAAAGTCGGAATCTGTGAAATCCGACCTGTGGGGTGGACGATGAAGAACTCTTCAATGAAGTTCTTTCAGTGGTGTGACGCCACTCCATGGATTGGACTTTGTCTGTGGTTCGAAGTGATGAACCCACGTTTCATCGCGTGTGACGATTCGGCAAAAAATTCTCACGATCAGCCTCGTAAGGAAAAAGCAGTTCCGCACAGATGGTCCGTCGTTGGTGTTTACACCCTTCTGTTGTATGGCACGGAACACAGCGGGAATACACCTTTGATTATCCCAACTGGTGGACGAATGTGTCTGTGCTACCAACAGACATGACCAGCAGAGTAGTGAGGTGTTTCACTGTAGTTCGCCAGTCACCTAGAATGAGAGTGTCCGCACGTTCCAACATCGCAGAACTCACAACTGTTTACAGCTCGCGGGGAATCGAATTGGTTTGCGCGATCTTGTTGCTATGACAGGCCGGCCGCTGTGACCGAGCGGTTCCACGCGCTCCATTCTGGAACCGCGTTACCGCTACGGTCGCAGGTTCGAATCCTGCCTCGGGCATGGATGTGAGTGATGTCCTCAGGTTGGTTAGGTTTAAGTAGATCTAAGTTCTAGGGGACTGATGACCTCAGATGTTACGTCCCATAGTGCTCAGGGCCATTTGAACCATTTGCTATGATAGCAGAGGCCATACACAACTTCTGACCGCGCTTTTGTTAACTCCCAGGTCTCCATAGTCATTCTGCAAGCGCCTATGAATATCTGCGCCGCTCTGGTTTTCCGCCAAAAGAATCTCGATGACATCTCACTACTTGGAATGCACCTCTGTCACAGACACCATTTGGAAGGCTACGTATAGAGCCGCCACCTGTAGAACTTCATGAAAGTGTTGGGAGTGAAGCGGGAATATTTCACGCTGTTCCACAACAAATTCCGCACTTTTTTCAACCAAAAGAAGCCGGGAAAAAAAATTTGTTGCATTACTTATAGAATGCTCCTCGTACAACATAGCTTATCACATTTGTGATGTGTTCCTTAAGTTCCAGTTTTATGTAACTATCCGGGCTGAATGGGACCGCACCGGTGTAGAGGTAGCGGAGTGGCGGAGTGTTGAGGCGGTTTTGCTGGCCAGTGATGTCTAGGAAAACTCGGCTAAAAGGTAAAACATCTTTATTACAATGACCGAGGCTCTGCGGCGCCACGAACACGCTTCCCCGCAGGTGTGTGGTCTGCTGGCTGGAACGTCAGCTGCAGAAGGCCGTGGGGGCATGCTGGACGTGCAACTCCACGGGCGTGGAATTAACCCCGTGCGCTGGTCTGCTGGAGATGGCTGCCCAGACTGGCATCGGCTGCTTGTTGACCTATTGCGTGGGGGAGACTTGCGTGGCCCTGTTATCCCTGTTCTTGCTGCCACACTGCGCATAACTCTACCAGAATCCAAGAACACAGTCTTCCAGGCACTAATAGATCAACACCTTCGTAGCCCAACGGTGTGGAAACTCCGACTGGTTCGTAGATGCACTGCTTTTTCTATGATGTCGCCAAGAAATTATGGCTCTGCTTGCACACCTTTTGACAGGTAAACACGCTCGTTTATGAAATCACGTACCAGCGCCTCCGCCCCTACCTGCTCGCCCCACATGCTGCTGCAATGGAGTTGCTTATCTCACAGTGACTCCCAAAATTAGGAACAGTGGTACGTTTCTATCGCAATTAATGAAACACACTTTGTTAAACTTTCTTTAAAGGTAGCGTAGTGTTACAAGTGTTTTTCACATATTGCAGGCTGTTAAATGTTAGCCATTTAGTTTGTTTACCAGATGTTCGTTAATCCATCATAATTTAAAATCATATTAACGTTCTACATTTTCCGTCAAACAAGCGTGGCATTGCGTACTTGTACATATTTCTAAAAGAGACGTTGGTGGCACCACTGCCCTTGAACTGAACATTACTTGTGTTTTATGTCATACAAACTGAAGCCAGACCATGAAGCGAATATTCTAATAGATGTAGTGTCCCGGAACAGCCTTCAGTTCGATTTGTGACAGCTGTCGGTAATTAATCCAAGTGACCTGTGTTACCATAAACGAAGCAGGAATAACTCAGATCTAACGCAGCTGCTGGAACGACGGAAACTAGATGTACGTGTAATTGCGCGGAAAATCAAGAAGATGGCCATTTCGCCATCTCTAGCACTTGCAGATGAAAACAAAGCATCTACTATCTGCAGGATGAACAGCCACTGCGCATTCATATCGTCAAACATTTCCCCTTCAAATTTTCTTATGTGCACAGATGGATAAATATTAGGGAAGGAATCGGCTGACGTCTATACTTTGAGGTGACAAATGTCATGGGAAACCTCCTAATATCCTCTGGGACCTCCCGTTGGCCGATTTTGTGCAGCAGCTCGACTTGACATGGACTCAACAAATCGTTCGATGTCCGACGTAGAAATAATGACCCATGCTGCCTCTATAGCCGTACATAATTGTGGAAGGTGGAAGTGTTGTCGGTGCCGGATTTTGTGTGCGAACTGACCTCCCAATTATTTCCCATAAATATTCGACGGGATTCATGTCGGACGATCTAGAGAGATAGAGTGAGAGAGACAGTCAGAGAGCCAACAACTTGGTCCATGTCTTCGTGGGGCCTGAGCTATACTCGAACCCTACCATCAGCTGCAACCAACTGAAATCGGGATTCATCTGACCAGACCACGGTTTCCCAGTCGTCTAGGGTCCAACAGATGTGATCATGGGCCCAGGAGAGGCGCTGCAAGTGATGTCACGCTGTTAGCAAAGGCACTTGAGTCAGCCGTGTGCTGCCATAGCCCTTTAACGCCATATTTCGCCTCACTGTCCTAGCGGATAAGTTCGTCGTACGTCTGACATTGATTTCTGCGGTTATTTAACGCAGTGTCGCTTGTCTGTTAGCGCTGAAAACTCTACACAAACGCCGCTGCTCTCGGTCGTTAAGAGAAAGGGCGTCGGCCGCTACTTTGTCCACGGTGAAAGATAATGCCTGAAACTTGGTTAACGCGGGACACTCTTGACACTGTGGACCTCGGATTACTGAAATAATTAACAATTTCTGAAATGGAAAGTCCCATGCGTCTAGCTTTAACTACCATTCCCCCTTCAAAGTGTGTTAATTGCCGTCGCGCGGCCACAGTCACTTCGGAAATCTTGACTCACCTCAGTATAAATGGCAGTTCCGCCAATTCACTGCCCCTTTTATACCTTGTGTACGCATTGCTACTGCCATCTGTATATGTGCTTGGCGCTTATCACCTCAGTGCAAATGAGTGGGAAGGCATAGCTGAGCAGAGAGTGGAAGAGGAGATGGATTATTTAAAAATCATAACTTGAGTTAATCTTCTTTCAATACTCCAGTTTGCATAACTCATACGCACTTTTTTTATCGTTATGTTCTGATTACTTGGCTCCATATTGTAACAATGGCTAACTTAAAAAGTATCCAATGTGCTTCCCATTTATTACGCTCCCAGTCCCTCCAGATGTAAGTAATTTAAGGTTTCTGTCCGTATCTCCTATTCCAGTGGAAGGCTATGAAACAGAGGCGTTGGGCATCAATTTCGAGAGTAGCCCTTCCAAGACCAGTCGACAAACATACTAAGTCATCCCATATACGCTTCAGAAAATGATCACGAAGAGAAAATCGGAATTTATTGGTGTCTTACCAACACTCTTTCCTCCAAGGCTCCAGTTGCGATTGGAACAGAGACGGAGTAAAATAATCGTGCCGCTAGAAGTGTTCTCCACCACACACCGTACGGCGGCTTGAGGAGTAAAATGTAGATGTAGAAATTCTAGTATCACCTGATATACTGGTTTAGTATTTCAAAAGTTTCTTCCTCAGTTCTTACAATGTTTAATGAAATAGGTTATTTTCTCTTCCTTAGTTTTAACATTGTTTAATGACATAAGTTATTTTCTTGTAAAACTCTTTCATTCGTAAGTGTCTTACTTTAATCAATTTCGTATTTCTACAAGCAAATGTGAGTACAGAATAATATTTTAGTTTCAGTGTTCGCTGTTGGAGTGATCCTTAGGTTATTTATATATATGTACAAGGCATCCTATAGCCACAATGGGACAAGAACAAGGATTTGAAATCAGAATGTAAGGTACCAAACTAATCTACCATCCTTTCTTCAAATCTGTTATATTTAATTACCCCTCATTTTTATGTTTTTCATACGTTACCGGGTTTCGTATTTCTTCAGTGACTACTGTCTCACAAACTACACAAAGTTAGCACACATGCGTTTAACCATTACTCCTCCTTTTCTTACTACTCCATCACTACTTCTGCTCTTTGTTTTCTGCCCTCCCTGGTCACTTTCTCATAGAGATAACTGACACCTTTTCAGTAAGTTGTACACACTGATCAGTGAGTGGCTTGTTTACCAGTAAATGATTTATATCCAATCTGAAATTGGACCCTCAACTGCAACATAGTTACTAAACACTAGGGACATCTACAAAATTCAAGAGTAAAATGCCAAGAACTTCATATTTGTATACTCCAAAAGTAATCATACCTGTTTTCTTTTTCTCTTATACTTACGTAATTTGGATCATACTGTCTTCAACCTTGGTTGCTCCGACATGCAATCCTCTAGTGTACTCCTTTCTACATCATATGGTCTCTTTGCACAAATTTCATCTTTAAGCTGTACTTATCTACATTTTTAAGTGCTATACTTGCTGAACTTATCCACCTTCACTACATTCATCATAGATCCTCTAACTTTTAAAGGTTCGTGGAAAAGAAAAGAAAATCATTTCAACTATTTAAATCACTAGACAAAGATCAAATAATGGGTGCTCACTCTTTCCACCAAATAAATTCCACTTAGATACTTACTTTGCACCACATACTTACAACCATATTATGTCTCCTTCAGACCACATCATTCGTGACAGGTTTGGTGCATACCATGAAGCTGGCAACAATAAATCCTCAACAGCTCTCAATTTCAACATATAAGCTCAGTGCTCAGTGTTCCTTCGGCAAACCATATAATTTTACAGTTGTACGGGCACTGATTTAAGGAATCTCGCCATCAACACTTCTTCAAGAATCTGAAACACTTAACATTAGTTTCATCCTGTGGAATCTGCATGTCAGCACTCACATTCAGTTATCTCTATCCAAATTTCTCTAATATTTCCCATCCATCATTTAACTTCAACAGGAGCTAGGACTTCATATATTATCGTGAATAATGCTTGTTTCAGCAATGATACATACAGTACTAAGGACAACAAAAAAGTACCAGAAAGTCGAGAAATTCACAAGTCTAGAGAAAACCAAACAGATTATCAAGTATTCATATTTGAGACACAATTATAGTAAAAAAAGGGATTCAGATGTCCATGTTCAGTAATCAGATAAATATATGATGTAGTTTCCTTGAGTATTTACACCAGAAGGTCTCTATCTGTATGGCGTTGAGGTGAATAATCTTTTGCGTGTGAAAGGTGGCAATAAATGTTAGGAAATTTACTGCAAATAAACTTTTGCCTATTTCACAATTGGATGAGTTTAATAAGAACCGTTCTTTAGTACTAGCAGTTTGTTTGAAATCACTCTCTTCTGTCTGTGCTTCCTCTTGTCTCCCTCCTGTTGTATGTACTCATGTGCCAATTGAACAATCGTGTATGCCTACTCGTATCAGACAAAAATTCCACTAATTCTTTGGTGCTTTTAAGAGCAGATGTGTTCTTTAGGACCAGAACAGAGCTTATCCTGTGGTACCACGAGGCAGATCATTCATAATATCTGTAAAATCTTTCAAAAAGACCTCCTGAATTCTGTTTTGTTTGGAGCAGTAAGTTCTAAAAAGCTTTCCTAATTCTCTCATGACCCTTGCAAAGATGTTTGAGGCATGGTGATGTTGTGAAATGTGTACTGGTCTGATTCTTCTTTGAGTAAGAGTCATTTATCAATGTCTGGCACATTGTCTGACATTACTTAAGTGTCCTAACTCCTGCAGGAAGTCAGTGCAGAAGACATTTGCTATGGCGTGTGTGCTCACGCTCCGCAATTGTGTGAATGTCACAAATTTATGTGTAAACTCAGTGGCAACAAAAATATACTGAAAACTACTGTTTGTCCACAGGCTATGGCTGTATAAATCTATAGTGGCGAATTTTTTAATTCGTGTGTGAATTATAAGACAGAAAGGGGAAATACTGCTGACTGTAGAAGACTGCACCTTTTATCAAACATTACACAATGCCAAAACTTTCGTCAACGGCCTCTCAATATTACTAAACATTCTCCTTCAGTATGATTAGGCATTTTCTCGCGCCGCAAAGTCTTTAACTTTAATGCACGTACCTCATTTTAACTAGTTCTTCAGGGATACATAGAACGTAGTGTGTACCTCCAGTAGATCTCCTGTAGAACAGCACATCTTCTTTTATGAAATAGAATTGTCGAATGCTGACTTCTCCGGGCTCTGACTTCTCCAGGGTCTGCCCACTTATCCTTCATAGATTTCCAAACGCGATCCTTATCTTGTACCCTACATGTGCCCTTAGAAGTAGTTCGAAATGGAAGTTCTTGTAAGTACATCAAAGTAAAGGTACTGTCACCATGACCCATATTGTTGCCACGGATTAAACAGCATATTTGCTGCAACATTTTCGTACCCAGTGCTATAATTAATACGACAAAAGAGTTCTTGGAGGTAAGGAGCCTACCTAACAAACTGTCCATGCATTAATTTCGCCGTCTTTAAGAACTGGAGTGCCTTGCGGTCACTGTAAGTTTCTGTCTCATGTCCAAGCATGAAATATCTGAATTTGACGAAACACCAGATTGCAACAACCTTTTCTAATTCTGTTACTGAGTAATTCTTCTCAGTATCCACTTGCAAGTGCGACATTTTGTGGTATTATCTTCTCCATATTCTTCGAACAGTGTTATACCAAGGACAGTTCTTAAACTCTTCCATGATAAACAATAGTCTTTTGTTAAATCCAGTTGCATCAGTATGGGAGCTGCCATCGAAGTCCCTTTAATTTCAACGGATTCGCATTGGGCTTAATCTTCCCAATCCTGAGCTGCACGTTTTCCAGGAACAGCACAAAGTCGTGGTACAACAATGCTCTACACCTTAATAAATATTTTATAAAAGTAACTCAGACACAGGAAACAGAGCAAATGGCGTTTATTAAATGGTGTTTTAAAACTGTATCACTTGTAATTTCTGAGGATGTGGCATATCTCTTCTGCAGAGATCAGATATCCTAAAAAGTTTAACTCCCTCTTACCAGACAGCATGACTCACAGCTGCTCCCATTGCTCCTAAAAGTTCTAAGCTACAGCTCAAGAGTTTCCCTGTGTTGCTCCCGAGGAAGGTTCCATTATTAGGATGACATCGACGAAAAGGTTGACTTAGGTTTCAGCTCTTCCATAATTACAGCATAAAATCCCTTTACAAAAGCTGGCGATGAAAAGGTAGTTCTGGAAATGGTAACATCTACGATAGCAGAGAAACTGTCACAGGGTTATTTGGTAACCGTGATAGCGTTACGGAGATGTTTAATAAACTCAAGTGGCAGACTCTGCAAGAGAGGCGCTCTGCATCGCGGTGTAGCTTGCTCGCCAGGTTTCGAGAGGGTGCGTTTCTGGATGAGGTATCGAATATATTGCTTCCCCCTACTTATTCCTCCCGAGGAGATCACGAATATAAAATTAGAGAGATTAGAGCGCGCACGGAGGCTTTCAGACAGTCGTTCTTCCCGCGAACCATACGCGACTGGAACAGGAAAGGGAGGTAATGACAGTGGCACGTAAAGTGCCCTCCGCCATACACCGTTGGGTGGCTTGCGGAGTATAAATGTAGATGAAGATGAAGAAATATACAGGGTGATTCAAAAAGAATACCACAACTTTAAAAATGTGTATTTAATGAAAGAAACATAATATAACCTTCTGTTATACATCATTACAAAGAGTATTTAAAAAGGTTTTTTTTCACTCAAAAATCAAGTTCAGAGCTGTTCAATATGGCCCCCTCCAGACACACGAACAATATCAACCCGATACTCCAACTGGTTCCACACTCTCTGTAGCATATCAGGCGTAACAGTTTGGATAGCTGCTGTTATTTCTCGTTTCAAATCATCAATGGTGGCTGGGAGAGGTGGCCGAAACACCATATCCTTAACATACCCCCATAAGAAAAAATCGCAGGGGGTAAGATCAGGGCTTCTTGGAGGCCAGTGATGAAGTGCTCTGTCACGGGCTGCCTGGCGGCCGATCCATCGCCTCGGGTAGTTGACGTTCAGGTAGTTACGGACAGATAAGTGCCAATGTGGTGGCGCTCCATCCTGCTGAAATACGAATTGTTGTGCTTCTTGTTCGAGCTGAGGGAACAGCCAATTCTCTAACATCTCCAGATACTGTAGTCCAGTTACAGTAGCACCTTCGAAGAAAAAGGGACCAAAAACTTTATTGGCTGAAATGACGAACAAATGTACAACTAAATGAAACTTTATAGCTCCCTTAATTCGCCGACAGATAGTGCTTAGCTCTGCCTTTTGTCGTTGCTGACTTTTAAATTCCTAAAGTTGTGGTATTCTTTTTGAATCACCCTGTATAACTAGACTTTAAGTATATGGATGTTATAGCTTTTACTGCGTGAAATTTTTGTAGTAACGCTTCAAGTGATTCAGGCTGATCATTCTCTGGCTCGGTTGTGGTGCTGATATGTCCGGAGCCTAACACCAGACGAACTGATTACTCCTTTTTCGGCACACGCAAAAGAGGATTATTATTACAGCGGACCGCCACCCAGTGACAACCTGTCCTAAAGCGTCAACAATTCTTTCTTGACTTTCTCAAGGTATGTCCATTATGCGTAAGATATGCCAAAGAACAGTAGTGCCCATTAACCTGGAATTCATATAAAATCTTAGATTGCCCTGGTATCACCACAGAAGATACCACAGTACAATTTTAGAACTGACTTCAACCTCTCTCATCCACCATTTGACCAACACAGATTTTGTCAGTTATGATATCACGCAAGATCACTACTTTCAGATCTACTACTACACGAGGTCGGCTCAAACCTATTACGAACAACTAAAATTTTATTCTCTAGTTGTTCTTCAAAATGCACCACTAATCTCATGTATTCAATTCCTGAATTTTCCCCAGACATACAGTAAAACAAATCAAGTATAATCACGTGCCCAACTGCACACAACAATGTTAACTTTTCTTTGAAATTAGTGACACTGTGAATCCTGAGATTCTCCCAGCACATAAAGTGTTCAAATAACTGACTAGAATGCATCCAGGTGACGTCTTCGAGAAGTGCTGATATTTTAACAGGCGCAAATCATGTCATTTTCAAGGCACACATGGAGAGAAGAAGCTCTGTGCAAGGGAACTTAAAACGTTTATTTGCAGAGCATATCCGGATAGATAAAAAATTTAACACATGGGATTGACATATAAATACAATTTGCGCCTTGCTTTTGAAATCAACGCTCTTCCCATATATAGCGCTAGTGATCAGTGTCTTCCGCCAAGGTAAGATGAGGCAAACCCACTTCTTTCAAAAATTTTGGAAAACTCTTTCTCGAAACATAGACACCTAACACACTTTGTGAAAAGTGCCTTGAACAATTACACTATCAGTTTCAGTGTTTACAGTGGGGTATTTGGGATTAGTCGTCACCTCGTCCTCTTCTTCCAGTAGAATGTCTCTGATTTCACTAAAATCTATGTACATTAGTCTTTCTTCATATGGAATGTTTCCTGTTCCATGTCATCCTTATCACTAGATGAAACGTTCATCTGTCATTGTCTATTTTCAACCTTTGACGCACTTTAATCATTATTGTATGTATCTAGCTCCAGAATTTCTACCAAATGTGGCACAATGCATTCATTACATGTTTGAGAATTTTCTATAATGCGATCTCGGCCATTATGGCTTCATTGTGGATGTCATCTACTTCGTCCCTGATTCTCTGACTCCCTTCGGTTACGCTGACTTTGAGGACAAAAACGCCCTCGTCTCTCTCTTTCATTCTCAAAATATATATATCTGTCTCTTGATTGGATCACGGGGCGGAAATTTACCTTCTAGTTCGCCACGTACGTGATTGTTCACGCTTCTATCACATCCGAGATCCTCGAGTAGTGTCTGGAACGATTTGGTATCTCCTGGCAGTGATGATTTCCCTACGTAAATAAACCAGAAGTTTTGTTACGCTTATGCATACTAATTCTACTAGTTCTTATGGAGAGCAATGATACTGATTCTTTCGATCACAAAATGCACACATAATTCCACATCATCAGTAAGCTTAATTTATCATCCAACAATATAAACTATGGCTCCAGTTTATGTTAGATTGCTGAGTGCTCTACAACGACCAATATTGTTTATTAAGTGAAACTTTTGGCTAATGTCACCTGTTGTTATATCCACTGAATATGACGATGTAATGCTTAAATCTAGATCTGCTGCAATAAAACGACGGATTTTGCGATCTACTGCTGTTCTTTTCTCCATTGCCAACAAACACAAACTTAGTCAAACAAAAACAGAAAGTTGATAAAGAACGCTGATTGCTGATACATGTCAAAAAAAGTGGGGCCTTCTGAAAGTTAGTAACATGAATTGTTAAATAGCTTACTACAGCCATTAGGGAGCGAACAAGGAACAGACAAGTCTGTGGCGTCAGATGGAGTGCCCAGTGTAAACTAACCATATTTATTCTTGATACTAACTCAGACCTGCTGTGCTATGTTTCAGTAGTATTTCTCGCTCAAGCATTGCGCCTTACCTTTACTACCTTCGTATGACAGTCGATGGAATTTAAGTAAATGGCATAAACGGCCCAAATAGAACAGTAAATAAAATCGATTTAGTTCCGTAGCTCAGTTCATAAGGTGACTTTGACTCAAACACACAGTGGGCAAGCGGGCAGGAGTCGAAGAAGATTTCATGAGCACCGCAAATAAAGGATTATCCTTTTCGATTCACGCATATTATATACAACTCATGGACCTGGTGACTTTTATCTGTATATAGAACTCATTTAACATCAAAGATACACACGATAATATTTCGCTCACCCTTCGCAAGATGTCATTACCTACGGCTATAAGTTTCAGTGCTCTATGTCGTCAGATACATGTAATAGAAATATTAGGTGGGTAGACATATTTTGCTATTAGTGGAACTGAAGAGTTTAGAATGTAAGGAGTCTAATATTGTTCTCTTTTCGGGGTCCTACAAAATTGACACGGGGAGGGTGTAAGTAGGCTGTGTAGGTTTTTTTGTTGGTAACGCCACGTAGCGCTCTATATGAAAATCACTGGCTGTGCTGTGTGAAGTCTGTGGCTGGTTTGCATTGTTGGAATTTGCTATTGTAGTGTTGGGCAGTTGGCTGTTAACAGCGTAGCGTTGCGCAGTTGGAGGTGAGCCGCCAGCAGTGGTGGATGTGGGGAGAGAGATGGCGGAGTTTTGAGAGCGGATGATCTGGACGTGTGTCCATCAGAGACAGTAAATTTGCAAGACTGGACGTCATGAACTGCTATTTATATCATGACTTTTGAACACTATTAAGGTAAATACATTGATTGTTCTCTATCAAAATCTTTCATTTGCTAACTATGCCTATCAGTAGTTAGTGTCTTCAGTAGTTAGAATCTTTTATTTAGCTGGCAGTATTGGCGCTCGCTGTATTGCAGTAGTTTGAGTAACTAAGATTTTTGCGAGGTAAGTGATTCATGAAAGGTATAGGTTATTGTTAGTCAGGGCCATTCTTTTGTAGGGATTATTAAAAGTCAGATTGCGTTGCGCTAAAACTATTGTGTGTCAGTTTAGTGATGATCAGAATAAGTAAAGAGAGTAATGTCTGAGTACGTTCAGTTTTGCTCAACTGTTTGAAAAGCAAATAATGTAAGAGGTTTATCAGCACAGTAATTCATTAATTTTTCTAAGGGGACTTTTCAAGGGCCGGCCGCGGTGGTCTAGCGGTTCTAGGCGCGCAGTCCGGAACCGCGCGACTGCTACGGTCGCAGGTTCGAATCCTGCCTCAGGCATGGATGTGTGTGATGTCCTCAGGTTAGTTAGGTTTAAGTAGTTCTAAGTTCTAGAGGACTGATGACCACAGTAGTTAAGTCCCATAGTGCTCAGAGCCATTTGAACTTTTCAAGGGAGACACTGGTAAGCCGCTGGGTGAGATTACTCAATCCAAAGATGATTACGAGGTTCATTTATTATACAACATTATGTAACATTACAAACAGAAACCCTTCTGATAACCCACAAATCATATGGCACATAGTTCAATACAAATCTAAAATTTCACAGTTCGGAACGAATCCATTAACTAATATAATCCTAGCCAAAACAATGATACTGGGAACAATGAGACTCAGTTAGCTGCAGCCCGTTTTGTGAGAATGTGTGGATAAAAAATGTCCATCAGGATCAATCACATACACGAAACATTCGTATGGGAAACACATATCTATTCATCTACTGTGATCAACTGGACAGTTGTTCGGTAGGACCCAAAAAATAATGGGCAGTACCAGAATGGTGCACTTAGGTTGAGCATGCGAATTAATCCTTACCACATACAGAGTCACAAAAATGTAAAAATCACTGATTGGCAGAAACGTTCCACAAATGTATGTTACATTTTCTGGATCTGAACGAATTCGATGCGCCGCATGAAGAGGATTCCAAAAGCATACGTACAACACAATCCTGGACTGCTGGCCACAAAATAAATCAGTTACTTAAGATTCAATAACCACGAAATATACTGAAGAGCAAAAGAAACTGGTACACCTGTCTAATATCGTGTAGGGCCCCCGCGAGCGCGCAGAAGTGCCACAACGTGACGTGGCATGGACTCGACTAATGTCCGAAGCAGCGCTGGAGTAAATTGACGCCATGAATCCTGCAGGGGGTGGAACACAGCATGTATCAAGGCATCCCAGATATGCTCAATAATGTTCATGTCTGGGGAGTATGGTTTCCAACCGAAGCGTTTAAATTCAGAAGAGTGTCCCCGGAGCCTCTCTGTAGCAACTCTGGACGTAAGGGTTTATCGCACTGTCCTGCTGGAATTGGCCAATCCTTCGGAATGCACAATGGACATGAATGAATGCAGATGATCAGACAGGATGCTTATGTACGTATCACCTATCAGAGTCGCATGTAGACATATCAGGGTGCCGTATATCACTCCAACTGCATCGACCACACACCATTACAGAGGCTCTACCAGCTTGAAGAGTCCCCTGCTGACGTGAAGGGTCCATGGATTCATTAGGTTGTCTCCATACTCGTACACGTCCATCCATTCGATACAATTTAAAATGAGACTCGTCCGACCAGGCAACATATGTCAGCCGGCCGTGTTGGCCGAGCGGTTCTAGGCGTTTCAGTCCGGAACCGCGTGACTGCTACGGTCGGAGGTTCGAATCCTGCCTCGGGCATGGATGTGTGTGATGTCCGTAGGTTAGTTACGCTTAGGTAGTTCTAAGTTCTAGGAGAGTGATGACCTCAGATGTTAAGTCCCATAGTGCTCAGAGCCATTTGAACCATTTAAACACGTGTCCAGTCATCAACAGTGCAACGTCGGTGTTGACGGGCCCAGGTGAAGCGTAAAGCTGTGTTTCGAGCGGTCATCAAGGGCACAGGAGTGGGCCTTCGGCTGGATGCTGTGTTGCCCTCATGATGATTTCTGCATATTCGACATCCAAGTCGCTAAACGAGGCGTCAACTGAAAAGACTTCCAATCTGGCGGCTGAACTCCAGGTTGAGACTCCCAGCCATCATTGCCATACGATCACGTCTCTTCATATCATCGTCAACTGTGTAGATGACATGCTGAAGCCACGGGTACGACGAATAATTTGCATGTACACAAGTAATCAACAAATCATGTTTAAAGTTTGCCGAGGGTTAACAGCTAATTGACTTCTTGCCGCATTCCGTTCATTAGTGGGCCGTGGGAAGACTAATTTGTACGTTTCATTGTATTGTTTATGCAGATCGTATTTCGTTGACCGAAACCGAGCGAGTCGGCGCAGTGGTTAGATAGTGGTCTTGCAGTCGGGAGGATGATGATTCCAATCCCCTCCCGACCGTAATTTTCCCCAATAGCGTCAGGCGTTTTCCGTGATGATTCCACTGAAGAGGTCATAAACGATTCCCTTCCCCCGTCCTAACTGTGCTCCGTCTCTAATGATCTCGCCATCGACAGTTAGTAATAACATAATCTTTGCACATTTCCTGTTTTTGTTGGTAGGAAAATACTCTCTGTGGTCAAAAGAGAGCAACTTTTGTTCGGTTAGTAAACCTGTAGTCAAGTGATCCAATATTTCCTTTTCACTGTCACCTGTGGAATATAGAGTATAATTTTGTATTTGTCCAAATAACTGGGATATAGTGAACGTTTCATCCAGTCGGGAACAAGATGACCTACAGCTTATCGAAATAGCAGGGCTGCATGTTGTGTTTCATATAATCCAAAATTTACTTGAGGGCTAAATAAATAATGATTGCTCAGATAGTAAGTTCCGGCAGAGATGAATCATTTCTAAGCACCCCTATTAACATCCACTGGATAGCGAAAAAACGTAATCGTACCATATCGGCAAACGAAAGTAAAAGAAGCGGCAGCGTTCATAAGAATAGAGACTGTTAGTGTAAAGTGTTTGGTGGCCATCTTTCATTTCCGGAAAGCATTATTATTATAGCTTTTTAGAGTAATATGGACCTTTTCACTGGCGCATTTATTTGCTTCCCACGCATATTAACTAATACACTGAAATGGAGAATTTAGGGTGCTCTATGACATGCCGGTTACCTTAGACTTGACCGTACATGTGAAGGTTGTTATCCTCTTCCATCAGGCATAATCCTGATTGGTTGGCCTTGAGTGGCGCCACACCAGTTCGAGCTCATTGCATTCTCCAGGTCTTCATACAAAACAAGGTACTACTACTCCCTTGTTATAGAGAACAACTGACAGTACTGCGCTCAGACCTAAGTAAGCGAGCTGATGCGTCAGCGTATGAAAACTCTTCTGGGTGTGGCTGCATCACCGTCTGTCATTCTTCGTTGCTTATGGTCCAATAGCAAGGTACCAACCTTGTCACTGTAGGTTCATCAGACGACACCACATCACTGATTTTAGTAGTTGCGGTGTACTGAACAAGTCCTCTATTCCATGCATGTCAAGCCTTCCACCATGGGCCTGCTTAAATTTCTCACTGTATACATTAGCTGATCGTCGCACTATTGGAGCAGAAAATGCCTGCTGCTTTGTACAGCTTGTCCAGAGGATCGTCCCTCGGGCAACCATTTATTATGCCGCATGTTACGTTAAGGATGGCATGCTACGTTATGGTTTCGGGTGAATATATTTGTTCCAGATTGACCCAGCATATTCGGCTACAGAGGAACACAAACCGTCATCTAGTTTAGAGAACACGTGGTTTTGCATACCATTTGCTACAGACCAATTTTTTCAGGACACTTTTTCCATGTTCGAACTTTTTTATGTGCTCATGAAGTCACACGATTCTTGCAGGCGAGAGAACTGTGTAACATAATGCCCAGATACCTGGTAGTACATATGTACATATATGCTGTGTCACCTCACCTTGCCATAACATTAAGTTTTTGTTTTGCCGGTCTTGAGCGCAGATGTAAGGTACACAATTTATTCTTTGAAGTTTGTTGCGTTGGTGTAGTTATGTTTGCAATGTTGTTGTTGTGGTCTTCAGTCCTGAGACTGGTTTAATGCAGCTCTCCATGCTACTCTAACCTGTGCAAGCTTCTTGATCTCCCAGTACCTACTGCAGCCTACATCCTTCTGAATCTGCTTAGTGTATTCATCTCTTGGTGTTCCCCTCCGGTTTTTACCCTCCACGCTGCCCTCCAATACTAAATTGGTGATCCCTTGATGCCTCAGAACATGGCCTACCAACCGATCCCTTCTTCTAGTCAAGTTGTGCCACAAACTTCTCTTCTCCCCAATTCTATTCAGTATCTCCTCATTAGTTATGTGATCTACCCATCTAATCTTCAGCATTCTTCTGTAGCACCACATGACGACCTAAAAGTCAGTGAACGGTGAACTTATCTTCAAAGTGACTGAAGGCAAGATCTTGAACAACGAAGACGAAGAAAATGTCCGACCTCTTGGGGAATTGGGTGCCTGTCTGTGCACTGCTTGAACAATTTTTGTGCTAGCAAACTTAATGTGTGGTAGTCCGTTCATCTTCTTTCCTCACAGTCTCCCTACAGGATTAATATTTTCATTTTTAAAGCTCTACACAGTGTGATTGCTACTGCATTTCCTGCAAAATGAAAATGTAATTACACTTTGTAGATTAAAATAATGTTAACTCAGAAGGGATAGTATGAGAGAAATTTACAAGACAATGGCTATTGTTACTGTTCCTGCGGAAACTTGGTATGGACCCTAATGGGAAAGGTAAATAGGAACTGATTTGTTTCGAGATGGCCAACAGTATATCTAAAAAAAAGAGATATTACTGCACAACACACGCAAGCGGGCATAACTAAAACCACTCACATCAACTGGACCTCACTCTTGCTTCGTGTTATAAATATGTATGGGTCAGTTGATACTTTTGCATGACGTGGCAGGACTACCCATGGTTTAAACAGCTATGAAGCAGTGGCGCATGATGTGAAGGTACCTAGTCCGAATTATACTTTAGATAAAACAGTAAAAATTCTTTAAATTTTATACTAATTTAAAGAATTATTACCAGTAGACTGTTATCACTAAAGTAAACGGAGATGAAGGAATATTTTAACAGACATCAAACCGTGTGAGATGCTACTAGCTTAAATATGTGGCTATTATGGAATGAGTCACATTTCACTGAGGGTGAACCGTCAGTAAGGTGATGTTAAAAACCGCTTGCTACTTTGTGCTTAGCGGGAGGTGTAGGATTTATCGTATTCTTTTTTACAAAGTCATCAGTTACAAAATGAGTTCGCACATAGACGTTTTATTCACTTATACCAATAATTCACTGTGTGTATTCCAATTCAAAGTCTAGTTAAAAAAAAAAGTGCACTGTGGCAAGCAACATTTACAGTTAACACGTTTTTTCTGCTTAATTATGAAATACGTCGCTTACTTCACTGTTAGTGAAATTCATTTTGTTTGTTTCTCCCAAAATGGAAGTGGTTCTGTGCTTCTTGCTAGATACGTCTGCAGTCACATGGACTGTTTTGTTGGCCGCAATCGCACGCTTCTGCAGACGTCAGGAGTGACCTGTGGTTTGACTTTACTGTTTTATGGAAGCAATAGATCGTCTTAGTCCAGTCGCAATACCTTCGTAGAAACCTGTTCTTCTTCACTTCTTGACAGATCTGGGACGTAGACTGTAGTCCGTTTAGGAGTGACGACCCGGTTCTGAAATAAATGCGAGAAATTGCCTGACGCCGCCAGACACAACTTGCTAGCACGATTTCCGAGCTTTTTCTCCCCACTGTCTCTGCTATAGGATTGTCGAACAGAATTTGTAGCATTTGAAACAGGATATCTCTGCCGCACTCAATATACTGCACCGTCCAGACAAAAAATTTGATTATAAAATGTTCTTACACTGAGTAAAGTTTGTAGATTACATTATGTTCTCGTCGACATTTTGAAATTTCCAGCAATGCTGCAATACTACCTGAAGTGGAGTACAGTTACGCCATAGAGAACATCTACGTGATTGCTTATTTCAGGGTTATAGAAAACTATTCTCTACTAGAGGACGGAGGAAAAAATATTTGAACTGCCTGCATTCCTTTAATTACTCCGGATGAATATCTGTGGATAATGATCAATTTAGTTTCAGGACGTGTGAAGATACCAAAAACAAATTCTACAATTATGTTTTTCTACAATTATGTTTCGTAACGACAGGCAGAATTAAGAACCAAGGAAAACTGTAAGAGAATGTGAAAGAGATTAAGGTGACCAGCGTTCTGCATCAAATAGGGACGAATTAGAGACACATACAAATAACGTACAAATTTACAAATGGGAAATACGGTAACGAGAAAGACAAGAAAGTGTGTAAAAGAAAATGGAAATTTCTCATATCTGCCGTCTAAGACGCTCTGAAGTAAAACTACAAATGACAGAGCTCATCAAAATAATAGATCTGCAATCAATGTAAACGGCATCAACAAGCTGCTCACCACAGAATTCCTGTTCAAGAGAAATTAAAGTACGCAGAAGCCATAAGGAGGTGGAAAAAGGGGACTAATAATCTACTTAAACTGTTCTTGGAGAAGATATTCACGAATTACGGAATCCGGGACATACTTAGAACAAAATTTTGTCACTCTGACCCCATTACTTCTGAAAGCATTTTAACAAACGTTTAGGTAATAATAATAATAATAACAATAATAATAACCAGTTACCTTTGCATGCCAATGTCACACCTCATCTCCCCCCCCCCCCCCCTCCCCCTTCCGCTTTACCCACCCTTTACGCTCATCGTCTTTTCTCGAGATGGACGTAGGAGGAAGCAATATATTGCTGACTTCTCTAGAAACATAAGCTTTTTAGTAAGGCACACCGTGACGCAAAACGTCTCTTTCACAGCGTCTGTCTATGTAGTTGACTGAACTTATCTGGATCTTTTCCACTTCCTTTAGCAATCGTATTTGGTACAGATCACAGATTGCGAGGAAGGTATCATTGAACGACGGTTTTGTAGGCTACATCCTTCGTGAGAGTACTACACTTCTTCCAGTGACTCTCAGTCTGGCATTTGCCTTACCACTGATTAATTTTATGTGATCGTTCCACTTTAAATCGCTCTGTAAGTACACTCCTTGACTTTTTATGGCTGTGACTGCTTCCAGTAATTCCCTTCAATCGTGTAATCATACAATGCCTCTTCAAGCCTATTTACGCGCAGTTCATTACATTCTTTTAGTCTGAGTATCAGTTGCCAACCCCTGCACAACGCGTCAACCTTCTACAGATCTTCCCGTATTTCGGTACAATTTTCTAATGTTATGACTGCTCTATATGTACGAGCATCAGCCTTGAGGAAGCTGTTCGAATGCTCTTTCTCAGAAATTTTAAACATGTGCCCCTAACTTGAAGTATGGTCGATGTCTCAGGTGTTCTATAGTCATTTTTCATATTCCTAGAACGCGAAATCACTGAGTTATGCAGCGTATGTTCTGTATACATTTCATACATTTCTACTCGTTAATATACTGGTGGAAGATGTTGCAACACCATGTAGGAGTTGTGGTACTTAAACGAAAGTTGGTGGGCGTGTTTCAACACTAGAAAGATGTCTTGTTCAGATTTCGCGCCAGTCACATAAGGGTGGCGCTAGTAGTACCACTTTTAGGATCTAAATGAGTTTTGCCTCAAATACACGCTGTAACGGTCGTGAGCGTTACTTACCTTTCTGACTGGACGTGGTGAGTTGATATTAGTCAAGAATGCCTTTAAGGCGACAAAAACACCATGATCAACACTTCACTGACTTTGAACGACGTTGCGTTGTAGGGCTACAAGAAGCTGCACGTTCTTTCGGCGATATTGCAGAAAGGCTAGACAGGAATATAGCCACTGTACATGATTTCTGGCAGCGATGGCCACGAGAATTTATAGTCGTAAGGAGACTGGGCACTAGCGAGAGGGAAGACCATTATGTTCGGCGTATGGTTGCGGCACACAGTACTGCGGCTGCAGCAGCAATGTGAGCTGCAGTTGGCACCATAGTGACACAACGAACTGTTGCAAATCAGTTACTTCAAGGACAGTTCAGAGACAGACGCCCTCGTAGCTCTGAGTGGCCGCACGGTTAAAGGCGCCATGGCACTAATTGCGCGAGCCCTCCCGCCGAAGGTTCGAGCCCTCTCTCAGGCACGGGTGTGTGTGTGTTGTTCTTGGCATAATTTAGTTTAACTAGTGTGTAAGTCTAGGGATCGATGACCTTAGCAGTTTGGTCCCATAGAGATCACACACACTCTTCAGCGTGCATTCTACTGTATGCGAACCACCACTATTTGCGAATTCAGTGCTGTCAAGCGAGAGGTCATTGGAGGGCATACTGGAGGTCTGTTGCGTTTTCTGATGAAAAATGGTGCTGCCTCTGTGCAAGTGACGGCCGGTTCTGGTTAGGGAGAGGTCATCTGAGGGCCTGCAACCAACCTGACTGCGTGCCAGACACACTGGACCTACACCGGCAGTTATGGTCTGGGGTACGATTTCATATGACAGTAGGAGCACTCTTGTGGTTATCTCACGAGCCTTGACTGGAAAGTTATGCGTCAAACCGGTAATTCGACCTGTTGTGCTGCTATTCGTGTACAGCGTTCCAGGGGGTGTTTCCCAACAAGATAACGACCGCCCACATACCTTTGTTGAAACCCAACAATGTCTGCACGGTGTCGATATGTTGCCTTCGCCTGCTCGATCACCAGACCTGTCTCCAGCCTAACACAGTGATTACATCGTCGAACGACAACTCTTGCGTCATCCACAACCAGCATTTTCTGTCCCTGTATTGACCGACCAACTGCAACTGACATCCGGCAAGTGTACGGCACAACGCGAGCACGTTCGCATGCTTGCATTCATTATTCTGGAGGCTACATCGGTTATTAATGCACCAGTATTTCACATCTGCAGTCGCTTATCTCGCGCTTATATCAATATGATCGTGCAATTTAAAAACATCACCTAGACAAATGTATCCCCAAAATTTCATTACTCTACAGTAACTATTTTTTGGTGTTACATTTTTTCCCGTCAGCATATTGATGATGTATGCTACCGACGTTAGTAATGTTTTTCGTGAAAGGTTCAAATGGCTCTGAGCACTATGGGACTTAACATCTGTGGTCATCAGTCCCCTAGAACTTAGAACTACTTAAGCCTAACTAACCTAAGGACATCACACACATCCATGCCCGAGGCAGGATTCGAACCTGCGACCGTAGCAGTCGCGCGGTTCCGGACTGAGCGCCTAGAACCGCTAGACCACCGCGGCCGGCTTTTCGTGAAAGACGTGATTTTAAATTATTGTAATGGGTGTTTGAGGAACAGCATTTTAATACCGATGAAAGGAGGTATCCAGATACATGAAACATAGCCACACAATTTTTTAAGTTCTCTCGTATCTCCTGTCAGAACAGTTCCGATATGATGACTACTGCCTGTGCTAAGAAATAACTCGTCTGATTTCTCCCGTAATCTGGTATTTATTCACTCACTTGATACTAGTACTTGATACTAGTACTATTTTCGTTATAAAATCCCAATACACTCTTTAGTCATGAGGCAGTAAAATAATGGAGAAAGCAAGATGTTATGCACATAAGCCAACTCCGAATATCTCTTCAGTGAACAACCGCATTTCTGTAAAATTTAATTGGTGAACCGAGTATTTAGCAATTCGTTCGTTGTTGCCTACAAGTCTCATGTTGAACACCACAACAAGCGAAACCGCGCAACCATAGTTAGATGTTTGTCAGCGGCAGTTTCAATTTAGAAGTGATCTCGTCCACTTTACTCCGTTAACGACTACCAGGAACTGAATACCATTATTGTTTGATATTGGTTGGTGGATAACTTTGTCCTCAAGATTTGTCACGGCAGGAAAATGCCAATCAACCATATTACTTCCTGAATCAAGTAGAAAAAGTCAAATGAACATGGGCTCACAAACGCATACTTTCTGAGAGACGATCATTTGTGCACAGGACGGGCTGAAAGATGTTTGGCTGTAGACATGAGCATAGTCACTGCGCTGGCCCTGGACAGCATTGTCAACAGGGCTTTTTTATGTTTCCTGTATCACCGACCGCTGGATACACATTAGTCTGAGAATTAAAATGTCTGCTTCAGTTGTGTGGTTACCGTAGTTTGAAAAGTATAGTTTGTTCACTGTACGCCAGATTACTCGCAACTCTGGGTATGTATCATGAGACCTAATTTTACCATCGAGGTCCTTGAAGAGCAGGCTCGAGTGATTATGTTTGCTGAGGTTCCGGTTGAAAGTTTCGAATGTTGTTCTGCTGGGTGGTTCTTGTCTTCAGCGTGTTTTGTTCCGTGAATAGTTTTGGAAGTGTACTTTCTTTGCATCTAGCAATATCGTTCAGCTGTCTTTGTTTATCAGTAAGTTCCATATCTGCTAATTATGTTCCTTTGCCTTAAAACCACCTGGCATTCCTATGTCCTCCGTGGATGCTTTTTTGGTCGAGTTGCAGGGACAGTTTCATTAGCTGTCCTAACTAGTGCTTCTCGCACCTGCTCCCAGTATTCAGTTTTTGTGGCTCCAGCATTTTAATGAATTCTTTAATACCTCTGAGCGTACTTGCGTCAAGTGTGTTGATTTTTCTTCACTGGACCATGCTATAATTCCTTGAAAAAATGGTTTTCCTTGTTCTGACTCCAGTTTTGCTCTTCGATCTCGTTCTTTAAAATTATGTATTGCACTTAGACGAACTACAAATGTAAGTGTATTAATTTATGAGTATCTGAGGTAGTGCATGCAGTTTTTCTCACTGCCATTTCTTAGCTAGAAGTCTGTCAATCTTTCATCGTGATTTGAAGATGCCTACTTTAGAGTCATTATTTTCTGTGGCTTGCGATGTTCATGACATTTCACTCTTTGTCAACCTGGAAAACATATTCTCATGTTTTCTATTTATATCTTTGCATGCAGCATTTCTTTATTTTATGGAGAACCTAGTTGTTACTTCAAGAAAATTCTTGCTTATTGTTTGCATTATTATTTGGAAACGGCGTGAGGAGAATGCTCTTTTAAACATAGGGGCTGTAAAAAGTGCAGTTTCAGAAATATTTTATTTATATAAAACGGTATAATGAGGTTATGGACATTCCTGTGACCAAATTAAAAACTGTAAGAGCTACAGGAAAATTAAGTTAAATGGTGAGATGTCCAGTACTTTTGGAATCTGAAATGAGGGGCTTTTCTATGGTACATGATGCTTTTTGTAATATCCCCGTTTGACTCTAGGCATAGTTTTGGGGATGGATTGGTTGACAAATTGTAAAGGAAAACAAAAGATATTGTAATTGTTCCACTGATATTTATTTATTTATTTAGGGTTTCGCACATAAAGTACCTTTCTTACTTCGTAGATACCCTAAGAAATAACAATTGTACTATCACAAATAGTATTAAAATGATTTGAGTGTCTATTGAGACAACGTGAGTAAATAATACTAATAAAGCTAATACTGGCAATAATTCTATTGCTACTGCTGCTGCTACTAATAATAACAACAATAATAATTGTGACAGACAACAAAGGAATAATAGGTGTAGAGAATAGATATTTGCGAAGTAGTGAGTTCTCGTGAAATGATTTTTAAGGAGACTGCAGCAGGTAAGACTACTGGGAAATGAGGAAGATCTAATTGGAAAGAATGATGTACAGGTCTAATAATTGCATCCAGAGACAATGGTAGTCATTACTGTTGCTTCAATAAATATGCCATTAACCGTAAGAGATATCATTCAGTTCTCTAATATGTTGTGGAATGTTTTTCCAGGCTCAAGTTCCTACTACTGAGAAGGACTTCGAGAAAGTGGCTGAATGATGGAGTTGAAAGCGTTTTGCTCTGATGGGAACTGATGTTTCTGCCATGCATTGAACAAGAAGTGCCAAAGATAATTGTAAATGTGAAATTTCATGACATAATAATAGACGGTAAATATTTCACGGTATTATGACCTTTTATTTAGGACATTTGATTCTGTTCCTTTTTTTGAATTTCCTGCTGGATCTAAGATAGTGAGTGACAATGAGCCATGTTCACCTTAGAGCAGGATAAGCTAGAAAATGCAAACTTCTCTCTCAAATGTTCAACAAAAAATATGGCAGATGAGGAGACTCCAGCAGGCATTTGAAGATAAAGAGCGTAGCTATGCAGTAGGGCTGCTTTAATTCTGAAGTTACTTTTTTGTAAGTTTCCTTCTTCCGTATTTGAGGTACCTTTCTCAGCTTTCACTAAAGGTAGAATCATCAACTTTTCTGATATATGTATATATATTCAAGCCATCGAACAAGATTGTGCAATATCATAGCTTTGATGTGACAGTGAAAGAAAACGACATATAATACTATGAACTATGGATGAAGGAGAGCAGGCAGATTCCATATTACTAGATTTCGGAAAAGCATTTGACACGGTACTCGTACCCCACTGCAGACTGTTAACGAAGGTACACGATCATAAGAAATAGGTTCTCAGATATATGAGTAGCTAAGACTTCTTAAGTAAGGGAATCCAGAATGTTGTCCAAGCCGGCGGGTGGGTATCTGACAAGAGTATCGTTGGATTGCCCCAGGGATCTGTGATAGGACTGCTGTTATTTCTACATACATAAATGATCTGGCGGACGGGGTAGCCAGCAATCAGCAGTTGTTTGCTGATGATGCTGTGGAGTATGGGAAGACGTCGAGGATGAGTGACTATGAGATGATACAAGATGACTTAGACATAATTTTTAGTCGGCATGTTGAATGTCAGCTGGGTCTAAAAGTAGACAAATGTAAGTTAATGTAGATGAGTACGAAAAACCAACCTGAAATGTTGAGATAATAGCCTTAGTAATGTACTGCTTGACACAGTCATGTCGTTTAAATATCTGAGCATAAAGTTGCAAAGCAGTATAAAAAGGAACGAGCTTGTGCAGATTTTAGTACGGAAGGCGAATGGCCGACTTCAGTTCAATGGGAGAATTTTAGGACATTGCGGTTCATCTGTAAAAGAGACTCGTTAAAGGACGCTATTTTGAGTACTGTCCGAGTGTTTGGGATCCGAACCAGGTCGGATTAAAGGTTCAAATGGTTCTGAGCACTATGGGACTTAACATCTGAGGTCATCAGTCCCCTAGAACTTAAAACTGCTTAAACCTAGCTAACCTAAGGAC
This sequence comes from Schistocerca serialis cubense, assembly GCF_023864345.2. NCBI lineage: Eukaryota > Metazoa > Arthropoda > Insecta > Orthoptera > Acrididae > Schistocerca > Schistocerca serialis. The sequence goes on along the minus strand of NC_064646.1, from coordinate 184,863,196 downwards.
ATCACACACATCCATGCCTGAGACAGGATTCGAACCTGCGACCGTAGCGGTCGCGCGGTTCCAGACTGTATTGCCTAGAACCGCTCGGCCACACCGGCCGGCTCGGATTAAAGGAAGACATCGAAGTAATTAGTAATTCAGAGGCGAGATGCTAGATTTGTAAGCGGTAGGTTCGATCATCATGCAAGTGGTGTGGAGATGCTTCGGAAACGCAAATGCGAATCGCTAGAGGGAAGGAGACCTTCTCTTCGAGAAACACTACTGAAAAAATGTAGAGAATCGGCATTTACATCTGACTGTAGAACGATCCTACTGCCGCCATACAGAAATTAGGACTTGGCATATAGACAGTCGTTTTCCCCTGACTTGATTAGCGAGTGGCACAGGAAAGGTGGTAGTGATACAGCATACCCTCCGCCACGCACGGTACGGTGGCGTACGGAGTACGTATGTCGATGTAAATTTACACTTTCTCATTGCGAAAGTGTCAGTTCCACTTTCCCAGAGACTCAGAGGTGTTCATCTCAAGACCCGGTTATTATCAGCCCCTCGTTATGTTCGTGTCGCACACAGTACTATAGCGGCCTCGGAAACCCTACTCAGCGGGTCCCTTTAGACGTCTGCGGAACAGTGACGCAAGACGCGGGCGGCTGCCTTTGGGCTGTGAATCTGTCTTCCTGCGGCGGCGTCGCCTCGCCGCGACCGATAGAGATCAAAGACATGCGGCGGAACAGGGCCGGGCCTGGACAATCGGCCGCTCCTTAATTAGCGGTAGCCGCGGCCAGCGCGCATGCGCGCGATCGCCTTATTAGCAGTAATGAGCCGGCCGAGCGGGCAGCCTTTAAAGCGGCTCCGTCCCATTCCGCCGGCTTTGTGGCACACGATCAAAACAAAATCTCTGAAATCGAATTGCGGGCGGCGCCGGCGCGTAAGGCACGCCACCGACGGGGGCGGCGGAAAGGAATGGGGTGAGGTGCGGGAGGAGGAGGAAAACGAAACGAAAGGGAACGCCGCCGACTCGACCCGGGGGCCATTCTTCACTCGAGCCGCATCCGTTTCCTACCTTTTATTAAGCCGGTTTGCAGCGTAAAACAGAAAACGGGCCTCCTGTTGTTTCTACGTGTTTCTTACCAAGCCGCGGCAGCTACCTTTGGTCGGACCTCGGGGGCGGTTGCCTGCTATACCACAGGACATCCACAGAGATCGGTGGCGACGTGGTAAGATGCTGGATTCATTTTATGAAGAAAATATTCACGCCTCTTGAAAGCACTTCATTTGTATGTCGCTGTATGACGTGCGAATGTGCTGAATGTGAAGACCACGTTATTTTCATGCAAATGCAATTGGTTCATGATTTTTTCTCAACTGTATGACAGAAATTATCCGCCTTCGTAGCCGAGGTCGCTACTCTTGTGCGGTTGCGCGTGACTCGAGAGTAAACGGTTGGAAACCTGGTGGTGAAAAGGTTTCACTGTGTAACCACTCTTAAGAGAGTGGTTATACAGAAACAAGTATTACATTTAATTCTGTAATCCGAAATGACCTAAGAGCCTAAAAATGGTAGCCCGCATCTCGTGGTCGTGCGGTAGCGTTCTCGCTTCCCACGCCCGGGTTCCCGGGTTCGATTCCCGGCGGGGTCAGGGATTTTCTCTGCCTCGTGATGGCTGGGTGTTGTGTGATGTCCTTAGATTAGTTAGGTTTAAGTAGTTCTAAGTTCTAGGGGACTGATGACCTAAGATGTTAAGTCCCATAGTGCTCAGAGCCATTTGAACCATTTGAACCTAAAAATGGTAGTAGTATTTCGAAGTAATAGTTAAAATTTTACAAAGAGTGGATACTCGAAATGAGTAACGCAAAGTAGTAAAAAGGGAATACAAAGAAGACATAACAGAGCTTAATTTCGTTCTGAATGTAATACATAAACCAATGAGCAGCATTGTTAGGTCTCTTGAGTTTTTGTTTTCAGCGTTGTCGAGTGTGTTCGCAGTTCCTCCGTGGTAGTCGGAATTTTGGGATCAGAAGCCTAATTAAATTGCATTCTTAGAACTGGATTAGACATCGGATTGGTGGAGAATAGATTATATTGGGATAAATTCAGAGACGGAGTCAATTAGAGGTGATTGGGTGTACGAACATTGATAATTAAATGAATGGTGATTGTAGGTGTTAAGCGAAACGCTGCGATCGTATACTTGCGATTGTGAAGAGATTTATTGACGTTACGGAAACTTTTATTTTGAATTTGGACTTTATTCGCTGTATGCGAATTATTAAAGAGTACTGGGACGGAAAATAGTTTGGACCTTATCACACTAGTATCTTTGCCGCTCGTTGTCAAGGCGAGTCCGCTAATAAACGAGAAGTGAAATACAGGGCCCGTTATAAGACGAAACTTGTGCTGAACAGACATTGAAAGGATTCGAAACCACAATTAATATCGTGTCGTGAGAACTGAGAAGCTTAGACATTGCAAAGCCCAGAGACACATTTATAACTCATCGGGCACTAATGGCAAAGGAAGGTTTCATGGGAAATCATATCTTTGGCGATAGGTACACAAAGGAATGTGTTATTGACTGACTGTTATCATACCGAAACAATACACACTAGGATCAACTCTCCTTTCATTGATCCCCCAGTGCTATCTCATTAATTTAAGAACTTAATTGTGTCAATAAAACAAATATACGAGACATTCCCAGTGTTTACTAAATTCCATAATCAGCTACTACATAGACAATAATATCTGTGAACATTCCATGGTTATTTAAGGAAGTTGATAAACTTTTTACGAACATATTTAATAGGATTCAACGAATGCATACAGACTGCTAAAGTAATTAAATCAAATTACTGAGGAAAAGAAAGTAGTAAAAAAAAGCTGGAACTCAATTGATATGTTACTCCAGGGTAATAAAAAACAAAACTGTCTTTGGATCAGTCATGGTTGAAAGTGTATGAATTATCTCTGGAAAAACGTGATCAATTTTCAACTGCTAGTTCACACAACTAGATTCACAACGTGATTCATAACGTGATTTTATGCCCGACACACATGGTAGGGAATGGTTCTTGACTAGCCGGGACAGTATATACACAAACCTTTGAGATCAACTCCGCTGCCGGAAGGGGGAAGGGGGCAGGGGGGAGGGGGACGTCGAAGCGATGTCTCTGCAGTCACGACGACGGTGTGTATGCCTGCATAAACTGGCGCCCAACTACCAGTATTTGGCCGGAAAGGACTGATCACCAGACTATGTGCCAATGTCTTGGATGAAATTCGTAATCTCTCCGCAGTGTCTTATGAAGTGACAATGTTGATGGTGACCGGTCGGTCACATCACGGCGTTAAGCTTGTGAGCATAAACTTGGTTCTATTCCAGAGGAGTAGGTTACGTCCTGGCACCGGGTTTCATTCTCTCCCTATCCTTGTTCCATAACAACACAAACCTTATACAACAATGTACAAGCATTCACCACAGTCAGCCACACGTCACTTCGTTACAGGTAGGAGCCCAACAGCAAATCACCCCCACTAAGACCTTCCGTAGAACGGCGATGCAGGCTTCTTGCATACTGTCGCCTGAGACCTTTCTTCGAATATGGGATTATTTGATTTTTTGGTGAGAGAAACAAAATGTATCAATTCCTTCTCGATCAGCTAACGTTAGAAACAGTTGGTGGTATACCACAAGGCTCTATTCTGGAATCTCTGCCGTCTCTGATTTGCACTCTAAGACCAAAAAATGATGTGCTACAGAGGAATTATCCAAGAGGAAGGACAAGTACAGACAAAAATTTATTACAGTTTCAGAAAAAATAGATGATTTATTCAAGAGAAAGAGATTTATGAATTGAGCAAGTAGAAAACACGTTTGTCCACCTCTGTGTCTTATGCAAGTAGTTATTCGGCTTGGTGTTGACTGGTTTTAAGGCTGTCTCCAGTGAGGAGAGACCCGATGGCCCGACTGTCCAAGGAAGGGTATGGCAAGGACGAAGACAAGCAGCAAAAACCCTTGCCGTGTTCGAGATGGCATTATCTCGCTGAAATGTAAGCCCAGAATGCCTTGCCATGAAGGTCAACATATGTGAGGTTGCCTTGTATGACAACCAAATGCGTCCTGCTCTGAGTGAAATGGCACCCCAGACCATAACTTTTGGCTGTCGGTGCGTACGGCAGGCGACATTCAGGCTGGTATCCCACTACCTTCCAGTGCGTCTCCAGTAAACATTTCTGTTGGTCGTCGGGGATCAGTTCGAGAGTCGCCTCAGACATTGGTGGAATACCAGCCTGACTGTCACTCGCCCTATATCCCGATAACCAGGAGTCGTGGTCTGGGGTGCCATTCCATTCATAGCAGGACCCCTTTGGTTGTCATCCACGGCACCCTTACAGCCAGGAAATACGTCGACGATACTATAACTCCCGTTTTGTTGCCATTCATGGGAAGCCATTTTGGGCTCACAGTTCAGCAAAATAACGCCTGTCGCATACGGCGAGTCTCTATTGCTTGTCTTTGTGCCTGCCAAACCCTATCTTGCCCAGCAACGTCGCCGGATCTCTCCTTATTCAAAACCCTTTGGAGCATTATGGGCAGGGTACTTCAGTCAGTTCGATATTTTGACGATCTGTCGCGCAAATTGGACAGAATTTTGCATGACATCACTCAGGTGGACATCCAACAACTCTATTAATCAGTGCCAAGGCGAATAATTTCGTGCATAAGGGCGAGAGGTGAATCAATGCGTTTCTGACTCGCTCAGTTCGTGAAGAACTTTTTCTTGAATAAATCATCCAACTTTTCTGAAATTGTAATTTTTTGCTTGTTTGTGCATCTACATCACATCTACCGTTTCCATCTCATTCGGATAATTCTTTCGTGGTGAGTCGTTTCTTTTGTCTTAAAGCGTACGTACACAAATGATCTTCCACTAACGTCATCAAAACAAACAAATGCCATCACTTTGCAGATCGTACAATTGTAAATAAATTTCGTACCAGTTAGCTTACTGAAAAGGTGCTTAATAAAACACTAGCCGGCCGCAGTGGCCGTGCGGTTCTAGACGCTGCAGTCTGGAGCCACGGGACTGCTACGGTCGCAGGTTCGAATCCTGCCTCGGGCATTGATGTGTGTAATGTCCTTAGGTTAGTTAGGTTTAAGTAGTTCTAAGTTCTAGGGGACTGATGACCTAAGATGTTAAGTCCCATAGTGCACAGAGCCATTTTTTTGAATAAAACACTGGAAAACATCAGTGGATGGTTTGAGGGAAATGTAACAAGTGAAGATAAACTCTTGCTGTCATAGTAACATATGCGCCCAACTTCCTCAATTACTTGTTGGGTATATTCAGTTTTCTGCCTTTCCCTACTGTTTTTATCCTGTACAACTTCCTCTAATATGGTGGAAGTTATTTCCTGATATTTTAACTCATGTCCTATCATTCCGTCCCACCTTCTTGTCATTGTTACCTTTGTTCCTTTCCTCACCGACTCTGCGAAGAACCTCGTTTATTCTCTTATTAGTACATCTATTTTTCAACACCCTTCCGTAGTATCACATCTGAATCGCTTGGATTATCTTCTTTTCCGGTTTTCCCACCGCTATGATCCACTTACACCCAATGCTGTGCCCCAAACATACATTCTCGGTAATTTATTCTTCGAATTAAGGCTGATGTTTGATATTAGGTGACTCCTTTTGGCCAGTGACGCCCTCTTCGTCTGTGCTAGTCTGCTTTTTATGTCCTTTTTGCTTCGTGCTTTGTGTGCGATTCTGCTTCCAAGGTAGGGAAATTCTTTCACTTCACCTACTTCCTGGGCCCGAACTTTGAGTTTATCGCTCATCTTATTTCTAGTGCTCCTCGTTACTTTTGTCTTTCTTTACCTTTATCCACATCCAAACTGATCGTCATGTAACTTATCCTAAATTTCATTTCCACTCTTCTGTGAGAAACCACGAGCTATTAACTTGAGTGTACGATAGTATTCGTACTTATCAACCGAAACCTCAGAACTGCCTCTCTGATACCTTTACCTTTACCCACATCCAAACTGATCGTCATGTAACATACCCTAAATTTTATTTCCACTCTTCTGTGAGAAACCACGAGCTATTAACCTGAGTGTACGATAGTTTTCGTACTTATCTGCGCTTTCTATCTTCGGGATTGAATGACCGATATTATTCCGAAAGACTGGTGGTATATCACTAATCTCATGGAACTACAAACCAGGCTGAGTAGTCGACTGTTTGTCATATAGAACAATAATTTTACAAATTCCTTAGGGATGCGATTTACCTCTTGGCCTTACTTGGTCTCAGGTCTTCCAGAGCTCTGTCAGACTCTTTCTCTGATACTGCATACGCTATTTCTTCTTCTATCGTCAGACTTTGTAGAGGTCTTCAGTACACTCTTTCCACCCATCCCGCCATTCCTTTACGATTCACAGTGGAATTACTCCTGCGCTTTTCATGTTCACAGGGTTGATTTTAGTTTCATCGATGGTTGTTACAGAAAGAGAAGTACGCCTTTAGACAGTTAAGACTGCTGTTCTGCAGCATTTATTGTGATGATCAGTTTCAAATAACTGCGTTGCCAGCATCAGATCTGTAAAGCATCACACTGGGATCACATGTAAATGGGCGTAATTCAATTTTACGTATACATGGACTATACAATGGAATATAACATACCGTACAACACGCCTTCTACAGTACATTTCACTTAATCTTGAACAAATGCACATTATACCGCGTCATGTCACAGAACGGTACTTCACAAATATGAGCACAGTACTATATCGAAAAGTCAAGCACAAAATAACCACTACATAAAACAACGTAATAATTTCCCTGATTATACAAGCTCATGTTCGTACGTTAGCAGAATGAAGACTTAGGTCCTCTAGTAAACGCCATAAACGTTACAACCAGCCATCGGGTGGCACTGACATAGTAGCTGCAAACAAAAATATGTCGTCTTATATAGAGAATAAAGACAACCAACAATCCAAGAACGTTGCACTGCAGACATGCAATAAATAACCTAATAATAGAAAACTTCCTGGCAGATTAAAACTGTGTGCCTTACCGAGACTCGAACTCGGGACCTTTGCCTTTCGCGAGCAAGAGCTCTACCATCTGAGCTACCCAAGCACGACTCACGCCCCGTCTTCACAGCTTTACTTGCGCCGATACCTCGTCTCCTACTTTCCAAACGTCACAGAAGCTCTCCTGCGAACCTTGCAGAACTAGCACTCCTGGAAGAAAGGATATTGCGGAGACATGGCTTAGCCACAGCCTGGGGGACGTTTCCAGAATGAGGTTTTCACTCTGCAGCGGAGTGTGCGCTGATGTGAAACTTCATGGTAGATAAAAATTGTGTGCCGGCACACAGTTTTAATCTGCCAGGAAGTTTCATATCAGCGCACACTCGGCTGCAGAGTGAAGATCTGATTCTAGAATCTATTAATAATTTATACAACATTTAAATGCACCTTAAAAAACACAACAGGATGTACTGTACCTTCAATGTGTCGTTTAATACACAAGTAGTGAAGCCAGTCTTATGACATGCTCAAGTTATAAAAACAGATACATTAAAAATATTCGTGTTATAATATGCAGCCAACATAAAGCCTCGATAACCACACGTTGTTCTTTGGTACCTCGGTGTAGTTAAGCAGTCATGAAGGAACTAGAAAGCAACATCAAGTGTTCCACTCATAACTGCCAAAAACACACCAGAACAGGTAAGGCAATCATTCAGTGATGTCATTTAGGGGGCATTACACGAATCACAAAATTTACGCTATCTACACGTAACTCGACGCTTAGGTACTAGCTTGGTACTCGAGGTGTAAGGAACGCATGGGGACAAACGGAACGAATAGCGTAGTCCCAAAAATCTCGTGTCGGAATGTTTAATATCTCTATACATTAATAAATACCAAAAACAAAATGTGCTCCCTAACTTGTTAATGTTAATCATATACGATAATTTTTATGACTGTACTATACGCCGGATCAGTCGCTCTGATAACTTTTTCTCTCTCGAGTTATTCATATTTTTCCTGCAACCATTTCGCTTTAGCTTCCCCAAGTGACTTATATAGATGTACCCCTGTCTTTTTCTGAGTATTTTTGTACTTCGTTCTTTCATTTATCAATCGAAGTACTTCTTCTTACGATACTAGCAGCTGCTAAATCTCCTAGGTAGTATAGGTACTTCCCCATACAAAGTATGATTTTATTTTCGAAAATCAGACGCTTTTTCCTGGCGACAGAAGGCTGCTGCACCGCGGAGTGGTCGGCGCGGACACGGCCGGGAGGTTTCGGGGCGACCTTATCCCTCCGCCGACCCAAGTGTTATGGCGCTCAGCGATCCGCCCCGATACTCAGCCACTCTCTGAAAACGGAGGACGAGAACGGCGGCGTTATTCCATACGCCTTGCCCACTTCTTCCATCTGGGGCACTGCATTGTGGTTCCTACATTTTAGCCACTCTCGTCGTTGAAACCTATCTTGCCCTTTGTTTTAAAAGGGCACGTCGAACGAGTGCGGTGTTAACGCGCTCTGCAAATTGCCTTCCAACGGCCCTTATCGTCCTCTGAGTGGGCGGCAATAACCGCTGGATACGACAATAGAAATGCCGAACTACGTGCTGGACCCGCAACACTTTCCCCTCGATGTCCCACTCGTATTGCCAGGAATATTCCAAGCTGCTGGCACGGACTTTGAGAACTCTCTCTTTGTTTCGAGTCGTGCCATGCTGATCGCACTGTTGTAGAATATGTCCCCGTTTCTATCTGAACTGCTAACCCGACAGCATGTTACGTGGCGTTAATTGCAGTAAAAAATGCAGTAGTAGGATATTCTATTTTTGCATTAATAAGGCCGGCCGGAGTGGCCGTGCGGTTCTAGGCGCTACAGTCTGGACCCGAGCGACCACTCCGGTCGCAGGTTCGAATCCTGCCTCGGGCATGGATGTGTGTGATGTCCTTAGTTTAGGTAGGTTTCATTAGTTCTAAGTTCTAGGCGACTGATGACCTCAGAAGTTAAGTCGCATAGTACTCAGAGCCATTTGGGCCATTTTTTTGCATTAATAAGCAAAGCACTTTAACTTAATATTAGGCATTCAAATTCTTATCACGAGTCATCTAGATGCAGTTCTTCAGTACATACGGAAATGGTGCACTGATTAAGGAATTATTGTAATCAATAGCCATGTCACACAGTGGCTAAGGTACACGCCTGATATAAAGGCAGGACTGAGTTTCAAACCCTATCTGGCGATTCAGATTCAATATTTTCCTACATTATACCATGCAAATTCCGGAATGGCACCTTTGACACGGCCATGGCTGGATTACTACCTGTCCTTGTAGAGACCCATAATGTCACTAATCATATCGTCACTGCACAACATTAGACGTTAACATTTCTTCCAAATTCAGTAGAGAGCAAGATTAAAGATTCGCACAACTATGATTTCGGTTTTCATCAAAACCTAAATCTAAATCCTGCGACCCACTCGTCTCCGACAGAGAGTTCGTAGACCCAATCTCAGACTATTTCTCCAACGTTTCATTCTCGAACAATTTTTTCTATACTTATTTTATCATGATGATTATTTCTCACTATGTAGGGGGGAAGAACAAGATATTTTGACATTTGGAGAAGAAAGTTTGTGACTGAATTTTCGTGATAAAATATCGGTGCAACGCAAAACACCTTTCCTTTACTGATTGCCATGCCAACTGGCATATTATATATCGACACACTCTCCGCCAGTCCACGATCATATAAATCGAGCTGCCTTTGTTTCAACTTTTTCAGCTTCTTGCGTCGATCATGTCTGGTAAGCATACTATTCCGCTCAGAATTACTGCATAAGAAAACGGGCAAACGTAATGTAGACAGTCTCCGTAATAGATTTGTTGCACTGCCCAAGTGTACTGCCAATAAAACAAAGCCGTTGGTCCGCCTCCCCCACAACATTTTCCATGTGACGGTCCGAATTTAAGGTGTTCGTAGCTGTGATACCTAGGTATTCAGTTGAATCGACAGTCTTTAAATACGGTATGTGTCTTTAAATATGGTATGTATGATTTATCGTGTAACCGAAATTCAGATTTTTTTTTATTATTCATTTAGAGTATCTCACAAGTTTTATTGCTCCGGATCCAAACGGATGTTTTGTACCCGCCAGGATAGCCGAGAGCGCTAACGCGCTGCTTCCTGGACTCGGGTAGGCGCGCCGGGCCCGGATCGAATCCGCCCAGTGGATTAACGACGACGGCCGGTGCGCCGGCTAGCCTGGATGTGGTTTTTAGGCGGTTTTCCACATTCTAATAGGTGAATAACGGGCTGGTCCCCACGTCCCGCTTCAATTACACGACTCACAGACATTTGAAACACATTCACACTAGTTCATGGATTCCACTAGACACAGACAGTTGGGGTACACTAATTCCGTCCTGGGGGGAACGGGGTGGCGGCAGGAAGGGCATCCAGCCACTCCTTAACATTAACTTGCCAAATCCGGTTAACCATGGCCGACCCTGTGGACCCGCAGGACAAGGCGTAAGTGATAGGTAGATCCAAACGGATGTTTTGTCTAAATCATTTTGCAATTCGTTTTAATCTTCTGATCACTGGACTAGACATTAAACATCATAATCTGCAAACAATGTAAGACTAAGACAGCTGCTCAGATTACTCCTAAATTGCTTATATAAATCAATAACAGGAGAGAGACTATAACACCTTCTTGGGGAATTCTAGATACAACTTCGGTTCCAGTAGATGACTTCCCATCAGTTACTGTGATTTGGTTGACAGGAAACTCGGGATCTAATCGTACAACAGAGACGATACTCCATAGGCCCGAAGTTTAATTTCAGTTCGGTAGTGAGGTACCGTATCAAAAGCTTCTTGGAAATCTAGAAGTATGAAATCAGGTTGAGATTCCGTGTCGATAGTATTCATTACTTCCTGCGACCATACCCATTCGTGTTCGATAAGAACGACTTTTTTTGAGTCAGTGCAGGTTATAAGTCAATACATTGTTCTCCTCGAGGTATTTCATTATGTTGGAACACAGTAAGTGTTCCGAAATTCAACTATAAATCGATCTCAGTAACATGTCAGTGGACTATTACTATTTCTTTTCTTGTGTATTGGTGTGATACGTACAGCTTTCAAGTCTTTAGATATGTATCAATCATCGAACGAGCGGTTGTAAGTGACTGCGAAATGTATCCATTACATTAGCATACTCTGAAAGGAACCTGACTGGTACACTGTCAGCACCCGACGAAATTCCTTTACTGACTTGAATTAATTCGCTTCACCGCTGGTCTCTACTTCCAAATTATTCATGTTGACAGTTGTTCTTAAATCGATTTCTGGAGTATTTCCTGTATCTCCTTTGAAGAAATAATTAGAAAAACAGTGTTCAGCAACTCCACTTTAGTGCGCAGATGTCGGTGATATTTCCACTGCTATCTCGCAGTGAAGGTATTGATTTTGTCTTGGCGCTGGTATACTTTATGTACGAGCAGGGACTTTTTTGAATTTTCTGCGGGGTTCCAAGACAGAGGGCCATTGTGGAAATAATTAATCTCATCTTTCACTTCCAAAGTTTAATTAACGGTTTATCAAAGTTTGAGCCCCATTTCTCATTACAAAAGCTACCAACTGAACTACAGCTCCATCTCCAATGATTTGACATCGTCCTATCGAAACATAGTGACGGTCCTTTTATACCACGCCAGGTCCAAGAAAGCCGATTTTACGGCACGTCTTTGACATTTGATTGTCCATACAATCTTGAGAAAGTCTCTTAAAATTCTTTGAAATTTATTCAAAAATTAGCACCGTCCTTACCACCAACCTCTCTTTAAATTTTGTTGATTTTCAGTCTTTTATTGTAAAATGTTGGACACGCATTCGGAATTGCTTCATGGGTGGAACTGAATATGGTAAATATCTTACGTTCAGTGACTACCTGCTGCAGCACTGATGGATACCCCGAATCATATTTATGCTGCACTACAGAATTCAAAAGTTCGTTACATCAGTTTGAAATTTCTCCGCGCTGTACTTTTAACTCTTTTTCTTACTTACTTCTCTCACTTCAAGAATTGAATCCACCTGTAGCCTTTGCAGTATCTTCTATTTCACTGACGAAATTCTTGAGAAGTTACTTCTTGGTTTCGCATTTCCAATTTTCTCTGAATTGCACTTGCGTCGTACTTGCAGAACTTGTTAAGAACTTAGTGTCGTTCAGCTACTTCCGTGCGTGGTAACCTGAAACAAACGTCCTGTTATGTTCCTGAGTACAGAAGTACATACACAGGATTAATAAAAAGGTTACTCGAACTGAAGGAACTGGCAGTGGAATCGAAATGAAGAATGTCCCAAAAGTCCGATAACTAATGCACTAATTTACGCAATAATGTAAGTTGAGTGGTAAAACGTGACACAAATGCCTGAAATGGCATGGGATTTTATTGAAACCGGAAACCAGTGAAAAAACCGGCGAAAAGATGGCGCTGAACAGCAACACGTCATTGACGCCGCGTGAGGGTGCGAAGTGCATCGATATGTCACAGAATCCCATCATCCCTAGACTGACTGATAAACATCCGCTGGAAAGCACGACTTTTACGCAGGATGGTACTCGGCCCAATATTGCTACACGTATGAAAGATCTCTTACGCATATCGTTTGGTGACGATAGCGTTCTGAGTCGCTACGTCCGTCACACTAATCCTCCCAGATCCCATACCTTGATCCATGAGATTATTGGTTGCCTCGTTATTTGAAATCGTAGTCCTACCGCTATCCTCCGGCTTCGTTAGGGATGCTTAAGCAAAACATCCGATGGCAATTTCTCACCATATCTACTGATAAGCTGTACAGTGCTGTTCACTACATAGTCCCTCGGTTACAAGTGTAATTGATGAATGACGGCCGACAGGTTGAGCATTTGTTATAAAGAGCATCGTCTTCCCTTAAAATCAATTGGTATGCTACTTATCGCTTTTGTATCAAATGAAGTGGCATCGATTGTTCACTTTGTTCATTTTTTTTTTTCAGTTTCAGTACCACCCCACGACATTTGAAGTATGTGAGTATATTTTTACTTATCTATCTAAATTATTCTGTGAAATATTGACTTTTCAAATGCTAACGGACTTTTGGGTTGCTCTGTACAACAAGTTACGAAAGGAACTTACGGTCTTGGAAATAAGCCTGACCTTGTGAAAGCTTTAGAGTATCGGAAAAACAACTCACAGGCGTCTCAAGTTCAGCAAAGGTAATTCACAATTAATTCACTGATGTTGCACATTACAGAAAACGTTCAAAATGGCGACTATCATGTTCAGTATAGGACCAACATTTTCGCAGAAAGTTCTGGGACACACTGTCAAGTAACTTATACCAGGCATGGCACGACGCTGCTAGTAACCTGACGTGAAGAGGTTCGTCGTCAGCAACTGGCGTTACGTTCACGAATTATCCGTTCCCCCCCCCCCCCCCTCTCCCCCACTCACCACCACCACCACCACCACCACCACCACCACCAACAACAACAACAACAAATCAAGAGGTGTCAGAACAGGGAAGCGAAGTGGCCATACAATTGGACCTCCCTTTCTGAACCAACACCTGAGACATGCCGCTCTGTGTACGTCACGTACCGGGTCGTTTACTGTTAAAGTGGTACTACTCACGGAGGTACAATGTGGGCTGTAACTATCGCGTGACAGCGAAAATTGGTAGATATGCTATTGCATTAAAGCCGATTAACGCTGAAAAAAGTTCTAGGTTTGGCCACCAGGTGAAAATCTGGCGCTGTACGGTATTTCTTCAACGTCTCTGGTGCTCGTATTGAAAAAACTGTGTAAGCGGCGGGTACTAATAAAACCAATATTATGCCGTTCTCACTTGTTTGACCTTTTGTGTCCGAGTCCAGTTCCTAATCCATAACATATGGAAACATTTCTGCACGTCTCTCTTCCGTCCATAGAGCCAGATTTTCACCTGGTTGCCAAGAATAGAATTACTCCGTTACTTGCACAGAGTAGTGTGCAAGTGCTCCCTGCTTGCGCCGAACTGTACATACACAGAAACGGTGCATTGATTTTCATTGTTGTTCCCGAGATTTCGAGGCTTTCACTGGTTCCAGATTACTGCCAAGATCGTAAGGACTTACTTGTATTCACAGTGTGAGCTCCTGATTATTATATTTCCTTCCTAGTGCGACCTGGCAATGGTCTTGCGTTGCAAAAGTGTTTCTGCAAGTATACAGGGTCAGCAAAGCGATTAAAATGCTACACTCGTATTGAGGACTCTTGGGACTCATAAACCTGTCCGGCATATTCGTAATAGATTTTCTGTAGTTTCCCTACGTCAGTACTGGTAAAGCGTAGAACTGTATGTATCACTAAGAGGGGCTGCAATGATCCGTATGTCGTCCGAAGGTAAAGTTAAAATCAGATTTTTTTGGTAGGTATTTCGGTCTGTCACTTGTAGCACAAATACTTCCTGCGTAAGATTTATTGGATATTTTTTCCGTGTGTTGCGCACACAGGTTTTGAAGAAATATTTAGCCTATAATATTCGCTACATCGATGGAAATATACTCTGAAAAAAAAGCACCCGCGAAGGAAGTACCCGAGTGGGACAGGAATCGGTAGACGTGATGTACATGTACAAACAGATGACACCAATTTCAGAAAAACTCTATGATTTATTCAAGAGAATAAGCTCCAGAAACTGAGCAAGTCAAGAATTCGTCAGTTCTCCTCTGGCCCTTGGAATTGATTGATAGAGTTGTTGGATACGCTCATGAGGTATGTCGTGCCAAATCCCGCCCAATCGGGGTGTTAGATCGTCATAATCCAGAGCTAGATGGAGGGCTCTGCTCCAAGCGTTCTCTTCTCGGGAGAGATCTGGTAACTTTGCTGGTCAAGGTACAGTTTGACAATAGCAATAGGAAATCCCGCTAAGCCCAGGATGGCTTTCCATGAAGGGCAACAAAACGAGAAGTAGTATATCGTCGACATACCGCGGTACTGGAAGGGTACCACTGACGACAACTAGAGGGGTCCTGCTATGAAATGAAATAGCACCCCAGACCGTCACGCCTGGTTGTCTGGTCGTATGACGAGTTACAGTCATTTTGGTATCCCACCGCAGTCTTGGGCATCATGTCCTCGGCCTGGAATCTCATTGACTGCAGTAGTATTGTCTCCAGTCATGAGCCGCGCTAAGAACTGAGCCCCGACGGCCAGCGAAGTCGTGTCTGGAGACTGACAGGACAGTGTTATGGTTGAATGCCTCCTGGTGGTGTAGAATAGAGCAACAGTCTCGAGGCGATGGTTGTTTGTATCAGAATGGAAACGCACACTCTCATTAAGCAACTTCTCTGAGGTAATGTCCAATAACATTCCCGAAGTGGAATGGACCCTCTAGAGTCCCGACCAAAACCCAATGGACGCAGACTTCGCTCCGGATCCCAATATTCAATATTACTTGCTTGTCTGGCTTCAGCTCTTAAGGAAGAACGGACTGCCATTACTGCACAGACATTCACACACCTCATTGAAAGTGTCCCCAGTAGAGTTCACATCATCTCTTAAAGGTGACGGATGTTCACGCTCCATATAAATGTCCACTGATATATTTTCGACGAGACAGGGCATGTGAGGGACAATCAGGTGAAAACTGAACACCCACCGCAACGGAACCATGAAATGGTTCCATTCATAAATAATCACCACACGCATTAGACATTTTTCCCACTGGAAGGAGAGCTGGGGACTCACTGTTTCGTGGAACGCAATCGACCGCTGACAGATACACAAGCGTACCCACTCTTGCACTTCCTCGACTAGTTTCGTAGCGTACGGATACTGCCGGAGCGGTGCTTTCAACATCGCCTGGTCAATGAAGAACCTCCAGGCCGCCGACCAATGAAGAGCGCCAGGACGTTCTTATAGAAGATGCGCACATGTGCATCTTCTTCCAGTTCGAGATAAGTTTCGTATTGTTGGTTGGTGTAAACGTTACACCGAGCTGTTGATAGATAGTCTAGCGCCAAACATTGAGTGTACATAGACGCACGCCAGTGTCAGGCTTCTGCTTATAGCTAGCCACGGGCTGCCTCAAGTTGCCAACAATGTAGCAGTTTCTCAGCAACAAGTTGAGTACGATACATCTATTTAAAGTGCTCTTGCTTACCTGTACAGGTTTCTACTGTGACAGTTTACATTGGTCGCCTCCCAACCATTTATCCTTATCAATGAGGACAAAACATTTGCTTCCGATTCGCATCACAACACACTGTCCGCCTGAAATCAACATCCTTGCATTTACTTCCACCAAATATGTCAAAATCATATGTTAAAATATCCGGGCTGTATGGAAGATGTTGCACTGTTTCCCAATCAAACAGGTGGGGGTAGCCTGCGTCCAATTGCAGTGTGGGGGCGGGGGTTATCGTTCTACAGGGTGATTCAGTCCGACAGCATTCCTGGGCAATTTGACTTTATGGCGCCTATGAGTTTCTGAAAAGTCTCTTCATAGCGCGGTTCCACGTTCGAGGAACTCGAGGAACAAAGGAAGCATCCTGGTGCACGATAACGCCCAATACAGCGCCGATCGGATGAAGCCTACCCTTCAGCCATTTGGGTGTGAAATAATGCAACCCCCTCCATGCAGCCTTGATCTTTGACCGAGTGACTTCCACAACTTGGTCGACCTGAAGAAAGACATGCATGGATGTCGGTTTCGGTCAGACGAGGAAGTGCAAGAGTTGGTGAATCCGTCAGTGGCCGACTCCATTCTAGAAAACTGGAGTTGATCGTCCCCACTCTCAGTGGGATAAAAACCTTAAGTCGTGTGGTGATTACTTTTGGGTGGAACGATTCCATGGTTCCTTTGTGGCAGGTAATCGGTCTTCATCTGACTGCGCCTAAAACACTGATGTAAAAAAAAAAAAACTGCTACACCAAGAAAGAGTTGTGCGACATAAACGAAAGTTATATGTATATGGAGGCGTCCGAAAGAACAGACACCATATCCATTAAGTATATAGTTCTGGCAATACCGGCCATGACCTTCTTCTTCTGTGCGAAAGCACACAGATTGCCCGAAATCTTACGGGACTTGGTAAGAATGTCTTTCACGAGTAATGAGTGTGTTGGATAGGGACACTACGAATGTAGTGTGTGGACATGTAAGGTGAGAATGTGGGTCTCGCGGGAGGCGTGCGCGAGATAGTCCCTGCAGTCGCACTATCCTCTGATGGCTAGAGCGTTTGCCATGTAAGGAGGAGATTCCGGGTTCGAATCCCGTTCGGGGCACACATTTTCACCTGTCCCCTTTGATATACATCAACGCCCGTCATCAGCTGAAGGTATTAATATATAATTTCAATTTAATCCTTAACTAAAGTCGGTAGGAAAGTTTCTACGTCCAAAAAACGACGTCTATTCAAATTTCGCGCCAGTCGCATACGAGTGGTAGGAACGCCACTATGGTGATGCAAGTCAGGCTTGCTTTAAGTACACGCTGTAACGGTCGTGAGCGTTAGTTATCTTCGAGACTGGACTGGTGAGATGAAGTTAGTCAAGAGTAGCTTTAAGGCGACAAGCATATAGCAGCACCGCACTGACCTCGAAGGAGATCCTGTAATAGCGCTACGAGAAGCTGCACGCTCCTTCCGCCATACTGTAGAAAAACTTCGTAGGAATGTTAGCACTGCACATGACTGGTGGCCGCGGTGGTCACGAGAATGTAAGCCTGCGAAAACACCGGGGTCGTGTCTGGCGTTTGGCTCTGCCGCATCGTACTCCATCTGCAGCAGGTATTTGAGCAGCAGTTGGCACTACAGTGACACAGAGAGCTGTCACAAATACGTTACTTCAAAGGACGGCTGTATTATGTCATTCGAGAATTCGGTGGTGTCATGCGAGAGCTCATTGGAGGGCAGGGTGGAGGTGTGTTGTGCTCTCTGATGAAAGCCGGTTCTGCCTCGGTACTAATTATGGCCGTGTGTTGCTTAGAAGGCCAGTTGAAGACCTGTAACCAACCTGTCTGCGTGCTAGACACACTGGACCTTGGGATACGGTTCCATATGACACTAGCAGCACTTTCGGGTTATCCTACGAGCCCCGACTGGAAGTGGATCGACCTGCAATGCTGCCATTCATGAGCAGCATTTCACGGGGTGTTTTCCAGCTGAGTAACACACGTCCACGTACTGCTATCGTAACCCAACATGCTCTACAGTGTCGACATGTTGCCCTGGCCTGCTAGATCACCAGATCTGTCTCCAATCGAGCACATATGGGGCATCATCGGACGACAACCCCATCGTCATGGTTCAAATGGCTCTGAGCACTATGGGACTTAACTTCTAAGGTCATCAGTCCCCTAGAACTTTGAACTACTTAAACCTAACTAACCTAAGGACATAACACACATCCATCCCCGACGCAGGATTCGAACCTGCGACCGTAGCGGTCACGCGGTTCCACACTGGAGCGCCTAGAACCGCTCGGCCACACAGGCCGGCTCCATCGTCATCCGCAAACATTAACCGCCCCTGCATTGTCCGATCTAGTGGTTCAAATGGCTCTGAGCACTATGGGACTTAACATCTGAGGTCATCAGTCCCCTAGACTTAGAACTACTTAAACCTAACTAAGGACATAACACACATCCATGCCCGAGACAGGATTCAAACCTGGGACCGTAGCGGTCGCGCGGTTCAGACTGAAGCGCCTAGAACCGCTTGGCCACCCCGGCCGGCCCGACCTAGTGCAACAGGCACGGAAGTCCATCCCACAAACTGGCATCCGGCACCTGTTCAACACAATGCATTGACGTTTCCGTGCTCGGGTTCAACATTCTGGACGTTACACCGGTTATTAACCTACCACCATTTCACAATTAAAATGGCTTATCTCGCGCTGTGATGTTGCAATCTTAATCACTTAAATATTTTACCCAAACAAATGTATTCCTGAAATTTCATTGCCCTACATCAGTTATTTTTTGGTGTTGCGGATTTTTTCCGACAGTGTATGACAGTTGTGCGAAAGATGAGCAAATCCGGCGATTTGTTCCATGTCGGCTTCCCTTGTGAGCCAGAGAAGCGTGGGACAGTCCAAGGAGCACAGCGGATGAGCACCTCGACAGGAAAATGCAGCCGTGTCGCGGCGCTACCAGAGGCACCCGGCCCCGGAGCTGAGACGCGGCGGGCCGCCAGCCATATGGCGGGCGGTCGCAGCTCGGCTCTGCAATTACGCGCGCCGTGCCGGCTGCCGCTTGCGCTGCTAGTGGGCTGCCGTGTGCCGCGCTGCAGCTCGCTGTGTAGCGCGGCAGCGCCGCAAGCGTCTCGCGTTTCAGCGGTTCGGGTTTCGCTGCAGCCGCAGCCGCGGCCGCGGCAGCCGTCGCTTTGTCCTGCCGCAATTACAGGCCGCGGCGGCCGCTGCCCCGGGCCGCCCGCCACCAGCCAGCCAGCAGCCGACGGCTACCGGCTGGCACGGCCCGAGCGCGCTCTCCGCAGCCACCTAATCGCGGCCTCCGACTAACTGCGGCGGTCGTATGTGATTTCTGTTTCACCTAGCTACACTACCTACACCATTAAAATTGCTACACCACAAAGATGACATGCTACAGACGCGAAATTTAACCGACAGGAAGAAGATGCTGTGAAATGCAAATGATTAGATTTTCAGAGCATTCACACAAGGTGGCGACACCTACAACGTGCTGACATGAGGAAAGTTTCCAACCGATTTCTCATACACAAACATCAGTTGACCGGCGTTCCCTCGTCAAACGTTGTTGTGATGCCTCGTGTAAGGAGGAGAAATGCGTACCATCACGTTAACGACTTTGATAAAGGTCAGATTGTAGCCTATCGCGATTGCGGTTTATCGTATCGCGACATTGCTGCTCGCGTTGGTCGACATCCAATGACTGTTAGCAGAATATGGAATCGGAGAGTTCAGTAGGATAATACGGAACGCCGTGCTGGATCCCAACGGCCTCGTATCACTAGCAGTCGACATGACAGGCATCTTATCCGCATGGCTGTAACGGATCGTGCAGCCACCTCTCGATCCCTGAGTCAACAGATGGGGACGTTTGCAAGACAACAACCATCTGCACGAACAGTTCGACGCCGTTTGCAGCAGCATTGACTATCAGCTCGGAGACCGTGGCTGCGCGTACCCTCGACGCTGCATCACAGACAGGAGCGCCTGTGATGGTGTACTCAACGACGAACCTGGGTGCACGAATGGCAAAACGTCATTTTTTCGCATGAATGCAGGTTCTGTTTACGGCATCATTATGGTCGCATCCGTGTTTGGCGACATCGCGGTGAACGCAGATTGGAAGCGTGTATTCGTCATCGCCATACTGGCGTATAACCCGGCGTGATATGGTATGGGGTGCCATTGGTTACACGTCTCGGTCAGCTCTTGTTCGCATTGACGGCACTTTGAGCAGTGGACGTTACATTTCAGATGTCTTACGACCCGTGGGTCTACCCTTCATTCGATCCCTGCGAAACCCTACATTTCAGCAGGATAATGCACGACCGCATGTTGCAAGTCCTGTACGGGGCTTTCTGGATACAGAAAATGTTCGACTGCTGCCGTGGCCAGCACATTCTCCAGATCTCTCACCAATTGAAAACGTCTGGTCAATGGTGGCCGAGCAACTGGCTCGTCACAATACGCCAGTCACTACTCTTGATGAACAGTGGGATCGTGTTGAAGCTGCATGGACAGCTACACCTGTACACGATATCCAAATCCTCTGTTTGACTCAATGCCCAGGCGTATGAAGGCCGTTATTACGGCCAGAGGTGGATGTTCTGGGTACTGATTTCCCGGGATCTATGCCACCAAATTGCGTGAAAATGTAATCACATGTCAGTTCTGGTATAATATATTTGTCCAACGAATCCCCATTTATCATTCCTTCTCGGTGTAGCAATTTTGATGGCCAG
Organism: Schistocerca serialis cubense; assembly: GCF_023864345.2. Taxonomy (NCBI): domain Eukaryota; kingdom Metazoa; phylum Arthropoda; class Insecta; order Orthoptera; family Acrididae; genus Schistocerca; species Schistocerca serialis. The sequence continues at coordinate 184,842,151 of NC_064646.1, read as the reverse complement.
TAGTGTCATTGAAACATGTCAAGTATACGTAGTCTGAGACTCACTGGCAGTTTAAAACTATGTGCCAGACTGGTACTCGAATCTGGAACATACCCTTTGGCGGTCAGTGCTCTTAACCACGAATGACGACGAGCCCTCACAGGTATACTGACGCCAGTAGCTTTCTACCTTCGTCTCCGCAGTGCCTGGACATTATGTGGAAGATCGATCGTGGACTAGTCCGCGGGTGAGCCACCGGCGGCACATGATCGATTTCAGTCCATTAAAAGCATTCGCAACTGCGAATATGTACAACCATCAGTTACAGAATGGAATGACGACTATGAAAACTTATGGCGGACCAGGACTCGAACTCAGGTTTCCCGCTTATTGCCAGCGGTAGCCATTCCACTGGGCCATCCGTGCACAACTTACAGCCAGACCGGAAACTTCCATTTGTCGTCAACCATGCGTCTGTAACCTATACTTGTGCATCAATTATGTTTATTCCCGCACAAGTGAGACATTTACTTGAAAGTGGCTCGCCCGGTGTCGGCGAAAAAATACAATATTGCAGCGTCGGTGTTTTTCCGAATTACGATGCAGAGTTCCTCTCGACATGCGTGCATGTCTAAGGAGGAGGTACTGCGGGGACTACAGCCGTGATAAAACACATTAAATGTATTCGCAAATGTAAATATATACAGCCATTAGCTGTAGAATGGAATGACGATTGTGAAAATTTGTGCCTGCCCAAAGTAACTTTGCATCGTAGTTAGGAATAACGCAGCCACTGCAATATCGTATCTGAAGTTAAAATCTTCTGGATTATTAGGCCGCGTCATGTTTCTTCTAAAATGTTCGACGTTTCGACCCCACTGCTGGGATCTTCCCCAGGATCTTTTGGTGTCCACTAGTGCTAGAACACAACACAATCTCTTGAACTTCACCATTGGTGGGCCATATTCATAGGCTAATATTCCCGTCCTCATGCCGAAGAAGCGGCGTTGGTAGCTCATCTCCTGTGGATGCCATTGGCGGTCCATCATCATTGGATAGAAAGGCACTATTGCACACTTATGCTGTAGAAGGATTATTGGTTGAAATGCCTGCTACCCCCATATGAATTTTAACCAATACTATCATTTCTCAAGCACGAACGCCAGAAAACTCCCCCTTTATAAGTGGACGCGACACTCGTCTCTAACAGTGTTCTAGCAGTAGTGGACACCAAATAATCCTGAGGAAGATCCCAGCAGAGGGGTCGAAACGTCGAACATTTTAGAAGAAACATGACGCGGCCTAATAACCCAGAAGATTTTAACTTCAGTAACAACGGCCACGAAAACCTGCAGACTTACATAATATCGTATCTGTTTCAATCCGGTCCGTCGAAGAAATTCATGGGAGACAGAGCGAAGCGCCAGTGTTGTACTCCGCCCGGGGTGCATTTTCGTATATCTTAGCCGACGCTCGGTTCTCCTCGGGTTTGCAGTTCATAACGCAGACCAGCGAATGTTCGCATTTGACCACTTTGCTTGTGTATACAAAAGCAGATGTATGCTTAGTGCAATTTCAAAATAAACAGTGAAATGATGACTTAATTTATTTAATGTTACAGAAACAACCCACACCTATGCCGTAAGTTCATAAATTTAGCCGGTCACTGGTGGCCGAGCTGTTCTAGGCGCTTCAGTCTGGAACCGCGCGACCGCTACGGTCGCAGGTTCGAATCCTGCCTCGGACATGGATGTGTGTGATGTCCTTAGGTTAGTTAGGTTTAAGTAGTTCTAAGTTCTAGGGGACTGATGACCTGAGATGTTAAGTCCCATAGTGCTCAGAGCCATTTGAACCATTTGAACCTTAAATTTAGTACGTTTTTAAGAAATGCTTGCCAAATAGTCTTTGTGAATATTACCTCAGTAAACCTCAAACACTCTAATGACCTGTCTGTGGCCAAAAATCGCAAAGTTACTGTAATTGCTTGTCGACTGTGATTGCCTACTCATTGCTGTATTTAGCTTTTTCCTAATCGTTCTTGTATTACCGTTAGTAAGCAATTTGTGTACGTTGTGGGCGCAATAACACACTGCAACTGTTGAAAGTGAAAGCGATTTATAATGAATTGGGTGCAACCAGCTGCTTTTAAAGGTGTTTATTTACCATGGTGACATTTCAAGATGCCTGGCATTCTATCTTAAGAGGTTTATATTCATTAACGTGTTGTGAACACTGATTCTTCACTAAAGATCGTTCAAATGGCTCTAAGCACTATGCGACTTAACATCTAAGGTCATTAGTCCCGTAGACTACTTAAACCTAACTAACTCGGGGTGGCGCAGTGGTTAGCACACTGAACTCGCATTCGGGAAGACGACGGTTCAATCCCGCGTCCGGCCATCCTGATTTAGGTTTCCCGTGATTTCCCTAAATCGCTCCAGGCAAATCCCGGGATGGTTCCTTTTAAAGGGCATGGCCGACTTCCTTCCCCGTCCTTCCCTAATCCGATGAGACCGATGACCTCGCTGTTTGGTCTCTTTACCCAAAACAGTCCAATCCTAACTAACCTAAGGACGTCATACACATCCATGCACGAGGCAGGATTCGAACCTGCGATCCTAGCAGCAGCGCGGTTCCGGACTGAAGCGCCTCGAACACCTCGGCCACAGCGGCCGGCCTTACTAAAGACTTTGCAGAATTTTACCAGTGACGTTTCTATGATTGCTATTGTAAAACGTCATACGTAACAAGAAATCAATGTACTTTCAAAACAGCGTATTTTGAGGCATAATATTTTGCGTGATGCGTCTGGAAAGGGGTACTATTTGTTGGTAGTTACCCCATAAACATTAACATCAGTTACGTTACCGTTTTGGCTTTATGAGCTAGGAGCACTGGTGTTAAGTCACGTGACAAGTCGCCTCACGAGCTTAAGTAGGTACGGGTATCTGGTTCATGGGTCTCCAAAGGTTGCCCGTGCCTTGACTAGTCTGGCATGCCCATTAATTCGTCAACAAAGAAACGTCCCGTGGAGCCTTATCATTGCGAATTTGACTATCTCTGAGATTCATATTTTGTGTCTTCCACCTAGTGCCTTCCCTTAGCTTCTTATGTGTCTCGCTGTACCGTTTGATGTTCATGCAGTTCTTACGAAAATCAAGGACAATATCCCAAGAAATGAGCAATGTGATTTATCAGGCCATAGAGAAAAGGTGTGATAGACTATTTCATGGACTAATTTTCGTTTTAGAAACGTAAAGATGGGCTCACACTATATCTGTGGTTAACAGCGAAGATGAATGCCTGTTTATTCATTTCGAATACTTCAAACCGACTGGAGCATAACTTCACCCTTCTCTCCCACAATTCAAGCCTCATCTGCCAAGACACCCACTTAACAGATACTTTTCTATACTCTAGGAATTAAACCATTTTTGTTAAGAGGTTTTTATTAAGTCGCCTTCAGCCTGTCTGTACACTCAGTATGAATCGATCGCAAAAATCGATTCTAAACTAACTTCCCAATGAGCAAGAGACTTGAAATTTTAAACGTAGCTCAAAACTGGATGTCAGTGCTAGATTTACTTCCTCGTCGGCGTGTTGGGTAGGGGTGAAAAACATTGATAACGCCTGACATACTGGGTGCTGCGCAGGACCCCTGTGTTATGTGGGTAGTATCAGAACTCATTCTAAGCAATAAACTGAGGTGACAAAAGTCAAGGGATACCTTCTAATATCGCGTCGAATGGTGCAGCAACTCGATGTGACGTGGACTCAAAAATACCTTGGGTCTCCTGCAGAAGTATTGAGCTATGCTGCCTCTAAATCCGTCCATAATTGCGGAAGTGTTGCCAGTGCTGGATTCTGTGCATGAACTGACCTCTCAATTATATTCAATAAATATTCGATGGGATTCAAGTCACGTTATCTGGGTGGCCAAATCATTCGCTCTAAATGTCCAAAATGTTCTTCAAACCAATCGCTAGAAGTTGTGGCCCGGTGACATAGTGCCTTGCCTTCCATAAAAATTCCATCGTCGTTTAGGAACATAAAGTCCACGAACCCGAGCACAACCATTTCTCTTCAATGAGTGGTTCATCTGAATCACAGAACTCAGTCCATTCCACGTAAACGGAGTGTACACCATTATGGAGCCACATTGACAACTTGATTCCATAACTTCGTGGAGTCTGTGCCACATTCCAACCGTATCATCAGGTGTTACATGCTGAAACCTGGAGTCATCTGCCCAGACCACGGTTTTCCAGCTGTCTATGGTCCAGACTATATGGCCACGAGGCCAGGAGAGGCGCTTCAGACGGTGTCATGCTGTTAGCAAAGGCACTCGCGTCGGTCGTCTGCTGTCATAGCCCACTAATGCAAATTTTGGCCGCGCTGTCCTAACGGATACATCCATCGTACGTCGCTCATTGATTTCTGCTGTTATTCCAAGCAGTCTAACTTCTCCGTTAGACCTGACAACTGCACGCAAACGCCTCTTCTCTCGATCGTTGATTGAAGGCCGTTGGCCACTGCGTTATTCGTAATGAGAGGAAATGCCTGAAATTTTATATCCTCGGCACGCTCTTGGCACAGTGGATCTCGGAACATTGAAGTCCCTAACGATTTCCAAAATGGAATGTCCCATGCCTCTAGCTTGGAATGTCCCAAGCGTCTAGCTCCAACTACCACTCCGCGTTCAAAGTACGCAAATTCCCACCGTGCGGCCATAAGCGTATCGAAAATCTTTTCACATGAATCGCCTGAGTGCAATCGACATCTCCGCCTGTGCACTGCCCATTTTATACCTTGTGTACACGATACTACCGCCATCTGTATATGTGCATTACTTTTGTCACCTCAGTGCATATGAGTGGGCAGGCATGGCTGAGCAGAGGGTGGAAGAGGAGATGAACAAAGGGAGGTAGAGGAGGGTAGAAAGTATATGTGTAAATAATTATTTAAATAAAAACGTTATCTCATCAAAATGTGTAAAATGCACTGAAAACATTCATACACACAAGACTAAAGGGCAGAAGATATTTATTGACATAAAACAAAATTTTAATGTTACACTTTTCAAAATCTAACTAAAAAGTACAAAATAATTCCTACTAGCCCCCTACAGATTTCTAACACTATACAGGTAGTCCTAATGATTTACGCTTGCGAATTTGTAATAGCTGCGACAATATTTGTAAATATTATAAAGAAAAACGTGGGGCACATGCAACAGATATTAGTCGAGAGGTGCATCAATTATGTATTGTTTTCGCCCTACGATTTTCGATATAAATGTTACAAGTATTTTCATAGCTACTAAAAATTTGCATTCATAAATTTTCAGATCTACCGGTATGAGGTTAGGAATTTGTATGGGATCAAGAGAAATTATTTAGCACTTTGTAGTCCGACATAATAAGTTGTTTTATTAATTTTTAAAGTAATTTTTCTGACAACATGAAAAGCGTTTACTCAGCATTTTCATTTTCCTCAAATTTTATCCCGGTATCTGTGAGTCGCGGTATTTCCGTGCATATGCTAGAGGCTCAGCGAGTCCACTCAAACCAGTTTCGATCAACCGATACAAGCTCTGTAGAAATACCTTTGCTTGGTCAGTGTCATAGTTTCGTGCCGTTTGGAGACTGTTTTGATTTCGACCAATAGGATTCGTCCGCGGGAGGTGAGCCGTGCCGTTCTGCTCGTTTGAACGGAATGCACCATTGTATTACTTTTACACTCTCTATTCCTACTTGGTGTGCTGAAGTTCAAAAGATTTTGTTGTGTTCTGCTATCGACAGGAAAGCTGCCTCTCTCTGGCGGATGTCAGTGTAATGTAAACACTACAAAGCATTAGGAATTGGGTGAGATCCATACAGGTCATATGCTGCGATGAAAGCTAGTTTTCGTGGCGAGGTTAGTGTTCTACTATTTAGTTAAGATCATTTCACTTGTAAGAATAGGGCATGAACTTGCACACAGTGGACTATGAGCTCATAGTTTGCTAAAACGTAACTGCTTGGAAGCTGTTCACTGCATCTCAGACACATTATTTTGCATCGTGAAATTTAAAGACGTTCCCTCTCCTGAACTAGAAAGATTAGTACTTCAGAGTCAAAAGTGTGTGTTGCCAAACCGATATTCCTTCCGTTTGTAAACGTTAATATTGGAACTGTAGTCTGAAATATCCCTACTCTGCTGACAAGTTATCTTTTTGTAATTAGAAATAATATATTGCTTGTTAATTCATTCTCTTGGTTTCATTTCCCTACGAATGTTTCTATTCTTTGCTTGCAGTCATTTGAATGTGTCACGTTGCCTGGGTGCCATCTTGCTATTTACGTGAGCTAACTGCACAGCTCACATGCGCGGCTCTCAGCTACCGTGCAGCTACTGGGAAAAATTAATAATAAGTAGCCCTTCTCTTCATGCTACGGATTTTAGATGTTGATAAAGGTAGCTTGACGTGTGCTGCATTGCGAACTGTTGTTTGTGAAATATTGTGCCACTCAATCTCACGTCTTATTACGATGTTTTGTAGGAAGTCGACTCAGGACTGAAGTGCTTACTCTGTTGATTAAACAAACCAAATCTCTCTTTACACAAAATAGGTGACAGTCTTATTGCACAGGTGGACGCTATGCAGGTCTTAAAGTCTACGGTTCGATAACTAGTGCAGCTATGACCCAGTATAGGTATTTCGTCTCAGTTCGCAATCAAACCACACAACTTTCATGCAATTATCCAGTTATTTGGGCTAACAAAGACCCTTTGAACAATACAAATACATTAGAAAGGAAGTGGGCGTTCTTTGCAAGAAACGTTATCGCTTCCATTTGGAAGTCTGAACAAAATACCATGATTTCTCAGGCTACAATGTAATTCAGTCCAGTCTGTGCAACATATTCACCGGAGGCATTAGTAAACTGTATGTTATTCGAATTTTTTAATTTACTTCAGAGCATCTCTCAAACGTTCAAGTCACAACCAAATACTTCTATCACAAGTAACTCAGCTCTCCTTTGAACCTGTCAACTTCTTCAGTCACCACTACTGGATGTGTACAGCATAAGGAGGGTGTCTGTTCGGGAATCAATCCCACGAGCACTTTGGAAACAATGTTCCCAATGGGGATACTTTTGCTTCACAGAATTCTGCTGTTAGTAGCTTGACATTTGTCTTTCGCGAGGTAAGATTTATATAGCCGTTATAACGCACTTAACGATACGTCAATTTGTTTACGCAATCTCACTAGTTGTATGGATTTATAGTTGATTATACACGGACGGTAAAATTTAGTACACGTCGATTTTGATCCGATGACGGCTTATGGTACCTAGGGGAGAGCAGGAGTTTTGATATTGGTTTCAACGTCGTCCACCAGCAGATATCTCAGTGGTATAGCTACCAGAGCGCCGTCTGTGTAAGCCCTTTAAAGGATAATGCACTCAGCTAGAAGGCTCAGTGTGGTGCAGATGCATGCCACTGAGACACTCATGTTTTCTACAGCCAACTGTGCAAGTCTGAAAGGGGTCAAGTTGTGGCTTCTCGGGTGGCGGGGTGGTATTTTCCGAGAATTGCCACGTAACTTGGACGTGCTGTGTCAACTGTGAAACGATGCTGGTATCAGTGGTCACGTGAACATTTACGTAGACAAGGTTCCGGATGTCCACGCAGCACAGACGCCTTCCAGGATCGTCGTGCTGTAAAGGCAGCAGTGGCAGATCTTACAGCTACCACAACACGGATAAGAGGGCTTGTGAGCACAGACGTGTCAACACGAGCTGTTGCGAACCGGTTATTAACGGTGGTACGGGCACGCACACCAATAGCCCGCCTTCCACCCATGCCACAGCACCGACGTTCCCGGCCCGACTGGTGCTGTCAGGGGATCACTTGAAAGATGAAATGGGGCACAGTGATCTTAGCGATGAACGGAGATTCTGCCTGCACACAAGTGAAGGTGGTTTGCGCTTACGACATAGCTCTCGCGAGCACTGCCTTGTCGAGTGCATTCGTCCAAGACACACTGTCTCCACTCCACATTACCTCGTTAGTAGACAGTCTTATATCTATCACTGTTTAATTAGATGGTAAATGATGTCAGTCTGTTGAAAATAAATGTTAATTACGATGTGGCACTAATTTGACAGTTTCTCTCTCACGACACTGTGTTTGCAAAGACTGTGCAGGAATGTGATGCATTGAAAGTGCTCTGAAACACATTACGGTAACTTCCCTCCTCACCAGGATCTCCGAACTTGTCTCCAATCCAGCACATGTAGGATCTGCACTGATGTCCAAGGTTAATTTCCGGTCAGTAGTGACAGACTGATGGGATTAGTGCTGATGCATCCTTCTGATGTAGAAAGTCTGCGGTTAAATACTTACTGCTGTAGTGACCCAGTATAACTTTCATGTAGTTGTCCAATTACGTGGGCTAAGCATAGACTCTTTACAAAACAAATTCAGTAGAAAGAGAAAGCGCATCATTTGCAAGAAAGAAATCGTTTCCAGTTAGGAGCGTGAACAAAATATCGTGATTTCTCAGACAGCAAGGTAATAAGGACGTCACATCAATCTAGACGTGAGTACAATACAGCTACTTCATTCATACATATTATCACCAAAATTGTAATCGCCGATACTTGAAAATGGCGATATAGCCGAAACAGTCCGCCGTGAATAACTACTTATTATAAGCAGCTATTTGGTGCGTCTACACTAACAATCATGTCGTTATTAGACATATACCCTTATGCCGCTGGCCCTAAAGGAGAAAAAAAGGCTCAAGATCATTCGTATTGTTCTTGTACTCATTAGCTGTTTATAGTACTCTGCTAATTCTTTTTTTATTCTTTTTGTTTGGATTTGGGTTATAAGCACCATATAGCCAACAACGGTTACAAAGTGCCAAAGAAACATAATCGCAAAAAAGCAGAATAGCACAAAACTATGAAGTGAGCATATTAACACACTCTTAAAGCACATTAAAAGCGCATTTATACAAACACCTGACAGCCGACGGCGATGATGACAGTGACGTTGGAGCAGGATTACAAACAGTATTATTCTGACAGACATACATATCTTCTTGCAGAAAAGACAAAACATTAAAGGGCGGACACCGTACATCACACAATAAGTGGAACAATAGCTGAAGAACCTAATTGCAAATACCATCGTATAACAGTGTCAGAATTGTAGCATAGAGACACGTGCACTTGATATATAAGAAAAACCCAAAAAGGACAGACACAATACAACTAACGGTGTGTATGATAGTGCCAGTAGAACAGTGAAATAAATTGCAGAAGAGAGCAAGAATGAAAATGTAATGTACGAATAAAGGCCCGTGCCCAAAACACAAAATTACGCACTCGATTACGAACCGAGCTGATGCTATTTGAAAATGAAGACCTCGGCAACTCATAAATTAAATTTAGATGCCGGTGGCTTTCAAGTCGTCTGTGAGCAAGTTATATTTATCAAAACGGTGGTGTATAACAGGAACAGTGGTAGGGATGAGGTAACCTCTCGCAACCAATTTCTTATACAAGTCTGATTGTGCAGTCGTGTACTTGGGACATGTTAGGATATTCGATGTGCACCGAAACCGAAAGCAATGTGCATTTTATAGAGCTCAGTGCTCTTGATCTAGGAATAAGCTGCAACAGCAAATGCGACATGAACCAGCGCACTTTAACTCCTAGAAAAGCAACTGTTCACTAAAGAGCCTTGAAGAAGTGTAAGACAGGGAAGAGAGAGAGCGACAGAGATACGGAGACACGGAAGCACTTGAGACTGTAGTATCAGGCAGGATGTGACGAGGTGGAGGAATTTGCCAGGAACCGTCTTTAACCAAGATGTGCCTCGCAGTTCCCCTACAAAATTTGGATAATGTACACCGTCGGACCAGTAAGAGTCATTATAGTTACAGGGATCGGTTTTCTTGTAGCGGGGATATTTTGTCTCTGTCAGGTGCAAAGGTGATAGGTGTCTTATCCTCAGGTGAACTTGGAAATGCTACCGAAAGTGTATAGATGTATTTCATGTACATTGTGCAGCTGTACTCTGTCAATATGATAATTCCACGTTTTATATTCGTTATTCGGCTGCTATATAAGCCCTAAATCTTTTAGACAAATTTTGTTTCAGATGGCACCAACCTGTGAAGCAGTTGTAAACGCGGCTGAACTTGGAAATCACTTGAACCGTGAGTATCAGGAAATAATAATATTCTATATTATACGTAAGTCACCGATAATTCTAGCATCTAGTTTAAACTAATGGAACATTGAGTATGCTTTGCTTACTTTTCCATTGCGATATCATCCTTCCAAGAAGGTAACTTTATGGTAGGGAGCCATTGTTATCAAGAGATGCTTCGCATGGAAAGAAGATAGCATGCCACGGTGGTGTGGTATTTCAGACACATTTCATTGACTTGCTTGCAGTGTGCGGCTACGCAATGTGCGGCTGGAGAATGGATTCTGGAAGCCTCGCTGCGAGGGGGCAAGTGGACGCAAAATATCTTGCGAGTATTACCGAATTAGGTAGGACTGAGGTTAACACACTGGTTGCGTAATAAGAGTTTGTACGAGTGGTGTACCAAAATCCTTTTTCGGTATTCAGCCGGTATTCATTCCTTTTTCGGTGTTCAGCGGTTACTCTAGCGTAGACGAATGCCGGAATAGTTCCTTCATAAAGGTCTCGGTATATATTCTGTTTTATTCGTGTAGCTTGCGCTACGGTTCCAATGGCTCCACGGTTGACCACATCCTAATATTACGTACTTTGTTCATGCACGTATTGAGCTCTCTGCGTCTTTCATATGATTATGTGAGAGTGAATTTGGTGACTAGCCAGTTTAGTAGACCAGTGATGCAGACGGTGTGTCTTACCCCAGCGAACGAAAGACTGAGGTGCTTTCTACGTGGACTCTACGCACGGTGTCCAACTAAAATCCAGACTTGTCGCTACAGATATGTCCTGATTCGGTTTCCAGATGTAATAGGGAGGGCGGAGACCAGAATGGACTAATCAAAGCATGCACAAAGCCTTGCCAGCAGTCATCCCGTCCGCGGTCCAAACGCGAATGGAATGAGAAGGAACTCTAATATGTGACACAACAGGGAGTACCCACCGCCACACACTTCACAGTTGTTTGCAAAGTATTTGTGAAAATGCAGGTATAGACGTCAAACGACACCACTGTAAGCCGGCCGGGGTGGCCGAACGGTTCTAGGCTCTACAGCCGCAGGTTCGAATCCTACCTCGGGCAGGGATGTGTGTGATGTTCTTAGGTTAATTAGGTTTAAGTAGTTCTAAGTTCTAGGGGACTGATGACCTCAGAAGTTAAGTCCCATAGTGCTCAGAGCCATTTGAACCATTTTTTACACCACTGTAAACCAACTAGACTGAAACCTTCAATGGGCGTCTGAATACAAATGACCTTTACCCTAGCTCCGGACAACAGTCCATATAGAGTGCTAGATATGTAGAGCACACAGGCAGTTATTAACATCTCACTTATGCAGTGAATTGGCATCAATTAATTCCAGTAAAATGGATGTAGAGGAATTATGGGCAAAGTTTTAGCAGATTGCAAATCATGCTCTGGGGAGTTATGTGTCTAGCAAGTGGATAAAGGATGGAAACGGCCCACCATGGTTTAATAACGAAATTCGGTGAATGCTGAGGAAGCAGAGGCTGTTGCACTCTGGGTTTAAAAAGGTATGCATTAATGACGACAAGCGAAGGTCAGTACAGATTCATGCGTCTGTGAAAAGATCTATGCGCGAAGCATACAACTTCTACCACAGTCATTTCTTAGCAACAGACCCGGCAGAGAACCCGAGAAAATTTTGGTCCTATGTAAAATCGCTAAGCGTGTCTAAGGCTTCCTTTCAGTCCCTTGTTGACCAGTCTGGTGTGGCTGTTGAAAATAGCAAAACGAAGTTTTAAATTTCAGGGTCAAGAAATCGTCCACATAGGAGAGTCATCAAACAGCTTCCCCTATGAATGACATAGTACGAGGGTGAATCAAATGCAAACCTTAAATATCTTTTTAAATATTATTTATTGTGCAGAAGTGGTACAAAGCTGTATCACTTTTCAACATAATCTCCCTCACGCTCAATGCAAGTCCTCCAGCGCTTACAAAGTGCACAAATTCCTTTAGAAACAAATTCTTTTGGTAGTCGGCGCAACCACTCATGCACCGCGTGGCGTACCTCTTCATCAGAACGGAACTTCTTTCCTCCCATTGCGTCTTTGAGTGGTCCAAACATATGGAAATCACTTGGGGCAAGGTCTGTTGAGTATGGTGGATGAGGAAGAACTGTGATTGTTGCAACTGTTGTACGGGCAGTGTGGGGCCTTGCATTGTCATGTTGCAAAAGGACACCTGCTGACAGCAATCCACGTCACTTTGATTTGATTGCAGGCCGCAGATGATTTTTTAGGAGATCTGTGTATGATGCACTGGTGACAGTGGTCCCTCTAGGCATTTAATGCAACAAAATCACGCGTTTTTCGTACCAAAAGAGAGTCAGCATAACCTTCCCTGCTGATGGTTCTGTTCGAAACTTTTTTGTTTTTGGTGATGAGGAATGGCGGCTTTCTTTGCTCGCTCTCTTCGTTTCCGGTTGGTGGAAGTGAACCCAGGTTTCGTCCCCAGTAACGATTCTAGCATGGAAGCCATCACCTTCTCGTTCAAAGCGCCGAAGAAATTCTTCACAAGCATCAACATGTCGTTCTCTCATCTCAGGAGTCAGCTGCCGTGGCACCCATCTTGCAGACACTTTGTGAAATTGGAGCACATCATGCACAATGTGGTGTGCTGACCCATGACTAATCTGTAAACATGCTACAATGTCATTCAGTGTCACTCGGCGGTTTTCCCTCACTATGGCTTCAACTGCTGCAATGTTCTGATGTTCTGTGGAGTCACAACTCGTTGTGCCTGACCTGGACGAGGAGAATCTTCCACTGAAGTCACACCCTTTGCGAACTTCCTACTCCATTCGTAGACCTGCTGGTGTGACAAACATGTATCACCGTACTGAACCTTCATTCGTCGATGTATTTCAATAGGTTTCACACCTTCACTACGCAAAAACCGAATAACAGAACTATGTTCTTCCCTGGTGCAAGTCGCAAGTGGGACGACCACCTTTATACTGATAATGCGACGGTATGTGTGCATCTGCACTATGCTGCCACCTACGGGCCATTCTGCATGCTGTTTGTAGCACTCTTACCAAGTTACAGGATAACGGCGCGAAATTTCGATTTGTAATTATAAATTTAAGATTTTCATATGACTTACCCTTGTAATAAGTATACCTGGCATAGAAAAACAACTGAAATATTTGAAAGCAAATACATCACCGAATAGCAATTCGGTTTTACAGAGAATACTCTACGTCATTGGTCCCCTATCTAGCTTACATTTACCGTGAATCTCTCGCCCAGCACAAAGTCCCATGAGACTGGAAAAAAACGCATGTGACTCCAGTATATAAGAAAGGTACAAGAACGCACCCGAAAAATTGCAGATCAATATCCCTAACTTCTGTTTGCTGCAGAATCCTTAAACATATTCTCAGTTCCAATATAATAACCTTCCTTGAGACTGGAAAGCTTATGTCCACGAATCAGCATGATTTTAGAAAACATCCCTCGTGTGAAACTCAGCTTGCCCTTTTGTCACATTACAGACTGCGAACTATGGATAAAGGACAACAGGTAGATACCACATTTATAAATTTCCGGAAAGCATTTGACACGGTGCCCCATTGGAGGCTATTAACGAAGGTATGAACATATGGAATAGGTTCACACATACGTGAGCGGCTCGAAGACTTCTTAAACAATAGAAGCCAGTATGTTGTTCTCGACAGCGAGTGTTCATCAGAGACAAGGGTATCGTCAGGAGTGCCCCAGGAAAGTGTGATTAGAACCGCTATATGCACAAATGTTTTGGCGGGCATATTGGGCTTGCGGTTATTTGCTGATGATGCCTTGGTGTACGGTAAAGGCGTCCAAGTTGAGTGACCGCAGAAAGACACAAGACGCCTTAGAAAAAATTTTCAGTTGGTGTGATGAATGGTAGCTAGCCCTATATGTGGAAAAATGTAAGTTCATGCGGATGAGTAGGAAGATCAAACCTGTAATGTTCGGATATAGTATTGGTTGTGACCTGCTTGACACAGTCAAGCCGTTTAAATGTCTGGGCATAGCGTTGCAAAGCGATATGAGATGGAACGAGGGTTTGAGAACTGTGGTGGGGAAGGCTAATGGTCGACTTCAGTTTATTGGGAGAATTTTAAGAAAGAGTGGTAAAGGAGACTACATATAGGACGCTGGTGCGACCTATTGTTGACTACTGCTAGAGTGTTTGGGATCCGTACCAGGTCAAATTGAAGGAAGATATTGAAGCAATTCAATTTGTTACGCATAGGTTCGAACAACACGTAAGTGTTAGGTGATGCTTCGGGAACTCAAATGGGAAACTTTGGAGGGAAGACGACGTTCTTTTAGAGAGAGGCTATTGAGAAAAAGTACAGAACCGGCGTTTGAAGCTAACTGCGTTGCGATTCTACTGCCACCAACAGACGTTACACGTAAGGACCACGAATATAAGATAGGTGCAATTAGAGCTCATATAAGATACGAGAAATTAGGACTCACACGGAGGCATACAGATAGTCGTTTTTCCCTCGCTCTATTTGCGAGTGGAAGATGAAAGGAAATGACAAGTAGTAGTACAAGGTACCCTCCAACACCGCACGGTAAAATGACTAGGGGAGTAGGTCTAGATGCAGATGTAGGTGTAGGAAATACGTGTGCAACGGTATTGCCAACTTTCCCTGTACGTCGCACAGTGTAATCGTTAGCAGTGTTTGGTATAGCATAATCATCTAATAGAGTTGTACGAAGGGGCCATCCTCAGCGTAGTTGACCTACGTACCTGACCTCGCTCAGCTGCTTTTAAAAACACATTTGAACAGTCTTACTTGAAGTGTCCAATAAACTGACACTTCTCATACTCAACAACTGGATGAAAATTCGTTCACTGCAATGACAAGACACTGTGCGTAGTTCACGGTTTGATGCAAGGAGAAACAAAGCTCTGATTGCCGTTGTTAGCTTTCTTATCATCCAAGTATGTACACTCTGTCACGTTCTCTGGAGATGAGACCTTGCAACTTCAAACAGCAGTTCATTTACTAGGTTGTGCCTGTAATGTAACTACCCGTTAAATTTACCAGCAAATATCTCTATCCTTGGTGCGCGGTACTACATTTGCGTCGCTTTAGTTGTCGTGGTCTTCAGTCTGACGACAGTTTTGTAGCAGCTCTCCACGCTACCCAATGCATCTATGATTCCTGTAATCTACCTACCCGGTGGAGCGATCTATCATACTACTCTTCGACATGTGAAACGCCAGATGATTTGCTACTGATGACATGCTTCTGAGTAGTTCCTGCCGGGAAATTCAAATGAACTATTTTACCACTGGAATATCTTACACAAGAAGATGCTATCACCTTTAAGACACACAGCAGAACGACATGTTTTCGAGAAATATAATGGTTGCAGTTTCCCCTTGGATCTGTCAATTTGCAGTACTACCGTACCAAGGCATTAACGCAAACTGTTGCCCCCATAACTACTAAACAGCCTGCTCCCTCCTCATCAGGAATCACATGTTAGTCACGCCTCTCCACAGATATTTTTCTGATGTGGTTGCACCTACAGTACGGCTGTCTTTATCGTTTTGGCACGTGAGCCACCCCCATCGCAGCTAGGTAAGCGGTTCGTGAGAGTGTATATTGTGAGCAATGTAATGGGGGATAGTTGCTGTGTTAGAGAGAGAAGCTCCTGTTGCACAAGGAATAGAAAGGTTGCGCGTGGTAAGTGACTGGGATGTCACCAACACTTTTAAGTTTTAAAATGTCCGTCCTTGTGACTGACGGTCTGTGGGATTTCGGCCGTTTATTTAGATAATAAATTGAAACACCTAAAGCCCTCATTTTGCTCTTATTTTATTATATTGCAAACAGTTTTGGTGACTCAGTACACCATATTGAGGCCCACTCAACGTATGTTAAGGCCTGACGATGCTGTATTGGTTGCAATATAATAAAGTAACATCGAACCGACGGTTCTAGGTTTTTAATTTTATTACGTAAGACTTATACTGCCCGTCTGGGTGGTAGTCGAAGGCGGAATGGACTAGAAGTTAGAATGTTTGATGGCGACCAGGCTGTGAGTGCCCCACGGACGGTGCCCTCCAAATCCGAATCGTGCAGGCAATGGTCTTTTCACAAGCCAACGATTCATGGTTGCGTCGTGGGAGAAATTGGATTCGGCTAAAAGCGCCGTCTCCGTACAGCCGCGACCATCAACGTGTCGGTGACACAAGTTGCCGTCGACTATCACGAACTGCAACAGCGTAATGGACGACAAAAGTGAAGTAACCCTTAAGTCAATTCAGCGGCAAAGAACAACACGTGAGCAGTTACGTCATTCAGTTCTGCCTCGAGCTACATGTCAGTGGACATCGCAAATGGGGACACGTCCTCTTTATCAATATGAAACCGGTGTGACAGGCGAAATAGTCACATATGATCAAATGGACTTGCTCACACATCCGCCACAGTATTTCACCTGAGAACAACACAAGAACCTAAGACCAATCACGTATACATACGAGACATAATCCTTCAGCCAGACCATGAACCACTTCATCACTTTAAAATAGTGTTACAATGGTTTGGAAAAGTAGTGGTACAGGGTTCCCTCCGCCACGCACCGTACGGTGCATTGCTGTGTGTCTATGTAGATGTAGAAAAAGAAGGAATGTTTTGGGGGTGCTTGTATGACTCGCCAGGTCTTCCAAATGCAATACATTTGAGCACATCGTGCAAGCCTTGGAAGAAGTTGTGCGCACCTTGAACCCAGGATCGGTTAATATCTGACTATGGTGGGTGCCTATTGCGCGGTGGATAACGACGGAGATAATCTTCATGCAGAATAAAGCTCAGGCTACCTCACGCTACATTCCGCATTTGCATGGGTTTTTGGAGTTCTGTATGGTACGTTCCACAACTCGTCACTGTAGTCATCATTATGAATTGGTAGTTATCTCCAAGTGAATTGCTCACGAGTATACTTTTACAAATAATAAAGTGAGTACTATTTTCTATTAACCGAATGATCCCACAGATCCAGTCGTTGTCAACGTTTACTCTGCGCTGATAAATATTTGTTAACGTAATTCAGTTAATCCTCCATAAGTTTTTATCCTTCCTTACTTGGCACGTGTTTTGGTTTGCTCATCTTACCGCTTCCATTCGCACGCCTTGCTTCGTTTTTCGTTGGGTCCATATGACATAAATACATATCCGAGTTTATGTCTATTGTCTCTCCACTTTTCATTTTCTGAAACCATTTTCCCAACCAACGTTTACGTTTCAGTCCCGAATCCACCCTGACACTGTTAAGATATCCCTCACGGATGTCGCCTCAGTTGGTAGGATATTTATTCGGTCTTTTTTCCAAAGCGTAAATTTGTTCTTCAAAGCGCTATCAGGACTGACACTGAAAAAAGGGAACGGAAAATGTATAGTTCAATTCTGTCATATTTGTTTTTCTTTAAGTGGTGATGGCCTGTGATACATACACAAGGTGATTCAGTTGCCCCTACCTAAGGGGCTATATGCAGCCTGCAACACCTTCAAAAACCATGTGTGAAATTTCCATATTATCTCGCTCGCTATGTGCTATACTGTTAGGCCTTCAGGAAAAGATGGACATGTCCTTTTGCAGGAAATTTAGTGTGGTTAAATTTTTTCTGGGATACGTTTCTGAGTTGTTCAAGAAAAACACGTTTGAAGACCGTTTTTGTACGTTTTTCTAGGGTATCTTGAAAAATCGTAGCCTCCAGCGAAAACGTATTTCAGTACCAAATTTAATTACATTAATTTTCTACAGATAGGTGTAAGACTAATAGTTTACACATAAGATGAAGATGTCGAACGTGGTTTGTGAAGGAGTTGTGGTTTCTGTCTGATAACAGCCTGCAACGTGAGTTGGTTATTAACAAAGATATGTCGAAGGCGCAACGAGACAAAGAAGGTGGAACGTTTCTCTTTGACGGAGCTGGGCAGCTGAGTCACCTTGTACAACGACTGTCACGCTGAAAACTGGTGTCATATCCGATATATTTCACGTGAGTACAAGGCTCTGCGTATTTATACATGTATTAAGCTAGTTTCGTCTTCTACATCCTACAGAAGAATGAGTGTAGTTCACATTGTTCTCTAATAACTCTCCCATCTCTCTGAAAGACAAATGTTCCACCTTCTTTGTTTCACTGCGCCTTAGACGTCTCTTTGTTAATAACCACCTCACGTTGCAAGCTGTGATCAGACAGCTACACATCATGTTTCATATTTGGATCCTGTTCTCGTTCTACCGGAACGGGTATCTGAGGACGTAATTTTACTAACGTGGCTATTATACTTGTTGTAGTGCGATACTTGACTGAACATTGAATGAAAGAGAAGATGCCAAGAAGTTGAATATGTGAATGTAGACAGTATAATTTCATTCATGGCGGACAGAGCAGGATGACGGCGCAGTTTCTGCTAGGCCTCTCTGTTGGAATGGAGTTTGGACAGAGGCAACAAAACTGGGAAAATTTACGGACGTACCGCGGAATGCGCGCTCGTAGGATTTGCGGCAGAATGCCTGACGGTACGCGACAAAGTGGATCACAGCCGCATAAGGCACAAGACACGCGGCCCCAACGCTTAGTTCGCGTAGGCACGCCCGCCGATCGGTTTCTTTGCGAAGCTGATTTCTCTCGCACGGAGGCATCAATCCTGTAGCGAGCTGTCGAGCGCACAAGAAGTGTGCAAGTGGGCGTGCAGCTGCCGAACACCTCTCCTAGTAAAGTCCTGCACTGTTATCATCTATGCCGAAGAGCATTTACGCATTGGTATCGAGTAGCGAAGCTTGCAGCCCAGAAAGGAAATCTGCTTCGGCAGCAGTATTTATGGCCACGTACATACCGAAGAGTTACTAGCCCAGTTTCTCCTGGCGGGAACTTTCCAGGAAATGGAGAGCACCAGGCGCATGAGGTCGTGCGAAAGGCATTCGAGAGCTGGCACGGAACAAAAGATGATTATGAAAAAGATACACGAGTTTACAGTTGAATGCCTTGTTGTGAAAGACGCAGTTTCTCATCGGTAGGGGCACTTTATGTATTGATAACTCCACTGAATAGATTTTCTATGTGAAAAACAACAAAAGATTAGTAGAATGGAAAACCAGTCCATATCGCAAATTCTTATTTTGTATTCGTACCATGACTCGTTTCAGGAAGAAACAGTTTTTAAAATTATCGAAAATGGAATTTCCGAAGACGTCAAAAACGTGCAATAACCAATTTACATTGCAAATTTTTGAAATCTTCGTAAATGCCACCAAATGTAAATTTTTTATTGCACATTTTTGATATCTTCGTAAATGCCATTTTCCACTATGTTATGATGATTTGAAAACGAGTCTCGTCCGGAACTAGCCATCGAATGAATAAAAAGTAAAAATTTGGAACTTGGACTGGTTTTTCATTCTACTGATTAACAAAAATTGCTGATCCAAGCTACTCCAGCATGCTGAAAGTTCTTAACAACAGAATAGTTTCCAGAAGTTGGCTACCCTGGACGGCAAACGAACTCTAAAACAAAAGTGGTACTTAAGGGGTGATCGTCAGCTGCAATAAAGTACTGACTTATTTCGAAATTAATACTTCCAAGGAAGTTCATGATGATATTAAAAACAAAGAAACGATTATGTCTGTGTGACATGAGCTACCAACGGATCATTTTCCTGTAGTGATGAAACTGAATACACGAGGGCTTATTAATAGACCCAACGCGTAGGCCGCTGTCGTACAGAAACAAGAGCCAAAGTAGCCACAAAAGTATGTAATTTTTAGAATACGACTCTATTACACATGATGCTAAAAAGAGGTAGCACTACAGCAGTAAATACGTCATTCCTGTTGTCGGAGTTGAAAGCAGACTGTTCATTGACGTTAAAGCACAAGTCCTCAAAGTGAGGCTTTAAGTAGTCGAGTTTCTTTCTGGAGAAACAGTCAGCTTTCTACGTTTGAACACAACAGTAGAAATTGCAAATTTGTGGTAAGGTCTTATGGGGCCAAACTGCTGAGGTCATCGTTCCCTAAGCTTACGCACTACTTAACCTAACTTAAAATAACTTACGCTAAGGACAACACACACACCCCTGCCCGAGGTAGGACTGGGACCTTCAACGGGGGGAACCGCGCGGGCCGTGGCAAGGCGCCTCAGACAGCACGGCTACTCCGCGCGGCAACCCAATAGTGCCTTCTGCTAAAAAGCGAAACTTGTCACTCCACTCCCAGGCTGCAAAATGTTTCTGCCAGGAGTTCGCGCCATGGAAGATCCTATCTGTGTTCTTTCAGAACAAAGCTCGAAGTTCTGGCACGGCACTACAGGAGTATAGCTAATTGGTGATGGGCTATTCACCCTACCCTCTCTCTCGGAAGATCTTTTGCGAATTGGCTCTAGGATTGGCGTCCGACTCCACTGTCCCTGGCGGTTCTCACGCTATTTCCAACGTTCAGCATGCTTTCAACGTTCTTTCATTTTTACAAGGAATGCAAATTCGAATCAAGAGTACAAGAAAAGTAAGGTTGTATTAGTCAGATACCGACAACAACAAGTACTGTTCTTTATTATATTCCTCAGCGTCAGTTAAATATTCTAATCAAAAGTGTCTTTCATAATGAACTTGCATACATTACATGTCTGTTTCCAGCCAACGGGCTTACCGCAATGGTAACGCCGCTTTTCGTCAGATCACCGAAGTTAAGCGCTGTTAGTCTTGGCTGTCACTTGTATGGGTCACCGTCCAGGTCTTCAGAGTTCTGTTGGCAAGCAGCGTGTACTCAGTCCTTGGTCGCATGAAAGTTTCGTAAGCAGTCTGTTTTGTATACCGATTACATTTTCCTAGTAGCCTATCACAGCAATTTTCCTGAGTGTTGAAAGATTTTCAACATGTCCCGGGGTCGTTCAAGATGAGCAGAGAGCAAGAAGTCCGCTCCTGCTACACGAAGACTGAGACGAGAAAGTTTTGAAATTTTTTTAACTGCACTGGGACAGCTGTAACTAAACTGACGGTGTTCTGAGTGTGGCAGTGCGGGCTGTATACATCGCAGGACTCTGAAACGTCGTGACTACTTCCATTAAACAGTGCGCTTACGTAGTATGCTGAAAAAAAAAAAATTCCACTTTCTGCCACCAGGTGAAAATACGGCAGTGTAGGCTGTCAAAATTTTAAACATTTCCTGTTTTGACGTCAGTATGCTTTGGTGATGCGTGTTCATTTATTTCGTGAAGTGGTTGTTCGTGTAAAGGATTCATAACGTTGAAGATTTTCGTACGAAACGCAGTGGCTATTGAGCAGAAAGACTGTGCACTGATGGTAAAGCTGTTTTACCAGGTGCAAAAGTATGAAACCGGAATTGGGTTGCAATAATTACACGTTTGTCGTTTGGAACTGATAAATAAAAATTTATTCAAAATAATCTCCATTGGTATTCATACATTTCTCCCACCTCTCCGGCAGACTATGATTGCCACGCAAAAAAAAACAGTTCTTTTGAAACAAAGCAGTCAGCGAACCATTCTCGTACATTTTCATACAAACTGAAGTGTTGTTCAGCGAGAGCGTATCCCCGTGATGCAAATAGACGATAATCGGACGGGACCAAGTATGGAGAATACGCCTCATGCCCTAGTATCTCCGCGCTGACCCGGTTTGTTGTGAGTGATTGGGCGTTATCATGGAGCAATATGACTCTGTGTTGCCTTTTTTCACATTCCGGTCGTTTTCCACGTAATTGTTTGCTGTAGGTAGCTATCAGTGTTAACGCTTTCATCAGGGTTTAGCAGCGTATAATACACTCCTGGAAATGGAAAAAAGAACACATTGACACCGGTGTGTCAGACCCACCATACTTGCTCCGGACACTGCGAGAGGGCTGTACAAGCAATGATCACACGCACGGCACAGCGGACACACCAGGAACCGCGGTGTTGGCCGTCGAATGGCGCTAGCTGCGCAGCATTTGTGCGCCGCCGCCGTCAGTGTCAGCCAGTTTGCCGTGGCATACGGAGCTCCATCGCAGTCTTTAACACTGGTAGCATGCCGCGACAGCGTGGACGTGAACCGTATGTGCAGTTGACGGACTTTGAGCGAGGGCGTATAGTGGGCATGCGGGAGGCCGGGTGGACGTACCGCCGAATTGCTCAACACGTGGGGCGTGAGGTCTCCACAGTACATCGATGTTGTCGCCAGTGGTCGGCGGAAGGTGCACGTGCCCGTCGACCTGGGACCGGACCGCAGCGACGCACGGATGCACGCCAAGACCGTAGGATCCTACGCAGTGCCGTAGGGGACCGCACCGCCACTTCCCAGCAAATTAGGGACACTGTTGCTCCTGGGGTATCGGCGAGGACTATTCGGAACCGTCTCCATGAAGCTGGGCTACGGTCCCGCACACCGTTAGGCCGTCTTCCGCTCACGCCCCAACATCGTGCAGCCCGCCTCCAGTGGTGTCGCGACAGGCGTGAATGGAGGGACGAATGGAGACGTGTCGTCTTCAGCGATGAGAGTCGCTTCTGCCTTGGTGCCAATGATGGTCGTATGCGTGTTTGGCGCCGTGCAGGTGAGCGCCACAATCAGGACTGCATACGACCGAGGCACACAGGGCCAACACCCGGCATCATGGTGTGGGGAGCGATCTCCTACACTGGCCGTACACCACTGGTGATCGTCGAGGGGACACTGAATAGTGCACGGTACATCCAAACCGTCATCGAACCCATCGTTCTACCATTCCTAGACAGGCAAGGGAACTTGCTGTTCCAACAGGACAATGCACGTCCGCATGTATCCCGTGCCACCCAACGTGCTCTAGAAGGTGTAAGTCAACTACCCTGGCCAGCAAGATCTCCGGATCTGTCCCCCATTGAGCATGTTTGGGACTGGATGAAGCGTCGTCTCACGCGGTCTGCACGTCCAGCACGAACGCTGGTCCAACTGAGGCGCCAGGTGGAAATGGCATGGCAAGCCGTCCCACAGGACTACATCCAGCATCTCTACGATCGTCTCCATGGGAGAATAGCAGCCTGCATTGCTGCGAAAGGTGGATATACACTGTACTAGTGCCGACATTGTGCATGCTCTGTTGCCTGTGTCTATGTGCCTGTGGTTCTGTCAGTGTGATCATGTGATGTATCTGACCCCAGGAATGTGTCAATAAAGTTTCCCCTTCCTGGGACAATGAATTCACGGTGTTCTTATTTCAATTTCCAGGAGTGTAGATGAGACCGTTCTGATCCCACCAAACATTGAGCATTGTCTTCTTTCCAAAGCTATTTGGTCTTGCCGTGTTTCATCAGCTGTCACTATTCGATGGAGAAACGACTTTCTTTTCTATCTGGGAATCAGCATTTGACAAGTGGTCTTTCGATTTGCTTGCTGTCTTTCATTCAGTTCATGCGGAACCCATTTTCCCACTTTCTGCACCTTTCTCATAGCTTTGAACCGAAGAGAAACGGCTTTCTGGGTCACATTCAATTTTGCAGCGAGTTCCTGTTGAGTTTCAGTATCATCTTCATCCAATAAGGCCTGCGATTCGTTGTCTTCGAACTGTTTCGGTGGTTTCCCGCGCTCGTCGTTTCCCACGTCAAAACAACTTTTGAATTTTCTGAACCACTCGAAACACTGATTTTCCAAGAGCACGTTCACCGAAAGCTTCCACAAGCATTTAATGCGATTCTGCAGCAGTTTTCTTCAAATGATAACAGAAAATCAATGCTGCCCGCAAATCGTAGTTCATAGGCACAAAACACGAGATGTTTACGGGTTTGAAACGGATATTGACGTATGGAACTTGGGTTACTGCATGTCGACATTCCTCGTCTGACGTTACAAGAAGAAGATGGCGCTGCAGACGCGGTCTCACGGGCCCTACACTTACGGCTAGCACCATCTATAGGGAAATTCCGGTTTCATACTTCTACACCTGGTATCACAACGGCAGCAATGGTATTGTGGGGATACGGCCGACAGTAACAGCTGCGAAGAGGCCCCATGTCAATGAACTAGCTCAATAATATGATCAAGACACTTGAAGATACAGGTGAATTAGGTGGTGGAGCGAGGAGAGGGCAGCGATCCGTTCCCATGTAGTTGTTAATGAAGTTGCTGTAGCTAAAGCCGACTGTGCAGCACATTCCACATACTCTACAGCCAGTGCTCGAACTGTGTCACGGAAACTGTCCCTTCCCTGGTCGAAAGGTCAAAATATTTCACGGCCATTCTACGCTGGTTGCCCCACAAGATTCACAATGCGCACGAAATGGAAATGGAAATGAGCGTTTGGCGTCATTGGCCGGGAGGCCCCTTTCGGGGCAGGTCCGGCCGCCTTGGTGCACGTCTTATTACATACGATGCTCCATTGGGCTACCTGCGCGCTGGATGGGGATGAAATGATGAAGAAGACAACACCCAGTCCCTGAGCGGAGAAAATTCCCGACCCAGACGGGAACAGAACCCGGGCCTGTAGGACGACAATCCGTCACGCTGACCACTTTTTTTTAAATCTCATTTTCTCTATATTGCTAGTTGAATTCGTTGATCTGTTCACTCAGTTTTTTATTTTATTACAGAGGGTAGCTAACCCTCTGACCGAACACGCTGAGCTACCGTGCCGGCGCAGCTATTGGGGCGGACTGTGCACGAAATGAAGCCACAAGTTTGACCACGACGCTTTAACTTGCCCTTCATTATTTGGCACACGTGGAAAAGATTGACATGCTGCGGGGAATATTCTTTGCATGGACGATGCACAGTTTGCTCTGAATGGTGCCGTTCTGTGTAGAACTGTCAGTTTTGGGTTCTACTCCGTCATATGTTTTGCAGAAACATTCACTGCACTCAAGTTATGTGACTGCGGGGAGTGGTTTCACAAGCTCCTTCATTCCCGGTCTGTTTTTGTCTGAGGAAGTGGCACGCCGTGGGCCTATTAGATGTACAGTGACATCTGCGCGTATAAGGATCTCCTTGCACAACACTTGATTCCAGCTTTGCAGGAAAGCAACTGAGACCACACCGCTATTTTGAGGCAAGATGAGTGAAACCACATGTTCCCTTCCAGGGGAAGATTTGCTTCGAGAAACCTTTGGTAAGGAATGCATCATCTCCAGGCTATTTCAAGACGTGTGACCTGCCAGATCCCCCGACCTAAATCCGTGTGACTTCTGTCTGTGGGAATATCTGAAAGATCGTGTTTATCACAGACGTTTCTGGTCTCTTCCTCATCTGACGCGTAGCATAGATGATATATTGCTCTGATTACATCTGATATGCTGCAGTCAACTGAAGACCACGTCGTTTTACGGATAGGATACAATAATAACACTTGTAACCTGTGTCCATAGCCTAATAAAAGTGCCAAAACAATCGTTATTACGTGTTTGATCGTTCCTCTCCTTTTCCTGCAACCACACGAGATTATAACTGTTTACAGCACCATACTTTCATCTGAACTATAATTTTTTCAGAACATCGATTAATGAACATACGTACGACGTTTCACCGTCCTGCGGTGTACACAAGCAGCACACAATGATGCGTTTGTAGAACGGAAATCTCGTACAGAAAAATACAAGCAATTTCTGAAAGCAGAGATGTTCTGAAACTCAGCTCACTGTGTTCCCGTGAGAGCCAGAATACCACAGGCGAGTGCTCCCACTTTGATGCCTGTTCCTTAACTTCCAGCCTGTCGTTTATTGAATAAAGTACGAGGTTACAGAGCATTTGTGAGGTCCACGACTGGATTCAAGGCTTTCCAGAAGACAGAACTCAGCAATCTCTTCTCATTGGGATGCACTCGACAAATGTAAGAGTAATTTCGAGAGTACTCAAAGTTAGTGTTACAATGCCTATACTACTCATAATATGTTTCTTGATGATTGGCCCTGCAGTGAAATACATGTCTTGAAGGACATTGTAAGTCAGATTCCCGAATCACTGCTTAAAACATTTATTGATTATTACAACAGCTGTTAAGGAAGATTTTCATTTTCAAGTACCCGTGTATACAAAGTTTGAGAATTACAATGTGGTACAGTTCTATAGGAATTTTAAACTTAATTTTTTAAAGTGAAGAATTTCGTGAATTATTGAGGTATAAATGAAACTGGAGTCATAATTTTCACTATCATAGACTATACAAACAATTAATTTTTATGTTTCAGAGTCATGTAAGTAAGAGGGAGGTTTATGTCTATGTTGTCATGAAGTATATATAACATCTTGAATTTAACATAAAATGCAACAAGAACAGTCACACCAGATATCATTTACACGTCACAAAAACCTTGACATAATTTGGAAACCAATGATACGATACACGTACTTGAGATTCCTAAATATACAATCATCATCATAATCATCATCCGACCATAGTCTGTTACTACGTAAACGTAAACCACTTATGGTGAGAACCGTCAAAATATGACAAGAAATATTTACAATATTATATCAAAACATTACGCCACGTTGTATAAAGCAGCATAAAATCGATATGAAATCGATATTTTAGAATTTCACGTGAAAGATAACGAGAACAGGCATCAGATACAGTCACACCAGATGTTATATATACGTCAGGACAACGCAGACGAAGTCTCCCTCTTACTTATATGATTTAGAAATATGAAAATCAAGTGTTCGTATAATTCGTGATAATGAAAATTATGACTGCAATTTCAGTTATACCTCAATAATTCGCCAAATTCTTCACTGAAAACAATTTAAAGTTCGCATAGAACTATAGCACATTGTAATTCTCAAACATTTATACACAGGTACTTGAAAATGGATATCTTCCGAAACAGCTGTCGTAATAATCAATACATATTTTGAGCAGTGATACTGGAACCTTACTTACCTTATTCATAGTGTATTTGTAAATGATCTAGTTTATAACGTTGAAAGCTCAGTGAGGCTGTTCCCAGACGATACTGTTGTCTATAGGAAGGCCGCAGCGCCAGAAAACTTGGCGAAGTACAGGAAGACATTCTGGGTATCTACCAGAGGTGAAGCAACTGGAAGCTGACCAAACACAACGTATTGGGCATAAATGAGCGAAGCGATCCAATAGAGTTCGCGTGCTCTGTTGGCGATAAATGTCTGGTAACAGCAACAACCGCAAATCTACCTAGGAGCTACCGTCCGGAGCAACCTAAAGCTGTATGATCACATAAAATTCAGTTTGATAGGAAGTAGTCTCAAAAGCTTATAAGAATGGTGCAGAGTAGGTTCTGCTAAGAGCTGATTGTTAAGAAAAATTGATACGTTGCGGTGTTTCCGAGCGAATCAGCATTAAAGTTAGCCAATTAGCCCGTTGCACTCGCAGAATCAAGTCGGCCACCAAACGTGTTGTTTATGTCTGCTCTCCTAAAACCGAAGAGTAGAGCGAGGCAGAAATTGGGCCTGAGACGGTAGTAAGGACCAAGCCCGAGGAAAAGGCTTAGCAGCCTCGTCCTCTGTCATTTGCACTGTGAGAACAACGGACACTAGTTGCATCTGGCGGGTAGTTTGAATCGCACAATAGCCTGACTGGCTAACATCAATGCTAACTAACTCGGAAACGGCTCAAAATATTGATTTTTTTCCGAACAATTCTTTCTCGGCACTACCTACTTCGTAACACCCCTACAAGCTTGTGAAGCT
This sequence comes from Schistocerca serialis cubense, assembly GCF_023864345.2. Classification (NCBI taxonomy): domain Eukaryota; kingdom Metazoa; phylum Arthropoda; class Insecta; order Orthoptera; family Acrididae; genus Schistocerca; species Schistocerca serialis. Next base: position 184,814,302 of record NC_064646.1, on the reverse strand, counting down.
ATTTCTGACCATCCTGTACATTGAAAAGCATGTGCCAAGTCGATATCCGTTGAAAGAATCTGAACTGACTCGTGAAATATGTGGATCATAAAACAATTTTTTTTATCTAGTCTTGATTATTGCTCCATTTTGGACCTGTAAAAATTGGATTAATATGACAAAAGAAGAAGATACAAGGAAGAGAGGCCAGAGTTTTTCTGTTAAGCACCAGAGTGTTACAGATTTATCACATAGCCATAGAAAACGCAAATTCCTAAAGAAGGTAAAATTAAAAAAGAATACTGCACAAGAAAAGCATATCAAACGTCGCTTCTGTACTTCGTCGAGGTTATATAAAACATGCTTCTGTTATTGATAAACAACTTTTGTACTTATCAATAATAACAGGAAACTCTTGCCTTTGCTCATGATGAAGAGCGCCCTAGTGAGTACGAAATGACAACAATAATTATACGAATTTTTATGTTTATCCTTGTAAACTGTACTCGCATCAAAAGCAATTGCTTTGGTTACATATAAACGCAGAAGTTACGCGAACAACCAATTTTTATTACTTTTAAAACGCGATGCATATTTTGTAAGGATATAAAATATGTAGTGGACTAATACTGAACGATGTGCGATTCTAATTATGTGGAAGAAAAAAAAGGGAGAGTCGTCTCTAATTTCCTCTTACACACTCGTTTGTGTTTCCTTCTCTACCAGTGCTCCCAATGTTACCCTCCCTTAATGACATCATTTAATACGCCACTTATGTGGTGTACCAAAGCTTCAGAACCGTAGTTTTCGTACAGCGCAACTCTATTCGTGACTGAGTCTACAACTTGGCAGCAACTGTGTAAGCAAAAGGAACAGAAAAGCTTGTGGATGCTACGAGTAATGTTTAAGTTTGCACAACAACTTCGTAGAAAAATAACCATCAACATGTGTCGTAAAGTAAGTTTTCTTATATCAGCTCGAATAAAGATGTCTAGAGAAAGAACTTTACCTTTAAAATCCCACCTTTCTAGTCCGTCCAGTGTCTACATACCCGTTTCTTAATTTACACTTTTCGTCTCGTATTATGGAAAGATTCCAGGACAGGATGTCAGTGAAAATTACCACCAATTCATTACCCGATTTTCGTCAACTGGACGCCAGCGTTGCGCCTCTGATGGCCTCACTGTCACCACTATGATAAATAGTACAAAAATAAGAAAAAAAAGGTGGACGCTGAGAAGATTGGGGTATCGTCCACGCATTATTAGCAAGCGTGAGAAGCGGAACCGTTTCCCCGAATCTGATAGGCCGGCAGCCGAACAAACAACAGCTTTTACACGGCACCGGCAGCAGCAGATGAAACGTAATCTGGTGTTTGGCCCGTAAATACCCTTATCACGTCCTCCGCGGAGCTAATTGTTTTACGTAACTGGGCCGCCTTTGACCGCCGCTTTGTGGGAACGAACCTCCCGCCGCCTCCCCCCCCCACCGCCCCCAACCCAGAGCTGGCTTATCGCCACTTAGCTTCCCCCTCCACATCCCCGCTCTTCCCCTCACCGCTCTCCTCCTGGAACTTGCACAACGGGCCGAGGTCTCTTCTCCGCCGCGCCGGTGCTTCATTTACTAATTGAAATATTAACCGCGGAGATTATTTTTCAGTGAGCCCACCGACGCAATTTCCCGGAATTGGGGTTAACGAGCGCCGACATTAGCGGTGCGGCTTCTGAGGGGCCGCCGATTGCCGTCGTCCGTCCGCGCAGCGCCCCCAATTGCGCATACGGCGCGCCTCTTGAGCTGACTGCAGGCCGCGCCACACCGCCAGAAGATGCCGCCAGCTGTGGGAAAGGGGACGACGCGCAGGTCTCGCGGCCCCCCGGGGTCCGCAAAGTCCGCGGCGAGCCGTTCCCTTAAGTGCTGGCCGTGGGCAGCCTCGCCCACTTACTTGCTAACGTGTCGCAAGCACCAGTACGGCGCCGGCTCCACCGCCACCCAAGTAGCGTCTCTCCTCCTGTATTACACTTTATTACCGCAGATTTTCACTCACTTGCATGATACGTAGCCAAAATTTGACCTTTCATGCACTGATCAGCCAGAACATTACGACCATCTATCTAATAGCCGGTATGTCCACCTTTGGCACGGATAACAGCGGCGACGCGCCCTGGCATGGAAGCAGTGGGGTCTTGGAGGGTCGCTGGAGGTAGCTGAACCCACATCTGCACACACAAGTCACCTAATTCCCATAAATTCTGCGGATGAGAGCGTGCCCTCCCATTGGCATGACGCCATTGCACCAACGTAAAGTGGCGATGATCACATGCCCATTTCAGTCGTTGCTGTAATGTCCTGGTGTTAATACTGGCACACGCGTGGGTCGTCGGCCAGCATTAATATCTGATGCTAGTACCGCTGCATTTCTTCGCCTGTCGTGTTTGACCAGTCTGCAAAGCCTACGACGTCCGAAATCTGTAATGAGGGGTCTGAACGTGGTTTCTCATCGGTTTCGCCACCTGTTGAAGACACTCACTGCAGCCCTCATCGGACACCCAACAAGTCGTGCAGTGTCCGAAATGCTCGTGTCTAGCTTCCGAGACATCACAATCTACCCTCGGTGTCACTCAGGTAGATGGCGCGCCTTCCCCACACTACACAAGTACAGAACGCTCACTGATACTGTATACACCATGAGTGTGTGTGTGTGTGTGTGTGTGTGTGTGTGTGAAAGGCAACATGTCCACAATTCCTAGTTTTACTGTAGAGACAAAAAGGTGATTAAAACCAGCTTAATGTAATTTGTGTCCTGACGTGTATTTGTCAGTTATTGACGTAGGTATTTTTGGTGATTATACACAAATAAAAGGCAAGGCTGCCGTAAAATATACATTTAGACTTGTATGTACAAACGTCTTTTATTGCCATAAAAGACGAGGGCTAGCAGAAATCCTTGGTTAACAGAAAAAATATTGAATTTAATTGATGAAAGGAGAAGAATGCAGTAAATGAAGCAGGCAAAAACGAATACAAACGTCTCAAAAATGAGATCGACGGGAAGTGCAAAATGGCTAAGCAGGGATGGCTAGAGGACAAATGTAAGGATGTAGAGGCTTATCTCACTAGGGGTAAGATAGATACTGCCTACAGGAAAATTAGAGAGACCCTTAGAGAAAAGAGAACCACATGTATGAATATTAAGAGCTCAGATAGAAACCCAGTTCTAAGCAAAGATGGGAAAGCAGAAAGGTGGAAGGAGTATATAGAGGGTCTATACAAGGGCGATGTACTTGAGAACAATATTATGGAAATGGAAGAGGATGTAGATGAAGATGAAATGAGAGATACGATTCTGCGTGAAGAGTTTGACAGAGCACTGAAACACCTGAGTCGAAACAAGGCCGCGGGAGTAGACAACATTCCATTAGAACTACTGACAGCCTTGGGACAGCCAGTCCTAACAAAACTCTACCATCTGGTGAGCAAGATGTATGAGACAGGCGAAATTCCGTCAGACTTCAAGAAGAATATAATAATTCCAATCCCAAAGAAAGCAGGTGTTGACAGATGTGAAAATTACCGAACTATCAGTTTAATATGTCACAGCTGCAAAACACTAACGCGAATTCTATACAGACGAATGGAAAATCTGGTAGAAGCCGACCTCGGGGAAGATCAGTTTGGATTCCGTAGAAATGTTGGAACACATGAGGCAATACTGACCCTACGAATTACATTAGGAGAATGTGCTGCGAATACATAGAAAGAAAGATCCCTTATCATTTAGCTACAAAATAGCAGGTCAGCAACTGGAAGCACTTAATTCCATAAATTATCTGGGAGTACGCATTAGGAGTGATTTAAAATGGAATGATCATATGAAGTTAATCGTCGGTAAAGCACATGCTAGACTGAGATTCATGGGAAGAATCCTAAGGAAATGCAATCCGAAAACAAAGGAAGTAGGTTACAGTACGCTTGTTCGCCCACTGCTTGAATACTGCTCATCAGTGTGGGATCCGTACCAGGTAGGGTCGATAGAAGAGAGAGAGAAGATCCAACGGAGAGCAGCGCGCTTCGTTACAGGATCATTTAGTAATCGCGAAAGCGTTACGGAGATGATAGATAAACTCCAGTGGAAGACTCTGCAGGAGAGACGCTCAGTAGCTCGGTACGGGCTTTTGTTGAAGTTTCAACTTCACCGAAGTGTCAAGCAGTATGTTGCTCCCTCCTACGTATATCTCGCGAAGAGACCATGAGGATAAAATCAGAGAGATTAGAGCCCACACAGAAGCATACCGACAATCCTTCTTTCCACGAACAATACGAGAGTGGAATAGAAGGGAGAACCGATAGAGGTACTCAAGGTACCCTCCTCCACACACCGTCAGGTGGCTTGCGGAGTATGGATGTAGATTTAGATGTAGATTAAGGAAAGGCAAACGTACGTTTCTAGCATTTGTAGACTTAGAGAAAGCTTTTGACAATGTTGACTGGAATACTCTCTTTCAAATTCTGAAGGTGGCAGGGGTAAAATACAGGGAGCAGAAGGCTATTTACAATTTGTACAGAAAGCAGATGGCAGTTATAAGAGTCTTGGGACATGAAAGGGAAGCAGTGGTTGGGAAGGAGTGAGACAGGATTGTAGCCTCTCCCCGATGCTATTCAATCTGTACATTGAGCAAGCAGTAAAGGAAACAAAAGAAAAAATTGGAGTAGGGTATTAAAATCCATGGAGAAGAAATAAAAATTTTGAGGTTCGCCGATGACATTGTAATTCTGTCAGAGACAGCAAAGGACTTGGAATAGTAGTTGAACGGAATGGACAGTGTCTTGAAAGGAGGATATAAGATGAACATCAACAAAAGCAAAACAAGGAGAATGGAATCTAGTCGAATTAAGTCGCGTGATGCTGAGGGAATTAGATTAGGAAATGAGACACTTGAAGTAGTAAAGGAGTTTAGCTATTTGAGGAGCAAAATAACTGATGATGGTCGAAGTAGAGAGGATAGAAAATGTAGACTGGCAATGGCAAGGAAAGCGTTTCTGAAGAAGAGAAATTTGTTAACATCGAGTATAGATTTCAGTGTCAGGAAGTTGTTTCCGAAAGAATTTGTATGGAGTGTAGCCATGTTTGGAAGTGAAACATGGGCGATAACTAGTTTGGACAAGAAGAGAATAGAAGCTTTCGAAATGTGGTTCAAATGGTTCAAATGGCTCTGAGCACTATGGGACTTAACTTCTGAGGTCATCAGTCCCCTAGAACTTAGAACTACTTAAACCTAACTAACCTAAGGACATCACACACATCGAAGTAGAGAGGATAGAAAATGTAGACTGGCAATGGCAAGGAAAGCGTTTCTGAAGAAGAGAAATTTGTTAACATCGAGTATAGATTTCAGTGTCAGGAAGTTGTTTCCGGAAGTATTTGTATGGAGTGTAGCTATGTTTGGAAGTGAAACATGGACGATAACTAGTTTGGACAAGAAGAGAATAGAAGCTTTCGAAATGTGGTTCAAATGGTTCAAATGGCTCTGAACACTATGGGACTTAACTTCTGAGGTCATCAGTCCCCTAGAACTTAGAACTACTTAAACCTAACTAACCTAAGGACATCACACACATCCATGCCCGAGGCAGGATTCGAACCTGCGACCGTAGCGGTCGCGCGGTTCCAGACTGAGTCTCTAGGACCGCACGGTCACACCGGCCGGCCAGGAACTGTAGTCACTTGAACAATTATCGTTGTTTGAAGGATGTTTTATGAATTCAACACCGTACAGAATGTTTCTTCCTTCTTCATCTTCCTCCTAATTATCCTGCGCTATCACTGGCTGAACTAGTTCCCTATCTGCAGTGAATGACAGCGTTGCTAGGCCAATGTTGTCGTGCAAACAGGTTTTCTTTTTATGGTAAACAAAGCAATGGTCCAGTCTCAATCACAACTGTCAAAAAACCGAAATTTAAAAATTTCGGACTCGTTGCCTTTCTGCAGTAAGCGATTCATTTGAACTATGTATATAACGCGGGCATCACACAGGCAGCATGAAGTATCTACGGCCAGGAATATTGTTTGGCGTAGCGATAATAAATTATATCCCGTCAGTTCACAAAGTTTCAAGACTGGAATACTAGAGAACAGAGGAAAGTAAAAATGATCGTTTTAATTTTTTCGGATGGTCTACGAGGAGCAACTTTTCAACACACATAATGTCACAGAAAGTAAAATTTTCAGTTGAAGCGAAAAAAAGTGTTTCATTGATATTGCACAAAATAATCATGTAGAGCTGTTAACAAAAATGTTTTTTTGACAAGGTAATTTCTTTGTATTCTCCAGATACAAAGACTTACGTGTCAGATTAAATGCGGTTTATCGTGATCTATTGGACAGTATGCCTTCTGATGTAAGCTATTATGGACGTAATGCATTTTTATTCGTTTCCAGTGACATCGATTCCGTAAACAAATTTTCTTTTACATGTCACGTTTGAGGGGACTCTCACGGCACAGCAATACGTCATGGACGTACTGCTTCCTCATATGTTACCTCTCACGCGACAATACCGCGGTGTCGTTTTCCAACAGTGTAATGCACGTGCACACATGACACGTATCTTTATGAACTGTTTGCGTGATTTTGACCTACTTCCGTGGCCAACAAGACCAACTGACCAGTCTCCAGTAGAGCATCTATGGCAACGGTTCAAAGTCAACACCTTACCACTGGCAATGTCCAGGATATCAAGGACCATTTACAAGGTTGTGAGTCAGCTTGCTGTACGAAAGTATAAACGGCCTTATGACATTCCTCCTAACAGAATCAGTGCTTGCATCCAAGCCAGAAGATTGTGCAACGTCAGACTGACAAGTGGCCTAATGTAGCCAATTTCGTTGTAAATTTGACTCGATATTGTGATCACTAAAGTAACATGACATACCATCTCAACCCTTGAAAGTGCTTCGCTTCTGGGTGCAACATTTTTGCCAAGTAATATATAGTAGTTACCAGCTTAAACGCAGTAATTCTTAACATTTGATGTAAACAACAGTACACACTTTAAATGTGGATGAGCAATGTGTCTAGACAGTATGGAGGTCGTAAATATTGATGTAGATAGCTGAATACAAGAAATATCGCTCTTTCTGCGCCGACATGGACATAGATAGGAAACAGCGGCCATGCGAGACACAGATGGCACTCATTGTGCATGATATACAACAGGCTCTAGATACCGGCTCCCAGATTGATGTCATATTTCTCGACTTCCGAAAGGCGTTCGACTCAGTTCCGCACTGTCGCTTGCTACAAAAAGTGCGCGCTTACGGTCTATTCGATGACATATACGGTTGGATAGAAAGTTTTCTGACAGACAGGAAGCAGTATGTCGTCCTGAACGGGGTGACTTCAACAGAAACAAGCCTAACTTCAGGTGTGCCCTGCCCCAGGGCAACGTAATAGGTCCTCTACTTTTTACGATTTATATAAACGATCTGGTTGATGGTATTGACAGCGGCCTTAGACTGTTTTCCGATGAAATTGTAGTCTACGGGAAAGTAGTATCACACGAAAGTTGTAAACAAATCAATGAGGATTTGCAGAAAATAAATGCGTGGTATAATGACTGGCAGTTATCTCTCAATATTAGTAAATGTAAACTACTGCGTATAACAAGGCGAAAATCCCCATTAATGTGCGAGTACAGAACAAATGCCCAGTCTTTGGAAGCGGTAACATCCGTCAAGTATCTGGGTGTGACAATTCGAAATTATCTCAAATGGAATAATCAGATTACACAAGTAACGGGTAAGACGAATTCTAGATTGCGGTTTATTGGTAGAATCCTGAAACGATGTAGTCCTTCAACAAAGGAAATGGCTTACAATACGTTAGTTCGTTCAGTCTGAGAGTACTGTTCGTCTGCCTGGGACCCTTAACAGTTCGGTCTGATTCGAGAGACTGAGAAGGTCCAAAGAAGAGCGGTAAAATTCGTGACTGGTACATTTAGCCATCGCGAGAACGTTATAAATTTCATAGAAAGGCTGAAGTGGGACACACTTGCTGACAGACGGCTCGCTAAACAGAAGGGGCTGCTCACTAAATTCCGAAATCCGATCTTCCCCGAGGATGTAGAGCATATATTATTATCACCAACTTTCAAATCGCACAATGATCACGATTCAAAGATAAGGGAAATAGGAGCTCGTACTGAGGCGTTCAGACAGCCGTTTTTCCCTCACGCGATCCGCCAGTTGAACAGAGGGGGAGGGGGGGGGGGGGATAACACACAGCGCTTGGTGGCTAGCGGAGTATATATGTAGATGTAGATGTTTACTTAGTTATTAGCCAGACAGTTACAGCAACGAGTTAAAATTTTTTACCCGCATAGCACTATATTTTCCATCAATTAGCTAATGTATTTAAACCACCTGTGTACAAATCAAGTCCCTGTAATCTCAGTTAGTGAGCAACAAGCGTTCAAAATTTTAGGGGTGAGTGCAACATGATGCACTTAACTGGCTGTTCTAAGACGGATAATCTGATGACAGAATGTTCATTTAAGTGAAGTATCATTGTCCATCGTCAGTTGCGATCACAGCGGATTGACGGTAAACGTGTCGCCTAATCGAAAGAATCACGTTTCTTTTTACATCAGGTCCACGGTCATGTCAAGATACGCTGTCGGCCCTGCGAGCGGCTGGACGAAAATGCACCGCGCCACGGACAAGAGGCTATGCTGGCGGCTAATGCCACGGGGAACATACACCTGGCCTTCCATGAGAAGGGACCATCACAGCTGCGAGCTTTGGATACCAACAGAAGTAAGGTTCTGATAACGCTTGGATAACTCAGTAAAGGCATGGCCCCGAAAGAGAAGTTTCTGAATTCGAGTCTTGATCCATTAGAAAGTTTGAATACAGCACACACTCCACTGCAGAATGAAATATTCGTACTCGAAACGTGTGTATACCTTCCCTATGACTTATATTTATTATAACTGGTTTCACAAGTTGGTTTCATTTCAAGTAGCTTTCAGTTTTGTTACCCCAAGATATTTAAATGATGTAGCTGTCCAGAAGCTCGAATGAGACAGTAGAGGCATTTCTCTTGTATCCGAGCATGTTTTTGCATTTATCCTTGTTTAAGGAGAAGCATCAGTAGTATACTAACTAAAGCGTTTCCAGCAGAGAACAGCGCACTGTACAGTGCGACGTTTGCTAAACCTACCATAACTAGTCCGGTCTACCATAGCCTACCCCCCCCCCCCCTTTTAAACAAACTATCTGCTCCGTATGTGCGTCCGACTAAATAGCTGATATTTGTTCTAATAACAATGAGACTGTTTGGATACAAGTACGTGACTAGGATGTTAAATACGAGGTTGGCTTTTACAGCCGTTGATCCAGTACTATGAAGGGGAATCTTAAGCGACAGGATAGTTGCATTTCCCCAGTTGTTTCGTAGAATATGAATGTTGTGTCTTAAAAGCAAATATGAGCCTGTAGCTTTCGTTATTGCGGGAAGTTTTGAACGGAGAGAGGCCTCAGACAAAGAAACAACTTAGTGCTAAAACCAGTCTCAGCAGTCTGAGACTGAGCTTTCACATTTCTAATTGGGGAAGAAGAAAAAGTAATACGTGCTAATAGATCTTACCTTCCCTATTTCTCTTTTCTCAAAAAAATAATGTATTGATATTTTGACATCTGATTGCCGAAAGTAACAAAGAAATTTCTAAGTAGACCTAATAATAACGATAATCATGTACAATCAACGTTTCGAAAAGAAAATGATTCAGTTTACCAGTGGGGTCATCGAATCATTTGGTAAGTTTCTGATTTAGGGCAGCTGAAAAGAGCGACAGGATGGGTACGAGAAGCGACAGAAAAAATGGCGTAGGTGACTATGGTAAAATAAAGTTCCCAGTACGTCATTAATGAGAAATTTATAGTCATCGAGTATTACCAATTTTGACTTAAGGTAGTGAGACACGGGTGTTTAATTAAAAAACATTAAAACTTGTGGGTTTCTATGAGGAAAATGAACTGATGCATGTTTGAAACTACTGGGAAAGATAGAAAAACAGAGAAATTCTTCAGGGGGCAGACTGGAGTGTAAGACCTAACAAAGACGTCACTGAAGATTTGGGCGGGGTAAATAGTCAAGCGAAAGGTCGGTTAATGGACAAAGGGAGTTCACGGCTGGACTCTCCGAGGAAAGAAAACAAAATAATAATAATAATAATAATAATAATAAAACTTGACGACAATCTAATGGAAGTAAGAAGACGACATTGCGAAAAATGGATGCGTACAGTTGAGCGCACAATTAATTTGAGAGTCTGGATATCTTTGAGCAACAGCGAAATGGCTAATGTTGTTGATAATAGTTATTACTACTACGAGAAATTTGATCTACGAATGAAAGATCCTTTTACAATAAAATGATGATCCCAACTATTGATACAGTTTCGTTGTTACCATCCTCACGTGAAGTAGAGTATACGACATTAAGAAGCTAAAGTTAGACCAGTTTATCGACTTAGAAATACATCGGAAGACACTATTTTAAACATCCAATTTGTGTGAATAGAACAGAAACGACATTACTTAAATTTTGCAGACTTGCGAGAAATAAGCCCCAGGCTGTGTCCTGTAAATCGATCCCTTGTTTTAATCAGGTTGTGTCACACCTTTTTTTTTCCTCAGTTATGTTCAATTCCTATCAAAATCTGTTTCTTTCTTGCCTGAACTGTTTGTTTTTCACGTTTCACGTATTGCCTCGTGGCTTTCGTCTTGGGATCTTCGAACAACGTTTGTTCAATGATTTTTGTTTCGCCAGCACGACCGCTAGTCACCCTCCGTTGCACATGGTGGACCATCGTCTTTGACAATACTAGCCAATTGTGGTGTCGAAAGGTAGGAAAAATCGTTGAACAAACATTGTTCGCAGGTCCCGAGACGAAAGCCAGTAGGGAATACATCACCTGGTGGCCGCCAAAGCCTACACAATTATGTCCACGTTTCAGTTCCGTACAAGGCTACATTCCAGACAAATGATTTCAGAAATAATCTTCCCTAATTTTACGTATTTCTCTTTTTCGTAAGTGCCATTCTGTACCATCTCTACTTCAGCCATCATAAGTTGTTATCCGGCCCAAATAGCAAAACTCAGAACAGTCAGGTCTTGCAAAAAGTCTTACCAGTAAATGTTTCTCATATGTTTCAGCAGTATAGTGTCATAAGCTGGTGCCTTTTTCCCGTCTTGTGGGGGCATGCGGGTGAAGATTCTGAAGCGACATATTGTTACATTTGATGCAACATAATGCACGAGTTTATGGCAATTTTTATGGAGTAATAGACTATTAATGAGAGAAGTATGGTGATGAGAGCATGCTGTCGAAACGCTAATTTAATTAAGACACTGAAAACCGTAAGGGCCCAAAGCACAGAAAAATAAATGTTCGTGAATATCAAATTCATAGCGAAACCACCTGTCACATAGGTCTAGACTGTCTTAACGTTCTATACTTCTATGAAAAAATAATGTACCCATTTTTTATGAAATATTAATATTTAAGATTATATTCATTGTTAATCTTAATTTACTAAATTGACATATATAGGCTAGTGACGATAGCGTCTTTTGACTGTTGTAAAGTTTATAATTAATGTCAAATTAGCCTAAGAACGTTCTCCACGGGATAGGTTCTGAAAAATTACTAATAATGAACGGATACTAAATGCACCATGCACACAGTTATTTCCTATTCCAACAGTTTATACTCTTTGTTATCATTATTTCCATTAAGCGCATTTTGAGGCTAGAGTTTCAGATAAAACGGGCAATACACCTCTGATTATGAAGTATTATTACAGCTTGTAGACACTAAATTATGTTGTCAATCCTAGACATCAACTGAGCAGAATAGCGCAACAAATCTATGCTATGTGCTTTGGACCCTTATGGAAATGAATATACGAGAGATCGGTGAGACAGCTTTTCGAGAATGTTCATATGTGGAATGGGGGCTACAGATACAGATAAAGCTGGTCCGCCATAAGATCAACATATGCCAGGAGCATGTATACATGCTACAGTCTCAAATTCGGTGAGGCTGTGCCTTAGGCCCTTATCTGGCAGAAAACCCAATGAGATTCTGGTCATACATAAAGCACACCAGTGGCAAGACGCAACCAATGCCTTCACTGCACGATAACAACGTTGAAGTCACTGATGACAGTGCCACCAAAGCAGAGTTACTAAACACGGTTTTCTGAAACACCTTCACCAAAGAAGACGAAGCAAATATTCCTGAATTCCAATCAAGAACAACTGCCGAGATGAGAGAAATAGAAGAAAATCTCCTCCGTGTAGCAAAGCAGTTTAAATCACTTAATAAAGGCAAGGCCTCCGGTCCAGATTGTATACCAGTCAGGTTCTTTTTAGAGTATGCTGATACAATAGCTCCATATTTAGCAATTCTATGCAACAGATAGCTCACAGTAAGTTCCGTATCTAAAGATTAGAAAATTGCTCAAGTCACACCAATATCCAAAACGGGAAATAGGAGTAATCCGCTGAATTACAGGCCCATATCACTAACGTCGATTTGCGGAAGGATTTTGGAACATATACTGTGTTCGAAAATTATGAATTACCTCGAAGAAAACGATTTCCATATTTTTAGGTGTCCAGAATGCTTTCGACACCGTTCCTCACAAGCGTCTTCTAACCAACCTGCGTGACTACGGAGTATCACCTCAGCTGTACGACTGGATTCGTGATTTCCTGTCAGAAAGGTCACAGTTCGTGGTAATAGATGAAAAGTCATCGAGTAAAACAGAAGTAATATCCGGCGTTCCGCAAGGAAATGTTATAGGCCCTCTATTGCTCCTGATCTGTATTAACGACGTAGGAAACAATCTCAGTAGCCGTCTTAGATTGTTTGCAGATGATTCTATCAATTAATGTCTTGTAAAGTCATCAGATGACCAAAACGAATTGCTAATTGATTTAGATAAGATATATGTATGGTGCGAAAAGTGGCAATTGACCCTGAATAAAGAGAAGTGTGAAGTTATTCACATGAGTACTAAAATAAATCCGCCAAATTTTGATTACACAATAAGTCACACAAATCTTAAGGCTGTAAATACAACTAAATACTTAGGGATTATAATTACAAATAACCTAAATTGGAAGGAACACATAGATAATGTTTCGGGTAGAGCAAACCAAAGACTGCAACTTAGAAGGTGCAACAGGTCTACTAAAAAGACTTCTTACACCACGCTTGTCCGCCCTGTTCTGGAGTATTCCTGTGCGGTGTGGGATCCGCATCAGGTGAGACTGACGGACGACACTGAAAAAGTTCAAAGAAGGGCGGCTCGTTTTGTACTATCGCGAAATAGGGGAGATAGTGCCACAGGCATGCTACGTGAATTGGAGTGGCAATCATTAAAACAAAGGCATTTCTCGTTGCGACGGGATCTTCTTATAAAATTTCAATCACCAGTTTTCTCCTCCGATTGCGAAAACATTTTGTTGGCACCAATATACATAGGGAGAAATGATCGTCCCGATAAAATAATAGAAATCATGAATTACACAGAAAAAATTTTAGTAGCTAGTTTTACCGCGTGCCGTTCGAGAGTGGAACGAGAAGGTGGTTCATTGAATACTCTGCCAGGCACTTTGTTGTGGATAGCAGAGTAATCACGTACATGTAGATGGTTCTCTGCGCCTCAATTATTAAATACAGACCCAAACAGAAAGCTGTTTCATTCACTACAAGTTATCAAAACCAGAAACGTACGTAAAGGTTCATTTATCGACAAAAACAATCACTTCAAATCTAAATTCGTAAAATATCAAATATTAGACAAAGTTCTTGATTCTCGGGAGGAATAGTGTAAAGAAAGCAGGCAAATGTGGCTGTAGTGTGGGAATGCACGGCTGCCGTGTCGCCCTGCGCAAGGGCCAAGTTGGCTGGAAGTTGCTGCAGGCAAAATGTTGTGAGTTGTGCAAACAGCTTAATAGCCATGCACACACTTCATTACGACGGCAAACACGGCCGGCTAATCCCGGCGAGAGCGTCAACATCTTTCATACGTGCTCTAACGAGCGCACTGTACTCGCTGGGGCGCCACATTTGCCGCTATTCACGTGGTGAGAACCCGCCGGCTACACGCTCGGCGCGACCCCAAAAGGAGCAAACTGCTCTTCTGAAAGTAAAGTCGACCCTCTGCTAGGGGAATGAAAGTCAAGGATTTAGGTACACAGAATCTGGGCTCGTCGACGTAGACTTGGAACGAAGTATAATATAAGGCTTTCTTTTTCATTATGGTTGCCACAGCCATAAATTTATTGAAACACATTTCTATTTCACACACGGTGTTTCAAAGCGAATATGCGAGTGTTAAGGATTTGTAGCACTTATTACATTCAGCTTATAACTACACACATCAAAAAAAAAGTTTTGAATCATCCTACTTCCCTGAACTCCTGAAGATAGACGTTGACTGTGGATCACAGTCCCTTTAACTGTTTAGAGATGTCACTAAACCCGCCCAAAGATGTAAGCAACCTTCCATGAGCAGCGCCTAGTAGACGGAGGGGGTCCGACAGCCCAGCAGTTCCAGTCATTCCTCCGGGAAGGAGGCACACGGCTCGTGTTGTCTGTAGTTCAACCATGCCTGGACTGCCAATACCGCGGTTCGATCGCGTCCGCATTTTTACTTTGTGCCAGGAAGGGTTCTCAACAGGGGAAGCGACCAGTCGTCTCGGAATGAACCAAAGCGGCGTTGTTCGGACATAGAGGAGATACAGAAAGACAGGAACTGTCGATGACATGCCTCGTTCAGTCGGGCCGCTCAAGGGTTTCTACTGAAGTGGATGACCGCTACCTACGGATTATGGCTCGGAGGAACCCTGAAAGCAACGCCTCCATGTTGAATAAAGTTTTTCGTGCAGCCACAGGACGTCGTGTTACGACTCAAACTGTGCGCAATAGGCTGCATGACGTCCCACTTCACTCCCGACGTCCATGGCCAGGTCCATCTGCAACCACGACACCATGCAGCGCGGTACAGATGTCCGAATGGACCGCCCACGATTGGCATCACGTTCTCTTCACCGATGAGTGTCGCATTTGCCTTCAACCAGACAATCGTCGGAGGCGTGTTCGGAGGCCACCCGGACAGGCTGAACGCCTTAGACACACTGTCAAATGGTTCAAATGGCTCTGAGCACTATGGGACTTATCATCTGAGGTCATCAGTCCCCTAGAACTTAGAACTGCTTAAACCTAACTAACCCAAGGACATCACACACATCCATGCCCGAGGCAGGATTCGAACCCGCGACCGTAGCGGTTGCGCGGTACTGGACTGAAGCGCCTAGAACCGCTTAGCCACACCGGCCGGCGACACATTGCCCAGCGAGTGTAGCAAGGTGGAGGTTACCTGCTGTTTTGGGGTGCCATTATGTAAGGCCGACGTACGCCGCTGGTGGTCATGGAAGGCGCCGTAACGGCTGTGCGATACGTGAGTGCCGTCCTCCGGCCAATAGTGCAACCATATCGACAGCCGGCCTGTGTGGCCGAGCGGTTCTAGGCGCTTCAGTCTGGAACCGCGCGACCGCTACGGTCGCAGGTTCGAATCCTGCCTCGGGCATGGATGTGTGTGATGTGTTTAGGTTAGTTAGGTTTAAGTAGTTCTAAGTTCCAGGGGACTGATGACCTCAGATGTTAAGTCCCACAGTGCTCAGAGCCAGCCATATCGACAGCATATTGGCGAGGCATTCGTCTTCGTGGATGACAATTCGCGCCCCCATCGTGCACATCTTGTGAATGACTTCCTTCAGAATAACGACATCGCTCGCCTAGAGTGGCCAGCATGTTCTCCAGATATGAACCCTATCGAACATGCCTGGGATTGATTGAAAAGGGCTGTTTATGGACGACGTGACCCACCAACCGCTCTGAGGGATCTACGCCGAATCGTCGTTGAGGAGTGGAACAATCTGGACCAACAGTGCCTTGATTAACTTGTGGATAGTGCGCAACGACGAATACAAGCATGCATCGATGCAAGAGGACGTGCTACTGGGTATTAGAGGTGCCGATGTGTACAACAATCTCGACCATCACGTCTGAAAATCTCGCTGTATTGGGGTGAGTGCTTTTCATGAGCAATAAAAAGGGCAGAAATGATGTTTATGTTGATCTCTATTCCAATTTTCTGTGCAGGTTCCGGAACTCTCGGAACCGAGGTGATGCAAAACTTTTTTTTGATGTATGTATAAGTTGTACATCAAGTGAAATATCAACTCAAACAGTTTTGTTTGTATACCTGTGCGGAATGGAAAGACCCAGAGTAACTGAAGAACGCATTTATAAAGGTCTAATACCATGCGGTTTTTGCCTTTGGAGTTACGCAAGGGATAATGCCTATTTGTTTCCGCTGCCAGCTGATCTACCCGACAGTAGAAACACCGTTGTTACAAAAATTACTCCAGACGCACTGATCAAGGTTTGGGAAGAAGACGCCTATCGACTCGATGTGGGACGAATGGCCGGCCGAAGTGGCCGAACGGTTCTAGGCGCTACAGTCTGGAACCGCGCGACCGCTACGGTCGCAGGTTCGAATCCTACCTCGGGCATGGATGTGTGTGATGTCCTTATTTCAGTAGTTCTAAGTTCTAGGGGACTGATGACCTCAGAAGTTAAGTCCTATAGTGCTCAGAGCCATTTGAACCATTTTGGACGAATGGTGCTCTTCCAAGAGTAGTAGTAAGTGATTAGTTGGGAAGACTAGTCGTAAATTAGCATTCCCACTGATGTCCATGTGAGATATTTAAGGAGACACTTACAATCATGTGCTTATCGTTTCCAGCTCTTACAAGATCTAAACCGTACAGAATACGGTTTACGTGCCAACTTTGGAAACGAAATGCTGCTACATGACGAAAAAAATTTTCTAGATCCTATCGTCTTCAGTGAAGAACCGACATTTCAGCTAAATGGAAATGTGAACACACATGATTTTCGCATCTACGGCTCAGCAAATCCGCAAGAGATTATACAGTTGCACGGGACTCCCGTAAATTGAATGTTTCCTGTGCCCTATCCCTGCAGAAAGTTTGTGGGCACTTCTTTTTCGGTGAAGCAATTGTAGCTGGTGTATCTTATATTGATGCTCTAGAACTATGGCTCTTTCCTCAACGCGGAAAAACCAAACCACAGAACTTTTTCTGGCAGTTAGATGGTGCGTCGTCTCACTGGTGTAACTCAGTACGCCAATGGTTAAATTACATTGTACTCTTCCCCTGGATTGGCCGCAATGGGCCGAATGACAATTTGTTCTACATGACATCCACGTTCACACACGACCTGACGTC
Source organism: Schistocerca serialis cubense (assembly GCF_023864345.2). Taxonomy (NCBI): domain Eukaryota; kingdom Metazoa; phylum Arthropoda; class Insecta; order Orthoptera; family Acrididae; genus Schistocerca; species Schistocerca serialis. Next base: position 184,796,934 of record NC_064646.1, on the reverse strand, counting down.
TTGCGATTTAGCCTTTCGTAAGGGATCATGTGTAGGTGTCTCCATTACCAGCAGATCTACCCGGCTTTAGAAACAGCATTGTTACAACAATTACTTCAGACATACTGATCAAAGTTTGGGAAGAACTCGCCTATCCACTAGATGTGAGACGAATGGTGTTCGCACTGAACTCTTTTAAGAAAAACTGGTAGAGTTGCTCTTTCATTTGATGCATTATTTGTAATTGGAAGTTGAAAGTAATAAATGCTGCAACCTCTTAAAACCCTGAATATTCTTCTGAAACAACCTGTATAATGACTGTCTTTTATTTTACGGTCTAGTGATTTCACCCATTTGCCGTTTTCAAGTGCGTTCTCATGTAGGCCTACTAGCAAATTTACATACACATGCACTAAGCGCGACGGTATAATTATACAAGTTTTGGGGTGTGCATGTGAAAATCGCAAAAGGTCGAAATCGGCTAATCGATATATAAATGTCTGTATAACAGCTAAGGAGGGAAACTGAATTACATTTCACTAAAACAGTCTGTTTCTGGAACTAATATTTTTTATACATTCTGCCTGGGATAAAAGGAAGAATCTGTAAAATGTCTTCAAAAATCTACATTTTTTTCAGTCTTCAAGCACGTTCTACACAGGGGCTATGGTGGGTTAATCCGTCATAACTGTGTAGTTTCAGATTCCTTACAGATGGTTGGAGCACACTGACAACCAACTACTATGAGAATTTTCGAAAAAAAAAGGTTTTTATCTTACTTTGTCTTATATGCGTTAATATACGAGGGCGGTTCAGAAAGTAACCTATGATTGGTCACAGTGCGGGTTGTGGGGGGAGTAGCGACGCCATCTGTGCGTTCACGCACTCAACAGGTCAGTCGGCATCAACCCGTGGTCGAGTGAACGTCGTACCTGCGCTAGTTTAGTTTTTGTGGCAGTTTGAAATGTGTGCTGCAATAGAAAACCCCGCCAAATGTGAAGTGCGTGCTGTCATAAGGTTTTTTACAGCCAAAGGATATTCTTGAGCAGCTATTCATCGTGAGCTTTGTGCCGTGTGCGGACCAAGAGTTATGAGTGAAGGAGTTGTCCGTGAATGGGTACGTTTATTTAAAAGTGGACGAGAAAACGTTCATGATGAAGAGAGGAGTGGTAGACCATCATTGGTGACTGACGAACTCGTTCAGACAGTTGATGCAAAAGTTCGTGAAAATCGACGTTTCTCAATGTCGGAGTTGTCTACTGGTTTTCCACAGATTTCTAAGACTCTCTTGTACGAGATGGTAACAGCAAGATTGGGTTACCGTAAGTTCTGTGCACGATGGGTGCCCAAAATTCTTACCGACCACCACAAAACTCAAAGAATGGCCTCTGCATTAGACTTTCTGTCACGTTATGAGGACGAAGGAGAACCATTGTTAAACAGAATCGTGACCGGTGACGAAACCTGGATTAAGTACGTGAACCCTGAGACAAAAGAACAATCAAAGATGTGGGCACATTCAAATTCGCCTACCAAACCAAGAAAAGCCTCGCAAGATTTTTCTGCCAGAAAACTGATGGCAAAGGTGTTTTGGGATGCCAAAGGGGTGTTGTTGGTTGAATTCATGGAACGTGGTACGACCATTAATCAAGACGTGTACTGTGAAACAATAAAAAAGTTACGACGGGCTATACAGAACAAACGCCGTGGTATGCTGACTTCCGGTATCGTTTTTTTGCACGATAACGCCCGTCCTCACTCTGCTCGCAGAACAACGGCCCTTCTTGAGTCCTTCAAGTGGGACGTTATCAACCATCCACCTTACAGCCCAGACCTGGCGCCAAGTGATTATCACCTCTTCATGCATTTGAAGAAATGGCTCGGGTCACAGCGGTTTGATGACGACGAAGAGCTCAAAGATGCGGTCACAGGCTGGCTCCAGGCACAAGCGGGTGATTTTTATGCAGAAGGAATTTCAAAGCTTGTGAAGAGATACGATAAGTGCCTCAATCGCTATGGAGACTATGTAGGAAAATAGTGCAGAGATGTAGTTGTAAGATGTATATATTAAAATATTTTTATTTAACTTGGTGTATTTTTTTAAATCAACCGGAGGTTACTATCTGAACGGCCCTCGTAAATCCGAATGTCTCATACCTCAAACTGGAGATCGAGTGAGATGACTCGTATTTCAGAAGAGGCAGCTCAGAATATTGTCGTTGTCGGAACATTCAGAACTGACCGGCCGCCTTTTCATCCTGTGCCAAACCGTATTTTTAAAGAGCGGAGATCGGATCTAAATCTGATTTAGGCTTCCCGTGGATTTGTGAGACCATTTGAGAGGATCGTTCATGACCATCTGGGCGTGTGCGCTAACGATCCTGGCGTCGACAAGACGTTAAATATTCATATTTTTTCAGTCAAAGAGAAACACTCAAAGCAATATTCTTTTAAATATGTATTTTGCTTTTAATATTAATTACTGAAACAAATTTCAATTCGTCTGAAGTGCAGCAGACGTTGCAGCGTGTTAATATCAACGTACAGCTGCGATAACTGAACGGTTGTACTGTACCAAATGATAACTGATAAACAAACACAATATATTTTTTAAAAGACCAATTATTGGACTAACAGTATCTGATGCTCTCTCATGAAGATGAACTCTAGACTGAAAGTACATTAAGTGCAATGATAACTCTAGGAATACAAGTCTAAATTGTTTGTTTTCCCACAAAACACGTCGTACGGTATAAAATGCGTCAAGTATCTCAGCTCAGAAGAAGTTTCAGCGGTTCATTCGAACGCACGGGTAGAAATTTTGAAAACTGTTTACATCAGAAATAAGATGTAAGGTTTGGGTATCAGAACTATGATCATAAAGACGTATTCCCATAGTTTCTGGGGAGGTATTCAGTAACAACAAAATCGATATTTCTTTCCAGCTAGCTTTTTTCACCGGGGAATTCTGAAATAAATTGTTCGTTTTCCTGTCGGAATCAGGTAGGACCGTCAGTTTGACCTTACGATTATCATGTTCATTCTAATTTTGAGATAACTTTTCGATAAACTTGTTAGTGTTTTCGATAGCAAACCCTACAAGTTATTGTCACAAAACAAATCGAAACAATCCATATATTTTCTTACGACGTTCCAGGCACTTTATTTTTTATTTCAGGGCGGAACTCTCGTACTCCATTTAGTAACTTCACCACTTCCCATCAGACAATCTGAAATTACATTTTCTTATTCCAAGTTTGAAGTAATTTGGGTTTCAGTACCATCTTGAGACTCCATGTCAGCATTATCGTGACTATCACTCTGTCTAACTGCAACTCACTTTCACATCCGCTTTCAACATTGCTACGTATTTGCTAATACTCACTATTGTAGAACTAACAGAAACAAGTTTAGAACTAGAAACACAAATTATCTTACTCAGGAGAGTTTATGACTGTTATGTAACTGGTCCACTGGAGTGTGAAGCACACATTTGCAGAATTTCAAATTATCTATTGCTGCCGCTGGCAGACTAAGACACTTCCTTTATTGAGACTTATGTTTCAAAACGAAAAGATGCAGAATGACAAAATGAAAAGTGGCCAAATACCGGATGGTTATATTTGAACGGAGAGTGTTTTAAGTGATGCGGTGTGGGTTGCATACATCACAGTATGATGAAGCATCCTAGGTATGTTCATTAATCGGTATCGAGTGATGTGGCAGAGTGGCTAGCACATTGACCTCGCTTTCGGCAGGACGATGGTTCGAAGACAGATTGGACCAACCTTATTTAGGTTTTCCGTGACTTCCCTAAATCACTTCAGGCAATTGCCAGGATGGTTCCTTTCAAAGGGCACAGCCGGCTTTCTTCCCTATCCTTTCCTAATCTGATGGGACCGATGACCTCGCTGTCTGGTCCCCTCCCCCAAACCACTGAACCAACCAACCGTTAATCGATGAGCTTATGGAGTACGCCTAAAACATAATAATTCTACTTTCTACCACCAGGTGCAAATACGGCGCTGCAGGCATCAGAATGTGAAATGATTTCTGTTTTGACGTCAATATGCGGTTAATCGCTTGGTGATACGTGTTGATTTCTTTTGTGAAGAGATTGTTGGTGTAAAGGGTTGAGAAGGTTGAAATTTTCCTTATGAAACGCAGTGACTGTCGAGAATAAAGCCTGCACACTGCTGGTACGTTGTTTTATCAGAATGGCAGCAATGGCATCGCTGCATTACGGGAATAGCGCCGACAGAAACAGCTACGAATAGGCACCATGTCAATAAATGGACTAAATAATATGATCAAGAAATTTGAAGAAACAGCTTAATCAGGCGGAACAGCAGGAAGAGGAAGTTGCTGATGCAGTTGCTGTAGCTACAACCGACCGTGTAGCACATGGATCAGATCCTGCAGCCACTCCTCGAGCTCTCGCTCCTGCTCAACACTTCAAAAGATTTTACAGCACATTTTACTGGTATCCCTACAAGATTCAGAATGAGCACCAGATAAAGCCCCAAGATGCGCTACAACGCTGTGACTTTGCCTTACGTTTGTTGGTGCGCACAGGAATTGATGACATGTGACTGGGGAACAGGGTACATTCTACTCTGCACGGTGCCGTGAATGTATATATATGTCGCATATGGGTTTCTACTCCACCACTCATTGTCCAGAAACATTGAGTGCAGTCAGCTTATGAGAGGTATGTAGTGTGATTTCACAAGCTCGCTCATTTTCGGTCGTTTCTCTTAGAGGAGATAACATCTCGCGGACCTATTAGTTGCACAGTCCTTTAAGGACTTCCTTGCGCAACACTTTGCAAGAACGCAAACAGTGTCCACGCCAGTATTTCCAAGCAAGATGTGATAACACGACACGTTGCTTGCCAGGTGAAAGATTTGATTCGTCTTCTTTAGGCAATTTCAGGATGTTCGGACTTCCGAAACCCCCGACCTCTGTCCATGTGACTTCAGGTTTTGTGGATATCTGAAAAATCGTGTCTATCGAGGATGTATCTGGTTCTTCATGATCTGGAAGATAACATACGGCGACATATCTCTCTGATTATATTGGCTTTGCTGCGAGCAACTTTTGATGATGTCGACACGACATACCGCTCTGATTACATCGGATATGCTGCGAGCAACTGATGGCCAAGTTATACTACGGATGCAGCATGTTGTAACTCGTGTCCATATTCTAATAAAACTGAGAGGACCACGCTATCATGTGTTGGATCGTTCCTCCCCTTTTACTGCACCCACACCACATTCTGGCTGCTTACAACGCTACATTCTCACCCGAAGGCAGAGAGTGGAATTAATATTTTTTTTCAGCATATTCCGCGAGCGCATCAATTAAAGAACGTATCTATTATGTTTCAGCGTACTGCGATGTATACAACCTCACTACAGCCCTCGGAACGCCGTCAGTTTAAGTATGCCTACCACTACCACAAATATCGGTCATTGGATGTATAACATCCCATCTGACTAAACAGTGTTAAAAAGCATATACATTGTTCTTCTCACAATCTTTCTTCCATCCCTGATGAGCATGTTAGCCCTAAAGGTAACGGTTTACACGTTTTAACTTTTTTCCCTCTCTGTAATTAGCTACGAAAATAACTGTGGTTGCATAAATCTAATCGGGTCAAAAAATTAAGGCAAACGTGTACGAAATAATAATTGATTACCAGATAAAATGTTCAGCAATCTACTTTTACAAGTAACTTATGCCACGTTCTTCTTACACAAATTAGGAATGATCGTTATAAGTAGTATATATCACACACAACGACGACAGTGAAGAATACCGCGAAATTTTGAGAAACCCAGAAAATCAATGAAATTATTTTTAAATTTGGCCGTCACTACAATATGACCAAAACACTGTTCATTAACCAGTTGCTTATCAGAACAGGAATTGTGAAGCAACTTATCTGAACAAACGTCCGCTGACGAAATATCTTGCACGTGAAATCAACGAAAACATTTCAGTAAACAACAAAGAGCAATGTTCATTACGTTTTTAAATCACTAAAGGGCATCAAATGCAAATGGAAATGGTTAAAACATGAGCTCTCTCTGTGTTACCGGCAAATATGCGTTGCCTCACACTAACGTTTACTTACAATGGCGAAATTCATCAACTTCACAAATAAGGGTTGTTGTATTTCGAAATTTTAAATAATTTCAAAAACTTCTGCATGTAATAACAATAATAATAATATTAATAATAATAATAAATTGAACTTAGCGCAAACGCCAGTACATGAAACACTTAGCAAGCAATAGAAAACACTTTGACAAAATCAGTCACGAAATGAAAAGTTTGAAGAAAAATAGTTTCAGTTTGCACTGTTATTACATTTCAATTATTGTTACTTAAATAGTAGGTCATTCAAATTATAATGGTTTGCATTGACTCTGACTGTCAAACTGACAGTCTGAATGAGAAGTTATTACTGAGTACTTTAGATTAATTTGCACAAAAAATGGCTTAATGAAACTTCCTGTCATATTAAAACTGTGTGCCGGACCGAGACTCGAACTCAGGACCTTTGCCTCTCGCGGGCAAAGGCTCTAACATATGAGATACTGGTACTGGTGGAGTTAAAGCTGTGAGGACGGGTCGTGAGTCGCGCTTGGGTAGCTCAGATGGTAGTGCACTTGCGCGCGAGAGACATAGGTCCAGAGTTCGAGTCTCTGTCCGGCAGACAGTTTTAATCTGCCAAGAAGTTTCATATCAGCGCATACTCCACTACAGAGTGAATACTGCATTCTGGACCTGACATAATGCTTGAAATATGTTTGTTTCTCTACTTGACAGAGTAGGCATTCACTAACAACTCTCGGCTTTATTACGCTACAAGACAGGATTTCATGACAAGATCAGGGTGTTGGAAATTTATATGACTAGCGTTATTGTACAGTCCTCAATGCAGTTCAATGGATAGAGGAAAGCGTTGTACCTAGGGTATAGTGTACCTAAGATCACACGATTTTAGAATCACAGTCATCGGTCGTCTTCTCTGCAGTCTTTTACCCTTCATCTATTTGTTGGATGATAGGCTTTTCCAGGTTACCCTCCTACTGCCGAATTATGTGACCAAACAACTGGAAAATTCGGTGGTTACAAATACTTGATGGTTTCTTCTCTACCCTCACCTCTTGAAGCATTGATTTGTTAATTGTTTTGTCCGTCCATAATATTCATAGCAACCTCGTCTACGTCCACGTCTCAAAAGAATTAGTGTTAGCGCTTCCCTTCAGTTATTGTCCAAGTTTCATCCCCGTGAAGGAAAACTGGAAACACCAGAGATTTTAGTGCTCTCAATTTAGTAAGTCTAGACTGGGTTCGGTCTTTCCAAATTGCTGTCGTGTTCGATGCAGCATCCCTACTCACAGCAATTCTGCGACATATTTCCTATGAAGGTCTGGGCACAGGTTGGCCTGGCAGGTAGCAGAAACCATGCCTCCAGAACAAGTCTAAGCCCCGAGCTCTCAGTGCTTCCTCGGAGTGGTGGTTTGTGGGCTCAGGTCAAAACGGTTACGCTTTCAGATTCCAAAACCCGACGAAATTTTTGTGTAGGACGATGTAAGTGAAACCTTAAGAATTGAATTTTTTTAATTAAAACTGCCCCTTCCGAAGACACAGATGGGCTTGAAAATCAAGACGAGCACAATCACGCAAAAATAGCTGGTGATAAAATTCAGAGTAGAAAATGGTTTACGATCTGAGGATGAAAGTAACAGAATATGTACACATCAGAGACCATCGAAACGCGTATATAATTAACTGAAAGGAGAACTCACTGAAGAGCATTAAAGATGCTGACAGATTTCGTAAATCCATTTACAAAGCTAGGCAGAAAGCTTTATCGAAATTATCCACTAGTATTCAGAAGATTCAAGTTGTTCTAAACAAATTAAGAGTAAAAAGTACGAATGCGGTGGATTTGTTGTTATACACCCTATAATGATGCGGACAAGAACGTTGTAGTATCCTGTGAAACTGAAACCTCAGGATACTTAATGTGACACAATATATGCTAATGAATGCAGTTTCCAAGTATTGCAAAAAGTTTAGTGCCAGTTATTTACGATCCTTGGGATTATTAATCAACATTATATTCCAGTGTTTTTTTATCAGTTGAACGATAAGACAACTTCAACTTATTAGCATGTCTTTACAACAGTTGTCGACAGATGTGATTATCTACGTCAGAATTTATCTCCGTCATAATGTTTGGCCGCTTGGAGTGGCCTCACGGTTTGAGGCGCCATGTCACGGATTAAGCGGCCCCTCCCGTCGGAGGTTCGAGTCCTCCCTCGGGCATGGGTGTGTGTGTTGTTCTTAGCATCAATCAGTTTACGTAGTGTGTAAATATATGGACCAATGACCTCAGCAGTTTGCTCCCTTAGGAATTCATACACATTTGAAAATTTTAAGAAAAAAGAAAGAAAACAAAATAAATAAAAAACAATGTTTTCAGAGTCTGGATAAACCAAAATGAAAGCTGGAAGAATCCAAAGCTGTAAATTACATCTAACACAGAGCTTGGTGTCAAAAGATACAAACATTGCGACTTGCACGTGACTACTGTCCCACAAATGAAATCTGGAAGTTTCTGTCTTATATACTTGGTTTGCCAATACTGGATTCTGACGTTCATGTTGACTGTTGAGGACCTATTGTCAGTGATGCCTGTGTGTGTGTGTGAAAAACCACAAACGTTCTACGATTTCTTAGCAGATGCTTGTATAAACAAAAACGCACTATTTCCTCCAGCCATGTGGGCAGAGCTGCTTTGCAATAGACAGAGACCACCAACGCTTGCGATAGTTTCCGCAGCAAGCACAATAGCCAGTTCTATTCCTGCAGCCCAGATATATACACGTTTCTTGAGGTACTGAAACAAATTCAAATTGACACTAAAACTGCAATCCTCAAAAAAACAGAAAGAAGGAAAGATATTTTCCGGATTAAAAAATGCGTGAAGCAACAGGTAACAAACATCAGAGATGGAAAAACTACAAGAATGCAGTACGTGAAATCAGTCTATCATAAAGCAAAACCGGAGACAGTTCGCCTCCTCGTGGTACACCGTGGGTAAAGCTAAATGAACTAGTAAAAATGCACTGATTCATATTTAAATAGAGTTGCGCTCTACTTGAACTACTGTTCGGTCGTTTTGCTACAGTCAATATATGACGTAGTAAATAGTAAGATTACCAGTACTGTTGGTAGCATTGTTATGGGAAGAGACAAATAAACGTGTGAGAGAGAAATTAGGACCCGATGATTTCACTTTGATTTTTCTATCTTTATTAGCTTGTTTTGCACATAATAAGAAACGTACATCGTCCAGTGTTAGTGTATTGTATATTTTATATCCTTACAACATCTTAATTGCTTTTAGCAAGTAATAAAAATTAGTTGATTCGCATAAGTTCTGCTCTTTTATGTAATCAAAGCTATTATTTTTGATGTAAGTAGAGTGTGCATGCACAAATATAAAGAATCTATTTCATAATTGTCTTTATTTTGTACTCAATAGAACTTTCTTCATCATGATCACAGGCAACAGTTTACTGTTCTCATTAATAAGTGTGAAAGTTGTTTATAGATAACAGAAACATGTTTTAGACAAGCTCTAGGAAGTACTAAAGCGATGTTAATTTTTTTAGATTTTACCTTGTATTGAGCAAATTGCGCTTTTTCTATTTTTTTTTTATTTTTTACTGCAGTATCTTTCTGTTCCACATCAAAAATCAACAATTTTCTAATAAAACTTAAATTGAACACTAACAGTTTCAATTTTGTCACAAATAAGTTAATTTGTAAGTTAAAGACAAGAGGACAACTATGTACAACAAAAATGTTACACACGTTACGCAGCACTTTATAATATCCTCACTCAGTTTCTAGACTGTTCACCTCTTCCGGATTCTATGGGAACCTACTAAGACAATGATCGCACGCACAAACATCGGGATCGAAATGAGGTACCGTCCAATGGATATGCAACACATCTGACGTACAGGTAACACGGTTCCGATCTTAATTGATAAGGGCTACTAGGAAAACTATAGTAGTCTACACTTACCTACGATAGTCTACGGTAACGTATGGTAGTTTTACAATACTATATTTAAGCAATAGCAGGATAATCAGAGTCGTCTCTCCTTATTACTTATCACAGAAAAATGTTTTACAGGTTCGACCAGAACTACGTATGCTACTACCTGCTTTCAATGGGAGGACCTGGGTTGCTTCTCTGACTACTGGAGGCTTGGGTCCGTGTCCGTAGAACCACTGAACACAGGTAGACGGTGTGATCATCTTTTTCATGTTCTGATATTGCAGTGTAATAATAATGTACATAAAATAACAATGATTGTTAAAGAGCTGTCTACAAAAATGCATACGAAATGGAAAAAAATGAATTTTGTTTTAAACGCAGGATAAATTTCAAAGCTACAAAGGAAATAACTATTTTTGCATGTACAAAATTAGATGATAGTTAAAATAATATGTTTTGGAAAGGAATATCGCGTCTTTATTACAGTAAATTGATAGGATCAGAAAATAACAGCCGAATCGTTGCAGTATTAAAGGTCATGACCTGCACAAATGTACATTTGCTTTTTTCAGAAGGAAAATCGACCTGTTTTTACGATTTTCAAATTAACGTCATATATTTAGATGTCTGCCAGGTATCCAAAGATGCATGTAAATATATGAAAGTTAATTTGAAAATCGTAAAAACCAACTTTTTCCTGAAGACCACAAATTTATATTTCTCAAAACCATGGTAATGGATAGCTGGTGGCCTTGCCGGTAACACCTTTCCCGTCAGACTATCGAAGTTAAGGGGTTTAGGCTTGCTAGCTCTCGAAAGGGTGACCATCTGTGTCTGTCGGGCGATGTTTTCAAACAGGGTGGGCTGAGCCATCTAGAGGCCAATTGAGGAGTTTGTTGATTGAGAAGTATTGGCTCCCATCACTAAAAATGAGAACGGCATGGGGAGCGGTGTGGTGACCACGCGCCTCTCCATGGTTCAAATGGCTCTGAGCACTGTGGGACATCTGAGGTCATCAGTGCCCTAGAACTTAGAACTACTTAAACCTAACTAACCTAAGGACATTACCGAGGCAGGATACGAACCTGCGACCGTAGCGGCCTTGCGGTTCCAGACTGAAGCGCCTAGAACTGCTCGGTCACAGCTGCCGGCATGCCTCTCCATATCTGCATCCAGTAACGCCTATGGGGTGAGGATGATACGGCGGTCGGTCGGTACCATCGAGCCTTCCGAGGCCTGTTCGGACGGAAAGTATGGTAAAAGGTTTATAAACCTTCAGTACGGCAACAAATTGGTCGCTACGTTCCAAATCTAACAAGTTCCTAAGTGCACCGTTCCTGAAACGCTGCCACGCTTAAAATAGATATAGTGTTAAAATAGTTAAAGGGGAAAATGGAGATCCGTTAGATACGACTCTATAGCAGGCTGCGTTTTAGAGGGATGGAAGGTGGTCGATGTGCTGTACTGACCAGATGCCATGTGGAAAGGGCCCCAAAAAATTAATATTCCGGACGGTCACAATCAGTGCGGACATTTCCCGTCACCCCGGGGAGAACGCCGACAAAAGCTCTCCCTCGCCGGAGGAGGAAGGCCCCGGGCGCTGGAGGGGTGGGCACCCATATTGCGCGCCGGGTGCCGGGCGCCGCCCCGACTGGCCACCATTAACGTCGGCGCCGTCGGCTCCGGGGGCGGCGTCGGCGGCGGCAGAGGCCCAAACAGCTCTCTTCCTTCCGGCCGCCTTCCTTCCTGCGGCGGTTTTTAGCGCTGGCGCCATCTCCATGACAATGGCCGACGGCCGGCCGGTAATTGCCGCGAGACGCCGGGACAAATTGGCGGCAGGAAGCGATGTGCGAGAGCTGGGCAGGGAGCCGCCACGCGCGCGAGCGCCCGCCGGAGCGCCACCGCGCTCTTCCGGAGGGAAAGATTAGCACAAGAAAAAAGACACCCTCCGGCGGCGCGGGTGTTTACGACGCACCGGCGTGCCATTGTGAACGTGCGACGGCGCCTCGTATACGCTGTCCGGACGTGGGTAACGGAGATCTCGCCACTGCACAGCCACGTGTGTCGACGCGATTCTGGTTCTTATCGCGTATGTGGCTTAAAGAAAATCGTCACGAATCTCCCAGTTATACGAGGAGTAAATACTGAGATTTCATTATCTCCGTGAAAAAAATGAAGCTACATAATTAATTGTTTGTTTGTTTCTGTGATATCACGTATCGATACCACCCGTCTGGCGTCGCGGTTGCTAAGGATTGCAAGTTTGTGTCAGACGACGATAACTTTCGTGCGGTATCCAGCGGACCCTATGGAGCACACCTGCTCAGTCACAGCTCCAGCTTCTCAGTACCATGAGCACCCTCTGCCGCCGCAGTGTAGGATGTCCAGTGGCAGCCAGGTATTGCACTCGCATTTGGAGCCGTTTTGCTATGGGACGGGACGCAGACACCGCCCAGTAATGGACTCCGATACCCTCGTTCCTGCTTTAGTTCAGAGGTACTCATCCTTGTTGAAGTTGAGAGCTGGACTTTATTTCATGCTGCATTATTTTTAATGAGTCTCCATGTGCTTGGAGCAAATAAAAGGTTAAGTAAATCTTCTGTTTACTGTGCTGTGTTAACTAGTTCGCTAATCATTTCTGCTGCTGTCCAGCCTTGCTACGACGACAGTTGGTGCACCACCTCGTAGCCAACCACTCCTTACCATTTTGTTGTTGTTGTTGTTGGTTGTTTTTTGGGGAAGGAGACCAGACAGCGTGGTCATCGGTCTCATCGGATTAGGGAAGGATGGGGAAGGAAGTCGGCCGTGCCCTTTCAGAGGAACCATCCCGGCATTTGCATGGAGTGATTTAGGGAAATCACGGAAAACCTGAATCAGGATGGCCGGACGCGGGATTGAACCGTCGTCCTCCCGAATGCGAGTCCAGTGTCTAACCACTGCGCCACCTCGCTCGGTCTTTACCATTTTGTATGAAGTTGTACGCAACAGTTTCCAGAGCCTGTTTCTGATTGAAAGTAGTGTATCTGTGCGTCCCTATGTAATTCGTCGATTTAATGTGGAACTGACCGCTAGATGTCACGAGAAGTGGACCCTCCAGTACAAATGAGGCCAGGAGTGTTTTGTTGTCAGCAATGGCGTGAAAGTAATGGAAGACCGAAAGGAAAGAATGACTTCCAACCCTACAGGGCATTGCAACGGTGAGAGTTGAAAATTTGTGCTGGAGTGGGACTCCTCTACTTTACAATAGTGGCCGTAACCGCCTAGGCCATCAATACAAGCTTTCTACTTCGTCACACCCAAATTCCCACTCGCCGCCCGCAATGGTCCCCCCCCCTCCCTCCCCCCACTCCCCCGCCCCCGTTGACGACCACTCACCACTCACAGATTTCTGATTCCCATAGGAATTCGGAGTTTGGTTTTGGCACCATAGCTGCTTGATGAAAAAGGGAAAAAGGTTTCAGGGCAGAATGGTTCAAATGGCTCTGAGCACTATGGGACTCAACTGCTGAGGTCATTAGTCCCCTAGAACTTAGAACTAGTTAAACCTAACTAACCTAAGGACATCACAAACATCCATGCCCGAGGCAGGATTCGAACCTGCGACAGTAGCGGTCTTGCGGTTCCAGACTGCAGCGCCTTTAACCGCACGGCCACTTCGGCCGGCTTTCAGGGCAGACAAACGCAGTCAAAGTCTGAGTCCGTACGAGAATCAGAAATTTGCGAGTAGGGGGTTAAGGGTGGCGGAGGGGGCGGGGGGGGGGGTCATTGCAGTGCGACAAGGGGGAAGTTGGAAATTTCGGTCTGATGGAAAGCGTATATGGATGGCCAAGGCATTTAAGGCAGCAGATCTAGGAAGTGGAACATCCGGTTTTGAGTCCTAATTCAGCACAAATTTGTCAACTCTCGCTGTTGCCTCATCTTCTGGGAGGCTGAAAGCCATAATTTCCTTCCTTTCTCCTTCCCATACCGTTTCCTTTCCATTCATTTTACCCTAATAATTCATGTCATCGTTCCAGCTGCTTCATCGTGAGTGGTGTCTGTTCTGCTGGACATGTCTGACACGACAGATACCGTTCATATCTATAGCAGTGAAGCAAAAACAGCAGAATGAAACTTCCTGGCAGATTAAAACTGTGTGCCGGACCGAGACTCGAACTCGGGGCCTTTGCGTTTCTCGGGCAAGTGCTCTACCAACTGAGCTACCCAAGCACGACTCACGCCCCGTCCTTACAGCTTTAATTCCGCCAATACCTCGTCTCCTACGTTCCAAACTTCACAGAAGTTCTTCTGCGAACCTTGCAGAACTAGCACTCCTGGAAGAAAGGATATTGCGGAGATATGGCTCAGGCACAGCCTGGGGGATGTTTCTAGAATAAAATTTCACTCTACAGCGGAGTGTGCGCTGATATGAAACTTCCTGGCAGATGAAAACTGTGTGCCAGACCGAGACTTGAACTCGGGACCTTTGCCTTTCGCGGGCAAATGCTCTACTAACTGAGCTACCCATGCACGACTCACGGCCCGTCCTCGCAGCTTTAATTCCGCCAGTACCTCGTCTCCTATCTTCCAAACTTCACAGAAGCTCTCCTGCGAACCTTCATTCTAGAAACATACCCCAGGCTGTGGCTAAGCCATGTTTCCGCAATATCCTTTCTTCTAGTTCTGCAAGACAATTTCATTCTAGAAACTCCAGAATGGTTCAGTCAAGAGAGTTTAGTGGTTTCGAGCGTGTACTTGTCATTGGATGTCACCAAAGTGACAAATCCATCAGAAACATCTGAACTCCTTCAGAGCTACACGAGTCAACTGTTGGTGATGTGTCTCAAGAAGAAACGCGAAGGATCAACCATAGATAAATAAAGCCCAGACAGAGCTCATGTTGAAACGCACAGAGAGCACCGAGCATTGCGGTGTGTGGTACTAAAATGTCGCATGAAATCAGCGGAAGGAATCACTAGTGAGTTCTAAAATGCTACCAGTAGTTCAGCTAGCGCAGTGACCGCGAGTAGGGACTTATAATGGATGGGGTACAATGGCCGTCATCGGCCACATATTTCTGTAAGCGGTGTCAAGCGACCCTTGAGTTGGAGCAACGAACGATGCCACTGGAGAGTGGATTAGTGGAAACGCATGATTTAGGATGATGAGTCACGCTATACCCTGTGGCAAAGCGATGAAGGGTTTACGTTCCGCGAATGCTCGGACAACGTTACATGCTGTTATGAGCAGTCTCAACAGTGAAGTACGGAGGAGGAAGTGTTACAGTTTGGGGGCGTTTGTTGTGGTTAGGATGTGATGCCCTCATTGCCTTTAAGAGAACGCTTAAATGAAAAAGGATACAAAAACATTTAGAGCCTTATGTAGAGTAGAGGAGCAGTTCGAAGACGATGCGTGTTTGTATCAGCATGACAATGCACTCTGTCATAAAGCAGGATCTGTAAAGTAATGGACCATGGTCCATAACATACCTCATCTGACTTGTCCGAAGTCCTGACTTGCACCCAGTGATACCCATTTGTGATGAGTTAGTACATCGATTTGGCTACAGACACCGATGTTCAGCACCACTACCTTCTCTGGTTTCGGCTCTTGCGGAAGAATGGACTACTGTTTCTCTACAGACATTAGGCACAGTGTGTACATACCCTATATTAACGTCCACTGATTGGTGCAGGATACTTTTAATCAGGTAATGCGTACACCTACATCCTGGAACAAACTGAAAATCTAACCCCCCTCCCCTCCGTGTTAACGCAGTACCCCGCTAGAGGAGCTAAGACAAGCCGGGATATTAACAATTTAGCCTCATACTCCGTTTCTGAATTCTTCTTCCCTCCCCCCCCCCTCCCTCCCACCGACACCTTTTTAAAAGATAGTGCGACAAAATTCTGGTCACTGTTTAACAGGAATATACGTCAAGTAGACAAAATACGATATACAGGCTGTTTCAAAAAGAATAAACGTATTTCGAATGCATATATTTACTAAACCTTAAGACATACGAATACGAAACTTTACACATATATTTACGAACCTCTCAAGATCAGATTACAAATGTTCAATACGTACTGCATCAGTGATACGAACAATATCACATCGATACTCAAATTCCTCCCTTACGCGGGCAAGCATATCCTTCGTCACTGATATTATGGCAGTACGGATCCGGTTCTTCAGCTCTTACGGGTTCTGTGGGAGTAGTGGTACATAAACGTTGTCTTTAACGAAACCCCACAGGAAGAAGTCAGAGCGTGTCAAATCCAGTGACGGTGGAGCCCAGCTGACACACGCTAGTCGCCAGGTCCTTGACGACCAATCCAACGGTTCGGTAGAGTTTCATTCAGATATTCACGCACTTGGCGACTCCGGTGAGGGAATGCCCCGTCTTGTTGAAAAATGAAGTTGTCTTCGTGCAGCCACGGAAACAACTAGTTTTGTAACATAATGCTGACCGTTAACCGTGTTTTCATTAAAGAAGAATGGACTGTCAACAGATGATCGGGATATCGCACAAAAACACATTGACTTTGGGTGAATCTCGTACATGTTCAGTGGCTGCTTGTGGGTTCTGTAGGCCCCAAATTCGAACATTGTGTTTGTTTACCTGACCACTAACATGGAAAGTCGCTTCATCACTTAACACGATACGTTGTGCGAAAGTGTTATCATTGTCAATAGCATCAAGAATCTCGTTACAAAATGTCACACGTTTGCATTTGTCATCAGGACTCAGAACTTGTAACAGCTGTAACTTGCACGGCTTCATAACCAACCGACGTCTCAAAACACGCCAAGTTGTTGTTGTAGGCAGTTGTAGCTCCCGGCTGGCAAGACGAGTTGATTTTGAAGGACTACGTTCAAAAGCAGTTTGAATTCGAACAACATTTTCTTCCGGAACGCATGGGCTGCCAGGACTCTTTCCTTTACATGCACATCCTATATCTAGAAACTCTCGATACCATCTGCGAATGTTCCACCCATTCGGAGTATCAATTTGGCACCTCAACCTGAAACGTCTTTGCACAGTGATCACGGAATTACTCTCCACCACTGCTGTGGCCTGCACTGAGGTTGACCACTCACCCGTGGTCGAGTAGGAGATCCTTCCAAAGTCTGGCAGGCAGCGAAAATCTTTCCGAGGGGCCGATCGTAGGGCATCCCCGGTTCGTTTGACGAACAGGTTTCGGGTGTTATCTGTGGCTGACGATGTCTCTGTGCCGGATGCAGTCGTCTACCCTGTTCCGGAGGAAGGTTATCGTCTCACAATGTCTGGGCACTCACGGAGGGTAGTTGGGAGCTCCAAGGTTAGGCGCGTAATAGCCGGCCGGTGTGGCCGAGCGGCTCTAGGCGTCTCAGTCCGGAACCACGTTGCTGCTACGGTCGCAGGTTCGAATCCTGCCTCGGGCATTGATGTGTGTGTTGTCCTTATGTTAGTTAGGTTTAAGTAGTTCTAAGTCTAGGGGACTGATGACCTCATATGTTAAGTTCCATAGTGCTCAGAGCCATTTGAACCATTTTTTTGAGGCGTGTAATGGGACCCCTTAGGCTGCCAAAGAGGGGAAGGAATCCAGTGCGCACTCCGTGTGCATACCCGGGAGACTCATTCCGGTTGTGGAAATGCTGCTTCCGGATGCCATGAAGAGTACAGGGTTCAGCCAACTGCAGTGGTGGCTCATGTCGGTACCAATGACGTATGTCGCTTTGAATCGGAGGAGATTCTCTCTGGTTTTGGGCGGCTAGCGGAAATAGTAAAGACTGCCAGTCTTGCTTCCGAGATTAAGGCGGAGCTCACCATCTGCAGCATCGTCGATAGAACCGACTGTGGTCCTTTGGTGCAGAGACGAGTGGAGAGTCTGAATCAGAGGGTCAGGCGGTTCTGTGACCGTGTAGGCTGCATATTCCTTGACTTGCCCCATCGGGTGGTGGGTTTCCGGGTTCCGCTTAATAGGTTAAGAGTCCACTACACACAGGAAGCTGCTATACGGGTAGCGGGGGCTGTGTGGAAGGGACTGGGCGGTTTTTTAGGTTAGAGGACTTCAGGGAACCACAGAAAGGGCGTCCGTCTAAAAGGGGGGAGGGAAAACAGTAAGTTAGTTGTAGAAACGATCGGTATTGTAGTTGTAAATTGTCGCAGCTGTGTTGGGAAAGAACCAGAGCTCCAAGCTCTAATAGAGAAAGCACTGAAGCCCAAATAGTTATAGGTACAGAAAGCTGGCTAAAGCCGGAAATATGCTCAGCAATAATTTTTTCTAATTATCTACCAGTGTTCAGAAAGGCTAGATAAATACAATTGATGGTGGAGTATTTATTGCTATCAGAAGTAGTTTGCCTTGTAGTGAAATTGAAGTTGACAGTTCCTGCGAAATAGTATAGGTAGAGGTTATACTTGACAATCGGACTAAACTACTAATTGGGTCGTTTTGCCGACCCCCCGACTGAGAAAATACAGTTGCTGAACAGTTCAAAGAAAACTTGAGTCTCATTTCAAATAGGTACCCCACTCATACAATTGTTGTCGGTGTTGACTTAAATCTACCCTCGATATGCTGGAAAAATTATACCTTTAAAGCCGGCGGCAGGCATAAAACGTCATCCGAAATTATACTGAATTCTTTTCCAGAAAATTATTTTGAACAATTAGTTCATGGGCCCACTCGAAGCGTAAATGGTTGCGAATGCTTACTTGACCTCTCAGTAACAAATAATCCTGGACAAAT
The DNA here is from genome assembly GCF_023864345.2 of Schistocerca serialis cubense. Taxonomy (NCBI): domain Eukaryota; kingdom Metazoa; phylum Arthropoda; class Insecta; order Orthoptera; family Acrididae; genus Schistocerca; species Schistocerca serialis. The sequence goes on along the minus strand of NC_064646.1, from coordinate 184,778,142 downwards.
AGCGAGTATCGTGACGAATACAGGGATTAACGACCACAAGGCAGTAGCTGCTAAGCTGAATACCGTAACTCCTACAACCAGCAAAATCATCAAAAAGAAACGCAAAGTATATTTATTTTAAAAAAGCTGATAAAAATGCTTTTAACTCCTTTTTAAGAGACGGTCTCCACTCCTTCCGATCTGATCATGTAAGAGTAAAAAAGTTGTGGAATGATTTCAAAGAAATAGTATCGACAGCAATTGAGAGATATATACTACATAAATTGCTTGGGTAGTTGCCTGCTGTTCACCTAGTGGGATGAGTAAAACCGCGTAAAAACCATATCCAGGATGGTCGGTGATCGCAGGCGATCCAAAGCCGGTGTACCTCTCAGCCTCGGAAGCGGCACTTAAACATGCACGGCTATCTGTGTGGATAGAGAAAGATTTCACGGGTCTAATCGATTTTACTAACTTTTCTTTTTCTACTTTGATGTCTCCCTTTGTTTCAGGAACAAGGGATTCCTCCTCGTCGGATACCCCTGGGCAATACCCCCAGTACGAGTAACTAAAATTCGGATGTTGCAAACCAGCGCTTCATATTTGGCTCTGGTTCGAGTCACATGAAGTTCCTTTGTATTGACCGTCGAATCTATGAAAGCATTGTTAGGAGGCAGATAACTATTTGTGAGAAGCAAGAATACGAATGTCATTACAGCTCGTTTCACTCGCTGCAATTTGAGCTGTACTCTTAGGTTTCTCCTTAAGCATATCCTCGAAAAATGCGACATATTACTACTCGTTTCCACTTGCAGAGATTTGTGCTGTACCCTCAAATTCCCTCGCGAAGTATTCGGAAAAACGATAAAATATTTATGACAGTCAACAGTACAAATGTCTTCGCCGGTCGTTCCACTTGCGAGAGTTTCATCTTTCGTTTTTTAATCGGACCCAGCTCACAAAATCGAAGAAATTCCTTCTTGCGGGAGCATACTCTTGTATATAAATAACATCAGATATTATAGAAGATAATTCTATTACATAAATGAGACAGAACCAGAATCCGTAACGAACGTTAAGGTGGGAAATAAAATATTAACACGTTGAGGACGCTAACCTACTTCCTTCAATTAAAAGATCATGCCAATCACATAAAATTCTGAGCATTACTATCGTATATCTTAGACATTTCCAAAGGCTTTTACTGTTGATATGTCGTTAACTGGCATTTAATTGCAAGAAATCGTATTGAAACGTCCCCCCTTAGAAAAATTTATGAATGAATGTGCTGATAAACCTCTTACATTATTTGATTTTCAAACAGCTGAGCAGAGCTGAACGTACTCAGACATTTCGCTCTTTACCTATTCTGATCAACACTAAACTGACACAGAATATTTTTAGCGCAACGCAGTCTGACTTTCAAAAATCCCTACAAAAGAATGGCCCTGACTAACAATAACCTATACCTTTCATGAATCACTTACCTCACAAAAATCGTTACTCGAACTACTGCAATACAGCGAGTGCGACTACTGCCAGCTAAATAAAGGATTCAAACTACTGAAGGCACCAACTACTGATAGGCATAGTCAGCAAATGAAAGATTCTGATAGAGAACAAACAATGTATTTACCTTAATATTGTTCAAAAGTCATAATATATATATCAGTTCATGACAGTCTTACAAATTTACTCTCTCTGATGGACACACGTCCAGATCATCCGCTCTCAAAACTCTGCCATCTCTCTCCCCACATTCACCACTGCTGGCGGCTCACCTCCAACTGCACAACGCTACGCGCTGTTCAGATCCAACTGCCCAACACTACAATGGCGAATATTCCAACAATGCCAACCAGCCACAGACTGTACTCAGCACAGCCAGCCATCATATAGAGCGCTAGATGACGTAACCAACATGAAAACCTAAACAGCCTACTTACAGTATCTACGGTGATGTTTTTCATAAATATTTAATGTACCATAGCCTTGAACACGCAACTTACACCACAGATACAACGAAATACGAGTACAGTGAAATTGGTTGAATTAAAATTTGTACCAAGGCTGGGCTTCGAACCCAGGTCTTCTGTTCACTGGGGTGACACACTAATCACTACTAATTCCACCCTGGTACAGCGGCTGTGCACCATCATACAGACCACTCTAGTACCCCTCCCTCAGCAGTTCAAATTCCCATTCACGCCTCAGCCCACTTTGCATTCCCCTTGGACTTGAACGGCATTGCAGAATCTCTCCAACTGTACTGGAATAGCAATTCAGCAGCAAATGAAACGGGGAATCCGGTCTGAAACCAAGGCGTAGGTGGTCTGATCAAATGAAACTACATGGTTTCAGCGACACTTTCAACTCTGAAACATCTATAATATATGTATATAGGGTACACATTAAGTCCGGGAACACTTTCAATTATTTATTGCACAAGAACAAAACATTGTACAGATATCATACATATTTCATTTTGAAGAGAAACCCTGAAGGTTTGTTTTTCTCATTGATACCGCAACAGCGTAGTCTGGTAATCTTCCGATAGTCAGCGTTAGTCGCAAACATGGCGAATTCAGGTGCGGAGCGAGCTTTCTGTGTGTTGGCGTTCGACAAAAACAAGTGTGCAACAGCTGTTCAACGGATGTTTATAACCAATTACGGTAAGAAACCACCGACAAGGAAGGACATTTACCACTGGCGCAACAAATTCGTTACGATGGATTGCCTTGCCCTGCAAAGAGAAGCGGACGTCCCATTGTGAGTGAAGTGAATGTGGTGCGCGTACGAGAGACATTCGTAAGGAGTCCAAAGAAATCGATGCGACATGCATCCTGTGAACTCGAAATAGCTCCAATGACAGTGTGGAAAGTCGTGCGACTGAAGCTGTCTATAAAACCATTCAAATTGGAGACAGTGCAGAAGCTCAATGAAGACGACAAAGACAAGCGTTTTGAGTTTTGTTCGCAGCAGCACCAAATGAATGACGATGGGGATAGCATTGCTGATAGCTTAATTTTTAGCGACGAAGCCACTTTTCACACTAATGGGAAAGTGAGCAGGCATAATTGTCGAATCTGGGATACAAAGCATCCACACGAATGCATTAAACTTGAGCCTGATTCACCAAAGGTAAACGTTTTTTGTGCCTTGTCACTTCGAAAACTGTATGGACCATCCTTCTTCGCAGAGAGCACTGTCGCTGGATATTCCTACTTGAACATGTTGCAGCAATGGCTGATGCCTCAAATGCAGTCGGGCCCTCCGTTCGTCTTTCAGGAGGATGGGGCTCCACCCCATTTCCATCGTGAAGTTCTTGGGTAACGGAACACGGAGCTGCAGCATCGATGGATCGGCCGTGCTACGTAAGGGGACAGCTGTTTCATGAAATGACCTCCCCAATCACCAGATCTCACTCCGTGTGACTTTTTTCTGTGGGGACACAGTAAAGATCTGATGTATGTACCGCCTCTACCACGTGATGTAGCAGAGCTCCGGGAGAGAATACAGGAAGCGACTGCCTCAGTCGACGATGCCTTGCTGGGACGGCTATGGAAAGAATTCTATTATCGTATTGACGTCTGCCGTGTCTCTCATGGTTCGCATATCGAATGTCTGTAAAAAAACCTTTCAGAGTTTCTCGTCAAAATTCAATATGTATGACATCTGTACAATATTTAGTTCTTGTGCAATAAATAATTGAAAGTGTTCCCGCTCATTATGTACACCCTTATACATACATCATAGATCCAGAATGAGATTTTCACTCTGCAGCGGAGTGTGCGCTGATATGAAACTCCTTATCAGATTAAAATTATGTGCCTGACCGAGACTCGAACAGGTCCCGAGTTCGCGTCTCGGTCTGGCACACAGTTTTAATCTGCCAGTAATTTTTACATCATAGATGTTTGAGAGTTAAGAATGTCTCTGAAACCAATTAGTTTCATGTGCATTTTCAACTTCTCGCGGCGTAATGAATAGTCCATTAAATTTCGGGGATGCAGCCGCGCAAATAAAATTTAATGGCTCATATAGTTTCATTTGGTTAGACCACCTACGCCTGGGGTTCAGACAGGATCCCCCGTTTCATTCGCAGACTAAAGCAATCAATGAAATTTTGTACCAAGGACTGGCTTTGAATCAGGGTCTCATGCTCAAAAGACAGATGCACTAATCACTACAGTACTCTGGCACAGTGACTTTGCACAATTGCATGGCCTACCACTAGCGCATTTGAGTAGACAGCAGGAGACCTAGGTTCGAATTGCAGACTTGGCACACATTTTCATTTATGCCTGGGTTCAGGCAGAATTCTTTGTTTCTCTCAAGGTTAACGTGCTGTTCCAATAAGTTGGAAAGTTTCTGCAAGGCTTTTAGTGTTTAGGGAGAATACTAAGTGGGCTGAGGCATGAATGGAAATTGGATTGTGGAGGGATAGCTGCTACGGTAGTCAGTGGAGCTGTGCAGAGTCACCTTGCCAGGACGACGTAGTGGTTAGCACATATGACTAGTGAGCAAGAGACCCGAGTTCGAATCCCAGCATTGGTACAAATTTTCATTCGTTGCTTCAGTTTGTATGTATACAGGGTGCGTCAAAAAATGTATACACACTTTGCAGCGTCATAGAAAATAAATTTCCGTTCTACAATGTTAAATTTCTGGAAATGGAAAGCGTAAAGTCTAACTGGAAAAATACATGTACTTTGCAAATGTGATCAATGTTCAAACTGGCGGCCTTCAGCACCAATACATTTCTGAGTGCGAGTCACCACTGATTCCGTACATTGTACCAAAGTGTCCAATGAGATATCTGCGCACACCGCCTGAATCTCATTCCAAAGTGTGTCCAGGTTACGTGGTTTACGTTTGTACACCTCATCTTTGCCCCATAAGAAGAAATCCACCGGCGTGAGGTCTGGAGAGCGTGCAGGAAACTCGATTGGTCCCCTGCGTCCCATCCACTGGCCTGGCACATTGTGATCCAGGTATGCTCGTACGTCCCTATGATAGTGCGACGGGGCGCCATCTTATTGGAAATAAAACTCATCATTACCGTATAATGCACGAATGGCAGGGAATATGAAGTCAGCAAGCATTGTTAGGTGCGTTTCTCCAGTAACAGTACCTTCAAAGCGGAAAGGCCCAATGAGTCCCCTTGGAGACAAATCACACCACACATTTACCCCAGGCAAATTCACAGCCTTTTCAGCTGTAATGTGAGGATTATCTTCAGCCCAGTACACACAATTGTGCCGATTGACAGTTCCATTGAGTTTAAATTGGCCTTCATCCGACCAAATTATGCTACCCATAAATCCCGGTTCACGTCTCACCATCTCCTGAACCCATTCAGAAAATTCTAACCTTCGATCTGGATCGTCGTCACTTAAGTGTTGCACTAGCCTTGGAATGTACACACGGAACCTGCCTTTCTTCAGAGTGCATAGCACACTACTAGCACTTACATTACTCTCACGTGCCGCTTGCCTTGAAGATTGTTGAGGCGAACGCTGAGACAGTTCCAAGACCGCAGTTGTGGAATCATCACTTGTAGCTGTACGAGGTCCCCTGGTCGACCTTTATGCACATCACACACTGTTCCATGAATTTCGAATTTGTCTCGTAGGCGTGTAATTGTTAACCTCGAAGGTGTTTCTGTACCATACTCACTTCTCCACTGTCTTCGAACCGCAGCTACATTCTCAAACTTCCAGTACCACTTAATTATCTGCTTCCGCGCTTCAAAGCTCAAACGCACGTCCGCCACGTTGCAATTACTTCCTTGTCACTGCTGCCACCTCTTGAAGAAACATAACATTACTTTCTCACAGATATTTAACCTTGTAGAACGGGAGATAAACAGTCTATGACAATTCAAAGCCTGTATACATCTTTTTGACGCACCCCGTTGATGTTTAAGAGTTGAAAAGCTCTCTGGAATCATGTAGTTTCATTTGACGATGAAAGCCGGCCGGAGTGGCCGAGCGGTTCTAGGCGCTTCAGTCTGGAACCGCGCGACCGCTACGGTCGCAGGTTCGAATCCTGCCTCGGGCATGGATGTGTGTGATGTCCTTAGGTTAGTTAGGTTTAAGTAGTTCTAAGTTCTAGGGGACTGATAACCTCAGATATTAAGTCCCATAGTGCTCAGAGCCATTTTTTGACGATGAAATACATGTTAACTGTGCATCTGTGTATGTTTCTGACACGAGACTAAACAAGTAAAAATAACGACCAAATTCAATATGTCATCTACAATGTAGCGAGCGAGGGACGCCACGTGATCCGATCTGAAAGCCGGTTGTAGTTTCCGCAATTTAGTTGCCTCATTCTAGTTACTGTACGCCCCTGCGTTAACTTCAGTGACTGTGTGCAGAGTGTGCGACGACGTCCCGAGCGCCGCTGGCGACCTCTGCGGACGGCGCCACGGGGTCGCCAGGGGGGAGCGGTGTTTGTCGGCGGCGTCTCTTACCTGCGGGATGAGCCAAGTCGAGCGGCTAAGACAGCCGGCCGGCCCCACAATGGCGCCGCCCGTGCTGATCCTGTTTGCGGCGGCGACCTCTCGCGACTGGCCCGCGCAATTGGATTAGGGCGGTGCGCGCCAACTGGCGGCTACCTGCCGAGTTAGGTGCGCCAATTAAACCTCCACCATGCACCAGCCACCAGCCACCAGGAGCCTCGCGTCGCAGCTGCGAGCCTTTGTGAGCTCCTAAACGTCGCCTCTGGCGCGGCCACGCCGGCGACGGAGGCTGTGGCGGCGGCGGCGGCGGCGGTAAAAAAAGAATCGGAGACAGCGAGGCGTGTAAAGGGAGAGAAAGAGCCACTCCGCCCTGGAGTAGTCGCCGCTCGAGAGCGAATATAGAGGTGTTCCCGGGGGACGACTCCGCGCTTGCCCCGGGTCGTCTCAAGCCGCTATTGTATAGCTGGAGATCCTCCTTGCGCAGTCTATTTGGGACCCTCGCTCCCTGCGGCTGGCGTCTGACGGGGGGGAGCTGACGCCGTCCTGCCAACCTTGGCGCTATTAATGGCACTTCTCTCACAGTTATCCCAGTTTCTTAAATTGGAACGCAGGACGTGGACTGATCTACATCACCGAGTGTGATGGTGAATTCTTAAGACACTGGAATTCTGGAGGAGTGGCGTTCAAATCGCCGTCTGGCTACCAGAATTGTAATAATCACTGCTTGCGCAAGTGCGAAGTAAGGATAAATGAAAACAGCGCCCAGTAAATTTGGCGCCGAGTATTCGTGGAAATCGCCTCCTCACTAACTTACCGTGAGTCCTCGTTTATCACTCTGTATCCCCTTAGTGGGGTGATGTTTCGGTTTTTCCGAGGCACTTAGACGCCAAATAAATATTCAACGGCTCAAGCATCCTGCTCCCGTAAGGAAAGCGCCACTAATGATCAGCATAAAGTCCTAAAGTCCTACGTTATGCCCACTTATATGCCGATATTGCACTGATTTTAATTCTTTTAGTGTTTAAACCCTGCTTTTCCTTCTTTTATGATGTACTAGCTAACAAACCCGGCATTGCCCCGATACTAATTTTTTCCAATTTTCTATTAGAAACCGAAACAAAAAATTGGACCCTGTTTGTAGCTAATATCGTAAGAATTTCATTTCATGTATTCTTGAAAATACCTTTGACATTATGAATCAGTCGTACAAAGAAATATGCATTTGTGCAAATGTACAAGTAAGGTATCCCCGCCACGCGGGGAAGCCGCGCGGTCTAGGCCGTCCTGTCACGGTTTGCGCGGATACCCTCGTCGGATGTTCGAGTCCTGCATCGGGCATGGGTGTGTGTTTTCCTTAGCGTTTCCTTAGTGTTTCCTTACTTTAAGTTACATTAGTAGTAGTGCGTAAGCCTAGGGACCGATGACCTCTGCAGTTTGGCCCCATAGGACCTTACCACAAATCCAAACCCACAGTATCATGGGAGATTATGTGTGCTGGGTGTAGCTGTTTCGCGTGTCTAAAGCAGTTTTGTAAACGTCTCTATGGCAACGCCTTTTCATAGCTCTGTAGACGGTTACAGTTTTAGCCTGCAGTCGTTTGCCCTTCGCTGTTGAAAGCTGTTCAAAGCGCTGTCAGGTGTCAGGGATTTCTTTAAGTTGGCTCGAATGCAGGAGTGTCTTAGTTATAAAGAATAAATGTATTAAAACTTCATACTTGATGCGGCTTTTGTTCACACGCGTCAGTGTTTATGACGTCATATCTCTTGAACTGTGGGTAGTACAGTTATATATTTGTGTAGGTACACTGAGCAGCATATGCGGATGCTGTCTGCGAAACATGTTGCGAACACAGTTAGTAGCAAAGAAGTAAGAAATTTATAAATTTATACGTCATGCATCAGTTTTTCATTAATCTCAGTGTCTATGACGTCATCTCTCCTGACCTATGTGTCGTACAACGATATACCTTTGTAGGTACGTTCAGCGTCTTATGTGGATACTGTCTGAAAAATATTTTGCGAATACAGTTAGTAGCAAGGAAGTACTAATTTAAATGTCGTGCCTGATGTGGCAGTTCTTCACGCATCTAACTGTTTATGACATCATATCTCCTGAACTACTATAGGTGGTTGGTTCTTGCGCCCCCAGAAATGGTTGTCTGACAGTAAGTGATGTTGTTGTGGTCTTCAGTCAGATGACTGGTTTGATGCAGCTCTCCATGCTACTCTATCCTGTGCAAGGTTCTTCATCTACCAGTACCCACTGCAACCTACATCCTTCTGAATCTGCTTAGTGTATTCATCTCTTGGTCTCCCTCTACGATCTTTACCTGCCGCGCTGCCCTCCAATACTAAATTGGTATTCCCTTGATGCCTCAGAATATGTGCTACCAACCGATCTCTTCTTCTAGTGAAGTTGTGCCACAAATTTCTGTTCTCCCCAATTCTATTCAATACCTCCTCATTAGTTATGTGATCTACCCATCTATTCTTCAGTATTCTTCTCTAGCACAACATTTCGAAAGCTTCTATTCTCTTTTTGTCCAAACTATTTATCGTCCACGTTTCACTTTCATACATGGTTACACTCCATACAAATACTTTCAGAAAAGGCTTCCTGACACTTACATCTATATTCGATGTTAACAAATTTCTCTTCGTCAGAAACACTTTCTTTGCCATTTTCTATCCTCTCTACTTCGACCATTATAAGTTATTTTGCTCCCCAAATAGCTAAACTCCTTTACTACTTTACGCGTCACATTTCCTAATCTAATTCCCTCAGCATCACCCGACTTAATTCGACTACATTCCTTTATCCTCGTTTTGCTTTTGTTAATGTTCATCTTATGTCCTCCTTTCAAGACACTGTCCATTCCGTTCAGCTGCTCTTCCAGGTCCTTTGCTGTCTCTGACAGAATTACAATGTCATCGGTGAACCTCAAAGTTTTAACTTCTTCTCCATGAACTTTAAGTACTACTCCGAGTTTTTCTTTTGTATCCCTTACTGCTTGTTCAATATACAGATTGAATAACATCGGGGATAGGCTACAACCATGTCTTACTTCCTTCCCAACCACTGATTCCCTTTAATGCCTCTCGACTCTTATAACTGCCATCTGGTTTCTGTACAAATTGTAAATAGCCTTTCGCTCCCTATATTTTACCCCTGCCACCCTCAGAATTTGAAAGAGAGTATTCCAGTTAACATTGTCAAAAGCTTTCTCTAAGTCTACAAATACTAGAAACGTTGGTTTGCCTTTACTTAATCTATTTTCTAAGATAAGTCGTAGGGTCAGTATTGCCTCACGTGTTCCAACGTTTCTACGGAATCCAAACTGATCTTCCCCGAGGGCGGCTTCTACCAGTAAGTGATACGTGTTCCAATTTTTGTTGAAATCGTTTCCGTGGTCTGGAAGGAGATGTAGAACGTAACTACATACATACACACACATACTTCCTTTTTTATAATGTGTGTGGATACTCTGCCCATGAAAAACCGTGTTTAGAACTGTCGCCTTAAAATTCTGTTTGCTTTGCATTACGTAAGTTATGATGTGATGTATACTTCTTTTACAAAATATCTTACTGAACGTATAATTTTATAATGCTCATATACCTCGCACTTGGTTATGGTGAAAATAATATGCAATATTACACAGTCCAGTCAGGATAATCTGGTAACCTGCAAAAGCCTGAATAAACAAAATGATCGCTAATTTCAGTTTCTAAGCTGACGTTGTTGATAAGTTTCGGCCTATTTGTAGCTAAATGGTCTAAGATATTTCCAATTTGTGCGGGCTGCCGAACTAGGTACTTAAGGCTGTTTTAGAAGAACGTGTCCAAAATTACTGCTGTCGGTACATCCTGCAAGCAAACTATAGACATCCCAGACTGTACTTGGGGGGTTAAAGTCGCCTCCGACAAGTAATGCATGATCAGGGTATTTAAGCGCTACTAACCGTTGATATTCTTGGAATGATCCTAGAACTGTCACAGCAGGATCGGGTGGCCGGTAAAAACATCCACAATTAGCTTTGTTTCACCTAGACCTGCTATACGCTACCAGATAACTTCATTGTCACACTCAACTTCGACTTCAATAGGGACAATATTTTTGTCAACTGGAATGAACATTCCCCCTCCTATGGCCTCTGATCTGTCTTCCATGATTCTCTAAATATCTCTGAGCTTTCCACTTCGGGTTTCAGCCAGTTCTCGGTCCCGAGAATACTTTGAAGGCGAGAACTTTTCTAGAGGGCAGTAAATTCTGGATCTTAGTTATGAATACTTCTAATATTTACTGGTAAAATTTTGACAGTCAAAATTTCTTCACTTCGAACTCGGTAAGACTTCCCACGCTGCGTATCGACTGGCGAGTACTCATCAGAGTACCTCAAACTACAGCCTAGCCTAAAAAACCTCATGTGCACTCTACAAGTTCTCTTCTACCCGAGTAGCTGCCTCCTTGTCCGCCACCGTTAGCTGAAAGGTCAGCGCGACAGAATGTCAATCCTAAGGGACCGGGTTCGATTCCCGGCTGGGTCGGGGATTTTTTCCGCTCAGGGACTGGGTGTTGTGTTGTCCTGATCATCGTCATTTCATCCCCATCGACGCGCAAGTCGCCGAAGTGGCGTCAACTCGATAGACTTGCACCCGGCGAACAGTCTACCGGACGGGAGGCCCTAGTCACACATTTATTTAGCTGCTTCCTTTGTGTAGTGCATCACTGACCTGTCAAAAATACTCAACCGATAACGGAAGTCTAGAAATCTGCAGCCGAGACCGTCACAGAGTCAATGAATCATTTGGTTGAGAACCACTACTCGGCTCCCAACCAAAGGACCCTGATCAGCACGAAATGCCGCGAGACGTGCAGGAAGAGAGTCAATGATGTTGTGGAATGTACCGACAGGGATGTGGAGCCATGCAGACTCCACATACGTGGCCACCGGCGCTAGGTTTCTCGGTTAAGTATTCACGGCTTTAAGAGCCCGATCGAGGTGGTCCCGCATTGTCTCGATTGGGTTTAAATACGTGGAGTTTGATGGCCGAAGCTAAGCACTGTCGGAGGTGGCCGGCACTTGGATGGGTGACCGTCAGGGCCGCTATGCGTTATTACCGTTTTTCGGGGTGCACTCAGCCTCGTGAAGCCAACTGAGGAGCTACTCAACCGAATAGTAGCGGTTCCGGTCACAGAAAACCATCGTAACGTCCGGGTGAGCGGTGTGCTGACCACACGCCCCTCCTATCCGCATCCTCAGCTGAGGATGACACGGCGGTCGGATGCTCCCGATGGGCCACTTGTGGCCTGAAGACGGAGTGCTTGGTGCTTAGTTTGATGGCCAGAGGAGTACGGTAAACTCATCCTGGTGTGTGTCGAAACGTGCATGTTGAATGCGAACTGTGTGATACGTGGCATTGTTCTGCTGGAAGCTGCAATCGTGGGGGAGGAGATGGTCCCCAAGGATACATCCATACTTGTGTTGCACCATTGTGGCCTACAGAATGACTAGATCACCCAGGGAGTGGCACGGAAACATTCCCCAGACCATAACTGTTGCAGGGTGTTTGCTTTCAAATGTTTCATGTCATCCGTCTGATGGAGCATAACACGCGATTCATTAGAAAAGGACGCCTGTCAGCACTCAGCAGACGTCCAGTTGCGATACTGGCGTGCAATTTCCTGCCTCAGTCGCCGATGAATAGCAGTCAGCATGGGTGCATGAACCAGGCGCCTGCTGCGGCGGTCCAAACGCTGCAACATTCGCTGAACGGTTGTCGAGAAGAGAAGGTTGGTAAACCCTCGTTTCATCTTGTCGGTCAGCTGCTGAACTGTTACAGGTCTATTCGCCCATATACGCATTTCCGCTTCCGTCCTTCACCCCTGTCATCTATGGCCCTTGGTGCGCCACAGTTGCCTCTGCGCCGGTTTTAGGGTAGCGCTATTTTACCTTGCAAGGTACGCTTTAACCACGATGGCTCGTGAACAGTTTACAAATCTGTTTCCACACTTGACCGGAAAGCCAGTGATGATGCTCTTTTGGACGTCAGATAAGTGGCACAGTTTCCGCATTACGACAGCGGCTGCCCTGTCTTCGGCCTCCCCCCAACACGCTTTCTATACCTTCCAGTGCTAGTGCTGCCACTTGCTGTCTTTAAATTGTTATTCCACATTGAAGTCAAACATATGCAGTGGTCACAATTACGTGACTGGACAATGTATAAATAGCGTTTTTAACTGACATTATACAGGATGCGTTCATTAAGTGCTAGGGGTGGCAGAAGAAGCTATGTACGTTAAATGTACCAAATGCCGATTCATGTGTATGGATTATTTCCGTTCGTGTTTATTTTAAAGTATACTTTTCCAAGTAGAAAATAAACTATTTTACAAAAAAATGATTCAAAGGGCTCTGAGCCCATCTGAGATCATCAGTCCCCTAGAACATAGAACTACTGAAACCTAACTAACCTAAGGACAGCACACACATCCATGTCCGAGGCAGGATTCCAACCTGTGATCGTAGCAGTAGCGTGGTTCTGGACTGAAGCGCCTAGAACCGCTCGGCCACTGCGGCCGGATAACTATTTTACAATTCCGTGTTAGTAATATGTTTTTATATTTTGATTGTAGTTTCTGAACACCCGATCACAAGTAAGAAGATTTTGCGTCTAACAAAACAGAAAATAAATTATGACCATAAATAAGTTATACACAACTGCAACCAGTCACTTTTTTTCAATAATAATGCTTTATTACATGAACCGGTTTTGGAAACCTTTCAGGTTCATCTTCAGATGATTTCGGGAGGATCCGGGAAGTTACATCATTACTGGTAGTAGCATAATGCTGGGTGCTGGTTCTATGGCAGAAAGATGGGTCACACTTTAATGTATCGCCATGACTATAGACTCTCTGTCGATATGGATGTAAATTTAGTTTTTACTTACTGCGACAGTATAGGCGGCTTTTTTTCGTATCTGTCTGCCTCCATTTTGATGTCCAGAACACTTTCACACTTCTGGACATCAAAATGGAGGCAGACAGATACGAAAAAAGCCGCCTATACTGTCGCAGTAAGTAAAAACTAAATTTACATCCATATCGACAGATAGTCTATAGTCATGGCGATACATTAAAGTGTGACCCATCTTTCTGCCATAGAACCAGCACCCAGCATTATGCTACTATCAGTAATGATGTAACTTCCCGGATCCTCCCGAAATCATCTGAAGATGAACCTGAAAGGGTTCGAAAACCGGTTCATGTAATAAAGCATTATTATTGAAAAAAAGTGACTGGTTGCAGTTGTGTATAACTTATTTACATTCAATATACAGTCACGGTTCTAAAATATCCGTGATGGATAAGCATAAAATTATGAATACTTTCGACTGTAAAAGGCTTACGGAATGTTTCACTTAACCCAGCTGTGGAAACATGTTCGTTATCCCTAAACGGTGCCAGAGGCTGTCAAAAGGTGCTCGATGCCGTCTTCCAAAATATTGAGTGCTGAAGTCCGAATGTAAGCGATGCTGAAATTCACATTTGTCTGTAGGTGCACCAGCCAACGAGTCCTGTTGGTCTGCCCCGCACAACATTTTATATAAGACCATAACAGATATAATGGACACGCAAAGACCTTTGCAGTGTCATTTCTGCTGGGTTTTTGTAATCCCCGGTCGCGGAACTCGCGTCCCCGAGCGCGTAATTAGCATATATTTGCAGTTCCATCCCCGGAGAGCGGGTGGACCAGCAGAATGCATTACGCCCTCGCGTCCATCACCCTCATTAATCTGAGAGGTCCTCGACGGCAATTTATGGCGGCCTACGCCCCGTCACGCGGCAGCTCACAGGCCGAGAGCTGCCCATTGTTCGCCCAGAATTTCAAAAGCTCGCAAGTCGCTTTCCATCATCCCTCCGGCACATTCTTGTGATGACGTTCCTGTCAACCGTTTCTACCACGTAAAAATAGTGGGGACAGCGCGACGCGACGGACACAAAATACTCCCTAGCATGGATACTTACTTCTTCCTATGGCGCTCACTTAAAAACGGGTCCGTTTTTGACGATAAGAATTTATTTAATGTTGACGTGAACGAACAGGCCTGAGGAGCAGAATCAGCTGTTCGAGGGTTCGAATGTACTTCAACGATTTTCCATTCGAAAGGAAGGTTATTGTTTAACTTTGTGTCGATGACCAAATCATTAGTGACTGAGCACAAGTTACGACTGGATGAAGAGGGGAAAATAACATGGACGTGATCTTTCAAAACGAACGCATATAAATAAATTCCATCATATTTTGTGGAGGTTGGCCGGCAGCTCATGCTGAGAGGTTCTAGGAGCTTCAGTCCGGACCCGCGCTGCTGCTACGGTCGCAGGTTCGAATCCTGCCTCGGGCATGAATGTGTGTGATGTCAGGTTAGTTAGGTTTAAGTAGTTCTATTTCTAGGGGACTGATGACCTCAGATGTTAAGTCCCATAGTTCTCAGAGCTATTTGAATTTGTGGAGATCGTGCCCCATAATTTCAGAGGAAAAGTCAGAACCATCAAATCTGCTGATAAATAAATCTTTACTGAACTACAGGTTTCGATCATTTTTTCATTATCAATTACAATAAAATTATATACCACAGCTTAAATAACAATGGTCCGACTGTGGAATCATATACACTGACGGGGGAAAAATCGCAAAATTTATGCGACATAAGCGAAAGGTGGTAAGTGTGTTTCTACTTCCGAAAGATGATGTCTATTCAGATTTCGCCCCAGTAGTATTAGAGTGGCGTTAGTACCTCCTCTATAAGAAAGCAAATCACGTTTGTTTTAAATAGGCACTGGAACGGTTGTGAGCTTTAGTTACTTTTGAGATTTGACGCGGTTAGTCGGTGTTACTCACGAATGCCTTTAAGGCGACAAAGAAGCCATTTTCCACAACTCAATGAGTTTGAACGAGATCGCGTAGCAGGGCTATCAGAAGCTAGATATTCCTTCTACGATACTGCAGCAATGCTTGGCACGAATGTAGCCATTGTGCATAATAGCTGTCAGCAGAGGTCACGGGAAGGTAAGATCACAAGAAGACCGCGATCTGGATGGCCACGTCGCACTACCGAGAAGGAAGACCATCGCGTTCGGCCTATGGCTCTGGCGCATCGTACCGCATCTGCAGCAGCAATCTGCGCAGCAGTTGGCACCACAGTGACACAAATCGGTGCTAAAAATTGGTTACTTTAAGGACATCTGCGGAAAAAAATACGTGGGTCAACATTTGCAAAACTCTTAATTCCTCTCTCTCAGACCCCACCCTATGGGGAGAGAGGGACAGTTTTAGTTTTAGCCAATCAAAATTTACAAAGTGTATATTTTTTTATTTATCTTTAACCATTTTCTAAGCAAAAATGAGAACTTGGATTTTCTTGAATTACAGCGCCAACTACCAAGAGTCGGTGTTACTCACGAATGCCTTTAAGGCGACAAAGAAGCCCAGGAGGCTGGGGTGGCGGGCTAATTTTAGCACCCGCAGATTTCCCCTCGAAAATAATCAACTTTGGATTCTTCACATTTTCCGTGTGAAGCTTTTTTTTTGAGCTATTCTGGTTAGTCAACATAAAATTTACACCCTGTATATTGTACACTGTTTCCTTCATTCAGTGTGGAGTGATCTCTGCATATTGACCTTAACGAGATAACATACGGAAGGTCGCCTCGAATGATGAGTCTTGCTGAAGGAAGGGCAAGAGTACGTCACAAACAAGGTGAGGTGACGCACTCGCCTGCCAAAACAGGACACCGTTCAGGGAAGGGGCGGAGTCATTCTATTGTGAGAGTTGTTTACGTGGGCTGAAAGGTGACCTCTGATATACCTCTGTCATTGGCTTCCTCCGACGAACGAGGTACTGGTTTACTGTCCGATCTCGTGCATCCGTTTGTTTGCTGCTGGATTCCGCAGAAGACCTGCACTTTCATCAAGACACAGAGCCACCCCATCGCTCCTGAATTGTAGAGAATGGTTTGAAGGGCGCTCGACGGATGGGTCGATAATTGAATGTCCATCCAGATCAACTGATACACAGACTTGGAAACAGTGAGTGCATTCGCCTTAGTCTCAAGTTCAACCAATCTCTGTGAGTTGTTACTGGTGGGTAAGCTATCATGTATCGGCGTCTTACTGAGTCCACATCAGGCGTCGCCACAGTCATCACGACGAAAGTGTCTTCTATCTGATACTGAGTTGGTGTGTCTAATTTAATATCTCATCACTCTCTAAGCAAATGTATTTTTGTGGGCAACAAATTTATGTTTTCGCCACTTTGGACGTTAAGGGAGAGGTACAGACTACATACCTGGCGTAGAAATGGACTACAAGCGTATTTCGGAGACAAAAATATCACAGTACAGCTTTTTTTCCAAGTTACAGGTGAGGGTCAATGAAGGTCTCAGCAGAAACTGTACGAAAACCACCGTGAAAGAAATTAAATAAAACTGAACTTGATTTCAACAGCGCAGTACTTCAGCAAGCACAGAGCATTAACAGATCATTTGCGGTCGAAAGAACAAAATAAATAAATAAATAAAAAAAGCACGACTCATCTGGAAGTTCACAGTTATTGCGTGTCCCAGTTTATACAGAGTGTTCAGAAAGAGTCTAAAAAGCTTTCATGATAGGCTCGCTGAGAAAAAACTGTAAAGAAAATTTTCTATACGTTTCCCACTTAATTAGCATAGAAGTCCGACAATGAGGCACGTGCAAATTCAAACGGCCCACCAATATAATTAGCGTCAGTTGATAACGTAGCGTAGATGACAGCGCACGGGACTGCTCAGCATTTGGCTCGGGTTCGAACCATCCCATGTCCAATTCTTGTATCGCTCTCTTGTTCGGTTTTAGGAAACTAGACGAAGAACGCGTTTGGCCAGACTACCCCTGCTCGGCCGCTTGAATTTGCGAACGAAAGGTCCTGACAGGCAAATTCCCGTGCCAATTAACTCGAAAACGGCGCAACGTGTCGAATTTGTTTCTTCACAATTATTTCCCAGAGCAGTCTACCCTGAAACACCCTTACAAGCTTTTCGGACTGTTCCTGACCACACTGTAGAGACATAGGCAGCTAAGACGAATACCCATAGTATATCCAGCTTGAGCAAATACATCGAGGTGAGGTTCTCGCTTAGTTTCAGCACAGCATACGGCAAATTTTCATACCTCAGAAAGTAAGTTCTATAATTTTATAGCTGCCGAATTATGAAAAGCGTTTTTTAATGCAACTGTACATGATTTGCTGAGGTGTTGCAGTGAGGCTTTGCAGAGGTCTGCAACAGTATTTTGCCGGCCGAAGTGGCCGTGCGGTTCTAGGCGCTACAGTCTGGAACCGCGTGACCGCTACGGTCGCAGGTTCGAATCCTGCCTCGGGCATGGATGTATGTGATGTCCTTAGGTTAGTTAGGTTTAAGTAGTTCTAAGTTCTAGGGGACTGATGACCACAGCAGTTAAGTCCCATAGTGCTCAGAGCCATTTCTTACAACAGTGTTTTACAAGGCCTGACATCATCAAGACTGAGGAAAAGTTATCTTAATGTTTCATTTAACCTTTATTTGCCTAGATATCAAATTTATAAAATGATATGACCAGTTTCAACTGTGCATCTTCAGATCAGAAAACATCGTTGCAGAGGGTAACACGTCACATTTTGTACAACCAAGTACCGAGTTATCAGAACTACTGTGCAGTTACACTTCGGCAGTATAAGATGTTTTGAACATCAGTAAAAAGAAACAGTATGACAGCTCCGCTAATCACTGTCCCTGCTTCAAGAGGAAATGTCCCACAAACTTAAGCTTCATGGTACTGATAACTTTACACACAACAGGCTTGAATCATACTTATATAGAGAATACAGAAGTTATAATGAATACTGGAAACAATTCTGAAAGGAGAGAAAATTTTAGTAACTAGTGAGAAAGCAAGAAGGAAGACCTACAAGGTTGTATATGTGAGCGCCCTTCCACTTAGTCTAACGTTCATGAAGCAGTACTCGTACTTTTTGCAGACTATACCAGCGTTATAATAAATTCCATTAGACAGGAAGCAACGGACGAGGTTGTTCACGATGTTTTTCATAGAAATATTATGTGATTCTTTGTAAACGGACTTTCCCCTAGTTTTGAGACAACACTACATGCAGTTCTGTACAACAGCCAGGGTCACAGCAGCTACTGACGTAGCACATGAACAGGTCTTAGTAAACAGGATGGAATGCTTAAAGTGTTCGGTATTCATACTGACGGAAGCGAAATGGGAGAAGCATATTACTGAGCGACTCAAACTATTAAATTTGGCTACTTTTGGTCTTCGTATAATTGCTAGTCTTGGAAACAAATATACCTTATGACATATTTTCCAAATTTACTCTGAATACTGCCTTATGTGATAATTTTCTGTGGTAATTCATCACTTATAAAGAAAGCATTGATTCCAAAAAAACAAAGAGTAAGAATAATTTGCGGTGTTTACCGGTAGGTGACATGTGAGAGCCTCTTCAAGGAGTTAGGCATTTTAACTGCGCTATCACCCCCCCCACCCCCCCCCCCTCCACCCCATGAACCATGGACCTTGCCGTTGGTGGGGAGGCTTGCGTGCCTCAACGATACAGATAGCCGTACCGTAGGTGCAACCACAACGGAGGGGTATCTGTTGGGAGGCCAGACAAACGTGTGGTTCCTGAAGAGGGTTCAAAAATGGCTCTGAGCACTATGGGACTCAACTGCTGAGGTCATTAGTCCCCTAGAACTTAGAACTAGTTAAACCTAACTAACCTAAGGACATCACAAACATCCATGCCCGAGGCAGGATTCGAACCTGCGACCGTAGCGGTCTTGTGGTTCCAGACTGCAGCGCCGTTAACCGCACGGCCACTTCGGCCGGCTCCTGAAGAGGGGTAGCAGCCGTTTCGGTAGTTGCAGGGGCAACAGTCTGGATGATTGACTGATATGGCCTTGTAACACTAACCAAAACGGCCTTGCTGTGCTGGTACTGCGAACGGCTGAAAGCAAGGGGAAACTACAGCCGTAATTTTTCCCGAGGGCATGCAGCTTTACTGTATGGTTAAATGATGATGGCGTCCTCTTGGGTAAAATTTTCCGGAGGTAAAATAGTCCCCCATTCGGATCTACGGGCGGGGACTACTCAGGAGGACGTCGTTATCAGGAGAAAGGAAACTGGCATTCTACGGATCGTAGTGTGGAATGTCAGATCCCTCAATCGGGGAGGTAGGTTAGAAAATTTAAAAAGGGAAATGGATAGGTTAAAGTTAGATCTAGTGGGAATTAGTGAAGTTCGGTGGCAGGAGGAACAAGACTTCTGCTCAGGTGAATACAGGGTTATAAATACAAAATCAAATAGGGGTAATGCCGGAGTAGGTTTAATAATGAATAAAAAATAGGAGTGCGGGTAAGCTACTACAAACAGCATAGTGAACGTATTATAGTGGCCAAGATAGACACGAAGCCCACGCCTACTACAGTAGTACAAGTTTATATGCCAACTAGCTATGCAGATGACGAAGAAATTGAAGAAATGTATGATGAGATAAAATAAATTATTCAGGTAGTGAAGGGAGACGAAAATTTAATAGTCATGGGTGACTAGAATTCGACAGTAGAAAAAGGGAGAGAAGGAAACATAGTAGGTGAATATGGATTGGGGCTAACAAATGAAAGAGGAAGCCGCCTGGTAGAATTTTACACAGAGCATAACTTAATCATAGCTAACACTTGGTTCGAGAATCATAAAAGAAGGTTGTATACGTGGAAGAATCCCGGAGGTACTAAAAGGTATCAGATAGATTATATAATGGTAAGACAGAGATTTAGGAACCAGGTTTTAAATTGTAAGACATTTCCAGGGGCAGATGTGGACTCTGACCACAATCTATTGGTTATGAACTGCAGATTAAAATTGAAGAAACTGCAAAAAGGTGGGAATTTAAGGAGATGGGACCTGGATAAACTGAAAGAACCAGAGGTTGTACAGAGTTTCAGGGAGAGCATAACGGAACAATTGACAGGAATGGGGGAAAGAAATATAGTAGAAGAAGAATGGGTAGCTTTGAGGAATGAAATAGTGAAGGCATCAGTGGATCAAGTAGGTAAAAAGACGAGGGCTAGTAGAAATCCTTGGGTAACAGAAGAAATATTGAATTTAATTGATGAAAGGAGAAAATTTAAAAATGCACTAAATGAAGCAGGTAAAAAGGAATACGAATACAAACATCTCAAAAATTATATCGACAGGAAGTGCAAAATGGGTAAGCAGGCATGGCTAGAGGACAAATGTAAGGATGTAGAGGCTTATCTCACTAGGGGTCAGATATGTACAGCCTACAGGAGAATTAAAGAGACCTTTGGAGAAAAGAGAGCCACTTGTATGAATATCAAGAGCTCAGATGGAAACCCAGTTCTAAGCAAAGAGGGGAAAGCAAAAATGTGGAAGGAGTATATAGAGGGTCTATACAAGAGCGATATACTTGAGGACAATATTATGGAAATGGAAGAGGATGTAGATGAAGACGAAATGGGAGATGCGATACCGCGTGAAGAGTCTGACAGAGCACTGAAACACCTGAGTCGAAACAAGAACCCGGGAGTAGACAACATTCCATTAGAACTACTGACGGCCTTGGGAGAGCCAGTCCTGACAAAACTCTACCATCTGGTGAGCAAGATGTACGAGACGGGCGAAACACCCTCAGACTTCAAGAAGAATCTAATAATTCCAATCCGAAACAGAGCAGGTGTTGACAGATGTGAAAATTACCGAACTATCAGTTTAATAAGTCACAGCTGCAAAATACTAACGCGAATTCTTGACAGGCGAATGGAAAAACTGGTAGAAGCCGACCTCGGGGAAGATCAGTTTGGATTCCGTAGAAATGTTGGAACACGTGAGGCAATACTGACCTTACGACTTATCTTAGAAGGAAGATTAAGGAAAGGCCAACCTACGTTTCTAGCATTTGTAGACTTAGAGAAAGCTTTTGACAATGTTGACTGGAATACTCTCTTTCAAATTCTAAAGATGGCAGGGGTAAAATACAGGGAGCGAAAGGCTATTTACAATTTGTACAGAAACCAGATGGCAGTTATAAGAGTCGAGGGGCATGAAAGGGAAGCAGTGGTTGGGAAGGGAGTGAGACTGGGTTGTAGCCTCTCCCCGATGTTATTCAATCTGTATATTGAGCAAGCAGTAAAGGAAACAAAAGAAAAATTCGGAGTAGGAATTAAAATCCATGGAGAAGAAATAAAAACTTTGAGGTTCGCCGATGACATTGTAATTCTGTCAGAGACGGCAAAGGACTTGGAAGAGCAGTTGAATGGAAAGGATAGTGTCTTGAAAGGAGGGTATAAGATGAACATCAACAAAAGCAAAACGAAGATGATAAAATGTAATCTCATTAAGTCGGGTGATGCTGAGCGAATTAGATTAGGAAATGAGACACTTAAAGTGGTAAAGGAATTTTGCTATTTGGGGAACAAAATAACTGATGATGGTCGAAGTAGAGAGGATATAAAATGTAGACTGGCAATGGCAAGGAAAGCGTTTCTGAAGAAGAGAAATTTGTTAACGTCGAGTATAGATTTAAGTGTCAGGAAGTCGTTTCTGAAAGTATTTGTGTGGAGTGTAGCCTTGTATAGAAGTGAAACATGGACAATAAATAGTTTGGACAAGAAGAGAATAGAAGCTTTTGAAATGTGGTGCTACAGAAGAATGTTGAAGATTAGGTGGGTAGATCACGTAACTAATGAGGAGGTATTGAATAGGATTGGGGAGAAGAGAAGTTTGTGGTACAACTTGAGTAGAAGGAGGGATGGATTGGTAGGACAAGTCCTGAGGCATCAAGGTATCACAAATTTAGCATTGGAGGGCAGTGTGGAGGGTAAAAATCGTAGAGGGAGACCAAGAGATGAATACACTAAGCACATTCAGAAGGATGTAGGTTGCAGTAGGTACTGGGAGATGAAGGAGCTTGCACAGGATAGATTAGCATGGAAAGTTGCATCAAACCAGTCTCAGGACTGAAGACCACAACAACAACAACAACATATCACATTACATATAGTCGCTAATGAAATTTGTCATAAATAATCCACCATAATTTGAGGAGAATAACTATGTCCATACCTACAACACTAGAAGAAAATATGACCTATATTAGCCATTATTAATAGCTGGCAGTGGTTCAGAAAGGAGTTCAGTATGCACCAACAAAAATTTTTGATCACTGGCAAAAGAACATAACAGTCTGACAGATATCAAAGCGAATCCCAAATCTAACCCAAAACATTTATTATGGCTAACTCCTTCTACTTCATGGACGAATTTCTGTTTAAAAACTAGTATCTTACATTAAAACCATAGTTTCTAACTGTAGTTGCATGAGTATGACTAAAAAATAATTTTGTAATTAATGTTAATAGTGAAAATGTATATCTATCCTGTAAATTGACCCATTATACAACATTTCGATAAATGAGTCATTGAAATTATCTATGAAATGTGTAGCTAAGTAACTAACTAACCAACCTCTGTGCTACTGTACCAAATGGAAGCAGGTCCGCAACGATTCATTTGTTCATTATTAAGACTGTTGTTGGGTTATGTCCTTTATTGTGTACATCTGACGTAAGTAAATCATCAGCTTTGAAAACAATGATAAAGCAATATATCTGACTGCAAAATTAGTCGAGTATCTCAATGAACTCAGTTTATTACACATATGTGCATGAAATTCACAATAAACCTGTAGTTTAACAATCATTAAAAGTTATAATTTGATGCCTTTGCAGACCTGGACCAATGATTTGGAAGCTGACTGAAGTGAACACGCATCTGGAGAAAACATTTACATTCATGGGAGTCGTGCCGTGGTTACCGAAGTTTAGTGCATAGAGCTAGAAACTACTAGGAGGTATGTGTGTACATATACGGTGGAGTTGAAGGCATGTTTATCCTCTAACTGAAAATAATTCTTCACAATGAAGATATAAATTATTGTAGATCATTGGAAATAATTTTTTCTTATCCTGCGATTCGTTTCACTATTGTGGCTGGATCACACCACCATATAATCTGCAGGTGGTGGCTGAAGTGGCTGGAAAATCAGTCACTGGCTCTGCACCAACAACTCCTGTGTGTTTGCATCTAAGTTCGACTGAGCCGGATGAGATCCTGTCGTACCAGACAAGTCTGTAGAAGCCGCCTAGAAGTAAAGTCTGCCCCTCAAGACACCGGCCTAGGAGGAAACTTCCTACAGAGCGCTTGCGACAAGGAAAACTCCTTGCTGTGCGTTTTTTGGCATCGCGTAATTTGTGGCTGGCTGAACAAACCAGTAATAAGGTAACTCACAATAGCTGATCTCCCTCCCTTATCTGAATTTCAAGTGGTTAACCAATTACGAAACTGTTAGCCTTGGCACTCCAAAATATGTCTGAATTACTCCCTCTCTCAGTCTACTTTCGTGCACTGGACAGTCTGGAAGTACCTCTATAAGCAAAGCCACACTTCTTACTGCCATTTATAATATTACCGATTTCTCATACACAAACAGCAGTTGACTGGCGTTACCTGGTGAAACGTTGATGTGATGCCTTGTGTAAGGAGGAGAAATGCGTACCATCACGTTTCCGACTTTGATAAAGGTCGGATTGTAGCATACGCGATTGCGGTTTATCGTATCGAGACATTGCTGCTCGCGTTGGTCGAGATTCAATGACTGTTAGCAGAATATGCAATCGGTGGGTTCGGGAGGGTAATACGGAACGCCGTGCAAGATCCCAACGGCCTTGTATCACTAGCAGTCGAGATGACAGGCATCTCATCCGCATGGCTCTAACGGATTGTGCAGCCACATTTCGATCCCTGAGTCAACAGATGGGGACGTTTGCAACACAACAACCATTTGCACGAACAATTCGACGACGTTTGAAGCAGCATGGACTATCAGTTCGGAGACCATGGCTGCGGTTACCCTAGACGCTGCATCACAGACAGGAGCGCCTGAGATGGTGTACTGAACGACCAACATGAGTGCGCGAAGGGCAAAACGTCATTTTTTTTGATGAATCCAGGTTGTGTTTACAGCATCATGATGATCGCATCCGTGTTTGGCGACATCGTGGTGATCCCACATTGGAAGCGTGTATTCGTCATCGCCATACTGGCGTATCATCCGGCGTGATGGTAGGGGGTGCCATTGGTTACACGTCTCGGTCACTTCTTGTTCGCATTGACGGCGCTTTGAGCAGTGGACGTTACATTTCAGATGTGTTATGACCCGTGTCTCTACCCTTCATTCGATCCCTGCGAAACCCTACATTTTAGCAGGATAATGCACGAACGAATGTTGCAGGTCCTGTACGGGCCTTTCTGGATACAGAAAATGTTCGACTGCTGCCCTGGCCAGCACAATCTCCAGATCTCTCACCAATTGAAAACGTCTGGTCAATGGTGGCCGAGCAACTGGCTCGTCACAATACGGCAGTCACTACTCTTGATGAACTGTGGTATCGTGTTGAAGCTGCATGCGCAGCTGTACGTGTACACGCCATCTAAGCAATGATTCACTCAGTCACAGGCGTATGAAGGCCGTTATTACGGCTAGAGGTGGTTGTTCTGGGTACTGATTTCTCAGGATCTATGCACTCAGACTGAGTGAAAATGTAATCGCATGTCAGTTCCAGTATAATATATTCGTTCAATGAATACCCGTTTATCATCTGCATTTCTTCTTGGTGTAGCAATTATAATGGCCAGTAGTGTCTTTACGTGAACCAGTGGTAGACGTTTTTAGGCTAATTTAACTATGTGATTTTGCGGCACTTGGTTGAGGTATCGTTGTTCCACAATCTTCAAAGGGGTTGTAAACTTTCTGGCGCCATTCCACATTCTAAGTTATCTTAGGAGCCCCTGTTTCTTGGCGAATTTTGACTTCCTGGTGTTTCTCTCCGCAGTGATATTTCTTCCCGGAGTCTACCGTTCAGTGACGCATATCCAATGAAGACACAGTTCGCTAAAACGGTCTCTATGGTCCCTACACATCCTGGACATGTATTCTGCATTGTACGACTGTAGACAGCCGGCGTCAGGGCGGCCTCCTTTCAAAACACAGACCGGCCCAACTCCAGTACTTGCCTGGCTGGTCCCTTCGCATGCGGGCAAGCAGAGCACATATTGTTTCCATAGTTGCTTCTCATTTAACATTGGCGATTACTGGTAGTGATTCACGTTTCGTTTCCTGTCATTAATTAGTTTCTTTCGAGTAGACTTCTCTCTTGCTTACGGGTTTTACATAAGTTATGGGACCGTTTGTAAAAGAACGATTATAACACTGTCGTATCTGTTACATTCTGACGCTACGGCTAATAATGGAAGCAAGGCTAAAGAAAAATCAAGACACTTTCATAGGATTTGTCGACCTGGAAAAAGCGTTCGACAATATAAAATGGTGCAAGCTGTTCGAGATTCTGAAAAAAGCAGGGGTAAGCTATACGGAGAGACGGGTCATATACAATATGTACAACAACCAAGAGGGAATATTAAGAGTGGACGATCAAGAACGAAGTGCTCGTGTTAAGAAGGGTGTAAGACAAGGCTCTAACCTTTCGCCCCTACTCTTCAATCTGTACATCGAGGAAGCAATGATGGAAATAAAAGAAAGGTTCAGTAGTGGAATTAAAATACAAGGTGAAAGGATATCAATGATACGATTCGCTGATGACATTGCTATTCTGAGTGAAAGTGATGAAGAATTAAATGATATGCTGAACGGAATGAACAGTTTAATGAGTACACAGTATGGTTTGAGAGTAAATCGGAGAAAGACGAAGGTAATGAGAAGTAGTAGAAATGAGAACAGCCAGAAACTTAACATCAGGATTGATGGTCACGAAGTCAATGAAGTTAAGGAATTCTGCTACCTAGGCAGTAAAATAACCAATGACGGACGGAGCAAGGAGGACATCAAAAGCAGACTCGCTATGGCAAAAAAGGCATTTCTGGCCAAGAGAAGTCTACTAATATCAAATACCGGCCTTAATTTGAGGAAGAAATTTCTGAGGATGTACGTCTGGAGTACAGCATTGTATGGTAGTTAAACGTGGACTGTGGGAAAACCGGAACAGAAGAGAATCGAAGCATTTGAGATGTGGTGCTATAGACGAATGTTGAAAATTAGGTGGACTGATAAGGTAAGGAATGAGGAGGTTCTACGCAGAATCGGAGAGGAAAGGAATATGTGGAAAACACTGATAAGGAGAAGGGATAGAATGATAGGACATCTGCTAAGACATGTGGGAATGACTTCCATGGTACTAGAGGGAGCTGTAGGGGGCAAAAACTGTAGAGGAAGACAGAGATTGGAATACGCCAAGCAAATAATTGAGGACGTAGGTTGCAAGTGCTACTCTGAGATGAAGAGGTTAGCACAAGAAAAGAATTCGTGGCGGGTCGCATCAATCAACGCCGGCATTTGGTGGAACGCTCCCTTCCTCAGATGGCGGCTTGAATCCGTCGTGGCATACCATCGATGAGATCACCAAGCCAGCCAGCCCTAGTTCAAATTGTCCCACTCTTCATTGGCGATTCTGCGAGGGTCGCGCACTGTACTTGGTCGTTATCGACATTAAAAACGTGTTCGATTCGGCTCACGTCGTGAAACACGCAGCCAACTCCATTCTGGTGATTCTAGAATGCGGAAGGAACGTGTTCACGAGAACAGCACGAATTGCCGGCCGGAGTGGCCTTGCGGTTCTAGGCGCTACAGTCTGGAACCGAGCGACCGCTACGGTCGCAGGTTTGAATCCTGCCTCGGGCATGGATGTGTGTGACGTCCTTAGGTTAGTTCGGTTTAATTAGTTCTAAGTTCTAGGCGACTGATGGCCTCAGAAGTTAAGTCGCATAGTGCTCAGAGCCATTTGAACCATTTTGAACAGCACGAGTTGTTATCCGTCACGATGAAACTGTCACCAAAATATCTGCAATAGGGTCCCATTTTTTATTGCAGGATCTTGTCCCTGTACCGTAGAACAGTGAGGCTGCCCTCAACAACCACAAGAGGTGTTCGGTGACTCCACGTAATACCACCCCGGAACATATCTCCAGCACTACCTCGTTGCATATGTGATACACAGGCGTCTGATGTTATCGGGTTATCTCCAGAAACATTGTCTGCGATTATCAGGGTACAAACAGATCCGAGTTTCATCCATAAACAACTCCCCGCACCAATTCTGGGGCGTCGACTCTGCATGAGTTCTTGCCCGTCTGTGATTGAGTCCATGGTGTACCACATGGTGCTCGTCGTGGTAATCGGTGATGGAGATTCGTATCACCAATCGTCTGCTAACAGTTTTATGCAATACAGACGTCCTGTATCCTTTTCGACCGCCGAAGCACTCATCACACGGTTTCTTTGACTCAAAAGTGAGACATATCACCTGTCGAGTGTGGACGGCCTGTGAGGTGTAAGTCCTCAACACTACTTGTCAATTGAAACTTATTCCATCTTCACACCACACCAGTTTCACTCTTGTACACACGTCGACTAACTTTCCTCGTTGACAAGCCTTCTACTGATGTTTCCCGAACGAGCGGTTCAAATGGCTCCGAGCACTATGCGACTTAACTTCTGAGGTCATCAGTCGCCTAGAACTTAGAACGAATTAAACTTAACTAACCTAAGGACATCACACACATCCATGCCCGAGGCAGGATTCGAACCTGCGACCGGAGCGGTCGCTCGGCTCCAGACTGTAGCGTCTAGAACCGCACGGCCACTCCGGCCGGCCGAACGATCGGTTCAACGATCTGCAAATGTTCTGTTAAAAAGTTCTTTGATTATCTCTTCGGAATGGAAGGGACATCTGACATTTTGGTACCACATGGATGTCCGTCATGAAGTGCAGGATGTCTCCCAATAACTGCAGAAGAGTATCTGTTAGGAACTGCAGATACTTGTGTTTACTCTTGTAATGCTATTGATCTGTCAATCCCCAGTTACCATTAATATTAAATTAATGGTTTTTAGTTTAGGACCATCCGTATTCGATTGAATAAAGGCAATTTGTTTTTCCACATTCACTTCACCTCCATTAACGCATCATCAATTACCTGAAATACATGTACGTTTTCATTCGAATGCAGCACTTTCAACTTACTGGTGCATACTCTCCTATTGTTAAGATAAGTCACTAACACTTCACTAGACACCTATTGCTCAGTACAGGTTTAATTACTTACTGTGAGTTTTGATACTGATCTTCGTGTTCTCCTGCTGTATTGATGGTGACCTGGTGTTCTGCCTGTGGCATTGAAAACAATTTTCCGCAAAGAACACATAGTTTTAATTTGAGATATTTGTTATGATAATTTATTCTGTTAATTTCCGTGTGTTACTGTATATTTGTGGAGCGATAGCTATATTTGTTTAAATGTTCTTTAAGTACGTAGTGATTACTGTGATACTCCCAACACATAACGTTCCATGTATCTTGTGCTAAAATTACTGCTTGTCATTTCAACATTTCCTGCACTGCAGCTTTGATATTATAGTCGGTACATGCTTGATACTTAGAATTTATATCTCTTGGGTGTTGAGGTGTTTAAATATGTTTGAATTGTATTTGTTTTTTATGTGTTTTACAGAGAATTTACTTATTTACAATGTTTGCTCTGTGTGTTTGTTTTTGGACGTCGCTGTCTACCAAGATCTTTTCTGTTGTGTAGTATGCTCTACATGGGTCTTCGTTGTGTTTGTATCTTTGTTTTTGTGTTTTCCTTTATTGTGAGTGTGCTGCTGTTATATATTTTAGTTTTAATTTTGTAATTCAGTTTTTCCACTGTCTGTGTGTCATACCTATTGTGCATTGCTACTTGTTTTATTGTATGTATCTCTGTCTCAGAACTTCTCTTGTTGAGTGGCACACTAATTACTCAATGTACATGTGTCTAACTGCAGCAGTCTGGTCCCTTTAATCCCACAAACCAACCAACCAATCTAACTGCAGTTTGCCTTTTGCTGTGGAAGAGTGTCTGCTGTTCTAGATTTTCTGTGTACCAGTATGTTGAAAGAGTGTTTACCATTTTCTTTTGTTACTGTTGTATCAAGAAAGTGATAATACACTGTTTTCCACTTTCCTTGCATGACTATTTTTTCAAAGATTTTGTTTTGTAAATGGGTTATGAGGAGAAGCTAAAGATCCTAACACTGGGGATCCCACTGGGATAATATTCACTCTCAAATAGGAAGTAATTCTACTCTGTTATCAGTGTGACCTTGACGATTATTTCTTTTATACCTTCTGCAGCGGGGTTACTGTACGATGCAAGGTTTCTTTCCCATTATTTCTATTGCGTTCGCTGTCAGAATACATATGTACGTGTTTTCGGTGTTAAATGATACCAGTAACGCTGTAAGTCTATCTTCCGTACGTTTTCTATCTGGCCTCCTCTGTTCTTTGCAGGTTAAAATTATGAACGTACAATATCAGAAAACGTTAGTTAAAACTGGTGCATAAAAATGGAAATTCCAGTGATGTAACCTCCATATATTGAGGCAAAAATGATCTGCGAAACCAAATGGTTCAAATGGCTCTGAGCACTATGGGACTTAACATCTGAGGTCATCAGTCCCCTAGAACTTAAACTACTTAAACCTAACTAACCTAAGGACATCACACACATCCATGCCCGAGGCAGGATTCGAACCTGCGACCGTAGCGGTCGCGCGGTTCCAGACTGAAACGCCTTTAACTCTGCGAAACCAAATATCACCTTAATTTAGTTGGATACAGACGCTCTTAACATAAGATCAATAATACAGTAGTTATGATTATACAGAGTGACGTCAATAAATGAGGATCCAAAGTGATTCTTGAAAGGCTCACACCTGACGTTGAGAGACCAAGAATGTTAAAAACTCTCTTCTTTCAGCGACTGTGAGTTTTCTACCTGTTCTCCAGACGGTGGGGCAGTGGTTTGTGCAGAAGTCTTGTTACCATTTAATCAAGTTCCACACAAGTTAAGTCATCTAATTTCTCTTCAAAGGGTCTTTGCCGAACCACAGAAAAGGTATGTAATTGCGTGTAAAAGTCAGAGTCAAAATTCGGCAGCTGTAATCAATAAAAATTACCTGGTTTCGTCAGGAAAAATGGCTCTAAGCACAAGGGGACTTAACATCTGAGGTCATCAGTCCCCTAGACTTAGAACTACTTAAACCTAACTAACCTAAGGACATCACACATATCCATGCCCGAGGCAGTATTCGAACCTGCGACCGTAGCAGCAGCTCAGTTCTGGACTGACGCGCCTAGAACCGCTCGGTCACAGCGGCCGGTTTCGACAGGAAATTGGCCAAATTTTCCGCTATAGCTTATTGAAGATCGCACAACTATACATGGTGGTCAAAAACAGTCTCAAAAGTTGTAATAGTGTTGCAGGGGAGGTCCTGATGGAAAATAGATGTTAAGAAAAAAATCCGTAAGTTGCACTGCTTGCGCGCGCAAATTCAAGCAGCCTGCCAGAGACACTGTCGCCAAACGTGTTCTTCGTTTGCTTTCCTCATACCTAACAAAGGTAGATTTTGCTCACCTAGCTGATATTTATCACTTCCGAAAAAGGCAAATTTTAACTGGTAATGAGCATTTGAACAAATGGTAACTCAGGGATCCACATACGTCTCTGTTTTACCGCATTTTATCTCATGCCAGTGCTTGAATTTCCGCGAGCTGAACCCTGGCTAACACAGTGATATATAACTCGGAAAAGGCGCAACGTATCGAACTGAACAATTATTTCTCAGCACTGCCCCCCGTGAAACACAAACTTATAAGCTTTTCAGACTGTTTCTGACCATCCTGTATATTTACTCTTTCTCAATATATTTTGAGTAGCTTGACTTAGCTGAGTCACCTGGTGACGGATTAACTGCGTTTAAGAGAGACTTGCTGGAAACTGTACGTAGGCTATGTACGAGAGCGGATGTGCTAGTTACAATGCAGCAGCTCTCTTAGTGTACTGCATGTATAATAAAGCGATGTTGCCTGAGTGTCACATTGCCAGTTAAAGGGTTTAAGAAAATTATGTCTCCAAGTTTCAGTGGTGGCGTTACATGTTTTTATTTATTGTTCTACGCAACTCAAAGAACACCCGGTTGGTCTACAGACACCGTAACATGTTTTATTTGAGTGAGCAGCTGAATGCGAGTGTAATAAGTTCAGAGAGCGGCCCTCGCTCCTGTGCACTCCCTAGCTCGTCCGTGGCGGTAGACAGACGTAACGACTGCGTGTTGTGTCTTTAGCGGCGCAGACGGAGACGAGCTCTTTGGCGGCTTGTTAGGCGCCGCGTGCGACTGCAGGAGGCCTGGCGACCCACGCACTGACTAATGCAGCCAGCCGCTTACAATCGAAGCGCCGGTTCGCATGGCCGCGTAAAGCTCAAATGAATGCGACACGCGGCTTAGCCGGCTCCGGCGCTCTGAAATGACTCCGACGAGGGTGCGAGGGAAGCGGTTGCTAGGGGCAGGCAGCGCTCCACGCGGCCACCTGGCGGAACGCTACCAGCTCTGAACGCGACTAGCTCCCGTCTACAAATAGGGATGGCGGTTATTTAACCAAACTGTTGAAACCGCTCAAAAATAACCGGTTTATGAAATAACCGATTTTCGGTTTTTTATTGCTATTATTTCAATAATAACTGTAAACTTCTTCAAAGGTTGGAAACTAATGAAAGTGAATGAGTAGAAGATCTCGACCGACATGGAACTGAGACTGTGGGAGAAAACGGTCTCGTTGTCTGCAGCAAAGCTGGCAAAGGTAAAGGAGAAGGGCGAGACAGCTGCGAGAACGACTTTCCTGCATCGTCACTTTTGGATGGTATCAATTTCCCGTCCTCAAGCAACCACACAATTTCCCCTTATAAGATGTCGCAAGCTTGTTTTGCCTCCTCCACTTTTTAATCATATAAAGCAAACAGAGCACTCTACTTCACTGCTAACGCTTTTCGTATAATACTCCACACTAGAGATGGTGCCACTGTGCAACGCAACCGATGTTCAAACACGACCATATAAACCAGGTGGGGGCAAACCTCTCACACTACACGTACACTACTGGCCATTAAAATTGCTACAACAAGAAGAAAGGCAGGTGATAAACGGGTATTCATTGGACAAATATATTATACTAGAACTGACATGTGATTCATTTTCACACAATTTGGATACATAGATCCTGAGAAATCACCTGGGCATTGAGTCAAACAGAGCTTGTATGGCGTGTACAGGTACAGCTGTCCATGCAACTTCAACACGATATTACAGTTCATCAAGAGTAGTGACTACCGTATTCTGACGAGCCAGTTGCTCGGCCACCACTGACCTGACGTTTTCAATTGGTGTGAGATCTGGAGAATGTGCTGGCCAGGGGAGCAGTCGAACATTTTCTGTATCCAGAAAGGCCCGTACAGGACCTCAAACATGCGGTCGTGCATTATCCTGCTAAAATGCAGGGTTTCGCAGGGATCGAATGAAGGGTAGAGCCACGGGTCGTAACACATCTGAAATGTAACGTCCACTGTTCAAAGTGCCGTCAATGCGAAGAAGAGGTCACCGAGACGTGTAACTAATGGCACCCCATACCATCACGTCGCGTATGGCGATGAAGGATACACGCTTCCAATGTGCGTTCACCGCGATGTCGCCAAACATGGATGCGACCATCATGATGCTGTAAATAGAACCTGGATTTATCCGAAAAAAATACGTTTTGCCATTCGTGCACCCAGGTTCGTCGTTGAGTACACCATAGCAGGCGCTCCTGTCTGTGATGCAGCGTCAAGGGTAACCACAGCCATGGTCTTCCGAGATGATAGTCCATGCTGCTGCAAACGTCGTCGAACTGTTCGTGCAGGTGGTCGTTGTCTTGCAAACGTCCCTATCTGTTGACTCAGGGATCGAGACGTGGCTGCACGATCCTTTACAGCCATGCGGATAAGATGCCTGTCATCTCGACTGCTAGTGATACGAGGCGTTCCGTATTACCCTCCTGAACCCACCGATTCCATATTCTGCTAACAGTCATTGGATATCGGCCAACGAAAGCAGCAATGTCGCGATACGATAAACAGCAATCGCGATAGATTTCGATCCGACCTTTATCAAAGTCGGAAACGTGATGTTACGCATTTCACCATCTTACACGAGGCACCACAACAACGTTTGACCAGGAAAAGCCGGACAACTGCTGTTTGAGTATGAGAAATCGGTTGGAAATTTTCCTCATGACAGCACGTTGTATGTGTCGCCACCGGCGCCAACCTTGTGTGAATGCTCTGAAAAGCTAATCATTTGCGTATCACAGCATCTTCTTCCTGTCAGTTAAATTTCGTGTCTGTAGCACGTCATTCTTGGTGTAGCAATTTTAATGGCCAGTAGTGTAATAAGCCACGCAACACGGCAACTGGTACATTAGTGTCTCAGCAATGCTGTACCGATTCTTATGTGATGTGTTTGTTGCTAGTTTCCAGCTATCGATGTTGTTATTAAAACAGCACTGAGCTTCCCATTTTCGATAATAACTCAATATTTCAAAACAATGGAAATTTCACGAATAAACATCACTCGTTTCTAAAAACAGTTTTATCTAAAAATTAAAAATCTTAGCACTGCTGTTGTGGTATACTGACATGCCGATTTTTATCCGATTATTAGTAAAAATGATAAAAAGCCTGTCACAACCGAGACCAAGCAAATACCGAAAAATATCGGTTATTCATAAGTAAAATACCGGCATTGGTTTCAGCCGGTCCGCTTTCCCCTTCCTAATTACAAGACAGCTCAGGTCTAAACTGAGAACGAACGCCAAGGGTGTCTCACTTCCGTTTAACTCTCCTATATCAATTCTTGAATTAAGATACACCTCTTGATATGCGGGCTGTTTCCAAAAATTTTATCCTGTTTCACACACTCATTATTGCTACATGTAAGAAGATAAAATTCGTGGTGAATTTTGACCCACCTGTCGAAAGAAAAAGTTTACTGCTGCGTCAGTTGTGAAGAACCAATTGATGTGCCGACCAGTTCCGCGGTAACCTACACACGTCCCTACACTGCACTCAGCGATTACGGCGCCGACCTATTGTTGTGATTGTTTATCTTAAGTCCACTGAGTTTGTGTTTCACGATATCTCCTTTGTTTTACTGTTTTAGAGGGAAAGAAAGCTGTGAACTCATGATTTTTGTAGTAACCTAAGAATGTACTAAAGAAGCATTTCGGAGTTGCTGAACAGGATCAAATCATTCATAACGGAAAGGAATGCAGTCATGAGAGAGGATGTAAGGTGCCAGGAGAGGCTGTTAGGTACATTACGGTTTCTAGCCACTGGCAGAAATTAAGATGACCTCAGATTAAGTGCTGTTGTATCCTCGCAATTATTAACTAAAATGATTCCTGAAATTTGCACTGTGGCTTATAGATGACTGAACATCATGGTAAAGAAAAATGAATAAAACAGAAGACGTTCATGGAAACCTTGTTAATTTAACATTAACTCAATTTTCCGTCGGTGCTTGGCAGAACATGATAACAGTATTAAGAAGATAAACATTCCTAATGTTCTGTAAAATTATATTTATTTGGTCAGGTGACAACTGAATATCGTAAACACAGACAAACATGACATGCGACTTACACGGATATTCTTTGAACAAAATATACCAAAGAGACAAAGTGTTTACATAGCAAAATATTAAAATAATAACATTTACCGAAAAGAGGACGTAGACTAAGTTGTTATGAGGAGATACATATAACAAATAATGAAAAGTAAAATGAATTTACATTCGAATCAGGTACCTGTAAAACTAATTTGTTAAATTAAGTTTTTGTTTCAGATACTAGAATCAAACTGTAAATTCATTTTATTTCTCATCATTTGTTATAGATACTTCTGCAAAAAAATTTTGTTTTCACCCCCTTTTTAGTTAATATAATTGTTGTGATATTTTCCTATGTAAAAATTTTGTCAGTTTTGTATTTTCTGTACAAATAATATCTGTGTAAGTCGCACATCATGTTTACCTGTGTTTGCGACATTCAGTTGTCCCCGGAAGATGGCCTGAGACCCCCAAAAGCCAGTTAGTGACTAAATAAATATAATTTTGCAGAACATTAGGAAGTGAGGTATTGCTTCCATTTTTAACATTATATTTAAGAATTTATTTACATATGCTGAATAAAAAATACCTCTGCACGTATAAGAAACTCATTTCAAATAAGAACAAGGAAGACTACAAGTAGTGGCTCCGTACATCATATAGTAAATACAGAAACAGATATAGAAGAAATGAAGGATGTAGCAAGTTTTAGAACTGAAATAAGAAGAAATGCCACACTTTTCTCTCCGTAGCAGAAGATTTCTATATAGACTGGACTTTCTTAACACTTATAACAATGAAGCAAGTATATTTTATGAATAAACGTCCATTGACTGTCCATATTTCGGTTTTTAGGCTTTATTTCCGATAAGTACCGAAAATTAAATATAAGATCTATGCCTGTGTTTCGATTTTTTGATTTAATTTCCGGTAAGTAGCGGAAACTAAATCTAAAAAGTGTGCCACATAAACCATTCTGGACTCAGAATGAAATTTTCACTCTGCAGCGGAGTGTGCGCTGATATGAAACTTCCTGGCAGATTCAAACTGTATGCCGGACCGAAACTTTACCATGGTACAGCACTTGCCAGCGAAATGCAAAGGTCCCGAGTTCGAGTCTCGATCCGGCACACAGTTTATCTACCAGGAAGTTTCATTATGGACTCATTACTAAACGAATCAAATGCTTCATTTCTTGCATTTCTATTTCTATATTCCTCGCACGACGTGACCCACAAACATCTCCAGTCTCTAAATTTCTTCAGAAACTCTGTCAACGTTTCGACCGCCACGCACTCTGTAGAACCGCGTTTAATATCGCGCGCAGTGAGGGAAGACGGACTTCAGTCGGACGGTTGGCACGATAGTGCTACACACGGCACAGTTTGTCAGGTGAAGTGATTTGAATGGTTTGGTGGGGGGAGGGGGGGGAGGGGGGGTGTAATGGAAAGGGTGTTTGTCGTGTGGTCCTACTCGCCCGGCATCGCAAGGAAAGTTCGTCGGTTGGGCGGTCAGTCAAAACCCCTAGACGCGTATAATTAGTAGGTCGGTCGGTTGATTGGTGCATGTGTAGGGCCTTTATAGTTCCCAGTTAATGTGGCTGCCGATAGGGGTCTCTCTGGTGGAATTATCTCGCTCGTGCCTTACCCATTGTGCACCAGGCTGGATGACGAAAGCAGAAACAGAAAGCGTTTTGCATTCTGCGTTTCGACGTATGCACCTGCTTGTGAGGGCAGTTCGTAACAATGAGTTACCTAAATGATGGATCGATCACAAAGCTGCGTTTATAAGGGCCTTATTTTACGGCAATATGTGATTGCAATAGCGTAGCCGTCGACGTTGCTGCAATATGGCTGCAGACGTAACATTGCTGATGGAGTAAGTTGTTACAGGCTGTTGCCAACGTATTGCCAAAGTAATGCTGGTGTTTTCGGCCAGTCCTGGAGAAAATTTCGCATGGCTCTAAGCACTATGGTTCTATGGGACTTAACATTTGAGGCCATCAGTCCCCTAGATTTAAAACCACTTAAACCTAATTAACCTAAGGACATCACACACATCCATGCCCCAGGCAGGATTCGAACCTGCGACCGTAGCAGCAGCGCCGTTCCGGACTGAAGCGCCTAGAATCGCTCCGCCACAGCGACCGGCTTTCGCATGGCCGGACCATATTTACATCTGTCCTTGCCTGCAAATGCTTCTTTGATACTGTTAGCCTTCCTTCCTCTTTTTCACGTTCACAGCGCTGCAATGCTAAGCCACTTATCTGAGCTTCGAAACACTCATTTAACGTAAGTCAGAAAGATACTTACAATTTGTTTGTTGTCTGCAGGTATGTAGAAGTGGGTGAAAGAGGTAAAGCCAGTTCCATAAATACTGTAGGTACATCTACGACCAGAGCTGTGGAACGTAAAATGTAGTATATATTAAGGCAGAAATCTGGAGAAAACGCGTTCTTCCTGCTAGACTCGTAATAGATAATTTGCAGTAGTGACCCTTAATTGTATTCTGCATAACTTCTTAAGACTTCTAAATATTTTTTGAAGCTTCATCACGTGCGTCTGATCGTTGATCGACAGCAACTTACTGTCTTTTTTTATTTTTATTACAGGATTAGGCCAGTTCTAGACTGCTTAGAATCTATGACAATAGTATGACCGTTTTCTTCTTATCTTCCCCGAACTTCTTCATATTGTTCAGCTGACAAGACTCTCTCAGGTTGTGGCTTTTGTTATTTGAAGGGAAATTTCGCAGTAGCCTGAACTTTTCCCTGTTCTGCATGGTGTCTTCTGAATGTTAAATTTTCTCAAATTCTTGTCTCTCTCAGACACCCCGTGGAGTGTTTTAGTTTGGAAGTAAAGTTGAAAATTCTCTTCGTTAGCCGCCTGCCACTCATTCTGTGAATATGATTGTAAAACTTTAATCTCCATTTTCTTATTGCGCGTTTGATTCTTTCTACATTTCTGTATAAATCTTCATTTCTTCTCGTCGAGTTGTTATCTTTGTTCTTTTGTGGTTTTAACATTTTTCAGAGTATGTTCATTTCTCTTTTCTAGTTCTTCTTGCTCACATCTTTTACTCATTGTAAGGCATTCAGATCCGTGTAGTGCTTCCGGTTTAATTATTATTACGTAGTGTTTAATTTTTTCTTGTAATGATATTGATATTTTATTATATCGGTTTTGGGTAAGTTTGTAAGATAATGCCTTTATGGAGGGTGTACCGGGTGTAAGTACAGATACGTTCATGTATAGTAGCTTAATATGTACGCACATCAGTGTGTTGACTGTTTTTTCTCCACATCGAACAGTCTTCACACAAACGCGTCAATAAATTTACAAACTGATGTTTTCTCCATAGCTGTAACTTCACTACGTCTGCCAGTATAGACTAACCGTTTTGCGTCCACACTTCACCACCTGACCTGCTACCCAGGAGAAAAGAATTATTTGTCACTTTCTCTTGCCGCATATACTTGAAGGTAATACCCAACATAAAAACATACGACCTGTAATAGCTATAGTTATTAATCTGCAAATGATGTAAATACTGACAGAATGTTAACAATACAAATATCAGCACTTACACCCATTACACATTGCATACACAACTTTTCACATCCCATAACTCTTGTTGTAGAAGTATCACATTTGTGAAATTCGTGATTCTATCAATGTACTGGCGAATTACAATAAAGTATTAATATAATATGACTGTTACCTTATTTCAAATTTCTTTAATAAATTCCATAAGTTCTTGTGCCAAAGCTTTGCAAAGGCCTAGTATTAAGATGCATATCGATGAGAAGTACACATCAAAGGATTACCATACATTAAACGTCTGCATAGGTCATGAGTAGCCAAAAGTAAAAAATGATCGCCTGTCATGTTGCAACTCCCATAAAGTATCTCACATCGGTACAGATTTTCCCACGGACGAAATGACTTTACACGATTAGTTTCAATACTGTGTTTGAACTTTCTGAAAGAGGTATGTATCCAGCATCAGTTCACAAAATTAAAATTTCCACAAGGGTCGATTTCTCTTTTCCTTGATACCTTTCCTCTTTGTTCGATGCATGCATAGGAGAACCGCACTCACTTCCATCAGCTATCATTCGTTCATTTTGTGGCTATAGTGTGGCTATAGTATTGCCGCAAACATAGTTGGGCAACAATTTCCAAAATTTTGCGGAACATGTGGCTGAAATTTTTGTGGTCATCACTGTTACCGGAAAACATTGGGGGTACAGTGCCGTTTTTATTGCCCGTGTAAACGTACCTTGAAGCAAGCGTATCTCGCATTGCACCATTGGCCCACGAGATCGCGTGGTCTCACGGTATGTGATTTCATTTTGTGGGGGTTTGTGAAAGCTGCGTCTATGTGCCTCACGTGGCAACAACTTCGGGTTAACCCCCATGCTATATAGCGGTAGCAGAATTTTGGAACGAGTTTGACTCTTGTCTGAATGTTTGTCACGCTTCTCGTGAAAGGCACTTTCAACATTATTTGTAGTAGGCAAATGAAGAGCAAGATCGTAACAGTAATTGTAAAAAGTGCTCCAAGGTTGTATGCGCGTGCATGTAAAGGGACACCTTTGAAAAATCGGATGGTTCTTTTGAAAATAAAAACTTTGTAGTCCTATGCGTAAGTTAAAATTCACTTCAACTTTCTACCATCATTTATGTAGAAGATAAAGTCTTTTGAATAACCCTATAGTGTTGCTGATGGAACATTAATGTGTGTGGAAACAAAGAGGTTTTGGAGGTGTGTCGACGTACTTCAGCTTTCTCGTGTTATTAGAGCCGTAAATCCGCAGAGTTCTCTCATCCCAATCACTGGCAAAGTTGCCGGAAAAACTGGATTAGTCACGGCTTCTGAAACGTTGTGGACGTCCGTGCGGTTTGTAATCCGAAAAGATTTTATTACAGTGTGATGTAGACTTAAAATTAATTTTCCAATTTGTGAATCACATTAAAAGCAGAATACAGCTGACGATGGAGAGAGTCAACTGCCGAACGTCTTTCTGGACGTGACAATAAGAAGATGAACCAATACTGTACCACAGAATACCGTTTGTTGAAAACCAAAATGTACAGAAACATTTTGTATTCCTCAGGTCCTGAAGAGAAGAAGATACCTTAAAGAGACATTATGTAGATTATATATATGCATCGTTGCCACAGTAGATGGCGCTGACGAATGAGAGTATATCTGCTTATTGTCTAATTGTACAACTCTTAAATATAGCTTCAAAGAATATCAGCTTTCTGATATAATGAACATAAAACATACATAAACGTCATTTACATACGAATTGAAAGTTTCACCCACAAAAGAAAATGGTGCAGATAAAACAGCGTAAAAGCGAGAAATTTAAGTGATACTCACTAATTTCGAGGGAACTAAAATCAATTAGACAGAGTAATAGTGCGGGGGCAGCTGGTAATTAAAGTGCAAGAGGTAAGAGTAAAAGGAGGAATAGAGTGTGCCTCCGATCGTTTTACAGTTATTTTTCCGATAAAGACCGCCGGCCGGGGTGGCCGAGCGGTTCTAGGTGCTACAGTCTGGGACCACGCGACCGCTAAGGTCGCAGGTTCGAATCTTCCCTCGGGCATGGATGTGTGTAATGTCCTTAGGTTAGTTAGGTTTAAGTAGTTCTAAGTTCTAGGGGACTGATGACCTCAGA
This sequence comes from Schistocerca serialis cubense, assembly GCF_023864345.2. Taxonomy (NCBI): domain Eukaryota; kingdom Metazoa; phylum Arthropoda; class Insecta; order Orthoptera; family Acrididae; genus Schistocerca; species Schistocerca serialis. Next base: position 184,737,296 of record NC_064646.1, on the reverse strand, counting down.
AGTTAAGTCCCCTAACGCTCAGAGGCTTTTGAACCATTTGAACCGATGAAGACCAAGATAAACTGAAGGAGAAAGAGCAGGATGCTGGAAGTAAAACTATAGATGATTCAAAATATGGGATACATCTTCTGCAAGACGAAAGTGTGAGAAGTTTGTATCAGCTAAGTTTAAATTTAATACTGGATACAGAGGAGGACGTGGAGTACGACTGAACTATACTGTTTCCTGAAACAGTCAATTAAGGAAGCAGCGGAGGAGGTTTTCAGAAGGAAAGAGAGAGAAGATTAAAAACTGAATGGATGACTATGGAGTTGTTAGAGTTGGTTGAGAGAAAGAAGAAACTATATCACATACTGTTAAGCTCTTGTAGTGAACGAGGACTGGAAAACGTACAAGCTATACGAAGGGGACTAAGAAATTAACAGAGGAGTCTAAGGAAGCGGTATGGGTAAGATTATGTTGAGAAATAGAGTATAAGCTTGGAACTGGAGATCGCCAGAGGGGAGGGAGGATGACAAGGAACATAATAATGGCTAGCAATTCCGCATCCACGACGCAACCTATTTCTACTGGACATCGGAAAAAGTATTTTCAGTTACTTCTGGTAGAAAAAAGGAGAGACGACGTGAAAGAAGTCTGCACCAAAAACAGCACATTAGGTAATACAAAACCTCTACTAGAGGAAGAAGGAAAAGAGATGCTGAAAAAAGCAAGAAACGGAAAGGCACGTGTACCAGGAGGAGTTCTGTTAGAATTGCGGACGTAAGCACCCGCTGAAATGATGAGACATATGTACTAGGTCTACAACTTTTCTTCCACCGTTTTTTCTCGAAGTTCGGGGCTTTATTGTGAAAAACTTACAAAAAAATTATGTTTCATAGTATTTCCCATTGCTGGCCACAACATTATACCATCTTTCGGATAGCATACAAATCCCGGAGCGGAAGAACTGTCCGTCTTTTGTGGGGATCCATGAATCGATTCAATTTTGCACTTGTTCATATGATCGGAAGTGCTGGTCAGCCAGACTGTATGCCACTGATTGAAATAGGTGGTAGTCAGAGAGAGCACGTACGGAGAATACGGCAGAAGGGATAGGACTTCTCATTTCAACGTTTCCATGTACATTTTGACGGGTTTTGCATTATAGGGTGGAGCACTGACCTGCTGCGAAATTACCTTCACGTGTCTATCGCTGTATTGTGGCCTTTTGTGTTTCAGTGATGGGCTCGAACGCATCAATTGCTTTCGATAATGATGTCCTGTGACTGTCTTCGTCTGTTTCATTAGCTACGAAAACGTTCTGTCTTCCACCGCCTTGCCGGTCTTCGATATCAAAATCACCGTTATTAAAGCGTTGAAAACATTCTCTGCACGTTCTTCCACTAATAGTTCCCTCACCATTGGTCTTACCAGCATTTTAAGAGCCACAACCGCAGATTTCTTCATGTTAAAACAGAAATTAAAACTTCCCGCAAATGGAGAGAAATGGATACGTAAATTGACGTACTTAATCGAGAATAACCATATGACGCAATCACAAATCGACTACTATTTTTATGGCATTATGTTTACAGGTGCCTAAGCTTATTGTATTACACCTATGACCAACCGACCTGAATCCCACTTGCCGCCACTGCCGTCTATTGCAAAACGGCAGAAGCGAAGTTGTAGACCTAGTAAATTAAAATGTTTGTTTGCATGGCCGCCTTGAGCAGCAGTTATTAACACCAATTATTATTTCTGTTTACATAGTAAGCTTGAGAGTTTAATGTTAAACTTCTGAACTCGAGCTTGTATTTCTTGAAACTCGTGTTTGTAAGTACCTGAGAAATGTATAAAATTGTTTTTCATATCAAAATACGTAAATCTCGGTGCAGGGCAACACAACTTTGTGAAAATTTAAATCTGAACGGATATTCGAGACGCACACGCTACACGACACGAAATCCAGGCTAGCTATTACATCGAACAATTCGTCTGCGAAAAAGCAATCCGTTTTCAATTAAATTTACGTATGCTACGTGGCTGCAAAACAAATGACTCAGGTTAAAATGTTGGCTCTGAATGTAGCTAATTTTAATCGTAGTCTTGTAAACAGTCACTGTGCCAGAACTGTTGTTGTAGTTACAGAGCAAATGAACTTTCTTATAAAACTGCTTGAAAATTCACAAGACAGCGCTTTACTGAAATCCTCTACTTATATCAAGGCTCTGAAATGATACTTGTATTAGTTTAGGAAATACATTCTGATAATCCCTGTGTCTTACAATGGACATGAACTTTGATGGTAATTAAATTAATCGGCATACCTGTGCACCCGGAACCCTCGTCTATTCTGAAACCTGTTACTATTAGGAATATCGATCTGACTGTGCAAAATCTAATTTCATTTGCCGTACTTCCATTGTGCAGCGCAAGACGGTATCTCAGCAATTTTCACGAGGTGCTTCTGCAGCACACAACTCGCGATGTGCAGTGCGAGTATACAAATACATTGTTGAAGGTAAAGTACGGAAAATGAGGAACTAAACTTAACGACTGATAAATGGCAACAAACACTCCAAGTATAACTATGCTTCATCAAGCCATAACAACAATGCACTCTTTCATAAAGTTCTCACAAGTAAAAGGTAGCACAATATTTCTTAATAACTTTCCCGTGTACAATTATGTTCCTTCACACTTGTTTCAATTATAAGACAAAACCATATGTTTCATTATATCTACAGTGAACTTCAATCATATACAATGTTCCGACAACAAGAAACTACACAGCTGCAAACATAAATTAAAAACTGATTTACCTTAAAATTTCCCCTTTTGACATTCTGTTATTGATATAATCTCGTTTTCTTTCCTCAAAACATGCTAGTACAAAATCCTTCTTATATTATATTGCCCCCACTACACGGCAGGCCAGCTTCAGTTCTTTTCAAACCGAGTACGTCACCAGACTGTTCAACACACACTGCCTGCTACTCCCTTCAAAAGAAGTAATATCTCTGAGCAACATCTGTAGTCTCATGAACATACTTACAAAGAATATAGTGATATCGATACTACAGAGGTTGAGTACATTTACCAAATTTACAACTTCATTCACATTTATAGCCAAAATATAGCCAAAGATTCTTGAAAATCGACTTGGCAAATAGGACAGTTCCCTTTCAAGCTTAAGATGGAGGAAAAAATGATAACTGATTGCCGGTGGGGTTGGCCGAGCGGTTCTAAGCGCTTCAGTTTGGAACCGCGCGACCGCTACGATCGCAGGTTCGAATCCTGCCTCGGGCATGGATGTGTGTGATGTCCTTAGGTTAGTTAGGTTTAAGTAGTTCTACGTTCTAGGGGACTGATGACCTCAGATGTCAAGTCCCATAGTGCTCACAGCCATTTGAACCACTAACTGATTATTTGTAAATTATTCAATCAGATAGTGGAGGAAGAGGAAATACCAATAGTGTGGTGAGTATGGTACATATGTGCTACTAATAAAAACGGAAACAAGAGGAAACCAAACAGTTATAGGACCATTAGCGTTATGCAATCTATCAGCAGACATTTTAGCGCCATACTGAAAACCGGTTTATAGAATAAGATTGAGGGAAAAATTCTTGGAGATCAACCAGGTTTTACAGTTGGATGTTCTTGTGTGGACCATATTTGGAGAGCTAAACAAATAAATGGGAAGGCGCATTCAACGGTTCAGGAAGTACACCTAATATTTGTGAGTTCAGATAAATCGTATGATTCTGTACCCATCAATGCACTATGGGATGGGAAGCGATGGAGTATATAGGTGTGAAAGCACAACAAATATCCCTAATTCGGAGAATATATCACCAGTCGTACGCAGTAATTAAAATAAAAAAAATGGTTCAAATGGCTCTGAGCACTATGGGACTTAACATCTTAGGTCAGCAGTCCCCTAGAACTTAGAACTACTTAAACCTAACTAACCTAAGGACATCACACACATCCATGCCCAAGGCAGGATTCGAACCAGCGACCGTAGCAACCCCGCGGTTCCGGACTGCAGCGCCTAGAACCGCACGGCCACCACGGCCGGCGTACTTAAAATAGGGAGATGATTGAGTGAAACATTCCAAATATGGAAAAGACTTAGGCAGTGTTGCAGTATCTCGGCGATCCTATTTAAAGTACCTATGAGGTGTATATTAGAACCGTTGAATCAATAAATAAAATACCTATGAGGTATTATTAGAACTGTAGAATCAATCATACAGAGCTATGGGAATTCCTTTCCAGCATTATTAGTTGTGGATGATCAAGTACTGACAACACAAAGTAGAGGGATGGAAGCTTTTGAACGAGATGGCTTAGAATAAAAATAAGCAAAACAGAATATCTAGTAGTGAGAGGAGATGGAAGGGATGAAAGGAGCAATTGCAATCATAAATGGAATTCTGTGGAGCCGGGCAGTATCAAAAGAGACAAAGAAGAGGTGTCTGCAAACAGTAGTGGAAAGTATACTAACATGGTGCAGAAGGATGGACCCTGGGGGAGAGGCAAAGAAATAGAGGACAAGCAGTAGAGATGGATGGAATAAGGAGAGCAGTCAGGATATCCAAAGAGGAGAAGAAATGAGAAATTAGAAAGATAATGGATATGGAACAACCGGTCGTGTAAATAACTGAGAACGGAGAATAACTGACAATATGGCCGTGTATGACAAATGGTGCAAAGACGACGGCCACAGAAATCATAGTATGGCCGCCGCAGGGAAGGAGGAAATATGGATGGCCGAGAGGGCGAGAGTAACATGGAGAATGGGAGTAATATGAACGATGAGAAAGAGAGGTCTGAAAGAGGAAGACTGCGATGATAGTGAAAGCTGGCGAATGGGGATACAGGGCAACTGCTGAGGAGTGGAGAAGCCCTTATAGGTAAAAGTAAGCAGTTAAGACACTTATCTAATATTTTACAGACTAGTAGATAAGCGAAAGACGTAAGTATGGTAACTCGTCCTCAATATCACTGGAAGAACGACTAGGATAGAGAACTAATGAGAGTTGAGGCTTTCCTTTGACGAGTCGCATTAGTTAACCTCTGGTTATACATACACTAAGAAGTAAACGTAAGCAACTGACAAAAAAAAAGTTATTCAACCACCATGAAAGATACATAGAACACAGAACGTTTCGTGCAGTTGCATCATGCGTGTATACACAGAGGTACCCTGAAAAATTTTCGCTATCACAGCCACGCCATCTGATTGAAGGAAAATACTGTGGTTAGCATCATGACATTTTAACATCCACGGTTACATCGCAAAGCTATGCCGATTTGTGAACACCATAACTATTTCAATTCTTACGGGAGTCTTTAGGTACATAAAAAGCGTTAGGTAAATTAAAAGATAAATTGAGCGAAAATCCGATGATCATGAAAAGAGGTGGTGGCTCTTAATAACCACGAATCTTCTTTGCTCAAGAGAGTAATAAGAAGAGGGAGTTCTTACACATGTAACGATGCCAAGCAACCAGCCGTTGCACGAACGCCATTCTACTGAAGAACATTGATTGGCACAGTTGCTGACAGAAAGTCATAGATGTCAACCAGACCTGTTGTACAAATGGCAAGATGTTTATTTTTTGTAGACGAAGTAATAGTTGAAGACTGATAGATGCGTCACACGATTTGCCTTCTTTCCACACGAAAACGAAACAGGAAGGAAGGAAGATTAAGGTTTAAAGTCTCGTCGACTCCATGCAAGAGTTCTTCTTCAGCAGCGATACGTACTGTACTCTCTTAGGCGTGCAATGTGATACTTTACAATCAATTTGGCAACTACATAATCTAATCAATCAAGTATGTCTAATTCTCTTTCGAGTCTGCTTATCTGAAATACACAAACTCCTTGCTGAATACAGGAAAATATCGATAAAGAACGGGTATAAAAGAAGAGTTGAACTGGTGTCGAAATTCTGTTCAAAAGGAGGTGTTCCCGTCTATACTAAAAATAGTCACAGATTCACATTTATTCAAACAAACTTTTTTGCTTAGAGCAGCACTTGGAAGTATGTCCCTGTGAACTGCTGCTATCAGATATGTCACAATTACAACAGGATATAGTTAATAGGTGGTAAAAGTTGGCTTTTTTCAAGAAAACGTAACTGTTGTATCATTCGCCAGACGAATCGTTTCAGATATTAACAATAATTTTGTAAGAGATTTTAGATAAATGAAACGAACTATTAATGTTAAAGAGAAGTTGAGACGAGAATATGAATGACAATAGGACGTTGACACCCTTATTTACAGATGAATATTTTATCTATGACATAAGAGGTTATCTAATTATGAATTATCCTGCAACGATGCTGCACAATTTTCTGTACCTAACAACATGTCTGATTGCAATGAAATGGTTTCATGAAATAGGAAAACAGTGATTAATGAACAGCCGGCCGGAGTGGCCGTGCGGTTCTGGGCGCTACAGTCTGGAGCCGAGCGACCGCAACGGTCGCAGGTTCGAATCCTGCCTCGGGCATGGATGCGTGTGATGTTCTTAGGTTAGTTAGGTTTAATTAGTTCTAAGTTCTAGGCGACTGATGACCTTAGAAGTTAAGTCGCATAGTGCTCAGAGCCATTTTTGATTAATGAACAAAAATCAGGGAATTTCGAGACAGGGTTACGAGAAGTGGACTGGAATGGCAGGTAACTGAATTTAATGTATATCTGGACTACTGTACGTCATTCTTCAACAGCTAATTTCATAAGACAACAATATAAAGTGGCTCTAATAATCCTCAGGCACCCAGCATGAGATGCCAGCCAAAAATTCGTAAGACTGATAGTTTAGAGCAGAACCTTGATGCCTACTAACAAAACAAATGAAATCACAGCTCACCCAACACTGAACATAGAAATGGTCCGTAATAAGCAACCCCATTCAGTTAATAGAACACAAAAGAGATACAAAAATCCGACTCACATCGATAATGTTTTACTTTGCTGCAGAAAACATGTACTGTTTCATCCTTGTTAGTGAGACCATTAACAAACTGAAGAAAACGTGAAAACACAAGCACCTACGTCATGAAACAATGAAATTATTATAGTTAATAACACAATAAAACTATTTTCAATTCAGAAATACTACACAAAAAAGAAGGTTTTCCCATGGGTTCAACTATTTCGGAGACACTAGCCAACATCTTCATGTATAATATAAGAAAAACTAATATTTGAAAATGTAGTAACAAAGGAAAGGTACAAAATGCTCTACTGGTACTGGTACTGGATGACGGAACATGCACTGTGAATGAACCTCAGAAGGAACTACAACGATTACATGAAGACATGTACAAGAAGAAGAACAAGGAAACACACTCAACTTCCTAGACATAACCATAAGAGGAGACAATAACTATCACGTATTTGGACCTTTACAGCAAACCTACAGCAATGTACAAAATAATAAATACAACTTTGAACCACCCAAATAATCACAGACCAGTTGCAGTCAGACACATGCCAGACAGATTAATAAGCTCAATCAAACATTTCTGATAACCAAAAAGAGAGAGTTACTATAAAATAAATAACATGGAAAATGGATGGGAAGAAACTGTAGTTGATAAACTTAACAGATAAATAAAGACATAAGTGACGAAGAAATACAAGAAAAATTCCACCAACAGATACAAGCAATACAAGCACAAGGAAATGACATAAATTGTCCAACCACAATAAATTCCTATACAAAACAGGTAATATGTTCAAAGAAACATGGCATAAACAATGTCCACAAAAGAAATAACTCAATACAGAAGCACATTCTAAAACTAAACTCAAAAACCTGGACAAATACCAGCAATCTGGTATCTACCAGCTCAATTGCAGGGACTGTGAAAAATTCTACATTGGATAATTGTTAGGGCATTTCATACAAGATATAAAGAGCGCATCAGGGCACGCAAAAACGGCGCAAATCACTCAACATTTGCAGACCACCTTAAAGCGGAATACCATAGGCCAAGCACAATAGAAAAAGATATGAAACTCTGTCCGAACGGGCTTAGGGTGGCCCACCGGCACCGACCGATCACTATGTTATCCTCAGCGGTTAGGGACCACTGGATGCGGATATGGTGGGCCATGTCGTAAGCACACCGCTCTCCCGGCCTTTGTCAGTTTTCGTGACCGGAGCCGCTACGCCTCGATCAAGCAACCCCTCAGTTGGTCTCACACGAGCTGAGTGCATTCCGATCACCGACATGACCCGGACGGTCACCCAACCAAGTGCTAGTCAAGTCCGATGACGCTGGACTTCGGCGATCCGACAGGAACAGTTGTTGCCGCAGCGGCAAAGCCGTTGGCAGGAAAAGTTATGAACATCACAAAAATCAGTAAAGAGGGACACCTTCTCCATTTTCAAGATAAGTTTCATATACACATAGATTAACACACAACAAAAAGTTACTTAATGACCAGTGTGATATTGGATACCAGACACTATATAAAATCACTGAAAAATCACGTAATAAGAAAATAACAGTTTCCTTTCCCATCCCTCACTCTCTCTCGCTGTACCTCCCCCTGCCCCCACCCCCTCATTTGCTCACTTCGTCCTCACCTCATTCTCCTCCAACATTTCTTAGATCAACAGAAATACTAACTGTAGTGTTGGTGACACTATGCAAAACACACGATATACATTTAGCTAGAAAGATGCCAACAGGCAGTGACAGCGCTGCATAGTGTTATGTTTCGCGTCAGGAAATGCTTAGTTTGGTAAAGCAATGTGGGATTAGGTCAAAATCAATAGTACCAAACGAAATAATACCCCCAAAACATAACAAACAGGTGGAGTTACCTATTGTGAGCGAAAAGCAGGCTTAAAATACGTAAAATTAACATATTTTACAATAAACTGTTTTTCGATTTGGTTAGAAAGCCTATATCTAAATATCGTCACTATAAACCACTGATAATATTTTATTTTAATAAAAGCAAACAAGTCTTGCGACAAAAGTAAGAATTTTTTTTTAGTTATAAAGTCTCCTATAAAATGGCTTGAACAGTCAAAGGTTTGCTTGACCAGTGGGAAATTCTGAAAAAAATTGAAATGGAAGTCGCTTGACACAAACTATCCCGAGAAGCGTACTTACAAAGTTTATACAACCATTTTTACGTGATGAATCTAGGAATACACTAATACCCCTAAGTATCACTCATTTAGGAATCGCGAAGACCAGATTATATTAATTACAACGCGCACAGAGGTGTTTACGTAATCATGCTTCTCGTGCTCCATACGCGAATGGTACGAGAAGAAGCCTAAGAACTTGTACAATGGGAAGTACCCTCTTCCATGCTCATCACTGTGGTCCGAAGAACGTGGATGTATATGCAGATGTAGCTGACGTCAAACAGTATCGGGGTGTGATGTCTTGGCAAGTAATTGGAAGACGTAAAGGAAAATTACATACAGACAGTGGCTGATGACAGAAAAACCACAGTAGTATCCAGTGTAAGAGGCCGACGGCTGCAGGCGTAACTAGGGCTAGGTGATCGGAACACTTTATTTCAACTAGAACAACAAAATGATACAATAGGTACTAATCATCCATATGGGATTTATGTCCGAACTTCCGATCTGAATATGCAGATAAATGGAAAGTGCTAGTACACTCGGAAAAATACATGACGTAGCTTAGTCCCAAGCATCTGACACGCCGCACTGAGAAGCATTATCTTTATGGAAAGGTAGGCATTACAGACGAAGCACAATCTCAAGCCAGGAAAGGATGATGAAGGAAGCTGTCAGTGACCTTTCCAATGGAGCAGTCCAGGTATTTGAGGAAACTTCGACCTGGGTTTCCAGACGGGGACATAAACACCGCTCCTCCAGAAAACGAGACCAGTGAACTTAACTACAGAGCTATCTCACTCGGTTACTAAGTTAATAAAATAACAATCAAAGAAGAATTGAAGATGATATCTACCAATTAACTATTGAATGAAACTAACCTTTGTATATAGAATGTTCAATGGCTGCTGCAAGAAAATGCATTGTGATAGAAAATCCTGCAGTTAAGAAATTCGATGATCAAATAAAGCATATTCCGAAAGAAAAGAAGAAAGCACACTCAGCGATATTTTGTAGAAAAATATTAAGTTACAGACATATCAAGTCAGTTAACGCTCTTAGCTGTAAACCTATAGGAACCAGAATACTTTTCTTTTTGAGTCACGTCCATCAGATATGTGACTTATTAGTTGCGGGCCGCTACGAATTCCTCTCCTGTGCCAACCTCAGAGTAGCTATTACAGCCTAAGTCCACAATTAGTTGCTAGGTGTATTCCAATTTTCGAATTTTATCTTCCTCTACTGGTTTTTACCCTCCACATCTCTCCCTAGTACCATCGAAGTTATTCCCTGATGTCTTAGCAGATGTCCTATCATCCTGTCCCTTCTTGTTGTTAGTGTTTCCTGTAGATTCCTTTCCTCTCCAATTCTGCGGAGAACCTTCCAGTTCCTTATCTTATTAGTACACATAATATTCAATGTCCTTCTGTAGTATCACATCTCGAATATCACGATTCTCTTCTGTTCTGGTTTTACCACAGTCCTTGTTTCGCTACCATACAATATTGTGCTCCAAACGTATATTCTCAGGCATTATGTCGTTGCTCCCTCCGTCATGTGTTATTTTGCTCCCTAGGTAGCAGAATTCCTTAACTTCGTCTACTTCGTGATACACAGTTCTGTTGTTAAGTTTCTCGCTGTTCTCATTTCTGCTACTTCTGATTACTTTCGTCTTTCTTCGATTTACTCCCAAATCGTATTCTGTACTTATTAGGCTGTTTATTCCATTCAACAGATAATTCTTCTTCACTTTCACTTATGATGGCTGTGTCACCAGTGAATCTTTTTCTCAAAATTTCTAACATATTGCACTATTTTCCATTGTCGAACACTTTTTGCAGCTCGACAAATCCTATGAACACGTCGATTTTGCTTCGGTCTTGTTCCCATTACCAAACGCCACGCCAGGACTGCTGCGATGTCTGGCTTTACCTTTCCTGATGTGAAACTGATCGTCACCTAACAGATTGTTTTCTTTTCCATTCACTGTACATTATTCTAGTCAGCAACTTGGATTCATGAGCAGTTAAGCCGATTGTACGATAATTCTCACATTTGTCGGCTCTTACAATCTTCGGAATTGTGTGGATGATGTCTTTTCGAAAGTCTGAAGGTATGTTACCAGTCTAAATGTTCAAATGTGTGTGAATTCCTAAGGGACCAAACTGCTGAGGTCGTCGGTCCCTAGACTTACCCACTACTTAAACTAACATGCTAAGAACACACGCACACGCCCATGTCCGAGGGAATACTCTAATCTCCGGCCGTAGGGGCCACGCAATTCTTGGCATGGTGTCTCAAACCATGCGGTCACTCCATGAGACATATAGCCAGTCTCATACATTCTACTCACCAATCTGAATAGTCATTTTGTTGCCACTTCCTCCAATGATTTTTGGAATTCCGACGCAATAGTATCTACCCCTTATTTCTTATTTGATATGAAGTCAAAGAAAGCTCTTTTAAATACTAATAATGGACCCCTCATCTCTTCTGCGTCGATTCTAGTTTCTTCTTCCCTCATGTCATCAGAAAAGTACTTCCGCTCATAGAGGACTTCAATGTAATCTTTCCTCCTATACGCTCTCTTCTTGGCATTTAACAGTGAAATTACTATTGCACTCTTAACGTTATCACTCTTGTTTTAAATTCACCAATGGTAGATTTGACTTTTCTATGTGCAGATTCAGTCCTTCCGCCGATCGTTACTTTTCTGATTTCTTCATATTTTTCATGCAGTCGTTTTCTGTTTATTTCATTCCAAATTGGTGTGTATTTCTGCATTCCGGAACTTCCCTGAACATTTTTGTGCTTCATTCTTTCATCGATCAACTAAAGTATTTCTTCTGTTACCCATCGTTTATACATAGTTACATTCTTTGTGTCTATGTTTTTCTTTCCAGCTTCCGTAATTTCCCTTTTTAAAGATTTCAGTTCTTCTTCAGCTGAACTGCATATTTCGCAGTAGCCTTAGAGAACTTCAAGCGTATTTCATTCCTTAGTACTTCCGTAATCCACTTTTTTGCGCACAAAATTTTTCTGGCTAGTCTCTTAAACTTCAGCCGACTATTCATTATTACTAAATTGTGATCTGAATCTATATATGGTCCTGTCTTCGCCTTACAATCCAATAACTGGCTTCGGAATCTCTGCCTGATCATGATTTAATCTAACTGGAGTCTTCCGACGTCTTCCACGTATCTATGTTGATCCACTGTGGACGCGGGACAGCGGCTGATGAAATATTTCACAAGTAAAATCGGCAAGCTGCCGTGCGATTTGAGAAGTTCTTTTATTTTATTTCCATAACCTTTTTCGGCCAATGTGCCAACTTCAAGCCCCATATGTATCTCATGTATAGACATTCAAACGTGTTGATATTGGCACACTGGAGCCGTCAGTATCTCGATGTCGTGAATTCGTGTTTTAAGTGCTTTCTTCGAAGACTTGACAACAACTCTTGTCGAGTCTTTAAAAGAAGCACTTGAAATAGGAATTCACGAACACCAGGTACTGCTGGATCTATTATGCTAATATCGACACGTTTGAATGCCTATACATGAAGTGCATATGTGGTCTAAAGATGTCATACTGAATTGCCGAAACGTGTTGTGGAAATAAAATAAAAGAACTTCTCAAATCGCACAAATGTTTGGAGAGTTTTCCTCGTTAAATAAAAAATTTTCAAAGTATACCTCCTCCTGTTCTCATTCTAGAACACAGTATTCGCTATGACTAGCTGAAATTTCTTGCAGGACTCAATAGCTCTTTCTCCTTTCTTATTCCTACTACCAATACCGTATCCTCATGTAAAACTTTCATCTACTCTTTCCCTTTCAACCGCATTCCAAACCCCAAGACTATTAGACGAGCTGAAACCTCACGGTTTGAGTAGGCGTGAGATGTTATTTCAGTGCTAACAAAATCGAATGAAATTTACGAAGAACTTGACACATCAGCCCATTTATGAGTATGAGGTAGCACCCTCAAGATAGATACAACTAATGACTTCTCACGTTTCTTCAAGAACGGTGATCCCGCGCACGTAGAGGGACATACATACTTTCGGGCACATCTTTTCTATCTCTGCTACGTAAATATTTAATCTTTTTGTTTTGCAGACACTGAAGAACAATCCAAAGAATTTGCTTATACCACGAACGCAATGGTGTTGCTATTCTATCTCTGCTATTATTGAGTCAAGATTGCCAATTTTGGCGGAGGATCAATTCCACTGGACCAGATCATTCAGAAACTAAACAATCAGATTTCATCTTTGCACGGTCAGTTCAAACACCTTATAATAGTAACAGATTCGTGCCTTTCTTGGGTGCTGCATGTTCCACATCTAACGTAAAAGCATAATCTTAGTGTGATGCAGAACATTCTTGGTAATATTGTTAACAGTTTCTAAAAAAATTCTGTTGGGATGTATGTCATGCAGCCGTTGTATGCTCTCCTGAGGCAAGTTGGTCCACAACTGTTGTGACTGGACCTTGATACCATGGGTACTGACACTAAGACAGAGATGATGTCCGAACTTGTCCCTCGCATGTTCTACAGGGAATATTGCTGGTCACGGGAATAACTCAACATCAGGCAGGCAGGTAACGGAGACAGATGTAGTATGATGATAAGCAATGTATTGTTGAAAAATGGAACAACAATACTGTCACATGAGAAGTAATACAGGGGGACTCGGGCTGTCCGTGACCTATCTTTATGGAGTCAGCGATCCCAAAATCACCGCCAACCGTGACCTGAAGCCATTCCCGATGGCTCCCGAAACCATCACTCCAGGAGTAACACCACTTGCCATTCCAAAACATGGGAGGAACGGTGCGTCTCCACGGCTCGTCGCCATACTCGCCTACGATGGTTCTCTGGAGTAGCGCAGAGCCGCGATTCATCATTGAATACAATGTGACGTCATTCATCAATATCCATGCTTTCCGGTTGCTGCACCACTGCAGCCTACGTGTGGGACAGAAATTCTATGGCTGCTGGTAAACCTTTCGGGATGTGAGGTCGTGGTCCAAGAAACTCTTCTGTTCCTGACGTTTCCTCCAGGACTGCGCTGGACATCTTCAGAGTCTTGCCGACTCAGCGGAGGAGCGCCTCTGAAGATGTCCAGCGCAGTTCTGGAGGAAACGTCAGGAACAGAGGAGTATCTTGGACCACGACATCACATCCCGAAAGATTGACCAGCAGCTATGTCATCCGGTCGTGAAAGTCTTTATTCTATAAGCAGTTCTACGGTCTCGTTGCTGCTATTCTCCGACCAGTGATATAGAGTGACACAAAGTGTTACAGGAAGTCCAGTACATGTTCTTGGATGGCAAGGGCAGATGTGAAGGAGTTACGGTGTGCTTCGTGCACAACATGGTGATCCTCTCTTGAGGTGATCACCCGTGGTAGACGGTAACCTTGAAAACGCGTATGCCTCCCTTCACATTACCATGCTGTGCAACATCAGGCCAGTGTCATATCTGAATGCCTCACAAATCTGTATACTGCACGATTTGACTAGCTTGGCAGATGGAGACCTGCCATGACCCCTTCCCCCGTCTCTTAATCTGCCAGGTGACAATAACAGACACTAATATGGGGCATCTCCTTATCCTCCACAGTTAACACTGGACAACTGAAACTGTTGACGCCCTTTCTATGTGATACTATGCCTGGTAACAATACTAAACGAGAACAACACTAATGTACTTTGGCGACCGTTCTACCTGTCACGTAGACCTCCACTCTAATCATTTACAAGCCCCCTGAAGATGCATACATGAACGAAGTTACACTGACATCCAACCATATCTTATGAGTGCTTTTCAAGGAAATATATAGTTATTCAACTTACTTATTACCTGTAGCTGATAGATCTTCTCACTGGGAGAGGTGGCAAACCTATTCGAAACTAATTATTTTGTATGATTCACAGTATAACTTTTTCCGCTAATATGCACACCAAAATTTTACAAATGTTCCATAATTATCCTTTTTGAGGTCTTTAGAGATGGAGCACATTCTTGGATTAGGGAATGGTGGATAAGGATACCGGCCGTGCTCTTTCAAAGGAATCATCCCGGTATTCTCTTAAGGTATTGAGTGAAAATTTGAGCTACAGTCCTCCTGAATTTGATTTAGTAAATAAAAATAAAAACAGAAATAAAAAAGAAACGGACAGGACGAACTGTGCTTTTCCTATGGGGAAAGTCTGATGCAGATAAGTTGAAATGTTGGTTACCAGTGTTCTGATTTCCATTCTTACTTCTTTTTTATAACCTTATATATTTAGATACAGAACTCTGAATCTTAAGTGAAAACTGAATTCTGATCTCATATCAAAAATAAGTTACTCTTTAGAACTTGTAACTTCGTTTGTAGGCTGTAGTAATTTATATAGACGGCGTAGTTCTGTTATACTGGTGCAACCCACACTGAAACACCAGGTGCTATTTTCTTAGAGTATCGCTTATAAATTGCAGAGTTAACCGGAATGCAATCACTCGATTAAATCGTAATTCTCATTTAACGCACTAAAAGTACTAATTTATTTTTCATACCAGCTTTCGAACACAGTAGCAATAAACAGGAACTCGAAAATGTGGGGTTGTGTTCCGCAGGTAGCATTGTAACTACACGCTATTATTGCATGTGAGATCGTTATCGGCTGGAATATTTAGCGGCGGGCTCCTGTGGGCTCCAGGTGTACCGAGCCACAGGTGCTGGAGGCGGCTGGAGCCAGACGTGTACACCTGGTGTCGGCCCGCTGCCCGTGGCGTCGCGGCGGTGGTCCGCGTGTTCCCCTAAGCGTTTACAACTCTGCCCGTCCCGGGAACAGAGCGTTCACTGTCCGATTGTGTTGTTAGCGTGGCCACTGCTCGTCGGCGAGTATTCAGCTGCGGCGGTAGCGTGCAGCCGCCAGTATTAGCATACGCCTAGTCTCCGTCCGTCCGGGCGCCACCCGCCCACCTAGCAGGCTGCTACTGTGCAGACGATGCAACACCTGCAGAGCTACGCAACCTGCCGCTCTCACCCGGGGAGGTGCAGCCCAGACGTCGACAACATTCGATAACGACTGCAAAGGCAGGAACACTAGACAGCGCCGCGATATAAACAGTGCTTTTTTCCCGTCATCAGCCTTCTCACTGGTTAGATGCGGTCTGCCACGAATTCTACAACACTCACCACAAACCACCTAACTGTTTGTGGCAGATGGTACTCCTGCTGCCAATAACCGATTCCCCCCTCCCTGTTCCACTTGCTAATAACTGTTTGGAAAATACGCCTGTCGATAAGCGTCTCTGTCAGCTCTAATCTATCTTTCCTCGCCGTAGTCAAAAAACGCCTGTCGATAAGCCTCTGTATCAGCTCTAATCTATCTTTCCTCGCCGTAGTCTTTTCGTGAAATGTATGTCGGAGAAAGCAATATGTTGTCCGAATCTTCCCAGAGAATATTCTCTCGAAATTTCAGTAAAAACCTCACCGTGATCCACAGCGCTTCACTGGAGTTAACTAAGTATTTCTGCAATGGTCTCGTGCCGACTAAACGAACCCGTTGACAGAACGTACCGCTCTTCGTTGGATCTACTCTCTTTTTCTTTTATCAATCCTAGCTGATAAGGGTTCCAGATTGGTGAATAATACTCAAGAAGGGTTCGAACAAGTGCCTTGTAAGCTACTTCCCCCGGGATGAGTTAGATTCCGTTACGATTCTTATTATGACAGTCTGCTATCTGATTTTCCTACTATTTGTTTTACGAATATGGGGTCATTCCACTTAAAAAGTCTCTTTGGGTTGATATTCCTAGATATTTTAAGGTAGATACTGCTTCCAGCAGTTTGCCATCAATAGTATACTATTCAACCTGTAGATCGAAGTAGCAAAGAAGGAAATAAAAGAAAGATTCCGGAGTCGAATTAAAATTCAAGCTGAAAGGATATCAATGATTCCATACGTTGATGACTTTGCTGTCCTGGGGGAAATGAAGAAGAATTACATAATCTGCTGAATGGAAGAAAAGATCTAATGAGTACAAAATATGGATTGAGAGTAAATCGAAAAAAAAGCGAAAGTAGTAACAAAGAAATGAGAACAGCGATAAACTTAAGATCGGGATTGATGGTCACAAAGTAATGAAGTTAAGGAATTCCGTTACCTAGACCTGTGACGGGCAGAGCAAGGAGGACATCAAAAGCAGACTAGCACTAGCAAGAAGAGCATTCGTGGCCAAGAGAAGCCTACTAGTATCTAACAGATGCCTTAATATGAGGACGACGGTTCAATCCCGCGTCCGGCCATCCTGATTTAGGTTTTCCGTGATTTCCCTAAAATCACTCCAGGCAAATGCCGGGATGGTTCCTCTGAAAGGGCACGGCCGACTTCCTTCCCCATCCTTCCCTAATCCGATGAGACCGATGACCACGCTGTCTGGTCTCCTTCCCCAAACCAACCAACCAACCTTAATATGAGGAAGAAATATTTGAGAATGTAAGTTTAGAGCACAGCATTGTGTGGCAATGAAACGTGGACTGTGGGAAAACCGGAACAGAAGAGAATCCAAGAATTTGGTTGTGGTGCTACGAAGGAAGGTTGACAATAGGTGGACTGATAAGGTAAGGAATGAGGAAGTTCGGCGCAGAATCGGAGAGGAAAGGAATATGTGGAAAAAACTGACAAGGAGAAGGAACAGGATGATACAGCAATTATTAAGACATGAGGGAATGACTTCCATGGTACTAGAGGGAGCTGTAGAGGGCAAAAACCGTAGAGGAAGACTGAGATTGGTATACATCCAGCAAATAACTGAAGACGTAAGTTACAAGTGCTACTCTGAGATGAAGAGATTGGCACAGCGGAGGAAATCGGGGCGGGCCGCATCAAACCAGTCAGTACACTCATGACTGAGAAAGAAAAAAAGGTGTAGTTGTACTGGAGGGATTTGTTTTCCTATGTATGCGCAGTATGTTGCGTCCATTTCAGTTCAGTGTCAACTGCCATAGCCTGCATCATTCATCAGTTCCTGCTGGTCATTCTGCAAATCGATACTGACTTCTGGCATTGCTATTTTCTTACAGACAACGGCATCATCTGTGAAGAGTCTTTCTGACGCTTTCTGCTAGACCATTTATGTACAGGATAGGGGCATGTGCTACACATCGCTCCGCTACACAACTCTGTTTTTGTAAATTTAAACTGATTCATCGTCGTCTTGTTTTACCACTACCGCGAGCAGTACCGTAACACATCGGATAATGCAAGAATCAAAACAGAATACGGTAACGAGGCGATGTGCAGCTCTGCCCCATCCGGCGAGGCTAGGATCGACAAGCCTAACCGCCGTACGCACAGCGAGATACGTCATATGTTCATCTTTGGTTATCCACTTTTGGGGTATTTCCCGACATTTGCGGCCCGTTTGTCTTATATTAAGTTCCTTGTCTCAGTGCCGTCTATATGGCTTCGGGGTTTTTCAAACGTTAATAATATTGTAAACAGTCACGGTCATAACAAACTTCTATGTGGTACTCCGTAAATTACCTTTGTCGATTTTGTTCATTTAAGAGCGACGTGTTGAGTTCTACCTGCAAGGAAGTCTTGAATCCAGTCGCAAATCTGGTCTGATACTCGGTACTCATGTAATTTTTTTTTTCACTGAA
Source organism: Schistocerca serialis cubense (assembly GCF_023864345.2). NCBI lineage: Eukaryota > Metazoa > Arthropoda > Insecta > Orthoptera > Acrididae > Schistocerca > Schistocerca serialis. The sequence continues at coordinate 184,718,512 of NC_064646.1, read as the reverse complement.
CTGCAGTTCAGTACGGTGTCAAATGCCTTCCAGAAGTCAAGGAGCACGGCATCTACTTGAGTGATGTTGTCTAAGGCGATGTGGATCTCATGGAGGAACAGAGCGAGCGAGTTTCGCAAGATTTCTGTTTTCGGAATCTGTGATAATTTCTATAGAGGAGATTTATATTCTGCAAAATGTCATAATTCTTGAGCCTGAAAAAACCTTTTATAGCCGAGATTACGTTTATTAATATTTACAATTGGGACCGGTTTCGACAGTTGCACTGTCACGTTCTCATATTCAAAAAATCTTTGTTTATAAACTGTATTCTATAATTAGTTTCTCGTTCATCCAATATTTGTCTGGTATATATAGCAAATTACACTTAGGTATGTCAAAAGTAAAACAATACAGAGATAAAAAGTACCCAAGCAAATGGGTATGTTCACACTCTTAGCACTCCACTTAGACTTGTTAGTTCGTGCAATGCTCGATATGTAGTAAAAATGTACAATTCTCTGTCGAGCTCCATGAATGTGAAAACGCCCATTTTCATAAGGTGCTTTTTATCTGTGCATGGTTTCAATTTCAACAAATCTCTGTATAATGTGCTCTATGTTCTATGAAGTTCTATTATGGTGACACAGTATGACTTATAATCTCATAATGGAATACGATGTATAACCAAAAAGTTTTTGAAGATCAAAGTCGAAACCGGTCGTCAATAATGAACACTAATTAACGCTATCTTGGCTATAAGAAGTTTTTTCAAATCAAATAGAGATAGCTCGTTCCATTTTCTCAACATGAGAAACTCGAATCAATTTCTTCAGCATAAAACATCTACCATGATTCTACAAAGAAGGACGCCAACCATATAGGATTAGAATTACGTACATCCGCCCTACGATCCCTCTTGGAAACGAGAAGGAACTGCGCTTTTTTTTCTAGTCGCTAAGTATGCTAGGTGCTAGCCTCATCATCTCAGACTGGCTCTTTCCCAGTTATTTGTTCGATATATTCCCGTTTCTGCCTTTCCTTACAGTTTTTATCCTCTACAGTTCCCTCCTGTACCATCACGGAAATTATTCCCTGCCGTTTTAACCCTATCGTCCTGTCCCCCCTTCTTGTCAGTGCATTTCATTTGTTTCTTTCATTGACGATTCTGTGGTGAACGTCCTCATTTCTTATCATTATCATTTCCACCAGTTTTCAGCATCCTTCTGTAGGACGATATCTCAAACATTTTGTGAGTCTGCCATTTTCCGGTTTTCCCAAAGCCCATAATTCACTTCCAAGCAACGATGTTCTGCAAACGTATATTCTCAGAAACTTTTTGCCCAGATTAAAGCCTAGGTTTAATGCTAGTAGACTTCTTTTGGCCAGAAGTGTCCTCCTTGTCTGTGCCAGTCTCCTTGTTATGTCCCCCTTGCTTCATCCGTTGTGTGTTAGTTTGCTTGGTTCAAATGGCTCTGAGCACTATGGGACTTAACTTCTGAGGTCATCAGTCCCCTAGAACTTAGAACTACTTAAACCTAACTAACCTATGGACATCACACACATCCATGTCCGAGGCACGATTCGAACCTGCGACCGTAGCGGTCGCGCGGTTCCAGACTGTAGCGCCGAGAACCGCTCGGCCACTCCGGCCAGTGTTATTTTGCTTCCAAGGCAGGAAACTTCCCTTATTTCACCTACTTCAGGATCCCAAATTTTGACGTTAAGATGATTACTGATCTCATTATCGTTACTTTTCGTTACTGTTGTCTTTCTTCAGTTTACTTCAATCCGTAGCACGTACTCGTAAGACTGTTCATGTCATCCAACTGGTCCTGTATTTCTTCATCACTTTCGCTGAGAATAGGCATGCCACCCGTGAGTCTTATCCTTAGATAGTCTTTCAGCCTGGTGGAAAGACTACCATACTGTCTTTCCGTTTTTTAGTTCCAAACTTCTCATCTCAGAGTAGCACGTTCATCCTCAGTTATTTGCTAGATATAATCCAATCTCTGTTTTCCTCTACAGTTTTTGCCTTCTACATCTCCCTCTATAACCAAAGAAGTCATTCTCTGGTGCCTTAACAAATACCCTGCCCTCCAGTCCCTTCTGCTTGTCAGTGTTTTCCATATGTTCCTTTACTTAGCAATTCTCTAGACAACAGCATCACATCACAAATTTCACGATTCTCTTCTGTTCCCGTTTTCCCACAGTCCATGTTTCACTAACATGCAAAGCTATGCCCTTAAGTACATTTTCACAAATTACTTCCCCAAATTAAGACCTAAGGTTAATACCAATAGACTTCTCTTGCCTGGGAGCGCCTTTTGTCAGTCTTAGTCACTTTTTCTGTCCTTCTTGTTCTTTCCGTCATTGATTATTTTGCTGCCTATATAGCAGAATTCCTTCACTTCTTCTACTTCGTGATCACGAGCCCTGATGTTCTCATTTCTGCTACTTCTCATTACCTTTGTCTTTCTCTGATTTACTCGCAGTACATATTCTTTACTCACTAGACTGCTCATTCCATTCAGCGGATCCTGTAATTCTTCTTCAGTTTTACCGAGAATAGCAATGTATCAGCGAATGTTATCGTTGATATCCTTTCACCTTGAATTTTAATTCCACTCTGGAACCTTTCTTTTATTTCCTTTATTGCTTCCTCTATGTATAGATTGAACAATGGGGTCGAAAGACTATACCCCTGTCTTACAAACTTTTTAATCCGAGCACTTCGATCGTGGTCTTTCACTCTTATTGCTACCTGTTGACTCTTGTACATACTGTATATTATCCTTCTTTCCTATAGCTTTCACCAATTTTTCTCAAAATTTCGAACCTCTTGCACCATTTGGCATTGTCGAGCATTAATTCCAAGTCAACAAATCCTATGAAATTTTCTTTTTTTTCTTTAGTCTTGCTTCCATTATCAACCGCAATATCAGAACTGCCTCTCCGATGTCTACCTTTCCTAACTGCAAACTGATCGCCATCGACCTAATCCTTAGTCATTTTCTTTTCCATTCTTCTGTATATTATTCTTGTCAGCAACTTGGCTGCACTAGCTGTTATGCTGATTGCGCGATAATTCTCGCCGTTATCGGCTCTTGAAATCTATGGATTTGTGTGGATGATGTTTTTCCGAATATCAGATTGTATATCGCCAAACTCATATATTCCACACAGCAACACGAGTAGTCATTTAATTGCCACTTTCCCAAAACTGTGATGGAATGCTATATATCCCTCCTGCCTTATTTGATCATGAGTCTTCCAAAGCTCTTTTAAATTCTGATTCTAATATTGGATCCCCTATATCTTCTATATCGATTCACGTTACTTCGTCTATCACGCCATCAGACAAATCTTCTACCTCTATCCACTTTCTCCTCTGTGTTTAACAGGGGAGTTCCCATTGCACTTTTAACGTTACCACCACATGCTTTCAATTACACCAAAGGTTGTTTTGACTTTTCTGAGGCAGTTCTAACTACAATAATTTCTTTTTTGATTTCTTCACGTTTTTTATGCAGTTATTTCGCTTTTGCTTCTTGTTGTTTATTGAATTCTTATGTGACTTGTATCTGTGTATTCTGAATTTTCCCCAATATTTTTCTACTTCCTTCTTTCATCAAAAACTGAAATATTTTTTCGGTTACCCATTGTTTCTTGCAAATTACCTTCTTTGTACGGATGTTTTTCTTTCCAACTTCTGTGATTGACCTTTTTACAGACATCCATTCCTCTTGGAGTGAACTGCCTGCTGAGTTATTCCTTATCGCAGCATCTACAGCCTCAGCGAACTTCAAGCGTATCTCATTCCTTCCGTGCCCCACTTCTTTGTGCGTCGATTCTTAAAATTCAGCCTACTCTTCATCACTACTAAATAGTGATCGGAGTTTGTCTGCTGCTGAGTACGCTTTAGAGTGCAGTATCTGATTTCGGACTCTCTGTCTGCCCATGATGTAATCTAACGGATATCTTACCGTACCTTCCGGCGTTTTCCAAATATACCTCGTGCTCTTGTTATTCTTGAACAGAGTGTTTGCTACATAGCTGAAATTTATCGAAGAAATCAATTACTTTCCTCCTCTTTCATTCAAAGTACCAGTCCCATATTCTCTCGTAACACTGTGTTTTACTCCTTCCCCTACAATCGCTTTCCAGTCCTCCTATGTCTATTAACTTTTCATTTCCTTTTATATACTGAATTACCCATTCAATTTCCTGACATACATTCTCCATCTCTTCAACCTCGGCTTGCAACGTCGTCACGTATACCTGATCTATCATTGTCAGTGTTGGTTTGTTACCGAGTCTGATGAGAATAACCGTATCACTGAACTGTTCAAAGTAACTCACTCTCTACCCAACCTTCCTATTCATAACGAATCCTACTCTTGTTCTACCATTCTCTGCTGCTGTTGGTATTATTCTATACTCATCTGACCAGAAAACCTTGCCATCTATCTATTTCATTTCACTGATCCCGTATATAGATTCAGCCTTAGCATTCCTCTTTTCAGATTTTATAACTTCCCTACCACGTTCGAAGTCCTTAGATTCCACGCTTTGACTCGCAGGACGTTATCCTTTCCTTAGTTATTCAATCTTTTTCCCATGATCACGTGGCAATACCCTCCCAGAGATTCGAATGGGGGACTATTCCGGAATCTTTTGCCAATGGAGAGATCATCATGACAATTTTTTCAATTACAGGACAAATTTCTTGTAGATAACCGTTACGTGTCTTGTAATGCAGTGGTTTTCGTTGCCTTCTGGATCTTCATGCCGTTGATCATTACTGATTCTTCCACCTTTAGGGGTAGTTTCCCACTCTAAGGGCAAGAGAATGCCCTGATGAACCCCTTTCTGCTCCTCCGCGCTCTATGACAACGCCGTTGGCTGAGTGAGGGTGAGTTCTTATGCCAGAAGGCTTCGGTCGTCATTGCTGATGATTTTTATTCAAAATTTAAGTGGTGGCGGGGTTCGAACCCGGATCAAAGGACGTTTTGATTACTGATCAAAGATACTACCACTTGACCCTGTCTTCCCCCGTTTTTTAATCCGCGATGTCATTGGTATCATAGGTGAAACTGAAGAAGAATTACGGGAGCTGGTGAATGGAATGAAAAATCCAATGAGTACAGAATATTGACTGGGACAGTCGAAAGACAGTCGAAAGAAATGAGAAATAGCAGAAATGAGAACATCAGTATTGGTTATCACGAAGTAGAAGAAGTGAAGGAATTCTGCTACCTAGGCAGCAAAATAACCAATGACGGACGGAGCAAGCAGGACAAAAACAGGTCTTACCACTGGCGAAAATGGCATTCCATGTGAAGAGAAATCTATTAATATCGAACCTTAATCTGAGGAAGAAATTTCTCTAAATGTACGTTTGGAGCAGAGCTCTGTATGGTAGTGAATGATGGATAATCGGAAAAGTGAAACAGAAGAGAATCGTGGAATTTGATAAGTGCTGGTGCAGAAGAATGTTGAATACTAGGTAGACTGATAAGGTAAGGAATGATAAGACTGTCCCCAGAATCGGCGAAGACAATGGCCAGAAAAGGGACATGATAGGATATGTGTTAAGACATTAGGGAATAACTTCCATTTACTGGACGGAGCTAGAGAAGTAAAAACTCTAGAAGAAAACAGAGAGAAGAGTACATAAAAAAAACTCATTCATTGGATCATAGGTAATTCTTGATCGGATGGTCAGGGGCATAGACTCTTCTGAAACTTCTATTTCTCTGAATCCACCCTGGATGAAACAGTATCAATTCTAGCACCCCACATCCAGCAATTCAGACTCAAACAGTCAAATTTATTTGTTTACTATGTTACAAAGCAATTAAGTTACTTAGAGAGCTTCAAATATTATAAAACAGTACAACTGTGGTAAACAACTTCTTAATGGGGTTTTGAGGAAAGTTCATTAAATTTGGCTTCATTTAGTGTTAAATTTTGCTACGTATCGTTATTTTGACGTGACACGTTTATGGTCTGGCCACACGTGTTTTACCTAGAGGACATGGACGGCTCTGACTCAGATATTCAGTTCACTATCGAAACAGAGGTAGAAAATAAAGTTGCTGTTTTTAGATATTTCGGTACAGCCAGAGTCGGACGGGTGGCTACGCAATTCTACGTACCGCAAGCCGACGCACACTGATTTGTACCACAGTGCGCAGAATTTTCACCATGTAGTCCACAACAGAGACGTTTAACATACACTGACGTACAGAGCTAAAGCTGCTTCTGATTAGGACAACTTAGATTCCCAAATGAATAATCTTCAGTAGTGTTCCAGAGAAATGGTGCTCTCCAAGAAACGAAAATTGAGACACTCGAACAACCCTTTCAATCTTAACCTGGATAACTACGATCACAAACGTATGTGGAAGCATAGTCGTCAAGAGTGACTGCATTTTAACTGTAATGTAAAACCATCAAACTATTTTTAGCAACTATCAGTATTTTCATCTACGTGTATTTCGCCAATCCTCGTTTATTGTCCTTTATTTTTAAGTAAAAATCGTCGCTATCGTCCGCCAATGTATTTTTTTTACCAAATAATTTCTTATTGTCACCTTTCATATGTTTTAAACATTTTTAAATATAGTTTTTGTAACCTTTGTCTGAAGAGCGGCTTTGTCTCGTGCCAGCCCGCCCGCGTTGTGGAAGATTGGAATAACAATTAAAACATTTAAAAAACGTACCTGCTTTTGACTAATACAAGGGAAGTAATCGTCGAAAGCTCGAGATTATACTCACAGCTGAAGCGCCAAGAAATCCGGGAATGTATTATTCGAACTACAGGAACGTCCTTTAGACATTCTGGAGCCTTTTCTTTCCCTAGTATTAAGCGTGATATCGGTGTGCATCTCCCAGCCCGGTAAGCGTTTGAGCAGTGTAGTGTTAGCGGTGAGTACGCAGATGAAAGGAAAGGAAAGGAGAGGGTGAATTCCGGTGCAGCAGAAATAACCGACCCTCTCGAATGGCACGAAAGGCTCCGCCGAACTTAGGTTTCCCCATTTGAAAGATGGATTACCTTTCACAGTTTTTTCTTCTTTTTTTTATGATGCTGCCGCCATTTGACAGCAATAATTTTTTTACTATCACACGATCCCAATTTCAGCCTTAGGCCATTTCAAGTACAGAAATTTATTTATATGTCAAAAAGACATGAGAGCGGTATGAAATACAAGTCATTTGTCCAAAAAGCGTATCTGTTCATGTAGGCCACATCTGTGATTAGTACATCTACATCTACATTTATACTCCGCAAGCCACCCAGCGGTGTGTAGCGGAGGGCACATTACGTGCCACTGTCAGTACCTCCCTTTCCTGTTCCAGTCGCGTATCGTTTGCGGGAAGAACGACTGCCGGAAAGCCTCCGTGCGCGCTCGAATCTCTCTAATTTTACGTTCGTGATCTCCTCGGGAGGTATAAGTAGGGGGAAGCAATATATTCAATATCTCATCCAGAAACGCACCGTCTAGAAACCTGGACAGCAAGCTACACCGCGATGCAGAGCGCCTCTCTTGCAGAGTCTGCCATTTGAGTTTGTTAAACATCTCCGTAACGCTGTCACGCTTACCAAATAACCCTGTGACGAAACGCGACGATCTTCTTTGGATCTCCTATGTCAACCCGACCTGGTACGGATCCCACACTGATGAGAAATACTCAAGTATAGGTCGAACGAGTGTTTAGTAAGCCACGTCCTTTGTTGGTGGACTACATTTTCTAAGGAGTTTCCCAATGAATCTCAACCTGGCACCCGCCTTACCAACAATTAATTTTATGTGATCATTCCACTTCAAATCTTTCCGGACGCATACTCCCACATATTTTACAGAAGTAACTGCTACCAGTGTTTTTTCCGCTATCATATAATCATGCAATAAAGGATTCTTCTTTCTATGCATTCGCAATACATTACATTTGTCTATGTTAAGGGTCAGTTGCCAATCCCTGCACCAAGTGCCTATCCGCTGCAGATCTTCCTGCATCTTGCTGCAATTTTCTAATGAAACTTCTCTGTACACTACAGCATCATCCGCGAAAAGCCGCATGGAACTTCCGACACTATCTTCTAGGTCAAAAGTGAGAACATCACTAAAACGCCTAAATATGCTGATTTTCATTTCTGGACCCTGTACCTTTTTATGCGTTAGCATTTTCTTGTAACAGCTGTGTTATAGGGTACAGAAATGAAAGTCTGCAATATATTTAGACGTTTTAAAGATGTTTCCATTTTTACTAACGACAGCTCTGGCCTCTACGACGAGATATGCTTTTTAGGCAAGGTATTTCATACCAGTCTCAGGTCTTCTGCCACATGAATAAGTTTTTGTACCTTAGAATGGTCTAAGACTCTTAATCTGGATCATATAACAATGAAACAAAAATGTTTACGGTCAAATAACGGCAGCATTTGCCATGACTGTGGCTCCAGCCAAAATACAAATTATCAATTGTTTCAGAGTGGTATGCGTTAGTGTGCAGTCAGCATATCAGGCTGTGCGTGCTACAACATGAACCGCCTGTAAATGTAGACTATCGTAACATTCTTATCGATCATATATGGATGAAAACAGATCGAAAACAGTTCACATAATGAAGAAACAATCATGCAACAGTTTATGATGACTAGATTTCCGAAATCACTGCTTTTACAAGACTTTCGTTCATATTGTACGGTATAGTTGGTGAAATGGCTGCAAACAAACGTCAATAGGCTGTAAACGGGACTGCCATCTGTGTGGCAACTGAAAGTGCTATGGGTCATAAAAGTCAAAAGGTACTGTACCAGACTTCGAAAAGCATAAAGGGATCTGCCTCTGGCAAATGGATTCGTCAAATCATGACATTTTGACTCGCTTACAGTACAATGTAACAAACAGAAATGAGACACGTATGGAACCATAGAAGATGACCATGTGAAGTGACGAAGCGTCTATAGTGTTAAGTGATCGTACAGTACTGTAAGGGGATTTACCCGCTGCGTCTATAGAGCGACACCGTTGCTGCTGAGCGGACTGATACGCAAGATGCTGTGTCGGCTTTTAATCTCTTGAAATTACAAACGACTAAGACTACAATAAGCACTTCGATGGTCTCGATGACGGCCTGCACAGCATCTGTTCTGCGGTTAGGAACGAATGACGCAGGATGGCAGCTTCAGTTGTTGGGTGACATAATTAACACATGCAATTGTGATGGTTCGAGGCGCCGTTGCATACGACTTTCCATCGGGGGCAATTTGAGTGGCAAATGTGACATTAGGGAGCTTTTAAAGGCCGAGGTACTTCTCCTCATTTAGATGTGATATTTCAGCAGAACACTGCTGCACAACCCATTTGTGGAGAATGTCTAAGCTTTACTCGAAGAATAGAGGATACGATACGTTCCTTGCGGTGCATGTTGCCCATCGATTATATCGACGGTAGAGACGAACGCCAACTTGTTCTTCAGTCCCTTCCAGCAAATACCGTCAGTGGCCACGACCTCATTGTCGCTGGAGACCTTGCATTTTAAAACTGCGTTAACATGTATTCCTACTGATGAAGCGTACTTCTTGATCCTAGTCGTAGAACTGCAAATGACACTGGGCCGTGAACGAAAAGGTAATCTCTAGACGTATAGGGAGCTACCTAAGTACTCCCTGATGCGCAGAGTCATGAGAATGTAAAGTGGCGAATCGGATACCTGCCTCTGAGCCCAGTCAGTTTCACGACATTCCGACGCAGTCGGCGCCGGTCACACGGCAAATATCGAAAAAGTCTTCTACATTACGATGTATACACAATTAAGCACGCTAACCCGGACACTAGGCTTGAAATTTTTGACGGAGACATACACTAGCTGATAAAAGTGTCCAGACACACCTGTGTACAGCGGAACACACCATTAGATGTCACCAGAGGCGAACGCGCCTGTATAAAAAGAGGCGGGAATACTGTGCCGTCAGTAGAGAAGCAGTAACAAAATGGCTCGGTGAGGGGTGCTCAGTGAATTTGTACGTGGACTATTTATCGGATATCACTTGCGTTAACAAATTGATCAGGGACATTTCAGTAGTTTTACAACTGCCGAAATTCGCTGTTGATTGTATGAATGTAAAGAGGAAACGCGAAGGAAGAACCACAGCTAACTGCCCTCTAAACCTCAATTTGTTGTTGTTGTTGTGGTCTTCAGTTTGAAGACAGACTTCATGCCGCTTTCCATGCTAGTGGATCCCTTGCAAGCCTCTTCATCTTTGAATAACTCCTGCAGGCTACATCCTTTTGACCTTTTGGAACTGCTGATAGTTCCCATCCTCTCTCCCTCTGTAATCTCTCTCCCCACCACCCCTCACCACCACCAACTCTCTCTTTTACCAATGTAACGATTCAATGATATTAAAAGATGTGTCCTATCAAATGATCCCTTATTTTGGTCAAGTTGTGGCACAAATCTCTTTATTCCCCTGTTCGATTCGGTAACTTCTCATTAGTAGCTCGACCTACCGATCTAATCTTCACCCTTTTCCTGCAGCACCACATTACAAAATCTATATTCTCAAACGCTTATGCTCCACGTTTCACATCTGTACAAGGAAACACTCCAAATATCGTCAGAAAAGACTTTCTAAGACTTTAATTTGTATTGATTATCAAGAAATTCTTCTTTTTCAGAAGGGCTGTTCTTGGTACAGTCTGGCTGCATCTTTTACCGTCTCTACTTCGTGAATCGTCAGTTCTTTTACTGGCCAAGTAGCAATGTTGATCTAACACCTTGAGTGCTTAATTTCCTAATTTTATTTCCTCCGCGTCGCTTAATTTAATTCGTCTACATTCCACAACCGCCTTTTAGTTTCATTGGTGTTCATTCCTTCCATTCAATTGCCACTGCTACTGACTCAGGAAGCAAATCTAGAAGTTGTTTTTGCTGCTCCTTGACTTTAACTTCTCCTCCAAATTTTTGTTTGGTTTCCTTTATTATCTACTCAATGTACACATTGAATAACATCGGGGATAAACTAGAGCCCGGTCACACTCTCAGCTATTAGTTTACTTCCATACTCTTCCATTCATATAACTACCTCCATACTGTGATGTTCGCAGGCTCTGACTGGAACACGATCGAATTAACAACGGGCTGGGCCTAATAATAAGATTGATGGATCATATACAGTTCTATTATACTAATCATATGCCTCTTCCCATGCACTTACTCTATGGTATAAAACTGAGCAGTGTAACCTGTATGGTAGATACCGGTAGAGAAATTGTGTGCAAGTGCTTCTACGGATCATCTTCCAGGCACTTACGTGTGAAGTGCAAAGTATTCACAAAGATGTACACAGAGGTGACAAAAGTCATGGGATATTTCCTAGTGTCGTGTCGGACCTCCATTTTCCGGTGTAGTTGCGTGCACTCATCAAGTCATCGAAAGCCCCCTGCAGAAATATTGAGCCATACTACCTCTAAAGCCGTCCATAACTGCGGAAGTGTTGCTAGTGTAGGATATCGTGCATGAACTGACCTCTCGATCATGCCCCATAAATGTTCGATGGGACCAAATCATTCGCTCGAACTGTCCAGAATGTTCTTAAAATCGATCGTGAACATCTGTGGCATGACGCATTGTCATCCATAAGAAAGCCATCGTTGTTGGCTACAGATGATCCCCAAGTAGACGAACATAACCATTTTCAGTCAATGATTGGTTCAATTACCCGAGAGGACCCAGTTCATTCCATGAAAATATAGCTCGCACTATCATGGAGCCACCACCAGATTGCACAGTACGTTGTTGACAACTTGCGACCATCGCTTCGTGAGGTATGCACCACTCTCGAACGCTATCATCAGCTATTACGAAATGAAACGTACGCCTCAGTAGCGTAGCGGTAGCGTTATCGCCTACCACGCAGAGGGCCCGGCAGGGGACTGGGTGTTGTGTGTCCTTCATCATCATTGACTCGTAAGTCGCCGAAGTGGCGTCGACTAAAGAGGACTTGCAATACGGCGGCCGAACTCCCCCGAATGGGGCGTCCCGGCCAACAATGAAATACGATAATTTCATTTTATTTTCACCAAATGAAAATAGGCCACGGTTTTCTAGTAGCCTAGGCTCCAAATGCCATGGTCACGAGCCTAGGAGAGGCTCTGCAGGCAGTGTCGTGCTGTTAGCAAAGACACTCGCGTCGGTCGTCTGTTGCCGTAGCCCATTGACGCCAAATTTCGCCGCACTGTCCTAACGGATACGTTTGTCGTACGTCCCACATTTATTTCTGCGGTTACGCAAAAGCTGCAGCTCTCAGTCGTTGCGTGAAGGCCGTCGGCCACTGTGTTGTCCGTGATGAGAGGTAATAATTCGGTGTAGTCGGCACACTCTTGACACTGTGAATTTCAGAGTATCGGATTCCGTAACGAATTCTGAAAATAGAATACCCCATGCGTCTAGCGTCAACAACCATTCCCATCGTGTGGCCATGATCACGTCGGATACCATTCCACATGAATCACCTGCGTACGAATGAGAGCCCCGCCAATGCACTGCCCTTTTTATCTTGTCTATTCGATACTACTGACATCTGTATACCAGCATATCTCTGTCCCATAACTAATGTCACCTCAATGTAGAACAGTTGAGAAATAGCGTAAGCTGGTACGATAAACCCTCTGCCAGACACTACAAGTGGGAACTGCAGAGTAGTGCTGTAGATGTAGACGTAGATGAACATGTATCAGTCTTGGGGCGACGTTCTCACGAACGTTGCCGTATCGTATTCTATGACCGGAGTGCGGTATCGTAACCTGAGACGCGTGTTTCTTTGCAGGGCGACGCCGGAGGCGCTGATTGGCGGCGCGCCATGGCCGTGCCGACGCCTCGGCGGGCGCGACGTGGCGTTGCGTTGCGTTGGTGTCGATGAGTGGGCGGAGCCTGGCGCCCGCTCACGCCTTCCCCCTTCCCCTCAGCCCACCCTCCTCCCCCTCCGTCGCGACCATCTTTACACGCACTCCACTCGACGCGGAGGCGTGCGTGCTGCGCTGCGCTGCGCTACGTGCTGCGTGCGCCCGACCGGCGAGCTCCGCCGTCGATGCCCGCACGCAGCAATGGCGCCTGGCGGCAGCTGGCAGCGACTGTGCCGTGGCGGACACGCCCCCTCCCACCGAACACGCAGCTGTGCGCGACGCGCGGCGAATCAAGCACGGCGCCGGCGAAGCGAGGCCGCCTCTGTCAACACACGTGCGCTCCGTACACACCCTAATCCGTCTCGCGGCTGTCTCTACTACATACGACGGCTGTTTCATAAGTCTGGTAAAAAAGCAAGAAAAAATGTTTGTCTGGTAAACAACTCACCTTACTTCTCGACACAGTCTCCTTTGAGGGATATACACTTGGTCCAGCGATCCTCCAGCTTTTTTATCCTATCGGAAAAAAACGTTCTGTCACTCTGCAAAATTCTCATCGATTGCAACTATCACTTCCTCATTCGATGAATATTTCTTCCCAGCTAGCTGAAGTTTCAAGTGAGGGAACAGGGGATGGATACATTTGGGGCTAAGTCTGTTGAATAGGAGGAACCAACGTATAGCCCAATTCATGCACATTCGCCGTTGTTACCGCTGTTGTGTGGGATGGCGCAATACCCTGGTGAAAGAGATCATTCTGCCTGCCAACCCAGGTCTTTCTTAAACCTATGCAAGTTTCAAACGTTCCAACAGCGAATTGTAATAGGATCCAGTAATAGTTTTGCCTTTGTCCGAGTTATCCTTGAGGATCATTGCCTAGGAATCATAAAAAGCAATGGGTATCACCTTACCAGCTGATAAAAAGCCTTTGCCTCATTCGGCGCAATTTCACCAAACTTTGTCCATTGTACTGACGGACATTTCTGTGGCCGCGCGGGATTACCCGAGCGGTCTTAGGCCCTGCAGTCATGGACTGTGCCGCTGATCCTGGCGGAGGTTCGAGTCCTCCTTCGGGCATGGGTGTGTGTGTTTGTCCTTAGGATAATTTAGGTTAAGTAGTGTGTAAGCTTAGGGACTGATGACCTTAGCAGTTAAGTCCCACAAGATTTCACACACATTTGAACATTTATTTTTTATTTTTGCGTGTGATTATGGATCAAGGTTTCATCAACAATCACAAAACGGGGCTAAACGTCTTGCGGACTGTGAATAAAAAATGCCAGATATTGTGTTGAAATGTTGTGCCGGATGCGCTTTTGGCCGACTGTAAGCAATCGCCGCACCCACCTCGCACATCAGCTCCTACGTAGCCAATTCTCCGTGAAAGGTATTAGGCTCTCGCTCAGTCTCATCAATCTCACGAACTTTTATTCGGCGGTCTTGCATTAACATATCATGGATTTTGTCAATGGTTTCCATCGCTGTGGCCTTAATTGGACGACCTGAGCAAGCTTCGATTTCGGTGCTTGTCTGACCACTTTTAAATTCATTAACTCAAAAGTAAATGATCTTCAATGATGGTGCAGAGTCCGCCTGACCTTCATCTAGTTCTGTCTTGATCTGTGCTGCAGTCTAGCCTTTCAAATGAAAATATTGAATAGCAGCTCGAAACTCGGTTTTCTCCATTTTCAACCGCTGTTGACGCACCGAAGAATTCAGACTCCTGTCAACGGTGAACTGTACGCTGTTCATTGTTGAAATTCTTTATACGATCCTTGGAGTAATCGAACTTAGGCCTATCAATCATGAGGACGCCACAAAAATATCCATTCTTTCATGGAAATTTACCAGAGTTATCAAACCACCCTGATAAAGCCATGCCATTAAAAACCTCAAAGGTGGACAAGCACACTTAGATTACATAAGAGAAGTAAACGTGCTACCGAATTATACGACGGAGCTAGACGAACACGTAATATTAGAAACGAAAATCGTTGTTTCTCTCTCTCGTTCTCTACTAATCCACCTCGCGCCATCTCACTGAAAACCTCAAAAGAGTAGGTGAACTTCCAGGTTATGCATATGAATATACACGAACGTGTCCAACTGGTGCCGAATCGTCTGATGTAACTTGACGGAAACATACAAGGGATGGACCAAAATGTGAAAACACCAAAAACACAACGCTTTTCCTTGCTTGACATGGTGCAGGAAAACCATTGGCATACAAAACAGCTTTCCAGTCGTCAAGGAATGGATAAACACAGATCTGTATGGTTTTCAAGGGAATGTAACACAATTCTTCTCGATAAGTAGTGGCAAGAACAGGTAACGATGATGGAGATCGATAGCAATCAGGTACTCTTCTCTACAAAGTAGACCAGATGAGCTCAATATTACCAGATGTCCCAGAAGCCATTTCCTGACTTCAATAAATACGAAACACAGACAAATATATTTTATTTTGAACTGCATACGACATATTCATGTTTTGTGTACATACATACTTATTCTTACTTTGTTTGTTACAGGGCCCGGTGACGTAACAACAGAGGGAATCGGACACAATTTGCAAACAACATGCATCCGAACCAGGAGAAAGCCCAGTATGTCCTCTGGTATCACGAGACAGTCTCCGAAAACAGTCTAGAGAGACTACCAGGCGGTATACCGCAGACAAGCAGTACTGAAATCAGGTCACCGTGGTAACCAAGAGAGATGTGACAATTTATCCTCGTGCTGACAAAACCAGCTATGTGCAAGGTGTGTGAACAGGGCCCTGTCGACTGGAACACAGCATCACCACTGGAAATGAACATTCTAGGACTGGACGGACCTGACAGCCAAAGTGCTCACATATTCGTTGGCAGTAATGCGATCTTGTAGAATACCCATTGAGCCCACGGAATACCACGATGTGGCTGCCCAAATCATAACCAACACCCGACATTGTTTCTCTCTTGGGACGTAAACTCTGCCGGAAGTTAGGAGCAGAGTGCAACGGGATCAGTCCAACAACATGACATCCTTCCATTGCTCCAGAGCCCATGTTTAATGGCTAGGGCACCACGCTTTCCTGTCACAGGCGTATCCGTCTCTAATGAGAGGTTGTGGAATTTCAGTTCGCCCTGCAATTCCCTGCTTGTTGAGCTCCCTTTCTGTTGTTTCGGTGCTGACAAGATTCGCAAGTGCGACATTCAGTTCTGCAGTAACTTTTGCATGTGTCGTCGTCTTATTTTACGTCAAAACCCTCTTCAATGAACGTCCGTCACGATCACTCAGTAGACACTTACGTCTGCGTTGTGACTTAGCGGATAATGTTTCTCCTGTTTCCCTGTATATGGTATAAATCTTCTGTACGGTGCCTTTTGAAACACCAAAGACTTAGGCTATCTTGGTTACGGAAGCAACCTCCAAAGAGCACCAAAAACTTGTCCTCGTTCGAATTCTCTTAGCTCCGACACAATGCACTCACAGCTACTCAGAACACTGCTCTGACTATGACTGACACTTGCAACGTATTGAGAACATTGAACATGTGCCGTAGGTAGCGAAAGACAACAGCGCAACCTGCAGGTTTCCCTAGCATCTGCATTTACGTCGAAGCATGCATTTCCTTGGTGTTATCTTCCTTGTCCAACGCTTGTAGAAATGGAAACCAAAATCATTTACTTTTCTTTGGAGTCGTACATTTCTTCTCTTCTTCCTGAATATTTGTCCTTATCCAGGTAGTACACAAAGCCATTTCCAATCCTTAATTTTCCCCCACAGTCTACCGTTCAGCATTTCCTCCCATTGTAATCCCTTCGGTTCACATCATCCTTCACCTAGTGTTTCCAACTCCTTCATGATGCTCCACTGGTCTCCCTCCAAATTACGTCTATTGCAGAGCTCTTCTTGGTAGTCTTTGTTTACCCATTCTTTTAACGTAGCTAAACCATTTATCTCCATAGCTTCTATTAGGAGTTGATCTGAAGCTTGTTTCGTATTGTTTCATTTCTTATCCCTTTCCGTCTCGTCTTATACAGAATCCCTTGTAGTAGGCTCTTGTCTGTGGCTTCTACTCCACTCAGATCTTTCTTTGTCCACGTCCAACATTTCGATCGAAAGTTCAAAATTGGTACATCATTAGATTTTACGCCATGATCTTTGCTTTGGAAGGCATTTTTCGATTGATAATTATATCCGATACTCAAGAACAAAATTGTAAGCAAGTTTCTATCCGCTCCAAAATTTCTTCCTTGATATTTCCGTTCCTGGTTAGTTCACTTCATAGATATTTGCAAGCACCCACTTCTATAACAATTTTATAATTACAACTTGTGTCCTTTATTTCTTCATTTTCTCCTGCTGATTTTCGTTAGCTCATTACCACGCCCCTTTTTCAGTCACCTCGATCCAGTCATTTTGTTGTTCTTCCTATTTCTGTTCATTGTCTTCCCTTATCAAAACATATTCTGCATCAGCTATAATTTTCGTATCGTGTACTACTGACCCTTATATGGAAGAGCGCTGGTAATAGCACACTTCCTTGTCACATCTAACCCTTCTGTCTCTTCTAAAGCAATCTGAATGTTTGCCAGGTAGAAACAAGAAGAGTCACCAGCAAAAGTCAGCTCACAAGAAGTACAAAAATTTTGATGGTAAAATCATTCAAATTTTAAGCTTCGTCTTATTCCTCTTCAAACTTCCTCAATGCTTGACGTTTCGATCTCACAGCTGAGATTTTCTTCAGGATTCCTCTGGTGTCCCTGGACGGCTGAACACTGTGCTGCATTCAATTATAAAAGGCTATCCTGCACGTCGAGGTTTCATCGGAGATAAAGATATCGTCAGGAGTGCTTCAGGAGAGTATGATACGACCGCTTACTTTCTCTATACATACCACGATCTGGTGAACAGGCTCATAACGCTGTAGCGTACGGGATAGTGACGTCTTTTAGTGACTGTAGATGGATACAAGATGTCTTGAACAGTTTTTCTAATTGCTGTGGTCAGTCCCATCTTGCTCTAAATATAGAACAATGTAAGTTAGTGCAGATGAGTAGGGAAGCTAATCCCGTGATGTACGAATACTGTATTAGTGGTGTGCTCCTTGACGCAGTCGGGATGACTAAATATCTAGGCGTAATGTTGCAGAGCGATATGAAATGGAACAGGCACGAATGTCGGCTGAAGGGAAATTCAGTGGTCGAATAGGAACGTGCAGTTCATCTGGAAAGGAGAACGCATACAGAATACTTGTGCGAGTACTGTTCAAGTGTTTGTGGTCCCTGCCAGGTAGTGCTATAAGACGATATAGAAGCAATTTAAAATCTTGCTGCTAGTTTCAGCTCCGATAGATCTGATCAAGATGAAAGTGTGACGGAATGTTCCGTGAACACAAGAGGGAATCCCAGGAGGAATGAATATGTTTTTTTTTCGTGATGAACTATCGAGAAAATTTAGAGAACTGCGCAGAATGATCTTACTGCCACCGACATACATCGCGCGTGTGGACCGCGTAGACAATGACAGGAATCAGACAGTTGCTTCTCCCTCTGTCCATTTCTGAGGGGGTAGTAGGAGGAGTGGCTAGCGGTAGTACATGTTACCCTGTGTCATGCTCGTCTGGTGGTTTGTGGAGTATGTAGGTGGATGTAGAATACGTAGAACAGGAAAACAAAATCGTTTCTTTCTTTCGTAGACATATAGCGGCAACAAAATTAGTGCCACTAGTGAATTTTGACTAACAGGGACTAGGAAAATTTTACCTGCTCTACTCCCAAACATTGTCACTAATAGGAGACCCTTAACTTTCTGATGGTTACTTCCTGTAACACATCACTCAGCCGTAGTGTCGGAATGAAGCAATGTTAAACAAAAGAGTACTATTCTATTTCAAAATGGTTCAAATGGCTCTGATCACTATGGGACTCAACTGCTGAGGTCATTAGTCCCCTAGAACTTAGAACTAGTTAAACCTAACTAACCTAAGGACATCACAAACATCCATGCCCGAGGCAGGATTCGAACCTGCGACCGTAGCGGTCTTGCGGTTCCAGACTGCAGCGCCTTTAACCGCACGGCCACTTCGGCCGGCTATTCTATTTCATTTACAAAATAAAAGAAAGGAATTTGTTAAGTAGGTCTACCATAACAGACAGAAGGAATTGACGAAGATTAGAAGTATGTAGGAACGAGCTTCAGTTCCGAATGTACTTTTATTCAGAAAACACACGGTGTTCGACTATTATAAGTAGAAATTGAAGGGGCGAAGTGGAGCAATGAACAAGCAAATAATTTTATAAACATAGCTCCGGAATCCAACGATTCTCCCGGTACTACGTTCGCACAAACGCATTCGTGGCATTGTGACAATATCTTAAATGTGTATGACCACGAAATATCGGATTTGAAGCGTAAATTATAAAGTGATCAACTGCCATCGTTTGATTTTATCATCATTTCGGATACCTGAGTACTGGAAAACAACGGTTCGACAACAAATGTTTGGGTCGTAGGTCGCTAATACCATGGCCTCTCAGATCTCTTGGCTTGCACCAGTGGGATTTCTTTTGTGTGTGGATATTTTAAAGCTTGAGCGTATTCCATCCCTGTTGATAATGTCGTTAATCTCCGGGAATGCACTGTGGATGGTTGTCAATGCATTTGAAACACACTTGAAGTTCTTCAACGCGTACGGCATTTATGAGGAGACGTGCTCGAGTATTGCGTCACTTGACGATGGCCATGTGCAGCAAGTGCTTTAATCGTTCTCGTGTGCATAGTTGCAGTATAGATCCATGGGGACCTTGTTATAATTGTTATAAGGTGTACGTGTAATGAGTCGTCATAGGTAGTACCGTGTAAACCATTTATTTCTGGAGAAATGTTTATTAGGATTAATTTGCTGTTGCATTGTTCTCTACTCTTTTGTTTATGAAGACCTCCATGTTTGCCGTCAACTGTACAAATTTACTATATCTTTTCTACTGGTTTCGGTCGTAGCGAACATCTTCATACGAAGAGGAAAGCTGTACATTAGAAGAATTTGCAGCGTTTCTTCCTGTGAAGATGGTCGCTACCACCGAAACCGGCAGAAAATAAATTTCTACTGCTGATGGCTAGCCTGCATTTCTTAAAATTACTGACAGCTGTATCGAGTCACCTCATTAAATCCTTTCGCTTGTACCTACAATAGTCAAACACCCTGCGCTTTCAAGCTAAGGGTAGCATTTAAGCCTTGTACGAAACACACTTCAAAAATTGCAATCTGTCCATTTCAGTATTTTACTATCGTACAATTTTGTTCACGATGAGTACCTTTCTTCGATTTTTTGTCAGTTTTGGTACATAACCAGAGCCAATTTTGTGTAGCCAAATGTATCTGTCTGCACTCTTCGCAAGTTATTTGCAAAAATATAAACGTCATAGAGTCACAAAAGGAATGAAAATTCTCGTACTCGTTTGTCATTCTACAAATTGCAGTGGACTCGTCTACCCAAGTATAACTATGCACGCCATCTAATATCTGAAGGCCAAGGGCAAGTAGTGAAACTTTCCCGAAACTCTACTCAATAGGAGAGTACGTGTCCGCCCAGCGAATGTGTATCGACTCAGTAAGTAAAGTGACATAAACACCAAATACTATATTGCGTTTAACGAGGCCCACTCTCAACTATTACCTGAGTTTCACAGAAAGTAGATTGTCCTAGCGTTCTGTCTTCGAGCCAAGACAGCATTGGATCTACTGGTAGTTATTAAGCGCTCACCTCATTAATCGGTAGGTGGGCAAAAATGTGTATAATGTATCTGGCAGAAAAATATTTTCAAGCTGTAGGTAAGTTGGTTAAAATGTTCCACCAATTGCAGACAGACTTTAGTTTTAGAAAATGATTTTAAAATTATCGGTATATATGACGATGCAACAGACAGCAGAACTACTCTCAGGCATAAAACTACAAATAACTATTCACATCGTAACTTCAGAGCTGCAAAAACGAGAACAATATAGTCAACAAGAATTCAACTGTTGATCCAGAAGGTAACGAAACGTCGAACATTACCCGGGGCGTTATGGTACGCTTGCTAATCACTTCGACAGCAACTTCAGATGATAACTCTCGCAGTAAGAATCAATCAAGCAAGTATATTCAGTATTATATACCATAAATTAAAAAAAAATATTTAAATAGTTATCACGATACTAATTCTCCCAGCCAGCTTTGTCTCATTTATCGTTAGGCCTCAACTTTTGATACACTAACAGAAAATTTCTGTAATGAAAGTAAATATTTTGAATTTGCGCGTGCATAAATATAAATGTGTGTGTGAACCCAAGTGAAATTTATAGGGAGCTAATGTTTTATTTCTGGAACCATCATCTACATTTAGCTTCTCCGTGGTTTCCCGAAATCAGTTTAGGCAGTTGCCGGAACGGTTCGTTTGAGTAGGCGACGGGGGGCTTCCAACCCATCTCGTCCCAAATCGAGCTTGTGCTGTGTTTAATGTGAAGAGAAGGCTGTGACCTATGTTAAATATTCTGGAACAGGAAATTCTGCTTCCTCCCCAGCATCTGACCAGCACACTTGATTCAGGAGCAAAACACATCCTAGCAGGTGAGCAACGAAACACATTCTGGCTGGAAAGCAAAGAATCAAAGCCTACTAGATGAGATACTGCTCAGGTAACGTGATAAAAACATAAACATTAGGAGATTTGCGCGACAATAAATGTAATAACACACTAACAGATGCTGGTAGAAAGTATAAATGGATGCCGGCCGGGGTGGCCGAGCGGTTCTAGGCGCTACAGTCTGGAACCGCGTGACCGCTAAGGTGGACCAAATACCTTGACTGAAGAGAAAGGAGACGGATAACACGAAAGCGTGAAAGAAACAGAGAGACGGAAAAGGCAGAGAGAAAAAAATCTGTTATTACATCTGCTATTACTACCATTGCTACTTCTACTACACAATTACTAGCAATATTAGTAGAATGAGAAGCGATAGCCGAAAACAGCAAGGAATAGACTTAAAACAAGTTCTGGTTTTCATCAGAAGGTGTTGAGTTTGGAATGCATAGGTTTCAGCAAATGAAAATCTACTTTTACTTAAATTCTGTTGCCTATAAGTCGTAGTAATGTTTTGTTGCAGTTGCGTCTACGTATATCCTCAGAAACTCGCTATCACATCAACGAACACTGTGATCTCTGCGTGATAAGTGACCCTATTTGTTAGTAATTGTATTTCTTTCATATATCGTTAGGGATACAAAAGCAGCAGGTGGTTTATTTCTCTCTGCAAAACAATCTGTTGCAAGGAAATTTTTGCTATTACGTATTTTTTCCAGTGTATGAGGTGGAAATGGATATTTGGAGAAATGAATGAGTAAGACAGGTCGAACGATATACCAGAAGGACGGTCATTAATGAAACACCTAGATTAAATTCGTTTGCTTGTATGAGTTACGTATCAAGAAAAAACACTTGGATTGCAAAATGTAACGATTGTCAAGTGATTCATTATTATCATTTCGAAATTTGTTACACTGTATGTCGTAGTACATGTCAAGCGCATCGTATTCATTTTTTGACAATACAGGGATCGCCATGTCAATACGGCTTATTGGCTATGTTGACGTACGAAGTGAAAGTATCTTATACTTCTTAACATTGTTACAGAAGGATATAAGCTGTAACCTGAAATATAACTAAATTAAGAAGGGCAAATGACACATTCGATAATAGCTACAAATTCGTAACTGCAGTAGTGTATCCAAAAACATACAACGCCTGTGAATTTCTAAGGAAGAACATCAGAGTAACTTCCCGTCGACGACGACATCATTAGAGGCAGAACACTCCCTCAGATGTAGAAAGTGTGGAGAAGAAAATCGGTTGTGCCCTTTTCAAAGGAACAACTGTGGAATTTTACTCAACAGATTTAGGGAAATCACGGAAAATCTAAATCTCGATGGTCAGACGGGGATCTGAACCGTCGTCCTCCCGAATGTGCTAACGATGCGCCACGTCGTTCGGCGCGGATTTCTGTCTTTAATTTACATTTAGAATTTTTGACCCTGTTACACATTTTTTAACAGGTTTTGTTTACTGTGACTAAGCAAGTCTCTTCATTTTTAGCTTATGACGTGTCAGTTGCAATTAGACATACGTTTTTTACTTAGTATGTAGATATTACCAACACTTAATTTGCATTCATGGTTTTATATATGTAGTCCTTTAACATTACTGTACGTACTTCGATCACATTCGAGCATCACGGATACACATCTTACAAGCCTTATAACCTCGTCTTTAGATACTAACGTCTTTGTATCTCTCTGTGTGTTTTCGTCCTTGCCTTTTTAACGTTGCTGTAATCGAGTCACGTTGTTGCCTACAGCAGTGATTCGATTCTGTACGTATGAATGAAGTTTTTGTTTTTATTTGGCTGAAAAGCTGTTTTTGTGCTCACATGACTTGTTCCCACATGGTAAGTGGAAGCGTGGGGATACTTATACGACCGTACGAATTTGCATTCAGACAGTCTGAAAACGTTCCAGCATGTCACGACTGAATGTTGTAGAGTGGGCTTCTAACACTTCACGTAAGTACAACTTATATTTTCGGTTTTCATGACCTGATATTTGGAACGTAAGGTCCGATCGGTCGCAAAACGGAAACTACTATGAAAATCGAAAATGTTTTATTTGCAACAGTTAGCTACACCTTCTAGCTACTATTCTACATAGTTGGCGCTCCGATTTAGACATTTGTCATAGCGTTGTACCAACTTTCCAATACCCTCGTCATTGAAGCAAGCCGTCTGTGCATTCTGCCAATTCTCTAAGCTGGTCTGTTGTTCATTGTCTGTGCCAGAACATTGTCTTCATAACTTGTGGTTCATGTGAGCAGAGATGAAACTCAGGGAGAGTTAATTACGGGCTCTATTGTGACTGATCGAACACTTCCCATCGAAAACGCTGCAGGTGCGTATCACTTGCCCCTTCAGAGTGCGGCCGAGAAATGTCTTGCAGGAGAAAGCGTATGACAGTTATGTGGGTTGCATGCCATCAGGCGAAATGCCCCACCAGGCCCTCGTACTTGGCGGGAGACATTATTGTAGGATTGTTACAGGCTGCCTAAGGCCAACCCCCATGGACAAAGTTCAATGTCTCGCTGGGATTGCTCCATGTGACATCAGAAGAGAGGTCTCCGCTAACATCGAGAGGCACAAATCAAATACAGTAACCTCACATCCACTCTTTGGACATCAACCTGCCAGGCCAAGACTGAAGTCCAGGAAGAGTTTCCCAACAACATCACAGCCCTTAGAAGGATCAACTGCGGCTACCCGACTTACCAAGTGGAAAGAAAGATGCCAACACCTGTCAAAATGGATGACACCACGAGAATCCCAGCCGCCTGGACACATGGAGAAGTGGGTCATCTGGAAGTCCTCGAACAGACTACGGACCAACGTCGCAAGATCGAGGGACAATCTCCTTAAATGGAACTTCCAACTGCCAACTGCCAGCACAACACTGTGCGAATGCGGTGAGTTGCAAGCAACCCGTCATCTCTTCAAATGTAACTTATGCCCAACCAGCTGTAGCATGAAGGACTTAACATCTGCAGCACCCAATGCTATCAAAGTTGCCCAATTCTGGGTGAATACTATGTAGTTTTCTTTGTATATATTGTATATGTGTTCATTTTAGTGCACCTCTGACACGAATAAAGAAAGATTATTGTTATAAGCATCTTTACTTGCTCACTGAGCGCTCAGAACTGAAAAGAGAGACGTGACGCAATCGACGGAAATTCTCGCTGTGGTGTCCATTTCGCACCCCATCGGACCTTACTTTCAGAATACCACTTGTACAAATGATGAAAGCATTATCATTTACCGAGCGAGGTAGGGCAGTGGTTAGCACACTGTACTCGCATTCGGGAGGACGACGGTTCAATCCCGCGTCCGACCGTCCTGATTTAGGTTACCCCTGATTTCCCTAAATCACTTCAGACAAAGGCCGTATGGTTCCTCTGAAAGGACGCTGCCGATTTCCTTCCCCATCCTTCCCTAATCTGAGCTTGTTCTCCGTCTCTAATGAACACGCTGTCGACGGGAAGTTAAACACAAATCTCCACCTCCTCCATTATCATTTAGACCCTTCTACATGAGCATGACTCCAAATAATAAGAAAATCCTGGAGATACGTACATCTCGAGCAGCTCCACAACAATAAGAAGTATCACAAGCGTAGCATACGAGACAGAACAATGTAAGCTGTACAGTCTCCAGCTCATCGAGGTGAAATTACTGTTGTCGTGAGTCGACCGGCAGTGCGGCTGCGGAGTAAGAAGAGACAGCTGCGCATCCCTCGCCGCCGTCTGTGTAGGCGGAGGGGGAGGGAGGATGCAGGGCTGGCGAAGTCGCGACGCCGTCTGAGTCAGCAGGGCGGCAGCGGGGGTGCAGTTGCCCCTAGCAACGCGGCCACCCCGCGCGTCCGGCGGCACGGACCAGCAGATACACACCGCCGCATCGCCCACTTCTCGTTCTCGCACACCCGGCGCGGTGTAACTTCAGACAGCACCAGTAACATTTCTCGCCAGTGACATAAGGGCAGCTCTAGAGAAGCCGCTAGATTAGATACCTTATATATGGAGAAGACAAAGTCATGGGACAGCGGTATGCACATATACAGATGGTAATAGTACAGCGTACACAAAGGAATAAAAGGGTAGTGCATTGACGGAGCTATCATTTGTACTCAGGTGATTCATATGAAAACATTTCCGACATAACTATTCCCACACAATGAGAATTAACAGACATTGAACACGGAATGGTATTTTGAGCTGGAGGTTCTGAGCACTATGGGACTTAACATCTGTGGTCATCAGTCCCCTAGAACTTAGAACTACTTAAACCTAACTAACCTAAGGACGTCACACACATCCATGCCCGAGGCAGGATTCGAACCTGCGACCGTAGCAGTCGCGCGGTACCGGACTGCGCGCCTAGAACCGCTAGACCACCGCGGCCGGCTTTGAGCTGGACACAGAGGACATTCCATTTCGCAAATCGTTAGAAGACTAAATATTCTGAGGTCCACAGTGTAAAGAGTTTGCCTCGAATACCAAATTTCAGGCATTACCTCTCACCACGGTCAACGCAGTGGACGACGGCCTTCACTTAACGACTGAGTGCAACAGAGTTTGGTTGAGTTGTCAATGCTAACAGATAAGCAATACTGCGTGAAATAATCACACACATCAATGTGGGACGTACGACGAACGTATCCGTTAGGACATCTCCTGCAGCGCCTCTCCTGGGGTCGTGACCATATCGGTTGGAGTCTAGACACTGGAACCGGCTTGCTCAGATGAATCCCGAATTCAGTTAGTAAGAGTTGATGGTTGGGGTCGATTGTGCCGCAGACCACACGAAGCCATAGATCCAAGTTGTCAACAAGGCAGTGTGCAAGCTGATGGTGGTTCGCGGATCCACAACGGTGTGAGCTTTGTTTACATGCGATTTACAGGTCCAACTGAACGGATCGTTGATAGGAAATGGTTATTTTCAAGCATTCGTGGACTTAATAAACAACGATGCAATTTTTGTGGTTGACAATACGCCATGTCACCTGGTCACAGTTTGAAGAGCATTTTGGACATTTCGAGAGAATGATTTGGCCACCCAGATGGCCTGACATGAATCTCCCCGAACATTTATCGGCCTAATCGAGAAATCAGTTTGTGCACAGAATCCAGTACCGGAAACACTTTGGCAATTATGGACGGCCTTAGAGGCAGCATGGATCAATATTTCCGCAGGGAACTTGCAATGACTTGTTGATTGCATGCCACGTCGGGCTGCTGAACTACGCCGGGCAAAAGGAGACCCACCACGATATTGCGAGCTATCCCATGACTTTCGTCACCTCAATGTATGTGTTCACTGTAACAGTATAATTTATTTATTTTATTTACACGTCAAGTTCCGTAGTACCAAATTCAGGAGCAAATCTCCAAGGTCATGGAACGTGTCAGTACTGAAATTACAACATAAAAGTAATAACAGATAAAAATAAATGTTTATGAACCTGAAAACAGTCAGTCCATAAGTTAAAGCAAACGCAATCGACAATACAATAAGAATCAGCTTAATTTTTCAAGGAACTCCTCGATAGAATAGAAGGAGTGACCCATGGGGAAACTCTTCAATTTCGATTTGAAAGCGCGTGGATTATTGCTCAGATTTTTGAATTGCAGCTGTATACCAAAGGAAAAGACAGATCACTTACCAAAAACTTACCTGAAAACCCATATTTCTTTAATTTTTTTCGAAACAGATCAAAAATTTTATGGAATCTTAACAGACTTCTCATTTTGCTCTATGCGTCATCTTAAACGCAAGGCTTCCGAAACCTTTAGATCAAAACTACGGAGAAGACAAAGAATCCTAAATGGAATGTTTTCAGTTCACGATCAAAAACGTGTAAATTAATA
This sequence comes from Schistocerca serialis cubense, assembly GCF_023864345.2. Taxonomy (NCBI): domain Eukaryota; kingdom Metazoa; phylum Arthropoda; class Insecta; order Orthoptera; family Acrididae; genus Schistocerca; species Schistocerca serialis. Next base: position 184,691,120 of record NC_064646.1, on the reverse strand, counting down.
TTTCTGTCCGAGGTATTGAATGAGCGACTGTTGTGGGACGCATCCTTGTAAACCTCTTATGTTTCCGATTTCTGTCGTGCTTCTCGGTGCGTTTTTTACGCATTCGGCTACATAAAGTTGCTGGTTTGGGTCATCCGCAGAAACTAAAGAGAAACTGGTAATGTTCTGAGAAATATCTGAGAGCTTTAAAATTTTAAGGATTGTTATAACATTTGAATTGAAACCTTCAGTTGCTACTTTGACCCACTTGCCTGTCTGATGAGTAAGGTGTTTCTGTAAATAAAAATCTAAATATTAATTTCAGACCGTCTTTCCTTTATCCCAGGTTCCTCTACAGTCTGAATATTTCTATGCTTTTATCCTAAAGAGATGGAACACCTAAACGGCACGAGAGTAGTAAATACGTTTATGTACTTTTCCTGGGCACAAATACAAAAATGATTTTATTTTATATCCAAACAAAATCGCAGTTTATTAAAATTTCAAGCAACAAGCACAGCACGCTGAAAGGGAATGGGCCGAAGGCGCAGGGAGTGGGACACTCGTGATGAAGGAATCCATAAATCTTGTAACTGTGTCCAGTCGAGAGCTGCGGTCAGGTAGTCCCAATCATGGATCAAGAGCGTTTCGAAGGTTTCTTGGTGGTGAATATTCGTTGTATGGTTGACGTCCTGAAGCTTCGTCCGGAGTTATGTTGGGCATCATTAGAGCTGCTCCTGATTTCAGTATGACTTGAGCAATGTAGCTCTGGATGCAACATCAAGAACAAAAGAAATTTAATTGACTGCGACCATACGACCTGGAGATTTCAGCAGCAGCCAACACAAACAGTCACGAAAGCCTTTATTCTAAAAATGGTTCAAGTGGCTCTGAGCACTATGGGACTTAACATCTGAGGTCATCAGTCCCCGAGAACGTAGAACTATTTAAACCTTACTAGCCTAAGGACATCACACACATCCATGCCCGAGGCAGAATTCGAACCTGCGACCGTAGCAGCAGCGCGGTTCCGGGTTGAAGCGCCTAGAACCGCTCTGTCACAGCTGCCGGCCCGAAGTGAAGTGTTTCTGTTCCAACGAACACAGTCTTGGGGATTCTTGACCAAATAATACCATTTACACTTTCACTGGGGTTTTCAGTTTTTTATGCACACACTTTTTCAACGGTTCAGGTGCTGCTAAGTCTTTGAAAATAGGTTTTATCACCTCCATTACCATATCAGGCAGACTATGTTTATGAGTGCACACCTCACCAGGTAGCAACCCCCTGTTGTACTTACAGCAACTGCTTTCTCCTTTGAGACACAAGTAATGATGGTAAATTTCATGGGTTGAAAAAGTATGGAAGAAAAAGAGCCCAGACAGCCTTCTTCACTTCATCGACACTGTGTTTTGCCTAGTAGCCATTCCATAGTATTTCTGTATTTTGCCAACTACACGGTCAGTTAACCTTCCCTTCCCATCCAACCCTTTAGCATCATTGAGTTTTTGTTTTTTGTACGAAGCTTTCAGTCGCCGAAGTCTTGATCCCATTCGTTTCTGAACGTGTCCAATACACTCAAATTTCTGCACTACAATATCATCAGCATAGGGCTTCAGTTCTTGAATATGTTTGAAACTTTTAGAATCACCGTCACCAAGATAATTCACATACCGTACTTTATCACACCCAACAGAACGTCGAAATATCCTAGCAACACCAGAAACTTCCATTTCTCCACTACTGCCACTACAGTTAGGTGTGCAATTATTTTCGTTTGTATCTACAGTATTTGGATATTACTGCTACATTTAAAACTTTCCCTGCATACATACTGGTGGCAGATACTACACCATGAAGAGATGTGTGTCCCCGCTTATGCGAGGTACCATCTAATGCTGAAATAAAAGTCTCTATTGCCAGTGTTTTATGCTACTGCCTCTTTACAACCTATACATCTATCATAGTTCGTAAACTTGGTTGGGGGATTTGGAAGATTCATCACGCCACAGAAAACTGCATCTGCTCTAGTACACTTACCAATTGTATGCAAGGCATAAACAAATCTAATGCTGTGTTCATAGATTTTGCTACCATTTTCTTCATTTGTGGTTACCGCAACACTGTTCCAGGTGATCATGTATGAACACTTATTACACTTCAGTTCCATTTCACTGGCAAGTCCTATGTGGTTTCTTATAGAGTGTTCCAGGCCGACTTAACTACGTTGAATACATCTCACGCAGTTTGCAAAAACTCCTTTGAGAACTGACATATCAAATATTTCATCTACATCCGATTCGCCCATAAAACATTCATTCTTTTCACTAACTGAATCAAGCTTCCTCTGCGAAATACTTTCTTTCTCACTTTCCTTGCAATGGGCAGGTGTACCAGCAACGTTAGGTCCACACACTTGGTTATCGTCTTTATTGTTTACGGTAATAAAATCTACCTTTGGCTTTCCGACATTTCTCCTTTTCTTGAACGCCTTCAGAGGATTTATAGTAACTTGTTACGCTTGATTACGCTTGATTATCCTTCAATAAAACGGAGACTTCAATGATCAGAATTCACTACGAATATTTTCAGGATTACAAAAGAGTAAATAAACATGAAACACACTACAATAGAGCGAACGATATATACTGGACTATCACAGGTTAGCCACAACACTTATTTTGTAACACTTGTTTTCTCTCACGTGTACATGACGAGCATTTAGAGTCAAGAGTACAACATTTGACAACATTTTAGCAGCACATCAGTGGGTCACACCCATGCGGAATATATTTCAAAAATATTTTAAAAATAGTTGTAGCCTTTTGGACTGAATAAATTATAAATTAAAAGAAGGACGAAAGTTTGTAGATTTTTTAAATGCAAGACAGTAAAAATTTAACATTTCATGATTTCGAGGCTTTGGACCCCCTTAAATGATGTTGGGACGTATATTTACACCCTTCATCGCTCATCGAGATGGACACGAGTGTTAATGTATTGGCATGAGTTCCTCTAGACCAGCTTCCGTGTTGTTAGCAAATGAAGCGAAACTTGTATATGTGAGAGGACAAAGCAATATGCTGGGAGTGTCTTCCAGGCTATGCGGACGGTACACACTGCCAAGGAGCAGCTTGTATAATTAACGGTGAGGGCCATCAGACAGCGCGCCAGCGTCGACACGAAGGCGTCGCTCGGACTAAGGGAGCGAAGTCGGCCGCCCCTCGCACAGGGAATCGATGCGGCGCGAGCGGCTCGCCTCGCCTCGCCTCGACACGACACGGGGCGGGTGCCGGAGGTTACGCAACTGCCCGTCACGACACGACACGCCACCGCACGCCACGCCACGCCACCGGATACTTAAAGCGATTGCCGGCCGTGGCGCCAGAGCGGCCAACCTCTCGGCTATTGATTTCCCTCGGGGTGCGCGCCGTCTTCACGCCACCGACTACCACACCCTGCACGGCTGGGACAACAGCAGGGAGGGATGTCATTTCCAGGCAGCCCCTGGAACGTCGCCAATTACAGGCCCCCGTGGCCGGCACGTAGCACTGACGCCAGATTAAAATTGGCCTGTATTAATCGTGTACCGTCTTACGCCGTTCCACGTGTCCTGTCCTCGGGGACAGTACAAGACCTTCTCGCAGATTCTTATGAGAACAAATCTCTAAATAATCACTCCCTTTTTTTTGTACCCATATCAACAAGTTTATTTCACATGCTTCTTCATTTATGGCAATACTTATTCGTCATTTTTCTTCTCCTCTTAGTTTTCCTATTTCTCTTACTATTATTTATCTCACTCCTTCCCTTCCATCTGTCAATTCTTCCTTATCATTTCCTACTCCACAGATTATCTCAATCTTCCTTGACTTACATCTCTCGCACTTGATTTGTGTCAAACTCTACTTTATTGATTCAGTTGAACACAGGCACCGAAGGAAAGAATACAGCCACACAAAACATGAATAATATAACTATCACATCATCGCCGGATATTGTCCGAAAGGGGCAAGCGGAGAAGTCTGGCTGTCTCTCTAGCAAATAATTCAGTACCACTCATGTGCAAATCCACAGCTGAAGAGAGGGCTTGAGGGGTGGGGTCGAGGTCATGTGGGTGTTGTTATACCCCCCCCCTCCCCTTCAATACGATTTTGTTAGAAATGATTATACGTTTCAGTCAACAGTTTCCAAATTTCTGTGCAGAGAATAAATTGATATGTAAAATAAGAGTCTCAGAAATGGAAAGGAATTCTACAAAACTTTAGGCTATCCTTAACTTATTAACTAGTCATTTGAATACATCATGTCATCACAAGCATCCGCACACCTAATGGTACACATTAATATCGGGTGTGTCCACTATTCGCCTTCATGACGGCTGTCATAGTGGTAACTCTGCTGGGGACACTTTCACTGAAAGTCTGAATGTGTGAAGGAACGGGAGCCCACTCTTCCTCAAGAGCCGAAAACATACAATGTAGCGTTTTTTTACAACCGCCCTCTGCAGTTCTTGAACATACTTGTCTGTTCGTACATGAGATCTATCAGGTCTTTGTTCACAAGTGGTTGTTCCTTAGATTTTTCACTTCACAGTGACAGCACTAATAATAGACCGGGCATATTGAGCAGGGTTGAAATGTCACTTATGACATTCTTGCGCAGACGACCGTTCAAATTCTCATGCGGCCGTCCAAATTCAGGTTTTATATCATTCCCTTAAATCGCTCCAGACAAATGCTGAGATGTTTCCTTCGAAAGGGTACGGCCTATTTCGCTCACAATTCGTGAAATAATCTGAGCTTGTGCTCCTTCTCTAGTGACATAGACGCCGACAGGACGTTAAATCTTGATCTCCCTTCTTTCTTCTTTTCTACTAGCGGATCTGCCCCTCGTGACATCTAGTGAGCAGTTCTGTATTACTTAACATTGTCCGCATACTTTTGATGAGACAGTGTATTTTAAGCCGTCACCACATTGCTGGAAGGGTTTTTTGAGGCAGATTCGTGTATTTAGAGATTTTTTTTTTGACGAGTGAATCACTTGATTGAGTGGATACGGCGCACACTTGGCAACATAACTATTGTTCGCCTGTCATCAAAATTTTGTGCAGTTGGAGATACCTGATTCGCAATGTGAGACCGATGACGTTTAAGTTCAGACTAAGCGAAAGAGAAGAAAATAATATCAGTCATAGGCCTCGTGCAGGAAACGTAGAAGAGAAAATTCTTCTGTCGTTTCTGAGGGAAGAGCGTGTCAACAAGGCCAATTTGTTGGTGACTTGGGAAGATCCAAAGAAAAAGAGTCTTTGAATCCAAACACCGAAGAAAGGGCAACGGTAGCGAAGGATCACGAACCGAGTTGTAGCGGACAGCGTTAGCTGGTTGACGTGCACTGTTAGTCCCTTGGTTCATCTGCGCAGTCATATGCTCAAGTGTTCCACGTCCATACGGCTGTACACTTCTCCTAAGCTATTGTTCACCCCTGTCATCTATGCATCATGGTGCACCCCAGTTGCCTCGGTGCCGGTTTTGCATAGCGCCATTTTGCCACGCGCTGTATTACTTTAAACACGGCGGCATGCGAACACTTTACAAACTTAGCCGTTTCGTAAATTTTTCTTCCATTGGCCCGAAAGCCAGTGATCATGCTCTTTTGGATGTCAAATAAATCGCTCCGTTTCCGCATTACGACAACGACTGTACTGTTTCCCGTGACCCACAGACACGCTTTACGTACCCTCGAAGGCTAGTTCTGCCACTTGCCATCAGTAAGTGGTTATTGTGTGAGTAGGTTGTTTAGGTTTTTATGTTGGTAACGCCACGTAGCGCTCTGTATGAAAATCACTGGCTGTGCTGTGTGCAGTCTGTGGCTAGTTAGCATTGTTGTAATATTCGCCATTGTAGTGTTGGGCAGTTGGATGTGAACAGCACGTAGCGTTGCGCAGTTGGAGGTGAGCCGCCAGCAGTGGTGGATGTGGGGAGAGAGATGGCAGAGTTTTTGAGAGCGGTTGATCTGGATGTGTGACCATCGGAGACAGTAAATTTGTAAGATTGGATGTCATGAACTGATATATATATATATTATGACTTTCGAACACTGTTAAGGTAAATACATTGTTTGTTCTTTATCAAATTCTTTCATTTGCTAACTATGCCTATCAGTAGTTAGTGACTTCAGTAGTTAGAATCTTTTATATAGCTGGCAGTATTGGCGCTCGCTGTATTGCAGTAGTTTGAGTAACGAAGATTTTTGTGAGGTAAGTGATTCATGAAAGATACAGGTTATTGTTAGTCAGGGTCATTCATTTGTAGGGATTATTTAAAGTCAGATTGCGTTGCGCTAAAAATATTGTATGTCAGTTTAGTGTTGATCAGAATAAGTCTGAGTACGTTCAGTTTTGCTCAGCTGTTTGAAAAGCAAATAATGTAAGAGGTTTATCAGCACAGTCATTCACAAGTTTTTCTAAGGGGACGTTTCAATTGCACTATAGCGTCGAACATAGGTGGTGGTCACATTAATGTGACTGCACCGCGTATAAATTTCCTTGTCATTATCATTAGACTTTAGAACATTGATGGCTAGTGACAAGCGGAATAGAACGCAAATGACATCTAGGATGAGGGATGGATAAATTAAATTGCACCCTCTCCCCTCCAAACTAATTCTGAATTCGCTCGTGATACTAGAGAACCACTATTCAGCAGTAGAGCAATCCAGTTTGTGAGCAGCGATCAGGTATACATGACGGCAGTCACGGAAAAAAAGCATCACTGTCGTCATTACGCAGTGGAGTCTCCTATATTTCGGCGTTGTAGCCAGATTTTTGGGTGCTTTATCTCCAGCTGCAGTGACCGACGAAAGAGGCTGACAAAAGATGTAGGTGGCGCCTCCGACTTCGTATGTCGCCATGAAGGATCGACCTGTTTCATCTCCATATCGCTATCTGGTAAAATTCCCTCTATCAGGCCTCCTCATCTAGCCATTCCTACTTATGCACATATTGCATAAAAGCTTTGTGAGTCACGGTGGTCAATTCTACACTTATAGTACACCGAGGCGGCAAAAGGAATGGGAAAGCGATACGCATATACGCAGTTGGTAGCGTGGCGTAAACAACTTACCAAAGGGCAGTACATTGGCGAAGCTACGTATGGACATAGCTGATTCATGCAAAAAGGTTTACCGACGTTCTTACGACCGCACGACGGGAATTAACAGACTCTGACCGCCGAACGGTAATTGGGGCTAGACGTACGGAACGTTCCATTTCGCAAATCGTTTGGGAATTCAATATTCCGCGATCCACAGTGTCAAGAGTGAGCCGAGTATTTGCCAAATTTCAGGCGTTACCTCTCACCACGGACAACGCAGCGGCTGGCGGTCTTCACTTAACGACCGAGATCAGCGGTGTTTGCATAGATTTGTCAGTGCTAACAGATAAACAACAGTACGTGAAATAACCGTAGATATCAGTGTGGGACGTTCGACGAACGTATTCGTTAGGGCAGCTATGCGTTAATGGGCTATGACAGCAGACGACCGACGCAAGTACTTTTGCTAACAGCACGACACCGCCTGCACCGCCTCTCATGGGTTAGTGACCATATCAGTTAGACCCTAGACGACTGCAAAACCATGGCCAGGTCAGATGAGACCTGGTTCGATTTGGTAAGAGCTGATGATAGGGTTCGACTTTGGCGCAGACTCCACTAAGCTATGGATCCAAGTTGTCAGCAAGGCACTATGCGAGCTGGTGATGGCTCCATAATGGTGTGGACTGTGTTTTCACGGAACAGGCTGGGTGTTCTAGCCCATCTGAGCTGATCATTGACTGGGAAAGATTAGGTTCGGGTCCTTGGAGACCATTTGCAGCTAGCTATTCGTGGATTTTATGCTCCCAAACAACAATGTCATTCCACCGGGCTGCAATTGTTCCCGTTTGGTCTGAAGAACATTCTGGACAATTCGAACGAAAGTTTCGGCCATCCTCATCGCCCGACATGAATCCCATCGAACATTTGTAGGACATAATCAATAAGTCAGTTCGTGTACAGCATCCGGCACTGGCAACGCTTCCGAATTATCAACGGCTTAGAGGCAGCTTCGCTCAATACTTCTGCAGGGGACCTCCAAAGACTTACTGGGCCCATGCCATGTCGAGATGCTGCACTACGCTGGGCCAAAGGAGATACGACACGATGCTAGGAGATGTGCAGTAACTTCTGTCCTCACTACAATTGATTATTATCTTCCATTAATCCTTAAGTCGTTTTCAAAAGATACTTAGCGTAGCAGCATTTTGATCCTCTGAAAATGTCTTAGTACCGAAATTCACAAACATTATTTAAAGATAACAAGGATTATGGCCAAGATAGAAGTTTTATTATTACTCCATTCCTACCATTAATTTATTTACTTCGAGTGATGCTCGACTGTACTATAAACACTCTATGACAATACAGAAGAACGACACATCACGAGTTAATTATCCCAGTCGGATGTGGATCGGTAGATGTTATCTACGTTTTGAGGTGCACCACGAGCCATAGATTACAGGCGTCAACGACGAATTCAAATGGCTCAAAGCACTATGTGACTTAATATCTGAGGTCATCAGTCCCCTTGACTTAGAACTACTTAAACCTAACTAACCTAAGGACATCACACACATCCATGCCCGAGGCAGGATTCGAACCTGCGATCGTAGCAGCAGCGCGGTTCCGGACGGAAGCGCCTAGAACCGCTCGGTCACAGTGGCCGGCTGTGAACGACGGCTGCCGAGATGTGTACAGGCGAATAGATTCCAAAAGAAATGGATGATTTATTCAAGAGAAAGGGGTTCACAAATTGAGCAAGTGAATAACGCGTTGTCCCATCTCAAATCTTTATGTAACCATTTATTCAGCGTGACATTGATTAAAAGAGTTCTTGGACATCCTCCTGAAGAATACCGTGTCTAAATTCTATCCAATTGTTGCGTTAGATCGCCAGAATTGTTAGATGGGTGAAGCGTCCTGCCCGTGATTCTGCATCGAATCTCTCGCCGTGTACGCCCTTGCCTTATCTTGCTGAAGTGTATGCCGGGGGTTGTTTGCCGTGAAGGGCAACAAAACGGGGCGTAGAATTTCATCGACGTACAGCTGTGCTGTAATGTTTCCTCGGATGACATGCAAAGGTGTCCTACTATGAAATGAAATGGCGCCCCAGACCACTACGCCTGGTTTTCGGGCAGTATGGTGGTGACAGTTAGATTGGTATTCCACCGCTGTCCATGGTGTCTCCAGACTCGTTTTCGATCTAGAACCTCACTGTATCGGAACAGTCTTCAGTGGTGGGTCCTGCTTCGAACTGATCCACAATTACCAGTGAAGATGTGTCTGGAGACGCCCCGCACGGTGTTGGGATACCAGCCTGACGGTCATCAGATTTACGGCCCGACAAACAGTAGTGATGGTATGGGTCGCCATTTTTTTCATAGCAGGAACCCTTTGGTTATCATCCGCGGCTCCGTTACAACACAGCAGTACGTCGACGATAGCACCCTTTCAGCCCAGTGCATTCGTTGTCGTAATGCCGAAGCGAAGCGATTTATCTGTCTCCAAAAGGGAATAATCATTAGCTTTCGGGTCACGGGTGGAAACATTACCGAAACCGTCTGTGAACTCTACTTCCCGCGCTGCCTTGGTTGAAGTATATGGAATCTTAGTATGAAAGCTTTCACGACCGGATGACATATCTTCTGGTGAACCTTCCGGGATGTAAGGTCGTGGTCCATGAAACTCTTCAGCTCCTAACGTTTCGGCAAGACTCACCGGATGAGAAACACCCCTCTGAAGATGTCGAGCGCAGCTCTGGACGAAACGTTAGGAGCTGAAGAGTTTCATGGACCACGACCTTACATCCCGGAAGGTTTACCAGGAGATATATGGAATCTGGCTTCACAGGACAGAGCGGATCAGGTTGTTCAAAGGGGCCAAAATCAATTACTGTTAGTTATACAAGAATACACACAACTTTATTCCTCAAACCAATGCACAGTTTTCTCTTTAAATTAACAAATATCAATTCTCGGCTGAGGGCACAAGTAACTTATCCAGAATAAGTTTAAACGACTCCTTTTAAAACACCAGAATTTAGAATAACGGCTGAAGGACTTACTTAAGTAAAATTGAAATATCTTCTCAGCTAAAGGCCGAAATAATATTTCGGATCAGCTAAGGAAATTCTTTAAAAGCCAAGCATTTACAAATTTCGGCTAAAGGCCATATTTAGGAAATTTAGATTAATTCTTCTGTTGAAAGCAAAAATAATTTTTTTTTTACATAAGAACAGAGAGGCTTTAAAGGTAAGCTTTTACACAGTACAACAGAAAAAAAAATCTTTAAAAAACGTCAAGTATCTTGTCGACTGAAGGCCCAAACAAGTACTCAAGAATTATTAAAGACAACCTTAAAATAAACATTTACAGAAAACGGCTGAAGGCCTTTTCAAGAATTCAAGATAATTAAAGACAAGGCTTACAGACAAAGATTTACATATTAGAGCCACAGATTCTAAAACGAACGCGGCTGAAGGCCTAAATGCAGAGCAACAAGAATATTAAATAAAACACGCCTGAAGGCCTAATCTTAAAATACTTGTCATGAAGTTCGGCTTAAGGCCATATACTAAACATAGAACAGACAAATTAATACACGGCTGAAGGCCTGGCACAATACCTGCGACCAAATAAAATGACAATCACAAACAACAAACAGTGGTACTCAGAAGTGTTCCAAGGGTCGGCCTGGGGAGGAAACTCTAACCACAGTTTAGGTGAGACAGGCAGCCAAGCGTAACACTGAACAACCGGGTGACAACACGACCTAGGGACAGCTGAGGAACCAACCAACAGCCTAATCAATTCCCTTCCACCCGTCACACTCGCTGCTCTATTTCAACCGACCTACTGACTACTCCAGTACGCAGACAGCATTCATCTGCCCAGTGGAAATCACAGAAGCTACACGCGGTTCCACGTACACACTTGCACAATCATAAACGCCATCACTATGGAACAACAAGGACGAATCAATTAAACACACAGAGAGTTTCCACAAGCTGCTGTCGGCGACCAAGTACACGTCGTCCTATGAGACGACCGACCGAACGACCAACCCATGTTGCTACCAATCAAGTTAGTGTGCCGGCAACGGTCGGGCGAGTCTTGGCTGTTCGAACTGAGTGCAGCTCCAACCCGTTCGGAACTCGGAGAAACGGCGACCCGGGCATACTGGCTCGGACCCATCCATGCAGAGGTAACTCTTGCCCATTGGCCACTACATCTCTGCCCAAGGAAGGAACCGACCCACGTCCGACACGATGTCCAAGGAACGAGGCCCAGAAACGGTCAAAAGACCCAATACGCGTCGCCCGATGAGGCGACCAACCGAATGACCAACCAACGGTCGTCCCGCTCCAATCACCTTCCGTCGGACAGTTCATGAGTGTCACCAGCGATCGACGAGCACTGGCTGTCCGCACCTCAGTGGCGCTCTGTCGCCGACTCACTGCTACTGCGCCCCTACTGGCAAGGGAACCTCCCCATCGCACCCCCCTCAGATTTAGTTATAAGTTGGCAAGGTGAATAGGTCTTGAAAAACTGAACACAGATCGATCGAGAAAACAGGAAGAAGTTGTGTGGAACTATAAAAAAAAATAAGCAAAATATACAAACTGGGACGTCCATGTGTAATATAGGCAATAGAAAGAGCGGTGTGAGACGAGTAGCGCCGTGGTCCCGTGGTTAGCGTGAACAGCTGCGGAACGAGAGGGCTTTAGTTCAAACCTTTCCTCGACCGAAAATTTTAACTTTTTATTTTCAGTTTATGTGAGAAACTCTTATGTTTTCATCACTTTTTTTGGAGTGATTATTACATCCACAAGAAAACCTAAACCGGGCAAGGTAGAAGAATCTTTTTACCCATTCGCCAAGTGTACTAGTTAGGTGGGTCGACAACATATTCCTGTCATGTGACGCACATGCTGTCACCAGAGTCGTATAGAATATATCAGACGTGTTTTCCTGTGGAGGAATCGGTTGACCTATGACCTTGCGATCAAATGTTTTCGGTTCCCATTGGAGAGGCACGTTCTTTCGTCAACTAATCCCACGGTTTTGCGGTGCGGTCGCAAAACAGAGACACTAAACTTATTACAGTGAACAGAGACGTCAATGAACGAACGGACAGATCATAACTTTGCGAAAATAAAGAAAGCAAAATTTTCAGTCGAGGGCAGATTGGAACCAGTGAACAGAGACGTCAATGAACGAACGGACAGATCATAACTTTGCGAAAATAAAGAAAGCAAAATTTTCAGTCGAGGGCAGATTTGAACTAAAGACCTTTCGTTCCGCAGCTGTTCACGCTAACCACGGGACTGCGGCGCTCCTCATTTCACATTGCCCTTAATATTGCCTATCTTCGGCATGGACGACCCAGTTTGTATATTTTGCTTATTTTTTCGTAGTTCCACACAACTTCTTCCTGTTTTCTCGACTGATCTGTGTTTAGTTTTTCAAGGCCTATCCACTGTGCCAACTTATAACTAAATCTGAGGGGGGTGCGATGGGGAGGTTCCCTTGTGAGCTCCCAACTGAACTCCAGACACACAACGGGCCAGAAATACTATCGGCCGCTCCAGAGATGGTACGACAGTGCACTTATCGATACGCGCTGCTACTGCCGCTGACGGGCATGTAAGGCAGGAAGTTAGTGACGCCAGCAAATGGAATAAGAAAACGAGGCGGCAGCACCGTAATAGCAGATGACAAACAATAAATGGGGTAAACGCGAGCCGTGCTCGGCTCCATAAGCATTGTAAATGTCTTTAGCGCGCCAGAAGTAGTTAAATAATACCGAAAATTTTTTTTTTGTTTGTGATCTATGTCGTTGAGAAATGTGAAATACAGTATTAAAGAGTATGCAGTGCGTCTTTACTGCCATTTAAATGTGGCGCGTTCACAGTTTCCTCCTCTTCCTCCTTTTCTCCCTCCTCGTGTAAGATAGTGTGGCGTGGTGGTGGGGGAACTAAGAACCGACACTGAGTGCCTTGGCGCTTGTTCCCCCGAGCACGGCCCGCGAGCCGATATCTTATCCGCCTCTGGAAGTACTCATTTTGATTTAAGGGTCAAACATTTTGTATATGACAGGGCATAGTTCTCAAATGATGACGTATTCGGATTTGCTTCCGGAGATAATTCAAAATAAGAAACAGAAAGGAGGATCGTTAACACCATTCCTCGTTCTACAATCGGTTTTGGCAAAAAAGTGATAACGTTACCCCGGATATTAGCATTGTTTGCTAGAACAGGTGAGTCAAATTAAATTTTGTGTTACGCTTTTAAATGCATTATGTTTACATGATGGCACTCTATGACCATTTTTTGAAAATGAGAAGGGAAATGGATTGTCAAATAAAATTACAGGGTGCTATTCAAACAAAGGCATTACTATTCACGCATTCGTTACATACAAAGTTCCAAGAAACCCAATGCCTTTCCCTTACCTAAGAAACATTTGCCTGATACTTTTTTCTTAATTTTGCTTTTGGTCATAAAGTTGTTGGGGCTGTTCAAGGTAAGTGTATTCTACGTATCCCTTGTTGTTGTACGTCACGGGCCTCTGCCGACTCTGTTCCCCCAACGATGCTATTCCTGTGTACACCGTGACACAACTAGTGGTAGCAGTTTCGGCCTACACTCTTCAAAAATCACGAGAAGGGAAGATATACTTGGAAGTGGCTTATTCCAGGTGGCTTACATCATCGTCAGATAAAGGTTGAAAAACCAGATACTGGATTGTAAGGCATATCCAGGGGCACATATAGACTTCGAACACAGATTAGTAATGATTAAGCGTAGGCTGAAATTTAAGTACTCTTCCGAAAGAATCACTGTGCAGAGAAGTAGGAAACTGAAGTTCTCAGATATCATGAAATTCATTTGAAGTTTTGTGAGGCTGTTGATACTGCGATAAGAAGCACCACAGTTGGCAGTTCAGATGAAACGGGAAGGGCATCTCTAAAAAGGGAAATCACAGGATTTTTACGGGTAAACGTATGTCCAAGAGTGGAACCTGCGAAGAAAGCTTGGGTAACAGAAGAAATACTTCAACTGACCACCGAAAGAAGGAAGTTCTAAAATTTTCATGGAAAGAAAGGAAAAAAGAAATATAAGTCACTTGGGAATGAAATAAATGAGAAGTGCAAGGAAGAAAAGGAGAAATGGCTGCAGGAAAAATGTAAAGAAATTGAAAAAGGAACGAACCTCCGATGGACTTATTCAAGCGTACGGGCGTCAATATTAAGAGTGAGTGAAAATTGCTCTTGTAATTGGAAAGGAAAGAGTGCTTTGGGGGAAAAGGTACATTGGATGTCTCTACGAGGGGCTGAACTTGTCTGATGACATTGAGGAAAAAATTGGAAGTTGATATGGGAATTATAGTGTATTCTGTAATAGAGTCAGAATTTAATAGAGTTTCAGAACACTTACGGTCAAGTAAGACAGAAGGTATGTATACCGTTCCATCAAGTCTGCTAAAATCGTAGGGGGAAGTGTAAACGATGTGACTATTCAAGTTGATGTGTAGACTCTGTTGTTGTTATGGTCTTCAGTCCTGAGACTGGTTTGATGCAGCTCTCCATGCTACTCTATCCTGTGTAAGGTTCTTCATCTTCCAGTACCTATAGCTACCTACATCCTTCTGAATCTGCTTGGTGTATTCATCTCTTGGTCTCCCTCTACGAGTTTTACCCTCCACGCTGCCCTCCAATACTAAATTGGTGACCCCTTGATGCCTCAAAACATGTCCTGCCAACCGATCCCTTCTTCTAGCCAAGTTGTACCACAAACTTCTCTTCTCCCCAATCCTATTCAATACCTCCTCATTAGTTATGCGATCTACCCATCTAATCATCAGCATTCTTCTGTAGCACCACATGTAGACTCTATGAGGCTGAATATAAGCCGTCACACTTGGGGGAAAATATCAGCCACACAACCCAGGAGACATCAACGGAAGATGAATGCGAAGACTAGCGTACAATCAGCTTAACGGCTCATGCATCCTAGCTGTTGGCACGAAGAATGTACAGAAGAAAAGAAAATTTCGTGTTTGCTACATGACAATCAATTTGCCTTTCGGAAAGAAAATGGCACCTCAGAGGCAGTTGTGACGTTGCGACTGATAATGGAAATCAGACTTCAGAATACTCAAAATACGAAGGTGAGTCAAATAAAAACATTAAATAATTTTTAAAATACTATTTATTGTGCAGAAGTGGTACAAAGCTGTATCACTTTTCAACGTAATCTCCCCCACGCTCAATGCAAGTCCTCCAGCGCTTACAAAGTTCATAATTTCCTTTAGAAAAAATTCTTTTGGTAGTCCATCAACAACTCATGCACCGTGTGGCATACCTCTTCATCAGAACGGAACTTCTTTCCTCCCATTGTCTCTTTGAGTGGTCCAAACAATAGAAATCACTTGGGGCAAGGTCTGGTGAGTATGTTGGATGAGGAAGACACTCAAAATGCAGGTGTGTGATTGTTGCAACTGTTGTACGGGCAGTGTGGGGCCTTGCATTGTCATGTTGCAAAAGGACACCTGCTGACAGCAATCGACGTCGCTTTGATTTGATTGCAGGCCGCAGATGATTTTTTAGGAGATCTGTGTATGATACGCTGGTGACAGTGGTCCCTCTAGTCATGTAATGCTCTAAAATGACGCCTTTTTCGTCCCAAAAGAGAGTCAGCATAACCTTCCCTGCTTATGGTTCTGTTCGAAACTTCTTTGGTTTTGGAGAAGAGGAATGGCACCATTCCTTGCTTGCTCTCTTCGTTTCCGGTTGGTGTAAGTGAACCCAGGTTTCATCCCCAGTAACGATTCTTGCAAGGAAGGCATCACCTTCTCGTTCAAAGCGCCGAAGAAGTTCTTCACAAGCATCAACACGTCGTTCTCTCATTTCAGGAATAAGCTGCCGTGGCACCCATCTTGCAGACACTTTGTGAAACTGGAGCACATCATGCACAATGTGGTGTGCTGACCCATGACTGATCTGTACACATGGTGCAATGTCATTCAATGTCACTCGGGGAGTTTTCCGTCACTATGGCTTCAACTGCTGCAATGTTCTGTGGAGTCACAACTCGTGCCTGACCTGGACGAGGAGCATCTTCCACTGAAGTCACATCATTTGCGAACTTCCTACTCCATTCGTAGACTTGCTGCTGTGACAAACATGCATCGCCGTATTGATCCTTCATTCGTCGATGAATTTCAATAGGTTTCACACCTTCACTATGCAAAAACCGAGTAACAGGACGCTGTTCTTCCCTGGCGCAAGTCGCAAGTAGGGCGGCCATCTTTATACTGATACTGCGATGGTATGTGTGCATCTGCACTATGCTGCCACCTACAGGCCATTCTGCACGCTGTTTGTGGCACGCTTATCAACTTACAGCATAACGACGAGAAATTTCGATTTGATATTACAAATTTAAGGTTTTCGTTTGAATCGCCCTCGTACGTCCACAGGACTGGTCGACCTGAAGAAAAAGGATCGACACCGAACAACGGAGCAGGATGTTCCGAATTCTGATAAAACGGAAGTAAGCTATAAGGATACAGCAGTTACATACAACATGTACAAGGTCCAGGAGAGAACAATAAGAATGGAAGGCTAAGAAGGAAGAGCTCCGGTTAAAAATGGTGTAGGGGAGGGATATACTGTATAATCTATATATCGAAGAAGCTATGGCGGAAGTAAAAGAAAGCTTCAAGAGTGAGATTAAAATTCATGGTGTAAGGATATCAGTGATAATATCCGGTGATGCCGTCGTTATCATCACTGAAAATTAAGAATTACAGGACGTGTTGAATGGAATGAACAGTCCAATAAGATTACAAATTGAGAGTAAACCGAAGACAGACTAGTGAAGAGTGGTGGAAATGTGATTAGCGATAAGCTTATCAAAATTGGTAACCAAGAAGTAGAGAAGAAAAAGATTTCTGCTGGCTTGGAGCCAAATTAGCATGCGGGAGATGAGAAAAAATTCGATCCAAACGCCCTTCAAGGCTCACCAGTACCTATTGAGTGCGGACAGCCCATAGGCACACTGGAAGCGGATATGGAGGGGAATGTGGTCAACATACCGCTCTGGCAGCAGTTGTCAGTTCACGTCAAATGAAACCGGTGCTTCTCAACAAGTAGCCCCTTAATTGGCCTCACGAGGGCTGAGTGTACCCCGCTTGCCAACAGTGCTGCGCAGACCGTGACGGTCACCCATCCAAGTGCTAGCCATCTTATCTTCGGTAGTCTGACTGGGACCAGTGTTTACACTGTCGTACGGGCGTTAGCATGCATGACAGATGAAGCAAGGACATGCAAAGCATATTAGGAAAGCAAAGATTGCATCTTCGGTCAAAAGAAGTCTACCACAATTTTAGAGGTCGCACGTTAGGAGGACAGCATTTTATGATAATGAATCATTGACTCTGAGGAAAATCGGCAAAGGGGAGAATCTAAGCGTTCGTGATATGGTGCTATAGAAGGATGGTGCAAGTTAGATGGACTGGTAAGATAAGGAATGAAGAAGTTATCCGTAGACTCGGCGAAGGAAGGAATCCAAGCAACCTGACGAAGAACTGTTGAAGAAAAAAAAAAAAAAAAAAAAAAAAAAAAAAAAAAAAAAAAAAAAAAAAAGAGTGAAATAGTCAATGACATCAAAGTTTGAGTTCGAGCGGTAGGCGTGCTCAGACAGCCTAATGCTACATCTTGAGATAAGCAGCTTCGATTTCTAATGTGGCACAAATATTGAACTACCGCTATATACTCACTACACTGATTGTTCAGCAGGAATATAAATTTTACAAGGGACGCCAGTTATTTTATTCACAATGTTGACCTTGACCAAAATAACTAAACGAAGATTACAAAGTTTTGTGCTCACAACGATCAACAATCTATAATTCACATGCAAGCTGATCCACTTATGTTACAAAGACACATTTCATGCACTCCGAACAATAGACCATTTTCCTAGCTTGTAAGTGGTGTGCGTTGCTCACAGACTCGCAGCAATACACAGCCTCACTGTTGCTTGCAAAGCCGGCCGGAGTGGCCGAGCGGTTCTAGGCGCTACAGTCTGAAACCGCGCGACCGCTACGGTCGCAGGTTCGAATCCTGCCTCGGGCATGGATGTGTGTGATGTCCTTAGGTTAGTTAGGTTTTAGTAGTTCCAAGTTCTGCGGGACTGATGACCTGAGAAGTTAAGTCCCATAGTGGGCAGAGCCACGTGAACCATATGCTTGCAAGGTAAACAGGCCGAGATTTAATTGGCAGCGCGGATCACTTCCTGGGGCACTGTTCGTGAAAAGTTGATGACGCACGAAGTGATCTGTAGGAAGGAAGGTAGGAAGGAAAGACGGAAGGAAGGTTATACATCCTTGTGGCTGGAGATCTGGGGAACTACGGTCATTCACTATTCTAAGAAAGTGAAACACGTACAGCCGTCCTTAACATGTCATTTATTGTGTAGCTACCAGTTTCAGCCCTTCAATGCACCATCTTCAGGTCTTAGTTGATATTGACGGGGTTATCACGATCGATGTATACGCTGCATCAGTGGCCAACGTAACTTGTTTACCGCAGACTATCTGTAACTGTGATTTCGTCCTTCGAACAACCAACTGTCAACTGATCGGCAAAGGAAAGAATAGAAGCGTTCGTGATATGGTGCTATAGAAGGATGATGAAAATGGACTGGTAAGATAAGGAATGAAGAAGTTATCCGTAGACTCGGCACTGTCAACTGATTTGACAGTTGATGGTTAGAGAGGCGACATCACAGTTACAGGTTGTCTGAGTAAATCAGTTATGTTGGCCACTGATGCATCGTATATATGGATCGTGATAATCCCTTCAGCATTAATTAAGGCCTGAAAATGGTGCACTGAAGTGCCAAAACTGGTAGCTACGCAATAAATGACATATTAAGGACGGCTGGTTCAAATTAGTATAGGAGGTAGACAGCAATGAAACAAACGCATTTAGCTATGATACATACGGCCCGTGACGGCACTTACTGATGAAAGGGACGATTTACACACAAGATAGTCTAGAAAGCTAATTGCAGCAGTGAATTCACCGGAACTGTTCGAATGAGCGTCCATTGGGCTGTATGCACACACTACATCGTCGGACCATTGAGCGTCGTATCCGTTCGGAGATTCCAAGCAAGTCCGCTATAGTATCAGCAGCGACGGCAATTCTAGCGAAGATGTCTTCTGCTGTCCCCATAACAGTTTCATAAACCAGCTGCTTCATGTTCTCCCAAAAGAAAAAATCCAGGCAGGTGAGGTCAGGTGACTTGGGTGGACTAGCCACAGCGCCACCCTCTTGGCCGATCCACCGATTCCCGAAAGTGGTTCTCAGATGACTCCTCACGGCACTGCTGAAATGGGCTTGCGTCCCATGGTACTGCAAATACATTCTTTGTCTAACGTTCAGAGGTACATCCTCAAGCAGATTTAGCAACACATGTTCTACAAAGATGCGACATTTCTGTCCGTTGAGGCGGAATGGAAGAAGATATGGTCCAATCAAACTCTCGCCGAGAATTCCGGCCCACATCAATTAACACAATCGCTGTTTACGAGCACAGGGTCGAGTACCTCGTGGACTCAACATGTGCCAAAACATGAGAATTGTGAATATTTGAATGTCAGTACACATTCAGAGACAGCGACAATGACACAACTTACATCGGCACAGCTTACAAAATGTTCCCTAATATTACAAGTTATCGAAATATTTCTTTTTATGTCTTCTACCTCCCGTATTAATTTGAGCGAATGACCTTGGAGCAACCTGTATGGAGTTTAACGTCCTGTCAAAAACGCGGTCATTAGAGACAGAGCACTAGCCCGGATTACGGAAGGATGGGGAAGGAAATCGGCCGTGCTGTTTCCAAAGGAACCATACCGGCATTTGCCTGGACCGATTTAAGGAAATACGGAGAACCTAAATGTGGATGGCCGGACAGCTATTTGAACCGTCGTCCTCCCGAATGCGAGTCCAATGTGCTAACCACTGCGACACCTCGCTCGATGGAATTCCTGCTGCCGACATTTTTTTGTTTTGTTTTCGAAATATTATACTTCGATAGCAGCTTCCAAGGTGAGAACAAGAAACAACCTCATCCATAAACTCTGCGGAACCATCTGGGGATCAACGGCAACAACTCTGAGGATGTCTGCACTGAGCCTGGTTGGTATACTCTGAGGCGTAGCACTGTGCACCAATACGGCTAAAAAGTAGTCATCTGAACAAAGTCGATGTCGAACTTAATTGCACCATGCGCATTATTTCAGTAACCGTTAGGACTATCCCTAACATATGGATACCTGTCCTGAGTCACCCCCAAAAATACGACGAGAAGCAGTCTTGGTCACGGAATAATACAACAAGATCGAAGCAAACCCTGAAGTACCGGTACACATCGATATATTTGATCTGAGTATCAAGAGGCTTTGTTCAAGACATCCTCTTCTTGCTCTCGACAGCCTCACTGAGTCTGACATCAACTCTTGGAGAAGAGAATGGCTCCAGAATGCCCCAACAACTTGCCACCTAATGCCTTGTATTACCGAGGCGCCGGCCACTGTGGCCGAGAGGTTCCAGACGCTACAGTCTGGAACCGCGCGACCGCTACGGTCGCAGGTTCGAATCCTGCCTCGTAGCAGGATGTGTGTGATGTCCTTAGGTTAGTTAGGTTTAAGTAGTCCTAAGTTCTAGGGGACTCATGTCCTCAGATGTTAAGTCCCATAGTGCTCAGAGCCATTTTTGTCGCCGCGGCAGTACCTGGGTTTGATCAGCCCCGCAAGATCTGGTAAACTATCAACCGATTAAGAACTGGGCATGGAAGATGTGCTGACTCACTCTTCAAATGGGGACTGCTGTCTTCGCCAGCATGTGACTGCGGCGCGCCTAAGCAGACCATCCAACACATCAGAGAAGAATGCAGTGCTAGAGCGTTCAGTGGGGACTTTGAAGAATTCCTCACGGCATCTCAAAGATCCATCGAATATATACAAGGACTAGATGTTTGTCCGTTAATATATGTAATTTTATGTAATGTAGAATAACGTGATCCAATACTAAATGTACTTAAATGCCATACGCTAAATAAATAAATAAACTTCGGTATTTTTAATCTGCATATTTTTACGAGTTAATTGGAGAGAGAGTTTTCACCCTTTTGGAAATTCTTATTTGACGTCTTATGTAAGAAATAGTATTGAAGTTATAGGTATCCCATTGAGGCACGGTTCACTGCACTGATTGCACGTCAGCTAGAAGGAGAAGCTGAGCAAACTGTAGTACCGTATGCAACAGCAATCTCTACTGTTTGTGACGTCAGATGCCTACTATAACACGCAAGATACTTTGGATGACAAGAAAGCAATCTTGACTGCAACAGCCAGAAATTACACATGACGCTTCACATAGCCCACCTTCTTGTCAACAAGAGAATCAAAGTACGCTGGATCGAAGAAGTAAAAAAAGCTTTGGAAGAAGGGAGAATACAAAAGAAAGATTTTGAACAGGGTGCGTTTCAAATCAAAATTTCGGGCTGCCATAGGTTCTCATTACAGAAGTGGACTCGGGACAATATTATTGACACAAGAGAAGTGTGAGAATGATTAATGAAGAAGGATGTATGCCAGAAGAAAACATGTTGATCAGAATCATGAAGTCAAACCGGAAACTAGAATAAAAACTGTTGTAGTGCAGTCGCAGTCCCGAAAACGGAAACGTCCCATCGGCAAAGAATGATCACCGCTGGGAGTCGAACTCGGATCTGATCGTCGTACACGGCGGCTTCATCTCCGTCTCACTTTAATTGGGGGTGAATCGTCGCCAGCCACGAAAATCGAGCGCCGCTCGGTGACGGGCGCAGAGGACCCGATCGCGAGCACAAAAAAGGGCGCGTGTCCCCAGAAAAGGAAAAGCGGGCGCGCGGGCGGGTGGGGACGAGAAAGGCCGTGTAGAGAGACGTGTAATTGAGAGGGGGCGGCGCGGCGCCAGCGCGGGCTCAAAGCGACGCCGCCGTGGCTTATCTGGCGGCCGCATCGCGACACGCGTACCTGTCGCCGGCCGGCGCGGAGCGGCGCCGAGCCGAGCTGCGCGCTCTCGCCGGAGGAACCCGCATTCCGATCGCATCGCTGGCGGGCCGCGGCTGTCCGCGGCGGCTGCAGCTCGTGGTCACCGCGCGGGTGAGCGAGTTGTATGGCAACGCGCCGGCCAGCGATGAGTCGCTAAAGCTGGTGCGGTACGACTAGCTTTCAGCTGCAATGGGTCGAGCAGATTCTTGTGACAGGCAGATTTGTGTCGTAGCCCGAAGTCTAGCTTGGGTTCCAAGGTGGTAACTTGGTCGCGGGCCAATGAATGTGAATGCCAAATAGAGGTTGCGGTAACAGGCTGACCTAGAACGTAGCCTAATAATTACGTTCGCGCCATATTAAAAGGGTTGATTTCAGCCGACGCCAATAGAGCGTTTTTTCAAAAGTCGACACATGTTTGACTGTTCAAAGTTTAGATTTTTGTAGAATGAGATTTTCACTCTGCAGCGGAGTGTGCGCTGATACGAAACTTCCTGGCACATTAAAACTGTGAGCCGGACCGAGACTCGAACTCGGGACCTTTGCCTCTCGCGGGCAAGTGCTCTACCACTGAGCTACCCAAGCACGACTCACACCCCGTTCTCACAGCTTCACAGCCAGTACCGCGTCACCTGCCTTCCAAACTCCTGAAAGAAAGTGCTAGTTCTGCAAGGTTCGCAGTAGAGCTTCTGTTAAGTTTGGAAGGTAGGAGACAAGGTACTGGCAGAAGTGAAGCTGTGAGGACGGGGCGTGAGTCGTGCTTGGGTAGCTCAGTGGTAGAGCACTTGGTCGCGAAAGGCAAAGGTCCCGAGTTCGAGTCTCGGTCCGGCACACAGTTTTAATCTGCCAGGAAGTTTTAGATTTTTGTAGTTACAAAATGGTACAAATGGCTCCGAGCACTATGGGACTTAACTTCTGAGGTCATCAGTCCCCTAGAACCTAGAACTACTTAAACCTAACTAAACTAAGGACATCACACAGTGTGGTGTCACCGTTAGACACCACACTTGCTAGGTGGTAGCCTTTAAATCGGCCGCGGTCCGTTAGTATACGTCGGACCCGCGTGTCGCCACTGTCAGTGATTGCAGACCGAGCGCCACCACACGGCAAGTCTAGAGAGACTTACTAGCACTCGCCCCAGTTGTACAGCCGACTTAGCCAGAGATGGATCACTGACAACTACGCTCTCATTTGCCGAGACGATAGTTAGCATAGCCGTCAGCTACGTCATTTGCTACGACCTAGCAAGGCGCCATAGCATTTGATATTGAGATTATAACATGAACCGTCAAGAGCGATGTACACCAATTGTGGATTAAAGTAAAGTATTATATCAACTACGTACTTTATTTGCTACTATTCAAAAAAATGGCTCTGAGCACTATGGGACTCAACTGCTGAAGTCATTAGTCCCCTAGAACTTAGAACTAGTTAAACCTAACTAACCTAAGGACATCACAAACATCCATGCCCGAGGCAGGATTCGAACCTGCGACCGTAGCGGTCTTGCGGTTCCAGACTGCAGCGCCTTTAACCGCACGGCCACTTCGGCCGCCTTTGCTACTATTAATTCTCTTAACTGTTCCAGACCTCGCGCCAGTCAGCGTGTAATTGAACGCGTGCATTTCGGCGTCCTCTAGCAACACAGTGTTGGCTCTTCTGCCAACACTTCACACAGATCCATGCCCGAGGCAGGATTCGACCCTGCGACCGTCGCAGCAGCGCGGTCTCGGACTGAAACGCCTAGAAGCGCTCGGTCAGTCGGTTAAGGGAAAAGCCTATGAACGTAAACTGCGCCCTCCTACTGAGAAACCAGGAAGGAGAATAGGGAGACTAACGATGTAGGACATCACTGTCTATGATAGTGAGAGAGCTTAAAAAAAAAAAAAAAAAAAAAAAAAAAAAGGAAGAGGAGACAGATAGAAATAAACTGGTGGCTTGCGCAAGAACATTAACTCCTAATTATTACTCAGTTCGAGTCAGCTTCGTCAGGGAAAAGGAACATAGAGAATGAAGTAGGAAAGAAGAATACTGTTTCGATAAATTACAGCATAAGGAAAAGAAAAGATCGTCAGACATACTTGTATGTACCGCAAAACTTCAAGCAGCATCAGGGATATCCAAAGACGAACTCTCAAAAGGAACAAGATCTCGAGGAAAAGAATCAGTTAACAGCAAACCGCAGGTTGCACAAACTACGTGCAAAACAAGGAAAAGGACTCCTTTTTATACTGAAGGACAGAAAGGATGCAACCAAGTAACCTTTGTTCTATTCAATTGTTTCAGAAACATTGAGGTGTTCCTGTCAGCAAATGATCCAAATGAAATTCATTTATTTTCTGATTCCTGTACCAGTCAAAATAAAAATACCGCAATGATGTGCACACTAATGGCCTTCATGCTAGAAAACAGAAAATTTAATAAAGTGGTCCAGTATTTACCACCCCTATAACCCGAATTGTGTTCGATAGACTGGATAAAGAGTACCTGAAAAAGGAAGACACTGCTTCACCGACTGAGTACTGCAAAGTGCTGGAACAACATGGTAACGCCAATATACTAAATAAAAATCGGGAAGCAAAGGATCTCAAGTCTAGTGCACTAAAAGCCGTACGATACCTCTCAAAATAGCAGCTAGGAAATGAGGAAAGCGGCCAGCTAGGAACAGGACAACACTGTCAGGAAGGAAAATAAAAAATAGGATTTAAAAGCAATGAGAAATTTTCATGTACCAGGAAGAGCAGAAGAGTTTTAAGAGGAAAATGTTGAAAGAGACCAATAGATTTACAGATTAGTATAATTGCAGCAAATATTTTGTGTTATATTTCAACAGTGGTTGTGGCTGTTTTGCACTTCTGCTTGCCAAACATTGATGGAAAAGAATGACTTTAAATCATTATATTGTAACGCATTACTGTATTTCTGTACAAAATAAACAATGATACGAAAGTATTATATTGTAGCATACCATTGTATTTCAATGAAAATCAATAGTAAAATAGCTATATTTGTAACTAATGTTAAAGATGAGAAAGAAGCGGAAAAACCAGTTTGAAAGTGTATTTTAACAAAACTTTTACCTTCCATCCTTCCATTCATCGACTTCTGAAAAAAAAAACTTAGAAACTTTGTTCCTTTATTTGGAAATAAACGACGAAAATTTTCCAAAAGTTACACAGTCGGAATCGTGCCTAAATAAAGCTGTGTAAATGTTAAATTATGTCGTTTATGTAATTAATATTTTGGTACGGTATTTAAAAAACGCGTTTCCTCAATAATCTAAATTTTTGAATTTATCGAGTGTTACTCATTATAGATAGCCATCCCCGGCGAGTAGCCAAGCATCGTGTCGATACGTTGAGCGAGTGGCCCTGCGCAGCTCGCACCACTATTTCGAAATTGGTCAGTAGAGATGCCGCAGAAAATACATATTGTCAGTTCTGGAAGACATTTGATTCTGTTTCGCATTGTCATTCAGAGAACAAAGTTGTGATTACTGAAGTTTTCTGGCTTAGTGAGTACTCCGTGAAGCTTCGCTACTGCAGCCGGAAGACCCCGACATCTTGCCGAAATTTTTTTCGGTTGACAACCGTCCGGACATCTTCAGTTAGGACTTTCACACTGGAAATTAATGACGCAAGTCTTACCGAAAACTGGTGAGGAGGCGCATGTGCGTAGGTTTGACACTCGAATTTTATCCCAGTAGACTCGCATTCGGACAGAGGACGTGCATGCACGATAACCTTTACGTGGCCGAGCAGTTCTAGGGGCTTCAGTCTGAAACCGCGCGACCGCTACGGTCGCAGGTTCGAATCCTGCCTCGGACATGGATGTGTGTGATATCCGTAGGTTAGTTAGGTTTAAGTAGTTCTAAGTTCTAGGGGACTGATGACCTCAGAAGTTAAGTCCCATAGTGCTCAGAGCCATTTGAACCATTTGATAACCTTTACGTTTGCATTTAGGCGTCTCAGATGGAGCGATATTTGGAGAGGGCGCTACACTCGACAGAGGTCGCTCATGCAGCGCTAACCTATTCGAAAGCGTCCGGCGCCAAGTTTTGGTAGAAACTTCAAATGTTCAAATGTGTGTGAAATCTTATGGGACTTAATTGCTAAGGTCATCAGTCCCTAAGCTTACACACTACTTAACCTAAATTATCCTAAGGACAAACACACACACCCATGCCCGAGTGAGGACTCGAACCTCCGCCGGGACCAGCCATACAGTTCATGACTGAAGCGCCTTTACCGCTTGGTTAATCCCGCGCGGCGTAGAAACTTCGTGACGGTAGCAGCATTCCCCAGTGTTAAACACCAATTTCAAAATGGCTGAATGGTTGTCAACGAAAATATCGTGTCGGGAAGTCGACATCATCCGACTGCAATCCCGAAGCTTCGTGGAAACTACGAGTTCACAGACTATTGGACCTGATTCAGGGCTTTCAGGGAGATGCAAATCAACAACTTGGTGCTGATTTATGTAACTGCAAAATGTCGCTTTTTGAAATTAGATACAGCTTCCTGTACCATTAATTTGTTTTCGAGCCACTCCAGGCTCATCATCAGATGAACGTGTTACACGAGCATTGAGTCTTGGTTCTTATACAGGTAGACGATAGGACCGTTGCACTGATGGAAATAACTGAAATTTCGTTAACAAAATGGAAAGATGGTTAGCTTTTTGGACATTTACGCTACACTGCCTCTTGGTACCCATGAGAAGTTCACTGCGATGGTGTACATTTTGCCATCTGGCGCGCACACACACACACACACACACACACACACGCACAGACACACACACGGTGTTTAGGTGCACTAGTTCCACAATAAACAAACACTGAAGGTAAATGCAAAGAGTATGAGGATGTTAGATGTCACACTTTACCACAACGCGATCGTTGAAAACAGATGTATTAAATTACAATGTAATATCTTTAGAAGCATGGATAATGGATGGGAGTGAACAACGCAAGATGCAAGCACTACTGCATATCGACAATATACACGTAATAAGGGTCTCAAAACTTACAGGTAAAAAAATGCAGTGAACAGCAGTTACTGCATGATTACTGAAATGAAAGAGTGATAAAACATATGGGGCAGATAAAAGAATGAAACATTTACAAACAGATGTGGCAGTCACATTCTCGTTGATATTAATGGAAATTTAATTGAAGCAGAGGGCGATGCAACATCATGAGGCGAGAAGAACGTACTGTAATCATTGATATTGACGATAAACCACTGGAAGCAGTAACAATTATTAGACATCTACAGGCAAACGTTCTGGAACGGCCTTAAGTAGAATTACCACGCAAAACTAACTGTAAGAAAAGAAGATTCGTTGGAACAATATCAAGGAAATGTGATTCATCGACGAAATAAGTGGCATACAAAACCTTTATAAGACCGATACATGAGTATTGCTTATCTGTATGGGACCTTTACCAGTTTAGATTAGTAGAAGTGAAAGAGAAAATTCAATGCAGAGCGTATAGTAAGTACAATATCGTTTCTGAGACGCTCAACAAAGTCCTGTGGCCGAGGCTGCAGAGAGCTCTTCTCTATCACGGAAATATTTAACGTAAAATTTTTTAGGTATAAGTTAGACGAAGAGTCGAGGAAAATATTATTTCCTCCCAAATATGCGTCTTGAAATGGCCCTCAGAGAAATCAGAGCTAATTTGGATTACATTCCTTCTTTTTACACACCATTCACGAATCGGACTGAGATTCGAAGAGTAATATTGCCTACCAACTGTAAGACGGATGACTGATGTCAATGCATATCTAAGCACAGCAGAAGAAAATTAGTACTTCCCAGGAGAATTAGCACTAATGCAGGGTGGTTGCAAAGTGGTGAATTACCAAGAGATTTGAAGAAAGCCAAAATAATCCTAATACATAAGAAAGGTAGTACTAAGGATATCAATAACTATCGCCCTATCAGCCTTCTGTCCTTACTATACAAAGTTTTTACTAGAATTTGGCTACCAGATTTAGCACATGTGACCTGGACCAACTCACTAACCAAGCTGGGTTCCGCACTGCCTCTACTACAATAGATCATATCCTCACTCTACGCAAAACAGTTAATAGAACAAATGAGTACAATCTACCTATTTGCCTTGCCTCCGTAGATTTGGGAAAGGCATTCGGTTCGGCCAACCACCCACCGGTGTTTCAGCCTCTGACAGTGCAAATAATAGAACAGACCACACGGAGTCTTGTACAGCATATAAAAAACTTCCACAGCGTTTGTGAACGTACTTGAAAAACGCGAAGAATTTCCCTTCTAAAAGGATGCACAACGAGGTGACTCTATATCTCCAGTCATCGAAGAAGATGTCTAAATTAAATTGGAAAACGGAGGGAATCCAAATTTTGGGAATGAGGTTAAACAACATGAGATTCTGATGATACTGAACTACCTGCAAATAGCACAGAAGAACTTCAAATACTGTTTAGTGAACGTTTTTTGGGTCATTATGCTCTGAAGTTGGCCTAAAAATTACTATAATGAAATGAAGATCATGATGAATGGAGGGACACCGGAGGGAAATATATCTGTTGGACGTACACAAAGTGTCACAGAACATGTCTATCTCATTTAACTGCTAAATGCGAGACCTAAAACCAGAAATCTTCGACGTATTAAATTAAGCTCCTCAGTTTTTAAGTCCAAGATGTCGGCCGAGCTGAAGAAAACAGTTTTTGACCCACGTAGGGCCTATACTGCCAGTAATTACTTATGGCTGTGAGACATGGACATTAAATGAGTTCATTATTAGAACACTAATAGTAGCTCATAGAGGAATGGAAAGATCAATGTTGGGCTGCACATGTAAAGACAGAAAGAAATCAGTTGATATCAGATAGACAGCAATGGTCAGTCACTTGATGGAAACAGTAAATACGTTGAAATGGCAGTGAGCTGGTCATAACGCTCGAAAAAGTAGGTGGTCGAAACAAGTACTAGATATGAGCCCAATTTACCAAGGAACCTGCAGGGATCCTATGTTACACGTCCACTCAAAAAGGTCACATCACCAAATGATCGAGTTGGTGATGATGTTTATGATGATGATGATGATGATTGCCGCTCTAATGCCGTGTAACACCGCCTCCAGTTTTGATGATAGTTCGACGTGGGACAGAGTCTACGGACTCTTCATGTATGCCGTATTATACCACATAGATTTATCGCCGGCCGAAGTGGCCGTGCGGTTAAAGGCGCTGCAGTCTGGAACCGCAAGACCGCTACGGTCGCAGGTTCGAATCCTGCCTCGGGCATGGATGTTTGTGATGTCCTTAGGTTAGTTAGGTTTAACTAGTTCTAAGTTCTAGGGGACTAATGACGTCAGCAGTTGAGTCCCATAGTGCTAAGAGCCATTTGCCATAGATTTATCCCGAGCAGTTACCAAGCTGCTGGGATGTTGGCCACGTTGTTGTCCTCTTGCTACATTTCACCCGTCGTTCCAAACAGCTTAAAATAGTTTCTATGGTGCTATAATCAGCTCAACTGAGATGCGACAGTTTGCTTGAGTGTTCGTCTATTCCAGAAACATATGCTTGCAGAACTGTGAACATGATTGTGATCATCTTCCAAGTGTCCACAGCAGGCTTATCATGAATATTCAGAAGAGAGAGTAACACTTGGTCACCAACAGTATTGATTAAACATTGTGGCTCGTGTTCACTGTAAGTTTTGTGAGTCACCTCAAATAAAAGTACGTAAAACACCCCCAAAGAATCAAAGAACCACCCTCGGCCTGCACCGTACCATTCACACACTGCTAGTTAACCAACTCGGTGGGCTGCCGGTGTACTGGACCCCTTGCATCATTTGAAAAGAGGCAAAATCGCGTATCGTCGCACCACATCACGAGCCTGCAGTTAACTACTGCCCAGTTTCTGTGTTGTTTTGCCTGTAAGCCTGTAAGCAACAGGCATTTGCGAGGTAACCTATCCCACGTGACCATTGCGCGATCGCTGTTCTTGGGCCCTCTTGTACTGTATTGAACTGGGACCTAAAAACGACGGAGAGACTTCGTTCCCGCCGTAATCCTCAGTGGTACACAACCCCGTAAAAGACCACAGCAGTCCACTCACCCCTACCATCGTCCCACACCGAACCCAGGGTTATTGTGCGGCTCGGTCCCCAGTGGAACGTCTCACATTAGACGAGTGTAGCCCCAATGTTTGCATGGTAGAGTAATTACGGTGTACGCGTACGTGGAGAAAGTGTTTGCGCAGCAATCGCCGACATAGTGTAACTGTGGCGGAATAAGGCAGATGGACAACCTACTTAAAAACCACCCACAGACTGGCCGGCACACCGGACCTCGACACTAATCAGCCGGGGGGATTTGTGCCGGGGACCGGGAAGGCAGTGCATTAGGTCGCACGGCTAAGCGGGCAGGCTTGTGTCCTCTTACTACGACGGACACACCATTCCTTGTGGTTGATACACCAACTAATCTGCTAACTTCATTCAAGATGTGGTTATGGTCACGTGGAAACACGATACCTTCATGCTGGAATTCTGTTACGCCCCCACATGGACCCATCTAACTTCAATTACCCCATTAAATTGACTGTACATGCACGTCACTTTGGTATTATGTCTTACGTCGGAGTCACATAACCAATTGGGTACCAGTTGTATACCATCTAAAACGCTACAAAGAGACCAGTGCGCTCTTTTAAGGAGGGTTATTAGTATTTGCATATGTTTCCAACACATGGCAAGAACTGGCACTTAATATTCAATCAACCTGAAGATGCCTGCATCAGCCGAAAAGCTTCATCGGTAAAAATAAATAATAAGTAAATCCCTGCAACAAGGACTGTTAGTTTCTTCATCGACTAATATTAGACTTGGTGAGTCTACATATTCTGCAAGCTAGTGTTCTTGACGGAGATTACATTGACAACTACTATTATTGCGTACAGGGTCGAGTCAAATCTGACGTAAGAAGCTGTACAGGATAAATCGATCCAGACTTCAGGAAGAGCCGCGTCACTTTTGTCACAGATGAAATGTTTCTGAAATTAATGTACAGCTTCTCGCGTCAAATCTTCAAACTGAAATGAGTCCTACATATATAGTCATTTTTGTCACCTATAACTTTCAAGATCCATTCATTTGGTAAAGAGCATTGTATAATGAACAGTCAGACAAAACCGAGACAGATGGGAAAAAGTAAGTAAACCATTTATTATTATTTGAAAAGTAGTCGCCTGAAACTTTGATACATTTACCCCATCGTGAAAGAATACGGTCAGTTCCTTCATGGGAAACCGTTTCCGGTGGCCTACGGAAGCACTATTGTATCCAGGTGTGCACCTCTTCGTCCGAAGCAAATCGACAGGCCGCTCGCATATTACCTATGTTGTTTCGACTAAGCTGCAGAAGTTTCGCTTGGAAGCCCTTACATATCCTCCAGACAGTCCCGACCTTTCTCCACGTGATTTCCATCTTTCTGGAGCCCTGAAGAAAGACATTCGTGGCGGTCGATTTGGTTCAGACAAAGAGGTTCACGCCTGGGTACAATAGTGGTTCCGTAGGCTGCCGCAAACATTCATCTATGAAGGCACTGAATTCTTGTCTCACAAGGGGATAAATGTAGTAACAATTATGGCGTCTACTTTCGAAGTAATATACAGTTTACTTACTTTTTCTCCGTATACCTCGCTTTCATTTGACTGCCCCATTATACATTTATTTGTGATTCTATAGTCTCCACTGTCTCAAGCAGTTTCAATATATGGTCTTGCACTACGTCATCATTTTTTCAATTATTCTTAGTGAAGATGCGTCAACTGAGCAACCTGTATGCTCTTCATTTGCAGTCATAAGTCCACGGTTAAACTAATGCTCGATACTTAAATGGTAATCGGTGTTGATGCAGATCTCCCACGAATTTCATTCAAATCAGTTGCGATTTGTCTAGCAGTTCATTCATCATTATGAAAATGTTTAGTAACACCACAGAATAATAATTACCACCTTCCACAGTTATTACTTAAAAAGGCTCTCAAAGGATTGCTGCGTGACAAATCTGTTGCAAATTTTGTCTCCAGACTCTGTTGGACTCACAGTTACCGATAATGATGGTGTTTGATGAAATTCCCCACCATTTCCAGAAACTTATCAAGCTCATCTAGCGACTCTCTTGCTTTCTTAATTCGAACTAAATGTGTATAAATTAAGATGCAGCATCTACTAATGCATCTACATTATAATGATTATCTAAGGAAAAAGTAATTAACCACAATAATATTTTACTTCTTTGTTTGGAATACTGTTCAAGACTTTATGTAAACGTTTTACTAGCCGGAGTTTCAATGAAATTCACACATATTATAGTTATTGGTGTATGTATGTATGTACCTATCTCCTCCTGGACCGATTTGAAGCATACAGTACACATATCACTTATTTTCTGGAAATCATAGCTGTATGGTTAAGAACCATCTGCCTATTAAAGGGGTGGGATGGGGGTGAAAAAGCAATGTAGCCCACAACGCACGAATATTCAAACTTGAGTCATCCAGTATTTGAGAACAAAGCACTTAGAGACTTACGACTAACCATACACATAATATCAAACCCTTAAGAAACTGATCCCTGATGGTCCCCACAAAACGGTGAAAGGAAAAGAAGTTTGTCGCTTACTACACTTTCGCTATTTATGCAGTAAAACTGCAGCATGAAGAATGTCATTTTAATTTATTACTTCTTTATTACTAACTGTATTCACGCCACATTTGCCGTATAGTATTCAGATATACCACTGAATGTTCCAGAAAAAGCATATCACTGTACTCATAGTTTAGGAGACATGATGTCATAAACACTGAGATGCATGAAAAAGTGCCGCATCGTACAAGACACTTAAATTTCTTACTTCGTTGTTACTAAGACTATTGTCAAAAACTTTTGCGCGCAGTCTTCACACCTGCCGTTGAATGTAGGTGGAAAAATACACTCCTGGAAATTGAAATAAGAACACCGTGAATTCATTGTCCCAGGAAGGGGAAACTTTATTGACACACTCCTGGGGTCAGACACATCACATGATCACACTGACAGAACCACAGGCACATAGACACAGGCAACAGAGCATGCACAATGTCGGCACTAGTACAGTGTATATCCACCTTTCGCAGCAATGCAGGCTGCTATTCTCCCATGGAGACGATCGTAGAGATGCTGGATCTAGTCCTGTGGAACGGCTTGCCATGCCATTTCCACCTGGCGCCTCAGTTGGACCAGCGTTCGTGCTGGACGTGCAGACCGCGTGAGACGACGCTTCATCCAGTCCCAAACATGCTCAATGGGGGACAGATCCGGAGATCTTGCTGGCCAGGGTAGTTGACTTACACCTTCTAGAGCACGTTGGGTGGCACGGGATACATGCGGACGTGCATTGTCCTGTTGGAACAGCAAGTTCCCTTGCCGGTCTAGGAATGGTAGAACGATGGGTTCGATGACGGTTTGGATGTACCGTGCACTATTCAGTGTCCCCTCGACGATCACCAGTGGTGTACGGCCAGTGTAGGAGATCGCTCCCCACACCATGATGCCGGGTGTTGGCCCTGTGTGCCTCGGTCGTATGCAGTTCTGATTGTGGCGCTCATCTGCACGGCGCTAAACACGCATACGACCATCATTGGCACCAAGGCAGAAGCGACTCTCATCGCTGAAGACGACACGTCTCCATTCGTCCCTCCATTCACGCCTGTCGCGACACCACTGGAGGCGGGCCGCACGATGTTGGGGCGTGAGCGGAAGACGGCCTAACGGTGTGCGGGACCGTAGCCCAGCTTCATGGAGACGGTTGCGAATGGTCCTCGCCGATACCCCAGGAGCAACAGTGTCCCTAATTTGCTGGGAAGTGGCAGTGCGGTCGCCTACGGCACTGCGTAGGGTCCTACGGTCTTGGCGTGCATCCGTGCATCGCTGCGGTCCGGTCCCAGGTCGACGGGCACGTGCACCTTCCGCCGACCACTGGCGACAACATCGATGTACTGTGGAGACCTCATGCCCCACGTGTTGAGCAATTCGGCGGTACGTCCACCCGGCCTCCCGCATGCCCACTATACGCCCTCGCTCAAAGTCCGTCAACTGCACATACGGTTCACGTCCACGCTGTCGCGGCATGCTACCAGTGTTAAAGACTGCGATGGAGCTCCGTATGCCACGGCAAACTGGCTGACACTGACGGCGGCGGTGCACAAATGCTGCGGAGCTAGCGCCATTCGACGGCCAACACCGCGGTTCCTGGTGTGTCCGCTGTGCCGTGCGTGTGACCATTGCTTGTACAGCCCTCTCGCAGTGTCCGGAGCAAGTATGGTGGGTCTGACACACCGGTGTCAATGTGTTCTTTTTTCCATTTCCAGGAGTGTATATCATTGTAGGACACATATTTCAGGAGATATAACGTCAAATACTAAGATACGTGAAAAAACGCCACATCACACATCACGTTTTAGTTTATTACTTCCTTAGTATAAACTCTTTTCGCAACACACTTCGCAGATAGTATCCACATATGTTGCTGTAGGTACCTGCAAAAATGTTTTATTGCACAACACACATTTCAGCAGATATGACGCTATATACACTGAAATGCGTGAAAAAATGCTGCATCATGCATGACATTTTAATACATTACGTCTCTATTAACAACTCTACTCACAACACATTTTGCATACATAATCCTAATATACCACTTAATCTACCTGCAGATTATATTATTGTAAAAGACATAGATGAGGAGATATGACGTCATAAAAATGAACTGAAAGGTGAAATGAGATACAGGTGAAATATGTTTACAAACACGTGTGAAATGCGATAAGTACACGTGAAATATACTCTGAAGAGCCAAAGAAACTGGTACAACTGCCTAATATCGTGCAGGGCCCCGCGAGCACACAGAAGTGCCGCAACACGACGTGGCATGGACTCGACTAACGTATGAAGTAGTGCTCGAGGGAACTGACACCATGAAACCTGCAGTAATGTCCATAAATCCGTAAGAGTACGAGGGGGTGGAGATCTCTTCTGAACAGCACGTTGCAAGGCTCCCAGAAAAGCTCAATACAGCTCATGGCTGGAGAGTTTGGTGGCCAGCGGAAGTATTTAAACTCAGAAGAGTGTTCCTGGAGCGGCTCTGAAGAAATTATGAACGTATGGGGTGTCGCATTGCCCTGCTGGAATTGCCCAAGTCCGTCGGAATGTAGAATGGACATTAATTCATGTAGGTGATCAGACAGGATGCTTACGTACCTGTCAACTGTCAGAGTCGTATCTAGACGTATCAAGGGCCCCTCCTATCACTCCAACTGCACATGCTCCGCACCATTATAGAGCTTCCACCAGCTTGAACAGTCCCCTGCTGACATGCAGGGTCCATGGATTCATGAAGTTGTCTCCATACCCGTACACGTCTATCGGCTCGATTCAATTTGAAAAGAGACTCATCCGATCAGCAACCTGTTTCCAGTCATCAACAGTCCAATGTCAATGTTGACGGGTCCAGGCGAGGCGTAAAGCTTGGAGTTGTACAGTCATCAAGGGTACACGAGTGGGCTTTCGGCTTCGAATCCTATACTAATGATATTTCGTTGAATGGCTCTCACGCTGACACTTGTTGATGGCCCAGCAATGAAATCTGCAACAATTTGCGGAAGGGTTGCACTTCTGTCACGTTGAACGATTCTCTTCAGTCGTCATTGGTCCCGTTCTCGCAGGATCTTTTTCCGTCCGTAGCGTTGTAGGAGATTTGATGTTTTATCGGCTTCCTGATATTCACGCTACACTCGTGAAATGATGGTACGGGAATATCCCCACTTCATCGCTACCTCGAAGATACTGTATCCCATCGCTCGTAGGTCAATTATAGTGACACCTTCAAATTCACTTAAATGTTGATAACCTGCCATTGTAGCAGCCGTAACCGATCTTAAAACTGCGCCAGACGCTTGTCTAAATAGGCATTACCAACCGAAGGGCTGTATTCTGTCTGTTTACATATCTCTGTAATTAAATATGCATGCCTATACCAGTCTCTTTGGCGCTTCATTGTATTTGACACGTGCGTACTTGGAGAAAGGCACAGTTAAAAAAAAAAAAAATTGTCCCAAACCCCTGGACCGATTTCAACCAAATTTGGTACACACATTATTTACAATTTGGAAAGAAATACTGTGGGAGTAAGAACCATCAGACGGCTACTGAGGTGACTGTGACAACAGGGAGAGTGAAGGGGAGAGGAAGAGTTAGCTACAGACAGGAGAGAGGACGAGGCGGACAGAGAGAGAGAGGCAAGAGAAGAATATGTGATTAGAGGGGGGAGGGAGAAGATGGACAGAAGAGGTAGGAGCATATGGACAGAGAGACGGTGAAGCAGATTGACAGAGGTGGGAGGAGGAGATGGAAAAATAGAAGGGCAGGGAGACGGACAGAGAGAGGTGTAGGAGGAGGGTGACCGATAGTGGGGTCGGAGATTGTGGACAGAGAGACGGGGTGGAGGAAATGGGCTGAGAGGGGATGAAGGAAGAGATGGACGGAGAGATGGGGAGAAGGAGAGTGACTAATAGAAGACTGGGCAACGCCAGGCACTCTGCTAGTTAACAAATAAAGTTCACTTCATCGTAAAGCATCCAATGTCCTTCTCACTTAATCAAGAATGATGAACGTTTTATCACCAACCCATACTTTCAAGGAGTCGCACTACACGAACAAACTCGGCGGCATTTAACCATTTCCATGTGGAACGAATAATAAGAAAGAAAAATGTCCAAGTAAACAGTGTATCGCAGAGCACAAAACACTTTCCTTTTGAACTGTCTCGTAGCTCCACCGCTGCTATTTGTGTTTGTTACTGAAGTTGTGACTCAACAGGTGGGGCGGCCTTCCGGATAGAGGGACCACTGCGTCCTGCTAGGGGGCACAAGCCCGCCTGCGCCGCAGACAGGCGGCTCCCTTTTCGGTGTTTTTGCGATGTCCCTGCGGCCTTCCGGCGAGGTAAGTTGCGATTTTCACGCAAAACTTCTCTCCGTGAATGGACTCGGCAGCTTCTCTCAGATCAGGCCTGCTTCCACAAAATGCTTCTGACAGGTGTTGTGTCGCACATTGCAAAGGAGGCAGAAACACAACAACAGCTCGCCTGCTTTCCCATCTGTATCACTTCCAGGACAAATTTGTGTGTACGATATTGCAGTGCCGTTATGAAATATACGAAATAAATTCGCAATTACGAATATGGACAGTCATGAGCTGTATAATGGAATAACGACAATGAAAATTTGCCGGACATGGACTCGAATCCAGATTTCGTTTTTAAAGCGAGCAGTCGTCTTACCGTTCCTGCACATCTAAAGGAACATTGACTACTATTTCTGAACATTACAGGAGCTCGAATATCGGGTTTATCCGCCCACACCTAGCAGGCGACTTTTAATTAAAATGTCTCCCCTGTACGAGTGCAGGTTGCAGACTCATGGTTGACGAGATATGGAAATTTCAGTCTGGCTGTGAAGCGAGCTTGGATAACATAATGGTAAGATGACCACTCATGACAAGTCTTGGTCCGACACAAATTTCCACTGTTGTCATTTCATTATACAGCTGATGATTGTGCATTTTCGCAATTACGAATATATTTCATGTAAAACTGTACGTGTTATAGTTCGTAAATAGCACTTCAGCTAAGCACTCCTTAATATTTTTTATCCAATATCTTTCTTTTCTTTCGGTTGTCTCTTCTTTTACTCAACACTGGATACCGATACTTTCAATTAATAATAGTTAAGTCCTTCCACATGGAAATTGTGAGATGAAAAGTAATGACATCTTAGACCACTTTGGGTAAACAACGCTTTTAATAAAAAATGGTTCAAATGGCTCTGAGCACTATGGGACTTAATATCTATGGTCATCAATCCCCTAGAACTTAGAACTACTTAAACCTAACTAACCTAAGGACACCACACACATCCATACCCGAGGCAGGATTCGAAGCTGCGACCGTAGCAGTCGCGCAGTTCTGGAATGAGCGCCTAGAACCGCGAGACCACCGCGGCCGGCACTCTTAATAACATTGACTGCTGTTCTTTGAACATATTACACAAAAATAACTTATGGGTTGCCTTTTCATCCCACAAAACAGCAACGTAACATATTCCATTGATTTAATTTTCTGAAAGTTGTAGTATTTACTTAAAGAAACATGTAACACTGTGTGTCAGTTTGATCTGAGGCTCTTAAGCGACAGTCGAACTATCATTAACAGCAGTTGAGAAAAGAGGATGGAAAGATAGGAGTTTAGAAATTAACGTCCCGAAGACACTGAGGTCATTCAAAACTGGGGTAGGCTCCGATTATACAAAATAAGGTACTACATCGGACCTGTCCCTTCAAAAGAACCAGCCTCATTTCGCCAGGTGTATGGCTGAATAATGATGTACACTCGGCTCCTCCCTTTATGACTTCTGTGTCGTAACCACTTGACAGTCTTCACTGGTTTAAAGAAAAGAAGGCATGACAAACAGAATGAGACAAAAATTTAAAGTGAAAAAGAAAACTAGTAACGCGTTGCTTTACGGTTGAGTGGGCTCTACCCTGCAAGTGTTTTAAGCAGTACCGTATTTAATTAATTTCGTTTTAGTAGCATCTTAGGCTTCAAAGATAGTAAATTATTAAGAGAAGTGTCTCTGACTCTGAGAAGATATAACTCCGAATAGCACGTAACATCATAACAATATATTCGGAACATTTGGTAAGTAGCTGGGACCGTTCACCCACGTTTCCAGATAGTTTGTACGTACTTGAGCACAGATATTCATTAAGCGTGGGGAACCAACTAAGGTACTAGATATTATAAACAGTCATGACGAAATGAGCAGTCTCTCATTGTGTTCGACTGCACAAGCCGGTGGGCATCACTTTTGCTGGTGAGATTATTTTCCATAATTCAAGTCATGTCACAGAAAATTATTGAAAAAACAATGTGCCGCTTACGATAAAACTTAGTCAACTTTTAAAACACAATCTTCCTTTCCTGTCTAGACTACACTAAATTTTTATCTTCCAAATATTACAACGATTGTTTGCCACTGACGTTTGTGATTACCGGGTATTGGTCATTCACCACTTCGTCTACATTATTTCGGACGATAATAACATTCTCGGTCTGGGCAACCTTGCTTCATCATGTTCCTTACACGTCTCTACTTCTCAGCCTATTGTACGTTATCCAAACTGGCGAATGATAAGTGATTGAAGGAATGTAGGATGAGATAAAAAAACATTATTCGGATATTTAATGGAGAGAAAAACCGAATTGTGGAGGGGGACTGAAATTCGATAGGAGTGAAACAAACAGAAGGAAAAATAGTTGGAGAACGTGAGTTCGAGCAAAGAAACGAAGGGTGTACATACTTAGTACAATTTTGGACACAGCATTATTTAATAATTCCTAACACCTGGTTTAAGAACCATAAAATAAGATTGCATACAGAGATTTCGAGACACCAGAAGGTTTCAGAATGATCATATATTGGTAAATTGAAAATATTTCCGTGGGCAGATGTAGTTTCTGACCGTAAGTTATTGATTATGAAGATTAAAACTCAGAAAACTGGAGAAAACTAAGATGTTAAGAAGACGGGATCTCGATAAACTGAAGGAACGATAGTTTTTTGAGAGTTGTAAAGGGAACATTGGGCAACAATGGGCTCATATAGAGGAAAGGAATACAATAGAAAATTAACAGGTATCTTTGAGAGAAGAATAGTGAGGACAGAAGAGGATTAAATGGACAAAACTCAAGGGTTAGTAGAAATCATTGCATAACAAGCGAGATATTGAATTTAATCGACAAAAGAGGAAAATTTTTAAATTTATCAAATGAAGCAGAGTGAAAGGAATACAGATGTCTAAAAAGTGATGTTTCCAGAAAATGCAAAACGGCTTAACAGGTGTGGCTCGATGACAAATGCAAGGCGATGAACCAGAGATGATTTGAGGAGTAATAGAAGGCATCGGCAGAGAAATTAAACGCGCCTTTGGAGAAAGGAAAAGCTATGTAAATATCAAGACACCCATGGCAATCCATTGCGAGATGATATCGAATTTTCGTTGTTTGGGTTACATAACGTTCTTGAGGTTGCACTTACCATCTAGAGGTAGCTGTAATGAAAATCATCTGTGAAACTGAAGAGGGAATCGTCTGTGACGAATTTAGTTCTGGATTTATTTCTCATCCAAACTCGGGTTTGCTGATTCCACAGTTAATAAGTTGTTTACAGCGAAAAAAGTAAAACCCAGTGGTTACTAACGCACTGTTGAAAATAAGTCTTGCAATACTTTCATGAGTTATATAGTTCATTTTTTGAGTCGGAAATCTGTTTTTCAGTGCACTTTTCACCACAGGAAATCGTTACAGACAAGTAAATGGGTTCTCATTGCAGTTCAATGGAAAGCGCTGTGTGTCTACGCTCGAACTGTTGATTTTGGTTACGTGCCCCTTACCGTCTACCGGACTTCACGGCAGTCGCTTAACGGTTATCTCTAAATTTCGACTGCCATAACTAAGCTGTTAACAGTTGTTGCTTGGGATTTGTGAAGTGTAGAGCGGGCTAGTGGTAGTGGACTACGTCGACAAACAATACTTATTAAAAAAAAATATCTTTATCTGTGATAACCAAAAAAGCAGTTTAACATACTTAATTCAAATATATCGTCATGTGACAGTTCCTGAAGCATTGGGCATTAGAACAACACAATAGATGAATTAAAACTTCTCCAGCAGAATAATAAAATGGTATGGTATTAACGCCACCGCAGTAATACTAAAATTTGGGACAGTAAAAAGAGCATGCATTTCATAATAATCATCCTCTTGCCCCCTAAAATACAGTATGCACCAGAATGGCAAATAACTGTCAATTCATATTAGTACCAAAATATGACAGTTACTACTGTCGAAAGTGGTTATCAACAATAAAGACTAACTTACGCAATCTCGGTTATTGAAAGTTTTTTCCTAACTAAAACACAGATGGCTCCTTCTAAGAGAAAATTCAGTCAGCACCAACTTAATAGATGCAACAAAATCAGAATGTACTTCCTCAGACTTTATAACTGTACAGTCTTACATTTCCAATAAAATTGAATACTACATCTATTACCCACTCCCTCCAAAAGCTACTTACTACTAGCAACACTATTGCAAACCAGTACAGCCTACACAAAATCAGCAATTACAATTCTCTGTACAAATACGTATACAATATTGACTACGCTCACGGTGTAACGATTACATACAACATTTACGGAGTTCTCGTTTCAGAGCGACAAACGCACGCCATACATTCAGACAAACGCATTAAGTCACAACACACAATACGTCTACATGGTCCTTCCGTATGGAATACGACTGCCAAAACATCACACTCAGTGGACATTGAGTGCACCCTTCGCTGTACACTGTACACAGCTCTGAACCAAAAAAACAACCACTAGCAGTCAACAAAGCACACTTTTAGTGCTCCTCTTGAAATACGGAAGGCCCCGCCTGCAGATGTTCTGAGACTACCATCGTCTCGCCCAGGAAAGACACCGACAGCAGCCATGCCCCATGCCAACAGTCAGTGGATTAAAAGTCCCGCAGCACACCAGTCCCGCAGGAGACTTTTTACTTGTTTCCTATCAGCTGACTGACTCATTGTTCTGTTCCTGCAACTCCCACTGCAATACCTTCGGCCTAGTACACTATATCAGACTCGCCCAGCCAACGGCCCCATTCAGGACATGCACCGCCCACTCACTCGTCAGCTGCTCGCACTGTGCCCAGTGTCAGAGACTCTCCTTGGCGTCGCCACGCCTTCCACTCTGCTGCCCCCACCACCAAACACAAGCCACATCATCAAACGTGGCTGCCACCCTGGGCTTGGTCATGCCCCGCATTGAACGCCGGTGACGCCGAAGGCTTCGCAAGTACTCCACGTGGTCGTGGTGTTGAGTCCTGGAAGACTTTCCTTCACTGGGAGTGGAGCAGTGACTCGCCTCCCAAGGTTTGCGTCATGGCGTCATACCTCGGCATGGCACGAGCTGTGATCCACACGCACTGAGGTTGCCTTCTGGCCAAATACATGCGCCACATAGCATCAGCATAG
Organism: Schistocerca serialis cubense; assembly: GCF_023864345.2. Lineage (NCBI taxonomy): Eukaryota > Metazoa > Arthropoda > Insecta > Orthoptera > Acrididae > Schistocerca > Schistocerca serialis. Next base: position 184,648,738 of record NC_064646.1, on the reverse strand, counting down.
CTGTGTGGATTGGCAGAAATGCTCCAAATTTTAAATTAAAGGGAGAAACGACCCCGGCAAAAACAGCTGCCACACCTGCAGCAGAAGAGAGAGAAATACAGTGCAAACATAACAACAGAAACAATCCCAGACACAACAAACATGACAATCCAAGGCCAAAATATTCCCACTGATATATACTTAGAACACACAAATAATGTGTCTGGCAGCTACCAAGCTACACCCCTTGCCATGACTAGAAGCTCCTGACGAGAAACAGAGCCGGCTTTGAGTGTTGGAAACAGTAACGCTGGAAACTGCCTGTCCTAAAGCAAAACAGTAGCTTAAATCCATTTGGCTACTCTGCATAAAGACATGATTAACAACTCGCTAATAACAGCATCCATGCTTGTTAAAATCTCCTCTGGGTCTTTCAATGCCAGCCTAGCTTTCTTTTCTTTCTTTCTTTTGCTTGTGCCTTTTTCCCGTAATGACGCAGGGTTAGCATGGTTAATTGGATTTGGCAAGGTTAATTGAAGGGGTGGCCGGATGCCCTTCCTGCCTACACCCCGTACCCCCTGGGACAGAATTAGTGTATCCCAAATGTCTGAGTCCAGTGTAGTCCATGGAATAGTGCGAATGTATTCAGATGTCTGCGAGTCGTGTAACTGAGGCGGGACGTGGGGACCAGCCAAGTATTCACCTAGTGGCATGTGGAAAACCGCTTAAAAACCACATCCAGGCTGGCTGGCACACCGGCCTCCGTCGTTAAGCTGCCGGGAGGATTCGATCCGGGGCCGGCGCGCCTACCCGAGTCCAGGAAGCAGCGCATTAGCACTCTCGGCTAACCTGGCGGGTCTATGTCAGCCTAGCTTCCCCCCCTTTAATTAATAACAACGAATCATTGATTATATTCACCTAAAGCATCATCTTTGCTCGAAACCTTTGCAGCTTACCCAGGGAAGATGACACACATTCAAAAAAATAGTTAACACCAACTGTAACTCTGACATGACCAAATGAATTCTATTCAGTTCTCTGTCCTGGTATGTCTGCTCTCTCTCTCTCTCTCTCTCTCTCTCTCTCTCTCTCTCTCTCTCTGCGGCAACTGCATCAGCTCAGTGATAACTTGGTGACGCAGCTGAGATAGCTCTGCTAACGTGCTTGCAGGGGCTTGCCCAGGAATAGATACTTTATAAGGAAGCTCCTGTTTGCACTGCCACGCTATATCCGACATCTTCCTGGAACAGCACTCGGGAAAGCAAGAGGCAGTCTATAGTCTGCTGACTAATACGACAGGCCTGTGAGCAGCACACTGCCACAAAGGATAACCACACTCTGCTACCAGCTGTGACATAGGAGTGGATTGGGTTCACACTGGGTGTTGTGCTGGCTTACTTTGACAAACAATATTTATTAAGCAAAAATATCTTCTTTTACAATAAACTTAATTCAAAACATAATTTGGAATATGTTCGACAGATAAGTGGAAACATTTGATTTATCTGCTAGAGGTGAAGAGGTTGGTACATCAGAGTTAGTAATAATTGCCTACGTCAGCCAGCTATCCAGAAAACTGATGTAACACGTGATCCCTCTCCCCAAAAAAGAAAAAAAAAAGAGAAATCTGGTATCATTACAAAGTTTTCCTGAAGGAAAAAACACTAACTTAAAATTAGCTTGCATGCAGGGCAAAATATGGGAATAATGCTTTGTTCACAAGAACCATCTTGACTTTAAAATCGACATTCGAATTACTTTTCCAAGGTAATGGGTGTATAGCTAATTCTACTGGCATACATTTCAGAAATGCGTCACATTTTATAGACATGATACTGAATTCTTGCTACTATACTTGTTGTTTCTGTACATTACATTTTAACTCACAGTTTTAAACATGGCTGTGAGACAGCAACCATAAAAGAATATGAGAAGTATAAATCGGTTGACTGTTTTAAACCTATCATAGTTGAAGAATGTAATTAGTTTCCTCAACACTGTTGGGTACTTCCAAGATTGACACTTCCACATTCCTTGCAATACTGAGATACTTGCGTTGTTGGTAATGATAGTGATGTCATGGGTAGTGAGAAAAAAGTATCGATACTTACTGGTATTCGTGTCTAAAACTACATCCACATCCACACCAATAGTGAGCAATCCACTGTTGAGTGCCTGGCAGACAGACTTACCATTGTACCAGTTATCAGGCCTCCTGCCCTTTTACTGACATATGGAGCGCAGGGAAATGAATATGTAGATGCTACTATGCAGGTCACAATCATCCAGTATTTTTGTCCTTACTATTCCTGTGGGAGCGACCTGTAGGGAGTGATGTATTCCCCGATCCATCTTTTAAAGCCCGTTCGTGAAACTTTATAAGCAGGCTTTCTTGGGATAGTTTGCGTCTATCTTCAAGAATCTTCTGGCTCAGTTTCTTCAGCATATCTGTGACACTCTCCCACATGCTGGACAAATCATGGTGCAGCACTTTTCTGTGTATCTTCAATGTCTTCTGTTAGCCGTACTTCGTATGGGTCCTACACGCTTGACCAATATTCTAGGATGGGTCCCACGTGTATTTTTCATGAAACCTGTTTTGTTGACTGACTGAATTTCCATAATATTATATCAATGAACCGAAATCTGCTACTTGCTTTTCCTATGAGCCCATGTAATCGTTCCACTTCATATCCACACTGACCGTTACAGCCACAATGATGTAGGAAATGACTGGTACCAATCGTGACTCCTTGATACTGTAGTCACAATATTTAAATTTTAAACTGCGAGTACATAATACATTATGACAACTGTTTTAATGCTCTCAAGGATTTCCATGCTTATGAAATCTGACTCATAAATGAGCAATAACACTACCTGACTAAATTTAGTGCATACGCTATCGCCAACTTTCTCAGAGCGCAGCGGAACAATTATTTCCGTAAGACACCAAATTAATAAAAGAAACTTATATAAACTGGCAAACTGTTCAGAAAATACACTCCTGGAAATTGAAATAAGAACACCGTGAATTCATTGTCCCAGGAAGGGGAAACTTTATTGACACATTCCTGGGGTCAGATACATCACATGATCACACTGACAGAACTACAGGCACATAGACACAGGCAACAGAGCATGCACAATGTCGGCACTAGTACAGTGTATATCCACCTTTCGCAGCAATGCAGGCTGCTATTCTCCCATGGAGACGATCGTAGAGATGCTGGATGTAGTCCTGTGGAACGGCTTGCCATGCTATTTCCACCTGGCGCCTCAGTTGGACCAGCGTTCGTGCTGGACGTGCAGACCGCGTGAGTCGACGCTTCATCCAGTCCCAAACATGCTCAATGGGGGACAGATCCGGAGATCTTGCTGGCCAGGGTAGTTGACTTACACCTTCTAGGGCACGTTGGGTGGCACGGGATACATGCGGACGTGCGTTGTCCTGTTGGAACAGCAAGTTCCCTTGCCGGTCTAGGAATGGTAGAACGATGGGTTCGATGACGGTTTGGATGTACCGTGCACTATTCAGTGTCCCCTCGACGATCACCAGTGGTGTACGGCCAGTGTAGGAGATCGCTCCCCACACCATGATACCGGGTGTTGGCCCTGTGTGCCTCGGTCGTATGCAGTCCTGATTGTGGCGCTCACCTGCGCGGCGCCAAGCACGCATACGACCATCATTGGCACCAAGGCAGATGCGACTCTCATCGCTGAAGACGACACGTCTCCATTCGTCCCTCCATTCACGCCTGTCGCGACACCACTGGAGGCGGGCTGCACGATGTTGGGGCGTGAGCGGAAGACGGCCTAACGGTGTGCGGGACCGTAGCCCAGCTTCATGGAGACGGTTGCGAATGGTCCTCGCCGATACCCCAGGAGCAACAGTGTCCCTAATTTGCTGGGAAGTGGCGGTGCGGTCCCCTACGGCACTGCGTAGGATCCTACGGTCTCGGCGTGCATCCGTGCGTCGCTGCGGTCCGGTCCCAGGTCGACGGGCACGTGCACCTTCCGCCGACCACTGGCGACAACATCGATGTACTGTGGAGACCTCACGCCCCACGTGTTGAGCAATTCGGCGGTACGTCCACCCGGCCTCCCGCATGCCCACTATACGCCCTCGCTCAAAGTCCGTCAACTGCACATACGGTTCACGTCCACGCTGTCGCGGCATGCTACCAGTGTTAAAGACTGCGATGGAGCTCCGTATGCCACGGCAAACTGGCTGACACTGACGGCGGCGGTGCACAAATGCTGCGCAGCTAGCGCCATTCGACGGCCAACACCGCGGTTCCTGGTGTGTCCGCTGTGCCGTGCGTGTGATCATTGCTTGTACAGCCCTCTCGCAGTGTCCGGAGCAAGTATGGTGGGTCTGACACACCGGTGTCAATGTGTTCTTTTTTCCATTTCCAGGAGTGTAGTTGCAAAACCTCATAACTAATACATACAAATGTCCCTCAGCAGACCACGTGTGTTTACAGAACCATAAATTTATAAAAGACAGAAACATAATGCTATATTGATATTGACGACTGGAGGATTATAAACGACTTGTATGGTCAGAAAATCGAGAAAAAAATAGATATCATTCGCCAAGTGTTCTAACCAAGACGCGAATTGAGAAAGGGATCCTCCTTTGCTTAAATGAAATACAACAGCAAAATACCTCTCGTAGATAAACTTGAAAAAATTACGTAACATATATTTACACAAATGCAGTGCGAGCAAGCAACTATCTCACCAAATTTCCGGACGATGTAGCTTCGATGTGCCCATCTCATTATCAGGCAAAGCGTCTATTCTTTGCAAGTCAGTACGTTGTTCACGGTGGTAGGAGGAAGACAAGAGAGAGTATCTGTCTAGTGAACAGTGCTGTCCTAACCAACTCAAGTCTCCACACCAAGCAATGCGATTATCCGGCTACACTCAAGGTTTCAAATTACTAGCTACAGACATTCCTTGCAGTCCCCGACCAAAGATTACCCTATTTTAGCATATGGAAACATTGACTATAATTTTATGTACGTTTGCAGGTGGGGATATTCAGCAGCCAAATAATTGTTAAGATTCATGATGAACTTTCAGCTGTTCTTTATTTCGCACAGTTCGCTACTAGTTTCGGTGAAATAACCATTATCAAGCTAGGCCCAAAGCGAATAAATCAAATCTATAGAGGTTACACAGTTTACAGGTAAATATAAGGTTATAGAGAGTATCACTTACTGGGATAATCAGCAGGAAAGTTATACCATAATTTGAACAAAAGTAATTAGCTCTTTTGAGACCTCCATATAGTAAAGATTCTTTACAATAATAACTGAGTACAATAGTTTTCGTGAAGAAGCGAAGTCCACATCGACTATTGGTAAAACACTGATAGATGTAATCAGGCCAAACATTCAAGGATAGAGTCTAAGACTACGCCATGTCAAAGATAAAAGCTACAATACATGCTAGCAATAGCAGTATCAGCTTACTTACAGTATCTTTGGTTCCATTTAAACTCTGTACTTAAGTGGGATAGATCGTGAAACTACATATGTACAAACTTAATACATCAAGAAATGCCACACTGGCAACATTGTAACCTACAATACATCGTAACTGGCGAAAATAAATCGACTTAAACCATAGAACACCATTTATAGACATCACGTAAAGCCACATTGACGAAATTTTGGATATTACAAAACATGGTGATTGCCGAAAAATAAGCCCACTACGGCATTTTACTGGGATAGGTCATTGCTATGTTAAAAACAAAATAGCATATAATAGCAAGTAAACTGAGCTCACAAAATGATGATCGTAAAATTTCATGAAAAGTGTGAACCCATGGGGAACGTATGAGTGGCCAAGTAAGTGATCCCGACAATCGGGATACCAGTTACTTTGGAATAAGACTGGGCATCTCGCACATATTCTGAGTCGTGGTCACCTTTGTGCTCATACGGCAAAGACTACCAAATCCACCGGTTAGTCCCTCAACCGTTAGGGGTAAAACCCAATGGGACTCGGGGCAAGTAATGCTAGCAACCTGCCTCCCTGGTACTTTAATTATGATGCTGGCAACAATCAGAGCAAAATGCCTCGGACCTTTGGAGGTGACGGAGTCCCACCTCTAACTGACAAACCAGGGACTCCTAAGATACGACTCGGCAAACAAATGGTAATGAGATGGGGAGCTATTAATATCAATGGGGGCTACTCTGGGAAGAAGGTAGAGCTGGCAGAGGCTGCAAGTAAGATGGGGCTGGACGTTTTAGCTGTTAGTGACATTCGGGTAAGGGGTGAGAAAGAAGAAGAAGTGGGAGAATACAAGGTCTACCAGTCAGGAGTCAAAGCAGGAATAGCACAATGGGGTGTAGGGCTTTACATCAGGAAAGAAATGGAACCCAGCGTAGTTACAATAAGGTATGTAAACGAACGACTGATGTGGATAGATTTGATAGTGTCTAGCAAGAAAATTAGGATTGTGTCAGCATATTCGCATTGTGAAGGGACAGATCAAGATAAGATGGATAGTTTTTATGAGGCACTCAGTGATGTAGTTGTTAGAGTAAAGGACAAGGACATTGTTCTGCTCATGGGTGATTTTAACGCCAGGATTGGAAATCGAAGCCGGCCGAAGTGGCCGTGCGGTTAAAGGCGCTGCAGTCTGGAACCGCAAGACCACTACGGTCGCAGGTTCGAATCCTGCCTCAGGCATGGATGTTTGTGATGTCCTTAGGTTAGTTAGGTTTAACTAAGTTCTAGGGGACTAATGACCTCAGCAGTTGAGTCCCATAGTGCTCAGAGCCATTTGAACCATTTGGAAATCGAACAGAATGGTATGAAAAGGTTATAGGTAAATTTGGAGAGGATATGGAGGCCAACAGGAACGGGAAACAACACTTGGATTTCTGTGCCAGTATGGGCTTAGTAATCACAAACTCCTTTTTTAAACATAAGAACATACACCGGTGTACTTGGGAAGGCAGATCTGTCATTGACTATATAATAACAGATCAGGAATTCAGAATGGCTGTGAGGGACACACGTGTATTTAGGGGATTCTTTGATGACACTGATCATTATTTAATATGCAGTGAAATTGGGATTGTGAGGCCGAAAGTGCGGGAGGTCAGGTCCATATGTAGGAGGATAAGAGTGGAGAAACTTCAGGATAAGGAAATCAGGCACAAGTACATAACAGCGATCTCAGAAAGGTACCAGTTAGTTGAATGTAGTCAATTACAGTCATTGGAAAAGGAATGGAACAAGATACAGGGACACAGTACTAGAAGTGGCTAAAGAATGTCTTGGAACAGTAGTGTGTAAAAGTAGGTTGAAGCAAACAGCTTGGTGGAATGACACAGTCAAGGCAGCCTGTAAAAGCAAAAAGAAGGCGTATCAAAAATGACTACATACTAAAACTCAGGTAGACAGAGAAAGTTATGTTGAAGAAAGAAACAAAGCCAAACAGATAATTGCAGCATCCAAGAAGAAATCTTGGGAAGACTTTGGAAACAGGTTGGAGACTATGGGTCAAGCTGCTGGAAAACCATTCTGGAGTGTAATTAGCAGTCTTCGAAAGGGAGGTAAGAAGGAAATGACAAGTATTTTGGACAGGTCAGGAAAACTGCTGGTGAATCCTGTGGATGCCTTGGGCAGATGGACGGAATATTTTGAAGAGTTGCTCAATGTAGGTGAAAATACGATCAGTAATGTTTCAGATTTTGAGGTAGAATGGGATAGGAACGATGATGGAAATAGGATCACATTTGAGGAAGTGGAGAAAATGGTCAATAGATTGCAGTGCAATAAAGCAGCTGGGGTGGATGAAATTAAGTCGGAACTCATCAAATACAGTGGAATGTCAGGTCTTAAATGGCTACACAGGATAATTGAAATGGCGTGGGAGTCGGGACAGGTTCCATCAGACTGGACAAAAGCAGTAATCACACCAATCTTTAAACATGGAAACAGAAAATATTGTAACAACTACAGAGGTATCTCTTTAATCGGCGTTGTGGGTAAAATCTTCTCAGGTATTGTTGAAAGGAAAGTGCGAGTATTAGTTGAGGACCAATTGGATGAAAATCAGTGTGGGTTTAGGCCACTTAGAGGTTGTCAGGACCAGATCTTTAGCTTACGGCAAATAATGGAGAAGTGTTATGAGTGGAACAGGGAATTGTATCTATGCTTTATAGATCTAATAAAGGCATATGACCGGGTTCCTAGGAGGAAGTTATTGTCTGTTCTACGAGATTATGGAATAAGAGGCAAACTTTTACAAGCAATTAAAGGTCTTTAAATGGATAGTCAGGCAGCAGTTAGAGTTGACGGTAAATTGAGTTCATGGTTCAGAGTAGTTTCAGGGGTAAGACAAGGCTGCAACCTGTCTCCACCGTTGTTCATATTATTTATGGATCATATGTTGAAAACAATAGACTGGTTGGGTGAGATTAAGATATGTGAACACAAAATAAGCAGTCTTGCATATGCGGATGACTTAGTTGTGATGGCAGATTCGATTGAAAGTTTGCAAAGTAATATTTCAGAGCTAGATCAGAAATGTAAGGACTATGGTATGAAGATTAGCATCTCCAAAACGAAAGTAATGTCAGTGGGAAAGAAATATAAACGGATTGAGTGCCAAATAGAAGGAACAAAGTTAGAACAGGTGGACGGTTTCAAGTACTTAGGATGCATATTCTCACAGGATGGCAACATAGTGAAAGAACTGGAAGCGAGGTGTAGCAAAGCTAATGCAGTGAGCGCTCAGCTACGATCTACTCTCTTCTGCAAGAAGGAAGTCAGTACCAAGACTAAGTTATCTATGCATCGTTCAATCTTTCGACCAATTTTGTTGTATGGGAGCGAAAGCTGGGTGTATTCAGGTTACCTTACCAACAAGGTTGAGGTTACGGATATGAAAGTAGCTAGGATGATTGCAGGTACTAGTAGATGGGAACAATGGCAGGAGGGTGTCCACAATGAGGAAATCAAAGAAAAACTGGGAATGAACTCTATAGATGTAGCAGTCAGGGCGAACAGGTTTAGATTGTGGGGGCATGTTTACACGCATGGGAGAAGCAAGGTTACCCAAGAGATACATGGATTCAGCAGTAGAGGGTAGGAGGAGTCGGGGCAGACCAAGGAGAAGGTACCTGGATTCGGTTAAGAATGATTTTGAAGTAATAGGTTTAACATCAGAAGAGGCACCACTGTTAGCACTGAATAGGGGATCATGGATGAATTTTATAAGGGGGCTATGCTCCAGACTGAACGCTGAAAGGCATAATCAGTCTTAAATGACGATGTTGATGATGATGAGTGTGAATAACAGAAAAGCTAACGTCACACGGTGTCCTACAGTAAAATATATTATGAGAGTAACCTGTATTCCTCTTGAACATAGAGATTAAAACCTTATCACTCTGTGGAAGATGTGGGAAATATTATTGTGATTATTTTCTTTTTTTATGAATATTTTATGAATATAGAACATATTACAAAGAAAGCAGGAGGAAACTGCTAAAATTTTATTTTATACTTTTAATATTTTTATTTAATTTCCTTTTTTATTGAAATTACAGACCAGCTCTAGGATCTGCCATCCAAAACCTAAACAAATAAAACCTTACAAGACATAGGAAACCGGGGCGGGGGGGGGGGGGGGGCGGGTGTTGGATTGAGAAAGGCTCTGAGGTGAGGGGTAACTGTACACAGTTATTACCGTAAAAAACTTTTTGCTACTATGATGGGCTCAAAAGGGCAAATTAATTTTTGTTCAAATTATGGTATAACTTTCCTGACGTTTATGCCAGTAAGATGCACTATTTAACCTTATATTTACCTGTAAACTGTGCAATCTCTAATGATCTGATTTATTCGTTTTTGGCCTAGCCTGATAATGGTCGACCGAAACTAGTACCACAGAAGGTTCACCATGTATTTTAGCTTTGACTGTAAGTTCTTTGAGTCATAAGACAGCTTAACAACTTTCTTACGAATACGTGACGTGGAAGTCGTTTAAAGCAAATGGCTTTCAGACACTATGTCTTTTTCGTTTTGCGAGTTCCGTAATTTTACAATACTGAACAGTTAAGGTAAGTTGCCAATCTTTGCAGCATTTTGAAATCTTGTCAAGATCCCACTGACGAAAACACTGCGATTACTATTAACGTTGTCTGTAAGGTCACTAATATAGACCCCCCTACCTCCACAACATGAACAGCATAGATCCCAACACATTTTCCTGGGGCACACTTGACGTGAATTCTACATCTGTTAATGACTCTCCACGAAAGCTAACCTACTGCGTCCTCCCTACTGAGAAGCCGTCAGTCCAATCTAATTTTCACGTTATCCGGTATTGAGTCAAATGCTTTTTCGGAATTAAGAAATACCGTATCTACCAGACTGCCTTGATCGAAGGACCATCTCCCACTGTCAGAATCTTTCCAACGGCCTGAGTTCAGAAGCCTTGACTATCAATCTGTCATTTTTGAGTGGGTAAGTTGCCTCTCTTCCTACACACACACAGTTACAGCAGTGAATGTGCTTGTGTTTATTGGAATTTTTGTCATCTTTTCAGTGCTTTGGATGTGTAGAACATGTTACACTATTAGAAAAACTCGAATTTTACGGTTGGTTGGTTGGTTGGTTGTTTTGGGGAAGGAGACCAGACAGCGAGGTCGTCGGTCTCATCGGATTAGGGAAGGACGGGGAAGGAAGTCGGCCGTGCCCTTTGAAAGGAACCATCCCGGCATTTGCCTGGAGCGATTTAGGGAAATCACGGAAAACCTAATTCAGGATGGCCGGACGCGGGATTGAACCGTCGTCCTCCCGAATGCGAATTTTACGGAACTGATGGCTTACACACAACTTATTTAACTGATTTGAATCGTACTCAACAAACAGAATGCAGGAAGTTGTGCTGAATAATTAAAACAATGCTGGAAGGATAGGAAATTTAAGTTACTGGAAAAAATAATCAGAAATCGTATCCCACAAGGCTGAATTTTATGTACACTTCAATTTCTTACATATATGAATAAACTTCTGCGTAGCTTTCAACAAGCAGAACTGGTTTCTTTCTTTCTTTTTTGCTTATAATACTAGTGTTGTAACAGATCACATTAGAGAGAAAGCAACGTAAGATATTGTTAATGATATATAATAAGAATTATTAAGTGGACTTCTGAAGATGGAGTCTCCCTTAACTTTGAGCAAACACACTATGTTTAGTTTTGTACACACCAACAATTGGTGTAGCACTTGAATAGGAGTCATCAAATAGGGTAGAATGCTCCAAATTTTTTCATGTATACACTGACGAAAACGTGAACTTACCATGCTCCTCAAACAATTAAGTTCGGTTATTTTTGCTAGTCATATAATTACTAGTATTGGAAACAAATGAAACTACCTCCTAATATGTTTTGCGTATTTCCACTCAGTAATGTCTTATGGAACAATTTTCTAGGGAATCTCGTCGCTTAGAAAGAAAATGTTGATTACACAATAGCGAACAGTAAGGTTTGTGTATGGTGTTCAGCAGCGGTCGTCATGTAGAATCCTCTTTAAGAAGTTACACATGGTAACTGGACCATCTCAGTATATGTCTTCACTAGTGAAATCCGTCATAATGACTCTAACGTATGTCCATACCCATAATACTAGAGGAAAAATAATGTTTATTATGTAATATTTTGCAGCTGCAGGGCAAGACAGTATTACAAAATAAATGATCAGTTTCCTCGTCAACCCATTACTGGTGATAAGTACGTATATTTTAAACCATTCCTTAACTTCCAGCATCTTTTCGATAACCCCGAAAAATGGATTCATAAAGCATATACCTAAAAAGAAATCTGCCAAAGAACCTTCTGACTACAGCCCCATTTGCATTCTACCAGCATTATCGAGGGCTTTAGAAGACATAGCCCACGACCAGCTTACCAGTTACTTAACATCGAACGACTTTCTGGATGAATACCACTCTGGTTTCCGAAAAATCGCAGCACAACGGCAGTTCTTATAAAAGAGACTGACAAACTCAAAGAAACTATGGACAAACAAGAAGCGACTTTATGTGCTTTTAGAATTTCGGCAAAGCTTTCGACACTGTCGACTCTGATTTTCCACTTGCTACATTCAAAAGTAAAAACTTTTCTTCAAGTGCTGTCTAATAGTTCCACTCATAACTTAAATATTGCCAACAGTGTGTAATGATCGGAACAAAGGGGACACAATTAAATAACGTAGCATCAGGGTCCAATAAGGATCAGTATTGAGTTCATTATGTTTCTCGTTATATATTAGCGATGTGTCGAAAATTATTTCTCGTTACAAATAGCATTTAGACGCTGGTGATCTTAAGTTCTACCCAAATTCAAGCCTCACAAATTTGCGCACACCCATTCAGAACGTATATTCTGACTTACTTGCTTTACCAGAATGAGCGCTGAACAAATGTTTGAAACTTTTAACCCATCTAAAATTCAAGCTACCTCAGTGGCTCACGTAAGGCTTAACACTCCTCAGTTCAGACAATCTCTTCCACCCTTAATCATAAACAGCACAAAAATCTCTTTTTACCCTTCTGTAAGTACTTTGGTGAAAATTCTGGACCATCACCTAGACTGGACTCAACACAAAACTGCAGTCTGTAAGGAGACGTCAGCATCACCTCGTTTGCTACAGAAATGCAAAAACGTATTTCTGTTTGAGCTTATAAAGAAATTCGTAGTCACTATCACTCATCATCCGTTGATTATGTTGATCCTATTCTCCAAGGACTTTCGTGTGATAGCTCAAGTCAGCTGGAATAGGCGACGAATGCTAGAGTGATATACACTAGTGATGTACACTGTTTCGACCATATCACTCCTGCCTATGAATAACTATCATGGCTACGTGCCGATAAACATAAAGATAATCATGCCCTGTGGTTGCTTCATCGCCTCTCAATCATTGCACTCCTTCCGATTTGTAGTGAATCCTTACGCTAAATCTGGACAACACAACGGATATACTTGTTCTCAACAAAGTAAAATCCTCTTTGTACGACTACACAACACTGCCATGTTCTCTAAATTATTTTCTGTATCAGGAGTCCGACTTTAGAACAGTCTTCCTGAAAATGTTGGAGACATAAAAATCCTTTATACTTCAAAAGGCAGCTAATGGGCCACCTTCTCCCACAATAGCTATCTCATCTTTCAGCTCATGCTCATCAACTATCCCTTCCCCACCACTTTTCCCGCCCCTCGTCTACAGAGTTCACTGCTTAAAATCTCTTTTCTCCTAGCAGCCAATGTCACTTTCAACTCAATCCTCTCCTCTTTCATTATCCCATTCACTTCTTCCAATACCAAAAAAAGCTTCAAAATTTAGACTACAGAATCATTAAACTAATCACTATCATTCTCAGTGCCACCATTACTTTATTATAAGTGTTATTATTACTACTATTGCGAACTATTTCTTTTTGTTAATAATGTAAATTATTATTATTTAGTTTGTTACTTAATAACTAATTAACATAATTTTTAATTACGTCATTATTTTCTTCTTCTTCCTCTTCTTTTTATTCTTATTCTTCTTCTTATTATTATTTCTGTCAATTATTATTTTTATTAATAATGCAAATTACAATGTTGTGATTCATGTAATATTTTGTATGTGTTGTTCCTGGTCACTGTTACGAGAGGGCCTTTAAGCCCTAATCTGGTCAGGCTAGATAAGCAATATATAAAAAAATAAAATAAATATATTATTAAAGCTGCCAGTGGCTCGGAAATGAGTTGGATATGCAACAACTAAACTGTTTTTTTTTTTTCATTTCCTCGATAACATAAAACGTCTCACAGGTAGCACAGCAATTTACACTGAAGCACCAAGAAACTGGCGTAGGCCTGCGGATTCAAGTGCAGAGATATCTAAACAGGCAGAATACGGCGCTGCAGTCGGCAACGCCTATATAAGACGACAAGTGTCTGGCACAGTTGTTAGATCGGTTACTGCTGCTACGATGTCAGGTTATCAAGATTTAAGTGCGTTTTAACGTGGTGTTACAGTCAGTGTAAGAGCGATGAGACACAGCACCTCCGAGCTAGCGATGAAGTGGGGATTTTCCCGCACAACCCATTCACAAATCTATCGTGAAAACATCAAATCTCCGAAATCGCTGGGGCCGGAAGAAGATCCTAAAACAACGAGACCAACGATGACTCAAGAGAATCGTTCTACGTGGCGGAAGTGCAAGCCTTCCGCAAATTGATGCCAATTTCAATGCTGAGCCATCAACAAGTGTCAGCGTGCGACTCATTCAGCGAAACATCATCGATATGGGCTTTCGGAGCCGAAGGCACGGTCGTGTACCCTTGATGACAGCACGACACAAAGTTTTACGCCTCGCCTGGGCCCGTCAACACCGACACTGGATTGCTGAAGACTAAAAACATGTTGCCTGGTCGGACGAGTCCCGTTTCGAATTGTATCGATGGTATGGGTGTCTACGGGTATGGAGACAACCTCATGCATCCACGAACCCTGCTAGTCAGCTGTTCAAGCTGGTGGAGGCACTGTAATGATTTGGGGCGTGTGCGGTTGGAGCGATATGGGACCCCTGATACCTCTAGATACGATTCTGACAGGTGAGGCGTAGGTAAGCATGCTGTCTGATCACCTGCACCCAACGATGTCCATTGTGCATTCCGACGGACTTGGGCAAATCCAGCAGGACAATGCGACACCCTGCATGTCTGGAATTGCTACAGAGTGGCTGCAGGAACACTCTTCTGAGTTTAAACACTCCCGCTGGCTACCAAACTCCCCAGACACGAGCATTATTGAGCGTATCTTGGATGCCTTGCAACGTGCTGTTCAGAAGAGATCTCCACCCCCTCGTACTCTTACGGATTTTTGGACAGCGCTGCACGTTTCATTGTGTCACTTCCCTCCAGCACTGCTGCAGACATTAATCTGGTCCATGCCACGTCGTGTTGCGGCACTTCTGCGTGCTCTCGTGGGCCTACACGGTATTAGACAGGTGTACCAGTTTCTTTTGCTGTTCAGTGTATAAATCTACCTAAAATCATTTCAACTGGACAACTCCTTCTACTCCATGGATTAATTTCTGTTAAAATCTGGTAGCCTGGTAAAAAAGATAAAGAAATAAAATAACGTCGTCCTTAAATGTAGTTGCGTGTGTTCATTAATGTTAACACTAATTTTTATACGTATCCTTTAAACTGACTCGTATACATCGTTTCGGTGAAACAGTTCGCCAAAGGATCCATGGAACATGTAACTACCTAACTAACTGTGGTGTGCCTACTGTAAGACCTTCAGTACACACACCATCAGATTATTTGACTTGTCGCTCTAACGAAGTAGGCGAGTGTCAGCAATATGTCTCGTGGTCTTATCGTGGCGTGTTTATCTTCTGCCGTTAGGTCAGACGATAGAAATGCCACTTGCACGCTTAGAGTAGCAGATTGACGGTGACCAACTTTAAACAGAACTTGATTAATTTTCACACACATTTATTAAAATAATAACAAGCATAAAAATTGCTTAACTTGGTTCTGGATGCTATTTACAATTGACAATCTGAAGTTCCTTTGGTATAGCTACGTTAATCTTACTTTCACATACATCTCTGATACTTGACTAAAGTGTCTATACATTTATCTTCATGGCTATGTACAGGAATATGGTAATCTCATTAGGCGCAGACTGATACTTGACTATAGACTGGTACAGACAAATGTAGAACTCGTGCAGACTGCTGCAGACAAATGCAGACTGACTAATCGGAGGTCTGTACACTCGTTATAATACCTCGCGTGTTCACGTATCACTGCGCGAATGTGATCCGCGAGGAGAAAAGGTTCTACGTTACTAGCAATCTCATTGGCTGCGTTACATATTAATACGCGGATCGGCAGAAGCAGAATTTGGTCCGTCTCTATGGCAGCGCCATCTCGTAGTGCGGAGACGGACGAGCACTGCGCCTCCGCTGTTGTACTTAGCGGGATGCGCTCTAGTGGGAAAGTTGTGTACACGCTGACTACGCGGAACTATGTACACAACACTAACTAACTACGGACATCAGATATCAATTCATCGCGGGCAAAGTGTCGTAAACAGCACAGCTTCACCCAGAATCGAACCAAGGATCCGCGCATGGGTATGGGATGGAAAAACTTCCCTAGCCATGACACAGACATCACACTGATTTTCAAGAATATAGACGAGCCGTCGGTGATAACGGTTACCTTGATATCCCTGAAACGGCAGTGTGCCATAGCAGAAAAATTGACGCGAGTGGGGAGAGGTGTTTGGAGGTGCGTGTGTGTGTGTGTGTGTGTGTGTGTGTGTGTGTGTGCAGGTGAGTGTGAGTGTCGTCTCGGCAGCTTGAAGAGCGCGATGCCCGGCGCAGCCCGGCCCGCTGAGCGGGTTGACAAGTGTGAGAAGCTCACGGCGGCACTGCGCTGCGTTCCGTGGCGCCGAGATGGCGCTGCGAAGATACGCGGGCCGCCGCTGCCCCCCGCCGCGAGCGGAGAATCCCAGCCTCCTCCCCGCAGGGCCTTTTGTTTCCCGGCTGGCTAACCATTTAAAATGGAACCGCGCCGGATTTATCATACGCTGCTCTGCGGTCGTACACTCACTTCCACTATCCTGGGAATAGTGGGTTCAAGTCATTTGTCACTTCTTATTTATTTGTACCGGACTGTCCAAATATGGATCTGTGGGTCGTCACTTACATAAAATCAGATATCGAGAAAATTTGAATCCTAGACATAAGTATTTCTGCTCAACAATTTGACAGTTCTGATGCCCAGGGTGCACATAAATTATCTTTACAGCTTAAGACATTTTAACACCTTTAAACTATGTTAGATCTTAATGATTTTCAACACGTGCTAAAATAACTCATAAAATTTTGTTTTCTCGTTCGTACGTATCATTGTGTGTACAGATAACGTCTGGTCGGATTCCCACTTCTCTCGAATTACGATTTAAGGTCCAAATGCATTTCGAATGCGTGCCTTCGAGTCCTGTGTCTCTCACTTCGCTTCGGTACAGCAGATCCTTTACAAAACTCCATAGGAAGAAGTTAGTGGCATGAGGTCAGCGGCTGGTGGCGACCATCGAATTCGACCATCTCGTCCAATCGAAGTATTCGGAAACTTTTTATTTACAAATTGATGGACATTTATGACCAATGAGGTGATGCTCCATCCTGCTGGAATATGACATCAGGTTGTAGATGTTCCATTTGTGGCACAACGAACTCTAGTACGTCTAGGTAAACACCACCGTTGACGGCAGACTCTATGAAAAATAATAGACTAATGATGCAACTGTGTATCAATCCGCACCAAACATTGACCTTGGGACTGTCTCTTTCAATTTCACTGAGGATGCTGTAAAACCCATACACGAACGTTATGACGATTCAGCATGTCGGATACATGAAACGTTGCATCATCAGGGAAACACATCTTTTCCAGGAATCGATTGTTTGCGTCAGTCCCGACTAGCATATCCGCAGCAAACTGCTCGCGCTGAGCTTTGACAATAGGCTTTAATGCCTGGAGCAGCTTCACCTGGTAGGCATGTAGCAGTAACCTCTTATGCAACATGTTATGTACTGTTCATCGGCTCGTTTCCAACTCTCTGGCCACCGAACTCATCGATTCTGTCGGTCTCCTTGCAAACACCTGCCGTGCCTTGTCCACGTTGGTGTCTGAAACAGATGAGCGGCCCGCTCCTCTTTGTGGAGAACACTACCTGTTTCCCTGAATGACGTACCCCAAGATCGAATCGTTACTCGGGACGGTAACTGCCCTCCATATCGTGTCGGAAAGTTTCGTTGTACTTGTGTATCGGACGTTGTCTGTATGAACCAGTCCACACACTGCGGCGTCCACATTTTATCAGGTTTTCAAGTTTAATTTTAGATCAAAATTGCGTCAGCTAGAAGCTAAAAATAATTATGAGTTATTTTGTCAAATGTGAAAATTATTTCTTAATATCTAATATAGTTTTAATGTCTTAAGTTGTAGAGGTAATTTATGGACACCCTGTAATTTCATACTCGATTATCGATTGTCGAATCAAAACCGATCGCGAAAAACAGCCAACTGCTTGATCCTATCCTAAATCTGTATCAAGTGAATCTATATTTTTGTTATACATGAGACACATTTACGACAACAATACAACATTGTTGATTGCTTACTGATCCCATTGATACCACCCAAACCTTCCAAAATGCAATTTAGGATCCATGCAGTAATGTTTGTTTCCATTTTTGAAACCAGTTTAGTACATCATCCCATATTTTGCTGTCATGAATTGGGGAGCTATAGCAATTAACTACTGCAATAGAATAAAATGTTTCGTGAGGGTCTAACTCATTTGAACAATTCCAAAATCGTGTCACATATGAAGAAAGGTTGTTGTTGTTATGGTCTTCAGTTCACAGACTGGTTTGATGCAGCTCTCCATGCTACTCTATCCTGTGCAAACTTCTTCATTTCCCAGTACCTACTGCAACCTACATCCTCCTGAATCTGTTTAGTGTATTCATCTCTTGGTCTTCCTCTACGATTAGTACCCTCCACGCCGCCCTCCAATACTAAATTGGTGATCCCTTGATGCCTCGGATTATGCGCTACCAACCGATCCCTTATTCTAGTCAAGTTGTGCCACAAACTCCTCTTCTCCCCAATTCTATTCAATACCTCCTCATTAGTTATATTATCTACCCATCTAATCTTCAGCATTCTTCTGTAGCACCACATTTCGAAAGCTTCTATTCTCTTCTTGTCTAAAGTATTTATCGTACACGTTTCACTTCCATACATGGCTACACTCCATACAAATACTCTCAGAAACGACTTCCTGACACTTAAATCTATACTCGATGTTAACAAATTTCTCTTCTTCAGAAACGCTTTCCTTGCCATTGCCAGTCTAGATTTTATATCCTCTCTACTTCGATCATCATCAGTTATTTTGTTCCCCAAATAGCAAAACTCATTTACTACTTTAAGCGTCTCATTTCCTGATCTAATTCGCTCACCATGACTTGATTTAATTCGACTACATTCCATTATCCTCGTTTTGCTTTTGTTGATGTTCATCTTATATCCTCCTTCCAAGACACTGTCCATTCCGTTCAGCTGCTCTTCCAGGTCCTTTGCTGTCTCTGACAGAATAACAATGTCATCGGCGAACCTCAAAGTTTTTATTTCTTCTCCATCGATTTTAATTCCTACTCCAAATTTTTCTTTTGATTCCTTTATTGTTTGCTCAATAATGAAGTAAGGTATCTGTTGCATAATATTAAAATTAAGTTAATGACAGTTCTGAAAATAAACATTTATTCAGCAAATGCTGTAGGACGAATATATTTTACACATACATCTGCAATCCAAACTAATTGACAGAATCATTATTACTGAAATGAAAATAGTAAATTTAAATTCTCCATAATTTTGCCAGTACTACAGACTCACAAAATACAAGATTAGTTTTGAAATTAGCAGAGAAATCACTTCAAATGACACATTTTGTATTAAGGTTCTCAGTCGTTTAGAATTTCTTAAAAATTTACTTAATTTTATATCGCTAGATGAATATTAAATTCACGTATGGTGGCTTCTACACCCAGACAAATGTAATATGTATTACAAAGACTTATGTTAATACGAATATAAATTAGTTACAGTCTTCAGATAACTTGATTCTATTATTAAATACAAGTTAGCGATTCGTTTGGTGATATTTAGCTTAGCAGTTATAAAGAATCCTAAGTCCTTGAAAATGGAAGGAAAATGTTATAGTGCCAACTCGTGTTTTTCTCCACGCTGACTTAACTCGACTCAAAAACTGACCACCACGTGAAGTTTAATTATTTCGAGAAGCGAGCGCGCGCTCATTTGACCTCTTCAAGAGCAGGTAATATGTTGCTTCTGCGCGCAGTCGGCATCATCTGGACATAACATTACTTAAACTGGTGGGGAGAAGATGACTTTAGAAAGGCGCCAAGCATCACTTAAGAGTCAGTTGATGAAGAGGTAGGTCACGCAGACAAGCAAAACTTCTAATTTTTGTGAAATCTAATGAAACGTAGATTCGCAAAAGTGCGTAAATATGTCCGATGTCAATGTGAGCGTCTGTTGTGAGTTTTTTACGAAATAGATACTAGAGTTGGACTTGTGGCGCACTCTACTTAATGACGATTCAGGCTTTATTTACTGAACTCACATGCCACACGACGTATGAAGCAATATAATCGATCTGTAGTTGTTGTCCACGCTTGGGTTATACTGGACCACGCTATGTACACGACAGAGAAATACTCAGGCTACTGTTTTAGCTTTTCCTTGTTCCCACATTACTCTCATTCTCTGAGATAGAGCGCTCTAGATAGAGCGCTCTTCTTCTTTTCATTTGTTCCGTTCGCCTTGCGTATTTGTGCCAGGCCAGCTGTCCAGTAATGAAGTTTTCGCCTAAAATGTTTTTCTTTTCCTGTCTGGTACATGAAGTAGTGTCATTCCGACCTCCTTCAGGTCTTATGTTACTGCAGCGATACATTTCAATTTTAGCTTTACTACGAATTTCGTAGAATTCCACAAGTATCCAGTTGGTTCCACACCTTTAACGTGCATACTGAATTTCAGCCTCAGTTATTTGATATCCGAATGCATGTTGGAATGGTTTTTAAGTTCTTTATTTGCTCATAGCCTATATGTCATTTCTTCAGTATAACTTGGACCGGAAATATTACTGGTTACTTTTCGCTCTCTCTTCTGGAGGGCTTCAGCGTCTCTCTTCCTGTGTAGAATGAGTCTTTCAGTCCCATAATGTCAGCATAGTTTGATGACTGTCTTGTAGCGTCTCAGAGTTGCGTACTTTGAGAAGCATTTTGCGTTACAAATAAACTTGAAAACTGTTTGGTTCTTGCGACAACGAATTTTTGCTATTAGTGTTTTCCAGGCAATTCTCATGCATGGTTTCACTTGAATATTTGAAGTGACAAACTCTTTTTATTTTCCCGTGTTCAGATTTTAGAAATTTCGGTGACAAATTGTAGTGAAACTTGTATTTTTATTATTACTTTCACATGATAATTGGAAATCTAATCTTAATGCTGTTTCTTTAAGCACATTTGTTTGCTTTTGTGCGGATGGAATGAAAATGTTCAAATGTGTGTGAAATCTTATGGGACTTAACTGCTAAGGTCATCAGTCCCTAAGCTTACACACTACTTAACCTAAATTATCCTAAGGACAATCACACACACCCATGCCCGAGGAAAGACTCGAACCTCCGCCAGGACCAGCCGCACAGTCCGTGCCTGCCAGCGCCTTGGACCGCTCGGCTAATCTCGCGCGGCGCGCATGGAATGATCTGAAATAGAATCGCCAACGTCACGTAGGGCATTCACGTAGGGCATAACGTAGCACAGAACCATTGTTGTCTTGATATGTTTGGAGTAAATCTTTTTTCAGTAGGCCTACAACAAAAAGAGCTTCCATTGCTGAACAAAAATCGATGCTCTCGATTTTTTAGACATGGAAGATATCCCCAAAATAGTAATCTAAGAATCTACGATGAACTAAAGAGGTTGAGAGCAATTTACTTGGACTCACAATAAGTTCCGTTTGTTTTGGCTAAATAATGTGTAACTTGGGAATTCAATTAACAGGTGTTATACCTACCATCATATATTTTGATGTCTCTCCCAGATAGTACCGAAGGCCTTACGGACAAAGATGGAAGTCAACTGCAGCCTGTAAAGAACATTTTTTTGTTAATAAAAAAGGGAAAGTTGCTATAGCTCTGTAACTGTTTATATTTTCTGCAAATCTGATTAACTGAGAACCACATAAAACAGTTTCTATTATTACTTTCAATTGGTAATATTTTTTTCTATGTTCCGGCTTTTTTCCCTTCTTTCATTGTGCTGTTCACGTCTTAGCACACTTATTTTCTTTTTTTTTAAAACGTTTCAGGCGTATAGTTTTAACAGATATTAATTTTTTTCCTTACAGGGAATTGTCGCTGTAAATAATTGCTTTCCGACTTTCACAAAATAATTAATTATTTTTTTGTATTTCTGTCTATGATCACAAAACTTTTAGTTCACATTGGCTTCATTACATTAGGATAGGTCTTTGAACAGATCTGAAAATGGTCATCGCTGACCTTAACCATTTGCATAAGGATAAAAGGTTTTGTGATCGTAGACGGAAATAAAATTAGTTTACGCTTTCTAGATCACAATTTTAGTTGGGGTTATGTCGCAGTTCGTAAAGCGGTAGTTACATATTTAGTATTGCTGTAAGCAAGTTTTACGTATATTTCTTAAACTTCTGCTTCCAGAGTATGATTTCAGTTTTAATACAGAGAGTACAGGGATACCAATATTTCATATGCAATATCATTACGAAGCAGTTATGAGAAAAAAGTCTTATACAAAATGAGCAAACACTTTTTCTCTGATACAAGATAAACGACTTCTAGACGATGGGACATAATGAAGAGACTGATGAATGACATACACTTTGAGAAATATCTAGAATAAGGGAACTCTTTTTTATGGCACGCTCTCGAATGACAAAATTTTCTTTGTAAGGATGGTTATCGAAAAACCTATTCCGCAGTGTGCAAGCACAACAAACTAGTAGAATTTTTTCAAAACATGAAGACAGGTGTTGGTTTACTACATGACGAGAAGAGAAGCTCGTTATCCAGAATGATTCAGAGTATTCTACTGAGGAAGATGTTCAGTAGACAAACAAACATGATTATAAATTTTGTATCGTGTTTTTCAACAATTGTTTTATCATCTGCGACGTCCATTAACGAGAAAAATAATGAACCACGGTGCGTAACATCTAATGGTGACGTGAGGATCTAAACTGGAATATGACAAACATAATTCAGGTACGTAAGACAGTGCTTAAAAGTAAAGTGTCGCCGAATTTGATTTAAGGATGACATTTAAAAGTAAAACATAAAGCAGCGCCAAAAGACAAGGCAATAGCATGAAGAAACATCTGTACACCGCAACCAGTTACAATTTCTAGCTAATAACAACATCCAAAAAGTTTGTAAGGTTAATACCTCCTATGTATGTATGCTGCAGAACTTAAAATAGTACATATGTAAGCGACGCCATTGAGGAGTCTACTTACAATAATGAAGAGCACTGCTTCTTCTAGAAACAATACGATAAAAGCACTTGGAGGAAGACAAAATCGGGCATTCTATCCTCTGAACGAATTTATGTGATGAAATTGTGTTTAATGAGGTCGAACAACATTTTAATATTATCTCTGATAATTACAGCAGAAATCTGCCACTTACTTTAATTTAACTTGCATGTCACAATCGATGTCATTTCCAGGCAAAACAATGTCGGAAATTTAAAGTCAATAAAGAAAAACTGTAGTTAAAGTGTTGTGGCTAATGATTAAATCAAATAGACGGTCGTAGTATAAAAGTCAACGATATAATATTAACGGGTACTGAAGACTGACAGATTAACAACAATACAAATGGGAAATATTCTTAGTTCTTTTTAATTCGACCTTGAACTGAGAGGTGGCCACTGTGGCTACACTATTGTTACTAAAACACCGATATTTGGATATGTTTCGCAATTCCTTCTGGTAATATTGTAAAATGCAGGCTTTTAACGCATTTGTGTCAAGCATATCGTTCGTTAAACTTCATTGTGAATTATTGCCTACGAAGTTACATTCCTCAGAAAAGAAACTGTTATTCCTACCAGCCACTTCTACATGCTAAGCACCAAGTGTTTCATTCGTATTTGGTTAGCGGTTGCATTTTTCTCCTGAGCAAAGTACAGTGTCAGCTTTTTATGCCATCCTTCGTCTTTATTTAAATTCGAAACGATATATAGAGTCCAAGTACATTATACAACAATATTTGGCTCTGTAGCTACGAATAGATGTCATTTAACTGTAACATTTTAGATGTTTTGCGAAGTTCAACGTAGTTTCGTAATTGTGACTAACGTTACCTACAAATTTTCAGAAGAGTTTATTCATTACATAGTAAGCAATTTCATTTTATTGTCGTTTCTATCGCAAAATGGTCATCTTATGAATTTAAAAAAAAATGTATAACATATGATGTAAAACTGAAGAAACTGTTTACAACTATTTTATCCTGCGTACAGCCATTCATTAATTGAACTTAAGGAAACTCTACTTACATGGAAGTATTTTCAGAATACGGAAGCGTTATATATACATAAATGTATATAAAGTATATCCGTGGCATTAGTGATGTTTTCCTTCCACAAAAAATGGTGTCAAGCGTGGATGTAACGCTAGGAGCAAAAACCACCTTTAGAAATATTTCAAGAGCTCAAAATCAGCCCAGAAAAAGTCTAATAAATGGATACATGTGTTTTCAACAATTTGTCACAGCACATTATGCATCAGGTAGGTAATACGATGGAATTTCAAAGTGTTTTCTGCTGGGCAATTAACTTCTGCTCCATTGAAGAACATTTTCACAGAAACGTAAAATTAATTGTTCAAGGTTACGTTAAAAATAAAATTAGCAGTACAAAACAATAGTTATGTTTGGTGACGAACTGCCGTTTCAAATATTGGCATTTATTCCTGAAATTCAACTTGACTGTAATAGGTGTAGAAGTACTGCCTACGACGACCTACGAAAATT
This sequence comes from Schistocerca serialis cubense, assembly GCF_023864345.2. Classification (NCBI taxonomy): domain Eukaryota; kingdom Metazoa; phylum Arthropoda; class Insecta; order Orthoptera; family Acrididae; genus Schistocerca; species Schistocerca serialis. Next base: position 184,624,018 of record NC_064646.1, on the reverse strand, counting down.
GGTGCCGGACCGGGACTCGAACCCTCTTATCGTTATCAGTCGGCTTACCACTTAGGCTATCCGAGCACGCTCCTCGGACCGACCAAAGCTTTAGTATGTCACAATCCTACCTATTTCTTCCCATAGATTATTAATTCATTTACCCACACTAGCACACTTCGTGATTCCCGTTCAGGTTTTAGAAGCAACAAAACTAGAAGTCATAGACTATTGTTGTCATTTTCGTCCCAGGCCCATCTTCGCCTGATACATATGTGTTTGATGGGGACCTATAGTTTCAAATCTTGAAATTTATTCCAGAAATTCGACCTAACTGTGACAGGTATGCACGTACAACTTAAAGGATTAATAATTTAAATCCACATAATGCTCCGGAAGCCACCTAATGTTGTGAGCCGGAGAGTACTCTTTGTACCACTGAGCCCTCCAACACTGTTACACTCGCTAATAGCTCGTGGGAAGAAATAGAGAGGTGAGCAACATATGGAAGTTTGGGTTGGTACAGGGAGCGTGATCGGACAGCTTAAGTGGTGAGGCGATCGCTCGTAATAACCAGAAAATCCGGGTTCGAGTACCGATGCTGCACAAATTTTCATATGTTGCCTTAGGTAGTTAGGGAGTTAAGTTGAATTTCAGGAACAAATTTTAATACAAACAGTAATTTTAGGTCATTTCATTGTGAACCACTTAAATTAAATGTACATCTTCCATTCTTTTCCATATCCTAGAGACCACTCTCCGTAGAATCCATAGAACACGACTAATAGAGTTGATATTTTTCTCCCACTGACTGCTACTAAATGTTGCCGCATTGGTCAGTCATTGTTTTGTGCATAAGTGTGGTTTTTTCCTTTTTGCCTGATAGCTGGTAATATTGTTGACTCCTTACTATTACACTGCGACGTGCGCAAAATTGTGTATTCTCGGTATGTAACCATTCAGTGATGCAAATAAATATGAAGGGAAATACTGATCCAGTTAATAAAATACGGTGTGTAAAAAATTAATCATGTAAATATTTTGTTGTGGCTGTGGATCCAGTCACGACCAAAACAATGTTACACGAGAAACATGTGGCAGTTGCAAGGATGTTGCATGTTTGCAAATAGTAAATGAGGTGACATTGTCACTTGAGTCACCTGCTGGAATGTAACAATCAGATGAATGACATGGAGGAGGGAGACGAGTACCGGGAAATCAGTACTTCCCCTTCGCTTCGCCCTCTTCCACCTCGCGACTTGTCTGTGGTCTTGGCCTTCCGATAACTTCCGTCATGCTAGTAGACTACATTGTCATCTCTGCTGTAGTTTATTGTCTGCCGTTTATGGCCTTCCGTCTTAGTTTTTGCCTATCTGTACCAAAGGAGGAAATTCTAGTGAAATATGCATGAGAAATCACGCTCATAGTGTAAACAAGAAACGGCCGAGAAAACCCAACGATTAGCGAAGTCTGAAGTGAATAAAAAGAAACGTGTGTCGTGACTAAAAAACGACTCTCGCTAGTTGTATACACAGCACCACCGTTAATAAACCGTTTAGACAATACTTATAGGTGCCATGTACATCCAAATGAAAAATTTAACCGATACTGTTCCGTAAGTATCAATAATCTAGAGAGGTGAGATGGTAACACATTTATGTCGCTCGAACGTTATCACGCCAGTCACTGTTACACTGTTCACGTAACATAAAAATGCTTTTATAATGGGGGCTCACTATTTCGATACAGAGCACGTCACAGTCTACATCCGACTCGCCGCTGCTTTGCCTTCGCATGCATACTTCTCAGTAGCATGTAGTGCCGTTTTCTCATGCTTTCCTAATCGATCAAAGCCATGGTGGCTTCTATGAAAATAAATGGTCGTCTACTTTCTCTGTGTTAGTTCAAGCACAGTCTGTTCTCTACTTGGAATGACCGAATTCTTTGGTTTTTCCTTTTATAAGTTACGGTTTTTTACGATACTAGCAATCTTTTGTGATATTTTGCCAATGAACGCGATAATAGATATACATTACATTCTAATCTTCTGTGGTGCGATTTGTATCTGGGTTTTTGACTGGTTTGCGTTGTATTTTGGCAACCAAGGAAGGAGAATCGTCTTTGGCAACTGGCATTTGGCCATTGGTTCTCTAAATCTCATAAACAGCTACAAACATTAGCATATGAAGTGTAATCATGGCCCATATTCAGACTCTTGAATATACAAAACAACATCCCAGTAATGCTGCACGTTCTACCTCGGACAAATAGGTCGAATCTCAACAACAGGTACACAGAACACATTGAACTCTACAGAGACAACAGACACACAACATCAGCAATAGTAACACACATACACAAAACAGGACATTCATCTGGAAAAGTAGAGCAAAATGTCAAAGTACTCTACCGACTAAATGACTAAATAAAGGTCATAAAAAGAATTTGTTGGAAGAACTCGATATATATTCACATCACGAAGAAGATAAACTATTAAATGAAACGGGGAAATGAAACAGTGAATTTCTTTAGTTAAGAAAGGGGTACCTTCGCAAATATAAGTAAAGAAATAATGATGGAGATTATTAAGATAAATACCATCTCCACGAAAGTATACACACTCTGTGGATGACGTATAGCGTTATCTCTGTTGACAAGTAAAAAAATCTATGTGATTGTATATGTATTTTATTTTCATTGTGCACAATATGTTTGAGTTTCCGCGCAAGTGGGCCCTAAAAGAACCGTAAGTTCCTTCAAAATGTCTCCACTAACTGTATGTAAAGATCCATCTTTGCGCCTGGCTTTTTATGTATTACAAAAGAACAACGGGAAAATATAGCACCTCACACATCGAAAACATAAGTGGCATAATACACAGGAAACGCACTTTAAAATAGAAATCATTTCCCGAAAAGCATTGTGCGAAATGGTTCGTCCCCGGTAGCTGAGTGGGCAGTGCGACGGACTGTCAATCCTAAGGGCCCGGGTTCGATTTTCTCCGCTCAGGGAAATCATCATCATTTCATCCCCATCGAAGCGCAAATCGCTGAAGTGGTGTCAGATCGAAAGACTTGGGTGAGGCGAGTGGTCTATCCGACGGGAGACCCTCGTCACACGCCATTATTATTGTGCGAAATATAAATAAAAAGAAAATAGTGATCACAAGCTGCGAAATTATCGCTAATAAAACAATGACCCGTATATGCAGTAAGTTTCCTTTACTTTACGTCTATGGTCACAAAGTGTTTGTTAACAGATTACCAGTTTCGGTCTATAATGACCATCATCAGATCTGTTTCATAAAAACAAAGTCCTAATGTACTGCAGCCATAGTGGCATCAACAAATGTTAAATGCAGAATCAACACAAGCATTGTCAAATATATATAAATAACATCATATGCACGAGTTATGTTGTCAGTAGCACTACTCAGCAGGGAAGTTGTTCGATGAAGAAACCCATTGTTTTTGCAGTCGCATGTTTTTACCAACTGTTTTCAATGGATCAAATTAGAAAGAAGAGTGTTTGTGGCAATGAATATACAAAGATTTATAGACAAAAAGCAGGAGCAAATTGGAAGACGGTGCTCACCAAAGGAATGGATCGCACGCGGCACAGGAGAGCCGGGGGCAGAGATGGTCATGCGTCCGACGGGAGACGAACCGCGACCCCCCATACTGCCGAGTCGGCGGCGGCAGAGCGCCGCACTTAATCACGTCCCAGCGGCCTGCCGAACGCACGGCGAAAACGAGCCGGGCGCCGAAACACAAAAACAACGGGCCGAGGCGGCGACGGCAGCAGCGGAGCCGAAAGACAGAAAAAAAGGTAAGCATAAAACAAACAGCATCGCGGGGGAAGGAACGTCGACAAGTGTGTCGGAGACGCCGGCCGAAGCGCCGGGGCCCGGTGCGGGACGGGCCCACCGGCGGCGGCGGGGGCGGCGAGGGCGGGAGGGGAATAAGGCGAGTCGCCGCCTTGTAGCTGGCGCCGCCGGGGCCTTATCTGATCGAGACGGGTCGGCGAAACAGACGAAAAAGGCCGTCCGCCGGCAGGTAGGAGCGGCCGGAGGGGGGGATGAGCTTCCCATGGAAACATTTGTAGCTACGGCGGCGACACACGGCGCAGTGTGTGTACTGTGCCAGTGTCCCCCTCCCCTCCTCTCACCCCACCCCGGCAGCGCGCTCACAATTGGCCGGCGCCGGGCCTAGGCAGCAGAGCCGCTATCGTGTAATCTGGTGTCGCTTTATAAACTGGCGGCGAGTCGGTAATTAGCTGGTGGCCCAGCGAGGCTCGCCATGGCCAGCGGGAATGCGGCGGCTCGCGCGCCGCCCGGCATCGCCGCCGCTGCCGCTGCCGCCCTGCGGGTGGTCCCGGCACAAAAGGCGTGCAGAAAAAGACCCCAGCCACACATTAGCATAGCGGTCCGCGAACCGCTAATAAGCCCGGGCAGCGCCGCCTGTCGGCCGAAACACCGCGCGCATGCCGCTGCCGGCCAGAGCGGAAGAGGGGCTAATTAACTCTCGTCCTCCTCAATGTCGTTTGGCTTGAGCCGTCCCGTGGGGATCAGCTATCTGTATGCTCTCCGTCACGCCTTAGACGATAGCGCGGCTCTCTCTCTCTCTCTCTCTCTCTCTCTCTCTTTCTCTCTTGCCCTTTCCTGGCGTTATACCAGTTTTCGTGGTCCATCCATGATGGGGTTTCCCTCTTCCAACGTTTGACATCTCATCTACATCTACACTCCAGAAGCGACTTTGCGGCTTATGGCAGAGGGTAATTTGGGTACCACTATCACTTCTCTCTTCCTGTTCCAGTCGCAATTCGTTCGCGGAAGTAATGATTGCTGGTAAGCGCCCGTGCGAGATCGAATCTCTGTAACTCTTTCTTTTCACGGAATGTAGGCAGGACGATCCAACATACTTATTCACTCTTGTACGAACGTACGCTTTCGTAACTTTAATAGTTAACCACACACTGACGAAGAACGCTTCTTGGCGTTGGATTAACTTCTCCGCGAGGCTTTCGCTCTTACAGAATGAGCCTGTAACAGTGACATTGTCCCTTTTTTTTTTTTTTTTTTTTTTGCGTACATCCAACTTTCAGTCGATCGACGTACGACAGATGTTAGTACTGTATGTATTCATGGATCATATTTTCAGAACAGTCGATATGGATGATACACAATCTTCAGATCTTCTAAGATAATAAGTCATCATATGGATAAAAAAGGCGATACTCATTATACAGGGTGCTTCCGTAATGATGTTACAAGCTTTCAGGGATGATGCAGAAGGACATTTGTATCCATTTGAGGTATGTTATAAGCAAAAAGGTTTCTGGTCTCTCTCAACGTGGAACACATGTAACGACACTGTTGTTTCTAAGATTGTAAGGCAGACAGTTTCCAGAGACGGTAGTACTGACCAAAAGAAGAAAAAAGAATCTGTTAAACATGGCACCGTACTACCAAGAGAAGAAAAAAAATCCGTTAAACATGGCTCCTAAAATACATACCTTAGGAACTATGAGAACTCATTCATCTTCGATACTATGAAACACATATCTTCTACTGAACAAGTGACCATAGCTCTTACGGTATGTATTTCAGAGCCCAGGTTAACCATGCTTTTTTTTTCTTTTTATGGTCCATACTACCACCTCTAAAAGTTGCCTAGCCTACAATCTTAGCAACAGCAGTAACGGTGGAGTACATTTACCGGTACTGCAGTTGCTAACACCGTAGGGACTAGGCAACTACATTCTAATGTTAGATGTATCAAAACGACTTTGGCTTAAAAGTTTCGATTCGGCCGTTTCCGGACCAGGGCCCCTTACCTCAGATTGATATATTTACCTTTCTACACGATCCTTGAGAGTTTGTAACATCGTTACGGCATCACTCTGTATATCTCACATAGAGAAGAACATGCCGATGTCCGCTATATTGAATCTGCTTCCTACTCGTGTTCTTAACAGTGGTAAAACCATAAACAAGAACGCAGTTTCAGTTAGGAGACACTGATTCATATGACCATCTCGTACCACAGAACATCAAAATCGATTGCAATAAAAGTCATCACATTCATCTTCCTTTCAAGGATTACGCTGTTGCCTGTTCCAGATTCACAAACAAAATCATTACCATCTTTTACGAGGCCTTCAAATATCTCTCTTCCCATTCGGCTTGTAGTTCAGGATCTTCTGGGGAGTTCTGTGACCTGATGTTTCATTACGTGTTGTCTCCAATCTTTACGATAATTTTGAATTTTTTCATTCATGTTGAAAATATTTAATTCTATCCGATTATATTCGTTTCTATTCATGTCTCATCTTGTGCAGCCCTTCGACTTTCTTGCGAAACTCATCCCTGAAGCTTTTTTTTTATTTTTTTTTTTAACCCAGCTTTCGCTTCCATAGGACACCACAGGAACCTGTATTACTTTATGGAATTTCATGATGGCCTCTTTTTGTATTTTATGGTAGAATGTTCTGTTACTGGCACCACCACAGACAGCTTGCAATTTGTGTACTTTATTTTCAATATCACAGTCAAAATCAAATGTTATAGCACCACCTAAATAAAAGATGTGAGGCACTTGTTCTATGACTGAACTACCTCGAACAATTTTTGATTTGACTACCTATTTTGCTCGGAATGACATTATTTTTATTTTTGAAATAAAAATAAGATCTACAAATACGGTCGAATGTGTTATTTCTTATATATGAAAATACATATTAGCGCCTTTCGCCGAGAGCAAGAGTTTTCATTTAACACCTGTTCAATGGCCGGTCCGTCATTCTCGGTGCTTATTTACGGCACGTCAAGCAGCTCCCCGTTGGATCACACGAGAATATGGGAACCCCGTTACGTACTTCCACACCAAAGACATAGCCAATGCTTTCTAGAGTATCTTGAAATAGTCATCCCACCATTTGTTTTTATGAGTTCATGTCAGTGACGTAAAGGTTCCTGAGATTTATTTGTACGCATTTATTTGACCTCGTAAGATTAGTATCTACACTACAGAAAGAATAAATATGGTGAACAAGGTGACTGGCCAGACAAAGAGCGAGAAATAGTGAGGTAAGATTATCAGAGGAGACGGGAGAAAAAAAAAGCGATAGAAAGAGATGAGAAAAGCATGTATAGTTTACACTGCGACAGAGATATTGGTACCGTTTGGGCAAAAGAAAAACAGCTTGTACGGGGTGAGGCAAATAAAAGTGGCATGGAGAACAGAGTTCCAGGGTACAAAGCAACACAGCAGAGTAAAGGAAATACAGTACTAGCCACCGAGCGAGGTGGCGCAGTGGTTAGACACTGGACTCGCATTCGGGAGGACGACGGTTCAATCCCGCGTCCGGTCATCCTGATTTAGGTTTTCCGTGATTTCCCTAACTCGCTCCAGGCAAATGCCGGGATGGTTCCTTTCAAAGGGCACGGCCGACTTCCTTCCCCATCCTTCCCTAATCTGATGAGACCGATGACCTCGCTGTCTGGTCTCCTTCCCCCAACAAACCAACCAACCAACAGTACTAGCCTGACTATAGCAGGTGTTGAAAGTGACCACCATTCATTTCTTGGCACTTTTGGGTCCTGGCCAGCAAGTTCCTGAGGCAGATCGAAGCTGGACTTCTGGAATTGCTGCAGTCTCATCCGAAATGTTGTGCTGCAGTTCTTGATGAGTGTTGTTGGGATACACCTTAGACTTACGGGCTCCCACACAGAGTAATCGCACACTGACAGATCAGTTGACCTAGGAGGCCAGCTAGGGCCGCTACCGGACTGACCTCTAGTAACAATTCCGCCACGGGTGAAAATTGTGTAAATATGAACTAACGAACCGGCGGGGATCACATGGCGGGCGTACACGTGGTGTGCACGTGCCGAGGTGTGGTTATAATGCATACATTCACGTCCAACCGTATCCGCTCGTCCGGGCCATTTTTATTTGGCCTACCCTGTATATGCTGAGGGGAAGCTATGCCATTAATAACAGACAGAGTTTTAACCTCTTCTTGAATGCACACTGATTTTGAATAAGTCGAGGGTTATAGTGTAATTTGTTTCACAGTCAATCGGTTTAAAAGGTGGCGGAGATCGAGAAAAACAGAATCATGCAGAGATACACCCAAGACATTTTAAGTATCGGATCGGAAGCTACAGTTATGAAACGGTACTTATCTGACGTCTAAGACGTATTGAGAAAATCTGTGACTCAGAAACCGATGTAGTAAACAGAGCGTTTGGAAATCACGTCTTCTATCTGATAGCAGCCGGCCTAACTTAAAATAGGGAGGATAGACGTGATCAAACAAGTCGTGCGGCGTTTTCCCTATTTGTGCCGTACTGAACTTCATCACAATAGTTCTCCATTCTTGTGAACTCACCTTATACACTGTCTTTAATGTCCGTGTCTCTACTATGCGTTAGACCATAATCTTCTTGGGAATGTAGGTTCTTAGGGCGAACTGCACATATGTCAGATTACGAGCCGAGTAATGTGTTGGTTTTAAGCGACGTTACAAGTTCTTTAGTTGTATGACTAGTACGAGCTTTTCGGAACATCCTTATGAAACTAACATATTACTCTCGAGAATAGTTCGTCCAACTCTTCTTGCCTTAAGCGCAAATCACCAAAACACGTGACCAATGTACCGGAACAAATTTGCTTCCAATATCGAGAAACGGTAAGTTCCTTTTGTATCTACTCGCGATAAGTGTCCATATTTTTGCTCTGAGCACTCAGTTACTGTAAGAGAAGAAACTGAACGAACAAATAATTATCACTGTTAAAAAGTAATCAGCAACCAAATTTAATCTTTATAACTCTGTTCTTTTTTTCTTTTTAGTCACTAACTTTCAGTTGAAGATACGAAGAGCACTGAAATTTCATGCGAAGAGGTGAAGAACGTTGTTAAAGTTGTGGCGCTCGTGGCAGTAATTTAAGTCAAGTGAGATCACAGAAATAACCGCGCTTTTTTAATATGGGAATCGTTACTATTTTAATTACTTACTCATCAGTCCAAGAGGTTATGGGAATAGTACAATGTCTAAAAACATGAAATGTTTAATTTTTGCAGAGTGTTGATTTACGAATTTCAGCTGTTATTTATTTGTGCCAATGAAAGTCAGTTACGTTAGAGCTGAGTTTTTTATTGTTTATTTGTTTTTATGTTTATCCCATGTACACACGATTGATTTCGAGACGATATTATCTGATATTCAAGTAGCTATCAGACGCCCTTCGTGAACTACCGGCATTCGATTCATGAAGCACGTATGCGGCAATATTGTATTGAAATCTGTTGTAAGCACATCATATAAACATCAGAATAAAATAAATAATACAGTTGCAAGGAAATTTCCTCTCCCTGAAATAAATAAAATATTTAAATGACTTTACTGTGCCTTTTGTGCGAAATGACGACGCCAGCACCGATTTGATATATCCCCCTGACTTCTAGACGCGAGATATTCACAAAATAGCTTCTGTAAATACCGTAAGCCAGATCAAGCGATCTTAAATTTTTTCAGGGCAATAAATCGCCACAATGAAGTGATATTAGGGTTTAAAGAGCCGTCAACGTCGCAGTCACAAGGGGCGGTGCAGAAGCCAAAATGGCGGAGGAGAACGGCCTTGTTATTTCCAAACGAACCATCCAGGAATTCGATTCAGAAAAATAATGGAAAATTCAAATCAAGATAACGGAGCAAGTATTTCAGCCATGCTCTTTGGTAGATATGATAATGCGTAAATGCGGAACCGATTTACGCAGGAAAAAAAAATTGTTTTAGTTTCGGCCAAAAGGTGCAAATGTGGCGCTGAACACAGTTTGTACGACGAAATGACATTCACGCTGTCGTTCGACAAGCCATGACGTGAGTGAACAGTACAACTATCGAGAAGAGAGACCGCGTGTTGTTAGTGAAACTGTTTTATAACGGCGGCAGTTACGGTTGTGCATTGAGAGAGTACCGCCAACTGACAGGTTTGAGGAGAGGGCCGATGGCATTAAATGGTAAAGAGGACAATAAAATTCTAATCTACGAGTGAGCTAGCTTTTATACCTGTAAGAGGAAGGTTTCCTATCCCGGTGGAAGTTACTGACGATGTTGGCGTTGCTATGATTGACCATTCAGCACGGTACTGCTAATGCGCGTCTAGTTTTACGAGACTCGCCCACCCTACGAACGACAGTGCGAAATGTTTCCAAATGTAATGAATTAGGAACGATACGTCTACAGAAAAGATCAAACAATTAAGAAACATATAATGCCGATGTTATTATTAACTGGAGCTCACGTAGTTTGTTCAGTATGAGCACCGGAGACGAGACGCTGTTTCCGTGAAACGAGGAGATCTATACTGGCCTTCAGATCAAGAAGAGACCGAAAGTATTCCTAGTAAAAGAATTCTCTTAGATATCCCCAAAGGCAAGTTTCTATACCTCTTTCTTGCTCTCACAGCGGCAAAATTATAACTGGTGGTCAAAATGGGAACTATTTTTTTTCCAGCGTAAATGGATTCCGCATTAACGATCATAAATAGCTTCCAAGTTTTGCTGCCACACGTTAATTACAGGCCACACTGGGTCTCTGTGAGTAGCTGCACCTTAATTATAATCACCTGGTAGTTGACCATGTTACTGACTGACAAGAATAATTTTGAGGCTACAGTTCTCCATGAGCAGTAACTTCCTTTATTCCTTTATTCTTTCTTTACCAAGAACAGATCCTTTCGAGGATGAATTCTCATTTTATGACTAACGTATCTGTTTCTGTAGCTATGGTCCAGCTGATGCGTCCAAGGGTTAATGTTCTCGAAAGTAAGACAGAGAATAAAATACAGGGTTTTGTTATCATGTAAGTACACGCCGCATCTAAACAGTACCAGATTTGAAACACTGAAACTCAATCTGTTAAGTTGCAGTTAGTTTCGCCCACTATTAGAAATAACTCTATATGCACACAGTCACAGGCTTACCCGCAATTACTAAATAATAATATTATGACGAAGGACGCTTATTTTGATTTGGAAACAACAGCACATCCCCGTTTTCCTTAATTTTATTTGAAGAACAAAAGAGTAATAAAAATAGAAGTATAGTTAAGGTGCAAAAAATAATCGCGTTAGTTCTAAATTAACGTAATAAAAATACAGGGAATACTTAGATACTTTCGCACTTTCAGTAGGTCTGTTCCGTCGAAGGCATCAATTGCGGAGAAAGACCATGATGGGATTTTGTGGACGAGTACCGAGTAAAATTCTCGGATGGGTCTAAGAGGAACCGACCTTTCGTATGTAGCTTAATTTACATTACAAAGGGGTTGCCCCCAGTCTCAATATTTTTTTTCTCTTTTTTACTTTCCGATGTACAATACTGCATTTGGTTTTTCAATCTGAACTAAAAGGAACATGGAAAAATTTGGATATAGTCAAAATCTACATGTATTTTCGAACTATGCGGTTTTAACTTTGGCAAGAAAACAACTAGTTTGCAAAAAATTAATGTATGCAATCATAGATTTCATCATGCATCTGTATTGTCAACTTATAGATCAGACAACTCGTATTATAAAGAATTTAAGGCGCTCCATTTTTTAAGATACCTAGCTGGAAGGTTCTGCCTCATACGTATACATATCAGTTAGTAGTTCAAGAAAGTTCTTCCGAAGTATTATTCGACATCTGCACGTACCATTGTGTCGCAAAAAGGGAGTGAAACGGATTCCCAATCAACAACAAAACTGGGGATATGAGAGCATTCAACTCTGTGACGACGGTTGGCCGATCATTCAGTTAATTAAAAATATCAGCAAATGAAGACAAAGGGGATGACTTTCTTGAGAAACGATTTGCTTCGACCAAATACCGTCGTGGACTTGTAATATTGGAGGAAATACTACTTTTACATACTCGAGGATGCGACTAAGTTGAGGAGAAAGATTGAAGGCGTAAAACAAATTTCTACCAGATGAACCATAATACAAATCACGTAAAGTAGTGGCAAGGTGTAACCCGATGTATGGGTAACATTGCTCCAACCAATAAGAAAAGAAAATTTTCCAACTCAGTGGAAGGTTGTACTAATTCTAAAGAAAGCAGAAAAGCGTAAACGGCGATGGAAGTAGTCATATGTTCCATAACAACGGAAAACTACGCAAAAAATGTAATTGAAAGGAAATGTTTACGAGTTGCAGGTGTCACGGGTATTTATGCAAGACCGTAAACCATGATCCTTCCGGAAAATTCTGTCCTACTCAAAGCTACAAAAACAGAGTAAGCAGCTCCGCTTAGCAGCAAGCAGAACGCTATGTGATGGGTAGATCTGAATGTTAATAAATATTTCTTGCCATTGAAAGGTGGTGAGTGCTAAATAGCAACACAGAAACATTCATTGACCTGTTTTAAAGTTAATGATGCAGTCTTATAACTATTTAGCGTGCCTACATAACAATGGCTAGCATTCAGGAATGTGTTACGCACAGATGTATAACACAACCTTTCACGTGGTAAATTTGTAGTTTAAGGACGAGTTTTTGATAAAACAAAAGAATGGGCACCCTATAGTAGAACACATTTCGTGTCTATGCCTTTAATACTTACCAATGAAGACGGTACGCTGAGATCATGGCTGCTGATACTGATATTTTTTCCTCTTATTTGAGGTACTCGCACATTTGTCAGGAACGGATTCCATTAAATTACACGGAATTGGTATATGACCATTGACACCGTCTGTAACAAAGAAAATGAGCACCAATAACTAAAAACACTTCCTAGCAGCAGTAACATACTGATGCTTCCAACAAAAGCTATAGCACATTTGTTAACAACTGTCAGATATATGAGTATTTGGCACGTGAAGTATAATGAAAAAGTGAAACACACATTTTGTAGACGTTTATCAATCTTCTGATATCCTGACGAATATGAGGACTTCTCCATGCAATTCCGTACAGACAGTCATAGTACTACGATCCTCCTTAATCAAGGTATTGGAAGATACACAGTTAGTGTTGTACTTTCCGGCGGGATTAGTGTGTGAAACCGAAATGTTACGTATTTCAATCAGATGTGACGTGAAAATAATTTGGTTTCGTAATGGATCCAGTCGTTGTTCTTCAAAGATAGCAAATAAGTATTTCTTTGGCATTGAATTTTAATTGTTATCAAGCCGCTGTGAAAAAAAGAGCCACAAGTTGAAAGGTAGGAAACAAGCATGGAGACGATAAGGTTTTCAAATCTCTGCTAGAAAATTAGACATTTATTTTTTACTGGAACTTGAACGATTGAAGATGAACGATCAATGTTCAACATGCAAAACTTCACATATTTTCCCAATACAATATTTTCTCCCCCCCCCCCCCCCCCTCTCTCTCTCTCTTTTTGCATAGGCCTGTACAGTAGAACCAAAATTCAATCGTATGTTTTGTGTTAGTGACACCACCACCTTTAGAAATAATGTGGATATGTTCTCGTGTCAACTAATAATTCGATCTTATTGCACTTATCACTCTGCATTGGAAGAGAATATGCTACTGTATGGGAGATAAGACAAATGGAGGGAAGAACCCACGAAAAATTTTTAGAAGTACAAAGAAATATTTTGATTTCGACAGAAATGCGTTACTTAGAAGTGTTGTCGAGTAAGAACCGGAAAGTAGAGTTGCTATGCAGCTGATAATGGATGACTTATTGTCATGAGATATTACGCAACAGTGTAATTATTAAAATATTTATTGGAAAAGTCTCGTTTGTAATTTGTCACACACTAATTTCGATCACTTAATAATCATGTTCAAATCTGATGAATCACGAGTTATGAAAAGCTTTTGTTACAATAAATATTTTAGGTATGAACTTATTTGCACCTGATAAGACATAAATTTAAAATATGCAGTTAACAATGAAAATTTACTTTTAAATTATTGATGAGTGTAAAAGGCCTTGCCTGAATGAGAAAGGTATGAATTTGGAAAGTACCTACCGATTTATTCAGAGAGAAGATCCACAATTTGTCGAAAGCAGAGAAAAAAGTGAACTATAACTGTAGAGCAAACAACCTTTTGACTGAACAAAGGTACTCGCTAAGTTGCAGAATTCTACCATTAGAATGAATGAAATTAATCAAAGTATTACATTTAGTACATGCTAAATGATATGCTCCACAACGAAACACTACGTACAGGGAATGAGGTCTGTAAAAACACAGATATTGCTACAAGGCGTCAGAGGCGGTCCGCGGCTGAAGGAGCTAAGTGTGCATCCGAACTTTTACTGATATCAAGTAAGCGAGAATAAAGCAATTATTATTATCTGAACAGCATAGGATTGATTCGAATCTTGAATTTCAGCAGCACTCACACGTTCACTTCAGTTCAGTATTGATGCTGTCCGACAAGCTTTGCGATAGTATCAGCTGCAGAACTGGACAGCTGCAGAAGTGCTCACAGAAGCCACCACTTAACTTCAGCCGGCAGTAATTTATGACTGCAACTTAAATCTATTTCAACTTCGCAGTCTTCCTTGGGTATAAATCAGCAGTCGTCGTTGTTATGGGCGCTTGTAGCTCAAACAATAAACAACAACAGATAAGTCTAGCATCAACAAAAAATATTGCTCTGGTACAATTCAGGAACAGTAAAAATTATCATATTCTTTACTTCTGGTTACACAGCTGCTGTGCAGCTGTTTAAGATTAAAACAATTTTTCCACTGAGACGATAATTTTTTGTTACTAGTTTAGATTCATGGGCACATTACGACTGGTCTGTTTTGGCCGTAGAGACCATATCCACATCCTACCAAGAAGCAGCCAAATATATCAGCTGCAGTAACAGGGTGACGTGTCCTGTTTTCGAAGAATATGAAGCTGATTTACTTATCAAGTTTTTGGTATCTCTAGGATATAGCCTCTAAGGCCGAAATTGGCCGGTCATAATGTACCAATAAATTTTAAATTCTAACAAAGTATTACGGTCCAGGCAGAACTACGATTTTTTCCTTAAACAAAATTAATTATTGTACATCTATCGAAGAACAGGATAGAAATGCTAGGTAAGGGAAAAACAAGGACTATTTAGCAGAAGAATACACTTTCAAACAGGGGAGGAACGATATAAATTTTCTGGTGACCAGATTTCAGGTTCGTCATGTAAGAGATCAAGAAATCCAATAGCGTACGAAGTGCACTCTTTAAAAGATTTCTGTAGTAACGAAACAATGCTGATTAATATGTCTATCCGAGAAATTTAGAAAAGCGGATGTCGGAAGCCTGATGATATCCACCACAGCCGTGAGCGAAAATGTCAAGGAAGTGCGATATTTCGTGTACCACAGGCAAATCCAAAAGGGTTCCTTTCCCGCAAAGATGATTATTATTGAACATTAAATGTATTAAGTTAAAAAACTACAATTTTCTGAAGACCTATTGAAACAGAAACAAGAAAGGAATCTTTACGGTACAGGTTACGGGTAATATCAACGATGCAGCCCGAATTCAAATAGATTTAATAGTAGTTATACATTTCACGTATGTGATAGTGCTATATTTTACTGCATTCGTCAGTGAATTCATTGTTCTCTTAGCTCTAAACAAAAAGCAAATTGTCTTAACGGTAGTACCTAATGAGACACCTTAATACTCCCACGCACTTCAGGTCAAAATCTGTATCTTAATGCAACGGGAAGTCATCACAGATCGCTCAATGAAATTTTACTATAATAACTCATACTGCTATAAAGTGTTACTCCATCAAAAAAATATATAAACTGTGTAGCGCCCGATTCCTTTAATTTGATAAAAATGAAATTACAAATTTTATCATTACATTTTTTTCAGTACGTTGCAAGTTGACATTTACAGGTACCTTGAAAATAAAATAAAACAAAATATGATGTGATAAATAGCGTAGAAGAAAATATAATACTTTATGTCGAAAGAATTTTCAGAGCCATGTCATATATTAAGCAATCTTTCAGAATATTCTTTTGGTTATTTCACATGCTTTGAGAATATTGTAACCGATATCCGTTTCAGCACTGTTCAACAGGCCTTGCTACGAAAGAAACGTCTGACTTCAAAACGCACTTGTTTATTCCTAACTGCATTGCCTTCATATGAGCAACATGTCTCGACATTTTCCTTAGACGCGTATTCTTCATTTTCCTATTGGAAATAGTTTTTCATCCTCGTCAGTCTTGAATTAATCGCGCTGCATACTTCTTTACAGCATTTTTTTATGCACATGG
Source organism: Schistocerca serialis cubense (assembly GCF_023864345.2). Taxonomy (NCBI): domain Eukaryota; kingdom Metazoa; phylum Arthropoda; class Insecta; order Orthoptera; family Acrididae; genus Schistocerca; species Schistocerca serialis. Next base: position 184,607,777 of record NC_064646.1, on the reverse strand, counting down.
AAAATAAAAACTATTCTAAAGGAATTGCTCCACAGTTACGTTATGAAAGGAGGAGCAACAAACCGTGCACAATGGAAGCATAAACTTCCTGGCAGATTAAAACTGTGTGCCCGACCGAGACTCGAACTCGGGACCTTTGCCTTTCGCGGGCAAGTGCTCTACCAACTGAGCTACCGAAGCACGACTCACGGCCGGTACTCACAGCTTTACTTCTGCCAGTCTCGATCGGGCACACGGTTTTAATCTGCCAGGAAGTTTCATATCAGCGCACACTCCGCTGCAGAGTGAAAATCTCATTCTGGAAGCATAAACTGTCACCAGCTAAGTGCAGTTCCGCGATAGCAATCATCTGCTGCTGTCAATGTTTTGTACTGATGCTCGCAGTGGTAGCAGTAAGCGAATAGACAACTCCCCCTACTGTTCGGGGAATGTCACATTCTCCGAAATGTCGCCTACAAAACGAACACTGATGAACAGCCCGAATTCCACGGGGGGAGGGTCCCATCACTTTTGCTGCGACTTCAGAGATTACCATCATAACATTGTCGAGATCACTGTTACCCGACATGTCGGAGACGGTAACCAGTTCTGAATGCGGCTAGAAGTCTGACAAAAAAGCAGCACAGCCATCAAATTACTTCTAAAATTTGTTTAGGAATCCAAGGTTAATGGAAATCAGGACAGATTCCTGGGATGCCTGGCGTGCGCGCGCGCAGGTAGAATTTTCGGGCCGGGTCCCGTCCGCTCGCCCGACCCGAACCATCGGCTCCCAGTTGTGATGTGTTCATCCTGCGACCGCCGTGCACCTTTTAGGGTGCTGTTTCTCCTCCTGTTGGCATTCATTATTCTAAGGTAGCGGTTCCAAGGTCTGGGAGTCCGCTGAAGCCCTTTGCAAATACTGCACAAAATGCTTAACGTAAGAACCAAATCTTTTGATAGTTCAAAGTTATATTTATCTATGCAACTCTGTATTTATTTCGCCGCTAATGGTTCGGCACTTCCGTGAATATATTCAAGCTGAGACAGCGTACCTTTTAAATAAGCTTTACGAACAGTGAAGTGAGGAAGCAGAGTATCGCTAACGTTGATTCTGTACCGCCAACGTCGATCTGAAGTAATAATTTGGAACATATACTGTGTTCGAACACTAAGGGTTAACTCAAAGAAAACGATTTCTCGGCAAACAGCCAGCACGGATTCAGAAAATATCGTTCTTGTGCAACTCAACTATTTCTTTATTCTCACGAAGTAATTGCTATCGACAGGGGAATTCAAATTGATCCGATACTTCTAGATTTCCAGATAGATTTTAACATCGTTCCTCCAAAGCGATTCCAACTAAACTGCGTGCTTGTGGAGTATCATCTCAGCTGTGCGAATGGTTTCGTGGTTTCCTGTCGGAAAGGTAGCAGTTCGTAGTAACTGAGCTAAGCCATCGAGTGAAACAGAAGTAATAACTGGCGTTTCACAACGAAGTTTTATAGGCACTCTGCTGTTTATGATCTACATAAACGATTTAGGAGGCAGTTTCAACAGCTCTCTTAGACTGTTTGCAGATGATGCTGTCATTTACCGTCTTATGAAGTGATCAGATGATGAAGGCAATTGTACAACGATTTAGACTAGGTTCGAAAAGTGGCAGTCGACTCTAAATAATGAAGAGTGTGAAGTCATTCACCTGAATACTAAAAGGAATCTGCTAAATTTCGGTTACAGGATTAAACACACAAATCTAAAGGCTGTAAATTCAATCAAATACAAATTGCGAATAACTTAAATTGGAACGACCACTTAGTTAATGTTGCGGGGAAAGCAAGCCAGACACTGCAATTTGTTGACAGAACACTTAGAAAATGCAACAGGTCTACTAAAGAGACGCTTACACTAAGCTTTTCCGCTCTCTTATAGAGTACTGCTGCGCGGTGTCGGATCTGCAAACATACAGGATTGCGGGAGGACATCGAAAAAGTTCAAAGAAGTGCAGCTCGTTTTGTATTATCGCGAAATTGGGGAAGGAGTGCTACGGGTACGATATGCGAACTAGGCTGACAATCATTACAGCAAAGGCGATTTTCGGTACGAAAAGACCTCCTCCTTAAATTTCAATTTCCAACATTATCCTCCGAATGCGAAAGTATTTTTTTGACGCTCACCTACATGGGGAGGAATGATCAACATAATAAAATAAGAGAAATCAGACCTCGCACGGAAAGATTTGAGCGTTTATTTTCTCGAGCGCTGATCGAGAATGGAACAGTAGAGAAATAGCTTGAAGATGGTTCGATGAACCTTCTGCCAGGCTCTTGACAGTGAAATGAAGAGTAATCACGTAGATGTAGATGTAGACATAGAACTGTTAAAGCAAGAAGAAGAAAAGGCACCAGTTAGAGTGCGGCCTTTGGCAGGTGTTGTCTATTTGAATTAAATTCTTTTGTGTGCGTGACCGCGACATTATGTGATGAAACCAGCAACGTTTCCGCTACAATTATAGGATTCATGTCTCACCCTGGGAAAGTCTGAAACACTGAATACGTCGATATCACGGACAACATGGGTTGGGGGAGGGTGCAGTCATGCAAGCAAAGGCTTTTTTCATTGCGGCGGGAGCTTCAGTCACCAACTTTTCCCCCACGAATGTAAAAATATTTGGTTTTCTCTGTGGTGTCACCACCAGACACCACACTTGCTAGGTGGTAGCTTAAATCGGCCGCGGTCCAATTAGTACATGTCGGACCCGCGTGTCGCCACTGTGTGATCGCAGACCTAGCGCCACCACAAGGCAGGTCTCGATATACGATAGAGCACTCGCCCCAGTTGTACGACGACATTGCTAGCGACAGTACGGACGAAGCCTTCCTCTCATTTGCCGAGAGTCAGTTTGAATAGCCTTCTGCTAAGTCCATGGCTACGACCTAGCAAGGCGCCAATTGTAACAGTGCATGTATCTTACGAGTCGCATTTGTACAGTCAAGAGAGATGTATCACAAGGAGTCATTAAAGTTAAGTATAAAGCAGCTACGTACTTTTCTTGCTACCATTCAATAGTTATCCTGTTCCAGACTTCACGCCCGTCTGCGTTAGATAGCGTGCCTATCGGCCCCCTCAAAATAACACTGTGTCGGCACATCTGCCGACACATCATTCCCCAACATAAAAATGCTGCAATAAAATGAGAGAAAAAGATTACTTCGGAGAGCTTTAAGAGTTTCTTTTTCCCATTTGCTGTCAGAGAGTGAAACGGTAGAGAAATAGTCTGAAACTGGTTCGGTGAGCCCTCTGCCAAACACCTAAGTGTGATTTGCACAGTAGCCATGTAGCTGCAGATGACGCACTGCGATTGTGATTTGAATTACCATTTTATGTAGGTCAAATGTAACGAACACATTTAACATTGCTTAATTCTCAACCGCCCCCTATAGATGCTCCGTCATCACTCAACGTGCGTTTCCGACATTTGGTTGCTTGACGAAACGTAGCTGTTATTGTCTCAGTTGTCATATCTGTCAATTTGTGGACAGAATTTTTTAAAATCTCGTATGCATGCTTAAGTTATAAGAATGAGCTGGCTTTCCGAGAAACATAAACGCTTTTGTAGAGGTACGTGATCGAGAAAATACAATAATCCCTGCTGCATGGGGTAAATGTCAATGGAAAATTATTTCATAGTGAAAATCGAATGGATTATCGTCTAATGAAAGCTATAGGTAACTTCGTGAGATGTTCTAAGACTATTCACTATACAGTGACCAGTATGAACAGTAATAAAACTGATGTATATGCGAAGAATGAAGGGACGAATGAAAATTTCTACCAATGCCGTGATTCGCTAATTTTTTCATGATAGCTGCATCATATCTCTAAAAAAATTAAATAAAAAATAATCAAACAAAAATAACGCGTGAAACCGAAATGGTGTGGCCGGACGGGGATATGAACTGCTCCAAGTGCGAATACGAATCCAGTGTCTTACCGAGCGTCACTCAAGTGACGAATAATATCGCAGTGACTGCGAGTAGAAACGGCTTTTATTTCATCTCCTGACGAACAAATTTTAAACGAAGTGCTTCATGCTGGGCGGAGGGTATGTATTTCACAATTTAAAACTGTCTGTTAGGAATACTGAATGTAACTGCCTGTCGCAGTATTGTCGGATCTGACCTGTGAAGCTGCTTGTTTTCGGAGAAGGTGCGGCAATAGTCGTGGCCTCGGATATACAGGGTGTCAGAAACAACCCGAAAAGCTTGTGGGAGTGTTGCAGTATAGATTGTGCTCAGAAATAATTGTTAAAAAATCCGAGGAGTTCCACCGTTCCCGAGTTAACAGGTATTTAAATTAACACATCGCCATTGGACATTGTTGTTGTTTATTTAATTACCTAGGTTTCGGCCTTTTATGCCATTTTCAAATTACTGAGCTTACGTCATTAACATATATTGCAGGACATCATGTTAATGACATAAACACTCAATCACTTGAAAATGGTATAAAGGGCGAACCCTAGATGGCAATTAAATAAAGAACAGTACAGTCAAAGAGCGGTGTATTCACTTAAAAATTATTGTATGACTGTTGCTCAGCAACATCAAAAACCGGATGAATTAGTATTGAAACTAGTCAATCAGGCGATTGCGAGCGCAAATTAATGCGGCCCGCCAGAGACGGTGTCGTCAAATGTATTCTTCATATCGTTTCCTAAAACCGAACAAGAGAGCGATACAAAAATTGAACCTGAGCCGGTAGTAAGAATCGAAGCTTATCCATGAGCTGCGCAGTCTCGTCCACGATCATCTATGCTGTGAGAACAACTGACACTAATTGTATTTGGAGGGCCGCTTGAATTTGCACGCTCAACTTCCTGACTGACTAACTTAACTGCCATTACTCGGAAACAGCGCGACTTATGGAATTTTTATAACAATTATTTCGCACCACAATCTACACTGCAACACCTTTACGAGCTTTTCAGACTGTTTCTGACCACCCTGAATATTGCAGTGTATCACGCAATAGGCTGATACAGTTGCATGTTATTCAGGTGCTTAATATTTCTGCTGTTGTTATGGTCTTCAGTCAGAAGACTGTTTTGATACAGCTCTCAGCGCTAATCTATCCTGCGCAAGCATCTTTATCTCTGCACAGCTATAGCAATCCCCTTACTGTATTCGGAGCCTGGTCTCCATGATTTTTACCCCTCACATTGCCCTTCATTACTAAACTGACGAGTCCTAGATGCTTCAGAATGTGTCCTGTCAATCGATCCCTTCTTTTCGTCTGGATGTGCCTTAAATTTCGTTTCTCCAATGTAGATCATGCTTCCACACTAGTTACCATATCAAGCCATCCAAATATTCAGTATTATGTTGTAGCACCTCATTTCAAGACTTTCGCTTCTTGTCTGAACTGGTTATCGTTCATGCTTCATTTTCGTAGATAAATATCTGCAGAAAAAGACACCCGTAAGAATTAAATTTGTATTCGATTTTAACAAATTTCTCTTTCTCGCTTTACCTCGACCATAGTCACTTATTTTACTATCCAAATAGTAAAACTTATCAACTAGTTTTAGTTTCTCTCTTCCTAATCAAATTCCCTCAACATCACCTGATTTAATTGGACCGTATTTCACTGCGGTTGTTTCACTTTTGTTGATGTTCGTCTTACAACTGCTATTCAAAGCACTACCAATTGCGTTAAACGGCTCTTCCAACTTCTTTGCTTCACCGTATCTGACAGAATTACAGCCGTCCGCAGTGGCCGAGCGGTTCTAGGCGCTAAGGTCAGGAACCGCGCGACCGCTACAGTCGCAGGTTCGAATCCTGCCTTTGGCATGGATGTGTGTGATGTCATTAGGTTAGCTAGGTTTAAGTAGTTCTAAGTTCTGGGGGACTGATGACCTCAGAAGTTAAGTCCCATTGTGCTGAGAGCCATTTGAACCATTTTTGAACAGAATTACAATGACATCTACAAGGCTTACAGTATTTTGCTTCTCCCCCCCGAAAGTTTAAGCTCCCTTCCAAATGTCTTTATTTCCTCCACATCTTCCACAGAATCCAGATTGAGTAACGTCGGCCGTAGGCTACAATTGTATCTAACTTCTTTCTCAACCACTGCTTTCGTTTCATATCCTTCGACTCTTGTGAGTGCAGCCTTGTTCCTGTACAAGATGTGACTGATCTTTCCGTCGTTATATTTTATCCCTGCTACTTTCAAAATTTCAAGGAGTGTATTCCAATCAATATCGTCAGAAACTTTCACTAAATCTGCAAATGCTACAAAAGTATTTTTGCCTTACTTTGACCTATTTTCTAAGATACTTCACTGAGTCTGCGTTGCTCCTTCTGTCCCTATATCTCTCCAGAATCGAAATTAATCTGCCTCGAGGTCGGCTTCTGTCAGTTTTTCCATTTTTCTGTAAATAATTGGTGTCAGAATTTTGCTGCCATGACTTATTACTATTGTTTGGTAGTATTCGCACTTATCAGAACATGCCGCTTTTTGGCATTAGAATTAATTCATTCTGCTTGGAGGCTGATGGTATTTCGCCGGTCCCACATATTTTGCACATCATATGGAATATTTTTATCGTGGCTGGCTTGTCCAAGGATCTCAACAGTTCTGAGGGACTGTCGTCTTCAAGAGGATCCTTGTTGCGACTTAATATCAGCATAAATAAGTAACACCTTTACTGTTACTTGTTCTGAGTGTTGGGAAGATGAAACGGCAGTTAAACTTTGAATAGATTACGCAGCCAAGTTTTATTAGTGATAACCAATTAAACGCCTAATGACTCTGTCAGTTACATGACAGGTGACCACACAAGAAATGCCTTATGGGTGAATTTCCCTCAATACGGATCTCTACAGGCTCGGTGAAAATCTGAAATGATGATCCGATACAATGAATATCGTCCACTAAATCGTGGAAATGTAAGTGGTAACCTTCCTTCAGTGCTTTCGTGAAGATGCTTTTAACGTTTGACTACCTTAACAACAAGACTAGACATTAGTTGATGGGTTACTGAATTGTGTCGCTTCGACGTCCAGCCAATGAGGTGATCTTTGGTCTCAGGATGAAGATGACACTGTTCTAATGTTTCATAAGACGGTTAAAGTCTACTTTATTGTCCTGTCGACGACTAGTTCATTAGATTTTGTGATGTTTGAAGAAATACTTCAGAGGGAAGATAGCATTTAAAAATTATTATTTCTAAGTGATGACCGGTTTCAACACTATTTGAAATAATCTCATCTTCGGACGTCCTTTTCTTTCAAAATTATGCCATATATTTCGGCAGTTTTCAAAATTTAAACAGTTTATAAATGCAAGTCCTACCAACAGGTTTAAATTTTCAACACTGTCGAAATATATGGCATAATTTTAAAACAGGGAATTTCGAAGATGGCAGTAAAGTACAGTTGAAACGAATCACCAATTCAATATAAATATTTAAATTCGATCTTGGCTCTGAAGTATTTTTTGAAATATTAAGGGCTGTGTCCTTTTAGACGGAACCTATCTGACATTTCCCTTAAGCTATTTAGGGACACCACGGAAATCTAAATGCGAATGCTTGGACGGGGCGTTGAAACACAGTGAACCCGATTGCGCCTTAGTATTGTGCCATTTCTTTCGGGTTGTTTCTGTTACAGTATGGGTTCTCGTAGCATGTTTGAGCAACTAATAATTTCAGATACATGCTGTGAATTTAATCGTTTCTTCAAATCAGTACAGCTCATAAATGGGCAAAATTTGATTATCTTCTTCTGACTCGTCCCCGGTCAAATATTTCAGAAGAATCGACATGCGCTCTGCAGTAATCGTATGAAAAGATTACATCTGTGAAAGCTAGAATTGGATTCTGTATATTAAATACTTGCAATATCTGTGCGAAAGTTGCCGTTTGGTTTGTAAGTGAAACTGCTCTGTAAACGTTAGCCAACAAATATTTCTCAGTGTCAGAAGTAAAGTAACCAAACTCAAGACAAAATGCGTACACGGAAATTATTATCGTAAAATTGAATATTCTATACTTTGACAAATTTTTGGTCGTTTCATAAACGTTAGTGCCCGATTTTTATTTTTCATTTACTTTTCCAGAATAATATAAACGAAGGGTATGACCGTGTAGGGGAGTGACTATGGGAGCAAAACAGTGTTGAAAAGCTGTTAAGTAAAGATCTACATTTAATGGGGAAATCTCCTTCTGAAATGGATTTGGCGACTGTGTCCTACACACGCTTCCTGTTTACATGAATCCACGAAACCAACGTGCAAATAGTCCCATAACAAGATAAATCGGCGAAAAGTCTCAAATACCTTATTTCACGTCTCCACGATATAACACTTTTGGAATTTTTTCAGTCTCTCGTTTAGTTAAATTTGTCAAATGGTATCTTATACAGCTATATAACATATGTGTTCTTCCAAAAAAGAGGGAAAAAAAAGGACGGGGAAAAAGAACAGCAAATTCAAATTAGTCATAATAGGTGAACACCTCATCTGAACATGTTGACTGTCTTACTGAGATGAGATTTCGCACATCCGAACGCACATACCTTTCTACCACAAAATCTGCCGAAAGTTATCTGATTTGTTTTATCGTGCCTGGCAAAAGCGATCTAATGTAATATCATTGTTTGTGTATTTAACCGACGGATTTGCCCATGAGGCGGAAAAAAGAGAAGGTTTCTCCTCTCTCGAGCTCTTTTTTCCATTTAGTTGGCGTTATTACGTTATAAGAATTTACTGATGGCCTGTCAGTGTTGAACACTTTGCCGAGGCATTATGCAAAACACAGTCGTCAGCAAATGCATCAGAGAACCGATACACCTCATCCTCTAGTGGCGAACATGGTAGTTGCGCAACGCAATACCCTGGAAGTACGAGGCCACGTAGGCGGAAGGGGCTTGTACATGCCTGCCTCGTGTACGATAGGGTTGCCCGATGACCCTGAGCTTGCCTACTGCTCACTGCAGCATCGGGAGGTGCCATTACGTAAAGGCCGGCGCCTAGCGAGGCTTCGGTGCAAGTGCTGATGCGGTTGGTGCAGTTCCGGTGACACGAGACAAGGCGAGTGTCCAACGAGCCTTCCACCAGCTGCATGTCCGGGAACGTGTCTCCGCTGGATTTGTTTTGGGGAGGAGCCGACTTCGAAAACCTTTGCTCTCCATCTGGATTTAGGTGCTCCGATAATTCTGAAGCCTCTCCAAAAACCCAATTCTTCCCTTTCGAAACAAAGCCATCAACGCTTCCAACCTACTGGTGCAACTTAGCGTACAGTGTGTTCGCTTACGAGACAGGGTGGTTCATTAGACGCTTATCAAATTCTGGCGGCAGATTAACGACAGTTGGTGTGGTACACCGTCCAGACTGAGTGTAGCTTTTAGGCGGTTTTCCACTCCCCTTCAGGTAAATTCTGGTTTGGTTCTGAATCTCCACATTATAAAATACCATACACAAACAAAATATGAGTGGCTTTCAGAATGTAACGCAACAGATTCTTTTCTGGAGGCATCTTGTTTTTATTCAGAATCAGCACACCACACTTTCCCACTGTTTTGGCTATAATACCCTATATTCTACATAATCTCGGTTCAATACCGCGACCTCACGCCACCTTACTGGGAGGTCCCGTATGTCCGCATGGTACCACTCTATTGGTCGATGTCAGAGCCAACGTCTTGCTACGTGAATAACCTGCACATAATACACGTACTGCTTCCAGCGGAGTGGATCCTTCATTGAGCCAAACAGATGGAAGGCAGAAGGTGTGTGAACCGGACTGTAGAGCGGATGGGGAAGAACAGTCCAATGAAGTTTTATGAGCTCGTCGCAGGTGTGCAGACTCTGTTGCGCCTTGCGTTGTCATGGAGAAAGAGAAGTTCGTTTGCATTTTTGTGGCGGCGAGCACGCTGAGTTCGTTACTTCAGTTTACCGATGGCAGGAGTTGCTTGTTGCACCATGATGGAAGACATCTAATAACCTCTTCAGATCCCAGAAAACCGTAGCCATGACTTTACCGGATGGCGGTGCGGATTTTAACATTTTTTTCGGAGGGGAGGTAGTGTGGCGCCAAGTCCATGGATTGCCGTTTTGTTTACGAGTCGAAGCGATGAATGACGTGTTGAAGAGCTAGATGTTTTATTGTGATCCGTCGGTCACCTCGAATGAGAGTGTCCGCACGTTCCATCATCGCAGATGTGTGTGGCTGACCGACACGGGCCAGATCGCACAGTTTTCAGATGTGTGAGAATTCCTAAGGGACCAAACTGCTGAGGTCATCGGTCTGTAGTCTTCCACATTACTTAAACTAACTTATGCTAAGAGCAACACATACACTGATGCCCGAGATATGACTCGAACCTCCGGCGGGAGCGGCCGCGCAGTCCGTGACTAGGCGCCTCAAACCGCGCGGCCACTCCGCGCGACGCAGAGCTTTTCGCCACCTTGTTGCGATGATGACAGACTACTCGCTCAACGACTCGTCGAGCTTTTGTTCACTGCCAGGTGTCTTTAAACATTCTACAAATGGCTATGAATGTCTTGGATGCTCTGGTTTCCCACCTAAAGAAACTCAGTGACTGTTCCCTGTTTGGAACGCACATCCGTCACAGACACTATTTTGAAAGCTACCGGAACGTCATGAAACTATAGGAGCTGGAGCTGGAATTATCCACGCCTCCTCATTTTTTCAACTGAAGTTGGTGGAGAGTGAATAAGTGTTGCATTGCTTATTGAAGGCCCCTTGTACAACAAACGAAATAACTTTTACACGTTTCACAGGTATATGCAAACATGACTTCCCTCCGTTAGGTTATTTCACGATTGTGGTGACAGGATTAGCGTACGGCAGCAAGAGTTAAAATCATACGAATTTTCCAAATCACGAAAAGAGCAGGTCTTTGACGACGGATAAAATCTATAAACCAGTGAATGTCGTAGTCGGTTCCTACTCATGGATCAACCAATTTCCGATTTGTGTGTCGACGTCTACGGGACGTTAAACCATCACTCTCCCCATTCTTTTTGTCATACGTGTTTCATGAACGCTACTTCGGAAGAGTAGTGACTGTAAGTACGAATGGTACAGTTTTCCAGCCACTACAACTGTAACTGCTCGATGGGGTTTCTGAGTTTTGTAAATAATGCGCAAGAAGTTTAATAATCAGGCATCCAATGTTAAGGTAGTTTACTCCTGAGGGGAAAGCAAGTATTTTGACAAAATTCAAGAACTTACTGAGTTAGTTTTTCCTTTCTTCACCTAAATCCTTACGGAGATTTCTGGCAGTGTTCCTTAGTATTTTTTACATTCTGCCGGCCAGGGTGGCCGAGCGGTTCTAGGCGCTACAGTCTGGAACCGCGCGACCGCTGCGGCCGCAGGTTCGAATCCTGCCTCGAGCATGGCTGTGTGTGTTGTACTTAGGTTAGTTAGGTTTAAGTAGTTCTAAGTTCTAGGGGAGATGACCTCCTCCTGTTGGTTGGCGGCCGCAGCCGCGAAGACATTGAACCAAAGATAGCGACAGCACTAGACAAACTCCAACAGTGGTGCCACGCGACTAAAATGACGATATCGCCCAGCAAATCTACTTACCTCCTGCTAAAAGGACATCTCATTAGAAATCCGAGTGTCAGAATAGACGGTTCACCAGTTCTTAGACGACGCGAGACACGCTACCTAGGAGTCATCATTGATGAGAGGTGGAGTTTCGGCAAGCACATTGATACCGTCACCCAGAGAGCCCTTCAGATACTAAACAATCTCATCTCAATAGGTCATAAAAGATTCCACCTTCCTTCACACTTAATCAGACTATATCACAACAGCATCCTAACTTCAGTCGTGGGTTACGGCTCGGGAGTCTGGGTGCACAGGCTCACGAGGGTAGTGCCCGCCATGGCAGTGAGAAGGGTCCAGAGAAGCATGCTACTAAGAGCTGTGGGTGCCTACAGAACATCTCCAGGGGGGCCCTATTAGTCATATTGGGGCTCTGCCCTCTGGACATCAAGATAAGGGAACAGGCGGCCTGGTACTGGGCCAAAAGGGATAATTACGAAAAGATTGTAGATATTATGGGTATCAGATTGGGGGACAAAAGAGAAATAAGGATAAGAGGGGAGGAACTCTGGCAGGAGACCTGGGCTGTAGAAGAGGCTGGACGACGAACCTTCCAGTTTCTACCTGATGTGAGGGAACGCCTGGGAATGAAGTACTTCGAGCCTACACGAGGTCTGATTCACTTTCTCACTGGCCATGGACCCTACCCGACGTACTTATGTCGATTTGGGAAAAGGGCAACACCAGCGTGCGACTGTGGCGATCCGGAGGGTACACCCGAACATGTTGTTTACGAATGCCCTCTCTTCAATGATGTCGCAAACACACTACGAGACAGACTTCCTAACCATGACACGTATCAACTGCTTAGACGTGAGGAAAGCTTTCAGACACTAAACACCTTGGCAAACGAGGTATCTCGAAAAGTTTTAACTGAATATTTAAGAGAGATACAGTAAGAACAAGGAAATAATTATTACCGATTGTGACCAAGAGCCCTGGTCCCATACCGCCTGTGCGTGGACTGGCCAACTTCACCCGAGTTGGAATCCGCCATGTACAGGACTAGGGGGAGTAGGGACCAACCACCGACTATGACACACCGAATATGACGTAGGATAAGTTAGTTTGTAGGACTTAGTTATAGGAAATTAGAATAGGTACTGCAGCGATTTATAACGTCGAGGCCTGCCCAGTGCCAGGGGCATGTTCTTCGGGGTTAGCTCGAAGAACAAGGCATATTAAGTAGGTTTATATTCTTACTGGCACACATGTGACGCTCCAGAAAATACATAAATTCAATTAGTTATAGGAATTAGATATAAACAGTAGATATAGATATTAAATGCCCATTGTTGTTAGTGTAACTGTAGCTCACTATTAAATTAAAAGCTAGCTGCACAATTCAATATAAATATATAACTGTTAGGACCCACTAATGAGCTTAAGGTAGTGGGTCAATTTGTATAATTATAATGGTTATCAATAAAGATTTTTTTTAAAAAAAAAAAAAAAGTTCTAGGGGACTGATAACCTCAGAAGTTAAGTCCCATAGTGCTCAGAGCCATTTGAACCATTTTTTACACTCTTAGGTTTTCGGGCAAGACGCAGGTATTAAGGGTGTTTCACAATTGCCATTATAAGCTTCTGCGGCTTGTAGCAAGAAGCTAGTAAATAAGGTTTCGAAACACATAATTCTTTATTTAAATGTCTTGACCGTGCAGTTTCTTTGAACAAAATTACCAGTCTCGTCTAAGCAACAGCCATCTTCAGAATTTGTCATTCTGCTGCACAGCAACAGGTCATAATCATGTAAGAATGACTTGAATTCGTCAATGCAGGACATAGCCTCATAAGGCATTAGACGCGAGTGCGTAGCGCACCTGGGAATATCGTCGAATATGGTCGTTTTGGTGGTTTGCGTGTAATGGAGTGGGGAGGCATAATGCTGGGTAGACGTACTGAACCCCAAGTCATTGAACACGATACACTCACAGGTCAACGCTGTTGTGACTCTGTACGTCTTCTCAGAGGTGCAGTCACCTTATGGATGACAGTGAGCGACCGCATCGAACTGCACAGACGGAGGAATTTTTGGAACGAGAGCATATTCGGCGATTAGACCAGCCTGAACTTTTCCTCCTATTTAAATTCCATCGAGCGCGTGTGCGCTGTGTTGGGGAGACGTATTGGAGCATTTGGACACACACCGACGACCGTCCAGCAATCGTCAGCAGCGAGCGCGGAAGAATGGAACGCTCTACCACAGTAACTCTTTACCAACCTTATGACCAGGATGAGTGTGTCGTGCGCATATGGTATCATTGCTGGTATCAGCTGTATTTGTCTCCGGCGTGTTGCTACGAGACAGAAGACGCTGGGCCTTGAGAGTGCTCGCGTGAGCAGCTGCGACTGGGATGTAAGCATTTTGGACCGAAATTGCTGGAAAGTGGCACCGTCGCCTGTGGAGTGTTTTCGGCGCCTTCACGCCAGTGGGGAATTTAACTGTCAGCTACTCGACCATTAGAAGAAGCAATTCTGGCTGGGAGAACAGTTGGATGCCCCTGTTGCGAACCATACTGAGGTACTTTGATAACGGATGTTAAATTAGTGTATCCTGGTTCCTTTCACGCCTTCTTGATATTTGCGTCTTTTGCTTCGGACCAAAGACGCTCGTTGGTGTTACTCTCGTAATGCACGCTTTCGCTATTTGTCGCGAATGTCCATCAAGGTACTGGACGGCGTGGGCAGCTTGCAGTGTCATTAAGACACTTCCTTAACTCCGTAAATCCCTCGCAGTGATTTCTTCAAAAATGTTACGCTTGCGAGTCCTCTTTAACGTGTTGGTGTTTTATTGCCTTTTATTTAGTGCTTTAAGTTTTAACGAAAGTAGCGTAAAGTTGTCAGTTTCTTCTCGTACTGGATTTTCATTTAAATACTACTTGGCCCTCAATGCTGGTCCAGTTGATTTTATGTTCTGGCCTACAGGAGCTCATGTGTTGGCTTATATATAAGTTGAGTTGAAGACATAGTTGCTGAACAGTTCAAAGAAAACTTGAGTCTCATTTCAAATAAGTACCCCGCTCATACAATTATAGTCGGTGGTGACTTCAATCTACTCTCGATATGCTGGAAAAATTATACGTCTAAACCAGGCGCCAGGCATAAAACATCATCCGAAATTGTACTGAATGCTTTCTCAGAAAACTATTTTGAACAGTTAGTTCATGAGCCCACTCGAAGCGTAAATGGTTGCGAAAGCATACTTGACCTTTTTAGCAACAAATAATCCTGGACAAATAGTGAGTGCTGTGACGAATACAGGAATTAGCGACCACAAGCCAGTTGCTGCTAGGCTGAATACCGTAACACCTACAACCATCAAAAAGAAACGCAGAATATATCTATTTAAAAAAGGTGATAAAAATGCTCTTAACGCCTTTTTAAGAGGCAACTTCACTCCTTCCTATCTGGTCATGTAAATGTAGAAAAGTTGTGGAATGTTTTCAAAGAGATAGTATCAACAGCAATTCAGACATATATACCACATAAATTAATAAGTGATGGTACTGATCCCCCATGGTACACAAAACGGGTCAGAACGTTGTTGCAGAATCAACGAAAAAAGCATACCAAATTTAAAAGAACGCAAAATCTCCAAGATTGACAAAGTTTTACAGAAGTTCGAAATATGGCGCGTACTTCAATGCGAGATGCTTTTAATAATTTCCACAACGAAATTCTGTCTCGAAATCTGGCAGAAAACCCAAAGAGCTTCTGGTCATACATAAAGCACACCAGTGGCAAGACACAATCAATACCTTCACTGCGCGATAACAACGGTGAAGTCACTGATGACAGTGTCACTAAAGCAGAATTATTAAACACGGTTTTCCGAAACACCTTCACCAAAGAAGACGAAGTAAATATTCCTGAATTCCAATCAAGAACAACTGCCAAGATGAGAAACATAGAAATAGATATCCTCGGTGTAACAAAGCAGCTTAAATCACTTAATAAAGGCAAGGCCCCGGTCCAGATTGTATACCAGTCAGGTCCTCTCAGAGTATGCTGATAAAATAGCTCCATATTTATCAATTATATACAACCACTCGCTCACAGAAAGGTACGTACCTAAAGACTGGAAAATTGCTCAAGTCACACCAATACCCAAAAAGGGACATAGGAGTAATCCGCTGAATTACAGGCCTATATCACTAACGTCGATTTTCAGTAGGGTTTTAGAACATACACTGTATTCGAACATTATCAGGTACCTCGAAGAAAACGATTTATTGACATATATTCAGCACGGATTCAGAAAATGTAGAAAATATCGTTCTTGTGAAACACAACTAGCTCTTTATACTCATGAAGTAATAAGTGCTATCGACAGTGGATGTCAAATTGATTCCATATTTTTAGATTTCCAGAAGGCTTTCGACACCGTTCCTCACAAGCGTCTTCTAATCAAACTGCGTGCCTCAGTTGTGCGACTGGATTCATGATTTCCTGTCAGAAAGTTCTCAGTCCGTAGTAATAGACGGAAAGTCATCGAGTAAGAAAAGTAATATCCGGCGTTCCCCAAGAAAGTGTTATAGGCCCTCTATTGTTTCTGATCTATATTAGCGAGATAGGAGACAATGCGAGTAGCCGTCTTAGATTGTTTGCAGATGATGCTGTCATTTAGCATCTTGTAAAGTCATCAGATGATTAAAACGACTTGCAAAATGATTTAGATAAGATATCTGTATGGTGCGAAAAGTGGCAGTTGACCCTGAATAAAGAAAAGTGCGAAGTTATTCACATGAGTACTAAAAGAAATCAGCTAAATTTCGATTACGCGATAAGTCACACGAAACTGAGGACTGTAAATTCCACTAAATACTTAGGGATTACAATTACAAATAACCTAAATTGGATCGATCATGTAGATAATATTGTAGGTAGAGCAAACCAAAGACTGCGATTCATTGGCCAAACACTTGGAAGGTGCAACAGGTCTACCAAAGAGACTGCTTACACTACGCTTGTACGTCCTATTCTGGAGTACTGCTGTGCGGTGTGGAATCCGCATCAGATTGGCCTGACGGATGAAATCAAAAAATTACAAAGAATGGCATCTTGTTTTGTATTATCGCGAAATAGGGGAGATAGTTTCACAGACATGATACGTGAATTAGAGTGGCAATCATTAAAACAAAGGCGGCTTTCGTTGCGACGGGATCATCTCATGAAATTTCAATCACCAGTTTTCTCCTCCGATTGCGAAAACATTCTGTTGGCACCCACCTACATAAGGAGAAATGATCATCACGATAAAATAAGAGAAATCAGGGCGCGCACGGAAAAACTTAAGTGCTTGTTTTTCTCGCGTGCCGTTCGAGAGCGGAACGGTAGAGAGAGAGCTTGAAGGTGGTTCATTGAACCCTCTGCCAGTAACTTTATTGTGAATAGCAGAGTAATCACGTAGATTGAGATGTAGATGAGTAATGTTTAATCCTGTTTATATGGGTATTTTTCAAATTAGCAGTTACTGAAATAATTGTTTATCAATGACTTCACAGTGAGGTCTACCAAACTATATTCAAGTACGACTGAAAAAAGACATCCAGTATAGATCAGGAGACTGGCCAGCTGAGTATCTTAAATCGTTATTACTTGCCACTTTTTTTTACCTATGCCTCTGTCTGTTAATTATTTTCGTTCATTTTTGCCTGCTCCCTACTGGGATTTACCCACTGTGGCTCTGAGCACTATGGGACTCAACTTCTGAGGTCATTAGTCCCCTAGAACTTAGAACTAGTTAAACCTAACTAACCTAAGGACATCATATACATCCATGCCCGAGGCAGGATTCGAACCTGCTGCCGTAGCGGTCTCGCGGTTCCAGACTGCAGCGCCTAGAACCGCACGGCCACTGCGGCTGGCTACCCACTGTGCCTGTCTATTTGAGTGGCTACTGCCGTTCTTTGCTATCCCTGAAGTTAAGCCTTGGTCTCGCCAGGAATATTTCAGTTATGCAGTTTCTATGCGGTTTGTTTTAAAGAGTATCTTTAAAGGTTTTAGTAAGTCTAGGAAACACGCCTAATAGTGTCCTTTAGGATATGTTCAGTCTAATGCTTTAGGTACTATTTTATAGTTATTTATGGACTTCATGCTTTTCACCAGATTCCAGAGAAGCCCTGCAGTACCTTCACCCATTGCAAATTTTGTGTACATTGCCGCCGGTCATTGATTCAGTACGTATCTTGCTTTTAAAGTATTGTCTTTGCGAAACACTAAAGCAACTAAAGTGCTAACGATTCGATCGACTTGCTGCGGTCCTCTTTACGGCAGCAAACATCGACAGTTTAGTTGCTTTAGTGTTTCACAATACGCAGCCTAACACCCAAAATCATTTTATCCAAAATGACATTGGCCGTGGGAGCCTACGAACGTATAAACCTCCTTGTCAATAAAATTTTAAAATTTGTCCAGGCTATAGTTCTAGTATTTATGTTCTTAATTTGTAATTGATCTTGAAATTCCCACTACTACATTTTATTTCACTTGAATTTTTAGTTACCTAAATTGTACATATTTATAGATATATACATATATACTGAACCGGGTGAAAGTGCAGATATTTCTACTGGTGACTGTGGAAGGTGTACTGAATAGCACTACATCAGTATCTGCGTCATTTGCAGACTAATAGTTATAGCTATTACAAGATATAAGTTTTTAGGTTGGTTAGTTCCTCCAAGCACACGTGACAAGAGCAAGCCATTGATGTTTATTTCCCCCAGGACAGCAGGTCAGCTATGGAAGTGTGAACGCATGGACGCGAAACGAATAATTCTACATACAGGCATAGTCCACTTAACGGTGCAGCACGACCTTACGACCTGATCGTAAGGTTTTTTTACGTCTTTGTGGGAAAACTGTACGAGGTAGAGAAAAACCAACAAACGCACCTGTGTGTGTAGTTATTAAGGTACAACATATAAAAACATGCTTTTATACCTGTTACGCCCGGTCTATATATTTTTTGTTTAAGTAAAGGAGCGCCGCTTAGAGGCGACGTTTAGCAGAGGTTCCGCCTTTTGCTCGACCACTGTGCCGTAAATCTCAACATAATTGCTAAAGGATTCCTTACATTGTAGGGAAATTTCAGCCAAATCGTTAAGAGCCTTCACCGAGTGTGAATTTGTTTACGTGGTTACTGACCATTAATTCACTTAGCCTGTAAAAGTTCCTACTTATTTGAGTAATACAGAAGTTCATTGTCAGAAAAATTTTTAGCGATCTTTTTGCACTGCTCCTACTTGTACCTTTTGTTTTGTTTTGTTTACACATGAAAAAAACCTTTAATTGGGACTTAAGACAATTTTTCAATTGCTGAGTTCGTCATTTGTTTCCCTTTCTGACTGTGAACAAAGCCACAAAGCGATTAATTATTTAGAAGCAATTTGATGCTTTACTTGTCACTACAACAGTTAAAAACTTTAAGTTTAGGTGTGCAGGCACTTGTTATTTGCCTTTAAGCCATATTATGGATTATTCTTGAACTTTGTTCATTGCTACTTGCAGTTCTAGTCTTTCTCTTCCTACCTATACATTTTTTTTCGTTTCTTGTCTTTCCATTATTGGTTTATTTTTCTTATTGTTAAGATTTTGATTTTTTTAACAATGGCGTTTAAAATATACTTTGTTGAATGGTCCCAGTAGCCTTCCCCTCCCCAAACTACTCCCTACCGGCTCAAAGAGAGAACGTTTCAGAGCATATGACGCTATCCGTGGTGACCACCCTATAAAGAACCTTGTCCTGCCTTTGTAATGTCCAGGGCACCATCAAGAATCACGAAGACTTAAGTTTAGTTCTTGCCTTTGAATAAAAGTGCCCTTTCTGTTCGTATTATTGCGTATTTCTGTCGGTTACCTTCTGTACTATCCTGTAGCAATTCTTTCTGTGTACAGTCGAAGTTTCATAGTGCTATGTTACTTGGCAGTGACACATCTTGCAGAAGTTACTTTCGTCCTTAACCGTTGCACACCAGCGTATTTCATCCACCTTATGGTAGACAACCCGAATTAATCATCCGCACCTTTATTGGATGATGTACAGTCTCTTAAGTAAGACTGTGGTCGCGTTAATGGATAGAAAAATGTATTTGACGTGAATATAAAATGAATACATGCATCATATACGAAAAAAAGAAAAAACCAATAACAATTAATAATACTTCTAAGAAGTTTTAAAAATGTTGCAACCCTGCCAGCAATTGTGATAAATTAATAAGCCTTATTCTGGCATTATTAGTTCATTTTATGCTTCTGAAGAAGGCTAGAGTGCTCTAGCTGAAACCTGGATATAGACCAGTAACATTTCGCAGCTGAGGCGGATTTTGACATATTAATAATACTTCTAGTCGCAAGCTGTTTCGATAATTACTTGGCATCTCCGAGGCATGTTTGAAACTATGTTTTCCGCACCTTCAACTGAAACAGACCGTGAGATGTGTCGAATTTGCGTTGACAGCTTTTTCAGAGTGAAGACCTTTGTTCCTTGTAACTTCTTTTTGATGTAAGACCATACATTTTCAATAGGATTGGCGTCAGACGACTGTAAGGGCCAATCAAGTACCTGTACAACTTTCTCCTTTTTTCTAGTCTCTGGAGAGACTGCTGTGGCTCTTCAGATCATTTCATTGTCCTTCATTTTTGTCGATGAACCAACGTTTGGCAGTCGATATGAAACATCTTTGATAAACGTTGCACTCATGTCCCTGCTTTTGTGTCTCGGTCAAGAATTCAAAGTAAATTAATGCCTTATGGATATTGCGTGAAAGACAGAGATTTCCTCTGTGAAAGAATCTTTTACCATTTGTTTGTAACACCGACCACGCTCTCACTAAAAAGACTGTAAACTGGGTTGCCTGTCTTACAGTGCATGAAATGTTATGTGGGACAATTCTATTTTGTACACCTTGTACATGATACGCGCAGATTATAAATCCAAATATAGTTGTAGAAATACGGCAGGGCCCGTTACTTCACAGCTTCTCCAATTGAGAAGAGCAGAGTCAGCGAAAGAAGATTGTCGACAGCTTGCAGTGCTGTTCACAGTTTTCAACTGTGATGCGCAAACGGCTGCAGGCGAAACGAGTTCCGACAACACTTATGCACTGCATACAACTGTACAATATAACGTCAGGTGATTGGCTGAGGTACGTGCACGAATCAACCACACCAGTCCCATCTTTCGACGACTCCATTATAGTGCTACATGTCTAATGACACGCCTGTTGATGAACAGAAGGTTAAACAACCGTTCTTACCTATCACGTATTGGTTCACATTTTCAAGAACGTTACCCAGTTTCCACAGGTACAACTGCAGCGAGTGTTTTCAAGAAAGATAGATGTAAATCGCGCATCGTGTCGGGCTTTGATCTCAGACAATATGTTTCCGTTAGCTGTAGTACTCTTGAAGGACATCTGAGTGAGACCTAATCCTCTGACGCTAACACCCCAATGCTGTTATTCGTTTAATCGTTGCAGAATTTCACTAGGATGAAGGTAGTCACAATTGGAAGTTAGGTCCCGCAACAGGTCTAGATACTGATTCGGCACTATAGACAATTATAATAATCCTTTCCATTTACCTAAATTGTTTACGACCGTCGAAAATAATATCGTTTCATAGGCATTTTGTGGACGTCTAGGTGCGGGAATCTATTTCTTTGTTTAGTATTTATACTCCTAACTTGGTGCTGATAAACCATAAGGCAGTTCAGCTCTGCATACGAGGTCTGTGTTATGTGCGTAGAAGAATAGAAGGGTGGTAGGAATCGATGATGAGATCATTAGAAACGGAGCACAAGCTCGAATCGCAAGCTCGGATTGTAAAAGGAGACGGAAGGAAGTCGATAGCGTTATTTTCTATAGAGGTTAACTTCCAATACCCCAGTGGCTAAATATAGCCAATGGACATGACGTCGTTTCGTTCATATTGCATTTGAAAAGCAGACATTGTTTCTTTCAAACAGTATATGAAATTGCCTGTAGCTACTGACACTGATATGGAAGAAACAAATAATCAACTTAAGTCATTGTTTAATATATCCTTGGTGTCCTATATAACTTCAGACTGTGGGTCACCTGCGTGAAACGGTGATGAATGGTTGACAGGTAAATCGAGCTAAATTTTATCGTTGAGCAAATACAATTACACAATGAATCGAAAAATACAACAGTTAATGATTTGTGTGTGCTTCCACTTCCAGCAGTTTTCAGACAGAGGGAACCCAATGCAAAGGAAGAAAAAGTGGTAGATTCATGTCAAGTACTGTCCTGAAGATTCGTATAAGCGAATGTAATGATACACTTAAGTGGCGAAGAAACTGTTACTGGCATGCGTGTCGTAATACAGAGGTATGTAAAGAGACAGAATACGGCACTGTGGTCGGCAACGCCTATATAAGACAAGTGCCTGGAGCAGTTGTTAGATTGGTTACTGCTGCTACAATGGCAGGTTATCAAGAGTTAAGTGAGTTTGAACGTCGTCTCATGGTTGGCGTACGAGCGATGGGACACAGCATCGTCGAGGTATCGATGAAGTGGGTATTTTCCCGCAGAACCACTTCACAAGTGTACCGTGAATATCAGGAATCTGGTAAAATATGAAATCTCCGACATCGCTGCTGCCAGAAAAAGATCCTGCAAGAACGGGACCAACGATGACTGAAAAGAGTCGTGCAACGTGACAGAAGTGCAACCCCTCCCCAAATTGTTAATGATTTCAATGCTGGGCCATCAATAATTGTCAGCGTGCGAACCATTCAGTGAAACATCATCGCTCTGGGCTTTCGGAGCCGAAGGCTCACTCGTGTACACTTGATGGCTCCACGACACAAAGATTTACGCCTCGCCTGGGCCCGACAACACCAACATTGGGTTGCTGATGACTGTAAACATGTTGCCTGGTCGGACGAGTCTCGTTTCAAATTGTATGGAACGAATGGGCATTTACGAGTATGGAGACAATCTCATGAATCCATGGACCCTGCATGTCGGCAGGGGACTGTCCAAGATGGTGGAGGCTCTGCAATGATGTGGGGTGTGTGCAGCTGGAGTGATATGGGGTCCTGCTTCATCTAGATACGACTCTGTCAAGTGACACGTACGTAAGCATGCAATCTGATCACCTGCATCGATTCATGTCCATTGGGAATTCCGACAGACTTGGGCAATTGCAGCAGGACAATGCGACACTTCGCACGTCCAGCATTGCTACAGACGGTTCCAGGAACACTTCTCTGAGTTTAGACACTTCTGCTGGCTGCCAAGCTCCCTAGACATGAGAATTATTGAGCATATCTGGGATGCCTTGCAACGTGCTGTTCGGAAGAGATCTCCAGCCCCCTCCTACTCTTACTGATTCATGGACAGCCGTGCAGGATTCATGGTGTCACTTCCCTCCAGCACTACTTCATACTTTAGGCGAGTCCATGTCAAGTCATGTTGCGGCACTTCTGCGTGCTCGTGGGGGACCTAACGATATTAGGCAAGTGTACCAGTTTCTTTAGCTCTTCAGTGTATATGGCTGCAGTATTTAACCTTCTTTTATTATGAAGTACACTGCTGCTTTTTGTAAGTGAAATTATTATAATTTTAGTAGTACTGCTAGCCTTTTCCCTGTGGCTTCACTTTCGTGTGCGTTCGACACATATATAGCACACATTTCCTTCTCTTCCCCCTTTCTGTGCTCATCTCTTCCTCCCTCCGTCTCTCTGTACACCTCATAGTCCCGTCTCTCCCTATCCATCTTCTCCTCCCCTCTTCCCACCCATCACCTCTTCCATCCCCTCTCCCTCTCTATCCCTTACACTCCTCACTCTCAACACATCGTCCTCTCCCTCCCTCTCTCCATATCCTCCTCCCCTCTCCCTGTCCATCTCCTCCTTCCCACTCTTTCTGTACATGTCAGCCTCCCCATCCCCTATCTCTGCCCATCTCCCCTTCTTCACTCTCTCACCATCTCTCCTCCACCTCTCTCTGAACACCTTCTTCTCCATATCTCTCTGTCCATCTCTTCCTCCCAACTCTATCTGTCTGTCAGCCTCTCCACTTCCCTTCTGTCTGGTCACATCCTCCTCCATTCACTCTCTTTACATTGCCTACAACCCCTTTCGGTCTATCTCCTACTCTCCTCTTTCTCTGTACACCTCACACTCCCATCACTCAACATCCAGCTCTTCTCCTTTCTCTGCTAAAGCTGTGCCCTGTTGAATGTACAGACCTTTCAAGGCATACTGATACTACCTGCAGAGCCCATTTGTCATGCAAGGCAATCTACATGTCAGGGGTAAAAAAATTTGCCTGTGCCTCGACTACCATGAAAGTTAAGATATTCTGAGTTGAACAGTACTGACTCTCATATAGCAAGCAGTACTGGCACCAAGTTTGGTTAAAATCGACCCACTCTATTTTATACAAGATCAAGTCATTAGTGTTTTGATATTGTTGTCTATAGTGGGTAAGACAGCCTAGAGCGACTCCCCAAATATATCCAAAATGAATAAATATGGCGAGTTGCTATTTTCAGTAATATATGGGCGACAACGTAGCTAACTTTGGGATGTGCACAAGTAATTTTTTGCTTCTATAGACATTCCATCATGGCACCGACTTTAAAAAAATGGATCTATATGCCTTTGCTCTGATATTAGAAAGATCTTTCAAAGACTTCAACAACATGACATGTGTGGAACTTGAACAAATAGTAACAACATAAGTGCGCTGCATAACCCTGCTCCATTGTCAACAGTAGAAATCAACAAATATCTGGTCTGCTATACCAAATGAAAACAAATCCGTAACTCAGGAAAATTTCGTGTGTTTACTGTTACTACTGTCGTATCTGCTGCCTGAAATATTGATCTTGAACACCGATACAACCTGCAAAACAGATTCCGGAGATAATACTGCATTTTAAATTTAATTTAGACTTGTCGCAGACCCATCCCTTACTGTAGGGCATAGCACGTGAACGGGAGTCACTTCCTTGTAGACTTATAGTTTTAATTTTCAGACAGATAAAGTTCCAAGTTCATTCTGGTCAGCGTATAGGTAAATTTGTGTTTTTCGAACGACTGATCCAGCGGTCTCCTAATGTTATGTTGAGAAGGTCTGCAGTCATCTATAACGAATGGGGCGGAACATGTTTCATATTGTCACGACAAGGATTGTCTTATTTCCAGTGGAATGTCTTCTACTAATTGCGGCAACAAATCTTGTAGAAACTATAGATATTTGCGACTAACGGAAAACCATATCCGTTTTTTTGACTGCCATATACGTTGCGGAAACGGAAATAACTTCACGAGAAAGTTGTCTGTTTGCTTCAACAGCAGAGCACCGATTGATTCAAGGTGGAAGTTATTTGTTAGAAGTTATTTTAGTTTAAGTGGATCTGTAATGTTAACTGGTTTTTAATGTTAAATTGTCAGCCGGCCGCTGTGACCGAGCGATTCTAGGCGCTTCAGTCCGGAACCGCGCGACAGCTACCGTCGCAGATTCGAATCCTGCCTCGGGCATGGATGTGTGTGATAGGCCTTAGGTTAGTTAGGTTTAAGTAGTTCTAAGTTCTAGGGGACTGATGACCTCAGATGTTAAGTCCCATAGTGCTCAGAGCTATTTGAACCATTTTTTAAACTGTCTGTAAGATGCTAAACTTTGGGCTTCCTGTTTTAAATGGTGTGCGTACGAAACATTAAACATGACTGATTGCGTAAACGCTAACTGTTGGTGACAAAACTGCGAGAATGCAAGGAGAAATATAGCTGCGAGAATTCTAAGAAAATAAAGCCCTGTATGGAACTTGTTGTTATAGCGAAATCCTACTATGAACTCTGATGAAAACCTGATTACTTTGAAACTAAAGTTGCTTCCTGTGAAATTTAATTACAGAAAGAATCTGTTTCTATGTTATTTAGTTTACCTGGGTCGCACTGAATGACACTGTGGAAACTGCTCTCATAGCTACAGCGTGCATCGACAACAGACGTGCAAGATCTAATTACTGTGTTCTCGAGAAACATTGAAAATGCTTGGTTCATAATTTTTGGTAGTGGTTTTAAGTAAGTTGAGAATTATTGTCTCTTGGGCTGTGGGCAATGATTCTGGCTTACATGAACTCAGCAGTCTCAAATCATCTGACTAAATAAATTTAATAAAACTTGGATAATGGTTAAGCGTTCTTTGAAATCTCATAACTATAACCAACAATTACAAAAATTAAATTTCAAATTTCTTTCATTAAACAAAATTACTCTCAAATCTAATTCTTAAATCTGTTTCTCTCATAATGATCGATAAATCCTAACAAAACAAATGAAAGGCAAAAAGGTTCCTGATCTGGGTACCCGACGTACAAGAAATGCTGCATTTTCAAACCGGTGCCCCAAATAAAACAAACTTAATCCATTCTTCACAAAGGGCATAATCGTACCAATGTAAAAATCAATTCTTTTTCTCTCCACAGTAATTCCTCCATTAATCCTTAACCGCACTCCCAGAAATCTCCATGGTTTCCTGCTTATTGCTGTTAAACCAAAACTCAACTGTCTCCTCTCCTCTCCTCCCAACCAACTGATAAATCTGGCGCTCATCTTCGCAGAACAAAGATCGCCTCAAAATCAACTCTGTGCAGCGCACTTTCTCTGCGGAGGCTGCGAGCCCATCTCTAAGCAACTAAGCAATTCAAACCCGACGAGCGCGATTCCAGGTACCCCCCCCCCCCCCCCCCCAAAAAAAAAAAAGAAAAAAAAAATTCAACAAAAATTTTCACACACCTTTCAAAGTGCGCAGGTAAATATAGCAACCCTTCCTGGATTACGTGTTTGCATGATACAGTATAGCAAACGTTTGTGGGGTTTCTTCTTATGATTGGGCGGTGGTATGTGGAGCTTGTATTTTGTTACTGTTTCATTAGGTTTCCCACATGTTAATGGCGTTGCAAACTTGTTCGAAAATTCTTTAAAATGTCACAGAAAAAATATGCAGGTCCATGGAAAGGAAAAGTCGATATCGGTGTCATAATTTGGTAACTATAGACGTAAAAAATGTGTAAGTTAAAACATTTGGCACAGCGTTTGTTATAGCTAAGCGAAAATCGCATATCGATACTCTTACTCGTTCTGAGGTAGCTTCTCTTAGTACGTCATGTTGAAGATAGGACCCAAAAACTGCTTACTGTTCCGAAGTAGAACTTGCATATTGCTGCATGGTCGCGAAACGATTGGACACAAAAAAATTAAAATTAATACCTGGCTCTGCTTACGCAAGCAAGAAGATGTATCCGAAACAATACAGAAGTCCCGTTGCAGTAATTACTTAAACTCAAGTTGTCGCTTTCAAGAAGGTAGATGTGATCACGGCAATCCATTACTAGGCTATTGTCTGTTGGAAATAGCCACCCTGTTGCAATTTACCCGAGCTGTGAAACGACATACGGAGTCCGTCATGGGCACACGAACATCGGCGTGCTATGGACGGAAGGACATCAACAGCATTCCCTTTCGCTGCTCCGTGAGGGAGTGTGAAAAGGTTTGGGATCCAATGCAGGAATTTGGCACGCAGTGTACTCGTCAAGGACAGTCAACCTCCATCTATCTAGTCCTCAACGGCAAACAACAATTAGTGAAACGTCTGGTGGTAATAATTGGTTATTCCCATGCCGAGTGCCGTTGTCCTTCCTTACCGACCACCGATATGAAGCCGAACACTGGAAGAATAGTGAGAAAGTAAGACATGAAAACAGTATCGCTGCCTTAATGTTTGTTGTAATACACTTGTGAGGTACTGAAAGCTGGAGATATGTACTGCCTGTTGGGTGATGTACGAGTCTTTTGGACGTAAACGCCTCACAATCTATTACCTCACGTTTCGTCTTCCACATGTGTATGGGGTACCTTACACTCAGCTAGTATCACCTCGGATGGTTCAGCAATATGGTGGCTGGTACACGATGCCAGCCGCCCTGGAGTGATTCTGCGCTTGGAATGATTTATCCCTATAATTACGTCGAAATTTAATTGTCGCGTAGGGTGGGTCGCTCGTGGCGTGTCCTTATTTATCGAGGACTTGATTTATGTAGTCCACCAAGCGACGCGTCTGAAAGATGGCGGTCTAGTTAAAAACACTCGCTGTACTGAAAAAGAAAATGATGTTTTCTTAACTACATTACGATTTTATTTATCTGATATACAAGCATATCCATGTGTCACTCGTTATCTTGTCCGAAACGCTATAAATAATACAACTGACCCAAGGCACCACGGTTGGAGCCATTGCGTCTTTATTAACATAATCGTCAGATGAGGATGAAAACTACCAGTTAATTAGAATCATTATACATACGTTTACTTCTGTTTGTAGAGAATAAACATTTCTTTGGTTGATTAATTGCAACGGCGATCAAATGTATCTACTTATTGCTGTCCTCGTTCCGCGTTTGTTACTTTCCTCGTAAACCGTGTGATCTCGTGAAAAGGGAAAGTCAATCCTAAATTTGTTTTCCGAGAGAAGACGTTTATTAAGGGCAGAACAAATTCTCCTGTCTGACGACGCGCCCATATTGAAAGAACAAAGTGTGGTACACGCCAGTAACCAGATTGCCCCACCCTCATATTTTGTAAATCACTGAAAAGTAAACACTAATATCAGTTTGATGAAATGTCTAACATGATTATAATGACATGTAACCTCACATTAGTGTCGTACTCAGTCACCAGTGTAATATCACAAGTACCATCAGTTTCGAGACAGGGTGAATAACTCGTTAGGAAAACTGATGAGAGGCATTTTGATTTCCATATTTTATGACAAGGCTGCTTGATTTTTATATATATGTTTTTTAATTTAAAGGATCGGTATCGATCATCGACGGTCCTATTGTCATTATATATACAAATAAAAATGTCTTCCATCAAGTCCGCAGCTTGTGGTCGTGCGGTAGCGTTCTCGCTTCCCGCGCCCGGGTTCCCGGGTTCGATTCCCGGCGGGGTCAGGGATTTTCTCTGCCTCGTGATGTCCTTAGGTTAGTTAGGTTTAAGTAGTTATAAGTTCTAGTGGACTGATGACCATAGTTGTTAAGTCCCATAGTGCTCAGAGCCATTTG
Source organism: Schistocerca serialis cubense (assembly GCF_023864345.2). Classification (NCBI taxonomy): domain Eukaryota; kingdom Metazoa; phylum Arthropoda; class Insecta; order Orthoptera; family Acrididae; genus Schistocerca; species Schistocerca serialis. The sequence goes on along the minus strand of NC_064646.1, from coordinate 184,579,057 downwards.
AACCAATCTTCCATCAACTATATGAAAGCTGCAAGACATCTTCAATACAAAAAAACTGTTAATAGAACATCAATTTAAAAATCTAGAAAAGGGATATTGGTAACAAATGCAGGTCTGTTTCCTTCCTGCCAGTGTGCATAGGAGGGTACTACACGTAATTTGTTGTAAAACACGCAGTGTTAATTCAAACATGGACAGACCACAGAAAATTTAATTTATTCTTTTGTGTGTGAGGTACTCGCAGGACTAAGTGACTGAATGACAGTAAACATCACCTTTGACGTAATAAAAGCAACTGGGTATATGGCGACACAGAACTTCTAGGAGAACATCATGGTTAATTGAAGAAATACGGAAACCAGCCACTTTTTATATAACTTTATTTAAGATGAGACGCATTTTGTATTTTCACCCATCTTCAATTGGTGCAGTGCGTCTTGGAATAAATAAAGTCACATAAAACGCGGCTGATTGCCACGATTCTTCAAGTAATTTAATAAGCAGCGACTGAACAGAACCACCAAGATCGTGGATAAATCGATGAGAATATTCGGAAATCGGAGAAAAGCTCATCATTGTTCAATTTCGTAAAAATCATATATACGAAACAGAAGGTTGCCGTCTGGTGGACTGTAACAGGGAAGTGAATCCGTCTTGACTACTGGGAATGTGGTCGCGCCACATGATGCCGTTCTAGGCACACTTTTTTTCTTAATACGACGATATGTCAGTGATCTGCCACTAAACGTTACAGATGGACCCATTTTTTTGTGTAACTGTGAAAGATGTGAAATGTAGTGTAAACGAATTAGGAAATAGGGTACGCTGTAACACCAGCAGCGTACTACACAGAATCCAGATTGTTGCTTTACTACAACAAAACACCGTGAATAGGATATCTGAGATAGAAATTACGTAACAATGAAATTTTATTATTACAGAGCGATCAAAGCCCACAATTTTATATTCTTATTGCTGAAGACGGCTGAAAAGCTTCTTTGGATGAATCAAATTTGTTATTTTATACGGAAACTGAATGCTGCTATCCTCACTGCAACTACAATATTCATTCAGTGAAGTCAATGGACAAATTATTTGCACTCAAGTAACACTTTCTCGTCTGCTGCCTAGAAAGGAGTGTAACATACAGTAGTCAACGTTCTCAAAAAAAAAAAAAAAAAAAAAATAATAAATAAATAAAAATAAAAAAACAGGAGTGCCTCGTTGTAGTGTAGAGCATTATTCATATTTATACAGTTTTGCAAATGTGGTGTTTTCATGTTGCTTTTTCTTTAAAATTTTTATGTGTGTTACGTGACGGAATGTACCTTGACCTAGCTACTTTCGAGCATGTTGTTCTACGGAATCTTAGAAAAATAAGCAAATAACTACTACTACGTATTTGCGTAAATAGTGCGTCTCTCGGAGTTTATAAAATGTCCCAATAATTAGTAAAATGATGTCAAAAAAAGATGTCTGTATATTATTCATCTACGTTCATATAGCGCAAATGAAATACGCTGCGAAGTGTAGTCTTTATTGCACCACTTATTGTGCCCTTGTGAACAGTAACGAGGGTGATGTTAAATACAAAAGTCCCACATCACTTGTGAGGTTTTCGTAAGACCTTCATTGGAAAGCGATTCTTCAATTTGGTAACTGGGTTTGTAGGTTCCGTTACTAGTGTGACTTATTCCACCGAACGAGTTCACGTGGTTTACTATTTCCCAATCTTCTGTGAATTAATCGAATCCGAGACAGCGCTGCACTGCTTCGTATGCGCTATGTTTTTCAAGTTACTCATAGCCCACAGGAGTCAGTGATTTCGTTTCGCAAACTCATCCACTATCTTACAAACGCTTGTAGCAGTTTCTAATTTTGTCAGTGAAGTGAAGGGTGTGAATGGCTTTAAGAAAAGCGTTAAACAATATTGCAGACACAAGTATATCACCAGAGCATTCACCTAAACCGGCGTGAAACCGGTCGTGGTTTTAATAAACTTTCTACAGCCACAGTGGTGTTTGTCGCCTTTATACAAAAATGCGGTATTACTTCGCTAGTGACATACTGGCGAAGCATTCCTAGTTTGCTCCAGTGTTATGTTTCAGGGAATACACGATTTCATGTTTCTCTGTGTCTAATCCTGGTGCTAGAACCAAGCTGAAATCTCTTCTGAATCTTCCTACTCGTGTTGGTCACGAAATCACCAGCAAGTCTCCAACCCAGATCCGTCTCTAATGATCTCGATGTCTACGAGACGTTAAGCCGTAATCTTCCATCCGTCCTCCTAATTCGGCTACATTTCACAAAATTATTCTCTTTATTGACCATTTCGAATTTGCATAAAAATTCTGCCGCGATTTAAGAAACACTGGGCTCACTTTATTGAACTCAATATTTGCCTTAAAATATATGTGAATGTGTGAAAGTCCACTCAGTGTATATTTTCGGGCACTGTCTGTCTTGAATTGGCCAATTCTCTTGAAGGTAGATCATTACATTTCAAACAAAAATATATTCTAGGAATGGGCATCAGGTAAGAAAATTAGAGGAAGTAGGTGTTTTATCCTAACGTTATTTTAGAGTGGATTGACACGTGCTCTTTTCCCATCACTGGAGACAGTTTTCTCTTATAAAAATCTACATTAAATTAAGAGAATGCGGAAGATAATTCAGCCGCAGATTCTGAACACAAATTCGCAGGGATTTTCTATGACAACGTAATTCAGACTTCCACGCTTTCAACTTATTGAAAATACCACGTACTGACGTTCTGTCTGTGTGTTTCACTGTTGCAGATGGGTGTTAACTTCGTATACCGTAGATATTAAATGGAATTACCACATTGGATAAGTCGCCAAGTTGCACATTTCGTCTCAAAGGCAGGATACTGGGAAAATGCTAAGGGTTTGCAAAGGAGACTGTTTAAAAAGCACCTGTGCGTGCTATCTTAGAATAGTGATCAAGTGTGTCGCACCTACACTATATACCACTAAAAGAAGATATTGATTGTTTACAAAGAACTGTAGCGCGAAAGATTACTGTCTCGTTTGTAAGTGACGTAAATGATTTAAAACGTGAATAGGCAGCCGCCTCAAGATAGCCGCGAATTAACCGGCATAAAGTTACTTACAAAGCAGCCTTCTCTGACAGTTTTTAACACGTTTTTATTAGGTCTATCTGTTCGTTCGTACAACTTTTTCGCCGGCCGCGGTGGTCTAGTGGTTCTAGGCGCGCAGTCCGGAACCGCGGGACTGCTACGGTCGCAGGTTCGAATCCTGCCTCGGGCATGGATGTGTGTGATGTCCTTAGGTTAGTTAGGTTTAAGTAGTTCTAAGTTCTAGGGGACTGATGACCACAGAAGTTAAGTCCCATAGTGCTCAGAGCCATTTGAACCGTTTGAACAACTTTTTCAGTTGATTTCACACTAACTTTCCAGTGAGCTAGATACTTGTAACTTTTAACATAGATCAGAACTGGATGACAGCGCAATATTAACTCGCTTTCTGCTTTAGAATGTGAAGGAGGGTACTTTGATTACAACTATCATTTCTCTATGAGTTAGAGACTTAAACTTTCAACATAGCTCAGAACTCGATGACAATACAATATTGACCCGCTTCCGTGTCCGGCGTGTGGTGGAGGGTACTTTGTGTGCCACTGCTATTTCCCCTTTTCCGCTTCCTAACATTTCGTAATAGGAAGGTTGCTGGTAAGTCTCCGTTTGCGCTTGATTCCCTCTCATATTTACCTCTGAGGTTTTTTCGTTATGTAATTGTTGAAGGAAGCAACGTATTGGTTGATTCAATTGAAGAGAAACTAAAAAAATCCTGAAATTTACCACTTGTCTCTGTTGTAATCTCATCAAAATGTCTGAAATCTTTAGAAAAATGTAGCCTACACAAGACTAAAAAGGAGAAAATAACTATTTAAATAAATTTTTTTAAATATTTAAGACTTTTTAAACGTAGTGAAAAGTATAAAATAATTCCTCCTCGCCCCAGAAACATTCTTAATCTCGCACAGACAGTCCTCAAAATTTGCTCTTGTGAATTTTTAATAGCTGTGAAAGTACTTGCAGTAGTAAAAACGAAAAACTTGGGGCGCTTGCAGTACATAATTAATGCATGAATAATCACCTTCTTACTATTATCTATTGCATGCGCCCCACGTTTTTCGTTTTAGGTTCTACAGGTATTTATGTAGCTGTTAAAAATTCACAAGCACACGTTTTAGGACTATCTGTACGGGGTTAGGAACCTGTATGGCACTACGAGAAATTATTTTATACTCTGTAGTCCGTTTTAAAAATGTGTTATATTAAGGAGATTTTTATTTCAGTAATTACTTTCATGTTCAAATATCCTTAATCTTTTGTGAAGTGTCCAGCAGTAAGTACTCGCATAAGATTGCGCATTTTCCTGCTGATATCAGATGCTTTTTCCATGAGATCGTGTAACCAGTTTTTTGTTTTCTACTTGTTGGGCATGTAGGGGACGGCAAGTCAGCAATTTACAGTTGTGAATTTATCCCCTGTAGCCTATAACATTTTTGTTTCGTTAGTTTATCAGTAGCGCGCTTTTCGTCTTTGTTTCTGTGCATGTTTCTGGTGGTCTAATACTATCCTCGGCGTTGAGTAGCTTTCTGTCTATTGCTAGATCTTTACGAATTTCTTAATATGTTATTATTTTTCAAACTTTTTCTATTTATTTGAATTGACAGTAATTCTAGTAGAGAAAACGAGTAACCTTTAAAAGCAGCTGTGAGGGTACAAGGACTCATACTGTTTACTGTATCGGTAGACGACAGTAGAAGTGAAAATATTAAGTTTTTGGCAGAAAAGAGAGAAAGAGAGAGAGAGAGAGAGAGAGAGAGTGTGTGTTTGTGTGTGTGTGCGAGAGAGAGAGAGAGAGAAAGAGAGAGAGAGCTGTCGGTGTCTGCGAGTCTATCGTCTGTTCCTTGCTACTACGTTTTATGCACAGATTTTGAAGTACAAATGTGTAGTTATTGGTGTGCATCCAACGATAGGTTTATTACCCAATAATTCCCTGAGGGCCACGGTATCAAAGTAGTTTTATTTTGTTGTGGATAACGTTCCATGAAGGTTGAATACGAAGGGCAGATTCAGTGCCAAGTGCCACAGTTTGTTAGCCACGATTGTACCCACTTTCATAGTCGAGGAACCAGAAAATGAGGCTAATCAGTGTGTGCGCTGGCTGCGGTTAGGTGAACGTGCTCAGTTAGAGAGGATATCACAGGACAGTTCCAAGTATTGTGGATGTCACAAAGTCCTTGTCACTGCTTAAAACCTGGTAAAGCGGGGAGACTATGTAACGGAAGAGCGTTAATTTTACATACACGCAGTGTGTTGCCGATATCTGAAATGATTTAGTAACGATTATTGAATAATGATCACGGGAAAGAAAGTTTGTTAAGCAATTTTAGAAGTAACTTGCGATTAGTAAACGCACTAAGATTTCAGTCACCCTATTTACATGGGCTCCCAAAACCGGATTTCGTAAACCGATTTGCCACTGCCGCTTCTAGGTGATCATGTCAACACTTTAAAACCGATTCCGGAAATCCGCTTTAGCTACCGGTTTTCCAATTCCGCGATCGATTGTCGCTTCCGTGTGAACGCAAGCGATTTTGAAACGTGATTAGTTTGCCAAGCTAAGTCTTTTTTTTTTCAGAATATTCGGTTAATATGGACTACTTGTTCAGTGAAGGAGCAGCAGAAATATTGGAATGAACATTAAGCTGTCTATCTGTAATATTGAAGTGAAGAGAAACGACGAATCAGAAACTGACGGAATCAGAAATTGGACCCAGGTGGTTTCCAGAAGCCATATTTAACTGCGTTAGCAAATTCACTTCAGATCTGAACACGTGAACATGACAGCGAAAAACGGTTTCCGAAATTCGGCTGTCGTCTTTCGGAAGACGTTGCGCATATAAATGTTGAATGTTATTCACTGAAGGACTTACAAGAATCATATTTGTTAAGTCTGCATTCTTCCTAAGAATGTTATAGTTTATTATTTACGATAAGAGTAGTATTCTGACAAAGGAATGAGGAATTCATTAAGCATGAGGACGGTCACGCGTTTTGCCCTGTCGTTCCGATTTGTGAACAATTTCTATTGCGAAATATATCACAGACAGACTGAACCGTAAGGAGAAGCCATCGATCGAGCTGCGGTGGAGTGAGGTCCTGTACTGTTGCACAAGCCAAGATATTAAATTTTTGGTGCTAACATTAGTACACTGTAAGGATGAAAGTGATAATTAACACTTCTGCAATAGTAAGACGTGTTATGTCAATTGCATCCGTGGATGCAGAACTTTGTATGCTGCAAGAATGACACCATCTTCCTTCAAGAGTGCTTATCAGAGATCCATCTAATTAATAAGTGACTTGAAGAAAGTGTGAAAGTATTTTCGCAACACATGTAGCTGCACCACTTCTAACAATGGAAGCTGTAGTAAATTTATTCCCTTATTCATGTACAGGAAGCCAGGCTTGTGTTCACAAAACCTGTTGTTAAAAGTGCTTTTTTTTTCAATATATTGACGGTTAATCATTGCACATTTCAAGAACCTAGCATCAATTTGCCTTACTCGTCTCTTAAAATTGCGATTTACTGCGTGGAAAATTAACATAGTCGAGACTCACAATATTATGGATAGCTTCGTTACAGTACTTGATTAAATTTCACTTGTTTAGATTCATTTACTTAAAGTCTCAAGTAACTTCAGTCTAATGGAAATTACTAACTTAATTTTTTCCTTGCAAAGTTCGTAAAGCAATCGGTGAAAGGCAGTCATTTGAGAACTTGTTACTTTCATTCCGGCACAAAAGGCTACTATTACATATACGAAAATATTGAGTCATTATCTGTTGAAAGTTGAATGTACAGAACTATTTTGAAAATTCGTCCCTTCAGAACGTAGCGACTGATATTAGCAAGTAGAATTGTTGATTTTCAGGAGGAAATATCTCAAGATAATTTAGTATTGGTTCCTGACCCAGTCAATGTGTTTTGGTGGGATTATTAATTAGGAGAACAATAATTACTGGCAGTATTGAAGTGTATACTCAGTTTCCGGCTACAACGCCTCCTAGTTTGCCCACTAAACGCTCCAGAAGAAGTACGATAGACTAATCAGTATACAGGGGGCACAAACGCAGTTAACATTGGTATGATAGTTAAGTTTACATCAAAACAGCGTTCAAAGTTTATTGTTTTTAGTAGCGAATCCGAAATTAAACATTACGAAAGACAGCCAAAGCTCTAGCAAGGTTACGCAGCTCAACAGGTGCGACCAGAAACTCGTAACAAAAGACAATAAGACAACACTTTAATTACGAATAGAAAAAGGGGTGCAGGGTCGCTATAAATTCTCCTTTCTGGCACAGCTGCTTAGGAAGCTCTCCGCTAGCAATTTACAGAGTAATAATTTCGTTGTTAAATGCGTTCTCATAATTGCTACCACTTTCACGTGTTACCTAATTCCAAATTTTCAAACTAAGTTTTTATAATTAACTAACTTACGACGCGTAATTAATGAGAATGCATCACTATGCAAGCACAATGTTGTATTTTTGTAGATAATATTCCGTTTTACTGAATTCAGGTTTTTTTTTTTTTTTTTTTTTTTTTTGGGTCAATGGTCTTCCTCTGCAGTTCCAGTGTCTTCATGACGTAGCAGCACCCAGCGTCCTCAATTGAATGTGTTGTAATCTCTGTCTTCACATACAGTTTTCGCTCCCTCTGACTTTCTCTGTTAGTACGAAAGTAATGTCTTAACATGTGTCCTATCAACTTCTTCCTTCTTGTCAGAATTTTTGATAGACTCCTCTCCTGGCAAGTATGGTGGCGGAGTTCGCATACTTCATACCTTACAGATCCCTGAACAGCTACACACGACATTAGTTCATGTTGTCTTTGTATACTCCCGTCTTTATGATTGTTTTTTTCAGTGTGGTGGAACGGAGATGAGACACATGTTTCTACGATAAGGATGTTTGTTTCGTTACGTTTATATCGAAATTTGTGGACATCATAGTATTTTTGCGAACTGTAAATAAGGAAAAATTATTGCAATAAGTGTTCTGATAAATGAAATTCTCCATAAATGAGTTATATTTCTCCCTTCTCTTCGTTGTTGAACATTGTACTAACACAAAACATCAACTGAAGACGGTTGATAGTGACTGGGTGCATTTTCCTTGTTGTTTTGATCAGGCTAAGCTACTTTCGTTCAGCCACAGTTGTGGGATCTTTGAGTGCTCTGCGAGAAGTCGCATTGCATTAAAACGCATGAAATATTAGTTTAAGTTCTTACATTAATCAAAAAAAGATTTACTTAACTTTGCCACACTTCTTTGCCACAGGAGTACTTGATAATTTACAACGGTCACGGACTAGCAAAGGATCACTCGAAACACTAAATAACAAACTGTTCTCTTGAGGTGCAATAGTCAACACTAACAACACTACTAGTTCATCTGAAAATTTAACTACTCTTTGGTCCCAGAAGATGATGCTGACCGCTGTAGCTGAGGTTTCGAACGGGGCAGAGCTCTTGGAGGCTCAGCACTATATTGATTTCAGTATGGGGGCGCTGCTGTCATGGAAGAAAGGCGTGACCTTTAGGAGCGCCTCCCACACGTCGTTGCGGATAGCAGCGAGCCCTCGCTAATGCCTGTGGAATCGATACGTGTTGTCGACTTTGGTGTGGCCGAGCAATTTCTGGACAATAGCACACTTGGTTTCCATTTGTCAACTGCAGCAAGTGTAGGAGCTATTTTAGACTGACTAGCCCCGTTTTGTTGCCAATACAGAAAAGTCTCATTTTGTTTTCCTTTTTTAGCACACTGTGATACGTTTTTAACAGATTTCGACGAGAGGATGTGGATCATCGAATAAAACACAGGGGATGCTGTGTAAAAAAAAGACATTCTGGTTTTCATATCTTCATAACGACCAAAGATACAAGAAAGATAATCGTGACGGTAGCTAGACAAGAAGTGCTTCATAATTTTTTTTTTATTTTGCTCCTGCACAAAAAGTTTTCGGAGTGGTGAATAAAAATAGGGCACTCTGTAAAATGTTACGTATGTACCACGCCGTATATTTGTGAAACGAGGACAACTTCATCTGCCTGACAGTTCCAACATATTGTGCTCTTTTAGGACAACACAGTATACCGTAAATGGGGTGATTCTATCTCTAAAGCGCGTATATAACAGGTACTTTGTATGTCATAAACTGATGTCATTATTTGATGTTGAGGTGTGTAAAGTGTTATTTATGCATCGCGATGTACGCAGACAATTTAGTGCTTTTCCATGATGATTTTACAAGTGCTTGACAATCAAGTAGTCGAAATTAGCTCATCAAATGGTTCAAATGGCTCTGACCACCATGGGACTTAACATCAGAGGTCATCAGTCCCCTAGACTTAGAACTACTTAAACCTAAGTAACCTAAGGACATCACACACATCCATGCCCGAGACAGGATTCGAACCTGCGACCGTAGCAGCAGCACAGATCAGGACTGAAGCGTCTAGAACCGCTCGGCCACAGCAGCCGGCATTAGCTAATGGCACAATCAAATAAAAATTGCATTACAATCTTCTACGGACTATGTTCACGTTTATTAAACATCTGGAACTGTGGATTCCAACACACACAAAATTTTATGAACTCAAAACGTTTTCCAGCAAACATTTTTCGGTTCTGGGAGTAGGGTGTTCCAAATCTAGTAAAAGGATGTTATAACAGTGTATGCCCTATGCTGTGACCAAAGACTTTTTGTCGGCAGGTGCATTTTCAAAAACGGTTCAAATGGCTCTGAGCACTATGGGACTTAACATCTATGGTCATCAGTCCCCTAGAACTTAGAACTACTTAAACCTAACTAACCTAAGGACATCACACACATCCATGCCCGAGGCAGGATTCGAACCTGCGACCGTAGTAGTCGCGCGGCTCCGGACTGAGCGCCTAGAACAGCTAGACCACCGCGGCCGGCTAGGTGCATTTTGCTGATAAAAAATGCCTCTTACTGCAGTTCAGATATCTAGTCACTTACTTTTGTCTTTCATTTGATTAAGAAAGTTTGCGTTGGACAAGCCATCTTTTATTGCGCCTCACATGAACGAGAAAATATTATCGCCATCAATGAAAACTGTGTGTCGGGCTGGATACGTTAACATGCTCTCATATACAGGGTGGTCCATTCATTGTAACCGGGCCAAATATCTCACGAAATAAGCGTCAAACGAAAAAACTACAAAGAACGAAACTTGTCTAGCTTGAAGAGGGAAACCAAATGGCGCTATGGTTGGCCCGCTAGATAGCGCTGAAATAGGTCAAACTGATACCAACTGCGTTTTTTAAAAATAGGAACCCCCCATTTTTATTACATATTCATGTATTACGTAAATAAATATGAATGTTTTAGTCGAATCACTTTTTTCGCTTTGTGATAGATGGCACTGTAATAGTCACAAACATATTGCTCACAATTTTAGACGAGCAGTAGTAACAGGTAGGCTTTTTAAATTAAAATACAGAACGTAGGTACGTTTGAACATTTTGTTTCGGTTGTTCCAATGTGATACATGTACCTTTGTCAACTTATCATTTCAGAGAACGCATGCTGCTACAGCGTGATTACCTGTAAATACCACATTAATGCAATAAACGCTCAAAATGATGTTCATCAACCTCAATGCATTTGGCAATACGTGTAACGACATTCCTCTCAACAGCGAGTAGTTCGCCTTCCGTAATGTTCGCACATGCATTGACAATGCGTTGACGCATGTTGTCAGGCGTTGTCGGTGGATCACGATAGCAAATATCCTTCAACTTTCCCCACAGAAAGAAATCCGGGAACGTCAGATCCGGTGAAGGTGCGTGCCCTGGTATGGTGCTTCGACGACCAATCCACCTGTCATGAAATATGCCATTCAATACTGCTTCAACCGCACGCGAGCTATGTGCCGGACATCCATCATGTTGGAAGGAGAAACAGCCTTGGTCGTATTTTTTTGTTTTATTATCCACAAAATCGATTTTCGGTCACTTAGTGACCATCCTCAGTGCTAGAAGTTAAAAATTTCACATAACGATCAGAGAGTATAAAACAGAAAATCACAACTACACCTGCGTATGAACATAACAGTTGGTAGGAACATACCTGTAAGATACAATTAAAATTGTTAGACACTGGTATTAACAAACTTAGAGCGATCACATAAACTGAGGCCGCTGTTTACATGCACCTGTTCAGCAGATCTCCATGTGCCAGGGCTTGGAACGCCCTCTAAGTGACATGTATCACGTGAAAACTTAAAGTTACTGGTTTTGCGAGATATTAACACAAAATAACTCTTGTGCATTTGTGAATGATGAAGTAATTCAAATTTAAAATGTACGTAAGACACATAGCAGACGAAGGGGGAAGGAAGCATCTAAAATACATTGGCGTATTGTTTTTTAAAAACAAACTTACAAAACATAAAACAGATCGATAATAAGTTGTCAGAGTGCAGGACAGGTAAAAGAGAAAAAGACAATGAAAAAGAATAGTATATGAATAACATAAAATGAGGGCTAACACAGGTTTTTAAAAAACATAATACCCACCATCTAGCGTGGGAAGCTAGAAGTACAACGTTCGTGATTTACATAAAATGTTACGTTAAGACTAAGGAGTCAAATATATAAAAAATAGTAATAGTACGAAACTGCCATTACGTAATAATTAAAATGCCGTGAAACATAATGTTCATCATGTCGGTTAAATATGATAACGAAATAGTTTATCCACACCTACAAACTTTTTTGTAATGAACATTATGATAAATAACGTAACTATCCGGCGAACGGTCCCGACACTTAGATGATGTCGTCCAGGATACCGAGCAGCATACATAGCACACGCCCTTTGGGCATTTTGATCACAATAGCCATACATCAACACGATATCGACCTTTTCCGCAATTGGTAAACGGTCCATTTTAACACGGGTAATGTATCACGAAGCAAATACCGTCCGCACTGGAGGAATGTTACGTAATACCACGTACTTATACGTTTGTGACTATTACAGAGCCATCTATCACAAAGCGAAAAAAGTGGTCCAACTAAAACATTCTTATTTCTTTACGTACTACACGAATATGTAATAAAAATGGGGGTTCCTATTTAAAAAAAAAAACGCAGTTGATATTCGTTTGACCTATGGTAGCGCCATCTAGCGGGCCAACCATAGAGCCATCTGATTTCCCCCTTCAAGCTAGACGAGTTTCGTTCCTTGTAGTTTTTTCGTTTGATGCTTATTTCGTGAGATATTTGGCCCGGTCACTATCAATGGACCACCCTGTATATTCTGCTCGAGATTTCTAACGAGATGGTGGAATAGACAGGACACTATACTCGTATTCAGGGTTCACACTCCTGATCTGTCATCCAAATTTAGGTTTACCGTGGTGTGTGATCTATGCAGACATGTAACGCTGTTCCACTTTGGTTTATTTCAGGTGCTTGGTAATGGCTCATGGCCGAAATTAGCTCTCGCGTCCGGCCATCCTGATTAAGGTTTTACGTGATTTCCATAAATCGCTCCAGACAAATGCCGGGATGGTTCCTTTGACTGGGCACGGCCGATTTCCTTCCCCGTCCTTCCCTAATCCGATGAGACCGATGACGTTGCTGTTTGGTCTCTTGCCACAACACAATCCAACCCGAACATAGCTAATGACACGATTTTAACAAAACACAATACAGTCTACAACGGTCAACGTAATCTTTTACTATAGGCCTAGATAGTTTCGAAAAATAGACCACAGCTGATTTAGTGTTCCATTTCTATTAGGGAAACGGCAGCTAGTATGGACCACTTAAGCAGAAAAATTTGTGAACAACTTTTGTTGTTGTTTTGAAATTAGACGTACACTATGTGATCAAAACCATCTAGTCACCTCCAAAAACATACGTTTTTCATATTAGGTGCATTGTGCTGCCACCTACTGCCGGGTACTCCATATCAGCGACGTCAATAGTTCAAATGGCTCTGAGCACTATGGGACTCAACATCTTAGGTTATAAGTCCCCTAGAACTTAGAACTACTTAAACCTAACTAACCTAAGGACATCACACACACCCAAGCCCGAGGCAGGATTCGAACCTGCGACCGTAGCAGTCCCGCGGTTCCGGACTGCAGCGCCAGAACCGCTAGACCACCGCGGCCGGCGACGTCAATAGTCATTAGACATCGTGAGAGAGCAGAACGGAGCGCTCCGCGGAATTCAAGGACTTCGAACGTGGTCAGGTGATTGGGTGTCACTTGTGTCATACGTTTGTACGCGAGATTTCCACACTCCTAAAATTCCTATTTCCACTGTTTCCAATGTGATAGTGAAGTGGAAACGTGAAGGGACACGTACAGCACAAAAGCGTATAGGCCGACCTCGTCTGTTGACCGACAGAGACCGCCTAAGGTTGGACAGGGTCGTAATGTGTAATAGGCAGACATGTATCCAGATCATAAAACAAGAATTCCAAACTGTATCAGGATCCACAGCAAGTACTATGACAGTTAGGCGTGGTGGGGGGGGGGGGGGGGTGAGAAAACTTGGATTTCGTGGTCGAGTGGCTGCTCGTAAGCCACACATCACGCCGTTAAATGCCATACGACGCCTCGTTTGGAGTAAAGAACGTAAACATTGGATGATTGAGTAGTGAAAAATCGTTGTGTGTAGTGACGAATCACTACACAATGTGGCTATCCGAATGGCCTGTGAACGTTATCTGCTAGCGTGTGTAGTGCCAACAGGCAAATTCGGAGGCGGTGGTGTTATGGTGTGGTCGTCTTTTTCATGGAGGGAGCTTGCACCCCTTGTTGTTTTGCATGGCACTTTCACAGCATAAGTCTACATTGATGTTTTAAGAACCTTCTTGCTTCCCACTTCTGAAGAGCAATTCGGGGATGGCGATTGCATCCTTCAACACGATAGAGCACCTGTTCATAATGCACGGCCTGTGGCGGAGTGGTTACACGACAATAACATCCCTGTAATGGAATGGCCTGCATAGTGTCCCGACCTGAATCCTATAGAACACCTTCGGGATGTTTTCGTGCCAGGCCTCACCGATCGACATTGATACCTCTCCTCAGTGCAGCACTCCGTGAAGAATGGAATGCCTTCTCCATGAAACCTTCCAGCACCTGATTGAACGTATGCCTGCGAGAGTGGAAGCTGTCATCAAGGCTAAGGGTGGTTCAACACCATATTGAATTAGAGCATTACCGATGGAGGTTGCCGCTACCTTGCAAGTCATTTTCAGCCAGTTGTCAGAATACTTTTGATAACATGGTGTAACAGCATAAAATCCTTACTTGAACTTTTTTGTGTAAATGATAAAAAAAAGATTTATAACCAAAACAACAAACAGCAAGAAACGATTATCTAAAACTTGCAATTCGAGATGTTATTAAAAGTGTCGTATAATAAACAATAATATTAAAATAATCAACAGTCCGCGCAAGCCACGAATCTCGAATACCGTAGTGAACTGTACGACGTTGACATTCCAAGCCGTGCCGTATGCAGTTTGTGCAACAATTAAAACAGAAAATTACGGCATCACAATGCAGGAAGAGCTTGACGATAAAAATTTCGCCTCTAAGCTGATATCCATTTCTCTGAGAGGTTAATAGCCACAATGTGAGAGTGTGGGGCAGCAAACATCCTCATGACCTTGTGGCGCACGAACGAAATTCTCCGAAGCTAATGTTTTTGTTATTATGTGGCATCTGTGAGAAGACTGACAGGTACCTCTTACCTTAATTTGTTGTTCTTTCCATAACTGACTATTGACCCCGAGAATTTTATTTTGCACAAGACAGGGCACGCCCTCATTCCAGCACCGATGTCCGTCGCTACCTAACTACGAAATTCCCATCGCTGGATTGCGTGTAGTAGTGAAAATGATGCTGCTTTGTTCTCTTGGCTCCCCGGGTCGCCTGAGCTAGCGCGTTTCATTTGACTGTACTTTAAGGATGTGTTTATGTGCTCCCACTTCCAGGTACACAGGGAAAGCTCAGAGAACGCATTAATTCTGCTGTGATGACCGACGAAAGGACGTTGCTACATAAGTATGGAACTAACTTGACCACTGCCTGGACCTGTGTCATGAGGCCACGGGAACACTCGTAGAACATTTGTAGAGGGTCAAATGCAACCTTTGTGTGTTAATGGTCGTATTCACGCATCAGCCATATGACATACATGTACATGTATTCTGGGAAAACATAACTTTCAAACTGAATGAACCATTTATACGACTGCTATTCGGAAGGTAAGGTCCGATCGGTCGCGAAGTGGAAACCACAGTGAAAATCAAAAATGTTTTATTTTAACAGTTTGCTACACCTTCCAGTTACTTCTCTACAGAGTCGACGCTCTTACTTAGACATATGTCAAACCGCTGTAGCAGCTTTCCAATACCCTAGTCATAGACGGCAGCCGTCTGTGCTTTCCGCCACTTTTTTACGCTGGCCTTCAGTTCGTTGCCCGTGGCAAGACGTTGTCTTCATACCTAGCAGTTCATATGAGCGGATATGAACATCAGAGGGAACCAAGTCCGGGCTGTTGATGGGTGACCAAATACTGAAACGTCCCCTTTGAAGACTTATTGAATTACTGTGCTGATAAACCTCTTACATTATTTGGTTTTCAAATAGCTGAGCAGAACTGGACGTACTCAGTCATTTCGCTCTTTACCTATTCTGATCAACACTAAATTGACACACAATATTTTTAGCGCAACAGAATCTGACTTTCAATAATCCCTACAAAAGAATGGCCCTGACTAACATTAACCTATACCTTTCACAATTCACCACCTCACAAAAATCGTTACTCGAACTACTGCAATACAGCGAGCGCCAGCCAAATAAAAGATTCAAACTACTGAAAGCACTAACTACTGATAGGCATAGTTAGCAAATGAAAGATTTTGATAGAGAACAAACAATGTGCCGGCCGAAGTGGCCGAGCGGTTCTAGGCGCTACAGTCTGGAACCGAGCGACCGCTACGGTCGCAGGTTCGAATCCTGCCTCGGGCATGGATGTGTGTGATGTCCTTAGGTTAGTTAGGTTTAAGTAGTTCTAAGTTCTAGGGGACTGATGACCTCAGATGTTAAGTCCCATAGTGCTCAGAGCCATTTGAACCAAACAATGTATTTACCTTAATAGTGTTCGAAAGTCATAATGTATGGCAAATTTACTGTCTCTGATGGACACACGTCCAGATCATCCGCTCTCAAAACTCCGCCATTTCTCTCCTCACATCCACCACTGCTGGCGGCTCACCTCCAACTGCGCAACGCTACGCACTGTTGACAGCCAACTGCCCAACACTACAATAGCATATACTCCAACAATGCTAACCAGCCACAGACTACACACAGCCAGTGATTTTCATACAGAGCGCTACGTGGCGTTACCAACATAAAAAACTAAACAGCCTACTTACAACACTTCCCATCGAAAACTCTGCAGGTGCGTCCTCATTGCGGCCGAGAATTGTCATGGAGAAGGAAGAAACGTATGACAGGTATGCTATGTGGGGTTTCATGAAATCAAGCGAACTTCGTAGCGGGTAATCATACTTGACGGGAAACGTTAATGATCTAAGCATCTTTACGTGTTCAGTGTTTTCTGAGAACTGCAAAGACAGACGTCACGCGATCGACATGCAAACTACAGACACTTCCCAAAACATCTGTGCAAAGCTTCATCGGATTTTCAGTGTCTTTCGCATTTCGCGAACTTTCCGAATAGCTCTTGCAGTAGCACTGTACTCTGTAAAGAACCTCGAACAGTTCCCGTGCTTACACTGTGATACGGCAGATATCATTTACGAACTAAACGTAGTTAAAAGTTGCAGAACGATATCGCAAGCACGAGGTCAGTTCAAATAATTCCGGAACATTCGTAATTTCGCGCCGATGAAGTCCAATGTTTAATACATAACTGCCGGAAGTTTCATTACTGTATGTCTGTTAGTTATTGTTCAGGGCTGTGTTGAGTAAAACGTCGTGTCGCACTGTTTGTGAATTTCGAGATGGCAGAGTTAGAGGAGCAAGGCACCTGCATTAAATTTTGCGTGAAACCCATGAAAATCTTCAAAGAGACACACCATACGATGTAGGGAGCCTGTGGTGATTAGTGCCTAAGCCTTACTCAGTGTTACGAATGGTTCACACGGTTTAGAAATGGCCGGACGGAAGTTAAAGATGGCCTTCACGTCTACTGATGGTGCTTATATCAGGAACATCAACGCAACTGTGCGTGCAAATCGAGGATTGACTGTTAGAAAGATTGCAGAAGAATGTAACATTTCACTTGAATCATGTCATGAAGTCCTGACACAGCACCTTGGAATGCATCGTGTTGCCACCAAGTTCGTCCCACGGTTCACGATCAAGACGAGGAAGACCTTCGCCTTGCAATCTGTGAAGAGCTTTTGGATGGCGAGAATGAAAACGAAATGTTCCTTAACAAAATTATAACTGGTGATGAGACGTGGATCTACGGTTATAATGTTGATACCGAGGATCAGTCTTCAGAATGGGTCGGGAAAGATTTTCAGAGACCGAAAAGAGATCGTCAGGTCAGAGCAAATGTCAAAGCCATGCTGATAGTTTTCTGACTTTGCACGATTAATTCATCAAGAATTCATGCCACAGAGACAAACTGTTAATCGATGGTACTGTCGGGATGTGTTGCGGTGCCTGCTATGAAATGTGACAAGGAAACGGCCTGAAACGTAGGGAGGTAATTCATGGCTCTTGTTTCACGATACCGCACCCGCACATTCATCCCTGTTGGTGCGTGACTATTACACAAAAAACGAAATCAATGCGCTGCCTCATCCTCTGTACTCTCGAGACGTGGCCCCTGCAGACAGTTTTTTTATTTCAGAAATTGAAAACCCCGTTGAAAGGACTAAGATCTGCTATGACAAACGAGATAAAATAAAATTCGCAGACGGCGTTTCTCGCGATCCACCGAGAGGAATATCAAGACTGCGGAAGAGTAAACGACGTTGGAAGCGGTGTATCAACTGCGGCGGAGAGTATTTCGAAGATAAGTGAAGGTAAGTGAAAGGTAAGCATGGAAAAATTTTGTGGACAAAATTTCGGATTTTTTTGAATAGACCTCGTATAGCTCCTGCCGCTGGACATCGATCCTGTACACTGGGAGTGAGATATAAGACGGGGCAGAAGTAAAAAAAATAAGTAAATAAAAAATAAATAAATAAAAAATTACCTGTTCTGATTGCGACAACTTTTACATTGGTCAGTCAGGCAGAGATATATCAACTAGGTTAGCTGAACATGAACGCAGCTGGAGGTTGCATAATTTAGACTCTGCATTTGCTGAGCATGTACTGAGTGAGGGTCACAACTACCAGCCAGTGTCCCAAGTACTTCACTTAGCAAATAATGGCCATAAACTCAACCTGCATCTTGCTTGCAATCCAGATCTCATCCTAAATGACCAGACACAGTTCAACACTTCCCCTCTCCTAAACTTCATATAATCATCTTTGCTGTTCATTACTTCCCACACTCTCTCTTCCTACATATTCCCATTTTGCTGTATTCATTAAGTTGTTTTGTTTTTTTGAAGTTGTCTTTGTATTCCACATAGACTTTAGTTTCAATAGTTAAGGCTTTCTTTTAACTGGTACTTGTATTACTGTCCATGTTTAACACCCCTTGTAGTTGTCTCATGAAATACTGTTCATATTTTACTTTGGTCATTTATTTAATGAAAACTGTTACACAACCACTGCTTTGATTATAATGTTAATGTTAAAATGCAGTACCACCACACTCTCAAACTGTAGGTTCCCTCAGACACCTCCATTTTTCTGGATTTGTTTATTTCTGTTTATCTTATGTAGCTTAAGTTCCTTATGTATTCTGTATTTACATTGATAACTGTCTCTTCTTTTAATTGGTTGTTATCACTCTCCATGTTTCATACCTCCTGATGCAGCCTTGTCTAGTACTAACTTTATTTTATTTTATTAGTTTTGTTTATTAATAGAAACTGTTATGTAGGCATGCTATTCCTATTTTGTGCTAAAGGTTTTCCTGTCTACTCCATTGTTATTTATGTACTGTTCATTTTTTACTTTTTCATTGCAAAGATATTACTTACTAAAAATGGTTCAAATGGCTCTGAGCACTATGGGACTCAACTGCTGAGGTCATTAGTCCCCTAGAATTTAGAACTAGTTAAACCTAACTAACCTAAGGACATCACAAACATCCATGCCCGAGGCAGGATTCGAACCTGCGACCGTAGCGGTCTTGCGGTTCCAGACTGCAGCGCCTTTAACCGCACGGCCACTTCGGCCGGCATATTACTTACTATACGTTTCTACTTCAGTCTAGATGTGTTACTTCTCTTTCAATGTTGTTTGCTAGCATTTAACTTCTTTGGTGATAATACTCAGTAAATGTCTGAAGATGGCCTTGTAAGCCGAAAACCGGTTCACAATAAAAGTAATATTGTAGAACAAAAGCAAGCTGGTGCTTTTCATTTATTAAAAAATAAAAAAAGTGAAATATAAAAGCATCCGTTGAGAATGACGCTGCCCTGAGCTCAGATGCACAACAAACGAGGAACGTGTTGTGCCTGATACACTGGACCTCCCAGAAGATGACTCCACAAGAGCATACACCTACAAACCCACACACACACACACACACACACACACATACACACACCACACACAAACACACAAAGATATCTTTTTGCCTCGCGAAATGAGTTTTCCACGGCCGAGTTGCGACAAGCGGCGGCAGGCGGGAAACAGGGCCACCCCCGACATTTCATTAGCTGATTGATTCCTCAGATAGGGCGGCCGCACTATCCATCCTGCCGATCGCAGCGCCGCCTGCCAGGCGCCCGTATACCTACCAGCGAGGCTCCACTGCCTTTGCCTCCGTGCTCCCGACGCGATTTCCCTGGTCGGGGCTTGAGCCGCCGTTCTGGTCCACTTCCTGGGACACGTGACAGATGTGAAGCCACAACCCAACAGCCGTGGGATAACAGAAAACCTGTCGCCGGATAGCGTCAGCGAGAGTTGCGCAGAATGTGGACTGTGCTAAATCACCCAATCCGATAGCATATACAATTCGTAACGCCTTGTGTTCTGCATCTTTAATTGAGACAGCAGCCACCATCCTCAATAAACATGAAAACTATTACGGCTCGTTGGAAAGATCGAAACATTGGGAATTCTGATCATACAGTGCTGACTTACACGGTCGGTATTTGAGTTCTTGTTTATATTTTATTATTTTTTTTTTTTAGGGCACTATACTGTGGCCAAAGGAATGTTTCAGCATTACAAATTCTCATACTGTCTGCTGGAACAGCGACCAGTACAGTTTACAAATAATACATTGAGACGACAAAAGTCGTGGAATAACCTCCTAAGCCACGCGGAGTGGCCGCGCGGTTAGAGGCGTCATGTCACTGACTGCGCAGTCCCTCCCGCCAGAGGTTCGAGTCCTCCCTTGGGCATGGGTGTTTGTGTTGTTCTTAGCACAATTTAGTTTAAGTAGTACATAAGTCTAGGGACCGATGACCTCAGCAGTTTGGTCCTTTACGAGTTCACACACACAATACCTCCTAATATCGGACCTCCCTTTACTTGGCGTGGTGCAGCAGCTCGACGTGACATCGACAGAACAACTCGTTGGAAGCCCCTCCAGAAATATCGAGCCATTCTGTCTCCATAGCCATCCATAACTGCGAAAGTTTTGCCAATGCAGGGTTTTGTGCACGAACTGACTTTTCGATTATGTCCCAAAAATTTTCGATGAGATTCACGCCGGGCAATCTGGGTGGGTCGAATTGTCCAGAATGTTCTTCAAACACATCGCGATCAATTGTGGCCCGGTGACATTGCACATTGTCATCCAAAAATGAGGTCCATGAATGGATGCAAATGGTCTCCAAGTAGCCGAACGTAACCATTTGCAGTCGATGATCAGTTTAGTTGGACCAAAGCACACGGTCCATTCCATCTTTAAACACTGCTCACGCCATTATGGAGCGATTACGATCTTGCACAGTGCCTTGTTGACAACCCGGGTCCGTAGCTGCGTGGGGCTCGCGGCACACTCGATCCTTGCCATCAGTTCTTTTCAACTGAAATCGGAGCTCATCTGACCAGCCCACGGTTTTACAGTCGTCTAGGGTCCAGCCGATATGATCACGATCCAGGAGAGGTGTTGAACTTACACAGTAACATTTATGTTTGTGCTATCGAACTGAGTCACCCCGCCACCACGTTTACCGCAGAGTTTGCCCCATACTGCTACCAACTTCCTGTTTCTTAATATTCATTTCTTACCCCAAGAGTGGGAATTTTCTTCTGCGTTCCCCAATTTTGGGTGAAAGAAGCAATATTCTCGTCCATCATGTAGGCAACAGAATTGAGTCGTCCCCCTCTTAGCAGATTTTTTTAAAAGTAGAGAAGGGACGGCTGTGAACTTAGATTCTGCGCATTCGTCTCGGGGGCATCGTTGAAAGGAAGTCGTTTCTGGCCACTGTCTGGTGCTGTTAGGAGGAAGCTAGCTAATTTGCAGAAATGTAACTGGCGGTAGAACAGACCACTTTCTGAGCAGCTCTTTACCTGCTATATTTCTTAGTTTGGTTCTACTTTCCCCGCACAGTCTTCCACACTTCTTTTGCACCTCCCCACAGCACTAAAGTTACTTTTTAATCCGATTCGATTTTTAGATAAATTTGCTCTCTGTTACTTTTACAGTGATTTATGTCGATCATAAGAACAAATAAATAACAATCTCAGTCTTGACTTCCACTACAATATCTCGCACTGTCCTACAACTTTGCGTGACAGGGAGACCTACAAATAACAAATATAGCTTGCTGTACATCCAATTTGCTCTTTTCACTGTTGCGGTGTATTCGTTGTGTACAATGAACAAACTAGAAGAGCTGTTATATTACGGATGTAGAGAAACGAATAAGTATTGCACTTGATCGACTTATATGACCAAAGAATTGTTTTATAAAGAGCACTGAATTGGAGCACCTCGAGTCAGATCTGGGATACACCGGATGCAACATTCAGTACAAATACATGAGAATGTTACTTGCAGGCAGTTTTTTTTCAAACTTGCGTAATAATATTGTAGCTTTCATGAATCCCTGGCAGTGTTGATGTTTATCAGTAGTGTTGTAGGAGAGGTTCTCATCCCTATACCACCATAAACATACTGGACAAAAAAGTATCCCTTCAAGGAGACCTGATGCTAATATCATTTTGGAAATTTGTGGTAAGGTCTTATGAGATTAAACTGCTGAGGTCATCGGTCCCTACGCTTGCGCACTACTTAATCTACTTAAACTAACTTATGCTAAGGACAACACACACACCCATGCCCGAGGGAGGACTCAAACCTGCGACGGGGGAGCCGCTCGGAACGTGACAAGATGCCTCAAAAAATGGTTCAAATGGCTCTAAGCACTATGGGACTTAACATCTGAGGTCATCAGTCTACTAGACTTAGAACTGCTTAAACCTAACTAACCTAAGGACATCACACACATCCATGCCCGAGGCAGGATTCGAACCTGCGACCGTAGCAGCTGAGCGGTTCTGGACTGAAGCACCTAGAACCGCTCGGCCACAGCGGCCGGCCAAGATGCCTCAGACCGCATGGCTACCCACGCGACTAATATGATTTGACATTGCCTATAGCCGTGGTAATGCTTTCGATTCGGTTAGATATCCCGACTTCAGATGACCATTTCCTGCAGTTCTCTTCGAAATGTTAACTAGGAAACTGGTTGAGATGGACTCCATTCACCGAAGGCAGCCATTTCTGTCGGATTTGAAGCCGGTTATCGTGTGACACTCGTCGCCGGACCCTGAGACTTAGGATCATTCTACGACCAATTTTCTTATAGCGTGCTAGTATGCCACTCTTTATAGCTGTGTCGGACAGTCTGCGCTGATACACCAAGACATCAGGGAACTTCATTCACGCTATGGTCATTGATACGTCCAGACACAATAGCTCCTTTCTACCATTCTGATACGTCGCCACGTCAACCGACCGTAATATACTGATTACGTACATCGATTTCCACGTCAAAATACTTAACTACCATGACGTGAATCAGCGTTCGAGGATCGCATGATAGCCTGTTAGGGGCGACGCGGGCAAAGTGGCCAAGCTAAGGTATTCTTATTTTTAGAGCTGAGTCTCAATAGCCGGAAATTCATAGAAATGATTATAATCTTTAATTACTGAAGTATAATATGGAATAGTTCAGTTAATTTAGGATCAAGTTAAGTACTTTGAACAGTTCAGCTTTCACAAAGAAGCAGAATGGTCACTTTGTCAGACATTGGCGGACAAATTGGCCACTTGATTTTAAAGTGAACAATAAGGTATAAAAAAACTGTTTTTACAAAGATCTAAATATGTATTATTGTAAAAGAAGATTCGAATTATATTATTTACACTTTTCACAAAAAAGTCAAACCGTGTTTCTCAACTCCTCTATTGACTTCTTTAGCCCAGAGGCAGCACACTTCTTCCTCAGACCATGAATTTGAAAACTTTTCCTCCCGAGTACATGCACTCTCTGTATTCATTGTTGTCATCAAAATGAGCTCCTCAATGATTGGCTTTCCTGCTCCTTGTACTCGTCTTTCTAGTGCCTTTTTCCTCTTCCGCTGCTTTTTTTCTGTTCTTTCACTCACCGTTTTGAGGTCACTTTTATGAGGACATGCTGTAAGAATCGCCGCGGAGCCCTTCTTTTTTGCCGCTGCTGTCACGTTTTCCCCCGTACACAAAGTGGCCAGAAGTCGCCACCCACGTTAAAGCTTTTAAACAAAAGCTGTACACCCTCTAATAATATGACTGAACTTTCAATAGCTAAAGTACTGTTATGTAGTCAAAATATGACATTTTCAACACAATTCTATTAAAAACACGCAAGTCACAGTCCCTCTTCACAATAAATACACAAACTGACCACTAGCTTTATACCAGAATTATTATAATCTTTAAAAATTGTTATAAGTCTGTCGAGCACACAACAAACAGGCTTGATTTCATAGGGTGACCGAGGCCTCCAGGGAGAATAAGTTAATGAATTTCCAGCGTCATGTCAGCATCATAGTAGTTAGGACTGATATGGCCACTTCGGGCGTCATGACAATTTTTCCCGTCTCTCCCCTACATCCACAGTGTTACAAAGTACAAACGTTCCTTTCGTAAAAAAGTGACTAACATTTTTTCCAGCGACATATGATCGAGATTTGAAAGTATCTTGGGGTTTGGCCATCAAAATTTATCGCGCAGAATGATTTTTTTTTCTTCCATGTTGCGAAGTCAACAACTTCATCCCGCCGTCTGTCATCTGACTTCCGCTCACATGCACAAATAATGAAACAACTCATTCCTACCTCAGTGTGTGGACGTGATGTGGTGGTGCACCGCCAACAGCTGCCAACCTACAGAGATTCTGAGCGACACGCGCGCTCCGCCCTGCAGCTAGCTCCCACACATGCAAATACGTAACGCACGCGTGTACGCATCCAGGGAGAGGACTTTCACATGCGGCCTGCCACGCACAGACACGCACGCTAAAAGCGGGCTGCCATGAATCCGCGATGAGAGCGGCACAATGGGGAGAGGAGTGCGTCGAGGGGTTCCGGGTTTGGTTCCCGCGCCGTCTATTTGCAGATGCAGATTGGAAGCGGCGCCGGCGAGACAGCGCGTCTCGATTATGGGGTGACGAGGAACGCGAGCGGGGCAGGTACGAACGACAGCGGCCGTGGATTGCATTGTCCCTAAGGACCGGCGGATCCTCTCCTTTGCGGCTCGCTGTATTGGAGGGGTTATAAGTAATTCTGAGTAAATGCTTGAATGAATAGTGGAGCCTCTCGGTTGTGTTTTGCGATTTTCCGCTTGCACAAGCGACTCCATTCAGAAAGCGACGGCAACGACCGTGTACCAAGTGCGCCGTATTAAATGGCTGCGAATACTGAATGTTGTCACTAGGTTCGCCAAAAGACGGGCTCTATAGTTCCAATCACACGCACGTACGTATGCATGAACACACTCACACACACACAGACACAGACAACTACGTGGATATAAGCATTTTACAAATCGTCCCAGGCCGATTTCGCGTAATGACTCCCTCTGTGTAGGTACTCGCATCTGCAGCTGTTCCAGTAAACAGCGTCACAACTCGAATGCAACGTGAGCTATCGTGAAGTAACATTTTTTCTCTTGAATTAAGCACGGAGTCATTGTTATTAAAATGTTTCCACTGATGTGTTTGCTTATAAACTTAATGCTGGCTTACTGACCATGAGCTGAATTACACCACGGATTTCGCCGCCGTAGTCAAGGCGAGGTAGCACAAGACTCGGAAGTATCTCACTTTTGAATCCACAAGGTGAAAGAAACTTTTATCAACGTTACCTGGTTGGCAATGGGACCTCAAGTCACCTATGTCACATTACGAACGTTTCCACACTATGCCATTTAGTGAGGGCACATCACTGCGTCGATGGTAGTCTGATATTGATGTTAAGCTGTGAGATCATTTTCGTATCATAGGAGAAATCAGCTCCCCGTTTCTCTTATAATCAATAACAAAACATAGCACTACCATCGTCTTCTTCTTCTTTTGTTACAGGCTCTGGAGGACCAGGAGTAACACCTTCATTGATTGCACTTTCCTGTTCTTCTCGCCTCAGAATCATTTCATCCTTTCCCTTCCTCTCTCCCGCTCGTTATCTGAGATCTTCATTATCCTTTTCCCCTCTCTTGGTCACTGGAGACTTCCTATCAATTTCCCGCACCTTTTTTTGTCACTGACCTATTGTACATTGTTCAGTATGAAGTTGCTTCTCCCATTACCGTTGAGCCGTAGTAAAATTTACTGTTTTCAAGAGCGCGCCGCAGCGCGTAGTGTAAAGCAGTCGCCTTCCGTTTTGGGCGGTGGCGCCGCTGTGGTAATCGCAGCTTTGGTGTCTCCCTCTGTTGCGAAAGGGGAAACGTTGCCTGTTCACGTGCATTTAAGGGGCTCTATGAGCTCTGCAGTCAGTCAGTTGGTCAGACGGCTCAGTGTCGGGCAGTCAATGTCTGTCTGTCTGTCTGTCTGTCGGTTGGCCGTACGTTAAGAGGTCAGTCGGAGTGAGGCTAGGTCAGTCTCGCGTCACCAGCTGCTGGTCTGTCTCTCGTTTGCATTTGTGCGGCAGTTAGTGTCTGTCTGTCGTCGGAGTGCTGGTATGTCTGTCCTTCGGATCAACTTTAAAGCCAGAAAATGAGAGTCTTGCCATTCCGCCAGTAACAGAACTCAGCTAGTGGCCGCCCGGTTGGGGGTGAGCTCCTGCATCTGAGTCTGCGCGTTAGGCCGCCAGTCTGCTCGAGTTGCTCGGGCAACAGTCATTGGCGGTTGGATCGGTCGGTTGGTCGGTCGCGCACCGAGACACGAGATGACGTGTCCGCCTTGAGCGTCGGCGCATGTGAGGTCCCCACGTGAGTCCAGTGGGGAGCGCCGTGTAGAAAGGGGTAGTGGTTTGGCGGTTCACACGAGAGCAACAGGAGCGAAACCACGACATCGAGCTGGCCGGGGCGAGCTGCGACGCCGTGAGACGGGAGATCGGCGCGCCTTCCTGCGTCCGTTGAAGCGGCTGGCAGCGGACGGTTCGGAAGAGCGCTGGGGGTGCTGCGCCAGGTCTTCGCCAGAAAGCGCAGTTTATAAGTTAAGTGGTTGGAAATACGTTGTTTCAAAAAATGGCTCTGAGCACTATGGGACTTAACATCTGTGGTCATCAGTCCCCTAGAACTTAGAACTACTTAAACCTAACTACATCACACACATCCATGCCCGAGGCAGGATTCGAACCTGCGACCGTAGCAGTCGCGCGGTTCCGGACTGCGCGCCTAGAACCGCTAGACCACCGCGGCCGGCTACGTTGTTTCATTTACTTGTTAAATTCTACTTGTTTTCTTGGTGAGGTCACCAGCCGCTTTGTTTTGGGATCATCCCACCATTCTTCTCCGTTTGCCCACCCTCGGAAAGGTGGTTATTTGTGAATTGGGTGGTCCGTTTTTAGAGCAATCTACGGTTCGGGTTGTTTAGTAAACCCCGCCCCGCCCCCCCCCCCCCCCACCTCAATAATCTGCCGTACGTTAATAACTGTGTCTGTCACGTTTGTCGGATTCGGTGTTAACGAATTTATAGAATTAAGGTAAAGGCCGAATTCCTGAAATATGCTTTTATCTTGCCTATCATCTTGGGAGGCGGTACATGTGTAATGTAGAGCATGTTGTACACCTTATGTAAGTCTGAATTTCATGGGTTTTATTTAAATAGTCTTTTTTATCAATTTACCACCCTTCCACCGTAAGAGCACCTTTAAAAACAAATTGTACTTTTGGTGGCAAATAATTTATTAGTGTGAGTGTTTGTACTATTTCCATAGTTGCATAGTTAATGTGTTTGTGTGAGTTGTTAAAAATTTTAGTTTAAAGTAATCTAGTGTGTTGCAGATTTGCCCCAGTGTAGTTTTTCAGAGGGCGTTGTGAGCGGTCGTGACTACGGCCGTGTTGAAAGGGGGCGGAAGCTTCTCAGCCCGAAGGCTCCTACTATAATTTTTTTTTTGTTATTCTGCCTCTGAGTAATTGTAACTTGATGTTTAGAAGGTGCTTTCTGATTGTAACTTTAAATCTGTTTTTGGAAAGGCTTTTAGGAATAAAATTCACATTTGTTAAAGGTAATTTTATTTTCCATCATTTACTTCCTGGCACCTACTCCCACGCTTCGTTTTTATTTTTTTTCTCAACAATACAGTTACTCATTAGTAGGGCTTCTGCAGTTTTTCATACTTTTACCCGCTATTTCAACATATTCCGACCCTTGAATTAGGTAAAAGTAATATGACGGTTAACTACAGCGGTTGCAGAGTTATTGTGGTTTTTACGCAAGAAAAATCGAATTTTTCCATAATATTTTTCAGCAGATTCAATTTATGATTTTTTAATGAGGCGAGCTATGCGATGGAAATGGCGTATTTTTAACACTCCATAGATGAATTCGTTACTAAAGATTCTCAGTTGTAAAAATTTTCATGTTAAGTTAGCTCACGACTGTTTACCTGTATTGGAAAGTGAATCATGAGAAGCTCTTGATCTACATCTACATGAATACTTCGCAAATCACACTTAAGTGCCTGGCAGAGGATTCATCGAACCACCTTCACAATAATTCTGTATTATTTCACTCTCGAAAAGCGCACGGGAAAAACGAACACTTATTTCTTTCCTTGCGAGCTGTGATTTCCCATATTTTATTGTGATGTTCGTTTCTACCTAAGTAGGTCTGTGTCAAAAAAAAAAAAAAAAATTGTTTGAGGATACCGCCGCAACGAGAAACGTCTTTATTTTAATGAAGTAGACTCCTGGAAATGGAAAAAAGAACACATTGACACCGGTGTGTCAGACCCACCATACTTGCTCCGGACACTGCGAGAGGGCTGTACAAGCAATGATCACACGCACGGCACAGCGGACACACCAGGAACCACGGTGTTGGCCGTCGAATGGCGCTAGCTGCGCAGCATTTGTGCACGACCGCCGTCAGTGTCAGCCAGTTTACCGTGGCATACGGAGCTCCATCGCAGTCTTTAACACTGGTAGCATGCCGCGACAGCGTGGACGTGAACCGTATGTGCAGTTGACGGACTTTGAGCGAGGGCGTATAGTGGGCATGCGGGAGGCCGGGTGGACGTACCGCCGAATTGCTCAACACGTGGGGCGTGAGGTCTCCACAGTACATCGATGTTGTCGCCAGTGGTCGGCGGAAGGTGCACGTGCCCGTCGACCTGGGACCGGACCGCAGCGACGCACGGACGCACGCCAAGACCGTAGGATCCTACGCAGTGCCGTAGGGGACCGCACCGCCACTTCCCAGCAAATTAGGGACACTGTTACTCCTGGGGTATCGGCGAGGACCATTCGCAACCGTCTCCATGAAGCTGGGCTACGGTCCCGCACACCGTTAGGCCGTCTTCCGCTCACGCCCCAACATCGTGCAGCCCGCCTCCAGTGGTGTCGTGACAGGCATGAATGGAGGGACGAATGGAGACGTGTCGTCTTCAGCGATGAGAGTCGCTTCTGCCTTGGTGCCAATGATGGTCGTATGCGTGTTTGGCGCCGTGCAGGTGAGTGCCACAATCAGGACTGCATACGACCGAGGCACACAGGGCCAACACCAGGCATCATGGTGTGGGGAGCGATCTCCTACACTGGCCGTACACCACTGGTGATCGTCGAGGGGACACTGAATAGTGCACGGTACATCCAAACAGTCATCGAACCCATCGTTCTACCATTCCTAGACCGGCAAGGGAACTTGCTGTTCCAACAGGACAATGCACGTCCGCATGTATCCCGTGCCACCCAACGTGCTCTAGAAGGTGTGAGTCAACTACCCTGGCCAGCAAGATCTCCGGATCTGTCCCCCATTGAGCATGTTTGGGACTGGATGAAGCGTCGTCTCACGCGGTCTGCACGTCCAGCACGAACGCTGGTCCAACTGAGGCGCCAGGTGGAAATGGCATGGCAAGCCGTTCCACAGGACTACATCCAGCATCTCTACGATCGTCTCCATGGGAGAATAGCAGCCTGCATTGCTGCGAAAGGTGGATATACACTGTACTAGTGCCGACATTGTGCATGCTCTGTTGCCTGTGTCTATGTGCCTGTGGTTCTGTCAGTGTGATCATGTGGTGTATCTGACCCCAGGAATGTGTCAATAAAGTTTCCCCTTCCTGGGACAATGAATTCACGGTGTTCTTATTTCAATTTCCAGGAGTGTACATCTGAAACCCTGTATCATTTCTCGACAATACAATACGAGCTGCTCTTCTTTGAGCTTTCTCTATGTACTCTGTTAATCCTGTCTAGTAAGGATCAAATACCGCGCAGCAGTGTTTGAAAAGAGGATTGACAAGCGTAGTGTAGGCAGTCTCGTTGGTAGATATGTTGAATCTTCTAAGTGTTTTGCCATTAAAATGCCGTCTTTGGTTATATATGTTCTTTCCAATTTACGATGCTTGTAGTAGTAATTCCTAGGTATTTAACTGAATTTACGGACCTTAGATTTGATACGTTTATCGTGTCACCAAAGTTTAACGGATTACTTTTAGCACTCATGTGGATGACCTCACACATTTCATTATTTAAGATCAATTGCCAATATTCACACCATACATACATCTGTTCTAAATCGTTTTTCAATTTGTTCTGATCTTCTGATGAGTTTACTAGACGATAAACGCCAGTAGCATCTGCAAACAACCTAAGACTGCTGCTCAGATTGCCTCCCAAATCGTTTATGTAGATAAGGAGCAGCTGAGGGCCTATAAAACTATCCTGAAGAACACCAGAAATCATTTTTGTTTTAGTCGATCACTTTCCGTCACTTAGTACTAATTGTGACTACTGTAATAGGCAATCATTAATGCAGTCGCATAACTGAGACAATATTCCATAAGCATGCAATCTGATTACAGGCAGCTTGTAAGGTACAGTGTCAAAGCCTTCTGGCCATTTAGAAATACGGAATCAATTTGAAATGCCTTCTTAGTAGCACTCAACAGTTACTGAGAGTAGAGTTACTTGTGTTTCACAAGAATGATGTTTTCTAAATCCGTGTTGTATGTGCGTCAGTAGATAGTTCTCTCCGAGATAATTCATAATGCTCGAACACAATATATGTTCCAAAATCCTGCTTCATATTGACTTGATGACAAGTGTCTGTAATTTAGTGGGTTACTCCTATTGCCTTTCTTGAATACTGGTGTGACTTGTGCAACTTTCCAGTCTTTAGGTAAGGATCTTACGTCGAGCGAGAGGTTGTATATGACTATTGCACCAGCATACTCTGAAAGAAGGCTAATTGGTGCACCGTGTGGACTGGAATACTTGCTTTTGTTAAGTGATTTAATTGCTTCATTACTTTTAGGATAACTACCTCTAAGTTATTCTTGTTGGCAGCTGTTCTTGATTCGGATTCTGAAATATTTACTTCCTCTTCTTTGGTGAAGGAATTTCGGAAGGCTGCGTTTAGTATCTGCTTTAGCACCACTGTCGTCGATAGTATTTCCATTGTTAATACCCAAAGAAGGCGTTGATTGTGTCTCGCCCCTGGCATACTTTACATACGACCAGAATCTATTAGCTTTTTCTGTGAGGTTTCGAAGCAAAGTTCCTTTGTGGAAACTATTATAAGCATTTTTTATTGAAGTCCGCGCTAATTTCAAGCTTCTGTAATCTTGGGTATTTTGTTTTCGATTAAATTTGGCATGCTTTTTTCGCTATTTCAACAATAATGTTCTGATCTGTTTTTTGTACCAACGGCTATCAGTTTCATCGTTTGTTAATTTATTTAGTATAAATATTTCAGTTGGTGTTGATACTATTTCTTTGAATTCAAGCCACATCTCGTCTACACTTACGTAGCTAATTTGGAAGGAGCGCAGATTGTCTCCCAGAAAACCACCAAGTTGATCTTTGTGTGCTTTTTTCAATAAGTATATTTTTCTTTTATTTTTGGAGTATTTGCGAATTCGTCTTCAGTCTCGCTATGACAAACCTTTGTTCACTAGTAGCTGTATCCGTTTCGATGTTTGTTATTAGCTCAGGATTATTTGTTGCTAAGAGGTCAAGTGTTTTTCACAACCGTTTACTGTTAGACTGAGGTCATGAGCTAATTACTCGGAATAATTTTCACAGAACGCGTTTAGCACAATTCGGATGATGTTTTATGCATACCTCCGGATTTAAGGATTTTAACATGTATTTCCGTCCACATATTGAGGGTAAATTGAAGTCAGCACCAACTATAGTTGCGTAAGTCAGGTATGTGTTTGAAATTAGACTCAATTTTGCTTTGAACTTTTCAGCAATCGTATTATCTTAGTTTAGAGGTCGGTAAAAGGATCCAATTATTATTTTATTCCGGTTGCCAAGAATGACTCTACACACACTGACTCACTGGAACTCTCTGCTTCAATTACGCTACAGGATAAACTACTTGTAACACCAACAAACACACCACTGCCAACTGTATTTAGCCTATCCCTTCCGAACGCCGTTAGGTCCTTTGAAAAAATTTCGGCTGCTCTTATCTCCGGCTTTAGCCAGTTTTCAGTGTCCATAACGGTTTGAGCATCAGTGATTTCTATAAGCACTTGGAGCTCTAGTGCTTTCCCAACATAGCGACGACAGTTTTCAACCGTTATACCGATGGTTCCTAGATCTACGTTCTTCATGTGTTCGACCTGCACCCTTTGAGACTGAAGCCCTTTCTGTATTTCCCCGAAAACCTCTAACCTAAAAACCTGCCTAGTCCACGCCATATAGCCCCTGCTACCCGTGTAGCCGTCTGCTGCATGATGTAACGGACTCCTGACCTATTTAGCTGAACCCTAAACCCCACCAACCTTTGGCGCAAATGGAGCAATCTGCAGAAAGGACGGTCGCAGAACCGTCTGAGCCTTCGATCCAGGTTCTCCACTCGAATCTGTATCGGAGATTCGCAATCAGTCCTGTCGACTATGCTGCAAATGGTGAGCTATACTCTCATCTCAGAAGCAAGACTTGCAGCCTTTGCCACTTCTGATATCGCTGGAAACCAGAGATAATCTCTTCCGATCCATGGCGACACACATTATTGGTACCGACATGAGCCACCTGCAGTTGGCTGCACCCTGTGCTCTTCGTGACATCCGGAAAGACCCGTCCATGTCTGGAATGACTCCACACGGTACGCACATAGAGTGCGCATTGGCTTCCTTCCCCTCCTTAGGCAGCCATGTCCCTAAGGGCCCCATAACACGCCTAACGTTGGGGCTCCCAACTACCAGTAATCTCACCCTGTGTGACTGGCCGTTTCTTGCAGGCTGAGAAGATTCCTCTGAGACAGGACAAGCAACTGCATCTGGCTGAGGGCCAGTGTCAGCCACAGGGAGCACCTGGAACGTTTTTGTCAGAATAAATGGGGAGGCCTTACGTTCGGCCCCCGGGGAAGTCTTTCGCAGCCTGCCACTTCCCGACACGACCTCCTACTCCAGCACGGGAAAGGGGTCAACCTCCGTGCGAGCGGTAACTGGGCTGGCCACCGGTGCATACCGATCGGCTGACTCGTAGGTTGCGCTGGACGTCCGATGGATCTCCACGGCCGGCAAACAACAGTGATGCCCATGCGCTGCAGCCTCGAGCTGTGTAACCGAAGCCGTCACAACCTAGAGCTGAGAGAAAAGTGTTACCAACCTCGCTGGTATACGCACACAGCAATCACAATCGCTATCCATACTAAAGACTGTAGAAAACTACACTACACAGACAAACAAACGACTATTGACACGCGCTACGGAACTTTACTACAGACACCGACGAAAACGCAGGGAATGTGTCTAATAAATTAGATTAACACGCAGAGATTGTAAAACTAAACTACCAAAGCACACAGATGCGATTAAATAATTCGCTTCTAGTTATGAACGTGTAATGTGTCACAATATCAATTTACTTTTGCGATACAACAAAAACGCGAGAACTATGTCTATTAAATATTAAACTAACACGCGTAAATTCAAAAACTAAACTACCAAAGTACACAGGTGAGAATATATAATTCCCTCCTGGTTATGAACTTATAAAATATCACCAAATCGGTTACTCTTATGTGCCAAATACGTCAAATTCACAAGATTTATTGTGCTCTTTATGATTTTTACACGTTAAAACGTTTGAGGCAAAACATATTTTTAAAGAGATTTCTAGTTGTATATGTAAGGTTTATATTATCTTAATCACAGTACCTATTGACCAACTTCAAGACACAACCGCCGAGTAGCAATATGTCTTGTATGAAAAAATATATAAGGAGATTTTCTAATGTTAGTAGTGTTTGCGATGGAAATTGCAAGAGCTGTCAAAAAGTAAACAAGGTGTTTCTCATTTATAAAGCTCGAGACCCTTGGAGAGCTTTGGCTACTGGGATAAATTTACTTCCGTAAATTTGGACTGTGAGCAGTGTCAAGCTAATCCACTTGAGAAAACACAAGTAGTTAAAATGTTTACTTTGCTAAAAACCTCTAAGTTCGTAAATAATAAAAATGTAGTGACAAATTCAGTCTGGCTTAGTTAAATTTAGTGAGTTCTTGGCCCATCGTGTACATCATTGAACGAAGTTCACACAGGGGCGACGCCTGTTTTCAGAATAGCGACGAATGATAGTGATATAAAGAATGTAAAAATGAACGCAAAAGCAGAAGCTTGCAGTACACAGAGATATTGATTTCTTAGTTCCAGGTATTTAATGAGTGACGCAGGGAAGATTAAATGAGTTGATTCGTTTTGGGAAGCGTGCATGAGTGGCTCGACTGAAAGACCACGAATGACGAAATGCTGGTGCTATGGTAGGAAAAGAGGTCAGATAACTAGTTAAACTTTTTATGACTGTTCGGCGTCGCTTGCTTACGAGGAAAAATTTCTTATATTTTTTTAGATAGTAAAATACATACAATTTTGTACTAGTACTTACTAATTGGGATATAGCAATGAATAAGAAAGAGGTCAATTTCATGACAAAGAATTAGACTACGACACAATTTTTAGTCCAGAACGTCTACATGAATTATTTCGAAGTTTCAAATGCGAGTGTGGTGGAGCACAGTGAAGATACGGTGGATTTTAAGACATAGAATGATTGGACTTATCACACTTTATTTGAGTTGATATGCATGTACTTTATATTAATAAGTAGAGAAATTCATTAACGGTGTAGTAATAATCCTTATTGGAAGAAGTTCATTTACTGTGAAATGCGTAACGTAACATAGCAACACTGAAAATACCTCTGCTTACCACTGAAAGCTTAAGAAGAATGATAGGCAGGCTACAGCTCACCGCCTAGTCGACGTCGCTGCAGTTGGAGATGGAGCAATTGATCGATTAGGCAACACGAAAGGAAATCGCTCTTGGCTTCGTTTAAGGAGTGATAGTTGACTCAGTTGATGTAAAAGAAGACTGACCTGACAGCGAATTGAATTCTTTTTATTTCGAACATTAGTTTTGTGTCTTAGAAATTAATTGGTTTTAATGTGAAGTCCATTCGTCCACGCCATAACAGCCCAGAGTATTTTATTAGTTGTGACGTTTCCGGCCACGGAAGTTTACATTTTACAATTTAGTGTCTTAGTCACTACAACATTTATCGTACAAAGATATGGCAAAAAGAAAAAGAAAACCAAAGGAGTTATACCATCATCAATACCGGCAATTCTTCTTTAAACGGTACTTCACGACTTCCAAGTTCCTAAGAGATTTAAACTTTGTGTCGGCCTGGAAACTCGAACCCTGAGTCTCGACTTCAACGGGCAATGATGAAACCGCCTACCCTATCCAAGAACAAATGGCTTCAAATGGCTCTGAGCACTATGCGACTTAACTTCTGAGGTCATCAGTCGCCTAGAACTTAGAACTAATTAAACCTAACTAACCTAAGGACATCACACACATCCATGCCCGAGGCAGGATTCGAACCTGCGACCGTAGCGGTCGCTCGTCTCCAGACTGTAGCCCCTAGAACTTCACGGCCACTCCGGCCGGCTATCCAAGAACAAGTTAGGACTTGTCCTCACTGGTTTAGTTCTTCCAGTACCATTCCTATTTTATGAATGTCACAGACAGTCTGTTGCAAATTTTGTTGGACTAACGCTCGTGGAAGAAGGGATATTGCGGAGAAATGGCATAGCTGCAGCCTGAATGAAATTTTGAAACTCCCTAAAAATTGAAACTGTGTGCTGTGTGCATGGAATAGTCTTCGAATCTGCTTTTTATCCGTATTCTCCCACAACTGCGTGATTATTATTCAAAGACTGTGCTTTTTATCCTTACTTTTCGACAACTGTTTGATCTCCCGGCTTGAAGCTACCACAGGGAGCTTATCTAATTTTGACTAATTATTTGGTGTCACTCATTCCCTGTTCTTCAGCTCCTCAACTTTGAGATCCAAATCTTATTTTTGGAGAAACGTCGTAAGCTTACCATCTATTTCGAGATGACTGAAGACGGTATCAAGATTGTTCTACTCGTGATCAGCTGTCCGTCGCCTGCAACTTCCCTGTCCACCCACTACATTACGATACTCATTGTGCATATAATGATTATGCGTTTTCGATTTTGCGCAGTAATTACTTGCCGAACATCCGATATCAGTGAGACTATACCAATGTTCTGACGTTTGTGGAGTTATTGGTACTGGCATTCCTCATAGTTAAATTACCAGTTATAACACTGATCTACAGATTTTTTTCGAGCCCTCAATTGTATGAGATTTTTTTACTGCTTTTTAATGTTTTTGATCTGCTGATTTCAAATCGGATATCAGTTTTTCTCTTCATGGTCTGGTTTCCATTCCAGCAGTTTGCGGTTAGATCAATGCCTTACATGTTTATCTTACCGAGAGGGTTGTGATACAGTATCTTTTTTTTCTTTCTGATCTGATATCATTTCATCACGACGTCACTCTATCAATAATCAAGACAACGTATGTTACATTTGTGGATACTACACCCTTTTCGTAAGAGATACAATGTAACATCCTCTATGAGGCAGCCTTGTAAGGTTTATTGGTGATGAAGCGTGCTTTGGATTAAACTTTGGTGACTAAGACAAAACATGGCTGTAACTTACTCTATGTTCCAGTTGTCATAAAATGCTACGTGACTGGACGAAAGGAAACCGTAAGAGTTTATCTTTATAATCATGGCGAGAACCAGTGGATCACACAGATGACCGCTATTTTTGTATCGCTAATGGTACAAAAACCGTCATAAAAATCATATCCTGATACCCTCTCAGTAGTAATATCTACTGTGGACTCCAATAAGCTGCACCATCTAGTCTTGACGATAATCAACCCATCTGTAGACGCGGAGAGCTCCCAAAACCCGGAGGAAAATGGAGAAAGTTAATTTGACGTATTTTGCTGTAATCTCTCTACCTCTCATCAGTTTAATCAGCGTGAGCTGAATGAGCTTGTACACATTTGGTGTCTCCAAACTGGCAGCTGGAGTGTTAGTCTCTTGGTGGCAAGAAAATTTTGTACTGAGTGATCGTGTGGAAATGTCATGGTACCGAATGCAGGAAGTGATCACTCTTTCATATTTTACAGAGTATTGTAAGTAGGCTGTTTATGTTTTCTCTATGTAAGTAGGCTGTTTATGTTTTCTTATTGGCAACGTTACGTAGCGCTCAATATGAAAATCACTGGCTGTGCTGTGTGCAGTCTGTGGCTAGTTTACATTGTTGTCTGCCATTGTAGTGTTGGGCAGCGGCAGCTGGATGCGAACAGCGCGTAGCGTTGCGCAGTTGGAGGTGAGCCGCCAGCAGTGGTGGATGTGGGGAGAGAGATGGCGGAGATTTGTAATTTGTCATGAACTGCTATATTTATATATGATGATATCAAGGTAAATATATTGTTTGTTCTCTATTAATATCTTTCATTTGCTAACTATCCCTATCAGTAGTTAGTGCCTTCCATAGTTTGAATCTTTTATTTGGCTGGCAGTAGTGGCGCTCGCTTTATTGCAGTAGCTTGAGCAGCGAAGATTTTTGTGAGGTAAGTGATTTGTGAAAGGTATAGTTTAATGTTAGTCAGGGCCATTCTTTTGTAGGGAATTTTGAAAGTCAGATTGCGTTGCGCTAACAAAATATTGTGTGTCAGTTTAAGCACAGTCCTGTACAATTGTTCAAAGGGGAAGTTTCATATGTCGACCCTTAGCCAAGGATACCTCACTGGAATCTTCTGATTTTTTGTTGTAGTTTGTGTAATTAGTGTAGATTTTGTTTATTGCTAGCGCGTAATTGTAGAGAAAATCTCCTTTGTAGTTGCAGACTTTCATTGTTGTACAGTAAAACAGTTGTGGTATGCATGTAGATTTGCACCAAGTATTTCGCAGCTGCAATTAACTAGATATTATTTTCAGTGCTATGTTAATGTGTTCTCTTATTTTTGATCTTCAAATTGTGTTTTTCTGTGTTGTCGTGTGAAATACTGTGACAATAATGGCGTGTGAAAAACGTAATACTAGGCTCCAAAGTAAACTGAGAAATGACAGTGAAAATGAAAGCAGTGTGTTAGCGCCACCGAGTAATGAATTAACTGATGTTCAAAGTAGTAATTTGGTAATTGTGCATAGGGAAATGGAGCGGGCGGCAAACAATGGTGTAGGCAGTGAAACAATTAGTGAAGAGGGAAGCATTATCGATCGATCGGTCGGCAATAGCTCGCCTCAGGAATCCGAAATGACAGGACACAATTTTGCAAATACTGTAGATTCAGGTTTTGCGTCCTCACCGTTTTCCCAAATGAGTCAAGACACTTTTTCCGCTTGTCAAAATGTGAATGTTGCCGGTGCAAATTCACTGCCGAAAAGCACTGAGGAACATGTTTCAGACACCAGTGCATTATTATTACAGTTACTGGAACAAATGGGACAAAAGCTACAAAAGTTAGACACAACACTTGAACAAAATCAGAAACAAATGGGACAAAATCTTCAAAAGTTAGACACAATGGAACAAAATCAGAGACAAACACAGCAAAAGCTTCAAAAGTTAGACACCACACTTGAAAAAACACGTGAAGATTTAACTACTGAGTTACATAACATTGAATCGAAATGTCAAAAAGTCTGTAATGACGTAAAAACACAAATTTGTGAGCATTTTCAACCTATTTTTTCGCGGCATGAAAATGTATTACAGAATCACGAAGCAGCCATAAAAGAACTGCAAACCATTGTTCATGAAAATCACGACACCTTGCAAGCTAAAATTGACTCAGTTGCATCTACTCATTCGGTTACGCAACTTGCAAAAACTCAGGAAAACTTAAAGGACACAGTAGATATTCTGAAACTTGGTTCAGAAAAACATACAGAGGAAATAATTTCACTATCGGATAAAGTAGCTGAACTTTCAGATCAGTTCACTAACTTATCTACAAAGGTAGATGATGATCTGAATAACACAACACCTGTAGCCTTCACTGACACAGAAGAGTATGAACAAATTAGAAAATTCAAACAGAATCAAAATCAAATCAATACACAGTACAAAAGAGAAATCCAGGAAGTACAAGATCAGCTGACACAGGTAATTCAAGAATTACGTATTTCAGAGGATACTCGCGCCCCAATACGGGAAGAGGGACACAGAAATACGGAACAGCCACAAAATAATAACACAGCGCATTTCGGAAATTATGAAAGAAATTGGCAATGTGCACCGAATTTTGAGATTGAACAGCCAACACGACGTAACAATGACCGATATGTGACTCGCCGACATGATGATTTTGACTATAAGCTGTTCATTACTACACGTAAATTCAAAGCATTTAAGAATTCCGGCAACGACATTCATCCACAAGCGTGGCTCCATCAATTCTCTCATTGTTTTCCTCCCAACTGGTCATTGGAGCACAGGTTAGAATTTATGTGTGGCTACTTGGAGAATGAACCAGCTGTAAGAATGCGATCGGTAATTCACGATTGCCACAGTGAAGGAGAGTTTTACCATGCCTTCCTCTCAGCATATTGGTCTCAAGCCACACAAGACCGAGTAAAACATAGCATCATAATGATGAAACGTTTCGAACAATCTGAATTTTCCAGTCTTATGAAATATTTTGAAGACATGTTGCATAAGAATCAATATCTTTCAAACCCATACAGCCCCTCAGAACTCATCCGCATTTGCTTAATCAAACTGCCTGAACATTTACGACATATTATTTTGGCAGGACGTTGCAAAGACGACATTGAAGCATTTCAGGGACTCTTACAAGAATTAGAAATTGACACTGACAATCGCGGAACGCGAAACCAGGAACACAACAATTACAGGTCACATCCGTCGCAATTCCGCGATGAAAGAAGTAATAACTTGACACGACAAGGCTATTCTCACAACACAAATCGTGACCAAAACAGACACCACCCGTATGACAACCGTTGGCAGAGTAGTAATAATTACAGGGAAAGATCACCTCTCCACGGTAGTGACTATCACAGAGACAATCAGAGAAACAGACAATTTGGGAACCAAAATAATTA
Source organism: Schistocerca serialis cubense (assembly GCF_023864345.2). NCBI lineage: Eukaryota > Metazoa > Arthropoda > Insecta > Orthoptera > Acrididae > Schistocerca > Schistocerca serialis. Next base: position 184,538,747 of record NC_064646.1, on the reverse strand, counting down.
TTATCAAGGGAGACAGAATAACTTTAGACGCAACGGTCCAGCGCGCAGTTACGATTCAGGGAGAAATTCTCCACCACTTACCCGACAAGAAAGAAACTACAGGAACTACCAACATGACGACAGACGATGTGATCGTAACGACAGACCTGAATTGAATCAGAACTGGCGGGATTTAAACAGGGCAGGGCCCTCCCGTCACGGTGAATTTGTAGAAGTTAGGTCTCCAAATCCCAATAACAACGCGCGGCAACAAAGAGACAGACAATGACTCGCGCCGCAGGCACCCACGTGCGCCGGCTGGCTCAGAGAAAAATAACATTGACGCTAACCCTGTGAAAAATTCCAGTATTCTTTACCGACGTATACTGCATGATAATTGCGTTCAAGCTGAAATTCTGCGTACTAGGAAGAGTAAAGGTTTACACCACATTTCACATGTAAAACCGTTTATTGAAAGATAATCTGCTTTTTAACTTTGTCTTTGCCATAAAACTTTTCACTTCACATTTCTAGTATGCTTTGTCAGATTTAGAATCTGTTAACATGTAACAATGTTTGAAGTGAAATATCCAGTCAAGAACCAAGAGAACGTATTTAAACAGAAATTACGAGTGCATTGTTATAATGAACAGACGACACAGTGTTGTTAATTGTACATTCTTGCTTGTTAGTTGCACGATTACGTAACGACTATCAGGCTTACGTACTTAGGACACATACTGGTACTGCTAATGAGATTTTAATGCAACTTTTGGTTTACTTGAAAATACATTCTGGGTTTAAAGTACTTTCTGTGAGATACCAGAGGACACAGTGGTTAGTTTATGTGACAGCTACACGATGTTATCACGACGCTACTAATGAGTGACAATTCACAATGTTGCTTTTGCAGTGTATCTGTTTTATATCTGCACAGTTTTCTGAATTCTTCTAGGAAGAAAAACATGTTTTAGTAGTAACTTTTGTGGTATAGCAACAATGAGACAGCCTTTTTCGTGGCATAACAATACGTTACTGTACAGTACTTTCTTCATCACAACAATAAGCGTAATAACTACAATATCTATACGCAAAGCATTTCACTTTTGTGTATTATGAGGTAAGTACATTGACTTATGCAGAACTTAGCTTTCGGAGGACGATAACTACGACACTTCCACACAGATTATGTTGCAACAAGACGCACATTTAGCGCTACAGTACACGTATTTGAGTGATTAATTTTGTACTTAAAACATTTATTTTTAAAGATTTTTGAATTACAAAGAAAGTTTTCCGTGATACATTTCATTCCATTGCTGTAATCTGTAACACCTGAGGGTATAATTACATTAATCCTCAGGGGAGTACACGCTTACTTTGTGTACCATGTGTTTGGCAACCACAAGGAACCCTAGCTAATATGGTATTTGCTTATACAACTTTACACATCGGTACCATATTTCTCTAACACACAAATTACACAGCTATCTGATCATTTAACTGGGAGATAAACTTTTTTTATTACATCAGTGACACATGTTTACGCAATTACACAGTTGGGTAACTTCACACTTATGAAACTGTATTTTGTCTGTACTTTGTAAACTGATCATATTTTTTCGGACACATTGTGATGCTATGAGAGCTTTGAATGATGTATTTGGTATGAGGTCATGATTTTTCAAGTATGTTGGAGGTAGATGACACTATTGAAATGAGCAGAGAATTTTTTTAGGTTTTGAAATTATTGGAGGAAGCTACGACGATTTTGAGAGTTGACTGAGGTGTTATGATGTTATTATTACGACGACAATGTGTATTATGCTGTTGAGATATGTTTATGATCAATAAGATGATGCTATATGAGGAATTTGGTTATGCTATGTATTTATTATGATGAAATATTGAAGTGTCGTCGCAAGATTGACGTGTCGACGAATATATATATGTGTAATAAGGTAAGGAGTAATGAGTAGTGGGTAGGGACTCTTGACTTGTGAAACAGGATGTTGGAAACCAAGAATCGTACTTTAAGAGTTATGAAATGTGTGTATATGCGTGAATGTATCACAATGCTGGCGAAAATTTTTTGAACACTGTTATATTTACAGGATTTTTTTTCTACACATTTGTTACGCAAATTTTCGACCTGTGAAATGTTTATATGAGACTGTCACTGTAGCGGAAACTGCTGTCGTAAATATGTCGGTAAGAAAGGTAAGTGACCGTGACGTAATGCGTTGCGAGCGACCAGGTGTGCCAGTTGCCTGGAGGAAAAGCCATTATTGCGAGCCCTTTTCAGCGGCACAGGTAGAAAAAAAAATAAAAAAAAGACGCCATTAACCTCGCTTCTGACATTCCTTTGTAGAAAGCATCGCAAAAACGATACGGTCGAACTTGAAAACATATGATTACACTGGATGCCTAATGAAATGACGAGAAATATTTTTATGTCTATACACCTGATTATGACTACTGTCTCTCTAGTTGAGAGATTTTTCTACTAACTTATGAAATGCCACATGGCTATTGAACGATGTTCTTATGCTTTGCTGTGTACATAGTTGCTTATTTCATTTGATATCTAGTTTCTAGCTGCACTGCTGCATTGGTTCAAATAAAATTTTATAGATGTACTAATATAAATATTTTCTGTCTACAGATCCAGTAAATAATAGTTTTGTGATATATTTCAAAAAAATGAGGGAGCACAAAAAGATATTTCCCTTCACAGGAACTGCATACATAATTTTCTTTACAATATTTGGTAATTTATTTCATAGAGTAAGTTATCGTGATGCATCAGCTTAGTGTTAAGATGTGACATAGGTATTAGACATGGCCATTTTTAGTGTAATATTTTTTCTGCTTGAGCTTTGTCATGTTTAGGTATATCATTTTCTGCTGCTGTTTGCCAGGCATAGTGTTGCTGAATTTTAATTTGTGTTACTCTGCTAAGCCAGATTTTTTTTTTTTTTTTGCGCATTGCCTCATATTAGTTGTAATGTTGAATTGCTTGGTAATTTAGATTTGCTGTAGCTTGCTTTGCAACTTTCCATTTTTTTGTCATTGCTGTTTGTGTTAATTGTTTTGTGCTGCTGCATTGCCTCGTCCCTTAGTTTAATATCTGAGCTCAGTAGATTTAAGTTAGCTTATGAGGGGGTAGACTATATAAGAACCTAACTATGGAGAATAGGGAAATAATGCTTTGAAAGTTATATGAAAACGATTTGGGCCTAAATGAGTATTGTACAATGAGCCATATTTATTTTGAAAGAAATATGGTTAGAATACAGAAAAGAGGTACAGATAGGACTTTTTGGGAATAATGATGAACGAAGGGAGATCTCCAAGAACAAAAAAGGTTTTGTTCGCAAAATACTGCAGTACCAAATGTTACACTGAAAACAAACCCTGTCCTTTTCTCCTGTGTTATTCTGGTATGTGTATATGTACCCTTGTGTATTTGTCTTTTTCCTGTCTTTATGTGTTTAGCTAATAAGATTTATGTTGTAGAATTTTTCAAATACTATGTTATTTTCTTTGTAAAGATGTTTAGACATTATTTATTCTGTTCTGATTTAATGCTCATGTGTGAAATTAATGTTTCGAAAACTATTCTCATTATTTTATATATTCACTTATGTCATAATTCCTGTAACACTGATGTATATGTTATTTCGATTCTTTTGTAAAGTTTGTTACTACTAATGTTATCTGAATTGTTATGTTCTTTAATGATGTATTTTGTACCTTTGTAATTGTATTCTTATGTTATAAAATTGTAATTGACACCAGTTCATCATATTATTAACTTGTAAGTTCCATTTCACTGCACACGTTTCTGTTGGTCATAGTATATGGACAATATGTGAGAAGTTGGGACTGTTAGTGTTTGCACGTGTGTTACTAATTCAGCAAGGGACTGGATAACAGCATTGCTGGTTCTAAGGACAGTTCCGAAAACTTTGTGAGTGCACAAGTGGTGGTTTATGGACTTGCTATATTATCCGCAAGACTCTGCAATGGTGATTGTGCACCTGCACAGTCACAACAGATGGCTGCTGGCTATCTCTACAAGGACTACAGTGGGTCTGCATCTATGATGACCCACCAACGCCATTATTTCTACAAGGACTACAGTGGGTCTGCATCTTTGATGACCCACCAATACCATTATCTCTACAAGGACTACAGTGGGTCTGCACCTCTGGTGGCCCACCAATACCATACTCTCTACCAGGACTACAGTGGGTCTGCTCTGTGATGACCTACCTACCAATATTCTTCCAAACTACGACTGACTCTGCTGTGGGTTTGCTCTGTTGTGGCCCATTATCTGTCAGCATGTCAAGAGTCAGCACTGTCTTTCCGTTGGAAGGACAACGCTACTTCTTCAAGACTGCATGGAAATCCACTACTTCCGTGTGCATTTTCTTTTACTGCTCAGACTTTGAGAAAAACACTGCTATTCTACTGTTATGTACGATTAGGACTGTCTTTATGGACTGTGAGAAAATTTGAGCTTTTGACCAACGTTGTATCAATAAGTGTGTGCATTTGATGTCTTTGTTATTGTAATTATGAAAAATTTTTTCAAATCTGTATTGGGCACTGCCCAAACCAATTTGTAAAATTTTTTGTGGGGAGCATGGGGGCTATGTAAGTAGGCTGTTTATGTTTTCTCTATGTAAGTAGGCTGTTTATGTTTTCTTATTGGCAACGTTATGTAGCGCTCAATATGAAAATCACTGGCTGTGCTGTGTGCGGTCTGTGGCTAGTTTACATTGCTGTCTGCCATTGTAGTGTTGGGCAGCGGCAGCTGGATGTGAACAGCGCGTAGCGTTGCGCAGTTGGAGGTGAGCCCCCAGCAGTGGTGGATGTGGGGAGAGAGATGGCGGAGATTTGTAATTTGTCATGAACTGCTATATTTATATATGATGATATCAAGGTAAATATATTGTTTGTTCTCTATTAATATCTTTCATTTGCTAACTATCCCTATCAGTAGTTAGTGCCTTCCATAGTTTGAATCTTTTATTTAGCTGGCAGTAGTGGCGCTCGCTGTATTGCAGTAGCTTGAGCAGCGAAGATTTTTGTGAGGTAAGTGATTTGTGAAAGGTATAGTTTAATGTTAGTCAGGGCCATTCTTTTGTAGGGAATTTTGAAAGTCAGATTGCGTTGCGCTAACAAAATATTGTGTGTCAGTTTAAGCACAGTCCTGTATAATTGTTCAAAGGGGAAGTTTCAGTATTTATGATTGTTTATTGTCATAATGTATCAGATCTTCTCCATAAATCAGGGATATCATTGCACAACTCAGGTGATTGGTGTTTATTTGTAGAAAGATCGAAACGCAGTCTAAAGTGCTCTCCATAAAATAATGGAAATGTCTGTATGTTTACGAGAGAATTGTGATTATATGGAGACTGTGATTTATCTAGAAAAATTCCAGAAGCACAACTGACACTATATGCGAGTAGTAGGGAGTTAAGGTGATGAGCACACTTTTGATATCCAATTCATATGCATATAAATTAAATTGATCAATTAATTCCCCCCACACCTACCCAACCAAGAATCCGACCACACCAACTCCCGCCCCCCAGATGACGTCACATGTTTTCTCAGCTCCACGTTTGCCCCAGCCCCTCCTTCCCTTCCCCTTCCTCATAAGCCGTACCACCAACTTATCCTATGAGCGGCAGTTTCGGTTTTTGGCGGGAATTTCGAATTTTGGTGGAAATTCCGCATTTAGACGGGAATTTCTAATTTTGGTGGGAATTTCAAATTTTGGCGGGAATTTCTTTGTCCCAAGGCTGTGCTGTTATCCCACCCCACCTGTAATTGGAAATTGGCGGTAATTAAAATTGGCAGTGCACTTTCCGGGACTCGAATACTGGTCCTTCTGCATGGAAAGCCCAAGTGCAATCCCAACACGTGGAAACTGCCCAGATGCAGGAGAGGAAGGTTACGTTAGTGTACTTTATTTATTTTGGTCGGGAAAATGACGCAAATATCGATCCTAATTACATAATTAATCACAAAGTTCAGCCCTAATTGCACAACCTCATACATAGTGCTTCACAAGGACGGCATAAAAACGCAGTACAACTCAGAAACTGACGATACCATTCAACTGGTGATAACATGTTGAGAAAAAATTTCGCAATACCACTGTAAACTAGCGACAGACACACTCAAAATCTACCCTACACGTACAAGCTGGTGGGACAAAGGATGGGGTGTAAGGCACTACCTTTATCCCTTTTGTCGAGAAATACATTCGACTGGCGAGATGCTGGTGGTGGACAGAGAGGAGTTTAAAAAATACTTTACCTGTAACCATACAGTAGCTATCGTTGTTTGACATCGGAGTTCGCTACAGACGCCTGCTCAAAAACCACCTGCAGCCCAGGTAACCGATGCCAATTCATGCTACCACAACTGATGGAAAAAACGCATCACAGTTCTAATTACACTTAGAGACTGTCATGAAAAAAAAGCACTTGTAACGAATGGAGCATAAAGGAGCCAATGACCTGGGGTAAAAATCGTCGTCCTAAAAGACTGCAGAGTGCAGAGGGCGTGGTAGTTGAATGTGCGGTCTTCTCGATGTACAATGACAAACTGCCGCAAACCAAAGCCTGTTCACTTCCCCTCACAGCTCCCACTCCCCCATCTATGATGCTCCACCAAGTGTGTCGTGCCCCCACTACCACCCTCTAAAGCTGCTGCCTGCACTCGGCCTTCAACCATCTGGCCACCGCCTTAAGACGACGCTCCTACACCTGCACCTAGTCAAATAAAAAATAGGAGATAAAAGGACGACCCTCTCAAGTGCAACTTCTTTGTGTAAAATATAGTAACATAGCAATCAGGCACCACAGATGCGCGCCCGCTGCAGCTCCCGTTACGCCACTCGTGATATGTGGCTTGCCCTCAGATGATGGTCCTAGACAACACAAAAGGGAAATTTAGTAGCATCTGGAGAGCCGTCCAGTTGGTCCACAAAACTCGGCCTTCTACTATCTGGCCGTTGCCTTAAAGTCACACTCCAACGCAAATACAGTAGGAGATAAAATGACGACCACCTCAAGTGCAACTTGTTCGTCTAAACTATAGTGACAAAGTCCCCACACGCAGCCCACCCTCCGAGCCATAGAGCGGCTGTGTCTGGCAACTGCCACAGGAAACGCGTCCCCCCCCTCCCCCCCCCACCCCCCGAAACATCGCCTGCAGTAGCCCGCTGTCTAACGATTGCATTTGAAGTGGGCGCATCCATAATCAAGCATCTACTATATATAAACCGTAATAAATGTTTTCTTTCCACGAAAAAACGTAAAGTCCATTTTCTTTTAGTTTTATGAGCCAAAACGGTACAGATTTTACGTTCGACTGCAGTCGCAACCCATTGTTCCGTGACGCCCAGCAAAATGTACCGCCATCTATCACAAAGGGTCAGCAGAGACATGCCCACTCTTCGTAAAATCAGGAAAAAAAATTTCTACTATTTGGTGCGAGAACTACTGATCACTGCAAAATGTCCTCGTTATTTCGAAACGGTTGTCAGAGTAAACAAAAAGGGAGAATTTGAACTTCAAAAAAGAAAAAACTCTGTTAAGTAATTTCTTTCAGCATCTTGATCAAATTATGTTCAGTATTTGTAAATAAACTACCATGCACTTGTGTATTACAAACATTTCAGACAATCATTCACGCCATTGGCAGACATGTCAGAAAAAATCCATTCATTTATGTTTGATAACAAGATGCTACAAGAGAACGTGGCAATTTTGTACATGATGACAGGGCGCCTTTTAGCAGTGCAATGATATATCATACTAGCGATTACGAAACGAATAGTGAGACCCTGTCTCGCCCTGTGTAGGTGAGAGAATGAAATTAAGTTAAAAGATATCGCTGCAACGAAAAATAAAAGATACGCTTGTCAAGAATCATTCTGCGGTATCCTAGCCACCTCTTCCAACCATTAGGCGGCATGTCATTGATACCAAGTTGATAGGCTACTTAAATAAATTGATCATTAGAGTCAAGTTGTAGGGCAAGTATTTTTTTTCTGCACCCAGATTACACTCGCAAAGTAGGACAACTGGGAATCCATGGAGGGAACACGGTGTTCTTTTCGAGGAACACCATCGAGAAATGATATCTGAAGCTGACCACAGAGGGTTTCAACAACCCACAACATACATTTCGCATAAGAAACACACTATTTAAAAACAAGGACATAACACTTATGTTACAATCATCCGGCATAAAAAGCGGTCTTGGGTGTACAGCCACGCACGGTCGCTGATAGTGTGACGCTTTCAGGCAGAAATACTGTCCGAAATGCTGTCAGCGATTTGGAAACAAGTCTATTCATCCAACCACGTATTTGCGTTGGATGCTGAAGAGTTGTCTCTTAATGATTACAGCCACTGGTGAATCATATTCGTGCCGCTCGGGTATCTCGAAACGAGTCACTTTTTTTCTTTCTTCCGAACCTATCTGCTAAGGATCCCATACACCATGATCTCCAGTGCTGTTTTTAGACAGTCCCTCTACATCTTCTAACTGCTCCTAAATCTCTGCTACGCCCTCCCTGCAGCTTAGTCCATGTGATCGTCCCAATTTAAGTCTGACCTATATGGATCGGAGAGAGCTATATCTAAGACCTTCTGAATCCTGTGGGGAAACAGGACTATCTGAGTTAGTGTGACAGGAGCGCGTTTTGACCACTTGGTGGAAATGGGAACATGTTGTCATAGCTCCACCAACCGTTTACATTGTGTAAGCTCACCGTCAAACGAAGATTTGGCCTGCAACACGAAGTAGTAGGAGAAGTAGTACAAGCAGTTATGGTGGTGTTTCTTGTTGGGAAAATTAGGAAGATTACACATCATACATGGCATGGAGGAAGGACGAAGATACGGCGACACATCTCCAAACCATATACAGGTAGTCCGATGGAGGTCTGTGTCCCTCAGGGTGCATTCAGGTCTATCACCAAAACATGTGTGGCGATCCTATTAGACAGAGAGGTATTGGTTCATTGGAGCAGGCGCTTTGTGATCGAAGTCGCTTCCACTGTCCGGTGGAAAGGCTTCTCATGTGTGCCATAGGATGACCATATCCAACAGACTATCAGTCACATGAGAGGGTTCCTGTATTGCTCCTTCATGATCAGTTTAATACAATGTCTTTTTTTTGGATTGTAACACATCCAATCAGTGTACACTGCCATACACTTTTTTTTTCTACCCTGACTTAGAGACCCGTGTCAGCTGCTGCTAAACTGACCTTAACACACTTTGATCGCGTGGCTCTCACAGAATACTGAACACTACATGGCATAAACGGTACAGCTACCACACCACAGGCTGGTAGAGATGAATCACAGACGCAGTGTTTCTCATTGACAAAAATGTGGAAGACATCGCAACATATGGAAACTGGAAGAGTTTGCGGTATTGCAGAGCGCTTCCAACAGCTACTCAAAGGTGATTACCTCTATAGTTAATCTCATCTTCCCATAGAAATAGTAGCGGATGTCTTGGTGTTTCATTTCGAAAAGCATTGTTTCTTCGTTTGGCAGTCACGCACATGATTACTGTTCCTGTGTTGACCATCGCCGGAAAGTGCTGTTCACAATAAGTGTGAGGTAACAGAAATAAAAAGAGGTACTGTTTATCTTGTTGGTGAAAAAAAAACTTGTGTAGGTGTTTGCAGCATATGTAAATAGGACGAGTTTATAGCAATGAGGAACGCTTCCAAACAACTGCATTAAGGTGATGACGTCTGCCTTTAATCCCATGTTCCACAGAGACAAGTAGCAGAAATCCAGTCTTCTGTCAGGGTTACCTCCAATCTCAATGGAGTGGAGTCAGCCAGTCATTATGCGGTTATTAGCAATGTACCAAGTGGACGGTCGGGATTGTAAAGATAGCACTGGTATTTAGCGATGTACTGTAATATACACCAGAGTTGATAGCGATATCAATTTTAGCAATTTTACCAAGGGGTCAGAGAGACCAATATCGACCCATATTTCAGCCTGATTAGAAACAGACTGAGCTGAGTTAATCCCACAGGAGCCTGTTTTGACCACTCGGTGGAAGTGGGAACATGTGGTCGTAGCTCCGCCACCCATGTACAGTGTGTAGGGTCAGTGTGGGTAGTAGCCTTAGAGGGTGATAGTGGTGGCGTCAGATGCTCAGCAGAGCATCATACGTGGGAAGTGGGAGGGGAAGTGAGAAAGCTTTGGCTTTCGGCAGTTTGTCAGTGTACATAGAGAAGAATGCACATTCAACTGCCACCCCCTCTGCACACTGCAGTCTTTCAGGACGACGATTTTGCGCCCAGGTCATGGGCTGCATTATGACCCATTCTTTACAAGGGCTGTTTTTTTTTTTTTTTTTTTTTTTTTTTTTTCAGGACAGTTTCGAAGTGCAATTAGAACTGTGATGGTGCATTTTTTCCATCAATTAAGGTAGTATGTATTGGCATCGGTTACCTGGGCTGTAGGTGGTTTTTGAGCAGGCGTCTATAGCGAACTCTAATGTCAAACAACGATAGATACTGTATGGTTACAGGTAATGCACTTCTTAAACTCCTCTCTGTCCACTACCAGTCGAAAGTATTTCCCACCAAAAGGAATAAAAGTAGTGCCTTACACCCCATCCTTTTTCCCACCAGCTTGTTGGTGTAGGGTAGATTTTGAGTGCGTCTGTCGCTAGTTTTAAGTGGTATTGCGAAATTTTTTCCCAGCATGGTAACACCAGTTGTATGGTATCGTCAGTTTTTAAGTTGTATTGCGCTTTTATGCCGTTCTTGTGAAGCACTATGCATATGGTTGAGTAATTAGGGCTGATCTTCGTGATTAATTATGTAATTAGGATCGATATTTGCGTCAGTTTCCCGATCAAAATAAATAAAGTACACTAATGTAACCTTCCTCTCCCACATCTGGTAGTTTCCACGTGTTTGGGGTGCACTTGGCGTTCCATCCAGGAGCACCAAGGTTTGAGCCCCAGAAAGGTCACAGCCATTTTTAATTTCCCATCAGTTCCGAGTACCTCTGGTTGTTTCATTGTGTTAGGGGGTACATTTTGGCTTTACACCCAGGAGGACCAGTATTCGAGTCCCGGAAAGGGTACTGCCAATTATAATTTTCTGACAATTCCTGATTATTTGGGGGGGGGGCGGGGGGGTGGGTTGTGTTATTTCAGCACAGCCTTGGGACAAAGAATTTCCTGCAAAAATTTGAAATTCCCACCAAAATTCGAAATTTCCACCAAATTTCGAAATTCCCGCAAAAATTCGAAATTTCTCGCCAGTATGATAGGCTCGGGGGAGGGTGGTGTGGTAGGGGGGAGGGGGAGGAGGGGCTGGGGTACACGTGCAGCTTATAATACACGTGACATTATCCGGGGGTGTGGGTGAGCTTGGGAGGAGGCGGGGGTGGTCGGTATGGTGGCATTAATTGATCAATTTAATTAATTTACATATCAATCTGATATCAAAAGTTAGCTCATATCTCCAACTCCCTGCTACTTATGCACTGACCTAAAACTGGTTAATTCGCTACTAGGCGAAGACAGGATTTACAAAGCATCTCTGGCTTTTTTTGCTTTTCTGACAGCCAAGCACGATGATGATGATTACAATGATAATGTTGTTGATGATGATTTTATGGGGGGCTCAACCTCGTGGTTATCAGCCCCTTTGCCAGTTTCCAATCTTTAACCAGTCGAGTCTCGCCTATTTCCCGAAACGACGATGAAATGTTGAGGACAGTACAAACACCCAGTCCCCAGGTGGAGAAAATCCCGGACCTGGCAGGAAATCGATCCAGGGACCCCCTGACCCAGCAGCAGCAACGCTAGCCACTAGACCACCAGCTGCGTACACCGAGCACGGAACAAGCATTGGAACCAGAAGAGTGGTACATACGTAAGACTGTGCAAGCCAGTATGCCAAATGTCAATGATCCAATTGCCAGTTGAGAAAAAATTATTTTCTCTCTACTCCTCATCAAACTGCGTTTGATTACACAGTTTGTTAAATCATTAGAGACAATGAATGCTTCCAACATGTAGTCAGTGCTTTTTCTGCTTCGTCCCTTGAGAAAATCAAGGCAGGAGAGTTTAATGGACCCCAGATTCAGGCACCTGTACGTGATAAAGAATTTATCACAAAGATGGACATCAAGGAAAGGGTTGCACGCGTGTCACTCGTGGCGGTAATGGAAAACTGCCTTTGTAATAAAACATCTACTAACTATGAAAGTCTCATAGCTGATATGTTATCAGAATTTCATGCCCTGGGATGTAATATGAGTGTCAGAATAAATTTCTTGATAATTCCCCGACGACTGAGAATACGTTAGTGCCGAGCAAGCTGAACGTTTCCATCGTGACCTCAACATATTATGGAGGAGTGCTATCAAGGCAGCTTGGACAAATATATGATTTAGACTTTTGCTGGAGTACTGAACGAGGTCTCCGTGAAGTAGACTGCAAATGGAAGAGACTGAAACTAAAATTTCTGAATCAATAGAATGTGTTAGTTATAAGTCACTTTTATCTAACTGTAACCTTCTACATGATCTTATATATTATAATTGCACCACTGACTAGATTTAGACTGCTTTTTTGTTTGACTTGTGCTTAATTTAATTTGTATTACCCAGCTAAGTTCAAGAGACTTGGATATTAGTCCTACGTTCAAAGGACTTAAATGTTTGTCTGCCCACATTTTTATTTAATGATAAAAACATGAAATGTTTACATTCGGCGGTTACAAAAAGCTAGAGCTTCCAGAAAGAAAACAATCTCAAAGGTAACAACAACTACTGCTAGCAATAGAACAAAAATGCTATTGACCGTGTGTTATCGCTTAAGATGATACCTGATACGTCCACCAGCGGTATTAATGTTAAATTTGTGTTATTGTTACATACATATGAAAAAAATTGATCAATCAAATGTTTCTTCATGGACCATATAGACAGAGAAATTGCATTGTACGTAACCAGTCGTGCAGTAGTAGTTGGCTCCCATGCATCGCAATTGTTATAAAGACAGAGCGGAAATACGTCTTACCAGCACATATTCGTAACTCACACTAGAAATATTAATAAATTCACCAGCCGAGAACGCGTCTAGAGACCATACTTCCTTCAGAATACCTTTCACGCCATATGTGGACTGACATAGATACACAAAGACGCCACCAGCTCTAGGCACGACATCGTAAACAAGTCTGTCAGAGGAAATTAAAAAGAAGAAGAGTTACTGCGTGGTCGAAAAAGGAGTCTGCATCCTGCGGCATGACCGCTACTGTGATGAACAGCCTCTTGCACTCCGCTGAGTGATCACCTAATACGCATCGGCGCCAGGTGCGCCGTCCCACAATGTCTGACCTTCTCTCTGCAGCGCGCCGCTGACAGGAATCTACGTCGGCCGTATTTAGTGTACCGTACTGACGCTGTGGCCAGTCACTAGCCCACTGCGAAGGCTGTATCAGGACGGCTAGACCTCGTGTATCCTGAGTTTCTCAACTGACATCTCCGTGTCTCTGAGTATGCATAATCGTTGTGTGTGTGTGTGTGTGTGTGTGTGTGTGTGTGTGTGTGTGTGTGTAGGCGCACCTGCGAGACTCAGCTGGAGCCACATATGATATCCATCACCCTCAACCCAGACCCACTCCATCCCAGCATGTAAAGATGGCCAGCAACTTTTACAGCGACACAAATCATTCCTAGACCGAAAGGTCGATCTCCATATAGTAACGGTAACAAGTAGAGATGGGAGCTCATTAAGGAGAAGAACTTTTACTGATGTAAATTTGCTTTATGCTTCAACAGACAAGTACAGAAATGAATAGTTCCCTAGTAGGATGTGTGTTTTTTTGTGTTGTGTAGCTCCAGTTAACAGTGGAGGTGTTGGGATCACTGGTGATACACGGAAGCTCAACAACCACCTAACTTAGAGACAGAGTAACATTCGGCAGATATTAAAAAAGTTAATGTCCTATGCGTTGACTGTAGCATTTCTGGGGATTCATTACACAATGCTGCTCCTAAACACATGTCACCTTAGTTCTGGACTGCTCAGAGTAGGACCGAAGGTATTCGAAAATGTTCAAGATTTTAACTGAATAATTGAGGGCCAATTTCCTAGATGCCATGTCAATATCTGCATATTCAGCCCCGTTACTTCAACCTCTTACCAGTATATCCCATTATCACTACGTGATGTTCTTTGGCAAAGTCTCATCGCAAAATCATTAAGTGTTCCGTCACCTGAGCCATGTGTCTGACTAAGACATGCTGCTGACTTCGTACTCCCTCCTTAAGTACAACTGTGAGGCTACAATTAGCTTCTTTATTGTTGCCTACAATGGTCGCGCCAAGAGATGTCTGTTCACAGATGCACGAGGAGAACAAGAGGCGGAAAGTACCATGTGCGAATCGCGACTCCACAACCGAAGGCCTGGCAACAAACATCAGTCGTCCTATTTTCAGTGTGGTACCTGGGCCAAAGTCGGTAATCCAGGCTACAGCGAAAGCGCCAGCTGACATATCTACAAGCTGCTGCGACTTCTCCTGGCGCGGGCACAGTAGTCGCTCAATGTTGCCGTTCTGAACTAGGTTTCCTACATTTTTGCTGCTCCTACCAAAGAATTCCTGTACTGTAAAACTGGCTCATTGGCAGTGTACTTTTATGTAAAGCATTAGTATTTGTACTGATTCTAACACAAGTCGCATGTTAGCTGTGGCTCAGTTAGATAAGTGACTGTCAAACTGAGTTAGATCTGTAACCAAAGTGAAATTGGTTTGTTTTAGGCTCTTAGATATGGAATTAGGAAAGCGGATATAATTATTTGTTGAATGTACTGAAATCTCTGTTTCCCTCTACGGATTTTACCCTTTACAGCTCCCTATCATGCTGTGGAAGTTATTCCCTGATCTCTTGGCAGATATCCTCTCGTTCTAACCCTTCTAATTGTCCTTGCATTCCATATGTTCCTTTCTTCGCCAGTTGTGCAGAGAACCTCCTCCTTCATCTTACCAGTCCCATCTTCTACAGCACAACTCAGATGCTTCGATTATATTCCTCTCTAGTTTTTCCCACAGTACCATTCAGTGCTGTGCTCCATACTGACATACTCAGCAATTTCTTCAATTTCTTCGTTACATTAAGAACGATATTAGTAGTGGGACAACAGCGGCGTCACCCCACTCTGTGTTGTTGCCAGATTTATTCGAGTTGGTGGATCCAGGATGGCAGTCATAGATGCGGCAAAGTCACACTGACATCATGGCGGGAAGAACCAATTTTGGCGGGAAAATAGGTAAATTGGGCTACCTTCAGTAATCTAATTCCACCTTCCACCCGCCTCCCCTCCTCCACCCTCCCCTCTCAAAACCCACCCCTCCCATCCCCTTCCCTCCCCTGTCTGGAAACTGGTGGGAAAAGGAACCAGCCTGTGCTGGCCGGCTGGATAGGATGGATGTAAGACATTATTTTGTATGCTTTGTGGTATACTGTATATTTAAAAAGTTTGAGTTGTCATAGGGAGCAGCTTCATCCAGAGTATTGACATTGATGTTCTGAGTCCAACCAACCTAGTTGACACTACCCCTTCTCTCTCCCTACCATGACATAACCCAAGATGGCGGTCCAGAGAAAAAACTCCAAGAAATTTGCTCAGTCTGTGCCAAGCTTCCCAAGAGAACTGATGTAAATGTTTATTGTGTGCACTTTATGTTCAATGGATGAGACGTCTGTGCTAGAGAAGGAGTTTAAAAGGGTATATTAGCTGTAATCGTGCAGCTAAAGACTGTGTCCGTAGCCACCTGCGAGATGCTTGAAAAGCATCAAATAATAAAGAAACAGCAGGATGAGACTAAGTTACACTTCACAACTCTTGCTGATAAATGTGAGTGCCGTAACTGTAGATCACCAAATGAAAGAACAGTCAGACTCCCGAAGCGCAAGAGGCAAGACGTTCACCAACTCCTGTACATGCGCTACATGTCCCAGAGTCTGTGTGTCCCGCTGGAACAGCCCACACACTGGGCATATGGCACCACCACGCTGTAGCCGCAGGGGCGGCCGGAAGCAAAGTACTTCCTGTTGTATAAAAAATACTCGAAGCCTTCCTCTTTCCCGCACGTGAACCCTTTGTCGTTGAAAACGAACTGCTTTGGGATTTATTAAATATGCTGTTTAGCAGTGTGCGGAAAATTGTCACATACATAACTTGAAGATGTCAGAGGAACTAAATGTTCTACTGCAGAGAGAGAGAGTGAGATGAGAGAGAGAGAGAGAGGGGGGGGGGGGGGGAAGACAGACAGAGAGAGAGAGAGAGAGAGAGAGAGAGAGAGAGAGCTTTGCACATGACACAATACACACATCAAAAAATTGTTTTGCGTCACCTCGGTTCTGAGAGTTTTGGAACCTATACCGAAAATTGGAATAAAGATCAACATAAACATCATTTCCGCCCTTTTTATTCCTCATGAGAACCACACATTGCATTTTGCACCACTATGCAGCAAGACTTTCAGAGGTGGTGGTCCACATTGCTATAGACACCGTTACCTCTAATACACAGTAGCACGTCTTCTTGCATTGATGCAAGGCCTGTATTCGTTGTGGCATACTATCCGCAAGTCACAAGGCACTGCTGATCCAGATTGTCCCGTGCCTCAACGGCGATGCGGCGTAGATCCCTCAAAGTAGTTCGTGGGTCACGTCGTCCATAAACAGACCTTTTCAATCTAACCCAGGCATGTTCGATAGGGTCCATGTCTGGAGAACATGCTGGCCACTCTAGTCGAGCGATGCCGTTATGCTGAAGGAAGTTGTTTACAAGAAGTGCACGAAGGGGGGCGCGAATTGTTGTCAATGAAGACTAATGCCTCGCCAACGTGGTGCCGATATGGTTGCACTATAGGTCAGAGGATGGCGTTCAAGTATCGTTCAACCGGTACGGCACCTTCTATGACCACCAGCGGCGCACGTCGGCCCCACATAATGCCACCCCAAAACAGCGCGGAACCTCCACCTTGCTGCACTCGCTGGACAGTGTGTCTATGGCGTTCCGCCTGACCGGGTTGCCTCCAAACACGTCTCCGACGATTGTCTGGTTGAAGGCATATGCGACACTCATCGGTGAAGAGAATGTGATGCCAATCCTGAGCGGTCCATTCAGCATGTTGTTGGACCCATCTGTACCGAACTGCATGGTGTCGTGGTTGCAAAGATAGACCTCGCCATGGACGTCGGGAGTGAAGTTGCGCATCATGCAGTCTATTGGCCACCGTTTGTATCGTAACACGATGTCCTGTGGCTGCACCAAAAGCATTATTCAATATGGTGGAGTTGCTGTCAGGGTTCCTTCGAGCCACCATCCGTAGGTACCGGTCATCCACTGCGGTAGTAGCCCTTGGGCGGCTTGAACGAGACATGTCATTGACAGTTCCTGTCTCTCTGTATCTCCTCCATGTCTGAACAACATCGCTTTGTTTCACTCCGAGACGCCTGGACACTTCGCTTGTTGAGAGCCCTTCGTGGTTCAAAGTAATAGTGCGGGCGCGAACGAACCGCGGTATTACCCGTCTAAGCATGGTTGAACTGCAGACAACACAAGCCGTGTACCTCCTTCCTGGTGGAATGACTAGAACTGATCGGCTGTCGCAACCTCTCCGTCTAATAGGTGCCTCTCATGCATAGTTGTTTACACTTTTGGCGGGTCTAGTGACATCTCTGAACAGTTAAAGGGACTGTGTCTGTGATACAATATCCATAGTCAACGTCTGTCTTCAGGAGTTCTGGAAACAAAGGTGATAAAAAACTTTTTTGATGTGTGTATTTAAACAATTTGCGACGTAATTACACGTTTTATACCGAGGAATACCACGGCCGTACTTGAATATGGACCCCAAAATAAGGTCGCGGCACGCATCTGAAACCTTCCCTGACACACTTCTGAAAAATCCCACATTCTTACCCTATCTTTGAGCACGAGCTGCTTCAGCAGTTAGTAAATCCAATTCAGTATTTCTCTAAATACACTTTCAAAAAGGTTACTGCATCAATTTTGCGATGTATACTGCCACACTTGAACACAGACTCCAAAAAGACCGCTGCATACTTGTAAAACCTTTCTGAGACACTTCACATGTTTTGTGTAAACTAGAATCCGAAACCGATATGAGCTGCAGTCTCTCATCTTACACACCAAAACGACGATATTTGGAAGTCGAAACAAATATCTCTAACTCTAAACAGGACACTCACCATTTATCGAGTTCTAGTTGCTTGTCTGAAGGCATTATCAGAGGGAGAGGAAAATTCCTGTCTCCTACAGCTTCTGTAGCGTTCATCATTTTTCTTAAACGGTGAGTGGGCTTAGTTTATATTTGCTCCAGGAGTCAGGGACATTATTTTCCTCACTTCTCGAAGCACACAGTGGTGGCTAAGCACAGACAGGAAAATCAGATCAATCATAAAAAAAATTAAAGCACTATCCTACAGACCAGAAAAATGGTTGGAATTTTCGGTGAATTTTCAATATCCTCAAACAGAGGGCCTGAGAGGCTCTAAAGCTATTACAGGGGGTAAGGGACAACAAAAAAATGGTTCAAATGGCTCTAACCACTATGGGACTTAACATCTGAGGTCATCAGTCCCATAGAACTTAGAACTGCTTAAACCTAAGTAACCTAAGGACATCAAATACATCCATGCCTGAGGCAGAATTCGAACCTGCGACCGTAGCTGTCGCGCGGTTCCAGACTAAAGGTCCTAGAACCGCTCGGCCACAGCGGCCGGCGGAGGGACAACATTCCGCATGTCCGAACCATAGGAGGATGGTCTGCTAGGACATGTCCCAGAACACACGAACAAAGAAGATATCACGTGACTCTCAGATGTCACACAACTTTCTGTAGATACCTTTCCCTGTCTTGTTTGAACCAGTTTGCTGAGGCTCCTATGTCCCCCACAAAGGATGTCTTGTGACTCTCTGGCTTCATGGAATTTCCTGTGAATGGACCATTCTGATTGGTTCTTACTGAATTTACACGCCAAACTGCTGCTGCTGGCGATGTAGGAGCACTGTCCGCTGTTTTCAGCACACGGACAAATTATGAGACTTTCTTCTGCAAAACTACACTACTGGCCATTAAAATTGCTACACCAAGAAGAAATGCAGATGATAAATGGGTATTCATTGGACAAATATATTATACGAGAACTGACATGTGATTACATTGTCACGCAATTTGGGTGCATAGATCCTGAGAAATCAGTGCCCAGAACAACCACCTCTGGCAGTAATAACGGCCTTGATACGCCTGGGCATTGAGTCAAACAGAGCTTGGATGGCGTGTAGAGGTACAGCTGTCCATGCAGCTTCAACACGATACCACAGCTCATCAAGAGTAGTGACTGGCGTATTGTGACGAGCCAGTTGCTCGGCCACCATTGACCAGACGTTTTCAGTTGGTGAGAGATCTGGAGAATGTGCTGGCCAGGGCAGCAGTCGAACACTTTCTGTGCCGGCCGAAGTGGCCGTTCGGTTAAAGGCGCTGCAGTCTGGAACCGCAAGACCGCTACGGTCGCAGGTTCGAATCCTGTCTCGGGCATGGATGTTTGTGATGTCCTTAGGTTAGTTAGGTTTAACTAGTTCTGAGTTATAGGGGACTAATGACCTCAGCAGTTGAGTCCCATAGTGCTCAGAGCCATTTTTTTTAACACTTTCTGTATCCAGAAAGATCCGTACAAGACCTGCAACATGCGGTCGTGCATTATTCTGCTGAAATGTAGGGTTTCGCAGGGATCGAATGAAGGGTAGAGCCACGGGTCGTAACACATTTGAAATGCAACGTCCACTGTTCAAAGCGCCGTCAATGCGAACAAGAGGTGACCGACACGTGTAACCAGTGGCACCCCATGCCATCACGCCGGGTGATACGCCAGTATGACGATGTCGAATACACGTTTGCAACGTGCGTTCACCGTGATGTCGCCAAACACGGATGCGACCATCATGATGCTGTAAACAGAACCTGGATTCATCCGAAAAATTGACGTTTTCCCATTCGTGCACCCAGGTTCGTCGTTGAGTACACCATCGCAGGCGCTCCTGTCTGTGATGCAGCATCAAGGGTAACCGCAGCCATGGTCTCCGAGCTTATAGTCCATGCTGCTGCAAAAGTCGTCGAACTGTTCGTGCAGATGGTTGTTGTCTTGCAAACGTCCCCATCTGTTGACTCAGGGATCGAGACGTGGCTGCACGATCCGTTACAGCTGTACGGATAAGATGCCTGTCATCTCTACTGCTAGTGATACGAAGCCGTTGGGATACAGCACGGCGTTCCGTATTACCCTCCTGAACCCACCGATTCCACATTCTGCTAACAGTCATTGGATCTCGACCAACGCGAACAGCAATGTCGCGATACGATAAACCGCAATCGCAATAGGCTACAATCCGACCTTTATCAAAGTCGGAAAAGTGCTGGTACGCATTTCCCCTTCCTTACGCGAGGCATCACAACAACGTTTCACCAGGCAACGCCGGTCAAGTGCTGTTTGTGTATGAGAAATCGGTTGGAAACTTTCCTCATGTCAGCACGTTGTAGGTGTCGCCACCGGCACCAACCTTGTGTGAATGCTCTGAATTGGATATCACAGCATCTTCTTCCTGTCGGTTAAATTACGCGTCTGTAGCATGTCAAAAAAAAAAAAAAAAAAAAAGGTTCAAATGGCTTTAAGTACTATGGGACTTAACATCTGAGGTCATCAGTCCCCTAGAACTTAGAACTACTTATACCTAACTAACCTAAGGAGGTCACACACATTCATGCCCGAGGCAGGATTCGAACCTGCGTCCGTAGCGGTTGCGCGGTTCCAGACTGAAGCGCCTAGAACCGCTCGGCCACAACGGCCGGCTGTAGCACGTCATCTTCGTGGTGTAGCAGTTTTAATGGCCAGTAGTGTATTTTATACAGAACGAATAAACACACAGCAGCTATATTGCACTGACTGTTACACCCTGCAGAAGTGCTCTACAAATCATCAAGTACAGAAATTTTCGCCAAAGGCAATTCCTCAATTTCAATTCTCTGCTACTGTCGAGGAAAGCTTGAATCTTTCAGCGTGAAACCGCTCTCGAAACGGGCTATATCTCCACAAACTATTAAAACATATCGCTGTAAGAAACACAATTCATATTCTGCACTATACGAAACCATCACCTCTGGATCCTGAATATGACTATCGATCACCACACACTCATACAAATACCGCAAAGACAGACAGATCCCAAAAAACGTAAGTACGTTCACTGTATATATGGTCGCAGCATCAAATATTTCCCGAGAGGTTGGCCGATCATCCACCGCGGCCCACAGTCACAACTGCCCTTGCACACACTGGCCTGACACGCGATCAGAGCGCCCTCCACGGACAGTTGTCACTCTCCGATCTGGTGTAAAAAGGCTGGGCTGGTTCCCCCAAGCACAAAGGCGTTAATGTTTCCGACCTCGGCCTGCTTGCTTGGTTGCTGCCATGCTTTCTACTCCCACGTCAGTGATATAACAGATCATCCTTGTACTTTACAAAGTCAACCAAGGTGTTTCTCATGCCTAGAGAACCAGTAAACATCTCTTCTACCTGTTTTTCACGATCTAGATGCACACAACGCACATCACAACCGATGTTCTCTCAATCAAATAAGAAGAAAATGTGCAGAAGCAGTCAACCGGACAGTTTACATGGGAGGGAATAATTTTCCAGCACAAACACATGTTCATATTGAATCCTCTCAATTTCCAAAGAGAATACTCCCAACATACACGATCACAAAAGCTTCCCAACACATACTGTGTATTAGTTCGCTATTAAGCCACCTAGAGCGACACAGTTAGGTCAGCTGCATTGTTGTACTCCAGCCTTCCCAGTTCGGAATGCCCCCATCGTAAACCAGAAACGTCAAACGGTTTGGCCACAGGCTACCGCCACCACAAACTCCCACAGCCCAGGCAGGATTGTCCTAGTCAACCAGCCACATATTTATCACTGTACATACAATTAAATATTACGATTGCAGCCTCAATCCGATGACATTCGACAAAGAGCGAGGCATCGAAAATGCTCCCTCCTGACGGCTGTGGGTCAGGATGTATCAAAATCTGTAGCATTTTTATGGCTGGAACAAATTTCGACGTAAAAAATTTTCATCTCCTTTAGGGCAGTCGCAGTTTTCCACATCAAATCCGTACCTCTCATTGCTACAGTATACAGTCATTTTCTTTGCACATGTCGGAACACTGACAGCAGTACATATATTTATAAGCCCGCTAATCACAGCGAATCTATCACACATCACCTTCTAGGTATAATACTTCGCCAGTAACTGAATGCTGGTGACACCAAACAACATTGAGCGAAAATCCGCGATGTATGGACTTGCCTCATTTGTTTTTCTTGCGGGTGGTACCAGTGTGTCATAAGGAGAGAGACGTAATCGTATAACAAGATACCAGGTATTAAAAGAACATGATCGCAAGGACTATACTACCGTCGCCCTGCATAAAAAGCTGTCTTGGTTCTAGCTACGCACACGAGTATCGCTAACGAAATCCATGTGAGAAACTATGCAAGCTTTATAAATCGTGGTATGGTAATGCCTCAGAATGAAGTGATTTTCCACACAAATACCTTGAAATTGAATATAGACGGCGACCGACGGGGGGTGTATTAACAGACCGAATGCGCGGGTACACGTCACCGGCGGTTTAAGCTCATTGTAAAAATCACCGAATTTAGAAAGTGATTCCGCTAAGAAACGTCATATGAACCCGGTATTTGAAACTCCCTCGTGGCGCCACTAGGTATTTCTCATGCTAACAAACATTATTTGTAACGCATTCTGTCTCGATGCTATCTCAGTTGTTCTGTGATATATTCACGGTTATAGGCGAGGGATGATGATGATGATGATAATCGCTTACAGTAGATAGTGTGCGCGACGAATCACTTTAAAAAATGCAATGCTAGACTGAAGTCGCAAGAAATGCACATAATCCTATGACCAATACATTGGCTTTTCAGATCTATAGTGTTACGTTTTCTGGTAGAAATGCTGTCTGCAATTTGGAATCAAGTCTTTCATTTTAACCACGAACGTGCGTTGGATCCTGTGGAATATCTTTTAATGATTACAGCCACTAATGAAGCATATACGTGGAACTCTCACATCTAGAAACGAGTCACCTTTTTCGAACCTATCTGCTACAGTAAAATTCTGACGTGGTTTTTGACAGCCGCTACACATCTTGTAAGAGTTCCTCAGTCTCTACCCCGAACTCTCCGCAGCTTTGTCCATGCGATCGTTCCAATTTAAGTCGGAACTGAGCAGACGTCGGAGAGCGCTGTATGTAAGACCTCCTGCAACCTGTGGAGAAAAGGGGTGAGCTGAGTTAATGCGGCAGGACAGTCTTTTTTGGCCACCACGAGGTCTCGTGACTCTGCCAACTGTGTATGATGTGTGCTCCCACACCGGCAACAGCAGTTACTTGCGTAAATTCAGTAGGATCCAATCAGAATGCTCCATTCACAGGAAGTACCATGAAGTCAGAGAGTCACAAGACATCCTTACTTGGGGGGACATAGAAGCCTCAGCAGACTGGTTCAAACAAGACAGGGGCTAGGTATCTACGGAAGTTCTGTGACGTCTGAGAGTCAGGTGATTTCTTCTTTGTTCGGGTGTTCAGGGACATGTCCAAGCAGACAATCCTCCTCTGGCTCAGACATTCCGGATGCTGTCCCTCACCAGCTATTTTGGCGCTAGAGCATCTCCACGCCAGCAGCTTGAGGACATCGAACATTTACCAAAAATACCGACCATTTTCCTTGTCTGTGGGATACTGCTCCGAGTTCTGTTTGTGTAAATGTTCTGGTTTTCCGGTATGTGCTTAGATAGCGGTGTGCGCTTCGAGAAGTAAGGAAAGTAATGTCCCTGACTCCTGGAGAAAATATAAACTAAGCCCATTCACCGTTTCAGATAAGTGATTAACACCACAGCCATTCTAGAACTCAAAAACGTTTCTGTCTCTCTGACAGTGCCTTCAGACAAGCAGTTGAAACTCGAAAAGCGGTGAGCGTCCTGTTTGAAGAGGTATTTATTTCAACTTCCAAATACCGTCGTTCTGGCGTGTAAAATCAGGTATTCCAGCTGATATCGGTTTCGTAATCTAATTTCCACAAAAGCATGAGAAGTGTCTCAGAAAGGTTTTACAAGTGTGCAGCGATATTTTTGGAGTCTGTGTTCAAGTGTGGTAGTAATGATGATGATGATGATGAGGTCCCATACTCCGAGGAGCGTAGGAAACGATGTGGGATACCCGCACCACCTTACTAAGCAAGGTCCTAGCGGAGGTGGTTTGCCATTGCTTTCCTCCGGCCGTAATGGGGGTGAATGACGATGATGGAGATGAAACAACAACACCCAGGCATCTCGAGGCAGGAAAAATCCCTGACCGGCGTACATAGCAAAATTGAAGCAAACTACTGTGCAGCGACCTTTTTGAAAGTGTCTGTAGAGACATATTCAATTGGATTCAGTAAGTGCTGAAGCAGCTCGTGCACAAAGGCAAGGGAAGGAGGTGGTATTTGCCACAAAAGCGAGGGAAGTGTGTCAGCTATAGTTTCGCATGCGATCTTTGAGTCCGTAACTAAGTGCGGTGGTAGTATCCCTCGGAATAAAACATGTAATATATATATATATATTTTTTTTTTTGCAGTGGTACATTTAGTTCCTGTGACATCTTCAAGTTACGTTTGTGACAATATTCCGCAGAACGCTTAAACAGCATATTTAATAACTCCCAAAGCAGTTTGTTTTCAACAACGAAGGGTCTCCGTGCGCCGGGGATGGGAAGGAGGAAGGCTGTGAGTATTTCCAACATGACGGGAGTACTCAGCTTGGAGACCGCGAACCGGATTGGATGAACGTCTTGCCTCTTGAGCTTCGGGAGACGGGCTGGACGTTTATTAAATGATCTACAGTTACAGCACACGCATTTACCAGCATGAGTTGCGAAGTGTAACTTAGCTCCATCCTGCTGCATCTTCATTATTTAATGAAGCATATTCGTCTTCTTCAAACATTCACCAAATATAATTGTCTTCCCAGCATCGTGCAAGTGGCTATGGACACAGTCCTCAGCTGCATGATTACAGGTGATATACACTTTTAAACTCCTTCTCCGGCACAGACGTCTCATCCATTGTACACATAGCCCACACAGTAAAAATTTATGTCAGTCCTCTAGGGAAGATCGGCAGAGACTGAGCGAATTTCCCGCAATGTTTTCTCGGGGTCACTATTGTTGGTTACATCATGGGTGGGTTGAGACCTGTCTCTACCGCGAATTCCTCTGTGTCATTCTAATTTCTAGATTGAAGTTCCGACCAAAAATTATCATGTGTTCTTAGGTGCATTAGCCTCTAGTTACAATATTCTCCCTCATATCTCCTTACAATTTGACGATCTGCCCTCAGCCAGTCTGTTTTAATACGGGGGTTGTCCAGAAAGTAAGTTCCGATCGGTCGCGAAATGGACACCACGGTGAAAACCTGATGAAGCTTTGCACAGATGTGTTGGGTAGTGTCTCTAGTATGACAGACGATCGGATCAAGACGCTCTTTTGAGCTGTGAGCGCACTGTGAGCGAATAAAGGTGCGTAGAACAACGAGATCTCCCTCTAAGTAGGAGGGACCTCTGAGAGGCTTCGCCTTAATGAATGCAGCCCACCTAATACAACTGCCATGGACTTCCTTCTTCATGGCAATTCTCAGCCGCACTCTGCAGGGGCAGTGAAGATGCTCCTACAGCCTTTTCGATGGGAAGTGTTCGATCACCCACAACACAGCCCCTAATTGGCTTGTCCTGAGTATCATCTCTGTTCACCTGAAACGCTAGATACGAAGCCAATACTTGAGCGCAGGCTACGCGCTGTAGACAAGAATAGAGAATTATCGGAAGGCACAGGCGGCTGCCTACTATGACGATGCTGTTGGAAATTTCGTATAACGTTCCGACAAATGTGTAAGTCGGAGCGGCGACTATGTAGAGAAAGATCTGGAAAGTGTAGCTAACTCTTACAAATAAAATGTTTCTGATTTTCACTGTGATATCCATTTAGCGACCGATCACAACTTACTTTCTGGGCAATCCTCGTATTACCCTGCTCATTCACCACTTTGAACTGATTTATTACGTCGTGTTTCTGAATCTGTAGTGTTTCGTCAGTTAGCCTGGCAGGACGTTGGTTCTAGTTTCTTGTCATGTTCCTTTGTGGTGGCTTCGCAGCCAATTATTTTGTAATTATTTAAGAATCTGTTTCGTGGACATCTGTGGTTATGCTCGGAACATCCTGGTTAGTAAAATCTTATTAAGTCTGAGATTTTGCATACCGCATGGTGACTATTGACCACAGATCCTTTTGCATTACCAGGCAGTGATTGGGGGCCAGAGTCCATGCTGCTTCTACAAAATAGGGATATTCTTCCACAATGCATACCAGTTAATAGTTACTTGAGCCAGTCTTTTTTGTTAACTGTGGAAAATCGAAGCCTTCGTGACGAGTAGGTGTACAACGCCATGGAGAACCTGAAAGGTCGCTTTGTCCACTGGCGTGCAATATTTAAGGACAAAAGTAACTTTCTCATCATGTGTCAATACCACGTACCATATATCAATGAAATTTTGGCTATACACAGAAATAATTGCTAGAGTAGCGAAAGTATATCACTGATCGACGTTGGTATGCAATGTCCCTTCTGATTACGTCTAAATATTGCAAGGTTGTTAGCCTAATAGTTATGAAACAACATACAGAAAACCTGTAATCCTTGAGGAAATTGGCAGAGCACTCCCCTGTCTTTAAACAGATTTATAGGCAACAAGAACAGCCAGTGCAATGCTCGGTAGTTTAACTGAATAATAAGAGAATGATAGTTGTGTTTGACCACTGAGCACAATGATAATGCCGCCACAGTGAGAACTACACTTAGGGTCGCCTAACCATGGAAAAGTCTTAGGACAGTTTAAAGCATCTTGAAATCTAAATCAAGAGTGTGATATTCTGAAATTTATTTGCTCTAATGAGTGACAAAAACCACAACGAAATTAGCAGAGAACAAAGGCCTCTATGTCTCAAATGAAATCACAACATTGCACTAACACTGTGGGGAGGTACAAAAAAAATGTAAGTGTGCATGGAGAAAGCGCAAAAAGATCTGATCACCCGCGCAGCTCGCAAAATCAACGTTAACGATGCAACAAGAAGCCACATAAGATAGCTAAATTAAGCAACACAAGTTGTGTAGTAAAGTAAGCAACTAAGGACCTACCGCAGTCGTATCACTCACAGTTCCCAAACAACTGCCAACTTCAATCGAATAGCATCGGACGGTGGCCCGCAGACGAATCAATGGCGGCCTGGGACAGAATAGCCCAGTATCATAGTTCACACCATCCAAATGCCCTACTATATGAAACATGCGACATAAAGGTGACGACCCATTGGTATTGCCAATGTGAAGGACGAGAATATCGCTTAATGTTAAAAAAAACTAGGTGAATGCGCAAAAACTTCCCCTGTTGGCATAAAATACGAACATAACAAACACAAAGTTGGTACCGAGCTGTAACAGCGATTCCCTGATTGCTTCTTCACACGTGTCCCGGTAGCAGGGCAAAACAATTCGAATACACGACCAAAATTTTGAGTGACTGGAAGAGTTTTTTTCACATTGACCGGACGACACCACAGCGTCTCGGCCTTTGGTGTTAATGCAGAAAAGTAAAAAAAAAATCAGACTCAGTTGCTGCCTGGGAATGGCAACAACCTCACTTCCGCAAAAACGGTCCATCTCCGTGCAAAGGGAGATTCACTGACTGCATTCTGCCGACAACAGGAGCCTAAGAACACACTGCAGTTCTCCTCTCTATGGCGAAATACGGAAAGCCTTTTCCGAAGCACACATGTCCAATACTCTCAATTAAATATCCACCAAATAGTGTCAGAAAATGAACAATATCACTTAGTGACACGTGACAGCACTGTCACAGTATAATACAGATCGGAACTGAAAAAGTTCACAATAAGGTGCACATAAACGATACTTTTATTAGATGACAATGATTACACTGAGGTGACCTCGATTTGAGAAGCCGCTCTGAATATTATAAAGGGTGTGAAATAGTACTTAATGGGGTGTGTGATCACCGCAGGCAGCAGTGCATGTTCTGCAACGTACTTTCATGCTGGCAACCAGTTTCGTAACGAGTTCCTGTGGTAGGGCGTTCTATTTCTCCACCACCACTGTTGACAGCTACTGGATGTTCACTGGTGCATGTGGACATTCTGACATACTTTTCTACGACGCATTACGTCGGGGGAACGAACAGGTCAGTCGATTCGCCGAATCTCCTCTCGTTCCAATAGCTGCACCAGTTGCGCAGTTCGATGCGGTCGCACATTTCCATCCATAAGTCCGTCTCGACAGCTGAGTGATCAGCCTGACGGAATCCCAAGAGAAGGGGCCCGGGTTTGATTCTCGGCTGGGCCGGAGATTTTCTCTGCTCAGAGACTGGGTGTTGTGTTGTCTTCCTCATCATCATTTCATCCCCATTGGCGCGCAAGTCGCCGAAGTGGAGTCAACTAAAATGACTTGCACCAGGCGATCGATCTACCCAACGGGAGGCCGTAGCCACTCGACATTACCATTTCCATCCATAAAAATGAAGGCAGAGCTGAATGTACTCCTGAGAAGAGGAACAGGAAGGAGTTCAGCATCATCGTAGCGTTGACCGGTAAGTCAAAGATTTGGATGTCAGTACGTCCATGCAATATTATGCTTCCCCACACCATAACACATTAACCGTCTAAACGATCATGTTCGAGAAAGTTCCAGGCAGCATTAAGTACGAAGATATGTTCAGAATAACTGCTCAGACTGAACATGTTCTCATCCGAGGAAAGCACACGAATTTCTCCTCAATGATCCAGTCACTACATTCTTGATGCCATCATAAACACTGCTGCTGTTGTGCAGGTGCGAACGTAACACAACGTACTAGTCATCGGGCAAAGAGATCACCCCTATGCATTCGCCGCGCCACTGTCCGGACCGAGATTTCGTGCCTCATGTGAGGCGTCAACTGACTGTGGACGACAGAACGATCCACATTCGTCTCACAGGCCAAAAGTCAAACTGCTCCCCGTGGCTTCGTATGCTTTGATAAGATTATGGTTCAAATGGCTCTGAGCACTATGGGACTTAACATCTATGGTCATCAGTCCCCTAGAACTAGAACTACTTAAGCCTAACTAACCTAAGGACATCACACAAATCCATGCTCGAGGCAGGATTCGAACCTGCGACCGTAGCAGCAGTGCGGTTCCGGACAGCAGCGCCTAGAACCGCACGGGCACCGCGGCCAGCTTTGATAAGACTGTAGCTCAGATAAATAATAGAAATGGAGTGGCCCCAGCAAACATGTTACATGGGTGCTGCACTTCACAAAAGATAATAATTAAAGGTGTCATCTAAATATGAAGTTAAATGCTGGTCCAAATTAATAACAATTAATTATAAATTTGTCTCTATATTCACATATGTGAACATCAGTTACCACGGGATCTATTCGATCATGAAAAACTGAGAGAAGAGGATAACCGACAATTGCTAACATAAAGTAGATCAAATCTAACACTTAAATTACTTGGGAAAGACCAGGTAGGTGAGGTGAATGGGAAAAAACCGGCAACTCAGAAATCAGTTGTGGAAAGACAAATCCGAGGTGAACACACATGTCGTTTTCTGATTGCACATGAAGGTTGTAAAACTACGACATGCAAATAACATCGCTGATCGAATCATGAATTAACCGCCAATCACTCGAGAAAAGTATAAGGTTCTCAGAATCTGACAATACGCCGTCAGATGCTCAGTATGTCTGATACCCTGCTTGCCTAAGATTTCTCACTACATTTTACATGAAATTGTGTAGAAACTTGCAAGCGCCATGATCTGCTGCTGCCTGCAGCACGTCAGTTTGCTCTCTACACTTGCGGGTAAAGCTTATGTTCTCAGGTTCTGAGGATCAAGTTCATCTGTCAAGATCTGAAGATGAAGCATTCTCCTTAGAATCCCCAGCCGAAGTGTTGTCTCTTCCGAATCCCCAGACCAATATATTGTTCCTTTCCGAAACGGGCTTCTCTGACCTCTGTACCAGTTTACGCAAGTCACACGTGCTAATGAAAAAGGCTTTTCAAAATACTGACCAATGATTCTGTTGTTAACAAAATAACAGCCTACAGGGCAAATATTAACCAGCCATTTAATTTCCACACACACACACACACACACACACACACACACACACTGTCTTAAACAATTCTGAGTTAAACTGCAGCTCTTCAGTTTAGTTTACACTTCAGCCAATACACTTGTCTCCACATCCCAATTTCTCAGAAACTGGGGTCCCCTATTCTACTATTTTTTAAGGTTAACCAGTGAGGTGCTCTCTTACAACTTTATAGACAAGGGTGTTCACTCCGCATTAATAATCACCAGTTGTCGTCCCAGCGCTTTTACACAGAACACAGACACAAAAGAAATCTTAATAACAATGCAGCTGTGTCACTTTTCATGGGTCACAGAGCTTGTAGAAACCGAAATTCTGTACAAGTGCAGGTGATCACCACTGCTCGTTGCACTACTACTTTCGACAGAGGTCTACGTTCTGCAGAGCACATTATGAGAAAAACTGCCGGAAAACTATTCCTAGGTGCCTGTGCTAAAAATTTTTTGTGCCATAGTGTTGTATTCGCTGTGAACGGATACCTGACCCCATTCCTCCTCTTTCACATGTGAATAGCGAGCCAAAACTCCATGGATGGTCGACAGATTCCTGTCAACAGAAAAGAGAAGGAATTAATAAAAAAAAGTAGACAGTTTCATCCTGGCTAACACTGAACTTACTTACTACCAGCGTTAAATATTTATTAACTCACAGGGATAAAACTCAGATTGTGATCAATTTAAATCTATTACGAATGAAACATGAGAAGTGCCAGTCTAGCAATGGACTGATGTGTATCACCTATATCCCTGTTAAATGTGGCTGAAATTGTACCTGGGTCCCTCCTGCCCTGCTGCGTAATGTAGCGGTTATTTGCTGCTGTGGTTGACCGTGGTCGACCATCTACTCACCTTCTGGTAGCAATGCATGTCGTTCGGAGTACTCTCCATGCATGTGAAACAATGCTGTGAGCAATACCAAACTCCTGGCTATACTCGTCACACTTCGTTGTCCTTCAGGTTTCCCGATGATTCTTCCTCGTGTCAAGCTTTCCGAACGTAGTCTCCAAGCTATGCTGTAACGAAGACCACCATTACAGAGCACTGTAGCTGCTTGCTGTCTTTCGCCGTGTCTTCAACTGCCACGTGTTACAGGGCCAGCCTCATTTCACGCTGGAGTCACGCTCACCTCACGCCACGTGACAACCACCTTTCTGTGCACGGCTGTGTGGCGTCTGGCAACATTCTCGAGCACTTACATTCATTTCCACCAAGTAGTTAATGTATTACGTATCCTTATCTATATTGCCCTTAAGTTGTGCTGAGCTATGAATCATCATTACGATGTATTACATAAAGATTTTAGAAAGAGTGAAAGACTCCACACAGGGTGGTTTCTTTCTTTGTCTTTTTTGTTATTTTTTGCTCGTTACTTCTTCAAACCAACCGCCGTAGAGCTTCCGAATGTTTTCAGCCTGATCACAGCTGATAATTCCCAGTAAGGCAACTGCTGATAGTTCCAGTATTTACTCACCAACGAAGGAAATGTCTAGAAAACGTTTCTTGGAGCCAGAGGAAATATATTTTTTTCACATGTTAGTCGATTTTCTCTCTGACAAAAAAGTAAGCATGATGCATTTGCACCGGCTTGTAGCTATGTTGTATGCTTCACGAGCCTGACATTTTATAGGAATACTCTCAACACAACACACGTATTTACGGATGTATTATGACGAAGGATTTCTAAAATGAATGTCTATGTTTGACATTTTGTCGGGATATGTTTCTTATTCTTTTGTTTTTTTTCATTGTATTGCGTGAAATATTTTCCATGTTTACAAAAAATTTGCAACAATTTGTAAAAATTTGCGCTGTTTATTGTCTGTGCTTTTGTAAATTCCTGTTATGATTGTATGTATGTATGATGCAAAAACTTTTCTCTGTATTTGAAGTTATGTGATGACCCATTTACGCATATCAATATTTTCAAAAGTTTTCTTACAGTGGAAACTGTCACTTTGTTACATGCAATGTCCATGGCAGAATAGGGTCGCAAAACTGAAGAATGTTGATTTCACGGTCTTTAATCCGGTTGTGGAAGAATTTTTAAGAAAGAGTTAATTCTAACTGCGTATTATTTTGAAAGACATGGAGGTTTGGTGGTGTTTTGCTGAAGCGAGTCGTCTTGTAACTTTTGGAAACAGAAATTATGTCTATACTGTGATGACATTACTGTTTCATGACTGTACGAGATGAGCCTCAGAAAACTACAAGTGCGGAACTGGACTGTATGTGAGGAAGATGACTGTCTACTACAAGAAAGACGGGATGAAAACACTTGAACGGTAGTATAACCGTCTAGAAAGGTGTGTTCTTCAGAAGAGCTAAATGTTCTCTTAATGATTATATGTCCGGGAATAGGAAATTAACGTTATATGTAAGCGTCAGATGCATCTTTATCATTCACAGAAAAAGCATGACTTAACTCCTGTTTATAGGGGGGAAATTACTTTCATTTAAGAAAAACTAGAAGATCTCCCGCTGAATTCGAATTCAGCGTTGTGATGAGCGAATGAATGCTAAAGCACTTTGTGATCGATCCTTGTTTTCCTGTTTTCTCTAATGACTCAATTTTTACCAGAAACGGAATGTCTGATAGCTGCAATAGTGTCTGGGCCATTGCAAATTTCCTCATTACAGCTCTGATAAACCATTTATACGGATTTGGTGAAGACTTGCGGACGGTCATATTCAGTGATCGGTAAGTAGGTCCGGATTTCCTTCCCAGTATTTACTGCATTTCTGTGGGAATTACTCCCAGCATAGTTAAGTGATATCCCGCTAGAACTTAGCGCATTTCCGTGGTTTCACCGCGATGAGGTACGAGCTGGTATTCCACTTTAATACCACTGTCCGGCACCACACCAAACGTGATTAGGAATTTATGGCCCATTTCTCTCCAGGACATTCGTCTCTTGTTTAGGAGTTGTCAACTGAGCTTCTTTCTTAATGATTATCTAATGTAGTTGTAATGTAAATGACCACGTTTTCCTCATTCATTGTGCCGGTATGCCTCTGGGGATCCCTTTGTTTAGGTTTATTCAGTGATTGTGGAACAAAATCACTTAATTCCGAGCATGTACCATAGTTACTGCAGCCCTGCCCAATATGCAGTTTGTATTATGTCTAAGTTATTGAACCAAACCAATGTATTTGGTGTGCACAAATACTGTGGGTGTAGTAAATTTTTATTTTATGTATGCCATGTTGATGCTGAGACTGTGCCCTGGAATCAACCAGCTTTGCATTATCATGTAATGCAATTCATGTGATGTGTCTCATTAAATAGATGGTTTGTATATTATGTAGAAGGAAGAGCATAAAAAGATGGACATCTGAATACGGGAGATATGTTCACATAATCATGTACGCCTTATCTGTGGGCTAGTTATGTAAATCTGTATTTCTAGGAATTTTGCCCAGAGATAAGACGGTAGGGAGCACACAAATGTACTGTTTTTTCTTGCATGAGGCGCATCATTTGCTCATTTTGTATATAAAGTGCCATATTTCATGGGTGTACTTCTCGCAACAAGCAGAAATAAATTAATTAGATATGAAGATTGTTTAGTCCGTATATGCGTCTATTGACTCTGTTGTTTCATCCATCTCAGGAATTGTCAGCTGTCTCTTCAGTGAATGAAGAGATGCACACAGATAAGGATAGCGTTTGGTCTCAGCCACATTCAAGAAGAGGATCTGCAGACTTTGTTAGGCCTGGTGTAGTGAGTTTAGTGATGTAACTATGGGTACTTTCGACTAGTGAATCTAATCTGACAGCTCTAAAGTGCTGTGTTTGTCTTAATGTCTTATAATGCTATGAATCCAGTCCTATTTGGACAGACTAATGCTGGACGTTCTGAGTTACTTGTCCTTCATTATGTTTCTTTAATATCTTATCATTTAAGTTTTTTGGTATTTTTAAATGATTTTGTAACTCGTTGATAATGATATGATTGTCAGACAAAAGAGCATGCTACGTATATGTGTATTTGACGTTTGGTAATAATGTTTAAGTGTAAGAAATGTGTATAAAACCCCGGGAACTATGCAGATTTTCTGTCAGATAAGACAGATGAAAGAGAAATACTGGACCCTGAAATGACATATCTAAAGGGATCAGAGAGACTTGGGAAATGCCTTGCCGCCGGTCAAGAAGAACTCGTGCACTGTTCACATGTGTGATTAGGTACGCCAAGAAATTTCACATACTACTGGGTGGATGTTCACCACGCATAAGCTGACAAGTGGTGGTATATCCTGGTACCCACTTTTGCAACAATCTCATCGATCATCTATGAGAGGTCATTCAACTTTATGCACATTCTTCAGTTCATTAATATCCACAAAATATGACGCCGCACATAGAAGTGGTAAGATCGTGCCTCTGTGAAGACGTAACTTTGCCACCGGTATCTGAACGCGTTATACTATTCCCATTATTGTATGCACTGGCCGAGTCAAGTTTTGCCTGGAATATAATTTTCTTCCTCTCTCTTGAAAAGAATCTTGTTGTTTTGTTGTTCAAACACTGTGTTTAACATTTTATTTTTGGATGGATATTTTGTAAAAGATCACAACAGTGTTACACTGTTGTCTTTCTTGAAAGAATATTCAATTTTGTTATTTTAAACACTCCATCATACTTAAAATTTTGTTTGAAAATAGTTTTTTTGCAAAAGATCACATCATTATTCCGTTATTCTCTATTGAAGTATCTCAACAATATAGTTGTCATGTATATAAAGATTCAGTACTGTTATGTACAAACTTTAAATTAAATGGTTTTTGTAAATACTATCTGGAATACTTACATAGTCCAACTCTTAAGATATATGCAATGTCAGTATTGCTTTGATTGGAATTTCTCTAATTGCAGCATAAATTTGTGCCGCATAAATCATATGTTGTTAATATTTTACAAGAAATTACTTCATTTCAGTTTAAAAGACTTTTGTATGCATGTTTGATGTATGATAATGTTCACCGACGTTATCAGGCTACAACTGAGAGAATCATGGCTAGAGACTATCTATGGTAAGCTAAGAGGTATTGCCATGAGATTACCCTGTTCTATCATAACTGGTACGTATTTCTTTTCTTAATCTTGCTATTCAGTAATTTGTCTTTTAATAATGGGTTACTATGTGATGAGATGATCTGGAATAAGCTCTGACGATCTCGTACAGAGCGCATTGAAAAGCTGGTTCAGTTTAGTAAGTAGGGGGTGATGAAAGGTGCCTGTTTATTCAGCAATTTCATTTTACTTACATTATATCTTGTTTTCTGTGAGTCACGACACTTATATTTGCTATATTCTATGAAAATATTCTTTAACCGGTTTCGATCAATCGGCACGAGCTCTACAGTAACTTCTTTGCTTGATCCTGAGACAGTTTCAAGTCTTCGGGTGTCCCTTCTGCTTTTAGCCAACGAGATTCATAGATTCATCGGCAGATGTTGGGCCAATCGCTCTGTTTATTTGAACAAGAGATACCGTTACATAACTTGTTTTTGACTCTAGATGCACAAGGTAAAGAGACTTAGCGCTGTGATCTGATGTGGCAGGAAGACTGCCTTTGTCTGGCGGAGGTCATGCTGTAATACAAATATTACTTTCCACGACGAACTGCGGGAGATCATTACAATTTATTTACTATAGTGGAAGTTAATTTACATTGTGAGATTAGTGTGGCCCAGCTTCGACAAGAGCGCTCCATGTGAAGGAATCAGAGGGTGTCGTTGTGCAGAGTGGAATAGATGCTCTTAGGTTGCTAATGTGTACCTGTTTGGAAGCTGGTTATTGCATGTGACATAGATTAGTCTGCTTCATGATATTTTAAATTTAAAGACTTTATACTCACCTGAAGTATAAAGATTAGTTTTTGATACACAACTTGATATTCTAGGTTGAAGTATCCCTATGGGGCAATCATCTGTTGAGCTGCCACTAAACACGATTAGTAACAAGCAGTCTTTATCTGCGTGATAGTAAGTTGCAGATGCTGATAAAAGTAGGTCGACATGTGTTGCATTACTGTCTGCTGCTTGCGAAGTATTGGGCTGTGTAAAATCACGATGGAGGAGAATCGGGCTTTGAAGTTTCAGTCGACAACTAACGATTTTGTGTATCATATGCTTAAACAAATGTCCCATTTGCATAGCTGGACGCTATAAGCAGAAGGCTAACACATGTTCTATTCAATCCACTGTCTTTCCAAGTTAATATATTTGATGTGTAATATTGGATAAGAAGTCCCATTTCTTTTCATCGCACTTAGTCTATGAAAGTACATGTGCTGTGTACCTATTTTCTTTTCTAATCATAATTCAGATAACATTTCCAGTTTATTTCTGGATCATTAGAATTATTCATTCTGCACGTATTGAAAATATCAGCACTAATAATTACAACTCTGCGAGTAATTAATGCGTTTCTGAACACACAGCCTTTCACCGGCAAATTTTGAATTTTTTTTCTATCTTCACTTACAGTTCTGTCATTTACAGTCAAGAGTTTTCATTTTCAAATTGATATCTTCAGTCCCTTCTATCATCTCTCAAAGTTTTTATCATCACAGATACATCCTTTATACACAGAAGATCCAAAAAAACCGCTACACTGCCTAATATCGTGTAGGGTCCCCGAGAACACGCAGGCGTGACGCAACACGACTTGGTATGGACTTGCCTAATGTCTGAAGTAGTCCTGGAAGGAAGTGACACCATGAAGCTTCCAGGGATGTCGATAAATCCGCAAGAGTGCAAGTGGCTAGAGGTCTCTCCTGAACAGCACGTTGTGCGGCATCCCAGATATGCTCAATAATGTTCATGTCTTGGGTGTTTGGTAGTCAGCGGAACTCTGCAGCAATTCTGGACGAGTGGCGTGTAGCATTGTTCTGCTGGAATTGCCGAAGTCCGTCGGAACGCACAATAGAAATGAATGGATGCGGGTGATCAGACAGTATGTTTAGGTACGTGTCACCTGTCAGCGTCGTGTCTAGACGTATCAGGGGTCCCATATCACTC
Source organism: Schistocerca serialis cubense (assembly GCF_023864345.2). Lineage (NCBI taxonomy): Eukaryota > Metazoa > Arthropoda > Insecta > Orthoptera > Acrididae > Schistocerca > Schistocerca serialis. The sequence continues at coordinate 184,501,275 of NC_064646.1, read as the reverse complement.
CAACTGCACACGCCCCACGCCATTACGGGGCCTCCACCAGCATGAACATTCCACTGCTGACATGAAGGGTTTATGAATTCATTAGGTTGTCTGTATACTCGTACACGTCCATCCGCTGGGAAAAATTGGAAACTAGTCTCGTCCGACCAGGCAACATGTTTCCAGTTATCAACAGTCCAATGTCGGTGTTGACGGTCCCAGGCGATGCGTAAAGCTTTGTGTCGTGCAGTCATCAAGTGAACACGAGAGGGCTTTCGGCTCCGAAAGCCCATATCGATGATGTTTCGTTGAATGGTTCGCGCCCTGACACCTGTTAACGGCCCAGCATTGAAATCTGCAGCAGGGATTGCACTTTTGTCACATTGAACGATTCTGGCAGTCGTTGTCGGTCCCGTTCTTTTGGGATCTTTTTCTGGCCGCAGCGATGCCGGACATCTGATGTTTTACCAGATTCCTGATATTCACTGTGCACTCGTGAAACTGTCGTACGGGAAAATCCCCACTTCAGCGCTACTTCGGAGATGCTGTGTCCCTTCTCTCGTGCTCTGCTATAACACCACGTTGAAACTCATTAAATCTTGATAACCTGCCATTCTATCAGCAGTAACAGATCTAGCAACTACGCCAGACATTTGTTGACTTATACAGGCGTGGCCGACCATTGCGGCGTATTCTGCCTGTTTACATATCTCTGTATTTCAATACGCATGTGTATACCAGATTCTTTGGTGCTTCGGTTCTTGTGTGAACGTCGACTCGCTGCTTCTCCAGAGATGATTTGACAGCATGAATACAAACGAGCGTTGTGTCTGCCTTCCTACCTGCTAGTTGACTGTTCTTAGCGACTCATTATGTTCTGCGGTCTCTAGATAATTTGTTTCGGGTCTTCCAGGGTTAGAGGCCTTGCACAATTTGACTTAAGCTTGAGAGATTTATCTCGAAGAATCAGTGTGGGAAAAACTAGGATACTGCAGTACTGAGAAATGATGAGGCGCGCTGAAGGTCTCTAAGGCTGGAGATACTGTGATAATGAATGCCACAAGAGGCAGTTCAGCTTAAGAGAAATAGGCTTATATAAAACTCCAATTACAGACGTTGGACCGAGGGGAAGGCAAGGCAAAAATGGTGCAGGAAAAACGTGAAGAAATCGAAAAATAAATGATAGTCGTAAGGAATGATTCAGCATGTGGAAAGGTCAAAATAGTCTTCAATGAAATTAAAAGTAAAGGCGTCAACGTTAAAAGCGGAAGAGGAATTCCGCTGTTACTCGCAGAAGAGAGACCTGTGTGATGACCTGGTAGAGGAAGAGGTAGTCGATATAGTTTCCGGTACTAGAATCAGATTGTAACAGAGTTGTGGAAAACTTGTACCGTAGTCAAATAAGAGAGAAAGGACAGCTAAAATTCCTTCGGATTCTCTAAAGTCATTGGGAGGCGTAGAAACCAAACAATAATTCAAGTTGATCTGTAGAATCTAAGAATATAGAGACAAACCATCATACTTTCCGAAAAACGTAATCCACAAAATTCCGAAGATATCAAGGGCATGTAAATGCAAGAACAGCTACACAATCAGCTTAACAGCTCATGCTTCTAAGTTGACGAGAAGAATAATATAAACAAGAATAGGGAAGAAAATAGTGGATGTGTTAGCTGACTATCAGTTTGGCTTTCGGAAAGATGAGGGAACCAGAGATGCAGTTCTGACGTGACGCGTGGCGATGGAAGTTAGTGTTAAGTAAAATCAAGACACGTTAGCACGATTTGTCGAATCGGAAATAGGCTACACTACGTTAACTGACTCAAGATGTTCTACATTCTGAGAAAAATGGTAGTAAGCTGTAGGAAAAGGTGACTAGTACATGAAATGTACAAGGGCCAAGAGGATAAATGAAGAATGGAGGTGCAAGAACAAAGTGGTCAGATTGGAAAGGATATAACAAGTCAGGAATTCGTGGCAGGTTCTTCAATGGCTCTCCTTCTGTTTAAAATTTTAAGTCCCGTAAAGTATCTGTGGTTTGATTAGTGTGTTATGGCGTCTCAGGTCTTGGATTGCTTTTCCCAAGGGACAACTGAAAAGTAATAGAGGGAGTCCATCAGCTTGTATCAGTCTTGGTTTAGTTTCAAAATGTTCCGAAATGATACCCCTAAATATTACATGATATTTTGTACCATTTAGTGTTCTACTAGCTATTGCGGTTGTTTTGAGGTCAAGACCTTTCAATACCTGTTTGGTCTTAAACATACTTGAAAATCGCCAATTTCTCATTTGAGTCGTAGTTGTGGTCGGTCCAGGAGACACTGAAATAGTCTTTTGTGTGAGAGAGAAAAGAGGAAAATGGAAGAGAAAAGAGGAAAATGTCTGCATGATTATTAACGTCAGTGCTGTTTCCCTCCTTATGTGGTATCAATGCAATTTTCCAGTAATTCGTTAGTTCTTCAGTTAATTTAATATATTGGACAGTTTCATAATCATTTCTCAGAAGAAATTCTGTTGCACGATGTGACACGCTTAGTATGCTGGAACATAGTGGAAACCGTTCGATGATTTTCATCATTATTTTCAATACTTGCTCATTGCCTGCTGCAGTGATGCCGGAGATAACCCATATGGACCATGCTGTTCGGAAACCCGACCTAAGCGTCTCCTAAGCGGCCAACAATATTGCACAATTTTTCTTCAAGCGCAATAGTACTGAACGGCTAAGGGTGATATTGAGAGATTGTGCTATAATATTGAGAAATATATTGCTGTGCCAGGGAATATTGTGCTGTCTGTGGGCAGTATTGACAATATTCTACCCAGCTGTCTCATGCTATAGGCTGTGCGTATCTGTGTCTTCACTGTTCATTTTATTGTGGTGTTGAAAATGAGTTCAAAACAAGACGAAAGAGCGCTATGAATGGAATGCATAGGAATGCAGAAATAAGTTCCAGGAATGTTTATTGTTGGCAGATGAATAAAAAAACAGAAATGCTACAGATGAATCGTATGATCTGTTTTTCAGAAAATACGGTGAAATCCCAGGAAGGATGATGCACTTAGAAAATCATTCAGTGCAAAATTTTGAAAGAGCTACGCATATAAATAGGCATTTGTTTGTGTGTATACATTACATTACCATGTCTCAAATAATTTAAGGTGTAACAGCACTTGCAAATTTAAAGTCTTCCAAAGAATTGACAGTGGCAATGAGCTGATCCGTTTTGAGACGTATCACGCTGCAAGAAGTAAACTTTATAAGTGACACAAAAAACGTCATATTCCAGTGAGCTGATGGTTATCCTCTCACTTACTTGTATACTTAAAAACAACAAAAGATAATGTAGCGACTGTTGAAGGCACAGTATTGTCTTACTGATATCAGCCACGCAGTGCTACAGTTCGCTAAACGGAAAATTTAGCGGAATCATGGTAAATGACTTCTAGAAGTGTATGAGGATTCTGTAACTGAATAAGAACACCGTACTACAGATTCCAAGGGAAAAAAAGGGGGGTAGGGGAGAGACTGCCTGTGTATGGAGGGAAGCCTATGTAGGTTGACAACCATTTCAAATCATGTATCAGATGTTACAGCCGGCCGCGGTGGTCTAGCGGTTCTAGGCGCTCAGTTCGGAACCGCGCGACTGCTACGGTCGCAGGTTCGAATCCTGACTCGGGCATGTATGTGTGTAATGTCCTTAGGTTAGTTAGGTTTAAGTAGTTCTAACTTCTAGGGGACTGATGACCACAGATGTTAAGTCCCATAGTGCTCAGAGCCATTTGAACCAAGATGTTACACCATAACGCATGTTGTTGTTGTTGTGGTCTTCAGTCCTGAGACTGGTTTGATGCAGCTCTCCATGCTACTCTATCCTGTGCAAGCTTCTTCATCTCCCAGTACCTACTGCAACCTACATCCTTCTGAATCTGCTTAGTGTATTCATCCCTTGGTCTCCCTCTACGATTTTTACCCTCCATGCTGCCCTCCAATGCTAAATTGGTGATCCCTTGATGCCTCAGAACATGTCCTACCAGTCGATCCCTTCTTCTAGTCAAGTTGTGCTACAAACTTCTCCCCAATCCTTTTAAATACCTCCTCATTAGTTATGTGATCTACCCATCTAATATTCAGTATTCTTCTGTAGCACCACATTTCGAAAGCTTCTGTTCTCTTCTTGTCTAAGCTATTTATCGTCCATGTTTCACTTCCATACAATGCTACACTCCATACAAATACTTTCAGAAACGACTTCCTGACACTTAAATCTATACACGATGTTAACAAATTTCTTTTCTTCAGAAACGCTTTCCTTCCCATTGCCAGTCTACATTTTATATCCCCTCTACTTCGACCATGATCAGTTATTTTGCTCCCCAAATAGCAAAACTCCTTTACTACTTTAAGTGTCTCATATCCTAATCGAATTCCTCAGCATCTCCAGACTTAATTCGACTACATTCCATTACCCTCGTTTTGCTTTTGTTGAAGTTCATGTTATATCCTCCTTTCAAGACGCTATCCATTCCGTTCAACTGCTCTTCCAAGTCCTTTGCTGTCTCTGAGAGAATTACAATGTCATCGGCGAACTACAAAGTTTTTATTTCTTCTCCATGGATTTTAATACCTACTCCGAATTTTTCATTTGTTTCCTTTACTGCTTGCTCAATATACAGATTGAATAACATTGGGGAGAGGCTACAACCCTGTCTCACTCCCTTCCCAACCACTGCTTCCCTTTAATGCCCCTCGACTCTTATAACTGACATCTTGTTTCTGTACAAAATGTAAATAGTCTTTCGCTCCCTGTATTTTACCCCTGTCACCTTTAGAATGTGAAAGAGAGCATTCCAGTCAACATTGAGAAAAGCTGTCTCTAAGTCTACAAATGCTAGAAACGTAGGTTTGCCTTTCCTTAATATTTCTTCTAAGATAAGTCGCAAGGTCAGTATTGCCTCACGTGTTCCAACATTTCTACGGAATCCAAACTGATAATCCCCGAGGTCGGCTTCTACTAGTTTTTCCATTCGTCTGTAAAGAATTCGCGTTAGTATTTTGCAGCTGTGACTTATTAAACTGATAGTTCGGTAATTTTCACATGTGTCAACACCTACTTTCTTTGGGATTGGAATTATTATATTCTTCTTGAAGTCTGAGGGAATTTCACCTGTATCATACATCTTGCTCACCAGATGGTATTTTCAGGACTGGCTCTCTCAAGGCTGTCAGTAGTTCTAATGGAATGTTATCTACTCCCGGGGCCTTGTTTCGACTCAGGTCTTCCAGTGCTCTGTCAAACTCTTCAGGCAGTATCATATCTCCCATTTCATCTTCATCTACATCCTCTTCCATTCCCATAATATTGTCCTCAAGTACATCGCCCTTGTATAGACCCTCTGTATACTCCTTCCACCTTTCTGCTTTCCCTTCTTTGCTTAGAACTGGGTTTCTATCTGAGCTCTTGATATTCATACAAGTGGTTCTCTTTTCTCCAAAGGTCTCTTTAATATTCCTGTAGGCAGTATCTATCTTACCCCTAGTGAGATAAGCCTCTACATCCTTACATTTGTCCTCTAGCTTCCCTGCTTAGCCATTTTGCACTTCCTGTCGGTCTTATTTTTGAGACGTTTGTATTCCTTTTTGCCTGCTTCATTTACTGCATGTTTATATTTTCTCCCTTCATCAATTAAATTCAATATTTCTTCTGTTACCCAAGGATTTCTACTAGCCCTCATCTTTTTACCTACTTGATCCTCTGCTGCCTTCACTACTTCATCCCTCAAGGCTACCCATTCTTCTTCTACTGTATTTCTTTCCCCCATTCCTGTCAATTGTTCCCTTATGCTCTCCCTGAAACTCTATACAACCTCTGGTTTAGTCAGTTTATCCAGGTCCCATCTCCTTAAATTCCCACCTTTTTGCAGTTTCTTCAATTTTAATGTACAGTTCATAACCAATAGATTGTGGTCAGAGTCCACATCTGTCTCTGGAAATGTCTTACAATTTAAAACCTGGTTCCTATATCTCTGTTTTACCATTATATAATCTATCTGAAACCTGCCAGTATCTCCAGGCATAAAACATAAAAAGGTAAATGTAAAGATCGTGTGACTAGGGCGTCCCGTCAGGTAGACCGTTCTCCGGGTGCAAGTCTTTCGACTTGACGCCACTTCGGCGACTTGGGCGTCGATGGAGATGAAATGATGATGATTAGGACAACACAACACCCAGTCCCTGGGCCCTTAGGATTGCCACGCTAACCACTTTTTTTTTCGTTGCATTTGTTCGGTGCGGATGTCCCAGGACATACGTTCAAGTTCAGTGTTGAGCCGTTGACTCAGTTTTTTATTACAGAGGGCAGCCAACCCTCTGACCGAACACGCTGAGCTACTGTTCCGGTCACCCTCAGCTACCGGGGGCGGACACATAAAAAGGTATAATCCTTCTGTTTTTCGTTCAACCTGAATTGTCACAAGTTTTTGTGAGTGATCTTTGACGCTCCTTGGCCCAATTTTCATTTCTTTTTCTTTTTTTTCTTTTGCAACAAAGGTGAGCAAATTATCACAGCAGCAGCGTCTTTACGAAGCACAACATTATTGCACAATATTATTGGGCAGTCTAGCGAGAACATCAAGAAAATTGCACAATATTATTGTGCAGTATTACTGACCGTCTAAGCGCCGGTTTGCATGTCAGTCAACCAGCAGCTAGTCATTGATCCCGACGACGAGAATGGGTTATTCAGCAGCGAAGCGTCGCGAGTAGTTAACTTTTGCAGTTTCACGCTCCACGCACACTTGATGACAGAGCGTCTGCCTTGTCAGCGATGGACTGCAAGCTCCTAGAGCAATTTTTTATTCTGGTCTGGTGACAGATCCTGGAGGGAGCGTTGTGCCGACGTCATGGTCTGCTGGTGCGTCCTCGCCACGTAGCCGCCTGGCGTAGCGGTCCACACAAAGTGTTTGGAGGGGTGATGGAGGGAGGGGGGGGGGGGGGGGGGGCGGGGGGGGCTCCCAGAAACACTAGGACGCCAGCCAGCGATGAGCGGCACAATCCAGTAACCCTGCTGTAGTTATTATAAAACCTACAGAGAAATCAAAGAGTGCATCTGGATGGACTGGGGTGAAGGGCTAAGGTTAGACAGGTATATTATGGTAGACTAGCTGCAGCTGCTGATCTACGTCTGTTGTGTTGGTGCATAAGTTCGTAGCGTTTTTCCAAAAGATGATGCACGTAACGGAGACTTTAGTCATTAGTAATATATTCTCGTTCGCTATTTACAACAGTCTGCCAACAGAGGTACTGTTTAACTTTTAGTTCAGAAATGGTTCAAATGGCTCTGAACACTATGGGACTTAACTTCTGAGGTTATCAGTCCCCTAGAACTTATAACTACTTAAACCTAACTAACCTAGGGACATCACACACATCCACGCCCGAAGCAGGATTCCAACCTGCGACCGTAGCGGTCTCGCGGTTCCAGACTGTAGCGCCTAGAACCGCTCGGCCACACGGCCGGCTAACTTTTAGTTTTCGCGAGTCTAGAAATCACGTGGTTTTCAGGCGAAGAACTCGTCGAGTCACGTTCGGACCACATTTTTATCTAGAAAGGAAGTTTCTTGAAGGTTGTTAGAGGGCGGAAAAGGTGAAACTCTGAGAATGCGAGATCAGGTGAGTAAGGTGAGTGCGGAATGACTTACCAACACAACTCCTGTGTATCTTTTTTGTTAGTCTCGCAAAATGCTGGCGAGTATTATCGTGGAGAAGCATCGCTTCACGCCGTCTTACTGGTCATAGCTCTTGGGCTGCATCTGTGACACGCCTCAGTTGTTGACAATAAATGTCAGGAGTGATGGTTACACCTTGTGGAAGCAATTCGTAGCACACCATACCGTTACTGTTCCACCAGATGCATAAGATTATCCTTTGTGGATTCACACAGATCTTATACGGGGAGTTGCTGCTTGTTTGGGCTCAACCATTGTTTTATTTTCCTTATGGATGGCAGCATAAATGAATGATCGGTACTGTTCACGATCCAATTGATGACGAGCAAGCAGATGAACATATGGTAACTTGCTGATTTTTATGACTTTGGCTTAGAGCATGCGGTACCCACACGCCCCACTTTTGAGGCTTTCTCATTCCATGGAAATGTCGGACAATGTTGAAATGATCACATTCATTACATTTGACAGTTCTCGAATACAGTGACGTGAATCACTGTGGATAAATGGCTTTCCTCATCAAACCCCTAAGGTCTTCCTGTACGTCAAGGGTCAGTATTGTCAAAACAATTCTCCTTAAAACGAGGAAACCACTTTCTACTCATGCTCTGGCATTGTCTCCATACACGCTGCAAATGTTTGTGGCTGCCACCGCTGTTGTCATCCGTTCTACTGAACCCAAACAGAATAATATGTCGGAAATGTTCCAATTTCTACACTTGGCACTCCATTTTCTAGAGTCCATAGCTCCACTCACACTCACTACCTCCTCATGACAAAATGACAATACATAAACTCAAATAGCAACAGTGAACCACAAGTAAAAAATGACCATCGGTAAAAAAATCCGTTTCAACCGGAATACCAACATGCAAAACAAGAACGCTACGAACTGATGCAGTAACCAAATACAGTCATAACTACATGCATACCCTGAAGTGTGTGACAGAGGGTACTTTGCATTGCACGACATCCAATCGTTTCTTTGCATTACCATCGCTTATGACGTGCAGGAAGAATAACTGCGTGTATGGCATTGTGTGCACTATGATAAATCAATTGTTCGCGATCTGTACGAGAGCTGATAGACAGAAAGTTTAACTGGAGGTGCCAGATCATGAATGTATGCACAAACAATTTCATTAGCTTCACCTTCTACAAAAATGAGAAAATTTCCCAACATGCAACTCCATGGAAAACAGGTCTCAGCATTTACTAAGAGAATAACATTGACTTGGTTCATTTGTTATACAATATTTTTAAAACTAATAAGCAATGACGGCCTTCGAATGATTGTTATGTTTGAATGATTATCTGAATTCATTAAATAAATTTAACTTCAGCACAGTTAAAGGAATATATACGAGGACTATTCGGAAAGTAAGGAACGATAGATCGCGAAATGGAAACCACAGTGAAAATTAAAATCTGTTTTATTTGCAACTGTTAGCTATACCTTCCAGTCATCCAGTCTATCTCTCTTCTCAACGATCTTCACGAAGTTAACAGCCAGGACTGGACTGCGCCGGATTTAGAAAGACTCCAAGAAGAACTCTCTCACACGGCCACAACGTTGAGTAACGTGGCAATGCACCACGCGTACCCCATCGCAGCTGATAGTGTCACAGTTCACTCTGGCACACGACTGACTCGTAGGACCCGACCGATCTGGCTTTGCGAAGTGTGCCTCCTTGGTGAGCGGGAAGTAAACACGTTCACGCCAGGTAAGAAAAGATACATTGGCATGTACTGTCGATGCTGCGCATTCTCACGGGTCAAGAGCGATTCGTTCGGAATGAAGAATATCTCTAGATTCTTCACTCCTTGCTGGTCTTTAAAATTTGTGAGAAGGCTTTGGTACGATAGTTGACATCTGTCTTCAAGAGTTTGCCAGTTGATGTTCTTCAATATTTCCGGGACTCTCTCCAGTGAGTGAAACACACCTGTGACCATTCGGTCCGCCCTTGTCTGTATACATTCAACATCACCTGTTGCCTTAATTGACAGGGACCCATACACTTCAGCAGTATTCTAAGATAGGTCGTACGTATATTTCGCAAGCAAAAGATGCTCTGCAATGTTGAACCTGTTCGTGATTTCTTTCACTGTGATGTTATAATTTGTGACAGACGACTGTTGCCCATGTTATCAACACGTTGTTGCCCACGTCTGTTGACTGGCAGCGGTAATGTACTATGATCTCACGGTGCACATAAGGCAACTCTGAGAGACTTGAGGAGGAAGCAATTTCGTCGAAATTTTTGAAATGGTTGAGGGAAATGGCAACCAGACAACTGTCGAGACTGGTGTGTAGAATCACTGATACTGGCGACGTACCGTCAGACTTTCGGGAAAATATCACCCACACAAAGCCGAAGATAGCACTGGCAGATGAGCTCGAGAATTATCGCACAAACAGCGTAACGGCATATGCACCCAAGATGCTGACAACAATAATATATAGAAAGATGGAATAGAAAACTAAGGATTTGGCTTTACGAAAGGTAACGTCACCAGAGAGACAGTCCTGACACTGCGCTTGATAATGGAAGCAAGACTGATGCAAAATCAAGACACGTTCATAGGATTCAACAATCTGCAAGAACCCTTCCGCAAGGTAAAATGGTGCAATATGTTCGAAATTCTCAGAACGAAAAGAGTAAGCTCTAGGGGAAAACGGGACATATATGTAAGTTTTACGAACTAAAAGAGAACAATGAAATTCGAAGGCCAAGAACGAAGTGCTCGGATTAAAAAGGGGGTAAGACAGGGAAACAGTCTTGGCCCCTACCGTCCAATCTATTCATCGAAGAACCAATGAGGGAAAGGAAAGAAAGATTCAAGAGTGGGGTTAAAATTCAGTGTGAAAGGATAGCAATGATAAGATTCGCTGATGTCATTGCTATCTTCGGAGAAAATGAAGAAGGATTACAAGATCCGTTCAACGGAATGTACAGTCTAATGAGTACGGTATACTGATTGAGAGAAAACTGGGAAAAACTGAAGTAACGAGAAGTGGCTGAAATGAGAACTGCAAGAAATTTAATACCAGGATTTGTGATCAATAAGTTGACGAAGATAAGGTGTTCTGCCATCTCGGAAACAAACTAACCCATGATGCACGAAGAAGGCATAAAAATCAGACTAGCAGAGGCAAAGAGGGCATTTCTGGCTGAGAGAAGTCTACTGGTATCAAAAATACACCCTAATCTGAGGAAGACATTTCTGAGAATGTACGTTTTGAACACATCATTCTGTGGTAATGAATCATGGACAGTGGATAACCAGCCACAGAAGAGGATCGAAGCGTTTGAGGTGTGGTGAGACTGAAGAACGCTGAAAGTTAACTTCAGTCGTAAGATAAGGTATTAGGAGGTTCTTCTCAGAAACAGCAAAACAAGAAAAAACGGAAAAGACTGACAACAAGAGGTAGGAATACAGGGCATGTGTTAAGGCATCAGGGGCTAACCTCCATGTTACTAGAGGGAACCGTAGAGGGTAAAAACTGTTGGGGAAGAAAGAGATTCGAATATATCCAACAAAAATCTGAGGTCATTTGGTGCAAGTGCCGCCCTGAGATGAAGAGGATAGCGCAGGAGAGGAATTCGGGGCGGGACACATCCAACCAGACAGGAGACTGATGACTATGACATAGTGGCACATGAGAGACGAGTGCCTGCACTATATTTCAGCCCATTCAGCGTCGGGCCCTCACGATCTGGCTGCGGTCAAATGCGCCTCTTCGCTTGCCCTGTGCCTTATTACCATGTCACGGACAGTAAATAGTCCGAAGGCCTTTTTTATTAAAAGCTTATCGAAGCAACTGAAGTGTTTCAGTAAGAGCGCGAGGTCAAAATACATTGGTTATGATAATTAGTTTTAATTAAAAGACAGAGTTTTAGTTATTATTTATTAATTCAAATATCAACAAATGTATATCGATAATGTAATACTTTGCCGTGACAGAATACAGTTTTGTAATCCCCTGATTGCATGGAATTGTTTGATGTAAATCACAACAACGTTTTGTTTGTTTTTCATTCTTTCATTTTCTGGCAATTTTTTGGTGCCTTTTAGCTTTCAGCCCTCTTGATTTGCATGCAGGCAATACAAGGAATTTGTAAGTGACTGACAATGTGATTTGGGTGCTCTAAATTATCCGTAAACCTGCCTAATTGTAAAGCTTAAAACTGTATGAAACTTAATTAGAATTACTACACATGTCGTAATCCTGACACAGGGAAGATGTCGCAACCTACCCGAATAATACATTGCCCATTCGCATTAATGTGACCACCTGTCAAAATCCTGTGTAGCTAACTTCTGTAGCGCAGGCCACTGTGAGATATGCAGGAAGAGAACCAGTGGGATACTGGAAGCTAGCGACAGGTATGTGGAGCCAGACCAACTCCAGTGCTGTGGCCAGCTGCCCTTGAAAATGGTTCAAATGGCTCTGAGCGCTATGGGACTTAACATCTGAGGTCATCAGTCCCCTAGAACTTAGAACTACTTAAACCTAACTAACCTAAGGACATCACACACATCCATGCCCGAGGCAGGATTCGAACCTGCGACCGTAGCGGTCACGCGGTTCCAGACTGAAGCGTCTACAACCGCTCGGCCACATCGGCCGGCAGCTGCGCTTGATTGCACAGTTGAGGATCCATGGCACTAAGGGCCAAATTGAGGTGGTACCACAGATTCTCGTTTGGGTTCAAATCTGGGGAGTTTAGTGGCCAAAAAAATGGCTCTGAGCACTATGGGACTCAACTGCTGAGGTCATTAGTCCCCTAGAACTTAGAACTAGTTAAACCTAACTAACCGAAGGACATCACAAACATCCATGCCCGAGGCAGGATTCGAACCTGCGACCGTAGCGGTCTTGCGGTTCCAGACTGCAGTGCCTTTAACCGCACGGCCACTTCGGCTGGCTTTAGTGGCCAGGTGATTACGGTAAACTCATGCAGGTGCTCTTCGAACCACGATGTACACTGCGAGCTTTGTGACTTGTTGCATCGTCCTGCTGGTAGGTGCCATCGTGCTGAGGAAAAACAAACTGCATGTAGGGATAGCAACAGGTGCTTACATTTGTTGATCCATCGTGTCTTCCAGACTGACGACATCACCCAAGGAGTGCTCCCCATCCTGGATCGTTCTGACGATTGTTACGAGGGGTTGTGTTTCAGACGTTTCAGGTCCTACATGCCAACGGCCATCTGTCCGATGGACCACAGAGCGTGACTCACCTGAGAGACCACCAGTCACCACCCAGTGGGCATCCAGTTACGTTATCAGCGTGCAAGTTCCAGCTTTCGTCGTCGATGAACAGCAGTCAGCATAGATGCATGAACGAGCCACCTGATACGGAATCCGGGTTGTAGCCCCGGTCCGGCACAAATTTTCATTGTCGTCATTCCATTCTACAGCTGAAGTAGTCCTTATTTGCGATTGCGAATTCATTTGATGTGCCTGTTATCTGTGGCCCATGGTACACCGCAGTTGCTTCGATGCCAGTTTTGGATAGCTCTATATTGCCATCTACGATATACATTAACCAAGGCGGTATGCGAACATTTTGCAAACTTAGTCATTTCGAAAATGATTCCATCCTTGGCCCGAAAACCAATGATCTTGCCCAACTGGACTCCAGATTCATCGCTCCATTTCCGCATCGCAATACGACAACGACCACAGTATTTTTTGCGTTACCCCCCCCCCCCCCCCCCTTTCCCAAAACGCTTTTATACCCTCCACTGCTAGCGTTGCGACTTGCCATTGATGAGAGGTTGTTGTACAATAGCGTCAAACGTAGGCGGTGGTCACACTAAGATGACTGGACCATGTAGAAGCAGTGTCAGCTGGAGGGAGATAGTGTCGGTGACAGTCTTGACACATTTCGACCAGTGTAGCTAACAGACTGTTTGACAGCTAGAGATGTGAATTTTGTCACGATGGCACTGCATTGTTTTTGCCCACTGTGAAGGTGGCGACACTAATGCAGAAAAATATTTCAGTGCGTCTCACTTGTGTTATTGTTTTTGTTCAAAATAATAAAGATATATTACCTAAACTTCTTGTTTGTTTTTGATAAATTTAACATCACGTGAAACTTAAAATGAATGCTTGGATTGTAGTCATGGACAACCAACGCTTCAAGGTAAGTACAGAGATAGGTGTTGTGAATTTGGAATTCGACATTATCATGGGGTGTCTGTTAATGCCATTTCGAATGCACATAGATACATCTCACGAACGTAGTTTCTCATCCATAATATTCACATGCAAAGGTATGAACGTATGCTCATTAAAACTGTATACTCTCTTAGAATAACACAATGTGGAATTGTAATGTTTTCGTATTGAAGGAGTAGGATCGGTCAAAGTGACTCACTGACTTCCGACATCAGAACCTTGTCATACTGTAGAGCATCAGCTCGACTTCAGAGGATCTACACTCCATACAAATACTCTCAGAAACGACTTCCTGACACCTAAATCTATACTCGATGTTACAAATTTATATTCTTCAGAAACGCTTTCCTTGCCATTGCCAGTCTACATTTTATATCCTCTCTACTTCGACCATCATCAGTTATTTTGCTCCCCAAATAGCAAAACTCCTTTACTACTTTAAGCGTCTCATTTCCTAACCTAATTCCCGCACCATCACCCGATTTAATTCGACTACATTCCACTATTCTCGTTTTGCTTTTGTTGATGTTCATCTTATATCCTCCTTTCAAGACCATGTCCATTCCGTTCAGGTGCTCTTCCAGGTCCTTTGCTGTCTCTGACAGAATTACAATGTCATTGGCGAACCTCAAAGTTTTTATTTCTTCCCCATGGATTTTAATTCCTACTCCAAATTTTTCTTTTGTTTCTTTTACTGCTTACTCAATATACAGATTTAATAACATCGGGGAGAGGCTACAACCCTGTCTCACTCCCTTCCCAACCACTGCTTCCCTTTCATGTCCCTCGACTCTTGTAACTGCCATTTGGCTTCTGTATAAAATGTAAATAGCCTTTTCCTGTAGGCGGTATCTATCTTACCTCTAGCGACATAAGCCTCTACATCTTTACACATGTCCTGTAGCCGTCCCTGCTTAGCAATTTTGCACTTCCTTTCGATCTCATTTTTGAGACGTTTGTATTCCTTTTTGCCTGCTTCATTTACTGCATTTTTATATTTTCCCCTTTCATTGATTAAATTCAATATATCTTCTGTTACCCAAGGATTTCTATTAGCCCCAGTCTTTTTACCTACTTGATCCTCTGCCACCTTCACTATTTCGTCTGTCAAAGCTACCCATTCTTCTTTTACTGTATTTCTTTTCCACATTCTTGTCAATCGTTCCCTAATGCTCTCCCTGAAGCTCTCTACAACCTCTGGTTCTTTCTGTTTAACCAGGTCCCTTCTCCTCAAACTCCCACCTTTTTGCATAAAATATTAAAGTTGAAATATTTTAATTTCTGGCAAGAGATAACTGCACAGCCTCCTGGGAGACGCCACACTTTAGGCTCTCAATTAGCAGCAGCTCCTCACGGCGTCGTTCTTGTGCACCTGCTCCCGCTGCCTACGTTCTCTGTTGCTCCACGGCACTCACGCTGGGGCCCACCGTGAGTGCCAGATAACTGACAATGGGAGAGCTCTCCCCACTCGAGTTCCTCGGGCGCGATCATTCGCATACACATTCACGTCCTCGGCGCTCGAGGGCTGCGCTCGCATTCGCGTTTCTTTCTTTATTTATATGTACATATCTTTCAGCAGCCGGAAGGACATTGAAGCGCGACTGCCTTTGCCGGTCGCCGTGAGCACGGGCAGACAGAACCGCGGCGGGAGGGGGCTGGTAGCTGGCACGTGGCCATTGTGGCCGCATTCTGCACGCGGGCTCTGTCGTGGGGGAGGATCCGCTGCGTGACGCTGCGTTTGGCTGCTGGCCCATCAGGAACAGCTCGCGGTTACCAAAGTGCGTAGTCACCCCTGAATGTCTACCGCTAATTGTCACTTTGAATGAAGAGTATCCTATCTCCGGTATAGCAAAACTCCTTTACTACTTTAAGCGTCTCATTTCCTAACCTAATTCCCGCACCATCACCCGATTTAATTCGACTACATTCCACTATTCTCGTTTTGCTTTTGTTGATGTTCATCTTATATCCTCCTTTCAAGACCATGTCCATTCCGTTCAGGTGCTCTTCCAGGTCCTTTGCTGTCTCTGACAGAATTACAATGTCATTGGCGAACCTCAAAGTTTTTATTTCTTCCCCATGGATTTTAATTCCTACTCCAAATTTTTCTTTTGTTTCTTTTACTGCTTACTCAATATACAGATTTAATAACATCGGGGAGAGGCTACAACCCTGTCTCACTCCCTTCCCAACCACTGCTTCCCTTTCATGTCCCTCGACTCTTGTAACTGCCATTTGGCTTCTGTATAAAATGTAAATAGCCTTTTCCTGTAGGCGGTATCTATCTTACCTCTAGCGACATAAGCCTCTACATCTTTACACATGTCCTGTAGCCGTCCCTGCTTAGCAATTTTGCACTTCCTTTCGATCTCATTTTTGAGACGTTTGTATTCCTTTTTGCCTGCTTCATTTACTGCATTTTTATATTTTCCCCTTTCATTGATTAAATTCAATATATCTTCTGTTACCCAAGGATTTCTATTAGCCCCAGTCTTTTTACCTACTTGATCCTCTGCCACCTTCACTATTTCGTCTGTCAAAGCTACCCATTCTTCTTTTACTGTATTTCTTTTCCACATTCTTGTCAATCGTTCCCTAATGCTCTCCCTGAAGCTCTCTACAACCTCTGGTTCTTTCTGTTTAACCAGGTCCCTTCTCCTCAAACTCCCACCTTTTTGCATAAAATATTAAAGTTGAAATATTTTAATTTCTGGCAAGAGATAACTGCACAGCCTCCTGGGAGACGCCACACTTTAGGCTCTCAATTAGCAGCAGCTCCTCACGGCGTCGTTCTTGTGCACCTGCTCCCGCTGCCTACGTTCTCTGTTGCTCCACGGCACTCACGCTGGGGCCCACCGTGAGTGCCAGATAACTGACAATGGGAGAGCTCTCCCCACTCGAGTTCCTCGGGCGCGATCATTCGCATACACATTCACGTCCTCGGCGCTCGAGGGCTGCGCTCGCATTCGCGTTTCTTTCTTTATTTATATGTACATATCTTTCAGCAGCCGGAAGGACATTGAAGCGCGACTGCCTTTGCCGGTCGCCGTGAGCACGGGCAGACAGAACCGCGGCGGGAGGGGGCTGGTAGCTGGCACGTGGCCATTGTGGCCGCATTCTGCACGCGGGCTCTGTCGTGGGGGAGGATCCGCTGCGTGACGCTGCGTTTGGCTGCTGGCCCATCAGGAACAGCTCGCGGTTACCAAAGTGCGTAGTCACCCCTGAATGTCTACCGCTAATTGTCACTTTGAATGAAGAGTATCCTATCTCCGGTCACAATCATTAGTTTAGAATTCTACATCTACATCCATACTCCGCAAGCCACATGACGGTGTGTGGCGGAGGGTACCTTGAGTACCTCTGTCGGTTCTCCCTTCTATTCCAGTCTCGTATTGTTCGTGGAAAGAAGGATTGTCGGTGTGCCTCTGTGTGGGCTCTAATCTCTCTGATTTTATCCTCATGGTCTCTTCGCGAGATATACGTAGGGGGGAGCAATATACTGCTTGACTCCTCGGTGAAGGTGTGTTCTCGAAACTTCAACAAAAGCCCGTACCGAGCTACCGAGCGTCTCTCCTGCAGAGTCTTCCACTGGAGTTTATCTATCATCTCCGTAACGCTTTCGCGATTACTGAATGATCCTGTAACGAAGCGCGCTGCTCTGCGTTGGATCTTCTCTATCTCTTCTGTCAACCCTATCTGGTACAGATCCCAAAGTGGTGAGCAGTATTCAAGCAGTGGGGGAACAAGTATACTGTAACCTACTTCCGTTGTTTTCGGATTGCATTGCCTTAGGATTCTTCCAGTGAATCTCAGTCTGGCATCTGCTTTACCGACGATCAACTTTATATGATCATCCCATTTTAAATCACTCCCAATGCCTACTCCCGGATAATTTATGGAATTAACTGCTTCCAGTTGCTGACCTCCTATATTGTAGCTAAATGATAAGGGATCTTTGTGTTATAAAATGTATCTTTAGGGTCGAGGTGGATTCAGCATGGTATTGCGATGGCGATTTATGCGAAGGTAGCCGGTTAGAACCTCCGGAGTAATAGAAACCTCCATTAACATTAATCGCAGGTAATACGGAGAGAGATGCAGGAGTTAATTTTCAGATCGCCAGACCTTGTGCCAACGTCCTAGGCCGTTGGTACATTTCCTTCTGTAACGGCTACTCTACGTAAGTGAGGCCGGCCGGAGTGGCCGAGCGGTTAAAGGCGCTACAGTCTGGAACCGCACGACCGCTACGGTCGCAGGTTCGAATCCTGCCTCGGGCATGGATGTGTGTGATGTCCTTAGGTTAGTTAGGTTTAAGTAGTTCTAAGTTCTAGGGGACTTATGACCACAGCACTTGAGTCCCATAGTGCTCAGAGCCATTTTCTACGTAAGTGATCTTATAATTTGTGGAATAAGATAATAAGTGTCCAACTTACTCCTCTCCCTCCCTCCCCCCTCACAAACCAACTACTAACTCTTTTGGTGTCCCATTCACTGCTGTCTGGAATCCTCCCTTTGGGTCGAATTTTTCAGACTTTACTTCCTATCCATTTCGCGACACGTATGTGGGGGAAATGATACGTTACATGACTCTTCTTATAACTTACGCTCTCGAAATTTTCTCAGTATACCTCTCCGTGAAATACGCTTGACTTACAGCATCTACCACTGGGGTTGGATGATAGTCTTCATGACATCTCGCGCTAGCTACTAATCGTCCAAACAATATTTTCGTGAGGTACTCCCAGAAGATCTTATAACGAACCTCAGTTACGTATCTACGTTTCCTACAAACAATGTGGTGGGTCCATTTAAAATTTTTAACTTGTTACTGTTTCCAGTACTAGCCGCCAAGAGTGAGGAAGAAGTTGCGTCATGTTATTACGTGTTGTTTATTACTGTTTAGGCATGTGCTTGATTGCTATCATTAGGTAGTCCTCATATGGGGTTACATAAAAATGTCAAGTGAGCTGAGCACCGCCCTCTTCCCCTCCTCCCGCCCGGCATTTTATTACCTTCGACATGTTTTGACAATGTGCCAAATTTCATTACAATTAATGTTAATCCATGCAGAACGGACTTAAATACATCAGAAGGATAAGTGTGTGTGTTTCCTATTGGAATAAACAACTGAAATCAAACTATACAGGGTGCTACAAAAAGGTGCGGCCAAACATTCAGGAAACATTCCTCACACACAAAGAAAGAAAATATGTTATGTGGACATGTGTCCGGAAACGCTTACTTTCCATGTTAGAGCTCATTTTATTACTTCTCTTCAAATCACACTAATCATGGAATGGAAACAACAGAACGTACCAGCGTGACTTCAAACACATTGTTACAGGAAATGTTCAAAATGTCCTCCGTTAGCGAGGATACATGCATCCACCCTCCGTCGCATGGAATCCCTAATGCGCTGATGCAGCCCTGGAGAATGGCATATTGTATCACAGCCGTCCACAATATGAGCACCCAAAGTCTCTACATTTGGTACCGGGGTTGCGTAGACAAGAGCTTTCAAATGCCCCCATAAATGAAAGTCAAGAGGGTTGAGGTCAGGACAGCGTGGAGGCCATGGAATTGGTCCGCCTCTACCAATCCATCGGTCACCGAATCTGTTGTTGAGAAGCGTACGAACACTTCGACTGAAATGTGAACGAGCTCCATCGTGCATGGACCACATGTTGTGTCGTACTTGTAAAGGAACATGTTCTAGCAGCACAGGTAGAGTATCCCGTATGAAGTCATGATAACGTGCTCCATTGAGCGTAGGTGGAAGAACATGGGGCCCAATCAAGGCATCACCAACAATGCCTGCCCAAACGTTCACAGAAAATCTGGCCGGCCGCGTTGGTCTAGCGGTTCTAGGCGCTCAGTCCTGCTACGGTCGCAGGTTCGAATCCTGCCTCGGGCATGGATGTGTGTGATGTCCTTAGGTTAGTTAGGTTTAAGTAGTTCTAAGTTCTAGGGGACTGATGACCACAGAGGTTAAGTCCCATAGTGCTCAGAGCCATTTGAACCATTTGAACAGAAAATCTGTGTTGATGACGTGATTGCACAATTGCGTGCGGATTCTCGTCACCCCACACATGTTGATTGTAAAAATTTTCAATTTGATCACGTTGGAATGAAGCCTCATCCGTAAAGAGAACATTTGCACTGAAATGAGGATTGACACATTGTTGGATGAACCATTCGCAGAAGTGTACCCGTGGAGGCCAATCAGCTCCTGATAGTGCCTGCACACGCTGTACATGGTACGGAAACAACTGGTTCTCCCGTAGCACTCTCCATACAGTGACGTGGTCAACGTTACCTTGTACAGCAGCAACTTCTCTGACGCTGACATTAGGGTTATCGTCAACTGCACTAAGAATTGCCTCGTCCAATACGGGTGTCCTCGTCGTTCTAGGTCTTCCCCAGTCGCGAGTCATAGGCTGGAATGTTCCGTGCTCCCTAAGACGCCGATCAATTGCTTCGAACGTCTTCCTGTCGGGACACCTTCGTTCTGGAAATCTGTCTCGATACAAACGTACCGCGCCACGGCTATTGCCCCGTGCTAATCCATACATGAAATGGGCATCTGCCAACTCCGCATTTGTAAACATTTCACTGGCTGCAAAACCACGTTCGTGATGAACACTAACCTGTTGATGCTACGTACTGATGTGCTTGATGCTAGTACTGAAGAGCAATGAGTCGCATGTCAGCACAAACACCGAAGTCAACATTACATCCCTTCAATCGGGCCAACTGGCGGTGAATCGAGTATGTAAAGTACATACTGACGAAACTAAAATGAGCTCTAATATGGAAATTAAGCGTCCACATAACATATTTTCTTTCTTTGTGTGTGAGGAATGTTTCCTGAAAGTTTGGCCTTACCTTTTTGTAACACCCTGTATAAGCATGTTTCGCATATGTTCTTAAATATATTTAAATGTTAGAAATTTAAGAACTATTATGTAACACAACATACAAAGTGTGTGAATGCAGCATAAATCAATACTAGTTTCAGCACAAAAGTTTTGTATTGTTCTTTTCCTTTACAATCAGGGTACTGTCTCCGGTGACTTTGCACACGCCGCGGAATTATTTATTGTGGCCCACTGAAATTTTATTATCTTCACTCCTCTTTCCGTCGTATCATATGTCATCTCAAGATTTTTCGTAGCATCTTTGGCAGTAAGGCAGGAAGTGGTTCGAACAGTCCACCGGTATACTGCCGGTTCATAGTGTCCAACGGGCACAATATTTCGGCGATCGGACATGTCGCCATCGTCAGGTGCGCTGACGAATTGAGCTCCTGAGGGCGGGCGGCCGATTTAAACCCTCGCCCCCCGCGGGCCGCTTTCTTCGCCGTCGGTCGCGAAGACGTGGGCGTCGGAATCTGTCGTAGCGTCGATGTGCTTGCTACGTCCTCCCTGGTCGCCAGTTCGTACTTCTTGCTGAGAGTCTTCTTAATTACATTCAGTGCCGGGTCCCAAACCTTGCTGAGATTATAGCCGCAATCTCGATTGATAAGATCTTCCCTGGTGCCGCCCGCCCTCAGGAGCTCAGTTCGTCAGCGCACCTGACGATGGCGACATGTCTGATAGCCGAAATATTGTGCCCGTTGGACACTATGAACCGGCAGTATACCCGTGGACAGTTCGAGCAACAAATACGCCGGGAGAAACTGAAGAATCACAAGGTAGGAAGTGTTTGAATCCAAAGAAAAAGGAACGCTTCTCAAGAAATGTAAATGTATGCTAAATTTCTTCAACATACCCGAACTCTTGACTGAAATGAACACATCACTCCGCTATAGAGTGAGAGTTTCATTCTGGAAACATCCCCCAGGCTGCGGCTAAGCCACGTCTGTGCAATATCCTTGATATCTGGAGTGCTAGACCCGCCAAGTTTCGTAGGAGAGCGTCTGCGAAGTTTGGAAGACAGGAGACGAGATACTGGCAGAATTGAAGCTGCGAGGACGCGTCGTCAGACGTGCTTCGGTAGCTCAGCCGGTAGACGACAAGGCCGCGAAAGGTAAAGGTCCCGAGTTCGAGTCTCGGGTCGGTTTCAATCCACACATAGGTTTCATATTAGCACACACTCCGTTGCAGAGTGTAATTTTATTCTAGAGTGTGATAGCAGTAAAGCACGCGCATAATCAGTAATAAACAACGCGTAGTGACGTGACGGACACTGCAGCGCGGGTTCCTCGTCTCCAATTTCAACAAAATAGGTCTTAAAATTCTTCTTAAAAGCAAAGGAATGAAACTAAGGATTGTGTGTGAAGAAACACGAAAGTCGAGAAACTAAGGAACATCCTAATAGAATGCACTCAGCGCTCTTTGGTTTGGTGCACCTTTCGCTTCAGGTACATCGCACATCCTTAATCACTGGTCTCCGAGTACTTTTTCATAAGTGGCTCTAGTTGTGTGATGTCCTTCATGTGGATCATCTCCAAGATATACACTGCCACTTTTGAGTTCTTCAGCTTAGCTTACCTGCTGAAGCTGAAGGACCATAGCATTTACCTACCTTCACCGTCTGTTAATGACTTACCGTTGGCGATAAACACTAAACAAAGTGATAAATGTGACTCCTCGGTTTACATCTTATCCATTTAAGTGAAACATACACAGCATGACTATAAAGTTAAATAAAAATGAAACATGAGTTTTGTTAACCCGCTTTCACGCAAACACTTTGTTCTTCCCTTTTACACAATCGTTGCCGCAAGCTAGAAGATTAATTGTTTAATGGCTCAGTGCGCAATGATTGCTATATAAAAAATTGCTCCTCATACTGAATTAATACTAAACTTGCGTTGTTGGGTAGTATGTACTAACACAAAAAGGGCCTGACCGCAGGTTTTTGTTTTCTCGTCTCCATGCAATTACATTATATAATTCGCCAAAACATTACGACCACTGCCCAAAGCGATGATGAATGCGCCTGGCGGCGTTGCGGACGGCGAAGTTGGTCGAATTTTTACGTGCTACTGTCTTCAGAATCCCCGGAAGGAGGTAGGAGAACAATGCTTCGACGTCCACGACTCTTCACAGAGCGTCATGTTTGGAAGCTTGCTGCTCTGTAAAGCAGGGTAGATGGTGATCTGTGACATCTCTCCCGAAAGAGCATAATGGTGGTGCACGCGTAAGTGTTTCGGAGCATACCATTCATCTTACATTGTCGAACATAGAGCTCCGCAGCAGACCACTCCTACGTGTTCACATATATGCCATCGTCAGTCATCGTCAGTTACTATTGCAGTGGGCACTGAACCATCGGAATGATTTTGGGTCGCGAAATTTAGTACACAGCAACAACGACTCTAATCATCGAGTCGAACAGAAACTGCGTGACAGTCTCTCGGAAACTCACGACAAGGCTGAGAAATTTCAGATCATTCTGGATAGGGCAACAGTTCAACGCCCTTTGTATTGAGGCACGTCGGAACTTCACTGGCAACATATGGTGTTCCGTTACCTTGTTGAAAGATAATGTCACTGAGAACTCGAAGACAACGCAAGCCATCGACCTTAAGACCTCAGAAATGTAACGGCTGTTATCCTGACTACCATCTGTGAGAATCACGTTGTGTACTCAATGGCACTCCGTACCATCAAGCGAGGTTCTGAGCCAGTATGACAATAATGAAGGCAATATTGCAATTTTCTTACTACTCGGAGCGTTCATACTTGGATGCATACATCTTTATCCTGGATACCGATCCCGAACGTGGTCCCAATACTGATTCAATGCTGCCGTTGGACGCAACACTTGTGGTGCGCCACTCTATATCACGGTTTCAGGTGAACCCACAACTATAGCCGCCATTATGACAGTCCCTGGTGTTTCATAAGTCGTAGGACTGTGGGTCTGGACACTTGTCTTTCTCCAGACAGGCTCATTTCTCGACTCTTGATAAGTGACGTGCTGTACGATCACTCACGACCGATAGAATCGTATGCCTGTCATCTTAGGCGCTAGAGGCTTGGGACCATTGAGATTCAACCTGGCGTTGAATGTTTCCTTCCTGAATCGATCGATTTCATATTCGCGTGACAGTCGTGAGACTGTGGCCAACGCAATATCGCGGATCGGTGAATACGAGGATGAGTCAAATGAAAAGCTTAAATTGGTAATAACAAATCGAAATTTCGCGCCGTTATCCTGTAAGTTGGTAAGCGTGCTACAAACAGCGTGCAGATTGGCCTGTAGGTGGCAGCATAGTGCAGATGCATACTGTGACGGTACGTCACATAAATATTGACATTTTTATCGGTTGTAAGCAGTGAACAATATTGGGAGTTTTTGAAAAAAGAAACTGATATGCAGCGATAATTTAAAAGTAGCGTCTTTATTTAAAACTTGCCTATGACAATAAAAAAGAATCGCTAAGAGACGCGATTGTACGGCCAAGGAGGACGGACGTACTTTATGGTACACACACTGTTTTGTTTCGCGATACGGCAGGCAGCCATTGAGCGGCTACACATATTTTATATAAGTTATTCTGTATTCTGCTAAAATATACTAATTATTGTTATCACAAAATGAATTTCTTAGTAATAGTTTTCACCTCAAATGGTTGCAGTGGCTAATTATTTTTAATAAGCGTTTTTTTTTCAGTAATTTGCGCTGTAGGAAGCTCATCTTCCGATGCAGCCTCTGGTCGGCCATCGTGCGCCGAAGTATTAATTTGTTTTACAAAGTGTTAACAGTAACTGTAAATGCGAGAGATTTCGTTGCAAGAACCTTTCTAAATTGCAACAGATAATTAGTTTAACGTTAAAGTTCATTTTTTAAATTATACAGATTCCATTAGTTCAGTAAGTTTTCTCTTGGCCGCTCCATGGCAACAATCTCTCGAGCCTTGCTTTGCAATCAGTAAATAGAAATTAACAAAATTACATTCAATTCAGTTAACAGCAACTATATTTTAGTTATCACGTTCAAAATCGAAAGTTGGTATATGAATAACAGCGGCCCTTCAAGAACCCGTTTCATATTTACTTATGCGCGTAAGTAAATGTGATAAGAAAAGATAATATCCCTGAGAGAAAGAATCATGCTCTAATATATATATATATATATATATATATATATATATATATATATATATATATATATCACCGGATAAATTAAAAATAATATATATATATATATATATATAAATTTTTTACATTTATATTCGTAACAACACATACCGTCGCAATATCAGTATAAAAATGGCCGCCCCACTTGCGACTTGCACCAGGGAAGAACAGCGTTCTGTTATTCGGTTTTTGTGTAGTGATGGTGTGAAACCTATTGAAATACATCGACGAATGAAAGTTCAGTACGGTGGTGCATGTTTGTCACAGCAGCAATCTACGAATGGAGTAGGAAGTTCGCAAATGGTGTGACTTCAGTGGAAGATGCTCCTCGTCCAGGCCAGGCACAACGAGTTGTGACCCCACAGAACATTGCAGCATTTGAAGCCACAATGAAGGAAAACCGCCGAGTGATACTGAATGACATTGCAGCATGTTCACAGATTAGTCATGGGTCAGCAGACCACATTGTAGTTTCACAAAGTGTATGCGAGATGGTTGCTGCTGACTCCTGAAACGAGAGAACGACGTGCAGATACTTGTGACGAATTTCTTCGGCGCTTTGAACGAGAAGGTGATGGCTTCCTTGGAAGAATCATTACTGGGGACGAAACCTGAGTTCACCTCCACCAACCGGAAACCAAGTGATTTCCATATGTTTGGACCACTCAGAGACGCAATGGGAGAAAAGAAGTTCCGTTCTGATGAAGAGGTACGCCAAACGGTGCATGAGTGGTTGCGCGGACTACCTAAAGAATTTTTTTCTAAAGGAATTTATGCACTTTGTAAGCGCTGGAGGACTTACATTGAGCGTGGGGGAGATTATGTTGAAAAGTGATACAGCTTTGTACCACTTCTGCACAATAAATAATATTTAAAAATATTTAAGGTTTGCATTTGACTCAACTCGTAGCATTCTCAGTAGACAGAGATCCTGCTACTATCGAATTCCGCAAGTGTTGATAAATACAATGTGATTCAAAATGAATGGGACGAAAAGAAAGTATTCCTGTGACAGCAGTAATGCCTTTATTACAGCAACACACACGTAGACTGATAAGTTAAATCTCATAATTTAGGTTGGCGACAGTGAAAAAATAGAAAGGTTGTTCATCGCTGGCGTTAGGATTCGCAGAGGTGGGGGTGGGCGGTTTCGCAGACAGAACTGTGTTCTCTGATTAAGCCGTATTTCACTTAAGTGTCAAAGTAAACAACTGTAATTTTAGAATATGAGGTTTACAAAATGGACGTGAGTCTCCGAAGCTTCGTGTTTGCTGCGCCATAACCAACAGCAGAGTCTTTGGTCCTTTCTTCCTCGCAGAATCTACCGTTGAGTGCATAACATACCTCAATATCCCTTCTCTCTGTGGCCTGTGCTGACAGAAGAGGTTCCCGAGTCCATTTTGCAGCAAGATGAAGCCCTGTACCATTTCTGAATGAGAATGCAGGTGGCACAGATCACCTCGCAACGAAACCACAAACGAATATAGTCACTGCATGCCGCACCGACGAATGAGAAACGCCGGCGTAGCCAAGCCTGCAACAACTTCACTATGCCACTGCAGTCGATGGTCTACTCACGAAAGAGCAGAGGAACGCTCGGCTAAGTTCGCAGTCGACGATCAAGGCGACAGCATCATATTAGATAGGTCATCAGTGTACTGACTATCTTATGCAGAATTTATGTGAACATTAAATCAGTCAGTCTTCAACTGGAGAGACCCGTACAACTGTCTGTGTCAAACAGGATTTTTATATCCAGGGACACATCTGAATACTCTGTCCAGGGACACATCTGAATACTCACAACGTTGCTGTAGAAATGGATTATACAAAACTAAGTCAATCCTCATATCTGTCTTGCAATAAAGCGAACTAATATTATATATGTTATATGTACCAGAACAAACCAAAGAATCCACAGTTATTCCGGCGAGTGTACCTGCGTACAACATAACAGGCTTATCGACGAATATGGTCTACATACCCCCATTTTCACAGGGCTTACAGTAGCCAAGGCACCAGATATTCGGCGAGGTTATCCATTGATCATGCTACTTTAAAATGCAATACTGTCACAAATGATGGAGCCCACGTCGAACATCTGTGAACGTCCTTGGAAAATGAGAGAGTCCATCGTTCGGCTTGTACTTGTTTTCTGAAATAAAGTCATTACTGTAGTCATTGGGATAGTTTTTGTTCCACTCATTGTGAATCAACTTTCATTTCTCCTCCTTACACGAAGAATAACACGATCGTCTCACAAACAAGCAACACTCAGTAGCATTTCTGAATGAGAATGTAGATGGCGCAGATTATTAGTGTATCCAAGCACATAGTTTTCCTCATCCAAAATTGACGTTTGTTGCATGGAGCAATCGTGACGTTGCGAATGCAATGGTCAGTAGTTTGCTATGTTTCATGTTCAATTTTTCTGGAAAGGGAAATCCTTTAAAGTTTCGAGCAACGTCAAAAGCTATTGGCCGGATGCCCTTTGAAGGAGCTGATACACGAAAGGCCATAGCAGTATACACTAAAGTGATAAAAGTCATGGGATACAGATGGCGGTAGTACAGCGTATACAAAGTATACAATGACAGTGCATTAGAGGAGCTGTCATTTGCATTTAGTACATTCCTGTGAAAAGGTTTCCAATGTCACTATGGCAACACGAAGGGAAGTAACGAACTTTGAATACGGAATGGTAGTTGAAGGTAGACGCATGGGACATACAATTTCGGAAATTGTTAGGGAAGTCAATATTCCGTGATGCACAGTGGCAAGAATGTGCCGAGAATACCAAATTTCGGTCATTACCTCTTACCACGGACAAAGTAGTGGCCGACGGCTTCCACTTAACGACCGAGAGCAACGGTGCTTGCATAGAGTTGTCATTGTTAACAGACATGGAACTCTGCGTGAAATCAAATGTGGGACATACGATGAACTTACCTGTTAGGGTACTACGACGCAATTAATAGACTGTGCCAGCAGACGACCGACACGAGTGCCTTTGCTAACAGCAAGACAGCCTCCAGTGCCTCTCCTGGGCTCGTGACCATATCGACTGGATCCTACACAACTGGAAAATAGTGTCCAGGTCAGAGGAATCCGGATTTTAGTTTGTAATAGCGGATGGTAGGGTTCCAGTGTGGCGCAGACCCCAAGAAGTCATGGACCCAAGTTATCAACACGGCCCGGTGCAAGCTGGAGGTGGCTCTGTAATGTTGTCCACTGTGTTTACGCGTACATGGGGCGGACTGGATCCTATTGAGCCGTGGTAAAAATTGCTGTTTTGAAGAGCGCTCCGCAGCGCGTTGTGTGAAGCAGTCGCCCTCCGTTTCTGGCGGTGTCGCCGCTGTGGCAATCGCAGCTTTGGTGTCTCCCTCTCGCGGGAAAGGGGAAAGGTTGCCTGTTCACGTGCTATAAGCTCGCCAGCCGATCAGTCTGGGTCAGGCTCTCGTCCCCAGCTTGTTAGTCTGTCTCTCGTCCGCATTTGTTAGGCAGTTAGTGTCTGTCTGTCATTCGGAGTGCTAGTGTGTCTGTCGATAGGATCAACCTCTAAAGCCGGCAAAATGAGAGTCTTTCCAATCCGCCAGTAAGGGTTGGGTTGGGTTGTTTGGGGGAAGAGACCAAACAGCGAGGTCATCAACCTGTAAAGCCGGCAAAATGAGAGTCTTTCCACTCCGCCAGTAAGGGTTGGGTTGGGTTGTTTGGGGGAAGAGACCAAACAGCGACGTCATCAACCTCTAAAGCCGGCAAAATGAGAGTCTTTCCACTCCGCCAGTAAGGGTTGGGTTGGGTTGTTTGGGGGAAGAGACCAAACAGCGAGGTCATCGGTCTCATCGGACCAGGGAAGGACGGGGAAGGAAGTCGGCCGTGCCCTTTCAAAGGAACCATCCCGGCATTTGCCTGGACCGATTTAGGGAAATCACGGAAAACCTAAATCAGGATGGCCAGACGCGGGATTGAACCGTCGTCCTCCCGAATGCGAGTCCAGTGTGCTAACCACTTCCGCCAGTAAGAGAACTCAGCGAGTGGTCGCCCGGTCGGGGTTTAGTTCCTGCATCTGAGTCTGCGCGTTAGGCCGCCAGTCTGCTCGAGTTTGCTGAGGCAATAGTCATTGGCGGTTGGATCGATCGGTTGGTCGGTCGCGCACTGAGACACAAGATGACTTGTCCGTCTTGAGCGTCGGCGCATGTGAGGTCGCCATGTGAGTCCATTGGGCCGCGGCGTATAGCGAGGGATAGTGGCTTCGCGGTTGACACGAGAGCAACAGGAGTGAAACCACGACATCAGATTGGCCGGGGCGAGCTGCGACGCCGTGAGACGGGAGATCGGCGCGCCTTCCTGCGTCCGTTGAAGCGGCTGGCAGCGGACGGTTCGAGAGAGCGTCGGGGGTGCTCCGCCAAGTCTTCGCCAGAAATCGCAGTTTATTAGAAGTTAAGTGATTGGCGATATGTTGTTTCATTTACTTGTTAAATTCTACTTGTTTTCTTGGTGAGGTCCCCAGCCGTTTTGCTTTGGGGTCGTCCCACCATTCCTCTCCGTTTGCCCACCCGCGGGAAGGTGGTTGTTTATAAATTGGGTGGCTCGTTTTTCCTTGTGGAGCAGGGGCGGCTGCGGTTCGGGTTGTTCGGTAATCTCCCTATCAATCTGCCGTACGTTAGTAGCTGCCTCTGTCATGTTTGTCGGATTTGGTGTTGTAACGAATTTATTGCTTGGAGTGTAAGGGCCTAATACCTGAAATATGTTTTGATCTTTGCAAACTTTGATATTATTGCATATGATCTTGAGAGGTGGTATCTGTGTACTGTAGAGCATTTTAACTATTGTTTGGCCAACCTTGTAGAATTTTATACAAGATTGCATTTCATGGGCTTTTATGTAAATGATCATTGTAGTATATAAAGTTGCCACCCTTTTCTTAGAAGATAAAATCAAGTTGCACCTTTGGTGGCAAGGTTAATATTGTAACTGTTAGTGTTTTGTACCATTTCCATCCCTCCTACGGGGGGGGGGGGGGGGGGGGGAGGGGGGTGCGTAGTTTTGTGCTTGTGTAAATTGTTAAAATTCTTAGTTTAAAGTTATCTGGTGTGTTGCAGATTAGCACCAGTGTAGTCTTTCAGAGGCTGTTGTGAGCGGTCGTAATTATGGCCATGTCAAAAGGGAGCGGCAAGGTTCTCTGCCCGAAAGCTCATACAGTCCAAACTTGTTTCGTTCTGCCTCTGAATAAGCTGTAACTTTGATATTTAGAGGGTGCTATCTGATTATAATTTTAAATCTGTTTCTTTAAAAAAAAATACTTTTAGGCAGTATTAAAGTGAATAAAATTCCCATTTGTTAAAAGGAATTTGGTTACGATTTCATCAGTTACTCCATGGCAACTACTTCCACGCCCACATAGTGTGATTAAATGTGTTAATGTTCTTGATGAATCGCTAGTAAATATCTTTGAAAATAAATCACGGTTCACCTATGGTTCAACTGAATCGATCGTTGACGGGATACGTTTACGTTCGTAGAGATCTTTTGCACCTATTCATAGACTTCGCCACGTCATAGGACCACAGTTGTTCGCGATTGGTTTGAAGAACATTATGTACAATTCGAGCGAATTACTTAGCCACCCACATAGACCGGTATGAATTCCATTGAAGATTAATAAGACGTATCGAGAGTTCAGCCCGTGCACAGAATCCAGCACCGGCAACATTTTCGCAATTATGGACGGCTATAGAAGTATCAATGCTCAGTATTTTTGCCGGGGACTCCCAACGACTTGTTAAGTCCATGCCACGTCGAGCTGATGCACTAAACCGGACAGTATTAGGAGGTATACCACGACTTTTGTCGTCTCTGAGTAGACAACATTTCATTAGAACTACTGACGGCCTTGGGCTAGCCAGTCCTGACAAAACTCTACCATCTGGTGAGAAAGATGTATGAGACAGGCGAAATACCCTCAGACTTCAAGAAGAATATAATAATTCCAATCCCAAAGAAAGCAGGTGTCGACAGATGTGAAAATTACCGGACTATCAGTTTAATAAGTCACACCTGCAAAATACTAACGCAAATTCTTTACAGACGAATCGAAAAACTGGTAGGAACTGACCTCGGGGAAGATCGGTTTGGATTCCGTAGAAATGTTGGAACACGTGAGGCAATACTGGCCTTGCGACTTATCTTAGAAGAAATATTAAGGAAAGGCAAACCTACGTTTCTAGCATTTGTAGACTTAGAGACAGCTTTTCACAATGTTGACTGGAATGCTCTCTTTCACATTCTAAAGGTGGCAGGGGTAAAATACAGGGAGCGAAACACTATTTACAATTTGTACAGAAACCAGATGTCAGTTATAAGAGTCGAGGGGCATTAAAGGGAAGCAGTGGTTGGGAAGGGAGTGAGACAGGGTTGTAGACTCTCCCCAATGTTATTCAATCTGTATATTGAGCAAGCAGTAAAGGAAACAAAAGAAAAATTCGGTGTAGGTATTAAAATCCATGGAGAAGAAATAAAAACTTTGAGGTTCGCCGATGACATTGTAATTCTCTCAGAGACAGCAAAGGACTTGGAAGAACAGTTGAACGGAATGGACAGTGTCTTGAAAGGAGGATATAAGATGAACATCAACAAAAGCAAAACGAGGATAATGGAATGTAGTCGAATTAAGCCGGGTGATGCTGAGGGAATTAGACTAGGAAGTAAGACACTTAAAGTAGTAAATGAGTTTTGCTATATGGGGAGCAAAATAACTGATGATGGTTGAAGTAGAGAGGATATAAAATGTAGACTGACAATGGCAAGGAAAGTGTTTCTGAAGAAGAGAAATTTGTTAACATCGGGTATAGGTTTAAGTGTCAGGAAGTCGTTTCTGAAAGTATATGTATGGAGTGTAGCCATGTATGGAAGTGAAACATGGATGATAAATAGTTTGGACAAGAAGAGAATAGAAGCTTTCGAAATGTGGTGCTACAGAAGAATGCTGAAGATTAGATGGGTAGATCACATAACGAATGAGGAGGTACAGAACAGGATTGGGGAGAAGAGGAGTTTGTGGCACAACTTGACTAGAAGAAGGGATCGGTTGGTAGGACATGTTCTGAGGCATCAAGGGATCACAAATTTAGTATCGGAGGGCAGCGTGGAGGGTAAAAATCATAGAGGGAGACCAAGAGATGAATACACTAAGCAGATTCAGAAGGATGTAAGGTTGCAGTAGGTACTGAGAGATGAAGAAGATTGCTGAGGACAGAGTAGCATGGAGAGCTGCATCAAGCCAGTCACAGGACTGAGGACCACAACAACAACAACATGTATTTGTAGATCTGCCCTGGGAACTACTGACGTCACACGTGGAGCGCTGAACCCCTGATCGGCCGCGGCCCGTGAAATCGCCTCCCGGGACAAAGGAGCGCGGCGCCGGCTTCCATTAGGCGTCCGCTTTATGGCCAGCGCGTGGCCGGCCCACGCGTCACAATAAGAGCCGCCGGTTGCGACAATTAGAAGGACGCGGTGGCACAGCAGCGGAAGAGACGTCACAGCTTCCGGCGCCGGCGCGCTCCCCAGGGCGCTAAAGGATTGATTTACGCCGCGGCTCCAGCGGCCGCGAGCGGGCACGCGCCGAGCTCGTCTGCGGAGCGTGCCGTTCTATAGCGGCGATTACATTTGCCATCCCCACTCCGCAAATCACTGTCAAGTGAGTGCCGCAGTGCAGCGTTTGACTCTCGAGTGTGTGATGCTGCGCCGCACAATGGCGTGTGGCATTTGCTACTTAGAGTGGGGTGTTAGAGGCTGACCAGTTCACATGCGTGTTGAGTAGTATGCAGAGGCGCTTCACACCTAGCACACAGCAAGGTGAACCGACATTCGTACGACCTGATATCTGTTCGCTAATCATTGAACCATTCAATAGGTTCTACAAAGCTCGAAGTACAGCAACATTATACTACCAATACAGTGTCCAACACACATCCTTGCACCAAGGAATGTCAGGAATCACATTAAATTTTCTTCATGTATAAGCTGCATTCTTTCATTGTACGTTACGTTTTCTTCTTTTTTCTTTTACTTATCGATCCAAACTTGTTTATATTTCTAAACACACTAATGTTCTAACGTAACTGCCTACACTAAGCCTACACTACGCTTCTGTACACGAAGACGCCACACTCTGGAGAGAGAAATTAGCTGACAGAAGTTGTTCATGAGACCCAGAAAATATTAGATACAGCCTCCCAGGTAGATGCTACTTTCCTTGACTTCCGGAAGGCGTTCGATACAGTTCTGCACTGTCGCCTGATAAACAAAGTAAGAGCCTACGGAATATCAGACCAGCTGTGTGGCTGGATTGAAGAGTTTTTAGCAAACAGAACACAGCATATTGTTATCAATGGAGAGATGTCTACAGACGTTAAAGTAACCTCTGGCGTGCCACAGGGGAGTGTTACGGGACCATTGCTTTTCACAATATATATAAATGACCTAGTAGATAGTGTCGGAAGTTCCATGCAGCTTTTCGCGGATGATGCTGTAGTATACAGAGAAGTTGCAGCATTAGAAAATTGTAGCGAAATGCAGGAAGATCTGCAGCGGATAGGCAATTGGTGCAGGGAGTGGCAACTGACCCTTAACATAGACAAACGTAATGTATTGCGAATACATAGAAAGAAGGATCCTTTATTGTATGATTATATGATAGCGGAACAAACACTGGTAGCAGTTACCTCTGTAAAATATCTGGGAGTAGGCGTGCGGAACGATTTGAAGTGGAATGATCATATAAAATTAATTGTTGGTAAGGCGGGTACCAGGTTGAGATTCATTGGAAGAGTCCTTAGAAAATGTAGTCGATCAACAAAGGAGGTGGCTTACAAAACACTCGTCCGACCTTTACTTGAGTATTGCTCATCAGTGTGGGATCCGTACCAGATCGGGTTGACGGAGGAGATAGAGAAGATCCAAAGAAGAGCGGCGCGTTTCGTCACAGGGTTATTTGGTAAGCGTGATAGCGTTACGGAGATGTTTAGCAAACTCATGTGGCAGACTCTGCAAGAGAGGCGCTCTGCATCGCGGTGTAGCTTGCAGTCCAGTTTTCGAGAGGGTGCGTTTCTGGATGAGGTATCGAATACATTGCTTCCCCCTAGTTATACCTTCCGAGGAGATCACGAATGTAAAATTAGAGAAATTCGAGCGCGCACGGAGGATTTCCGGCAGTCGTTCTTCCCGCGAACCATACGCGACTGGAACAGAAAAGGGAGGTAATGACAGTGGCACGTAAAGAGCCCTCCGCCACACACCGTTGGGTGACTTGCGGAGTATGAATGTAGATGTAGATGTATTGCAGCAGTGATCAGCGCGATGTGCTTGACAGGTAACCGTCAGCTTGCAATGACTCGCGTATGTACTAAACGCTTCTGTATACGAAGACGTCACATTCTGGAGAGAGAAATTAGCTGACAGGAGTTGTTGTTCTTATCACCTACTACATGTAACGCGATTCCATGATTCTCGCTGCAGTTGATGACGTTTTTGCACCACGCGCTGCTAGAAACAGTGTCCCAGGATTTACTAAAAAGCTGACAGAGCAGAAAATCGATACACACATCACAATTATTATGGACGGAATAAAGCTTCCAACCATAGTTGCCTTTTATATTAGGCTCCACGTCTAAAACGTTGCCATACACTTCTGATCCTCTTACTACTACTTCGTTCTTTCCGTGATCTTTTGAGTCACTCTGTGTAACATTTGCATCTCTTATGCAATACTTTCAAAGTAAACGACAACGTGGCGTCTGTCGACAAAAAACTGTTGCACGTGGAGGTTCGGCATCAGAATTCACTTGTTGTCTCGCAAAAGAATCTGTTCACTAAACCTATCTTAACGTAGTAATAATTCTTTGAAGGAAAATGTTTTCCGTTCGAACGATTGAAGATTAGAATGTTCAAACCAGCCGACGTCAATGTCATTAGAAGCGTAGTACGTAGTCGAATAGAGCGAGGACTATGTCTTTGTGAAAGCAACACAGCAGCATTAATCTTCACGGAAACCACGGGAACCCAAAATCGATGTTTTAACCACGGTCCTCCAGAATGAGAAGCCAGCGCCTTAGCTACTGTACAATTTTCAGAAGGCGACTGAACAAACTTCCTCCCATCGATTTCAGTGGGTGTAGGGAACAACTATTACTTCAACATACGCAAACAATAAGACGCAACTCTCAACTAAATTCCAGAAAGTCGATTTTGATGATTCTGGCGTCTTATGTATACTTCCTATTATCAGTGTTAATCAAGAAGCCCACAGCCGAGAAAGCAGGCGCATGGTTTCATAAGTGCGAGAAGTCGCACTGCCGATGCAGGTTTACCTTATCATTCCCTCGTAATCCTAACAAATCATATATTACGACTGTGCGTATTATTAATATTTAACGATTTATTTACTATTTTCATAATCTTTATTTTGGAAATGGAGGAAAAATTTTCTTTTCGTAAAATTTAAATGTTGTGTGACTAGGGCCTCCCGTCGGGCAGACCGTTCGCCGGGTGCAAGTCTCTCGATTTGACGCCACTTCGGCGACTTATGCGTCGATGGGGATGAAATGATAATGATTAGGACAACACAACACCCAGTCGCTGAGCGGAGAAAATCTCCAACCCAGCCGGGAATCGAACCCTTAAGACTCACAGTCTCTCACGCTGACCACTTTTTTTCTGCATTTAGTTCGCTATTGTTCGCTGCGTTTGGTCTGGGCGGACTTCACAAGACATCCGTTCAAGTTGATCGTTGATTCTTTTATTCAGTTTTTTTTTTTTATTACAGAGGGCGAGGAGTTACTGTGCCGGCGACCACTCAGCTACCGGGGGCGGACTTCTTTCCGTACGGACACTGGATGTAAAAAGAGGATGTTAAGAACTTTCAATCAAATCAGTATAGAAATTTCATTTATATTATTGTATCTACATTTGTAAAAGGTATAATGGGTAACTTATGGAACACTGCATGAATCAGGTTGATACTGATCACAGAAACATGGAAACCTCCCTGAAGAGGTCATCTGTAGATTCTGTCGAAACGTCTGCAATTCAGTTGCTATAGTGTTTTATACTGACGCCGCCTAATCCCCAAAATTATTTTCTTCCTAATTACAAATGGCTCAAATGGCTCTGAGCACTATGCGACTCAACTGCTGAGGTCATCAGTCGCCTAGAACTTAGAACTAATTAAACCTAACTAACCTAAGGACAGCACACAACACCCAGCCATCACGAGGCAGAGAAAATCCCTGACCCCGCCGGGAATCGAACCCGGGAACTCGGGCGTGGGAAGCGAGAACGCTACCGCACGACCACGAGATGCGGGCTCCTAATTACACTGACCATGGAAAACTGCGAACTTATACAGAAAGCAGTAATTATTGCGACATACAACACATGTAATAAAAGGCGAGATTTTGCATGTACGTGGTTTTTTTATGCGAGTCTATTCGCAAAACAAACTTGGTTTACATTCATAAACAGTTCTCCATCATCACACAATTTCGTCGCGTATCGCTCATACCTGTTGTTAAAATTACAAGGAATCAAAGAGCAAGTACCGGAAGCTGGATTTGATCCAAAAACTTCGTCATTATTAAATTAAGCGCGTACTCCTTAGGCTGCGGACTCCTTCAACACTAGCGACGATACGAAGTATACAAGCGCGCGTAATATTTTCAAACTCGATCTTCTCGAAAACAGTTCAGGGTTGCGTCTCCCTGTTTACATAATTTAAAGTCCTAGTCGTGCTCTACAGATCCCATGAATATGAATCAAATAGGTAAGAGCTAGTTCGTATGGTCTCCTTCTCAAAACATTCTGCGTTTGTCTCCACTGTCATCGAATACCTGCCATTTGCAGTCAGTTATTTAGAAATGGAGCAAGTCACCACCCAAGTCATGCGTTCATATCTATTACTCTTACACTCAGCCTGAAGCCCATTGCAATTTATGATTTGTATTTGGAATCAAACCGTAATTCCGATTCCAGCAGCAGAGTTTTGTTCGGCTGTTCTTACCTCGCCTCTGAGGGCAGTGTGAACTCATTATTAATTCCAGCAACGTCGCTTCTTTTTCACTAAAAACTGCTTTCCCTCTTTAGGCCAGCCGGGATTTCAGTACAAAGCCGCGAAAGTGTCAAGCCTACATTTTAAATGGTGACGTCTTGCAAATACCACGGAAATTTCAAGTTCACAGCCAGCTGTTCCGTTTCTTGCACACGATTTCTTCTCCTCTCGGCCGCCACCGCTGTGAGAAAAGCAGGTGGCCGTGGCTCTCACATCGCATTTCGATAGGCGGCACACACACACACACACACACACACACACACACACACACAAAAGAGCACACAGTGGCATAAACGTCAAGGGTGACGATGAGGCTAAGTGATCACCTAGGCGCAGGCAGACAATGCCAGTGGCTGGAGTTCCTTGAGGGAGTCACAGCTTTTCCACGGTTCCCTGGACAACACAGGCCCGCACCAGAGTTGGAAAGTCGGACGCAAGAAAAACTGCCGAATTTATAGGGCGGGAGCGACACGGTATTAGGGCGGCCAGAGTCGGTCCCTCAGAAGAGGTGCCGACGCGGGGCTCGCCTAATGTCCACCTATTAACGCTTTTTCATCCGTCTTTCCGACGGCGACATATAAAGCAGCGGCCCTGTCCATTGCCTTAAAACGTCCGTCACCACATGTCGCGAGAAATCGCGCCTGTAGCTCAGAAGAATTTCTGCCTGTACTGCCTGATTAGGTATTACGTCACATATGAAAAATCGAAATCCTTTTATTGGATTTGTCTACCCGTGAATAACGTTCGACAGTGTAAAATGGTGCAAAGTGTTTGAAATCCCCGTAAAACTGGGGGCGCACTGTAAGATGAGTAACATGCAATAAATACAAGAACCAAGAAAGAACAACACCCGGTGATCGGCTGAGAAGTACTTAATTAGTCTTACCCCTCTGATCCCACAAACTGCTGTAGGAATTTAGGTTCATCAAACAGCGTCCTCCGCAGCGTTCAGTCCTTGCCATCTTCTTCCCTTGCTCCCAATATTTGAAGAACCTTGGCCACCTGCCCTTTCTGTCAACTTCCATCTTATTTTCGGTCTGCCTAAAGGTTTTCACAGCTCTGATTTCTTCTGCAAACTTCTCTCACTCTTGATCCGCCCTCATTTCTATAGACGGCCGGCCCATCTCAGACTCCTTGTCTTGGCTTCCGCAACAATATGTGGTTCATTATAAATCTACCTGAGCTCCTTGTTTTTTCTTCTTCGGCATTTTCCTCCCGAGAAATAGGTTTCCGCAGGATTTTATTTTCGAAAACCTTTACTTTTGTACTTCTCCATATTTCTGCCTCCTATAGTAATACCGGTCTGATTATAGTTATTATATTCTTGTCTAGGTTACCCTTGATAAAAGTTTGGATGATAGTAGTTTGTTGAGTGAATACGATGCACTAGATGCCGCTTTTATCCACTCTTCTACAGTGACGAAAAAAAAATCACAATACCAAGAAGAGCGAATGTTTGTAAGCGCGCTTCTACATCTGTAACATATTGTCTATTCAGATTTGATGCATGTCAAAGACGACTGCCGATATTAGCGCCACTATAAGGATGCAAATCGGGTTTGGTAAAATAGCATACTGTAACGATCGTGAGCGTTAGTTGCCTTTGAGATCGGATTTGGTGAGTTTATTTTAACCAAGAATGCCTTTCAGGTGACAAAGACGCCATTGTCAACACCTCAATGAGTCAGAACAAGGTCGTGTAACAGGGCTAGGAGAAGCTGGATGCTGCTTCTGCGATATTACATTAAAGGTTGGCAGGAATGTAGCCATTGTACAGTACTGGCCATTTAAAATTGCTACACCAAGAAGAAATGCAGATGATAAACGGATATTCATTGGACAAATATGTTATACTAACATGTGATTACATTTTCATTTGGGTGCATAGGTCCTGAGAAATCAGTATCCAGAACAACCAACTCTGGCCGTAATAATGGCCTTGATACGCCTGGGCATTGAGTCAAACAGAGCTTGGATGGCGTGTACAGGTACAGCTGCCCATGCAGCTTCAACGCGATACCACAGTTGGTCAAGAGTAGTGATTGGCGTGTTGTGATGAGCCTGTTGCTCTGCCACCATTGACCAGACGTTTTCAGTTGGTGAGAGATCTGGTGAAGGTGCTGGCCAGGGCAGCAGTTGAACATTTTCTGTATCCAGAAAGGCCCGTACAGAACCAGCAACATGAGGTCGTGCATTATCCTGTTGAAATGCAGGGTTTCGCAGGGATCGAATGAAGGGTAGAGCCACGGGTCGTAACACATCTGAAATATAACGTCCACAGTTCAAAGTGCCGTCAATGCGAACAAGAGGTGACCGAGACGTGTAACCAATGGCACCCCATGCCATCACGCCGGGTGATACGCCAGTATGGCGATGACGAATACACGCTTCCAATGTGCATTCACCGCGATGTCGCCAAACACGGATGCGACCATCACGATGCTGTAAACAGAGCCTGGATTCATCCGAAAAAACGACGTTTTGCCATTCGTGCACCCAGGTTCGTCGTTGAGTACACAATCGCAGGCGGTCCTGTGTGTGATGCAGCGTCAAGGGTAGCCGCAGCCACGGTCTCCGAGCTGATAGTCGATGCTGCTGCAAACGTCGTCGAACTGTTGGTGCAGATGGTTGTTGTCTTGCAAACGTCCCCTTGTGTTGACTCAGCGAATGAGACGTGGCTGCGTGATCCGTTACAGCCACGCGGATAAGATCCCTGTCATCTCGACTGCTGTCCGCAGCTCGTGGTCGTGCGGTAGCGTTCTAGCTTCCCGCGCCCGGATTCCCGGGTTCGATTCCCGGCGGGGTCAGGGATTTTCTCTGCCTCGTGATGATTGGGTGTTGTGCGCTGTCCTTAGGTTAGTTAGGTTTAAGTAGTTCTAAGTTCTAGGGAACTGATGACCATAGATGTTAAGTCCCATAGTGCTCAGAGCTAGTGATACGAGGCCGTTGGGATCCAGCACGGCGTTCCGTATTACCTTCCTGAACCCACCGATTGCTGTAAGCGCTGGTCACGGGAATGTACGATCCCAAGAACACCGGGCTCGGGACAGCCACGTGACACTACCGAGAGGAACGGCCGTCGTATTCCTCGTATGGCTCTGGCTCATCGTGCTGCATCTGCAGCAGCAGTTGGCACTACAGTGGAACAAAGAACTGTTTGAAATCGGCCACTTGAAGTACAGCTCCGTGTCAGACTCCCTGTAGCGTGCATTCACTGACCCCAAATCGCCGCCATTTGCGACTTCTGTGATGTCAAGCGAGACTTCATTGGAGGGCAGGATAGAGGCCTGTTGCTTTTTTTTATGAAAGCTGGCTCTGCTTCGGTGCCAGAAATTGCTGCGTGTTGGTTAGGAGGAGTCCACTTGAGAGCCTGAGTGCTAGAAACACTGGACCTACACCTGGAGCTATGGCCTGAGGTGAGATTTCGTATAACACTCGAGCACTCTTGTGGCTACCCCACGCACCCAGACTACAAATTTGTACATCTATTTGGTGATTCGACCTGTTTCGCTGCCATGAACAGCAATCCACGGGGTGCTTTCCAACAGTATAACGCTCGCCTGCATACCGCTGTTTTAGCCCAGCATACTCTGCAGTGTGTAGACACAGTTGCCTTGGCCTGCTCCATCATCAGATCTGTCTCCAATTGAGCACATATGGGACATTATCGGATTAAAATTCCAACGTCATCCTCATACGACATTAACCGTCCCTGAATTGACCGAGTGAATGTAACAGGCATGGAACGCCATCCCACAAACTGACATCTGGCACCTGCACAACGCAATGCATACACGTTTGTATACTTGCATTCACCATTTTGGCGGCTACACCGGTTGTTATTGTACTAGAATTACACGCGCTTACAGTAACCTGTGATCTTGCAATGTTAATCCCTTCAGTATGTTACCTATACAAAGGTATTCCTGAAATTTCATTACTCTACATTAATTATGTTTTGGCTTTGCGATTTCTATCCTTCAGTGTATTTCTTGTTCCTCATCATTTCTGTTACTTACTACAACCGCCGGCCGCGGTGGTCTAGCGGTTCTAGGCGCTCAGTCCGGAACTGCGCGACTGCTACGGTCGCAGGTTCGAATCCTGCCTCGGGCATGGATGTGTGTGATGTCCTTAGGTTTAGGTTTAAGTAGTTCTAAGTTCAAGGGGACTGATGACCACAGATGTTAAGTCCCGTAGTGCTCAGAGCCATTTGAACCATTTGAACTTACTACAACCCCCAGATATTTAAAGTCTACTGCTTCTTCAAACACGAGATTACCAATATATTTGAAAGGAAAAGCAATTTTAAATCAATGTTTCTCAAAATCTCGAAGAGCTATATGAAGCCTGGGAAACGTTCTGATGTTTGGTTTGTAGGGAGAAGAGTTGTGATGCCAAAAGCTTTCTGAGGACTCTGGGAGGCTCGTGGATTCTTATGGAGTTTCTGAGGACGGCTGACACTGGCGGGTCTAGCAGTTTCATTATATCTATTTGGATTACATGCAGTTTCTTGTAAACTCAGCTCTTCCACAACGCCTAGGCGTTACGGATGCAATCTGATTCGTGAATGCTCAGCCACTCCCGTAACTCATTCAAACTAATTGGAGGTCAGAGTACGGCGCCAACGTCTCGCCCGACTGCGTTCCAGTGTGGTTAGCAGGACTGGGGCTCAGGTGATCGGGAGACCACACAAGAACCATTATACAGGGTGGTCATTGATAGTGACCGGGCCAAATATCTCACGAAATAAGCATCAAATGAAAAAACTACAAAGAACGAAACTCGTCTAGCTTGAATGGGGAAACCATCCACAGACTATCCGGGTCACCGGACAGATTTTTTGCACGCGTTCTATTTAGCGACGAAGCGTCATTCACCAACAGCAGTAACGTAAACCGGCATAATATGCACTATTGGGCAACGGAAAATCCAGGATGGCAGGGGCAAGTGGAACATCAGCGACCTTGGCGGGTTAATGTATTGTGCGGCATTATGGGAGGAAGGATAATTGACCCCTATTTTATCGATGGCAATCTAAATGGTAAAATGTATGCTGATTCCCTACGTAATGTTCTACCGATGTTACTACATAATGTTTCACTGCATGACAGAATGGCGATGTACTTCCAATATGATGGATGTCCGGCACATAGCTCGCGTGCGGTCGAAGCGGTATTGAATAGCATATTTCATGACAGGTGGATTGGTCGTCGAAGCACCATACCATGGCCCGTACGCTCACCGGATCTGACGTCCTCGGATTTCTTTCTGTGGGGAAAGTTGAAAAATATTTGTTATTGTGATCCACCGACAACGCCTGACAACACGCGTTAGCGCATTGTCAATGCATGTGCGAACATTACGGAAGGCGAACTACTCGCTGTTGAGAGGAAT
Organism: Schistocerca serialis cubense; assembly: GCF_023864345.2. NCBI lineage: Eukaryota > Metazoa > Arthropoda > Insecta > Orthoptera > Acrididae > Schistocerca > Schistocerca serialis. The sequence continues at coordinate 184,458,786 of NC_064646.1, read as the reverse complement.
GTCGTTACACGTATTGATAAGTGAATTGAGATTGACGGACATCATTTTGAGCATTTTTTGCATTAATGAGGTATTTACAGGTAATCACGCTGTAACAGCATGCGTTCTCAGAAATGATAAGTTCACAAAGGTACATGTATCACATTGGAACAGCCGAAATAAAATGTTCAAACGTACCTACGTTCAGTATTTTATTTTAAAAAACCTACATGTTATCAACTGTTCGTCTAAAATTGTGAGCCATATGTTTGTGGCTATTACTGCGCCATCTATCAAAAAGCGAAAAAAGTGGTCCAACTAAAACATTCATATATCTTTACGTACTAAACGAATATGTGATTCAAAACGGGGGTTCCTGTTCAAAAAAACGCAGTTGATATCCGTTTGACCTGTGGCAGCGCCATCTGGTTTCTCCCTTCAATCTAGGGAAGTTTCGTTCTTTGTAGTTTTTTTTCGTTTGACGCTTATTTCGTGAGATATTTGGCCCGGTTAGGATCAATGGACCACCCTGTATAGGTGTGATGTTGCTCAAACCGTTCTTACTCAACCATCGCGCGATGTGGTAGTGTACTGTCTTACTGTATCTACAAGTCACTTAATCTGGGTACTGTAGAATAACAAACGTATTGAAAAGTTGGTCCATATACAGATCTATACTATATAAGTTCGCCCGGTTAGCCGTGCGATCTAACGGACTGCTTTCCGGGCGGGAAGAAGCACCTGGTCCCCGGCACGAATCCGCTCGGGGGACTTGGGTTGAGGTCCGGTGAGCCGGCCAGTTTGTAGATGGTTTTTAGGCGGTTTCTCGTCTGCCTCGGCGAATGCGGGCTGGTTCCCCTCATTCTGCCTCAGCTACACTATGTCGACGATTGCTGCTCAAACAAGTTCTCCACGTACGAGTACACAACCATTACTCTATCAAGCAAACATAGGGGTGGTTACAATCGTCTGGTGTGAGACGTTCCCCGGGGGGGGTCCACCGGGGGCCAAACCGCACAATAACCCTGAAAGAGTGGTTCGGTGTGGGGCGCCGGAGGGGTGAAGTGGAATGCGGTAGTCGTCGGGTGGGGGGAGGGGGGGCGGAGCTTCTCCGTCGTTTCTAGGCCCCCGGTTAACATACAAAACAATGCAATACAATAATACATAAACATCCCCTGGCAGCGAATGCCGCCATCACTTACCACGATGGTACCCAGCTGGGGAAAGATCCGTACCACTTCTATGTGATGTTCGGCGCGCTTGTACTCCGCCATTGCCTTGTACCAACATGTCGTAGGCTGCTGGAGGAACCAAGTTTTCATGTTAAGTCTTCCAGTTGAGCTTCCTTCGAAATCCTGGCGTCTGTCTGGCCTTTGTTTGTTGGCTTCTGAGAAGTTCTTGTTCTGGTGGAGACGCTGGCCTCACGGTGGAAGCTCGCTTTCACCGGCGGTGGCCGCGAGAGAACGCCATCGGCAGTACGGCGTACGGAGTGATCGATGCAAGGCAGTCTCGTGGAGCGGCTCTGGCCGGACGGAAGTGGCAGCGTGAGTTACGACGCGACTGCCAGAATGGACAGGAGGAGACCCCGCCGCTTTCCAGAACGACAGGCCCACAGGTGCTCGTGTTCAGTTGAAGGGGATTATCTTCATCCCTGGCCGTTTTTCCACTACTTAGTGACCTTGTTTAACTTTTGTTATTTGGCAGAATGGTGCCATGTCCCTGGACACGAATTTTGAACGTGGTTACAAATCTAACTGATGGCTTGGCTGTTTGTTTATGTGAATTACCGAAAGAATGAGCCTGGACAGTGTCATCTTGGTGTCAGTTCTTTCATATTCATTCAGTTAAGCTGAAGGCCAACCCATTGTCCTGTTCTACGTATTTCCTGACATCTTCACGGCAATGGTCGTGTATTCTAAAACCCCACTCTTGAAATGTGAAAGTTTCTGTCTTCTCCGGAGGACCTATTTGGGCGGCTGTTAGATTTAACCTTCGATCAGTCGGCCACCTCCATGAGTTGTTCTGGGTCTCTGTAGACACTGCAGCAAGAAAGTTGCTGACCTTGGTACCTGTTCGTTGCGTTTTGAGTTCCTGGTAGCACAGTCCTTCCATATTAACTGTGGTTTCGCAAAGACGCTGTGCTATTTTGGAGGAGACTTGTATTCTCTCCAGTGTGTATTTACTGAAACTGCTTCTGGAGAAGTGGTATGAAACAGACAGTTAACAAAAGCCTTAACGCTGGCAAAACTAGAACACACTAAGGCCTTGCGGAAGACGACGCCAATCTCACAGGGTGGAAGAACATCCGGACTTGCGAAGACCGATGGACGACGGTTCTGCAAAGGACTCGCCGAATCAAGTATTACTTAAAGCAGTTGATATGAATTTGCAGAGTTTGAAACACATTTTGGGATGGCTCTCAGACTTTTTTTCCTAATTAAGAATTTTCATGTTGCTCGTTTAACTGAGAGAAATTGTAAGATTTTATTGTGGTGGACCCACCGAGACGTTAATATTTTATAGGCAAATTATACGCATTTGGAAGGATGGGTTGAAAGCATATTTTGGGAGTGTCTCTTAAAAGGTTGTTTTCTTTAGTGGTTAATACCTTTCTCAAGAAAATTCATGTTGCTTGTTTAACTGAGAGAAAAGTGTAAGTCTTTTCTGAACATTGTGCTTTCATTGAGAGTTTAATATCTTAAAGGATTTGATACATATTTGCAAAGCTGAGTTGAAAGCTCATTTTTGGGATGTCTTCATTTTTTTTTCTTTGATGGTTAACACTTCTTTTAATAATCGGGAAACTGTAAATATTCCTCAAGCGCTTGAATAGGCCTCCAGTTTGCGCTACGTGTTCTTTTTTATTTAAATCCTTTAAGCTCCTTTTGTTATTAAAAAATCTTGGGTCTTGTTATAAAGTGTCTAAACTAAAGAGTGAAAGATGTTTTCTCTGAACATTGCCTAGCCGTTTCACGTCCCCTTTGACTTCTTTCTAAAACAGTTTTTACGTTTTGATTGGACATGTCACAAGAGACTGAAAAAGTGCTCAAGTCATTCCAGAATTGTAGAAAAGTAGAAACAGTTACAGGCCTATGTCGCTGACTTCTGTCTGTTGTAGTATTTAGGAAGAAGATTTATCAGGCATACACTCCTGGAAATTGAAATAAGAACACCGTGAATTCATTGTCCCAGGAAGGGGAAACTTTATTGACACATTCCTGGGGTCAGATACATCACATGATCACACTGACAGAACCACAGGCACATAGACACAGGCAACAGAGCATGCACAATGTCGGCACTAGTACAGTGTATATCCACCTTTCGCAGCAATGCAGGCTGCTATTCTCCCATGGAGACGATCGTAGAGATGCTGGATGTAGTCCTGTGGAACGGCTTGCCATGCCACTTCCACCTGGCGCCTCAGTTGGACCAGCGTTCGTGCTGGACGTGCAGACCGCGTGAGACGACGCTTCATCCAGTCCCAAACATGCTCAATGGGGGACAGATCCGGAGATCTTGCTGGCCAGGGTAATTGACTTACACCTTCTAGAGCACGTTGGGTGGCACGGGATACATGCGGACGTGCATTGTCCTGTTGGAACAGCAAGTTCCCTTGCCGGTCTAGGAATGGTAGAACGATGGGTTCGATGACGGTTTGGATGTACCGTGCACTATTCAGTGTCCCCTCGACGATCACCAGTGGTGTACGGCCAGTGTAGGAGATCGCTCCCCACACCATGATGCCGGGTGTTGGCCCTGTGTGCCTCGGTCGTATGCAGTCCTGTTTGTGGCGCTCACCTGCACGGCGCCAAACACGCATACGACCATCATTGGCACCAAGGCAGAAGTGACTCTCATCGCTGAAGACGACACGTCTCCATTCGTCCCTCCATTCACGCCTGTCGCGACACCACTGGAGGCGGGCTGCACGATGTTGGGGCGTGAGCGGAAGACGGCCTAACGGTGTGCGGGACCGTAGCCCAGCTTCATGGAGACGGTTGCGAATGGTCCTCGCCGATACCCCAGGAGCAACAGTGTCCCTAATTTGCTGGGAAGTGGCGGTGCGGTCCCCTACGGCACTGCATAGGATCCTACGGTCTTGGCGTGCATCCGTGCATCGCTGCGGTCCGGTCCCAGGTCGACGGGCACGTGTTCCTTCCGCCGACCACTGGCGACAACATCGATGTACTGTGGAGACCTCACGCCCCACGTGTTGAGCAATTCGGCGGTACGTCCACCCGGCCTCCCGCATGCCCACTATACGCCCTCGCTCAAAGTCCGTCAACTGCACATACGGTTCACGTCCACGCTGTCGCGGCATGCTACCAGTGTTAAAGACTGCGATGGAGCTCCGTATGCCACGGCAAACTGGCTGACACTGACGGCGGCGGTGCACAAATGCTGCGCAGCTAGCGCCATTCGACGGCCAACACCGCGGTTCCTGGTGTGTCCGCTGTGCCGTGCGTGTGATCATTGCTTGTACAGCCCTCTCGCAGTGTCCGGAGCAAGTATGGTGGGTCTGACACACCGGTGTCAATGTGTTCTTTTTTCCATTTCCAGGAGTGTATTATCAACTGAAACTTCCTGAAAGATTAAAACCGAGACTCGAATTTGGAACCTTTATCTTTCGGGGCAAGTACTCTACTGACTGAACTACAAAAGCACGACACACGACCCCTGTTCACAGCTTTACTTCCGCCAGTACCTCGTCTCCTACAGTTAGAGTCTCGGTCCGGTACAAAGTTTTAATCTGCCAGGAAGTTTCATATTAGCGCACACTTCGCTGCAGAGTGATAATTTCATTCTGGATATTGTGGCCTTTCCGGAGACCGAAAGTTTCCTTTGTAGAAATCAACGTGGATTCCGCAGACAAAGATTGTTTGAAATCCAGTTCATAGGAGGTAGCTGCAGAGGGTGGAAGGATTGGAATACATATAGCAAATAATTGAGAACGTAGATTGGAATTGCTACTCTGAGATTGAAAGATTGGCACAGGAGAGGACATTCTTGGCAGTTGCGTAAAATAAGTCAGAAAAATGACGACTCAAAGTGAAAAAGAAAGTACGTGACAGAGGCCGGAGCCCAGGCTGACCCACTGTTCCTTGACATTCGTTCGATGCAGTACCGCAATCTTGCCAAAGAAAAAAGACATTAGGCGGGCCTCATTTGCAATTGGAATGAAGAGTTCCTACCAAAAAGGCAACGAGGAGAAATCTCCAGACATGAAAGTAGCTTCGGGCATACTTCAAGGGAGAGCCATACTGCTGACAATGTACGTAAATGACAAAGTGAACAACTCAGAAAATTTCGAAAGATCATTCACGATTAATGATATATCTATAGAAATAACGGCGCCAGAAAATCGTAGCTCAATGCAGGAAGGCGTGCTGATGATCAACGCTTTCAACACAGGGACTGGCAGTTGAACCTCAACATAAACAAATATGAAGTTTTACCCTCGTTAAGACGGAATGGAGTTAAGTATTTGCTGACGTTTCAGTAATTTCACTCTGGCTGTTCATGTGTAAGAGGACAGGTAAGTTGCAAGTAATTCTTTCTGGGACGACCGTGCAATCACTAGTTTCATTTCGCGGTTATGTTGTACGGTATAAATATATCAGGAAGTTGATTTGAAATAATCCCGTTTCCCTGTCAAATTACCTTACCCAACTGTACAAGCACTTATTCTAAACAAGTCAAGTCCTTTTTTACGTTATTACTATGAGCTCAGATAGTAATCTTGCGATGTCCTTTATAAATCTGTGTACATTAACAATTGCAATAAATATTGGCATTCACATCAACGGAAGTTTTCATTTGTAATGAGTAACTCCTTGTCAGGAGTCAGGAACATAATTAACAGAAAATTGTTGGAATTCCGGCACCCGGAATTCAATGTTAGGGGCCCCCTTTTTCCAGTAATTGCATTAGTCAGATTCGTTACGTAACTTTTAGTAAGCATTGAATTTCGAGATGCGATATGCATCCAAGCAGGCCCAGACTGATGCAGATCAACTGGAGACTGACTTCGGTATTTTCGCAAATAACATACGAAGTATCCTACGCAACTGACCGTTAGCTAGCTTTATGAGTACAGATATAGTTACACTGCCACGACCAAAAATTCAAGTAGAAATTCCACGTATTTCCAATGTCTAGTAACGGTGTTTCTTGCCCCTGCCCAAGTCTGTGCCTCACGAGGTTTTGGTGAACAGATGTACATGATTTAGGCTGTTATTTTGGTGTACATTGAAAAATGCTCGTTCTGGATGGTGTGGTTTTTATAAACCACAGAACTGCCGAGCAGTTGCATAGATTTCATCTGTCTTCCCTTTGCACTGTTTGGAAATGTGTCAAGCGTAGTATTCACACAAACAGTTTCGAGCGACAAAGAACAGCAGTACTTTTAGAGCAGAGGTGTGTGCTACCGATAGTATCTGGAGCTTTAGGAAGCTCTCCAGTGGAATGGTTACGTGTGGTTCTCCAGTCGTCACTATGTTGCTTCATACTGGACGAGAAAGCTAAATATATGGAAAATACCAGAAGATAGATGGTGTTAGGATCACTAAAAGACTCCAGTTCGAAATTTGGACAACTGTGATAAACTCAGACACAGCTGCCTGCTAACTTACAGCCACTCGCGCCGTCAAGTGAAACTGCGGCGACACTTGCTCCATACGATACGGGCTCAGCGACAGACAAATTGTCTTCCAGAACATCTGGGAAAGGCTGAGAATTCATAATGTCAATGGCAGTCGGGAAATGGTACACATTTTGACAGGTCGGAGTCCTTCCACTCATCTTGAACGGCTCATTCCCACTCTGTGGCCAGTGAACTGTTAACTGAGCTTTCTTAGCAAAGGTTAAGACTTTCATTTAGACACTAGTTTTTCTCCAGTCACTGGCTGTTAGTGAGACCGCCTCCAGGATCTTCCCGTCAAATTAAAACTGCGTACCGGACCGGTACTCGAAACTGATTTATTTAATTATTTCATTAATAGTACAGAGTAACCTACCACCTTGAAATGTAGGATGAGTCGGGGAATGTAACAGCAGAGACTTCTCAATATTACAGTCTTATTGGTATACATTTGTTAATGTTTTTTAAATAATATAAAGAACACAATATACAAAAATTTCTCTAAGGTTACAGCGAATTGAATGCTTAACAATTGTTGAAGTGGTTCTATATAATACGTTTCTGCCTAATTGATGAGAATATAATTTATATAATGCAAATGTCAGAGAAAACTGCTGTATCGACTGAGATATGCACGCACTAATCAAGACGCGCCCTCACAGCTGTTCTTGCGCCGGTAACTCATCTTCCACCTTCCAAACTTCACAGTACTTCCACTACACACCTTGCGGGAATACCAGTCGTCTCTTGCAGGTGTGTTAGTATTGCAAGGTATAGAGGAGAACATCTGTGAAATTTCAATGCTAGAAGGTGAGTTACCGGCTGTCAAGGTGGGCCGTCACTGGTGCTAGCGTAACTCAGTCGGCAGAGGACCTGCCAGTGAAAGGCAAAGATCTGGTTCGAGTCCCGGGCCAGTGCACACTTTTAATCTTCAGGAAGTTTCAGATCAACGCACACTGTGCTGTCGAGTGAAAATTCTTTCTGGAGCCACTAAGACACTTGCAGTGTATATTAAGGAACTATTATCAGTATGAATAGTTGAGTAAATCATTAAATCATTCTTAGGTAGCCGCAAATGGTAGGTCTCTAAGGACAAGTGTTATCGTTAAAGTGCCGGTATCAATGACATTTCTGCTTGTTACAAACGTTCACCGCAGAGTATAGCTCTCTAAAAGGTGGAACCGTTTCATCAGTGAAGAGTCACAGTTGTTAAAATTCCCGTTACAGCTGGGATTAAAAAATTATTCGATCAGTTCGCCGAGCAGCGAGTGAGGTGTTTTCGAAAGGAGGTCTTCCGCAACTCGTCTACACGCCGCGAACAGAAGCGAGACGCACAAAAGCGTGCACAGAAGCGAAGTCACAAATGTTTAGCGCACCCGCCACCCACCCTCCCTCGTTATCCAATTAAAGGCAGCCGCGGCAGTGCCAGAATTAGCACAACACTCCGCCCCCTGGCGCTAAGCGAGACCTCTAAGAGAATCACTGCCGCTAATAAACGGAAGGAGGAGGAGGAGGAGGCGGCGTAGAGGAGGAACCGCTTGGGGTGGCCAGAAAAAACACACAGAGCGCCAGAGGGGAGGAAGATATCGTTGATGTAGCTTTCATTGTCAACCGCCGGCTCGTGTTTCAGAATACAATTGCAATCAGGCCGGTGGGGAGCGACACAGCGCCGGGGAAGCGATAATTGAACGCAAATAAATCCCCCGCGGCCTGCGCCCTCCACCCTCCGCTGCCGGCCCGGCGGCCCCGGATGAAATTTAAATTTACAAAACGGCTGCAGCCGCCGCCAGAGGACGACTACGGCAGTCGCCCCAGCCTGCTCGACGCCCGGCGGGCTGAGGAGTGGAGTCAACCCCCAGCCCGGACGTGGCACCATTCGTCTCAGATTATAGTCTCTCAATTCACCAGTCAGTAATTTAATGACGAACCCCAGCCAGTCCAAGCTTTTGCTACTGCTTTCGTCTCTACCTGCCTTCCACACCCAGCGTATCCCGACGTTCTGCACGCTCTATAACTCCTCCTTTCCTATTTTCCTACTTACCCCCCTCCTTCTCTTGTCCTCCGCCTCCCCTTACACGTTTGAGCAGCAATTTAAATTTTCTCCTATCCTCAGTTATTAGAGATTAACTGACGTACGAGCTGGTTCTACGCATGTTCCATCAGGGAGACCAAATAGTATCTGACCAAATAGTACCTCACCATTCCGCTGACAGTTGATATAGACACGTGACGTTTGTGAGCGAGCACTGTCGTGTTGCCGCCGGAGAGGTAGCACGTCGGGACGGAGAAAGCCCTTGACATGCTGTTGTGCCATCTGAGTTCCGTCAGTCACTATCTATCGCTTGAGCCTTGTCCCGCAGTTATGCAGGGTGAGCCATCGTTAATCGGGCTTGGCATGTCAATGGTTAAGGGGTGGCCGGACGCCCTTCCTGCCGCCACCCCGTAACCCCCCCCCCCCCCCCCCCCCCCAATGGGACGGAATTAGTGTACCCCAACTGTCTGCGTCAAGTGTAATCCATGGAATTGTGTGAATGTGTTCAGATGTATGCGAGCCGTGTAACTGAGGCGGAATATGGGGACCAGCATGGTATTCACCTAGCGGGATGTGGAAAACCGCCTAAAAAACACATCCAGGTTGCCCGGCACATCAGTCCCCGTCGTTAATCCGCCAGGCGTATTAGATCCGGGGCCGGCGCTCCTACCCGAGTCCAGGAAGCAGCGCGTTAGCGCTCTCGGCTACCTTGGCCGTTTATGAGTTCCGTCAGTCACTATCAGCCGTAAACTAATGTCACACCCGATGACTCACCGCATCATAACACCGCTGTGCCTTTAAGAAACATAGGAAGCACGGTTTTAGGGTGTTCTTCAGTCTTTAAACGATTGTAGCATATATTTAGCTATTTCCTTGGAATCAGACTGCTTATTCTGGCCAAAGAAATGACGCATAACATTCGGTGAGGTCCAGTAGTTTTGCAGTTGTTGTTTACAAACTTTTTTGGATAAGGTTACATTTTGTATACAGTGATATTGTAGGAAACTTATGCTGCTTTATAGTAACAGTAATTTCAGTAAAATTATGTTAAGTATGAACCGTGTTATAGTGAAGTTAAGTTACATAGTTTTGCGGTTGCTGTTTTGAACCATTAAAAAAAATTCTCGTAATTCTAACAACAGATGTATTATGATTGTGGAAATTATCAACATTTAATGTTTCATTCATTATCGTCAGCATACTCGCCGACGACGGTCGACCAGTCTAGTGCAGAGCTAGAATTCATCAATCTGCTGTTATTGCTTCAAATCTATCGGCTCCAAAGTTGAAAGAATGAATATTAGTTGGGTAAAATGTACCTAAGTTGATGGCTGATGAACGCTTAAGAATTACAATGAAGCAAACAGGCCAGCAACCTTTGAGAGCCGGCCATTGTGGCCGAGCGGTTCTAGGCGCTTCAGTTTGGAACCGCGCGACCGCTACGGTCGCAGGTTCGAATCCTGCCTCGGGCATGGATGTGTGTGATGTCCTTAGGTTAGTTAGGTTTAAGTAGTTATAAGTTCTAGGGGACTGATGACCTCAGGTGTTAAGTCCCATAGTGCTCAGAGCCATTGGAACCATTGAACCTTGGAGAAAATGTTTAAAAATGTTATTAATTCATAATTCAATCATTATTTTCCTCCTGACCCTGACTATAAGAACTCTTTTTCTTAAGGACGGTAAAAATAAGAAAAGAATACGTGGGAACTTTTAGTCAAATCGGTAGGGCCTTTTAGTAATTTTACTTAGATTACTTTTTCTAAATTTGTGACAAGTACAATACACTGAAACGCCAAAGAAATTTCTATAGGCATGCGTATTCAAATACAGAGAGGTGTAAACAGGTAGAGTAAGGCACTGCGGTCGGCAACGCCTATTTAAGACCACAAATGTCTGGCGCAATTATTAGATGTGTTACTGTTGCTACGATGGCAGGTTTTCAAGATTTAAGTGAGTCGGATCGTTGTGTTATAGTCGGCGCACGAGCGATGAGACAAAGCATCTCCGAGGTAGCGATGAAGTGGGGATTTTCCCGTACGACCATTTCACATTGGGATAACATTTTATAAGATTCTTGTATATTCCAGGATCTGACAAAAATGTCATGTGCCAAGTGCACACTGCACATGTATCAGCTGTAGTTGGATGTAATGAGGAGGTACACGTGCAGCCAAAGCGAGATCGTTCTGACAAATAAATTGAAATGGTTGTTCAACGTGCGAAGTCTTGGAGTCTGATTGAGAACTCATGATGAAATACAAACGACATGGTTTGAAGGGCAACCACAGTTGTGATGGTACATTTCAAATGATTAAAACCCCAACAGTTGTGTCAAAATGATTTATTACTCACAACCTGTTTCATGACATTATAGTCACATCTTCAGGTAATAGACTGTTGACCTTTTAGTACATAATGTTCTTACAATCGCCATAAAGGAACGCAACAGAATACTATGCTGCAAAATGATTCTATTATTTACCATTGCGGAGCTTTTTAACATTATGTATTGAAATATCAACGGTTTGTTTCCTTAAGATGTGGCTATAATGGCATGTAACTAGTTGAGATTAATAAATCATTTTGACGCAGCTGTTCAGGTTTTTGTAATTTGAAATCACGTTGAAATGTTTCAGTTATTGAAAAGTTATGTCACTAGGGTGCCAGTGGGCATACATGTCTGTTCTTCAAATGACTGCCGTGAGTTCCGAGAAATCCCCCATGTCATTATCTTGAAGCTGACTTTTCCAATTTTTGTTTGATAGCATCAATCTTGTCCGCCAAATCTTTTACAAAGAAGTCTCCCCTTACATTAAAACACTTACTGAATTCAAATAACACTGGTCAACGAACATTTTTGAACTCTCAACTACCTGGCATTTTCTTAATGACTCTTAATACTTTCGATTTGTTGATTTCAATCTTAAATCGATTTTGCTCTCCATGCTCTTGTTTTCATATAAATCGAACTTTCCGATTATAGCCGTTTGTGGTTAGATAAACTATTTTCATGATTATGTCGTCTACATGATTGTGATATAATTTCCTTTTTTCTTTCAGATCTGATGTTACCTGATCATTGTTACGAAGAGACGTCAATGTAACAGCTATCCAGACAGTGTCTGTTACATTTGTGGATACTACATCCTTATTCGTCAAGACGCAATGAAAGCTTATAAGGCTAATTGGTTATGGAACCTACTTTGGACTTACTCTTAGCGACCAAGACAAAACATGGGCCCCACAGTCTGTACGTCACACTGTGAAGATCAGCTGCGTGACTGGACGAAAGAAAAGGGTATGGGTTCACCCTTCGGAATCCTTATGTCCTGGCAAGACCAGTGAGTCACACAAATGACTGCTATTTTTTTTTTTTTTTTTTTTTTTTGGCGGTCGTATTGGCCAACTAGGATCACGTTAAGAACTTCAGTTCCCCTTCTTCCTTTGTTGTTGTTTCCTATTTTTCCAGTATTCCCTCATTTTCTCCCCATGAAGTGTCTTCCTTTCTTCTGTCCATGTTGTTCACGATTTTTTATTTCTTCTGCTTTGAACGCCTGCCAAATTTAGTATTTTGTTTTTAAAACGGTTTCCTCCTGCTATTTCTGATTCTTTGATGTTGTTTCTTTCAAGATCTTTTCTTACTTCTGTAATCCACGCTATTGTCGATTTCTTCTTCCAGAAATATAGGAGTATTTGTTTTGTTAGTCTATTTCCGTCCATTCGGTAGAGATGTCCAAAAAAGGTTAATCTTCGTTTGACCATTACTTCAGATATTTTCTCTATATTTTTATAGATCTCCTCATTACTTCTTATTTTCCAACCAATTTGTATAATTAATATAAAGTGAATCACTATACTGAAAAACACATAGAAAGTATATGGGAACTGATACAAAAACACACCTAAAATATCACATCCTAGTGTCCTCTCAGCAATCACACCTACTATGTACTCTGATGAACCACTACACACAGTTTTTACAGGATTTACTCCATCAGAAGATGCAGATAGCGACCAAAATCTGGACGCAGGTGAAGAAAATGACTTTGACGTTCTTTCCTTGAATCCCTCGCAGTGTTCAAGTTTTCATCAGTTTAACTAGTCTCAGCTTAATGACATTGTGCTTGGTTGGTGTCCATCCAAACTTGAAACGGAGGTGTTAGCGTCTAGATTGTGGTAAAAATGTATACTGAGTGATACTGCCATATTATCGAAAACATTATGTAAGTCATTTCTCGTAGTTAACTTACCAATTATGTCTCTGATTAACAAATGTTTTGGAAGTCTCAGTTGCATGAGATTTTTTTACTTCTGAGCTGCTGATTTCAAATCTGAAATCCAGTTTGCTCTCCATGCTGTAGTTTTCATGCAATTCAACTTTTTCATCCCACCCTTTTGTGATTAGATTAATTACTTACATATTTATATTACCGATTTGGTTGAGATGTTGTATCTGTTTTTCTTTAAGATCTGATGTCATTTCATCACGGCTGCGAAGAGACGTCAACGTCACATTCATCCGGATATTTTTTGTTAGATCTGTGGATATAACATCCTTATCGTTAAATGTGAAATACAAAGTTCTTTGAAGGCAATATTATAAAGCGTAATGTTGATAAAACATATTTTGGACTAACTGTTTGCCCGCATCTCGTGGTCGTGCGGTAGCGTTCTCGCTTCCCACGCACGGGTTCCCGGGTTCGATTCCCGGCGGGGTCAGGGATTTTCTCTGCCTCGTGATGGCTGGGTGTTGTGTGCTGTCCTTAGGTTAGTTAGGTTTAAGTAGTTCTAAGTTCTAGGGGACTGATGACCATAGATGTTAAGTCCTATAGTGCTCAGAGCCACTTGAACCATTTGACTAACTGTTGCCAACTAAGACAAAACATGGGCCCCACTTACACTATGGTCCAATTGTGATGAAATGCTGCGTGACTGGACGAAAGTAAAGCATCAGGGTCTACCTTTCGGAATACTCATATCCTGGGGAGGACCAGTGGACCACAGGTATGATTGCTACTTTTGTATCATTAACACAAAGGGGACTGGTACGAAAAACAGACATAAAATACCATACAATAATATCCCCTGAGCAATAACACCTACTGTGCTCACGGATGAGATACCTAAAGCAGTTTTTACTACAATTACTCCATCTGCAGATGCGGATAGCGACAAAACCCGGAGACAGGTGAGGAAGTTGAATTCAACATGTTTTACTCTAACACCTCTCAGTCCACAATTTATCATAACTTTAACCAATCTAAGCTGAATGACCTTCGTATGATTTGGGCATCTCCAAACTTGCAGATGTGTAATAACACTGTAAAAGTGTCAAATTACCAAAAGCGGGTAGAGGTCGTTCTTTCATATTTTACACAGCAGAATAAGTTTTTTTTTTTTTTTTTTTGACATGTCTCAGGTCTTCTCCGGAATTAGGGATTACCTGGTACACTCCAGACGACTGGCGTTTATTTGTAGACAGTTCAAAACAAAAGTGTGTTCTACTACGTAATGGAATTGTCTGAGCACCAGTTGCAGTTGGTCATTTCGTGTATTTGCAAGATGAGTATAATGACTTGAACACTTTGATTAACCTACTAAAATACTAGGAACACAACTGGATAGTATTTGTGAACCTCAAAATTGTTAATCTGCTGCTAGACCAACTGAGAGGATTTACAAAGTCTCCCTGTTTTATTTGCACGTGGGGCAGCCGAGTTTGACATAGCCACTGGAACCTGGAGGAGCGGCCCATATACGAGATTCTTCAGGCTTGTATGGTCTGACAAAAAATTAGTTGTAGAAGAAATAAGATGCATAATAAAGGAAAACAAAAACAACATACTGACGGGAACTGAAACGTCCCCTTAGAAAAATTAATGAATTACTGTGCTGATAAACCTCTTACATTATTTGATTTTCAAACAGCTGAGCAGAACTGAACGTACTCAAACATTTCGCTCTTTACCTATTCTCATCAACACTAAAATGACACACAATATTTTTAGCGCAACGCAATCTGACTTTCAATAATCCCTACAAAAGAATGGCCCTGACTAACATTAACCTATACCTTTCACAAATCACTTACCTCACAAAAATCTTCGTTACTCGAACTACTGCAAAACAGCGAGCGCCACTACTGCCAGCTAAATAAAAGATTCAAACTACTGAAGGCACTAGCTACTGACAGGCATAGTTACCAAATGAAAGATTTTGATAGAGAACAAACAATGTATTTACCTTAATAGTGTTCAAAAGTCATTATATATATAGTCAGTTCATGACATCTAGTCTTACAAATTTACTGTCTCTGATGGACACACGTCCAGATAATCCGCTCTCAAAACTCCGCCATCTCTCTTCCCACAACCACCACTGCTGGGAGCTCACCTCCAACTGCGCAACGCTATGCGCTGTTAACAGCCAACTGCCCAACACTACAATAGCTACTATTTCAACAATGCCCACCAGCCACAGACTGCACACAGCACAGTCAGTGATTTTCATACAGAGTGCTTCGTGGCGTTACCAACATAAAAACCTAAACAGCCTTCTTACAGAACAAAAACTGAAGAAGAAAAAACGTCCAGAAAAATAAAGAACATGCTTAAAAACAATGAGGCACTCATTACGATACCAGACAATGGCAGCACCATTATAATAATAAAACAGGATAAATATAAGGATAAAACCGTAATATTTATGGAAGACATCAACATAACAAAGCTAATCAGCGACCTAACACAAAGATACCAGAAAAACACACAATACTTCTAAAGAATACCTCACTCATATTCACAAAACAGAAAGCGAAATGGCTTAAATAAAAGCATCCCTAAGCACTCATACTGAACAGTCTACTGAAGTTCCACAAGGAGGGCATTCCGATATGCCCCATTGTCAGTTTCAGAAGTGCATCCACACATCACTTAGCCAGGGAAATGCAAGTATACCTGCAAAACATTACATATACACAAACAGTAGAAGCATACACAGCACTGAAGGTCTGATACAAAAAATCAAAGACATCAACGTACACACAACAGCCATATTCACATCATTTGACATCATATCCATGTACACCAATATCCTCACCACAGAAACCATCAGCATCACCAAACAACAATTAACCAATCACAGAGTAAAACTATTTCTCATAGGCTTCCAATGGGGTCACCAGTCAGTGGTCTCCTATCCAACATTTTTCTCAGTCACATTGAAAAAAAAATTGAAACAACTGTGGGCTCCAAACAATACTAGTTAACATGTTGTTATCATTATGTAGATGACATCATATGCCTTCTAGATTAAACACTCAGTCGCATCCAGCGATTCCACAGTGATATAAACAAAGCTCATCCAAAAATAAAATCCGCCATAGAAAAACTATCAAAAAGCCATAACTGAAGGAAATCAAGTAATAGACGAATACACAGTTCTACGCAATGTAACTCTGCTCTCTGCCGTCAAAAAATTATTAGTTTTCACCAACATGTAGAACCCTTCCCCCCCCCCCCCCCCCCCGCCCCCCTGCCACACACACACAAGAAAAAAATTAAAAATCCTCACCTTCAACTGTTCGACTGCCACCATCTTATTTTTAAACCTTCAACTGTTCCACTGTCCGCCATCTCGTTTTTACAGCTGGTAAACAGCGAAACAGTCACAGTGACAGCGCAACATACAGAACTTCACAGTGAAGAGGATGAAAAAAAATGTGAACCAATGTAAATAGACACACACACACACACACACACACACACACACACACAACCTTCCACATAGGATTAATTAATTTCAGACATACTCATCACAATTTGTAAATCTTAATTTTTGCTTAAATAATTTGTCTACATTAATTGTATATGGTTGCAGATGAGAAACTGTAGAATAAAACAGATACTATAAAAAAGATAATACATCAGGAAAATCACACTATGGAGTGAAAGGGTTGTTGTTATTGTGGTTTTCAGTCCAGAGACTGAAGGATATAAATACATAATTTCATGTGTTCTTCAAAAATCTGTAATTACGATTTTAAAAACTAATGTGTACATGTATACAAACAGTAAAGAACATTGTTTTATGTTTAACAGCCATAAAATAGATGATGCTGTTTTATGTTTAACAGCCATAAAATAGATGATGCTGTAACTGCTGTGAAACATTTTTGGGATAAAAAACAAAATTGTGTTTTGCTGAGGGGGGACCGCATCCAAAAACATATATAGTTACATCTTCAGGCAGCTTTTCAAGTGAAGCAAATGATTTAAGGAAGTGACGGGAGAATGATTTGAAAATGGACTGGCAGTGCAGTATTTCTCAAACTATAAAACTGATCTTGAAGCACTATGACTCCACGCATTAGAAAGCAATCACAACTATTTTTACAGCTGCCTAATAAGTATTTCTATAATACATTAGGACACTTGGAATTAAAATTACCAGGATAGGATTCCTGTCCATGTTTGTGATTTGGGATAAACACGAGTGTAAGATAGAGATTTTAGCAACACCACGATTATCATTAAAATGAACCAAATTTCACAAATTCCTGGTCCATTTACAGAGTGACAAATATAAACAATTTAGTGGAAGGCTGGTGGTACTGGTGGCGTAGTTCACATTGGCTGTTTACATGACGGCGATGCAGTCATGGCAGTACTGTTGACATCGCCTTGCTACAGATCTTCTTGGCGTTGGAATTATGTTTTTACAGGGCCAAAAACCATTTCATGATAAAAGTATCAGCAAATGCAACGTCCCAGGCCCATAAATACTGCTCTTAAGCTCTTCTGGCCTCAAAACTCCAAGAATATAAAACACAATTATCCGCTACTGCTAGCGAGATGTTAACCACATTATTGCTCAGCCCAGACTCCTTGCCCATCGCAAAGGACGAGTTGCCACTTGCGCGCCAACCACACCTTTTGCAAACCGCCAGTCTACTTCCGTAGCTACGGGGCTTCCCCACATATTTTACATTCAACCCTACGTTCCATAACTATGGACCAAGTCATGCGTAGAACATTATATAAGTATCATTCCAGTAGTAATTTGAATTCACAAACACAGTTTGGTTGAAATGGCTCTAAGGACTATGGAACTTAACATCTGAGGTCCTCAGTCCCCTAGACTTAGAACTATTTTATCCTAACTAACCTAAGAACATCACACACATCCATGCCGAAGGCAGGATTCGAACCTGCGACCGTAGCAAGCAGCGCGGTTCCGGACTGAAGCACCTAGAACCACTCGGCCACAGTGGCTGGCACAGTTTAAATAACATCGTTCAGAAGTACACATAACCGAAACACGTATATATATTCAAAGAATTTTCATCAGAGACACAACATTCTACAAAAGCAACACGACAAATTGACGTAGAAGTATTGACACAGATACAGAAATAGCTGTTACACAACTACACACTACATAGCATTGGTCAAGGAGCACTCGGGTGAAAACTCTGTGGTTTTTACCCATTTGACGCCGCTGGAAGATCAAGAGAATTTTATTAATATTACGTATATAATTTTAATATGGGAGTAAATTCTGTTAGACTGTTCAGTCACAGTAACGTGAGTACCTGCCAAAAGCCTGATTAAACATGTTTGGTAAACGGACAGACATGCAGGAAGACGTAAGTAGGCTGTTTAGGTATTTATGTTGGTAACGCCACGAAGCATTCTGTATTAAAATCGCTGACTACGCTGTCTGCAGTCTGTGGCTGGTTGGACTCGTTGTTGGAAGTTATTCGCCAGTGTAGTGTTGAACAGTTGGATGTGAACAGCCCGTAGAGTTGGGCAGTTTGAGGTGAGCCGCCAGCAGTGGTGGATGTGGGGAGAGAGATGCCAGAGTTCCGAGATGTTAAAATGAGCGGACGATCTGGGCGTGTGTCCGTCAGAAAAAGGAAATTTGTTAAACTGGATGTAAGGTAAATACATTGTTTGTTCTCTGTAGAAATCTTTCATTTGTTAACTACGCCTATTAGTAGTTAGTGCCTTCAGTAGTTAGAATCTTTTATTTAGCTGGCAGTATTGGCGCTCGCTGTATTGCAGTAGTTCGAGTAACGAAGATTTTTGTGAGGTAAGTGATTCATGAAGGGTATAGGTTATTGTTAGTCAGTGCTATTCTTTTGTAGGGGCTATTAAAAGTCAGACGTTGCGTTAAAATATTGTCTGTCAGTTTAGAAATGATTTAAGTAAAGAGGAAACTGTCTCAGTACGTTCAGTTTCACTCAGGAGTCTGAAAATCAAGTAACGTACAAGTTTTACGAGCAGAGTCATTCTTTACTTTCAAAGGGGAAGTTTCAAAGACGGTCAGTGAGGTTCTGGAAGGTGCCGACAGGGCTGTGGAACAATGCCGACTCCAGTGCCCTGGCCAGCTGCGTTGCATTTCTGGGTTGAGGATCCACGCCCCATACAGCCCGACAGGGGTGGTCCAACAGAGTTTCGATTGGGTTTGAATCGGGGGAGTCTGCTGACCGTACAGTAAACTCATCATGGTGCTCTGTGAACCACACATGGACACTGTGAGCTGTGCGACACATTGCATTAACCTGCAGGTAGATGACATCGCCCCGAGCAAAGAGGACTACAGGCAGAGGTGGATATGGCCTCATTTATGCATACTTGAGTTGACCAGGGTGCCTTCGAGAATCACGAAATCTCCCGGGAATGCCACGAAAACATTCCCCAGCAAACAGTGTTGCGTCCTCCGGCCTTGGCGCTTCTAATGACTGTTCCAGGGTGTTTACTTTCAGACGTTTCACGCATATGGAGCATAAAACGTGATTAATTTGAAAAGGCCACATGTAGCCACTCAGTGGACGTCCAGTTGCGGTACTGACGTGCGAATTCCAGACTTCGTCGCCGATGACAGCAGTCAGCGTGCGTGTATGAACCAGGCGCCTGCTGCAGAGGCCCATACGCAGCAACGTTCGGTGAATGGTCGTTGAGGGTCACTTTTGGTAGCCCCTTGGTCCATCTGGGTGGTGAACTGTTCAGCAGTTGGACGCCAATTCGCCAGTACCCACTTCCGCAGCCGTCTCTTACCCCTGTCGTCTATGGCCCGTGGTGCTCCACAATTGCCTCGGCGCCGCTCTTGGATTGCGCCATTTTGCCATCCACGGTTTATTTCAGCTATGGTAGCCTGCGAATAATTTACAAACTTAGGCATTTCGTGGCAAATCGGGCAGCCATATTGCGCCGCTGCCAAGACAACAGCGTCCATAGGGCCTGGACTAGGCAACAGATAACATCGTAGCAGAGAGGACAGCCATGTTGGGCCCCTACCATGGCAACGGCGTCCATAGTACCTGTACTTGAAGGCCCTGTATGTACGATTACAGATAGGCACACTTAAACTTGTTACGTTATTACACTACTGGCCATTAAAATTGCTACACCAAGAAGAAATCCAGATGATAAACGGGTATTAATTGGACAAATATATTATACTAGAACTGACATGTAATTACATTTTCACGCAATTTGGGTGCATAAATCCTGAGAAAACAGTACCCACAACAACCACCTCCGGCCGTAGTAACGGCCTTGATACGCCTGGGCATTGAGTCAAACAGAGCTTGGGTGGCGTGTACAGGTACAACTGCCCATGCAGCTTCAACACGATACCACAGTTCATCAAGAGTAGTGACTGACGTATTGTGACGAGCCAGTTGCTCGGCCACCATTGACCAGACATTTACAATTGGTGAGAGATCTGGAGAATGTACTGGCCAGGGCAGCAGTCGAACATTTTCTGTATCCAGAAAAGCCCGTACGGGACATGCAACATGAGGACGTGCATTATCCTGCTGAAATGTAGGGTTCCCAGGGATCTAATCTGAAATCCAACGTCCACTGTTCAAAGTGACGTCAATGGGAACAAGAGGTGACCGAGACGTGTAACCAATGGCACCCCATACCATCACGCCGGGTCATACGCCAATATGGCGATGACAAATACACGCTTCCAAGGTGCGTTCACCGTGATGTCGCCAAACACGGATGCGACCATCATGATGCTGTAAACAGAACCTGGATTCATCCGAAAAAATGACGTTTTGCCATTCGTGCACCCAGGTTCGTCGTTGAGTACACCATTTCAGGCGCTCCTGTCTGCGATGCAGTGCCAAGGGTAATTGCAGCCATGGTCTCCGAGCTGATAGTCGATGCTGTGAAAAGTTCGTCGAACTGTTCGTACAGATGGTTGTTGTGTTGCAAACGTCCCCATCTGTTGACTGAGGGATCGAGACGTGGCTGTACGATCCTATATAGCCACGCGGATAAGATGCCTGTCATCTCGACTGCTAGTGATACGAGGCAGTTGGGATCCAGCACGGCGTTCCGTATTACCCTCCTGAACCCACCGATTCCATATACTGCTAACAGTCATTGGATCTCGACCAACGCGAGCAGCAATGTTGCGATACGATAAACCGCAATCGTGATAGGCTACAATCCGACCTTTATTAAAGTCGAAAATGTGATGGTACGCATTTCTCCTCCTTACAAGAAGCATCACAACAACGTTTCACCAGGCAACGCCGGTCAACTGCTGTTTGTGAATGAGAAATCGGTTGGAAACTTTCCTCATGTCAGCACGTTGTAGGTGTCGCCACCAGCGCCAACCTTGTGTGAATGTTTTGCAAAAACAGACATAATGTCTTATGGGATAACAGCAATCAGTGATTTTATGTTACTTTAAATCCGTCTTGATTGCAAATTTTTTTTTTATTATTCATATGAATAATATAAAAAAAAAATTTGCAATCAAGACGGATTTTTATTATTCATATGAATAATATAAAAAAAAATTTGCAATCAAGACGGATTTAAAGTAACATAACTTGTGTGAATGCTCTGAAAAGTTAATCATTTGCATATCACAGCATCTTCTTCCTTTTGGTTAAATTTCGCGTCTGTATCACGTCATCTTCGTGGTGTAGCAATTTTAACGGCCAGTAGTGTAAATAATAGAAACAGGATATAAATAAGCACAAAGTAACTAGAATGCAGACATGAAATTGTTTCCTTCCCCCATAGTATATTACGAATGAAAATAAGATAACTTACTAACTTTCGTTTATAAGCTTGACGTTGAAAAGTTTTTCACATACTTTTTATGTTTCTTCACATAACGGTGTTTTTAAAATGAACATTGTTTCTTTAAATTGTAAACTTAAGACAAATTGTATTTATACTTAAATTTTTGAGCCTAGACGTCTACCATTGTTCGCCGCTGCAGGCGTTGCTTACGGTCACGTGCTCACAGCTTGCTATATAAACCCAGGCATACGGTAAATTCTTTGGCTGAAGAGCGGCGGATTGTGCCGCTGACAGCCCTCCCCTGCTCATATGGGGCAGGACAATGAAATCACAATAAAGGAAAAAAATGTAAATTCTGTACAGTCTCCTACCACATCTGGGAAGACGCGACGCCACCAGCGGTCGACCAGTGGGTAAAACAATATACTTACATAATCCACTCTTATAAGATGGTTGTCATTAGTTTTGTCTAAGATATACAGGGTGAGTCACCTAACGATACCGCTGGATATATTTCGTAAACCACATCAAATACTGACGAGCCGATTCCACAGACCGAACGTGAGGAGAGGGGCTAGTGTAATTGTTTAATACAAACCATACGAAAATGCACAGAAGTATGTTTTTTAACACAAACCTACGTTTTTTTTAAATGGAACCCCGTTAGTTTTGTTAGCACATCTGAACATATAAACAAATACGTAATCAGTGCCGTTTGTTGCATTGTAAAATGTTAATTACATCCAGAGGTATTGTAACCTAAAGTTGACGCTTGATACCTCCGACGTTCAGTTTCGTGTTGTAACAAACACGGGCCACGGTCGGCGAGCAGCGTCTGCAGGGACGTGTTTACGATGACGACCGTGATTACGAGTGTGGCTGTAGTGCACTGTTGTGGTTTGGTCTAGCTGTCGAAGTGTCCGCATGTAGCGCTGGCTGCTATTGTTATTCTGCATTCGTCTCCGCACGCAGACCAACTGTAGTACACCGTGTTACCAGACGTCTGTGATAGTGTAGTGTTGTAGGAACTGTGACCATGGTGTATTCGAACTCTGAAAAGGCGGAGATGATACTCATCTATGGCGAGTGTCGACGAAATGCAGCTGAAGCCTGCAGGGTGTATGCAGAACGGTACCCGAACAGAGAGCATCCAAGGTGCCGCATATTGCAAAACATCTACCGCCAACTGTATGCAACATGTATGGTCGTAGCACGCAAACGGGTCCGTAACAGGCCCGTCACAGGAGAAGCGGGTGCAGTTGGTGTGTTAGCTGCTATTGCCATGAACCAACACATGAGTACACGGGACATTGCGAGAGGCGGTGGACTGAGTCAAAGTAGTGTCATGCGCATACTGCATCGTCACCGCTTTCACCCGTTTCATGTGTCGCTACATCAGCAATTACATGATGATGACTTTAATCATCGAGTGCAATTCTGTCAATGGGCATTAACAGAGAACGCGTTGCAGTTCTACCTGTTTACCGATGAAGCGGGTTTTACAAACCACGGGGCAGTGAATCTACAGAACATGCATTACTGGTCCGTGGACAATCCTCGCTGGCTCAGACAGGTAGAGCGACAGCGACCGTCGACTGTAAATGTATGGTGCGGAATCATTGGCGACCACCTCATTGATCCTCACTTCATTGCAGGGGCCCAAACAGCTGCAGCATACATCGCGTTTCTACAGAATGATCTGCCAACGTTGCTCGAAAATGTCCCACTGGAAACGCGTCGACGTATGTGGTATCAACATGATGGTGCACCTGCACATTCCGCAATTAACACTAGGCTGACCCTTGACAGGATGTTCAACGGGCGTTTCATAGGACTTGGAGGACGCATAAATTGGCCAGCCCGTTCTCCTGATCTTACACCTCTTGACTTCTTTCTGTGGGGTACGTTAAAGGAGAATGTGTACCGTGATGTGCCTACAACCCCAGAGGATATGAAACAACGTATTGTGGCAGCCTGCGGCGACATTACACCAGATGTACTGCGGCGTGTACGACATTCATTACGCCAGAGATTGCAATTGTGTGCAGCAAATGATGGCCACCACATTGAACATCTATTGGCCTGGCATGTTGGGACACACTCTATTCCACTCCGTAATTGAAAACGGAAACCACGTGTGTACGTGTACCTCACACCTCATGGTAATGTACATGTGCGTCACTGAAAAAGGCCAATAAAAATGTTTTAGCATGTGGACGTAATGTGCTGTTCCAGTCTCTTCTGTACGTAAGGTCCATCACCGTTCCCTTTGGATCCCTACGTAATTCGGTGCTCTCCGATACACACGATCGAACAGCGGAGGAATGGTACTCAAGCGTCAACTTTAGGTTACAATATCTCCGGATGTAATTAACATTTTACAATGCAACAAACTGCACTGATTACGTATTTGTTTATATATTCAGATGTGCTAACAAAACTAACAGGGTTCCATTTAAAAAAACGTAGGTTTGTGTTAAAAAACATACTTCCGTGCATTTTTGTATGGTTTGTATTAACCAGTTACACTAGCCCCTCTCCTTACGTTCGGTCTGTGGAATCGATTCGACAGTATATGATGTGGTTTACGAAATATATCCAGCGGTAATGTTAGGTGACTCACTCTGTATATTGTAATTTCACAGTATGTTCGCCCTGAAGATGGCCCCTGCGATGGGCTGAACCCGGTCGGCACTAAATAAATAAAAAAAACGCGGTTAAGACTGTTTTCTTAATATTAAGCTAATTTCGGAAACGCTTAAATCTTCGGCCCGAAAGCGAATTATCATACCATTTTGAAAGTCAGATGATTCACTCCGTTACGCATTACGACAACGACTGCACTGGCGTCTGCGTCTTCCCGACACGCATTCTATACCTTCCACTGCTAGTCTGTGAAGAGTTATTGCACGTTGACGCCGAACAAAGGTGGTGGTCATACCAATGATACTGGACCGTGTAAACTGAAATGAGTTAGTAAGGTGGTTAAACATCCATGTCCTAGTCACTGCAACCACGTGTGTTGGAGTTCCACTGTAACATACGCCTACCTTGTTGCCTGAAAATTGCACTGGAAAATAATATAATGTCTTTGCTGAATACAGATAATTCACTTTCTTCTTTAAATACAATACGACGAAAAAAAAAATTGTTTCGTGAACGAGGATCGAGGTTCTTACGAGAACACATATTAGGATTAAAACGAATATCAGAGGAATAGAAACTTACTTCGTAATATTCGCAAGTTTTGTGAAAGCACAATAAGCTTTCATATTCAGAAAAATAAGTACAAAACTTACTTCTTACATACAAATTCTCCTCAACGGACCACGTGATTTTACGTCACCATACATATACAAGAAACATTAAAATAATCTTATATACAGAGCAGCGCTCATAATATCACTTACTTAGTGGAAATGCAGTGCGATAGCAGCTTCTTGTCCGAACCAAGTTGTGAAACAGAACAAAGAAACTAACATTACTGATGTCTGTGACGGTTCATCTATGACGACATGCAACTCTAGCAGATTAAATACTGACTGCATGTTCTTTGGTGCGTGCAAGTGCTTGTCGATAAGTTTATCAATACATAGCATGAAAGGCACTTATAGCATAAATCTTAAATTTGGATCTTCGAATAAGCATAGTATAGTGACTGGCAGTTCAAGTAAATATTCGTTTCATAACATTAACATTGCGTTTCGAAAGTTAATCGAAGCTTAGAAGGTATGGAACTTAGTTTAAACATCTAAGACGTGACGCAGTATTAATAATCCATCATATTTCATATATATACATACAGAAATCATCTCTGTCCGAACAGGAATCTATTCGCATCACTCGAAGCAAAAGTAGCTACTCAAACGTGGCGACATGTTCCGCTAGTACTCTCGTCACTTTACAATAACGGCTGAGTTGTAGATTGCTACAGTTTTTGTTAGCTGACGGCCATTTCGTCGGAAAGTCGCCGCCTTCCACGACAGACGCGGAAGGGGAAATGAACCTTGGTCGGTATAGTGCGATTAGGACGGCGCGTGTATCCGCCTGCTTTGCATGAGGGCCACCCCACATGACTCGTTCGCCGCCTCTGCAGTAGCCCCACAGCCAAACAGCTCTAGTTCTCTTCTTCCAGTATCTGCCGAGAGGTCGAAGCCGAATTGCGAAAGCGGCGGAAAGCTTGGAAATAAGTTCCGAAGTCGATAGCGACCTAGCAGAACAGCAGATAAGATTTTCTTCACCTCACGGTCGACTGACAGGCCCTTAGGAACGTTTTCATTGTTGTCATCGTAAGTAAGCAAAGTACACGGTAACACGTGGGAAACGGACGGTTTTTAAGTAAAGACTACTCGGACAAAAAAGTTAAAATTAATGTATGTTTACTGATATTAAATAAAAGCTCATCACGCCTCATTCAATGTAGGACAGCTTTATTTGTGAAAAATTATGCCGTGAAAGTGATGTCCATGACTGTAAAAGCACGATTCAGCCCATCCCATGGACCACTGTCTCTGCAGGGGTGGCAGAAGTCACCCTCATTCTGTCAACGGCCTCTTCAAAGAGGGCGGGTGAGCGGACAGAGATTCAGGGCACTCTCTTGTCTTTGGGGTGGGAAACTGCCGCTAAAGGCGGAATAATCACCAATGATCAAAGGCATGCGCATGGAGATGGTAATGGAAACCACTGCGTTAAAGACACATGACATGTATCAACAGGACATGTGGCCTGTAACTGGAAAAGTCTCATTATGATCTCTCCAATGGTAAAAGATTCCGGAATATTCCCCCAGCCGGCCGCTGGTGGCCGAGCGGTTCTGGCGCTACAGTCGGGAACCGCGCGACCGCTACAGTCGCAGGTTCGAATCCTGCCTCGGGCATGGATGTGTGTGTTGTCCTTAGGTTAGTTAGGTTTAAGTAGTTCTGAGTTCTGGGGGACTTATGACCTCAGCAGTTGAGTCCCATAATGCTCAGAGCCATTTGAATATTCCCCCATTCGGATCTCTGGGAGGAAACTGCCAAGGAGGAGGTTACCATGAGAATAAGATTAAACAACCAACGAAAGGATAACGTTCAGAGAGTCGGGGTGTGGAATATCAGATGTTTGAACGTGTTAGGGAAGCTAGAAAATGTGAAAAGAGAAATGCAAAGGCTCAATCTAGATATAGCAGGGGTCAGTAAAGTGAAATGGAGAGAAGATAAGGATTTCTGGTCAGATGAGTACAGGGTAATAAAAACAGCAACAGAAAGTGGTAAACGGGAGCAGGATTAGTTACGCATACGAAGGTAAGACAGACAGTGAACAGTTCAGTGATAGGGTTGTTCTTATCAGAATCGACAGTAAACCAACTCTGACAATGATAGTTCAGGTATAAATGCAGATGTAGCAAGCTGAAGATGAAGAGATGGAGAAAGTATATGAGGATATTGAAAGAGTAACACAGTACCTAAAGGGAGATGAAAATCTAATTGTCATGGGGGACTGGAGCGCAGTTGTAGGGAGAGAAGCTGTAGAAACTATTATAGGAGAATTTGGGCTTGGCACAAAGAATGAGGGGGAGAAAGACTAATTGAGTTAAGTAATAAATTTCAGCTAGTAATAGTGATTACTCTGTTTGTGAATAACAAGAGGAGGAAGTATACTTGGAAAAGGCCGGGCGATAGAAGATTGCAGTTAGATTACATCATGATCAGACAGAGATTTCGTAATCAGATTGTGTATTTTAAGGGGTAAGGAGCAGACACAGGTTCAGACCACAATGCAGTAGTGATGGAGAGTAGGCTGAAGTTTAAGAAAAGAGTCAAGAAGAATCTATATGAAAATAAATGGGTACAAAAGTACTACGGAATGACGACATACTCTTGAAGTTCTCTAAGGCTATAAATAGAGCAATTAGGAATAGCTCAGTAGACAGTATAGGTGAAGAGGAATGGACAGCTCCAAAAGGCGCTGCAGTCTGGAACCGCAAGCCCGCTACGGTCGCAGGTTCGAATCCTGCCTCGGGCATGGATGTTTGTGATGTCCTCAGGTTAGTTAGGTTTAACTAGTTCTAAGTTCTAGGGGACTAATGACCTCATCAGTTAAGTCCCATAGTGCTCAGAGCCATTTGAACCATTTTGAACAGCTCCAAAAAGGACAATCACAGAAATTGGGAAGAAAAACGAAGGTACAAAGAAGGTAACTGTGAAGAAACCACAGGTAACAGAAGAAATACTTCATTTGATCCATGAGAGAAGCAAGTACAAAAATGTTGAGGAACATTCAGGAATATAAAAATATATGTTGCTGAGGAATGAGATAAATAGGTAGTGCAGGAAGCTAAGACGAAATGCCTGCACGAAATGGGTGAAGAAATCGAAAAAGGTATGATTCTCGGAAGGACTGTCTCAGCATATAGGACAGTTAAAACAACCTTCAGTGAAATTAAAAGCAAGGGTGGAAACATTAAGACTGCAACGGGAATTCCACTGTTAAAAGCAGGGGAGAGAGCAGATAGGTGAAATGAGTGTACTGAAGAGAGTGAAGATTTGGCTGATGTGATAGAAGAAGAAGCAAGAGTCAATCTAGAAGAGATAGGGGATCCAGTATTAGAATCATTATTTGATAGAGCTTTCGAGGACTTAAGATCAAATACGGCAGAAGGGATAGAAAACATTTCACCAGAATTTCTAAAACTATTGGGGGAATTGAGAACAAAACGACTGTTTACGCTCGTGTGCAGAATGTATGAGTCTGCCGACATACCATCTGACTTTCGGGAAATACCATCTACACGATTCCAGAGATAGGAAGAGCTGACAACTGTGAGAATTATCGCACAATCAGCTAACAGTTCATGCATCCAAGTTGCTGACAAGAATAATATACAGAAGAATGGAAAAGAAACTTGAGGATCTGTTAGATGACGATCAGTTTGGCTTTAGGAAAGGTGAATGCACGAGAGAGGCAGGTCTGAAGTTGCTGTTGACAATGGAAGCAAGACTAAAGAAAAATCAAGAGACGCTCTTAGGATATCTGTACCTGGAAAATGATGGAAGATATTCCAAATTCTGAGTAAAATAGGGGTAAGCTATAGGGAGAGAGGTGTAATACACAATATGTACAAGAGCCAGATGGAATAAGAAGAGTCGTCGACCAAGAACGAAGTGCTTGGATAAAAGGGTGTATGACAGGAATGTAGTCTTTCGCCCCTACTGTTCAATCTGTACATCGAAGAAGCGGTGACGGAAATTAAACAAAGTTTTAGAATCATCATCATCATCATCATCATTTAAGACTGATTATGGCTTTCAGCGTTCAGTCTGGAGCATAGCCCCCCTTATACAGTTCAACCATGATCCCCTATTCGGTGCTAACATTGGTGCCTCTTCTGATGTTAAACCTATTACTTCAAAATCATTCTTAACCGAATCCAGGTACCTTCTCCTCGGTCTGCCCCGACTCCTCCTACCCTCTACTGCTGAATCCATGAGTCTCTTGGGTAACCTTGCTTCTCCCATGCGCGTAACATGACCCCACCATCTAAGCCTGTTCGCCCTGACTGCTATATCTACACTCCTGGAAATTGAAATAAGAACACCGTGAATTCATTGTCCCAGGAAGGGGAAACTTTATTGACACATTCCTGGGGTCCGATACATCACATGATCACACTGACAGAACCACAGGCACATAGACACAGACAACAGAGCATGCACAATGTCGGCACTAGTACAGTGTATATCCACCTTTCGCAGCAATGCAGGCTGCTATTCTCCCATGGAGACGATCGTAGAGATGCTGGATGTAGTCCTGTGGAACGGCTTGCCATGCTATTTCCACCTGGCGCCTCAGTTGGACCAGCGTTCGTGCTGGACGTGCAGACAGCGTGAGACGACGCTTCATCCAGTCCCAAACATACTCAATGGGGGACCGATCCGGAGATCTTGCTGGCCAGGGTAGTTGACTTACACCTTCTAGAGCACGATGGGTGGCACGGGATACATGCGGACGTGCATTGTCCTGTTGGAACAGCAACTTCCCTTGCCGGTCTAGGAATGGTAGAACGATGGGTTCGATGACGGTTTGGATGTACCGTGCACTATTCAGTGTCCCCTCGACGATCACCAGTGGCGTACGGCCAGTGTAGGAGATCGCTCCCCACACCATGATGCCGGGTGTTGGCCCTGTGTGCCTCGGTCGTATGCAGTCCTGATTGTGGCGCTCACCTGCACGGCGCCAAACACGCATACGACCATCATTGGCACCAAGGCAGAAGCGAGTCTCATCGCTGAAGACGACACGTCTCCATTCGTCCCTCCATTCACGCCTGTCGCGACACCACTGGAGGCGGGCTGCACGATGTTGGGGCGTGAGCGGAAGACGGCCTAACGGTGTGCGGGACCGTAGCCCAGCTTCATGGAGACGGTTGCGAATGGTCCTCGCCGATACCCCAGGAGCAACAGTGTCCCTAATTTGCTGGGAAGTGGCGGTGCGGTCCCCTACGGCACTGCGTAGGATCCTACGGTCTTGGCGTGCATCCGTGCGTCGCTGCGGTCCGGTCCCAGGTCGACGGGCACGTGCACCTTCCGCCGACCACTGGCGACAACATCGATGTACTGTGGAGACCTCACGCCCCACGTGTTGAGCAATTCGGCGGTACGCCCACCCGGCCTCCCGCATGCCCACTATACGCCCTCGCTCAAAGTCCGTCAACTGCACATACGGTTCACGCCCACGCTGTCGCGGCATGCTACCAGTGTTAAAGACTGCGATGGAGCTCCGTATACCACGGCAAACTGGCTAACACTGACGGCGGCGGTGCACAAATGCTGCGCAGCTAGCGCCATTCGACGGCCAACACCGCGATTCCTGGTGTGTCCGCTGTGCCGTGCGTGTGATCATTGCTTGTACAGCCCTCTCGCAGTGTCCGGAGCAAGTATGGTGGGTCTGACACACCGGTGTCAATGTGTTCTTTTTTCCATTTCCAGGAGTGTATAAAGTTAATTCCCAGTTTTTCTTTGATTTCCTCATTGTGGACACCCTCCTGGCATTGTTCCCATCTACTAGTACCTGCAATCATCCTAGCTACTTTCATATCCGTAACCTCAACCTTGTTGATAAGGTAACCTGAATCCACCCAGCTTTCGCTCCCATACAACAAAGTTGGTCGAAAGATTGAACGGTGCACAGATAACTTAGTCTTGGTACTGACTTCCTTCTTGCAGAAGAGAGTAGATCGTAGCTGAGCACTCACTGCATTAGCTTTGCTACACCTCGCTTCCAGTTCTTTCACTATGTTGCCATCCTGTGAGAATATGCATCCTAAGTACTTGAAGCCGTCCACCTGTTCTAACTTTGTTCGTCCTATTTGGCACTCAATCCGTTTATATTTCTTTCCCACTGACATTACTTTCGTTTTGGAGATGCTAATCTTCATACCATAGTCCTTACATTTCTGATCTAGCTCTGAAATATTACTTTGCAAACTTTCAATCGAATCTGCCATCACAACTAAGTCATCCGCATATGCAAGACTGCTTATTTTGTGTTCACATATGTTAATCTCACCCAGCCAGTCTATTGTTTTCAACATATGATCCATAAATAATATGAACAACAGTGAAGACAGGTTGCAGCCTTGTCTTACCCCTGAAACTACTCTGAACCATGAACTCAATTTACCGTCAACTCTAACTGCTGCCTGACTATCCATCTAAAGACCTTTAATTGCTTGCAAAAGTTTGCCTCCTATTCCATAATCTTGTAGAACAGACAATAACTTCCTCCTAGGAACCCGGTCATATGCCTTTTCTAGATCTATAAAGCATAGATACAGTTCCCTGTTCCACTCATAACACTTCTCCATTATTTGCCGTAAGCTAAAGATCTGGTCCTGACAACCTCTAAGTGGCCTAAACCCACACTGATCTTCATCCAATTGGTCCTCAACTAATACTCGCACTTTCCTTTCAACAATACCTGAGAAGATTTTACCCACAACGCCGATTAAAGAGATACCTCTGTAGTTGTTACAATCTTTTCTGTTTCCATGTTTAAAGATTGGTGTGATTACTGCTTTTGTCCAGTCTGATGGAACCTGTCCCGACTCCCAGGCCATTTCAATTATCCTGTGTAGCCATTTAAGACCTGACATTCCACTGTATTTGATGAGTTCCGACTTAATTTCATCCACCCCAGTCGCTTTGTTGCACTGCAATCTATTGACCATTTTTTCCACTTCCTCAAATATGATCCTATTTCCATCATCATTCCTATACCATTCTACCTCGAAATCTGAAACATTACTGATCGCATTTTCACCTACATTGAGCAACTCTTCAAAACATTCCCTCCATCTGCCCAAGGCATCCACAGGAGTCACCAGCAGTTTTCCTGACCTGTCCAAGATACTTGTCATTTCCTTCTTACCTCCCTTTCGAAGACTGCTAATTACACTCCAGAATGGTTTTCCAGCAGCTTGACCCATAGTCTCCAACCTGTTTCCAAAGTCTTCCCACGATTTCTTCTTGGATGCTGCAATTATCTGTTTGGCTTTGTTTCTTTCTTCAACATAACTTTCTCTGTCTACCTGGGTTCTGGCATGTAGCCATTTTTGATACGTCTTCTTTTTCCTTTTGCAGGCTGCCTTGACTGTATCATTCCACCAAGCTGTTTGCTTCATCCTCCCTTTACACACTACTGTTCCAAGACATTCTTTAGCCACGTCTAGTACTGTGTCCCTGTACCTTGTCCATTCCTTTTCCAATGACTGTAATTGACTACATTCAACTAACTGGTACCTTTCTGAGATCGCTGTTATGCACTTGTGCCTGATTTCCTTATCCTGAAGTTTCTCCACTCTTATCCTCCTACATATGGACCTGACCTCCTGCACTTTCGGCCTCACAATCCGAATTTCACTGCAGATTAAATAATGATCAGTGTCATCAAAGAATCCCCTGAATATACGTGTATCCCTCACAGCCTTCCTGAATTCCTGATCTGTTATTATATAGTCAGTGGCAGATCTGGTTCCCCTGCCTTCCCAAGTATACCGGTGAATGTTCTTATGTTTAAAAAAGGAGTTTGTGATTACTAAGCCCATACTGGCACAGAAATCCAAGAGTTGTTTCCCGTTCCTGTTGGCCTCCATATCCTCTCCAACTTTACCCATAACCTTTTCATACCCTTCTGTTCGATTTCCAATCCTCGCGTTAAAATCACCCATGAGCAGAACACTGTCCTTGTCCTTTACTCTAACAACTACATCACTGAGTGCCTCATAAAAACTATCCATCTTATGTTGATCTGTCCCTTCACAATGCGAATATACTGATACAATCCCAATTTTCTTGCTAGACACTGTCAAATCTATCCACATCAGTCGTTCGTTTACATACCTTATTGCAACTACGCTGGGTTCCATTTCTTTCCTGATGTAAAGCCCTACACCCCATTGTGCTATTCCTGCTTTGACTCCTGACAGGTAGACCTTGTATTCTCCCACTTCCTCTTCTTTCTCACCCATTACCCGAATGTCACTAACAGCTAAAACGTCCAGCCCCATCTTACTTGCAGCCTCTGCCAGCTCTACCTTCTTCCCAGAGTAGCCCCCATTGATATTAATAGCTCCCCATCTCATTACCATTTGTTTGCCAAGTCGTATCTTAGGAGTCCCTGGTTTGTCAGTTAGAGGTGGGACTCCGTCACCTCCAAAGGTCCGAGGCATTTTGCTCTGATTGTTGCCAGCATCATAATTAAAAAGCCAGGGAAGCAGGTTGCTAGCCTTACTTGCCCCGAGTCCCATTGGGTTTTACCCCTAACGGCTGAGGGACTAACCGGTGGATTTGGTAGTCTTTGCCGTATGAGCACAAAGGTGACCACGACTCAGAATATGTCCGAGATGCCCAGCCTTATTCCAAAGTAACTGGTATCCCGACTGTCGGGACCACTTACTTGGCCACTCATACGTTGCCCGTGGTTCATGAACTAGGACATGGCTACAGGAACCCACACCATGAAGTGGGATTAAAATTCAAGGTTGAAGGATATTAATAATACGTTTTGCTGATGACATTGCTGTCCTAAGTGAAGGTGAAGAAGAATTACAAGATCTACCGAATGGAATGGATAGTCTAATGAGTACAGAATATGGATCGCGAGTATATCGAAGAAAGACTAATGTAATGAGAAGTACCAGAAATGAGAACACAGAGAAACTTAACATCAAGATTGATAGTCCCAAAGTAGATGAAGTTAAGGAATTCAGCTTACTAGGCAGCAAAGTAACCAATGAAGGACAGAGCAAAGCAAACTAGCACTGGCAAAAAGAGCATACCTGGCCAAGAGAAGTCTACTAGTATCAAACATAGGCCTTAACGTGAGAAATAAATTTCTTAGAATATACCTTTGGAGCACAGCATTGCAAGGTGGTGAGACATGAGCTATGGGCAAACCGAAACAGAAAGGAATCGAAGCATTTGAGATGTGGTGCTACAGATGAATGCTGAAAATTAGTTGGACTGATAAGGTAAGGAATGAGGAGGTTCTGCGAAGAATCTGAGAGGAAAGCAGTATATGGGAATCAGTGACAAGGAGAAAGGAAAGGATGACAGGACATCTGGCATCAGCAATGACTTCCAAGGTACCAGAGGGAGCTGTAGAGGGCAAAAACTATAGAGATAGACAGTGATTGGAATACAACCAGCAAATAATAGAGGACATGGGTTGGAAGTCTTACTCTGAGATGAAGAAGTTGGCACAGAAGAGGAATTCGTGGCGGGCCTCATCAAACCTGCCAGAAGACTGATGACAAATAAAAAAAAGAAAGTGATGGTAGGGTTCGAATGCGGCGCAGAGAGCACGAAGCCATTAACCCAAGTAGTCAACAAGGCGCTATGCAATCTGATGGTGACATGGGCTGGCTGACATGGAGCTGACTGGGTCCTTGGTCCATCAGAACCGATCATTGACCAGAAATAGTTATGTTCGGTTGTTTTGAGACCATTTGCAGCCACTCATGGATTTCATGTTCTCGTGTTCCCAAACTACTATGGAATTTTGTGGATGACAATGTTCCATGCCACCTTGTCACAACTGCACGCGATTGGTTTGAAGAACATTCTGGACAATTCGAGCGAATAATTTGGCCACCCAACGAACATTTATGAGACATAATCAAGAGATTAGTTCCTGCAGAAAATCCTTTCTGGGAATGCTTTCGCGTATATGGACGGCTATAGAGGGAGCAAAGCTTAATAGTTCTTATGGGATTTCCAGCGACTTGTTGAGTCCAAGTCACGTTTAGTAGCTGCAGTACACCGGGCAAAAGGAGGTCCCACACGATATTATGAGGTATCCCAAGACTTCTGTCAGCCGAGTTTTACTTTATCCACGCACTTTGGTGAGATGCATCATTCAGACAATTTATGTTTACTATGGTTCCTGTTCTAATGCGAATCACCCACGTTTTCTTGTTATTCATCTTTGCCACAAATACAGGGTGGCGCACGATAAGTCGCCGGATCGTATTTTGATCCTACAAGTATACTATTCGTGCAGTTCATGGAAATTACGTCAAATGTCGTTGCGAGCTCATCGCTTCCGTTGTGAGTCCGCCATTTCAGTTTGCCGCGATGGCGGACAAAGGACGGTTTGTGTGGGCGGTGGTTAGGAAATTTACTGTTGTATAAATGTTTGAATGTTGAAAAGATGCAATTCCCGGCCGATGCACCATATGGGGGGCGGCGGGTGGAATTTAATCAATTTTATGTTGTTTATATAAATGTTTGGTTTGTAGAATGTAAAACCAGTTCCTATTATTTATGCTGTTGTTTGCCGTTCTCAACACTGGCTCTCTAACTACAATATTGGCAACCAGAAAGTGATTAGCAAAACGTGAAGCCTGTAATTAGAATTCCTAGTGCCCACTTCATCTGAGAAATACACTTATAGCTACAGCTTATAGCTCTGAGGAATTAGGAGTTTGTCTGGGATTTATAATCAAAAACGATCGTGAAAAAAAAAACTCTCTCTATATTCTGAAAGTCACACATGAAAAAAAAAAAAAAAAAAAGAATCCACACAATCTAACTAACAGAGCAGTTCAGAGTCTAAAGCGCTGATACAACTATAACTGTCCAAATTAAATGTTTAAGTGAATGCTCGCCATAATTTGATGATAATGTTCATCAAACGCCACGCTAAATAATGGTAGAATGTCTGTGCCGCGACGGCACGTGAAAATACGACGTACGCAAACTGAAGATAGATAATTAAAATCATCCCAGAACTAACACTTCACTCGAAAATGATTACATGGTTACGCGTATCCCGAGTAACTTAATACGGCATCCGAGGCTGTTTATAACAATGATACCGACGCGACGCGACTCCCGACACAGATGGCGTGCTATTCAGCGTCTGGAGAGAACTGGGGCCTCCCTTCCTCGCGCAGCGTTCTTATGTATAAAGCCGCGGTGCGGACGGCTAAGGGAACGCCTCATCAAATCGGCTCTCCCGACTAGCCGTTGGCCTAGTAATGCACCACATTAAGTTATTGAATAAATCATAGCTTCTTTTGCTGATGGCCGATGAAGCTCTCAATTGAAATGTGCATTCAACACACAGGTAAGTGATCATAATAAAAGTTTGACGTGGGTAAGTCAAATATTTTGGGCGAGAGAATTAATTTAATTACACTACACGCAGTAGACGAGCTCTGAACTTGCCCTTTGGAGATACGCTATCGCTATAGTTTTACAGTTATTCAATTGAAACTTCTCACATCTTTATGATTATAGCGGATCTCCCTTCTACTTAAATTTAAACATCCTAGCCTTATTTATTAGCCTACTTAATCTATCTTGCTTCCTTAATTTTTAAGACAAAAACCAGAAAATCATTAATTTCAACTAAAATCTTAATTTGTGTGATCCAGAAGACTGTTTCTATTAAATAATTATTGAAAAGGAATCCAAGTACAAATTTTTAAATCTCTAGCTCTTTTCTGTTGCGCCAATGATTTTTACAGAAAAACGTCCAAATTTCGAAAATTGTTAAAGTTATTGAACTGACATTCAACACATGTTGATTTAGTATTACTCCTGACATGCTAGAAACATTTTAGGTTATTTATTTGATTTTTTAAGTATTGTGCAACCTTTATGGCGTCAGAGCTAGTTACCGCGGACTGGCTGGCACACAATGGAAAAACTGATGTGAATTTATTACGGCGTGAGTAGGCTGCTTCCCTACAGGTTGACTGTCGCACAAAAGACGAAGATTGTGTTACTGTTCGCAGTGGCGGATTTACATATAGGCCCATTAGGCACGGGTCTAGGGGCGGCACCTTAAGGGAGGCGGCATTATTTGCTCTGTACTCATTTTAAACTTTTACGTTTTAAAGTAACTGCGCTTAAAAACGACAAAAAATTTTAATATTGTTAAACGACTTGCTAATTTAAATAATCATTAAGAAAGAAATTCGACAATACAAGCTTGGAAATATACGTAGTTTATTTGGTGACTGAATGGAAATTTAACATTGGGTTTCCATCTGGTATCATCTTCATGATTGTTTAAAATATCTTGAAGTAATGTGAGACTTTAACTTTTCCCGGCGAATTGAATGTTCAAATAACTTGTGGGTTTGTTGCCGGGTGACGTCGTCGACCACCGCCGATATTTCGACAGGAGCACACCCTGCCATTCTCAAGGCACAAATGCATTTGTCGGTTGCTTATTGGCGGTGGCCGATGACGTCACCCGGCAGCAAACCCGTAAGTTATTTGAATATCTTGAAGTAAGCTGCCACGACGGGAATCTACAATACAATGTTTGAAACGTTATTATTCCGAGAATGTTGTCGGCTTCTACTTAGCCCTACCGGGATCCCTGAAAAGCTGTGATAAACTAATCAGCAATTTCTTAAATACTGTAACATATTTGGGCCTCAGTATGTAAAACCCGATTCTACTTAAATTTCTTGTAGAAATTACGGGAAAGTATAAAGTCAACACTCCATTACTGTTATTAATGTGAAAGCTCTGTAGTCTTCAATATCTGAGCTTTGATTTAATGACACCCGTTTAACAAAACATGTTGAAACTGGGAATGTCTTACATTTTTAATCTCATGTTTATACGAAAAGAACGTAAGCAGAATATCTAATAATGTGTCAAATACGTTCTTACTTCGCTACTTCTTTGGAGAAAAAAGAAGAAGAAACTAGATTTTGTTTGTCTCATTTATTGTGCTGCAGCCTGCACGATATCAAAGTTCCCACTCTATGCTATCGAATAGTACGTGGCATTGAAAATTTTATATTAAACTAAGCTTTTTTCTTCCAAGAAAGGTTATTTTTGTTTTATGTTGGAACAAAAGGTGCATTTGCTTGTAGACATAACAGCAGTGTTCACACAGATGACAACACACCACATCAGCTGCCAACAAGACTACTTAAACTTTGTGGTCTGTCTTCTCTGCCCACAGAAAACGCTAAAATGTTATAAGAATAAGTAAGATAAGAGTCGATCCAGCACACCTCACTGCAAAAAACTGCCAAAATTATTTGCTTTTTAAATTAGAAAGACAGTGTCAAGTGTATTCAGAACATGTTTGCGTCCCAGCTAAAATTTCAGCGAAGCGGGAAAAAGAAGCCAAAAAAGGGACTGTCCCGATTTCTTTACGAAACGAATTCCAGCCGACA
Organism: Schistocerca serialis cubense; assembly: GCF_023864345.2. Lineage (NCBI taxonomy): Eukaryota > Metazoa > Arthropoda > Insecta > Orthoptera > Acrididae > Schistocerca > Schistocerca serialis. Next base: position 184,420,387 of record NC_064646.1, on the reverse strand, counting down.
GGTGTGCTTCTACTGTTCACTGACAACAGAGAAACAGGCGACAATGAAATTAAATTATTCTACATTGCCGTTCTTTCATAGCACAGTTACGTCGAGTAATCCGAGTTAGTCAGTTCATCGCTCCGTGTTTAAAGGAAAAGACTCTGTGCTCGTATGCCGTGTTTAAAGTACAAATAAAATGCTTTGTACTCATGTTCGGTGTAGTGCTATTGGAACTGGATACAGTCTTTCTTTCTTTCCTTTCACAATTTTTTCTTCTTTTGTTTTGACTCTTGGTTGACAATTTTATAAGTGCCTTAACATGAATAACAGTGAGAAAAACGTGCAAAATTAAATAAGGCGGCATTTCGGAAATTATCGAAGGAAAGGCAAGAATGAGAGTCCAGTGTCCAATGTTCTAAAAACGATTGGCAGAGTAGATAAATTTTTCGCAAAAAGAGTTGCTGGTTCGACTTCAAGTAGTACAGATGATATTTCTGGCACTGCAGCTGTTGTAAAAGAAGTAAATACAGACGAAACAAAGGTTAAACACTAAGAAAACCACGAAAGACTAAATGTTGAGTCAGACATTATAAAAAGAAATAACATCGTTAGCGATAATCCTGCAGAATAGTGTGTCAATGAATCAACACTCGACATTCTCTTACAACGTGGCATTAATCAAACTTATTCAAGGAGATCAATAGGCGATAAAACTTGATATTTGACCATAATGTATTTTATCGTAAACTTTTAAATGGTGAATCAACTTTGTGTTATTTTCTAGTATACTCCTGCAGCACCAGTGCTGTTTTTTGTGCACCATGTAAATTTTTCGGAGGTAAGACCGCGATTGCTACTAATGGTATCGAAGATTGGAAAAATATTTCTAATATTTTATCTCATCATGAGAATTCTCTTGAACAGAAAAATTCTGAGTTATCACTCTTAACAAGAAAAAAGTCACTTGGAACAATAGACAACCATTTCGAGTTATATGTTGAAATAGAAAAAATGTACTGGCGCAGTCTGTCGAAAAGGGTGTCTGCAGCAGTGAAGAAGCTAGTTGTGGACATCCCCCTACGTGGACACGTTGAAAGATTCCATTCATAACATAATGGTCAATTTATGATGTCTCTTGAACTTATAGCCGAGTTTCATCCTTTTCTCGCAGAGCACATTAAAAGATGAAAATCCAGCGCAGGGACATCTTTCTTCGTCAATCTGTGATGAAATAATAGAGCTTCTTTTTGAACGAATAAAAAGAATTATCATAAGCGAAAAAAAACAGGCCAAATATTTATCTATAATAGTAGATTCTACTGCGGACACTTCACATATTGCTCAGTTATCTTTCATATTAAGATATGTGAACGAGAATGGTGAACCTGTAGAACGTTTCCTTCTGTTTTTACCAAACACGGGACGCAAGTCCTGTTTACAAATTCCACTGATATTACTGACTGTAGAGGCCAGTCATATGACAACGCAAACAATATGTCAGGAACCTACAATGGTTTGCAGGTACGCATTAAAAAACGAAATCCGAAAGCTCATTATGTGCCTTGTGCAGTACATTCTTTGAATTTGGTCGGCTCTAGTGCTGCAAGCTGTTGTCGGGAAGCATGTTCATTTTTCAATGTAGTGCAAAAGCTTTATAATTTTTTCTCTGCTTCTACACAGTGTTGGGATAAACTTCTTTCTTTCATGAAACCAGGAAGCAAAATGGCAAAAAGTGTATCAAAAACATGTTGGTCAGCAAGTCTATATGAAAATTGGGAGGGCGTTATCAGTGGCCTGATACGTACGTTTGAAAACCATTTGTACGAAGTGAGGCTTCAGCTTCATTGCAGCAACTCAACAGACTGCAAACAGTATTCACGATGACAGTTTGAAAACCGGGTGAGGTGGCGCAGCACATAGGACTCGCATTCGGGAGGATGTCGGTTCAATCCCCGTGCGGCCATCCTGATTTCCCTAAATCGCTCCAGGAAAATACCGGGATGGTTCCTTTGAAAGGGCACGGCCGACTTCTTTCCCCGTCCTTCCCTAATCCGATGAGACCGATGACCTCGCTGTTTGATCTCCTCCCCCAAACAACCCAACCTAACAGTTTGGAAGGACATACTCCAGAGATTTAATAGTGTAAATCTGAAACTGCCAAGTGTGAATATTGATACTAAAATAGTGCATGGATTATATGAATCAGTTGTAGGATTTATTGCATCTGTTTATGTCATGTTCGACTATTATGAAAATCATCCATGGAGACCGTGACTGATATAGACGATGAATGCACTTATAAAAGATCACGAAAACGCAAACTTCATGATGACGAAGAAGCGGACTATGAAGAAGTTTTTCTGGCTGGAAGGGAAAAATTTTGAGACGAAACATTTCTCACACCCGGGTTCCCGGGTTCGATTCCCGGCGGGGTCAGGGATTTTCTCTGCCTCGTGATGACTGGGTGTTGTGTGCTGTCCTTAGGTTAGTTAGGTTTACGTAGTTCTAAGTTCTAGGGGACTGATGACCATAGATGTTAAGTCCCATAGTGCTCAGAGCTATTTGAACCATTTCTCACAGTACTCGACGACTTGTAGGCTGAAATAGTGAGGAGTAAGGAAAGCTGTAGAACACTGTTGGACTCCTTCACAGTTTTCAGTAACCTTAAGAACAGTTCACCTGACGATATTGCTGAACGTGCGCCATATGACACAGATTTATAGCCTTCCATCCTTAGTGAATGTGCACATTCGGCAGAAATTCTAAAATCTTATGAGATTAGTGATATACCAGTCGAAATGAGTCAATTGTTACAAAAAGAGAGGTTACTATCCTTGTTTTTGAATCTGACATTTCTCTTAGAATATTTCTATATACGGCACTTACAAACTGTTCAGCAGAACGCTCGTTTTCGACTCTTAAAAGACTGAAATCGTATCTACATTACACGTTGTCTGAAGAGAAATTTAACGCCTTGTTCATTCTTCACAACAAAGGCTACCTCCTAACTAATAAACGTCTGAACTATGAAAATATGATCGAGTTTTCTGCCGTCAGAGCCAGACCCAAACTTTGCTGATTGGTGAGTTCGTTTATTTATTCATATTAGTTTTCAGAATTTAAGATTATAGTGTAATTTTTATTATAACTTAGAGCATATTCATAGGATTTGCACGGTACGTACTACATGTTTATTTTACAATTGCCGATGACAGAAGGCGGAACTAAAGATCGTTTACGTGCAAAGGTGATCAAAGGCGCCCAACAATACTAAACGATACCCGAATGACCCAGGCCGCTCGGCGCCGTACAGTCAAGTCATACTGATACTGTAGTATATTACAACTGGTGCGTATTCTTGGCGTCCGCTGAAATGTATAGTTATCACGGAAATATACGTTATCGAAGAATACACTCAGATGAAAAAGTGTTAGTAAATAACGTAGTTCAGCTCTGTCGATAAATGCCTAAAAGCTTTGCTAATACCGTTAACTAGAGCTATGGTGAGAGCAGTAGCTGCAGTACAAAACAGTTTAGCCCTTGCACGGATTAAAGGTATTGTGTACACATACTATGCAGCATGTAGGTACACAGACCCTAATGCTTTACACGTTATTAGATAATGAAACAAATTTGATTTTTCCACATTAGTAGCTAAAATTATACAATAGATAATCCAGTTCTGTGTTTGTTCATCTGTATTTAGTTATTAGTTCGTGCACCGAAATTTCTACTTCATTTTCATTTCTTACCCTTTCCTATAGATTCACGTATTAATACCGAACGTGTTTTTTTTTATCTGCTACATATTCAAGTTATTACACCATGAAACGACAGTTTAATTTTTATTTTGAACTCATCTCTGCAAAAGTACGTATTAATTTCTAATGTATGACACGTTCGCTTTAATTTTTAGATCGTAACATAAGTTTTTTTATTTTCATTTTCACCGCTTTCGTGTAAAAGAGCATATTAAAAGTGAACGTATAACAAAAACCCGATGTCTCCTACACGCTCTGCTGAATTTTTAGGCCACAAAAGAAAAGTTATTTTCTTTGTGTTCGTTTCTGTTGTCTTTCGACAGAAAATGTGTCAACACAATGCAGTTTTACGTTTGTTTTATCTGCTGCCGAACACCAAGTACAGTTCAGGAACCATATTACATTTTGATTGAGCGTGACTAGACCGCTGACGAGTCCTTCAGAACATCGAACAGCAGAGTGCGGAAACAGCTCACAGCATTCCCATCCAAACCGGCAATTGTGAAGTCATCGGGTAATAATTATTTAAAACATGTTTATTTTGAGGGGAAGGGGGAGAGGGGCATATAATATCGCGTGCGTAGGGCGCAAAATTTTTAAAGAATCTGGTCGCAGCGACGAACAGCGTACTTTGACACAGAGAACGTTTCGTGCTCATTTCGGCACACGGTAGGCTCCCAGACCACAGACAATACGCAGCTTACATAAAAAATTTGAAGGTACTGGATCTGTTTTGGAGTGTCAGCGGCCACGTGCACGTACCATCCCGCAAAACACTGAGCAATTCGAGTGTCTTTGACTCGCAGTAAATCAACAAGAAGAGTCAGTGCCGAGTTGGGAATTTCACGCCGATCCGTACAAAGAATTATTCAATCCGACCTTCGCTTGTATCCATACAAGGTGACTGTGGCGCATAAGCTTACTGCCAGAGATAAGGAGCGGAGACTGCAGTTTGCAAGGTGGGCAATCGAGCAAGACCAAGAGGCAGTGCTACACAACACATGGTTCTCTGACGAAGCTTATTTTTACGTGAATGGTGCTGTGAACAAACAGAACGTTCGATTGTGGGCACATGAACCTCCGCCAATAATCCACACGAAAGACACCTACAGCGAGAATGCGTGTTGGTCGCGACCGTCAAGCCATGGAATCATCGGTCCGTTCTTCTTCGATGCTACAGTAACAGGTGAACGCTATTTGGCGGCCGCTGTGATCGAGCGGTTCTAGGAGCTTCAACCTGGAACCAAGCTGCTGCTACGGTCGCAGGTGCGAATCCTGCCTCGTGCATGGATGTGTGTGATGTCCTTAGGTTAGTTAGGTTTAAGTAGTTCAAAGTCTAGGGGACTGATGATCTCAGATGTTAAGTCCCATAGTGCTCACAGCCATCTGAACCAATTTGAACGCTATTTACACATGCTGAGAAACCAGTTCTTTCCTAAACCCAAGGCCTCTTGTCTTCCATTGCAGACACAATAGTTCATGCAGGATGGAGCACGCCCACTATACTGCCAACGTTGTGCTTGATTTCCAACACGAAAAACATGACCTTAGAGTTTTGTCAAACAGATTTCCGGAACGTTATGCAGGGGGAGGAATGTGGCCATCCCTCAGTGTGGACAATAACCCATGTAACTTCTTCCTTTAGGGTTCCTTAAAGAGAAGGTGTACCACATAAAACTCGAAAATACAGTGCAACTTAGGACCACCATTGTGAAGTTATGCCGGAAGATGTGGCCAAGCGGTTCTAGGTGCTTCAGTCTGGAACCGCGCTACCGCTACGGTCGCAGGTTCGAATCCTGCCTCGGGCATGGATGTGTGTGATGTCCTTAGATTAGTTAGGTTTAAGTAGTTCTAAGTTCTAGGGGACTGATGCATTCAGATGTTAAGTCCCATAGTGCTCAGAGCCATATGAACCATTTTTGTGGAGTAATGCCACGTCACTCCAGAAGATTTGTGTCGGAGACTCGTCACAAATGCACGTGTACGACTTGAAGTTGTAAACCAAAAAGGCAGTCATATTGAACAGGTGATTTATTAGGTTGTATTTTCAAGCAGTGTTCTTTACTTCTACATCAATAAATTACAAATATTGTCAACAACAAATGTGATATTCATGAAACAAATCAGGTGACTTTCCGTGCGCCACCCTGTAGTTCGAGATTCCCTCGTGATGAGTGGGTTGAGTCGGGCACTGCTCTTTCTCCATCCCGCCTGCCCGCTAGCTCACGGGCGCGTAGCAGAGCAGCCCCCGACCCGCGGACGCGGAAATGACGGGCCGTGACGTCACGCTTGCATTCCACGTGTTATTGCGGCGCCGCGGTGGGGAGCTGTCCACTCCAGATATACGGCGACGACGGCGGACAATAAGTGGCGTCGCTATTGCCACATTCCGCTCCAAAAGCTGGCGACATATTGTGGCGGCTCGACGCGCCCTATTCTGTTACGACATTATTATTGTTATTGTTTTCAATTACGTGTTTGCTGCATTGCACTGATAACAGGGCCGGATTTGAAGATCCAGAAAGTTAAAAAAAAAAAAAGAAAAGAATTGGACATGTACAATTAGGAGGTGGCAACCAAAGTTTGAATTTCGGGGCCACTGATTACATATACAGTGAAGCACCGCAAAATGCATCGCCGTATTTGCTTCTTGACTCAGTGGGACAAGTGACTGCGAGCTGCCTTGTTAGTGGTTCGTGAGCATACGCCCACGGTCTTGTTTCCGGAAGTTTGCAGCTTTACGACGCATGACCTGAAAGAGCTGCATGTGGCGGATGCCTATAATTGAAGTTCAGTTACTCACAGCTACACACTACACTATAATTGAAGTTCAGCTACTACATTACGTTAACGGATATTTGGAAACTGCTACCAGTGAAATTTACACCCAACCTGATATCTTTGAAATTTGCACCCTCTTTACCTGGAATCTACCTGCTCACCAGGTCACAGTTCATCTACCCCTCTAGTCCTCGCTCGACCGCCGCTTCCAACTGCAGTGGGGTACTGCGCGGCCCTGACCAAGCAACCTAAACGCCACCATTCCAATGACCTACGTAAATAAAATGTTCTACTGCCGGAAGAAATGCAACAGCGCCACCGATCGTCTATGTAACGCTCTATGATATTCCATCTTATAAATGCTTAAGACATTGGATCTACTTTTTTTAACATTTATATCATACTTTTTCTTCTTTTACGATACACATCTATATTTACATCCACATCTATGTGACTGTTGTACAGTTCACACCTAAGTGCCAGGCAGAGAGTTCATCGAACCATTTCCACACTATTTCTTTTCCGTTCCACTCTCGAACATTGTGTGGAAATACGAACACCTACGTCTTACCGTAGGGACTCTGATTTCTCTTATTGTATTACGATGATCATTTCTCACTATGTACGAGGGCGTCAACAAAACATTTTCGCAGTCGGAGGACAAAGTTGCATACGGAAATTTCCTGTAAAGATCTCGACACAGCGAAGAACGTCTTTCTTCCAGTGACTGCCATCCTAACTCGCGTATTCGCCGTAATATAACACCAGCTTCCCTTCTTTGCACTTTTTCCGTGTCCTCCGTGAAGCCTCCCTGATAAGGAACCCACATCGCACAGCAATACTCTAGCAGACGACAGACTAGCGTAGTATAGGAAGTTTCTTTCGTAGAATTATTGCATCTTCTGTTCTGCCAATAAAAGGCACTCTTTGGTTTGCCTTCCCCACAAGGTTATCATTGTGATCGTTCCAATTAAAATTGTTCGTAACTCTTGCGCCTACATACTTCTTTACCTATTTACCGTAAGGCTAGCATCACATCACACAAACAAACATTTTTTCTTTAACAATACATGTACAGATATATAGCACACAGAAAAGAAAGTCATGAGTATCATTTGATCAATGTTACAGTATTTACAAAGTACAGAAAGTCACAGGCTTATGTCCTACTGCTGAACGTACACTATTGATGCCTTTCTTGCTAACAGGAAGTCCTCCGCCAGGAAAGGATCGAGCATTTGTACATTGATTCGGGATTCCTTCCACTATTTGTCCCTATTCTATTGAGTGCAGCCATGCTCTTCAAACTCCAGTGACCTTCTCGAGATGCACCTCTACGAGGTGCCTAGTTATTAAATTGATCTGACAGCTTTTGAATTTGCGTGATTCTTCGTGGACCGAAATTTAACTTGTTCCTTTTAGTATTCTTGTTGACGACTGCGCACTTTTCTTTATTTAGGGCCACAATTGGCATGTTTCGTCTAAATCATCCTGCAATCGGTTTTGATATTCTGATGAGTTTACTAGACGATAAATGACAGTGTGATTTACAAAAAAATCACTTACATGGATTAGGAACAGCAGCGGGCTTTGCGGAACGCCAGGAATCACTTCTGTTTTATTCCATCACTCTCCGTCAGTTACTGCGAACTATGATCTTTCTGACAAGAAATCACGGATCCAGCCGCGCAACTGAGACGATACTCTATAGCCATGCAATTACTTGGGACTTGCTTGTGAGGAATGGTGTCAAAAGCATTCTGGAAAGCTAGAAATATGCAATCAGTCTGAGATCCCCTGTCGATAGCACTCATTACTTCATGAGAATAAAAAGCTAGAAGTGTTTCGCAAGAGCGGTTATATTGAACCCGTGTATCAGTGGTTCGTTTTCTTGGTGGTAATTCATAATGTTCGAAGGCAGTATAGTTATTTTCCAAAAAAATGTTCAAATGTGTGTGAAATCTTATGGGACTTAACTGCTAAGGTCATCAGTCCCTAAGGTTACACGCTACTTAACCTAAATCATCCTAAGGACAAACACACACACCCATTCCCGAGGGAGGACTCGAACCTCCGCCGGGACCAGCCGCACAGTCCATGACTGCAGCGCCATAAACCGCTCGGCTAATCCCGCGCGGCTTTATTTTCCAAAATCCTACTGCAAATCGACGACTTTGAATGGGTCAATGGATTACTCTTGTTTCCTTTCTTGAGTACTGATGTGACCTCTGGAATTTGAACCCAACTGGTATGCTCCTGGCGAAGTCGTGCTGTTAGCAAAGGCACTCCGGTCGGTCGTCTGCTGCCAGAGCCAGTTAACGCCACATTTCGCCCACTGTCCTAACGAATACGTTCCACGTACATCCCACTTCGATTTCTGCGCTTATCTCACGCAGTGTTGCTTGTCTATTACCACTGATAACTCTACGCAAACTCCACTGCTCTCGGTCGTTAATTGAAGGCTGTCGGCCACTGCGTTGACCATGGCGATAGACAATGGCGGAAATGCGGTATTCTCAGCACACTCCTGTCAGCGTGGATCTTGAACTACTGAATTCTGTAACGACTTCCGAAATGGAACGTCCCATGCTTGTAGCACCAACTACCATTCGGCGTTAAAAGTCTGCTAACTCCCACAGTGCGATCATAGCCCGGTCAGAAATCTTTTCACATGAATCACTTCAGTAGAAATGACAGCGCCTCCAATGCACTTCCCTTCTACACCTTGTGTACGCGGTATTACTGCCCTCTGTATATATGTATATCGATATCCCACAACTTCCTCATCTCTGTGTATTTCAGTAGTAAAATTAATAAGATATTTTCGTTTTTCATCTCATTCGGCTCTTCCATGTGTAAGTAGGCTGTTTAGGTTTTTATGTTGGTAACGCCATGTAGCGCTGTGTATGAAAATCACTGGCTGTGCTGTGTGCAGTCTGCGGCTGGTTGACATTGTTGGAATATTCGCTATTGTAGTGTTGGGCAGTAGGATGTGAGCAGCGCGTAGCGTTGCGCAGTTGGAGGTGAGCCGCCAGCAGTGGTGGATGTGGGGAGAGACATGGCGGAGTTTTGAGAGCGGATGATCTGGACGTGTGTCCATCAGAGACAATAAATTTGTAAGACTGGATGTCATGGACTGATATATATATTATGACTTTTGAACGCTATTAAGGTAAATACATTGTATGTTATCTATCAAAATCTTTCATTTGCTAAGTATGCCTATCAGTAGTTAGTGCCTTCAGTAGTTAGAATCTTTTATTTACTGGCAGTATTGGCGCTCGCTGTATTGCACTAGTTCGAATGACGAACATTTTTGTGAGGTAAGTGATTCATGAAAGGTATAGTTTATTGTTAGTCATGGCCATTCTTTTGTAGGGATTATTGAAAGTCAGACTGCGTTGCGCTAAAAATATTGTGAGTTAGTTTATTGATGATCAGAATAAGTAAAGAGAGAAATGTCTGAGCCCGTTCACATTTGCTCAGCTATTTGAAAGTCAAGTAACGTAAGGGGTTTGCCAGCATAGTAATTCATAAATTTTTCCAAGGGGAGGTTGCACATGTTCTTGAGAGCTGGCCAATGGTTTCTATTCAGAGCTCAAGTTAATACTGAGTAGTCGCATGAATGTAGCGTGTTTTACTCTGCAGGTCCGCTCCGCTCAAATGTGAGGAAGAGTGGAGGAGGCCAGAGGGAGTGCAAGTGCGGCCCATCCGACTGCAGGGGGGGCAGAGAGGTTTTTATGTGGCTTTTACGACCCCAGCACGGCAGGAGCAGAGAATGCCAGTTAGTTACAAATGACGCGCCTTTTGTCGTCAATAGCTTGTCGTTTGACCACACTGATTTTGTAAGACTAAATCTGACTGAACATTGTGACTTAAACGGAGTTTAACAGCTGAAAAACAGAAGAAAAAGAGAGTCTTTGTGACAACTAACGTTTGGTGCATTATAGTCACTTTTAAATATTCCATGAGTTACCATCTTCTATAACTGAGTGACTGGAAAAAATATTTTCAGCAGATGCTTAGAAAGCATGATTATTCTAGAGTATTTAGCCTGGACACAACTAGAGACACATGTCATACGGAATTATATCGACTACAGTGATATGAGGCTTAAGAAGAGTCCAAGCATTACCACTGCTATGGTGAACGGTCGGCAAAGCGTTGACAGAGGCGGGTAACAGCGATGACACGATCGTAAGGAAGACTTGGTGCATCCAACAGGTGTCTACACGAGTTGGCAGTGGAAAACTTTTGAAAGCAGCAGCGGCTAACGATATATCTTGATGTCTTTAAGAGTCCAACAGAACAGTTTGTGCCAACAAGTGTTCAATACGCCAAGGAAGTAGAACTTTTACATAGGCAGATCATCTGTTAAGGAATACATTTAGAATGGTTGAGGCTTTCGTGATCACTTGCTGAAATACTCCCAGTTAGGTTTTGTCACTGGATTTTCGATCGACGTTTGAAATAGGCCTTGGAGAAACATGTCGTGGTGCAACTTCGCTGAAAACCAAGTTCAGGCAGTAGACAAGAGATGCCATAATAATGGGTTCACAAAATCCTTTTTTTTTTTTTGTTTCTATTTTTGTTTTTCAGTCATCAGTTTTCTGACTGATTTGATGCTGCCCGCCATGAATTCCTTTGTAGAACTTGTACATTGGCCTGTCTCAAGCGATTACGATGGTCTCTCTGGGGCTGCAGGAAAACTAAGTGTATGCTACCCGTATGAACTCAGAAGAGAACTTAGTTGCAAGAATTCTTGCAGCTGCCGCACACGTACAGAACGCATTTTCCTTCGAACAAAAGATGCCTTGCTGTGTCGATTCCAGCTCTGTGCAGAAGTTCATGGTTCATGGTTCTCCATTTGAGAAATTTCTTAGCACTGATCAGAACAATAAAGAATTAGAAGATATTTTCGTGTTATCAGTCAGTATTCTGACTAGGTTGATGCGGCCGCCACGAATTCCACTCCTGTGTCAACCCTTTCACTTCAGAGTAGCACTTGCAACGTACATCCTAAATTATTTATTGCATGCATCCCTATTTCTGTCTTTCTCTACAGTTTTTACCCTCTACACCTCCATACTGTACCACTGAAGTTATTCCCTGATGTCTTAACAGATGTCCTATCACCTTCTCCCTTCTTCTTGTTAGTGCTTTTCATGTATTCCTTTCCTCGCCAGTTCTGCGCAGAACCTCTTAATTCCTCCTCTTATCAGTCAACCTAATTTTCAACATTCTTCTGTAGCACCACATCTCTAACTATTAGATTGTCTTCTGTTTCGGTTTTCCTAGTCCATATTTTACTATCACACAGTGCTGCGCTCCAAACGTATATTCCCAGAAATCTCTTCCTCAAACCTATGTTTGGTACTAGTAGACTTCTCTTGGCCAGGAATGCTCTTTTCGTGAATGCTAGCCTGCTATGTCCATCCATCAAGGGATATTTTTCTGTCACTTTTGTCACGTCTCTCTCTGTTCTCATTCTGCTACTTTCATTACTTTTGTCTTTCTGCGATTTACCGTCAATCCATATTCTGTACTTATTAGATTATTCATTCCATTCAGCAGATCCTAATGCTAAAGCCATGTCATTAGCGCATCTTATCATAGATATCCTTTCGCCTTGAATTTTAACCTTGCTATTGAACCTTTCTCTCATTTCCCTCATTACTTCTTCGATGAACAGATTGAACAGTAGGGGTGAAAGACTACATCACTGCCCTACACCCATTTTAGTCTGAGCACTTCCTTCTTGGTCTTCCACTCTTGTTTGTTCCACTTGTCTCTTGTAAATGTAGCATATTACCTCTCTCACTATAGCGTACCCCTGTTTTGCTCAGAATTTCGAACATCTTTCTCCATTTGACATTGTCGAACGCTTTTTCGACGTCGACAAATCCTATGAACATCTCTCGATTTTCCTTTAGTATTGCTTCCATTATCAACCTCTAACAATACCACCACTTGCAAAGTAGATTAGAAATCAGATTAATAATGTTGCTCACGCAGCATATGTTCGCTTTATCAGGCAACAACAAAGTTATTGACTGTGGATGGTATCGTCAGAATGGAAATAATGAAGTTACTGTAAAAAAGTCATTAATTTTGACACTTATCTTGAATGGATTCCCACCTAGATTTCGTCGAAGTTGTTATGGCTCACCTTGTTGATTCTAGGGTGATTCCACTTTGACTTCTAGAAGGTCCAGATCTGTATTTTAACAATATTTGAAGACGTGACAAATGCGTTTTTTAGGTGATTCTTAATGATCAAACAATCCCAGATCGGAACAATAGTATGGGAGAAATAATTTTTGACTTGGTGTTCACGATCCACATTTTTATTAAACTTCTTGTAAATTCACATATACTTCTTCTTAATTGTCACATCATCAAGAAAACAGTATTATGTCAATCTGTGGGGCGGCAGCTGGAATTTATTGTTATATAGATAAGTAGAATTTTATGTAGAAAAGATGCATTTCCCGGCCGATTAACCATATGTGTGGTGGCGGGTGGAATTAATTGTTATAAAAATGTTCCTATTATTTATGCAGTCTTTTGCCATTCTCAACACTGGCTCTCTAACTACAATATTGGCAACCAGAAAGTGATTAGCAAAACGTGAAGCCTGTAATTAGAATTCCTAGTGCCAACTTCATCTGAGAAATACACTTATAGCTACAGCTTTTAGCTCTGAGGAATTAGGAGATTGTCTGGGATTCATAATCAAAAAACGATTCTCTAAAATGTTCACTATATTCTGAAAGTCACAGACCAAAAAGAATCCACACAATCCAACTACCAGAGCAGTTCAGAGTCTAATGCGCTGATGCAACTATAACTGTTCTAATTAAATGTTTAAGTGAATGCTCGCCATAATTTGATTATAATGTTCATCAAACGCCACGCTAAATAATGGTAGAATGTCTGTCCCGCAGCGGCACGTGAAAATACGACATACGCAAACTGAAGATAGATCATTAAAGTCATCCCAGAATTAACACTTCACTCGAAAACGATTTCATGGTTACGCGTATCCCGAGTAACTTATTACGGCATCCGAGGCTGTTTATAGAAATGATACCGACGCGACGCGACTCCCGGCACAGGTGGTGTGCTATTCAGCGTCTGGAGAGAACTGGGGCCTTCTTCTCTGGCGCAGCGTTCTTATATACACTCCTGGAAATTGAAATAAGAACACCGTGAATTCATTGTCCCAGGAAGGGGAAACTTTATTGACACACGCCTGGGGTCAGATACATCACATGATCACACTGACAGAACCACAGGCACATAGACACAGGCAACAGAGCATGCACAATGTCGGCACTAGTACAGTGTATATCCACCTTTCGCAGCAATGCAGGCTGCTATTCTCCCATGGAGACGATCGTAGAGATGCTGGATGTAGTCCTGTGGAACGGCTTGCCATGTCATTTCCACCTGGCGCCTCAGTTGGACCAGCGTTCGTGCTGGACGTGCAGACCGCGTGAGACGACGCTTCATCCAGTCCCAAACATGCTCAATGGGGGACAGATCCGGAGATCTTGCTGGCCAGGGTAGTTGACTTACACCTTCTAGAGCACGCTGGGTGGCACGGGATACACGCGGACGTGCATTGTCCTGTTGGAACAGCAAGTTCCCTTGCCGGTCTAGGAATGGTAGAACGATGGGTTCGATGACGGTTTGGATGTACCGTGCACTATTCAGTGTCCCCTCGACGATCACCAGTGGTGTACGGCCAGTGTAGGAGATCGCTCCCCACACCATGATGCCGGGTGTTGGCCCTGTGTGCCTCGGTCGTATGCAGTCCTGATTGTGGCGCTCACCTGCACGGCGCCAAACACGCATACGACCATCATTGGCACCAGGGCAGAAGTGACTCTCATCGCTGAAGACGACACGTCTCCATTCGTCCCTCCATTCACGCCTGTCGCGATGCCACTGGAGGCGGGCTGCACGATGTTGGGGCGTGAGCGGAAGACGGCCTAACGGTGTGCGGGACCGTAGCCCAGCTTCATGGAGACGGTTGCGAATGGTCCTCGGCGATACCCCAGGAGCAACAGTGTCCCTAATTTGCTGGGAAGTGGCGGTGCGGTCCCCTACGGCACTGCGTAGGATCCTACGGTCTTGGCGTGCATACGTGCGTCGCTGCGGTCCGGTCCCAGGTCGACGGGCACGTGCACCTTCCGCCGACCACTGGCGACAACATCGATGTACTGTGGAGACCTCACGCCCCACGTGTTGAGCAATTCGGCGGTACGTCCACCCGGCCTCCCGCATGCCCACTATACGCCCTCGCTCAAAGTCCGTCAACTGCACATACTGTTCACGTCCACGCTGTCGCGGCATGCTACCAGTGTTAAAGACTGCGATGGAGCTCCGTATGCCACGGCAAACTGGCTGACACTGACGGCGGCGGTGCACAAATGCTGCGCAGCTAGCGCCATTCGACGGCCAACACCGCGGTTCCTGGTGTGTCCGCTGTGCCGTGTGTGTGATCATTGCTTGTACAGCCCTCTCGCAGTGTCCGGAGCAAGTATGGTGGGTCTGACACACCGGTGTCAATGTGTTCTTTTTTCCATTTCCGGGTGTGTATAAAGCCGCGGTGCGGACGGCTAAGGGAACGCCTCATCAAAATTGCTCTCCCGACTAGCCGCTGAGCTGGTAATGCACCACTTTAAGTTATCGAGTAAATCATTGCTTCCTTTGCTGATGGCCGATGAAGCTCACAATTTAAATGTGCAATCAGCACACAGGTAAGTAATCATAATAAAAGTTTGACGTGGGTAAGTCAAATATTTTGGGCGAGAGAATTAATTTAATTACACTACACGCAGTAGACGAGCTCTGAACTTGCCCTTTGGAGATACGCTATCGCTATAGTTTTACAGTTATTCAATTGAAACTTCTCACATCTTTATGATTATAGCGTATCTCCCTTCTACTTAAATTTAAACATCATAGCCTTATTTATTCGCCTACTTAATCTATCTTGCTTCCTTAATATTAAGACAAAAACCAGAAAATCATGAATTTCAACTAAAATTTTAATTTGTGAGATCCAGAATAGTGTTTCTACTAAATTATTATGAAAAAGGAATCCAAATATAAATTTTTAAGTTTCTAGCTCTTTTCTGTTGCGCCAATGATTTTTACAGAAAAACGTCTAAATTTCGAAAATGGTTAAAGTTATTGAACTGACATTCAACACATATTGATTTAGTATTACTCCTGACATGCTAGAAACGTTTCATGTTACTTACTTGATTTTTAAAGTATTTCGCAACATTTATGACGTCAGAGCTAGTTACAGCGGACTGGCTGGCACACAATGGAGAGACTGATGTGAATTTTATACGGCGTGAGTAGGCTGCTTCCCTACAAATCTTCATATATTAATTTCCACTTTAACCAAACACGAGACTTGACTTCTTTTACAAAGCGAAATAACAACTTAACTTCTGCAAAGTGAAACAAAGACTGCTCTGTGCGCATTCGCGCCAAAACGGTTACAAGTGAGTCAAAGATTATGACAATCTCACAGAAATGAATACACACAAGAACCGTATCACTGTAACATATCGATACATCGGAGTACCTATACATTAATAAAACCAAATGTGAATATTGTCACAAAAATATGTCTGTTACTTCGCAGAAAAGTAATACGATATTACTGGTATCGAGAACTGGGGTTGGAGTGCCGTAATGGTCAAGTAAATAAAGAACCATTACAAACCGCAATGCCAGAACCGCCTCTCTGATGCCTTTATGTTTCCTAAAGCCAAAGTGGTCGTCATCTAACACATTCTCAAGTTTCTTTTCTATTCTTCTGTATATTATTCTTGTCAGCGACTTGGATGCATGAATTGCTAAGCTGATTGTGCGATAACTCTCACAGTTGTCAGCTCTTGTTCTCTTCGAAATTGTTTTGATGATATTTTTCCGGAAATCAGATGGTATGTTGCCAGTCACAGTCATACATTTTTCACACGAACGTGAATAGTCGTTTTAATGCCAATCCCCTCAACGATTTTAGATATTTTGATGGATATCGGTCCCCTCTCCCTTATTTGATACTAAGTCTTCCAAAGCTCTTTTAAATTCTGATTCTAATAATGGATGCCCTATCTCTTCTGTATTGACTCCTCTTTCTTCTTCTATCACATCAGACAAATCTTCCGCCTCATAGAGGCCTTCATTATACTCTTTCCATCTATACGCACTGCTTTTAATTTCACAGAAAATTGTTTTGACTTTTCCATTCGCTGAGTAAGCCCTTCCGACAGTCATTCCTTGTTCGATTTCTGCACATTGTGCATTTCGTCTTTGCTTCCCTGCGCTTCCTATTTCTTTCACTCTTAGACGACTTGTAATTCTGTATTCCTTAATTTCCCTGAACATTTTTTACTTCCTTCTCTCATCGATCAGCTGAAGTATTTATTCTGTTGCCCACCGTTTCCTCGCAGTTACGTTCTTTCTACCTCCGTTTTTCTTTCCAATTTCTGTGATAGCCTTTTTTAGAGACATCCATGTCTCTTCAACTGAACTGCCTACTGAGCTGTTCATTTCAGAAGTATCTATAGCCTTAGAGCTTACATCTCCATTTCTTTGCACTTCTGTATCTCACTGCTTAGCGTACTGATTGTTCCTAACTTAACTCTTAAAGTTCAGCCTACTCTTCAGTACTATCAGATTAGGCTCTGAGTCTATATCTGGTTCTAGCATACGCCTTACAATGAAGTATTTGATTTCTGAATCTCTGTTCGACCATGATGTAATATGAATGAAGTATTCCGGTGTCTCCCGTCCTTTACCAAGTATACTTCATCCTCTGTGATTCTTCAACAGGGTATTCGCTATCACTAGCTGAAATTTATTACAGAGGTCAATCAGTCTATCTCCTCTCCCATTCTTAGTACGTAGACCACATTCTCCCGTACTCCTTTCTTCTATCCCCTCTTCTACAACTGCATTCCAGTCCCCCATGACTATTGGATTTTCATTTCCCTTTACGTTCTGAATTACCTGTTCAATATCCTCATATACTTTCTTCAGCTTGCATGCACTGGAACTATTGTTGTCGGTGTTGTTTTGCTGTTGATTCTAATAAGAACAAATCCATCACCAAATTGGTAAAACATTCTCTGTCCTACCTTCCTATTCGTAACGACTCCTACTCCCGTTATATCATTTTCTGTTGCAGTTGATATTACCCTATACTCATCTCATCAGAAATCCTTAACTTCTTTCCATTTCACCTCGATGAAAGCCACAGTATCTATATTGAACGTTTGCACTTCTCTTTACAGATTTTCTAGTTTCTTTAACACGTTCAAACTTCTGACATTTCACACCCCGACTTTCGTTGGTTATTCATTTTTTTCTTATGCCATCTCTCCCTTGGCAGCCCCTCCCTGAGATTCGAATGGGGAATATTCCGGAATATTTTGCCAATGAATCGTGACACTTTTTTAGTTACTGGTAGTATGTCCTGTGGATACACAATATGTATCTTTAATGCCATTGCCTTTTGCATCCTCATTCCGTTGATCATTGCTGATTCTTCCGCCTTTTTGGAAAGTTTACTTCCCGAAGGGCGAGTGTGAGTCCTGAACCTCTGTCCACTCCTCTGGCCTCTTTGATAAGGCCGTTAGGAGAATGAAGGTGCCGGAAATCTTCGGCCGTCAATGGTGGTGATTTTTATTCCAAACTTAAGCGACGGTGGGGTTCGGACCCGGGTGCTAGACCACATGTACTATCTCCTATTAAATAAAAAGGGCTTTATACATTTGATGATCTTCTTGACATAATAAAACTGAGCATTTGTAAGATTGGGCACCTTCAGTTCCAAAAGATTTCGTAGGAAACGGTTTTACTGCTGTTCTTCGAAGAAACTGCAGGCGTATAGCAAGTGCTTTATACCTGTTTCCTCATTCTTCTGACAGTCACTGAGAGGGTTATCCTTGACACCTGTCCTATTTGAGTAGAAATGGATTAAATTATTGGTGCTAAGGTATTTATCGACTTCCTGCTCGCTTGTTATATTCGAAACCTGGGGGAGCTCCAAATTTTTGGCTGGATTGCAGCGTAGTAATGATATTTACGACAAATTAAATTACCCCAATCCCTTGCCAGCGTCTGTAACATGAAATCGTAGGATGGTAGACTGGCGTTCATTCCGTGCCTGAAACACAGGCATCCTACGCCATCTGGTTGATATTTTCATTTTAAACCAATGGTGCGCGAGCTGTGGCTCATACAAAGGAGACTATGTCTTCCTTTATTTTTTAACGATTCCCAGATTAATTTTTAGTATTTGAACATTCATTTCAGTGTGCCAGTTTCGGTCTTGTGAATATTGCGGTACGCTTTTTTAGTCTGATTCTATAAGCAGGTTTCTGGGGTCCCGCATAAGACCAAATTTTGGAGCCTCTCGAATCGCTGTCGCTTCCGTGGTAAATATTGAACAGTGCGGGAGCAGACGAAATTGCTTGGAATATTTATGCTTGGGGACAAGAAACGCACAATCTGCTGCCGAGAGGTCTTGGTGTCGACAGCCATCGATATACACATGAACGAAGTAAGGCCAATATAGATGCGTGAAGTACTGAATCCTGAACTGACTGTGCCGAAGCAAATTTACATAAAACTGTAATGGTGAGTAAAAAGGTCTTATATTTGATTTCTGAGTGAAATTCCAAATGGACTATGTAGCCATCAAGCCCTCAATAATAAACGACATTTAGCAACCTAGCCATAATCCGCGAAGACAAATAAGAACAATCCAAAGCTATTTAGGTCGAGAGTCGCAAGAAAATCATAACATTTATCAAGTTTATAAGGGAAAAAAGCGTGTCTCTTACGTTAACACGGTCCCTCCGCTTAGCTACTATCTCCAACGATTTGTTTCCAGGCTCTTCCTGCCTGCTTCGTGCATACACACTAAGCATGCACTTGCCTACAAAGAACGAAATACCTGCTCACAACTTCATGCACGCGCACTTGAAAGCACTTGAAAATGCATGAAAGTTTAATAAACTAGAATAAATGCTTTTTTGATCACAATGGACCATTAACTTCCGACATTTAAAGCCAATAATACTACGAAACCTCACATCCGCTCCAGATACCCCTCGATTCGCGTCATACAAGTCGGTGTGCAGCCGACTGAATTGCAGATGTGTGAGCTACACACCACTACCGAAAGAATTTAAACATTCAGGCTTTCCAGCCAGTCGCACCTTATCAGTGGTGTCAGGATTGGACTGGATTGATTTGGGGGAAGAGACCAAACAGCGAAGTCATCGGTCTCTTCGGATTAGGGAAGGAAGTCGGCCGTGCCCTGTGAAAGGAACCATCCGGGCATTTGCCTGAAGCGATTTAGTTCCATCACGGAAAACCTAAATCAGGATGGCCGCCGGCCGGAGTGGCCGAGCGGTTCTAGGCGCTACAGTCTGGAACCGCGCGACCACTACGGTCGCAGGTTCGAATCCTGCCTCGTGCATGGATGTGTGTGATGTCCGTAGGTTAGTTAGGTTTGAGTAGTTCTAAGTTCTAGAGGACTGATGACCTCAGATGTTGAGTCCCATAGTGCTCAGAGCCATTTGAACCATTTTCAGGATGGCCGGACTAGTGTCAGGCAGAAGATTCCAATTCTGAGATTCGTACATGAAATAGCTTTTATGGCTGGGTGTCCGCAAACCTGGTGAAAGGAATAAACAAAATACTTAAGACGGAATACGCGTTAAGGATAAATAGCAAAGACGAAGGTAAAGTTTTTAGTAAAAAGGAGAATATCGACATTCTTAATCAAGACAGAAATGGAAATTAAGTCGAAATAGTCAGTGGAAGCAGCAGCATCTCTGAAGACGTCCAGCGCAGGTCTAAACAAAACACCATGCATGCAGGTCCGAAATAATACCGCATCGTTCCTCTTAACGACACAGGCACTGCAATATCCCATTTATCCGCTGATACCAGGCAGTGACTTTCAATTCAAATGTCCTCCCCTGTACGAGAATTGTGTATGAGTACATGGTGACGACAAGCGGAAATTTCTGTCTGCTTGCGTGTCAGGCAACCGCTGGCGTAATGCGGGAAATATGAGTTCGTGTCCCGGTCCAGCACAAATTTTCATTGTCGTCATTCCCTTATACAACTCATGGTTGTTCTTATCCACAACGGCGAATACGTTTCACGTAGTTACAACATAGTCGTAGGAAAACTCACAGTGTACCAAGAAAAGTTTATTATTCCAGTTACGGATCACAGTATTTTAAACCAAATAATAAATTTAGGTCACTGATGGCGCTTCAGGACGTGAGTACAAACAATATTTCAATCACATCGAGCCATTTTATGTAAATTTGGTACACGCAAAAAGCAATAACTCAAAAGGGCTTTGCGTTTTATATAAAAGTGTAACTGTCAAACACGAACTATTAGAACAGGCACGTTGGCTCAATGCAACGTCTCGGCGTATTGTAATACGGCACGTTAGCCTCTATTACTTGTGAAAAGGGCACCATCTACCGTATACAGTGTAACACATTGTGACGAATACATAAGTGAAGTCATGTCACGGCAGTAATGTAAGTTGCATGTAACGGTAGTGTAGATAGGGCTGCTTCAACCCTGAGGGTTATGTTTATCCCAAGAAGGGGAAAAAAATGTTTCTCTCTCTTGTTAGAAGCAACAGCCTAAATAAAACTAACAAACAAAACGTTACTCATGAACGCGTTAGTACTACGACTTTCCGCTAGGTATCAACAATGTGTTTAGCACGGAAAGAGCTTTTTCTTTTTTTTTTTTTTCGTACACTGATCACCAGAGGCTCTGTTCTGTCACGTCTGTCGCAATTAAAAATGATTATTATGTTCACTCCTCGTTCTGTCATTCATACACGCACCATCAAAGGATACGGGCAGACGAAAAGTACTTCCTTTTTCAAAATTTCTTATCTTTTAGAGCCATATACAGTTTATGTATATAGAGGGTAGTCTATTGTTCGTGACCGGGCCAAATATCTCAGGAAATAAGCGTTAAACGAAAAAACTACAAAGAACGAAACTTGTCTAGCTTGAAGGGGAAAACCAGATGGGCTATGGTTGGCCCGCTAGATGTGCTGCTATAGGTCAAACGGATATCAACTGCGTTTTTTAAAGTAGGAACCCCCATTTTCTTATTACATATTCGTGTACTACATAAAGAAATAAGAATGTTTGATTGGACCACTTCCTTCGCTTTGCGACAGATGGCGCTGTAATTGTCACAAACGTATAAGTACGTGGTATCACGTAGCATTCCGCCAGTGCGGACGCTATTTGCTTCGTGATACATTACCCGCGTTAAAATGGACCGTTTACCAATTGCGGTAAAGGTCGATATGGTATTGATGTATGGCTATTGTGATCAAAATGCCCAACGGGCGTGTGCTATGTATACTGCTCGGTATCCTGGACGACATTATCCAAGTGTCCGGACCGTTCCCCGGATAGTCACGTTATTTGAGGAAACAAGAGGTGTTCAGCCACATGTGAAACGTCAACCACGAGCTACAACAAATGATGATGCCCAAGTAGGTGTTTTAACTGCTGTCGCGGCTAATCCGAACATCAGTAGCAGACAAATTGCGCGAGAACCGGGAATCTCAAAAAAGTCTGTGTTGAGAACGCTACATCAACATCGATTCCACCCATACCATATTTCTATGCACGAGGAATTGCATGGCGACGACTTTGAACGTCGTGCACAGTTCTGCCACTGGGCACGAGAGAAATTACGGGACGATGACAGATTTTCTGCACGCGTTCTATTTAGCGACGAAGCGTCATTCACCAACAGCGGTAACTTAAACCGGCATAATATGCACTATTGGGCCACGGAAAATCCACGATGGCTGCGACAAGTGGAACATTAGCGACCTTCGCGGGTTAATGTATGGTGTGGCATTATGGGAGGAAGGACAATTGACCCCCATTTTATCGATGGCAATCTATATGGTGCAATGTATGCCGATTTCCTACGTAATGTTCTACCTATGTTACTACAAGATGTTTCACTGCATGACAGAATGGCGATGTACTTCCAACATGATGGATAGCCGGCACATAGCTCGCGTGGGGTTGAAGCGGTATTGAATAACATATTTCGTGACAGGTGGATTGGTCGTCGAAGCACCATACCATGGCCCGCACGTTCACCGAATCTGACGTCCCCGGATTTCTTTCTGTGGGGAAAGTTGAAGGATATTTGCTATCGTGATCCACCGACAACGCCTGACAACACGCGTCAGCGCATTGTCAATGCACGTGCGAACATTACGGAAGGCGAACTACTCGCTGTTGAGAGGAATGTCGTTACACGTATTTCCAAATGCATTGAGACTGACGGACATAATTTTGAGCATTTATTGCATTAATGTGGTATTTACAGGTAATCACGCTGTAACAGCATACGTTCTCAGAGGTGATAAGTTCACAAAGGTACATGTATCACATTGGAACAACCGAAATAAAATGTTCAAAAGTACCTACGTTCTGTATTTTAATTTAAAAAACCTACCTGTTACCACGTGTTCGTCTAAAATTGTGAGCCATATGTTTGTGACTATTACAGCGCCGGCGATCACAATGCGAAAAAATTCATATTTCTTTACGTACTACACGAATATGTGCAAAAATGGGGATTCCTATTTAAAAAAAAAAAAAAAAAAAAAACGCAGTTGATATCCGTTTGACCTAGGGCAGCGCCATTTAGCGGGCCAACCATAGTGCCATCTGGTTTCCCCCTTCAAGCTAGACAAGTTTCATTCTTTGTAGTTGTTTCGTTTGATGCTTATTTCGTGAGGTATTTGGCCTAGTAACTATCAGTGGACCACCCTATATTTATACGAAGTGAACTATACCGATTGTCTCTCCTATGAGTCGTCAGGTGCATTTTATTTTGTGTTTTAGCATATCTTGGGAATTTCTCTTTTGCAACGTGTAGCTGGAGTCAGCCCATTTTGCTCATCACATCTTTCTTACGATGCCCAACGTAGACATAAAGCATCGCTTTGTTTCCTAATACAAACTAAATGATTTTTAATGTGAAATTGTACGTGGCCATTTGATAGCGCTGTCCCAAATTAGTCTACTGCGTATCCTGCTCCCGTTAACAGGAACAGTAAAACATGAAGAATAATCTGGTACTCCAGCAACGACAGACTAGCGCTTCTGCATGGCGGTGGTAGTCAGCGCGGGCCGGAGCGCTGCTGTAACTGCTGGGGTTTTGTTTGTTTATTCTTTGTGCTCTACTGCTCCTGTTAATAGATGGCGATAAAACGAATATCGCACTACACTAATTTCGGACCAGTCTATCGATTGGACACTTAAAATTTCGCTTTAAAAATCAGTGTGTCTGTAACGGGAAACAAACCAAAGTTTCCCGTTGACACTAGACGTCATGTGAAAGACGTGGTGACTACGATTTCTTTGAGTTCAATCCAGCTACACGCAGAAAAAGAAAAGCTGCAAATATTTGCCGAAACATGTCCATGTGGTCACAGTGATGGCAATACGTTGTAGAGTATACACTCTGAAGTACGCAGTTCACGACAACTAGTATCATATGGGTTCTACGATACATGGGTCAAGGAATGAAAGTACTCTTGTGGCTTAGAGAGGATCTAAAGAGGGCGTAAGTACGAGGGTAATCCCAAAGGTAAGGTCTCCTATTTTTTTATAACTACATAGACCTGTTTATTTCTACAATGATTTACATCAATTTACAGCTTGAACATTTAACAATTTTTCGACATAATCGCCATTTCTGTCGCTGCATTTTTGTAGACGCTGTGGAAGTTTTTGTATGGCCATGTCATACCAGCTCGCCGCCATGCTGTTCATAAAGTTATGAACCTCTTCTTTCACCTCGTCGTCGGAGCTGAATCGCTTTCCGGCCAGATGTTCTCTTAACCTAGGCAACAGGTGATAGTCATCGGGCGCCACGTCGGGACTGTAGGGTGGGTGGGTGGTTATATTCCACTGAAACTGTTGCAGGAGAGCAACGGTTTGCCGAGCGATGTGTGGGCAGGCGTTGTCATGGAGAATGTGTACGCCCTTGCTCAACATTCCTCTTCTCGGGCTCTGAATTGCCCGTTTGAGATTTTTCAGAGTCTCACAGCACCTGCCATCGTTAATTGTGGTCCCAGCTATTCAGCTTCGACGACGAGGTGAAAGAAGAGGTTCATAACTTTCTGAACAGAATGGCGGCGAGCTGGTATGACATGGGCATACAAAAATTCCCACAGCGTCTACAAAAATGCATCAACAGAAATGGTGATTATGTCGAAAAATAGCTAAATGTTCAATCTGTAAACTGATGCAAACCATTGTAGAAATAAACAGGTCTATGTACTTATAAAAAATAGGAGACCTTACTTTTGGACCGGCCGAAGTGGCCGAGCGGTTCTATGCGCTACAGTGTGGAACAGCGCAACCGCTACGGTCGCAGGTTCGAATCCTGCCTCGGGCATGGATGTGTGTGATGTCCTTAGGTTAGTTAGGTTTGAGTAGTTCTAAGTTCTAGGGGACTGATGACCTCAGACGGTAAGTGCCATAGTGCTCAGAGCCATTTGAACCTTACTTTTGGGATTACTCTCGTATGGCGACGAAAACAGCCGTCTGAAATAAGATTCTTTGATGATAAAGCTGTAGTGGATCGTTTTCTTTATTTATATTATCAGCCGCTGTCCGACGTCCGCGAGGACAATGGACTTCTACAAGCGGAGCGTAATCTGCGACGAGAGGCGGCCTCCGCGGTACTCGCTGCGGCGTATGTCATCCACAGTGGATGCCTCATACAGTATGTGACAAAAAGTATCCAAACATGCACACGTAATGCGGAATTGACCACTACACGTTTCCAGAGATGGACTCACCAGAATAAAAATGGAGATGGGGTGTACTGTGTTATCGGAAGCGAAGCAGTTGTAACAAACTGGATGAGCTCTGTAACCTCAATGGGTTCGAATGTGGAATACTCTCTGGATGTCACATGACTAACAGATCCATTAGGGGTATTTCAACTCTTCTAAAGCTGCGTTTGTCTACTGTTGATGATGGAAGCGGAAACAGTAACAACTACAGCTACACAAAGACCAGGAAGACCTCTTGTACACTTATGTTCAGAAACGGAACTCCTTGAAAGACTAGGGTTAGGATGTTCGTATTCACAGGACGTATACGTTGGTATGTTCTGCGGAAATGATTAACATCTCAGTCACCTCGGTTCAGCATGGCCCTGTTGTCTAGTAGCCACATGGTCCGCCATGGGTCCTGATAACTTGCCCATGCATGATGGCATCCATGTGAATAAGGCGCGAATGGCGTCCTGTGGTATAGCCAACCGTCCTGTGACACCAAGAAGACACGTGCTCCTGCAGCAACATGTGGCCGCGCACTGTCTTGCTGAAAAGTGGCGTCTGGGGTGTTGTGCAGAAAGGGTATGGCTACGGGTCGTTGGATGTCGTTCACGCATGTTGAAAGGCTACAGTACCGCCCGACATTGAAAATAGGTACAACATTTTTCGTTATTCTTGTCAGTACAACATATTTTTTGTAAAAATAACTCAATTTCAATTAATACAGCGAAGCCGGATACTAGTGTGGGAAAGAATGACAATTTATTTATTTAATTGATCACATGTGCACTCCCACAAAATAAATCCCTACATCCAGTTTGGTGAGATCTGTGAAATGAATGAATGTATGGTCGTCTGCTAACCGCAGATAGTGAATGTGAATATATGATCATCTTTGAGACGATCCTTTGGCCACCTTTGGTGGAACCAAAGAGATGAAACTTACCGGAGCTTTGAGCGCCTGAAATGTGGCTGACCAATACGGTAGCATGGTCTTCCCCCACCTCGACAGAGGTGCGAGATGACCTGAAGAACGACCATGTTTCAGCACTCTGCCGCTGGATCTAGTGTTGGTAAGACCTGTCTTAGGCATGCTCCGTAAGGACAAAAGAGGGGAGACATGGAATGCATGTGAAATACTTAAGAGTGGTTTAGAATAATAATTTCTCTATTTCAGGAACTTTTGTGGGGAGAATTAAATGTCAGGCAGGTAATACTAATGGGATCGTAGTAATCTTCGGAAGTGACCAACGGTCACATTGAAACCACGTGTAGCAATAAGTTGAAATACTTCCGAGTGCTTAAGTTAAGGTGAATTACTAGCGTGTGTACTATAAGTTGGAAATATTTAAGAAATGGCGTGTGCAGGACTTGAAATTAGAGACGAGTACTTCCACGTGGTGAGTACTGTGTGAGTCTCAATCTGTGTATGAGACAAAGGATAAAGAGATGTACTCGTCCGTGGTATCAGTTGAGGACTCGCGTGTGTGATGAATATGTTCTTAATATTACTTTGCATGTTATGTTCCCGTGTGACGCTTGATTCAAACTATAATACTCTGAGAGAGAAGCAAGGTGAGTCAGCCGTCTATCCAGCAACGCCACTTGGCTTGCATTGCACAGGAAGACGTGCATATATCGTCCAGAGTTCGTGGTAGGAAAGAAAAGTTACGGAGTGGGGCAGTGTCGTGTGGAACTGGGATGAATACTAATTGAAGTGGGAAAGCTGAAAGTGATGTGATTATAATGTTGCGACTATTCCTTATGTTGTATTCCATGTTGCAGTGTGGTGTATGTCATGCAATTTTAGTATGTGTGGTTTGCATGGGAGAGTAGCAAGGTAGTTTCAGAGGTAGTGGGTTATGCATGTTCCTTTTGTACCGCTCGGTCTGGAGGAAAGTTTCGTGACGGTGGTTGTGAGAGTCGAAGTGTGAGATATAGCAAAAGATCCACCATCCTATCCAGAAAGCGCACTGTAGCGTTAAAGAATTACGAGACCATAAGATAGAGAATCACCAATATAAAGCCATGCCCTCTGGGCGGAATTTCTCATGTGTTACTGTTGTAGGTTATAGAGTTTGTGTGTTTAGGTTACAGAATTTATCGGAATAAATAAGATAGTGAAAAGAAAAAGATTGGTGGCCTTTTCCTTCGAATTGTATGTTGCCATGATATACAGAATTTATAATGTGTGCGCCATTCATATTCAGTACGATGGCCACGTGTTGATCAAAGCCGTTAAATAAAAAAGAAAATGTGGTATTGCCAGTGCGTAGTGAACAGTCAGAGTTGTGTAAATTACTAACAGTCAGATGAGCGTTTCCGTTGCGTAATATCCTAGCAGGAGGATAACTTTTAACTTAATTGTGAGTACTAGAGTTCATATTACTTGATAAATAAAAAATGAATCCACTCGCTTGGCAGACCACTCATCTTGCAGGCCTGACTGCTTGATGCCACAGTATGAGCAAGGCATGTGGGTGCCTCTCAATGTCACACTGGTAACAGTACCTTGGACACGCACCAACAGTGATTTACGGTTGTATCCAAAAGCACCCCACAGAATAATGCCTTGAGTTGGCGCTATATGTCTTTTGCCTATGCAGTCAGTGTGATGCCGCTACCTCTTGCCTGCGGCGAACCAAAATGCGGCCAGTATTTTCAAACAAACAGAACCTGGATTCGATTGATAACACTGCCTGATGACATTCGTGTCCCCAGTGATGTCGTTCAATACACCACTGCCGTGTAGCATGTTTCTGGATATTCATCAAAGGTAGGCGGAGAAGTGGACGACGCGCACGTAACCCAAGCCGTAATAAACGGCGACGGATTGTCACCCCCTTATAGTGCACAATGTGTCACACTTTTCCACTGATGCACCAGAGCCAAGGATGATGCAGTGCCATTCGCATGAGGCGTGTCGATTTTCTCGGGGGATGGTCTGCTTGGTGTGGTCAGACCCATCTCGTCGTGTTCAACGGCCTTCGGTGAACCATTCTGCACACGCCCGTTGCACTGTTGAAACACTTTGTCCAACAGTAAGGGAACGGCAGTTTCCATGATGGGTGCATGATAATATCTCATGCCAATAATGTGCCCTCATGCAAACTCACTGACGGTATGGTTCGTGCACATGTCTTCGAAGCATACTGCACATCTGCTCAAGTCACATTTATCCATTACCATCGGTTTAAAGCGACAACAGCAGACGAATACATTTTACGGGTAGGAGGTGTTGCACTGCGATGTCGATGTCGACCGACATGGGTCAAATGCTAATCATTTCTGCAGAACATTCTAATGTATATGTGCTGTGAATATGAACGTCCTATCTTTAGTCGTTAAAGTTGTTCTGTTTTTTCTGTACATGGGTGTAGTAACGAAATGGAGCTTCAAAGATTGCGGAGGATGTCTGTGAAAAAGGGCAAAAAATCAGAAGAAGAAGTCACAGGTGACCTCTTAAGTGCTACCGAAAGCTTAAGCAGCACAATGGCTGCGTGTAGGGAGTTAAAAGGTTCAAATGTTTCAAATGGCTCTGAGCACCTTGGGACTCAACATCTGAGGTCAGTCCCCTAGAACTTAGAACTACTGAAACCTAACTAACCTAAGGACATCACACACATCCATGCCCGAGGCAGGATTCGAACCTGCGTCCGTAGCAGTCGCGCGGTTCAACATTGAAGCGCCTAGAACCGCTCGGCCACACCGGCCGTAGGAGTTAAAAGGAATGGGGTACACAGGTCAAGCACTCCCCATATGCGGCGCACTTCTGTAGTCATTGCTAAGCATCGTTTGAGGTGGTGTAACGAGCGACGTCAATGCACAACGGATAACTGGAAACAAGCGATCTGGAGTGATGAATCACGCTTTACCCTGCTGCAATCCGCTAGAAATGTCTGGGTTTGGTGAATGTCTGGAGAACGTTACCTGCCATCATTTGCAATGGCGACAATGAAGTACAGACGATGTGGTGTTATGGTGTGATGTACTTTTTGGTGATTAGGGGGTGACTACGAAAAGCTAAATGCGGTACGACACGAATATATATCTACATCATATTCCTCAGAAACCTAAAGATGTGTAGTACCACTAACTGATACTGTTTTCCATTCGCGAATGGAGTGTGGGAAGAATGACTGTCGGTAAGCCTCTGCATCAGCTCTAATTTCTTCAGTTTTCTCGTCCTAGTCGTTTCGCGTGGTGTTTGTGGGAGGAAGTAGTACGTCATCCGACTCTTCACGGAAAGTTCTCTCTCGAAATATCAATAGCAAACCTCTCCGTGATGCACAACATCTCTCTTGTAATACTGAGAACATCTGTAACGCTCTCGCTCCGGTAAACGATCCCGTGACGAAACGCGCCACTTTTAGTTGGATCTTCCCTAGCTCTTCTATCAGTCCACATGGTAAGGATTCCTGATTGAGAGATACTCCTAGATACTTTACGATGGATACTATTTTAGGAGTTCGTCATCAATAGTGCAACTGTGTAATAGTGGGTTTCTTTTCTTATGTATGCACAGTACCTTGTATAGCAGCGATTCTGCTTGGCATGGATTCTGCAGGTCCTTCATATGTCTCCAGAAGTATGTGGCACCAGATGACTACTCACAGGTTTTTGGATTCCCGCAAATTACGGGACGTGGTTTGTGGACACGCTGCTGACGCCCGATATGGGTTTAAGAGGGTACATATTAGTGACATTTGCTGGCTGAGACATCTATGTGTGTTCACGATCAGTCTCCTCAAACTTCTGGAGCACAATTCCGACCTTGTATCGCGGAGAGATGTCCCGCTGGAAGATGTAATCGCTATCACAGAAGACTACAGCCATGGAAGGATAAAGGTGGTCCGCAATAACGTTTACGTAGTTCGCTGCTGTCGTGGTGTCTTCGAGTACTACCATAGGTCCCACAGAAGCCCAACTCAGTGTACCTCATAGTATAATTCTGCTCTCACCAGCCTACACGCGTGGCGCGGTGCACGTTTAATGCAAACATTCGCCTGGATGACGGCATGTAAGGACCCAAACATCGACCACGTGTGACAAGAAATGCGATTTATTCGACAGACGACACGGTTCTATTGATCCACGGTGATAACTCAGTGATGCTGTGACCACTGCAATAGTAACTGATGTTAGGTCAACAAGGGAACCCGTCGGTGTCGTGTGATGTGGATCCCATGTTGAACGACGACCTTTGGACGGTGTGCCGCGAAACGCTGGTGCCCGCACCAGAATTGTACTCTGTCGTGAGATCTGCCACAGACCCATGCCTATCCTGGACTAGACAGCACGAGATCCTCCGACTATTACGTTTTGTGATGAGACGTGGTCGTCCAATACTATATGACTTACTCGTTATTTCACCACCGTCAACCACTGTCCGTAGCTGCTCACAACAGCAGTACGCAAACAGCCGACCTGCTTGGCTGTTCCAGAGATCCTCGTTTCCAGCCGCAGCGCCACAACATTGTGCCCTTGGTCAAAATCGCTTGTATCAGTAGATTTCCCAATTTGCAACACGTATCTTCGTTATAATGACTGCCCATTCGTCTTTCTTCCGCTTACATTCTTCCCTTACTGCATCACGTTCCCTCAGCACCATCAGAAGGCATTCAGCCTCGAGGTAACCAGTGGCCTTATGTTGTGGTTCAACAGTGTATCTACAACTTTTATTCCCGCGTAACACTGTTGGTTCCCGATGTTCCCTCTAAGTGGTATGTGCGAGTATGTTGTTCCAACATTCATCATGGATACATAACGGTGCAGAGACTGTGCAGTGTTGTTTACGATTTCATGAACCAGATCCGCTACCACAGCTGAGATATCATTTAGGACTAAATATCGCAAGTTGCCACTTCAAAGAAAAACTGTTGATACAATCATTTCTATAAATTTGGCTTTGTACCACAGAGGATGCCGGGTCAGGTTCGACTAGCAGTCTCTCACACAGCAATTGAACAAGTTCGGCAGTCTTACATTCGTCGTCCGGGTAAATCAAAGAGACGTGCCAGCTTTGAATTGTACACGCCTTGTGCTACAGTGTGGAAGGTACTACGGAAACCCCTATTATTCAAACACTACGGACTGGTGTTGTGGAACTTTTACAAGCTTTATTAGCAAGTGACAAAGAAAAGCGATCTCAGTTTTATGCAGAAATATTTAACAAAGCATTGAGTCAAGATGATTTTCGTAATAAAATTGTGTTCAGTGGCCACCTTCCACATCTGCGGTGAAGTGAATCTTCATAATGTTCACCGAGCGAGATAGCACAGTGGCTAGCGCACTGGACTCGCATTCGGGAGGACGACGGCTCAATCCCGCGTCCGGCCATCCTGATTCAGGTTTCCGTGATTTCCCTAAATCGCTTCAGGCAAATGCCGGGATGGTTCCCTTGACAGAGCACGGCCGACTTCCTTCCCCATCCTTCCCTAATCCAATGAGACCGATGACCTCGCTGTTTGGTTCAAATGGCTCTGAGCACTATGGGACTTAACTTCTGAGGTCATCAGTCGCCTAGAACTTAGAACTAATTAAACCTAACTAACCTAAGGACATCACACTCATCCATGCCCGAGGTAGGACTCGAACCTGCGACCGTAGTGGTCGCTCGGTTCCAGACTGTAGCGCCTCGCTGTTTGGTCTCTTCCCCCAAATCAGTTCAGTCCAATCATAATGTTTGGATATGGGCTCAGAAGAAACCACATTACCTAACAGAACATATACGGGACTGGCCCAGGGCAAATGTTTTTTGCACTGTGAGCTGTAACAAGATTTAAGGTCCTTCCTTTTTTTTGCCGAGTAAACTGTGACTGACAAGTCGTACCTGGACTTGCTCGAACTTCATCTAATGCCTGAATTACAACAGGATACAGGCATGAATTTATTTTCCAGCAATATGGCGCGCCACTACTTTATCATCATTAATTTGTTGCGTATCTCCAAGTTGAATTGGACCTGGAGGAAGAATATCCTGGCCAACAAGATTGTCTGATTTAACTCCAGTGGAGTTCTTCGTATGGATTTACGCTGAAGACAATGTGTATGTTCCTCCACTTCCGGCAAACGTCGACAAGTTGTGACAACGGATAACACAAACAATTGCCACCATACATCAAGAGTTGCATCACAGGTTTTGGCAGGAAATCGATTACAAATGGGACATTTGCAGTGTTACAAAAGGGAGCCATGTCGATCATTTGTAAATAAAACTTGAAGATATACTGCATTCAGTGGTGCGTCAGACATTTATGTAAGTTATTCACCTTTTTCACAGATAAAGACTACTTTTGTATAAGTAATTAATGAACACCCTGTATTTTGCCTTTGGTTCGAACGAAATTAATCCCGTATTTCCGAAGCCAACGAAAACGTAACGCCGGCCAGCTACGGGCTACGTACGGGTGATCGGCTCGCGCCTCGACCTCACGCGCCATGTAAGCCGGGCAGTTTTGCGAAGAGCGGCCGGCAGTAACTCTCTGGAGCCGCTGGCGTCGCCTCCGCCCACGCGGATTAATTCCGCGCCCGGCGCTCCGCTCCGCTCTTCCAGATGTATGCAGATTGGCGCCGCAGCTGCCATGCAAATCTTGTGGCCGCAAACAACGAAGGGGCCGCCCCGGCCTCTTGCGGGGCTCTCCCTGGGCCCGCCTCCGCACCCCTACCCTCCCCCCACCCTCACCACGCCGCCTATTGTTTAATTAGAGAAAGCGCCGGTCTAATTAAAAACAAAGAGGGACGCCCCCGCCACCCAGATTTATACGACGCCGAGTTCGACGCCCGACAGCGCGACCGAGTCAGTGGGCGGGGCCTAGCACGTGACGTCACCGCACAGTGCTCAAACCCACTCCCCCCACCCTCTTCCCATCCCATCCTTCGCTCTTCTGCCGGAACACACACACACTCATCTGTCTCCGCCAGCACGCGTTCATTACCGCTTTTCCCCGGCTTCCTTTTTTTTATTTTTTTTATTTGCGTTGCTCTTTTCCTGCGCTGACACTCAAAGTTAGAGGATGTGCGTTGCGGACGAAACGGCGCTTCTGGATGCAATCTGTCTTCAGGCAGAAATCGAATTTGTCGGATCTTCCTTTAGCCCTCTGTGGCGAGAAATTACTTCGCTGTGTGTGCCTCGAATTAAAACGAAAGCATCCCAAAACAAGCTGGCTCTTTTCCGACTAGATCACGTTTCCACTGTATCCTTTTTCCACGCCACAAGAAAAGAGCACTCTGCTCCATTACTTACTTACGCAAATAAGAATTTGGTATCGCGAATATACTGCATGTCGCTTGAAAGCTTTATAAGACGTGGCGGTCATGTTTTTCACTTATACTAATAGTCTCGACTTAAACATAAAACATTTATTTCATCTCTTTCTTGCATGTTTCGGTATTTCGCCATTGTCAAATGAAGGGACCACTTACTCCACTCTTACGAAGCATACGTTTGCACTTATGTTTCGCAAGGGTAAGTTTTGACATGATACTTGGTATCAACAGAGGTCTGTTCCTTTGGCAATGGTGAAATTCCGAAACGCGTAAGGAAGAAATGACAAATATGTTTTAGTCAAGAAGAGACATTCATTATAAATTCGATATCAGTTTCATAAATATTGTACTTATTAGTTCTCCACGCTCTCGAATCTATCCTAACTCGCCTATGTTCACGACCACGACTCTTGGACGTCGTTCGTCTAAGAGAGCCTGTAAATCAACACAAAGTTTTCTGCGTCAGTTAACAAGTAAACGGCAGTACGGGGGGATGAGGATCTCTATTGGGTGGCAGATGTACACTACTGGCCATTACAATTGCTACACCAAGAAGAAATGCAGATAATAAACGGGTATTCATTGGACAAATATATTATACTAAAACTGACATGTGATTACATTTTCACGCAGTTTGGGTGCATAGATCCTGAGAAATCAGTACCCAGAACAACCACCTCTGGCCGTAATAACGGCGTTGATACGCCTGGGCATTGAGTCAAACAGAGCTTGGATGGCGTGTACAGGTACAGCTGCCCATGCAGCTTCAACACGATACCACAGTTCATCAAGAGTAGTGACTGGCGTATTGTGACGAACCAGCTGCTCGGCCACCATTGAACAGGAGTTTTCAATTGGTAAGAGATCTGGAGAATGTGCTGGCCGGGGCAGCAGTCGAACATTTTCTATATCCAGAAAGACCCGTACGGGACCTGCAACATGCGTTCGTGCATTATCCTACTGAAATGTAGGGTTTCGCAAGGATTGGATGAAGGGTAGAGTCACGGGTCGTAACACATCTTAAATGTAACGTCCACCGTTCAAAGTGCCGTCAATGCGAACAAGAGGTGACCGAGACGTATAACCAATGGCACCCCATACCATCATGCCAGGAGATACGCCAGTATGGCGATGACGAATGCACTCTTCCAATGTGCGTTCACCGCGATATCTCCAAACACGGATGCAACCATCATGATGCTGTAAACAGAACCTGGATTCATCTGCAAAAATGACGTTTTGCCATTCGTGCACCCAGGTTCGTCGTTGAGTACACCATCGCAGTCGCTCCTGTCTGTGATGCAGCGTCAAGGGTAACCGCAGCCATTGTCTCCGAGCTGATAGTCCATGCTGCTGAAAACGTCGTCGAACTGTTCGTGCAGGTGGTTGTTGTCTTGCAAACGTCCCCATCTGTTGACCCAGGGATCGAGACGTGGCTGCATGATCCATTACAGCCATGCGGATAAGATGCCTGTCATCTCGACTGCTAGTGATACGAGGCCGTTGGGACCCAGCACGGCGTTCCGTATTACCATCCTGAACCCACCGATTCCATATTCTGCTAACAGTCATTGGATGTCGACCAACGCGAGCAGCAATGTCGCGATACGATAAACCGCAATCGCGATAGGCTACAATCCGACCTATATCAAAGTCGGAAACGTGATGGTACGCATTTATCCTTCTTACACGAGGCATCACAACCACCTTTCACCAGGCAACGCCGGTTAACTGCTGTTTGTGTATGAGCATCTCATATCTGCACGTTGTTGGTGTCGCCACCGGCCTCAACCTTGTGTGAATGACCTGAAAAGTTAATCATTTGCATTTCACAGCATCTTCTTCCTGTCGATTAAATTTCGCGTCTGTAGCACGTCGTCTTTGTGGTGTAGCCATTTTAATGGCCAGTAGTGTAGTTCCCATGTCAGAACACCTTCGTGCTACAGTTATATTGATTGGAATGCCGGAGAGAATACGTACGTTTGCAGGACCTGGAAGTTATGAGTGCATGAATGGGTAATTCATCCACAACAGCTTAGGTTTGAAAGTAGACCATCGTTTGTTTTAAATCTGAAGATGGCATAATTCGGCTGATACAAGTCATAACAGTTAAATAAAACATTATATGGACTGTTTTGCTGGTATTCTTGCATTACGTTTGTTGCGTTTTTTCCTATTTGTGCCAATTGCTGATTATGAAATGCTCCATCAGGTTAAAAGAGACGTAATGCACAAATGAATATGGCTTTTATAACTGATATTAAGTAAAAACAACTACTTGCATGTTAGGAAGTATAGAAGAGGTTATAGGAGGAAAAGGATATCGTTAAGATGATTCGATTTCGTGCCTCATCTTTGACATATCCAAGCTTTTTCTACGACTGGGATAACAGTCTGCCGTAGTCCCATTGTAAAAGGAACTTTAAACCTGAATGATCCTTCCTTCTTTTTCAAAAACGCCAACTGTCTTCTGCAAGATTAGAGTTTGTATCTAGATACGTTACCCCCACATCCTCACAGCCTTTGATCAGTTGTATCTCGGGAACCACTAAGAATTTTCCCTTCAAGATGGTCCATACTAAAATCTGTGTTGTATATATGTTTTTTCCTAACACAACTCGCATAAAAAAATCATAGTGTTTATCCGATTTATCGAGGTCCAGAGACACTTGAACGTGTGTTCGATTTTATTATCTCGGAAGCGGAGTAGATAAAGAAACAAGATGCAAAAAACACATAATAACGAGAATTGCTCAAGGCAAAAGAGAGGAGCTTCCTATAAAAAATTAGCTACTAACCCAAAAAAACTTGAAATCGGAAAAGTTTTCTCGTGGCCTACGACAGTAGCAGCCAGTGTGAACGTAGGACAAACATCGAGGCGAAACTATAAGCGCTAGCTGACATATTCTCTAAATGCAAAACAACTCCTCTGGGCCTCATAGGGTACCATTCCCTCATACACTTCCTAGAAATGATTGTCGGTCGCTCGGGTGGAACTGCTGAAGGCAGCGGCAATCTTACACGAAGGATCTGACATGTTACGTCGAGGTTTCCAGCGAAATACTTGTACTAGGCTTGCTCTAAGGACGTGGTTGATATCTCGCCCTCGTGCGAATTCATAGCTCAACATGTTTCCTTATGCCTGGGAACACAGAGCGATGGCCTTCGAGCAGGTGAGCCACTCCAGCTAGCCCCGACCCACCAAACTCCGTACAAGCGACAGTTTTTGTTGTTACGTACACCTTTTTTCGAAACAATGTGTTCACTCGACGTCAGTCATACGAGCTCCGAATCTGTGACAGTCGATCTCAGACCAGTGATGTAGAACTTCGCCTCTCCGCAGTTAGCACTGGTAACAGTATACTTGAATTTTTATGCTGTTCCTCAGCACCGTGTATGTACTTGTTGAATTTGCTGAAGTACAGAAAATATACAACTACTGAAGTACAGCCTTGGTTCCTTCAAATTTCTTTTCTCTGGAAGTCCAAAAATGTTCAAATGTGTGTGAATTTCTAAGGGACCAAACAGCTAAGGTCATCGGTCCCTAGACTTACACACTACTTAAACTATCTTAAACTAACTTACGCTAAAGACAGCACACACACCCATGCCCTAGGGAGGAATTGAATCTCCGACGTGAGGGTCTGAAAGTCTCCATGCTAACCTAGTCGGGTACGGGTGTCCTCACCACAGAAACTTAGGCGCCTCAGTTACCAGCGTTAAACTTGCTGCAAGTAGATGTTGACCGCTCGCAACGCCTGAAGATGAAGCACAGACAGCCCGGTCACAAAACGTTCATAAGAAGCCATGTTTGGACCGTAGCTATTTACTGGTGTGAAGCATGGACCATAACAAAACTGAAACGATTATAGGCCTTACGCGTGTTGTGTGACAGGAGAAAGCTGAAAATCAAATTAATTGCTCAAGTAAAGAATGAAGACGTTTCGAAGTAACTCAAGGAGAGAAACATGTCTAATAAACAACATAATGGATCGAAAAGAAAGATTAGGAGCATGCTGCATGAGCCGTTTTTATGACAACACTTCAGATTTTCTGTAATAAGTGATACGAGGTGATGCTACCCACAAGGGTGAACTCATCAAGGAGCCGTTTAGTTTCTAGAGCTGCCCACAATCTTAGCCTAATTAACGTTCGGTCCTGTGTTTCTACGTTGTTGAGTTCGTTCTGATTTCCTACAAAAAGATTAAAATTTTAAACATCAAAGGAGGCCCATTTCAAATGATAGAGCACAGCAATCAGTCGTCCTTTTCTTGCAGGTTTTATTCGGCAGATCTAGGTTTCGGCTAGTGCCTAGTCTAGAACACGTATTGATATTATAAAATGGTACTATGTAATCTAATGTATAAGCCGTATAGGTTATGCCACGAGTTTTTATGCCATCGCCTGATCACGTACTTCTTGTATTTTTTAGCACTGATAGTGGCTAGGCACTAGCCGAAATCTAGATTTACCAGATAAAACCTGCCACACGGAGCGGCCGCGCGGTTTGTAGCGCCATGTCATGGATTGCGCCGCTCCTCCCGCGGGTGGTTCGAGTCTTCACTCGGGCATGGGTGTGTGTGTTGTTCTTAGCATAAGTTAGTTTAAATTAGTGTAAGTAGTGTGTAAGTCTAGGGACCGATGACGTCAGCACTTTAGTCCCTTAGGAATTCACATACATTTGAACATTAAATAAAACCTGCAAGGAAAGGACGACTGATTGCTGTGCTCTATCATTTGAAAGTCATATCACAGTGGCTGAGTACACCCACGTCCCTAAACTAATTAAAGGAGCTCGTTTAGAGACACAGAAGAGAAGGCCACATAGGCGAACACCACAGCATCGCTCAAAAACTACGCTGTTTAGCAATACACTCTGCGAATGGCGCAGGGATCACGTCCACAGCCTAGTCTTGCTCCCACTGTTCAGTACAGTTGTGTTGCATGTGCGTTCTGCGTGTAAGTGCCAAACGCATTTCTGAGGTTGTGAAGGGTTACCCATTTAAGAAATCTCCAGACCCCAGCCACAACGTCGGTACACTCTCGAAGAGTAATCGGACGGAGAGCAGGAGCACGAATCTGGAAAGACAGAGCGCAGCCGGGCCGCCAGTCATATTAGAGGACCTTGCTATTGTGAAAAGATCGATGGTAATAAAATTCATTTTATTTTTTGTAACTTCTGATCTTGGGAAGCTTACCATCTGCAAAACTTCTCGATGATGTGAAACGGACGAATGTTAAAGAAAGGCCAAGCCGAACGTTAAGCCACATTAACTGCAAGTAGAAAATTAATTCCGAAGGTACTGGCATGTGTCGTACTGCGTTTTGTACCATTCTCGAAACCAGTGAAAAACCCGTCCTTGATGCATTAAACAAGACGCAAGA
This sequence comes from Schistocerca serialis cubense, assembly GCF_023864345.2. Lineage (NCBI taxonomy): Eukaryota > Metazoa > Arthropoda > Insecta > Orthoptera > Acrididae > Schistocerca > Schistocerca serialis. The sequence continues at coordinate 184,381,291 of NC_064646.1, read as the reverse complement.
AGCAGAGACAGTCGAAAAAGATTTGAGGTGAAACCAGAAGTATTAAATAAAGTCCGTTAAGTCGTTGCCTGTTCTCCCAATCCCCTAGAGTCAGGCAAAGAGTCCGTTCAGAGATTATCTTCCTGTCGGTCTCAGAATGATCTCTTCGAATTTTATGTCCAATGGCTAAGCGAATACTATCTAGATTACATGTGTATCCAAGTATCTTTATGGTGAAAGATTCATCAGCAATTTTAATGTGCTATGTGCGATACGTGTAATCAATAAGATAAAATATCCATCGAAAACTTAGGGGTCTGTTGGTAGCAGAGTTCTGAAGAAGGGCCGAGGTTGAGAATACGCAAAAAAATTGTTCTTGATTCACGCGAAGGTTCCGCAGGGTCTCATCCAATCTCTTCCCAACAACCACCGTGACAAAGATGTGTTGGCCTTTAGGTTCGATCTCCACCAGGCATTCCATCTTCCACACCTACTGCCAGGATCCAGCTTTACAAAACAAATCTCAAGGCCTGTAGTTTCGACATATATATCACTAAGAATGGGTTAGGCAAACTTATATTTATGGGACGAAACAGTTGAAAAACTCAGATCTATCACACGGAAAGTTGTTTAACTCATTGTTTGTATAATGCAGATGTTAAGTATAAATAGTTGTGAACTTTTCAGGCAAAGTGTTTTACCCATACTAAAAATTGCAATGTTACTCTGACCAATTTATCATTCGTCTACAATGATAAATTTGAAGACATCAAACATAAATTTTATTTCATGATACTTTTTCATTAACAACTGCTGGACAATCCTGATACCGATGGTGTCAAAAAAGCAGTAGGAGATTTTGCTTTTATTGTAGGCACTCTTCATTGAAAACTGATGAAGGAACACTCGTTTGAAGTAATTCAGCTGACGAAAATTTTCCATATCCTACAGCAATTTAATACAAAATTGGCCGGCCGGAGTGGTCGAGCGGTTCTAGGCGCTACAGTCTGGAACGACGCGACAGCTGCGGTCGCAGGTTCGAATCCAGCCTCGGGCATGGATGTGTGTGATGTCCTTAGGTTAGTTAGGTTTAAGTAGTTCTAAGTTCTAGGGGACTGATGACCTCAGCAGTTAAGTCCCATAGTGCTCAGAGCCATTTGAACCATTTGAACCAATACAAAATTACCACTCCAAAAGTGTAAATTTGCACCAGGGGGAAAGTTTGCAAATAATATGAAGAGGGATCTTACACCTACAGCAGTTACAAAGTGGATCATGCAAAAGAAAAAGAAAAAAGTGACGGGAAGTGGGTGTACTCGTAACCTTCAGAACTTCAAACATCGAAGGAACACTAAAGCCCACAGTACGGCTCGCCTAACCGTCTCTTACCGTCTTACCGGCGAAACAAAGATGTGCAGGTGCGTGTTTCGTAAATCTCGTTGCCGTGGAGCACATTCTTGAAAGAGATAATTCAGAGCAACGGTTCTGTATTTTACGCCAAACGTAATAGTTCACTCCTGAATTCAGCATAACCTTTACCTTCGTAATATTTTCTGTGTTGTTTCTTCCGTATTCATTGAATTTTATATATGGTCAAATTTTTGAATGTAAACAAATAGTGAAACCATACACTGTAACCTAAGGCAGTCTTTATTGGCTTTCCTTGCTGCGACTTCATAAACACGTGATTTACTCGAAACATGTAATTGTTGCGTTCTTCCTTGAGACTTGCAACGTCCCATACACACTTTGCTGTTTAAGGTTACATATTAAGGATCTAGATTAGCACAATGGTACTCCGACAGGATGCTTCACCTAGAAGTGCTTTTTCCTGCTATATTTTGCATCATCGTAATTATATTCATTTACATTCGTCTTATTTCATTAAACTGTAGTTGTCTAAAGTCTAGCATTTCCTAGGAAAAGAGAACCAAAATCAGATGCAACTTTAATGCGCTTCTCCAGAAATGTTGTTCGTATGCTTATTAGTTTCCAATGAAACCGAAGCTCTAATATCAATAATCTACTTAAGAACATTCAGTTAACAACGTGTCCGCAGCTCGTGGTCGTGCGGTAGCGTTCTTGCTTCCCACGCCCGGGTTCCCGGGTTCGGTTCCCGGCGGGGTTAGGGATTTTCTCTGCCTCATGATGACTGGGTGTTGTGTGATGTCCTTAGGTTAGTTGGGTTTAAGTAGTTCTAAGTTCTAGGGGACTGATGACCATAGATGTTAAGTCCCATAGTGCTCAGAGCCATTTGAACCATTTTGAACCAGTTCACAATGTAACAAGAAATTGTGCGATTCCGTCCCTGGATGTGAAAGGCTACGTAACTCCCAACGGCAAACTTTGACACAAAATATGCCGGAAACCAATCAATATCAGCTGGTACCCACACGCCATATCCCGCGATCCTCCGCTCTTCATACGCTGACCGCCCAACCCCACAAACAAGAACTGTAAGACCTACATAACGCCTTCTGACCGAACGGATACCTCAGAGAAATAATGCGCAACGAAATTCAAGATGATGCTAGAGAGCTAGAGCAAGAAAATGAAATAAAGGGTCACTTCCCGGTGACTCATTTACCTTACGTTAAGGATGTAAGTGATCAAGTAGGCAAGGTCTTTCGTGGGGAACACATCAAAGCAATTTTGCGAACCGGTTTCAGGATCGAAAATTTGGTAACTTCCATTAACGGAGCAGTAAAAAGCTTCAAAATTCCAGGTATACGCGAGATACAGTGTGAGAGCAGTGCAGCCTGCTTTGGAAAAATTGAAATACATGTTAGTTCCCGCGTAGCAGAGCGTGAGTGCCATGTCCGATTGCGACAGCACAGCAGATCGGGAATAAGTGGAGCACTATTGTGATTGTGAGTAGGCTATACACACTTAACAACCCACAGAGCAACCAACGGACCAACCAACTTCAATTGCAGCTTACAAATGTACCGACCCACTTCACTCAACGTCCTGTTCCTATCACTATTTCGAGTATTTCGTTTTTCCCGCACACCGATAACTGACAAAAGTCAGCCGAAAGTTGGGACGACAGCGCTACACACGGCACAATTTTTTGATTAAAGTAGTGGTGGAGGTCGAATGGTCAAGACCGAGAAGTGGTTAGCACACTGGACTTGCATTCTGCCATCTTGATTTATGTTTTCCGTGGTTTCCCTAAATCACTTCAGGCAAATTCCGGGATGGTTGCTTTGAAAGGGCGCGGCCGATTTCCTTCCCCATCTTTACCTAATCCGGTCGGACCGATTACCTCGATGTTTGGTCCCCTGCCCCAAATCAACCAACCAACCACACACGAGCGAACGCCCGACATGAGAAGTTGGTCGGTCGGCTGATCAAAGGGCCCACCTACCCACCCACCGACCCCCCCCCCCCCCCCCCCCCACCACCACACACACACATCTCCAATTTGTCTTTCGGCCGGTCGGTCGGTGTGAGCGTAGGGTACATAAAGTTTAGTAAGCCCAAGTACTTGCGAGACAGCCATTGATACGCACACGCACACGGGCAGTTGCAATGCTGAGCATCAAACATCGCTAGGCAAGATGGCTGCAGACTCCTGACGTCCTGTTACTAGCAACCCGATACAAGGGACCGAGTGTGACAGCAGGGCAGCGGCGTCAAGGACACTGCCGGGACAGACTACACACATAGTGCATATGAAACTGCTGCTGCTTTCCGCAACTAACAGTGGGGAAAGGTCGCCCTCAAGAGTCTGTAGACGATTCGTGGTTGACTACCAGCTACCAGAAAGCCGATTACCTTGCGAATAGTCACTCATCTATTCTCTCCTTATCTTAACACCGACCAGAGGCATTTTAGAGTAAATAACAAGTTTGGCATTTTGACGTCGGTAGTATTCTGACACTGTGAGAAAGATAATGTATTGCGACACCCACTCTAAGTTAAATTAGTCTACATCTTGTGGAGGGCCGCTGCAACACGACTGAAACGTTATATACCTTTTTTATTCTGCGAATAGGTCATCTGAGGACCACGTCTTAATTTCTGTTCTTCATTCTTGGACTTTTCTTTATTCCATTTTCTTCCAGTATGCTTTCATCTGTTCACCTTGTTTCTTCTTTCTGTCTTCAGACCATTTTGAACCAGTCCTTTTAGCTACCCTGCCTTGACAATTTCGATACTTTTTCCCGAAAGACTTCCGTTTTTATATTGTTTATTTCTAAACCCCTTTTTACTTTTTACTTCATTGACCCATGTTGTTGTGGACTTCACCCCCCACAAATATTTTAGAATCGTGTTAGTTAATCTGCTATCTAGCATTAGACATAAATGTCCAAAGAAAACATGAGTCTTCTTTCTCTCATTACGTTTGAAATATTTTCCGTTTTTGTATGTTTCGGCATTACTTCGTAATTTCCAACCTGCTGGTGTGTTTTGTGGTCCCAATGTTTTCCTGATAGTTCACCTTTCTAGCACTTCTAATTTATCTAAATAATACTTTAATGACAGGCATTTTTTCTGGCTTCACTACTGTGCTGTGATGCCTGATTTTTGCATTTTTGGATGGGTACTTTTTATTGTAGAGGCATTTGGTGATATCATATGCTCCTGATTTTATGCTAACGTTCCTCTATTGAAGATTTTTACAAAACATTTTTGATGTGTTGGCAAATGTGCCAACACCTTGTAGATAGAGGCGGCCTAAATGCACGCTATCTAACGCAGACGGGCGTGAGTTCTGGAACAGGATAAGTATTAAATGCTAATCAGAAAAGTATGCAGCTCCTCGAATACTTAACTTTTATTCTTTGTTGTATACATCGTTCTTCTTGTTGAGACATTTCATACGATAACTATCAAACTATGTAAGGCTAATGGCGCCTTGCTAGGTCGTAGCCATGGACTTAGCTGAAGGCTATTCTAACTGTCTCTCGGCAAATGAGAGAAAGGCTTCGTCAGTGTAGTCGCTAGCAAAGTCGTCGTACAACTGGGGCGAGTGCTATTCCGTATCTCGAGACCTGCCTTGTGGTGGCGCTCGGTCTGCGATCACACAGGAATCCTTAACGTTTGTAAAATTTTTGTTTTCTGTGCAGAAATTCTTAGGTCAGTTCCGCTGGCTACTTTTTCCAGGAGATTTATTTGTGTTATAGCAGATGCCACATTTTCGGAAAGTATAAAAAAATAATCTGCAAATGCTAGACAGTTGATTTCGATCTTTTTGCTTCCTCTTCCTAACCTTATCGACGAAATGGGTTCAATAAGTGTTTCGTTCCGAGTCCTCACAATTTTCTCTTACACACTATTAAAAAGAATTGGGCATAGGCCGTCATCTTGTCGTACACCTGTTTTAATTTTGAAAGGTTGTGAAATTTCTCCCATAAATTTTACTTTACAGACTGTATCTGTGTTTCACGGATCAGTTTTGCCAGTTGAGACTGTGTACTTGAGCACAGTTTTAGTACACTTTAGTGTAGTAACAATCTATTTTACATTATAATAATGCAGTGTACCCAGAAATATTACAAAGGGATTCAGTTATTCGCGTTTAGAACCTTACTGCTCCTAATTACTGCCTGGCTCCTAGCCAGTGCATTAGCTATTTAACAAAGAGCAGCCAATAGTGACTAATGACAGTTCCGCTGATTACGCACGTCAGTAGTTTTCAAATAGGAATAATTTACTACTGATTTTGAATTTCAAACAGTTTGGATAATTCAGTAGTGCTTAAACGGATATTCCGTTTAGCTATATTGTCATACTAATTCTCTTACGCTCACGTATAGGCGTGTATGATTTGTATGACGACAGGAACGTGTAAGTGAATGTCCCATCTTTTATTATTGATCCACTCTGTGACGGTCCACTGTTAGTTTGATCAATATTTGAAATGATTAGTGTAATATTACTGTTGTGGAAGAACATTGTTGATTAATGCGAAATTAATTTGAAGTGTATTTTGCTCTAACAATCTCAAGTAAAGTATGTTCTCTAATTTTAACGCTTATTGATCTAGGGCTTTCTGTATGGCTACCGTTTAATTAATGGCTTAGGACTGCGGCGCCAACGAGATCTGTAACAAAACGGGCCTCTGCTCTGGACTTTGCATGACCTAAACACTTCCTGTAATGAAGCTGGTCTACAATAGGCCGAGCGTATTACTTGCCACATACAGGTTTAAAATATCGCAACTTGAATTGTATCTCCCGATAAGATCACGCATATTGATACGGTCCATCGTAAAAGAGCGTGGCTCTTTCACAGCCTCATCTCTGAGCACGCAACACCTAATGTCCTTAACGACCACGAAACATTAAACCCATCTCTTCTTTCTTTCGTACATGAAAGTAAAAGCTACCGAGCGGGAAATCGAATGAAGCATTTCGTGTATGATAAGAAGAGACATTGAGAGAAATAAATGGACGAGAAGAAAATAATTGAGTCATTCAACGTTACATGCAATATGGGGCTAAATAAATTCTACACCTAACTTCGCTAGCTTTCCTACCGGGTGTGGTGGATCCGGTACTCAATTTATTTCTTCGCTTCCCTATTCCAGCAGCGCATGATTCGAGGGAGCACCGACTGACGATAAACCAACGTATGACCTGTAATTGCTCTGATTTTCTGGTCGTGGTCATTCTGCGAGAGGAAATAATATGTTTTTGGAACGCACGTTCTCGGAATTTTGAACAATAAATCTCTCCGTTGTATACAACGCCTCTCTAGTAAGCATGCCAATGGAGTTCATTAAGAACCCACTCTGTCATTCTGTCATCCCGTAGCAACATGATGTTCTTCGTTGGATCTTTCTTTCCCTCTCTCTCTCTCTTCTTCTCCCCCTCTACCCCCCCACCCCACCCCCCTCTCACGCTCTCTCTCTCTATCTTCTAAACAGGTGGCCTTTAAAACTATAACACCACGAAGACGCCACACAACAAACAATGATATGAAAATGACTGGCACTTCTGCGTAACCTCACAATGTAGGGAGGAATAGCACCATCCACATTCTGTATACAGGGTCAATATTAATAAAACTGACAGCCTGCAGGGGCAGATTCTTGACTAGAAATGGAGGAAAAAGGGTCCTACGAGCATTTTTCCTGAAACGCATCGTTGCCACAGTAGATGGCGCTGACTAATAACAGTTCCTCTGGCCATGTGCCGGGTGTTCGTGGTGTGCTGCAAGCTGTGTAATTGACGCAGCGTACTCTAAGCCGCAGAACGGTCCGGTATTCTTGTCGGGAACAAACCGAGATGGTGTTTGAGTACGGCCAAGCTTATGGAAACGGTCAAGAGGCAGCAAGACTATACCAAAACAAGTACGCTCACAGACACCACCCACATCACGCAACATTTCATGACCTTTTTGGGCGTCTAAGGGTGTAGGTGACTGGGGCAAAATACCGGGAGCGAACGGCTATTTACGATTTGTACAGAAACTAGATGGCAGTTATAAGAGTCGAGGGACACGAAAGGGAATCAGTGGTTGCGAAGGGAGTGAGACAGGGTTGTAGCCTATCCCCGATGTTATTCAATCTGTATATTGAGCAAGCAGTAAAGGAAACAAGAGAAAATTTCGGAGTAGGTATTAAAATCCATGGAGAAGAAATAAAAACATTGAGGTTCGCCGATGACATTGTAATTCTGTCAGAGACAGCAAAGGACTTGGAAGAGCAGTTGAACGGAATGGACAATGTCTTGAAACGAGGATATAAGATGAACATCAACAAAAGCAAAATGTAGTCTAATTAAGTCGGGTGATGCTCAGGGAATTAGATTAGGAAATGAGACACTTAAAGTAGTAAAGGAGTTTTGCTATTTGGGGAGCAAATGACAAGAAAGGCGTTTCTGAAGAAGAGAAATCTGTTAACATCGAGTACAGATTTAAGCGTCAGGAAGTCGTTCCTGAAAGTATTTGAATGGAATGTAGCCATGTGTGGAAGTGAAACATGGACGATAAATAGTTTGGACAAGAAGAGAATAGAAGCTTTCGAAATGTGGTGCTACAGAAGAATGCTGAAGATTAGATTGGTAGATCACATAACTAAGAAGGAGGTATTGAATAGAATTGGGGAGATGAGAAGTTTGTGGCACAACTTGACTACAAGAAGGGATCGGTTGGTAGGATATGTTCTGAGGCATCAAGGGATCACCAATTTAGTATTTGAGGGCAGCGTGGAGGGTAAAAATCGAAGAGGGAGACCAAGAGAGGAACACACTAAGCAGATTCAGAAGGATGTAGGTTACAGTAGTTACTGGGAGATGAAGAAGCTTGCACAGGATAGAGTAGCATGGAGAGCTGCATCAAACCAGTCTCAGGACTGAAGACCACAACAACAACAACAAGGGATTATGCGTCCTTCCAGACAGACGAACATGGAGGGAGATGGGTGACTGACTGTGCGTACACCAGATCTGGAGGACGAGGATCTACAGGAAACTGAGAGAAACGCCAGTTCAATCTGCAGATCTGGCGTACGCATAGTCCGCCGCCACCCTGCACGTTCGTGTGACTGGAAAAACCCATAATTACATGTACGCCCGGAAAGGGCTTGAGATGTTGTGTGACATTGCTAGTATCTGTGAGGTAGTTGTTTTGGTACAGCCGTGCTGTCTGTCGACCGTTTCTGTCTGCTTGGCCGTACACAAACACCAACTCGGATTCCTCCCGACATGAATACCGTTCCATTCTGCATCCTACTGAACGCTGCGCCAATCACACAGTCTGCAGCACACAAGGAACACACGGCTCCTGGTCCAAAGAACTCGTCATTCGTCAGGGCCACTTACTGTGCCAACGATGCGTTTCCGGACACATGTTCATAGGACCTTTTTTCCTCCATTTCCAGTCAGGAATCCCTGCAGTTTGTCGGTTTTATTAATGTTCACCCTGTATATGAAAAAAGTTTGCAGTGGGTATCTCAGATATCGCACCTGAATTTGGTTGTTTGCGAGATGAACGTCTTATGCTTCATGTAAGACAGAGAAACGTCTTTCAGCACGTGTCTGAATTTGCAAGCGATAGCGATGTAGTTTATCAAGACTGCCGCTTATACTTTCTCGATATTTCTCCTCACACTGGTCAGTGTTCTATGACTTTAATGCGTACGTCGAATCTATGGGTTCAGAAGGGTCATAATAATCAGCACCACGCTGTATCTCAGGTGTCCCCGCCCAACTATTGTTCGAGGGACAGACAGTGCGTTCTGACGTGCAGAAAAGTAAAGCTGCTGGGCTTGTTTCAGAAAGGTAAGTATCCATAAATACAAGTGTTACGAAGTCTGCAGCACCATGAACTGTCAGAAAGGCTACTATTACTGTGGCGTCTCTTCAGACGTTTTCCGCGGATGAATTAAATTTCCCACAGATTCTTCCAATGAATCTCAAGCTGACATCTGCTTTTCCCGCAATTAACGTTATGTGGTCACTCCACTTTGTCGCTCCCTGCGGTTACGGCTGCAGTTCTTGATGTGTCCAGTGATTTATCGTTAACGTATTAACTGGACAATGAGGGACCTCTACCCCTATTTTTGAACAATACGTCGCATTTACTTACGTTCAGTGTAACTGCTAAACCGTGGGCCAACCACTGCTCCCCTTCAGGTTTTACCACATTTCGTAACATTATTCTGGCGTTGCAACATTGATATAGACAAAAGAGTTCTCTGCGATCATTTGGACTCCTTGTAATGATGAATGCTTATAAGAACGTAGTTAAACAACGTCAATGAAGCAGTTGGAGAAGCTTGAATGCGTGAAAGTTCGTGATATGTGGAGATTGTTGGATGAGATTCAACTGACCATAGTGAAAAACTGTCCCATCAGTAGCACGGGATGAAGCTTCCTCGTCGGCTATCTCTTATTCATGTTATTGTATCACAACACTACTATTGTTCAATAAGTGAGGGTGATAATTAAACTATTGGTCTTCATGTGGATTACATCTAGCTTTCTGAGCTCACAGATTATGCTCTTAGTCGAAGTCTGCCCACAAAATGGGAAGGAACCAAAGTCTGTCGTCGACAGTGCACCGTCATGTCCGGCTAAGCTTTTTATTTTTTCAAGTAAATGCAAAATAACTGACAGCGGAGCCGGCGTAACTTCGTAACAGCTCTGTTCATGGCGGCAGTCAATATCAGAATAAAGTAAAGCTTCGTCCAAACGGCGCGGAGGAAACGCTTCGTAGTGAATGTTGTGGACAATTCTTCTCGAGATCACTCACATGCAGCTGAGAGATACACGAGAGAGATATTGTCAGGACTGATTATTCATGGGGTAAGAAATCACTGTGCATAATCAACACTGCCATAGTTTTTCTATGAGTACAGCAAGTGGGGGCATTATTCCGCGGTAGCTACACTCGTTCTGCCAGATTTTCAGGGAATATTTTTACTAGTAAGATACTAGGTAAGCAGTATTTTGTTAATTCTGGTTGATCAGATCATTTTATGAATACTTCTGGAGTTTTTATTAATTTGTCACGTATGTCAATACAGTCTTTCACCGCTCCAATTGAAGGGAATGAAGATTAGTGTTTAACGTCTCGTCGAGGTCTTAGAGACAAAGCAAAAGCTCGCATTACTGTCGGACGGGGAAGGAAATAGTCTGTGCCGTTTCAAAGGAACTATCGTAGCGTTTGCCTGAAGTGATTTAGGAAAACCACGGGAAACGTAATTAAGAATGACCGGGCGGGAGTTTGAACCGTTGTCCTCCCGAATGAGAGTCCAGTATGGTAACCTCTGCGCCACGCTGCTGGGTTCGACTTGAAGGGGACTGCTAACCCGCAAGATCATCATTTGAAGTTATTGCAGCATGAATGTTAGTTGTATTTAGACATAAGACCGCAACCACAATAACGCTAATCTGAAATCTGTTTATACAGCAAAAATATTTTTCTAGGTGTACAAATAATACTGCTTCTTATGAAAATATGGTGCCTCGAAAAAACAACAGATAATGTGAGCAGACTAACCCTTGTGAAATTGAGATTTGGTAGAACTGTCTTCCACCAACCCCTTCAATTTGTTAAATTATTAACTTATTTGTTTCCTATTTAAATTAAGTCATTTGAAGGAATCAGGGATAAAATACAGAGAGAGAAAAGTTATCTACAACTTATACTGAATGTTACAAGAGTAAAACGACAGAAAAAGGTTGCAGTAGTTGAATACGAAGTAAGACTGGTTTGTAAACAATACCAGACGTCTTTTAGTCTCTACATTGAGCAAGCAGTAAAGGAAACCGAGGAGAAATCTGGGACGGGAATAAAGGTTCAGGGAATTCTGTCACAAAGGATAGTGGACATGAAAGGGCAGCTAATAGGAATTGATAGTGTCTTGAAAAGATGTTATACAATGACCACCAACGAAAGTAAAACAATGTTAATGAGGTGTAGTAGAATTAAATCTGGATATTATGGGGGAAGTGTATCAAGAAATGAGATACTAGATGTAGTCGATCAGTTTTGCTGTTTGGAAAGCAGAATGACTGATGATGGCCGTATTAGAGAGGATATAAAATTCCGACAGGCAAGAAGAGTGGTTCTGAAAAAGAGAAATTTATTAAAACTGTTTGTAAATTTAAATGTTCGGGAAGTGTTTGCTAAAGGTATTTGTCTGCACTGTGAAATGAAACGTGCGCCATAAACAGTTCATGCAAGAAGCGAATATTGCAGGTTAGATGGGTGCACTGGATAACTGATGAAGACTCACAAAATCGAATTTGGGAGAAAAGAAGCACATGACAGAAGTTTACTCAATAAGTAATTTGTCAATTCGACACATCCTACGGCATTAAGGAATCGTCAGTTCGGTAATGGAGTGCAGTGTGGAGGGTAAATGTTGTAGAGGGAGACCAAAGCTTGACTACTGTAGGCAGGTTGAAACGAATGTAGGTTGCAATAGCTCCACAGAGATGAAGAGGCTTGCACAGGATAGACTAAAGTCAAATGCTTTACTAATATGTCCGTCGGACTGAAGACCATAATAATGTTGATCCGACACCATCCTACGGCTTTTTCTGTCTTTTTCTAATCTTTTCAATTATGACTACTTAAGACATATAACATCCTCTATAATTTATTTAGCATTTTTTAATCTTCCTCCTAGACTTTCTCCCCGCCACTCATCCATCGTGGGCCGAACTAAATACTTTTCAAATGATAGCAGACGACTTATTAACCTGCATCTACTTCTCTGTAGATGACTTCGTCGTGCTTTATAAGCCCAATATAATCAAGAGTCAACAGCAAACGGCGTCAATAACCATCTTCGCACTGACACTGCAGGACGCAGATACACACTGGCAAAGGCGCTACAGTCGATGCGATGTAATTAAACATTAGACCATCATGAAAATATAACATCTACTAATGACCGACTTGGAGCGCAGATTTTGAACGAAATTTAACTTTTGGCTTTACCTCACACCACCAGAGGAATGTCGGCTTCTCATTACTGAAGTTTACAGCAGTTTATCGGCCAAATGTAAGTGATTGATATAGGTCCCCTGTTGATTGGTTTTTTGTTTTACACATTTCGCCTTAAGCCATTATCAGAATATGCCTAATACGAAAGGAACATATGATTTTTTTTTTTGTAGCCCACACAGTTTTATACGTATATAAAATAAAATAAAACGAGCAAACCACACAGTATAACGTCAATAATTCCAGCTTACAGCCCTACTGTTCGGCCTGCTAACTATTTAGCGAGACAGCTTGTCTTAAACAAAACAAACTCTGGCCGTTAGGTTTTCTCAGTTCAGTAAGTTAAAGTTCGAATAAAACACCTAAAATTTTAATTTGGAAATTTAAGCATTTCATATAAAATCCTTATAAATTTTTAAAAAATGTACTGTGACTAGTGCGACGATACAATTATAACACTTCTTTGTCGAGTTTTTAGATTTATTTATATAGAATTCGACTGCTCTTAATTTCAGATTTCAGATGTTATGTTCGAAAAGAGTATTCCCCTTTCGCCACCAAACGACTACGGTTTTTGTTACTTATGGCAGCCTGCTGCCTCAGTAAACAGTATTTGTCCATGGTATTATTACGCACTAAAATTTGTGACGAGTGGTGTGTTTTATTTTACACGTCCGTGTTAGTATGTTGGGCATAAAACTACTCTTTTTTTTCTTATTTGGCAGACTCTGATGATGGTTTACCCCACAATATATAAAATTTGCATAATCAACGGACTTAAAAAGCAATCAACGCAGAAAGTTTTAGTAATTTCTGTAATTGTAATAATGGAGACATGCAATGATTTTATGACATTTATTGACAAAATTTAAGTGAACTTACAGCACCACTGGATGCAGAGCTACTTATGCTGTATCTAAATAAATAAAATGGAAGGAAGATCACAGCTTAATTTCCCCTCAAGCGAAAGAACACTAACTCAGATGGATCAAGAATAGAGAAGGGACTCGACAGTTTCCTTTGCAAATGAACGTTCTAGGCACCACCCTTAGTCGATATAGGGAAATCACACGAAATTTTTAATTCGGTTGGCCGTACGGGGCTCCAGCGGGGTTCCTCTTGAAGGTGGTTCCACTCACTAGTTGCGTAACGTAAAAAATCACAGTTGTCGGCACTGCAACGTCACTGACAATAGGAGTGCAATTGTGACCGATTACTTACGTCATGATGTACAATAATTCGTCATTTTATTATTCTTATTACCAGGAAAAGAGGGAGTGCATGCGTATGAGCGACTTACAGCTATGGACGAGTCGGCGTGGCAGTGAGAGGTGAGTTGCATGTTAAAAAGAGCGCGAATACGTTCGCAGGCAGAAATTTTTTGAAACATTTTTAAAGATACTGACGAAGGTATAATGAGGCAGCTGGTACTCCACTTTTCAGTCACAGCTTTTTTGAACAGGAGCATACGAGCCTTTTGCGTACTCTGATAGGAACATTTTTCCCGTGGTTCCCATCCTTTCTCTGTCACAGTAGGGCATGTCACTCATATGAAAGGAACTTTATTGATCAGTAAAATTTTGATAGTTACTTATGTGAAACTGAAATGACGCAGAACTAATGTTACACTTCGGACCGGATTTTACATGCCCAAAAATTAAACATGTCATTTAGTACTACAACATGAGGTTCCCAAAATCCTTCTGATCGTAACGAAGATGCTTTATACCACATTTCTCCGTGCTACGTCTATAAACTACGTTTTCACCTCATATCGGATTTTAAGTCTGTATTTTACAAATAGTGTAGTTTCGAACTTCTGCATCTTGGAAACGGAGAAAGATAGCAAGAAAATTTTCACGACTGTTCGAGACAGGCATCTTAGCGATTGATCATGAAATGTTCAGCCATCTGCTAATCATAGTAGTCTTGGAATGATGGCTCAGTTTAGCTATCCAAAAACATTGGTTCTACATCTACATCCATACTCCGCAAGCCACCTGGCGGTGTGTGGCGGAGGGTACCTTGAGTGCTTCTATCGGTTCTCCCTTCTATACCAGTCTCGCATTGTTCGTGGAAAGAAGGATTGTCGGTATGCTTCTGTGTGGGCTCTAATCTCTCTGATTTTATCCTCATGGTCTCTTCGCGAGATATACGTAGGAGGGAGCAATATACTGCTTGACTCTTCGGTGAAGGTATGTTCTCGAAACTTTAACAAAAGCCCGTACCGAGCTACTGAGCGTCTCTCCTGCAGAGTCTTCCACCGGAGTTTATCTAACATCTCCGTAAAGCTTTCGCGATTACTAAATGATCCTGTAACGAAGCGCGCTACTCTCCGTTGGATTTTCTCTATCTCTTCTATCAACCCTATCTGGTACGGATCCCACACTGCTGAGCAGTATTCAAGCAGTGGGCGAACAAGCGTACTGTAACCTACTTCCTTTGTTTTCGGATTGCATTTCCTTAGGATTCCTCCAATGAATCTCAGTCTGGCATCAACTTTACCAACGATCAACTTTATATGATCATTCCATTTTAAATCACTCCTAATGCCTACTCCCAGAGAATTTATGGAATTAACTGCTTCCAGTTGCTGACCTGCTATTTTGTAGCTAAATGATAAGGGATCTATCTTTCTATGTATTCGCAGCACATTACACATGTCTACATTGAGATTCAATTGCCATTCCCTGCACCATGCGTCAATTCGCTGCAGATCCTCCTGAATTTCAGTACAATTTTCCATGGTTACAACCTCTCGATACACCACAACATCATCTGCAAAAACCCTCAGTGAACTTCCGATGTCATCCACAAGGTCATTTATGTATATTGTGAATAGCAACGGTCCTATGACACTCCCCGGCGGCACACCTGAAATCACTCTTACTTCGGAAGACTTCTCTCCATTGAGAATGACATGCTGCGTTCTGTTATCTAGGAACTCTTCAATCCAATCACACAATTGGTCTGATAGTCGATATGCTCTTACTTTGTTCATTAAACTACTGTGGGAAACTGTATCGAACGCCTTGCGGAAGTCAAGAAACACGGCATGTACCTGTGAACCCGTGTCTATGGCCCTTTGAGTCTCGTGGACGAATAGCGCGAGCTTGGTTTCACACGAACTTCTTTTTCGAAATCCATGCTGATTCCTACAGAGTAGATTTCTAATCTCCGGAAAAGTCATTATACTCGAACATAATACGTGTTCCAAAATTCTACAACTGATTCTATTGGTTCTGAAGTGTTTCACGATAACGGTTAAAAATGCATGGAAACTGGAAAAAAAAATTACTAGATAAATTCTTAGAGAATACATCGTTAAAATTAGAGCAATTTGCAGTCGGTAGTTCATTAGCTGCTGACAGAGAAAAATGATAAAAAACGCTTTTTCCGAATTTTCTCAGGCGCCGCCCATGTAGTAAATGGCGTCTCCATGAGCTCCTTAACGCGCACCGTTGACCGCACCTAATGCAAAAACAACCAACCAATTTGCTACATTTGACCAAGCTGGAAGAAGTGTGTACCATTAAAATTTAGACATAGTCACAGTAAAACGATTCTTCTGTTGCGTATGCAAATGGTCCCTATGACAAGAGCTATCCAAAATACTTGAACCATCTTTCTGTTACCAATAGAACCCGAAGTACGAGCTCAGGAAGATTTCCCGCTTTTATGCGCGACGTTTTGGAACCAACTGGCAACGCATGCTGCCGCATACCGATTGTTATTTACTTTTGTGTCCTACTGGGGCAGGTGATGTACAACAAGGGAAATTCTCAGTGTGGTGTTTTAACTTCTCTTTCTCTCCAGTCTCGCATAAAGGGCTTTCTCTCGGCTCGTTGGACAAGGTATTGCTTTCTTCTTGGGGTTTTATGCCAGGCCAGCTGCCCCATCGCGAAATTTCTGCCTAAAAATTTGTGTTACTCAAACCTTCCTTCAGATCTATTTTTGTTGCTGTGATCCATTTTATTGAATTTCACATCCTCTCTAGTTAATCTCATTGGCTCAATTAATTTCATATGCCCACAGAACTGTAGCTTCATTTTTTCCGTATCAGATATTGTTGGTGTGTCTTTCAATTTATTTATTTACTGTTAATCCTTCTTCAGTGTAATTTAGACCAAAAATTTATTTAATTACTTCTCGTTCTCTCTTTTGGCTTTATTAAATGGCCCTCTTTCTGTTTAAAATGAGTTCTTCAGTGCCACAAAGTCACTCTAGTTTTCTGATTGTGCTGTAGGGTACAAGTTCAGTTCGTTTTTCTGTTGTAGGTATCTTTTCTAAGCTTCAAAGCTGTTTCTATTTGGTGACAATAAATTTCGTAACCAGTCTTTTCCACTTCAGTTTCCTGAGTGGTTCCGTGCAAATATTTGAAATGAGAAACTTTCTTTTTAATAACAATTTTACATGTGCATACTTTAGTAGACCTTTTGTGGAGTTTTCTGGTTAAAGATAAGTCAGTACAGAAAGAAAGTACTGGTTCACAAAATGAACCTTCCACCCTGCAACATATTGTCTGCTATGAAGTAGCTTCCTCACAGATTAACACTGTCAGTCACCCACGGTCTTAAACCACATACTAGTATTACATACTGAGTTACTCAGTACACACTCAATTCTGTAACGTCGTAGAGAAATTTATTGACGAAAAGGTAAGTGTTTCATATTGAACATCATGACCGAAGTCTGCCAAAGTGATACTCCAATAGGTAAATATGAGACAGCATAAGCTATCTAATACGTTTTCCAAAACACCACACATAGAAACGGAATTTTTCCGGAGCTCATGCCTCCGGTGCTGTTGGTGGTAAAAAGGTAGGAGCAAGAGTTTTCGATAGCCCTTGGGCAAAGGATCATTTGTACACCCAGCAGAAGACTCGTCTTATTGTAACTATCACACAGTACAAAGTTTGAATACTACAGACTTCTCACAGCTTAGGCAAATCGAGCAAATCAGCCGGCTATTTTTGCATTAGATGTGGTCTTAGAGACGCCTTAAGGAGCTTATGCAGCCATCATTTATTTCATGGGCCGTTCCTGAGAAAACCTGATGAAAAAAATTTTTGGGTACCATAACTGAGCCGCGGATTCCAAAACGGCTATGCTCACAAAATGGCTGAAATGTTTACGATATGTTCCTAAGATACCGGTTTCGAGAAACCTTGACAGTTTTCTTGATATCTTTCTCCGCTTCCGAGAAGCAGAGATTTACCCTACTTCTACACATGAAATACACACGTAAGATTCGGTGCGAGGCGAAAACGTAGCTTATAAAGTGTTGCATCACGGAGAAATATGCTGTAAAGTATCTCCGTAAACATCAGAAAGGTTCTGGACACTCCGAGGTGTACTACTGAAGCACATGCAAAATTTTTGTGCACGTAAAATCTGGTATGATGTGTGAAATTCGTTTCGCATCAGCTCGGTTTCATATAAGTAACTATCAAAATATTCTCTCTCTCTCTCTATTCGTTTAGTCGGTTCCGACTCTTCGTGACCCCATGAACCAAATCACGCCACTTTTTCCTGTCTTGCACTTTCTCCCGTAGACCTTCCAGGTTGGAACACATTGCTTCTGTGATGCCATCGATCCATCTCATCCTCTGACGTCCTCTTCTTCTAGTTCCTTCAATCTTCCCCAGCATTAATGTTTTTTCCAGCGAGGCATGCCTTCGCATTGTGTGTCCAAAGTAGGTCAGCTTTTGTTTTAAGATTAGACCTTCCAGGGAGAAATCTGGTTTAATTTGCTCCAAAATTGATCTGTTGGTTCTCTTTGCACTCCATGGAACTCTAAGAAGTTTCCTCCAACACCACAATTCGAAGGAGTCAATTCTTCGCCGTTCAGCCTTTCTAATGGTCCAGGTCTCACATCCATACATCACAACTGGAAAGACTGACCCATAAAGCTCTTTTCTTAAGGAGTGACATGTCATGTTGTAGCAGGGAAAGTAAAGAGAGCCATCGGAAAAGAAGTTCCAATCGGAGCACAAAAAAGGCTAATATGCTCCTGTTTTTAAGGACTGTGAAAAGCGGAATACCAGCCACCCCATTATACCTGTTTATGCCTTTAAATGTTTCCCACAAATTTTAGTATGCGAACATATTCGCTCTTTTTCACGGGGAGAGGGAAAGAGATAGTTGCAGGGGGAAAGATACGGAAAAGTAATAAGTACTGGAAGATAACAGACGGAGACTGTGGTACAAAAAGAGCGAAGGAAGTAAGGCAGAGAGAATGAATAAAAGGAACACATTCGCAATGCAGTGTAGTCGTCTGTGACGGAACAGCGGTAGGAAAGGATTGAAGGAGACCGCCAGTGGAAGAGGAATAAAGAAAAGGAGAAAGTGGAATTTGGTGAGAGACAGTGACAATGAGAGACAGAATCTGATAATGACAGTGAGG
Source organism: Schistocerca serialis cubense (assembly GCF_023864345.2). Classification (NCBI taxonomy): domain Eukaryota; kingdom Metazoa; phylum Arthropoda; class Insecta; order Orthoptera; family Acrididae; genus Schistocerca; species Schistocerca serialis. The sequence goes on along the minus strand of NC_064646.1, from coordinate 184,362,495 downwards.
AACAGTGAGAAGAAATGGCAGCAGTGGGACAGAATTAATGCGACAGTATCAGTGAGAGAGAGAGAGAGAGAGAGAGAGAGACAGAGAGAGAGCAAGAGGGAGAGAGAGAGTGACAGTGAGAGGAGACCAGTAGTAGTATGACGGAACGAAGGAGCCAGTGGCTGTGTGACTTAAGACAGTGGCAGTTATAAAGCCGTAATGAGATAATGAGTTGTGTTGACTGAGTCATTGAGCATGGGCGAGTGGAAGTGGATGGGTACGAGCGACTTACAGCGATGGACTAGCGGGTGTGAATGAGTTCCAGTTCTGGCAGCTTGTGGCTGTGAGAGGTGAGTTGCATGTTGAAAATAGCACGAATATGTTTGCAAGCCAAAATATTTGGGAAAGTATTTAAGGGTGGTGAAGAATGAGGCAGCTGGTACCCTCCCTTTCACTTTTCAGTCAGAGTCCTTTAAAAAAGGTGCTTATTAGACTTTTTTGTGCTCCAGTGGGAGCACATTACCGCTGGTATTTCCATGCCTGTAAAATAAGTTGACTAAAATCTCGTAGAGTATGCGAACATATTCGCTCTTTTTCATGAAGAGAGAGAAAGAGATAGTTGCAGGGGGAAAGATACGGAATTATTATTTCTATTATTATTTTCAGAATTTCCAGTACATAAAAATGCCGCTAATATAGATGAAGAATGTTACTATTAACTGTTGCCTACTGTGAGAGTCTAGTGTCGTCATAAATTTTAGTGCTTTTGTACAATGACTGTAGAAAGAGTGACGACGAGGTGGACACAGAGTAAGACTAAGGCAAGGTGGGTAGGCGCGTGTCCTATCAGAAAGGCGACACCACGAGAATAACGTAGGAATGTTCCGCTTGCTGTGACGAATAGACGGATGACAACAGCTGAAATCCGGTTAGAGGTCACAGACAGTGTGTTACCACGATTCTCTGGAAATGAATTACTGAAAGTTGCCAAGTTGTTTGAGGTTGTCGTGGGTCATTTACCCCTGGCGCCACACCATCAACGGAAAATTGCATATGTGGACATGGCTGCCCTGCAATTCACACTTAACTGTTCGGTATAGTTTCATTAAAACACTTTCAGACTGTTTCTCATCAGTTTCACTCTGGAATAACACTTGACAAAAGAGAATATTTGGCGAAAATAAAAAATAATCTGCCCTCCGTCAGTTCCATCCGGCAAGGATCGCAAAGCGTGCAGCAATACTCCAGGATGGACAAGCATAGAGTAGGCAGTCTCTTCAGTAGATTTTTGCATCTTCTAAGGGTACTGCCAATTAAATGCAGTTTTTGGCTCACACTCCCCACAACATTTTCTATGTGAGGGTCTCGGTGTACGTCGTTCTTCACTGCACTACCTAGAGATGTAGTTGAATGAACACTCTTTAATGATACGCGATTCCTTGTGCAACCGAAATTTAACGGAATGTTTAAGTAACAATTAAATAATCTCACACTTTTTCCTTCAGAGTGAAAAGCAGCTTTTCGCATAGCGTAGTGACAGAGTCAACTGGAACACTGACTGCCAGTCTGTGATGTTCAGCGATAAATTTGTTTACTTTTGTGGCTGTCAAATTGACCATAAATGTCTCCGTCGGTGACCTGATGAAAGGTCGCAAGAAGCAATGATTCTCGAGGCGCTTTCCACTTATCCTCTTAGAAATACCCTGGGTGTTTTTATTCAATATGACAACACGACTGATTTGGTAACTGTTACAGGGAGGCTTAATGCTCTCTAATACGTGGCAAGAACGGCAGATCCTTTTTGTGATACCCTTAATTACCAGGGTATCCAACGGTCCCAGCGGGATAATGCAACACCCCATACCGCCGTTCACAGCATAACAGCCATGAGGAACATTTGGATTGCTCCGTCCCGTGCTTTGTCACCTGCAGTGCATGACTCGGATGCGATGAGGAGTATGTGTTCATACCAGCCTCCTGCTACCCATCTTCACGAGATGACATGGCGTGTGTTTCAGTCATGGAAAAAATTTCCTCAAGGTGGCATTCAGAGGCAATATACCTCCATGCCACAACGAATATGAGAGTTAATTTGTAGGGTTTTCACACTTCGTACTGATACTGATGCTGGACATCCAAACTGAATTGAAGTATAATCATTTAATACTCCTTAAATGTTGAACATCTCCACGAAATTTGTAAATATCGAAGTAGACCTTCATAGTGCAACCCCATTTCCGTCAGGGTATACATCTGATCAAAAGTATCGGGACAGCCCTATAAAGTGGGGAATCGATGACAATATATCAAGAGAAGTGGACCCGCCCGTATAAAAGTACGCTGGCAGTACTGTGTTGTCAGCAGAGGAGCTCTGACAACGACTTGGGTCGCCCAGGAGAGCTCAGTGATTTTGAACGTTCGCTACTCACTGAATTCCACCAGAGTAACAAACCTATCAGGGACATTTCTACCATTCTGAAGCTGTACAAGTCCACTGTTCGTGATGTGACTGTGAAGTGGAAACCCGCAGGCACAATTACAGCTGAATGAAAACCAAGGGCCGGCCGGGATGGCCGAGCGGTTCTAGGCGCTACAGTCTGGAACCGCGCGACCACTCCGGTCGCAGGTTCGAATCCTGCTTCGGGCATGGATGTATGTGATGTCCTTAGGTTAGTTAGGTTTAAGTAGTTCTAAGTTCTAGGGGACTGATGACCTCAGAAGTTAAGTCCCATAGTGCTCAGAGCCATTTGAACCATTTTTTTTTTAAACCAAGCAGCCCTCATCTACTGATGGACACGGACCGTCGAGCACTGCGGACGGTAGTTGTAAAAAATCAAATGAAATCAGCAGAGAGAGTCACTCGTGAGTTCCATAGTCCTAACAGCAGTCTAGCTAGCACGACCGTCTATAGGTAGCTGTGTAGGATGGAGTACAACTCTCGATCACCTCCTCGTAACATTTCTCTGTAGTAAATACTAAGTGATGTGTGAGGTACTGTAAAGAGCTACGCCACTGGACAGTGGATGACTGTAGATGAATGATTTGAAGCGACGATCACACTCTACCAAGTGGAAGTCCGATGTAAGGGTATGTGTTTGGCGAATGTCTGGAGAATATTACCCCCCATTATGTGTAGTCCCAACAGTGAAGTATGGAGGAGGTAGTGCAACAGTATGGTGCTAAAAGTATGGGGGTGTTAAAGTATTGGGGTGCTTTTCGTTATTAGGGTTTGGTCCCCTTAGTGTGCTTAAGAAAACGCTAAATGCTGAACGATATGACCACATTTTACTGCAGGAACAGATTTTGCACGATGATTATTCCTATGAACACGTCAATGCACACTGTCAGGCAAGGGCTAGCGTACAGTAAAATTCAAGAAATGGAGTGGTTTGCACAGAGTCCCAAACTTAAACCAGTGGAACACGTTTGGAATTAATTAAAACGTCGACTTCGCTCGAGCCACCAGCGTCCAGCTTCATAACTTTCAATGCGTTGGGCTTTTGAGGAAGAAGAGGCTGCTATTCATTCACAGGCATTCAGATACCTGATTGAAAGCGTCCCAAGAAGAGCTCAAGATGTCATGAATGCGAAGAGTGGACGCATTCCACGCTAATGTCAGCTAATTCGTGTCCAGATACTTCTGATTAGTTAATGTATGTACATAAGAAGGGTTAGGCGGTGTAATGGCACGACCCTAACACTAGAGAGCTCATTGCCATAATTAATTAATTAAAACCGTGTCAGCTGTTTTAATACACATTTATTGTATTACTACCGGTGTCGTTTCTTTGAACATTTTCATGTTGATGAGTTTGCTGAAGCCATGTCATAAACGTTTTGGTTGTTGTAAATTCAGGAAAACTGGTCGTAAACTTCTGACGACGGCTTGGCGGATATGTGACGAGCAGACTCGGCATTCTGCGCACTATTTTATTTGCAAAAATTGTCTGTCAGACCACCACCTGTGTCAGCCAATTACAAGAGATCCTCCCCAAATGATAACATATCCTCGGACGACTTCAATAAAAAAGGAGAAACGAGGTTCGTGATAGCTGTATCTACCTCTACATTCTACGATTTCAACGACCCCAACTCCTATACTGCTAGCTTATTATTCACAAATATATTCTTTTCCATTAACCGTGCTACCCTAACAATTAACAATTACATGGCTTCCTCACCACCTCATGTCTCTGATTTCCCACTGCATTGCCAATATTTACGAATTCAACAGTAACAATCCAACAATAAAAAGAACGGCTCCCTTCTTCGTTAATAACACTAACACCTTATTTCTTCTGTCTAATCAAGAGTCAACTGGACTCCCTTCATTGTCTCTCCATATGGCCAAAACGATGACACCTAAAACAAAGCCGGCCGGAGTGGCCGAGCGGTTCTAGGGGCTTCAGTCCGGAACCTCGCGACTGCTGCGGTCGGAGGTTCGAATCCTGCCTCGAGCATGGATGTGTGTGATGTCCTTAGGTTAGTTAGGTTTAAGTAGTTCTAAGTTCTAGGGGACTGATGACCTCAAATGTTAAGTCCCAAAACAAACAACTACCACGGTTTCGGCACGAAGGGCAGAATGCCCAAATAAATTAGAAAGTGCTCATCACACGGCTTCTAGCAATTGATCTCTAGAATCACGCTTAAACTAAGAGAAATACGCCGCTTCCTCTTACATCACAAATGTAACTTTGCAGCTATGACGACCGCTAACTCTTGACCCCATGAGTGTCAAGGAGGGAGGTGATACTCCTTCCGCTGTCCACTGACGGCGACTTCAGCAGACCTGACACCACTTTGCTATGGGCAAGCAGCAAAGGGAGGGTGCCGGAGTGCTATGCTGGTGCTGTCCAGAGACACACTGCTGGTTGTGAGTAATATTTTGTATACAACATGTCATGACCAACATGAGGCAGACACGCCCCACTGTGGCAACTCAAGCCGGCGGTAACTAGCAGGAGGCTGGCTTCCGCCCTGAGGAAGGGACTCACGCATAGGCGGCCTGCGATGAGCAACGGCCGACAGTCTCACAGTGGACTAATGCCCTGTGTTCCACTGTGGAACTGCCGCACCCGGCGATTCAGCCTCGGTTCACATCCATCAAGGAGGTGAGCGAAGACTGCCATGCATAGGACATAGTCCCTGTCCCCATGGCAGGAGTCCAGCAACAGCAAACACATGTGGCAGGTCGGCAACGGTGTGACGTCAAGTCCCTCAAGGCGACTCATTGCAGGCAGTTGCTCAGGCCCTGTTTCGAACCTATGGCTACAGATGGCGAAACGCTGGTTTGGCCTTGGCATGATGGGGGTGTTACTGGGCCCCGAATGAATCTGTCTCAAAATTCTTGGCTATTTTTATGGTTCTGGGGCGCATTTCTTGCACTATTATCTATCCATCAGTCACGTAGCTCGTAACATGGGTCTTAGCTTGGTATGGCGCCATTACCCTGCACGCTCCGGCTGTTACCGCTAGCCTATCTCTCAGTCGCATACACTGATAAGCCAAAACATTACGACCACTGCCCACCGCGGTGTTGGATGCCGCCTGGTGGCGTTGTGGGCACGTGACGCGGTAAAGAAAATATGTAAGCGGGGCAGACATGGACGGGGAATCACCGTATTCAAAATATGGGCTGTAAATCGGAAAGTCCATTGACATAAGCGACATTGACAAGGGCAGATTATTACACTACTGGCCATTAAAATTGCTACACCACGAAGATGACGTGCTACAGACGCGAAATTTAACCTACAGGAAGAAGATGCTGCCATATGCAAATCGTTAGCTTTTCAGAGCATTCACACAAGGTTGGCGCCGGTGGTGACACCTACAATGTGCTGACACGAGCAACGTTTCCAACCGATTTTCATACACAAACAGCAGTTGACCGGCGCTGCCTGGTGGAACGTTGTTGTGATGCCTCGTGTAAGGAGGAGAAATGCGTACCATCACGTTTCCGACTTTGATAAAGGTCGGATTGTAGCCTATCGCGATTGGGGTTTATCGTATCGCGACATTGCTGCTCGCGTTGGTCGAGATCCAATGACTGTTAGCAGAGTATGGAATCGGTGGGTTCAAGAGGGTAATACGGAACGCCGTGCAGGATCCCAACGGCCTCGTATCACTAGCAGTCGAGATGACAGGCATCTTATCCACATGGCTGTAATGAATCGTGCAGCCACGTCTCGCTCCCCGAGTCAACAGATGTGGACGTTTGCAAGACAACAACCATCTGCACGGACAGTTCGACGACGTTTGCAGCAGCATGGACTATCAGCTCGGAGACCATGGCTGCGGTTACCCTTGAAGCTGCATCACAGACAGGAGCGCCTGCGATGGTGTACTGAACCACGAACCTGAGTGCACGAATGGCAAAACGTCATTTTTTCGGATGAATTCAGGTTCTGTTTACAGCATCATGATGGTCGCATCCGTGTTTGGCGACATCGCAGTAAACGCACAAAGGAACCGTGTATTCGTCATCGCCATGCTGGCGTATCACCCGGCGTCATGGTATGGGGTGCCACTGGTTACACGTGTCGGTCACCTCTTGTTCGCATTGACGGCACTTTGAACAATGGACGTTACATTTCAGATGAGTTACGACCCGTGGCTCTACCCTTCATTCGATCCCTGCGAAACCATACATTTCAGCAGGATAATGTACGACCGCGTGTTGCAGGTCTTGTACGGGCCTTTCTGGATACAGAAAATGTTCGACTGCTGCCCTGGCCAGCACATTCTCCAGATTTCTCACCAATTGAAAACGTCTGGTCAATGGTGGCCGTGCAACTGGCTCGTCACAATACGCCAGTCACTACTCTTGATGAACTGTGGTATAGTGTTGAAGCTGTACCTGTACACGCCATCCAAGCTCTGTTTGACTCAATGCCCAGGCGTATCAAGGCCGTTATTACGGCCAGAGGTGGTTGGTCTGGGTACTGATTTCTCAGGATCTATGCACCCAAACTGCGTGAAAATGTAATCACATGTCAGTTCTAGTATAATATGTTTGTCCATTGAATACACGTTTATTATCTGCATTTCTTCTTGGTGTAGCAATTTTAATGGCCAGCAGTGTATTATGCAGAGCCTGTGTACGAATATCTCGAAAACCTCGAAGCTGGTCGAAGTTCAAGTGCTGCTGTCGTGAGCATCTACGGAAAAATGTAGAACAGTGAAACTACCGCTAGTCGCTAAATGGTTGGACGTCCACGACTCTTTACAGAACGTGAGGTTCGGAGGCTCGTCTGCTCTGTAAAGTAGGATAGGTGGTGATCTGTGGCATCTCTGCCGAAAGAGCACTTTGCTGGTGCACGCAAGTGTTTCGGAGCACGCCGTTCATCATATATTGTTGAACACGGAGCTCCGCAGTTAGGCCATCCCTACTTGTCCAAACGTTGACCCAACAACATCGTAAACTACGATTTCAGTGGGCAAGGGACCATCGGGATTCGGCTGTCGATCAACGGATTCGTGTCGGCTGTTCGTGTGGTTCACATTTTTGCTACACTGGTCGCTGGTCGTCTCCACGAACGGCAGTTAGAAACTTGCAGCGCGGCACGGACACAGGCTGGTGGGAGCAGTGTTGTGCTATGGAGACAATGTTCTGCGCTTGCATGGGATCTGCGGTAGTAATCGAAGACACGCCGACTGCTGCGAGCCACCTTCATCCCTTCATGCTTGATGTCTTCTCTGACGGCGATGTCTTCTTTCATCAGTATAATTGTCCGCGTCTCGGAACCAGAACCCTAATACAGTGGTTTTTGGAACCTTATAATGAACTCACGTTGACGTATCGACAACCAAATTCGCATGATGTAAATCCTATAGAACCCATCTGGATCGCTACCGGGCGCCATCACCGCATATGCCAGTGAGAGGCCCCTGATTTACGCGAATTACATGACCTGTGCGTAGACATCTAATGCCACATACCTCCACAAAGCTACCAACAAACTGTCGGATCCTTGATAAGCAGAATCAGAGACGTATTTCGTTCCAGAGACGGACAAGCAATCTGTTAAGTAGGTGGTCATAATGTTTTGGCTCATCAGTGTATGTGTTATTAGACCAATATGTCGTCACACTACGCTTACCGTCCAGCGATAGCTGACGCAATGTTTTACGGCGGTTTTCTTACAAATTCCGACAAGTTTCACTTAGAACTAGTTAGGGACAGCACATGGGCTGTAGTGTATACTCTTCCCGCGTAAAACTCGCATTGACCGAGCCACTGTTCGCCCTAAGGTCCAGCGTTAAGGTAAGCCGCTACAGCTGAGAGATATATCGACCAATGGGCACAGATTATTATAGCAAAAATTGCTCGAGAGTTCACAGACGCATAAAACATTAGAGGCTGCAAGTTGACAAATTTAAAAACAAAAGCCACGCGGGATTAGCCGAGAGGTGTGAGGCGCTGCAGTCATGGACTGTGCGGCTGGTCCAGGCGGAGGTTCGAGTCCTCCCTCGGGCATGGGTGTGTGTGTTTGTCCTTAGGATAATTTAGGTTAAGTAGTGTGTAAGCTTAGGGACTGTTGACGTGAGCAGCTAAGTCCCATAGTATTTCACACACATCTGAACATCTTTTTAAAAACAAAAACTTAACACTTCTCCGCAAACAAAAGTCCATCAACAAACAGTTTGTAGCAGAGAAGCCAGGAAGGCTGACTGACCGCTACGTCTGTTATTCCCAAAGTAAAAAGTCCTTGTGCAACGATTACTTTTCTTGATCATATTTATTTTGTGATTTCAGTACTTCGCTGGTCGGTTTATTTCCGGGGCAACTGGTTTCATATCTCCTGTGTTAGTGTTCACTGTCATATCTGTTCACAATGCAAATTTTTTAACGTGACTGCATTTTCCCAATTGAACTATCTAAATACGCCAAATAGCCCGACGAGCAACAACCTACCATTACATTTCCCCTACTTTCCAAACTTACCACACGTTATCTTCAAAATTTTAATTGAACCTACTGATGAGAATGAAAGTCGGAAAAACAACATTTTAGACCTTCTTGAACAACACAATTCAGTTGCTTTGTGCATTGCAAATTTTCCATTCTATAAGGAAAGGAAATTGTATTCAAAAGCAACTAAAATGCTATAGACTGCTTGCATTAAGGTAAAGGAAGAATGGTTAACGCTATGTAATGAGGACATTAATTCATTTGGTACAGCACTATCCAACATCAGGTATAACATCATCTTAGTTTGGTCTCAACGGAGGGATGTTGTCTCCATTAATAGGTTTATATTGGGCATCATGGTTACTAATAAAACTATACATCTGTTACAGATTTAGTTCCTTTGAATAGCGATTACTGGGCAGTTAAAAAGTACATGATGCATTTTTAGTAGTGCGGAAGATATAACAAAAAATTAAAAGTGCATCATAGTCTCAAAATTGTTGATTACATCTTATTACTGTTAGTTGTAACTTTTTTTGAACAACTAAGCATGTTAATGTTTTTGAAAGATCATTTGAAATTTTGAAAGGGATCTTTAATATTATTATAATTTCTTTCTATCTTATCTGCTTGGTTACCTGACTGAGACATCAGGCCTGACAGCTGTCACAGAGGTAATAAACTGAAATTTCTTAGACCACCATTCGAATGCCTATCCTACTACTAGATGTCATCCTAAATCGCTTAAGCTACTTGCCACGGTGGTTCCTCCGAAATAGACATTTCTTTACACTCTCCCTTTCCAGTATAAGCTTGTACGTTGTCTCTAATTACCTTGTCGTTGACGGAGCGTTAGGCACTAATCTTCTTTCTCTCTTTCTGTAGCCAGCCCCTGCAGGATGTGGGGTCGCTTCGGCGCAGGACGGCTAGCGGCAGAGGGTTATGGCCGGGTTGCTGGCTCTAGGGGAAGAAGGCGGCTGCTGTGCCCAGGAGTTGGTCCGCTGCCCCCTGGGCAGGAGTCCGGGTTGCTGATGGATTGGGCCTGGGGTAACCCTGCCGTGTAGTGTGGCCAAGAAAGCACCCGTGTCGTACACGGGCGAGTATCTAATCTTAATGCACACGCTTAGCTGTACTATTTCTCTACTACTAACTAAACTTTTTTTTGTGGCTGGCAGTGAACAGTTCGAAGAAACCATTCCGAGGTATTCACCACCAGTCACATTCGGTGATGGTGCTAATAAATCTCTCCTCTATACTATCATCCGTTTACATTCTTCTTAAAACAATAAAATTTTATTTATATTTCAACCTCAAACTATTATTATTTTAAAAAAAGTATATACTTTGTCAGATGTTTCAGGTAAAAACAAAAAAAAAAACTACAAAAAAGATGACAAACGAAAACTGTAACATGTGCGACGTGTTTTAAAAATTCAAGTAAATGGTCTTTAAATTTGTAAGAAATAAATAAATATTCCTGTTGTACAAGGCGCCCAGTCTGGAAGATGGACTTAGTGCTAAAGCGGAGGCCCGAGCTCATGAGTGCTACTGGCAGCTCCATGTCGTCCCTTCGGCGCATGTAGCCTCCTCGTCCTGATAGTACAGCTGGATTGCTAATGAATCTGCTACAAATTGACAGCTATTTGTATCAGATAACAGCGCTCCTCTTATAGCAATGTATTGGTTCTAGCCACATTCTTGAGAACACCGCCGAGCGGTCTAAGGCGCTGCAGTCATGGACTGTGCGGCTGGTTCCGGCGGAGGTTCGAGTTCTCCTCGGCCATGGTTGTGTGTGTTTGTCCTTAGGATAAATTAGGTTAAGTAGTGTGTAAGCTTAGGGACTGATGACCTTAGCAGTTAAGTCCCATAAGGTTTCACACACATCTGAACATTTGAGAACATCACTGAGAGCCGTCTGTGAAAAAATCCGGTTGGATGTACTGTCTGAATCGTATCTTACCACTACGCTGGCAGGTTTTGTAGAACCGAGTCTGACCTATCTCACAAAGAACAGACAGCCCAGTTCCTGCAAACGGTACGTGAATACCTTGCGCTTGTCATTTATCGGAGGCTGCTCCAATGCTTTACCACTATCTTGCCAGATTTGCCCACAGAAAAGTAGTGACACTGCACTTCTTTGATTCCTCCATTTGATTAATTATCGAACTGTTACTGGTATAATATTTAGTCTTCATAAGCTCACAGGACGAACTATCACTCATCCTCTTAAAAGAGCTGACCGGATGCGTTGGGCAGCTGTAAATTTTGAAGCACTTGCACTTGGCGGCCATCTGACCGATGACTGTCGATTTCAGTGAAGTGGTGCGAATGTACTAGTCGACTGTATGGGATCAACAGAGTTAAGATCGACGTGGAGGCGTGACGGAATCGCAGCAAGGAGCTATCGTGTTCCGACGTCCCCGTAACGATACCATGAATCAAGATGCCCTATTTGTCATGTCAACACGCATTGTCCAGAGTGTTCACATGGAAGTGTACATCACTTGCAGCCATGCATCGTGGCATAGGAACAGTGGTCATAAAAAGATTGTGAGGTAATGGGCGAGTTGTGGCGCCCTGAAAATATTCAAAGTTCGGAGTTGGCGTGGCTACACGGGCCGCTCGGCAAGCCGGGGCTCGTCGGCAGCCGTGTGTTGCTGACCGTTAGCCACGGTCCAGGCCGACCACGTGGCCGGGAATTCCTCGGTGATGCTGTATCGATGAGTCGATGAAAGACACTTGCATGCCGAGAGTGCCAAAGATGGCGGATTTTGTGAAACCATCGTGGCAGATATTTCACAGTTTATATAGAAATTAATAGTAGCCAGATGAATCATGATACCTCAAAAAGAAACATGTACATTATCATTATTTGCACGGCGATTCTGAAGGTGTAATCAGATTTTCAATATCCTCATTAGTTTAAAGTTTAGTATCTGACGATAAATTATACAAGTAACACCCAGCAACGAATTTCCAAAATCTAAATGGTTCATCCGATTTTGTCGATCGATGTGTCTTTAGAAAGCTATTAGTGTAAATCTAAATTGGTGTAAATTACAGGCATGTAACTTGAGTAGTACATGAGTTATTGGAGGTCAAAGTGGCCGATTACTATTAATTGCGTTAGGCCATAAGTACTCCATAGTTACACAAAAAACGGTAGCAGCATGCTTATAAATATATTTATTCATCTATGTCTTGTTTACATCCGATATATACTATTCATGAAGAAATTGGTCAATTATTTACTGTGTTTTAGAAAGCACAGAGATATTAGGCTACTGGTTTACTGCTGTTCTATTCCTTTGATGTATGTTTATTTAATTTGTGTATGTATTTAATAATGTGTGTTACAGCGCATTTATGGTCCATCCGTAGGTGTATTTATTTAATTTCAAGTTATTTAAATGTAAATCCAGTATTTCAAATGTTTTTAAAAAGTTTTGTGAGTGTGCGTTGGCTTGGAGACATGACGGGAGCGCTATCGCCACTCTCAGCGCTCGTTACTAAGGGAGGCGAACACCGAAGGGAATTCTGAACAGTGCGGCACGAGGGACAGTCGCACAGGACACAGAGTGTTGTGGACAGTACGGGAGAGGACACGGGAGAGAGTCCTGGACAGTACAGTGTGACTGACGCACAGTCGCGGGAAAGACTTGGAGAGTGGAGCAGTTTTGCATGTGGTAGCGAGAGATAGAAATTTTTCGAAGTGCCGAGTTGTGCACTTGTAAGATTTCCGTGGCTTCTGCAGTGAAGACGTAGTATGTGTTTAGAAGTCAATATCTTCTACCTCATAACTTATTACGTGAAGTAGGAATCTATTGTTTCCCTGTTATTCAACATATATTTTATTTAATTGCTGGACCACCAACACCAATTAGAGTTTTACAGTAATAAACGGCGTTCTAAAAGGTACTTCTGCTATTGTACTCATCATTTAAAGTCGTTAAGATCGTACCTGCAGATTTTATTTAATTGCAATCTTTCATTTATAAATTACTATGTTGCATTAAAAATTCGCAATTTCCGAGTGATAGGAACCTTCGACCATTCGGTTCATGTGCATATTTATATTGTATACTGTAGACTCAGCAATATTTGGCTAGTAATGCGGCAACTACGAATCACAGCCCTAGACAACGAAACCAGACAAAATTTTCAATATTTCAACTTTGAGTCGGAGGGTACGTAGTTCAGAGTCACAACGCTTCATTTTATTGTTTCAAAGCCCGCAAGAACCTCACTGAAACGGCCCTGCGACGATTGTCAAGCCTTGTGATAATCAGTTTCAGAATCGGCAGGAATGGGTGCTATTTGTCCATCTCAGTTTGCAATGAAATAACGTAAAGGTAACTGCGTGCAGTGGGCATTTGGAGTCGGGTTCTTTGCGAAAAGCCGTTGGTAACAGTGGAATGCAAAGCTTCACGTTTTCAGCTGTCCAAACACTAATCGACACTGGGGAGTGACCAACTGTCGTCCTTCGTTCCGTATCTTTATGATGAGAGTGCGGTGAACACTTCTGCCTTCAAAGATAATAACAGCCACGCCTGCAGGACTGCATGCGCATACTCTGCCTTTGACAAACGTTGAGACCCTCTATTGCACATCGACTGGGCGGCTGCATCGTCCTACCTTCATCTCAAAGAAAATGTCAGCGGGTCAGTTACACGGATGGGAAAAACCGATCGGCTGAAATCGACGCCGATATTTTAGTTCCGAATAACTGGTATTTTTCGGTATTTGTTTGGTCTCGGCAGTAACAGCTGTTTTTTTTTATTTTCTAACCACATTAAAAAGCGAAATATCAGTTAGCCATAGAAGAATTTCTAAAAGTTTTGTTTTTAAAGCAACAAGTAAATTTTATTCGTAAAATTTTCATTGCTTTGAAATATTATTTTCTTATATAAAATGGTGCTGTTTTAGTAACAATGGTGACAGAAATGAGCAACAAACACATGCGTAAGAATTGCTACAGTGTTCTTGAGACAATAACGAACCTGTTAACATGTGCGATGGTCTGCTGGATCGCAAGCTTGTAAATGCAGCCTGTGAGACTTTCCCTATTTGAACTCTACGGCAGTTTCATGCTGTCTTCGCCCGACGATACAGAATGGCATCAATCCTAGTAGGGAAATATTTTACGAAGTGCGGTACCAGTCAAGCACAGTGCTCCATTTCCTTTAAAAGATTAAGAACAAGAGGAGTCTCAACAGACTTGCGACGTCGTATAAGAAGAAAACTTATACCCTAAAGATTCATTTATAATAAAAACTAAAAGTAGCTGCTCTGTTACCTGTGTCTACGTAACACGCCCTTATCTGCTTGCCGACCCTAAAAACGGACAAATTAACAGGAAAACTAGAGGTTTTCAACATCAGTTTTCACTCTTTAGCATTCAATATTCCAAATGCCCAGTGTATGATCCTCGATTACAAGATGATTTTTGAGAAGAGTTTCAAAAAATTAGAAGCAATAGGAGAACACCGGTGATTTTTTTGTAGTATTGAATCACATATCACTTCTCATCAAAAGCAGCGTAGGGTAGACGGACTAAGTTTTCTTTTAATTACTTATTTAATTTAGTATTTTGATTTTATGTGTCTTGAAACTGAGGGAGTCAAAATTTTTCAGTCTTTGTTCAGTTTCTACGTTCATTACAGGAAATGATAGGAATAAAACATCTGTTACTTCACAGACCAGCTATTTTGCGTGGTTTTAACAGGTTAAACTGGCGTTGAAAAAGACATAAGTGAAAACCGGTTGTTTCAGCGATAACCGCCATCCCTACTCAGACATAGCAATCAAAATCACCGCAAACTGGTAGCTATTCAGGTTAACTCATCGATGAGCGGCTTTAGCTGGATGTGACATACCTATAAGAAACTTGTGGAATCAACTACTTGCGGAATTTGAGCCATTATAAATGCTAGAGGTGATGGTAATGTGTTATTAGTGTGACGACACCTGGAATAACTAATGTTTTGTTCTGTATGTTTATTCATGATACAAAGTGTACAGATATTACGTTTAAATATTTCCCTTGTATTCATGTCCTGTATACTAACAAAAATTTAATCTTGTTTCATGCTTTCTGACGCGTGTATTTGAATGTACAGGCTGGAGCAATTCAAAATAAGGTACATAACCAAAAGCAAAAGTAGATGTGGTAAGACTTCAGAGTTTCGCAGAGATGAGATTGACTGGTAACGAAGGTATTAGCTTACGGATTAGCTTCCCAAATATGTGAGTGGTTCGAAGGCTTCGCAAGTAATGGAACCCAGTACGTATTGTCCTCTACAGTGAGTATTCATCGGAGATTAGGAGTGTCTGAAAGAAATGTGGTAGGACGGCTATTTTCTTTAAAATGTAAATGGTGAGCAGCAATCTGCAGTTAATTGTTGATAAAGGTGTGATGTACAGGAAGAAGTCAAAGCTCAGTGACTGAGGATACAAATGACCTAGACGAAATTGATAGTTGGCGTGATAAATGGCAGCTAGCTCTAAATGTAGAAAAATATAAATTAATGTGGATGAGTAGCCTGCAATGTTCGGATACAGTAGCAATAGTGTGCTACATGACACAGTTACGTCTATTAAATAGCTAGGCGTAAGGCTGTAGAGCGGTATGAAATGTAGGAAGCATGGAGGGATTGGGGTAGACAAGTTATGGTTGTGGTTGACTTCAGTTTATGGGGAGAATTTTGGGAAAGTTTGGTTCATCTGCAAAGGAGGCCGCATGTAGGACACCAGTGCGACCTATTCTTGAGTAATGCTCAAGTATTTGGCGTCCGCACCAGTTCAGATTAAGGGCAGACATCAAAGCAGTTCGAAGGCGGGCACTAGATTTATTACCGATAGGTTCGAAAAACACGGACGTACTACGTAGATACTTCGAGAACTCACATGGGAATCCCTGGGGGGAAGGCGATGCTCTTTTCGAGGAATAGTATTGAGAAAATTTACAGAACCGGCACTTGGAGCTGACTACAGAACGACTCTGTTGTCGACAACGTACATTTCGCTTAAGGTCCACGAAGATACGATAGATTAGGGCTCTTACGGAGGCACGTAGGTAATCGTTCTTCCCCGCTCTCTTTGCGAGTGGAACAGGAAAGGAAATGACTAGTTGTGCTACAGACTACACTCCGCCATGCACCGTACGGTGGCTTGCGGTGCACGTATATGGCTGTGGATATAGAATAAAGTGTTTTATGGCTTCCAGCCGCGTCACATGTAATTAAGAAACAACTGAAATACAACACTCTCAGCAGAGACGGAGCCCTGCAAGTCAGAGTGGCGTGTGATCCAGCGATTGCGAGTCTGAAAGTGATGCACTGAAAGCACAGTCAACGAATGCCCCTAAAGGGTGATGCTGTAGGCATTAGAGACGTCACAGCCAGCAACTAGAATATATGCGGGCGTAACAATAGCTATTCAGCAGTCAGTCCACATGGCAATGGCCCGGCAGTACCCGGTTGCAAGTTTATGGAAGGCTGAAAACATGTTATTGACAGAAGATGCTTGCAGTCTGATGCTGAAAGCTGGCGTAGATAGCACAGACAGATGAACTGCCTAGGAAAGCATAAGAAGGTCGGTCCAGATCGGATGCACAGTTTGAATTCGTTTGGAGGTTTGAAGTACTGTGTTGACCGTAGGCAGATAGGGTCTCGGAAACACATGTAGACGTGAAATTATAGTCTAATGCGCGTCCAGTCATTGGGAGGGGACGGCCGCTCCGGTGAGCGGCGAGGACGGATAGAGCCGTGAGGGCGGCGGGGGCGGCGGCGGCGGCGTCCTTTGGGCCAGGCGGCCGCGACTTACGGCCGGGCGAGCGCGTAAATCCCAATTAGCAGTGACGCGGGCCATCTGTCGCTCCTCCTCTGTGGGCGCCGCAGTTCGTTCACCCGGGGCGGCCGGCCGGCGCCTTTGCTCCGCCACCTGCGATGCCCAGCGCCGGCCGGGGGAGGCACGCGGGTCCTCAGTAACGGCCGCACAGCTTACTGAACTCCAGGAGCGTCCGTCAGTGGAGTGCGACTGTTGGCGCGGTCATTCGGCTGACGAATACCACTTGCCCCCACAGCGTATAATGTCGGTAACGCCACATCGTCACCATCATCATTATTAGCAGATAAAAAAATCTCCGTTAAAATGCCGCTTCAAATTCGAAAAAAATCCGAAGTTTCCTACGACTGCCTCCTTCATCGTCGTCGAGTGGATAAGTGTGACTATCGTGAAACCGAGCCGGCTCCCACTTTTATGCCCAGAGGACGGCATTTGTTGAAAATATTGTTTTGACTCACCTTGACGACCACGAATTTTTTGTACAGTCGGAATTATTATTTTATGACTGGTGGAACAGCCATAGATTCGGCATTGTCAGGAGCTGTAGCAAACCTTTTCATGGAGAATTTCGAAGTACGAGTGTTAAGCAGTGCCTCCTCCGCACATCCTGATAATTCAGATACGTTGACGATATATTTTACATTTGTCGGCATGGAAGTGAGGCGAAGCAGAAGTTCATCGGTCATATTAACGGTGTACATCCGAATTTACTGCGGAGATGGAGAAGGACGACAAGCTTTCTTGGGCATGATAGTCGAACGGAAAGGATATGGACGACTTGCCCATACTTTATATGTGTATCGAAAACCGACGTACACTGACCTATATCTCAATGGGTGTAGTTGCTGAGAATTCTTGCGGATTATACAGCCGTGGCCCATGGAACTCTTCTATCCCTGACGTTTCGCCCAAAGCTACGTTGGACATCCTCGGAGGTGCTACTGGTTTTGCTGAGTCTGCCTCGTGATGACTGGGTGTTGTGTGATGTCCTTAGGTTAGTTAGGTTTAAGTACTAAGTTCTAAGGGACTGATGACCATAGATGTTAAGTCCCATAGTGCTCAGAGCCATTTGAACCATTTGCTGAGTCTTGCCGACTCGGCAAGAAGAGTTCCATGGACCACGACCATACAACCCTGAAGAATTCTCGGCACCTGAAACATCCGGTCATGAAAGCCTTCATTGTATGATCAGCGGGTGTAGTTTTCATCATCCAACTTACGACAGACCATTTCTGAACATCGTAATACGCAAAGCCAGGACTGTTTCGGGCAAGGATCAATTTGCCTCCAAGATTATCTGACGCTGGTGTGCAGAAGCAGTGGCTACTCTGTCCGTGAGATAAGGTCAACTATGTCGAAGAAAATCATCAGCAATGGCGTCAGAACACTTCCAGCATACGAACTCATCCTCTTCCTGCCTATAGTTTTGTCCAAGAGGACAGATGAGAGGACAAAAAATCAGGGCACCCTCTTGCCCCTTCAGGTAAGAACTGCGCCCGAACAGAGCCCGGAAGACCCTATCGGTACTGACAGACCACCGTGTCCCCCTCAACCTATAGGAGTCAATGGATGCGGACATGGAGGGGCATGTGGTCAGCACACCGCTCGTACGGCCGTTGTCAGTTTTTGTAATCGCAGCCGCTACTTCTCAATCAGGTAGCTCCACAGTTTGCTTCACAAGGACTGAGTGCACCCAGCTTGCCATCAGCGCTCGGCACATCGGTCGGTCACCTATCCAAGTGCTAACCAAGAGCGACAGCGCTTAAATTCGGTGATCTGACGGGAACCGGTGTTGCCTCTGCTGCAATGCCGTTTTCCTTCGGGTGAGAAAATGTCCCTAAAAGACGAAAGAATCGGCAATGTTCAGTGGTTTGAGGATGCATAAGGCAATGGAAACCACTGCATTAAAGTCACATAATGTGGCTGGCTCTGAGCACTATGGGACTCAACTGCTGAGGTCATTAGTCCCCTAGAACTTAGAACTAGTTAAACCTAACTAACCTAAGGACATCACAAACATCCATGCCCGAGGCAGGATTCGAACCTGCGACCGTAGCGGTCTTGCGGTTCCAGACTGCAGCGCCTTTAACCGCACGGCCACTTCGGCCGGCCACATAATTTGTATCCACAGGACATCTAGTCTGTAAATGACAAAAAAGAAAAGTGTTATGATGATCTCCCAAATGGAAAAAGATTCCAGATTAGTTCCACATTCGGATTTCCGGTAGGGGACTGTCGAGAGGGAGTTGATCATGAGAGAAAGATGGAATAACCAACGACGGGATAACATTCTAGGAGACGGAGCATAGAATGTCTATAAAGTTTGAACGTAATAGGAATGCTAGAAAATCCAAAAAGGGAAATGCAAACGGTCGATATACATGTAGTGGAGGTCAGAAAAGTTAAATGGAAAGAAGATAAGGATCTCTGGCTAGATGAATATAGAGTAATATCAACAGCAGCAGAAAATGGTATGACAAGGATACGATTGGTTATAAATGGAAAAATAGGGCAGAGGGTGAGCTAGTGTGAACAGCTCACTGATAAGGTTGTTCTCAAGGGATTCGACAGCAAACTAACGTCGATAACGACAGTTCTGATACACGTGCCGATGTCGCAAACAGCAGATGAAGAGATAAGGAAAGTATATGAGGATACTGAACGGGTAATTTAGTACGTAATCGGGGATGAAAATCTAATACTCAAGCGGGATTGGAACATTGTTACAGGGGAAGATATAGGAGAATGGTTTATGGGGTAATATGGGTTTGGCACTATGAATGAGAGAAGAGAAGGACTAATTGTGTTTTGCGATAAATTTCAGATGGTAACAGTAACTCTCTTCAAGAACCACAAGAGGAAGACGTATACTTGAAAAAGACCCCGAGACACGGGGCTGTTCCAGTTGGATTATATCATGGTCAGATAGAGATTCCAGGATCAGATATTGGATTGAGGCGCAGATATAGAGTCAGATCACAATTTACTAATGAAGTTTAAGAGAAAGAAAGAATCAATGTGAAAGGAGTTAGGCTGGTGAAGTACAGAGGAATGACGGCACACGGTTGAACTTTGCTCAGGATGAGTATACTGCGATAAGGAACACCAACATAGACAGTTCAGTTGAAGAGGAGTGGACATCTCTAAAAAGTGGTGTCACAGATGCTGGACAGACAAACGTAGTACAAGGAAGTTAACTGCAAACAAGCCTTGCATAACAAATAAAGTACTTCGATTGATCGAAAGAAGGGAGTACGAAAATGTTTTGGGAATCAGAGGAATACAGCAATATAAATTCCTTAGAAATGAAATAAGTAGCAAATGCAAAGCAGCTAGGATGAAATGGCTGCAGGGATGATGTGAAGAAATAGAGAAAGAAATGATCGTCCGCTGGACTGATTCAGCATTTAGAGAAGTCTAAACAACCTTCAGTGAAATTAAAAGCAAGGATGGTAAATTAAGAGTGTGTTGGGTATTCCACTGTTAAACAAAGAAGAGAAAATAGATAGGTGAAAAGAGTACACTGACGGCCTCTATGAGGTTGAAGATTTGTCTGATGTCTTAGAACTAGAAATTTTACTCGATATGGATGACACAGGAAATCAAGCATTAGAGTGAAAATTTGAGAGATCTCTGGGAGACTTTATATCAAATAAGGCAGCAGAGATAGGTAACACTCCATCGGAATTTCTAAAAGCATTAGTACAAATACCAACCGAACGACTATTGAAGTTGGTGCGTACAATCTACGAGACTAACGACGTACCCTCAGACTTTTTGAAAATATTCATGCACACAGCTCCGAAGATAGCAACGGAAGATAAGTGCGAGAACTACCGCACAGTCAGCTTAACAACTCATGCATTTAAGCCTTGACAATAACATTGAGCGGAAGAATGCAAATGGAAACTGAATATCTATTACCGTGCAACGGCTTCACGCTTGGCGCCCGATAGGGAGTACGCGTCAACTCCCAAGCCTTTTACAGGCGTACCGGAATCATAGAGATGGAGTCAGTCTCTGTCTAGCGGTGAAGAACGTAGGTTCCAGCCGACAGTCGAGCTATTCCGAGCCGACAAGCTGAATGGGCGCCTCCAGATCAGAGTGCCCGAGTGCATGACACAGGCGCGGCGCCCTTGCGAGGATACGGACAGAAAGCAGTGTGGGCGGCTGTTCATCAGGCGAATGTATCGTCGGGTCGCGTAGCATGACCAAAAGAAATGGTTGGTGTACCAGTTATACTTGTAACAGCTCTTGTTCTACCGAAAAGAGCTGAATTTGGGGCGTACGGTTCCGAAAATTTCCTGTTGCTGTGCACTTGCGATGTGGAGCCGACTTTATCATAGAGTCCATTTTGTTTAGCGCTATTTCGTGAAATTTCACTCCCTAATGGTAAGCTGTAAACTGATTCCTGCAGGTTTAAACTAGTGATTTATTCATTTGATTATCGTGGTGTATGGGGAGAATAGATTTGGGTGGTAAAGATGGTCTTAACTTGCTCAGTGGCTCAGTGAGTGTGTCCATTTTAAGACTTTTGTTATGTGGGTATTAGAACTTAGGGTCCTAGTCCCTAGTCGATGTTGTATCTTTTGCTTGGTTATAATTGATTATGCTTCAGTCATTAGTACTGCTTCCTCTAAGTTTCAACCCAGCAGTATTTCGCTTGTACCAGGTTTTCCAGCACTTGTTGTTGGGTTGTTACTCAAGAGTTAACAGCCGTTGGCGCCATCTCTTGAGTAATAAACCTACAACAAACACTATAGTTTAACTTATTCTTATTCGTAGGCTTTAATTTATTTATTGCTATTGGGGAAGGTTATTTTAAGTATACTTCTAGGCTTGGGCAATGCAATGTGTAAACATATGTTTGAAGAACCTCTTACTTCTGTGAACTGATTACTGAGCATTTGTTAAATGTATTTCAATTATATTTTCAGAATTACCAGTGACTGCGCTGTTTGGCGAGAGTCCTATTATAAAAGGAAGCTAGTGGGATACCTGCTGGCATTTATAATTACGCTGTAAACTTCTGGGCAACTATTTGGATCCTGTTACGTAATGAGTGCAGTGCTAGTTAATTTCAATAAAACTATTTTGAAAATGATGTTTATTTGACGGCCCAGCCGTATCACTCCCAGGCACTTAGCTCATGGGGAATTTCAGTGATAGCAGAGTATGAATCTGTGGGAGCTCGGCAGATTTACAGTTTCAGATAGCAATCATTTCTAAAAACATTTTTTTGGAGAGGGGAAATTTTTTCCTTAATATTCATATGTAGGATGTATTTGCTGTTTTGGATGTTTTAGGTGGACCCTTGTGTGTTATGGAACCAAGAGGTGACCTGGGAATAAAGTAATTGAAGAAGGAGCAGTTGCAGTATGAGCTCCTGATATGTGGCCATTCGGGAGAGGGGGTGTTACCGAGCTGGGTGCGCAGCTGTATGGATCAGGGGTGCATCTATTGCAAGACACTGCGCAGAATATTGGTGAGGCGAGTGCAGCACTCTCTCTTCTTGCAGCCTCTCTATCAAGCACAGAGGAAAATATTCAGTTCTTGGAATGTAGTACAGTCGTGTGCAGATATACCGAGTTCAGTACAAGTCCAAATTACTTGTTGGTACAACCATATTCAAGAGCTGAAAGTAGCTAATACTAATCGAGAAAATACTGCCATG
The DNA here is from genome assembly GCF_023864345.2 of Schistocerca serialis cubense. Lineage (NCBI taxonomy): Eukaryota > Metazoa > Arthropoda > Insecta > Orthoptera > Acrididae > Schistocerca > Schistocerca serialis. The sequence goes on along the minus strand of NC_064646.1, from coordinate 184,340,083 downwards.
ATAAATGAATATGCGGAAGGAAGTTAAGGAATTACAGTTTAAGCTGAATGCGTTAGAATCGGCACCACCTCATTTGGCGATAGGGAGAATATTGCTCTCTCTCGTGTGAATTGCGGTGAAGTTAAAAGTGTGATGAGAGGGTGTGTTAGTGAGTGTCTATGGCATCACTTTGCTGAGTTGCCCAACCCAATTCTTCCGATATTATTTGGTGTTGATAATCTATCAGTCGAGAATTTTTTGTTACCTTGGAAAACCAAGTGAATATTCTCAAGATCGAGCTTGCAATAATTTTTCAAATCTTGTATCCGTTGTCTCACGGTTGTAGCCAAATGATTAGTGTCATCTTGTATGATCATGGCACACTGGGGGAATCATGAGAAAGGATTGTACAGGAAATACTATGAACTAAGGTTAGAAATGAATTAGTCAGCATCTCTTTCGTCTGTAGGGGCATAATGAGACATTAGAAGACCAAAAACATATTTCCGCCTTACAGATTTCTGGGCGCTGCGTCTCTAATCTCGCTCATACTTGGCATTTGAGGAATCCTGGCATGCGCAGGTGTTCTTCACTGCTTAACCCTATGTCAGTATTGTCGCATCGTCAGTTGCCTTAGGTGTGAGCCTACAGTAAAATTGATGGTTTGTTATAGCCAGTGACGTTATTCGCGGATAAGTGACTAAATACGGAGTATTGGATAAGTTTCGGATTATACTGGTAGTAAATTTTATTTGAAATTCCCGGTGTGGTGTTCAAGGTGTGTATTATGTGTTCAGTGTGTCTACCGAACAGGACGTTAGTCATTTATGTGCCGATGACGCGCAGTTATTACACCAAGTGCCTGAGGAGTTTCCTGGACTTATGACTGACAAGCTAGGGGTAACGGACAAAATTAAATATCGTATACAGCCGTCAGAACCATTACCTGTCTGCCAAGCTCATTATTGCCTGTTTACATTTTGCGGCGTGCACTGCAGCTGTAGCGGTTATAAGCTAAGTACTGACAAACTTATTTGTGCTCTGTAATACAGTTATTAAATTTAATAGATTTCAGCGGTGTTGCGTGCCGTTTGTGGCGAAATAACGACTTAATAAACTTTTGTAATCGTTCGCTCGCTGTGTTTTAGAGAGTTTTCAGGGTGTTGAAGTCGTTACTAATTTTCGTGCTTTAGTTTTCAACTGACGTTTATTATTCTTTCTAGTGAAATATTTCAGTAAAATTTTCATATAGTGTTTTAACTTCACTTAGTGTTACAGTGGTAGTTTTAATTTTTTGGTTGTAACTAATAATTTTGTGAAGTTTTGCTGGTAATGGTATCGGCTGTGTTGTAGTAGTATTAATAAAGGTAGCTGCTTTCTTTGTAGGCAGAGAATTTCGAGACCATTGTTGTTAGTTGTTAAATAGTTCTACTGGTGTAACTGAACTTTGGTAACGTAGACGTATAGTTTTTTTTCAGTAACTGTAAAATTTACCATTAGTGAAAAGTGTGGGCTCTGTCGTAGGTTTGTGAGTAGTGGATTACGGTGTGGGATTTGTTCAAAGTTTTTTCATTGGGGGGAATGCAGTGGGGAAGCCAGTGGTAATTTTAGGGAGATCCTCTCCTAAGAATGTAGAATCTGTAGTAGAAACAAGTTAATAGAGGAGCAGGAGCGTAAGATCTGTGCCCTTCAGGTGCAGTTACAATGCGCAAAGGAGGAACTAGATAGGTTGATGAGGGTGAAGGGTGGTGGGGAATGGGAACTGGCAGTTGGCAAGAAGGTAGCTAGGAAGAGGAGGTACTCAGACAGTTTTACTTTGCATACATGCAATAGATACGACCAACTGTCAGAGTTGAGTGGAGAGGAGCCTCGTGTAGCCGTAGATGTAGGTAACTTGCAGCAGTCCTCAGCAATTAGGAGGCCTAGGTTAGTTGCGAAGTCTAGCAGAAAGAAGGTTCTGCTGCTAGGTAGTTCCCACGGTAGAGGTGTGGGCCAGCAGCTGCAGGAAGTGTTGGGGAGTGAGTACCAGATCACCAGCATTGTGAAGCCTAGTGCAGGGTTGGCTCAGGTGACTGAAAGCATAGGGGAGTTATGTAAGAATTTTACGAAAGAGGATCAGGTTGTGATAGTGGGTGGAGCAGGGAACAGTCTCGATAGGGACGGGGAATATGATGTCAGTGGTGACTTGGTTAAGATAGCTACTCAAACTGGTGGTACTAATGTGCATTTCGTGCAACTGTTTCAGCGTCATGATCGGATTCACCTTAATGCGACTGTTAGGCGCGTTAATGTGGGGCTGGGGAGGGCACTGATGGCGGAGGGCATGGATCACATCTCAGTGGTGCCAGTTGGATCTATCAGTAGATGTTCACTAGGCATGGCCTGCACCTCAATAGGTATGGGAAGGGAAGGCTGGCTAAGCTTATAGGTGACAGTGTAGTGGGTGGTGGTGGTGGTAATGGTATCACTCATGGAAAAATTCCTATAGTAGTTGGTGTTAGAGCTGCACCTTTTTTAGACTGAAGTCAGCTGATAGGTATACCTGCTTGAAGGAAGTGCCTCTAACTAAGGGCTCACCTCCAGAGGATGTAATGTTTCCAAGTAGAGAAGGAATTAGCATATTTCATCAAAATATAAGAGGTATTAGAGATAAAGTTAGTGAACTGCTAATAGATGTTAACTCTGAAATTATTGGCATATCAGAGCACCACTTAAATAATTTGATAATTCAGAGGCTTCCTTTACCAGGCTACAGATTAGCTGGCTGTTTCTCAAGGAGTTCCTTGCAGGGTGGAGGAGTGGCTCTGTGCGTAAAAAACAGTATTTCATTTGAGTCCATAGACGTATCACGACACTGCACTGAACAGATGTTTGAAAGTTGTGCAGCATTAGTTGAATTTAGTGAAACTAAACTTCTAATTGCTGTTGTTTATAGGTCCCCTAACCCCGACTTCAGAGCATTTTTGCTTAAGCTAGAGAGGGTTCTTGATTCACTTTGTAGGAAGTACCAGAAAGTAGTTCTATGTGATGACTTCAATATTAATTTTGTACATGATTGTGCAAGAAAAAGGATGTTGGTAGATCTCCTAAATTCATATGATCTGATGCAAACTGTGTTTTTTCCAACTAGGGTGCAGGGGAACAGTAGCACAGTCATAGACAATATTTTTATTCATTCTTAATTACCAGATGGGCATTCTGTTAGTAAAAGGGTGAATTGCCTTTCAGACCATGATGCACAAATTTTAACACTAAAAGGTTTTTGTACTCTAACCAACGTCGTATTTAATTACAAATTACGTAGGGAAGTTAATCCAACAGCAATAGAGAGTTTTTCGAAACTTGTCAAGGAAAAGGAGTGGCAAGATGTTTATAGTGCCGATAATATAGATGATAAATACAATGCTTTCCACAACACATTTCTCATGCTCTTTGAGAGTTGCTTTCCATTAGAACATTCTAAACGGGGTACTAGCAGTAATGGACAGCCCGGTTGGCTGACTAGTGGGATAAGGATATCATGTAGAACAAAGCGGGAATTATATCAAAATGTTAGAAGTAGTCACAATCAAGCTACAGTATCCCATTACAAACAGTATTGTAAGGTGCTTAAAAATGTTATTAGCAAGGCAAAAAGTATGTGGTATGCAAATAGAATAGCTAATTCGCAGAATAAAATTAAAGTCATATGGTCAGTTGTGAAGGAAGTGTCTGGTCAGCAGCACAAGGATGACGATATAAAGTCAGTTTGCAGTAATAATATTTCTGTTATTGATAAATCAGATATATGTACCGTATTTAACAACCATTTTCTGAGCATTGCTGGTGAATTAAATAAAAATTTAGTATCTTCAGGAAATCATATAAATTTCTTAGCAAATTCCTTTCCGAGATTGACGTCCGAAATACTCCTCTGTGATACAGACAAGAGAGAGATTGAGACAGTAATCAAATCACGGAAGACTAAGGACTCTCATGGTTATGATGGAGTGTCTAGTAGAATATTAAAGTACTGTGCTGCACGTTAGCCCTGTATTTAGCTATATTTGTAATTTTTCCTTTAGGAATGGTCAGTTTCCTGGGCGATTAAAGTACTCAGTAGTAAAGCCGATTTATAAAAAGGGAGAAAGGGATAATGTAGATAATTTTAGACCTATTTCTATGCCATCAGTGTTTGCAAAAGTTATCGAAAAGGCTGTATATGTAAGGTTAATTGATCATTTTATATTACACTATTTGCTATCAAATGTACAGTTCGGCTTTAAGACGTTTGGCAACTGAAAGTGCTATATTCTCTTTTCTCTGTGAGGTACTGGATGGGCTAAGCAAAAAGTTTCGAACGCTTGCGTATTTTTTGAGTTAACAAAGGCATTTGACTGTGTTGATCACACAATATTGCTCCAGAAGTTGGACCATTACGGAATAAGGAGAGTAGCTCACAATTGGTTCACCTCTTACTTAAGCAACAGGCAGCAAAAGGTCATTATTCACAATGTTGATAACGGCTGTGATGTGGGATCTGAGTGGGGTACTGTCAAGTGGGGGGTGCCCCAGGGATCAGTGTTGGGGCCGCTCCTGTTCCTTATTTATATAAATGTTATGCTCTCTAGTATTATGGGTAACTCTAAAATACACTCCTGGAAATTGAAATAAGAACACTGTGAATTCATTGTCCCAGGAAGGGGAAACTTTATTGACACATTCCTGGGGTCAGATACATCACATGATCACACTGACAGAACCACAGGCACATAGACACAGGCAACAGAGCATGCACAATGTCGGCACTAGTACAGTGTATATCCACCTTTCGCAGCAATGCAGGCTGCTATTCTCCCATGGAGCCGATCGTAGAGATGCTGGATGTAGTCCTGTGGATCGGCTTGCCATGCCATTTCCACCTGGCGCCTCAGTTGGACCAGCGTTCGTGCTGGACGTGCAGACCGCGTGAGACGACGCTTCATCCAGTCCCAAACATGCTCAATGGGGGACAGATCCGGAGATCTTGCTGGCCAGGGTAGTTGACTTACACCTTCTAGAGCACGTTGGGTGGCACGGGATACATGCGGACGTGCATTGTCCTGTTGGAACAACAAGTTCCCTTGCCGGTCTAGGAATGGTAGAACGATGGGTTCGATGACGGTTTGGATGTACCGTGCACTATTCAGTGTCCCCTCGACGATCACCAGTGGTGTACGGCCAGTGTGGGAGATCGCTCCCCACACCATGATGCCGGGTGTTGGCCCTGTGTGCCTCGGTCGTATGCAGTCCTGATTGTGGCGCTCACCTGCACGGCGCGAAACACGCATACGACCATCATTGGCACCAAGGCAGAAGCGACTCTCATCGCTGAAGACGACACGTCTCCATTCGTCCCTCCATTCACGCCTGTCGCGACACCACTGGAGGCGGGCTGCACGATGTTGGGGCGTGAGCGGAAGACGGCCTAACGGTGTGCGGGACCGTAGCCCAGCTTCATGGAGACGGTTGCGAATGGTCCTCGCCGATACCCCAGGAGCAACAGTGTCCCTAATTTGCTGGGAAGTGGCGGTGCGGTCCCCTACGGCACTGCGTAGGATCCTACGGTCTTGGCGTGCATCCGTGCGTCGCTGCGGTCCGGTCTCAGGTCGACGGGCACGTGCACCTTCCGCCGACCACTGGCGACAACATCGATGTACTGTGGAGACCTCACGCCCCACGTGTTGAGCAATTCGGCTGTACGTCCACGCGGCCTCCCGCATGCCCACTATACGCCCTCGCTCAAAGTCCGTCAACTGCACATACGGTTCACGTCCACGCTGTCGCGGCATGCTACCAGTGTTAAAGACTGCGATGGAGCTCCGTATGCCACGGCAAACTGGCTGACACTGACGGCGGCGGTGCACAAATGCTGCGCAGCTAGCGCCATTCGACGGCCAACACCGCGGTTCCTGGTGTGTCCGCTGTGCCGTGCGTGTGATCATTGCTTGTACAGCCCTCTCGCAGTGTCCGGAGCAAGTATGGTGGGTCTGACACACCGGTGTCAATGTGTTCTTTTTTCCATTTCCAGGAGTGTATATATATAGTTCTCTATCAAAATCTTTCATTTGCTGACTATGCCTATCAGTAGGTAGTGCCTTCCGTAGTTAGAATCTTTTATTTAGCTGGTAGGATTGGCACTCACTGTATTGCAGTAGTTCGAATAACGAAGATTTTTGTGAGCTAAGTGATTCATGAAAGGTATAGGTTATTGTTAGTCAGGGCCATTCTTTTGTAGGGATTATTGAAAGTTAAACTGCATTGCCCTAAAAATATTGTGTGTCAGTTTAGTGTTGATCAGAATAAGTATAGAGAGAAATGTCTGAGTACGTTCAGTTCTGCTCAGCTGTTTGAAAATCAAATAACGTAAGAGGTTTATCAGCACAGTAATTCATAAATTTTTCTAAGGGGACGTTTCAACTGTAAGACTGTAAATACACGGTTATCCTTTCGGTTGAGAACCACTCTACAGATAAAACACACCGAATACACTTAAGCCAAGTTAAGACTGTCCTGATACTTGAAATTTTGTGAACACCACCTCTGGGGGGAGAGGGGGGAGGGAGACTGAGCCGTGACAGAGCTTACAGATATTGCACATGATTAGCTCTTTGACGGTTACCCATCAACGGTTTCGCGTACAGAGACTTCCAAGCCTTTTACAGGTGTACCGGGCTCTCAGAGAGGGACTCTCCGTCTGGAGGTCAAAAAGAAAGGTTCCAACTGGCAACAGGAGCGCAGAGGACAGAGCCCATTCCGTGGGAACAAGCTAAGTGAGCGCCTACAGATCAGTGCGTGGACGAGTGCACGACACTGCCGCAGTTCCTATGCGACCGTGCGGAAAGGGGGCGAAGTGGGTGGCTGTGTATTGGGCAAAGGAATCGTAGGGTTGCTTTGCACGACCAAAGAAACCAGGTACAACTTGAAACGGCCTCTGTTCAACGAAAAGTATCCGAACTTGGTGAGCACACCTTGGGACATTTCCTATTGGCATACGCTTGCGCCGAGGTGCCGACTTTATCATACAGTCCAATTTGTTTACTGCTATCTGTCAGTAATTCACTCCCTATTGGTCTGCAGTTTGTTTCTTACTTGGAGTTTGTGACTGTTTCTCAGAATCTTTAAAGGAGTTGATATTTACTGTGTGGTGTTAAAACTGCTTCTGCTCATTAATTTGTTCCTGTTATCGTGGGTCAGAATTAAATGTTACTTGCCTCACATTTAAATTGGACACTTACTAGTTTGAGTACTGACTGTATGGGGAGAACATATTTAAGTGGTAAGCTGGTCTGATCTTCGTTAGTGAATGTGTCCGTATTAAGACTTTTATTATGTTGCTACTGTAACTGGTCCTAGTCGATGCTGTACCTTTTGCTTATTTGTGGCCTATTAGGCTTTCGTCATAAGCACTACTTCTTGCAAGTTTCAGTCAAGCAATATTACGCTTTTATCAGGTTTCACAGGACTTGTTGTTGGTTTATTATTGAAGAGTTAGTAACTATTGACGTTAGGTACACGCACAATTGTTTTAACTCGATCTTATCCGTGGGGTTTTAATTACTTATTAGTATTGTGAGAGATAATCTTCAATATACTTCTGGGCACGGGCAATCCAATATGTAGTGATGTGAGACTGAACAGCAGCCTACTTTTGTGAATTGACGGTTGCGTGTTTCTTAAATGTACTCCTTTTATATGTTTTACAAGTACTAGAGACTGCACTGTTTGGCCAGCGTCCTGTTGAATGGCGCGTCCAGTACTCTGAACTGGTGCTTGGTTTGAGTCCTGTCCACAGTTGCCTGCTGGTAAAATGTACATATTTGCAACCTTACCAGGTTTTATAATTGCACTGTAAACTTTTGGACAACCATTTTTAACTTGTTACTTTATAAGTACAGAGATGGTTTATTTCAATAAAATTGTTGTTGTGCGAATGATGATTACTTGACGGAGTAGCCCAACAACTACACAAGCATCTAGCTGACTGGCCATTCAGAAGGGAGGAAGGAGGAGGAAGGAAAGTGGAAGGACGATGTGAGAGGGGGCGTTGAGATTAGGGCTGTAAAGAAGGACACATCTTGGGTCAGATTTCATTGCTGTGTAGAGATCGTTGAAGTTCTGGTAATACACTCCTGGAAATGGAAAAAAGAACACATTGACACCGGTGTGTCAGACCCACCATACTTGCTCCGGACACTGCGAGAGGGCTGTACAAGCAATGATCACACGCACGGCACAGCGGACACACCAGGAACCGCGGTGTTGGCCGTCGAATGGCGCTAGCTGCGCAGCATTTGTGCACCGCCGCCGTCAGTGTCAGCCAGTTTGCCGTGGCATACGGAGCTCCATCGCAGTCTTTAACACTGGTAGCATGCCGCGACAGCGTGGACGTGAACCGTATGTGCAGTTGACGGACTTTGAGCGAGGGCGTATAGTGGGCATGCGGGAGGCCGGGTGGACGTACCGCCGAATTGCTCAACACGTGGGGCGTGAGGTCTCCACAGTACATCGATGTTGTCGCCAGTAGTCGGCGGAAGGTGCACGTGCCCGTCGACCTGGGACCGGACCGCAGCGAGGCACGGATGCACGCCAAGACCGTAGGATCCTGCGCAGTGCCGTAGGGGACCGCACCGCCACTTCCCAGCAAATTAGGGACACTGTTGCTCCTGGGGTATCGGCGAGGACCGTTCGCAACCGTCTCCATGAAGCTGGGCTACGGTCCCGCACACCGTTAGGCCGTCTTCCGCTCACGCCCCAACATCGTGCAGCCCGCCTCCAGTGGCGTCGCGACAGGCGTGAATGGAGGGACGAATGGAGACGTGTCGTCTTCAGCGATGAGAGTCGCTTCTGCCTTGGTGGCAATGATGGTCGTATGCGTGTTTGGCGCCGTGCAGGTGAGCGCCACAATCAGGACTGCATACGACCGAGGCACACAGGGCCAACACCCGGCGTCATGGTGTGGGGAGCGATCTCCTGCACTGGCCTTACACCACTGGTGATCGTCGAGGGGACACTGAATAGTGCACGCTACATCCAAACCGTCATCGAACCCATAGTTCTACCATTCCTAGACCGGCAAGGGAACTTGCTGTTCCAACAGGACAATACACGTCCGCATGTATCCCGTGCCACCCAACGTGCTCTAGAAGGTGTAAGTCAACTACCCTGGCCAGCAAGATCTCCGGATCTGTCCCCCATTGAGCATGTTTGGGACTGGATGAAGCGTCGTCTCACACGGTCTGCACGTCCAGCACGAAAGCTGGTCCAACTGAGGCGCCAGGTGGAAATGGCATGGCAAGCTGTTCCACAGGACTACATCCAGCATCTCTACGATCGTCTCCATGGGAGAATAGCAGCCTGCATTGCTGCGAGAGGTGGATATACACTGTACTAGTGCCGACATTGTGAATGCTCTGTTGCCTGTGTCTATGTGCCTGTGGTTCTGTCAGTGTGATCATGTGATGTATCTGACCCCAGGAATGTGTCAATAAAGTTTTCCCTTCCTGGGACAATGAATTCACGGTGTTCTTATTTCAATTTCCAGGAGTGTAGATGACAGATTAGGTGTGGTGGTACATGGACCGTGGACATGGAAATAGTGACCCAGCAGGGTACCGCGATTGGTGGTTAGTGTGTAGCATACTACATGCCATGACTCGGTTTTGCAGTTGATGTAGTGAATCTAAAGGTGTTGCAAGCAGAGAAGAATTGTGGGAATGTATCTTACATTTTCAGAATAAGAGAATACGATCACAAGTTGATAATCGAAAATAAAATTATAAAAATTTAAAAAATCGCAAGCAAATATCTGTTTTCAGTTAATAACTGTAACGAAAATAATTGCATAGACGTCTCACCGTATAAAAAAATTGTTTACAACGCTCTATAGGCTCTAAGTATCAATTGCTCTCACACATAACGTGGTAAATTCAACAAATTAGTCTTTCTACTAAATATTTATTTTCTTATTCTTATTCGGTGGCCAGACGTAATATATTTGCCTTTGCTTTCGTTTTATGCTTAATATAACAAAGTTTGCTTCACGATTTAAAATAAGTGTGTTATGGGTGATGCAGCGGTGTTGTACATTACTAGTTTCACTTATAACACTATGTGCGGTGTATTAATTCCCTCAATTTTTTAAAAGTAAGCCAATAGCATTTCTTACATAATTTGTAGCTTAAGGCAGTTTTTCCTTCGGTTTGTCTGTTCTCAGATCTGAAGGTGATAGTTAAGCTACCGAAACTGGTCATCACTTTGTAAAATATTTTAATGTTAAATGCGATAGAGAGAAAATATATAAAAATTTGGAAATTTAAGAAGTTTTATAAAAGGCTTGTAAAATGTTTATAATTTTATATTTGATAATTTGCGGGAAGTGGATGAGTTGGTAAGGGACGCTAATGGGAAAGGTAGACGAATGTGGAAGGCGAGGCGAAGTGCATATGTTTCCAGAATTTCAAAAATTTTTGAGCATAGGATGGAGCAGAAGACGGATTTAGGATTGAGGGTGATGGTAAAAGGGTACGGAATACAAATACGGCTTAGTAGTAGTTTCGTTTCGGGCTTTTATGTAGAATCGTAAAGACGTGTGCATTCGTAATTAGGTTCTGTCCTAAACACTGCTTTGCTTTGTTAGTCAGGGGGATTCGTTAGCTGGAGGTGGAGAGACGAAAATCTGGATGACAGAAACGCTGAGGTGTGCGACAAGATAGAGGTTTTGCTTTTTCTGTGGATTTAGTTAAGGTTCGCAAGCAATACACCACTCAACCAGCCGATTCAAGTGGCGATGGAGGAAGACGTGGATAGTTGGGAGGTGTGGTGGGTAACTAGGAAGGCGCTATGGACGGTATATTTCAGGAGGCACATGGAGGTGCTGGTCTCGAGATGGTAGCAGGGGCATGAGGAACATCTGCAAGAGAATAAAATACCCCATGGGAGAAAGTGTAGATGATTGTGACGTATGTAGGATTGTGGTGAGGCATTGATGGCATAAATCGGACATACTAACAACGATTGTACAGGTTTGTATCTTGTAGGAAGGATGTATATTCTAGAATGCAAAAGCTGTCAAACAGATGACGTCTTCAACGGTGGGTGGCTGATTCAGAGAGTTGCTTGTATTGAATGGTTTACCAAAAGTGCATATGGGATCAGGTAGTGCAGGTTTTTGGAGAATCTGTACTTGTGGAAGTAGGTAGAGTGATGTTAGCTGCAGGTGTTGTACTTAGGTTGGATTGTACTTTTGGGCATTGTTGGTGAAGGTAGTGTTGCTTGCAGTGAGAACAAGTGGGTGGGTTATACCGATTTTCGGTCAGGTTGTCGTCATGTTGTCGTCATCGTTGACATCGATATGCTTGTATTGTAGGCCTGGAAGCTTCTTTGAGATCTTTTCTGAGGTAAGTGAGGGCCCTATTTTTTAGAAGTTCGTCTATGGTGTCAGGTAATTCTAAAAATACTTTTACTAAGTAGCGAGATCCATTAATATTTCGAATGCTTAGTGCCATGTGTACATCAATTACTGGTAGCAACTTCAGTTCATTTTCACTGTCCTCGCAATCAGTTTGGAGGCTAAGGTTGTTTAGGCAGAGGGTTTGTGAGGAATGTTATATAAGGATGAATGGAAATGTGGGTCATTGGATTTGATGGTGATAGAGTCTCACCAAAGGATGACTTCCTGGAACTGAAAAGCTGCTATATACGTTGAGCATGATTCAGGAGTGTCTTGGTGTTAAGAATTTGGGTTTGATCTGCCTAATAAAAAGAAAGAGGAAAATAATGGGTTTTAAAATTCCACAGTGATTTCGACCCACATGTCATAAGTATCTGGTAGGGTTAGACTGAGCTCTTTCAGTTTCACTGTGACCCTCACCTATACTAGGCATTTTGTAGGCATTTGTAAAAGGTTTAGGTTCAGTGTGGAAGGAGTGTAGTGGGGTGCCAGGAGTTAAGGAATGTTCAGATGCAGGTACAGTTGTATACATTGAACCTGGTGTTGCTGGAGGCAGTGTGACTGCTGCTGGTGATCATGTGACTCCTGCTGTTGCTGCCGATGCCGTAACTGATGATGCTGCCGAGCTGTTCGCGATGTTGCGGCTGGTGCTGCGATTTCTGGCGTTAATGTTGTAGTTTCTTCTGTGTGTACGTATGGGGGATGGAATGGGGTGAGTTCAGTGGCAGCGTAGGTGGTACTGCTATGGAGAGTTGCAGTGAACCTATTACAGGTAATCGTTGCCCATGTTATTTTCCAAGTAGCGAGAGGTGTCGTGTAGGTTACAGATGGTTGTTGTAGCAGCGGTTGCTGGAAGTGTCGTCATTCCGATATCTCATCATCATAGTGTGGACTGGTTATAGGTAGCGTGCAGCACAGGAAGAATAGGAAATAATGGAAATTCCCTTGTTGTGTGTATTGTAGAAAGAATATGTGATAAAATTTGTGGGCAGCAACAGCGGCTCTAATCCGGCAGTGCATCGATTTAAAAAAAAAAAAAAAAAAAAAAGACAGACCCGTAGTCTCGTGCTTACTTAATGTGAAAGTCATTAATGCTTTTATTTAGTGTTGTTAATCCATCACAGATGTACCTGAGGCAGCGGCGACATGCGTAATACCGAACGGTATCAGGCAAATATGGAGCAGTGGTCTAGAACATCCTACCAAAGAGCCCTAAGACTTTGCTAAGGCACGCGAACAGTGCTAATCCACGAATGAGCTATGTTCAGATCAATGAGAGTCCAATACCTGTGTTTCAGATTCTGAACCTGTAATTGAATACTACAAATTTACATTGTGCAATCAGAGGATGCCACGCTGCTGCGCAAAATATTTTGCGTTAGGAGTCACATTCAACTAATTTCGTTTTGTTTTAGTCTTCTGAAACTTTTCGGGTTTGCTCTGTATTAAATTTGTACCTTCAGTTTCACAGCTTTTAAGATACGTGTGGTTTCTTGGCCTGAGTGGCTCAGCGTTCAGAGAATTTAACTGGCATGTAATTTTATGTTTGGAGCCAGCAGACACTGAACTTAGCTGTCAGCGAAGCAAGAGAAGCCGAAAGTCGTAATTTCTGAGAGATAAATCTCAAGATCTCTGGTTGCTTATTAGATTTTGTGGGCGACCTGTTGGGCCTGTCGATATTCTTGTCAGGTCAGCACCCGCGTTATGCACTCGTCTAGATACAGTATTCCAGAGATCCGTCTAGGTCTAACCTTCAGGTGAGAATGCCTATTTGCTAATCTCTGCGAACGGCAGCCTTCTATACGCCAGGGAAGAACAAAAGCACTTGTGCCAGTAATCGCAGATAGCGATAGCGATTCAATATTTTTTTGTTGTTGCCATATTTCACCACTGGGCAGCAGTACCTTCACTTGCGCCAAGGGGCAGCAGTGAAAATTTCTGGCGTAAGCGCTGTTCACCTTCCACGGCTTATAAAAGGACTGCATGAATCAGTGAACAGCCTTTTCACCTGAAGATGGCTGCCAGATAGACCGTGAAATGTTGTGTCTAGAATTTAGATAAATGTGTGATCTGACTGCAGACCCCACAGGAATATCGTTAGTTAATACGCCGGGAATGTCTACCTAAAGTCCAAATAATGGGAAAAAACAAATTTGGGAGCAGTCGCTGCTGGAGGGAGTGGTTTTCGGAGAAATGCTGCTAACATAGTACGATTTGATTTGTGACTAAAGAGCAGGGCGTGTTCTAATGAAGCAATTGTAGGTGTTTATAGATTTAGTTTTAAAACAGTTAGTGAAATGAAAGCGAGTGAGAGTGTGTGTGTGTGTGTGTGTGTGTGTGTGTGTGTGTGTGTGTGTGTGTGTGTGTGTGAGAGAGAGAGAGAGAGAGAGAGAGAGATAACAGGGAAACCTCATAACATACATTTGGCAACAGGTGGCCCTTGTTTGATGTATAGGGGCGATCTTGCAAAACGTTCGCATCTTGTAACAAGAAGTGAGAACTAGACTGTTAAGTTGCAACAGGGAAGAGAATGTCTGTCACAGGCCTCGACCAAAATCAGATTTATAACGGAACTCTTCTGTTATTCCTGAGAGGAACTGAGAGGAACGTGCCTATAAGACCAATTGTATTGGCAATATTGGAGGAGACGTCGTAGGCATAGATTTACTAAAAATAGCTAGACCACACACTGGCTGTAGTGTAGCATTCCATTACTGGAGGCACCATTTGCAATGCAACGCTGCATTTGCACTTAGCAAATGATGTAAAATATCTGATAAAGCGTTGCGTTCACAGTGGTTTAACCAGAAATAGCCTTTATAAGAAGCCTATCTCACTGTCAGAAACAAATGAGGCAATGAAATGGGAGTTCATGTTACACTGAAGATTAAAATTATTCAAGTACACGATAGATGAAAGAAAAATGCGATAAAATTGTGGAAAGGAAGGTAGATAAATATATGCCACACAAAAATAAGACTGAAAAATAACCAATGAAGACAAACTTAGAGGATGTGCCAGGAAATATTAAACGAGAATGGAAAGCAAAAAACTTAATGAAGGATAAAATAATCTCTCACTGTCTGCTACTTCATAAGTTACGTGCAACTATCCTGAATCCTTAACTAAGCGCTATTTCGCTCCTACCTGTATAAAACGAATTTTGCAATCCTTGAATAGATATCTATAACTTCGTGTGTTTTGATATAGACTTAATACAGGAAACTAGGAAACTATGTTCATATGTTCAATTGAGATGGACTCGATTATTCAGTAGGAGTTGTGAAATAGACATCTTTTTCTTTTGTTCTTAGCTTTCTTTTCATTGTCCATTACATCCTTCAATCCACTGGGTAAGTAATCATATACATCCCTCTAAATGGTGGTTTCAATTCAGGAACCACTGCCTCACTTCTCTACTATATCGTGGTGGGAGCTTTGTTGTAGGAGATTATCTGAAGCCAATGTCGAAGGAAGGGCGACAGTATTCGTGGCCTAAGAAATGGCCACTTTTTGACGAGTTGTGTTATGCAGTAGATGTGTTGTACGACCATCTTCAAAAAAAAAAAAAAAAAAAAAAAAAAAAAAAAAAAAAAAAAAAAAAAAAAAGACTCTTTTTCGTAGATATCAAAGTTAATCAAAACTTGAGTGCTTTACTGATGTACGTAGAACAACTAGGGAAAATGTCATTCGCATTTTCTGGCATTTTGACAGCATCCGTGAAGCGGCTGAGGCTGGCATCCACTCCTCATTGAGATCACTGTCACCACTACAACCCACTTTGCAGCATTCAGAAAAACTCTCCTTTCCTGACACAATTATTTCCCTGATTTCTCCCAAGCCCAACAGAGTTCTGTACATTTTTGTCATCGTAGCTTACAGCTGGTATAATAGATTATTCAACATTTGAGGAAAATCAAATAAAAATTATTTGACAACTATGTTGCAAAACTTCTTGATTTTATCTCCATAAAAAAAGGAAATAATATTGTATTTGAATGGAACATCTTTTTATTTCTTCATCAATTATATCACATTTCACTTTGTATCTTTTTGATAAAATTTGTATGAAAGGACACATACTCAATAATGGTGAAATAAGTAGTAAAATAAATAAATTACTATATCCAAAGGAGATATTTTAAAGATTACAAAGAAGTAAAGTGGGAAGGGGATTTAACTGTAATTTTTACTTGGCATTCAAGTACAAATGATTTTATTTTCACTGGCCTAACTCTGATGACGCTGGTGTTGTAATAAAAGATATTTTACCAAAAGAAGGACAAATTTTAGTCGAGAATATGGAAAATCAAGCATCAGATCTTAAATATGAACCTAAATATGTACCTGATGAAGGAGAAAATATATTGAAAAATCCAAAGATATCAATTTCTTTGTACAAATTACAGACTAGAGGAATAGTGGGATTAGGTTGTGATAAAAAAAATTCATATAGATATAACAAATTATTATAATTCACTATAGTTGATATACCTTATTTTATTTTTGTTGTATTTCAAACTAATCATAAAATAATCATCTGATTGATTTATTAGTAAATGAATATGTTAAATTATTTATGTTTCAAAAATGGAAGGAATGAAACATATCCACATGAAGTGTGGAATTTAGAGCCACCAGGAAAGTTTTTGATACATTATGATTCATTTCGTAATTCTGAACAAGTAATGTATTAGAGGAAGATACTGATATAAATCCACTTAATTTCATTGCAAATTCTCCTAATTATGTCATAAACATGAGACATAGGCAAAATATTGTGGCAACACAAAACAATGAGAATGGAATTATTTGCTAGTTTTAATGCTACTATACCAGTTGATATACTAGTGTATGTAGTTATGTATGAAAAAAAGAAATTTACCATATGATGCTCAACTTATAATAATATCTGAGAATTTTTAATTTTTCCTTAATTTTTTATATTTTGAAAAATTATCATCTTGTTTTAATGTTTTATTACATTTGTCTACTTCATCATCAAAAACTGGAAGTTTTATCTTTTTATTTTCATCTTCAAAAAACTGAAATTAATACATATTTGCTATCCCTTCCAACTGCTTAAATTTTTAGTTTTGATGTTTCATTGTTGCAACAACCAGATCAACCTTCAGACTGTGTCTCGTTTTTTGAGTCCGTTTATAATGAGTAAAATTTTAATTATAAAAGTGTTTTCTCATATTTCTATAATGAATACATTTACATTTTTACATTAAACATTTTTTGTACTTCTCTAATAAATAACTTAAATTTTTCTAATTAATTATTTCTTTTATGTAAATGGAGTCTTTGTGTAAAAATGTCAGCACTGTAAACAATGTAAAATCATTTTAAAAACATTTTGTAAGAAGTACATATTTTATGTAACATAATTGGTTGTGATTATATAAGTACAATGCACAGACAAAAAATATGTATGGAGCTCAATAGTGAATTTAAAGTTATTTTGCCAAATAACTCTTTGAAATTAATAAGTGGGTGGGATTTTCAATTATTTGAAGATGGAAATATTATATTGAGATATAAAGGAAGGAAAAAAAAGGTGGTTATAACAAGTTCATGTTACAGAATAATTTAATTAAAAGTGCATGTTACTGAGTTTGTAGATTGAAATATTTTCGGTGTTATTGTAAATAATATGATCTAGTAGATATAGTATGTATGTCCTGACTCAGTTTCCAAGAAAATGAAAAAATCGTGAAGTTTCAAGTAAATATTGTGGAAAAATGATTGGAATTTTGACAAAATTAAAGGCAAATTTTCAATCAATAAAAATATTTTGTAAAAATTGTGAACAAGCTTGAAAAATAGTGAAAATATTCGAAAAATGGTGAAAATATTCGAGAAAAATTATGCAGATATGATGAAAATCGGTGAAAAACTAAGTATTTTATTCGATGACATAAAATGAATATATTTTTTTGTAATTTTTTATATTTTGTGAAAAACCTAGAAAAACGGGTTTTTTTCTTAATTTTAATCATTTTCCACAACATTTACCACGAATTTTGCTATTTTTTTTCATTGTCTTGGAAATTGAGCCAGAACAAAGAAACGATATCTACTTAGTTTCATTTCATTTAGTATTGCGACGTGGCATTTTTTAGTCGTCCCAACCTTCTTCAGTTCGACTGATTCGAGGTGTCAGCGCTGTTAACACTAAGCTATTCGTTCGTTGTATGAAGGAAGTTTACAGGTCCAGTGGCTGTCTCCAGAAAAAGAGGCAGCCTGGTGATCCATCTATCGTCAGAAGCCTTTAAAACTGAATGGGATCACAGAAAAGCAGGATGAGAATTCTTAGTGCGTAGCCGCATAATCAGTGTGTACTGCAAATTTCCTATTAAACAATATTACAATACCACGTAGAAGAAATTTACAAAAATGAAGTTAAAATGAAATCTAGACCATTAGCTGCTTACAAGCGTTGATAAATATCAATGGGGAGAGTTGTTGATGTGGGTCACACGGCGAACGTGCTAGAGATAAATCCCTGCAGTCGCACTTCAGATGGATAGAGCGTCTGCCATGTAAGCAGGAGATCCCGGGTTCGAGTCCCGGTCCGGGCACACAATTTCAACTGTCCCTGTTGATATTTATCAACACCTGTAAGCGGCTAATGGTCTGGATTTCACTGAAATGTCATTCTTCCACAGCTGAAAGATCACCAACGGCATCTGTTCTCTCGGACATATACGAAGGAACAGATACCATCTTCATATACATAAGCCTTACCGGCCAATGATCTTCAGTGCAGATGCACTCACATAGCCCGAACTCTTGCGGGAAACGGTAGACTGACTGCCGCGAGTAATGAGTATAGTGGGAAGGGGAATTACAAATGTCGTGCGTGGACAGTAAGCCGGAAATGTGGGTGTAACGGGGAGCGTGCCAGAGGTAGGTACCCTGCAGTCGCAGTATCCTGTGTGTCCTTGGTGGCTCAGACGGATAGAGCGTCTGCCATGTAAGCAGGAAGTCCCATGTTCGAGTCCCAGTCCGGATACACATTTTCAACTATCTCCGTTGATATTTATCAACGCCTGTAAGCAGGTAAAGGTCCGGGTTTCATTGTAACTTGATTATTCGAGAACTGCAAGATCACCAATGGCATCTGTCCTTTTGGTCTATCCGAAAGAACAGGTACCATCTTCATATTTACAAAAATGGTTGACGGTGAAAGGGCAAAAACAACGACCGACAAATGGGATGCGTTCTTCTGTACATTAAAAAGCACTTTGTGCTATATTTACAGGCATGGAGAATGCGAAGAAAGCACGTGGTACCAACAGCATTATTTCTGGAGCTGCACGCATTATTTCACTCTCAGCTGCAACATTTTTCAGTAGAAATGAACGAAGATTATGGAGACTATATATTACAAAAAACTATGTTGGTTAAGTCAATGGGCCTGCCTGGAACGTATTTTGCATTTAATATCCGCTATTGTTAAATTTATAAAGGAAAAATGAGTGCAGGAACGAAAATTTGAAAGTTTGGAATTGATTTCAGGCGTCGTATTTTAAGTGGACTTGACTGCACACTACTTATAGTAAAACATATCAATGCGTGCAATAAGTTATTTTTTATGTAACGGGGGTGAATCTAGATAGAAAATGGCGTTGGAGAAGGGCCAAATTTTGTCAGACATAATATTGTTGCCTAAGCTTACTGGCGTTAAAGAAAACTCGAGGTCTAACGAATTCATTGTGGCCTTGAAAGAATTACAAAAATCATTTCCTAAACACAGCTAACCCTACATCTATTTGCGAGCTGTTTTGTAGACCGTTTGCCATTTCAGTTGAAAGCACCCCTATGCACGTCCAGGAGTATCCTATGGATTTCAGTGTAATTCCAATTTTAAGGGCAAATCCTTTAAAGTTAAAGCTTCCCAGGACGTTTCCGTAATGAGCTCGCGAGAGTGCGACACTAATTCGATCAATACAGATGTGTGGAAGACCTTTTTTCGTTTACGAAACAAAATAAAATCATGATTACGCTGAATCGTGAATGTGAAAATCTGGGACATTCTCTGCGTCCGTCCATATGCCGACAGTTTGAACCAGATGAAAATTATGCTATGTCATCACCAAGCTAAAAATAATGAAATAGTACCGAAAATTTGTTTCGTTTGTGACCTAAATTGCTGAGAAAGGTGAAATATAAAACCAAGTCGTATGTCTTGCGACTCCATTGCCACACATCTACATCTACATCCATACTCCGCTAGCCACCTGACGGTGTGTGGCGGAGGGTACCTTGAGTACCTCTATCGGTTCTCCCTTCTATTCCAGTCGCGTATTGTTCGTGGAAAGAAGGATTGTCGGTATGCTTCTGTGTGGGCTCTAATCTCTCTGAAACTTCAACAAAAGCCTGTACCGAGCTACTGAGCGTCTCTCCTGTAGAGTCTTCCACTGGAGTTTATCTATCATCTCCGTAACGCTTTCGCGATTGCTAGATGATCCTGTAACGAAGCGCGCTGCTGTCCGTTGGACCTTCTCTATCTCTTCTATCAACCCTATCTGGTACGGATCCCACACTGCTGAGCAGTATTCAAGCAGTGGGCGAACAAGCGTACTTAACCTACTTCCTTTGTTTTCGGATTGCATTTCCTTAGGATTCTTCCGATGAATCTCAGTCTGGCATCTGCTATAAAAACGATCAACTTTATATGATCATGCCATGCAACGTTTGCAGTTTCTCCCTTTTCCCCCTCGCCAGACAGTGTGGCGTCGCAGCACTATGCACTCATCTCCACGATGTTTGATTTTCGCTACAAATCGAAAAGTCACACTGTACATTCATAATTTAAGAATTAATATGAAACCTTAATCGAGGTGGACAAATGGCTCTGAGCACTATGGGACTCAACTCGAGGTGGACAGAACTGTTAGAAATTGCTCATTGATTCCACCAGCATAATTCAGAAAGGACCGTGTCCTTAGCTTTCTGTCCTGTCTTAAGTATATATTCGCCATTTGAAGTTTAAAGAAATCGGTATATAAAATCTGGGAAGCCATCTGCTTCATGAGTCTGATGTCGAAACACTAATCTACCATCTCAACAGATTGTTGCAGGCAATGATTGGCCACGCTCCAATATTTCCACAAAAAAAAGATGTCGGCGGACCTAGAGACAACAGAGATATCGGAAGCGGAGCGTGCTGTGAGCGACATGACGGTTTTACTGGAGCGCGGCGACAAACTGGCCTCCAGCTGATCGCTATCGCAGCCGGCACGCTATTCAGCCGCCCAGGCCCGAGATCCTAAAAATCACGGCCAGTTCTGCAGCCTGGGAGCGCCTGTAGATAGTGTGTGCAGACCACATCGTGACAGGCGGAACATCGTGATGACAGTTTCTTTCGAACAGAATTTGTTCATGGCCATCTGATATCACAAGTGTTATGACAAACCGATGCAATTGTACTGCTGCAATGCTAAACATAAGTCCTATGCTAAACACTTACATCGCAGGATGCTACACAGAGTATGTATTAATATTAATCACTCTCCTTTTTTCATTCGCTTATGAAAAGAGGTAAAAATGATTGCATGCCGCGATCCACAACCTAATATCTTCTCATTGTGATCACCACATGTGCACAATTCCGAAGGGAGCAAGAGCAGACAAGCGCAAGAAGTGTCACACAATCGGCTTAATAGCTCATCCTTCGATGTTGCTGACAAGAATAATATACAGAATAATGAAAAAAATCAAGGACCTGTTAGAGGACGATCCGTTGAATCCGCTGGGCTTTAAGAAACGAAAAGGCACCAGAGTGTCAGTCTCGACATTACTCTTGAAAAAAAATAAAAATGAAGAGGCATTCATAGAATTTGTCGACCTGGAAAAACCGTTGGACAGCGTGAAATTGTGGAAGATGTTGAAAGGAGGAAAATAGGGATAAGCTGAAGGAAAAGGCGGATAGTATATAATAAGCGCAAGAACCAATTTTAACTTGGGCGTAAGTACAAATAGCCCTTTAACTACTTCATTGCCAACCTTAAAGAGACGCTTGGGATGACTTGATATGCATTTTTTTTAGTTTTTCTGCTTCTCTCTCAGATTACACCACGCTACTTTCCACAGTTTCGGATCTTTTGGCTTGAAAGTGTCTGTGTACACTCATGAGATACCCTTAATTTCTTGTATTGACTTTGATGGCGATATGACAACGGCAATGCTCCCATTAGGATAGTCAAATGCTTCGTCACATATATGACTGTTCCCTAACTAGCTGGTTTGCCATAATTTCTCGTGGTGTATTTTATTTCCTCAAAGTAATTCAGTAATTCTAGTTATAAGTACAATGGTATTTCTTGTACTTCCTTATATGTAACAACTTTGTTATATATAATAACTCGATTATTATCTCCTTTGATGTTGTTTCTTTTCTGGCTATGTTAAATACTCCGTTTTCTATTTTTTATTAAAAATGCTGGTGACTGATTGGAAAGATCTCTAAACGTGAATAAATAAAGTTTTATAGGTCACATGACTCATAGAGATTACATATTTAGTCCTAATGTGGTTTGTAATAGAAACACATATGTGTCTTTCAGTAAAATAAATAAACACAGTACAATATTTTTTTAAAAAATTACATTTACTTAGGAGAAATTTGTGGTATTTTTTATCTTTGGCACTCGCTCTCAGTACTGTACCAATCATGACTACTCTTTGGAATAGATCTAAGAAGCCCTGACACACATTCAAAATGAAATGACGGATGGACTGGAATATTGTTTAGTAAAATTTTCAGTGTCGTTACTGTGTTATAAATTTCAGTAATTACTTTAGCCTGTATTTTAAATACGTTGTTGTTGTGGTCTTCAGTCCTGAGACTGGTTTCATGCAGCTCTCCATGCTACTCTATCCTGTACAAGCTTATTTATCTCCCAGTATCTGACGCAACCTACATCCTTCTGAATCTGCTTAGTGTATTCAAGCTGTTACAATTCTATACATCTAAATTTGCTTCAGCTTAAAATAATCGTTTACTGAAGCCACAAAAAATTAGGATCAAGCTAATACCTCACACAAGAAAGACGTTCTTCGGGAGAACGAGCTCTTCTGCAAGTATTACTAGGGGCTAAAAGACTTACCTCACGCCCTAAAAGTTGAGTTGTGAACCCACTGATTGATCAGGAACTATCAAATATACTTGCTACAGTCGCTGGGCACTCTTTAATTTTTGAATTTTCAGCCAGGAATTCGGTAAAAATATTCCACTGTGCGTCGCTATTGCTAACACCAAAGGGAGAAGTCACAGCTACTTCCGGAATGAATCGTTGGCGCTGAAGCTACCCTCTACGCAATGCACATTAGTATCTCTCTGTAGCTCTTGTCGTGTTTAACCTCACACTGTCTATTTCGCTTGCGTCTAGTGCTCAGTCCGTACGATTTTTTCCCGAAAACCAGCAAGTGCCCCTACTTCAGTGGGGTGTTACTATTTTATTCATTAGATCTTCTTCAGTTAATTCCTGTATCTTGCTTGTTTTCTTGTCCTCCAACTCTAAAACGAACGGTTGTCACATCCAAAAAGGCTTCCCACTACTTCGCGCTTCTCTCCCGCCCGGAAAAAGTGACAGCCCGTTCCTGTAGGAAAGGTGTGTCCTCGCAGGAAACCTGCGTCCTGGCCTAAGAAACTCGCGGTAGTATTACTCTGCGATCGCGTCTAGAAGCTTTCCGATAGCCGTGCATGCCTTTCCGGCCAGGATACGCCTTATGTCGACCATGTATCCTCTCAATAGTTCAGCGCCTTCTCTCTCCTCTGGTGTATAATTCGAGCCAATACTAGCTGATAAAATTACACTACTGGCCATTAAAATTGCTACACCACGAAGATGACGTGCTACAGACGCGAAATTTAATCGACAGGAAGAAGATGCTGTGATACGTATATGATTAGCTTTTCAGAGCATTCACACAAGATTGGTGCCTGTGGCGAAACCTACAACGTGCTAACGTGAGGAAAGTTTCCAACCGATTTCTCATACACGAACAGCAGTTGACGGGCGTTGCCTGGTGAAACATTGTTGTGGTGCCTCGTGTAAGGAGGAGAAATGCGTACAATCACGTTTCCGACTTTGATAAAGGTCGGATTGTAGCCTATCGCGATTGCGGTTTATCGCATCACAACATTGCTGCCCGCGTTGGTCGAGATCCAATGAGTGTTAGCCGAATATCGAATCGGTGGGTTCACGATGGTAACGCGGAACGCTGTGCCGGATCCCAACGGCCTCGTATGACTAGCATCGAGATGACAGGTATCTTATCCGCATGGCTGTAACGGATTGTGCACCCACGTCTCGATCCCTGAACCAACAGATGGGGACGTTTGCAAGACAACAACCATC
This sequence comes from Schistocerca serialis cubense, assembly GCF_023864345.2. NCBI lineage: Eukaryota > Metazoa > Arthropoda > Insecta > Orthoptera > Acrididae > Schistocerca > Schistocerca serialis. The sequence goes on along the minus strand of NC_064646.1, from coordinate 184,316,260 downwards.
TGCACGAACAGTTCGACGACGTTTGCAGTAGCATGGACTATCAGCTCGGAGACCATGGCTGCGGTTAGCCTTGACGCTGCATCACAGGCAGGAGCGCCTGCGATGGTGTACTCAACGACGAACCTGGGTGCACGAATGGTAAAACGCCATTTTTTGGGATGAATCCAGGTTCTGTTTACAGTATCATGATGGTCGCATCCGTGTTTGGCGACATCGCGGTGAACGCACATTTGAAGCTTGTATTCTTCATCGCCATCCTGGCGTATCATGCGGCGTGATGGTATGGGGTGTCATTGGTTACACATCTCGGTCACCTCTTGTTCACATTGACGGCGCTGTGAACAGTGGACGTTACATTTCAAATGTGTTAGGACCCGTGGCTCTACCCTTCATTCGATCCGTGCAAAACCCTACATTTCAGCAGGATAATGCACGACCGCATGTTGCAGGTCCTGTACGGGCTTTTCTGGATACAGAAAATGTTCGACTGCTGCCCTGGCCACCGCATTCTCCAGATTTCTCACCAATTGAAAACGTCTGGTCAATGGTGCCCGAGCAACTGGCTCGTCACAATACGCCAGTCACTACTCTTGATGAACTGTGGTATCGTGTTGAAGCTGCATGGGCTGCTGTACCTGTACACGCCATCCAAGCTCTGTTTGACTCAATGCCCAGGTGAATCAAGGCCGTTATTACGTCTAGATTTGGTTGTTCTGGGGACTTATTTCTCAGGATCTATGCGCTCAAATTGCGTGAAAATGTAATCACATGTCAGTTCTAGTAAAATATATTTGTCCACCCGTTTATCATCTGCATTTCTTCTTGGTGTAGCAATTTTAATGGCCAGTAGTGTAGTTGTGTACAAGGAAAATGCACTGTCCAGTCACATTAAATGATCACCAGTCAAAGGCGTGAATAACCACCTTTTCTAGCGCAGACTGCTGCGAGACGTACAGGAAGAGAGTGAATTAGTTTCTGGAAGGTACCGACAGGGATGCGAAGCCACGCCGACTAGAGTGCCGTGGCCAGCTGCGTTAGGTTTCTCGATTGAGACAGCCATAGCGCGAACAGCTTGATCGAGATTGGTTCAAATGGCTCTGAGCACTATGGGACTCAACTGCTAAGGTCATTAGTCCCCTAGAACTTAGAACTAGTTAAACCTAACTAACCTAAGGACGTCACAAACAGCCATGCCCGAGGCAGGATTCGAACCTGCGACCGTAGCGGTCGTGCGGTTCCAGACTGCAGCGCCTTTAACCGCACGGTTGATCGAGATTGTCTGACGAGTTTTAATCCCGGGAGTTTGGTGCCCAGGAGAGTACGGTAAACTCAGCCTGATGCTCTACGAACCATGCACATACACTGCGAGCTGTGTCACACGTTCCATTGGCCCTGCTTGTAGATGCCGAGGAAAAACAAACTGCATGTAGACGTGGACATTGTCCCCAAAGATATATGCGTACTTGCACTGATCCATTGTGTCTTACAGATTAATGACAGGGAATACCATGAAAATATTCCCCAGACTATAAAGCTCTGTCCTCCGGCCTGGGCCCTTTGCTTTCAGATTTTTCACACCGTACACGCCAATGGCCGTCTGTCCGATGGATCAAAACATGTGATTCATCTGAAAAGGCCACCTGTAGCCACTTAGTGGGTGTCTAGTTGCAGAACTGGTGTAAGAATTCCAGCCGTCGTCGACGATGAAGAGTTGTCATCATGGGTGTATGAGCCAGATGCCTGCCGCGGAGGCCCATAAGCAGCAACGTCTGCGGAACGTTCGTGTATCAGACACTGATGGTAGCTCCTCAGTTCGTCTGGGCGGTCAGTTGCTCAACAGTTGCACATCTATTCGACTGTACAGATATTGAGAACCGTCGTTCACACGTGCCTTGTATGACCCATAGTGCACGACAGTTGCCTCGGAGCTAGTTTGGAACAGCAGCATTTCACTATGCTAGAAATACTTTAACCACGGCCGCTGGTGAACAGTTTACACATGTAACCTTTTCGAAAATGCTTCTACCCCTGTCCTGAAAGCCAGTGATCATGTCCCTTTGCACGTCAGATAAATCACCACGTTGTCACATCTCATCAAAGAATGGGCTGTTTCTGCGTCCCCCTGACATGCTTTATATGCCTTTTACAGCTATTGGTGTTACCTGCCGTCCGTGAGTGATTATTTCACGCTGACATCGAACTTGGGCAGTGGTCACGTTAATGTGACTGGATCGTATAGATGTTTCCTATCACACTGTCTTTTTTGAATATGAATAAATCTAGCTTACGTTAGTTCCTGGAACTATGTGAAACCTCCCCTTAGAAAAATTTATGAATTGCTATGCTGGTAAACCCCTTAAGTTATTTGTTTTTCATACAGCTGAGCAGAACTGAACATACTCAGACATTTCGCTCTTTACTTATTCTGATCAACACTAAACTGACACACAATATTTTTAGCGCAACGCAGTCTGACTTTCAATAATCCCTACAAAAACATGGCCCTGACTAACAATAACCTATACCTTACATGACTCACTTACCTCACAAAAATTTTCGTTACTCAAACTACTGCAATACAGCGAGCGAAAATACTGCCAGCTAAATAAAAGATTCTAACTACTGAAGGCACTAACTACCGATAGGCACAGTTAGCAAATGAAAGATTTTGATAGTGAACAAACAATGTATTTAGCTTAATAATGTTCAAAAGTCATAATATATATATCAGTTCATGACATCCAGTCTTACAAATTTCGTTTTTCTGACGGACACACGTCCAGATCGTCCGGTCTCAAAACTCTGCCATCTCTCTTCGCACATCCACCACTGCTGGCGGCTCACCTCCAACTGCACAACGCTACGCACTGCTCACATCCAACTGTCCAACACTACAATAGCGAATATTCCAACAATGCCAACCAGCCACAGATTGCACACAGCACAGCCAGTGATTTTCGTACAGAGCGCTACGTGACGTTACCAACATAAAAACCTAAACAGTCTACTTACATATTTATTTGATGATGGAGTTGGCATGAGAAAGAATGGAGCATGGTGTCCATCTCAGTGCCACAATACAAGATAGTCCGGAAAAGATTCGTCTACATGAATGAAATAACAAACTTGGGCTGAATTTTGACTAAACGTTTACCCCGGCGCCAGTTGTAAGTTGCCAGTTACTCTGGTGCATCTATCTTGCTCGTTCACTCGTTTCCTACCCAACGTTCGTCCGAGTCAAGACAGTCATAACAGGGGAAACAGAAGGCGCTCTTCGATCTCTGTTTCGACGTGTGCAATTCAGTTAAAACCGTGCGGCATGACTTCCATCGGGAGTACGGCCTTATCGATGGATCGGCTATAAAGTGCCATGGGATCTCGCACTGCCTGATATTGTGGCTCGCCACATTGCTTTCGGTACTGTTTCTGAAAGACTCTGTCTATGTGCAACAACTTCCAACAAGTTTGGGCGAACTGCAACGCCCCGTAGCAACTTCAAACATACTCCTAAGTGTGTGTGACGAGTATGAAGATCACACGAATGTTTGCCTTGCGCCCCGTGGAAGGCACATGGAACAGTTCTGAAGGGTAAACAAAATTTTGATCCTAAATGTAATTATGAAACTATCCCAAGTGAGTTCCATCACAGATTCAGGTGAAGCCAAAACCTATCAGGCAAACAGAAGCTGAACAAAGCGAAAATGAGAGTAAAGAAATCAAATAGAGAAGCATTCAGTGATATTGAAATTAAATTTTTGTCAACTCAGCTGACTAAAAATCGAAAAGGTTTTGGTCTTATTTAAATCATCCGCTTAATCACTTAGCAGCCACCATACAGACACAGAAACTGAAAATAACAGAGTGAAGGACGAAATACTGAATTCGGTCTTCCGAAATTGTTTCACTGTGGAATATTGTATTACGGTCCCTCCTTTCAATCATGGTACTAAAGTCGAGATGGCAGGTATCGAGATAACGGATTGCGGAATAGAAAGCAACTTGGTAGTGGAAAGGCATCAGGGTTAAATGAAATAACTGTCAGATTCCACAAAGATCATGCGAAAGAACTTGCTGCCCTTCTAGCAGTAATCTATCGTAATTCCTTTGAGCAACGAAGGGTACCTAGCGACTGGAATAAATTGCAGGTCACTCCCGTTTTTAAGAAGGGCCGTAAGTCAGCTGCACACAATTATAGACCCATATCGTTGATATCAATCTGTTGTAGAATTATGTAACACGTTTTATGCCAAAAAATTGTGACGTTTCTGGAGAACGAAGATTTCCGCTACAGAAAAATCAGTATCGATTCCGCAAACAGAGATCTTGCGAAACTCACGTCGCTCTCTTCACTCATGAGATCCATAGCGGTGTAGGCAACGGCGCCTAGGTTAATGCCGTGTTCCTTTAGGTCAGAAAAGCATCCCACGCCTCCCGCACTAAAGGTAATTTCTGCAGTATCCAAAGGAAATGTGATAGAACCTTTAATGTTTACAATATATATAAATAATCTAGCAGAAAGCGTCGGAAGCTCTTTAAGACTGATCGCAGATGATGCTATAAGAAAGTAGCAACGGCCGAAGCCAGTATCGATTTTCAGAATGACCTGCAGAGCTTTAATGAATAGTTCAAGCGCTTGCAGTTGGTACTGAGCGTAAATAAACGTAACATACTGCGCATACACGGAATAGAAATCCACTACTGTTCAGCTACACTAACGATGACAAATTGCTGGAAAGAGTATATAGCGTAAAGTATATGAGAGTAACTATCGAGAAAGATCTGAAGTGAGATGATCACATAAACCAAACACTAGGAAAAGCAGACGCCAGACTGAGATTCATAGGAAGAATCTTACGGGAATGTAAGTTATCCACGATAGAAGTGGCTTACAAAGCGTTTGGTCGATCGATTCTTAAGTGTTGTTGGTCAGTTTGAGACCCTTAGCAGGTAGGACTGGTAGAAGCGACAGAAGATCCGACGAAGAGAGGTGCGTTTCGTCTCAAGATCGTTTGGGCGGCTCGAGCACGTTACGAAGATGATTCAAGAGGAATCTCCTCTTATGCAAGATACTTTTGTAGTTTTCTTTTCAACCAGACATTTTCAGCACTCTTTGTGCTATCTTCAGTTTGGTTGTTTATTTTTGTTCTGCAGAATTGTTATATGTTTACCTTTAAAGAAGTTTTGGTACAAAACATCTACATTTGTAAAATGAGCGGTCATTGTCCAATGTGGGCAATACAGTAAAGAGACAACGGATCAATATAGCATGCAGTACCAGAAACGCAATACAGAATAGACTTGACAAATACAGCCAGTCAGCAATATATCAACTGCTGTTAATCTATAAATCTGTGCCAAACATGCAGAAATTTATAATCAGGCATACAGAACATCACACAGCACTGAAAACCAATCGCTCACACTCAACATTTGCAGATCACCTAAGAGCACAGAATTTCGACCCGACCAACATAGAAACCGACGTAAAAATCATTAAAATCAGTGAGAGCCTATACCAAAAATTAATACAAGCACAAAACTATCACATCCACGAATCAGTAGCCCAGGAAAGAAAGTACTAAACGAATACACACCACTGCCCAATAAATCCGTCTTTGACACAGTAGATGAACTATATAAATAACACCTACCCCAAAACTACATATGATCAGCTTTTAAAATGAAATTCCTGTCTCCTCACACAGCGCACCATTCACTCTCTCTCTTTCCCTATCTTAGACATACACACATACGCGCACACTCACACACAAACGCACGCACACACACACACACACACACACACACACACACACACACACACACACACACACACAATAATTGAACATTACAAATATCAACAACACTTCAAATCCACGTGCCACTTCCCAAACAAACATGTTCCGAAACAAATTAACATTACGCAGTCACAACAACAGGTAATGGATCGAAAACTCTGTGCTTGGCAAGAAATCATATAAAATGAAAGTCTAACAACAAAAAAGAATATAATAAGAGTATTATCTTGACACAAAAAAATAAAAACAGAACAACATTAAAATTGTAAGTAAGATGTGAAAAAATACGATAGATTCCGACTCTCGATCGAAAATGCAAGTGAAAAGATAAAAAATAAGGTTCTGCTGCTTGTATATGAAAAGCAGACCTAAAGCTACATGGATAAATATCCAGTAGCTCTATGTGAGATAGGTAATCAAATGCATACATCCACTTTGTTTCCATATGTACTACAAAACTAGAAATTTTGGACATATCGTAAATAACGAACATATAATGCCTCATATCAGTAATACATGTCTCAATTTTGTACTGGATGCAAACCAATGTAAACACATTTGACAATGGTTACTCATTTTACAAATATAAATATTTTGTAGCAAAATATTCTTTAAAGAACACCATCTAATAATTTTTCAGAAGAAAAATAAAAGAGCTCATTAAAAATAGCACAAAATGTGCTGAAGCATATCTGGATCAAAACAAAACTACAAAGGTGTCTAGCATACGGTTGAATTCCTCTCAAATTTTCTAAGCAAGCACGGAAATAAGAACTGCAACATTCACAAGATGATTATTGTTATAGAGTGCTCAACGAACTCCAGTGGCATACGCTATAGGAGAGGCATTGCGCATCATCGAAAGGTTAAGTATTGAAATTTCGAGAGAGTCTTTTCCTGGAAGAGCCTGACGAAGTAATACCTTCTCCCACATACACTACTGGCCATTAAAATTGCTACACCAAGAAGAAATGCAGATGATAAACGGGTATTCATTGGACAAATATATTATTCTAGAACTGACATGTGATTACATTTTCACGCAGTTTGGTTGCATAGATCCTGAGAAACCAGTACCCAAAACAACCACCTCTGGCCGTAAAAACTGCCTTGATACGCTTGGGCATTGAGTCAAACAGAGCTTGGATGGCGTGTACAGGTACAGCTGCCCATGCAGCTTCAGCACGATACCACGGTTCATCAAGAGTAGTGACTGGCGTATTGTGAAGAGCCAGTTGCTCGGCCACCATTGACCAGACGTTTTCAGTTGGTGAGAGATCTGGAGAATGTGCTAGCCAGGGTAGCACTCGAACATTTTCTGTATCCAGAAAGGCCCGTACAGGACCAGCATTATCCTGTTGAAAGGTAGGGCTTCGCAGGGATCGAATGAAGGGTAGAGCCACGGGTCGTAACACATCTGAAATGTAGCGTCCACTGTTCAAAGTGCCGTCAATGCGGACAAGAGGTGACCGAGACGTATAACCAATGGCACCCCATACCATCACGCCGGGTGGCCAGTATGGCGATGACGAATACACGCTTCCAATGTGCGTTCTCCGCGATGTCGCCAAACACGGATGCGACCATCATGATGCTGTTAACAGAATATGTATTCATCCGAAAAATGACGTTTTGCCAGGTTCGTCGTTGAGTACACCATCGCTGGCACTCCTGTCTGTGATGCAGCGTCAAGGGTAACCGCAGCCATGGTCTCCGAGCTGATAGTCCATGCTGCTGCAAACGTCGTCGAACTGTTCGTGCAGGTGGTTGTTGTCTTGTAAACGTCCCCATCTGTTGACTCAGGGATCAATACGTGACTGTACGATCCGTTACAGCCATGCAGATAAGATTCCTGTCATCTCGACTGCTAGTGATACAAGGCCGTTGGGATCCAGCACGGCGTTCCGTATTACCCTCCTGAACCCACCGATTCCATATTCTGCTAACACTCATTGTATCTCGACCAACGCGAGCAGTAATGTTACGATACGATAAACCGTAATCGCGGTAGGCTACAATCCGATCTTTATCAAAGTCGGACACGTGATGGTACGCATTTCTCCTCCATACACGAGGCATCACAACAGCGTTTCACCAGGCAACATCAGTCAACTGCTGTCTGTGTATGAGAAACCGGTTGGAAACTTTCCTTATGTCAGCACGTTGTACGTGTCGCCACCGGCGCCAACCTTGTGTGAATGCTCTGAAAAGCTAATCATTTGCATATCACAGCATCTTCCTCCTGTCGGTTAAATTTTGCGTCTGTATCACGTCATCTTCGTGGTGTAGCAATTTTAATGGCCAGTAGTGTATATCTCACGAAATGATCACGATGAAAAATCCGAGAAATAAGAGATAATACAGAGGATTAACCAACAATCATTCTTCCCAAGCACCATTCGCTGGTGGAACAGAAAAGGGGGTCAATTAGTGGTACCAGAAGTACTCTCGTCAGGTGGGCTGCGAAGTATTGACATAGATGTCGTATGTGAATGTATGTAATGTACCCTTGTTATAATGAGATATAATAGTAAGACATGTATCAGATCGCCATACAGCTCTGTACGGTGGCCTCTGGCCAGTAATACTACATGGTCATTTCATTTCATAAGATGCCACATCTCAGAATATAATCTTTGTAGCCTCATGCGTAAGATAAAATTCGCCCTATTTTTCTACGTTCGCTTAAGTAGAGGTGCAGTGTCTGTGGAACGCCCTGTACTATGCAGACAGTAGAATTATCGCGTTGTTTACTCGAATATGTATTCTCCAAATTTCGGCAACACAGTTCCCTGCGAGGAACATCATTTTTCTTTGAATAATTTCGATCTTAGTTCGCGTGCATCTGTTTCATTTCGTATGTCTTATAACCAACATCTTCAAACACTCTGTGACCGCTACGGTCGCAGGCTCGAATCCTGCCTTGAGCATGGATGTTTGTGATGTCCTTAGGTTAGTTAGGTTTAAGTAGTCCTAGGTTCTAGGGGCTGATGACCTCAGAAGTTAAGTCCCATAGTGCTCAGAGCCATTTTTTCAAACACTCTAAAATAAATTGCACCGTGAAATACACAGCCGTAATTCTCTATTTTTATCAATGTCTATCAATTGCGGTCATGCTTCGGGTCACAAAAATGTATTTAGCTATGCGTTGTATAACAGTAATATCCTATGAAACTCTTAAAATGTTCCATTCTTAATAGAAATGCCCGAGCGAAACAGCCGTATGACTTAGTTCTCTCTCGATCATCTGCTGTAGATCTCCAAAGTGGCTCGAAGATTGGCAACTTATTTTAAATTTTCAGAAATGTAAAACTGTACATTCACGAAACGAAAAGCGTAATGCCGGACGCCACGAATCACCCTCCTCCGCCAACCTTTCCATCTCAGCGTAGCACTTGGAACCTACGTACTCATTTATTTGCTGGATGTATTCCAATCTCTGTCTTCCTCTACGGTTTTTCCCCTATGTCTTAACAGATGTCCTATCATAGTGTCTCTTCTTCTTGTTAGCGTTTTCCATACGTTTCTTTCCTCGACAATTTTGACGAGAACCTCCTCATTCCTTATCTTTTCATTCCACCAAAATTTCAACATTACTTTGTAACAGTGTATCTCAAATGCTTCGCTTCTCTTCTGTTCCGGGTATCCCACAGTTCATATTTCATTAACATACAGTTACGAGCTCCAAACGTACATTCTCCGAAATTCTTCCTCAAATTGAGGCCTATGTTTGGTAATAGTACCTTCTCTTGGCTCGAACGCCCCTTTTGACAGAGCTAGTCTATATCATACGTCCTTCTTCCGTCCGTCATAGGTTGTTTAGCTGCCTAGGTAGCGGAATTTCGTATCTTCATCCACTTCGTGATCCCCAATTCTGATGTTAAAATTCTCGCTGTTGGCATTCCTTTCGTCTTTCTTCGATTTACACTCATTGTCAGTCCATATTCTGTACTCTTTGTACTTTTCATTCCATTCATCTCATTCTGTAATTCCTCTTCATTTTCACTGAAGATAGCAATGTCATTTGCAAATCTTTTCATAGCTATCCTTTTTTTTCATCTCTGTCTTACACCCTTTTTAGTCCCAGCACTTCGTTCTTGTTCATCTATTGTTACTGTTCCCGCTCTCAGATCCACATATGGCGTTTGGCCTTGTCCTCGGATAATACGTTTCTTCTGCATGAAAAATATTTTGAGTGTTGACGTGTGTCCGAGTTATCCACAGTAGAAAAACCAACATCTGTTTGAAGACGCAACAGACCACCGTGGCCTCTTCACAGCTAAGGCCGTTTTCGTCCGGACGATCACATGACATTACACGCAGCTGGGGAATTCCACCGTGTGGATTTTATGTAGACGTTCCTGTTTGATCTGTTTCCTATTGACCGTCACATACCAAGTAGACTGGACTTCAGAGTCGAGTATGGCTGTGTGGACTGTGCGCCATTGCATGCTGTGGTATTTCGTTTCAACCACATTCGGTTGTCGTCTCCATTGCAGGGTGCAATAGATCTCCTTCGCCGTCGCCAAGGGTGGAGCCAGGAAAGCGTTGCGTGTGTAGCTGAGTTCGCAATAAAAATGCTCAAGACAGAAGAACGGCCGGCCGGGGTGTCCGAGCGGTTCTAGGTTCTGCAGTCTGGAACTGCCCGACCGCTACGGTTGTAGGTTCGAATCCTGGCATGGGCATAGATGTGTATGATGTCCTTAGGTTAGTTAGGTTTAAGTAGTTCTAAATTCTAGGGGACTGATGACCTAAGAAGTTAAGTCCCATAGTGCTGAGAGCCATTTGAACCATTTGAACAGAAGAACGGTACCGGGATGTTTCGCAACGACACTAGGGACTCGAGGGAAGCTGACGCTAAGGCTTCCAGCTGCAATCTGGACAAGCTGATGCTGCAACCGTAAATGTGAACTAATGAACAAGACCACCGCTCTGACGGAAACGTTACTAGTCCTAGTCCTTCCCTGTCCTTGGAGGGGAGGGATGGGGTGAGGGATTCATATAGCACTTTGAACAATATTCATTTGCTAACTATGTATCCGATAGCGCCATTATGCTGCGGGTCAGTGGGTTCGTAACTGAAAGTGACTGTGAGATGTATAGCATGCTCGACGTTAGGTAAACATTGACATGCTGTGTTATGTGCAGGATTTTCAAAGACCGCTGGCGGTGATCTGATGACCTTACTCTAATTTGATGCAGGAGGCGTCTGTAGTTACAGACACATATCTTACGTAAAATTTAAATCCAAGCATCTCATCTGGTCGCTGACACGTAAGAGAGGTGACCCTGTAAGGTGGTAACCCCGTCCTGATTCGCATGGCTACTGATTTTTTGACGTTAATGCAGCTACCAGAGGCTGCACCAAATGTCGTGATTCATTCCACGGCCATTCTCATATCATCATCACTCCTGAGAACTGGCTTCAAGCTGTCATCGCATGTATTTCATCGGAAGGTGACGTAATTGATCATTATCCCAGTCAGTCTATGGCGTAGACCGCATGGAAAGAATTCTAAGGCCCAACGCCTATAGCGTCGTTGATAATGAGCAGCCTTGGCGCACCACGAAGACATATCATGTAGTAGGCGCATCACCACTTTGATGAAATAGTCTGGGTATCGCATGCTCCAGGGAACTGCAGTCAAGAACGAGTGGTAGACTTGGTCAAGTGCTTGACTAAAGTCGACGGATGCCAGCGCACCTGGTATGTGATGTGCCGAACCTCTGCCTGTGTTATAAAGCACCTATAGAGGCACAGAGTTGCGCGCCTGTTGTGGAGACCCTCTTTCCCCCTCAACGATGCTAGATCCTGCGAAATCACACACTGTACTTCATTCCTGAAATGCTTATCCATTAACGTGGTGAATATTTTAATGTCAGTATTCACCAGCATGAAGGGTCGGTAATCGTGGATACGGAACCTACCATTCAGTTTCCGAATAGGCATTATCAGTCCTTCTAAGAAGTTTGAAGGAAGTGATACATCCAGAGACATTAGTTCTTGGAAGATCTCTGTCCAATATGGCACCAACAGCTGCTTCAATGCCCACCAAATCTCCGAAGCGAGGCCTTCAAGTCCCAGGCTCTTGTTGGCCGCGACTCTGTCAGCAGCATCAGGCACCTCGTCTTCTGACCCTTGCCTATCAAGCCCGCTTCCAGTGCCTGATTTATGGGGGCATGGATAAACCCTGACACTTCCGTAACGACCCCCAGATCCAGTATCTACGCCGAATATAGTGGCGCATAGTGATCATGAAAAGCTTTGGCTCTATACCGACATTCCTTGAGATGTCTTCCATCCTTTTAGACGATAGTTTGAACCAGGGCTCGTCTCCGCTTTTTGGGCTCCATGAGTATGTAATACATTGAAGGTCGTTCTGTGAGCAAGCGATCTTGTACACGGGCGCGTACTATGCTGCTTACAAATGGAAGCGCGTGAGATAAACGATCTTTTCTTGGCATGGTTGACCAATGGCTGTCATCCAGCGAGGGTGGCTGTTCTGAACATTCTCTGAAGATGGTAAAGTAACAGTCCATTGTTTGTCTGCGCCAGGCTGCTGCTTCTGTAATGTATGTCACGAAGGTTTGCCTGAGGACTGGTTTTGCGCAGTCAATCCACCACCGTAGGGCCAAGGGTAAAGACCGTTACAGTGGACACACTTATTTCATGTGTCTTCCACAGCTACATGACAGATCGAGGAAGACAAGTGGGTAGTGTTGAACTTGCATGGACTCCTGCTCCGCCATACCTTGAATGGACTGAGGCCAATGGCATTGATGTAGATCGAGTGTTTCGATAAAGCTGTTGGCCATAGTTCTGCATCACATTTTGCCGTCTCTAGTGAGTGAGTGACGGCTGGACGGTTGACTGGTTAAGTGAGTATAGCTGTGTCCATCACCTTGGATGTGGCGCCATGTGTCCACCTGTTGAACACTGCAGATATATATGTCAAGCTCAGCACATGGGGACTGGCGCGGGAGTCGTTCCGAAGCCGCTTGTGTGCAACTGAAGTCCCAGCCAATCTCCAGACCGTCTACCTGAGCCTGGCAGAGCAACGCGATGCCCTCTGTAAAAAAGCTGGAGCCCTCCCACCATCGAACTGTACCGGAAGGGTCATAGACATTGGTGAGTCGGACTCCGTTCACCGTGGCGGCCATGCCCTGTGCACTAGGGAGCTATCGGACATTTGCTACCGAGCCCTCTCTAAGTAGGACAGCGACGCCGCTGCCGGTGGGCGAAGTGTGGGGGACATTAGTTTTATAAGCGAGGAGGTCAGGAAAGCTGGCTACGCGGACCTCTTGTAGTAGAGCGCCGAAAACGTTCGCAACATACAACATGTCTCGAAACATGAAGAATTTATGACGCGTTCTGATAGTGTTGAGGTTGATTCTAAAAGTTTGCTACCTTGTCCCTGCCTTGGTGGTGTCGTCATGGACGGCGACAGAATGGGATATCGTCGCCAAACGCCGCTGACTCACTGCAACTTCCTTGTCACCAAAGCGGTAAGGCCACACTGGTTATCACCCTTATCCTCCGCCGTCTCTTCCGTCGTCGCGTCACATTCAGTGTCGTCTGCCCCTGGGTTGTAAGATGCCAGCTGCTATTGTGTAGAAGTTCCAAGGCTCAGAGCCTGTGTCTCTTTCCTACGGGCAGCCGATGGAGGATCAGCATCCCTTGGCGTCGTAGCCAGCAGGTCAAGAGGAGACGAGGAAACTACATCTTGAGAGTGGAAAGTACCTGGTCGGACCCTCGATGGGCACATCTTCTATGTCCCGTCGTGCCGAGAAGGCAATGGTCGGAAGGTCAGCGCCATCACTTTTTATGTTTGCGAAGTGATCGTTGCTTATGGACATTTCCGTGTCAGAGTGAGGCTGTTGATTGGTCGCGGCAGCTCCCTCACTAAGGAAGGCCACGGTCGGCACGTCTCTTTTCTCGAGGTGCGCCCGTTGACGGCGGTTGCCGCAGCGTTGTAGTGCTGTCATCGCGTGGTTTGGCGTCGTGATAAGCCTCGTGTCCCGGCTGGAGCGGCAGGACGTCAGCACCCGCAGATGATCGGTGGTTCCTTCGTCTACGGGGGATGTCTCCACCGCTTTGACGTAGGATCGGCGCCTCTGCCGACGGCCCAATTCTCCGATCAGTGTTTGCGTCAGTCGAAGCTGAGGACGCGCCGACCTGACACGGCCTTCCTGGACGCAGCCAAAACACATTCGTGGCTAGTGGCCGTATATTACTATAGCACGGCGACCGCCGATGCTCAGGTAGGACGGCATGTGTTTTGTAAGTTCAACTTTTATTTAGCGGACACCATTGTACATCTTACAAGTCTCAAATTTCTGCCGTTTCTCAGTCGCTTGGCTGACCACCTTTCCGTACGGTAGGAAATCTGTAGTTCCTATCTCGGCCGGCCTCTCTAAGGGGACTGCGCGCAAACTCATTCCTGGATGGTCCACTGTAACCGCTCTGATGAGACCATCGGAGTGTTTGACAACAATGACGAGGAAGAGGATGATGATGATCAAAAAGAAGACTGTTCAGATGACGATGTTCGGTTCGGTTTTATAAACTAAGATTTTCTTTTAGTCCGGCTTTGAAGTGTAATAACAAAAATGGTACGGGTAATATCTTTTTAAAAAGGACGTAAAAATTAAGGAGCGTTTTGTAGTCAATTCCGTCTTATAGTCCGTAAAATACGGCAGGTTTTTCGTGATTTCACTAAATCGCTCCTGGCAAATGCCAGTATGGTTCCCTTGCAATGGCATCTCTTATTTCCTCCCCCATGCGTGACACAAGCCGAGCTTGTGCTCCGTCACTAATGACGTAAATGTCGATGGCACTTTAAACCCATTTTTCCTTCCTTCCTTCTTTTAATTCTGAAATTAAGTATCTCGTTGTTCTCATTTCTGCTATGTCACTTTTTTTTCTCAGAGTTTCGAACATCTGGCACCATTTTACATTATCAAACGCTTTTTCCCGGTCGACAAGTCCTATGAATGTGTCTTCTTTTAGACATGTAAAAACAATAATAGGCTTAAAACTGAATCTTGTGGGCGTCGGTTCTTCCTCCATACAGAGAAATTCTGACTTACCCAATTTTGCGGATTCGTTTCGGTGCTCGTTACATTAGCCATTTATGGTCTCATCTTTTACACTATTGCTCTGTGTTTATGTAACAAAATATTTTGATTAGGCGGTATCTGATAATCGAACTTATTTGCTCCTCTCATTTCTTTTCCAGTATTACCAATGCTAAATAATAGCTCCAGAGACAATCATTTTGAGCTTGCTTGTCCTCCTCTTCTGCTCCCTTGCGCAGTCAACTACGTTCCACCGCAAGTGGCGAACTTTTTTTTTCCCCCAGTACGGCCGCCGCGCCCGGATGAATGAAATCTTTGCGGCGACCGGGAAGGACAAAAGGCTAATCCCGCTATTCTGGAAAGAGGAGGGCGTGCGTGGCCGGCGGGCCGCGATTGTCTTGTAAAATGTTAAGGAGCGCCCGGCCCGGCGAGCCGACAATTTAAGAGGCACGTGTGAAGCTTTAATGAATATGGCGTCCGCGCTGCGCCGCGCCGCTCGGCGTGTCGCGGGCCGGCGTGTCTTCATAAACCTCTGCACATCCATTGTGTGCGGGCCGGCCGGTCGCTTTTTCTCCCGCCGCGTCGCCGGCCTGCCCGCCGGGGCGGTCGCTACAGACGCGGACGGCGACGCCACGCCGCGGTGGTGGTCGCTGCCTGCCAGCCGGCCAGCAATTACCCGCCGTCCGGCGCTCTCCGTACCGCTCAATGGAGGCCCGTCCACTTCATCCGTCTGCCGGCAGACCAGCTTCTCCATTACTCATTTGGTGTGAGGCCGGCACCTCGGCGTAATATGTAAACGAGAACTTGCTAAATAGCAGTGTCAGTCCAAAATGACGCAAAGTTGTTTGTTAAATCGTTTGGCAACATCCAACAGCCAGCTTTACCACCATTTTCGTCACATCACAATAAATAGCCTTTCAGTGAGGAATGCGACATCATTAGTACAAGACAGAAAACTTAATCAATCTTTACACTGAAAAAATTTTGTTAGTTGATTTCCACAAACCGATGGTATGCTTCATATCGCCCTACAAAACCCCTTCTAGAGCCCTGGGATGCAAGTGAAAGAAGTAGATAGCATCACAGTAGATAAAAATGATATGATTATTGACATGCAGAAGATTTCTTCCCAAATCACACAAGCCAATAACAAGTTAGTTGCCACCCTAATTCAGCCTGAACCGATCATTTAAATACAAAACCGGTGTTCGCGACTGTACTTTGTTTATAAAACCTTTACATCCATACGTATTATAAAAATGCATGCACTCGTGTAAGTATGTATATGGTGTTCTGTTAAACCTCTCGAACCGAGCGAGGTGGCGCAGTGGTTAGCACACTGGACTCGCACTCGGGAGGACGATGGTTCAATCCCGCGTCCGGTCATCCTGATTTAGGTTTCCCGTGATTTCCCTAAAACGCTCTAGGCAAATGCCGGGATGGTTACTTTGAAACGGCACGGCCGACTTCCTTCTCCATCCTTCCCTAAACCGATGAGACCGATGACCTCGCAGTTTGGTCTCTTCCTCCAAACAACCCAACCAAACCTCTCGATCTATTCCAAACAGACTGGCACACGTACCACTTACTGTTAGGGAAAAAACCCCAGTTAGGGGTAAGAAACGCTTACCTCTCTGAGGGGTGTGAGGAAGGTGCAAAAAAGCATTGCTGACGAAGCGCAAGTACATATTCCTTCAGTATTTGAGGCTGACAGCAGTTAATGACTTACAACGAACTTTAAACCTAATTTCAAGCCTCAACGAGATTTCTTCTCGCTGACATCTACCCACTAAATCATGAAAGAAAATTTATCGCTTACTACATTTTCGCTCTTCAAACAATAAAATTGGTGCATCAGACATGACCTTTTAATTTATTACTTATTTACCAATAAATCTATTCGCAGCACATTTTGCATGCAATATTCACACTTACCACTGAAAGTACCTGCAAAAACTTACGGTTTTACAAGACATACTTCCGGGGTATAACGTCATAAACAGTGATCTGCGTGAAAACAAAGCAGCAGTGCGAAATTCGTAAAAGATACAGAAGAAAAATTTGTACAGATATATGTGAAATAGGTCAAATATACTCGTATTTTGTTACAAGTATGTGACATGTGGGCACCCAGGACCAGCTGCGGGCAAAATGCTACTCCTAAACCCCTGAATCGATTTCAACCAAATATGGTATACCCCCATCCTATTGCGGTGAGTGTCATAATGTGGAGAGAGAAGCGGAGAGGAGGAGATAAATGGACAGGAAGACATAAGGAGGAGATCGACACAGACAGGAGGGGAAGGAGAAGATGACAGAAAGAGAGGAGGGGCACATGAAAATAGAAAGAGAAGAGGAGGATATGGACAGAGAGAGTGGGTTCGCAGACAGAGAGAGAGAGTGAGGAGGAGATATAGCAAGGAGGAGGAGAAGGAGGAGATGAACAAAGAGTGTAGGACTAGGAGTTGGATACAGAAAAGAAAGAGGAGAAGATGCCCATAGGGAGAAGGAAGAGCAAATGGACTGAGTGTGGGAGAAAGAGATGGACAAAGAG
This sequence comes from Schistocerca serialis cubense, assembly GCF_023864345.2. Taxonomy (NCBI): domain Eukaryota; kingdom Metazoa; phylum Arthropoda; class Insecta; order Orthoptera; family Acrididae; genus Schistocerca; species Schistocerca serialis. The sequence continues at coordinate 184,298,833 of NC_064646.1, read as the reverse complement.
TGGGGAGGAAGGGTGCACAAGGTGGATAGAGAGAGATGGACAGAGAGAGAGGAGTAGGTTATGGTCAGAGAGGTGGGGAAGGAGGACCGCAACTGAAGAATTGTAATAACAAAAAAGTAAATATGTTTGTATGTTCCACATCTCCTGCTAAACCACTTATCGATTTCATCCAAACTTGGTATCTGGAAAGATGTACTGTCTAAGGGTTGGAGGTGTGGGTAAAAACAGTGCGAAATACTTGTAGAAGCAATTTGAACCTATTTTTGTATGTATTCGACTCATTATTTATATAAAAATACTGTGTCGGCAATATATACCTACCTACCAGGACGTTCGGAGCAGTGACTGATGGCTAGCTATGCCATGTAAAAATATTTGGTAATGATTGATATTAGTATTGCATTCATAAATGTTGTGGTCTTACATTCGTTGGTGACAGCCCTGATGTGGATTTGAGGTTTTGCCCCTATGTGAGTGTGTGTGTGTGTGTGTGTGTGTGTGTGTGTGTGTGTGCGTGTGTGTGTGTGTGTAGCGTGTGATGGGAAGCGGGCGGGGGGAATGGAATAGAGTAGGACAGACAATGATTTTATCAGCCTGTCTCTGTGACGTCTGAAGCATTTTCTGCCAAACATGGCATACATGTCACATGCAATCTGAAAAAAATTGGTGTGACAGATTGGTCTTCCTTGTATCCCTACGGTTGCGGGAGGAGATGAAAGACATAACATAAAAGTATAGCTCAGGGACGTCTGCATCAATGTCAGATAAATTTCGTTTATACATGTCTCATCATTTGCATAAGACTGTAATTAACTGACAGTGTCAGAAGGAGAGCGATCTCGATATCAGTGAAAAAAAAGTTCCAAGATAGAAGTTACTGCCCAGATGACTGTTGTCCTTATCCTGATTAATAGTCTCAGCAGAATCATACTGCCCTTTTTACTATCTGATATGGCAATCTGCCTTATGTAGGGAGTTTATATTTCATGTACCTGATGATCTGAAGGTGGCAATATAACTTTCTTGAAGCTAGTAATCAGATACATATCAACTGCGATCTGGTCAATAAAACGTCTTTTTTGGAATCCCTTTTACATTTGTGTAAGAGTACTGTACGAGTAAGATGCCCCGACTATCCCTAGGGATGGGGATGGTCATGACAAGGAGGTGATACTTACAAATATCGTAAAATGTTTGCATTTCTTTCCTGTATTTACTTGACATGGAATACTTTAAAAATTTCAAGTGCAATTGTCTGTTATTTGTGCTGTTCATTGTGCCAACCATGTCGCAAACTCTACTATTGGCCAATAGTTTTGTCAGTGTGTTTCGGGACCAGGTATTGTCACACAGCTGAATAATACAGATGACTTTTACATCCTCTCTAGCGTCGTATGGTGTAAAAAAGCAGAGAATCAAGCCTATATGTGTGCAATGTATGGGACATATGTGTACACAGGCGAAGCCGCTGGTATAAAGCTAATTTTAAACATAATCGCTATTTTCTCCTGCGCGCCGCAATGCTTTATTACTATAAATTCAGTTTTGCATATTTCCTCTCAACCGTTCTTCACTGTTATTTATCATGATTTCCCATGCCTTGTACAGAAATGAATGAATTGTTCTTGAATAAAACAGTCTTGGTTGCGAAATTATTGCTTCAATGACGTTTTTCGTCTTTGTACAGCATCATCAGATTATTACGGACTAAGAGGCATTGTTGAACTATTACGCTCTGGAATAAGCATACATCCAGATCGAGCGAACCAGAGCATGTGCCTCAGATATAGCCATGACTGTAGATGCAATGGTGTAGTGATAGGACCACACTGAAAAGGCGAAATGCATCATTAAAGCAATATTTTCACAACCAAGACTGCTTTATTCAACAATAATCTTTATACAGCTGGTGTACCACTGTCCAGCTGGCGAGGGGGATGTTTTATTTTGAATTAACTGTGTTTTTTTGTCTCAAATTATAATAAAATTACTGAAAACCGATAAATCATTTATCAGAATATTTCATTTTTTGTTCGTTCTAATGTTCCATCTCTACTGAGCTCGAGTATGATAGTATTATTAGTATTCTGCTTTTCCATGGACGGTTGGGGGACAAGTTAAATACAGCAAGAACAGAAGCGGTCCCTGTATTGAACCCTGTGGAATATCAGCAGTAATTTATCACCACTCACAAGAAGATCATCATGGAAACCAAATGAGATATCTGCCTTGATCCTTTCGTGTCTATAAATTAACATGCAGTGGACCACTTGCTCATATCACCTTTCAGGAGAAAGTAACCACATGATCAGGTCAGTGGACAACTCAGCACTGACTATGTGCTGACCCATTCTCTGCTGTATGGCGTTTGGGTGCGGTAGAGAGAGACGTGGGGTCAGTACAGTTACTTTGCAGCCGTTTTCGGCTTTCCAGACGTTTGAACCGCCACTTCTCATTCAAGTAGCTCCTCATTGGAGTAAAAAGTTGACGAGCGCTCGACGGCATAGTAGCTCTTGAACTGGCCTCGCGCATGAGTGCACCCTTTCCAGTCCTGCCACCTACCAGGGTCCACTATATGGCATTCAGACAAGCTGACCACTCAATTATTTATGCGGACCATAATACGTTGAAAGCCACACACTTTACAGAAGAGAAACACTATACATTCTCTGACGTCTTGGATTCACAACTACATCTACATCTATTCTCTGCAAGCCACCATTAAGTGCTTGGCAGAGGGTCCGTCCCATTGTACCAGTTATTAGGGTTTCTTCCCGTTCCATTCTCGTATGGAACGCGGTAAGGATGATTGTTTCATTGCTTCTGTGCGTGCAGTAATTATTCCAATCTTATACTCATGATCCCTACGTAAGTGATATGTAGGGGTTGTATTATATTTCTAGAGTCATCATTTAAACCCGGTTCTTGAAACTTTACTAATAGACTTACTCGGGATAGTTTACCTCTACTTCCGAAAATCTTCCAGTTCAGTTCCTTCGTTATTTCTGTGACACTCTCCCACGGATTAAACGAACCTGTGACAATTCGTGCTGCCCTTCCCTGTATACATTCAGTATCCCCTATTAGTCCTATTTGGTACAGGTCCTAGAGAACTGAGCAGTATTCTAGGATAGGTTCCACGAGTGATTTGTAAGCAATCTCATTTGTAGACTGGTTGCACTTGCCCAGTATTCTACCAATGAACGGAAGTCTACCACCTGCTTTACCCATGACTGAATCTACGTGATCATCGTATTTAGCATCCCCACAAATTGTTACACACAGACATTTGAATAAGTTGGCCCACTCCAACTGACTCATTGATATTATAGTCAAAGGATACTATGTTGTTTTTTTTTCGTTTTGTGAAGTGCACAACTTTGAATTTCAGAGAATTTAAAGCAAGTTGCTAATCTTTGCAACCCTTTGAAATCTTACCAAGAACTGAATGAATATTTATGCAGCTTCTGTCAGATAGTACTTCATTATAGATAACTGCGTCATCTGCTAAAAGCCTGATGTTACTAATAATATTGTCTGCAAGGTCAGTAATATACAACATGAACAGCAAGGGTCCTAACACAATTCCCTGTTGTACACCTGAAGTTACTTCTGCGGCTGACGATGACTCTCCATCCAGGATACCATGCTCTGTCCTCCCTACCGCAAGGTCATCATTCTAGTCACAGATTTCAGTTGATACTCCAAATGTTCGTACTTTTGACAATTAGTGTAGCTGAGTCAAATGCTTTTCGGAACTCAAAAAATACTGTGTCTACCAAATTGTCTTGATCCATAGCTTCCAGTATGCCATGTGAGAAAAGTGGGACGTGGATATCATATGATCGATATTTTGTATTTCATGCTGCTTGGCACTGAGGGGGTCACTCTTTTGAAGGTACTTCATTATGTTTGAACACATAATGTCTTGTAAGATTCAACAACAAATCGATGTCAAGGTTATTGGACACACCCTTTTTGTAGATGGGTGTGACCTGTGCTTTTTTCCAAGATCTGGGCAAGGTTTCTTGTTCGAGGGATTTGCGATAGATTACAGTTATAAGAGGGGCTAATTCAGCTGTAAATTCAGTATGTAAGCTGACAGGTGTTCCATCGGACCCTGGAGCTTTGTTTAGTTTTAACGATTCCAAACTTTTCTCAACACTACTGACACTAATATTTATTTAATTCATCTTTTCAGTGGTTGGAGGATTGCATTGGGACAGTTTTCCTTGGTTTTACTTTGTAAAGGAACATATGAAAACAGAGTTAAATATTTCAGCCTTTGCTTTGTTACCTTCAATTTCAGCTCCTGTCCATTCGCTAGGAACTGGACACTAACTTTGGTATCACCAACGGCCTTACATGTGACCAGAATTTGTTTGGGTTCCTTGTAAAATCATTTCACAATATTCTGCTACGTTAGTCATTGAAGGCATCACGCATTACTCTATTCACAGCCAAACACGTTTCATTCAGCGTCTCTGTACCTATAGACCTACTCTTTATTTTACACCTTTTATGCAGTAATCTTTCTTTCTGTGTAAGTTTCTTTACAGTGACTGTATACCATGGAGGTTTCTTCCCACTATGGAGTGTTCTACTGAGTACACATCTATCCAGTCGGTGGTCTACTATTCTTTTAAACCTGAGCCATAGTTCCTCTCCATGCTTCTGCCCTGTGCTCAAAGTTTCAAATTCCTCATTGAGATATGACTCTACTGACCTTTTATCTAGTGTACTGAAGATATATATCTTTCTGCTCTTTTTAGTTGTCCTTTTTACTTTGTTAATGATTGATGCTACAGTTTCGTCATGGTCACTGATACCAGTTTCGATGTAGACGTCCTCAAAGAGGTCAGGTCTATTTGGTGCCAACAGATCCAATATATTTCCATCACGAGTGGGTTCCTAACTATCTATTCTAGGTAGTTTCCAGAGAAAGAATTTAGTAATGTTTCACAGGATGCCTTATCATGCTCACCACTAATAAAACAGTCATTTTTCCAATGAATTGTTGGATGTTTAAAGTCTCCACCAATGATTACAGTATGATTGTGAAAATTACGTACAAGTGAACTGAGGTTTTCTCTAAGGTTTCTGGTTACATCAGAAGGTGAGTCTCGTAGACGACAGCATAAAGTGGTGAAGAAGATCGATGTGACCCCATTAGTGATTAAGTGTGGCAACATTCTGATCGTCATTTTTTCCATGAAGTGGGAAATATCACCAATATGAGGAGACCAATTAGCATCAGTTCACTTTAAATACTGCTGACAAACTTAACATGGATGAAGACATCGTTTATCTCCTACAGAACCCCACAACCTGTGAGGTTTGCTTGACTAAAAATGTAGACATAGATCTGTCTATCCCTTGGATTTTTTTGGACAGAAAGCTGTTCAAGGGCAATATGTCAACTGCCTTTCTGGCATTGTCGTAACCGGCGCTCACCACGGTTGTGAATGACTCGATGAACTTCTAAGTCTCATTAAAGTTGTTGACGTTTCTTGTCACGTCATATCATGATGTGACGCAGAATTTCAGTTGATGGTCATAGCAGGACTTTAGAGTTGGTAACCGATATAGTCGTAACTGTGAACCGAAAGACAAAAACCTCTGAAATAAAGACAGAAAACACTGACATAGCTCTCAGAGTATTGAGTTGTATGACAAATTTAAATATACCGAATTTAAAACACAATTATAACGCCTTCCTAGATAAATATCTGATCATCAACTGCGGCTATGTCTCCAAGAAAATAGCACCAAAGGAATCAGGAATTAAAGAAGATAATGCTATATCATGTTGTAAGAAAGTGGTACATTTAAAACTGTCAACCTCCAAGGTTGTTCTCATCAGAAATGTTGATGACGTGGATTAACAGTCAAAAATATAGTACCAGAAACTAACAGTTCATACTTTTCGTCATCATTTGCTTTTATTCCTTAGTTGAAAAAAGGAAAGGTAAACATATACTCCATTCAGTTTGAACATCGGCAAGGGGAGTGACTTTTGCCCAGACATTGTAACCACTTTTAGTTTCCTACTCGACTGTTCACCTACATGAAGAGCGTTTTCTTCGTCTCGTTCTCTTTCCATCGAGTATCTAGTCGAAGAAACGTTTGGGGAAGGCATCTTGGGGATGCTATATCACAACCTTTGCCACTTACTATTTTTTGCTAAAATAGTTATTGGCCTTGTCTGAATACATTCCATGAGGGTTTTCCTTGGTATCAGGTTTAAGTACCTCCTACCAATGATGGAAGGAATACATATGTCGTTAAAATTCTGTAGTTCCGTTTCTAGTTTCACACCTTTCTGGTTTTACAACCGTAGTGAACATTAACCCAGAAGATTCGGAGCTGGACCTAGTTCCGAGAAGCTATGCGATAACGTTTAACTTTATTGAAACCTCTACCAACTGAGAAGACGCTACCAAATTTTGATTTTATTCTTCTAATTTTATGCTGTCACTGGTCATACGTGCTCCTCTGTGCTGTACTTGACGTTTCTGACGTTGGACATTAGGCTCCAGCCGTTTGCTTCTCCAATAGTAAATGTTCTGCTATAGAACTAGAGCTGCTTTGGAAAATTTAGGTTGAAACTGTTAACACAAGTCTGTGCCTGGAGTATGAAAAGCTTATTTGCATGCCTCAAGCTACGGTGATTAGCTATTCTCACGGAATTGGAGGAAACATGTTATCTAAAAGGAATTAATACTTCCAAGGTTCACCTAACAGACTTCCTAAAAATCTAAGTGACAGCCTTAACTCTGTCTATGTATTTACTAAGGAACACGCAATCAGTAACTGCTATGAGACAATTGAATCCATCAGAAACACCCCATGCCTACTCATCGCATACTTGCTTATCTCAACATTGAAAATCTTTAGATGATTAACAGGTGTCACTGGAAGAGTTATAAGTAATAATCTCACTATTTCAAATAAAATAATACAACACGTGACTTAAGAACAAATATATATTAAATTAGAGCTCTTGTATTACTAATTTTTATTAAATCACGGTTGCAGGCTGGCATATTAGCCACATAAAAAGAAATCATGTATCCCTGAATGGTCGGTCTGGGGCGATCTGAATTGTATGGTACCTGAAGGAAACATCACAAGCCAAGATCGCTAAAAAAGCATTTTATTGGATGGTCGATTTCGACAGAGCTATGCTGTCATCATCGGACCTTATGCTTCTGTTCTTACGTTTAGTTGTAAAAATTCAATAGCATAAGATCCAATGATGACACCATAGTTCTGTCAAAACCGGTCATCCAATAAAATGTTTTTTTAGCGATCGTGGCTCGTGAAGTTTCCGTCAGTTACCATACATAACAAGAAAGTTCTTGAAAGCTAATAGGAACATAAAGCAAAATATATTAATTTATTCAACCTGATAGGTTTAGTACCCTCAAACCCTCTGTTATATTGGACCAGATACAATACTTTCTTTACATCACAGATACCTAATGAATAACAATTTTAATATAACAAATGATATTAAAATGATATGAATGTCTATAGTGCCACTGTGAATAGATAATAGAGACAATGAACTAATAAAGCTAATACCAGTAGTACTTGTACTACTGTTGCAGCTACCACTAATATTAATAATAGTAACAATAATAATAATAATAATAATAATAATAATAATAATAATAATAATACTGACAATAATAAGGACAATAATAACAATAAATATAGTGGCAGACAGAAAAAGAATCTGTAGGTGTACAAAATAGATGTTTTCTAATACAGTAAGTTCTAGGGAAGGGAAATCAAAGGAGACTGCACCAACTAAGAAGGATACGAGGAATATCTGGTCGGAAGGCTGGATGTACAAAGGGGCTAACAAGTGCGTCGAGGGACAATGGTAGACAGTATTTTTACCTCTGTAGATATGTCATTAACTGCCTTCTGAAACTGGAGATGTCTCTCAGTTTGTTTAATAGAATGCGGGAGGTTGTTCCAGAGTCGGATTCCTGCTACTGAGAAGGACTTAGAGAAAGTGGCTGAACGATGGAGTGGGACAGAAAGAATTTTGCTCTGTTGAGAACGGGTCTTTCTTCCATGTTGTTCAGACAAGAACATTAACGTAGAAGAGAGATATGAGGGACATTGTGCGTTGATAAGACAATAGACAAGACAGAGGGTATGGAAATATCTGCGCTTGTCTGCACACAGTCACGATAACTGTGTATATGATGGTGAAATATGATCAAAGATTCGAACATCGCATGTGTAACGAGCACATGCATTCATAATCAGTTCCAAGTGCCTTGGACTTTCCTGAGAAAGATATGAAGATGACGTAGTTTTCCTCTTCAACCAAACAAAGAACCAACATAAAGAAACAAAGACTTTAGTACACGATGATTAATAGTGGCGCTGCACGGCAAGTAATGGCAAAAACTGGAACGCCCAAATTCCTTAATAGAAGTGGGAAAGTTAGGATTAAAACCAACAGTTTCATTATTGAGAGGATTGTATTTGTGAGCACGAGAGGGTGACTAAATATTGCCTGTCTGCAGTAGGAGAAGCGAAGAATGAAGGCGGAGATAATGAACAGGAAACGGACGAATAATTTGAAAATGTCTACCACGAAACAAAACAGCAGACTGATAAAATCGAGAAGCAAGACCATTTAATGCAAGAGTCGAATAAGTACATGCGAATAAACATGCACTATTTACTGGCATTACGCATTCAAAATTGCAAATACCTTGTCCACGGAAACCATATTTACACACGTTCGTATCTAGTACACACAGGTCTACAGATCGGAAATTTTTATTTGCAGTGATAAGCTATATATTGATTTCAGGCATTTCGAAGTCCACAGTGGATTTGAAATCCACAGATGATTTGAAATTGTCTAAAATCGCTACCAGTATGTAATAATTATAAAGCGTCGCCAATAGGAAACGAGGAACATTCAAAACTACGACAACACTGTACGCCAAATAAAGTGCACACAGGTGCACTTATTTCAGGTGAAACCATTTAACAACTGTACGGAAGAAAACTGAAGAACTGGGTATTGGAAATAGCTGCTGAAAACTATTGGGAGGTGGAGTGAAATAGTATTAAGACCTACAAACAAAAAGCAGCAACAGTACCTACTGGGAAAAATAAGAAGCAGAATGTAGCCTGGATAACTAGAGTAGGGGAACGTAAGAATCTATAAAATAAGCATGTTACTTACATATAAGGCCCACCACAAAATTCTGAAGACAACAAAGAGAGACATATTGATAAAATAAACCATCTTAAGGAAATAATAAAAAGCACAACAGCATCTGCAGATAAATTCATAACGGAAACAAATTTTTATGTACATGATAGGCAGAATAGTACCCACAAAATTGTAAAATTCAAGAACACTAAGGAGAGAGATAAAAAAATAAAATATGTGATACATAAATGTCATGAATGCCAGCAGCGAGTACAGAAGACGTATCAAAAGCAGAAGATGATGAATCTAAAGAAATTCACTGAGTTACAACAGGAAAGCCTCAAAAATATGCAAGGGAAATTAAAACAGACAATCAACTCCAACCGATAAAATAAATTCAATTCATTTAAAATATGGAGGCTTTATGGTAAAGAGATAAGGGCAGTTGCTGGTATTAATAAATTAGTGCTGTTAAACATGTAAAATGGTTCAACTACAGAAAGAAACAGTAATATTAAATATGAACATCAAAACAGCAAAATTCGTAAAATTTACACTCAGAATTGTAAAATATATATATACTATAAAACAATCTGGTATTTTTTCTTTTATTTCAGAAAGGTCTAAAATTTAAAGAAAGTTCTGTGCCTCATTTTGCAATTTCGTCTCATTTCATTTTTACAATACCCTACCCCTTCGGCATCGTCATAATGTGAGATCAGTAAAGAAATATTTTTTATCCCGTGCCTGATACGAATACATAACATTTCTGTACTCAATACTGCCGTTATTAAAAAATTAATAATATACAGCTTTTAATGATGTAGAAAGTTCCTTCCACTTATCTAAGAAGTTTCAGTACAATAATCTGTTTATCGCTATTATACCTAACAGATTTATACTCCGTCGTAGGCAGTAAATAGTCAGAATATCACATTAATTTTGTGGAAACTGCCTGTACTGGTTCATAGGTGTCCACAAAATAGGAAGAAGGATCAAGAAGTAGTTCCTACCGCACTAACTGCCCGTAACAAATCACAAACTTCCGTACGTTTTTATCAACTATTCCTCATATTATGCACAAATTATTGTCAGTATTGTGTGCTGTCTCGAAAAAATATCTAAGACAATGAGATTATACTTCAGATATCTGATTAAGCTTGTACACAAAGCGAGCCAAATATCCAAATTGTTGAAACATGTGCAAAACCTGAGTTTAGTGGCATCTGATCATTATTACTGTGATCTGGGATAATTTATCATAGTAGTCTGCCTTTAAGGACGAAAGGAGGGACCGGAAAACTTTCTCCAGTAATAATGGACGAGTTTATATTGCAGTAGTTATGATTGCTAACACTTAATCCATGAACCAACCAGCAGTGGACAGTAAATTTCCCTCGGCTAGCGTTCGGGGCACTAAGAGAAGAATTCAACAAGACCAGTGAATGAAAATATAAGGCCTATTACCTTAAAAATAACTCTTATGTGTAATAGAAACAAAACAAATACCAAAAATTGATGTTCTGGCAGTCCAGCACAAGCCCTGCATAATTAACTCTATTGCTTCCACTCTACAGTCAACTGAATCTTTATGCCCTGATGGCTACACGCTAAACGTTTATTGACGTCAAGCAATGAATATCTGAAGATGATTTTATATGTAGAGAGAAACCAGCATTAAACTAAATGGTAGGGACTTAAACGGTTCTAACTTCTTCTTAGTACTGCTGTTAGGTTGCAAATGTTTATGAAAAGTTTTAGGCACTATCACTCGGCTATGCGTTTTATAATGACACCCACAGTGTTCTGCAAGTAAACACTCAGCTGATACCTTCCCCCACCTTGTGAATTAGCTTGCAAAATCTGAATGTGCCTTACTGTACGTAGCACGTAAGGGTTTCGTTGGAAGACGTTCACCAAAACACCTCGTGAACTGTTGTGACTAAAACGTCACACAACTGTCCATTTAATCTAACTCCTAAGCAGACTGATTCTATCTTGAACTAATATGTCTAACCGTCTGTTACGTTATATCTGTCTCCAAGAATGATTGACTGTGATCGCAGGTACAGAACACAAGCACCCTTCGATTACATACAAAGTAAATACACGTAAGTGAGACACACGAACAGATAAAATACAATTTATACTGCTGTAGCAATCGTAACCTTGGAAATGTGAGCAGGTAGTGGAAGTTTGTTACACGAAAAAGTCCTTTCAGCAGGCTAGTTAATTTGATTCGTATTGGCATACCAATGTTAGCACATTAGATCTCTTAGAATTCAGAATGTCCTTGGTGGGAAACTTTAATTATTAAACAGAACGATTAACAAGCAAATAAGTGATATCTGATTGAAATAAAGTTAATATCAGCAGTAAAGAATGAGTGATGGCCTGGCTTTAGATAATGTGTCTGTAAGAAGTAATGATTTCAAGTCGTAGTTAACTGAATACAGAGGCCTCCCCATAAACCGTTATATCAGCACACTTCGTTATGAGACAACTATACAAAATTCTGGCATTTGAAGCACAGAACGTAAATTTCATCTGAAGTGTTACCGGACAACTCTTCAATGGCAATTTGAGAACTGGCTTGAATTTACTAATGCACTGTAATAATGTTAACCGATGGGAATTCGTATCGACAACGCGCAGCAATGTGATGTCGACTGAGAGTCGGCAATGCGATTGGAGAGATGTGCGTGCTGCAGCATCCTACCCGAGACGACTGCTGTAGGATCTCTGGTGTCGATGCTCTGTTGTCTCAGTGATCACTGACCCGTCGAAACATCCGTAATAAACTTTTCTGGTTTCACATGGACGAAACAGGGCGATCGAGTAAATTTAATATCAGGAACACAAGATGCTCTCCAGAAAACAGCAATAGGCGGCTGACCGAATACCCATCTTGAGTGCAGTCCGCCCATTTATTTTTCACAATGTCAAAATTAAATCGTATAGAAATTCTGCCCTCAGATACATTTCGGATACAGTTATGAGCATACGGAGGCTGACCGTACGCAATTCACCGTCTAAAATGACGACAGTCCTTCTCAGTCGTAGTGTTCAGCTTCACTCGTAATTGCAACTTACCATTACTCGCTATCGCTCCTCAGCTATCTCTCTGTAGCGCTCTCCACAGATATTAATTTTTCTAACGTGCCGAAGCGCCTCGAATAACAACGAAATTACATAATACATGGGAACAGTATTACACAATAAATGATAAGATTGATTCTAAATAATACATTACATTGCATCCGTACATGCGAAATAATTACAATTCAAGATTAGCAACGTTAACACAAGAATGAAAAAAAAACTACAAAAAGTTAATGCAGATTTCTTTAATTTTTTACAGAACGACAACGGTCATCAGCAGTATGTGTGCAATATGTATTATGTGATCAAAAGTATCCGGACACCCCCGAAAACATACGTTTTTCGTATTAGGTGCATTGTGCTGCCACCTACTGCCAGGTACTCCATATCAGCGACCCCAGCAGTCACTAGACATCGTGATAGAGCAGAATGGGGCGCTCTGTTGAACTCAAGGACTTCGATCGTGGTCAGGTGATTGGGTGTCACTTGTATCATACGGCTGTACGCAACATTTCCACGCTTCTAAACATCCTGGGTCCACTGTTTCCAATGTCATAGTAAAGTGGAAACGTGAAGGGACATGTACAGCATAAAAGCGTACAGGCTGACCTCATCTGTTGACACAGAGACCGCCGACAGTTGAAGAGGGTCGTAATGTGTAATAGGCAGACATCTATCCAGACCATCACACAGGAATTCCAAACTGCATCAGGATCCACTGCAAGTACTATGGCAGTTAGGTGGGAGGTGAAAAAACTTGGATTTCATGGCCGAGCGGCTGCTCATAAACCACACATCACGCCGTTATGTGCCAAACGACGCCTCGCTTGGTGCAAGGAGCGTATACATTGGACGACTGAACAATGGGAAAACGTTGTGTGGAGTGACGAATCACGGTACACTATGAGGCGATCAGACGGAAGGATGTAGGGTATGGCGAATGACAGGTGTACGGCATCTGCCAGTGTGTGTAGCGCCAACAGTAAAATTCAGAGTCGGTGGTGTTATGGTGTGGTCGCGTTTTTCATGGAGGGGGCTGGCACCCCTCGCTGTTTTGCGTGGCACTATCACAGCACGGGCCTACATTGATGTTTGAAGCACCTTTTTGCTTCCCACTGTTGAAGAGCAATTCGAGGATGGCGATTGCATCTTTCAACACGATCGAGCACCCGTTCATAATGCACGGTCTTAGGCGGTGTGGTTACACGACAGTAACATGCCTATAATGGACTGGCCTGCGCAGAGTCCTGATCTGAATCCTATAGAACACCTTTGGGATGTTTTGTAACGCCGATTTCGTGCCAGGCCTCACCGACAGACATCGATACATCTCCTCAGTGTAGCACTTCGTGAAGAATGAGCTGCCATTCCCCAAGAAACCTTCCAGCACCTGATTGAACGTATCCCTGCAAAAATGGAGGCTGTCATCAAGGCTAAGGGTGGGGCAACATCATACTGACTTCCAGCATTACCGATGGAGGGCGCCACGAAGTTGTAAGTCATTTTCAGTCAGGTGTCCAGATACTTCTGATCACATAGTGTAATAACATAAATCAAGTAAACGCATTTCAAGACCCGTATAGGCTTATCTGTGCATCAGTTCAAAAATGGCTCTGAGCACTATGCGACTCAACTGCTGAGGTCATTAGTCCCCTAGAACTTAGAACTAGTGAAACCTAACTAACCTAAGGACTTCACAAACATCCATGCCCGAGGCAGGATTCGAACCTGCGACAGTAGCGGTCTTGCGGTTCCAAACTGCAGCGCCTTTAACCGCACGGTGTGCATCAGTTCTTAATGATCTGTGTGGTACCTGCAGGTCATACCTACGTTTGCCGGCCGATGTGACCGAGCGGTGTGGCAGTGACTGATGGCAAGCTATGCCATGTAAAAATATTCGGTAATAATTGGTATTACTATTGCATTCTGAAATGTTGTGGTCTTTAGATTAGTTAGTGACAGTCCTAATAAGGTTTTGCCACTCTGTTTGTGTGTGTGTGTGTGTGTGTGTGTGTGTGTGTGTGTGTGTTTGTGTGTGTGTGATGTGTGATGGGGGGGAATGGAGTAGAGTAGGAGAGACAATGATTTTATCAGCCTGTCTCTGTAACGTTTGAAGCATTGTCGGCCGCAGTGGCCGAGTGGGTCTAGGCGCTTCATTCTGGAACCGCGCGACCGCTACGGTCGCAGTTTAGAATTCTGCCTCGGGCATGAATGTGTGTGTTGTCCTTAGGTTAGTTACGTTTAAGTAGTTCTAAGTTCTAGGGGACTGATGACCTCAGAAGTTAAGTCCTGAAGTGCTCAGAGCCATTTGAACCATTTTTGAATCGTACGTACGTTTGCTAAGTGACAGTCATAATTATCATCTCCTTCCAAGGATTAGGTGGTAATCACCTGTTCCTGCCTCTATCATCCATCCATCCAATTCCTCTAAAAGGCAGTCTGTTTGAAAATTGCTCTGGAGTCAACAAGCGCTACTGGGTAACATCTAATGCCGTGTCTCTGCACCCCGTACTTCTCTAGTATACTTGAATTCTCCTTAGTATGCTATCCACAAGACTGCCTAGATGTTGCTGCTCAAACCTGAACTACATTCAGGAGGCAGTCCTCTTGAGCTCATCCATTGTGTGAGAAGGATATCTACTAGGGCTCTCTGTATGTTTTAGTTAGCCATAAGCATTATCAATGGCACTCTTGTCAGTAGATACTGCAGACTTTCTATTTTATTGATTACTGCCTTCTTGAGGTACGTATTCACGAGGTGGGTTGTCGAGATCGCGCACTGTCGCCTCGACGTTATCACCGATACATCGACATAGTGATTGTAGGGCTGGGTTATAGATTATTGGAGGATCATGTCTTGAATAATCTATAGGATCATGTCTTGATGCTTAGAGAGCTGCATCAAACCAGTCTCAGGACTGAAGACCACAACAACAACACATGTCTTGATACTTCCGAGGTGGTTCTTTTTTTTTACTTCCTCAGTTATTTTCTGGATGTAACACAATCTCTGTCTTCCGTTACAGTTTTTACCCTCTGCAGCTCCCATAGTGTATCATACCGACGCAAAATTCGGCATAACCCATCGCCTTCCCGAACTCGAGCGGCTGGAAGCCTGACGCATATTGGTACCTGGCTCACTCTTCTATGTCTACCTCTACATCTGCTCGTATACTACGCAAGCCACCATAACGATGTGTGATGGTGGGTACTTTGTGTATCACTGCCATTTCCTCCTCTTTCTATAGCGGTCGCGAATTGTCCTCTGGAAGAAATTGCTGGTAAGCCTCCATATGAGCCTAGTATTCTGTATAAACATCCCCTCAGAAAAATTTATGAGTTACTGTGCTGGTAAACCTCTATGTTATTTGATTTTCAAACAGCTGAGCAAAACTGAATGTACTCAGACATTTCTCTCTTTACTTCTTCTGATCAACAATAAATTGACACACAATATATATTTTTTTTTAGCGCAACGCAATCTGACTTTCAATAATCCCTACAAAAGAGCGCCAATACTGCCAGCTACATAAAAGATTCTAACTACGGAAGGCACTAACTACTGATAGGCGTTGTCAGCAAATGAAAGATTTGGATGGAGAACAAACAATGTATTTACCTTAATAGTGTTCAAAATCAGTTCATGACATCCGGTCTTACAAATTTCGTTTTTCTGACGGACACACGTTCAGATCGTCCGCTCTCAAGCCTCTGCCATCTCTCTCCCCACATCCACCACTGCTGGCGGCTCACCTCCAACTACGCACCGCTACGCACTGTTCACATCCCACTGCCCAACACTACAATAGCGAATATTCCAACAATGCAAACCAGCCACAGCCTGCACACAGCACAGTTTTCCTCTATGTTTCCTCTACGAATCCTACCTGATACGGATCCCGTACTGAGAAGCATTATCCGAGTGTTGGTCCAACGAAAGATTGGTAACACATCTACTTCGTGGGTGGATCACGCCTGCCCTACCTAAGATTAGTTCTATGTGTCTCTCCATAAGCACACTCCTTAATATATTATGGAAGTGACCGCATCCACTGACTGTTCTTCATTTGTATAATCATAAAATAATAGGTCTTTATGTCTGTTTATGAACAATACTTAACATTTGTTTCTACTGGGAGCCAATGCGAATCCCTCCAACAAGAGTCGGTCGTCTGCAGGGGTTCCTGCAGCTCGCTAATGTTTTCTAACGTTGCAATTTCTCCTAATACAACAGCGTCATCTATGAACAGCCTCACTGAACTCCTAACGTTAACCGGTAGGTCAGTTACATAAATCGTGGAAAGTAATAGTCTTGTAAAACTCGCTTTGGGTGTGCCTCAAGTTCGTGTCTGAAAATTTCTCTCCACCGACAATGAAGTGGTGTGTTCTCTTTCTTAGAAACTCTTCAGTCAAACGACACGAATGTTCTGCCGTTCCCTATACTCTTGCTTCGGCAGCGTGTTTACTAGACGACAGTCCGAAACTGTATCTAACGCCTCCCTGAAGTCAAGGAACAAGGTATCAACCCGGGCGTCGGTGTCGTAGAATAACAGAGCGACCTGGGTTTTACACAGTCGTTTTTTCGGAATCCATGTTGATTCTTACAGAAAAGTTTTGTCTCAACACGAGATCATAAAACATGTCCCAAAATTCTGCAAGAGACCGAAGTCAGATCTTTAGGGCTATAGTTTTATGTGTTTGACTACCTGTCCTAACGAGAATGACCTGTGCTTTATCTCAGTCTCTAGGACCGCTTCGTTTCCCCAGTGACCAAAAATATAATGGCTCACTGCTGCTAGGAGAGCAACAAGTTCTTTCGAACACTTCGTGTGGAATCGCATTGTTGTTCCATAAAGTCTAGTGCTTTCCTGTTTCGAGCGGCTTCAGTTGCTTTTCTATTCGAAACCACTTATTTCGATATTTGTATTTTGACGAATTAAAGGAGGAACCACAGTACAATCTTCCTCGGTGAAAGAGTTTTGGAAAAAGGTGTTTAATATTTCGGCCCTCTCTCTACCATTCTTTGTTTCGATGTCATTATGGTCAGAGAATGTGTGGACACGCTAGTACGACGTCATCAGGCATTAGACAGATTCTGTATTCAAAGGCGAAAACAGCCCGACGTTATTGAACCAGGTTCTATTTCAGGTGTTACCCTGACCACTTTCATCGCTCACCAAGGTGCAGGAGGTTTGTACTGTATTTCGTAATTGATCCCTCGAGCCTAAATTGATCGAGCGGTCGGATTTGCGTACTCTCTGCGTAGACACAACTCTGCCAGTTGCCTCTAAAACGACGTTCATAAAAAAGTCAGAAATAAAATAAAAGCTACTCAACTAATGAGGGTGGTGCCAAACGCATCTTATGTGTGATCATCGCAGTACTGCAGCTTATTGTCACAGCGAATGACTGAAGTCTGAGGAACGTTCGGCGGTGTAACCTCCTAGATGTTCGAAATAGAAAACAACATTTTTAGGGAGGCAGAAATGTGAACAATCAAGAGTAAAAATGTTCATGAAAATACGAATTAAATTTTCAGAACATGTCAGATTTAATTTATCCTAGAATTAAGCAAAACAAAAAATTTTTAAAAGTGTACACAGAACATACATATAATACTGTAGATATTCAGACATCGCAAGAATGGTTTGCAGCACTTCATATAAATTTCCCTAAATTAATAATTTATCTTCCAAAATCATCGAACCCTGTGCTATTATGTTGACATTAGTAGTTTACAGATGGCTACCAAATTTACAGAACAGTCTATCCAATATATAACCGTTAAAGTGGATCTGCAAGCTAAATGAAAACCTGTACAAAGAGTATGTGGTGAATCTTTTAGATCCTCTCCCGCAATTGTGATATTAATAAAGTTGGCGTACCGGAGTGTTTGTGGAAAAAAATCGCTCCATACAGGCATACAAAATACAGACTGCTCTTCTTCTTCATATTCTCACACTGGGGTGGTGTACACTCTTGCTGTGGTTTTCAGTCCTAAGACTGGTTTCATGCAGCTCTCCACGTTACTCTATCCTGTGCAGGCCTCTTTCTCTCCATACAATTACTGTAACGTACATCTTTTCTAACATGTTTACCGTATTCATCTCTTCGTCTTCCTCTACAATGTTTACCTCCCACACTTACCTCCAGTACTAAATTGGTGATTCATTTATGTCTCAGAACGTGGCCTGTCAGCTGATCTCTTCTTGCTACAATTTCTTTTCTCAGTTCTATTCAGTACCTCCTCATTAGTTAACATGATTTACCCCTCTATCTTCAGCCATCTTCTGTAGCACCACACTTCAAAAGCTTCTTGGTTCACCTCTTTGCATGGCTACAGTCCAGACAACTATCTTCAGAAAAGACTTCCTAACATTTAAATCTATATTCGATGTTAACAAACTTCTCTTGTTCAGAAATAGTTTTCTTGCCATTGTCAGACCACATTTCACATCCTCTCCACTTCGATCATCATAAGTTATTTTACTGCACAAATAGCAAAACTCGTCTACTACACTCCTGGAAATGGAAAAAAGAACACATTGACACCGGTGTGTCAGACCCACCATACTTGCTCCGGACACTGCGAGAGGGCTGTACAAGCAATGATCACACGCACGGCACAGCGGACACACCAGGAACCGCGGTGTTGGCCGTCGAATGGCGCTAGCTGCGCAGCATTTGTGCACCGCCGCCGTCAGTGTGAGCCAGTTTGCCGTGGCATACGGAGCTCCATCGCAGTCTTTAACACTGGTAGCATGCCGCGACAGCGTGGACGTGAACCTTATGTGCAGTTGACGGACTTTGAGCGAGGGCGTATAGTGGGCATGCGGGAGGCCGGGTGGACGTACCGCCGAATTGCTCAACACGTGGGGCGTGAGGTCTCCACAGTACATCGATGTTGTCGCCAGTGGTCGGCGGAAGGTGCACGTGCCCGTCGACCTGGGACCGGACCGCAGCGACGCACGGATGCACGCCAAGACCGTAGGATCCTACGCAGTGCCGTAGGGGACCGCACCGCCACTTCCCAGCAAATTTGGGACACTGTTGCTCCTGGGGTATCGGCGAGGACCATTCGCAACCGTCTCCATGAAGCTGGGCTACGGTCCCGCACACCGTTAGGCCGTCTTCCGCTCACGCCCCAACATCGTGCAGCCCGCCTCCAGTGGTGTCGCGACAGGCGTGAATGGAGGGACGAATGGAGACGTGTCGTCTTCAGCGATGAGAGTCGCTTCTGCCTTGGTGCCAATGATGGTCGTATGCGTGTTTGGCGCCGTGCAGGTGAGCGCCACAATCAGGACTGCATACGACCGAGCCACACAGGGCCAACACCCGGCATCATGGTGTGGGGAGCGATCTCCTACACTGGCCATACACCACTGGTGATCGTCGAGGGGACACTGAATAGTGCACGGTACATCCAAACCGTCATCGAACCCATCGTTCTACCATTCCTAGACCGGCAAGGGAACTTGCTGTTCCAACAGGACAATGCACGTCCGCATGTATCCCGTGCCACCCAACGTGCTCTAGAAGGTGTAAGTCAACTACCCTGGCCAGCAAGATCTCCGGATCTGTCCCCCATTGAGCATGTTTGGGACTGGATGAAGCGTCGTCTCACGCGGTCTGCACGTCCAGCACGAACGCTGGTCCAACTGAGGCGCCAGGTGGAAATGGCATGGCAAGCCGTTCCACAGGACTACATCCAGCATCTCTACGATCGTCTCCATGGGAGAATAGCAGCCTGCATTGCTGCGAAAGGTGGATATACACTGTACTAGTGCCGACATTGTGCATGCTCTGTTGCCTGTGTCTATGTGCCTGTGGTTCTGTCAGTGTGATCATGTGATGTATCTGACCCCAGGAATGTATCAATAAAGTTTCCCCTTCCTGGGACAATGAATTCACGGTGTTCTTATTTCAATTTCCAGGAGTGTATTTTTAGTGTCTCAGTTCATAAATTAATACCCTCAGCATGGCGTTACTTAGTTCAACTGCATTTCATCACTCGTGTTGACGTTCATCTTACTCTCCTTTCAAGACACTCTCCATGCCATTTAACTGCTTTTCCAGGTTCTTTGCTATCTCTGACAGAATTACAGTGATATCGGCAAACCTAAAAGTTATTTTTTTTTTAATTTTTTCACCCTTGGGCTTCAGTTCCTTCTCCAAATTTTTCTTTGCTTTCCTTTACTACTTGCTCAATGTACAGACTGAATACCAGTGGGAATAGTTTACAATCTTGCCTCACTCTCTTCTCAACACCTGACTGCCTTTCATGCCACCCGACTCTTATAACCGCCGTCTCTCTTCTGTCAAGTTGTAGATAGCCTTTCATTCTCAAAATTTTGCAGCTAATGTCTTTATAATTTCTGAGAGAGTATTCCAGTCACGACTCTCTCTAAGCCTACAAATGCTATAAACGTAGGCTTGCCTTACCTGTACCTGTCTTCGAAGAGAAGTCGTAGGTTCGGTATTATCTCACATGTTCCTACATTTCTCAGGAACCCGAACTGATCTTCCCCGAGGTCGGCTTCTACCGGTTTTCCGTTCTTCTATAAATAACTAATGTTAGTATTTTGCACGCATGACTTATCAAAATGATAATTCGGTAATATTCACATCTGTCAGCACCTGCTCTCTTTAGAATTGGATTCATTACTCTATTCTTGAAGCCTGTGGGTATTTCATCTGTGTCATATATGTTGCAAGCCAAGTGAAGTAGTCTGGTCATGGCCAGCTCTCGCAGTACTGTCGGTAGTTCTGACGGAATATCGCCTACTTAGGTCTTTCAGTGGTCAGCCAACTTCTTCTCGCAGTATCATATCTCCCATCTCATCTTCAGTTACGTCCTCTTCCCTTTCTATAATACTACGCTAAGTTCATTTCCCTTGCACAACCTCACTACACAATCCTTCCACCTTTCCGTTCTTTACTTAGCACTGGTTTTCCATCTGAGCTCTTGATATTCATAAAGCTGCTTTTCTTTTCCCCAAATGCCTCTTTAATTTTCCCGTAGGTGGTACCTATATTTCTTCTAGTCAAATATGCTTCTAAATCCTTACCCTTTGTCCTCCAGGCATTCCTGCTTAGCCGCTTTGCTTCCTGTCAGTCTCATTTTTTGGACATCTGTTCTCCGTTTCGCCTGCTTTATTTGCTGCGTTTTTATATTTTCTCCTTTCATCAATTAAATTCAGTATGTCCTGTTTTGGCCAAGGATCCCACTAGGCCTTGTCCTTTTACCAGTTCGAGCCTCTGCTGCCTTCACTGTCTCATCTCTCAAACCTACTCTTTCGTCTTCTACTATATTCCTTTCCCACATACAATCAACTGTTGCCTAATAGTCCCTCCGAAACTCTCAACAACATGTGGTACTTTCAACTTATCGAGGTACCATCTTCGCAATTTCTTCAGTTTTCATTCATAACCAATAAGCAGTGAACAGGATCCACCTCTGCCACGGGAAGTGTCTTACAGTTTAAAACTCGGTTCCGAAATCTCCGTGTTAACATTACACAATCAAATTGTAACCTTACAGTGTCTCCAGGTCTCGTCTGTATATACAGCCTTCTTTCATGGGTTTTCAAATCTGTTATTACTCATGACTGGATTATGCTCCATGCAAAATTCTATCATTTCACTTCCTTTTTCATACCTAACCCCCAGTCCTTATTCACGTGACATTTTTTCTTGTCTTTCTTCTCCTACTGTCGAATTTCAGACCCTCACTACAATTAAATTTTCGCCTCCCTTAACTATCTGAACAATTTCTTTTCTCTCATCACATCATCCATCATCTACGAAGCTTATTGACATATAAAATTATACTACTGTGGTCGTTGCTGGCTTCGAGTCTATCATGCCTATGATAATGAGTTCATTATGCTGTTCATAGTAGTTTACTGGCACTCCTATTTTCTTACACATTTTCGCCTACTCTTGAATCACTCCTATTTTATTTTGTATTTGTAATCCTGTACCCACCTCAGTAGCAGAAGTCTTGTTCCCCTGCCACCGAACTTTTGTAACACTCACTGTATCCCACTTCTGCGTAACCATTTTCCTGTTTAAATTTCCTAACCCACCTGAAAGATTAAGGGAACTGTTGTGCAGCAGAATAACTTTATCGTACATGTTCTTTTTTTTTTAAGTTCTACCAGATAAGCTCATATCAGAGAAGGCTATTTCTGGGCTCGTGTGCCCATCGGAATGTCAACAACCAATATAACGGACGTCAAGGCGTCAGGTGAGCAGTGCCACAAAACCAGAGAGTGAGGAAAGCAGAAAAGCAAACGCTGTAGTGCTACATTACAATGCGCAGTGATGTAACACTTTATTGACCCAACGTCAGCGCACCTGATGATCGCGACATGTCTGATCGCCAAAATATTGTGCCCGTTGAACACTATGAACCGGCAGTATACCTGTGGACTGTTCGAGCAACAAATATGCCGGGAGAAACTGAAGAATCACATCATGAATACTGTTTTATTGCATCTAATGACGCTACACAGGTCCTGAGTCTGCATACTGACAAAACAGTCGGTGTTTCCAGCCTGGCAGCAGGCGATGCCCACAGATAATAAGAGTATATAGGGTGAAAATGTTGCCATCTTTCATAAGGAGCCATCAGTGATACTAAGAAGAACAGATTATATTGCAATTATCGCTACCTACATGCAAAAACCATGACAGATGCATATCCAGTTCCCAATATTACGAAAACGTTAGATAATCTAAGACAGCGCCAGTATTTTACTACAGAGAATCTAAGAAGTGGAGATCATCAGCTGGAGGCAATCTCATGAGAACATTGTCAGTATTAAAGTATACTGTTTGGGTTGAAAAACGCACCAACCATATTCCGACCTTACATGGTTTGCAACTGAAAACTTGTATGGTATATTTGGACGATGTCACTGTATTCTTCAGAGATGCCGGCCGCGGTGGCCGAGTGGTTCTAGGTGCTACAGTCTGGAACCGCGCGACCGCTACGGTCGCAAGTTCGAATCCTGCCTCGGGCATGGATGTGTGTGATGTCCTTAGGTTAGCTAGGTTTAAGTAGTTCTAAGTTCTAGGGGACTGATGACCTCCGATGTTAAGTCCCATAGCGCTCAGAGCCATTTGAACCATCTTCTGAGATATGCCACACATGTGAAATGCTTGAAAGATTTAATCAGTAGGCAAGGATCTACACATCTGACACTTAACGTAGACAAGTGCTACTTGGCACAAATGTGGGTAACTACATTGTACTTGTGATCAGTGGGAAAGATCTTCAAACTGATCCTCACCTAACAGAATCAATCCAGAACTTTGTAGTTTCACATACCACAACAATACTACGTCATTCCTACGTTTGTGCAGTTATTATTGCATATTTGTAAGGAATTTGCTTGTTGAGGGATGTGAAATTCCCATGGTTAGCAGAATGTCAAATGGCATTTCAAATGCTGAAGGCAACATTAGTTTATTATCCAGTACTGCCCTTCCTGATTTTGAGAAGGAATTTATCCTGTCATCTGACACCAGTAAAGACACAGTTAGTTATAGAATGTAGAATGTACAATGTTATAGAATGTAGAATGACAAGAACATCCCATAGCACATGCTTCAAGACAATGGAACAAAGTGGAGCACAATTACTTTGATACAGGAAAGCAGTTGTTGGTAGTGATATATGGAACAGCACACTTTCATTGTTGGATGGAAATTTGAAGTTGTCAGAAAACGGCTGTTGGGGCTGAAAGTATGTTAGTGAGATGGGCACTCAAACTCAATGAGTTTGATTATGAAATGATGTGCAAACCAGATAGGAGGCACAAAAATGCAAATACATTGAACAGGAAAGTTGCAGTGCTGAAGGAGCTAGGCAAAAATGTAACAGAGTGGCAGAGAGCACAAGAAGCTAACAAACACTATCAGCCATTCAGGGCACAACTACAGTTGAGGCTTTCTCTGCCAAATGATGAAATGGAGACAACGTATAGTGGTTCTGGCAGCACTCAAGGATGTATCATTGCAAAAGGCATGTGTTTTCAGGCCATGGAGGATGCTGAACAGTGGACAAACCAATAGCATAAAGATTTGATGGAGAACAAGGAAATGTGATGTAATCCAATACATGAAGGACTGTACGCCTTGCACACAAAGAGCTGATTTTAGTAATCGTGAAATCACTTTGAGAAGACTTTCAGAAATGTTTCAACCCTTTAAAATAATTGCACTCGATATCTAAGGACCATTTAATAGGACAGCCCTTGCAAATAAATATATACTGATGAATATATGTAACTTTCAAAGTTCATGGCACTGGTGGCAATTACTGGTCAGCAGGATTGTACAGTAAGCCTTATTTAGCAGCTGGATAGCTGATAGCTCAGTTACTGATAATGGTACAAATTTTGTATCAGACTTGATGAAGGAGTTATGTCAGGTATTTAATATCCAGAAGATATGGGCAGACCCGTTCCACCTGCAACTAACGGCAGAGCAGAATGAGTTCATAAGACAATGTTTGAAGTGTTGAAATATTACGTTAATAGTCATCATAATAACTGGGATACACATCTTTACTAGACAGTTTTGCGTGTATAAGAGTAAAGTAAGTCCCAGAACAGGTCTCTAACCTTTCCAGTATGATAGAACAAAGCCATCCCCTTTTGATGTCATGGTCTCCAAATTAGGACCAAACAATGAATCAGTTAAAACGTTTGCAAAAAAAAGTACAGGAGGTACAGCAGAAAGTAAAACGAACCAATACTTAAGTTTTGGAAAGACAGGAGCAGTCTGCACAATGTGTGAAGAAACTGCCACAATGTCGAGTGAACCACTGGGTCACTAACCACTATTTGCCTAAGCGAAAGACAAGGAAGATTTGATTAAGCGTCAGGGTCTTTAGGATGTAGATACCTTCTCCAGTGAACATTAACGTGCATTTTTCGATTGAAACGTTTATTGTCCATGTAAGTAGTGTTAAATCCTATAGATAAGAGACGGTTACATCTCCACAAGTGCCAAAGACAGAATCGGGGAACGACTAGTTCCGTAGGAAAAAATTAAGTAGCAGCTCTCCCAGGTCATACAAAGTGTTAGTACGTGAAATTACAACATAAAAGCAATAACGGATGAAATAAAATGTTTATGACCCAAAAAAGACAAGCCATAAGTTTATGTAACCGCAATCAACAATATATCATGGGAATCACCTTAAATTTTCAAGAAACTCCCCGACAGAATAGAAGGAGTTACCCATGAGGAAACTCTTCAGCTACGATTTTAAAGCGCATGGATCGCTGCTAAGATTTTTGTATTCTTGTGGTAGCTTATTGCAAATGGATGCAGCAGTGTACTGCTCACTTTTGTGCCCCAGATTGGATTTCTGCCTAGTATTAACTGCGAATTCTTGGAAATAAGCTGATATTGTTAACAAGAAACGACAGTAAAGAATATATGTGTTGTGATGCCAATGTCAGAATACCCAGACTAGTGAACAGTGGTCGATAAGAGGGTCGCGGACTTACGCTACTCATTGCCCAAACCACCCATTTCTGAGTCAAAAATATCCTTTTAGGATGGGAAGAGTTACCTCAAAATATAATACCATACGTCACACACGAATGAAAATAAGCAAAGTGGAGTCCTTTTCGTGTCGAACTATCAGCTACTTCAGAGACCGTTCGAGGTCATGCGACAGACTACTATTTTTTCTAAGAGCTGTTTAATGTATGTGTTTCTCTATTCTTGTTCGAGTGTATTGTGAATTTATACTAGTTACCATAGCTCCTTACAGCTGCGTATTGGTTACGAGTTATTTCTTAGTGGTTTTGTTGTGTATACGCATTTTCGAAGGAGGTAGGGATGTTACATGGTTCTCTCTTATTCAGTAAGACTGGGAACGGAGGGTTCAAGAAAAAGTATGAGAGTTGTTAATAATGCCTGAGCACTGAGAAGCACTCGCTCTTGTATCTCTTAGGAACCTGAAAGACTGTTTGAAGGAAAATGTCGCCATTTTTCCAGCCAGAGAAGTGCAGACTAACTTCCAGTCATGCGTAATACTACTGTTTCTTAGGGAAGCAGAGACAACGGACTGTCAGAAAGAAATATTGGTACCACAATCTCACAACCTCATTTTCAGGAGGTACGAGCACATTTGGTACATTTAGTTTTTGTACCGGAAATTGTGATCATGAATTGTTATAAGAATAAAAAACCTGAGGCATTATAAAGTTCGATTTTCGTGGGATTTTGCTAAAAGGTACAACTTGTGAGATAGCCGAGACGAACTTCTACCTCCCGCCTACACTCATGGGCACGACTGAATTCCAACTAACTCACTCTGCATTTTATTGGCTAGAGAAAGCTGTAGAAATACTGCCAACTCAAAATCTAACCTACATTAACAACGCCATGAATCCTGATCTTTTGCAGTGTTTAAAGACACAAGCAACAAAATTCCAATGGGACAAATGTTGCAACATTTTAACAAAATCAAGCGAAGCGACGCCAAAATGTGGTAACCATAAGTACTACGAACACAAGTCTTGACGTGTCTCTGATAGCAATTTACATACTTTACTTTTCTCTCAGACGTAGAATTATCCCTTCTCCAGACCTAACGACATATCAGCTACCTATAAAATCGTTAATAACATAACCTGGAATGCAGATTAAGAAAACTGTAAAATTAGTATATCTTGTAAAGATAAAAACGAGGACAATGTACCATAGGTGTAAAACAGGTTAAACAAAAGGAAACTCAAGAAAAATGGTACAGAATTAGGAAATAAAGAGAAAATCCATGTGAGTCAGCCCACGAAATGTTGGTGCAATGATCACTATGTGCAGTTATGTAAGTATATCTATGTGTCTGTTGCAGGGGATAATCAAAGGCAAAATTTAGGACGAATTCTTTGAAACAAGGAGAAGTGTTGCGCAACAGAATAATTTTACTGTACATGTTTAAACTTTTTTACATGTTTAAATTTTTTAAAGTTCTACCAGGCGAGCTCAGGACCGGTGTGCCAATCGGTATGTCAACAAGTCTTACCGCCGGTATAACGGCCGTCAAGCCATGAGGCGAGCATTACCACACAACCTCAGAGCGAGAAAAACTGAAATGCAAACGTTGCAGTGCAACATAACAAGGTACTGTGAAGTAACAGTTCGCAGTTTCAGCATCAGAGCGCCACACCCAATTCAAACTTAAGCAGAAAGAACCGATCTCAGTTACCCAGAATAATTATTGAATTATTACACTGAGGCGAGAAGGGCCGATGGGACCGATTAACGAGGGCAAATGCGTTCGTACACGCAGAGCCTCCATGTCACCTGAGCAGGCTTTCGCAAGTCGAAGACACTTTCAGTCGTGCTGCCATTCTGTCCATGTCACCAGACTTTGAGAGAATAACGGTTTGCTGAGTTTCAGCGAAACTGCAAGATTATCGATGCTACTTGGTTGCTGACTTCAACGCCGAGATGCAGCCAACCTGATGCATACCACAGCTGTGGCCCGCTGCTGCAGTTACTGGGCCATTGCGAACGAGGCGAAGACTGGTCTACAGCCAGCTCTCCTCTACTAAGGGTCGTCACGGATGATCTGCATGACGCCATCTCCACATCTACCAGGGGTGGAGTGTTTGTACAGTCTCCAGGCCCACTTGTGAGCATCTGCTGCAGTCTCGATCGCCCCATGAAGGGGGGCCTAGTCTTCACGACAACTGACATCCTGGACCACAGTCGGCTCCTCTCATCTGAGTGCACGATGGACCACCTACAGCACAGATGTTGACTCCACACTGTACCGCAAAACCTCTGCCGCCAGCACAGTGCGCGGTAGTGACTCACTGACCTGTGGAATGATGTCATGGCTCCTTGATGACAGCACTTTATCCCATCACGCACTTACGAGCGGCCACCAACCAACCAACATCCTGAATATGCCTTACAACTCTGTAAACTCACAACCAGAAATAAATATTATTGCAGATACTAATGTGTCACTGACGCCTCCGTGAATTAACTGAACTACCCACACACACTCCTTGGTCGACTTCCTGCCCACAACACGACATCACCTCCCCAGATCGCAAGAGACCTCACATTCCAACCTCGGACCCGTAAAATGCCAGGTTCGTTACCCCTGATCTGATCAAAATTACCTGGAAACGCAATAGTGGACGTGAATATGGCGTGTGTCCATCCTCCGCCTTGATGAGAGCTTGAACATTACTGTTGACGCTTTCAATAGGATGTTTAAATGTCTGTGGACGAATGGAAGTCCATACCTTATCAAGAGCCGAAACCAGACTAGGTAGTGATGTTGGTTTTTGGGGTCTGGTGCGAAGTCGACTTTTAGTTCATCCCAGTGGTTCAAGTTGGGACTCTCGGCAGTTCAGTCCATTTCAGGAATGTTATTGTCCATAAATCATATCTCACAGATGCAGCATTATGACAGGGTGCATTGACGTGGTAATACAAACGATCATCATCTCTTAATTGTTCCCCTATTGTACGCAGAGCACAATGCTGTAAAACATGTTGATATCTTTCCACATTCAGCGTTTTCTCAAGCACAAATAGGGAATGACACGTTAAACACAAAAAACACCCCCATGCCGTAATACCACGACCTCCATACTTCATTGTTAGCACTACACATGACGGCAGGTAGCGTTTTCCAGACACTGGCGAAGACCAATCACCTCAAATGGATTGCCACACAGTACAGCGTGATTCATCATTCCAAATCACTCATTTGCTCTGTTGTGTCACGCTTTGGATCATCTAAAGTGTTCGTAGCACTGACTAGGAGTACATAAACGTGTGTCTGTTCGACCACTGTTCCCCGTTTTTTTTTAACTTCCTACACACAGTCATTGTGGTGTGCTGTCTGGACTACTGGTTGCATTCCGTCAGCTGATTTCATGCTATTTTTTACAACCACATTCCACAATGCTCGACAGAACCTATCCATCAGTAAACGAGACCTGCCTGGTCTGGGTTTAATTATGCTTGTTTCTTCTCGTTTTCACATCACAATCAAATTTCCAATAGTCACCTACGATAAGTTTAGAAGGGTTGAAATGTCGATATCGGACTTGTTACTGAAGTGACAACCAATGATTTCTTCACAATCGAAGTCACTGAGCTCTTCTAACCCACCCATTCTGGTGTTACTGCTTCGCAATACCCCCCCCCCCCCCTCCCCGTCTAGTGGTGTAATCTCTATTACACAGGAGTGCAGGAGTGTCCAGATGCTTTTGATACAGTGTAGATAGATCCTGAAGCAGATGTTAATAATATTTAGGTTTTCCACAGGAGTTCTGGACCTTCTTGCTTCTTGAATATCGGCAGCTGCAACGTTGCACTGTAAGCGAAGAATATTTCTGTGCGTAAGCTCTGCAACCACATCTGGAAGAAACCTTCCCCTCTTTATACCACAATCCCCTGGCTGAAGCTCTAACTACATGTAGGAAATTTTTGCTGCGGTCCACAGCAACTTATATTTCGTTCACCAATAGCCTCCTAAGGCAAACCTTCTGCCGTTTTGTTTCCCTTAGTGTTACAATGGGTCCTTCTGTTTCCTATTAGGAATAATGTTAGTTGTTGCTGAATTCGTACGGAATGAGGCCATTACTTTTTCCTCAGTATCAGTATTTTACGAGAGCTGGTGTTGGCATAGGATAATTTTAAACGATGATTGACTATCCCACGTGTTGGAAGCATGTTTGCTGAGCTTCGGTGCTGATACTGGATCCAACAAAATGATGAAGGGATCTTCCACTTGTCAGAAGCTTATTAGAGACCGCGAAGGATTGTTGTCGGCTAATAAAATTGAAAAACATTTTTTCTTTGCTTTTGGCAATAGCATTCTAATACACCCTTCGGGATCCTACTTCGCTTAGCGATACTTCTACATAGGGTGTCCGAGGATCAGTGGTCAATTTTCAGGGATATGACATGAACGAACATTCGAGGAGGTAGCGTGAACAAAAACAAGAAATATTTGTCTGATAAATATGGGCCCTAAAATGCATAGCTTAAAAGCTGTGAGCACTTGTTGAGTAGAAGAAATGTGTTTCACAGTAGCGAAGGCTTAAGGCATGCACTTAGAAGCCCATGTGTACTAGGCATTTTTTCTTTGTTTTGGCTCATACCACCATTTCTCAAAATAAGGGAAGCAAAGAGCTCGCAGTAGAAGAGCTTTGCTTTACAGTTTCGAAGACCGAGAAGTACTCATAGCTCTTAAGGTATACATTTTGGAGCATATCTTCATTATACTCTTTTGCTTCGAATGATCGTTCCTGTAATATTTCTGAATAAAGGCCATTCCTCCCGGGACATCTTGTATATTTGGATCTGAATATTCTCCGTGCGTGTGTGTATGGTTCACTGTTGGTTAAAAGTGTGGAACGAGACATCCGGCTTAAAGAAGACGGTCCTGTGATGAAAATAACCGAATTTTATCCACTATAAATGGCTTTGTGAAAGCTTTTGAGTCTGAAAACAATGGGTTTGTTTATGAATAACTTTTCTAATAACAGTCACTATTTTCTTTTATTCGTATTTTACACCACGTGTTTAGGGAAATGATTCCAGTTTCCGAGTGTTTTTCCTCTCTGTACTGTGCTATTTTTTTGGTAATGTTTTCGAAAACATTACTTAAAAGTGATACAATGCAAAGGGGAACGGCACTGGAAAATGGGAATCATTTCCCGAAACGCGCCGTGTAAAATAGGAATAAAAGAAATTCGTGACTTTTAGCAGAGTTATTTACAAAGAAACCCGTCAAAATAACCTTTTCGAGTAACAATGGCCACTCATCTTGCAGAAAGTGTCCTAATGCGAATGCTGTAATACATTCCGATAAAATTGATATCATTAAATGAGTACGAATCGCAGCGCATTAATAGTTTTAAGGCAAATTCGCGATGGTGTTATATTTTCGTCTCATCACTGACATGTTATGTGGGTGTTTGGGTTTTATTATTGAAGAATGTTACTTATGCAGTTAACTTTCTTATAGGACTGAAGGGCCCATGGATAAATATACATCGGCGAATTTTCACTTGCCTGATTTCATTGTCTACGTGGAGGAGATAAATTAGATGTTGAATACAATAATTCCATTTTCCTCATAGTTTTAGTTTTGTGCCCGAGGCATCAATGTGCATTGTAATTCTTTGTCTTCTTCTATGTAGCGTGCTTTTCAAGCATATTTTGTTCACCTCCAAGTACTGAAGAAAGTTTAGGAATGGAATCAGTGTCAGCCCTTAATGGAAAAGAAGAGCAAACACTCTTGAAATCCTTATTCTGCATCTAAAACAATGTATTTAGTATTAAAAGTAAGTTCTTATAAACATCAAGCCATAGCACTCGTATTTTTGAACTCACCGCTCATCAAATGTGAGGGTTTTAATATGGTTTCTGATTGCTGTAAAACCGTAATCTGTCGGGAAATAATGTAACAGCATTCTCTTCTGTATAGAGCAGAGGTCACCAAACCTTTTTCACATCGGGCCTGATCCAGGTGCGTGGGCCGTATGGTTACTCTGTGAGGTACTTAAAAGCCAGAACGAAAGCCCTTGGATAAAAAGAGGAAAAGCAAGTTCAGCACTCCATGTTAATAAGGGAGAGTGACATGTAACGAATAAGAAAACAAGGACAATCAACATATGTATTCATTTATTTATTTACCAAAAATGTTATCAAAAAAGGCGAAGCTAGAAAAAAGGTACGTACATCAAATCTAGTGTGCACGTATCCGAATCCCACAAACTAAGTATCAAAAAACGTTGGTTATATTGACTTTTGGCTTTCTAGATACTGTTTGGTTTGGTGTTGCTGCATCCAATCAAGGCAGTTGCTTTTGAATGTACATTAGTAAATCTCGTTAGATATGCTGGCTTCGGATACTTCATTTCTGAAAGTGGTTGCTCACCGACATAACTTCCTCAAAACAGTGACATAATACCAGCTGCAAACTTCTTCATTTTCTCAAATTCAACATCAGATAAGCAGCGGTAAATTCAACACGTTTCTTTTCTCTGTTCTCCTGCTTCAACAAGGCATTTATTTGCAAATCAGTGACCCCGACTGTAGATCAACTGCCACATCATCAAGGATCAAATCAGACACATACTGGAATAGAAGGATGTCACTCTCAGTGTTGCCAGGATCTCAAAATCTCTCGAAAATACTGTTCCTTCAAGTCACGAATAATTCTTTGCGCGAAATCAAGGTTGACATCTTCGGGGACTGTAGCACAAAACTCTTTGAAATGAAAAGGAGAAAAGTTTTCTCCTTGCAGTTGTCCTTCAATGACATCTTCCTCCGAAATCTTTTATGATTCCGTAGGGAACGCGAGGTTACCCTTTCCCTGACGTATCAAGTTCAGTTCATTTAGGTGGGATGTGATGTATACCGAAAATGATGACTTCGAGGGCTAGTCACGATCTGACAGCTGTGGATCACCTCTCTTTTTCAGTGAGAAAACCTCTATTTCGCTTCGGAGCTAGTAAAAATGAAACAGGACTTTACCGCAGCTGACGTACCTCATTACTGTATGATAAGTTAAGTCACAGAATTCTTCGTCAAAAAGAGCCTGGAACTGACAGTCATTGAGCTCATGTCGAAGCATAAATTTGATACGGGATTGAACAGGATTTGACACAGTCTGTACACAACATAACCGGAGAATACGTCCATAGATCCTTGTGTACAAAGATTTCCCGGTTCATATGTTAGATGTAGGCTACTGGCGAAATTTAGACATGGAACTCTTGACTTGCTGAAGAAGGAAAGAACATTTTCGTGATGGGTCGCCACGTTGTTGCAAAATTTCCGAAAGGAGTATGTGTGGTTCACCACACACTGGTTCCGCTGCAGAAGCTCCAATGTCAGGTTTAACAGCTGCACATAACCCTAGTACCACCATCAGTAAGGCAGATATACGTCTTGTTTTACACACGTTTCATCAAGCAAATTCAAGTACCGTCGGCGGGCCGGGTGAACTGACGTTGCAGGCTGGATCCAGCCCGATGGCTTAGTTTGGAGACCCCTGGTACTGAGTATAAAACTCAGTTTGCTCTGAAACGTTCTATATCAACAGGAAACATTACAAAACCAGTATATAAATGCAATGACGACAGGTGCTGTATGTGTAAAACTCAGCAACGTTGTTTCGAATACTTCTTATACGATAGAATGGCAACTATAAAACGCAATTTCGATTGATTCAGCGAAGCAAATGCAATTGTTTCAGACTAGCATAAAATTCCGTCAGCTTTAGCTTTGCTACAACTGATACTCGCACGTACGTTTAAAATGATTTTTACTTGTGAGTTGAGTCCCACCTCTGCGCACTAAAAATCACCGATGCTGTTACTGATTACGCGATGTAATTGTCCTCGATCGGTGTTGGGAGCAGTGCAGCTTCAGATTTCTTTCCAAATGACTGCAGGTTCAGGTCGTACAATAAACGAAACACAGACACTGAAAATTTGTACAACGCCAATGGCGGATCGGTGCCTTGCCGATATGTTACGTCTCTCCCACACAGCACTGAAAAATGGAACTGGTACTTAGCTTAAATATGTCGGCTGGTATGGCATCAGAGTATTCCAACACGTTTTGATTGGCATTTATCTTAATATATTACAAATCATACAGAGCTACAAAGCCGGGATGCTTACATAATGGAAGCGAAATGACAAAAGACAAAGGCGAACAGGCAGGCTCTCCTAGCTGCCCACGAAAAAACTGAAGGCCGTGCCTTCGTTTATTCGTATGGATAACTCTGTGGTCACAAGCTTTATACAGAATTTTGCATAGCAAATAAGTTTTCGATACACTCTCTAAACCGCCCTTTGAACTACCTGCTGAAACATTTACTGTTCCTTCTGCAACACCCTAATGTCCTCCGTTTAAGTGTCGAGATGTAGGTGAGAGTAATTTGGAAAGTCTCGACACTTCGAAGTGGGAAGACTCCTGGAGAAGACTTAATTTCAATAATTCCGTCAAAGTACCAATGACTTAGGGGAGTTAACCGATGCAATGATGACGTAGCACTCTCAAAACATTTTACGAGGAAAGTGAAACTGGATATCAATCTGTCCACAATTATTGGAATTTCCGAACACTGGGGAAAATCGCCACAAAGAACCCTTGAGCTAATGTGACACACGTCACGTCAGGCTTCAGTCAGCGTCTCGGACAACCTGTTTCATCAAAAACTGTCCTACGTGAGCTGTGCGAAATGAGCTTTCCTGGCCTGGTGGCAATCTCCAAATCACTGGTTACCAAAAAGAAAGCGTTAACAAGACATAAATGGCCCCACCTTCTGGAAAAGATTAATTTTCTCGTTAGTCACTCTTCTTCTAACAACAGTTCCGGTTTGTGTGTGACAAACACTGAGAAAAGCTGACATGTCACTCTGTCTTCTTAGCACCGGTGAACGCGACTGTTTGTTTGGTTCCTCAGCCGCTCTATGAGAAAGGGTTTCAGTAAAGCACGAGAAAAATCTGAACAATTCTTAGCATGACGATGCACTTTTAACTCAAAGAAAACACTTATTTTTCAACGTCTTGTAAATCAACAGGTATTCTTTTAACTAAAAGTAATGTCTCAGCAACCCTTAACTCGATTCTCGTTTGATGGTCAATATTAAAGAACCATGCATTCATATTTCACAAAGCTTTCTCGTGGTTAACAATTCATTCAGTATTTACACTACTCCTTCGTCTAATGTATTTACGTAGTTTCGATGCGCAATCGTTGATTTTCCATTATCATTTTGTTCAATTTTTCATTGTTTTCGTCTCTGGTCCGAATTTCAGGAAGTCATTCGCGTGATTGTCGTTTAATGAAGTAAGACCGAGCTTCATTTCAGTCACATATTTCCTAAAACTTGAGAATGAACAAGCAGGCACCTTTCAAATAATCAACTTTGGATGGATCTCCATTGCCAATAAGCCGGCCAGGCAAAACAATTTACGACGGGACGGTACATCGGTTTACCCACGTGAACCAAGCACATCTTGCTTCTTTCTCACTACCCCGAGGAAGTCTGTTGGGAATTGCAGTATCGACGTATACATTCTTTAGTGTTTGAACAGTGCCCTATTTCTCCCGAGCGGTTAGTACAAATGTCATCGAAACCGAAACTAAAATTTTCTGGGAGTGTATGAATCCTAGGCAAAACGGTAATTCGTTGTACCGTCTTAGAATTTTGTTCAGAGATTTTACATGGTCCATTAAGCCATATCCAATCCTAATACCATTCTCATTAGTACCTAATGTTGTTCCAATGCGGTTAGTGATTATATTTGTGAGAATCCCGTACATCGCAGGAGAAGACAGAGGGGTCTATGGCTTTTTACAACTTATCATCCCTTTTCTTGTGAAGGACAGTAATCACAGCATCGTTTTATTTCTCAGCAGTTATCTTCCACCGCATACAATCTGTAAACACCTCTGCGAGTTCGTTTTGAGACTTTTCCTTCGCCTTTAATCAGCTGAAACATCATCATCGCCATCAGCTCTGTTCCGTATCTCGAATTACTAAATAGTCTTGGATTCTAAAAACTTGAGAGTGAAATGCCTTGCAGTTTTCAGATGAGGCCAGTTCTAGCTGACATGCTGAATGAACGAAATCGCTGCGCCGAAAAGGCGTAAAGGAGA
Organism: Schistocerca serialis cubense; assembly: GCF_023864345.2. NCBI lineage: Eukaryota > Metazoa > Arthropoda > Insecta > Orthoptera > Acrididae > Schistocerca > Schistocerca serialis. Next base: position 184,262,853 of record NC_064646.1, on the reverse strand, counting down.
AGTTGTGGGATTCAAAAGACTAAAAAATATTGTAAGCGCCAAACGAGACTTTCGTGAGAGAATATTTGTTGTTAAATTTTCCTGTAGTAGGTGAGTTTAGCGAGTAAGTAGGGATAAGTCCGTGAATATTAGTTGCTGACGTCTGGATAGATGTTTCCGCCAGTGTCTCATTTTTCTCTGTTCACATCACATTGGCTAGGTGCAACTGAAACTCGTATCATAGTCTGAAACGATTTCAGAAGTAAAGAGTGATTCAATGCACTGGCTAGACATCGTCCTCCTGAGTCCTCATGCTAGGTCTAACTTTTATTTACTTTTTTCCATTAGCTCAGGCAATCAACTAAATATGTTTTTCCGATTGTAGCGCGTACTCTACACAGCATGGTTACTGTGGATCACTTGTACTCGTTTCTGTCAGCTCCCGGTAAGTATCAGCATCTGGACAAAGCTGTTTATCGCAGTGTCGAGATAGTTTCCAGAATTAATTATCTGCTTGTTTTTAGCAGTTTTGAAGTGGAATATCTTTAGAATATGTTGTAATATGCTGTTATACATTGTGCTATCCAATAAATGGATATTTCATCAAAACAATTCGGTGATACTCTTACCTCGATGCAGCACTAGATATTCATTCGGCAGCCAGTAATACTTTCACATTTACAAGAGAGGGTGCGAGAGGCAGAAGACAGTGAAGAAAGAAAGAAAGAATGTGATGAAACGATGGTGCTTGTCTAATGAGGAAACGGCCCACAACGCCAAATCCTGTGCCATCACCAACAGTAACGTGTTCCACCATGCCATGCATCTACCTGTCGCGATGGATAAAACCGAAAAAGTTTCAGGTGTGGGTTGCCTGGATGTAGGAATTTTAAATCTATGCAAGGTACTAAATGAAAAAATACGACTTTTTAATGGAAAAGTAACTGTTTTTTGCAGTTCTATATAGATAATAGCAGAATAATGAAACATATTCCGATTATTTTTTCAGACATAATAATGAAGTAACATTGTAAGGTACTTACATAAATATATAAACTGCACAGCACTGCAGCACCAGCTCAGCTTTACACTTTCTTTCGCAGTTGTCTTTTTATGTTATCTAGGCGTTGTGCCTCATTCAACACTCAGAAATTCACACCACCTAACACATAATTCATAGTTTTAACAACATAAATAATCGATCATCAGACGCGCACATTCTTGTTACATTAAAGTTCTAATTTACAGAAGTTAACTTAATAAAGTTTTGTGCAGCTGACACCTGATTACTTCTAAAACGCGCTTCACATCTCTTGATTGACTGCCACTAAAAAAATTTAAATAATTCATAGTGTTTGCTTTAAACAATAACATGGTACCGTGTGATTTTCTGCTTCATGAAGGAGGCAGAATATCTTGAGAACATAAAAAGAAGACCCCCATGCAAATCAACCACTCAGACTTCATATCCAGCTGCTATTTAAACTCCCATAACACTGTAAAATCGGAATGAATTTCTGAAACGCGTCATTCTACATATGAAAAACCCTAACTGGTACAATATTTAAATTTTTATAGACACTGTTGCAGGACTTCTAAGAACATCGCTTACGACGGACAAAATTAAGCTTCTACTGTTAGTGAAGAGATGCAAACAGAAGGCCGATAAACCGTACATCTGTTGAGAATTTATGCAATGGTTACCTTCTCAGATACGGTACCCAAAAATTGTTTGCCTCTTTACTAGACACTGACATTTCCTACAAGAGAGTATTTCCGTCATCCTTGGTAATCATCCCACAAGAATGGACTTCCAGAATATGCTTGACTATGTATTTTGAATCAGCAGTTCATTTTTTGATAGAGGTACATAACTGCTCTAATTAATTACTCGCGCTTGTTCGCCACAGTTTTTGCACAGCTGATATAAATATTTTGTTAATTTTGTAGGTCACGCTTATAGTCTGAGAGACGAAATTAGTAATTATTGTATAGTACAAAAACTGCCCTAAGTCCGTTGCAGCACTGATGTAAATGAAATGCAACATGTCACATTTTTCATTTATCTTTAGAATATGCAGACGATGAAGCATTACGTCAAAATTTACAGGAAACTGATCTTGTCAGCATTCCTGCTCTGTTCAAAGGAGGCACAAGATCTTTTCCGCTAAGAGAAGATGCTGTTACCATCCATAGATACAGCGCACTTTAGCTGAATGGGTAAGTTCGTAAATGGTCACTGTAGCTGAATAAGCAACGCGAAAGCTTTATATGTAAATGGCCTCACTTTCGAACTCATATGAACGTCTTTTCTCTTTTTCGGCGACATGGTTCAACAATTTGTTGTCCATGAAGCCCTCCACTATATTATATGAAACACATTTCGATGACTTGCAGCTAATTTCCCACAGAAATGTGCGACGGCATTTTGGCTATAAATCAATGAGAGTCACTTCTGGAGTCTTTAACTCAAATTTACTATCTCTGTGTCACATAGCACGTGAGAATCATCGACACAGTTCCGTTGATATTACGTGATAACAGACTGTTGCTGCGAGTTAGGTCTCCAAGCACACCATTCGTACTGTAATAGCCTACGGCAGTACACAGGCAAACTCCTACACCTGCACCTCATGGCTTTCAGTCGAGTCGCATTTTTCATACAGCAGGCCTCTTCGTCAACAGGCTATTGGTGACCGCTTCATTCTTCCTGTGGAGGAAGGGAATTTGCGGGCGTTGGTAGCCAGGGCAAAGTATGGCGTTTCTAAGCACACTGTTATCGAGATACTAGAGAATCCAGCAGGCATGTGGGAAATGCACTTTGGCACGCAACTTGGCCAGGCTGATAAACTTGTCAACAAGGAACGACCAAATACTTTTTCAACTGCGACACACGTATAAATGCGTTTTACTACTCGGTGCATACAGTTCGGAACCAGCTTCAAGAGACGGACAACTTAGCAAACATATGGCTATCAGCGACAGGCTCTGTGATAATCTTCGACTCTACTGATTAGCGTCTACCGAGGACAATATCAATCGTGACGGACAGATCGTGACGACGAATCGGTATCACACTCTGCGAAAGATGGCCCATTTCGACCCGGAATACATCCATGAATCACCTCGCAATGGCCTTGTGTCTGTGCCAGTTTGGGGCTGGATATCTTCCAGTGGACCTGGAATACTACACATGATAGCTGACCGACTTGATGCTGTCAAGTATACCCATATTTTGAAAAATACTAGCAGAGCCCAGCGATGTTAACTGCGGTTAAACATTTATTTACAGGGAAATGTCAATGTCGAAACTCACAATCCACCCATATGACGCATCAAAAAAGTTATCTTTTGGAGGTGTTGAGGAGCGAGTTATTTGCGGCTCAACAAACAATGCAACGTCGGAAAAAAGCCACATTTCGAGTCGATGGGAGTAGCTAACAGAATACATGTCGCGCGAAATTCGACATGCACTGTCCAAATTCTCAACAACAATTCTTCTGAACTATCGACACATTAGAAGCAAACGAAATCGAAAATAAAATTATAAATCATTAAAGTCCAACAAAATGCCACGTCATTGTGAAAGAATCCCAACAATATCCCAATCCAATATACTTTCAAAACATCCCATGTGCTGCGGAGTATTTTCATGCGCATACGTTGTTACGGAGTTACTTGATTCTGTTCCACAGGAATATTTCTGCTGTCCTAGGTTTATGTACGTTCTTATTTCATTTGTCAAAACAGTTAAAAACTAATCTTTACACTAAACCTAATGAATTCATTGTATAGTTAACTGTCATGGATTAATTTTTAGTCACGTTACCCATCCTGCGGGAACAGTAGTCATGTAGACCATTCCACGGGAACACTGATATTTTTTGTCATAAAAGGTAGCCTACGTGCTGATTCGGGGTATAGGCTATCTCCATCCCAAAGTTCATCCAGATCTGTCGAGCGGCTTCAGCGTGAAGGAGTATAAAACATACTAACTCGACGAAGAAGGAAAATAAGCAATTTCTAGTTCAGCGCTGCGCAAATTTTATAATAATAAATGGTTCAAATGGCTCTGAGCACTATGGGACTTAGCTTCTGAGGTCATCAGTCCCCTAGAACTTAGAACTGCTTAAACCTAATTAACCTAAAGACATCACACACATCCATGCCCGAGGCAGGATTCGAACCTGCGACCGTAGCTGTAGCGCGGTGCCAGACTGTAGCGCCTAGAACCGCTCGGCCGCTGCGGCCTGCCAAATTTTATCATATTCTAACGCGTAAAAATGTTATCTGCCCTCACTTGCATGCCTGTTACCAGCTGAAACGCTCACATATCATAACCGAATCCAGATTCACTAAAAGCCTACCAAGTTCCACACATGAAGACACGACGTCTCTCTGTCGTACAGTATTTATTAAATGACGGCCGCGTTGTGAGTCTTGAAGCGTCTCAGAAGCTATTAGATACGCCTGACGCTCAGCGGCTAAAATGCAACTGGCTTTTATGGAAAAAAGATTGTATAAGCATTGTATTCATTACGCTGAACCGTGTCATGTGGGACATGTGTAACAATAAAAGTATTTTCATAAATACAGCTCAAAAGTCAAAGACCAAATAACTTTTTCTAAAACGCAAAATCATTTTTGTTCCAGTTTTCGTGTTATGTTCTCCTAATCCACAAATATCTTCTACTGCACACTTTCGAAAGTAACCTGTGTGTTAGTTCAATGTAAAAGCTAATTCCATTGTCCGTTCCTTCCGAATCCGTCCAGCCGTTTCAGCGTGAAGCAGAACAAACATACACACAATTTTCACATTTATAATACAGTATATATTGGCTTATGATCCTATTAGTGCGACGACTACACCCTGATGGAGTAATCTGTTTTCCTACACACATGTTAGCGATGCTGCACGAGTAGTTTGCAGAACAGCATGAGATTTCCTTCTCGATTGGCCTCCTTTCTCACCAGACCTAACTGCTATTGAAAGCGTATGGGCAGAGACGAAACGTACCATGCTAGGAAGTGGCCGGATCCCGCGAGAATAGCACGTGATGACCTTCAGAACGCCACCCCGGATGCCTGGGAGGGAGTACAAGAAAACGAATGATTCATTGACGACATCATACACTCTCATCCGCGCAGGCTGGAGTCAGTCATTGAAGTTGAAGCTCTGTAGATGGGATATTAAGTGCTGAGTAGGCACATGCTGTGCCCTTTTGACGGCCGAAAAGAACTTACTTATAACCGTGAAATGCGAACTCTATTAATTTCGTGATTGCTACAGTTTAAACCAATTGACAGAGAAATTCAAAAAAATTGCAAAAAAAAATGGCTCTGAGCACTATGGGACTTAACTTCTAAGGTCATCAGTCCCCTAGAACTTAGAACTAATTAAACCTAACTAACCTAAGAACATCACACACATCCATGCCCGAGGCAGGATTCGAACCTGCGACCGTAGCGGTCGCGCGGTTCCAGACTGTAGCGCCTAGAACCGCTCGGCCACCCCGACCGGCAAAATATTGCATTAAGACAGATAAACACTACACCTTATCACCAGGCAGTTGCTTACTTGCTTACTCTTTTTTTTTTTAAAAAAAAAAAAAAAAAAAAAAAAAAAGAAGCGTTGTCAGTGTTCGAACCCAAGATCGACGACACTTTCACACTTTCATCGCTAGTCAAAGATTGTTGATTTCCTTTTCTCTCTGTTTCTTCGTCGGTTTCCTTCAGCCCTAGTTCGGTTCGGGGTATGAGCGGACGTCGCATGACGTCTTTCAGAGTCAAATAACGAAAACATTACTCAGCTTCTTTATTAAAGAGGGTAGCCAGTCCGTTCATCGACCGCACTGAGCTACCACCTCTGATAATTACTAACAAATTACGCTGCAGCTGCCGAAATTTAGATACTTCTTACCGCTTTTGACTCCACATCACGAAATTAAGTTCCTTTAGAAAGTTCCAAATCTACGAATGACGAGGAGCAGTGTACTCGCATGTTCTTGTAGGTTGAGTCCTTAAGCTAAGTGTGAAGACGTTTTAATCCTTCTACTAATAATTACAAGAGTTCTTTACTTATATGAGTAGATCTGTAGACCTCGTAATATGTTAACTCCTGCCTAACATTGCTGGTAATTTAAATTTCAGCCGCGGCCATTATTTAAGCTATGTAGTATATAATATCTTGCGACACGCCACACTCTATACTTTTTATGCCAGTAGTTATCTTTTCTTTGATGTGTTTCACGGGAAAGCTGCACTTAGCCCGAATTAAGCCGTTAATGCGCGATGCACAGTGGCAACATTAATCGATTAGAATTACAGCAAGAGTGCTTTATGCCGGCTTGGGGAAAGTGTTGGATTTCAAAGATTCGGCCTTTAGTTTTCAGTCAGTGCTAGGCCTTTCTTCAGTCAGTTATTTCTCCTCTCACTTAGGGCAAAGTTTTATTAATACGAAAAGTGCCAGTCAGAGTTTGATTCAGAATCCACGTTAAACAGTATGTCCCTCTATAAGTGGATGGGTAAGTCAGTTCAAACGCCGACGTTTGCAGCTCTCTGGCATACAGGGGACGCTGTATTGTCTCTCACATATTGCGTCGTGTCACGGTGATCAAATTAATTCCAGGAGAATAATTCTGAGTAAGGTACTTTTTTTATGGTAGTTGTTTTTACCTATAAGGCTCCTGCAGTCTATGTGCCTTGAAAGTCTTGTCTCTTCAACCGATAGCTTTACGTGATATTTATAACTACTCGGCATTTCAGCTGTATTTCTCAACCTGCTCGCCTCACCAAAAGAATTTATCTAAAGTTTGGGAAATAGATTTATTATCTTCGATTATTTTACTTCATTTCAGACTGATTTTCAGGTTCTTTATGACATGTGTTTCAAATTTCTCACGAAGCATATCAATTTTATTGTATTCAATACCACATGTTTCTTTATTTCCGGAATCTTCGTACGGGTTTTCACTTACCAACGTCCCCTCAAACGAACCACCATCCCTAATCTCATACAATAACTACCGCGACGTTCCACCAAAATAATGAGAATTTTTCAGTAGTATCTTGCCCAACACTTTCTCGACGTCTCCACAAAATTTAACGGACCTGCTGGTTATCCATAATGGTGCATATGATTTGACATAAAAGATGTAAACAACGGCTTAAAGTACGAAATTTTTTGTCACGATATTTTACAATAAAATCTAGTTTTAATGGAGTAGAGGTTATTCAACAGTAGGTTAGTGCCCAAAATTAACCACACACGACCAAGTGTATCGCGGTTTCATACAGCTCCAATGCTCCATGTATGGTTCACCATTCAACTTCATATTTTTGTTACAAACTTCCTTGCCGGCCGCTGTGGTCTAGCGGTTCTGGGCGCTTCAGTCCGGAACCGCGCTGCTGCTACGGTCGCAGATTCGAATCCTGCCTCGGGCATGGATGTGTGTGATGTCCTTAGGTTAGTTAGGTTTAAGTAGTTCTAAGTTCTAGGGGACTGATGACCTCAGATGTTAAGTCCCATAGCTCTCAGAGCCATTTGAACCATTTTACAAACTTCCTTAATAGCACTTAAAATATCAGAACGTTGTGACAAAGCACACTGTAGCGAGCCATTATTCTAACGACTGACTCCAACGAGCGAGCGAAGATTCTAAGGTCAATTATTGAAACGACTGACTCCAACGACTTTTGTAGCCTGTGCACAGAACCTGTCCTTGTACTTGTGCCGAGTGCATGCCACTGTGCTGGTCCTAAATCTTCCTTAGATCGTTCCTTGATTCCCTACTGCTTTCCGACGATGGGAGATGTGATTTAATTGTCTTTCGCGAGGTACTGAACATTCACATCAACGTCTTGTCTATTTTGTGGGTCTTTCAGGATGATATACGTTTTGAGCGAATAGAGAGGCAGGACCATTCAGCTGTGGACTACACTTCAATTATCAGTCTACGATATTATCATTAGAACCTTTTGCAAGATATATTCTGGATTTTGTCAGACACTGATGATCCTATTTGGTAAATTATTTAAAAATGACATGATTCATTTACCCGCAAGCACAAAGCCTGAAAGTTCGAAAGTAAAAAGGCGGAAAACGTTCAAAATGTCTTTCTTCAGTCAGCAGATTTTCTAATCTGTAAATGAGGCGTACATTTCTAACTTTGACAACAGTCTTGCACAAGATGTACTTAAACGTAATTTTGTAGAAATAATTCCTCTATTGCTAGCCGAGTCTTGTAATTTTCCTGCTACTTCTGCAGTGAGTATTATATTTCTGAATAGTGTTAGAACTAGAGATGTTGGAGTAACTGATGAAGTTGAAGCAGGTAGTGTTATTTATTTCTATTCTTCCATTGGTTGCATCTCAAGTTCTTCGATATCTTCGTTTTGAAAGAGGCACACTCAGCTTCATAGACAGAAGTTCTACTTGAGGTGATTTCCTGAACGTTTTTCATCCAGTTTTCGCCATATAGCTCCAAAGCTAGGGTTTATTTACGTCTAGAGCTCCATGCTACCGTAGTATGTCTGTTCATCAGAGGTCATCGGTTACCTGAATAATCAAACAGTAATCCTCCTTACAAGCAAAATTGCTTCCTCTTTCATGTGGATGACTTATTTCCGTGTTTCTTTAATGGTGGGTCAGTTTTTTGGGATACGTATTTTCACTGAGAACTGCAGTCTTGTTTCTAGAGAGACTGATAATGTAGTAGGTCATGTAGTGATACGTTAGACGAGTTCAGATACGACATGGACGGACAAACAACAATCGTTCTAACAATGCCCGGTTTTGGTAAGTTACTTTCGATAATGATCGATGAAATTTCTCAAAGAGTGGATTCATTTTCTTCATTAGCCACAGAAGAAACAAGTATCAATGCGTCCTGAATGGAATGAAGAAGACGTCATGAAAATATGTATTCTCCGGTTCCCTTAGCGTTCAGTTTTTACTCTATTGATCCTCTTCATATGCGTTAATCACATCTGTGTTGTACCTATCACTTGCATAAAATGCCATCAGGCGCTAAGAACATCGTCTCAGCCATTTCCGATATGAATGCAGACGATATAAGAAATGAAGGACATCAAAGTAAAATATCTATTTTATGTTCTACTATGTTGAGGAGGCGGAATATAATACAAAGAAATTAAACGATCTAGGAATTAAGGTCTAGGGAGAAGAAATAGAAGCTTTGAGGTTTGGCGATGACATTCTGATTCTGTCAGAGACAGCAAAGGACTTGGAAGAGCATTTGAATGGAATGAACGGTGTCTTGAAAGGAAGCTATAAGACGAAAATGAGCAAAAGAAAAGCAAGACTCTTGGAATATAGTCGAACTAAATCAGGTGATACCGAGGGAATTAGATTAGGAAACTAGACACTTAAAGCAGTAGATGAGTTCTGCTATTTTGGCAGCAGTATACTGATGGTGGCCGAAGTAGAGAGGATATAAAATGTTGTCTGGCAATGGGAAGAAGAGCGTTTCTGAAGAAGAGAAACTTGTTGACATCAAATATTGATTTGAGTGTAAGGAAGTCTTTTCTGGAAGAATTTGTGTGGAGTGTAGCTCTTTATGCAAGTGAAACATGGACGAAAAACAGTTTGGACAAGAAGATAGCAGTAGATTTAGAAATGTGGTACTACAGAAGAATGCTAAAGATTAGATGTGCAGATCACGTAACTAATGAGGACGTATTGAACAGAATCGGGCAGACAAGAAGTTTGTGGCACAGCGTCACCAGAAGAAGGGATCGGCTGGTAGGACACACAATTTAGTGTTAGAGGGACGTGTGGGGTGTAAAAATTGTAGAGACTGACGAAGATATGAGTACAGTAAGCAGATTCGGAAAGATGACGGTTGCAGTAGTTATTCGGAGATGGAGACGCTCGCACAGGATAGAGTAGCTTGGAGAGCTGCATCAAATCAGTCTTCGGACTGAAAAAAAAACATCATTTGAATGGCAAAAACTTACCGACTGTCGCTTCATATAGGTTTATAATAATTCAGCACAATGTGTGTTTTAACTTAATCACATTTTTCTCGTACAAATAATTCGAAACAGGGTAACATCTGTGTGACTTCCACAGCGGATAGGTTGTAATACTGCTCCTGAAATCAATAACTTCAGAAAAACCTGGTTTCTTCCTTCTCCAAGCCATACTGTCAAGGATCTTCAGAATTACGAAACAATTTTTTTCTCCTTTGACTCTCTTGGTATTTTCTTCCATATGAAACCTGATCAAAGATCACCGCTTATCATGACCCGATTCGGTAATATGTGTTTGTACTCTCAGCTGAGAGAACTTTACGTTATACATATGTGCATGCAGAGTAAATAATTTGGTATAAAATCTTCGGGGAGAATATCTTAATGTTTATAGTTATCAAAAATAAGAGAAATTAGTCATACCTTCACTCACGATGTAAATAAAATATTTGGTTAACATGAAGTAGAAACGAAGAAATTGGAACCTGGTTAACTTGTCAGCGCTACAGGTATACTCCGGTGATTTGGCTTATAATTCATATCTCACATTTTCATGAATAAAACCTCGTTGATGATAGTTAATTTTTTCTGAAGCGTGATTGAGCAAAACGAACACTGTTATACATCAAGGCCGATCAATAACTATTATTTCTACGGTCACCGATCAATCAAGAGAACGGGTTAAAGTCCGCTACGATTCCTTATTAGTGCTGGATACATCAGACAAGATCTGCCAGTCTTCATGTATGAGCTGTAAGTAGGATGTTTAGGTTTTTTATTGGTAATACCATGTAGGACTCTGTATGAAAATCACTGGCTGTGCTGTGTGCAGTCTGTGGCTGGTTTGCATTGTTGTTTGCTATTGTAGTGTTGGGCAGTTGGATGTGAACATCGCGTAGCGTTGCGCAGTTGGAGGTGAGCCGCCAGCAGTGATGGGTGTGGGGAGAGAGATGGCGTAATTTTGAGAGAGGACGATCTGGACGTGTGTCCATCAGAAAGAGTAAATTTGTAATATTGGATATCATGGATTGATATATATATTATGACTTTTGAACATTATTAAGATAAATACATTACTTGTTCTCTATCAAAATCTTTCATTTGCTAACTATGCCTATCAGTAGTTAGTGCCTTCAGTAGTTTGAATCTTTTATTTAGCTGGCAGTAGTGGCGCTCGCTGTATTGCAGTAGTTCGAGTAACGAAGATTTTTGTGAGGTAAGTGATTTGTGAAAGGTATAGTTTAATGTTAGTTAGGACCACTCTTTTGTAGGGATTAATGAAAGTCAGAGTGCGTTGCGCTAAAAATATTGTGTGTCGGTTTAGTGTTGATCAGAATAGGTAAAGGGCGAAATGTCTGAGTACGTTCAGTTCTGCTCAGCTGTTTGAAAATCAAATAATGTAAGAGGTTTATCACCACAGCAATTCATTAACTTTTGTAAGGAGACGTTTCAGATCTCAAGGGTGTATGAACATAAATACTTATGGGTATAATTGTTCTGTCGTTGCAACAACAAGAAACATTTTGATTTGGTTTAAGATCGAAAAGCAATTCGCTAAGAACATGTTGATTTGTACTTACGGTGATTTTCACTTAATCCCTCGCTTACGTGGGGAAATGCATCTGCTAGCATATTGTTGTTTTCTGTATTAGACGTTGATAAACAAATACCCGCCAGGGTAGCCGAGCGCGCTAACACGCTGCTTCCTGGACTCGGGTAGGCGCGCTGGCCCCAGATCGAATCCGCCCAGCGAATTAACGACGAGGGCCGGTGTGCGGCCAGCTTGGATGTGGTTTTTAGGTTGTTTTCCACATCATGCTTGGGGAATACCGGGCTGGTTCCCACGTTCCGGCGCAGTTACACGCTTCGCAGCCATTTTAAATACGTCCGCACTATTTCACGATTTACACTAGACGCAGACAGTTTGGGTACAGTGATTCTGCCCTGGGGGTACGGCATGGCGGCAGGAAGGGCATCCGGCCACCCCTAACACTAACATTGCCAAATCCGTTGTAACCACGCTGACCCTGCGATCGTTGCGGGACTATGGCGTAAGCGAAAGAAAGAAGAAAGACAGACATTGATAAACAAAAAAACAACGCTGTGCTAGCACATGCATTTCCCCATGTAAGCGAGAGATCAAGCGAAAATCACCGTAAGCACAAATCAACATATTCTTAGCAAACTGTTTTTCGATCCTAACACCAATTAAAAATACAAGTAACTTAATTACAGATGCTTTACCTGAATAAAGCGAAAGGCGCCTCGTGAAAAAAAAAATCACGGATTTTCGAAGTTGCAACGACAGAATGAAAATACCTTCAATAATTTTAAAGCAGCCACGAACAATATGGTCACACAAATGAAGAACATAAAAACTTCGTGTTTCGTTAGCCCAAGTAAGGGCGCTATTTGGTTCATTGATGGACTAACGGTCTTGCATGGTACGCGCATTTTAAGATTAAGCGTCAGATTTGTTGCACTCGCAAATCCTAAACCAAGCTATCCAATAGTAAATGACAACGTATTCTTTCTCTTAAATTCCTCAGTATTTTGAAAAAGCTTTATGAAGGCGCACTTGGAGAAACATTGCTTGTCAACAGCTTGTCTAATAGTGGTTACATCGTCCTTCAACCTATAGATGCTCACGTTAGTAGCACGCGGCAGCCGACCAGTGCTCGTTCCCAGGCTTTAGGCGATAACAATGTGCCCTTTGCCAAAATCGCTTGTGTCACTGATTTTCCCCGTTTGCGGCTCGTATGGTCACTAGAATGATTTCCGACGCATCTCTGCTGCCTTATCACAGAAGATATTGAATTTAAATGATGAAATAAGAAAAAATAAAACTACAGCAAATGAAGCAGGCGGAAGGAAACACAAATATCTAAAATATGAGATTAACAGCAGGGGCCAAATGGCTAAGAGGGAATGGTTAGATGAAAAATTTAAATTTATCGAATCACGTATAAATAGGTGAAAGATAGATACTGCCTACAGGGAAACTAAAGAGGCCTTGGAGAAAAGTGAAGCTGGTGTATGAATAGCAAAACCTCAGATGGAAAACCAGTACGAAGCAAATAAGGGGAAGCAGAGAGGTATGTACAGGCGGGTTGAACAAGAGAAATGTACCTGAAGGCCATTTTGTAGAAATAGAAAAGGACGTAGATGAAGATTAGATGGAAGATATGATACTGTGAGAAGAAACTGACAAGACCTGAAAGGGTAAACCGAAACAAGAGTCCTGGAGCAGACGACATTCCCTCAGAACTGCTAATATTCCTGGGGAAGGCAGCCATGACTAAACTATTCCAGCTGGTGTTCAAAATATATGCCAGCGAAAAAACTCTCATACATTCTAGAACAATCTAATTATTCCAAATCCTAAGAAATAAGATCTCGACAAGTATGTATACTACCAAGTATCAGTTTAACAAGCCGTGGTTGCAAAATGCTAACACGAATTATGTACAGAAGAATGGAAAGAAACCACTAGAAGCCGATTTCGGAGAAGATCAGTTTAAGCTGCGGAGAAATCTTTGGACACGAAGCGGTACTGACTCTACGGCGTGTCTTCGATGACGGGATAAGGAAAGCAAACCTAGTGTATAGCATTTGTAGATTTCGGAGAGCTTTTGACAAAGTTGCTGGAATATGCTCTTCAAATTTCTGAAGGCAGCGGGAGTAAAACACAACGAGCGAAAGATTATTTACAACGCGTAGAGAAACCAGTCGGCAATTACAAGAGTCAAAGGACATGAAAGGGAAGCAGTGGTTGAGAAGGGACTGAGACAGAGTTTTAGCCTGTTCCCGATTCATCCCATTTATACGTTAAGAAAACTTTGAGGGAAAACAAGGAGAAATTTGGAAAGAGAATTAAAGTTCTGGAGGAAGACAAAAAAATAATTGCCGTTTGCCGATGTCATTGTAATTCTGTCAGAGATGGCAAAGGACTTCGAAGAGCAGCTGATTGTAATGGAAGATGTCTTGAAAGGGGGTACAAGGTGAACATTCAAAAGCAGAACAAAGGGAATGGAATGTAATCGAATTAAATCAGGCGATGCCGAGGAAATTAGATTAGGAAATGAGAACTAAAAGTAGGAACCGATTTTTGCTACTTGTGCTGTAAAATAACTTACGATGGCCGAAGCAGTGATAGTATAAAATGTGGAAGGGAAATGACAAGAAAAGCGATCCTGAAGAAAAAAGAACTTGGTAACACCGAATATAAATCTACGCGTCAGGAAGACTTTTCTGAAAGCATCTGTCTGGTGGGTAGACTTGTGCGGAAGTGAACCATGAATGACAGGCAGTTCAGTCAAGAAAAGAACAGAAGCTTACAAAATGTGGTACTGCAGAAGAATCTAAATATAAGATAGGTAGATTTCAGCCCAGACGAAGCATGCCCATTTTGTAATGGGCTATATGCAGACTAGTTACCAAATGCGGGGTGGATTCAGTGTCTATCCTGCCGCGTCTATTCTCATGAATAATGTTCCAGTGCTGAGAAAGACGACTACTACCTTTGCTGTGATTCCTGTTCTTCGTTAATTGTATCTTTTTTTTATTTTTTCATTAGGAACAGTTACTGAGAATTTTTCTTAGTCTGTGAAATATTTGTATTCTTCGAATATTCTGATTTGATGAAAACCAGTTCTCGTACTCAAAAGAAGATTTATCAAATCTCTTGGTAGTATATTTAAGGTTTTCTATATGTTTTCACATATTTTTTGCGTCATCGTCATCACCATCCTTTCATGGATTAGGCCATTCAACCTATTCCGGCCTCAATCCACTATTGCGTCCGTCTTTCTGGATCTCTTTGGCTAATAGGTCTGTATGACAGTGCCACTTTAAGAATATTTGTGTTGTCCGTTATTTCTAAACGCTCTCCTCACTTCCTTCTGCCTTCATCCAATTTATCCCGTATTACAAATGTTTGTAACACATTCCCTATAACCTGGTTTTTTATTTTATCAAGGTGTGTGTGTCTCAGTAGTGCCCCAAGGAATTTCATTTCTGTGGCTTGTATATGACTGTGGCCACAGAATGACAAACTGCCATCATTTTGTACAGCTTCAGATGTGTTTAGGACCGTGCTGTTCTTCGAATAATTTCACACGTTATTTGATACCTTCGTAATTTATTATTTAATCTCTATCGTAATGGCAGAGATATCACACCCTACATAGTTAAAATATTGAACATGGTTCTGAAATTTTATCATCAAAAATGATCTTTGCTCTTGTAGGGTGTTTGCTTGCAATGCTGTGGTTACTGATTTTGAGGTAGAAAGTTTAAAATTATATTCATTAAAAACGTTTTGTGGTAAATAAATATCTCTTTGAAGATTATTTTCAGTATTTTGCTTAACCACTAAGCCATCATCACATTTAAAGCAGTCCTTCGTTACGTAATTCCAAGTGGTGCCTGATCCTTCCGTCTGTCTAGCACATCATCCATATAAATGTTAAAAATCTTGGGTGATAATACATGCTCTTGCCTTACTCCCTAATTATTAACTGTATTTCCCCCACTGTAACTGGGTACACTGAATGTTAAACGGGTGCCCACATATAAACTTTTCATACACATTATTATGTGTTGAGAATAGCCGCGTTTAGTCATTATATTCCGCAATTCGTGCCTCTCTACTTATCGAAGGCGTTCTCCAGATCTGCACATGCCATATAGCTGAGGAAATTGTATTCCCTTCTTGTCTCTATAAGCTGCTTCACAGTGAATACGTTCTCAATAAAGGCTCTCACGCTTCGGAAACCATTGTGTACTTATTGCAAGAGTGACTTAATTATTGGATTTAATCGGTTATTTAATATACTAGCATATAGATCATAGGTTGAATTTAAATACTTATACCTCTGAAGATTGTAGATTTATCTCTTTCCCTTTCTTAAATACAGAAGTAGGCGTTAAACATATATCGAGGATCTTCATTGTAAGCCAGCGGGTATTTAACAGATGAAGAAGCCGGTGTTTGAGTAAAAGTTCTCTATTCTCATATTTATGCCCTCTGATCTCAGTGAAATACTATTCTTTTGGTTTTTATTACTGTCCTAACTCCCCTAAGGCAACCAAGTCAGTATTTGTTACGAATTCTCCGGTACTATCTTCCTATCTTCAGGACTAGTAGAAAACTCTGTCTCAGGGTTAAACCATATACATTTGTGATGTTCAATCCAGTCATTTTGTTCTATAAAGTCTATTCGCGTATTATCTCTTTCTGGCTTATTTAAATTCGTCAATAATTTATAGGCGAAGACTTATCTGCCATATACATCATGTTCCACACCACTCACGCCTTTTTCCTAACTTTCTCTGTGTACGCTTCTTGTTAGATATTTTGCAGTATTTCTAACAGCTATATAATGTTGCCTAGCTTGATCTGTTTTTAAATGTAGGTGCGTTTCATACACTGTTTGCTTATTTCTCAGGGCCTTTTCTATTTCGTCGCTCCATAATCTCAGACCTTTCTTCTGTTTTTAGGCGGTTTGTTTGTTCAATACTTCATATGCTGCTCTTTTCATACAGTTCTTTATCCTCAGCATTTCTTCAGTAAATATCCTACTTTGTATCATTTTCCATCAAATATCTGTTTAATCTTTCCTGATAGAGCTTGTATATTAGTTACCTTCAAGGCATTATACATGCAAAATTCTCGCGTCTTTTCACCATTAGTGTTAATTCTTGCTTACCCAAACTTACCTACAGTATAGCTGATAGGAGTGTTCCCAACTCGGGTATTCCAGTCTCCACAGAGGTACAGTAAACCTGTCTTATTGATCTCTTTAATGACAGATTGCAATTTGTCGTAGAATTTCTCCATCTCTTTTTTATGTCCTCTTCTGGACTACGAACACCTGCTATCGTCATATGCCCCTATATACTTTAAAATAGATTGACATAAGTCTCTTATTATAAAAGGTGCATGGGGTAATTCTTTTTACATTGGTTTTTCCCAGTAAACTAAAACTTTTTCTTGTTTGCAAATTTTTTTCCATTGCTTTAAATAGGTACCCTGTTTTACATCTTCGGTGACGCAAAGCTGGTTCTCTGTAACTAACTAGGTTTATTACTTTTTATTCTGCGATGGTATATTTTAAGCTGAAATCGGAGTAGTATCATGTTGCTGAATATATAAGAGATCTAAATAACCATAATTCACAAACTTATTGATCACTAAAAATAATCTACATCAATTGAAAGTTAAGGTACGTGATTTTACACTATTTTCCCCTGGTATAGAAAGAAAAGAAATGTATGGGTCATATTCATCCATGTGAAGTATAACAACAAACAATTACAGAAAGATATATTTAAAATATTGACTCAGGGAGCAATGAAAGTGAGGGAAGGGGTGGAAAAGAAATTAGGGGAAAAGAAAAGAAAGTGATAGGAGTGAACAGAAAAATAAAAAAAGGGAAAAGTGTGGGAAATGATGGGAGAATTTACTTTAATGTTTGGTAGAGGGTTAATTTTTGGGAAAATTTTGTAAGGATGACAAAAAGGAAATGTTTCTTCTTATAAGTAACGTAACATATATCTCTGCGCAGAATCCTGAGGCAGCATCAGAAAAATAATTTGTGAATTGTACTGTAAAAAAAAAAAAAAAAAAAAAAAAAAAAGGCATTGCATGGACACAGACAGCATGAGATTTAACAGATGTTGTTTGTACCACAATGACGACGATAACATGGCTTCTAGTTTCAAGTAAGGCCGTACTGGTCTGTTGGATTGGTCTCGTTCCTTTTCAGTTTGTCACTCGTTTCTCTTTCCATTTCCGCCGTTCCTCATTCTCGCCTCCGTTAACCAATGGCTCTTTCCACTTCCTTCATTGTTCGTTCAATCCTTTCATTCTTAGCTTTCCGTCACTTCATTATCCAATTCTTATTCAATTACAAACCGTTACAGAAATCTCGACATCCAGTTCTTTGCACTCGTCGTTCAGTGACCTCGAACGATAATTTATAATTATTTTTATCATTACATACTGAAATTAAAACAAGAAGTTCCTGTTCGTTGGAACTTGCTTTCCGGCATGGATGTCCGTGTGATCGTAGAACAATGAAACTGTGTGGATGGATTTGTAAGGACATGCGGAATAGAAATAAAAGAAATACGTTTTAGTTTAGACATGAGAGTGTAACGTTTGTTAACTGCGTATCATGTTTACGTTCCAGGGCACAAATGTTGCTCAATGTGAGGACCATTTGCATCGACGACAGCCTGGAACCGCAGAAGAGATACCATTTTTCACATGTGTTCGCAGCTCTTTACAACCGGTGGACCATAGAATATCCAGGTATCGTGATACCCTTCGTGCACTGCTTGAAGATCGCACATTGCGTCCAGCGTTCTCAGTCACGGCAACACAAACTTCTTCAACAATTTGTGGTACACTTGGTCTATCCCAGGAGAAATTCCCAAATCGCCAGTTTAGTTCCAAATCATGCACTTCATACCTGGTATGGAAAGATGACCTCTCCGTATTTCTTTTTGCGAAGATACTCGCGATGAACAGCGGCACTATTGCTATTGTTTCGATTCAACAGCTTACGAGTAGAGCCTGCTCACGATATCCAGACACTTGTTGACTCTCTGCAACTCTAATGCACACTTCTGCTTGTGTTTCAGTCTTGCAGTGTCGTATCACTACCGGCGCCTAACGGCAAGTCATGAGGCTGGCACTACAAACAACGCAAATCCTGCAGCACGTGGTCTGAACATCATTCTTATAATGTTGGTTACCCATACGGTAAATAGTTCTCCGTCTGGACTGCCTGAAGTACCGAAAGTTTAATTACAACCATCTTGTAGGAATGTTCTTCCTACGAGTTATTAAAATTATAATTTTAAAACGAACTTAAAGAAACTTATCAAAATTGTGCACTGTACCATTCTCACTTTTCATCTCCTGAGACACAATAGTTAATACTTTGAAGGGATTAACCCTGGATCACTAAACCCTTGTAAAATCTACGATTGCATTAGGGTATAAAAGAGGACATTTTGGTACGTAACATACCACTGGAGATCTTATAATTGTATTTAACTAGTGCATAACCTATAAATTACGGCTTCCTCTGAATAAATTTGGATGGTTTTGTAGCAATGTAAAATTTTGCCTCCTTTAGTAAAAATGGAAATGAGCGTGTGGCATTGTTGGCCGGGAGGCCCAATCGCCGGCCGTTGGTGGCCAAGCGGTTCTAGGCGCTTCAGTCTGGAACCGCGCGACCGCTTCGGTCGCAGGTGTTCGAATCCTGTCTCGGGCATGGCTGTGTGTGATGTCCGCAGGTTAGTTAGGTTTAAGTAGTTCTAAGTTCTAGGGGACTGATGACCACAGAAGTTAAGTCCCATAGCGCTCAGAGCCATTTGAGGCCCAATCCGGCGAAGTTCCTCCGTCGAGTGCAATATTTATTTCAGTCGACTCCACATTGTGCGACTTGCGTGCCGGTGATGAAAATGAAATGAGGATGAGGACAACACAACACCCAGTCCATGAGGAGAGAAAATCCCGAACCCGGCCGGGAATTTTCGAACCCGGGCCCACTGCGTGAGAGGCAAGCACCTAACCATCTAGCTAAGCAGGCGGACGCTGCTTTAGTGTTCTAGGGTTGAACAGCAGTGGGATAGCCTGGAGTCGATTCTGATTTCAGTTTCCCTGTCACAAGTGACCAATTCTTTCAGTTCAAATTTCGATATATTCTGATATAACTGAGTTAAACGTATGTGAGATATTCATACAAATGCCTCAGATTTTGAAATGACAACGTTATATTGCCAGTAGATAATTATTTTTGTTAGAATGAAGTACATGTCAAGAAATACAGAGATATTTTACTAGGAACATTTCATGAATTTTCATTTTTTATCCAAAACTGTAAAACGCCGTTGTTTCACGGCTTGGGGATGTGCAGTGCGCTCACCCCCAGCTCCCCTCCAAGGAAAACCTGTACTCGCATCTTGCCGCACCACAAAGGCAGATGACAGATTTATTAATTTCACCTAAGAAGGGCATGTGCACTCACGCTCATAAATTAAGGATAATGCTGATACATGGTGAAAAAACGCTCTGGTGGTCGGTGTGCGGGTTTAAATCACCTCGGAGTATGACCTTGCAGTGCATTTGACCTGCGGTCGTTGGACGGTGGCGCTGGCAGCAGTCCACATATGCAGAGGTGTGTTGGTGCATGTCAGAGTATGGTGCAGCGAGTAAGTTGCAAATGTTTCCAGACGTGCTAATGGTGACTGGGTGTTTAAAATGACTCAAAGAACACATATTGATGACGTTGTGAGGGGTAGAATACTAGGGCGACTGGAGGCTGGTCAAACACAGCAGGTCGTAGCACGGGCCCTCCGTGTGCCACAAATTGTGATCTCACGATTATGACAACGATTCCAGCAAACAGGAAACGTGTCCAGGCGCTACAGTACAGGGCGTCCAAAATGTACAACACCACATAAAGACCGATATCTCACCATCAGTGCCCGCAGACGGCCACGGAGTACTGCAGGTAGCCTTGCTTGGGATCTTACCACAGCCACTGGAACAGTTGTCTCCAGACACAGTCTACAGACTACTGAACAGACATGGTTTATTCGCCCGGCGACCTGCAAGGTGCACTCCACTGACCCCTGGTCACAGGAGAGCCCGTAAAGCCTGGTGTCAAGAACACAGTACATGGTCATTGGAACAGTGGTCCCAGGTTATGTTCACGGATGAGTCGAGGTACAGTCTGAACAGTGATTCTCGCCGGGTTTTCATCTGGCTTGAACCAGGTACCAGATGCCAACCCCTTAATGTCCTTGAAAGAGACCTGTATGGAGGTCGTGGTTTGATGGTGTGGGGTGGGATTATGATTGGTGTACGTACATCCCTGCATGTCTTTGACAGAGGAACTGTACTAGGTCAGGTGTATTGGGACGTCATTTTGCACCACGCTTTTTCAGGGGTGCAGTGAGTCCCACCTTCCTCCTGATGGATGATAACGCACGGCCCCAACGATCTGCCATCGTGGAGGAGTACCTTGAAACATATGATATCATCCGAATGGAGCGGTGTGCCTGTTCTCCAGACCTAAACCCCATCGAGCACGTCTCGGATGCTCTCGGTCGACGTATCGCTGTACGTCTTCAAACCCCTAAGACACTTCAAGAGTTCCGACAGGAACTGATGCAAGACTGGGAGGCTATACCCGAGCAGCTGCTCGACCACCTGATCCAGAGTATGCCAACCCGTTGTGCGGCCTGTGTACGTGTGTATGGTGATCATATCCCATTCTGATGTCGGGGTAGATGCACAGGAAACAGTGGCGTTTTGTAGCACACGTGTTTCGCGACGGTTTTCTCAACTTCTCACCAATTCCGTGGACTTACAGATCTGTGTCTGTCTGTGTTCTCTATGTGCTTATGCTATTAGCGCCAGTTTTGTGTAGCGCCACGTTGTGTGGCACCACATTCTGCAGTTATCCTTAATTTATGAGCATGAGTGTAATTATAGACTTTTAGCAGGTGTAGCCAGAACCATTCGTCATCAAATCTCAAAGTTATTTTGCCGTTCATTAAGAAACCAGTATGAATCACCTCTCCCCTCACCTTCCTCCACAAAGTTAAAGTCGGGTTATGGATTCCTTGGTTGCTTGGATACGATACATCTCCATTTTAATTATTTACAACTACTACACAATCAGAGAAAAAATGGAACGTTGAACTAGTACAAACGAACGGATGCGAAGATGGATCGATCACCAGCGAACTAGTCAGGAAAGATGAACGAGTTTGCCCGCCCACGTGTGACCGGCGCCCCCCCCCCCCCCCCCCCCCCCCCAGAACGGTAGCGGAGAGCGCCGTCAGATTCCGGGAGAGCGGTGGCGGCGGCGCCTGTGCCGGAACGAACAGCTGCGGCGCTGGACAATGAGCAGAGCTGGAGGCCTGGAGCCGGAGCGGCTACTGTGCGGCGCGGCCGGCGTGTCGCGGTGTCCGCGCTGATCGCTTTACGACTTCCCGCGGCCCGCCGACAAGCCGCGCTCCGGCTAGTTAGGCGGCCGCCTCATTCCCGCGCCTTTTTACTCGCTGACGGCGACGGCCACGTCCGCGGCCAGCTCTCAAAAAGCCTCGGGCCATCGCCAATAAAGTGTGCGCGTCGCCCTCGCCCACCGGCCCGTGTATTGTTCTCGGCTAATGTGGCCAATAAAGCAGCGCGACGCCGAGACACCCCGCGCGTCCGTCTTCCGTCGGCTCGGCTGCCCCTGCGGCTCCGCCGAAAAGGCCCGGGCCCCCGCCGCCAACGTCAAAAGCCGCCGCAATCCGCCAATCCGCTTGTCGCCGCCTCCTTTCATAAGGCTGGCCGCCGTAGCTTACGATGCCGCCGCATACCTCAGGCGGCACACTGCCGAAGAGTCAATCGGTGCCCTCCTGCGTCCGCCACTGACCGACTAACCCTGCCCTGAGCCACTGGCGCCCAAACGTTTCGCCTCAAGTGCCGAGAATACGGCAGTAACGGAAAAGGCTTCGCGCCGTTGTACACCACAAGTACACCATTCAGTCACTTGCACTGTCGTAAAAAATCGCGACACCAAAAAATAATTAATGTCGTTGTTGTGGTCTTCAGTCCTGAGACTGGTTTGATGCAGCTCTCCATGCTACCCTATCCTGTGCAAGCTTCTTCATCTCCCAGTACTTACTGCAACCCACATCCTTCTGAATCTGCTTAGTGTATTCATCTCTTGGTCTCCCTCTATGATTTTTACCCTCCACGCTGCCCTCCAATGCTAAATTTGTGATCCCTTGATGCCTCAGAACATGTCCTACTAACCGGTCCCTTCTTTTTGTCAAGTTGTGCCACATACTCCTCCCCAATTCTATTCAATACTTCAGCATTAGTTATGTGATCTACCCATCTAATCTTCAGCATTCTGCTGTAGCACCACATTTCGAAACCTTCTATTCTCTTATCGTCCATGTTTCACTTCCATACATGGCTACACTCCATACAAATACTTTCAGAAACGACTTCCTGACACTTAGATCTATACACGATGTTAACAAATTTCTCTTCTTCAGAAACGTTTTCCTTGCCGTTGCCAGTCTACATTTTATATCTTCTCTACTTCGACCATCATCAGTTATTTTGCTCCCCAAACAGCAAAACTCCTTTCCTACATTTCTAACATACTGCGTGGTGTCTGTTTGTTCTATATCGTGTCTCCCTACCACTTTCGCACAACGACGCTCTGAGCGTGTTTTTTAGGGAATTGACTAGTTTGAACCTGGGACCTGTTGCTGGCAAGGAGACGCCAGACCACACATGACATGTAGAGTTCAGAAGAGTTCAGTGAGACTAGCGATGATATAACCAAATACTTAACGATTGCAGCGTCAGCTCCACTGCACTCCCTGTGAATAAATTTTAATACTAACTAAATTTAGTGGAAGGGGTTCAAGGCTTTCCTATTTTTAGTTAGCTGGTAAAATAACGTCGAAAAAGCAGTTAAGTTTACCATTGGAAATTTTATTCTACTCACAAAACATAGTTTATAAATTGCACTATTGATAAAATGGCTCTGAGCACTATGGGACTCAACTGCTGAGGTCATTAGTCCCCTAGAACTTAGAACTAGTTAAACCTAACTAACCTAAGTACATCACAAACATCCATGCCCGAGGCAGGATTCGAACCTGCGACCGTAGCGGTCTTGCGGTTCCAGACTGCAGCGCGCTAAACCGCACGGCCACTTCGGCCGGCGCACTATTGATAAAAGGAAATGTTTTAATACAGGATGGTAAAACCAACTGCGTTCAACAAAAATGTGAAGGAATATTCCCTGAATGGGTTTCCAAGTTCTACAATGGATTGAAGGATGATCTATGGCATATCACATCTATAATCTAGGTTTAAATAAAGTTTCACAAGAGAGAAAACTACCAAAATGGTCTACAGTGACCCTCAATTATCTTTAATTACTTATCTAACTTGTTGTAAATTACAGTGGCTGATATGGCTTCTCAATAACTATATAACAGAAAATCGTCGCGTTTCAGATTTTTACTTCAAGTGGCAAATGTGAACACCATGAGCTTTAATTGACGATCGACACTAGTATTACGCAAAAAGGGGGTGTAACAGATGAGACTTCTGCAGTTCTGAGTGAAGCTTTATACGCTGTTATGCGGCATCGCGTGCATTCATTACCTTGTTGATGTTTGTCAGGGGGCGGCGGACAGCACAGCTCCGCTCACCTCGCCGTCTCAGAAGCAACTCTCCCTAACTTCTCCTTGTTACAATTTGCCGAAGATGGTTTAAAAAAACTATCTGGCTGTGTTTTCTTCTGACCAATCAGGGTCTCAATGTTAACCTTAAGCTGCGCCTACAAAAATTCTGTCCATCCAATGAGAAACGTTATACTTTTCGTGGTGGGGCAATGTTTTTAAAGTTTGCAACGTAACAGAGACGCGAAAAAGTCTCACGCTAAAACTTGCAGCTGGTGTGGTCCTTTTAGTGTTATCATAAGATCTCTACTGTTCTTCTGGAGGGCACTATCTTTTAACATGGGCTGGGGGGTGGTCCTGACGTAACAGATACGCGAAAAAGTCTCACGCTAAAACTTGCGGCTGGGGGTGGCCCTTTTTGTGTTATCATAAGATCTATACTGTTCTTCTGGAGGGCTCTAGCTTTTAACATGGGCTGGGGGGTGGTCGTAGCGGTTAGCTGGCGACGTGGGTGTCCGTCCCTTATCGTAGGGCCTTCCAGGTTAACACAGTTCTGCTCTCGGCTTCTGTTCTCGTTTCTCCCCTCGGAACTGCGTCAGTCTCACGGTGGGAAGGTATGACATGCATTTAGGCATTCTTGTGTTAGTCTGTGGTATTCCATTTGCTCACTCGTTACTCGTATTACTTTGGTTAATTTAATGTCACGATTTATTCAGAGCTATATGAAATACTACTGGATTTGCTTATCACGTCAGAGTTTTCATGGAAGGTGTTGGATTTGCCTGACACCTTACGCTTTAAGTGCCTCATCTCCTAATCTCATTCCCTCAGCATCACTCGACTTAATTCGACTACATTCCATTATCCTCTTTTTGCTTTTGTTGATGTTCATCTAATATCCTCCTTTCAAGACACTGTTCATTCCGTTCAACTGCTCTTCCAAGTCCTTTGCTGTCTCTGACAGAATTACAATGTCATCGGCGAACCTCAAAGTTTTTATATCTTCTCCGTGGATTTTAATATCTACTCCGAATTTTTCTTTTGTTTCCTTTACTGCTTGCTCAATATACAGATTGAATAACATCGGGGAGAGGCTACAACCCTGTCTCACTCCCTTTCCAACCACTGCTTTCCTTTCATGCCCCTCGACTCTTATAACTGCCATCTGGTTTCTGTACAAATTGTAAATAGCCTTTCGCTCCCTGTATTTTACCCCTGCCACCTTTAGAATTTGAAAGAGAGTATTCCAGTCAACATTGTCAAAAGCTTTCTCTAAGTCTACAAATGCTAGAAACGTAGGTTTGCCTTTCCTTAATCTTTCTGCTAAGCTAAGTCGTAAGGTCAGTATTGCCTCACGTGTTACAATACTTCTACGGAATCTGATCTTCCCCGAGGTCGGCTTCTACTAGTTTTTCTATTCGTCTGTAAAGAATTCGCGTTATTATTTTGCAGCTGTGACTTATTAAACTGATAGTTCGGTAATTTTCACATCTGTCAACACCTACTTTCTTTGGGATTGGAATTATTATTTTCTTCTTGAAGTCTGAGGGTATTTCACCTGTCTCATACATCTTGTGAAATTTTGAATAAATGTGTCAAGGTAATATATTTGTGTGGTTAGCACTGAAAGGTCACAGATTAATGTAAGCGTGATATTAGCCGTTGCGTGTGTGAAATGCTGGCACATGTAAATGAGCGTACGACATTGTGGGCCAAGAGTCCCCCATTCGGGGAAGTTCGTCCGCCGAGGGCTAGTACTTATTGCATTCAACGCCACATTGGGCGACTTGCTCGACGGAGATGGGGATGAAATCATGATGAAGACAACACGACACACACTCCCTGAGCAGAGAAAATTTCCTGCCCCAGCCGGGAATCGAACCCGGCACCCTTGGCGTGTTATTCCGCCGAGCTGGCCACTCAGCTAACGGGGGCGGACACTGGTGCCTTAATAACTGTGTAAACATGACCGCAAGTACGCTATTCAGCGGCCATCTCGGGTGATAAATTGTGGTAATTATAATCTATTAATTATATCCTAAACAAGATGCCAAGCGAGTGGTATTTTATTTAAGAATCGTTAAATTAGGCTGTAGCATTTGGCAGGTTTGTTTACATGAGAGGAAACACGAGTAGTTCTCCAAATTACTGAACAGCTACATATCCAGACATGATTCACAGAAACTGGCAATTATAATGGACACAATAGATAACAGATTACTTACTACATAAGCAACACAAAAAGGAAAAGGTCTGAAACAGGAAGAAAGTGGACCCAGCAAGACAAAGAAGAACACTCTCGAAGAATAAAGAAAGTCTAGGAGCAGCGAAACCAAAGTTGATTTGTCGCACCCTCCAAAAGGGTTATTCGAATAAATTCACTGACGGAAAGAGATCGGTACACCAAAAAGGAGTTGTGCGACATGAACGAAAGTTGGTGGGTGTGATTCTACATCTGATGAAGGGGTGCATGCTAATGTGCATGCATTGTGGTGTACAGGTGCCGGATGTCAATTTGTGGGACAGAGTTCCATGCCCGTCGCACGTGGTCGGTCAATACAGGGACGGTTAATGCTGTTTGCGGATGACGCTGGCGTTGTCATGCGAAGATGTCCCATATATGTTCGACTGGAGACAGATCTGGTGACCGAGCAGCCCAAGGAAACTTCGACAGTCTGCAGAGCAAATTGGGTTACAGTAGCGGTATTTGGGCGAGCGTTATCTTTTTGGAAAATGCCTCCTGGAATGCTGTTCATGAATAGCAGCACAACAGGTCGTATCACCAGACTGAGGTACAAATTTGCAGTCGGGATGCGTGGGATAGCAATGAGAGTGCTACTGCTGTCCTACGTAATCGCCGTAAATCCAAGTGCAGGTCCACTGTATGAAAGACGCACATAGCTTAGATGCAGGCCCTCAACTGATGGGCCACTTACCAACACATGGCCATCACTGGCACCGAGGCAGAACCAGCTTTCATCATAAAACGCAACAGACGTCTAACCTGCCCTAAATCAATCTCTCGCTTGACACCACACAGAAGGCGCAAATGTGTCAGCGGAATGCACGCTAGAGGGCGTCTGGCTCGGATCTTTTCTTGAAGTAATCAACTCGTAACTGTTCGTTGTGTCACTGTGGTGCCTACTGCTGCTCATATTGCTGCTGTAGATGCAGTACGATGCGCCAGAGCCATACGACGAACACCATGGTCTTCCCTCACAATAGAGTCATGTGGCCGTCTGGAGCCCCGCCTTTTTGCCACCGTACATTCTCGTAACCACGGCTGCTAGCACTCACGTACAGTGGCTACATCCCTGATGAGTGTTTCTGCAATATCGCAGAAGGAAAACGCATCTTCTCGTAACCTTATTGTACCATCGCGTTCGAACTCGGTGAGGTGAGGTGTGGAAAATGGCGCATTTGTCGCCTTAAGAACATTCTTGACTATCATCAGCTCACCCTGTCCAATGTCAAAGGTAACTAACGCTCACGACCGTTACAATGTACTAGCCCTCAGGACCGTTGCAGTGTGTATTTTAAATTAATTTTCATCCTCATAGTGGCGCTAATAGCGCAACTGTTATTAGACTAGAGCGAAATTTTAATAGATGTAGAAGCACGCCTACCAACTTTCGTTTATGTCGCACAACTCCTTCTTGCGATCTTTAACCTCTATGAATTTATTCGAATAACCCTTTTGGAGGGTGCGACAAATCAACTTTGGTTTTACTTCTTTGTGTTTAAATTTCGTTGGTCCTACACTTTCTTCATTCTTGTTCTTTGCCATATTGGGCCCACTTTCTTTCTTTGTCAGACCTCTCCCTTTCCTGAAATTTTGCGTTTTGTGTTTCTTCTGTAGTAAGTACTCTGTTATCAACTATGCCCATTATAATTCCAGTGTTTTTCACATCTTTGCCAGTTTCTGTGACCCGTGTCTGGATATGTAGCTGTTCAGTAATTTTCACATCTGCAGATCTACTTGTGTCAACGTGACTATTACTTCTAAGTCCTAGTATTTTCCTTAGAATTTTTTTTCAACTTTTCCCAGCTTTCTCGTCTCTTGCGATGCTTCTTTACTACGCGTCAGTAGTGAAAGTGTGCAGGCTCTAGCCGAACAGGCTCTATTTTCCTCTTATGTAAACAAACTTGCCACTTGCCATACCTAATTTAATGACTCGTAAGTAAAAAACAAAAACCACTCGCTTAGTATTTTGTTTTGTTTGTTTAGGATATAGTTAATACATTATGATTACCATGATTTATATCCCAAGATGGCCGCAGAATAGTGTGCTTGCGCTCATGTTTACACAGTTGCCCAAATGCTTCTAGCCTAATCTTAATGTCTATAACATATGACCCAAAAAGGAGTACCCCCTCTCACACTGTTTCAGTGTCACATATTGGTTCCCCCACCACCTGTCATCTCCTCTCCATTACCCCCACTCTTAGTGTATCCAGCATTTTCAGACAGGACGTGACAGTCATGGTCTGTACCTCGCTCGAACTACAGCACAACGAAACACCACAAATTCAGGTGATAATCGTGATTCCCAGCAGAGTACCACACTCAAGAGTATATTTTCTATAGCACATAACGCTAATTATAGTTTTTCCCCAATTTTCAAGAATACGCTTGTAAAATATGGGAATTTAAAAGTTTAACAATTAATGTCACAGTGCACCAAAAACACGCTCTTGCTACTCTGTCAGAAAACATTGACACCATAACTTTATGGTATATGATTGTGGGAACGTTCCTACACTGGAACAGGTGAGCTAAACAGTTTGTTATATATCTTCCACACACAATGGCACTGTGCTCTGCAACTTATTCGCTGACTTCAAAATGTTGAAAGATGCCTCAGTGCTCACAAATGGTATTATACACTCGTCGCCCAGATGTAAATTAATGAATAATACTATCACCCCCTTTCTTATTGCGTTTAGCGTTTAATATCACATTCATTGTTCCAGGCAGTATGAGTGATTTTAATGAACTGACTGTGCAGCTCTGTGCGTGCTTCTTCCTCATACACCTGAAATCAAAGATGATATAACTTATTATTTTTTTATGTTTTGAAGTTTCGTACACTGCAGTGAATGTAATATATTAACAGTAGTTTAGAACGGGCTATCTTAGTTGAGTAAGAGCTCTCAACGGGTGAAGATCTAAAAATGTTCACTGAAACAGCACCTCTCTTTCTCAGTGTAGGCAGCATGTAGGTATCAGGGGTAGTGCTGTAAGTAAAGGAAGGTTGTGGTCGTACATGTATGCCTAACACATTTTTTCTTCTTACTGCAGGTGAGATGAAGGCACCACAGCAGCTCTCAGATATCAGAATTATGCTACAGAGTTCCTCCTACAGTTTAAACACCAGTTGGAGCAAATGTGAGAGTGTGGGGATCATCTCAGATCGTGAGTTCTTTCGAAAATCCTCAATGTAGATATATCTAGGTCATAATATCCCTACATGTGTAGGTTCATTTATGTGAAAATTCAATGCAGGTTACTGCCATACTCAAAAGAATTGATCAGGCACCCTAAGTGATTATGGATAACCTTACAATCAATTAGTGGACTTCCTGGGGAGCACACTCATTTACAGGGGCAGAAACTTAAAATTTAACATATGGCAGTTATGTAACCTGATCTGTTTTAGACAAGCAGCTAAGCAAGGAACAGTATATATACAGGTTCTGTGACAGAATCTGGAGCAATCTGAAGAAGTTAGTACTTCAGGCTCCTAAACCATCTGAAGAAATCATCGCTCAACTCCATGGGGTTTGGTGTGTGTTGATACGCAGGAATATGTACCAGCTACGCCTGATGTGGGCATTGAACTATGACCCTATTTAAACATGTACATTAATCCTGCTAAGAGCCCTGTGTGTTTTCTTGCTCTCTATAAACCCTCAGCATGCTAATGTAAACTCCTTCCTGGTAACATACGTGCTGTTATTATGGCTCATCCAACTGCAGTAAGACAATTATTATTTTACCGTTGCTAACACATCCTGAAGGTTTTCGTTTTCACAATGTCTGTGTACTCTCACTACATTACTTCAGACCAAATACCAGCTTTTGCAGTAGATACTGTCAGGCATTGACAGTTTCACATACCATAATATTCAGCAGAAGCAATGTTATTCCACCACCTGAAAAGTGAAATTTTGCTCTGTGTTTTTATTCAACGATGTAAATGAGGAAAACTAGGATCAGTTACGGTCGTATTTCAGCCATCATCTGGGTGCTGAAGTTTTTATTTGAGCCAGACATGCTCTATAATTTTGAAGCAGTTGGTAAAGGATAATGCAAATCTTATTATAACATTCAAACAAGACAATTTGAATTTAAAACATATTTATCAAATGCATATACGAACTGAATGACATTCAGTGAATTTATAGCCATATTTGTGGTTTACTGAAATCACTCAGAGTATTCATTTCTGGTTATTGATAAAACAAGAATTGTGTGGCTAAGGAGGAGGTGGCCTACCAGTTTACCCCTTTTTTTAACTCCTTACTCACAGTCATTGCACTAGCTGATACCAATACCAGATTCAGGAGTGATTTATTCCAGTGATTTCATGTGATTTTTACAAACTCTCTCCACAATTCGCAACGGTCCCTGCACATCAGTACATGAGGTCAAACAGGTCCTGATTTAACTGTGCTCATTCCTTCACGTTTCCGCTTAACAGCGACAGTCGACTTGGGCAGCTTTAAAAGGGCTGAAATGTCCCTGATGGATTCGTTACTCAGGCGGCAGCTACATTCTGTCAGCTCTCCTGATAGTTCTGTGATGCTGTGACTACTTCTCTGCTGACAACACACTACACCCACGTCTTTTCTCCAGGCAGATCGGCCTCTCGTAATATCTAGTGGTCAGTTCCGCATTACAATGAAGCTTTGGGGACTGATGATCTCACAAGTTAAGTCCCATAGTGCTCAGAGCCATTTGAACCATTTGATGGTGTGGGTCAGGTAACAGTCTTGCATGTACAGATGATGATTATGGGATTTAGTCCCCATGTTCAGCAAGTTAGTAGCTGTACTGTCAGACCAAAATGCACTTGAGACATACACATCAGCACTGTAGTGTGTCCTAGTGGACTGGATGAAACAACAGACCCGAAATATTAGGTTGCGTTATTAAAACTTGAAACATCTCAAACACTTAACTTGGAAATAATCCACGACTGGAGAAAAGTCACTTGTATATTTGATACTGTCACTGAACGCTATAATACAGGGTGATTCAAAAAGAATACCACAACTTTAAAAATGTGTATTTAATGAAAGAAACATAATATAACCTTCTGTTATACATCATTACAAAGAGTATTTAAAAAGGTTTTTTTTTCACTCAAAAACAAGTTCAGAGATGTTCAATATGGCCCCCTCCAGACACACGAGCAATATTAACCCGATACTCCAACTCGTTCCACACTCTCTGTAGCATATCAGGCGTAACAGTTTGGATAGCTGCTGTTATTTCTCGTTTCAAATCATCAATGGTGGCTGGGAGAGGTGGCCGAAACACCATATCCTTAACATACCCCCATAAGATAAAATCTCAGGGGGTAAGATCACGGCTTCTTGGAGGCCAGTGATGAAGTGCTCTGTCACGGGCTGCCTGGCGGCCGATCCATCGCCTCGGGTAGTTGACGTTCAGGTAGTTACGGACAGATAAGTGCCAGTGTGTGGAATTTGCAGCTCTCTGCTAGCTCTGTGAGTCGATTTTCCTGGGCTGCGAACAAATGCTTGCTGGATGCGTGCTACATTTTCATCACTCGTTCTCGGCCGTCCAGAACTTTTCCCTTTGCACCAACACCCATTCTCTGTAAACTGTTTATACCAACGTTTAATACACCACCTATCAGGAGGTTTGACACCATACTTCGTTCGAAATGCACGCTGAACAACTGTCGTCGATTCACTTCTGCCGTACTCAATAACACAAAAAGCTTTCCGTTGAGCGGTCGCCATCTTAGCATCAACTGACGCTGACGCCTAGTCAACAGCGCCTCAAGCGAACAAATGTACAACTAAATGAAACTTTATAGCTCCCTTAATTCGCCGACAGATAGTGCTTAGCTCTGCCTTTTGTCGTTGCAGAGTTTTAAATTCCTAAAGTTGTGGTATTCTTTTTGAATCACCCTGTATACTGAAGAGCCAAACAACTGGTACACCAGCCTAATATCGAGTAGGTCCCGCGCGGACGCAGAAGTGCTGCAACACGACATGGCGTGGACTCGACTAATCTCTGAAGTAGTGCTGTAGGGAACTAACACCATGAACCCGGCAGGACAGTCCATAAATCCGTAACAGTACAACGGGGTGGACGTCTCTCCTAAACAGCACGTCGCAAGTTATCTCAGATATGCTCAATAATGTTCATGTCTGAGAAGTTTGGTGGCCAGCGAAAATGTTCAAACTCAGAAGAGTGTTCCTGGAGCCACTATGTAGCAATTCTGGACGTGTGGGGTTTCGCAATGTTCTGCTGGAATTGCCCAAGTCCGTCGGAATGCACAATGGGCAGGAATGGATGCAGGCGATCAGACAGGACGCTTACGTGCATGTAACCTGTCAGAGTCGTATCTAGGCGTATCAGGGATCCCATATCACTCAAACTGCACACTCCCCACACCATTACAGAGCCTCTACCAGCTTTAACAGTCCTTGCTGACATGCAGGGTCCATGGATTCACGAGGTTGTCTCCATACCAATACACGTCCTTCCGCTCGACACAATCTGAAACGAGACTCGTCCGACCAGGCAACATGTTTCCAGTTTGAGATTTTCACTCTGCAGCGGAGTGTGCGCTGATGTGAAACTTCCTGGCAGATAAAAACTGTATGCCGGACCGAGACTCGAACTCGGGAACTTTACCTTTCACGGGCAAGTGCTCTACCACCTGAGCTACCGAAGCACGACTCACGCCCCGTCCTCACAGCTTTACTTCTGCCAGTACTTCGTCTCCTACTTTCCAAACTTTACAGAAGCTCTCCTGCGAACCTGTGAGGCCGGGGCGTGAGTCGTGCTTCGGTCGCTCAGATGGTAGAGCACTTGTCCGCGAAAGGCAAAGGTCCGGAGTTCGAGTCTCGGTCCGGCACACAGTTTTAATCTGCCAGGAAGTTTCATGTTTTCAGTGTTAACAGTCCAATGTCGGTGTTGACGGGTCCAAGCGAGGCATAAAGCCTTGTGTCGTGCAATCGTCAAGGTTACACGAGTAGGCCCTCGGACTAGAAAGCCCATATCGATTATATTTCGTTGGTTCGCACGCTGACGCTTGTTGTCCCCACTTTATCGCTACCTCGGAGATGCTCTGTCCCGTCGCTCGTGCGCCGACTATAACACCACTTTCAAACTCACTTAAATCTTGGTAACCTGCCGTTGTAGTAGCAATAATCGATCTAACAACTGCGGCAGACTTCTTTATATAGGCGTTGCCGACCACAGCGCCGTATTCTGCCGGTTTATATATCTCTGTATTTGAATACGAATTCGTATACCAGTTTCATTGACGCTTCATTGTATATCACTTGATGGAATATAACATGACAGTGCATTAACAATGTAGTTTATAAACTTGGATGTACAGTTCTGGTTAGTAGTTCTGTAGGTCGCAGCCAGAACTGACTAAGACCGTGCTGCCATCTAAAGCAATCATTGCAGAGTGGGTTTGAGTAGCAATGTGCTTTAATGTAACTACTCTTCCAGCAGTGGCGGTGTATGGAAACTGTTGTATTCTCCTTTCGTACAAGCAGGTGGAAAAAGAGGAAAGTTGATGAACATTAACAGTCAAATGAACGACTCTTTATTTATTACTTCATGCGATTTACCTTTAGAGCTCTCTGCTGCTGTGACTGACGGGAGCACACGTTGAGTTATTTATACCAGTACAAGTCTTGATTTCCGCAGTAGACAAAGACTCAGCCAAACACTCTGGAATATGTGAGATGGCAAGTCTGTAGACGTCGCTCTCTAAATGCTCTAAGTGTAGCGACTACAAACGCTATCCGTTAGAGCGGCGGCTGTTTCCACTCGATCCAAGTTCAGACAGCATTGCCATATTTGTTCGTAGGGGTCGTATTTAATAACCCCAGCGCAGCGACTGTGCCACGTACCTCCCGGGGAGGTGTGGCTCCAGCGTCATCTGTACTGGCGCCGCTAGTGGCACTGGGTGGACGTGCAACATATTTGTGGTGGTCGGTTGCTGGCGTGACAGTATCGATGATTGGCGACACCGCAGGACCTCTGGAGGATGTGTCAATGCCGATATCTCTCATTTGTAGCTGGGTCTGCCATCGACTGTACCTTCTTGTGGTTCTGTATTGACATCCTAACTTTCACGTTGGACCTCGTTGTTTGGATGACATCACTGATACGTCAGCACAGCATGGAATTCAACTTTTACACAACGACACAAGCTCAGCACAATAGGCTGTGGGGTGGTAGGACTGAACTAAGTGACACGTCAGACAATCACCGTCGACAGTTGCACTGAACATTCATTTGGCACATTTAAACAACACAAATAACAAATAAAACCATTAACATATTTTTAAAATTCCCATTTAGGTGATAGCAAGTTACTTCAAAATTTAAACATTCATAAACGACAGCACTTATGGCCTACTACACATTTAGTGAAATGAGTTAAAAATTATTTGCTCAAAACTATGATTAACCTGAAGAACAATTTTCTAAAATTTACCGCAGTGATTGGTATTACCAGAGTAATTCAGAGTACAGGCAACAACAAATTAGATACCATGGCACACAACCAGGTTACTTAAATGGCAGACACCCTACAATGTAGAATATAAAGTTTCATGTGACCAAGCAACCTCGTGGGATTCAACAAACCACGCCCAGAAGCGGACGGCTGCCCACTCAGATGTTTCCAACACAGGCTCAGCATGGACCCCCCGACGGGAGCAGCAACGGTCGCGAATAGGAACGAAAAATCCCAGAACTAGTGGGTATCTACAACAGACTGACATCTGTCTTAAGTAACTAGAAACACAATAATTCATAACAGCACATAAACTGTAGAATTAATCAACCTATTAATGAACATCAGCTAAGTAGTACTAATCTATTATCTTATGTGCGTAAGACCAATTATACATTAAGCCGCGAGCGAACTAAATACACCGCCAGCCGGCACACGAGGGCAAAGGGGGCGGAAAATACACAACAGCACCAGCAGGACGCAATCCAGGACCCCGCACCCGCTACCAAGACAAACACCAGAAGTCCCAATAAAACGAAATCACATGCAGGTAACTAACGAGCAGGCTAACGGTATACCTCCCCACCCCTCCCCCGACGCAAAACACAAAGCGACTTACAGCAAATAGCCACACTTAAATTTGTGACTAAGTCAGAATTAATTACCATATCCACATACTGTCATTGAAGGAATTCTTGTACTTTCATTAACAGACTCAGTTCAAACTATTTAAAAAAAACAATATCTACTGGCCTCTCAGTCACTTGCAAGAATTTATGAAACTACTCATTTCCAGTTAGACACGTGTCTCTCAGACACACTGTCACTTCAGATAGAAACATAACAGTAATGTTATTGGAATTTGCAGCAAAATATATCCAGGGAAAATTTTATCCATGTATATCTATAGCAACTGGCCAGCTTAACTCCGTTGTGTGATATAAATACAATAACCAGGCGGGACTTAGACAAGGACTAGCCAAACTGCTTTCAGTGGCGGTTAACACTGACAGTAGCAATCTACAAACAGAATGTATCAGCACTCCAGGCCCTAGTAAATGTTAATCATCACATCACATACAGCTCTCACTAGAACCTTGCGTACTAAGCAAGCTGAAATTAACACATTCGAGGACAGTAGGAGTAGCAACGGGCGGCCAAGAAAATGTAGTCAGCAGCACAGAACCCAGTAGTCGATTCCGGCCACAATGTACAGCACAAGCAAGGGCCTTGCCCTCTTACTTGTTCGACGAAGCCAGCAGCCGGAGATCCCGGTGCCAGGAGGCATGCAGGAAGCGAAATACACCAACGGCTTCCCAGTAACGCGACTGCTCCCCCGCCAGCGATATTTTCTACGGCGCCGTCACCCGGGTAAACAGCCTCTTTTAGATGTGCTCTTCCTGCTGCCTCGCACGGCGCCTGTACTGTCCGCCAGACTTCCCAAACGACGTTACTGCTAGGCGTCCCAAAGCAAAATCCTCGCTACTAGCTAGTCCTTACCCTTCGCTCCCCGATCGGCCCGGTAGGTGGCGCCACCGCGCGCTCTGCGCACGCCACCGGAATGATGACCCTTACCTTACGGCGAGGAAAATGGGCATAAAAGTGAGATGTGTTAATACTTTCATCCTTTTTTACCTCCTCTACATTACTGCAGATGACGTGTGACTGAGCACATTTGTACTCTGCATGCAGTACACGTGAGGTGCCTAGTTGTTTCCACTGCCCTGTGTCGAATACATAGGTTCTTGTACACTTCACTAACCTGCTGTCTTCATGATGATGATGTCCCCAGCGCAGAAAACAGCACGCAGGTCGTGGATTCTTTTTCTCGAGGCTGAAACTAACTTCGCAGGGAACTGCTGCTACGAATAAACTATAACTCATTTGGGATGACACTCGCGTTTTTGTTGATATAGACACGAGAAACTATTCTTGATCACAACGTATTGAACATATCTTTCCACAGTCATTACATCTGGCTAAAATAACATGAAATACATCCTGCCACAGACAACATGTCGGTCTACTGGAACCGTCAGAACTGGAGAATAAAATTACATGAATCAAATACTACTATTACCGGCAGCATGTCTGTACCTAGCGACGGTCGGAGCTGTAGTAAATAAAATTGCATGAAACAAATACTGCTATAACAGATAATTTTGAAATGACTGATTGATACCCGGCTGTTGAGAGATGTTTATTTAAAAAAAATGAAGTAATTTGGATGACAGATTTGATTAATAATAGCAACTAAAGTTTAACGTTTTGGCGCCCTACCGTCGAACACAGCAACCAATCAGAGAGCAGCAGCATCATGCAGGCGGTCTTTCTCACGGGAATGGTACCAAATCTAACATCTGTCACCGGTACCTCATCCCACATTGCGTCATCTCTATGTTTCTTGCATCTCCACTGCCCTGGAAATGGCTTCCTGGAGCCTAATATGATGGCCGAATAAGCCAGAAATATTACAACCTGCGGCGGGAATATCACTGATAGAGCCACATGGCTCAACCACAGTAGCTTTGGTACTTTTCACCTTGCGCTACCACATCTAAACTGACTGCCACAGTTTTTTTTATCCCAGACGGCCTGAATGAAAAGAGCTTGCCCCAGTTAGTGGCCGAGATAAATACTGATAAGCGTCAGGTTCTGATGTTGTTATACTGGCTAGTATCGGACTGTGGGAAGGCATGGACTAAGATTCTGCTTGCAGGGAACCACTGATTTCAATGGATACTGGGGAAAAGTAGTAGAAATTGCAACACAATTAATTGACTTTGAAACTACCAAAAAGAGATATATTCTGAAATTAGCACAGAACAACGTTCTCTTAACTGAGGGCAGTCTCCACTGACATACACACTTTCAGAGAATGACGTTCAGAGATAGCATCGACCAGTAGCTACACAACTTGAACTGAGAATATTTGGAATGGGAATCCTGAACAAGCAAACTAACTTCCGACAAAAAAAAAAAAAAAAAAAAAAGGTAGGGATAGTGGCCGAATTCGGTGACCTTTACCACATGGCTGCCGTTTCTGCTCTCCCGTACTATCGCGGAATACTCGTGATCGCCAAACGACCGAAACGGCGATCGAATCTGAGCATCATACCGGACAGTGCCCGAAGTCACGGACTTTTAAGCTGTGACTGCTTCTCTACTGACAACACACACAGTGACGGGAGCACATGCTGAGCTATTTATACCAATACAACTCTTGACTTTCACAATAAACAAAGAAGCGACCGACCACACAGGAATGTATGAGATGGAAAGTCTGTAGGTCTCGCACTCCAAATGCTCTAACAATAAGTGCAGTGACTGCAAAGACTGTCCGTTAGAGTGACGGCTGTTTGCATTGGAAACTTTCGTTTCGGTGACCATCCTGGAAACGATACGTATGTGTACAACCGCTGTGTCCACTCTAGTGTGGCATTCTTATTGCACTATCGACAGTCTTAGCGAACTTCAAAAGCACATGATAATCCCTCAGTTATCGGGTATCGCACTTATTAAACTACTCGCGGTGATATAACAGATTAAACACACTGATTGTAAATAATACTCTTCCGACCCAGTGAAAGCTTTACCATCGCATGGTGGAGCGTACCTATGAACAACAGGCGGTCGCAGGCGAGACGACAGCTTGTGAAGCTTCCAAGAAGACGTTCCAGAGTGGACTTGGCGGCAACGCTAAGGACTTTTGTTAGCTGGTCAGAACCTCACACTAGTGTGTCTAGAGCCGAAAAACGTAGTTCTGGTGCCAGCTTGCTGGGTGGCAAGCGGATAGATATCGTGTGTTGCGACGAAGACCTAGCCGATCCCTTTATTCCCCAGAAGTTTCCTAATCCGGCAAATTCCGGCCGTTGGGCTTGTGGGATGTTTGGTGTTCGCGCTATAAAGCGCTTATATTTTATTCTCTCTACTATTTAATGACCGTTTTATTAATGTGATTGCGCATTATTATTAATTGCTTTTTTATGGTTTGGTTTAGCGATTCCTTTTCACTGTTTGCTCCTTTTATTTGAGTCCTTTTAATTACGTTTGCGGCGATTATGGAGTCTATATTGCTTACAGTTCCACGTAAGTTAAAGAATACGGTAATACCATATGCGTTTCGCAGCAGCAGATCTCGTTGAGTCTCCTTGCTGGAACTTCTCCACCTGAAATCGCTAAAGATAATTTATCGCTTACGGAAATCGATCGGTACAGCAAAGTGCTATGCTGTGTCATGTGTATGGAAGATAGCGTCCAACTTTAGTTCGTGAAATTATTTTGGTCTTCGGGGAAATATTCTCGACGATCCAAAAAAGGTGTAACACTGCAGATTCGCACCATCAAAACATATAACACTTCCGAATGACTTGTATCTTTATAATCGCTGAATATTTCTTTTGAAATGATTAAGGGTTATGAACTCTACACAGCTGATACTCCTTTTACTGAAGAAACTGCAGAAAGGTGGGAATTTAAGGAGATGGGACCTGGATAAACTAAAAGAACCAGACGTTGTACAGAGTTTCAGGGAGAGCATAAGGGAACAACTGACAGGAATGGGGGAAAGAAGTACAGTAGAAGAAGAATGGGTAGCTCTGAGGGATGAAGTAGTGAAGGCAGCAGAGGATCAAGTAGGTAAAAAGACGAGGGCTAGTAGAACCCCTTGGGTCACAGAAGAAATGTTGAACTTAACTGACGAAAGGAGAATATAAAAAAATGCAGTAAATGAAGCAGACAAAAAGGAATACAGACGTCTCAAAAATGAGATCGACAGGAAGTGCAAAATGGCCAGAGGACAAATGTAAGAATGTAGAGGCTTATCTCACTAGAGGTAAGGTAGATATTGCCTACAGGAAAATTAAAGAGACCTTTGGAGAAAAGAGAACCACTTGTATGAATATCAAGAGCTCAGATGGAAACTCAGTTCTAAGCAAAGAAGGGAAAGCAGAAAGGTGGAAGGAGTATATAGAGGGTCTATAGAAGGGCGATGTACTTGGGGACAACATTATGGAAATGGAAGATGATGTAGATGAAGATGAAATGGGAGATACGATACTGCGCGAAGAGTTTGACAGAGCACTGAAAGACCTGAGTCGAAACAAGGCCCCGAGAGTAGACAACATTCCATTAGAACTACTGATGGCCTTGGGAGAGCCAGTCCTGACAAAACTCTACCATCTGGTGAGCAAGATGTATGAGACCGGTGAAATACCCTCAGACTTCGAGAAGAAAACAATAATTCCAACCCCAAAGAAAGCAGGTGTTGACAGATGTGAAAATTACCGAACTATCAGTTTAATAAGTCACAGCTGCAAAATACTAACGCGAATTCTTTACAGACGAGTGGAGAAACTAGTAGAAGCCGACCTCGGGGAACATCAGTTTGGATTCCGTAGAAATACTGGAACACGTGAGGCAATACTGACCTTACGACTTACCTTAGAAGAAAGGTTAAGGAAAGGTAAACCTACGTTTCTAGCATTTGTAGACTTAGAGAAAGCCTCTGACAATGTTGACTGGAATACTCTCTTTCAAATTCTAAAGGTGGCAGGGGTAAAATACAGGGAGCGAAAGGCTATTTGTACAGAAACCAGATGGCAGTTATAAGAGTCGAGGGGCATGAAACGGAAGCTGTGGTTGGAAAGGGAGTGAGACAGGGTTGTAGCCTCTCCCCGATGTTATTCAATCTCTATATTGAGCAAGCAGTAAAGGAAACAAAAGAAAAATTCGGAGTAGGTATTAAAATCCATGGAGAAGAAATAAAAACTTTGAGGTTTGCCGATGACATTGTAATTCTATCAGAGACAGCAAAGTACTTGGAAGAGCAGTTGAACGGAATGGACAGTGTCTTGAAAGGAGGACATAAGATGAACATCAACAAAAGAAAAACGAGAGTAATTGAATGTAGTCGAATTAAGTCGGGTGGTGCTGAGGGAATTAGATTAGGAAATGAGGCACTTAAAGTAGTAAAGGAGTTTTGTTATTTGGGGAGCAAAATAACTGATGATATAAAATGTAGACTGGCAATGACAAGGAAAGCGTTTCTGAAGAAGAGAAATTTGTTAACGTCGAGTATAGATTTAAGTGTCAGGAAGTCGTTTCTGAAAGTATTTGTATGGAGTGTAGCCATGTATGGAAGTGAATCGTGGACGATAAATAGTTTGGACAAGAAGAGAATAGAAGCTTTCGAAATGTGGTACTACAGAAGAATGCTGAAGATTAGATGGGTAGACCACATAACTAATGATGAAGTATTGAATAGAATTGGGGAGGAGTATGTGGCACAACTTGACAAAAAGAAGGGACCGGTTAGTAGGACATGTTCTGAGGCATCAAGTGATCACAAATGTAGCATTGGAGGGCAGCGTGGAGGGAAAAAATCATAGAGGGAGACCAAGAGATGAATACACTAAGCAGATTCAGAAGGATGTGGGTTGCAGTAAGTACTGGGAGATGAAGAAGCTTGCACAGGATAGGGTGGCATGGAGAGCTGCATCATACCAGTCTCAGGACTGAACACAACCACAACAACAACAACTATAAAACATAGATTATTGCCTTAATGGCGGCTGCCAACAATTTCTTCTCAATCCGACATAGAACATCTCTCTTCCAATGTCCAACACGGAGTAATTATGTCTTCGCCGTAGCTTAATACAGTCTGTATATCTTTGTTATCGAGTTCCCACAGAGATGCTTAAATTCCACAGAGTATTTATCTCCGGCGCAGGTATTTTACATTTATCGTTGTATTAATAGTCCTTCGCATTTTGTTTATGGGTTTACGCATCACGAAACGCTACAGCGCGCGTCAGGTCAAAGAAGACGCGCCGTTTAAACTTTCCCTAATGGCAGCTGCCATTTTGAACAGTTTATCAATTCTTCTGCAAGAGACGACATCCGAGGTCTGATGATGGGCCCCTACCATGGCAACTGCGTCCATAGAACCTGGACTTGAAGGCTCTGTATGGACGATTACAGATAGGCACACTTAAACTTGTTACGTTATTACACTACTGGCCATTAAAATTGCTACACCAAGAAGAAATGCAGATGATAAACGGGTATTCATTGGACAAATATATTGTACTAGAACTGCCATATGATTACATTTTCACGCAATTTGGGAGCATAGATCCTCAGAAATCAGTACCCAGAACAACCACCTCTGTCCGTAATAACGGCCTTGATGCGCCTGGGCATTGAGTCAAACAGAGCTTGGAAGGTGTGTACGGGTACAGCTGCCCATGCAGCTTCAACACGATACCACAGTTCATCAAGAGTAGTGACTGGCGTATTGTGACGAGCCAGTTGCTCGGCCACCATTGACCAGACGTTTTCATTTGGTGAGAGATCTGGAGAATGTGCTGGCCAGGGCAGCAGTCGAACATTTTCTGTATCCAGAAAGGCCCGTACAGGCCTGCAACATGCGGTCGTGCATTATCGTGCTGAAATGTAGGGTTTCGCAGAGATCGAATGAAGGGTAGAGTGACGGGTCGTAACGCATCTGAAATGTAGCGTCCAATGTTCAAAGTGCCGTCAATGCGAACAAGAGGTGACCGAGACGTGCAACCAATGGCACCCCATACCATCACGCCGGGTGATACGCCAATATGGCGATGACGAATACACGCTTCCAATGTGCGTTCAGCGCGATGTCGCCAAACACGGATGCGACCATCATG
The DNA here is from genome assembly GCF_023864345.2 of Schistocerca serialis cubense. Lineage (NCBI taxonomy): Eukaryota > Metazoa > Arthropoda > Insecta > Orthoptera > Acrididae > Schistocerca > Schistocerca serialis. Next base: position 184,220,225 of record NC_064646.1, on the reverse strand, counting down.
ATGCTGTAAACAGAAACTGGATTCATCCGAAAAAATGACGTTTTGCCATTCGTGCATCCAGGTTCGTCGTTGAGTACACCATCGCAGGCGCTCCTGTCTGTGATGCAGCGTCAAGGGTAACCGCAGCCATGGTCTCCGAGCTGATAGTCCATGCTGCTGCCAACGTCGTCGTACTGTTCGTGCAGATGGTTATTGTCTTTCAAACGTCCCCATCTGTTGAGTCATGGATCGAGACGTGGGTGCACGATCCGTTACAGCCATGCGGATAAGATGCCTGTCATCTCGACTGCTAGTGATACGAGGCCGTTGGAATCCAGCACGGCGTTCCGTATTATCCTCCTGAATCCACCGATTCCACGTTCTGCTAACAGTCATTGGATCTCGACCGACGTGAGCAGCGATACGATAAACCGCAATCGCGATAGGCTACAATCCGACCTTTATCAAAGTCGGAAACGTGATGGTACGCGTTTCTCCTCCTTACACCAGGCACCACAACAACGTTTCACCAGGCAACGCTGGTCAACTGCTGTTTGTGTGTGAGAAATCGGTTGGAAACGTTCCTCATGTCAGCACGTTGTGGGTGTCGCCACCGGCGCCAACCGTGTGTGAATGCTCTGAAAAGCTTATCTGCATATCGCAGCATGTTCTTCCTGTCGTTTAAATTTCGCGTCTGTGCACGTCATCTTCGTGGTGTAGCAATTTTAATGGGCAGTAGTGTATTTATTTTCTTCAATACCATAAAACATAGTTTACTGCCTTAATGGCGGCTTCCAACAATCTCCTGTCAATCCGACATAGAATATTTCACTTCCAATGTCCAACATAGAATAATTATCTCTTTGCCGTGCCTTAATACAGTCTGTATATCTTTGTTATCGAGTTCAATCGGAGATGCTTAAATTCCTCAGAGTATTTATCTCTTGCGCAGGTATTTTACATTTATCGTCGTATTAATAGTCCTTACTTATTGGATCGTGCATTCTAAAACGATCGATCGCGCGTTTAGGGCCGAAGAAGATGCGCTATTTATCAAAGGCCTATGCTGTTTTGAATTATTCATATATTCTTGAGTTAAATACGGCAGCCGAGGTGTGGTGAAAGATCTCGTTCCTCTGTAAGTACAGAATTTTTATTACAAGGTTTCTGTAATGATATAGCTGTTGTAATTCGCCTCATCCTTAGTTTCCGGCCTCGCGGGACCGCTCATGCTCTCGTCACTGCACATGGCGTGTTGGGAGGGTTCGTTGCACGATGTATTGGTGTTTTTGTGGGCTCGTTTTGACTGGCTAGTAGGTGGGGTTTTCAGCTTAGCAAGTTCCAGGTGATTAAAAAGTCAGTATAAATTTGAAAACTTAATAAACCACGCAATAATGTAGATAGAGAGGTAGAAATTGACACACATACTTGGAATGACATGAGGTTTTATTGGAACAAAAAAAAAAAAAAAAAAAAAAAAAAACAACCAAAGTTCACAATATGTCCGACAGATGGCGCTGGACAGCAAAACGTCAGTGGCTGCGCATGACAATCGTGTATAAAAGGAGGTGTAATGAGAGAGAATCAGATGCACCAGCAGTCGCAGCATGTTGACGTTACCTGAAAAGGCGCTCTTAGTGAAGCTGTATTATCAAAATGGGGAATGTGTTAGTTCACGATCCTGTCGCCGTAGGAAGGGAATTCGAAAGGGTAAAGGTTCGTTGACAAATGCAGCTGTGGCGAGAATGATTTCGAATTTCGAAGCCACGTGTTGTTTAGACGATAGACCCCGTAGTGGCCGACCGAGCACATGGCGCAAAGCTGGTGAGGCAGTTCAGGAAGAAATGGAGACTGTAGCGGGTTCGTCTATGCACGGGGAAGTCAGCGCTCGTGCAGTCCCACGTCGCACTGGCATTCCATGCACTACTGATTGGTTGGCACTGAGGCGTACCCTCCGATGCTATCCGTACAAAATCCATCGGCATCATGAACTGTTACCTGGCGATTTAGTAAAGCGGAGGGCATTTGCTGTGTGGGCGTTTCAAAAGATGGCGGAAGATGACGATTGGTTGAGTAACGTGATGTGGACCGACGAAGCTCATTTCACGCTCCGAGGGTCTGTCAACGCCCACAACTGCAGAATTTAGGCTACCGAAACTCCTAGAACTGTCGCGGAAACTCCATTACACGACGAGAAAGTCACGGTATGGGTGTGATTTACCACATCTACCGTTATCGGGCCTTTTTTTCTTCGAGGAAATGCGTGATTCTGGTTTTGTAACTGCTACCGTGACGGGTGAGAGGTACGACGATATGTTACAGAATCGCATCATCCCCAGCCTGGCTGATAAACACTTCCTGGAACGTACGATGTTTATGCAGGATGGCGCTCCACTCCATATTGCTAGCCGCGTGAAAGATGTCTTGGGCGCGTTGTTTGGTGATGATCGTGTGCTCATCCGCCACTTCCATCATGCTTGGCCTCCCAGGTCCCCAGACTTCAGTTCGTGCGATTATTGGCTTTGGGGTTACCTGAAGTCGCCGGTGTATCGTGATCGACCGACATCTCTAGGGATGCTGAAGCCTCACCATAACTCCGGACATGCTTTACAGTGCTGTTCACAACATTATTCCTCCACTACAGCTATTGTTGAGGAATGATGGTGAACATATTGAGCATTTCCTGTAAAGAACATCATCTTTGCTTTGTCTTACTTTGTTATGCTAATTATTGCTATTCTGATCAGATGAAGCGCCATCTGTCGGACATTTTTTGAACGTTTGTATTTTTTTGGTTCTAATAAAACCCCATGTTAGTCCAAGCATGTGTGTCAATTTGTATCTCTGTATCTACATTATTCCGTGGTTTATTCAGTTTCCTAATTTATACTGACTTTTTGATCACCCGGTATATTACGAAAGTGACAGTGTCTCCAAAGAGTCCTCTACACTGTCGTCGAACACAACCTCTCCTCCATGCGGGACTCACCAGCGACACCCGGCCGCTCGCTCCCGCCCACCAGTACATCACGGCTGGTAGACGTCCGGTGCTCGCGGGCCGCCCGGCGACACCTGGAATCCGAGCCGCACGGCTGCCCCGCGCTGCGGTCCGCCCCCGCGGCGCCAGCAGTAATTGCGCGGATCTGCCTCCCGGACCGCCTCCTCGGCGCGTATCGTTAATCACGGCGCGCTGCTTAAAGAGCACGTGCGCACCGGCATAAATCAGCTCTAATGCCGCCAGAGTGCGCGCGGGGCGCCCATTACGGCGGGCGATACGTCACTATTAAGTGAAACTGCGCTCTGTCGAGGCGAGGCACCCGTAATCTCGTGACGGGACATGTGTGCTGTGCTGTCACACCGAGAAAGGCCAGCGCGAGTTTTTATCGCCTCAGATATTAGCTGCTCACTACAAACTTTTTATTTTTCTAGCCTCGAAAACGTACTCCTGACATCTGATGCAGCTGGTTGTTAGTATCGACAACTGTAATTACGTCAGTCAACGAACACAAGACGGATGTAATATGGACGCAGAGTATGAAGTGGTGAACTCGTAATATTCAAGCGAAGTTTTAGTGTTGTAATGCTACCTGGCACTTGCCGGTCTCACAATTACTCACGTAACAAAAAAAAAAAAAATTAAGGTTCACTCGCTTAAATTCATGTTACCTGTGAAATGATCTAATGTTAGGTACTTTGCCGTTTGGCAGTGCCAGAGATCGCGTTATTTCATGCTTTTTAAGTCTGTGTAGCTAGATGGGAAGAAGAACAATCGCAATTCAAACAAATACTTCGCTGGATTACTATCACGTCTGTACTTCAGGTCTAATCCTGACAAAAGGATAACGTAGTATGTCTCTCCAATACTGCACTGACAGAGAAAAATGACACTTGAGTCTAAGACAAAAGACACCGAGATTAATGAGAGTCCCCTGGACATTACAAAAGCAGTGACGTCGTTGTCAGCACGGTGACTGATCATCAAGGGCGACAAAGCACGCGTTGTAACGTGCTCCCGTGCTGGCCACAAGGATGGTAAGGAGTGCCTGTCGTAGGGCGTTACAGTCCCCAACCACCTCGATTTACAACTGTTGAATGATGGTTGGAGCTTTTGGACGTACTGCAGTACGTCTCCCCAACACGTCCCACATCTGCTCAATGGGATTCAACCCGCGGGAACGAGCAGGCCAGTCCATTCGCCGATTTTCTACTCGCACCAAGAGCTCCTCAAACTGCGCGGTTTGATGCAGTCGCGCATCCATAAGAAAAAACAGGTAAGTGTGAGTAGGACTAGCATCGACGGCTTCGTAGAAAGCTAATTATTTATATAAACAGTTCATCCATCCGTGAAATGAGAATTTCGACGATTTATTCCTGTCATCCATATCGATAATGGCAAGATATATATCTGCCTACTCCTCAGAAAAAGGGACCGTAACAGACGGACAGGACTTTTTCCTTTGCTTGGATTGTGAAACCTTATATCTTGCCAAATTTCATGATTCTAAATCTACAGGCAGTACCCATTAGGCTTTGATGAGTGAGTTTTCCAGTATCAAAATATGTGACACGAAAAGTCGTCTCTTTTGATTACATTGACTTAAGGTCTTTACACCCCCAAGGCACTAAAGATCAATAACGTTGATCGGTGAGTGTACCTTGTTCAAAGTTTTGGAGGTCAGCTTCCCAACACCCCTCCAAAACGATCATTTCAGAAAATAATGGACGTACCTTTATATGGCGAGATGTATCATTTCTATTCGTCCCCCTGTGTGTGTTCTTCAGTTACCTTCTGTGCTACGCTTAGCAGTTCTTTCTATGGATGGTCCAAATTTCATCGAGCTATGTTCTTTGGCAGTGACACATTATACAAAAGTTTCTTTCTTCAATAAGTTTCGCACGCCACTGTAGTTTTGACTTAGGACACTAACTCGTGGACTGTTAAGGTGAACGTCATTCAAAAACTAAAGGTTGCTCAACCATCATTCAAGAGGTGTATGATAAAAATTATTAGGAGAGTTTCGGTCAATAATGAAAATTAAGTAGGAGTAGGTGGGACATGTTGCCAGGAGACTGGATGATAGGTGGACCACAGAAGTTCTTTTTTGAATTCCAAGTTGTATAAAAGTCCAGGTAGACAATGTAACAGAGAATGGATGGACGATGTTACAAGGGCTATTCGGAATGTAAGTAACGATCTGTACTGAAATGGAAATCACAGTGAGAATCCAATTAAGCTTTGCACCGACTTGTTGGACAGTAGTATGCCCGTATATCGCTGTTCTCAGAACCTAAAAGCCGCGCGGGATTAGCCGAGCGGTCTAGGGCGCTACAGTCATGGACTGTGCGACTGGTCCCAGTGGAGGTTCGAGTCCTCCCTCGGGCGTGGGTGTGTGTGTTTGTCCTTAGGATTATTTAGGTTAAGTAGTGTGTAAGCTTAGGGACTGATGACCTTAGCAGTTAAGTCCCATAAGATTTCACACACATTTGAAAATTTTTTTCAGAATCTAAAGACGCCGAGAAAATAGTGCCTCCCGCCAGGAATGGGTGCCTGCCGATAGATATAGCCTGATGTCATGCAACCCCACATAACGTAAATGTCATGCAGTTCCTTCTTCGTGACAATTCTTGGCCGCACACTGCAGGGGCAATGAGGACACTTCTGCAGCGTTTCCTATGGGCAGTGTTTGAACCCACCACTCAGCCCAGACCTGACTCCCTCTGATTTTCATCTCTGCTTACATGAATCTCTGACTATGACGACAACATTCTGGCCCAGCAACGAGCTGCAGTCTATCGTAGAAAACTTTTGGAAAGCCCAGGAGATTGCATTCTTTGATGAGAATATTGGAAAGTTCGTACAACAGATGTCTACGTCAGAGCGATGACTATGTGGAGAAGTAGCTGGAAGGTGTAGCTAATTGCTGCAAACAAAACAGATTTGATTTTCACTGTGGTATCCATTTTGCAACCGATCGTTCCTTACTTTCCGAACAGTTCTCATTGAAAATAAATGCTAGCAAAATACGTCAGCCTACAGTAGAAGACCAGAACGAAATTTACACTCTATGGACGCCGACGTTCCACCTGACGAAGCCAACGGGGATTGTCAACTGACCAGTAGTACATATTTCGGCGGTTTACCTGGCCGTGATTGGTAAATGCGGCTTCATCACTAAACAAAGTGTATGATACAACTAGAGTATTCTGTCTCCTTCCCCACGTACAGAAGTTAACACGTTTCTCATAATCGTTTCCATCCAGCTCTTTATGGAGAAAAATATTATAGGGTTGGAACCTATGTCGATGGAGAATGTGTAGGACGCTTGCCTGAATCGTGTCACTTCCTCATGCGATTGCGCGGGATCTCACATGTGGATAAACTGCAACTGCCACAAAAAATGGTTCAAATGGCTCTGAGCACTATGAGACTTAACATCTGAGGTATCAGTCCCCTAGAACTTAGAACTACTTAAACCTAACTAACCTAGGGACATCACACACATCCATACCCGAGGCAGGATTCGAACCTGCGACCGTAGGAGTCGCGCGGTTCCAGACTGAAGCGTCTGGAACCCCTCGGCCACACCCAACTGCCACAAGAAGATTAATTTTCCCCTCTTCTGTCTTCACTCGTTTCCTTCCGTTACGTTGTCCAAGGGTTGCACTACCACTTTCACGTAACAGGTTGAAGAGGTTGATAAATAATTTCCGTGTGGTTAAAGCGTACTGGGATATCTTGCCGCATACACCATACAAGAACGAACTACATTCTTTCTACTCTCTCCATACACCATGAGCTTGTCGGCTTTTTCTGCATTGGTAAATCCCATCATCCACTCACGACCTACTTCTTGTAATGTCCCACCGTAACTGACTAGCAAGTCGCAACGCACACAAGGAACTCACAAGCACACAGTAAGCAAACATAAGAACATCGTACCTAGCAATCATGCAGGTTGAATGGCACAAACTAGTGTCAATTTGGATACTTTTCAAAATACCGGGTGATCAAAATGTCAGTATAAATTTGAAAACTTAATAAACTACGGAATAATGTAGATAGAGAGGCAAAAATTGACACAAATGCTTGGAATGACATGGGGTTTTATTAGAACAAAAAAAAGTATTGCTAGACACGTGAAAGATCTCTTGCGCGCGTCGTTTGGTGATGATCGTGTGCTCAGCCGCCACTTTCGTCATGCTTGGCCTCCCAGGTCCGCAGACCTCAGTCCGTGTGATTATTGGCTTTGGGGTTACCTGAAATCGCAAGTGTATCGTGATCGACCGGTATCTCTAGGGATGCTGAAAGACAGCATCCGATGCCAATGCCTCACCATAACTCCGGACATGCTTTACAGTGCTGTTCACAACATTATTCCTCCACTACAGCTATTGTTAAGGAATGATGGTGGACATATTGAGCATTTCCTGTAAAGAACATCATATTTGCTTTGTCTTACTTTGTTATGTTAATTATTGCTATTCTGATCAGATGAAGCGCCATCAGTCGGAAATTTTTTGAACTTTTGTATTTATTTTGTTCTAATAAAATCCCATGTCATTCCAAGTATGTGTGTCAATTTGTACATCTCTGTCTAAATTATTCCTTGATTTATTCAGTTTTCAAATTTATACTGACTATTTGATCACCCGGTACGTTACCTCGTAAACGAGTCGCACTATAATCCTGCAAAAAACACCACTGACATTTTAATTTACCCTACTTTTAGTTTGTCAAACTCAATAGCAATTGTTCCATTTTAAGAAGTCTATGTTCGCACAAAAACATTATTACAATCTTTTTATAGGCGAACAATGCGAGCCCCTAACTGCCAATCCATTCTGTGAAAACCGCTGTTTCCACAATTTTTGAGGTGCAAATTTTAGGTGATTCATCCTGTGTGTCAACGTTGTCCTTTACGAACCTGAAAGTAAGTAGACACGTAAATTATGAAACTTCCGCTTGTAATGTCACCAAGATTCCACTGCAATCACGAAACAGAAACTGGTAAACTTAACACCATTACATATTCTCGTAATTCTTCACAGCGATGCGCCATTTAAATTCCCTAACTAGCATTGGAAATCATGTATCAGCAACAATCCACTGTCTTCAGTGTAATGCTCAATAACCTTGGTGCATGTATCTTTTCAACATGACATACAGAAGGACTTTAAGTGAAACTGGACATTTAATATTTCAGTACTGAAGTTGTAGTCGGTGTCAACAGGGTATTCCTTATCATCCGCGTCATCTTAGCTGCGCCGCCAGCTGTCTGCTGCTGGTGGCCGTCTCCTCATTCCAGCGAGCACACAAGTAACGTCGGCTCTTTTTGTTAAAACAGCATTTCTGTAACAATTGTTCACACTGATTAGCACATGGAATCTCCCCCATACCGTTCGGTCATTTTTCCATCAGCAGTAATTTTTATTCATAACAAATCGGGGCGTTAGGCCACGTGGTTAAATCACAAACGAAAAATCGGAACGGCCGCACTATAAGAGGCTCGTCACAATCTTTATAAATTGAAATAATATTTCAACAGAGGAACAAAAAATACTAACTCCGCCGCTAAAAGGGAGAGGGATACCTTTCAATGAAGATGTTATTCGGGCCGGCCACAGTGGCGCTCCCGTCCGGCACCGCGCGACTGCTACGGTCGCAGGTTCGAATCCTGCCTCGGGCATGGATGTGTGTGATGTCCTTAGTTCAGTTAGGTTTAAGTAGTTCTAAGTTCTAGGGGACTGATCACCTCAGAAGTTAAGGCCCATAGTGCTCAGAACCATTTGAACCAATGTTATTCGGCAGGAAGTAACTGACAGCAACAGCTGCAGTACGTGACAATATTGCTAATTGTGAGAGCTATTTCTTTTTCTTCTTTCTTTTCTTCTGATTCATTTACTCTGTATGCATAGGCCTATCTTTGACGGCTTACAGCATTTGTGACTGCTTTTTGCCTTATTAATTTTGCAACCTGAATCTCATTTAATTGAGTATGCAAAAGTGTCAATGCATGTTTGAACTTCTCTGTAATGCTTTTGCGAAATGCAGCACTGTTGTAAGAACTATGATGCGAGACTTGCCTCGATAACTGTCGGTCGAACAGTGACAATGAATGGTTTACAGAATCTTTGCGTATGCGCTTGCTTGTGTTGCGTAATCGTGCTAGACAGAAGCACACGAAAAGTTATGACAGCTTTACTATTTTTAGGTCACGTTATAAATTTCGACATCTATGTTATGTAGCAAAATGTCAGACTGCCAAGTTTCATTGAGTACTATAAACAGAAGTCACAATGCTTACGCAAAGGGACAGTGATTGTGGTAGTTAGAACCGAACTTTTTTGCACGTAACTGAGTTGCACGAACTAATATACTTTGAACTTACTACCTTGCAAGTAACTTAATAAGCTGCTACGCGCAATAAACATTAACTGTCACTGTGGATAGTTTTAAATTGTTTGTTACGTGTAGTACTGTTTTCGCTAGAACTGTGATTTCGCGACAGTAATTGCCAGAAAAGCGGATGGACTGTAACTTCGCGAACTCTATACTACTTTAAAACTGCGTGCGGGGCGTTAGTAATAGAAATGTGTGTGTTGGAACGTTGTAACCGCACATTCACGAAACTGGATCTGCGTCCTTTCAGCCGGCAACTAAAGGTATGCAATGGAAGACAATACTACCGCCATGAGAATCAGTTACTAAGCAAGCTGCAATTTCACTACTTATGGAGACACTTCAATTACGCTGCCAGCACCGACGAGACGCCGTTGTTACATTGCACAGACCGAGCAAAGATATGTAGCAATGCCAAACGCTCTCCATTTACAGACTTAAAGCATCTCACGTAGTTTCACTTTTAATTTCTTACTCTTTTGCGAAACTTTTACTCAAAATTTGCTTTCTTGAAAAATAAACACAGTTTCTCTAAAGTGTGTTCGCAGTTAGCGTTGAGTTCACCCTCAAAAGTAGTTATTACTAGTTACTCTCTCTGTGTAGCTGTTATTGCATGTGTTTTACGTATTTTTCTGGAGGGTTGCGTTTTTGTGAACGTTAACAGCGTTTTTGTCAGGTGCATTTAGTGTTTTGTTTTGCAATGTCCCAAACAACGTAAGTTGTGGTGTCCACCATTAAATTCTGAGCGCCGACCAATCACAGTTAGTCGGCTCGTCCGCTAATGGAGCAAGGTACACTATAAGTGGGAATTTTAAATCTGACAGCTGACAGCTACGTAAATTGTGTTTACAGTCAGTAAGAATTAGTTGCCTCTTACAGTTATAACCGGATTACAGCCATTTCCTAAATAATTTGCAAATTTATGTACGGGAGTTCTCGTGTTTTACGTTATCTTGTGTGAACTGTTTTCTTCATTTGTGGCTCGTTTCGTGTTAGGTCTAGATAACACATGTCATGGCCTAATTTCGTTACGCTACTGAGTCATTTACTTCACGAGTTCGACGCTCGCCGACAGTGCGCCACGAGTGTTGTCGGTATCGGTGGCCACGACTGCAGTGCTCGTTAATCCCTTTACGCTGATTGGCGGCGAGCGCGTTCACCCCCGTGCCATCTGCCCAGCGGTGGTTCACACCCCTGGGGACTTGGCCGTACCGTGCCGCGCCGGGCTGCCAGTAAGCCGACTCAAATCAGATTAAACTTTAAGTAAATACCAGCGCTCGGCGGTGGATCCCAGCAGACGAGGCCAGCAGAATGGCTCATGAGTTCCGCGATCGTGGAGGCTCCAGTTTTCTGTCTTCAGTAAGAGATACTCTTTCGGCAACGTGAACTCACTTTCTCTGTCATGTTCTCCACTTAGGTCTCTTCTCAGTAGAATGCGGGGTCAAAGTCGGTCAAAATTCTTTCATTCTCAACTGTTTCGGTCGCACAGGTTCGACTTTGTAACGGTTTACGATTTTTTTTTAATTTTTTACTTTTAGGCAGCTGATCATCTGATTTCACGCGACCGCGATGGACGTAGATCGCTCTTTGACAGCTTACTTTCATAACAAGGTACTGAAGACTCGTAAGAGTAGATACCCTGAATACCCAATACCCTGAAAGTCTCCTGCTGTCAGACGCATTTCTTTCATGAAGTGTGTTCATACACACACCAGTAGACACACATCTGTCTCAAAGAATCTGTTGTTACTTCTGTGTCTGCCAGCAAAGCTTATTTTTTGGATGAAGGCAACAAAAACTGGAGTACCAACACGCGAAATTAAAACTTGTGTCTGAACCAGTCGTATCTTTGTAACTAATGCAAACAGAAATATGTTATGCGGCATGAAGTGGACATATGTTATATCGAAGGTTTTATTCTTATTAGTCTATTGTGTAACCTTTCAAAATACTTAGCATTTCTGCTGAAACAGCTTGTAAGTTGAAAATTCTCAGTTTCTGCTGGTCTTAAGAAATGGCATAAAGAATAATTTACACTGAGGTGACAAAAGTCATTAGATAGAGATATGCATAAATACAGATGGCGGTAGTATCGCGTACGCAAAGTATAAAAGGGCAGCGCCTTGGCGGAGATGTCTGCTGTAGTCAGGTGATTCATATGAAAAGGTTTCCGCCCTGATTATGGTCGCACGATGGGAATTAAAACATTTTCAACTTGGAGTGGTAGTTAGAACTAGACGCGCGGAACATTCCATTTCGGAAATCGTTAGGAAATTCGATATTCTGAGATACACAGTGTCAAGACTGTGGCGAGAATACCAAATTTCAGGCATTACCTCTCACCACGGGCAACGCAGTGCCCGACGGCCTTCACTTAACGACCGAGAGCAGCGGCGTTTCCATAGTGTTGTCAGTGGTAAGAATGGGAAATTTATGCTCAACGTCGTTACTGATTGAAGCCAAATTTGGCGTTTACAAGGATTAGCCATAATCCATTTCTACGAAATTACGTCTGCAGTCGTCTTAAGTGATTTATGCAAATGGTGTAAAATCTCAAGCAGCGCGCTCAGATGGGGCGGGGGGATATACTCCACTCCTCCCGGAGTCAACCTTTATAAGAGTGTGTGTTGTCAATTACATATAATATCATATTCAATTCACCTCATACGCTGTCCTCAATATCCTCTCAAAAATGCGTCGTTATGATTCTGGAGGTACCAATTAAGCGTCAAGGGTGCATAGTTTACAAGTGTTGAATACGAGAGTATATTCAAATTAAATATATATTTAGTACCGGATAGTTTATTTTGCAGAAGGTGAACGAAAAGTTTACAAACACTTTATTAGGGACGGCATCAGTCACTGTTCTTTGTTGTCTTGCTGAAATTATTTTAATTGCAATAATATTTCCAACATGTTTCGGGGTTTGACCTCATCGTCAGGCAAAAATAGTAATTCAAAATCATTTAACGTGAATACACAGAGACCTTGATGCAATTATAATGTCGTCATGTGTCGCGGACCTCCTGTTTGAGGCGAGAAGTATGACACTTCCGAGAGAGCATTTACGAAGTAAGCTACTACATTAGTATTTATGAGCGTCTAGCGTTTTTGTATTGCCAGTTTTATTTTTGATGAAATGCTACCTCATAATATGCTGCAATATTGAAATAATTGAAGCTAGGTATCAAAGAATTTGGTAGTGGTCTGCGAAGATTTGTTTATAAGGTTTAACCACTTAAAGGAGTTCTCACAGAGAAGTACCCCTAATGAAGCTTACTTTTAATGAAAAATGTTGTTAAATGTAAAGTATTTGTGTCTCAACAGAGACTGCAGTAAATACTCAACAATATCGTGATTCGCCAGTTTTAAAATTTATTCACCAGCCTACGCTTCTAGACTGTAGATTTTAGTGTGTTGTAGAGTGGCTGGTTCATCCTTTTTATTCCAGCGACCAGTCAGCTGCAGTTACGTGTCGTATTATTTTATTTATTTTTACTGAATTTCTCTATTTGTTGCAGGTTTTAAAACTGACTAAATACTTGATTTTCGTATTCCTCTCTCTCTCTCTCTCTCTCTCTCTCTCTCTCTCTCTCTCTCTCTGTGTATGTGTGTGTGTGTGTGTGTATGTGTGTGTGTGTATGTGTGTGTGTGTGTATGTGTGTGTGTTCATTTCGAACGATTGCGTAGTAGCGTTTAAACAACACAGATTATACACTGAACAAATTTTGAACTTGAAATACACATTAAAACTTTGAGCCACACGAAATCTCCCAACCATCTGCCGATTCCTCGACTTCAAGTAAGCCTACGACTCCATTGATCGACAATCCCTCTTTAATATACTCGAAGAAAGCAATCTTGACCCGAAGACAGGACGACTCACCCAACAAACCCTAACCGACGCAACTTCCACAGCCAAGTTCAGTGGAGAAATCTCCCCACCTTTCTTCGTCCGACAGGGTGACGGACTCTCCCCACTACTCTTCAACATCGTTCTCGATAAGGTCATCAATTAATGGGAAAAAAAACAAAACAGCTGGAGACCCATCATGCTAGGAAAGAAACGGGATAACTTCAATGTCAGATGTTTAGCCTCCGCTGACGATTCCGCGATCCTCTCGGAGGATGAACAAACAGCAATTCGCCAGATCGAAGTACTCAAAGAATGTGCCGAAAAAGTCGGACTCCAAATCTCCTTCATAAAAACTGAATGCATGGCCAAAGAACACGTCTAAACAGAAAATTTGATCACAGAATACAGCATAATGAACAGAGCCAATCACTTTAAATACTTGAGTGAAATCATCGAACACACAGGAACAAAAAGATTAGTCCAAAAACACGTGAAGTCACAATGCGAAAAGCAAACTGGAAAATTGCCAACATCTACAAAAAAAGGTGCATGAATATCAAAACCAAATTTCGACACTATGCGACTGTCATCAAACCCGAAACACTGTATTGCGGCGAGACCCTAAACCTCAATTACAAAGGGGTCTCGACAACACCAAAAAAGCTGAAAGGAAAATCATTCGCAAAATCCTGGGTCCAAAGATCACAGACGAAGGATATCGACTACATTCAAACACGACAACAGAAAAATACTTCAACACTGAAACAGACTCCCGCAAACGACTACTCAGTAGTCTATGGCTACATCGTGAAACTGGATGACAACAGATTAACACAGAAACTGAAACCGACAACAGCCTGGATCAAACAAATTCAAACTGATCTCAAAAATGCCAACATCTCATCCACAGACATCGCAGATCGAAATACTTCAGACAGAAGATCCACTGCTGAGAGGTTGCACCAGAAGAAAAACCCAAAAGATCTACGGGAAAATGGACAGAAGAACGTCGAGCTAAACATAGCGAGAGGATGAGACAATTCTGGAAGGACAACAAAAATAGCAACCACAGATCGTAGTTCGCTTTGTGTGAGGTACTCGGTAACAGCGTTTCACCTTCACATATTACATACATACTTATATATTGTGCATATTATTGTAAAACTGATTTTTTGTTATGAAACCACGTAACAGCAGAACTTTCAAACTGAATGCTGTTTTTGTTATTATCTGTTTCAAATCAAAATTACTCTTATCATCCACAATAACGAACACAAAAAAAAAATGAAAAGAAAGAAAGAATCAATCAAATTTGTTAAGTCGTTCTCAATTGATGATATTTCAAACATATGGCTTTTCCTTGGCTTTTTCAAAAATTTTCTTTGGTGCGAACCTCGTCTTGACAAAAACGAATACAACGAAAGAAAAATCAACCAGATCGGTCAATCAGTTCTCATTTGATGATCTTCCATACATGCGGCTACTGGCTTTTATTAATAAAAATTTAATAAAAATGTCAGTGGATCAGAATGATTTCATTATGCAGCAATAAAAATTTTGATCATTTACCCAGTAACATAAAATGTCTGACAGTTACCGAAGCAAGTTTTAATTATAATTTCAAATCATTTTTCCTGGACAACTCCTTCAATTCCTTTCATGAATTACTACTTAAGTCCAGTAGCCGTAAAAATGAAAAGGTAGTGCTGTTGCATGAGTAGGACCAAAAATAATGATGTGTTCATCAATGTCAACACTAATCACGTGTAGGTACATATAAACTGACTCGTTCCACAGCGTTTCGACAAAAGAATAGTTTAGATGATTTATGGAACATGCAACTAACTAACTAGTACTCGAGAAAGTCCTATAAAACCGAAATTGGTAATTCGCACGTGTTAATTAAGTAACATTCTCCTGTTATTATTCTGCCACTTTCGTCCTCATTCGTCTCATAAAACTTTATTATGGGCGCTAAAGAGCTAGCTGTCGTGTACCCAAACTTACACTTTATCGTCATCTTAATAGGTTAATCTTAATAAGAACATGTAAAACATTAGCAGCTTGCTGTTTCTCCACTTGGGTTCGAACTTTATGCCTCCATGGAGTAACATCTCTGTATCGAGCAGAGATGTTTACAGATTCTCCTTCCAGCCTGCCTGCCCCAGTCTCCGCCGAAACCAGTAATCAGCTCAACTTTTCGCGGCCATGTTTTCAGAAGCACAGTAGGTAAGGCACGCCAGCTCGGTTACCACAGTCCTGGCAAGCTTCATGGGACCGGTTCAGCCTGCTGCACTTGACAATTGGTTACACTATCAGTCCACCGTGACTAGCCAGCTGTATGCTTGCGTAGGTAGTTTCACTACAGCTCGTTTATCACAACCGTGCGACCAGCAAAATGAACAAACCAAACTTAAATGAGATTTAGGATAAATTGGGGAATATATCTACTGGTCACGAAACGGAGCCCAAGACCAGCAGCGGAGAAGTTTTGTTTTATGTGTCAGCTTCAATTAAATCTGTAGATGTCTGGCAATAGAAACTGCATAAAAAATTACTAAACTCTCATTCGGAAACTCGACTAAGTTAAGACATGTTTGTAAATTTGACCAGCAGTTTCCTCACTCCACAAATATTTTGAAAAATGGCGAACGCTTCGTGGCTGACAAGTTTGCGGAAATATATGCTAAGACCTTAGACCATTTAGCAGTGTATAGCTTTTCTAAGTTTAGTGCAAACATTGATTGAAATAGGAAAAAAATATGGCTCAGTGTAAATTAAAGGCCTCAATGTGGTGGTACGCAACGCAGTGCAAAGAAAGCTTCTTCTTTCAGGTATGTAGTTTTTAGATTAACATAAAATGAAAAACGAATTTCGTGTTTGCTAAAATGCGTTTGGAGAATTTTGAATGAACCGTGTTTCAACGAACCCGCTATAAACATCCTGGAAAAATTAATTAAAATTGATATGACTGGGATCGTAGTTGGCCGGAACACACTAAGCTTACAGAAACTAGACTTCAAAACCTGTACTTCAGTTGGCGTTGCAGTGTAATGCACATTTTCAGGTTCTTAATTGCAAAGGATCTCGACTTTCAGAGACGATTCTGCTTACTACAAAAATACAAATATTAGAGGTGACCTGATGATGGTGCAAACTGAGAATAGCCAATAAGCACTCGAAAGACTATGAAGTTAGCAGAGAAAACCATTCACTTCTAAATAAGTAAATGAGCCACAATACGTCAAAAAGGAGAAGAACAAATTTACAAATAAAATCCACCATTTTTAGGCTTACAATGACCCAAAATGAAAATTTCTTTGAGCCTCATTTTGTGATACTTCGGTAAAAAACGTCCTTTCATCAATTTCCGAATCCTACTCATAACCTTAAAATGAAAGAATTACGGTATAAGCTGCTGCGTAGCGTATCACAGCAGGAATACGCGCAGGCAAGACTCCGGTAGGCTATTTGGGTTGGATGCAGTTAGGCTTGGTTAACTGGCAAGCACGGACAGGCTAAAAGCGGAATGTGTACACCTCTGATATCGATCCCGTACTGAAAGTAATGCGAAGACTCCAGAAGGCCGCCGCGTCCCTCGCGTTGAGTTCCTCGCTGCAGAGTTGTGGGTGCGTGCGTGCGCCCAGCGGCGGCACACACAGTGTAGGTGGCCGCGGCAAGGCGGCGTCATTTGTCCCTGTGTGCGGACCCACTGTCAGTGTGTCTGAATAGGCAGCCGCTGTTTAGCCGACCGTTTGCCGCTAATGCGATTCGATTTCCATTGTGTCGTCGGCGGGCAGTTACGGATTCAGAGAGCGGCCGCTCTGTAGGGGTACGGATAGGGGTAGGGGGTGGCAGCAGACGGGGGTGGTGGCGTTAGGAGAGGGGGGAGGCGGGGGTGCCTCGCGCAATTACCGGCTGTGGGTCAACAAGGGGGTCACGCTGCCCGGCTCCAACCCTCGCGCGCCCACTCGACCGCGAAGGGTCCAAAACACCCCCGCAACCGCGCCAGGGGTGCGTCTGTCACAGGGGTGGTTGCGCGCCGGCGAACACGACCGCCGGCCTGGCGCCGTCTGTCCACTCCGGACGTTGCTCTGCGCTCTGTCTACAGTTCCGAGCTAGAGCCGACGCTTCACCGCAGATACCTATCCCGGCGACGAGCAAAGAAACTATGTGTGCAACGTTGTATCATCGGAATCGAAATGAGAGGCGTAGGCATGATGACAAAGGTAGCAAGTTCTGAGGCAAATATCGAAATGTTTTAGCTAGTCAATTATTGACACACCTGTTAAAAGTCTCACATTCAATGTGAACTATTTAGTTGTGTATGGAGGTTTATATCTGCTCATATTTCTTCTTCTTCTTCTGTGATTAGGGTTTCCCCTGTATATCTGCCTCATTTCTTGGATACACTTGATCAACTACTGTCCCATCTCTTGGATGGTCGTCCGGATAGCCATTTCCCCAGCGTTAGTCCATGTCTACAAATTTTTGCTAGCCTTGTGATGTCCATCCTTTCCACTCGATCGTTTCAATTTCTCTTTTTCTTGTTTCCGTCCATTAATTTTATATCTTGTATTCCACGCCATTCTTTATTAGGTCTTGGATCTTTCTCAGTACATTCACCTCCAGCCGGCCGTCGTCGCTGAGCGGTTCTAGCCGTCCCAGTCAGGAACCGCGCGACTGCTACGGTCGCAGGTTCGAATCCTGTCTCAGGCAGGGATGTGTGTGTGATGTCCTTAGGTTAGTTAGGTTTCAGTAATTCTAAGTTCTAGGGGACTGATGACCTCAGATGTTAAGTCCCATCATAGTGCTCAGAACCATCTGAACCATTTTTGAACGTTCACCTCCATTGCTTTTAACTTTTGTTTCATGTTTTTATTTTCTGTTCTAGCTTCTGCTGCATACGTCATAACAACACGCCAGTGTTTTATGTACTTTTATTTTCCCTCAGTTGTCATAAATTTGTGTCTCCATATACGCCGAATCGACAAACAAACTCGTATAGGCATGCGTAATCAAATACAGAAATGTATAAGCAGGAAGAATACTGCGCTGTGGTCGGCAACGCCTATATAACACGTGTCTGGCGCAGTTGTTAGACTGATTATTGCTAATACAATGGCACGTTATCAAGATTTAAGAGAGTTTGAACGTGGGGGACACAGTATCTCCGAGGTAGCGATGAAGTGGGGATTTTCCCGTACGACCATTTCACGAGTGTACCGTGAATATCAAGAACCGGTAAAGTATCAAATCTCCAACATCGCTGCTGCCAGAAAAAGATCCTGCAAGAACGGGGCCAACGACGACTGAAGACAATCGTCCATTGTGATGGAAGTGCAACCCTTCCGCAAAATTGCTGCACATTTCAATGCTGGGCCAGCAACAAGTGTCAGGGTGCGAACCATTCAACGAAACATCATCGATATGGGCTTTCGGAGCCGAAGGCCCACTCGCCACAAAGCTTTGCGCCTCCCTTGGACCATCAGCACCAAGAATGGACTGTAGATGATTGGAGATATGTTGCCTGGTCGAACGAGTCTCGTCTCAAATTGTATCAAACGGATGGACGTGTACGGGTATGGAGACAACGTCATGAATCCATGGACCCTGCGTGTCAGCTGGTGGAGGATCTGTAATGCCGTGGGACGTGTGGAGTTAGAGTGATACGTCTAGATACGACTCTGACAGGTGACACGTACGTAAGCATCCTGTCTGATCACCTGCATCAATTCATGTCCATTGTGCGTTCCGACGGACTTGGGCAATTCCAGCAGTATGATGCTACAACCCCCACGTCCAGAATTGCCACAAAGTGGCTACCAGACTCACCAGACATGAACATAACTGATCGTATCTGGGATGCATTGCAACGTGCTGTTCAGACATGATCTCTACCCCGTCTTACTGTTACAGATTTATGGACAGCCCTGCAGGACGTGTCAGTTCCCTCCAGCACTACTTCAGACATTATCCGAGTCCATGTGACGTCGTGTTGCGACCCTTCTGCGCGCTCGCGGAGGCCCTACACGATATTGGGCAGGTGTACTAGTTTCTCCGGCTCTTCAGTGTAGTATTTTGCAGGAATCCGACTACCCTTACTGCCTTTGTCACCTGATTTTTCACTTCAATTGTTAACTCTTTATGGCTGGTGACAACAATCACTAGATAATTGAAGCTCATCACTCGCTCAATTGACACACCATCTGCTCCTAATTTACGTCATACAGTTGTTGGGCTATTATCATACTCCTATATTTTTTAGATGGGATTTCCATCTTACACTACTCAGCCGTTTTATGAAATTGCGGGAGTAACATTTGCAATTTATCCTCATTTTTGGTATCAGCACGGCATCACGAGCATAACGTATAACATATATCTCTTTATTTCCCATTTTATAGGCCTGTGTTTTTCTCATTGCGTCAGTGATGTGGTCCATTATTGAGTTGAACAGGAATGAGCTAATTCCTTTATCTAGTACAATTTCATCTGTGACTCTGTTCTCGTTTTATTACCTGTGTATATATCTTCCATGATTTTCACCAAGTCCATTGGTACTCTCTTGTCGATTGAGGTCTGTGTTATATCCTCTCCTTTGTAATCCTATCAAAGGCTTTTCACAAGTCAACGAAGCGTAAGTGGGCTTGCTTATTAAATTCTCTGGATTTCTCCAAAGTCTGTCTAAAGCGAAAATAGGATCTATTATCCCCTTGTTTTTCCTGGATCCTTGTTGTTCTTCGGCTGCTTCTTTATCATTCTGCACTTTGTCTCTAATTACTGATGGTAACAGTTTCAAGGTGATGTCAGGCAAGGTAATCTGTCGTCAGAATTTAATCACTTGTACCAGCAGTACTTCTTTGTGTTTTATTCTTGCTTCCAATGGACAAGGCGCGCTGCCTGACAGCGAGCCCCATGATAGCGATCTCAGAATCTGGCACGGGTCCCCAGTTGGGACGAACATATTTTGTTAAACATATCGCACGAAAATATTTTACATTTGCTTGGCGCATTGGACAAAACGGACACTCTGAGATCTCGGTTTAAATGGTTAAGTGAACGGAGGTGGGGCAGCGGTCTCGCAAATGGAAATATTTGGGAAGAGATGTTGAAACCTCCCCTTTGAAAAATTAATGAATGACTGTGCTGATAAACCCCTACGTTATTTGCTTTTCAAACAGATAAGCAAAACTGAACGTACTCAGACATTCACTAAACTGACACACAATATTTTTAGCGCAACGCAACTTTCAGTAATCCCTACAAAAGAATGGCCCTGACTAACAATAACCTATACCTTTCATGAATTCTTACCTCTCAAAAATCTTCGTTACTCGAACTACTGCAATACAGCGAGCGCCAATACTGCCAGCTAAATAAAAGATTCTAACTACTGAAGGCACTAACTATATATATATGACATCCAGTCTTACAAATTTACTCTTTCTGATGGACACACGTCCAGATCGTCCGCTCTCAAAATTCTGCCATCTTTCTCCCCACATCCACCACTGCTGGCGGCTTACCTCCAACTGCGCAACGCTATGCGCTGTTCACATCCAGCTGCCCAACGCTACAATATTCCAACAATGCAAACCAGCCACAGACTGCACACAGCACAGTCGGTGATTTTCATACAGAGCGCTACGTGGCGTTGCCAACATAAAAACCTAAACAGCCTACTTACAATGTCTATTTCCTAGATTTATCTTGCAACCAAACAGACAGACAACCTTTGTGAGAACCAAGGGGGAGGCGAAAGATGGATGAGTAATAGGGGGTGGCGGATTGAATCTGTTTTTGATTTGTTCCTGGAACTATACGTCAATGATTCCACAGTGCATGACGGAGTATCTGTGTACTGGTGTTGGGAACAAATATGGAAACATGAAAAAAAAGGACATTCCCATTCCTTGTACGGCGAAGGAAAATAGTTGGCATTCAAAACAGCTTCCAGGCGTCTCCGAATGTATAAATACAGGCGCTGTACGGTTTCCAAGGGAATCTTATACCATTGTTTATCCAAAATAGTGGCAAATTCAGGTAAGGTGGACAGCGATCACGCACATTTCTCCCGACAGCAGACCACAAAGGCTCAATAATATTGAGATCTTATGATTGTTGTGGCCAGGGGAGATGAAACAATTCATTCATCCCTAAGCTCATAAACCAGTCCTGGACGATGCGGGACACGTGAATAGCGACCCTGTTGTCTTGTAACATAGCATCACGATTCAGGAACAAACCTGGTTTGCCGACATGGTCTCACAGTCCTTGGCAGTAATGCGACTTTGCAGAGTAACCGTGTAATGTCACGGTGTAAGTGTCCAAGCCACCACTGATATTTCACTCTTTGGTTATAAACTCGACCAGAAGTTGGAAACGGTACGAAACAAGATTCAGCTGACCGAATGACTTTCTTCCATTGTTCCCCAGTCCAGGTTTTATGGCTTCATCCTCCAGTTTTCCTGTTACGGGCATTTGCATCAGTGATGAGTGGCTTTGAAATTCCAGCTCGTCGTGAAGTTCTCGCTTGTGTGTTGTTTTGATGCTGACAGGGTTCGCGAATACGAGATTTTTGCAGCCGCTTTTACAGCTGTTGTTCTCTTATTTTTCGACGTGATCCAATGAGTGTGTGCCACAGGCATTCAGCACACACTTTTTTTCTGTGTTGTGATTTAACAGAAGATGTTTTCCCGCCTTCCCAGCATGAGGTACGTCTTCCATACGGCCCCCTTTGAAGCACCAAACATTTCTGCTCTCTTGGTTATGGAAGCTCCCACCACACGTGCATCAACATTTTGTTCACTTTGAAACCACTTGGCACCGACGTAACGTACTTTCAACTAAACAGAAGACTGTTCTGACAACGACCGCCTCTTGCAACATATTGAGGACACTTGATACGTGCTGTTCGTTGCCAAATTCGCATTGCATTCTGCAGGCTGGGTTAGCTCAAATGGTTCAAATAGTTCAAATGGCTCTGAGCGCTATGGGACTTAACATCTGAGGTCATCAGTCCCCTAGACCTACAGCTACTTAAACCTAGCTAACCTAAGGGCATCACACACTTCCATGCCCGAGGCAGGATTAGAACCTGCGACCGTAGCAGCTGCGCGGTTCCGGACTGAACCGCTCGGACACAACGGCCGGCTGCTGGGTTAGCATCTGCATTTATGTTCTAGTATGCGCTGTTTTTCCACATTTTTGTCCAACCCCTATATAATGTCACCACCCATTCCTTCAAACAGATAGAGATCGACTTCTGAAAGTATATACACGATACAGCGCGCCACCTCCTTTCACATGCGCACGTCCTTTATTCGGCAAAATTCCAAGTCTGTTCAGAATGTGTTATTTGTATCAATCAATACGTTCAACGACCAACGGTTTCACCTCTCAACAATAACTCCTTTAAGTTGCAGCAATTCACGCCAACTCGACTTAGTGACAACATGAAAGACAAATTTTCAGGTGTCTGCTGCACATAGGTAGTGCACTAAATGGAACGTCGATATGTCTCTTCTGTCGGTCTGCTTCTCTAAACTGTTGCCTTAACCGCCTCAACCATCAGAGTAAGTCTCCCATACAGTCCATATTCCCAAATTCCGCACAGTATTATCCATTATCCCCTATTTGCTCGCAGCTGTTCAGCTGGGTACCGCAAGTGTTGGGACGACTGAGTGTATCCGCGCATAAAATATCAGTATACGTACTTTGTGCGGTTGTCCTGAAATTCTACTCACATGTATATCTAAGCATGCACCACTCTTCATTCCAGTCTGAAGTCTGTTGGCTGCCGCTGCCGCCTGCACTGTGTTGGCTAGCAGTGTATGTATATTGCTCTGACACTTCCTCGCAGATTAAAACTGTGTGGCGGACCGAGGCTCGAACTCGGGACCTTTGCCTTTCGCGGGCAAGTCCTCTACCATCTGAGCTACCCAACCACGACTCACGCCCCGTCCTCACAGCTTTACTTCCGCCAGTACCTCGTCTTCTACTTTCCAAACTTCACAGAAGCTCTTGCCACATGTGAGGATGTACCATATCGACTAAGGACGCACTCGATCGATGGTCGAGAGACCGTCAGCTTTAACCTGTCCGAGAAGTCTGTAGCAACGTTACAGGACGGTCTGCTGCTCCGGGAAGAGGTGCGCGGCATAGCATTGGAACGAGAGCTGAGCCCGGAGCGGCGCTGGTCGATGGAAGCGCGCCGCCGCTCACGCACATCGGCACGCACCGGATCGAGCTGCGTGACCGCCGCCACGACCGCCACGCAGCGATTTATGGCGACCTGGAGGGCGGCGGGGCTGGCGCCACTGCGCCGTGTCCACCGTCTGCACTCAAACGAGTGGCGCCAGGCGGGAACTGTGGCCGTGGATTCGAGGCTCTACTGCCACACTCCGAAACTCGGACGCCACTGGTCAATGGAGCTCTCATAACCGCAAAAAGGTGTCCACTATCGTATATGGGGAGTTTAACGAAATTGCTATTGTTTTCGTTAAAGAATGATTATTAATTATTATTGCTTTTAGTTACTTAATTTGCCTCTCTTTAACTGTCTTCTGTAAGTACGAACTTTGTTGTAGAACCTCTCTCTTATTTACGTGTGGTAATAAAAAATTTCACTTTCAAAAGAATTACATACATTTAAAAATTACGTGAACTCATATTGACTGATTAAGAATATTTAGTTGAGAATTAAATCCTTTACATCATTCGGCCTTGGCACACATTTTCTAAATCCAGTGGATTTTTTGTTAAATGTTTACTGAATTCTATCCCGGCGTTAACTATGGAACACAAGATTATCTTTATTAGCAGAAAATGGTTAATTATTGCCAAGCCGACATTTAATTATCACTGATCAAACCTACTTCGCTATACATTTAAGTTATTTGAAAGAACCAAAATTGTTAAATTTCAATGTTAACTAACATTAACTATCCGCCTACGAATGCACAAACGTATAATTAGTTTAAAATTCATCAGTCTCAGGATCACTGTAAAAGAAGAACAATTTCTTAATTCACTGTTAATTTTTATCTATCTGTTCCCGATTTACGGGTTTGGTTGATTTTCCTTTAGCGGAACAATTTTTTAAATGTGCCGCCGCTGCAAATCGATCGGTCGCGGCACAGCCCAGCAACACCGCTAAAAATGCTGAAAATTCTTTAAAGAAATTTTATAGATGACATGGGCAAGCTAATTTACATTAATAATACACACTTTTGATAAATTCTGATATATTTAGATCAAACAATAATTCAACTCACATTAATTTGTAACTTCTGCTCTAATGGCGGCTAAATCTAGACAGAGGCAAAAGAAGTCTACACATTCATAAATCGCTTCAACACAGCTTCCTCTCGCATTCAGCTCTACACAGAGAAGACCAAAGAATACGCTGTACATGGTTCTTTTATACTACTGCTGACTATTAACATTTCTTTGTAATTTGACAATATTATTCTCCTCTGGCTAAATTTCACATCTCTGTTATCGCAGATACTGACACATTTCGCAATCACATAATGAATATAGAAAAATTACTATCCTAAATACAGAGAGAATATTACTACCAAAAAATATTACGATAATAACAAACGTCTTTTACACAAAATTCAATAATATTTTTTGTTCAATAATTACGGTATATACAACTTGCTCAGAGCGGCGTATATGGTACAAATAAACTCTTGTTCATTAATAGCGTGAGTTTGCCAGGGAACGTTACAGGAGCCACCACAGCGTTAGTGGCTTCCTGTTAAAATATAACCGTCAGACACACGACAGACGCCACACGACCATACAGGAACACGAGACTCTCGAACAAACTTTTCGTCCTTGCTCTGGGAAACTGCGATCACAACCATAGGTGGAAGCACAAGTGGCCGAAGACACTACTGGCTAGGGCATAGCCACCTATGGTAAGCTAACATACACCAACAAGCGACAAACGTCGGCAAGCCCCTGCATATCAGCAAAACTGACTGGAGATTAACTGCTATTAGAGCCGACCAACAGGCCACAGCGGGGAAGCCGACGAGCTCGCCCACTGACGCACAAACAATTGGCCAACATCATCCTACACTGTGCATCCGATATATGACCTATGGGACACAAAAACGATGATAAACGTAACTGCTGCAGGTTTCTGATGGTGATCGAAAGTTCAACACCGGCACCCAGCGGCAGCCGCCGTGCAACAGCACCTTACAACGTCACAGGTATCGACATCCATGATGTCCACTACTAACAAAGCAACCCTTGCACGACCTATCGCATGCAGCAAGTCATCCGATACTGCTCTTATCACCCGATCTAACTATTGCAGAGGTTTTTTCCCTGGGCTCATGCCTTGGCACTTTTCTTCCTCTGCCCTTCAATCCGCTATCCTTCGACTTCGACCCAATCTATCTCCATATGAGCGCGTCTTAATGGTTAACCTTAACCATACGTACGCAAAAATAGCAGTACCCACATCCTGCGACACCTCACTTTAGTGAAAACTAACCCTTATGCAGAGATGGCAGTAGATCTTTTGAGTTGGTCATCATGCTGGTGTGGGCGTGGAGGGGCTCCACCTCTTTTTAAACTTTCTTGTGTGCTCCGGTTATCCGATATCAGTCTTTTAAGAAAATTAAAAATTATAAAAATAAAGAGAGGGAGGGGGAGAGAAACGGTCCACTGCGAATAAATTATCCAAATGGGACGGAAATCGGTAGCTGTGATGCACATGAACAAACAAATGATTACAATTTGAGGAAAATTGGATTATTTATTCAAGAGAAAGAGCTTCACAAATTGAGTAAGTCAATAAAGCGCTGGTGCGTCTCTGGCCCTTGTGCAGGCAGTAATTCAGTTTGGCATCAATTTATAGACTTGTTGGATGTCCTCCACGGGGATATCATTGCCAAATTCTGACCAACTTGCGCCTTAGATGGTCAAAATCTCGAGATGATTGGAGGGCCCTGCCCATACTGCTCCAAACTTTCTCAACTGGGGAAAGATCCGGCGACCTTGCTGACCATGATCGGGTTTGACAAGCACGAAGATAAGCAGTAGAAACTTTCGCAGCGTGCGGGTGGGAATTATATCACTGAAATGTAAGCCCAGGATGGCTTGCCACGGAGGGCAGCAAAACGAGGAGTAGAATATCATCGACGTGTAGCTGTGCTGCAACGAAGCCCCTGATAACAACCAAGGGGGTCCTGCAACGTAAAGAAATGGCACCGCATACAATCACTCCTGGTTGTCGTGATATACGGCGAGCGACAGTCAGGTTAGCATCGCACCACTATCCGGAGATCCTCCAGACACGTCGTAGGCCTGGAACCTCATTGACTGGAATGGAAATTGTCTTTGGTGGTGAATCTCACTTCTAACTGAACCAGTGTAGATGTGTCTGGAGACGCCCCAGACAGCAAGGGATTCAACGTAACTGTGCCTCATCTTACGGACCGACAACCAGGAGCTATGGTCTGAGCTGCCATTTCTTTTCATAGTAGAATCACTCTGGTTGTCATCAGCGGCACCGTTACAGCTCAACGGTGCGTTGACGATTTTCTGTGTCCTTATGTCCCATTTTGTTGTCCTTCATGGCAAGCCATCCCGGGCTTACATTTCATCGATTACAGTACGCACACAGACATTTATTCTTACACTTATCCCACGCGAATTTAATGAAGAGAATGCACTTCACAGTCTTCAATAAGTCTTCCGTCTGTCATAAAATCTCACCTCTATATATTCCTAGAAACCTCCCAATGAACCACAGGCGAACAATTTTCAACGTGTCGGAGCATTAGTGTAGGAAATTAAACAGATTTTTGTCGTACGGGAAGAAAAATGACTCATACTCCAAAAGAAATTCATACATATCATGAAAATTGATGTATGTAAGTGTGTATGTACGTTTGTATGTTCCATATCTCCTCCTAACTCACGGGACCGATTGCAACCAAATTTGACAGACATGCCCTTTAGCGTCAGGCAGCAGTAGCCTATTTCTTAGAACCACCTATCTACCATAGTTCGCAATGAGATGCATGAAGAACCGTCGCATCATGAATGACGTTTAAATTTAATACTTCTTTGATACTAACTCTATTCGCAACATATTTCGCAGACAGTAGGGTAAAGAGGAAATGGACACAGAAAGGAAAAAGTATGAGATGGACGGAGAGAGGCCGGAGGAGGAGATAGACAGAGGCATTTGGGGAGGGGGGGGGGTGGAGGGGAGGAGATGGGCAGAGAGAGGGGGAGGGGAGATGGACAGAGGGACAGGGGATGGGCAGAGGAGAAAGGAGCAAATGGACTAAAGCATACCCTAGCAACGCCGGGTACTCAGCAAGTCATGATAAATAATTTTCTGAAGTAAGTCATCCCTTAAAACAGAGCATTGATTGAATAAAAGCGAGGGGTAAGAATAATATGTACTGTTCACATTCGGACGTTATAGAGACATCTCTTCATGGAGCTAGGCATTTTACCTGTGCCGTCACACCATATATTTTCGCAAATGAAATTCGTTGCAAATAATCCATCACAATTTGAGAAGAACAGGGATGTCCATATCTACAATACTAGAGGGAGAATGACCTTAATTACCCACTGTTAAAGCTGGTAGTAGCTCAGAGTAGAGTTCAGCGATAAAAATTTTTGATCATTTGCCCAATAACAGGTAGTAAAGCAAGTTTTAAATCTAATTTAAAATCATTTCTCGTGGACAACGCGTCCTATTCCATTGGGGAATTTCTAATTAAAAACTGGTAGCCACTTAAAAACGAAAAGAAAGAAAAGGGAACTGTAATCATTTATACATATTCTGTAAACTGACTCGTTCCACGTCGTTTCTGTAGAAGAATTGTTCAAATGATCCTCATAACATGTAACTAACAAACTAAGTAACTGAGGAGATCCATGACACGTTCGTACGACCGATTCTGATAACTGTTCGAGTTTCTGTGATACCACCGCCAGGTCGGATTAAAGGAAGACATCGAAGCAATTGATGTGCGTGAGTCAGATTCGCTACTGACTGCATCGATCAGTGCGAGAATGTTATGAAATTGACCAGTGAGTTTACTTTGGATTCGTTGAAGGGTCTTTCTGCAATTACATAATTTTATAGAACCAGCAGAGGTGACTGACTGCAGAACGACTCTATTACGCCCAACGTCCATCTCGCATCTTTGTCCTCGTGTCTCCGTGAGGACAAAGTAAGAGAGATTACCGCGTCGCCGGCCGAAGTGCCCGTGCGGTTAAAGGCGCTCCAGTCTGGAACCGCAAGACCGCTACGGTCGCAGATTCGAATCCTGCCTCGGGCATTGATGTTTGTGATGTCCTTAGGTTAGTTAGGTTTAACTAGTTCTAAGTTCTAGGGGACTAATGACCTCAGCAGTTGAGTCCCATAGTGCTCAGAGCCATTTGAACCAATTACCGCGTCATACACCACAGAGGTAGAGAAGCAGTCGTTTCTCCCTCCTTCCCTTGCGAGTTTATAGGGAATGACAGACAATGGCACGGCGTAACCTCTGTTGTGCATTGTACAGAGCCATGCGGGATGTGTGTGTGTGTGTGTGTGTGTGTGTGTGTGTGTGTGTGTGTGTGTGTGTATCTCACGCTTTCCAGTGCTCCATCAACAAACAGTGCTGTAACTTAAGACTCGGTAAATAGAAATTTGCCGGCCGATGTGGCCGTGCGGTTCTAGTCGCTTCAGTCTGGAACCGCGTGACCGCTACGGTCGCAGGTTCGAATCCTGCCTCGGGCATGGATGTGTGTGATGTCCTTAGGTTAGTTAGGTTTAAGTAGTTCTAAGTTCTAGGGGACTGATGACCACAGATGTTGTGTCCCATAGTGCTCAGAGCCAGAAATAGAAATTTAAGTGTTAGGAAGTATTTAATGAAGTTAAGTTTCTCGAGTGGTGCTTTTTACGGAAGTGAAATGCGAAAAATATGCCAGAAAAGAAGAGAATTAAAGCTTTCCGAAAGTGGTGCTACAGAAGAATGCTGAAGATTTGTTGGATAGGTCGCGTAAACAATGAAGACGCACTGAATCGAAGTGGCAAGGAAACAAAAGTGTGGATCAACCTGAGTAATAAAAGAAGGGATAGGTTGACAGGACACGTACTGGATCATCATGGAATGGTCTATTTTCTAATGGAAGGAAGTGTGTTTGCAGAGGAGGGGGGAGTAAAAAAAATGGTTCAAATGGCTCTGAGCACTATGGGACTTAAATTCTGAGGTCATCAGTCCCCAAGAATTTAGAACTACTTAAAGCTAATTAACCTAAGGACATGGCACACATCCATACCCGAGGTAGGATTCGAACCTGCGACCGTAGCGGTAGCGCGGTTCCAGACTGTAGCGCCTAGAACCGCTCGGCCACTCCGGCCGGCGGGGGAGTAAAAAATTGCAGACCAAAGCCTGACTAAGGTAAGCAGGCATGCTCAAATGGATGTAAGTTACGGTTGCTAAGCAGAGACCAAGATGCTTGCGCTTGGTAACCTCATCAGCCCAGTCTTCGGACTGAAGACAACAACAACAAACAACAACAACTCTCCCAAGTCTACAGCCTCTGACTCTCCATAAGATGCGCTGAGGTGGTAGTCCTATGTCGCAACCTGAAAAACCCTGGTCGATGCCGCTCTCCTGATCTACATCGAACTAATGAACAACCATCACTCAATCCACGACAAAATCTCTTGTCCTCAGTAAACGCTACTCTGCGCCATTCACATCTTTCTGTAAACATAATGTGTGTCGCAGTGGTCTTAATTTGGTCTGCGGTCACCGTGCTGCCATTAATGGCTGCTTGCTCTGGACGAATATAGCACGAGGCAGCTATTCGGAAGAATCGTCCAGCTCCGCACATGCCAGCAGTATGCCCTTGATGAAATTCGGTTAACTGACCACGTTGGTGCCTGAGACCAGACGTACGCCCTACTTGCCGTTAATGAGTGTGGGGCGTACTGCCCCTCTGCCGCTGCCGTCGAGCGCCGTTTCGCGGTGCCGCCCCCGGCACGTGGCCGCAGCTCGCGTACAGGATGCAGCAGACGCGCCGCCACGGTCGACCACGTTCGCTGGCCGCTCCCTTTAATTGGGCCTCCACCCCCGTGGCGCGGATGTCGGGCACAACTGGTCCTGAAGTGTCTCCATCAGGCGCCACCGCCCCCCCCCCCCCCACCCAACACTCTAACAGCATTTCGCCTGTTGGCACAGCAGCAGTTATTCAAGACTGGGCATCAAATGTGGAATGGAAAAGTTACATTTGACTTCTACGTCTCAGTCAAAGGAGTCATTAAAAGAGCGAGACGCCATAATTCATTTCCAGCTAGGCTGTATGAATTACTCAAGAGCTATGAAACAGACATGCCTCCGAGACCTATTGTGAGGAATACTGGAGCGGTAATCAATGATCCGGGTGATCAAAAAGTCAGTATAAATTTGAAAACTTAATAAACCACGGAATAATGTAGATAGAGAGGTAAAAATTGACACACATGCTTGGTATGACATGGCTTTTATTAGAACCAAAAAAAAAAAAAAGTATTGCTAGACGCGTGAAAGATCTCTTGCGAGCGTCGTTTGGTGATGATCGTGTGCTCAGCCGCCACTTTCGTCATGCTTGGCCTCACAGGTCCCCAGACCTCAGTCCGTGCGATTACTGGCTTTGGGGTTACCTGAAATCGCAAGTGTATCGTGATCGACCGACATCTCTAGGGATGCTGAAAGACAACATCCGACGCCAATGCCTCACCACAATTCCGGACATGCTTTACAGTGCTGTTCACAACATTATTCCTCGACTACAGCTAATGTTGAGGAATGATGGTGGACAAATTGAGCATTTCCTGTAAAGAACATCGTCTTTGCTTTGTCTTACTTTGTTATGCTAATTATTGCTATTCTGATCAGATGATGCGCCATCTGTCGAAAATTTTTTGAACTTTTGTATTTATTTTGTTCTAATAAAATCCCATGTCATTCCAAGTATGTGTGTCAATTTGTACCTCTGTATCTACATTATGCTGTGATTTATTCGGTTTTCAAATTTATACTGAATCTTTGATCACCTGGCACTTGGAGATCTTACTCAAACTCATAGCAGGGATATTTCCACACAGTATAAGAAATTTTACTGACTTTATCGGCAGACTTCTCTAAAGCTAGAAAGCAATGACTTACTGATTGAATGAGTGCTGCTCACCGTCAGTCAGTTGACGTCTTTACTGAACAAGCAACCATCTCCACCGCTGGCAGCAGCTCCAAAATTCTGCTTTTACCACAGCCAAGACGAAAAACGTTCTCACTATAGGGTTCAATTACAGGCACAATTCGCAGCCTAAAAAATAACAGGTCGAGCGCAATGCATATTTTCTGTCCACCGTCGGTGTACCGATGTGTCTCGCCACTGTGTCAAATTATGTGCCAGAACTGTTCGCAAGAAAGTCTCGTTGGTCGATCTTGTGAAACGGTCGGACGAACATTTTGATAGTCAAAGCCATGTAGCAGCTGTATGTTTTAAATCTTTTCGTCTAAAGCAGCAGTCTGCTCGGTCAGTGAAAGAGCTGATAGCATAACTCGGAGGACTCACCTAACTGTTCGCGTGGAACTAACAACAGTGAAGTCGTGTTTCATATCGGACGCATGCATCTGTGCTGCAATTTTAAAACTGCCAGACTCCAATTTAAAAACAGTGCTGTCTGTAGTGGAATTACAGATGATTGTGGACTCATCAGAGATTTCATTTTGAGGCTCCATGTGCTTCTTTTGTTCGTACTGTACCATATATCCAGTCTCACGTACAGAATAGTGTTCAAGTGATTAAGAACAGAGTTCAAACAAGTTGTAAGGACGACAAGAACAGAAGAAGTAAAACCTTCCAGTATCTTGGCACACGATGTGTGTTGCACTCCTCTGGGAGAAAATCGTGTCCTCAGTGCTTTTTGAGACGTGATCGAAAGATTGTGCAGTGACTAGAACGTTGGACTCGCATTCGGCAGGACAAAGGTTCAAACCCGGATGCGGCCATCCGGATTTAGGTTTTCCGTCATATCCCTACATTGCTCCAGACAAAGGCCTGGACGGTTCCTTTGAAAGGGCAAGCCGGATTTCCTGTTTTACGCTTGACACAATCCGAAATAGTGCTCCGTCTCTATTGACATCGATGTTGACGGTACGTTTAACCCAGTCTTCCTTCCTTCTTCGAAATATTGTCCTTGTCATTACGCAAACTGCTTTTAATGTGGACGTTAAGGTGACATGCAATCAGAGTGTTTACGCAGAAAGCAAAACCATGGCAACAGCCGCAAACATGTGAGCACAGCTAGGCTGTCAAAGATACGCCACTCCCTCAGGCACTAGCCCAATCAAACGCTGTGGAACAAAAGATAAATAAATTACAGGTGGACGCTGGTGCTTCTTTTTACCCGCTAAATAAAGACACTTATGATATAATCGGTAGGTCACGGTTACAGCAGGCTGCTTCTAATTTGTCTGCCTGTAATGGTCATATAATTCCCGTCCTGTACTTTGCCACAAACTTTTTAGGGAATGACAAAGTGTGTTTCTTGATATGCTCTAAATTCCAAAAACAATGCAAATACTTTTGTGGTAGATATATACGATTTATTCAGTTTGCCCATTCAAAGCACTGTCTTATAAATCAGTGTTCCTGTGCCGCTCACTGATGTTCCTGCCTTATGCAGTAAGTAGAAGGAACTAAGTGTAGGAATCTCTCAAGACTTTGAAGCATACATAACTATGGAGGACAATGCACGGCCACAATTTTTTCCTGCACGACCTATCCCCACGCATTACGTGAGTACATTGTTCAGGAACTGCGAAGATGGCAAGACAATGTGGTTATCCAACACGTTTCTCTTAGTCAGTTGGCATCACCCTTGGTCATTCTGAAGAAGCTTTAAGGTGGTTTACGCCTGGGTGCGGATTTGAAGGCAACATTAAACCCACAAACAGTAGTAGATTCTTTTCCTGTTCCACGACTGGAGGAATTGATTGTCGGACTGGGACAGGGCAGATATTTTCCGAAAATAGATTTGCGAGAAGCATATGTACAGTTACCGCTGGTCGAACAGTCCAAGCGATACTTTATGACACACACTCACTTGCTCTAATTTCGTAAAATAATGTCTGCAAGTGCTTCAGTTCCTATAATTTGTCAACGGTTCCTGGAACAGTTAACACAGTGAGTTCGTTAGTTCGTTCTTGTACAAACTCTTTAGACAATATTGTGGTCGCGGGTTGTACGCCTGCTAAACATTTAGCAAATTTAGAATGCTTGTTTCAAGTCCTTTCTGCTGCTGGGTTAAAGTACAAAAAGGAAAAGTGCTCTTTCCTCCAGGAAGAACTGAACTATCTGGGTCATGTAACAAACAGACAGGGCTTACATCCAAATATTTCACGTTTGAATGCAACCAGGGATCTGCTGTCACCTCGTAACATTAAGGAGCTCCAATCAGTAACGGTCTGCTTACGTACTATAGCAAATTTATTCCCAACGCTGCGGAATCACTGCTCCGCTTAACCGTATGCGCAGGAAAAATGTTGCCAGTACGCACTTCAGGAATTGAAAGGCTCATTGTTAACTCGTAGATGTTGGTCCATTTTGACCAAGCCCCTACGCTTGTTGTGTAAACTGTGGAAGGGGGGTGGGGGGTGAGGGGGGGGGGGTGGCTGCCCTCTTCCATGAGAGTGGTTTTGCTCTCAGACCTACTACTTTTCCCTCGAAAACCCTTAACAAAGCGCAGTGTCACAACGATCAGATTGAAAAAGAGGCTCTCGCCGTTATCTATGGTGTTATGAAGTTCGACTAGTATTAGTATGGTAGGAAGTTCTATTTGCTGACAGATCATCGGCCATTGATGGCCATCTTCAATCCTGCCAAGCCTGTCCTGCTTCGGAGAGCTCAAAAATTGCAACGTTGGGCTCTGTTATTGACTAATTATCAGTATGAATTGTTGAACAGGCCCATTGACTAACATTCCAACGCTTACGTATTGTCTCAGTTGCCAGTCGGTACTGACATAGCGTTTGTTTCGACTGAGGAACCATGTTTTCAAGTCGATTCTATAGATTTTGAAAGTATTCCAAAATTTTGCTCTCGATTTCTAACGTGCCGCCGCTGCCAGTGCTTCTGACGTAGCTTTACAGGTTGTTTTGCAATATGTGCGGTGTCGGTGGCTACACAGTTTAATGAAATTCCTCACTCAAGCGCGCGACGCTATTTTTCGGATCGTCAAGTGCTCTCCGCGACGTTAGGTGTTCCGATGTTGCACACAAAGAGCGACGGTGCCCATGTTGTGATCCCTGAATCCTTACAGCAGGAAGTCTTGTCATTATTGCATCGAGAAGATTGGGGCGTAGTTCTCACAAATCATCTCGCTTGATGTCATTGTACTTTGCAGGACATGGAAAGAAGGAGGACTAGGTTTAACGTCGCTTCGACATCGACGTCAGCACAGAGCGAACACAAGCTCGGATTGTGCCAAGGATGGGGAAGGAAATTGGCCGTGCCTTTCCAAAGGAATCATTGCGGCATTTGCCTGGAGCGACTCAGGGCAGTCGCAGGAAGCCTAAATCTGCATGGCTGGATGCGGGTTTGAAACGAACCCTATGTCCGTCTGGACCGTGGCAACGTATTCATATTGATTTCTCTAGTCCATTCTGCAGTACGCAATGGTTGTTAGTGGTACATGCTTACAGTAAGCTTCCTTTTATTTGTCCCCTTGCCATCCATCACCACTGCAAGTACGATCTCGACTTTGCCTTCCGGTTTATTTTATTTGTTTTTTCCAATTTTACTTTCTTGAAGGTCTGCCTGAGGTTCGTCTGACAACGTCCCACAATTCGCGTCAGCCGACTTTCAACAGTTATTTTATTTATTTATTTACTCGTTCGGCATCACAGAGGCATAATTTACAATATTCTTATCACTATATACTAAAAAAGAAAACAATATAATTCTACACTATATTAGGTATGTTTTTGAGCCACTCTATGGCTGAGTCACTGAGTCTATGTATGTCCATGAGTTCACCACCATAGCCATACACTTTGCACATGAGTAGATGGTCCATTGTCTGTATTTCACCGCACTCACATACAGTGCTGTCTGCCAGGCCCCACTTGTTCATCAGGTGTTTACATCTCCCAACACTCGTTCTGACCCGGTTTAGAGCTGTCCACACTCTTCTTGGTAGGTTGAAGCCATCAATCTTCTTGTTCGGACCGTGTACTAAATTTTTGTTCTTAAATTCACTTGCCGACCATATTTCGTTCCAGACCGTTCTCGGCTCAAAGGCTTGTAGTTCTTCACTGATTTTCCAAAAGGGTGATCTGGATTTAAGCCTGTTTGTCGGTGTCAGATCTTGGTGGATAGGGAGGTCCGGGTTGTCTATAGTTTTCCTGTAGGTTTTTAGGGCTAGCTGTGATCGTCTGATTTCTGGAGGCTCTATGTTCGCTAGTACAGGAAGCCATGCACAGGGGGTGGCCCTGAGTGTTCCCGAGATTATTCGCATTGTCTCCCTCAGCTGGACATCCACTTTAGATACGTGTGCACTTCTCCTCCAGACTTGTGAACAGTATTCAGCTACACTGTAGACAAGGGCTAGTGCTGAAGTTCTCAAAGTGCTCGCTCCACATCCTGTAACCTCCCCACCGTATTTTTAAAGAAATAGAAGACAATACTTAATAGAAATGGGAGCCAAGTGTAACCTCGCCCACAAAATTGTGTTGACAATGGCAACCAAAACGTGAAATTCGCAATCTGACTCAAATATAAATCCTTCAAAAAATTAAAGCCCATTCAGTGACAAGAAAATTCAATTAAACCGAAATATCGGTCTTTGGCCCTGTGTAAAACAATCAGAATTAAAGTCTTACCTCAGAATAAATCGATGTCACATATCTGCTCTTGTTGTTGCGCACCGCTTGGAGGAACTGCATTGCAAATAATAATTTCTCCCTTTTTTTTTTTTTTTTTTGATTCTAGTGAAATTTTTCTTCAAAAGAAGTGGAATGAAATGGGAAGTGCAACGAAATCTTGAGTTCAATAAAAAATTAAATTTTTGAGAAAATGCTTTTGAAATAAAAAATTATTATTGGGAGACTTGTTGGAGAATAATTACAATAAATAAAATTTTTCATTATCTAATGATTATATTAATTAACAGTATACCTTATTCCTCATCTTGACCATTGTTGCCGACCGCCTACATCACACAACCGCACTGGGCTGCTACTACTGACCGACCGCTCTGCATGACGACTACAGACTGAGTACTGCTCTCAACTAGACAGAGCTACAGACTCGCAACGACTGACTGACTGCTACTCTGCATAGCGACAACTAACTCGCAAAGACTACTACTGACTGAGAACCGCTCGCAACACTCGCGCGGTCAAGCGCATACTCTCTGGTCACAGATGCTACAATGCCTCGCCATCGCTGCTGCGTTACATACGTGTTTCATAACCCTCCACTCGGGGGGCAAAAATTTGGCAGCGATGGTGAGTCATTTGGACTTGCCAAGCGCGGCAAAATTTTTCTTCAATTAACAAAATCCTACAACTTACAGAATATTTAAATGTTGTGCACACGCACTAAGTACAAGATATATCAGACAAGGACAAAATGTGAATACTAAACATAGTAGCAAATCAGAAAAGTATATACAAATTATTTGACAGATAACAAAGTGCACAGGCACTGAAAAAATTCTTTAGCATATGCAGAACAAATAAACAGACTGGCAAGAATAATTAGATGTAGTACATAAAGTAAATGTTGTGCACACGCACTAAGTACAAAATATATCAGACAAAGACAAAATGTGAGTACAAAACATAGTAGCAAATCAGAAAAGTATATACAAATTATTTGACAGATAACAAAGTGCACAGGCACTGAAAAAATTCTTTAGCATATTCAGAACAAATAAACAGACTGGCAAAAAATATTATGTTGACAAGTGTACATGCACTGAAAAATGTCTTTAGCATTTTCACAACAAATAAACATAATGGCAAAAAAAAAATTCATGTCCAAAGTGCACATGCACTGAAAAATGTCTTTAGTATTTTCACAACAAATAAACATAATGGCAAACATCATGTCGACCAGTGACATAAGTGTACTCACACTGGAGTTTAGCGAATCGAAAAATGTATAACCTATGAACATAAATGATGTTACCAAAAAAATTTTTTCTTTATGTGACAAGAATCAGGATAGGAAAGGGAAGGATTGCATCATGGTTGTAGCACTTTAGATTGCACACAGCTGCTCTGAAAGTCCATATCTTTCCACAGTAGTACAACACCAAGTGACACAACTTGAGGTTCTTTTCCCATCAGAATTTATCAGTGTAGCCAAGACACTGAACTGTCGTAGTAATGTTCCATGTTTTCATTTTGGCAGTACATTAGGTACACCAAACAGTGGGACCATAATAATGTCTTCATCGCTCCTGGTGGTGGACAGCATGTCGTGTCAACACCACACTCTTACAAGGCACACCAACGTAGAATTAGTGCAAAACCAAATATAGTGCTCCATGATCACTGGGATAAACAGGACAAATGGACATTGCAGTAATTCAGGGTAGTCAGCTTATGAGGTGAAGGACATCAAGTCACATAATATTGACAATTACAGTCTTCATTGATAGTTCGTGGCATTCATAGCCCAGTTATTGAACATTTCTGTACCAAGTATGTAGTATTACAGAAAAATGTTCATTAATTGTTTTACATAGAATCAGTAGCCTTCTTTTCCTGGTTACAAAATATTATGAAATAATCGCATTCTTTTCAGTTACAGAGTATAATTAAGAATCATTAACCTTTTCCTAATTACAGTTAATTAATCATTTGTCATTAATTAATCATTTGTCTAATTACAGTTAATTAATCATTTGTATAATTACAGTTAATTAATCATTTGTCGTTAATTAGTCATTTGTCTAATTACAGTTAATTAATTAATCATTTGTAGCCTTAATTAATTACAAAGCATTATTAAACAGTACCATAGTTAATTAATTATGTGTCATTCCAATCTATTAAGAATCATTAGTCTTTTCCTAATTACAAAGCATTATGAAACAGTCACATTTATTTCCAATTACAAAGTATGAACATTGAAAACAAGAGTTAATTAATGGCATAATTAATAACAATTTCGTTGATTGACATTAATTATTGGCACTCAGTGGCCATCAAGTATTGAATAGAATAAAACATAGTTCATCATTCAGTATTATTCAGGTCATTACAAAGTCATTATTAAAAATCAGTTAATTACAGTCAAATCATTAGTAATCACAGGCATTACAATAAACAGTGGCAGTTATTAGCTAGTGACAAAGCATTATTTTGAATATAGTCTCATTAAGAGGTCATTACTCGAGTGACATGCTATTCAGAGTTGATCAGTATTATTCAGAATTATCATAAACTAGTGACATTATGTGGGACTGGTAATACATTTTTTTGGTAGCAATGCATTGCGTTGGGATCGATAATTAATTGCTGAGGCATAATACTTTTTGCTTTTGACCTATTGCTGCAAATGAGGATAGGTAACGTCATTCGTCATGAGTCAGCTGTAGCAAGATTACGTAACAAGGCAGTACATGTGATCACATTTATAAATGATAAACACAAATGGGTAAAAAATATAAAAATGCAAGTACTAGAACAGGTATAATAAGTAACAGGTTTAGTAAGTGTCATGAAAAACTTCTCCTGGAAAAAATACAAAAACGGATTATTGACCTGAAAGAAGAAACGCACACTATGCTGAAAAGTAGTGAACTTCGAATTAACAAGTAGTGAAATGTGTATAAAATGTGTTCCATAGCTGTCCTTTCCAAAACTTTCCGTCATCCTACTATGCAATGTAACACCTGCTGTCAAAGCAAACCGCAACAAATACTTAAATAACTACGTGGCATAAAGAAAAAAAACTTCATTATCCATATCACCATAACTTCACCATTATCATCACCTGTAAAGAAAAACTTCATTATTCATAATACCATATCCTTCGTCATTATTCATCAGTATTCACTATCATCTGCAAAAAATCACTTCATTACTCATTACCTAACTATTCCTTATCTCTAGCATATTTCATCACTAAAATTAAGATGTGTAGTTCTCTCTGACAGCCTGCATCAATCACCTTGTATTCTGAAAGAAAAAATTAGTTAAGACTGCTATTCTGTGATGAGTATAGTATAGTCTTGTTAATGCTTGTTAATCCTGATCCCTTTACTCTTCCTCATAAAGTTATTGCATCTCCTTTCGTTTATTCCGTAGGTGAAATTCCCATTTATGTTAAATTTATTTCTTAGAATCATCATTCCTTTCTGAAATTGATGAACAAAGATTAATGTCTTGCATTTAAATCCTATACCCACTAAATAATGACTGGTTTATGGTGACACAATTAACCATACAGCATAACATGACAGAAAACGTAATATGTCCAAGACATTGACAGTGTTCGGATGCGAAAAATGTACACAGAATAATACAATGCAGTAGCAAAAAAAATGTGAAACAGTCACGATGTTGAGATGTCATAAGGCAAAAAAAAAAAAATGTCAAAGTCGACTGGTGTGTGTTATATCTTAACTATTTCATAGTGCATACAAACAAAACTGGAGTACAGTCATATACACAAAAAAATGGAAAATGTGCACGGTCTGATGTGTAACGACAAGAAAAGCGACCTGCTAACCTTACCTTGCCGGGCACTTGCCAAGAAAAAAATACGATAATCATCAATAATTAGTCAGGTGAATTAATTGCATTAGTAAATGGCATCATAGTGTGTTGAATCATACAGTGGTTTCACTCAATAAACGGTTTAATGTTTGAGATATGGTGATTGCCTTTCGATTTTCTGGTTCTCAAAGTTTCGACGTGTACAACATTGGGGTGAGGGATGCTGCGAATCCGATACGGACCTGCGTATAGAAGTTCAAATTTACTGCACTTACCTTTTAATTTGCTGGATAAATAGTGTGTACGTACTAATATCTTCTGTCCAACGTGAAAGTCGCGGCGTGTACAAACCTGTTTTTGCTGTCTTCTCCGGCGCTCTGCGGCACGTTTGATGTTGTTCAGCGCAATGTCAATTATTTCGTGGTGTCGTAGGCGACGATTTTTGGGGAATTCTATTAATTCTTTAATTTTGTTCGGTGGTTCAACGTTTTTCAGTATAACAGTCGGAGATAGCATAGTGGATTCATTTGGAATGGAATTAATTACATCTTGGAATGAGAGTATGTGTGTATCCCAATCAATATGTCTTTTGTGGCAGTATATTCTGCACAGCTTACCAATTTCCTTCATTAATCTTTCACAAGGGTTCGAAGAAGCGTGGTACTTGGATATATAGATCGAAGAAATGTTTCTATCTCGTAACATGCGTGTCCATACACTACTACGAAATTGAGATCCATTATCAGAAATTACTTTCATTACATGCCCTACATGAAATAGAAAATGTTTTACAAATGCTTTCGAAACAGTTTTAGCAGTAGCTTTGCGTAATGGAGTGAAAGTAACAAATTTTGAAGTGAGCTCAACAGCGACAAATATGTAGCAAAAACCTCTGTTAGTTCTGGGAATCGGACCAAAAATATCTACTGCGGCCATGTGTCTTAATTTCACAGGTATAATGGGATATAAAGGAGGAATATGTGAAGTGGTGTCTGATTTAACTTTCTGGCAAATTTTACAAGACGCTAAAACTCGTCGTATACGTTTTTCCATGTTGGTAAAATAACAGTTCTGTCTCAGTATAAGAAAACATTTTCG
Organism: Schistocerca serialis cubense; assembly: GCF_023864345.2. Taxonomy (NCBI): domain Eukaryota; kingdom Metazoa; phylum Arthropoda; class Insecta; order Orthoptera; family Acrididae; genus Schistocerca; species Schistocerca serialis. The sequence goes on along the minus strand of NC_064646.1, from coordinate 184,179,127 downwards.
TGCTCCGTAATGTGCGTAACTTAAATGAGTGTACCAAATTAGTTTGTTAATCAGTTCGTCAGGAATGCATAATAACCAAATGTTGCTGTCAGGATGAGAGCGGCGAAACAGAATGTCATTGCGTACAGTGTAGTGGTTCCTAATCGTAACATTTTTCCTATCTTGCCAAAGGTGTTTAATTTCTTTCCACACATTGTCCTTATTTTGTTCTTGTGCTATGTCCTGTAATGACGATGAAATAAAATTTTCAAATGCAACCTGCTGAATGTACATGACACTGAAATTTGCTTTGCAGAAGTTGGTTGCTACGTCTTGCTGATTGTTACTGAGAGAACGCGATAGTGCGTCTGCTATAACATTTTGTGTGCCGGGAATATGAACAATCGTAAAATTAACTTCTTGTAAATATAGTTTCCATCTACTTAATCTGTCGTGAGTAAATTTAGCTGAAAGCAAAAAATTGTATAGCTCTATGGTCTGTGTAAACGGTGGTATGTCTGCCATAAAGAAAGTGCCGAAATCTCGTAAAAGCCCAGACAACGCATAATGTTTCCAATTCTGTAACAGAGTAATTTCGCTCAGCAGGTGACAGAATGCGGCTTGCAAATGCGATGTTTTTGATTACTATTGAACCATCTTCTTCAATTTCCTGGAAAATGTGTACGCCTAAAGCGGTGTTAGAACTGTCGGTGGCAATGGAAAAATTTCTAGTAAGATCTGGGTGCGATAATAGTGGAGCATTCAACAAAGCATGCTTCAAATAACATTCTCGTGAGCAAAATTCTGCTTGTCAAAAGTAATGTTTGCGTTACTGTAGTATGCAATCTGTGCTGTATCTGGTTAAATTCTATCGTACGTGTTATTATTTACGGGAGGATGCTGTGGCATATCCACTATATGAACTGTTCTGTTATTTCTTACTGACATGTTACGCTATGGATGACACCTATTGTCTGTTCCATTCATGATTATTTGTTGTTGCTGATGTTGTTGCTGCTCATAAGATCGACTGTTATTAAATGTACGCTGAAAATTGTGCTCATCATTCTTTTTACGTCTGTCCTAATAATCATTCCTATACGGTGTATTGCGATAGGAATTGAAATAGAGTGTTGTCTGTACGTAGTTATTTCTTTGCTGCCATGCGTTACTATTTGTTGGAGCTGGGACTATACGTGCACGCGGCGAAACATTAAAGTTTGGTTGACCTTGTAGACTGCATTGTTGGTTACGTATGCTAAGCGGTTGACTTTCATGTTGTTGCGGTGAAAAGGTCTATTGTTACCAAAAAATGCGTTTGCTGTTAATTTTACTTTTACACATACTGATGATTACGATTTTATCTGTAATTAAAATTACGGCGGTAGTTGTCATTACGGGAGTGCCTACTGAAAATTGTCACATTCGGTAAAAGATTTGTCGTATCCGGTTTTCATTACATACTTCTTAATACTACAAAGAGCAATAGTTAAAGAGCAGTTTGGATAGATATAAAGGATAGTAGAAGAGAAGGCAGCAGTGCAGAAAACTAAAGATGAAACAGCACTACTACAGCTCGGGGCCCTATGCTCGCTACGGCACATATTCATTAAAGCGTAATGAATCCCCTGAGGTCTATTACGCACTGCAAATAAATTTTAGCTTTTGCGTTGCACGCAATAGCGGTAAAAATTCAAAAGCAAATAGTTGTATCCATGTTAATTCTAGTTTCCTCATTACAGGCAATGCTGATGAAAATACAATAGCAATTTGTCGCTTCAGGTTCAAAGCTAGTTTCTCCATTACAGATAATAGCGGTGAATGTATAAAGATAAATTGTCGTATACAGTGCAAATCGTGTATCTGTGTTCTGTCATTATTAAATTCTTTACATTTGCTTACAAATGCAAACTGCTTATTATCAACGTTCTCGTCACTGAATTTGAGAACACGTTCGGGTTTGTGTGTGAATCTGTTCGTCTCTGTCATTTCGGTTTTCAAGTTGCGTAGCTTTTCAGATTTTAATTCGCGTGGCTTTTCGGATTTTAAGTCGCGTAGTTGCTGTAAATTGCTCACATTATACACGCTGCGTGAGTCTGACAAATGTTCATAAAGTGGCGTCTGTTGTGGTATGTTATTAACTGACATGTTTTTCATCTCTGTTACTTCTTGTTGTAAATTTGATAACTTCCGACGTAACGTGTTGTTAGATGAATCGATTTCATTAATTGTCAGCTGTAAATTTTGAAATTCAGGTGTTTGGATAAAAGAAACCGGTGCAGTATCGTCTGATTTATTGTCATTAGTATTTTCGATAACATCAATACGACTGGCCAATTCATCACATTTTTCAGTCAGTATTTTAACCTGATCATCGGTTTTAGAATCAGACGCATTAATCTGTTTTTGCAACTTGCGCGTAGTTTCGCTCAGTTTTTTAACATCAGCTTTGATGACATCGCAATCCTGTGTTAGATCTAGTTGTTCGAATCTATCTGTCACTGTTTGAATATTTACTGTGTGTGTATCCGTTTTTGCTTTAAGATCAGAAATTTCATCCCGTAATTCCGCGTTCAATTGTTCTATGGTATTAATTTTGTCGGACACTGTAGTAATATTCTTGTCTACATACGTCTTCGCTTTCGCGAATATTTTACGTTTGTCCTCTTGTCTCTGTGCAGTGATTGTTTCCATGACTTGTCGTTTTACTTTGTTTTGATCCTGAATAAATCTGCGGAAACGCGTATCACTGTTCTGTATGTGCTGATTAAAGCGCTCGTTAATCTGAGTGTTCTGCTGTTCGAATTTCGCGTCTATCTTTGCGTCCATAGTGCGCGAAAGTTCTACCGTCATTGCTTTAAACTCGTCCCGTAATTGTGCAGCTTTTTCAGAGCATTGTTTAGCGACTCGGCTAATTTCGTCTCTGAGTGTTTCTGTTGCGGCTGTTTGCATTTCTCTTAATTCTTGCGCAACAGACTTAATTTCTTCGCTATTTTTTTGAGAACAAGCCTCAATTTCCACGCGCAACTGTTCCTTAGTGTCATGGCACTGCGCGGCAACGTCTCTAATTTGTTCACTAAGTTTGTCTTGTTTTTTGTCATTATTGTCAAGTTTCTCATTTAAGTGTTTGTTATCTTCCCTAAGTTGTTTGAAATTGTTGTCTGTTTTCTCATTCTGTTGTTTGATATCTATCAATATTGCCATAAATTGCTCCAAGGTGACATTACCTACTCTATTCTCAGTACTGTTTGATGGTGTTTCTACAATTGTCGCGTTTTGTATGACCATTTGGTCATTCTGTAATTTACAAAAAGGTTTATCAGCCGTATGTATACTGTCGGTCACTATTTCGGAATTAAATAGATCCATCGTACTTTGTGTGATCTGTTCATATTCATTAGACAAATTTGTCTGTTCGTTACTTGGGTTTTCCAAATCGGGTGTGTTAAGCTCTGCAGCGCTCATTACAATAGAGCGTTCTGCGTCATCAATTGTCGTCAAGTTAACAGACGAGACAATTGAGTTCGTTTGTTCATCATTAAGGTGAAAGTCATCATTAGTGGTTGGAATGCACTGATCGTTAGTGAACGCAGGATTGTCATCATTACGTTGCGTATCACAATTACTATCGGTCACGTTGTTTAAGTCGGTAATTTCATTCACAATACTTCGCGATACACTATTCACAGTCTTTCGCGGCATTTTTACAATAGTCAAAATTTTTCACAAAACAAATCAACACAATGCAAAAGCAACACACAAATACAACAAAGCAACAAATTGCCGTTGACCTGTAGAGAGAAAGTCACAATATTATTAAAAGCGTTGCGCTAAATCCTAATTATATCTAAGCAAACAAGAGCAGATATCTGACTGTCGCTCAAAAGACTCTCAACGAAATTCGATCCTGGACTGGGTGTCGCCAAGTGTAACCTCCCCACCGTAATTTTAAAGAAAAAGAAAATATAGCAATACTTAATAGAAATGGGAGCCAAGTGTAACCTCGCCCACAAAATTGTGTTGACAATGGCAACCAAAACGTGAAATTCGCAATCTGACTCAAATATAAATCCTTCAAAAAATTAAAGCCCATTCAGTGACAAGAAAATTCAATTAAACCGAAATATCGGTCTTTGGCCCTGTGTAAAACAATCAGAATTAAAGTCTTACCTCAGAATAAATCGATGTCACATATCTGCTCTTGTTGTTGCGCACCGCTTGGAGGAACTGCATTGCAAATAATAATTTCTCCCTTTTTTTTTTTTTTTTTGATTCTAGTGAAATTTTTCTTCAAAAGAAGTGGAATGAAATGGGAAGTGCAACGAAATCTTGAGTTCAATAAAAAATTAAATTTTTGAGAAAATGCTTTTGAAATAAAAAATTATTATTGGGAGACTTGTTGGAGAATAATTACAATAAATAAAATTTTTCATTATCTAATGATTATATTAATTAACAGTATACCTTATTCCTCATCTTGACCATTGTTGCCGACCGCCTACATCACACAACCGCACTGGGCTGCTACTACTGACCGACCGCTCTGCATGACGACTACAGACTGAGTACTGCTCTCAACTAGACAGAGCTACAGACTCGCAACGACTGACTGACTGCTACTCTGCATAGCGACAACTAACTCGCAAAGACTACTACTGACTGAGAACCGCTCGCAACACTCGCGCGGTCAAGCGCATACTCTCTGGTCACAGATGCTACAATGCCTCGCCATCGCTGCTGCGTTACATACGTGTTTCAATCCCCATGTTGTTCCAGCCAGTTTCGAAAGGATAGCATTGCGGGATTTAAGTTTTTGCTTTGTGTCTTCGAGGTGTGAGCTGTACGTTAGGGTCCGGTCTAGTTTCACTCCCAAATATTTAGGCTTATCCTCATGTCTTATGCTTTGGCCATTCGAAAAGAGCTGTAATTTTCTGTGTGTCTCTCTGTTGTTGAGGTGCATTATAGTGCTGGTTGTTTTGTTGGGGTTGGGAAGTAGGTGCCACTTGGAGTAATAGGTGTTCAGGACCTCAAGGTCTGCATTCAGTGTTTCGTCGAGATCGTTGTAGTTTTTATGATTCTAGTTAGCTTAAGCAGTAACCCTTCAATCCTAACTCTGTCGTAAGCTGATGTGAGGTCTATGAGGACCAGGCCAGTTTTCATCTTGTTCTGGAAGCCTTTCTCAATATAGGTTGTGAGGGACAGCACTTGATCGCAGCCTATATTGTGAAAGTTTTGTGTAGCCAGTGACGTTTACATTGTGACCACTGTTGCTTTTCACCCTCAGTCGTGTGGTAAGATGAGGCTGAACGATTCTTTCGAACTTACATGGTCGGAATAACAGGCACAGGAAGAAGTGTTTTATGAAGTCTTTAGAAGGAAACAGCTGTGAGAGCGTGTAATCATAACCAGAGAAATCGGACGCTCATCTTACGTCGTCCACAGTTCAGCTGTACCGCTGCGGATCCACTTAAACCAGCTGCGCCAATACGTACAAGTTTCTCAGTGGTTCTGCCGCAGAATGTTTGTCCGCAGACCCAGCACTTCGCAGGGGTCCCCACCTGCAGTCGCAGCCGTCTCCCTGCCGGTCGTGGTGAGTACCTTCGTTGTGCCCAATCTATCAACGCCCCTCTGCTGTCGCCGACGCTGTTACCTATGCCCCGCCGCCGCAGCTGACATCAGCGGCGCTGACATCCACCAAGCTGTGAGAGCGTGTAATCATAACCAGAGAGCCGCTGCTGAGAGAGCATCACACCACACCAGAGGATCCTCTTGTCGTCCAGCCGAACACATTATCTGCATGTGTGGATGCGGGCGTCCACCCTGTGATAGGTTTCAGGCCGGCGTTCCTGGTCGCCCACGCCCACGCGATGGATACAGGGCTGTGCGCCATCGGCCGCAGTTATCCTCCCTGCTTCCTCATCTGTACACGCCGTCCGACCCCAACCCCGGCTCCTCCGCCTACTGTAGTCACGTGCGTTCGCCATACACGACGACCGTGTGTAGGTTAAGTGACGGGGTGTGAGCGATGTGGTACCATTCAGAAATCGCGGTACCACATCACAACCGGCTCTGCACAGACATCACTGCGGTTCCGCCGAACACTGCAATGGGCGAGACTGAAGATGACAAGCCCTCTCTCTGAGCCCAGCAGCACCCTCGCATGTATGTCGATATAGAGATGAGCACGGAAGTACTCGGACCAAGTTCATGAAGCAGTCAACATCATGTCTCAGATGGAAATGTAGTTTTGTAAATGTAGAACATTGTACTTCAAGAGAACAGTTTGTTAATTAATGTATCACGTGATGATTTAATAATCAGTGACAGTTGTTAATTATGAAGCACTCCTTTGACAATAGAACTGTGCAAAGTTAAGTAAATCTTCCTATCACTCACGTAATAAAATGGACTAATATTTCAAATGTTGTATTTCAGTTGAGCCATCTCCCAAATCAGTCAAAGAACACACATTTGTAGCTGTCTGGTAATAACAGTAATGCTGGCAAATTTTGTTTCTGTTTCCTATGAATTATGTGATTATGAAGAGAAGTATAAAATTAATTCTAACATGGATATAAAGTGTTTCCGGACCCATGTCCACCTAACACATTTTATTCCTCTAAGTGTGAAGACTGTTTCCTGAAAGTTTGGCCCTCCTGCATAGAGCAAGTGCACTGCTCAGGAGTGTATCGTGGAATACCAGCAGCATACTCGCTTCCTCAAACCGAGCCTATCCACTATCGACGAACATTGAATTTCTACTGAACGTTCGTTTAAATGCTAAGAAACAGAAATTGAGGCTCACACTTTCAAGTTCTGAAATTGGGTTATCAACGAAGCAGTGGAAATCCCACTGAAGTCCCCATCAGTCGGGATGCAAGGAACTCTGCCAGAGAAAAACTTCGTTCTCTATGTATCCAGCCGCTTTCTGCTATTTTACTGTGTGAAGATCGATCTAAAATCGCTTAGATGAGTTTTTGCCATGAGGGATTTTCCGAACAGCACACTAACTTGCGGCAGAAGTGCACACACTAAGGCAACGCGTGCGCAGCGACAATGGGGTACACCACACATGTGAAGGTGGGTTATTAAATAGGGGATCTCAGCGTGCTATCGCTAATAATCAAATGAAGGTAGTCAGAAAACTTTGCACCGAAATATTGTGGAAGCAAGGTACAGACATCTTGCAGTTCCCTAGAAATTTGTGTTCTCACATTTTACAAGGAGTACTCATAAAATTTTTACTATCACCAGAAAAAAAAAATCAAGCTCCGATCGTCAAACTTGGTGTTAGCCCATATTCACCCTTAAGTGCGGCACTTTTTTTTCTTTTTTCTTTTCTTAGCGACGATAAATGACTTCGTAGAGAGCTTTGTTGTGGAAATGTGCATCTTTTTTTTTTCGAAATAAATGTCCAGCATCGTTATTACGGGTATGCGTGCGACGCAATGATCTCTTCATCCGAGGAAAAAGGAAGATATCACTGGCACCATGCTAGAAGAATATTGGAGTGAGCCAATATTTGACAGCCCAGAGAAGCAGCTTTTGTCATAGTGTGCTGCGACGCTTCGTTTTCATAGCATCCCGCAACTTCGTCTGTAGATTTCATTTGTATGCTGCTCTGACGGTTACCTCTTACAAGCGTAGTTTGTTTTCACCACATCAGGGCAGTGACAAAATAATAATGAAAAAAACTCAGCAGCACGTTGTCCAGTGATGATTCTGTCTCCGATTTTTCGGGTGGTGGTGAACCCACAAGCTCCCACTCATTGCTTTGCTCCTTCTTCTCGGGGTCATAGTCACACACCCCGCCCCCGGTAGCTGAGTGGTCAGCACGACAGACTGTCAATCCTAAGAGCCCGCGTTAAATTCCCGGCTGGGTCGTAGATTTTCTCCGCTCAGGGACTGCGTGTTGTGTTGTCCTAATCATCATCATTTCATCCCCATCGAAGCGCAAGTCGCCGAAGTGGCGTCAGATCGAAAGACTTGCACCAGGCGGGTGGTCTACCCGACGGGAGGCTCTCGTCACACGAATTCCTAGTGACACATCCAGCACTAGTCTACTGTAATTTCTCGGCTACTGATATCATCTGAATTCGACAACCGAAGCTGCTACATTTCCCCTGGCCCATCACTGGGGCAGTGTTTTGAATGGGCTTCTCCAGTCGCAGAACCTGCGTCGTGTTCAAAATGTCGCACAAGATGTTAAAACCAGATCCATGAGTCATTTTCACTTTTTCCACTATCACTCAATTGCGATTCACCGGACTTCGAGAAACATAGTCGTCACTTTTCTTCCGGTTCCCACTTCTTCGCAAAGAGATGGTCTGTCACTTCGTTCCCAGAACCAAATTTTCACTCTTCAGCGGGGTGTGCGCTGATATGAAACTTCGTAGCAGATTAAAACTGTGTGATGGACCGAGACGCGAACTCGGGACCTTTGCCTGTCACGGACGAGGGCTCTACCATAAACGGTGACAGCTATCACTGCTGACAGTGTTTATGCTTCCATCATTTCTTTGACGATGCATGTTTGCCGATACCAGGCTTTAGAGGAGTTTCAGCGTGATATGGTCGGTTCTGTAAGTGGGGCATGTAGTTTGTTAGCTAGTCATTGTGTTCCAATGGAGTGATCTCTGTCATAACTAGCCGGCCGGTGTGGCCGTGCGGTTCTAGGCGCTTCAGTCTGGAACCGCGTGACCGCTACGGTCGCAGGTTCGAATCCTGCCTCGGGCATGGATGTGTGTGATGTCCTTAGGTTAGTTAGGTTCAAGTAGTTCTTAGTTCTAGGGGACTGATGACCACAGATGTTAAGTCCCATAGTGCTCAGAGCCATTTGAACCATTTCTTTCCGTCATAACTATAATACCGTTTTAGCTAGAATAACCCATGATGATTTTGGCTCGTCAGTAACTAGTCACACGTCATGTCTCGGACATTTTCGTAAATTTCATATTGTTGTTTTTGGGGGTTTTTCTTTGTATGATAGGTGTTACTTTTGTTCAGCAACATGTATGTACCTCTACATGATTTATGCATTTATATGTTTGACCATTATCTTTCCGACAACATACATCTCTTCTCCTATATTTTGTTGTCTAAGTATCTTAGTATGAATGTAATTTTACAACCTTACTATAACGCACTGACTGTTTTAGCTGAGGCATGCAATATGTCATCTTCATATGAGTTCGTAGACCTAGTTTGCTGAAATTCTTTGTATCTTCTTTAGATAGTCTACTCCCTTGGTAGTCAGCATGATTTTATTAGTGACCACGTTTTCGATTTCTTAGTGTCTAATACGCTACTTTTATACTTAGGACAATTAAGCATTTTACTGCTCCCTTATAGTGGCAAATGGAGTTATCTATTGTCAGCTACCACCTTCTAGCCAGTTGCATTTTTAGACCCAAACTGACAAATTCCCCAGTTCACTTGTGGGAATTCGGTATGTCTCGACTGCGCCTTATGAGTATGATTATGACCCGGTTAGTTTATCAGATTGTCAGCGTTGTCCTTACTTCCCCATACAGATTAGGGGCAATGTTATAATGCTCTTACTAGAGACGAGTTTTGGTTTTAATGGAGTTGGATGATGTTACTCGCTTTATGGACTTCAACTTTGATGATATGGTTGTCTTCGCACATTCATTTACCTTTTATTTTTTCCGTATCCACGTTCTCTATCGCGGCGCAACTTGCTATGTCTTATTATTTAGATAGTTAGTCATCTATAGACAGGTCATTAAGGTAGTGCCTTATACTCCCAATGAAATTGTATGACGTTGTCGGCTGGTAACTTGGAGTACTCCCCTTGCTTAAGTAGTATTTGAGGTCCTTGTTGGTTTATTTCACTGTGGTAGTGCCGAACTGTGAAGTGATATAAAGGAGACCCAATCATATCTTTTTATTTCGATTTGCTGTATAACCTAGACCACAAGATGATTCTGAATATTCTTAGCCTTCGCTTTGCATACTATTTTCTCTTAATATGTCGCCTGCCGTTGTGTTTCGCGTTAATTTATTTTTCATGCTGTGGCAACTAATTGTGTCACCCTCCGTGATAGTGCCTAGACTGTAAATATGCATACTATTGTACTTCACAGCTTACTGTGTAACATCTTACTTTAAATGAAGATTGGCCGTCATCCGTCATATATACTATTCGCTTCCTCATCTATAAGAATTTTATAGGATGTATATATATATATATATATATATATATATATATATATATATATGTGTGTGTGTGTGTGTGTGTGTGTGTGTGTGTGTGTGTGTTCCCTTGTAAATCTGTGGTGTTAAATAGTTATATGACTAACAAATATGTACACATGATTTAGTCTGTTGTGCTGGGTGTATACAGAGATTTGGTCTAACGCTACTAATAAGTATGTACACATGTTTAGTCTGTGGTACTGGATGTACACAAAGATTTGATTTAACGCCACAACCTTCATTTTTAAGCTCAAGCGGTATTATGATTACCCCTCACTTTCTGTAAGCTTGTCTTGTACACCGTGCTGGGGCCTGAAAATGGCATAACGATATGCCGAAAATGGTTGCTTTCAGAATAAAATAATATCTTAAAGTATACAGCTGTTGGTGAAATTTATTGACATTGGCAATTACTTACCAGCCTATGTTCCCTGGCCATGACGGACCGACAGAGAAAAAAAAATTGTGTCCTCTCAAAAGGGTGAGTTCTCTTTACTTCATTATTATTTTTCTGCAGGCACAGAAACAGAGTTTAAAATTCAGATAAGATAATTACAGGTGAATAAGTACGTCATTAGCTTCCGGTAATGACATGCTCGCAGTATTTTCTACATCTCCATCACGGAAAGTCATTTTCAAAGCATTATGTCCGCCGATAAGCAGCGCTGATTGCTTCCAGTATTACATGGTAATCTCACTTTCCAATCTGGTCAGTTCGATTCGTTCGTCAAAGAATCGTATCGAACTAATGTCGGGAACAAATGGTCAATACTGCAAATTCTCCAGAAGCCGTAATGCACGTCTGAATAATTTCACTCAATGGACTGTCTACCATCAATGTAAAGAATAAATATTTTAATAGAAACATTACTTTTAATGGAAAGTGGCATCAAATCTTTCTTTTCAGGGATTACTTTTCGACATATGCAGTTCAATCAGGTACTTAATTTCCTTACAATGGAATACTGTCTTGCTGCTAATTTTAAATTCAGAAAGCTCTGTTTCGACACCTGTGAACATTTTCTGTTGCTTTTTCTTCTTCTTCTTCTTCTTTTTAAGAAAGGAATCAGCTGTCCAAAATCATCTGTTCTAAGATTTCAGATTCTTTTTGCACATGTAGAGTATTTTAGCTAGTTAGGGCCGTGTCATTACTTATGATCTCTTTGAACTTTGGTCCCAGTCTGTGTACCAGCTTTACTGAATCCCCTAAGGGTATTTACATGAGTGTAGTTGAAGGAACTGGGCGTCCCTTATCGTCATCCTGTGCCCGTTCGTCACTCAGTTCCCTCAGAATTATTACTTACGTTCTGTAAGTCTTTCTGTGGTTTTTTCATAGCGTTTGTTGTCTTTAGATGCAGAAATTCTTGACAAGACCTTCAGATCGTCGAATGAATGTCTGATCACCTATCATGTAGAAAACAAGTCGAGTAAAAAGACAGCTTTTTTTGATATTAAGAGAATGATAATTAAGGCTGCATTTGTTGCCAGTTTACCTCCTTTCTAGAAGTGCTGGTGAAATTTTCTGTTCTTTCTGGTGGATCATCAATTATTTAGCTATAATTGGTCACATTTCCTAAGTAATATGCAAGTTTTGTGCTTTAATTGTAATTTTGTGTACATAGTGACAGTAAAAAGCGAAAAAGTGTGTGTGTGTGCGTGTGTGTGTGTGTGTGTGTTTCTAATCTGAAGCTATTGCACTATGACACCAAAATTTCTCCTTATTTCTGTTTCTGTAATCTATTGTTTCTCGAATTTTTCTATTTTCATATCTGGCAGTCTTATTTCATATTCGGCCCGGAGTTCCATGTGTTGAGATTATCCGGTATTCCCCATTCATCCGCGTCCCTTGAATCCCCATCCGTGAGAACTGCTGTATCGGGGGTCGCAATACAAATTACATCAGCCTGAGAAGCGTTTGTTACCTTAAATAGGAAGTCTAAGGAAGACTTCAGACTCAAACCTCATTGTAAAGATTCCACGTTACCTCTGTTATGAAGTAAGAGACAAAAAGCAACAAAATTGATTTTGACCCTGTAAGCACCAACTGGTCAGGTGAATACAGGGTTACAATTACAAAATCAAATAGGGATAATGCAAGAGTAGTTTTTTTAATGAATTAAAAAAAAATAGGAGTGCGGGTAAGCCACTATGAACAGTATAGTGAACGCATTACTGTAGCCAAGATAGACATGAAGACCGCGCCTACCACAGTAGTACAAGTTTATATGCCAATTAGCTCCGCAGATGACGAAGAGTTTGATGAAATGTATGATGAGATAAAAGAAGTTATTCAGATAGGAAAGGGAGACGAAAATTTAACAGTGATGGGTGATTGGAATTCGATAGTAGGAAACGGAAGAGAAGTAAAAGTAGTAGGTGAACATGGAATGGGGGTAAGGAATGAAAGAGGAAGCCGCCTGGTGGAATTTTGCACAGAGCATAACTTAATCACTTGGTCCACGAATCATGAAAGAAGATTGTATGCATCGAAGAGGCCTGGAGACACTGGAGGGTTACAGATAGATTATATAACGGTGAGACAGAGATTTAGGAACCAGGTTTTAAATTGTAAGACATATCTAGGGGTAGATGTGGACTCTGACCACAGTCTGTTAGCTATGAACTGTAGATTAAAACTGAAGAAACTGCAAAAAGGTGGGAATTTGAGGAGATGGGACCCGGATAAACTGAAAGAACCATCGGTTGTAGATGGTTTCGGTGAGAACATTAGGGAGCTATTGACAAGAATGGGGAAAGGAAATACACTAGAAGAAGTGTGGGTAGCTTTGAGAGATGAAATAGTGAAGGCAGCTAAGGATCAAGTAGGTAGGCGTAGCAAAAGTCCTTGGGTAACAGAAGAAATATTGAATTTAATTGATGAAAAGAGAAAATATAAAAATACAGTAAAATAAACAGGCAAAAAGGAATACAAACGTCTCAAAACTGAGATCGACAGGAAGTGCAAAATGGCTAAGCAGGGATGGCTACAGGACAAGTGTAAGGGTTAGAGGCATATATCACTAGGGGTAAGATACATACTGCCTACAGGAAAAGCCTATTTACAATTTGTACAGAAACCAAATGGCAGTTATAAGAGTCGAGGGACATGAAAGGGAAGCAGTGGTTGGGAAGGGAGTGAGACAGGGTTGTAGCCTCTCCCCGATGTTACTCAGTCTGTAATTAAGCAAGCTGTAAAGGAAACAAAATAAAAATTCGAAGTTGGAATCAAAATCCATGGAGAATAAATAAATACTTTGAAGTTTGTCGATGACATAGTAATTCTGTCAGAGACACCAAAGGACCTGGAGGAAGAGTTGAACGGAATGGACAGTGTTTTGAAAGGAGGGTATAAGATGAACATCAACAAAGCAACACGAAAATAATGGAATGTAATAAAATTAAATAGGGTGATGCTGATGGAATAAGATTAGGAAATGAGACACTTAATGCAGTAGATAAGTTTTTCTATTTGAGGAGCAAAATTACTGATGATAGTCGAAGTAGAGATCTTATAAAATGTACACTGGCAATGGCAAGGAAAGCGTTTCTGAAGAAGAGAAATTTGTTAACATCGAGTATCGATTTAAGTGTCAGGAAGCCGTTTATGAAACTATTTGTATGGAGTGTGGCCATGTATGGGTGTGAAACATGGACGATAAATAATTTAGACAAGAAGAGAATAGAAGTTTTCTAAATGTGGTGGTACAGAAGAATGCTGAAGATTAGATGGGTAGATCACATAACTAATGAGGAGGTACTGCATAGAATTGGGGAGAAGAGAAATTTGTGGCACAACGTGACTAGAAGAAAGGATCGGTTGGTAGGGCATGTTCTTAGGCATCAAGGGATCACCAATTTAGTACTGGAGGGTAGCGTTGTAGGTAAAAATGGCAGAGGGAGACCAAGAGATGAGACACCAGAGATGAGAAGGATGTATGTTGCAGTAGGTTCTGGGAGATGAAGAAACTTGCACAGGATGGAGTAGCATGGAGAGCTGAATCAAACCAGTCTCTGGAGTGAACACCACAGCAACAGTAACAAGCTCCAACACGACTGAAATACTCATATCATAAACAGAATGTGAATTGTTGGATAACAGCTTCCTTAAGATGAAACTATCGATAAAAATACTGAGATTTACTGCAAAAGACTTCACTTGGAAAATAAAAAATTCCTTTATAAAAAAAAAATATTTGGATCAGATCAGTATGCTCCATTGCTTTTGTAAATACAGTACCAACAATGCACACTGCCACAAAAATAAACACAGCAATGCAGTGTTAAAGCATCGAATGTAGCATTCAAAACTCTGTCTGCATCTACACGACTACTCTGCAATTTACATGTGAGGATCCGACAGGGGATTCTTCGAACCACTTTCACACTACATCTCTACCGCTCCACTATCTAACAATGGGCAGGAAAAACGAACACTTAAAAGTTTCCATGCGAGTTTTGATTTATCTTATTTTATAATAATGGTCATTTGTTCCAAAAAAGATTGGTGTCAAAAAATATTTTTGAATTCAGAGTAGGGAGTTGGAGATTGAAATTTCGTGGAAGGATCTCACCTCAACGTAAAATGTCTTTGTTTTAGTGATTGCCATCCCAACACGCATATCATGGACATGGCACTAACTCCTCTATTTCGCGATAATACAAAACGACCTCCCCTTCATTGAATTTTTTCGATGTCCTCCATCAATCCAATCTGGTAAGGACCCGTTCTGCACAGAAGAACTTAAGCAGAGGACGTACAGGGGTATTGTAGGCAGTCTCGTTCGTAGACCCGTTGCATCTTCTAACTGTTCTGCCAATAAAACACAGTCTTTGGTCTGTCTTCTTCATAGATTCTATATACACTCCTGGAAATTGAAAAAAGAACACATTGACACCGGTGTGTCAGACCCACCATACTTGCTCCGGACACTGCGAGAGGGCTGTACAAGCAATGATCACACGCACGGCACAGCGGACACACCAGGAACCGCGGTGTTGGCCGTCGAATGGCGCTAGCTGCGCAGCATTTATGCACCGCCGCCGTCAGTGCCAGCCAGTTTGCCGTGGCATACGTAGCTCCATCGCAGTCTTTAACACTGGTAGCATGCCGCGACAGCGTGGACGTGAACCGTATGTGCAGTTGACGGACTTTGAGCGAGGGCGTATAGTGGGCATGCGGGAGGCTGGGTGGACGTACCGCCGAATTGCTCAACACGTGGGGCGTGAGGTCTCCACAGTACATCGATGTTGTCGCCAGTGGTCGGGGGAAGGTGCACGTGCCCGTCGACCTGGGACCGGACCGCAGCGATGCACGGATGCACGCCAAGACCGTAGGATCCTACGCAGTGCCGTAGGGGACCGCACCGCCACTTCCCAGCAAATTAGGGACACTGTTGCTCCTGGGGTATCGGCGAGGACCATTCGCAACCGTCTCCATGAAGCTGGGCTACGGTCCCGCACACCGTTAGGCCGTCTTCCGCTCACGCCCCAACATCGTGCAGCCCGCCTCCAGTGGTGTCGCGACAGGCGTGAATGGAGGGACGAATGGAGACGTGTCGTCTTCAGCGATGAGAGTCGCTTCTGCCTTGGTGCCAATGTTGGTCGTATGCGTGTTTGGCGCCGTGCAGGTGAGCGCCACAATCAGGACTGCATACGACCGAGGCACACAGGGCCAACACCCGGCATCATGGTGTGGGGAGCGATCTCCTACACTGACCGTACACCACTGGTGATCGTCGAGGGGACACTGACTAGTGCACGGTACATCCAAACCGTCATCGAAACCGTCGTTCTACCATTCCTAGACCGGCAAGGGAACTTGCTGTTCCAACAGGACAATGCACGTCCGCATGTATCCCGTGCCACCCAACGTGCTCTAGAAGGTGTAAGTCAACTACCCTGGCCAGCAAGATCTCCGGATCTGTCCCCCATTGAGCATGTTTGGGACTGGATGAAGCGTCGTCTCACGCGGTCTGCACGTCCAGCACGAACGCTGGTCCAACTGAGGCGCTAGGTGGAAATGGCATGGCAAGCCGTTCCACAGGACTACATCCAGCATCTCTACGATCGTCTCCATGGGAGAATAGCAGCCTGCATTGCTGCGAAAGGTGGATATACACTGTACTAGTGCCGACATTGTGCATGCTCTGTTACCTGTGTCTATGTGCCTGTGGTTCTGTCAGTGTGATCATGTGATGTATCTGACCCCAGGAATGTGTCAATAAAGTTTCCCCTTCCTGGGACAATGAATTCACGGTGTTCTTATTTCAATTTCCAGGAGTGTATGTGATCGTTCCAACTTAAAACAAGAATATATGGTTGCCAATGCTAAAAATGACTGCAAGCTATCAGTGATGAAGAACAAAGCTATTCAACACTTGTGTCCGTACGGAGACGCTACGAAGTTAAAGGTGACCAGAAAATAAGTAGTAAATACCCACACAACACGAACTCGCAAAAATGCCGCACAACGTAAGGAAATGCAGTTCGGCATATCTGCGACGTTGAAATGGTAAATAGGGGAAGTAATTCGTGAATGTAATACATTAATTTAAACATATGTTAACCTCTCGCTTGTAGCACCCAGTTGAGTACCGTGGCAGTCTCGTCACCTGTGTGCACATAAACGCTGAATGGAAAATCGTTGACTAGGAGAATGATCATATAACAACACAACTTTTTATCGTGCATATGAGTGTGAGAGTTCAGTGAAGCAACACAAACAGAAGTCTGATAAAAACATCCAGCACCGCAGCATACACATTGTAATTTCCTCATTTCATGAAACTTAACTGGCACACATAGAATTCCTGTTATTACCCCTGTGCCTCAACCATAGCTCAGTAGGTGTACATTTAATCATGAGAATGACTATCACCTCAGTAGTTATTTTTTGTGAAAAAAACAAATACAAGGAAATGGCTTCCAGTCAGCGTGGTACATTCAGATGGATGACATACAAGGAATTATGAGTTTATCGGTAAAATAAAATCCTGAGAACTGAATTGAACCAGTACTGTATAATCAAGAACATATAGATCTTTTCAGTCTAGAATTTCAAGTACTGGATTCACAAGCGGACACATCATTCGCGAAATACATAATTATATACCTCAGAGAAGATTAATCTTGACACTTCAGGTGAGATGATGTCTTGAAATTAGCATACCAAGAAACAAATAAAGTAATAAGTGATGCTGTAGTCAGTTGATGAGCAGTTCCGAATCAGCACCCTATCTACACGTATTTCACATTTCTATATATAGACTGATACCCATAAACATTCCCAAGCTAACTTCGCCCGCAAACCTATACGCCGTTACCGAATATGAACTGGATTGATCTTACTGTTTTCATTGTATGTGACAATGTCTGCTCAACAGTATGGCTCACCATTAGATGAAGGCAAATTCCATTCCAGTGTCACAAACCCTCAAGTGTAACTATTCAGTCAGAACAGGAACGAGACTACACTAGCATGGAAGTAGTAGTAGAAAAGTGATGAAAAGTATCAAAGAAACCGCCTGGATTGCAACCTGTCAACAACTGCTATTAAACAAGAAGTAATTGAGTCATCAAAGGATTTATACTGATACAGTGACTGGGCGAAGAAGTTGTGAGATATTGAAACTAGTAAGAGGCTGTTGTAGATTATAGGAAGACAAATATTCGAATTCATACAAACATAAAAGGAAATAAAAGTGCTAAGAAACATCCACCTTTCATTACCATCTCCTTAATGAATTGCGAAGATTTAGAATGTGCTCTGGAGGAGACAACCAGGAGAGATTTGAGATTGTATCATTACATCTTAACTTATCTCTAAAAAGATTATTAAATAATGAGAAAATAAAGAGTTAATCTTAAAATGTTGAATGATGAGAGTAATTCATGGTGATTTCTTACGGATGGTTCTACACAACCCTACCCCATTACTCCCAGTATGTTGCTCAAAATAAACATTGTACCATCAGAAATAAAAGATCTCTTAAATTACCCAGAAGCAGATCCTAATGGAAAAATGATGCCAAGACATCTGTCATAACAAGCAAAAGAAAATTTTAAATTAATTTTAACAAGGTTTTCAGTGAAAATAAGGCTTCAATTACATCCATCAAATTGTAACTTGTAATATTTAAAATTAATGCTAAAATGCCAGGTTTTTAAATGAAAACGTATTTGCTGAATCCTTGAAAATAAATAATGGAGCAATAAAAACACTTTTCAATTCAACTGTTTTCAAACAAAATATTAACACTATTCAACCATTTCAAATAGTGTCAAAATTGTGTCTTTCATTAGTTATAAGAATACTGTCAAATACTTATTTCTACACAATAAGTCAAAACACTAACAAGGAACAAAGATTGTAAAGTTTTTTGTGAGAGAGAGATATAGAGCAAGCGACTGGATTAATGTTTTGGACAGCATTTGAATTTACCAGCACACCAGACAGGGATGGGCAAAATTCGAAGAAAGTGACACAAACTCTGTTTTAAGTTAGGACGGATCTGATTGTGTTATGGCAGACATAATGGGAAGCAAACCCTACAGCCATCCATCCACTAGTATTTTTTGATAACTTAGTGTGTTTATTGTGGTCATAAAGGACTCGGGGTTTTTTGAATATTGTAAGCGAAACATGAAGCCTCTTGAGGGGTAGTTGAAACAGCTGTAACAACAGAAAAAGTTGCAAAAGCAGCGATAACAATAGCAATTAAAGCAGCAAATGCAGGAGCTTATCCTTTTGCTGGCCCGCACTGCCAGTGATGTGAGGGCAGCCTTCACTGTTAGCATCACTGGTCCCACTAAGGTGGGAAAGGCGGGAGAGCTACCTACGCCCTTTGAATCTGAACTGTGAGGTACGGCGCATCACTCAGCCTGTAGATTAGAGGACCTTCTTACTGTAGACTAGCAGTAGCTTGTACGAGGTAGCGTAGACTCTGTGGTCCCTTGAAGACCCAGAAAAATTTGAATTTATATAGTGACGTCAATTAATAATGCACTACTATTGTCAGCAATTCGCATAGTAGTTGCCCGATTGCAGTTTAATCTCTATCACAAGCACCCCGAGCAGTCGTATGTGGCATGGATAGGAGACTTGCAAGGGTTATTGCTTAGGTGTAATTCTAAGAGTAAATATTTTATCACTTCCTATGGAGATTCCAAAATTTGTGATGTAGTGGTGCAGTTGGTGCCAGACAGGGCTAAAGCATTACCTCATGTGGATCAGATTTGGAAGTGGAAACACAAATGGCAGAATCGGCAGAGTTGATAGCTGCAGCGCAGACTGCGTTTTCTGACGATTGGCAGCTCTCAAAACGTGACGAAGCACACCAGAGGGAGAGGTCCCCAGTGGAAGCTATTCATGCTTTAGTTACCAAAGCGCTGAGGTGGTCGAATGGCAGTAGTACCGGGGTACGTACTCCAGCATCCTGGTGCGGGAAGGTCTGCTATAGGTAGGGAGTGTACTGGACCGCACTCAGACCCTGCCGCTTGAATCTTCTATTGAGTTCACAGAGTGTGCAGAGCACCATACTTCCAAAGCGCGCAGCTCGCCACCACGGCCTAAGATGTCTCCTCCAGATTACTGGTCATTGCACGGGAGGAGACAATGCACATATTTCTTTGCATGCTGCTTCACCTGCCATAGGCTAGGTTACCTGGCCGCTACACCACAGGAAAAGGACCTCGTGTCCGCACTCGAGTCCACAAGGCACGTATTGTGCACAGGTGGGTGTTTCACGAAGTTTCAGTTAGACACAGGGGCCTCAGTGAACCTAATGAATTATCACCGGCTTAGGTATCCCCCCGTCCCTTCCCCCTTTACAGTGCAGTTAGCACCAAATAGTCTCAAGCAGACTGTTGTAGTTTGCAGTGGATTCCGTTTCAGGGACAACTGCTAGTGGTGGCCAAGTACAAAAGTGTGAAATGCCAGCTCACACTTTTGTGGGACTTGAAGCTTTCGCTAATTTGGGATTTCAATTAGCCAGTAAACGTCATCATGGTCTTGCAGGTAGTGCCAATAAAGAACTTGGAGGGAAAGCAGCAGCCATTCAGTCAATGATTTGGCAATGATCTCGGTTGGTCTGCCAATTTGGAGGCCACATTACTACCAACTGCCGGCGGTTTCTAAGTCGTGTCGAGCCTACCCTGCCAAATTTGCTATGTGAAATAAAGTAAAGGCTGATCTCGGCAGATGGCAAACTCTTGGCCTTGTGTTGCCAGTTTCATAGAGGCAGTGGGCCACCCCCGTGGTCGTGATACAGAAAGTAAATGCGATGTTAGACTTTTCGGAAATTTCAAGCTGGCTGTCAGCATTTTTTCAAGATTGTCCCCGATGACGCAGTCTTACAGTTGCCATAGGACGCTCAGTCTCTCAGATTTTACTGTCAAATACTCCCTTCGTCAGGCTCCAGTTTAATCGGTAGCCGTTTGAGGGTCGCTTCAACTCCAGGAATATACTAGCATTTTCTCAAGCAACTTATCATTGATACTTTGTTCTGCGTCAGCTATTTGGAGGACATTTGGCTTACTGCCTCGACGTGAAATAAGCACTCAGTTTTTGAGGTACTGTTTGCTGGGAGAAATGTATAAGGTTTTATCAGAGTGTCTTTGGGGTCAGGTTGGAGTGTTATGGCTCCCATCCTTGGATCAGCGCCTGAAGTGCCACAGAATTGTTTTCAGTACGACGGCAGTGATGACGTGTAGTCTCACACATATTAGTGGAATATAGTCGAAAAGGGTATATGTGTACATTGCAGTGGGATTATTTCGCCCTCTTAGCCCTTAACTGAGTGACACAACAACTGAAATGAAAAAAAGTTATTAACTTTCGAAAACACACATTAGCGTATAAAGGAAAGTCATCGTGACATCTTTCACCTCTTTCAGCAGTCTACACAAAAGGAAGGCAGTCTAGACTGTTTTGTTTTACTTCGTTATTTATCCAGTCCATCCACAGAGAGTGACGTTTCTGTGGGCATATCGTTTCTCAACAACATGCAGAGAATTCTTTAAAGTTGCCATGATTTCTATAGCAATAAAGTAGCTGAAAAGTTTATAAACAATAGTATGTTTTCAAATATACGATGACACTGCTCCCAGCGTGACATGGTTGTGTAATATTGATGAACGATCAGTTACTTGTGCGTAAAGTTGGTAGAAGTCGTAATTGTAGCAGGGGAGCAGACGCAGGAGTCCTGCATCGCAGTTCTAAATAAGGTCCTAGTAGGGGTGTTTTTCCGTTACCTTTCTCCAGCCCGTTATGAAGTCTCAAGTTTGTATTTTGTCGTGTAGATGACTGTGATGAGTGTTTGTACAGTGTAGTGCTGGGTTTGTGTAGTTATGAACGAAGGAAAGGGAGAGGGCGAATCCCAATGCCATCACACAGCCTGCTCCTGATGAATAGCACAAGTGGGTAGCCTAGTTTAACGTCACCATCCGACAGACTAATCTCCTTAATAGCAGGGGCACCCGCAGATTCTCGTATCAGTAGGGTCAAAACGTTTAAATGTGATTAGAAATTCTGAGGACATTATTATCTGCTATTCGTTTCATAAAAGCTGTTTTTACATTCCTAAATTTCAAGTGTTGCTGCCACTTACGTTACCTTCTCTTTGTCCCATCATATACCCTCTTCCTTCAATAAATTATTTTCTCGCAATTAAAATTGTTTAAGCACATGAAAACAAATTCTAGTGTTTATTTTGCATGCTATTCACTGCTTATTAGTGAACACAATTGAATTTAAATTAACAGTTTTGGAATAAAACAGGACATTACATTCAAAGCTGCAAAGATGTCCAGATTTATTTTCATTACAGTGAAAGCTTCATGTGTCACACTTAAGTATAGTGTCAACATACAAAAACACGTTTTTTCTCAGAAAACAGATTTTATTGAATTATTTGAACTGTATACATCGCTGACGTCTTAGAAAATTATATTTCACAAACACACTCTAGATGCACAATACAACAGAGGAAAAACATTTCTCGTCAGCTTTTATTTGCAAATAAAAAATACGTTAAAATCAAGAACTTTTTCCAACTAACAGATCAACAGAGAGTGCAAAACTGTCGCAATATCAGATAACGCAAAGAAAGTAATAAGGCCCTGTGACTCCTGATTGAACTGCGGTGGCAGTGTTGACATTAATTGATTGAGAATTGATCACTTTTAATTAAAAAGTGGTGCACATTGATCTTGTATGAAGGTATTGAACACCAGATGCAAATGTTGAACACAAAATTAATTAAGAAAGTGACCTGGGATTTCAACTACTTGATTGAAAACAGATGCACTCGATTATGACAAATTTATTTTAACTCACGACCTTCAATCATCACATTACATGACTCTACTACCAGGCAGTGGTAATAAATTGCATTTGCATGGAGTAAAGCTCGATAACTCAAAAGTAATTCCTATCGACTGACCCAGGCGTAATGCGAAGTGTGAGAAGAATTCCACAGTACATGGCCCATGAAACCCATGTGGAAACTTTGCCGACTTGATCCATCAAATTAATCAGTGGCCAGAGCGGGCGCAATATCGCCGAATACAGCGTAGTGGAGCAGCGTCGTTGTGTGGACATCGGCCGACCTTGTGGTGCTGCAAGGATGCACTCGTTTATTCACTCTTAGATATCTTGCTCAGTACGTAGCTGAACCAAAACTTTCTATCTCCAAGCTCAATCGTTCCATTTGCTAAGTCCTAAACTACAGAGATGCTCACTCTTTCTCAGGCAAGCTGAGTAAAGAACGCCATGTCTGCACTCTAGGCAAGCTGGGAATGGAAGACCTCTACTGAGACTTCTGCCAGTCCACTCTTCACCTCGGTTTCCCCTCCAGCAAAATCACTTACCCCAATTGCAGTGCAAGTCGCGTTAATTATGCGTCACTTTCCATTGCCAACCAATGGCTGCTCTGGGAAGTGAACAAATTCCCACAAAATTTCCCTTCCTCTCAACTTCTTCTATTTAGCTCCCCCCCAGGCCACCCATCAAGGTTAGCGTCTGCACAAACACCAAGTTTTCCGGAATTCTGACTCCCAGGAGAGTACTTCAAATTCCTTGGTCCTACGTTCCCATCGGGGGCCGGCGTATTTCACGCTGTCACTCTTCACCTGATTTACTTCAGGCTCTGTGGACCATGAATTCAGCATGAAGTTGCTATAATCACGACCACGCATATTTTGACCTCTGTTGACCGCTCCACTGTAGCTTGAGCGGCTTTGTCGCATGTTTCACAGAAAACGTGACAACAAACATTTATCAACAGGCATACAAGTTCTCCGTCTGTTTCACGGTACACCAGCATGGAGTCGGGGTCCACAACCCACTCACTGTCACTTATCTTAAGGCAGCCAGCAGCCGCGCCGCATTACCATTTTCACAAGATTTTGAACTGCCCTAAGATGCCTATTGTTGCTTCCCTTCACCGCTCCCCAACCGTGCACCGCAGTCAACTCTGTATACTTCCCTGGGGTAAACTAGCGTCCAGTAAATCGACTCATTTCCACAAAGTTTTCATGTCGTGTGAGTCACTTTAAAACCATCACCCAACATTAATTATTCCACTATGTCCATACTATACCCTCTACAAGATGCATTGTGCCTTGTCAGTCATTTTGTTCAGCCCTGCTGTTCACTCAACGTGAGTTAGGTGATCTTTAATGACTTCATGTAAGGGGCATAGTATTTGCCATCTTACACATTCTTTCTTCAACGTCATTTTCATTGTCATGTTCATCGTAACATTCTAGGGTCTACCCATAGATTTTGCTGGTTGCTTCTGATGATGCATCAATACATTGCTAAGGTTCCTTGTATCGCCAACATTTTTGATACTCATATGTTTTCTAGGTTTTATCACAGCTGATCGAGCGATATCGTTGAAATGATCTATGTTAGCTCCGTCCACTTCAAAAATAATTGGAGAAATAGAGTATGTTGTTTCAACTTTGCAGATAGCACAACATTTCTTTAATTTATTTATTTGAATAACCCATTCGGAGGGTATGATGAATCAATTTTGGTTATGCTTCTTTGTATTTAATTTTCGTTGCTCCCAGACTTTCTTCTTCCTTTAAGAGTGCCATTCGTTCTCTTCCTGGGTCCATTTTCTTCCTTTTGCAGAGCTATTTCTTTCCTGAAATTCTGCCTTTTTTGTTGCTTCTCTAAAAAGTGTTCTGCTATCTATTGTGTCCATCCTAATTCCTGTGTATTTCATACCTCTGTCAATTTAAGTGAACCATGTGGGTTTGGATTTGTAGCTGTTTAGTAAATTGAAGATCTTCTTGGTTAGTTCATTATTATCCATTTGGTATATGTGGCACAAAATTGTAGCCCTATTTTCCTCATTATATCAGTTAGTTTTTCCATTTCCAAATAGAGTTCTGTTTGATCTGAATTTGTTGTCAAGATTAATACTAATTTTAGGTCCCGGTATTTCCTTAGAATTATTCGTTCAGCTTTTCACAGTTTTTCAAGACACCCAAATCTTTTTAGTTTGTCTCTTCGGTGCAAGCTATTACTTGCTTTAATCATAAATATATCTCCGAGTGATGCAAAATGTTATTGTCTTTCCATAAAGACAAGTATTATCCTGTCAATAAGCTTCAAATCGTGAGCTACATCCTCCATTTTTTATTTAAAAAATTAGTGAATTTACTGATGGCACTTATGTTTCCTATGTCTGCGGTCATTTTCAGAACACAAATTAATAATCAAATTAACTGATTCAACAAGATTGAACCTTGAATTGCTGGTGTGCCCATGTATTACCACAACAAAATGAAAATGGTGGATAGGTGACGGAGTATGAATGAGTACAGTGGTGTATTTATGTTTACAAAGACAATGAAAAATTTTTATTCATCCTTTTATAGCTAAAATGATATGATACATCTTACAAAACAAATGACAAACACAGGTCATAAAAGGGATGGTGCTTGACTGGCAAAGCATTCATTGGGGAGGAAACTATACAAATTTTCCTCTGAATTAATCCCTTTTACCAAGCAATCTGACTTTGTTTTCATGAGTCCACTGTGAGGCCCAATTCTATTCAAGTGGAATCAACTACAACCAAGTACATCATAAACTATGGTTTACCAGAGAACAAGGAGCTGTGAATATCACTTAACAACCATAAGCTGGTTCAGCAATACTTTAACCTTTCACCTTGATTCAGATGGCAGCAGAAAATGGCATGCCGTGGGCTAGGAGCAGCGCACTGAGACAGCTGTAATGTTCTGATATATCCACGAAAATTTGGAAACTAAGGGGATTGACGTTCTGATTATTAGAAGGTGGAAAACTTTCCTATCAGAGCCCTGAAAGCACAGCAGATTTCAGTGTGAGGTGCACCTATTCGCTAGTCTGGCCAAACCAATTGGACTCACAGACATAACATTGTATCCTGAAACTGTCGAACATCAGACGGCTGACTCAGGATGAATAAGTTGACCATGGTGACGCATGGTATTCTCAGATTATATGCAGTTCCACTGTCGGTACAGTTGGCCACTGCGCTGGCTCTTAGTCCACCACAAGTTGCAGACGACAAGTCTCATCCACTTGGGAAAGACCTGAACGTTTCCACCAGAGGAAGACCAGAAGATGAAGAAGGCAAAGAACCACCATCCCTTACCACCAAGCCTTGGTACAGGAGACGTATTAACAAAAGAAAAACGTCTCCATGTTGTACAAACCAATCAAACTATCCTCTACTCATTGAATCTCCCGTCTTAACTGTTCTGTTGCCCTGGTAGCCAATCCAGGCATGCTCTACAGTTCTTAAGCAGGGGGAGTCAGCCTCTGCATACTTTAAGAGGGACCAATCAGCGCCTCCAGATCTCTCTTGCCTGAGAAAAGAAGTTTTAGACTAGGGAGATGTAATTCTCTCAAGAAGCATGGCCATTTGCGTAGAGATCTAATCTCTACCATGACTATTTCCAATTTCTGAAAGATAGCTGTTTAGCTTCCCAGATAACTGTGTACATGAAATATATATTTTTGCCTCTCGCTAAAAGGACCTGGCGACTTCCTGGAGGCGGAGGAGTTACACTCTTGCCTCCAATACAGACATGCACCAGCCACTCCATCCGTATCATCCCAACTCCTAACATGAGAATGCTTGGAGTTTTATGACCGTCCAACCATTTGCACAAAAGCTCAGATTACAACAGTTTCCCTCAAATAGCTTCCTCCACCAACTTTCCGTCAACTGGCCACCTTCGCAGCGATCTGTTGCTTGGTCCACATAAAATGTTTTGCGAACTGACGCCCTCCTGCTGTGATCCTAATTGGGAAGAAGGGAGTGCCATAGCCCAAAGTCCCTCTGCAGGAACAATTCACAGAACGGTGCTTCCCACAATCACTCGCACAGCCTGCTCACAGCACACACCATTTACGGCCAGCAATCCATCTTTGTCCCTGTTCTCCATCGCCTCCGCCACTGCAACTTGTGCACAAGTTCTCTACTACAGGCTACACATGCAGCTCTATGAACATTCTGCCCACAGTTCCCTCCTGTAAAAAGTTATAAACTGCACATACCAAATGTAGTACTGAGAGTGTGATGTGCCACCTGTCAACTGTTTCAGGTCTTACCACTATTTGATAGTGTCTTAGTTTTGTGTTCCAGGACAAAGTTTTTTGTTAGATACTTCTTTGTCATTTGGAATGCCCTTTCCATGTTATATACTTTCTATGGCTATATTTTCTTTTGTGTTGTTTGTTATCCATTCTCCCAAATATTTAACACAGTTTGTTTTAGATATTGTGTTGTTATGAATTTAAAGAGGGACATCGCTGATATTCATCCAAAATGTGTTCTTTCAAATGTATTTTTAGTTCTGTTTTCTCTGCTTTTTCCTGCAGTTTTATGATTTGTTCTTTGGTGCTACACAGTGAGTCAGCAAGTAATATCACATCGTCTACAAACGATAGACAATCTATGGCCATTTTTTTCGGGTTTCTTCCTAGTTGAACATCCTTGATATTGATAGATTTCCTCCGTTCTCTCATTACCCTCTCCAATATGCAGTTAAAATGTAGGCGTGATAAACCATGTCTCTATCTTACTCCTGATATTATTTCAAAAGGTTTTGACAGCTCCCCATAAATTTTACTTTTTATGTTTGTTTGTTAAAGTTCTTTAATTATTTCTGTTCTTTTATTGTCGAGTCCGAATTATTTTAAAATGTAGACTAGTGCATATTTATCAATTGAGTCATATGCTTTTCTAAAATCTACAAAAGTGATGACATATTTCATGTTCATGAATTTCCGCATTTCTATTATGTTCTTCAGGTTTAGTATTTGCTCTGAAATCGACTTTCTTTTCCTAAATGCTGCTTGATACTCTCCCAGTTGTGGGTCGGGTATTCCTTCATCTCTCATTAAAAGTGCCATGGACAAGATTTTATATTTCACTGGTAAGAGGGAGATCCCTCTATAATTGTTAGCATCTCTTTTTTCCTTTTTTATGTAGCGCCAATGTCTGATAGGAAGCTACTTGTTGTCCAAATTCTGTTAGTGACTTCTGTTAGAGATAGAACTATGTTATCACTAGAGTGTTTCCACAGTCCAGAAACTATATTGTCTCGATGCTTTGTTATTTTCAAGTTGTATTACGATTTATTTCATTTTCTCTATTTTCAAGTTGTAGTACGATGTATTTGATTTCCTCTATTTTTGGTGGCTTTGTGCCTGGTTATAATTGAATTACACTATTAAAATAGGTCTCAGTTGAGTAATTCTTTGAAGCAGTCCGCATGTATTCTCTATTTTATTACATGTGGTCTATTGTGTTTTTGATCTATAAACATTAAACATGGTGATATATACTTCTTTAAACTATCTGAATGTTTTATAGAATTTCCTTGTGTTGTTCTGTTTAGAATATGTCTCAATAGTTAGTTGTACTCTGATCGTTTTGAGATCTTTTGATGTGTGTTTCCTTACTTTTACAAAATTTTTCTTGTTTTTATTTTTATTTGCCTTCCAGATATTGCACGCTCATTGTCTCTTTATAATTAAGTCATCACAATTATCATTCTACCAAGCTTGCTGCCATTTCTTTTTGAGAGAGATAAATTCTTCTGCTGTCTCAATAATGTCTTTTTGAAGTTGTTCCCAACATTTAGGTATTCCTTTTTATATAAATAATATAGCTTCAAGTTTTCTTATTTCCTTTTTAATGGAATCAAGTACTCCACCAGGGCCCTGAAGCTGTGAACACCAGTTGGGAATTAGTGAGTTATTTTGTCGAAAACTAACAATAAATGACTAACACGAGCAGTAAAGTTCACATATGGCAAAATTCTTTTTTTGTAGATGTCGAATTTGGAAAATTTTTGCATTATTGCAAGATTAAAAAGGCAAATAGTAATTTTCATGAAATCTGTATACTGCAATGGATTCATCTTATTTAGAAGTACGCGAATAGTTATATAAGTCATTTTTACAAATTTTGCAGTTGTTGAGTTTTCTGAGAAATGTCCTCAATTGCTTTGTGTGACAACTGCGAATGTTTCCATTAAGTGATATCGTTCCGTTTTGGAGTACGCATGTCCCGAATGGGCCTCTTTACTTAATTGAAGTCGCTGAGTTGCAGCGCGAAGTAGGCAACCCAGCCTCCACCTAGGGATACAAGAAACTGGCAAAAAAAATTTATCTTTCCTGTGGTACGTCTTGAAATTGGCACATCCGGAATTTCGCGACGTATGACAGGAACGACGTTTGTCAGCTCAGGCTGTCCTTGTTGCTACTAAAGGATTGAGGCCACTCATTTCCAAGTCATTATCAATTCTACATATCACATCCAAGCCAGCATTATCCCAATAATCATATGTCGTTAATCAGTTACCATGATGCCATATCCATCAATGCCTGATAGTGCAATACTGAAATAAATGAGATTTATAAAGATCTGCGAACCTAGTGGCGTTGAACTGGGAGGGTGACTTTCGTTTTCTAGAAAGTAAACATTTTAGAGACGGAACTTTAACCATAGATTTCCGTAATGTTACCACAGACACATTTATTAGTCCCATCACTAAGTCGATCGCCTGCTTCCCTTCATTTTAGTATAGTGTGTTATTAATCCCTGGAGTTTGTTTAAGTGTAGTCTTTCTTACTTCACGAGCTGACCAACAGTGCCAATACACTCACACCATGACTCCGTGCGGAGAGGTGTGGAGTTCAGTCTAACATATTTGGCGCAAAGACTGGTGATCAGGAAAGTTACGGCGCCATCTGTCTTCCTCTTGCCAATCAAATAGTGACAGTGAAAATTTCCCAGCACCAGGATTCGAACTGTCTTACCACTGACTCAAGAGCAACTGCATAGGTTTGTGTTAGTGACATTGACTACGAAGGTATGTACGAATACATTAAAGAACATTATACTACGAAATATTTAATTTATTTTCTTGTTATTACGAGTGAAGTTCATTAAGTAATGCAACACATTCTTTTCTGAAAGCTGGTTGGTTTTATTCAGGATTCCAGCACACCATACTATTCCTCATTCTTTTGGCTGCAAAAGCACATTTTTTGTCTTAATCTCCGTTCAATTCGACGGAATTGCGTCAGGTTACTAAGAGCGCCTGTATGTCCACATGGTACCACTCAACTGGTCGACGTTGAAGCTGCAACAATGTTGCAACAATAGCTTATTCATCATCCAAGTATTGCTTCCTGCAGTGCATCCTTCATTGGGCCAAACAGATGGAAGTCCTAAGGTGTGAGATCCTAGCTGTAGGGTGGATGTAAATACATCCAATGAAATTTTGTGAGTTCCTCTCGAGTTCGCACATTTGAGTGAGATCTTACATTTTCATGGAGAAGGAGAAGTTCTTTTGCAATTTTGTGGCGACAAGTACGCTGAAATTGTTTCTTCAATTCATGATGGAAGCATAATGACTTCAGTACTGGTCGTTGTAACATGAGGGAAGACATCAAACAGAATAATCCCTTCAAAGCAACAGAAGATCGTCGCCATGATTTTATCTGCTGAGGGTGCGGTTTTGAACTGTTTCCTCGGAAGAGAGTTCATGTGGCCCCACTGGTTTGGATTGCTGTTTCGTTCCCAGTTGTGATTGATGAACACATGTTTCATCACCTGTGACATGTTCGACAAGAAATTGTCACAATCATCTTCGTAACGCGTGAGCAGTTTGGCACAAATTGTCCTTCGTTGCTCTTTACGGTCTGCTGGTTGGTGGCGAGGAATTCAGCGAGCACACAGCTTTGAGTGTCCCAACTGATGGACGAGCGAGTGAGCACTACCAACAGAGATGTCCAGTTGTCCAACGAGTTGATTGACTGCTTTCCGTCTATCACCTCGAATGAGAGTTTATACACTCCTGGAAATGGAAAAAATTACACATTGACACCGGTGTGTCAGACCCACCATACTTGCTCCGGACACTGCGAGAGGGCTGTACAAGCAATGATCACACGCACGGCACAGCGGACACACCAGGAACCGCGGTGTTGGCCGTCGAATGGCGCTAGCTGCGCAGCATTTGTGCACCGCCGCCGTCAGTGTCAGCCAGTTTGCCGTAGCATACGGAGCTCCATCGCAGTCTTTAACACTGGTAGCATGCCGCGACAGCGTGGACGTGAACCGTATGTGCAGTTGACGGACTTTGAGCGAGGGCGTATAGTGGGCACGCGGGAGGCCGGGTGGACGTACCGCCGAATTGCTCGACACGTGGGGCATGAGGTCTCCACAGTACATCGATGTTGTCGCCAGTGGTCGGGGGAAGGTGCACGTGCCCGTCGACCTGGGACCGGACCGCAGCGATGCACGGATGCACGCCAAGACCGTAGGATCCTACGCAGTGCCGTAGGGGACCGCACCGCCACTTCCCAGCAAATTAGGGACACTGTTGCTCCTGGGGTATCGGCGAGGACCATTCGCAACCGTCTCCATGAAGCTGGGCTACGGTCCCGCACACCGTTAGGCCGTCTTCCGCTCACGCCCCAACATCGTGCAGCCCGCCTCCAGTGGTGTCGCGACAGGCGTGAATGGAGGGACGAATGGAGACGTGTCGTCTTCAGCGATGAGAGTCGCTTCTGCCTTGGTGCCAATGTTGGTCGTATGCGTGTTTGGCGCCGTGCAGGTGAGCGCCACAATCAGGACTGCATACGACCGAGGCACACAGGGCCAACACCCGGCATCATGGTGTGGGGAGCGATCTCCTACACTGGCCGCACACCACTGATGATCGTCAAGGGCACACTGAATAGTGCACGGTACATCCAAACCGTCATCGAACCCATCGTTCTACCATACCTAGACCGGCAAGGGAACTTGCTGTTCCAACAGGACAATGCACGTCCGCATGTATCCCGTGCCACCCAACGTGCTCTAGAAGGTGTAAGTCAACTACCCTGGCCAGCAAGATCTCCGGATCTGTCCCCCATTGAGCATGTTTGGGACTGGATGAAGCGTCGTCTCACGCGGTCTGCACGTCCAGCACGAACGCTGGTCCAACTGAGGCGCCAGGTGGAAATGGCATGGCAAGCCGTTCCACAGGACTACATCCAGCATCTCTACGATCGTCTCCATGGGAGAATAGCAGCCTGCATTGCTGCGAAAGGTGGATATACACTGTACTAGTGCCGACATTGTGCATGCTCTGTTGCCTGTGTCTATGTGCCTGTGGTTCTGTCAGTGTGATCATGTGATGTATCTGACCCCAGGAATGTGTCAATAAAGTTTCCCCTTTCTGGGACAATGAATTCACGGTGTTCTTATTTCAATTTCCAGGAGTGTATTAAAAATGAAGAAATTTCTCCAGCTGTATTTAAGGTGCCGATTTTATTTTGAGAACTAGTTTCAACGTTGTAACAACGTCATCTTCAGGCCCATACACCTGTTGACGTTAACTGCGTGCGGCTGATAATGTAAGAGATATGGACGTGCTCCGTGTGGAAGGTGGGAAGTCAAAGACTACCCACCTTCCACACCGAGCACGTCCATATCTCACCACTGACTTCTAGTATCAGCCGCACGCAGTTGACGTCAACAGGTGTATGGACCTGAAGATGACGTTGTTACAACGTTGAAACTAGTTCCCAAAATAAAACCGTCCCCTTAAATGCGTTTGGAGGCATTTCTTCGCTTTTAATAGAAATTTATTCTAGCTGACGTCCCACTGTCCTCCATTTCAACTATAGATGTACGAAAATCGAATGAGAGTGTTCACACGTTCCAAGTTTGCAGGAGTCATAGCTGTGTGAGGCCGGCCGGCACATGGGAAGTCGGACAGGTCTGCGCGACCTTGCGATGATAACAGACGCCTCGTCCAACGAATCACCGTGCTTTTGTGCACTGCCAGGTCTCCGTAGACATTCTGCAAGCGCCTATGAATGTCTGCGGTGCTCTGGTTTACCGTCTGAAGAAACTCATTGGTAACTCCACACCGAGCACTCTGTTACAGACACCATTTTGAGGGCTACGTATAGTGCCGCCACTTATCGGAACTTAAGGGAATTACAGGAGATGAAACGGAAATATTTAATGATGTCCCACAAAGGAGGCAAATTTATTGGTCCGAAACTGGCTGAGAAAAAAATGTGTTACGTTATTTATTGAACACCCCTCGTAATATTAAAATCCTTCACACACACTATATGCCTCTACATATACATATATACTCCACAAGCCTCCCAACGGTGTGTGGAGGAGGGCACTTAACGTGCCACTGTCATTACCTCCCTTTCCTGTTCCAGTCGCGTATGGTTCGCGGGAAGAACGACTGTCGGAAAGCCTCCGTGCGCGCTCGAATCCATCTAATTTTACATTCGTGATCTCCTCGGAAGGTATAAGTATGGGGAAGCAATATATTCGTTACCTCATCCAGCAACGCACCCTCTCGAAACCTGGACAGCAAGCTACACCGCGATGCAGAGCGCATCTCTTGCAGAGTCTGCCACATGAGTTTGCTAAACATCTCCGTAACGCTATCACGCTTACCAAATAACTCTGTGACGAAACGCGCCGCTCTTCTTTGGATCTTCTCTATGTCCTCTGTCAACCCGACCTGGTACGGATCCCACACTGATGAGCAATACCCAAGTATAGATCGAACAAGTGTTTTGTAAGCCACCTCCTTTGTTGATGGACTACATTTTCTAAGGACTCTCCCAATGAATCTCAACCTGGCATCCGCCTTACCAACAATTAATTTTATATGATCATTCCACTTCAAATCGTTCCGTACGCATACTCCCAGACATTTTACAGACGTAACTGCTACCAGTGTTTGTTCCACTATCATATAATCATACAATAAAGGATCCTTCTTTCTATGTATTCGCAGTTTATCTACGTTAAAGGTCAGTTGCCACACCCTGCACCAAGTGTCTATCTGCTGCAGATCTTTCTGCACTTCGCTACAATTTTCTAACGGTGCAACTTCTCTGTATTCTACAGCATCATCCGCGAAAAGCCGCATGGAACTTCCGACACTATCTACTAGGTCATTTATATACACTGTGAAAAGCAATGGTCTCATAACACTCCCCTGTGGCACGCCAGAGGTTACTTTAACGTCTGTAGACGTCTCTCCATTGAGAACAACATGCTGTGTTCACTCGTGTGAATTGCCGTTTCGTTCCCAGTTCGGAGTGATGGATCCATGTTTCATCGCCTCTAACGATGTTCGAAAAAAAATTGTCGCAGTCATCCCCGTAACGCGCGAGAAATTTGGCACAAATTTTCCTTCGTTGCTCTTTACGGTTTTCTGGTAGGCGGCGAGGTATTCAGCGAGCACACACCTTTGAGTGCCCCAACTGGTGGACGAGCGAGTCAGTACTACCAACAGAGGTGTCCAGTTGCGCAGCAAGTTGTTTGACTGCGATCCGTCGATCACCTCGAATGAGCCGGCCGCTTTGACCGAGCGGTTCTAGGCGCTACAGTCTGGAACCGCGCTGCTGCTACGGTCGCAAGTTCGAATCCTGCCTCGGGCATGGATGTGTGTGATGTCCTTAGGTTAGTTAGGTTTAAGTAGTTCTAAGTTCTAGGGGACTGATGACCTCAGATGTTAAGTCCCATAGTGCTCCGAGCGATTTGAACCATTTTTGAACCTCGAATGGGAGTGTCCACACGTTCCAACATTGCAGGAGTTAGAGCTGTGCGCGGCTGGCCGTCACATGGTAGCTCGTACAGGTCTGCGCGACCTTGCGATGATAACAGACGCCTCGCCCAACAACCCACCGTGCTTTATTTCACTGCCAGGTCTCCGAAAACATTCTGCCAGCCCCTATGAATGTCTGCGGTGCTCTGGTTTACCGTCTAAAGAAACTCATTGGCAGCTCTCTGCTGGTATCGCACCTCTGTTACAGATACCATTTTGAGGGCTACGCATAGTGCCACCACTTATCGGAACTTCAGGGAATTATAGGAGCTGAAACGGAAATATTTAATGATGTCCCACAACAGAGACAAATTTATTCGTCCGAAACTGGCTGAGAAAAAAAATGTGTTACGTTATTTATTGAACACCCCTCATAATATTAAAGTTAACAAATACGTATTGGTTGGTTCAAATGGCTCTAAGCACTATGGGACTTAACATCTGAGGTCATCAGTCCCCTAGAGCTACTTAAACCTAACTACGCTAAGGACATCACACACATCCATGCCCGAGGCAAGATTCCAAACAGTGACCGTAGAAGCAGCGCGGTTCCGGACTGAAGCGCCTAGAGCAGCTCGGCCGACGAATTGGTGACAACGAAATGGATGACGTGAAGTTATCCTGCCACTCTGAAAGCAAAGTAGCACACGACTGACAACGCTATGAGGAAACAAAATTCCTAGTCATGTGGCAAATGTGGCTCGCTTGATGTGGGAGTGACGGTAAATAACGTCTGGGAAGTTTGTGTGTGGGAGGGGGGAGGGTGAAGAACCAGTGAAAACCTGACACCTGCCCACCTCGCCCTTGAATCGAAACCTCGATCATAGTAACGAGCTGGAAGCGGGAACCCACCCAGACACCGCCTCGCTGTACAGTGGCTCGCGTGCCTGCTCTGTAGCTGCTCGTGAGGAGCACAAAGGGCGACAGCCGCGGAGACGTTCCCACAGCGACAATGGCGGGAACATGTGGCGGGCGGCGCCTGCGGTCTGCGGACTTCCTCCACCAGCCAGCCCAGCCAGACCCTTTGTAGTCCGCGTCACGCGACCGGCGACGGCGCGGAGGCGAGGCGACAGGTGTGTGAGGCGCCGCGGGCTGTGCCGGACAGGCCGGCCGCGATATGACAGGTGGCACCGCCAGGGGTCGCTGCCCCCGCCGGCTAACTAGCCGCACTCCTTGGCGCACTTCTCGCCAGTTTCAGGTTCCCGCAATATACCGAGGCGGCAAAAGTCATGAGACAGCAATATGCACATATACAGATGGCGGCAGTATCGCGTACACAAATATAAAAGGTCAATGCATTGCCGGGACTGTGTCATTTATACTTACAAGGGAACCTCCCCATCGCACCCCCCTCAGATTTAGTTATAAGCTGGCACAGTGGATAGGCCTTGAAAAACTGAACACAGATCAGTCGAGAAAACAGGAAGAAGTTGTATGGAACTATGAAAAAAATAAGCAAAATATACAAACTGAGCAGTCCATGCGCAAGATAAGCAGTATCTAGGGTAATCTGAGCTGAGAAGCGCCGTGGTCCCGTGATTAGCGTGAGCAGCTGCAGAACGAAAGGTCTTTGGTTCAAGTCATCCCTCGAGTGAAAAGTTTAATTTTTTATTTTCAGTTTATGTGACAAACTCTTATGTTTTCATCACTTTTTTGGGAGTGATTATCACATCCACAAGAAAACCTAAATCGAGCTAGGTAGAAGAATCCTTTTACCCATTCGCCAAGTCTACAAGTTATTAGGTGGGTCGACAGCATATTCCTGTCATGTGACGCACATGCCGTCACCAGTGTCGTATAGAATATATCAGACGTGTTTTGCTGTGGAATAATCGGTTGTCCTATGACGTTGCGATCAAATGTTTTCGGTTCCCATTGGAGAGGCACGTCCTTTCGTCTACCAATCGCACGGTTTTGCGGTGCGGTCGCAAAACACAGACACTAAACTTATTACAGTGAACAGAGACGTTAATGAACGAACGGACAGATCATAACTTCGCGAAAATAAAAAAATTAAACTTTTCACTCTAGGGAAGACTTGAACCCAGGACCCCCCACTCCGCAGCTGCTCACGCTAACCACGGGACACGGCGCTGCTGAGTTCATAATATCCTTGATGTTGCATATCTTGCGCATGGACTACTCAGTTTGTATATTTTACTTATTTTGTTCATAGTTCCACACAACTTCTTCCTATTTTCTCGATTGATCTGCGTTCAGTTTTTCAAGGCCTATCCACTGTGCCAACTTATAACTAAATCTGAGGGGGGTGCGATGGGGAGGTTCCCTTGTTAGCTGATTAATGTGAAAATGTTTCAGACGTCGTTATGGCCGCACGACGTGAATTAACAGACTCTAATCGCGGAAGGGTAGTTGGAGCTAGATGCATGCGACATTCCATTCGGATATCATTAGGGAATTATCTGTCACCACGGACAACACAGTGTCTGACGATCTTCACTTAAGGGTACCACATCCTGCCTATCTAACCCGTTAATTTAGGCAAGGCAATTTAGGCAAGTGTTTGACCCATCTCTGAAAAAACTATTTGATGCAGGACCTTAATATTTTTACTGTATGTTACATGATGCTAATACACTTGAATGTACTAAAATCTACTTTATCCATTTTACAGTTTTTAAGAAATGACCTTTTAAATTTATTAACAAAAGATATTAAGTTTTTTCTGCAGAAAATATTTTTTATAGACTTCCTAATGGGGGAATATTAATGAATGTACTGGAAGATAAATAGTTTGGACAGGAAGAGAAAAGAAGCTTTCGAAATGTGGTGCTACAGAAGAATGCTGAAGATTAGATGGGTAGGTCACATATGATGAAGTATTGAATAGAATTGGGGAAAGAGGAGTTTGTGGCACAACTTGACAAAAAGAAGGGACCGGTTAAGAGGACATGTTCTGAGGCATCAAGGGATCACAAATTTAGCATTGGAGGGCAGCGTAGAGGGTAAAAATCGTAGAGGGAGACCAAGAGATGAATACACTAAGCAGATTCAGAAGGATGTAGGTTGCAGTAAGTACTGGGAGATGAAGAAGTTTGCACAGGATAGGATAGCCTGGAGAGCTGCATCAAACCAGTCTCAGGACTGAAAACCACAACAACAGCAATACCAGAGGTGGCTTTTTATGTTACGCAGAGTCTCTGAAAATTTCATTCATTTTATCTAAAATAGTTTCTGAAATAAAGGGGAATATGTACTGAAAATTTTAGTCTGCGGGAAATTGACTTTAAAGAAAAAACTTTTGGAATTTGTTACTCACAGTTAATTAAACCTGTCCTGCTGCATATGATGGCCCTTCTTTGGCCTCAAGCAGGTCTCCCAGCTTCTTTTTCACCTTCCTGGAGGTTTGTCTTGCTTTCTTGGCCATATTAGATGCAGACATGTCTGCACCGGTTTTCCTCATTTTACCGCAATGTTGCAGCCCAGTGATCATATTTTCACCCGGGATTAATTCCCAGCTTTTTCAGTACCGAACACTTTCCAGTATTACCACAATTGAATGTAATATCAGCATCATGAACTCCTAGTTTCATTGTATGCATGCCTACAAATTCAGTTTTAGGAAGGCGGTTCCACATTATGCTGCTGAAACATCCATTTGGGTTCTGTGTCTGCCCATGCAGACATTTCCTTAGAACGTCAGGATGAGCCAAGTCTTTGAAAATAGGTTTAAATGCTGTAGTAACAGCAGCAGAAATAGAATGCTGGTGATAATAAGATTCGCCAGTTGCCTCAGCCCTATTGTATTTACACCACGAATTTTCTGCTGATGGACACAATCAATGACATGGCTTATCATCAGTAGAGGACTTAGGTAAGAATATGGCCCAAACATCTCTCTTCATTGCATCCAGATTTTCTTTATTTCTCCTAATTGCCTGCCCATAGTATACCTGCAAGTTTTCTATAACAACTACTCCCAATCACACTTGAACAACTAACCACGTGTTTGAAAGCGTGTTGTTTACAAACAGCAAAAACAAAAGAATACCGACCGTTACGTTCCAAGGACAGCAAACACACTTGGGAGAAAAAAAATCCCTAACGTGCACTGTAGGGATATAAAGATCTAAAATATATGCAGAAAAGTGGGTGGCAGAAAAGTGGGCGTGGCACATAAACACACGTGGTAGGAAAATGCTCTTTAAATGCTCGAAAAAATGTTTTCAGCAGAATCCTTCTCAGAGTACTTAAATAAAACCTTAATCTATCGAAATATGATGAAACCCGAAAATCAATTTTTTTTTCGACCTGAACCACGGTGTGGTCCCCTTAACGACCGGGAGTGGCGGCGTTTTTTTTCTTTCTTTCTTTTTAATTCCTAAGGCACCAAGCTGTTGAGGTCCTCGATCCCTAGACTTACACACCACATAAACTAATTTAAACTGACTTATACTAAGAACAACACACACACCCATGCCCGAGGGAGGACTCGCACCTCCGGCGGGAAGGGCCGCGCAATCCGTGACGTGGAGCCCCAAACCGCGCGGCTGGTGGCGTTTGCATAGAGTTATAAGTGCTAACAGAAAACCAAGTCTGGTATCAATAATTGTAGAAACCAGTTTCGGATGTACGACGAGCGTATCCGTCACGACAGTGTGGTGAAATTTGTCGTTAATAGCCTACGGCATTAGGCGACGAACGTGAGTGCCTTTACTATTAGCACGACATCATCTGCAGCGCCTCTCTTCGGCTGTTCACCATATCGGTTGGACCCTTGACGACCAGAAAACTGTGGGCTGGTCACATGAGTCCCGATTTCATGTGATAAGAGCCGATAGTAGGATCCAAATGTGGCGCAGACCCCACGAAGCCATGGATCCAGGTTGTCCACAAGGGACTGTGCAAGCTGGTGGTGACTCCATAATGGTGTGACTTGTGTTTACGTGGAATGGACTGGGCCCTCTGGTCCAACCGGCCATTGGCGGAAACTGTTCATATTCAGCTACGTGGAGACCATCTACAGCCATATATGAACTTCACGTTCCCAAACAACGATGCTCCAAGTCAACAGGCCAAAGTCGTTCGTGATTGGTGTGAAGAACATACTGGACAATTCGAGCAAGTGGTCTGGCAACTCAGATCGTCCAACACGTATCCTATCGAACATTAATGGTACGAGGGCTGTTCTGAAACTAAGGTCCGATCGGTCGATAAGTGGAAACCACAGTAAAAAACCGATGAAACTTTGCACGGATGTGTTGAGCAGTGCCTCTAGTACGTCCACTGATCGCGTCATGTCACTCTTTTCAGTTCTGAGCGCACAGTAAGCACGTAAAGATGCCTAGAACAATACTGCCAAGCATGAGGGCCTGGTCAGAGATTCCGCCTAATGCTATGCAACCCACATAACATGTGTCATGCGTTTCCTTCTTCGTGTCAATTCTCGGCCGCTCTCTGCAGGGGCAATGAAGACGCTCCTGCAGCTTTTTCGAAGAGAATTGTTTGATTACCCACAATGCAGTCCGTCGTTGGCTCTTCCTGGGTTTCATATCCACTCACACGAACTGCTGACTATGAAGACAGCATTTAGGCACAGACAACGAGCTGTAGACCAGTGTAGAGAATCAACAGAAAGAACAGGCGGCTGCCTTCTATGATGAGGATATTGGGAACTTGGTACAATGCTACGATGGTTGTCTAAGCCGAAGAGGCGACTACGCAGAGAAATAACAGGAAAGTGTAGCTAACTGTTGCAAACAAAATATTTTTCATTTTCACAATGGGTTTCATTTTGGGACTGGTCGGACCTTATTTTCCGAGTAGCCCTCGTACTTACCAGAGAGGCCAGTTCGTGCACAGAAGCCTGCATCGGCAACACTTTCGCAGTTATGGACTGATTTAGAGGCAGCATGGCTCGATATTTCTGCTGGGAACTTCTGACTCGTTGAGTCTATCCCACGTCCAGCTGCTGCATAATGCTGGACAGAAGGAGGTCCAATATGGTCTTAGGAGGTATCTCTGACTTTTATCACCACAGTGGTAAGGTTATAGCTGTATTGATAAGCAGTACTGATAAGCGTCGTCTGACCATTGGCACCCAAGAACCATTGGCACCCAAGAACCATTGGCATCCAAGAACCCTTTTCTTTCACAATAAATCTCCTGGACAGATCGCACAGCGTTCAGCGACTTTGTACATATAGAATGTAACGGGTATGAGCGCAGATATTTTTGTAGGTGGTAACTTAATATGTACAAGCATGAATGTGTTGCCTGTTTTTCCTTGTGTCGAAAGGTCTTCACACAAACACGTCACAGATTCTCCAGCGTGTGTTTTCTATATGGCCATACCTGGGCTGCGAAGTGATCTACGCCTGGCAATATAGACTAATGGTTTTGCATTCACACTTTACCACCTGATATGTAGCCCAGGGGAAAATAAGCATTAATGGCCTGTTCTTCCCACCTAAAAACATACAACTTGGAATACCTGTAATTATTACTCTGCAAGTGGTGTAAATAGTAACGTAATTTCGTGCAGCACACCGTCCTCAGTCACCAACAGAAATATCTGCACTTACATCCATTACACCCTGGATAAGGAATGGACTCGCAAAATTACAGGCCAATATCTTTAAGATCGGTATGATGCCGAATTATTGAGCAAATTCGAAGTTAAAAAAGCCATAAATTTCTTACAGACAGAAAAACTTCTGTCGAAAAATCAGAACCGATTTAGAAAGCAACTCTTGTGAGAAACTCAGCTTTCCCTTTCCTCACACGATGTACTGTGAAGTATGGGAGAAGGGTAGATTTCTGGAAACCATTTGTGGCAGATTATTAACGAAAGTCTGAGCATATGGAACTCGTTTTCAGATATCTTCTCAAGTAACTAAATCCAGAGACAAGGATATCGTCAGGAGTTCCCCAGGAAAATGTTACAGGGCCACTCTTGTTCTCTACATACACAAACGATGTGATGGACAAGCTGAGTAGCTATTTGCGACTGTCTGCTGATAATGCTGTAGTGCACGGGAAAGGTTGATCACTGAGTGACTGTTGAAGGACAGACATAACTTTTGTTTGGCGTGATGGATACTATACATTGTGAAAAAATGTAAAGTAATGTAGATGAGTAGGAAAAACACTCCTCCAATGGTCGAATTAGTGGTGTGATACTTGAGACAGTTGCGTTGATTAAATATTTAGACGCGTAACGTTGCAAGGCCATATGAAACAGAACTAGCACATAAGGTCGATAGTAGGAAAGGCGAATGGACGAGTTCGGTTTACGGGTAAGTGTAGCTTGCCTATAAAGGAGGTCAGGTATAGAACACTAGTGCGACCCATTCTTGAGCAGTCCTCGAGTGTTTTGCATCCCTAGTGAGTCAGAGTAAAGGAAGATATCCAGCCCATTCAGAGATCTGCTGTTAGATTTGTTACCGTTATGTTCGATCAGCAGTATACAGGCAGAGAGAAAAGGGGCAGTTATTTATGGAAGGTACTTAAGCAACCAAGGAAACGTCTTATAGTTATGAAAAGAGCAAGGGAAAAGAAAATCTCAAATGGAACTAGGCAACCATTTAATAGAAGGGTGATTTTCAAATAAACGATAACAGGAACAGGGTAAAATATACTGAATTGCACTGCTCTACAAAATATGGTGTATAAAGCATCATAACTTATTAACCACTCAGCGTAGATTAATGAAAGAGCAGGAGCGTGTCACTAGAGGTCTCCCATTCGTTCACACGAAGCTGGACGTCAAATGGCGTGAAGCGAGGCCCACGGGAAAGACAGGACGTGGCGCCTACGTCACAGCACGTGACCACTGCAGGTCTTATGAGTGCAGGCAGCTGTCTCCGGTGGGGATCGAGCAACTGTTTAAGACGAGTTTAATAATTCCTGACTGCTTGTTTAAACGCACGCACGTTCTCTGTAGCACAAGACAAAATTAAGACCTTTAGTGGGTACGTTTTCAATTAAATACGTGTTTCCCGTGGGCCTTGCATTGAGCCGAGAGTTCGCGAAGTGCGGCGGGCAAATGGACTAGCGTGACGTCATAACTTCGTTGCAGGGCCCGTGTATCTCGTCAGCCCCGGCGTGAAGTCTGTAGGAGTGTCAAAGGTGGTGGACCCACAATACAAGGCAATTGAAAGAGCGGGAAAAGACAGTGCGTGTGTGCGCACGTGCG
Source organism: Schistocerca serialis cubense (assembly GCF_023864345.2). NCBI lineage: Eukaryota > Metazoa > Arthropoda > Insecta > Orthoptera > Acrididae > Schistocerca > Schistocerca serialis. Next base: position 184,136,610 of record NC_064646.1, on the reverse strand, counting down.
CACCAATCAATGGGCAGTCACAATGCACTATGGTGGTATGGCTCGTAGACAACGTTTGGATGACTTCACAATACGAAGAATCATCGAGAAGGAGGATAAAATGTGGCGAGTGTAGCTCAGGAGTTTGTTGTTGCTCACAGCATTGTTTCAGTTGCCTGGGAAGCGTTCTGAACCACATGTATTGCTACCGGAAGGAGAGGCTGAGCCGTGCGCGGCTCGTGTTCATGCCGTTTATTGTTTGTCGTCTTCTATTACGGTACTGCCGCCTCTTTTTCTTATTCCATTTACCGGCGTCACTAACTTCCTGCCTTACTTGCCGCGAGTGGCAGCAGCAGCGCTTGTCGCTAAGTGCACTGTCGTTCCATCTCTGGAGCGACTGAAATTATTTGCGGGTCGTCGTGTGTCTGGAGGTTAGTTGGACCAGCAGTGCAGTCGGAGTGGAGCAGCGGTCGGCGACGAAGGAGAGTCTGGGACGGAGTTCAGTCGGGGACGGAGCGCCAGTGAGGCGCAGACAGTGCCGACAGCATGGACGTCCTGAGTGCCGACTGCTGGCCGCACACATGAACTGTCCGACGGAACGACCGTCGGTTGGTCATTCGGTCGGTCACCTCATCGGCCGACGTGTATTTGGTTCTTTGACCGTTTCTGGGCCTGGGCAGTTGGTCGGTTGGCGCAGAGCAGCGAGGAAGTCTCTGTGGCGCGTGGTCAGGCCGGAGCCGATGGCGGCTTGCACGCGCGGATGGAGTTGTGAGGAGCTTCTTGGGAGGGTTACGAAGTTCGTCGCGCACCGATCCTGGACACTAAAGTTGAGTGCTCACTTAACCTACTATCGAGCCTCAACTGCTATCACATCTCTTCGTTTGATCCTTGTTGTCGCTTTCTGGGAGATTCCTGCGAGCAACAACGTGTGTGCCATGGAGGTAAGAATAGAGGGAGACGCCGTGACGTCACAGCTGTGAAACTATGTGAAGCCGAGGGTAGCCATCTCAATCCGACCAAAACATTGCTGCTGTAAGTTTGTGTGCATAGGCTTGTCGCTCGCTTTTGGAAGGATTTTGCGCTATTATAGTGACTTGTGTGGTGTTCGGATGTACGAATCGTTCTGATTGTGATGCGAAATCGAAGGGAATAAAATATCATGTGTAAGTTGTCTCGTTAAGTGTGATTTTACAACTTCATTGTGAATGAACGTGTGCTACATCGGTACTTGTACTATAGCGTGTTTTTCTCCTGTATGATTTTAGATTTCCTAAAAATGAAAGTCGGAAAGCTCTGTGGGACAATGCCGTGAGGAGGAAGAATTGGCGTGCGTCTAAATGGAGCACTATATGTTCTCAGCATTTCCGAGAAGAGGACATAGACCGAACTTCCCTTTCAACAGTAAGGCTCCGAGAAAATGCTGTACCATCGGTTTTCCCTACACACCCAAAACATTTGCAAAAGGTAAGTTAATTCAAAGAATTAAATTCTTAGTTTTCAAGTTCACGTTTCAATATAATACGTACGTATTGTCGATAATCGAAGTGTTGAGTAACTCACTTTGTCTTCATCATGTACCAAATTAAAAGCTAACACTACATTAACTGGCGTAAAGTATAGGCCTAAACAGGACACTGTGTAGATTTTCCATTCTATGTACCGCATTTCAGTAAATATTGGTGGTAATGAACAGTGTTTCCCAGTAGTGTAACGTAACTGAAATGTCCCAGTACGTATTACAAACAAGATGTATTTATGGGGCTTTGGAGGGAGGGTATAGCTAACTTAGTTTTCAGTTTCTATTATTTAGTTTGTGATACACGTTTATTACTGAATTAACAAAATTGTATCGTTTACATTGAAGGCTAGCTATTCGTAATATTACATTAAAAACTATTTTTAATCAGAAGAAACGCGGAATTTCGCCTTTACAAGATTTTACTTTAAACAAAAACTTTGAAACAACCAATCTGATGACGTTACATGCGTATATGGTGCAATTAGCGACTGTAATACACGCAGCGCTATAGCACACTGGCAATGTTTTGGTCAGAGTGTCATGGCAGCGAGCCACGCCCCCGTGGCTTCAAAACGTAGTACGGCTGGGATACGTAGCGCCATCTCCCCTTATTCTTACCTCCATGGTGTGTGCATTGAAGTCGGTTGGAATTGCTGCCGCCTTCCTGTGTGGTGTTTAACTTAATTTAATTCATTCCTTCGTTAATGAAGTGTACCAGCGGTATCTTGCCTTGTGGCCGTTGACGTTCTGGTTGCCTGCCCTGTTCGTTGACTTAGTTTTCGGCAGTATATTTTCCTCGTCATGTTGATGCCGTCCAGCATCGCGTGTATTTCGACAGCTGAGGTGTTGTTGGTAGTTTTGGGTGTTTGTTCTGACTTGGCTAGATTGGGTACCAGTATCCGGAACGTTGTGCTATTGACATCTTGTTGTCGTTTTGCTGGACGGGCAGAGCAGAGCTGATCTTGTTGGTTGGTTTGTTGGCTGGCTTTCGGTTGAGTTGCCTTCCGATTAAGAGGTTGTCGGTCAGGCTGCCTGTCTCACCTAAGCGTGGGTTAGTGTTACCTTCCCCGTCCGACCCTTGGAAATTTCTGAACGCCGCTCCTTGTGTTTTACATAGTAATTTCCTTTTTAGTCTTAAGTACTCTGTGTGGCCTTGAGCCGAGTTTTAATCTGTCTTAGATTGAAATTTCAAAATCCTTGTCTTGCCCTTAGTCATAAGATTGTTATTCTTTAGTATGAGGCCTTGAGTTTTACATGAAATATTTTAAGATAAGGCCTCCAGCCTTTTCAAATTGAAAGCTCTTCTTCCTAGGCCTTCCTCTGTTAAATTGTTTTGTTGATATGCGGCCTTCAGCCGAGTTTTCAGCCTATTTAGATTAAACACTCAAAATCTTTGTCTAGGCCTTAAGTTGTAACACTGTTCTTGATTAATGTGTGGCCTTCAGCCGAGTTCTATGGGAAAAATTTAAGGTAAGGCTTTCAGCCTATTTATATTGAAGATAAAAATTTTTTTCTAAAGGAGCGAATCCTCCAGAAGAGCTTCTGTACCTCAATTCCTTGCTTCGGCTTTGTGCCTTGGATTTTTGATGTGGCCTTCAGTCGATCTAAATTAAATCGAAGGAAGTCTTTCGTTAAAACCTTGAGAGTTTTTGATTCTTGCGTGAGTGATTTTGTGTTTTAACAAATAAAGTTTATATGTTGAGTGGAACTGACAGTAACTTATTTTGGCCCCTTAACACAAATATAGCCTCATCTGCTCAGGCCTGCTAGCCCAGGGATTTCAGAGGCGATAGTTCGCCATGGTCAACTACAACAGCGGATGACCGCTACATTGTGCAAGAGGCATGAAAGGAGCCATGTCAAACAGGGCTGCAACGGCAACCACATTTAGCGGGACTGCAAGGCACGCAGCCTCACGCTCTATGGTGGCACGGCGATTGCATGAGGGTGGTCTCTTTGCCCGACGACCAGTACGTTGTGCTACACTGACCCCACTCAACGGAAGCACCGTTTGCGATGGTGCCAAGAGCTTAGATCAATGGCAGTGGGGTCACCAGCTCTCTCGGATGAGAGTAGATTCAGTTTGGGTAGTGATTCTGTATGTACTCACATATGGCGAAAGAACATCATCGAACATGACCGTTTTGGTGGTCCAGATGTTATGGTGTGGGGATGCACGATATTGCATGGGCGTCCTGACATCCAAATCTTTGAACACAGTGCACTCAGCGGTCAGCTATATAGTGACACAGTACTCCTTTCCCAAGTGCGTCTTTTCAGGGCCGCATTCGGCCCTGATTTCATTTTTGTGGATGACAATGCGCGACGGCACCGGACAGCGCAAGTGGAGGAGCTTTTGGAATGCAAAGATATTCAGCGAAAGCACTGGCCTACCCGTTACCCCTACTTAAATACCACCGGGCAAATACTGGATGCGTTGGGGAGGAGTATTTCACCAACGACCATCCAGCAGCTGTCAACCGCTGCTGGTGGAGGAATGGAACGCCCTACCATAAGAATACATTCCGAACATTGTGGCCAGTGTGGGAGCAAGATGCGAAAGACACACTGCCGCCCGCGTCTCGTGGTCGTGCGGTAGCGTTCTCGCTTCCCACGCCCGGGTTCCCGGGTTCGATTCCCGGCGGGGTCAGGGATTTTCTCTACCTCGTGATGGCTGGGTGTTGTGTGCTGTCCTTAGATTAGTTAGGTTTAAGTAGTTCTAAGTTATAGGGGACTTATGACCACAGCAGTTGAGTTCCATAGTGCTCAGAGCCATTTGAGCCATTTGAACACACTGCCGTCTGTCGTGGTCACACACCCTACTAAGAACCATGTCTCGTCTTCTCTAATATCCAGGGGACTATCAGAATCGTGGTCACTTCAGTGCAGTTATCTACATCTACATCTACATGGTTACTGCGCAATTTACACTTAAGTGCCTGGCAGAGGGTTCATCGAACCATTTTCATACTACTTCTCTACCATTACACTCTCGAATGGCGTGTGGGAAAAAGGAACACCTAAATCTTTCCGTTCGAACTCCGATTTCTATTATTTTATTGTGATGATCATTTCTCCCTACGTAGGTGGGTGTCAAAAAAATATTTTCGCATTCGGAAGAGAAAGTTGGTGATTGAAATTTCGTAAATAGATCTTGCCGCAAAGAAAACCGCCTCTGTTTCAATTACTGCCTCCCCAACTCGCGAATCAAATCGGTAACACTCTCGCCCCTATTGCTCGATAACACGAAACGAGCTGCCCTTCTTTGCACTTTTTCGATGCCCTCCGTCAATCCCACCTGGTAAGGATCCCATACCGCACAGCAATATTCCAGCAGAGGACGGAAAAGTGCAATGTAGGCTGTTTCTTTAGTGCATTTGTTGCATCTTCTAAGCCTTCTGCCAACAAAGCGCAGTCTTTGTTTCGCCTTCCCCAATATATTATCAATGTGGCCTTTCCAATTAAGTTGCTCGTAATTGTAATTCCTAGGTATTTAGTCGAATTGACAGTCCTTGGATTTGTGCGATTTATCGTATACACAAAATTTATCGGATTTCTTTTAGTACCCATGTGGATGACCTCGCACTTTTCTTTGTTTAGTGCCAATTGCCACTTTTCGCACCATACAGAAATTCTCTCTAGATCATTTTGTAATTGGAATTGACCGTCTGATGATTTTACTAGACGGTAAATTACAGTGTCATCTGCAAACAATCTAAGAGGGCTGCTCAGATTATCACCTAGATCATTTATGTAAATCAGGAACAGCAAAGGGCCTATGACACTACCTTGCGGAACGCCAGATGTCACTTCTGTTCTACTCGATGATTTACCGTCCATCACTACGAACTGTGACCTCTCTGAGAGGAAATCACGAATCTAGTCACACTACTGAGACAATACTCCGTATGTACGCAATTTGATTAATAGTCGATTGTGAGGAACGGTATCAAAAGCCTTCTGGAAATCTAGGAATATGGAATCAATCTGAGATCCCTTGTCGACAGCACTCATTACTTCATGGGAATAAAAAGCTAGCTGTGTTGCACAAGAACAATATTTTCTGAATCCGTGTTGGTTATACATCAACAAGCCATTTTCTTCAAGGTGATTCATAAGGTTCGAGGACAGCATATGCTCCAAAATCCTACTGCAAATTGAGGTCAGTGATATGGGTCTGTAATTCAATGGGTTAGTCCTATTTCCTTTCTTGAATATTGGTGTGACCTGTGCTACTTTCCAGCCTTTAGGAACAGACCTTTAGTCAAGTGAGCGGTTGTATACGATTGCTAAGAAAGGTGCTATTGTGTCTGAAAACTCCGAAAGGAACCTGACTGTTATACCATCTAGACCGGCGGACTTCCCTCTCTTAAGTGATTTGAGTTGTTTTGCAACACCTAAGATATCTACTTTTATGTCTCTCATGCTAACAGCTATTCTGGTTTCGAATTCTGGAATGTTTACTTCGTCTTCTTTCGTGAAGGAATTACGGAAAACTATATTTAGTAACTACACTTTAGTGGCACCATCATCGGTAACACTTCCTTCGCTATCGCGCAGTGACGGTATTGACTGTTTTTTAGTCATTGAATAAAAGTGTAATTTCTGTCCTTCTCATTGAGCATTTGTTTGAGTTACTTTCCGTACTATGCTGTACTGTGCTGTGCTGTAACAATTCTGTCTAGGCCGCGTGGGGTAGCCGCCTGGTTTGAGGCCCCTTGCCACGGTTCGCGCGGCTCCCTCTGTCTGAGGTTCAAGTCCTCCCTCGGGCGTGGGTGTGTGTCTTGTTCTGAGCGTAAGTTAAGTTTGATTAAGTAGTGTTTAAGCCTAGGGACCGACGACCTCAGCAATTTGGTCCCATAGGAACTTACCACCAAAAAAAAAAAAAAAATTTCTGTCTATGTATGCTTTCAGTTTCATCGAGCTGTGTTACTTGGTCGTCCAGTTCCGGCATAGCTAGATACCCAGAGGAAACTCTCGAAAACCTTGGTCTGAACTGGGTATTGGAACAATATATTTCTGGAACAAATTTTAATCTCTTTCTAGAATAATGTTTTCCACTGACCAAGGCAAAATTTATAATTTTGTGCGCGTGTGTGTTACGGTGCCTGCGTGTGGGTAATTTCCAAAAATGATTGCCTATCGAAGTCAAGGGGTCGAAACGACACATATCTAAAGTGCGACTGTAAATCGATCATGCGAGTCCCGTGGCGGGCGTTATGATCAATTATTTGTGATCGTCATTTTAACTGTTTTCCGTCGTTTCTTTAGTTGCTCTAAATTACATTCCTCCGCAAATTATTTGTGAGTTGCTTGGGAAACCCAGACGATTTCTATCGATAGTGAGTATGATGTCTGGCGTTCCTGGCGTTTCTTCGGTGGATTCTTTCACATGGAAAAATAAATTCCTTGCTTATCCAACGTAGAAAATTGTTTAATTTTCTGTCGCAAATATGGAGTACTACCGGACGACAAAAGGAGAGACTGTATGGGCTGTGGTGGTGCGAAATGTGAAAAACTTCGTAAGAGGAGTTTCGATGCTAAAATACCGTTTCAATTTCATTGAGGACAGTACGGAAAACGAACGAGTTTCAGGAAGAATACGTGGTTCGACTCTTCCAAATCATCCATCCAGACCAGCGCAGTTCTTCTACCTTGCTGGATTCGAGAACACACGTTGCAAGCAACAGCATCGGAAACTGAATTGTCTGCTAATACCGTGTGTGACTATTTTGCGTTTTGCAGAGAAGTCTGTTACGTGGTAGTGACAAACGACATTGTACCAATTGGTGGAAATGTGTGAATCTCATATAGCTCGAAGGAAGAACCAGAGAGGAGAACCTTCACAGAGTGAAATCGATCATATTTGGGTATTTGGTGGAATAGAACGAGAGTCCCGGAAGTGTTTCGTTGTGAGAGTATTGTCGCGATACAAGGTCACATTAGTAGGTGTGATAAAGCACTTCATTCTGGCTCGTACTAAAGTCACTGCAGACGGGTTTCAGTCCAAGACTCTGAAAGCTGAAGGATTCCACCACGGGTTCCTGAACCACTCTACAGAGTTCGTGTCTTTGATGCTAGTGTGCACACGCAGACTATCGAGCAACCATGGAAATTTTTTAAGTCTTCCATTAAAAGAGAAAGCCGCCCAGGACAAAGAGACGACCTGTAGTTCTTTCAGTATCTCTATTTCCGCAACTTGCGTTTGCAGGTAAAAGTTAACGCACGTGACTGCCGAAATTCTTGCGTGATATTGGCAGAGTTTACCCAGGTTATGGCAAAAAGGGAATTGTCCCTGTAGCGTACACATCACATGGCCTTCCACATGACGACAACACCGAGGACGAGTAAAGTAAGTCGTCTCCTTTGTAATTACAAATTTAACGCTCTTCTTTTGTCGTTGCTGTAGTGACCACCGTAGACATACTGATAACGCCCATGTTGAGATTCGCATGATCGATTTACAATCGCATGTTCGATATGTGTCATTTGGACCCCGCGACTTCGACAGGCAATCATTCTAGAATAATGTTGTGCGCGTATGTGTGAGTGTCTGCGTGTGTACCAGGATAATTGTGTACCGCAAATTTTCTCAGTTTAGACACATCACACACAAATTTCATTACCTTACGCTGAGAGTTGGACGGCTTGTTGTACTACAAACAGGCAACTGTGCCAGTAGGCTGGGAGTGGGTTGTATTCGCAGTTTTTTATAGATGTAGTTATTATTTTACTCACACTAATTTGTCTGTGGTTTGAATAGAAGTAGCTTCATCACTAATGACTTAAGATCAAATAGGTAGCACATATGTAACCATTATATTACACCCTATTTAACTTCAGGGCCACACTTTCTTTACTGCATTTGGAAATACAGTCCTCAGACCTATGTATTTTTCTTCATTTGTAAATAAAAGTGAAATACAATCCTCTGAATGTCATATGTAGTGATTCTGGGGTAAAACATCTTTTAAATAATCATCTGTTCCCTGTAAAACACCGCGCAGCTTTTATTGTGCTGCGTATTAACATTTTCTTTCCGCTGCATGCATACGACGCAGTGGATGTATTTTATTGTTCCAAATATTCAAGTTCTTTGTTCCATTCATGCATGGTGTGTGAGATGAACAAATGTTTCCAATTTTATGGGATTTTAATGTGATTTCAATATCTCTGCAGGGTAGGAAGCTAAACGAATATTTGCAGAATCTATCATAAAAGTCAGTTCTTGAAATTTCATAAGATTTTTACCAGGTTTTATGTGCATTTCTTCAAGTAAGCTCGTTTAAGATTTTGCAACATTTCTGTTAGAGTCATGCGTTTCGGTACAAACCTGTAACTAGTCATACAAGTTTTGTATACGTTGGATGTTTCCCGCTGTTTCATCCAGATATAGATCTTAGACTATTTAGCAGTATTTTTTGCGTACGCCGTGAAAGTGCGGTATCCCACTACCCTACTAATCAACGGAATTCTGCCTTTTGCTTTTATGTAGCACTTCACATTCTTCCGCAGTGGTGCATGGAGGAGTTTGTACAACATTTCTAATTTATATTGTGAGTCACTAGATGAGTATCCAAAACAAAGCACTTTTTGTTTTTGTGACGAGCACAACTTTACATTTGTCTGCGTTTAGAGACAAAGCCTCGATTTTTGAAAAGATAATTTGTAAAGTCCTACATTCATTTTTTTACCTTAATTGAGTCTTTTTAATAAGCAATTGACTGTTAGGTGACCAATAAATTGTTCTTCTGAAGAATAATCTGCTGGTACGTTTTGATTCAATTACCGCCGGAATGAGATAGTAAATACGGAGTCATTCTTATCAACGTATGAAAACCTCGGAATAGACGTGACTGACGTTGAGACCTGCAATTTAACGTTAGACACATGGGGCGCAGATGTCGGGAAATACCTCAAAAGTAGGTGATAAATGATGAACAGGTGACATCACCAAAAGACGTACCTCGCCACATGTGCAACGGAGATTGTAACACCTCGGTTCAGTTTACAGTGATAAAAGCTATAGAAAGAATAATTTAAAATTAAGAATAGAATTTTTAGAGGGGAAAATAGTGTAGAATCAGAGTTCGGTAATTGCAGATCAAAATTATAGTATATCAGCAAGTAGTTTAACGTCTAAGTACAGCAAAGCCACGGAAGCTCCGTCATGGAGAAGGCGTGACGTTAAAATCTTGTGATGAAAAACCTATAAAAAGGCCTGATCGTCATTATTGCCGCCTTTTTTCCTTGATTGTTTCGTTAGAGGGCGGGGAACGCGTGTCAGTCAGCGAGACAATAATTAGATTGGACTTTATCGTGTTAAGATTCACGATAAACTGTTAGAATATTACGGAGATTAAAAGTGATGTAGTGTACGATCTCTGACTGTTGGTAGCAACGGAGTATTCAGGCGACTTTAGGACTTTAGTGCTAGACTGGAACTTTACCGACACATAGACGGCAAAAACTCAAATTATGTGCTGATACGAGTGAATTCAGAGTTACCGGTATTCAGATGTTAACGCGTGGACTTTTGAAAGTGTCGTGTGCCGTTAGTTGCGAATCTGGGCGTAGAGCGCGTGCATATCGGCATTTGCGGACTATTTAGATTCCTCCAGGCTAGGAACCTTTTAAATAGACCATCATCCATCACCATCCTAATCCTTGAATATAGAGTGAAAGTCAAATACAAAAGTGTTGTACTTGTTTCATTTACCTAGTACTAATCAATGAAGTTTTTACGGAACCAGAGCTATTCAGCAGTAAGCCAGCACCATCCAGCGGAAAGCGTAGGCATTAACTAACACGCTAACTGATGTGAACGTTTGCGTGTTTTACGGACTTCTTAATATTAACTTTTGTGACTCTTTGACGACCCCACTCCCTCCGAAAGGCGGCGCAGGCTGTCTTAATCATAAAAGGGGAGAGTTTTAGCCTGGAAAATTACTAAATAAAAGCGATATTTACAAGACTCGCAGTAATAGCAAAACACAAGGCCCGCACCTCGTCGGAGAGTCGTCGGTGTCACGTTTGGAAGTAAGGCCGGAAAACCTACCGACGATACGTATCTACGAGCAGACGTCGTCGTGGAGTGCCTAAAAAGGGAACCACAAGAGAGTTGGGGATGCTTCAAGATCCAAAATACAAAGGTTATTCTCGGAGTGTGTGTGAAGGGATGATTGAGCGACTCAGTACTTACATTCAAGCAAACTGTCTCAACAGCTGCACATGCGCTGAGGTACGTCATCTGGTGACGTCACGCGTTCAACATTTGTCAACTTTTTTTGAGATATTTCCCCGACATTTGCGACCCCATATGTCAAGCATTAAATCACTTGTCTCGGCTTCATCTACCTCGCTTCTGTTGTTTTTAAACGTTAGCAAGAGTCATCCTCTATACCTCTCTCGCAGAAGAATAGTGCGTCTGTCCTCTTGTTAATAGACACGACGAAAATTATATCACATCACACGTATCAAATGTCGAAAAAAAATGGTTCAAATGGCTCTGAGCACTATGGGACTTAACTTCTGAGGTCATCAGTCCCCTATAACTTAGAACTACTTAAGCCTAACTAAGCTAACGACATCACACACATCCATGCCCGAGACAGGATTCGAACCTGCGACCGTAGCGGTCGCATGGTTCCAGACTGTAGCGCCTAGAACCCCTCGGCCACCCCGGCCGGCACATGACGAAAAACATATCACAAAATACTTAAACAAAAAGTGGGTTAACAACAATATGATGACCTAATAAGTTATAAATGACTAATGACGTTAATATACCGTACGTATTAATAATTATTTATTGTCAAGCTGTGGTTACAAGTAAGCAGGCCTTAACCAATAGTCCAATCACTTGCCTCAGCGTCATCTACATCGCTTCTGGTGTTTCTAAACGTTAGTAAGAATCATTCTGTATACCTCTCTCGCGGAAGAACAGGGCGTCCGTCTTCCTTGTTAATGGAAATGACGAAAAATGTATCACATGATGGAAAACGGATAATAAAATACTAAAACAAAAAATGTATTAGCAGCCATGTAATGAACTAATAAGCTATAAGTGACTAAAGACGTTAATATATCTTACTTATTAATAATTATTTATTGTCAAGCAATGGTTACAAATCAGGAGGTCTTAATCAATAGTCCAAACAGTTATATACAAAATTATCTGCAACTGCGAGAGCAGTCAAAGTTATGTCCGGGGCTTGTTAGCACATCTTGACAAGGGAGTGTTCATTAATAAAATCTAACGATAAAACCAGCCTTCGGAAGCAGTTTTACACCACCGAGTTAATATTTTCTTCGACAAGAATTACATTGATTGCAACACAGATGAAGCAATCAAGCAAAAACTTACATAAATAAATGTCAAACTTGTAATGGATACTACATATTTCCTATTCACTATATATTTGGTTAATACTGTAACTGATCTGCTTCGTAACGTAAGCGGAACACACGAATCACAAACTATAGGCCTCTCAACATCCACTATGTATTAGGCAAGATAGTAGCTAAATTTATCATCGATCAGTTAGATAAAAACATTGAATTTTAATCAAGTGAAGAAACTAGTTGGATATAGAAGTGAACACATCATAATGGACCATTTTAAAGTTGTAAAGGAAATTATGAAGCGTTTAAATGTCTATTAATTACGATTTTATCAAGTATTCATAGATTCTAAGAGAGATTTGACTTGGTTTCAAAAAATCTGCACAAGTAGCCCTTGGGAAATAAAATACTGGATAAACCTTTGTTAGTAAACTCAGTGAGATACATGTGAATGTTAAAGGTTCCATAGGTTCCTCAGGGCAGTGAAAAAATCGAAGTTGGAGTTTCTGTACTACTAAAATTATTCTCGGCAATCCTAGAGGAAGTTCTCAGATTCTTAAAGGGCTAAACGAAGAAGGAAAACATCTGATGGAAACTATCTGAAGAACCTCCATTTTGCTATTGAAATTATATTCTGTGCCCCTAGTCAACGGAAACTTCAACAACAGTAAGAAATTTAAAATTTGTCTTGATCGCACATGTGTAAACTGATGACCGATTTCCATTGTTCAAGCAATAATAGTCACATCATTAAAATTTCATTACAGTGCGTAAGTCGTCACATATAGAACAAACACGTTCCGCGTCATTAAAATTACTGTGTGTTCTGTCATTAGCTCTGTACATGAGTAATTTTGTACTATGTCAATTTTAATGCATCACCTTTCAAAGTGAAATTATTTGCGGTCACCAAAGTGTCGGTGACCGCTACATAGAGCCTCCATAGTTTGGATAGGTGCACCAGTAACGCAGGGATACATTCTTGTTAGATAGTTGGTTGTTAGGACCAGCCAGGTAATGGTAATCCTACTGATCTGAAGAGTGCCCGCAGCACTCGCTTTTAGGATGGACATACGTAGCTTTTTGCACGAGAGGCCGTTTATGATGGCAATAGAAAATAATGCTTACTGTTTTCTTGCCTGAACCGAGTTTTGAAGTAGAATGCAGCACTCTCACTGAGCCTCGCATTTATCGGTGTCCTGAGCAGGCAACACGTGGCGTCGACGTGGTCTGTGTCCAAGACAGAGAACATCCTGGTAGGCGCAATATTGTCGAAAGTCTGCCTCTAAGATCTCATACACTTATAGCTATTGTGAAAGCCTTTGAAAATCGCGTGTGGCTTCTACCATACATACGTGAGACATAAATGATCTACGTGAGTCTTGCGATCGGAAGACAACTACCCGCCGCTGTCTGCTTAAAACGGCTAGATACTGCGCATTTCTCTTATTAGACAACCCTCAAGAATTGTTGGATACACAGTATATCACTCCTATAAGGGGTTTCATAATACTCTTAACTAGAAATGTACCATTTTTGTTATCTTTTTACTTAGTCACCTTTCATACTTGAATGAACTATTCTGCATTTAAAATACATAAATTTACTGAAGTTGTTGAACAGATAGTGGAAGAGCATCAGTTCTGCTTCAGTAAACAGAGTTCTCACTTTATGCTTAATTACTGAGGAAGAGTTCAGGAAAAACTGAAGTACTGTTTTGCCAATTGCCTACCAAAATGTACACAGGACCAATAAGTCCCGAGGATGAAAGACAATCTGGGTGATGCACAGAACCAAATTACAAACAATAATATTTATAAAATTTGAGTAGCAAACGACTGCTGCCAAGAAAAGAAAAATCGCGTTAAAATCGTTTTAATAGTATACAGTGTCTTATACTATTGGATCAGAGACGAAATTGAATAAAAAATTTAGAACATCATCAATAAATGTCGCAGTTAATCAAATATAACAGTTAAGCATCACCTGTGATGCACCAATGGACAAGCTCTTTGGTATCACAATAGAAAAACATGTAGATGTTGAATTCTGCTGTCTGTCGCCAGGGAATATGGCCAAAGCAAGAAGCAATTAACTACAGATGGGTCAAGGTAACAGATTGTCGAAAGCTTTCCTCAAAAACAACCAAGTCTTGTTGAAGCGTAAAAATTTGCCTTTAATTCAGGAATATGATATTGTTGATTACTTATTTGTGATACGCCAGCGTGTGAAAGCGAAATTCGGACAAAGTTAAAAAAGTAGTTGAACGTATTTGATATTTAAAATTAAATCGAAGCATAAGTTATGAAATGAAACACTATTAGAAGAAAATAGATGAAGCACACGAATTAAATGGTCTTCGAAATCTGCTAAAAGTCAAGTCATTGGGACATTGGCGAGCAAAGGGAAAAGTGCAACAAAAAAGCGGAAATCTTTAACATAAGAATTGTTCGTAGGCGATTATGACATCGATCAGAAAGAAGGAGCAGTGCAAATAAGACAAAAAAATGTAAGGGTCGACCTAACTATATTCAGCACAGATTCTACATCTAAATTTATACTCCGCAAGCCACCCAACGGTGTGTAGCGGAGGAGATTATGAGGATACTGCTGAACTGTACTACGGCTAGTGACGTTTCATGTCTTAGTTCACTTGAATAAACACGCCTAAAGACAGGGCTTTCAGTGTCACTAAAGAGATTCAAACCAATGATACTTTTATAGTTACTCTTTCTTGTTACACATATAATGAAAGAAACATCACGTGAAATTTATTTCAGACCACTAAGAAAACCAAAATGTTTTCTGTCACACACAAACACACAATGGCAGGCTAGGATAACGCAGCACATCGTGCTGCATGTGTAACATCCTTGAAGGAAGCCAGATTCCGTAAGATACTCCCTGTATGTAGCTTGCAGAACATATGCCACTCGCATGAAAAGTATGACGGACAATTATCACATAAACGTGTAAGAGGACTCTCCAGTTTGTCGCTCTTAAGATAAGAGGAAAACTTTTGTTATTTGTATTAAGCAGATCATAATCGCATGTTTCACTTATACAAGTACCGGTTTCAAATGTAATTTGCAATCGTCTTCAGATCTAGTGTTTCAACATAAGAAGCCTCATAATGTCGAGGAACGTCTATTACCAGTACGACAACCACGGCATTCTCCAAAACAAAAATTACGTCGTATTTCCCAAAATGACTGGAGAATACTGTCATCAGAGAACAAAAATTGCATCATCTTACTGGTTTACATTTTATCAACATAGTATGACAATTTACTGGATAAAGAATTCTTGCCACCTACCGGTGTGTTTAGTGAAAACATTTCAGAAATATCCCAAAATATTCCGCCGTCCTTATTAACAAGATAGACAGAATGGAAAAATAATCCAACAATTCCTGTGGCTAACATTTTTAAAGTTACGGTTCGATTGAAGATTTACTGTTGATGAAACTACTGTTTCTCATTGGACACGGCGGAGGGTAACGATCTTCCTGTCCGAATGCAGCTCTCGGTGACACTCAAAAACCTTAAGAAGTCTTTGACGTTGTGTTACACCCACAAGAGTCATAGACAGTCTTCAGGACGTAATGTTATGCTGTGTCCGGATCATTCGTCATTGCGTTTTCCAGGCTAGGTGACTGGCCTGCTAAATAACTGGAGTGGATTTGTGGTGCTCAGAAATCTGACATAGGGGCTTCGGAAGTTGAGTGCTTTGAATCACAGAGACTCAGACGCTCATTGCAGTAGACCCTCCGTTAGTCATCTGACTGTTTAATTCAAGAAAGTAAATAATGCATGAGGGTTCTGATGTAAAAACAATGATAAATAAGCACTGACTCCGCTTGCCTTCCCAGGCAGGAAGAAACTCATCTTCGGTTAGTTTGTGATACCTAACTCGCTGTGACACCGTGTACTCCTCCTGACTCAGAGGTTTCACGTTGGTGCACAGACAGTTTCACTCGAAACTAGTAATTTTAATTAATGACCACGCATACTCCATTTTAACCTCTGCTGGCCTCAGTTGTTATTATAAATACCAGATGCATCTAGGCCATCATCAGCACTTACTATGCAGCTAAATGTATAGATTTTGACGTTAATACTAACATCAGAATGGTACGTATGTTGGTGTGCACCGCTGTTAATCATTTAATGTTTTTAATTTTTCTTGTGTATCACCAGACCTGTTATAGATTATACCTTAGCTACGTGAACTTGGTTACACTACTGTTTTTTATTCGTAAAAGATCTAAAGATCTCAGTAGCCGAAACCGGTAATAGTGAATTGTAAAATTTGTGCGATCAAGACGAAACTTTATAAATAAAGTTCCAAAATATGATCGGCGACTCATTTACACACTTTATGTCCTCAATTGATAAGACTGCGGTCCATTTCTAGGACAGTGGGAAAATGCAATCAGTCTACAAAGGTGAATTCTTAGAAAACACTTGTGTAGCTCTGTTGAAATAGCGTGATCGATTCTAAGTAACTAGGACAAACACTGGATACTGAGCAAGTTCAAAGAAGGGCAGCACGGATGGTCACAGGACAGTGTGATCTAAGAATGAGTGTCACGGAGATGCTGGAGGACGTGATCTGACAGACGCTTGGAAGACTCTAACAATCATGAGAAATTCTATTTACAAAGTTTCAAGAGACAGGTTTAAGTGTGGAACCAGTATAATATAACTACCTACGACTCCCGACATATCGCTCCCATAATGACTTTGAAGAGATGATTAGACTAACCACAGCACGCATAGACACTTTTAAACAACCATTCTTCCAATGCTCCACAAACGAATGGAATGGGAAGACAGTGGGAGATACACTCTGCCATACTCTTTACCGTGGATTGCAAAGTACAGATGTAGATGAAGGCGTAGATGTACCAGCATTACTCCCAGGATCACTGCATAAGCTCAGGGCTTTTCGACTGAGAAGTATTGCTTATGTTGCCAAGGCTCAGTTCAGACGAATCGTTTCATCTTAAGGATGGGATGTTAAAATGTTCTTTGCATTCGTCATCCGAGAAGTTGAGTCACGCAGAGTCTCACGGGCAATTCTTGCCGGATTCTAGGCGATGTCACCGATGGACGGCGAGAGGAACAATGACCAGATATGAACACTTTTGGCTGAAAATAATTTACATAGTTTGAAAGTGGCTCGATCGTATGGCTTATGAATGACTCTCGTTCATGACCCATTCCAGAGTAACATAGGAAATGGCCTTTTAGAGTCGATGTTTGGAGGAAGAACCAAACATGTCGAAGATTCTAAAATTAAAAGTACTGAGAATGAGACGTTTACTGTTTCAAAGTACAGGGTCTTTGAATGCTACACTGAACACAAATATGTAATTCTTTGTTGTGGATCATTATCACAACTTATCTCTTATAATTTCACCATTCAGAAAGCATAAACTACATTGACTTTTCTCTAAGAAAAATTTTAAAAGTGTCTCCGCCAGCTAAATTTGAGAAAGATAATTATGTCACAAAGTTAACTGTGAATTATTTTCCAGCCTCAGACATGGAATTTTATAATAAGCTGGTCTGTGACGGATCTGTTACGGATGCTGCATCTAGTTCATCAGAAGGAGAAGCACAATGAACTTCTTTTTACCTTTCATAACTATGAATTTTATTATGGTATACTTTTTTTAATCCTTACGCTCCTGATAATATTCACTAGCCTGTAGGGAGGTAATAGTTGTTGTTTTCTTAGTTACTTGGTTATTTATTGGATATCATATTAAAAAAACAAAGAGCAAGACAAGTCTTTTTAAAATTCGATAAATGTCACAATAAATCTTTTTTTGCTTATGTAGTAAGTTATTACGAAATGTTTCTGGCGTAAATAAAGGTTGGGAAAAGACAAGACCGATTAATAACGTTTTCCGAGTTTTGTACTGTTTTTTGTTTTAATAGAAAGTATGTAAATGTGACTGAGTATTGCTTCAAATCGTATACACGTTTCCAACTTTAATACTTGCATACTGTGTTAAACCTTCTACGAAAGATAACAATGGCAATGGGTTGATCATGATACCATTTTGAACATTTAAATTGTGTGTGTAATTATATGCAATACAGAAAAAAATTTACTGTACCTGCGGATCTTTAGACAGGCACCCTTCGAAATGTGAGTGTGGCTGTCTTGGTCATTTTACCGATATAAACCAATAAACCCCTGGTACTTTAACGACACGTACTCCCTTGCATAAAATAGCTCCAAACATCTGATTACTTTAGAAATGAGGTAAACTGCTAATCACTTGATTTCAAGCATGAAATCGAGGGAAAGTTTACGAAAATTTTGAAATCGTGTTAAAGGTTCTTACAAGCTGCTAAGCGTTCTCGTTATGAAACAGGGTATCAATATAGTCTGGGTAATTTGCTCTCCATTTCAAGCAACGGCTAGTTTCTCATTCATCTCAATGTTTGTGACGTCACATCTCCAGAAGTATGTGTCGTACAATGATATAATTTTGCAGCAACATTCATTGGTATATGGGATAGCTCTCTGCACACTGTGCTGCTTGCACAGATGCTAGTGAAAATGCGATAAATGAAAATGTCGTGCCTGATGCTGAAGTTTGACTGCATGACCAGCTAAAACATAGCAGGCGATTACCTTTCCTCCTTTTGTCATTATCCGAAATTCTTTGCTTGCTGTAGCCGATCTGCATTTCATATACTCCTGCTTCGGATATCATCACCTATTATGCTGCGCAAACAGAAAAACTCATCTAATAATTTCTGAGTCTGATTTTCTAATCAAATTCCATCAGTACCTCCAGTTTTAAATTCCATTAACCCTTATTTTAGCTTTGTTGATGTTCGTCTTAGAACCTCTTTTCTAGATATTACCCATTCTGTTCAGCTGCTCTTCCAGCTGCTTTGATATCTGACAGAACTACAATGTCACCAGCAGACCTCAACGTTTTCATTTCTTATCCGTGAAATTTAATTCCTTCACCAAATTTTTCTTCAGTTTCCTTTGCTGATTGTTGAATGTACAGACTGAATAACATCGAGGATAAGCTACAACGACATCTCAATCTATTCTCCGACACTGATTCCCTCTCAACAACAACATCCAGTATGAATTGTGAGTCCGCTTGCAGATTGCTGTAGGCGGATCAGAGAAAAACCAACCCATGAAGTCCTGGGCTCAAAAGCGAGCACTTCTAGCCACGAGGTACATGAAAAGTCTGCCAGACGGCGGTACTTCGGTCATTAACACCCAATATTACGTTCCCGAGCAGCGGCAGTCTCTTATACAAGGTTCAAAACAATTATAAAAATCCTGCTTCATTTAACAAAAACCGGATCAGGTAATAGCGTCTTAGAGCTCTCGCCTCTTCAGGTTGGTAAATCATATGCTGCTTACAAGAGGAACGTCTTAGACACGGCTAACGATTCGGCTCGTGTTTGGCAAGTCGGTTTTGTACAACCATAAATGACCTAAGACATTTTGACTCCCTCTCCTTGTTTTTGAGGAATCCAGTACTAAAGTCCACACATGATAATGGACTCACAATTGTTAAGGCCAATAGATAACTGAAAACTGAATATTTTCCATCATCATAAGTATGGCCCGCAAACGCTATTTTTTTCCGAGATCCAGGAAAAGAACTGTACCGATTGTCATTTAGGTAGCAATAACGTAAACGCTGTTCAGCGACCTAAGCATCTGGTTGGGAAGGAGATAATTTTTGTACGATTCTGAAATGCATACTGCAGTTACTTCTCATTCGCATTTTTTTTCGCTATAGATACTGGTAACAACAACAGAGTTATTAAGGTAATCAATAAAGAATAATAAGAAGGTCGACAAATAAATATCACAAGCTTCTTGGATTAGTAAGGAACTAAAATTTTAACCCTGACTGCTTACACTGTCTCCTTCTCTCACTCTGTTACATGCCCTCAATCGACAACTGCATGGTTGTTACTTGCCATATAAACATTCCAAACAAATATAGTGAAGGCACCTAGAAGATTTTAATGAATGCACTTTTCAAGCAACTACATCTTTACTTCCGAAGATTTGGCGGAAAACAGTCATGGTTTACATAACGAACTATTTCTTTTTCGGGAATGAGTTTATAATGCCTACCACGCATACTATAATGACGTCTGAAAAATCAGTGCTGGGAGCTGTTCAAGAATTATTCAATGACTCGTCGTTGCATCCGTGTCAGTGTGTGATTCCCGCTGGGTTTCCAGAAGAACACTGCAATTTTGGAACCTCCAAATAAAAATCTGTAGTGCGCGTCGTAGGGATGGGAAAAACCGACTGGTTAAAACCGAGGCCGGTATTTTAATTCTGAATTTTTTGGTGCTTGTTTGGCATCTTTTAGAACAGGTGCTTTTTATTTTTTACCAGTAACTGGTTGAAAACTGTAATATCTATTAGGTTTTAAATAAACCTTTTCTTAAAAACTAATAATTTCTATTCGTAAAATTTCCATTGCTTTGAAGTATTGCGCTATTATAGAAAATGGGAAAAGTGACCACTGTTATTTTAATAGCAATACCGAAAGAAACTAACAACAAACACATGGTATAAGAATTGGTTCAGCGTTGCTGAGACAATGATCCTGTTCCCATGTGGCATGGCCTACGGGATGGTACACGTTTGTACGCAGTGTCCAAGACTTGCCCCATCTGCTCTAAATGTTAGTTTAACGCTGTCATCGCTGGACATTAATTGTATTACATAATGACACCATACCTTGTCTGGAAGTATTTTACGAAGTGCGTTATCAATGAAGTACAATGCTCCATTTGCTTCAAAAGATTAAAAGCGGGAGGAGACGCAACAAATTTGCGACACATTATAAGGAGAAAACAATTAGTTCGTAGTAAGGTCGTATGCTAAACAAACAATCCTGTTGGACGAACATCCGCAACTAAGCATTATACTAAAGGTTGAAAATACCCCTTCAGTTGTAACTTAAGAGGTATTTACAACTGAAGCGGTATTTTCAGTCTCTAGTCATATGCTAAACTTTGACTAAACAGAACTAAATCTGAACTAAACTGTAACTGATCTGAATGCAACTAGTCTTTATATTAAATACGCAACTGAAGTAAAACAATTATCTGTCCATAATCAAAATTTCCCATTACCTCGCGTTTTGACAACATTGTAGCAGATTTCTCGAAAGGATAACAGCAAACAGGCAGCGGCTAAGCTAGATTTCTGTTTCTAAGTACATATTCGAACTGCTGCATGTGGAAATGCGTAATGACAAATACTGGGTTGGGGAGATTAACTATTCCTATGAAATGATATGTCCAGACAACGATTTTACAATATATATATATATTCAAGAAAGTCAGAGTGAAACTTTGCGCGATCTGCAAGCGTAACGTTGTTCTGGAAAGTGCTACGCTTAACTAAGTGAACAATGGTTTAAAGAAGGTACAACGTTAACGAGAATTTCTATAAAAATGAAACAACTTAATTAATAATATGTTAATGCATGACTCAGGGAAATGAGGTGGTCTTTCTCTCAGCTCATAGAAAGTTAACTAGCTGACAATAATCATTCCTAGCTGCGCAGTGCTGCAGTCTTACCTCAAATTCCTTCACTTCAAAGCAGAGTATTATTCAAAATTTATATTCTCTTCACTTACTCATCCTTGCTTTCCTTGACAATCAATCTTCCTTCATCTAACATATAACATCACAATTCAACACAACACAGCGAAGGAACTTGCCCCCCTTCTTGCAGCGGTGCTCTAGAAGAGCGTAACGTTCCAAGAGATTGGAAAAGGGCACAGGTCGTCCGCGTTTTCAAGAAGGGACGTCGGACAGATGTGCAGAACTATAGACCTATGTCTCTAACGTCGATCAGTTGGAGAATTTTGGAACACATATTATGTTCGAATATAACGACTTTTCTGGAGACTAGATATCTATTCTGTGGGAATCAGCATGGGTTTCGAGAAAGACGATCGTGTGAAACCCAGCTCGCGCTATTCGTCCACGAGACTCAGAGGGCCATAGACATGGGTTCTCAGGTAGATGCCCTGTTTCTTGACTTCCGCAAGGCGATTGATACAGTTCGGCACAGTCGTTTAATGAACAAAGTAAGAGCATATGGACTATCAGACCAACTGTGTAATGGGACTGATGAGTTCCTAGATAACAGAACGCAGCATGTCATTCTCAATGGAGAGAAGTCTTCCGAAGTAAGAGTGATTTCAGGTGTGCCGCATGGGTGTGTCGTAGGACCGTTGCTATTCACAGTATATATAAATGACCTTGTGGATAACATCGGAAGTTCACTGAGGCTTTTTGCGGATGATGCTGTAGTATATTGAGAGGTTGTAACAATGGAAAATTGTACTGAAATGCAGGAGGATCTGTAACGAAGTTACGCACAGTGCAGGGAATGGCAATTGAATCTCAATGAAGACAAGTGCAATGTGCAGCGAATACATAGAAAGAAAGATCCTTTATCATTTAGCTACAATATAGCAGGTCAGCAACTGGAAGCAGTTAATTCCATAAATTATCTGGGAGTAGGCATTAGGAGTGATTTAAAATGGAATGATCATATAAAGTTGATCTTCGGTAAAGCAGATGCCAGACTGATTGCAAGAATCCTAAGGAAATGCAATTCGAAAACAAAGAAAGTAGATTACAGTACACTTGTTCGCCCACTGCTTGAATATTGCTCACCAGTGTGGGAGCCGTACCAGACAAGGTTGATAGAAAAAATACAGGATCATTTAGTAATCACGAAAACCTTAAGGAGATGATAGATAAACTCCAGTGGAAGACTCTGCAAGAGAGACGCTCAGTAGCTCGGTACGAGTGTAAGAGGTATGCGCTGCCTGCGATATGCAAGGCATAAGAGAATCGTTGACCAGAGAGCAGTGTTGACTGAGTAGGAACTGTGTAGCTGTAGCAGTAAGTTGCTGCTTGTCGCTAGTCCGAGGTTGTCTGCGGTTGTCGCTAGTCTGCTCTGGTCTGGTGTGTCGTGTTGGCTGGACCAGTCGCGGTGCGGCGATGCCGGAGCCTGAGTATTATTGTACACTCCTGGAAATGGAAAAAAGAACACATTGACACCGGTGTGTCAGACCCACCATACTTGCTCCGGACACTGCGAGAGGGCTGTACAAGCAATGATCACACGCACGGAACAGCGGACATACCAGGAACCGCGGTGTTGGCCGTCGAATGGCGCTAGCTGCGCAGCATTTGTGCACCGCCGCCGTCAGTGTCAGCCAGTTTGCCGTGGCATACGGAGCTCCATCGCAGTCTTTAACACTGGTAGCATGCCGCGACAGCGTGGACGTGAACCGTATGTGCAGTTGACGGACTTTGAGCGAGGGCGTATAGTGGGCATGCGGGAGGCCGGGTGGACGTACTGCCGAATTGCTCAACACGTAGGGCGTGAGGTCTCCACAGTACATCGATGTTGTCGCCAGTGGTCGGCGGAAGGTGCACGTGCCCGTCGACCTGGGACCGGACAGCAGCGACGCACGGATGCACGCCAAGACCGTAGGATCCTACGCAGTGCCGTAGGGGACCGCACCGCCACTTCCCACCAAATTAGGGACACTGTTGCTCCTGGGGTATCGGCGAGGACCATTCGCAACCGTCTCCATGGAGCTGGGCTACGGTCCCGCACACCGTTAGGCCGTCTTCCGCTCACGCCCCAACATCGTGCAGCCCGCCTCCAGTGGTGTCGCGACAGGCGTGAATGGAGGGACGAATGGAGACGTGTCGTCTTCAGCGATGAGAGTCGCTTCTGCCTTGGTGCCAATGATGGTCGTATGCGTGTTTGGCGCCGTGCAGGTGAGCGCCACAATCAGGACTGCATACGACCGAGGCACACAGGGCCAACACCCAGCATCATGGTGTGGGGAGCGATCTCCTACACTGGTGATCGTCGAGGGGACACTGAATAGTGCACGGTACATCCAAACCGTCATCGAACCCATCGTTCTACCATTCCTAGACCGGCAAGGGAACTTGCTGTTCCAACAGAACAATGCACGTCCGCATGTATCCCGTGCCACCCAACGTGGTCTAGAAGGTGTAAGTCAACTACCCTGGCCAGCAAGATCTCCGGATCTGTCCCCCATTGAGCATGTTTGGGACTGGATGAAGCGTCGTCTCACGCGGTCTGCACGTCCAGCACGAACGCTGGTCCAACTGAGGCGCCAGGTGGAAATGGCATGGCAAGCCGTTCCACAGGACTACATCCAGCATCTCTACGATCGTCTCCATGGGAGAATAGCAGCCTGCATTGCTGCGAAAGGTGGATATACACTGTACTAGTGCCGACATTGTGCATGCTCTGTTGCCTGTGTCTATGTGACTGTGGTTCTGTCAGTGTGATCATGTGATGTATCTGACCCCAGGAATGTGTCAATAAAGTTTCCCCTTCCTGGGACAATGAATTCACGGTGTTCTTATTTCAATTTCCAGGAGTGTATAAGATAAAAAGCAGCCTCGCGCATATCTAGTAATGTATCTGAACTGTCATCCAAATGTTTTAAAAAATGTCCTAATAATAATTTTTGTAATATAAAGTAATTTTTTAAAAAAAAGATTCATTTCAAAAAAATCAGTTGTTTCCTTTCACAAATCACAAATGTATAGGCCAGCATTGCACGGAGCTGTGCCGGAAAAATGTTAAGTAAGAGCAGATATATTCGCCGTTTTTATTGAGGTAAGAATTTTTGCTTTTTATTCAGAATGATCTTACAGGGCCACGACGCAGCTCTGCTGTCGTCCAAATTTTACCAGGTTACTGAATTTATTTTTTATTACGAGGTTTAGGAATTTTTTTTGTTTCGAGCTTATATTAAATGAGAAAAGAATTTTGTGGGTACATTAAATGGGAACAAGTTTTGTTCTGAGGTTACACTAAATTAGAATCGCATTCATTATTCATATTTAAATTAATTTAATTATTTCGTGTGGGGAGGTTACACTTGGCGACAACCGGCCAGGATCGTATTTCTTTGTGAATCTCTGAGAAGTAGTCATATATCTGCTCTTATTTTCTTAAACGTAGTTAGCAACCTGCGCAACGCATTCACTAATTTGTCACTCTTGCTTTCATAGATCATCGGCAATTTATTGCTCTTTGTTGTGCTTGTCTGTTCCATTTTTGCTTTGTCTTTGTTTCATTTCTGTGCTTACTTTTGATTTGTGAAAAATGCCGCGAAAAACTGTTAACAGTACATCGCGATGTGCAATGAGTGAAATAGACGATTCGAATAATTTGACCGATAATACTAGCGACATTCAATGTAATAATGATGATCCCCTAGTTACAGATAATCAGTGCCTGCCGACCACTAGTAATGATTTTGATCCAAATGATGAACAAATAAATTCAATTGTGTCCACAGTAAATTTAACAATTGATGACGCGGCACGTTCCGATACAATGAACGCTGCCCAGTTTGGCACACCCGGTTTGCAAAATTTGAATTGTGAACAGATAAATTTTTCTCACGAAGATGAATAATGTAGTCAAAATACGTCAGATTTATTTGGTTCCGAGGTAGTGACCCACAGTGCACGTCCGATTGGCAAACCTTTTCAAGAATCACAGAATGACCAAATGGTTACACAAAACGTGACAATTGCAGGTACGCTATTAAACAGCACAGAGAATTGAGTAAGTAATATTGGCATGGATCAAGTTATGACATTATTGCTACAACTTAATGAAAATTTCAAACAGTCGAAGAAAGAACAAGACGACAATTTCAAACAACAAATTAATGAATCAAACAAGCAACTTAGTGAAAATCTTAAACAACAACTTAATGAAAACCATGAAAAACAAGACAACAATTTCAAACAACTTAATGAACAGATTACAGCCGTTGCCGCGCAATGTCATGATACTAAAGAACAATTACGTGCGGAAATTAAGGCTTGTGTTAGGAACAGTAGTGAAGAAATTAGATCTATGGCACAAGAATTAAATAATACACATGTAGTTACAACTAAATTACTTAGAGACGAAATTAGTGCAGTCGCTAGACAATGCTCTGAAAACGCAACACAGTTACGCGACGAGTTTAAATTAATGTCAGCAGAACTTTCGCGCACACTGTATGCGAAAGTAGACGCGAAATTTGACCAACAGAACAGCCAAATTGACGAACGCTTTAATCACCACCTACAAAACAGTGAAACGCGTTACCGTAAACGTATACAGGAACAGAATAAAGTAAAGCGACAAGTCATGGAAACAATTACTGCACAGAGACAGGAAGATAGGCGTAAATTGTTTACGAAAGCAAAAACATACGTTAACAACAACATTGCTACAGTATCAGACGAAATTAATACTATCATCAGTTGAACACCGAATTACATGATGAAATCTCTGATCTTAAAACAAAAACAGACACACACACAGTAGACTTTCAGACAGTGACCGACAGACTTGAACAATTAGAACTAATTCAGGATCCCGATGCCATCAAAGCAGACGTTAAAGAGTTGAACAAAAACACACGTAAAATACAAGAACAAATTAATGCCTGCGATACTAAAAACGATGATCAGGTAAAAGCACTGACTGAAAAATATGATGAATTGGCCAGTCGTGTTGATGTTATCGAAAGTAATAATCACACCAAATCAGACGATACTTCACCTATTTCGTTTAATCAAACACCCCAATTCCAAAATTTACAGCAGACGATCAGTGAGATAGGTTCGTCCAATAATACGTTACGTAGAAAATTGTCAACTTTACAGCAAGAAGTGACAGAGATGAAAAATGTTTCAGCCTTTAATACATCACAGCATACGCCACTCTCCGAACATCTGTCACACTCACACAGCCAGTATAACTTAAGTAATTTACAGAAACCACGAGACTTAGAATCCGAAGAGACACAGACAAACAGATTCTCATGCAATCCTGAACCTGTTGACACATTTAGAGACGATAACGTTGATTATAAACTATTTTTATCCGTGAGAAAATTTAAGGTATTTAAAAGTAACAGAGCACAGGTACACACTTTCGACTGGGTACGACAATTTGCTTTTGAATTTTCACCGGTATTTCCTGTAATGCAGAAACTAGAATTGGGTTTGATACAACAACTTGCTTTTGAATTTTCACCGCCATTGCCTGTAACGCAGAAACAAAAATTTAGTTGCAGCGCGTAAAAGACTTCAGGAGATTCATTACGCTTCAATGAATATGTGCCGTAGCGTGCACAGGGCCCCGAGCCGTAGTGGTGCTACTTCATCTTTAGTTTTCTGCACTGCTGCCTTCTCTTCTACTATTCTTTATATCTATCAAATCAACTCTTCAACTATCGAGCTATCTAGGATTAAGAAGGAGCAAAGAAAACCTAATATGACAAGTTTTACCTGAAAGTGACAATTTTCATTAGACACTCTTGAAATGACAAGAACTACCAGCGTAATTTTAATAACAGACAAAATTGTAATCATCAGTATGTACATAATTATCAGCAATAGCAAACGCATTTTGGCAACAGTAGAGGGTTTTCACCGCAACAGCATCAAAACTAGCCGGTTAGCATACCCAACCAACCATGTAGTCAGCAAGGTCAACCAAGCCTTAATGTTTCGCCGCCTACGCGTATAGCGTCGGCTCCACCAAATAGTAACGCACAGCAACAAAGAAATAAGTACATACAGAAAACACACTATTTTAGCTCATATCGCAATGCACCATATAGAAATGACTATTATGACAGACTTTAAAGTACTGAGCACAATTTTCAGCGTACGTCTAATAACAGTCGGTTTTACCAGCAGCAAAATCATCCGCAACAACAAATTATCATGAATGAACCAGACAGTAGATATCATCCCGAACGTAATACGTCAGGACGAAATAACAGAACAATATAAATAGTCGAAATGCCCCAGCATCCTCCCGAAAATAATAGCACGTCAGATGGAATTTGACTAGACACAGTACAGGTCGCATCTTCCAGTGACGCAAGCAATACTTTTGACACACAGAATCTTGTTCACGAAAATGCTGTTACCTTTGACGACATCCGAGACACTCTCTTGCAGGAAAGACCAGTTATTCAAAAAACCATTTCACACCCTGTCATTGAAGTAAAGATTGGATCATCCAAATTTTCAGCAGTAATCGATTCTGGATCACCTATGTCAGTTATAAATGAGGTAACTTTCAACGAATGTAACAAAGAGAATACCTATCCTACGTTACCATTAGGCAAAACTAAAGTAAAAGGAGCAGTATGTGGTAAAGGAGTAGATGTAAAATTACAGACACATTTATCATTTTGTATTGCAGGTCATACATTTCACTCAAATTTTTGGATTGTTCCCTTATTGACAACAGACGTTACTTTAGGTACGAATTTTCTGGTACAACACGACGCAGTTATTGACTTTCAATGCCATGCTATGCTGTATGCTCAATTATATCACTACAAACCAGTTTTTATTTAATGGGTATATGATTTAAATGCATGACATTAATCATTGTTCAACATTTTCAGAAAGCAATAACGTGTAAAAGAAATAAATTAAACAACCCACAGTGGATTACTATGAAATGGGAATTTTACCTTCGGAATGAACGAAAGAAGATGCAATACCTCGTCACGAAGAGTAAATGGATCAGAATTAACAAGCATTAACAAGAATACACTATACACATCGTATGATAGCAGTCTTAACTAACCTTTTTCTTTCAGAATACGAGGCGATTGATGCAGGCTGTCAGACAGAACTACACATCTTAGTTTTAGTGATGAAATATGCCAGAAATAAGAAACTCTATACTATGAATAGTTGTATGAAGTAAATGGTAATTTGAATAATGAATAATGAAGTGTCTTTTTTTTTGAGATGATAATGAATGATGATGAATAGTGATGAAGAATATGGTACTATGAATAATGAAGTTTTTCTTTGCAGGTTATGATAGTAATGAAGCTATGCTAATATGAATAATAAAGGTGATGGTAGTGATGAATTTTATATGGCCACTTTTAAGTATTTCTTTCCAGATGAGAATAATGATGAAGTTTACATATTTACTGTTAGTTAAGAAATGCTATGTAGTTGTTTAAGTATTTGTTGCAGTTCGTTTTGACAGTATGTCTTATGTCGCATGGTATAATGACTGAATGTTTTGGAAAGGAAAGCTAGAGTACATACATATTGAGTACACGTTTCATTACCTGTTAATTCGAAGTTCACTACTTTTCAGCATAATATGCGTTTCTTCTTTCAACTTAATAATCCATTTTGTATTTTTTTCAGGAGAAGCTATTCATGAAATTAATGTGCTATAAGCAGTTGGTCATTAAACCTGTTCTAGTACTTGCATTTTTTACCGATTTGTGTGTGTCATTTATGAATGTGATCGCATATACTCTGCTTGTTTCATAACCTTGCTGCAGCTGACTCACGACGAATGACGTTACCTATCCTCATTTGCAGCAATAAGTCAAAAGCAAATATTGTTATCCGCCAGCAATTAATTATCGATCCCAACGCAATGCATTGCTAGCACAAAAAAAAGAAAAAAGAAAATGTATTACCAGTCCCAAAGAATGCTACCAGTTTAAGAGAGTTCTGAGTAATACTGAATGACGTTTTCTAATCACAGACCTTGAGTAATAGTTACAATGTGTTACATTTTAAATATGTCATATGTCACTTGAATGATGAGTTCTGAGTAATACTGAATGATGTTTTCTAATCACAGACCTTGAGTAATAGTTACAGTGTGTTACATTTTAAATATGTCATATGTCACTTGAATGATGAGTTCTGAGTAATAGTGAATGATATTTTGTAATAATGCATATATGCTATGCCAATAATTTCTGTAAATAATATTTTTGTTATACTCTATAAATGCTATGCTAATAATTAACTCTCTTTTTGAATGATGACTTCTGATGGTTTGTAACTGGCTAATGAGTGCCAATTATTATTTTTAAATATGTCGAATGTCACTTGAATGATGAAAAATATTTTGTAATATTCAATACTTCCTATACGTTTGGTAACTGCCAATGAATGCCACTGTTTCTTATATTTTAAATTTGTATTATATCACTTACGTGCTATTATATATGAATACCAGTAGCTTGATGCTACACTCATTAGCTCCCGTTTGAATGATGACTTCTGATGATTTGTAACTGGCCAATGAGTGCCAATAATTACTTTAAATATGTCGTATGTCACTTGAATGATGAAAAATGTTTTGTAATATTCAATACTTGCTATATGTTTAGTAACTGGCCAATGAATGCCACTGTTCTTATATTTTAAATTTGTATTATGTCATTTACATGCTATTATATATGAATACCAGTAGCTTGTTGCTACACTCATTAGCTCCTGTTTTGAATGATGACTTCTGATGGTTTGTAACTGGTCAATGAGTGCCTATGTTCACTGTAATCAGATGACTTATGGACATTATTCTGTAATACTTCATACATGGTACAGAAATGTTCAGTAACTAGGCGATGAGTGCCACCAATTACTCAAATCGGTTGATAGACTAGTGTAATTCTCAATGATGACTAGCATAAGACTTAATATCCTTCACCTTCTGACCTAATAACCAGAAATTACTGCAATATCCGTTTGTCCTGTCCATCCTTATGATCATGGAGCACCATACTTGGTTTTTGCACTAATTCTACGTTGATGAAAGAACGTGGTGTTGACACGACATGCTGTCCATCACGTTGAACGATGGAGATGTTATTATGGTCCCACTG
Organism: Schistocerca serialis cubense; assembly: GCF_023864345.2. Taxonomy (NCBI): domain Eukaryota; kingdom Metazoa; phylum Arthropoda; class Insecta; order Orthoptera; family Acrididae; genus Schistocerca; species Schistocerca serialis. The sequence goes on along the minus strand of NC_064646.1, from coordinate 184,105,977 downwards.
TTTGGTGTACCTAATGTACTACCAAAATGATAACATTGAATATTAATACGACATTTCAGTGTCTTGGCTACACTGATTAATACTTCAGGAAAGACAACTTCAGATTGTCTCACTTGGTGTTGTGCTTCTGTAGAAAGATATGGACTTTCAGTGCAGCTACGTGCAACCTACTGTGCTACAACCATGATGCAATCCTTCCCTTTCCTATCCTAGTTCTTGTAAAATGGTATATATATATATATATATATATATATATATATATATATATATATATACAGTGCGTGTGCACTTTATGTTATTTGTTAATGTTTTGTACTCATTGTGTATACATTTTGTCATTGCTTGATATGTTCTGTACTCAGTGCATGTGCACTATATTTCATTCCATGTTCTGCACTTGTATATATGTATATATTCTGTGACTGTAAACTTAGTTAATTAAGAAAAATTAGTTGCTCATGGCAAGTCCAATTGACTCACCATCGCTGCCAAATTTTTGCCCCCCCCCCCCCCCCCCCCCCAGTGGAGGGTTATGTAAGAGGTATGCGCTGCTTGCGATATGCGAGGTATAAGAGAATCGCTGACCAGAAAGCAGTGTTGACTGAGTAGGAACTGTGTAGCTGTAGCAGTAAGTTGTTGCTTGTCGCTAGTCTGAGGTTGTCTGCGGTTGTCGCTAGTCTGCTCTGGTCTGGTGTGTCGTGTTGACTGGGCCGGTCGCGGCGCGGCGATGCCGGAGCCTGAGTATTATTGTATAAGGTAAAAAGCAGCCTCGCGCATATCTAGTAATGTATCTGAACTGTCATCCAAATGTTTTAAAAAATGTCCTAATAATAATTTTTGTAACATAAAGTAATTTTTTTTAAAAAGCATTCATTTCAAAAAAATCAGTTGCTTCCTTTCACAAATCACAAATGTATAGGCCAGCATTGCACGGAGCTGTGCCGGAAAAATGTTAAGTAAGAGCAGATATATTCGCCGTTTCATTGAGGTAAGAATTTTTGCTTTTTATTCAGAATGATCTTACAGGGCCACGACACAGCACTGCTGTCGTCCAAATTTTACCAGGTTACTGAATTTATTTTTTATTACGAGGTTTAGGAATTTTTTTTGCTTCGAGCTTATATTAAATGAGAAAATAATTTTGTGGGTACATTAAATGGGAACCAGTTTTGTTCTGAGGTTACACTAAATTAGAATCACATTCATTATACATATTTTAAATTCATTTAATTATTTCGTGTGGGGAGGTTACACGAGCTTTTGTTGAAGTTTCGAGAACATACCTTCACCGAGGGGTCAATCAGTATATTTCTCCCTCCTACGTATATCTCGCGAATAGACCATGAGGATAAAATCAGAGAGATTAGAGCCCACACAGAGGCATACCGACAATCTTTCTTTGCACGAACAATACGTGACTGGAATAGAAGGGAGAACCGATAGAGGTACTCAAAGTACCCTCCGCCACTCACCGTCAGGCGGCTTGCGGAGTATGGATGTAGATGTAGATGTAGTAGCAAACTGGCAGGTGTAACTAGGCGAAATAGTAAAGGGCACAGTCAAAGACAATGCCATGTCAGGGATAAAACTATAGTACATGTTAGCAATCGCACTATCAGTTTACTAAGAGGTACATTGCAGTCTTTGGTCCCAAGTAAACACAGTAAAGCCGTGAACTAGAACGTGAAATGCTATAGATACAAGCGAAATGCATCAAGAAGTGCCACCCTGCTGACCCTTGTAATGTAAAATATTTCGTAGTTCCCGAGTATAAACCAGCTAAAACCATAGAAAACCATTTAATTACATCAGTACACCAGGTAAAGCTACACTGGCGAACTTTATGTGTTACAAAACATCGTAATTGCAGAAAAACAAGTCAGTGAGGACATATTATTGGGCTAGGATGTTTTATATATGGAATTCCACGATATAGCCCAGTAATGTACAGAGTTTACTTCGAACCAAAGATTTAATGTACCGAAGACCACAACAACAACAACAACAACTGGATGTACTATAGTTTTATCTCTGACATGGCATTGTCTTTGACGGTATCCTTGGCTGTTTGTCCTAGTCACATCTGTCAATGCGTTACAAGCTGTCGATGTAGACTTGCTTCTTGACGAAAATTATGGCAAACAGTTATTATTGTGAGAAATTTTTTATGTACTATGATGCGCTTAAAAGGGTAGGCTATTTAACATCACAATTCCCTGTAAACTGTGTAATCTGTAATGCTCTGATTTATTCGTTGTAGGCTAAGCTTGTAATGGTCACTGACCGAAACTAGTAGCGAGTTGTGCAAAATAAATGACGGCTGAAGGTGTCTTCACGAATTTTAACAATTATTTGGCGGGTGAGTATCCCTACCTGCAAACGTACATAGCTGCTCAGCTGGCATCACAAGAGTGAGTATACCCCAGTTCACTCGTTCTATCATGTAAAAATCCCTGACACTACCGGGAGTTGAACCCACATCCTCCACATGGCAGTTAGCCGCACTGACCATTCAACTATGGAGACAGACTGTATAGTTGTGCTGCTCCTTAAAAAAGTCGTAAAATCATGAGTGCAGCCTGTCCTGTACTGCACTCAATCTTAAATTAGTCTGGGTCTGCAATAACCAGGGTCTCAATAGGTGAAAACTCTGGATTTGGTTCTGTAGTGTGCACACACCAAGTGACTGACGTATATGGTTCATGCGGATCCCAAACGACCTTTTCGTTCATGTACTACTGGAGAAAAGGCTTTCTGGAGCTAGAAGAGCAACAGTATGGAGCGCTGGTGAGGTGCGAGCACAAGAAACTTTCATGCTTGACGCACATTGAGGAGCTGCCGCCGGATGGTGAGCGGAGGTTCCCCAGCCTCAGCACAGAGACTAGATATGTGTAAGCACCCTTGGCCAGCCTGATCACCTCATGGAGGATAGCATCAATGATATTTGGATAAGATGGTCTGCTCTTATGTACATATCACCCTGACGACCCACCTCAAATCAATTACGTACTCCATCTTATTCGCCGTCCGTGCCGAACACGTTTCAGAAGTTGGAGGGTTTGCCGTTCTGAGATTTCCCACTCCCGTGGACTTGCGGTTGAGGAGAGAGCATGCGGGCGGGCGGATAGCCGCGCTACCGGATGAAGGCCGTGGGCGCCGACGCCGTCGGCAGCTTCGCGACTCCCGGCAGGTGGCCGGTGGCTGCTGATGGTGGCTGGTGGCTGCTGGGTGGTGCGCGGCGCGCGACGCCTCCGTCCGCTGTAACCAGAGCCACGGCCGCGGGGTCGAGTCTCGGCCGGGCCCGGACATGTCGCCGCGGCCGCGCGGAGACTTCTTCGGTTTCCGCGACTGAAATTCGTCCCTGCAGTGAGAGCCCCTATCAGGGCGCCGCCGTGGCGCTTCCCACAGAGATACAATTCGCCGCCGCCGCGAGCTCTGCCTGCCGTCTGCCGCAGCCGCGGCCGCCCTCTGTGAAGTTCGATACCCGAAAGGGATACCGCTATGCGCCATTAAGCGGGCCCTCTGCCTAACTGAGGAGAGGAGACGAGTACCCCTATACAGGAGGCCTCCCTGCTCTCAGCTACTACGCTGACTTTCACCGGCTGTGTATACCACAAGGCACACCCCGCCGCCAGAGACGGCAAGAGTCGTCCGGTATTGTTGGCTACGGGACTCGGTCGTACCTTCAGTTGGTGGTCGGGAAAGGTTGTCCCTCAGTCGTACGTTAGACACCACCAATAGGAAGGCCTTAGATACGGCCAGCCGATTCGGTTCATACTTAGGCAGGTCGCTTATTACAGGCAAAAATTAAAGACTAAGAAGTCTTTGACTCTTTAAATTTTCCCGGCGTATCGAATATTCCACAAGATTTCGGGATTGCAGCCGGATCTCATCGACTTCTTTCCACGATATTTCGGCTGACAACCTTACAGCCATCTTCAGGCGAGCGTTTGACACTGGAGATTGTTAGTGCAAGTCGCTCTATTTATACGTAAAAGTGCCGCCGGCGCGCATGCGCAAGTTACCGTAGCATGCGCGCCACCTATCGATTCCGAGGCCCTCTACAATATTATTACATCCATGGAGCGCAAACAAATGCGTGAAAAAAGTAAAACATGCACGCAGATATGTCCAAAACAATAAAATGCAAAATTTCAATATTAAAATTAAAATTACTTGTCGCTCGACATGTCAGAAGCCATAAAAAGCTTTCTTTTGGTTGAAATTAATCAGCGGGTCCCAGGCCTTATTCAATAAAAAGCCGCCATCACGATTAATGAGATTTTCCGCTAAACGTATTTCCACGGATTCCTTCACAACTGAATCCCAGAAAGATCTCGATGGGGCCAAGATTTTCGTGGCCGAATAATCCATAGTATGTCCTGTGGAAATACAATGTTCGGCTATGGCCGACTTACTGGGCTGTAAAAGGCGAGTGTGGCGCTCATGTTCAACGCAGCGGTCGTGTACTGTGCGTGTGGTCTGACCAATGTAGGCTTTCCCACATTCGCAAGGTATTTTATAAATTCCAGCCTTCCGTAATCCCAGATCATCCTTGGCTGAGCCCAGAAGAGCCTACTTTCGATGATATGTTCCCGACATATGGGAGAAATGCTCTGGACTTAAACACCTCCTTTTCCTCTTGATCTTGTGGGTGGTCACGTTTTTTCCTCCTTAAAGCAGTACTGACCTGATGTGCAGAATATCCATTATGATGAAATACAGATTTCAAGTACTCTAATTCGTCTGCAAGGCTGTCTTTATCAGGCACGACATGTGCCCTATGCACCAACGTTCGAAGGACGCCCATAGTTTGTGACGGGTGATGACAGCTTGACGCCTGCAGGTACAGGTCCGTATGCGTGGGTTTTCGTAACTTCAGTCAAATTAATTAAAGAATAACATCAGCTTTGCTATTAAAGAATAACGTCAGCTTTGGTAATAAATACGGCCACTTATTATGACAGCCCACCAGCAGCTGATGGAGTATAGTAAAGCAGAGTAAGTATATTCATGTCGCAGTTCGATGTAGCAGTCAGATGGCGATCCAGTAACAGTAAAAAAAGTAAGGAATAGTTTTGGGTTATTGCAGGTAACGACTGAGGGCCACGACGACGACACATTCTATGTTTCGTCGAAATAATCAGCAAACCACTTTTAATAAGCAGCATTTAAATTTGTATGCGAAGATTGCACTTATTATTGTTGAGAAAGAGAATTAATTTCAAAGGGAAAATTTCATTTGTTATTATTAACCAAGAGATAGAAATCCTAAGGGAAGGTTTCACAGGTTATTGTAGAAGGGAAGGTTGTGTAACAAGAGAGATATAGAGAAGACGGGAAGGTTTCACAGCTGCTGAGTTATCATTTTTCTTATAAGCGGTCCTCAAACGCATATTTTCCTAGAAATGGAGGAAAGAAGCTGTTAGAAGTGCCGCTTATGCATTCAACGAAAGCGCCGATGCTGTAGCGATCAAGGTAACTATTTGGGTAGCAGATAACCTTGTAGGGTGGTCATGTCATTTTGATTTTCGTTTTTGCATTTTGATTTTTGTGTGTCATCGATGTGCACGTCTGAGCGAGAGTAAGTTACGTTACTGTTAAACAATATTTGGTCTTGTCGTGGCGCAGTCTTTGGCTCTGCACAGTTTCATACATTCTTAGGTGAAGTGTGATAGGTGATGGGCATTCGTTTTAGGCTAAGCTTGATAATGGTCATTGACCGAAACTAGTAGCGAATTGTGCAAAATGAATGACAGCTGAAGGTTTCACCTTGAATTTTAACAAACTGAGGAGCTACTTGTCCGAGCTCAAGATCACACGAAAACCAACAATGGCTAGGAGAGCAGTGGGGTCACGCTGGACCCCTGCATACCGCATTCAGTGACGTCAGTGAAGAGGATGACACGGCGATCGGTCTTCCCGATGCATTTGCCAGGGCCTGTGGACGGAGTTTACGTTATCACAACAGAGTAGCTGTATTGGTCCAAATGGCTCTGAGCACTATGGGACTTAAGTAGCTGTATTCTCTACAGCTGTAGTCACAGATGGGTCTAAAAAGAGGGAGTCTGTTGGCTACTCTGTTGTTACCCCTGATCGTGTCCTCAAGATTCGGATCTTTCAGACTTGCACTGTCTTCGATGCGGAATTATACGCGATCTTCAGGGCTCTGGAACAGGAGAGATGTGGTGTGGTTGCCAATTCCTCGTCTGGTCCGTTTCCCTGAGTGCACTTAACTATCAAAACACTTGTACTCAGCAGATAAGTTAGTCCAGCGTTTCCTGGTCATCCTTCTCCACGTAGAACGGCTGGGGAAGGAGATATATTTCTGCTGGGTACGTGGATGTTAAGGGAAACGAAATGGTGGACGTGGCAGCCATGGAAGGATGTCTCGATCCCACGTGATGCAGTTTGTCACACCCACTATATGCTGTCAATTCAGAGTCACGAGTAGATGGGATGAAGAGTGGCTGCAACTAACAGCCAATAAAGTGCATCTAGTAATGTCAACAACGTAGCCGTGGCGTACGCCCTTCCAGCCACGCAGACGGAATGAGTCCTTCTCAGCCCTAGGGCGCATAGCTTCTTGCTCGAGCGAGGGGACCCTCCGATGTTTGGTGCTTGTGACGTGCTGTTCACGATACGCCACACTTTACTAAACTAAGTTTTTTATTCAAACAAGAGTGTAGAAACTCGTTTACCGACAGATTTGCTCTCTGATAACGACTCAAATGTGATATGAATTTTAAAATTATGTGAAAAGAAGTGTTCCCTAAAATGTTAGGGATACATTTTTAACGTTCTTTTTTTTTACTGTGTGGCTGGATCATCTATGTTTTTTTTTTTTTTTTTTTTTTTGTAAGACAACACATATACCAGCGTAATTAATTTAGCTTTCCTCTTACCTTTTTTCTGTTTTAATTGTCAGTTTTGTAACATTTTCCCATTTTTACACTGTCTTAATGGATGTGAGTTGGTCTGAATTTGCAGTTGTTTGTGAGTGATATTGGGAGAAAGTGCGTGTATTTCCATAACACTTTACTCTTCTTCTTCTTATGATATTTTACCCACATTTCTACCTATTAATATTAGTAAGGACGCTGATAACCTCGACGTTGAGCGTCCCTAAACCACACACACACACACACACACACACACACACACACACAAACACACACATCTTCTCAACATATTCACTCTTTATTGTTTTCCAACGATGAATTACGTGGCGAAGATCTTGAAACATCCCCCTAGAAAAATTATGAATGACGGTGCTGGTAAACACCTTACGTTATTTAATTTTCAAACAGCTGAGCAGAACTGAACGTACCCAGACATTTCGCTCTTTAATTATTCTGATCAACACTAAACTGGCACACAATATTTTTAGCGCAAAGCAGTCTGACTTTCAATAATCCCTACAAAAGAATGCCCCTGACTAACAATAACCTATACCTTTCATGAATCACTTACCTCACAAAAATCTTCGTTACTCAAATACTGCAATACAGCGAGCGCCAATACTGCCAGTTAAATAAAAGATTCTAACTACTGAAGGCACTAACTATATATATATATATATATATATATATATATATATATATATATATATTACAAATTTAGTCTTTCTGATGGACACAGGTCCAGATCGTCCGCTCTCAAAATTCTGCCATCTCTCTCCCCACTTCCAACACTGCTGGCGGCTCACCTTCAACTGCGCAACGCTACGCGCTGTTCTCATCCAACTGCCCAACACTACAATAGCAAATATTCCAACAATGCAAACCAGCCACAGACTTCACACAGCACAGTCAGTGATTTTCATATTGAGCGCTATGTGGTGTTACCAACATAAAAACCTAAACAGGCTGCTTACAACCTTAGTAGTAGAAGTCTACATTATACCTATCCTTGACAACTTCCACCTAGATAATAACCTCATTGTCATTCTTTGAACTTTTTAAATGTCCTCCCTCTGTCCTATCTTGTAAGGATCCATTATCGCACAGCAGTACTATAGCAGAGGACGGTGACCCCACACTTTCCACTGATTATGGTCAATCACCACCTTTCGCATCATTCAGATGTCTTGTCTAAATGATTTTGAAATTTGTTTTGACCTTCTGATGCCTTTACTAGACGATAAATGACAGCATCCTATGCGAACAATCTAAAATAGCTTTCGATTTTGTCTCATAAATCATTTACATACATTAGGAACAGCACAGGTCCTACAACACTTCCTTGGACAACACCAGATATCACTTCTCTTTTACTCGATGACTTCTAGTCAGCTACTACGAACTACAATCTTTCTAACAGGAAAATACAAACCCTAGTCACTTTGTAAATACGACATACACTGAAGCGCCAAAGTAACTGGTATAGGCTTGTATATTCAAATACAGAGATATGTAAACAGGCAGAATACGGCGCTGCGGTGCGCAACGCCTATATAAGACAACAAGTGCGTTTCGCAGTTGTTAAACTGGTTACTGCTGATAAAATCGCTAGTTATCAGTATTTAAGTGAGTTTGAACGCGGTGTTATAGTCGGCGCACGAGCGACGAGGTAGCGATGACGTGGGGATTTTCCCGTAAGACCATTTCACAAATGTACCATGAATAGCAGGAATCCGACATTGCTGCGCCCGAAAAAAGATCCTGCAATAGCGGGACCAACCACGACTGAAGAGAATCGTTCAACATGACAGACGTGCGACCCTTCCGCAATTTGCTGCAGATTTCGATGCTGGGCCATCAACAAGTGTCATCGCGCGAACCATTCGATATGGGGTTTCGGAGCCGATGGCCCACTCGTGTACCATTGATGACAGCACTACACAAAACTGTACGCCTCGCCTGGGCCCGTCAACTCCGACATTGGACTGTTGATGATTGGAAACATGTTGTCTGGTCGGACGAGTCTCGTTTCACCCCATTGTATCGAGCGGATGGACGTGTACGGGTATGGAGATAACGACATGAATCCATGGCCCCTGCATGTCAGCAGGGGACTGTTCAAGACGGCGGAGGCTCTGTAATGGTGTGGAGCGTCTGCAGTTTCACTGATATTGATGTGTGACCCCTGATGCATCTAGATACGACTCTGACAGGTGTACGTACGTAAGCATTCTGTCTGATCGCCTCCATCCATAAATGTGCATTGTGCATTCCGACGGACGTGGGCAATTCCAGCAGGACAATTCGACACCCCACACCCTCAGACTTGCTATAGAGAGGCTCCAGGAACACTCTCCTGAGTTTCAACACTTCCGCTGGCCACCAAACTCCTCAGACATGAATATTATTGAGCATATCTGAAATGCCTTGCAACGTGCTGTTCATAAAAAATCTCCACCACCTTGTACTCTTACGGATTTATGGACAGCCCTGCAGGTTACATGGTGTCAGTTCTCTCTAGCACTACTTCAGATATTAGTCGAGTCCATGCCACGTCGTGTTGCGGCACTTCTGCATGCTCGTACTGGTCTACACGATATTAGGCAGGTGTATTAGTTTCTTTGGCTCTTCAATGTATGATCTAAAGATTGACGACAATCCCTGAAAGCTGCAATTTTAGAATAAAAAACTGGGATTTAAAGACGGAAAAATAATCAAATTATCATTTCACCACTATGCTTATGGGGTGTATGCCGCTTACGACCAGAATCTTTCAGCACCGCACATAGCAGTCCCAAAAAACACTCGTATCACCTTGCCAGTTGGTCACTGAGTTTCCATATATTCCACAGCTTGCTTTGCTGCCTAGTGATATACCAGCTGCTAAAACGTCATTCGGATTGGCCTGTCACAACTACAGTATTTTACCTGACGATTTGTGGGCGCTATTAAGCCTGTTCTAACAGGACATGAAACCGCACGTCGACGGAAGAGCTGGTGATGTCACAGCGTGGAATTTCACCTTCCACTATACCGCTGAGTGTCAAATAGAGAATCTGACATGTCACGTTTTTTCCTCGTGGAGATGAACGTGGCCAGTGACGTGCGACATTGTGTAACCTCACAATTAGAACATTGGAGATCCCATATTTTGTGCCGTTAAACATTGCATTTGGTACGTTTTCCTTCTCGTAGTGTACGTGGTACAAATATAAGCCGTTTCTAAGCGTCAGCAAATTGATTATCTCTCGAAAACGTGTCTTTTAGCTACGATTTGTTATAATAAAATGATAGGAAAGTATATATTGGTAGGTAAAAGCTTCCTGTAATGATGTTTTTAATGTCATAGCCGGCCGCTGTGACCGAGCGGCTCTAGGCGCTTCACTCCGGAACCGCGCTGCTGCTACGCTCGCAGGTACGAATCCTGCCTCGGGCATGGATGTGCTTGATGTCCTTAGGTTAGTTAGGTTTAAGTCGTTGTAAGTCTAGTGGACTGATGACCTCAAATGTTAAGTCCAATAGTGCTTAGAGCCATTTGAACCATTTTAATGTCATAAATTGTGTGCTACCACCAAGTATACAGTTTCAGCGTTAAGGCACTATGACGATCTACCAAAAGCGCGACTTTTTGGTGAAGTTTTCATATTAAATATCAAATAATGACATTTGTAGGTATAGTCTTTGTCTACTTAAAACAAATTTTTTTCACCTTTTGTTTTCTAAAAGATTTTGGGTCCTTCTTATACATTTAACAGAAGCATTATTTCAAAATTTGATGTTATTTATTATAAATCACATATTTGTTGCAATTCTTTTTGGAAAAGGCAACGACGGAATGTTTCTCCAGTAGCCAGAGAGCTTAACGTGGCTGCCACTCTATGTTTGCAAGAAAACTCAAGGTACACGCTGGAAGTTTTTACTATGACGAAACTTTCTGTTAAATATGCGTACCTATAACTGGGTTTATGAACTGATTCGTGTGTTTATCTTGCCTGTAAACTTCTTTCTTACTAATTCTGAGCAGCTTCGAAAAAATCATCCTTTCCTTTCGAATGAAATTACGAAACGATTGCAGATCTGAATTTGTGTTACGTAGTAAGTTATTTCAGAGTGTTGGTAGTCAAGCAACATCGAGGATATATATATAGTATGCATGCACAGACATCAGACGCTATACCTTAACTGCCTTAAACTTCAAAGCGAAAATGGGGCGAAAATTTACTCGAGTTAACGAATAACATATTAGAAACGGAGGATACCCTAGGAGACGGGAGGCGGGAAAGTTGTCATGTCCATTTCCAAGGAACCATCCCTGCATTTGCCTTAAGCGATGTCGAGTCCATGAGATACGCAAATATTGATGTTTATAGAAAAGCATTTTTATTTTGCCGATCAGCTTTATAAATTATATTTATTAGATCTATTTCAGTTGTTTCAACCATCAACTGGAACATGAACATACAGAAGAAACGGTAAATAATATACACAGACAAGAAAGACAAAAAAAAGTTGTACCTCTGAAAACCAACATTATATGGAATACTTACAAAATTTTAACATCTGTTGGTTTAAAAATGGAAATTTATCGTACAAGACACTTTCATATACCAAAAGTAGCAGTGGCAACATGTGAAATGCAACATAATTAGATTCTGATAAACTCATAAAAGCTTCGATGAATTACACGTGCACTCCTGACGTTAACAAGCTTCTGACATCTCAGACCTATGTAACCACAGATTCCCAAACAGTCTAATACCACAGAGTAAATTCATAGCATCTATAGTACAATAATTGGTGAAATCAGAGGGAACATTAGTTGACAAGATTAATTTCATTGTTGACTCAATGTGGTTGCTCAGAACAAACAACATTCTATGAGTGTTACGTAAGGAAAACAAGACTAAAGAAACGTTAACTTGCAAAAATCTCAAACAAATGAAATGTAAATGTGAATATAATGGTATAATAATAGCGTCGACAAACTAAAATCGTAGAAAGAAATTACAGTAGTCGAGCTTATCATTCAATGAGGAAGTGTTAGGGTTACAAATTTTCATTACAGTACCAAGTGTCATCTTCATCACCAACAAAATATCAGGGCAACAACCAAAATAGTTAGTGATAGTGAATTATTGTCAAATGTTATAGGAAAATAAGCTTTTATATATTATCATGAAAGCAAAACATTTGTATGCATCTTAAACATCGAATACTCAAAAATAACAAAGTGAAACTGTTATACACATAATACAAAGAGTTAATTTATAACTGTAGAAACAAGAGATGTCAGAAAAATATGTTAGATAATTCCCTGCATTACGGATTAGTAAGACATTTACGTAACAAAACGTATACCGCGGGTTACAATGGACATGAAAAAAAGGCCTCTTGCTACCAATAACATAACACCTAGACCTCAGGCTACAGCTGAAATATACATGTAGGCATACCTAATGATGAATCAAAATAGCACTATTTACATAGCAATAGTGATAAGAAGAAGCATGTAAGTGATGGTGCTTAAGTAAATTAAGTACATACAAATCAGACTTCAAGAACAAAATTGTATACAAATAAAAATACAAAATGCTCAGTAATAAAAACCTAAAGGGCATGATAGGACACAGTTTACACACAACATGAAACTACAGGTAACTCATACTAGGCCTACAATAACATAACTGAAGAAAAATCTAAGATTGGGGATTTAGTGGACAGAAGACATTTGGTTGACATATTACATGAAGTACAGGTATTACATATACAAACATAAAGAATAACGATTGGTTGGAACAAATGATACAGACATCTGAAAACGGCAGAGGTACAAAATACCATGTGTATGTGTGAGTTCTGGGTAACAACTCCTATAAAAATTTTATATAAAATAACAATTAATTATAGGAAACGCACCAAATGCCTTGAATACAGCAACATTAATTGAATTGCCTCATGTAACTAAAATAACATAATAAAAGTAACAATTTACAGGTATAAACCCATAAAAAATTTAAAAAACTGAAAATTACTAGACACTAGAAACGCAATTTAATGACTCTGTAGTACACTTGTAAGTCACTGAACAAATGTAACTTAATGGCTATGTAGCACACTTACAAGTTACTGATTGGGGTCTCAACATCAGTCTAGCAGTAATACAACGAAAAAATAAAGAAACCCAATTATATATACAGGAACAGAGAACCATACAGCACCTAATTATGTTGTCTTAAAATGATATTACGAAAGGAACTGCATAATAAAACTCTCAATCCATAGCAATGTAAAGTGAATTACAATTCACCTGAAGACTACAACAAACAGACAAATCAAATGACTATCAGCGGTTAATCTAAACAGAACGTTGATGGCCGGACGCGATTTGAACCGACGTCCTCTAAAATGAGAGACTCTTAACCGCTACACCACCTGACTTTAAGTGAACGAAAGTGACAGTATGTCTTTCAGCAGTTAACTCCGCGCTTGCGAACAGGAAAGGTGTGTTTGTCTGCTTAGGCACGTATGCACAGTAGGGAATGAATTCACAATAAAAGACGAAAATTGTCGACCACGCAATGCTCCTCTTGTGGAAGAAATTATTAAACAGCGCAGAATTACGTATATAGAATGGAAAAACCACCTGACGTGTGTCCATTGGAAACTGTTTTCTGTCCAGTTCCTTATAAGATTCGCCAAGTATCGACCAGGATCTACGATATGGATAAAATTCTAAAAACATTTGGAATTAGGAGTCCAAGTCAACATCGGTTTTCAGACTCACTCTTCTTCTTACAGATTGCCTTGCACTTATCTCCAAGTGTAGATACGAACTGTTAAAAGAAGCATTAACATCCAGATAAAGAAAAACATGAGCAAATGTCGTCGAGGCAACGTAGATAAACTGGTAATAGCAGATCACGTACTAATACCAATGACCCACCAGTTCGTTCCTCTGACACTGTAGTTCTAACAAGGTCCCACCATTACTACGCTAGGACATGCAGACTGACCATTAATAATCAAAAGTACAAAAATTTTAACAAAAACGAGGAAGAATTAAAATTAGGCATGTTGTAGGACCTTACGCCAAATAAAGCAAACAGCGCCAATTGTTTCGCAATACAAGTTCTATGAAACACCTCGGATCAACTCCACGATCTATAGCGGTCTGATGAACGTCACGACCGAACTGCTGTGCGGTTACCTATAAACATATGCCAAGCTGTGCTATGTCTTAGTCTTACATGATGTTTTTACCGTTAGGTGAGGAAACATTGTATAGAGAAACGCCTTAGACGATCGCCTAATTCCCACCGTATAAAATTACCCTGGATACAACTGCATACGTCCCAACACATTTCTGTCATCCACACTGTCCAGTCATACATTTCGTTCACCGCCTTTAGATGTGACACAGTGGGGAATGTGGTCACCTAGACCTTTCCTACGCTGATGTCCTCGTCCATAGCTGAGTGGTCGGTGTGGCCGGGTCGAAGATTTTCTCTGCTCGGGGACTGGATGTTGTGTTGTATTCATCAAAATTTCATGCTCATTAACACACAAGTCACCGGAGTGGCATCAACCAAAATGACACGCACAAGGCGACCGGTCTACCCGGTGGCAGGCCCTAGCCACACGCACATTTTCCTACGCTTGTACCAAACTGCCTAATTGTCTTTGAGTAATTCTCGACGTAGATTATTTATAAGGAGCGCAAAAACTTTCTTCACAGTCAAAGGTATCGGAAGAGTACCTAGTCAACAGAAGATTGATTGATGTTTGATAGTAACTTCCGTATCAAGAGCTTTTTGTCGCCGTCAATCGATAAGGAAATGTGGAAGCTCCCGGAAAAATGTCCTCGAGCTGTATCCCAAAAATGTCGGTAAGTCTCGAGTGATACACAAAAACGTGCACATGAATCAATTAATTCAACTTTAGCGTCAGAGATATGCCTTCTGGGGCAATCACTTCCAGGATTCAACCCTTGGAGTTACGTTACCTGCGGTCGCAGGTTCGAATCCTGAATCGGGCATGGATGTGTGTGATGTCCTTAGGTTAGTTAGGTTTAATTGGTTCTAAGTTCTAGGCGACTGATGACCTCAGAAGATAAGTCGCATAGTGCTCAGAACCATTTGAACCAAGTTACGTTACGAGGGTTGGTCGTGTAACATCATTTGTAGAGAAAGCGTGGAAATAATTAGGTTTCATAGATAATTCTACGAACTGACATTAAATTTGGGACGGGAACCTGTTATAAAAACCGGACAAGTTCGAGTGAGACTTGCGCTCTTAGGGTTTCGTACAAACTTAATAACGTATGTAGGTAGTTCGTCTACAGGTCTCAAAATATGTGAAATAAACAGCCGTATCTTTTGACCCTATTCACTTCTAGGTTTATATTTTTTGAATCGTCAAAGGAATGTAAACCTCAGTATTTGACACAAAGTTCAACTTGATACGTATAACTGTTCCTGAGAAAAAGAGGTCTTAACAGACGGACAACACATGGCAAAAGAAATTCACTTTGTAATGCAATTGCAAATAAACAATTTTCAGATTTTGTCCTTTACTTGTACAGTGGAACTTTGCATCTTGCCAAATTTCATGATTCTAAGTCAAGGGCAATACCCTCTAGATTTTGATGAGTGAATCTCAAACATCAAAGTATGTGGCATACATAACCGTATATTCTAACAGCGTTGACTTTGAAGCTTAACTTTTTAAGACATCAGCTTGATACCTCTACTCAATCCTGAGAAAAAGGCGTCTTAACAGACGGACTGCAAAGTGATCCGACGAGGGTTCCATTTATACCAACTGAGGTACAGAGCCCTATACAAAAGAGCGTGTCTCATTCTAGAATGCTATTAAATTGCACGAATCCCTCGCACTTCAATATGGTGGCAGAACATTCAGAAAGATCAGCTACGTTCATGGAGACAAGGTAAGTGGAGGAAAGAGCTTGACAGAAATCATAAACGCCCTTACGTAGGAGACGAAGATCTTCATTTTTTCCTTTCTAAGTTTGGTATTACATTGATTTTATATTTCTATATCTCTTTCTGGGTTAAAATTTTTGACACTGAAATTTTAGTATCATTTTCTATCGGTATTCAATCAGTTTTCTCCTGTTCTGTTAGAACGCGTAATGCCTAGTACCTAATCCCAAGTTCCTCTATAATTCCATCGCTCTGAAAAAAATCTGTCCTAAATGAAAATGACGCTTCTTAGATACAGCAGCGGTGTTACCAAAATTTTTGATTTTAATCTCTGCTAGTCGATCATTGTTCGTATTATGCTGAAACCTAGCGTAATATTTGAGCTGGTAGCTGAATAGAAACGCCAATGTTCTATGTTTCGATGTCATTTATTACTGCGCAAACAGCATACACAAACGTATTATTTGATCGAACAGTTCACAAATAGTTAACAAAAAAATGGTTCAAATGGCTCTGAGCACTATGGGACTTAACTGCTGAGGTCATCAGTCCCCTAGAACTTAGAACTAATTAAACCTAACTAACCTAAGGACATCACACACAACCATGCCCGAGGCAGGATTCGAACCTGCGACCGTAGAATAGTTAACACAGTCGCACAAGGGAGTTAAGACTATTAGTAGACATACGACGAACACGGTTTCATTCTGTTAGCGTAACTGATAATTGCATGCATAGGAAAGTCAACCAACAGTGGAATTAAAAATTAAACCGATTATTAAGCTAGGGAAGAGAGAGGTGAGCCAAATTCTGCAGATAAAAGTTTGAGGAAGTGTTTTATTATTGACTGCAGTTTTACTTTAATTATGATTTCTGTTTGTTTTCTGGACATGTTGTGATATTATAGGGGGGCTTAAAAAGTTTTTGTTCGAAGGCCACATTAATCCCTTGCCAAAATGTCGGTTATTACATACCCGCATCGGAGTCGCGCTGAGTTACATACAAGCTGGAGAAACGGCAATCAAAGGGAAAAATTTTAATCACCGCTTATATATCTGACACACATATTACGAAATTTAGTTATCACCTGTATCTATTCCTCCGTTCCAAATCTCAGTTTGAGGTCCGGTGAATTGCGCAGAGGGGAAGTGGAGCCTGTCATTAATTATAAAATCTCGTCCTCGTATAGCACCGTTATTACTCCTGTAGTTTGGGTTATGAACCCAATCGCATTGATCAAAATGAGACAGATGAGGGACTGAACCGAACTGAATAGTTTGAGACTTTGGACTAATGGTTATAATCGTCTGGGTCAGTGATCGGCCAACATATTAATCTACAGAGTCAAATATCACAGTAAAACGACTGAAATATGTTTTGCGAGCCAAATTTTTTATAATTAACGTATATAGAAAAGAATACCGTAAATAATAAGCGTACTTCGCAGCTGGACTTTGGTAAAATAGTTCTCAATTTCATTGAGATACCTTCCACGCAGTCAACCTCTTCCAGTTGTACCAACCACACCAACATTGTATAGTTTTTTGCCTGTCTCCTTTCGTTCATCCCCACTGCTTGTTCAAAGCATCTCAAGAAATATTTTTCAAGACTCGACACTATATCTTCTTTCACTCCACAACGCTCACTAAAATTAACTTAATAAATTTTGCTTAAAGCTTTAAGTCTTGATTAAATTTTATGTACAAGCATGTTGCATAAAGTTTGGTATCATAATTGATAACGATATTATTTGTTGAGGAAATTAAATTATAAGATATTCTAAAAATGAAATCATGACAGTTACTGACAAACGCTAACATGAAAGATTGACTTGCATCTACTTGCAATGTTTGGCTAAGTCAAGTTTGTATTTCTTCTTTTTTTATTTTAGGCACACTTCCAGGTTTTCATCGGTAAGATGACTTTCGATTTACTGATGATAAAATTCATGATTGAATATATTCGCATGAACATATAGCACCAAGTAAGGAAAGAAGAGCAAACATTAGTTTCTCCATCTGATTCCATCAGTCAGGAGAGCTATTCCAGGTGTTAAAAATCAATATTTCTTCCTTCTCTAGGTCTTTCAAAGCAGACCACTTGTGCTGTGAACTAAATTCATATACGTTTTTCTCCAGTATTTCTATATCAGCACAAAGACTTTCAAATTGTAACCTCCATAACTCGTTTTTCTTAAATTCAGGAACTGCATTTCAATGTTGTTAATGTCGGTATTAAGGGGAGAAACAGCATTAAAACATATCTTAACAATGTCATTTTCCCTTTCTGGACTCTTGAAACCTGTTGAAAAAAGCTCCCCTCACATTTAGAAGTGTTGATTTGAAACAGCAAATGTCAGTATGAGAACTATTTCTTGGCGATGTCTCAACGGGTTTAGAAATATAATAAAAGTTTCTCTTTCAAAACGTGGCGGCAACGGCTCACTGTTTCACCGAAGTTAAGCGCTGTCGGGCGTGGCCAGCATTGGACGGGTGACCATATGGGCCGCTATGCTCTGTTGCCATTTTTGGAAGGGGTGGGGGGGGGGGGGGTGCACTCAGCCTCATGATGCCAGTTGAGGATCTACTCCACCGAATAGTAGCGGCTCCGGTCAAAGAAAACCATCATAACCGTCGGGAAAGCAGTGTGCTGACCACATGCCCCTCCTATCCGCATCCTCAGCCGAGGATGACACGGCAGTCGGATGGTCCCGGTGGGTCACAAGTGGCCTGAAGACGGAGTGCTTTTTTTTTTTCAAAACCTGGAGCAAAATGAAATAATTGGTTTTCGAATGAAATAACTTTTTCTAACATAGAATTTTTTTTATTTATTTTTTTATTCAGATGGGACGTAACGAATATCATGAAATAAAAGTTTTGGATCCATTGATCGCAAGTTAGTTGTGGATAGTGAATACCCTTCTCAGGTAGACCCGCTTTAGTTTATGTTTGTAAGGAAGCCAAACGTTTCAGTACATTTCCACTCGAAGCAAATGTATGTTGTTATGCAGCAGAAAATCTGCGTGCTGACTCTCCATTTCAACTAAAAATTCTTTGTGTTGGCGATGATCACGAGCTATCGCATTGTACGTGAGATCCCGGACGTGTTATTTTTGTGGAAGACTCACACTCTTGGGGCCAGAGGAAGTGGCTCGCGAGTCGTAGTCTGCCGATCTAGACTATCTCAAACGAAACGGAAAACCGGTATTTTAAAAGAGTCTTTACGACACTTTTTGGGTGGAACGCGGTCGTGTACAGCCCTTAGGGCTGGATGCTGATGTAAATACGAGGGTTATTCGGAAAGTAGGGTTCGATTAATCGCGAATTGGGAACAACAGTGAAAATCCGATGAAGCTTTACGCAGTTGTGTTGGGCAGTGTCTGTAGCGCTCCCCACACGACGTAATTATCATGCATTTCCTTCTTCACCTCGGCCGCACGGTGCAGGGGCAATGAGAACCCTCCTGCAGTGTTTTCGATGGAAAGTGTTCGACCACCCACCACACAGCCCCTCTGATTTTCATCTCGGCTCACATGAACTCTGGCTATGAAAATAACATTTTGGCACAGACAACAAACTGCAGATCAGCGTACAGAATTGGCAGAATGTACATGTGGCTGCCGAGTATGACGAGGGAATTGTAAAGTTGGTACAGTGCTATGGAAGTCTCAGTCGGAGCGGCAACTATGTAGAAAAGTAGCTGGAAGCTGTAGCTAACCATTACAAATAAAACATCTTTGATTTTCGTTGTGGTTCACATTTTGTGACGTAGTCCTATATGGTCTTACTTCCCGAATTGCCTTGCTAACACAAACGAGGTATTCCCTCTCGTATCACAGGTAAGAGAGTGAACTGCAATTGCAAGCCGCTTTATTAAAAAAAAGCTGGAAGCTAAGATGCAACTGTTTTTTATTCGTTATGTGGACATCTTTGTTAGAAAAACTGTAGTGACAGCTCACGTTTACCGAATGGAAGCATCAAAATTGGGGAAAAAATATTTTAATTAAAGGGTGGGCATAATAATATTTATTACATGGCTGATTTTATTTATCTTTTACTTCTATCCAAGCGAACCTCTCTTTCTATGATGCCAGTTCATTATGCATGTCCTTAAATATCTAGTTATTTAAAGAAAAGCATGTGTGTCTGTGGCGACAAGAATTCTGCAAGTTCGTCTGTCGCAGAAAACGACAACTCATTAATCAGACACCCAATGGCTCTGAGCACTATGCGACTTCTGAGGTCAGCAGTCGCCTAGAACTTAGAACTAATTAAACCTAACTAACCTAAGGACGTCACACACATCCATGTCCGAGTCAGGATTCGAACCTGCGACCGTAGCGGTCGCTCGGTTCCCGACTGTAGCGCCTAGAACCGCACGGCCACTCCGGCCGGCGAGACACCCACATGTAAGATTTTCACAACCTTTATACCACGCTTCTCTTCCAGGAGAATGTCAAAGCAATAACTTAAAATCAAAAATTTACAATTTTCAATCAGTTCTTTCGAATAATATGTGGGATATAAGATGCTCAGATTAACGTATCATTTTTATACCAGAAAACGAAATGTCAGGACTGAAATACGTACATGACAACATGTTTGTTAGATGAGAACTAATATTTGTAACATACAAGCAACAGTTTGTAAATTTTAGTGTAATGTGAGAGGGAGAGGATACTATAATCATATGAACTCTAAACTGATACTGATATCACAATAAAAAACCTCTTACAAGGGTCTGATTTTCGTAGTTTCTCCAGGTATTGAATGCCTCATGTTCGTAACTGATAATATTGCTCTGTGTGAGTTGGATCAAAGACACCTTCCGTTTCTTATAAAGGGATGATCTGCTTAAGTAATAAGTAAAAATGAGCTACCAACGAGATTAATCAGTAAGATACCATCAACATTCCCAAGAAAAAGGCACGTTGAAGAATAGAGTAAAAACAGTACTGGAAAGGGGGAGGGAGAAGAGGGGTGAGTCACCAAACAATGTGCTCAGACGATTGGTCCACATGATTCTGGAGCCACAGATTCCTGCCAATATAGTATTTTGTAGTACATGCACTGAGACTTATACTCATCACTTACTGTTAGAACTGATAGTATGATTTTAAGATGTTATTGCAAATGTAAGTGGTTTATGTGAATAAAAAACTAAACACTCATTGACTTAAATTATAACACTTAGTAATTTTTACATTGATCACGTCGTTAATACTGGAGAATCATTTCAGTCACAGTCCATAACACTGTCTGTACCGTGTCTTTGGGGGTCGAGTGGCTAGCCGAGCAGAGAGTACCCAACGTTTCCCAGTGATTGGCTTCTGTTGAGGACGCACTTGTCGATCTTCAAAATCCTCTTTTCCGTAGCAGAAGCCTTCCAAGTTCTGCACAGCTCAGGAGTTAAACATCCTGCAGCAGGAGCTCTGGCTCAGAAGCACAATGTGACCAAACTCCACGAACGAAGTGGCATTTCGTTACTTTCTGATATGGAGTAGGGTTGAACTTACCCAAAACGGACTGAGAATTAAGAAGTCCCAAATTAATTATGTTTTTTCCATTTATTCTAGTTATCATCAGAATGGAGAGAAACTTTCTTGTCTCAGTTTAAATAAATAAAAGTTTTGACTAAAAACGTCTAAATTTCTTATCAGCCGATGATGATTCATGTAACACATAGTAAAAATTCGAGCATCTAAAAGTATTCTCAAAATAAAGGTTGGTTAAGAGGATATGGAATCGACAGCTTTGCAACTTAAAATTGTGAGTGATACAAGGTACCTTTTCTCAGAATTTATATTAGCTAGAGAGTTAACTTTTTTACAGTTTATGTTCATAATGTTGAAACAACGATACTCTAAAATCTTGTTAGAAGACTTGAATATTTATTTTTTTGTCATGTTATTGACTATTTTTTTTCATTTTGGAAGTAATGGACATAATGTTGTTGTGGTCTTCAGTCCTGAGACTGGTTTGATGCAGCTCTCCATGCTACTCTATCCTGTGCAAGCTTCTTCATCTCCCAGTACCTACTGCAGCCTACATCCTTCTGAATCTGCTTAGTGTGTTCATCTCTTGGTCTTCGTCTACGATTTTTACCCTCCACGCTGCCCTCCAGTACTAAATTGGTGATCCCTTGATGTCTCAGAACATGAACGGACATAATACTGTTTTAATATATACACATTAGCTGTATAATCACTCACAGAACATTTGATAGTCTTATTTTTTCGGTTTATGTTCATACGTATCCTGTCAATATTGAAACAACGATATTTTAAAATCTTGTTAGAAGACTCGAATATTAATTTCTTTGTCATATTATTGCCAGTAATTTCTTTTCATTTTGCAAGTAATGGACATAATACTGTTTCAGTATATAGACATTAGATGTCTAACCATTCACAGAACACTTGATAGTCCTACTATCGGTAAAAGCTGAGAAAAGGTACATTAAATGTGGAAAAATGAAACTTTTGGTAAATTGTCTACAAAGTTAAAACGGCTGTGGTGCATACCTACAGTTTTCTTCTTCATCTCCCAATGCATCCTCACGTTTTTTCACAGCGCCTCTTTTCGTCTTCCGTGCTTTCGTTACTACACTTTTGAATGAGTTGTCCTCATTTCATATCCTAGCCTGATCTGCGGTTAATATGGCAGTCGACATCTGGGAACCATGAAGAATTCCTAGTAGATCAAGAACCTGGCATTTTGTGATGTTACCTTGGTTAAATTATGTCATAGCATCACATATACGAAAACGCGTTAATACCCACAAACACTGTTTTTGGGAGACGACGCCATATTGCACTGTTCGCACTTTCATTTGGTTCCGTGTGTTCCCTGGAGGATATTTCTTCAGGAAGCTTACATCAGAGAGATCCCTGAAGACCGGTTTAATTTCCTCCACTTCATCTGCTAGTAAATAGTGGCGATGACTGTAATTCTCTCCTGTTGCTTTTCCCCTACTATATTTACTCCAACTGCTCTGATAATCAAGGCATAACCCGTGACTAGAATGCTCATTTTTAGAAGCATTGTGGAAAAACAGTGTCCATACAGTTTTCCTCTTAGCTTGCACATCATCTGTATTTTGTCTGATTGCTGTATTGAGTTCTGAATATAACCTATTGCAGAATCAGTCAGCCTCCCTTTACCATTTTTTTTCCATCACTTGGCATTCTTCATTTCATTATCGTCCTCAGACCTCTAAGTCTAGCTCCCATTCTTTTCTGAACGTGCCCACACACTTGAGCTTCTGTACCTCAACAGTATTTCCATATGGCTTGCTTTCCATAACATGTCTGAAGGCTTTTGAGTCACCATCCACCAAGTAATGGAAATAACGTACATTATACCGCTGAGAAGATTCATCAAATATTATATTTACTCGAGCAAACTCCATACCACCACTGTTGCCCAAATAACTTGCTGTCACTCATCACTATGTCTGCTATTTAGTTTATTAGCACAGCGACAGTATTTTTACATAATAGCCACGTCGGTCATATTTCCAGTGGACACTTGTAGCTGTAGCAAGGCCATTGTTAGAGGTATGACCCCGTTTCTAGCATGTACCATCGTAAGCTACTGTGAGGTCACAGGAATTTTCATTTTCTTTGACTTCTTCTTCTACAGCTTCACGCATAGTTCTGTAGGCTACATCCTCAGCTGCAGAGTTGTGCATGTCAAATTTTGAAGGTGGTGGAGGAAGATTCATTACACCACACAGCTCTTCCGTTACCTACAGCTCGCAGCCCATACACTAATCTAATATTCACGTTATAAACTTGTGTTATTGATTTTCACTGAATCAGAACTGGATGATTTGCAACAGTTATTACATTCAGTACAGATTAGTAGAAACTTAGCAGCCAGACCGATATGGCGTTCAGCATGTAGAGAAACAGTTCCCTTATAACACTGTTTGCAGCACAGATTCTGTTCAAGTACTTCAGACAACTTACGTTATCGATAATCTGAAAAATTTCCTTGCCATTTTCGAGCATTTTATACGTACTTTCAGGTCTTTGTGCTTCGTACCGGACGCACTTGTAGCAAGGGAAAGTGCTTGACAGTCGCTGAGGTTCTGTGGATCAGCTGCGTTGGCACATTTTGGTTCATCCACCGCTGAAGACATTAAAACGATATTTCCTATTGAGTGTAACATGTTCTTTGCTTTCCTCTTCCAATTCCAATCTTTTTTGAACACGTTTCCGCTAGCCCTTGCCATTTTCACACAAAAATACAAACAATACGCTAGACTTTTCTTGTGTGTGCACTACACGTAAATAAACACTGAAGTCATAGATATAAGCAGAATACAAGTGAACATCTTTTTCAACCTGAAACAGTGAACCTCCGAATATGTCACATAACACAATTTAATCACTCGAAACTAACAGTCTTGAAATCACAATGAGAGACGTACGGATCTCCAGTCGGATGATGATGATGATGATTACGTTGATTTGTGGGGCGCTCAACATCGTGGTCATCAGCGCCCGTACAAGTTCCTATCTTTCCTTTTCCAGTCTCGCCACTAGCCGAATGATGATGAGATGATGAGGACGACACAACCACTTGGTCCACAGGAGGAGAAAATTTCCGACCCGGCGGGGAATCGATCCCCGGACCCCGTGATACACAGGCAACAACAGTAGCCACTAGATCACGAGCTGTGAACGATCTCCAATCGGCCATACAGGGAGGAAAAACTGAGAGCACTACTTTGTAAAACTGGTAAATTAATATGGTTAGGATTGGAGTACAGCAACGTGCAATACATCATTTTAAAGAGGAAGCCCCGTAGAATATTTTAAGACAATAACAAAATTCACTATTTTCATCGAAAATACGATTCCATGTCAACTTAAACCGAAGTTAAATTTTAATGTTATTAGCGTTTTTTCAGATGCCCTCCTTTAAACAACGTTAACTCTGATTGACATAAGAGGTATAATATCCCAAAAATATATGTTTAACTTTGGCAAAAACATCTGAGTGTCTCTGTATAGGTGTTTGGTTCTTTGACTACATGTATTAAACTCGCAAGAAATCAGGAGTTGTCTGTAGCCTGTATATAAACCCGGACACAAATAAAGAGTAAAATAAAAAAATAGTTTTTTTACATGATTTGCTTACTTATTTACATTGTAAAGTTTCTGGTAACATATCAGTAATATCCCTTCAGATAAAAAAGTTGTGTAGTTATTTTTACACTCCGTCAGACAAGTCATCGGTCTACAATAAATGCGAATTTTCCTCTTATTATTAATGTCATTTAGTATTTCAGCTAAGTTTACATTGAAATAAAATATTTGTTTCATTTAGTTGGAAAATTGTCCGAAACAGGGACTGATAGAAGAAACATCACCATATTGGAAAATTGTACAGTATGCACACTAAATGATTCTGAAAAAAACTTTATAAGTAATCTAAAAGTTAATATTTAGTACCCTCCGCGATGTACTTGATGATGTGTGATCCAGAGCCATACCGCAGCGCAGCTTCGTAACAAATTCTAGGAACTGTTATGGAAAGCACTCTATTGAATAAGCTGAGCACTTGTTCAAACACATTTTCCAGCATTATTAACCAATTACGAAGATGTACCCAGGCTATAATATATTCTGTTTTTTGTGCAAGTATTTGGTACAGCTTTTAACTCACTCCACTATTCTAACTACATTTAAATAATATGTGTCGCTAACCACCAGTATGCAGCAAAGAAAAACCACCATCAATTTATACTTGAACACTACTATACACTTGTATCTAGGAAGCTTTATATGACTCTCCTTCATCCGATCCATATACCAGAAATTTTAGGGACCTGTGAGACATGGAAAATAACATCCATGCCAATTTTTTTCCACATACAGAATATTTACCAGACAAGAAACTGCGAAACTTTGGACTAATAATTCCACAGTCAGATAATGAACGATAAACTTTAGTGCATCAAAATCAGTAATTTTCAATGTGAAATAAAGTTGGAGGCAACCTAACTACAGATGTAAATGGTCTATGCACAAATGTGCCCACATTCTAGTGATGAGGTACAAGACCTCCACGAAAAATTACCGAACAAAAAAAAAAAAGAGAAAATTTACAGTGCAAGTTGTTAATGGGGAGTTTTAATGCAACTGTTGGATATAGATTAGAAAACGACTTTTGATGGGGTATGATACCAGAAATGGATGACATGAGCTAACCAAATGGCCTAGACCAGGGCCGGTCAGGGTACTGCTCTATGGAGCGGTGTGATTTCGCTCTTTGCTCTGGGGCTGCGTCGGAACTCTGCGAGCGGGAGCGCAGAGCACTTGGCTGTTCGCTTGTCAGTGACAGGCAAGCAGTGCTGTGCAAAGCTGGCCTATTCTGCTTTTGCGGAAGGCTGTGGTGTCATAAATAGAAAACAGCATTTGAATTTGTTTAGTCACAAATAATCCAATGTTCTGGTGAGCAATGGGGTATATGCATACTAAAGGAACCGTAAAAAGGAACCACAATTCTAAATACACATGCTGAACATTTAACGAAGGCACTTGTCTTAATGCCAAACAGATTTTAGAATTCAGGAAAATATTGCCGGTAAATAAAGAAAGAAAAAATGACTGTAAATAAGTACTAAATACGAAAGTTAATGGATGATGGCAAACAGGAAGGCAAAACTAGGAAACTGAATAACAAAAAGAATATATATGAAATTAATCACCCTCAGTTTCCTATTCCTGCTTTTTACATTTATTTACTTCTCTTCACTTAAGGTCTTTAATGTTGGGAATGATTGGTTCAGCACACCTAACACATGTTTCAGATGATAATCCAATATGGAGCATCTAAGTCGTGTTTTACACGGTTACATTAGGAAAAAGAACTGCTCACAACTGTACCTTGACTTGAACAGACTAAGTAAGTGACAAATACTTGTAAAAGTCATTCAGAGTCTTTCTGCTCTGACATCTATCTTCTAAATCTACGTCTACGTGATCACTCTGCTATTCACAATAAAGTGCCTGGCAGAGGGTTCAATGAACCACCTTCAAGCTGTCTCTCTATCTTTCCACTCTCGAACGGCACACGGGAAAAACGAGCACTTAAATTTTTCTGTGAAAGCCCTGTTTCCTCTTACTTTATCATAATGATCATATCTACCTATGTAGGTGAGTGCCAACAGAATGTTTTCGCAATCGGAGGAGAAAACTGGTGATTGAAATTTTTTCAGAAGATCTCGTCGCAAAGAAAAACGCCTTTGTTTTAATGATTTCCACTCCACCTCACGTATCATGTCTGTGACACTATCTCCCCTATTTCGCGATAATACAAAAGGGGATGCCCTTCTTTGTATTTTTTCGATGTCATCCGTCAGTCCCACCTGATGCGGATCCCTCACCGCACAGCAATACTCCAGAATAGGGTGGACAAGCGTGGTGTAAGTAGTCTCTTTAGTAAACCTCCTGCACCTTCTGAGTGTTCTGCCAATGAATCGCAGTCTTTGGTTTGCTCTACCCACAGTATTACCTATGTGATCGTTCCAATTTAGGTTATTTGTAATTGTAATCCCCAAGTATTTAGTTGAATTTACAGCCTTCAGATTTGTGTGACTTACCGCGTAATCAAAATTTAGCTGATTTCTTTTAGTACTCATGTGAATAACTTGACACTTTTCCTTATTCAGGGTCAACTGCCACTTTTCGCACCATACAGATATCTTATCTCAATCATTTTGCAAGTCGTTTTGAACATCTGATGACTTTACAAGACGGTAACTGACAGCATCATCTGCAAACAATCTAAGACGGCTACTCAGATTGTCTCCTATGTCGTTAATATGGATCAGGAACAATAGAGGACCTACAACACTTCCTTGGGGAACGCCGGATATTACTCTGTTTTACTCGATGACTTTCCGTCTGTTACTACGAACTGTGACCTTTCTGACAGGAAATCACGAATCCAGTCGCACAACTGAGGCGATACTCCGTAGGCGCGCAGTTTGCTCCAATTCTGAATCGCGCTGGAGATCTACGATTTCCATTCGGAGAAGGTGGCTTACAGAATAGAAGCCCACAGTGTACGGAGTAGCAAGAATTCCTAAATCTATTTCGAATAGTGTAATTTCAGTGAATCTTGTTTCAAATTCAGTGCGAAATTTTCTTGAAAGAAATGTATACGCTCCAAAAATATGTAGCAATCACGTCGTTTGTTAATGCTGACACTTTCGGAAAATGATAGACGTTTCTAGCCTCCAGCTGCCTTTCCCAGAGCGACAGTTTCATCTTGAATGGTTTTATTTCATCACAGAAATAAATGATGAGAATATGCTTTCCCTGAAGCCACGCGCAGGTCGCTAAGATGTCCTGTCACGTTAGATAAAAGGGCTAAACCACAAATCCATCTACCATCCGACAGTTCATTAGCACTTTCTCCCTTAATTTCCATGAATAATGATATTTCTTCTCGCTTTTCCATGAAGTGCACCAGAACTTCAGTGCAACTGAGCCAGTGAACCTCACAATGATAAGGTAAATCTCGATAACGCTCTGAACAAGCGATGACTGAAACCTTTTGCTCGAATAAAATTATTTATTTTCATAGAAAACTCATTGTGTTATTCAGCTTTACGCTTTTAGAACACAAATGTGGTTATGAATCAGGCAATATGTAGGAAATCGTGTTTCTGCATTTTTCTCCGCGTGCTCGCTACTAAACCACTGATTTCAGCAGTCATAGCTGGAGAATTGTCTGTTGCTATGGAAGTTAGTAATTCCCATGGCGCAACATACTTCTCCATAACCGCTTCAAGCATCGAACGTTCTCATCAAGCATCCAACATGTCTTGATTTGTTGTTGTGTCCCTGAATGGGACACACTATAACATATCCTCGCTTATTGTCCTAATGAAAATTACCAGCTGTGCTGTGTCTAAAAAGTAAAGAGAGTCATACAAAGACAAAGAAAATACAACACCATCTTTAATATTCATTGTCAGCTGAGCCTCCAAACCTTCTGCTAAGATTTCAGTTCGACGCATTACGGTGGCTCGAGGAAGTGACACGGACTGTGGCTGCGGAAACGTAGCAACTTTCTCTTATTCCTTCCAGTGACACCATGTTAAAAACAAAACTTGTTATTAATTCTTAACTTACTTCCCTTGAAAACCTGGCTTTCAATTCGAGGGTTATTGCCTTTCGTTGGTCGTCGAGATATTTGTCGTACTCTGTCACGTGATTTGCTTCATAATGACGTCGTAAATTGAATTTCTTTACATGGTTTAATATTAGTTAGTATGACATTTGTGTGTGTGTTGTGATAAAAATTTTTCGAGGAACCTGTGGCACTGTCTAGTGGAGAAACAAGACACTATTTCAGAACATGGTTTTGGGTTTCTTCCGACAAAAAATTAAACTTGAGAACCTCCAGTGGACACGAGTTCCTTTCACTGTCATAACACATCACATGTACACCGTTATATTTGTAAACAAATACGGCGTCTGGAAACAACTTGGTGCAATGTTCGTTTAGCAGAAGAGAAAACATTATCGCAAAGTACAAAGAATATACATCGTAACAACATCATTACAGAATAGTTTCTTAGAGGATTTGGAGGTGTTTGCTTTGAAGTGTCGAATACATGTGTTGGAATAAATACTTCAGGTGGCATATAAATCAGATTTTGACAAGTTAAAACAGCTGTAACTTCGTACTCGTTTACACAATCAGGTGAAATGTTAAAATGGCTTAAACTTCATACATGTTTATACCAATCAGGTGCAATGTTACATATTTTAAGTACAATAATCATATTGGCTACAGCGGTAAAATTATACATAGATAACAATTCTGATTGGGATTAACAGATAGATATGAAAGGCTGGAGGCGGAAGGAGAGGAAGAGAAAGAAGTGAGAAAGAGACAGAGGGTAGAAAGAGTGATTGTACGAGAGCAAACTTTACATGGCAAGGGGTCTTAACATTATATCTGTTACATATATAAGCTGCCTAAAGTTTGGGGTAATACATTGGTTAATGCTATAAAATATGCAGATGGATGTACAATTTGTGCCAGTAGTTGATGTCCATAAAGTTTCAGGCTGACAAAGGGTACAAGCTGTTGGTATGATGAAATATCTGTAAATGAGGTCAATGTCTTGTACTCTTGGCGGCTGTTATGGTAACACAACTAAATATTTACGGTAAATGTTAATGTGTGTGTGTGTGTGTGTGTCCAATTTTAATGATGCAGTTGTTGAAAACAGAGATGATACTATTGCAAATATTGTCATTTTTTTCATTATTCGACATCTCAAAACAAACACCTCCAAATCCTTTAAAAAATTATTCTCTAATAATGTTGTTACGATGTATATTCTTTGTACTTTACGAAAATGTCTTCTCTTCTGCTATACGAACATCGCACCCAGTAGTTTCCAGACGCCATATTTGTTTACAAATATGACAGTGTACGTGTGGTGTGTTATGGCAGTGAAAGGAACCTGTGACCACTGGACGTTCTCTATTTTACTTATTTTATGTTTACCGTTAGATATAAGTTTAACTTTTTGTCAGAAGAAACCCAAAACCATGTTCTGAAATAGTGTCTTGTTTCTCCACTAGACAGTGCCACAAGTTTCTCCAAAAAATCGTAACACAACACACACACAAATGTCACACTAACTAATGTAAATCCGCCTGATGGATGGTTTAATATTATGGGACACACTAAAAATTTTCCAAGACCATCATTTTCAGTAAAAATACGTAGATCCTCCCATGCAGCATTAGAACAAGGTTGTGCTGAGGGTCTGCTGTTACAGCTTCTTGCTGCTACTGCTGTGTGCAAATGCGCTGACGGCTGGGGCGAGCTCTCGACACGAGCCGCGCTCTGCCCTTCCCGTTGCTCCCGCCTGCCGCTCTGTTTACTCCCGCCGGCTCTGCCCCCCCCCCCCCCCCCCCACCTCCCTTCCGATCGGCTTTGCTGGATGACGCTGGCCTAGACAACTACTGATATGTCCCTAAACACATTCAACCATCTATAAAATTTCCAAAATTGATGAGTGATATTTTGAACACAACCAAATATGAAATTGACTACATGTTATCAAGTGATAAAAGGATTGTATAGATGTGATGATCCTTAACCAGTTTGGAATTAGTAGACTATAGAGACGTAAAAACAAAGTGAAAATAGAAACAGTGCTAGAACGAAACAGATTCATCAGGAAGGAAATCAGCAATGTGTATAAAAAGGATTTTTGTTATAATGAAAGCGGAATTTATCTGGTAAAACTATGTGCAGACCACAATTCAATCATTGCTACTGTGTAGTTGGAATAGTAGGGGACACCGGAAGATTTCGAATGTATTAAATAATGGTAACATAGAGAGGTAGAAATCAAATACAAACTGTAAAACATTTCCAGGAGCAGATGAGTATAGCTACAATTCACTAGAAGTGCAGATAAATGTAGATGAAAGATGGGAAAGGTTGGAGAGTAAGATGTGACCACGATCGGATGAAACAATCAGAAGTTGTTGAGAGTTTCAATAAGGTATAAGCCAACGATGGCCTCAGTTGGACGAAACAAATGCAGTCGAAGATCAATGAGTAGCTTTGAGATACGTGCTAGTGAAGATAACAGAGAAGCGACTAGTCAAACACACAAGTTTCACTAGAAATCAGCCGATAACACACATGATGCGCAGTTTAACGGACAACAGAAGAAAAAGTAAAAATGCAGTAAATGAAGCACGGAAACGACAATATAGAAGATTAAAATATGGGGCTGGTTGAAAATAAAAGTTGTAAGGCAGAAATGGCTAGCGGTAAACCGTCGTAGTATACTTGATTACGGGAAAGACAGCTGCCCCACATAGAAAAACTAAAGATCGACTGAAGCAGCGGTAAGAATATTAAGAGCTCAGAGTGCACTCCCGTCCTAAGCAGAGAGGGGAAAGTTGAAATATAGAAAGAATATATAAAAGGGCCTGCATAATGGATACTGCAATAAGGAATAGCTCAGTAGGAGTTCAGTTGAAGAGGAATGAACATCTTTAACAAAAAAAATCACAAAAGTTGGAAAGAAAAGCATAGGTACAAAGAAGATAACTGCGAAGAAGCCGTGAGTTACAGAATAATTACTTCAGTCGATAGATGAAAGAAGGTAATACAATAATATTCATGGATATTCAGGTATGCAGAAATAAAACTCACTTAGGAAAAAAATAAATAGGACGTGATGGGAAGCTGTGACGAAATGTATGCATTAAAAATGTGAAGAAATCGAAAAAGGAATGACTGACTCAGCGTATAGAAAAGTCAAAACAACCTTCGGTGAAATTTGAATGCAAGGGTGGTAGTATTAAGACTGCAATTTGAAGTCCACTTTTAAATGCAGAGGAGAGAGCGGGTAGGTGGGAAGAGCACACTCAAGGCCTCTATGAGGGGGGAGATTTGTCTGATATGATAGAAAATGAAACAGCAGGACGATTTAGAAGAGTTAGGTGATCCAAAATTAGTATCAGAATTAAAAAGAGCTTTGAAAGACATAAGATCAAATAAGGCAGAAGAGGAAAAAAACACTGCATGAATCCTTAAAATCGTTGGGGGAAGTGGCAACAAAACGACTATTCACTTTGGTGTGTAGACTGTGTGAGTCTGGCGATATACCATCTGACTTTCGGAAAAATATCATCCACACAATTCCGAAGATAGCAAGATCTGACAAGTGAAAGAAGTACCACAGAATCAGCTTAACCGCTCATGCAGCCAAACTGATAACAAGAATAATATATAGACAAATGGTAAAGATAATTGAGGGTGTGTTAGATGACGATCAGTTAGGTGTTAGGTAGGCTAAAGGCACCAGAGAGGGAGTTCTGACGTTGATAATGGAAGCAAGGCTAAAGAAAAATCGTCACCTTCTCAAGATTTGTAGACACGGAAAAAGCCTTCGACAATATGGTCCAAGGTGCTCGAAATTCTGAGGAAAATAGGGGTAAGCTATAGTAGTGACTAAAATAAAAGAAAGTTTCAATAGTAATATCAAAATACAATGACCATCATCATCTTCATCATCCCCCATTTGACATCGCATTGCTATATAGAGCTACGGATATCCATATTGCGTCTGCAGGATTTATAGTGCTGTTTTGCCTTCTTCACTTCCGTTTGAAACAATAAAGAAGTTCCTTGGTTCTGCTACCACCCATGAACTTACTTCCCCCATTTGATTTCCATTACATTCATAATTATGTCTTGCTATTTAACTTGAATCCTCATCCATTTGTTGCTTTTGCTGTCTTTCCTACTAATTGCCAACTTCGATCTCTTCAATGCTCGTTGAAACACCCTTAGGTTTTGGCTGATTTTTAAACTTAAATCACAATAATCATAATCTTCTCGTGTCTTAGACATAGGGAGCTTTTTTGTATTATGTTTAGTTTACGAAAAGCAGTCCAGGCAATTCTTACACTTCTATTACTTTCATTTGCTGTTCATCCGATAGTTAGCCCTAAATGCAATATGTGCCGATTTACGATGAGGATTTTGGCTCGCGGCGGTGGCGCCACTTCTAGATCGTTCCGAAAGCGTTGTTGGGAGGGAGAAGTGAGTTAGAGTATGTTGTGAGGCAGGAAGGAGCGCGGATCGGCAAGCACTTGTAATGTCTGACCTGGTTGTTCGAGGCGGCTGCAAGGAAGCCTGTTATGGTTATGTTCGGCCATGAGTACAGTACTAGTACTTGGTTGTTGTTGTTGTGGTCTACAGTTTTGAGACTGGTTTCATGCAGCTCTCCATGCTACTCTATCCTGTGCAAGCTTCTTCATCTCCCAGTACTTACTGCAACCTACATCCTTCTGAATCTGTATTCATCTATTGGTCTCCCTCTACGATTTTTACCCTCCACGCTGCCCTCCAGTACTAAATTTGTTATTCCTTTGATGCCTCAGAACATGTCCTACAAACCGACCCCTTCTTCTAATCAAGTTGTGCCACAAACTACTCTCCTCCCCAATTCTATGCAATGCCTCCTCATTAATTATGTGAACTACCCATCTAATCTTCAGCATTCTTCTGTAGCACCACATTTCGAAAGCTTCTATTCTCTTCTTGTCCAAACTATTTATCGTCCATGTTTCACTTCCATACATGGCTACACTCCATACAAATACTTTCATAAACGACTTCCTGACACTTAAATCTATACTCGATGTTAACAAATTTCTCTTCTTCAGAAACGATTTCCTTGCCATTTCCAGTCTACCTTTTATATCCTCTCTACTTCGACCATCATCAGTTATTTTGCTCCACAAATAGCAAATCTCCTTTACTACTTTAAGTGTCTCATTTCCTAATCTAGTTCCCTCACCATCACCCGACTTAATTCGACTACATTCCATTATCCTCGTTTTGCTTTTGTTGATGTTCGTCTTGTATCGTCCTTTCAAGACACTATCCATTCCGTTCAACTACTCTTCCAAGTCCTTTGTTGTCTCTGACAGAATTACAATGTCATCGGCGAAGCTCAAAGTTTTTATTTCCTCTCCATGGATTTTAATACCTACTCCGAATTTTTCTTTTGTTTCCTTCACTGCTTGCTCATTATACAGATTGAATAGCATCGGGGAAAGGCTACAACCCTGTCTCACTCCCTTCCAAACCACTGCTTCCCTTTCATGCCCCTCTACTCTTATAACTGCCATCTGCATTCTGTACAAATTGTAAATAGCCTTTCGCTCCCTGTATTTTACCCCTGCCACCTTCAGAATTTGGAAGAGGGTATTCCAGTCAACATTGTCAAAAGCTTTTTCTAAGTCTACAAATGCTAGAAACGTAGGTTTGCCTTTCCTTAATCTAGCTTCTAAGATAAGTCGTAGGGTCAGTATTGCCTCACGTGTTCCAATATTTCTACGGAATCCAAACTGATCTTCCCCGAGGTCGGCTTCTACTAGTTTTTCCATTCGTCTGTAAAGAATTCGTGTTAGTATTTTGCAGCCGTGACTTATTAAACTGATAGTTCGGTAATTTTCACATCTGTCAACACCTGCTTGCTTTGCGATCGGGGTTATTATATTCTTCTTGAAGTCTGAGGGTATTTCGCCTGTCTCATACATCTTCCTCACTAGATGGTAGAGTTTTTTCAGGACTGGCTCTCCCATGGCTGTCAGTAGTTCTAATGGAATGTTGTCTACTCCTGGGGCGTTGTTTCGACTGAGGTCTTTCAGTGCTCTGTCAAACTCTTCACGCAGTATCATATCGCCCATTTCATCTTCATCTTGGTAGTTGGACAGAATTGGTATCAGTATCGGCATTACTGGCCAGTATTGATTGAAGTAGAATTAACTGCAACACCGTGGTGCATCACTTAGTCACAGCTAAACTTCCAACAGGGGAGTGTTTTCTTATTGAACCGCTGCAATACAAGGAACGTTAAATATGTCAGCTCGTCTCCTCTGATATCTAAAGTACCTGACACAGTTAAATTTTATTTGACTGCTGTCTTCCCCATTTCATAACTTCAGTAATTGCATTTGAACTTCTTTGATGAATTCCACCGTGCGGTCAAAAAACGTATTTGTACAGAGCTTACAAGAGACGCCTCCGTTTTGACATTGTAACAATTTAGACTTTGGGGCTTCTATTTGTCAACGTCTTGTCACCGTGAGTAACTTGCACTATCCGCAAGTCATCAAGTTTAATAAATCGTTATCTTACTCTAGTTTAAGTTTGGTGTTTAGAGCCACCACAGAGAATTACATTTTAAAAGGTGTTTCGTAACTGCTACTGACTGAATACTGCGATTTCATTCTATCGTGTACTGAGATCTTTTAGAAGATAAATGCAGTTACGTTCGGTAGTAACGTCGCGGGATACAATTTTAAATTGTTTCGTTCTCCAGTTTATAAAAGATTTACCCGACCAGAGTGAGTTGGTAGACATCGTACTGTGCATAATAATAATTTTGAAGAATTTATTGAAAATTTCTTGCTGCCATTTGGAGAGTAGTGTTGAGTGCCACTGATGTATTATACTTAGTGTCGTGGCACAGTCCTACAAAACAACAGACACAGGACCAGATTGCTACTATACCTAACGTAATGTCCGTTTGATGAATGCTAACACTTGTTATTTTTCAAATGACCAAATTTATTGTCTTGCACCATTTGCTATGATGCCTGCACAAAAAGAATGCATTAATCTGGGGTCCTGTGGATGCACTCGGTGTAAATACGAGGTTTGGAACTTTAATAGTGGCAATTATTTACTTACAAAATAGATACGTGTTTCAAAGTGTTACTGACCTACAAAGTAGTCATCAGCATTGTGCATAACCCGTTGCCAGCGATGTGGTTGTCGGAGGATACTCTTAGCAGTGCCAGTTGTGTTGACAGCTCGAGCGACGCGGTCTTTTGCCCGACGAATTTGTAGCGGTTGTGAAGCGAATGCCGTGAAGTGTTTCCTTCAGTTTAGAAATCGAGTTGAATCCATGAGGGCTTAAGACAGGAGAGTGCAGCAGGTGGTATAGCACTTAGCAGCCCCATCACTAAAGCAAATCAGTAACAGCTTCCACTGTACGTGCTTGAGCACTGTCCTGCAAAATGATGGTCAGGTCCTGCAGAAAGTGTCATTACTTCTTTCTCTATGCTGTTCATTTTTAAAACACGACCTACAGCCTAAGCTGATCGCAGGTCCTCATAAACTTAGAACAGATAGATTGAAGCCTTCAAAGGATAGGCAGGGCTGTGATTATGATCTGGCTGTACTGGTGTACGCAGAAACCAATTAATAAATTTTAAAAGCTTTTAAATAGTTTCCTGCCACACGTCGTTTTCGAAAGAAATCCATGTCTACAAACGGACAGTATCTGATCAAAGTATCTGGACACCTATAATCGTACATTAATATGGGGCTTGTCCACCCTTCGCCTTTATGACTGCTTGAACTCTATTGGATACACTACCAGTGAGGTTTCTGCCTGTGAAAAAATGGCAGCGTGTTCTGGCTCAACAGCCAAAGTCAGACAAGATAATAATGGTGGACCTTGGGGTCTGGAGTGAATTCGACGTCTAATTCATCCTAAACGTATTCGACCGAAATCCGGTTTGGATTTTGGGTAGACAAATCCATTTTAGGAGTGCTGTTGTCCACAGATGCTGCTTTATGACATGGTGCATCGTCATGCTGGAGCAGTAAACAGTGCTGTAAAATCTGTTCAGATCCTTCCACATTCAACCTTTCCTCAAGCCCAATAATGGAACTAAACCTTAGCCACGAAAAACATCCCCATAACCGTAACGCCACCTCTCCCGTACTTCACCGTTGGAACTCTACATTATGACAGGTAAAATTCTCCAGAAATTTGCCAAACCCAAACTCTTCCATAGGACTGCCACAGGATCAAGCGTGATCCACCTCTCTAAAGCACTCGTTTCCATTCTTCCGCTGTCCAGTGGTGTCTCTCTTTACGCCACCTCAAGCGTCGCTTAACACTGGCGACAGAAATGTGTAGCATAAGAGGAGCTGGTCGACCCTTGCACACCCTCTTTAACTCCCTACGCACAGTCACTGCATTAACTGACTGTTGGTCGCACTCCCGAGTGGTTCCTTCCCTGATTTCACGTGACTTTTTTCAACCACCCTTAGAATGCTCGGTGCGTCATTATATGAGGTCTCCCTGGTCTTAGTTAAGTCGTGGTTGTTCCTTCGCGCCCCACTTCATAACCACATTGCCAGCAGTCGACTGTGGCAGATTCAGAAAGGTTGAAATGTCCCTGAAGGGTTCATTCCTCAGGTGACATCCAGAGACTAGTTCACATTTGAAGTCGCTGGACTCTCTCGACCGACCCATTTCGCTGTACAGCTTCTCTACAGATGACGTGATACTCCCCGCCTCCTTTCACATTAGCAGGACCCCCCTCTTGACATGCGGTGGTCGATTTCGCATGCATAGGGGTCTCTGGATACTTTTGATCGGGTAGTGCATTGTTTCCGTTTTAAGGCAACAATCATGTAAGTCGCAAGCTTATTCTCCAGAACGTGCAGTGGCAGTTCACTGTAGTTCTTCGCCTTCTTCTCCTCGAGTAATAAGCGTGAGAACCATTGTGTTCCTGATTCGCCTTCGCTTTCTTGTACTCTTGATTTGCAGTTATTTACTTAGGAGGCAGTCTGTTGTTTGTTATTGCTGTTAGGTGTTTGATCTCGTCTACTAAATTTAATATTGGAGTGGACATCCACCCCACAACACTCGCCTGATTCAAAACCATACGATGTAGACTTCAGAGTTTTATCTTCCCCTTTGATGATGTTCCAGACTAACACATCCGAACGGGACAAGGGAGATGTGGCCACTACTTGAAGCAACTGTGATGCGGAGGAACAGCTGGTAAGTCATACTGTGGAGAAATGCTCACTCCACGCTTGTGAATGAGGTCTGAAAGAGTTGCCTGAAGTGCCACAGGGTGCCCCTATTTGGCTGTCCAGTTTTATCCATAATCTTTAAATTCATTGTTTATGTATATGTTCTGTAACGCCATACAATAAATAATGATAATAATAATGATGATGAATTGCATATTCCCTATTTTTCGTACCACCCAAGAGCTTTACTTGGGTAAGAATGTCAGCAGTTCTCCAATGTCAGTTAACTCCTCCGTTGAACTCTCTGTGTTTCTTATGAAACCGCTATCGTTATTGCCCTATTTCCCTTAAACGCATTTATTCCTCAACCAACAAACATACGTATGTTACTTTTAGTCCATCGCATGCTTTACGTTTCATATCCAGTAGATTTACTTATGTATAAATTGCGAAGTCGTTATGATTTTTTCTGTATATTGTAGTTCATATACTTTTAACCATCAAACAAACGCGGTAAAAATGCTCAGTGCCAAACACTGTTATGGCAATTAAACAGGGTTGTAAGCCTCGCTGAAAGAAGAAACATTGTCACTAAAGGTTCGTTTTCAAATCCAATTATTAATAAATCAAACTGAATTACTACAGCCGGCCGGAGTCACCGTGCGGTTCTAGGCGCTACAATCTGGAGCCTAGCGACCGCTACGGTCGCAGGTTCGAATCCTGCCTCGGGCATGGATGTGTGTGATGTGTGATGTCCTTAGGTTAGTTAGGTTTAATTAGTTCTAAGTTCTAGGCGACTGATGACCTCAGAAGTTAAGTCGCATAGTGCTCAGAGCCATTTGAACCATTTTTTGAATTACTACGGCGCTATCGCCCAGTATTCTTGTGGGATCCATTGCTGTACAAATTGGTTGTTTTAGCATGGAAACAGTTCGCTCAAAAACAAATGTTCATTTTCAGGAGTATACGCACCAAATGCACACTACAAGCATAAAAAATGTATGTAGACCTACCAGTAATTTAAAAACACACTATAAAATATCTCCATGTACATCTGTCTAGAGCGTAAGAAATAACCAAGACAGAATGCTTCTCATTGCCAGGAGAGTAACAATCCTGTTTGAGGTCCTCGTAGAAAGTGGAGGTACGTTGGATGTGTCGATGAAGCTATTAGTCCGTCAATAGTGCTCGAAATGAATGAAGTCATTTACAAAACGTTCGTCACAAC
The DNA here is from genome assembly GCF_023864345.2 of Schistocerca serialis cubense. Classification (NCBI taxonomy): domain Eukaryota; kingdom Metazoa; phylum Arthropoda; class Insecta; order Orthoptera; family Acrididae; genus Schistocerca; species Schistocerca serialis. Next base: position 184,066,541 of record NC_064646.1, on the reverse strand, counting down.
GTTATTGTCTCAGAACACACGAAATTCAAAGTAAGCACGAAAACGACGTTAACGCCTCCCGCCATTTGCTTCTGTGATCAACCCTTTTGTACACAAAGAAAAAAGTCTCGGTGTTAATGAGGACCGTTAATTTCCACATCGCGTGTCGGAGGATGACCTAAAGCTTCCACAACGCAGAGCTATCGAAAGAGCATGTATAATATCGTTGATTACCCCTCGTAGCGTTCGTTCTTCCACGTTTCGTGATAAAGCGACACAGTGACGATTCCATTAACAAGGCTCTTACACCAGCTGCTACTCGCTAATTGATGAGTGTGGCCCGGATTTGATGGTTTTTAATCTTGTACAACCTAAAAAGGGCTGAATCTTACGCAAAGGCCTGTAATGGTCTAAACAGGACATTCATAGAAACAAATAGGGATTATAAAGGGACGTGTGCAGAAAAATGCGGTTTTTAGATAGATTTTCTCTTAATATTAAGGAAAATCAATAAAATAAATTTCCGCATTTTAAGAAAGAAAACAACAAATACTTTTATACACTGCACTGGAATTAACAAAGTGGACTGTGGTAGATCGTTTGTCTTTATAACTCGGTAACGTGTCAGCATGTTGCTGCATCGATGACACTTCAGTCTACGTATTCTTGTAGCTCGGATGGTATAAGAAATACAACCTACACTGAAATTATCAGTTTGTATGACACATTGTCACCCTCACAGTATGCCCACACGCCATTGCGTTGGGACAAAACCAACCAGCCTTTACTACTGTCCGACAATAGGGACGTATATCAAACGAACAAATCGGTGGTACCTTAACCAGTTTACTTTTGTAGTTATGAAGTAAAGTTACTTGGTGTGTGCAGTCCCATTGAGTAGTTTGCTTTAAGAGTAATTTTGTCAATCGTCAATCGTCAATCGTCAAAAACTGGCCTTTTCCAGCAATGGATTTGGAAAGACATTAAGATTGACCGCCAAGTAATTTTTTGCGAAGCCCGTCAAAGGCAAGTAAGTAAAAATTGATTATTTTTATAATTTTTTTCTCTGCCCGTCTTCTTGCTGGTTTTTTTCCTTCAGATGTGCGAAATGGAGCCGCGTGGAGTGGCAGCGTGGTTAGAGGAACCATGTCACTGACTGTGCAGCCACTCCCGTCGGCTGTTCGAGTCCTCCCTCCGGCATGGGTGTGTGTGTTGTTCTTAGCACAAGTTAATTTAAGTAGTGTGTAAGTCTAGAGACCGATGACCCCAGCAGTTTGCAGGCCGGGGTGGCCGAGGCGCTACAGTCTGGAACCGAGCGACCGCTACGGTCGCAGGTTCGAATCCTGCCTCGGGCATGGATGTGTGATGTGTGATGTCCTTAGGTTAGTTAGGTTTAATTAGTTCTAAGTTCTAGGCGACTGATGACCTCAGAAGTTAAGTCGCATAGTGCTCAGAGCCATTTGAACCATTCTGAACCTCAGGAGTTTGGTCCCTTAGAAATTCGCACACATTTGACATTTTTTGCGAAATCGAAATTTAAAGTTAGTTAACCATCATGCATGTGCAACTCACTTAAAGCTGACATTTTACATGATCACATTTATATTTTTTAGTTACTACCGTCTTCTTAGTTTCGTTTGTTATAATTTTTGGTGCATCATGGTAAAAGAACGCAGTCCCTTCAACACAAACATTCCACAGTTCACCTTAGAAGCGCCTCTAGGAAGAAGAACAAAGAACAGGTTCAACCATTAATTGATTCTACGACAAGTAGTGCAATGGACAGCTTTAATGTAGACTTGTGTGACGCTTTGGTGTCAGCTATTGTGTCATGGAACGTGCTAAAGAAGCCTATTTTATTCCTGGAGAGAAGCAGCGGTCGCAGTAGACCAGATGAGTCGAGAATGCGAAAAAAATATTTGAGACAGGCACTTGAGAAGGCTACTGATGATATAAAAATAGTCATTAGTTTCAAATGGCACTAAGCACTATGGGACGTAACATCTGAGGTCATCAGTCCCCTAGACTTAGAACTATTTAAACCTAACTAACCTAAGCACATCACACAAATCCATTCCCGAGGCACGATTCGAACCTGCGACCGTAGCAGCAGCGCGGTTCCGGACTGAAGCGCCTAGAAACCGCTTGGCCACAGCGGCCGGCAGTCATTAGTGTCCACTATCTTTCACTTTCAGTCGATAAGACCACTGACGGTTGTAGCAGATTTGTAGCTAATGTCGTGGTAGGGACATTAAATTCCACGGCACCAGGAAAATCTACCCTACTCCTTCTAATGAATTCTGGAAGTCAAATCGCAGTACTGCAGTTCAGGGATGCCCTACGCATCCTATAGCCAGGAGAAGATGGACTGTGCTGCCTACATATTTAAAGTGAGAGCAGTAGGTTTTTACACTAATGGCCATTAAAATTGCTACACCAAGAAGAAATGCAGATGATAAACGGGTATTAATTGGACAAATATATTATACTAGAACTGACTTGTGATTACATTTTCACGCAATTTGGGTAACAACCACCTCTGACCGTAATAACGGCCTTGATACGCCTGGGCATTGAGTAAAACAGAGCTTGGATGGCGTGTACAGGTACAGCTACCCATGCAGCTTCAACACGATACCACAGTTCATCAAGAGTAGTGACTGACGTATTGTGACGAGCCAGTTGCTCGGTCACAATTGACCAGACGTTTTCAGTTGGTGATAGATCTGGAGAATGTGCTGGCCAGGACAGCAGTCGAACATTTTCTGTATCCAGAAAGGCCCGTACAGGACCTGCAAAATGCAGTCGTGCATTATGCTGCTGAAATGTTTTGCTATTCGTGCACCCAGGTTCGTCGTTGAGTGCACCATGGCAGGCGCTCCTGTCTGTGATGCAGCGTCAAGGGTAACAGCAGCCGTGGACTCCGAGCTGATAGTCCATGCTGCTGCAAACGTCGTCGAACTGTTCATGTTGTCTTGCAAACGTCGCCTTCTGTTAACTCAGCGATCGAGACGTGGCTGCACGATCCGTTACAGCCATGCGGATAAGATGCCTGTCATCTCGACTGCTAGTGATACGAGGCCGTTGGAATCGAGCACGGCGTTCCGTATTACCCTCCTGAACTCACCGATTCCATATTCTGCTAACAGTCATTGGATCTCGACCAACACGAGCAGCAATGTCGCGATACGGTAAACCGCAATCGCGGTAGGCTACAATCCGACCTTTATCAAAGTCGGAACCGTGATGGTACGCATTTCTCCTCCTTACACGAGGCATCACAACAACGTTCCACCAGACAATTCCAGTCAACTGCTGCTTGTGTATGAGAAATCGGTTGGAAACTTTCCTCATGTCAGCACTTTGTAGGCGTGGCCACCGGCGCCAGCCTTGTGTGAATGCTCTGAAAAGCTAACCATTCGCAAGTCACAGCAATTTCTTCCTGTCGGTTAAATTTCGCGTCTGCAGCACGTCATCTTCGTGGTGTAGCAATTTTGATGGCCAGTAGTGTATGAGAGTGGCACTCGAAAAGGATTTTCAGTAAAAGACTTCACTTTGAACTATTATAAAAAGAGAAAATAATCATGGCATGGGTTGCAAAACCACAAATATGTGTGAGTGAATTTAATTGGAGCAAAACTAATCGCGATACAGAAAGACCCTTGAGGCCTAATGCTGGAGTAACGGATTGAGTAACCCTGTGGAAGACCGTGGCCCTAGCAGTGGATCTCTAAGGTGAGGAATTTGAATTTTGTCGCTGAAAACTGTCAAATGTGATAACGGAGGCAACATCTACTCAAATCAAAGATATGACGTAAGTGAACTCTTTAGGACAAAAAGCAATGGAATGTAAAATCATCTAAAAAAATGAAATCACGAGAATATCAAACCTAGAATATTAACTACGAAAATCAGAATATCGGTCGGAAAAGTTGCTGTATGGGTGTTAGAAATAGTTAATAATCATGTATCTGCCTTGATGAAATTCACGTCGATCTACCTACACATCGATTTGTCTGCATGGAAAATCCAAGAAACCCATGCAAATGAGAATGTGTAGACAAACGCTGGAGTGAGAAACCCATCATGAATTTGAGCTTCTAGTTCGTATGCTGGAGCAGCTAATTATGCTCAAGATTATCGTCGGTGGGATATGAGCAGGGCAGTGACACCATAGCTGGCTGTCATCAAGTACGACTCCAGAATCGCTCTGCCAAAGACTCCAACATCGAAGTCTGCAGTTCCAGCTGAGAGTGCAGCCTTTGGAGTACCTGCCGTGCTCAGTGTCAAGTCTTGAGGTGGAGTCTTTTCTTCCTACTCAGTAACGAACTGACTGTAATCTCCTTCTTACCAAGTACCTCGAAAACCAATCCTCTTTAAAGTTACATTGCCTTGCCATTGGAGTTAGTTAGTTAGTTACTTGTTCCCTGACGTGGAACATGTGAAGTGCTTAAGAAATGCACGCATGAATCAAGGTTCTTTCTTTATCTCTCCCTTTTCTTTTAAGATTAAAATTTTTATTACCTACCCATTCCCTTAAATGGCACAAAATGGCTATATTATACCTACAGCTTTATTTATTTCTATTCAAGAATTTATCTATGATATAAAAGGAGTTGTCAAGGAGGCATGACTTTTAATTTACTTTTGAAAGAATTGCTGCTGTCTGTCAGACATTTTATTCCATCTTGCAATTCATCAAAAAGTTTTACAGAGCGTATTTTATCCCTTTCTGTGCCAAAGATAGGATAAGTAGTGGCTAGTTTATAATCACAACGTCACTGTTGCTTTTGAACTGGTCCTTGTTGTTGAGACCGAATTTCATTACTGAGTAAATGCACTGTGAGGCTGTTGTAAGAATTCCAAACCTTTTAAACAGACACCTGTAAGATGCGTGTCTATGAGCTCCACACATTATTCTAACCACTTTCTTAGCAGCGAATACTTTTTGCCTAAGTGTTGAGCTACCCCAAAATATTATTCCGTACGACATCAGAGAGTGAAAGTATGCAAAGTATGTTAGCTTACTAATTTCTATATCCTCAAAATTGGCAATTATTCTACTCAAAAAAGTTACTGAACCTAGTAGCTTTAGGAGATCCAAAATATGAAATATATTCTCATATACATGCACACCAAACACTTACTGGGCTCTACCATGGCTGCTGACTTCTGTTGATGTGTTATATTTATTCAAGGAACTGTGACTGATTACTTAATAAAATATTCCGCCAAGAAGTGGCGAAACTTTAAAAAAATAATCTTGATTTCCTCCTCACTTTTCTAAAAAACTTTACACTATAAGTTACTTCCTCCTGATGTCATATCAATTTGACCAATGGGTTCCAACCCAAGCAGTAGCTAGTCTCCCATCATAGGCCGTGGGAAAAGTGTATTCGAGGCTAACGGCCAACTCTGTGGTGCCTTCTGAATCTGCAATGTATCAGAGTTGTTTTCCATGTTTTTTGGAAAGCCTGGATATTTTTATCAGCTGAATGCACGTTTCTTACCATGGTCCAAACATCTGCCTCCCGCTAGCAGAGTTCCCTCATCCACAACAAACACTTTCAGCCCTGCTGTCCTAATTGGATACGTGCAATAAACTTCACAATAAGCCGGGAAGCAGTACGATGCTAACCAAGGCGACTTTCCCAAGATAACTCCCCACTCACTGTATGGCAAAGGTCACATTCCCATGCGACACTGGGGGCCACTTTCACTGGGCCACTTGCGACTCCTATCGCGTACCCATAGTGGTCCTCAGTTCTATAGCTCCATAGCTGGAACCAGTTTGCATTAAAGAATTTTAAAAAAGAGTAAATAAAGTCAGCACATGCAATCACTGTAACCTCATTAATCCATCTCAATTTTTCTTATGACAGAGCCTGTGTAACGCAACCCCCATCCAATCGAATTTTTTATCACAAATAAATGAAAAGACATGAGCCGAATGCCTTCCTGCTTTTCACAATAAATATATGAATTGTTTATACACTTTTTTTGAGTTCCAGTATAAGGAATAGTTAACTGTTTATTTTCGACAAAGAATTTGAAGAACAGTCTCAAAAATTTAAAACATTTTCTATCTTAATACCAGAGTACATTATATTTTTCATTACAAGACTTCAAAAAGGTTGAAGCAGTTCGTTTAAACCTAAATCTGTTTCAGAGTTCATTATGTTTTTCACTAAAACATACCCAAAACGTTAAAGCGTTCATTTAAACCTAAATACGGCTATTATACGGAAATATAGGGCTAAGATCCATGTAGAAAAAACCTAAAAGTCTGGGCCCAATTGACGAATTACTAAGGAAATCACCATTTCCCTTTGCTCATTTAATTGTATATATTTGTAGAGAGGTATTCAAGTGGTACAAAATTCAGTCAAGAGCTTACAGGAAGTTTAAAATACCGAGAAACTGCTGCCTGGACCAACACACTCATTAATTGCGATGGGGCCGGTTTGGAAAGCTATGTATTAGTTTCGAATTATAATACTGTTTCAACTACCATTTGATTCTAATAAATGCGTAGCTGCCACAGTTCGAAGGATGTGATAACATCGGTTTCTTGAGCAAAATAGATAAGCTATTTACATATAAGGTGGTGGTTTTGCTACAATGTAGCAATAAAACGCTAACGAAATCGAAAAACTACTGTTGCTTTTTCGGTATAAGAGCGGAGAAGAAGAAATGAAAGATAGGTTGAATAGTCGAAGACGTTAGATATCATTGATTCAACAATGCAATGATTTAAAATTAGTGACAATTGAAACAAAATCATAGGTATCTCGCTTGGAACGACACCTAAGACACTGAAGATTTTATATTGTGGCGTAGTTGCGTCGCGTTTATTTTCGACACAGCAGAGTATGGAAAATTTTCAATTTCATTTGTTACTGGGAATTAGTTTTGGAAAAGAGGTATGAGCTGGAGCTGAAATCCCTTCCAAACCCTCTACGAGGATTTATGTCATTGGAACACATCTATAACATGATCCACTTAGCAGAATTCATAATCAATCATTATCAAAAAACAATCATTCAGTAACAACGAAGACCAAATTATTGCTAAATTCTTTCGTTGTCAAAAGCAGTACACTAAATTGCTACTCGAAATACGGCCTGTATCTTTATCCGTGCACTTGTTTCGAAGATGTTAATATGAAGTCGCAAACATAGTCAGGATCACAGTTTTGACCTTTCAGCTGGATACCTCTTGGAATACTCGGATGAGTTCAAGGTGTGAACCATTACTGAAGCGTCCAGAGGTATGTGCGAGAGGACTTCAAAAAGTAACTTACACGTTATTGTGGCAAGCCAAGAAACTTTTGTTGAATGCTGCACACACTTCAAACCGACATACACTGGTGTCCAAAATTACAGCACAAACCACTATTTCCTTGTCCTGTGTCTAATTCACGATATAATCGCACAAACTGTCAACGGATGTCAGTACTATCGTGTTCTGCACGGCAGATAGCATTCCGGTCAACGAACAACCACGCCAACGATGACGTCATGGCACCTATCAGACGGGGTTGTGTTTGCCAGCTTGTCTCAAATCCAAAATCGCGTTTTATACCGTCGTAGATGGTGCTGTATGGCACAGTGAAGACGGCTACCAGAATCTCTGCGGTGGAGGGACACAGGAAGAATGGTAGAAGGACAATCGCAAACTAATGTGGTCCGATGGCTTAACGTGACTCGTTCTGTTTTTTTCCGGATGTGGCGACGGTTCATAGAGACCGGAAGTGTATCCCGAAGACAAGATCAGGGACGACCATGTGTGACATCAGACATAGAGGTCTGTTATTTGATGGTAAGGCGACGACGGCACCGCCTAAGTACTGTACGGTAACTGGCATCTGACGTCTAAGCATCCACTGGGCATATTGTATTGAGGCAAAGGGTGTACAGAAGGCTTTTGCACAGTGGCCTTTACTGGCGGAGAGCAGTTTTACGTGTACCTCTGACACATCTTCACAGAAGGGAACGTCTAAACTGGAGCAATCTACATGCCACCTAGATTGTAGAACAGTGGGCCAATTTCATTTTCACAGGTGAGTCCCGATTGGTTTGGAGAGCGATTCTCGACGGATTCGCAGCTGGAAGAAACTTAGAACACCCTTTCCGGGGCCAAATACTGCGGAAAGAGATAGATATCGAGGTGGGTCCCTAATAGTGTGGGCAGGGAATATGTTAACCACTCAAACACCTCCTCATCAACTTGTACGGTTGAATCGGCAAGATTTAACTGCTGTCAGGTATCGTGACATATTTGGACCTCGTGTAGAAAGATGATGTGGGCCGAGACCGTACTGGTGGACGATAATTCTCGACCTCATAGAGCACGGGTGGTCGATATTTTCTTGGAAACGGAATAATTTGCACGCTTGGGGTGGCCTACTCGCTCTCCTTATATTAATCCCATAGAGTAAGTCTGGGATACACTAAGGACACGGGTTGGAACGCGCTAGCATCAACCGACTGCTCTCCAAGACCTACGAGCCGCTCTGCAGGAAGAGTGGACGTTATTACCTCAACATGAGATTGATGACGTCGTTTGCAGCATTCCCCATCACTATCAGGCCTGTACTGCTGCCAGAGGTGGTCACATCCCTCATTCAGCACATTAACCAGTTGTCGGAATGTGTGACTAAATCCTTTGTTGGAAAAAACGAAGAACATTTTTGTATAGCGTTATGCATGTTGCATTTGTTTACTTTCTGTATTTTTTACATTGTTTCTACTGTACTAACACCTGTTTATACTGTTTTCTGGCAAAATAAACGCAACTTTGCAAAATTTCTGTTTGTTGCTTTAATTTTGCACACCAATGCAGATGCATGACGCTAGTTTTTACCACAGTCACCAAAACTTTGTAAACATCTGTCGGAGCGTTCTACCAAACACAATCCTCGACTGCACAAATCCACTTCTTGGTCGTTGAACCATTCGAGAAACGCTGTGTGAACGTCTTCACCGCTGGAAAATCTTTTTCCGTCAGATGTTATCTGAGCTCGTCGAAAAGATTGAAATCGCATGATGTACGTCAAGAGACACCATAAACTTTGTGCCTTTCTGTGCAGGTGACAGAGATCATGGAACCCAGCATGAGTACTGCTTCTGATACTGCAGACGATCTTGGAATGAACATTGGCTTCTGAGATACGCATCTGGTTCTCATTGTCCGCGATAATCACTCAGCGATTGCTGTGAATGAGTTCCTCGATTGCCTGGACATTGTTGTGTCAACGTCGAAGACCTCCCTTCCAGATCACCAAGTTTGTGATGCCTTTGTCAAATTATTACAGTAGTTCACTAGGGCTGACATTTCACTCGTCATAGTATATTTTCCCAATTTTTGATATGCAGTTTGTTCATATTACAATTCCTGCAGCAAATCAGATGCATGTGCACATATACTAGGTGTTCCGCAACTTATGTTACAGACCTCTAGTGGTTGCAGAGCGGACTTCATAAGTAAAGTCTTGATAAAGAAGCGGTGTCTTTAAATGTAAAGTTAATTTGAAGATCGCGTCACTTTCAAATAATCTGTTGCACGGTACGGTACCAACTGGTAGAGTTGCACAACTCACGTACTGAGAACGTTTTCCAGATCATCTCAGTCCACAGTGTAGCATTTTTGTCCGGGTACGACATCGGCTACGAGAAACTGGTATGTACGTAAGTGGGAGGGTTGACTGTGGTGCTCCTTGGATTTGTACCAATATTAGTGGACCATGTGTAAGAAAGCATCCTTCACAGATGGACCTTGTGCAACGAGCAGCAGAGTCGGCACCCAGGGCAGCATTTGTGAAGAATACACGTCAGAGCTAATAATATCTGCTTTGTGCGTACTGTGAAATGGAAGATTTCAAAGTGATCCGATCTTCAAAGTTATTTTACTTCAAAAAAGTACATTTCTGAACACTTGTTGCTTACCTGAAATTTATACCTTACAATCGCCAGAAGCTAGTAATGGATGGCGGAAATATTTGAAAGGGGCGGAAATCGATAGATGTGATTACATGCACAGAAAAACAAATGATTACAATTCCAGAAAATTTGGATTATTTATTTGAGAGAAGCGCTACTCAAATGAAGCAAATCATAACCCATTTGTCTCCCTGTGGCTCTTACGAAAACAATTATTCGGCCTTTACATTGAGTAATAGAGTTGTTGAATGTCCTCCTGAGGGATATTGCGCCGAAATCTGTCCAATTTGCCCGTTAAAAGTCAAAATCCCGAGCTGGTTGGAGGGTTCTGCCCGTAATGCTGAAACGTTTTCAACTGGGAAGAGATACGGCGAGTTTGCTGGCCGTAGAACCTCTCATCGTGCGTGGACGAGCGTTATCTTGCTGAAATGTAAGCCCAGAATAGCTTGCCATGATTGGCAACAAAACGGGGCTTAGAATATTGTTGACGTACCGCTGCGCTGTAAGTGTGTCGCAAATGAGAACCAAAGGGATCTTGCTGTGAAATAAAATGCCACCCCAGACCTTCATTCCTGGCTGACGGACTGTATGGCGATAAGATTGGTATCCGACCGCAGTCCGGATCATCTCCAGACAGGCCTTCGCTGATTATCGGGGCTCACTGAAAATTCTGGTCCAGCCAATGAGATTCTGGACGGAAGAAGTGTCTGGAGACGCCCTGGATAGCAGTGGGAAACCAACCTTACAGTCGGCCGCTATATAGCTCGTCAATCAGAATTGGTGGTCAGGGATACCATTTTATTTTCTAGCAGGAGGACCTCTTTTGTTGTCATACGTGGCGCCTTAATGACGGTGCGTCGACAATGTTGTACACCCCGTTTTGCTGCCCGTTATGGCAAACCGTTGTAGACTTACATTTCAGCATGATAACGCCAACGCTCACACTGTGAGAGTTTCTAATGCTTGTCTTCGTGCTTGCCGAACCCTATCTTCGACAGCAAAGTCATTGGATCTCTCCCCATTTAAGAACGATTGAGCATAATGGGCAGGGCCCTCCAACCAGTTCAAGATACTTACAGTCAAAAGCGCAAATTGGACAGAATTTGACACGATACCCCTGACGTAGACATCCAACAATTCTGTCAACCAATTCAACCAATGCCAAGTGGGATAACTGCATGCATAAAGACACGATGTGAACCAACACGTTATTAGCTTGCTCAAGTTGTGAAGCGTCTATTTTTTCTGAAATTTTAATAAATTGTTTGTCTCTAAAGGTACATTCCCATTCGGAGAATTCCGAATAATTATCATGCACGCATGTATAGAGAATCATAAACGCCATAGTAATTTTAATAGAAAAGAAGGATGTTTGTAGTTAGATAAACTACGGATCTCGACTTTGCACCTATAGAATGAAAGTCGATTATTTTTAATCGAGAATGATGACGCCATCCACAATCGGCATCACGTAACGTATGGTGATGGCCTCTATGCATTTTGCAAATGTGAGACCCCTGGAGCTTCAGGGGGCGTAGGCGCTCTACCTCAGATGATGCCTCTCGCAGTTGGAGAAGAACCGTCAAGAAGCACTTTTGTACATCGATCACGGCCTTTCAGACCCGAGGTTTTACAGGATTCAGTAAGGGAAAGCTTTTTGGCTGTATTAGTTAGAAATATTTCAGTCAGTTACAAAAGGGACTAAAATGAAGGCTTCTAGATGCCAGGGATTGTGCCTACAATAATTAGATAACATCGTTTGATGTGTGAATCACAAACGACAGTAAAAACAGAGTTTTTGCATCGCTGCAAGGAAGTTAGCATTGTGTACTGGTTCAGACGTGCTACACCTCCGAGCCTGTTGTGCATACGACATCCTTGGCGCTCAGTTATCGATAGTATCTGCCCTGTATATGTATCTGCCCCACGGCTTGGAAACTGGAGGACGTCGGCCCACAAGAGGGTGCGTGAGCAGTGATGAGAGTGTGTACGAGTGCGTGCACGGCAAGCAGAAGATGAGAGGACCCGCCGGCAGCAGTGTGGAGAGTCGGAAGTCCAGCTTTGCGTACGACGAGAGAGTGCTCCGTAGGGCGAAACATTGCTAAGGTGACGTTCTAGCCTGTGGAATGTTACTGGCGCCATCACACAGGTTGGAGCTTAGCTCTACTTGACAGAGGAAGCGAACTTTTTCAGGGAACCATTGCGTGCCTATATTGTGGACTTCATGGTGGGCCCTTTTATGCAACAGGCAGTAATTTTGTTTTTAACTCTTGTGTGACCCACTGCATCCTGGCTCTTTTCGGTTATACACTGAGGCGCTAAAGGAACTGGTATAGACATGCATATTCAAATGCAGATATATGTAAACAGGCAGAATACGGAGCTGCGGTCGGCAGCAACGCCTATATAAAACAACAAGTGTCTGGCGCAGTTCTTAGATCGGACACTGCTGCTGCTACGGCAGGTTATCAAGATTTATGTGAGTTTGAACGTGATGCTATAGTCGGCGCACGAGCGATGGGAAACAGCGACTACGAGGTAACGATGCAGTGAGGATTTTCCCATACAACCATTTCATGACTGTGCCGTGAATATCAGGAAACCGCTAAAATATCAAATCTCAGACACCGGTGAGGCTGGAAAACGATCCTACAAGAATGGGACCAACAACGACTGAAGAGAATCATTCAACGTGACAGAAGAGCAACTTTTCCGCAAATCGTTGCAGATTTTAATCCCGGGACATCAACAAGTGCCAGTGTGCGATTCATTCAACGAAACATCATCGATATGGTTTTTCCGAGCCGAAGGCTAACTTGTGTACCCTTGATGACTGCACGATACAAAGCTTTACGCCTCGCCTGGTCTAGTCCACGTCAACATTGCGCTGCTGATGACTGGAAACGAGTATCGTTTCAATTAGTATCGAGCGGATGGGCTTTTACGGGTATGGAGACAACCTCATGATGCCATGGACACTACATTACAGCAGGGGAGTATTAAAGCTGGTGGAGGCTCTTTAATGGTGTGGGGAGTGGGGAGTTGGAGTGATATGGGACCACTGATACATCTAGATATGGCTCTGACAGGTGACACATATGTAAGCATCCTGTCTGATCACCTGCATCCACTCGTGTCCGTTGTTTATTCCGACGGACGTGGACAATTTCAGCAGGATAATGCGATACTCCACACGTCCAGAAATGTTATAGAGTGAATTCGGGAACACTCTTCTGAGTTTAAACATTTCCGCTGGCCACCAAACTCCCCAGACAAGAACATTATTGAGCATATATGGGATGCCTTGCAACGTGCTATTCAGAAGAGATCTGGACCCCCTCGTACTCTTACGGATTTATTTAAGGACAGCCCTACAGGATTCCTGGTGTCAGTTTCCTCCAGTACTATTTCAGACATTATTTGAGTCCACGTCATGTCCTTCTGAAAGCTCGCGTAGGCCCTACACGATATTAGGCAGGTGTAGGCCACCATTCTTTGGCTCTTCAGTGTAGCTGGTATTTATGGTGGTTCCTCCGACATTCTGTTTAGAACAGAGGCTCTCACGTGTATTTTTCCACCATGCTGTGTTTGGCCGATTTTCTAGACGTATATTCACGATTTGTGGTGCATTTGGTTTGTAAAGAAAAAAGTATCTGTTCCAGTATTCTCAGCTGTCGTAGGTATCCATTAAACTTACGTGGAGTGAAAAAAACAGCGCAGGAAATTATTTCTTCACAGACATCTTAGGAGCTTGAAATTGGAAGAGTTGTGTCTTTCATAATTGAAAAGGGTAAGAATGAAACCGTGCTTTCTGGAAGCACTCCAGCAAACTTGGTCGACAGCGTTCACAGCAGCCGCCACTGGGACAAAATTACGACTGACGGAACACATCAAAAAGCAAACAACGCGAGAAAAGTGATGTCAATGCGAGGCACACATGTTCCGTGTAGCAAGACTTTATTAACTGTTAAGCACCTAAAAAAAGGCACATACAGACTTATTAGAATCACATTTCCCTGTAATGTCTATGACTGTACACCAGAAACTGGAGGCAGTATCCCTCCGCGTGATGAAATAGATTCTCATACATTATTCACCTTTTGTTAAATGGAATCTGATCACGGTAGTAAAAGAATCTTTTCAATTCGTCATGCTGAACATTCAAAATTATCATTTTATGATTTGTAAAAGAATTATTGCCTTGTTTAAAGTTGCGTATTAAGAATATATTACTACGATTGCACTTTGTGAATTATATCTTCGTTTTTGTTACTGTGAGAACCCATGTGGACTTGTAAATCAACTGCATTCTTTTGTCAACAATATATACATAGCAATACTATTTTTCCTGAATTATTTTAGTCCTAAATCATTTCGTCTCATGTCTACCTCATTTAGGACTGTGACACGCAACTACGCCATCGTATTGCTACCACTTGTTGACGCCGACGGTGGCACACGGATATTCCAATGTATCAGAAATAGTTATCTGCATTGAGCCTGCAATTGCAAACCATTAGCAACAAATACAATGTCTTTGCAGGAAATTAAGCTTCAGATGGTGAAAGATAGGTTGTCGGCTACTGTTATGGACGAGTTCCGCGTAGTAAATGTTTCTTGGAGTAATCTGGCGTATGAGTGAGATATTTTGTGGGTACGAGATAGCTACGGTCCGTTTAACTATATTAAGTAGAAATTATTTTGTGAACTTTTATTCTGATCTCAAAGGTTCAAGAAAGTATGAGTTCAATTATACTTTCAAATTGAAATTGAAAGATTTGACCTTTGAGAGATACCAGCTGTAGATGCGAAATTAATTCGGTTTTGCCTTAAACAAAACAAAGGGCATTAGTTCGTGGTTCCGTCAACAAAAACGAAGACCCTGTTTACGGCCAAATGAGCACAAAAGGCAGATTGGGTGCACACAGCGCCCAAAAATATCCTGTTTATGATTGTGGATGGGATCACTTGTTACCAGTGAAAAACTTTTATATAAATTTTAGTCGTTAATAGTTTTGTGCGAAAATAGTAAGATCCAAGTATGCAGTTGATTTAAAAGAAACTGTTGAGGAAGAACTATGGGAATAAATCGCAGCATTACTGAAAATGGCTCATAAAGTGTTCCTAGAGATCAGCAATGTTATTCAGGAAGATGGCCTTTTGAACTTACTTCCATCACTGATGGAAGGTAAAATTTCGTTAATTATGAAAATACATTCAGCCGCAAGAAAAACAACACAACAAGTGCTGTTCTAAGTTCGTGTCTCATAACATGGCATACACCGAAGAACACTCCCCACTTATAATCTTACCGTGTTTCGGGGCAAGGGTGGTGAGCTGTGAATCAAAAATAAAATAGTATTCCTAAAAAAATCCCCAAAGTAACATATTGACAATAAAGATCTATTCAAGTGACCAAAAAAAGGACCCAGTGACATATAAATTGTGATTTCTTCGGAGTCTGAAGATAATGTTTCATTAGGAATAGTTTATTATTCGATATGACTACTGTGCAGTCGGTCAGTTATGTAACTCGAAAACATACTATATTTCTTGTCCGTTTATCTCAATAATACAATAGATTACAGAATAAGACTGTTGCCGACATATCGTCGTTTCAGCGTTATACCTGGTTAATAAATGGTAAATTTGGCATAAATCTCGGAAGAGGATGAGGAAGTGAAAGAATATACTAGTGGTATCAGGACGCCACAGACAAACTTTCGGAGGTTGTAGTATGGACCACAACAAGAAAAAGAGTCTACTAACATGGGCTGTAAAAAGCACAGCTTAAGAGATACGAGCACTTGTTCACCTCAGACACTGTGAAACACATCCCTCCTATTGCAAGTTTTGTGCTTTCCTTACTTTGGAGGTGGTATTGTGGAAAATATGTCCAGTAAACATGGGTTCTAAAATGCATACCTTAAGAGCTACAGGGTGGCAATTACTGAGCTATATGAAATAAAATCGTCATAAGTTCTGAACAATTTGCGTTAGGACGTTCAAACCGTACAGCTGGCCGTGGTACACGATGGGAATTAGTATGTGAATACGGTTTGTTTTAGCGACGAAGCCTACTTCCATTTGGATGGGTTCGTCAATAAGCAAAATTGGCGCATTCGAGGGACTGAGAACCTGCATTTCGCGATGGAGAAGTCTCTTCACCCTCAACGGGTGACTGTGTGGTGTGCAGTGTCCAGTCACGGAATAATCGGTGCAATATTCCTTCACGGCAAGGTGACCACCGAACCGTACGTGAAGGTTTTGGAAGATGATTTCATCCCCATTATCCAAAGTGATCATGATTTCTACAAGATGTGGTTCCTGCAAGACAGAACTCAACCCCATCGAAATAGAAGAGTGTTTGATGGCCTGGAGGAGCACTTTGGGAACCGTGCTTTGGTTCTGGGGTACCCAGAGACAATTGACATGGGCCTAGATTAGACGCCATATTCTCCGGGTTTGAACACATCGACTCCTTTTTTGAGGCTACATTAAAGACGAGGTGTACAGCAATAGCACCAAAACCATTGCTGAGCTGAAACCAGCCATTCAGGAGGTCATCAAGGCATCGATGTTGTGACACTTCAGCGGGTCATACAGAATTTCGATATTGTCTGCGCTACATCATCGCCAATGACGGCAGGCCTATCGAAAATGTCATAACCTAAATCCGAATATCTGTAGTGACGTTTAAATGTTGAATAAAGTGTGTGCACGCCGTAGTTTGTAACCAATTTACGTTTTTTTTTTTTTTCATGTTGTTGTTGTGGTGTTCAGTCCAGGGACTGATTTGATGCAGCCCTCCCTGCTACTCTATTATTTGCAAGCTTCTTCATCTCCAAGTGCCTACAGCAACCTACAGCCTTCTGAATCTGCTTAGTGTATTCATCTCTTGGTCTCCCTCTACGATTTTTGCCCTCCACGCTGCCTTCCAATACTAAATTCGTGATTCCTTGATGCCTCAGAACATGTCCTATCAACCGATCCCTTCTTATAGTCAAGCTGTGCCACAAATTTATCTTCTCCCCAGTTCTGTTCAGTACCTCATCATTAGTTACGTGATCTACCCATCTAATCTTCAGCATTCTTCTGTGGCACCTCATTTTTAAAGCTTGTATTCTCTTCTTATCTAAACTATTTATCGTCCATGTTTCACTTCCACACAGGGCTACACTCCATACAAATACTTTCAAAAACACTTTCTGACACATAAGTCTACACTCGATGTTAATAACTTTCTCTTCTCCAGAAACCCTTTCATTTCGATTGCCAGTCTACATTTTATATCCTCTTTACTTCGAGCATCATTAGTTATTTTGCTCCCCAAATAGCAAAACTCGTCTACTACTTTACGTGTCTCATTTCCTAATCTAATACCCTCAGCATCACCTAATTTAATTCGACAACATTCCATTATCCTCGTTTTGCTTTTATTAAGTTCATCTTATATCCTCTTTTCAAGACATTGTCCATTCCGTTCAACTGCTCTTCCAGATCCTTTGCTGTCTCTGACAGAATTACAATGTCATCGGCAAACCTCAAAGTTTTTATTTCTTCTCCATGGGTTATAATTCCTACTCCAAACTTTTCTTTTGTTTCATTTACTGCTTGCTCAATATACAGACTGAATAACATCGGGGATGTTACAAGCATATCCCACTCCATCCCCAACCACTGCTTCTCTTTCATGCCCCTCGACTGGTACTACTGCCATTTGGGTTCTGTACAAATTGTAAATAGCCTTTCGCTCCCTGTATTTGACCCCTGCCACCTTCAGAATTTGAAAGAGAGTATTCCAGTCAACATTGTCAGAAGCTTTCTTTTAAAGTCTACAAATGCTAGAAACTTAGGTTTGCCTTTCCTTGATCTATCTTCTAAGATAAGTCGTAGGGTCAGTTTTACCTCAAGTGTTCCAACATTTCTACGGAATCCAGACTGAACTTCCCCGAGTACGGCTTCTACCAGTTTTTCCATTCGTCTGCAGAGAATTCGTATTAGTATTTTTCAGCCGTGACTTATTAAACTGACACTTCGGTAATTTCACATCTGTCAACCTGATTTCTTTGGGATTGGAATTCTTATATTCTTCTTGAAGTCTGAAGGTATTTCGCCTGTCTCATACATTTTGCTCGCCAGATGGATTAGATTTGTCATGGTTGCCTCTGGCAAGGCTATCAATAGTTCTAATGGATTGTTAGCTACTCCCGGAGCATTATTTCGGCTTAAGTCTTTCAGTACTGTATCAAATTGTTCACACCGTATCATGTCTCCCATTTCATCTTCATCTACGTCCTCTTCCATATCAATAATATTGCCCTCAAGTACGTCGCTCTTGCCGGCCGGTGTGGCCGTGCGGTTAAAGGCGCTTCAGTCTGGAACCGCGTGACCGCTACGGTCGCAGGTTCGAATCCTGCCTCGGGTATGGATGTGTGTGATGTCCTTAGGTTAGTTAGGTTTAATTAGTTCTAAGTTCTAGGCGACCGATGACCTCAGAAGTTAAGTCGCATAGTGCTCAGAGCCATTTGACCCATTTTTTTGACGTCAGTCTTGTATAGACCCTCTATGTGCTCCTTCCACCTCTCTGCTTTCCATTCTTTGCTTAGGATTGATTTTCCATCTGAGCTCTTGATATTCATACAGGTAGTTTTCTTTTCTCCAAAGGTCTCTTTAGTTTAACTGTAGGGTGTATCTATCTTATCCCTAATGATATGTACCTCTATATCCTTACATTTGACCTCTAGCTATCTTGGCGACCAGTGTAACCTCCCAATAGAAAAAATAATTATAATATTCACATGTAGTGTAACCTCCCAACAGAAAGTTCATAATAGAGAAGTTTCTTTCCAATAATAAAATATCAAGTTTTAACGTGACCTTCCATTATAGACTGACTACATATCGAGATTAATAAGCTTTGACATCAGCAGTGCTGCGTCATGGCCCTACGAAATCATCCTGAATAAACTGAAAAATTCTTACCTCACAATGATGTTGCCGGATAACGCTATCTACGTATCTGCTCCTATAAGAAATTTTTGGCACAGCCCAGTGCAGTGCTGGCCACTAGATCTTCATTCGTAGGGAAACAACTGATTTTCTTTTGCTTAAGTATGCACACGAAAAATTCCTAAAATCTTTAAACTCAGATAAATGACTGGAAAAAGTTTTCTTCAAAAGAAAAGTTATTATTGAAACGCTTCTGCAAGGAATTACATGGGACTTTAACATTACGATTATGATTAAATCAGTTGCAGCAGTTAACATTTGCGGGCGGCAACAAAGAACAATAATATATGTATTTTTTATTACCTTATACTTCATCCATCAGGCACTGCCATCGTTCTGCACGACTGGCCCAACGCAAGTCAACCGCTGGACTGCCCTGTTCGAACTCCATAACTCAAGTGCTCTGTGCGAGCTACAAAACACCACTGCTGTCTGCGAGCTACTAAACTCGACTTACTGCCAGCACTGCTCTGACCTGCGATTCTATTGTAGCATAGATATTCCATGTCGCAGGCAGCGCGTGAGCAAACCATCGATATTACGTCTGCTCAAGTGCGCTAGCGAATAGTAATGAACCCCTTACAATCCAAGCAGTTTGGTCCCATAAGAGCTTACCACAAATTCACAATTTACAATGACATAGAACCGCGCGGAGTGGCGGCGCGGTTTGATGCGCCCTGTCACGAACTAAGCGGCTCCGCCCACCTGGGGTTCGAGTCCTCCCACGGGCATGGGTGTGTGTATGTTGTTCTTAGCGTAAGTTCGTTTAAGTAGTGTGTAAGTCTAGGAACCGATAAGCTGAGCAGTTTCGTCTCCTAGAAATTCACACACATTTGAACAAAAACGGAACACAAGCTTGGTTTAAGGAAGAGTGGGGAAGGAAATCGGCCGTGCCCTTTCAAAGGAACCGTCCCCACATTTGCCTGAAGTGATTTAAGGAAATCACGAACATCTAAATCAGGATACGATATTACAGTGCTTGTGTTATTCTGATTACGATGCAAAGTTCCTTTGGACATGCAATATCGTGTTTATCTCCGATACCGCGCAAGCGACTTTCAAATAAAACTTCTGACCAGTACGGGAATCTACATAATGTATGTACCAATACAGGTCACAGACGCATGGCTGACAAGTGGAAGTTTGGGTCTGGGTGTGAGTCGTGGAGAGATAGCGAGATGGTAAGGAGACCACTCGCGATACGCGGGAAATCAAGGTTCGAATCCCGGTCCGGCACAAATTTTCATTGTCGTCATTCCATTCTATAGCTGATGGTTGTCCTCATTCACATTGCGAATACGTTTAATGAACTAAATCAGGATGGCCGGACGCGGGTTTCAACCTACGCCACCACCTTCCTTCGGTTCATTGTCGACTGAAACGAAGTTTATGTTTACGTAATTACAGAATTAAGGTGCTACTCTCCACTCTTAATATCAACAAGGAAAAAAAATGTGTATCTTCTAAAGAAACAGCTCACAAAGTTGCTATCGCAGTTCCGGTTGACTTGTTGTTTGTATACGTTTGAGGTAATGCTTATAAAAATATATAAACTGTCATCTTCAGTTACACTGCAAGCTACGAAGCTGCTATATCCCGCTCACAGATGGACCATACCTAACGTGATATCATGACTTTCGTAACTGCAGTCGTCTTAAACAGTGTTCCTCTAGTTAATTAGTTATTTGCATTGCGTGTATGCTGTGGTCGACACACGCCGCGCCGTACCGAAAGTCACCTGATGAAGTGTCTGATGCGACATCTAGGAGAACCAGGGAGACCTTAAGCGTAAGAGCTAGGAAACCAGAGTGATTCTGACCCTGTCTGCGTTGCATCAACATCGGCAGTTAATCCTTCCCTTGTGGAGTTGACGATATGGTAGTGCGTCACATTACTCTCGCTGTCAACGTAATCGTATGGTAATAAATCCTGCAAATATGGTGAGCATCATTATTAGCCATTAAAAACGCAATAAAGGACAAAAATGCATCTGCATTCATAATTAACGTAATGGTTCAAATGGCTCTAGGCTCTATGGGACTTAACATCTGAGGTCATCAGTCCCCTAGACTTAGAACTACCTAAACCTAACTGACCTAAGGACATCACACACATCCAGGCTCGAGGCAGGATTCGAACCTGCGACCGCAGAAGCAGTGCGGTTCCGGACTGAACCGCCTAGAACCGCTCGGCCACAGCGGCCTTCAATTAACGTGATAGATGAAACAGTGGCAACTAATGGTAATAATATACATCTCGAAAATACGATAGACTATACTGAAGAATATGAATCCGTAGAAGAAGATTTGTCTCTCAAACACTTATGGATGTCCCAGAACCTGACAGTGACGAAGAGCTGTTACGAAGTGATGTCTGCTTATCTGCCAAGCCCACCGAAGAGAAAGAAGTGGGGTGATATATGAAAAGGAAAGGAGATAATTGCATTTCAGGGTTCTGGGAAAATTAAAAGATTAAATCTCAGCATAGTACAGAAACGATATGGTAGGATGCGAGACATACATAATCTACGATACTTTTCACGTGGTAGAGACAGGAGAGGAAGGTAAGCGCTCAAAACTTGATGTGCTTGACGATCTGGTAGCTGAAAAATTCAGGCTAGCAGGAACTGTTCAAGGCGTTCACGTTCACGACAGGGAAAAAACTGACTCGATTCACTGGATTTATCCACGAGGGGATTGCAAGGTTTAAACAGAGTCACCATCTTGGCTCACGGGCTATAAGAAAATGCGTAATCACTAAAGACTTAAACACAGATGGCGACGTGAATGAAAGATGTGACTAGTTTCGCAAGGAGATCATGTCTTAATGAACACTATGGAACGTATACAGATTTATAACGCAGATCAATGAGGTACACGGAAAGAACTTCACTCTTCGCGAAGTGTCCATTTTAAGGGGGAGAAATTTCGGTGCGGAGGGATCATGAAGCAACTCATTCTTACACCATTCAACCTGATACGTCGGCAAGTTGGTACGTGTTTCCAAAGATGGTAATTTACCAGGAACCTAGACGTCAGTTTGGAGTGCGAGTACTGCAACACATGCCGTAAAATCTGATTCGTTGCCTCGAAGTGCAGCCTCAATACGAAACAAATCCTGAAGCAGTTCTTTCAAAATGTTTACTTCCCATATGCAGTGAAGGAGTTTCTCCTTCTGGATGGTTCGCTTCGGACATATCGTGACAGGACCCATAACGATGCCATCCGATCGGAAATCATGGTATATACAGTCAAGACCATCCGTCCTGGGTGCACGCCATACATTCGGCCACTTGATCAGCTACTCATCGGACAATTCAAGGTGATGCTGAAGCTGACTGAATATTACAGTATCCTTAACGACTGACTATCATTTCACACAATCGTCGAGGGATTCAATTTAGCTGCTGATGCGTATTCTACCTAACCAGTTCTGTTCTTCAGTCTTCACAGACTTTGATCGGTACTCCTGGACTGTTGCTGTATATGATGACTTCCGACCAGAGGGGTTTCAAACACCACCCCAACCTATTTTTGGTGTTTCAAATGCAGTGTGACTCGGAAGAACTACTTCATGCTGGCATTCAGGAAGTGCTCCTACTGTGATAAGCAACTCTGTTTCCGGCACTTTATGCTCTCTTCTCATGTTCATCTTCGTAATCTTTTTCCAAAAGCTGCCAATAATCCATTTTTGAACATGCGCGTGATTGTCAAGTGCAGCATAATAGTCGACGGCATATATCGTGCTCATATTTGTAATTTACATGTGAAACTGTTACATGCAAACCAAAACTTTGTTGCAATTGCGATAGCAAGTTGCGCTAACTCTCTTCTCAGCCACGCACCGTAACGTGGCCTGCGCAGTGTAGATGTAGATGTGGATCAGTTTCATTAACCCTCACAGGTAGCCGGCAACATCAAACGAAGAGTTGCATTGTTTACATCCCAACTCTCTCCCCCTTTTTTTGTCTTCCAACGAGGCACTCACTTCCTGTTGTAGGTCTATGTGGCTATCTTAATCGGCCGGCCGGCTCGTGTTGTTCCGGCAGCGTGTCTGTAAAGGAGGAGAAAAAGGAGCGGAGCAGTGCGTCTCATTGCCTTCCGGGCGGTCTTGTAAACGAGGGCGGCCGGCCCGGCTGGCTGTGCGCGCGCTCCATTGAATGGTCAAGTTCCCGGCCCTGCCCCGGCTGGTGACACTGCGGAGGCATCCCTCAGGCTCTCCCTTTACCGGAAACCGGCGGCGCCTTTGGGACACCCGAGCCTGCGGCGGGACGCCAGCCGCCGCTGGAGCCTCCAGCTGGAAGGGCAGTCCGCGAGCGCAGCGGCCACCGCTCACCGCAGCAGCACGCCACGCGGGGTACCGTACTCACTGTGCGGCGCTGCCGTTTAAATGTCCGTCACGAGCACAACGCAGCCGAGGCCCAGGTAACTCCCACCGTCTCGTTTTTGTTTGTTATTTGTATGGATGTACAGAGCTGGTGCGACGTGTTGCACAGTTGAAGTTCACACAGCGTTACGTTGTCACATCTTACGTTGTCTCATCTTACGTTCTCACCATATTCTTCCTCTTCCTCTTCTTCTTCTTCTTCATCTGCTTCTTCTTCTTCTTCCTCTCCATCAATGGATGCTGGCGAGCACACAATGCATCTTTATTATACGAACCACAGTACGTGGTAACCGATCTGTACTTGTTAATCATATCCACTGCTGCTGTGTTACGTTACCAAGATGTCCTTCTGAGCCCTTTCCTTCTCATACCATCGACATTCGCTGCTATTGTCAAGAGTAGAAAGAACAGTGACACAACTCGACAAAGCAATGCTTCATAAAAATCGATTTAAAGAATTCTGTAAAATTTATATTGAAGTTCTATACGCGTCCTTTAAGTTCCTTTAAATTTCAGGTAAGTATTTTCTACAATAAATTCCATTACATTCTGTACAACATTAATATGGACATGTAGCTCTATTCTCGTCAAATGTGAACCGTTATCAGGTAATTATTAACTAGTTACTTGAGTTATGTCACTTTTCTAAAAACCTTTTTTGTTTTGATTATGACCCCTAATGTAATATTTTCTCCTCTTTTTCGCCCAAGTAATTTTCTTTTTTCACTTGCTGTAATATAACGACATTCAACATCAGGCAAAATCTGTAATTAAGTTGGAATAAAAAATAAAAAAACATGTAGAAATTGTTTTATCAGAAAAATACAAAACGCAAAATCATAGTTTATGAAAATTAGTACAGTTTAATGAGGAGTATCAGTTAGGCACAATTTAAGTAACGTAACTTATGAAGGCGTAGTCATAAATGGGCTTATACGCATGCATGCATGTCTGACGGAAGTTGTAATGTAAGATACAGACAGTATATAAACACAGAAAATACAGAAATGAATTGTATTAAAAATTACATTCAACTCACCTTATACATGAAATATGTCGTAGTTCAGAATGTGCCCGCTCTTCTTGAATGACCGGCGCACACCTGCCAGTATCAAAGGTGAAGTGACGCTGTTCGAAAATGGTTCAAATGGCTCTGAGCACTATGGGACTTAACATCTGATGTCATCAGTCCTCTAGAACTTAGAACTACTTAAACCTAACTAACCTAATGACAACACACACACATCCATGCCCGAGGCAGGATTCGAACCTGCGACCGTAGCAGCAGCGTGGTTCCAGACTAAAGCACCTAGAACCGCTCGGCCACAGCGGCCGGCTGACGCTGTTCTTGCCGTGACGGGTCATGAAGCAGCTTACAACAAAACTGACACAACTGCCTCGAAGTCGATGATTGCGAGATGGAGATGTGACGTTTTTTGTGCACATTGGGGCACTTAACATGTATTTCTCAGTGAGATAAACTAAAAATTGTAGTTTTTTGACTTTGATCACTTTTTGTGCCACGCTGCGATGCCTGGTGTCTCGTAAGATATAATCTAAATATGAAGGTCTTTTCTTTTTTTTTTTAACGTTGTTAACGTTTCTCGCTGCGTGTGTATTTTTCGCAGCACTTCGGTGTTAGTTATTCTTTCTGCCCACAGTATTTTAAGCATTCTGCGGTAAATCATCATTTCAGTGGCCTCAATCCTCTTATCTATTGGCAAATTTGGCCCCCACCCTTCAGAATCGTATAGATCTGCAGACCAGACGTAGCATCTTAGAGTCAGACTCTAACTTTTAGATGTAGGTCTGTACGTGTGAGAATTCTGGAATTTTTACAAGCGTTCCCCATGCCAAATTTTAACCACATGTCCGATCTCCGGTCATCACAGAGACATTTTACAGGTTACATGGTGATTATAATCACAGTGCAGCTATTCACTGAGGTCCAGCGTAGACTGGCCACCAGATGCAAATCTGGTGCTGATGCATTTCGTCAGCGTCACCTGTGCTCGCACTGCAATCACTGTAAGCAGCGATTAATAGTAAAATCATCATAGTGCCCTTCTCACTTGTTTGACCTACTTTACATATACATCTTCATCTACATGGTTACTCTGCAATTCACACTTAAGCGCCTGGCAGAGGGTTCATCGAACCATTTTCATACTACTTCTCTACCATTCCACTCTCGAATAGCGCGTAGGAAAAAGGAACACCTAAATCTCGCGTCCCGTTCCTAATCCGTTACATGTGGAAACATTTCTATACTTTTTTTTTTGCATTCACAGCGCCAGATTTTTACCTGGTAGCCAAATCTAAAGTAATTTTTTTCCTGCGGACATCGGAACTGCATTAACACATTAGCATATCTACCAAGTTCCGCTACCAAGTGATAATTAAAGCGCACACTGGCACTCTGCGAGTAGTTACATATCCTTGCGTTTTCCACAAGCAAATTTCTTTAGATGCTGGAACAGGCGGAAGTCACAGGGTACCTCGTGCGTTGCAAGCGACGGATTTCGAGAAATTTAAATCCTTCAATTTTTCTATTTTGAAAACAGATTTCTTGACAGGCACACTCAAAAAATTTTTCTTTTCTCGTCCAGTCCACTGTTCACGGAGAGTATTCACGTTTTTTTCATCAATTTAATTTGGAAGTCTTCTGTTGAATTCGGCACTTATTGATATATATTTGTATGACAGTCAACAAGAAGTATTTTTCTAGCATGTCTGAAAAAAAACCATCTAGCTGATGAAGTTCAGTTTAGTTTTTTTGGTAAGCCCAACCCGGGTCTCTACCAATAGCATCGATTGCTGCTTCTTGCGTGACGCGTTCGACCTCTCTCATCCACGCTAACAAATCGGCGGGCAAATTCACTTGCTGAGAAATTCGTTTTCGCTTGAAATTCAGCATCCGTTTTACAAGACGCTTTCCCCATAGATAATTTAACATACAAAGTGTAATGTACTCTTATTTCTGATACGTCTATGGCCGTCAGTTACTTCATACGCGCACAAGCGCTGATGTCCATCTCAAATTTTGGGATGTCATTCAGAAGAACCATCTTCAACAGAGCTTCAACACGTTAGAATTCCGTAACCTATTCCACAACTCTTACAAAGCGAAGGAATAGATTCGTTACAAACCTTCAAATGATCTTGGATGAATTTCTGTTGACAATAAACCGTCCAAATATTAGAAGTTCATGTAATACAGTTTATCCATTGGAACGAAACACGAAAGTCGACTACTTTAAGAATGAAGAACCATCTTCCTATTTCATATATCAGCATCACACCTCACTTACAGGGGTTGAGAAACATTTACCAACTTAACAAAAGAAATTCTGATTGATATCGACATAGTTGTGTGAAGCAGTGAGATTTTCTCCTTGCCTCCGTATCACTCTCTGCGAATATCACGCGTTGTGTGAGGTATCCCTGTGCCTCGCAGACACCAAAGAACATAGTATGCCTAAAGTGAAGAGTTTGGGACTGAAATGTTACAAGCCTGTGGAACATCGTTTTTCGAGAAGTTTTCAAGCTCTGCATGGTGTATTACTGCTGCAACTGTGCTTCTGTGCAAGACGTGGGTTAAATAGCAGTCAGTTTTGTTTGTTTGTAAGAGCACCTTCTGCACCACAAGAAATATACTAGTGTTTATTGCAGTATGAATGAGATCAAACTATGATTCTAAATGGTTTCAGTTTGTCCACGTAATGTTTGGACTATTCTCTGTACATGAGCGTAACCACTGGGTTACCCACCTTCGGTGATGTTTTCATGATAAACAATTGCAGGATGTTGTGTAGCCTAAATAAATACACTCCTGTGATCGTCCTAACTGATAATCGTGAAGGTGGGGAAAATTCATCTTGATACGTAGTGTGCCACAATTCTTTCATGATTTCATATAGCTGATAAAACTGAGATGTTGGTAATGCAGACTGTTCCAGATGCCGTCTCCTCAGGTGGAAAATATTGTAAATGGGGAAGAAATCTGATGCTCGAGCCGGTTAATGGAGTTGATGAATATTTTGGAGATGCACTGGGTAACGTGAGATGTGTGAACACTTGTACTGTTAGCCTCTCGAAAAGTAGATTTTCTCGACGATTTCGTACAACGTAATTATTTATAGTTCCCTGTATTATGCGTCATAATATTATCATCAAGCGTGTTTTACACGGTATCTTTTTGTTCGTTCACGCTAAAAATAAGATCAAGTAGCACCACCTAACTCAATCAAAGAGAACTGTTTCACAACTGCTACCGTTGTGTTCATTAACAATCACAGGGTTTGTAGTAGATGTCGAACGCAACACACCACGGGAAATGACACCTTGTAAGTTAAAATGCAGAATAAAAACATTAAGAAATAAATAAGTTCTAACACAGGTGGTGGATGATCAGAATGAGAGGAAGCTATACTACGTTTCGTAGAAGAAGGCTTTATAAGAACTGGAAACGTTTCATGTTCGCCACATCTACGTCCGAATAACTGCACAAAACAAGTTCAATTTCGTTCGAGATAGTAAGACCACGACCGCATTTGACTATGCTGGAAATCTTTTGCCTCTCGTCAACTAGTAATACTAAGACCTCACAACCGAAGAGAAAGATTGGTATCTTGGCCACCTGTTGCTTTGTTCTCTTTATTATCTGCTCGTATTTGAAGTGAGATTTCGTTCTTATACATATTTATCAATTTGAGATATATGTGAGACATGCCAAGTCAGTTCTATAATGTCTCGAACCGAGTCTTTAAAGACAAAATTTTGTAATTTTAAAAAAATACTGTCAACTTTGTGTGAATTTTTGACTGCTGTCTCCTTATATAATAGCTCCTTCATTTTACAGCTGCACAGAGTAAGGTGAGTCAACGAAATAAGAAACGTATTGTGGATCGTATCAAACGCGCGAAACAGACGTAAATTTAAGTCTCCAAAATTGTAATTATTTCTCTTCTTGTAAATAAATACAGCAATAATTAACTTTAAGAAGTTATTTATTTACCAATGTAAGGCATCGAGCCTTGCCAATATAGATGAACGTTCCTCACGTGAATAAAGAATCCGAAGCCGTTCTACAGAATTTTAAGCCTTCGCATTGTAAATACATGGTATTCCCAGAAAAAAGGAAAACAGCTAATAATTGCCATAAACAGCTTAGAGTGCGATGCATAATAATCAATAACACAGTGTAATTACCGTAGATCAAAATATTCAACAGATATGCATTCTAGTGTTTTTATTTTTGCTGCCATACGCATAAGCTATATCAATTAACGCTAAGATAGATTCGAAACAATCAATCACATTAATCAAATATGCGTGCAGTCTGATAATCTACAGTCACTCTTTTGCAGTAACAGCACCCACACGAAATAAATCAGAAACATGGTCGAAGGAATCAGTTTTGGGGGAACATGTTGTACGAAACGTCCCTACCACCAGCAGACGCTACGTACTTGAAAAAATTTAAAAAGAAACTAATGCATGTAGTACTGTTACAGAGGTCTCAAATAACATAAGGAATCGCGCAGCTAAAACCTAAGGTAAATTGAAGAGAAAACAAAAGTGCGTGGCAGCAAGCGACGTTACATCCCAGTAACAGAATGGAAAATATTTGGCCTCTTATGAGACAATCAAGTGCTAAAGTGGTCTTTCATTATTTTGCACTATTTTTTTTGTTGAAAAATGTTGAAATCACCAAGAGTAACTTGCAACACAACAATCTTTTGAAAGATAGTACAACTGAGTAATGAGAAATTGTCGGAAACTTTTATTACTACATTTTGTTTCAAATACTTAAATATGTATTAACGCAGTGCTTACGAAATTATGTAATTTTTTAATTTCGTTCTTCTGTAGCAGAAGATACAACGAGCATGAAGCAAGGATAGAACAAAACGCAAATAATATGATTTTTTACTCAATAATTTACAACTCGATCTCTGGAAAAAGGGTTACAATTTGACTTATACAGCCCACAAATTAATATGGTCATATAAGTACATTCATTGAGAACAGAGTCCTGCTTACATCCTTTTAATTTTGTAAACAGACTTCGTTTGGAAGGGTGTCTTTTAAGCTCATCATTTTTATAGTCACTTATTTTTAGACCCGCAGACAACCTGCAGACCATCCTCCATGTCGTCGTGACTTATATAATCCTCATTTTGTATCTGTATGTCTACTGCTTCTGACGGTTTCAATAATCTGCTTTATATAGTATAATTTTTTTCTATTCTTGCAACGTTTTTTCTCTCCTGTGCCTTCCGACGTCAAATTACTTGTTTCTGGATATCTTAGAACACTTCCCACGAAACTTCTGCAATCATTTTTATTTTGATATCTTTCCTTAAGGACTCGTTCTATTACGGATTCATTTCAAACTTCTTCCACTTCTTTTTCACCGTTTTCCAGTGTTGCTGTTTTCTTATAGATTTATTGATCAACTTTTATCGTGCTTTCACCTAGATCTGGTGTACAAATATATATTCATAGAGGCTTTATTCTCAGTACATATTAATATTTGAATACAACCAAATTCGTTTATCAAAGAATTTTTTTCCGCACAAACCATACTACTTGAGCTATATTCGTTGGTTTCTGTGAAGCAATTTCGTAATTTTTTTTTTTGTACTCCTGTTGGCTCTTGTAGATATTTGATTTTCAAGTGGGTATTCTCCTTTCTAGTGCCTTCAGTTTGCTCCTTGAAATACGAAAAGACTGTTTTGTAAGTGCATAGGCGAAGTATTATAAAACCAAACGTGTTCTTTTTAACTTTCAACACTTTTCACAGTTTACATTTTTTTCCCAACACCTGTAAGCAGTTGTATCAATCTTCCACAATAGGTACGAGTGAAAATAGCTTCTTCGTACACACACAACGTAGTCAGCATAATTGAAAGGTCGATAATTATTCACACAAACACTTCAAGTAGGTCTATTTTCACCGGTGATTTACAACTGTATTGCACGTATTAACATCTTTAACTCATTTAATAAAAATTTAAATTTATTCTAGAATAGCCGAAAATAGACTGAATAAAATTATTAAAGATATGCATTACGTCCATTATTTATTTAGTTATTTCAGTATAAAGTCATAATCGTCGCAGGAGATTTGATACAGCTACGGGGCCCTAGTTGCAGTGGACGGCCGTTAACCAGGTGAGTACAGAATCCGACGACGTGGTAAACT
Organism: Schistocerca serialis cubense; assembly: GCF_023864345.2. Lineage (NCBI taxonomy): Eukaryota > Metazoa > Arthropoda > Insecta > Orthoptera > Acrididae > Schistocerca > Schistocerca serialis. Next base: position 184,036,013 of record NC_064646.1, on the reverse strand, counting down.
TGTCACAGGAAAAACAGTCTTCGGCGCTCGACATATCTTCGCGAGGTGCATGTAACAAGAGGAAAAACAAAAACAGTGTAGTTTTCATAAACAAAGTATTATTATAATGAAATCATTAAATCAATTATATATCGTGCACACGTCATGCAACCAGCAAAGTTCTTGGTGATGCCGCACGACTTTTATCACTACAATATGATCAACACACTCGTTTCATTTAAGGCAAAATTAGCTTTACTTTTAAAGACATGTAACAAGAGAAAAAAAAAGAATGTGTAGTTTTCATAACAAAATATTATTGTAATAATCTATCACTCCAATATTGTCAACATACTCATATCATTTAAGCAAAATTATCTTTACTCTTACACGTGAAAAATTTTCGAGATGAAATACAAAAGATAATTTTTACTTGTAATGTCTGTCATTGTCACTGTATGCACACACAGTAGGTTACAAACATATATCTTATTTTCATTAGATGACGCTAAACGCTAACCGTCTTTCCTTCTTTTTCATTTATTTTTGTTTCGTTATTTATCGGACAGATGCTCTCAAGAAAAAAATTACGAGAATAAATCTTCGCACAAAGAACATCAATCACTTTTTTCATAAAAACTTCCTTGCACATACCGATAAGGAAATGTATTAGGTAGCACAACTAAAAACGTATTCTACCACGAATAATGAAACAGTTTATAGAGTGGAGACGGAGTTTATTGCCAGACTGTGGAGGTAGCTCAAATCCGGTTTCAGTGCCCGAGGTGAAAGCTCGTGCTGCAGCGGCGGAAAGGTGTATAACTGTGTGTCTGAAGCTTTTGATTCGGCAAGAAATGTCAATGAAGGCTACATTTTTGTTACATAATGCAGTTTGCTCCATTTTTTTGGTATTAAGGGTGATCTGATACTATAAAATCACCCTGCACAAACGTGATTACCACCATCGAGGACTGCGGGTCAGGGGATCTGCTGAATGTAGATGGGTCAATGTGTTCGGCGTCGATAAGTATGTACCACTTGCTGAGAAAAGAGTTGGAAGGATGGTGTACGTTTTTTCTCACCAACTTTCTCAGTGATTTTATTCCTGGTTATGAGCGACGTCATCGCACTAACTGTGATAACAGCTTGAACTAACACCTGTAAACAACATATATGCTTTTGACTTCTCAGTTGCGAGGAGGAATTGTTAACGTGAAAGGGTAGTTGTCTACTATGCCAACGCTGTTGTTTCACAAATTGTAATGGAGCAACATCTCTAACTGAAGAGTTCAAGACATTCTCCATAAAGTTATGAAAAAGAGAAAAGTGTGTGAGAAGTGCGTGTAGCAACACTCGACTCCCAAACAAAATCAACGACGCGTGGACGCCTGTCGTGACTATATTGAAACGAAAAGCGCAGGCAGTCCTTTTCTGGAAAAAATCGAGTTACACAACTTGGTGTTATCAACACGAACGTAACAAAAAACGACAAAGTGCAGAATGGGGTCTGATGGTTCGTCAGTGCCAAAGAAAGTGTGAACGTGATCGCGACAGTTTCACAGGATTATATGAACTTTCTGTGCATTGTATTCAAAGTGAAGCATTAAAAATACCATCCTAACTGACCTTTATTTTTTGTTAATATAGTGTCGAAACATTTTGAAGTGATGAGATATTGCTGGATACTTTATGCAATAGACTGAGGGGAAATATTGTCATATATAAACTGTTTTAGGTAGAAAACAAAAGGCAAGTCCTCTTTTGTCCGAATTTTATTCAGTAAGTTAATTACAAAAGCGTAGTTGTAAAATAAAAAACCAGTGAAAGCTATATAATCTTAGGCGACTATAGCCACAAATTTTCTTAGAATTAAATATAGGTTGAAATGAGAGGGCGTAAAATCTGATCTTGAGGTTGGATGTTTACTCTTATCCTTTTTTTTCAAACATTTGATCGACACTTGGGTCGTCAACATAGGCCCTGTCAGAACCAATGAGTGTTGACACACCATATACATTATACCAACCTCTGGCCAGTTAATGAGCATAGTATAAACGATGGTGGAGAAGTTTTGGCAAATTCGCCCATCGTTTCAGCGTGTCGAGAGTAATTCTTGATCGTCACCGTGGTGAAAGTTGAGGATCCTCACCTCCAAGCCGCGAGTTCCTGGGAGTGAAAACGATCACGTAAGACGAGAGGTGGTGCGGAGCTGCATGGCTGTGAGATCACAAATCGAGAGAGAGAGAGAGAGAGAGAGAGAGAGAGAGAGGCGCCTGGTCGCAGCCGGGCGCACTTTTCGCTGTATCGCTAGAGTAGGTGTCGCTTTTTAGCTGCCTTTGCTCTGAGCAGCCCACAATTACAGAGGTCAAGCCCGCGGCTTGTTTTGCTTTTTAGGTGTCTTTACATATTTGAATCTCGGACCCAGTTTTAACTTCCGCTTTCGACGTGCACAGATTTTGGAATGTCCATCGCGGTTCCATAGCAATCTTCTGTTCAATTAGAGATTCCCACCACTTGATAGCAGAACTGTCTGTCCCTAGTAAGCTTCAGTTAGTTAGTTAGTTAGTTACGTGTTCCATTGATCAATAGCGCGGAAAATCGCTACGTGTAAAATGCACAAGAAATGCGCACAGGAAACAAGGTTTTTTTTACGTTATAGAGTTATACCTAAATATTTCTGTTATCTATCCCATTCCCTTAAATAGCACAAAATGCATATATTATATCTCCAGATTTATTTACTCATATTCAAGGATTCATCTATGGTATAGAAGGAGTTGTCAAGGAGGTATGTTTCCAAATTGTTCTTGAAACTATTACTGCTGTCTGTCAGATATTTTATTTCATCTGGTAATTTATCAAAAAGTTTTATAGCAACATATTTTACCCCTTTCTGTGCCAAAGATAGGTTAAGTAAAGGATAGTGTAGGTCTTCCTTTTTTCTGGTATTGTAATCATGAATGTCGCTTTTGACTTTAAACTGGTCCATGTTGTTGAGAAAAAATTTCATTACTTCACTCAACCAATCATCTTTTGTACTTTTGAGCACGTCAACATCCATTTCTTTGTGGAATATAATTCGTTCAGTTTTTCGGAGGTAATCGCTCTTTCATTGAGCCTAAAGTAAGAAATTATATTTAATGAAAAATAAAGAAACATATTAATTGTCAAACAGTTTAGAGAAAGTAAATCCAGTGTTCAAAAGAAATGATTTTTCACCATTTTCTTTAATCCTACAACAAATTAGGTCAGGCAAAACACAAATAAAAACAAACGACTGATGTGAATTACTGTCATTTATGTTTAGTTGTATTGGAATCACAAAGATTTTTTTACAGTTACTGTGATTTCTGTGATTTCTATGATTTTCTGGGTTAAAAAAATGTAAGGCTTGGAACAGTCTGCACATCGTTTGCGTGTTGAGCGCGTTAAGTGTGGCAGGTAGACAACATACTCCACTGCCAGCCCCAAGCACGTCACACCCACACACAGTAACGATTCCTATATGGGCCACATTTTTATATCATTATGCCAAGGCAGCCGAAGATCACGAGACGAAAACTAACAAGCAATACCTAATTTATTTTGCATTTCAAACATTTTAATTTGCTCAGTTATTCAAAAACAGTCTTAATCCCATTTATTATTATTATACCGCCAACCGGTTTCAGCCCGACGTAGGGGTCATCTTCTGGGCGTTTACACTGTGAAATTATAGATATCCGTCAGAAATAACATAAGAAACGGAATCCGGCAGCGATGCTGAATGAACAAATAGAGAGTCACGATAAAAATTTTTTCGAGCTATTCGAAAATATTATTTGTGCACAATGATGCTACTTTTCCTTTTATTATTTTTTTAACACTTTAATGCCCTTAATGGGTACTACAAACGTGTTGTAAACTTTTATTCAATCTTTAGATTTTTAGGTTATCCTTGATTGTCGATATTTCCATAATCTCAAATAAGTGACAACTTCTCTGTGAATGAATTACCATGACATACCGCTACCACGGCAACGGACGCCATGGCCAGGGCAAAGATAACACCATACCAACACACCAGCTGCTAACATGACGACGGCGTCCTCGCTACACAGACTAGAGGGCGTCTGATATACGCTTTATAATCCATGGCAACGGTGTCCTCGCCACAAGGAGTAGAGGACGTTGTAGTCCTTCCATATTAGCCGTTTTAGTAAATTGACCCAATGTTTTCTACGTAAATGTACGAATGATAGATATATTATAAAACAAGATGGCACCAGTTTTTGTGTGTCACAAATTGTTTTACTTTATATTATGACACATAATGTTATACACTTTTAGGAATTTTGCGAGTTGATTACAGAACATTTGTTATTATTTTATGATTAGCACTATAACTGTAACTCTTTTTAAATGGAATGGTTCCGTTTTCTGTTATTTACTGTCACTTAAATTTATGTCAAACCAATATGACTGGTAATTACATATAATAAACTGTATTAAATGCTGCTGATCGCCTCTGGGGGTGTTGTCGTCTATTCATGAGATCTCAGCACTCTATTTAAGCCCATACAAAGGGTTTGTCTCGCGTAGTTTCCTGCTGTTGTGTAGACAGGAGTGACACCACCAGCAGTCGGCCAATGGGTAATATATTTTAAATTTACGTAATTTTAGCTGTTGTATAATGGAACCTTTCTGGCGGATATCTATAATTTCACAGTGTAAACGCCCAGAAGATCACCCCTACGTCGGGTTGAAAAATGCGATTAACACTGTTTTTGAATTATTGATTAATCATACTAATCGCTGCTTCATCTCCACAACCATGTTGTCCAAAAATCTTAATTTGCTGTTTAGTACAATTGCAGAACAAAATGAATTCGTGTTCTGCTTCGTACCTTTAGACAAGCGCGGCTTGTCGCTCTGTTAGGGAGCACACATCAGAGTCACGCTGGAAGAAAAGGTGATGTCCGCAGATTTGGCTCAAGATGGCGGCGCGTCGGTCAGGAGCGGCGGGCCGGTGGGCGGCGCTGAGGGTGCTCGTGTCGCAGCCCCGCTTTGTCTGCCCACAATGGGCGGCGCCGGCTCCGATACTCAGCCCAGATGAAAGGCAAAGACGCCGCGCGGGGCTCGAACGAGCGCTGCTTTGTGGCGAGCCGCCGCCGCCGCCGCCGACTTTGTCATCGTTTTTCAAGTCTCGCGGCAAGGAAGGCCGCGCCCTCGAGTTACTCGTGGCCCGTCTCGCTTTGAACTCGGCCTCTCGTCGGTGGCTGCGACGCTCGCTGGGGGCAGCTTCAGGAGAGCGGGGCCGGCCGAGCCAGAGGCGCGTTGCGGGGCAAGGAGCCTCGAGTTACCGCCGGCCGCCGCGAAGCGCTGAATCGCAGCCTGAAGAGCGGGAACCTCCTGAGAAGGGATACGTCCAGCGAGAGGGGAACGGCCACACGGAATCTAACACGCTAATTAAGACCCCAACAGTAGGCAGTCTTCGACAGTTATTGATAAGAGCGGCGTTCAATATACAGTAATGCGGCATATATTTTCTCGGACAATTTCGGTTGAAAAAATGCAGAATTTGCTGTAGGACTTGTAAAGAAACTGGTTCTCTGCTTCTGAAAAAAAAAACTTTTAAACAATAAAACATGACCTATACAAGGAATCTGACTACCCCTGTTAGTCATGGTCGAAAAAAAAAAAATTGGCATAGTCTTTGTCAGAACGTGCAGAATCTTATGTGGGGCCAATAAGACGTCAATTTTAATCTAAATATGGTATGCCAATGTTTACATAATAAAAAAATAAATTAGGTAATTCATTACAATTATAATCCAGATGCGATAGATCACTGTGACGGGGGCCAAATGAACAATTAAAGTCAATATAATTCCAGTAAACCTGCAACAGTAAAAAAAAAAATATTGTAGGGGCCTACATAGACATCGCGCATCTGCTAGATGCCCACGAAATACGTAATTTTGTTTTGAATCCGACAGCCAATCGGAAAATAGGTGCAAAAATACTATTGGTCTGTTTTCAAGCAGTAATGGCGGACATCATCAGCTGGTAATATACGTAATTTTATGGTAGCTAATTTTACTGCACAAAAATTAAATATGAACTCCCTCCAAAAGAAGTTACATACAAACATTAAAAGAAAATTATGATGAGCAGCAAAATGTCTGAGAAGAATTCTGAAAGAAAATTATTAATTGAACTTTAATTTGGCGGGTTTTCAACATTGTCAACAAGACGAAATAATGGGAAGCATATTTATTGGAACTAAACAAAATTGAACTTTGATATTGTGACAGTATTTTTAAAATAGATAATTTAACTGCAATTTTCTTTAATTTTGAAATGAGAGGGAGCGTAATAATTTTCTTTTAATGTCTTAACTGTTGCTGCAGGCAGTGCGGTGACGTCAGCGGTGGTCCGCGCGGCCGATGTGTGAAGTTAATCCTGGTTCGCGGCGTGAAGATAATGATGGATCCGTCTGTTTCATTAATATTCCAGTTACGGCGGTGGTCCACGACTCCGTTGTAGTCGAATCAGCTGGCAGCACTGGCGCGATAATAATAGTTCCAGTGTGTGCGTTGTCGTTACGCGCGCGACGTTTTATTGTTAAAAGTTTATTAATTACGCTGTGCGGGTAGGTCGGAATTATGCAATGTCTTTAGTATTTGCGATACATAGCCGGTTAATGCCAATACTTCGCACAATTCTTTCACCGTGCTGCCACCGGAAAACAGTCACATGTGTTTATCACTGTGACAGTCCGTTAAACATCAGTTCAATTTACGTCGTCGTCTTTAAGACACTTTGGATGATATAATAAGTGTTTCTTGATCAAATCGCACCACTGTCCTTTTACTTAACATTTTGGTTTGTTCCACATTCACACAATTCTAACAGTTAGTGTCTCCACACGACAATGGTGTCTGGTTCACAGCTAATTGTCACAAGTTCACACATTATGTAAAATCGTCACCGCAAACACTCGATATACTTTTCAGGTTTTACTGTTCACCTAATAATGCACGACCTACTGTTAACACAGCAGACGCACTGTAATTAATTGTTCCTCGGCATATCACCGTCTTTCACGCCGTACTTTGCAACGTTTCTCCACCCGCGAACCGGCCACGATACCACAACTCGCACGCTCTCTATCGATAGTCGTTCGCTCTCTCTCTGACACAGTACTTCTCCTAGCCTAACCAAAGATTTACAAAGCATATAAAATCAGAACATTCATATTCGTACAATATAAAACACTAGCAAAATGAATGAAGAAACAATGTGACGTATTAACAAATAAAGAACAGTTGAAATACGTACTATGACGAGGTAATGCAAAATAGAAAAAAAATATTACCGACTTTCGGGGAAAGCAATGTCTTTACAGACTTCAAGGAATATTCTCGCTTCAGACACTACATTTTCATGAGCTTCCGGTGGATGGCAGCGCTATATGTATCCTACAAAATGGCGTCTGTAACGGAGCTGTGTTCCAAGTAGAGTTCCTTTCGGTATCGCAAATATTCAGAGGCACTTTGCGAAAGTCACTGGATGAGGTGTGTGATGTCATCGCAACAAGGTCACGCAAACGTGTCCCGTCTCCCGCGTGCTAGTAGGCCGCTCACAGTAATGACTCCTGCAATGTTGCAGCGTGCGGACTCTTCCATTCCAGGTGATCCAAGCATCCCAATCAAACACCTCGCTGCTCAACTTGACGTCATTGTTGGTAGTGCTGACACATTCGTCCAGCCGGCCGCTGTGGCCGTGCGGTTCTAGGCACTTCATTCCGGAACCGCGTGACTGCTACGGTCGCAGGTTCGAATCCTGCCTCGGGCATGGATGTGTGTGATGTCCTTAGGTTAGTTAGGTTTAAGTAGTTCTAAGTTCTAGGGGACTGATGACCTCAGATGTTGAGTCCCATAGTGCTCAGAGCCATTTGAGCCAACATTCGTCCACCAGTGCACTCAAACGGGTGTGCACGCTGGGTTCTTCGCTGCCTAACGGAGGATGTGAAGAACGGTTTGTGCGGCACTGCTTGCGCGTTACAAGGCTGGTAGTTACAACTTTTTGTCGAACATCGTCAGAGCCGATGAAACAAGGGTTCATAGAATCGGATACAAAACGACAGTAGAGTGATGCCACAACACCTCTTCTCCGAAGAAAACGTTCAAAGCCGCTCCCTCAGCCGGCAAAATCACGGCGACAGTGTACTGGAACAGTAAAATGGTTATTCTGTTTGATGTCCTCTCTCAGTGTGCAATGATCAGCTCTGAAGTGTGTCGTGCTACCCTCAGAAAACTGAAGCGTGTTTGCCGTCACAATAATTCAAACGAGCTTCTCATTCTTCATGACAACTCAAGCCTGACAAAAGTCTGCGCATCCGTGAAGAGCTCGCGAAACTTCATTGAACTGCTCATCCTCATCCAATCCATAGCGCGAAACTCGCACCTCCCGACTTCCACCAATTTGGCCCAATGAAGAATGAACTCCGCGGGAAGCAGTACGAGGATAATGGGGAGTTTATATAATGAGATTTTCACTCTGCAGCGGAGTGTGCGCTGATATGAAACTTCCTGGCAGATTAAAACTGTGTGTCCGACCGAGACTCGAACTCGGGACCTTTGTCTTTCGCGGGCAAGTGCTCTACCATCTGAGCTACCGAAGCGCGACTCACGCCCAGTGAGATACTGCCAAAAGTAAATCTGTAAGGACCGGGCGTGAGTAAGGCTTCGGTAGCTCTGATGGTAGAGCACTTGCCCGCGAAAGGCAAAGGTCCCGAGTTCGAGTCTCGGTCGGGCACACAGTTTTAATCTGCCAGGAAGTTTGATAATGGGGAGGTTATTCATACAGCGAGACGTTGGCTCCGACGTCGACCAGTAGAGTGGAACCAAGCAGGTATACTGGTCCTCCTAGTAGGGTGACGTAAGGCCGTCGCATTGAACGAATATTATATTGAAACAGATTTGTTTTTGGAGACGGTCCACCTTGATAAAAAAAACAGTTTTTATTTAGTTTTTATTTCCCACACGTGTTTCGCTGAAGTCCCGACATCATCAGTGAGTTTTTTGCTATCTTCCATAAAAGAGGAAAAATGGTTTTTACCTCTTGCACACAAGTAAATTTGAGATTTTAAGACAAAATTTACATTTGACGTACATGTGCAGACAAATAAATGATTACAATTTCAGAAAAACTGTATGATTTATTCAAGAGAAAGAACTTCATAAATTGAGCAAGTCAATAACTCGTTGATCCAGCAGCGGCTCTTATTCAGTGAGTTATACGGCTTGGAATTGATTTCCAGAATCATTGGATCTCCTCAGGGATATCGTGCCGAATTCTATCCAGTTGGGGCGTTAGATCGTCAAAATCCTGTGCTGGCTCGAGGACCCTTCCCATAATACTCCATACATTCCCAACTGAGGAGTGATCTGGCGACCTTGCTGGCTAAGGTAGGGTTTGTCAAACAAGAAGACAAGCAGTAGAATCTTTGACTGAGGGCGGGCGCCCATTATCTTGATGGCGTGTAAACCCAGAATGGCTTGCCATGAAGGGCAACAAAATGGGGTGTAGAAAATCGTCGACGTAAAGCCTCTTTAAGACCGCCGCAGATGTCAACCAAAGGGGTCCTGTTAAGAAAAGGAATGCCACTCCAGACCATCACTCCTGATAGTCAGGCGAGATGTTGGATGACAGTCAGGTTGACATCTCACTGATGTCCGGGGAGTCTTCAGATACGTCTTCGCGGCGTCGGGGCTGGAATCTCATTGACTGTAGTAGAATTGCTTCGAACTGAGCCCCGATCACCAGCGAAGACGTGTCTGCTGACCCCCTGGGCAGTAGTGTGATATCAACCTGACGGTTACCCGCCGTGCCGCCCGACAACTGAGACTGATGGGCTAGGATCCCATTTCTTTTAATGACAGGACGCCTTTGGTTGTCCTACGCGTCACCCTTAAAGCACACTGTACGTCGACGATATTCTGTGCCCCGTTTTTTTATACTTCATGGTAAGTTATCCGGGCTCGCCTTCCACCAAGATAAAGCCCGCTCGCTCATGGCGAGAGTTTTTACTGTTTGTCTTCGTGCTTGCGGAGCCCTAACCTTGAACAGCAAGGTGGCCAGATCTCTCTCCAGCAGTTTGGAGCATTATGGCCAGGGTCCTGCAGTTATCTGTGAATTTTGATGACCTAACTCGCCAGCTAGACAGAATTTGGCACGATATCCCTCAGGGGGACATCTAACAACTCTGCCAGTCAATTCCAAACCGAATAACTACTTGCATAAGGGACAGGGATGGACCAAAGTTTTATTGACTTACTCTGGACCAGATCAACCAATTTTTCTGAAATTGTAAATATTTGTTTATTTGTGAAGGACTACAAATATCTGCCTCGTGATGACTGGGTGTTGTGTGATGTCCTTAGGTTAGTTAGGTTTAAGTAGTTCTAAGTTCTAGGGGATTTATGACCATAGATGTTGAGTCCCATAGTGCTCAGAGCCATTTGAACCATTTGACTACAAATATCATTCGGATGCACTGTACTAACTGTGTAATTACCCATCAGAATAGCTTAACATTGTGTGAGAGTTAATTTCAGTCATAAGGCACGTCATAATTCTGACGTAGGGCTTGTCTCTCGCCATGGGAGTGACGTTACAAAGCCACTATAATAAAATCCTCAACCTCAGCTGCACTTTTGTTGACGGTATCGACGGCTGTAGCTAACAAACACTTTGACAGATACAAATATGCATACGTTTCCAAGAGGAAGCTGTACTGCTTTTTCTCAGGGTAACGATGGCAACACTGACACAGCAAGATATTTCAGTACATCGATCTCATGTTGTTGTTTATGTACAGAACAATGAAGTAACATTATTCACAGATTTTGTTCGTTATTCATAAAATTAGAAAAACAAAAAACGCCTCAATCAGCAAATGAAACGGTGAACCTGAAACTTTAGACAGCAAATGACTACAAAGTAAGTATGTTCAGGAATGATGTGGATTTGAAAAGCTACTATATTAATGGGGACTCAAATATATGTCATTTTAAGTTAGCTCTAGGTAGACCTCAACATTACTGAGCGAAACTGTCGGACGTAAAAGTAGCTCCCATAATGATGGCGGTCTAGGTAACTGTGTGTAGTGGCCACCTGTACGTGTTCAATATTTGGCGCTTGGGATAAACATTATGAGCCCGCATCTCGTGGTCGTGCGGTAGCGTTCTCGCTTCCCACGCCCGCGTTCCCGGGTTCGATTCCCGGCGGGGTCAGGGATTTTCTCTGCTTCGTGATGGCTGGGTGTTGTGTGATGTCCTTAGGTTAGTTAGGTTTAAGTAGTTCTAAGTTCTAGGGGACTGATGACCATAGATGTTAAGTCCCATAGTGCTCAGAGCCATTTTTTTGATAAACATTATGATTCAATCCCTACTGGCTGCTTCTGATTCCCGTAAGTAACAAACAGGAACAATAACAAGAAAACAGGCACCATTTGAGCTGCGAAATGCGTGAATTTGCGTCAAACACAACATGCCCGTTTCTTGTTATTGTCTGGAAACAAATTGAGAAGGGAAGCTTACGGCTATTAATGATTTAGCTTTATCTGAACATGTTATTAAAACCTACTACTCATTGTATCGCTGTGTTTGCTTTATAAATATAGCGGCATAACATACAGAATCCGAATATGGTAGTATGACTGGGATATTGGTGGGCTCAAGCAAACAGGCGCGCACCTCTTGAAGAAGAAGATGGAAGAAGCTGTCAGGGCCGACCGCGTTCTGCGAAACAGGACTTGATCGTCTCGTCTCCCAGTGGGGTAAATGTCTTAACGCATGTGGTGATCGCTTTTGAGTGGAACCATTCAATGGTTCCGTTGTGGCGGGTGTTTAGTTTTCATTTGACTGCCCCTTATAATATAAGTGGGCCACCAACATGTGTCAGCGTGTGAATTATTCAACGAAACATAATCGATATGGGCTTTCGGAACCTGAGAACCACTCGTGTACTCTCGATGTTCACTCGTACATACTGAAGTGCCAAAGAAACTGGTACAGGCATGCGCATTCAAATGCAGATATATGTAAACAGGCAGAATACGGCACTGCGTTCGGCAACTCCTATATAAGACAACAAGTGTCACCTGCAGTTGTTAGATCGGTTACTGCTGCTACAAAGACAGGTTATCAAGATTTAAGTGAGTCTTAACGTGGAGTTACAGTTGGCGTGCGAGCGATGGGACACAGTATCTCCGGGGGAGAGATATAGTGGAGATTTTCCCGTACGACCATTTCACGAGTGTAAAACATCAAATCTCCGACACCGCTGCGGCCGGAAAAAGATCATGCAAAAACGGGACCAACTACGACTGAACAGAATCGTTCAACCTGACTGAAATCCAACCCTTCCACAAATGGCTGCAGATTTCAATGCTGGGCTATCAAGAAGTGTCAGCGTGCGAATCATTCAACGAAACATCATCGATATGGGCTTTCGGAACCTAAAGACCATTCGTGTACCCCTGATGACTGCACGACACAAAGTTTTACATCTCTCCTGGGCCCGTCAACGCCGATATTGGACTGTTGAAGACTGGAAACATGTTGCCTGGTCGGACGAATTTCGTTTCAAATCGTATCGAGTGGGTAGATGTGTACGAGTATGGAGATAACCTCATGAATCCATGGACCCAGCATCTCAGCAGGGGCTGCCCAAGCTGGTGGAGGCTCTGTAGTGCTGTGGGGCGTGTGCAGTTGGATTGATGTGGGACCCCTGATACGTCTAGATACGACTTTGATAGGTGACACGTACGTAAGCATACTGTCTCATCACCTGCATCCATTCATGACCGTTGTGTATCCCGACGGACGTGGGCAATTCCAGCAAGACAACACAACACTACACACAACCAGAATTGCTACAGAGTGACTCCAGGAACACTCTTCTGAGTTTAAACACTTCCTCTGGTCACCAAACTCCTCAGGTACGAAATTTATTGAGCATGTCTGGGATATCTTGCAACGTGCTGTTCAGAAGAGATCTCCACCCACTCTTACTCTCACGGATTTATGGACAGCCTTGCAGGATTCATTGTGCCAATTCTCTTAAGCACTACTTCACACATTAGAGTCCATGCCACGTCGTGCTGTGGAACTTCCGCGTGCTCGCGGGGGCCGTACGCGATATTAGGCAGGTGTACCAGTTTCTTTGGCTCTTCAGTGTGTATTTAATATAATCTTCGTTTCTCAAGCGCACAATTCCCCAACCACTGCGGATGATTACTTCATGGGGAGGGCGCGACCGCTACGGTCGCAGGTTCGAATCCTGCCTCGGGCATGGATGTTTGTGATGTCCTTAGGTTAGTTAGGTTTAAGTAGTTCTAAGTTCTAGGGGACTGATGACCTCAGCAGTTAAGTCCCATAGTGCTCAGAGCCATTTGAACCATTTTTATCATGGGGAGGGGAAATGCACTCAATGTTTGTGATGTTTGCGATTCCATTTTATATTTTTGCAGTTAACTGAAAGTAGAGAAGCTAGAGCAATTTTACATACCGCTGGATTTCGGTTACTTATTGTGAATGTGTCAAAACAGTAATTTTTCTTTAGTGCAGACTGTTCCCCAACTTTCTCTCACCAGAACCGAGTGTTTAAAGCAGTTGCTATTCATTACATATAAATAATGGTGCTTAAAATAAGGAAACTTGGTAAGGCTAATCGCGGATGACTGCCGTGGCTTCAAATTTGTTCTCTTGCCGCGCAAACTACGGCTCACTCGTCGCTAATTGGTTTTACATCGTCAACGGTGCGTCTCTGGTCGATGAATATCTGGTAAATTTTGTTCTATCCAACCTTCCCTACCCTGCTTCAGCTTTATTACACGATTGCTTTTCTTGTTTAGGAAAACTGTAACAAGGTTCATGATGATCTGCAGAGGACTTAAAACAGTACTTATGTGCCATTAATACTGGCTTTTGAAAACTAAGCCACTTCATTTCTTTTAAAAAGCTCCTCAACTGACATTTTGATAATGACTATACGCGGTTTGTCAAGGCTGTGTATTAGTCCGTAACTTGTTCCTTATATTTTTATATTTGTTCAGATCCAAGCACTATTGTGAGGACTTATTTCTAAATAATCTTCTATTCGCAGCAATCACATCTCATACTCAAGACGACCTTCAAAGGCTTATGGAGGAACTTGCTTCTGCATACAAGCTCTTCTCCGTGACTATGACTGTAAAAAGACTGTAACTACGAATAAGGATATACAGATGTGCCTGCCATAAAATTAGAGGGCTCCTAGTTCAATGTAGTCGACAAATTCTGTTACCTCGCGAGGTGCCGGGGCTCGCAGTGTATTTAACACTAAATTCTTCTAGTATCTTCTTATGGAAATGATGCTCTAAGTCCCCCTTTTCTAACTCCGACTTTTGCTGTTGCACATGGATTAAGAAGAAACGCGAACCAACTGTAATCCACCCTGCAAGTGGAGTAGAAAAGAGTTTGGCGCCTGCAATAATTTAATTTGACAGAAATTAATTTGATAAAGGAAAATTTCATTAACGTAGTGTGAAATGAAAGGGTTGCTCTACAAATCAGCAGAATGAAAGTCCTGTCCGAAATACACAATTTGATTTATTATGACTAACTCAAAATAATAAACAAAACACATGAAACATCTACAGTATGTCAAATTGGATACTCACATAAATGCTGTAAAGGTGAAGTTGTCCATAAACTAGATTGTGACATTTATGAGCAAGTGGTATGTGGAGCCAATTCCTTGCAACTTAAATCTTAAGAGAAACACCCAGCCAACCCAACATTAATTGCTGTTACAGTTGTGAGAATTCAGACAATGATCACCCAAGACAGAACCACGTTAAAAAAGACGGGAACAGGGACGCTCTGCTGAGCTCTGATTGTCACATAGCAAAATTCCCTAATCTGCCGGTGCAGCGGACATACAGCACCAAGCAGTCTTCTAAACTGCAAGGACACGATCTGGCATACCAGAGGCGATGGCTGGTTGCTTCGACGTCCCGTCATGGTGATGATTATGTCGCGAGTATAGCCTGAAACAAATTATCCTGGTCTGGTTGTTCCAGACTAAAGACTTCCTAGCAACACAAATACGCCTCTGAAGGAGACGAAGAAGGCTTGCTACACAATCACAGACGGTACAGTGATTGATTTTAACAAGCGAAGTCACACAGTAACTCCGATACAGTCAACTTTAGCCAAAACTGCTGAAGACGGACAACATAGGCCGCTTGTATGCAGAACGCTCAATTGCCAGCTGTACTCGGAAAGTTACGTTGAAGTACCAACTTCGTCAAACAGTTACAATTAAATGAAAGTATATAAGACAGCCAACGGAAGGCAGGCTGTCCAGAGCAGCGAGAGCTCAGTCTGGTAACCTACTCCGACCGAAATGCGAAAGCCGACTACCCTCAAGAGCACCCTTACAAGCCGAACACAGAACATTCCCGCCTCCACGACAGTGGCTGTGGTTAAACGTTCCAATCAGCAACTCGAAAACCGGCGGAAAATTCCACTCTGTTACCGAAGCACTACTATTCCAGCAATGGAGATACTTGGCGCCAATTTCTGCGCCGATTTTGCTACGTCAAGGAGCTATCCCCTGAGCAAGCCAATCAAAGTCATGATTTTGAAGAAAACGCGGGAATTTGTCCACCTAGACTGCCTGGGAACACAAGTCATCCCCACGCCTCGCTGGTAGCCCGTCAGAAAGTGTTTTCACTAAGTTTCTGCGAAGTAACGGAATCTCTAGCCCTAGCCGCTCCTTCAGGCCCCTGTGGGCGTGTCGCCCCCGCTCTTATGGCAATGTCGGCGCCTGGACAGCATCCACTCGACTCCCTCACACCCGTCGGCATAATCCTTTCAAGATCAGCAGAACCCGCCTGTCACCGGACCACCCGGGTGACGTGAGACGCTGCGTGACAAGTCCGCTTGTGAAGCAATAGCAACTTTTCTCCTCATGCAATTGGAGAGGAAAATATTCGTATCTTCTGAGTTCTCAATACTATTCTTATAATGACAATACTCTGCCATACTTCCCCAAATCGAATTACTCAGAGTAAGATGTAAATATGAGAGGAGGCAAGTCACTGTGTGCATCTTAAAGACATGCGACCTCTCAACCTCCGTTCGCTGGTGTCAGAAAAAAAAAAAACTTTGCGTTCTGCCTTACGGCAGGTCTTGTCATGGGGGAGCCTCGTCAGAGAGGTCCACTGCATGAGCGTCTTGGGAAGTGATTCCAGTGGTGGTTTCCTGTTACCTTCCACTGATGATAATGAGGACAACACCCAGTTCTCGAGCAGAGAAAATCTCCGACCCAGCTGGGAATCGAACCCAGGCCCCTTGGCGTGACAAGCCGCCGCGTTGACCACTCAGCTATAATTTTTTTTTTATTTTGTTTGGTACTGTTCGTTGCGTTTGGCCCGGGCAGACGTCAGATGAAATCCTTTCAAGTTGATCGTTGATCCGTTTACTCAGGATTTTTTTATTTTTTGTTTTATTTTATCTTATTTTTTAAATTACAGAGGGCAAGCAGCCCCTGACCGAACACGCTGAGCTACCGTGCGGCAGCTATCGGGGCGGACTGGTGTCAGAAGATCCTGCTGTAGACGGCAAAGTGAAAAGAAGAATTGGCAGAGAGGCGAACACTTTCGGGAAGCTCTGCACAAGAGTATGGGACAACGAACACCGTACGGTGAACATTAAAAAGCTTGTCTACCAAACATGCATGTTGAGCACCCTTCTGTGAGGTGCTGACACTTGGACATCAAACGTCAAACAAGAACGCAAGGTCAACGCCTTCCATCTGCGTTGCTTACGAATCATTCTTGGTATAACAAGGAGGGACCACGTGACAAATATGATGCACCTGAATGCTGCGAAGCTACCGAGTATGATAATCACTCTCAAGGAAGATGGTCCGCTGTAGCTGGGGACTTTACATTGTATGAACTACTCCCGTCTTCTCCGAAGCACACTACTTAGTGAGATAGGACATGCCAAAACACCCGATGAAAGACCCGCTTTGCACTTCAAAAACTGTGTCAAGCGCGATGTTGTTGTTGTTGTGGTCTTCAGTCCTGAGACTGGTTTGATGCAGCTCTCCATGCTACTCTATCCTGTGCAAGCTTTTTCATCTCCCAGTACCTACTGCAACATACATCCTTCTGAATCTGCTTAGTGTATTCATCTCTTGGTCTCCCTCTACGATTTTTACCCTCCACGCTGCCCTCCAATACTAAATTGGTAATCCCTTGATGCCTCAGAACATGTCCTACCAACCGATCCCTTCTTCTGGTCAAGTTGTGCCACAAACTTCTCTTCTCCCCAATCCTATTCAATACTTCCTCATTAGGTATGTAATCTACCCATCTAATCTTCAGCATTCTTCTGTAGCACCACATTTCGAAAGCTTCTATTCTCTTCTTGTCCAAACTAGTTATCGTCCATGTTTCACTTCCATACATGGCTACACTCCATACGAATACTTTCAGAAATGACTTCCTGACACTTAAATCAATACTGGATGTTAACAAATTTCTCTTCTTCAGAAACGCTTTCCTTGCCATTGCCAGCCTACATTTTATATCCTCTCTACTTCGACCATCATCAGTTATTTTGCTCCCCAAATAGCAAAACTCCTTTACTACTTTAAGTGCCTCATTTCCTAATCTAATTCCCTCAGCATCACCCGACTTAATTAGACTACATTCCATTATCCTTGTTTTGCTTTTGTTGATGTTCACCTTATATCCTCCTTTCAAGACACTGTCCATTCCATTCAACTGCTCTTCCAAGTCCTTTGCTGTCTCTGACAGAATTACAATGTCATCGGCGAACCTCAAAGTTTTCATTTCTTCTTCATGAATTTTAATACCTACTCCGAATTTTTCTTTTGTTTCCTTTACTGCTTGCTCAATATACAGATTGAACAACATCGGGGAGAGGCTACAACCCTGTCTTACTCCCTTCCCAACCACTGCTTCCCTTTCATGTCCCTCGACTCTTATAACTGCCATCTGGTTTCTGTACAAATTGTAAATAGCTTTTCGCTCCCTGTATTTTACCCCTGCCACCTTTAGAATGTGAAAGAGAGTATTCCAGTCAACATTGTCAAAAGCTTTCTCTAAGTCTACAAATGCTAGAAACGTAGGTTTGCCTTTCCTTAATCTTTCTTCTAAGATAAGTCGTAAGGTCAGTATTGCCTCACGTGTTCCAGTGTTTCTACGGAATCCAAACTGATCTTCCCCGAGGTTGGCTTCTACTAGTTTTTCCATTCGTCTGTAAAGAATTCGTGTTAGTATTTTGCAGCTGTGACTTATTAAGCTGATAGTTCGGTAATTTTCACATCTGTCAACACCTGCTTTCTTTGGGATTGGAATTATTATATTCTTCTTGAAGTCTGAGGGTATTTCGCCTGTTTCATACATCTTGCTCACCAGATGGTAGAGTTTTGTCAGGACTGGCTCTCCCACGGCCGTCAGTAGTTCCAATGGAATATTGTCTACTCCGGGGGCCTTGTTTCGACTCAGGTCTTTCAGTGCTCTGTCAAACTCTTCACGCAGTATCATATCTCCCATTTCATCTTCATCTACATCCTCTTCCATTTCCATAATATTGTCCTCAAGTACATCGCCCTTGTATAGACCCTCTATATACTCCTTCCACCTTTCTGCTTTCCCTTCTTTGCTTAGAACTGGGTTTCCATCTGAGCTCTTGATATTCATACAAGTTGTTCTCTTATCTCCAAAGGTCTCTTTGATTTTCCTGTAGGCGGTATCTATCTTACCCCTAGTGAGATAGGTCTCTACATCCTTACATTTGTCCTCTAGCCATCCCTGCTTAGCCATTTTGCACTTCCTGTCGATCTCATTTTTGAGACGTTTGTATTCCTTTTTGCCTGTTTCACTTACTGCATTTTTGTATTTTCTCCTTTCATCAATTAAATTCAATATTTCTTCTGTTACCCAAGGATTTCTACTAGCCCTCATCTTTTTACCTACTTGATCCTCTGCTGCCTTCACTACTTCATCCCTCAAAGCTACCCATTCTTCTTCTACTGTATTTATTTCTCCCATTCCTGTCAATTGCTCCCTTATGCTCTCCCTGAATCTCTGTACAACCTCTGGTTCTTTTAGTTTATCCAGGTCCCATCTCCTTAAATTCCCACCTTTTTGCAGTTTCTTCAGTTTTAATCTACAGGTCATAACCAATAGATTGTGGTCAGAGTCCACATCTGCCCCTGGAAATGTCTTACAATTTAAAACCTGGTTCCTAAATCTCTGTCTTACCATTATATAATCTATCTGAAACCTTTTAGTATCTCCAGGGTTCTTCCATGTATACAACCTTCTTTCATGATTCTTAAACCAAGTGTTAGTTATGATTATGTTGTGCTCTGTGCAAAATTCGACCAGGCGGCTTCCTCTTTCATTTCTGTCCCCCAATCCGTATTCACCTACTATGTTTCCTTCTCTCCCTTTTCCTACACTCGAATTCCAGTCACCCATGACTATTAAATTTTCGTCTCCCTTCACAATCTGAATAATTTCTTTTATTTCATCATACATTTCTTCAATTTCTTCATCATCTGCAGAGCTAGTTGGCATATAAACTTGTACTACTGTAGTAGGCGTGGGCTTCGTATCTATCTTGACCGCAATAATGCGTTCACTAGCGATATGAATGCAATTAATTGTGACTGCAGCAAGTGGAAGGAGATCGACAAAGATTACAACACATTGAGGAAACACTTCAAGGACGGCAGAACGTATTACGACGGCGCCATTCTCGGCAATTCATCTACATCTACATCATATTCCGCAAGTCACCTAATGGTGTGTGGCGGAGGGTACTTTCGGTAGCATGATCTGATTCCTCCAACTCTGTTCCACTCGCGAATAGTGCGTAGGGAGAATGGTTGTCGGTAAGACACTGTATTGGCTCTAATTTCTCCAATTTTCTCCTCGTGGTCAATACGCGAGATGAACGTGGGGAGAATTAAAATGTTGTCCGACTCCTTCTAAAAAGTGCAGTACCGAAATTTCAATACTAAATCTCTCCGTGATGCACAACGCCTCTCGTGTAACGTCTGCCAGTGGAGTTTGTTTAGCATCTCCGTAACTCTCTCTCGCCTGCTAAACGATCCCGTGACGAAACGCGCCGCTCTTCGTTGGATCTTCTCTATCTCCTCTATCACTCCTACCTGATAGGGACCCTAGAGAGATGAAAAAGACTCAAGAATCGGGCGAACAAGCGCCTTATAAGCAACTTCTTTAGTGGATGAGTTACATTTACTTAAGATTCTTCCGATGAATCTGAGTCTTGTATCTTATTTTCCCACAATCTATGTGGCCGGCCGGAGTGGCCGAGCGGTTCTAGGCACTACAATCTGGAACCGCGTGACCGCTACGGTCGCAAGTTCAAATCCTGCCTCGGGCATGGATGTGTGTGCTGTCCTCAGGTTAGTTAGGTTTAAGTAGTTCTAAGTTCTAGGGGACTGATGACCATAGATGTTAAGTCCCATAGTGCTCAGAGCCATTTGAACCATTTTTGAACCTCTTAAGGTCGCTCTGGATAATTACGCCTAGATATTTTACGGGAGACGCTGCCCCCAGCACTTTGTCATCAATAGTGTAGCTGTACAACTAGCGAAACAAGCGTTTAGAAAACCGCCTCTGACGAACTCCTCTATTTGGTGTAGTGTACACTTGCCCCACTTGTGGCTGCCAAATGGACTCTCACATTGGACCCCTGAGTTGCCAAAGAAAGTGCCTAAATAACCCTACTTGAATATTCCGTTAGGAAGTATAGGCCATTATTGATACACTGTTCTTTTCCTCTCGTAAAGACAAAAATCGTGGGCACTGCTATGATCAAATTCAGGTCATTCAAGCCTACAGTTCGGCTACGGACACAGATTGCACACACTTTCATATATCTTGCTTCATATGCAAGGCGTTTCTTGTATCATTAAAAACGAAGGTACATTAGTGAAACACCTTCTCTTGCCTGTTAAATTTTATAAAAAACTATTATTTATTTTGTAAACAGGTTTTGTGAGTGCCTGTAAGTTAATGTAGAACTCCTGAGAAGTTGACACTAAAGGCATAAGAGTAGGTGGGACTTGTTCGTACAATCTCTGTGTTCCCTATCTTCTGTATTAACAAAATCAGTTGAACAAGAAAATGTACGCCATAATTTTAACTGTAACTCGCGCAGCGACATCTCTGGTAATGGTCTTAAACCTGTAATCAATGCGCTTTCGCACATTGTATAAATACACAGTGTGAGAGTTGAATGTTTTGCTTTGTCTGTTTATTTGCAGCCAATTTAAACGCAGAAAAAATGCGCAACATTTATCAAAAATGCCTCCTGAGGCCCGTTAAGAAGCTTTCGAGAGAGGCAGACTGGGTCCTTCAAGAGAATAACGATCCGAACTATCGCAGCCGTCTTTGTACAGCGTGGATACAAGACGATGAGGTGAACACGATGGGTTAGCCTGCAGTGTCTCCGTATGCAAATCATATCGAAAATGTTTGGTCGTATATTAAGATGAAGCCAATATATAGTTTGAAGCAGCTATCTAAAATCAGGACGATATGGAGGTCGTTACCGAGGGAACATGCAGAACATTTCGTGGAAAGTATGCCAAAAATGTGCCTAGTTTTAATCGATAATGGCGGTGACAGGATTAACTATTAGGTAATTATGCAATTAGTAATAACATGTATTTTCGTGTAACATACATTTTTAATAGTGTTTTTTAAATGCGTGCACTTTCTCGCGGAACTGCCTGTAGATCGCTTCAGCCACCGCTAGGCTTGTGTGTAGGGCTTCAGTTGGCTTCGTTTGCTTCTGTCTGCTCAATACTGCTCTTCTCCAGCAAGCACTACGCACTTCGAGCTCATGAGAACCTGCTGTTTGTTCTGCGTCATTCTTACTTGGATAAGGGTTCTTCAAAGATGAGACCTGTTGTCTTCGTTTCTGTTTGATGATGCTGTATCCTCTAGGTGCTTCTAGAACGAGCTTTTCTTTTTCCCGAAGCTGCCATCATTGCACAACATCCAAGGCGTCTCGGAAATGTTGTGACAAATTTCTAGCAGTTGTAGAGCGTGTGTTGAACAACAAATCGATGATCGGAACCCTTGCCCATAAACGTCATCCAAAGACGCTACAGAGCGTCGAAGTTGTAGCTGTAGTCGCCTGTCGCAAGGCTTCCCCTTCGACAGTAAATGTTACTTTGTACACTGACTGATTGTGTTTGTTATTCAGTGATCGGTACTGATTACCACGGCCGCCAGTGGAGAAGATAGAGATAGGTGCTGCGTGGAAAGACCTTGTCTCCTACGAATGCTGTGTACTGTTGCCTCAGTGGATGACAGTTTCAGACATGGATTTCCATGTGCACTTTATTTTTTTCCTGTAACCCTTTTAAATCTCTCTTGTTTATTCTGATGCAGGAGAAAAATGAACCGTAGATGGAAACCCATGTCCGAAACCGTCATCCACCGAGGCAACAGAGCATCGTATTCATAGGAAAAAATGCCTTTATATGCAGCAGCTAGCTCCTTCTTTCCCACTGGCGGTCGTGGTAAGCAGTCGTGATTACCGAATAACAAACAACATTGCGAGACTTTCCACCAAGAGTCCGTCAGAGTATAAAGTCACATTTGCTGCTTAAGGGGTGACCTAGTGGCTCGAGCCAGTGTCTATAACTTCGATACTCTATAGCATCGTTGGATGACGTTTCCCATTCCGAGAACATACCCTTGACTTGTTCCTCAAGACACCCTCTACAACCGCTCGAAGTTTGTCGCAACTTTTTTGGGACATCCTGTACACTCACATCTACACCTACATCTACGTGATTACTCTGCTATTCACAATAAAGTGCCTGGCAGAGGGTTTTCAATGATACACATTCAAGCTGCCTCTCTACCGATCCACTCTCGAACGGTACGCGGGAAAAACGAGCACTTAAATTTTTCTGTGCGAGCCCTGATTTCTCGTATTTTATCGTGATGATCATTCCTCCCTATGTAGGTGGGTGCCAACAGAATGTTTTCGCAATCGGAGGACAAAACTGGTGATTGAAATTTCGTGAGAAGATCCCGTCGCAACGAAAAACGCCTTTGTTTTAATGATTGCCACTCCAATTCACGTATCATGTCTGTCACACTATCTCCCCTATTTCGCGATAATAGAAAATGAGCTGACCTTTTTTATACTTTTTCGATGTCATCCGTCAGTCCCACCTGATGCGGATCCCACACCGCACAGCAATACTCCAGAATAGGGTGGACAAGCGTGGTGTAAGCAGTCTCTTTAGTAGACCTATTGCGCCTTCTAAGTGTTCTGCCAATGAATCGCAGTCTTTGGTTTGCTCTACCCACAATATTATCTGTGTGATCGTTCCAATTTAGGTTATTTGTAATTGTAGTCCCTAAGTATTTAGTTGAATTTACAGCCTTCAGATTTGTGTGATTTATCGCGTAATCGAAATTTAGCTCATTTCTTTTAGTACTCATGTAAATAACGTCACACTATTCCTTATTCAGGGTCAATTGCCATCTAAATCAATTTGCAAATCGGTTTCATCATCTGATGACTTTACAAGACGGTAAATGACAGCATCATCTGCAAAC
The DNA here is from genome assembly GCF_023864345.2 of Schistocerca serialis cubense. Classification (NCBI taxonomy): domain Eukaryota; kingdom Metazoa; phylum Arthropoda; class Insecta; order Orthoptera; family Acrididae; genus Schistocerca; species Schistocerca serialis. The sequence continues at coordinate 184,012,339 of NC_064646.1, read as the reverse complement.
TATCTAAGACAGCTACTCAGATTGTATCCTATGTCGTTGATATAGATCAGGAACGAGTCAAATCATTATTGTCCACTTGATAGCGTGTTGGCCCATCTTTGGAAAGCAGCACAGCAGCAGTTCTGCGTGACATGAATTCGAAAAGTCCGTGATAGGTTTACGAGGCGCCAGTTATCAACATGCGGGACACTCAATGCCTTTGGTTGCCAAAACATTAACGTGAACACTGCCATGCTCCTCAAACCACTGTAGTAGGATTCTGGCCTTGTGACGCTGACAGCCGTTCTGCTTCAAAACGCCATCGCTGTCGGGGATGAGATGAAGCATGAAGGAATGCAGTAATGTTCGCGAAGACCACGGCTCTCACGTTGTCTTCGATAGCTTCCACGGGTCCCATAGGCACTCAGACGGATGTCACCCATAGCATAATACTGCCACCACCTGCCTGCGTCCGTGGCGCGTTGGTTGTTTCGAGCAGTGAATCGTGCTTAGGTAGCTCAGTCGGTAGAGCACTTGCCCGCGATAGGCAAACATCCGGAGTACGAGTCGCGGTCCGGCACGCAGTTTTAATCTGCCAGGAAGTTCCATTACAGGTGTTTCTTCGCCCATACATTTTGCACTACACAATTCTATGGAGTTACAACCCAATGTCATTGATGTTAAGTTCCATTTCACATCTTTCTAAACCTAACCTTATTACACACCACGGCGCTGGGGCGTTACAACCTGACAGTATTGATCTAGGTTATATTTCACATGTTCTTTCACTCAAACTTATCACACAGCGTAGAGCTGGAGACTTATAACCGGAAACCATTGGTCCAGGACCAATTGAACGTGTTCCTCGACCTATACCTATCAAACAACTCGTTGCTGGGAGTTAGAACACATTGTAGTTGATCTATGTTCCATTCCACCTGCTGCATAGTCCATCCTTATTACACACTACAGTGCTGCTGAGTTAGAACCTGATGCCATTGGTCCAGGTCCCATTCCTGGTGGTCCTTCACCCACATGCTTCGCACAACACGCTCCTGTGAAGTTAGAAGCTGGCTCATTGGTCTAGGTTCCATTCCATTGCTCCGCTGCCCATCCTTATCGCACATCATGCTGCTGTGGAGCTATAACTCAACGCCATTGATCAAGTTCCCATTGGACATGCTCCTTGGGCCCCATCAGCTCAAACAACGATTCTGGGTAAGTAAGAGCTAACATCACTGATCCAGGTTCCAGTCCAGGTCTTCTGTCGCTCCCCCATATTGCACCAGACGGTGCTGTGGAGCTATAATCCGATACTGCTGATCCAGCGTCCATTCTAGGATTTCATTCTTCCATACATAACGCGCCAGACATCAATGACTAGGGTTCTGTTCCACACACACCTTCACCCACCCTTACTGCGCAGCGCGGTGCTGCGGAGTTAGAACTTTACGCCATTGATCCAGGCTGCATTTCAGGTGTTCCTTGACCCACTCTTGTCGTGCACCACTGTCTTGGAGAGTTAGATCTCGCCCCCATTGAACTATATTCCATTCCTGGTGATCATACACCCATACATTTGGCGTAAGACGGTGCTGGGGACTTAGAATCTGACGTAAATGGTCTAGGTTCCATTCCATACGCTCATTAGCCCACCTCATCACACACCATAGCACTGAAGAGTTGGAACCTGATGCCACTGATCCAGTTTCAGTCACACGTTTTCCTTCCCCCCCCCCCCCCCCTCCTCCCCCCATTGTGCATTGTGTTACACGAGGGTGCTGGAGATTTAGAACCGAACGTCATTGACCTAGGCTCCATACATGGTGTTCCTTCGCCAGCACTTATCGTGCAAGAAGGTTTTTGAGAGATAGAAACCGACGCCGTTGTTCGAGGTTCTATTTTATATCTTCTGTAGCCCATCCTTATCGCACACCACAGAGCTGTGGAGTTTTTACAGTTGCTGGAAACGGCTAGAGGCCAAAGCGATCGTATGTAAAGAGTTGATTACTGTATGGGTCTGCAAGGCCTACCGAATTGCTTCAAAAAGCAGCCTGTTGTTTTTCGTTTTCCTGGAGGTACCTATGGCCCACAATTTTTAGGTAGCTGCCGTTGACCACCACAATGGCAGATGGTCATCATTTTGTCTCTCACAATAACGGTTCAAAGTTCGATTGTTGCTACTGTGGCGGCCGTCAATTCGGTAGGCAATATCCCATGCTGACGTCCCTTCTTGTCGTAAAGTAACAGCGAGTTCAGAGACTAAGCTTGAAATGACTCTTCGAAGCACGATCATAGACTTTACAATGTACACAAGTCGCTGTGTCCCGTTCACCATTGAAGACACAACGCAATCCACTTTACTGCACTGAGAATTCGGGTTTACTCTGTGGTGAAACTGCTCCATTTCAGATGTATCAAAATTTGATAAAGAATATAGTTTCTGAATCGATCGCCTACCGTTCGGTCCCCACCACTTCTTCTGAGCTTTAATAGTTTTTGTCTGTATATCGTTGATTGTAAGAAGGTTGGTAGGTTGTCCTCATTTGAATTAGGTGAGAAAGGAAAATAGTTTTCTAAAAGCACTACCAGAAGTTCTCATAATCTTCAGTTGTTGATTTCTTCCATTGCCCACACACCCACCGATGACGCTTAATAGGGCGCTCAACCAAAATCGACGAAACCCTGGTTCCTGCACTGTCAGTTACACTTGAAATTAAAAGTTTATCACATTAATATAAACATTATGGATACTTGTAGGTAATAAGCATAAGTAGCTTTCATCGACATACAGTTTGTAATTTATTCTGTTCTTTGAAGCAACAGAATGCTATTTTGTAAGTGCGTCTTGGTGAAGTATTTTGAAACGAAGGTTATGGTACCTTTCAAACCTTTAGGACGCCTCGAAATTTAAAGATCTATTTATAGACATGTAGCCAACTAATTAAAATTCCCACAGTAACGACAACTGAAAAAAAATTTCTTCGTATGCCTGTCATGTTGCATGCATAATTTAGTGATTATTATTATTTTCACAGCCACTTCAACAGGGTTTATTTTAAGCAGAGAAGTACAATGATATGCCAACGGCCATGCCGTGATGCAATGCCGATTCCAGTCAGATCAAGAAGAAGCGTTGTCCGGCTTGGCTAGCACTTAAATCCGGGTCCGCCGAGCGCTATTGGCAAGCGGCATGCAGTCAGCCCTTGTGACGCCACCGGAAGAGCTTCTTGATCGATAAGTAAACAAAAACTGACAACGGATTGGAGAGTAGTGTGCTGCACGCATGTGCCTCCATATCCGCATCCAGTGACAATCATCGGCTGAGGATAGCACGGTACAGTCTTCAGCGCTAGCCAGATCTGGGCGATGTGCATTTAACAATAAAAGAAAACATTTTGCATTCTTGTCTCAAAAAATGTTAATATAATGAAATCTTAAATTGATTGTATGAAAGACCATAGATCGAGCAGTCGACAAAATTCTCGGTGATCCTGTGCAACTTATCACAGCTTCTGTCATAGCTGCAGGCGGTGGTACGGAGCCATGTCCTGTATTCAAAAGAGTAATTCTCTTGACGTCCCGTGTTTTCTGTCACTAGCAGGGAAAATTCTAAGAGCTCTCAAACAAATCACAACACTAGCGCGAACGAGAAATGACCAATGAAATTTGTTGCATGCGGCCACCGAGTCTCATTGACCGAAAGCCGTGAATGTTAAATAGTTTGGTGGAGCGGTATGGAGCTCACGAAATGGAGTCAGCAAGCAGCTCTCGTGGGGTTGGTATGGCAGATCGTGGGCCTGAGTGGCGGAGTTTGTGGTTTTCATTTTGGAAATCTTGTGTTAGCGATCCTCTCTGATCTACCTGACTATTTTTCTGGCGCAGAAAGCCTACAACGTGTTATAAAAAGCATTCCCACGCATGGCCGTTGAACTAAGGTACTTTCCTGCTCTCCGTGAATATTGCGGATAAGTAAGCATGGACTTCGTTAGAACAGAGATACCTCAGAGCAGAACACGGACTTATTAGATAACTGGAGTTGGTGCTGGATAAATGAAAATGTCGTGTGATTAGGGCCTCCCGTCGTGTAGAACGTTCGCCGGGTGCAAGTCTTTCGATTTGACGCCACTTCGGCGACTTGCGCGTCGATGGTGATAAAATTAGGATGAATATGACAGCACAACACCCAGTCCCTGAGCGGAGAAAATCTCTGACCCAGCCGGGAGTCGAACCCGGGCCTTTAGGATTGACTTTCTGTCGCGCTGACCACTGAGCTACCGTGGGCAGACGGTACTGAATAGAAGTGACGGTCATTGCTAGCTTTAATTCATCCCAATGAATTTCCTTTGTTTCCGAGCAAATTCGACCGTCCTGTGTTGAGTGACCTCCTCCCTTTTTACTTTTCACTATTTTCCTGTTTTGTTATTATGTTAATTATCAAGAGCAACTGCTAACAGCAAATTGAAGGTGACGTACCGAACTTTTAGCACCGGACAAGTTTCACTCCAGTGGTCGCACCTCGGAATCTTCCCTGAAAGAAGTTAGATAGATACAAGGCTTTTCTTTATTAAAGGTTCAGCCTCTCTCGCGGTTCAAAGTAAAGCTGGTGACCTTTATTGATATGAAGATGGATCAAAAGGTAATGCCTCCTGTGTCATAACAGTTTAATAGTGAACACATAAGAGAGGAATTCTGAACTGTTCTCCTACGCAACAGTAACGTTCAATGTAGTCACCACGCATTTGCACATTGGCTTAGTACCACACTTACGCTTATTATCAAAATTACGGTGGTGAGTAGTATCAGTCCAAATTTGTGACTGGATTGACGATTTATTTAGCGGGAAGGACGCAGAAAGTCATCTTGGATGAAAAATCACCGACAGATGTAGACGTAACTTCTAGTGGGAAGGGTATTCAGTCCATTGGTGTTGACGTTGTACATTAATGGCTTTGATGACCATGACATCAATGTTAATAATTACTTCCAACTTTGCGAAGATGATGCAGTTATATACAGTGAAGTAAAATCTGAAAGAAGCTGTACAAATATTCAGTCATAACATGATAAGATTTCAAATTGGTGCAAAGGTTGACAACTTGTTTTAAATTTTCAGAAATGTCAAACTGCACAGTTCACAAAAAACGTAGTATCCTGTGAGAATAGTGTCAACGAGACAGCTGTAATCGGTAGACTTATACAAATCCTTGGATGTAATACACTGTAGGGACATGAAATGGAACGATCACATAGGGTCAGTTTTGGATAAAGCACGCAGCTATCTTCGGTTTATTGATAGTATACTAGAGAAATACAGTATCTCCAAATCATTCGTGTAAGTCATCCTAGAATATTACTGAAGTGTGTGGGACCTGTACCAATTACGACTAACGGGGGATATTTAACAAGTACAGAGAAGGGCAGTACGAATTGTCGCTGGCTTATTCGACTCGCCGGAGAGTAGCAAAGAGATGTCGGCCTTAATTTATCAGTCTAATGTATACCAAAAACTTCTACATATCGCTCCCATAGGTATGGTGACGACAGGATTAGATTAATTACAGCACACACGGAGGCATTCTTCCCGCACTTTGTATGTGAATGGAACGAGCAACCAAACAACATAACAACTACAGTGGAAAGTCATACTCTACTCTGCACCTTCAAAGTGGTTCGCAGAGTATAGGTATAGATGTAGATGCGCACATTTGCGCCATCGTTGAACCAAGGAATCAAAACCAGTTTGTAACAATTAAGGGTTTCCCCCCTTGGCCCACTATTTAAAGCTATTTTAAACTCATCCATGAAGGAAGTGTGTAGGGACGCTCTAATGGACATCAGCAATGTGCGACGCCGGGTGAAGACGTTTCGTAACACTAATCGAGGATGAGCTGACGAAATGATTCGAGGAGACAGCCGCGTTAGAAATCGCAAATAACAGCTAGACCAGGATTTTTAAAATAATGGACCAAGAAGCAAAACCAAGAATGTTTCCAAGCTGGTTTTGATGTCTGTGTTCAACGATGGCGCAAATGTGTACGAGTGCATCGTGACTCTGTTAAACGGTTGTGTTGTGTAGAGCACAGTTAAAGCCATAATCTGCGCTAATTCCGCTGCTTTATACACATTATTAATTTCTATATGAGACAGGAAAAATTACTATTTGATCCACCTTCTTATTTACTTGGTAAGTTATCAGTGAAGACAATGAAACTGGGTGCACCAATAAGGCGGCTGTATATTGGAATACCGACGGTGAAAATGTATGCTTTGCTCAGACTGCAACCCGGATTTCCCGCTTAACCACCTTTTTTTTTTTTAGGACTTAGAACTACTTAAACTTAACAAACTTTTTTTTTTATATATGTAGGAAGGTAGGAGAAAGGAGAAACAGAAACCTTTATTATTCACAAAATAAACATAGTACGTCCTGACACATGATAACTGTCCTGGAAGGAACCTCGCTGCCGTCCTACCATGCAGCATGAAATAACGACAAAATCAAAATGGGGCCACCTCCGGCACCCTAAAGAAAAGTATTTATGGATGTTGTTGTTGTTGTGGTCTTCAGTCCTGAGACTGGTTTGATGCAGCTCTCCATGCTACTCTATCCTGTGCAAGCTTTTTCATCTCCCAGTACCTACTGCAACCTACATCCTTCTGAATCTGCTTAGTGTATTCATCTCTTGGTCTCCCTCTACGATTTTTACCCTCCACGCTGCCCTCCAATACTAAATTGGTGATCCCTTGATGCCTCAGAACATGTCCTACCAACCGATCCCTTCTTCTGGTCAAGTTGTGCCACAAACTTCTCTTCTCCCCAATCCTATTCAATACTTCCTCATTAGTTATGTGATCTACCCATCTAATCTTCAGCATTCTTCTGTAGCACCACATTTCGAAAGCTTCTATTCTCTTCTTGTCCAAACTATTTATCGTCCATGTTTCACTTCCATACATGGCTACACTCCATACAAATACTTTCAGAACTGACTTCCTGACACTTAAATCAATACTGGATGTTAACAAATTTCTCTTCTTCAGAAACGCTTTCCTTGCCATTGCCAGCCTACATTTTATATCCTCTCTACTTCGACCATCATCAGTTATTTTGCTCCCCAAATAGCAAAACTCCTTTACTACTTTAAGTGCCTCATTTCCTAATCTAATTCCCTCAGCATCACCCGACTTAATTAGGCTACATTCCATTATCCTTGTTTTGCTTTTGTTGATGTTCATCTTATATCCTCCTTTCAAGACACTGTCCATTCCATTCAACTGCTCTTCCAAGTCCTTTGCTGTCTCTGACAGAATTACAATGTCATCGGCGAACCTCAAAGTTTTTATTTCTTCTCCATGAATTTTAATACCTACTCCGAATTTTTCTTTTGTTTCCTTTACTGCTTGCTCAATATACAGATTGAACAACATCGGGGAGAGGCTACAACCCTGTCTTACTCCCTTCCCAACCACTGCTTCCCTTTCATGTCCCTCGACTCTTATAACTGCCATCTGGTTTCTGTACAAATTGTAAATAGCCTTTCGCTCCCTGTATTTTACCCCGGCCACCTTTAGAATTTTAAAGAGAGTATTCCAGTCAACATTGTCAAAAGCTTTCTCTAAGTCTACAAATGCTAGAAACGTAGGTTTGCCTTTCCTTAATCTTTCTTCTAAGATAAGTCGTAAGGTCAGTATTGCCTCACGTGTTCCAGTGTTTCTACGGAATCCAAACTGATCTTCCCCGAGGTTGGCTTCTACTAGTTTTTCCATTCGTCTGTAAAGAATTCGTGTTAGTATTTTGCAGCTGTGACTTATTAAGCTGATAGTTCGGTAATTTTCACATCTGTCAACACCTGCTTTCTTTGGGATTGGAATTATTATATTCTTCTTGAAGTCTGAGGGTATTTCGCCTGTTTCATACATCTTGCTCACCAGATGGTAGAGTTTTGTCAGGACTGGCTCTCCCACGGCCGTCAGTAGTTCCAATGGAATATTGTCTACTCCGGGGGCCTTGTTTCGACTCAGGTCTTTCAGTGCTCTGTCAAACTCTTCACGCAGTATCATATCTCCCATTTCATCTTCATCTACATCCTCTTCCATTTCCATAATATTGTCCTCAAGTACATCGCCCTTGTATAAACCCTCTATATACTCCTTCCACCTTTCTGCTTTCCCTTCTTTGCTTAGAACTGGGTTTCCATCTGAGCTCTTGATATTCATACAAGTCGTTCTCTTATCTCCAAAGGTCTCTTTAATTTTCCTATAGGCGGTATCTATCTTACCCCTAGTGAGATAGGCCTCTACATCCTTACATTTGTCCTCTAGCCATCCCTGCTTAGCCATTTTGCACTTCCTGTCGATCTCATTTTTGAGACGTTTGTATTCCTTTTTACCTGTTTCACTTACTGCATTTTTATATTTTCTCCTTTCATCAAGTAAATTCAATATTTCTTCTGTTACCCAAGGATTTCTACTAGCCCTCGTCTTTTTACCTACTTGATCCTCTGCTGCCTTCACTACTTCATCCCTCAAAGCTACCCATTCTTCTTCTACTGTATTTATTTCCCCCATCCCTGTCAATTGCTCCCTTATGCTCTCCCTGAATCTCTGTACAACCTCTGGTTCTTTTAGTTTATCCAGGTCCCATCTCCTTAAATTCCCACCTTTTTGCAGTTTCTTCAGTTTTAATCTACAGGTCATAACCAATAGATTGTGGTCAGAGTCCACATCTGCCCCTGGAAATGTCTTACAATTTAAAACCTGGTTCCTAAATCTCTGTCTCACCATTATATAATCTATCTGATACCTTTTAGTATCTCCAGGGTTCTTCCATGTATACAACCTTCTTTCATGATTCTTAAACCAAGTGTTAGTTATGATTATGTTGTGCTCTGTGCAAAATTCGACCAGGCGGCTTCCTCTTTCATTTCTGTCCCCCAATCCATATTCACCTACTATGTTTCCTTCTCTCCCATTTCCTACACTCGAATTCCAGTCACCCATGACTATTAAATTTTCGTCTCCCTTCACAATCTGAATAATTTCTTTTATTTCATCATACATTTCTTCAATTTCTTCGTCATCTGCAGAGCTAGTTGGCATATAAACTTGTACTACTGTAGTAGGCGTGGGCTTCGTATCTATCTTGGCCACAATAATGCGTTCACTATGCTGTTTGTAGTAGCTTACCCGCATGCCTATTTTCCTATTCATTATTAAACCTACTCCTGCATTACCCCTATTTGATTTTGTGTTTATAACCCTGTAGTCACCTGACCAGAAGTCTTGTTCCTCCTGCCACCGAACTTCACTAATTCCCACTATATCTAACTTCAACCTATCCATTTCCCTTTTTAAATTTTCTAACCTACCTGCCCGATTAAGGGATCTGACATTCCACGCTCCGATCCGTAGAACGCCAGTTTTCTTTTTCCTGATAACGACATCCTCTTGAGTAGTCCCCGCCCGGAGATCCGAATGGGGGACTATTTTACCTCCGGAATATTTTACCCAAGAGGACGCCATCATCATGTAATCATACAGTAAAGCTGCATGCCCTCGGGAAAAATTACGGCTGTAGTTTCCCCTTGCTTTCAGCCGTTCGCAGTACCAGCACAGCAAGGCCGTTTTGGTTATTGTTACAAGGCCAGATCAGTCAATCATCCAGACTGTTGCCCTTGCAACTACTGAAAAGGCTGCTGCCCCTCTTCAGGAACCACACGTTTGTCTGGCCTCTCAACAGATACCCCTCCGTTGTGGTTGCACCTACGGTACGGCTATCTGTATCGCTGAGGCACGCAAGCCTCCCCACCAACGGCAAGGTCCATGGTTCATGGGGGCGTATTTATGGATATGAAAACAAAATTTGAAGTACATCCATTTGCTAACTGTTCAAGCGTGAGTTTTTCGTAGGTAGCATACTCGCATAGTGTTCTTAGTCGATCACATTACTTGGGCGGTTTCACAACGAAAGCACCGCCGCTCATCTTTGCGTACCCGGCACACCCCAAGTATATGGCGGGTCCGCAAATACCGTTACCAGGAAATTGGCATACTAATCCTTGTACTTTTGTAGCCGTAATAGTTTTGTGTGTCCATCTTGCAAGTATTGCCAGTAATCCAGGACGTTCAGTAAGTCCGTACGTGTGTCTCTATAGATGTAATGGACCGTCATACCTGTGATCCACGCCACTGCGTTCGTCTTATGACGCGGAAAATACGTTTCCTCTGGAAAAAATACTATGTCAGAACAGACTGCTGTATAGATAGTGCGCCGCATGAACGCTATTATCTTTCTTGCGAGAGTCCAGACAGCCTATGCCTCGCCGCAGACCAGCCGATGGTCGTCCGTATCCAGCACGCCGCATTGCTGACACAAGGGCGAATCCGCCAAATGTATTGCGTACTTTTTATCATTTGTAGGGTATTTTCTGTTGACGACAATGTACCATGTTGACCTGACAGATGTAGGTAGGTGGGGGTGATGGACCGTGCGCCACACCACGTGCCAATTAACAGCTGGATGTTTGCGTTCCACCCTATTCCGGGCGATCTGTCGAAGAAGCAGATAGTACACGTCCTTCGATGTCGACTGTCGGGTCGTCGGTAAACGCTCTCGAACGTAACTGTGCTCCACGAGGAACGTGCGCACATACGTTAAAGGGGGTGATATATGGCCGACACTGACTGGAGGAAGATGCGATGTGGGTACGAGTTCTTCGATGATCGTCCCCGTAAGCGAGTGGTTCCTGTTGCGCCACCGTTTGAGCATAGTATTAATATACAAGGCACGCGCCTTCTCGTGCACGTTCACTAAACCAACGTCCCCCTCTCGCGCTGGGAGCGTAAGCGTGTTGTACTGTACCTTAAAGAGTTGTCCCAGGCACACATAGTACCCAAAAGCCGCCTGAATCCTCATAGCCATCGTGCGCGTCAAGGGAAGAAGGTGCGTCAGATGGCACATCATGGGCGCGAGATAAAGGTTGACGAGTAACACTCGCTGCAGCATATCCATCGACCGTAGGACGTTTAGTCGTACTGCCGTGCGGACTCTGAGTAACAATCTTCGGTAGTTGTCCGCAGCCGTTCTCGCTGTCTCTTTATGAAAGGTGATACCCAAACAGCGGAGGGTTTCCACCGCAGGTAAGGGTCCTTCCGTTCCTGGTTCTAGTCCACGCCTCACATGCATGAATTGTGATTTTCGGTAGTTGACCACACTTCCAGCTGCCATCCCATACGTCTGTAGCCAATCCAGTGCTGTTTGAGTCTCCCTCTCATTCCGTACGAGGAACACAATATCATCCGCGTATGCTCTGCATTTGAATGACAATTGCCGTAGGGAGATCCCGCTAAGACGGCGGCGAAAGCCTGCGAGACACGGTTCTAAGGCGATTGCATAAAGGAGGATCGACGAGGGGCAACCCTGTCTCACTGATCTTAAGATCTTAAAATACTCAGTTCTCCCTCCGTTGACCACCATCGCTGATCTGGCGCCGTGCAACAACCGCATCACAGCATTGGTCAATAATGGCGAGACACCCATCCTGTTCATCACCGCCGCGAGGTACACATGATCCACGCGATCAAAAGCATGATCGAAATCTACTGCAACCATCGCCCCCCGGAGGCGGCATGCAGCCGCGAGGGCGACGACGTCACGATAGTCTCCCAAGGCTGTGTGGATATTACTGATGCCGCCAAGACAAGTCTGATCGGCATGTATTCGATTCTCCAGCGACTTTTTGATACGACTTCCCAGGATGCGCATGAAGATCTTGTAGTCACTATTAAGGAGGGTCAAGGGGCGATAATCACAAGGCCGTTTGCCACCACGGGGCTTCGGTATTGGTATCATGAGCCCTTCCGTGAATTGAATGTGAACCGGTACTTCTTGCTCCAGAAGCTCATTAAACATACATAGCCACATCGGTGTCATAATGGTCACAAAGGCACGGTAAAATTCCAGCGGGAATCCGTCTGGACCTGGGGACTTGTTGCAGGCACCTCGTGCAATCGCTTCCTCCAGCTCTTCACACGTAATTTCAGATAACCCGTCCGCTTCCCCGTTCACACTCGTCGCGTCTGGGATCTCTTCCAGGACGTTCCCCAGCTCCCTCTGACCCTCCCCGTTGCTCGCATAGAATCTGCTAAAATGATCCGTGAACGCCTGTGCTATGCCCCTCTGTGTTGTAAAACGACGGCCATCGCCGAGATCGATCTCATGTATTAAATTCCTGCGTCTTCTTCGTCTTTCCTTTATCACATAATGCATCGAGGGAACCTCGTCGGGCAGGAAATCCTGCGACCTCGCGCGTATCATCGTACCTGCCATCCTCTGCGTCGCAAGTTGTACCAGCTTCGCCTTAACTCGGTGGACGGCCGTCTGGCGTTCTGGTGTAGGTGGTTGAGCTAACAGTTCCCGGAGAGCCGTAAAGTAAAACTCAGTGGTCGTGCGCTGCCATTGAGAAACCTCCTTCCCGTAACCTATTAATGTCCTCCGTAAAGCTGGCTTCGCGCACTCGATCCACCACTGCAGGACAGAACCGAAAGAATTTCGTCGACGGAGGCAGCCATGCCACGCGTCCTCCACCATGCGTCGGCATTCTGCATCTCGCAGGTGGGAGACGTTCATCTTCCAATTACCCCTCCGTCTCCACACCTGCTGTCTATTAAGGTTAACCGTACAAATATATGCCTCGTGGTCTGTAAACGCCGTCGGCCATATTTCTGCGTCCACCGTCGACGTTGCTAACGCCCTTGAAACGTAGATCCGGTCCAAACGGCCCGCGGAGTGGCTAGTAAAAAATGTATATCCTGGTTGGTTTCGATACTTCAGGTCCCATGTATCGACTAATTCCATCCCGTTGACCAGCTCCCTAAGTTCTTGGATAGTAGTATAGTTAGGTTGTTGGTCCTTTCTATCGAGCACACAATTAAAATCTCCGCCGAGTATGCAACCATCGTATCGTCCCTGGAACAACGGTGTAACGTCATGGGCGTAAAAATCTGCTCTGTCCCTTCTCTTATCCGAGCCTGACGGTGCGTATATGTTGATCAAACGTATTCCACCTATGGTCACGGCCGTACCACGGGCAGAAGGCAAATATTCTACTTCGTCTGCACGTATCCCTTCCTTTAATAGTATAGCTGTGCCAACGCCCCTCTCGTCACACGGGGAACAGTAAAGGTCGTAACCGTAAAAGTCCGAGGGGGGAAGTACCCGAACTTCTTGTAATAGTGCTATGTCTAAATCCGCAGCCTTTATCATGTCACTGAGCATCTTGATTTTTACCGGCGTCCCAATGCTATTGATGTTAACAGACCCTATCCGATAAGCTTGTTGCATGGCTGTCAACGTAGTTAGGGCACCGTACGGTCGCTAATTCTTCCGTACATAGGCTGCTGTCGTACTAACGTCCCCCGCCGTACCCTCATATGGTCTGCCGTTATTCCGTGCACCCTGCCGGTCTTACACCGGGAGAGTGCTTGGGAGCAGCTCCTCCGGCATCGTCTGTTCCCCACGGGGGTGGCTCTCCTGACCAGTCCCCTAGTGTCCCATCGTTGTCGCGCGGTGCAGGCGCCGTAGCCTCCTCAGTAGCCTGTTGCCGTCGATCGAGCGCCTTCGCTGTGTCTGGAGCATCGTCAGCGGTAGGTCGTGCCGCCGTCCCGCTGGCCACCGTTGCATCCACGCTAGGCAGTTCTTCTGTATCCATGGTCGTCTGTTCTGTACCCGTTAACTTCTCAGAATTGTCTGCTAGATCAGAGTGGTCGTTCTCCACCGTGAGGCGACGCTTCTTCCGGCGTTTTGGTGATCGCTGTTTACGTTGCCAGGCCTCGGAATCAGAGGTCAGCATGGTCTCCAGTTGTTCGTGAGGGACGTCGGAATCGTGCGCCGTCGTATGATCGACGTCTCCAAGTGCGTTATCTGAAGGGGCTGCAAGCGGAACCGAAGAGAGGGCGTTCTGTGACTGCTGCAGGCGGTCCACCGCAACGTCGTCTTTCTGTGGCTCGCCACGATCCGCCGCTGTCTGTGTGTTCTGGTACGCGTCTGTCTCGCGGCCCACGTCATCGCGTAATGCGGCGACGTAAGTCATGGGGAGCACAGTCGGATGCGGCGTGAGGGGTGGATCATCCCGTGGCAGCTGTAATAACCTTCGTTGAGCACACTCAGAACGTATGTGTCCCTCCTTCCCACATCCAGAGCACGTCCTTGGTTGTCCGTCGTAAATGACAATCGCCCGACAACCGGCGATGTACAAGTATGACGGGACGTGTTTTCGGAGTTCGATCCGTATTTGTCTGACGCCATTGAGGACAGGATACGTCTTGAAACTCGCCCATTTTTCAGCCACGTGGGATAGGACCGTTCCGTAAGGACGCAGGGCGTCTGTCACCAATTCTTCTGGCACTTCGAATGGAAGCTCAAAGACGCGGATCGTTCGGAGGCCCATGCCGGCGTGTTCAACTGTTACCGCTCCAACATTCCCGTCCGAATGACAGAAACGAAGTCCTTGTCGGTGTCGAAGTAGTAGTTCGTCACATGCCGCTTCATTTATGAGCTTGACATAGACCACGCTGCTGACTATAGATAAGTGTATTCCAACTAGAACGTCAGGTTCGATTTTCACCTCGTCCCGTAAATAACGTTCGATCTCGTAAGCCTTCGGTCGAGCATATTCGTTAGCAAAACTAAATTTCAGTGTCGATTTGCGGAACGACAAGGCCATGATTCGTTCTATGTATACCGCCACACACCGCTACACACGTAACGTAAACACCTCTCGCGCAGATGTGCGCCAGGGACGTAAACACCGTCCGAACCGCTGCGCCGCCGAAGGCTGACTGTTGCCTCGGCTATCTGTGCACGAATAAAAGCCATACCATAATTCCATACGTCGTCGTTTGTGTCCCAACATGCACTCGTACGCTACGTATACGTTGCATCGTAGTTCTGAATAACATACACACTGCCATTTCGTAATTATTCGCCAATACCAGGCCCTCGGCTTTCAATAAAAATGTCCTTCCCGGATTGTAATGTATCTACCGTACGAGTGCAGCTTGACATACACGAACGACGATATATACAAGTTTGGGGCTGGCTGTGATCGTGCACGGATAGCCGAAGCGATTAAAGCGACTGCTCGCGCGAAGCGGAAAATCCGACTGACAAAAATTTTCTTTGTCGTCATTCCAATATACTGCCGATGGTGCTTCATATTCGCAATTGAGAATATATTTCCTGCATTTTTTTAACTGATGTCGCTGCAGTGACAAGCATCCATGTCTGAAGGAACATTGCACCGCACTTCTGAATTACACAGACGCTACCATTTTCTATGTAGATTCAGGCTGGGACCACGAAAGTGACTTCGCGTGAAGCATCGGAAGCTACGAGGTACTAACGAGACGTTACCGGAAAAGACAGCTGTATAGTATGTGGGTGCCGCAAAACATTTTTGAGCCGTTCGCTTTTAGTAACGCCACCAGGCGTGCGCGCTCTGTAGTGCTGAAGAAGGGCCGTTTGCGGAGGCGCTGCTCGCCATGCCGCCGAGCGCCGTCAGGGGAGCAGAGAGGGACGCATCGGCGAGCGCAGTGGAGCGGCTCGGCGGCGTGGCCGCTAAGTGTGTGCCCATGTCGGGACACGCTCCACCGGCCCGCGGCGCCCATCACCGCCCACCGGCTACAGGGCGACGTGTTTACCCGGCAGTGCCGCATCTGGCGACCGTTGCAACAGGCCATCTAGGGGTGGGGGGGGGGACACCATATGTCCTCGGCGACTTACGTGTTTTGCCAGCAGAAATATGCTACAATTTGAGAAACTGCTACTGCATAGTGGAATCGATG
This sequence comes from Schistocerca serialis cubense, assembly GCF_023864345.2. Classification (NCBI taxonomy): domain Eukaryota; kingdom Metazoa; phylum Arthropoda; class Insecta; order Orthoptera; family Acrididae; genus Schistocerca; species Schistocerca serialis. Next base: position 183,996,514 of record NC_064646.1, on the reverse strand, counting down.
AAATTCAGTTTATCTACACATGGACGATTGAATTTACAATTATCTTGACCTATATTTTTTTTTATTTTTACTTATTTTGTGTTTATTTTACTTATTTATTTCTTGAGTAAAGGCTTGCAACGGCCTTGCACCTTACATGAGTCCATTTAACGTGACACTTTAGGTTTTGTAGGAGTAATACTCTAAATTACGGTGTAGGAAATCTATGTGGAAACGCATCGGACCGCGAGAATTCCGCGATTTTGTAAATATAAGATTTTGCTGAAAGGCAGTAAGCGAGACAGAGCTCAGCTACGTCCCCGCCTAGCCACCGAAAGCCACAACCTGACGGTATGAATGGTGAACTGGGGGATTTCTGTAATCCGTTTAGAGAGGCCACAGCAGCCGCCAACCTCTGTGGGATGCCAGCTGCAGGTGTTCAAGTGTTTACAAAAACAGAACAGTGGATAGCTGGACGGGCTTTCCGTGTGTGCTCTCGCCTATGTCCCACTAATTTTACGCCTTCGAGTAACTCAAGTGGGGCAGGCCAGCAGTTCCGAATTACAAACTTTCAGTGCAAGAATCTGTGTTCACTACGACGGGGAATCTTGCTGGGAAAATCTCGAGTGGTCTCTTGGGAGAAAACTTCCAGTAAACGTGTTATTGTCCACAGCTGTGGTTCTTCCCAGCTGGCGAGGGCGCAGTTCACTTGTGAATTTTGTAGAAATAAAAGAACTGTGGAAAAGAGTTCTGTTCCCAAGCCGTACATTCGTCGGCACTGACAAACTGGGTATTTTGAGAGCTTCTAGTGATGTGATTCGCTCGGTAAAAGTTGAGGTGAGAAAACAAAGGTGAAGAGCGATATTGCAGGACACCCGGTAGAGGTCTTCTGTTCTGGGCTTTCGTACTGAGAGGACGTCAGCCAAGTCGTCTCCCCTCTTGGTCCTTCGTCCTGAGAGGACGTTAGCCGCGCCAGCTCATTGCTGACGGAAACACTGTCGTAATTAGAGAAGTTTACGGACAGCAGTCTGGTGTTCGAATACTGTAGGAATGTACTTTCCGAGACGCCACACGCCGATCGCACGGCCGCGCCGTCGCCTTCGGAGACCGCCGCTACAACAGGAATATTACGGTGAGATCGCTCCCGCTTCGGCCTGTGTTAGGAGTAACGTTAAACAGTTGGATCAACTGAAATTGCTGTTTCCACAGAGGTTTCACGGTACTTTGGACTGTACTGGTTCTTCGTACACATGTTATAACAGATCGCGTTTTGGGCCGATTTTAACACAGTTACTGCCCATGCCAGTTAGGATGATAATTTGTAAATTGTTCATTGTGTTTTATTCGCATTGATCTTTCAGTAGTTGATCCTGAATTCACCCTTTTGCTTTATTTTATTTTTGTGTGTGTGTTTGATGTCATTTTTCTCTGCCTCGTGATGGCTGGGTGTTGTGTGCTGTCCTTAGGTTAGTTAGGTTTAAAGTAGTTCTAAGTTCTAGGGGACTGATGACCATAGATGTTAAGTCCCATAGTGCTCAGAGCCATTTGAACCATTTTTTTTTTATGTCATTGAACACTCTAAGTGTTCGTGATCGTTCATGTTTGGAAGTAAAGGTAGGTGTGATTTGTCGTCAACACTACCACAGCAGATTAATTAGGGGTGACAGGGTCACATTTAAATCTAGCGTTATCACTTTTTGCGTACAGTTCCACTCCCAATTTCTCTGTAAGTTGTTTGTCAGGGGCGAACACACGCAAAAATCGGACATGCAACGGGTGGGGTGTTACAATTGGGGCTACAACTTTGCTTCCGCCGTTTTTTCTCGAAGTTCGAGGCTTTATTGTGAGCATCTTACAAAAAATTTGCGTTTCAAAGTATTGGCCATCGCTGGCCACTACTTTCTTCCATCTTTCGCGCAGCAAACGAATCCCGCGGAGGAAGAACTGGGCGTCTTTCTATAAGATCCATGCATCGATCCAATTTTGCAATTGTTCATATGACAGGAAGCGTTGGGCAGCCACAACGTGTGCCATTGAACTAAAAAGTTGGTAGTCAAAGCGAACAATGTCTCGAGAATACGGCGGGTGGGGTAGGACTTCCCATTTCAACGTTTCCAGTTATGTTTTGGCGGGTTTTGTGACATGGGGTCGAGCACTGTCATGCTGCAAAATCACCTTTTCATGTCTGTCGCTGTACTGTGGCCGTTTGTCTTTCAGTGATCGGCTCAGACACATCAGTTGCTTTCGATAACGTTCTCCTGTGACTGTTCCCGCCGGTTGCAGTGGCATGGAAAGTTTTCTCTCTTTCACAACCATGCCGATCTTCGACATCAAAATCACCGTTCTTGAAGCATGGAAAGCATTTTCTGCAAAGTACTGCCACTAGCAGGTTTCTCATCATAGGTCTTACCCAGGTTCTTATGAGCCTCATCCGCAGATTTCTTCATATCAAAGCAGAAAATTAAAACCTCCCTCATATGACGAGAATTGGGCTCGTAATTTGACACATTCAGCCGAGAATAACTTTAAGATGCACTCAAAAATCGACTACTATTTTGATGGCGTTATGTTCTCAAATGCCTAAGCTTACTTTACGACACTTACGACCTACGACTTGCGCCACTACTTTCCACTAATGAGTTCTACTGCGAAACGGCGTAAGCAAAGTTGTGGACCTTATATATATAAGCACAAACTTAATCAATTTTGCTTAAAACTTGTGGCTAACTTAGATAATGATAGTACTGAGATAAATAATAGGTTGTGGATGTATTTTAATTTAAATTTAAAAGTGTATTTAACGGAAGAAACAAGAGATGGAAATTTGACTTAGCTATGATGTGACATTTCTACCTCTTCAACCACAACAACATGTACATAATGTGTGTGGCCAAAAACTTGAGCCGGCCGCGGTGGTCTCGCGGTTCTAGGCGCGCAGTCCGGAACCGTGTGACTGCTACGGTCGCAGGTTCGAATCCTGCCTCGGGCATGGATGTGTGTGATGTCCTTAGGTTAGTTAGGTTTAAGTAGTTCTAAGTTATAGGGGACTGATGGCCACAGCTGTTAAGTCCCATAGTGCTCAGAGCCATTTGAACCATTTGAACCAAAAACATGAAAACACCAAAACACATTACCACACTAATGCGACGCAGAAAACCGTTGCCTATGAAAACTGCTTCCAGTCATCTCGGGATGGATAAATACAGCTCGTGTATGGTACCGAAGTAATCTTGCACCATTTTTCCCCCAAAATAGTAACATGTTAAGATGACGATGATGGAGGTGAATAACGGTCACGCATCCTTCTCTCCGGATAACAATAATATTGAGTCGTAATGACGGCCGGGGGAGATGCGACAATTCATCCTCTCGCTCAGAAAACCAGGCCTGGACCATGCGAGCTGTCTGGACAGGGCCTTGTCGTCTCTTAGCACAACGTCGCCGTTGGGGAAGAAACATTGTTCCATAGGATGGACCTCATCAGCCCAAATGGTCGTATTATTCTTGGCCATAATGCGAACTTTCAGACTAACAGTGGGGCCCATGGAACACCACGATTCGGCAGCCCAAATCATCGCCTCCCTGTTTCACACTTCTGACATAAACTCAGCGTTAAGTTGCAAACAGTACGTAACAAGATACATCCGACCAAATGACTTTTTTCCATTGCTCCATAGTCCATGTTTTATAGCTTCGACACCACGTTTTCCTGTCACGGGCGTTTGCATCACTGGTGGATGGCATTGGAATTCCAGCTCGCCGTGCAGTTCCCTGCTTATGGAGCTCTGTTCATTTAGTTTCAGTGCTGACAGGGTTCGTGAGTGCAACATTTGGTTCTGCACTAACTTCTGCAACTGTCGCCCCCTTATTTCTAGTCACAAATTTTTTTTACCCTCTCTGTTTGGCCAGTACCTGTTTTCAGGAATTTTGGATCATCCTTAACAATTGTTACTAATTTTGTTTTTTTTTTTTCCCGCAGAAAGTCTTAATCCAATTCCGCTGGCTATTTCTCCCAAGAGATTTATTTGTGTTACAGCAAATGTCACATTTTTGGAAAGTACAGCAAAATCATCTGCAGATGCAACACGGTTGATTTCGATCTTTTCGCTTCCTTTTCCTAACCTTATCGGCGAGATGTTGAGTTCAATAAGTTTTTCGTTACAAATTCTCACTGTTTTCTCTAACACACTATTTAAAAAATTGAAGATAGGCCATCACCTTGTCGTACACCTGTTTTTATTTTGGAAAGCTGTAACATTTTTCCCATAAATTTTACTTTAGACTCTGTATCTGTAAATGTTTCACGAATTAGGATTAGCACTTAAAACTTTACGCCAAATTCTCGAATTATTTTGTCCATAGTTCCTCTGTAAACATAATCAAAGACCTTTTTGAAATCCAGCAAACATTACGATGTCCTTTGAATTAAGTAATCTGTGGCGAATTACTGACTTTACTGATTTTACAGATTTTATTCTTCTTTTTACTTTACATCGTGCAATTTCATCATTAAAGAATATGTGTGCGGCTACAGTAGCGACATATGGCGAGCTAGCGACACAAACATTTTGTGGCTAATGTACGGTAGTTTGTTTTGAACACTAGCGCACTTAACAAGATGATTCTAGTATATACCATATTTTATATATGTGTACCGACGATGGCGCTGATTTTTTGTTTATGATTTGAAGATACCTCTATGGTTCCATTATATTAGAACATGTTTTAAAAAAGGGTATGCCTCGTAATATTTAAAGCACATAATGTGCCATATATGTCAGAAATATTTTTCTTCATGACCTATTTTACATTTTTAAGCTGTAAACATTTTGCTGGTTGTATTTGTGCTATTCTCGTGTTTTGCTGCAGATCTGAAGATGGTCATTGGCGACCGAAACCGGTAGTCTGAGGACCTACAAGTTTGTGATCATAGACGTGAAATACAGAAATTTTTCCTAAGATGCGTTCTCTGGTGTTTCAGCAGATATTTTCAGTTTCGTTTTTGCACTACGTAAACAGAGTCCGGCCAAACAAATACTGCTCATCACGTCTTTCATGCAACGCCCAGTGGCGACAACAAAGCATCGGTTTCTCTCCCGTTGCAAAAAAAATGATTTTTAAGGTGGAAGTTTAAATACGTATTCGATAGAGCGCTCCATTAGCGACAGTATTTCCTTGGCCCTCGCTGACTGCAGCTGCCAAGCATCAAGTCCTACGAAACCGCTGCTGAGTTGTTGTTTATTCTTCGTGTTTTACTGTCGCTTTTGTCACATGTCGATGGAACAAATGTCGCACTGATCTGCGATAGAACTGTTGAATGGGCATGTAAAATTCAGGTTTTTTTTTTTTTTTTTTTTTTTTTTTTTTTTTTTTTTTTTTTTTTTTTTTTTTTTTTTACGGGAACAATGTAACGCTTTCCGTCGTATGAAAGACGTGATGAGCGGCATTTGTTTGGGTGGACTCTAGTTCCGTCCGAAACGAAATTGCAAATATTTGCTGTAACACCAGAGAAAATACGCCTGACGACTCTTAGGAGAGAAATGTTGTATAAATAAACATTTCAGATTAATAATCCATTGCTCATATTTTGAGAATTTAAATGTATGGCCTCTCTTGTGGGTAGTTTCACCTGCTTCGGTATCTCATATTCTTTGAGCATCCAGGATCTTCAGAGTGCGAGGAGACAGAAAGCTTTCAGATATATTTTTTTACACCTGTCGATAGTAGAAACACCACAGTGAGAACCTTCCTGCCTTTTACAGGCGGTTGCCCGTTTGTTTCTTGGGGGAAGGGAGGGGGGGGGGTGGGAGAATTTCACACTGTAGTATGTGAGTAGGTGATTGGCAGCACGACGACTTCAGCTTCTACGCGCACCAATCGGATCGCGGTTGAGCACATCTGTGCACTTGGTGCAGTTCAGTTCACTCATCACGACCACTGATGCGGCGCTTGGCGAGTTTGGGGTAGAAGTCACGGTGCTGGCTGCCTTCTGCAGTTCAAAGGTTCGGAATATGATAGCTGAGAGTTAAGGTCAAAAAACTAGCTAACCATTGTAAATTAGAATCTGATAATAGAGAATTAAGGTCAGAATGCTAGTCACAGCGAGTTAAATATTAGTGATAAAAAACTGAAATCTGATTTGGATAAGTTAGATTCTAATTACTTAGCCCTAAAATCTGATTATCTCAAACCACTGAATTAAAAACGGAATCTGAAACCGAGCTTAATAAAATTCAACATAAGGTAGAAATAAATAGGTGAGTAGTATTAATTAGGTGCCACGAAAATTTTGTAAAATTTAAGGAAGGATGTCAGAGGAGTCTTGTTCTTTAGGAAATTGACACTGCTAAAGATATGACTGATTTAAGAAGGAAACAAAATGAGGCTATGCGTGCTGTTGGAAATAAAGTTACAGAGCTAAAGAATTCATGTGAAGCAGCATGCAACAACCGACCAGAAGTAACTGAAGCTTTATTTAATATCTGAAGCCAAGTGAAATCTAAAGTAACTCAGCAGGTCAATGAAACAGAAAATAAGTATGAGATAGTACCTAACGAACGGAAGTCCTGTGTCGAATCACATTTTAATAAAACTCAAAAAATGCAATATACAATTGAGGAGCAACAGAAGATAGTACATGCTCATGCAGATTTTTTGATAAGATTGTGTGACTCACTAGACAAATCGTAAACAAGCAATTAGAGGAATTTAAGATAAATAGTTTACATGAAATGCCTTTTGTTAAAGGTGTATCAAAAGTAGACGAACTAAAACAAGACAGTTTTCCTCCTTACACTCTAACTAGGCTTGACATGTTACAATATTATTTAAGTCCCCGTGTGTATTCCAAAATCAATGGTCAGAGGTACATAAAATTAGATTAATTGTAGTTTATTTCAGACGTGGTGCGGCACCCACAATTATCATTCATTTGACAAGTTTCATACTGCCTTCAAGAACTGTTTTTAGTCAGAAGGTCCGCAAAGTAGATTAACTTAGATATTTTGTGTTCTGGAGAGAGTACTAATAAATATGGGGGGGGGGGGGAGATTAAAGCTGTATTTTGAGAGGTGCATGATTCATGGAAAATCCTTTAGGTAGAAAGAAGTATTGAGATATTAATTATAATTAATTATTAATTATAATTTATAGCAATAAAAAAGTATTACAAAAACACAAATAAGCAACTATTCGTTAAGGAATAACTAAACCTACCTATTGTCACCAGGGGAATTTGTTGGGATGTATATGGTTAATAACATTGAGAAGGTACAATATTCAGGCATTCAGAAGCAGTGATCAAGAGAGATCTGATTCTAAGATTATAATAATGAAAACAAAATACAATTATTGCTATAATCTTATCATTTTAACGGCAAATTTACGATTGAGCTATATTACAATTTGTTTGACGGACTCAGCATCTGAGACAATATTTCTTCGTCTTAGAGGGACCTATGTAACAGTTAGCCTATGTTGACCATTAGTACATTAGCGTTACTATTCTAATAAATAATAAAGATAAGAGAAAGTATTGAAAACCAGACTATGTCATAAATAGGGGATTTATCATGTACCAGTTTGTGCTAAAATATATCGTAGAAAAGAATTATTGTGATGCCATGCAGCATCCGAAGTGCTGGGGAAAATGTAGTACAGGGACAAGACTGCATACCTGTTCAAGCTTTTATTAAATTTTGAAATATTTAGGGATAAACAGATAATATACAGCACAGTACATGTATTATGGTAAGTTTAAAATTAGAGAAAATATGTTACAGCAGTCATCTTTGGTTTGAAGCTTAATATGCTGAGCAGTTTTATTTCAATTTTAAAAATTATTTCGTGAAATAGTGTAGAACATTTATTCAAGGAAAATTGAATTTTAGATTTGCAGTGGGAACAAGTGATTTTAATAAATTTAATTTTTTATAACTAATTTGTATTTATTAATTTTTTGGATGTAAATGATATGCATGCACAGGGCATATAAATAACATTTCATCTTAATAACTCATTGAGCATATTCTGTGGATTTAAATATTATGCCCATGTCACAGGTAGTTTCATAATTATTTTAGCGTCCAGTACAAGGAATTTGTGAGCAGATGTATTATTAATATATTCTTAGACATCTCCCATCAGCAGAAACGCCACAAGGATGAGGGAATGAAAAAGATGGTTGGTATGGTAGTGTCATGAACATCTAATGTATGAAAATGAGGATTTGATCGACTAAAAGACTAGCAGTTCGAGAAAAATGTGTAAATATAGAATAAAAATGTGTGATTCCAAAAGTTGCTGTTCTGCATCGAGTGATGCGATGAAATATTGAAAATTGAAGACAGTGAGTGTATTGAAAATACTAGTCCAACCTAAATATTTCTTCATATACTCCTTCGAATTCATTTCTACTTTTCTGAAAAACTGTTTGATTCAAGTCAATTTCTCGTCCAAGAGCGTCACCTGCATATTTGCGCAAAATAATTTCAACGAAGGCAGAGACTGCAGTATCAGCTGTCATCTACTTATATCATTAGGTGGAAGATATTTCTTTGGATATATCTTCGGCCATTGAAACAACTGAGAGCTAAGTTGAACAATACAAACAGGGTGACATGCACATAACAATAACCAACATAAGGTTCTCTTATGTAGAAAAAGAAAATAAAACAAAATTGAATTAGAAATAAACTAAGAGGAGAAATCAACTGGACGGTCAATACATTTATTTGGTTTTCAGGGAGCATAGGTACTTATAAATAATAAGAACTAACAACTGCCACATTACTTTGTTGTTATTGTTACGTTACAAAAAATACTTTAGAACTAGTGATAAACCAATTAACTCTAGTGGGACCAAGTGTAATTTAGGTTCATATCACTCTATATGGGTGCGCAGATATAACCTGCTTCACTTGTTGCTTATCAGTTCACAATTACATGTTTCGACAATCGAAAAAGTTTCCCTAAGCCTTTCAACCTCTATGTGTTCTCGAATGTTAAGGTTTAAGGTTAATGTTTATGACCAAACCGTATCATTAAACGTTTAGTGTCAAATTTATTGGGTTTGCAAGATATAGGCTACAGTCTGGTTAATTGAAGCATTTTCAGTTGCTTGAACCGGACCCCTTACTTTTTCGTGTTAAAATTGTGGCTGCATTTGTACAAACTTCTATTCTCTTGGAATTCTCTTGCCCACCGCAAGAATATAATTGGGAAATCTCATCAAGGAAAGTGGTGACCGTCTAAAATGACTAATACTGTTGACGTAATCCAGAAAGAGCGGAAGGAAGAAGAGTTGTAAACAGTTTAATGTCAGAAAAACAAGTTCATGTTGGGGATTAGCAAGCGGCTTCAGCCTTATTTCATATTTTTATTATCAAATCACATCTGGTTTTGTGGCACTGAAATTCGCATCCGCAGGTGAGATGTAACTCAGTCATAAGAGCTGAGTAGGCCGGAACATGGAAACCAACATTTGTTGGCTGTTCAGACTAATAGACTGAAAAATGAGGGTACGTCAGTGTTGCGGACTCCTTAGCTCATATAACTGAGTAACATGTGACCTGAGGTTTTAATTTTTAGCCCCACGGAACCGGTTGGGATCTGATAATACGATGATTAAATACGACAGAAGCGGGTGTTGTTGCCCTGGCTTCAAATTACGAAGCTGTCCGACATGAAGTACAGTACACCTGAGGAAGCAGGAAAACAAAATGAGGGAGACCTAGAATTTTCGGTAAATATCTGAAGAAGAGCTAATTTATTATGGTCTTACTATGGAATCTACTTTCCTTAGCCGAGCGGTCTCAGGCGCTGCAGTCATGGACTGTGCGGCTGATCCCGGCGGAGGTTCGAGTCCTCCCTTGGGCATGGGTGCGTGTCCTTAGGATAATTTAGGTTAAGTAGTGTGTAAGTCTAGGGAGTGATGACCTTAGCAGTTAAGTCCCATAAGATTTCACACACATTTTAACATACTTTCCTTAGGGTTACTCATAATGACTTGTGAGAAATGGCCGTGTTATTGGCAGGGACAAACAATACTGAATATCCTTTCAAAGACGGTATTGGTGACAAAATGTTGGTTAGTCACTGTTTAAATCAGAGAATACTAAACCAGCGCAGAGCCCGCCCGGCTAGCCGCGGTCTAGCGCGTTGCTTCCCGGTCGGAAAGGTGTGCCGGTCCCCGGCACGAATCCGCCGGGCGGATCTGTGTCGAGGTCTGGTGTGCCGGCCAGCCTGTGGATGGTTTTTAAGGCGGTTTTGCCACCTGCCTCGTCGAATGCGGCAGGTGATTCTGACGCCTAATAAGGTGATTCTGTATTAGGCGTGAGTACTAACACACAACGCTGTGGTGGATTATGCTAACTACTTAAACCCCATCTTATTCTATTATTTACTCCTGTGAACATGAACGCGTTATGCAGGTCTTGGAGTCACTCATGTCCATCTAGAAAGGTAAGGCCTTATTATAAGGCTTCGGCAATATTATTGCATTTCCGAGTGTCCAATCACTGGTGAATTCACTTATCTGATTTTATAGGCCGGCCAGGGTGGCCGAGCGGTTCTAGGTGCTACAGTCTGGAACCGTGCGACCGCTACGGTCGCAGGTTCGAATCCTGCCTCGGGCATGGATGTGTGTGATGTCCTTAGGTTAGTTAGGTTTAAGTAGCTCTAATTTCTAGGGGACTGATGACCTTAGAAGTTAAGCCCCGTAGTGCTCAGAGCCATTTGAGCCATTTTTTTTTATTATTATTTCATAGTTCTAGTATTTATTGAGGTTAACGAAGGCGATGTTGGCTTGATGCACTCGAAGATGCCCCTCAGCTACACTGTCTAACGGATCAAAAAAAAAAAAAATGTTCAAATGTGTGTGAAATCTTATGGCACTTAGCTGCTAAGGTCATCAGTCCCTAAGCTTACACACTACTTAACCTAAATTATCCTAAAGACAAACACACACCCATGCCCGAGGGAGGATTCGAACCTCCGCCGGGACCAGCCGCACAGCCGATGACTGCAGCGCCCCTGACCGCTCGGCTAATCCCGCGCTCTAACGGATCGTCCTAAGAAATATCAAATAAAGGTGTTTGCTCTTTCAGTATTTGATTTGTTCATACAAGCTTTTAGGTTATCCAAGTCAGCACAACGCGACCGCGATCTTTAAATAGATGTATTTGTTCTCTGTTTTCTATGTAGATCAGCCTGAAGACGCCTAAATAAGGTGAAACGCGTAGTTGACAAATAAAAAAACTAAACACTGGTTTGCTGATTCATGCCACAGATGGAGTGGAAGAATTTTTATATTTGCTAAAAGTAAAATATAGATGTGCATGATATTGTAAGGTAAATATGACATGCTTTTAAAACATAATTTTACTATTTTCTAGTTTTTTTAAAAACAAAAACAAATTGGGGATCTAATTTTGGACGCCTTGCCGTAATAAGTAGAAGTGTTTGGTCCGAGCATGCATCTGGCGTGATGAGTGAGGCTGATTATGGTAACGAAGCTTGCAGCAGCGGCGGCGTCCGTGTTAACTTCGCGAGCCCGGTTGTCTCTGTAGGGGGCCGCGGTATCCATTACCGGGAACCGGCCGTCCTCAGAAGCGCCGCGGCACGTGCAGCCGGTGGCAGCTGTAAGCGGCTTAGCTGCGGCAGGTAGGGCCGCCGGCTGGCAAACATCTCGTCGGCCACCGAGGCGCCGCCGGTCGCCGGCCGCAGCCCGCCACGGTGCTGCCATTCCGCCTCTGCGATGTGTCGGCACTCCAAGGGCGGCAGCATCCACCCCTAGCAGGGAAACCGCCTCCCGAGCTGCAGGAGACGTCCTGAACAACAACAACAGTGACAGACAGCAGTGCCACGTCTGTATAGAGCAAATCAACTCAAACTTACGCCTTTTACTTCGTCACCACTTCCATATATTAAAACAAGTGTTTTGCCAAATGATAGTGTCCAGAGAGGCGGGTAATTTTGCTGCATGGATAAAAACCCTAAAACTTCTATCAACCGAAATACTGAAATAACTAATTTTTTACTACCTATTGTAACGATATGCTTTTTTAATGGCGTTCTGAGGGTCTCGAATTGACGCTCGTTAGTGTTGGCGGTGAAATTTACCGCAAAAGTTCAAAATGGCTCTGAGCACTAAGGGACTTAACTTCTGAGGTCATTAGTCCCCTAGAACTTAGAACTACTTAAACCTAACTAACCTAAGGACATCACACACATCCATGACCGAGGCAGGATTCGAACCTGCGACCGTAGCGGTCGCGCGGTTCCAGATTTAAGTGCCTAGAACCGCTCGGCCACACCTGCCGGCTTACCACAAAACTATCCGAGAAATATGTTACAGCTGCCAATCAAGGCAACCAGAATCGGGTGTTATGGATTAAATTCCGCAAAGTATGGCCATCATGCCAGACTCCGTCGTTATGTGGACCAAGAAGATAGGCCAACGCCTTAGTGATAAAATGAATTAATTCTTCACCCTACTTAATAAGACGTAAATACACGGATGTGAAAAGCTTAAAGACGAAAGTATATTTTGCTTGATGTACCACTGCCAAGCAACGTAGCTCGGTGACATCTGGATCGTACATAGAAATGACTGCTGCAGTACCTTGCAGATGTTAACTGAAAGAAATACGCGATTACACGAACGGAAATGCCATTTTTTCAAAGTCAATAATTACTCTGAAGTCACCGCTATTTATGACGGCCTCTAGGACATTACAAAATGTGGGACATGGTTCTTTACTGGCGTTTGTGTTGTCCTCAATGATACTGTAAATGCTTTTGTGAACCTGATGATGGTCCGTGGACAGAAACTCGTTGTTCAATAAGGATCCAGATGTCACCGAGCTACGTTACTTGGCAGTAATACATCAAGCGAAATATACTTTCGTCTTTAAGGAGCTCTTGGCGATAGATCATGACTTTCTCCCGAGAGAGCTGTTTCGCAAGCTCTCAATTGCAAAATCCAAGCTGATTTTTATAGAAGAGACTTTCGTGCTCCAAAAAACTCATGAAGTGTGAGCATGAAAAAGTGTCATATACGAGTCTGTCTGACCTCCCTTGGAAACTCTTTCCTCCAACCGACGACTTACAATACACTACTTCTACAATGGCAGCAGATTATTTCACATAATCTCGGTAGGATCTGGCAGTGCCGGCCCAGGTGGCCGAGAGGTTCTAGGCGCTTCAGTCCGGAACCACGCGGCTGCTACAGTCGCAGGTTCGAATCCTGACTCGGGCATGGACGTGTGTGATGTCCTTAGGTTACTTAGGTTTAAGTAGTTCTAAGTTCTAGGGGACTGATGACCTCAGATGTTAAGTCCCATAGTGCTCAGAGCCAATTGAACCATTTTTTGATCTTGCAGTAATATCACTGGTCCTCTTGCCTTTCCACTGTTCAGCAGTTCCGATTAATTCTCTGTTCCGTTAGCGCTTATCTCAATATCTGCAATTTCGACATTCCTACAGTGGTTAAAAGGACGAACCGTATTATGATATTTGGCGTTGAAAGAATTTCATGAAACAGAATTCAGCCTGTCAGCCTTCCCTGTGTCATTTTCTGTTTCAGAACCAGGTATGGTCACTGAGCGACTGAATAGATCCGCTTACTGGCCGCTTATTGGTTTTACCTAACACGGAAACTTCTTAATATTCTTACTCAGATTGTTTGACATAAATTTTTACTTTGAAAATCATTGAATTCTTCTCATATCACTAACGTCACAATCATTTTGACTTCATGCAGCTTCTGTTTGTCTACGATGCTTTCACTTAGCTTAAATTATAGATGAAATCCTGAGAACGAAGTCTTTCGCGACGCAACGTTGAATAAAACTTCTCGTAGTTCTTGCCGCGTCAGTTCAGGATAAAGCCTCGAGCTTTCGACGATTTCTAGCATCGTCAGGAGCAACTGACTGTCAAAACTGCTGTTGCGGTGGCCTTATATAACCCAGAGAAGACTTCTGATTGATCGGTAGTTATATCATGCTGTCGCAGATGATGTCAACGTCTGCGCTGGTGGCGTCACAGCTCGCGCCGTAGCGACGAATATCTATGGCTCTTCTCTTCATCGAGAGCTGGCTTCCATGCACCGCTAATATTATATCCGCCATTACAGTCGAAGATTTTCTCACACCTCCTTATTTCTACAGCGTCTTTAATTACTGGGACCCAGTATTCGGGAGCCTGGGACAAGCCTTTTGTTTCTTCAAACAGTGTTTTGTGTTTGTTTGTGAGGCTGTGCTCAGCAACTGCAGATTTCTCCAGTTCTCGAAATTTAATATGCCGTTTATGTTGTGCACAGCAGTCGGAAACGGTGCGGATGGATTGACCGATGTAATTGCTTCCGCATTCACGTGGGGTGTTGTAAATCCCAGAACTCCTGAGGCCGAGACTGTTCTTAACAGGTAATATGGCGTAGTATCTGCTTTATCTTCTTAAGAGGTCTGATAGTTCATCTTCCCTGGACTCTCTCTACTTTGCTGGATGTTGGACCGCAAACGGAAAGGAATGCTGTCTGTAGCTCATCTCGTGAATGTTCAACATTTTCACATTTCCTTTTCTTGGAGAACGCTGACCTGATATCAAGTGACCCATAGTCTTTCTTTCGGAACACATACATCGTAAGTCCGTGTATCTTCGTACACGTAGACACCGCGGTGAGTGTGTAAATGATTACAGTTGCAATTTACTGTGACAGGTAGAACGCCCACCAGAGTGCCATAACAAATTAAATTTTGCCTTTTGATTAAGTAGCATGCAGAGAGATATGTACATCCTTGAACTAGATGTGCTCGAATTAATGGAATAATTTCGTCGCTCTTTTATATGAGACAAAGGAAGTTCCTTAGAGTCCTTCGGACTTTTTGTTCTGTCTAGTTGCATATTAGATCGCCTGTTTATAGCTTTAAATTAATTATGAAAAATTATCCTGCTACTTATTTTAAATTACTTAGTATTTATTGAACATGTACCTTAAATATCAATAAATATCTGTACAAGTTTATTACATCTTTCAGCTTAATTTCTTTGGAAAGCGAAAGTTTGGTGAGGTGTCGATTATGAGCCATCATCGTGCTGTCGTATCAAATACTGATATGTATCATACGTGTATCATGTCTTTACGAATCAGTACAGATACAATAAACTTGTGAAGATAATTGCATTCCTTCTCTAACCTGTAGTTACACTGCTTTTTATGTGTTTATGTAGCCATATAGATTGTTGAACACCCCAGGAACGTCAAGAGGATGGATAAGGGCGTGAAACTGAATGACCTTTGGATCTCTGTGCCGAAGAAGATGTGTACTAGTCTTCCATCAAGGGGTGATAGCAACAGCGGACGGCGGCAACCGATAACAGCCGATTGCGCTCAGGTATTCAAAGGATGTAACATCAAGCCATTGGACTGGAGCACCTGTAAACTGAATTTTGATGCTGTTAGTAGCGAGCCAGCGTGTGAGTCGGACGCTCAAAGAAGCTACGATTCCCAATGAAAATGTCCTCTGCAGATGGGGACGAAACGTCGTGTTTAAATGTGAAATCCATAATAGCCCGGAACGATTTATTACTTGCGTCACTGAGAAATGTAACGTCTTAAAATGCTTTAACGATATGGTGTATTGACGTAAATTGTATAAAGAGCTACACAACTAATATTTAGCGGAATGCAAAAGGTGACGACAACATGCAACTTGACTTCATGGGACTTCCAAGTATTGCAGAAACATTGAAAGAAAATCTATCGAAATTCATTTCAGTAACTGAGACAGAAGTCACTTTCGGAATGTATCAAAACTATGACTGGTTATATTTTCAGGATACAGTGCTGCAGAGCTCGTATGTACACAGCTGGAGATACTTCTAGATGCGGTACTTTAATATGCACAAATATCAATGTGTTGGTTGTCTTCTTTCTGCGTCAAACAGTCTTCCCACAAACACGTCACAAACTTTACGACCCGATGTTTTCTACACAGTCGTAACTGCACCTCTAAGTGGACTATGCCTATCAGTATAGACTAACCGTTTTGCGTCCACGCACCCACGCTTCAGCAATTTATCTGCTGCCCAGAAAAATATAAGCATTAACTGCTTGCTGTTTCTACTTGTACTTAAATGTACTACCCAACCTAAAAATATACGACTTGTAATAAAATTTTGCCGTTTGGTAATGGTGAATGTAAATGAATAATTTGAGAAAATCAGCCAACCAGTTGCAGGTACAGTTGCAAAAATTGTAAAATTGTCTTCTTCAGAAGTACACTTCATGTGTCCAAGTACTTCTGAAACCACTTTGCAGTTGTTGAAACTGTGGTCAAGGTTTGTTGATAAATCTTTATACCTGCCACTGGTTGGCTGACGTAAGTGCTGATGATGTTCAGTAGAGTACATAGCCCGCAGTCACCAATAGACATATGTGCACTTATATCTGTTACACCCTGTTTTTGAAAAAAGTCGTGTTTATGCGTTGAGCCGCTGGTAAAATTCTTCATTAACGCAACCAGTTTCGGTCGACTGCCCATCATCAAGTTCATAAAAGTATTCGCAGCTTCGTGTTAGGTAAACATACAGTCATTGCCGTCAAATGATAAAACGATGAATTAGATACTATTATCAAGTAATATAAACACGTTTTCACAAGATATTGTGCGAGAAATACAGATAGCAACTGGAGTCTCCCGGATATGCAGTGAATTTTTTCAAGGTTTCGGCAAGACATCATCGGGAAATACCCGAAGTAAATCGAATTTGGTGACGGTCTTGTTTAGCATCTCCTGTAAGTTAGTTAGTTGGTTCCGTGTTCCATAGATCATTTGAATGATTCTTTTATCGAACCAAGTTGAACAAGCCAGTTTACAGGATCCGTATAATTGATTAGTGTTAACATTAATGAACACATTATTGTTGTCAACATTAGTTAACATATTATTATTCGTAGACCTGCTCAAGCAACAACACTTTTTTCTGGCTACCATTATTTAAATAGAAGTTTGTCAATGGGTTACAAGGAGTTTTCGAGGAGAAATGATCTTAAATTAGAATTCAAACTTGTTTCGATACCTGACAGACTTTTTATTTTATTGGGCAAATGATGAAAAGTTTTTGATGTTGCTTATTGAACTTCTTTCTGAGCCACTGACAGCTTAACACTGGGTAATAAAGATCATTTCCCTCTACTATTGCAGGTATAGACATCACTGTTCTCCGCAAATTGTGGAGGATTAATTAGGACGAATTTCATTAACGAATATATGTATTGTGACGGTGCAGTTAAAATGCCTAGCACCTCGAAGAGGTATCTACATGCCCTTTGGTGAACATCACATATTATTCTTAATGCTCGCTCTTCTGCAGTCGCCGGCCGTGGTAGCCGAGCGGTTCTAGGCACTTCAGTCCGGAACCACGCGACTGCTACGGTCGCAGGTTCGAGTCCTGCCTCGGGCATGGATGTGTGTGATGTCCTTAGGTTAGTTATGTTTAAGTAGTTCTAAGTTCTAGGGAACTGATGACCTCAGATGTTAAGTCTCATAGTGCTCAGAGCCATTTGAACCGTTTTTTTCTGCAGTCAATACTTTCTTTGTAAGTGTTTAGCTACCCCAGAAAATTATTCTGTAAGACATTATTGAGTGGAAATGTGGAAAATATGTCACGAAGTTGATAATTTTGTTTCCAAGATTAGCTATTATTCAAAGATCAAAAGTATCTGAACTTAATTGTTTGAGAAGCTCAGTAATTTGCTTCTTCTAGTTCATATTTTCTTCGATATTTACACCCTAACATTTAGAACATTCTACCCTGTTTACTGACTTACGGTCATGTGCTACAATAATTGTCGGTATGACTCTACGTATTGTAGAGAACTGAATGTGGCGTGACTTTATTTCTTCTTCTTTTTTTCAAAATTTAGAAAGAGTCAGTTTCCTTGGAAAATATGATTTCCAACTGTTATGTTGCTTTTTCTCTAATGGGATTTATTATAAGACTAGTATCGTCTGCAAGAAGTTTAAATTTTGCTTGTTGACTGTTAAACAGAAGGAATAAGAATGGACCCAAAACTGAACCCTGTGGGACTCTCTTTGCGATGACTTTTTTTCTGAGTCACTAAAATTTTCTACTTTTCCGACATTGTCTCAATTCTTCAACACAAGATTTTGCAATCTGTTTGTTAAGTATGATTCAAACCAGATGTATGTAATCCTGCTGAATTAAGCTGTTATTTACTGACAGTACTGTCTACGTCCTCTTCCACACATCAGAGAAAGTAGCATCGAAAAGAAGCGTTTTCGAACGTAAGTTTATTAGTACAATATACTCACATGGTACCGATCTACCAACGACCTACCTTGCAACATACCCCTTGTACATCCTGTATGTATGTCGTATTTATTAAAGTCTTCCAAGATTTTGGAAAACCATCTTAAGGACACACAGCCTCTCATGTGGATGGTTGACTACTTAAATTATATGAAACCCTAGAAGTTAATTGCATTACTAGAAAGTAACACCAAATAAAACACTAGAAGACAGTGGTAAGTGATTGGGAGGAGATCTGGAAAATTATATGTAAAGTGTTTGTGCGAGGGAGGGCGCAGGGGAGGGTGGCAGAAGGCACTCGTCGATACACGGGAATTCTATCAACGGTTTTGTGTATTACAAGTGACGTGAAGGAAAGGAAGGAAATAATTTGTGTTTTGCGACTACTTTCCCTCTCTCTACTACTCTCACACTTCAGTGATCCCTCCTCGTCGCTTGAGAACCACCTTACGGAAGCCAAGAATTACTCTTTGAGTTACGAAAATAAAAATTGTCCTTTGCTGGAGGTAAGAAGGCGGAATGAATTAATCCTCGTCTCGCCGGTCCTTTTGAAGGTCGCCAGCTTCCCGCTTTGTCGCCACCTTTGTTCCTGAAGGGGCGAGTATCGCCGGCTCATTAAGAACTGCTGAATACTTTTTTTCAACGAAGAGTGTGAAATCAGACACCACTCGAGGAGGAGTGGCGGTCCACAGTATCAAAGGGAGCCGAGCGCCCCCTCCCCCCCCCCCTTCCCCTCCCATCTGCTCACCAGCGCCAACAGCTATCCAGCCGGTGGGACATCTCGTTATGTCCGTAAAAAGGAAAAAAAAATAATGCCACTCACGAAAGATTCTGATGACGTCTGCGAACGCCCGATGCCAACTGAAGGGGCTCGCTGATGCAGTGAGCACCCTCGTTAGCACCGACACGAATTCTTTGAAGCAAAAAGACACCTTGCTCTCATCTTAAAAATATTGATGGTGTCAAAAAAATTAGGAAGAAATTAAGGATGCTCATTTGCGTAGCCGACTTCATTCACATTCATTTGTGCGATGTGGTGTTATGTAATTACATCAAAACACTCATATAATACAACAGTGCTCTTTAGTGAACCTGGAAGCACTTTTCTGCCAAAACTTTACTATACAATTGCCAGGGAATGCCTTCGTCTAACGCTGCTCCTGACTCATGTGGCACCTGTGGCTAGACGTCGCAGAAGTTTATATCAGATGATGTATTTATTTGCTTATTGCTTAATTATCCCGACCAGATATAGGGCTACGTTATGAGTGCTTGGCTAACAACCTTGTTCCCGAATGGATGACATCGAATTCGGCTCTCTTTCGTTCCTGTTCTACTATTCAGTATGATCTATTGGACTCCGAGCAAAATTTCTAGTATTTTCTGTCCATCGAGGTATGCAGAGGCCCAATAAAATGCTACCAAAAATCTTCATGTTACAGTAGAGGCTCACTAGAAGACGAAACTAAGATCAGAAATTAATGTTCGGGAGGTCACCCAACGTCAATGAAAACCATCGAACGAAAGAGGTGCGCTACCTAATCATTATCCATAATGGACTTACGGCATGCTAGTGGGGAAAATTCGACAATTACCATTCAAATAAAGGGGATGAAGTAGAAAAACACTGACTGAAAAAATCGCAACACCAAGAAGGAATTGTGTGACATAAACGAAAGTTGGTGGGCGTGTTTCCATTGCCTATTCAAATCATTTTCTATGTCTATTCAAATGTCCATTGAAATTTCGCACCAGCCGCATAAGAGCTGAGACACCACCGCTTTGAGGATGCAAATCAGGAATGCTTCAAATACTCTCTGTAACAGTGTTATTTAGCCACGCGGAATTAGCCGAGCGGTCTCAGGCGCCGCAGTCATGGACTGTGCGGCTCGTCCCGGCAGAGGTTCGAGTCCTCCCTCGGGCATGGGTGTGTGTGTTTGTCGTTATGATAATTTAGGTTAAGTAGTGTGTAAGATTAGGGACCGATGGCCTTAGCAGTTAAGTCCCACAAGATTTCACACACATTTGAACATTTTGGAGCGTTATTTACCTTTGAGAACTGATACCTTCAAGGCGACAAAGACGTCATTATCAACACCTCACTTAGTTTGAACGAGGTCCATCTGCGATACTGGAAAAAGACTTGGTAGGAATATAGCCGCTGTTCATGATAACTGGTGGTGGCCACGATCGCAGGAAGACCGGGCTCTCGATGGCTCTGAGCACTATGGGACTCAACTGCTGAGGTCATTAGTCCCCTCGAACTTAGAACTAGTTAAACCTAACTAACCTAAGGACATCACAAACATCCATGCCCGAGGCAGGATTCGAACCTGCGACCGTAGCGGTCTTGCGGTTCCAGACTGCAGCGCCTTTAACCGCACGGCCACTTCGGCCGGCCGGGCTCTCGATGGCCACGTGGCACTGCCAAGGAGGAAGACCATTGTGTTCGGCGTATAGCACTGCCGCATCGTACTGCATCTGCAGCAGCAGTTTGAGCAGCAGTTGGCACAAAAGTGACACAACAAACTGTTACAAATCGGTTACTTCAAAAACAGTTCCTAGACAGCTGCCCTGTAACGTGCATTCCACTGAGCCCAAACCACCGCCGTTTCCGACTTGAGTGGTGTCAAGCGAGAGTTCACTGGCATAGCAGAGTAGAAGTTGTTGTTGTTTTCTGAAGACAGTTGGATCTGCCTCGGTGCCAGTGATGGCCGTGTGTTGGTTAGAAGGAGGAGAGTTGAGGATCTGGAAACAACCTGTCTGCCTGCTAGATCATTGGACGTACACTTGAAGTTCTACTCTAGGGTGCAGTCTCGAACGTCAGTAGGAGCACCAAGAGCGCAAATTTGTAAATCAGTCTGATGATTCGACCTGTTGTGTGCCATTCATGAACAGCATTCCATGAAGCGTTTTCCAAAAGAATAACGCTCGCCCATTTACTGCTGTTGTAATCCAACATGCTGTACAGTGTGTCTTCATGTTGCCTTGGCCTGCTCGATCTCCAGATCTGTCTCCAATCGGGCACAAACGGGACGACATCCGACGGCAACTCCAGCGTCATCCACAAGTAGGTTAACCGTTCCTGTATTGACCGACGAAATGCAATCAGCATGGAACTCCGTCCCATAAACTGGCATCCAGCACCTGTATAACACAATACATGCACGTTTGCATGCTTGCATTCGAAATTCTGGTAATTACACCGTTACTGAGATACCAGCTTTCCACACTTGCAATGGCTTATCTTGCGCTTGCATTAACCTTTTATATTGCAATGTTAATTACTTAAATATGTTAACCAGGCAAATATTACCGATATTTCGTTACTTCACATTAACTATTTTTTGGTGCTGCGTCTTTTTCCGCCAGTGTATTTAAAAGCTAACATGAACTGTCCATTAAGATAACCGATAACGCCAAAAGAGACCGAAAAAGTAACCACTAAAAAGAAACAACTTGTAGGAATTGTTGGAAGTACACGCCTTTAACAATATATATCATCAACTAAAGCATTTGATCGAATATGCCTGGCGTAGTAGGAACATTTTCGCACGCTATACTTAGCCTTCCAACTGGAAATTCATAGCCCACACTTACTAATGACACCCAGATCCAATTAGCAAAGAAATAGTCCCTTGGGTGTTAAAGAGACCATTAAAAATATGTAGGCAGAACTCAGCCACAGAATTGCCATCCAACATATGAGCTCATACGTAACGAAAATACCTGGAATAAAATTATCTTCCCCATGAAAATCAACATTGATTCTCTGAACATCGATGATGTAAACCCCTACTTGCGCTCTTCGCATACCATATCGCCAGTGCGACGGAACCCACAGTGATTCATTATTTCCAAAAGAAAATGAAAAGAAAGACAGACAGGTCGTAACACGTTTACTTACATTTATCAAGTCTGAAAAGAAGTTGTACTGCGCACTGAATGTCATTTAATAAAAGTTGTTCAGTAAAAGCCCGCATCTCGTGGTCGTGCGGTAGCGTTCTCGCTTCCCACGCCCGGGTTCCCGGGTTCGATTCCCGGCGGGGTCAGGGATTTTCTCTGCCTCGTGATGGCTGGGTGTTGTGTGCTGTCCTTAGGTTAGTTAGGTTTAAGTAGTTCTAAGTTCTAGGGGACTGATGACCATAGATGTTAAGTCCCATAGTGCTCAGAGCCATTTGAACCATTTGTTCAGGAAAATGTTTCCCATTTTAGTAAGTGTCCGATC
Organism: Schistocerca serialis cubense; assembly: GCF_023864345.2. NCBI lineage: Eukaryota > Metazoa > Arthropoda > Insecta > Orthoptera > Acrididae > Schistocerca > Schistocerca serialis. The sequence continues at coordinate 183,973,974 of NC_064646.1, read as the reverse complement.
CTAAGGAGCAGCATTAAAAACAACAGCTATGGACACTTCCAACGTTTAAGACAGTTCATCAGCACTCGGGGGAACACAACGCAAGTCACGTTGAGACGCAGAGCCGAAATTTGGCTGCGACCGCTATACTACGGGAAATGTAGCCAATTGCACGGATAAACATACAGTCACTAAGGAAACAAGTTACCACTTATGTCAGCTGCCGAACATGAGATGTGCTAGTTAACTCGGTGATCTTTCCGCCGCCGACGTACTCCGGTAAATACTCAGATGGGTATTTCGGCCAATAATGCCATATGATTATTTCATTTCTGGTCAACAAAGGATGCAAGTTAAGTTACACAAACCCTTTACAAGCGTCGCTTACTGCTTTCCTTAAACTGACTTCTACCATAGCGAACTTGCGAAGTTCCAAACCATATAATAAAGAAAACAACGTGAAGTGTACCGGTACTGGCACATCTAACTTGGTCCTCATTAAACCGCGTAGTAGCCTGTTCATTTATCCTGTGCTCTCCCTTCCACTGTACACGCATATGAATTTAAGTGTTGGGTTTTTTACCGTGTTGCCATTTCAAATAAGGTATAAGGTTCTGTTTATTTATTGACTCGAGTGCAAGTTATTGTAATATAGTGAAGTTTTCAGGCCCTCACAATACCGTCCACTCGCCACTGCCAACGTATTCCTGTGGCATAACTTTACGCGATAAGACGCAAAAATTTTTCCTTGAGGGAACGAGTTCTTGTTCATCTTGATATCTTAATCCTTAAATTACATATAATCCCGTTACTTGGTGTTACTTGAATTCATCAGCAGGTTCGTAACATTTAGGGATATTTACTAAACACTGGCGGGAAAAAATCGCAACAATAATTTTATCTTGGAACTCTTCCATTTGGTCCGTGTTTGCATAGAAAAACAACAATATCAGAAATTGAGTCCGCCTTGATGGAAAACACCTTGCTATCCGTTTATTTCCACATTCTCCCAAACTAGTTTCGGCGACAAATATCACCATCATCAGTGAGTTTTTTAACCTGAAACGTGCAGAAAATAGCATGGTTATAGAAACACAGTGGCACAGGGATAGAAGAGTTCCATGGACCACGGCCATACAACACGGAAGAATTTTCGGCAGCTGAAACATCCGGTCGTGAAAGCCTCCATTGTATGACAGTGGCACATTATTACATTTTTACTATTCGTTTTTTGAAATATTATTTTCTATGGATACTTTCATACTATCTGAAAAAGTATTTGTACGACACAAAAGAAAGTTGGTACGCACTTTTCTAAATCTGAAAGATGGTGTCTAATCAAATACCAGTCGCATAAGAGAGGCGTTAATAGGACACTATGAGTATGCAAATCAGGTATGCTTTAAATAGAAGCTGTAATGCTCGTGAGCATTGGTTACCTTTGAGACTGGACGTGGTGAGTTGATGTAAGTCAATAATGCCTTCAAGGCGACAAAGACGCTATTATCAACACCTCACTCAGTTTGAACGAGGTTGTGTTGTAGGACAACGAGAAGGTGGATGTTCCTTCTGCGATACTGTAGAAAAACTTGGCAGGAATGTAGCCAGTGTACATGACTGCTGGCAGAGGTGGTCACAGAACGTACGGTCGCAGAAAGACGGGGCTCCGGACGACCAAGTGGCACTAACGAGACGGAAGGCCATCGTGTTCGGCGTGTGGCTCTGCAGCATCGTACTGCATCTATAGCACCAATATGAGCACCAGTTGGCGCTAAAGTGACACAAAGAACTGCTACAAATCGATTACTTTAAGGACGTCTCCGAACCAAATGTCCTGTAAAGTGCATTTCACTGACCTCGAACCACCGCCATTTCCGACTTAAGTAGTGTCAAACGAGAGCTCACTGTGTGGCACGGTGGAAGACTGTTATGTTTTCTGATGAATGCTGGTTCTGTCGCGGTGCCAGTGTTTTCATTAGAAAGAAGCCATTTGATGGCCTGCTACCAACACGTCTGCGTACTGGACGCAGTGGGACTGCACATGAAGTTATGATCTGGGATGCGATTTCGTACGATAGCAGGAGGGCTCTCATGGTTATCCCATACAACCTAACTGCAAATCGATACGACGGTCTGTCGATTCACCCTGTTGTACAGCCATTTATGTGCAGAATTCCAGGGGGTGTTTTCCAACAAGACATAATAATTCGAATCCCAAAGAAAGCAGATCTTGACAGATGTGAAAATTATATACCCATCAGTTTAATAAGCGACGGCTGCAAAATACTAAAACGAATTCTTTACAGACTTATCTTAGAAGAAAGATTAAGAACAGCCAAACCTACGTTTCTAGCATTTGTAGACTTAGAGAAAGCTTTTGACAATGTTGACTGGAATACTCTCCTTCAAATTCTGAAAGTGGCACGGGTAAAATACAGGTAGCGAATGGCTATTTACAATTTGTAAAGAAACCAGATGGCAGTTATAAGAGTCGAGGGGCATGAAAGGGAAGCAGTGGTTGGGAAGGGAGTGAGACAGGGTTGTAGCCTATCCCCGATGTTATTCAATCTGTATATTGAGCAAGCAGTAAATGAAACAAAAGAAAAATTCGGAGTAGGTATTAAAATCCATGGAGAAGAAATAAAAACTTTGAGGTTCGCCGATTGCATTGTAATTCTGTCAGAGACAGCAAAGAACTTGGAAGAGCAGTTGAACAGAATGGACAGTCTCTTGCAAGGAGGATATAAGATGAACATCAACAAAAGCAAAACGACGATCATGGAATGTAGACGAATTAAATCGGGTGATGCTAGGGGTATTAGATTACGACATGAGACACTCAAAGTAGTAAATGAGTTTTGCTATTTGGGGAGCAAAATAACTGATGATGATCGGAGAGGAATGGAGACTGGCAATGGTAAGGAAAGCGTTTCTGAAGAAGAGACATTTGTTAACATCGAGTATAGATTTAAGTGTCAGGAAGTCTTTTCTGAATGTATTTGTATGGAGTGTAGCCATGTATGGAAGTGGAACGTGGACGATAAATAGTTTAGACAAAAAGAGAATAGAAGCTTTCGAAATGTGGTGCTACAGAAGACTGCTGAAGATTCGATGGATAGATCACATAGCTAATGAGGAGGTATTGGCTAGAACTGAGGAGAACAGAAATTTGTGGCACATCTTGACTAGAAGAAGGGGTCGGTTGGTAGGACATTTTTTGAGGCATCAAGGGATCAGCAATTTAGTACTGGAGGGCAGAGCGGAGGGTAAAAATCGTAGAGGGAGACCAAGAGATGAATACACTAAGCAGATTCAGAAGGATACAGGTTGCAGTAGGTACTGGGTGATGAAGAATCTTGCACAGGATAGAGTAGCATGGAGAGCTGCATCAAACCAGTCTCTGGACTGAAGACCACAACAACAACAACGCTCCCCAAATACCGCTGCTGTAAACCAGCACGCTCTACACAGTGTCTACCTGTTGCCTTGGCCTGCTGAACATCGTCAGACGACACCAGTGTCATCCACAAACAGCAATAGTCATTCGCCTATTGACAGACCAAGTGCAACACAAACTACATCCAACACATGTACAACACAATGCACGTATAGTTTCTCACGGTTGGATTCAACATTCTTGAGCTTACACTGGTTATTAATCTCCAGACACATTTGCGATGTTAATCATTTCAATACGTTACGTAGACAAATGTATTCCCGAAATCTGATTACTCTACATTAACTGTTTTTTGGTATCGCGATTTTTTTCCGTCAGCTAATTATTATCTTAAGGACAACAAATTAGTATGCTTTTGCCATGAGCCGATCCTGTTACGAAATAATCAAAATATGGAGAGAGCTGTGATTTGTAGCAATCTTCTGTAGTACAACGTTGGACTTATCACAAAGAAGTATCTTTCTGGTATACGAGGTATATGACAGCCTGGGTAGGAGTGCAGAGTTTCATTGTCTCTTGACAATGTCGGGCGGTACATGTTTTACAGCAATGTCTGGTACAATGGTTAGCGCCTGGCTGCCGACGTTGGGGCCCCGGAAAATTTGATTAACATGCTAAATCTGAAAAACAAGCTACCCAAACTCATGGCCCAAGTACCAACCTGTTCCACTTCGTGTAGTGGCAAATTTCATTGAAATGGTACATTTAGATTTTATTTAAATTTTACGGAAAAGATCATATTGTATCATATCCATTTTCAGAAAAAGAGAGAAACGTCGCTTATGAAACGGCTGAGGTTACTTCCGGTTTCATATGAAGGTCGTTTGTAGTGTATGCGAGGAACTTATTCTCGGTCGCTTTCCTCAGAAGTCTTCCTTGAATAGTAAACATATTCTCAATTAAGAGTCGTGCAGTTAATAGATCGGCCAGAGAGGTTTACTGCGCTATAGGCACATTAGATGTCGGGTCACGTACAGAGCCGTGGAAACACGTTAGCTGCAGAAACTCATGTCACGTTCTAGTACAAGCCGCTCGTCTGCCGACATCGTCTGTCTCTTGTACCATCGTGACAAAATAGGCAAAGCAAAGGCGTTAATGCCACCAACACTCACTGAATTATCCATTTCTTCCAATGCTTGATACCTTGAACTCCATTTTGTGTACCTGAATAACTGAGATTAAAATCTTGAGATATTTGGCCATTACAAAATTTATGAGTATGTATTCAGACTGTGGTAATACAAGAGCTCTTAGAAACGTTATTATTTGTATAACGCCAACTGTAAAACTGTTGTATCAATAAGCCGTTGCACATTAGCTGTATTCCACTGTTCCCGCGGAAAGTCTTCTCTGAAGTGTGGAAAGAAGTCAAAATTACGTACATTTAAGGGTATATGATGTAACGACTTGACATTCCGAGAGACTATTGTATTACAGTCCTAATTCCAGTCGTACAATTACGCAGAAACCTAGCTGTAGGACTACTTCACGCTTAGTTGTGAACTGCCAGTTCTGCAGTATATGGAATGAAACCTTGTGCCCTCTGCAAGTAAAACATTTTGCACTTGCTGTGGACCACATAAATGTCAACATACCTCTGCCGCGAAATATTTTAAAATGTTGCAGTTTCTTCTTTACAAGTTTTTTTAGTCTCCGATTAAATTGCAAGTAGTTCTGTCCCTTAAAATCTAAAAATGTGATGTAATAAATATTCTTCCATGGTGCAAGGTCAATCTGTCATTGTAATGCTACACTTCAACACCGGAGTAGAAGGAGCTACCCAAAAATAAAGCTAATGCTGCAGTACATTCTTTACATGCCGCACATTCTCAGATATTTCCTCCTCATATTAAAGCCTTTGTTTGATACTAGCTGACTTCTTTCGCCTAAGAAACCCCTCTTTGCCTATGTGTGTCTTTTCATTTGGTTGCTAGCGTACGGAGCTGAACCGCGCCTACAGCTCTCACGCCGCGCTACTCTGGCAGCCGTGGAGCGGCACCTGCAGACGCAGATGGAGACACCGATGGTGGCGTCTGGACACGGAGCTGCCGACAGCGCATAGCGATTCTTATCTCCGTCGCTGGACGGAGAAGCCGCTTGGCGCCCGTCTTTCAGGTTCCAGGCACCTGTACGCCCGTGGTAGGCCAGCTTTAACGAGCAACGCAGTCAGGAGTACGTTTTAGCTCCCTAGCATAATACCGTCTTTGGAATGGTACACACACCAGTCCGAGAAAGAGGATACTTTTTGTCTCGTCTACGCAGATATTTTGACGAATGCTCCAAATGTGCACCAGTATAGGCATCCATTGACAGATTAATGTGACTATACAGGGTGCATCGTGATAAGTAACGAAACTGACCCAGGCAGAAGTATAGTATACAGTTAAAGAACCAAAAATGCTCAAGTGTACAAGGATACACAAAAGAGCCATTTAAGAAATGACTGCGAATGTGTGGTTCCGACTTTAGCATAAACGTTTGTCCAACTTAGTACGAATATAATAGAAGTTTTAAGAATTTAGTTAAGTCCCCGTCGAACTGCGTTCGAATTTCACGCATGACCCATGGTTTGTGAAATGTGGAACATGCATGATGCTGCTCTAGTGCAATTTGCTGCTGATGTAAGCCGATATCTAGTGCGTCAGTATGGCCCAGGACGTACAGGCCAAGCACGGACTTTATTTCGGATTCCATCACCTGACCTCACTACCTGGACTTTTTTGTCTGATGTTATCTATGAAGTGAAATGTGGTCGTAAGTGGAGCGAGAGAATGAAGTGTTGGGAAGAAAGAAGACATGCAAACAAGTCACCCGTGATCCTAAAGGGTCAAAATGATCCAAATAATATTAAAAGTAAATAAAGGGCATTCCTGTCGAAAACGTTGAAGAACTGGATCATCACATTGTAGAATCTTTTCATGATCTGCAAGATGACCTGGGGATACTTGAAAGAGTCCTTTACTACTGCGGAGGTAAGTGCAGCATTGCACCGCAAAGTGACAACGACGTGTGCAGCACCTCCAGTAACATATACAGGTGTACAGCAAATAATAACACGTAACATGCTGAAATAGCATCGTATTTCTTGTTGAGGTGAGCCACGGGTTTATTTTGAGACCTGTTACATGGGAAACAAATCGAAAATTTGAGTAAATTCATTTTGTGTGTTAAGCACTGTCGTTATCTGTTATATGCTCTATATAATCGTACATGTCCTGACATGTAGGCTGCCTGACATGATGAGGGTGTTCTGACAGTAGTATTAGCCTATCTTGCAGGCCTCTTTTGCAGGAGCTGTATCTGTGGATGGATGGAGGAGGGGAAGGATGTGCAGAGAGGGGCAGGAGCAGATGGATAGGGATAGAGGAAGTAGGAAGGGATGAACATAGGGCAATGCAGGACGTGATCAACAAAGAGGGACAGAAGTGGTTGGACAGAAAGAGAGGGGAAGGAGATGGGCAGAGAGTAAAGTAAGAGAGGGGACAGAGAGAGTAGTTCCACCAAGGAACTGGGGGGCGCCGGGGCAAAAGCAGGAGATGGATAAGGAGAGGGAGGAGGAGATCGATGTAGGAGATGAGCAAAATGAGGTGGCGAGGTGGTGTATGGACAGGGGCAGGGGGAGACAGGAAGCAGGGGCAGATGAGATGGACAAAGAGAGAAGAGAGAGGTGGACAGAGGGAGAACAGGAGGAAAAGTCAATGGTCAGAGAGGGGAGGGAAGAGGAGGTGGACAGACACAGAAGGGGAAGAGAAGAGGGGCATGAAGAGAAAGGCAGAAAGAGAGGGACGAAAAGATGGGTAGGAAGAGGGGTAAGGAGGAGCACATGGACAGAGATGGGAGGGAAAAATACACGGATAGAGGGAGGAGAGAGGGAGATATATTCGAAGAGACAAGGTGGACAAAATGGATCGAGAGGGGAAGGAGAATATGGAGAGACAGAGAGGGAATGGAGGAAGAGATGGACTGGTAGCGTTGGAGGATGAGAAATATAGAGAGAGACAGGGAAGGAAAATGAATGTGAACAATGAGAGAGGCAGGAGAAGGAGGATGAGACGTTGCATTACATTTGTCGAACATTCATGTGAGCAAAGCCACAAGGAATATATATATGAGAGTTTATCTATATGTATATGTCCGAGATCATCTCCCAGATTTATCACCACAGTGGAGTTTACAATTTCCTAGCTCCAACAGCAGTGAAAATATGGACAAAAGCGTGTTTTTCCAGCCCCAGTCAAATAAGTTGCCCTGCATGACAGGTCTGCTGGCGTGAACAGTATCTGCTTACCAAAACAACCTGCTTTGTAGGGCAACCTATATATCAGACACAATGAACAGTTTTCTGGACGCCAGAATGTAGGCTGCTCTGTATAATAGATATTGTGGGAGTATTCATCATGTGGCTTTGCAGGTCCTTGTGTTTACTGTGTTTGCAGTTAAAATTGTTGTATGTAAGATCCACCAGTTATACAAAACGCCGTTTTTTCCAAATTACCAAACATGTTTCAGCACCTCTGTGACATCATCAGTGGTTTTATGTTTTACTGAATCTTCACAATAGGTTTGCAAGATTTTTCAGAATCAGTTTTGCATTATTTATTACACGTAGCTTGTCTTGGTTTTGTGTGGCAAGCCCATTTATTCTCAGTATCAACACTTATTTTCACAAAAGAAGGTCGTAAAAGCACTTAGTGCTTCACTAAAATACTATGTAATTGTAAAGTGCTCTTACCACCTTACTTTGTGAAAAACGTGTTATGTTTATGCGTGCTTCACAACACATCACCTTGATGCTGAGAATAAAAGGGCTTGCCACACAAAAACATGACAAGCTACCTGTAATAAATAATGCACAAGTAGTCCTGAAAAACCAAGCAAACTGATTGTGAAGATTAAATAAAACAGAAACCCAATGATGATGGCACAGAGGTGCTGAAACATGTTTGGGAACTTGGAAAAAACGGTATTTTGCATAACTGGCGACCTCTGTTATTGAACTGTATTGCAGGAGCTAAAGGTGCTGATGAACATGGCTGAGGACGGGTTGAGATAGACAGAGCAGGGGATGGTCAGAGTGAAGGGGACGTACATGAGGCATATGGAAGGTGCAGGGGGATAGTGGACAGGTGGAAAAGGAAGGGGAGGAAGAAGAAGTGGAGAGAGAAAAAGCATGGAGGATATGGTCAGAGGGAGGGAGAAGAAAGATATGATAAGAGAGGTTGAGTGGAGGAAATGGGCGAAGAGAGGGGGAGGAGGAGATAAAGAGACAGGGTGAGTAGGAGGAGATGGACAGACAGAGGCAGCAGAATGAGGTGGACAAACAGAGGGAGGAAGAGGTGGACACAGAGAGAGGGAGATGGAGGTGTGTTTAATACATGTATGAGATGCATATGCAGACGAAACCATGGGATGCAGCCGACATATCCAATATCTTTGTAGTGTTATGTTTCGGGGTGACTACACCTAAACAGTTTAGCCATAATGAAGAGGACCGCTTCAAAGACGGTCGGAACGTAGGTTGTATAGTTGTTTCAGTGTTTCATAATGACGCAGCTTAACTTCTGAAATAATGTTATTTAAATTGACACTTTCTATGTCCCAATACGAAACAAAGTTGATTGAGAAATTTACATTCCATGTAAGTTTGCACTATCAAGAATAATATTTAATCTTGTAGTCATTGCAACCTCGTAAAAGCACTTTAGCAGCTATATCGTGAACAAATACACTCCTGGAAATTGAAATAAGAACACCGTGAATTCATTGTCCCAGGAAGGGGAAACTTTATTGACACATTCCTGGGGTCAGATACATCACATGATCACACTGACAGAACCACAGGCACATAGACACAGGCAACAGAGTATGCACAATGTCGGCACTAGTACAGTGTATATCCACCTTTCGCAGCAATGCAGGCTGCTATTCTCCCATGGAGACGATCGTAGAGATGCTGGATGTAGTCCTGTGGAACGGCTTGCCATGCCATTTCCACCTGGCACCTCAGTTGGACCAGAGTTCGTGCTGGACGTGCAGACCGCGTGAGACGACGCTTCATCCAGTCCCAAACATGCTCAATGGGGGACAGATCCGGAGATCTTGCTGGCCAGGGTAGTTGACTTACACCTTCTAGAGCACGTTGGGTGGCACGGGATACATGCGGACGTGCATTGTCCTGTTGGAACAGAAAGTTCCCTTGCCGGTCTAGGAATGGTAGAACGATGGGTTCGATGACGGTTTGGATGTACCGTGCATTATTCAGTGTCCCCTCGACGATCACCAGTGGTGTACGGCCAGTGTAGGAGATCGCTCCCCACACCATGATGCCGGGTGTTGGCCCTGTGTGCCTCAGTCGTATGCAGTCCTGATTGTGGCGCTCACCTGCACGGCGCCAAACACGCATACGACCATCATTGGCCCCAAGGCAGAAGCGACTCTCATCGCTGAAGACGACACGTCTCCATTCGTCCCTCCATTCACGCCTGTCGCGACACCACTGGAGGCGGGCTGCACGATGTTGGGGCGTAAGCGGAAGACGGCCTAACGGTGTGCGGGACCGTAGCCCAGCTTCATGGAGACGGTTGCGAATGGTCCTCGCCGATACCCCAGGAGCAACAGTGTCCCTAATTTGCTGGGAAGTGGCGGTGCGGCCCCCTACGGCACTGCGTAGGATCCTACGGTCTTGGCGTGCATCCGTGCGTCGCTGCGCTCCGGTCCCAGGTCGACGGGCACGTGCACCTTCCGCCGACCACTGGCGACAACATCGATGTACTGTGGAGACCTCACGCCCCACGTGTTGAGCAATTCGGCGGTACGTCCACCCGGCCTCCCGCATGCCCACTATACGCCCTCGCTCAAAGTCCGTCAACTGCACATAGGGTTCACGTCCATGCTGTCGCGGCATGCTACCAGTGTTAAAGACTGCGATGGACCTCCGTATGCCACGGCAAACTGGCTGATACTAACGGCGGCGGTGCACAAATGCTGCGCAGCTAGCGCCATTCGACGGCCAACACCGCGGTTCCTGGTGTGTCCGCTGTGCCGTGCGTGTGATCATTGCTTGTACAGCCCTCTCGCAGTGTCCGGAGCAAGTATGGTGGGTCTGACACACCGGTGTCAATGTGTTCTTTTTTCCATTTCCAGGAGTGTAGTTCGAAGACTCAAATGTTGCTGCTGCTATAGTTGCGTACTTTCAGCCTCATCAGTTTTCGCTGTCAACAATAATACACCCTAAATTTACGTCGAGTAACTGCGGTTACGCTGTAGCTATCCAGTTTTCTTTTCTCCCAAAAAGCAAAAATGACAAACTCTAGTGTCTCCTGTAGCCTGGCGAGATGACGAGTAATATCGAGCTTTCTGGCCATGTCTCTAGAGCGTTCATGCTTCTATTTCAAACTCCCAAAGTAAATCTTGTAGTATTTATTTTATTCAGAGTATTATGTTAGTCTAGTTATCACTCAGGACCAAAGATTTATATTATGATTCTACTCACAAATATAGTTTACACTGAAGTGACGAAAGTCACCAGATAGCGATATACAGGTGGCAGTGCATTTGTACTTAGGCTATTTATTTGAAAAGGTTCTGGCGTGATTGCGGCTGCATAGACTCTGAAATCAGAATGGTGGTTGAAACTACACGTATGGGACATTATGTTTCGAAAGTCGTTAGGAATTCAGTATTCCGGGATCCGCAGTGTCAAGAATGTTTCGAGAATACCAAATTTCGGGCATTAACTCTCACCACGGACAATGCCGATGGCCTTTACCTAACGACTGAGGGCAGCGGGTTTTGCATAGAGTTGTCAGTGCTAACAGACAAGCAACACTGAGTGAAAGAAGCGCAGACATCAATGTGGGACGTACTACGAACGTCAGTGCTGCGAAATTTGCCGGTAACGGCGTACGGCAGCAGACGACCGCCGCGAATGCCTTTGCCAACGGCACGGCATCGCCTGCAGTGCCTCTCCTGGACTCGTGACCATACCGGTTGAACCCCAGGTGACTGGAAAACCGTTGCCTGACCAGATGAATCCCGATTTCAATTGGTAAGAGGTTGAGTGTGGCGCAGACCCCACGAAGCTATGTGAGACGTGGCGGAGTTGTGCTATCTTCGGATCATCTGATTGACTGGCGTCCCGAATGCCGCACTGATTCACTCGGTTTATCTCTGTTAGCGGAATGAGGAACAGACGGGATCCATGCCGCGGTTAGCGAGCTGGTATTGGTACGAGGTGCTAGAAGCTACGGACTGAGGAACCAGTCTGTTGACATAGTGGCTGTTGGGGCCTTTTGGTGTATTCGGAGTCTACTGTAACCTATTTGATGCTGCGAGTGTAACTTTGTTGACTTGTTTAGTGATTTCTATTTATGTGTGTATAAGAAGTGTCTTACGATCAGCTGGTCTGTTACAACCTCCGAGTTAGTCTCGGTTTAAATGAATGTTTGCTTAGATGGGACACCAACTGAAGCAGCCTAAAGTCCATGCCAGCAGGGTGAGGTTGCATCTGTTGTTCTGTGGTTTCCAAAGATCATTCGATGTCAGTTGGTAAATATGCTACTAGTTATCACAAGTGTCTTATCCTTTTATGTTAGCAGTTTTAGAACAGTAATAGAAATTTCTGCCTATAATTGAAGTAACATTGTAATAGAAGTGGCGCTTGTCTGCGTGTACGTACTCCTGTATTTCGGCCTGTGCATGTACCCGGACGCCGTTAGCTCTCGCTCGAAATTGGATTCCAGCTGCAGCTACTAAACATATTACGTTTTCCGGATATTCTATGTAACTGATGGTTTTAAGTAACTGCTTTTTCGAGCTTGCCTGTCTTGTGATCTATCGTGACAAACCTAGCAATCTACATGGAAGCACCAAAGAAACTGGTATAGGCATGTGTATTAACATACAGAGACACGTGAATAGATAGAATACAGCGCTGCAGTTGGCAAGGCCTATATGAGACAACAACAAGTGTCTGGCGCAGTTGTTAGATCAGATACTTCTGCTACTATCGTAGGTTATCAAGATTGATGAGAATCTGAGCGTGGTGTTATAGTCACCGCACGAACGATGGGACATAGCATCTTCGAGGTAGCGATGAAGCGGGGATTTTCCCGTACGACTAGTTCACGAGTGTATCGTGAATATCAGGAATCAGGTAAAACATTAAATCTCCGACATTGCCGAAAAAAAGATCCTGCAAGAACAGGACCAACGATGAGTGAAGGGAATCGCTCAACACGACAAAACTGCAACGCTTCCACAAATTGCGGCAGATTTCAAAGGTGGGCCATAAACAAGTGTGACCATGCGAACCATTAAACGAAACACCATCGACATGGCCGAAGGTCCACTCGTGTACCCTTGATGACTGCATGACATAACGCTTTACGCTTCTCCCGGACCCGTCAAAACCAACGTTGGACTGTTGATGACTGTATACATGTTGCCTTGTCGGACGAGTCTCGTTTCAAAGTGTATCGAACGGATGGACGTGTATGGAGACAACCTCATGAATCCATGGACCCTGCACGTCAGCAGGGGACTGTTCAAGCTGGTGGGGGCTCTGTAATGGTGTAGGGCGTGTTCAGTTGGAGTGATTAGGGACCCCTGATACGTCTAGATACGACTCGGACAGGTGACACGTACGTAAGCATCCTGTCTCATCACCTGCATCCATTCAAGTCCATTGTGCATTCCGCCGTACTTGTGCAGTTCCAGGAGGACAATGCGATACCCCACAAGCTCAGAATGGCTACTCTTCTGGGTTTAAACACTTCCGCTGGCCACCAGACTCCCCAGACATGAACATTGTTGAGCATATCAGGGATGCCTAGCAATGTGCTGTTCAGAAGAGATCTCCAACCCCTCGTACCCTTACAGATTTATGGAGAGCCCTGCAGGATTCATGGTGTCATTTCTCTCGAGCACTACTTCGGCCATTAGTCGAGTCTTTGCCACGTCGTGTTGCCGCACTTCTGCGTGCTCGCTGGAGTCCTATACTATATTAGGCAGGTGTACCAGTTTCTTTGGCTCTTCAGTGTATTTTCTGTATTTAACGAACTTTCACTGTGCTTAAGTTTTTGAATGTTTTAATTCCATCTGTAACTCATGGATCTTGATGGCCAGCTTGGCCTAAGCTGGTGCATACTTATTGTAACACATTGGAAAATTACCAGATATAATAAAGTTATAAATTTGCCCTCTTTCTCGGAGGACTGATTTTTGTTCTTGGTTGTTGTGTAATTTAATTTAGAAAATTTTACTTAATTCCACTGCTATACTTGTGTGAGTTTCATTTAAGGGCCTTATGGCCGCTTAATATTTTAGGTTACTTTAACTTATTGTCTACTGAGTTTTACGAGTTAATGGCAGCTTCGGCCTTCTGATTTTGATAAGCAGTAGGTATTTCAATTATTCTTTCTTCGATTTAAATTTGCTTGTGTAATTGAAGCTTGTTGTTGAAACTGATATTTCTCTTGTCTTAAAGACTGCTTATGTAAGAGATACTTGCTGTTCATTATCATACATCAGGTGCAAAAGAAGGCTGTGGTTTTAATTATCATTCTGATTGTTGGCATATTTTGAAATAAATTTGTAATTTCTTAAGGAAAAATGATGTGCTCAGCCTATGTTCTCCCTTCCACGTCTCCTATCCTTTGTCCATCCTGTGTTCGGACATTTCACTATGAACCCAAGTTGTCATCAACGGCAGTGTGAAAGCTGGTGATGGGCCAATAGTGGTGTAGGCCGTGTTTACCTGGAACGGACGGGGTCCTTTGGTGCAACTTTATAGATCACTGAATTGAAATCATTATGTCTGGCTACTTACAATTCGAGTGACTGATCTGGCCACCCAGCTCGCCCGACAAGAATCCCACCGGAAATTTATGGAACATTATCGAGAGGTCAACTCGTACACAAAATCCTGCACTGACAACACTTTCGCAGTTATGGAGGGCCACAGAGGCAGCACGGCACAGTGTTTCTGCACGGGACGTCCATCGACTTGTTGAGTCCATGCCACGTCGAGTTGCCGCATTACGCCTTGCAAAGTGAGGCCGACGAGGTATTAGGAGGTCTACCATGACTTTTGGAACCTCAGTGTATATTCTTGTGTGATGGACTTGTTGCATATTTTCACAGTGGTTATTCAGGGTAATGAACCCGTAGTTCATCGTTGCGATTGACGGTGGGAAATTGCACTTTCGGACTTTGAGTGTGTGTTGTTGATTTCCGTGAATTAATGTGCAGTTAAATTATTCGATTCCCTTCTCGCACTATATAGATTAATTATTGTTTAACTGTTTTCTTCATTTGAATCCACAATTTATATGGAGCCATGATTTCAACGTTTGGATGTTGTTGTTGTTGTTGTGGTCTTCAGTCCTGAGACTGGTTTGATGCAGCTCTCCATGCTACTCTATCCTGTGCAAGCTTTTTCATCTCCCAGTACCTACTGCAGCCTACATCCTTCTGAATCTGCTTAGTGTATTCATCTCTTGGTCTCCCTCTACGATTTTTACCCTCCACGCTGCCCTCCAATACTAAATTGGTGATCCCTTGATGCCTCAGAACATGTCCTACCAACCGATCCCTTCTTCTACTCAAGTTGTGCCACAAACTTCTCTCCTCCCCAATCCTATTCAATACCTCCTCATTAGTTACGTGATCTACCCACCTTATCTTCGGCGTTCTTCTGTTGCACCACATTTCGAAAGCTTCTATTCTCTTGTCCAAACTAGTTATCGTCCATGTTTCACTTCCATACATGGCTACACTCCATACAAATATTTTCAGAAACGACTTCCTGACACTTAAATCTATACTCGATGTTAACAAATTTCTCTTCTTCAGAAAGAATTTTTCTTTTGTTTCCTTTACTGCTTGCTCAATATACAGATTGAACAACATCGGGGAGAGGCTACAAACCTGTCTTACTCCCTTCCCAACCACTGCTTCCCTTTCATGTCCCTCGACTCTTATAACTGCCATCTGGTTTCTGTACAAATTGTAAATAGCCTTTCGCTCCCTGTATTTTACCCCTGCCACCTTTAGAATTTGAAAGAGAGTATTCCAGTCAACATTGTCAAAAGCTTTCTCTAAGTCTACAAATGCTAGAAACGTAGGTTTGCCTTTCCTTAATCTTTCTCCTAAGATAAGTCGTAAGGTCAGTATTGCCTCACGTGTTCCAGTGTTTCTACGGAATCCAAACTGATCTTCCCCGAGGTTGGCTTCTACTAGTTTTTCCATTCGTCTGTAAAGAATTCGTGTTAGTATTTTGCAGCTGTCACTTATTAAGCTGATAGTTCGGTAATTTTCACATCTGTCAACACCTGCTTTCTTTGGGATTGGAATTATTATACTCTTCTTGAAGTCTGAGGGTATTTCGCCTGTTTCATACATCTTGCTCACCAGATGGTAGAGTTTTGTCAGGACTGGCTCTCCCACGGCCGTCAGTAGTTCCAATGGAATATTGTCTACTCCGGGGGCCTTGTTTCGACTCAGGTCTTTCAGTGCTCTGTCAAACTCTTCACGCAGTATCATATCTCCCATTTCATCTTCATCTACATCCTCTTACATTTCCATAATATTGTCCTCAAGTACATCGCCCTTGTATAGACCCTCTATATACTCCTTCCACCTTTCTGCTTTCCCTTCTTTGCTTAGAACTGGGTTTCCATCTGAGCTCTTGATATTCATACAAGTCGTTCTCTTATCTCCAAAGGTCTCTTTAATTTTCCTGTAGGCGGTATCTATCTTACCCCTAGTGGGATAAGCCTCTACATCCTTACATTTGTCCTCTACCCATCCCTGCACTTCCTGTCGATCTCATTTTTGAGACGTTTGTATTCCATTTTGCCTGCTTCATTTACTGCTATTTTATATTTTCTCCTTTCATCAATTAAATTCAGTATTTCTTCTGTTACCCAAGGATTTCTACTAGCCCTCGTCTTTTTACCTACTTGATCCTCTGCTGCCTTCACTACTTCATCCCTCAAAGCTACCCATTCTTCTTCTACTGTATTTATTTCCCCCATTCCTGTCAATTGCTCCCTTATGCTCTCCCTGAATCTCTGTACAACCTCTGGTTCTTTTAGTTTATCCAGGTCCCATCTCCTTAAATTCCCACCTTTTTGCAGTTTCTTCAGTTTTAATCTATAGGTCATAACCAATAGATTGTGGTCAGAATCCACATCTGCCCCTGGAAATGTCTTACAATTTAAAACCTGGTTCCTAAATCTCTGTCTTACCATTATATAATCTATCTGATACCTTTTAGTATCTCCAGGGTTCTTCCATGTATACAACCTTCTTTCATGATTCTTAAACCAAGTGTTAGTTATGATTATGTTGTGCTCTGTGCAAAATTCTACAAGGCGGCTTCCTCTTTCATTTCTGTCCCCCAATCCATATTCACCTACTATGTTTCCTTCTCTCCCTTTTCCTACACTCGAATTCCAGTCACCCATGACTATTAAATTTTCGTCTCCCTTCACAATCTGAATAATTTCTTTTATTTCATCATACATTTCTTCAATTTCTTCGTCATCTGCAGAGCTAGTTGGCGTATAAACTTATACTACTGTAGTAGGTGTGGGCTTCGTATCTATCTTGGCCACAATAATGCGTTCACTATGCTGTTTGTAGTAGCTTACCCGCGTTCCTATTTTCCTATTCATTATTAAACCTACTCCTGCATTACCCCTATTTGATTTTGTGTTTATAACCCTGTAGTCACCTGACCAGAAGTCTTGTTCCTCCTGCCACCGAACTTCACTAATTCCCACTATATCTAACTTCAAACTATCCATTTCCCTTTTTAAATTTTCTAACCTACCTGCCCGATTAAGGGATCTGACATTCCACGCTCCGATCCGTAGAACGCCAGTTTTCTTTCTCCTGATAACGACATCCTCTTGAGTAGTACCCGCCCGGAGATCCGAATGGGGGACTATTTTACCTCCGGAATATTTTACCCAAGAGGACGCCATCATCATGTAATCATACAGTAAAGCTGCATGCCCTCGGGAAAAATTACGGCTGTAGTTTCCCCTTGCTTTCAGCCGTTCGCAGTACCAGCACAGCAAGGCCGTTTTGGTTATTGTTACAAGGCCAGATCAGTCAATCATCCAGACTGTTGCCCTTGCAACTACTGAAAAGGCTGCTGCCCCTCTTCAGGAACCACACGTTTGTCTGGCCTCTCAACAGATACCCCTCCGTCGTGGTTGCACCTACGGTACGGCTATCTGTATCGCTGAGGCACGCAAGCCTCCCCATCAACGGCAAGGTCCATGGTTCATGGATATTGTTCGATAAACATTTATTCGGTTGAAACTATGGTCCTCTGGTTTCGTCAACATCATTAATCCTTTAGGATTTATCCAGTTGTTTCGCACATTTAGATATTGTGCGATAACTTGTCTACTTACTCAAAATGGTTTGAGAATCATTTTTATATTAACTGTATGGGCTTTAAAGCGACGGTGCATGATTGAACCCTGTGATATTACCACGCGTCAAGCCGAAAAAAAAGTGCATCTCGGAGACCAATACCAGCCAATGAAACCACCGGTGAGCTGAGAGCTTCTTAGATAAGTCGTAGGATCAGTACCGCCTCGCATCTTGCCACGCTCCCACGGAACTCTAATGAAGTTAACCGAGATCGTCTTAAGCATTGTAGTATTAAATAACCCATCTCAAACGAAAGAAAAACTAGTTTTCTTGTAACTAAGACACGGTATATATGCAAATAATGGGACTGGTATGAGAAGAATCATTAATACTGTGTAATTAAAGAAGTTCCAGGAAGTAACAAGATATGTAATATCTTTTAGAAAACAGGGAAACATCACATATGTCATCACCACTTCATCACAGTGGGTGTTGGAGAGAAGTGACCCAAAATTTAGAGTTAACTGAATAGTTTAAATTAATATTTTGTCAAATGTAAAACCAAATAAATCGTATTGTGTAACAAGAGCAGTCATTAACTCAAAGACTGAATGGGTCGCCAATATCAGTTGCTCGTATTTCTAAACCAATATTCTTCTTTGTCTAATTTTATGTCCAAAAGCTAGGAACTACTATTATTCGTTAACATGCAGACTGTATTACAAACATTTACAATAAAAGAAATTAAGTCATATAGATTGCACGGAAAAAATTTTGTACAACTATGACAGTTTCAGCCAAGACAACTGAATGAAAACAAAAGAATGGTATGGATCGTCATTGGAAAAATCGGAAACTACCGTAGAAATACACAGTAATATGCAGATTGATTGTGTGTCAGTACGAAGGGGTCCATTAGAAGGGTATATCTATCGTAGAAAGGGTATTTCAAAGATTAGATAAGAATAAAAGCTTTCGTATCCGTAAGTATACAAGCTAAGGTCCCACGATACGAGAAGTTAAAGGACTAAACAATGAGAGTACCGTTTCTCTTTCTCCACCGACAAAAAGATCCAGTCTGTGCTTGCAATGTCGGATCAGTACTGTGAGGAAGAATCTTTTGCCCTTAGAGTTTATGGATCCATCAAAGACTTGTACTTACAAACTTGCTACCACGTTTCTGAAATTGGAAATTCGGGTACTTCTAGCAGAATTGCAAGCTTCAAAAATTGTTTTGTAAATAGTAGTAGGGTCATTTGGAAAAACGCATTATTGCAATAACGTAAAGTTGTAATGAGACATTGACTACGAAGTTCGCTAAGAGATCAGATAGCTATTCTGGAAAGGTTACCTAAATACATGAAAATTCAGAAGCTCCTTTGTAATTGGAAAAGACCGCATGTTATACAACTTTGTAAAAAGAATCAAATAGATCTGATCATCAGCGGTAACGATCAAAATCACTGACATCTATCTGTAGCAGAATGCTACACAGATTCTGAGTTCAAGTACTTTAACTGCTGGATACAAAATAACCTAAATCCAATAAGCAAGAACTTCAGAAACGTCGATTATGCTAAACTGAGCTCTCCCACTTCTCGGTGAAATTTTTCGGTTTTCAGGGCCTAAACATAGCAAATAATCAATTTCAGACAACGTCGCTGATCATCATCACAAAAATGAAAACGGAATTCATCGTATCTGTCTAAAATTACTGTGATAAGTACTCTAGGAAAGTAAATCACATTTTTGTGAATTAAATACTCTATGAGAGTAAGTTATATATCTGGGAATTCATCATTTTTGTCACATCTCTGTATATTCCAACATTGCAGGGCTCATGACAGATTCGGAATTTCGGATACATTCGACGTCGTCAAGAGTGAAGGTAGTCGCACGGCTTTCATACACTGAAAGAATGAACGGGCGAATCTCTTTTTCGGAGGCATGTTTAAATATCGGGTAATGGAAACTCCCGTGACGGGCGCCACTCTCGTTTGATTAGGATCCGCCGGCGGGTTGGTTATTACCGTAAAACGAGACTCAAAAGCGAGTAAGCGATGCAAACAGTGTTTTAATGCAATCTTCTTAATTAAAAGGCACGACAGACGCCGCACACCCGCAAGAATTTACATTTCGTGTAAGTGGGCGGAAAAATAGGAGTGGAGAATAGGGGTAGATTGCTGAGAGCTTTCTGGGGAGCGATGGAGAGGCGGGGGGGGGGGGGGAGGAAGGGATGATTTGGAGCACCACCGAGCGAATATCCTGCTGATGGACGGAGAGTATATTCCGAAACAAAGGATGTATTAATTACAATCATACATTCAGCAAGGGCCGTACATCACCCTTGCAGGAGGGTTCAATTGTTTGGAGGAAATTTGAGGACCAACATCTTCATAATGCTGATCAGTTGGTGGTTTCTAGCAGACTGTGCTTTTAATCGTGTCAGACATAAAATACTTGTCATTTAAAAATGAACTATCGTCCGAATTTTTATTCATGTAATATTATCCTCGCGCTTTCTTGAAGCAGTGGTGTATGCCGAACAAACAAATATTTTTATAGAGACACGCCAACTTTGCAACAACAGAACTCCACAAATTACCCAAAACTGCTCTTACCATCTTAGTAAATTGAAGTGGACTTGCGACTCTCTCCTCGCCGCTGACCACAAGACTTCAGGAAGCCATATTGCAGTCGCGAAGTAATGTTAAGCTAGAAAGAATATTACTCTTTTAGAAAAAAAAATTCAATAAACTAATTCATTACATAAAGCACCCTATTCGACAGAGTGAAGATAAAAAGTCTTTGCAGAAAAGAAAGTATGTAGCAAGGAGCTTCAGTTGGAAGTACTTTTATTCGGAAGGTATTTTTAAGCTAGCGGTAACGTTTACGCTTTGTACAAAATGGAGTTCAATACGTGCAGTGTGTCCATTTTACTATATTGCCATCGCAAAATTTTGTTCTGAATGAGTACTTGGCTTTCTTTGGTTCCCTTGTCAGGTTTTGGTACGGAACCAGAGCCGGCAATATTTAGTCAACGTAAGAGCCTGTCTGTGCTCTTCTCAAGCTACTCACAGAAAAACAGACATCGACAAAAGTTAGTTATAAAATCGAAGAAGCGGACAAGATAACATAATCTTCGTACGGTAACATTAAAGACTAGATTCTGTACTATGGGAAGTACTGAGAGAGCTTCGCAAGTTTCCAGGTATGTTCAAAGACCTTTCTTTTTTTTCTTTTTGAATGCAACAGTGGCCAACACCATGAAAGAATTTTGCCCAAATTGCTGGAGTAATTAAAAGAAGAATGACTCGGTTTATTTTCGGTCTTTCTAAAGCTGATTTTTGTTATTTCACGACCGATTTTGAGCAGTGTCACCCATCTTTAGATCATTGCTCGTAGTTACTGAGTATCCAGTCTTAACGAAACTACAAGTTCCACTGTCATATTGTAATTCTGTATATGAGAATGGAACTGATAGTTCCGTCAAAACTTGTTACTCTGATACTCCGCAGAAATAAGTTCTACCTTCCTTCTACCGACGCTGCTGGCTGTACTCATGAGACAATTCAATTTTGAGGGTGGAACAAACCTCAGCACTTCTTGTTGTTGACCTACATGTAATCCGACTTTATGTATATCGCACAATCTCTGCCAGTGTTATACATTTTTCTGACCAGTCTGACTGTTCATCAACTGTACGCTTCATTCCCAGAATTAAAGCTTCAACAAATTAATTACTGTCTTACTTAACACTATCAGTTGTTCCTTTCACAAGTGACAGCAACGTCACTTGATTTCATGTTCATTTTCAGGATTAAAAACCCCATCATTTTTAAAGGCCATACAATGCCTAGCACTAACTTGTTTGGTGAAATACGCGGGCAAAATCGCCCACCATTCGCCTACAGTATTTTTACGACCGAATCCAACTATCATTGGAGTGGGAATGGGGGGGGGGGGGGGGTGTCAAGGGAAAGCGATTAAAATTTATATTTAGATTAAAGTTCAGTCTTGATCACGTTATGTCTGTTTTAATGAGTAACCGGTTTCGGTTTTTTTTTTCTATAAAACCATCATCAGACCCATTGGCTCCCTCGGGTTGGTAGGTGGAGCTCTCCTTGCTGCTGTGCAGTCAACTGATCAGTTGACTGCACAGCAGCAAGGAGAGCTCCACCTACCAGCCCAAGGGAGCCAATGGGTCTGATGATGGTTTTATAGAAAAAAAAACCGAAACCGGTTACTCATTAAAACAGACATAACGTGATCAAGACTGAACTTTAATCTAAATATAACAATTAATTGATCACTGTATTCCAAAAATGTTTACCAAAATTGATTAAAATTTAGTTAGTTATAAGATTCGCTGACGACGATTGTTAGCCTCAGAGCAAGTGAGCAAGAATTTCAGGATCTGTTGAATGGAATGAACGGTCTAACGAGCGCAGTACACGCATTGAGTGTACGCTGAAGAAAGTAGAAAGTTTAGGGAAGTCGCAGAAAAAAAGATTAGAGAGAAACCTAACATAAAAATTAGATTCCATGAAGTAGGCAATGTGAAGGAATTCTGATTCCTTGGAAGTAAAACTACGCATAACAGACGAAGCAAGGAGGATATAATAAACAGAATAGAACAACAAAGAGGAAATTTAACTGTATAAGAAGTTTATTAGCATCAAGCATCGTCCCTAATACGAGGAAAAAATTGCTGAGAATTCACGTTTCGAGCATAGCATTGTTGGTAGTGAATCGTAGTCTGGGAAGCCCAGAAAAGGAGAAATTCGACGTGTTTGGTATATGGTGCTGTAGAATGATGTTGGAAATTAGATGCACTGGTAATAAATGAAGCGGCTCTTCGCAGAATTGGTGAAGAAAGTTATATGCGGAAATCATTTACTAAAAGAAGGAACGGGAAAATATGACATGTATTACGACATCAAGGATAACTTGAAAAAACTTTTTATAGACAAGATTGCATTAATTAATATTTATTACTGATGACAGTTTCGACAGTTAAAATTATCTTCTGATCTTCAAAAACGTTTCTGTTATAACTCGTGAACCATTATGGGTTTATCACTCGTGTCAGGCCCTCGTTATGGTGGAGAATATACAGCATATTATAGGTAGGTTCGTCAAAAAAGAAAACACGTAAAGTTAGAATGTACCTTATGCAAAAGGGCACGTTCACACACTTTGGATTCCACTGAGGCTTGTTAGTCGTTACAGTGCATAATATATAGCAAAAATGCACATCTGTATATGTCTTTGCTTTTACATGGCTTGTGTGTACACATCATGGATACTTCTCAGTCGAAGTATACGGTATAGTTAACAGATGCGCACTTTTCCTTTACATCGACCACAGTAAGAAATAGCAAGTCACAGTGGAGTGCTATGTGTGTAAACATGTCTATTTTTTTCCTTTATATCGTTTTACTTCTGATAAACGTTGCATAATGTACTGCACTTTGTATATTTTACACCATATTGAGAGCATAGCATGTGTGGCAAACCCATGATGGAATACAATTTATAATCAAAAATTTTTTGAAGATTAGAAAATGACAGCTACAACTGTCGAAACGGGTCGTCAGTAATAAGTATTAATTAATGCTCTCTTGACTATAAAAAGTTTTCTCAGGTTAAATATAGATCATTCCGTCCATTTTCTCGATAACAGAATCCTCAGTCACATCAAGGATAACTTTCATGGCACAATAGGCAGCCGTAGGAGAAGACAGAGACTGCATTACATCGAACAAATTACAGAGGACATTGATGTAGGTTCTACTCTGAGATGAAGAGTTTAAAAGAATCTTGGCGAGCCGCATCAAACTAATAGCAAGATAATTTTTTTAAGAAAAGAGAGGTGCTTAGGATATTGAAATCATTTATGAAGGGTACAAATGCTAGTCCGGCCCCCCTGCGTAAGAGCTTCGCAATTTTCCTAAATTTCTCCAGGCATATACAAAGTTGCTACCGGACGGAATGATGTTGGGGGGGCGGGGGGGGAGGTGCTAGGATAATCCCTTGCCAATCATTTCTTGTCTGAGCCCATCTGCCACCTCCAATATCGATGTTAAGTTCAATTTTATGCTTCCTTCTTCAGAAATGGGAATGATAACCTTGGGAAGTACTCTCCACCATGCACACTACATACGAAGAGGAAGAACAGTGTCCAATGTCCCGTAGCGCACGAAGTGATTACAGACAAATTACATGCTTAGATTCAGAGCCAACTAAGTTTTCATCCTAATAGATGTATGAAACCTCCAAAAAAATCGAAACCTAGATATGCGGTGGAGGATTTTATCCTCCTAAATAGCAATCCAGGGCCGTTAAGACAGCCTTCGCCCTCGTTCTGTAGATTCTATGAAAGTCGTTTACCAGCGTACGTAAACAAGGCGATGTAATTGTATCCACGATGTGTGGAATTCAAATCCTCGCTACTCCGTGTCCAATGAAACCACCGCTGACTGGATCGAACCATAATTCTCCTTTCAAAGTGTGTGCGACCAGACCTCTGTGGAAATGAAACATGGACAATGCCGTCTAAAGATATTATGAGTATTTTCTTCAAGTGGATGAACTGGAGTACTGTGAAGCAATAACAGTTTTTATTTGCACATTCTGTCACCCACGGAAATTTACTTGGCTTTGAGGAAAGTTTCCCTTCATCGGAATGAGGCCATAGTTTCTCTTATGTACGTCCCACAACTGCAACCACTGACGAGTAGTGTCGTATGGCCAACCGGTAATTAAAGCTGTAACTAACTGTAACGTATCCCTCGACGAATGAATTTGGAATAAAAGGATTGTACTTTGTCCTCGGATTGATAGATATCCAGAATTTTAATGTTAAGACTGCTATTAGGCCAGCGAGAGCTCAATTACTTGCTATTTTCTGATTCATCTACATCTACGTCTACGTGATTACTCTGCTATTCACAATAAAGTGCCTGGCAGAGGGTTCAATGATCCACCTTCAAGCTGTCTCTCTATCTTTCCACTCTCGTACGGCACGCGGGAAAAACGAGCACTTAAATTTTTCTGTGCGAACCTTGATTTCTCTAATTTTACCGTGATGATCATTTGTCCCTATGTAGGTGGGTGCCAACAGAACGTTTCCGCAATCGGAGGAGAAAACTGGTGATTTAAATTTCATGAGAAGATCCAGTCGCAACGAAAAACGCCTTTGTTTTAATGATTGACACTCCAATTCACGTATCGTGTCTGTGACACTACCTCCCCTATTTCGCGATAATACAAAACGAGCTGCCGTTCTTTGTACTTTTTCTAAGTCATTCGTCAGTCCCACCTTATGCGGATCCCACACCGCACAACAATACTCCAGAATAGGGCGAACAAGCGTGGTGTAAGCAGTCTCTTTGGTAGACCTGTTACACCTTGTAAGTGTTCTGCCAATGAATCACAGTCTCTGGTTTGCTCTACCCACAATATTATCTATGTGATCCTTCCAATTTAGGTTATTTGTAATTGTAATCCCGAAGTATTTAGTTGAATTTACAGCCTTCAGATTTGTGTGACTTATGGCGTAATCGAAATTTAGCTGATTTCTTTTAGTAATCATGTGAATAACTTCAAACTTTTCCTTATTCAGGGTCAATTGCCACTTTTCGCACCATACAGATATCTTATCTAAATCATTTTGCAAGTCTTTTTGATCATCTGATGACTTAACAAGACGGTAAATGACAGCATCATCTGCAAACGATCTAAGACGGCTACTCAGATTGTCTCCTATGTCGTTAATATAGATCAGGAGCAGTAGTGGGCCTATAACACTTCCTTGGGGAACGCCGGATATTACTTCTGTTGTACACAACGACTTTCCGTCTATTAATACGAACTGTGACCTTTCTGACAGGAAATCACGAATCCAGTCGCACAACTGAGGCGATACTCCGTAGGCACGCAGTTTGGCTAGAAGACACTTGTGAGGAACTGTGTCGAAAGCCTTCTGGAAATCTAAAAATATGGAATCAATTTGACATTCCCTGTCGATAGCACTTATTACTTCATGATTATAAAGAGCTAGTTTTGTTTCACAAAAACGATATTTTCTGAAACCATGCTGAGTATGTGTCAATAAATTGTTTTCTTCGAGGTACTTCATGATGTTCGAATACAGTATATGTTCCAAAACCCTACTGCAAATCGACGTTAGTGATATAGGCCTCGGATTACTCCTACTTCCCTTTTTGGGTATTGGTTTGCTTTGAGCAGTTTTCCCGTGTTTACGTACGGATCTTTCTGTGAGCGAGTGGTTGTATATAATTGCTAAATACGGAGGTATTTGATCAGCAAACTCTGAGAGGAACCTGACTGGTCTACAGTCAGGACCGGAGGCCTTGCCTTTATCGA
Organism: Schistocerca serialis cubense; assembly: GCF_023864345.2. Classification (NCBI taxonomy): domain Eukaryota; kingdom Metazoa; phylum Arthropoda; class Insecta; order Orthoptera; family Acrididae; genus Schistocerca; species Schistocerca serialis. The sequence goes on along the minus strand of NC_064646.1, from coordinate 183,947,756 downwards.
GTGATTGAAGCTGCTTCGTTACTCCGAGGATATCTAATTCTATATTTCTCATCTTGGCAGTTGTTCTTGATTTCTTTTAGATTTAGGTGCAGTGTCGTCTTTGGCATCGGAAAAGCTTGATGACGGTGCACCATGGTAGTATGAAATGTAATGCAACAAACGATTTACGTTCCACAGAAATACTAATTGGTCTTCGCGATAAGAAATTTAGATTTCGAGGTTCGACTTGTAAAAACCCAAATGCATATATAACTGCCCTGATGGCACCCAAGCTGGCCATAACCAAACCAGTCGCTTGCCAATGTAGTTAAACAGCTGAAAGATAAGCAGAGCTTGTAAACATAATTAGTAAAGAAATATCGACCTACTGCTTCTAAACAAAAACATAACTGAACTCAGATAACGTTATTATTATAGCCAAAATTACAGAAAGCAACGGAAGGCACTCTTACATAAAGACAGCAGAGAGACAAAAGGTAAAAAGAAGGAGAGTTTACATGTCTTAATTATTATTCTGAAAAATATGAATCACGAAATTCCAGGAGCGACGCAAGTGTTACAGATTACAATTTGATTTCTGACAAAGCGAGATATACTAATTTGTTGTCCGCAGCTCGTGGTCGTGCGGTAGCGTTCTCGCTTCCCACGCCCGGGTTCCCGGGTTCGATTCCCGGCGGGGTCAGGGATTTTCTCTGCCTCGTGATGACTGGGTGTTGTGTGCTGTCCTTAGGCTAGTTAGGTTTAAGTAGTTCTAAGTTCTAGGGGACTGCTGACTATAGATGTTAAGTCCAATAGTGCTCAGAGCCATTTGAACCATTTGAACTAATTTGTTACATAAGGTAATAGCTATGTCTGCGAAAGACGCTATAAGACTACCATGAACGGGAGTAAAAGATAGTCAACGGAGAGTAATAAAATTAAATCAGGCCATACTGAATGAGGAATCGAGACACATAGAGCAGTAGACGGTTTTTGCTATCTACGTAGTAAAGTTAACGAAGAAGGCCAAAGTAGAGAGGATAACACGCAGACTGTCAGTGTCAGGAAAAAAAGTCATAAAAAGAAAAAAAATTGATAAAATTGAATATAAATTTAAGTATTAAGCAGTCTCCAGTAAAGTAAGAACTGAAACAATCGATCAGCAATGCAAACAAGCCGAGACTAGACGTTTTTGAAATGAGGTGCCACAGAAAAAGATTAGATGGGCAGTTAGCGTAACTAATGAAGAGGTATAAAGCGAATTGAGAAGAAAATGAATCTGTGTCACAATCTGATTAAAACAATGGTTCTGTTGATATGGCACATCCTAAAGCACCAAGCAACATTCATTTCGGTGTAGGAGGAAAGTTTGGAGGGTGAAAATTATAGGTGGTGTCCAAGGTTTGACAACAGCAATCAGATTTAAGGAGGTGTAGGTTACAGTAGTTAGGCAGAGATGAAGAGTCTTTCACAGGATAGACTAACATGGAAAGCAGAATCAAGACATTCTTCTGACGGAAGACTATAACAAAATGAAATAGCTGACGCCATAAGTGTATGAAGTGGAAGAATATGGTCATTTTACGTGAATAATTAACTGTGAAAGATGGTGCAGCACTTGTTGAATACTGACCAAATGCATATGATAAAAGAAATTTGTCCATGTGTTCGGATGTTTTTGCAAAGAATTCAACTGATTTAGTGTTCCCATTTTGTTTCCAGATGGGACGTGGGACCACTACGTCACGACCTTGCCATCATAGTGGAGCAATGAGTAGAAGCAGGTGAATTTCAACGAAAAAACAAAAATGCTTCCTGTAATGAAAATCAGATTCTTTTCACAGATGACCTTGTATGTAGTTAAATTTTGTTTTGTAAACACTGTCTGGATATTCTGTATCAACTGGTTGTATAAAAGATGAAAAACCATTCTTCATGGCAATGCCACATCCACAGAAGAGTTTTATCACAGGAAAATTAAGGCAATGTAAGTACGAAACGTTGCAACTTCCATCCAGTTTAACAGGTTTCACCCTCTTATTTCTCACCTGTTCCCATAATCAACAACTTTTCAATGACACTTTTATAACAGCTGTAGGTGTGTTTTCCAAAACGATCTGATATGTACGTATTTCAGGTACGGAAACTGTTCACCGCAAAAATATAGGACAAGTAACATTTTTCTAAAACGCTACCACATTAAAAAAAGGATGTATGGAGTTTTGGCCTGGAAAACACAGTCTTCCACCGCTATGCTTTCCCTTCAAAAGATTAGTTTAAACTGGTAGTCTGAAAGCAGCTCTTGGGCAAAGATTCTTCTGTTTGTATTGTCCCGATGAGCTGTGTGTGTTTTTCTTACTCTCAAACGTTTTTGTGCCTCCAAAGGTTCTTCGGTCGGTTTTATTTGCCACCGTCCGGCCGACAAGAAGAAGGAAGTGATTCTTGAGTTTCTCCCGGCGTATTTGATAATCAAAATATCCACGGGTATGCTGCCGGTCTATAGTGTCCAACGGGCACAATATTTCGGCGATCATACATGTCGCCATCATCAGGTGAACTGACGGACTGAGCTCCTGTGAACGTGCCGGCACGGAGATCCGTACGCTATGACTGCTCAGAGGGAACTGGGTTCGGTCGCGGCGGCGGCCGATTTAAATACCCTCCGCCCGCGGCGCGCTCCCTCCGCCGTCCGCGCCCCGCGCCACAGTCGCGCGGTGGAACAGATTGCGACGGGGTCTGAGATGACGTCGGTGTGATGGCTCTGTCCACCGTGGTCGTCACAACTATACGTTTGCTCGATTTACTCTTGATTAACCCGATCGCTGGTTCCCAAGCAAGAAGAAGGAAGCTTACGAGCTCAACGTTTCGTCTGTATCAAAATCATTATAGGCTGTGTGGTAGCACAGTTGGGCAAGAAAAGTAAAGTAGCCATCAAAGTAGCTGGCAGAACAGGAATCTAGTGCCTTAACTACATTGCTTTGCAAAACTTAAAAACGAGATAGAGGAACATAATATATTAATTACACAGTGGAAATGAAGGCGTGTGTGGGAGCATGTTGTCAGAGACCTCCCAGCCATGCACAAAAAATATACTTGACACGGTCTGAGTTCAGCGTGACTAAACGTGAGTGGAAAAAGATGACTCTGTCATCAAGCTACGTGCACTGGGTGTTGTTCTCCATTACAACAACGCCCGTAGACAACTTCTGGACGACTTCGCACGGGCAAGAATCGTCGGGAAACTGGAAGAAGGACTAAGTGTGACGAGTGTAGCCCAGGAGTTTGATATTGCTCACAGCATTGTATACAAACGTGCATAGGGAGCGTTCCGAACTACAGACACTGCTGGCGAAAGAGAGGAGGTGGTCGACGACGGACAACTACAGCAGCAGATGACCACTACGCTGTACAACAGGGAAGAAGAGACCCACGTCAAACAGCTGATGCAAGGCACGTAATCTCACCTGCACAGTGGCAAAATGGCTGTGTGTGTGTTGGGGGGGGGGGGGGGGGGGGGCTGTCTGCCCGACGACCAGTACGTTGCATTCCGCATATCGGCGGCAGTACCGCTTGCGACTGTACTAAGAGCATGGGGACTGGACCAAAGAGAAGTGGGGTCGCCTGCTCTTCTCTGGTGAGAGCAGGTTCATAGTAGTGTATGTGGGTGTACACTACGTGATCAGAACTATCTGGATATCCCCAAAAGAAACGTTTTTCATATTAGGTGCAGTGTACTGCCATCTACTGTCAGGTACTCCACATCAGCGACCTCAGTAGTCGTTAGGCATCGTGAGAGAGCAGAATGGAGCGCTCCGCGAAACTCACGGAATTCGAACGTGGTCAGGTAATTGAGTGTCACTTGTGTCATACATCTGTACGCGAGATTTCCACACTCCTAGACACACCTAGATCCACTGTTTCCGATGTGATAGTGAAGTGGAAACGTGAAGGGACGCGCACAGCACAAAAGCGTACAGGCCGACCTCGTCTGTTGACTGACAGAGACCGCCCACAGTTGAAGAGGTCGTAATGTGTAACAGCATCAATCAGGAATTCCAGACAGCATCAGGATCCACTGAAAGTTCTATAATAGTTAGGCGGGAGGTGAGAAAACTTGGATTTCATGGTCGAGCGGCTACTTATAAGCCACACATCACGCCTGTAAATGCCAGACGACGCTTCGCTTCGTGTAAGGAGCCTAAACTTTGGACGACTGAACAGTGGAGAAACGTTGTGTGGAGTGAAGAATCACGGTACACAATGTGGCGATGCGGTGGCAGGGTGTGGGTATGGAAAATGGCCCCTGAACGTCATCTGCAGGCGTGTTTAGTGCCAACAGTAAAATTCGGAGGTGCTAGTGTTTAGGTGTGGTAGTGTTTTTCATGGAGGGGGCTTGCATCCCTTGTTTAGCGTGGCAGTATCACAGCACAGGCCTACGTTGATGTTTTAAGCACCTTCTTGCTTCCCATTGTTGAAGAGCAATTCGGGGATGGTGATTGCACCTTTCAGGACGATCGAGCACCTGTTCATAATGCACCGCCTGTGTTACACGACAATAACATCCCTGTAATGGACTGGTCTACACAGAGTCCTGACCTGAATCCTCTAGGACACCTTTGGGGTGTTTTGGAACGCCGACTTCGAACTTGTACGTCATTTTCACCCAGGTGTCCGGATACTTTTGATCACATGATGTACCTTCAAACGGCGAGTTGTGGAAACTCGTAATACATCCAGGAACGTTGCAGAACATGATCGTTCTGGTTGTCCAGGTGTCATGGTGTGAGGAGGCATAATGCTGCATGGGCGTACTGCTCTCCAGACATCTGAACACGTTACACTCGCCACTCAACGTAATTGTGAAACCGCATCCTTCCCCACGTGCATCTTTTCATTGGTACCTTCCGCCCTGGCTTAATGGGTGACCATGCTCTACCACATTGAAGAGTGTAGGTGGTGAAGCTCTTGGAAAGAGAGGCTATTTGGTGAATGCACTGGTCTGCCCGTTTATTCTGCTTGAATGCCATCGAGACATTTGGAATGCGTTGGGGAGACGTGTAGCATTGGGTCCACAAGCACCAAAGACCACCAGCAGTTGTCAACTACGCTGGTGGAGGAATGGAGCGCTCTTCCACGAGAGCTCTTTACCAACCTTGTGGCCGACATGGCAGCACGTTGTGGAGCATGCACTGCTGTCTATTGTAATCTCTCCTATTAAAATCATGTCCCGCCTTTGTAATTCCCATGGGACTGTCATAAATTACGGTGACTTTAGTGTGCTTATTGTCTTTGAATTAACGTGTCATTTCTGTTCGTCTCATCGTACATTTCTCTAAGTTGCCTTCAGTGCTATACGGTAGCAGTTCTTTCTAGGTATGATCCAATTTTTCAACGAGCTATGCTACTCCAAATTGACAAATCATGCGAACGTTTATTTCTTCCTCAAGGTTTCCACACCGTAGAACATAGCAGCTAGTGATTTCAAGTAAGGCAAATTTACAAACATGGAGACTATCTTTCTTTTCTCATGAGTTTGTGTAGTTTTGATTTATTTTTTTTCTCGCAGACTCGTTTTACTGTTCGTGGTTGTGATTATGGACAACCCTTGTTTTTTTTGTCGTGGCACTTTGCAAAACTGTACTTGTTATCTTGGCGGCCAGCTGGCGAGTATTCGAGACGTACCTAGGGTTTTTTCCGAACGTAGTGGCGCAGTAATGACACCCTGGATCTATCCTTAGAAGGACGATAAATAACCGTCCGGCTACCAGATCCAGGTTTTCCGTCGTTTCCGTAAATCGACTGAGGCAAATGCCGGGATGGTTCCTTTTAAAGGACCCGGCCGGTTCCCTTCCTCATCTTTCCCCAGTTCTACTGTGCTCTGTACCTAATGACTCGTCGTTTCCCTCTTGCTTAGTTCTTTTTAGAGTATCCGTCATTTCCGAGATCTGTGAAGCAGAGAAAATATGGTAGAGGTTTCGCACTTGCCTGAAATTTGAGCAAGCGCTTACCGCTTAGTCACGGTTAAGTACAACCAATCTCAGGTTGTTGTTTTTGTGATGATCGAATTTTCAGCCCTTTAATTCGTTACATCTCATCGTGGCCACAAATGGGTGATGATACTTCCTATAACTTTTTATGCGCAATTAGTCTCCTATGTAAGCATCTACAGTTGTACGACTACTTTGCTATTCATATTCAAATGTTCATAGATCACTTTCTCAACTGTCTCATTCTCGAACAGCACCTAAATCTTTCTGTGCGAGCTTTGATCTTTCTTATTTTATCAAAATGGTCATTCCTCCGTGTGTAGGTGGAAGTCAACAAACTATTTCGGCTTTCGGTTGAGAAATTTGGTTACTGAAATGCCTCTGATATAATTACTGCCACCCCAACCCCCTTATCATACCCTCTACATTTTCTCCCTCAGATAATACAAAACGAACTGCTCTTCTTCGATCTTTTTCAGTATCCTCCGACAGTCATGTCAGGTAAGCAACAATACTCCAAAAGACAGTGAAGCATCGTGGACGCAGTCCCGTTAGTAGATTTGTTGCATCTTCTAAGCATTCTGCCGATAAAGAGCAGTCTCTAGTTCTCATTCCCCACAACAATTTCTATGTTATGCATGCTACAGGCTTCTAGTTCTTCTCTTTACCGTTCTGTCGACTGCATTGTAATATGCACAGGTAATCCTGCGGTTTCTGAACCACTTTCTCAGGCGAGATAAAGAAAAGTCTTGAAGATTCACTCTGATTTGCTGTTTTACCAGAATTAAGTATCATTTGTTGTCATCGCATCATGTAACTGCTTCGAAGACCGAACAATTACTTTTTAAGAATCATTAAAAGATATACTTGCAGCCAATAGTGTACGGTCCAACCAGATCGTTTTGTTCGCAAGATACAAAAGGTTGCAAAAACCGAAGTCCAAATTTGTGCGAAGTTACGGAATGAATAACTCACTCTGCAGGAAAGTGGGCACTGTTTTGATACTTCTTAGCAAGTGAAAATAGTAATGCCAAGCGAAAGAAAGTTTCAAATTATGTCACACTCCCTTTCAGATTAAAAAAATTAATAAAGAGGACAACCCTCAGGCAGATATTAGCCAGTTCTCCACGATAGCCTGTCTTCTAGAAATACTAGTCCAGCAAGATATGAGGGAGAGGTCCCGTGAAGTTTTAAACATAAGAGGGAGGTATAGACACTGTTAATGGTTTGTCGTGAGTTGCCCTTGGATAATCAAGTCGGGACGTGAAATATTTGTGAAGATAAGATTCCGGATTCCGATTCGGCACACAGTTGTAATCTGGTGCTAAATACTTCACCTTGGAAAGATTTAGATACAGTTTTCACTGCCAACTTGTGAACAAAATAAATTATTACGGAACAGCTGAGCAAGCCTACTGTCGGAGGGAAGATTTCTTAGCAGTTGCACTGTGCGCATTGTTACGAACTGAGAGAAATCATCTGCAGTAAAAGGTGTGCTGGGGTGCCTCAGTTCCCTGGCAGAAAAAATAAGTACATTTTTGAGAATGATCGCATTCGCCGAAGATGCATACGGTGAGGAAGTGTAACGCCGAAAATGCATATACTCCTATTTCCATCTATTGTACTATAAATTTGTTTTCCTTATTTTTGTTACCTGAATATATAACATTTCTGTGTCTTTATATATTGTAATTGTTTTACTATTTGTATATATATATATTTATGCATTTATGTCGATGTATAATTGGTTTGTTTTGTAAATATTATTTGTATTTTTACGCTGGGTCTTGCCTAGGGAAAACTATGCTATCGAATACATCGATAAGTCGTGTGGAGAACCAAAGTGTTTAGGATCTTTGGTAGTGTTAACTCTGTCGCGTGGAGCACGGGCAGAGGGGAGTCTGGCTGGAGGAGGGCAGTGGAGCAGGTGTGTTGTGTGACGCTCCCGCGAGTTGCCGCGCTTTCGGGGTTTGGCAGCATGTAATTGCGCTCGACTTGCTATGTTAGTTTCTGACATGGTGTCGCGGACGGGAAGCGTTAGCTGGCACACATCAAGAGCCCGTTTCGGCTGGAGACCGTGTCGAGAAGAAGGCGCGCCAACGTCCAGCTTCTGCAACAGCGACGGCCGACAATGAGTGACTGTCGCCACCTCGTCGATCGACGACTTCAAACCTTCAATCAACAAACAAGGAGGACTGGAAGCACGTAAAGTTTTAGAACTGTATGGCAGACCTCAGCTTATAAAATTGTTGCATCACAAAATTACAGCAACTTAGCTTGAACCTTTGTTGCTCATTGTCCCAATTGCATTACCAAGCAGGGTTCCTTCCTTTTCCGAAATGAACCCGAGTGTCGTTGAAATTCAGACGTCAGCATTAAAGTAATATCATTCCATTTTACTGCTTTAATTTCAAAGTTCAGTTAAGGTATTCATAGCTGGCTACAATATTTAGATTACACAAACACAAATTAAGGGTGCGAGTTTTGTTAGCATATTTTAGCTTACCTGTGACTGCAGCTCAGCTTGGTACGTACTGAATGTTACTATTGTTAATTGTCCAGAATCATTTGATTCAAGTTCAAAGTTAAATCTCTTATTTCTAAATTGCGTAGATTCAAGTAGCTTTTGAAATGATTGTTGAGGTAGCCCAAGACTAACCGTATTTTACTGAATTTCGATGTGCTTCAGAAACAAAGCTCACTATTAATTTCAGTCACTAAATTAACTTTCAATTTTCCGGTTTTATTAATTCTTTTGCTAAATTAAGTCAGAGTGTAGCGAAATTTATTACTTCTGACAAACTTTCAGTTTTCACACTACATGCGTCAACCTTCAGTTGCCACGCTTCTAGTGCTAATTATGTGTGTAATAACCTTTCTTTTTCAGTTACTATAGTAATTGTCCATAGGACTGGCGACCGTAATTTCCCCCAAATCTCAAATATCTAATTACCGCTAGTTAATTGTTAACGTAACGGCCGCACATTTACTTTCTTTATTAACTTTACCCCTTTTTAAAATTAATTTCCACCAGTTTCATTTGCAGTTTACCTTTCATTTAGATGTAACCCTTTCCTCCCTCTTTACCGACAGATTAACTTCGGTGACGATTGCTTTTCCCAAATTTCCATTAGGTACACGCGGTTTAATTTTTCACTTTCATTAAAGTCGATAAGTGAGGGGGAGGTTACAAAATGGCTCTGAGCACTATGGGACTTAACATCTATGGTCATCAGTCCCCTAGAACTTAGAACTACTTAAACCTAACTAACCTAAGGACATCACAGAACACCCAGCCATCACGAGGCAGAGAAGGGGGAGGTTACAGAAGCCACATTAATAGAGTACCATAGAATAGCTGTTGATCCTTGGGACAGCATGTCGGATTTCTTTTAACTCCCGTGTAAGGGTCACAACAGTGCTCAGTCAACACCACTGACGCTGTTGGAAAGACATCGTGCATTGCGGAAAGATTTTCTAAAATTACAAGAATAGGCGTAGCAAGACGAGTTCAGAAACAGTATACTTCGGCGAATAAATGTCTAACATTTGTTGCTGTTGTGGTATTCAGTCCAGAGGCTGGTTTATGCAGTTCTCCACTATCATTGGCAAGCCTCTCCGTCTCCGAATAAACTACCACAGCCTACATCCATTAAACCATTGTATCCTTCTACAATTTTTATCCTGCACACCTTTCACTATTACCAAATTGATAATACTTCGTGTCGCATAATGTGTCCGATAACCCAACCCCTTCTTTTAGTCAAGTTGTCCTATAAACTTAGTTTTTCCACTGTTCTATTCAGTAACTCGTCATCAGTTATTCGACGCACCCGTCTACTCTTCAGAATTCCAGTGCAGAAACACATTTTAATAGATTCTTTTTTCTGACTGGCTGAACTATGTACCATCCAAGTTTCACTTCCGTACAGGTTGACTCTCCAGACAAAAACCTTCAGGAAAGAATAGCTTCATGATTTCAAAGAGTCTCCTCCACTCAACATTGCCAAAAGCTTTCTCTAAATCTGGGAATGCTATAAGCCCGGCTTCTAAGATAAGTCATAGGGTCAGTATTTTTCTCGCGTGTTTCTACATATCTCCAAAACTCAACCTGATCTTCCCCGAGGTCGGCATCCACCATTTTTTCCCTTCTACAAATAACTCGTGCCAGAATTTGCATGGCTGACTTATTAAAGTAGCAGTTCGGTAATGTTTGTACCTGTCAAAATCTATCACCTTTGGAACTGGAATTATTAGTCTGAGAGTGTTTTACCTGTCTCACGTATTTTTCACATCAGATGAAGTAGTTTTATCACAGCTGCCTCTCCCAAGAATAATGTCTACTCTAATGACATTGTTTCGACTCCTTGCAGCGCTCGGTCTAATTCTTCTCGCAGGATGGTCTCTGCAGAGTTATCTTCATCTATTTCCTCTTCCCTCTCCATAATGTTGCTTCAAGTACATTTCCCTTGAATAGCCCTTCTTTACATTCCTTCCAACTTTCAGATTGCCTTTTTTGCTTAGTAATGGATTTCCATCTGAGCTCTTGATATTCATACATTTCTTTTTCTCTTCTGCCTCTTCAATTTTCCTACAAGTGGGATCTGCCTTTCTTTCCCCTAGGTATGTACGTTTCTACGATCTTTCAATTCTCGTCTAGCAATTCCTGCTTTGGGATTTTGCACTTCATGTCAGTCTCGTTTTTTACACCAATGATTGCATTTTGCCTATATCATTTGCTTCATTTTATATTTTCTCCGTCTGTGAATTAGCTTCAATATCTCGTGCATTATCTAATGATTTCTACTGGGCTTTATCTTTTTGCCTAGTTTTTCCTCTACTACCTTCATTGTTTCATCTATCAAAGGTGCCCCATTCGTCTTCTAGTTTGTTCCTTACCCTGTTTCAGTCAGTCGTTGCCTAGAGCTCCCTTTAAAACTGTTTTTTGTTTAACGTTGATGACGCTATAATTAGAGATCTGCAGCTTCATACAGATGTGTTTGAATAGTGGTCCTTCCCGCACACAAACCACGAATGGTATAGGAAAAAGGCTATCTATCTCCAGTCTCACACATGTAAAAGTGTATATAAAACGGACAAGAAAAATAATGTGTTAGTCTATTTCCATTCTGACCAACAACGACAACGCGTGCTGCATGTTTTTCGTTTTTTTTTCATAATATGTGGCACATCATCATACAAAAATAAAGAACTGAAAGCTTTGATGAGATGGTTTATACACTGTAACACTGTTTTCACTACAATCTGGGGCGAGCATTTATGGAGATGAGGCCGCCTCAGATGAAAACTATCCATAGACAACAGTGTCCGAGATGACAGGAAAACTCGTCGACGTTATCACCGAAGCCTGCCAATCTGGGCGCTAGTCCACTTAGGGGTTTCCTTGTCTATAATGTTAATTGCTTCTTGTCGCCAGCTAAATAAAACCATGTTCCGTGATACAGAAACGATTTTTCTGACGGTCGCAAATGAGAAATAAGTCGGGCCGGTAGGAACGTATATTGCAAGAATCACTGACACAACACAGCCTTTCTAAGGTGTTGTTCTGACAGATTGTAGTTATGATGTCATTGTCGGATGAGGCTTCTTGCAGGCATCACAAGCAATCGCAGACTGGAAGAAAACGGCTCCAGACTGCAGAAACTATTCTGACAAGCACATATAACAAAGTATGCTCTGAGACCATGTTCGCCGTAGAAGAAGTTATCCCACCAACATCAACTATTCCAGCTCCAGTCGTCATTCGAGATGCACAGTTAAAATGTAAAGTTTTTGTCGAGTGCTATAAGTTACTCAGGTTCACAAAACCAAATCTGCAGCCGCAATGCTAACAACTACACCACACTGCATGCGCGAGGCCTCGCGGTAACATGGTATGGTGTGGTACGTTTTTAAGCATAGAGCATTACAGTTTTTAGTACCCATCACAATTGTTTGTGTATGTCTCGTTGAAAGCTGTCTTGAATGTGAAAATGTGTGAAGGAAAATGGAAGTACGTTTACAAATGTTTTAAGTTGTCAATTTATCTTCTTTCTCTGCAATACGTTTCTGAAAACGTCTCTTACAAGACGAAGGTGAAAATTATGAAATGAAAAATTAGTCGTGTACGCATAACAGAAAGAAAATGGCGTCATACCGCACCGTTAAGTACGAACAAATGCTACTGTCTTAAGAGCGTTGTCGTATGGAGTTTAGGCTCCAATTGGCCCTAAATACGATAGATCTCATGTTAAAAAGGACCAATTTCCACCTTGTCCACTTAAATTCTGTGTTCCGTTTAAAATGACATCGACAGGACATTAATCCTTCAAGTTCCTTGCTTTCATGAGCTGCGCTTGCCTTTTCAATGCCAGATCTTCTTTCTTTTCTTTTTTTTCGATTTAAATTAAGTAGCGACCATGTGACAGTTTCGGTTCTTCCTCATTTGTTCCTTTCTTATCCTTCAATCTTGTTTAACCTTTTAGTCGTGTTTCTTTTTTATTTCTTCAGACCATTTCACATCCAATCTCTTCGTTCTTTATTCTTAAAATTTTTCCAAATTTAACAGTTCTCTTCTGGAAACAACTCTTTCTGCTGCTTCCTCTGCATTTACATAGTGTACTTCTTGGACAGAGGCACTCTAGTTTCATCACCATGCTGCAACGCATTATTTTCACGTGTCCTAATAGCCACTTTTTATTAATAATATTATTTTTTATTCCATTTGCGATGCCCACTTCGTGTATCCTTTCATTTATGACAGACTTTTCTAAACCGTTTTCTTAAATAATCTCTTATAGAAACTTTTACTGTCTGACCTTTCGTACTTGACCAAACTGTAAAAATCTTAGTAAATTTTTTTATGCTGTCAATAAATTTGGTTCTCTCTGCAGAGATTCTTAAACTTAATCTGCTGGCCGTCTGTTCAAGGAGAGTGACTCGCATTTCTGGATGTGTTAGATTTTAAGATAGTGCAGCAAAAGCGTCTACGAATGCCAAGCAATTTACTTCTATGCGCTGTTGCTTTCTGCTCAGTTTAATCGCAGACTCTTGATATTTTTTTTATTTTTCAATCCATGTACTTGCTACCCCAGCACACATTTGAAGAAGACTGGAGGTAATCCTCGTCTTACACCTGTATTTATTTTAATCTGCTTAAAAATTTCGCACGTGAACATTACTTTTGAGGTAGTGCCTGTAAGCGTTTCACTCATTCGATTTGCTAATTTAGTTTTAACATTAAATTCACTATCACGTTATCTAGAATTTATCCATCAATAGGGTTAGAGGCCTTCTTAAAGTCAATAAAGGCTGTAACTGTGTTTAGAGGTGTGCGTGTTTGCGGATGTCCGTGGACATATGCACAATGAGCCGACCACTGGGAATATCAATTTTATTTCTAGAGAACTGTAGGAACATTAGACGTAATACTGACGCAAAGGTTATCTTAGAACGTAGGCTACAGAAAGATAATGCCATTTTATAGCAGCTGTAGATTTACAGAAAGCCTTCGATAACGCTGATTGGAATACACTCTTTGCAATTCTAATAGTAGCGGTATCAAAATAGAGGGAGCGAAAATGTGCAGCTTTTAGGAAGCTGCACTGCTGTTATAAATGTCGAAGGACATGAAAGAGAAATCGCAGTTTAGAAAGCAGTGACATAGGGCTGTTAGCGTGTCCTCAATGTAACTCACCCTGTAAAAATTACTTTGAGCAAGTAATAAGTGACACAAGGAGTCAGTATAATGACTTTTCTGGAGACTATAAATCTACTCTGTAGGAATCAGCATGGGTTACGAAAAAGACGGTCGTGTGAAATCCAGCTCGCGCTATTCGTCCACGAGACTCAGAGGGCCATAGACACGGGTGCCCAGGTAGATGCCGTGTTTCTTGACTTCCGCAAGGCGTTCGATACAGTTCCCCACAGTCGTTTAATGAATGAAGTAAGAGCATATGGAATATCAGACAAATTGTGTGATTGGATTGAAGGGTTCCTAGATAACAGAACGCAGCATGTCATTCTCAATGGAGAGAAGTCTTCCGAAGTAAGAGTGATTTCAGGTGTGCCGCAGGTGAGTGTCGTAGGACCGTTGCTATTCACAATATACATAAATGATCTTGTGGATGACATCGGAAGTTCACTGAGGCTTTTTGCGGATGATACTGTGGTATATCGAGAGGTTGTAACAATGGAAAATTGTACTGAAATGCAGGAGGATCTGCAGCGAATTGACGCATGGTGCAGGGAACGGCAATTGAATCTCAATGTAGACAAGTGTAATGTGCTGCGAATACATAGAAAGATAGAGCTCTTATCATTTAGCTACAAAATAGCAGGTCAGAACTGGAAGCAGTTAATTCCATAAATTATCTGGGAGTACGCATTAGGAGTGATTTAAAATGGAATGATCATATAAAGTTGATCGTTGGTAAAGCAGATGCCAGACTGAGATGCATTGGAAGAACCCTAAGAAAATGCAATCCGAAAACATAGGAAGTAGGTTACAGTACGCTTGTTCGCCCACTGCTTGAATACTGCTCAGCAGTGTGGGATCCGTACCAGATAGGGTTGGTAGAAGAGATAGAGAAGATCCAACGGAGAGCAGCGCGCTTCGTTACAGGATCATTTAGTAATCGCGAAAGCGTTACGAAGATGATAGATAAACTCCAGTGGAAGACTCTGCAGGTGAGACGCTCAGTAGCTCGGTACGGGCTTTTGTTGAAGTTTCGAGAACATACCTTCACCGAAGAGACAAGTAGTATATTGCTCCCTCCTACGTATATCTCGCGAAGGGGCTATGAGAATAAAATCAGAGAGATTAGAGCCCACACAGAAGCATACCGACAATCCTACTTTCCACGAACAACACGAGACTGGAATAGAAGGGAGATCCGATAGAGCTACTCAAGGTACCCTCCGCCACACACCGTCAGGTGGCTTGCAGAGTATGGATGTAGATGTAGATGTAGATGTAGAAGGAGAAATTTGCGAAGGAAATTAAAGTTCACGGAGAAGAACTAAGAACTTACTGACGACGTAATTCTGTCAGAGATAGCAAACGCCTTCGAAGAGTAGTTGAACGGAATAAATAGTGTCTTTAAAGGAGCTTTAAGAATAACATCAACTAAAGCAAAACAAGGGTAACTGAATGAGCGAAATGTCGCCAAATGATGCTGATAGAATTAGATACGAAAATGAGACACAATTACGGGACACTGACACAAAGTTACCTGACGGTTCTTTTTGGATACTTTTCCACTGGAATCTTTGTTTCATAGCCGGTCTCTTGTTTGACCTTCGTATACATCACAAATAATGTTCGGTATGGCAATAGTGATTCTATCAACGTTTCACCTGAACTACACAACACAACAGTTATTATGTGAGAAGCCTCCAAGGTTAAGATGATTTAACATTACAAGGAATTAATGATAACTTTAATCACTGTGTGATAAGAGACATAAGTTGTAAAACGACTACATGTGACATCGTATTTTTTCTGATACCTGATGAGGAAAATCCCACAAAGTTTGTTTTCATTAATTACGCTTGAAAGTTGTAATTTATGGAGAATATTAAGAACATGGCAGTCTATGTTTTGTTAAAATGCAGCACACTTATGAACGTGGCAGTCTATGTTTTGTTAAAATGTGGTCATGTCTGGTTCCTACGTTTCTCGTCGACGAACTACGGGGCCCGAATTCAGCAGACAAAAATTTAGCCTAGCAGCAATCGTTCCGCATTACTTCGGCATTCTGAACCATGTAAAGTGGATTACAAAGTACGGATATCCGTGGATGCCGACAGAAAATCTTCAGATGCGGTTCGGACAACACGTCTCATATTCGGGCAGAGCTCTTTGTCTTCAGAGATCAGTGGTCTTTACATATTTTTCATTTTGATTTATTTCGTTTTTCGAACATCCAAGTTCCACGGTAGGTTCACAACCGTTACGACAATTCCTCTCAGTTTCTCTAATTTTTTTCATCAGTCCATTGTGTGTGGTGCGACGCTCATGTGACCATTTACCACAAGTTGTTCACCTCTCATCTCTGAAAAGTCCCGGCTGTCAGTACAACTGCTGTCTTGGTTTTACGAGACTTCTGGTAGTATACCACTTTCTTCTACATCTATTTTGATGCCCATGTACCACGGTAATTTAGTTTTCGGTTTAAGTCAGAATGGTACTGAAGATACGTTCTTTTTGTTATAATTCATTCTCCTTACGTGTCCACAAACCGAAATGTGTTTCTCTCATTTAGTACGTAATTTTGTTTGTCTTAGAAATTATTTCTTGTTTTGAATTTCTTCTTAGTTTGGACCCGTTCTTACGATTTGGGCTAAGTATTTTGTGTAAGAGTTTTCTCTCTGTTCTTCTTGATTACGCTAGTAAACGTCTGTCTCCCCGAATGGGAAAAGAAATAGTGGAATAATTCGAAAAAAATTTGGAATAATGTTGTTTGTGAGTTCGGAACAGGCAACAGCCTAATCCCTGAAAGAAAGGTGATGACGATGATGATGGTGATCGTGTAGTCCTGCCACCTTCAAAATTCCAAAACGTGTGTTCGAGACTGTCAAAACCTTTCTCTGAGTCAACAGATATTACAATCGTAGGTTTTCCGTTCTCAGCCTGCATTCTAAGTAGTGGGGTCAGGATGGCCTCGCGTGTTCCTGCAATTCTGCGGAAGCCATACTAATCTTCCCCGAAATTGGCTTCTGCCAGTTTCAATGTGCTATCCGTTCCATTTAACTAATGCTGTCTCTTAACGTGTCGGACAGAATTAATATATCGTCGGCAAACCTTAAAGTGTTCTTTTCTTCTCCCTGAACGTTCAAGCTAAACAGCATATTTTCACGACATTCTTCTTATTGTGTGTGTGTGTGTGTGTGTGTGTGTGTGTGTGTGTGTGTGTGTATTAAATTTTATTTTTAAGTCCTACTCTTTTTTCTAACTCTGCGACACGAAGCGCGTGCGCATACCCCTGCATGGCAGCTAGCCGCCAAACGTGTGAGTGCTCTCTATGTCTCTCTCACTCTTACTCTCTCTCCCTTTCTTTTTCTCTCTCTCCCCACCGTACCGGCATCAGACAGCGGAGAGACGGACGCGGTCGTAAATTTTCGGCCGCGGCGCCGCCGCGCGCCGGTAGAAAGGACTTTGGCGGCGCCGCATTCCCTCGTGAGCGCCGCGATTCGTCGCGTCCGACCCGCCCGCGCGCGCAGATAAGGGCGCCGGCGTATAGGGGGAAGGTGGAAGGAGGCAAATGAAAAAAGGAAGGGACACGGGAAGGTCGACTTTAGGTCCACCAGGGGTACCAAATTAGGCAGCGGCACAGGGCCGGTAGGATCATCTTTCTCTCTCCCAGTCTTAAACATATTTAATAAAAAAATATTTCCGCGCGAGCGCGGTTCGCTTTTTTAGTGGCCGCCGTGCGTGGCCAGTCCTCTCCGTTCGGAGTGATTGCCGGGACACGACGTGGCGTCTGCTCTCATTCATTATACATGCCCCCCTCCCCGCCCCACTCTGCTCTCCCTCATCCATTCCATCCACCTCCACAACAAGACCACCGGGGCTGAGAGAAGCGCGCACACACACACACACACACACACACACACACACACACGCACGCACGCACGGAGGAGTCCAGAACAAAACATATGCGTGGCGCCGAGGCGCAGCGATGCTCGCTTATTATAAATAGCACGACGCCTTTTGTGACGCAGTACGGCGGCGCTGCGGTCGGCTCCGCCCACAGACCACAGTGCCTCCCAACCCTCCCGTCACGCCCCCCTCCACCTTATTACACGCAGTCAGCGCTCGTCTTCATTCTTCGCCTTCCCCTCATTCGCTCTCTCACCCATACTCCGTGCGACTCAACCCTTCCCTTTTTCCCTTTCTTCCCCTTTAATAATAATAAGCAGGAAAATACGAGAGTACGGGCGTTAGTGACGGCATACTTGGGCACGCCGCTCCAGCCTAGGCAAAAAAATAGTAACTTCTCTCCCCATCCCCCCCTCCTCAGCCGCTCCACCCACGCTCATGTGTATCTATCCCACACGCCTCCCGCGTATACACGTACGTGCGCAGGTGGCGCCGAGTATGTGGGCGGTCTGGCAGGCCACACACGCTGAAGTGGCCGCGTGGTGTGGGGGAGGCCTTCCCCGCTGCTCACGCAGCGCAGGCACGCAGCCACGCACTCACGCACTCAATCCTTTTCTCGCGGTAGTTACCCGCCAACCAGCGCGGCGAGGGGGCGGTACCCCCGACCCCCTCCACCCGGCCTCGCCGTCCCCCCCTCCCACCTCCCTCGCGTCGAGGCGGGCGGGCCCAGAGCGTTTTGTTTCAAACCCGCCGGGAGGGGAGGTGGGGCCGTCACTCCCCCTTCCCCACCCACAGCGTACGTACCCGTTCCCCCACTCACTGCGCGCTCTTGTTATTCCGCTTGCGCCGGACCTCAGACACACACAGGGGAAAGACACATTCTAGAGACCGTGCTGCGCGTCCTCCGTCGTCTCTGCATGTATGTGTGTTTGCGTCTGTGTGTGTGTGTGTGTGTGTGTGTGTGTGTGAATGAGTGAATAGTCCTGCTAGCAGCACAGAGTGGCCGAATCGTACGTAGCTGCCTGGATGCGCCGTGCGGCATTGTATACGTGATCAGATCGGTGCCGTGCGTGGTCGCCTATGTACCCCGAGGCACCTTCCCTCCCCTCCCCAACCCCTCGCCACCCTTTCAACTTCCATTCTCTCCTGCATTCCTCCCTTCTCCTCACACTCCTGCCATTACAGATATCGGTGTTTTCCGCCCGCCCGCGGGGTACACCTCCCGTGCATACAATTCTCCAGTGGCGCCACTTAATAAGGCGTCCGCGGGGGTCGAACCCGGGGTCGATCACAGTCCCGGCCCCGCCTCTCCCACCACGATTACGCGAGGATCACATCCGTTGTCCGCTTCCTTTGTGCGGTATCCACCGCCGCCAGCCGGCCAGTTCACAAGCAGCCGTTGCGAAATGATCGCGGCGTGGCGGCCGTGAAAAAAATTGTCTTCGTTATCCACAGGTGAGTTTCGTGGACAGATTACAGTATCGTGTCGAGATTCAAGGAACACAGCAGTGGTCTAACGTGTAACGCTTTCGGTGTGTATGTGTATGTGTGTGTGTGTGTGTGTGTGTGTGTGTGTGTGCATGTGGCTTCGAGTAAGTTTCACTTTGCTTGATGTTTTAAAATAAATTCTCTGGTACTACGGAAGTAGCTGTAGTCAGCAACCGACCTAGAAAGTGTATGTATGTACGTACCTCTGTGTGTGTGTGTGTGTGTGTGTGTGTGTGTGTGTGTGTGTGCCTTTGTTTGTTTGTGGATTTAGCTCGCTCAGTACCGTGGAAACTGGTGTCCTGACTAGAATGGTACGAGACGACTGCAGTTAAAACTTGAAACCAAAGTGCGTAAAGCAGAATTTCTCTTAAAACGATACTCTCTCTCATATTCAGTAAAATTCATCCAGCCGTCTTAGCCGATATTAAAATGCACGATTAATATCGCAACTGAGATATAGAACAAAGGTTAAAAAATAGTTCGGGGAAGTCTGATTGGCTGATCAATTACAAAACACCAGGCTGAGATAACCAGCTTGATAAAACATTAAAATCTTCTTTCTTACCGTTTAGGAAGTAAGTCAGATATCTTTCAAAATCTTAGAAGTTATACCATATTCTTCTCATTTGTCTCACAGCCAGTCCTAAAGTTTCCTCCACACTAGTTCATACAGGATATAAATGTTTTTAAATCATATGCGATATGTCTTCCACCTTTCTGGTATTAACAACAGATCAACTGCATACTTAACAGATTAAAATACTTCAATATTTTCCTTTCTCTTTTACTGGCATTGTGTCAACTTAGAACTTCGGTTAGTCACTCTTGATGGTGAGTTGGTGGGGAGGGGGGTGGGGGGGGGGCAGAAGAAGGGGACACTTTACACATCTTAAAGTACTGGAGATGCAAAGAGAAGAA
Organism: Schistocerca serialis cubense; assembly: GCF_023864345.2. NCBI lineage: Eukaryota > Metazoa > Arthropoda > Insecta > Orthoptera > Acrididae > Schistocerca > Schistocerca serialis. The sequence goes on along the minus strand of NC_064646.1, from coordinate 183,927,782 downwards.
CTGAAAGAAATATCTTGAAAAGATTTTTATACGTCTCAATGGATGTATAACAACGTAGAAATATCGTACGATCTCTGCGATTTTTTCCACTGCTTCTATTGTCGGAACTCAGTAGTGGCCACGTAGATGTTCGCTTTTCTAAGCAGAGTTACGATATTATTGTTCTGGAAACCTGCGAATGATATAAGCGCAAGGGTCACGTGAAAGGGATCACAGGTCAGTGTCATATTATTATTTTCCATAAGAAAAAGGAACACTAGCGTGCAGTATTATTTTTTAGTCGCAATATGCTTCTCACGAATGAACAGTCAGTCGACAGACAATATGAAAGGAATGCTTTACGACTTTGTACTCTGTAATTATCTAGGCACGGCATCTGGTGGCGTATTCATAATACGTGCCTTCAGAGTGCCTGCTGCTATTACGACAAAAGAAAGCAGCGAAGTACCAGCAAGCAAGGACAATTTATTTTTAACCGAGTAATAACTGTACCACGTACTTCGAAACTGTTGCACTGTCGTATCAGTGGAAAAAAAAGGGGAAGTTCGCTTTGTACGTTGTCATAACTGTGAAATCCTACCAGCTGGTTTAACATTCGTATTTACACCTTTATCGAAAGGTGCTGACGTTATCAAAGGATTATATCTTGTATAATTTTATGTTTTTATGAAGGAAATATATATTTTTCATTAACTATCTTAATTTTTTGTTTTCTTGGAAATCCGGTATTAAATGTTCTACGTTATTCCTTTTTTAAGAAAATATTTCTTCAAATATCTGTAAATAATTTTTCTTAGGCATAAGAATTTATTGCTACATAATTATCGAGATGTAACGTACACTGCAATCAATAAGGGGTTCTCAACGCGCCTGCTATCTCAAGTTGCGAGCATAATACTTGAACCTTCGAGTGCTAGGTGCACCTGAAAACGATTTCCTTTTTTTGTGTAAGGAAATAAATCTTATTTTATACAGTAAAATATAGATTTGAAATTAAAGAATCTTACCATTGCTTTGGAGAACTCTTTGGATGGTGCAAGTATATTTGGTCATTGTACATCTCGGCTTTGTTACACGTATTTCACAATGCGAGCCACCTTTCAGAGTTACGGCAATAAACAGTACGGTTCGGCGTTGTCTCTCGGAGAACCTTTCCCTTGACAAAAATAAATGACCTTCGGAAAGAACAGTAGTTTACTGCCCAAATATAAATACGAACGACGAAGAGATAACAGGATCACCTCTTTGACAAAAACTTAGTGAATCACGGGGTAACCATTGTGTATTTTTTTTCAGTACATGATCGATTTGGGGAATTAAGATAGGGCTGCCAGCCAGAGGCTATTATATTTAATATTGATAAACATTATACACTGTCAAAGAGCGAAATGTTATTCAAAATTGTCTGCAAGTAAGCAAGGATCAAAACGAAATTATATGACACAAGCAATGGACATCATGACTATTACTTCTAAAGACTACAGTGTTTATGACCATCGTGAGTTCCCCTACGTTGCCTTTGTTATATTAAACAAAGCTGAAGTTATTTCATCGTCTGCTACAGCTTTTACACTTTTCCTTGTGAGGAGCGCCCCTCCTTTCCCGTATTAAAAACATTTCTTCTCACAGAACAACTGCATATAGCATTAACGTTATATTAAGATGAGAGTAAAAGTACAAACTATGTTTCAATAGGACATCACTGGCAGTGCTTTTGTATGTCTTCAGCCTCATGTTCTTCTATTGATTTGCAAATTAAATAAACCATGGATAAAGCGCGGAATGTATCGTTCAATATCAGTAGCTTGCTTATTCGAGAAATTAGTAATTTCACACTGGCTCCTAAATGACTTTCGTTTTAATGTACTTTTCATAACTTTGAAATTGCTATGTATGCCCATTTTTGACATGGCAGTCTGTCAGACGATAAACGCATATATGTCTGCTCTTGTGTCTCTTAGCACAAATGAGATACCTGATTTACAATATTATAGTTACATTTTTACTCTAGTCTTCCGTTATCAAATAAGTATCATGTCAATCTTTACTTCCTGGGCGGATCATGCTAGTTATATGCCCATAAAGTCGCACTACCATTTTAAAAAATCGGAACTTCGAAATTATTAGAAATAGAGCATTGCGGTTTGTTGCGAAACGTTTGGCAGCTCTCAAACTTTTTTTCTGGTAAATCTGAATTTCAGAGTGTGACCCACTTGTCGCTTGTAGAAGAACAGGGTGACATTCGAGTGCACCTGCCAGCCTTGCAACAGTAGCAAGTAGCAGTCCTGATTCCTAAATTGACTGGCCTGTATATGCGATCTTTGACGTACGGGTAAACACCCCCCCCCCCCCCCCCAATAAAAAAGTCTAAAGACGTGACTTCGGGAGAGCGCAAAGGGTCATGTGATGGGGTCATGTGATGGGACCACCACGACATTCTGTCTCATGATGCTTGCTTTTACCGTTGGTGTTCTTCAGTACTGGCATAGACAATTCGCATTCTCCTGTTCGTCGTCATTTTGATGCATTCCAAGCCAAATCTGCAGCAGTGGACAAGCAAAAACAAAGTCTTAGAGAGTTGTTAGACATTTTATAACAAACCACGATTCTTTAGCTCTAATAGTTTCCGAGTTCAGATTTTTTGAAGTGACAGCAGGACTTTATGGACACCTTTTCTTTAATAAATGTTCTAAACGGGATGCAAAGTAATATCTTCTCAGTAAGTATGGGATGAACAACGTCAGTCAATGGAAAGAGGCCTAATCTTATTTGTGACATACATAGTGCAATCTTCAAGAAAATGTAACCAGTTAGTCATCCTTTACACATGTGATCAATATTAGTATTACCATTTACAGGAGTGAGCACTTTTCGAATAACAAGGTTGTTTTCGTCATAGCTAGAAAAATCAAGGCTGGAAGTTTAGGATTTAACGTCACGTCGTAGACATGGTTGGATTGAGGATGGATGAGGAAAGAAATCGGTCGTGTCCTGTTCAAAAGAACAATGCCGGTAGTTGTCTTTAAGTGAGTTAGGGAGGCCCAGGAATACCTAAATCCGAATGGCAATAAGTAACTCCGAATCGCTATCCCCTCGAGTGCGAGTACCGTGTCACACTAACGCTGAAGTTAAGATCTACGCGTGCAAAGACTATACAATATCGACAGGCTGTCACCGGAGCAGAGAAATGCGTAATGGAACGGATAAAGTTATATTCGTCGACTGTTTTCGAAAAGCGTGCCTTGAGTATTTGTCACTGTATGTGATTGCTAATGCTAAATCCAGTTTTGTCGTTGGTCCATATTATTTATAAAACACGGCTCAATCAAGCATTCCACTCCGAAGCTGCTGTTTCTTCTTATTATTGTACGTTAATTTGTTTTCTCTTGCAACTATTGTATCAAAACATTAAAGAACACATTTGCATTCAAATCGCAAATGTAGCTACTCTGGGTTGCCTAAAGTTATGTAGGAATAGTTGCACATCCACTTGAAGATGCTTAGTGCGATCAAACCTAGATCACCCTCTTACTATACGTACCTTCCCCCCCCCCCCCCCCCCCCCTCCCCGATGCGTCCTGCTTTATCATACTGACAATTCCTTAATGGCTTAAGATGTGTCCTGTCACCTGGTCCCTTCTTTTTAGTCAATCTGAAACATAAATTTCTTTTCTCATCAGTTCGAAATATCTGTTATCTATCCGATCTATCTATCAAATAATAAAAATCCTTCCGTAACATCACGTATCAAAAGCTACTGTTTTTTTCTTGTCTGAACTTATCACCCACGTTTCACTTCGGTACAAGACTACACTTCAGATAATTAGTTTCGGAAATGACTTCCTGACACTTAAATTCTTTTATCTCTACCACTATTATTATTATTATTATTATTATTGCTGAACTACTGCTGGTATTATCTTTATCAGCCCTTAGTCAGTACTATCTATTCACATTGCATCTACAGATATTCAAATCATATCGTTACTATTTGTCATATTAAAATTATCGTCATTTCTTAAGTAACTAAGACGTAAAGAAGTTACTGCAAGTATGAAAGTCTCCTCCGATGTAAGAGAAGGTCTGAAGGCTCTGATCTGATCAGGTTCAATAAATAAACAAATAAAATAAAATAAATAAATTTATATACATTGTCAAAAATATGTGTCTTTTCCAGAAACGCTCTACTTCCTGTTGCCAATTTGCATTTTACATCCTCTCTAATTCAGCCATCGTCAGCTATTCTGTTGACTACGACTAGTGTCTGATTTCATCATCTAATTCTTTATCGCCTGATTTGACAACATCCCCATAATTTGACGAACTTTCCTATCTCATTCCTCGCCACACGGTACCAAGAAAAAGACAAATTAAATAATGTAATAATTCTTTAACCATCGCTGTTAAACATCGGTTACGATTTAAAATATTTGATACATCCGAGACGATGATTCGCAGTCTGAGACACCCTTAGGCCCATAATTTGGTCAGGGTAAAGAAAGGAAAAAACAAAAGTGGTATGAGTGCGTATTACGAATATACGGATAGTGATATCGATCTAGTAATTTTGTTCACAAAGACTCTCATCTGAAAGAAACCTAAAATAATGGCTTCTATTTAACGAACCATGAGTATTATTTCGCCTAACTAAAGTTTGTTAGTAAACTGAGTTACCGCGTACATACCACTACGAAACATGTATTGGATCAAGAAGAGCTGAACTGACGCCATTGATAGGAAAAAAATCAAATAGGTAAAAAATTCCATTCCTAGCATCTTTATAGTATTAGCTTAGTATATTATTCTTTGTGCTAAGTTTTGTTCAACACTAGGTCGCTGTACTCTTTATCCTCAAAAAAATGTTAGTGTGTACCTTCTGTGTCAGTATTAGGCAACATTTTCTTGCAACTACATATCTACAGTTCTCTTTCCATGCGTCCGTTTACTGTCAGCAGAATCTCTGCCATGTTGTGAATGTTACTTCTTGAGAACTGTGGGGGTTGGTTGTGTAACACAGAATGTTGTTGGTGGAATGCAGCAACCATCCATAACGTGGTTATCAATCACTTTTTGTAAGTCTGTTCAAACTGTTTATATTCCTAGGACAACGCGCATGCAAAAAGAGGCAACGAAATCAGGCAGAAGCGATAGTGGCTGGATGATGCTTTACATTAAAATATTTTTCTTATCTCTATGAGAAATCCTGTGTTCGTGGTTTTATTTCAGTGTCGCTGGTTTCGCACAAAACGATACGATTCCATCCTTATTCCTCTTATCATTTAACACCTTGTCCAAAAATATAATCTACTGTTGATTTTAGTCCTTTTTGATCACCTCTCTCAGAAGAAATAATATTACTTTACAGCATAGAATACTTCGATGGCAATAGATATGCCGTGAAGGAACACTTCTGATCTAATTAACGACGAACAAAAAATCCGTAATTTTTGTGCTTCGACGCTTTTTCAAAGCACGTGAATCTTCCATGTAAGAAACTGTTTTTGTCTTGTTCACCGTATTTATATTCAATAGAAAAGTTATGTGCTTGTCGTAAATCGGTCCAGATAAGCAATCACAGTGTATCGTTCTGAGACATTCTCAGAAGTAAAATTGGCTCTACAACGTGTGATGGAGCTGTTAGCTGCATAACACACATAAATGACATGGAGATAACAAACGTCACTCCCTGAAGCAGCTTGTTGATTGCAGTATTCCTCGACATTCAAGCAAATACCAAGGTGATTTTTTCTATAATTCCAGGGTCGATTCCCTCTTTTATTTTTCCGCAGATGAGCTGCTGATGCGTCTCTAAATGACCCCGCTGTCGACAGGAAGTCACAAGCTACATTGCAATCGTTTTCAAAAGGAGTGGTATCCCGAGAATTTTTTTTACTGAACCGGGAAACTTACCGAGTAAGTCCTTGATTGCTGTTGTAACTTGGCGTTTTATCCATCGAACATAAATACAAAGGAATTTACATGAGTAGATGAATATTTTCGATATCGTTTGTGCACGTCCAAAATCTACCACATTAAATATCTAAGGATGACTACTAAATTACAAGCCATATATGACAGAAAAAGGACAGAAACAGGTGACAAATGAGGCAAAGGTAAGACTGCCGTTTGTTTGGAGCTTTGCGAAGAAGTGCAGCATGTTGACGAAAGAGGTTGCGTCAGAAGTTTTCGTTTCAGCAATTGCGGAGAACTGTTAAACGTGTCCGGAATGCATGAACACATACAGTAGATTCAAAGAAAAACGGCAAATTTTTTTTCAGCGGAGGGACACTGCAACATCGTTCACTGAAATGGTGCTAAACAATGAAAAAGAGATGACATGTATCGCAAGAAGACTATTCTTGAAGTTTCAAAAATCTGTTTCCAGAAGCCAGCCGAAGAAAATATTTGAGCTCACGCGTTAACAGTCGAACGTTGTTGTCAAGATATCAAAGTTGCAAGCAAATTTAAACGTATTACGAAACTCATTGTAAAGAGTGTGGCAGACATCAAGTATTCTAAAGCTAATTTGTCAATACATGACATTCTGAGGATACCACAACTGGAGTTCGTATAACGTAGGCTACAACCAAACCCTCAAACCCTATACTGATGTATTTAAATCACCTTATTGCACGATGCTATTACCAGCTTCCAACCAAAGCAAATGGCTGCTGTACATTTATAATGCGAATTATTGATCATCTACTGTATTTTTTTTTTTTTTTTTTTTTTTTACCGCGGTGCCTTAGAGTGAAATCGCCCCAGCGTCTTTCCGAGTAGTTATGCATTCACTTAGCACAAAATACGCCGCTGAGTTACTTGTCGTGATATCAGCTTCTAACGGCAAATTCCTAAAAAAGTTGATCTAAAATATAGAACGGCGAAATATGAGTCCGATCATAACGCGTGAGACAACTCTGTGCGTACTGCATTTCGAGTTCCATTGCATTTAGATTTTCTCTCCTGCGGACGTGTTTCCATTCTCAGGTATCGGTGTAATAATAAACTGTCTTTATCCATGGCTCTTAGAACACAATTTGATGAGGACAAGTAACATTTGACATTTTCTTCCGAAATCAAAGTTGACTGCCTCATAGAAAGTCTGTTGGTGCTAGGTAAGCCAGATGCTTAAACTCGAAATATGTTGTAGAACTCTCATACAGATACAGGGCTGTAGTGCTGTGAATAAGTTCGTTTTTTGTGAATATTCACGGCTTCTATTCTCCAACAATCACTGCAAATTGTTCTCCACTTAAGTGATCTGATTTTCAATGCCACTATGCATTACTCTCCCCTCCAGTTGTGCAGCTGCAGAGATATGGGAGAATTCCTTGATTTCCGTTATGAAAATATACTAGAGTCGTGATGCGACGCCCAACCATTGTCACTTTCCTCGGATCATTTGTGAATAACATAGGGTAAGAAGGTGAATCAGATTGTGAAAATGTACCCCCCTCCGAACACCGCACAGTAACTTCTCTAACGCAGACGTAGCTGCACTCGCATCGGTACATCTGTGTTGTCGTAACTCAGATCCATGTCAGCCGTCCTCTTAGTTCATTAATCCTGCCTGCAACGTACAAGTTCACTGCTAATTATTTTGAGAACTTAATTAATGTACGTCACTTCTATTTACGCACCTGTGCACACGTGGCGGTCGGTATTATTCTTATGACCTGCTAGATCCAATTACCACATCACGGTACGCACACAGTGAATTTATTTAGTTTGTTTATCTTCCGGCTGCCAGATAAGTGTCGCAACACAGCATCCGGACGCAGAAAATCATAGCAGCTTAACAGATGTTCCACGTCGCCTTCTTTACCAGTACTATTCGTTTATGTCATGTATAATTAACGTGTTTCCGCTCGCGCGAGAGCTTTTAACGATAAAGTGCGAAACGCGACAGTCAAAATTCTACTGTTCAATATTCCGCCAAAACTGCAAATTTGGTAACCGTGCAGCCTGCAGGAGCCTGCATGAGCTAAATTTTATTTTTACAGCAAAATAACACACGTACACACGCACGCACGCACACACACACACACACACACACACACACACACACACACACACACACCACACACACACACAACGTGGTCTGTCATGTACGGCTGACACTAAAGGTGTTAAAGTGGAAATTTAGGTAAAGCATTTAAACAGTTTGCTTCTACTCATATGTTTCGAAGTCGTGAATTTCCAGAAAATCAATTTTAAAAAAATGTGTTAAGACAAAATCAGGTGAAATAAATATGTTAATAAAATCTGACGGCGTCTTAAGGCGCGTCACACAATAGATACTATAAAGAAATGCAAGGCGGTAATTGCTTTCTTTTATTATGTGAATAGTCCTATGTACTAACCGAATATTTAACCGTAGCATCAAAAAGCAACATCAGAATCACAAAATGATTGAAAAGCAAAATAATGGTTGTGGACCATCACTACTTTCATCGAAAGAGAATTTACCCATGTTTAACATCAAAGAAACACTTATTCTCAAAAGAAGAAGAGAGAAAATAAATGTGCTTACCTTATTTTTCTCTGTACGCCAGTAGCAAAACACATAAATACTGTTTTGACAATGCATGTAGTTTCGCGAGAAAAATAATGACAATTTCAACAGACTCCTAAAGAAAAATTTAAATATTGATCTCGTAAAATAATGCTAAAAAAATAAATGTTTGTTTGACATTATGAAATAAATTTAATTTGCTTAGGATGCACACCTACACCTGTTGTAAAAAGAGGAGAAAGAAAATAGAGGAAAATTATTTGTTGAAATGTAAATTTCACTATACTACAGTCATATAATATCTTGCACTCTCAAATATGCCAAAAGTAAATGATATTACTCACTCTTGTTACATATAAATTGGAATTCTGAAGCACTCTCAAAACGATATTGTAGAATTGACAGAGAAATGATTTACGTAGAGATAATCAGTGGATTTAATCAAAATTGCGAATGAACGAACCTCTAAATGAATGAAGAGTTGACTGGTTATGGAGGCTCGGATTGCCTTCAGACAAATGAACCTCAACTGCAGGGACGTGGCACATCCGAAGCTGTCAATCATCCAGGACGTTATGGGGACTTGGTGGGTACATGAAAACGAAAGTGTTTGGTAAGGGAAATACTTTAAAATTACAAGTTATTCAATGTCGTCTCGCACATGTCTGTTGTTACACTCGAGGACCGAGGACTTAGAAGACACACACACACACACACACATATATATATATATATATATATATATATATATATATATATATATATATATATATATATATATTCAGTAACAAGGCAAATGCCGGAATAACAGTTCCAGGCATTCACATTCGATCGATGCTTACATATTTCGATTGCCATTCAGTATCAGCTTCCTGTATTTATTAACACCCTATCTATGTGAAACACGTGTAACTTCGAAATTCCTCAAAATCATATCATCCTAGCCGTATTGGTAGTTTAGTTACTGAAGAGTGAAGTCCAACTGAAGTTAAGCAGGTATCAAGTCCGTTGTCTTTTCTGCCAAAATATCTGTTATTAAGATCTCCGTTCATACAGCCACACAAACTATACGGGGTGAACTTTAATAAAAATGACAAACTGCAGGGACGCATTCCTCACTGGAAATGCAGGAAAAAAGGTCCTATGAATATATGTCCGGAAATGGACGGTGTGCGTACAACAACAAATCGTCCCGGAACACAGTACAGAGCTGCATTCAGTTGGGGTCACAACAACAACAGATGTTCAAAATGGCCTCCATAGAATTAAATGCACTCGTTCACACGTCGCATTAAGGAAGGACTGCCGCAATCTTTCGCACTTTCCGACCTCTCTCCGAATAGCTTCACAAGCGTCGTGAACACGCCGTTGAAGGGTCTGCACCTCAGGAACTGGTTCAGCATGCGCAACGCTGTACATATTCCCGCAGAGGTAATATCCCAAGGGGTTTAAATCAGTTGATATAGCAGCCCATGCTACAGAGCTTCCGCGTCCTATCCAACGTCCGGGGAGATGTTGTTGAGGTGTCGGCGAACTGTAATGCGGAAGTGGGGCGGTGCTCCGTCATGCAGGCACCATATAATCTGTCGCATTGCCAAAAGCACCTTCTCACGCAGCCGAGGCAGACTACTCCACAGGAAGTCCAGGTATGTTCCTCCGTCGAGGCGTTGTAAAATAATAACATCTCCGAGTATGTGTCGCCGAGAATTGCTACCCACACACTACTGCTGAACTGATGCTGATGAGACGCCTCAGCCATCCACCGAGGATTGTTTGCAGCCCACAGATAACGATTATGCAGATTGATGATGTCATTTCCGGTAAAGGTTGCTTTGTCGGTAGAGAGGTTCAAATGCTTCAAATGGCTCTAAGCGCTGTGGGACTTAACATCTGAGGTCATCAGTCCCCTAGAAAATGATTCAAATGGCTGTAAGCACTATGGGACTTAACATCTGAGGTCATCAATCCGCTAGACTTAGAACTATTTAAACCTAACTAACCTAAGGACATCACACACATCCATGCCCGAGGCATGATTCGAACCTGCGACCGTAGCAGCAGCGCGGTTCCGGACTGAAGCGCCCAGAACCGCTCTACCACAGCGGCCGGCCTCGGTAAAGAGGATTAATGGCAGAAATCCGGTAATTGTGACAGACTGGTTCAAAAAACGTCGACAAAATCCTTCCCATGGAGGGAAATCCGCTGCTGATAATCCTTGCACTTGTTGCAGGTGATAGAGATGGTGTAAGGATAATCGTACTTTTGCTTACACCATGTTGGCGGGCCACTTATCTGGAGCTTGTACCAGGGTGCTTCTCAGTATTCTGTAAAAACCGGCCCTCAAAATCTTGTGTACGCACAGTTCGCCCCGCACGTCATCTGTTTGAATGGACTCATGATAAAATAAGCGCCCAAAAAGGGCTTGAAATGTTGTGTGGTGTGGTTGGTGTCTGTGAGAGTACTTGTTTTGGTATATCTATGCTGCCTGTCAGCCGTTTTCATCTGCTTGGCCGAACGTTAACGCCATCTCGCCTTCTTCCCGACATGAATTCCAGACCATTCTGCTGCTTACACTACGCTCGCTCAATCACACAGCCTGTAACACGCGAGGAACGCGGCGCGCGGTCAGAGGAACTTCATTCGTCAGAGCCATCTATCGTGGCAATGATGCTTTTCTGGACACATGTTCATACGACCTTATTCATTCCATTTGCCAGTTAGGAATCCGTCCATACAGTTTCTCGGTTTTCTTAATATTCACCCTGTATTTGTCTTGTGCAATTAGAGTCCCACTGGAAAAAGCATATAGAGCAGCACGGTGAAATTACCCTGGTCGGTTAGCAGACTCGCCTCAAACCCATGTGCTAAAAAACTTTTCTCGATTTGTTTATGACATAAGTAGTATAACAGGTTGTATACTCAGAGTGCCAACTTCACCAACAAAGCGTTCTGCAAGGTGAACCAAATCTCCACTGACAAAATTTCGGAGGTTGTCACGGGATAATTTCTGAGTGTTTTAGTATGAGGACCTTTGGTCTGCGGTGTCTCGTTAAAAAGAGATGATGTAATTAAGATTTATTCAGTTTGCCACCCAACTTATCTTTATTTATGACAAAAACCTTTATAATAGTGAAAACGTCTGTAATACGACAACACAATACACAGAGTACTGCAACGACCTACAAAAAGATGCAAAAGTAGTGTAATAGGGTTACCGTCGATAAGTGATCACCTCAGCATGCGTCATTCTGCAGCTACTCCATTGCATTCAGTGAACTCACAACAGGCGGTGCAACTCCCCACAGGCAAATCTGTCCGCACTGCCGTTTGTCATTGTTGGAGAGCAACTAACACAGCCAAAAAAAAAAAAAAAAGACAGAACGCAGTTTTGAGGTTTAAGAGAAAATTGGAGTTTGCTGTTGTCAACAACAGGTATCATGAGTGAATGGAACAAGTGTTTCTAGAGAAGATCCGCAGTACATGGAGTGTTACTCATATATTTTCAGTGCAATATATGTACAAAGATGGCGAGATTGGTACCTGCGCAAACACAGAGGGGGCACAAAAAAAATAAAATGAAATAAAATAAAAAGTAAAAAAACCTACAGAGACTAACAATTAACCGGGAGAGGCAAGTGAATTCCCTGCCTCACGTGTTCCTATCTTCTGCCAGCGAGAAACAGTTGTACCCTCGGCATGAGACTGTAAATGCACCGTGGTATCAAATGTCATTTCGTCCAAGTAGCACGTAAAGAAATGATTACTCCCGAGCAGGCCTCATATGCCATATGAGGGGCAAGTTTCTGTCATCCTGAGCTATGCATGCCATTGGTTATCATTGCAGAACTCTACCAGGTCCTGAAAAAAATCTTGCATAAGTCACCCACTTTCTGTAACATAATGGTTTGTGTATTGAAGTATGTTTCAAATCCTGAACGTGAACAAAACTTTTAATTTTTTTTTTTTTTTTTTTTTGCCCTTTCATAACCTACAACCTTTATGCGCCAACCATAATGCTTTGCGTCAGGTCGAGCCATTCTCGCTGCCTTGTTTCTAGGATGATGGAACAAACATCAATTTCTCTCCTGTGAGCTGTAGTTCTGAGTACTGAGTATGTTGACAGCCAAGATGGACAGCACGAGAACTGCTACACAACCTAGCCCAGGCGAAGTGTAGAAACAACTTCGACAACCATATTTTAAGTAAATGCACAACAAGGTCTTCTATGCTTCCAAACCCATTGCCAATTGACAATCCTGTTGCACAATCAAAGGTGGTTGACGTTCGAAAACTTTTGGTGAAGCATTTTAGTGAGCAATGGGCAAATGATACCAGAATGCGGTACTAGAAACGTTTGATTGAAAACAGGAAAGTTATTCAAAATGTGAATACAGATGCGGATGACAAAATGTATGAACAAAGACCTGCACAAGGAAACCATAACAAAAAGCATCATTATCTTAGTTCCTAAACTTGTATAACGACTTACGTTTCTACACTGTTAATTCAGAAGATAGAATAAACCATTAATGTTATTAATTATGCTAAAATATATTTTTTCATAGTTTTCTTCAATTTGAGTTTCAAAACTGACATCGTGCCGATAAAATACACAAAAGTCTTGGTAACAATGGTTTCAGGTCTACGAATATTCTAGTTTATAACAGATATCATGAATGGCACTTAATTCATAAAATTTGAAATTTTTTTCTTGAAATTTTAAAAAGGTCACGCAGCAGACATTGCATTTCGCCCCTCTACTTGTATTAACAAGTTAGCGTGGTTCATACAGCTGCTGTTTATACAGCTAGCTCAAGTTCAACAATGGAGTTTTTGCTGCTAATTTACTACGGTATTGGAGGATCTCAAAGGTTGGCCAGTGGGTCTTGAAGCAAACAATATGCTGTTTTAACTGAACGCTTTCTTCTTTGGCCGACTTATGTCAACTGAGGATTGGTGAAAAACTGTTTAAGCTGGGCTGCCTCAAAATATTTCACACAATAATAAGCAAAATGGGAAACAGATCTCTCATATAACGCATATATAAATGAGGGTTCTGTATCTTATTTTGAAAAATGTACAGCAGATTTAGGTGCCAATTATAACATGTATCGATGCAGCTGAGCTAGTAAACGGAACAGCTGCTTTCAGACTCCAGTAGGAAGAGCTTTAGCACTGACACAGATTCCCATTTGGATATTCTGAATTTCTTTCGAAATATGGGTTACAAGATGCTGGTCGGGACATCGAAATAGCTCAAAAGGTACTTATTACAATTTTAAAGCAGTTTCAGCAAATTAAAAATGATAAGAAACAACTTAAAGTCGAGTGTAGGTGAAGCAGACTGTTAAATGCAGCTATCTTGTTGACAGAGTACGACAAACCTGCTAAATTTGACTTCATTGATTTCGTTATGAGCTTTCCGCGCGCGAAGCAAGGAAATGCAAAAAAATGGCTCTGAGCACTATGGGACTTAACTACTGTGGTCATCAGTCCCCTAGAACCTAGAACTACTTAAACCTAACTAACCTAAGGACATCACACACATCCATGCCCGAGGCAGGATTCGAACCTGCGACCGTAGCAGTCGCGCGGTTCCGGACTGCGCGTCTAGAACCGCTAGACCACCGCGGCCGGCAAGGAAATGCAAAGTAAAACTATGATAGGAACACAATTCTTGGAAAGGAACGTGTTCTCAGTATTTAATTGAGCCATTTTTCTTTTATTTTCTGTCAATCATTCATACACTGTTAATATTTTAGTAGGAGTAAATAAAATCTGTTCTTTATCTTGCATCATCAGCAGTTCGTGGTCTCGCGGTAGCGTTCTCGCCTCCCGAGCGCGGGGTCAGGGATTTTCACCTGCCTCGAGATGACTGGGTGTTGTGTCATCATCATCATCATTCATCCCCATTATGGTCGGAGGAAGGCAACGGCAAACCATCCCCACTAGGACCTTGCCTAGTACGGCGGTGCGGGTCTCCCTCATCGTTCCCCTACGATCTGTTTAGAAGCATGGGGCTTCATTTCCATATCATACATCACATACATCAAGATAATGTGAAAATGCAGAAGCTGCCACAAAAATAAGACATAGATTTTGTTTTACTTCTAATTCTTTTACAAAATTGGTAATTGTAATTCACTTACTACAACGATACATTCAATTTGTTGATTGCAACATTTTTCGTCTATATGTCACATTTAAGTAGTATTTTTTAATAGCATTTCATTTTTTTAAGCCTACCGTACAAATTGTAAAATTTGCTATATCTCTGTAGAAAAATCTGCAGAAAGGTAGTTTTCCGTGGGGAAGGGGGGGGGGGGGGGGAGGGAACGGACGTAGCCGGAGAGTAGGGGTACCAAAATATTCAGGAAACCTCCCTGAACAACATGTGAAATTTTGTCGGTGGAGTTCTGTTCGTCCTATATAAACGAAGTTAAACACTACTTCCTCTGACTGCTTAACTACTATTACTGCGGCTGGGTGGCGAGCGTATTCTTTGAAGCTTATAGAAACGATCACCTGATGGAGCCATTGGGGTGCGACATTACTACTGTTTTAAAATTTGTCACTTTTCGCTGTAATACAGCGAAAGCTGAGAAAATAGCCGAGTAGACTGTTTACAGTAAGCATTCGATGAAACGGAATTGTGAATAAATGGAACATTCGCATAAAGGTTTGCATTAGATGATTATTTTATGATTTTCGCAAAGTCCTACACCAACGACAATCTCTTGAATCACTTCGTTTAATTTTTCTCGAACAGTCACCCTCAGAAAAAAAGCTGTTTACAGTTGGTTTGCAAGATATCGTCGTGATTGAGGTTATGTGGGTGTTGAATTTCGTGAAGGTCGACTATAATCGATTGCTGTTCCGAAAAAAAGCTGCCTACGCCGTGGGCGGACATGACTGGAATGACGGAATATGGGT
This sequence comes from Schistocerca serialis cubense, assembly GCF_023864345.2. Classification (NCBI taxonomy): domain Eukaryota; kingdom Metazoa; phylum Arthropoda; class Insecta; order Orthoptera; family Acrididae; genus Schistocerca; species Schistocerca serialis. The sequence continues at coordinate 183,912,334 of NC_064646.1, read as the reverse complement.
ACTTTTACTTGTAATGAAGAGAGATTTGAAAATGCTATGAAATGCAGATGTTACAAATCTGCTTGACAATGACGCTTTGTCGAAATTATCTGATCGCACGATTAAATAAGCATCGCATTACAGCCTACTATGGATCATGTTCACGTTTGTCATAATTGAAGATTATAGGCATGAGAGTTACCGCGAAAGAAACGTATCCTTCGGCATATCTCGTACTACAGTCCAACTGGTTTTGCATCAACATTTAGTTGCTTTGAAAAAGATCTGGCCCCGATGAATTCCGTGCAATTCGATCGAAGCTAAGAAACAGGCGATGGCAGATGTTGTAAGGAAACGCTAAAAAACAATCAACGGAGGAAATACAAAGTCTGCATACAGCCTTCTAACAAGAAATATATACTCATATATGTTTCTGCAAGAGCGCTACTACCTGACCCTTGTTTCAGTGCGGCAGCACTAATATCGTCCAAACACCTATGAGAATCAACAGTTTACGAGTAGGGGGTTAATGGACGAGGGACTCTGCAGTGCAGAGTGCGGTAAGTTGGAAGCCTTGAGTCGGTTAGGCACCGTGTAAGGACGACCGAAGCGCTTAAGGCAGCCGCTCATGAGAGGCGGTAAATCGGAGTTCGAGTTCTCTTTTCGGCTTCACCATTGCACTACCACAGCGGCCTGTGAAGCTGGAAGTCACGAATTCCCTCCCATCCTTTTCCTTTGTTTCTGCATTCTCTGTTTCATCATCGTAGCTCACCTGTTTCTTTGGTGACGTTAGACATGCTGTAACCATTACTTCAGAGCGGTGGGTCGTAGCCTTTCTGAGACCATTACCCTGAGTGCAATCAGTTAGTCCTCCCCCCCCCCCCCCCCCGCCCCCCAGCCCCCAGCACCTCACTGTTATCAATAAGCGTCTAACAAAACTTTACAATGAAAAATAATTTTCGTTTAACGGTTTTACTTTTCTAAACGACATAAGATAAATGTAGTTTTTATAGGTGTTTTGGTAAACCACGAACAAATGACTCAACCAGAAAATTAGTACTGCTTCTTTCTAATAACAATTTTATTATAAGATATATAAGATAACCTATTTTTATAGCATAATGAAGCAGATTCCAGTGAATCGCTGATGGTACCTACACCTGCTTCTCATAAAAGAAAGCTGCAATCCAGGATAAATATTATAAAGCGTCCTTCCTCCGTACCAGTCCTCTCCCTAGCGACGATTCTTTTACCCAAACGCTGCACCCCCATTTAATGTCAATCAAGTTAAAATCCGTTTGTAAATGGACTTTTTACTTCTGAAAATGGCGGAAACAGAAAGGCTGAAGACGGCCACTTCTTTGTGTCTGACCACCGCCACTAATAACGATTGTAATTCCGTGTAGACCATAAAACAGCCGGGCGGTTCTAGGCGCTTCAGTCTGGAACAGCGTGACCGCTAAGGTCGCAGGTTCGAATCCTGTCTCGGGCATGGATGTGTGTGATGTCGATAGGTTAGTTAGGTTTAAGCAGTTCTACGTTCTAGGGGAATCATGGCCACAGATGTTAAGTCCCATAGTGCTCAGAGACAGCCAGTACTTATCACATAGGCCAGCTGTTGTCCTCCCAGTTTGTTCATTTACTGTTCTGAAACGAATAACCATTTTCTGGCCTCTTGCTGGAACTACGTGCAACTCGGTAGAGCTTTCATGAGATGTTCAAGCCCGCACTATCTGACCAAACGTATCCGGACATCTATGAGTGGATATTAATACTTGTGTGTCCATCCTTCGCTTACATCTACATCTACATCTACATCCATACTCCGCAAGCCACCTGACGGTGTGTGCCGGAAGGTACCTAGAGTACCTCTACCGGTTCTCCCTTCTAATCCAGTCTCGTATTCTTCGTGGAAAGAAGGATTGTCGGTATGCCTCTGTGTTGGCTCTAATCTCTCTGATTTTATCCTCATGGTCTCTTCGCGAGATATGCGTAGGAGGGAACAATGTACTGCTTGACTCCTCGGTGAATGTGTGTTTTCGAAACATCAACAAAAGCACCTACTGAGCTACTGAGCGTCTCTGCTGCAGAGTCTTCCACTGGAGTTTATCTATCATCTCCGTAACGCTTTTGCGATTACTAAATGATCCTGTAACGAAGCGTGCTGCTCTCCGTTGGATCTTCTCTCTCTCTTCTACCAACCCTATCTGGTACGGATCCCACAATGCTGAGCAGTGTTCAAGCAGTGGGCGAACAAACGTACTGTAACCTACTTCCTTTGTTTTCGGATTGCATTTCCTTAGGATTCTTCCAATGAATCTCAGTCTAGCATCTGCTTTACCGACGATCAACTTTATTTGATCATTCCATTTTAAATCACTCCTAATGCCTACTCCCAGATAATTTATGGAATTAACTGCTTCTAATTGCTGACCTGCTATATTGTAGCTAAATGATAAGGGATCTTTCTTTCTATGTATTAGCAGCACATTACATTTGTCTACATTGAGATTGAACTGCCATTCCCTGCGCCATGCGTCAATTCGCTGCAGATCCTCCTGCATTTCAATACAATTTTCCATTGTTATAACCTCTCGATATACCAAAGCATCATCCGGAAAGAGCCTCAGTGAACTTCCGATGTCATCAACAAGGTCATTTATGTATATTGTGAATAGTAACGGTCCTACGACACTCCCCTGCGGCACTCCTGAAATCACTCTTACTTCGGAAGACTTCTCTCCATTGAGAATGACATGCTGCGTTCTGTTATCTAGGAACTCTTCAATCCAATCACACAATTGGTCTGATAGTCCATATGCTCATACTTTGTTCATTAAACGACTGTGGGGAACTGTATCGAACACCTTGCGGAAGTCAAGAAACACGGCATCTACCTGGGCACCCGTGTCTATGGCCCTCTGAGTCTCGTGGACGAACAGCGCGAGCTGGGTTTCACACGATCAACTTTTTCGAAACCCATACTGATTCCTACAGAGTAGATTTCTAGTCTCCAGAAAAGTCATAATACTCGAACGTAGTACGTGTTCCAAAATTCTACAACTGATAGACGTTAGAGATATAGGTCTATAGTTCTGCACAACTGTTCGACGTCCCTTCTTGAAAACGGTGATGAACTGTGCCCTTTTATATGACAGGTTGAACTCTGCTAGGTGCAGTTTCATGAGGTGTCTAAGTATATATGGAGAAATTCCAGGCCTTTCTTCCTCAAGAGCAGAAAGCAGAGAAGGATTGTGCTGGGTTCTGTAGCGAATCCGACGATCTAACTCATCCCGAAAGTGTGACGATGGATTCAGGTTGGGAGTCGGAGCAGGCCAGTTCATTTCAGGAATGTTATTGTTTGCAAACCATTCCCTCACAAATGCTGCTTTACACACGGGTTGCACTATCATGCTAATACAAATGGTTCAAATGGCTCTGAGCACTATGGGACTAAACATCTGAGGTCATCAGTCCCCGACAACTTAGAACTACTTAAACCTAACTAACCTAAGGACATCACAGACATCCATGCCCGAGGCAGGATTCGAACCTGCGAACGTAGCAGCAGCGCGGTTCCGGACTGAAGCACCTACAACCGCACGGTCACAGTGGCCGGCCATGCTAATACAAACAATCGTCGTCTCTGAACAGTTCTCTTAATGTGCATACTACACAATACTATAAAATGTGTTCACATCCTTCCGCAGTTAGTGTTTTCATAAGCGCAGTAAGGGGACCACACCCTAACCACGCAAAATACAGTAACACCGTCTCCTCATCACCTCGATGTTACGAGTACACTTGATGGCAGATAACATTCTACGCTACGCGCATTCGCTAATCCCAAACGACTTCTATCGGATTGCCACAGAGTACAGCATGACCCTTCATTCCTAATCACTCATTTTCAGACACCCACTGTGCAGCGACTTCGCTCTTGACACCACCTCAAGCGTCCTAGTAAACATGCGTTGCTCGACCGTTGCACGCCATTCTCACAGTCGCTGTGCTGGCTGGACTGCTTGCAGCCCTTTGGAAACAGCGTGTGATTCCTTCCACTAATCTCATGCGATTTCTTACAACCACCCTCCACGATGCTAGGCGGTCGTTCTCCATCAGTACACAAGACCTCCTTTGTTTCGGTTTACCTATGTTTGTCCTTTCGCGATTCCACTTCACAGTCACGTCGCCAAAAGTCGACTTCAGTAGCCTGAGAAGGGTTGAAATGTCTCTGTTGGATGTGTTATACATGTGAAATCCAATTATTCGTCTACGTCCGAATTTGTTCCCTTTATGCTGTTACAATACTCGCCGCCCGCTTTAATAGTGGCAGTCCGTCAATCATGAGATTTAGAGGTCAATTCCGCATTACGCAGGGGATGTCCGGATACTATTGACCAGATGTGTTCTGTATGTCACAATTTTAGTCTCTTAGATTCATGGTACAAGCTACAAAGTCTGTGCGTAGTGGGTGGACTGTGCGAGGAATAACTTTATACATTTATTAAAAAACTAGAAACCCGCCTAGTTTTTTAATATATTAACCAACGATTGCTGACGCGCTACGATGTTGAAGGTTCTTACACTTTATACATTCGTTTTACAGCCTGTAACCTTAAGCACATTTGATCGAAATGTAGCTGTAGGTGACTTATATAATCAGTATTATAGTCTTAGGAAATGATGATGATATAAATGACCTACAAAAATAATGTCGTTTCGTGACTGAAACAATTTGAACGCTTTTGTTTCCACTCCTCAGAAGTATTCGTTTTCCTTAGTTTGGCAGCCACTGCTTTAGAGGATCGATGACCAGTGGACACCGGATGGTATTCAATTTATTTGTCACCAGTCATCGATCAGGATAAGCAACGGAAAACTTTGATTTTAATTGTAAAAATTCCAATTGTCACACCACAAGTGAGAAAACTGATAAATGGACGGAACAAAACATCGAATTAATTTCTGATTGCCAAGACTCGTCGGATTTAGCTGAAAAGACAGGGAGCGAGTTGGAAAATGGATATGAACTGAACCCAGTGGAAATTACAAAATAATCCTATCATATAACAATTATTTGACAATTCTTCGGGTCCAGTGTGCAACACAGATGCAGTCAGAAAATATGAAAAAACACACAACAGTTAATTAATGCAGTCCAAATTCAAAACCTAAGACCATTACATCTGCAGTAAACTCGATTAAGAAATTTTCATAGTTAAGTATATTTAAAATCACACCAAATGACTTTATACCTCTATGCAAGAGGCTGTTGCCAGAATAGTTTTAAATTTATGTTACCTGTATTCTTCAAAAGAATCTGTGATAGAAATGCTATAAATATTTACTAACGTCAGACAGCCACGAAAATTTATTAATAAGCAGAAAGCTTTATATTTTGGATGAGGTCCCTTAGGATATACCAAATAAACAGTATTGAAGACTTTAACCGAGAAATTAAAAATTAAAATTGCACGACCGCCTCGATCTGTTTAGGCGGAGAAGCTCTTCGAATGAGAGGATATACGGTGAATGGACTAGCCCGCCCATTTTCCAGACTTAAATCCCATCTAACACATACGGAGTGCGTTGGGGAACGTATTGCAGCCCGTCCACCTGCACCAATGATCGAATGACAATTGTCAACTGGTGGAGGTATGGAACGCCCTATCTCAAGAACTTCTTACCAACCTGATGAGCAGTAAGGGAGCACGCTGCAGAGGTGATCACACAACCTGTTAAGAACGAAGAAGAAAGGGGACTCTCCCTATTTCCTAAAAGTCACAGGTACTTTCTCTTCACACCTCTTTCTGCCACTTCATCCTTTCTGCCACGGGAAGGACTCACTGGCTCTGAAATCTTCGACGTTTCCATACTTTTTAAATGTGTTTCTTGTGCCACCGCTTGGTGAATAAACTTTGTATCTGTCGAACTATATTTTCGTTGATACAGTGCTACTACACACATCAAAACAGGTTTTCTATCACCGTAGTTCCCAGAACTCCTGAGGATAGATGTTGACTATGGATATTCTGTCACAGACACAGTCTCTTTGATTGTTCAGGGGTGTCACTAAACCCGCCCAAAGATGTAAACAATCGTCCATGAGCAGCGCTTATTAGACGGAGGGTGGGGGTGGGAGGGTCCGACAGCCGATCAGTTCCAGTCATTCCACCAGGATGGAGGTACACGGCTCGTGTTGTCTGTCGTTGACGGTCAATACAGCGGGTCGATCGCGTCCGCATTGTTACTTTGTGCCAGGAAGGGCTCTCAAGAAGGGAAGTGTCCAGGCGTCTCGGAGTGAACCAAAGAGATGTTATTCGGACATAGAATAAATACAGAGAGAGAGGAACTGTCGATGAGACGTCTCGCTCAGGCCGCCCAAGGGCTACTACTACGGGTTATGGCTCGGAGGACTCCTGACAGCCAAGCCGCCTTGTTGAAAAATGCATTTCGTGCGGCCACAGGATGAAGTGTTATGACTCAAACTGTGCGCAGTAGGTTGCATGATGCGCAACTTCACTCCCGACGTCCATGGCGAGGTCCATCTTTGCAACAACGACACCTTGCAGCGCGATACATATGGGCCCAACAACATGCCAAATGGATCGCTCAGGATTGACATCACGTTCTCTTCACCGATGAGTATTGCATGTGCCTTCAACCAGACAATCGTCGGAGACTTGTTTGGGGGCAACCTGGTCAGTCTGAACGCCTTAGACATACTGTCCAGCGAGTGCTAGAAGGTGGAGGTTCCCTGATGTTTTTGGGTGGCATTATGTGGGGTCGACGTAAGCCGCCACGGTTGTACGATACGTGAATGCCGTCCTCTGACCAATAGTGCAACCATATCGGCAGCATATTGGTGAGACATTAATCTTCATGGAAGACAATTCGCGCCTCCAACGTGCACATCTTATCCATCAGGATAGCAACATCGCTCGACTAGAGTGGCCAGCATGTTCTCCAGACATGAAACCTATCGAACATGCCTGGGATAGATTGAAAAGGGCTGTTTGTGGATGACGTGACCAACTTGCCACTCTGAGGGATCTACGCCGAATCGCCGTTGAAGGGTGGGACAATCTGGACCAACAATGCCTTGATGAACTTGTGGTTAGTACGCCACGACGAATACAGGCATGCATCAATGCAAGAGGAGTGCTACTGGGTATTAGAGGTACCGGTGTGAACAGCAATCTGGACCACCACCTCTGGAGGTCTCGCTGTATGGTGGTATGACATGCAATGTGTGGTTTTCATGAGCAACAAAAAGGGCGGAAATGATGATTATGCTGATCTCTATTCCAATTTCCGGTACAGGTTCCGGAACTCTCGGAACCGAGGTGATGCAAAACTTTTTTGATGTGTGTATTTTTATTAGTGGTAGTGGTCCGACACATAAAACTGGCAATTTGAAGTCATCGAATTTCTGCCAAAATTATTTACCGGGGAAGATTCACTTGGTTAACTTGTACGTCTATATTTCGCAGAGCCATTTTATGGTGTGTGGCGGGGGATACTAAGTGTGACATAGTCACTTCCATTTTTTCGTCTTTCAGTCGCGAATGGTCTGCGGGAGGAATGGTCGTTGATAAGCCTCCGTGTGAGTTCCAGTGCCTCTATGTTTACCTTCCTGTTCTTTTCGCGAGATATACAGGGTGGCGCAGGGAAACGGGAAATTTCAAAATAACGTCATTTCCATGAATAAATTCATAAAACTAGTAATTTATTAACGAAAGTGAATGTATTCAGTATGCCATTATTCAGTAGGTCTTTACAATCAAAATGTCCAATAGTGTCTCCTTACTTTTTAAAGATGACATCGGAAAGATGTGCTCCCATTCGGCGTTCACACTCTGACAGCCTGTTATGAAAACTCTGGAATGCGCGGTGCAGCAAATCTTGGGGAATGGCAGTGATTTCGTTTTCAATGTTCTCCTTCAGTTCATGGATTGTTGCAGGACGTGTACGGTACACCTTGACTTTAAGATATCCCCACAGGAAGAAGTCGCACACACTAAGATCAGGGGATCTCGCAGGCCATGCAATGTCACCGTTACGTGAAATAATGCGTCTTCCAAACAATTGACGAACTGCTGCCATCGATTGTCGAGCAGTGTGTGACGTGGCTCCATCCTGCTGAAACCACATGTTTTCGACGTTAAGATTAAGCTCGTACAGTCTCGGTGCAAAGAATATTTGAAGCATTTCAACATATCGAGCGGATGTTACTGTCACTGCGCTACCATCCTCACGTTCAAAAAAATAAGGGCCGATAACACCATGACATGATACAGCACACGATATTGTGACCTTGGCGCTATGTAGTGGTCGCTGGTGAAACTCACAAGGATTGTCCTGTGCCCAGTAACGAAAATTCTGTTTGTTCACGAATCTGTTCAGGTGGAAATGGGCTTCGTCTGATATCCATAAGTTACCAAGGAAATTCGCATCCTCGTTGATTTTAGCCAATATCTGGCTACTAAACTCCATACGTGACGCTGGGTCTCGTTAATGTAAGTGTTGCACAGTCTGCAACTTATAGGGATGGAAGTCTAATTCGTGCAGTATTCTTTGTAAGCTTCGTCGCTTAATCCCTAGCGAAGATGCATGCTGTCGAACGGAGCGGCGAGGACTTCTCTCGATTGCAGCTCTAGCAGCTGCAATGTTCACTGGGGTACGTACCGTTGGAATGCCACCTGGAGGTTTCTTTTTCAAGGCAGATCCTGTTTCTTCAGAATTACGCACCCACGTTGTAATCGCATGCGCAGATGGGACACGTCCATGACGTCCAAGCTGGTAATGCTGTCGAAATGTTCTCTGCGCGGCAGTCGCACTATCACCATTTTTGTAAAACGCTCTCACAGCTACTGCACGTTCCGCACCAGTCCAATTCTCCATGATTACTAAATGGCAATGCGTTCACATCAATTGTGCAAAGTTTCGAACATCTGACGGCGCTACAGTGCTGCCAACTGTAATGTTCAAAATTCTCGTTCCCCTGCGCCACCCTGTACATTGAAGGGAGCAACGTATGTACAACTACGTCTATATGATAACGGGTGCAATGTATATACGACTACGTCTATATGATTACTCTGCAATCCTCAATGAAGTGGCTGGCAGAGGGTTCATCGAACCACCTCTGAGCTACTATCGCTTTACTGTCGAACAACGCGCAGAGAAAACGTACACTTAAATCTTTCTGTGCGTGCTCTGATTTTTCTCATTTTATTGTGATGATAATTTCTCCCTATGTAGGTGGACGCCAACAAAATATTTTCACATTCTGAGAACAAAGTTGGTGCCTGAAATTTCACAGGAAGGTAGCAGAGAGAAACACCTTTGTTTTAATGACTGCCACCGCAATCGTGTACCATATTAGTTGCGCTCTCTCCCTTTTTCGCGATAATACAAAATGAACTGCCCTTCTTTGAACTTTTTCGATGTCCTCCGTCAGTGCTATCTGATGCAGATTCCACAACGCACAGCAGTACTCCAGAAGAGGGCAGACAAGGATAGTGCAAGCAGTCTCTTTAGTAGCCTGTTACATTCTCTAAGTCTTCTGCCAATAAATTTTAGTCTTTACTTTGCTTTCCCCACAACATCGTCTATGTGTCCGTTCCAATTCATAATTGTAATCCCTAAGTATTTAGGTGAGGCTACAACTTTTAGATTTGTGTGATTTATCGCGTAACTGAAATTTAGCGGATTCTTTTTAGTGTTCATGTGGATGACTTCACACTTTTCGTGATTTAGAGTCAGCTACCATCTTTGCATCATACAGACATCATGTATAAAGCATTTTGCAATTCGCTTTGATCATCTGATGGCTTTACATGACGATAAATAACAGCATCGTCTGCAAACAAATTAAGAGGACTGCTCAGATTACCTCCTAAGTCATTTACGTAGATCAAGAGCAACAGAAAGGCTATAACACTTCCTCGAGGAACGCCAGATATTAATTCTGTTTTACTCGAAGACTTCCCGTCAGTTATTGCGTGCTGTGATCTTTCTGGTAGAAAATTACGAATCCAGTCACGCAGCTGAGACGATATCCATAGACACGCAATTTAAATAAAAGCCGCTTGCGAGGAACGGTGTTGACTCTTCTAGGAATTTACGCTCCGTGCAGTTTAACAGTAAACCACACCGCAACGTCCAACGTCTCTCTTGTAGCTGTACTGTATGTGTATCATATCTTTGGTGGTATCGATCCTACTCGCTCTAGCTTTCTCTCTGGCCGTTGCTACGCAACAGCATGGACGCAGGCCCGCTGGATGGTGCGCATCAACAGCCGGTGTCGGGCTATATTCTGATGCTTGGCTGACGGTGGGGGCTGGCTTGTGGCAGCGGTCGTTTATAGATCTTTATGATGGAGGACGTGTTGCAAGTAGCCTCTTTATATGTTTGTATATTGGCAGCGCTATAGACTGTAATTAATATCGCTGACAGCACTCTGTGCCCTCGGTAAGAGACTCTGTGGTTAGACGGACTTGCCGTTAGCAGTTAGCGGTTAGCAGTTAGCGAGCGGACGGTTTAGGATGTATATCCCTCATGGAGATTCAGTGTTGGTAGGACATGAATTGTTAAATGATGATTGACGTATTGCTAATGTTTGGGTAGTGGAATTATTGACAATTATATAATTTTTGGAATTGGATGTCACATGAGTAAGGTGAAATTGCTAAAAACATTGTTTGCTCTTCAACAAAATCTTCCTTTTATTAACCATATGCCTACTAGGAATTAGAGCCTATAGTAGTTATAATCTTTTTATTCAGTTAGCAGTAGCTGCTGCTTGCTGTAACCGCTTTGGTTCATGTTATGAAAATTTTCTGAGGTAAGCGGCTTATGAAGTGTAGAGGTTATTGTTAGGATTTCTTCTAATTCAGGGCCATTCGTTTGAGTTAATTGCCGGCCGGAGTGGCATTGCGGTTCTAGGCGCTACAGTCTGGAGCCGAACGACCGCTACGGTCGCAGGTTCGAATCCTGCCTCGGGCATGGATGTTAGGTTAGTTAGGTTTAATTAGTTCTAAGTTCTAGGCGACTGATGACCTCAGAAGTTTAGTCGCATAGTGCTCAGAGCCATTTTGAGTTAATTATTTGAAGTCATGTCGTCATTACAGAGCAGTCAGATTGCGTTGCGCTTGTATATTGTGGGTAACTAATGAATAGGCTAAGTTTGAGTCGTCCTTGCCAGGGAAAATTCTGTAGGTCAGTGTTGTAATGGTAAAAATAAGTAACGAGACAGTAGGTTCAGTTGCATTCAGCAGTTTCAATAGAAACTAAGAAGATTCACGCAATCAGTTATTTCAGTAGATACAAACAAAGAAGTTTCAACTGTCGACCTTTAGCCGAGGATGCTTCACAGGAATTTTCTGATTTTCTTACAGTTTGAATAATTAGTGCATGATTGAATTCAAATGGTTTAAATGGCTCTAAGCACTGTCAGACTTAACATCTGAGGTCATCCGTCCCCTAGCCTTAGAACTACTTACACGTAACCAACCTAAGGACATCACACATATCCATGCCCGAGACAAGATTCGAACTTGCGACTGCAGCAGCAGCGCGGTTCCGGACTAAAGCGCCTAGAACGGCTCGGCCACAACGGCCGGAACGCATGATTGGATATTAGTTATTCTTGACCGCGAGTGCGTAATTGTATATATGGAATTTCCTTTGTAGTTGTAGTTTCTTATTGTTGTACTATATTGTAATGTGCAAAGCAGTTGTGGCATGCATGTGGATTAGCACCAAGTATCTCGCAGTCGCTTTTGCAAATAATTAGATATTGATTGTTTTCAGCATGTCTACCTATTTTTGCTTTTAAAATTGTTTTTTGTGTGTTATTGTGTGAAAAAGTGTGATAATCATGGCGAGTAAAAAGGGTAAACCTAGGCTGCAAAGCAAAGAGGGAAATGACAGCGACGACGAGCGTACCTTGTTAGCACCACCTAGTAATGAACTGACTCATGTTCAAGACAATACTTTGGTAATAGTGCATAGGGACATGGACCAGACAGTAAATAAAGTGGTAGAAACTGAAACAATCAGTGAACAGGGAACAACTGTCGATCGATAGGTCAGTAACAGTTCGCTTCAGGAATGCGAAATAACAGAACAAAATCTTGCAAATACCGTAGATTCAGGTTTTGCGTCAATACACTTTTCTCAATTAAGTCAAGACACTCTCTCTGCTTTTCAACATACGAATATTTCCGGTGCAAACACACTGACGAAAACCACAAAGGAACATGTTTCAGTCACTAATGCATTGTTATTGCAATCAATTAAAACATTTGATCAACCAGAAAAACAAACACAGCAACAAATGGAACAAAATCAGGAACGAATACATCAACAAATGGTACAAAATCAGGAACGACTACAGCAAGCCGGCCGGGGTGGCCTAGCGGTTCTAGGCGCTACACTCTGGAACCGCGTGACCGCTGCGGTTGCAGGTTCGAATCCTGCCTCGGGCATGGATATGTGTGATGTCCTTAGGTTATGTAGGTTTAAGTAGTTCTAAGATCTAGGGGACTGATGACCTGAGAAGTTAAGTCCCATAGTGCTCAGAGCCATTTGAACCATTTGACTACAGCAACAAATGGAACACAATCAGAAACAAACACAGCAACAACTTCAAAAGTTAGACATTATTGACGAAATTAAACAAATACGCGTAGATTTAACCGCTGAGATACTATAAATCTAATCGAAATATCAAAAAATTTCTGAAGATGTAAAAACACAAAAATATGTAAGCATTTTCAGCCTATTTTTTCACGACATAAGAACACAGTACAGAATCATGAAGCAGCCATAATGGAACTATAGATCATTGTACAGGAAAATCAAGATACATTGCAGGCTGAAATTGACTCTGTTGCATCTACCGATACGCTCGCGAAACTTGTCTAAAATCAGGAAAACGTAAAGGACACAGTAGATACGATTACGACACAAATAGGCACTCTAAAACTTGGCTCAGAAAAGCACACGGAGGAAATCAGCACATTATCGGAAAAAGTAGCCGAACTTTCGGATCGGTTAACAAATTCATCTACAAAGGTAGATGATTAATTGAAACAAGACCGGTACCCTTTGCTGACACAGAGGAGTACGAGCAAATTAGGAAATTTAAAGAGAGTCAGAAACAAATTAATACGCAACACAACAAGATCAGTTGGCACAAGTGGTACAAGAATTTCAGAAGATACTCGCTCTCCGACACGGGAGGAGGGATTTAGAAATACGGAAAAGTCATGCGATAAAAATACATGGTATTCTGGAGGTCTTGAAGGGAGTCGGCATGGTGCACGGAGCTTTGAGATGGAACCACCAGCAAGACGTAACAATGACCGATTTGCGACTCGGCGTCACGATGACTTTGACTATAAGCTCTTCATCACAACGCATAAATTTAAAACATTCAAGAATTCTAGTAATGACACACATCCACAAACTTGGCTTCATCAGTTTTCTCACTGTTTTGCTCCTGATTGATCATTAGAGCACAGATTAGAATTTATGTGTGGTTATTTAGAAAACGAAGAATGTGATCGGTCACAGTCTCACAGTGAAGCAGATTTTTATCATGCCTTCCTTTCTGCATATTGGTCTCAGGCTACTCAAGATCGAGTAATGCACAGTATTATAAAGATGAAGCATTTCGGACAGTCTGAACTTTCCAGCCCGGTAAAATATTTTGAAGATACGTTACACAAGAATCAGTATTTTTTAAACCCGTACACCCCTCGGAACTTATTCGCATTTGTGTAATTAAGTTGCCTGAACACTTAAGACATATTGTTTTGGCTAGACGTTGTAAAGATGATATCGAAGCTTTTCAGGGACTTTCGCAAGAACTGGAAATCGACACAGTCAATCGCATGATGCGAAAACAGGAAAACGACAACAATTACGGGTCACATCCATGACAATTTCGTGACGACAGAAATAATACCCGGACACGACAAGGCTTCTGCTATAACGCAAATCGCATTGGCAGAATAACAATAGTTACAGAGAAAGATCACCTTTCCATGATAATGACTATGTCAGAGACAACCGTAGAAATAGACAATATGCGAACCCGAATAATTATTATCAAGGGAGATAAAGTGACTTCAGACAGAACAATCCACCTCGTAATTACGATTCCGGAAGAAATTCTCCTCCACTTAATCGAGAAGAAAGAAATTACCGACAAGACGACAGACGCTATAGTCATACCAACAGACCTGAATTTAATCAGAACTGTTGTGATTCAAATAGGGCAGGGCTCTCTCGACAAGCTGATATTGTAGACATTAGACCTCCAAATACCAGTGACGACGCGCGACAACAAAGAGATAGTAGACAATGACTCACACCGCAGGCAGCTACAAAACGTAGCTATGAAGCTGACGACGTAGCTGCCATGACTATCAACTACCTGAAAATGGAAGGCATTAGGAACATCTTCAAATGGTTCAAATGGCTCTAAGCACTATGGGACTTAACATCTGAGGTCATCAGTCCCTTAGACTTAGAAACCTAACTAACTTAAGGACATTACACACATCCATGCCCAAAGCAGGATTCGAACCAGCATCCGTAGAAGCAGCGCGGTTCCGGACTGAAGCGCCTAGAATCGCTCGGCCAGGGCAGGGACATCTTACTCCAGGAACATGACATGAAACAGAATAATATTCCATATCCTATAATTCACATCGCAACAAATGACATAAAATTTACGGCAGTTCTTGACTCTGGCAGTCCTATTTCAGCACTTAGTGAAACAACTTTCAGTAAATGCCACAAATCGAACGATTGCCCCACGCTTCCTTTACGTAAGATTAAATAACAAGGTGCAATTTTTGGAAAAAGTGTAGATGTACGCCAACAAACTAGCTTAGAATTCTTTTGTCAAAGCCACAGATTTATTATGAATTTTGTTATGGTTCCGTTACTGTCGACGGAGATTGTATTAGGCGTAGACTTTTTGAATGAGTATAAATCAATTTTAAACTTTCATGATGCTGAAATCAGTTTAGAGAAAGAAAGTAAGTCAATAACTTTGAAATTTGAAGACTGGCTTTCAAACTATGACGAGGAAATCAATCAATTTTACTTTTTGTCAGATCACAGTTTCGAACTTTCGATGGAATTTGGCACTAATCATCACTTTTCAAGTACCGACAAGGATGATATTGATGACTTATCACACACTAACGATTTAATTCAGAAAAAATTCAGACAATTGAGAACTGTGATGACACTAATAGTCATGACCTTTTTGAATTCTTACAGTCACATTACACAGTTTTTACTCAAAAAACAGGAACAGCTAAAGGATTTCAGTACTAATTTCGTGTTCGTGAGCATACAAAATTTTGCGTCAGACCATGCGTAATACCGGCACATTATAGGACCGTGTTAGAACGAAGATACAATCTATGCTTGATAAGGGCATTATTGAACCAGCGGTAAGCTCATACAATAATCCATTACATGTTGTTGAGAAGAAAAACGGATCGATCAGGCTTGTTTTATATTCCATACCATAATCATTCCTGAAACAGACAGGCCCCCAACGTTGGAGGAACTTCTTCAAAATTTCAATGGCGTAAAAGTGTTGTCTTCTACTGATCTCAGATCCAGCTTTTATCAAATTGAACTTCATCCAGAACGTAGAAAATATACGGTTTTTTTGTTTCGGTGTTTGTTATCAATTTCGGAAACTTCCTTTTGGTTTGAACATTTCTTCGACAGCATTCATTCGTGGGCTAAATTCCATATTACCTCAGTCCTTAAAAAAACGCATCACCTCATACGTGGACGATATTTTAATAGCAGAAGCCTCTTGGCTTATCTAATCTAATCGTCAACAGTTTGTTACGTATTTTTGCTGTATCTGGAGTTACAGTTAAGTTGGAAAAATCTGAATTCGGTAGGACAAAGGTCAGATTTTTGGATCACGTTATTTCTTCTGAGGGCATTCTGCCAGATCCTTAAAAGTTAGAAGCAATCAGTGCCATTCCAGTTCCATCCACAACAGTAAAACCAAAACTTTGTTCTCTCACTGGAAGAAGCACTATTTCGAACTGCAACGAACAGGCACAGTTGGAACTTGTTTCTTTGAAAGAAGCGCTACTTAACAATCGAATAATTCACATCTGCCACAAGATTTTTGCCTTAGCACGGATTCTTTTAAAGTTGGTCTTGGTGCCCATTTATTTCAAGAAGCTATAGAAAATGACATTACTGTTCAGAGAACCGTCGCTTTTGATAGCCGCGTGTTAACAAAACCTGAGAAAAATTATTCTGTCACTGAAGTGGAAGCTTTAGCTATCGTTTGGGCATTTGACAAATTTCGTTTCGTTCTTTCCGGCAAACATGTAAAAGTTTATAGTGATCATCAAGAATTACAATTTCTTATGTCAACAAAATTAAATCATGACAGGTTGAAACGTTGTGCATTGTTTCTGCAAGAATTCCGCATTAGAATAATCTACATTCCTGGTACGGAAAACATTGTTGCGGACGCACTGTCACGTGCACCGGCTGGCCTTGAGGAAAGCAACACAGAAGCTAATCTTGAGGAAAATTTCAGTATTCTTTACAATGAAAAAGTAGCTTTTAAAAACTTCGTCATTGCATCTTTAAAGGACATTGCTCATTAGCAAGACAAGGACGCGATTTGGAAAGGTATTAAAAGTAAATGGAATGAAAAGACACACACGCAGATTCGTCATTGTTATCTGGTTAGAAACAACATACTCTTCAAACGTTGCACTGTTGATGACAAGCTATGGGTATTTTGTATTCCTGACGATTTTGTTAATAAGCTCATCTGGTACATTCATTTCAGCTACGCACATTTTGGTCCACGAAGATTTTATCATATTCTTCAGACAACTTGTTATTTTAACACAGTGGAGAATATAATTAGGAGAGTTCTGTGTATTTGCAAACTTTCTCGAAAAGCTAAACCGTCTACCATCTCACATCATACCACATTGCTTGCTATTATTCCTACTAGATTAAAATAATTAGCTGCCGTTGATCTTCTGGGACCCCTTGTTAAAACATTGAATGGATTTTCTTACATTTTCGTCGCTGTTGAACTTCTTTAAAAATTTGTTTTTCTCACACTGTTACGTAAAGCCACTGGACGTTCTATATCCAACGCCTTTGTTAAAAATTTTCTTACGTGAAGTTGGACACGTTGATAAGGTCATTTCAGATAACGGACCGCAATTCAGATCTGATATTTGGTGCCAGCCGAAGTGGCCGTGCGGTTAAAGGCGCTGCAGTCTGGAACCGCAAGACCGCTACGGTCGCAGGTTCGAATCCTGCCTCGGGCATGGATGTTTGTGATGTCCTTAGGTTAGTTAGGTTTAACTAGTTCTAAGTTCTAGGGGACTAATGACCTTAGCAGTTGAGTCCCATAGTGCTCAGAGCCATTTTTTTGATATTTGGTTACGCACGCTTCGTAATCGTAAAATCAAACCTATTTTTATTTCATTGTACTCTCCAAATTGTAACCCATCTGAACGCATTATGAACCAAATTAATAAGCTTTACAGACTTTATTGTTACAGGAAGCATCAGTATTGGGACAGGTACTTGAGCTTATTTCAAAACGTACTGGATGAAATGCCTCATGACTCCACTGCTTCATCACCTACTCTCGAACTGAAGAATGAGGAACGACCGAACAGAATCAGAGAGTTTGTACCTTTTCCGAGTATACCTAAACTTCGACATCAAGACGTAATTGATTTGGCTGTTAAAAATATAAATTCTGCTGCAGACAAAAGGAGAAAACTACACGATAAGACAAATGCAAGGAAACTACACATTGGTCAGAAAGTTCTCACTAAAGCCCATTCATTGCTACATAAGAAGAAACGTTTGAGTCACAAATTCTTTCTGATTTGCGCTGGACCTTACAGTATCCGACGTATACCGCATGATAATTTCTCATGTAAAACCGTTTATTGAGAAATAATTTGCTTCTGACATAGTCTTTGCTATTAAATTTTTCACTTCAAGTTACTATCACGCTTTGTCTCATTTAGCATGCAGCGATGTTTTGAAGTTAACTATCTAGTCAAAAACCTACGGAACACATTAAGACAGTAATTTTGCGAGTTCACTTTTATAGAGAACAGACGAAACAGTCTTATTGTGTGTACATTTTTGCTTGTTAGTTGCACGATTAAGTCACGACTGTATGGTTCACAATCTTGGAACATATACTGCTAATGAGGTTTTATTGCAACATTTTGGTTTACTTGAAAAAAATATTTTTTATTTAAAGTAGTTTCCGAGAGGTCACAGATGACAGTATTTGGTTTGTTTAACAGCTACACGATCATATTATGACGCTACTTATGAGTGACACAATTTTCATTATTGCTTTTACGCTGTATCTTTTTTATGTCTGCACAGTACAGTTCTTTCAAGGTCACGGCAATGAACGTAATAACTACGACATTTATACGCATAGCACTCTACTTTTGTGTATGACAAGGTAAGTACATCGATTTTACGAGAATGTTGCTTATGAACGGCGACCGTTAAGCAACGATAGAAATTTTCTTACAGCAAGGAGTGTAGTTCTGCGCTATGTGACACGCATTTGCGTAATTTCTTTTGTACTTGGAAGATTTTTAGAAACATTTTTGAACTACAATGATACAGAGGAGCTTTTCGGTGATGCATTTCATCCGGCAGTTTTAGTCTGTAAGATATGAGGTATAATTACATTATCTCTCATGGAGGTACACCTACTTTGTGTACCATGTGTGTGGCACCTGCAAGGAGCCCCGGCTAATATGGTATTTGCTTATACAGTTTTATACATGAGGGCCATATTTTTCTAACACAGAATTACACAGCTATCTGGTCATTTATTTGAGAGAAATAAACATTTTTACTACATCTCTGACACATGTCTACGTAATTACACAGTGGGATTACTTCAATTGTACTTTCTCTGCATTTTATGAACTGTTCACTTTTACTTTAGGAACCATTGTGATACAGAGCATTGAGTGATGTATGTTGTACGTGACCTTGATGTAAGCCCCTGCTGCGCTGGGCTGCCCGCTAACCAGCAGGGAAAACCCATTGTTGTGTTGCCTGTCCACTTTTATGGTGTCGCTTCAGCTGCTTTTAAGCTCACTGCACTCCCTCAAGCGCTCGCACAGCTGCAGAAAAGAGGGGCCGTTGACCTCGCTATTGACATTTTCTTGCAGAACACACCACAAACACAACATACACTATTACTTGTAAACATATGATTACACTTTGGAGTTTGTACTTTATGCTACTTACTGAAATGCTTACGAATTGATGAGAAATATTGTTACATTTACACACCTAATTATGAGGAGAGTCTCTTTATGAGAGTTGAGAGAATTTCTACTGACTTATGAAATGCCACATGGCTGTTAAATGATGTTTTTATATGTTTTGCTTTCTAGGTAATTGCTTATTTTGTTTGATATCTGCTTTCTAGCTGCGCTGCAGCATAGGTTTTATAAAATAAAATTCAATACATTTGCTAATGTGAACACTTTCTGTCAACAGATCCATTAAATAATAATTTTATGATTGGAAAGGAAAGAACAATAAGGAGAAGGGACTAGTTACAGAAACTGCATACATATTTTTCTTTTGAAGAACCTGGTAATTTTTTGGCAGAATAATTTGCTGTGGTGCACCACTTTAGTGTTAAGATGTGACAAAGAATCTTTGCATTTCACATGGGAGATAAAATGGATCTTGTTCTTTGTGATGGCGCTTTGCATAGTTTTGATAGTCACAGATGCACACATGTTATTGTTAGCATACACATATATCCCTTATCTGCATTGCTGTCTTTACTGTAATATTTTTTCTGCTTGTGCTTTCTCATGTTTAGGTATAAGTTACTAAATTTGCTGCAGCTATTTGTTTGGC
Source organism: Schistocerca serialis cubense (assembly GCF_023864345.2). Taxonomy (NCBI): domain Eukaryota; kingdom Metazoa; phylum Arthropoda; class Insecta; order Orthoptera; family Acrididae; genus Schistocerca; species Schistocerca serialis. The sequence goes on along the minus strand of NC_064646.1, from coordinate 183,892,384 downwards.
AATGTCCTACTGAGTTTTACTTTTTATTACTGTGATAAGCCAGTTTTACCACTGATTTATTTCTCTTGTTAGCTGCATATTGCCTTATATTAGTTGTTACGTTGCATTTGTTTTTGCCAATTTAGATATGCTGCTGTGTACTTCACCAATTTGCGTTTTTTCATTGTTGTTTGTGCTAATTGTTTTGTGCTGGTTCATTACTCGTTCTCTAGTTTGTGTCTGAGCTCAGTAGTCTAAAGTTAGCTTAACAGGGGATATGCTAAATATGAAAATTAGTTATGATTAGTTGGGAAGAAATGCATTGAAAAGCTACAGGGGAAAGGTTTGGCCAAAAAGTATTATATCACGAGGATTAATTATTTTGGAAAATGAAATGAAGTAGTTTTGGTTAAATACAGATAAATATGATTTTTTTTTATGGAAACAAAGGGAGGTGGGCGAGAATTAAATGAAGTTTTAGTTGGAAACGGAGTAGTTTTGGTTGAAAGTAAAGCAGAGATGAAACTCAGGGGGAGCCAGTTTCGAGCTGCATTGTGGCTGATCAAACACTTCCCATCGAATGCTGCAGGAGAATCTTCATTGTCACTGCAGAGTGCGGACGAGAACTATCACGAAATGGAAATGAGCGTTTGACGTCATTGGGCGGGAGGCCCCTTGCGGGGCAGGTCCTGCCGCCTTGGTACAGGTCTTATTACATTCGACGCCACAATGGGCGACCTGCGCGCCGGGTGGGGATGAAATGATGACGAAGACAACACAACACCCAGTGCCTCAGCGGAAAAAATCTCCGACCCAGCCGGGAAGCGAAAGCGGGCACGTAGGGCAGCCATCCGTCACGCTGACCACTCAGCTATCGTGGCGGACACTATCATGAAGAATGAATCACAAGACAGTTGTGTTACGTGGGCTGCACGACATCAGGCGAAATCTCTCACCAGTCTCTCACACTTGGCAGCAGACGCTATTTCCTAGGCATTTATACGTGCCCACTGTGCACTCAGAACTGAAAAGTGCGACGCGACGCGATGGACGAGCATACCAGAGACACTGCTCAGCACATCTGTGCGAAACTTCATTGTACGATGGTGGATTGAAAAGTTCTCGGAATCATCACGAGAGGTCAGCGCTAGCGCAGCGAGTTGTTCACGTGATATTCATTGGACTGTTGCCTGTAAACACGTGCCACGTCAGTGCTCTTGAAAGAGAGCGGTGGCGGTTACCGCGTAGTGATTTGCGAAGATGGAAAAAATCGTAATTTGAGCAGTGACTAATTACTTAGTAAAGATAGGTATGAAAGCAAAGGACATTCATACCGGTTTCCGGAATACACTGGGGGATTTTGCCTCTTCGTATTCAACTGTTACCAAGTGGACAGATGAATTTAAATTTGGTCGAGAGAGCTTAGATGATGATCCGCGCAGTGGTCTGCTGATGTGTAACTACTCCAGAAATCATTGCAAAAGTGCACTAAATGGTTTCTATTGGCTACTGTCAAACCACAATTTATGAAAGATGTTTATATTTTATTAACAGGACTAAGTAGGAATAATTAATATTTGTCACGTTGGAAATAATTGTGGTAGCAGGGAATGTCTGCACCAAAGTATTGTTGGCAAGAGAGACCGCAAATTTATATAATTTTAAAAAGGGCGGGAGAGACCGCGTATGCTTTCACTTTAAGAAAAGAGCGGGAAAGACCGCGCATTGATACATTTTGTAATGGTAGCAGGGATTGTCTGCACCAGAAAGCATTGTTGGCAGGAGAGACCGCGCATTAGCGTTCGTAGGAAGTCAGTAGTAAGCGAGATGTGAAGCGAGTTGGTAGCAGGTCTGAAGGGAGAGGTTGAGAGGAGCAGTGTGCCTGCCAGCCACCAGCTATGATTTACAAGAGATTATAAACGGATGTACAGAGACATCAACTAACTATTATCATAAGAGGAGCTAATATTATTGAATTATTTTCTTTGCGAAACTCAAGACTACTGAAGGTATGTTTGCGCAACGCTAGTTGTAACATTATTGTAAGAAGTAAGTCCCATTTGAACGTTTGTAAAATCATTTCATTAGCAACAGTAAATATCTGAAGCGTTTTCAGAATATGATTAATTTTTGCCAGCAATGTTGCATTACTGATTACAAGCCATCCCGAAAACCACCAGCGTAAAACTTTGCAAAAATTTTATTGTTGTCAAGAAAAAGTGTAACTATGAATTACGTAACTAAAGTCAAATTAATTAAAGAATAACGTCAGCTTTGCTATTAAAGAATAACGTGAGCTTTGGTAATAAATACAGCCACTTATTATGACAGCCCACCAGTAGTTAATAGATATAGTAAACCAGGGTAAGTATATTCATGTCGCAGTTCGATGCAGCAGTCAGATGGCGATCCAGCAACAGTAAAAAAGGTAAGGAACAGTTTTGGGTTATTGCAGGTAACGACTGAGGGCCACGACGATCACTTTTAATGAGCAGCAATTCAATTTGTATGCGAAGATTGAGAAAGAGAATAAATTTCAAAGGGGAGATTTCATTTGTTATTACTAAGCAAGAGATAGAAATCCTAAGGAAAGGTTTTTTTGCCCGCATCTCGTGCTCGTGCGGTAGCGTTCTCGCTTCCCACCCGCGGGTTCCCGGGTTCGATTCCCGGCGGGGTCAGGGATTTTCTCTGCCTCGTGATGGCTGGGTGTTGTGTGATGTCCTTAGGTTGGTTAGGTTTAAGTAGTTCTAAGTCCTAGGGGACTGATGACCATAGATGTTAAGTCCCATAGTGCTCAGAGCCAAATAAGGAAAGGTTTCATAGGTAGAAGGGAAGGTTGCTTAAAAAAAAAAAAAAAGAGAGAGAGATATAGAGGAGACGGGAAGGTCTCAATGGTCATGGAGGATCGCCGATTGAAAGTGCGTGAAATTGTTCATGCTTGCCAAACGTCATCTGAAACCGTATGTCACATTACAACTGAAGAATTATAAATGAAAAAATTATCTGCAAGATGGGTGCCGCAACTCTGGAAGCTGGATCAAAAACGAATGAGAATGGACAAATGGTTCAAATGGCTCTGAGCACTATAGGACTTAACATCTATGGTCATCAGTCCCCTAGAACTTAGAACTACTTAAACCTAAGTAACCTAAGGACAGTACACACCACCCAGCCATCACGAGGCAGAGAAAATCCCTGACCCCGCCGGGAATCGAACCCGGGCGTGGGAAGCGAGAACGCTACCGCACGACCACGAGATGCGGGCGAGAATGGACATATTTGGCCCGTTTTAGGAGAAACAAACAAATTTTTTTGCGCCTGTTTGGGACCACAGATGAAACTTATGTGCACTACTGTACCCCAGAGACAAAACTACGATCAAAGCAGTGGAAACATGCTGATTCTCCGCCACCTAAGAAAGCGAAGAATGGGATGCGAAGGGGTTTCTGTTTGTGGATTCTCCCCACTGAGCAAACAATTACTGGAAAATACTATGCTAACCTCCTGGACAAACTGCAACAAAAGACACGTGAAAAAAAATCCAGGTTTAACAAGGAAGAAAGTTATCTTCCGTCAAGACAATCCGCGCCCGCACACCTGTGCAGTCGCCATGACAAAACTACCCGACCTAACGTATGAATTGTTGCCACACCCGCCTTATTCACCTGATACAGCTCCGTCAGACTTCAGTCTCTTCCCAAAACTGAAAATTTTTCTTGGTGAGCGAAGATTCACTTCAAACGAAGAATTGATACGCAGAGTTGACTACTATTTTGCAGGGCTGGAGTAAACTCATTTACGAGTTGGGATCAAGGCACTGGAACATCGCTGGACGAAGTGCATTAATCTACGAGGAGACCACATTGAAAAATAAAAAAAGTTTCAGTGATGTAAGTACTTTTTTTTCTACTCTGTTCCGAGAACTTTTCAAACCACCCTCGTATTTTCATAGTGGTTTCCATTTCACGAACGATCAGATCTTACTTTCCTAATAGCCCAGTGCACGTATTCGTGATTTGTAGCGATCGTGCATCAACGGTGTAAATCTGTTATTTATTGAGCCCCATGGCTGCTTTGTGGTGCGTGAAAAAGGTTGTTTCCCGTCATGTACTTCAGTAGTTTACTGTTTCTGTTCTCCATCTCATGATGTCAATATGAGTATTTGTGCCTACTGATAAGGTTAGTTATATTTGGCTGTCCCACTTGTTATTCAGTGCCCCTCGTTTTATGCAAATAGTGTTATTTAATTAGTTTTGCTGATGCCTTAACTGAGCGTTAAACTTATCTTACGCAACAGCTTCGAATTCCGTAGTATTAAATTTCACCTGCATGTTGCGGGAGACGTATTCCACTACTAAAGCTTCATTGTGAGAGACCTCACTGTATGCGTTACGTACTGCTGTGACAGATGTCAAGCAGAATTAGCAGTATGTTCCTTTGTACTGCTCTGTTTCGGTAAGCAATCTGGCCAGCTGAGTATATTAGATCCGTGTTACTTGCAATTTATTATTTTTGAAATAGCTCTCTGGCTATTAATTTACGCCCCTGAAGTTAAGGGCGTCCCGTGATACAAACCTAGATTACTACTGTACTTGGCCTTTGAGCCGAAAAGTCTTGTGATATAATTGCTTCTATACGCCTTGTGTTTTTGTCTGATTTCAGGGCAAATACTGCCCCTGCCAATCATAAAGCTAGTTTAAGTGGGCGACGGCTGTAAACTCAGTGGATATCTTTCTTTTAAAGTACGGTAAAAATTCACTGTAGGTCTTAAAATTTGATTCTAGCAATACTTTTAGAATGCAAGTTTAACTGTTCTTGTTACCGTCACTGTTGTGGATTAAGTAAAGAAACACGGATTAAGAGACAATCTGTTATTTAGATCAGCCTACTTTGCTTGCGCAGTTTGCTAATGGATTTTTCCCCATTCAAGGAGAGTTTCAGGCTGACCTTGAAGCACCTACCCAAACTGTAAGTTGGTTTTGTTTTTCACTGACAGTGAATTTAGTTATTGCGTATATGCTGTAACTTATTCAAACACTACAGAAGCTAAGTGTTTGTCAAAATTAATTCGCGGAGTTGCTTTGATAGTAGTTAGATGGTTTGTTAAACCACATGCCTTGGATACAGTTGTCAACTGTAAATCATTGATTTCAATTTCTTCACATTTTTAATCCCGAGTTCTTCCTTGTATTTTTATATCTTATTATAATGTTTTTAATTTGGCCTTAAGCCGTTTGCGCAATCATTAAGAATATTTTTATTTGCTTTGTACCTTCATCTTCTTAACTGTAACTGCTGGTAACAATTTTTTGGGTTTCTGATAAAATATATCTTTAATTGGACCTTAAACCAATTTTGCTTTTGCCAAGTTTGTCATTTGGTACTTTAACCTGTCTATGAACTAAGCCATAAGCCAGTTAACTATTTAAGAGCAATTTGACTGGCAATTAATTTTTTTACTGTCACTATTAGGGCTTTGGCTGTCGTGCAGAGCACTTGTTATTTGCCCATAAGCTTTTAATTTGATTTTTTTATCCGATTTCTTGTTTACTACTATATCAAAAGTTATTTTATAATTTTAAACTTCCTCGTTGCTATTTTTCCATTGTTGTATTATCATTGCAAGGATTTTGGTTGTTTTAATAAATTATTGTTAAAATATACTTATATTTGGTAACCCCAGTATCATTCCACTCCCAACCAGCTCCCCGCCGCTTTAGCGCTGGATATGTCGGAACATCTCTGTGAAGCTTTCGCGTTTACTAACTAAAGCTGTGACGCAACGCGTAACTCTTCTTTCGATCTTCCCTATTTTCTCTGTCAATTCTGTCTGTTTCTGATCACAGACTGATGAGACACATGAAAGTTTTGATCGAATACTAACCAGCCCGTCGCTATCATCTCCAGTGCCCCTGATCACGGAGCGTTTCTCCCTGAGATAGATATTTCATACCATTTTAGTATTAGTTACGTCTTCTTCGGGCTTGGGAAGAAGAACGATAACTTCAAATAGGGCGATACAGAAGACTGCCTTTTGTCTCCGTCAGAAATTTTTGACGTATTATTGTTTGTTTGTGCTTCAGACAAACACATACAAAGCGAAAATTTTCTCGTAAACATGGGACTGGAAAATATACATTTGCAATATGATGAATGTGTGGTTACGTGGCGCCATGGACTTTCGTTTGAAATATTGCCCGAGTTAATTCAAATCTACTTGAAATACAAACTTTCTGATTAATTCCTTACCTAATGGGGCACAAGTTTGGCGAAAACCAACATGGTATTCATGAGTCACCGTATCAGCAACTTTCGTCAGTGAATGTCTTGTTAGGGGCACTAGATGATCGTCTCATTGGACCAATCACTCTTCCAAGAACATTTTATGGATGAGAAGACCTTCCGTTTCTGTGGCGGGTTTCTCCAGTATTGTTTCAGAATGTAACTCTTGCGCAGCATTGGTGAATGTGGAAGATACATGCTGAAGCACTGTGAAAGTCTAATGCTGATGTAAGAACACGTATAACGCACCAATATTGCCCGGCATGGTAGGAGGAGCGGGGTCTCCAAGACTAACTGACCTCACTCGTCTGGGATCATCACAAAACTAAAGTGTACAGACACTCCGTTCGTTAATTCAGTTGGAGAAATGGTGCAGCGAAATACACCTTCTTATCAAGATGTACGAGATAATACAGAGGTGCTAGAAAAAAAATCTTAACTGACTACAAGGACGAGTGGAGTACAGGAAACACCTACGAAGACGATACGTGGAACGCCTTTGACATGTGCGAAAGAATAAAGGGAAACCCTGCGATCAGGCTCTGAAGCCTACGTGATAGGCGACATAAAGTAGTGTCATCCTCAGTCGATCATCATCGGCTGCTTAATGGAGGGGCCTGGGCACATCGCACTCCCCGGCGAAGTTGACATTTCGACCTTGAAGATGCTACCTGTCATTCTCATAGCTCCTCAATTGACTTCACGAGGCTGAGAGCATCCCGGTCCAGACCTCTCACCAAGAAAAACATCCGTTGCAGTACCGGAAATCGAAACCGGATCCCCCACATATATGTCTGTCGCTTTGACCAGCGGTTGCGGGCGGACAAGCACGAGAGTTCAGTGATTTGTAACATGTAACATGCTGAAGTAGTACTGTACCTCATGTTAATATAGGCATTGGGTGAAATTTTAACCCAATTCGTGTTACTTCTACATATATACTCCGCAAAAACGGCCATACGGTGTATGGCGGAGGGTATCTTATGCCGCTACTAGTCGTTTCCTTTTCTGTTCCACTTGGAAGTGGAGCGAGGGAAAAATGACTATCTACATGCTTCCCTATTCTCAAATCAAGTCTTCGCGGTCCTTAGCTGAACTGTGTTTGTGGCAGCAGGATTATTGTGCAGTCGGTCGCAAATGCCGGTCTTCTCAACTTCCTCAACAGCACTGTTGCCTGATATTTTCGGCAGGAGGCAGATCTTTGAATGTGATGATTGCAGGGCCCCGTCCATATAATTCAAAGTTCTCAGCTGACGAGAGATCTGGTGACTTTGCAGGCCAAGCTTATGGTTTGGCAAGCACGAATGCAATCATTAAAAACGCTCGTAGTGTGGGAGCGGGCATTATCTCGCTAAAATGCAATCCCGGGACAGCTTACCGTGAATGTCAACAATAGGGGGTGAGCAATATCGTCGACGTACCCTACGCTGTAATGGTGCCGCGGATGGCAACCAAAGGGGCCTGCTGTTAAAAGCAATAGGATCCCAATCCATCAGCCGGCCGTTGTGACCGATCGGTTCTAGGCGCTTGACTGGAACCGCGTGACCGCTACGGTCGCAGGTTCGAATCTTGCCTCGGGTATGGATGTGTGTGATTTCCTCAGGTTAGTTAGGTTTAAGTAGTTCTAAGTTCTAGGGGACTGATGACCTCAGATGTTAAGTCCCATTGTGCTTAGAGCCATTTGAACCATTTTTGAACCAGTCCATCACTCCTCGTTGTCGCGCCATATGGCGGGTGACCGTCAGGTTGGTATCACACCACTATCCATGGCGTCTTCAGAAAAGTCTTAGATGGTCCTCGAGGGTCATTACGAAACAATTCCACTCCAGCCAATGAGATTCCAGGCACCGATGACAAGCGAAGACATATATGGAGACGCCCCAGACATCAGTGAGATGCCATGTGAGCCAACAACCAGCTCCGATGGTCTCAGGTGGCATTCCTTTTCATAGCAGAACCCCTTTGATTGTCATCCACGGGAGCCCTAAAGCACGGCGGTACTTCGACGATTTTCTACACCCCGTTTTGTTACCCTCCAAGGCAAGCCATCCTGGGCTTACATTTCAAGATAATGAAGCACTCAAACGGCGATTCTACTGACTGTCTTCTTGCTTGGTAGACTCTACCTTAATCAGCAAGGTCGCCAGATCTCTCCTCAACTGAGAACGTTTGAAGCATTATGGGCAGGGTCCTCCAGGCAGCTTGCGATTCTGACGATCTAACTCGTCAGTTGGCCAGATATCCCTCAAGGGAACATCCGACAACTATGTCAGTCAATTCCAAACTCAATAACTGCTTCCAAAAGGGCCAGAGATGGACCAAAGCCTTATTAATTTGCTCGGTTTGTGAAACTCTTTCTCTTGAATGAACTATCCATTTTTTCTGAAATTGTAATCATTTCTTTGTTTGTATGTGTGTATCATATTTGCATCTACATCTACATGGATACTCTGCAAATCACAAAAAAAGGTTCAAATGCCTCTGAGCACTATGGGACTTAACGTCTGAGGTCATCAGTCCCCTAGAACTTAGAACTACGTAAACCTAACTAACCGAAGGACATCACACACAGCCATGCCCGAGGCAGGATTCGAACCTGCGACCGTAGCGGTCACGCAGTTCCAGACTGAGCGCCTAGAGCCGCTCGGACACTTCGGCCTGCTGCAAATCACATTTAAGTGCTTGGCAGAGCGTTCATCGAACCACCTTTACAATTCTCTATTATTCCAATCTCGTATAGCGCCCGGAAAGAACGAACACCTATATCTTTCCGTACGAGCTATGATTTCCCTTATTTTATCGTGGTGATCGTTCCTCCCTATGTAGGTCGATCTAAACAACATATTTTGGCATTCGGAGGAGAAAGTTGGTGATTGGAATTTCGAGAGAAGATTCCGTCATTCTTTTAATGATGCCCAGCCCAAATCCTGTATCGATTCTGTGACACTCTCTCCCACATTTCGCTATAATACAAAACGTGCTGCGTTCCTTTGAACTTTTTCGATGTGTTCCGTCAGTCCTATCTGGTAAGGATCCCACACCGCGCAGCAGTATTCTAAAAGAGGACAGAAAAGTGAGGTGTAGGCACTCTCCTTTGTAGGTCTGTTTCATTTTCTAAGTGTCCTGCCAATAACACGCAGTCTTTGGTTAGCCTCCCACATAACATGTTCTATGTGTTCCTTTCAATTTAAGTTGTCCGTAATTGTAATACCTAGGTATTTAGTTAAATTTACGGCTTTTAGATTAGACTGATCTATCGTGTAACCGAAGTTTTAGCACTCATATGGATGACCTCACACTTTTCGTTATTTAGGGTCAACTGCCATTTTTCACACCATTCAGATATCTTTTCTAAATCGTTTTGCAGTTTGTTTTGATCTTCTGACGACTTTATTAGTGGATAAACGACAGCGTCATCTGCAAACAACCGAAGACTGCTACTCAGATTGTCCCCCAAATCGTTTATATAGATAAGGAACAGCAAAGGGCCTATAACACTACTTTGGGGAACACCAGAAATTAACTTCTGTTTTACTCGACGACTTTCCATTAATTACTACGAACTGTGACCTCTCTGACAGGAAATCACAAACCCAGTCACATAATTGAGACGATATTCCACAATCACGCAATTTCACTACGAGCTGCTGCCGATTTCCGTCCCATTCGGGTAATTCCTTCTTAGTGCGTCCTTTCTTTTTTGTCTTAGAGTGCAGCCAAGAGCATGTTTTGAAAATTTCACGTAAGAAAGAGTTTTAGCTGTTATTGTGGTGCTTTCTGTTCTTGTTTTATCATGATTAATCTGCTACGGAGAGTTGCGCCAGCATCAAAGCTAATATGTCCGCAGCTCGTGGTCGTGCGGTAGAGTTCTCGCTTCCCGCGCCTGGGTTACCGGGTTCGATTCCCGGCGGGGTCAGGGATTTTCTCTGCCTCGTGATGACTGGGTGTTGTGTGATGTCCTTAGGTTAATTAGGTTTAAGTAGTTCTAAGTTCTAGGGGACTGATGACCATAGATGTTAAGTCCCATAGTGCTCAGAGCCATTTCCATCAAAGCTAACGTGGAAATAAAGCAGTTCTAGGCCCATGTCATAAAATGTGTGTCCGTACCTTTGCTACCCTCCAAATAGCTGCTTGAACACTGTTTTGATTTACAGTAGGTTTAGCTGCACCAACTACATGGCGAATATTTTGTTCATGCTTCGATCTTTAGTTTTAAGTTCACCTGTAAATTTCATGGCAGCGGCATCTTTTTCACTGAGGTGCCTATCTGTTAAATGACCTCTTCTTTCTATCAGTCACTTCAATTCTTCTTCCGCTGTTGTGTTCTCCACACTAAGTTTCCCTATAAATTCTATATAAAATCGTTCACTGTATGATCTATTTCCACATGTCTAACAACAGGTTCTCGACCGCCACTAATTCACTGCATAAGTGCATCCTTATGCCTACACTCTTTGGAGTATTGGAATGTGCTGTATGATGGCACTTCGGCAAAACACCACATAGAGTAGGAATATCTACAATATAATCCTATGTTGAAAATATCTACTCATTGAACTTTCAGATACGCGGAACGAAATTTTGTAGCTAACATACATTGATTCTTAAAGTCACGTGAGCTTGGTAAGCAGTGAAGTTTGCCCCTAAGCGCTCTGCAAATTCTGATCGTTACATTGCTGCTACATACAGGTCCTATTCAAAAGTTTCATGGGTGTTGTACACGTGGTTAATAGGAATCTTAACAAATCGCATTTGATGTCTAGAATGAACTTGGCAACAAGCTATGAAGAGATAAAATGAACGGCATTTCCTTTGCTTTGTTCAATGTTCACGAGTCACATTTTTGCCACGGAAAAGAAGGGATAGCCATCACTGTTCTATTTTCAAAATTAGAATTATATATTAATACCTTCAGCTGCTGGCGGGCGTTGATATATATCAACGGGGGCAGGTGAACGTGTGTGCCCCGACCGGGACTCGAATCTTGGATCTCCTGCTTACATGGCAGACTCTCTACGCATCTGAGCCACCGAGGGCACAGAGGACAGTGCGACTGCAGGGACTGTCTCGCGCACGCCTCCCGCGAGCCCCACATTCTCACCTTATATGTCCACACGTTACATTCGTAGTGTCCCTACCCAACACACTCATTACTCGTGGAAGACATTCTTACGAAGTCCCATAAGAGTTCAGGTAATATGTGTGCATCCGCACAGAAGAAGAACGTAATGGCCAGTATTGCCAGAACTATATACTTATATGGTATTGCCAGAACTATATACTTGTATGGATATGGTGTCTGTTCTTCCAGACATTGCTGAATTCCAATGTACTAAGCTGCGGAGACACGCGAAATGGCTTCCTAATACCCCGAAGTGAAACTGGCAGAAAATCTTCAAATATGGAGCTATGGTTAGCGCTTTATCACATTTTTAAATATTTTTAGGGACGACATTCATTCTTTTTTAGTTTCTGGTACTGTCTTTGTAACTCTTGTTCATTTTTATAGCAGGCTTGCGCCTTCTGGGCCCGACGTGCCGATCACCGTGTCATACTGTGCTAACGACGTTATTGGACGCGGTACGGTCGAACATTGGGTAGCAAACAGCTCTCAGGCCGCTGTCGCTTTTGTTGACCGTCGAGCCACTGCCTTTCTTCAGCCCGCAGCACGAGGCAGAGTGCACCCCGTTCAAGTCCTCCGACTGACGAAAAATCCTTGGTGGTTCCCGGAATCGAACCCCGATCCTCCGCATAGCAACCTCACACACTGACCACTGAGCCACGGAGGTGGACTCAGTCTTGCATAGACTGAAATATGAATTGCACACAGTCATTCACCGCATCGTAGAAACTTTGTTAATATTAGACACACAACGGTTCCGAACACTCAACAATATGAAGAAAATCACCAGGACTGTCATGTATAAAACTTATCTGTAAGTGAACATTGTTCGAAATGCGTATACGATGGATTGACTGTCAGCACAGCCCTACATTGCCGACATGGTCTAACGTTTATCTCATAAATATACACTGATGTGCCTAAACATTATGAACACCGTCCATCGCGAGACAGAATGCCTTCTCGTAGCGTAACGGTCACGTGACGCAGTGAGCAAAGAATACAAGCAGAACAGAGACGAACAGGTAGTCGTTATAGCGAAGAAACGGACCGCAGTTGCGGAAATCCACTGATATAAGCGACTTTGACAAAGGTCTGATTGTTATGGGTCAAAGCCTGAATCTCTGAAACGGTGAAGCTGGTCGGGTGTTCGCGTACTACTGTCTTGAGCATATATGCAAAATTACTGAAGGATGATGAAAACAAGAGTAGGCCAATGGCACTGGGCGGCCACGTCTCATAACAAAGCGTGGTGACCGGAGGATTGCCTGCTGTGTAAAGTAGGATAGGCAGCGATCTGTGGCAGACAGAATGCAATGCTGGTGCAGGCACATGTCTTTTGGAGCACACCGTTCAAAGGTCATTGTTGAAAATTGAGCTTCACAGCACGCGACCCCTACTTGTTCCCACGTTGACCTAACGACATCGTCAATGACGATTGCAGTGGGCACAGTATCACTGAGCTTTCACCGTGGGTTAATAGACACGGGTCGCCTGGTCGAATGAATCGCATTTCTTGTTATACTAGATGGTTTTGTTCTTACACGCCGTCATGCAGGCGAATACTGCTTGAAGCATGCACAGCGCCACAGATGTAGGTTGGTAAGGGCAGATTTATGAGATGGGATACGCTGAGTTGGGCTTAAAGGGGACGTGTGCTAGCAATCGGAAGCACCATTACAGCAGTGAACCACGTGAACATTATTGCGGACCATCTGTATTCCTTCATGGTTGAAGTATCCTCTGATGGCAATTACATCTTCCAGTAGGATAATTGTCCTTTTCACAACGTCAGAATCATGCTGCAGTGATCTGAGGAGCATGATAGTGAAGTCCCATGATGTCTCGGCCAGCATATGTCCCTGATCTGTGTCCACTCGAACATACCGGGTGATCAAAAAGTCAGTATAAATTTGAAAACTGAATAAATCATGGAATAATGTAGATAGAGAGGTACAAATTGTCACACATACTTGGAATGACATGGGGTTTTATTAGAACCAAAAAAATACAAAAGTTCGAAAAATGTCCGACAGAAGGCGCTTCATCTGATCAGAATAGCAATAATTAGCATAACAAAGTAAGACAAAGCAAAGATGACGTTCTTTGCAGGAAATGCTCAATATGTCCACCATCATTCCTCAACAATAACGGTAGTCGAGGAATAATGTTGTGAACAGCACTATAAAGCATGTCCGGAGTTATGGTGAGGCACTGGCGTCGGATGTTGTCTTTCATCATCCCTAGAGATGTCAGTCGATCACGATAACTTGCGACTTCAGGTAACCCCAAAGCCAATAATCCCACGGACTGAGGTCTGGGGACCTGGGAGGCCAAGCATGACGAAAGTGGCGGCTGAGCACACGATCATCACCAAACGACGCGCGCAAGAGATCTTTCACTCGTCTAGCAATATGGGGTGGTTCTAATAAAACCACATGTCATTCCAAGCACGTGTGTCAATTTTTACTTCTCTATCTATATTATTCCGTGGTTTATTAAGTTTTCAAATTTATACTGACTTTTTGATCACCCGGTACATCGGGCGTCAGCTGCGCACACGCACACGACCGGCCCCTAATTTACGGAGAGTGCCTGATCTGAGAGGAGCCATATGGTATCGTATACCTCCGGAAACCTGCCAAGGACTTGTCGAATCCACACTGAGCATAATCACTGCTTTATTATTTTAGAAAAATATATCAACGAGCTACTGAACAGAACTCATAATGTTCTGGCTCATCAGTGCATTCCCACACAATTATGTAAATTGGCCATATAATTTTATGCCATCATTACACAGTGTCTCGATATTAATCAACATGTCAAGTGCCCATTACTAGTGCGGTAACTGTAATTAGTCCTTTGTGGTACTTACCTATGAAAAGTAACTTTCCCTCCGTTGAAAAATGTTGATTTTCATCTATAGTACCAACAAGTCAGATTCATTATTGTCAATAACAGATAAATGTGAGAAAATCGGGCGAATACGCGTAATATAAGTTTTGGCTTTGGAGCAAAATGTTAACAGCAGCGTCATATTAAAGTCACGTGACTAATTCGGTCTTATGTTGGTCATAAGGGCAGTGCGGGACGCTCAGATGCATCTCCAGTGATATTACGTTCAGGTGACAAAAGTCATCGGATACCTCCTAATATATCGGATTTTCTTTTATAGCAGTTCGAAGTGGTACAAATTCAACATGTCGTTGGAAATCCCCTGCGGAAATATTAGGCCATGCTGCCTTTATAGCCAACCATAACTGCGGAAGTGTTGCCCTGGTACGATTTTGTGCACGAACTGACCTCTCGATTATGTCCCATAAATGGTCGACGGGACTCACGTCTGTCGATCTGGCTGGCCAGATCATTCGCCCAAATTGTCCCGAATGTTCTTCAAATCAATAACGGACGGGTGTGGCTCGGTGACATGCCCATTTTCAACCATAAAAATTCCATTGTTGTTGGGGAAAGCGACGTCCATGAATGGCTGCAAATGGTCTCCTAGTAGCCGAACATCCAGAGGATCCGTTCAGCCGGCCGGTGTGGCCGAGCAGTTCTAGACGCTTCAGTCTGGAAGCGCGCGACCGCTACAGTCGCAGGTTTGAATCCTGCCTCGGGCATGGATGTGTGTGGTGTCCTTAGGTTAGTTAGGTTTAAGTAGTTCTGAGTCCAGGGGACTGATGACCTCAGATGTTAAGTCCCATAGTGCTCCGAGCCATTTGAACCATTTGGATCCGTTCATTACATGTAAACACAGCCCACACCATTATGTAGGCACCACCAACTTCCACATTGTCTTGTTACCAACCTGTACCCATGACCTCGTGCGGTCTGTGACACAATCGAACCTTGCCATTAGCTCCCACCAACTTAAACCGGGTCTCACCCGACCCGGCCACGGATGTCCAGTCGTCTAGTGTTCCAGGAGAGGCGCTGCAGGCGATGTCGTACGGTTAGCAAGGGCTCTCACGTCGCCTGTTTGCTGCCGTGGTCCATCAACGCCGAACTGTGCCGCGGTGTCCTAAAGGATACGTTCGGCGTACGTCGCACGTTGATATCTACGGTTATTTCACGAAGTGTTGCTTGTCTGTTAGCACTGACAACTCAATGCAAACGCAGTTGCCCTCGGTCATTAAGAGAAGGCCGTCGGCCAGTGTGTCGACCATGGTGAGAGGTAATGCCTGAAATGTATTCTCCGCACACTCTTGACACTGTGGACAGAGGAATATTCAGTTCCGTAACAATTTCCGAAATGGAATGTTCGATGCCTCTTGCTCCAATTATCATTCCGCGTTCGGAGTCTGTTAATTCCCGTCTTGCGGCCATAATCATGTTGGAAACTTTTCATATGAATCACCAAAGAACAAATGACAGCTCCGCGAATGGACTTATGTAGGCCGCTACATCTACATCTACATTCTACATTTATACTCCGCAAGCCACCCAACGGTGTGTGGCGGAGGGCACTTTACGTGCCACTGTCATTACATCCCTTTCCTGTTCCAGTCGCGCATGGTTCGCGGGAAGAACGACTGTCTGAAAGCCTCCGTGCGCGCTCTAATCTCTATAATTTTACATTCGTGATCTCCTCGGGAGGTATAAGTAGGGGGAATCAATATATTTGATACCTCATCCAGAAACGCACCCTCTATAAACCTGGACAGCAAGGTACACCGCGATGCAGAGCGCCTCTCTTGCAGAGTCTGCCACTTGAGTTTGTTAAACATCTTCGTATTGCTATCACGGTTACCTAATAACCCTGTGACGAAACGCGCCGCTCTTCTTTGGATCTTCTCTATCTCTTGTGTCAACCCAATCTGGCACGGATCCCACACCGATGAGCAATACTCAAGTATAGGTCGAACGAGTGTTTTGTAAGCCACCTCCTTTGTTGATGGACTACATTTTCTAAGGACTCTCCCAATGAATCTCAACCTGGTACCCGCCTTACCAACAATTAATTTTATATGATCATTCCACTTCAAATCGTTCCGCACGCATACTCCCAGATATTTTTCAGAAGTAACTGCTACCAGTGTTTGTTCCGCTATCATATAATCATACAATAAAGGATCTTTCTTTCTATATATTTACAATACATAACATTTGTCTATGTTAAGGGTCAGTTGCCACTCCCTGCACCAAGTGCCTATCCGCTGCAGATCTTCCTGCATTTCGCTACAATTTTCTAATGCTGCAACTTCTCTGTATACTACAGCATCATCCGCGAAAAGCCGCATGGAACTTCCGACATTATCTACTAGGTCATTTATATATATTGTGAAAAGCAATGGTCCCATAACACTCCCCTGTGGCACGCCAGAGGTTACTTTAATTTCTGTAGACGTCTCTCCATTGATAACAACATGCTGTGTTCTATTTGCTAAAAACTCTTCAATCCAGCCACACAGCTGGTCTGATATTCCGTAGGCTCTTACTTTGTTTATCAGGCGACAGTGCGGAACTGTATCGAACGCCTTCCGGAAGTCAAGAAAAATAGCATCTACCTGGGAGCCTGTATCTAATATTTTCTGGGTCTCATGAACAAATAAAGCGAGTTGGGTCTCACACGATCGCTGTTTCCGGAATCCATGTTGATTCCTACATAGTAGATTCTGGGTTTCCAAAAACGACGTGATACTCGAGCAAAAAACATGTTCTTAAATTCTACAACATCGACGTCAGAGATATAGGTCTATAGTTTTGCGCATCTGCTCGACGACCCTTCTTGAAGACTGGGACTACCTGTGCTCTTTTCCAATCATTTGGAATCTTCCGTTCCTCTAGAGACTTGCGGCACACGGCTGTTAGAAGGGGGGCAAGTTCTTTCGCGTACTCTGTGTAGAATCGAATTGGTATCCCGTCAGGTCCAGTGGACTGTCCTCTGTTGAGTGATTCCAGTTGCTTTTCTATTTCTTGCGCACTTATTTAGATGTCAGCCATTTTTTTCGTTTGTGCGAGGATTTAGAGAAGGAACTGCAGTGCGGTCTTCATCTGTGAAACAGCTTTGGAAAAAGGTGTTTAGTATTTCAGGTTTACGCGTGTCATCCTCTGTTTCAATGCCATCTTCATCCCGGAGTGTCTGAATATGCTGTTTCGAGCCACTTACTGATTTAACGTAAGACCAGAACTTCCTAGGATTTTCTGTCAAGTCGGTACATAGAATTTTACTTTCGAATTCACTGAACGCTTCACGCATAGCCCTCCTTACGCTAACTTTGAAATCGTTTAGCTCCTGTTTGTCTGAGAGGTTTTGGCTGCGTTTAAACTTGGAGTGAAGCTCTCTTTGCTTTCGCAGTAGTTTCCTAACATTGTTGTTGTACCACGGTGGGTTTTTCCCGTCCCTCACAGTTTTACTCGGTACGTACCTGCCTAAAACGCATTTTACGACTGCCTTGAACTTTTTCCATAAACACTCAACATTGTCAGTGTCGGAACAGAAATTTTCGTTTTGATCTGTCAGGTAGTCTGAAATCTGCCTTCTATTACTCTTGCTAAACAGATAAACCTTCCTCTCTTTTTTTTACATTCCTATTAACTTCCATATTCAGGGATGCTGCAACGGCCTTATGATCACTGATTCCCTGTTCTGCACATACAGAGTCGAAAAGTTCGGGTCTGCTTGTTATCAGTAGGTCCGGGATGTTATCTCCACAAGTCGGTTCTCTGTTTAATTGCTCGAGATAATTTTCGGATTGTGCAATCAGTATAATGTCACTCGATGCTCTGTCCCTAACACCCGTCCTAAACATCTGAGTGTCCCAGTCTATATCTGGTAAATTGAAATCTCCACCTAAGACTACAACATGCTGAGAAAATTTATGTGAAATGTATTCCAAATTTTCTCTCAGTTGTTCTGCCACTAATGCTGCTGAGTCGGCAGGTCGGTAAAAGGAGCCAATTATTAACCTAGCTCGGTTGTTGAGTGTAACCTCCACCCATAATAATTCACAGGAACTATCCACTTCTACTTCACTACAGGATAAACTACTACTAACAGCGACGAACACTCCACCATCGGTTGCATGCAATCTATCCTTTCTAAACACCGTCTGTACCTTTGTAAAAATTTCGGCAGAATTTATCTCTGGCTTCAGCCAGCTTTCTGTACCTATAACGATTTCAGCTTCGGTGCTTTCTGTCAGCGCTTGAAGTTCCGGTACTTTACCAACGCAGCTTCGACAGTTTACAATTACAATACCGATTGCTGCTTGGTCCCCGCATGTCCTGACTTTGCCTCGCACCCGTTGAGGCTCTTGCCCTTTCTGTACTTGCCCAAGGCCATCTAACCTAAAAAACCGCCCAGCCCTCGCCACACAACCCCTGCTACCCGTGTAGCCGCTTGTTGCGTGTAGTGGACTCCTGACCTATCCAGCGGAACCCGAAACCCCACCACCCTATGGCGCAAGTCGAGGAATCTGCAGCCCACACGGTCGCAGAACCGTCTCAGCCTCTGATTCAGACCCTCCACTCGGCTCTGTACCAAAGGTCCACAGTCAGTCCTGTCGACGATGCTGCAGATGGTGAGCTCTGCTTTCATCCCGCTAGCGAGACTGGCAGTCTTCACCAAATCAGATAGCCGCCGGAAGCCAGAGAGGATTTTCTCCGATCCATAGCGACACACATCATTGGTGCCGACATGAGCGACCACCTGCAGATGGGTGCACCCTGTACCATTCATGGCATCCAGAAGGACCCTTTCCACATGTGGAATGACTCTCCCCGGTATGCACACGGAGCGCACATTGGTTTTCTTCCCCTCTCTTGCTGCCATTTCCCTAAGGGGCCCCATTACGCGCCTGAAGTTGGACCCCCCAACTACCAGTAAGCCCACCCTCTGCGACCGCCCGGATCTTGTAGACTGAGGGGCAACCTCTGGAACAGGACAAGCAGCCATGTCAGGCCGAAGATGAGTATCAGCCTGAGACAGAGCCTGAAACCGGTTCGACAGACAAACTCGAGAGGCCTTCCGTTCAGCCCTCCAGAATGTCTTTCGCCCCCTGCCACACCTTGAGACGACCTCCCACTCTACCACAGGTGAGGGATCAGCCTCAATGCGGGCAGTATCCCGGGCAACCAGAGTCGTAGTCCGATCGGGGGATGCGTGGGACGAGTTGGCCGTCCCCGACAAACCCCCATCCGGACCCCCACAGTGATGCCCATTGGCAACGGCCTCAAGCTGTGTGACCGAAGCCAACACTGCCTGAAGCTGGGAGCGAAGGGATGCCAACTCAGCCTGCATCCGAACACAGCAGTTGCAGTCCCTATCCAGAGTGATACTACAGTGATATGTGCATATCTTTATCCCATGACTTTTGTTACCTCAGTGTATGCTACAATGGTGAAGTGGAGGAGACTTACAGTCACTGTATTTCATTCAAGTCAGAAAGGTAGCTTCGGAAATATGTTGTTTATACCCGATGCACGCATTATTTTGTTCACTGGTCGTACTTGTTTCTCCTAACGCTCTTCAAATTCGTCTTGGCTGTGATCACAGCACTTTCAAAAAATGGTTCAAATGGCTCTGAGCACTATGCGACTTAACTTCTGAGGTCATCAGTCGCCTAGAACTTAGAACTAATTAAACCTAACTAACCTAAGGACATCACACACATCCATGCCCGAGGCAGGATTCGAACCTGCGACCGTATCGGTCGCTCGGCTCCAGACTGTAGCGCCTAGAACCGCACGGCCACTCCGGCCGGCACAGCACTTTCATCTCGGACCTATTTCCAGTGCTACAAAGGATATCAATAGATAAGTCGTCGCGTTTCATACGCTTCCGATCGCGCCAGAAGGAAATAACGAAAACATAGAAGGAGAGAAGTAATGGAAAGAGGAGTGAACATTTATGAATAGACCTCAGACAATCAGAAGTAATTACTAAAGAGGCGCGTTTTATTTAATGGGCCTTTCCGGAGAGTTTACGGCAATGCGGAGCGACATTTTCATGGATCGTAAAATATTCACGTCGGCAGCCACGGCGGTGGCGACAGCGTTTAGCTGGCTGGTCGCCTTAATATTCAGCCTCGAACACCGAAAGGCGCCGCTGGAACACGACGCGCGCGCCGCCTGGTTACAATTGCCGGTACTACTCCCGGCGCGCGTTCTGTTCTGGTGACCGACCCTGTCATTGCCCGACCCTAAGACTGGAATTATTCACCGGCTGACTGCGTCCGCAGGGAGAAATAGAGGTCACGAGTCATAATTTCCTATCGACCGAATTCTGAAGGCATTTTAATCGCTGGTGAACAAGCGTAACTCGACAATAAAATTGTGAATTTATGCACCAGCCAGGAGAAAGGTATTCGCTCTACATTCGTTTTGGAAACACTTGTACGCAGACCCTCCCATCGAGTCTGAATGCTCTAAATACTTTAAAAAAAGCGTTTTCAGTAGCTGAGACTTGCTACTAATCACACTTTAGACGAAGACAATACTTAAGATTTTTACAGTCGTATACTATCCTGAAATTTCCGGCCAGATTGAAAATCTGTCTGGGCCTCCACTCGAACCCGGAATCTTGCCCTTCGGGATTATGAGTCGCCGATGGATAGCTCAGTCGACAAGAGCTTTGTCCCGGAAAGCATGGTTGCAGGTTCGAGTCCCGGTCGAGAACACAATCTATTTCGAAGTTTCTAAACAGTGTTCACTCCTCTACAGAATGAAAAACTTTATTCTGGGAACAGTTCCCTAGTAACTGGCCAAGCCACTTCTTCACAATACCTTTTCTTCCAGGACTTCTAATACCGCAAATTATGCACGGGAACTTCTGTGTACTTTGCAAAGTAGGAGAGAAGTGCTGGAGGAGGTAAAGTAGTGAGAGGGTAAAAGGCATCTTAAATTTTATTAAGATACTTCAGTCTGTTAGATGATTTCCTCGGAAAGGCAATGAATCTGAAGCCTATAAACTTGCCTCTGGAAAGGATCCGGGCAACGCAATGTCATTGTCTAGAATTATGAACAAAGAGCCATATTCAACAGAAGATGCATAGAAAACAAGTGAGTGCCTTAGTGAAAGCATAGCGCCTTTTAATGCATAAAGCACCGAAGTGCAGGGGCAGTGCTGGGGGTGGGGAGTTAAAATAAGTCCGCATAAACCCGAACCCCAGTTAAAGACACATGCCGTCATGTACGCCGTCCGTCCAAAATGTTCCAAGACCGATGTTGTTCCTGACATGTAAGCGACGTCAGCGTAGTAACTACGGGTGGTGGCAGTTTGAACTAACAACTGTAAGCAACAGATGTGCATTCGAGCAGTCAGTTGTGAGCAATGAGTGTGAAGTAGTGGACGTGCCGTCGTAATGCTTTAGATTTCAGCTGTTACAAATCACAGTGGGGCAACATCTGTACATCCAGTGCCATAGCCATTCGCCAGAGAACGACAAGTGGACGCCTGCCGGCACTTGACTGAAATGTAGAACGCGAACAGTTCTTTTCCGGAAAAAAACCATCGCGGGTGATGAGACTTGTGTTACCAACACGGACCTACCACAAAAAGGCGAAGTGCACAACGGCCAAGACCGAGTAAGATGCGAATGTGACGCACGAATCATACAATGTCCCAAAGAAGGCCCTTTATTACAGTTTCAGATGGTTGTATGATTGTTCAGTGCGTTACACTCGAGTGGGAGGACACTATGTGGAACACATGAATCATTAAAAGTGCCATCTGAATTTTTCTCTATTTTTTTGTTAATCCAATCCCGAAGCTTTTTAAACTGACGGGACTAATAAATGAATGGACTTGAAAGATAAAAATACTAGTAAGTTGTTGACAGCGACCGGAAGCATGTGGCAAAACCAAAATAACATCATACATGTAGTACAATAATATCCTGTTTGACAGAGAGGCGAGAACCATAAAAATGCTTAAAGGCAAAGGATCTGTTGCAATTGTAAGGGACGTGGAACCAACGGTAAATACAACTAGTTGTTGAAACCATTCATAACGGCCATAAGCCATGACTTTAAATAATTTCGTTAATGTTTTTGTATAATTGTGAATTATTTAAGGATAACCATTTCAAGAGAATAAGTAGTATAGTAAGAACTTCTAGACGCAAGAACTTATACTTACGTCAAATTTATTTTGAGTAAGCCTATAAATATTCGAGACAAAAGCGTCTCGCTCTCATTTTCTCATTTTGTCTCAACTCATCTTAGCTCATGCTGTCTGTATTGCGTTAGCTCGTGTGTGCGCTTGTGACTTTTAATTATGAAAATAAATATGGTGAAAACATTCAAAACTTTAATTTCAGAAGTACCTTCCATCTTATTTGAAAGTAGTAACCTTTGTGAAAGGGAAAAGTTTATTATTAAAAAGGATTGATACTTAATTTTTAAGCGAATTCAGGAAACTGAAATACGGAGTTTCAGTGAAGGGAAATTAATTCAAAATTGAAAATGTGGGAACTTCTATTGTTCTAGACCGCTACATTACACAGTGCAGCACAGCAATCGTCATTTTTTCATCAAATCGAACGAAAGTTAACATATGCAAACGATTTTTGAATAGCAGCATTAATGAACAATTACTTTACAATAACTTGCAAAAAAACTTTTGACGAGAATGTGACTTACTTGCAAGAGTGTGAAATTAATTTGCACAGGACTTGTTCAGATATTAACGTCTTTATTCACTGATTAATCCATCAAAGTTAAAGAGCGAAAGATACTAAGAAATACTCAGTTCCACTACGAACTCTCTTTTAAGACGAATTTTAGAGAGAGTGTATTGTGGCGTCTTCTCACAAAGAAAATTAACAATTACCACGCCCTGAGATCAGAAAGAAACCAATATTAAAGACGATTAACCACTACCAACTAGCCAAGAAATATCAAGATTACGAGAGCCACCACATTGTAGATGTCGTACTAAACGTGAACTAAAATCTTATTCCGCAATTGGAGAGAAACACACCACAGATTTATTTGTTTTTAAGACAATATATGAGCAGAAGGTTTGGTTTAACGGTCATTCAAACAGATGCACTTTTATTTCTGTATATAGTAATGTTTTAATGATAATGTGGCTAATTAAAAAATGGTTCAAATGGCTCTGAGCACTATAGAACTTAACTTCTGAGGTCATCAGTCCCCTAGAACTTAGAACTACTGCCCGAGGCAGGATTCGAACCTGCGACCGTAGCGGTCGCGCGATTCCAAATTGTAGCGCCTAGAACCGCTCGGTCACCCCGGTCGGCTGTGTGGCTAATTAGCTTATGCTGATAATCATTGATCTCGACTGTATAAAACATTAATTTTTTAATGAGTTGGTTCGCTGTTTACTCAGTCTATTACGCTACACACTCTCCCGACTTTCAAAGCCATTGTAAATGATGATACGATCGCACTCACTATACACCTTCGTCAACAACTCGGCTTTCTGACGGCCTGGCGCATTGTTATCGCAGCGTGTAACGAAAATGACTTGGAGTGACGCGACTGTACGTGTGACAAACAATAAGAATATCTGTGGTGTGAGCATTCAGTTGCGTGGAACATAATTGTTGCAGCCACCACACGTTGACTCCAAACTTCATGTGACTGGTACGGTGAAAAGATAGTCGATGAGCATTCTGGTGATTTTAAATCTCATTACGTCAATAGTACAGACTGATCTCATTCAAATGTTCTGTGACTATTTTACACAGGTGCCATTGGCATCCTAAGAAGCGGAATTCCATATCTTAAACGAATCTGGCTTGAAGCTGGGAACTAATAAATGCATTGGTACTTCGTTCGTTTGCGATAAGTATCACAGCTCGTAAGTCGATAGTAAAAGGATACCCAC
Source organism: Schistocerca serialis cubense (assembly GCF_023864345.2). Lineage (NCBI taxonomy): Eukaryota > Metazoa > Arthropoda > Insecta > Orthoptera > Acrididae > Schistocerca > Schistocerca serialis. Next base: position 183,868,202 of record NC_064646.1, on the reverse strand, counting down.
TAATACTTTTAGATTTAGTCCTGTATTTCATCGTATTTCCGAGTCTCTGTTTTAATAAACTATCCTACGGTGTCATCGCGAAATTGCTTCCTAGTACGGAAAATGAAAGTGACCCGAAAAAATGACTTTGGAACTAATACGCAGAAAATTTGCGATTATATATATTTCGAAATATTTTTCAGGGTTCAGTCCTTTCGTTTTTAAATTCTGATTCCAAATATTTAATTTGGCTGTTCTATTCTTCTTCTCGTTGTCGTCTTCAATAGAAAGAATTGTTTGATGCAGCTCTCCATACTATTCTATCCTGTGCATGCAGTTCATCTCCAAATAACTACTGCAACCTACATCCATCTGAATCTGCTTACTGCATTTATCCCCTAGTGTCCGTATACAAATTTACTCCCCACACTTCCTTCTGTTACAAAACTGACCAGTCCTTGATATAATACGATGTGTCCTATCAACCCATACCATCTTTTAGTCATCTTATTCCATACATTTCCTTTTTCCAAGTACAATTCACTAACTGCTCATCAGACACGCGGTGTATCAATCTAACCTTCAGCATCTCCTTTAGGACCACATTTCAAAAGCTTCTATTCACTTCTTTTTTGACCTGCTTATCTGTCATGTTTCACTTCCGAAAATGCTACGCTCTAAACTTGCTAACGCTTAAAATTATATTTGGTTTTAACGAACTACCATTTTTCAGAAATGCTTTTCTTGCCGTTTGCAGTCTGCTTTTTGTATCCTCTCTATTTGGGCCATCATCAGCTGTCGAAATAGTAAAAGCCCGTCTACTGCTTTTAGTGTCTCATTTCATAACCTATTTCACTCAGCATCACCTGATTTAATTTAGCTACATTTCATTATCGGTGTTTAATTTTTGTTAATATTCATCACATAACTTCGTTTCAAGACACTGTACATTTCATTTAATTGCTCTTCCAAGCCCATTCCCGTATCATTGACAAACCTCTAGGTACTTACTTCTTCTCCCTGAACTGCAATTTCTTTTCCAAAATTTCTCTTTGGTTTCCTTTACTGTTTGTACACATGGGCGTATTGGATAACACTGAGGATAAACCCTACCTCGCTCTCTTCTCGTCTACCGCTTCCCTTCCATGTTCTTCGACAGATTGCTGCATTCTGGTTTCTGTACTAGTTTCAGATAACCTTTCGTTCCGTGTATTTTATTCCTGCTACCCTCACAGTTTCAAAGAGTGTATTCCAGTTAACATTATTAAAAACTCCCTGTAAGTCTACAAATGTTATAAACGTAGGTAAACGTAGGTTTGCTTTACTTTAACAGTATCTTCTTAAATAAATTCCAGAGTGAATGACTGTTACCTCACGTGTTCCTACGTTTCTCCAGAAACCCAACTGATATTCTTCGAGGGTAGTTTCTTCTAGTTTCCCATTCTCCAAATAATTCGTTTCAGTATTTTGCAGGTAAGACATTTGAAACCGACGTTTCGGAAATATTCACTCCTGTCAGCATCTGCTTTGTTTGAAATAGAAATTATTACATTCTTCCTGAAGTCTGAGGGTATTTCGCCTGTCTAATGTAACTTGCACACCAGTAGAATAATTATGTCATGGGTGACTCTCCGAAGAATATCAGTTAATCTGAGGGTATGTCGTCGACAGCAGCGGTCTCGTTTCGACAGAGATCTTCCAATGTTTTGTCAAATTCTTCTTTCAGTATCCTATCTCCCAACTCATCTTCATCTATTCCTTACTCTAATACTATCTTCAGATTCATTTCCTTTCAATAGCATTCCATATATTGCTTCCACCTTTCAGAGTTCCCTTCTTTGCTTAATAGTGACATGCCATATGAGCTCTTTATATTCATACTGTTGCTTCTCTTTTCTCCAGATGTGTCTTTTATCTCCCTTGTGGCCTTACCAATCTACCTTATACATGCTTCTACGGTCTTGCATTTGTCATCTAGCCATCCTTGCTAAGGCATTTTCGCTTTATGCCACTCTCATTTACTGGATTTTTATGTTTTCACCTTTCTTCAGTTAAATTCAATACCTCCTGTGTAATCTAAGGAACTCTGTCAGGCTTTATCTTTTTACCTTCTTGATCCTTTGCTGCCGTCACTGTTTCATCTCTCATAGCTAGCCACTCGTCTTCTACTGTATGTTTCCCCCTGTTTCAGTCAGTCGTAGTCCAGTGCTCCCTCTGAACCTCTCAGGATATGGAAAATAAAACATTAATCTCCTATAGTTGTTCTCCACGTCACAGGGAATATTTGTAGTAGACTATGTTCCCACAGTGCCTACTTCAAAATAAGCACATTGTTGCTGAATTCTGTGTGAAATGGGGGAGGGAGACTGGCGTATATAAACTGTCATATATAAATGTTATCTGCATCCGAATACTGATCGAAATGCTTATTCGTACAACAGATTGACTGGCAGCACACTCCCAACAACCGTATTGTCTAGCACTTGTCAAATAACTCTACAGTAAGATTTTATGATTTAATTACCACCTCTTACTAGTAAGTTAACTTTGACAGCACCTTTGCTGTACTTAGGCAAAAAAATACTTGTCTTCCTTCGGCGAATTACGATTTGCATCCACAGCACCAACTGTCCAGCATCATTGCTATTACTAATAAACGAGTGGAAAAACAGAAAACACGTGGAAACCTAAAGTTTAAGTCCTAGCGAAAAACGTAAACAACGGAGCATAGAAACGCCTCACAATTGGTAAGCTGCGCCCATTCCATAGATATTGTCTTACATCGTGGTATTGCAGTGCCAGAGAGAAGATAGTATGTGCAAGTAACCTCTTTGTACATGTATTCAGTAAAGTGTGGCACATGTATTAATCCTCTCTCCTAACTTTGCCAATACTGATAAATAATAATCGTGGTAGGGCAGAAGCGTTGTAACAAATATCCATGAAATTTCGTCCACCGGTTATCGGACAGTGGTCTAAGATAAATTTTAACCGTTTGAAAAATTCTTGCTTTGTTTGGATTTTACGAGAAAAACACACATTTTCAAGGAGGTTTCTGAAGCGCACCACTTTTGTACCATAAACTTGTACGCATCTGATCAAACTTTGCACGAAAGTAGATAAGTCAAAACGAAAGTTTTTGTCCGATAATCTTTATCCGTTGTCGAGATCGACGATTTAAAGTCGACCAAATGTAGCAATTAAAATTCGTCCTTATGTGAGCTGAATGCACGTAAACGGTTTAAAGTGCATCAAAATAATAAAAGACACGCATTCTTACGATAAAATTGAAAACTTGCTTTCAAAAATCTAGCTTCATTAGGATTTTACATCCAAAAAACACTTTTTTGTGAGGTTTATTGCGCACGGCACTTTTATGTTTTAAAATGATGATAATCGTTTCAAATTTTGTAAGAAGGTAGGCAAACACACGTTCGAAACGCAATAAAAAGCCTATAACGGCTGAGTCGTTGCACGAGTCAACAAAAATTTGCATGGTGCCAAGTGTGGCAGTGTAACGTCGAAATTGTGGTAGAGGAAAATCCGGGAAGCAGAATGAAAAATGCTCCTATCGTTGCACAATAAAGGAATATGTAGGAGTCAGAGTTAGCGAGCGGAGTTAGGGACGTAAAAGAAGGAAACTAGCTTTTGGATTTATGTAGCAGCTTCAAAGAAATTCAAATGAAAACTTCTTGACATATTGGTTATTCTCGATGATTTAACCTCACTTCCCCGATGTAGTGAGCTCTCTCAGCTGCAAGGCGTTGGCACACCTGCATCAGGAAATTTATAGTCCAAATTTCCATATCAGGTACCCAAAATCCAGGAGATCCGCCAGCCATAGTAAAAAATACATTAAATCCCACTCAGCCCCCATGATGAAGAAAAGGAAATGAACATTATAAAAGAAACTGCACGGAGAAATGGATGCAACGCAGATGTAATTGATAAACTTAACAATAAAAAAGCTACAACAGCACATCATACACAACAGTTATACAAACAACCAATGCCACCACAAATCAGGTATTTACAAACTTTTAAGTGACAATTGCCCGCAGTTCTACATAGGCCAAAGTGGAAGGAGTTGCACTATAAGATACCGTGAGCATATTAATGCCTTCCGGCTAAATAATTTTGATAAATCCACCTTTTCAATTCACCTAAAAGACCATGGTCACTCAGCCACAGCCATTACAGAAAACCTACTAATACTACACACTGTGAACAAAGGAAAAAAATGAATCTGCTTGAAGAGCTAGAAATTTATATCCGCAGCTCTAGCTCACCAGACATTATTCTCAACGAACAAGTGGAGCTTGCAAACAAATCCTATCTACACATATTTCATGAAATATTCAAAGCCAGAAACTAATTATCCTCTGATATAATAACACAGTAATATTCAATGGAAATTCGATGTAGCAGTCATACAACAGTCTAAGTGTCATTACCGTAATTTGTAATAGTCATATTGTAAACACAAGCTGTAATTGTCATTGTATAATGTGTAATAGGTTTCAAAATTTCATGTGTGTAACATTATTGTACCTCCTAGATCTAAGTTCTCTGACTACAGTGTGGCTCAAAACAGTTCTAGCTGCCATTTTTTAATTTGTAATAGCTTTGAGTAATTTCAGATATATAACGTCATTGTACTTCCTAGATCTAAGTTCTCCAACAAAAATGTCTATCAAATAAATTTCATAATGTTTATCAAAAAAGCGTCGCGGTCTATCATAGCTTTTTAAGTTTCTATATATGCAACACCCTTGCACTTCCTGTGGCTAAGTTCTTTAACCATAACCTACAAGTTTCTGCATCAGCAACATCTTTACATCTGCTACATCTAAGTTCTTTGACCACAGCCCACATGTTTGTATGTATACATAGTGTATTTCACGAGTGCACATCGTAATAGTGAAATATGAAGCTATACTTGGTAAAACTGAAATATGGAAGTGAAAATGATAAGCCGGCCGCGGTGGTCTAGCGGTTCTAGGCGCTCAGTCCGGAACCGCGCGACTGCTACGGTCGCAGGTTCGAATCCTGCCTCGGGCATGGATGTGTGTGATATCCTTAGGTTAGTTAGGTTTAAGTAGTTCTCAGTTCTAGGGGACTGATGACCACAGATGTTAAGTCCCATAGTGCTCAGAGCCATTTGAACCATTTTTTTGAAAATGATAAGTGTGTAACTAAGCGGCAAAACTGTCACCACAGCGTAACTGTAATAATGGTGCTTCATTTTTAAGTAAGTACAGATATATTTTCGTCAAATGCTGCCTTACCACTTACAATTGTCCCACTTGTATCTGTGTAGTCACCAGCAAATAATTTTTTTGTGTTTATACAGTGATCTTCAACAGTATAAACATGTACATGAATGTATAAACACCTGAGGATCGGCGCAATCCCGAAACCGGTCGTGTGACAAACAAATAACCTTTTACTCTGACTGGTAACGGATTTTTTCTACACACTAAAAATTATATATATTCTGATAATATCATATTGACGAAGAGCATACATGAAATAGCTAAAGAAGATTTTGTGGAGAGAAAAACTTTCTGGACACGAATTAAAACCGTGAATATTGCAAGATGTTTTTATTGAAATGTTTTTGAAGATATCAGATAAGGCGAATAGCTAGTTCCCTTTTACATCCCTAATTCTGCCCATTACATACTCGTCTGTTTTTGTGCTGTGACAGGAGCATTTTTAATTCTGTTTATAATAATAATAATAATAATAAAATCTACTAAGACGATTTTCGACTAACTTGCAGCTCAAACATTAAGAAGACGTCAGTACACACGTACCTTCGCTATATCGCCTTTGCAGGCAAACTAGGCGAATTTAGCCTAGATATTACAATATATTTGTGATTCATGACTCATTCTTGTGAGTAATAGTGCATTTGCGTAACCTAAAATATAAACAATTGATGTGCAGTCCCAAGCCGACATTCGCTTGCGCAGCAATCTAAGAATTACGTAGCATGGCTGAGACAGCAGCGATTCTTTTTAAAAAAGTTAAAATGTAAACGAACTGTTTCATTTCAAATGCAGTTAGTTTTTCTGTTTGAGGAAAGAGTTGGATATATCAACCCGCCGACAAGGGGTCGTTAGAGGTGGATCTCCAAATCGTAGTGGGAAGAAATGACAAATGACGTTAGGCATGTTATGTTAACAGTAACCATCCCCGCATTTGTCTCAACTGATTCAGGAAAAAAAGAAGACATAAATCTAGATGGCCGTACTTGTATCCGGTATTACTGTGTCATCTAGATGTTTTTTAGCCTCTCCACGTGAGTCGACGATGTGAATATTATCACGAGCGGCTGCGGGCAATCTTGGAAACAATGAACACGTTAAATGTCTCATTCAAAAATTTACTCGTTGACGATGAATTCGACGTGGAATGTGCGATATTTTAAGCTTCCTAGTGTGCTAATTTGTATGTCGGACCGGGATTAGAAACTAGGACCTCTTCCTTTCGTGGGAAAATGCTCTACTGGTGGAACTATCCCAACACGATTCACGATCCATCATCACAGCATTTCCCCCGCCAGTTCCTGTCTGCTACGGAGATTTTTCCACTGTCTGACTGTCAAACATACCCACCGCTAACAGTCCAATGAAGAGGTCTGAGACGACACTGATGGGATATTTTACAGACCTTTCACAATTGTCCGAGGACCGTCCAAAAAGTAATGCAATACACTTTTTTTCTGCAAGCAGGTTGGTTCTATCCAGGCGACCAATGCATTATATTATACCACAGTCCACAGGCTAAAAACGCCTATTTTTCAACATAATATCAGTTAAATGCGACGGTCTTGCGCCTTTTTACTGGGAGGTTGGTCACTGAGAATGTTGAAATAAACATCCTGGTTCACATCTATGGTAACCTAAATACGTGGGCCCAAGTTAAGGTACGGAAAAGATTCCCAAAAGGAAACAGTCTCCAACCAATTCCGTCCTACAAGCAATTAAACGCTTCTTTGGGCCGTTGGTACACTCGACATCTTGCATCGACTGGAAAGAGTCGAAGACGTCACGAGGTAGGTACACAGGTTCCAATCAGATCATCGTAACTAAGCACCACCGAGCGTGGCCAATAGTTGGATGGGTAACCATCTGGGTAATCCTCGTGCTGTTGACAATTTTATCTTTTTTCCTTTATGGCATATGGGACACGAGGGAAGGTGCCATAAGGCTTTGCGCCAATGTGCCAGGTTGAATTTCTCTGCGCCCTCCCTCTTCTCTCATCACCTCCAGCACGAATATGACACTACACAAAACACACACACACATTACTAGTAAAATTACCGTAAGCTGCTGTAGACTATCGTAAGTAAGCGCAGACTGTGGCAGCTTTCTTGATACCTTTGGTCATTCAAGATAGTACCCGTGGTACCTCGACATTGGATGTGTTGCATACCTATCGGGCGCTATCTCATAACGATCGCTTTCTTTACACATGCGATCAGTGTCTTATTAGATTCCCCTAAGAACCGGAAGCGGTGAACCGTGTAGAAGCTGAGTGAGGACGGATAATGGGCTGGGAACCTACCGACCTACCGAACATTTTTATTCTGCATAGTCATCCTCTTGTCTGTTACTTAAGAATAAACAGCATTTATAGAAAATCTGAAATTGTCAATGTTTAGTTCATGTTTTAATCGAAAATTATTGATTTGTAACGTAAAACAGAGGGACGTAGTAGTAAACACAAAAGAAACAATACAGATTTGTCATACAGTCATACAGAGCTAAAAAATAGTTGCCTCAACACAAAGGCAAAATTAATTTATGTATATATCACTTCAATACTTCGTCGAACTTACATAAAATATCTCTCTGTTATTCATAAACAACTTTCTCATTTACCACTAATAACAGGAAACTCTTCCTTTGATCAGGATGAAGAACATCATATTGAGTACGAAATAATAACAGCTATTCTATTATTTTATATATATATTATGTTTGTGGATGTAAAATGTACTTGCATCGAAAGTAATTGTTTTGGTTAAATAAAAGCGCAAAAGTTAGGTGATCAGCTAATTTTTATTACTTATAAAATGCAGTTTGTATTCTGTAAGGACATAAAATACACAAGAGACTAACAATGAATGATGCGCGGTTCTAATTATGTGCAGAACAAACAACCAAACAAAAAGAGAAGTCGTCGGCTGCCATTTTCTCTCTTACTCATTCATTTGTGTTTCTTTCGCTACCAATTCTACCAAAACTACCGTTAATCCTACTGTTTACTACGTCATTGATTTGTTTAATCCAGCCAACTGGTTGCAGTGACATTTAACTTGACCCGGTGTCTTTATCAGAAAAAAACAAAAACAGTTACATGTAGAGACAGCTGAAAGCAGATTTGCGAACAAAATGCTCTCGTCACCTCCAGTACTTGTTTCCTCGTACAGTCCTTAGCGCTACGTCATGTACCTATAATTTTTGTTTACAAGTACCATTCCTATGTCGGTTTCAATGCCTGTAATTTTTATATGGTTTTAAACATAATTTGAAGAACTATTTTACGTGACAATGAAGGCACGCACAGTCGGTGTCGAAACCAGGTCAAGTCAAATCCTGTTGCAACCGTTACGCTGTATTATATAAATCAGATTCTTGTACGGTTGCTACCCCACAGCTGTGCTTAAAATTGTGCTAAGTCATCTATGTAGTGTACTAAACCTACCGAACCATAGTTTTGGTAGAGCGCAACTGTAACCACTACGCTCACCTGTAGTAAACGGATACACTTACCCACTCAGCTCTTATACTTCGCGAAGGAAAGATGTCTGCAGGCGTAGAGGACAGTGAAAACCTTTCCAACTGGGCGGCTGAACCTGCCCTTCGGGTCTCCCAGCCATTCGTGTGATACGGCTTTGTATTTGAAAAGAGGCAAACTCCAGACTGGTCGGTCCCCGCTACACTCCTCCAGTCATCTACTGCCCAGTTTCTGTATGGTTTGGTCCAATGACGGCGTGCAGATTTACGTACTGCTGAGAGAGATGACTTTGCAAGATACCCAGCTCCGAACGTCCATTATACGTATACAGATGACTTCGCAGTTTTCTCTCTTAAATTGGTTGAGATCGATCTGCGTTCATTGACAGCATTTCCTGTTGTATTTGACACCCATTGTCACTGAAAAGTTGTGGCTCTCGGTTCCAGTCCCTACAGGTGACGAAATTTATTTTCTATTACCGTGTTAATGGCTGTGAGTGGTACACCGTACTTTCTAGACATATTTCACAAGCCACATCGATACGTCAGCAAATCGAGCAACTTCATTCATGTTGTGGTCGTTGGTACGTCCAAACACGATATCTCCGTCTACCACCCTGTCACGTCTCCACGTTGATTCACCGTATTGTCCTGATTTCATGCAACCAACTTGAAAACACACATCATTTCACTGCCGTCACTTACAACAGCGGTAGTCAGTACCAGTTCTACATAATCGAAAGTGCTTCATTGTGAGAGTAATATTTCGTCTGATGAATTTATCTTAATGTTTGTGACTGAAGAGTGGCAAATGTTCGCTATGAGCCCACCTTCACTCCTCAGAATTAGAGAAAGAAATTGCAATAACGGAAAATTTTGTGACCAAACGAAACTAGTGTCGTGGGCCGTAACTGTGGGTTCTTTTATTGCCCTGGGGGAAGCCTCGTAAAACTAGAACACATAAAGTTCCATAGGGTTGCTTGTTAATTTATTACTCTCACTGACTATGGAAGCATCACTTGATGCCCAGGTTAACAAACTGTTCGCTTTCAGTTCAAGGTTCCGTATTTAGGAAAGTACATTTCTATCAGAAACTTTAAGTGTCCTAAATGATGATGATAACTGTTGTAGCTGAGGCCTCGAATTTGGGAGAACTCTCGTATGCTCGACGCTATATTGACCTCGGAGTGAAGGTGCTGCGGTACTGAGAGGGACGTGTGGTCTTCTGGAGTGCCTCCCATCGGCTGAAGTCACAATCGAAGTAAGCAAACTGATAACTGCTGCCTGTCATAATAGCCCAAACATTGTACATTATTTACATAGCGGTGCGCCAATACTGAAAAAAACTGAAAAAGAATGTTACATAGTACAGTAGATGCATTCTTACCGTTTTAAGTCTTCTTGCACAGTCAAACTCCGTTCTATAGTTATTACAGTCTCTTCCATGTGAATTTGGTCAAATCACGCCCAGAACGAATTATATGCCAAACTGATATCCGGCTGTTAGAATGTTATTCGGCGGGACCTGCGATAATCCGAATTTGTTCCATTGTATACACGCAGATCGCTGTTGGTCTGAGATTAGAGGGTCAGGTTTACCATCTAAACAGGGGATGACCGTCAATATTTTGCTGTTTCTTCTTCTCGACTTCTGCTGCCCGTCTTCGTCTGATGTTTGGGGCTGCAACACCCAAAATTTGGAGTTGGTCTCACAATCCTGTTCCTATATTACTTGTCTAATATAGGGCGGGTGACACGCTTGGGAGTGAGAATTGTCCATATGCATGTTGTGTATTCAAATTTGACGAAACACAGAAAACTGTCTGTCCAATTGGGGAGCGCAACCAAGGTGCTCCATACTGCTAAGGCAAAAGATGTTGTCTACCATTGCTGGTAGTGGATTGGAGCCGAGCTCGGGGCTGCAGATCATGTGTACCTGGCGCGCCGACGTCCATAGGCTTTTCTGTGGTCATTTCCGGCGCTGTTCTCCTCTTGCTACCTGCAACGGTCGTTCACTGCAGCAGGATCCGTTCACCTTGAGGCTTTCTTCTTGTGCTTGGTTATTTCTGTAGTTTCTCTGAACAAATGGGTGTGACAGCTCTTCTCCAAAGCCAGAACATCTGTGTCGGCGAATTTTACTGTGTTGCCTGCCTTACACAGCGCGTTCTCTGCCACGTTCGATTTCTCCATCTGCACCATCTGCAATGCCGCTTATATTCTGTAATCCTGGTGTTTATTGATCGTGCGGTCGTTCCAACATAAACTTTTTCGCGTGTACATGGTGTGCGGTATATCCCCGACATTGCAAGTCAGCCCTTTTCTCCTTTGCCGATCTGAGACATTCTTTGATATTCTTTGTTGCTTTATAAATGCGTTCGCGTAATATGCGGCCGATTCTGAGAGAGCGTCGCTCTTGGAACGTATGGCAGAAAGGCCGCAGCCAACATTTCTGTTTCCAATGTGTTACTCCGCCGAGTGTTTAACTCTCTTACACTTCTAATACAACCCGCGGAGAACACCTTTCCCACTCTCTATCAAACAACCTTCAAGGGACTTCCTTTCGGGATGAAAATGCGTTCCGAAAATGACGAGTTCTTTGCACCAGAACCACGTGATTTCTACAGTTGCGTAACCGAAAGTTACCTCAGCGTCGGCAGATTGTCGTAAACAATGAAGGAGAATATATTACTGACAACTGAAGTCTCTGTTATGTGTACCTGTTGTGTTTATTCAACTCATGGAAAAACACTACTAACTGATGCACAAACCTAATATATATGATCAACACCGCACATGGTCGGGGTCCACACGGTTCCCTCCGACGGAGGTTCGAGTCCTCCCTCGGCATGAGCGTGTATGTTGTCCTTAGCGTAAGTTAGTTTAAGTTAGACAAGATAGTGTGTAAGCTTAGGGACCGATGACCTCAGCAATTTGGTCCCATAAGATCTTAGCACAAATTTCCAAAATGATCAACACCATGTAATGAAAGATGACAGCTGCGAAGTTATCTTGTGTAATAAGTGAACCACAGACAAAAAAAGAACTTTCTGTAATAACTGAGTGAGCAAAAATGAATGTATCAGCTGCCAGTACCACGTGCAGCATCTGCGCGTGCAGTCGATTCCTTTTGAGTTTGCGGCACGGTGACGGGACCAGAAAGTGACGACCATCGCAGAGAAAAAGGAGACACGCACTTGGAAACGAACAAATCGCGCGGGTGCCTGCCTTATTCGCCCGGCGTTTTGAGCATCTCAATTGCAAATGCAGAGCCATATAAAGACTTGTCTCGGCTCACCGTACGGCCCCGACACATTCGCTACTCAGCAGGCCTGTTCCCTGCAGAAAAGAACAGCAGACGTACACTTATTGGTGACGGGCACTTGTAACGAACCCTTTATCTCGGGGATGGTTCCGGCGTCCGGGAGGTGTTTACTGGCAACAGCTGCGTGTGGCTGTCACCGGGGTGATTTTTGTAAACAGTGTTGGCTGCAACGTTAGTTCACAGCAACAGCTTCGAGGTAAACATTATCCGATAAACTGTGTACGTCGTGGAATTATCTGACTAGGGGATTCTGTGGCATTACGGGGATCGTACTCGAAGCCACAGCCAAAATCCATCTCAACAGTGGAAGATGCACCAGTGTGTTCAGACAGCTCAGAACATTTCTTAGGGCTAAGGCGTACACTGGTACGAATTTACATAAGCTTAGGCTTGTCATATGGTGTCATGCGTGCTATTTTCATGTTATTTATGACGGTACAGAGGTAAGGACAATACAACACCCAGCCAACGAGAGGGGAAAATCTGCGCCCCGGTCGAGAATAGAACCCTGGTCCCTTCGGTTAGCAATCTAATGCGCTGACCTCACAGCCGTCGAAGCGGACAGATATGCAAACTGTGACGTGCGGCGCACAAGATAAATTTAGTGACGTATTACTTCGCAGATTTACTCGGAAACATCTATTCGTGGATCCAGTTCGACTCTCTGTATTGCTACAATTGCAAAATCAGTCTGTCTAAATAACAGTTGAAAGCCTTCGCTTAGGGGTTAAACTTTTCACTACTCCCGCACCACTAATAACTGCCCCGCAGCCAACAACCTGCGTTCAGCAATATTCCGAGGCTTTCTTCCCACTGAGCACACTCTTGATCACTAAACCGCAATACTTGGCTATAAAATCGGAAATGGCTGTTTGCCATTGCGCGCCTTGTGAAATATTTCAAGTTTTTTGCACGAGCAAAATAACTTTATCGACCACCAATGATCTCTCACATCCAAGTTGAACTCTATATTGCATTATGATCACCGTATCTGAGCGGCCGCAACTATGTTAGGTGTGTTCGTCAGATGGAGGTGCTAAGGGCTTGGATTACTTGATTTTATGTTTCGTGTTTGCAACGGCCAAACGATGTGGCATAACTCGGTGTTCTGCTGGCGGAGAGGAGAACCATTACTTTCGTAGCGAGCAACACAAAATTATGAGAAGCCCTCAACTTCCAAACAAGAGAAAAGCTGCAGGTATGGATGGTATAAACTTTGAACTGTTAAAATACGGAGGCACCCTGCCACAAAAGAGATTGCTATATTTATTTAATAGGTGCTGTAGGATGGAAGCTATTACAGAAGTACATCTACATCTACATCTACATTTATACTCCGCAAGCCACCCAACGGTGTGTGGCGGAGTCCACTTTACGTGCCACTGTCATTACCTCCCTTTCCTGTTCCAGTCGCGTATGGTTCGCGGGAAGCACGACTGTCGGAGAGCCTCCGTGCGTGCTCGAATCTCTCTAATTTTGCATTCGTGATCTCCTCGCGAGGTATAAGTAGGGGGAAGCAATATGTTCGATACCTCATCCAGGAACGCACCCTCTCGAAACATGGACAGCAAGCTACACCGCGATTCAGAGCGCCTCTCTTGCAGAGTCTGCCGCTTGAGTTTGTTAACCATCTCCGTAACGATAGCACGCTTACCAAATAACTCTGTGACGAAACGCGCCGCTCTTCTTTGGATCTTCTCTATCTCCTGTGTCAACTCCACCTGGTACGGATCCCACACTGATGAGCAATACTCAAGTATAGGGCGAACGAGTGTTTTGTAAGCCACCTCCTTTGTTGATGGACTACATTTTCTAAGGACTCTCCCAATGAATCTCAACCTGGTACCCGCCTTACCAACAATCAATTTTATATGATCATTCCACTTCAAATCGTTCCGTACGCATACTCCCAGATATTTTACAGAAGTAACTGCTGCCAGTGTTTGTTCCGCTATCATATAATCATACAATAAAGGATCCTTCTTTCTATCTATTCGAAATACATTACATTTGTCTATGTTAAGGGTCAGTTGCTGTGGTGTCACCGCCAGACACCACACATGCTAGGTGGTAGCCTTTAAATCGGCCACGGTCCGTTAGTATACGTCGGACCCGCGTGTCGCCCGAATCAGTGATTGCAGACCGAGCGCCGCCACACGGCAGGACTAGAGAGACTTCCTAGCACTCGCCCCAGTTGTACAGCCAACTTTGCTAGCGATGGTTCACTGACAAATTACGCTCTCATTTGCCGAGACGATAGTTAGCATAGCCTTCAGCTACGTCATTTGCTACGACCTAGCAAAGCGCCATTACCAGTTACTATTGATGCTGTAAAACATGTACCGTCAAGAGCGATGTTCACCAATTATGGATTAAAGTTAAGTATTCCAGCAGCTACGTACGTTTTTTGTTAGTCTCATTTCCTTGACCTGTTCCAGACCTGACGCCAGCCTGCGTGAGCTAAAACGCGTGCCTTTCGGCTTCCTCTCATAGTGGGTTGGCTGTCTTGCCAATCCACAACAGTTGCCACTTCCCGCACCAAGTGCCTGTACCCTGCAGATCGTCCTGCATTTCGCTGCAATTTTCTAATGCTGCAACTTCTCTGTATACTACAGTATCATCCGCGAAAAGCCGCATGAAACTTACGACGCTAGCTACTAGGTCATTTATATACTGTATATTGTGAAAAGCAATGGTCCCATAACACTCCCCCGTGGCACGCCAGAGGTTGGTTACTTTAACGTCTGTAGACGTCTCTCCATTGAGAACACCATGCTGTGTTCTGTTTGCTAAAACTCTTCAATGCAGCCACACGGCTGGTCTGATATTCCGTAAGCTCTTACTTTGTTTATCAGGCGACAGTACGGACTGTATTGAACGCCTTCCCGAAGTCAGGGAAAATGGCATCTACCTGGGAGCCTGTGTCTAATATTTTCTGGGTCTCATGAACAAATAAAGCGAGTTGGGTCTCACACGATCGCTGTTTCCGGAATCCATGTTGATTCCTACAGAGTAGATTCTGAGTTTCCAGAAATGACATGATACGCGAGCAAAAAACATGTTCTGAAATTCTACAACAGATCGACGTCAGAGATATAGGCCTATTGTTTTGCGCATCTTCTCGACGACCCTTCTTGAAAACTGGAACTACCTATGCTCTTTTCCAATCATTTGGAACCTTCCTTTCCTCTAGATCCTTGCGGTACATGGCTGTTAGAAGGGGGGGGGGGGGGGGGGCAAGTTCTTTCGCGTACTCTGTGTAGAAGCAACACTATCTAAAGGAGGAGAGTTCAATAGGTGTGAAAGCTATAGAGGAATCGTTTACTAGATTCGGCATACAAAGTTTATATAAGACTAGTGAACAAGAGATTAAAGTTTATTATGCGAAGAACAAATGGGATTTCGAAGGGGCAGATCGAAAACAGATACAGCATTTACAATCAAGTAAATAATCGTAAAAGAGCGAGAGTATAGCTCGGAAACCTATTTAGCGTTCACTGACTTTATTAAGGCATTCGATATTGTTAATAAAAAGAAACTGTGGAAAATTGTGAGGGAAGGAAGAAAACACAATAGTTAATAAAGGCCTTTAAAACTCTTTGCAAATATACGACTATAATTTTGGATATAACGAAACACTCGAACACGGCCTGTAGCCATAAGCAAAGGCGTAAATCAGGGTGCAGCATTTCACCCACACTTTTTAATATGTATTTAGATGAGGCAATTGAGAAATGGAAGGACGTGTTTAATGAAGGGTTTCAAATTAGCAATAATTCCCGCTTGAATTGTCTGTTGTATGCAGACGACGCCACACTACTTTGTGAGAATGAAAATGGCCGGCAAAGGAGAATATATTTATTAGATAAGGTTTGTGAAGAGTACCATTTGACGATTTCAGAGAAGAAGACTTTAAAGGGAAATCTCCTGTTGTTGTTGTTGTTGTTGTTGTGGTCTTCAGTCCTGAGACTGGTTTGATGCAGCTCTCCATGCTACTCTATCCTTTGCAAGCCTCTTCATCTCCTAGTACCTACTGCAGCCTACATCCTTCTGAATCTGCTTAGTGTATTCATCTCTTGGTCTCCCTCTACGATTTTTACCCACTACGCTGCCCTCCAGTACTAAATTGGTGATCCCTTGATGCCTCAGAACATGTCCTACCAACCGATCCCTTCTTCTAGTCAAGTTGTGCCACAAACTCCTCTTCTCCCCAATTCTATTCAATATCTCCTCGTTAGTTATGTGATCTACCCATCTAATCTTCAGCATTCTTCTATAGCACCATATTTCGAAAGCTTCTATTCTCTTCTTGTCTAAACTATTTGTCGTCCATGTTTCACTTCCATACATGGCTACACTCCATACAAATACTATCAGAAACGACTTCCTGAGACTCAAATCTATTCTCGATGTTAACAGATTTCTCTTCTTCAGAAACGCTTTCCTCGCCATTGCCAATTAACATTTTATATCCTCTCTACTTCGAACATCATCAGTTATTTTGCTCCCCAAATAGCAAAACTCCTTTGCTACTTTAAGTGTCTCATTTCCTAATCTAATTCCCGCAGCATCACCCGATTTAATTCGACTACATTCCATTATCCTCGTTTTGCTTTTGTTGATGTTCATCTTATACCCTCCTTTCAAGACGCTGTCCATTCCGTTCAACTGCTCTTCCAAGTCCTTTGCTGTCTCTGACAGAATTACAATGACATCGGCGATCCCCTGTGTGGAAAAAAGATAAGACCAACAGTAGAACAGATCAAACATTTGAACTATTTAGGTTGTGACGTCACATATGAGTACGACGACGACGACAATAAATAAGCAAAGTTTGAGAATATATCTGGAACAATAAACAGATATCCAAAAAAATAAAGCGAGGAAAGAAACAAGGTAGAAATTCTATAACAGAATGGGAGCTGCAATGCTTGTTTATTGAAATGAATCGTGAGTTAAAAGCAGACCTCAAGAATGTCGCATATAGGCAACAGAGATGAGGTATCTAGGAGCGGTAAAGAGATGCGTAAGAGCCGACATTTCGAGATTCAGAAAGTAGGGAAGAACTGAATGTATATAACATCCTCAATAAAATACAAGGAAATAGGAGAAACTGAACATCTCGCAAGAGTGAGTGGATCCAAATAAGAGTATTTAAGCCAGTTAAGAGAGAAAGTCAAGGAATACTGTGGAAGCGACGGGTACCGTAACAGGCAAAACAAAAAAAGGCCTAATGCTTGAAGTGAAGAAGAAGAAGAAGATGATGATGATGATGTACCGAGAATAATTTACCTTTGCCCTTCGTACTACATAATCAGTCACATAAGATCTGTGAGCATCCCAAAACACAGTCAAAAGAATTTCTTTTTTTTCGGGTCGTTCTTTTGAACTTCTTCGCCAAAAGAGAAGGATTCGATGTTCAGCGCCACGTCTTTTCTCTTATGGGTCGTAATGATGGACCCAAACTCGTTCACCGTCGTAGTATTCCAAAGGAAGTAGTCTCCCTTGTCACGGTAGTGCTTCAAAAGTTTTTTGCAGCATTCCAGTCGAGGCTGTTTGTCTGTGATACGGCATGATACCCTAGACTTAACGGTATCCTAACTGTTCAATAGTGAGGTCGACACGTTCGTTGAATATTCCAGTATGATTTCCGATACGCTTTTGAGAGAATCGCAGGTCATTTTGAAGTCGTTTTGAACCAAATCGTCGACCAATTTGCGCTGTTTATCGTCTGTCGCAGTGACCAGACGTCCGCAGCGTGTTTCATCAACAGTTAAGGCTTTACCACGCTCGCAACCACGAAATTTTATTACCCATCAAGTTACAGTAAACCTACCAGTAGCCCCGAGACCACAAAAAGCCCTTAAATGACAATTAACCACACTAGGAGTCACTTACTTGACAGTTAAAAAGTCGATAACAGTACAATGCTTAATCCTTGAGACAGCACTAGAACTCGTCTCCATGCTTCCGCTACTCAAAACACACTGTATAAATGAAGCGAATTCAAACTGCGCATGCGGAAAAAGGGGGAAGTAACCTTCCACATTACACGTCGCGCTTTTCTCAGGGTCATTTATATCGCGTCCTACAAGCATGTGTAAATTACTTTTCAGCCTACTCTCGTGCATAAAATCAAGAAAATCATCGTTCCCTCGCTGGCTCATATGGATAGAGCTTCCGCCATAAAAGCAACAAAATCGTCGACCAAATTCCACAGTCACAGCTTTATTTTTTCGGGTTGATAATCATCCCACTGACCCTCGTAAATCTACGTACACAGCCGGCCGGGGTGGCCCAGCGGTTCTAGGCGCTACACTCTGGAACCGCGAGACCGCTACGGTCGCAGGGTCGAGTCCTGCCTCGGGCATGGATGTGTGTGCTGTCCTTAGGTTAGTTAGGTTTAAGTAGTTCTAAGTTCTAAGGGGCAGATGACCTCAGCAGTTAAGTCCCATAGTGCTCAGAGCCATTTGAACCACTTTCTACGTACACTGACGGAAAAAAGTCGCAAAACCAAAAACTAACGTAGAATACTGAAATTTCGAAGAAATTTGTCTAGGTAACATACATGCGTGATTAACATTGAAAGACCACAAGTTAATGTAAGCACGAGATAATCAATTGCATATGTAAAATACTGGTACGCTAATAACCGGTGCACTCACCAGAATGCTGAATGAAAACTTGCAAATACACATGGGTTGTGTACCGGTGCCGGGTGTCAGTCTGCGAGATGTAGTTCCACGCCAGTTGCACTTGGTCAGTCAATACATGAACGGTTAAAGCTGTTTGTGGATGACGCTGTCCACACGTCACACATGTGCTGGATTGCAGACAGACTTGCTGATCGAGCAGGCCAATGCAACATGTCAACACTCTGTAGAGAATTATGGATTACAAGAGCGGTAAGTGGACGAGTGTAATCGTTTTGGATTACATCCTCTGGAATGCTGTTCATGCAGTTCAACGGGTTGAACCACCAAACTAACGTACACTTTTGCTGTCAAGGTGCATGGGATAATCACGAGAGTGCTCCTGCCCCCATACGAAATCGCATCTCAGACCATAATCTCATATGTAGTTGCAGTGTGTCTAGCACTCAGAAAGGTTGGTTGCAATCCCTCAATTGGCTTCCTTCTAACCAACACATAGCCATCCCGGAACCGGGGTAGAAACAACTTTCATCAGAAAACATAACAGACCTCTACCCTTCTCTCCAATGAGCTCTCGCTTGGCGCCGCTGAAGTCACTGATGGCGATGGTCTGGGTCAGTGGAATGCACGCAACAGAGTCGGACAAGTAGCCGGCCGGTGTGGCCGAGCGGTTCTGGGCCCTTCAGTCAGGAACCGCGCGACCGCTACGGTCGCAGGTTCGAATCCTGCCTCGGTCATGGATGTGTGTGATGTCCTTAGGTTAGTTAGGTTTAAGTAGCTCTAAGTCTAGGGGACTTATGACCTCAGATGTTAAATCCCATAGTTCTCAGAGCCATTTGAACCATTTGAACCTTGAAGTAACCGTTTTTTATAGTTCGTTGTACCTATGTGGTGCCAACTCCTGCAGATCCAGTACGATGCTGTAGAGCCATACGCCGAACACGATGGACTTCCCTCTCGATAATGCCATCTGGTCGTCCGGAGATCAGCGTTCTTGCGACCGTACAATCTTGAGACTATCGCTGCCTGCAGTCATGTCCGTTGACTACATTACTGCCAAGTCTTTCTATAATATCGCAGAAGAGACACCCAGCTTCCCGTAGCTGCATTACACGACCTCGTTCAACTCAGCAAGGTGTTGATAATGGCGACTTTGTTACCTTGAAGGCGTTCTTGGCTAACTACTTCCAGTCTCAGCAATAACTAACGTTCAAGACCGTTAGAGCGTTTATTTAAAGCAAACCTGATTTTATCCTCGTATTGGCGCTACTTGCGCCATTCTTATGCGACTAACGCGAAATTCTAATACAGATTGGTCCATTGATCGTGACCGGGCCAAATATCTCACGAAATAAGGGTCAAATGAAAAAACTACAAAGAACCAAACTTGTCTAGCTTGAAGGTGGAAACCAGATGGCGCTATGGTTGGCGCGCTAGATGGCGCTGCCATAGGTCAAACGGATATCAACTGCGTTTTTTAAAAATAGGAACCCCCATTTTTATTACATATTTGTGTATTACGTAAAGAAATATGAATGTTTTAGTTGGACCCCTTTTTTCGCTTTGTGATAGATGGCGTTGTAATAGTCACAAACATGTGGCTCATAATTTTAGAGCAACGATTGGTAACAGGCAGGTTTCTTAAATTAAAATACAGAACGTAGGTATGTTTGAACATTTTATTTTGGTTGTTCCATTGTGAAACATGTACCTTTGTGAACATATCATTTTTGAGAACGCATATTGTTACAGCGTAATTACCTATAAATACCACATTAATGCAATAAATGCTCAAAATGATATCCGTCAACCTCAATCCATTTGGCAATGCCTGTAACGACATTCCTCGCAACATCGAGTAATTCGCCTTCCGTAATGTTCGCACGCACATGCATTGATAATGTGCTGACGCATGTTGTCAGGCGTTGTCGGTGGATCACGATAGCAAATATCCTTCAACTTTCCCCACAGAAAGAAATCCGGGGACGTCAGATCAGGTGAACGTGCGGGCCATGGTATGGTGCTTCGATGACCAATCCACCTGTCATGAAATACGCTATTCAATATCGCTTCAGCCGAACGCGAGCGATGTGCCGGGCACCCATCATGTTGGAAGTACATCGCCATACCGTCATGCAGTGAAACGTCTTGTAGTAACATCGGTAGAACATTACATAGGAAATCAGCATACATTGCACCATTTAGATTGCCATCGATAAAATGGGGCCCATTATCCTTCCTCCCATAATGCCGCACCATACATTAACCTGCCAAGATCGCTGATGTTCCACTTATCGCATCCATCGTGGATTTTCCGTTGCCCAGTAGTGCATATTATGCCGGTTTACGTTACCGCTGTTGGTGAATGACGCTTCGTCACTAAAAAGATCGCGTGCAAAAAATCTGTCATCGTCCCGTAATTTCTCTCGTGCCCAGTGGCAGAACTGAACACGACGTTCAAAGTCGTCGCTATGCAATTCCTGGTGCATAGAAATATGGTACGGGTGCAATCGATATTGATGTAGCATTCTCAACACCGACGTTTTTGAGATTCCCAATTCTCGCGCAATTTGTCTGCTACTGATGTGCGGATT
The DNA here is from genome assembly GCF_023864345.2 of Schistocerca serialis cubense. Lineage (NCBI taxonomy): Eukaryota > Metazoa > Arthropoda > Insecta > Orthoptera > Acrididae > Schistocerca > Schistocerca serialis. Next base: position 183,846,904 of record NC_064646.1, on the reverse strand, counting down.
AGCCACGACAGCAGCTAAAACCCCTACTTGAGCATCATCATTTGTTGCAGGTCGTGGCTGACGTTTCACATGTGCCCGAACACTTCCTGTTTCCTTAAATAACGTAACTATCTGGCGAACGGTCCGAACACTTGGATGATGTCGTCCAGGATACCGAGGAGCATACATAGCACACGCCCGTTGGGCATTTTGATCACAATAGCCATACATCAACACGATATCGACCTTTTCCGCAGTTGGTAAACGATCGATTTTAACACGGGTAATGTATCACGAAGCAAATACCGCCAGCACTGGCGGAATGTTACGTAATACCCCGTACTTAAACGTTTGTGACTATTACAGCGCCATCTATCACAAAGCGAAAAAAGTGGTCCAACTAAAACATTCATATTTCTTTACGTACTACACGAATATGTAATAAAAAATGGGGGCTCCTATTTTTTAAAAAAAAACGTTGTTGATATCCGTTTGACGTATGGCAGCACCATCTAGCGGGGCAACCATAGCGCCATCTCGTTTCCCTCTTCAAGCTAGACGAGTTTCGTTCTTTTCAGATTTTTCGTTTGATGCTTACTTTGTGAGATATTTGGCCCTGTCACTGTCAATGGACGACCCTGTATACGTCACGTTTCAATTCTAGAAACACGCCTACCAACTTTTGTTTATGTTGCACAACTCCCTCTCGGAGCAGCATTTTTTTTTCTGTCAGTGTGTTTATCGTCCTGCACCTAGTTAGTCTCGTAAATGACACTTTTATGGAAATGACGCTTAAAGGAAACGGTAGGAGTTGAGAGAGGCTGTTGGGGCGCACTGCTAGACTGTGACGTAACGTTCACGGAACCGCCGCTGGCATTGGCGCTATCTCAGTCCGGGCGCCGTTGATCTCCTCGACGCCCAAACAAATTGCCGCGGCGGCTGGCCGGCTGTAAAAGCAGCGCTCCCACCTCTAGCCTCACCTGATTACGGTTTACGCCCCGGGGTCGCGCCGGGACGTCGTCTCGCGGGCGTCGCTGTCCGGGGATTCCCCGACACGGTCCAGCCAATGAGTGTTCATTAATCCGGCGCTTTGTTTACGGCGGCTGTAAAGCGCGGACCTCACAGGTGGACGTCGCGCACCTGTGCGCAGGCCGCAATCGTCTGTGTCCGGGGCAGAGATTAAGTCTCACAACACGGCGCCGCGCCAGCGCTTAAACCGAGCACTGAGATACGGCCTACAGGAACGGCACTAGGGCGCAGTCTTGTTGCTAATTAAAACGTCTCTCGCTTGTTGTCTGTTATAGTCAGCCATCACAGCTGACGAGATGATAAACTCTGAAAGCGAACTGTAAAACTTAACCATTCGTGAGAAACATCTACAAGATCACCTGTACCTCCCGCACTACCATTTTTAGGGTTCTGTACCTCAGTCTGTAAAAACGGAAACATTATGGCATCTCTTTGTTGTTTGTCTGTTTTTCTGTCTGTCCGCCTTTTAAAAATCCCTTCTCTAAAGAATCTGTTGACGGATCAAGTTGAACTATATGTCACATATGAAGGTCTACGGTCCTTTGATGGTGTAAGAAACTCAAGTTCTAGGTCAGCGCAATCAAAAGATACGGCCACATATTTTGTTACTCGAAGACTCACTCATCAGAATCAATCATTAATATTGGCAAGAAACAAAGTTTCGTAGCACAACTATAGGAAAAAAATCCGAAAATAGTTTATTTGTAATTATAACACCCGAAAAAATGTTTTTGGTCATTTAACTGTCTGTTAACTGTCTGCCGTCCGTCCTTCTGTTACGTCACCCTATTCTCAGGAACGGGTTGACGTATCGGGTTCAAATTCCCTTGGCGATCTATTAAATGTAAGCTTCTAAGTGAATGCAATTAATGGATACGGCCATTTATGTGACATATTTTGATGCTCGTAAACTCAAAGCCTATAGTGTACTTCGCATTGACCTACGGTCCTGAAATTTGGCAAAACAACATAGTTTCACAGTAAGAGTAAGTGAAAAAAATCCGAAAAGTGTTAATCTGTAATTAAAGCACACGAGAGAAAATATATTTTAATCATTCGTTTTCCTACTTTCTGTCACACTGTTAAACCCCTTTTTCTCAGGAACCGGTAGACGTAATCAAGTTGAAATTTATGCCACGTACTAAACTCTATGGTGCCTTGGTGCTGTAAACACTTTTAAGGTTCTACGTCAACGTAGTCAAAAGATAAGGCCATTTACGTCATATTTTATACTCGCAAACTCACTGATCAAAACCAGTAGGATATTTTCCTTTAACGTACAATCATGATGTTTGGCAAGAAGCAGGATTTCTCAGTAGAAGCAAAGGAAAAAAATCCAGAAATTGTTAATTTGTAATTATATCGCACGAAAAAAAAATATCGAACGTCTTTTTTCCTTCTTTTTATTTTTATTTATTTTTTCATTTGTTATCCGGCTGTCTGCCCGTCCTTCAGTTAAGATTCCTTTTTCTCGGAAATGGGTAGACGTATATCTTGCTTGTCGATAGAGATAACAGGCAAAAATCGTCGAGAATCACCATTCCCGGAGTGGATGAACTATCTGTATACACGATTAAGTACTTACAGGACCCTCGATGCGCGAGCCCCACTCGCTCTTATCCGCATTTTCTGCAGTAAGCCAGATTCGTCTCGTGAAGTTTCGCTCCTAAATACAAAGTGATCCTTAACTCCATTGACAAAATTTCGGTTATTCTACAGAGTTTGTTAAGCAACGCCATATACCTTTCCAAACGTCTAAGAGACTCGGCGTTTCGATTTTCTATTAGGATCTCCTTCTGGATTCTTCTGGTATCCGTAGATGTTGAGCCACCGCAGCAGAGGGGAAAAGAGGTCCCTTACTTTTCGAAGCCGATACATTAATGATTGTGAAGGAGGAAAAGTTTACTATTTGCTTAAAGGTAACACTGAGGTCGCAAAAATTGGTTTAACTATCCTGTTGAGGGCGCTACTCTTTCACCACATTGAATGGATGAGGTGATGTTATTTAGGCAATCGTGATAAAATGTTTTATTTCTGTACCTCTTGTACGAGGTGTGTGAAAAAAGTGATGAGACTGATACTTGATTTACCATAGTTTTACTATTTTTTTTACAACAGTATTGTCCGCTTGAAAGTAGTCCTCTTCGGCAGCTGTACACTGGATGAATCGTTGTTCCCAATCTTGGTAGCATCGCTGAAAGGCTTCAACTGGTAAGGTCTTTAACATGTCGATTATATTCTTTTGAATGTTCTCTAGAGTCCCAAATGGTGTCATTTTAAGACATTTTTCAGTTTCGTGAAAAGAAAAAAAGTCACAAGGACTCCGATCAGGTGAATGGGGGCTGCGGGGAGTCTGGAACAACAGGAATTCTTTTTGAAGTCAAAAATTCCGTGATTTATGTGGCCGAGTGGCATGGGGCGTTGTCATGATGCCGCATTCACTTCTCTGCAATGTCTAGTCTTAGTCGATTCACGTTCCTCCCGAATCTGGTTAAATTTTGACAGATCACCCATCATCCTTCTCAGTTCGATCACTCAAGAGCACGCACGTGTTAGACGTTTTCGTCTTTTTTTTAAACTTAAAGATGTCTCTGAGAGAGATCCATCTTCAGAGTGTTGTCGGCCTATCAAAAATGATTTGTGCCAGCGAAAAACTTGTGCTCTTGATAACGAATGTTACCCATAGGTCTGTTTCGATTTTTCAAAGGTCGCACTCGGGGATTCCCCAAGTTTAATACATAACTTGATGGCATAACGTTGCTCTAAATTCTGCTGTTGCATTTTCATAACACACAACAAAAACACAGCTTCCCTGATAGCGCTCTCAAAAATCACGTGATGGCTGTACGGAGCTGAAAATCGAATCGAGCGTCTAGAAGCGATGAACACACTGGTCTACACAAGTAGAAACACACAGCTCTGCCAGATGGCTCGTAGTGTTGACAGTCCCACTGCTTTTCTCATACACATCGTATAAGCAGTACCGTCGGTCATCGTATGTGCAGCGAGAGCACGTGTCGAAGTCTCTATAGCGGTCCAACTCAGTCCTTACATAAACAGAGGGGATAAAATAGAATTACAAGTGCAGTTTCAATCACAGATTCGGGGTTCTTGTACAACTGAGAATTCGGTGGCAGTAGGCACATGGCTCCAACCTCTTTTCTGAAAAAGTGTTGAATTTATTTCGTTTAGTTATGCATTAAAAGTGATTTTCTCAAGCCAACTGTAACCACTGATAGCCTGCCTGTGTACAGGGCTAAGAAGTGGTGGGGACAGAAGAAATTCTGGGTTCACCTGTCAGTTAACTCAGAAATACCTCAAAATGATGTAGAAGTGCAGAAGACCCACACCAAGGCGACGATTGCTCGGAGGATCACCGGCCTCTCCGACGGCCATACGCCTGGCGCCACCCCATTAACGCCAACCTGTGAGTGGGAGGGCCGTACACCCCTCGGCTGAAGGTCCAGGCGACCGGCGACATTACCACCCACGCTCATCTTGGCCGAAGGGACCTTTGGCTCTCGGAGGAAGCACACAGGGCTATTGAGAGTCACCGTCAGTTCGTTGCAGTGTTTGGTAGGCTCAGCATGTGGCAGTGCTTAGTATGCTCAATTCGTTGCAGTGCTTGGTCGCGCGACGGTATCCGATATTTGGGGCTTCGTGGTTCTGTTTCCAACGCCACAAAGCAACCAGGCACAGTTACACTCGGTTTTTAAGTCATTCACGGTAGAACCCCCACAGCGAAGCGACCGTGTTGGAGATGCAGGCCGCGCGGGATTAGCCGAGCGGTCTAACGCGCTGCAGTCATAGACTGTGCGGCTGATCCCGGCGGAGGTTCGAGTCCTCCCCCGGGCATGGGTGTGTGTGTTTGTCCTTTGGATAATTTAGGTTAAGTAGTGTGTAAGCTTAGGGATGATGACCTTATCAGTTAAGAACCATAAGATTTCACACACATTTGAACATTTTTTGGAGATGCAAATATTCGGTTTGCACCGCAAGAAATCAATGTTAATTCAGTAGCCTTTGTCGTTTTGCCCCTATCCGTGTACTGACAATGTGTTTCCGCTCATGGCTCTTTACCATAACTTGTGATTCGAATCCTCGGGTTCACCTTTTTTTTAGCTGCACCAGAACTTTCTCTGGGGACTGGAATAGCTATCGTATCTTTTTCACATTTTATGTCTTCCCACGTACTTGTGGCTTGGCCCACAGCAAGACTGCTGATCGCCTGCACAGTCAAAAATTGTTCCCAAAACTGGGCTGTAGGCTACCCCTGTTCTCTTTATTAACCAATTAATTTCCATCGGCAGTCGAAATCCCTACAGTACTAGGCCGGCCGTAGTGGCCGAGTGGTTCTAGGCGCTACAGTCGGAACCGCGCGACCGCTACTGTCGCAGGTTCGAATCCTGCCTCGGGCATGGATGTGGGTGATGTCCTTAGGTTAGTCAGGTTTAAGTAGTTCTAAGTTTAAGGGACTGATGATCTCAGGTGTTAAGTCCCATAGTGCTCAGAGCCAGAGCCTACAGTCCTAGAAGATGAATCTGACGCCATCTCGGTCGAGAGAGCAGCACGTCATCAGATCAGGTTCTTCTAATCTGATGGTAGAAAAGACGGTGACAAACAGAACTTATTTACTTGGTGATAACCACGCCTATATTTTATTCAAAATAATATTCGCGACAGTTTTGTATGTGGAATGTGACTGAACTACGATCGTACTCTCGTGATACTGATAAAAGGGACTTCAGCGTTAATAAAATAAATAACTTAATATTTTGTAAAAAATCATATCTCAGACAATACCCATGTAAAAAGATAATGAAAATCTCAATCTTTTGTTAATGTGATTTTTGTAGAAAAATCCTTCTTCTTGTTCGAACTGTTGTACTGATGTCTCGTAACACAGAGGTCAGTAATAAAGCTGTACTAAAGTATTGTTATGTTGCTAACTGGAATTTGAAAATAGAGATTATGTGTAATTGAAATGAATCTTCTATGTTTGGAGTTTTATTTCATTGTAATTCTGGTCCTATATAAATGTTAAATTTCCTGCTCAGCTAGCAAAGGGCTCAGTCATTAGCGCTGTTGATCTACAGCGTAGTTTATTGGCAAATAGTGAATATTAATGTATCACGAAACATTGAGAAATATTTTCAAATGTTAATGCAGTTATTGAGCGTGAGAAAAGATTTCATATATATTATTTATCACGAGCAAGATACAGTCTGAAGCAGAATCGATAAGTGTTTGTGTTATGTTAGCCGCCATCTTAGTGAAATATTACAGCGGTAGTTTTAAACTTATTTTATATACAGACTTAAATGTTGTTGGTTATAATTGCAATAATAATTGTCTACTAGTGGCCAAGGACCCACCTTGAGCTAATAAATTCCAGTTAGATTGTGAACATATCTAATAACTTCTACGAATGCAAACAGCATCTTACGTGATTTAAATTCTTATCTGCTGACGTCTGAAGCCTGGTAATTTCGTAACAACTTTTATGAAATATTTCGACAGGAAGATACATTAGTGTTGTGTACGTCTGATATTGTGTCACAAAACTGTTCATTTTGCTTAAAGAAAAGTGTTGCCAGCTCGAGATAACCGTAGCGTTAATTTTGATAAACGATCTGCAACTAGCAAAGAATCTTTTAAACAACAGCACTGAAATTGCTAAAAATCATTACTCTTGTTTAGTTCAGATTACTTATCATACATTTAGTTTGTTTGTTATAAATGATTACTTTTGTGAATGATCTTAGCGACATTTACACTGCTTGACAGACAACATTGCTACACGTTTCGAGGTGGAGATTTCTTAACAAAATAACGTTCATTAGGCGGGAAAGCAGTGATTAAATAAAACCTCATCAGGTCATCAGTACCCTAGACTTAGAACTACTGAAACCTAACTAAGCTACGGATATCACACACATCCATGCCCGAGGCAGGATTCGAACCTGCGACCGTAGCAGCAGTGCGGTTCGGACTGAAGTTCCTACAACCGATCGTCCACAGCAGCCGGCCGGTAACGGAGAGATTAAGTCACACAACGGGTAGAAAGTTTGGGATTCTGTAAGACCATACGGTAGCAAATTTCTCTATGCTATACCCATTGACTGGCTGTTCCATCGGTTCTTTTCTCTTTGGACTCATTCCTCACACTAAGGAACAATATATTTTTCGGATGCTCTTACGCCAGAAATGTCTCTTTGGGAATGTATTGCATAATCATTTTACATATATGGCAGTATTAAAAGAGTGGAGACCATGAAAAACGTGACTCACATAGGAATCAGTTCCAGCAATTGAACATCTATCACAAATAATTCTCTCTCCATATCAGAAACGTTCATTACATCACGAACAGACGATAGGTTCACTAAGGTACCTCGCACAAGAAGTATTAGTATAGTTAATTAAATGAACTGCGGGATTTGATGCTTTGCAACTTAAGAAAAGGATTGGGGTGGATTCGTCCTGAATGATCAGTCCCACAAAGGTAGGAGAAACACTTTCCTCGCACATAGCAACACCTGATTATTCCGATAAAATCTGAGCAGGGAGCGATTATCATTCTTACAAGGATTCGTTATACTCACTTCAGTGTATTTAGTACCTTACAATTAAACAAGGAGTCTAAAGATAAACGTTGAAATCGGTTTATTTAGAAAGACGGTAAAATGTGTTTATTGAGAATCATAAGCGACTTGGTAAGGGCCAAGGAAGGAGGCTACTGATTTCAAAGGAAATGAAACAGAACTGCTCCATTGTATCCTTTGACTAAGTATCTGTGCAGCCTCAACTACACGGCCTCGATAGTAAAAACAAAAGACATTAACACTCCATGAAATCTTGAATTATGAAAAACACAAAATGTTTGATCTTCTAGAAGTTTAAAAAGGAAGGTGCAGTCTTATAAGATTTTACTATTAACGACAGCAGCCACAAAAACCTGTGGATTTATACAAAATTTCGGATATTGTTTAGTGATTTTTCTTAGAATTTAGGTATACGGTACCTGTGGTCCTGTAGCGTTTGTGCCACTTTGCGGTCTTTTGTTTACCATATCTTGTAGAACTGCATACGCTTCTGTAGCGATGCAAGCCGGTGGAAAAGACAGGTGACACGCTGCCCAAGTGACAGCTTCACCTCTCAAGTAGAAAGTCATCGTCACCAATATCCGTTCAGGTTAAATACAAATCAACTTCATCGCTAGACTATGCCATGACTCACAGTACAGTCACTCCGAAAACAGAGACTTCATTTATTTGGCTGCTGTGGGCATTTGATATTCTTTTAACGGCGCTAAATAAATACACTCTAAGACAAAAAGAAAAAAGTGAAGCATCGTGAAGGAATTGTCTGAGTGGGACGGAAATCGGTAGATGTGACGTACAGAAAAACAGATGATTAAAACTTCAGAAAAAATGGATGATTTATTCAAGAGAAAGAGCTTCACAAATTGAGGAAGCCAATAACGCTTTGGTCCACATCAGGCAAGCAGCTATTCGGTATGGAATTAACTGACAGAGTTGTCGGGTGTGCTCCTGAGAGATATCATGCCATATTCTGTCCAATTGAAGAGTTAGATCGTCAAAAACTCAAGCTGATTGAAGGGCCCTGCCTATAGTGCTCCAGACGTTCTGAGTTTCGGAGAGATTCGGCGACCTTGCTGGCCAAGGTCTGATTTGGCAAGCACCAAGACAATCAATAGAATATCTCACCGTATTTTTTTGCTGAAATACAAGCCCAGGATAGCTTGGCATGAAGGGCAACAAAATGGAGCTTAGAATTTCGTCGAAGTACCGTTGTGGTGTAAGAGGGCCGCGGATGACAGCCGAAATGGTCCCGCCATGAAATGAAAAGGCGCCAAAGACCATCATTCGTGGTTGCTGGTCCGTGTGACGGACGACAGTCGGGTTGATATCCCACCGCTGTCCATGGCGTCTCCAGACACGTCTTCAGCGTGGACTCTCATTGAATGGAGTTGAATTGTCTGACGTGTCTCGAGACGCCACAGACAGCGGTGAGACACCAACCTGACTGTCATCCACCTTACGGCCTGACAACCAGGAGTGATGGTCTGGAGTGACATATCTTTTCATAGTAGGACCTCTTTGGTTTTCATCCGCGGTACCCTTACAGCACAGCGATAAGTCGGCGACATTCTGCACCCAGTTTTGTTGTCTTTGGTTGCAAGTCATCCTGGGCTTACATGTCAGATGAATCATCCGATTTGGCACGTCCATATTTCTGAAACTAACAGACATATACGATGAATTTTGTGTTTTGATGAACGAGAAACTCAAAAAGTGTTTTTTCATAGCTTTTCATAGGCGTTCAATGCGCCCCCCTTGAGATGCACGGCATATGTCAATATGGTATTGAAATTGTTCCCACATTGCAACGAGCATGTCTTGAGTTACGGTTCATGAGATGTCTCAAATTAAATGTTCAGATGTGTATGAAATCTTATAGGACTTAACTGCTAAGGTCATCAGTCCCTAAACTTACACACTACTTAACCTAAATTATCCTAAGGACAAACACACACATCCACCCCCGAGGGAGGACTCGAACCTCCGCCGGGAACAGCCGCACAGTCGATGACTGCAGCCCAGTAGACCGCTCGGCTAATCCCGCGCGGCTGAGATATCTCAGTTCGTTCATTGTTGTTGGTAACGGAGGCCCATAAACAGAGTCTTTTATAAACGGTAGATAGAAGTGATGTACACTCCTGGAAACTGAAATAAGAACACCGTGAATTCATTGTCCCAGGAAGGGGAAACTTTATTGACACATTCCTGGGGTCAGATACATCACATGATCACACTGACAGAACCACAGGCACATAGACACAGGCAACAGAGCATGCACAATTTCGGCACTAGTACAGTGTATATCCACCTTTCGCAGCAATGCAGGCTGTTATTCTCCCATGGAGACGATCGTAGAGATGCTGGATGTAGTCCTGTGGAACGGCTTGCCATGCCATTTCCACCTGGCGCCTCAGTTGGACCAGCGTTCGTGCTGGACGTGCAGACCGCGTGAGACGACGCTTCATCCAGTCCCAAACATGCTCAATGGGGGACAGATCCGGAGATCTTGCTGGCCAGGGTAGTTGACTTACACCTTCTAGAGCACGTTGGGTGGCACGGGATACATGCGGACGTGCATTGTCCTGTTGGAACAGCAAGTTCCCTTGCCGGTCTAGGAATGGTAGAACGATGGGTTCGATGACGGTTTGGATGTACCGTGCACTATTCAGTGTCCCCTCGACGATCACCAGTGGTGTACGGCCAGTGTAGGAGATCGCTCCCCACACCATGATGCCAGGTGTTGGCCCTGTGTGCCTCGGTCGTATGCAGTCCTGATTGTGGCGCTCACCTGCACGGCGCCAAACACGCATACGACCATCATTGGCACCAAGGCAGAAGCGACTCTCATCGCTGAAGACGACACGTCTCCATTCGTCCCTCCATTCACGCCTGTCGCGACACCACTGGAGGCGGGCTGCACGATGTTGGGGCGTGAGCGGAAGACGGCCTAACGGTGTGCGGGACCGTAGCCCAGCTTCATGGAGACGGTTGCGAATGGTCCTCGCCGATACCCCAGGAGCGACAGTGTCCCTAATTTGCTGGGAAGTGGCGGTGCGGTCCCCTACGGCACTGCGTAGGATCCTACGGTCTTGGCGTGCATCCGTGCGTCGCTGCGGTCCAGTCCCAGGTCGACGGGCACGTGCACCTTCCGCCGACCACTGGCGACAACATCGATGTACTGTGGAGACCTCACGCCCCACGTGTTGAGCAATTTGGCGGTACGTCCACCCGGCCTCCCGCATGCCCACTATACGCCCTCGCTCAAAGTCCGTCAACTGCACATACGGTTCACGTCCACGCTGTCGCGGCATGCTACCAGTGTTATAGACTGCGATGGAGCTCCGTATGCCACGGCAAACTGGCTGACACTGACGGCGGCGGTGCACAAATGCTGCGCAGCTAGCGCCATTCGACGGCCAACACCGCGGTTCCTGGTGTGTCCGCTGTGCCGTGCGTGTGATCATTGCTTGTACAGCCCTCTCGCAGTGTCCGGAGCAAGTATGGTGGGACTGACACACCGGTGTCAATGTGTTCTTTTTTCCATTTCCAGGAGTGTACAAGCCGAGGATAGCTTGGCGTGAAGGGCAACAAAATGGAGCTTAGAATTTCGTCGAAGTACCGTTGTGGTGTAAGAGCGCCGCGGATGACAACCGAAATGGACCCACCATGAAATGAAAAGGCGCCAAAGACCATCATTCGTGGTTGCTGGTCCGTGTGACGGACGACAGTCGGGTAGATATCCCACCGCTGTCCATGGCGTCTCCAGACACGTCTTCAGCGTGGACTCTCATTGAATGGAATAGAATTGTCTGACGTGTCTCGAGACGCCACAGACAGCGGTGAGACACCAACCTGACTGTCATCCGCCTTACGGCCTGACAACCAGGAGTGATGGTCTGGAGTGACATATCTTTTCATAGTAGGACCTCTTTGGTTTTCATCCGCGGTACCCTTACAGCATAGCGATAAGTCGGCGACATTCTGCGCCCAGTTTTGATGCCTTTGGTTGCAAGTCATCCTGGGCTTACATGTCAGATGAATCATCCGATTTGGCACGTCCATATTTCTGAAACTAACAGACATATACAATGAATTTTGTGTTTTGATGAACGAGAAACCCAAAAAGTGTTTTTTCATAGCTTTTCAAAGGCGTTCAATGCGCCCCCCTTGAGATGCACGGCATATTTCAATATGGTATTGAAATTGTTCCCACATTGCAACGAGCATGTCTTGAGTTACGGTTCATGAGATGTCTCAAATTAAATGTTCAGATGTGTATGAAATCTTATGGGACTTAACTGCTAAGGTCATCAGTCCCTAAGCTTACACACTACTTAACCTAAATTATCCTAAGGACAAACACACACATCCACCCCCAAGGGAGGACTCGAACCTCCGCCGGGAACAGCCGCACAGTCGATGACTGCAGCGCAGTACACCGCTCGGCTAATCCCGCGCGGCTGAGATGTCTCAGTTCGTTCATTGTTGATGGTAACGGAGGCCCATAAACAGAGTCTTTTGTAAACGGTAGATAGATGTGATGTACATGAACAAACAAATGATTGCAATCTCAGAAAAACTGGATAATACATTCAAGAGATAGAGCTTGACAAATTGCACAGCTCAATAAGGCGTCTATCCACCCTGGCCCTTATGAAAGCAGTTCCTCGGTTTGGCACATGCTGAGAGAGTTGTAGAATCTCTTCTCGAGGGATACCGCGCCAAGTTCTATACAACTGGAGCGCTAGATGGTCAAAATCCAGAGCTGGTTAGAGGCCCGTGCCCATAATGCTCCAAACGTTCTCAGCTGGGGAGCATCCGGTGACCTTACTGGCCAAGGTAGAATTTGCCAAGTACGAAGACAAGCAGTAAAATCTCTCGTCGTGTGCGAGGGTTCATTATGCTGGGTGCGTCAAAAAGAAACATCCGATTTAAAAAAATCGTAACTATTATGTTATTTGAGATACGTGCTTGAACAACGTACTGAGGAATGAGTAGACTCTCGAGATTTACATGGTTCCCGCTCGGCAGCAGCAGCGTGCGTCCACTTCAGTTGTAGTAAAAACGGTGTAGGGACAACAGAAAGCGTTTTGTATTCTACGTTTTGTGCAGTGTGACTTTTATACTAAGTATGGTGTGCATCCTCCTACGGCAAAGAGCATTAGGCGATGATATGAACAATTCCGAGAAACAGGCTATTTGTGTAAAGGCAAGTCGCCGGGCAGTCCCCGAGTGTCTGACACAGAAGTCGAACGCATCCGCCATAGTTACAGGAAGCACATATCTCGATATGCTTGAGAATTTTCTTTTCCCACTGTTGGAGACTGATTCGAACGACTTCATTTACCAGCAGGATGGGGCACCGCCACACTGACATCCGGAAGTGCGGGAATTTTTAAATCAAAGGATTACCGAACAATGGATCGGTCCACTCAGCCGTACATTACTGGCCTTCAAGGTCACCGGACCTAACTGTATGTGATTATTTCTTGGCTCGGTGAATGAGGATTGGAACCTATCAGCTTTAACATAAAAGCGGACTAATCCAAAACTCTCCCCTTTTAAATATTATTACCGAACTTGAGATAAAGGATGTTTTGCAGCTTATGCAGACGATGACCCAAAAGCAGGAAAACAGTATTAGTAAAAGAGTCCCAGGCATGGGCTCCTGTAGGGAACACATGTCAGTCCATGCCATGGACTTATCTAGCAGGTCAGAGCTTTTTGTCTCCGAGCCAGCCGAGACGGCCCAGTGGTCAGCACACTGGACTCGCATTCGGGAGGACGACAGTTCAAATCCCCATCTGGCCATCCTGACTTAGATTTTCAGTTATTTCCCTAAACCGCTTTAGACATTTGTCGGGATGGTTCCCCTGAATGGGTAACCCGATTTTCTTCCCTACCCCTCCTGAATCCGAGCTTGAGCTCTGTCTCTAATGACCTGGAAGTGAAATGGAAATTAAAAACTAAGTATAAGTCCCTACACCTGCGTCTCCGCCATGTGCACACAGAGAAGAGGGAGGTTTGAAAGTGATTCGATCTTCATACTCATTTTATATCCAAACGGTACATTCTCGGACATGTATTCCTTGTCAAAACTTTACCTTCTACGCCGCCATTACAATTCCTAGAAACCTGTAAAAGAAATTGTGAAACACCCTGTGTACATCTGCATCTACATGGATACTGTGCAAATCACATATAAGTGCCTGGCAGAGGGTTCATCGAACCACCTTCACAATTCTCTATTATTCCAATCTCGTATAGCGCGCGGAAAGAACGAACACCTATATCTTCCCGTACGAGCTCTGATTTCCCTTATTTTATCGTGGTGATCGTTTCTCCCTATGTAAGTCGGTGTCAACAAAATATTTTCGCATTCGGAGGAGAAAGTTGGTGATTGGAAGTTCGTGAGAAGATTCCGTTTCAACGAAAAACGCCTTTCTTTTAACGATGTCCAGCCCAAATCCTGTAGCATTTCTGTGACATTCTCTCCCATATTCCGCGATAATACAAAACGTGCTGCCCTTCTTTGAACTTTTTCGATGTACTCCGTCAGTCCTATCCGGTAAGGATCACACACCGCGCAGCAGTATTCCAAAAGAGGACGGACAAGCGTAGTGTAGGCAGTCTCTTTTGTAGATGTTACGTTTTCTAAAAGTCCTGTCAATAAAACGCACTCTTTGGATGGCCTTCCCCGCAACATGTTCTATGTGTTCCTTCCAATTTAAGTTGTTCGTAATTGTAATACCTAGGTATTTAGTTGATTTTACGACTTTTAGATTGGACTGATTTATCGTATAACCGAAGATTAACGAATTCCTTGCAGCACTCATGTGGATGATCTCACACTTTTCGTTATTTAGGGTCTACTGCCAATTTTCGCACCATTCAGATATATTTTCTAAATCGTTTTGCAATTTGTTTTGATCTTCTGATGACTTTATTAGTCGACAAACGACAGCGTCATCTGCAAACAACCTAAGACGGCTGCTCAAATTGTCTCCCAAATCGTTTATATAGGTAAGGAACAGCAAAGGGTGTATATCCGTTGCTATAGATTTCCAGTTCATGTTGAGACATAGAGTGTCAGTCTATCAACACTGAACAATCTCGAAATTCTGGAACTATAAGCATCATATCCTAATGTATAAATGGTGCAGGTACCCACTGAAAGACGAAGGAGAGTCATTGTGAATGTGTAAAGTAAATATGGAGTTCTGTTAGAGTATCTGTTGAGCAAAGAGAAGTAAAAGTTATAATACAGGGTTGTGAAAATATAGTCGCCTATCGTGTCTCACGTTCTTTGGGTGCTGGAGCAAGGATTACTGTCACAGGAAGCGAAAAGCGCTGTAAATAACCGAGCGTCGTAAAATACTTACAAGGTTACCCACCGTATAAAGAAGACTTGTGTCGCCATATCGTTAAGTCCACGTTTTACAGATACTTTGAGAGAATACGGCTATCCTCATCTCTGAGTTTTCCTGCCATTTCCTCATATTTTCAACTGAGTATTTCACTAGTAATTTAAAATAATACTAGTGATGACACCGCTAACGTAATGATAACAAGTGTATTCTTGGTTACGAAGTTTCAGAGTAGGTAGGAATCTATCGTGTGAAAAGCAACAAACATCTATCATATTTTCTCAAATAAAAAGGACAAAGGCAATCTAACTAAAAAAAAAGTTGCAGCTGAGAGATTACGTCCAGTGGTTGAAATTTTTGCGAGGGTGAAATAGCAGCTGTAAATTTCCCACTCTTCAGCCAAAAGCATTTTAAATAAAATTTAAATGCAAATGTAGCTTTAAAATATTTCAATGATAAAACACATTTTTAATTAAGGAAAAAAGTAAGATACACGTTGAATACAGTGGAAACACCTAGATTTTAGTGTTCACGTAATCTTTGTAATGGGAATGAAGTGCTTCACTATACGGCACGAAAATCTGACGGTGGAGGTGGAAGCTGTCGGATTCGCACTGGGGACGGCAGGTTGAGAGTGCGTGAGTCATCTGGTGTGCAGAATGGGATGGTAAAGGAATTTATGTAAGGGGGAATTGAGGTGACTGCAGTGTGACAGGGATAGGTAAGATGAAGGTTATACCCATGGTTATGGGTATGATGAGTCGACACAGGTACAAGATGGTTAAGAAAAAATCAGATGTGAAGAAGAATAGGGTGGGATTGGTTAGATCTAGGAAGACGAATAACTGTAAGGGCGGATTCATTATGTGGGACGTGGAGGCTGATGAATATGCGTTAGGATAGGAAACAGAAGTGTGTTGGTGTAGATTAAGTGAGATGTATTGGTACTGGATCGGCAGCGTACCACAGTTGGTAACAAGCGGTAAAATAGATTTTTGAAGTCGAGTTTTCGGGATGTGTAAGGCATATGGGAAAAGTGAGGGAAAATTGATGAGATGATGAGGCATTAGGGGACAGGAGGGTAGCCGTATGTAGTAAGCGAGATGGTGGATTATGAGGGTCCGAGAGAAACTGGGTGGTTAGTGTATATTCCATTCAGCTAAGAATACATAAATCATGTCTTTAACAAGTAATAAACTTTCATCTTGTTCATTCGTCAATGACTAACAGGTACATGAGCAAAGTATTTGATCTGTGTTGGCCAAATGGGAGGTCCAAAACTACTAACTATGTAGTCTTAATAGCTATCTATTTCCTATTACCAGTTTCTCGAAACGTATGTATGCAAAGATATACTGGCTTCCTTCGATTGCCAGTGTTAGCTGGGACATCATGTCTTGCCCAGGATAAGCGACGTAAGAAGCAAGAGACATTTCAATCCATACGCTATTTTACAAGTTTTTCATTTCATAGTTGCAGTGACTCATTTTCCTATTTCTTTAAGTGATGCACCAAATAAATGACACAATAAATACAAATAATGTGTTGTTCGAAATTTAGAACCACTTCCGAGATGTTAGCTTCCTTACCTCGACATTAATGCACTAATACACTAATGTTCTGGATATATTGCCTCCTCCCTCGCTGTGTTTCCTCCATGAACCCCCTGCGTGATTCTATGGAGCTATAGACGCAGTTGGTATAGAGGGTGAGGCGCATAATGTTTACCTCAATTAATTTTGATACGTTAAAGGTACTTGTAATCATAACAGTTAGACAAACAGAGATTATGCACCGGACGTGAATTAAAGATCAAAACGTTTTCGTAACCCCCTTAAGTAGCAGAGATCGACACACAACTGTTCTTTCTTGGATGAGCGAAAGCTGTAAATAGCCCGAGTTATAGGTTGGTCAATCCTGACTGCCTCAACAGACACCAAATGATCCTAAAAGGAAATCTCGCGACACTCTAGAGTAATCCTGAATAGCTGGAAAGCTAAACTCGCCAATCTCAGCGGCTCTAAAACCTGGTGCAAATGTTCCTAATGTTCACCAAACGACGCACTCTGTATCACGACGTCGTCCAGATAATTATATACGAACTTAATTTTTACATCTAAGAGTATGGCATCGAACATGAAAAGACAGTCGCTCCAGTTGACAGAACAATGGCCACCCGACTGAACTCATATAATTTCCAGTCGATAACAAGTGTGGTGTTCGCCTTGCTTTTTTTGGCAAGAGGCATTAGAACGACCTTACGGTTCTGTTGTCAGCAAACAACCACCAGTCTGAACCCGTTCTTCCCCCCCCCCCCCCCCCCTCACCCCACCAAAATTGGCCTTGGCGACCAAAAATATTTGTGATGCATTTGGGGACGTATCGGTGGCCTAACGGCACCCTCATCCAACATCTTGTCCACTAATTTACACAGAACCTTCATCTCTGGGAGAAATAGATGGTACGAAGATTGTCTGACAGGCACCTGGTAGAATCCAATACTCTGTTCGGTTGGCCATTCACAGGTAGTTGGTAAATGCTTTGGGAAATCCCCGCAAAACATCAAGAGGAGGTTGGGCCTCAACAGATGCTAAATGCCGCATTACAAGCCTCATTACGGATTCCCCGCTCCTGGTGTCCACAGTAAAAACCTCAGGTCACCCAGAATGTCGACACAATCTAAACTTAAGCTCACGTCGAAACCTGAAATACAATTTCCACCCATCAAAATCAAAAATCAGCCCTGACTTATATACAAGGTCACATCCCAACACCGAGCGAGGTGGCGCAGTGGTTAGACACTGGACTCGCATTCGGAACGACGACGGTTCAATCCCGCGTCCGGCCATCCTGATTTAGGTTTTCCGTGATTTCCCTAAATCACTCCAGGCAAATGCCGGGATGGTTCCTCTGAAAGGGCACGGCCGACTTCCTTCCCCATCCTTCCCTAATCCGATGAGACCGATGACCACGCTGTCTGGTCTTCTTCCCCAAACCAACCAACCAACCACATCCCAACATTCTCAGTGGCCAAGAAAACGCCTCAATGCGACAAAAAATACGTATCGATCCCACCAAGGGCAGATACCAGCTGTTAAGAGTTTTGCAAGTTTTGTTCATGGGCTTTAAATTACATCTAAATCATACTTCGCAAGCCACCTAATGGTGTGTGGCGGAGGGTACTTTCGGTACTATTACCTGATCCCACCAACCCTGTTCCACTCGCGAATAGTGGCATGGGAAGAATGATTGTCGGTAAGCCTCTGTATTGGCTCTAATTTCTCGAATTTTCTCCTCGTGGTCGTTATGCTAGACGTACGTGGGGGGGAAGTAATATGTCGTTTGACTCCTCCTGAACTGTGCTGTCTCGAAATTTCAATAGTAAATCTCTCCGTGATGCACAGCGTCTCTCTTGTAACGTCTGCCAGTGGGTGTTTGTTTAGCATCTCCGTAACGCTCTGTCGCCAGCTAAACGATCCCCTGACGAAACGCGCCACTCTTCGTTGGATCTTCTCTATCTCCTCTATCAGCTCTACCTGATAGGGATCCCAGATAGATGAACAGTATTCAAGAATCGGGCGAACAAGCGCCTTATGAGCCACTTCCTTCGTGGATGAATTACATTTCCTTAAAATTCTTCTAATGAATCTGAGTCTTTTGTCTGCCTTTCGCACTAGATGTTTTATATGGTCATTCCACTTAAGGTTGCTCTGGATAGTTACGGCTACATATTTTACGGCAGACGCTGTCTCCAACTCTTTGTCATCAGTAGTGTAGCTGTACAGTAGTGGATTTCTTCTCCTATGTATAGCAACATGTTACATTCATTTACGTTCAGGGTCAACTGCCACAGTCTGCACCATTCACCAATTTTCTGCAGGTTGTTCTGCAAATTCTTACTACCTTCTGGCGTTGCTACTTTGGTATAAGCAACTGCATCATCTGCGAATAGCCTTAAAGAGCATCCGACGCTTTCTGCTAGATCATTTACATATATTGCGAACAGGAACACTCCTATCACACTTCCTTGTGGTACTCCGGATATTCCCTTTACATCTGTCGATTTAGTTCCGTTAAGAGCAACGTGTTGAGTTCTATCTCCAAGAAAGTCTTGAATCCAATCGCAGGTCTGTTCCGATACTCCGTAAGCTGGTTTTTTTTTCATTAATCTGCAATGCTAGGCGCTGTCAAATGCCTTACTGAAATCAAGGAACACGGCATCAGCCAGAGCGCCGTTGGCCACTGTGCTGTGGATCTCATGGAGGAACAGAGCGAGCTGAGTTTCGCAGGATCTCTGTTTGCGGACTCCATGTTGATTTTTATAGAGGAGCTGTTCATTTTCCAAGAACGACATAATTCGTGAGCATAAAACATGTTCCATGATTCTACAACAGATTGACGTCAACGATATAGATCTGTAATTGTGCGGATCTGTCTTACAGCCTTTCTTAAAAACGGAAATGACCTGCGCTTTTTTCCAGTTGTTACGTAACTTTCGTTGCTCAGGCGATCTATGATAAATTACGGCTACTAGGGGAGCAAGTTCTTTCGCATAATCGTTATAGAATCTTACAGGCATCTCATCTGGTCCTGAAGCCTTTTCACTACTAAGCGATTGTAGCTGCTTTTCAGTTCCGCGATCGGTTATCACAATATCTGCCATTGCGACGTTCGCACGACGATTGAAAGGAGGGACAGTGTTACGATATTCCACGATGAAATAACTTCGGAAGATCGAAATCATTATCTCGGCCTTCTCTCTATTATCTTCCGTTTCGGTGGCGATGTGGTCGCTCAGAGAATGAATAGATGATTCTGACCCACTTACTGTTTTCACATACGACCAAAATCTCTTAAGGTTTTTATTCAGATCAACTGACAACGTCATACTTTCGAAATCATTGAACGCCTCTCTCATTGCTCTCCTTACGCTCATTTTCGCTTCGTTCAGCTTTTGTTTGTCAGCTAGGTTTTTACTTCTCTTGAATCTGAGATGAAGTGCTCTTTGTTTAGGTAGCGCTTTTCTAACACGGCTATTAAACCATGGTGGATCTTTTCCATCACTTAAAACCTTACTGGTAACATACTTGTCTAGCGCATATTGAACGATGCCTTTGAATTTTTTTTCCATTCCACATCTTCGTCCTCATCACAGAATATTTGATGCTGACTGGTTAGATATTCTGAAATTTGTATCCTGTCACCCTTGCTGAGCGAGTATATCTTCCTACCTTTCTTAACATTCCTTGGAGGGTCCGTCGTCTTAGATGCTGTCACAGCCTAATGATCACTGATACCTTCCTCTACGTTAACTGAATCGATAAGTTCAGTTCTGTTCGTCACCAGGAGGTCTAAGACGTTACCCTCACGAGTTGGTTCTCTAACTATCTTCTGAAGGTAATTTTTGGACAAGACATTCAGAACAATGCCACCCGATTCCTTGTGTCTGGCACCAGTTTTGGTGGCATAACACTCTCAATCTGTATCTGTCAAGTTGATGTCACCCCCTATTAAACGGCATGATCAGTAAAATTACTAATGATATTCTGCAAGCTCTGTCTGAAGCGCTCTACAACTACAGATCCTGACCCAGGTGGCCTATAAAAGCACCCGATCACCATTTTTGACCGTTCTTTGATACTCAATTTCACCCAGATTAACTCGCATTCGGAACCCATGATAACGTCGCTAGATTTTATAGAATTTTTTAGTGCAATAAAAACGCCGCCACCATTGGCGACTAAAATATCCTTACGAGGAACATTCAAGTCTGAACTTAGGATTTCGTTATCATTAACGTCTGGTTCCAACCAGCTTCCTGTTCCCAATACTATCTGTGTATTATAACACTCAGAAAGCGATATTAGTTCTGGGCCCTTTCTTGGATGCTCCTGCAGTTTACTGAATACGTATTAATCTTTTCTATCTCTGATCTACGAGGTCCAAGATTCTCTGAGGTCGGTGTGCTGATTTAACAGGCAAATCGACTTTGCTCCCAAGGGAGGGGTTCTCTAACCTAAAATAGCCCCATGTGTACGCCACACGTACTCCGCTACCCTAGTAGCCGCTTCCTGCGTGTAGTACACTCCTGACCTATTAAGGGGATCCCTATTATTCTGCACCCCATAGCGGAGGTCGAGAAATTCGCATCCGATACCGTCGCAGAGCCGTCCGAGCCTCTGGTTTAGACCTTCCAATATGCTCCAAACCAGAGGACGGCGATCAACCCTGGGTACGATGCTACAAATAGACAGCTTAGCCTGCACCTCGCGTGCGTTGCTAGTTGCCAGCCCCCGAAAGGAGCCAGCCGCCGAAAGGAACCGAGGATGGCCTCAAAACCCAAGTGGCAGGCGTCATTCGTGCCAACGTGTACCACTACACGCAGCCGGTTGCACCCAGTGTGCTCAATAGCCACCGGCAGGGCCTTCTCCACATCGCGGATGAGACCTCCCGACAAACACACCGAAGGCACACTGGAATTCTTTCTCGCCTTGCCTGCTATCTCCCTGAGGGGCTCTATAATCCGCCTGACTTTGGAGCCCCTAATGACTAGCATACCCATCCTCTGTATTAGGGAATTTGCAAATCGTCCTACATCTAGAATACCACCTGCAGCTCAGTAATTAAATACTACTGCCAGAATCCAATAAAGCACGCAGCGACTCTTGATTAATGCTGGTCAACTGACTCTGTAACAAATCCTCGGCAACGTGGATCTGGACAACGCCGTCAGCCCCTCTGGCATCAGTTAACAGAGCGCGTCTTTCTGTTTGGCCAGAACTGACGAGCAACACGATCTTGCCGACCTCAGCAACAGCAACCACCTTTAGCAAAATTAGTATTACCAGCTGACTTTGCACCCTGGCTGGGACCCACGGCTCATTGTCCTCTGCTCTGACTGGCTTGTTTAATCCCCTCTACAGTCATGAATAATCTGTCCAAGTCGCCATAGGTTTTTGGCTTTTCAGCAAATAGCACCTGCGAACAGCCCTCTGGCTTTATCGCCTGCAAAATGGTGGCCGCAATTTCACCACGAGTTAAGTCCAGATCGAAAGAAACAGCTGCCGTTTGCACTTTACGAGTGTATTCCATTGAAGTCTCACCAACATGTTGGACCCAAAAGAAATATTGGATTACCAGATCATTCTCAACTCTGGGAGACAACACACAATGAACCACTACCTTTCAAAAAATTATTTTCTGCTCTAACTTGCAAAGGAAAGAGACATAGAGCTTTATGTCAATGATCAGCTGATGGAATGACAATACAAGACAATTGGCCATCAGTCCCAGTGGCCAGTGGTCCAAAATCAGGATAGTTAACAAATCAGACATCTCCCGCCTTCTGAAACCATGAAGTAGACACATATGATTGCCCACGTACATAATATAATTGACAAAATGGTTCAAATGGCTCTGAGCACTATGGAACTTAACAGCAGAAATCATCAGTCCCCTAGAACTTAGAACTACTTAAACCTAACTAACCTAAGGACATCACACACATCCATGCCCGAGGCAGGATTCGAACCTGCGACCGCAGCGATTCCAGACTGAAGCGCCTAGAACCGCTCGGCCTTATCGGCCGGCTATAATTGACAATTAGACAAGCTGAAATTAGCGGGAGAGGAAGACAGGAGAGGCTGCGTCAAGTTGCACTAAAACGTCCAAGGCAGTTGTGCAGTTGTATAGGAACGCTGATATAATAATTGCAAATTTAGCACAAAGTCACTGAATCGTAGCGAGATACTGCTCGTGGGCTGTACAATCAGTGAACACCATCAATAATAATAAATAAATAAATAAAGCACAGCAGTGCACTTAGATTAATCTCTAATAAGAACCTCTCCAACCGAGGTAGCAAATTTAAGAGGTTAGAAAGGATCTCTTCCGCTTCGTCTCTGCAGACCAGAATAATTTCAGACGCCAACAGTTAACCAAAGTCAGATACTATGCCCTAATGCGGGACCGAAACGAATTCGTGTATAGGCATGCGGAACAGACTCAACTCGTGCATGTAAATACAATCGAAGGTTATCTAGAGAACTTGCTACGAGCCGTGCCAGAAAGCTTCTAAACCGGGCGGTAGTAATTAATGGTTCACCAAATTACTGTAGAAAGCCATGAGACTTAAGTCTCAAGACACATGTCAGTTCCAGCTGGGAATATAACAAATGTTCAATAACAATACATTAAACATAAGTAAACAGGAAAGGCATAAAAATTTAACAAATTTTTATGCGGTAACTTGTTAGACTCCAAGGCAAATGCGACGCTAGGGTGGCCCATGGGAAGGCGATTACAAGTGGCACGTACGATAATACAGGGCGTTACATACAAATTTGGAGACAGTACACAGGTAGCCATCAAGCAATTCTAACCCCGAAGTCTGAGCTGAAGCATGAACTCTACGGCAACGCACATCGGCACGTCAAGTCACGGAGTAGAGAGTAAAGCAGAGTCTCCTAGTGCAAAAAGAACACTAATAACACCAGTCACTGAGACGCGATCGCCGCTCGGATATAGCCAGAGAAGAGAAATATCAGAGTTCACAAACGTGCTCACTGGGGAGATATTGTGAGACGTGTTACGCCTTCTGCACCACTTTTTAGCAGCAGAGACAGTGGCTGCGCCAAAGACTGAGACGGCGTGGAGTTTTACAATTATTTATTGAACTTTCTTTACAATTTCTCCCTTGTCGTCGCTGTCCAGCCCTGCGGATCCCTCCTCCTGGCTGCTGCTGTGTAGATTCTCCGACAATGCGCGCAACGCGCGCCGCTGATCACACTCGGGAGCCTCAGGCCACCAGTGCTCCGCTGAAGCCAGGATGCCCTGTGGTTGAGATGAACTCGTCGCCGCTCGGCGCCCCAGTACGGGCACGCCCAAGGAACCGCGTCGCCGTGAGGTCAGCTACCGACGCCTGCTGCACCAGCGGCTGGGAAGCCGTCAGTCGCGATGTCCGCGAGGTCCTGTCATGGTCTGAGCACGCACCGTGGGCCGGGTTGCCGTGAAGTCCGGGCGTCAGTCCCCAGCGGCGCCTGTGACCAAGACCGCGCTGCAGCCGGTCCTGCTGGAAGTTCTCGCTGTAGCTAGTCAGCCATAGTGCCGACCGAACTCGGGCCGACCTCCAGAGCTGAAGTTGACATCTGGCGGTGAACAGATGACTCCTGCGAGCTGGAACAGACTTCTGGAATCGTCACCTACGAACTGAACATTCGGACACGAACCCCGTCCGTCCTCAAATCCGAACTGCTTCCTAATGGCTTCTGCCTGTTGCTGCCTGCGCTCCACTATTTATATCCGGCAGGAGGACGTTTCTTGCCCTCGGTGGTAGCTTTTTGTTATTACTCCCACAGTATACTGCAGCGTAATTTAGCATGCTGGCCTCACTTCCCCTTACTCATCACTCTCCAGGCTTCGCTCGGCGCTCGGTCTGTGTGCGTCCTTGCGTCAGCCTGTTGGCAGACTGCTGCTGTCAGCGATGCTATCTGTGCTTGCCTACTTCGCAACGCCTCGGTCGCCGGCGTGTCTCTGTTTTGCCATTCTCCACTGCGTGAAGCAACGCTTACTACATGTGGCTGCAACAGATGTCAGCTTACGAATAACTCCCGTTGTCATCCAAAGCTTGTGCAGTGCAGCAAACAGCTTCCTCCTAGTCCTCTCAGAGAGTGCCCGCATCGATCCGCTGGGTTACCTTCCCCACGTCCTCCTTGGAAACAGGCGCAGCATGTACAGGAGACAAATCACCAATGAACCGTAGGATCCGCAACATGTGGCCCCACCACCAGCATGTACGCCGAACTCAAAACTGACTATTCTCGCGTGCTAAAAGCCATCTCAGACCTCGTCACTAGTCGCGTTGGTTCATATCGACTCCGCACCTGGGCCATGAGTTACACGGTACCCGCAACAAACTTGTGACGTCACACTAGTAGGCTTGCCCGTCACACTTCATGAACGCTCGACTTCGTGCAGGGTCCATCAGAAATCGAAATTTAGTTGAAAAGGTACCCGCTATAGATCTTAATTTTTTCGTGTGCTATCGAGAACTTACACGCACGTAAAGGCGCAGTTAATAATTACTAAATTCGTCTGAAATAGTTACTCGGTCCCCGCCGGAGGCGGCTGCTGGTTCTCGTAAGACCTGCAGTGTCACGTGCTGCGACGTAAGCGTCACTGCCCGTCTTTCTCGTGGGATTTACTCCCCACCTCGTGACGTAGCCAACTGTGCTGCCATCACTGTAAAGATTAGCTATTGCGAAGCGTAGCGCGACTTGTCGATTCGCTCAACGTCTCAACACTTTGCGCAGAAAACTATGTAACCGAGCAACAGAAACGAATGCACCACAAGAAACCAAAGCAAATCCGATGTCACCGTCATCTGGAAGACAACTCCGTGTGGCGTTTGCCTCGGCCAGAGTGGGAGGGTACAGTATCACGTGCAGGCAGGCGGCCTGTGGCCTGATGTGTTGTCACTGCGGGGTGCTGGTCTGTGCCGTTCCGATCAGAGCAGAGGGGGGCGGGGCCGCCGCAGCCGCAGCCGCAGCGGGCGCAGTTTTGGGGTGTGCGCCGCACAGACCGCAGGACGTCATTAATACGCCGTCATTAATGACACCGCAGGCCAGACCACGGCCGCAGACCCCGCCCGGCTCTGCCCGCGTCCAGGACAGCCGCTGCGGCAGCGCCCGCAGACAGCTGCCGTCACCGCAGATCTGCGGCCTCCAGGTATCAACACACACACACACTTCTGCAGCTTTGACGTCATCTACCGGTGGACCAGTATCGTTTAAAAACTGTAAAACAAGTGACAAAAATTTCAAACTGACCCGTATTTTACTACATACAGCCCGTCCAAATTTGCACATTTCACCAACTTCGTATAATCTCTAATCTACATTTACATCAGTACTCTGCACCCCGCTTTTTGGCAGAGGCTACGTCCCACAAACGAATGGAAAAACTGATAGAAGCCGACCTCGGGGAAGATCAGTTTGGATTCCGTAGAAATGTTGGAACACGTGAGGCAATACTGACCCTACGACTTATCTTAGAAGAAAGATTAAGAACAGTCAAACCTACGTTTCTAGCATTTGTAGACTTAGAGAAAGCTTTTGACAATGTTGAGTGGAATATTCTCTTTCAAATTCTGAAGGTTGCAGGGGTAAAATACAGGGAGCGAAAGTCATTTTACAATTTGTACAGAAAGCAGATGGCAGTTATAAGAGTCGAGGGGTATGAAAGGGAAGCAGTGGTTGGGAAGGGAGTGAGACAGGGTTGTAGCCTATCCCCGATGTTCTTCAATCTGTATATTGAGCAAGCAATAAAGGAAACAAAAGAAAAGTTCCGAGTGGTATTAAAATCCATGGAGAGGAAATAAAAACTTTGAGGTTCGCCGATGATATTGTAATTCTGTCAGAGACAGCAAAGAACTTGGAAGAGCAGTTGAACGGAATGGACAGTGTCTTGAAAGGAGGGTATAAGATGAACATCAACAAAAGCAAAACGAAGATAATGGAATGTAGTCGAATTAAGTCTACTTAAAGTAGTAAAGGAGTTTTGCTATTTGGGGAGCAAAATAACTGATGACGGTCGAAGTAGAGAGGATATAAAATGTAGATTGGCAATGGCAAGGAAAGCGTTTCTGAAGAAGAGAAATATGTTAACATCGAGTACAGATTTAAATGTCAGGAAGTCATTTCTGAAAGTATTTGTATGGAGTGTAGCCATGTATGGAAGTGAAACGTGGACGATAACTAGTTTCGACAGGAAGAGAATAGAAGCTTTCGAAATGTGGTGCTACAGAAGAATGCTGAAGATCAGATGGGTAGACCACATAACTAATGAGGAGGTATTGAATAGAATTGGGGAGAAGAGGAGCTTATGGCACAACTTGAGTAGAAGAAGGGATCGGTTGGTAGGACATGTTCTGAGACATCGTGGGATCACCAATTTAGTATTGGAGGGCAGCGTGGAGGGTAAAAAGCGTAGAGGGAGACCAAGAGATGAATACACTAAGCAGATTCAGAAGGATGTAGGCTGCAGTAGGTACTGGGAGATGGAGAAGCTTGCACAGGATAGAGTAGCATGGAGAGCTGCATCAAACCAGTCTCAGGACTGAGGACCACAACAACAACAACGTCCCACTGCATAAGCTACTAGGGCTCTTTCCCACTTCTCTCACGTATGGACCACGAAAAGAGCGACTGCTTAAGCTCTTCTATGCTAACTGTAATTAGTCTCATTTTGTCACAGGATGGTCTGTCGACAGAATCTGGTTGTGAAATAAACAGTTTTATTAGCTACTCCAGGCGGTAATTACAAAGTTTTTTAGTATTGGCGTTCAGAACATTTTTTTGTTTTATTATTCAATTACTCATCCATATCTGTGTTATCATCATCATTTGGTTTTGAAATTAATAACAACTGTGTTTTCAAATTAAATTATGCGAATTCAGGACCATTTACCCTGTAAAAAAGAGTACTAACATATCGCCGAAGCGATTGCCAGAAGCTTTTATACATTTTAGGAAGTGAAAGGCACACAGTTACCAATATTTGTGTTATTATCTTCAGTGTATAAGAAATCGTATATTAGTTAGGTGTTGCGTCAATCGTCGTGATGCCAACTTTGTTACACAGTGTTGAATCGCACCAGGAAAGCGGGGATATCCAGCAGGAAATTCATAATCGAGGGAAGTACGATGCTAGTGTGTTAGATGTGAGGGTACAGTTGTAAAAAAGTAAGAAAAAATTGAGAAAAGTGAGCAGAAAGTTACAAGCTACAAGAAGAGGAAACTGAATAGAGATAACTCCGACGATATCATTAAGACCTTCGTACCATGGATGGACAGTCTCAGCCATTATATGCTGCTTGATGTTCAGACATGGTCAATTCGAAAACAACACCTCAATCGCATCATATAACATTTCAGTTGTGCGACTGCTGTGAAGTGAAAGCCGTAAGTCACGATTTTTTCGCCGCGTATTCAACAAGGACAGTGCAACTGCATCACCAAGTAACATCAGCTGTCGCAAATACCGGCTACCCACCTCTCTCTCTGAGCTCTTGGCATCAAGTCACATTACAATATATAGAACACTTCTCTACTTAGCCTAAGCGTAATTTACTATATGATATACTTGTGGAATATAGGAAAAGATAGAGGACACCTACATAAATATACTGACCTTAGAAGAAAAGAGAAGCAGCTGTTTGAGCTCAAATGACATGCCAGTACTAATAAAAGAAGAGACAGCTGAAAGGTGGAAGGAATATACAGAAGAGCTTTTTACGTAATCTGCAGTTTACGGAATGGGTCGCTGATGAAGGAATTGCAATGCAGGGAAAACGAGAAACCAGTATTCCTTCATTTATTAATCCATTTTTACGTGTTTCCGCGTTATTAGAATCCTGGTTCAGACAAAAAACAGAGGATTAAAAAGTTACATGGTTGACTTGCAATGAACATGAGCAGACTTGTCTTCGTCTGAGATGAGTCTGATTATGTTCGTCGCAAGTCAACCATGTAACATCGTAATCCTCCGGTTTTTATCTGAACCAGGATACTGGTGATGGTTAACGTCAAAATACGTAAAAAAAGGATCAATAAATGAAAGAATACTGGTTTCTCGATTTCTCTGCATTGCACTTGCTTCACCTGCGACCAGTTCAGCAAACTGTAGACTATGTAAATTATTAAACATAGTCGCCTCCCTCCTGTGTGTCTTTATGGCTTACATTTCTTGTTTATATATAGAAGAGCTATAGTCATACAAGAAAATGAACTTGAAGGCAATGGTATGGAATGAAAAGTAAACGAAGATGAGATGGGACATTGTGAGAAGAATTTAGCATAGCTCTTAAAGACCTAGGTCGAAACGAGGCTTCCTGGTGTAGGCGACTTTCCCATAGATTTTTTGAGACCCTTGCAAGAGCCATCTTTTAATTGTTCCAGCTTCTGTGCGAGGTACACTCTAAGACATAGAAAAAAGAAAGACACGCCACCAAGAAGTCGTGAAAAATGTTCACAAATTGATATTCAATAGGTATCAACGCAAACCGCAAAACTGTAAACATTGGTGACCGATGGACGAATGTGTGAAGCTGTAGTTGCAATTTCACCACGCAGCTGGCAAGGGTAGTAAACAGGGGACATTTCGATACCAGGACATAAAATCTTTGCGTATTTCATTCTATGCACTCAGTTGGATAGTAACTATGCCTAGCCGCGGAGTAGCCGCGCGATTTGAGGCGCCATGTCGCGGATTGCGCGGCCTCTCCAACCGTAGATTCGAGTCCTACTTCGGGCATGGGTGTGTGTGCTGTTCTTAGCATCAATTAGTTTAAGTTAGTTGAAGTAGTGTGTAGGCCTAGGGACCGATGACCTCAGCAGTTGAGTCCCTCAGGAATTTTCAAACATTTGCCTAGCAGACAGGCTCGCGAACAGTATACGCATATGCCAGCATTTGAGAGAGGGCATGTAGTTGGGGGTCAAACATGCAGGTTAGAGTAATCGGCGAATAGATCGATATTTGAATAGGAGCGATACCAGTATTCGATGTTGTTGGCATGTGAATCACTGCTGAACACAGCGTCAATAGCGAAGCGATCGACCTAGAGAGACGATAGAATGAACAATCGTCAGAGAGGCACTCAGATCCCCGTTTTCATCATTATCGTCTATCTGACGTACAACTGGTGCTTCGGTGACCACAAGGACCATTAATAGGCAGCTCACAGAAAGCGGTCTGAGCTCACGGCGCACCTTGCACCAACTACCATTGACCTTTGTACACCAACAAGGTCGTTTACAGTGGTGTCGGGCATATTCGGTCTGGAATCTCTTTAACTGAATAGAATGCGATGACTTCATCCGCCCCCCGGTAGCTGAATGGTCAGCGTGACTATCATCTGGGACGGCGTTCGATTCCCGGTTGGGTCGGGGAATTTTCTCCGCCCAGGGACTGGGTGTTATTCCGTCATCCTATCATCCTCATCGACTGCAGGTCGCCAAAGTCGCGTCAAATCGAAAGACTGTCACTTGGCGAACGGTCTGTTCCGCGGGGGGCTCTAGCCATACGATTAAATAAATGAAGTGATGACTTCCGCTTCGAACTGAGCTCCGATAACCAGTGAAGACATGTCTGGAGACGCCCCAGACAGCGGTGGGAAACGAACCTGATTGACGCCCGCCATATATGGCCTGACAACTAGGATTGACGGTCTTAGGTGCCATTGCTTTGCTTAGCAGGACCCCTTTGGTGGTCATCTGCGCCACCCTTACAGAACAGCAATAACTCGACTATATTCTACGTCCCGTTTTGTTGCCCTTCTAGGCAAGCCATGCCGGTCTTACAATTCAACGAGATAATGTCCGTCCGCACACGACGAGAACTTGTACTGCTTGTCTTCATGCTTTCCAAACCCTACGTTGTCCAGCAAGCTCTTTTCCCAACTGAGAATGTTTGGAGTATTATGGGAAAGGCCCTTCAACCAGCTCGGGATTCTGACGATCTGATGCTGCAATTGGACAGAATTTGGCACGATATCCCTCAGGAGGGCATCCAACAGCTCTGTCAATACTACCAAGCCGAGTAACTGCTCGTGTAATCACCAGAGGTGGACCAGCGCGTTGCTGACGTGCTCAATTTGTGGAGCTCTTTCTCTTGAATAAATCATCCAATTTTTCTGAAATTATGTGCATCATATCTATGGAATTCCGTCTCAGTAGGATTAGTCCTTCTGGGAGCGCACTTCTTCTTCTTCTTCTTCTTCTTCTTCTTCTTCTTAGAGTGTATATCACACAGACGACATACCACCAGACTTCAGTAAGAATGTAACAATTTCTATTCAAAACAAGACAGGTGCTGAAGGAGTGAATACAGCCTCGCCAATTATTGACACGAATTGTTTACAGAAGAAGTACAGCATGGGCTCCAGAGAAATGTACGAACACACGAAGCAGTACTGACCCTACGACTTATAAGTTAGAGAATGATAAATCTATATTTATAGCATTCCTAGATTTAGAGAAAGCTTTTGACAGTATTGACTGGTATACACACCCTGATATTTTGAAGGTAGCAGCGATAAAATACACGGAGTGATAGGTTATTTACAATTTGTACAGAAACCAGATTGCAGTTTTAAGAATATAGGAATATGAAAAGGAAGCAGTGAAGCCAGGACTGTTGTCGCGCCCGATGTTATACAGTACGTACTTTGAGCAAGCAGTGAAGGAAACCAAGGAGAAATTTGGAAAGGGGATTAAAGTGCGGAGAGAAGAAACGAAAGCTTTAAGGTTTGACAATGACATAATAATTTTGATGGAGACGGCAAAGGCTGTGGAAGAACAGTTGAATAGAATGGTTAGTGTCTTAAAGAGAATGAATATCAATAAAATTAAAGCAAGGATTTTGGAATATAGTCCAATTAAATAAGCTAATTTAGAGTGAATTAGATTAGGAAATGAGACACTAAAAGAAGCAGACAGGAATTGCTATTTGGGCACCAAATAGCTCTGTTATTTGTGTGGGTTGCTGAATGGTATCACACGGAAATCATTTAAAGAACATAAAAAAATAACACCATCAACTCGGCTGAAAACCGGAAGTCAGATACTTAAAATACGTGTTTTTAAGGGCTGATTCTAGCTGCTGTTCAGAGCGCAATTTAAGAAAGGCTTTTTTCTGTTTCATAACTGCTTATCTGAAATAGGATCGCTCAGTGAGCAAAACTGCCATCGGCCACGGCCAGCTATCATTATTAAACACGTGAGCTCACAACCAAAAATTCGCAAATAGCAGAAAAGTGGGCGAAAGAATGCTCTTTTTGTTGTGCTGTGTAGCAGATTTCCTTCTCTTCGTATTGGAGGGCAGCGTGGAGGGTAAAATCGTAGAGGGAGACCAAGAGATGAATACACTAGGCAGATTCAGAAGGATATAGTTCCCAGTAAGTACTTAGAGATGAAGAAGTTTACGCAGGATAGGGTAGCATGGAGAGCTGCATCAAGCCAGTCTCTGGACTGAAGACCACAACAACAACAACTTTTCACTGTACAGTGAACAGAGTAATACCAATTACATCTCTTTGTACATATTTCATTTTAATGACAGTTTCACTGGATCTGTGCTTAGGGAGCTGAACACTACCTATAGTTTTTGCCCTCAAAGCCAGTTCCTGAAATTTACTGAGATGGTTTTGTGTGAAAACCTAATTGGCTCTCATCAAGACCATGCGAGTCATATAAGGCAGTAACGATTCACAACACTCTCGAAGCGTACTCGTTCTAAAACAAGTGTTTTACAACAAATCTCTTTCGTGGGTAATATGCAGCTTGTTAGCATCCTGCAAACAAGTCTGTCATTTGCTTTTGCTGCTTCATATACTTCATAATCTCACACATTGTCGCTAGCGTTGTACAAAGTCATAGATTTCCAAGAATTGGCTAAAAGCTCTATATCCAGCAACATAAAAGTAGGCGAGAAGTATTTTATTGTGAGTGTAGAATGAAACGAACAGGAAAGCACAATGACTTTGAACGTGGAGTAATCACTGGATGTCTCCCGAATAACAAATCCATCAGGAACATTTTAAACCTCCTAAACCAAGTCGACTGCTGGTGTTGTGTTTGTAAAGTGTGAAGCCACTCTTTCGTAGTATAGCAATTGAAATATTTATTTTCATTTAATTTGAGTTATTTATATCAGTTATTATGTCAATTTTTATTTAGATTTTTCAAGGAAGCTAAAGGCTTCAGAATAACAAGTAGGTGTTACATTATTCAATGTTTTGTTTTTAGTAGTTCTGTTCTGTTACCTCTCTCTCAGCTGGAATTTCGGCTACATTTATGGTTCAAATGGCTCTGAGCACTATGGGACTTAACATCTGAGGTTATCAGTCCCCGAGAACTTTGAACTACTTAAACCTAACTAACCTAAAGACATCACACACATCCATGCCCGAGGCAGGATTCGAACCTGCGACCGTAGCGGTCGCGCGGTTCCAGACTGAAGCGCCTAGAACCGCTCGGCCACATCGGCCGGCGGTTACATTTATGATTACCGTTGAAAAGTGTTATGTGAACGTTTCGTTTCGTACGAGGTACGAATAAAACAAAAATCAAAAGTAATCTCTGGTTCAGCTTCGTTATTTATGGATTTAAACATGTGCAATTACTGAAGTATTGCGATTTTACATCTAAGGCTGACTGATTTAAAAAATACTAGCCTGCACTTACTATAATTTTGAAGTCAGTCGCAATCAACAGCAGTTAAACAATTTTCATGAAAAAATTAACTTACGATCGCAGCACAGAGCGATCGGCTGACTGTCATTTATTTGAAGAATTTTACCGACTACATTGCAGGAACTTCTCTGACTTTCAGCGTGTACTCTGACGTGAAAACTTAATTACGACGAATATAAGAAGTCAAGACATTTATTTTCAATTCTGGGTGCTTGAAATTAATTTTCATTAAAAACAAATAGTGTTTGTTCGCCGAATTAGACTGGGCTTGCTTAATAACAGGGCTAGTGAATAAACAATTTACGACGATGTCAAGCTAAAGTACGTCCGCTGTAACTGTTTGAAGAGATTTTAATGAAGTTTGTGACTCATCCTCCAAGCTTTATATGAAAATAAACTGAACACGACCCTGGCGACCGAAGACATCGTCGCCCACCAACTTAATAAACTACCATTTAGAACACACGAAAGACTACAAAAAGGAAGAGTCACAAGTAAATACTCGAGAAACTATCACAGCTCAGTCAAGATTAGATAGACCTCCTATACTAACGGCCAGAGACTGCCGAACATTGCGGAGGGAGGTTTCAAAACATCGCATGAGACCAGAGGAAGAAATCACGCGTAAGTTCCAAAGTGTTATCAGCAGTCTAGCTAGAATACTGACTGTGCATATGGAGTTACAAAGAAAGGGATACAACTGTCAAGCAGCTCCCTGTCAGCCATATATTTCTGTAGTCTATGATGAGCGCCGCTTGAGGTGGTGTAAAGAGCGACATTACTGGGCAGTTGATGTCTGGAAATGAGTAATTTGGAGTGATGAATCACGCTATAACGGGTGACATTACGATGGAAACGTTTATACTAGACAAACGCCCTTAGCACTTCACCTGCTGGTATATGTCCCGACTTTTGAAAATCTTGGGGTATACTGATCATGTTACACTTTAAAACTCATAATTACCCCCTAATAATTACAGTAAATGTAAATGCTACAAAAGTAGCTTAAAATTCATGATTATTCACCTAAACAGGAAGAGACTGGAGCCAGCTCCTCCTGATAGTTGTTTTGCTGATGAATTCGTTGATCAGAGGTTCCAGGTTCAATTCCCTTACGAGATCGGAATGGATGTTCAATAATCCTACATGATTTAACCGATGTTAGTTCATGGTGGCTCTGGAGTAAGTTTTCAGTTTTAGAAGTGCAGAAAACGAACGTTCTGCAGTACACGTGGATACACGTATCGTTAAAATAAGTCGCAATAATTTTACGTATTCTGGTATCATCTTCTTCAGATCTACACACTTGTCGTCCTCTGTCCTACTCAAATATTGCATTACATTTTCAAAGCTATCCAGTGTAACATTATGCTGTTTTACCACATCCAACAAATTATCCCTACGAAGAGTCAGTCTTATACAGTCGAAATCGTCATCGTAAAAAGAAGTATCGTAACTGCTATCTTCTTTGCCTAACAAAAATTGTTCTGTTTTGACAAGGTGTGACACTGTTTCGGGTGAAAATCTGCTTTTAAAGCTGCTTACTCTTTTACCAATTACCTCAAAAAATGAAACTCGCAACATTTCTTGAATGTCTAATTATGCTTCTCACCAGCTCCTAATTGTAATGACAATTTTCTGGGGCGTGAAACAGTGGGAGGACTTAATTGCAATGCATCACACTTTTCTTTAGCATGTTACCAAAATGAAGAAAATGTATCTGTATTCTGGCTCATTCTACTGAAAACAAAATAGCATCTACAGAATTACTAGCAAGGCGGAAATTCAATGAAACTTTTTGAAGTACTACTTTAAGTTTTTCTATTCTTTGCAATACAAAAATTGCCGTCTTGATGTGAAACAGAGTTGCACCAGCATCATTTCTTTAATCTTGCGTATCATTAAGAAACTGCAAAAGAACTGCACAACAGAGACACAACACCCACGCACTATTTCTCTGGACAGAAAAGTCTAATACCTTGATCTGCTTCAATGTCATGAGAACCTGAAAGCAATTGTTTAAGATTTCCGAATTCTTATAGCCTCTTGGGTGAAGCACGAATGAATGAAATCAAATCTATGAGAATTGATAGAATATCTGTTAATACTGGAATGTCATTAAATTAGCTTTGAACACCTAAATTTAGGGAATGAGCCAAGCAGTGAATGTAAATAGCCCTGCTTTCAATTTCTTTTATCAGTAACTGTAATCCTTGCAGACAAAAGCTAACGTTTGTTACGCCGTCATAGCATTGCCCACGATAATAGTTCGCAGCAACAGAATACCTTAATAATATATCCTTCATAGATTTAAAAAAGGTATCTGACTCAGTTAAAGGGAGCACATAAAAACCACAGGAGAACTCATGGACACCAACATTTTTGACAACAGTACGGAAACAGATAGACGTCTGTTGTCTATGTGATATACCGGATGTCTCGTTCAACATTAATGCACATAAGTCATATTCTATAATTTACTGAATCAAAATTCTCTGATGAGACATGCTTATCAATGTTATAATTTTATAAATTATGTCATGAGATATCCACCTGTAACTAATCTCATTAAGTCATAGTTTCAGTTGTGGCACATTCACGGATGGTAATTTCAGAATATTGACAAAATTAGAAGAATCATCATCGTGACAACTCTAAGGCCAATCCATGTCAAACCAAGAACACTACTGAAGTAAAAATTTTCCTTAAGCAAAAAGTGGCTGCCTGCATTTCTTTTGCTTTATAATACCTAACTGATGACAGAATATTTACTTCCTTCTCCATAGTATTATTTTTATTAGATGAACACGTATCCTAATTACTTTTTTCATGGGATTTGAATCGTTTTAGAGCAACGGACCAGTTCTTAAAGCCGTACTTAACGAATGCATTACAGTTTTTGGAGGCAATCTCTTGTTTTCACACAGAGACCTACACAAAAAAGAATAAACTCTGTGATCTTTTTCGTCATACTGAATCCATATATATGTTTTTACCCAATGTTTTTGAAAAGTCCTGCTCCAGCGGTTGCCACTTTCAGTAACGGTATTATTTGTCGTGGAATTACCGGAAATAGTAACAGGGATTTAATTGAAACTTCCTCGCAGATTAAAACCGTGTGAAGGACCGAGACTCAAATTCAGGACCTTTGCCTTTCGCGGGTAAGTCCTCTACCAACTGAGCTACACAAGCACGACTTACGATCAGCCCTCACAGCTTTTCTTCCGCCATTACCATGTCTCCTAACTTCCAAATTTCACAGAAGCTCACCTCCGAAACTTGCAAGACTAGCACTCCTAAAAGAAAGAATATTGCGAAGACATGACTTAGTCACAGCCTGGGGGATGTTTCCAGAATGAAATTTTCACTCTGCAGCGGAGTCTGCGTTGATACGAAACTTCCTGGCACACAGTTTTAATCTGACAGCAAATTTCATATCAGCGCACATTCCGCTGCAGAGTGAAAATTTCGTCCCAGGGACTTCATTATCACAAGCTGCCGAAGACGAATCACTTTTACTGCTACACTCTGTCGATTCGATACCACCATCATCATCACGATTATGAGGCGAATTCCTTTTGCATGTCACTATAACCCTACCCATTTTAACGATTTTGACACAAAAAAGGTGGAGGCATAACATAATTCCAAGCACAGGTGCCACAGGGCAAACACAACACAACCTAAGGTCTAACGGTCTACACATCTGAATTCTGGCGACTTGGTTGTTTGTTCAGTTGTTTATGTCTGGAAATTCAAAGTCATTTTAACTTACACTGTATCCAACATGATTTCACAAGAAGAAATCTCTCGTTGGCTGTAGCGTTTCGTGATTATTGCAGAGTTAGCAATTAAAGCACAAAGAACTTCGACAAGTTTTTATACGTACTGTCCATTTGCCGAATGTTTTAACTAGGAGGGATGAGGCAATCTTCGCAGAAGGTATGTCGCCTCATTGGTAACGTATGTGGTTGTGTTAAAATGTTATCTTAAAAGGGACCGCTAACTACATTCGTACTTCGTAGTATAAACGTTTTCATCGTACGGTACCCAACCAATTTCATTTCTAATTATTTAATACAGTAATAATAATAACTGAAGGTTACCGCCTTCAGTTTACATTATTGACTTAACAAGGAGCATTCTCTTAACATAGGACTTTTCAGAAAACGGGTCCTTCGCTCATATGTCAACGTGGATTTTAATTCCTACGATTTCAATTAGCCGTTTGTCTTAAGACAACCGTTTTATAGCGGTGTGTTATAAAGGCCAGCCGCCCATCAATGCGATGAGTGAGTCGATTTTGATTACTTTCAAGAAGCAAATCTTTGTGGTGCCTGTTTGATACAACGAAAACGTCTTTTTTTCCAGAATAGTAATGTAAAGAAAAGATAATACTATGATTTTCAGTGAGGTATGCTCGATGAGGTATCCGTGGTAGGCGACTATGCCTGCCAGTATGTGTAGTGACAACAATGAGGTACGGAGGATGTGTTTCTGGTAATCAGTATGTGGCTCCCACATTGCGTTTAAGAGAACGCTGAATGAGGAACGATATGAAGACATTCTACACCTTTGTGCACTGCGCTCTGTAGAGGAACAGTTCGGTGACGACGATTATACGAGGCGTGTTTTTTTAAGTAAGTACCGTTTTGAAATTTAAAAAAAGACGTGCTAAGATATCGCAATAATTTTTTTTTTTACATGAAAGCCTTTATCTTAATCTACTTTTCTACATAATTTCCGTCAATATTGAGGCACTTGTCATAACGTTGTATCAGTTTTTGAATACGCTTCTCATAGAAGTCTGTCGCCTGACTTGTTAACTACTTCATCACCACTGTTTTGACTTCGTCATCGTCATGAAGAAGTTGACCGCCCAGGTGTTTCTTCAAGTGCAGGAACATATGGTAGTCACTGGGCGCAAGATCGGGGCTGTACGGAGGATGATCTAGAGTTTCCCATCGAAAAGATGTGATGAGATCTTTGGTCTGATTCGACAAATGCGGACGGGCATTGACTTGCAGCAAAACGATACCCTTGCTCAACTTCCATGGACTGTTGCTTTGATTCTGATGTGACGTAGGCCACCCATGTTTCATCGCCCGTAACAATTTGGCTTAAGAAATCATCACCGTCGTTGTGGTACCGCTCGAGGAATGTCAGCGAACTGTCTAAACGTTTGGTTTTGTGCACATCCGTCAACATTTTCGGTACCCAACTTGCGCACAATTTTCGGTAATTCAAGTGCTCGGTCACGTGCCATACAAAACACTATGAGAAACATTAGGAAAGTAATCTCGCAAGGAGGAAATCATAAAGCGTCTGTAGATTAAGGTAAAAACAAAATTATTGATATATCTTATCACGTCTTTATTTAATTTAAAAACGGTACTTACTAAAAAAAACACGCTTGTATTATCATGACAGTACATTTTCAATGGTTTTTGGACAATAACATTCCTGAAATGCAACGGGCCGTCCAGAGTCCGACCTGAACCCAGTGGAACATCTTTGGGACGAGTTAGAGCGTCGTCGCACCAGACCCCACGTCCGACATCAATACACTATCTCGATATATATACTAAGATGGTATCTGTTCTGGAGCGCCTAGAACCGCACGGCCACTCGGGCCGGCCCCTGCTTACATGGCAGACGCTCTATCCATCTGAGCCACCGAGGACACAGAGGATAGCGCGACTGCAGGGATTTATCTCTGG
This sequence comes from Schistocerca serialis cubense, assembly GCF_023864345.2. Classification (NCBI taxonomy): domain Eukaryota; kingdom Metazoa; phylum Arthropoda; class Insecta; order Orthoptera; family Acrididae; genus Schistocerca; species Schistocerca serialis. The sequence goes on along the minus strand of NC_064646.1, from coordinate 183,807,956 downwards.
CACGCCTCCCGCGAAACCCACATTCTCAACGTATTGTCCCGCACTACATTCGTAGTGCCCCCGCCCATTATACTCATTACTCGCGGTGCGGTGCCGATTCCCGTAAGAGTTCGGGCACTGTTTGTGCATTCGCACAAAAGAAGAAGATGGTCAAGTGGCCGGTGAGTCTTAACTATACATATATATATATACTAAGATGGTATCTGTTCTTACGGGAATCGGCAAGGCGCTGCGAGTAATGAGTATAATGGGCAGGGGCACTACGAATGTAGTGCGGGACAATACGTTCGCGGGAGGCGTGCCAGAGATAAATCCCTGCAGTCCCACTATCCTCTGTGTCCTCGGTGGCTCAGATGGATAGAGCGTCTGCCATGTAAGCAGGAGTTCCCGAGTTCGAGTGCCGGTCGGGGCACACATTTTCATCTGTCCCCGTTGACGTATGTCAACGCCTGTAAGCAGCTAAGGGTGTCCATTTCATTGTAATTTCACACTATCTGGTTTCGGCTCTTGAGGAAGAATGGGCTCCCATTGCTCCACAGACACTGAGATACCTCCTTGAAAATGTCCCCGGGGAAAGTACAAGTCGTTATGACGCCGAAATGACCAGTAATGGATGTACGGATACTTTTGGGTCATGCGACATTTTTCGCTTTCCTTTTTTAGATCTGAATGCTCTGGCGCGTTTTAATATCGTAGCAAACCCCAAAACGTACCATCAATCGATCAAGCCGAGAGAACTTACCACATAGTGACTAACAGCTTTTCTACTACAATGCCGCCGATTTGCTGCTACCCTACGCGATTTTCCTCTGCCCAATGCAGAACACACCCAAAAGTGCCGAAGCGTGCCGTGACGTGGGGCTCCACGATTTCCGCAGCTGAGTCGGGCGCCTCTTCCCCGCGCCTCTGCGCGCCGTGCCGTACGCCCGCGGTTCCCGTGGCGCCTGCCCGGCGCCTGCGATGCCCGGTCCGTGGCCGGTCGGCGGGGCCGGCCGCTTCCTGCCATTAAAAATCTATTACTGCCGGCCCGCAGGACTGGTGCTGGTGGCGGCGGCGGCGGCGCTGGTGGTGGGTGGTGGGCGGTGGGCGTCTGCTTTTATTAGCGCTTTCCTGCTTGGCTGGCTGCGGCGCCAGCGCTCGGCCCCGCTTCCTCCCGCGGCCGCAGGCACGGTCGCACGAGCGCGCGCGCCTTCACGCCGTGGGGCCCACGCCAACGCCGTGCTCGTATCGCCTCACCGACCTCCACACACGCCTGTTTTTATCTGTGTAGATCAATGACGAGCAAATTCTACCTACCGTTTATTCGGCTCCACTGCTCACTTACACGTCCGTGGTCTAGGAATGGAGGATATCGACCGGCTGAAAAAGATACCGGTATTTTGATTCCGAATAACCGATATACACTTCTCACATCGTCATAATGTGGAGCAATCTGTACTGCTGTGGACACTGAATAAATGTTCAACTACCAACATCGCTAAAATCATTTAGTCGTATACACTGAAGAGTGAAAGGAACTGATACACCTCCCTAATATCGTGTACGGCCCCGCGAGCAGGCAGAAGTGCCGCAACACGACGTGACATGGACTCGACTGATGTCTGTAGTAGTTCAAAATGGTTCAAATGGCTCTGAGCACTATGGGACTTAACATCTAAGGTCATCAGTCCCCTAGAACTTAGAAATACTTAAACCTAACTAACCTAAGGACATCACATACATCCGTGCCCGAGGCAGGATTCGAACCTGCGACCGTAGCAGTCACGCGGTTCCGGACTGAAAGGCCTAGAACCGTTAGGCCACGGCGACCGGCTTTTTGAGCAGCGTTTTAAATCTTATGATTGGCAGAATACTGGTAACTTCTTATAGTGTTCAACACTTCATGCTTTTCGATAAAAGCAGTGAACGTTGGACGGACTAAGTTTTCCTTTAGTTACCTATGAGTATTTTGTTTGATATTTTGATTCAACGTGTCTTGAGCTGTATAATACAAAAGCCTGATGGACGATTAAAATTTTTCAGTTTTGGCCTACATTTATTACTGAAAATGATAGCAATCAAAACTGGAAAATCGTTTATTTCTGAAACCGTTTGTTTTAAGCTGTTTGAAAGTCAAGCTGGAGATGGAGAAAGACAGGTATAACTGAAAACCGATTGTTTCAGCGATAACCGCCATCCCTAGTGTCGATGTTAAATGGTGTTATCTGTTTACTGTACCTAACCATCAGCTTCTCTCCTGCATTTCTTCGTTACAAGTTGTCCTCTATAGCCTGATAGTTACATCCATGAACATCTGAATGAAAACAGATGTGCGGGTCGGAGACAAGCTGGCCCTTTAATGACGATCATGTTCCCGGACGGCAGTGGCACTTTCAGCAAGATAATGCGCCATGTCGCAAGGCCAGAAGTGTGATGGAGTAATTCGAGGAATACGGTAGCGAGTTCCAATTGATGTGCTACCCCTGTCACCCCAACTCGTAAGATATGAACCCGATCGGACACGTCTGGGATGTGATTGAGCATGGTGTCAGATGACTTGTGTCTACAAATGAGGTGCCAACGCCCTCCAGCGACCTACCAAGGCCTCACTGCTTACATGCCACGACGCGTCACCGCTGTTATCCGTACCAAAGATGGACATACCGGCTAGTAGGTAGGTGGTCACAATGTTCTGGCTGATCAGTATGTTCTTCTGTCTGAGTTATATAGAAGGGTGACAGCAATGGAGATAGCCAGAAACATTAACGACGTGTGTAGAGATAACGCCTTTAGACAGAGCACAGAAAGAAAACGATTTTCTCGTTTTAAGAAAGATCGTTTCGATATTAATGACTCTCTAGTTTAGGAAGACCTTCACAAATTGATGGAGATCATTTAGGTGCATTAATCAACAATTATTCACATCGAGAACTGGTGAATGTGATTAATTGTAATCATCTCACCATAGCGTGACATTTTCATGCGATGGGGGTGGATCAAAATCGGCTGCATGTGTCCCGTATGCTCTAAGTCAAAATCACAAAACTCCGTGGGTGGTCATATGTTTGCTTGCTCCATTGGCTCGTGAACAACAACGACACTCCATCTCCTGTATCGTTACTGGTAACGAGAAATGGCTTTTTTTCCCTAACGTAAGGAAAAGAAAGGAATGGTTGATCCCAAACAAACCAGTAACTCCCCATACCTGTGCGCAACCACAAAAGTTAATGTTATGCATCTGGCGGGACAGAGACAGTGTGCTGTACTATGACTAGCTTCCCCAAGGTGAAACCATTACTGCTGACATTTGTCGTCAACAAATGAGATCTTTGCAGACGCAATCCAAGAGCAATTACCAGGAAGACCATGTGAAGTGATGCTACTCCACGATAACTCCCGCCCGCATTCTGCTAGATTGACAAAAAACACTATGCAGGAGTTGGATAGCGAAGTCATCCCGCACCCACCTTTTTCACCTGATCTTGCTCCCTCAGCTTTTCACCTTTTCCGCTCTGTATCGAATAGCCTTGAAGGAGCTTCTCTTCCGGATGAAAATGCGCTCCGAAAATGACTCCACTAGTTCATCGCCTCCAAATCATATGATTTCTATAGCTGCGGAATTGAAAAGCTACTCCAGCGTTGACAACCTGTTGGAAATAGTGAAGGAGGCTATATTATTGATGACTAAAGTCTCTGTTATGCGTTGTGTCTATAATTGCATTACTACTCCCTAACGAGCCACAGGAGACCATTGTTCCCCGTGGGTCCCGCATACCAAAATATTCTGAAGGTATCCCTGAACAGGTTCTGGATTTCTGGTTCACATTGTATATATTTCGGAGGTCTCTTAGTTCTCTTTGTGATTAAATGGATGTTCAGTCTGACAGAGAGTTCAGTATTACGTAGGATTCACGTAGTATTTTCGAGTTGAATTGCGGAAGCTCCTATTGTTGCTGTCACTGTACACAGTATTTTCAATCCTAACAGGTATCCCGTTTTCGCTCATCCATGACTTTCCGAAATCATTCTAAGTAAGTGTCAAGGTGGACCCTAACAATAGTCTATTATATCTTCCTTCTCATTCCGTTTCATTACTAGAAGTTTGAAAATAATACCTTATGTATTCTCATCAATATTTTCATTACTCTCTTAATGTTATGAAATGTTCCATAACTGTGCAACGTATTACAGTGGCCCCAAACGTAAAGCAGTCATCAATCCCAAGGTCTATTTGAACACGACAGCCCTTTATTGGGCCCTTTACGTGTTTATCGATAACTTTGACCAGTTACCCACTTAGCCAACGTATTCAGAAGTAAAGATCGTTCGATAGGATCAAAACCGGTAACCATTTTGGAAATACAGTAACATTGTGACTTTTCAGGCGGCTTTCCCAATGTATCTGTTGCAAATGCACTTCTCGGGTTTGCCACCGGATCTTAACGTGTAAATCCCACAATGTATTACTGTAGCAACTGCTCGATACGTTGAGGTGTTGGTAGTTGCTGTTGTCACTGCAGCAACATGTGACTGATGTCGCGTCTGAAGCTGTCCAGCAGTTGCACTAATGAAATATTGTGCGATTTGCACAATACAATTCGGCGGTAATCCCGAGAAGTGTCTTTGCTACAATAACAGTGATTGTACGACCATTGATTGAGGGTTTTTCCCGAGAAAGACAATATCTCAATTTATGCAAGGTTATAGGAGGCACTGTAGTTCAAAGTGGACTCCGGAGCAACTAGACATTTTGACATTAAAAACATCGTAAAAGGTGAAAGAAGTGATAAGTGGCAGACAAAAATCCTATGACTGGTTGGGTATCGAACACCACACCTCTGAACCGCTGGTACGGCAACAAAACACTCTTACGAAACAAGAAATAAATGTAAGTATGAGTCAGCATATCTAAAGTAATTCTAACAGGCCTGCTTCCAATTCATTACTCAGTATTTTACGTACATTTAACGAAACTAAAGAATTAATATTCAAATAACACCAGTAATTTGATCCATGATCTTCATTCTGATCCCATAGACACTACTGTCACAGTTCGAAAACCTCTTTATTTGCAAATCTTTCAGCAGGCTTTTCTGACTTAGGATGACGGTTAAGAATGAATTCCATTGTGTTGACAACAGACAAGAATCGTGGGTACGAGATTCAACTTGAGGAATCGTTCTCCTAATCTGTGTCACTCGCAGCAGCCGAGCTTTAACAGTGACATGGCAACAGCTGATGAGCGTTACTGTCATGAAACTAACATTTGCCAATAATTAAGGTATTGGTTAGTACATAATAAGCAATCATTTACATTTATCAATCACAGTTTCTAATTAATTACGGTGTTTTTCAGTTGTGGGTGTCAAAAGAAGATAGAATATCCTCACGATACTTCTGAAGAAGTATCATAAAAAGTGGTCACGAGCCACGTGTTGATGTTACATCGGCTCGAGCTCCTACATACCTGTGTGTCAGTCAACTCAGTTACACCACAAGATAACGCAGTGCAGCTGAACTTTCAAAGAAGTGTGTACTGAACGCTATGCAGCAAACATTTTTCGCACAAATATTTTGTCACTGAGGGCTTTGGCATCGTAAGGAAACTGAAGCCACACGTTGTACCATCAACTACTCACATTTTACCCTCCGTATTTAGCACGTAAGGAAAAGAAGAGAAACTACCAATTCAGATAAAAACACAAGAAGTGCCATCTGCATCCTATATATAAAAGTAATTTGTACTTTATTTGTACTTCTATCGACATAACAGCACTGAAAACCATTGTGCATGAATTTGAGTCCCTTGAACTTACAGTTTCATTCTATCTGAAACAATGTTAGGCTGAAATTTGGTTCAGCTAGTGTATAAATCTATGAGAAAAACTTTGATTGAGTGTGCCACTCAGTAAGTGGTGTGATTATCACAGTCGTATTGAGATCACGGGGCAAAATATTACTCATGGAGTGAAAAGTGCATACTGGCCGTCTTGCAGCGCTGTAGTTTGTTTACAATTAGTATTGTGTAAGGATGGGGAAAATCGACCAGTTAAAACCGATACCAGTATTACAGCTCTGAATAACCACTATTTTTCGCTATTTGTTTAATCTCTTTTATAAAAGTTTTTTTCATTTTTTACTAATAACTGGCTAAAAATCAGCATTTGCAATAGAAGCAGAGCTAAAGTTTTTGTTTTTTAAATATTTTTTTAATGACAGTGTTTATTCGTTATACTTCCATTGCTTTGAAATACTACTAAAAGTGATAAGTGTTATTTTAATAACAACGACATCAGTTAAGAACTAACAACAAAGTCTTGACATTAGGATCGATACAGCATTGCAGAGACAACGACATACTTGTTGCCGCCCGCAGTGGCCTATTACACAAGATGCGTATACCTGCTATGTGCAAGATTCACCCCCACCTTGTCTACACAGCAGTTTCTTGCTGTCGTCCTACGACATAGGTTATGTTGCAGAATGGCACTGTGCACCAAGTATGGAAGTATTTTACAAAGTGTGGTAGCAATGAAGGACGATGCTTTAAAAAATTAAAAACACGGGGAGTCACAACAAACTTACTATAACCTACAAGGAGAAAACATTCACAATGTTCCCAAGAAGAGAAAGTAAATTCGATTGATATACCTGTAGTATTACCGACGTGCTATGAACTTGCGATAACTGAACCCTTAATTTTGCCATTGCTTCATAGCGAAACATTGATACCATCCAAAAATGACTATGCGGGAAAGTTATCAACATGTGTCCATTCCCTCTGGCCATCATCATGCCCGTCTCCTTCATCTTCGTCACCTTTAGTGGAGATTATGAGGCCGATGTCTACCACAGTCTCAACTCATATCGGTTGAGATTTCTTATTCCTTCACCTTCATTAAAATTATTCGTTCTTTTTTCAGAGTCTCCGTTTATTATTTGGAAATAACAGCAATAAAAAACAGAAAATTTGTTTCTTCAGAAACCGGTTAATTTTACAGTCATGGTAACTGGAGAGAAAAAGAACCGGTATAGCCGAAAACCGACTGTTTCTGCTACAACTACCATACGTAGCAGCTCACGATGATGCGACCGCTACTGCAGACATAAATCACAACATTGAAACGGTGTGTATGACACAGCCGCTTGTAAGTAGTCAGTGCAGTATGACAGTTAGTCTTGGAGACGTGACGGAATGGCGAAGAGGAGCTATTGCGACTAGACGAGCCCATGGTCACATTCTGAATGGTGTATCAAAGCGGACGACCGTCATGACAACAGGATTCAAAGCCGACAGGAACTGCTCCTGTCAGTCAGTGTCTGTCCCACTGAGAAGGGAGCTACATGCACTGGACATTCGTGTCGGTTCCTCGTAAAAAGCTATTGTTGACAGCAAAACATAAAGTTGTGCGTCTCTAATGGGCCAAACAACACATAAAGTAGACAGTAGCTGACTGGAGACGTGTAATGCAGTCCAGCGAGTTGCGGTTCTGTCTCTTTTAAATTGATGCACCGAAAGTCGAATGAGACGTTTAACCCGTGTGAAGGATGTAGTTTAAGTCGGGGGTTGTTCCATGATGATGTGTGGGTGCTTTTCGTAACGTGAGTTGGGCCCAGTCATCCAAATTATCGTCTAATATGTAAGATTTCTAGCTTATTCCTGGTATCCAATGAAAGTGATATGAGCTCTATTTTCATTCGATGTGTCATACTTCATATCTATACAATTAATATTTTTCACACAGAAGTCGTCAATAGTCGATACGTTACCGCCACGAAGTTTTGAAGTACAAGCAGTGTAATCTTTGGCCGGCCGGTGTGGCCGTGCGGTTCTAGGCGCTTCAGTCTGGAACCGCGTGACCGCTACGGTCGCAGGTTCGAATCCTGCCTCGGGCATGGATGTGTGTGATGTCCTTAGGTTAGTTAAGTTTAAGTAGTTGTAAGTTCTAGGGGACTGATGACCACAGATGTTAAGTCCCATAGTGCTCAGAGCCATTTGAACCATTTTGTAATCGTTGGCTGTCAACAGCATTGTCGGTTCCAGTAACGTTATGTGAGAAGTAATGTGAGAGAGTGGGCTGCTGGCCGTGCTAACAAGCCGTCTGAAAATTTCTAGCACAGCACAGAGATGCAAACGCAGAGGATTCTGTATTTTCAAAATATGATTTTGTAAAGAGTAATTTGAAAAGTGTGAAAATACTCAGATAATGTCGCTGCGTTGCTTGCTGGAGTGTAATTTATGGTGTATTTGAAAAGGCAAGGTTTAAGTATTTTTCTTTATTGGTTCAGTTACTTTGATTGTTCAGATGTGCTTAATAAAGTTATCTGCTCGCATAAACCGTGCTAGCACTCGTTTACCATTCTATTAACTTATTTCGTAACGGAGTCATAGTTTTATAAAAAGAATGATTTTGCTGTAAAGATAATTGCCATTGTTAAGAAATCAGAGTTTCAATATAGTTTTTGAATCCTATTCTCTTCTGCACCATTTAGCAAATGCAATATTCTCCACTGTCTCCTCTCGAAAAGAATGTTCGATAATTGTTTGTCGACACATTACGCTTCGCGGAACACAGTGGCTAAAATTAAAGCTTCATGTGTGTAGCATAGCTGCACGTCTTTGCATTGCACTAGCACAAGGCTTTCTTTTGTTTAACTGGTTTGCAGTAGCACTGCACTTTGGTGTTCATCACTCACGAGCCATACAAAGTTTCCAGTCCTACAGGTAAACCACGAAAATTTACTGGGGCCGATTTAAAATCAGTTAAGAAATAATAGTCATTCGAAGTTAAGTTTTGCATTTTAAAATTAATGTCAGTTTCAGTTTAGGTACAGATCACTTCACATTTCATTTACTTTTTCAAACAGACTCAATCTTACAGCACAGTGTTCTATTTACATGTGTATTATCTAATGCTTGGAATTTCATTTCATCAATTTGTGTATGTAAAACCATAGGGCATTTTTACAGAAACATTTATCTTATTTGCAATTCCTATGTACGAAGAAGGAGATAAGAAAGACCTATTCAACTACAGAGGGATAAACCCACTGAGTTCAGTTCTTAAACTTATAATAAAAATAACAGAAGAAAAATAAAAAGCGTTACAACCCTTGCAGAGAAGCAGTATGGTTTTGGATCTGGTAGGTCATGCACAGGTTGTAGCGATTATCTTGGTTTTATTGATTTACAGAAGGGTTTAGATAGTATTCAGGTAAAAGATGTTTTAAACCTGCTCTGCACTTGAAGGATTCCTTCCAACTTAATAAAAACAGCCGGCCGGGGTGGCCGAGCGGTTCTAGGCACAACAATCTGGAACCGCACGACCGCTACGGTTGCAGGTTTGAATCCTGCCTCGGGCACGGATGTGTGTGATGTCCTTAGGTTGGTTAGGTTTAAGTAGTTCTAAGTTCTAGGGGACTGATGACCTCAGAAGTTAAGTCCCATAGTGCTCAGAGCCACTTGAACCATTTAATAAAAACAATTCTTCAATTGTTTTTATTAAGTTGGAAGGAGTCCCTCTATTGCAGGCCAGGTTATTCCAACAACTAGACCCAGGCAAAAGTTGTTTCCTGGTTATTTAGTTGCTTAAGATTTAAAAGCGGTGCTTTTTAGTGCAGTCATGGCTGGTTGGTTGATTCGGGGGAGGGGACCAAACAGCGAGCACATTGAACCCAACGGATTAGGGAAGGATGAGGAAGGAAGTCGCCCGTGCCCTTTCAAAGGAACCATCTCGGCATTTGCCTGAAACGATTCATGGAAATCTCGGAAAACCTAAACCAGGATGGCTGGACGCGGGTTTGAACCGTCGTCCTTCCGAAAGCGAGTCCAGTGTGCTAACCACTGCACTTCCTCAGTAGATAATACAGTAATGGACGAGGTGATAGAGACAGTATTGGCTGGTAGTTGCTATAGAATGGGGGACCAATAAATAAATAAAAATCATTTGTTATGCTGACGATGCCGTTCTGCTGGCAAAAGGTAAAAATAACCTGCAGAAACTTTTGCATGTATTTAACGTGGCAGCCAAAAATCTATACATGATATCTACTCAAAAACCAAATGTATGGCCGCATCTGTGGAAATTATTCAACAGGAAATGACATTTTAATATCTTGATATTGAACTGTCCAGCAGTGGTAATGTCGAAAAAGAAGTTAGAGAACAGGTAGTAGAAGCAAACAAAGTGGTAGGGTGTTTAAATATGCCGTCTGAAAAAAAAAGAATAAAACACCAAACAGGAAAACATACAAAGACAAGAATAGTTGATCGACTGGCACGGTAATTAATCCGATCTTAATCCCGTAATGGCATACACAGCTGAGACAAGGCCGGAAACATCAAAAACAAAAAGACTCTTGGAAACTATGGAGCTGATAATTCTGCTGAGGAATACAAGGAAGATGCTGAGAGACAAAATTGGAAATTTGTGGTAAGATCTTATGGCACGGAACTGCTGAGGACATCGGTGCCTAAGCTTACACACTGTTTTAGTCTAACTTAAACTAACTTACGCAAGGACAACACACCACACACCCATGCCAGACGGAGGACTTGGAGCTCTATCGGAGGGAGCCGCGCCGTCACAAGACGCCCTAGACAGCGCGGCTACCCCGCCCTGCACTGAGAGACATAGAGGGAAGGAAAGCATTAGAAAATGATGTAAAGCGGACTCCATTAATGAGTGGGCACATAAGAGAAAACATGAATGGAGCGAACACATTGGAAGGATGGACGGAAGACTGTGAAAGTCGAAAGAAATGAATCATCAGCTGACATAAGAAATATTAGAAATCTAGGAAAAAAATGAAGTTATAACATAAGGGTAGTGTGACGGGTATTCAAGGGAACAGGATTTACCTAGGAAGAAAGAAAGAAGAAGAGGAAGAAGGAGATTTTTTCAAGAACTGCGTTACGCAATACACAGCTGTATGGTATATTTTATTACAGACAATCGTTTCCGGTGTAGGATAGTCTGTAATAAAATATACCGTTACAGCTGCTCATTGCGTAATGCGGTTCTTAACATTCATCAAAGCTGTACATCACCACCTTCGTAAAAGATTCTTGCCAAACGCGTTTTGTAATTTTATATTGAATTTTTGTTCTACTAGCTTTGACTATTGGAACTGTATGCCACGAACTGTGACATCACGCTCTGTAGCACTGTTCACTGGACTTAACAATACAGAATTTCATAGGACAGCTTGTTAGTACACAATTTTACGTTTTCTCACATTTTCTTAAAAGTTAATTCAAATACAGTTATACAGTTGCAGACAGTTCTGGCGACTCTCCTTATCAGAAATCGTTTACGTAATTACACCACTTGCATTGTTATGAATTACAAGACATACACACACGAAGTTATAAAGAGTAGGAAACCAGTACAGTTCAAGTTTTGGTTCACAACATCAAACCTAAACCTTTTTTTTTTTAAGTAAAAAAAAATGGTTCAAATGGCTCTGAGCGCTATGGGACTTAACATCTATGGCATCAGTCCCCTAGAACTTAGAACTACTTAAACCTAACTAACCTAAGGACTTCACACAACACCCAGTCATCACGAGGCAGAGAAAATCCCTGACCCAGCCGGGAGTCGAACCCGGGAACCGGGGCGTGGGAAGCGAGAACGCTACCGCACGACCACGAGCTGCGGACATTTTAAGTATAAACGCTACATCTTGTACCAGGATGTTTTTTCAACTTTCTCAGTGAGTTTTCTCCTACATCTTTATGAAGAGTATGCTGATAACTACGCCTTCTTACGAGATGACAACAGCCGTGTTTAAGGCCTTCACGCATTCGTCTTGACGAACACTCAGCCACCTTCAAGTTCCTCGACTGGCCCGGTAATTAATCTTAATCCCGTAGAAAATGTCTGACTATTTTAACTGCGGGTAAAATTCAGCAACCAACGTCCCTGCAGTTTGGTAGGTCAGCGGGATCTAACCACCAATTAGTGGCTCTACCTGGACCCAGAGTCAATGAAATGTTAAAATCATTGCTATATATATAAGAACAACAGTAACTGTTAGCTCCATTTCACACACCAAGTAATAACAAAACCCTGGCTTTATTCCACGCCTCACGTGACGAGACTGCAAAGATGGGGGTGTGTGCGAGGTATACTATGTCTCTATAAAGCGAAACATGTACGAATACGTAAAAAAGCCACAAAAATACATTAAAATGAAGCTGATATCTTTCTTTACTGCGCAACATTTACTGACATGAAATTCACTTACATCAGCGCCACTTATGTGGGTCTGCCTTGTTTTCACAAGACAAAACTTGCCTGGTAAGGCGGTGAATTCTACAGATGAGGAATTGTTGAACCTAAGGAACGGTAAATGGGTCCTATTAAACTGAGCAATATTAAAAGATGATATATTTAAACAAAATGGTTCAAATGGCTCTGAGCACTATGGGACTCAACTGCTGAGGTCATTAGTCCCCTAGAACTTAGAACTAGGTAAACCTAACTAACCTAAGGACATCACAAACATCCATGCCCGAGGCAGGATTCGAACCTGCGACCGTAGCGGTCTTGCGGTTCCAGACTGCAGCGCCTTTAACCGCACGGCCACTTCGGCCGGCGTTTTAAACAAATTCAATGGAATTTTGGTGACGTAAAGGAAAGCAATTTCACTGCAAATCTTTTCTCGAAATTTTTGCGCCGTAAATGTTCCTTGCCAGTTAATGTTTCCATTTTCTGGTCTTCTGTTATTACTCTCTTGTTTACCTACTCTTTTACGAGGATTGCGCCTCCTTTTTCTCCGAGTTGGTGAAATACAACAGTTTTTATAAATCCATGCTCGCTTAGGCAAGAGATGTATTTGGGGACAAACAGCAGCAGTGAAGAGTTTTCGATCACCCATGAAAAGAGCTATATAGTTTATTTTAATGTAGAAATATGTCTTTCAATCTGAATAGACCATCACTATGTACAATACAATATGGTTTAGGTTTTAGCCTCTTCAGAGTATCTATCCGTTGCTCTCAGAACAGTTACACAAACGCGTGGAATTTTGGAAAGATTTTGTTGGATGTTTGAAGATATTGCAGTTCAACATATCTGTAAACCATTTCGTGGATCTTTAATATCAGACGCCTCAGTTTTCTGGCCTCGCTGTCGCGTTCATTTCATACGAGTTCAATGGGATTTATCTCAGGTTACTGACGTGGCCAAATCATATTCTTCAGTATCCACATATCTCTTTTTATCGGCATAACGTCTGCACAATTTAGAAGCACGTTTGGGATCATTGTGCTGCTATAGAACAAACCCACGGCTGATAAAGTCTTTTGCCGGGTGGTACTGCATCTTCCTTCTTTAATATTCCGTAAATTCGCACTATATCACAGACTTCATCATCCGTAAAACATCCCTACACCATGATCGACCCTCCACCATCCTACGACGTTGACGTCATACACTGTGTCTTCTTGAGTGCTCCACGAAGTAGATGAACAAACATCTGGCCATGGCTTCCAAATACTTCAGATTTGGATTCGTTCGTGAATAAAACCTCGGACCATTGATATACGCTCCAGTTTCTATGTTGCTGTGCCTCTTACAATAATTTCAGCTTAGTTTGTTTGTGTAATAAAAGTGATGCTGACCGATGTAGATTGGATATAAAATATCGACCGGCTATAGCATGGAAATCTCTTTTGAAACAGAAGAATTTGGCAATATCTAGTATAAATTTAAGTGTTGGGCCTTTACCGAAGATGCAATGATGTGCGAAACGTAAGAGTCAAAGGCAATTTCGCATGATGTCTCACTACCAAGTAACGTAGCTCCGTGGCAATCACACATCCTACTGGAGCCACGACCCGCCTTTCGTAATGTCCAGCGAACCATCATAAATCGCCCTGACTTCAGTGTAATAATCGTCTTGGAATAAAAGTGTCATTTGTGTCCTTCTCTTTTCATATTTCTTTCGGCAAGGTCTGTACTATACTGTAACAGTTCTTTCTCTGTACGGTCCAAGTTTCGTAGAGCTATGTTATTTGGCAGTGACACGTCGTGCTAAACTTACTTTCGACCCTAAGTTTTGCTCACCATTGTGTTTGTCTGGAAGCTAGCTTTGCGTGAAATTGGAACGAGAACGATCATATCAAACGAGAGTACGGTGGTACAGAAAAATGCTGATAAATAATTATTAATTTGCGTTTTGTTTCGATCTTCAGACCATCTTCAGGAATTTTAAAGTCATTTAGAATCGTCCACGCTTCAACATTAATGCTATGGTGCCAAGTAAAGTTTCACTATTGTCGGCCGTAACGCAGAAGGGGTTTTATTTTATTATATTCTACAGTGTTAACTCTGTAACGCAGGCTGTTGTACATAACTGTAGTACCCTGAGGTGATCGTAATTTCTAAACTCTTTTAGATAAAGAATTATATATCAGCCGCTCATGGCGGTTAAAATATACTTGCGAGCTATGGGATACCACCTGCACAAAATTTGTTGGAGGAGTTATGATAGCGAAAGAAAAACTGGGTTGAGGTGAGCGAAAAATAGACGTATTACAGTAAATTAAAAAATTTCTCCGAATCACTCTTGCAAATGAATCGTTAAACTGAAAACACTCAGGTCCTTTTTTTCGTCATATTCTATAGCACCAGTTATTCTCACGACCGTCAAATTTCAGAAGCATTTTCGCTAACTCCGTCATCCTTTTGAATAATCGATACCATGACAAGCATAGCGAAACAGAACATTCGACTTTCGCAGTGAGTACTTATCCTGTGTTTGGATTATTTCCGTTACAATCGCCCTCGCGAGCGCGCTATTTGCGGATACACCAGCCGAAACACTCGTTGCTGTTGAAAATCTGGTGATCAAGTCGGTCGTGCCCTGCAGGCAGAATGTAGACGAATACTGCTGTAAGCTTGTCCGCTCTTACGGTCGAGGCCCATCGAAGCCTGCAAGCCGCTGTGTCGTGCCACTGATTGCGGGCCGCGCACAATGCGTTCATTAAGCACACCAGCGTGGGGCGCCCAGCAGTAACACAACAGGCAGGCACTGCTGCTGGTGTCCTCTACGCGTCTCTCCGCCTCTTCATTAGCGCTACACGATTCCGAAAACTGCTCCACTCAACTATACACTCCATTTTCCGCGTCTCGCATTCCTGTTAGGGGGAACTTGTAGGGCGATCCTAAAAAAATATACACTGACGAAAAAAATGGCAATACCAGGAATAGGCATGTTTCCACACTTCAAAGAGGATTTCTATTCCAATTTCACGACAGTTGCATCCACTATGAGGATGCCAGTCAGTTTTGCTACAAAAACACACTGTAACGGTCGTGAAAGTTAGTTACCTTTGAGAATGGACGTGATGAGTTGATGTTGGTCAAGAATACCTTTCAGGCGACAAAGACGCTATTGCCGGCCGATGTGGCCCAGCGGTTCTAGGCGCTTCAGTCTGGAACCGCGCGACCGCTACGGTCGCAGGTTCGAATCCTGCCTCGGGCATGGATGTGTGTGATGTCCTTAGGTTAGTTAGGTTTAAGTGGTTCTAAGTTCTAGAGGACTGATAACCTCAGATGTTAAGTCCCTTAGTGCTCAGAGCCATTTGAACCAAAGACGCTGTTGTTAACATCTCATTCAATTTGAACGAGATCGTGTAAGAGGGCTGCGAGAATCTGGATATTTCTCCGACATTGCACAAAGGCAGGAATGTAGCCACTGTACATGACTTTTGGCACCTGTGGTCACGGGAATGTACGGTCATAGAAGACCGAGCTTCGGACGGCCATGTGGCTCTATCGAGAGGGAAGACCATCGTGTTCGGCGTATAGCTCTGTCGCATCGTGCTACATCTGCGGCAGCAAGCTGGCCAGCATTTGTCACCGCAGTGAACTGTTACAAATCGGTTAATTCAAGCACAGATCAGAGACAGACGCCCTGTAGCTTGCATGCCACTGACCCCAAAGAACCGCCATTTGCGGCTTCAGTGGCGTCAAGCAGAGTTCATTTCAGGGCAGGGTCGAGGTCTGTTGTGTTTTCTGATGCCTCTGTGCCAGTGATGGCCGTGTATTGGTTACAAATAGGCCATTTGAGGGCCTGGAACCAATCTGTCTGCGTGAAAGGCACTCTGTACCCACACCTGCAGTTATGGTCTGGGTGGGATTTCGTATGAAGAAAGAAGGCTCCTTTATTGTACGATTATATGATAGCAGAACAAACACTGGTAGCAGTTACTTCTGTAAAATGTCTGGGAGTATGCGTACGGAACGATTTGAAGTGGAATGTTTCAATATGGTTCAAATGGCTCTGAGCACTATGGGACTTAACTTCTGAGGTCATCAGTCCCCTAGAACTTAAACCTAACTAACCTAAGGACACCACGCACACCCATGCCCGAGGCAGGATTCGAACCTGCGACCGTAGCGGTCGCACGGTTCCAGAATGTAGCGCCTAGAACCGCTCGGCCACTCCGAAGTGGAATGATCATATAAAATTAATTATTGGTAAGGCGGGTGCCAGGTTGAGGTTCATTGGGAGAGTCCTTAGAAAATGTAGTCCATCAACAATGGAGGTGGCTTACAAAACACTCGTTCGACCTATACTTGAGTATTGCTCATCAGTGTGGGATTCGTACCAGGTCAGGTTGAAAGAGGAGTCAGAGAAGATCCAAGAGCGACGCGTTTCGTCACAGGGTTATTTGGTAAGCGTGATAGCGTTACGGAGATGTTTAGCAAACTCAGGTGGCAGACTCTACAAGAGAGGCGCTTTGCATCGCGTTGTAGCTTGCTGTCCAGGTTTCGAGAGGGTGCGTTTCTGGATGAGGTATCGAATATATGGCTTCCCCCTCCCGAAGAGATCACGAATGTAAAATTAGAGAGATTCGAGGGCGCACGGAGGCTTTGCGGCAGTCGTTCTTCCCGCGAACCATACGCGACTGGAACAGGAAAGGGAGGTAATGACAGTGGCACATAAAGTGCCCTCCGCCACACACCGTTGGATGGCTTGCAGATTAGAAATGTAGATGTAGATGTAGCTGGAGCGCTATCGTGGTTATTCCATGCACCCTGACTGCAAATTTGCACGTCGATCTGCCGATTCGACCTGTTGTGAACAGCTTCCATGGGGTATTTTTCAACTAGATAATACACACCCGCATACTGTTATTGTAGCCCTACATGCTCTACAGAGTGTCGACGTGTTGCCCTGGCCTGCTCGATCACCAGGTCTGTCTCCAATAGAGCACATATGGGACATCGCGACATCAACAACAAGCGCTAATCGTCCCTATATTGACCGACGAAGTGCAACAGACATGGAACTCCGTCCTGCAAACTGACATGCGGCACCTGTACAACACAATGAATGCAAATTGTATGCTTACATTCCACATTCTGGCAGTTACATCAGTTACTAATGTACCAGTGTTTCACATTTTGCAGTGGCGTATTTCGCGCTTGCAGTAACCACTGATGTTGCAATGTTAATCAAATATGCTACCTAGGTAAATGTATACCCGAAATTTCGTTACCCTATATTAATTATTTTTTGGTGCTGTGGTTTTCTCCGTTAGTGTATATAGTACCATTGTTAATTTAATCTACTCCAGTAATTTGCAAAGGCGAAAAATGTTGAAGACACACCGTGGTTCTGGATCCAGGTTGAACTGTATGTATTCCAGAATGAGATTTTCACTCTGCAGCGGAGTGTGCGCTGATTTGCGCTGATGTATTCCAATCACTTGGTAGGTAACTAGCTTCAAATTCCAGAGGAAGGCCACGGCTGCCACCCCTATTGAAGCGCACATAACATAGCGCACTGGTTGTCAAAACAGTCTTTTGGGTTGATGATAGTTTTATTTCTTAACAGTATCACAAAATGACAGAAATTAGTGTCGTCACTGGTAGAAAATAAAAAGATTTTTGAAAAAAGATCGAGGAGTAGAGACTTTTTAGTGGATTTTAAATGTGTTGGGTGCCTTTCTAACATATTTCGTAGAACTCTCTCGCATTCTACGTACATAGGTATGCAGAGTGTTTGAAAACGTTCGTCTCATATTTGTACAGCCTGTACTCGTGGTCAAAACTAGAGTAACAGTTTCTGTAATTGTACCTTCGGAAACCAATATATGTCAAGATGTGGACAGTTTAACTTGTGACGAATAAAGAGTAGTATCTGAAGATGAAGGTAGGCTCACAGGAGATAGCTTAGTACTTCAGCCTAACAGACTGAGAGAAAGGACACTGTGTCCTATATCTCAAGAGTTATCATAGCTGATCATAGGAACTTTTCTTTTACTTTTCATGAACAGAACCTCCTGTAGGAATATGTCTCACTTTTTGAAACACCGCCGGCCGAAGTGGCGGTGCGGTTAAAGGCGCTGCAGTCTGGAACCGCAAGACCGCTACGGTCGCAGGTTCGAATCCTGCCTCGGGCACGTATGTTTGTGATGTCCTTAGGTTAGTTAGGTTTAACTAGTTCTAAGTTCTAGGGGACTAATGACCTCAGCAGTTGAGTCCCATAGTGCTCAGAGCCATTTGAACCATTTTTTTTGAAACACCCTTTATATGTTGTCCCCTCTTCCAGTCCGAAGACTGGTTTTATACAGCTCTCCACGCTATTCTTTGCCGTGAAAGCCTCTTCATTTGCAAATAACTACTGCAAACCATTTCCGTTTGAACCTGCTTGTTGTACTCGTGCCTCGGTTTCCTATCTAATTTTTATTAGTTCTAAATCGAGGATTCCTTGATGTCTCAGAATATGTCCCATCAAGTGATCATCTTTTTTTTTAGTCAAGTTATGTCACAAATCACTTTTCTTGTGGGTGGCTGTCTAAATTTTACATTCTCTTTACTTCGACCATCATCAGACATTTTACTGCCCAAATGGCAACTCATATTTTTAGCGTCTCCTTTCATAATTTAATTCCCTTAGCGTCGCCTGATTTAATTAGACCACATCCCAATATCCTTTTCTGCTTTTGTTAATGTTTATCTTCTGTCCTCTTTGAAGACACTGTCCATTCGGTTCAACTGCACTTCCAAGACCTTTTGATAGAATTACAACATCGTCGGCAAACTTCGAAGTTTTCATTTCTTCTCCATGATCTTACCTTCTCGAAAATTTTCTTTGGCTACCTTTACTCCCTGAATAATGTAGAGATAGAATAACATTGGGGATAGGCTACAGCCTCTCTCACTCCCTTCTCAACTACAGCTTCCCTTTCAAGTTCTTCGACTCTTATAACAACCGTCTGGTTTCTGTTCAAGTTGTAGTATATACCCCTTCGCTCCCTGTGTTTTCTCCCTACTACCTTCAGAATTTCAAAGAGTGGGCTACAGTCAACGTTGTCAAAAGTTTTCTTTAAATCTACTAAAGCCATAAATGTGGGTTTGACTGTCTTTAACCTAACTTCTAAGATAAGTCGTTGAGTCAGTATTGCCACGCGTGCTACATTTTTTCGAAATCCAAACTGATCTTCCCAGAGATCGGCTTCTACGAGTTATTCCTTTATTCTGCACCTACTTCGTGTTAGTGTTTTGCAACCGTCAGTTACGAAAATATAACTGAAAGCTTTCAGAATGACTATTCAGGGTGGTCACAAACAGTCTGAAAAGCTTGTAACGGTCGTCAGGTTGTGCTGAGAAATAGTTGTTAAGATAGAAACTTGATACGTTGCGTTGTTTCCGACTTAATTAGCATTGAAGTTAACCAATCTATCCGTTGTGCGCGCAAATTCAAGCAACCCGCCAGATACAATTAGTGTCAGTTGTTCCCATAGCGTAGGTGATAGCGCAGGAGACTGCTCAGCGTTTGGCTCGTGTTCGGCTCTTACTACCGTCCCATGTCTTACTTTTGTATCACCCTCTAGTTCTGTTTTAGGAAACGAAACGAAGAACACGTTCAGCGAAGCCGTCTCTTGTAGAACGCTTGAATTTGCGCTCACAAAGGCCAGATTGGATTTCTTAAGTGCTTCTAGCAATTATTTCTCAGCGCAACTTACTCTACAACACCCACTAAAGCTTTCCAGACTGTTTCTGACATGTAGTATCCATGTCGTAGCAGCTTGTAGGCATGTCAGCTGGCGAACACGCTTCCATACCTGAGCAACCAATATCAGCCCACTTATCACACTATCAACGATTGGTGTTTCCCGCCAGGGCTTGGCTGCTCGCAACGCGCATGTGCAGAGGGCATTTTCCTCTTACCGTACCCCTCGCTTCTCTCGGCATCTGGCGTTGTTGCTATAGTATACAAGGTGCTTTCCAAAAGAATATACACTGAAGAGCTAAGGAAACTGGTACACCTCCCTAATATCGTGCAAGGCCCCCGCAAGCACACAGAAGTTCCGCAACACGACGTGCCATGGACTCGACTAATGTCCTAAGTAGTGCAGGAGGGAAATGAAACCATGAGTCCTGCAGGGCTGTCAATAAATCTGTAAGAGTACAAAAGGGTTGAGATCTCTTCTGAACAGCACGTTGCAAGGCATCGCAGATATGCTCAATAATGTTCATGTCTGGAGAGTTTTATGGCCAGCGGAAGTGTTTAAACTCACAAGAGTGTTCCTGGAGCCATTCTGTATCAATTTTGTACGTGTGGAGTGTCGCATTGTCCTGCTGGAATTGCCCAAATCGGTTGGAATGCTCAATAACATGAATGAATGCAGGTGATCAGACAGGATGCTTACGTACCTGTCACCCGTCAAAGTCGTATCTAGACGTATCAGTGGTCCCATAGCGCTCCAACTGCACATGACTCACACCATTAAACAGCCTCCACCAGTTCGAACAGTACCCTGCTTACATGCAGGGTCCATGAATTCATGAGGTGGTCTCCATACCCGTACACGTCCATCCGCTCGATACAATTTGAAACGAAACTCGTCCAACCAGGCAACATGTTTCCAGTCATCAACAGTCCAATGTCGGTGGTGACGGGCCCAGGCGAGACGTAAAGCTTTGCGTCTTGCAGTCGTCAAGGGTACACGAGTGGGCCTTCGGGTCCAGAAGTCCATATCGATGATGTTTCGTTAAATTGTTCGCACGCTGACACTTGTTGATCTCCCAGCACTGAAATCTGCAACAATTTGCGGAAGGGTTGCACTTCTGTTCAGCTGAACGATTCTCTTCAGTCGTCGTCAGTTCCTTTCTCGCAAGATGCTTCTCCGGCCGTAGCGATGTCGGAGATTTGATATTTTACCGGATTCCTGATATTCACTGCATACTCGTGAAATGGTCGCACAGAAAAGGCTCCACTTCATCGCCACTTTTGAACATGCCATCTCCCATCGCTCGAGCGCCGACTATAACGTCACGTTCAAACTCACTTAAATCTTAATAAGCTGCCATTGTAGCAGCAGTAGCCGATCTAACATCTGCACGAGACACTTGTTGTCTTACATAGGCGTTGCCGACCGCAGCGCCGTATTCTGCCTGTTTGCGTATCTCTGTATTTGAATACGCATACGTATACCAGTTTCTTTGGCACTTCAGTGTTTATTCTGCCTGTTTGCATATCTCTGTATTTGAATACGCATACGTATACCAGTTTCTTTGGCACTTCAGTGTATATTCTGCCTGTTTGCATATCTCTGTATTTGAATACGCATACGTATACCAGTTTCTTTGGCACTTCAGTGTATATTCTTACTGAATGTAGTACTGGTCCCAATTAGTAAGTCTTCTAAATGTATGTCCGGAAATGAATACTTGTTATGATATGCGCCAGTTAAGTTGTCTCGACAACAGTGCGTTTCCCTGTCGACGTCCGTTGCTCACTCCTCATGGGCTGACGTTGTACTTAGTCCTCTGACTGTGACGCTACTTCAGAGATGGCACAACTACCTTGAAATCAATCATCTGTCCTTATCCTCTAACACAAGAAGAACGAGACAAGACTGTTACATATCAAAAAATCGGAAACACAGGGGATGACACTTAGAAGTGTACCTCTCAGTTCCTTTGACGAAAAAGACGTATCGATATACCACTTTGATCATGAGAGAACAGGCAGTAACAAAAGAAAACCACCGACCTACGCCGATCAAACAGAGAATGTAGCGAGACACTGCACGGCATTAAATATGAAATACAGGAATATTCTATGGAACTCTTTCAGAATAAAATTTCTGGAAAAAAGGCGGCTATCTGTCTCCTGCCCAACATGCCATGAATCCTTACGGACATGAACAGACATCAACTCAACGAACGTTTCACTGATGACGAACTTCACGACAACTGAAGGAGAGCCCAAGGTGAAAGTCACCCGTAACTGATGGCCAGCCAGTGGAACTCGACGACAATTCTTGGACATCATGAAAGATATCTCTCTCCAAATCACTAATTAAGTCCACATGGAAGATATGTCCCAGCACAATACCCCTTTGGTCGAATTTTCCCAATCCCAATAAGAAAAAATAAGTACAAAATCGAAAATCTTCGGCCTATTACGTTTCTAAACTGCGACTATAAAATCGGAGACCAATGCTTCGCCAGATGCCTCAACATGGTGATAAACCGGATTATTAATGCGAGCCAAACTTTTGCCGTACAATGCATATCGATATTCGACCCAGTTCTGACACATCGCGTCTCCATTGGATAAGCTACAGCCACGCACACTCCCATAGAAATAACATCAGCGAATTTCAAAAAGGCATTCCACAGGATCACTCATAAGTATGTTTCGACAGCGAAGAATGTTGTAGGATTTCAACATAAATGTAGTGCCACAAACTTTAATTCACTGACAAATTCCTAATTTCGAGTGATGGTGAACGGAGAAGCAAGATTCAATTCCTGTCAAGTGCTCAGTAAAACTAGGAAATCCATTACCTGTGGCAGGCACTATTCCTCTTATCGTTCGGTGCATTACTCCTCAAAATTTCCTTATCCTGCTTGGATCTGAGCGTAGGAAACTCACGCACAGATTTAAAGTTTACGCAGATGATCTAGGGACATTTAATATAGATGTCCAGGACTTGGACAAGATAAAGAAAAATTTAAATCTATACGAAAGAGCATCGGGTGCAGCAATAAACAATAAGAAAACGGTGTCCACGCCTATGTCTACAAATACAAGACAATACCATCGCCTTGGCAAGCAATGAAAGAGACATATAATATCCTCGGAGTACATGTACAAGATAATAAGCAAAAAATGACAGCTTACATCTGCCGAAAAATACTACTTTCTTCCAGAGTACTAACTACTGCGAACTCATCAAGAAATCTGACATTGACAGAGAAGCTGACGTTAATACATCCACATTCACTTTCAAAATCTTGGTTTATGGCTCAAATTCTAAACCTGCCTAAAGAATTGGGTCGAGCTATAAAACGAGTGGTCTCCTAGCTAGTGCCCTCGGTGGCCGAGCGGTTCTAGGCGCTTCAGTCCGGAACCGCGCGACTGCTACTGTCGCAGGTTCGAATCCTGCCTAGGGCATGGATGTGTGTGATGTCCTTAGGTTAGTTAGGTTTAAGTAGTTCTAAGTTCTACGGGACTGATGACATCAGATGTTAAGTCCCATAGCCCTCCTGGATAGTGTGGTGTGGAGAAAAACAGAAGGAGGAGGCGTCAGCCTAATAGATTTTATGTCGAAGTGAACAGTGTTGCTGATCCACAACACATCCAAAATCATAAAAAAACAACCTACCCAGCCTCAGTCTCACATCTGTCTTTGAGCCGTACGTGGCTCGTGTTTGTTCCATCTCTTACTTAACGTCGTTATGTTAATTTTCAATTACTGGTGTCACGAAGTTGCTGCCTTGCCTGCCCGTGAGCGGCAGCAGCAGCACTTATCGATATAGGCCCTGCCGTATTATTTTTGCTGGACTGCTATTACTCCCTGGCCGTCGTGTATCGTCCAAGGTGTTGGAAAGCGCCAGCAGTGCAATTCGGACCGGGCAATGAAGTCAGTTGGAACGCGCCAGCAATGGAGTTCGGACATGGCAGTCGGACAGTTCGGACGCGGCAGAAGTTCGGTCGGGTTGGAGAGGCAGTGAGGTTCGAACCGCCATGATTCGCCCGACCTTTGCCGGCACAAATGGCTAGGGACGGTCTTGGTTGATAGTCGATTGGTCGTCCTACCGGACGACGCGTATTTGCTCGCCGATCGCTTATGGGTTGGCGGTGTGTTTCTCAACTTGTGGTTCGTTCTAGTGATTGCACAGTCACTGCTCTTAGCATTGATCGCGTTCTTCGTCCTAGCGTTTGTGAAATTTTGTGTAGCTGGTGATGTCGACTGTCCAGTTATAGCACCGGTGGGGCATTCAGCGCCAGGGAAGCGCGGATAGCCAGCGCTCGCCAGATCATTGCCGATACACATGATTTGAGTGGGGACGTCTTGTCCGACGACGTCTATTTGGCCGGCGATCGTTTATGGGTTGGCTGTGTGTGCCGACTCGTGGTTCGTCCTTGTTATTGCACTGTTACTGCCGTTAGCACCGTCCAGTTCGTCGTGCAAGTGTTGGTGAAACTGGGTGTAGTTTGTGTGATTTTGACTGACAAGTTAATTTACATGTTGTCGGCGCACTGGCTCTGAGTTGGTCGGCTGGTGTGGAGTATCGAGGAAGGCCATCACCCGCGTCACTCGCCCGACGATTGCCGACACACACGTTTCAGTGGCAACGACCTTGCTTGGCCGTTTGATCGGTCGTCTGAATAGGCGATGTAGTTTTGGGTCGACCGACGTTTATGGGTTGTCTGTGATCCGTAGTGGTTGTTGTTCCGGTCTCCGCTGTCAGCATCGTTTGAGTTTAGGTGCAAGTGTGGAGCGGAACTGATCTTGATCATTGGTCTGCTGACTGTTTGCCGGTCCGCAGCTCGTGGTCGTGCGGTAGCGTTCTCGCTTCCCACGCCCGGGTTCCCGGGTTCGATTCCCGGCGGGGTCAGGAATTTTCTCTGCCTCGTGATGACTGGGTGTTGTGTGATGTCCTTAGGTTAGTTAGGTTTAAGTAGTTCTAAGTTATCGGGGACTGATGACCATAGATGTTAAGTCCCATAGTGCTCAGAGCCACTGTTTGCCGGTTGGGTTGTCGTCGAATCGTGAATGGCTGGCCCGACTGCCTGTCTCACCTAAGCAAGTGTTAGTGATTGAATTACAGGCCGACCCTCGAACATCTGAGCGCCCTTGGGTCTACTGCGCTTTTTTTTAAAAAAAGTTTGTTGTTGTTGTTTGTACTTGTATGGCTTCAGCCGATTATTTTCTGAATTGGAGTTCTTTTGCTCTTAAGACCTTCAACCTAGTTTAAAGTACTGTTTCACGTAAACCCTTTGTCATTTTGAAACTTTTAATGTTGTTGAATTTTAAGTCTTGGGCCTTCAGCCGATTTTGTGATTGATTTCTTTTGCTCTTAAGGCCTTCAGCCGAAATTAAAGAACTGTTTCACGTTATGGGGTTTTAAGTGTTAGGCCTTCAGCTGATTTGAATTTAATTTGTTTACTTCAGCTTAACTAAAGAACAGTTTTAAGATAAGGCTTGCCTGTTAAATTTCTGATTATGCTAGCATTTTAAATTATTGGTCTTCAGCCGTTTTTAAATTAAAGCGGCTTTCAGCCGGTAATTAAGTCCCAAGGATCAAAGTTCTGTGTTTCTAAAAAAAAAATTCTTTTGCGATCTTGTAATGTATGACCAAATAATAAAGTTGTTTGTTCGAGCGTAACTGACAGCCCTTATTTTTGCCCCTTTCCACAATTTATACTATGTGTCCCGTCCTGCGGGATTAGCAGTGTTTCAGTCTTGTTCGACAAACACAGACCAGTGTCCCAAACAGCGTCCATAGATCACACAAGATTCTGTTTACACTCGGCTACATGCTACAGTTTTTTTTTTTTTTTTTTTTTTTGTCATCAGTCTACTGGCTGGTTTGATGCGGCCCGCCACGATTTCCTTTCCTGTGCTAACCTCTTCATCTCAGAGTAGCACTTGCAACCTACGTCCTCAATTATTTGCTTGACGTATTCCAATCTCTGTCTTGCTCTACAGTTTTTGCCCTCTACAGCTCCCTCTAGTACCATGGAAGTCATTCCCTCATGTCTTAGCAGATGTCCTATCATCCTGTCCCTTCTCCTTATCAGTGTTTTCCACATATTCCTTTCCTCTCCGATTCTGCGTAGAACCTCCTCATTCCTTACCTTATCAGTCCACCTAATTTTCAACATTCGTCTATAGCACCACATCTCAAATGCTTCGATTCTCTTCTGTTCCGGTTTTCCCACAGTCCATGTTTCACTACCATACAATGCTGTACTCCAGACGTACATCCTCAGAAATTTCTTCCTCAAATTAAGGCCGGTATTTGATATTAATAGACTTCTCTTGGCCAGAAATGCCTTTTTTGCCATAGCGAGTCTGCTTTTGATGTTCTCCTTGCTCCGTCCGTCATTGGTTATTTTACTGCCTAGGTAGCAGAATTCCTTAACTTCATTGACTTCGTGACCATCAATCCTGATGTTAAGTTTCTCACTGTTCTCATTTCTACTACTTCTCATTACCTTCGTCTTTCTCCGATTTACTCTCAAACCATACTGTGTACTCATTAGACTGTTCATTCCGTTCAGCAGATCATTTAATTCTTCTTCACTTTCACTCAGGATAGCAATGTCATCAGCGAATCGTGTCATTGATATCCTTTCACCTTGTATTTTAATTCCACTCCTGAACCTTTCTTTTATTTCCATCATTGCTTCCTCGATGTACAGATTGAAGAGTAGGGGCGAAAGGCTACAGCCTTGTCTTACACCCTTCTTAGTACGAGCACTGTGTTCTTGATCGTCCACTCTTATTATTCCCTCTTGGTTGTTGTACATATTGTATATGACCCGTCTCTCCCTATAGGTTACCCCTACTTTTTTCAGAATCTCGAACAGCTTGCACCATTTTATATTGTCGAACGCTTTTTCCAGGTCGACAAATCCTATGAAAGTGTCTTGATTTTTCTTTAGCCTTGCTTCCATTATTAGCGGTAACGTCAGAATTGCCCCTCTCGTCCCTTTACTTTTCCTAAAGCCAAACTGATCGTCACCTAGCGCATTATCAATTTTCTTTTCCATTCTTCTGTATATTATTCTTGTAAGCAGCTTCGATGCATGAGCTGTTAAGCTGATTGTGCTATAATTCTCGCACTTGTCAGCTCTTGCCGTCTTCGGAATTGTGTGGATGATGCTTTTCCGAAAGTCGGGTGGTATATCGCCAGACTCATATATTCTACACACCGACGTGAATAGTCGTTTTGTTGCCACTTCCTCCAATGATTTTAGAAATTGTGATGGAATGTACTACATCCAAAAGAGCTACATAACAGGAAGCGCGCTCTACCCTATTAGAAGCTAATCCACTTAAGGATTCCGTTGAGTCTAATTTTCTGCACTACCGTTGGAACATTGGCTCTTAGCACTGAGGTCATCAGTCCCCTAGAACTTAGAACTACTTAAACCTAACTAACCTAAGGACATCACACACATCTATGCCCGAGGCAGGATTCGAACCTGCGACCTAGTGGTCGCGCGGTTCCAGACTGAAGCGCCTAGAACCGCTCGGCCACCATCGTCCGGCGTTGGAACATTGTGTGACTAATGTCTCAGCACGTTTTCTATCAACACCAGTCCGTGGGACAAGTTTGTTAACAGGATGATACCGACCAATGAAAAGTTAGCAGGCGCAGACTGTCGCAGACGTTTGGAAAACTAGTAAACAAACACTCAACCTGATAAACAGAACCGCATAAAACCGTTTCGCGGCAATAACAATCATGGCACCAGACTTTAAGTCTGCAAGAGATCGGCACCACATTGAAAATAGCTCACACAGAGCACTCCATCTGTCACCTTGAAAAGTGGCAAGCCACCTGGCATGTCCCTCTTCATTTAATACGAGAACACTCCACTCAGAGGGTAATGAGGGAACTACATTTAACATGGTGAGGGCCTTCTTTTCTCTTACTTTTGAGAGTGCGTGGGTGGAACACTGGATCTGAGACAGGCATAGCAGTGTCCGACGTAATGAAGAAAAGAGTCTTCGACATCAGCACAGGCTGGCAGTCTCAGGCGTCGTCTCCGTGAGTGTCACCGCACCAGGCGAGCTCCAGGGGATTGGAGCTATTGTGGTGCCCGCAACCCTGTGGCCGAGCACAGGCTAGGGGTGAAACTTTATCTCCGGGAGATTGGAACTTTGCCGCGTTCTGAAGAGTGCCTTCAGCAGATAACGATCTGACATTTACCTAAAGAAACACGGTTTCCAGAAAAGTAAGAGTCTAGCCAAGGGAGCAGTTGTTACTTTCAGAGAACTTCTAATGTGAGGACAGTTGCTTGGCCTGAAAACGCTTGATTTTCATAAAAATCAGATTCGTTTAATGTATGTTTTAATTGAATAAATTAACATGTTCATCTAAAACTCGTTTCTTCCATCTTTCTTCCATCAATATCATACTTAATACTACGCAATTCTCCACTTTAGAACCCAGTGCTAGGGCCATAAATTCTTCATGTTAATACTTCTGTTGTGCTCAATAATTTCAGCTTGGGTCTCAAAGGTGTGTCCAGCTGTCGATTAACTTCCTGGATCAGCGTAAACATTATAAGCATGCACAGGGTTTTTTAACCAGAGGCGCACTGAGAGATTACAATTTCTTACTTATCTATGTGGCCGACGTAGGAAGACAAGGGAAATATCAAAACATGAAGAAATTTTTATGAATGTTGTAATCATTGCATTAGACATAGACTTCAAAAAATTTCTAGCGAATGTCGGCAACTGCGTCGGTCAAAAAACTGGTTAACAACAACAAACTGGGTGGCTCCTATGAACATCAAGACAAGCAAAAGCCGGATGAGAGAAGTATCTCTCTACGCAGTCAGCCTCCGAGTAACACCTAGCTACAATGAACTGTACTAAGTGTCAAATCCTTTACCTTTTACCATATCGAATTAACTACATAAAGTTTGTAAGATAATATTAAAACTTTAATTTAAAAAATGTTGTAAGACAGAGTGTGCAGTCACACCATTTATTTTTAAAGCGGGTGGAGCATGATTCACACCAATTGTCTAATAAATCAGCATGATAACTATGTATGGGTAGATGCTAAACCCTGAGTAATCATGGAAGAAATGCATCAGGTTCATTTTAGTGTCAGTGAGTAAGCAGGTGCTAAACCCTGAGTAATCATGGAAGAAATGCATCAGGTTCATTTTAGTGTCAGTGAGTAAGCAGGTGCTGTGGTAGCCAAAGACGTGGATCCACACACCTTAGCAGAAAAATTAACAGGCGCTGCTTATAAACTTACATTAACAAGTACTTTATGTTTCTGAACATTCGTCTATAGATCTTGTTTCTACTTTCACCTCTACTGTTTTCTGTAGGAACATTGGACTACCATTTTAAAGGAACCTGTACAAATGTATGTGACGAGTTTGTAAAATCTTACTGTGTAGGATTCTAGAAGGGCAACCAAACCTGTAAAAATGAAAATTTTGCCAGCGATGTGAACAGAAAGAGTAACTAGTCGAACAAATACAGTTAGAGATGTTATCATTATGAAAGTGATTAACAGCTGTGGCCTGAACAGAGAGACACTGGATAGAAACATGCATCTCATTTTGTGACTAGCAAATACACTATGAGAAAGAAAAAGGCTGTTTTTTTTTTATTGGTGAAGAAAGTCTATTTTGTAATTCTGCTGCGAACATTCTGTGATCTCCAGTTTCTATTCTATAAATATTAATGAAGACTGGCAATGAAAGGAACTGTATACGTATTCAATATTTGATGATGAAAAAAAATTCGTTTACCTAATTATTTATCCTTGGTTTTGGAACAACGAAAACCCTTTCTTGAATATCAGACATCTCACAGTAAATGGAACGACTAAGGAACAAATAAAGAATTTTAATATACTCCTTCCTTTTACTTCGTGCAGTTTACCAATAAAGCCTAAACCACTTCATTGTAATAGGCATAATACCAACTAAAGTATAATTCCATCATGTCGTAATAGACTTGTCAAGGAATGATATTAGTACACTATGTGATCAAAAGTACCCGGACACCCCCAAAAACATACGTTTTTCATATTAGGTGCATTGTGCTGCCACGTACTGCCAGGTACTCCATATCAGCAACCTCAGTAGTCATTAGACATCGTGAGAGAGCAGAATGGGGCGCTCCGCGGAACTCACGTACTTCGAACGTGTCAGATGATTGGGTGTCACTTGTGTCATACGTCTGTATGCGAGATTTCCACACTCCTAAACATCTCTAAGTCCACTGCTTCCGATGTGATAGTGAAATGGAAATGTGAAGAGACACGTACAGCACAAAATCGTACAGGCCGACCTCGTCTGTTGACTGACAGAGACCGCCGATACTTGAAGAGGGTCGTAATGTGTAATAGGCAGATATCTATCCAGACCATCACAAAGAAATTCCACACTGCATCAGGATCCACTGCAAGTACTTTGACAGTTAGGCGGGAGGAGAGTAAACTTGGATTTCATGGTCGAGCGGCAGCTCATAAGTCACACATCACGCCGGTAAATGCCACACGACACCTCGCTTGGTGTAAGGAGCGTAAACATTGTACGATTGAACAGTGGAAAAACGTTGTGTGGAGTGACGAAATACGGTACACAACGTGGCGATCCGATGGCAGGGTGTGGGTACGGCGAATGCCCGGTGAACGTCATCTGCCAGCGTGTGTAGTGCCAACTGTAAAATTCAGAGGCGGTGGTGTTACGGTGTGGCCGTGTTTTTCATGGAGGGGGGCTTGCACCCCTTGTTGTTTTGCGTGGTACTATCGCAGCACAGGCCTACATTGATGTTTTAAGCGCCTTGTTGCTTCCCACTGTTGAAGAGCAATTCGGGGATGGCGATTGCATCTTTCAACACGATCGAGCACGTGTTCATAACACATGGCCAGTGGCGGAGTCGTTACACGACAATAACATCCCTGTAATGGACGGGCCTGCATAGAGCCCTGACCTGAATCCTGTAGGACACCTTTGGGATGTTTCGGAACGCCAAAATGTGCCAGACTTCAGCGCCCGACATTTATACCTCTTCTCAGTGCAGCACTCCGTGAAGAATGGGCTGCCATTCCCCAAGCAAACTTCCAGCACTGATTGAACGTATGCCTGGGAGAGTGGAAGCTGCCATGAAAGTTAAGGGTGGGCCAACACAATACTGAATTTCAGCGTTACCGCTGGTGGCCGCCATGAACTTGTAAGTCATTTTCAGCCAGGTGTCCGGTTCAGGGCTGAATAGCATAGAATGATATAGAAAAGGTTCAAACATATTATGGAAGGAAAACGCAGCAAATGTAATATTATAGTGAAAGAGACCAGTTTATACCATTTTTTTCTAATCCACTTAACATAGCACAAATGGTTTACTTTCCACCATTTTTGTTTGACATATTTTGAATTTCGCATTATAGAACAAGTGACCTAAATCAATTAGTTCGATGTTTTGCTTGGCAGAAGTTTGATTCTTCCTGTCGTCTTAAATTTTCACACCATTTTTAAAACAGGACAGGTGTGCTAATCCACCCATCTTAAATTTTAATCTGTCACAAGTGGGATATTTCAAAGGCTTTCTATTAGTCAAAGTGATGATTTTTTTTTTCAGAAATCTACAATTAGGGAATCGGTATATCAAGCAAAAGTGTAAGCTGTGGGAGATTCCCTTTCCCTTTTTCCCCTTTACAATTTTTCAGAATGCCCACATGAATCTCTCAGATAATTTGTTCTCTCTGACGCGCTTATGATAGGTTGTCCAAAACAGTAATTTTGTGAGAGTTTCACAAAACCACAGCGAAATTCTGAAATGCAACGATAAATTTGTTGTACAGATTGACCCCCTTCTGGCTCTTGAAAAAAACTGTTGTGAAGAAAACAGTAGGCTCCTTATATGTTTTTTGTGTTAATGAATATAAGCCATTAAAGGGCCTTTTATGTAGGTGGCAGCGTTAATGTTCATCATTCATGACAAACAGTTGTCTTTACTTTTGTCAAAGCTCTGAATTTCTCAGATCATCTATAAATAACAGAATGAAGTTACAGTAACAGACTTAAGTTGTACTGACATTCAGAGTTTTCACGTTAGCTTAGATCTGGTGGTAAGCATTCAATAAAACTACATGCATAAAATGAATAGTCTACTACCTGAAATATAGAGTGACATAACAGATGTCTAATAAGGACATGAAGTTAATGATTGTGCTCCTATAGTCACACATACAGTATTCACCTCTGATGTGAAAATAAGACACACAATTAAGTAGTCTTATTTCACTAAGGTTTATAAGCTTTGGGTAATTCACTTACATCATTGCAAACTAGCAAGCTATGGAGTAGCTGCACTTACATCCTTGCAAACTAGTAAGGTGATAAAAGCAAAAGTAATATTATACCATTCACTCATATTTCATCACCATTAAAGGCCTGCACTGAATTACATGCATTATTCACACACCCTTTCAGCTAACATCAGCACCCTGCTGAATTTTGCATAGCATATTTAAAACCTTCTAACTTGTCAGTCTAAATCCCTCTGACAATATCTGTCTATAATTAGGAAACAGTTGAACTCAGGAAGCTGGAAGGAGATTAGTATTATCAACATGGACATTCAGATCATTTTTGTCAAATAATAAAAGCTGGTTTAGATACTACAAAAGTTGCAAGCCTATAGTAGATCTATTCACAATGTTGCAAAATCGTCATTGTACCAAAACTGGATGTGCCTGCACAAGTAATATAGCTGCAAAATACTGTGAGTCCTACACAACATTTTAAATACATTACAGGCAATACTTTCAAAAGTATCCAAATCAATAGCAACACCAAACAAAAACAGGAGGATAGCTGTACGTATTAACCAATTCTTCAGCTTAAATAAGTCAGTTTTATATAAAATCACTTCACCAGAGAAGATGTAAATATTCCAGAATTCGAATCAGGAACAGCTGCCAAGGTGCTTCGATGAACCCTCTGTTGGGCACTTAAGTGTGATTTGCAGAGTATCTATGTAGATATAGATATGCCAAATTAGTTTTTGGGGTGTCTCTAACCACTTAAAAGTCAAATTAGGCACAAACAAAAACATACGTATTGCATTTTGTTTCTTCAAGATCGTTCATTGATTTTTGGGAATGGTCCCTTGTCAGAAGTATCTCGTGAAAAGAATGGTGTCTTCCCTTCAAAGATTCCAATTTGAATTCACAAAGCATCTCTGTAACACTCGCTTGATGATCGAGTCTACTGGCAACAACCCTAGCACCACTCCTCTGAACTGTTTCGATATTTTCAATTACTTCAATCTATTCGGAATCTCAAACACTCGAACAGTACTCAAGACTGGACCGCAGTACATTTCTCCAAGGCCTAAAAACTTTAGGGCCACTAGGAGTAAGAGATGTCCCAAACGTATTTGGGAATACGGTATAGAGAGTAGAAATAACATAGACTTAAAATAGAGCGAATTTTTTAGTGAAATGCTTATCAAATACAGAGTATATCACAACAAGCGTTCTTGAGGGAACAATCTCCAGGCCAAAGTTGAGTTAGCGACTCCACCGACAACGTCGCATGGAGGAAAACCCTATTTGCTAATGAAAGCATCATCATAATCACAGACAAAGGCATCAGGACTCTTGATGGGGAAGACAAATGAAACCATCAATGATGTTTACAGTTGATCAACTTGCGCTAGACTAAGACTGAACATAAGCATAACAAACAACAAGTCTGTTTAAAATGAGTAAATAATTCTGTAAAATGAAATATGGACGATGTACTATACCAAACACAAATTTTAAATGCAAATATTGATTTTCTTCACACTACTCGTAGAGTATTACATTCTTAGATATGGAGTCTTTTTGGGAATCCACTTCACAGAAGACAGACACGAGTTTCAAACAACAAGAAACTACCGGAAGAATAATAACTAAAATTACTAACTGGACTCACTATAAGAACCTGCTTAAACAGCTGGTGATTCTAACTGTGCCATTTGAGTTCATCTACCAACATGTCATTCACAGTAAAAAGAGCACCAACAATCATCACATTATTTGCTGCATTTATCATGGAACAAGAGCAAGGTGTCTTACATTTACGGGGAAAAAACCTAGCAGACAATAAAACTGCATGATAAGAGAGCGACTTGACTTAAAATACGCCGAACTCTCTGTATATTCTTGACACAGATGTCAGCACTGTACGACACACAGAATTTTGGAGGCTGTGGCGAGAGTGAGGAGTGATTTTGGCGCTTTCAGTGGCGAAGTTTTCATTCATAAACAGCGAATAACAATTCTTTCTCTCCGCTTGCGTGATGTGACATCCTTTGCACACATATAGCCAGCTGAGCGAAGGGCATGGTGATGGTGTCAAGAATGTCAAGAACGTGCGTTCGTGAGTGCGACAGTTGAAAGAAATTCGAACGCCGTGTGGCAAAGAAATCTGAACAACATGGTCACACGAGTGATGACGGATGTTTTGGAAGATCGCCTGAGGCCATTCCGCGGACAGGTACGTGCTACTAAGATTTTCTGTTGTACGAGCTCCTTCCGGCATTGTGAGAGAAACTCGCGCTACTTCAACAAGACAGTGCACCCGCGCACAAGGCGAGCATGACACAGGAGCCTTTTGATGAAAATAACTTTGAAAACGTTTCTCGTTCTTCTTAAACTCCTGATTTGCCTCTTTGTGATTTCTGCGTGTATCCGGCAATAAAGACAAACTCCGTGGTTGGAAATTCTCCTTCCGTGCCGCTACTGCATCAGCAATTTTCCAGTGATCAAAACAGACTCCTAGGAAATTAAATAGCGCAATAATTTCCTAGCCCCTTTTTTTTCATCTTAAGTAGATCATCTGATGTGAGTGGGTAAGAAGTTGAAATCGACAAAGGGTCGTGGTTGACAGCGAAAATTCAGTATAGGCCACAACCCCAGAATACCCGTAACTTAGTCATCCAGAATTTGAGATTGAGAGCACTTAGATAATTGCAACAAACTTTACACATATCTTCAAACCTTTACAAAACTTTTTTTTGCTCTCGACCCCCACAAAATGCCGAAAGAAAAAAGTTTCTTACTTCATTTTCGCTAATCATGCGGTAAACTTGCCACATGTAGCATGACGTTCTAATTTATTACTTCTTCACTAATAATTGCACGTGTGACAAATTTTGTAACTAAAATTCACATATGCTACTGGGCCCAGGAGATGACCTGGGGGAGTCTCTGCGAACACCTTAAGACCCTGGCAAAACAATGGGGGTGATACGCAATTACAAGAACTCAGCCAGAGAGGTCTCTTAGCCTCTGTCACCTCAATTCTCCAACTTCCTACCTACACATGGTGCCCCTGTTAAGCCGAACAACTCAGAGGACGGTTGGGTAACCAACCCCAGCGGCAGACTGAGTCGGTGAGCAGACGGGAATTGGAGATAGATCAGTGAAGGCAGCAGGGAAGCACCACTGATACTTTTCCCGTGAGAACCCCATGGCTTTACTCTGGAATTAACAACAGTAAGGACGATCAAGCAGTTGAGCAACTTACTTTGGAACATACAATTTTACGCAGTGAAATAGAGAATGCGATTTAACACCTGAAGAATTGTAAAGCCCCTGGTGTAGACGGTATATCTGGAGAAATTATCAAAGAAATGTGACAGGAAGGTATTGGTGTGCTGCATTCATTGTGTAAAAGAATATGGGAAACTTGGGTGTGGCCGAATGACTGGTCAAAGTCTCTCTTCATCCTCTAACACAAGAAACGGTCTATCAGGAACTGTTCCAACTACCGAATTATTGTCCTCACATCTCACGCAACTAAAATTTTGCTCTACATCCTGAACCAACGTTTGAAGCCGTGCATTCAGCCTCGCATATCCACAGAACAAATAGGATCTGTTGAAGGGAAAGGAACGCGTGAACGGATCCTCAAGACAAATAACAGAAAAATCGCGGGAGTTCTGTGTTCCTGTTTTCATCTGCTTCCTCCGCTATAGGAAAGCCTTTGACAGTGTTGTCTGCGAAAAGTTGTGGCAGGTGCTTGCAGAGTTCGGTGTCCCACCCCACTTGATAGCATTGATCAAAAGTCTACACAATAATCCCTTCGCAGTTGTAAAGACAAGTGCTGGCACGTCTGATTCCTTCAAAGTATCAAAAGGTGTGAGAAAGGGTTGTGTCCTATCCCCACAATTGTACAACATCTATACAGAACATGTCATTAGGAAATCTCTTGATGGTTGGACCAAAGGCATCTCAGTTGGTGGGAGAACTATCAGCCTCCATTTTGCTGAAGACACTGCGCCTTTAGCCAACAGCGAAGATGGACTTGCTGAGCTACTAACAACAATAAAGGACATTAGTCTAGCTTATGGAATAGACATCAACCTCAGCAAGTCCAAACTCGTGATAATTGATCGAGAAGAACAGGTCCAGCTCACAGGTCCATTAAAGGAACTGGTAAACGTGCATTCCTTCATCTACCTTGGGTCAACCATCTGCAGCACTGCAATTTGTGAAGATGAGATAAGAATACGGATCACGCGAGGGCGAGTGACTATGAAGAAGCTCGCCAAGATCTGGCAGAGCAGAGCAATAACAAATAGCACAAAGATCCCGCTAATTGAAACACTCGTGTTTTCTCTCTTCTTTTATGGTTGCGAAACATGGACACACAAGACCAGAGACAAGCAGCGCATTGATGCGTTTGAGCTCTGGTGCTGGAGTAGGATTCTATGCATAATATGGACCGAAAGAAGAACAAATGTGTCCATTATTGAATAACTCGATATCAACAGATGCCTTTCTTCTCGAGTCACCGAAAAAATTCTCCAGTTCTTTGGCCATATTGGGAGAAGAGACGGAGAAAACCTAGAGAAAATAATCTTGCAAGGAAAGATCGAGGGCACGACACCAAGAGGAAGAGCAGCGAGCAGATGGACAGATCAAATCAAGAAGAACTCCGGTCTACCCCTTCAGCAGGCACTAAGAGAAGCTGGTGACCGTCCGGGATGGATACGCTTGGTTCATGGGCTCACGACGCTCAGCAATGAACACAAAGACTTATGATGATGATGTTGATGTCACTAAATTTACCAGGAAAATTATATAATTATACAACGCTTGATTGGCGACTCCATAGAGTGCTGTGTGCACAACGACCATATGATAAATAAAATTAGAAGAAAGGTCAGCATTGGCCGTAATTCTGATGATTTATTAACAGCATAATCGATTTTAGATCACATAATGATCCTCTTGAGTGCTTTAGCGTACAACTTGTGATCGTTTCATAGCGTCTGTTACCGCTAATAACTAGACACCAGTGCCTACGAGCTTTAGTTTGTACGCTAAAGCACTGAAGATGATCATTATGTGATCGAAAATCGATTTTGCTGTTAATAAATCGTCAAAATCACGGCCAATGCCGCCCTTCCTTCCAATTTCATACAACGCTTAGTTCAGAAGATACGACGTCATAAACGCTGAGAGGGGGAAAGGTACCGCATCACGCAAAACGTTTAAACTTATTACTTCGTTGCTTCTCACTCTATTCGCAAAACTTGTCGCAGGCAGTATCCACATGCTTCAGGAAATATGATGTCAGATGATGATGCCAGGACAAACTGCCGAATCATGAATGACATTTAATATATTACTACTTTATTACTAACTCTAATCGCAATACATTTCGCAGACCGTATCCGTACATGCCGTTGAGTGTACCTAGAACAATGTATCACTGTACGACACATAGTTCAGGAAAAATGACGTCGTAAACACTGAGATGCATATGAAACTGCCACATCATGCATGACGTTTCAATTTGTTCTTTCTTTGCTACTAACTCTATTCGCATCAAATTTCGCAAACGGTAGGCGCATATACGACTGGATGTACCTGTGGAATTATATCATTGTACAGAACACAGTTCAGGAGGTATGAGGTCATAAACACGTAGAATCTTCTGAACTATTATGTTACAAATGTGTGAAACATGTGTGACATGTGCATATGCGAGCAAAGCCACAGACAAAAACCACATGCTAAACCCATGGAACGATTTCAACAAATACATACATTAGTTACAATCTGGAAAGAAATACTGTAGGAGTAAGAACCACCAGCCCCCTACTATGGTGAGCGTGATATCGTGGAGAGAAAGGGTAGGACTAGGAGGCGAAGGAGGAGATAAACACAAATAGAAGGAGGAGGAGTTGGGCAGAGATAGAGGAGGGGGAACGAGAAGAGGAAATGGACAGAGAAAAGCAAGAGAACACAGAAAAGTATAGGAGGAGATGGACACAGAAAGAAGAGGGGAGGAGATGAACAGTGAAAGGGGGAGCAGAAGATGAACAGTGGCAGGGGAAGGAGGAGACTGACAAGGGAAGGAGAAAATGGAGTTAGAGGGCAGAGGATAAGCTGGTCAAAAGAGAAATGAGCTGCTGGACAGAGGAGAGGAATCGATTGACAGACAGAGGGGGCAGGAGTAGATGGACAGAGGTGGAAGGAGCAGAGAAACAGAGGCGGGAGGAGGAGGAGATCCCAGAGAAGGGGGGGGGGGTGGAGGACAGGGACAAGGAAAGGGGGTGGTGTATATGGACTAATAGAAGATTGGAAAAAATACTTACTGGGGCAGTGCTGGATGCTCAGTATCTAACAAAACACTTTGTTAAGAAGCGCTCGCAATGGCTGTGGAATCATGGAGTCCACGTTTAACGATGATAATCAACGTTTTATCAAATAAGTGAAAAGCGCTGTTCGATCTATGTACTATCTTGATACTATCCTCACAGTTTTTACTGATATTTTCCTCTACTAAGTTACTACTTGATTCACTGTATGTTTCAATGTATTCTTTACAACGCATGATACCGACGTTGCTCCCTGCAGTATTCAACTGCCAAGATATTGTATTTTCACCGAACTTAATTGGATTGTTGTTTCTTTAGAACTTAAAAAACATAATACCACTTTTCTCACATCCATCTAATCGATAACAACGTCAATTGATAAGCAAGCTCCTCTGATACTGAATTGCGCTACACTATCTTCATAGACAACACAAGTATGTACACACACACTCCCTCAAACAACCCTTGCATGCAAAACATAAAACAAGTTCAAAGTAATTATAAAATGTAGCGAGCTATATTTCCTCAGTAGTTGTGTGTACCTATGACCTTGATTTTGTACCCAAGTTTATGTGAAGTAAGAAGAATACTACCTAACATTTAAATTTATTCTGTATTCTGCACATAATTTTTTAAGTGAATGTATCGCTTTCCTTTTTTGATACAGAAACAAGGAAAGGTTATTGACTATGGTATGAAAAACACGAATTGTATAAGTGTGCGGTAGAATTCATCGAATAATAACATAAATAATTCAAAGCCAACTGCGAGCGTGACTACGTAATGCTTTCACAACAACATGCCAATTTACCTGTTATTGTCAAAGTGGTCTATATTTCACAATCTAACTTCATTGAACTGCTGTTCGTTCTTCAGCTGAATCTACTGATTCAGAATCTTTCACTTAACTTGCTGAAACCGTCTTTATGAAAATTAAAATGTTC
Source organism: Schistocerca serialis cubense (assembly GCF_023864345.2). Lineage (NCBI taxonomy): Eukaryota > Metazoa > Arthropoda > Insecta > Orthoptera > Acrididae > Schistocerca > Schistocerca serialis. The sequence continues at coordinate 183,768,398 of NC_064646.1, read as the reverse complement.
GTATCGTACAATTGTTTATTGCCGGCAACCAAAGGAGAGATTCCTGTGACGGAGCCTCCAACTTCATTTAGTTAAATTAAGCTGAAAATTAATACATTTTACACTCCACTCCATACGACAGTTTTATGCACTTGCAATACCTTGAATAATTCAGGGTAAGATTATGGATTGGTTTTTTATGAGGCATTTGGTTGAAACAAAATGTTTCCCTTCTAAGGATGAGCATCTGCACTATTATTGCATTATCCCAGGTGAAGTACACACTTACTGAAGCACTTGCACTTTTCGCACACAAAATCGCGTGCTATGTCCTCACAAATACTAAAGCCCAATCTAATTTGTGTGCCTAATACCAAAGTCTTCATAACATTCCAAGTCCTTATAAATACGGTTCGTTCCTTTTCCAAAATTCCCACGTAAGCCTTCCTCTTCACTGATGAATAAAATGAATAGTAATTCCAGTGGACGACGCTTCTTTCACTCCTCCCGCCCACACATTCTCAATAAGTAACCAATCTTCCTCAGACTTGGAGTAGATGTTGTAAACCATTAAATGAAATTCCGAGCTCTTCCCTTCTTTTCTTCCTTCATGAAAATCATCTCCGTCAAATAAACTCATTTCCTTTTCCCGTCTGTCGATCCGTCGGTCTTCTTTATTGATCCGCCTCCATGGGTTCTGACTACGTCATCTGTACGTAACGTCCGACTAGAAACTCGCTAACACACTCACCAATTACAAAGCCTCCGGGACTCTTTTCACTTTACTGACAAAGTCTTAAAACAACATCGCTCCATCTGCTTCTTGTTGCAATGTTACAGCCTATACACTTCTCGTCGCTTCATAGTCTAAATATTACTTCAAAATACTTCTTCTTCACCACATTACATCACTATCCCCGGACTAACGAACTTCCATCATCCTCACTGTCTACTCTCACCGCCTTCTGCCTCGATTACAGGATACAAATATTAATTCTGACATAACGGTCATAGTATTTGCTACACGTATAACAAAAATTACATTGTATAACTTTACAAGAAAAGAATAAGTTTACAAATTAAGTTTAATTTAACATGATACATTCGCTAACATTATATTTTTTATGAACAAAAATCTGTAAAGAAATATGCATTAACTTTACGTTAGAAGCAAATACAATTAATAAAACAAAGTCCACTGTCAAATTAACACACAGGAATTATATAACAGGAATATCTCCGTGACGGACGTTGTGTAAAGTGGGTACTGTTCCAGGGTTATTACATAGAGGAATGACAGAAGTTTCAAACTTTTGTGTAACTTTTGGTGAAAGAAAGTTGGACTCCTTAGAACTTGAAGACACTTCGTAACTGAATTTAGTAGTGGAACGGAAATCAGCAACAACTGATCTGGAATGAAGAAGTTATGATACAACAGCGTTCCTTCCATCGAACATAGCTGCGTCATAAATATGTAATACATTACTATAATTAAGTAATTGATGAAGATTCTTCGGTGAGCACAATATAAGTTTTTAAGAAAATTAGACACAATGATACCAGGAGAAATAATAGGAGAAAGCAGTTCTTCAATCTGCCGAAGTTACTCCGACAAAAATGTAATTGGCCTATATTGCAATCTTATACAGATTTCTAAAAGGTTGCATCCCAAATGGAACGCAAAAACGAGATCCAACAACACTCTTACGAGAATTGATTTACACGCCCCAGTTCAAATTACTGTAATCCAACCCTTGCTAAGAACGAAGAAATCTCTCTCGTGAATCCCGTATGCGGCTGTTATTTATGCATGAAACCCTTAATCACCAAGGTCTAAATACCGAGCGAAACACACGCTCGACGCTGTTATTACACCGTAAGTATTACTGTTATTTTTCGCTCTCCAAATAACAGCCTTCTCCTGTTGCGACTGATTTATATTTCATTTCTCCTTGTACGCGTTCGGTCAATAAGTAAATGTACACCTGGATAGCTCGAGTATAAAAGTTTCTGACACCCAAAGCGGAAGCCGTTGTTTTCACTGAAAACTAAAACGATGTCACACAATGCCGGTCCTCTTCGAACACAGAGAGAAAGTTACGCAGTTCAATCCATAATGAAACGTATTGTGAGATGTCTTCAAGTTTTGAAACGTATATGCGAGTTGGACAATTTTTACGTGCTGTCGCGTACTTGATTATGAGGTCAGGTTCGGTCGATTGTGTCATTATCAAGTAATAATTAACTGTTGGAATTTTACGTACAGTACTTCGTAACCCAAGTCGTTTTTTAACGTATACGTGAACTGATACATCTTCAGGTTCACATCTAGTTTCTTGTTGGCGGCATAATTGAAGTAATGGTATATGACACGCGTTGCGTAGAAAATTACTTGCTGGATAGCGACTCAGTCTTCCTTTTTCTCTAATTACCGAAACAAAGAACATGTAGTTCAGAGCGGCAGTTCATAAATATTCTACGTACTGTTCACTGACTGTAACAGGACTCAACTGACATATTCCAATGAAACAAGAATTGGCGATTTATATATATATATATATATATATATATATATATATATATATATATATATATATATCATTTTAATATGCCACGTCTGCAAAATACTAACAAGAGTTCTTTACAGACGAATCGTAAAACTGGGAGAAGCCGACCTTGGGGGAAGATCAGTTTTTATTCCGTAGAAATACTGGAACACGTGAGGCAATACTAAAACTACGACTTATCTTAGAACATAAATTAAGGAAAGGCAAACCAACGTTTCTAGCATTTGTAGACTTCGAGAATCTTTTGACAATGTTGACTGGAATACTCTCTTTCAAATTCTGAAGGTGGCAGGGGTAAAATACAGGCAGCGAAAGACTATTCACAATTTGTACAGAAACCAGCTGACAGTTATATGAGTCGAGGGGCATGAAAGGGAAGCAGTGATTGTGGAGGGAATGAGATAGGGTTTTAGCCTATCCCAGATGTTATTCAATCTGTATATCGAGCAAGCAGTAAGGGAAGCAAAAGAAAAGTTTGGAGTAGGAATTAAAATCCATGGAGAAGAAATAAAAACTTCGAGTTTCGCCGATGACATTGTAATTCTGTCATAAACAGCGAAGGACCTGGAAGAGCAGTTGAACGGAATGGACAGTGTCTTGAAAGTAGGATGTAAGATGAACATCAATAAAAGCTAAACGAGGATAGTGGAATGTAGTCGAATTAAGTCGGGTGACGCTCAGGAAATTAGATTAGGAAATGAGAAACTTAAAGTAGTAAATAGTTTTGCTGTTTGGGGAGCAAAATAACTGATGATGGCCGAAGTAGAATGGATATAAAATGTCGACTGGCATTGGCAAGGAAACCGTTTCTAAAGAACAGAAATTTGTTAACATCGAGTATAGGTTAAAGTGTCAGGAAGTCGTTTCTGAAAGTATTTGTATGGAGTGTAGCCATGTATGGAAGTGAAACATGGACGATAAATAGTTTGGACAAGAAGAGAATAGAAGCTTTCGAAATTTGGTGCTACAGAAGAATGCTGAAGATTAGATGGGTAGAACACTAACTAATGACGAGGTATTGAAAAGAATTGGGGAGAAGAGAAATCTAAGGGCAACTTGACTAGAAGAATTGATCGGTTGATAGGATATGTTCTGAGGCGTCAAGGGATCACCAATTTAGTACTGGAGGGCAGTGTGGAGGGTAAAAGTCGTAGAGGGAGACCAAGAGATGAATACACCTAGCAGATTCAGAAGGATGTAGGTTGCAGTAGGTACTGGGAGATGAAGAATCTTGCACAGGGTAGAGCAGCATGGAGAGCTGCATCAAACCAAGCCGGCCGCTGTGGCCGAGCTGTTCTAGGGCTTCAGTCTGGAACCGTGCTGCTGCCACGGTAGCTGGTTCGAATCCTGCCTCAGGCATGGATGTGCGTGATGTCATTAGGTTACTTAGGTTTAAGTAGTTCTAGGCGACTGATGACCTCCGATGTTACGTCCCATAGTGCTTAGAGCCATTTGAACCATTTTTGAACAAACCAGTCTCTGGACTGAAGATCACAACATCAACAAGATATAATTCACAGTTATATATTGAATACACGTCACGACGAAAAAGAAAGGACCACGCACCGCTAAGGAATTATCCGAATGGGACGGAGATCGAGAGATGTGATGCACATATATAGACAAACAAATGATTACAAATTCAGAGCATTTTGATGGCTTCTCCACGAGAAAGAGCTTCACTGATTGAGCAAGTCAATAGCGGGCTGGTCGATCTCTGGAGCTTATGCAAGTAGTTATTCGGCTTGGCAATAATTGCTAGAGTTGTTGGATGTCTTCCTGATAGGATATGGTGCCAAAATGTGTCCAATTGGTGCCTTAGATCGTTAAAATTCCGAGCTGGTTGGAGAGCTCTGTCCATAATGCTCCAGACGTTCTCAGTTGTGCAGAATCCGGCCAAGCACGAAGACAAGCTGTAGAAACTCTCGCCGTGTGTGAACGGGCATTATCTTGCTGAAGTGTAAGCCCAAGATGGCTTGCCATGAAGGGCAACAAAACGTGGCGTAAAATATCGTCGACTTGATGTGAGATGGGATCCTACTATGAAACGAAATGGCATCCCAGACCATCACTCCCGGCTGTCGAGCCATAAGGCGGGCGGCAGTCAGGTTGGTATCTCGTCGATGTTTCGGGTGTCTCCAGAGACGACGTCGCTCATAATTGGGTTTCAGTTCGAAGCAAGACTCATCACTAAAGACAATTCTGCTCCAATCAATGAGATTTTAGGCCGACTGTGCCCGACACCTCTGCAAATGGGCTTGTTGTTGTACAGGCATCAATGGTAGTCGGCGCAAGGGACACGGTGGGCTCAGCACCCTCTTTGTCAGCCGCCTATTGAATGGTCCTTGTGGTCGCTCAAGCACTCGTTGGACGTCTGATCGATGATAAAGGTGAATTCGGGTTTTGAGTGTCTCTCTGGTGTTTGCTCGACCTTCAGGTTCTGTTGTCTCCCAAGGTCGGCTGCCTCCTTCTTCACGCTGTTTTCGGCCATGGTTCACCCATTCCTGCCATCATCGTCGATTACGGGCATCGCTTTTACTCGTATATAGAGCAGTTCCCCTATCACTTCGACCGTCGCCTTGAGCCCAGAAACACTGTTCACGCGCCAATCTGCGAGGCTTAATTACTCTCCAATTAAATACATGGACTGAAAGTCGCAAAGACTTTATGCCCTGGTATCGACATGTCCCCTGTTTAATATCCTAGCCAGTTGAGCGGTGAAACTGCTTTGCAGCGCCACGCATTCATCCATCGGCCGCCAAAATTTAGAATAGTGGATTTCTGTTGGGGAAACGACTGTCAGTATTGCTTTATAAACGTCAAATTTCTACAGTTTTACCCTCATAGTAATTACGAGAGATATTCGTCAGAGGAATAAATGCGTTTATTGTCGCTGACTGATGCTTGGTTCAAATGGTTCAAAAGGCTCTAAGCACTATGGGACTTAACACCTGAGGTCATCAGTCCCCTAGACTTAGAACTACTTAAACCTAACTAACCTAAGGACATCACACATATCCATGCCCGGGACAGGATTCGAACCTGCGACCGTAGCAGTAGCGCGGTTCCGAACCGAAGTACCTAGAACCGCTCGGCCATAGCGACCGGCGATACATGGCCTACAGGAACTTTTAAGTAAGGCTCCCCACCTTGCTCAATTAATTCAGATACTTAATGCACCCATAGAAAGGAATAACACGTAAAAATTGGTCAAATAGGGACTTAATTAGTTACTAACTTCGTTTGTCAGTTATACTTACTTGCAATTCTTCCAATGAATCTATGACGTATACCTACCCAGCTAGGAAGCGTAACCGATTATTCCCTTTTAAATCAATCAAAACACACATATACTCCTAGATATTTGGCGATAGTGGTTGTTTCCGGTGATTAATCACCGATCGTGAAATTATACTATATCGACTCTATACGTTTGTTTTGCGCTGCAATTATGTTGAAGGTCAGCTGTCAATCTTTGCATCACATGCTGATCATCTCAAAATCTCTCTGTATTTTGTAATAAGGTTCTAAAATTGTCAAATCGACAAAATAGTGAAGCACCAAGAAGACATGGTCAGATCTCAATGTAACGTCGTGAACGCACGTACCATCGGCGGGTGTAAAAATCATTACAGGTGCAATTCTGTGTGACAGGTAGAACAGGCACCAGTGTCCAGCACCAGATGTTGATCGCTGTGAGGGACTCGGAGATGCACTGTACTCGTATGAGGCCTTACTGTGAGTTTTCATTTGGCCGATTGGTCGAATCGCGCGGTATCCAAATTTGTGGGGCATTCGGGTGCGACAGGGGTCAGATGTTGGAATTCAAATGTGCGTGAGGCCAGGCATAGTGGTTTTCAAGGCTCTGGCCGAAAACGTCTGACTATCACGAGGGAGAACCACCGTACTGAGTACCGAGCACACCGTGCCAAGCACAAAGTCACTCCTTCACATCTGCGCCTCCCATCCGAGAACAAGCGATAGACTCCTTGCAAAGTTATTTTTTATCCCACACCACTGACCGTAGACTAGCAGTAGCCGTACTATGGAATTACTGTCCCCCGCATAGTATGCTGTTAACTCTACAACACAAACGGCTGCGTTTGGAGTTATGTCGTGACCAGGAAGCATGGACTGCTCATGAATGGCATGACATAGTATTCAGCGATGAATCGCGTTCATACATTACCACGGATGACCACCGTCGACGAGTATGGTGGCAGCCTAGGGAGAGGTCCCATTTTTCCAGTGGTTTGGAGATGCACAGCTACGTTACTCGTGGCATCATGACGTGGAAATCCATAGGGTGTGACTGCAGGGCACGCCTGCTGGTTATTAAGGGAACTCTGATAGCACAACAGTAGTTCACGGGCATCCTGTACCTTCATTTTTTACCTCTCATGTTGCAATATCTTGGTGCCAGGACAATGGTCGTCCACAATTGGTTTGTGGCTCTATGTACTGTCTGCCTGATGTTGATCTACTCGTCTAACTAGTAAGATCCCCAGAACTGTCCCCATCCCCAGAATTGTCCCCATCCCCAGAACTATTTCCGACAGAACATATATGGCACTAGCTCAGACTCAACTCCGCCTCGTTGCCAGTACTCAGTATATCTTGGACCAGGTACAACTTGTGTTGGCCAGATAGCCTCAGGACAGGATACAGTGGCTTTTGTGATAACTTCCTAACCGATCAGTGCATGCATCCAACGCAGACCGGGTGCAACGTCACACTGATAAGGATCCTCATACTGCCAAGTCCTTTGGAAAGTGGATATTGTAATCACTGAAATAACATCATATACCCTCTCAACCCTTGAAGTTTAATTTCGTTTCCTTCTGCCCTTTGATGCTCTACTTTTTTTCAGGCAGTTAGGTTAATTAGGTTTAAGCAGTTCTAAGTCTAGGGGACTGATGACCTCAGATGTTAAATCCCATAGTCCTTAGAATCATTTGAAAAGTCTCGGGGACTGATGACCTCAGATGTTAAGTCTCATAGTGCTTAGAGCCATTTGAAGTCGTGAACACCAACTTTATGACACTGCCTTGAGGTAGACCGGTGACTCCCTTCGTATCTGACGATTCCTTCCTAGTTGTCTCCTCTCACAACATTGTGTAAACAATACTGATAGTTACTTTGGCAAAATTTTTCTTTCAGCTTTAACTAATTCTATTAAAACGCCATCTCCTATTGTTCCTTTCCTTTTCTTCATGCCTCTAATGACATGACATACCTCACCTGGGTCCACTTTTGAAAGCTCATTATTTTCGTTATGTTCTTCTTCAATTACCATTATTAATGTTTTGTATAAGGCATGGGGTTCCTTGCTCTATTTTTTTTAATTTGCAGTCGGAAACTAGTTTTGTTTGACTCTTTCCATGGTTGAACACGTTTGCACACGTCCCATGAAACATGATGAAAAAGTGTACCAGTACATAAGATTACAAAAGTCAGACTCCACATTTGTTCAATATATGCTGTGGGAAGGTCACAGATGAATGATAAACACAGAAATCTTACATGTAGCCAACAAAAGGAACACACTATTAGCCTACTGGAAACACGTGAATATTTGGCGCAAAAGGCCCACCTGATGAGACACTTTTGAAGCTAGAATTACGAAAACTTAAATTTGGTTTCTCGGTCAGAAATTTAAAAAATAAGTGTTTCCGAACTTTGGCAGTTCAAACACTAAGGAGTTTAATATTTGGTGGACTTTTTAAAAAAATAAAGCATTCTTAATGAAATACTGCAGTATTTAGTTAGCTAGTTACGTGTTCCATTGATCAATCTCAATGTAATCGTTGTGATGTGGAACGTGTCAAGTGCATAAGAAATGCACACATGACTGAAGTTTTTCTTTTTTTTAAAGCTTAAGATTTTTGTTACCTACCCCATGCCTTTAAATGGCTCAAAATACATAGATTTATTTATTTCTATTTAAAAATTCATCTATGGTATGGAAGGAGTTGTGAAGGAGATATGATTCCAGTTTATTTTTAAAACTCTTACTGCTGTCTGTCAGACATTTTATTTCATCTCGTAATCGATCAAAAAGTTTTACAGCAGCATATTTTACCCCTTTCTGTGCCAAAGACAGGCTAACTATGTAGAGTACAGTGTAAGTCTTTCTTTCTTGTGGTATTACAATCATGAATGCCACTGTTGTTTTTAAATCTGGTCCATGTTGTTGAGAACAAATTTCATTACTGAGTAAATGTACTGTGAGGCTTTTGCAGGGGTTCCTAACCTTTCAAAGAGGTGCCTACAAGATGTGCGACTATGAGCCCCACACATTATTCTAACCACTTTCTTTTGAGAAGTAAATACTTTTTGCCTAAGTATTGAGTTACCCCAAAATATTATTCCGTATGACACCAGGGAGTGAAAGTAGGCAAAGTATGTTAGATTAGTAATTTCTGTATCCTCAAAATTAGCAATTATTCTACTTGCAAAAGTTGCTGAACCTAGTCGCTTTAGGAGATCCAAAATATGAATTTTCCAATAAAGATTGTCATCTATATGTACACCCAAAAACTTAGAATGCTGTACCCTGGCTACTGATTTCTGTTGATGTGTTATATTTTTTGAAGGAACAGTATTTCTTGCAGTAGAAAATCTGATGTTAGGTGTTTTTTCGAAGTTCAGAAGAAGCCCATTGGCAGAAAGCCAATTAATAACTTTTCCAAAGACATTATTTGTACCATTTACTATTGGAGTTTGTTTCACTGAATTAATAATGATGCTTGTATCATCAGAAAACAGTGTCATTTTACCTTCTTGTTTCAGATAAGAAGGAAGGTCATTCACGTACATCAAGAACAGAAGAGGACCAATGATCGAACCCTGTGAAACACCTAATGTAATTTCACCCCAATTAGATGAAGTGGGAAACTTCCTTAAATCACTTAAACCATATAAAGAAACTTTTTGCTTCCTGTTCTGTAGCTATGACATAAAAACCACTCATATTCTGTTCCATTTATACCATGGAATTGTAGTTTCTGTAACATAATGTTAGAGATGTCATCAACTCCAACAGAACATTCATTTTTCAAATATTTATTGATTTTCCTTATTTCACAAGAGGTTTTTAGATGAAAATTAACCTGACTAGGGCTCCTCAAAACTGGCTCTTCCATGCACTGCATGGCTTTTTCATTTGAACTATTCTCACCATTTTTTTCACCTAATTAAGATACATCTATGAAAATTGGAGTTCGGTTTCTCGGTTAGAAATAAATACTGTTTCCGTTTTTCTGGAAATTCAACCCTATGGGAGTGAAGCAGATGATGAAAGTTTTTATGGAAATATTTCAGTTTGAAAGTATTGAAGCTAAATATATGAAAATTTGTAGGTGATTTCTATATTAGAAAGGAAAAAATTAGGTTTCCATTGTTTCTGGACACTGAAGACCTAAGGGGGTGAAATACAGGACGAAAATTTTTATGAAAATATTTCGTTATATTATAACCTTTTGAAAGCTAAATCTCCTATGAATATCGGTATTTGACTTTTCGGTTACAAAAAAAGAAATATGTGCTAAGGGTTATAACTTTCTTTGGAAGTGTCACCACAAGAACTCAAAAGGCATGGTTAACGAAAACCTCCGGCTCCAGCTACTAGAATCGGTTTTTGGTTGGAAGTATATTCGGTCTCATAAATGTTCGATGGGTAGCCAGATCATTCGCTTGAATTGTACAGAATGTTCTTCAAGCCAATCGCGAACATAGTCATCCGTAAAAATGCAATCGTTGTTCGTGAATATAAAGTCAATCAATGGCTGAAAATGCTCTCCAAGTAGCCGAACATAACTAGGACCCAGTCCGTTCCAAGCACACACTGCCACACATCACTATGGAGCCACCATTAGCGTGTACAGTGCCTTGTCGACAACCTGGGTTCATGGCTTCGTGGGGGCTGCGCCACAGTCGAACTCTACCATCAGATCTTACCAACTGAAATCAGTATTCATGTGACCAGGACACAGGTTTCCAGTCGTCTAGGGTCCAGCTTATATAGTTAAGAAGCCCCGGAGAGGTACTGCACGCGATGTCGCGCTGTCAGCAAAGGCACTGCCATAGTCCATAAGTCCAAATTTCGCCACACTATACTAACGGATACGTTCGCCGTACGTCCCACATTGATTTCTGCGATTATTCCCCGCAGTGTTGCTTGTCTCTTAGCACTGACAATTCTACTCAAACGCCGCTGCTCCCACTCGTTAAGTAAAGGCCGGTGGCCACTGTGTTGTCAGCGGTGAGAGGCAATGCCTATAATTCGGTATTCTCGGCACACTTTTGACACTTTGGATCTCTGATTATTGAATTCCCTATCGATTTCCGAAATGGAATGTCCCATCCATCTAGCTCGAACTACCATTTCGCATTCAAAGTCCGCTAATTCCAGTCACGCCGCCATAACCACTGTCGGAAGCGTTTCCACATGTATATCGACAGGACACGTGGTCTGTGGATAATCTACCCATTGGCAAAAGATTCCTGATAACATGTTCAAAAGTGTGTTACATCTTATGGGACTTAACTGCTAAGGTCATCAGTCCCTAAGCTTACACACTACTTAACCTAAATCATCCTAAGGACAAACACACACACGCAAGCCCAAGGGAGGACTCGAACTTCCGCCGGGATCAGCCGCACAGTCCATGGCTGCACTGCCTCAGACCGCTCGGCTAATCCCGCACGGGATTCCTGATAATCCCCCATTCGAATCTCTGCGAGAGGACTGCCAAAAGAGAGGTGACTATGAGAAAAAGATGGAATAACCAACGACGGGATAACTTTCCACTACCCTTTTTATGCCTTGTGTACGCGATACTACCGCCATCTGTATACATGCATACCGTCATCCCCGACGTTATATGTAGCCTTCAAAACGGCGACTGCAATGGAGGTACGTTCCAAGCAGAGAGCTGTCAATGACTTTCTTTTGGCGGAAAATAAGAACATCGTAGATATTGATAGGTGCTAGCAGAGTATCTGATTAGACCTGTCAGTGAACAAAACCATGGCGACTCGTTGGGCAAGACGTCTGTCATCATCGCAACAACGTCACGCAAACCCGTTCGATCTTCCGCTTTCCGACTTCCATCTGTTCGGTCCAATGAAGGATGCATTCCGTGGGAAGGAGTGAGCGAGTGATGAGATTATTGATGCAGCAGAACGTTGGTTCCGACGTCAACTATTAGAGTTGTAGCATGCGGGCATAGAGGCCCTCGCAGTGCAGTGGCGTAAGCGGTCGCACAGAACGGACACTATGTTGAAAAATATAGTTTTGTCGCCAAAAGGCTGATAAGTAATATGGTCTGTCGGAACCCTGAATGAAACCAAACGGCTTTCAGAAAAAGAAATGTGTTGTCTTACTATTTTGAACGTCCCTCGTAGGTAACTGAAACTTCTACGTAAAGTCTAAGTTGCCTGACAGATCATTAATACAGAACGAGAACAGTTTGAGTCTCAAACCATTTACGTAACGCACATCTGAAGTTACTTCCACATCTCTCGACGACTCCATAAACTACTGCGTCCTCCCTAGCAGGAAATCATTAATCCTGTCACAAATTTCCCCCGACGCCCAAAACGACCATACTATCGCTACTAAGTGCTGGTGTGGTTCTGAGTCAAATGCTCTTCGGACATGTACTGGCGATGGACAGCGTATTGCGAGGCTGGCGCTACTTGTGGCTGTGCCAGCTGTAATGGTTCTTTATTTACGTGGCCATTACGGCACTCCAACCCCACTTCCCGATACCAGTAATATCGTACTACTTTTGTGCGAAGTAACAGACATATTTTTGTGACAGTATTCGCATTTGGTTTTATTACTGTACAGGTACTCCGATGTATCGATATATTATAGTGATATGGTTCTTGTGTGTATTCATTTCTGTAAGACTGTCATTATCTTTGACTTACTTGTAACCGTTTTGGCGCGAATGCGCACAGAGCAGTCTTTGATTCACTTTGCACAACTAAAGTTGTTATTTCGCTTTGTAAAAGAACAGTCAAAGCTTGTGTTTGGTTAAAGTGGAAATTAAATATATGAAGATTGATACAAAACTGTTTTCTTGGTGATATGACAGTTAAGAAGAAGTACATGTGAATTTACAAGAAGTTTAATAAAATTGTGGATCGTGAACACCAAGTCAAAAATTATTTCGACCATACCATTGTTCTGATCTGGGATTGTTTGATCATTAAGAATTTCCTGAAAAACGCATTTGTTAGGTCTTCAAATATTGCTAAAATACAGATCTGGACCTTCTAGCAGGAAAAGTGGAATTACCCTAGAATCAACAAGATGAGCCATAACAACTTCGACGAAATCTACGTGGGAATCCATTCAAGATAAGGGCCAAAAGTGATGACTTTTTTGCAGTGACTTCATTATTTCCATTCTGACGATACCATCCACAGTCAATAACTTTGTTGTTGCCCGATAAAGCCAACATACGCTGCGTGAGCAACATTGTTAATCTGCAAAATGAGATTTTCACTCTGCAGCGGAGTGTGCGCTGATATGAAACTTCCTGGCAGATTAAAACTATGTGCCCGACCGAGACTCGAACTCGGGACCTTTGCCTTTCGCGGGCAAGTGCTCTACCATCTGAGCTCCCGAAGCACGACTCAGGCCCGGTCCTCACAGCTTTACTTCTGCCAGTATCTCGTCTCCTACCTTCCAAACTTTACAGGAACTCTCCTGCGAACCTTGCAGAACTAGCACTGCTTCGGGAGCTCAGGTGGTAGAGCACTTGCCCGCGGAAGGCAAAGGTCCCGAGGTCGAGTCTCGGTCGGGCACACAGTTTTAATCTGCCAGGAAGTTTCATTATTAATCTGATTTCTAAGCTACTTTGCAAGTGGTGGTATTGTTAGGCAGCCTGGACACTCTGCTGCCCTAGCTGACGCGGCCCCTGCTCCTCCTCCTCCTGCTCCTCTGGTTAACGTGAGAGCGGCGCGCTGTCCAGACGCCGCTATTGAGTGGAGGGCCCTCCAGACGGCGCCTACGGCCGTGGGAATGCGGCCTGGCGCCACACACAGCAAGGGACGTGTCCGGTCCGGTCCAGTCGCCGACCCTGCCCTGCGCTGCGCCGAGCCGCGCTGGCGGGCGCACGTGCGGCCCCTACCGGCAGCCTCCTCCTACCCCAGCGGTAAGGCCAAATTACCTATGAGGACAACGTAGAAACGTCTCTTCCTGGCAGTGAAAGATGTGATTCTTTTATTTTTTTACTATTTTTTATTTTACTTTATTTATTTATTTTTTAAACCCCATACATGCATTGATCCCTTGCACGAGGGATATTCATACAGTTTGAAATACCACATCGAAATAATAAAGTAGCGTAATTAAATTTTTTCGTTGTTTCTAGCTACATGTCAGCGGTCCTTATACAGGGTGTTACAAAAAGGTACGGCCAAACTTTCAGGAAACATTCCTCACACACAAATAAAGAAAAGAAGTTATGTGGACATGTGTCCGGAAAAGCTTAATTTCCATGTCAGAGCTCATTTTAGTTTCGTCAGTATGTACTGTACTTCCTAGATTCGCAGCCAGTTGGCCCAATTGAAGGAAAGTAATGTTGACTTCGGTGCTTGTGTTGACATGCGACTCATTGCTCTACAGTACTAGCATCAAGCACAACAGTACGTAGCATCAACAGGTTAGTGTTCATCATGAACGTGGTTTTGCAGTCAGTGCAATGTTTACAAATGCGGAGTTGGCAGATGCCCATTTGATGTATGGATTAGCACGGGGCAATAGCCGTGGCGCGGTACGTTTGTATCGAGACAGATTTCCAGAACGAAGGTGTCCCGACAGAAAGACGTTCGAAGCAATTGATCGGCGTCTTAGAGAGCACGGAACATTCCAGCCTATGACTCGCGACTGGGGAAGACCTAGAACGACGAGGACACCTGCAATGGACGAGGCAATTCTTCGTGCAGATGACGATAACCCTAATGTCAGCGTCAGAGAAGTTGCTGCTGTACAAGGTAACGTTGACCACGTCACTGTATGGAGAGTGCTACGGGAGAACCAGTTGTTTCCGTACCGTGTACAGCGTGTGCAGGCACTATCAGCAGCTGATTGGCCTCCACGGGTACACTTCTGCGAATGGTTCATCCAACAATCTGTCAATCCTCATTTCAGTGCAAATGTTCTCTTTACGGATGAGGTTTCATTCCAACGTGATGAAATTGTAAATTTTCACAATCAACATGTGTGGGCTGACGAGAATCCGCACGCAATTGTGCAATCACGTCATCAACACAGATTTTCTGTGAACGTTTGGGCAGGCATTGTTCGTGATGTCTTGATTGGGTCCCATGTTCTTACACCTACGCTCAATGGAGCACGTTATCATGATTTCATACGGGATACTCTATCTGTGCTGCTAGAACATGTGCCTTTACAAGTACGACACAGCATGTGGTTCATGCACGATGGAGCTCCTGCACGTTTCAGTCGAAGTGTTCGTACGCTTCTCAACAACAGATTCGGTGACCGATGGATTGGTAGAGGCGGACCAATTCCATAGCCTCCACGCTCTCCTGACCTCAACCCTCTTGACTTTCATTTATGGGGGCATTTGAAAGCTCTTGTCTACGCAACCCCGGTACCAAATGTAGAGACTCTTCGTGCTTGTATTGTGGACGGCTGTGATACAATACGCCATTCTCCAGGGCTGCATCAGCGCATCAGGGATTCCATACGACGGAGGGTGGATGCATGTATCCTCGCTAACGGAGGACATTTTGAACATTTCCTGTAACAAAGTGTTTGAAGTCACTCTGGTACGTTCTGTTGCTGTGTGTTTCCATTCCATGATTAATGTAATTTGAAGAGAAGTAATAAAATGAGCTCTAACATGGAAAGTAAGCGTTTCCGGATACATGTCCACATAACATATTTTCTTTCTCTGTGTGTGAGGAATGTTTCCTGAAAGTTTGGCCGTACCTTTTTGTAACACCCTGTACACTCTCAACTCGTACTTCAGCCCCCCACACCTGATCCCGATTCCCGCCACAGTACTACAGCGCGCCGCTAAAGGCGTTAAACTACGCTGACGAAAAAAATACCAACCATCAAAAAATAATAATAATAATAATAATAATGGCGTGTGACTAGGGCCTCCGGTCGGGTAGACCGCTCGCCTGGTGCAAGTCTTTCGATTTGACGCCACTTCGGAGACTTGCGCGTCGATCGGGATGAAATGATGATGATTAAGACAACACAACACCCAGTCCCTTAGCGGAAAAAATCTCCGTCCAGCAGGGAATCGAACCCGGGCCCTTAGGATTGACAGTCCGTCACGCTGACCACTTTTTTTTAACGTTTATTAAAAATACAATGTTACACTCTACATACTAAGTTATACATACATGAAGTTATTTAAACAAAACGGTCTGATCATTTCAATTACGCTGACATTAAGGAAAGGCAACAGAAGATTGTGTTACTGACTAATTACCAGAAAGAATTAAGTTAAACATCAAGAAAAAAATTTTTAAAGACATTCAAACTTCAAGCTGAAGAAGTAAAATCTGCACTTTGAATTACATGAGCTGCAATCTTTACATAAGCATAATTTCTTTATGATGTATATCAGCAAGTTGGTGGGATAATTTCAAATATAAAACAATTTAATAATCATATTAGACAATTTCTGAAATACTTGAGAATGGCGGAAAGGAGATATATAATAAAGTTGACTAGCCATCCAACTACACTTTCTGGACATTAATTAAATCTTAAGTATCTGAAGTGGTCAGATCTATATTATCAGTCTTCCACTGGATCAGATCTATATAGTCAGTCTTTCACTGCGAAACTGGCTTACACATCACAGTGCAAAAATGAACAGGTCAATGTGACACCCATTGAATATTACATTTATCAGATAGAATCTTATGGTTTTAACCAATCGATAAGGACATTTCTATAAAAACTGTCTATTTCCAAATTTCTAGTATAAACCAATAATGTACCTTTAATATTTTGTGTTTTGACACTATTAGACACACAATCTCAATGTCACATAAGTTCTGTGCATTATCTTACAAATTGCAAAATCTACTCTCCGAAGTAGAAAATGCACACATCATAAATATACTGTAAAATCTTAAATAGTATCCTTAAGGTAACTACAATACATCACTGTGAACACAGTCTTCTTTTTTATATTAACCAATGCCTATTCTTTCAAATACAATTTTTAACATATTACCGAACTTTTCCTTGTGATTCGAATAGCTTCTAATTTTGTGGAACTCACACAGCATGTGTACCTTGAACTATGCCATCGGATCCTAATTTGTTAAGGACGTAGTTAACAAAATTTCCCAGCAACCAGTACTCAGCGTTATTTTTTGCTTCTGGAAAATAGCGTGCTTCAGGCCTGTGTATCAATGACAGCGATATATACTCAGGGGATGTTCTTGTAATCAGAGCTATTTGCTCCCCACCACTCAGCTACCGGGGGCAGACATCAAAAAATAATTAATCCAGAGTAGTGAAATTTCGAGAATATGTTTGTCTAGCTAACATATTTAAGTGATTAACATTGTAAGATCACAGTTTAACGAAAGCGACAGATTAGCCACTGCACAGGGCTATGAGGAGGGCTGTGCGAGAGGCGTTCAGTGAATTCGAAAGTAAAGTTCTATGTACTGACTTGGCAGAAAATCCTAAGAAATTTTGGTCTTATGTCAAAGTGATAGTTGGACCAAAACAAACTGTCCAGACACTCTGTGCCCAAAATGGTACTGAAACAGAGGATGACAGACTAAGGCCGAAATACTAAATGTCTTTTTCCAAAGCTGTTTCACAGAGGAAGACTGCACTGTAGTTCCGTCTCTAGATTGTAGCACAGATGACAAAATGGTAGATATCGAAACAGATGACAGAGGGATAGAAAAACAATTAAAATCGCTCAAAAGAGGAAAGGCCGCTGGACCTGATGGGATACCAATTCGATTCTACACAGAGTACGCCAAAGAACTTGCCCCCCTTCTAACAGCCGTGTACCGCAAGTCTCTAGAGGAACGGAGGGTTCCAAATGATTGGAAAAGAGCACAGGTAGTCCCAGTCTTCAAGAAGGGTCGTCGAGCAGTTGCGCAAAACTATAGACCTATCTCTCTGACGTCGATCTGTTGTAGAATTTTAGAACATGTTTTTTGCTCGAGTATCATGTCGTTTCTGGAAACCCAGAATCTACTATGTAGGAATCAACATGGATTCCGGAAACAGCGAGCGTGTAAGACCCAACTCACTTTATTTGTTCATGAGACCCAGAAAATATTAGATACAGGCTCCCAGGTAGATGCTATTTTTCTTGACTTCCGGAAGGCGTTCGATACAGTTCCGCACTGTCGCCTGATAAACAAAGTAAGAGCCTACGGAATATCAGACCAGCTGTGTGGCTGGATTGAAGAGTTTTTAGCAAACAGAACACAGCATGTTGTTATCAATGGAGAGACGTCTACAGACGTTAAAGTAACCTCTGGCGTGCCACAGGGGAGTGTTATGGGACCATTGCTTTTCATAATATATATAAATGACCTAGTAGATAGTGTCGGAAGTTCCATGCGGCTTTTCGCGGATGATGCTGTAGTATACAGAGAAGTTGCAGCATTAGAAAATTGTAGCGAAATGCAGGAAGATCTGCAGCGGATAGGCACTTGGTGCAGGGAGTGGCAACTGACCCTTAACATAGACAAATGTAATGTATTGCGAATACATAGAAAGAAGGATCCTTTATTGTATGATTATATGATAGCGGAACAAACACTGGTAGCAGTTACTTCTGTAAAATATCTGGGAGTATGCGTGCGGAACGATTTGAAGTGGAATGATCATATAAAATTAATTGTTGGTAAGGCGGGTACCAGGTTGAGATTCATTGGGAGAGTGTAGTCCATCAACAAAGAAGGTGGCTTACAAAACTCTCGTTCGACCTATACTTGAGTATTGCTCATCAGTGTGGGATCCGTACCAGGTCGAGTTGACACAGGAGATAGAGAATATCCAAAGAAGAGCGGCGCGTTTCGTCACAGGGTTATTTGGTAACCGTGATAGCGTTACGGAGATGTTTAATAAACTCAAGTGGCAGACTCTGCAAGAAAGGCGCTCTGCATCGCGGTGTAGATTGCTCGCCAGGTTTCGAGAGGGTGCGTTTCTGGATGAGGTATCGAATATATTGCTTCCCCCTACCTATACCTCCCGAGGAGATCACGAATGTAAAATTAGAGAGATTAGAGCGCGCACGGAGGCTTTCAGACAGTCGTTCTTCCCGCGAACCATACGCGACTGTAACAGGAAAGGGAGGTAATGACAGTGGCACGTAAAATGCCCTCCGCCACACACCTTTGGGTGGCTTGCGGAGTATAAATGTAGATGTAGATGTAGAAGGCAAACCGTTTTATTACCTCTTTACTACTAACTGTTCTCTCGACACATTTTGCAGACACTGTTTGCAGGGGACTGATGACCTCAAATGTTAAGTCCCATAGTGCTGAGAGCCATTTGAACCATTTTGAACCACTGTTTGCATACACCACTGAATGAACTTGCAAAACTACATATGTGTATGGCAGATAGTTCATGATATATGACGTCATGAACACTGAGATGCGTGAAGAAGTGCCACATATTGCATGACGAGTTACATTTATTATTACTAGCCCGCAGTAGCGTTTCGATAAAATTTGTTAAGAAGATAGTTAGAGCCGTTAGAAAGAAACCGGGCTACTTTCGAAAGTATTCAGCACAATATATTGATTCGAAGAATATTACGTGAATTAAGAATAAATACTTACTCTCTGAAAAAGCTATTTACTGTTTGTCTTTTGAACTTTATCATAATTGTGAAAATGCTTATCTTTTTTTCAAATGTGCTACGTGATACGATTCAAAGTAATGAAAACAATACATATAGAATCTTCAACGTGTTTATTCCATACTTCCATAATATTTGCTGCAAAAGACACACATTGCGTAGTGTATAGCTACTTAGCGCTCTGTCCTGTGCTTCATAACAAGAGAACTTAGTGACCTGTCACAAACTTTACACATAGTTTGAGACCTTTACGAAACTTTTTCTCGCTGACAATCCCCATAAAATGACCAAAAAAAAAAGTTTATCGCTTACTACATTTTCGCTGTTCATACAGTAAAACTGTTGAGTCGGGAGTGACGCCTTGACATTTACATTTTATGTTTCTTTGCTAAGAACTCTGTTTGCAACGCACTTAGCAGTATCCACATATGCTTCTGAATATATCTACAAAATTATATCATTCTACGACCCATAGTTCAGAAAAATTAGGGAAGGACCACATGAACAGAGAGAGGGGGAGAAGTGGATGGAAAGAGAAAAGGAAGAAGATGGACAGAAAGAGGCGGGGAAGTGCAGACAGATAGGACAGAAGTTGTGAGAGACGGAAAGAGGGGGATTAGGAGATGGACAGAGAAGGGGAGGCGGGGGCAGAGGAAATGGAGAGAGAGAGAGAGGGAGAAAGTGGAGATGGAGTAATAGTATAGAAATGAGTACGTAACAGGGCAATGCTAGGTGCACAGCTAGTTCCATAAT
This sequence comes from Schistocerca serialis cubense, assembly GCF_023864345.2. Classification (NCBI taxonomy): domain Eukaryota; kingdom Metazoa; phylum Arthropoda; class Insecta; order Orthoptera; family Acrididae; genus Schistocerca; species Schistocerca serialis. The sequence goes on along the minus strand of NC_064646.1, from coordinate 183,748,243 downwards.
ATTTAAAGTTTTGTATTAGGGTATCATAAACTTTAGCTAAGTCGCGAAATACACTCCTGGAAATTGAAATAAGAACACCGTGAATTCATTGTCCCAGGAAGGGGAAACTTTATTGACACATTCCTGGGGTCAGATACATCACATGATCACACTGACAGAACCACAGGCACATAGACACAGGCAACAGAGCATGCACAATGTCGACACTAGTACAGTGTATATCCACCTTTCGCAGCAATGCAGGCTGCTATTCTCCCATGGAGACGATCGTAGAGATGCTGGATGTAGTCCTGTGGAACGGCTTGCCATGCCATTTCCACCTGGCACCTCAGTTGGACCAGCGTTCGTGCTGGACGTGCAGACCGCGTGAGACGACGCTTCATCCAGTCCCAAACATGCTCAATGGGGGACAGATCCGGAGATCTTGCTGGCCAGAGTAGTTGCCTTACACCTTCTAGAGCACGTTGGGTGGCACGGGATACATGCGGACGTGCATTGTCCTGTTGGAACAGCAAGTTCCCTTGCCGGTCTAGGAATGGTAGAACGATGGGTTCGACGACGGTTTGGATGTACCGTGCACTATTCAGTGTCCCCTCGACGATCACCAGTGGTGTACGGCCAGTGTAGGAGATCGCTCCCCACACCATGATGCCGGGTGTTGGCCCTGTGTGCCTCGGTCGTATGCAGTCCTGATTGTGGCGCTCACAGGCACGGCGCCAAACACGCATACGACCATCATTGGCACCAAGGCAGAAGCGACTCTCATCGCTGAAGACGACACGTCTCCATTCGTCCCTCCATTCACGCCTGTCGCGACACCACTGGAGGCGGGCTGCACGATGTTGGGGCGTGAGCGGAAGACGGCCTAACGGTGTGCGGGACCGTAGCCCAGCTTCATGGAGACGGTTGCGAATGGTCCTCGCCGATACCCCAGGAGCAACAGTGTCCCTAATTTGCTGGGAAGTGGCGGTGCGGTCCCCTACGGCACTGCGTAGGATCCTACGGTCTTGGCGTGCATCCGTGCGTCGCTGCGGTCCGGTCCCAGGTCGACGGGCACGTGCACCTTCCGCCGACCACTGGCGACAACATCGATGTACTGTAGAGACCTCACGCCCCACGTGTTGAGCAATTCGGCGGAACGTCCACCCGGCCTCCCGCATGCCCACTATACGCCCTCGCTCAAAGTCCGTCAACTGCACATACGGTTCACGTCCACGCTGTCGCGGCATGCTACCAGTGTTAAAGACTGCGATGGAGCTCCGTATGCCACGGCAAACTGGCTGACACTGACGGCGGCGGTGCACAAATGCTGCGCAGCTAGCGCCATTCGACGGCCAACACCGCGGTTCCTGGTGTGTCCGCTGTGCCGTGCGTGTGATCATTGCTTGTACAGCCCTCTCGCAGTGTCCGGAGCAAGTATGGTGGGTCTGACACACCGGTGTCAATGTGTTCTTTTTTCCATTTCCAGGAGTGTATATTCAATGGTAGTTACAGAATCTACTAAATCAACTTTCAAGGTAAATACTCGTATAGTAGATGTCATTGATGAACTGCCACTTAAGAACTCAAGCGTTCGATGTTTCTAAACCTAAAAAAGCTTTTCTTTCATAGCTCTTTTTTCAGCACAGCAGCAGGGACTCCAAAAAATAACAGGCACAATTATAAAAGGTAAATTAATGAATAACTTTAATAAACAGAACCTCTAAATTGATCACAAATTTGGCTCTGAAGTGATAGAAGCACAGAATCATGTATTACAGGATTTTCAAAAGTGTTAATTGAAAAAGATGAGTGTGTACACTGTCAGATGCGACCAAGCCTTTTGGTACGGTTGACCCTAAGAGTCTCTTAAATAAATTGGAATCACTAGGAATAGAAAGTGTAGCTAACGACTGGCCCGATTCTGCTTGACACATGGGTTAAAAAGAGTCGAGATAACACAAACACTGAATAAGGCTAACCTTCAAGCGAAATATTTATCACAATGAAAATGTACTTATAAAATTATATCATTGTATCATACATATTTCAGGAGATATGACGAAAGGAGGAGACGGACATAGAGAAGGAGAGGACATAGATAGAGAAGGGGAGGAGATTGACAGGAAGAGGAGGGAGGGGACGTAGAAAGGACAGAGGCGGGGATGTCCTCAAGTACGTCACTTTCGCTCCCAAATAGAGACACTCACGATGAAAAGTTCTCATTGGTAATGACGGCAACATTATATGGAAAAAACCCTAGTAAACTCCTTGTGAAGAAAGCAAATGAAATCCTCATCGTCGTTTGCAACTGATGCAATAAAGTATAGTTTTTTTACTAGTTTCTTTACATGGCATGAATTTCAGTGTAGGAGAGAAAATTACAGAATTAAATAAAATGTAGGTGGTACCTCTGTAACATGCATTATGGACACAAATCTTCTAGGAATGAAAATTGATTTTAAGTTGAAGTAGTGTGAATAAACATCCAAATAGAATGTTTCAGCTTGTCATGGAGTTACAGTCCTGTTACCAGTGTGTAATAAATAGTGTTTTCAGTTACATACTCATCATACGAGTATGTACACTCAGTTATTATTTACGAGATTCTTTTCTGAGGACGAAATATACAAAATGCAAATATATTTTCCAAACGACAGAAAAGGGCAATAAGATTCATAACCAAAAATAATGATTGATCTCACTTATAATTATCTGTTTGAAACAATGAAGATTTTATCTGGACCATGTGACTACAATTAACATTCACTTATGAACATAAATATATCGTTAAGTAGTTGACAGTTACTGTCCTTCACCATGTAGAGAAACATGTACTAAACCTAAAACTCAAAACGGCACTTTCGACCAAGGACAAAAGTTATGCTATAAATTGCGCAAGGAGATTAAATACCTTATGAAAACCATGCAGTTAAAAAAGATTTGTTAACTACTAAATCCTATTCAGTGAAGAATAACACAGATAACAGAGAGTAGAGGTTTGGTAAAGTGCAAGACAAGTAAGTAACAATAAAATATCTCTGTCATTCTCAATATACCCTCACACTTTTTTATGGAAAACTTTACTCCAAAGGTCTGCAACGAATAATAACGTCTTATTCTCTTTCTGAGCGCAACATTTCACTAATTACGTATTAGAGTTGACTCGTCTTTTCAGACAGCCGAAAGGGAAGCCTCACAGATGCTGCTTTATGGTACATTGCACTGTCATTCGTATCCACACAGTCATCCTCTCCGAACTGATCCTGTGCTGTATGCAGTGCGATATAATATGTTCGTCTCCTTCCTTTAGAGTTTTCTTAAGCAGAATAAGGAGACCACAATCATGAAAAGATACCCTCATACTGTGGCGTACGGCGAGCTGCTCTGTTATTGTATCCCATTCCTTTTATCTCTCTATGCGCAATCGTTGTGCTACCCAGACCACTGGTAGCACTTTGGAGCTCACGAGCGACTCCTGCTGACTGCAAGTGATCTTTAACCATCACCTTCAGCAATGTTCAGCGTTCCCTGTCTGTCAGGTACATGAGATCTGGACTCGGTTTAAGTGTTATTGTACCTTTGCGTTTCCATTTGAAAATCACATCGGCAACTGTTTTAGATGGTTTGAAATGTCCGTGACGGATCTATTACTCAGCTGATATCGAATGACTCACCAAACTCCCGGGACAAAACCATTCTGCTGTAACATCTTCTCTACTGACATCATAAACAGTGGACTTTGGCAGAATCAGATGGGTTGGAATGTGTCTGACAGATTTGATAGGTGACTTGCAGTGACTAAGTGTGAAGTTCATATGCTTTCCTGACTGACGCACTCTGCTATTATTGACAGTAAAAATACTGTTCTGGTCTTTTACATTGGCTAGTCTGCCCCACCCTCCATATATTGGTCCATTCTTCGTTACATAGGAATGTCCAGGGACTTTTGATCAGATTGTGTACATGTTCTGACAGCTCTAACACTAGTGGAGCTGCGCCATGGCGCGTATTACTAATCAAAGGTTGTAGCTAAGTTCTGTCTACTGGTAACTGTAATTTTTCTATTCCTTGTTTTCACACATTCATCTTCTGAAACCACAGAGGTGCTTATGAACAACCGCATATTTCTCAGATATTATTTTATGCCCTGTCCTATGAACGTCCAACTGAATAAACCTAGTCTAACTTCGCTCTGCAAGTGTTAATTTTCGGTACAGATAGGCATGTTGACCGTGGAACTGCAGAACTGCTAGAGCTGCAGTGCGTCACAGTGTCCCTTTCTTTTCCCTCAGGTCCGAGGGGAAGAGAAGACGTGCCGCGTCCAACCCCGCGCGCCGCCACAGACCGGCCAGAGACGTCGCTTTTTCTCCCCCCGGACGTGACGTCGTCTCCTGGCGGCGCCGGGCAGGGCGCTGTAACTGCCGCCTTCACGCACAGATGTCGCCACGGTCGGCTGCGCCCGCCGCCGCCGCCGCCCCCGCCGCCGTCCAACCGGAGTCCGGCGTCGCTGCGCTACAAATAAAAAATACGACCGACGCCGCCGCTCTCGGGGGTTTCCCGTCAGCTCCAGATAATAAAAGCCACTGGGCCGGCGGCGGCGCCCGGACCCGAGTGGCAAAAAGAACGCCTCTGGAATGGCGCTGGGGAAAACGGACCAGCCACCCCACGAGAAACTGCCACCGCCTTCCCTTCTCGCTTCCTGCTGCTCCTCCTCCTCCTGCGCCTTGGCCTGCTGTTCTTTCTCCTCCGTCTCGGTGATGCAGCGGTTTCCTTATTTTCTTTCCTCTCCGTACTCCCTCTCTCACCCACACAGACACGTAGCGAGCGGGCGAAGAAATGTTCTGAGGAAATTACTGCCCTGGTGGGAAGGGGGTGGGAAGATGGGTCGCTGGGTCTCGTGGAGGGTAGTGTGTGTGCGTGTATGTGTGTGTGTTTTTGAGATAAGGACAGAGGAAGAGAGAGAGAGAGAGAGAGAGAATTGCAGGGACACCGAGAGTGCAAGAAACTGGCACTGCCAGGGAAAGAGAAGCAGTTCAGAAGTAGGGGGGAAGGGGAGGGGGCGGTGCTAGCTCGACGGAGAGAGCAGAGGTTTGCCGGAGCGGGCGAAAAAATACACTTGGCTAAGAGATTGTCAACAAATTTATATCCCGGCGGCGCCTGTGGAGAGGGCGCGCTGTTTATGATTGGCGCCGCCGGTTTTGTCGGGGGTGTCGTGCGCCTGGCGGCGGCGCCGACGCAACCCGCGCGTCTATAATTCAGGCCCTCGTCCTCCGCCCCCGGGGCGGCGCTGATTTATCGCGGCTGTTATTCCCAGCCGCGGGACTCGTCGCCGTGGGCGGTGTTCCGCGCTGTTGCGCGGCCACAATGCGAGAGAGAGGCAGCTGCCGCCGCCGGCCGCGAGGATAACTCAGCCGCCAGCGCTGAGCCGCCGCAGTCAGTCCGGCCGCGCCGCAGATGGTGCCGGACCAAAGTTCGCGCATACTTCTCCGCAGAACAGCCCGCGACGGACGTACAGCTGTTTCCCGAACTCGGACCTCTTGAACTTCGCAAAATTTCTCTGCTTTTCGGCGTGAGTTGTGGAACGCCTTGATGTCTGGAACGTGCTTGGTGATACACGACGGTATCACTCACGCCACAAGTGTTTGTGTAGGATGGTGTGGAGACGTCTATAGCTCCATCACTCACACTATATGCACAATGCACATATGAATCAAGATATCCATTTTACCCCGAATATACGTGAATAAACAGTAAAAGAATAAAAAAATACCGACGCACAACGAAGGAATTACCCGAATGGGACAGAAATCGGTACATATCACGTACGTGTACAAATAAACAAATGATGACAAGTTCAGAAAAATGGAACTTTTTTTCAAGAGAAAGAAATTCACAAACTGAGAAAGTCAATAATGCGCTGATCCACCTCTGGCCCTTATACAAGCAGTTATTCGGCTTGAATTGAATGACAGAGTTCCTGGATGTCCTCCTGGGAGATATCGTGCCAAATTTTGTCCAACTGGTGCGTTAGACTGTGAAAATTCAGAGCTGTTTGGAGGGCCCTGCACATAACACTCCAAACGTTCTCAACCCACCAATGTCTGGGGAATCTTCAGACACGCTTTCGCTCGTAATCGGGGCCTGGAATCTCATTAAATGGAGTAGAATTGTCTTCAGTGATGGTTCCCGCTTCGAAATGACTCCTGAAGTCCAGCGATGTGTGTAGAGCACTTGCCCGCGAAAGGCAAAGGCCCCGAGTTCGAGTCTCGGTCCGGCACACAGCTTTAATCTGCCAGGAAGTTTCAGCGATGTATGTGGCGACGTCCCAGATAGTGGTGGGATACTAAACAGACTGTCATCCACCATAAGTCCCAGTAAGCAGGAGTGATGGTCTAGGGTGTCACTTAATTACATTGCAGGGTCCATTTCGTTCTAATCTGTGGCACCCTTACAGCACAGCGGTTCGTCGACGATATTCTACACCCGTTTTGTTGCCCTTTGTGGCACTGGGCGTGCATTTCAGCAAGATAATGCCCTCCCGCACACGTGGAGAATTTCTACTGCTTTTATTTGTGCTTGCCAAGGCCTAACTCGGTCAGCAAGTCTCTCCCCAATTGGGAACATTTGGAGCAGTATGGTCAGGGCCTTCCAAGTAGCTCAGGATTTTGACGATCCAACGCGACAGTTGGAAAGATTTTGACACGATATCTCTCAGGAGGACATCCAACAACTCTAGCAATAAATCCCAAGACGAATAGCTGCACGCATAAGGCCAGAGGTGAACGAGTGCACTCTTGACATGCGCCAATTGTCAAGCTCTGTCTTTTGAATAAATCATCAAATTTTTCCGAAATGTAACTACTTGTTCGTTTCTACATGTCCGTCGTATGTACCGATTTCCCTCCCATTCGGATAATTCCTCCGTTGTCCTTCGTTTTTTTCTTTTTCTTTTTTTTTTTTTTTTTTTTGTCTTAGAGTGTAGTTTGACATACGTGCATTCATGCATGCCAAGTTTAAAAGAACCGAAAATCTCCGAGATTAGCGGCGTTTTACTGAAACTCAAACCTTAGAGCACACGTCATTGGTAGATGTTTTTAATAGTTTCCACAACCAAACTGTACCTCGAAATCTTACAGAAGATCCGAAGAGATTCTGGTTGTAAGTAAAGTTCACCAGCGGCAAGACACAATCAATACCTTCATTGCGCGATAGCGAAGGTAATGTCACTGATGAGAGCTCCACTAAAGTGGAGTTACTGAACACGGCTTTTCCGAAACATCTTCACCAAAAAAGACGAATATAGTATTCCAGAATTCCGTCAAGAACAGCTGTCAACATGAGTAACTTACAAATTGACATCCTGTAGGTCAACCAACTCTGCTTCCCCGTTTTGCAACAGATGGCAGTAGCGGCAAAGGTGGTGCACGTGGTACGTCGTAAGTGTCATACAGTAAGTTTAGGAATTTTTAAACATAACGGCAATCAAATATTAGCCGTTTTATGATTGCGTCATCAAGTTATTCTCGAGTTTAGTATGTCCCTTACGAGCCCAGTTCTCATCATTTTTGGGAATTTTAAATTTCCTGCTTTGATATCAAGAAATCTGCGACTGAGGCTCATTAAATTTTAGGTGAAACCTATGATGAGACACCTGTTAGTGAAATAATGGGTAGAGCATAGTCTCTACCCTTCAAAAACTGTGATTCTGACGTCGAAAGCAATTAATGCGTTTGATCAGAGCACTGAAAGGCGAACAGCCACAGTACGGCAATAGAAATGAGACGTGATTTTGCAGCATGACGGTGCTCGACCCCATATCGTAAAACGTACTTGGAAATGCTGAAAATACTGCGCCGGCCGCTGTGGCCGAGCGGTTCTAGGCGCTTCAGTCTGGAACCGCGCGACCGATACGGTCGCAGGTTCGAATGCTGCCTCGGGCATGGATGTGTGTGATGTCCTTAGGTTAGTTAGGTTTAAGTAGTTCTAAGTTCTAGGGGACTCATGACCTCAGAAGTTAAGTCGCATAGTGCTCAGAGCCATTTGAACCATTTGAAACATCAACCACTTCGCCTATCTTGGTTATGGAAGCACACACCATTCTAGCATCAACTATTTGCCTCGTGTGAACTCCATCATAACCGTCATAAAGCACTCACAACTTCACACAACGCCGTTCTTATCATGACTGTCGCTTGGGACGTACTGAGAAAATTGCTCAGATGCCATTCGTGTTCAAATACAGCAGCGCCACATGCACGTTTGGCTAGCTCCGGCATTTATGTTCAGTATGCATTACTCACGGTGTTTCCACATTTTTGTCCGACCGTTGTGTGACGCAGTGGTTAGGTGCCACAGCGTTTCCACTGTGGTCAGAAAAGTGTCAATGACGAAGAATGAACTGGCGGACCATTTGTGAAATGTAGGAAACCGCAAAATAAATGGAGGCCGAAGTGCTCTAAAACCACCGTATCGCAATCGAAGCTGTAATGGAAGAACTGAAAATCAGCAATTTTACAACATCTTCCAATGCATTTTGAACATGACAAAATCCGTTGTTGTAGGTGGTGTGGGCTACCAACACAAGTACAAGGCCGCCACCTCGTACCTTGAAAGGTCTCTTGGATTCCTTTCACGTTAATTTCTTAAATCTGTTGTCATTTACGGCATAAATTCCTCTTCTAAATTTACTGTGGTGTTTCTGACTATCTGGGAGGAGGCTGGGCAGTGAAACGTGTTACTTTTACACATAAACAGAAAGATCTGTCACACTACTACACTTTAAAACACAGTTTATATGTAATTCATGTCACACAGTCTCATACAGAACCTACATCCGCTTTCTTTTATATACTGTATATGATAAGATACCGTCATCCCCGGCCGGCCGATGTGGCCGTGCGGTTAAAGGCGCTTCAGTCTGGAACCGCGTGACCGCTACGGTCGCAGGTTCGAATCCTGCCTCGGGCATGGATGTGGGATGTCCTTAGGTTAGTTAGGTTTAATTAGTTCTAAGTTCTAGGCGACTGATGACCTCAGAAGTTAAGTCGCATAGTGCTCAGAGTCATTTGAACCATTTTGAACTGTCATCCCGTTCCCTTCTGTGTGAGAGGATGAATGAGCAAATGTATTTCTAGTTGCTTGCTTGATGGTAGCAGACAAGCCTGTCTGCTAGAGAACAGTAGGACCAAAGTTGGAACAGGTAGCTACGCTTTCTAAAAGCAGAGAGGTTTCTATTCTTAGTATGGTCCTGTCCGTCCCTTGTCATGTTGGTATAGCAAGCTGCCTCTCTGGTCACTTCCGTTTGTATCTGTTAAGCACGCTCAGTAGGGGCCCAGGTCAGTCTGTCCGCGGCGAGCGTCTGAAGTGGTAAGATCTCCGGCTAAGCGCGTGTCTGCGAAGTCCGTAAGACAATGGATTTCTTAAGTTCAGCCTAACTGAAAATTTAATCACCTTTATTTCAGGCCCGGCCGAAGTGGCCGCGCGGTTCTGGCGCTGCAGTCTGGAACCGCGAGACCGCTACGGTCGCAGGTTCGAATCCTGCCTCGGGCATGGATGTGTGTGATGTCCTTAGGTTAGTTAGGTTTAACTAGTTCTAAGTTCTAGGGGACTAATGACCTCAGCAGTTGAGACCCATAGTGCTCAGAGCCATTTGTACCATTTTTTTTTATTTCAGGTTTAGCTCTAAAATATCTAATGTTATCTTAAATTGCAACGCAGTGTAATTCCAGTGTGAAGTTCAGAATATCTTCCGGTAGTTGCTTTGTCACTACTTTGTGAGTAAAGTGGACCCACGTGTTGATCAATAACTCTAACTAAGATCATCAATCTTAAATGCGAATGTGCATGAGATTATAACGTCACGTCTTGACAATATTTTTCAATATAGCAACTTTTCTTTATGTTCAACCCACGTGGGGTGTACTTTGTGAGACCAGTAGCACGTGCTTATACAATTGTTTGACCCATCAGGTTAATAGTAAGACGATAGTAATCAGTTCGATGTTTTTCTTTTGTAAATTGCGTTTCGATGTAATTTATTTTAATTATCAAAATTATTGTGGAGTTACACTCTTTGTGTAAACCAAGTTGACCACGTGAAGCATGTGGTGTAAGCATCAAAGTAGCCCTCAGCTATTCTTTTCGGGAAGATTTCACAGAGAGTTAGTATGAATTTAGTATACCAGTATATGGTAATTTCATGACGGACAGGATTGCGCTACCAACATAACTTCTTTGGGTGAAAATTGAATCGGTTGGTTGTGGTTAATTTCCTCTTGCATATGTTTCAACGTTCTTCGTGTGATATTTTATGAATGCAGTGATGTATGTAGTATCCCAATCTTGGCTCCCTATTTGATGTGTTTCGTAAGATTACAAACTCACATTTACACAATCCTAAATAAGGCACGAGTTCAGTTATGAATCAAGTTTGATATGGTGAAATTTTAACGGAACAATGATCAATATTAAAATAAATGTCCAAATATAAACTGATTTATTTCTTTTTATTTAAATTGTCTTTTTATCTATATATCACCGGTTATCATAAGATGAGTACTAAAAGATTATAATTAATGTTAGTCTGGTTGGGAATTTGGTAAGCTACACTGGATACCTGGTGAAACAGTTGCGCAGTAATGCAAGGTTAACTTCCTCAGATAGCTCACAGCTTTTAACCCACTTTTATGGTCTTGAACATCAGCACCGCTTGCAGAACAAGTTAATGCAACAACATTACAACCTCATCACACGCCTCCAGCTAAGCTCCGGCCAGCGATCACACATGGAAACAACCGCCTAACGCCAAAGCGCCGCCTGAGTGAAAACTCAGCACTAAGATCGATACGGACTTGGAAATAAGCGAGCACCGTAACAGTAGGGTTCCGCAACAGCTCACAGCTCGCCGAATCGAGTCAGTAGCGGAAATTTTGCAGCTGCGTTAGGCCAGTCCAGGTAGCTTCGTTAGCAGCCTAATCACCATGGACGAGTGCTGCGCTTCTATACTGGTAAAGGCAGATGTTGGGAAAGATCAGCTTGGGTTAGGCCTACTGAGCCCACGATTTATCGCAGTTTATAACACTTGTTGATCTAGAATACCCCTTCGTAGTTGAGTGGTTAGCGGCTGAATGGTTCAAATGGCTCTGAGCACTATCGGACTTAACATCTGTGGTCATCAGTCCCCTAGAAATTAGAACTACTTAAACCTAAGGACATCACACACATCCAAGCCCGAAGCACGATTCGAACCTGCGACCGTAGCGGTCGCACGGTTCCTTTCCTAGTTCCGGGGAGTGAAGTGTGTTCTGCCGACGACGAGTGAACAAGTTTTTAACATAAAAATTTTCTAACATATTGCAGTTGCACATTCAGTCGTGGTTTTTTTTCTTCTGTTTAACGTGTAGTTATTTTAATAGTACAATAATCACAACACCCTCCAAGTGTTATTCAGTGTTTGATTGCTAAAGCACGATATACTCCTCCGCCACTGTTCCTTACACCAAATCGGTTTCGATCATAGTAAAAATGCTTCTGCGTCTCAATATACGATTAACACAATACCGTGATGTGTGCTGAACCAATATTCACCAGTTTCTCAGCTTCGAGAAGCTTGTGATCGAGCGCAGTAACATAGTTCAGAACGTCTCGTAACAGACGATAACATTCGAAAATCTTTACCCACTCTTCTTCCATAAGTACAGTCGCTATCATCATTAAGTAAAAGGGCAACTAGATGACCGACACCATGGAAAAGTCGGTCACTAACGTATGTGACTTGTTTTATAATCTGATCCGCCTTAAGCTCTCACACATTATAAAGACGAAAGAGGTCTGCACTGGAACTTCCTGGTAGATTAAAACTGTGTGACAGACCGAGACTCGAACTCGGGATCTCTGCCTTTCGCGGGCAACTGCTCTACCATCTGAGCTACTCAAGCACGACTCACGCCCCGTCCTCGCACCTGAACTTCCGCCAGTACCTCGTCTCCTACTTTCGAAACTTCACAGAAGCTCTCCTGCGAACCTTGCAGAACTAGCATTCCTGGAAGTTTGGAAGGTAGGAGACGAGGTACTGGCGGAAGTAAAGCTGTGAAGACGGGGCGTGAGTCTTGCTTGTGTAGCTCAGATGATAGAGCACTTGCCCGCGAAAGGCATAGGTCCCGAGTTCGAGTCTCCGACAGCCACACAGTTTTAATCTGCCAGGAAGTTTCACACCAGCGTACACTCCACTGCAGAGTGAAAATCTCATTCAGGTCTGCACTGTCTGATCAAAAGTGGTCCTACGAAATACAAAATTCACCGCTAGATGTCACGAGCGGTTGATCCGCCACTATAAAAGAAAGTGGAGAGTGCTTCGTTGCCAGTGGAGAAACAGTAGCTGCATAATGAGTCGGTCAGGAGAGCACAGTAACTTCGAATGTGGAATGGTTACCGGAGATCATCTGAGTAACAGATCCATCAGGGATACTGCAACCCTTCTAAAGCTGCCCAATTCGACTGTTGGTGATGAGACTGTGAAGTGGATGTTCTAAGGAACTATCACAGCTAGATCAAGGGCAGGCAAACCTCATGTACTGAGGAACATTGACCATTGAGCACTGCAGACGGTAGCTGTAAAAAAGCGGGAAGAATGTATTGTGACTTCAGAGGGCTACCAGTAGTCCAGCTAGTGCAATACTTGGGCGCAGGGATTTAATTAGAATAGTGCACAGCTGTCCAGCAGCCCCTCACAAGCCATATATTTCTGTAACCGATGACGTAAAGACCGACGCCACTGGCCAGTGGATGACTGGAAATGAGTGATTTAACAAAGAAATTCGCCAAACAGCCGTGCAAATCGAGAAGTTATTTTATTTTCACTACCAGTTTCGGAAATTCAATATGCCATCTTCAGGTTCCAGATGTGCCTCTCAAAAATTACCGATGTCGGCATGCTGGCGCCATCTGTTTCTGGATGTCGTGAGTTCTTACCTCCAGTGCAGTTGCAAGTCAAGTCTTCGAAGGAAGCGCTTCAGGCAACAATTCATGACATCCAGAAACAGACGGCCCCAACATGCCAATATCGATAATTTTTTAGGGGCGTATAGGGGGCTTTAATTTCCGAAACTGGTTGCGAAAACAAAATAAAATATCATCTTAATTTGCGCTACTGTTTGGAGAATTTCTTTGTTAAATATTTGACCATTCGCTGTCCCACGTCCACAATGGACTAACAGAAACAAATGATATGGGGTGATGAACCACGCTATATCCTGTAGCAATCCAGCAGAAGGGTCTGAGTTTGTCGGTTGCCTGGAGAACGTTACATTCCACAATCTGTAGCGAGGAGGAGTGGGTAATGTTATGGTACTGGCATGTTTTTCGTAGTTAGGGGGTGGTACTCTTAAGCGCTTAATGGAATGCTAAATGCGGAAGGATATGAATACTTTTACAGCATTACGTATTGTGAACATTACAGGAACAATTCAGGGATGACGATAGTTTGTAACAGGCTGACACTTCACCACGTCATTACGCAGCAACTGTGAGGCAGTAGTTTGTGGCCGATAACATTCCTGAAATGGACTGGCCTGCCCAGAGTTCTGATCTGACGCCAATGGAACATCTTTTGGATGACTCAGAATGTCGTCTTCGCTCCAGCCCCAGCGTCTAACTTAACTACCCTCTATGGTTTAGAATCTTGAGGAAGAATGGGTTGTCATTCGTCCACAGACGTTCAGACACCACATTGAAAGTGCCCTCACCAACGTTAAAATTGTGATAAAGGAAAAGGGTGGACACATCACATACCAAATTACATTAATAGGTGCGAAACGCCTGGTTAAATCCGCAGGGCAGAACAGGTAGTTGGAATTGTGGAAAGGGGCCAAAAATGAATGGCTGTCAGTTACACTCGAACACATATAACTTTTATAATTGCGTAGGCTTCCGCGACCAGAGTCAGTCGACATAAAAGTTTTCTGGGTTTGGTACCGCGTCATAATGTAAAAACTACTGCTGCTATAGAAAAGCCAACGTTTCGGCCACGATTGCAGCGGCCTTCTTCTGGGTCTAATGGTGCGTTCTAGCTATGCAGTGTCGAATGAGAAGTTTGCTGTTGTTTTCCAACTGCTGGACGTCGGCCGCGTGGCGGCAGTTACTCGTCGGTAGTGCTCGTGCCTCGTGCTGACAGTGCGGTCTGTTGGGCTCTGATTGCTGGCAGCCAAGATGGGGCAAGCCTGAGTCCATCGTCCCTGTTCATGTTGTTAGGGTGTTTCAGAATTTCGATGGCCTCTCTGATTTTGTGTTTCGTCATAATTGGCTGCTTGGCCAACACACAGGCTTCGCTGAATTTTATTTCTTTTCCGCAGTCTTGGTGATGTTCTGCCACTGCGGATTTATTGTGCTGCCCTAGAAGAATGTAACACTCGTGCTTCAGAATGCGCGTTGCTATTGGCCTACCAGTCTCGCCGATGTATGCCTCTCGACATTCGCATTCCACCTTGTAAACGCCTGCAGTGTGTAATGCATCCACCTTGTCCTTGGTGGAGCCTAGCACGTCCTGGATCCTACGACCACTATAGAAGACAGGCTGCACTCCAACGCGGCGAAGGTGTTTGCCTATTCGGTCAGTGACGTTTTTCACATACGGTAAGCGTACTGCTGGCTGCAGTTTGCCTATTTCCTGCTTATCTTTCATGCTTGTGTTGGTCAACAAGGCTGTGTTTATCGACTTACGGCTGTAGCCATTGGCTAAAAACGTTGTGCGTAACCTTTTGAGCTCAGGTGTGATGTTTTGAGCATCACTTAGGCGCTGAGCACGGATTGCCAAAGAGCGGATGACAGAGTTCTTCTGCGCTGGGTGGTGGTAGGACTGGGCGTGCAGATACCTGTCAGTATGTGTAGGCTTACGACATACTTTGTGCCCCAGTGTGCCCTCCGTTCTCCTGTACACTTCGACGTCTAGAAACGGGATAGTACCATTCATCTCTACTTCCAGCGTGAACTGCATCTTCCCATGCATACTGTTCAGATATTCGTGGAACTTGTGTAGCTCCGTTTCACCATGAGGCCATATAGCGAACGTGTCGTCCACGTATCTAAACCAGCAACGTGGTCGTAAAGGAGCTGAACTGAGGGCCGTTGCTTCAAAGGCTTCCATGAATATGTCGGCTGCCAGCTGAGTTAGGGGAGACCCCATTGCTACGCCGTCTGTCTGCTCGTAGTATTTTCCCTGCCATTTGAAGTACGTTGAAGTCAGGCATAACTCAACCATGTCTGGCGGGACATGCTCCTGAAGGATGTGGATGGTTTCATCTACTGGCACGTTCGGAAACAGTGATTTCACGTCAAAGCTGACCATGACGTCCGTAGGTAAAATTGTTTCTCCATTTAGGCGTTCTATAAAGTGTGTCGAGCTCTTCACATAAGAGTCCGTCTTGTCAACTAGACGTCTTAGTTTGCAGGCTAGGTACTTTGCCAAGTTGTAAGTAGGCGAATTGATCCCATTCACTATTGACCACAAAGGGCAACTTTCCTTATGTATCTTTGGAACACCGCAAATTCTAGGAGAGACTGGTATTCTGGGAATAAGACCCTTGGCTGTGTCAGCGTCAATTCTCGAGTCCTTAATCGCGGCCTGCGTCATTAGAATTATCTTCGCCGTAGAGTCCGCCCTTAGTTGTTTGTAGATGGGATCATTTAATAATTCTTTCATCTTGTCTTCATACTGCAAGGTGTCTAAGATGACAGTAGCATTGCCTTTGTCTGCTGTTAATATCACAATTTCTTCAGTTCCCTGATAGCTGCTCTTTCCTCTCTGTTAAGGTTGTGTTTCTGTGGCTTGGCACGTAGTAGGACTAGAACGGTTTCCTGTCTAATTTTCTCAGCTTCTATCGCAGATGTGTGCCGGAGTGCTGTTTCCACGGATTCGATAATTTCTTCCTTGGGAATCCGCTCAGGTGTGACGGCAAAGTTTAGTCCTTTAGCTAGTGCTTCTGTAGCTGCGTTGCTGATGGGATGAGAAGAGAGGTTCACCACTGTTCGAGACGTATCCAGTCGAGGCGTAGTGTTCCGTGTTGTCTTTGCTAGCTGCTCAAATTTCTTCTTCTGGCGAATGGCGGCGGTTTCACTAGCTGCATACGCTTGCAGGTGAGTGATTCTGTCGATCTTATTCCAGTCGGTAGGCGATAACGTAGATGATAGCAGAAGATGTATTTCCAGCAACTGTTTGTTTTATCACGTAATGAAATCTTATATTAAAAACTATACATAGATAAAGGAGAGAAAGAGAAAGAGCGAATGAAAATAGAGATAATACTAATAATCCTCCATTAGTCTAATTTTTCGCCTGTCTTATCACGGATCAGCCAAGAACTGGGAGGGCCTTACTTTACTGTATAGACTTATGTGTGAAAGTGAAGGGATCTTGAAGACAACAGATACACGTCTATACAGACAAGACATTACAAAGAGATAGCGGCTAGCTGCATTGATAATCTATTCTTAGATTAAAGAGACGGCAACTTATTATCCGAACATTTAAAATGTTAAAAGCTGCACTCAACTTATCAAGTGCAACAAGATGCTCGAATAGTATCTCCTGCCTCCATTCATGCAGGGCTTTGTATCAGTTTCCGATCGTTCAAAGTAGCGTCCTGTGTGAAATGGTGTTGCCGCCGAATTGGTAACCAGTCAGCGATTTAGATCGCCGAACAGTTCCATTTCTTTTGAGTAGCTACGTGTATGCACTGAGGTACCGAAGTGGCACGTACATAGTTTTCGACGTCATACTACACAAACACCCACAATGAAGGTAATACCTCTGACATTTAAGTGCCTAAGGACGCACTGGCGATTTTATTTTTATTTATTTTAGTTAATCTGCCAGCTAGCGACTTAGACGAGTCGTGTTTACACAATAGTAAGTTTCTACAGCGAATAGTGATTCATCCTTCAAAATCACTTGTTTCCAGGCATCCAGACTGCCTGGACTACTGGTAGCCCTTTCAACGCACAAGACGTTTCTTCCGCTGATTTATTAAGATTTTTTACAACCACATACTTAAAATGTTTTAGTATTTTAATAGTTTTACAACTTTATGTACTTCGTTGGTTGATTTGGGGGAGGAGACCAAACAGCTAGGTCACTGGTCCCATTGGATTAGGGGAGGATGGGGAAGGAAGTCAGCCGTGGCTTTTTAAAGGAACCATCCCGGCATTTGCCTGATGCGATTTAGGGAAATCACTGAAAACTTAAATCATGATGGCTGGACGCGGGTATCAACCGTCGTCCTCCCGAATGTGAGTCCATTGTGCTAACCACTGCGCCACCTTGCTCGGTTTTATGGACTTGAAATCCTCGAACTAGTTAGGACGCGGAAATGCTTAAAGTTAACAATATCTGTATCAAAGTGCTAGAAAAATAGGGACGCAGGTAAGAGTTTATCTTTGCAGACTGCCACCAGTGACTTGAAACGACGACACGAAATCTCCGATGAGGAGAAGAAATTAGTGTTTCAAACCCTTGTTATTACCTGCAGTAACGTCATTAGCAGCTTTGGAGTTGTCCGCAGTTCCTCAAAGTATTATGTATGCAATTGATTTACAAGTCAAGTATGTCGGCTCTGTGAGAAGCCTACAGTCTGTAACGAAGGTACCCTGAGACTAAAGTGTAAAAATCTGTGGCACACGATACGCTGAGAAGTCCTAACAGATCAGAGGAACCACATAAACTGATTCGCCTTCAGTGGATACAGTGTTGGTATAAATACTAGCGAATTCGCTGACCAGCTGACGAAAGTACACTCACAAGCAAGCAATTGTAACTTCAGGAGCATAACACCAAAGGCAGGTGGTTTTGAGGCTTCATACGACCTCAGGTATTTTAAGGTGACCTCACGACGAAAGACACTGTTACTTTTGAGACTGTTTGAGTTTGTCGAATGAGTACCGTTATACTTAGTACGTTCCCAAACTATGGTTCCTGCCCTTTGAAATACGTATTATTGCAATAGAATGAGATAAATAAATAACGAGGGATCAAATATACTATACAATGTTTTAAAAATTACTGAATATTGTTCTCTTAGGCTAGCTCTTAGCCCCTTAGGTAGATCCACAGGAAAAGTAGCAGTGTATCTCTTCAAAATGGCTTTTCCTGAAACCAATAAAGTAAGATAATAGAAAATACCTATTGTCGACTAATTTCGTGGCTCTTAGTCCTCCTTAATTGAATCTGCTGCTCATAGAATGCATGATTAAAAATTGTTTTCGTATTCTGACCAGTTAAAGAACGAGAATGTAATTATCTGATCTCTGCCTGGGTTTGGCCACGTCTAAGATTCAGTATGTTGTCGTACAGTAAATGGTCACATTCGACAAAGTTGGCTATTCTCGGTGTCTCATTCCGACGCCATCATCTACCTTCCCAACCTCAGATGACGGTACGTGAGAACCCCAGCGCTGAGTATTTAGTTCTGTTTTGATTTAGTTTAGCACTTTACACTTTACACTTTACATTTCCCGTGATTCATAATGTAGAACGTTTCAGCAGGTTTCTCTGTGAAAGCATGAGTACACGCTGGATTTATTTTTCGTCTTAATAAAAAAATACATATATAAATGTAATAACTTTAGCTTTTGTGCGAGAGTAGGCTTCAGTTGTGTGTAATGGAGAATATTTTTGTGCCTAATTGTATTATTAGGAATGTTCTGATTACTTTCAAGTTGCATCTCATTCGTCACAACAAACTTCAGAAGTTTGGTGTTAGAGTATGGACGGTAGATACTATCCTTACATCAAATTTCTGTTCACTGACTTTTTTGTATCTTTGTACAGTTGGCTACGAGTATTATTTCATTTGACGTCAATGAAGGGAAGCAGGCAAGCTAAGGTAATTCACTAATGTTCTATCACGATAATTATAAATCTAAATTAGTGCAAATGTTGCCGAACTAAAGCGTTTCAGAACATATGTCATTTGAGATTTCCTATTCCTGTTCCGATCAGTATACACACCCAAGAATTTTGAAGAGCCACTTTTGCATTTCTTGTTTCGTACGTGACGTACTTTTACTAATAATTGGACATCTCGCCTCGTGAAGAACTGAGTGAACCGTTTTTATTTTTAAATTAAGTGATTAGTCGTTTACCGAAAACGAGTCAACAGCACTTTTGAATATTTAATTTCGCTCCTTCTATTTGTAGCTCTGTTGGACTTGATTATGATGGCACTAGTTCTGCTTTGTCAGTGTAACCTCGTATGCCATTTATATGTGGAAAGAACAGAAGTGGTTCCAGAATTGAACCCTGTGGAAAGCCAGCAGTAATTCGTCCATATTCAGAAGGAGATTCGTCGTGAGAGTTCCGTGGGCTCTCCAACATGACTCTTTGCGTCTTAGCAGTTAAATGTGAAACGAACTAATTACCCATTGCTCTTCAGAAGCTAAATCTTCAAGTGTCTCCAAAAGAATGATGCAATTTGCACAGTCAGTTCTGCTGTAATGATGTGGTAGCAGCTTGCATAAGCCCAGTATCAATGTTTCATATGTTTCCTGCCCTCTGTTGTTATTTTCTTCCTCAGTATTAGCCCAATTTATGGAAGCCAGTGGGCTTGCATAAAACCAGCAACGTTCTTACAGAGTGTGATTTGCTTGGGTTGACGGCGGTCCAGCTACTGCATATAGTGCCGACCAATGAGCGCTCGACCATTCGTCTGGATACAACGCCGGCGTCGAGTGGCGCATAAAGCAGGCACGGCGCCGCAGGAAGCGTCGCATAAAAACAAACGGCGGGGGCTAATGCTTCCGATGCTGCGCTCCGCTGTCTGCGCCATCGGCATAGCCGTCGCCGTCGCCATGGGCGTCGCCGTTGCCAGAGACGCCGTCGGCGGTAAACTTGGGGCTGGAGCCTCGACAGGGAGCCTGCCGGATACGAAGGCAACTGCTGTGACAGTCGTTTTCGGAAATGTCACTTTAATTAGCTTCGCACTGACACACCGTGCTGCGAAATTATAATGCTTCTTCTCGTCAACGTCTAGTATGGATTCCACTGTACTCAAGTTTTGGTAAATTTATTTTATTTATTTCTGCAGCCTGATACCCTTTCTGTCATCGCACTCGTCAGTTACCTTAGGGCATGAAGTCTTATACGCCGATTGTCTGTAAACTGCGGGAATTTCGGTCCGTGTGTTCGTGTGTCGTATTTTCTGAGGTGGAAAGTGGGGACCAGCCCAGCATTTGCCACACTTTGCCCGGCCAGTGCATCGGTAGCGGTAGTTAACCCACCGCACAGATTCGATCCGGGTGTGAATCACCTTTCTGTTTCGCGAACTATCACACTACGTGTTGCGCTATACAAGCAGGTCGAGCTACACCTCTCACATCAGTAGCTTTGTTATGATGAGTTATCCTGAGTAAGCCACCATCCGTTCAATTATCGT
This sequence comes from Schistocerca serialis cubense, assembly GCF_023864345.2. Taxonomy (NCBI): domain Eukaryota; kingdom Metazoa; phylum Arthropoda; class Insecta; order Orthoptera; family Acrididae; genus Schistocerca; species Schistocerca serialis. The sequence continues at coordinate 183,727,841 of NC_064646.1, read as the reverse complement.
GCCCGCAGTTCATTCTGTCAACTTGAAAATCAGTGTACTTCAAGCTGGCGCAATGGATTGTGGGCACAGTAATAAAGATATCTTTCTGAAAGGTAGCTAAATTACTCTTGGGGCATGTCCGCAAGTAGTAATATCTTAATTTTTTATTTTAATTTAGCCGGTCGCGGTGGCCGAGCGGTTCTACGCGCTTCATTGCGAAACCGCGCTGCTGCTACGGTCGCAGGTTCGAGTCCTGCCTCGGGCATGGATGTGTGTGATGTCCTTAGGTTAGTTAGGTGTAAGTAGTTCTAAGTTCTAGGCGATGTTCAAATCCCATAGTGCTCAGAGCCACTTTAATTTATTCACTAGTTATTGCAGAAAACGCGACCAAAGACGCACGACAAAACCACAATTTTGTTTCAAACGACCGTCATTTTAATATCTTTTTTTCAAATTTGAAAAAAATTGTTCTCTTACACCGTCCGCGATATTCTATAGATTAAGAAAATTTTTCGTTCTTTGATTTAAGAGAAAATTTGCTGACCGTGTGACTTCCGTCGTACATACGTCTCATTTTGGACAGAAACCCTAAAACATTGTCCAAGAATTAATAAATAATGTGCAGAGAGCTTTGCGTTGTTTGCCTCTTTAGTTTCTCCAAGAAAATCGCTATTTTATAGGATGACAGGTGACTGGACCTTCGAATCACATTTTTCATGACTACGTATAATTGAAGATCGACACATAAATTTAAAATTTTCCTGGACATATGCAAATTTGGGAAAGTAAAAGCAGACGTTCCGTGATGGTTACGAGCCCAAAATCTATTACATCCTTAACAAGTTTATTTAAGTTTTATTTTATTCCCAATGCTTCTGTTCGTTCATTCATCTTGCGTATTGTTTCCTGAAAATCACTTTCCGAGAATATAATTAGTTTCCTACGTATCAGTATTACTCCCATACATATTGCAGCCATTGCTTTGAAAAGGGCATCTCCAGATCTCTGTACATTCTTTAACCAACACATGTACGAATTCAAGCCCTCTTGCGTTGTTTTATAAAATGTTCTACCCCATCAGGTTGAAATGTTTGTTGTTCATTATTACAAAAAATGCAGTAGTCTACCGTCACTGTCTTAGTAAATTTGCCATCAAATCTCCAGTTCATCTCTATTCCATACTGTTTCGTCGACAGTAACATACCAATCTTTCGACTGTTCCGTTGTCTTGTTATTTTCACGTATACCGAAAAGAAAATGGTATAATAGCGGAACGTTTATCAATAATCGAAAAGACGTGCAGGTATCAACTAAACAAAGCTTAACAACGACATTTTCAGACACAGAAAGAAGAGCAAAAGACGTGATAGGCATGCAAACAGTTGCGGTAAGAGATAACTGTTCAGCACTGCTTATACTTACAGTATACTGACACATCGAAACCACAATCAAATCCAAAACTGAAGGCAGGTTCATCAGGGCAGTGCAACACTTAAAACCGAAAACACTTCTGAAAGCACTATTATTAACACCACCGTACAGCCAGAACAGAATTGACCTCCTGGTAAGAGAGTATGGCTATTTACACAAACATAGAGAATGACAGAATCCTTATATTTGTTTAAAGATAGAAAATTCAGGGATATGCAAACACCAGAATGAAAAATTCTCCTATCGTAGCACAAAAAGAGGCGTATATGTCCTGGGAAGAGTTCTGGATGTAAAAGAAGGGAACTAGCTTTCCGACTTATCTGGCAGCTTCAAAGACATTTAAAACAAAACATTCCTCTTCTGCCCAGGACATATCCGTCTTTCTTGTGCTGCGTTAGGAGCATTTTTCATTCTGGTTCTCCATTATTACTCTACAACAATTTTGACATTAGACCACCATAGATTGACAATCACTGTAGATTTTTGTTGACTCAGGCGACGACTGATCCGGTATACATCTTTTATTGGCTTTTATTGCTTATAGCGTCCGCCCCCGGTAGCTGAGTGGTCAGCGCGGCAGAACGTCAATCCTAAGGGCCCGGGTTCGATTCCCGGCTGGGTCGGAGATTTTCTCCTCTCAGGGAGTGGGTGTTGAGTTGTCCTACTCATCATCATTTCATCCCCATCGACGCGTAAGTCACCGAAGTGGCGTCAAATCGAAAGACGTGCACCAGGCGAACGGTCTATCCGACAGGAGGCCCTCGTCACACGACATTCTTTTTTTATTGCTTATAGCGTGGTAGTGGATAACGCTTTCACATATCCAAAGGACGAACATTAATTACAGGTCTTTGCCTACCTTCTTATAAAATTTGAACCGATTCCTACACGTCTGAAACATGTATGTGGTGCACGAAACAAAAAGAAAGAAAATGGATTTTGCAGGTAAAACCCGAATGAAGTAACATACCTGAAAGTGAAATTTTAATTTTGTTGTAAGAATGCATGTTTTATTGATTTGATTCACTTTAAAGTGTTTCCATACATTCAGTTCACGTAATAAGAATGCTTCCTGCTACATTTAGCTCGACGTTAAACCATCGTATCTCGACAACGGATGAAAACCATTGGATAAAAAATTTCATTTTGACTGTTCCCATTTATCTACACACGGGCAAAGTTTAAACAGAAACGTACAAATTTAAAGTATGGAAATGGTGCGCTTCGAAAATCTCCCAGAAAAACATTAAACCATCGTATCTCGAAACGGATAAAGATTATTGGATAATAAATGTTGTTTTAACATGATCCATTTACCTGTCTCCGTACAAAGTGTGAACCGATTCTTAAAAGTTTAAAGAAGTGGCGCGCTCCAAAAACCTTCCAGGAAAACGCGTTTTTTGCACGTAAAACCCAAACAAAATAAGGTTTTATTCCAGATGGGTAAAACGTATCTTAGACCAAGGTCCCAATCACGGTGGACCAAAGATCATCTATCAGTCTCGCTCCAGTCCGGAGTTATTTAAGGGTGACTGTTTTTGCACGTAAAATCCGAACGGTGGACATACAGATGGTGCCACTCGCTGCTCAATTTCATCCAAATTCAAATCTTTTGGAAAATAAGTTAATCGATTCGTGCAGTTTGTCCGGGCGTCAGCACCGGTTGGTCGTTCAAAACTTATTTAGTATACTTAACATAGCTATATTAAGAGATATGTTCTAATGATTGTACATATGGCCGCTGATCAGGGCTAAGCCAGAAACTTTTTACCCCATGTTCCTAGCTCAAATATGAACCGAGCACCAAGACCCCCCCCCCCAAAAAAAAAAAAAACCGCGATTCTGTGGCAGCCTTTTCAGACATGTGTTCCAGAAATCTTAATTACTATCTAACTAATAATTCCTAGTGGTTGGATTTGAACTGGTGACCAGCAGCATGCCCACCATCGCTGCTAACCACTACCTTACACTGCCCACACCAGAGCTCTCGGTGGTATGTTTCCAAAGGTGACACATAGCAAATAATGGCCAATAAATCATATTCTGTATCAGATATGAGCAACAGAGAGCTAAAGCAGTGACACGTAAGAAATGTAAAACAAAAGAATTAGAGTATGTCCACTGATGAGGACGAGCTATCAGCGAAATCTTTTTGACCAAAGGAAACAAAATATTTGCATTATTATCGACCCTCAAACTCCAAAGTGAAAAGTATTTAACCTTGAAGCTACTCTTGAATGCTCAAGTACGACATTAGTGTTACATTTCGTTCGTTCATTGGTTGATCGCGTTAGTCCTTACACTCAGTGAAGCAAAATGCTACCATACATTCTATATGTTCTTCTTCAGTTTCTTAATCATCGGACTCCTCAATACCTGTCATCAATTCATAGCTGTAGAAGAACATCTGGTACTAAAATGATGGTAAAATGTGCTAACGACTAACAGAACTACCACCGTTTCATCAAATAAATAAGAAGCGTCGTTCCTTCTCTGTCTTACCTCGACCCAGTCGTCACTCTATACATATCTATGTACTCTTTACTATGCTTAATTATGACATAGCTCTCTGAGGCACTCAACTGCTTCTACACTGTATTTTAAGTAAACTTAAATAGGTTATTGTCTGTAATCCATTTGAATGCCACTAGGCCCCTGTATCACTTTGCTCACGTATACATAACAATAACAACATACACTGGAAAACAAACTTCTCTAATACTTTGAAACATCCCCTTAGAAAAATTTATGAATGATTGTACTGATAAATCCCTTACGTTGTTTGATTTTCGAACAGCTGAGCAAAACTGAACGTACTCAGACATCTCTCTCTTTACTTATTCTGATCATCACTAAACTGACACACAATCTTTTTAGCGCAACGCAATCTGACTTTCAATAATCTCTACAAAAGAATGGCCCTGACGAACAATAACCTATACCTTTCATGAATCACTTACCTCACAAAAATCTTCGTTACTCGAACTACTGCAATAAAGCGAGCGACAATATTGCCAGCTAAATAAAGGATTCTAACTACTGAAGGCACAAACTACTGATAGGCATAGTTAGCAAATGAAAGATTTTGATAGAGAACAGACAATGTATTTACCTTAATAGTGTTCAAAAGTCATAATATATATATATATATATATATATATATATATATATATATATATATATATATATCAGTTCATGACATCCAGTCTTATCAATTTACTCTCTCTGATGGACACAGTCCATATCATCCGCTCTCAAAATTCTGCCATCTCTCTCCCCACATCCACCACTGCTGGCAGCTCACCTCCAACTCAGCAACGCTACGCGCTGTTCACATCCAACTGCCCAACACTACAATAGCGAATATTACAACAATGCCAACCAGCCACAGACTGCACACAGCACAGCCAGTGATTTTCATACAGAGCGCTACGTGGCGTTACCAATATAAAAACCTAAACAGCCTACTTACATAGCCCCCATGCTCCCCACAAAAAATTTTACAAATTGTTTTGGGCACTGGACAATACATATTTGTTAAAAAAATTTATATTAACGCTAACAAATATATCAAATGCATACACTTATCGATACAATGTTGGTCAAAAGCTAAAATTTTCTCACAGTCCATAAAGACAATCCTGATCATTCATCACAGTATGAATTACAATTTTATGCACAAAGTCTGAGCAGTAAAAGAAAATGCACACGGAAGTAGTGGATTTCCATGCAGTCTTGACGAAGTAGTGTTGTTCTTTGAACAGAAAGGTAATGCTGACTCTTGACATGCAGACAGGTAATGGTCCACAACAGAGCAAACCCACAGCAGAGTCAGTCGAAGTTAAAGAATATTGGTAGGTAGGTCATCACAGAGCAGATCCCTGTAGTCCTGTTAGAGATTACGGTATTGGTGGGCCATCAGAGGTGCAGACCCACTTCAGTCCTTGTAGAAATAATGGTACTGGTGGGCCATCGAAGATGCAGACCCACTGTAGAGACGGGCAGCAGCCATCTGTTGCGACTGTGCAGGTGCACAATCACCATCAAAGAGTATTGCAGACACTATAGCAAGTCCATTTACCTCCACTTGTGCACTCACAAAGTTTTTAGAATTGTCCTTAGAACCAGCAATGCTGTTAACCAGTCCCTTGCTGAATTATTAACACATGTGCGAACACTAATAGTCCCAACATCTCACATATTGTGCATATACTATGACCAACAGAAACGTGTGCAGTGAAATGCAACTTTATTTGAAGAACTGGTGTCTATACAACTATAAATTTACAACATAAGCATACAATTACAAAGGTACAAAATACATCATTAAAGAACATAATAATACAGATAATATTCTTAGTAATACAGGCATTACAAAACATGTACATCAGTGTTACAGGAATTATGAGATAAGTTTTTTGTTGTTGTGGTCTTCAATCCTGAGACCGGATTGATGCAGCTCTCCATGCTACTCTATCCTGTGCAAGCTTCTTCATCTCCCAGTACTTACTGCAACCCACATCCTTCTCAATCTGCTTAGAGTATTCATCTCTTGGTCTCCCTCTACGATTTTTACCCTCCACGCTGCCCTCCAGTGCTAAATTTGTGATCCCCTGATGCCTCAGGACATGTCCTACCAACCGATCCCTTCTTCTAGTCAAGTTGTGCCACAAACTTCTCTTCTCCCCAATCCTATTCAATACCTCCTCATTAGTTACATGATCTACCCACCTAATCTTCAACATTCTTCTGTAGCACCACATTTCAAAAGCTTCTATTCTCTTCTTGTCCAAACTATTTATTGTCCATGTTTCACTTCCATACATGGCTACACTCCATACAAAACTTTCAGAAACGACTTCCTGACACTGAAATCTATACTCGATGTTAACAAATTTCTATTCTTTAGAAACGCTTTCCTTTCCATTGTCAGTCTACATTTTATATCCTCTCTACTTCGACCATCATCAGTTAGTTTGCTCCCCAAATAGCAAAACTCCTTTACTACTTTAAGTGTCTCATTTCCTAATCTAATTCCCTCAGCATCACCCGACTTAATTCGACTACATTCCATTATCCTCGTTTTGCTTTTGTTGATGTTCATCTTATAGCCTCCTTTAAAGACACTGTCCATTCTGTTCAACTGCTCTTCCAAGTCCTTTGCTGTCTCTGACAGAATTACAATGACATCGGCGAACCTCAAAGTTTTTATTTCTTCTCCCTGGATTTTAATACCTACTCCAAATTTTTCTTTTGTTTCCTTTACTGCTTGCTCAATATACAGATTGAATAACATCGGGGATAGGCTACAACCCTGTCTCACTCCCTTCCCAACCACTGCTTCCCTTTCATGCCCCTCGACTCTTCTAACTGCCATCTAGTTTCTGTACAAATTGTAAATAGCCTTTCGCTCCCTGTATTTTACCCCTGCCATCTTTAGAATTTGAAAGAGAGTATTCCAGTCAACATTGTCAAAAGCTTTCTCTAAGTCTACAAATGCTAGAAATGTAGGTTTGCCTTTCCTTAATCTTTCTTCTAAGGTAAGTCGTAAGGTCAGTATTGCCTCACGTGAGATAAGTAAATAAATAAAATAATGAGAGTAGTTTTTGAAACATTAATTTCACACTTGGGCATTAAAGCAGAACAGATAACATCTAAACATCTTTACAAATTAAATAACATATTATTAGAAAAATTCTACAACATAACTCTTATCAGATAAATACATAAGGACAGGAAGAACACAAATACACAAGGGTACACAAACACATAGCGGAAAGGAAAGGACAGGGTTTGTTTTACTGCAGCATTTTGCAAACAAAACTTTCTTTACTTCTTAGAGATCTCCCTTCGTTCATCATTATTCCCAAAAAGTCCTATCTATACCTGCTTTCTGTAATCTATTCATATCCTTTTCCAAAATAATTATTCTTCATTGTAAAGTACCCTTTTTTTAAAAAAAACTTTTTTCGTATAACTTTCCAATGCATTTCTTCCAATTCATCGCAACTCATTTTCTTATATAGCCTACCCCTCTTAAGCTAACCTAAATCTACTGAGCTCAGATGTATAAACTAAGGGACAGGGCAATGCAGCACCACAAAACAATTAACACAAACAGAGATGACAAAAAATGCAAATTGGCAAAGCAAGCAGCATTATATCTAAATTAGCAAAGCAAATGCAACATTACAACTAATATGAGCCAATGTGCAGCAACAATAAAAATAAATCAGTAGTAAAACTGGCTTAACAGAGTAATACAAAGTGAAATTCAGTAGCACTATGCCTGGCAAGCAGCAGCAGCAAATGCAATAACTTATACCTAAATATGACATAGCTCAAGCAGAAAAAATAGTACACTAAAGACAACAATGGAGATAAGGGAAACGTCTATTCACATCTTGGTGTCTATGTCATTAAAGTGGTGCACCACAACAACTTATTCTATCAAAAAAATTACTAAGTAGTTGAAAAGAAAATTATGTATGCAGTTACTGTTATTAGTCCCTTCTTAGAGTTCTTTCCTTTCCAAGTGTTCCTTTCTCGAAGGATGTGGATCATAAAATTATTATTTAATAGATCTGTTGACAGAAAGTGTTCACATTAGCAAACGCATTTAATTTTATTTTATAAAATCAATGCTGCAACACAGCTGGAAACCAGATATCAAATGAAATAAAAAACTATGTAAAGCAAAGCATAAAAACATCATTCAATAGCCATGTGGCGTTTCATAAGTCAGTAGAAATTCTCTCAACTCTCGTAGAAAGACACTTGTCATTATCAGGTGTGTAGATGTAAGAATATTTCCCATCAATTCATAAGTATTTCAGCAAGTAGCACAAAGTACGTGCTCCACGGTAAAATCATATGTTTCCAAGTAATAGTTTGTCATATTTGCGATGCTTTCTACAAAGGAATGTCAATAGCGAGGTTAATGGCCTCTTTTTTCCCCACCTAATGGCTTTTTCTCCAGGCAACAGGGACAACTGGGCACCCACAACGCATTACGTGAAGGTCACTTAACTTTCTTACCGAAATACTTACGACAGCAGTTCCCGCTACATTGACATTCTCATATCAAAAAAATTGACACATCGAAAAATTACAGTAGAAATGCGAAGAAACGAAATCTCATGATTAGCAGTGTTATGATACATTCACACATGAACACACAAGTCATAACTCTTAAAGTACGATTCTTGGTTTCCAACATCCTTTTTCACAAACCAGAGTCCCTAACCACTACTCATTATTCCTTACCTTATTACACATACACATATTCGTCGACACTTCTTCAAAATTTCATCATAACAAATATGTAGCATTATCAAATTCCTTGTATAGCATCAGCTTATTGATGATAAACATACCTCAACAGCATAATACGCATCGTCGTCATAATAATAACATCATAACACCACAGTCAAATCTCAAAAACGTCGTAGCTTTCTGCAGTAATTTCAAAACCTAAAAAATATATTCTCTGCTCATTTCAATAGTGTCATCTACCTCAAAGGTACATTAAAAATCATGATCCCATACCAAATACATCATTCAAAGCTCTCATAGTATCACAATGGTTCCAAAAAAAATATGAACAGTTCACAAAGTACAGACAAAATACAATTTCATAAGTTTGAAGTTATCCAACTGTATAATTGCGTAACCATGTGTCTCTGAACTAGTTAAAAAAACGTTTGTCTGTCTCAGTTAAATGATCAGATAGCTGTGTAATTCTGTGTTACAGAAATATGGTACCGATGTGTAAAGGTGTATAAGCAAATACCATATTAGCTAGGGCTCCTAGCACTCGCTACACACTTAGTACACAAAGTAGGATTAATGTAATTATACCCTGAGGATTAATGTGATTATAACCTCAGGTGTTACAGATTACAGCAATGGAGTGAAATGTATCACAGAAAACCTTTGTATCCTTGTAATTCAAAAATCTTTACAAATAAATGTTTTAAGTACAAAATTAATCACTCAAATACGTGTACTGTGGCGCTAAACTGTGCGTCTTGTTGTAAGATAATCTCTGTCATTACTTAAGGATAAATAAATGTGCCAAGTGTCGTAATTATCGTCAACCATAAGCAAAATTCTGTAGAAGTCAATGTACTTACCTCGTAATAAACAAAAGCTAAATGCTATGCATATAGATATCGTAGTTATTACGTACAGTACCGTGATCAAAAAAGTATTATACTGTAATGTATTGTTGTGCTACGAAAAAGGCTGTCTCATTGTAGCTATACCACAAAAGTTACTACTAAAACATGTTTTCCTTTCCAGAAGAATTCAGAAAAACTGTGCAGGTATAAAACAGGTACACCGCAAAAGCAACAATGTAAATTGTGTCACACATTAGTAGCATCGTGATGTGATCATGTAGCTATCAAATAAACTAACCACTGTGTCATCTGGTATCTCTCAGAAAGTACTTTAAATCCAGAATGTAATTTCAAGTAAACCAAAATGTTGCATTAAAATCTCATTAGCAGTACCGGTATATGTTCTAAGTATGTAAGCCTTATAGTTGTTACGTAATCATGCAATGAACAAGGAAGAATGTAGACACAACAACACTGTGTCGTCTGTTCACTACAAAAATACATTCGTAATTACTTTCTAAATAAGTTGCCTAGGTTCTTGACTGGATAGTTAACTTTAAATCATTGTTGAATGTTAACAAAGTGTGTCAAAGCGTACTAGTAATGTGAAGTGAAAAATTTTATAGCAAAGACTAAATTTAAAAAAAAAACAGATTATCTCTCAATAAACGGTTTTACATGTGAAATGTGGTGCAATCTTTTACTCTTCCTAGTACGCAGAGTTTCAACTTCAACGCAATTATCATGCGGTATACGTCGTATTCTGTAAGCTCCATCGTAAATCAGAAAGAATTTGTGACTCAAGTGTTTCTTCTTACGTGACAGTGAATGAGCTTTAATGAGAACTCTCTGACAAATATATAATTTCTTTGCATTTGCTTTACCGTGTAGTTTTCTCCTTTTGTCTGCAGCCGAATTTATATTTTTAATAGCCAAATCAATTATGTCTTTGTGTCGAAGTTTACGTGTATTCGGAAAAGGTACTAGCTATCTGATTCTGTTCGGTGGTTCTTCATTCTTCAGTACAAGAATAGGTGGTAAAGCAGTGGAGTCATGAGGCATTTCATTCAGCACGTTTTGAAATAAGTGTAAATATCTGTCCCAATGCTGATGCTTTCTGTGACAATAAAGTCTGCAAAGCTTATTGATTTCTTTCATAATCCGTTCAGACGGGTTACAATGTGGTGAGTACAATGAAATAAAAACAGGTTTGATTTTATGATTCTGAAGCATGCGTGACAGACAGCAGACCTGAAATGCGGTCCGTTATCTGAAATGACTTTACCAACGTGTCCAACTTCACGTAAGAAACTTTTAACAAAGGCATTGGATACAGACCGTCCAGTGGCTCTACGTAACGGTGTGAAAGAAACAAATTTTGAAGTAAGTTCAACAGCGACTAGAACGTACGAAAATTCATTAAATGTTCTGACAAGGGGTCCCAAGAGATCAACAGCAGCAAATTCTTTTAATTTAGAAGGAATGATAGGAAACAACGGAGCACGATGTGAGATGGTAGATGGTTTAACTTTTTGACAAAGTTTACAAATAGACAAGACTCTTCGAATTCTCTTTTCTATATTGTTAAAATAACAAGTCGTCCGAAGAATACGATAACATTTTCGTGGACCAAAATGTGCGTAGCTGAAATGAATGTACCAAATGAGCTAATTAACAAAATGTTCAGGAATGCAAAGTACCCATAGCTTGTCATCAACAGTGCAGCGTTTGAAGAGTATGTTGTTTCTAACCAGATAATAATGCCGAATTTGTGTGTGTGTCTTTTCATGCCATTTATTTTTGATGTCTTTCCAAATCGGATCTTTATCTTGTTCATGAGCAATGTTCTTTAAAAATGTGGTGATGAAGTTTTCAAAGGCGACTTTCTGAATGTGAAGAACACTGACATTTTTCTCGAGGTTGCCTTCTGTGTTACTTTTCTCAAGTCCATCCGGTGCGCGTAACAGTGCGTCCGCAACAATGTTCTCCTTGCCGGCAATGTAGACTATTGTGAAGTGGAATTCTTGCAGAAACAATGCCCAACGTTTTAACCTGTCATGATTTAATTTTGAAGACATAATAAATTGTAATGCACGATGATTACTGTATACTTTTACGTGCTTCCCACAAAGAAAGAAACGGAATTTGTTAAATGCCCAAACGATAGCTAAAGCTTCTAATTCAGAAACGGAATAATTTTTTTCAGATTTTGTTAGCACTCAGCTAGCAAAAGCATTGGTTTTCTGAACAGTAGTGTCATTTTCTATGCCTTCTTGAAATAAATGGGCACCAAGACTGACTTTAGAAGAATCTTGTGACAGATCTGGATGAGCTACTATTGGCGCGTTAAGTAGCGCTTCTTTCAAAGAATTGAATTCCAACTGTGCTTGTTCGTCCCAGTTCCAAATAGTATTTTTTTCCAGTGAGAGAACAAAGTTTTGGTGTAACTAGAATTTGGATATTCAGAAAACGGCGGTAAAAATTTACGAGACCTAGAAAACTGCGGACTTGTTTTTTTGTGGATGGAAGTGGAATGGTTCTGATTGCTTCTAACTTTTCAGGATCCGGCTGAATGCCTTTAGAAGAAATAATATGTCCCAAAAGCCTCACCTTTGACCTACCGAATTCAGACTTTTCCAAGTTAACTGTAAGTCCAGATACTGCAAAAATATGTAACACACTGTTGAGGATGCGATTATGTCGTTCCCATGAGGCTTCTGCTATTAGAATATCGTCCACATATAAGGTGATGTGACGTTTTAAGAACACTGGTAATATGGAATTTAGCCTGCGAATGAATGCTGCCGAAGAAATGTTCAAACCAAAAGGAAGTTCCCGAAATTGATAACAAACGCCGAAGCAAAGGAAAGCTGTACATTTTCTACATTCTGGATGAAGTTCGATCTGAAAAAAGCTGGATCTGATATCAATAGAAGACAACACTTTTACACCAATAAAATTTTGAAAAAGTTCTTCCAACGTTTGCGGCCTGTCTGTTTCAGGAATGATGATAGTATTGATTTGTCTCGAATCTAAGACAAGCCTGATTGATCCATTTTTGTTCTCAACAACATGTAATGTATTGTTGTATGAGCTTAGCTCAATAATGCCCTCGTCAAGCATAGATTGTATTTATGTTCTAACACGGCCCCCATAATGTGCCGTAATTACGTATGGTCTAACACAAAATTTAATATGCTCACGAACACGAAATTGGTATTGAAATCCCTTGATTGTTCATGTTTTGTGAATAAAAACTGTGGAATGTGCTTGTAAAATCTCAAAAAGGTCCTTCCTATCGGTGTCTTTACAATTCTCAGTTGTTTGAATTTTATTCTGAATTAACTCATTAGTATCAAATACCCCGTCGATATCATCCCTGTCAGTACTTGCAGAGTGATTGTTAGTGTCTAGTTACGTCGAAAATTCCGAACTGTTGTCTAACAGAAGGAAAAGCCGATTAATTTCCTCGTCATGGTTTGAGAGCCAGTCTTCAGATTTCAAAGCTATTGACTTACCTTCTTTCTCTAAACTTATTTAAGCATCGTGAAATTGTATTCATTCAAAAAGTCTACTCCCAGTATAATATCCGTCGACAGTAATGGAACAACAAGAAAGTTCATAGAGAAACTGTGGCTTTGACAAAAGAATTCTAAGTTCGTTTGTTGGCGTACATCTACACTTTTTCCAACGATTGCACCTTGTAATTTAATCTTATGTAACGGAAGTATGGGGCAATCGTTCGATTTGTTGCATTTGCTAAAGGCTGTTTCACTAATTACTGAAATGGGACTGCCAGAGTCAAGTACTGCCGTAAATTTTACGTCATTTACTGTAATGTGAATTACAGGATATGCGATGTTGTTATGTTATATGTCGTGTTCCTGGAGTAAGATGTCCCTAATGTCTTCCATTTTTACGTAATTACTAGCCACCACAGCTACGTCGTCAGCTTCATAAGTACGTTTTGTGGCTGCCAGCGGTGTGAGTCATTGCCTACAGTCTCTTTGTTGGCGTGCGTCATTATTGGGATTTGGAGACCTAACTTCTACAAATTCAGCTTGTCCAGAGGGCCCTGCCCTGTTTGAATCCCGCCAGTTCTGATGACATTCAGATCTTTCGTTATGTCGGTAGTTTCCATAGTTTCTTTCTAGTCGGTCAAATGGTGGAGAATTTCTCCCGGAATCGTAGCCGTGCGGTGGACCGCTGCATCTGAAATTGTTCTGTCTCACTTGATAATAATTATGTTGGTTCCCATATTGTCGTGATTTTCATGAACAATAGTTTACAGTTCCTTTATGGCCGCTTCGTGATTCTATAATACATTTTCATGACGCGAAAAAATAGGATGAAAATGTTCACAAATTTGTGTTTTTACGTCATTACAGACTTTTTGACATTTCGATTCGATTTTAAGTAACTCAGCAGTTAAACCTTCACGTGTTTGTTCAAGCGTATGTTCCATTGAGTCTAACTTTTCAAGCTGTTGCTGTGTTTGTCTCTGGTTTTGTTCCATCGTGTCTAACTTTTGAAGATTTTGTTCCATTGTGTCTAACTTTTGAAGCTTTTGTCCCATTTGTTGCATTAATTGTAATAACAACGCACTGGTGTCTGAAACATGTTCGGCAGGGCTATTCGGCAGTGCATTTGAACCGGCATTACTAGCATTTCGAAAAGCAGAAAAGGTGTCTTGACTTATTTGAGAAAACGGTGAGGACGCAAAACCTGAATCTACAGTATTTGCAAGATTCTGTCCTGTCATTTCGGAATCGTGAGGCGAGCTGTTGCCGACCGATCGATCGATAATGCTTCCCTATTCACTAATTGATTCACTGTGTACACCATTATTTGCCGCCCGCTCCATTTCCTTATGCACAATTACCAAATTACTACTTTGAATGTCTGTTAATTGGTTCAAATGGCTCTGAGCACTATGCGACTTAACTTCTGAGGTCATCAGTCGCCTAGAACTTAGAACTAATTAAACCTAACTAACCTAAGGACATCACACACATCCATGCCCGAGGCAGGATTCGAACCTGCGACTGGAGCGGTCGCTCGGCTCCAGACTGTAGCGCCTAGAACCGCACGGCCATTCCGGCCGCCCGTCTGTTAATTCATTACACGGTGGTGCTGATAAGCTACTCTCATCATCACTATAATTTCTCAATTTACTTTGGAGCCTAGTGTAACGTTTTTTACACGCCATAATTATCACACGATAACTAGAAAAGCACAATTTGAAGAGCAAAAATAAGAAAACACATTAACATAGCACTTAAAATAATATCTAGTTAATTGCAAACGCAGCTGCGAAATAACTGGTGCAAATCTACATGCATGCCACAACTGTTTTACTGTACAATAGTGAAATACTACAACTCAAAGGAAATTCTCTCTATAATTACACTCTAGCAATAAACAATAGCTACACTAATTACACAAACCCTCGACTAAGGGTTGACATGTGAAACGTCCCCTTAGAAAAATTATAAATGACTGTGTTTAAACTGGTACACAATATTTCTAGCGCAACGCAATCTGACTTTCAAAAAACCCTACAAAAGAATGGCCCTGACTTACAATAACCTATAGCTTTCATGAATCACTTACCTCACAAAAATCTTCGGTACTCAAAACTACTGCAATACAGCGTGCGCCAATACTGCCAGTTGAATAAAAGATTCTAACTACTGAAGGCACTAACTACTGATTGGCGTAGTCAGCAAATGAAAGATTTTGATAGAGAACGGACAATGTATTTACCTTAATAGTGTTCAAAAGTCATAATATATATATCAGTTCATGACATACAGTCTTATCAATTTACTCTCTCTGATGGACACACGTCCAGATCATCCGCTCTCAAAACTCCCCACATCCACCACTGCTGGCGGCTCACCCCCAACTGCGCAACGCTACGCGCTGTTAACAGCCAACTGCCCAACACTAAATTAGCAAATTCCAACAATGCAAACCAGCCACAGACTGCACATAGCACAGTCAGTGATTTTCATATAGAGCGCTACATGGCATTACCAACATAAAAACCTAAACAGCCTACTTACAAAATTACTAATGATATTCTGAGCTCTACAATTACAGATCCTGACCCAGCTGGTCTATAAAAGCATCCGATCACCATTTTTGACCGTTCTTTTATACTCAGTTGCGCCCAGATTGATTCACATTCGGAATCCATGATAACCTCGATAGATTTTTATCGAATTTTTTACTGCAATAAAGACGCTGCCACCAGTGGCGACTAACTTATCCTAACGATAAACATTCAAGTCTGTACTTAGGATTTCGTTGTCACTGACGTCTGGTTCCAACCAGCTTGCTGTTCCCAATACCATCTGTCAATTACAACCTTCAACAAGCGATACTAGTTCTGGGACCTTTCCTTGGATGCTCCTGCAGTTTACTAAAATCATATTAACCTTTTCTATCTCAGATCTGCGAGTACCAAGATTCTCTGAGGTCGCCGTGGCTGATTTAACAGTCAAATCGTGTTTGCTCCCAAGGGAGGGGTTCTCTAACCTAAAACAGTCCCGTGTGCATACCACACGTACTCCGCTACCCTAGTAGCCTCTTCCCTACAATTCTGCACCCGATTGAGGAGGTCGAGAAATTCGCAGAGTCGCAGAGTCGTCTGAACCTCTGGTTTAGACCTTCCACTCTGCTCCAAACTAGAGGATCGCGATCAACCTTGGCTACGATGCTACAAATACACAGCTTAGCCTGCACCCCGCATGCATTGGTAGTTGCCTTCACCAAATCAGCCAACCACTGAAAGGAGCCGAGGATGGCCTCAGAACCCAAGCGGCAGGCCTCATTCGTGCCGACATGTGCCACTACACGCAGCCGGCTGCACCCTGTGCGCTCGATAGCCGCCGGCCGGGCCTCCTCTACATCACAGATGAGACCTCCCGGCAAAAATATCGAATGCACACTAGAATTTTTTCTCTCCTTCTCTGCTATCTCCCTGAGGGGCTCCATCACCTGCCTAACATTGGAGCTCCCAATGACTAACACACCCACCCTCTGGAGAGGCATCCCGTGCTGGCTCAGAGTTATCATCAACACTGGGAAGCACCTCGTACCTGTTGCTAAGACGTAGGGAGCCAGCCGCACGGCCTGCTCCCTCTTTCGCCTTCCGCCCAGTCGAACCCACCACTGTCTGCCACCCACTCTGGAGTGAGGACGGGCCGGTCAGATGTCGCTTATCGTAAGCCATAGCGACGTCCGGATCACAGGGTATTTCATTGGCACCAAAGGTATCGCAGGTCTCGTCAATGGCGCCCCGACGTCACCGCAACTTTGAGCATTAGCTAGAAGCTCGTCGACGGTAGCCAACGCAGCCTGCAGCTGTTTATGGACAGCAGCAAGCTCTCCTTGAAGTCCGCTCACAACAATCACAGTCCCTAGCCATATCGTACTGTGTACAAAAGAGATATAAGGTCTCAAATGGCGCTACTGATTTTGAAAATATACAAAAGGAGAATAAAGTAACACTAAAAGTTGGTGTGCAGATTTATCACTGTACTCTGCGACCGCAAGCTATTGGACAGAGCCGGCCGGAGTGGCCGAGCGGTTCTAGGCGCTACAGTCTGGAACCGCGCGACCGCTACGGTCGCAGGTTCGAATCCTGCCACGGGCATTGATGTTTGTGATGTCCTTAGGTTCGTTAGGCTTAAGTAGTTCTAAGTTCTAAGGGACGGATGACCTCAGAAGTTAAGTCCCATAGTGCTCAGAGCCATTTGAAACGTTTTTTATTAAACAGAAATAAATATCTCTGCTGAAGTTGATGTATTTACACATACCTGTTATTTGAAATCCTGTTTGCCGAAAAGCTACTGCACGAGATAAACATTCAAACTAGAATGCACTGATCTAAACTGTATGCTGCCTACTAGCACAAAATTAAAACTCAGTGGCGAGGCGGAGTTTCTGGCGACGGGAAAATTTACGCTAGCAATCCGCCCTACATCGGCCGCTGTTTCCGAGCGGTTCTAGGAGCTTCAGTCCGGAATCACGCTGCTTCTACGGTCGCAGGTTCGAATCCTGCCTCGGGCATGGATGTGTGTGATGTCCTTAGGTTAATTAGGTTTAAGTAGTTCTAGGTCTAGGGGACTGATGACCTCAGATGTTAAGTCCCATAGTTCTTAGAGCCATTTGAACCAATCCGCCCTACGCAAGGATATACACAAGACTTATGCAACAAGAGAAACAACGATTAATTTTCTAACCATTAATCTACACAGTAAAATACACAAGTACAATTTACTTCTTTGTAGAAGTAGGTGAACAAGAAAACAAAGACTGAATTAATCTACAGTTCATCAGACAAGCGCTGCTGCTTCTCTACTGCGCGTCCTCTCGGCTTGGCGGCTGCCGTTACACTCACACTACTGAAGTTGGATTGGCTGCTGTTAATCGGAGCCTATTTTCAATGTTTTGTACTGTAAGTTTAATTCATTTTTATTATTTCATTTCGGGCTGCATAATATTTTGAGGCGCAGTTAATTCGTTGAGCCAGACTGATTTAGTGACGATCGCAATGTTGGGAATCATCGTAAATATGGTTTTATTGTCGTTATCAGTCTGCTGACAAAGATGCATTCCTGTGAAGCTCCTACCTCTAACTGACGACAGTTGACTGTAGCAGGATGCCGTGTGGTGTATCTCTGGACCATGTGGTGTTTCAAAAATCTAATCAGGAAACATCGCGTTTCTTTACCGCTTGAGATGATCCAGTGGGGACTCCAGACGCGGCGGACGACGAGAGCTAACCACTATTGCATAGTAGTCGACGGCCGGCGGCTGGAAGAACCGTTGAAACATCATGCTGACCATTATTAAAATATGTTTTATGTTTTTTTATAAAAGAAAAGGGAGTTCAATGTTGAATGTGGAATGATAAAGTCTGTAATTGGATGTCAATTGGTTATCAACTGTTAAATAAACTTCGAGTTGGAAGATAAAACAGTCAGTTGACTCTGTTGTTACGACATACATCGTAAATATTACTTATGTGCGAAATTTGCAAATTTTATTAAAAGTCAGACTTCTTGAAGAGATTCTCGCAGAATTTTTTCAGGAGTGTGGACGATCTTCAATAATTAACTAGTTTAAAGTTTTATTAATGAGAAGTCGACACGTATTGATATTTTGAAAATAATCGATACTGTGAAGTGTACTAAAATTCTGTTTTAAAACTTTATCGGCGATTGTGGTCAAGAATATCGGTTTTAAAGTGGAATATTTCATTAAATGAGAACAAGATTGATTCTTTAGTGACATTAATTAATTATTTAAGGAAAAATTAGGAGAATTTCAATTTATTCTGGCAAAGATAGCAAGGAGTGTCAGACCGCACAAAGAACATACAGAAACTCTGTGACTTTGTTGAACTGTCAAAAATTTTTTTATTATAAAACTTTTAAACAACAGGGACTGGTGAATTTTGCTGCGTCCATCCTTATCTTCTAGGTTGAGTCTGCTACAGCTTAATGTTTTTCTTTATGGATTTTTCAAGTAACTAGGAAAAGAACTTATAATTTGATCTGCGGTGGACCGTCGATATTGGGTACACGGTTAGGCTGTTGTGAAGCCTGTTGGTCTGCAGATCGCCTTTCTTTCCCCTGCTGCAGACTTCGTTGCTGAGTTGCTGCGACAGGATCGGCGGTTCAGCGTAACCAGTCTTCCGTCGCTGACCGGAGACAGCTGAGAAAATGTCGGCGTCTCCAGCTCAAATAAACAAAATTTATTTAAAATTCGTACAGTGAAGATTCCACTCCCATCAATATTTTTATGTACATCGACATCTTGAATGGGCCAGAGAATACTTCACAATGAATTTAGATGGAGTACACCGGTGAAACAGAAGTTATTTTCTAACTATGAGCGCTCGCACTATTGATACATTTGGTGAACGAAGTGCACATTCATTGAAACCTCGCACTCCACAGACAGAGACGCACAAATGATGAAAAAGTTCTAAATTGGCCATCATTTACGGAAGTAAACACAGTAGTCACTGATTCAGATAAATAGTTCGTTGATCTGTCACAGTGCATTTGCACAACACTGCCTTCATACAATTAAAACAAATAAAGTTTTACTTGTGAGCGTACTCGTCGTTTTACTCTTGTTTCATTCCTTTCGTATACACGTCTTCAGAGTACAGGTAGTTATTTAAAATTCAACTTGACTTTGCTGCCATCTGCAATTTCTTGAAATATATTCACTTTAACTCTTTTTCGTTAAAGTAGTTCCACGCACACTATAAATATTATATGAAAGTATAGCGTCCTTCCTCGTTGCATGAACCGCTCCTCCGCTGAAGTACAACCGTCAACCTCGGTTCGCCATCAACTTTCTCTCTTTTCCTACCGCGATTACGAAACACAGCAGTTAATTTTTGAATTACGTACATTTACGAGGAAAGAATTCATTTACAAATAAAGCTTCACTGTATTTGTATTAAGAAAATCGGTAAACAAAATGTACTAATTTTGCATTGAAAATTCAATTCACAAAACAGGGACTATTATCAAATCAACACCAAGAAATTACACAATAGGAAGCGAACTCTGTCACAGTACATCCGACGTCTTCGCTGTGTCGATGTCTGGTCTGTTTCATATCGCATTGAGCCTTCAAAGCCAAAATCTGTTCCGCTGTCATTAAATAGCTATGTAGTTGGGAGCGGGGAGGACAGGTTATTAATCCCGCTCTCTCATCCCAGTAGAAGAATTCATGGACGTGATCTGCCGCTGCCTCGCTCCCAACACTTCCTCTGTCTCTTTCGTCATTTCATCTGTATTTCAGTGAATAAACTACCCAATAACCTGCATATATCTAATACAGAGTGCTCAGAAAAAGAGACTAAAAATTTCATATATGTTCCGAATGGTGTGTCTAGGGGGTAACGTTGAGAATCTGTTGCTCAATGCGTGCCTTCAGTTCAGCTACGATCATACTTGGAGCAGTGAAAAGATAAACCCACAACCATAAGACACACCGATGAAGAGCAGGTGATATGGATTTTCCTTTAGGGCAATGGTGGCTGGTAATTCTAGAGTTTACGAAATGCATCTGTAGAAGGTGCTTCACTGGCTGTGCAATGTGCGGGGAAGCGCCATATTGCATAAAGATTATTCTACCCAGACATCCACGCTGGTCGAGGATTGGAATGACTTTGATGCGCAAAAGACTCTCATTGGGTTTACCAGTGACGGTACAGGTAGCAGGATCTGCAGGACTCATCTCCTCCAAAAAATATTGCCTTACAAAAAGCTGTGCCGTCAAACCGCACCATAGCCACTTTTGCAGAATGATGTGGTACCGGTCGGTGTGCGTTCAGATTTTCCTTTGCCCATATATGGGAATGGACTTCATCTGTCCACAAAATGTTCCATGGCCATTCACTGTCCACTTCCATGCGAGCAAGAAATCGACTTGGTCAGCAGGAAGCAACTCCTGAACATTGGTAATTTTTTATGGATAGTAATGAAGCATGTTGCGTAGCATTTTATGCGCCATACTCCCAGGCATGTCAAACATCCGGGCAATTATCCATGCACTGCATATTTGTTCATCACCACACGACTCTTCCTGCAATGCTGCGGCCACATCTTCGACAGAAGTCGCATCAACTGCTTTCCTTCCTCTGTTCCCTTGCACTTCAAAGGAACATGTCTTTTAGAATTTTCTAATCATTTTCTTCAGATCCTTAACAGACATTGGACAAATGTATTTCTTTGTACCCTTGAATGTCCAGAACTTCTTCAGGTTTACTGGCTCACAATCACCGTTCTTATCAGCAGCACCCGCTCCTTTGTGGAGACAGTCATTTCAAGTATCTCAGAAGGCAAAGTGATGTGCCGTGCTTCTGTTAGTGTGCATACTCTGACGCAGGCAGCGCTCTCTATTGCTTAAATTTTCGCATCTTCTTTTCCGTGACGTTTCCCCCCGTGTCAATAACAAGCGTTCAAATCTGACGTAATTTTGAGTTGTGGACCTCTTTCTACAGCGTTTTGAAACTGGAACTTTAATTATGGACGCCAGTATATATGGTACACGTGCATGTACAACCGACGGGATACAGCGTATCGAGCTTTTAAATGTGATTCTGAGGTAGCGACGGTCAAAATGCGTTAAGGTGTACTTAAAAAGTGAATAAATAAAGAAGTAAAATATAGATATAATAGCGATCAAGAGGGACAACTGCACTGATTAATGATAATGATGATGGACTTGTATAATGATCTTACGTCTTTTGTAGACAAAATAATCTTGAATACTGATTCACATATACATGGTGTCAGGGGTATAAGTATGGAATATCTATTGATGACTGGCAGTACACCAAACAACTTTACATCGGTATTTCCTTAATTTACAGACTCATCATTGTAGCTGTTATGAGTGGTATGTTTTCAGTATAGTTAGTGCCTGTAAGTATGCAACGCACAAGCAAGCCATAAATGTTTATTTTCTCCTGCGTAGCAGGACAGGTTCTGAAGGACGAGCCGGCCGGTGTGGCCGAGCGGTTCTAGGCGCTTCAGTGTGGAACCGCGCGACCGCTAAGATCGCACGTTCGAATCCTGCCTCGGGCATGGATGTGTGTGATGTCCTTAGGTTAGTTAGGTTTAAGTAGTTCTAAGTTCTAGGGGACTGATGACTTCAGAAGTTAAGTCCCATAGTGCTCAGAGCCATTTTTTCTGAAGGACGGATGCGTGGAAGCAAAACGGGAGGTCTATACAGACAAGTGTAGTTCACTTCGTGGCACAGTTACGACCATGCAGAAAATATCGAGTCGTAAATTATGTGATGTGTCTGCGGGAAGACTGTTAGACACAAATAAAAAACAAGTAACATACTGAAGTGCGTACATATTGACGAATGAGTATTCACAATATCTGTACCTATACCCCTACAAGCCTGTATAAATTTCTGAATATTAATAATACCTAGTAACATCATGCTCCTTAGATGTAATGATCCTTACTGCAGTCTCCCATACTAATGTTCATAAAACTACAGATGCACTTTATCTGGAGGGGGGGGGAGGGGGAGGGAATGGGCTATGGGGAGGGGGAGTCAGAATTGCGGCTGCCTAAGAGATGCAAAAGCCAATCAGGTGTTCGTGCACTGAGATCATGTAATTTGAGAGCTCTCTGGTGCTGTATATGCGTGGCACACCTCATCGGAGAGAGTGCGTGATGGAAGGGTGGTCTTGCCTGGCGATGCGCATCTCTCTCATTGTCCTTAGCAGCATGCAGCATTCTGGGTGTGATCAATTGAAAAACTGTCAATACCGGTGTGTGAGATCTTTCCCAGTATTTATTGTTATTTTGCTGTTTTTATTCAGGGTCGATACAGTTAAAGCCAAAGGCCTTGCCGCAGTGGTAACACCGATTCCCATCAGATCAACGAAGTTACGCGCTGTCGGATGGGTGACCATCGTCTGCCCAGCTCTGTTGGAAAGCGGGGTGCACTCAGCCCTTGTGAGGCAAACTGAGGAGCTACTTGATTGAGAAGTAGCGGCTCTGGTCTCGTAAACTCACATACGGCTGGGAGAGCGCTGTGCTGTCCACACATCCCTCCATATTAGCATTCAGTGACACCTGTGGGCTGAGGATGATACGGCGGC
Organism: Schistocerca serialis cubense; assembly: GCF_023864345.2. Classification (NCBI taxonomy): domain Eukaryota; kingdom Metazoa; phylum Arthropoda; class Insecta; order Orthoptera; family Acrididae; genus Schistocerca; species Schistocerca serialis. The sequence continues at coordinate 183,704,645 of NC_064646.1, read as the reverse complement.
CAGTATGTACCGTTGGGCCTTTATGGCCTGTTCGGACGTAATTTAGTTTTTAGTTCGTTTTATACACTCCTGGAAATGGAAAAAAGAACACATTGACACCGGTGTGTCAGACCCACCATACTTGCTCCGGACACTGCGAGAGGGCTGTACAAGCAATGATCACACGCACGGCACAGCGGACACACCAGGAACCGCGGTGTTGGCCGTCGAATGGCGCTAGCTGCGCAGCATTTGTGCACCGCCGCCGTCAGTGTCAGCCAGTTTGCCGTGGCATACGGAGCTCCATCGCAGTCTTTAACACTGGTAGCATGCCGCGACAGCGTGGACGTGAACCGTATGTGCAGTTGACGGACTTTGAGCGAGGGCGTATAGTGGGCATGCGGGAGGCCGGGTGGACGTACCGCCGAATTGCTCAACACGTGGGGCGTGAGGTCTCCACAGTACATCGATGTTGTCGCCAGTGGTCGGCGGAAGGTGCACGTGCCCGTCGACCTGGGACCGGACCGCAGCGACGCACGGATGCACGCCAAGACCGTAGGATCCTACGCAGTGCCGTAGGGGACCGCACCGCCACTTCCCAGCAAATTAGGGACACTGTTGCTCCTGGGGTATCGGCGAGGACCATTCGCAACCGTCTCCATGAAGCTGGGCTACGGTCCCGCACACCGTTAGGCCGTCTTCCGCTAACGCCCCAACATCGTGCAGCCCGCCTCCAGTGGTGTCGCGACCGGCGTGAATGGAGGGACGAATGGAGACGTGTCGTCTTCAGCGATGAGAGTCGCTTCTGCCTTGGTGCCAATGATGGTCGTATGCGTGTTTGGCGCCGTGCAGGTGAGCGCCACAATCAGGACTGCATACGACCGAGGCACACAGGGCCAACACCCGGCATCATGGTGTGGGGAGCGATCTCCTACACTGGCCGTACACCACTGGTGATCGTCGAGGGGACACTGAATAGTGCACGGTACATCCAAACCGTCATCGAACCCATCGTTCTACCATTCCTAGACCGGCAAGGGAACTTGCTGTTCCAACAGGACAATGCACGTCCGCATGTATCCCGTGCCACCCAACGTGCTCTAGAAGGTGTAAGTCAACTACCCTGGCCAGCGAGATCTCCGGATCTGTCCCCCATTGAGCATGTTTGGGACTGGATGAAGCGTCGTCTCACGCGGTCTGCAAGTCCAGCACGAACGCTGGTCCAACTGAGGCGCCAGGTGGAAATGGCATGGCAAGCCGTTCCACAGGACTACATCCAGCATCTCTACGATCGTCTCCATGGGAGAATAGCAGCCTGCATTGCTGCGAAAGGTGGATATACACTGTACTAGTGCCGACATTGTGCATGTTCTGTTGCCTGTGTCTATGTGCCTGTGGTTCTGTCAGTGTGATCATGTGATGTATCTGACCCCAGGAATGTGTCAATAAAGTTTCCCCTTCCTGGGACAAGGAATTCACGGTGTTCTTATTTCAATTTCCAGGAGTGTATAATTAAAGTGCAGATATCCATGGAGGTCCCATGTGGGGTGTAACTATCGGATGGTAGCGAAACTTCATGGATATGCTAATGCGTTAACATGGAGCCAAATCATCTGGAAAAAAATAGTTCTGATTTTGGTCACCAGGCGCAAATCTTGCAGTGTACAGCATCTAATCGACGTCTCTGGTGCTTGTATTGAAAAAACTGTGCGACTGCAGTTAATAATAAGATCAATATTGTGCCTTTCTCACTGGTTTGACTTCTTCCGCCTATGTCCTGTTCCTAATCCACGAAATGTGGAAATATTACTATACATCTCTCTTACATTCACTGCGCCAGATTTGCACCTCGTGGCCGTAATTGATAGTAACTTTCTTCCATGGTAAATCAGTTCTGCGTTAACGTATTACAATATCTACCAAGCGTCACTACCACACTGCATCTCTATGAACAGGTTCACTTTATGTATAACCATCACACATACACATCTACATACTTTTATCAGGTACCTGAGGAAAATTATTTTCTTCGTTACTGAACAGAGGTTCTCTCTGTGGATGTGGTGAAATGCTTTGGTATCATAATGGGATCTATTGATATATGAGTGGCTTCAGTTGCACTTGGCACACCCGGAGGAAATTATGGATTGTCTTCCTCTTTGGATTGGGACAGTAGCTAAGGCTCTGTTCATCACTGACGATCAAAGGCATGAGATGCAGAGGGCAATGGAAACCGCTGCATTAAAGACAGGGCATCTGGCCTGTAACTGAAAAAGTGTCATGATGATCTATCCAATGGCAAAAGATTCCGGAATAGACCCCTATTCGGATCTTCGGGAGGGGACAGCTAAAGGGGAGGTGACCATGAGAAACAGATTGAATAATCAATGAAAGGATAACGTTCTACAAGTCGGTACGTGGAATGTCAGAAGCTTGATAGTGGGGTAGGGTAGCTAAAAAATCTGAAAAGGGAAATGCAAATGCTCAATCTTGATATGTTAGGGCTCAGTCAAATGAAATGGAAAGAAGAGAAGTATTTCTGGTCAGAAAGAAAAGGGTACTATCAACAGCAGCAGAAAATGGTACAACGCTAGTATGATTCGTTATGAATAGGATGGTAGGATAGAGAGTGTGTTACTGCGAACAGTTCAGTGATACGATGTTCTACAGCAAACAACGACAATGATAGAAAATGTATTCATTCCGACGTTATGCTGAAGATGAAGAGTTAGAGAAACTATATAAGGATGTTGAAAGGGTAATACAGTACGTAAAGAGAGATGAAAGTCTAATACTCATGGAGGACAGGAATCCAGCTGTTGAGAAAGGAGAAGAAGAAAAGGTTACAAGACAATATGGGCTTGGGACAAGGAATGAGAGATAAGAAAGACTAATTGAGTTCTGCAATAAATTTCAGCTAGTAATAGCGAATACTCTGTTCAAGAATGGGAGGTAGCGTTGCTCACGTCCCTAGTTCAACCTTAAAATACCCTACACGTGCCTCCTGGGTGGTGCTAATTGAGCAACTGTGAATACAGGCTGCCAGACTGTCCATAGGATCTCCTGGAAATGACATATCAACTAAATTGGAGAAAAAACTCTTTCCAAAGCCCATTAATAAGAAACATTGAACCAACTATCAACTGAATATCGAAAGCATTAGCAGGGCAAGACTACCTATCAACATTTTTGCTCGACAACAATATCGATGTCGTCGCCATTCAGGAAACTCGCATTTCCAGCAAAGAAATATTTCGAAGCCGAGGTCGAATTCCTGGATATTCTACACTTGGTGTATGGAAATGCTATGTATGTCCGTAACAACATAAACGAAGCTTCACTGATTTCTGTAAGTGTGGAGGCAGATATACATACAGTTGTCATAAATTGCACGTAATACTATTACAAATGTTTACAAACTGCCCAAAACAACATGTCCCGATTTTGTCCTACACTCAGCAGAACATCCTGCAATTTACACAGGAGACTTCAACAGTCACCATGAACTTTGGAAGTACTCACGGAATGATGAAAATGGGAATATGCTTGCAGAATAGGTTGAAGTGAATAATCTTCATCTAGTGTTTGTTGCCAAAGATCAAGGTACTTTCAAGTCAGCTGCTTGGAGCAAGGATTAAGATCTTGACTTATGCTTTGTTAGCTGCAACGAAAGTGGCTTTCCCATCAACGCCACAAGAAAAGTGGTAGATGCCTTTCCTCACAGCCAACACAGACCTGTAACAATACAAACTGGCTGCACGGTTCTTGTCATACGATCAACCCCGCATACTCGATGGAATTTCCATGAAGCTGACTGGACGAAGTTTGCGACCGGGCTGGAGAAGACCATTTGCTGGATCCCTCGACCACATAAGAACTATCAACGCTTCATTGGTTCAGTAACAGCAACACCTAAAAAGTGTGTGCCAAGAGGATACCGAAAAGAATATGTTCCAGGATGGAATGATGAAAGTGAAACATTGTACCAACACTTCCAGCAAAGTGGTGACCCAGAGACAGACGCACGGAAGTATTGTCCAGCTTGGACATGTCTCGGAGGCAGAAATGGGCAGAAACAGTCGAAAACATGGACTTCACCCACTCGAGCAGGGAGCATGGAGCCTTCTGAGAAGACTGCGAGAAAGTGCACCAGTATGCAGAAACAATCAGACCAAATTGCTTCCCACATCGTTACTACCTCAATAGTGCCTCCCGACAAGAAACATGCAAGACATATCAGACGACAGCTTCGTGACCTGAAAAAGACGGCATCTTGCTCATCTGAGTATGCCCGTCTCTTCACAGTTTCAGGTACTGACTCTGGACTCAAGGACCTCAAACCTTTTAGTGTGCCTGGATTCGGTGGTATCCATCCAGAATTCCTAATGCATATGGGAGGAAAATCTAAGAAATGTCTGGCAGAATTCTTCACTCACAGCCTAATGACTGGTCAGCTTCCATTGGAGTTTAAAAAGGCGAAGATAATATATGTTCTGAAACCTGGCTAACCCAGCAGCGTGGTAGAAAGCTATCTCCCCAATGCCCTACTTAGCTGCTGCATAGCTAAAAGTTTTTTGAAAGGCTAGTACATAACAGAATAAGTTGCGCTATCCTAGAGAATGTTCCAGTTGATCAGGCACGCTTCAGACCAGGGCGTTGACCAAGTATTGTCTCTCACATCTCTCATCGAGTCAGGATACCAAATGAAGCAGAAAACATCTGTGGCGTTTGTTGACCTAACTGCCGCCTTCGACACTGTGTGGACGGAACGCCTTATCTACCAATTTCTCCGCATTATACCCTGCAGAACAATGGTTCGACTGGTTAACAGCATGCTAAGCGATCGGAAGTTCGAGGTACTCATGGGAAGCGAAATAAGTAAGGAGAGAAAGCTAAACAGCGGATTGCCCCAAGGATCAGGTCTCCCACCATTACTGTTCAATCTATATATATCTGATCTACCTGACACTTCGTCCTGAAAATTCTGCTACGCCTATGCCTGTCTTTAGCTGTACAACACCAGGAAATGATGACAACAGAAAATATTCTAACCACTGTCCTGTCTGTATTAGACAATTACTTCAAAATCTGGAGACTCCAACCCAGTGTGAGTAAAGCAGAAGTGTGTTGCTTCTATTTAAATAATCGGCTGGCGAACGTAAAACTGGAAGTAAGTTTCAGAGACAGAATTCTTCGTCATAATGGGAACCCAAAATATATTGGTGTCATGCTGGACCGTACACTATGCTTCAAGCAACGCCTTCTTAACTTAACTCAAAAGCTGAGGACTCTAAATAACATCCTCCATAAGCTAAGCGGAAATAGCTGGGGATCTTCAGCAACCACCCTGCGATCTTCAGGTCTTGGTATGTTGTACTCAAGTGCTGAGTATTGTGCACCAGTTTGGATGAACAGTCATCATACAAGGCTTGTTGACACCCAGCTGAATATGACAATGCACATAACATCTGGCGCAATCAGATCCACCATAGTTTATTGGCCTCCACTGTTAACCGGTATGATGCCTCCTGATCTACGCAGATGTACTGCCCTTTTGAGGGCATTCCACAATATCTCAAGGAATTCTAACCTACCCATTCATAGCGACTTGCCACTTTTAAATCGTAACAGACTGAAATCACGCCATCCATCTCTGTGCGATGCTGCTGACATGGTTGCTAAGGATTTCAAACCCCTTGAAGAACAGAAATGTCGGTGGGAAACACTGACTGATGTGTGCCTGCATAACATCTTCTCAGGTGCTAAACTTCCAAGTGAATTCGAGCTACCACGCAAGACCTGGACTACCGTCAACAGATTCTGTACCGGCCATGGCCGATGTAGGGATGCTCTCTAAATGGAAGAAGCTGTCTAAACCAGCCTGTGACTGCGGGGTTCCATACCAGACTGTTCACCACAGTGTCAGTGAATGCAGGATTCGAGCCTATCGCGGAGCCGAAGGGGACTTCTGCTAGCAACTCCAGATACAGTGCGCTGGATTGAACGATGGATATTCAGTTGTAAGACAAACTTAAGTTTCTTGTATGTAAATATGTACATATGTATATGTAATTAAATTTTATGATATGTCTGTATTAGCCATACGCTAAATAAATAATGGTCAATAATCACAAGAGGAGGCAGTCATACTTGGAAAAGGCCGGGTGATACGGGTATGTTTCAGTTAGATCACATCATGGTCACACAGAGATTCCGAAATCAGATACTGGGTTGTAATGAGTGCCCAGGAGAAGATATAGACTCAGATCACAATATAGTAGTGATGAAGAGAAGGCTGAAATTTAAAATATCAGTAAAGGAGAATCAATACGCAAAGAAGTGTGATACGGAAGTACTAAGGCTATGGAAACAGCAATAAGGAATAGCCCAGTAGGCAGTGCAGTTGAAGAGGACTGGAAATCTCTAAAAAGGGCCATCACAGAAGTTAAAAAGAAAAACATAGGTACAAAGAAGGTAACTGCGGAGAAACCACGGGCAACAAAGGAAATATTTCAGTTGATCTATGAAAGAAAGAAGTACAAAAATGTTCAGGGAAATTCAGAAATTCAGAAATGCAAGTCGCTGAGGAATGAATAAATAGAAAGTATAGGGAAGCTAAGACGAAATGGCTGCATGAAAAGTGTGAAGAAATCGAAAAAGAAATGATTGTCGGAAGGGCAGTCTCAGCATACAGGAAAGACAAAACAATCTTCGGTGACATTAAAAGCAAGGGTGGTAACATTAAGAGTGGAACGGGAATTCCACTGTTAAATGCAGAGGAAAGAGTGGACAGGTGAAATGAGTACATTAAAGGCCTCTGTGAGGGGGAAGACTTGTCTGATGTGACAGAAGAAGAAACAGGAGTCGATTTAGAAGAAATTGGGGACCCAATATAAGGATCAGGACTTAAGAGAGCTTTGGAGGACTTAAAATCAAATAAGGCAGAAGGGATAGATAATATTCCGTCAGAATTTCTAAAATCATTGAGGGAATTGGCAACAAAAAGACCATTCACACTGGTGTGCAGAATGTATGAGTCTGATGATATACTTTCGAAAAAAATCATCCGCACAATTCCGAAGACCGCAAGAGCTGACCAGTATTAGAATTATCGCACAATCAGCTCAACATCTCGAGCATCCAGGTTGCTTACAAGAATAATATACTGTAGAATGGAAAATAAAACTGAGGACGTATTAGATGACGATCAGTTGGCTTTCGGAAAGGTGAGGGCACCAGAGAGCAATTCTGACGTTGCGGCTGATAATGGAAGCGAGACTAAGGAAACATCAAGACACTTTCATAGGTTCAAATGGCTCTGAGCACTATGGGCCTTGACTTCTGAGGTCATCAGTCCCCTAGAACTTAGAACTACTTAAACCTAACTAACCTAAGGACAGCACACACATCCATGCCCGAGGCAGGATTCGAACCTGTGACCGTAGCGGTCACGCGGTTCCAGACTGAAGCGCCTAGAACCGCACGGCCACAAAGCCGGGACACGTTCATAGGATTTGTCGACCTGGAGAAAGCGTTCGGCAATGTAAAATGGTGCAAGGTGTTCAAAATCTGAGAAAAATAGGGGTAAGCTATGGGGCAAGATGGGTAATATACAGTATGTACAAGAGCCAAGAGGGAATAGTAACAGCGGTGGACTAGGAAAGAAGTGCTCGATTAAGAAGGGTGGAAGACAGAAATGCAGTCTGTAGCCCCTAAAATTCAATCTGTACGTCGAAGAAGCAATGATGGAAATGAAAGAATGGTTTAAGAGTGGAATTAAAATTCAAGGTGAACGGTTATCAATGATAGGATTCGCTGATGACATTGCCATCCTGAGTGGAAGTGAAGAAGAATTGCATGATCTGCTGAATAGAATGAGAAGCGTAACGAGTACAGAATATGGATTGAGAATAAATCAAAGAAAGGCTAAAGTAATGAGAGGTGGCACAAATCAGAACAGAGAGAAACTTAATATTAGGATTGATGGTTACAAAGTTAATGAAAATAATCAGTGACGGACGGAGCAAGGCGGACATCAAAAGCAGACTAGCACTGACAAAAAAGACATTCCTGGACAAGAGAAGTCTACTAACATCAAACATAGGCCTTAATTTGAGGAAGAAATTTTTGAGAATGTATGTCTGGAGTACAGCATTGTTTGGTAGTGAATCATGGACTTTGGAAAACCAGAACAGAAGAGAATCGAAGCATTTGACATGCTGTGCTACAGTCAAATGTTGAAAATTAGATCGACTGATAAGGTATAGAATGAGGAGGTTCTGCGCAGAATCATAGAGGAAAGGAATATGTGGAAAACACTGACATGGAGAAGTGACGGAATGATAGGACATCTGTTAAGACATGAGGGAATGACTTCCATGGTACCAGATGGAGCTGTAGAGGACAAAATCTATAGAGGAAGACAGAGATTGGAATGGATCCAGCAAATAATTGAGGACGTAGGTTGCAAGTGCTGCCCTAAGATGAAGAGGTTGGCACAGGAGAGGAATTCGTGACGGGCAGCATGAAACCAATCACAAGATTTAAAAAAAAAAAAAAAAAAAAAAAAAAAAAAAAAAAAAAAAAAAGAAGAAGTAAAAATTGGCTACATCTACATCTACATGGATACTCTGCAAATCAAATTTAATTGCCTGGCAGAAGGTTCATCGAACGACCTTCACAATTCTCTATTATTCCAATCTCGTATAGCACGCGGAAAGAATGAACACCTATATCTTTTCGTACGAGCTCTGATTTCCCTTATTTTATCGTGGTGATCGTTCCGCCCTATTTAGGTCAGTGTCAACAAAATATTTTCGCATTCGGAGGAGAAAGTTGGTTGTTGGAAGAATTTCGTGAGAAGTTCCGTCGCAACGAAAAACGCCTTTCTTTTAATGATTTCTAGCCCAAATCCTGCATCATTTCTGTGACACTCTCTCCCATATTTCGCGATGATACAAAACGTGCTGAATTCCTTTGAACGTTTTCGATGTACTCCGTCAGTCCTATCTCGTAAGGATCCCACACCGCGCAGCAGCATTCTAAAAGAGGACGGACAAGCGTAGTGTAGGCAGTATCCTTAGTATGTCTGTTACATTTTCAAAGTGTCCTGCCAATAAAAGTAGCCTTTGATTAGCCTTCCCCACAACATTTTCTATGTGTTCTTTCCAATTTAAGTTGTTCGTAATTGTAATACCTAGGTATTTAGTTGAATTTACGGCTTTTAGATCAGAGTGATTTAACGTGTAGCCGAAGTTTAACGAGTTCCTTTTAGCACTCATGTGGATGACCTCACACTTTTCGTTATTCAGGGTCTACTGCCACTTTTCACACCATTCACATATTTTTTCTAAATCGTTTTGCAATTTGTTTTGATCTTCTGACGACTTTATTAGTCGATAAACGACAGCGTCATCTGCAAACAACCGAAGATGGCTGCTCAGATTGTCGCCTAAATCGTTTATATAGATAAGGAACAGCTAGAGGTGGTGTTACACGGCATAAGCATTACGTCTCCTCGGAGTGATTGAATTTTTTGTGGTTTTGGCTTATCCGCCATCTTGTTCGTACGTATGCAGTTCAGTGGAAGCTTCGCGGGCAGTGCAGAGGCGCAGGCAGCGGCCGCGGACGTTCCGTCAAAGTTCGCAGACGCCGGCCCGCAGGCGCCGGTGGGCGGCGCGGCGCAGCAAATCGCATTAACGTGTCCGGCGCTTGGCCGCGGATTCGCCGCGCTGCCGCTGCTGCTGCTGGTGGTGCTGGTGCTGCAACTGCAGCCCGGCCAGAGGGCGCCACAATCGCATTGCGGTCAAGGACCAGTGCACGGGGCACAGTGGCACCGGCCGATCCTCTTTGTGGCCGCTGGCGGGCCCCGGATTTGGCTTCATTAGCGGGACTGGCCCCACAGCCGATTGTGGGCGGCAGAGAGCGGCCGGGATTAAGCGCTGTGCCGCCTGTCCGGCCGGGGGCGGCGCCGGCGCCGGGGGCGGCGTCGACGTGCGCGCCTCTCGGCCGCCGCGACCTGCGGTCCGCGCAGGGGCCTCGACACGGCACGGCCGGCCAGATTACCGCTCCGTGTTATTACCCGCCCGTCATACGACTGGACCCGCACGCTGCGACCGCTGCAAAGCCGGCTCAGCGCTTTGTCAAGGACGCATTTTACCAGGCACGGCTGGTTACGATTCAATTATGACCCTACAGTAAGATTTCTACGCTTCACGAGATCCAAAAGGTGACGCATAGCGAAATTACCGTACTAGAGCGAGCTGTAGAGGGTAAAAACTGTACAGGAAAACAGAGACTGGGATACATCCATTAATAACTGGGGGTCTAGGTCGCATAGTTAAAAATGGCTCTGAGCACTATGGGACTTAACATCTGAGGTCATCAGTCCCCTAGAACTTAGAACTACTTTAACCTAAGGACATCACACACACCCATGCCCGAGGCAGGACTCGAACCTGCGACCGTAGCAGTCACGTGGTTCCGGACTGGAGCGCCTAGAACCGCTCGGCCACCACGGCCGGCTGTCGCATAGTCTGCAGCTCGTAGTCTTGCGGTAGCGTTTCGCTTCTCGCCCACGGGGTCCCGAGTTCGAGTCCCGGGGGGTCAGGGATTTTCTCTCCTTCGAGATGACTCGGTGTTGTCATCATCATCATCATCATCATTCGTCTTCATTACGGTCGGAGGAAGGCAATGGCAAACCACCTCCGCTACGACCTTGCCTAGTCGCCGGGCGGGTCTCCCGCATTGTGCCCTACGCTCCTCGGTTGCAAGTACTACTCTGAGATGGGGGAGGTTGGCACAGGAGAGAAATTCGTGGCGGGCCGCAGCGAAGAGTCAGAAAACTGACAACTGAAAAAACAAAAGAAAGGAAATCCGGACGCGGCCTCCCCTACCGCTTATTTACGCCAGTCTTTTACCAGTAGAGGATGTGCTGTCACCGCCAATCAGGCAGTGTCCTCTCCGGCAGCTTTCGTTTCCGCTCAGTTTCGTACGCTATTTGAGTTCTACATACTGTGGGCAATGGAAATTATTAGAACAACGAAAGAGAACCATGTCTACTGGACGATGTCATCGCTACCAGGTATAGAGAAATGTGATCAGCCTACGAAATGTATGTGCATGAATTCCAAAAGGAACAAGTGCAGACGCCGTTTAAAAACGGAAAATGACAGATTAGAATTGTGGCTGAACAGGAGCATTCTTGCCCCCATGACGAAATAGAAGTGCACATTTAAATGTGAATGCAGAAAAGCAAGAAAAGAGTCCGCAAAGAAAGGATGGTGGTTGTTGTCCAATTTTTCAAAGTATTTCGAGAATTGAAAGACAAAGTTTCAGATTTTCTCCCAAATATGCCAGTTTGTGAGATTCAGTGTGCGAAGACATTTTGAAGTTAACTGACGATAATATTTGTTTTGCAAATTGACGATGGGTCGGTTCATGACAGAAGAGTCTTATTCTTCTGTTCTGAAGAAGCAGTGACAATCGTGTTTGGAAACAGAATTGTCCTTCTGGACGGAACATTTGCGAGTTGATCCAAATATCTGAAACATCTGTACACGATATATGTCAACATCGAAGTACAGGAATGAAGGTGGTTTCTGTTTTACTTCCTTTCCTCTCAGACATGATTCAAAATACATATGAAAAACTGTGAATATTAGCTTATCCAGTCCGTTGACGCAAGTCGAGAGCGTGGAGTGTGAGTTGTTTTTACCCAACACTTAAGAGTACGGTTTACTGATGCAAGACGAGCGAATGTAACGCTCGTTGCTTTGACGCTGAATATGAGGAGAAACTACGTAGTACTGATATAAGACGAATGGGTGCAATACTCGTTGCTTTGACAAAATAACAGGTAATTTATTATTGCAATAGGCCACTCTGCACGAAGAAAACGCCGACATGTTGAAATGAACCAACTGGGAGTACAACCGATAAAGGATCTTGAAATCTAAGTCAAGACTGGGATTACAAGTTATTTATTTGTTCTAAAGATTGACATGAATCACAATGAGATTCATAGAGAACAAAGTTCTGTATAATTAAACTTAAATTGCAGAATGACGATAACGCAGTGGGAGTACAAAAACTGCGGAAGGCCCTATGGAGCTGCTGCAACAAGATCTGCTTATCTGGGCGCCTAAATAATCGAAGTCAACACTGCAACAAGACGCCACGAATGTAACCAAAATAGGCAACACAAGTCAGAGTATGCAAGTAACGAATGTACTACGGCAGTTGCGCTATTTATGTTTCCTTAATCCTTTGACCACCATCGGGACTCAGTATCTCGTGATAGGTTATTAAACAACTGGAAATGCTTACATATGCCACTGGTAAAGGGAAGCCTACTAATGGTTAGCAGATTGCACCTTTAGGTTGTCTATGCTCAAGTTTCATTGTCAACAGTTGTCTCCGTCTTGCCACATCGAATTAGTTGGCACATCCATCCAGGCAGCCCAGTTACTAGATACGCAAAACGGGTTGCCTTCCCGGACACACGAACTGACTCTTACCAAATATCATATGAAGCCCATATTGAGGAGCTGTAGTGTGAGTTACCAACTCTTGTCCACTAATATGTGTTTGTTTTCTGTATGTCTTGTAGTTTCTGCGCAATCGTCTTTTCAGGCGCTGAGGTACTCGTGAATAATTCTGTACGTCCTACACCCCACCCCCAACACTCTTGGAAAACCAAAGGGCAGGAAATATTCTTTTCTATATTGTTACTTCTGACTAAATCAATAATTAAAATAACCATACATTAATGTTTTTCAAATATAATTGGTAGTCAAAGAGTTAAACAGGTACCATATATCGAGAAGCACTAAACAATTGCTGGAGATGATGCTCTCGCTATGGGCCTGGAGCAGAACGGTCCCCCCACGATGGCCCTGAACGAAATGCACAGAATCCAAGTTCATGGCCCGCAACTCTCTATTCTCTAAAATACTATACATGGAGGGGATGTTGTTGCCAATGTGACTGGCGAGAACTGTCGCTAGCTTCGTGAAAAAGTTGGGGAAAGCACGTGTAACTTCCTTTCTTATATATAGAAGATGCACAATTTCGAACAAGAACTTGGTACTTGGCTGAAGCAGTGTCCCCATAACTGCTCATCCTTATGCGTCAAGAACTCTGTCCAGACTGACTCAATACTGTTGGCTGAACCAAATTTTTACGGCGAACGCAACAGACTCTCCCACACACGTGAGAAGGTGCACGGCATCTGAACTTTTCAAGTCACACAGAAAAGAAAGAATGCCGTGCTCAGTTATTCTGTTGGGTCTGAGGGGCGGACGTAGTGTGCACAGACCCCAGCGGTGCAGGCGCTACCCCGGCTTTCAATAGCCACGCACCGGGTCGTTGACCATGTTCCACGAACTGCCCATTCCCTTCGACCTAATGAGATTCAGCGCCTGTCTCTCTGCCGACAAGGAGGCTATAGAGGCGCTTCCAGGCGCACACCATCCTCCGTGGTGACCTCAGGGCTGCCATCTCAGACACACTCCACCAGCATACTCACCAGGTAACTGAAAACGCCATATTGTGACAGAAACGTCTCAACTGTTGTTTTTTTTCAAATTTAAAAATGTTCATTCAGAACAGCAGTGCTATACTTTGAAATGGCTTCAATTGAAACTATGACAGCAGTGTTCCCCAAAACATCTCTTTCTGGTCGAGTTTTCGCTTAGACCGATGTCTGTGGGAGAAAAAACAAGAAATGGATGAATACTGGATAGATAAGCAGTTCGACTGTTTTGCCGCATGTGTTCTGCAGTGTCATCTTCCACGGAACAGTGATGAAGCGTGTTTCGTAATAACGATGAAAATGCCCGATGGAGAAAGATCACGCAATTTGCAGACTATATGTTCAATCAATGGATGGAAAATCTTAGTATACCAATAGAAATATGAAATTTTCTTGTCAGAGGAACAGGACATGATCGCTGCAAAAGGTTGACCAAGAAAACCAAAGATCTCAATGAATCAATAACATCCAAACGCATACTTTCTGATAAATAAAGTGAAGGAGGAAGAAATAAATCCTATGCCGGAAATTAAGAAAGATTCCATTGGCCCGATTCTTCGAAAAAGGGAAAAAAAGATAGAGAAATCTTAACAAGAGATTAACAAACATTATAAAAATATGTGTCTGAAGGATTCGAAAAGATGTTACAGAACTAAGGCTTTCTTATAAAAATTGACTGAGAAATAAAAATTCATAAAATAAAACATAAAGTTGAATGATTTGCTGCAACAATATTGCAGAAAGAAAAGAAATAAACAAAAATTAAATTAAATTATAAAAAACACATTTAAAATGCCGATGTACTTTGTGGATAGCCAATAAAATGAGAAGGGATATCGGAAAATCTACGGCTACATCACGTTGAAGTCACCCTCACAGGTCGCAAGGACCATGCATGCATGTCCAGAGGAACACTGCATTGTGATTCTGAACAACACATGCAGTGCAGTATCGTATTTATTGGTCGACACTGGCAATCGGCTTTCAGTTATTATGTCTCCCCTGCATGGGAATATTTGTACATAATGAATGTACGATTGCAAGTTTTAGACACACGATTAACGAACGACATATGGAAGTTTGGGTCGGGCCTTTGAGCGTGCTCAGATATCCTAGTGGTAAGGCGACCGCTCGCGATTAGCGGGAGACCGGAGTTCGAGTCCCACTACGACACAAATTTCCGCTGTCGTAATTCCATTATACATAAGGTGGTCCTCCATATTCTCAATGCGCATACATTTTGTGTAAATTCAGTAATTCTAAAAACTTCAAATTGTCATTCGGTATGTAGCTTCCAGATTTCTGCGTACTTGGAACAATGTACCATGGTCTGTTCTATGTCTTCTTAAATGAAATCTAAAGGACTTTATACAGCTTAAATTTCGAGAAAAGATATGACTTCAATTTTTAACATGTTTGAAAACTAATTTTTAGTATCTAACATTTGAGTAATGGAAATAAAAATTCAGTTTAATGTTCTACACGCTTCCCAATAAGATCGCAAAATGATCTAATTTCTTTCCAAATTCCATGTCTCTAGTAATTAGTTACAGCGCTTTGTTCTTTCTGAATAATGGAAGTAAAATTCAGATCAATTTAACACTTTTGTAGTTGATGGGACACACGTTACACTAAAGTGATATGGTCTAGGGGTATCGTCTGTGATTCATACTCAAAATGTCTTCGGTTCCGGGTTTCAGTCCCGCCGCTGCTTACATTTTTTATTAATAATCAGCATTGGCGGCCGAAGACTTCCGGCGTAATAAGTCACCCTCATTCTGCAAACGGCCTTGTCAAAGAGGGCGGAGGAGCGGACAGGGGTTCAGAGCACTCCCCTGTCCTACTCTCGTCCTAGGGGTGGGAAACTGCCCCTAAAGGCGGAAGAATCAGCAATGATCAACGGCATAAGAATGCAGAAGGCAATGGGAACCACTGCAAAAAGACACGTTAAGTGTATCCACAGGACATGCGGCCTGTAATTGAAAAAGTGTCCGGATGATCTCTCCATTGGTAAAAGATTCCGGAATAGTCCTCCATTCGGATCTCCGAGAGGGGACTGCCAAGGGAGAGGTTACCATGAGAAAAAGGTTGAATAATCAACGTAAGGATAACGTTCTACGAGTCGGGGTGTGGAATGTCAGAAACTTGAACGTGGTAGGGAAACTAGAAAATCTGAAAAGGGAAAAGCAAAGGCTCAATCTAGGTATAGTAGGAGTCAGTGGAGTGAAGTGGAAAGAAGATAAGGATTTCTGGTCAGATGAGTGTAGGGTAATATCAACAGCAGCAGAAAATGGTATAACGGGAGTAGGATTCGTTATGAATAGGAAGGTAGGGCAGTGAGTGTGTCACTGTGAACAGTGCAGTGACAGGATTGTTCTTATCAGAATCGACAGCAGACCAACACCGACAACGATAGTTCAGGTATACATGCCGACGTCGCAAGGTGAAGATGAAGAGATACAGAAATTGTATGAAGATATTGAAAGAGTAATACAGTATGTAAAGGAGGATGAAAATCTAATAGTCAAGGGGGACTGGAATGCAGTTGGGAAAGGAGTAGAAGAAAAGGTTACCGGAGAATATGGGCTTGGGATAAGGAACGAGAGAGGAGAAAGGCTGATTGAGTTCTGTAAAAAGTTTCAGCTAGTAATAGCGAATACCCTGTTCAAGAATCACAAGAGGAAGAGGTATACTTGGAAAAGGCCGGAGGTTTCGGGAAGATTTCAGTTAGATTACATCATGGTCAGAGAGAGATTCCGAAATCAGATACTGGATTGTAAGGCGTACCCAGGAGTAGATATAGACTGAGATCACGGTATAGTAGTGATGAAGCGCACATTGAAGTTAAAGACATTAGTCAGGAAGAATCAATAAGCAAAGAAGTGTGATACGGAAGTACAAGGGAGTGACGAGATACGGTTGAAGTTCTCTAAGGTTATAGATACAGCAACACGGAATAGCTCAGTAGGCAGTACAGTTGAAGAGGAATGGACATCTCTAAAAAGGGCCATCACGGAAGTTGGGAAGGAAAACAGAGGTACAAAGAAGGTAACTGTGAATAAACCATGGCTAACAGAAGAAATACTTCCGTTGATCGATGAAAGGAGGAAGTATAAAATGTTTCAAAAACCTCAGGAATACGGAAATACAAGTCGCTGAGGAATGAAATAAACAGGAAGTGCAGGGAAGCTAAGACGAAATGGCTGCAGGAAAAATTTGAAGACATCGAAAAAGAAATGATTGTCGGAAGGACAGACTCAGCATACAGGAAAGTCAAAACATCCTTCGGTGACATCAAAAGTAAGGGTGATAACACTAAGAGTGCAACGGGAATTCCACTGTTAAATGTAGAGGAGAGACCGGATAGGTGGAAAGAATACATTGAAAGCCTCTATGAAGGGAAGACTTGTCTGATATGGTAGAAGAAGAAACAGGAAGCGATTTAGAAGAAATTGGGAATCCGATATTAGAATCAGGATTTAAGAGAGCTTTGGAGGACTTATTATCAAATAAGGTATAACGGATGGATAACATTAAATTAGAATTTCTAAAATCATTGGGGGAAGTGGCAACAAAACGACTATTCACGTCGTTGTGTAGAATGTATGAGTCCGGCGACATACCATCTGACTTTCGGAAAAGCATCATCCACACGGTTCCGAAGATAGCAAGAGCTGGCAGGTGCGAGAATTATCGCACAAATCAACTTAACAGCTCATACATCCAAGTTGCTTACAAGGATAATATACAGAAGAATGGAAAAGAAAAGTGAGGGTGCGCTTGATGACGATCAGTTTGGCTTTAGGAAAGGTAAAGACACGAGAGAGGCAATTCTGACGTTGTGGTTAGTAATGGAAGCAAGACTAAAGAAAAATCAAGACACGGTCATAGGATTTGTCGACCTGGAGAAAGCGTTCGGCAATGTAAAATGGTGCAAGATGTTCAAAATTCTGAAAAAAGTAGGGGTAAGCTATAGGGGAAGAAGGAATAATGAGAGTGGACGACCAAGAACGAAGTGCTCGCATTGAAAAGGGTGTAAGACAAGGATGTCGTCTTTTACCCATACTGTTCAATTTGTACATCGAGGAAGAAATGATGGATATACAAGAAAGGTTCAGGAGTCGAATTAAAATTCAAGGTGAAAGGATATCAATGATACGATTCGCTGATGACAGTGTTATCTTGAGTGAAAGTGAAGAAGAATTACATGATCTGCTGAAGGGAATGAATAGTCTAATGAGTACAGAGTATGGATTGAGAGTAAATCGAAGAAAGACGAAGCTAATGAGAAGAAGTAGAAATGAGATCAGCTAGAAACTTAACATCAGGATTGATGGCCACGAAGTAGATGAAGTTAAGGATAAACACCCAATCTAGTACAACACAAAAAACAAAAATACATAAGAAAAAGGACATACATAAGTTAAGTAAGGGAAAATTACTCAAAAAGCCAAAGAAATCATCAAATTAGAAACAGGAGAAAAATAATAATACCTCTACCTTGGCAGGAAAATAACCAAAGACGGACGGATCAAGGAGGACATTAACAAGCAGGCGAGCAATGGCAAAAAGGGCAATCCTGGCCAAGAGAAGTCTACTAGTATCAAATATAGGCCTTAATTTGAGGAAGAAATTTCTGAGAACGTGGGTTTGGAGTACAGCATTGTATGGTAGCGAAACATGGACAGTGGGAAAACCGGACCAGAAGAGAATCGAAGCATTTGAGATGTGGCGCTACAGACGAATGTTGAAAATTAGGTGGACTGATAAGGTAAGGAATGAGGAGGTTCTGCGCAGAATCGGAGAGGAAAGGAACCTGTGGAAAACACTGAAAAGGGGAAGGGACAGGTTGATAGAACGTCTGTTAGGACATGAGAGAATGACTTCCTTGGTACTAGAGGGAACTGCAGAGGGTAAAAACTGTAGAGGATGGCAGAGATTGGAATACATTCAGCAAATAACTGAAGATGTAGGTTGCAAGTGTTACTCTGAGGTGAAGAGGAGAGAAATTCGTGGCGGTCCGCATTAAATCAGTCAGATGACTGATGACCAAAAAAAAAAAAGAAGTGATATGAAGTTTTGAGTGTTTGGACGTCTATATCTCACATCTATCTGATGATAGCTTTCCGAAGTTGGATGAAAATACCATGGACTGTGGGATGGATATATAGACGGCTCTGAGCGATCAAATGGGGCGACGTTGTATATAGTTGTTCTGTTTCACGAAAATCAGATGAAATCACCATCTTCTCCATTCTAAGAAAGTGTGAAGTAACTAATTTTGTTTTCTTTTACATCACAGACATTGTTTTGAAACATTACTACACACATCAGTAATTCTGCTGAGCTGTACATCGTGTAACCTCCACACTATACGTTTCTGTATGAAATTCATCCCAACTTTACCCCCACTCTCTAAAAGTCTATATGTTACAAAAACTACGTACCCACAAACTGTTATCCAAATTAAACTCGTATGCCGCGCGGGGTAGCCGTGCGGTCTGGGGCGTCTTGTCACGGTTCGTGCGCCCCAACCCGTCGGAGGTTCGAGTCCTCCCTCGGGCATGGGAGTGTGTGTTGTCCTTAGCGTAAGTTAGTTTAAGTTAGATTAAGTAGTGCGTAAGCCTAGGGATCGATGACCTCAGCAGTTTGGTCCCATAGTCCTTACCACACATTTCAATTTCAATTTAAACTCGTATGCTAACATTTGACTGAACGGAACCTAATTTGAGCTGAACTGTAACTGGTCTGAATACAGCTTGTCTTTATATTAAATGTGCAAATGAAGTAAAACAATTATCTGACCGTAATTATGATTTCCACTTACCTCGCGTCTTAACAGAATTGTTCTCGAAAGTGCAACAGCAAACAGTAAGTGGGCAGCGGCTAAGCTAGATTTCTGTTTCTAAATAAATATTCAAGCTGTTGCGTACCACATGGTGCAACTTGCTAATAGGTAACGATAAACTTTCTTTAAACAATGGGGTGGGGATAGTAACTATTACTATGAAATGATATGCCAAGACAACTATTTTAGAATAAAGTATGTATTCAAAAACACAGAGTAAAGCTTCCCGTGATCTTCATACATACACACACACACACACACACGCACACACACACACACATACATACACACACACACACACACACACACACACACACACACACACACACACAGTCACGCATACACATTCACACGCTCACACACACACGCATGGACAAGTAACATTGGTCTGAACAATACCGTGCTTAACAAAAGGATTTGAGAAGAGTATGATGTTAACAGAGAATTTCTATGAAAACAACTCAGCTTAATCAGTTTATATCTTAATGCATGACTTAGAGAATTGGGGTGGTCTTTCTCTCAGCTCTGAGCAAGTTAACTAGCTGCCAATAATTATTACAACAAATTAGCTGATCAGTGCTGCCGTCTTACCTCAGATTTCTTCTCGTCAAAATTATAACAGTATTCAAAATTTATATTCTCTTCTCCTTCCAACATATACATCATATTTATCCTTGCTGTCCTTTACAACAAATCTTTCTTCATCTAACAGATACAATCCAAGTCAACACAGCACTACTGAATAGGACATCACCTACCTCACGTCAACTAATAATGTATTAAACTGCGCAAAGGCAAAGCCTGTGCCACAACAAGACCAAAGACTGCTTAACAATAAGATAACTTGCTCTCTCTCTCTGAGGTGAACATGGATAACTTACAAAAATCAAAATGATATGACGACCTTGTAATAATTTGTATGTAGTGGGACGTATATGCCCCGGGAAAATTTCCTAGAACGTAGAAAAAGTGTGTGTGATAAGTCAAAGCCATCTTCAATTGTTATGTTGAAAACTTGTGTGCGATATTTGATGTTTTTCATTGTCAGAAAAATACATGTGCTTTAGTACTGGTTTGTTACACTTTTTTCATAATTTTCATCGTGATGAAATCGTTCTAAAGTTAAATATTGAACTCTGGTAACCTTATATGGACATGAAAACAAGGTTCTAGTTATGTTCACGGGCCGCACGTGTCCCATTTTCCAAAATCGATCAGCTTAAAACATTTTTGAACATGGGTTTTGACCTTTTATTTTTTTTAAATACGCTAAATTAATTTTAACCATGAAATAGTTAACAATGCTTCTCGATGATATTGTAGAATGGGCTAATTTCTTTCCAAATTACATCTCTCTAGCATAAGTTAATGTACTTATCTCTTCCTGAAGTTATTTGTTTTTGTAGAATACACATCTCTTGAATTTTAGTTTATAATGAATTTTGAGCCTGTCGTTGAGCTTACGTACCTTTCTTTGACGTAACATCATTACTTTACTCCAAGAGATCAACATTATTTGTACTATCTGTAGAACATAGAGGCTCGGTTCTGTGATTTCGTGTTTCAACGCCTCGAATTTTATGTTTGCGAACTGCAGTTCCGAAAACAGCGTGACTTACATTTAATTCTCATAGGACACCACCAAAAACCTGTACCTGCTTTGGCAATTATTGTAGATCAACGATCGTTAATCCTGCACATCATTGGTGTATCGTTAAAACTATATGACCAGGTCATTATGAACACTAAGGTACTAAGTATGAAATATTTTAAGTGCATTTGTGCTGGTGTAGGTTGTCACCAGTACACAGGTCGGCAAAGATGTAGCAAGAAGATCGATAGTAGGCGCTGGATGAAGCGCGCCTATCAGGAGGGAGGCCAAAGAGAGACTCGCAAGCAACAGGCCGCCAACGCCCTCTCGACCACAAGTTTTTAGATCACCCCTGTGGACCGGAGGGATCAGTCTGCCTCAGTCAATCAGTCAGTCTCCTTTCCAGACTCAGTTACTAGCTCACAGACTCAGGCACTAAAGCAGTCGCTCCATCACTAGCTCAGTCACTGGTGCACTAACTCGCATTCTATTTTGGCGTCTGTCATTCATCGCTTAGCGGGACTTGTACTCCACCAGCAGTCAGGCTAACGTGGACTAGTAGTGAAGAGCTTGTACCACAACACATGGCCTCTTAAATTTAAGTAGCTTGCTGTTTTTGTAAATAAAGAACCCTGTCAATACAAGTGTGCAGTTGTGTTTTAGACAGAGGACACCGGCCACCAAACAGCAACCTCTCCCTTGTTTCCTGTGGTATAAGAGTCTACAGGGTCGACGAGGACGCTAAAGCATTTGTGCAATATTCCCTTCTCTCCTGCCTTTCGAGGATTTGCGAAAGAACTTCAGCCACGTGCTCCAGGTGACGCACTAGGTTATAATATACCACTGCCAATAAAAGAAACAATTTTTTGACAGATCTGTACCAACGGATACAGGACGAATTTCGTGTTTCTTTTGCAAGCCACTACTTGAGATATGACATTAATAAGACAAGACACAAAGCAATTAATGACATTCACTGCCACTGGGCATTGATTTAAATAAATGGGGAAAATCGAAAACTTGTCCCTGATCAGGATATTAACCCGGATTCCTGCTTACTAAACGGATGCGCAACCTCTCGATCTGTTAGAAAGAACAGACGCCGCATATATATAATTAAGTTGACGACGGTCAGTGGTCCCTTCAGGTTGGATGCACATGAGTTTCGAATGCTTACTGGAATCGGCAAAATGCCGCGAGTAATGAAGAAAATGGGTAAGGGACACTTCATTAGAAGTGTGTGGATAAGTTAAGAATTTGGGTCTTATGAGATGCGTGGTAGTGTAGGCTGGGCAACTGCGATGGCCACTGATTCCGGATGGCTAAGAGGTCAGAGCATCTGCCTAGTAAGCAAGAGACCTAGTTTCGAATGCTGATCCGGAAGAAATTTTCAACTTTCCCCATTGATATAAGTCAATGCCCACTTGCAGCCAATGTCTGTAATTCCTTTGTGCGTTTGGATATCATATAGTTTAATTCCAGTTTACTAAAGCAGAACGAGCCTTCTCCTTTGGCTACAATCTTATCCAGCTAATTAATGGTTCTAAACGGTGGCACAGGACTGTAACCAAAAGTAACGCACATTAGACAGCAGACACTATCAAGTCCCAACAGACAGCCTCTTACAACAGTGGCCCGCAAAAAAGAATGCCAGTTTCACACTGATTCTATCTACAACTCTTGATTTTAAAAAACCCTAAAGAAAAGTTTATAACAACGGTTTCAAATCCAATGTATACCAGTCAACGCCCCCTGCTCCACAAGAGTTCATTATAGACATTAAGACTGCATAAATATGGATCAACTCAGAAAATTGTGTAACAAAATGCTTTCAGCCAATCGATGCCGAAGTTCTAGGTTAATTGACATTTGTTTCAATAATGGGTATTTCCTATCTTTCTGTGTGCATTCACTCAGTGCCCTAGTTACCGAGCCATGCCGTGGCTCGCATTGGTGCTGTTTGTAGGTTTCTGCCCTCTGTTGGAGGCCAGACAGTATCGTTTAGTTGGCATGGTTGCGATTGTTTGTCTTCTTCTCGAGTTGACTGGTGCCACTCGGTTTCACAAGCGTTGCCTGTCCGCTAGTGGCAACAGCGGCGGTTATCGATATGTAGTAATTGTCGCCCTATCTTAGGGGCGACGTCGTTGTTTTGCCGGGCCGTGTGAGTGTGTGAGTTCGGTTGGGGACTGAGAAGAAGCGAGGTCCACGCAGTGCGAAAACACGCCGGGACCGCTGGCAGCACGCATGGACTGCCGGATGGAAGGGCTGTGGTCACGAGGCTGCACGACTTTATCGTTAACCGGATCCTGCAAGCTTTAACATGAGTGCATTTCAATCCAAGTAGAGAAACTTTCTTGATGCAATAATTTATCAACAGCCGTATTTATTGTAGAAATTTATTTTATGAACTTCTTATGTGCTACCAATTTCGGCATTACATTGATGCCATTTTCAGGCCCCTGTACAATGAGTAGAACAAATGTACTATTATAAAAATATAGAAAATACTTTAATACTTGACAGGTATCGTGTCAACTATGTAAGTGGCTCAAAAAGACATATTGTATATCATTAAAACTATATGTAACATTAGGGCAAACATGCTTCTGCCTATGTCATGCTGTTGTTAATAGTTTTCACTGTTTTACTCGAATATAGCATGATAGATGATCATATGTATACGCTCTTATTCATAAATCCGTACCACATAGTTGTAACAGGCCATGCAACATATCAAATGTACTGCATACAATCATATGTCCAGCGGAAGAATATTCTTTAAATAATTAACTAATATAAACAAATAATAAAATAAATTAAAATACAAGAAAATGTGACATAACTATGTCAGAACACATAAGTTACATATGTGTAGCCTAGGTCGTATTATGTCTGGTACGACAAATATCTGCCACAATGTTAACGATAAAAAGCATAAAAGAGTTTGTCTTAAAACCCAATTGCATTCACGAATTAAACCAATACAATCGTACTATAAAAATCATCAAACATCTGGTCACCATAGACACTTCATTAGAACCCCTATGTAAAACCAACCCGCACTGTGCTGAGTGGATTAATGCACCGACAGTAGCTGCCGCATATACTCATAGTTACAAAGAAGATTCTCAATCTCTGTATATCCCAAAATGTCTGTCTCCCTACATATAAGTCCTATACAATTATGTAGGATTACAGCAAGTGGAATTGAACGAATAAAAAGGAAAGAAAGAAGAAAAAGAAAAATATAGGAGGCCGCCTGTAAGTCTAAACATAAACCTCCAAATGAAATGTATACTATCCCGAAGACTAAGACATAACCATGTCAAATCATTCTCAAGGTTGCATTAAGGCCGGGTGTAGTAATGTATGAGATGACTATCAGGATCTTAAGCACATCATCCAGTGTCATTATATTCTATCTAATGACCTTAATGAGTCGGAAACTGTCAGCATTGGTAAAAATGTCACGGTACCTAAAAACTGGTCAAAATATTTGACTAGCTAAAATCAAACAATAACGAATTTATACCCATCAGCTAAGTGTCAAGGAATGCAGTGTTACATCAGGTATAAAATTGGTTAAGTGGCAACTCAAGAGTGCCTTATATTGGCAAATATCAAAATAGCATCTACCAAGTGCATAAGCAAAATTCCAAAGTATTATACTAAAGTCCCCATGACCATCAGTATTTAAGTATTACAAGTATCTCATTTGAAGATGTATAGCAACATTGACCTAACAATATCTATGAGAGTATAAGTGATTTTGCTGGTACGTCATTGATGACCGGGACCAACAAGCTAAAATATATGTCACTGCCTATTTATACATACCGATATCATTAAATCTTGACAGGGTAACACCTATAACGCTGTGTCTGTAAACTGTTCATTCATCCTAGGTACCAGGTTTAATTCGTGAATGCAATTGGGTTTTAAGACAAAATCTTTTATACTTTTTATCGTTAATATTGCGGCAGTTATTTGTCGTACCACACATAATACGACCTAGGCTGCACATATGTAACTTATGTATTCTGACATAGTTATGTCACATTTTCTTCTATTTTAGTTTTATTTAATTATTTATTTATATTAGTTAATTATTTAAAAAATATTCTTCCCCTGGACATGTGATTATATGCAGTACATTTGATTTATGGCCTATTACAACTATGTGGTATCGATTTATGAATAACAGCGTATACATACGATCATCTATCATGCTATATTCGAGTAAAACAGTGAAAACTATTAACAATAGCATGACATACGCAGAAGCATATTTGCCCTAATGTTACATATAGTTTTAATGATACACGCTATGTCTTTTTGAGCCACTTACATAGTTAACATGATACCTGTCAATTGTTAACGTATGATCTATATTTTTTATAATAGTACATTTGTTCTACTCATTGTACAGGGACCTGAAGATGGCACAATGTAATGCCGAAACTGGTAGCACGTAAGAAGTTCATAAAATTAATTTCTACAATACATAGGCTGTTGGTAAATTATTGCATCTAGATATACATGCCAGCCGTTGTTCCACGGTCCATAATGGATCAACGAAGATTAAAGAAGAGAGACTTCCACCACTGTGATATCTCGCGATTCTCCAGTGACATGGGTTCGTGTTGCTGCTCGTAGAGTCGCCAAGGCGAACAGCAGCGAATGGAGTGGTTGGGGAAGGCCTATCAGATTAGCTTTCCTCGACTTCTTGTTATTATTTACTGCGTTCAACTTGTTACAATTTGTTAAGTTCAATCAAGGGTAATTTTTCTTGCCTTGTGGCCGCTAACGCCCCAGTTACCTGCCCTGGGGGTTAGTGTATGAACCGGCAGTGCAAATTTCCTCGCCTTGCCACTGCTGTTCGGTAAGGCGTGTAGTTTTGACAGCTTTCTTGATTGTAGGCCGGTTGGTGATTCTTCTACTCGCGTGGTAATGATTCCTTTCTCGTTCTGGGCGCTCTAAACACAACGCAGTAATTTGGACGTAGTGCAGACCGCCGGTTCCGGCTTTGGCGTATTGTTCCATCGTTGCATTTGATTTATCGGACGTCAGGTAGCTTCAGCAAGATTATCATTAGTCATTCGTTAGACTGCCACTTGTCTGAGTTACCATCTTGTGAAGTGAATGCAACTCTTGGCTGCCTATCTCATCGCTCGCGAAAGTGTTTGATGCCGGACCATCTCACAGGTCGATTCCTGGAGCACGGTCCGGATAAGTTCCTTGTTTTTTTTTTTTTGTAATTATCTTTTGCTATTGTATTTGCTGTTATAAAGCAGTTTTCAAATTTTTTTTATATTATTGCCGTTACTGGCGTGTAAGGCCTTCAGCGTGATTGTGGTCATTTGCCTTAAAATTCTAATTTGGTATTTGTATTTTAGCAGTAAGCCTTAAAACGTTATTTACTGCCATTCCTGGCGTCTGATGCCTTCTGCTGTGTTAGTGGAGGCTTGCCTTTAATATTTCAGTACCTGTAATTTGTAAGTTGCAGCGAGTTTTAAACAAATCTTAATTTATTTCCATGGCGTGTAAGGCCTCTGCCCAGATCACAGTGGCTTGCTTTTAAAACATTATCTGTTGTATTTGTATTTAATGGTGATTTGCTAAATTGTAACTCACTAAACCCCTTTAATTTACACAGTTGTTTATTCTTTCATTAATAACGTGTGGAATTTTTTATTTATTGTTGAGTCTGGACTTATTGGTTTAAAATAAATTGTGTAAAACTGTAAAAGGCGACCAATAGTAACTGATTACGGCTCCGTCCACAATCGTAACAGAATCCTGCCTTCCCTTGACTACCAGGTTACAGTTACTATTACTCCTATTTGTAGTCAGTGATACCAATTTAGTAAAATACCAGCTGTTTGGAACTACTGACGGCCTTGGGAGAGCCAGTCCTGTCAAAACCCTACCATCTGGTGAGCAAGATGTATTAAACAGGCGAAATACTCTCAGACTTCAAGAAAAATATAATAATTCCAATCCCAAAGAAAGCAGGTGTTGACATATGTAAAAATTACCGAACAATCAGTTTAATAAGCCACAGCTGCAAAATACTAACACGAATTCTTTACAGACGAATGGAAAAACTAGTAGAAGCCGACCTCGGGGAAGATCAGTTTGTATTCCGTAGGAACACTGGAACACGTGAGGCAATACTGACCTTACGACTTATCTTAGAAGAAAGATTAAGGAAAGGCAAAACTACGTTTCTAGCATTTGTAGACTTAGAGAAAGCTTTTGACAATGTTGACTGGAATACTCTCTTTCAAATTCTAAAGGTGGCAGGGGTAAAATGCAGGGAGCGAAGGGCTATTTACAATTTGTACAGAAACCAGATGGCAGTTATAAGAGTCGAGGGACATGAAAGGGAAGCAGTGGTTGGGAAGGAAGTAAGACGGGGTTGTAGCCTCTCCCCGATGTTATTCAATCTGTATATTGAGCAAGCAGTAAAGGAAACAAAAGAAAAATTCGGAGTAGGTATTAAAATCCATGGAGAAGAAATAAAAACTTTGAGGTTCGCCGATGACATTGTAATTCTGTCAGAGACAGCAAAGGACTTTGAAGAGCAGTTGAATGGAATGGACAGTGTCTTGAAAGGAGGATATAAGACGAACATCAACAAAAGCAAAACGAGGATAATGGAATGTAGTCAAATTAAGTCGGGTGATGCTGAGGGAATTAAATTAGGAAATGAGACACTTAAAGTAGTAAAGGAGTTTTTCTATTTGGGGAGCAAAGTAACTGATGACGGTCGAAGTAGAAAGGATATAAGATGTAGACTGGCAATGGCAAGGAAAGCGTTTCTGAAGAAGAGAAATTTGTTAACATCGAGTATAGATTTAAGTGTAAGGAAGTCATTTCTGAAAGTATTTGTATGGAGTGTAGCCATGTATGGAAGTGAAACATGGACGATAAATAGTTTGGACAAGAAGAGAATAGAAGCTTTCGAAATGTGGTGCTACAGAAGAATGCTGAAGATCACATAACTAGTGAGGAAGTATTGAATAGGATTGGGGAGAAGAGAAGTTTGTGGCACAACTTGACCAGAAGAAGGGATCGATTGGTAGGACATGTTCTGAGGCATCAAGAGATCACCAATTTAGTATTGGAGGGCAGCGTGGAGGGTAAAAATCGTAGAGGGAGACCAAGAGATGAATACACTAAGCAGATTCAGAATGATGTAGGTTGCAGTAGGTACTGGGAGATGAAGAAGCTTGCACAGGATAGAGTAGCATGGAGAGCTGCATCAAACCAGTCTCAGGACTGAAGACCACAACAACAACAACAACAACCAGATGTTTGACCGGTGTATCTATACAAACAGAAATATAATTGTAAAAATCATAAAAATGTTCAGTTAACATCATGGGAGTGTTCTTGATATTTATGCGAACCCAGAAACTCTTAGAAGTGCGCTGTACGAATAATGGAAACCTTCCACAGCAAAATGGATTAGACGTACGGGAATATACTCAAACACCAGGTGAAAATGAATTTGAGGAGATTCTTGCCTAAAACACTGAGCTAAGACGGAAATTTACTGAATACTGCGCACAGTCTCACGAAGCAGAAAATAGTCATTGTCTGTGGCGATTTTATGAACGGTACGGAAAATAAACAAACCAAAGTTCCAAATTAGAACATCAGGTCGAATAAGTAGCTACCACTATGACTTCATAAACCATGGTTGCAAAATAGTGACAGCGACTATTTACTGGAGAATGGTAGAAGCCGACCTCAAGGAAGATCAGTTTGTGTTCTGAAGCAATTAGAAACAGGCAAGGGAATACGGACCCTGCGATATATACTGAAGAACGAAAAACATACGTTTATAGTATTTACTGAAATCTTTTGATAGTGTTGACTAGAATGCACTCATTGAAATTCTGGACGTGGTAGGGATAAAATACAGGGAGCGCAAGGCTATGTCCAACTTGTGCAAAAAAAGGAGGCGGTTATAATAGTCGAAGAAATTGAAAGAGAAATAGTAATTGGGAACGGAGCAAGACAGACTTGTAGCCTATCCCAAATGTTATTTCATTTGTATAATAAGCAAACTGTAAAGGAAACCAACAATAAATTTTATACGGGAGCTGAAGTGCACGGAGATGGCAAAAAAATTTTGAGATTTACTGATGACTACATCTACATCTACATCTACGTGATTACTCTGATATTCACAATAAAACGCCGGGCAGAGGGTTCAATGAACCACCTTCAAACTGTCTCTCTACCGTTTGACTCTCGAACGGCGCGCGGGTAAAAAGAGCACTTAAATTTTTCCGTGCGAGCCTTGATTTCTCTTATTTTATCGTGATGCATCATTTCTCCCTATGTAGGTGGGTGCCAACAGAATGTTTTCGCAATCGGAGGAGAAAATCTGATTCTGTCAGAGACGACAAAGAACTTGGGAAACAGTTGAACGGAAAAAACAGTGTTTTAAAAAGAGGTTATAAGAAGAATATAAAGAAACGTAAAACATTGGTGATGACGTGTAATCGAATTAAATCAGCCGATGCTGAGAGACTTAGATTAGGAAATGATGCGTCAAAATCAGTAGACGAATTCTACTTCTTGGGCAGAAAGGTGACAGATTAGTGGAGAGGACATAAAACGCAGATTGGCAATTGCAAAAAAATATTTTTTGGAAAACAGAAATTTATTGGGATTGAATATTATTTTAAGTGTTAGGAATTTTTTCTGAAGGTATTTGTATGGAGTTCAGCCTTGAAATGGTGTGTAACATAGACAACCAAAAAATTCAGAAAACAAGAGAAGTTTTTGAAATGAGTGCTACTGAAGATTGCTGAAGATTAGATCGGTAAATAGGATAGGAAATGAGACGGTACTGAATAGATTGAGGAAAGAAAACTTGATCAAATGATGGAATGGATTGGTAGAGCACAGAGGTTCAAAGAATATTTACGAGAGGCGAGAAATGCAACACACTTTTTTCTAGAAGCAGGTTGGTGTTAGGATTCCAGTACGCCATACTATACCCCACTCTTTTGGCTATGGCCGGCCGTGGTGGCTGAGCGATTCTAGGCGCTTGAGTTAGGAACCGCGCGACTGCTTCGGTCGCAGGTTCGAATCCTGCCTCGGGCACGGATGTGTGCGATGTCCTTAGGTTAGTTAGGTTTAAGTAGTTCTAAGTTCTAGGGGACTGATGACCTCAGATGTTAAGTCCCATAGTGCTCAGAGCCATTTGAACCATTTTCTTTTGGCTATGAAACTCTATTTTTCACCATAACCTCCTTTCAATGCGACGGCCTTACGGCACTTTCCTGCGAAGACCCGTATTCCGCATGGTACCACTTTGCTGGTCAACGTCGGAGCCAACGTCTTGTTTCGTCAATAACTTCCCTCTCACCCACGTACTGCTTACCGTGGAGTCTATCCTTCAATGCGCCAAACAGATGGAAGTGGGACGGT
Organism: Schistocerca serialis cubense; assembly: GCF_023864345.2. Taxonomy (NCBI): domain Eukaryota; kingdom Metazoa; phylum Arthropoda; class Insecta; order Orthoptera; family Acrididae; genus Schistocerca; species Schistocerca serialis. The sequence continues at coordinate 183,674,240 of NC_064646.1, read as the reverse complement.
ACGAGATCGGGCCTTAGCGAGGATTAGAAAAAACAGTCCACTGAAGTTTTGTAAGTCCCTGTCGGTGCGTAGACTTCAGTGAGGCATGCGTTGTCATGGAGAAGGAGAGGTTCGTTCGCATTTTTGTAGCAACGAACACGCTGGAGTCTTCTTTCCTTTTTTCAATTTCCTGAAGGTAACACAATACATTTCCCCGTTGAGCGTTACACCATGAGGGAGGACATCAAACAGAAAAACTCCTTCAGAATCCCAGAACACCGTCGCCTTGACTTTACCGGCTGAGGGCGCAAGTTTGTACTCTTTCTTCCAAGGAGAGGTGGTTTGGTGCCACTCCATGGATTGCCGTTTTGTTTCCGGTTCGAAGTGGTGAAGCCATGTTTCATCGCATGTGATGGTATCGACAAAAAATTGTCACAATCACCCTCGTAACGCGCAAGCAATTCTGCACAGATGGTCCTTCGTTGCTCTTTACGATCTCCTGTTAGGAGGCGAGGAAGTTAGTAGTCACACACCTTCGAGTAACCCAGTTGGCGGACGCGTCCGTCAGTACTACCGACAGAGACGTCCAGTTGATCAGCGAGGAAAAAAAATGGTTCAAATGGCTCTGAGCACTATGGGACTCAACTTCTGAGGTCATTAGTCCCCTAGAACTTAGAACTAGTTAAACCTAACTAACCTAAGGACATCACACACGTCCATGCCCGAGGCAGGATTCGAACCTGCGACCGCAGCGGTCTCGCGGCTCCAGACTGCAGCGCCTAGAACCGCACGGCCACTTCGGCCGGCTGATCAGCGAGGAGTCTGACTGTTAACTTTTTATACCTGGGATTCACAGTCATGTAGAATTTTATAAAAGACATTATATTTACGCCAGTGACTGTAACATTTTCTTTATTTCACGATTGCAATTTCGGCCTTAGGTCATTATCAAGTGAAGATGTTATGGCTATTAGGTTCATTTTAGGTTGACATGGCCTAATAGCCATAACATCTTCACTTAATAATGGCCTAAGGCCGAAATCGCAAGCGTAAAATAAAGAAAATGTTACAGTCACTGGCGTAAATATGATGTCTTTTATAAAGCGTCTGACTGTGATCCGTCAATTATCTAGAATGAGAGTTTCCGCACGTCCTAGCATTACAGGAGTCACAGCTATGTGGGGTCAGCAGAAGTGACCTTTTGTGCTGATGACTGACGCCTATCCCAACGGCTCACCGTGCTTTTGTTCGCCGGCAGATTTCCGTAGGCATTCTGCAAGCGCCTGTGGCTATCTGCGATGCTCTGGTTTTCCGCCAAAAGGAACCCAATGATAGCTCTCTGCTTGGAACACACCTCCGTTACAGACGCCATTTTGAAGAGTACCTATAGCGCCGTCACCTGTCGTAGCTTCATGAAACTATAGAGGCTAACGCGAGAATATTCCACGGGTGTTCCACAACAAATTCCGTATATTTTCAACCGAAATTGGCCAAACAAAATGTGGTATCGATAGCAACGATGCCACGTCATAGCTTCAACGGTTGGCAGTATCACGAGACACCGACGACAGCGCCCTCTAGCTGGTGCTGTTCAGCTCTAGGAGCTCCGCTGCAGCTTTAGCCCATTTCATCAGGTGCAGCCAGCCAGGGAACTTCGCTTCAGCTTTGCTCTACATACGACGGGTCTAAGACTTCGTATCTGTACAAAGTTATGTATTTTTCTTGCTCCAGTAAACCACTTTTTCTCACTGCAGTATCGACGTAATTTTTCCTGCTCCTGCTCCTACCCATGCTCCGCCTTCCAGGCGGGATACAAAACAAAATGCTTTGCATTACTTACTGAACGCCCTTCTTTATTTGGTAATGGGGAGAGTAGTGGGGGATGGGAACTGTAGAGTGACTAGTTTCATCGCGTTCAGAAGGATCTACAGTGCGGCAGTTATGCAGGAATTAAGAGGCTGGACAGCTTGGACTAGCACGAAGAGATGCACAAACTGGTCAGCACTGAAGAGCACATCAACACTTGGTTTCTAAAGCGGATAAAAAGTCGTCTTAGTTTCTGGAAGGTTGTGGCCCGCTTTCCAGTGCGCGACATAATGAAGCGCCGGTCGGCTGGGAGCCGCGGTCGGCAGCGTCCGGAGCCCACGACTCGGCGCCTGCGCCTGCGCCGGCACCGGCCAGCCACGCCCATAAATCAGCAGCGGAACAATGCGAGCGCTCATATCGCCCGCGGCCGCCCGCCGGGATATCTCATTAGGCGAGCTCAAAGGCGCCGCCGCCGGCCGCTGATTCCCGATACGCGACAATTTACATGGGAGCGCGTGGCCGGCTCTCTGCGCACCCCGGCTGTGGCTCCTCAGTCCACTGTCCTACTGGGCGGCCACCAGCGCGGAGGTGCCAAGCCCAGTAGCCGGTGTACTCTCGCGACTCTTCTATACGTGAAGCGTAAAGTGTACTGAGTATACGTGTTACGGCTCCTTCCCTGCAGTTGCAGTTTTAGCAGTAATAAAACGTCATGAAATGAATTTTATCCATAGTGGATGCTGTCGAACTCCGTGACTGTTCCTTTATAGGGTGTAGAAAAATATCCGCTACCAGTCACAATAAAAGGTTATTTATTTGTTTTTCAAAACTATCACCACAGCATAACTCTAATAATGGTGCTTCATATTTATGTAAGTTCAGATATATTTTCGTGAAATGCTGCCTTACCACTTGCAATTGCCCCACTTTTATCTGTGTACTCACCAGCAGATAATTTTTTTGTGTTTATACAGTGATCTCCAACAGTATAAACATGTACATGATTATATAAACACCTGAGGATGGGCGCAAGCCCGAAACCGGTCGTGTGACATATAAATAACCTTCTATTGTGACTGGTAGCGGATATTTTTCTACACCCAATAAAATATCATACTTAGACCAGGGGATTTCGAATTACATTCTAAGAAAAAAAAATCGATACACCACGAAGGAATTATTTCAATAGGACAAAAATCGGTAGATGTGATACAGCGTTAATCTGCCTGAAACAGGAAATGTTGGAACAGTGCGCCAGTTCTTCACAGAGTTCAAAAATGGTCCAAATGGCTCTAAGCACTATGGGACTTAAATTCTGAGGTCATCAGTCCCCTAGAACTTGGAACTACCTAAACCTAACTAACCTAAGAACATCACACACATCCATGCCCGAGGCAGGATTCGTACCTGCGACCGTAGCCGCCGCGTGGTTCCGGACTGAAGCGCCTAGAACCGCTCGACAGCAGCGGCCGGCCTCCTCACAGAGTCAAAGCCGTTTTGCCTGCAGTGTGCGCCAGTAACTGTATGTCGCCGCATGAAAGGCTATTTTCTGTAACAGTATTGACTGGACTGCCATAGTTAGAGAATACAACCTAACAAATTAACGTGTACCATGCACAATAACGTAAAATCTTAAATTCTTTATGTTACTTATACAAGAACATAGGCTATGCCGTGTGTTGTAATCAAACATTACTGGGTTATTTCGCAAAATACTGATTTGGCACGTCTTTTGAAGTGTCTGCGCATGAGGCTATTTCGCCCTGTACACGTGGGGCTATTTCCGCTCGGTCAAATTATTAGTTTAATAGATGTTTAATGCAAAATTTTAGAGAACATGTTCTCTTCATTTCTTTTCAGATGGTCCATAGATGTCGTTGTTGTTGTCTTCAGTCCAGAGACTGGTTTGATGCAGCCATCCATGCTACTCTATCCTGTGCAAGTTTCTTCATCTCTGAGTAACTGCTACAACCTACATCCCTCTGAATCTGCTTACTTCATTCCTCTCTTGGTTTCCCTCTACGATTTTTACCTTCCACGCTTCCCTCGAATACTAAACTGGTGATACCTTGATGCCTCAGAATGTGTCAAACCAACCGATCCCTTCTCCTAGTCACAGGCAACGGAAGACAGCAAATCGAAAGGTGAAATTTTAAATTTAGCATTTGAGAAATCTTTCACGCAGGAGGATCGTACAAACATACCGCCGTTTGAGTCTCCTACAGATTCCCGTATGGAGGACACAGTGATAGACATCCCTGGGGTTGTGAAGCAGCTGAATGGGTTGAAAATAAGTAAATCGCCAGATCCTGATGGGATTCCAATTCGGTTTTACAGAGAGTACTCTACTGCATTGGCTCCTTACTTAGCTTGCATTTATCGCGAATCTCTTGCCCAACGTAAAGTCCCGAGCGACTGGAAAAAAGCGCAGGTGACGCCTGTATATAAGAAGGGTAGAAGAATGGATCCTCAAAATTACAGACCAATATCCTTAACATCCGTTTGTTGCAGGACTCTCGAACATATTCTCAGTTCGAATATAATGAATTTCCTTGAGACAGATAAGTTGCTGTCCATGCATCAACAAGGCTTTAGAAAGCATCGCTCCTGCGAAACGCAACTCGCCCTTTTTTGACATGATATCTTGCGAACCATGGATGAAGGGTATCACACGGATGCCATATTCCTTGACTTCCGGAAAGCGTTTGACTCGGTGCCCCACTGCAAACTCCTAATTAAGGTACGAGCATATGGGATTGGTTCCCAAATATGTGAGTGGCTCGAAGACTTCTTAAGTAATAGAACCCAGTACGTTGTCCTCGATGGTGAGTGTTCACGGGGGTGAGGGTATCATCTGGAGTGCCCCAGGGAAGTGTGGTAGGTCCGCTGATGTTTTATATCTACATAAATGATCTTTTGGATAGGGTGAATAGCAATGTGCGGCTCTTTCCTGATGATGCTGTGGTGTACGGAAAGGTGTCGTCGTTGAGTGACTGCAGGAGGATACAAGGTGACTTGGACAGGATTTGTGATTGGTGTAAACAATGGCAGCTAACTCTAAATATAGATAAATGTAAATTAATGCAGATGAATAGGAAAAAAAAGTCGTATAATGTTTGAATGCTCCACAGGTCGAATTGAGGGAGAACATAGAAGGAATTCAGAGGCGGGCTGCTAGATTTGTTACTGGTAGGTTTGATCACCACGCGAGTGTTACGGAACTGCTTCAGGAACTCGGGTGGGAGTCTGAAGGAAAGGAGGCGTTCTTTTCGTGAATCGCTACTGAGGAAATTTAGAGAACAACCATTTGAGTCTGACTGCAGTACAACTTTACTGCCGTCAACTTACATTTCGCGGAAAGACCACAAAGATAAGATAAGAGAGATCAGGGATCGTACAGAGGCATATAGGGAGTCATTTTTCCCTCGTTCGGTTTGGGAGTGGAACAGGGAGAGAAGATGCTAGTTGTGGTATGAGGTACCCTCCGCCACGCACCGTATGGTGGATTGCGGCGTATGTATGTAGATGTAGATGTAGATGTAGATGTAGATGTAGATGTAGGTTCCTCTTCTCCCCCATTCTGTTCAGTACCTCCTCAGTAAGTTTCAGGATTCTTCTGTAACACCACATTTCAAAAGCTTCTATTCTCTTCTTGTCTAAACTAGTTATCGTCCATGTTTCAAATCCATACATGGCTACACTCCATACAAATACTTGCAGAAAAGACTTCCTGACACTTAAATCTCTATTCGATATTAACAAATTTCTTTTCAAAAGTTCAGATGTGTGTGAAATCTAATGGGACTTAACTGCTAACCTCATCAGTCCCTAAGCTTACACACTACTTAACCTAAATTAGCCTACGGACAATGCCCGAGGGAGGGCTCGAACCTCCGCCGGGACGAGCCGCACAGTCCATGACTGCAGCGCCCGAAACCTCTCGGCTAATGCCGCGCGGAAATTTTCTTTTCTTCAGAAACGCTTTCTTTGCCATAGGCAGTTTAGATTTTATATCCTCCCTACTTCGACAGTCATCAGTTATTTTGCTTCCCAAATAGCAAAACTCATTTAATATTTTAAGTGTATAATTTCACAAACTTAATTTGACTGCATTCCATTATCCACATTTTGCTTTTATTCATATTCATCTTATATCCTCCTTTCAAGACACTGTTCATTCCTTTCAGCTGCTCTTCCAGGTCCTTTGCTGTCTTTGAGAGAATTACAAAGGTGTCGGCAAACTCCAAAGTTTTTATTTCTTCTCCTTGGATTTTAATTCCTACTCCAAATTTTTCTTTTGTTTCCTTACATACAAAAGAAAAACGCCATGCACTTCCTGGTCCGATGAAGTAATGAAACACGCAATAACAAGTGTTATAAGCGGAGACGTGAGTCTGAGAGGAGCTGCTGCATTGTTCAAAATTCCTTATTTGACATTTAAAGATAAGGTAACTGTTTATTAAAGGACAAGCCCGTCTCGTCAACATTGAAGAGAAAGAGTTTCACAAAACTGAGCAAGTCAATAACTCATTGGTCCAGCTCTGGCTCTTATGCAAGTAGTTATTCGACTTGGAACTGATTGATAGAATTGTTGGGAATCCTCCTGAGGGATATTGTGCCAAATTCTGTTCAGGTGGATCGTTAGATCGTCAATATCCCGAGCTGGTTTGCGGGATCTGCCCATAATCATCCAGATGTTCTGAGTTGGGGACAGATCCGGCAACCTTGTTGGCCAAAGTAAGGTTTGGCAAGCACAAAGACAATCAGCAGAAACTCTCGCCGTGCACAGGCGGCATATCTCGCTGAAATTAAGCAGGTCACCATGAAAGGCAACAGAAAGGGGCGTAGAGTATCGTCGACGTACCGCTGTGCTGTAAGGATGCAGCGGATGAGAATTAAAAGATTCCTGCTGTGAAAAGAAATGACGTTCCAGACCACCACTCCTGGATATCGGACCGTAGTGCAGGCATGTACATCTACATCCATACTCCGCAAGCCACCTGACGGTGTGTGGCGGAGGGTACCTTGAGTACCTCTATCGGTTCTCCCTTCTATTCCAGTCTCGTATTGTTCGTGGAAAGAAGGATTGTCGGTATGCCTCTGTGTGGGCTCTAATCTCTCTGATTTTATCCTCATGGTCTCTTCGCGAGATATACGTAGGAGGGAGCAATATACTGCTTGACTCTTCGGTGAAGGTATGTTCTCGAAACTTTGACAAAAGCCCGTACCGAGCTACTGAGCGTCTCTCCTGCAGAGTCTTCCACTGGAGTTTATCTATCATCTCCGTAACGCTTTCGCGATTACTAAATGATCCTGTAACGAAGCGCGCTGCTCTCCGTTGGATCTTCTCTATATCTTCTATCAACCCTATCTGGTACGGATCCCACACTGCTGAGCAGTATTCAAGCAGTGGGCGAACAAGCGTACTGTAACCTACTTCCTTTGTTTTCGGATTGCATTTCCTTAGGATTCTTCCAATGAATCTCAGTCTGGCATCTGCTTTACCGACGATCAACATTATATGATCATTCCATTTTAAATCACTCCTAATGCGTACTCCCAGATAATTTATGGTATTAACTGCTTCCAGTTGCTGACCTGCTATTTTGTAGCTAAATGATAACGGATCTATCTTTCTGTGTATTCGCAGCACATTACATTTGTCTACATTGAGATTCAATTGCCATTCCCTGCACCTTGCGTCAATTCGCTGCAGATCATCCTGCATTTCAGTACAATTTTCCATTGTTACAACCTCTCGATACACCACAGCATCATCCGCAAAAAGCCTCAGTGAACTTCCGATGTCATCCACAGGGTCATTTATGTATATTGTGAATAGCAACGGTCCTATGACACTCCCCTGCGGCACACCTGAAATCACTCTTACTTCGGAAGACTTCTCTCCATTGAGAATGACATGCTGCGTCCTGTTATCTAGGAACTCCTCAATCCAATCACACAATTGGTCTGATAGTCCATATGCTCTTACTTTGTTCATTAAACGAGTGTGGGGAACCGTATAAAACGCCTTGCGGAAGTCAAGAAACGCGGCATCTACCTGGGAACCCGTGTCTATGGCCCTCTGAGTCTCGTGGACGAATAGCGCGAGCTGGGTTTCACATGACCGTCTTTTTCGAAACCCATGCTGATTCCTACAGAGTAGATTTCTTGTCTCCAGAAAAGTCATTATACTCGAACACAATACGTGTTCCAAAATTCTACAACTGATCGACGTTAGAGATATAGGTCTATAGTTCTGCACATCTGCTCGACGTCCCTTCTTGAAAACGGGGATGACCTGTGCCCTTTTCCAATCCTTTGGAACGCTACGCTCTTCTAGAGACCTACGGTACACCGCTGCAAGAAGGGGGGCAAGTTCCTTCGCGTAGTCTGTGTAAAATTGAACTGGTATTCCATCAGGTCCAGAGGCCTTCCCTCTTTTCAGCGATTTTAATTGTTTCTCTATCCCTCTGTCGTCTATTTCGATATCTACCATTTTGTCATCTGTGCGACAATCTAGAGAAGGAACTACAGTGCAATCTTCCTCTGTGAAACAACTTTGGAAAAAGACATTTAGTATTTCGGCCTTTAGTCTGTCATCCTCTGTTTCAGTACCATTTTGGTCACAGAGTGTCTGGACATTTTGTTTTGACCCACCTACCGCTTTGACATAAGACCAAAATTTCTTAGGATTTTCTGCCAAGTCAGTACATAGAACTTTACTTTCGAATTCATTGAACGCCTCTCGCATAGCCCTCCTCACACTACATATCGCTTCGCGTAATTTTTGTTTGTCTGCAAGGCTTTGGCTATGTTTATGTTTGCTGTGAAGTTCCCTTTGCTTCCGCAGCAGCTTTCCAACTCGGTTGTTGTACCACGGTGGCTCTTTTCCATCTCTTACGATCTTGCTTGGCACATACTCATCTAACGCATTATGTACGACGGTTTTGAACTTTGTCCACTGATCCTCAACACTATCTGTACTTGAGACAAAACTTTTGTGTTGAGCCAACAGGTCCTCTGAAATCTGCTTTTTGTCACTTTTTCTAAACAGAAAAATCTGCCTACCCTTTTTAATATTCCTATTTACGGCTGAAATCATCGATGCCGTAACCGCTTTATGATCGCTGATTCCCTGTTCTGCGTTAACTTTTTCAAATAGTTCGGGTCTGTTTGTCACCAGAAGGTCTAATATGTTATCGCCACGAGTCGGTTCTCTGTTTAACTGCTCAAGGTAGTTTTCAGATAAAGCACTTAAAAAAATTTCACTGCATTCTTTGTCCCTGCCACCCGTTATGAACGTCTGAGTCTCCCAGTCTATATCCGGCAATTTAAAATCTCCACCCAGAACTATAACATGGTGGGGAAATCTACTCGAAATATTTTCCAAATTATCCTTCAGGTGCTCAGCCACAACAGCTGCTGAGCCAGGGGGCCTATAGAGACATCCAATTACCATGTCTGAGCCTGCTTTAACCGTGACCTTCACCCAAATCATTTCACATTTCGGATCTCCGTCAATTTCCTTCGATACTATTGCACTTCTTATCGCTATAAACACGCCTCCCCCTTCACTGTCCAGCCTGTCTCTGCGGTATACATTCCAATCTGAGTTTAGGATTTCATTACTGTTTACGTCTGGTTTCAGCCAACTTTCTGTCCCTATTACTATATGGGCATTGTGACCGTTTATTAATGAGAGCAGTTCTGGGACCTTTCTATAGACGCTCCTGCAGTTTACTATTAGCACATCAATATTGTTATTCCCTGTTGCATTTTGCCTACTCCTACCTTGCCGCGTCTCAGGAGGCGTCTTGTCGGGCCTAGGGAGGGAAGTATCTAACCTAAAAAAAAACCATGTGCATTCCACACGTACTCCGCTACCCTTGTAGCCGCTTCCGGTGTGTAGTGCACGCCTGACCTATTCAGGGGGACCCTACATTTCTCCACCCGATAGCGGAGGTCGAGAAATTTGCACCCCAGATCTCCGCAGAATCGTCTGAGCCTCTGGTTTAAGCCTTCCACTCGGCTCCAAACCAGAGGACCGCGATCGGTTCTGGGAACGATACTACAAATAGTTAGCTTTGATTTCACCCCGCGAGCGAGGCTTTCCGCCTTCACCAATTCCGTCTGTACGAACTGAGGATGACCTCTGAACCCAGACGGCAGGAGTCATTGGTGCCGACATGAGCAACAATTTGCAGTCGGGTGCACCCACTGCTCTCTATCGCCGCCGGTAGGGCCTCCTCCACATCTCGGATGAGACCCCCCGGCAAGCAGACAGAGTGAACACTGGCCTTCTTCCTCGACCTTCCCGCTATTTCCCTAAGGGGCTCCATCACCCGCCTAACGTTGGAGCTCCCAATAACTAATAAACCCCTCCCCCCGTGTGCCTGCTCGGACCTTGCTGGAGGAGCAGCCACATGTCCACTCACAGGCAGAGCGGGAGATGCCACATGGCCAACCTCCACATTGACCCTCCGCCTCGTGCGCCGCGAACGCCGTTGAACCCGCCACTCCCCTTGGGGAGAGGGTGGCCCAACCGCGCCCAGTACACGCGAAGATGTCTCGACAGCAGGGACAGTGGGTGAAGCATGTAACACCTGGGGTGTACCTTGCGACGCACCAGACTCCCCACTGCCGCTACACTCCGAGGCAGCAGCCTGAAGACGGCTGACCGCGGGCATCAACACGCTCAGCTGTTCGCGAACAGTGGCCAGCTCCTCCTGCGTCCGTACACAGCAGTCACACATTCTATCCATCCTAAGGAATCAATTTACTGAAGAGAGTTAATCAACCTTTAACTAGACTGCTAATTCACTAAAGGCGGCTGTTTATTCACTAAACTGTGGTTGCTAGGCACTTCTTGTAGAAAACAATGAAAATAGCACTACCTGTCTCTGGACTGTATTGAAAACAAACACTAGCACTACTGGCACTATGGCTGACCAAAGGGACTCTCTCTGACTGTATTCAAAACAAACACGAAATCTATGGAACACTATTAATAGCACCCGACAATTAAAGCTTCCTAAAAGCAAATACACACGGAAGAAGAAGTGACAAGTAAGAAAAATACAGTTAATACTTAAATTAAGGTAGCTCGCTGCACAGCAGACGTGAAGCAGACGGCAGTTACTCACAGCTTGGTATCCCACCGCTGTTTCCGTCGTTTCCATTTATTTTCGCTGGCCGTCGAGGCTCAGGTCGAAGCGGTACTCATCAATGAAGACAATTTAACTCCAGTCAATGAGACTCCAGGTCGAAGAAGTATGTGGAGGCGCCCTGGACAGTGGTGGGGTACCAACCCGGCTGTCGCCCGCCATACCGCCCGACAACCAGATGTGATGGTCTGGAATGCCACTTCATTTCATGAGAGGACCCCTTTGGTTGTCATCCGCGACATCCTTGCAGCACAGCAGTACGTCGACGATATTCTGGGAATACATTTCAGAAAGATAATGCCCGCCCGCACAAGGCTAGAGCTTCTACTATTTGTTTTCGTGCTCGCCAAATCCTACATTGGCCAGCAAGGTTGTCGGACCTCTCTCCAATTGAGAATGCTTGGAGCATTGTGGGCAGGGCTCTCCAACCAGCTCTGGATGTGGAAGATCTAACTCCTCAATTGGACAGAATTTGGCACAATATGCCTCAGTTAGACACTCTACAACTCTGTCAATCGGTTCCAAGTCGAATAACTGTTTGCATAAGGGCTGCAAATGAAACAACGCGTTATTGACTGATACATTTTGTGGAGTTATTTCTCTTGAATTGTCCAATTTTTCTGTAATTGTAGTGACTTGTTTGTCTGTACGTGTATATTACGTCTACCGGTTCCCGTCCCTTTAGGATGGCTTAGAATGCAATTTAAGTATATTAACAATATTGTTCTCTGTGTGTTTGTGAATACATTTAGCCGGCCAGTGTGGCCGAGCGGTTCTAGGCGCTTCAGTCTGGAACCACTCGACCGCTACAGCCGCAGGTTCGAATCCTGCCTCGGGCATGGATGTATGTGATGTACTTAGGTTAGTTAGGTTTAAGTAGTTCTAGGGGACTGATGACCTCAGATATTAAGTCCCATAGTGCTCAGAGCCATTTGAACCATTTTTTGTGAGTACATTTACATGAAAGCACACACGGACAAAAAGTGAGTTTTAACAACAATATAAATAAGCCATATTGGAAGAATATACAGGGTGGAGAAAAAGAACGTAATAATAAAATCAGAGCGGCGTCGAAAAGAGCAAAATTTAAAGATGTGTCAGGCTAGCAGATTCCATATCACCAAAATTACTAACATCGCTAGAGGAGGCTCTCTGATCCAAAAACAGGAAGAAACAAATTGTGATATTGTAAGGTCAGTGCTATTTACAATGAAATCTAAAGACTGTAGGATTTTAGATAATGTACAGAAAGTATAAATTAATTTTTTATTCTAGCAAGCGCAGTAGATCAATAAAATGATGAAAAATAAAGAAGAAATAAAATTTTAAACAATCTTTCACCCTCAAATCAAATTTTTAAAGCAAATGCTCGAAATCCCTGCCTCCCACGTCAGAAACAAGTACAAGATAACACAGCAGCAGCTTAAATTTTTGTAATTTCCTAATTAAGGATCTGAGTAAAAGAAAAAGTAACGAGAACAGAGAAGATTGATCTCACACAAGTAATCAAGGTAACTATTAAGTAGTTCTGATTTTGCTTCTCATTCTCATGTATTCTCATATCATGTGCGTCAGACCCATTAAAGTGCGAAATAATGTGCAATTTGTACTTGGTAATCTTAAGAATTGAGAGAATGCAGAAGTTCCACACTAGGTTCGCATTCGAAAGGACGGAAGTTCAAATATCCATTCGCCCAATCAAATTTAAATTGGATATCTTAAATTCCGTAAGGCTTGAAATACGTTGGGGCGTCCCTGCGTGGGACCTTCGAAAATAACACGTCTGATTTCCTTCCCATTCCTTCTCCAAAGGGACTATGTGCTCCACCCCTAATGACCTCGTTGTCGACGGTGCATAAACCCTAATCTTTCTTCTTCTACTACTACAAGTCGTGGTACTAGTAGGGAATTCAGACTGTAACGATAACTCGCTCCAGGGTATTCCATATCGCCCAGACTGTTACCAGCGCTGGAGGAAATTCTCGGGACCCTGAACTGGAGTAGAAAGGCAAAAATGTTAATGAACGTGTCTGAACACGCCCTCCCTTTTGCTGATGACGCTGTATTACTTGTAGCAAGTGGAGATCAACAACAAATAACAGTAAAAGTTAACAGACCAAATTTAAAAGTAGGGTTGAGAAGCAGTTACAACCAGAATAAAATGTTGTTAAAAAGATGATTATCGTCCCCTCGATTACTCTTCTTGAGACCCGTACCCCGCATTTTTTTAAATTTGCCAACCACATTTCTGTGCTATATATTCAATATTTGTCAGAGGAGATGTACGCCGTATAGCGGGCACAAACGTCCAGCAACATTACGGTGAACCACTCTCACATGTGACATGTAGACTGCGTACCTCGTGTCATATGCTTCCTGACGTTCCTTGGCGAAGGGGTACTTGTGGACTAGACATCCTCACTTTTCCCAAGTACTGTTCTAGGTAATGAAAGCGATTGGTCCAGTTAGCAGAGGGGAACGGTCATCAGATTTCGTATGAGGGAGGAGAAAATTTATGGAACGCTTTACTGCTTAATTTGAGTATCCTTGTCGATAAGCACATGGTGAATGATACTATACAGCATAACAACCGTGCAAGTTGCGGGGTTCTGCGTGAGACCGAATATCAACTAGAAAAGTTTACTATCTATATAAACCTGGCTTAGCAAGACCTTCCTCTCTACCGAGCGAAATTCGTTGCTTGTGGATTGTGGAACTATGTAGCAGAATATATCGTGTCTTTTTTTTCTGATTGGTTTGACGCTGCCCGCCACGAATTCCTCTCCTGTGCCAACCTCTTCATCTCAGAGTTGCACTTGCAACCTACGTCCTCAATTATTTGCTGGATGTATTCCAGTCTCTGTCTTCCTCTACGTGTTTTCACTCTACAGCTTCCTCTAGTACCATAAAAGTTATTCATTGATGTCTTAACAGATATCCTATCATCCTGTCCCTTCTCCTTGTGTTTTCCACAGATTCCTTTCTTCTATAATTCTGCGCCGAACCTCCTCATTCCTTACCTTATCAGTCCATCTAATTTTCAACATTAGTCTGTAGAACCACATGTCATATGCTTAGATTCTCTTCTGTTCTGGTTTTCCAACAGTCCACGATTCACTACCATACAATGATGTGCTCCAAACGTACATTCTCCGAACTTTCTCCCTCAAATTAAGGACTATGTTTGATGCTAATAGACTTCTCTTGCCCTTTTGCCATTGCTAGTCTGCTTTTGGTGTCCTTCTTGCTCCGTCCGTCATTGATTATTTTAGTGCCTAGGTAGCAGAATTCCTCCAAAATCAAAAATACCACCTACCTAGACGTTGTTTTCATCCTCAAGACACGTTGAAACCCCACGAAAACGAGATTTTAAAAATTTTCTTTTATTTCCCTTCTCCTTCGGTACATAAATTGAACAGTAGGAACGAAAGACTACATCCCTGCTTCCACTCTTATTATTCCCCCTTGGGTCTTGTACGTACTCCATATCATTTGTCTTTTACTACAGCTTACCATTATTTTTCTCAGAGTTTCGAACATGTTGCTCCATTTTGCACTGTCGAACGCTTTTCTGAGATAAACAAATCCTATCATCGTGTCTTGATTTTTCTTCAGTCTTGCTTCAATTATCAACCGTAACTTCAGAACTGCCTCTTTCTTTACCTTCCCTAGAGTGAAACTCCCCGTCGTCTAACAGATCATCAATTTGATTTTCCTTTTTTCTGTATATTATTCGCCAGCAACTTGGATGCATGAGCTGTTAAGCTCACTGTGCGATAGTTGTCGCACTTGTCGGCTCCTGATATCTTCGGAATTGTGTCGATGAGATGATGTCTTTCCGGAAGTCTGATGATATACCACCAGTCTCATACATCCTACACACCAAAGTGAATAGTCGTTTTGTTTCCACTTCCCCCAATGATTTTAGAAATTCTGATGGAATGTTATCTATCCCTTTCGCCTTACTTAATCTTAAGTTGACCAAAGCTCTTTTAAATTGTGATTCTAATACTGAATCCTCTGTCTCTTCTCTGTCGCCTCTCTGTCGCCTCCTTGCCACGTAATCAGACAATTCCTTCCTCCGCTCTCTCCTCTGCTGTTAACAGTGGATTTCTCGGTGCACTCTAAATGTTACCACCCTTGCTTTTAATTTGGTTTAAATGGCTCTGAGCACTATGGGACTTAACTACTGAGGTCATCAGTCCCCTAGAACTTAGAACTACTTAAACCTAACTAACCTAAGGACATCAACACATCCATGCCCGAGGCAGGATTCGAACCTGCAACCGTAGCGGTCGCGCGGTTCCAGACTGTAGCGCCTAGAACCGCTCGGCCACTCGGGCCGGTTTGCTTTTAATTTCATTGAAGGTTGTTTCGACTTTTCTATATGCCGAGTCAGTGTTCCCGACAGTCATTTCTTTTTCGATTTCTTCTCATTTTTCATGCAGCTTTTTCACCTAAGCTTCACCACACTTTATATTTATTTCATTCCTAAGTGACTTGTATTTCTGTATTTCCCTACCGTTTTTGTATCTTCTTCCTTCTTCGATCAAGTATTTCTTCAGTTATCCATTCTTTCTCCGCAATTACCTTCCTGGCATCTATGTACAAAAAAAATGGTTCAAATGGCTCTGAGCGCTATGGGACTTAACATCTATGGTCATCAGTCCCCTAGAACTTAGACCTACTTAAACATAAGTAACCTAAGGACATCACACAACACCCAGTCACCACCAGGAAGAGAAAATCCCTGACCCCGCCGGGAATCGAACCCGAGAACCCCGGCGCGGGAAGCGAGAACGCTACCGCTCGACGCATCTATATACTCGTACAGAGTGATTTTTTTCCACCATGCACAAACTCGGGATTGATCGATGAAAGGATACGGAATAAAAGAGATCTAATGAACTTACGTCCGGAAATGCATGGTTTCTAAGCTAGAGACCATTTATTCAGTCACACTTTGTTACAGAGGCTGCGGTCTAATACGCGCCGTACCATGTAGCTACAGTTAAATTATACATGGTTTCCTCCTAGACGGTGGTACTGTTCCTCTCCTGCCATTGTAATTCGCAGTGTTGTGTCTCATTCACTTTTCTTGCTGACTCAGCTTGTAATGGCTGCGATGCAGCGTTGCACATAACGGTTCCGTGTTCGAATCGAGAGCTTGCCGAGATGGTGTTAACTTACGGTATGGATATGGCAGCGGGCAGCGGGCAGCAAGGTCTTATCTGGAGACCTATCCCCACCGACAACAACCACAAAATTTAATGTTTGCAACAGTGTTTCGCCATTTGTCTGAGATATTGTCGTTTCAGAAAGTAGGAAGACATGAATGGCGTACCCGAAATATTCGAACACCAGACTTTGAAGAAAATGTGATACTGTGGAAGGCGACCGCCCTGTCAGTACCAGGCAGTTGGCTCACCAGTACGGGATAATCCAGGAGACGGTGTGGAATATTGTCCACGACAATATTGTTACTACCCTTATCACTTACAGCGTGCGCAGGGCTTACTAGCGACAGACTTTCCACATTGAGAGCAGTTTTGTCACCAGGCATCCACGATTCCGGGATTTGCGTCATCTATCCTATTCATAGATGAGGCGACCTTTATGCGGAGTGATATCTTCAAATTTTATTACAGTCATCTGTGGGATTGTATCTAGAACCCTCATGGTATGGTGCCAGCGAATCATCAGCATCCGTGCAGTCGGTATGTGTGGGATGGGATAATTGACGACCGTATTTTGAGACCAGCCTTCCTTCCACGTCTCCTAACAGGCCGGGACTATCGGCGTTTCTTGCGGGTGACTTTACCTCCCCTGGTGCAAGAAGTGCCATTGACGATTCGAAGTGTTTTGTGGCTGGTACATGATGTTGCACCAGCCCACTTCGCCGTTAACGGTCGGACGCTTCTCAATCCTATCTTCCCTTGTCGATGGATCGGACGAGGGGGTCCAGTAACATGTCCTGCTAGCTCACCGGATTTCTGGATATGGGTCCATCTCAAAAGCATCGTAAATGCAGAGCCCATTCTAGATGTGGAGACACTGGAGCAGCGTATTCGTGCTGCCTTTGAAACTCTTCGGACGCAGACTGGCCGATGTGAATGTGTGAAACAGAACATGCTACGACGCGTACACGCTTGCATATGGAAACCATTCTCAACGCATACTGCAACTGTGGCTGCCTTCCCGCGAACCGTTCGCGACTGGTACAGGGAACGGGAGAAACTGACATCTGTACAGAAAGCACCCTCATCCACACAACATAATTTGTGCCGTGGAGTTAAGATGTAGATGTTGATTCCTATACTGAAGTCGAGAAACTGCGGAATCCGTTACGGTAGAAGTAGAACTCAAGTTCAAAAAAATGGCTCCGAGCATTATGGGACTTAACATCAGAGGTCATCAGTCCCCTAGAACTTAGAACTACTTAAACCTAACTAACCTAAGGACATCACACACATCCATGCCCGAGGCAGGATTCGAACCTGTGACCGTTGCTATCGCGCGGTTCCAGCGCCTAGAACCGCTCGGCCACAGCGGCCGGCCAGAACTCGAGTTTCCTAGGTGTTGACTGGTCAAATGGAATGACACTGATGTTGACAATAAGAGAACAGTGGCACTGAGGATAGATGCTGGTGTGGCCGTTTGAGGTGGCGCAACTTTCTAGTACCCGATGTCTGTTTGGGGCGACTGGGTTACCTCCAACTGCTTGTAGACTGCGCATTCTCTTGTATGGGACCTTGCGGTATTGGCCGAGCGGTCTGGGCGCTGCAGTCATGGACTGTGCGGCTGGTCCCGGCGGAGGTTCGAGTCCTCCCTCGGGCATGGGTGTGTGTGTTTGTCCTTAGGATAATTTAGGTTAAGTAGTGTGTAAGCTTAGGGACTGATGACCTTAGCAGTTAAGTCCCATAAGATTTTACACACATTTGAACATCTTCTCACAATCAACCAACATTATAATGTGATTTCTAAATGAGAACCGCTTTGTGTTCTCTTTCATACAGAATATAAATGTAATTACTCGCTGTGGCCGAGCGGTTCCAGGCGCATCAGTCCAGAACTGTGCTGTTGCTACGGTCGCAGGTTCGAATCCTGCCTCGGGCATGGATGTGTGTGATGTCCTTAGGTTAGTAACGTTTAAGTAGTTCTAAGTCTAGGGGACTGATGACCTCAGATATTAAGTCACGTAGTGCTTAGAGCCATTTGAGCCATCTGTAATTACTCCTGCCCACTTCATGCGGTTGGTCTGAAATATTAATTATAGTTTAAGTTTATTGCATTCGTTTTCCTGGTACTGTGTTAAAAATGGCCAGCAAAGCATTAAGTGTGTATACTAACTTGCACCGCCAGATGCATTGGTTTGTGATCTCCTGGCTCAAGGTTACTTTCCATAAGATATGAACGTTTGGTGGCTCATCCCACCCTGACTCTCCCACCCACGTGGGTTTCCGCAGCCGTTAGTGTCCGGTGCCGCAGCGCCGTCGGTCACTGCCCGAAGAGCGACGCGGAGTCCCGCAGCACTGCTGTTTGCCCGCCCGTCCTGAGCAGCAGATTGCAGAATCTGGTTAGCGGCGTCTCATTTGGCGACTGCTTTGTTAATGCCGGCCAGAAGAAGCACGGGCGGGCTTCGTTAACCGGCCTCGGGGGCAGGCGGCCGCGGAACACTGTGCGCCGGGCCCGGCCAGCCGCGTCCCCGCTACTAACTCCGGATTTCATTTGCAGGAGTCTCCCCCTCTCAACCCCGCCGCCCACCACATCCGAGATGCATTACATGTGTGGCTGTGCCTTCGCGAAAGAAGGGGGGAAAAAAGACAGGAATGCGTCGGGCTCGGTAAGAGGATTGCCCGGCCTGTGTCAACAGCCTCGTGGCCGAATCCTAATTGCGCGGCGTTCGGTAGCCGCCGATCCCCAGACTCTGCACTGGCGATTCAGGCGGTAGAAGGAAACGCTGCAACCAAGTCTGGTGCACCGGCTGCTGCCCGGGGAAACGGCGAGAAGGCGTAAACGGGGCCTATGAAATTACAGGTTCCACAATACCTGACAGAGGAAGGAAGAAGGACTAGAGTATAATGGTCTGTCGACAGCGCGGTCGCTACAGGCGAAGCACAGGCTCGGATTACGAAAGGACGGGGAAGTAAATCTGCCGTGGTGTTTTTAAAGGAACCGTTCCAACATTTACCTGGAGCGATTTAAAGAAATTACGGTGAACTACTTTACTTTACTTTACTTTACATGTGGCAAGGGCCTTATCGACCATACGCCTGCTCTATGAGCCTCTTCCACTTCTGCCTGTCCAATGCGCTGTTTGTCCGGTTGCTGTTGCTGTTCATCCCAGTTGTGTCCTCCCGAATGTTATCCCGCCATCTGATTCTTGGTCTCCCTCTTCCTCTCGCTCCATCTATTGTCCTGCTGAATGCCATTCTAGGTAGTCTATTCTCTGTCATTCTTGCTATATGGCCTGCCCAATTCAACCTTCTCCTCTTGAGCACTTCGACGACGTTACGGCGTTTGTACAGCCCTCTTAATTCTTCATTTCTTCTTATTCTCCATTCCATGTTCTTTTCGTCGTATACAGGTCCAAAAATTTTCCTTAGTACTTTTCTTTCGAATATTAACAGTTTTTCTTCCTCTTTCTTTCTAAATATTAATGTTTCACATCCATATAACATCACAAGTATAATGGTCGATTGATATAAGCGGATTCTCAAGTTACTACTAAGTGATGTTTTTCTTAGCATTTCGATGAAACTAAAAAGTGTCTTGTTTGCTGTTGATAAACGGGCATCTATTTCTATATCAGTTCTGTTGTTATTACTAAAAAGACTTCCTTGGTACTTGAAGTGGTCAACAGTCTTGACATTGAATCCATCTACAGTCAAACGTGCATCTTTTCTACTTTTCTTACTTATGGGCTGGTATTCTGTCTTTTCTTCATTAACATGTAATCCTGTTTCCTCAGCAATTTTGTGGTAATTTTGCATCATTCTGATTAATTCTCTTTTGTAACTACTTATTTGTGCTACGTCATGTGCATAGGGAAGTCTTGTAATGTTCACATCCTGAAGCTGGATCCCTTGTGGACTGGTTTTAGAAAATTCTCTATCGATCTTCTCTAGGACAAGGTTAAATAAAATAGGTGAAATGGCATCCCCTTGTCTCAGTCCAGTGTACACCTTAAAATCTTCAGTTTCTCCTACCGTTGTCTGTATACGAGACAAAGTTTCATCTATACACATTTTAACTAATCTGATTAATTTTGATGGTATTTTAAATTCCTTCATTATATTAAGGAGAGTCTGTCGGTGTATGCTATCACAGGCCTTTTTAAAATCTACGAATAATATGTGGACATCTACATTGAATTCCCACGCCTTCTCAGTTACTTGTCTTAGGGTGAATAAGTGATCTAATGTGGATCTGTTTCTGCGGAAACCGCATTGGTAGTCCCCAATCAGTTCTTCTGTTGTTGGTATCAGCCTGTTTAATAGGCAGCTCGATAAGATTTTGTAGGTGACATCCAGCACGGCAATTCCTCTGTAGTTATCACAGACTAATGGATCATTATTCTTAAATATGGGGCACATAATTGCAGTTTTCCAATCTGCAACAACAAAACGACGTATTCCACGAAGTTATAGGAAATGATACACCCCCTGTTGGAGCAGGGAGACGAAATACCTACACAGAGAATATCAAAGAAGGGGCAACCCAGCCCTGGGAGACAGGATCTTACAATCTGTCAATGACTCGCGCAAGAAAAGGTGAACAGAAACTACAGAAAATCTAGATTTCACTAATAGAAGTAGGAAAGCATGGTCCCTCCTAGGAAGCAAGGTGGAGGAACAGTCATCGCAAATCAAGAATCTGACGTAGCACCTTCCTAAGTAACGGTACATTAAAGAAAGGCACAAGAGCGTAAAAGTTGATCCCGTTTTCGTAAAAGGAATAAAGAAACAACTCAAGGACAAGAGATAAAAATAGAAGACCACCATCTCTCCTTATCTTTCACGGAGGAGGAACTTGACGTAGTAATCAAATCCCTCAAAAACAGGTAAGCTGATGGACTGGATGGTAAATTTCCCGAGATCATTAAACAATTAGGAAGGAAATCACGACAATGGCTATTACAATGTTACAGTGAAATACTGGATAGTGGGAAAATACCTCAGCAGTTTAAAATTACAAAAACTATTGCTATATTAAAGCCAGGAAAACCTAAAGAAGTCTCAGCAAGCTATCGTTCAATCGTACTACTAAGCATCTGTTACAAAACGCTGGAAAGACTTCTGTATAACCGAATACATTCAATAACTGATGACGCAGCCCCCAGACACTAAGCAGCATTTCATGCAAACCGAAGCTGCTGCGGGCAAATTTTCTCCCTAACATCATTTACAGAAGCAGACATCCAAAATAAAAATAAAACCTCAGTGGCATTATTGACCTCACAGCAACGTATGGCATCGTGTGGCCGGATGTATTAATAAATCACCACTGACACTGTAAATTTTAGCTACACCGATCACCTAACGACTGCAGCTCAAAGCAGCACATCCGAAGAAGATGAAGAAACCCTAGCGACCTGGAAAAGCTCGACCAACATTACAAAATGTGGAGACATAGAGCGAACCCTCATAAAACAGGGGTCAGCTCATTCCATCTAATCAACAGAGAGGCAAACAAAGACTTGAATGTAATCTTCTGCAACAAAAGAATTACGACGTTGTCGACACACCAAATATTTGGGTGTGACTCTCGACAGATTCCTAACATTTAGATAAAATCTAGAAATAACACATTAAGAAACCTGGTACGTGCCGGCTGGGTATCTAACGCAAACACCTTAAGTACTCCAGCACAAGCACTTCTGTATCCTGTCGCCGAAAACTGTTCTCCTGTTTGGAGCAAAAACAGGCATGTTTACGGATGTCTGTGGAACCACAGTTGTATCCAGGCATGTACTTCTTCGTCCGAAACAAATCGACGTCCATGAATGTCTTTCATTAGAGCCTCAAAAATATGGAAATCACATGGGGAGAGATCGGGACTGTACGGTGGATGTGTAAGGACTTCCCAGTGAAACAACCTGCGAAGAAATTGCCCACCTTTACACTTTCCCAAGATTGCATATCACTGGATATTTATTCTGGCAGTCGGAACTTCAAACAGCCATCTTGAGGTTATTCATGTATGATTTATTCATTAATTACGAAACGATAGGGTGCTTGGTCATGGGAAGTGGAACATGTTGGTTTTTAGACTTGGACATATAACAAATCAAATTTATTAATAAAAAAATTAAAACATTGCGTTTCGATGCAAGAAATAAATTACAATCAGCCAAACTGTAGCAGATTAATAGCCATACGTTTTTAGGTAACAAGACAAATCAATCGTCATCTTCAAAAACACTGCAGGCAATTAACTCCAATTTTTACAAACCGAGCTTCCAATCCAAAGCCTCAAGCACATAAATTACAAGAATACATGAAACACACACACATATACACACACACACACACACACACACACACATATATATATATATATATATATATATATATATATATATATATATATATATATATATATATATATAAAGTTTACTACAATGACTTCTGATGGTACATCCATTGGGTTTGTACAGTACCTTATTAAGAAAATAAACATAATTTCTTTCGAAAACAAGAACGATTTTGATTAGTTACAAAAGGTCGTTACAAAATATAGCAGGGTCTCTCCTAAGTGTATATCTTGAAAACAAAAACAGTGAAAATCTTTATCTCATGACGATGATTATCAGTCTTCCCCACGCACGGATGAGGTCTTCCACTCCGCCAGGCACGCTCTGGATGAGACCACCAAGTTTGTCTTGGGGTATGAGGTCCCTCTCCTCAGTGGCAGCTTCAGTGAGATCCTGAAGATTGCCAGGTGGAGTCGGACGCTGAGCAATGGCCAGCTTCAATAGGTCGCATGCACTCTCAATTTCGTTCATGTCTGGAGACTGTGCTGGTGCAGGCATTCTGTTGATGTTGCGTCTTTGAAATACCGAGACCTTGCATTCTCTTCGACTAGAATGAAAGAAAAGCCACTATCTTGGCTCTGTCAAAGTGTTGTGTGCCTCTTCGTGGCATTTTGCTGCACTGCTGAACATAAACTGAATGAAGCTGTTGTTGATACTGAATTGCTCGCGGTGGACCGCTGCCGCAGCGGTATGTTTACATGACTGAATGAGGTGCCTAAGCCAATGAGACCTCGAATATCGCAGACTATATTTTACGATAGTATTCCAAACTTTTGTTGAGAATATGTTTCCATGTATTGTAGTAATTTTTGTGCTCGAGGCGGTGGATTGGTTGCTTGGTCTGCAAAAATAGGAGTTAACAGCTACTCATTTGTAAATGCCTGTAGTCTTGCTCCTCAAATGTTGTATGGTTTTCACAGAATGGATTGGTAGTCAGGGGCTCGTAATCTTTGATAGTGTACTTTTTGTACAAACATACAATTTATTAAATGGAACAATGCGTATTGACATTACCAAAACGAATGTAAGGTAAATTAGAATGGTAGTGGTGTTTGTTGCAGGATCCTAGTGCGAGTCGTTTACAAGATATCGTATTTTGAGAAGTTCCCACACCGACATATGGTTGTGCCATTCAACCTGCGTAATTGCTAGGTACGACTTTGTTATCTTTGCTTACAGTGTGCTAGTGTGTACCCTGACTGCATTGTAACTTGCTAGTCAGTTACTGCCTGACTGTCCATGCAGTAGATCGCGAGTGGGCGATGGGATTTACCATGTCAGAAAAGGCCGACACACTCAAGGTGTACTTGGGGTCTAGGAATAATCCATTTCGTTCATGTGCGGTATATGCGGCGAGGTTCCAACAGACGTCAGCCACCTCGGCAATTATTTATCAACCAGTTACGTCAAAATGGTAGTGTAACACCTAGACAACGTAACAGAAGGAAACAAATGACGACAGAAGAGGGGGGAGAGGAGGAAGTGAATGTCCCTGCTGCTGCTGCAGTTGATCCGCACTTTAGTTCCCACACAAACGCACGAGGAAGTGGCATGAGCCAGCCAAGTGTCCTATGCAAGCTACTTCGACATAGGTCCCATCCCTATCATATCTCTGTCCATTAAGAGCTGTGTGGAAACGATTATGTGAATCGTGTTACCTTCTATACATGGGCATTAAGACAGGATAATCCAGATGCATCATGTAATTGTTTAGTGATGAAGCCACACTGACCAACCAGGGCCACATCAACCACCGAAAGATGCACTACTTGTCTTGACAATCCCAGTCAGCTTCGTCAGGTGGAACGTCAGCGCCCATGGAGTGTAATCATGTGATGTTGGATAGTGGACCATCTGCTCATAGACAAAACACTGTACGTGCAGAAGTATTGAAACCTCCTAAGAGACCGTCTTCCATGGAAAAAAGCAGAGGTTCCTCTGCAGACTACCAACATGATCGCTGTCCAGCACATAGTTCTCGAAGTACTGCAGCATGTCTTAAAGAATTGATTGCAAATCGTTGGATTGGCTGCAGAGGTCCTGTACCTTGGCCTCCCCGTTTCCCGGCTTTTACTCATGTAGACTTTTTTCTGTGGGGACACCTGAAAGACGCTGTTTACAAGGACATACCAACTATACCCGATGAGTTGCAACGATCTGTTATTGTGTCCTGCTCGGACACTTCCGCTGAAATTCTAGCATGTATGTAGCATTCGTTCATTATCAGACTGTATTTCCACTGCCGGTGGTCATTTTGAGCACAACCTGTGATGGTCAGTTGTCTCGTCACTGGCCAGAACCAACATAACTAGTGTATGCATTTGTGTTGTTCTTTAGTGTATGCTACCATAGGTACTGTACAAGTGTCGGTGCGGGAACTTTTCAAAACAAGATGTTTCGTAAACGACACTAGAATTCTGAAGCAAACACCACTGACATTTTAATTTCTCTACTTTTAGTTGGTTATTGCCAACAGGGATTTTTCCATTAAAAAGTGAGTGCTTGCATAAGAAATGCACTTTCTAAGTATTGGAACATCAGCGACCTTGGCGGGTTAATGTATTGTGCGGCATTATGGGAGGAAGGATACTTGGCCCCCATTTTATCGATGGCAATCTAAATGGTGCAATGTATGCTGATTTCCTACGAAATGTTCTACCGATGTTACTACAAGATGTTTCACTACATGACAAAATGGCGATGTACTTCCAACATGATGGATGTCCGGCACATAGCTCACGTGCGGTTGAAGTGGTACTGAATAGCATATTTCATGATAGGTAGATTGGTCGTCGAAGCACCATACCATGGCCCGCACGTTCACCTGATCTGACGTTCCCGGATTTCTTTCTGTGGGGAACGTTGAAGGATATTTGCCATCGTGATCCATCGACAACGCCTGACAACATGCGTCAGCGCATTGTCAATGCATGTGCGAACATTACGGAAGGTGAACTACTCGCTGTTGAGAGGAATGTCGTTACACGTATTACCAAATGCACTGAGGTTGACGGACATCATTTTGAGCATTTATTGCATTAATGTGCTATCTACAGGTAATCACGCTGTAACAGCATGCGTTCTCAGAAATGATAAGTTCACAAAGGTGCATGTATCACATCGGATCAATCGGAATAAAATGTTCAAACGTACCTATGTTCTGTATTTTAATTTAAAAAACCTTCCTGTTACCAACTGTTCGTCTAAAATTGTGATCCATATGTTTGTGTCTATTACAACGCTAATTAAAATATTCATATTTCTTTATACGTACTACACGAATATGTAATAAAAAATGGGGGTTCCAATTTAAAAAAAAAAAACGCAGATCATATCCGTTTGACCTACGGCAGCGCCATCTAGCGGGCCAACCATAGCGCCATCTGGTTTCCTCCTTCAAGCTAGACAAGTTTCGTTCTTTGTAGTTTTTTCGTTTGATGCTTATTTCGTGAGATATTTGGCCCGGTCACTATCAGTGGACCACCCTGTATATCCAACCATCTTTGTTGTAATCCTGATACCAACAGTGCACTAAACATTTAAAAGAATATTAAAATGGTATAACTTTAATAAAGTAGTATGTTGGCATCTACAGCCCACTGAATATTTAAAAACACTTTAAATTAATAATCCTTTTGGTTAAAGTGTTATACTTTATCAACATTGCCGAAATGACACACAGTAGGAACACAAGTACCCAATACAAAAACACCAAGCCTAATACTAATCCGCAAGTAAAAGGGGACGAGGAAGTATATTTTTAATAAAGACAAAAATCTCATCTACTCATGCTAAACACAAATACACTGAAGTTTACAGCTTGAAAATACTCGTATTTTACTGTAGGAGGTAAGAGGAGCAAGAAATGACATCCCACACTGGCTGGGGTCACAACTAAGATAAACAACTCCGTAAAGAAACCGAGGGTTACAGCATCGACTTATAAAAGCGCCATGAATGAACCGAATGCCTGACGAACAACGCCGCCCAAACGCCGATCAGGCACAATATAACGTTCTAGTCACACTACTGTGTCCCCCTCAGCACGAACATACTGAATAACCTTTACCAACAACAGACATATCGTTGAGCACAGCCAACTAGCAGACAGCTTCCTGCAGGCTGAGCCGTTCGCGGTGGCCGAGCGGTTCTAGGCGCTTCAGTCTGGAACCACGAGTCTGCTACGGTCGCAGGTTCGAATCCTGCCTCGGCCATGGATGTGTGTGATGTCCTTAGATTAGTTAGGTTTAAGTAGTTCTAAGTGTAGGGGACTGATGACCTCAGCTGTTAAGTCCCATAGTGCTCAGAGCCATTTGAACCTGCAGGCTGATTCCACTGGCAACAACAGCTGACAATCACGCTAACTTGTAACCCCTTCACTTTAGTATGTAGTAAGTGGCATACGTACTTGCACCAGTGCACCATCTTCCGTACACAGCAGCGTGAGGGAAAGAGAAAGAGAGAGAGAGAAGGACGGGTGGAGAGTGACACCCCTGGCCGCCTGTCACTTGCAAGCTGCTCCTGCAGTTTGCCTGCGGCGCTCCGAGGTTGCACTTCCGTCGATGTCGCCCACCGGCTGACTCCCTGCTGATTTCCAGCACCAGACGAAACTACGTATAGTTCTTCGCGTCCGAAGAGAATCCTCAGCTACAAAATTACTTGCTGCGACACTTCTCTGGAAACGATAACAAGAGATGTTCCCCGAACGGCTCAAATTAAATGGTTGAATCTTTCTCCCGTGCAATCCAACTAAGATACTGATTTTTCCATGATTGTCTCGAGACTGACGAAACGTAAAACCGTTGTAATCCTACTAGCGTCCTCAGCGGCGCCAGGAAAGACGTAACAAATCTTTGTAACCAATACATTTTAGAAAGCGTATCTAATCCACGACAGTGAACCCTTAAAAACTGTCAACTCTTCGCTTAATGTGTGTGACGACAATTAGTGATGTTTCAGTGCAGATGCTCTCTTAGTCCAAATTCTCGAGGGAAGCAGTGTATGGTTGCGAGCAAACAGGGTAATGGTGTGGGCAGTACATCTGTAGTGTGCAACAATTTTGGAATTTAGGTTGGACGACAAGTGCATTCGAGTAGCCCAAAGGGTTAGGGCAACCGCTTTCGTAAAGCGAGAAATCCGAGTTCGAATCCCTGCCGCCCCAAATTTTCACTTGTCGCCATTGAATTTATCTGAGTGCCTGATTGCGGCTAAGATCGGAATTTCAATTTCGTCATGTACTCTTTAGCGTTGTTGCTATGTCTGAGCTACTTGCTATACACCATACATAGGAGAGAAACCGTAAATTTAAATAATACACTGGTGCGCAAAACCTAAGGACTTACGTAACTTTGGTTTTATTTCTCACCACCAAGTAACATAACTCGACGAAACTTGGACTATTCGTAGAGAGCACTGCTACAGTATAGTACGAAGCCAACTGAAAGAAATACGCAATGAGACGAACAGAAATGACACCTTTGTTCAAAGACAATAATTACATTGAATACACTGCGATTTATTATCGTCCAAAAAAAATGGCTCTAAGCGCTATGGGACTTAATATCTGAGGCCACCAAATGTTCAAATGTGTGTAAAAACTTATGGGACTTAACTGCTAAGGTCATCAGTCCCTAAGCTTACACACTACTTAACCTAAATTATCCTAAGGACAAACACACACACCCATGCCTGAGGGAAGACTCGAACCTCCGCCGGGACCAGCAGCACAGGTCATCAGTCCCCTAGACTCAGAACTACTTAAACCTAACTAACCTAAGGACATCACACACATCCATGCCCGAGACAGGATTGGAACCTTCGACCGTATCAGTAGCGCGATTCCGGACTGAAGCGCCTAGAACCGCTCGGCCACAGCGGCCGGCTTATGATAGTTCCCTGGACATTACAGACAGTGTGGTTCTTAATACACCGTCGGAGAAAAAGTTAGTGTACCATTTTAGAAGTTTCCAGTTCGTTCCAGATTTATTTTTGCAACAGTGCATATCGAGTACATGAAATTATTACAGTTGTAGATCAATGGCACAAGCGGTTCTGGGATACCAGGGTATCGACCCACACAGAAACACCCTTATTGATACGTAGTGCAGCCTCCACAGGTGACAACGCAGGCGCTGACTGCGGCATCCAGTCGATCGAACAGGTGCCGAATACTGTTTTGGGATACGCTATTCCACCCCTGCTCCACCTGTTCACGTAGTTCTGCAAGAACTGCTAGCTGAAGGGTCGCAGGAGTCGCTTCTCATCTCATCATATCTCACACGTGCTCGAGATCGTGCTGACCAGGGGAGTTGCTGCACGTCTTGCAGAGCACGTTGAGTTTCACGGGCCGTGTGTGCAGGCATTATCCTGTTGGAACAACACATCATATTCTTGTTGCAAGAACGGAAAAAGAACGAGCCTTTGCAACATTCTGCACGTACCGAGCGCTGGTTAGCATCTCCTCCAGAAATATCAAAGGTGAACGACAGTTGTAACTTATCGCACCGCAGACAATGAGCCCTGTCTACGAGATAGCGCTGACCAGGTCCACATCGCGCAGGCAAACCACCATCGCTTTCATGCAGGCAGAATCTCCTTTCATCGCTGAAGACCATGGCACGCCATTCCATCTTCCAAGTGGACCTCCGATGACACCAGACGTCGATGCTGTGATGTGAAGGGAAGACGGGCTACATATGTGCTTGCCCGTGGCACCCACTTCTAATAACTGGTTCGCAACAGTTCGTGCTAACACCCCGAGGCCCGTCAGTCCTCCTATCAGTGCTGTGGTAGCTGTACGATCGGCCACTGCTGCCCTCACAACACGATGAACGTGACGGGCGTCTGTGCTGCGTGGACATCCAGAATCTCGGGTACGACTGTGAGAATGTTCACGTGCCCACTGATATCAGCGTCGTTGCACAACTGACGCAGCAAGACATATGCTTTTGGATAGGGTCCACCTTTAGCAAAACGCAGAATAGGCAACATACCCAAAAAAACAAGGGGTAAAAATAGACTACAGGATAGACAACTCAACACAGAGATAACTAAGGACAACCAACACAAGTACAGACAAACACAACACATCTGGTATTTACTAACTAACATGACAGGACTGCAAATCAGTTTATATAGGGCAGACAAGCTGAAACTTTAATATCAGATACACAGAAGAGCATTAAAAAGTAGCAGCAGTCTTTCCACATTTGTTGAACACCATATGGACAAGAAACATAACCCAACAAACATCAGTTCTGATTTGAAAATTCTCAAATGTAGAAACAGACCATCACAAAAACTAATAATTGAAGAAAATTATCAGATACAAAATCCCTTAGTGGAAGGAAAACAAGTGATAAATGAATATACAGATCTCTGCAACAGAACTCTGTTCTCTGCCCTCAAAGTATTACTATTCAAGACCAACCTATAGAGCTCTCACCCCCTCCCCCCCCCCCCACACACACACAAAAGTACTTATAATAATAATAATAATGAAACTTCCTGGCAGATTAAAACTGTGTGCCCGACCGAGACTCGAACTCGGGACCTTTGCCTTTCGCGGGTAAGTGCTCTACCAACTGAGCTACCGAAGCACGACTCACGCCCGGAACTCACAGCTTTACTTCTGCCAGTACCTCGTCTCCTACCTTCTGCTGTGAGTACCGCGCGTGAATCGTGCCTCGGTAGCTCAGTTGGTAGAGCCCTTGCCCGCGAAAGGCAAAGGTCCCGAGTTCGAGTCTCGGTCGGGCACACAGTTTTAATCTGCCAGGAAGTTTCATATCAGCGCACACTCTGCTGCAGAGTGAAAATCTCATTCTGGAATAATAATAATGATGAAAAATCCTCAAACCTGAAATCTCTCTCTCTATCTCTCTCTCACACACACACACACATACACAAATGCACAGACACCTCTGAAAGATTCAGAACAACTGCCAGGAGCACCTTCAACTGTTGCACCATCAGCCATCTTGTTTTTGCACCTTCAACTGTTCCATTGCCCGCCATGTTTGTTTTTATAGCTGATAAACAGTGAAACAGTAACAGTGACAGTGACTGTGACAGTGACAATGACATCTCAATATACAGACACCGATGAAGATGAGGGAAAAGAAAACGTAAGTGAAACATAATGTAAATAGACAGACACGCACATACTATTAATTAATTTCAGGCATAGAAATAACAATTTTTAAATCTTAATTTTGGCTTAAAAAATTTATCTACTTTAAGGTGTAAGTGGTTACAGATGACAAATTGTGGAACAAAACAGTCACTGTAGATACACAATACATCAGAAAAACCACACCATGTGTTAAAAAGGTATGAATTCATAATTTTTGTGTTTTTTCAAATATCTGTAATTACGGTTGAAGAACTACTAATTACATGTATACGAACAGTAAAGAACATTCTTTATCTTCAACAGACATAAAATAAAGCGCACTGAAGGTGCTGCAACTGCAGTAAAACATGTTTGTGTTTTGCTATCCAAAAACATATGTATTTTTAAAACAAAGACAGAAAAACAGGCTTCAACCCCAAAATGATTATTATGACCCAGCAAGTCCAACTTGCGTGGCAATTCCCCGGAAGGACCATCCCGTCACGAGAAAGACCACTATTTGACCTAAACTCGCTCAGATGGCTGTTGAATGTACGAATAGGACGCACGAGTGTGTCCCCGTGGCATGGTTCCCTGCTTCCTTCACACATCTGCACCACACTGAGCCTTCTGACAGTGAGCAATGCCACTAAGCTATCTGTTGGCGGACGACGCTGAAATCATTGTCAGTACACCTACTATACCCCAGGTGGCATTTCCGTCATCGAATCAAAATCGACTTCGTCTTTCCGGATGTAGTAATTTTTTTTCCGCCAGTGTAGGTTGTTTGATCACGGCAGACAGTAACGCGCTTCCATGTTCTCCGTAAGTCTGGGAAGGAATTCTTGACGTAGAGCGTTCCATTCTTCAACAGATATGATTCGTGACTCACTGTCTGTGCATGAAGTAACTTGCAACAAGCGCAACGCAGTTCTGCAATGTGTGAAAGGCGCTCCGTCTCTAACAGGCCCACCTCTTGCCACGATCATATCACATTATCACCATCTACACTCGGTCTCTCTTACGTGTCATTAGAAAACGTGTCTCCTCACATACCTAGACGGTACCCAACATCAACAGTCCCCACCTGCGTGCTGAGAGATTCGCGCTCGGAAATCTTGTCCATCGCGGTCTGTGCTAAATTAAAAATGCTCTGCTAGGAGGTTGCCAAAAGCGTATGTCGACGGTGCGTGTTGTCGAGCTCAGAAGTAGTGCAGCTATCGTGGGCGGCTGGACAGATGGCTACCGTGCGACGCGGTCCGATTTACGGCGGCCGTCCGGAATTAGCATGCGGTGGCGTGAGGCGGCCGCCGGCCGGCCCCACCTGCCGCTGCTCCTGTTTGCGGGAATTATTGCTCAATCCGTGTTCATAACTCGGAGTGCCGGTTTATGTGAGATTAAACACCCGACGGCGGCACACATCTGAAGGAGCGGGCTGGCGCGCGTTAACGACGGCCCGGCCACTGCATCGCTCAGCGCGGCTCCACCGCACGCTACCTGCAGCCAGCCTTCCAGGCAACACGGCCCGCTGCTGGTGCACATCCCAGAGATAAATCCTGCATATCCTTCCTCTCCTCCGACTCTTCTAGCTTGGGAGCGGCGCTTTTGCCGCACACGCTGAGGTGGTCTCGAGTTCATTCCCCGGTGGAGGCACTAATGTTCGTTGCTAACACAGCGTCACAAGACTCTAAATCCTACACTGACGGTAATAAAATGGACGCATAGTATGGAGTCAAACGTGCGTGCGCAGTGTACAGAGCGCTCCTTTTGCGTCGTCAAACTGTTCATTCCGTAGTACAGAAGTGCATGCTCTGTGCCTGAACATCACGCACAGTGGAGTGAGGGTTGAGAAGTGAGACAGTTCAATAGCTGTGAAACTTCTGCCATTCGCATGAAGCATGTAGCCATAATTGATACTAAAGAACAAAAAGCATGAGGTCATCCAGAAGAGTTCAAAAAAATTGCGTTTTCGATCATACGATGTCGTTGTTGTTGTGGTGGTGGTCTTCAGTCGAAAGACTGGTTTGATTCAGCTCTCCATGCTACTCTACCCTGTGAAAGTCACTTCGAGTACCTACTGCAACCTACATCCTTCTCTATCTGCTTAGTGTACTCATCTCTTGGTCTTCGAGTACCTACTGCAACCTACATCCTTCTGAGTCTGCTTAGTGTATTCATCTCTTGGTCTCCCTGTACTCCAGTACATCCCTCCAGTACTAAATTGGTGATCCCTTGATGCCTCAGAATGTACGAGTATCCTATCAATCGATCCCTGCTTCTAATCACATTGCGCCATAGATTTCTTTTCTCTCCAATTCTGTTCAGTACTTCCTCATTAGGTACCTGATCTACCCATCTAATCTTCAGCATTCTTCTGTAGCACCACATTTCAAAAGCTTCTATTTCTTCTTGTCTAAACTGTTTATCGACCATGTTTCACATACATGGCTACACTCCATACAAATACTGACACTGACATCTATACTCGATGTTAACAGATTTGTCTTCAGAAAGACTTTCCTTGCCATTGCCAGTCTACATTTTATATCCTGTCCTTCAACCATCATCAGTTATTTTGCTCCCCAAATAGCAAAACTCATTAACTACTTTAGGTGTCTCATTTTCTAATACAATTCCCTCAACATCGCCTGGTTTAATTCGACTATATTCCATTATCCTCGTTTTTCTTTTCTTGATGTTCATCTTATAGCCTCCTTTCAAGACATTGTCCATTCCGTTCAAATGTTCTTTCAAGTCCTTTGCTATCTCTGATAGAATTACAATGTCATCGGCGAACGTCAAAGTTTTTCTTTCTTCTCCCTGGATTTTAATGCCTACTTCAAAGTTGTCTTTGGTCTCCTTTATTGCTTGTTCAGTGTGCAGATTGAATAACACCGGGGATAGGTTGCGACCGAGCGGTTCTAGGCACTTCAGTCCGGAAACGCGCAGCTGCTACTGCCACTGGTTCGAATCCTGCCTCGGGCTTGGATGTGCGTTATGTCCTTAGGTTAGTTAGGTTAAATTGGTGCTAAGTCTAGGGGACTGATGACCTCAGATGTAAAGTCACATAGTGCTTACAGTCATTTGAATCATTTGATAGGCTACAACCCTGTCTCACTCCCTTCTCAACCAAAGCTTACCTTTTACCTGTATTTTTCCCCTGCCACCTTCAAAATTTGGAAGAGAGTATTCCAGTCAACATTGTCATAAGCTTTCTCTAAGTCTACAAATGCTATAAAAGTAGGTTTGCCTTTCCTTAATCTAGCTTCTAAGATAAGTCGTAAGGTCAGTATTGCCTCGCGTTTTCTTACATTTCTACGGAATCCAAACTGATCTTCCCCGAGGTCGGCTTCTACCAGTTTTTAAACGGTACATCACATAAATTTAAAGGTTGTCGACTCAATGAAATGCCTAGGAATTACAATTACTTACATGTTAAACTGGAACCGTCACATAGAAGACGAACCAAAGACTGTGTTTCATTAACAGAAAACTTAGAAGACGCAAAAAAATCTACTCGAATGCCTACACAACGCTTGTCTACCCTCTTTTTTTGCTTGCGCGATATGGGATAAAAGCAGATAGGACTGACGGAGGCCATCGATAGCGTTCAAATAGGGCCCAGCTCGCGTTGTATTATCTCGAAATAAGTAAAAGTGTCACGGACATGCTAAGCGAGTTGGGATGGCTGTCTACATCTGAATCTACATCTAAGCACCGCAAGCCACCTTATGGTGTGTGGCGTAGGGTAGTTTGGGTAGCTCTATCACTTCGCCCTCTTCCTGTTGCAGTCACGAATAGTTCGCGCGAAGAACGATTGCTAAAGAGTTCCCGTGTGCGCTCGAATCGCTCTCACTTTACCTTCTTGACCTTTTCACTAGATATACACTCCTGGAAATTGAAATAAGAACA
Organism: Schistocerca serialis cubense; assembly: GCF_023864345.2. Lineage (NCBI taxonomy): Eukaryota > Metazoa > Arthropoda > Insecta > Orthoptera > Acrididae > Schistocerca > Schistocerca serialis. Next base: position 183,639,733 of record NC_064646.1, on the reverse strand, counting down.
CCGTGAATTCATTGTCCCAGAAAGGGGAAACTTTATTGACACATTCCTGGGGTCAGATAATCACATGATCACACTGACAGAACCACAGGCACATAGACACAGGCAACAGAGCATGCACAATGTCGGCACTAGTACAGTGTATATCCACCTTTCGCAGCAAATCAGGCTGCTATTCTCCCATGGAGACGATCGTAGAGATCCTGGACGTAGTCCTGTGGAACGGCTTGCCATGCCATTTCCACCTGGCGCCTCAGTTGGACCAGCGTTCGTGCTGGACGTGCAGACCGCGTGAGACGACGCTTCATCCAGTCCCAAACATGCTCAATGGGGGACAGATCCGGAGATCTTGCTGGCCAGGGTAGTTGACTTACACCTTCTAGAGCACGTTGGGTGGCACGGGATACATGCGGACGTGCATTGTCCTGTTGGAACAGCAAGTTCCCTTGCCGGTCTAGGAATGGTAGAACGATGGGTTCGATGACGGTTTGGATGTACCGTGCACTATTCAGTGTCCCCTCGACGATCACCAGTGGTGTACGGCCAGTGTAGGAGAGCGCTCCCCACAACATGATGCCGGGTGTTGGCCCTGTGTGCCTCGGTCGTATGCAGTCCTGATTGTGGCGCTCACCTGCACGGCGCCAAACACGCATACGACCATCATTGGCACCAAGGCAGAAGCGACTCTCATCGCTGAAGACGACACGTCTCCATTCGTCCCTCCATTCACGCCTGTCGCGACACCACTGGAGGCGGGCTGCACGATGTTGGGGCGTGAGCGGAAGACGGCCTAACGGTGTGCGGGACTGTAGCCCAGCTTCATGGAGACGGTTGCGAATGGTCCTCGCCGATACCCCAGGAGCAACAGTGTCCCTAATTTGCTGGGAAGTGGCGGTGCGGTCCCCTACGGCGCTGCGTAGGATCCTACGGTCTTGGCGTGCATCCGTGCGTCGCTGCGGTCCGGTCCCAGGTCGACGGGCACGTGCACCTTCCGCCGACCACTGGCGACAACATCGATGTACTGTGGAGACCTCACGCCCCACGTGTTGAGCAATTCGGCGGTACGTCCACCCGGCCTCCCTCATGCCCACTATACGCCCTCGCTCAAAGTCCGTCAACTGCACATACGGTTCACGTCCACGCTGTCGCGGCATGCTACCAGTGTTAAAGACTGCGATGGAGCTCCGTATGCCACGGCAAACTGGCTGACACTGACGGCGGCGGTGCACAAATGCTGCGCAGCTAGCACCATTCGACGGCCAACACCGCGGTTCCTGGTGTGTACGCTGTGCCGTGCGTGTGATCATTGCTTGTACAGCCCTCTCGCAGTGTCCGGAGCAAGTATGGTGGGTCTGACACGCCGGTGTCAATGTGTTCTTTTTTCCATTTCCAGGAGTGTATGTAGGAGGAAGCAACACATTTGTTGATTCTTCTACGAACGTACGCTCTCGTAACTTTAGCAGTAAACCAGACAGTGATGCAGAACGCCCCTCTAATCACTAAAAGAACGTTGTTTTCGTTCAGGTGAGATCTTTTCGAAAAATTACCATTACCAACTTTCTCAGAATTCCTAAATAATTTGTTGGCTCCCGCCTACGCAGGAAGAAACGACCACCGTAAAAAAGTAAGGAAAATAAGACCTCTCACGGAAAGATTTAGGTTTTCCCGCATGCTACTCGTCAGTGGAACAACCGAGAAATAGACTGAAACGGTTTTTATGGATTCTCTGGAAAACATTTAAGCGTGATTTGCACAGTATTGGAGTAGATGTATGTATATGGTGTTAGCAACATCTCCTGGAGTGTGTGTGTCTAGATTCTGTGTTACCTACGCAGTTTCGAAATAGAAATTAGAGAGAAGTGCTAAGCCCAGTCATCGTCCAGCTAGCCGTAAGAAACCCAGCTCTACCTCCACTTTTGTGCTCGGCAAGCCGTCTTACACTTTGTTGTGGATGATACTTCTGGGACGACTATCGCTTTACCCCTTCACTGTTCCACTGGCGAAAAGCTATAGGAAGAATGTCTATCGATAAACTTTTGTATGAGCGCTAGTTATCTTGTCGCCTGAGGCCGGACTCTTATAGGAACGAACGGTCCCGGAATTTCAGCAGTAAACCTCTCAGTGGTGCGCAACGCCTCTCCTGTCGCGCGTCCGCAGCTCGTGGCCGTGCGGGGGCGTTCTCGCTTCCCGCGCCCGGGTTCCCGGGTTCGATTCCCGGCGGGGTCGGGGATTTTCTCTGCCTTGTGATGATTGGGTGTTGTATGATGTCCTTAGGTTAGTTAGGTTTAAGTAGTTCTAAGTTCTAGGGGACTGATGACCATAGATGTTAAGTCCCATAGTGCTCGGAGCCATTTGAACCATTTTTTTCTTGTCGCGTCTGCTTCCTGTACGCAAAACGTGGTGTCAGGTACACTCCTCAGCTGCAGCTCGGAGCTTCCGTTGCAGCTTTGACTGAATTCGATAACATGAAGACCCATCGAGAGACATTACACCGCACACTTCATAGGCGTAATGATGTAGGGAAGTAACTGATCGTAAGAACTAGTGCGAAGCCTCGTCTTGGATGGCACAAAAAAGGCTATCGGTGGTCTGTAGAACCGGTGAATAGATCAAAAGAAGATGTTTCTCTGCTACCATCGAATGTGGAGTAGTATGAACGATTTAGAAGAAGTGTTGCTAATGCACCGGGAGAGGTGGTCTAATATAAACTTCCGATCTATAAATTCGTTTAAATTTTTTATAAATTCCCTCGAAAAGTATACACCATAATTCAAGTCAGGCAAACTGAAGCCAATGAGGACGTATTTTCCTGATGATCGCAAAGTATGAGTATGTGAGTAAAGAATCAATTTTATTAGAAGATCGTTTCTTCCAAAGTTTAAAGTTTACTAACGGGTGAAACAATAACAGAAGACACGAACCAAATTACGTAAGTATTCCGATTTATATTTGGCAACTGACGAGCTACTGCTTGTTGATGTGGTCGAAAACTTTTGTATCCCATGTTGTAAGACATATGAACTAGATCCTGCTCATTACATTACTTCATCTGGCTTGAGTGAAAAAAAATGGTTCAAATGGCTCTGAGCACTATGGGACTTAACATCTGTGGTCATCAGTCCCCTAGAACTTAGAACTACTTAAACCTAACTAACCTAAGGACATCACACACATCCATGCCCGAGGCAGGATTCGAACCTGCGACCGTAGCGGTCACGCGGTTCCAGACTGAAGCGCCAGAACCGCACGGCCACACCAGCCGGCGCTTGAGTGAATTGTAGTTTATTCCCGATACCGAATATGTTCATTTGTTGGAAAGGGAATTGCAGGTGATAGCCTTTATCTTGATGAGCACCACAGCTGACAGATTTTAAGGATTAATGGAAACCACATCAGCTGCATAATTACTCACCTATTGTGACATCAACAGAACTTGGCAGCTTGAAGACGTTTTAAGACGGAAACTGGTCGTAAAACAATGGCGTGTAATTACACAGCTGAGGTGGTTTTCACTAACCATTGAATCACTGGAGATGGTACTGTTCATTGTTCATGCAGACATGAGGTTGCAAACAATAGATTCATGTCTAGTTACGATGAAAAAAACTGACGAATATTACATTATATATCTTGATGTGCATAGCCTTTCCAATTGGGTAATGTTACAGTACCTTCAAGTGACCAGTTTTGTATGGCTTTCTGCGTAGAGTGTTGAAACTTTTAATGTGAAAAATGTACCAAAAGATTCTGACGTAGGATTTCAGAAGAGGATCTTGAATATCCTGAGAGTATTCACGATTTTCGTCAAAGCTTCAAACATGCACCGTACATACACTTTAGATTTCCCTGTAAAACACAGATTTATTATTCCATTTGTAAAAAAAAAAGGAGGTTGGAATACTGAAGGATGAACTGAATGGTGAAACTATTACTGAATTTGTTGGCCTGCTAGCTAAAATAAATACACTCGAGAGTGAGTCAGGGCCGTAATGTGTAGAGTGAATTGTGAAACAGTCTTCTGTTAATGACCTATTCAGCGATGGTTTCTGGTAACGAGTGTTGAAGTGTGAAGTTAAAACAACTTTACATTATGTAATTCAATGCAACTACCAAGTAGTTCCTACTGTTAAAGAGCACAAGTAGCTTTATGAGCACAACATGATAAACGTTTCCTACTTCCTGATCAAGTAAATATCTTAGCTTGGGGATGGTGATTGATTTTATTGCGTGTGCTTTTCACATGAAAATACTGTACTACAACTGTGAATAGCTTTACATATTTCAATAAATATGTCAGGTCATTTGGATACTTTTGAACATGGCGCAAAATGCAGATCTTTCAGATATATTTGAAAATGGCAGTAACACCCTGATTGGCTGTTTCGTTTCAGTGCTCAGCAAAATACCACTCTGTGATTACCTGTTTCTTTTTAATGGCTGGTAAAATACTAGGCTGTGACTGTCTGTTTCGTTTTCATAACTGGTAAAATAGTCAACTGTGCTTGGCTGTTTTTTTGGATTGTTTAAAATTTCCTGTCTGCGATATGTTGAATTTTTTTTAATTTCCTGCTAGCGTCATCTCAGATTGTGATGTCATTGTCGCTGCATATAGGCAACCCGTAAATTTTGACAAAACAGCCCTCAGCAGCTCCTGGAGTCATGTCCTGTAGATCTGAACCCCGGGCTGAAGGGTGGGCCAAAGAGTATCTTGCTACTGTACTGCTACGTCTCCTACTTCGACATCGAACCAAAATCCAAAAACATATTCTGTTAGACTGCAAAATAAAAAAGTATATCAGACGGTTTTTGCTTGGTTTTGTGGCTGAGCGTACTGCCATCAACCAGGTACAAAAAAAACACTCTACGTGTAAAAATCTCAATAGAAAATATCAACAAAAGAAAACAAAATAAATGGTTTCTGAGAAAACATGCAAAGAGAACATGCCACCGTCAGTACCACTGGGCAATTATACTTCTGAGGAGAGACGAGCAATTTAAATATCTGGTTGTTGTTGTGGTCTTCAGTCCTGAGACTGGTTTGATGCAGCTCTCCATGCTGCTCTATCCTGTGCAAGCTTCTTCACCTCCCAGTACCTACTGCAACCTACATCCTTCTGAATCTGCTTAGTGTATTCATCTCTTGGTCTCCCTCTACGATTTTTACCCTCCACGCTGCCCTCCAATGCTAAATTTGTGATCCCTTGATGCCTCAAAACATGTCCTACCAACCGATCCCTTCTTCTAGTCAAGTTGTGCCACAAACTTCTCTTCTCCCCAATCCTATTCAATACCTCCTCATTAGTTACGTGATCTACCCACCTTACCTTCAGCATTCTTCTGTAGCACCACATTTCGAAAGCTTCTATTCTCTTCTTGTCCAAACTGGTAATCATCCATGTTTCACTTCCATACATGGCTACACTCCATACAAATACTTTCATAAACGCCTTCCTGACACTTAAATCTATACTCGATGTTAACAAATTTCTCTTCTTCAGAAACGATTTCCTTGCCATTGCCAGTCTACATTTTATATCCTCTCTACTTCGACCATCATCAGTTATTTTACTCCCTAAATAGCAAAACTCCTTTACTACTTTAAGTGTCTCATTTCCTAATCTAATTCCCTCAGCATCACCCGATTTAATTTGACTACATTCCATTATCCTCGTTTTGCTTTTGTTGATGTTCATCTTATATCCTCCTTTCAAAACACTGTCCGTTCCGTTCAACTGCTCTTCCAAGTCCTTTGCTGTCTCTGACAGAAATACAATGTCATCGGCGAACCTCAAAGTTTTTACTTCTTCTCCATGAATTTTAATACCTACTCCGAATTTTTCTTTTGTTTCCTTTACTGCTTGCTCAATATACAGATTGAATAACATCGGGGAGAGACTACAACCCTGTCTCACTCCTTTCCCTACCACTGCTTCCCTTTCATGCCCCTCGACTCTTATAACTGCCATCTGGTTTCTGTACAAATTGTAAATAGCCTTTCGCTCCCTGTATTTTACCCCTGTCAACTTGAGAATTTGAAGGAGAGTATTCCAGTTAACGTTGTCAAAAGCTTTCTCTAAGTCTGCAAATGCTAGAAACGTAGGTATGCCTTTTCTTAATCTTTCTTCTAAGATAAGTCGTAAGGTCAGCATTGCCTCACGTGTTCCAACATTTCTACGGAATCCAAACTGATCTTCCTCGAGGTCGGCTTCTACCAGTTTTTCCATTCGTCTCTAGAGAATTCGCGTTAGTATTTTGCAGCTGTGACTTATTAAACTGATAGTTCGGTAATTTTCACATCTGTCAACACCTGCTTTCTTTGGGATTGGAATTATTATATTCTTCTTGAAGTCTGAAGGTATTTCGCCTGTCTCATACATCTTGCTCACCAGATGGTAGAGTTTTGTCATGACTGGCTCTCCCAAGGCCATCAGTAGTTCTAATGGTATGTTGTCTACTCCCGGGGCCTTGTTTCGACTCAGGTCTTTCAGTGCTCTGTCAAACTCTTCACGCAGTATCTTATCTCCCATTTCATCTTCATCTACATCCTCTTCCATTTCCATAATATTGTCTTCAAGTACATCGCCCTTATATAAACCCTCTATATACTCCTTCCACCATTCTGCCTTCCCTTCATTGCTTAGAACTGGGTTGCCATCTGAGCTCTTGATATTCATACAAGTGGTTCTCTTTTCTCCAAAGGTCTCTTTAATTTTCCTGTAGGCAGTATCTATCTTACCCCTAGTGAGACAAGCCTCTACAGCCTTACATTTGTCCTCTAGCCATCCCTGCTTAGCCATTTTGCACTTCCTGTCGATCTCATTTTTGAGACGTTTGTATTCCTTTTTGCCTGCTTCATTTACTGCATTTTTATATTTTCTCCTTTCGTCAATTAAATTCAATATTTCTTCTGTTACCCAAGGATTTCTATGAGCCCTCGTCTTTTTACCTACTTGATCCACTGCTGCCTTCACTACTTCATCCCTCAGAGCTACCCATTCTTCTTCTACTGTATTTCTTTCCCCCATTCCTGTCAATTGTTCCCTTATGCTCTCCCTGAAACTCTCTACAACCTCTGGTTCTTTGAGTTTATCCAGGTCCCATCTCCTTAAATTCCCACCTTTTTGCAGTTTCTTCAGTTTCAATCTGCAGTTCATAACCAATAGATTGTGGTCAGAATCCACATCTGCCCCTGGAAATGTCTTACAATTTAAAACCTGGTTCCTAAATCTCTGTCTTACCATTATATAATCAATCTGATACCTTTTAGTATCTCCAGGATTCTTCCAGGTATGCAACCTTCTTTTATGATTCTTGAACCAAGTGTTAGCTATGATTAAGTTATGCTCTGTGCAAAATTCTACAAGGCGGCTTCCTCTTTCATTTCTTCCCCCCAATCCATATTCACCTACTATGTTTCCTTCTCTCCCTTTTCCTACTGACGAATTCCAGTCACCCATGACTATTAAATTTTCGTCTCCCTTCACTACCTGAATAATTTCTTTTATCTCGTCATACATTTCATCAATTTCTTCATCATTTGCAGAGCTAGTTGGCTTATAAACTTGTACTACTGTAGTAGGCATGGGCTTTGTGTCTATCTTGGCCACAATAATGCGTTCACTATGCTGTTTGTAGTAGCTAACCTGCACTCCTATTTTCCTATTCATTATTAAACCTACTCCTGCATTACCCCTATTTGATTTTGTATTTATAATCCTGTAATCACCTGACCAAAAGTCTTGTTCCTCCTGCCACCGAACGTCACTAAATCCCACTATATCTAACTTTAACCTATCCATTTCCCTTTTTAAATTTTGTAACCTTCCTGCCCGATTAAGGGATCTGACATTCCACGCTCCGATCCGTAGAACGCCAGTTTTCTTTCTCCTGATAACGACGTCCTCTTGAGTAGTCCCCGCCCGGAGATCCGAATGGGGGACTATTTTACCTCCGGAATATTTTACCCAAGAGGACGCCATCATCATTTAATCATACAGTAAAGCTGCATGTCCTTGGGAAAAATTACGGCTGTAGTTTCCCCTTGCTTTCAGCCGTTCGCAGTACCAGCACAGCAAGGCCGTTTTGGTTAATGTTACAAGGCCAGATCAGTCAATCATCCAGGCTGTTGCCCCTGCAACTACTGAAAAGGCTGCTGCCCCTCTTCAGGAACCACATGTTTGTCTGGCCTCTCAACAGATACCCGTCCGTTGTGGTTGCACCTACGGTACGGCCATCTGTATCGCTGAGGCACGCAAGCCTCCCCACCAACGGCAAGGTCCATGGTTCATGGTCCATGGTCCATGGTATCTCTTATGAAATTAAACGGAGATTAATACCAGTCAGTAGATCTTATTTTGCATTAAAACCTAACTCTCCTCAAAGTTCATAACTCATATTGCCAAATTAATGATTTGTAAAACACCTTTAAGATCAGTGCTTAAATATGCCTCGGGAAGTTGGTCATTAACATCGTAAGATATTGGAATGCCAGTTGCCGTTGAGGTATAGGTGCTTCGAAGTTCGTAAGCACAATCTGTGAAAGAAGAAGATGGAGGAGGAGATAGAGTGATGAGCCGCACACTTTATATAAAGATCCACCGTTAGAGTAACAATGAAATAAACCAAAATGAGATGGGCAGGGCACTTGGCACTGATAGAGAAGCCGCTTAAAGGACATTAGATGGAACCCCAGGGGATCAGAGAGGACGAGGTCATCCGAGAACCAGATGGAGTGATGGAGGACTCGCAGAAAATGGACCGTAAGCGATGGAACACTCGAGCGTTGGATCGCGATAAGTGGCTCAGAAATGTTGAAGAGGCAAAGGTTAAAAATGGAGTATGGGCCCACAGAAAAAGTAGAAGAAAATACCAAAAACGACACATTAAAAGATTGCAAAAATAGAGAACAAAAAGCAGAGAGGTGAAATGGCAAAGTTTCATGCACTTTAATGCTCTCATACAGACATGATTACATAAAATCATGTCGGATGAAACCAGTTAAGTCTCTGAAACGGTGCCGCTTCATTTGCATAAGTATCCGCTCCTGGGTTTCAGACTGGATCCCCATTTACATTCGATGCCTAGGTGCTATTCCAGAATATGAAGAGCCTCAGAAACTCTGTTCGTGTGTAGGGGGGAATTTAAAGTAGATCGGGGTGGCAGTGAGAATTTGGATCGAGGAGTGAGGCGTGCACTTGTGTGAACCACTGGGCCAAGGTGGCTTAATACCCATTGACCAATTCTGTATTGCGGCAGTTTACCTGTTCTTTGCCCAATACTCTCTTGTTTCTCCAAAGCTTTAGTATTAGCACGCCGTACCCTTTGCCAAATCTCTCTCAGTTTCTTGGCGAAATTCTTCACTGACTCATCCTGTGAACCTACCTGAGGTTTGAGCACATCAAATGGCATTTTCCGACCATAAATTACCTCAAACGGAGAGAGCCCCGTTCCTGTATGAACTTTCGCGTTATATGCGCTTGTCACAGATTTAAATACACGTCCCAATCCGTGGGTTCTGAATTTACGTAATGACTAATCATCTTAACTAACGTCCTATGAAACCGTTCTGTTCGTCCATTCGACTGAGGATGAAATGGGCTTGTCCGCAATTTCTTAACTTTCAATAAACGGCATAACTGCTTCATCAACTCCGACATAAAGTTACTACCCTGATCTGTAATTATAGTATCAGGCACACCAAACTTCAGCAACCAGTTATTTACTAAGGCTTGCGCAACAGTGCTTGCCTTTTGATCTGGAATAGCTACCATTATCAGGTATCGGGAAAAATGATCTAATATTGTTAATACGTATCGATTACCCGCTTGGGTCTTGTTAAATGCTCCGATTACGTCTAATCCTATGAATGCGAACGGACGATCCTCTTCAGGTAGTCTCTGTAACTGAATTTTCTGATGACTTACATCTGCTCTATGCGCACACGGTATACAATTTTGCACATACTGCTCTACATCACTGCGACGTGTCTTCCACCAAAACCTTTCAGCTTCCCGTCTATCAGTCGTTCTTTTACCACCATGACCCGACAATACATGGTCGTGCGCTTGTTTCAACACTTCTTCCCTCAGCGTTGTTCGCACTTCGTCTTCCTGCAAAGCAACCCATCCTGCATTTCAAACTGCGGTTGCGTTCCGAACAATTGACACTTTCTGTCAGTGGCTTGCGCCTTTATCCACTCCTTCTCACTTATGCCCACAACTTGTACAGCTGCTATTTTTCTACTAAGCGCATCTGCATTCGTATGTTTTACCCCTGGTTTGTGAATTACCTCGTAGTCAAATTCACTTAGTTTCAGTGCCCATCTCGTTAAACGACTCGAAGGATCTTTCAACCCCAACAACCACTTCAATGCTGCGTGATCCGTAATCACTTTGGCTAACGTACTGCCTCTGGCTCTCGGCATAGGCAACGAAGCTTTGACAATATTCCACGTTTCCAACTCTTTACTATTCCGCGACACTACGATATTTCCAGAATATGGAAATAGATTCAGTTGTCCCTCTTCAGGTTTTCCATAGATTGCAATACACATTTTGTGTCTGATACCTAAAATGGAAAGAGTTACACCATGAAGCACCAGTCCGGTGTTAGTCAAACTTCGTGGAAATGTTCGTCACATAACAGGTATTATACGATTAAACTTTCATCCTGTTCGGAAAAGTCGTCAATCATCAACATCAGTGTTAGTGCACTCGTTTATTCGTTGTGGCATGAAGGAAAACTGCCTCCAAATGCACATGAAACACATGTTGTGTCAGTTAATGATGATTGCTGGCTAGAGGCTGGTATGGAACCATAAGTCTTCCCATTCTATCCCATACATGCTCGATGGCTAATAGGGGATTATGCAGGCCAGCCAGCCAAGTATCCTTAGAGCCGTGGAAGTGTTTGTGGAGTGAACTGCAGTGTTTGTTCTTGCGTTGTCCTGCTGGAACATGCCATATGATACCGTGCTCATGAAGATGTTTCAATGCGGTTTACCAATCTTACCACATACTGACGAGCATTCAACCACCTTGCAGCAATTTTCATACCAGTCCTATTGTCATAGCCAGTAGCTAAACGCACCAAGAGTTGGACAGGCACGGGTCTCGAGAATCGCCGCATCCTGTGACCTTTGAGCAGGTCATTTGTGGAAACTCTGGCATCGATCCGAGCGTCACAAACAAAAGTGGGACTCATTGCTGAATACCACTGAATGCCACTCAGTGTTCGAGTTATCTCTGTCTCATGGAAGTGGCGTCAGTGCAGATGGCACGTGGCTACTGGAGATCACAACACAGATTTCAACAGTCCGTCGGAGTGTTCGTGCTGACCTCTGCTCGGAATTCAGCTGTAGTCATTCATCTGTTTGCCAGAAGCGGTCGTACAATATTTCCGTCTTCTCGTGATGTAGTCCCTCTGGGATGACCTGTGCGTATCCTTCTTTACATTTTTTTCTCCTGAATCCATCTCGTCATCACTCATTCTGCAGTCATTACACCACACTTCTCTGTGCGATCTGTCTGTGTCCTTCATACCAACGTCTAACGTCCATAATAGCCGTCATGTGTATCCACTTGTAGATAGGCTTCTTTTTTGTTCCGAAAATAAGCTTACATAAGGATGGAATTTTAACCAACGTATCCCACAGACATAGAAACACTGTGGTACCGGTTTGATAGATTTCGGTCTATGGGTTTAAGATGAAACACTTTCTATTTGAGTTACATGTGAAGGTCTTTCACACAGACCACGAACCATTGTGTCATATACGGCACAACAAATTTATAGGATTATTTTTTCGAAACCCTGTAATTGTCTCCAATTCCGACGCATAAGTCTGAGGAAAAACTCATCCAAGGAGTGTCGAAGGCGTTGCCTAACCCTCAGGTGTTAGAGCAGATGCGAGACTAAATTGGTGTTGATGTTCCAGACGGGTTTTTAAAGGGTTCGACAAAAGTGCGTGGGTGGCAACGAGGATGTAGCCTAACTGGTCAGTCTGAGAAAGACCCTTTGGCATTTTATTCACGTACGTGGCAATGTAACACCCCTGCCTTCCAAACTCTGTGATCGCACAACAGGAGGGTGCATAACAGAAGCACTGAAAAAACATAAAACGCCTTTACTGCTTAGGATCACGTTCAAATTTCGTCTAATAGCTTTCAACGGTCTCTAGTGGTTCCACCCTGTATACCGGAGCCAAAATTGCACTCCAAAGACGTCAGATCACGTTCGATAGGGCTGCAGCTCCATTATGTCCTTAAAGTAAGGTTGAAACGCCAGGGGTGGCAGCAGTGTCGAATGTTGTCAAGAATGTCGTCCTGCTGCTCGTCACACAGAAAACTGTCGTTTTTAACAACGAAATTCGTGCGGATCAACGCGCGTAGGGAAAGGGTGGTTTTATTGACGCCCCTTACGCCACCCCTTGAAGCCTCTTCTAGTCGGTTCTGAAAGACGGTGTATCTGAAGTGTTTCCCTCGTCCATCCATGAGAAAACAGCGTGATTTTAACGCTGGATGTCGCGGTTCTGTCCATCGTAGAGGCGGCACAAGAAGGAGTGTGTGTGACACTCCACTATGGCGGTGGGCAGAATTGTGGTGGAATTTGGTGCCAATGTGACATCATTAACCCACCTCGTAGCTCACATGTACTTCTGAGCGTCACCGAGTCCGAGATGACGTCGCAGGGCGACACGCTCCTGCACCATTACAGAGGATGTTTGTACAAACTCCTGAGCCAAGTTTCAAACTTACGAATTATGGCAAATAGTCACAGGGTTTCGGAAAAGTGATCCTTTAATTTTGTTGCAGTGTGTTGTAAAGTAGCAGATTTTGCACCTTACATTATGCTAAATCAGTACTAATACACCGAATAATAATTGATAATTGGTCCACCGGTAGGAGAGAATGGACACAGAAAAGGAAGTTGTGTGTGTCATGTCAAACTAACGAGATGGCCACAGAGGCTGGAACACGGCCGGAACCCCTAAGGAAGGTGTTTATGTCATGTCAGACTAACGGGATGGCCGCGGCCGGACCCCTTTGTCGGCTGGCACTTCAGACCACCAAAGACGTTCGGAGAGGCTGGGCCATCACAACAAGAAGCGAGAAGGAGCTATATGCGAAAGAGAGAAAGACGATTTCACGCCACAGTGGAAAATTTGCGGAAGACTGTGACGGGATTAGCGCAGAGCGCGTAGAGATACATATTAAAAGTTTGGCGGCAACAGTAACTGCGGGAGAATTCCGTGTCGTGGTTGGATACAAACTCTCACGGATACATGGTAGTCTGTGTCGTGATTGGCTACCAACGCGCACGGATCCATGCGGCGAAGAACGGCCAGGTTTGCAAAAACTCTGAAGGAGGACTCTGGGGTCGGCAGTGGACTAGAGCAGTCGCGGTGTCTGGCTGCCCTGCTTGGAGAGCGTGGAGAGAAGTAGGTTGGAGAAATTACCGGCATTGAGTCCAGTGGTTACTCTCCAAGTCTGAATAGTGTAGAGCATACGACTCCACACACGTAGCATTATCTGTTCCTCTGAGGAGAGAAACAGACTTGTACTAACTTGTGGTGTTCATATGCAATCTGAAGTGTACCTTTGCTGCCGCGCACTTGATTCGACCAACTACTCTTGGCATTAGTGCAAGTAGCTTGAGTATTGACTCGTGACGGACTCCGCAATTGAACACTTACGTACAGGAGTTTACGGACGCAAACCACGTCCACGTTGCAGGTTAAAGCCCAGCTCGCTCATGGGAAAGACGCCATCAGGACGTTAGCAGGGCCGACCGTCGTAATCATTACGGAGAATTACGGTGATATTAGCAATCATCTGCCAAAGTAGGGCACTGCAATTCTAAATGAGTTCGTATTCCGCTAGCTCTTTGACTGGCGCTCTCTGAGTCTGTGTCCGTTCAGGCAGAACTTCAATAGTGTCACTTGCGGGTTCAGTGTTGAGTTAAGTAGTTAGGAAAAGAGGATGCATTGTGCCAATGATAGGCTAGTTAGGTTAGCGAGTGTATTGGATTGTCATGTTAGGCTAGAAATGTATTGGACTGTCATGTTAGGCTAGAAATATTGCTCATCCTGTTTTCTGAATAAATCTTAATTTGGTATCATATTCTAATCATCGCATTACTGATTTCGTAGCTAGCAGTCACCATATTTTTGTTTAATAATTAGAGTGTGATGATAATTTCGACGCAAATGATACTGGGGGCATAACCGAGCGTTTAAACAGAGCCAACTTAAGTCAGATAGCAACTCATGGTCGACTAAGAATACCAATAGATATTTTTCAGCATATCGATAATTTTACAATAAACTCCCCGTACGTTGCAGTGTAACTCGAAAAAGATCGTGAACATTAAAAGTAAATCGACCTCCACGCCGGATGCTGTGTGTGCGTGGGGTTGATCTGAGATTCTGTTATTCTGCGCAACGGATTAATCTGAGATGTACTCTTTACCCTGTGGCTCCTGCAAGATGCAATTGTCCGCAGCTCGTGGTCGTGCGGTAGCGTTCTCGCTTCCCACGTCCGGGTTCCCGGGTTCGATTCCCGGCGGCGTCAGGGATTTTCTCTGCCTCGTGATGACTGGGTGTTGTGTGATGTCCTTAGGTTAGTTAGGTTTAAGTAGTTCTAAGTTCTAGGAGACTGATGACCATTGATGTTAAGTCCCATAGTGCTCAGAGCCAAGATGCAATTTCCACCCCCACACTACTACAGAAGTCAGACAGACGCTCCTAACGTTCTAAAGAGAAATGCCTGAAAAACGTTCAGCAATAAATATCTTCTGGAGTCGTCTGCTGTAAGGAAATGACCCAAATTCACAAAATTTCTTATGTAACTAGTGGGATACTTGGGTACTGAAGTAGTGCTAGTTAGTGTAAGAAAAACATGAAACTAACGAAAATTATTATTTATTTTGCAAAAATTCTGAGATTTCACAATGGCACTTTTAGTTATGAATTGAACAAGTTATATCCTGGTTCTTTTCGGAATGCGAAGTTACCTCCCAAGGATAGGATTCGCTAATGAAATTTCTATACAAAGTTTAAGATGGTTGTTGACTTGGCAGAATGGCTGAGAGGCGTGCCTACTCAACTTGAATAATTATCCTTTAGAATGTTGCTAGGTACAGTCAAGGCTGTCGCATGTGAAATGCAGTGAAGTGTACTGTTGTGGAGGAAATATGGGGCTCGCAATAGTTTTAGCGCACAATACCGTAAGCTGTGATGACTGCTGTCTGCACCGCTCGCTGCTGGCAAATAAGATAACTCTCATGCTGTCTGGATTGACCTTCGCCAATCAAACGCTCCCTACACCTTGATGAAGTCAAGGATTCCTATTCGCCCCTAGTCTAACTACTGGCGTGGTACACCGGTCAGATAACCAGTCCACCGCAATGCCACTGAAAACTTCGCTCACAGGCATTTAACTATAACTCTGACCGATCTCACAGCACAATAAGTGTGTCGGACAACACAGTGAACAACGCTTAAGCACAAGGACTCAATATAGAGAGTCGCACTTAGATTCGCTCTCGACAGAGGTGCTCTCCCAGTGAAGTACTGAGGAGAGACTTGTTCCTCGCTCCAAGAGCGGCAACATAACAGCGTCTCTCCACGCCAGACGTGAAGGGGTATATCTTTCGGTCTCTTCCATTAATCCTTCAGGTCAAGGCGTCAGAAATATCGTTTGCCAATCATCATTGCTCTTCTAAAACGGGAGAATGACGTTTCGTTTAAGGCAACCAATCCGGAAATCTGTAGTATCAGCGTTTGGCGTTTGTTGTCTCCCTGTGAAAATCTCTGACAGTGTGTGCTATGTGTAAAGAATGCGTAGGCTTGCCCCTCCCACACAATGTAGCGGTATTTGCTTTTAAGCCGAACACGGGGTCGTTCCTCCTTTCCCTCGGGCAAACGCTGTCTGCTCCATGGGCCGGCCGAAGTGGCCGTGCGGTTAAAGGCGCTGCAGTCTGGAACCGCAAGACCGCTACGGTCGCAGGTTCGAATCCTGCTTCGGGCATGGATGTTTGTGATGTCCTTAGGTTCGTTAGGTTTAACTAGTTCTAAGTTGTAGGGGACTAATGACCTCAGAAGTTGTGTCCCATAGTGCTCAGAGCCATTTGAACCATTTGAATCTGCTCCATGGGCGTCCACTGGCCGACGTAGATGGGTTGGGACTGGCCTCCTGGCGTGCGGTTGGCTCTCTCGAACTAAAAGCCCCTGTGACCGTCGTGTCTGGAATGTATGTGTGTACGCCAGCCTCGATTATTTCAACCACGGTGGGCACTTGCGATTTATTAGTTATTTGCATATGGTTTACATGAATTCATACAACATTGACTTTATCTTATCGAGTTTGGGATCGAATGAAGCGTCTTGACGTGCGGAACATGATTGTGAGGGCGGAGTATGTAAGCAACGAAGGTCAGGAGACCACGAGGTCTTACGGTTGCCTGCAGTCACGTTTCGACTGTCGGCACATCTTCAGGGCATACAGAAAATCGTGGTAGTGCGATCTCCATGCTGCCATTTGACAGATAGTGCCAAAGTTATAAGCCTGTGTGTGTGTGTGTGTGGTGTGTGTGTGTGTTGAGGAGGGGAGAGGGGGTGGAGGGACGGCCACTCCTTGATCCTCGGTCGGCCTGCATGACGGACGACCCATATCAATGACTTGCAAAGGGCCGCCGCAGCCGAGATTACCGAACAAGCCACTCGATTCGCGACGCGCGGTGGGTTCGAGGGAGAGGCCTTCCGCCCTCTTGCAGAGATTTTTGCTGCTTCCCTTCCCCCCGCGGCGCTTCTATTGCCCTCATCGAATTAAGGAGATCCCCGGTGATGAGGGATGGCCGGGCTTAGCGGAATGCGCAATGCGCACCCCGGGGCGCAGCGGAGCGCCGTCTGAGCCGCAGGGACAGGCAATTAGGGCGGCGCTGATCCTGTTAGCTGACCTCTGGCTACTTGCTCCGCAAACACCGCGTCGTTAGGTCGGCGCCCGCTCCTCACAAGAGAGGCGGAGACCTGCACGCCGACGGCACGGAGCGCTCGGCAACACGTGGTCCCCCACCAAAAGAGCAGCTCTGCGACGTATGAGACTAGAGCTCAACGTGTATGGCCGCTGAGGAAAATTGAAAAGTAGTCTTTGTAGTAGTGGACGTTCATATTACCTTAATTAAAGATGACCTTTTAGTAAAGTGAATGAAAACCCAAAGGAGGTAATTTTATACACGCTCTGGATGGCCCAAGGTATAATTCGTTACAGACAAGCATATTTCGTACAACGAACATTCTTTGGCATCTAAATTTTTTTACTGTTGATAACTGATTAACTTTATCATTAGTGAACCTTATCTTGTCTCCCGTGAGCAACCTTTACAGTACACCTAATCAGCAACATATCTGTACATATTACAAAAAATGCTGTACGTGTGTGTGTGTGTTTGTGTCCTCCTGAAACATATCCCTTACTGTCAGGCAAAAATCGCCGTGGGTGTGACAAGCACTTACTTATCATATTTCAGGAGATATATGCCGGCCGCGGCAGCCGAACTGTTCTAGGCGCTTCAGTCCAGAACCGCGCGACTGTTACGGTCGGGGGTTCGAATCCTGCCTCGGGCATGGATGTGTGTGATGTCCTTAGGTTGGTTATGTTTAAGTAGTTCTAAGGTCTAGGGGGCTGGTGACCTCAGATGTTGTCCTATAGTGCTTGAAGCCATTTGAACCATTTGATTAGTGTCCACTGATGCGCGTTGCTGTTACACGGCACCAAATGCCCATTTTTTTTCATCATAGAGTAATTGCTGACACACAATGTTAGGGTTCTTCGTTCCCCAGTACCTCGTGTCCTGTGAATTCACATGACCAGAAAGTTGAAACCATGCTTCATCACCGACCGCGCTACCGCGCCTTCTTCGCCAATTACCTGCACGCGATCATTACGTCACACGTGCTCAGCTGGATGCTGCCACACGCCGACGACACTCTCCACTCCCGCCTCCCCCCCCCCCCCCCTTCCCCCCGTGCTGACATCTGAGTGAGACTCTCCGCGCTACTTTCTATTTTGTAACCCACAGTGGAATAGGTGCATGGACACACGCCTACTTTCTTTTATGCACTATACCAGAGCACGCTGGTCATTCCCCCAACTTTACTGTCTAGTGCTTCACACCTCTTAGCTCACTTCAATATTATTGTTATTATTTTTTTCCGACACATTGTTAATAAAGACTTTTGGTCCCCTTGTTCGAGTGTAATGTCTCGTGTTGATTCCCCCTGAAGGATGAAGTTTCTGTTGTGTTTATGCTTGCACAATTAAAGATATTTTGTTTGCTTACCCTGTTCCCGGTACAAAAGAAAATTAGAGAAGACCGATTCAGGAATGGGAAGGGGTACGCATCGTGGCCAGGCCTCGGGTTTCGATCCCTGCCCGCCTTGTCTCCTTCAGCTCAGAATTGACCACTCTACTCTTTATTCCTTAAAAAAAAAAGAAAGGTGCCTAGCGCTGCTGCCTCTGGATCACGGGGTCCCAGGTTCGATTCCCGGCCAGGTTGGGGATTTTTATCTGCAAGGGAACTGGTTGTTTGTGTTGTCCTCATCATTTCATCATCATTAGTGAACGTGAAGAGACTGGACTGTGTAAAGATTGGGATTTTGTACGGGCGCTGATAGCCGCGCAGTTGAGCACGCCACAAACCAAACATCGTCTTTGGTGTGATAGTGACACCGCAACAAGGATTTCAGTTGCATCCATATGACTGGTAGTCATAACAACATTCAAGCTAGGTAGAATCATGTTGTTTTCGCGTTATCTTTTACATCCGGACTTCACGTGCAGAATACTGGGACTTTTTTCTCATTTTCAGGTGCTTCAGAACGTGTGTCGATCTGAATACGTGTTTGTGCGAGGTGTCATTACAGTCAAGTGACACAAACAGTTTCTCTCAGTTCGATTTGTATTCACAGCCGCGATGGCAAAACTGGATACTTAACCTGCCCGTAAATTATATTGAGTTTCTGATACATTCATACTTCGCGTGGTGATCTGAATCCGTCTTTGTGCTAACCGTGCCAAGACACACAAACAGCTTCCCTCAGTTCTATGAGCCGGCCGCAGTGGCCGAACGGTTCTAGGCGCTTCAGTCCGGAACCGCGCAACTGCTACTGTCGCAGGCTCGAATCCTGCCTCTGACAGGGATGTGTGTGATAGCCTTCGCCTAGTTAGGTTTCAGTACTTCTAAGTTGTAGGGGACTGATGACCTCAGACGTTAAGTTCCATAGTGCTCAGAGCCATTTGAACCTCACTTCTATGTTTGTTCACAGCCGTCATGTTAAAACAGTATATCTAAACTGCGTCTAAATCATATTGAGATTCTGACATATTTAGACTACTGAATCCATTATCTCACATCTTTTTCCTGGAATTGCGAATTCCATCGTATGTACTCGTACTTGCCTCCATGTCTGAATCGTTAAACTTTGTTTATGGGGAAACTTATTTCTTACAGTCACGTTACATTTGCTTGGAAGTTACACTGCCAATGCGTTCTTGACTAGTATTCGTTTTTGTGAGAAATTTTCAGCAATAAAAAAGTTGACGTTCATGGAAATGCCCGAGATATCCTGCGGCTGAGACAACGTAACTGCAAATCGTTGTATTCACCACACCGGATGTTCTCTGAATATTGTGCAATACAGGTAACTGACTTTAACGACCCAGCCTGCTCTGGGTCACTACGTGTCGGGTGAGAGAAATGGTGAGAGAGAGGGCAGATTCGCTCTGGGCGTGCAGTTAAGCTGTGATAGTATTGATAGGTGTTTATTCAAGTTGCCTAGTACAGCGCGCCGGCCGGCCTCAAGTCTGTACTATATGCGTGCAAATGCAGCCAGTTGCGGAATACACTGACACCCCGATGGCGTCCGTGACGTCCATTTTCCTGGTTTGGGGGCGGCAGCTGCTCCGGTGACGTGTGGGTCGCCGGAAGGCAAAGAACGAGTGCGACCCCTCAGTCCCTATGGAGTTTCACCGGCTAAGAACCCCTGTGCGTTCTCGTGATCCACGTCGTGATGTTACGCGTGATAGCCAACAAGAGGTTCCAATGGGCAATGAGTTCTAGTGGCTAGTGTGCTTCCCCCCCCCCCCCCGAGCTGGGTCATAGGTTGCTTGGGGTCTGTTGGCCTAAATCTATCAGAGGCGGGGGGGGGGGGGCTGGCTGCACATCAGCTTCCCGTATCGATGGGGTGTTTTCCAAATCCCACAGCTTCCACGCCGCAAGTACAGTGCACCTTATGCTGGAACTCAGTGAGCTAGACAAGCAGACAGCCGATCTTCATCACCAAGTGTTAGCCGTGGTTTCTTTGCAACTCAATATCTGTCATTCTACCCAGTTTAAGATGCAGAAAGAATAGCGGCATGACTGAATGCCTTGAGTACTGAGTCACAAGATGTTACTTCACTCTTGGTCACACTGTGTTGCGGCGTTAACTATTCAAGGCTCCTCAGCCATGACCAGTGTCACTAACTCCACTTGGCCGGAGTTCAAAAAATGGCTCTGAGCACTATGGGACTTAACTTCTGAGGTCACCAGTCCCCTAGAACTTAGAACTACTTAAACCTAACTAACCTAAGGACATCACACACATCCATGCCCAAGGCAGGATTCGAACCTGCGACCGTAGCGGTCACGCGGTTCCAGACTGTAGCGCCTAGAACCGCTCGATCACTCCGTCCGGCCTTGGCCAGAGTGTTTTTATGTAATACCCAATGGCTTACGTAATTAGCACATCAGTCAAGCTGGCCTCTAATGCCTAGTATGTGGTTTGCATTTCACACAGTTTTTCAGTATTCAGTTCTGTTACTTCCATTTTTGTTACACTTTGTGTAAGCACTGTGTTATGTGGCAGTTTATTCGCAACTTGTAATGCAACGTATTTCATATTGTAATATGCATACCCAAATAGTCAACATAGTCGATTCTTTAAGGCTGTATGACAAATGTAGACAGTACTCAAAAAATAGCTCTGAGCACTATGGGACTTAACATCTATGGTCATCAGTCCCCAAGCACTTATAACTACTTAAACCTAACTAACCTAAGGACATCACACAACTCCCAGTCATCACGAGGCAGAGAAAATCCCTGACCCCGCCGGGAATCGAACCCGGGAACCCGGGCGCGGGAAGCGAGACAGTACTCACTGCTGCCAGTTATTACACAGGTAATTATTTCTTTATTATAGTGAGGGGGACCTGTTATTTTTGGGAGGTCTTTCTAGCTGGCTCTGAACATACACGTTGACTTGAATGCACCAGATTCATAAAGTTATTTGGAGCTGAAAGCAGCCCTCCCAAGCAAGTAGATGATAAAGAATTTGCTATGCTCCAATTCCACACATTAGGCAACTGGGGTGGCCTGTCCACTATAAAACTGCTTTGTGTGAGATGCTAGGAGGAATGCTTTTAGGTTCGATAAAATCTAAAAGCCAGCTGTAGCCCTCAGAACAGCAAGGTAGAGCACAGTACCAGTATTTCTTGGTGGCTACACCACAGAAGAATGTTCATGCAAAATCCTAATAACAGATTCTCTAACAATGCCTGTTATTGGCTCACAATAATTATTTCTCTAGAAGACATGGTTTCCTGTGCATGTGTAGATGTTAGCCATTTGGTTATCTGGGACTAGAAACCTATCATGGACTGGGAGGGATTTTTCTGCCTACCTCTCCAAGGCAGACCATAATTGGTTAACTATAACAAAATCCACAAGAGTCGGAGTTAGTTAAGTTGGCTCCCAACATTCCTATGCAGAGAGATCCAGTTAAGTTTAGCAGAGTTAAGGTGGAAGACACTTACCGCTGGGACATGAAAGAAAGTACACTTGCTACCAAGAGATTGACGAGTACACGCTTGCTGCCGAGGTGTCACATCTCCATGTTAGGACTGAGTGCACAGGGCGAAATGGGATCAGAATCTCCAGCCGCTACTACCACCATCTGCACTCACAACATTTAAGAGTGGTAAGAACCAGTTGGCGATGCAACCAATGAATGAAGCGGAGCATGAGGCTATTTAACTTATATCAGGGTTTAATGGCACAGTTTTAATGTTTGCAACCAGCTAGCTGCTTTCATCGTGCACTTCGGCAATTCCATTGGTGTTCATACTTACTTTCCTTCAAGCCCTAACCGTTTTTGCAGTCATTGGGCATATCCTGATATAGCTTCTGTTATACTTTCATGCAGGCTAAATTCCACTACCACAATCCTTTTGTCCACCAGTTAAATATTGACACACTTAATTCAGTGGATAATTCATTTATTTTTTGTTTTATGGTTTATTTTTGAGCCATCAGTCTTCTGACTGGTTTCATTCAGCTCGCCATGATTTCCTATCCTGTGACAACCTCGTCATGTCAGAGCAGCACTTGCAACCTACATCCTCGATTATTTACCGAATGTATTCCTATCTCTGTCTTCCTCTACAGTTTTCGCCCTCTACAGCTCCCTGAAGTATCATGGACCTCATTCCCTGATGTCTTAACAGATGTACTATCATCCCGTCCCTTCTTCTTGTCAGTGTTTTCGATATATTCCTTTCCTCTCCGATCCTGCGCAGAACCTCCTCATTCCTTACCCTATCAGCCCACCTAATTTTATATTTATTTATTTTACACGTCTAGTTCCGTAGGACCAAATTGAGGAGGAAATCTCCTAGGTCATGGAACTGGCCAGTACATGAAACTACAACATAGAGGTTACAACAGATAAAATAAAACCTTTATCAACTAAAAAAAACAAGCCATAAATTTAAGTAAATTCAATCAACAATATAACTTAGGAATCAGCTTAATTTTTTAAGGAACTCCTCGACAGAATAGAAGGAGTCACCTATGAGAAGACCCTTCAATCTAGATTTCAAAGCGCGTGGATTACTGCTAAGTTTTTTTAATTCTTGTAGTAGCTTATTGAAAATGAATGCAGCAGTATACTGCACACCTTTCTGTACAGGAGCCAAGGAAGTGCGATCCAAATGCAGATTGGATTTCTGCCTAGTATTAACTGAGTGAAAGCTGCTAATTATTGAGAATAAGCTGATATTGTTAACAAGAAATGAGAGTAAAGAATATATATATTGAGAGGCCGATGTCAGAACAGCCAGACTTGTGAACAGGGATGGACGAGAGGTTCGCGAACTTAAACCACTTATTGCCCGAACTGCCCGTTTATGAGCCAAAAATATCCTTTGAGAATGGGAATGGTTACCCCAAAATATGGTACCATACGACGTACATAAATGCAAATAAGCAAAGTAGACTACTTTTCGTGTCGAACGATCATTTACTTCAGATACCGTCCGAATAGTAAAAATGGCAGATTAAGTCTTTGAACAAGCTCCTGAATATCGGCTTTCCATGACAGTTTACCATTAATTTGAACATCTAGAAATTTGAACTGTTCCGTTTCACTAATAAAATGTCCATTCTGTGAAATTAAATGTCCGGTTTTCTTGAATTCTGTGTTAGAAACTGTAAAAACTGAGTCTTACTGTGATCTAGCGTTAGTTTCTTTATTTTTCTTCAACCCAAGAACTTACTTCATGAACTGCACTATTTGAAAAAGAGTCAATGTTGCAAACAACATCCTTTACTACCAACATTCGTCTGTAGCACCACATCTCAAATGCTTTTCCTCTGTTCCAGCGGTACTAGCCCATGTTTCACTACCATATAATTCAGTGCTCCAAACGTACATTCTCACAATTTCTTCCTAGTGGATTTCTCTTGACCAGGAATGCCCTTCTTGCCAGTGCCAGTCTGCTTTTCATATCCTCCTTCCTCAGTCCGTCATTGCTCATTTTGAAACTTCCTGGCAGATTAAAACCGTGTGCCCGACCGAGACTCGAACTCGGGACCTTTGCCTTTCGCGGGCAAGTGCTCTACCATCTGAGCTACCGAAACATGACTCACGCTCGGTACTCACAGCTTTACTTCTGCCAGTATCTCGTCTCCTACCTTCCAAACTTTACAGAAGCTCTCCTGCGAACCTTGCAGAACTAGCACTCCTGAAAGAAAGGATACTGCGGAGACATGGCTTAGCCACAGCCAGGGGGAGGTTTCCAGAATTAGAGTTTCACTCTGCAGCGGAGTGTGCGCTGATATGAAACTTCGGTAGCTCAGATGGTAGAGCACTTGCACGCGAAAGGCAAAGGTCCCGAGTTCGAGTCTCGGTCGGGCACACAGTTTCAATCTGCCAGGAAGTTTCATATCAGCGCACACTCCGCTGCAGAGTGAAAATCTCATTCTGGAAACCTCCCCCAGGCTGTGGCTAAGCCATGTCTCCGCAGTATCCTTTCTTTCAGGAGTGCTAGTTCTGCAAGGTTCGCAGGGGAGCTTCTGTATAGTTTGGAAGGTAGGGGACGAGATACTGGCAGAAGTAAAGCTGTGAGTACCGGGCGTGAGTCGTGCTTAGGTAGCTCAGATGGTAGAGCACTTGCCCGCGAAAGGCAGAGGTCCCGAGTTCGAGTCTCGGTCGGGCACACAGTTTTAATCTGCCAGGAAGTTTCATATCAGCGCACACTCCGGTGCAGAGTGAAAATCTCATTCTGGAAACCTCCCCCTGGCTGTGGCTAAGCCATGTCTCCGCAGTATCCTTTCTTTCAGGAGTGCTAGTTCTGCAAGGTTCGCAGGAGAGCTTCTGTATAGTTTGGAAGGTAGGAGACGAGATACTGGCAGAAGTAAAGCTGTGAGTACCGAGCGTGCGTCGTACTTCGGTAGCTCAGATGGTAGAGCACTTGCCCGCGAAAGGCAAAGGTCCCGAGTTCGAGTCTCGGTCGGGCACACAGTTTTAACCTGCCAGGAAGTTTCATATCAGCGCAGAGTGAAAATCTCATTATGGATTGCTTACTTTGCTGCCTAGGTAGTAGAATTCCTTAACTTCAGCTAGTTCGTGGCCATCAATCCCGATGTTAAGTTTTTCGCTGTCCTCATTTCTGCTACTTTTCATTATTTTCGTCTTTTCTGATTTACTCTCAATCCATATTTTGTACATATTAGACTGTTCATTCCGTTCAGCAGATCATGCAATTCTTCTTCACTTTCACTCAGGATAGCAATGTCATCAGCGAATCGTATCATTGATATCTTTTCACCTTGAATTTTAATTCCACTCCTGAACCGTTCTTTTATCTTCATCATTGCTTCTTCGACGTATAGATTCGTTCTTGGTCGTCCGCTCTTACTATTCCCTCTTGTCTCTTGTACACAGTCTGTCAACCGTCTCTCCCTACAGCTTACCTCTATTTTTCTCACAATTCCAGACATCTTGCACCATTTTACACTATCGAAAGCTTTTTCCAAGTCGACAAATCCTACGAATGTGTCTTCATTTTTCGTTAGTCTTGCTTCGATTATCAACTGCAGCGTCTTAAAGCCAAAATGATCGTCATCTAAGACATCCTCAATTTTCTTTTCCATTCTTCTGTATATTATTCTCGTCAGCAACTAGGATGCATGAGTTGATAGGCTGATTGTGCAATAATTCTCGCTCTTTTCAGCTCTTGTAATCTTCGGAATGGTGTGGATGATATTTTTCCGAAAGTGAGATGGTATATCACCACTCATACAGTCTATTCCTTTCTTCTTATTTGTTCTTAGGTCCTCCAAAGCTCTCTTAAATTCTGATTCTAATACTGGATCCCCCATCTCTTCTAAATCGACTCCAGGTTCTTGTTGCATCACATCAGACAAATCTTCCCCGTGATAGAGGCCTTTAATTTATGCTTTGTATCCATCCGTTCTCTCCTCTGCATTTAAGAATGTAATTCCAGTTGCACTCTTGATGTTATCACCCTTGCTTCCAATTTCACCGAAGGTTGTTTTGACTTTCCTGTATGCTGAGTCAGTTCTTCTGGCAATCATTTCTTTTTCGATTTCTTCACATTTTTCATTGCAGCCATGTCGTGTTAGCTTCCCTGCACTTCCTATTCATTTCATTCCTCATCGACTTGTATTTCTGCATTCCTGAATTTCCCTGAACATTTTTGTACTTTCTTCTTTCATCGATCACCCGAAGTATTCCTCCTTTACCCATGGTTTCTTCTCAATTACCTTCTTTATACGTATGTTTTGCTTCCCAGCTTCTGTAACTGTCATTTTTAGAGATGTCCATTCCTCTTCAACTGTACTGCTTTCCGAGCTATTCGTTATTGCTGTATCTATTCCCTTAGAGAAGTTCAATCGTATAGCGTCATTCATTAGTACTTTCATGTTCCGTGTTCCACTTCTTTGCTTATTTATTCTTCCTGACTAACCTCTTAAACTTCAGCCTACTCTTCATCACTACTGCATTGTGAGCTGAGTCTACATTTGCTCCTGAGTACGCATTAAAATCCACTATCTGGTTTCGGAATCTCTGCCGGACCACGATTTAATCTAACTGAAATCTTCCAGTATCACCCGGACTTTTCCAAGAATATCTCCTCCTCTTCTGATTCTTGAACAGAATATTCTCCGTTACTAACTGAAATTTATTACGGAACTCAGTTAATCTTTCTCCTCTCTCATTCCTTGTCTCAAGACCAAATTCTTCTACAACCTTTTATTTTACTCCTGCCCCTACAATTGCTTTCCAGTCCCGCATGACTAATAAATTTTCATCTCCCTTTACGTAGTATTATCCATTCAGTATCCTAATATACTTTTATTGTAGCAAACGAAATTGTTATAGTTATTGCTAGTTTCTTTTATAGGAAGGTGAGACCCTTCATTAATATATACATATGTGTTGTGTGAGACGTGGTCGGCTCGCGTTAGTGCCCTTTTTCCTTTTGGGCATTTTGTCACCGTCGAGTGGCATCTTATTCCTCCCTCAGTTACTATCTGAACGAGTTGCTCTCTTGCCTCTGTCAGTGGCAGCGGCAGCGTTTTTGATACTAGTACCGCTATAACTTCTTTGGTGCGGCAGTTATATTTCCGTATCATGGTGTGTGGGGCATGCGCCCGTCCTGTCCACCTCACCCCCACCCTCACCTACCTTGGCCTCACCATTGAGCGTCACCTCACCTGGATCCCTCATCTCCACTCCATCCAATCCAAAGCCCACAACCGTCTCCGACTCCTCAAAGTCCTCTCTGGCCGGACATGGGGGTTGCACCCCTCTACCATCCTCCACACCTACAAACCCTTAATCCGTCCCATCCTCTGTTATGCCAGTCCTGCCTAGATATCTGCCCCCCCCCAAATTCTATAAGTCCCTCCAGATCCTTGAGCGTCATGCACTCCGCCTCGCCTTCCGTATACGCCTCCTGCCCCCCACAAGGATCCTCTATGATCTCATTCCTTTCCCCCATCTGCTCCTATTCCTCGAACATATCCGCATCCTCTACACCTCCCGCCGCCTTGATCCCCCTCACCCCCTGGTTGCTCCTCTCCTCTCCCATCCCCGCCCCCCTGCCACGTCTTCACTGTTGTGTCCCCCCTACCCTCCATCTCTACACCCTTCATCTCCTTTCCCAAGGTGGCTTCCATCAACTCCCCCTCCCAGATGATGCCCTCTCTCCCCCCCATTTATCCTTCCTATCAACTCTGATCCTCACTCCCCCTCCTTTCCTCTGTCCTTTTCCTGGGTTCCCTCTCCCCTTCCATCCTCTTTTTTCCCCACCTCCCCTCTCTCTGCCGCCTTCTCTCCCCCGAGTCCTTTTGCATTTCCCTCCTCTCCCTCTTCTCAATCCCTCTCGCGTCTGCCCTGCCCCTCTCCCCCTTTATGAGTCCTCTCCCTCCTTGGTTCCCCCCCCCCTTTTCGTTTTTTCCTTCCTCCCTCCTTGTTCTTCCCCCTCCTCCAGCGTGGCTCGGGAGTGTCATCTTTGTGCCGCCATTTTCGTGCAGTGTTTTACAGTGAGTGTTTTACAGTGAGTGTTCCATGTTGTGTTTTTTTTTGGGAAGTGTTGCGAACGGCCATCATACTGTCGCTTCGTGTGCTTTTTATCTCTTGCGAACAGAAACCAGACTGTCGCCATGTTTTTTAATTGTGTGTGTACTACATTACTTGTCTGATTCCTGTGTCTTTTATTGTCATTGCCAACCCCTTTTGCTTTCTGTTTTAACTTTCCGCATTTTTACGCCATTTTACACTTTAAGTCACCGTTTTATCGCCTGTTTTTCGTATTTCTTTTCTTCTTCCGTTTTTTTAAAAAAAAAGTCTGTAGGCTGTAGAGCAGCGTACTAAGCTGCTGTCAGCCCGCCCCCTTCGGGGGGAATTGAAAATCAATAAAGAAAAAAAAATGTGTGAGGCAGTTAGTCGGTTGCGGCGGAGCAGCGAGGAAGTCTCTGCGGCGTGTGATCCGGCCGGGGCCGCTGACGGCGTGCACGCGAGGTCGGAGTTGTGTGCTGGAACTGAGTAATCAGTGAACCTGTCATGAAAGCCCAACCATTGTGTCATCTCTTCGTTGATTGCTGGTTGTTGCATCCTGGGCTGTCCCCGCAAGCAGCAACGTGATGGTGTGTTGGAGTCTGCAAAATTTTGCACCTGTCTCCCTGTATGGTGTTTAACTTTTGAAATGATTATAATTTATTAGTGAGGTGCACCAGCGATATCTTCTGCCTTGTGGCCGTTAACGTTCCAGATACCTACCCTGGTCGTTTGCGTAGTTTTGTGGCAGTGTGTTTTCCTCGCCTTGTTGATGCTGTCCAGCACGGCGTGAAGTTCGACAGCTTGGTGTTGTTCTCCTTTTCTGAATGTTTATTGTGCCTTGATTGTGTTTATATGCTAATTATTAAGACATAATCCTGCTGCAATCCTCGTCTTTGGTGGTACTTTTGGTTCTCGTGCTGTTGGTCGGGTGGAAGGGAATTGATTAGGCGGCTGGTTGGTTCGTCAGCCGTCTGTAGGTCGTGCTGCAACCCGATTGATTAGTGTTACGCTTGGCTGTCTGTCTCAACTAAACAGTGGTTAGAGTTTCCTCCCCAGGCCGACCCTTGGAACATTCCTGAGCACCACTTTTTGTTGTTTGTGATTGTCATTTTATTTGGTCGCAGGTACTGTGCCAGGCCTTCATATTGCTTAATGTATAATGGCTCCAGGAAACAACATGACAATAAATTGCACTGATGAATATTTCCCCCTCCATTAGCTGACATCCATCAGCTTTTGAGATTACTTATTATTATTACTGCACATCAGCATCCAATTGAAGAATGTCAATGACGTTTGTGATAGTTCTGTTCTAAAGAGAAGTTGGCAGCGTTAGACATTAGGTATTAGACAATTTGGCATTAGCCATTAGCGATGAAGCATTAGCCATTAGCTTTTAGACATTAACCATTAGGTATTATCCATTAGCTGGTAGGCATTAGCCATTAGCTTTTAGACATTAGCCATTAATCACTAACCATTAGGCATTCTGCATTAGCCATTGGGTGTTATGTGTTAGCCATTTGATGTTACGCATAGAGTGTTAGTTGTTAGCCATTAACCACTAACTGCTAAGAGTTACAAGTTAGGGTTAGCTGTTAGCCATTAGCCATTAGATGCTATGCATTAGTTGTTAAGTAATAGCCATGAGGCATTAGCCATTTGCCATTAGTGTTTAGGTGTTAACTGTTATGTGTATTTGATGCCTCATTGTGCTTACAAAGTGTTGAAAATCTCACTTATCAAAATGGTTCAAATGGCTCTGAGCACTATGGGACTTAACATCTATGGTCATCAGTCCCCTAGAACTTAGAACTACTTAAACCTAGCTAACCTAAGGACATCACACACATCCATGCCCGAGGCAGGATTCGAACCTGCGACCGTAGCAGTCGCGCGGCTCCGGACTGAAGAGACTAGAACCGCTAGACCACCGCGGCCGGCTCTCACTTATCATACAACTTTATTTTTGCTCATATGTTCAATTAGGTCCTGCTTGTTAAGGTAAGCATGCAAGTTATGCATATTTTAATAAGTAATACACACAAGTTAGGTACAGAAATATTTAACTTGAACGTTCGTTGTCTTACAAAGTGTGAGACATCTCATATAAATGATAAACAACTTAATTTTTTTTCAGATATGGACTCTGACATTTTTTTATGAAATGTCATATCTTTCACTGTTACCGTCTTCGGACGTCTCTCGTGAGTGTGTTTATAAAAAATTCATGTTGTTTTGCAGTAGCATATAGTAATAAAACATCTTATTCCTTCCCAAAATTGAACACCATATTCCTTTCTTCCCTAAAAAATCCTGATGTGTGTGTTTGTTGGGCTACTTTTACCAGACGTTGATGTAGTTGATTAAAATATTGCTTTTTTTTCCTTGTGATGCTTTACCTTCATTCACCCCTTCTAAACTGGTGATAAACAAAAGTCAGGTGATGACAACAAACACACATTGTCAGACTGCACACGTTTTATATATTTAGATACTGCTGCAGTGTAAACATTTCATACGCTGATGAAATTTTAGAATAGTGTGAGATTTTTCACATGCATCATAGATGAGGTGAAGCAATTAATTTTAGCCATACAAGGATTTTTGTACTTATCCCCAAACTGGACCCCAAACAATCATAATAATAATTATCCATTTATTGTTCTACTGACACATTATCTTCACTCTACCCTCTCCCTGGCATACTTTTTAGAGTTAATAATCGTGATTTATAGAGAATAACATTGCGGCAGTCGGTGTAAACATACCCCTTTTGCATTGTCGACGCACTTTGAGGACAATTTTGAATATTGTGACACCATAGATGTCTGAAAAATAATTAATTTAAGGCTCTGTTGTGTCTTACATCCATTGAGGTCCATAGACTGAAATTTGAACTTTTTGCCAGTACAGACGGGTGGGGGTCAGTGAGAACAATTTGTGGTATAGAGCTCGAACGTTTGTCACTTTTTAAGTTGAAGTTGTGGTAAGTTCCTATGGGACCAAACTGCTGAGGTCATCGGTCCCTAGCCTACACACTACTTAATCTAATTTAAACTAACTTGCACTAAGGACAACGCACACACATGCCCGAGGGAGGACTCGAACCTCCGACGGAGGGAGCCGCTCGGACCATGACAAGGCGCCTCAGACCGCGCGGCTCACTTCTTAACGGTGGAGCCATCTGTTGAAAGTAAGTAAGTAGGATATTAAACAGCAATTGATTTTATTTCACATTTTCGGGGTGTACGGAGTAGTATTTAAGGTAAAACTCATGTTTGACAATTATAAATTCCTAATTAGGTATTTATATTTTGTGGGCAGATGCTGCTTTTTATATTTATACACTTGTTCCAGTACTGCATAGCGAATGATCCACAGCTTCGAATGAAATTTGCTGATGTGACTGATCAGTCATTTATAAATGACTTTCTGGAAGTCACTTATGACAACGTAGATGACAACACTCAGCATTTTAAGTAATGCTTTGACGTATTTTTTTATAACCATATTGAATACTTTTGAGAATAGCCCTGATCTAGTCACGCTGTAGTAGTAATACTAGGCCCTGATTTTCTGATAAATAATTGAGATCGTTCGGATAATTTTGACCATATCCCAGTGGGATTACACTGTAGTTAGCCTTTTATTGCTAGGCTCTGACTGGAGGAGAGCAGAGGTTAGTGGAACACTCTGCAATGTATGTGCGCCATTTTACTTACATAATGCACTTGTTTGACCTTGCATTCATTTTATTATTATGGCAGAGGTAGAAATCTCTACACAAATAACATAGTTTGACACAACTTTCAGCGAGACGTAAATGTCTTTCAGAATTAATGAATGTCTCTGACTTTAATTTGAGGGTTACGTAAGTTTTTACTGCGTATTTGGCTGTATATCTCACTCGTTGGAGGAAGGAAAGTTTATGTCGGAAGTGATGTAATTTGACACCATTATCACACACTACACTCTGGTTGGAAAGAAGAGTGAGCTGTAGAGTACATAGCACACAGTTGGTTTGTATGATGATAAAGAGAACTGACTTGTGAGACTGGTTGGAGAAAAGAGGAATGGACGGTTTTTTTAAATTTTCTTCTAACGCAATTGGGCTATGTCCACCGTCTTGGATCTATAATACTGCGCTCTGATTGGTTGGAGATAAGTAGATGCTTGGCTTCCCACTTACGTGGATGATGAGGTCGCTGATAAAGGCTATGACATCACTGATGACATAACTGATAAAAATGATGGCATGACATCACTAAGGAAAACAAAGTGGGCCAAGATGCTCACGCCGTTAATACTGTTATTAAGATTTTGCTTTCGTGGAGATTTACATCCCTAAGCGTTTAATTAAAGAATGCATTGTACGTTGTAGGTTGCATTGTGCTTTATTAAAAGCGTACTACTAGCTAATTTTGGCTGTGACTTATGAGCAAGCTCATTTGCTATGTCGCTTGTTACAAATAGTGCGCATCACATGTACACTGAAGAGCCAAAGAAGCTGGTACACCTGCCTAACATCGTATAGGGCCCCCGTGAGCACGCAGAAGTGCCGAAACACGACGTGGTATGGACACGAATAATGTCTGAAGCAAGTGCTGGAGGGAAATGACACCTTGAATCTACTAGGGCTGCCCATAAATCCGTAAGAATATGAGGAGATAGATAACTCTTCTGAACAGCACGTTGCAAGGCGTCCTAGATATGCCCCATAGTCTTCGTATCTGGGGAGTCTGGTGACCAGCGGAAGTGTTTAAACTCAGAAGAGTATTCCTGGATCCACTCTGTAGCATTTCTCGAAGTGTGGGGTGTTTGTCCCGCTGGAATTTCCCAAGTCCGTCAGAATGCACAATGGACATGAATGGATGCAGGTGATCAGACAGGATGCTTACGTACGTGTCACCTGTCAGAGTCTTATCTAGACATATCAGGGGTCCCATATCACTGCAACTGCACACGCCCCACACTATTAGAGAGCCTCTACCAGTTTGAACAGTCCCCCGCTGACATGTCTCCGTACCCATATACATCCATTCGCTCAATACAATTTGATTGGATTGGATTCTTTGGGGGGAAGAGACCAGACAGCGAGGTCATCGGTCTCATCGGATTACGGAAGGACGGGGAAGGATGTCGGCCGTGCCCTTTTAAAGGAACCATCCCGGCGTTTGACTGGAGTGATTTAGAGAAATCACGGAAAACCTAAATCGGGATGGCCGAACGCGGGATTGAACCGTCCTCCTCCCGAATGCGAGTCCAGTGTGCTAACCACTGCGCCACCTCGCTCGGTAATGCAATTTGAAACGAAACTCGTCCGCACATGCGTGCTAAAGCCCATATCGATGTCGTTTCGTTGAATGGTTCGCACACTGACGCTTGTTGGTGACCCAGCATTGAAATCTGCTGCAATTTTCGGAAGGATTGCCCTTCAGTCGTCGTTGGTCTTGTTCTTGCAGGATCATTTTCCGGCCGCAGCGGCGTCGCAGATTTGATGTTTTACCGGGTTCCTGATATTCACGGTACAATCGTGAAACGGTAGTACGGGAGAACCACCACTTTACCACTACCTCGGAGATGCTGTGTCCCATCGCTCGTGCGCCGACTATAACATCACATTGAAACTCACTTAAATCTTGATAACCTGCCATTGAAGCAGCAGTAACGTATCTAACAACTCTGCCACACGCTTGTCTCATATAGGCGTTGGCGACCGCACCGCCGTATTCTGCCTGTCTGCATATCTCTATATTTCAATACGCATGTCTATACCAGTTTCTTTGGCGTTTCAGTGTATAAAAACCTCTTCCCTCTGGACCTGAAAAAGAAACTTGCTCCAAAATATTTGCAGTTATTGATTACTGTGATGTTATCCTGCAAGATCTCTCTCCATAAAGCTCACAGCACCTAGAACTGGTTATGAATGCCTGTGTCTGTTATATCTGAAATGTTCAACTCTTTGATCAAATTTCACCATCACATGCACCGCTGTCCTGATTGCGTGCAGATAAGTGCAGAGATATTCGTACCCTCTCTCTTCTCTAGCATCTTATCAACGTACACTGTCGCTCACACCCGTCCTATGCCGTAACGCTCTTGTCTGGACAACACGGCAGCAACACCATCACAGCAATATCCTTCATATCCCACTCTATCGATCAGCCACTTTGTCGAAGTCGTTCTCAGTAACAGGAATCTGACTCTGGAATAACCTCCAGAATTACTTTAGAGATCTAAATGACATCTCAAGCTTCAGAAAACAGTTAATGACGTATCTACTGAAGCAACAATAATTATTACCATTGTCCATGTATGCACTGCTTACCCTTTTACATCCTCCTTTCCAATCAGATCTTCCTCGTTTACCAGTATTCTTGGATGGTGCAGTCTCCTTTTCTTTCCCCAGAACTCGCTGTATCTTAAAACTTCTGGATTGTACACCTATAAATTCTTTTTATATGTCACCATAATTATTGTTATTATTGTCATTATCATTATCACCATCATTATTATTACAGTTATCATTATCACTGGCGGCAGCAGCAGTAGTACAAGTACTGACAGTACTGACTATTAATTCATATTCGTATTATTTACTCACATTGTCACTTTAGATACTATAATAATTTTAATAGTATTTGTCATATTAAAATCGTTATTTCTTAGGTAAGTATGATGTAAAAAGGTACCGTATGTGTGAAACAGATCAGGTTAATTAACGTGATTTTTACACCTTTGTTGAAGGTGGATTGCAGGGCATAAATGCTCAATATTTTATGGCTGTAAGCTGATGTACAGTGCTGCATTATTTGTCACAACGGAATTCATTTGATTGTATTTCCTGATCAATGCCCGAATGCTCACATTCTTATTACTAACAATGGGCATATGTCAGTGATCACCAATTTTATTATGGGGCCGTATGTCTGGGTAGTAAATAATGTAACTTTGTGAATTGCATTCCGTGAAATCACATATTGTTGTGAACACTCTTTGTGCCCTGAAATACATTCCAAGACAGTGAAATAACCGACTGATAATGCCATCTGACTTCTTATGCACTTGACACATTCCACATCGTAACCGTCACCGTGATATTCATCAATGGAACACGTAACTAACTAATAGGACGACAAATGTGAGTTGTCAGATGAGTTGTTAAGCACGGTCCTAAGATGCTATAAGTCTGAACCTCATGACCTACAACGAAGTGAACCTTGCCATGAGATCATCCAAATTTAAGAAAAAACCTACTGTCATACAATGGAAATGTCCTAGTCAACTAAAACTATTAGTGGTGGCCCAACTAAGCATGAACGTAGGGTTACCACAATGAAATTTGGTTTCGCAGGACAGAGCGGATCAGGTTGTGCAAAGGGCCCAGGGTCAATTACTGTTAGTTATACAAGAACACACACAGCTTTATTCCTAAAATCCACGCACACTTTTCTCTTTAAAACAACAAAGATCAATTCACGGCTGAGGACCTAAGTAACGTCTCCAGGATTTAGAGTAATAGATGAAGGTCTTACTTAAGTAAAATTACAATATCTTCTCGGCTAAAGGCCAAAATAATATTTCAGATCAGCTAAGGAAATTCCCTAAAAGCCAAACATTTACAAATTCCGGCTAAAGCCCTTATTAAGGAAAATTCAAGTTAATTCTTCGGCTGAAATCCAGATCCCAGATCACTATCTTCTCTGGTTTCAGTCCTTGAGGAAGAATCATAACTCCTTCGCAGACATTCGACATCTCATTGAAAGTATCCCCCATTATAGCTAGAGCTGTCACAAAGGCGTAGTGTAGACACACTCCATGTTGATGAGAGGTGACTTAGTGACGTTGAAAGTGACGGCAGTCCAGAGTAAAAACCACTTTAGTCTGTTATCGAAAGTATTTGTTTTATTCAGTGACAAGTTTCAGTCATAATGATCATCTACATATAGATCTAAAAAAAGAACGTCATATTTGTCAATAAGAGATTTATGATAGTTACCAACATTAACAAAAGAGGCGAATAAAATATATACCCATGACTTACATTGTCACATGGTATAAAAATATGATGAATTTTGGTAAACAGTCGTGGCGAACAAGGTTCGGTCATTACCACACAGTTTATAGCTGCAGTACAAACAAGAGAGGGAGCAAATAAAAACAAGGAAGAGTGGTAATCCAGGTCGTCAAAATCTTGACAACAGTGCTTGTACTAGCTATAAACTCAACAAAACATTCAATGTAAAACTGAAAGCAGCGTTCACGAAAAACTGGGAGTTAAGAAGAGCTGTAAAGTGGCTAACCCGCCATTAAAGATATAACCATTCCTAAGTATGCAATTTTGCTATCATTAATATCACTAAGTCTTACACCAATGTCCCCATTAGTAAAACTATCGAGATTATAGAATGTAATCTGATGTCTCACAAGAAAACCAGCACAGCAGAAATCATAGAGCTCGTTGAAATGCTTCAACTCGTGCTGTCCTGTAATTACATATTACTAGAAACAAGGCCTCGCAATGGGAAACGGCGTAACTGTTACACTGGTAGATATTTTTTATCAGTGTCTTAGAAACAAAACTTTTTAATACATTCGTAGTCGGTATATGTCTAGTACTTTACGATAAACGTTGGGTACACGACATCTCTGTGATGCAAAAAGGTAGTAGTGAGACATCGATGTTTTGACGCAATAATTTTGTTCTGCCCATCTCAAAATTAATTTTAGCACCGAAATAGAGAAAAATAGCTCTATGAACTATTTCGAGTTAACGATCACTAAAACTGACAGTAGACATACTTTCATCATTTATATATAACCTACGTATACACACGACGTTATTCATCCCAAATCTTGTCACCCAATGCGGTACAAAAGATACTTTTTTATTTCTATGATTTATGAACTTATTCACTTACCATTAGACAGACAAGAGATGCGTACAGAAACAGCCGTGACAAAGGAATACATTGAGAGTTTTGTGATGTGACAGTATACTAAAGTAAAGAAAAAATAAGAACACAAACACTCAGAAGAACAGCAAGCAAGGAAAAGTAGGAGAAATTTTATGCAGATGACATGTTATATAAAAATTTATCAGTAGTTAGAGAAATAACTGAAGAACACAACCATCAGACGCGATTTTCAAATAAATAATACTGTGAGACTACGGTTTGGACACTAGGTAGACCACAAACGTAAGAAATTTTCTAATTCAGGTATCTATAAAATACTTTGTGATGATTCTGAGAAATTTTATAACGAAGAGATAGGCATGAATTTTAATATCACGTTTAGGGAACACCCACAGAACAAAAGCGCATTTGGACGACACACGACTGAACACGAGCGTACTGGAAACATATCTCGTAACATGCAAATCGTACATACTGCACCAAGGGCCGCCTATTGAACCTTTCCGAAGAAATAAATGTCTACGGGAATAAGAAATGTACCTCTCAAAAACTTCTGAATGAACAAAATGAACGTTCTCTACACGTCTATTTTTCACTTTATGACAGGGTGTTGCAGCTCTTGCATGTCGTGATGCTGTGCTCGTTTCATTTGTTTTCTGCCCTGGCCATGCGCTGCCAACGTTTTCTTGGCTCTGTTCTTGCGAGCCAACTTGTGCCGGAGGCTTTTTTCGTGCTTTGAGGTGCTGCTTTCAGTTAACTTCATTGCATGCTGCTATGTCGCAGACACCTATTTGAGAGGTAGCATTTATATTTTACCTAACATTTTACGGTGTACCCGTCTTTAAGCTCTAGTTCTTTTTTAGGTGCATTTTAACTTATGCTATTTTGATTCATACAGGATATTAAAACATTGTAAACAGTGCTTACGGTCAGCGACATCTAGCTGCCAAGGTTCCTCAGCTGTTTGTGCTGCAGCTGTAAGCAGTGTGTTAAGGACGGTCCTACATTACGGGTCATCAGTGTTAACCATAATATTATCATGTTTTTATACCACGTAACGATGCTAGCCATGCAAATAAACGGGGTGACTGTAAAACCAGTACCTATTTGTAACAATGAATATTTCAATATCATAGTTTTATTTTAACTGGATACATTATTAGGGCGTACAATTTGGTTATTAAGTTACATTTCAGCATATGCATCCGCTTTTTCCACACAACTTTTGAATCTTTAAGGATCAGAACCCACGGCATTTCTTAACATTCCATCTGGGACACTTTCAAATGCTTCACGGATTTTTGTTCAACACGATTAATGTCGTTCGTTTTTAACTTGTACACTTCGTCCTTGGACCAATACCAAAGAAGAAGTTGCATTGAGGCTCAATGAATCTGCTTGACATAATCGCCCGCATCTCGTGGTCGTGCGGTAGCGTTCTCGCTTCCGACGCCCGGGTTCCCGGCGGGGTCAGGGATTTTCTCTGCCTCGTGATGGCTGGGTGTTGTGTGATGTCCTTAGGTTAGTTAGGTTTAAGTAGTTCTCAGTTATAGGGGACTGATGACCATAGATGTTAAGTCCCATAGTGCTCAGAGCCAGCCATTTGACATAATCTCACACCAGATGGTTACTTTGAGCCTTCACTGAATTTTTTCGTTACATTTGAATCCAAATTTGTCTAATAATGACAAATGCGACGGTTCATGGAATCTCCAATGAGAGATATCGCTTCATTGCTTCATTATACTACAGGATATCTCGGCCGTGCGAGATTAGCCGAGCGGTCTCAGGCGCTGCAGTCATGGCTGAGCGGCTGATCCCGGCGGAGGTTTGAGTCCTCCCTCGGGCAAGGGTATGTGTGTTTGTCCTTAGTATAATTTCGGTTAACTAGTGTGTAAGCTTAGGGACTGGTGATCTTAGCAGTTAAGTCCCGTAAGATTTCACACACATACTACAGGATATAGCCGTACCGATCGAGACAATCATCTTCCCTACAAATCATAATCTCGCAAAATTCTATTCTACGGTTATCACCGAACAGTTGTTGCACGTAATGCGGCTTCCAAGGCCGCAAAAATAGCTCACATTTTAAAATGATTGTGACGTGACAGTCCCATTTCGCTTAAAGCTTGTTTGGTTGATTTTGAAGGACTGTGTTCAAAAATGTGCTGAACCAAATTCATTTTGTCTTCCGATTGGTTGTTGAGGGTCTTCCAGATAGACTTGTATATTACACAGTAGTAGTTGTCATTAATTTCTTAAAACCGGTTTTTATTGTCTTATGCGTTGCATTGCTCACTCGCTCTTGCTTCCATCATCTCTGAACTTACACCACAGACTCCCAAACTTCATACCCGGCGATACTGTTACCTCTGTGTTCTACTATGAGACACAAGCAATTTTTTTGTGTTTTACTCGATCAAACCACTGACATCAT
Source organism: Schistocerca serialis cubense (assembly GCF_023864345.2). Taxonomy (NCBI): domain Eukaryota; kingdom Metazoa; phylum Arthropoda; class Insecta; order Orthoptera; family Acrididae; genus Schistocerca; species Schistocerca serialis. The sequence continues at coordinate 183,600,471 of NC_064646.1, read as the reverse complement.
AAATAGTAAACATTACATTAAAATGTTCAAATGTGTGTGAACTCTTATGGGACTTAACTGCTAAGGTCATCGGTCCCTAAGCTTACACACTACTTAACCTAAATTATCCTAAGGACAAACACACGCACCCATGCCCGAGGGAGAACTCGAACCTCCGCCGGGACCAGCCGCACAGTCGCTGACTGCAGCGCCCCAGACCGCTCGGCTAATCCCGCGCAAACCTCACATTAGTCAACGTTATTACACCCCAGCAAGAACTGATGCTACTTTCTAGAACAGTCAAAATTAAAAACAGCTATTTACTTTACAACTACCCTGTATTTCATTTGCCTCTTTTGTCAACTTCAAGAACACACATGTGTTTACGAACTTCCAATGGAGATACATAAAAAGTTGCAAATTTCACTTTCATTTACTTGATGACTGTCAACAACCTTGTCGCAATGGTAACAACAGTTCCCGTCAGATCACCTAAGTTAAGCGTTCTCAATTGGATAACACTTGGCTGCGTCACATTCTGGGTCTGACGAGTGCTGTTGGCAAGCGTGTTGCCCTCCGCCCTTGTGAGGCTATTTGAGGAGAAACTTGACCGAGAAGTAGCGGCACCGGTCACGGAAACTGACGTTCGGTGGGCTGACCACATGCCCCTCCATATCCGCATCCGGAAATGATGTCTGAGGGCTGAGGATGACATGGTGGTCGGTCAGTACCGTTGGGTCTTCACGGACTGTTCGGAATTTTTTTCTTTTTTTACTTGATGACTAGTTTCGAGTCGGCACCCATTTTCAAATAATTCAAACAGTCAAAATGGCATTTTCCAAAACATACGAACCATTCAACGTAAGAAACATATACGTATAACATTGTGCAAATGAACAGTTGCAGAGCAAGTAATCAAAATAGTATTTCCCGAAATATAAGAACTTTGTTAAGGTAACAAACAAATGCGTGCAACAAAGTGCAAATGATATGCTCTGTAACTGTTCATTTGCATTTTGTTGCACGCGTATGTTTGTTATTTTGACAAGGTTCTTGCATTTTGGGAAATACCTTTTTGATTATTTGGATGATATGAAAGTGGGTCCAACCCGAAACTAGTTATTAAAGAAATAAAAGTGAAATTTGCAACTCTTCTGTTTTTGCGTTTTACAGGTATGTTTGTTAGCTCCTGTCCGGACAACATGAATCACAGTAATACTTGCGGTTGATAACTTATCATAATGATGTTATACATATATGTGCACATTCCTTTTCAGATGAATCCGAAGATGATGGTTACTATTGGAACTGGTCACTGTATAAAACAAAGACTTTCGATCACAGAATATTATGATTTTAGCTTAAAGACGCTCGATATTAACGTTCACTAATAAGTGTCAGGATATTTTTGAGCAGAGAGTAAGTTCGATCCGACGTAGTGATATTCCTCTTTTGCAATAATATTCTGTACATATATGTGCTTGCTTTCCTATATAACTTTTTTGTTAAGATTTTAACACAAGATTATGCCCCGTAATGAGTAGATCATGACATCAGTTTAATTTATGCATTAAATCAATCTTTATACGAAACACTGAAAAACAAATGTTTGCTGCCGATGGAAGCCATCAGACGCACAAATTGTCACTGGGAGAGGGTGACAATTTCAGCCGTTTAGTAACATATACTGACGTCCAAAATTCAAACAACAATCGGAAATTTTGCGAGGTTGCGTTTATTTTGTCACAAAACAGTATAAACATGTGATGGTAAAGTAGAGGCAATGTAAATAATACAGAATGCAAGCAACTGCAACATGTATAACGGTAGACAAAAACGTTTGTTTTTCTCCAACTTGACGGGTACGTATACAAATTCTGACAACTGCTTAATGTGCTTAGTATGAGTTGTGACCACCTCTGACAACAATACAGGCTTGAGGACGACGGGGAATACTGTGAATGATGTCATCAGTCTCATACTGAGGCAATAACGCCTATTCTTCCTGCAGATCTGCTCGCAAGTCTTAGAGGATGATTGGTGGATGTTGACGTGATGCAACCTGCCTCCCTCGTGCGTTCCAGACACGCTCTATGGGATTCAAATAGGGAGAGCGATCAGGCCACACCATGAGTGCAGCATATTCCGTTTTCAAGAAAACATCAACCACCAGTGCTCCATGAAGTCGAGCATTATCATCCATTAGTACGAAGTCTGGGCCCACAGTACCTCGTGACAAGATCTCGTCGCAGTCCCTGACAGCAGAGTCACCTGTACAGTTTCACGCAGAGGTGTTCGAGCTGTCAACGTAGTCCCTGCTCACGATATTAGGGATCCTCCTCGATATCGGTCTCTTTCCACAATTTCTGGATCTCGAAATTGTGTTCCTTCAGATGTGAATCCATAGAGAATCACTCTCCAGACGAAATCGGGACTCATCTGTGAAAAGGACATTGTCCCACTGTTCGACCGTCCAGGTGGCATAGTGACGACTCCAATCTAGACTTCCCATCTGTGAAGACGCGTCAGAGGTACACATACACCACATCTCCGACAGTAAACGCCACTCTGCCGAAACCTTCTACGCACCATTTGCCTCGACACAACACGCCCGTTGGGTGATTCGGTCAAATGCCAGTTGTCTTTCAGTACTATGGCGGTACCGTCGTGCCCTTACGGCCAAAGAACGGTCCTCTCTTTCTAATGTTATACGTGGTCGGCCCTGCCCTCGTCTTCGGGATACAGCTTCGGTCTCTATAAAATGTCGTCACATCCGAGAAACAACATAACGATTCACAGGAAGCCATCGGGACACATCAGTTTGCGACTGTCCTGTTTCCATTCTTCCTATGGCCCTTCCACTGCAGAGAGTCTGGTAGGTATCTTCTCTGCGCCATACTGCTCCGTCTATGGCTGTATACACTGCCATTGCGGATGTGGTTCTACCCGGCAAACACTACACCGTTTGATAGGCGTCCTTATCTCACCGTTGGGAGATTGTCCGTTGACCGGAATGCCATCTCTCGTGCAGAACGCGATCGTAGTGACGTCTGTTGACTGTATGATTATATCGTGGATTAGATACAGAACGGGGAAAAACCGGTTTGTTGCTTTAATTTTGGACACCAGTGTAGATACGGCGTTTAATTGTCTCGTGCAAGATCCATATAGGACGCTTATCGCTTCCTAAAATCGATCACCTTATCGATACAGGTTACTTATACGTTCCTAAAATCGAATAACTTATTCGCTCGTTCCCTAAAAAAAATGGTGTTGTGAATGTGTTTGTGTGTGTGTGTGTGTGTGTGCACGTGGTGGTACCTTCATTAAATGTTGATGTATCTGTTTAAAAGTTCTTTGACAAGCCATAGTTCCGAGTGCAGGAGAATTTGTTCATAACGCTTGTCATTTATTGTTTTATTTTTCTTTCCTCGCCATGCATTATCTTCCCCCCCCCCCCCCCACCCCCCGCAACCTCACAAACCGGTGATGATAAAAGAAAACCAGTTAGATGATGACGGTACACACATGACAATGAATACACTTTACGTATTTAGATACTGCCGCAATGTAAACAGTACATATTCTGACGATTGTGGAATATTGCTACATTACTGACAAGGATCATAGATGAGGTAAAGCAATAAATTTCAGCCTTTCAACGGTTTTTTTGTGTCTCATATAGGTTTCCAAATTTTTTCAATAATTGCTAACAACTATATTTTTCTAGTGATGCATTATCTTCACTCTCCCCTCCCCCTGACACATACTTTCTAGAGTTCACAATCGTGGTATATGGACAAAGAAAAGTAACACTGCCATAATCGATGCTTGCGTAGGACACACGATCAAAAAGCAAAATGATTTTTTTTTTCTTAAAGAATCTCTGGTTCTCATCAACAACACAATTCCCTCAGATAAAATACGCTTTTGCGAGCGCTATTACCAATCATGGAAGCACTTCTCGAAGTCACTTTTAGGTATGGTGTTCAGCGATTCATTTTTATCTCATCAGTGACGGAAAAACGGCGTCCTTTCATAGTTCTCTTCAGCCTCAGGAATAGGAAGTAATCGAAGGGGACTACTTCTGTCAAATACGGTGACTGACGCAACATAGCGGTTTTGTTTTTTGCCAAAAAATTCACAAACGAGCATTAAGATATGAACAGGAGCATTATCGTGATGCAATTTCCACGAGTGATTTTGCCAGAATTCTAACCGTTATCTTCATATTGCTCCATGGAAACGGCGCAGAAATTCGAGGTAGTATTCCTTGTTCACTGTACCACCGTAAGGCAGGAACTTACGACACATTATCCTAGTGCACTCGAAGCAAGTAGTGAGAAAAAGGTTCACATGTGATCGATCTTGGTTTTTTTTCGGTCTTGGCTCTTCAAGCAGTTTGCATCGGGACGACTGGGTTTTGATTTGGACATCATACCTAAATACCCATGTTTCATCAACTTTTATAACCTTCTTTAGAAGTTCTGAGTCATTCTCGACTTCATTCGGCAATTTCTGATTGATGCCTACACAATGTCACTTTTGGTCGAAATACAACAATTTTGAAACAAACATTGCTGCTACATGTTTCGTGACGAAAACGTCCAAAATCATTGCTTCGAATGAGCAAACGAATATGCAGAAATCATCATCAACCTCTCTGACGGGGATTTGGCGATTTTTCACAACCATTTTCTTTGGTTCTTCCACATTGTTGACAGTAATTGATGTGCTAGTGTGTCCAGGGCGGTCGTCGTCTTCAGCGTGTTCTCGAACCTCTTTGACATGTTTATAACATGAACTCTTGTCTTACTCATAGTAGATTCGCCAAAAGCCACACCTCAATATTTCGAACACGGTGCTGCTCTTTATTCTTTTTTTCCACTCAAACTTCGAAGCAAATTCATTGATCCATATATTTCGAAATTAAGAATTTGATGAGCACTCGAAAACATGTACAGCCTTTTAGACTGTAAACGATGAAATAAATATTCAAAACAGCTGAAAATGTAAACATACATTAGGAACATGTGTACCAACACAATAAAAATATTTGAAAACTGGATTTATAGAGGTCATGAAATTAGAAAATTTCCGTTACTTATTGAACACACTTCATATCTTCCAGACAAATTAGAATATTGAGACATCAAGACGTAAGAAAAACAATTTAAGACCCTGTTGTATCTTAAAACGAGTGTGGTCTATATATTGACCCTGTAACGTTTTTACCAGTACAGACACCTTGCGGGGACAGCGAGAACAATTCGTGGTACAGAGATCGAACTTTTGTCGCTTTTCAACAGTGGAGCCATCTGTTGGTGAAAGTAAGCGACTGAGATGTGAAACAGCAGTTGATTTTTGTTTTCGGGGTTTACTGACTAGTATTTAACGTAAAACCTATGTTCGACAACCATCTATTCCTAATTTGCTGTTTTTATTTTATAAGAACATAATGCTTTTTAATCATTTATAGATAAAACGTCGTATACTCGTTCTAGTACTGTTGTTGTTGTTGTGGTCTTCAGACCAGAGACTGGTTTGATGCAGCTCCCCATGCTACTCTATCCTGTGCAAGCTTCTTCATCTCCCAGTACCTACTGCAACCTACATCCTTCTGAATCTGCTTACCGTATTCATCTCTTGGTCTCCCTTTACGATTTTTACCCTCCACGCTGCCCTCCAATACTAAATTGGTGGACCCTTGATACCTCAGAACATGTCCTACCAACCGATCCCTTCTTCTAGTCGAGGTGTGCCAGACATTTCTCTTCTCCCTAATTCTATTCAATACCTCCTCATTAGTCATGTGATCTACCCATCTAATCTTCAGCATTCTTCTGTAGCACCACATTTCGAAAGCTTCTATTCTCTTCTTGTCCAAACTATTTATCGTCTACGTTTCACTTCCATACATGGCCACACTCCATACAAATACTACCAGAAACGACTTCCTGACACTCAAATCTATACTCGATGTTAACAAATTTCTCTTCTTCACAAACACTTTCCTTGCCATTGCCAGTCTACATTTTATATCCTCTCTACTGCGACCATCATCAGTTATTTTTCTTACCAAATAGCAAAACTCCTTTACTACTTTAAGTGTCTCATTTCCTAATCTAATACCCCTAGCATCACCCGCTTTAATACGTCTACATTCCATTATCTTCGTTTTGCTTTTGTTGATGTTCATCTTGTATCCTCCTTTCAAGACACTGTCCATTCCGTTCAGCTGCTCTTCCAGGTCCTTTGCTGTCATTGACAGAACTGCAATGTCACCGGAGAACCTCAAAATTTTTATTTCTTCCCCATGGATTTTAATTCCTACTCGAAATTTTTCTTTTGTTTCCTTTACTGCTTGCTCAATATACAGATTGAATAGCATCGGGGATAGGCTAGAACCCTGTCACACTCCCTTCCCAACCACTGCTTCCCTTTCATGCCCCTCACCTCTTATAACTGCCATCTGGTTTCTGTTCAAAAATGTTCAAATGTGTGTGAAATCTTATGGGACTTAACTGCTAAGGTCATCAGTCCCTAAGCTTACACACTACTTAACCTAAATTATCCTAAGGACAAACACACACACCCATGCCTAAGGGAGGACTCGAACCTCCGCCGGGACCAGCCGCACAGTCCATGACTGCAGCGCCCCAGACCGCTCGGCTAATCCCGCGCGGCATCTTGTTTCTGTACAAATTGTAAATAGCCTTTCGCTCCCTGTACTTTACCCCTGCCACCTTTAGAATTTGAAAGAGAATATTCTAGTCAACATTGCCAAAAGCTTCCTCTAAGTCTAATATTGTATAGCAAAAAATTGGGATGAAATTTACAGAGTGGCTGGTGAGACAGTCCGTAAATGAGTTTTTGGAAGGCAGTAATGCAAACATAGTTGACAATGCCAGAATGAGATTTTCACTCTGCAGCGGAGTGTGTGCTGATATGAAACTTCCTGGCAGATTAAAACTGTGTACCGGATCGAGACTCGAACTCGGGACCTTTGCCTTTCAAGGCAAGTGCTCTACCACTTTTTTTTCTTTTTTTTTAATCACATTTTGTTCGTTACAGTTCGTTGCACTTGTTCGTGGTGGACGTCCGCAGACGCCCGTTGAAGTTCGTAATTGATCCATTCACTCAGTTTTTTTATTACAGAGAGCATCTAACTCTCTGACCGAACACGCTTCTTTTTTTTTTCGTTATTGATCGTTGTGTTTGGTCGTTGCGGACGTCGCAAGACATCATGTTCAAGTTCGGTGGTTGATCGTTCCACTCAGTTTTTTATTACAGGGCCAACCGGCTCTCTGACCGAACACGCTGAGCTACCGTGCAGGCGAGAGCTACCGTGCCGTCTTAAATTAGAGTCAGCTCAATACGGATAACCAATCGTAACAATGAAACTTTATGGCAGATTAAAACTGTGTGCCTGACCGAGACTCGAACTCGGGACCTTTGCCTTTCGCGGGCAAGTGCTCTACCAACTGAGCTACGCAAGCACGTTTCACCTGAGCTACCCAAGCACGACTCACGCACCGTCCTCACAGCTTTACTTCCACTGAAGTTTCATAGTTGACAATATTTTCGGTAACACCCCTTGTTATACGGGACGTTCGGTAACCGTACCGCAGCACTAATTGCACTGCGGCGCAGCTCGGCACCTCCGGTCAGTCCCCGGCAGCCACGACAAGAGGGACACAAAGGGCCGGCGCGCAGCACGCGAAGCTCCTCCGCCGTCCAGTCCGCCCTCGCGGAGGCGAGTTATTTAGTGGCCGGCGCGCATGCGCCGTACATTACAAGCTGGTCCGGGCGGCCTAAGCGATAGCAGGCAGGCTCTCAACGAGCGCGGCTGCAAACGAGACGCCGCCGTGAGTCAACGCCGCAGACGCACGCGGCGTCGGCACCCCTTTTGTCGGCGAGGGCGCGCGCGCTCGCCTACCAAAACCTCACACCGGCCCAATTAGAAAAATATGAGTTATCGCCGGTGCGCGGCGATTCATAAGGGGGGCCCCGGGACCGGACCCGGCCCCGGTACGGGCGTCGCGGCGGCGGCGGCGGCGGCGTCTGTGGCCGCGCGCGACAGCTCACAACAAAACCAAGAGGCCGCCCCCGCCGCCGATGTATTCGTTATTGTTTTAAATATGTTTTGGTCTTATTTACGGTCGCGGCGGCCTGCCTTTATGCCGGCCGGCGCTCCAGGGAGGTCCGGCCATCCTCCGAGGCTTCTCTATAAATCAATAACCCCTCCCTCCCACCTCCATACCGCCTCCCCCACCACTCCTCCTACTCGCGTCCTCCCACTGCCGCCGAGTCGCAAGGAATCTCTCGCCGCATGCCCGCTGACCGCCACACTCGGCCCTACGTCTCCCGTCCTTCCAATACCCATCCAGTGGGTGCAGTCACGCGATCGTTGGAGCGCTCCACACACACACACACACACACACACACACACACACACAGGTACGGACTTAAAGTCGTGTGTACAAGCTTAGTTCAAATTTTAGGATGTACACTACTGGCCATTGCAATCAAAATTGTACAGTATTCTTTTCGAATTTGGAATACCAAAGAAGTATGCTAGACTTATAGAAGCGAGTTTGAAAAACACGAAAGATAGAGTACACGTGGGGAAATTGGAGTCAGAACAATTTGTAGTAAAGAACGGACTTAAGCAGGGAGATGCCTTGTCTCCGCTACTTTTTAATTTAGTCTTAGAATATATTGTAGGAATGGCAGCAGATAATTCAGAGGGTGTGGAGTTAAATGCAAATATTAAGATATTAGGGTATGCAGATGACCTAAACATCATTAGCGATAGGAAAGAATGTGTTCAAAATGGTTCAAATGGCTCTGAGCACTATGGGACTTAACATCTGAGGTCATCAGTCCCCTAGAACTTAGAACTACTTAAACCTAACTAACCTAAGGACATCACACACATCCATGCCCGAGGCAGGATTCGAACCTGCGACCGTAGTGATCGCGCGGTTCCAGACTGAAGCGCAAAGAATCTGTAACAGCAAATGCGAATGCGTTAATCAAGGCTAGTGAAGATGTAGGTCTAAGGATAAGTGAAGACAAAACTAAATACCTGGTTACTACTAGAATGCCAACAGTAGTAGATCAGGAAATGTTAAGAGTTGGAGACATTCAGTTTGTAAAAGTGAACACATTTAAGTATCTAGGCGCAGACATCACTTCGAGAAATGAGATTGAATACGAACTGAAGAAGAGATTACCGGCGGGAAATGCGTGCTACTTCTCACTGAATAGATTACTTTCATCACGGATATTGTGTAGGAATTTAAAGATTAGAATATACAAAACTATTATTCTACGAGTTATGCTGTATGGGTGTGAGACTTGGTCTCTCACTGTGCAAAACGAAAAGCCGTTTCGAGTATTTGAAAGCAAAATTTTGAGGAAAATTTTCGGAGCAAAAAGGGATGACATTAGTGGAGAGTGGCGAAAACTGCATAACGAAGAGGTTCACGAACTCTATTCGAGCCCTGACATAATCAGTATTGTTAAATCACGTAGGCTGCGATGGGCGGGTCACGTAGCTCGAATGGATGAGTTCAGGGCAGCACGCAGAGTGCTGGTAGGGCACCTAGAGGGAAAAAGTCCCGCGGGGAGACCGAGGCGTAGATGGGAGGACAATGTGAAGGCTGATTTGAGGAGCCTAGGTATTGAAGGTGAATGGGAGGAAATAGCCCAAGACAGGGACAGATGGCGAAAATACGTTGCTGCGGTAATGGACTCTCGAGTCCGGTATGATCAGTGAGTGAGTAAGTAAGTACACTACTGGCCATTAAAATTACTACACCACCAATATGACGTATTACAGACGCGAAATTTAACCGATAGGAAGAAGATGCTGTGATATGCAAATGATAAGCTTTTCAAAGCGTTCACACAAGGTTGGCGCCGGTGGCGACACCTACAACGTGCTGACATGAGGAAAGTTTCCAACCGATATCTTATACACAAACAGCAGTTGACCGGCGTTCCCTGGTGAAACGTTGTTGTGATGCCTCGTGTAAAGAGGAGAAATGCGTACCATCACGTTCCCGACTTTGATAAAGGTCGGAGTGTAGCCTACCGTGATTGCGGTTTATCGTATCGAGACATTGCTGCTCGCGTTGGTCGAGATCCAATGACTGTTAGCAGAATATGGAATCGGTGGGTTCAGGAGGGTAATACGGAACGCCGTGCTGGATCCCAACGGCCTCGTATCACTAGCAGTCGAGATGACAGGCATCTTATCAGCATGGCTGTAACTGATCGTGCAGCCACGTCTCGATCCCTGAATCATCAGATGGGGACGTTTGCAAGACAACAACCTTCTGCACGAACAGTTCGACGACGTTTGCAGCAGCATGGACTATCAGCTCGGAGACCATGGCTGCGGTTACCCTTGACGCTGCATCACAGACAGGAGCGCCTGCGATGGTGTACTCAACGACGAACCTGGGTGCACGAATGGCAAAAAGGCCTTTTTTCGGATGAATCCAGGTTCTGTATACAGCATCATGATGGTCGCATCCGTGTTTGGCGACATCGCGGTGAACACACATTGGAAGCGTGTAATCGTCATCGCCATACTGGCGTATCACCCGGCGTGATGGTATGTGGTGCCATTGGTTACACGTCTCGGTCACCTCTTGTTCGCATTACACGGCACTTTGAACAGTGGACGTTACATTTCAGATGTGTTACGACCCGTGGCTGTACCCTTCACTCGATCCCTGTGAAACCCTACATTTCGGCAGGATAATGCACGACCGCATGTTGCAGGTCCTGTACGGGCCTTTCTGGATACAGAAAATGTTCGACTGCTGCCCTGGCCAGCACATTCTCCAGATCTCTCAGCAATTGAAAACGTCTGGTCAACGGTGGCCGAGCAACTGGCTCGTCACAATACGCCAGTCATTACTCTTGATGAACTGTGGTATCGTGTTGAAGCTGCATGGGCAGGATCTATACACCCAAACTGCATGAAAATGTACTCATATGTCAGTTCTAGTATAATATATTTGTCCAATGAATACCTGTTTATCATCTGCATTTCTTCTTGGTGTAGCAATTTTAATGGCTAGTAGTGTACATTTTATAAATATTGTGGAATTTACACTGGTCAACAACATTTTTGTTGAATTCTTCATTTACAATTCCTGAGGGAATTTTCTTCTGTCTTTCCAACTACAAGAAAATGCATGTTTTTTTTTCACCAGTTTCGTTTTATTGAAGTAAAGTGTCATCAGTGCTCAGTAGTTAAAGGTACTTGAAATTTGATTTGTTTTTAAGATCGAGGAACAGTTCGTTAACAATTTGTTGGTTTTTACTTACGGTGATTTCTGATGCTCTTTCGCCTACATCAGGAAATGCTGTCTGCTAGCATGTGTCTTGTTTCTTTCTTCATAAGACACTATACTTCGAACCTAATTTTTCACTGCTTTGCAGAACTACGCATTTTTATCGTTTTACAGTTTTTCTTACACCACTGTTCAATGTTTATTTGTGTACTTCTAAGCTTGGAATTTTTTTTTTAGAGTTTCCAATATTGTCGCTAACTCTAGTTAACAAATTTCAACTCTTTTTTCTTCATATGATAACATCCACAGGAATAGCCTATACAATGCTATGCGTGACTTCAGAATCCCTGAGCAGCTAGTGAGAATGGTGCAAGCTTGTATGGAAGGGTCAAAGGCAGCAGTACGTTTCCGAGGAGCCACATCAGAAACATTCGAGACTGAGACAGGCCTCAGACAAGGGGATGCTCTCTCATGTGTTCTGTTCAATGTCATTTTAGAGAAAGTAAAAAAAGAGTGTAGGCAACAGTAGTGGTTTGGAGTAGAGATCTACGGAAACTTCAGTTGTCTCGCATATGCAGATGACATAGTACTACTAAGTGAATCAAAGCACGAGTCGAAAGAAATGTACCAGAAAATGGACAATTATGTACAGAAGATAGGACTCAAAGAGAATCAAGACAAAACAGAGCTCATGCAGTTAGGAAGAAGACAAGAGCAGGAAGAATTTCTTGAGATAGATGGCAAGATCTTCAAGATAGTACACCAGTTCCAAAACCTTTGGATCTTGGTTTACCACGGACAATAACATAAAAATGGACATCAAGGAAAGAATAGCAGTGGGAATGAAATGCATGCAATTAATGAGAGAGACGCTGGGCTCTAAATTGATCTCAGTGAACACTAAGATGAAAATCTACAACACGGTGATATACCCAGCAGTAATGTGCGGTTCAGAAACATGGAGCATGACTAAGCGAGAAAGGGAAAAATTATTAATATTCGAAAGAAGAGTAATGAGGAAGATATGGGCACCAGTTGTAGATAACGGAGAATGGAGGAGGAGGACAAACGAGGAAATCTACCTTCTGATGCGAAAACCAATTATCCTACAGAAGATAAAGAGCAAAAGAATGCAATGGGTGGGCCACGTAGCCCGTATGCCAGATGGAAAACAGGCGAAGATGGCACTAGCGGGAAAACCAAACACCAATCGCCCCATTGGACGACCAAGACAGCGCTGGATAGACGACCTGGCGAAGGACCTAGCAGCCCTGGGAATCGAAGACACCTGGAGTAACCGGGCACAAAACAGGAAGGGATGGAGGCAGTTTGTGGAAACAGCGCGTGGTCTGCAGGGCCTGTGATCGCTGAACATCTGCATATCTATCTCTCTATCTTTTCTGCATCTGCTTTGTAAATGGGTGGATTTACCTAATTTTGGGGTGCTGAATACATTGGAAAAATCAGTTTCTCTCTATGACGTCTCATTTCCTAGATACAAAGCAGAATAAAATATGGTAACAGTGAAAATTTACAGAATCAAGTCAAACAAAAATACACATTCAGAATGTTTGCAATCAATACTGTTTTGTATGTATATATATGGGCATCGTGCCACTAAAAGATCCAAATTAGTTCAGAAGATATTTTCACCCTTAATCGTCTTTGGTTTTTGAAAAATGCGACGATGGAGCTCTTCTTTTGTTTGCCGTTTCATCACTCTCCCTAACAAGTCTCCAGCAGTAGCCACCCATCACCGAAGGTTTCTAATTGCCTAGGAAACGGCGTTCCATGGCAAGAAGGTATTGGTTAAAGTGTTCACCACGCTCATCGCTTACGGCTCCCAAATTTTCCGGAAAGAAATCGAGGTGAGAATGTAAAAAGTGAATTTTAAGAAACATTCTACACCCCATGTTCTTATAGTTGTCCAACAGATTGAGAGGCACCCACGTGCCTTGCTCATACTGTGGCATCAAGCAGTCAGGCCTGCAAGATGAGTGGTCTGCCAAGCGAGTGGATTCATTCTTATTTATCGAGTAACATGAACTCTCGTACTCACAATTAAGTTACAAATTATCCTCCTGTATGAATAATACGCAACGGAAACGCAGGCTGACTATCAGTAATTGACAGAACTCTGACTGTTCACTACGCACTGGCAATACCACATTTTCTTTTTTTTTTTTTTATTTAACGGGTTTTATCGACACGTGGCCACTGCACTGAATTTGAATGGCGCACACGTTACAAATTCGGGACATCATGACAACATGCAATTCGAAGGAAAAGTCCACCAATCTTTTTTTTTCTTTTCACTATCTTATTTATTCCGATAAATTCTATAACCTAAACACTCAAATTCTATAACCTACAACAATAACACATGAGAAATTCCGCCCAGTGGGCATGGCTTAACATTGGTGATTCTCTACCTTATGGTCTCGTAATTATTTAACGCTACAGTGCACTCTCTGGATAGGATGGTGGATCTTTTATTATTTCTCACACTTCGACTCTCACAATCATCATCACGAAACTTTCCTCCAGACCGAGCAGTACAAAAAGAACACGCATAACCCACTAATCTTTTGAAACTACCTCGCTACTCTCCCATGCAAACCACACATACCCAAATTACATGACATACACCACACTACAATATGAAATACTACACAGGGAATAGTCACAACATTATCACTTTCAGCTTTCCCGCTTCAATTAATATTTATCCCAGTTTCACACGACACTTCCCCACTTCGTAATTCTACTTTCCTACTATGAACTCTGGAGATATATGCACGTCTTCCTGTGCAATGCAAGCCAAGTGGCATTGCTGGATAGACGGCCGACTCACCTTGCTTCTCTCTCAGAGTTTGAATCTAGCGTCACACGGAATCATATCACGCAAAGTAATATTAAGAACGTATTCATCACACACTCGAGTCCTCAACTGATACCATGGACGAGTACTTCTCTTTATCTTTTGTCTCATACACAGTTTGATACTCACACAGTACTCACCACGTGGAAGTACTCGTCTCTAATTTCAAGTCCTGCACACGCCATTTCTTAAATATTTCAACTTATGGTACACACGCTATTTCTTAAATATTTCAACTTATTGTACACACGCTAGTAATTCAGTTTAACTTAAGCACACGGAAGTATTTCAACTTATTGCTTCACGTGGTTTCATTGTGACCGTTGGTCACTTCCGAAGATTACTACGATCCCATTAATATTACCTGCCTGACATTTAATTCTCCCCACAAAAGTTCCTGAAATAGAGAAATTATTATTTCAAACTACTCTTAAATATTCCACATGCATACCATATCTCCACTCTCTTGTCTTTACGGAGCACAAATAAGGCAGGCCTTAACAGCACAAGATCCAGCGGCAGAGCGCTGAAACATGGCCGTTCTCCAGGACCTCTCGCACCTCTGCTGAAGTGGGGTAGCACCTTGCTACCGTATTGGTCAGCCACATTTCAGGCGCTCAAAGCTCAGGTAGATTTCATCTCTTTGGTCCCACCAAAGGTGGCCAAAGGATCGTCTCAAAGATGATCATATATTCACATTCACTATCTGCAGTTAGCAGACGACCATACATTCATTCATTTCACAGATCTCACCAAACTGGATGTAGGGATTTACTTTGTGGGAGTGCACATGTGATCAGTTAAATAAATAAATTGTCATTCTTTCCCACACTGGTATCCGGCTTCACTGTATTAATTGAAATTGAGTTATTATTAGAAAAAAATGTTTTGTTCTGACAAAAATAATGAAGTATGTTGTACCTATTTTCAATGTCGGGCGGTACTGTACCCTTTCAAGATCATTCACAATGGTAACATAGTTTTTGTCTTTTCTGTTACTCAAAAAGTCCTTCACAGTTGCTTTAAAAGAAGCCCAAGCAGCTAATTGGACATCTGTAAGTTTGGTAACAAGGGTTGGATCTTTCAGCAATTTTCTTATTTGTGGTCCAACAAATATACCCTCTTTCAGCTTTGCCTCAACTAATTTGGGGAACTTTTCTTTTAAGTGATTGAAGGCCTCACCTTCTTTATCCAGAGTTTTTACAAAGTTCTTGATAAGGCCCATCTTGATATGAAGGGGAGGCAAAATGATTTTTTCGGGCTCAACCAATAGGGTATTGTTCACATTTACGTTTCCAGAAACATATGACTTCCTTATAGGCCATTCCTTGACTGTATAGTCGTTCTTGGTATCACGGCTGTCCCAAAGGCACAAAAAGTAGCAGTATTTCGTGGATCCTGCCTGTAAATCTGAAAGGAATGCAACAACTTTTAAATCACAGCAAACCTGCCATTCATAATCCTTATATTTGATTGCCTCTAGCAGCAAAGCCATGGTTTCATAAGTTTCTTTCATATCTACTGCGTAAGCCAAAGGTACCGATGGAAAGGCATTGCCATTATTCAACAGTACTGCTTTCAAGTTGGTTTTACTGTAGTCAATAAATAGTCGCCACTCCTGTGGATTATGTTGTACACCTAGCTGCATCATCAGACCATTGACATCTCTACATACTTACATTGAATTCTGCATATCGAAATACTGAGCGAAGGAAGCATCTCTTGATCTGAAACAGGAAATTTTTGTCCCTGGAGCTAGAAGGTTCCGTTGTTGCAGTCTCGACCCCAAGAGTTCAGCATGCTGTTTCGAAAGTTTTAGATCGCGAACTAAATCGTTCACCTCCTTTTGATTAAAGATCTGAGGCGAAGTGTCATGATGTTGAGGGCAGTACTTTCCTATATGTTCAACACTTTCTGATTCACTTGATATGGTGTCTGGTTCCGTGGCTTTCAAGCTACAGACAGAAACAGGCAACACCTCATCATGGGGCACAGCAAAATGCACTGAAGGTACAACTGGATACATTATTTTATGTCTAGTTTTGTTTGAATGTCCCGAAATATTTGTAAGACAGAAGTAACAGTCTGAATAATGGTCATTAGGCTCACACCACACCATCGAAAAAGCGAATTGCCTGGCTCGGCACTTTCCTTTCAACCACTCGGTTAAGGTTGTAGTACAGGTTATGCAGGCAATATGAGGTGAACATTTTTATCTTGATCACCAACAGGACAATCAAAATACATTTTGTATACCTTCTTAACCAAATCAGTGACTGGTTTTCTTCGGGCTTTTGGAGTGAATTTCCCACACACATAACAAAAGTTGTCGGGGTGTTTTGGACAGCAACGAGATTTACTAGTTGCCATTTTTCTTATTGTAAGTTTTAAACACAAAAAGGTATCATTATCTTTCATAGGAAACACTCACTAAGGACCTCTTTCACACCACTGGATTACCACACCAACCATTTACTGACGATTTGTAGATCTCGTAGCTCTCCTCTGCAAATCAAAACAGAGAAACAACAAGCGAAATACTGAATACGAAAAATAAAAAAACCTTTAAAAACTCATAAATGGTAAGTGCTAGAAGATTTTGAAGGTACATTCGGATTCTACATACCAATAGGATATGATACATACTACTTGATGTATCACATCCCAGATGCAATATTGCTGTTGATTAGTGTAATTTGTCTTTGAACATATTTTTTTTTTTTTTCATTTCTGTAGCTAACTACACTGAAGCGTCAATGAAAGTGGTATAGGCATGCGTATTCAAATACAAAGTTATGTGAACATTCAGACCACGGCGCTGCTGTCGGCGACACCTATATAAGACAACAAGTTCTGGCGCAGTTCTTAGATCGGTTACTGCTGCTACAATGGCCAGTTATCAAGATTTAAGTGAGTTTGGACGTGGTGTTACAGTCGGCACACGAGCGATATGACACACCATCTCTGAGGTAGTGATGGAGTGTGGATTTTCCCGTACGACCATTTCACTAGTGTACTGTGAAAATTAGGAATACGGTAAAGCCGGCCGGAGTGGCCGAGCGGTTCTAGGCGCTACACTCTGGAACCGTGCAACTGCTACGGTAACAGGTTCGAATCCTGCATCGGGCATGGATGTGTGTGATGTCCTTAGGTTGGTTAGGTTTAAGTAGTTCTAAGTTCTAGGGGACTGATGACCTCAGAAGTTAAGTCCCATAATGTTCAGAGCCATTTGAACCATTTTTGAATAAGGTAAAAAATCAAATCTCCGACACTACTGCGGCCGGATAAAGGTCCTGCAAGAATGGGACCAACGACGACTGAAGAGAATCTCGTTTCAAATTGTATCGAGTAGTTGGACATGTACGGCGATGGAGACAATCGCAGGAATCTACGGACCCTGCATGTCAGCAGGGGACTGTTCATGTTGTTGGAGCCTCTGTAATGGTGTGGGGCGTGTGCAGTTGGAGTGATACGTCTAGATAGGACTCTGACAGGTGACACGTACGTAAGCATCCTGTCTGATGATTTGCATCCATTCACGTCCATTGTGCATTCCAACGGACTTGGGCAAATCCAGCAGGACAATTGG
This sequence comes from Schistocerca serialis cubense, assembly GCF_023864345.2. NCBI lineage: Eukaryota > Metazoa > Arthropoda > Insecta > Orthoptera > Acrididae > Schistocerca > Schistocerca serialis. The sequence goes on along the minus strand of NC_064646.1, from coordinate 183,582,707 downwards.
ATATCCCACACGTCCAGCATTGCTACAGTGTGGCTCCAGGAACACTCTTCTGGGTTTAAATACTTTCGCTGGCCACCAAACTCACCAGACATGAACATTATTGAGCGTATCTGGAATGCCTTGCAACGTGCTGTACAGAAGAGATCTCCACCCCCTTGTACTCTCAAGATTCATGGTGTTAGGTCCCTCTATCACTACTTCAGACGTTATTCGAGTCCAGGCCACGTCGTGTTGCGGCACTTCTGCGTGCTCGCGGCGGCCCAGCACGATATTAGGAAGGTGTACCAGTTTCTTTGGCTCTTCAGTGTATATCACCTCTCTTGTAGTGTCTGGTATCGGAGTTTCTTGAGCTTCACCGCAAGTGAGCTTCTTAGTAAGCGATTCCATGACGGACCGTGTAGCTCCTCGTAGGTTCTCCTCTATCAAACCAACCTGGTAAGAGTCCCAGACTAGTGAGTAATGCTCAGTCAGTAGAACGGCATAGCTTGTCGCTCGCCGATCAGTACACACGGGACGCCTGCACCTGTTCGCAGATTTGCGGGCAGCCGGGCGCCTACCGAGCGGCGGCCAGCGGCTCGGGTTCCCACGCGAGACGCGCTGCGCAGCGCCGGGCTGCAGATGCCCCGGCGTGCCTCTGTGTCGGGCGCCGGCGCCACGGCGCGGACCCGCGGGCTGCCCAAGGACGCCCACCTCGCTGCGCCTCGCCTGTTCCGTCCGCGCCGCGCCGCGCCGGAGCGCGCGGGAAGCGAGGAATGTTACGGGCCCGAGCTGTCAGCCGCCACTTCCGTGGCCCGGGACAGCAGGTGCCGCAGCTCCGAGCCACAGCCCGGCCTGGCCCCGTCTTCAGAATGTGGTAACTCAGGGCATGAAACCGCTCGTGCACGAGGAGCTGGGCGAGTTGTGTGCCTTCACAGCGTAGAATTTCACGCCACACTACGACTAGGATAACTCGGCGCCGAAAGGAAATCTTAAGGTTTAACAATTTTTGTAAAATCAAGGTATAAGAAATTACCTTGTTTGAGTCTCATACAGATTCCCGTATGGAGGACATACTGATAGACATCCCTGGGGTTGTGAAGCAGCTGAATGGGTTGAAAATAAATAAATCGTCAGGTCCTGATGGGATTCCAATTCGGTTTTGCAGATAGTACTCTACTGCACTGGCTCCTTACTTAGCTTGCATTTATCGCGAATCTCTTGCCCAACGTAAAGTCCCGAGCGACTGGAAAAAAAGCGCAGGTGACGCCTGTATATAAGAAGGGTAGAAGAATGGATCCTCAAAATTACAGACCAATATCCTTAACATCCGTTTGTTGCAGGACTCTCGAACATATTCTCAGTTCGAATATAATGAATTTCCTTGAGACAGATAAGTTGCTGTCCATGCATCAGCAAGGCTTTAGAAAGCATCGCTCCTGCGAAACGCAACTCGCCCTTTTTTGATATGATATCTTGCGAACCATGGATGAAGGGTATCAGACAGATGCCATATTCCTTGACTTCCGGAAAGCGTTTGACTCGGTGCCCCACTGCAAACTCCTAATTAAGGTACGAGCATATGGGATTGGTTCCCAAGTATGTGAGTGGCTCGAAGACTTCTTAAGTAATAGAACCCAGTACGTTGTCCTCGATGGTGAGTGTTCACGGGGGTGAGGGTATCATCTGGAGTGCCCCAGGGAAGTGTGGTAGGTCCGCTCTTGTTTTCTATCTACATAAATGATCTTTTGGATGGGGTGGATACCAATTTGCAGCTGTTTGCCGATGATGCTGTGGTGTACGGGAAGGTGTCGTCGTTGAGTGACTGTGGGAGTATACAAGACGACTTGGACAGGATTTGAGATTGGTGTAAAGAATGGCAGCTAACTCTGAATATAGATACATGTAAATTAATGCAGATGAATAGGAGAAAGAATCCTGTAACGTTTGAATATCCCATTAGTAGTGTAGTGTACACAGTCACGTTGATTAAATATTTGGGCGTAACATTGCAAAGCGATATAAAGTGGGACAAGCATGTAATGACAGTTGTGGGGAATGCGGATAGTCGTCTTCGGTTCATTGGTAGAATTTTGGGAAGATGTGGTTCATCTGTAAAGGAGACCGCTTATAAAACACTAATACGACCTATTCTTGAGTACTGCTCGAGCGTTTGGGATCCGTATTAGATCGGATTGAGGGAGGACATAGAAGCGATTCAGAGGCTGCTACAGTTATTACTGGTTGGTTTGATCATCACGCGAGTGTTACGGAAATGCTTCAGGAACTCGGGTGGGAGTCTCTGGAGTAAAGGAGGCGTTCTTTTCGTGAATCACTACTGTGGAAGTTTAGAGAACCAGCATTTGAGGCTGACTGCAGTTCAGTTTTACTGCCGCCAACTTATATTTCGCGGAAAGACCACAAAGATAAGATAAGAGAGATTAGGGCTCGTACAGAGGCATATAGGCAGTCATTTTTCCCTCGCTCTGTTTGGAAGTGGAACGGGGAGAGAAGATGCTAGTTGTGGTACGAGGTACCCTCCGCCACGCACCGTATGGTGGATTGCGGAGTATGTATGTAGATGTGAATGTAGAACATAACGTACCTTATATGAAAATCACTTAAAACTGTATGTTACATATATATATACAGGGTGGTCCATTGATAGTGACCAGGCCAAAAGTCTCACAAAATAAGCGTCAAACGAAAAAACTACAAAGAACGAAACTCGTCTAGCTTGAAGGGGGAAACCAGATGGCACTATGGTTCGCCCGCTAGATGGCGCTGCCATATGTCAAATGGATATCAACTGCGTTTTTTCAAAAATAGGAACCCCCGTTTTTTATTACATATTCGTGTAGAAGATAAAGAAATATGAATGTTTTAGTAGGACCACTTTCTTTGCTTTGTGACAGATGGCGCTGTAATAGTCACAAACATATAAGTACGTGGTATCACGTAACACTCCGCCAGTGCGGACGATATTTGCTTCGTGATACATTACCCGTGTTAAAATGGACCGTTTACCAATTGCGGAAAAGGTCGATATCGTGTTGATGTATGGCTATTGTGATCAAAACGCCCAACGGGCGTGTGCTATGTATGCTATTCGGTATCCTGGACGATATCATCCAAGTGTCCGGACCGTTCGCCGGATAGTCACGTTATTTAAGGAAACTGGAAGTGTTCAGCCACATGTGAAACGTCAACCACGACCTACAACAAATGATGATGCCCAAGTAGGTGTTTTAGCTGCTGTCGCGGCAAATCTACACATCAGGAGCAGACAAATTGCGCGATAATCGGGAATCTAAAAAACGTCGGTGTTGAGAATGCTACATCAACATCGATTGCACCCGTACCATATTTCTATGCACCAGGAATTGCATGGCGACGAATCTGAACGTCGTACACATTTCTGCCAGTGGGCGCAAGAGAAATTACGAGGCGATGACAGATTTTTTGCACGCGTTCTATTTAGCGACGAAGCGTCATTCACCAACAGCGGTAACGAAAACCGGCATAATATGCACTATTGGGCAACGGAAATTCCACGATGGCTGCGACAAGTGGAACATCAGCGACCTTGGCGGGTTAAGGTATGGTGCGGCATTATGGGAGGAAGGATACTTGGCGCCCATTTTATCTATGGCAATCTAAATGGTGCAGTGTATGCTGATTTCCTACGTAATGTTCTACCGATGTTACTACAAGATGTTTCACTGCATGACAGAATGGCGATGTACTTCCAACATGATGGATGTCCGGCACATAGCTCACGTGCGGTTGAAGCGGTATTGAATAGCATATTTTATGACAGCTGGATTCGTCGTCGAAGCACGTTCACCGGATGTGACGTCCCCGGATTTCTTTCTGTGGGGAACGTTGAAGGATATTTGCTATCGTGATCCACCGACAACGCCTGACAACATGCGTCAGCGTATTGTCATTGCATGTGCGAAAATTACGGAAGGCGAACTACTCGCTGTTGAGAGGAATGTCGGTATACGTTTTGCCAACTGCATTGAGGTTGGCGGACATCATTTTGAGCATTTATTGCATTAATGTTGTATTTACAGGTAATCACGCTTTATCAGCATGCGTCCTCAGAAATGATAGGTTCACAAAAGTAGATGTATCACATTGGAACAACCGAAATAAAATGTTCAAACGTACCTACGTTCTGTATTTTAAGATTTTAAACATGGCTGAAACAGCGACTGTTGAAATCCTTTATCCTTCAACTGTTTTGGCTGTCATCATTTATCGTTCTGTATTTTAGTTTAAAAAACCTACCTGTTACCAACTGTTCGTTTAAAATTGTGAGCCATGTGTTTGTGACTATTACAGCGCCATCTATCACAAAGCGAAGAAAGTGGTCCAACTAAAACATTCATATTTCTTTACGTACTAAACGAATATGTAATAAAAAATGGGGATTCCTATTTTTTAAAAAACGCAGTTGATGTCCGTTTGACCTATGGCAGCGCAATCTAGCGGGCCAACCATAGCGCCATCTGGTTTCCCCCTTCAAGCTAGAAAAGGTTCGTTCTTTGTAGTTTTTTCGTTTGACGCTTATTTCGTGAGAAATTTGGCCCGGCCACGATCAGTGGAGCTTGCCTATTTCCCTCGCTGCCTCACCCACGGGACAGAACGGTATAAAGCAATTTTTGTGAAATTATTGCATAAACGTTGAAATCATTAGAAATATCATCTTCAAACTAAGACATAATGCTGTTTAATGAATCAGTTAGCCTAAGGTATAAGGAATCCTTAAAAATCATTAACGTTAAGAAAATATTTTAGTTTAATTTTAAAAAGTGGGCAAATGTGTTGTCTAACGCCAGTTGCTTAATACCAGTTGCGGTTATTGTTACTTTATTGAGTCCCATAGCTCACGACTGGGCTATTGAAAAGAAGGATCGGATTTCGAACATTTCTTGGTTCCAGACTACAAAAGATACAAACACAATTTCAACGTTCCTGGAAAGAGAAGAGTTCAAATTTTTATGCATTCAATATGAACACCATGTGTTATGTGACAAATATCAACACGGTGGCTCATTCCCTGACATACACGAAGCATCTGGCCGCTCGTTACCGAATTCAGTGCCCCAACAATGCGATACCGCAAAGTTTCGAGAGTGCCAGACACTGGGCGGATAGAAACGCGGTCTTTTAGGTAACCTCACCGATAAAAGTCAGAAGATGTGAGGTCTGGAGACCTAGGTGGCCACGTGCGGTGAAGTTCATCTTCTCGTCTTCCAGTCCTTGAATGATGCCATTCAGCTAACGTCGAACGTGCTTAGAGAAAGTACACTTTCATGTGCATGCTGCTTTTTTTACGCAAACCCACCCACAGAAGCTCACTGGCAGACTTCAACTTTAGAGCTCGTCTTCGAATTAGCATTACTCGAAAAGTAGTGCCAGACATTAATTCTTTAGTCGAAAGCAAAATAAGTCATATTCATTGACATTCTGTGTTTTCTGATTAACGGTCAGATAGAATGGAAACGAAATATAAATTTGTCAATTTAAATTTCATTCTAAAACGGTTACAACAATCGTAAGAAATACCATGTTCCGTACTTAGCTGCCCCTCATCATCAAAACAGTAAAAGAGATGTTTAATTCCATTGTCAGTTCTCATTATGTTGAATTTCATTGTAAGTTCTCATCAATGCGATAATGTCAAAAATAAATTTGCCGCGAAACGCTTTAATGAGCCACCCTGAAGCGATACAAGATTGTTCACTGCTGTGATGCGAGAGCGAGGCAGCTCGCACGAGCAGTTGTGCTGAACCGCTAGACTTCTTAGTGTGCCTGTACCCGTAAGAAGCCAGATAGCCCGGCGAGAACCCCAGGATCTGTGCAAGTGCCGCTCCATGCATTACTTGCGCAAGTGTTCCAACCGCGAATTTTTTGGCTTGCGAATAGACAACGGAGGATGCCTAGCAATAAATGCTTTAACCAAGTCATACCTAGCTAGACAAGTTTATTTGTCAAATCTGTGTGTTATACCACTTCTTTCCGCTAGTTGATAGACTAATGATCAGGCAATGAGGCGATTCATCGATTGGCTAAAAAGTCTTGACTTCAGCTATGCTATCAGAGTAATTACAAATCTATTATCAACAGTTTCGTATTGAAACCTGGTAGTTAAGGGAAGGCAGGATTAGGTTACGACTGTGGACGGGGCCGAAATCAGTTACTATAGGTTGCCTTTTACAGTTACACACAATTTATTTTAAACCAGTAATTCCAGACTCAACAATAAACGAAAATATCACACGTTATTAATGAAGGAATAAACAACTGTGTAAATAATAGCGTTTTCAGTGAGTTACAGTTTGGCAAATCACCATTAAATACAGATACAGCAGATAATGTTTTAAAAGCAAGCCACTGTGATCTGGGCAGAAGGCCTTACACGCCATGGCAATAAATTAAGAATTGTTTAAAACTCGCTGCAATTTAGAACTTAGATGTATTGAAATTTTAAAAGTAAGTCGCCACAAACACAGCAGAAGGCATCAGACGCCAGGAATGGCAGTAAATAAGGTTTTAAGGCTTACTGCTAAAATACAAATACCAAATTAGAGTTTTAGGGCAAATGGTCACAATCACAGCTGAAGGCCTTACCCGCCAGGAACGGCAATAATATAAAAAAATTACAAAGCTGCTGTAAAACAGTGAATACAATAGCAAATATGAATTAAAAAACAAGCAACTGATCACCAAACGGGTGAAATAAGATGATGGTAAACTTTGTAACACAATCCTTAACGTCCACTAAACACTATACTGCTAGATTTATTCCAGACGGCGACCAGCACTATTAACTAGACATATATAACTTTTAATGTAGACATTGTATTATAATAAATAATACAATAATAAAACACAAGGACCAGTACATAAGTTCCATAAAGGGCACTGAGACAGATTATACCCGCAGAAGGCGTGGACTGAAGGACCCTTACACTGAACTACTGGCCTAAAGAACACACATGTCTTACAAGAACCGAGGGGCCACAGACGGTGCTCCAAGAATTCACCTCTGAGGAGGTCCGGCAACAAACAATTTCGCGAGCGATGACGTAGGCAGCCAAGAGTTGCATTCACTTCACAAGATGGTAACTCAGACTAGTGGCGGTCTAACGAATGACTAATGATAATCTTGCTGAAGCTACCTGACGTCCGATAAACCAAATTCGACGATGGAACAATACGCCAAAGCCGGAACCGACGGTCTGCACTACGTCCCCAGAATACTGTGCTTAGAGCGCCCAGGACGAGAATGGAATCACTACCACCAGAGTAAAAGAATCACCAACTGGCCTACAATCAAGAAAGCTGTCAAAACTACACGCCTTACCGGACAGCAGCGGCAAGGCGAGGAAACGTACACTGCCGTTACATACACTTAACCCCCATGGCAGGTACCTGGGGCATTAGCAGCCACCAGGCAAGAAAACTACCGCTGGTTGAACTTAACAAACTGTGACAAGTTGAACGCAGCAAATAGTAATAAGAAGTAGAAGAACGCTAATCAGATCCGCCGTCCCCAAGCACTCCACTCGCTGCTCTTCGCCTCGGCGACCCTACGAGCAGCATAACGCTTGCTGGATGCGGTTTACGACGAGGTCGTGCACCCTCGTGACCACAGGCCTTCCATCTGGCAGTCCATTCGTGCCGCCAGCGGTCCCGGCGTGTTCTGGCACTGCGCGGACCTGGCTCCTCCTGAGTTCCCAATAGAAGTGACCCACTCACACCACCCGGAAAAACAACGACGTCGCCGCAAAGATAGGGCAACCGTTGCTACATATCGATAACAGCCGCTGCTGCCACTAGCGGACAGGCAACGCATGCGCAACCGAGTGGCGCCAGTCAACACGAGAAGAAGACAAACAACCGCAACCATGCCAACTAAACGATACTGTCTGGCCTCCAACAGAGGACGGAAACGTAAGTTCACACCATCTGGAAAAACTAGGGAAAAAAGAAATGTGTAGGTTGAAACCCTCTTGCAAGGTATATGAGAGCGCAGAATGAGACACTATCCCGTTCTCTCCTGTCCCGTTTCGTCCCAGGAGCGCATTTCAGGTGAACAAATTTTATGCAGTACAATAACTGACGGGTTACTGCGTAAGTAAAGCATAGTGAATGTCGTATCATTTAAGGGCGTACAATTAACACATAACGGCTTATCTCGGGCTGGAATTCATCAAAAGTTGTAATGTAAGAACACTACTAGAAAAGTGAACGACAACCGTTCACTTAGATGTTGCACTCGAAACGAAACTAAAATGGTTGTCGAACATTCCACTTATAGTTACCTACCACTAAAGCAGGTTGCAGCACTCTCCAGTCTAGAAAACTGCACAATACTGTTGCACCCCGCTATCCCGCTTCTGCCCGAGTTTTCCTACATCTCGTAGCATGACAGGAAGAACGTGCCAAGTCGGTTTTTTACCTCGTGGAGAGCGAAGTCGCCAGTTGGATGCAATATTGGTTTTACGTCCCAACCAGAACTTAGGTGACGCCATATTGCAGTAAGTCATTAAGGAGTTTAACTCAGTGTTTGAGTGATTTTTATGTTTATGGCGTACGTGCTATGAATATAAATTGCTTCAAAGGGCCGTCACATTGCGGATCTCTCTTAAATGTGTCGCACTTTGCGCGATTTGTTATAATAAAATGGTGGGAAACTAATATCGGTAGCTAAAGGCTTCTTGTATCTGATGCTTTTCGTATTATAATTTGTGTGCTATGAAAGTATGCAATTTCAGTGCTACGGCGCTTTCATGATTTGGCAAAAGTGCGTCGCTTTTTGTTACAGTTTGTGACAGTTAAGTGTCAAATATTCACATCTGTGGTTATAGCTGTAAACATTTGTATAAGTTGTGCAGTGCAACTAAACACTTCTGATGTGTTGAAGCTGTAGCACAATTAGTACAGTTGTGAGTTGCAAAGCCAGCGATTCCAGGCTAGTATCAATTTGTTTCTTAAAGGTTCTCAGAGCTTTTTATTAGCTTAATAGAAATACGGTATTATGTACAATACGCGATGTTCTTCTCCTTCTCCTTCTTCTTCTTCTCCGCTTCGAGGCTTAGGCAGTATACATGCTCCGACTTCACATCATTAACCCCATCTCTTTCTTACCCATCCCCTTTTTCACCTCGGGGACTTGTTTACGACGACAATCTTCTTGAGATATCTTCATTATTTTCTGTACTCTGTAACCTTCCCATATAAATTTCCCACTTCTGCGCAGATGTCATAATTTTTGTGTGGTCCGTCCTTGAGCAGTCTTTGACATTTCTTAAAAATCTCACTTCTGCTGACTGTGTGTTATTTTAATCTCTTTTTCTCTCAATCCAGTATTCGCTGCCATAAAGTAGCATAGGCACCGCCCTCGTTTCATACAGTTTCAATGTTGTGGCTTTGCTAACTTTATTTTTTAGAGATTTGTTTATCGTTCCACATATCTTGAAACGTATTGGGTTTTTTTCTATGTCTCTGTCTACGACAAGATTATGCCACTGAATCTCGAGACTTGCTTAAACATCTTGTTTTCGAAAACAGTCTCAGATCGAAGTGGGTAATTTCTGCAGTGGGCCACAACTTCTGTTGCAGTTGCAGATATTTTTAGATTGCAACGTTTTCTTCGTATCTCATATAATTTATTATATTATTTATTATAAATAAGAGCACTCATCCAGGAAATATTTGTTCAGTTTTGTGAATGTGCCAGGGAACATGGCTTGCAAGACCACCACCTATGTCATTAGCTGATTCTCTCGCAGCTGAGAACAGTTTATACCACAAACAGAATCACAGCAACAAATGGACGACAATAAATGTGTGTCTTAATAGACCAAATTAAGGAGGAGCAGTGCTCTTATAATCTTAAAATTAAGAGTTATGACATCAAACATTATCGAGCCGAGGCGCCATCCCACCTGTTTGAGAAAGAGAAATGTGTCAGGGTGAACCTACTGACTTCAAAGGAATGTTAAACAACGTGGAAAGTAGAAAAAATAAGAGTGAGCTATAGAAGAGCAGCGAGGGCAGACTATGTAAGTATTTTTTTCTTTATTGTTATTTCACCCCCTCCCCCCGCCCCCGCCACCCCTTCCGCCGCACCATATGGGCAGGGGGGTGGGCTGTCAGTGGGTACAATTCGTCGCTCTTCAACGACATGACATTAGAGGAAAATTTTAATAAACGTAATATAAAACCTGGACAAGGTGTTTAACAAAAATGAGCGTTTTGCATAATAGAAATACAGATCGTCAGCTGCATAAGTCGAAATATAAAAGGTTTATTCGGTAATTAATTAAAATATGGGCACAGATGAATGAAAAATGAGTGTCGCGCACGAAGATGTAAAATCAGATAGACAGTTGCATACACTGAAACGGAAATGAGCGAAGAGAGGAGTGGAAATGGACTGCCAGGAAGAAGGGTATCAGGGGAAGACAGCATTTAAAGACAGTGCATAGAAGGGGGTTTGTAGGTGGATGTTTGGATATGGGATGAGGAAAGAGTGGATGCGGTTCCAAACCAAGACTTAGGAAGTGAGTGGAGAGAATTGGAGGGGAATGGAGCCCTGAGTAAGATTGGGTGGTAGGGATCACCTAGATCTGGTAGAACGGGTATACATTAGGGCGATTAACGTTTCGTTGGTCGAGGATGTGGAGGCTATGGAGGTGTAGTGCTGTTTGAGAAAGAGAAATGTGTCAGGGCGATTGGGGTGCGGCAGAGTACCAGGAGGGGGAAACTAGGGGGTGAGTAGCGCCAAATTTATGGGTAACATAGGACATTCGGGTGTGTTCACGATGGAAGAATAGGCTGAGGAATTTGGTAAGTCGGTAGAAATCGAAAGTGGGGAAGGGTAAGCGGCTGCGAAAGGTTAGGTGGAATGCATGTCGTTCGAGGATCTGTAGGGCCTGATAAAAGAAGGGCCGAGCTTTGACATGCAGAGGATGGGTCGAATGAGGGCTTTAGAGGTGGTGAAGAATTGTGGAACGGAGAAATCCGCATGATGTAGCTATTTTACTATTGATAGCATATTTTATAGTATAATTTTAGCCAGAAGTGATTTATAGTACATTTTGTTTGTCGTTATCAATTTCAGAATGTGTAGTGTTAGCAGCACGTCGCTATTCAAACCATACCTTTTCCAGTACCTTTTCTCCGATTTTAGTCGCTCTTTTTCGACGATCGCTAAGAGAATTAAGGCAGCCATTTTGTACGTGACCATTTTCATTAACAGACTGTGTGATTTGCTTCCATATGCAGCTGACAACTGCCGCTGGAGACTGCTGCGGTTGCAAATCACGCCGAGCAGCACGTTATGTCCCGTGAGATTTAGCTGGTCGTTTCAGAACGTGCAGTGACCACACCAGACACCACGACAGGCGTGATTAGATACAAGAAACCCGTCTCGATTGAACACGGCTTTAGGGGCTGATTCGGAGAGGTCGTCACCCCACGTCGCATAAAAATGTTCCACAATGAAATTGCAACACATCGAAGTCGGCATGCAATGAACGTTAAACAGGCATGAACTGTACGACATGCTTCGAAGTGCAACATAGTAACAACCAGAATTCACCAGACGGAAGGAAATCACAACACGAAAAAGTAATTAAAGCAGAGAAATGAAATTTCGGGAATACATTTGTTTAAGTATACATACTGAAGTGATTAATATTGAAAGATCACAGCTTAATGAAAGGGCGAGATAAGTCATTGCAAATGTGAAATGCTGGTATATTAACAACCAGTGTAACCATCAGAATGTTCAGTGAAAGCAAGCAAACATTAATGCATTGCGTTGTACAGGCGCCGGATGTCAATTTTTGGGACCCAGTTCCATGTTTTCGTATTTGATCGGACAATACCGGGACGGTTAATGCTGTTTCTGGATGACGCTGGAGTTGTCATCTGATGATGTCCCACAAACACTCGATTGGAAAAAGGTCTGGTGATCGATCAGGCCAAGCAACGCGTCGACACGCTGTGGAGCATGTTGGGTTACAACAGCGGTATGTGGACGAGCGTTATTCTGTGGAAAAACACGCTCTGGAATACTGTTCATGAATGGCAACACAACAGGTCGAATCACCAGAATGACGTACAAATTTGAAGTCAGTGTTCGTGGGGACACCCACGGGAGCGCTCTTGCTGTCTTACGAAATCGCACTCCAGACCGCAACTCCAAATGAAGGTCTACTGTGCCCAGCAAGCTGACCGGTCAGTTGCAAGCCCTCAATTGGTCTCCTTCTAACCAGCACACGACCGTCACTGTCACCGAGGTAGAACCAGCTTTCATTAGAAAACACAACTAACCAGCGTCCTGCCCTCCAATGAGTTCTCGCTTGACTCCACTGATGTAGAAAATGGCGGTGGTTCGGGGTCAGGGGAATACAAGCTACAGGGCGCTTGGCTCGGCACTGTCCTTAAAATATTCGGTTTGTAACATTCGTGTGCCAGCTGCTGCCTAAATTGCAGTACGATACTACAGAGCCATATGCCGAACATGATGGTCATCCATGTCTTGTATATAGTACCACGCGGCCGTCGGAGCCCGGTCATCTTAGACAGAACATTCCCGTGACCACCGCTGCCAGCAAACATGCACAGTGGTTAATTCTGCAAAATCTCAGAAAGAACATACAGCTTCTCGTAGCCCTATTACACGACTCTTTCAAATTGTGTGAGGTGTTGTGAAATGCCCAACTTAACCCGCAGGACAAGACAAATAGAATAAATTGTGTAAAGGGGCCAATATAAGGGACTGACAGTTACACTCGAACATACAACTTTATTACTTGGTCAAAAATTACAAGAGCACAAAAAATAATTTTTAAACACACAGCTTTAATCTTTGGGACCTAATTACCGGCTGAAAGCCACTTTAATTAAAAACGGCTGAAGGCCAATAACTTAAAAGAGAAGTCTTATCTTAAAACATTTCTTTAATTAGGCTGAAGTAAACAATTTAAATTCAAATCGGCTAAAGGCCGAACACTTAAAACTCCAAAACATTATTTTTTTTAAATACCAAGGTCCTTACGTGCAACAGGTCTTTAATTTAGGCTGAAGGCCTTAAGAACAACTGAAACTCAAGCTGGCTGAAAGCCGAAGACTTAAAAATTCAATAGGTTGAAGTAAACAAGTCAAATTCAAATCGGCTGAAAGCCGAAGACTTAAAAATTCAAAAATTTTTAAAATGGTGAAGGGCTTACGTGAAACAGTACTTTAAGCTAGGCTGAAGTCGTTAAGAGTAAAACAACTCTAATTTAAAACACAAAACCGGCTAGAAGTCATACAAGTACCAACAACAAGAACAAATTTTTCAAAAATAAGGCAGTACACACAAGGGCGCCCAGATGTTCGAGGGTCAGCCTGTAATTCAAAGCCGGCCGAAGTGGCCGTGCGGTTCTAGGCGCTGCAGTCTGGAAATGCGAGACCGCTACGGTCGCAGGTTCGAATCCTGCCTCGGGCGTGGATGTGTGTGATGTTAGTTCGGTTTTTACTAGTTCTAAGTTCTAGGGGACTAATGACCTCAGCAGTTGAGTCCCATAGTGCTCAGATCCATTTGAACCATTTTTTTGTAATTCAAACACTAACGCTCGCTTAGGTGAGACAGGCAGTCGGGCCAATCCTTCACGATCCGACGACAACCCAACCGACCGACAGTCAGCGGACCCACCGACAAGATAACTTACACTTCACCCAACCAGGGCACAACAGGGAGTTCAGTAGAACATCGTAGAAGGTATTGGCGCCCATAACCAATCATACACGGAGCTTTCAAACTACACACCGTGCTGGACAGCACAACACGATGAGGAAACTACACTGCTGAAATTTACGTCAACGCCCAGGGCAGGTAACCGGAAAGTTAACGGCCACAAGGCAGAAGATTCCGCTGGTGCACTTAAATTCAAATAACCAAATGCAGTGAAACTCCACCGGAGGGTGGCTACAATTTTCCAACTTGAAAACCACGTTGTTGCTCGTGGGAATATCCCAACAGCCCACAACGAACTCCAAATGACACAATGTGAACGGTCTTGTCTTGCCGGTAGGTTAAATCAAAACTCAACCTTCGTGTCCAGGGTCGGTGAGCCACGGACCTCGTAGCAATGGGAGCAGCGCCACATTCTCCGACACCGCGTAGAGACCTCCAGCAGGCCCCGGCCAAACTACGCCCCGCCGAGAATTCCTCACTGCTCCACGCCAACCGACCGACTCCTTAGAGCCAGTACGCCGACAAAATTTAAAATAACTTATCACTCAAAATCACACAACTTACACACAGTTTCACGAACACTTGCACGAAAAAGTAGACAATGCTAACGGCAGTGCCTGTACAATAACAGGGACGAATCACGCGTCGGCAAACACAGCCAACCCACAAGCGATCGCCGGACAAATACACGACGTCAGGCAAGACGACCAACCGACGACCAACCAGAGTCGTCCCCACTCCAATCATGTGTGTTGGCAACCGTCGGGCGAGTCATGGCGATCCGGACCTCAATGCTGCCGCGCCCCGACTGAACTTGTGCTGTGTGCCAACTCAAACACTGCCAGGTCCGAACTGCACTGCTAGCGCCTCCCAGCTCACTGGCAGATCCGAACTAACTCCCAACGCACGACAACCGGGAAGTAATAGCAGTCAGTAAAGATAATACGCCGGGGCTTATATCGATAAGCCGCTCACGGGCAGGCAAGGCGGCAACTCAGTGACACCAGTAATTGAAATTAACGTAACGAGGTGGTAGTACAGTAAAAACGGGATATCGAATGAGATGTGTCACGAACACGAGCCACGCACGGCTCATGTTGAAAGTGGTGTCTTTGTTGTCTTTAAGGCATTCTTGAGTAGCATCAGCTCACCATGTCCCATCTCAAAGGTAACTGATCCTCACGACCGTTACACTGTGTATTTCAAGACCATCTGGTTTGCATCCTCATAGAAGCGCTATTAGCGCTAACCATATGCGTCTGCCGCGAAATCTGAATAGACGTCATCTTTCGATGTAAAAAAACGCCTACCAACTCTCTTCCTTCTTGGTGTTGCAACTATTTTCCATCACTGTAGTTTAGAAAGAGGTTTTCATCTAAGGCAACCGATTTATATTAGATCGACTGGACGAACCCGATCTCCGATTTATGAGGAAAAAAAATATTCAAATGTGTGTGAAATCTTATGGGACTTAACTGCTAAGGTCATCAGTCCCTAAACTTACAAGCTACTTAACCTAAATTATCCTAAGGACAAACGCACCCAACCTTGCCCGAGGAAGGACTCGAACCTCCGCCAGGACTAACCGCACAGTCCATGACTGCAGCGCCTTAGCCGGCAGGTGTGGCTGGGCGGTTCTAGGCGCTTCAGTCTGGAACCGCGCGACCGCGACGGTCGCAGGTTCGAATCCTGTCTCGGGCATGGATGTGTGTGATGTCCTTAGGTTAGTTAGGTTTAAGTAGTTCTAAGTTCTAGGGGACTGATGACCTCAGATGTTAAGTCCGATAGTGCTCAGAGCCATTTTTTGCAGCGCCTTAGACCGCTCGGCTAATCCTGTGCGGCATGAAGAGAGCAACGAGTTCATTAGAATTACATCACAGCGATACTGTAATTCCTCTTAAATTTCTTAGGTTGAATGCCTGATCTCGAGAACCCTACAATCCAGTCGTAACACAATTTTCACCGTTCACTCGTTCCGACAAGAATATGGGTGCGTTGGACGTGGACTCGGTCACCTTTGGATCTGTAGCCTCGCGGCGGACAGAGGGCGTTGTCCGGAAATGTATTTGTCGCGTAGTGTAGGCGCAAATGCGGGGGCGACAGATCCCATTACCACAGGACGGGAGAGTGTTGACAGCCACGACGGCTACGCCCGCAGTTAACTGCGTACAGCGGCAGGTCGCCTCCGGCGCAGTGAGACCAGGCAGCCCACACTGCTGCGTTGCTCTTACCGGTGTCCAGCGAGGCTGGCCGGCATTCCACAGTAATCGCGTGTGGCGCGCCCTGGGCTGGTGTGTGCCGTGGCGTGGCGCCTGCTGTTCGGATACCTCGTTAAGACGCACTGGCGCCAGGACTTGCGGAACAGAGCACTTACGAGTGGAATGTGTTGCTACTGAAGAGAGTTTTGGAGCACAGTGTGAAAATTACAATTTTCAGTACAAATAAAGCATTTTCAGTTTTTCATTTCATTTATTACATACACTGCTGGCCATTAAAATTGCAACACCAAGAAGAAATGGAGATGATAGACAGGTATTCATTGGACAAATATATTATACTAGAACTGACATGTGATTACTTTTTCACGCACTTGGGTGCACAGATCCTGAGAAATCAGAACCCAGAACAACCACCTCTGGCCGTAATAACGGCCTTGATACGCCTGGGCATTGAGTTAAACAGATCTGGTGGCGTGTACAGGTACAGCTGCCCATGCAGCTTCAACACGATACCACAGTTCATCAAGAGTAGAGACTGGCGTATTGTGAGGAGCCAGTTGATCGGCCACCATTGACCAGACGTTTTCAATTGCTGAGAGATCTGGAGAACGTGCTGGCCAGGGCAGCAGTCGAACATTTTCTGTATCCAGAAAGGCCCGTACAGAACCTTCAACATACGGTTGTGCATTATCCTGCTGAAATGTAGGGTTTCACAGGGATCGAATGAAGAGTAGAGCCACGAGTCGTAACACATTTGAAATGAAACCTCCAGTGTTCAAACTGCCGTGTAATGCGAACAAGGGGTGACCGAGACGTGTAACCAATGGCACCTCATACCATACGCCGGGCGATACGCCAGTATGGCGATGACGAATACAAGCTTCCAATGTGCGTTCACCGCGATGTCGCCAAACACGGATGCGACCATCATGATGCTCTAAACAGAACCTGGATTCATCCGAAAAATTGACGTTTTTCCATTCGTGCTCCCAGGTCCGTCGCTGAGTACACCATCGCAGGTGCTCCTGTCTGTGATGCAGCGTCAAGGGTAACCACAGCCATGGTCTCCGAACTGATGGTCCATGCTGATGCAAAAGTCAGCGAACTGTTCGTGCACATGGTTGTTGTCTTGCAAACGTCCCCACCTGTTGACTCAAGGATCGACACGTTGTTGCACGATCAAATACAGCCATGCGGATAAGATGCCTGTCATCTCGACTGCTAGTGATACGAGGCCGTTGGGATCCAGCACGGCGTTCCGTATTACTCTCCTGAACCCACGGATTCCATATTCTGCTAACAGTCATTGGATGTTGCGATACGATAAACCGCAATCACGATAGGCTACAATCCGACCGTTATCAAAGTCGGAAACGTGATGGTACGCATTTCTCCTCCTTACACGAGGCATCACAACAACGTTTCACCAGGCAACGCCGGTGAACTGCTGTTTGTGTATGAGAATTCGGTTGGAAACTTTCCTCATGTCAGTACGTTGTAGGTATCGCCACCGGCGCCAACCTTGTGCGAATGCTCTGAAAAGGTAATCATTTGCATATCACAGCATCTTCTTCCTGTCGTTTAAATTGCGCGTCTGTAGCACGTCATCTTCGTGGTGTAGCAATTTTAATGGCCAGTAGCGTATTTAAAGACATTGAACTGTTACCGACCACATTTTTATACCTCACAAGTGAAGCAGGCAATGCTTGGCAACTGCTAAATGTGTATAGGAATTGAATGTACGTCATATACTCCATCTCCTCCCCGCTCTCTGTCCACTCCGGGCGCTGATAACCTCGTTGTTGTGCGCCCTAAAACACTAGTCATCATCGTCTGTTCACTCTCTGTCCCCACTCTACACCGCGTGGTCTCAGGAATCTTGCACCGTTCGCGCGACTTCCCCCGTCCGAAATTCGGGTCCTCCTTCGAGCATGGTGGGTTTGTGTGTTGTCCTTAGCGTAAGTTAGTTTAAGTTAGATTAAGTAGTGTGTAAGGCTAGGAACTTACCATCACCGCCTCCTCACCCCACTGCCTTTGTCCATCACCTCTTCCTCTGTCTCCATCTGTCTGACACATCCACTCCCCACTCTCTGTCCCTCTCCTGACCCTTCCCCCCCACCCCCCATCCAACCTCTGTCCACCTCTTCCTCTCTCCTCTTTATGTCCAACTCCTCCTTCCCTCTCTCGGTGTCCTGTAAACTGCACCCAGTGAAAACTTCACCCAGCGAAATACGCCTCCAGAAAAGATCGAGGAAGGCTCCACTATTCCCCCCGTCCCAATTCCGCAACTTACCCGCAAGGTAGAAGAGCCCAGGGACCGCCCCGTACATGTCACAATTCACTGAGGAGAAAAACAAACTGGTAAACCTGCCTAATATCCTGAAGAGCCCCCGCGAGCAGGCAGAAGTGCCGCAACACGACGTGGCATGGACCTGACTGATGTCTAAAGTAGTGCTGGACGGAATTGACACCTTGAATCCTGCAGGACTGTTCATAAATCTGTAAGAGTACAGGGGATGGACATTTCTTCTGAACAGCATGTTGCAAGGCATCCCAGAAATGCTCGATAATGTTCATGTCTGGGGAGTTTGGTGGCCAGCTGAAGTGTTTAAACTCAGAAGAGTGTTCCCATGAGCCATTCTGTTGCAGTTCTGGACGTGTCGGGTGTCACATTGACCTGCTGGAATTGTCCAAGTCCGTAGGAATGCACAATGGACATGAATGGATGCAGGTGATGAGGCAGGATGCTTAGGTAAGCGTCACCTGTCAGAGTCGTATCTAGACGTATCAGGGGTCCCAACTGCACACACCAGAGCCTCCACCAGTTTGGACAGTCCCCTACTGACATGCAAGGTCCATGGATTCATGAAGTTGTCTCCATACCCATACACGTCCATCCGTTCAATACAATTTGAAACGACACTCGTCCGACCAGGCAACATGTTTCCAGTCATCAACAGTCCAATGTCGGTGTTGACGAGCCCAGACGAGGAGTAAAGCTTTGTGTCGTGCAGTCATCAAATGTACACGAGTGGGCCTTCGGCTCCGAAGGCTCATATCGACGCTGCTTCGTTGAATGGGTCGCACGCTGACGCTTGATGATGGTCCAGCAATGAAATCTGTAGCAATTTGTGGAAGGATTGCACTTTTGTCACGTTGAACGATTCTCTTCAGTTGTCGTTGGCCCCGTTCTTGCACTGCCGCAGCGATGTCGGAGATTTGATATTTTACCGGAATCCTGATACTCAAGATACACTCGTGAAATGGTCGTACGGGAAGGTCCCCAATTCATTGCGACCCCGGAGATGCAGTGACTATCGCTCGTGTGCCGACTATAACACCACGTTCAAACTCACTTAAATCTTGATAACCTGTCAGTGCAGCAGCAGTAACCAACCGATCTAATATCTGCGCCAAACCCTTGTTGTCTCACATAGGCGTTGCCGACGGCAGCGCCATATTCTGCTTGTTTACGTATCTCTGTATTTGAATAAGCATGTCTATATCAGTTTTTTAGCGCTTTAGTGTAGGACTACACTGGTGTACAGGCAGAAGGAAACTCCTCCTGCCTGTACAGCTTGTACTGCTGGCCGTTTGTTGGATTATAACTCACCTAAATGCACTCAAGACGGCTATTTACAGCTGAAATCTGGATATGCAAGAATAACAAGAAACCAGTTGGGTTACGACTGTCTGCTGTGTTCCTATCCTTCCTTATAATAACATACAATCGCTATGCACAACTGTTCCATATGCAGTCATGGTGGGCGATTACATAATAGTTTACAAAAAAGCATCATCAAGCGTACCTTATGCAAGACTACATCTACGAAGCGACATCTATTTCAATCATTATTTCTAATTTCTGAAATGAATACTTCTGATAAATGAAGGAGGAGCACTAGTGCATAGAAAAATTAAAAAAAATCAAAGCACACTCATTAGAATATAAAGGCTTACATAGTCTCATATGAAAATAGATAAATAGACTAATTGAACAAATGCCAATGAAACGCACAAATGAAGGTGTCAATGAAGCAAGGGAGACTATAAGTATTAGTGTTAAGAAAGGAGCTCTTAGAACTACTTAAAAGCTATAATAAGCAGAAATTAAGAATATAGAACGAAGAATTAGAAAAAGGAAGAGAGGGAATGGAAGCGTGCCTAAAATATCTACAGAAAAAAACAGAATTAAGAGCAGAATATAATCCATGAAGAGCAACTGGTAAGCGAGGATTTAACAAAGTACACAGAGCAAGTTGGGACATACACGTAAGTAATCTAGTAAATGACATTCATTGACATACATCTGCCTATAAAGCAATCAAACATTTAAACAGGCAGGAAAAAGATACATTAAAAATTGACACAAACACAGAAAAGAATGGGAATGACATAATAAAAAGTTGATACCACGAAACTTGAGGGAACGTGCTAAAATTTATGAAGCTTCTAAGGTTAGCAGAGTTACAAGGTTCTTTAAGAACAATGAAAAACGAAAAGGCAACTGCTATACGTGGCACAAACAGGGAATTATTAAAATATTGTAAGTTGGATATCTGCTTAAAGTAAGATATGACCTAATGAGTGCTACAACAAAGAGAGGTTATAGGAAATCTAGCCAACAGCTGTTGTAAATTAAATTTTTAAGAAATGAGATCGAAAAAACTATAGTGTTAAGGGGAATAAGTGTTTTAATAGATGGATATAAGATATATGCAAAAATTTTACTCTAAAATTAAGACCAACAGCAGAAATAATTTTAAATGAAAAACTCTGTGAGTTTATATTTGGACGAACAACAATGGATAGTATATGAAGGGCTTATTTCAATAGTGGTACAAGTCCATTACCTCCACTTTTCTTCCTATAATACTTCTGAAATTAATGATCCACACAAACAGAAAGAAAGGTTCATTCTAGCAAGAAGCCATATGCTTGAATATTTCTGGTATCTCAACTACAGATTTTTCACGGCTCATTTAACGTCAGGACTCTGTATCTCAAAATGAACAAAAATGGACTTATACCACTACTGAAATAAGCCCTTCACATTTACTTCTAAGATATTGATAAATAAAAGAAGAGAATTTAATAATGAGTCAAACACAGCTTTTACCGCCTACGTCAACGCTTTTTCAGATTAAACAGGACAAAAATCTGGTCAATTTTACAAGAAAATTCAATTGAATCCCATTCGATATGAGCCAACTAAATTTGTACTAAAAGGGGAGAACAAAATAAGTAAGACGGAAATTATAAATAATCAAGGAGTTAAACAAGGTTGCAGTCTTTCCCCAATTTTGTTCAGTTTATAGGTAAATGACAAGATTTTAAAGTGGCATGAAGGAACAAAAAACAGCAGATGAATAAAACTAATTAAGAATCATTGTATAAAAAGCATTACTGTAAGCTGAAGACCAGACTACACCAGATACTTCAGAAGAAAAAGTGCAAATAAATATTTCTAAATTAAATCAAATTGACGAAAATAATAATTTCAAAAAGGCCTACAGAAAAGACAAAAGTAATGACATTCCGTGAAAAAAAAGGCAATCGAACAAGCAAGTAATTTTAACTACCTGGGCTGCGACTTTTTTTGCTCACGATAAAGATATATGAATAAAATAGTGAAATGTCTGTGGAACAATAGAAAGAAAGGTACACAAAAAAACTAAAGAAAAGCAAATTAAATTCTATAACCTAATGGATCTTCCGCTGCTACTTTACGAATCTTGAGCTTGGACAGCAAACAAGGAAAACAAAATACGAATATTGACGTCAGAAAGGAAATTTCTCAGATCAGTTAAAGGATGTAAACTAGAAGGCAGAATAAGAAATAAAGGCATTAAAAATGAGCTTAAAATATTTACGGCAACAGAAAAAATTACTAAACAGACTGCCTACATTAAACTTAGGTGACCGGCCGTTGTGGTCAGGTGGTTCTAGGCACTTCAGTCCAGAACGGCGCTGCTGCTAACGTCTCAGGTTCGAATCCTGCCTCAGGTATGGATGTGTGTGATGTCCTTAGGTTAGTTAGGTTTAAGTAGTTCTAAGTCTAGGGAATTCTAAGGCTAGGGAACTGATGACCTCAGATGTTAAGTCCCATAGTGCTCAGAGCCATTTGAAGCATTTTTGAACACTGAGGTGACAAAAGTCATGGGGTAGCGATATGCACATGTATACAGATGGCGGTAGTATCGCGTACACAAGGTATATAAGGACAGTGAATTGGGTGACCTATCATTTATACTCTTGTTATTTATGTGAAAAGTTTTCCGACCAGATTACAGCCACACGACGGAAAGTAAGAGAGTTTGAACGCGAAGTGGTAGTTGGAGTTAGATTCATGGGACGTTCCACTTCAGAAATCATTAGAGAGCTCACCACAGTACAAGAGCGTGCCGAGAATACCAAATTTCAGGCATTGCCCCTCACCACGGACAGCGCAGTTGCCAACGGCCTTCACTTAGTGAACGAGAGCAGCGGTGTTCGTGTCTAGTTGTCAGTGATAACAGACATGCAGCGCTGCGCAAAATCACCGGAATAATCGATGTGAGACGGACGACGAACGTATCCGTTAGGACAGTGGAGCGAAATTTGGCGTTAACGGGCTATGGCACCAGACGAAGTACGCGAGTACCTTCGGTAACAGCACAACATTGCCTGCAGCGCCTCTCCTGGGCTCGTGACCATTCCGGTTGGACCCCAGACGACTGGGAAACCGTAGCCCGTTCAGATGAGTCCAGACTTCATTTGGTGAGAGCTGATGGTAGGGTTCGACTGTGGCGCAGACCCCACTAAGCCACGCACCCAAGTCGTTAACAAGGCAAACTGGTGGTGGCCCCATAATAGTGTGGGCTGTCTTTATATGGAGTGGACTGGAACAGAATCGATGATTGATTGGAAACGAGTATGTTCGACTACTTGGAGCCTATTTGCAATAATTCATGGGCTTCATGTTTCGAAACAACTATGAAATTTTTATGGATGGTAATGCGCCATGTCACTGGGCCAAAGTTGTTTACGATTTGTTTGAAGAACATTCTAGACAATTCCAGCGAATGACTTGGACACTCACATCGCGCGACATGAATCCCATCCAACATTTAGGGAACATAATCGGAAGCTCAGTTCCTGCACAAAATCCTCCACCAGCAACACTTCCGCAATTGTGGATGGAGGAGTCGTAAATCAGGTTAATACTATGTATCAGTTTCTAAATTCGGCAATATACTTTTACTTTACTTTACTTTACATGTGGCAAGGGCCTTGTCGACCATACACCTGCTCTATGAGCCTCTTCCACTTCTGCCAGTCCAATGCACTGTTTGTCCAGTTGTTGCTGTTCATCCTAGTTGTGTCCTCCCGAATGTTATCCGGCCATCTGATTCTGGGTATCCCTCTTCCGCTCGTTCCATCTATTGTTCTGCTGAATGCCATTCTAGGTAGTCTATTCTCTGTCATTCTTGCTATATGGCCTACCCAATTCAACCTTCTCCTCTTGAGCACTTCGACGATGTTATGGTGTTTGTACAGCCCTCTTAATTCGGCAATACGGCTGATTTTATTTGGATGATCGTCTGTCCCTGTGTAGGTGAGAGATTGAAATTTCATTAAAAGATCTCGCCACAACAAAAAAAAGCCAGATTACCACTCCAATTCGTGAATCATATCCATGGTACTCTCGCCCTCGCTTCTACCCGTCCGTTGGCACATCATGATATCTAGTTGATTTACTAATTAACTAAACTGATCACGAGAGTCCCTATGTACGGTGAGTAATTGTTTTCCTGCAGTGGGACTACATTTGCCAGGTAACCCTTGCAGACGCTTTTGTACCGTCTCTGTGGGGCTTCTTACAGGCGAAAGTGTGGTAACCGCTGTCAAACACCTGAAGATATCCAAAGCTAATCATATTCTGTCTGTCGTTTCTCTTGTCAAGCTGGTGTATGTAAGTCACTTCTTCTGGTACACTGCTTCTTCTGGTATACTGCTCGTGAACGAATCCTGCTGAGACCTGGCGGTCTTTGGGGGCAGTTGGTTGCTTCACTCTCCTCTCTAGCCACGCGACGTCTCGCTACCCTCCCCGCCGCCGACACGGGACCGCATGCGCCACAGCAACCACCGCCGCAACCGCCAATTGCGTGTGATACTACAGACCTGGGTTTCCCTCATATGTTAGCTCTGTAGAAGTTCCGTTATTGGCTCCCGCCAAGTTAGTGGCAGGATGGTACGAGACCTCAAATGGGAATCACTGGAGGAAAGGTGATGTTCTACTCAAGGAACACTACTGAGAACCGACTGCAGAAGGAGTCTATTGCCGCCAACAAACATTTTACATAAGAACAACGAATATAAGGTACGAGTAATTAACTCCCATATGGGGGCACACAAACTGTATTTTTCCCGCTGGCCGAAGTGGCCGTGCGGTTAAAGGCGCTGCAGTCTGGAACCGCAAGACCGCTACGGTTGCAGGTTCGAATCCTGCCTCGGACATGGATGTTTGTGATGTCCTTAGGTTAGTTAGGTTTAACTAGTTCTAAGTTCTAGGGGACTAATGACCTCAGCAGTTGAGTCCCATAGTGCTCAGAGCCATTTGAGCCATTTGTATTTTTCCCATCGCTCTATTTGCAAGTGAAATAGGAAAGTAAAGACTCACGAGAGCTATTCTCTCTCTCCCTTCCTGCCTTAGAAACCATGTGTGTGTGTGTGTGTGTGTGTGTGTGTGTGTGTGTGTGTGTGTGTGTGTATGTGTGTGTGTGTGTGTGGGTGGGTGGGTGGGTGGGTGTGTGAGTGGGTGTGTGAGTGAGTGTGGTTTACTTGTTCAGTACATGTACTTGTCTGTGATTCATCATGTCTGCTTGTTCTGCTCCAATGTGTTTTTAGCAGCCTTCAACTTCTTACTAGGAGTCCAACTGAGGAACACTTTCAGATGTGTGGGGTGGCTTTAGCAGCTACCTACGGGGTAGTTACCAAACTTCATCTCTGTCAGGGCTGAGAAACCATGTCTTCACATGGTGATGGCAGTGTGGTGGCAGCAAAGGTAAAATCAGTAGGAAACCATCTCAAGACCTGTGAATCAAACCACATAAGTTGGAAATGGATGACGTTAAAAATCGCTTATCTGATGGAGCAGATGTCTGGAATATCGCAGTAGCTGCCAGTGTTTAAAGTTATTTTTTACTATAGCTTATACTTACGTTCTTAGAATTTCAAATGTCTGTTCACCACCTCATCGGAAATCCGCCTTTCTGGCAGCGACTGTGTCACAGACTCTTCCCACTTCCATAGGAAAGCGATAGGAAGATCCTTGGTAGTGGTCATACTGGAAGAAGCTGTGAGAAGCCGTACCAGAAAGTATAACTCCTAGACCTTCCAGGGGTAGCGGTACAGTGGTGGATGTAGGTCAGAAATAGCACACTTGGTTTAAATGGATTGTCACAAGTGAATAGCACGTTAGAAAAAGCGATAACTATGTCTGCCGTTGTAACAGCTGAAATGTCAAATTCCATCTCATGTAAAATGTGACAGCAGTAAAGAATCTAAAGACCACGATCAAGCCATATACGTTGGAAATGGCTGTCATTAAAAACTACTGTTCTGACCAGTTGTATGGAATACTGCAGTAGCTATAGTTCTTACAATGGACTGTTCAAGTTTGACCCTGTCTAAATACGAGCGATACGGAAGTATATTTAGAAAATCAGCGTATGATGTATATGGCGCCGAAGACAGTAGTTTTAATGGAATATTTGTCAGTAATGAAAGGGAGTACCGTGCACAGCATCACTTTACTTAAATATACACGACAGTGAGCTGGGATGTACGCTACATGCATCTGATTGCAATGTACCGTAGGATTACTGGAGGAAACATTGACATTGATTTGGTCTGGCTTGTACTTTTGGTTAACTAGCTCTCGATGTACAACAGTTCGATAAGCGTGTAAGTACTGGGTTTGCTTCTGAAGGAATAATAACTAGCACTACGTTTATGCGTACTACCCATGTGCATATACTCCGCTCAAGACAGAATACATTATCATGGTCGGTCCACTATCGAACAGCGCGTGTGAGTAAAAATAAAAAATGAACAATACTGTGATCAAGTCCCTAATCTCCCCTTAATCTTGCAATAGCTCTGAATTATGATGCATGGAGGTGTGAGGCTGTTGCATCAATGAAAATTATTCATTGACAGTATATTGGAAGCTCTTCGATACTGTTAGATTCGTATCACGGATACATGCTCCGTTTGAAAGAAAGATGATGTACTTCTCACTACTATCAACGAAGATTCTGACACCATTACACTGTCGTATTTCTAGCGTAGTAGCCATAGGAATACGATAAAGGAGATAACAACAGGAAAAACGAAATATTTATGGACAATCATTTGATATCGATGAACTGTAGGTGTTGAGCTCCTGAATTTATTTCTGCAGTCGGCATATACTCTGCATGGTTGTGAATTTCCTCCTGTACGTTAGTGTGCTATTTTTCTCGTTATGATAGCTCCCTACGTAGTCAGTGACGGGTGGAGGACTAGAGTGCCTTCTATCTAATGGACCAGTGCCGTCGGAACGTGATGGGATTTTTAAAGA
Organism: Schistocerca serialis cubense; assembly: GCF_023864345.2. Classification (NCBI taxonomy): domain Eukaryota; kingdom Metazoa; phylum Arthropoda; class Insecta; order Orthoptera; family Acrididae; genus Schistocerca; species Schistocerca serialis. Next base: position 183,556,138 of record NC_064646.1, on the reverse strand, counting down.
ATCAGCATGGGTCTATGACTTCGGACTCATGCTATGTATCGAAGACTGGAAGTTTCGTGAGAATGCGGCAGGTAAGCGATACTCTGACATAAGAGAAGTTGAGAGGTGAGCTCTATACCATTCCTTCTAGATCTTGTGAACAAAAATATTACAACCACTCTCATACATCTCACGAAATAGCTGCAATGTGAAAATTAGGGGCTAACTCGAAACTTTTCATCGAGAGACAATCAGCTTCAGAAGTTCAGTCTTTTTTTTTTTTCTCGATAAATAAGAGATAACATTCTTCAGTGAGTTTTCTATGCCTGTAAAAGGGTGGTGTGACATCCAAATACGAGACTAAATTTACATCTGCATCTATATTTACTTCGTAAACCATCGTACGGTATGTGGCTAATTGTATCTGTATCACTACTAGTCATTTACTTTTTTACTTCACTCGCAAACAGAGAAATGGAAAAAAAGACTGTGTGCCTGCATATGAACACTAATTTATCGTATCTTATCTTGGCAGTCCTTACGCGAAATTATGTTGGCGCCAGTAGAAGCCATCGGCAGTCAGCTTCAGATATCGGTTCTCAGTAGCGTTCCTCAAGAAGAACATCACCTTCCCTCCTACGAGTCCTACTTGAATTCTCGAAGCATCCTGCCACTACTTTAGTGGACGAAATAGGGATGCTTCTATATCCCTGTATTTTGAGTGAAGCAGAGGTCTGCAGGATCACTCACAATTAGCGGTGGCCGCAGTGGCTGCTGTTCGCATGCGGGCCGGTGACGGCGGTGGGGACGGTAGTGAGGGCGTAGCGGGGGTGGAGAGTGACACGTCCTCCTGCCCCCATAGACCGACAGGACTCCGCAGAATTAGTTCAGTAGCAGTATACCACATGAAGCAGCGTACCAGAAGACTGCAGGAAAAAATTACTCACCATGCATACGGATTCTCATAATCTAATTAATTAGTCAATCAGCTGGATATCAATGACGTGCCACCGGACAGGTGGAAGCGAGTGCGAGAGTACCATGGATATGATTCACGAATTGGAGTGGCTATCGCCTTTTTTTTCCTTGTGGCGAGGTCTTTTAATGAAATTTCAATCTCCCACATATAAAGGGAGAGATGATTATCATTGTAAAATCGGCTATATTGCCAAATTTATAATCTGATACGTAGTGTTAACCTAGTATTTACAACTCCTCTGTGCTGCTAGCTTAGGAGACTTCGTAGGAGACGATGCATTTGGTTACTTTAAGAGAGTTCGAAATTAAGGAGGCATCCAGTGATAGAGGTTGAACACGCTCTTAGCGCTCTATCCTGAGCCCAAAATGAGTTTAATATTCTAGTTTGTGATCCAGCATGTAATAGATATCAAGCTGAAACTTCCTGGCAGATTAAAACTGTGTGCCGGACCGTGACTCGAACTCGGGATCTTGAAGTTTCATATCAGCGCACACTCCGATGCAGAGTGAAAATCTCATTCTAGATATCAAACTGATAAGAACAGATTTTTTTACCTGTTGCGAGTAGGAAATATAGCCTATGCCGTACTGTCGTAGGATTTTCACAAGAAGTAACGGTGCTTTATCGATGTGAAAATGCGTATATGCTCCAATTTCTTCTGCACTCGAAAAAAAACTCGTGTAAATTCGAGGAATCTACATTTCACCTGAGAAATACTAGGTGTATCGATAACAATGTCCCCCTTTCGGATTGGGTAAAGTGGATCTTTTAAACTGGGGAGTCTAAGCTGCAGGTGATATTGCAGTTAGAACTATACGTCAAATCTGCAACTGCTTGTCTCATAGCATGTTGCTGCCAGCAGTAGGACTGGGCACGAGACTTTGGCTGACCAGAAGCCGCTGCTTAGCCTTGCATGAACAACAGGTACAATGAATGCTCTGACCTGCTGGCTCTTGTCCACAGCGATGGGGTCTAGGTAGAGTGCCCTCTGAATGACTGAATAGCGAAGTTGGGTTGGGCTGATTTGGAGGAAGAGACCAAACAGCGAGATCATCGGTCCCATCGGAATAGGGAAGGATGGGGAAGAAAGTCGGCCTTGCCCTTTCAAAGGAACCATGCCGGCATTTGCCTGAAGCGATTTAGGGAAATCACAGAAAACCTAAATCGGGATGACCGGATGCGGGATTGAACCGTCGTCCTCCAGAATGAGAGACCAGTATACTAACCACTGCGCCACTTCGCTCAGTAATGGCAAAGTAACCAGTATGCTGGCAGAACGGCTTCAGAAGCAGACGTGTTTGTTGCTTAAGAAGACTCAGTATGGTAAGTGTGGTGGTTATTCCCCTCATGTAAACTGCCTGGTTGACTGCTTGGTCATGGTGACAGTCTCTCCAACCTCTGAGCATCTGGCATAACTGCTGGCATGTCTAACATGAGTGTAGTTCCCACTAATGTTTATGTCTGGGGAGTTTGGCGGCCGGTGTGAGTGTTTAAACCTAGAATAGCGTTCCTGGAGCCAGAGTCTTATCTAGACGTCCCATATCACTCGAACTCCCAAAACCCAGACCATTACAGAGCCTCTACCAGCTTCAACAGTCCCCTGCTCACATGCATTGTGCATGGGTTCAAGAGGTTGTCTCAATTTCTGGTGTTGACGGGCCTGGGCGAGGCGTAAAGCTTTGTGTCGTGCTGTCATCAGGATTATACGAGTGGGCCCTCGGCTCCGAAAGCCCATATCGAAGATGTTTCGTTGAATCATTCGCACGCTGACACTTGTTGATGGCCCAACACTGAAATCTGCAACAATTTTCGGAAGGGTTACATTTCTGTCACGCTGGGCGATTCTCTTCTGTCGTTGATCCCCTTCTTGGCGAATCTTTTTCGGGCCACAGCGATGTCGGAGATTTCATGTTTTACGGGATTCCTGTTATTTATGGTACCCTCGTGAAGTGATCGTACTGGAAAATCCCCACTTCACAGCTATCTCGGAGATACTATGTCCCATTGCTTGTGCCGCGACTATAAAACCACTTTCAAACTCACTTAAAAATTGATAACCTGCCATTGTAGCAGCAGCAACCTAACAACTGCGCCGGGCACTTGTCTTATATAGACCGTTGCCGACGGCAGCGCCGAATTCTGCCTGTTAACATATCTCTGTATTTGAATATGCATGCCTATACCAGTTTCTTTGGCGCTTCAGTGTATAACGAAGACGGCGCATTTCGCCACGAGATATTTTACTAGCTGCGAAAACTTTACAGAGCTGCTAAACAAGTTTCAGTGGCAGACGTTGCAAGAGGGCTGCTTTGTATTGAAATTTCGAGGGTGTACGTTTTAGTCGGCCAACATTTTACCTCGTCTCGCAAACGCCTCGCGAAATGGTCACACGCCATTCATAAATAGGAGAGGCAAAGGGAGAAATCATAGCGATACCAGAAGTTCTATCTACCACACACGGTAAGGTGTCTTGCGAAAAATAGGTGTAGATGTAGATACTTCTCGTCTCAAACTAGTCTGCTTGGGGTCTTCGGCCGCCTACACAGACTTTAAAAATGCACGATCAAGTTCCGCATACAGACTTTCTGAAAGATGTCCGATTGCAAATGAGAGTCAAATAGAACAGAAACCCTTCCTGTCTACATAACGGAATGTCACTTTATAACCATGGTAGAGCCGGCCGCGGTGGCCGTGCGGTTCTGGCGCTGCAGTCCGGAACCGCGGGACTGCTACGGTCGCAGGTTCGAATCCCGCCTCGGGCATGGGTGTGTGTGATGTCCTTAGGTTAGTTAGGTTTAAGTAGTTCTAAGTTCTAGGGGACTTATGACCTAAGATGTTGAGTCCCATAGTGCTCAGAGCCATTTGAACCATAACCATGGTAGAACTCTGAAAGCTATGCCAACAAGATTCTCCGTTTTAACCACAGGGTGTATAAGAAGGACTTCATCGGCCCGGATGGGTGGAGTGACACCATTGCAAATGTAGTGCGGAGATGGAACAACGGATGCCGTCTGCGTTCACCAAAAACCACTAACCAATTGCTTTACTACTGTGTCTAGCAGTGCGCGCTAACCCAGGATTCGGAGCCAGTGTCGTAAGTGTCGTGCTGAATGCCTCTGAGGAGATTTGATGACTTTATGACGCAAAGCTTTACGCCTCTCTTGGTCCCGTCAACACCGACATTGGACTGTTGCCTGGGCGTACGAGTCTCGTTTCAAATTGTATCGAGCAGATGGACGTGTGCGGATATGGAGACAACTTCATGAATCCATGGACCCTGCATGTCAAATGGTTCAAATGCCTCTGAGCACTATGGGACTTAACTTCTGAGGTCATCAGTCCCCTAGAACTTACAACTACTTAAACCTAACTAACCGTCAACACCGACATTGGACTGTTGCCTGGTCGGACGAGTCTCGTTTCAAATTGTATCGAGCGGATGGACGTGTGCAGATATGGAGACAACTTCATGAATCTATGGATCCTGCATGTCAAATGGTTCAAATGGCTCTGAGCACTATGCGACTTAACTTCTGAGGTCATCAGTCCCCTAGAACTTAGAACTACTTGAACCTAACTAACCTAAGGACATCACACACATCCATGCCCAAGGCAGGATTCGAACCTGCGACCGTATCGGTCACGCGTACGTAAGCATCCTGTCTGATCAGCTGCATCCATTCATGTCCATTGTGCAATTGCCCCCAACGACTAACGCAGTGTCGAACATACATAAAATATGGGGTCCTAAATTTAAATGGTTTCAATATTCGAAATATAGACTTCTTACATTGAGACAAAAATACAGTTTCATAACGCCTGTATGGTATCTACGCAATCAGCGAGTGCTTAGAAATGTAGTTCTGTTGTCTTATGTATAAAATTATTGAAATTACGTATTATCTATATAGATTACAGTAAAAGAGTTTGTTGCTCGTGTTGGTATTCGACTTTGCTTAATAGTCGATAGTGGACCATGAACGTATATCATGTGAGATACGGCAGGCAGTGGCGACCGTGACAGGACGTTGTTTACAACCTGCCAGATCTCTCGCCGACGCACCCCTGCCACCCTCCGCGTGTCGAAAGCGCACAGTAACAGGGGCGGCTCGTGTGTCGGGCGCCGCACAACAAATTCCCCGAGTTCCAACCCCCGACAGTGGTATCGCGCTCCGCCCGACTGGGGTGACGGTGCTCCGCGGTCGCGCTGACGAATGTGCCGTGTTATTAAAGCATTTGTCACAGCGGCGAGGGGCCGGGGAGGGGCACGGAAGGAGCGGCGCGACAGCGCTGCGGCATGTCACAGTCGGCATATTGGCAGCGGCGAGACATGTGGGGCGCCACCGCCAATAGTGTCTGCAAATATATCAGCCCGCCCCGCACACACGCGCGCGCACACACACACACAGCGGGAGCGACAAGCACGACATGGCCCGGCGTCGAGCATTCCAGCGGCAAACCGCGCGTCCGCTGCTGCTCTGCTATCTGGGCCACGGCGCGGTGCGGCGCTGGATCAGATAGACGCGTCGCCCGCCGTAGCTGTCGACCCCAGACGGCGGCGTAATTGCCCCTGGCAGCCGCCTGCTTGGCGATTGCCGGCGCCCTCCTTCTCTCCTCCCCCACACTCCCTCCCTCCCTCCCTCCCTCCGCGACCCTCAAGCAGCCGCTCTCCGGCTCAGCTCTCTCTGCTCGGACCGATGCCATTTCCTCGCGTCGCAGGGCAGTTTCGTAATTTCGCGAGAGAAGCGCGCCAGTCGACCGGGCGCCGAAAGAGATAGAGATAAGCGGACAATGCGAGCCCCGGCTCTCGCGGATACGAGCCCGTTTCTCTGCCTCAACTGGGATGCTGTCAGGAAGAAAGCATCGTTTCCGTTGAAAGTCGGCTGATGCTAACCAATTACTACCGAATTACTTCTTTAATTCCAACAATGACTGCAAAAACTGTCGCCACGTTATCGATTTTGGGCAACAGTAACCCTCCACACACACTAAAAGCGCCAACCTAATGAATAAACTACGGGAGAACAAAACATCGGGTCAGCTTTACGACTGGACTAGTTCCCAGCAAACAGAACTCATCATACCTTTCTTAAGGAGAGAAATCTCCTGACGTAAAAGTGTAGCAGGCGTACTCCAAGGAAATGTGATAGGACTATTACTGTTCACAATATTTGTAAATTATCTACTATACAGGATGAAAAGTATTTAAACCGACAAATTCTGGGAGGTTGTAGGGGACATCAAAACAAATATTTTTCCCTAATGTCATTTTTTCCTATGGGGATTATTTAAACCAGTGGAGGCCTTATTACGCTCTTAAGTTGTGAAAGGCCATATTACGATCTTTACCTGTTACAGCGCGTATTACGCTCTTCAGTTGTAGGCAACTGCTGTCCACCAGTGTAGTAAGGCATTGTCTCTCTTTACTTATGGAGCAGTACACCTGGAGTGAGTTCACTGATATGGTTGGTGCGTACTACGTACGCACAGCGGGTTTATCAACAACAATATCCTAGTCGCCGTATCCCGCATCATACGAACTTTGCTGCTGTGTACCAACGTCAGATTGAGACCGGGTCATTTAGCAGATTACCTGGACAGGGACGCCGTCGCACGGTAAGAACGCTGCAATTTGAGGGATCTGTCTTGCAGCATGCGGAGCGGGATCCTTCAATCAGCACTCGTGCGATTGCACCTAACATGGGGACGAATCAGACGACTGTAAGAACAGTCCTTCGAGGGCAGTTGTAACGTCTGAAACGTCCCCTTTGAAAAATTAATTAAGACTGTGCTTAACCTGACACACAATATTTTTAGCGCAACGCAATCTGACTTTCAGAAATCCCTACAAAAGAATGGCCCTGACTAACATTAACCTATGCATTTCACAAATCGCTTACCTCACAAAAATCTTGGTTACTCGAACTACTGCAATACAGCGAGCGCCACTACTGCCAGCTAAATAAAAGATTCAAACTACGGAAGGCACTAACTACTGATAGGCATAGTTAGCAAATGAAAGATGTATTTACCTTAATAGTCATAATACATATAGCAGTTCATGACAAATTACAAAACTCCGCCATCTCTCTCCCCACATCCACCACTGCTGGCGGCTCACCTCCAACTGCGCAACGCTACGCGCTGTTAACATCCAGCTGCCGCTGCCCAACACTACAATGGCAGACAACAATGCAAACTAGCCACAGACTGCACACAGCATAGCCAGTGATTTTCATCCAGAGCGCTACGTAACGTTGCCAATAAGAAAACATAAACAGCCTACTTACATAGCCCCCATGCTCCCCACAAAAAATTTTACAAATTGTTTTGGACAGTGGCCAATAATGATTTGATAAAAATTTTTCATAATTACAATAACAAATCAAATGCACACACTTATCGTTACAATGTTGGTCAAAAGCTAAAACTTTCTCACAGTCCATAAAGACAGTCCTAATCGTTCATCACAGTAAAATAGCAGTGTTTTTCTCAAAGTCTCAGCAGTAAAAGAAAATGCACACGGAAGTAGTGGATTTCCATGCGGTCTTGAAGAAGTAGTGTTGTCCTTCCAACGGAAAGACAGTGCTGACTCTCGACATGCAGACAAGTAATGGGTCACAACAGAGCAAACCCACAGCAGAGTCATTCGAAGTTTTGAAGAATATTGGTAGGTAGGTCATCACAGAGCATACTCATTGTAGTCCTGGTAGAGATTACGATATTGGTGGGCCACCAGAGGCGCAGACCCACTGCAGTCCTTGTAGAAATAATGGTATTGGTGAGTCAGCAAAGACGCAGACCCACTGTAGTCCTTGTAGAGACGGTCAGCAGCCATCTGTTGCAAATGTGCAGGTGCACAATCATCATCGAAGAGTCTTGCGGACAATATAGCAAGTCCATAAACCACAACTTGTGCACTCACAAAGTTTCTGGAATTGTCCTTAGAACCAGCAATGCTGTTATCCAGTCCCTTGCTGAATCATTAACACACATGCAAACACTATCAGTCCCTACTTCTCACATATTGTCCATATACTATGACCAACAGAAACGTGTGCAGTGAAATGCAACTTACAAGTTACTTAACTTGATGACCTGGTGTCAATTACAATTTTATAACATAAGAAAACAATAACAAAGGTACAAAATACATCATTATAGAAAATAATAGTGCAGATAACATTTGTAGTAAAACAGGCTTTACAAAAGAATAGAAATAACATATACATCAGTGTTACAGGAATTATGACATAAGTACATACATAAAAGATCAGAACAACTTTTGAAACATCAACTTCACACATGAACATTAAAACAGAACAGAATAAATAATGTCTAAGCATCTTTACAAAGTAAATAGCATATTATCAGAGAATTCTACAATGTAAATCTTATTAGCTAGACACATAAAGACAGGAAAAAGACAAATACACAAGGGTACACAAACACATAGTGGGATAACACAAGGAAAGGACAGGGTTTGTTTTACTACAGTATTTTGCAAACAAAACTTTCTTTACTTCTTGGAGATCTCCCTTCATTCATCATTATTCCCAAAAAGTCCTATCTATACCTGCTTTCTGTATTCTATTCATATTTCTTTCAAAATAATTATTTCTCAGTGCAAAATACTCATTTTTGCCAAATCTGTTTCTTATATCTTCTCAATGCATTTCTTCCAATTCATCATAGATAGTTTCTTATATAATCTACCCCCTCTTAAGCTAACTTAAATCTACTGAGCTCAGATATATACGCCAAGGGACGAGGCAATGCAGCAGCACATAAAACAATTAATACAAACAGCAATGAAAAAAAAATGGAAATTGTCAAAGCAAGCTGCAGTAAATCTAAATTACCACGCAGTGCAACATTACAACTAATATGAGCCAATGTGCAGCAACAAGAAAAATAAATCAGTAGTAAAACTAGATTAACAGAGTAATACAAAGTGACATTCAGTACCACCATGCATGGCAAACAATAGCAGAAAATGAAATAACTTATACCTAAACATGACACAGCTCAAGCAGAAAAAATAGTACACTAAAGATAACAATGCAGATAAGGGAAATGTATAATCACATCTTAATGTCTAAGTAATTAAAGTGGTGCACCACAAAAACTAATTCTACAAAATAAATTACCAAGTACTTGAAAAGAAAATTATGAATGTAGTTCCTGTGAAGGTAAATGTCTTTTTTGTGCTCCCTCATTTTTTTGAAAAAAATTATTATTTACTCGATCTGTAGACAGAAAATATTTATATTAGTACATCTATAAAATGTTATAATAACCAATGCAGCAGTGCAGCTAGAAACTAGATATTAAAGAAAATGAGCAAATATGTACAAAGGATGGCATGAACCATCATTTATTAGCCATATGGCATTTCATAAGGCAGTAAAAAATTCTCTCAATTCTCGAGAAAGACGCTTGTCATAACCAGGTGTGCAGATGTAAGTATCTTTCCAAGTAATGAGCGTGTCGTATTTGCGATGCTTTCTACAAAGGAATGTCAATAGCGAGGATAATGGCCTCCCTTTTTTTGTCTTTTCTACCTGTGCCTCTGAAATGGCACACACACTAATGGCTTTTTCTCCAGGCGTCTGACACAGCTGGGTGCCCACGACGCATTACGTGCAGGTTGTCACTTAACTTTCTTACGGAAATATTTACGACAGCAGTTTCCGCTACAGTGGCAGTCTCATATAAAAAATTTCAGAGGTCGAGAATTTGCATTGCAAATGTGTAGATACAAAATCTTATGAATATAACAGTGTCCAAAAAATTTTCACCGGCATTGTGATACATTCACGCATTTACACACATTTCATAACTCTTAAAGTACGGTTCTTGGTTTCCAACATCCTTTTTCACAAGTCAGAGTCCCTACCCACTATTCATTACTCCTTACCTTATTATACATATAAATATTCGTCGACACTTCTTCAATATTTCATCATAACAGATCAATCACATCTCAAAATCGTCATAGCCTTCTAAATATTTTAAAACCTAAAAAAAGTCTCTGCTCATTTCAAAAGTGTCATCTGCCTCAAATGTACTTTAAAATCATGCTCCCTTACCAATTACATCATTCAAAGCTCTCATTGTATCACAATGGTTCCGAAAAAATATGAACAGTTCACAAAGTACAGACAAAATACAATTTCGTAAGTGTGAAGTAATCCAACTCTGTAATTGCGTAAACATGTGTCACTGACGTAGTAAAAAAATGTTTATCTCTCAGTTAAATGATCAGATAGCTGTGTAATTTGTGTGTTAGAGAAATATGGTACCGATGTGTAAAGTTGTATAAGCAAATACCATATTAGCTAGGGCTCCTTGTGCTTGCCAAACACATGGTACACAAAGTAGGCGTGTACCCCCTGAGGATTAATGTAATTATACCCTCAGGTGTTACAGATTACAGCAATGGAATGAAATATATCACGGAAAACCCTTGTATCATTGTACTTCAAATATCTTAAAAAATGCATGTTTTAAGTGTAAAATTAATCACTCAAATACGTGTCCTGTAACGCTAAATGTGCGTCTTCCTGTAAGATAATCTCTGTGGAAGTGTCGTAGTTATCGTCCTCCGAAAGCTAAGTTCTGCAGAAGCCAATGTACTTACCTCATGATACACCAAATTTCAAGTAAACCAAAATGTTGCATTAAAATCTCATTAGCAGTACTGGTAAATGTTCTAAGTATGTAAGCCTTATAGTCGTTACATAATCATGCAACTAACAAGCAAGAATATACACACACAATAACACTGTGACGTCTGTTCACTATAACAATGCATTCGTAATTTCTGTTTAAATAAGTTCTCTTGGTTCTTGATTGGATATTTAACTTCAAACATTGTTGCATGGTAACAGTTTCTAAGTCTGACAATGCATACTAGAAATGTGAAGTGAAGAGTTTTATGGCAAAGACAAAGTTAAAAAGCAGATTATCTTTCAATAAACGGTTTTACATGTGAAATGTGGTGTAAACCTTTACTCTTCCTAGTACGCAGAGTTTCAACTTGAACGCAATTATCATACGGTATACGTCGGTAAAGAATACTGGAATTTTTTTCTCAAGGTTAGCGTCTATGTTATTTTTCGCTGAGCCAGCCGGCGCACGCGGCTACCTGCGGTGCGAGTCATTGTCTGTTCCTTTGTTGGCGCGCATCGTTATTGGGATTAGGAGACCTAACTTCTACAAATTCACCTTGACGAGAAGGCCCTGCCCTGTTTGAAGCTCGCCGGTTCTGATGGAATTCAGGTCTGTCGTTTTGTTGGTAGTTTACACAGTTTCTTTCTTGTCGATCACGTGGTGGAGAATTTCTCCCTGAATCGTAACTGCGCGCTGAATTGTTGCGTCTGAAATTATTCTGTCTCCCTTGATAATAATAGTTCTGGTTACCATATTGTCTGTTTCTATGGTTATCTCTGTCGTATTCATTACTACGGAAATGCGATCTTTCTCTGTAGCTATTATTCTGCCAGCGGTTGTCATAAGGGTGGTGTCTGTTTTGGTCACGATTTGTGTTGTTAAGAATAGACTTGTCGTGTCCAGTTATTGTTTCTGTCATCACGGAATTGTGACAGATGTGACCTGTAGTGATTGTTTTCCTGTTTTCGCATCCCGCGACTGTCTGTGTCAATTTCTAATTCTTGTAAGAGTCCCTGAAAAGCTTCAATGACGTCTTTGCAACGTCCTGCTAAAATAATATGTCATAAATGTTCAGGCAATTTGATTAAGCAAATGTGGATGAGTTCTGAGGGGCTGTATGGGTTTGAAAGATATTGATTCTTATGCAACATGTCTTCAAAATATTTGACAAGACTGGAAAATTCAGATTGTTCAAAGTGTTTCACCATCATGATGCTATGTTTTACTCGGTCTTGTGTAGCTTGAGACCAATATGCAGAGAGGAAGGCATGATAAAATTCTCCTTCACTGTGACAATCGTGAATGACCGATCGCATTCTTACAGCTGGTTCATTCTCTAAGTAGCCACACATAAATTCTAATCTGTGTTCTAACGACCAGTTGGGAGGAAAACAGTGAGAGAATTGATGGAGCCACGCTTGTGGATGAATGTCGTTGGCAGAATTCTTAAATGTTTTAAATTTACGTGTAGTAATGAATAGCTTATAGTCAAAATCATCATGTCGGCGAGTCGCATAGCGGTCATTGTTACGTCGTTTCGGTGGTTCCATTTCAAAATTCGGTGCACCTTGCCAATTTCTGTCATAATTTCCGAAATTCGCTGTGTTATTATTTTGTGGCTGTTCCATATTTCTGTGTCCCTCATCCCGTATTGGGGCGCGAGTGTCCTCTGAAATACGTAATTCTTGTATTACCTGTGTCAGCTGATCTTGTACTTCCCGGATTTCTCTCTGGTGTTGCATATTAATTTGATTCAGATTTTGTTTCAGTTTCCTAATTTGTTCGCACTCTTCTGTCTCATTAAAGACTACTGGTTTTGTGTCATTCAGATTATCATCTACCTTCGTAGATAAATTATTTAGCTGATCCGAAAGTTCAACTACTTTCTCTGATAATGAACTAATTTCCTCCATGTGTCTTTCTGAACCAATTTTCAGAGTATCTACTGTGTCCTTTAAGTTTTCTTGAGTTTTTGCAAGTTGCGTAACTGAATCGGTAGATGCAACTGAGTCAATTTTAGCTTGCAGGGTCTCATGATTTTGATGAACAATAGTTTGCAGTTCTTTTATGGCTGCTTCGTGATTCTGTAATGCATTTTCATGTCGCGAAAAAATAGGTTGGAAATGCTCACAAATTTGTGTTTTTACGTCATTACAGACTTTTTGACATTTCGATTCGATGTTATGTAACGCTGTAGTTAAATCTTTACGTGTTTGTTCAAGCGTGGTGTCTAACTTTTGAAGATTTTGTTCCATTGTGTCTAACTTTTGAAGCTTTTGCTGTGTTTGTCTCTGATTTTGTTCCATTGTATCTAACTGTTGCTGTGTTTGTCTCTGATTTTGTTCCATTGTGTCTAACTTTTGAAGATTTTGTTCCGTTGTGTCTAACTTTTGAAGCTTTTGCTGTGTTTGTCTCTGATTTTGTTCCATTGTGTCTAACTTTTGAAGCTTTTGTCCCATTTGTTGCATTAATTGTAATAACAATGCACTGGTGTCTGAAACATGTTCCTCAGTGCTATTCGGCAATGCATTTGAACCGGCAATATTCGCAGTTTGAAAAGTAGAAAATATGTCTTGACTTATTTGAGAAAAGGGTGAGGACGCAAAACCTGAATCTACAGTATTTGCGAGATTGTGTCCTGTCATTTCGGATTCCTGAGGCAAGCTGTTGCCGACCGATCGATCGATAATGCTTCCCTGTTCACTACCTGTTTCACTGTCTACACCATTATTTGACGCCCGCTCCATTTTCCCTGTGCACAGTTACCAAATTACTACTTTGAATGTCTGTTAACTCATTACACAGCGGTGCTGGTAAGCTACACTCGTCGTCACTATTATTTCTCAGTTTAGTTTGGAGCCTAGTGTTACGTTTTTCACCACGCCATTATTGTCACAATATTTCACACGATAACACAGAAAAGCACAATTTGAAGAGCAAAAATAAGAGAGCACATTAACAAAGCACTGAAAATAATATCTCGTTAATTGCAAGCGCAGCAGCGAAATACTTGGTGCAAATCTACATGCATGCCACAACTATTTTACTGTACAACAATGAAAGGCTGCAACTATAAAGGAGATTCTCTCTACAATTACGCGCTAGCAATAAACAATAGCTACACTAATTACACAAACTACAAGAAAAAATCAGAAGATTCCAGTGAGGTATCCTCGGCTAAGGGTCGACATATGAAACGTCCCCTTTGAAAAATTAATTAAGACTGTGCTTAACCTGACACACAATATTTTTAGCGCAACGCAATCTGACTTTCAGAAATCCCTACAAAAGAATGGCCCTGACTAACATTAACCTATGCATTTCACAAATCGCTTACCTCACAAAAATCTTGGTTACTCGAACTACTGCAATACAGCGAGCGCCACTACTGCCAGCTAAATAAAAGATTCAAACTACGGAAGGCACTAACTACTGATAGGCATAGTTAGCAAATGAAAGATTTTAATAGAGAACAAACAATGTATTTACCTTAATAGTCATAATATATATAGCAGTTCATGACAAATTACAAAACTCCGCCATCTCTCTCCCCACATCCACCACTGCTGGCGGCTCACCTCCAACTGCGCAACGCTACGCGCTGTTAACATCCAGCTGCCGCTGCCCAACACTACAATGGCAGACAACAATGCAAACTAGTCACAGACTGCACACAGCACAGCCAGTAATTTTCATCCAGAGCGCTACGTAACGTTGCCAATAAGAAAACATAAACAGCCTACTTACACGTCCACTTCACTTACACCATGTCCACAACCTGAAACCAGTTGATTATCCACCCAAAGCACAGTGTAATATGTATCCTACATTTCCATCCTCTGTGTTATTAACGATGAAGCAACGTTCGGGCGTGATGGAGTCTTCAACATGCGCAATTCGCATATTTGGAGTGAGGATAACCTACATGCCACAGTTACTAGCGCTCATCAAGTGCGGTTCTTCCTTAATGTGTGGGTCGGTGTTGTTGGGGACTGTTTAATTGGGCCGTATCTGCTACCTAGGCCATTAAATGGCAGGCACTATTACAATTTTCTCGCCAGAGCATTGCCAGAATTTCTGGAAGATGTCCCGCTCCCAACAAGACAACGCATGTGGTTCCAACATGACGCGGCGCCGGCACATTTCAGTCTTCGTGTGCGTCGATTCCTGGGCCGATGGTTCCCAGAAGCGTGGATTGGCAGAGGTGGTCCTGTACCATGGCCTGCTCGATCCCCAGATATGTCCGCTCTGGACTTTTTTGTGTGGGGAGAGATGCGCAACCTTGTTTACGCAACTCCTGTTGCATCAAAGAGGATCTGGTTGCCCAGATAGTAGCAGCAGCAGGAACAATTCAGGATACTCCTGGGGCTTTTGCTCGTGTCAGACAGAACATGATCCGACGGTGTAACCTTTGTTTACGTGTCAATGGAGGCATTTTTGAAAATCTACTGTAACTGAAACTGGGTTTGTTAATGTGTTGTCTCTTGGTCATAAAGAAAAATGGAAAAGTATTTGTTGGTTTAATTAATTTGCCGCCAGAGAAATCTTCCTCTACCGGTTTAAATAATCCTCATAGGAAAAATAACATTAGGAAAAAATATTTGTTTTGAAGTCCCCTACAACCTCCCAGAGTTTGTCGGTTTAAATACTTTTCACCCCGTATAATATCCGAAGTTACATGTCGCTGATCGCGGGAAATGTTACTGCATATAGTGAAGCCGCACTGCTACAAAACTGTAGCGGAATGCAAGGAAATCTGCAGAATATCGACCATTGGTGCAGTGCTTGGCTATCATAAGCACACATCGACACCCAGTGGTCGTGGCCCCTTTCAGCGGTTGGTACTACAGCTGCAAGTACGGTGTGCTAACGAGGGCCGTACATCTCGGGCGACGAGTACTCATCACAGTTTATTCATGTTTTCACAATATGTGACAACGTCAGTTATGGCTACAAACTTTATTTACCTATTTTACTAAGTTTAAGGAGAGAAGTATGTTGTTCGGTAGATGCTTCTCAGATAATGTGAATGAACACTGCTACTTACAATAATGCTCTTACTCATGAATGTACACGTTCTGCTTTAGATCAGTGAGATGGTGATCATAACTACCGAAACCGGTTACTGAATTGAACGAAATAAATTTGCAATCGAGGACTGTTTTGGTTTCCACGTATCCTCAAACAGCCTAAATGAGGACTGGAACATCTTGGATTTCCGAGTTCTCTTAGCCTAAAATACGCCTCACAAATATTAATATTTTTTTCAACATTGATCTTCTTTCCTGTATAAACGCAAAAAAAAAAAAACAAATGTCCTGACTGACTGACTCGTCACCGCTCAGCCCAAACTGCTAAGGAGAGAAACTTGGAATTTGGAGAAAGTGTGGATCTTATACTGTAAGCGTCGTTCAAGAAGGGATTTTCCGAAATTCCAAAGCTAAGGGGGTGAAATAGGGGATGAGGCGCTTTTTGGAAAATGTCAAAAATGGCTCTGAGCACTATGGGACTTAACATCTGAGGTCATCAGTCCCCTAGAACTTAGAACTACTTAAACCTAACTAACCTAAGGACATCACAAACATCCATGCCCGAGGCAGGATTCGAACCTGCGACCGTAGCGGTCGCGCGGTTCCAGACTGAAGCGTCTAGAACCGCTCGGCCACCAGCGGCCGGCTGGAAAATATCGTTGTTATGGCAATTTTGAAGCTTGGCCTACGAAAATTGGTATTTGGTTTCTCGGTCAGAAATAAAGAAATACATGATTCAGCATTTTTGGAAATTTAACCCTTTGCTGGTGGTGGGTGGGAATAGTGGGTTAAGCTTTTTTAAATATACCATTATTAAAGAATTACTAAAGTATTTTTAAAGCTACATCTATGAACATTGGTATTTGACTTCTCAGTTACATATAATAAATTCTTGATTCATTGCTTTTGGAAACTGAACCCTTAAGAGGGTGAAATAGAAAATGAGATTTTCTATGAAAATATTTTACTATGAAAGCATTTTTAAAGTTAGTATTTGAAAATTTAAATTTGCTTTCTCAGTTAGAAATAAAACATGTGTTTCGTAGTTTTTGAAAACTAAACTCCTATGGGGATGAAACGGGGGATGAAAATTTTCATGGAAATATTTCATTGTGCAAGCATTTTTGAAGCTAAATCTATGAAAATTTCTATTTTGCTTTTCTGTTGAAAATAAAAACATATGCATGTCACCTGTTTTGGAAATTCAACCACAAAGGGAGTGAAATACGATCTGACTGACTCACTGACTCATCTTTGCTCAGCCGGAAACGCTAAGTATAGAACTAGTTTGCAAACCGTGTGCATCTTATACCATAGCCATCGTTTGAGAAGTCATTGCCCGAAATTCCACTCCTAAGGGGAATAACTCGAAGATAAAAGGCTTTTTGAAAGTATCTCATTAAGGGAAATTTCGCTGCTAGAACTACGAAAACTGGTATTTGTTTTGTCAACCAGAAAATAAAAAATACATGTTTCAGCATTGTGGGAAATTCAACCACTAAAAGGATGAAATAGTGGGTGAAAATTTTTGAAAATAAATAATTACTAAACAACTCCTAAAAGATTTTAAGGCTACATCTATGACCACTGGTATTTGACTTCTCGGTTAGAAATAGAAAAAAGAACGATTAAATAAAAACAAAAAAATTCTTTGCAGGTCTTACAGTGTACACGATTGAAACATCGGGCGCTAAGCTAGTTTCTCATATCAGCATTAAAGCGCTAGTAAGTTTACAAGTCATTCAATAACAGTCGTACCAGTCACTTTCAATGTACTTACGATTCTAGTAATTAAGATGCATACGAGAACAACTGTAAAATTACAAACACCTTCAGCCGTCTACATCTTGAACTAATTTGTATTTGCGACAGGTTTTGGCGTTTCACTACGCCATCTTCAGGCTCCCTGACCAACGTGTAGGAGGAATGCTACATCGAATTAGGACTGCGCTGTTGAAACTAGAAGTCTATAGATAAAAGTAAATTTATTCTGGCATCTATTTCGATTGCAAATAAGGTTAGATTCCTTCTACATATTTGTCAGGTAGCATGAAGATAGCACAGTGAAATGCTGAAACTGGTTCCATAAATTAATTGCATTCAAAATACAGTCAGCTGAAAGCGTTCTTAATTTTACGTTTTATACTGAACAACCGAAGTCCCTCAACCATCTTCTTTAAAGATGGACTTTCAGTGTCAAAAACACCTGATCTCAAAATATGGATTTACGGTAGCGTCACTAATATTCTAAGTTCGCAACAAAGACAGGCCAACCAAAATATATCCAGAATTAGTAAATACACATCGCTGAGGTTATCGGTAGTTTACAGCGTACAATGTAGGGAATTTTCTGACGCACGCAAGCAGTTTTTAACTATTATACCTAAGAGGATGTAGATGAAGATGAAATGGGAGATATGATACTGCGTGAAGACTTTGACAGAGCACTGAAAGATCGGAGTCGAAACAAGGCCCCAGGAGTAGACAACATTCCATTGGAACTACTGACAGCCTTGGGAGAGCCAGTCCTGACAAAACTCTACCATCTGGTGAGCAAAATGTATGAGACAGGCGAAATACCCTCAGACTTCAAGAAGAATATAATAATTCCAATCCCAAAGAAAGGAGGTGTTGACAGATGTGAAAATTACCGAACTATCAGTTTAATAAGTCACAGCTGCAAAATATTAACGCGAATTCTTTACAGACGAATGGAAAAGCTGGTAGAAGCTGACCTCGGGGAAGATCAGTTTGGATTCCGTAGAAATATTGGAACACGTGAGGCAATACTGACCCTACGACTTATCTTAGAAGTTAGATTAAGGAAAGGCAAACCTACGTTTTTAGCATTTGTAGACTTAGAGAAAGCTTTTGACAACGTTGACTGGCATACTATCTTTCAAATTCTGAAGGTGGGAGGGGTAAAATATAGGGAGCGAAAGGCTATTTACAATTTTTACAGAAACCAGTTGGCAGTTATAAGAGTCGAGGGACACGAAAGGGAAGCAGCAATTGGGAAGGGAGTGAGACAGGATTGTAGCCTGTCCCCGATGTTATTCATTCTGTATATTGAGCAAGCAGTAAAGGAGTAGATATTAAAATCCATGGAGAAGGAATAAAAATGTTGAGGTTCGCCGATGACATTGTAATTCTGTCAGAGACAACAAAGGACTTTGAAGAGCAGTTGAACGGAATGGATAGTGTCTTGAAAGGAGGATATAAGATGAACATCAACAAAAGCAAATCGAGGATAATGGAATGTAGTCGAATTAAGTCGGGGGATGCTGAGGGAATTAGATTAGGAAATGAAGCACTTAAAGTAACAAAGGGGTTTTGCTATTTGGGGAGCAAAATAGCTGATGATGGTCGAAGTAGAGAGGACAAAAAATTTAGACTGGCAATGGCAACGAAAGCGTTTCTGAAGAAGAGAAATTTGTTAACATCGAGTATAGATTTAAGTGTCAGGAAGTCGTTACTGAAAGTATTTGCATGGAGTGTAGCCATGTATGGAAGTGAAACATGGACGATAAATAGTTTGGATAAGAAGAGAATAGAAGCTTTTGAAATGTGGGGCTACAGAAGAATGCTGAAGTTTAGATGGGTAGATCACATAACCAATGTGGAGATATTGAATAGGATTGGGGAGAAGAGTTTGTGGCACAACTTGACTAGAAGAAGGGATCGGTTGCTAGGACATGTTCTGAGGCATCAAGGGATCACCAATTTAGTAAAGGAAGGTAAAAATCGTAGAGAGAGACCAAGAGATGAATACACTAAGCAATTTCGGAAGGATGTAGGTTGCAGTAGTTACTGGGAAATGAAGAAGCTTGCACAGGATAGAGTAGCATGTAGAGCTGCATCAAACCAGTCTCAGGACTGAAGACCACAACAAACAACCTGGTGAATTGTAATACCGACTTTTTAAATGTAGCTACATTCTTTTTGCTGCACTGGAAATAGCCGTCGAGGAGATATAAACGACGTAGTATACATGGAACTTGATCATGTAGTAACAAGATAAAAGCGCCCCTTAACCACTGTCGTTGCATCAGGAGATGTCCCATGAATGTGGACGCATCTGTACCAAATATAAATGTTCGTCAGAACAATTGACTCATAGTCCGCTATAATTCAACGAAAACTGCAGCTATCGGGTTATGTATGGCGTCACACGCCACATCTTCACCTCATGGTACGAAGCGAACATTGGATACCGGTAGGTTCAGTTGACACAACAAATCAAATGGCTCTGAGCACTATGGGACTTAACACCTAAAGTCATCAGTCCCCTAGAACTTAGAACTACTTACACCTAACTAACCTAAGGACATCACACACATCCATGCCCGAGGCAGGATTCGAACCTGCGACCGTAGCGGTGGCGCGGTTCCAGACTGTAGCGCCTAGAACCGTTCGGCCGCGCCGGCCGGCTGACACAACATGTCGATACATTTATGTGTTCTGATTTGGGGCAGCCTGTCTTTGCTGCCTCACCCTGTACGATCTGACTCAATAAATCACCAGCAACGGGGTCGTTTGTCTAAATTGAATCAACGCTCCGATTTCGATTGCTGACATTAACGGTCCAAAGATCAGTGTGTTAACAATACATTCGTGCAGTATTAGGCTAGGGAGAGTGTACGTTACTGGTTGACTGACTGGTCATAGCCCGACGAGATCATTACTAAGTTCTCTTTTTATAGTTAACTGCCTGTATCACAGTGAATTCTTAGATCTCATTCCCAGTTGAGTTACTGTAGATAAACAAATACTGTATCAACCTAGGTATGTCTAAATATTTTTGGTGAATAAACCGTAGAGTAATCGTTCTATACTCTAATATTAACACATGCAAAAATTTAGTGGACGGAGGTTTATGCCTCGCCAGACAGTGCCTGTTGATAAGCAACACGACACATGACAGATATGATGGCTTCCACACTTCGCACATGTGTGTATCAGCATTTCCGTCATCCACCAAACTGCTGTGCCACGTCAGTGCCTTGTCTCTAAACATACGGCGTCAGTGAGATCCAACATGCTTCACAACTGATTCTTTTAAGAATCACAGATATCGAAATAATTACGCGACCGATGGACCGACTACTGAATATCTCTCAACAGACGCTATTGATAGAAGAATGCAATAAACAGTACGTTAATTGCGAAAGTAGTAAGAATTTCACGCAGAAGGTTCGAAATATTAGTTACAAAAACTGCTAGCAGATGACGCTGTAATCGTAATGCATAGTGTCTGTAAATTGCAATCTGAAGTCTAGAGCGATCAGTTCCACCTTCGAAAATTGAAAGGAGGTTAGCGTAGTGAAGGGGTTGAAATGGTGTACTCCAGTGAGCAATACTGTAATATCGCTGGTTAGAACACGGTATCACTGCACTCGCATTCGGGAGGACGACGGTTCAAACCTGCGTCCGGCCATCCTGATTTAGCTTTTGCGTGATCTCCATAAATCGCTTCAGGCAAACGCCGGGATGGTTCCTTTGAAAGGGCACGGGCGACTTCCTTCCCTTATCCGTTGGGACCGATGACATCGCTGTTTGGTCCCCTCTCCCAAACCAACCAATCAACACGGTATCACAGCAACAAGGCATAGTTTCCAGACATGATTTAATGTTCCAAAAGGACGCGACGTAAAAAAAAGCATTCTCAAGCTCTTCACCAAATTCAGAGGGACTGTCAGTGTGGCTGATGATATGGTGGGGAACGTTGATTCCAAACCAACTGCCGTTACCTCCGAAAACGGTTTATGGAATTATTCAGAAAAATCCAAGGAAATACGTCTGAAAGATATTGTAATAGAGATCGGTCTGAAGCGTCCCAACACGCATATCATACTCGGCAACAGTTTGTCCATTTAAAAGCCATGGTTTCCAGGTCCTATATATTTACTACAAAGGGTCGACTCTGCGAACGAGATACTCACAATGAGCGACAACGAAGGATTAGATGTTTGCTGCATCTGATTCCCAGACGAAGCACACTTCGACCTGAATAGATTCGTGAATAAATAAGATTGGCGATTTTGGGGTTCCAAAAAATCCCAATTTGTGTCAAGTGAAAACACTGTATTCTACAATAGCTGGGATGTGGTACATTGCAGAGACGCCATCGGCGCAGTTTTCATGCCAGATTCGATAACTAGTGAACGTTACGTTGCAGTTTTTGAAATATTCGACGCCACACAGCAAAACTTGGACGATCGAGCAGTCATCGAGTGATCCATGGAAAATGGGAAAATGGGCCTGAAACATCACACAGGTGTTTCGGTTTCTTGATGAATACTTCAGGAATAGTCTTTTTTTCGTTGTATTACCAAAATTTACTGGCGCAGCGTGGATTTGCCACCACATTCACCCGATCTGACTTCTAATGGCTACTTTTTTGTAGGGAACATGGAAAGACACTGCCTATTGGAACCATCCCACCATGCTGGAAGATTTTCAGCCATCGATCTGTGTGGCACCAGAACGCGTTTCAGTTGAGACATTACAAGATAATTGCGAAAGAGTTCCTGCTGCAGAATTTTGTGCACAAACTGATTTCTCCATTATATCCCAAAAAGTGTTCGATGGAATTCATCTCGGGAAATCTAGGTGGCCAAATAATTCGCTCGAATTGTAAAGAATGTTCTTCAAATCAATTGCGAATAACTGTGGCGGGGTGACATGGCGCATTATCATCCATAGAGATTCCACCGTTGTTTGGGCTGAAAATGATCTCCAAGTAGCCGACAATAACCATTTCCAGTCAATAATCATTTCATAGGACTGGAGGACCAGTCCAGTCCATGCAAACACAGTGCTCCACCACTACTGAGTCACCAGCAGCCTGCACGGTGCCTTTTTGACAACTTTGGTCCATGGCTTCTTGGGGTCTGCGCTACACTCGATCCCTACCACCAGCTCTTATCAACTGAAATGGGGATTCATCCAACCAGGCCATGGTTTCTAATCATCTCGGGTCTAGTCGTTATGTCAGGAGCACAGGCGATGTCGTGCTGTTAACAAAGACACTCGCGTCGATCGTCTGCTGCCACAGCCTAATAATGCCCGATTTCGCAGCACTCTCCTGAAGGATACGTTCCTCGTTCGTCCCACGCTGATTTCTCAGGCAATTTCACGCAGTGTTGCTTGTCTGTTATCAGTGCCAAACGTCGCTGCTCTAGGCCGTTAAGTGAAGGCCGTCGGCCACTGTGTTGTCCTTGGTGAGAGGTAATGCCTGAAATTTGTTATCCTCGGCACGCTCTTGACACTGTGGATCTCGGAATACTGAATTCCCTAACGTTTTCCGAAATGACTGTCCCATGCGTCTAGCTCCAACTATTATTTCGCGTCCAGTCTGTTAAGTTCCGTCCTCTGGCCATAATCACATGGAAACCTATTCACATGAGTCACCTGAGTACAAACGACAGCTCCGCCAACGCACTGCCCTTTTGTATCTTGTGTACGCGATACCATCACCATCTGTATATCAGTATATCATGACTTTCGGCAACTCAATGTATGAGGAGTAGGGTTGCCAGTTCCTTAGCTTGTAGTAGATAATCGTGAAATCTGACGTCCTCCCTGCAGTTTGTAAAATACACTGTTGTGTTTTCGAGTAAGTCAATAGCCTTTCTCTGACAACATTAAAGTGGAGTAATATATCATAGCGTATCACCACTGAACAAAGGGACGTAAAATCAAGGTGGAGGAATGCCAAACTGCCAGCCTCATGTGCAACTATTCTTTTCGTACTTTCGTCTTCGCATATTTTAATCATTGCGTCATATATCTGTGCTATACATAAGAGAGGCGACACCATCAATCGTGTGTTCCCGTTTTGTTGCACTCGATGGCTTCCACGTTGGGGAAGATGTGTGATCATAGAACACTACTCAGAGTCGCGTAGACGTAGAAAAGCAATCATAAAATTTTCTCAGCAAACGAAAAAAAAAAAAGAAGAAGCTTGATGTCTCATGCTTTTGCAACGTCATTCTACTGATTATATATTCGTCACTGAGCAAGAAAAGGGAACGAGGGCACATTTAAAAAACAAAACAGACAAAAATAATGTAGAGGAGCGTGCAAGAAGACATGTACATATGTGTGTGCGAAATCTTATGGGACTTAACTGCAAGGTCATCAGTCCCTAAGCTTACACACTACTTAACCTAATTTTCCTAAGGACAAGCACACAGACACCCATGCCCGAGGGAGGACTCGAACCTCCGCCGAGACCAGCCGCACAGTCCATGACTGCAGCGCCTGAGACCCTCGGCTAATCCCGCGTGGCGTGCAAGAGGAATAGCAGTGCAAATAGTGTTAAGGATAAAATGGTTCAAATGGCTCTGAGCGCTATGGGACTTAACTTCTGAGGTCATCAGTCGCCTAGAACTTAGAACTACTTAAACCTAACTAACCTAAGGACATCACACACATCCATGCCCGAGGCATGATTCGAACCTGCGACCGTAACGGTCACGCGGTTCCAGCCTGTAGCGCCTAGAACCGCTTGGCCACACCGGCCGGCTGTTAATGACAGATCCAAATGAAATGGGAGCGGTTATGTAGGCGCTTGGCAGAAACCCATGCAGCAAGACAGTCCCGGCAAGCTTTGCTAGGCGTATTTTGCACCGAAGGCCACCAACTCCGATGCTGTATTTTTAATCTGTTTCACAGTATAGCACATAATTTCCAGTAAGACATTAGTTTTTATGAACGATTTTTATTTCCAACTTCGTCTCACACTTCTTCATTTATGCAAAACTTGGATTCTCTCGTTTAACTCATCTTTTCGGAAACAAATTAAGATTTAAGATTTTGAAACTTCCTGGCAGATTAAAACTGTTTGCAGGACCGACACTCGAACTCGGGACATGATTTTAATCTGCCAGGAAGTTTCATATCAGTGCACACTCCGCTGCAGATTGAAAATCCCACTCTGGATTTAAGATTTTGCCGCCTAACCCTCCCCCCCCCCTTCCCCCAGTCACCACCTAACACCCCCCCTCCCTTCTCTGCCCACTACGCTCGCGCTGATGTTAACGCTGGAAGTGTAGACCAGGGTACTCTAAACCTGCCGTTTTCTTTTCCTTGCTGCGCGTGCGACTCGGCACATACTTAGCCCATAGCCACCAATGTAAATTCAGCATTGAGACCTAGTAGAGGACGGACGTTCGGGGTTCTGAGAGTTTTTTTTAATTATTGACGAAAAAACTTTTTGAAGGGACAATATGAGTCCGGTGCACACACTGTGTAACTTCTGTAGATGAGTACGAAAACCATCTTCGAGAAAATAGCACGTAACAATGAGATTTTTCTAACGGAAGATGCTATGCGATAAGCACGGAATCGTGAAACTGACGTAATTGACTCTAGTGATGAAAGTCATTCTGAAACTGATGCTCCTCCAGCAGTTATGAACAAAGGGGATCAGTTTGTCGAATCCTCAGACAGCTATGAAGAAAATACAGTCGTCAACGGTAATAATGGCAACTGATGGAACATAGCTGTCCCTAACAGAAAAGGCCGATAAGTTGTCGGTAACAGTGTGCTCTAAATTCCCAAGAATGTGGAAATAATGAATGAACGGTTTTATGAATAATTGGGAACACTTGAAAATATTCATGAAATATGTGCATTTCATTAATGAATAACATCTTCATCCAGTGAAACTCCAATTAATGTCCTTAGATCCGGATCACTTTCAAGTTTCCTCATGGATAAGTGTTTACGACAGTTTTTACGCAGTCTGGAATTATGAATCCATTAATACTAGTATTGATCGAAAAAGTGCAAGGGAGAGTTGATATAAAATGAGTTTAGTACGTAAGAGTCCATTTTAATTATAAAATATTGTATTTTCTGGAAATATCTCCGGCAAATAATAGAGGGTCGCTGTGACCCTGTGTAGACTTTGTGTGACAGAGGTGCATACTACAAGAGTTAAATATTCTTCGCGCCCGGGGCCTTACGCACATTACGTCACAGACTTAAACGATCTCCTTTAACGATTCCGTCCAACTCGAAACGACAACTCCCACAGACCAGCGAGGTTTAACGTCGCTGCAGATCACAGAGTCTGTATTTATTCTACTATTGATAGATACAGCAATGGTGACGTCACTCGGTGAAAGGACTGGTATGACCTGTTATTGTGTTCAACTGTGCAGTCGGCGAATCTTAAGACGTAGTTGCGCAGTTCGTTTGTCTCGTGATTGACGTTCGGTAACCGTCACACCGCGCTCCCTATCTATGAGTGTGAATCACTCAGAGTTCAAATGGTTCACATGGCTCTGAGCACTATGGGACTTAACTTCTGAGGTCATCAGTCCCCTAGAACTTAGAACTACTTAAATCTAACTAACCTAAGGACATCACACACATCCATGCCCGAGGCAGGATTCGAACGTGCGACCGTGGCGATCGCGCGGTTCCAGATTGTAGCGTCTAGAACCGCTCGGCCACTCCGGCCGGCAATCACTCAGAGTATCAAGCGGCTCCCGCGCGAGTCACGCTCTTGGTTGTGTTCTGTCTGGCCGCCCACACTTGCGCCTGGTCCGTGACAGACCGACACCTGCTAATTACGCCGCCACATGTGACAGCCAGAGCCAACTAACACCAGCCAACAGTCTTCACAGGCGGATGCGCGTCACGTCAGCTGCAGCGCCTGATGGCTTCGTTTCACGCCTGTTGACTCGGCGCGCGCGACGGCTGCCACGCGAACGACAGCGGGAGCGAGTAATATCTGGCCAATTAGCACCCCAACAGCCGATCCCTGGGCGTACGCTACAAGCAGATGGCTGTCATTAGGCTCATTCGACTGCCAATGTGGCCAGCGCGTAGCTTATAGTTTACCCTCTCGTAGTAAGTGTTGACAGGCAATGAGCAATTAGCACCAGCTAAGAAAAAAACTACCCAAGTGTGAGTAGGACATGCGAACAGAGGGTTCTGTGCAAACGAACGTTACAGCATACAAATACAAAGTATTAGTTGTAATCATATTTTAGTAAGTAAATAAAACTATTTTATTAAATCTTCCTTTTGTATGTTCGCGCTGATCTGGGGAACTACTGTAGAAATTTCTATACAGTCTCGGAATTCCTGGTACCATTATCTTGCTAGTATCTGTATCGAAAACAAGCAGAAATTGTTAAGCTTCTCAATTCCCTGGGAATTTGCCTATTTTCGATATAGATACCCTTGGAATTGAGAATCTCGACGATTTTTGCCTGTTTTCAAATGGTTCAAATGGCTCTGAGCACTACGGGACTTAACATCTGAGGTCATCAGTCCCCTAGAACTTAGAACTACTTAAACCTAACTAACCTAAGGACATCACACACATCCATGCCCGAGGCAGGATTCGAACCTGCGACCGAAGCGGTCGCGTGGTTCCAGACTGTAGCGCCTAGAACCGCTCGGCCACACTGGCCGGCCTTGCCTGTTTTCGATATGGATACTAGAAAGATACTGGTCCCAGGAATTCCCAGACCGTATCAAAAATCTCTAAAATAGTTGCCCACGATGGAGATGCGTGTTTCCGCATCACTTCACCTACGTTTATCTCCTGACTATGGGACTGCTTCGACTTCCTATCAGCTCTGACCAATTAGAGAAATGCACCGAAGAATGGTATCTGCAATCAATAAAAAAGTATTATGTCTTCCAGTTGCACTCCGTCTTCAGGCCACGAGTGGCCTACCGGGACCATCCGACCGCTGTGTCATCCTCAGTGGAGGATGCCGATAGGAGGGGCGTGGGGTCAGCACACCGCTCTCCCGGTCATTATGATGGTATTCTTGACCGAAGCCGGTACTATTCGGTCAAGTAGCTCCTCAATTGGCATCATGAGGCTGAGTGCGCCCAAAAAAATGGCAACAGCGCATGGCGGCCTGGATAGTCACCCATCCAAGTGCCGACCACGCCCGACAGCGGTTAACTTCAGTGATCTCACGGGAACCGGTGTATCCACTGCGACAAGGCCGTTGCCCTTCCAGTTTGAAGGAATTATATTAAAGTACATCGTAATTTGATCTTTCAGTATTTCCCTGCGTACTTGATTATCAGTGTGCTCCAGGGCGTTCAGCAGAGTTGTTAATTTAATTTCATTTTTATATTTTCAAGTGCAAAATTTCGACGACCGACCCAGGCGTCTTCTTCAGGGACTGGGAGCTGTGTTGGTGTTAGAACTCACTGGCTGGACTTCAATCAGACTGTCAAGTATTGATGTCGCGTCGCTATTTACGTAGCCTAGTTCGACTCCCGACGCGCACTAATCCCTTTGTTGCTCTTTTGTTTTCCAGAGTCCGCACTTATATTCTTTGAAATCCACATTCTCTCAGCGTTTCCAGCCTTCCTGCATGATATGGAGGGCGACAAACTGAATGCCGAATCCCAAGACTTGATTAAATTTAAATCTCCGTCCAAATTTGATAGCCTTGATAGGCTTCTTAATTAAGCAGTCTCAAAAACAGTGTATTCACTGCTTTATTGGTATCGTTGTGTTTCACGCTATGATTACATCTGAAGCATTAAATGATTTAATAGTTGAGAATGTTGCTGATGTTCCACGGAAGTTCTAATAGTCTGCCCCACGTATTTCTTTCTTTTTTTATTTATTTGTTGGCCTTTGAGTATACCTTCACACACACCCATCCACGGAAGTAAATTATGATACACAACTCGTGTGAATACGAAGTAAATTGATAAAAACGAACGTCAAGGATGATGACATAAAACGAAGGTAAAAGCGACTTCAAATAACACATTGATATTACACAAATTTATTTAGTTAATGTGAGTTAGTTATTATTTTTGTTTTCGCTTTCGTCTGAAAAGAGGAACGTTCTTTACAGACTGCAAATTCTGTGGTTACCAATAACGTGGCTCAGATGGTAACTGGTATTTCTTGCTCATAACATACGTTAACAACTTCGATGTGAGGTCTCACCTGTTCACGCATACAAAAAACATGTAATTGTGTCTTCCACTTCGCCGCAGTCAAGAATTGAAAGTGGTACAACGCATATGCAGTGAGGGTGCTGAGCAAATCGGCATTGGTCGAACTTCAGCTGCGCTATGACAACTGAAATCTCCGCGAACACGTAAGTCCAGTGACACAAAGGCTTGGTTTATACCGCTATTGAGCCCCACATGACACGCCACTCACATGGAATGCGGTACATACCTGAGTTTCGAAGACCTGTATCTTTAACAAAGAAAATATGGCTTCCTGTGTGTTTTGCACATTTCAATAAAGATAAAACTTCTCTGTAATTTTGAAGATTGTCTAAATCTAGTAGAGTATACGCATAGATATAATTGAATTTTGGGCCATCAAGTAATTGATCATAGTTTCCATTCAGAAAATAAATTAAAACCTTACTTTGAATTCTTTAAAAAAAAAAAGAAAAGAAAAAAAGAATAATTTCTTTACGTCACAAACTAGAGCCGAAAAGGAAACAATAAAATGCAGAGTCGCTTTTCTGATCTTAGTTGCTACTTTCAGACAAACAGAAGAACTACAAGGGAAATTTTACTCACGTAAGCTAGTGCATTTCATTACAAGGTGGTGTGTAGCCAGTGTGGTGCTGGGCCTGACTCACATGTAGCAACTATTAGATGATAGTCAATGACTGCTATGTACATGAGTGCGGTTGTTCTGAACTGATCACTGTCATTTGTATTCATGACCTTCCAGTGTCTCCGCATTAAGGTTAGCAGCAAAGTGTTTTATAACAAGACCACAGAGGAAACACTTGTCCCACCAATGTCCTGCAAAATCAAACCCTTTTCTCACCAATGTCCTGCAAGATCTTGCACTGGGCGTATCCTAACTTTTGATTACCCACCTTACGTTCATCGTCCCACCATTTGAATAATCTTTAGCAACTTTCATCACTGTTACGTTTCTCCACACTAAAGGCACATTTACAAACAATGTCCCTTGTAAAAGTATTCCAGAGCAATTCTTACATCTCAGATATCTCTCGCAGTATTTGCGATCCCTATACTGCAGTCCAACGACATGCAGAAATGCCTCCTACAACTCTGATGGTACTCGGTACTTGGCGAGGATCCTGGACCACCATCGCCTGGTGAAGTACTTCTTTCCTTTTGTTTTCCTGCCACTTGTTGGAAAGACACAACACAAAACAGGTTATTTATATGTACCTTCTCGGTTTCAGAAATGATTGCGCGAAACCTGCAAGGTATGCAGAAAAATGACAAATATCAATGGTTAGAGCTCCTTTCCAAGTTTCGATTCTTAATATGCCCATGGTGCAGTTGCAGACCGAACCACTAGGGGGCAGGTATGTCAGAACAGAGCTCCGTATTGTAGCAGCGAATTAGTTCACGCCCGCAAGGATGTAACCTTCCAAAGTGCTTAGTTGTCGTTGCACCTTTTCGGCGGCGGCAGTAACAGCAGCTTCAATAAAGAGCAGGGTCTTACAGTTGGTAGAAACACAAAAAAGCACAACACCTTACCATGCCTAATATGGTGTGGGAAAAATTTTACCGATCAGAACAGCTTCCAGTTTTCTCGAAATGGATAAATACAGATCCTGTGCGGTTTTTAAGGGAATTGTATTTCATTCTTCATGAAAAATAGCGATCACCCATCTTCTCTCCACATTAGACCACACAGGCTCAATACATTGAGATCTAGTGACTTTGGTGGCCAGGGAGATGCGACAGTTCATCCTAGTGCCCACAAAACCAGTCGTGGATGATGCAAGATGCTTCAGTAGAGGCCCTACCTTCTTGGAACACAGCACCCACATTGGAAAACAAACATTTTACCATGTTATGGGTACGATCAGCCAAAATGTCACTTAATACATGGAGTAACCATGGAGTCCGTGTAACACCACGATATGGCTGCCCAAATCTTCACAGAAACCCTGTCCTTGGGACTTGAACCCGGCCAGAATCGGAAACAATGTGAAGCAAGACTCATCCGACTAAATGACATTCTTTCATAGCTCCTTAGATGAGGTTTTAGCTCCGGCACCATGTTTTTCCGTTAGGGGCAGCTGCATCACTTACGAGTGGTTCTGGACTTCCAGCTCCCCCTGCATTTTCCTAGTTCTGGAGCTCCTTTCGTCTTGCTTTAGTGCTGACATTCACTTCTCCAGTGACTTGCAGCTGTGGTACCTTTATTTTTCGCCTGTGAACGCTCAACGCACACTTTTGTCTGCGTTCTGACTTATCATAACGCTTCTCCGCTTTCTCTGCATGTTGTATGAATCTTCGATAGGGGGCCTCTTGAAACATCAAAAACGTAATCTACCAAAGCTCCCACTATACCAGTACCTACAATTTGCCCACTTTCGAATTCACTTCGCTTCAACATAACGCACTCACAACTCATAGCACACTGCTCTGACCACAACTAGCATTTGCAACGTATTGAGAACACTGCGCAGTTACCGCTAGCGACCAAATAAAACATCACAACCTGCAGGCTTCGCTAGCATTTGTACTCATGTTCTAGCATGAATTTCTGCTGTGTTTCGATATTTCTGTCCAACCTCTGTATTTATGTTTGCACATCTCAAAGTGTGCCCAACCTGAGAGTATGCTGTGTGAGTTAAAAATTTGGAGAAGAGATACCTCCAATGATATGAGTCTGTTTTGTGTGACTCATAGTTTGCAGTCGTCTTCTGAAACGCCAGACGTACTTATCAATAGTCCCACACTTATCCATCATAACATAATGGACGTTAAAGTACATTACACTTCTTCTATAACCTGTAGAGGTTGAGAAAAATAGCAAGCCATGCCCAATAGCACCTAGTTCAGAACAGCAATAGATGCCTTCTGCACTGTCTCCAGCATTCCCGGACGATTCAGCACTGACTTTGACCTTGATATAAATAAATGAAATTAATGTGTAGTCGATATGAGGGCTAAAATGTTTCTTGTCCCAGTAGAAACAATGAATGAGAAACGTAGAGTTTTTCAGCATCTCTTGTTAAGACGATATATCAAAAACAGCGAACAAACAGTAAGAGTCTCCATCAATAATTATGTTTAGGCGGTATGATATCACAAAATTGAAATAATGCAGACGAGACTGAAAAGTGACTGATCTCTTTTTAGAACATCTTGTTTTTTACTGTTGTTGACACAAAAGTAACTGCTAACCTAAGTTGCTAATGCATTAGAAGGAGTCAGTGTTCAGGTTGCTATAGGCAAACACACTAATTCTACAAATGTGCTGACAGAAGAGCTATTAATGCCAGTTACGTACTTCACTATCTAAACAGTGCACTAATGTTATGAATGCTGCAACTCTTGCGTCTCAAATCACACTAAATTTGGTATTATTTCCCTATGTGTTCCAGAATTTCTTTCTAATTTTGAGTTCCTACAAATTCATGGCTTTGCTAGATGCACACTGAATATATCAAATACATTAACTTTGTGGATGCACATAACAAATGGCTCTCTATAAAAGAGCAGGTAAAAAAGAGAATTTTTAACACGTCTGAATAATTTGTCTCAGTGGCAGAAGCTTTAAACACGATATTACGACATCCATTCACGTGTTACGCTAGTTAGTTACGTGTTCCATAGAACATATAAACTTTAGGATGTGAAATACGTTAATCAAATAAAATTTGTGCCTACTTCATAAAAATACTTTTGCATGGGTATCTGTAGATTCGTAATTGACTGCTTATTTCTGTTCAAACGGCCTTTTATGGTACAGAAGTAACTGTTAAGGAGAAATAATTTTGTTCTGCTTTATATAAGACTCTTAAACCAGTTTACCAGGCCACCTGAATGTAGCATACCGTTTATCGTGGCATTTGGAACCACAGTGCAGCTTATCATTTATCACAGTAACATGTCATAGCCAGAGATGAAAGCAGAGACAAATAACAAAAAGAAAAAAATCCTAAGGACCTGAATGCCCGCATCGTACCACTCTACCGATTGACAGCGGAGTTAACGTCTTGCTGCATCATTAACTTCCTCATCATCGATGTACTGTTCGGCGCAGAGTGCATCAATCATTGGGCCATAAAGATGGAAGTCGGAAGGTGAGGAATCCCCCAGGCATACAACTTTGAATACTCTAACTGGTGGACGAGTGTGTCAGCACTGCCAACAGAGACGTCTAGTTGAGCAGCTAGGTGTCTGATTTTGATCCATCGATCACCTCAAACGAGAGTGTCCGCACGTTCCAGCAATGCAGGACTCACAGCTATCTGCGGTCGGTCGGTTACGTAGGACATCGGACAGGTTTGTGATACCCTGTTGCGAAGATTAAAGACATCTCGCCCAACGACTCACCGTGCTTTTGTGCACTGCTCAGTATCTGTAGATGTTCTCAAGAGCCTATGAATATCGGCGATGCCCTGGTTCTCCACCAAATGAAACGCAGTGACAGCTCTCTGCCAGGAACGCATCTCCGTTGCAGACAATGTTTTGGAGGCTACGTATAGGCCGCGACCTATCGGAACTTCAAACTATAGGGACGGAAGCGCGAGTATTCCACGAAGTCCAGCAACAAACTCTGCATTTTTTTCAGCCGAAACTGACCAAGGGAAAAATGTTTTGCATTAATTATTGAACGGCCCTCGTAGATGTAGATGGAAAGATGACAACACTACCAGCAGCAGAGGCATTCGTCGAGGACTTAAGCATTCTATCAGATCTGACACAGTGTTTATGCCATAAACGTAAGAGAGCTAAGTGCAGTGGCCTAACCACACAGGGGAAGCCACTCTCGGCGACCTGTCCCCAGACCCTCGCAGTCATTTGGACAGAAGAGCGTCCCTCCTGCGCCGCACACCTGCCGTCCAATAACAGCAATAAAGCGAGAGGAGCGGCGCCAGGCGGTGACAGATGCCAGCTCCACCTGTACACTCGCTGGCCGCTCCTAACCGACCTCCAGTGATACCGGTACAAACAGCAAGCAGCTGCAAAAGAATCTGCGCTACTAAGCGTCAAAGTTGCAGCAGCACGAAGGGTAGCAAATAAACGAAATTTTACTTACTGTGCGGAAACAGTAAAGTTGGAAGAACAAAATGACAAAATGTGTAGGACGTTTATCAGTACACTGCTAACACTGGCACCAACGATCGCTTTAACCCGGACGGGCAGCGAGCTTAGCTCAGCTTGGATCACAGATACGAGTACGCCACTCAGTGAGGTTCAACCAGATGCCAGAGTTTAACAGTTGTACCGAGCCTGTTGAGTGGTGACGTGCCATTCTCTCCGCAGCCGACAAGTTGCTGTTTTCAGTGTATGATAAATCTGAAGAACGTGCCGACCACGTCAAAAAGTCGAACACCCTCTGCGTCGAGGTAGCACAGAACATCACAGGCAACATCGGATTTCCGTGTTCTTGGTGGAGGACTTAGGGCACAGGTCGTTGCTGAGAAGCCTATTTCCTAATTCAGTGTAGGTGACATGGCTGTCCGAGACCACACCGATGAGTGAACAATACATCCCAAGCGCTAGCTGCGTGGCGTTGACTATGGTCTTCCTCAAACCACTGATTAGACATTAGTACGAGAATAGTGGGATTCCGACCAACGCAATAGCGCTAAACCGCTGTCTCAATAGACCAACATCCTGCAGCTGTCGAAACACGTGTGCTGGTGGGCGTATCCTGTTATTACACGCGACACCACCCGATCTTGTAGAAAACAACCGACGTTCAAATGCGGTTTCTAAATGAGAAACCAGATGCGTAACGTTTCCTTACGCAGAATGTGGTAAGAATTGCCCCCACCTAAGATGTGCTCCAAAATGCTGATTTGCATACCAAAGCATACGGTACACCTACGAGCGAACCATTAGATTTCCATAGAGTCAGCAATGTATCTTTTTTCCCTGATGCAAAAGCACACATTTATGTTACAATTTATATCTCTTTGTAAATTCAGAATCTCTTACTGTTTTTGTACAAGGTGAAGTACGTTGCATTGTCTTCTCTTCCTTGTGACGACTGTCACACGAGAAGGTCCTGTACAATTTGTTGTCGCAATATTACGTTGAGACAGTCATTATACAGGGTGGTCCATTGATCGTGACCGAGCCAAATATCTCACGTAATAAGCGTCAAACGAAAAACCTGCAAAGAACGAAACTTGTCTAGCTTGAAGGGGGAAACCAGATGGCGCTATGCTTGGCCCGCTAGATGGCGCTGCCATAGATCAAACGGATATCAACTGCCCTTTTTTTAAAAATAGGAACTCCAATTTTTAATTACATATTCGTGTAGTACGTAAAGAAATATGAATGTTTCAGTTGGACCACTTTTTCGCTTGGGATAGATGGCGCTGTAAAAGTCACAAACATATGCCTCACAATTTTAGACGAACAGTTGGTAACAGGTAGACCCGCCAGGTTATCAGAGAGCGCTAATGCGCTGCTTCCTGGACTTGGGTAGACACGCCGGCCCCGGATCGAATCCGCACGTCGGCTTAATGACGGAGGCCGGTGTGCCGGCCACCCTGGATGTGGTTTTTAGGTGAATACTGGGCTTGTCACCACGTTCCGCCTCAGTTGCAAGGCTCGGAGACATCTGAACACATTCGGACTATTCCATGGACTACACTAGACACAGACAGTTGGAGTACACTAATTCCATCCCAGGGGGTTTGGGGTGGCGGCAGGAAGGGCATCCGGCCACCCCTTAAATTAGCGTCGGAAATTCCGATTAACCATGCCGACCCTGCATCATCAGAAAGGCACAAGCAAAATAAAAGAAAGAAAGTTGGAAACAGGTAGGTTTTTTAAATTAAGATACAGAACGTAGGTATGTTTGAACATTTTATTTCGGTTGTTCCAATGTGATACATTTACCTTTGTGTACTTATCATTTCTGAGAACACATGCTGTTACAGCGTGATTACCTCTAAATACCACATTAATGTAATAAATGCTCAAATGATGAACGTCAACCTCAAAGCATTTGGCAATACGTGTAACTACATTCCTCTCAACAGCGAGTAGTTCGCCTTCCGTAATGTTCGCACATGTATTGACAATGCGCTGACGCATGTTGTCAGGCGTTGTCGGTGGATCACGATAGCAAATATCCTTCAACTTTCCCCACAGAAAGAAATCCGGAGACGTCAGATCCGGAGAACGTGTGGGCCATGATATGGTGCTTCGGGGTCCGCAGCTCGTGGTCGTGCGGTAGCCTTCTCGCTTCCCACGCCCGGATTCCCGGGTTCGATTCCCGGCGGGGTCAGGGATTTTCTCTGCCTCGTGATGACTGGGTGTTGTGTGATGTCCTTAGGTTAG
Organism: Schistocerca serialis cubense; assembly: GCF_023864345.2. NCBI lineage: Eukaryota > Metazoa > Arthropoda > Insecta > Orthoptera > Acrididae > Schistocerca > Schistocerca serialis. The sequence goes on along the minus strand of NC_064646.1, from coordinate 183,520,201 downwards.
TTAGGTTTAAGTAGTTCTAAGTTCTAGGGGACTGATGACCATAGATATTAAGTCCCATAGCGCTCAAAGCCATTTGAACCATTTGGTGCTTCGACGACCAGTCCATCTGTAATGAAATATGCTATTCAATACCGCTTCAAACGCACGCGAGCTTTGTGCTGGACATCCATCATGTTGGAAGTACATCGCCATTCTGTCATGCAGTGAAACATCTTGAAGTAACATAGGTAGAACATTACGTAGGAAATCAGCATACATTGCACCATTTAGATTGCCATCGATAAAATGGGGGGCAATTACCCTTCCCTTCCTCCCATAATGCCGCACCATTCATTAACCCGCCTAGGTCACTGATGTTCTACTTGTCGCAGCCATCGTGGATTTTCCGTTGCCCAGTAGTGGATATTATGCCGGCTTACGTTACCGCTGTTGGTGAATGAGGCTTCGTCGCTAAATAGAGCGCGTGCAAAAAATCTGTCATCGTCCCGTAATTTCTATTTGCCCAGTGGCAGAACTGTACACGATGTTAAAAGTCGTCGCCATGCAATTCCTGGTACGTAGAAATGTGGTACGGGTGGAATCGATGTTGCTGTAGCATTCTCAACACTGCCTTTTTTGAGATTCCCGATTCTCTCGCAGTTTGTCTGCTACTGATGTGCATATTAGCCGCGACAGCAGTTAAAACACCTACTTGGACATCATCATTTGTTGCAGGTAGTGGTTGTCGTTTCACACGTGGCTGAACATTTCCTGTTTCTTCAAATAACGTAACTATCCGGCGAGTGGTGCAGACACTTGGATGATGTCGTCCAGGATACCGAGCAGTATACACAGCACACGCCCGTTGGGCATTTTGATCACAATAGCCATACATCAACACGATATCGGCCTTTTCCGCAATTGGTAAACGGTCCATTTTACCACGGGTAATGTATCACGAAGCAAATACCGTCCGCACTGGCGTAATGTTACGTGATACCACGTACTTATACCTTTGTGTCTATTACAGCACCATCTATCACAAAGCGAAAAAAGTGGTCCAACTAAAATATCCATATTTCTTTACGTACTACACGAATATGTAGTAAAAAATGGGGGTTCCTATTTTTAAAAACGCAGTTGATATCCGTTTGTGCGGGCCGGCCGCGGTGGTCTCGCGGTTCTAGGCGCGCAGTCCGGAACCGTGCGACTGCTACGGTCGCAGGTTCGAATCCTGCCTTGGGCATGGATGTGTGTGATGTCCTTAGGTTAGTTAGGTTTAAGTAGTTCTAAGTTCTAGGGGACTAATGACCACAGCAGTTGAGTCCCATAGTGCTCAGAGCCATTTGAACTATCCGTTTGTGCTATGGCAGCGCCATCTAGTGGGCCAACCATAGCGCCATCTGGTTTCCCCCTTCAAGCTAGACGAGTTTCGTTCTTTGTAGTTTTTCCTTTGATGCTTATTTCGTGAGATATTTGGCCCGGTCACTATCAATGGACCACCCTGTATGTTCAAAATGCTGTACGATTTACTTAGCAGAAAGATGATTACTGTCGCATTCCATTAATCAAACCTTTTTTATGTATGGTTTCATCCTGTTAGATACGTGGTCGCTCTGCTGACTGTGCTACTCATTTCAAGATTTACGAGTTGGGTCTGCCTTTGAACGAAGCCCGATTATTATTGTTATCATCATGCAAATCACTTCATTGTACTGAAACTTAATATTAACACGGTTTTGTGTCACTAAGCGTCCCACATACCAACGACAATATCTGACATTGAAGTTCCCATGTGCATGGTAAAGAATGTACCCCGTAGAATAAATTCTGGCCTGCCTTAGAGGAAATGACTCACTTAATAATGAAGTATGTCTTTTTGAATTATTTATGCACATGGGCATTATCATCTTACAGCCAGATATGTACGAGGTGCATTCAAGTTCTAAGGCCTCCGATTTTTTTTCTCCGGACTGGAAAGAGATAGAAACATGCGCATTGTTTTAAAATGAGGCCGCGTTCATTGTCAATACGTCGCACAGATGGCAGCACCATACGGCAGATGGAATTTTACCCCAGCGGCGAGAATGAGAACTGTTTTAAATACTTAAAATGGCGACGTTTTCCTTACTTGAACAGCGTGCAATCATTCGTTTTCTGAATTTGCGTGGTGTGATACCAATTGAAATTCATCGACAGTTGAAGGAGATATGTAGTGATGGAGTTATGGATGTGTCGAAAGTGCGTTCGTGGGTGCAACAGTTTGATTAAGGCAGAACATCGTGTGACAACAAACCGAAACAACCTCGGGCTTGCACAAGCCGGTCTGACGACACGATCGAGAAAGTGGAGAGAATTGTTTTGGGGGATCGCCGAATGACTGTTGAACAGATCGCCTCCAGAGTTGGCATTTCTGTGGGTTCTGTGTACACAATCCTGCATGACGACCTGAAAATGCGAAAAGAGTCATCCAGGTGGGTGCCACGAATGCTGACGGACGACCACACGGCTGCCCGTGTGGCATGTTGCCAAGCAATGTTGACGCGCAACGACAGCACGAATGGGACTTTCTTTTCGTCGGTTGTGACAATGGATGAGACGTGGATGCCATTTTTCAATCCAGAAACAAAGCGCCAGTCAGCTCAATGGAAGCACACACATTCACCGCCACCAAAAAATTTCGGGTAACCTTTCCGAAAATTGTAGGCATACCAAACCTCCTATCGCAGCCATCTTACCTCACCAGGCATCAGGCTTCAGTAAAAGCTACGTCTTTGGCAGTCTAGTGACATATGTCTGTGGCTTTACGCTTCACACCTATTGGTCGTTCATCTTTGTCGCACGCATACTTACTGTCACAGCATTACTCCCGTTATCTTATGGCCTCACCTCCTATACGTCGTCCCTAGAACTCACCTGGAACCGCTTCTGTCTGCTTCTTGTTGCCCTTACGATACGGATAAGCTTGAACGCGAACGTTCTGCTCGTGCTGAATGAAATGTTTTACTTAGTATTGCTGTAAGAGTGAGCAAGGGCGGATTTTAGATGCTATAGTGGCCTTCGGTTCGATCCAAAATAATGGGTGCTACTAAGTTTCAAAGGATTTTTAATAGGGCAACGATCCGCCCCATTACTCGTCCATACCGACCGATCACCTGACCGAAAAAAAGTCCTGTACCTGATTATGAGTGTTGACGTGTTCAAACCCAAAATGTGTGCATGTTCGCATGTGAAAGGTAGCAGAGACATAATTTCACGCAAGAGGTAAGAAGGTAAGAGAGGGCAAATCGAATATTACTTGGGGGCTAAGACAGAGTCAAAAATGACAAAGTTAACATTTTGAAACCAAACTAATTATGCTCCGTTTCATAAACTGCGGTATAATCAGCGCTATTTTTGTGTTACCCGACCTATAAGTTCGGAGAGTTTCGCACGTGTTATAAAAATGATATGAAGGCTGAGGCGACATCGAAATGTCCTGTCAGGCGATTGTATGCATGACATAGTACATATCTGCATAATATGCGTTCTGTTAAATGTTTGAACCGTGGATCATTCTGAAAAAAAATCACGGGACGTGCTTTGCATAGTTGCTGTGAGGGCTGTATCTACGTTCATGTATAGCCAATGATGCTTCGTGTATACGTGTAGAGAAAACCGAGCGAGGTGGCCCGGTGGTTAGCACTCTGGACACGCATTCGAGAGGACGACGGTTCAATTCCGCATCTAGCCATCCTGATTTAGTTTTTCCGTGATTTCCCTAAATCGCTCCTGCCAAATGCCACGTTGTTTCCTTTGAAAGGGCACGGCCGACTTCCTTCTCCATTTTTCCCTAATCCGAAGGGACCGATGAAATGGTTCAAATGGCTCTGAGCACTATGGGATTTAGCTTCTGAGGTCATCAGTCCCCTAGAACTTAGAACTACTTAAACCGAACGAACCTAAGGACATCATCCGCATCCATGCCCGAGGCAGGATTCGAACCTGCGACCATAGCAGTCGCGCGGCTCCAGACTGTAGAACCTAAAACCACTCGGCCACCCTGGCCGGCGAAGGGACTAATGACCTCGCTGTCTGGTTCCCTCCGCAAAATCAATTAACCAACATTTTGTAAAAGGATTAAATAGTATGATAGACTTTTTATTTTTTGAATACGATGTAAAAATTGGTACCATAAAATGGGATTACTTGAAACAGCGGGGTAACTGTATAAAATCTGAAGTTATATTGTTGTCATCATGGTACGCGCAATATTTGGTTTTGTGTGTGGTTCTTAACAAACGAACTGTACAGGTGCAGGGATAGGGAGGTTGTGGCATCTGGCTTCTGACAACAATGAACGGGTGGTTGAGGGGTCAGGAATTATTAGGTGGACTTCTAGGGCTGACGTTAAATGATAGAATAGGAAACTTGAGAGGTTCGATGCCCTCTTTTGCATGTCTCCTCTCATTTTCATCAATTTTATTAATGCTCTATGTCATTGCACAGTAGTAACAGACCGAATAAGGTTATTGTAATGAGAGTATTTGTACTGAGAGCTCAAAAAATACTTTTCACTTGATTCCTAAACATGTTGTTTTACTTCCCTGGGTGGCCTGGGCGAGGCGAGCATCGGATGACGCGGCACACTGCGTTTCCGGTTAGGGGCCGCACTTACCTGAATTCCGAGGGGTTCGTACAACAGGCTTCAGCGCCTGGCGGACCGACTGACGTCGGGCGAGTTTCGCCTATTGTATGCAGGGCGAAACGACCTGCGAGACATCTGAGTATCGCCGCAGATTTTGTATTTACCGTTCCGGTGCGTCCGGAAAGAAGATTGCTGGCGCCGACTGACTGCGTTGCCCTCATGATTCTAAGACTACTTGTGGACTGTGCCCTGCTGGGTGCGACTGTCTGGCACCAGATGGCCGGTGGTCTAGGCAGGTTGTTTTCGTAGCCGGTCAAACGGCAAGTTCAGTGCCCTCAGCTGAATAGCAGAGGCACGATTGGTCAACTGAGGCTAGTTGACGTCATACATCCCTGCTCGAAATTGGAGGGAATGGTCGCTATTGGTGTGAATGATGTTCTGAGACAGTGTGGGCGAATTTTGGAATCAGAACTGAATGCTGATTCGCGGTTTTCGACGAGAGTAGGGAGCAGAGCAATACTGGCTTCGCTGCTTGCATCACGTCACAGAGGGGATCGAGGATCTGATCTCCTCAGAGTTGGACGGTCTTGCTACTTGGTCGCTCGTTTTCGGAAGAACTTAGAATTCTCGGACAGCCTTCGAGGCCAGGGGTTGACACAGAGTCGCTGCACGGCAGAAGTCGCCGCCTACGTCATCAGGACGCTGCCTACCGGCGACGTGCTGCAGATTTCAGTCCTGGTACAGTAGTTTACGGCTCCGGCATTGTAGGACCTTATCAATTTTATACTGAATCCCTCAGCAGCATGCGCGATCGCCTTGGTACAGATCCACCTTGCTTGTTTCTCCATGTGATCCCATTTGACCTCTCACTACTAATTGCGATACTGCTGTATAGTCGGGCGATTGGTATTTGATTCATTAGGACCTTCGGTCATTATCACCCGTCTATTGCAGCACAGAGAGTAGGAGCCCCTTGTTCTCGAGCCAACTCTTATTCTCATAATTTTTCAGTATACCTTATCCTCTAACCTACTGTATGTGTCGACAATCATGTACCTTTATGTTATGATATATAATAAATCTCATTGTGATATTTAATCCGCATATCATTCGCAGATACAGGCAGAATCCCTTTTCCTGTTGCTTATTATGATAAAGCTCTCTTTTTTGAGTAGATAACGATTTTTATTACATTATTGTGAGTGTGCACTCCTTACTTTACCAACTAGCAGGGTCCACCACCATTTCCTTCCGTTACCATTGCGGCCATAATTAATTAGGTGGTAGATAAGAAGAGGGTCGAGTGCATGTTCTCATGCAAAATTCGTCTGAATTAAAGAGGTACAAACTCTTCTCCATATTATATCTCTTAAAAAAAGTAATGTAACTATTTATTTAGAGGAAACACTCTCCTAGTAAATTTGTTTGTCCTTTGATTTATCGTGATCTGTTACTGACTTTTAGTGGAGTTAGTTTTTACTTTTAGCTTTCAAAAAAAAAAAAAATACAAAAGAGATATAATATGCAAAATAATGAATTTCGTAGGTTGCCAATTACGTATTATATCTGGTTTTATCGAACGCCAGGCTCCCTACAAATTACTGTAAATGCAATAGCATAGTATTACTCAGCTCCAGTTCATTATCATAGAAAATAGACAAGTTTTAATAAAATTATTTCACTGGATTACTTCAATTAATCTCACTGAATATTTTTACATAATTTCTTTCGCTCCGGCTATCAGACTTTGTGCTGTGAAAAAATATTTTTAAATGTACCGCGTAATGGCGGCTAATTGTTAACAATCAGAGATCATTGTTACTCGCTCCGCAGCAGCTGGAAACATGCTAAATAATTTTCATTAAATATTCTTTTCATAAGATAAATGTGGCGTAGGTTCTTGAAATAACACACGGAGATCACTTTATACTAATATATTCTTACTAGGACACAGTTTACACCATTAAATATTTGCAATTACGTTACGACAGAAACAAATGCTAGCGCAGCACAATAGCTTGCGTACCTTATTCCAGCTAACACCAGAACGAACAGAACAAAATAGACTAGACAGAAGAATGAACATTGCATTGTGTTTTATACTCTTACAGAGATGATAATACTTCTTTTAATTACTTACACATTATAATCTCATACACTAAAAATAATGTCTTTTCTGCATCTATCGATCTATATTGTATATTTTTACAGTTATTGTTATTCCCTTTCGCAGATAAATCGATGTTTGCAGTTCATTTTCGGTCACATACAGTCATTTTTATTTATGTTTCACCTCGATAAGGGTGAATATTGCAAAAGGGACACTACATCTACACAGGCACCTCGCAAACTGCTTATAATGAAATCGGGATACAAGGAGCGCGCCTAGGGTAAGAGGTTTCCAGGTGTCGGCCCGTCTAGGAGGTGGAGCAAACTAAATAAAGTGGGCAACGGGAGGGGAGGCGATTCGTGTTAACTTCTGTCGAAGGCCTGTCACGGGGCGCAGAGCCAAAGGCTCTGTCTCCGATGATGGACGTCTGTTCTGCTCGAGGTCTGGATCACTAGAGAACGAAGGGACTGTGTTCTTCTCTGCAGAACCATCCAGCATTCAAACAGGTCACCTGCCTCCCAAACACGCTATTGGTTAAGCCGATGGCCGTGAATAACTTCAGCACAGGGCTGATGGCGTCTCTTGTCAGCAGCTTCAACCGGACAGATCTGCTTCGTTTCCGAAAACACTGGAAACTTGTGTTACATTGGCACAGCCGAAGTTGTATGGGAGAAAACTTTTAATGATTTGACTGGGGCCTTTGAAACAAAAATTTTTAAACCAGTTCCCTAGTTTATATCAGTTCGTCCCGTACAATACGATAACGTGTAGTTTTAGCAAGTAAATCAAGTAAATAAATGCAGTTACCAGCCTCCAGATATCGTGTATGTTCTCGACGATTAAGCCTTGAAAATTTACCTTTGACATCTTTTCTACAAGCCAACTTATGAAATCTCTCATAATGAGTCGGCCGCGGTGGTCTAGCGGTTCTAGGCGCTCAGTCCGGAGCCGCGCGACTGCTACGGTCGCAGGTTCGAATCCTGCCTCGGGCATGGATGTGTGTGATGTCCTTAGGTTAGTTAGGTATAAGTAGTTCTAAGTTCTAGGGGACTGATGACCACAGCTGTTAAGTCCCATAGTGCTCAGAGCCATTTGAACCCATTTTTCTCATAATGTCATGAAACCAGTCATGATGTCACACCAGGCTTCTTTAAATTTTTTTTTATCATTCCATGCGCAAATTTGAAACAACTTAAAATGATGAAGATGATCACTGATGCATTGATGATTACAGTACAATAATAATCTAGAATTCACTTTAAAAATCACCGATAAAAAAATTATAAAATACACCTGTTCAGAACTTCACAATATACATGCAAATCATTTTACTGTGGTGTCCCTAAAGTGCGATGAACGCTCGAAGAAGCAGCCTCAAAGAGGTTGAGCTGTTTAAATAAATAAAACTATTGTGGCTAGTGGCATTCTGTAGCCTTTAAAGCTATGAAGCAGATTAAAATGCCATAGCTACCGCCACATGTGACAGAATTACTAAAGTTTAATCGCTACGTTCAAGAGTCCTTGGATTTGTAGGTTTTCAACAACGTTTGCACAATATTACTACCTACACCTGACGCTTTTACCATCCGATCTTACGTCAGAAACGGAAGTGTTTCAAGAAACCCTATATCAATGCGTAGCTTGAAACACCCGTTTTTTCCTGTTTTTGCAATATCAGATATTTAAGTACACTATGTGATCAAAAGTATCCGGACACTTGGCTGAAATTGACTTAAGAGTTCGTGTGCCCTCCATCGGTAATACTGGATTCCAGTAAGGTGTTGGCCCACCCTTAGCCTTGATGACAGCTTCCACTCTAGCAGGCATACGTTCAATCAGGTACTGGAAGGTGTCTTGGGGAATGGCATCCCATTCTACATGGAGTGCTGTACTGAGGAGAGATATCGATGTCGGTTGGTGACGCCTGGCACGAAGTCGGCGTTGCAAAACATCCCAAAAGTGTTCTACAGGATTCAGGTCAGGACTCTGTGCAGGCCAGTCCATTATAAGGCTGTTATTGTCGTGAAACCGCTCCACCACAGACCGTGCATTATGAACATGTGCTCAATCGTGCTGAAAGATGCAGTCGCCATCCCCAAATTGCTCTTCAGCAGTGGGAAGCAAGAAGGTGCTTAAAACATCACTGTAGGCCTATGCTGTGATAGTACCACGCAAAACAACAAGGGGTTCAAGCCACCTCCATGAAAAACACGACCACACCGTAACACCACCGCATCCGAATTTTACTGTTGGCTCTACACACGCTAGCAAATGACGTCCACCGGGCATTCGCCATACCCACAACCTGCCATGGCATCGCCACATTGCCTACCGTGATTCGTCATCCAAACAACGTTTTTCCACGGTTTAATAGTCCAATGTTTACGCTCCTTACACCAAGCGAGGCGTCGTTTGGCATTTACCGGCGTGATGTGTGGCTTATGTGCAGCTGCGCCACCATGAAATCCAAGTTTTCTCAACTCTCGCCTAACTGTCATAGTAATTGCAGTGGATCCTGATGCAGTTTGGAATTCCTGTGTTATGGTCTGGACAGATGTCTGCCTATTTCACATTACGACCCTCCTCAACTGTCGGCGGTCTCTTTCGGTCAACAGACGAGGTCGGCCTGTAGGCTTTGAAATGTCCCCTTTGAACAATTATACATGACTGTGCTTAAACTGACACACAATATTTTTAGCGCAACGCAATCTGACTTTCAAAAATCCCTACAAAAGAATGGCCCTGACTAACATTAACCTATACGTTTCACAAAACACTTACCTCACAAAAATCTTCGTTACTCTAAATACCCCAATACAGCGAGCACCACTACTGCCAGCTAAATAAAAGATTCAAACTACTGAAGGCAGTAACTACTGATAGGCACAGTTAGCAAAAAAAGATTTTGATAGAGAACAAACAATGTATTTACCAAAATATTGTTCAAAAGTCATATTATATATATCAGTCCATGATATCCAGTATTACAAATTTACTGTCTCTGATGGACACACGTCCAGATCGTCCGCTCTCAAAATTCCACCATCTCTCTTCCCCACATCCACCACTGCTGGCGGCTCACCTCCAACTGCGCAACGCTACGCGCTGTTAACAGCCAACTGCCCAACACTACAGTAGCAAATTCCAACAATGCCACCCAGCCACAGACTGCACACAGCACAGCCAGTGATTTTCATACAGAGCACTATGTGGCGTTACCAATATAAAAACCTAAACAGCCTACTTACAGCTTTTGTGCTGTACGTGTCCCTTCACGTTTGCACTTCACTTTCACATCGGAAACAGTGGACGTAGGGATGTTTATACACAGATGTATGTCACAAGTGACACCCAGTCCCTGACCACGTTCGAAGTTCGTGAGTTCCACAGAGCACCCTATTCTGCTCTCTCTCTAGTGACTGCTGAGGTCGCTGATATGGAGTGCCTGGCAGTAGGTGGCAACACAATGCACTTAATATGAAAACGTAAATTTCTGGGGATGTCCAGGTACTTTTGCTGAAGTAGTGTATAATTCTATTATCTACTGAAAAAAAAGGATGTAGAGGCTTATCTCACTAGGGGTAAGATAGATACTGCCTACAGGAAAATTAAAGAGACCTTTGGAGATAAGAGAACCACTGGTATGAACATCAAGAGCTCAGATGGAAACCCAGTTCTAAGCAAAGAAGGGAAAGCAAAGAGGTGGAAGGAGTATATAGAGGGTCTATACAAGGGCGATGTACTTGAGGACAATATTAGATGAAGATGAAATGGGAGATATGATATTGCGTGATGAGTTTGACAGAGCACTGAAAGGCCTGAGTCGGAACAAGGGCCCCGGAGTAGACATTCCATTGGAACTACTGACGGCCTTGGGAGAGCCAGTCCTGTCAAAACTCTACCATCTGGTGAGCAAGATGTATGAAACAGGCGAAATACCCTCAGACTTCAAGAAGAATATAATAATTCCAATCCCAAAGAAAGTAGGTGTTGACAGATGTGAAAATTACCGAACAATCAGTTTAATAAGCCACAGCTGCAAAATACTAACACGAATTCTTTACAGACGAATGGTAAAACTAGTAGAAGCCGACCTCGGGGAAGATCAGTTTGGATTCCGTAGAAACACTGGAACACGTGAGGCAATACTGACCTTACGACTTATCTTAGAAGAAAGATTAAGGAAAGGCAAACCTACGTTTCTAGCATTTGGAAACTTAGAGAAAGCTTTTGACAATGGTGACTGGAATACACTCTTTCAAATTCTAAAGGTGGCAGGGGTAAAATACAGGGAGCGAAGGGCTATTTACAATTTGTACAGAAACCAGATGGCAGTTATAAGAGTCGAGGGGCATAAAAGGGAAGCAGTGGTTGGGAAGGGAGTGAGACAGGGTTGTAGCCTATCCCCGATGTTATTCAATCTGTATATTGAGCAAGCAGTAAAGGAAACAAAAGAAAAATTTGGAGTAAGTATTAAAATACAGGGAGAAGAAATAAAAACTTTGAGGTTCGCCGATGACATTGTAATTCTGTCAGAGACAGCAAAGGACTTGGAAGAGCAGTTGAATGGAATGGACAGTGTCTTGAAAGGAGGATATAAGATGAACATCAACAAAAGCAAAACGAGGATAATGGAATGTAGTCGAATTAAGTCGGGTGATGCTGAGGGAGCTAGATTGGGAAATGAGACACTTAAAGTAGTAAAGGAGTTTTGCTATTTGGGGAGCAAAATAACTGATGATGGTCTAAGGATGTAGAGAGGATGTAAAATGTAGACTGGCAATGGCAAGGAAAGCGTTTATGAAGAAGAGAAATTTGTTAACATCGAGTATAGATTTAAGTGTCAGGAAGTCGTTTCTGAAAGTAGTTGTATGGAGTGTAGCCATGTATGGAAGTGAAACATGGACGATCAATAGTTTAGACAAGAAGAGAATAGAAGCTTTCGAAATGTGATGCTACAGAAGAATGCTGAAGGTTAAATGGGTAGACCACATAACTAATGAGGAGGTATTGAATAGGATTGGGGAGAAGAGAAGTTTGTTGCACAAATTGACCAGAAGGAGGGATCGGTTGGTAGGACATGTTCTGAGGCATCAAGGGATCACCAATTTAGTATTGGAGGGCAGCGTGGAGGGTAAAAATCGTAGGGGGAGACCAAGAGATGAATACACTAAGCAGATTCAGAAGGATGTAGGTTGCAGTAGGTACTGGGAGATGGAGAAGTTTGCACAGGATAGAGTGGCATGGAGAGTTGCATCAAACCAGTCTCAGGACTGAAGACCATAACAACAACCGAAAAGCTCAACTGGGATCTTTCCCCAAAGTTTGGAATACATTTTTATTGTGTTTCCATTCATTGTTGGAATGCAGGATGGCTTCAAAGTTCAAAAGTGTTCCAAATAACTCCAAAATACGGTAGCGTTTTTATACGAGGTTCAATAAGCACCTAACCTCTCACACGTATGCACGATCACACATGGTCACGGGTGTACAGTGGCTATCCTACCATCATCACTTTTGAAATAACGGAGCCGAAGGCGATTTTGGTCGAACAGCTTTAACCTCCGGGTCTTCACTTCATCAGTTTTTTAGCATCGTGGCCCTTTCTATAAAGTCCCCATATCGTGCTATGGATATGATGCAGCCCACGTATTCTGCTTTTGTGGTGCGAGATCGCATAATAACCGCATTCTTCTCCAGAAAGTACCTGATTCACTAGTTGCTCTGGTTCTGTGATCTGTAGTGCGTATTATTTCTGTGCAATAAAACCTTCATTGCTCAGCAGTTGCGAATAATGAGACGAATAGGATTCCATGAAATGTCTAGAATCTTGCAGCAACAGTGAATCTGTGCCTCACATCAATGTCAACAGGCAGAGGGTGTGACTCCGTAAATTCATGATCAGTATAGGGAAATAATCTGTACAATGTTTTAAATCTGCCATCCAGCTTCTGGGTGACAAGAGTCGAAAAAAGTAGACAAATTCGTGCCGTTGAAGTTTACAGGTTTTCTTTTTTTAAACGATTTTTTTTGTTCAAAATAACGTTTCTCGAAGTATATGTAATACTCAGTATTTTTGACTATACAAAACAGTTTAGTTTCTCCGTGATTATTTCTGAATTATTAAATTGAACCTACCTCAGTGACCGAGGACGCGCACAGAATGGAAATACTCATGCGACGCCATTGCCATCCGTGTGACAATATCCATTGCTCTCCAGCTGAGAACGGACAAGCATAGTCCAAGTAGCCTGTTTAGTTGACTCGTTGCATCTTCTAAGTATTCCACGAATGAAATACATTCTTTGCAGCGACTTCTGCACAACATTTACTATATGGTGGTTCTAATTTAAGTCATTTGTGATTGTAACCCCTATGTATTTAGTTCGATCGACAACCTTGAAAACTATGTAATTTGTCGCAAAACGCAAATCTAACGGATTATTTTTAGTACTCATGTGGAGAACCACACGCTTTTTAGCCCTAAGGGTCGGCTGATGATTTTCAGACCACACAGCTACCTTTCTTAAATCATTTTGCATTTATCTTTAGATTACTTTTTTTTCTCGGTCATCAGTCTTCTGGCTAGTGGCGCGCAACGAAATCTTCTTCTGTGCCAAACTTTTCACCTCAGTGAAGCACTTGCAACTTATTAAAACTAAAAACTAAACTCCTCCCGAACAGGCCTTGGAGCGCGCAACATTACCGACCGGCCGCCGTGTCATCCTCACTCAGCCCACAGGCGTCACTGGATGCGGATATGGAGGGGCATCTGGTCAGCACACCGCTCTCCCGGCCGTATGTCAGTTTCCGAGACCTAAGCCGCTATTTCTCAATCAAGTAGCTCCTTAGTTTGCCTCACAAGGGGTGAGTGCACCCCGCTTGCCAACAGCGTCCCGTTCAATACGATAACGTGTAGTTTTAGCAAGTAAATCAAGTAAATAAATGCAGTTACCAGCCTCCAGATATCGTTTACGTTCTCGACGATTAAGCCTTGAAAATTTATCTTTAACATCTTTTCTACAAGCCAACTTATGAAATCTCTCATAATGAGCCGGCCGCGGTGGTCTAGCGGTTCTAGGCGCTCAGTCCGGAGCCGCGCGACTGCTACGGTCGCAGGTTCGAATCCTGCCTCGAGCAAGGATGTGTGTGTCGTCCTTAGGTTAGTTAGGTTTAAGTAGTTCTAAGTTCTAGGGGACTGATGACCTCAGATGTTAAGTCGCATAGTGCTCAAAGCCATTCTTGAACTAACTTGAACCTTATCAACCATCATTGCACAATCACACGCGGTCAGCAGGGAAAATGTCATCAATTCGACTTTCAAGTGGGGGAGTTGGTCGGCCAGAAAAGTGTTCGTCAGTCACTGAGTCGCAACAATTTTTGAACTTCTCTACCCACTTGAAAAAATTTGCAAGATCTGTACAACCTTAACCATAAACTTAGGCATTCAACAGTATATATTCACTGGTTTCTCACCTTCAGCAAGTAAAAAACAAATATCAGAACGTCGTTAAACTAATGTGGACGTTTCAAACGGACTCGCCATCTTGAAATGTATTTTTGAGGTTATAAACCAAACAGTGTTGATACATCAGCTGATCAGTAATCATCCCAATGATGCCAACTTAAAGCCATAAAAGTACCAAATTTGCCCTACTAACAGTTTTTCCCCCAGACCAATTTGTCTCTTTGGGTTCAAATGGCTCTGAGCACTATGGGACTCAACTGCTGTGGTCATAAGTCCCCTAGAACTTAGAACTACTTAAACCTAACTAACCTAAGGACAGCACACAACACCCAGCCATCACGAATTTGTCTCTTTAATTATCGAATGGCCCTCGTATTAACACATGTCCTATCACCCAGTCTCTTTGTCTTGTCACTTTTTTCCATATACTCCTTTCGCCGCCGGTTCTGCAGAGAACCTGTTTTTTTCTTGCGTTATCAGTCCACCTAATTTTCAACATTCTTCTGAAGCACAGCATTTCAAACTCTTCGATTCTCTTCTGTTCCGGTTTTCCAAGAGTCCATGTTTCACTACCATACAACGACGTGCTCCGAACGTACATTCTCAGAAATTTTTTTCTCAAATTGAGACTTATGTTCGATGCTAGTAGACTTCTCTTGGTCAGGAATACCCTTTTTGCCTTTGTTAGTCTGCTTTTGATGTGTTCCTTGCTCCGTCCGTCAATGGTTATTTTACTGCCTAGATAGCAGAATTACTTAACCTCATCTACTTCGTGGCGCACAATTCTGTTCACATTTCCGGTATTTGTCATTACTTTCGTCTTTCTTCCATTTACTCTCAATCCATATTCTGTTCTCATTAAACTGTTTATTCCATTCCGTCATTGCTCCTTCATTGTATGGATTAAACAGTTGGGGGGAATGACGACATCCCTGCCTTATACGCCTTTTAATCCGACTGCTTGGTTCTTGTTCTTCCAGTCTTACTGTTGCCTTTTGGTTCTTGTACATATTGTATATTGTTCATTTCTTTCTCTAGCTTACCCCTATTTTTCTTAAAATTTCTAACATCTAATAACATTTTACATTGTCAAAAGCTATTACCAGATCGAATAGCCCTATGAACGTGTCTTGATACTTCTCCAGTTTTGTTTCCATTATCAACTGGATAGTCAGAAATGCCTTTCTGGTGTGTTTACAGGTTTACAGACTTAAGAAGAGCTGCAGGCTTGTAACCTGCCTTAGCGAACGCTTTTTCACGCGATAACTTTCCATCAAATACAGAAAACTCTAAATTATTACGGTTACAGTTCTTTGTGATGTGTAGAAAGACCACCTGTATGCATTATAGTTGTTCGTGTTTAGAGTAGTTATCAGGTTGTTAGCGTACCTAAGGTGCGTGAAGTGCCGCGTTTGCATCAGCATCTGACAGGGATCGAAAAGGGCCTCATGGAAGATCACTATTTTGGCGGCTGGTCGAACTGTCCAGTATCCAGATTTTTGGCGCATTCGGATATGACAGTGGCAAATTGGTGTATGGGATAAGAACGCGAGGAAAGGAATACTCGTTTATGAAGGTTGCAGTCGACCACATCTGAGCAGCACTAGGTAGGGTCACAGTACTGAGTGAGTCGTGGAAGGGGAACAAGGGGGAAACAAATGGTAGCACCAAAATTTTTTCTTTTAACAGGGTGGCTTTATTGGAGTGAACAGTTACACTAATTCTCAATCTTTCAAAACAGCTGTAGTTCTTTAAGGCAAGCAGCTGCGATTAGTCAAAACAACAAACACCTTTAATACAGTAGCAAAGGGCAAGCTGGGAAGACAATGAAATTTAAATAACAACTCTCCACAAATATGGCTTCACAGGTAAGATTAAATTTATGATTGTTAATTATTTTTAAAAAAACTTTCAACAAATATCCCTTAATGCCTTTAGTAAACCAATAAGTGATAGGCCTAATGAGAAAGTGCAATCCACCCCAACATTTCCGTAGATCATAGATACAAGTTGCACAATTTAACCCCAAGGATTTGCCAAGATAAAATTTCCCCAAAACGTAAAAGATATATCATTACACTAAAATGCTGCATCAGTTATCAACATAAAAATTTACTAGGAGCCCAAGTGTAGGTTTTAACATTTCTGACATCGCAGCAGTAGGCAAGATAAAATTAGCTCAGCTACACCAAAACTCAAATACAAGTTAAAATTTAACATATACGGTTGTAAGTAGGCTGTTTATGTTTTCTTATTGGCAACGTTACGTAGCGCTCAAAATGAAATCACTGGCTGTGCTGTGTGCAGTCTGTGGCTAGTTTGCATTGTTGTCTGCCATTGTAGTGTTGGGCAGCGGCAGCTGGCTGTGAACAGCGCGTAGCGTTGAGCAGTTGGAGGTGAGCCGCCAGCAGTGGTGGATGTGTGGAGAGAGATGGCGGAGTTTTGTAATTTTTCATGAACTGGTATATTTATATATGATGATATCAAGGTAAATACATTGTTTGTTCTCTATTAATATCTTTCATTTGCTAACTATCCCTATCAGTAGTTAGTGCCTTCAGTAGTTTGAATCTTTTATTTAGCTGGCAG
The DNA here is from genome assembly GCF_023864345.2 of Schistocerca serialis cubense. Taxonomy (NCBI): domain Eukaryota; kingdom Metazoa; phylum Arthropoda; class Insecta; order Orthoptera; family Acrididae; genus Schistocerca; species Schistocerca serialis. The sequence goes on along the minus strand of NC_064646.1, from coordinate 183,503,428 downwards.
TAGTGGCGCTCGCTGTATTGCAGTAGCTTGAGCAGCGAAGATTTTGTGAGGTAAGTGATTTGTAAAAGGTATAGTTTAATGCTAGTCAGGGCCATTCTTTTGTAGGGAATTTTGAAAGTCAGATTGCGTTGCGCTAACAAAATATTGTGTGTCAGGTTAAGGTCAGTCATGTATAAATTGTTCAAAGGGGACGTTTCATATGTCGACCCTTAGCCTAGGATACCTCACTGGAATCTTCTGATTTTTTCTTGTAGTTTGTGTATTTAGTGTAGCTTTTGTTTATTGCTAGCGCGTAATTGTAGAGAGAATTTCCTTTGTAGTTGCAGTCTTTCATTGTTGTATAGTAAAACAGTTGTGGCATGCATGTAGATTTGCACCAAGTATTTCGCAGCTGCGATTGCAATTAACTAGATATTATTTTCAGTGCTATGTTAATGTATTCTCTTATTTTTGATCTTCAAATTGTGTTTTTCTGTGTTGTCGTGTGAAATACTGTGACAATAATGGCGTGTGAAAAGCGTAACACTAGGCTCCAAACTAAACTGAGAAATAATAGTGATGACGAGCGTAGCTTATCAGCGCCGCCGAGTAATGAATTTACTAATGTTCAAAGTAGTAATTTGGTAACTGTGCACAGGGAAATGGAGCGGGCGTCAAACAATGGCGTGGACAGTGAAACAATTAGTGAAGAGAGAAGTATTATCGATCGACCGGTCGGCAATAGCTCGCCTCAGGAAGCCGAAATGACACGACACGATCTCGCAAATACTGTAGATTCAGGTTTTGGATCCTCACCGTTTTCTCAAATAGGTCAAGACACATTTTCTGCTTGTCAAAATGTGAATGTTTCCGGTGTAAATTCACTGCCGAAAAGCACTGAGGAACATGTTTCAGACACCAATGCATTGTTATTACAATTAATACAACAAATGGGACAGACACAGCAAAAGCTTCAAAAGTTAGACACAGTGGAACAAAATCTTAAAAAGTTAGACACAATGGAACAACACCAGAGACAAACACAGCAACAGTTAGACACAGTGGAACAAAATCTCAAAAAGTTAGACACAATGGAACAAAATCTTCAAAAGTTAGACACTACACTTGAACAAACACGTGAAGATTTAACCACTGAGTTACATAACATTGAATCGAAATGTCAAAAAGTCTGTAATGACGTAAAAACACAAATTTGTGAGCATTTTCAACCTATTTTTTCGCGGCATGAAAATGCATTACAGAATCACGAAGCAGCCATAAAAGAACTGCAAGCCATTGTTCATGAAAATCATGAGACCTTGTGGGCTAAAATTGACTCAGTTGCGTCTACCGATTCGGTTACGCAACTTGCAAAAACTCAGGAAAACTTAAAGGACACAGTAGATACTCTGAAACTTGGTTCAGAAAAACACACTGAGGAAATGTGTTCACTATCGGAGAAAGTAGCCGAACTTTCGGATCAGGTCACTAACTTATCTACAAAGGTAGATGATGATCTGAATGACACAAGACCTGGAGCCTTCACTGACACTGAAGAGTGCGAACAAATTAGGAAATTCAAACAAAATCAGAATCAGATTAATACGCAACACCAAAGAGAAATCCGGGAAGTACAAGATCAGCTGACACAGTTAATACAAGAATTACGTATTTCAGAGGATACTCGTGCCCCAACTTGGGAAGAGGGACTTAGAAACACGGAAAAGCCGCAAAATAATAACACAGGGCATTTCGGAAGTTATGAAAGAAATTGGCAATGTGCACCGAATTTTGAGATGGAACGGCCGACACGACCTAACAATGACCGATATGCGACTCGCCGACATGATGATTTTGACTATAAGCTGTTCATTACTACACGTAAATTCAAAACGTTTAAGAATTCTGCCAACGACATTCATCCACAAGCGTGGCTCCATCAATTCTCTCATTGTTTCCCTCCCAACTGGTCATTGGAGCACAGGTTAGAATTTATGTGTGGCTACTTAGAGAATGAACCAGCTGTAAGAATGCGATCGGTCATAAACGATTGCCACAGTGAAGGAGAATTTTACCATGCCTTCCTCTCAGCATATTGGTCTCAAGCCACACAAGACCGGGTAAAACATAGCATCATGATGATGAAACACTTTGAACAATCTGAATTTTCCAGTCTTGTCAAATATTTTGAAGACATGTTGCATAAGAATCAATATCTCAGAACTCATCCGCATTTGCTTACTCAAATTGCCTGAACATTTACGACATATTATTTTAGCAGGACGTTGCAAAGATGACATTGAAGCATTTCAGGGTCTGTTACAAGAATTGGAAATTGACACTGACAATCGGGGAACGCGGAAACAGGAGCACAATAATTACAGGTCACATCTGTCACAATTCCACGATGAAAGAAATAATAACTGGACACGACAAGGCTATTCTCACAACACATATCGTGACCAAAACAGACACCACCCGTATGACAACCGTTGGCAGAGTAGTAATAATTACAGGGAAAGATCACCTCTCCGTGGTAATGACTATCACAGAGACAATCAGAGAAACAGACAATATGGGAACCAAAACAATTATTATCAAGGGAGACAGAATAACTTTAGACGCAACGGACCAGTGCGCAGTTACGACTCAGGGAGAAATTCTCCACCACTTAACCGACAAGAAAGAAACTACAGGAGCTATCGACATGACGACAGACGATGTGATCGTAACGACAGACCTCAATTGCATCAGAACTGGCGAGCTTTAAACAGAGCTGGGCCCTCTCGGCAAGGCGAATTTGTGGAAGTTAGGCCTCCTAATCCCAATAACAACGCGCGCCAACAAAGAGACAGACAATGACTCGCACCGCAGGCAGCTGCGTGCGCCGGCTGGCTCAGAGAAAAATAACATAGACGCTAACCTTGAGAAAAATTCCAGTATTCTTTACGGACGAATACCGCATGATAATTGCATTCAAGTTGAAATTCTGCGTACTAGGAAGAGTAAAGGTTTACACCATATTTCACATGTAAAACCGTTTATTGAAAGATAATCTGCTTTTTAACTTTGTCTTTGCCATAAAACGTTTCACTTCACGTTACTAGTATGCTTTAGAAACTGTTACCATGCAACAATGTTTAAAGTTAAATATCCAGCCAAGAACCAAGAGAAATTATTTAAACAGAAATTACGAATGCATTGTTATTGCGAACAGACGACACAGTGTAATTGTGTGTGTACATTCTTGCTTGTTAGTTGCACGATTAGAACATTTACCAGTACTGCTAATGAGATTTTAATGCAACATTTTGGTTTATTTGAAAATACATTCTGAATTTAAAGTGCTTTCTGAGAGATACCAGATGACACAGAGGTTAGTTTATGTGACAGCTACACGATTTTATCACGACGCTACTAATGAGTGACAATTTACAATGTTGATTTTGCGGTGTTTCTGTTTTATATCTGCACAGTTTTCTGAATTCTTCTGGAAAGAAAAACATGTTTTAGTAGTAACTTTTGTGGTATAGCAACAATGAGACAGCCTTGTTCGTGGCACAACATTACGTTACTGTACAGTGCTTTCTTCATCACGCCAATAAGTATAATAACTACGATATCTATACGCAAAGCATTTCACTTTTATTTATCATGAGGTAAGTACATTGGCTTCTGCAGAACTTAGCTTTCGGAGGAAAATAACTACGACACTTCCACAGAGATTATCTTACAACAAGATGCACATTTAGCGCTACAGGACACGCATTTCAGTGATCAATTTTATACTTAAAACATTTATTTTTAAAGATTTTTGAATTACAAAGAAAGTTTTCCGTGATATATTTCATTCCATTGGTGTAATCTGTAACACCTGAGGGTATAATTACATTAATCCTCAGGGGGGTACACGCCTACTTTGTGTACCATGTGTTTGGCAAGCACAAGGAACCCTAGCTAATATGGTATTTGCTTATACAACTTTACACATCGGTACCATATTTCTCTAACACACAAATTACACAGCTATCTGATCATTTAACTGAGAGAGACAATTATTTATTTTTACTATATCAGTGACACATGTTTACGCAATTACACAGTTGGATAACTTCACACTTATGAAACTGTATTTTGTCTGTACTTTGTAAACTGTTCATATTTTTTCGGAATCACTGTGATACTATGAGAGCTTTGAATGATATATTGGGTATGAGATCATGATTTTTAAAGTACGTTTGAGGTAGATGACACTATTTAAACGAGCAGAGAATTCTTTTTAGGCTTAGAAATTATTGGAGGAAGCTACGACGATTTTGAGATTTGACTGAGGTGTTATGATGTTATTATTACGACGACGATGTGTATTATGTTGTTGAGGAATGTTTATTATGCTACGTATTTCTTATGATGAAATACTGAAGAAGTGTCGACGAATAAGGTAAGGAATAATGAGTAGTGTTTAGGGACTCTGATTTGTGGAAAAGGTTGTTGGAAACCAAGAATCGTACTTTAAGAGTTATGAAATGTGTGTGTATATTCGTGAATGTATTACAATGCAGACGAAAATTTTTTTGGACACTGTTATATCAATAGCATTTTGTTTCTACAGATTTGCAACGCTAATTCTTGACCTGTGAAATATTTCTATGTGAGACGGTAGCAGAAACTGCTGTCGTAAATATTTCCGTACGAAAGTTAAGTGACCACCTGCACGTAATGCGTCGTGGGCACCCAGCTGTGTCAGACGCCTGGAGAACAAGCCATTAGTGTGAGTGCCTCGTCAGAAGCACAGGTAAAAAAAAAAAAAAAAAGGAAAGGGAAGGCCATTGTCCGCGCTACTGACATCTCCTTGTTGAAAGCATACTGTGGAGCTCGTAATTTATGATATTTTACTGAAATGCCTAATGAAACGATGAGAAACATTTCACAGCTATTGTCTTGCTAGTTAAGAAAAATGCCATATGGCTTGCTTTATGTATTTATTTACACATTTTGTTTAATATCAAGTTTCTAGCTGCACTGCAGCATTGGTTAAAATAAAATTTAATATATGTACTAATATAGTTATTTTATGCCTACAGATCCAGTCAATAAGAAATTTATGATCTACTTACAAGAAAACGAGGGCACATAAATAGACATTTCCCTTCACAGGAATTGCATAAATAATTTCTTTACGATTTGGTAACTTATCTGCTAGTGTAAGTTCTCGTGATGCATCACTCTAGTGTTAAGATGTGACATAGGTTTTAGACATGGCCATTTTAGTGTAATATTTTTTCTGCTTGAGCTATGTCATGTCTAGGTATAAGTTGCTGCTGTTTGCCAGGCGTAGTGCTACTGAATTTTAATTTGTGTTACTCTGCTAAGCCAGGTTTAATGCTGCTTGCTTTGCAAATTTGAATTTTTTTTCGTCATTGATGTTTGTGTTAATTGTTTTGTGCTGCTGCATTGCCTCGTCCCTTAGTTTAGCATCTGAGCTCAGTAGATTTAAGTTAGCTTAAGAGGGGGTGGACTATAGAAGAGAATGAGTTGCGATGAATTGGAAGAAATGCATTGAGAATCTATACGAAAAACGTACAGAAAGCAGGTATAGGTAGGATTTTCTAGGAAATAAATGATGAGGTAAGATAATGGAAAATAAAAATGAGGTAAGAAATGTGTGAACATATAAATACAGAAAGCATGCTTAGATCGAATTTTTTTGGTGGAAACAAAGGATGAAATAAGAGGAAAGATATATGAAGTTTTGGGTTGGACTGCAGTACCAAATGTTACACTGAAAACGAACCCTGTCCTTTCCTATTGGTGTTATCCCACTATATGTTTGTGTACCCTTGTGTATTTGTTTTCTTCCTGTCTCTGTGTAGTTTCATAGAATTTTTTTCTTCTTTTAATATTAAGCTACATTCACTATGATGAGGAATACTGTTATCCTCAAATATAATTGGCATTAATAATATGTTATTTACCTTATAAATATGCTTACACATTATTTATTCTGTTTAATGCTCATGTGTAAAGTTGATGTTTCAAAAGTTATTGTGATGTTTTATGTATGTACTCATGTCATAATTCCACTGATGTATATGTTAGTTCGATTCTTTTGTAAAGCCTGTACTACAAATGTTATCTGTATTATTATGTTCTTTAATGATGTATTTTGTACCTTTGTAATTGTATTCTTATGTTATAAAATTGTAATTGTCACCAGTTCATGACATTATTAACTTGTAAGTTACATTTCACTGCACACGTTTCTGTTGGTCATAGTATATGGACAATATGTGAGAAGTAGGGACTGTTAGTGTTTGCAAGTGTGTTAACAATTCAGCAAGGGACTGGATAACAGCATTGCTGGTTCTAAGGACAATTCCAAAAACTTTGTGAGTGCACAAGTGGTGGTTTATGGACTTGCTATATTCTCCGCAAGACTCTTCAGTGGTGATTGTGCACCTGCACAGTCACAACAGATGGCTGCTGGCTATCTCTTCAAGGACTACAGTGGGTCTACATCTTTGATGATCCACCAATACCATTATTTCTACAAGGACTGCAGTGGGTCTGCACCTCTGGTGGCCCACCAGTACCGTAATCTCTACCAGGACTACAGTGGGTCTGCTCTGTGATGACCTAACTACCAATATTCTTCAAAATTTCGACTGACTCTGCTGTGGGTCTGCTCTGTGATGACCTAACTACCAATATTCTTCAAAATTTCGACTGACTCTGCTGTGGGTTTGCTCTGTTGTGGCCCATTACCTGTATGCATATCAAGAGTCAGCACTGTCTTTCCGTTGGAAGGACAACACTGCTTCTTCAAGACTCCATGGAAATCCACTACTTCTGTGTGCAATTTCTTTTACTAATGAGACTTTGTGAAAAAAAACCTGTGATTACCGTAATGAATGATCAGGACTGTCTTTATAAACTGTGAGAAAATTTTAGCTTTTGACCAACATTGTATCAATAAGTGTGTGCATTTGATTTCTTTGTTATTGTAATTATGAAAAATTTTATCAAATCATTATTGGCCACTGCCCAAAAAAAATTTTGTAAAATTTTTTGTGAGGAGCATGGGGGCTATGTAAGTAGGCTGTTTATGTTTTCTTATTGGCAACGTTACGTAGCGCTCAAAATGAAATCACTGGCTGTGCTGTGTGCAGTCTGTGGCTAGTTTGCATTGTTGTCTGCCATTGTAGTGTTGGGCAGCGGCAGCTGGCTGTGAACAGCGCGTAGCGTTGAGCAGTTGGAGGTTAGCCGCCAGCAGTGGTGGATGTGTGGAGAGAGATGGCGGAGTTTTGTAATTTTTCATGAACTGGTATATTTATATATGATGATATCAAGGTAAATACATTGTTTGTTCTCTATTAATATCTTTCATTTGCTAACTATCCCTATCAGTAGTTAGTGCCTTCAGTAGTTTGAATCTTTTATTTAGCTGGCAGTAGTGGCGCTCGCTGTATTGCAGTAGCTTGAGCAGCGAAGATTTTGTGAGGTAAGTGATTTGTAAAAGGTATAGTTTAATGCTAGTCAGGGCCATTCTTTTGTAGGGAATTTTGAAAGTCAGATTGCGTTGCGCTAACAAAATATTGTGTGTCAGTTTAAGGTCAGTCGTGTATAATTGTTCAAAGGGGACGTTTCACGGTGACAACCGCCAGCTTACAATAGTTCAAAACATTATTCAATCTCACAGGTACGCAGATGTCATTACCGATGGGAGTGTGCGAACCAACTTGAAGCAACTATAACATGGCATAGACCAAATTACAGATTCGGCAGTCTATGCAGAGAAGTCGGCAAGAAACGGTAAACAAGTCAGGGAACGATTACCGTCGCCCACATACACACTCGCGCACGGGCACAGAGGAGCCAACCTTAAGCCAGGGAGATAGGACAGGCAGGGTGCAAAAAAAAAAAAAAAAAACAATTCGTCACGGGGCCCACCGAACCACTGGACTGGAACTACCAACATTCACTCACCTTAAACCTTACATACGACGCCCGGGCGAGGAAACGGGAAATCGTACGGGCACAGGGCAGCAAAAACCCCAGAGAAACACACAGAATCCCATAAATTCCAAAACATAATTTAATCAATTATCCCCCAAAACCCCGGAACTTGGCAGAAGCGAAATTACAGGCCACAGGATCAAATGGCTCTAAGCACTATGGGACTTAACATCTATGGTCATCAGTCCCCTAGAACTTACAACTACTTAAACCTAACTAACCTAAGGGCATCACACAACACCCAGTCATCACGAGGCAGAGAAAAGCCACAGGACCCAAAGGCACTCTGCGGAAGAGTAAGGAGGGAAAAGTTTAAACAAAGTTATGCAACAGCACAATAGAACGCCAAGAAAAACACACTAAGGTACATCACCCCACAGAATGCTGACAAGGGAACCTCCCCATCGCAGCCCCGTCAGATTTAGTTATAAGTTGGCACAGTGGATAGGCCTTGAAAACTGAACACAGATCAATCGAGAAAACAGGAAGAAGTTGTGAGGAACTATGAAAAAAATTAGCAAAATATACAAACTGAGTAGTCCATGTGCAAGATAGGTAACATCAAGGATAACGTGAGCTCAGGAGCGTCGTGGTCCCGTGGTTAGGGTGAGCAGCTGCAGAACGAGAGGTCCTCGGTTCAAGTCTTCTCTCGAGTAAAACGTTTAATATTTTATTTTCAGACAATTATTATCTGTCCGTCCGGCCGTCGGATGCGAGGTAACTGCGCCGTAGTACGGGGACGCTACACCTAAACAAACATCGAAACACACGACGTCAGTCGACTACAGCGCACGGAAGAGAGAGTATTCCTGCTAACGAGGCTCCCTGGCTGGCAGTTGACTGATCGCTACTTTGGACGAGAGTGCATTAAATACATGAGATGTATTCCGTGGGCAATATGAATACAGCAAATATAGCTCGTGACTTCAATAACAAGGTCAATGAATATTTTCCGAACTGTAAGGAATCGCACGGATTTGCGGTGCGGTCGCGAAACACAGACACTAAACTTATTACACTGAACAGAGACGTCAATGAACCACGAGATCATAACTTTGCGAAAATAAAGAATGTAATACTTTCACTCGAGGGAAGACTAGAACCTAGGTTTTCTCGTTCCGCAGCTGCTCACGCTAACCACTAGACCACGGCACTCCTGAGCTCCCGTTATCCTTGATGTTGCATATCTTACATATGGACTACTCCGTTTGTATATTTTGCTTATGTTTTTCATAGTTCCACACACCTTCTTCCTGTTTTCTCGATTGATCTGTGTTCAGTTTTTCAAGGCCTATCCACTGTGCCAACTTATAACTAAATCTGAGGGGGGTGCGATGGGGAGGTTCCCTTGTAAGAAACACGAATACTGTGGTTTGACCACGGTTCCGACACAGTCATAACAACGAAGATAATCTTCTTAGCCATAGCACGCTGAAACACACAAACAGCAGCAAACGCTGAAACACACAAACAGCAGCAAACTTCCGAGGACCGAAAAGTACTCCCCTGTAAACTACACTCCTGGAAATTGAAATAAGAACACCGTGAATTCATTGTCCCAGGAAGGGGAAACTTTATTGACACATTCCTGGGGTCAAATACATCACATGATCACACTGACAGAACCACAGGCACATAGACACAGGCAACAGAGCATGCATAATGTCGGCACTAGTACAGTGTATATCCACCTTTCCCAGCAATGCAGGCTGCTATTCTCCCATGGAGACGATCGTAGAGATGCTGGATGTAGTCCTGTGGAACGGCTTGCCATGCCATTTCCACCTGGCGCCTCAGTTGGACCAGCGTTCGTGCTGGACGTGCAGACCGCGTGAGACGACGCTTCATCCAGTCCCAAACATGCTCAATGGGGGACAGATCCGGAGATCTTGCTGGCCAGGGTAGTTGACTTACACCTTCTAGAGCACGTTGGGTGGCACGGGATACATGCGGACGTGCATTGTCCTGTTGGAACAGCAAGTTCCCTTGCCGGTCTAGGAATGGTAGAACGATGGGTTCGATGACGGGTTGGATGTACCGTGCACTATTCAGTGTACCCTCGACGATCACCAGTGGTGTACGGCCAGTGTAGGAGATCGCTCCCCACACCATGATGCCGGGTGTTGGCCCTGTGTGCCTCGGTCGTATGCAGGCCTGATTGTGGCGCTTACCTGCACGGCGCCAAACACGCATACGACCATCATTGGCACCAAGGCAGAAGCGACTCTCATCGCTGAAGACGACACGTCTCCATTCGTCCGTCCATTCACGCCTGTCGCGACACCACTGGAGGCGGGCTGCACGATGTTGGGGCGTGAGCGGAAGACGGCCTAACGGTGTGCGGGACCGTAGCCCAGCTTCATGGAGACGGTTGCGAATGGTCCTCGCCGATACCCCAGGAGCAACAGTGTCCCTAATTTGCTGGGAAGTGGCGGTGCGGTCCCCTACGGCACTGCGTAGGATCCTACGGTCTTGGCGTGCATCCGTGCGTCGCTGCGGTCCGGTCCCAGGTCGACGGGCACGTGCACCTTCCGCCGACCACTGGCGACAACATCGATGTACTGTGGAGACCTCACGCCCCACGTGTTGAGCAATTCGGCGGTACGTCCATCCGGCCTCCCGCATGCCCACTGTACGCCCTCGCTCAAAGTCCGTCAACTGCACATACGGTTCACGTCCACGCTGTCGCGGCATGCTACCAGTGTTAAAGACTGCGATGGAGCTCCGTATGCCACGGCAAACTGGCTGACACTGACGGCGGCGGTGCACAAATGCTGCGCAGCTAGCGCCATTCGACGGCCAACACCGCGGTTCCTGGTGTGTCCGCTGTGCCGTGCGTGTGATCATTGCTTGTACAGCCCTCTCGCAGTGTCCGGAGCAAGTATGGTGGATCTGACACACCGGTGTCAATGTGTTCTTTTTTCCATTTCCAGGAGTGTATATCCGGGAGCAGCACAGCCACAAGCTCCTGCCGAAGCGCGGTCCAGGGAAATCGCCTCGAGAAAGATGATCCAGCCCGAGTATCGTCACCCAGATCTCAGCAAGGCGCAGTCAGACAGGGCGGGGAAGCTGGTAATCAGGGGACGACTCGAGCCACCGACCCGGGGAGCAGCGCGTAACACCAGCCCCGGCCAGCGACAGCGCGGAGGGACCCACCGCCCGACGCAAAAGGCAACGCTCGCGCCCAAACTTGACTGCCCGCGCACACAGCCACGTGGCAGGGACGGCGCCACCCGCCGCCAGGAGGCGCCCAGCAACCGAGAAAGAAACACCACTCGGAGGCCCAACGATCGAGAATCGATCGGGAATACCGCCGCCACGGCACACTGTGCACCGAGAACATCGTAGCACCTTCACAAACACACACAAAAAAATTTTTTTTCATCACCTCGGTTCCGTGAGTTCCGGAACCCGTACAGAAAATTGGAATAGAGATCAACTTAAACATCATTTCCACCGTTTTTATTGTTCATGAAAACCACACATTCCATATTATACCACCATACAGCGAGCGTTCAGAGGTGGTGGTCCAGATTGCTGTACACACCAGTATCTCTAATAGCCAGTAGCATGTCCTCTTGCAGTTCTTTAATGATGTATTTTGTACCTTTCTTATTGTATTCTTATGTTATAAAATTGTAATTGACACCAGTTCATCAAATTAAGTAACTTGTAAGTTACATTTCACTGCACAGGCTTCTGTTGGTCATAGTATATGGACAATATGTGAGAAGTTGGGACTGTTTGTGCTTGCACGTGTGTTAATAATTCAGCAAGGGACTGGTTAACAGCATTGCTGGTTCTAAGGACAATTCAAAAAATTTGTGAGTGCACAAGTAGTGGTTTATGGACTTGCTATATTCTCCGCAAGACTCTTCGATGGTAATTGTGCACCTGCACAGTCGCAACGGATGGCTGTTGGCCGTCTCTACAAGGACTGCAGTGGGTCTGCACCTTTGATGACCTACCAATACCAATATTTCTACAAGGACTGCAGTGGGTCTGCACCTCTGGTGGCCCACCAATACCATACTCTCTACCAGGACTACAGTGGGTCTGCTCTGTGATGACCTACCTACCAATATTCTTCAAAACTTCGACTGACTCTGCTGTGGGTTTGCTCTGTTGTGGCCCATTACCTGTCTGCATGTCAAGAGTCAGCACTGTCTATCCGTTGAAGGACAACACTGCTTCTTCAAGACTGCATGGAAATCCACTACTTCCGTGGCATTTTCTTTTACTGCTCAGACTTTGAGAAAAAAAACCTGCAATTTTACTGTCATGAATGATCAGGACTGTCTTTATGGACTGTGAGAAAATTTTAGCTTTTGACCAACATTGTAACGATAAGTGAGTGCATTTGATTTGTTATTGTAATTATGAAAAAATTTTTCGAATCTGTATTGGCCACTGCCCAAAACAATTTGTAAAATTTTTTGTGGGGAGCAAGGGGGCTATGTAAGTAGGCTGTTTAGGTTTTTATATTGGTAACGCCACGTAGCGGAAAATCACTGGCTGTGCTGCGTGCAGTCTGTGGCTGGTTTGCATTGTTGTTGGCTATTGTAGTGTTGGGCAGCTGGATGTTAACAGCGCGTAGCGTTGCGCAGTTGGAGGTGAGCCGCGAGCAGTGGTGGCTGTCGGGAGAGAAATGGCGGAATTTTGAAATTTGTAAGACTGGATGTCATGAACTGCTATATATATATATATATAATGACTTTTGATGACTATTAAGGTAAATACATTGTTTGTTCTCTATAAAAATCTTTCATTTGCTAACTATGCCTATCAGTAGTTAGTGCCTTCAGTAGTTTGAATCTTTTATTTAGCTGGCAGTAGTGGCGCTCGCTGTATTACAGTAGTTCGAGTAACGAAGATTTTTGTGAGGTAAGTGATTTGGAAAACGTATAGGTTAATGTTAGTCAGGGCCATTCTTTTGTAGGGATTTTTGAAAGTCAGATTGCGTTGCGCTAAAAATATTGTGTGTCAGTTTAAACACAGTCATGTATAATTGTTCTAAGGGGACGTTTCAAGAGGTGGTGGTCCAGATTGCTGTACACACCAGTATCTCTAATAGCCAGTAGCATGTCCTCTTGCATTGATGCATGCCTGTATTCGTCGTGGCTTACTATCCACAAGTTCAGCAAGGCACTGTTGATCCAGATTGTACCACTCCTCAAATGCGATTCGTCGTAGATCTCTCAGAGTGATTGGTGGGTCACGTCGTCCATAAACAGCCGTTTTCAGTCTATCCCAGGCATGTGCGATAGGGTTCTTGTCTGGGGAACATGCTGGCCACTCTAGTCGAGCGCTGTCGTTACCTAGAAGGAAGTCATTCACAAATGTGCACGATGGGGGCGCGAACTGTCGTCCGTGAAGACGAATGACTCGCCAATATGCTGCCGATATGGTTGCACTACAGATCTGAGGATGGATTTTACGTATCGTACAGCCGTTACAGCGCCTTCCATGACCACCAGCGGCGTACGTCGGCCCCACATAATGCCACCCCAAAACAGGGAACTTGCACCTTGCAGCACTCGCTGCACAGTGTGTCTAAGGCGTTCAGCCTGACCGGATTACCTCCAAACGCGTCTCCGACGATCGTCTGGTTCAAGCCATATGCGATACTTGTTGTTGAAGAGAACGTGACACCAATCCTGAACAGTCCAGTCGGCATGTTGTTAGGCCCATCTGTACCGCGCTGCATGGTGTCGCGGTTGCAAAGATGGACCTCGTCATGGACGTCGATAGTGAAGATGCGCATCATGTGCCTCTTGCGCACGGTTTGAGTCGTAACACGACGCCGTGTGGCTGTACGAAAAGCATTATTCAACATGGTGGCGTTGCTGTCAGGGTTTCTCCGAGCCATAATCCGTAGGTAGCGGTCATCCACTGCAGTAGTAGCCCTTGGGCGGCCTGAGTGAGGCATGTCATCAACAGTTCCTGTCTCTCTGTATGTCCTCCATGTCCCAACAACATCGCTTTGGTTCACTCAGAGACGGCTGGACACTTCCCTTGTTGAGAGCCCTTCCTGGCACAAAGTAACAATGCGGACGCCATATAACCGCATTATGGGCCGTCTAGGCATGGTTGAACTACAGACAACACGAGCCGTGTACCTCTTTCCTGGTGGAATCACTAGAACTGATCGGCCGCCGGACCCCCTCCATCTAATAGACGCTGCTCATACATGGTTGTTTACCTCTTCGGCCGGTTTTTAGTGACATCTATGAACAATCAAAGAGACTGTGTCTGTGATACAATACCCACAGTCAATGTGTATGTTCAGGAGTTGTGGGAACCGGCGTTACGCATAACTTTTTTGATGTGTGTTATAAAACATACATGCTTGAGGAAATGTAAGACATGTTATTTGGTCTTATGTTTGACGAAGTACAGTCCCACGCCTCTTCACAAAGCATTCTTCTATCGCACGTCACTATATTCCGCTCTGTGAAATTCATACGTTTGTATTAGTTGAAAACAGTCTTGGTTTCAATTTTAGTTTCTTTTTTGTTGTTTTTTTTTTTTTTTTTTTTTTGTCAACTAAGCGTTTCACCACATTTAGGCGTCTTCAGGCTGATCCTAATTTGATATTTCTTAGTACGATCCTTTAGACAGTGTAGCTAAAGGGCGTCGTCGAGTACATCAGGCCAACATCGCCTTCGTTAACCTCAGTAAATACTTTCTGGATGGACACGAGTGACTCCAAGACTTGCACAACGCGTTCACGTTCACAGGAGCAAATAATAGAATAAGATAGGGCTTAAGTAGTTAGCATCTTATTCTATTATTTGCTACTGTGAACGTGAACGCGTTGTGCAAGTCTTGGAGTCACTCGTGTCCAACTATAAAGTATTTACTGAGGTTAACTAAGGCGATATTGGCCTGATGTACTAAAATGGCAACCAAGTCTGTTTTCAACTAATACTACTAAACACTGGTTTTCTGATTCATGCCACAGATGGATTGGAAGAATTTCAAACGTTTGTATTTTGTAATGAAGCCATCAAACCTATATTCAGGACAGTGCAAATTAAAATGTCTTGTGGTGCCTCTCCCAGTCGGCCGGCATGACATCCTAGCCCCCTTAAAAAAAACTCTCAGTTAATCCTGGTGGTGGTGGTTGGATCGGAGAAAAAGATACCAAACTACAGGGTCATCAGTCCATTTCTCCACACTCAAACAGGTGGCGGAGTAAACCCATTCCCCTCTCCTGGGTGGGATTATTTGTGACTGGGAGAATAAGAACTCTTCAGAAAAATTGCGCTCTTTATTGCCTATTAGCTAATAAATTTCTCTTTCGTGTGACAGAATTAAAGACAGGAAACATAAAACCGGTAAATCCAAGAGACAAGCAAGGCAGTACACATTTCTTCAATCCTTAGGTCCCAGCATATTTTTCTTTCTAATCTCGCTACAGCTTTACACGGCGTGCTTTCCTTTCTGCAAAAGACTCTATTACCTCACCAAAGTTCGTCAAACGTGTTGCTGCATGAAAAATGAAAATGTCATTGTCTAACATGGAAATTTTTTTTAACACGAATAGTTCCCAAGAGTGGTGTGGTTTCTCGATTTCGTTACGTTTGTTTTGTCACTGTCTGCTAGTAAAACAAAATTGCCCTTTCTAATATCGCAGAAATTGTAGAACACGCCAAAAATGCAAGACTGTTTTGGCACGAATGGTCATTTTTGTGTATTTTTACATAAATAACACGACAGAATGTAATTCACGAAGCACCAATATCAAATGTCTATTAGGCCTACTACAAGGAAAAAGTTTTATGTTAGGAAGTAGTGACACATTTCATTCACACACTCCAGTTTCTCAAGCATGAGATCGGAAAATAGTAGTGTGAAATTTGTATATAAATTTGGAATCGTCATATTCTTCTATATAATTTCTTTGATGTCCCCGTTTCGTCCCCTTTCTCGTCCTAAAAAACAATCTTTTTATCACTAATTCTGTAACTGTTGCTGCCATTGTCAAAACTTATTCTCCGCTTAAGTCCCATAGTGCTTAGAGCCGTTTGAACCAATTCCCCTATCTTGGGTGGGATTATTTGTGACTCGGAGAATAATAACTCTTCAGAAAATTTGCACTCTTTATTGCCTATTAGCTAATAAATTTCTCTTTTGTATGACGATCAACTTAGAATGTGCTGAGAAATGTTGCCGGCCGGAGTGGCAGAGCGGTTCTAGGCGCTACAATCTGGAACTGCGCAACCGCTACGGTCGTAGGTTCGAATCCTGCCTCGGGCACGGGTGTGTGTGATGTCCTTAGGTTAGTTACGTTTAAGTAGTTCTAAGTTCTAGGGGACTGATGACCTCAGAAGTTAAGTCCCATGGTGCTCAGAGCCATTTGAACCATATGAGAAATGTTCCAAAATCAACAGAGTTGCATTTCAAAATCATATGAATAATCGGTAGATCAATGTACGCTGGACGCTAGGCGCTTTGTGAAACAAGGTTTTGTTTCTTGAAGAATATGAATTTGGCGCCCCCAGAAATTGCCATCCGGGCCTGTACACAGCCTTCTAAATGGGGTCAGTAAAGTAGGTGCATTCCGAGCATAGAGCTATCATTGAATTTCTTCTGGCGGAAAATCAGTGCATCGCAGATATTCATAGGCTCTTGCAGAATGTCTACGGAGACATGGCAGCGAATAAAAGCACGCTGAGTCGTTGGGCGAGGCGTCTGTCATCATCTCAACAAGGTCGTGCAAACCGGTCTGATACACTGCGCGTTCCGGCTGGGAGCACACAGCTCTCTCTCTTGCGGACACTCTCATTCGAGTTGGTCGACAGATCACAATCAGACACTTTGGCTGCTCAACTGGACGTCTCTGTTTGTATTGCTGACACACTCGTCCACCAGTTTCAGTAACACTGTCCTTACGCTTCCCATTTGTCTGACACCCTCAGCTATTAGGCCGCAGCTCTTGGTCTTGCTACCTTCGGATCGCGGGGTCCCGGGATCGGATCCCAGCCAGACCGGGGAATTTCTCACCCGGGGACTGGATGCTTATGTAGTCCTGATAACTTCGGGAAACGTGGCGTGACTCGGCTGTGCAAGGACTGAGACTTTGTGCGGACGCTGATAACAACCCAGTTGAGCGTCCCACAAACCAAACATTATCATCAATTCCGCGGTTCGTGCCGCCTTTGCTACCGACTGCTCACCGGTCGACCTGGGTCAAGTTCTGGCGCCGGGTTTACTCTGAGGACAGTGGGTGCTTTAAATTCGGGTCGCTTCCGGTTACTCGTTAATGAAATCTGAGTTCGGAAGAAAAGAGAAAAGGGTTTTGTTTTATCTCGGCCCAGTATACAGTAAAACCTTCCCGTCTCCTCTATATCTCTTTTGTTACGCAATCTTCCCTTCTATAATAACCTATGAAACCTTCCCTTAGGATTTCTATCTCTTGCTTAATAATAACAAGTGAAATCTTCCCTTTGAAATTAATTCTCTTTCTCAATAATAATAAATGCAATCTTCGCATACAAATTTAAATGCTGCTTATTAAAAGTGATTTGCTGATTATTTCGACGAAACATAGAATGTGTCGTCGTCGTGGCCCTCAGTCGTTACCTGCAATAACCCAAAACTGTTCCTTACCTTTTTTACTGTTACTGGATCGCCATCTGACTGCTACATCGAACTGCGACATGAATATACTTACTCTGTTTTACTATACTCTGTTAGCTGCTGGTGGGCTGTCAAAATAAGTGGCTGTATTTATTACCAAAGCTCACGTTATTCTTTAATAGCGAAGCTGACGTTATTCTTTAATTAATTTGACTGAAGTTACGTAATTCATAGTCAAACTTTTTCTTGACAACAATAAAATTTTGCAAAGTTTTACGTTGATGGTTTTTGGGATGGATTATAATCAGTAATGCAATATTGCTGGCAAAAATAATTATATTCTGAAAACGATTCTTTAAATATTTACTGTTGGTAATGAAATGGTTTTACAAACGTTCAAATGGGACTTACTTTCTACAATAATCTTACGACTAGCAATTCGCAAACATACCTTCAGTAGTCTTGAGTTTCTCAAAAAATTAATTCAATAATATTACTTCCTCTTATAACAATAGTTAGCTGATGTCTCTGCACATCCGTTTATAATCTCTTGTAAATCATAGCTGGTGGCTGGCAGGCACACCGCTCGTCTCAACCTCTCGCTACAGACGCGCTACCGACTCGCTTCACTTCTCGCTTACTACTGACTTCCTACGAATGTTAAAGTGCGGTCTCTTCAGCCAACAATGCTTTCTGGTGCAGACAATCCCTGCTACAATTACAAAATGTATCAATGCGCGGTCTCTCCCGCTCTTTTCTTAAAATGTATCCATAGCGGTCTCTCCCGCCAACAATACTTTGGTGCAGACATTCCCTGCTACCACAATTATTTCCAGAATGACAAATATTAATTATTCCTACTTAATCCTATTAATAAAATACAAACATCCTTCATAAATTGTGGTTCGACAATAGACAATAGAAATATACACGTCTTACAACAGTAAAAAAATATGAGAAGTCAGCGATCCAGCCCTTAGTCACATTTTCAGGCATAATCGTGACGGCAAGAGTATAGATTACACTGCGTTCATAGTGTAGTGGTTCATCTTTTTGAATCGTCTCTGTCGACCACGAGTTCTACATATAGCGCCACGTATTAAGAAAAGACAAGCTCACTGTGTGGCAAACCTTTACTGCTACCACAGTCTAACATACAGAGTCACGACACTCACTGCTGTGAAAATTATTACCGTCTGACAGTTGGAACAACATTGTCTTCCCTTGCAGCAAGAAAGCAGCCTTAAGATTGACGTTTGTTTTTAATTCTTTTTCCTCGTAATTAACGAAATAGTTATTACACTTTTGTGCCAGAAACTTTACTAAATTATCGAGAGACGTGAATTACCATGAAATAAACGTAAAAACATCTGATTCTCACTGAATCAGTGCCATAAGCTACATTTTATTCGTGAAGAAATAGTTTGGAATGTGTGAATATTTGCAGCTTATACTGCTGAAATCAAGAGAATGTAAACTTATACTACAGGCATGAGAAATACAGATTCATCAGCCAGGACCACCGACCTACCATCGATATAAACCCGTACAGGCGATAGCACCTGGCGAGGAATGACTGCTATTCACAAGGGAACCTCCCCATCGTACCCCCCTCAGATTTAGTTATAAGTTCGCGCAGTGGATAGGCCTTGAAAAACTGAACACAGATCAATCGAGAAAACAGGAAGAAGTTGTGTGGAACTATGAAAAAAATAAGCAAAATATACAAACTGAGTAGTCCAAGTGCAAGATATGAAACATCAAGGACAGTTTTACCTCAGGAGTGCCGTGGTCCCGTGGTTAGAGTGAGCAGCTGCGGAACGAGAGGTCCTTGGTTCAAGTCTTCTCTCGAGTGAGAAGATTACATTCTTTATTTTCACAAAGCTATTTTCTGTCCGTTCGTTCATTGACGTCTCTGTTCACTGTAATAAGTTTAGTGTCTGTGTTTTGCGTCCGCACCGCAAAACCGTGCGATTAGTGGACGAAAGGACGTGCCTCTCCAATGGGAACCGAAAACATTTGATCGCAAGGTCATAGGTCAACCGATCCCTCCACAGGAAAACACGTCTGATATATTGTATACAAAACTGGTGACGGCATGTGCGTCACATGACAGGAACATGTTGTCGAGCCACCTAACTTGTACATTTGGCGAATGGGCAAAAAGATTCTTCTACCTTGCCCGATTTAGGTTTTCTTGTGGCTGTGATAATCACTCCCAAAAAAGTGATGAAAACTTAAGAGTTTGTCACATAAACTGCAACAAATGAATGCAACAGTTTCACAGTCACACAGTTTTCCCTGTGCCCTGTCAAAGCATATGTTTTCAACGTTTTCAAATTTTTCCGTGTGTAGACCGTCAAATCCTGCATATATCCAAGCAAATCTGAACATGTCCAGGAATTTTATAGAGCGAAGTTGATTATGTGTGAGTGCCTGAACTTTGATAATTGACACACGATCACGTAAACAATACTGCTCTGTGTACCTGTGCAGCTTCGCAAAATCATAGAATCTTTTCACAAAGTATTTCACTTGCCGAAAACCAAACGCATCTAACGGTTGCACAAGAGGTGTACAACCTGGAGGAATGGTAATCACGTCTACTCCCACACTAAAATTGTCTGACAATAAAGAATTAAAACTTTTCACTCGAGGGAAGACTTGAACCAAGGACTTCTCGTTCCCGAGCCGATCACGCTAACCACGGGACCACGGCGCTGTGGGCTGAAATTCTCCTTATGTTGCATAATTTGCGAATGGACTACTCAGTTTGTATATTTTGCTTATTTTTTCATAGTTCCACACAACTTCTTCCTGTTTTCTCGATTGATCTGTGTTCAGTTTTTCAAGGCCTATCCACTGTGCCAACTTATAACTAAATCTGACGGGGGTGCGATGGGGAGGTTCCCTTGTCAGATACAGGCTCGGTGCATATAGTATAAGAGAGCGTGCTGTCCGTGTGTAGAATGGGGAAGGCGCGCGATCTCTGTGAGTTTGACCGAGGGGAGATTGTGATGGTCCGGCGGCTCGGCACGAGTATTTCGGAAACTGCACGACTTGTCGGGTGCCCGAGGAGGGCTGCGGTGAGTGTTTTCAACAAGTGGCGAAACCAAAGTGAAACTACATTCAGACGTCGCGGGGTTTGGCGGCCATCTCTCATTACAGATGTCGGACGTCGTAGGCTGGGCGGACTGGTAAAACAGGACAGGCGGCGAACTGTGGCGAAACTAACATCAAACCTTAATGCTGGGCAGAGTTCAAGTGTGTCTGAACGATGAGCCTCCACACACGGCTGCTACGGTCGCAGGTTCGAATCCTGCCTCGGGCACGGATGTGTGTGATATACGGGGGTTGTTTTTTAAGTAAGGGCCGTTCGCGCGTATAGTCCCGTAGTTCGCGCGGACGCTGCAACAAGCCACCGCGTCACTTGCTGGCATCCTTGCCGTTCACACTGATGCAAGTTGCAGGTCTGTAGCTGACGTGTACGCATCGCTGTGCTACTTTATAATGTTTACGATTATTGAATCGCCCGCCGCGTGTGAGATACGGTCAGTGATACGTTTTTTGACCGCGAGAAGCCTATCAGATGCAGAAATTCATCGTCACTTAACAGAAGTTTATGGCTTGAATGCAATGAGTGAAGGTAAAGTGCGTCAATGGGTTAGAGAGTTTAAAAATGGCCGTCAAAACGTCCATGACGAAGAACGCTCAGGCCGGCCCTCTGGGAACACTGATGATTCGGTGGCTGCAGTCGAAACAAAGATTCGTGAGGACAGAAGATTCACAATTTCCACTCATTCTTTGGAATTTCCACAAGTTTCAAGACCGGATTTTTTGTACAAAATTGTGTCTGAAAACCTAAGTTTAAGAAACTGTGTTCTCGGTGGGTACCCAGACTCCTCACAGAGGAGCACAAAGGGAAGAAATTTGCCACTTCATTGGACTTTTTTATTCGTTACGAGGTAGAAGGGGATGACATGTTGAGTCAAATTGTCACTGGAAATGAAACATGGGTGTCTCATATCACTCCCGAAAGCAAGCGACAATCGATGGAATGGCGACACACAACCTCACCCGTCAAGGTCAAAGCCAAACAGACACTGTCAAAGCGCAAGATTATGGCAACTGTGTTCTGGGACTGGCGCGGTGTTTTGCTAGTCGACTTTATGCCACGAGGAACGACAATCAACTCAGATGCCTACTGTGCTACTATAAAGAAGCTCCGCAGAGCAATTCAAAACAAAAGGCGCAGCATCCTGACAAAAGGAGTTTTGCTCCTGCACGATAACGCTAGGCCTCACACCTCTCAAAAGACTCGGGATTTCATTGATTCTTTTGGCTGGGAAGTTTTGGACCATGCACCCTACAGCCCAAACCTTGCTCCTAGCGATTTTCACCTTTTCTGGTACCTGAAACACCTGTTGGAACAGCAAGTTCCCTTGCCGGTCTAGGAATGGTAGAACGATGGGTTCGATGACGGTTTGGATGTACCGTGCACTATTCAGTGTCGCCTCGACGATCACCAGTGGTGTATGGCCAGTGTAGGAGATCGCTCCCCACACCATGATGCCGGGTGTTGGCCCTGTGTGCCTCGGTCGTATGCAGTCCTGATTGTGGCGCTCACCTGCACGGCGCCAAACACGCATACGACCATCATTGGCACCAAGGCAGAAGCGACTCTCATCGCTGAAGACGACACGTCTCCATTCGTCCCTCCATTCACGCCTGTCGCGACACCACTGGAGGCGGGCTGCACGATGTTGGGGCGTGAGCGGAAGACGGCCTAACGGTGTGCGGGACCGTAGCCCAGCTTCATGGAGACGGTTGCGAATGGTCCTCGCCGATACCCCAGGAGCAACAGTGTCCCTAATTTGCTGGGAAGTGGCGGTGCGGTCCCCTACGGCACTGCGTAGGATCCTACGGTCTTGGCGTGCATCCGTGCGTCGCTGCGGTCCGGTCCCAGGTCGACGGGCACGTGCACCTTCCGCCGACCACTGGCGACAACATCGATGTACTGTGGAGACCTCACGCCCCACGTGTTGAGCAATTCGGCGGTACGTCCACCCGGCCTCCCGCATGCCCACTATACGCCCTCGCTCAAAGTCCGTCAACTGCACATACGGTTCACGTCCACGCTGTCGCGGCATGCTACCAGTGTTAAAGACTGCGATGGAGCTCCGTATGCCACGGCAAACTGGCTGACACTGACGGCGGCGGTGCACAAATGCTGCGCAGCTAGCGCCATTCGACGGCCAACACTGCGGTTCCTGGTGTGTCCGCTGTGCCGTGCGTGTGATCATTGCATGTACAGCCCTCTCGCAGTGTCCGGAGCAAGTATGGTGGGTCTGACACACCGATGTCAATGTGTTCTTTTTTCCATTTCCAGGAGTGTATATAGAAGTATAGGTAAAAGTGTGTAGAATCAGAAAATAAAAGTTTTTTTGCAAAAGTATTTGTATCTTTTTTTTAAAAATAAAAACGGCCCTTACTTAAAAAACAACCCTCGTATTTAGGTTAGTTAGGTTTAAGTAGTTCTAAGTCTAGGCGACTGATGACCTCAGATGTTAAGTCCCATAGTGCTTAGAGCCATTTGAACCATTTTGATGGGCCTCCGCAGCCGACTATTCATGCATGTGGAGATGTTGACACCACGACATCGGCAACTACGACTGAAATGGGCACGTGACTGTCGGCACTAGACGTTGGCGCAGTGGCAGAGCGTTGCGTGGTCTGACGAACCCCAATACCTTCTTCATTATGCCGATGGGATGGTGCGGATCGGTGTCTTCCAGGGGAACAGCTCCTTGACACCTGTACTACTGGACGCAAACAAGATGAGGGCGGCTCCGTTATTCTCCACGGAAAATTCACGTGGACATCCATGGGTCCAGTGGAGCTCGAACAAGGCGCCATGACGGCTAAGGAGTATCGCACACTGCTTTCAGACTACATACACCGTTTCATGAAAATCATGTTTCCCGACAGCAGTGGCATTTTTCAGCAAGATAAAGCGCCATATTACAAGTGTGGTGGAGTGGTTCGAGGAACACGTGGCGGATTCCAATAGATGTACTGCCCCCTCCCGCAACTTGCCAAATTTGGTCCAAATGGCTCTAAGCACTTAACATCGGAGGTCATAAGTCCCCTAGACTTAGTACTACTTAAAGCTAACTAACCTAAGGACATCACACACATCCATGCCCGAGGCAGGATTCCAACCTGCGACCGTAGCAGGAGCGCGGTTCCGGACTGAAGCGCCTAGAACCGCCCGGCCACAGCGCCCGGCTTGCCAGATCTGAACCCGATAGAACACATCTGGGATATGACT
Organism: Schistocerca serialis cubense; assembly: GCF_023864345.2. NCBI lineage: Eukaryota > Metazoa > Arthropoda > Insecta > Orthoptera > Acrididae > Schistocerca > Schistocerca serialis. Next base: position 183,479,517 of record NC_064646.1, on the reverse strand, counting down.
GAACGTGGCGTCTGAACTCATTGCCCCCCTCCCCGAAATTTGCGGGAATAATGTGACTTGTGTGCACAGATGTGGTGCCAACTTCCTGCAGCTATCTACCAAGACCTCATTACTTGCATGACATCGCCGCTGTTTTCCGTGCCAAAGGTGGTCATACCAGCTATTAGGTAGGTGGTCATTATGTTCTGGCTGATCACTGTATATTTTTGTAATTGTCTGATCTTATTATTACAGGCCTTTTTCTTGATACCGAACAATTTTGTGTGGACTCTAATGATTCGCACATTATTACACTTTACTCGACATTCCAGTGCACGAATATTTTGTAAATGTGACTACATCTACATGGATACTCTGCAAATCACATTTAAGTGCCTGGCAGAGGGTTCATCGAACTACCTTCACAATTCTCTATTATTCCAATCTCGCATAGCGCGCGGAAAGAACGAACACCTATATCTTTCCGTACGAGCTCTAATTTCCCTTATTTTATCGTGGTGATCGTTTCTCCCTATGTAGGTCGGTGTCAACAAACTATTTTTGCATTCGAAGGAAAAAGTTGGTGATTGGAGTTTCGTGAGAAGATTCCGTCGCAACGAAAAACGCTTCTCTTTTAATGATGTCCAGCCCAAATGCTGTGTCATTTCTGTGTCACTCTCTGCCATATATTGCGATAATACAAACCATTTTGCCCTCCTTTGAACTTTTTCGATGCACTCCGTTAGTCGTACCTGGTAAGGATCCCACACAGCGCAGCAGTATTCTAAAAGAGGACGGACAAGCGTAGTGTAGGCAGTCTCCTTAGTAGGTCTGTTACATTTTGCAAGTGTCCTGCCAATAAAACGCAGTCTCTGGTTAGCCTTCCCCACAACATTTTCTATGTGTTCCTTCCAATTTAAGATGTTGGTAATTACAATTTAGGTATTTAGTTGAATTTACGACTTTTAGACTAGATTGATTTATCGTGTAACCGAAGTTTAACGAATTCCTTTTAGCACTCATATGGATGACCTCACACTTTTCGTTATTTAGGGTCTACTGCCAATTTTCACACCATTCAGATATCTTTTCTAAATCGTTTTGCAAGTTGCTTTGATCTTCTTTTTATTAGTCGATAAACGACAGCGTCATCTGCAAACAACCTAAGACGGCTGCTCAGATTGTCTCCCAAATCGTTTATATAGATAAGTAACAGCAAAGGGCCTCTAACACTACCTTGGGGAACGCCAGAAATCACTTCTGTTTTAGTCGATGACTTCCTTTCAATTACTACCAACTAAGACCTCTCTGACAGGAAATCACAAGTCCAGTCACATAACAGAGACGATATTCTACAAGAACGCAATTTCACTAGAAGCCGCTTGTGTGGTACAGTGTGAAAAGCCTTCCCCAAATCCAGAAATACGGAATCGATCCGAAATCCCTTGTCAATACCATTCAACACTTCATGTGAATAAAGAGCCACTTGTGTTTCGCAGGAACGATGTTTTCTAAACGCATGTTAACTGTGTGTCAATAGATAATTTTCTGCCAGGTAGTTCATAATATTTGAACACAATATATGTTCCAAAACCCTACTGCTTCAAAAGCGAAAACGTTGTTTATTCTAACCGTTTGTGACTCAGATGTAGCAGCAACAGCGGAATATGTTTCTCCTTCGTTGGATAACAGTTTGGTTATTTTTGACGTTTTATTATCACCTCTGTTGTTTTTCCTTCAGCTACAGTTGAGGTGGCGTATTTGGAATATTAAATAATGTAGGTGTTGCATTCCATACGCTCATATTCACTGGTTACACTGAGACTGTAGTGAAGAATTTATGTTATTGAGTAGATATACGAAGTCTTTCTCCAAAAGGTCAGGTCTTCTGCTGTTTACTAACTACTTTTTTGTTCTTAAAAGGAAAGAACATTCTTCAATAAATATCTGTAGACCATAAGAGAGTAGTGAATAAACTGTTCCATAATGTACCGTTTAATACTCCCCCCACCCCTCCCCACCCCTACACCAGGGTCCTTACGAAACTAAAGGACCCCAACGTCGTGTCATTTTTTAGTTATTGACCATTTTTGTTGGGCTACACACACTCTCCATTATAAAAACTATCTTACAAATCAATGCAAACGGTACTGTTCGCACTCATCCGATATCGTATTCAGGAGTGTTGCTTGCAGCCGCTTGGAGTGCTGCAGTCGCAGATTATAACAGAAGTGTAGTTCGCGACTGTACTTAAGGGGAGGTTTACTATCTTTGGCCCGAATCTCGGGATGTGTTATAGATGTCAATGTCAAATTTGGTCAAAATGTTTATTGTTATTTCCTCTACAAACTGGAATTTTTCCGACGGAAATGTCGAAGAGCAAATGCGAAAGTGCCATCGGAACGAAACAGAGTTCCGATGTAGACCTTCACCCGCGGTATGCCACAAGTCAGCCGGCTCGTCTGAAATCAAAATTGAGTTGACGTTAGCGAAGTATATAAGATTCTTTAGAAGTTGTACCTCGCTTAAGTTATTTGGACCATAGGAAACAAAACGGCGGCCATTTGGAAAAAAATTACGGTTTTTTCGTCGATTTTTCGACTTCGTCGGCCAAGTAAAAATATTTATAGTTGATGGATCGGAATAAAAGTGGTACAACTCCTAGACAATTTAGTAACAAAAAATTATGCCACTCGATTCAATAGATTTGACGTTACCATACCGCGCGATAAAAAAAAGTCATTTCGAGGAAAACGTGTTTGAAGTTTTGACTACATATAAATGCAATATTGTGCAACTTACGTTCTGTCTGCTATATCGGGTCCATAAACTAGTCCTTCCTCTTCCTCACAGAGGGCGTTCTGCTCGATCTGGGCCATCCTGCGCTGCTCCAGAGCCGCTTGTATGGCCGGTGACAAGCGGTTTCCGGTTGCTTGAATCCGGTGGTCGTCCGAATATTTGGCGAACTGCGTCGAATAGTCCCCCAGGGTGACGTCCATCGTTGTCAAGGTCTTCCGAATTGCTGAATACCCTTCGTTCAAGCTGCTCATTGCCAGAAAAGTCGTAATTCTACAGTCTTCGCACCAGAATGCAAATACTTGGGGGCTAACTTCCATACACACGCGTTCAAACCTTCATTTGAATTTTGTGTGTTTCCTCCCAAGCACCGGTAAAATAACTCGTCCTCCGAAAGAAAAAAACTGGTGCGTGAAAAAGGCCGATTCCAGGCAGGTGCATTTTTTTCTTCAACCGCGAATAACAAACATTTCCGTTCCGTATTCGGAAAAACTGTTTCACGGGTGGATTCTAAATACTTTTATGGATCCAAAAATGCAATTAAAAATCGATTTTTTCAACCGAAAGACAGTAAACCTCCCCTTAACAGCCAAAAAAGCTACTAATATACATCTTTATTGAATAGTTTTCTTTTATTGAGCGTCCATCGCTCGTTTCATTATTTGATCAGTCTCTCTCTGCGCTCAAATCTTCGAATGCAAGTGTCTCCCAGGGAACTTTGTCGATATTAACAGCGTTTTAATTACAATGTGGTTAAAGAGACATATTCCCAAAATCATTTCCTTTATTCCATTAAAGATATCAGCTTAATGTATTTGAAATTTTCAGTCGTATATAAAGTTGGAAAAGGCCGCGAGGTACGGAAAGATTTCAATTAGATTACATCATGGTCAGACAGAGATTCCGAAATCAGATACTGGATCGTAAGGTGTACCCAGGAGCAGATATAGACTCAGATCACAATATAGTAGTGATGAAGAGTAGGCTGAAGTTCAAGACATTAGTCAGGAAGAATCAATACGCAAAGAAGTGGGATACGGAAGTACTAAGGAATGACGAGATACGTTTGAAGTTCTCTAACGCTATAGATACAGCAATAAGGATTAGCGCAGTAGGCAGTACAGTTGAAGACGAATGGACATCTCTAAAAAGGGCCATCACAGAAGTTGGAAAGAAAACATAGGTACAAAGAAGGTAGCTGCGAAGAAACCATGGGTAACAGAAGAAATAATTCAGTTGATTGATAAAAGGAGAAAGTACAAACATGTTCCGGGAAAATCAGGAATACAGAAATACAAGTCGCTGAGGAATGAAATAAATAGGAAGTTCAGGGAAGCTAAGACGAAATGGCTGGAGGAAAAATGTGAAGACATCGAAAAAGATATGATTGTCGGAAGGACAGACTCAGCATACAGGAAAGTCAAAACAACCTTTGGTGACATTAAAAGCAACGGTGGTAACATTAAGAGTGCAACGGGAATTCCACTGTTAAATGCAGAGGAGAGAGCAGATAGGTGGAAAGAATACATTGAAAGCCTCTATGAGGGTGAAGATTTGTCTGATGTGATAGAAGAAGAAACAGGAGTCGATTTAGAAGAGATAGGGGATCCAGTATTAGAATCGGAATTTAAAAGAGCTTTGGAGGACTTACGGTCAAATAAGCCAGAAGGGATAGATAACATTCCATCAGAATTTCTAAAATCATTGGGGGAAGTGGCAACAAAACGACTATTCACGTTGGTGTGTAGAATATATGAGTCTGGCGATACACCATCTGACTTTCGGAAAAGCATCATCCACACAATTCCGAAGACGGCAAGAGCTGACAAGTGCTAGAATTATCGCACAATCAACTTAACAGCTCATGCATCGAAGCTGCTTACAAGAATAATATACAGAAGAATGGAAAAGAAAATTGAGAATGCGCTAGGTGACGATCAGTTTGGCTTTAGAAAAAGTAAAGGAACGAGAGAGGCAATTCTGACGTAAGGCTAAAGAAAAATTAAGATACTTTCATAGGATTTGTCGACCTGGAAAAAGCGTTCGACAATATAAAATGGTGCAAGCTGTTCGAGATTCTGAAAAAAGTAGGGGTAAGCTATAGGGAGAGACGGGTCATATACAATATGCACAACAACCAAGAGGGAATAATAAGAGTGGACGATCAAGAACGAAGTGCTCGTATTAAGAAGGGTGTAAGACAAGGCTGTAGCCTTTCGCCCCTACTCTTCAATCTGTACATCGAGGAAGCAATGGTGGAAATAAATGAAAGGTTCAAGAGTGGAATTAAAATACAAGGTGAAAGGATATCAATGATACGATTCGCTGATAACATTGCTATCCTGAGTGAAAGTGAAGATCTGCTGAACGGAATGAACAGTCTAATGAGTACACAGTATTGTTTGAGAGTAAATCGGAGAAAGACGAAGGTAATGAGAAGTAGTAGAAATGGGAACAGCGAGAAACTTAACATCAGGATTGATGCTCACGAAGTCAATGAAGTTAAGGAATTCTGCTACCTAGGCAGTAAAATAACCAATGACGGACGGAGCAAGGAGGACATCAAAAGCAGACTTGCTATGGCAAAAAAGGCATTTCTGGCCAAGAGAAGTCTACTGATATCAAATACCGGCCTTAATTTGAGGAAGAAATTTCTGAGGATGTACGTCTGGAGTACAGCATTGTATGGTAGTGAAACATGGACTGTGGGAAAACCGGAACAGAAGAGAATCGAAGCATTTGAGATGTGGTGCTATAGACGAATGTTGAAAATTAGGTGAACTGATAAGGTAAGGAATGAGGAGGTTCTACGCAGAATCGGAGAGGAAAGGAATATGTGGAAAACACTGATAAGGAGAAGGGACAGGATGATAGGACATCTGCTAAGACATGAGGGAATGACTTCCATGGTACTAGAGGGAGCTGTAGAGGGCAAAAACTGTAGAGCAAGACAGAGATTGGAATACGTCAAGCAAATAATTGAGGACGTAGGTTGCAAGTGCTACTCTGAGATGAAGAGGTTAGCACAGGAAAGGAATTCGTGGAGGGCCGCATCAAACCAGTCAGTAGACTGATGACCAAAAAAAAAATAAAGTTGGGACCGAGTCGTTTAGTGGTTGGAACTATCGAGTGCCTGTCGCATTCTGTCGTTAAACATTCTCTTACTTTTCACAAAGAACCTGCTTACATACAAAACTATGTCCGATTGTATTCCAATTAGCGTTTTTTTTTTTTTTTTTTTGGGCGAGGATTTCGATAGGCTAACTTACACGGTCAAATGTCACTGAAAAATATTGCACATTGGCTTGATTCGAATGACTGCTCGCGATGGAAACATTTTCTAAAATCCATTTTAAAGTAACTTTCCCTTATTAGCGTCAATTAGCAATTCCGTCAATTCTGAAGTGTGCTTACTCCATACGACGACTTAAAGATACAATAGCTTCACATAAATTTTTATTCTTTGCAGTCGCATACTTTACAGACCAATTCTAAGCTTACTGTAGAATCTAGGCGAGAAGCTACGTTTCAGTAGACAAGTGTATAGGTACCCATATTTCCCTCGATCAGACGTGAATGAAACGTGACACAAAATCGATCATATTGGTACGCGGTACCATCCGCCATCCACTGTATAGTGGGTTTAGATGTACAGATGTAGTTGTAGATATGTGTTTGGGAAATGCGATAGTGCAACTTGCCCTTAACATACAATTGACCGCTTTGGAGACAACAAACAAATTAAGATTCTCTCTGCTAGGTCGTTACAGCTCATATTAGGGGAGTGAGAAATGTGTCCGTGGAACTTCAATCTTAATCTCTGAGAGAAAGGCAGCAATGATAGTGCTCCATTCTGTTGGTTAAATTTCTCACTTTTACTTTCGCGATAGTCTAACAGATGTAGTTATTTTATTTCTATTCCAATTCCAATTTATTTGGATGCTGCTTGCGCAAATATTGTTTGAGAGCTGATTGTCTAATTGCGAATCAAGCCAATCGGTTAAATAGTGATAAAAAATTGAGTCGGTTGTTAATTTTCAGTTCAATTATGATTGTTATAAACTCATAGCAGTCGTTTCACGAAATGAATTAGGATTCGTCGTTTTATCTTACATAAATGTACAGATTTACCAACGAAATACCGTGCACTTCGAAGTCACAAACGGTAATATAGTAACAACAAAGTGAATCAGTTGTCCATTTTCAGTTGAATTGTGATCATTCGCATGGCACATTATGTTGCAATAACACGATGGAACTCAAAATTTGGAAATTTATGGTAAGGGCTTTTGGGACCAAACTGCTGAGGTCATAGGTGTCTAAGCTTTCACATTATTTAACCTAACTTAAGCTAACTAACGTTAAGGACGACACACACTTATGCCCGAGGGAGGACTCGAACCTCCGACGGAGGGAGCTGCGCGGACCGTGACAAGCCCCCCTAGACCGCGCGGCTACCCCACGCGGCATGGAATTGAACCTGCACAAGTTGATCACATTGAAATCTCGCCAAGAAGACGCAGCAATTTAGGTCGCGGAACTCGCAGTGCTACAAAGCAAATGAGTTTTCTATTTAATCGAACTGCAGAGCAACGCGAAGAGCGAAATGAAACTGAACGGATTCGATTATCACAGACATGTTCAGCACGTTCACGAGGAGAGCATGCAAACGAAGATGATAAGCATCGAATGAGACATCACCACTCAGTAAAAACCAGTCACGCGAATTTGAATAATCGTCCAAGAAGACCAACAAATGTTTGGTAGAATACCAATCGAGCTGCATTCCATTACAACGTGGCAGCCGATTACAATCCATTGCTGTTGGATCGATGATCATCGTATGATCACCATGGAGATACAAAAGGTAGGGAGTTGTCATTTCATCACAAACTTTAAGCCGACGTCCGCCATCTCAGATAGCCCGAAGCATTAGGTTCACCACCCTCGTCCTGTCATGGTTCACCGCGGTGATACTTCCCTGTGACGTCACTCTGACGTGCGCAGAGCCACTTTCATCTACATCTACATCTATATGGATACTCTGCAAATCACATTTAAGTGCCTGGCAGAGGGTTCATCGAACCACCTTCACAATTTTCTATTATTCTAATCTTGTATAGCGCGCGGAAAGAATGAACACCTATATCTTTCCGTACGAGCTCTGATTTCCCTTGTTTTATCGTGGTGATACTTCCTCCCTATGTATGTCGGTGTCATCAAAATGTTTTCGCTTTTGGAGGAGAAAGTTGGTGATTGGAATTTCGTGAGAAGATTCCGTCGAACGAAAAACGCCTTTCTTTTAATGATGTCCAGCCCAAATCCTGTATCATTTCTGAGACACACTCTTCCATATTTCGCGATAATACAAAACGTGCTGACTTTCTTCGAACTTTTTCGATGCACTCTGTCAGTACTATCTCGTAAGGATACCACACCACGCAGCAGTATTCTAAAAGAGGACGGACAAGCGTAGTGTAGGCAGTCTCCTTAGTATGTCTGTTACACTCTCTAAGTGTCCTGCCAGTAAAAGGCAGTCTTTGGTTAGCCTTCCTCACAACATTTTCTATGTTTTCCTTCCAATTTAAGTTGTTCGTAATTGTAATACCTAGGTATTTAGTTTTTAAGGCTTTTAGATTAGACTGATTTATCGTGTAACCGAAGTTTAACGAATTCCTTTTAGTCCTCATGTGGATGACCTCACAATTTTCGTTATTTAGGGTCAACTGCCAATTTTCGCACCATTCAGATATCTTTTCTAAATCGTTTTGCAATCTGTTTTGATCTTCTGATAACTGTATTAGTCGATAAATGACAGCGTCATCTGCAAACAACCTAAGACGGCTGCTCAGATTGTCTCCCAAATCGTTTATATAGATAAGGAACAGCAAAGCGCCTATAACATTACCTTGGGGAACGCCAGAAATCACTTCTATTTTACTCGATGACTTTCTGTCATTTACTACGAACTGTGACCTCTCTGACTGGAAGTCACAAATCCATTCACATAACTGAGAAGATATTCCATAAGAACATAATTTCACTACAAGCCGCGTGTTTGGTACAGTGACAAAAGGCTTCCGAAAATCCAGAAATACGGAATCGATCTGAAATCCCTTGTCAATAGCACTCAACACTTCATGTGAATAAAGAGCTAGTTGCGTTTCACAGGAACGATGTTTGCTAAATACATGTTGATTGTGTGTCAATAGACTGTTTTCTTAGAGGTGATTCATAATATCCGAACACAATATATGTACCAAAAGCCTTTTTTTTTGTTACAGTTTTAGGGCACAAAACTGCTGCGGTCATTAGCGCCCGGTCTGTGAAACTGGAAACTGGAAACCAGCAGCAATGGGAGCAAAACTCAAAAAAGTGGGGAAACCAAAAACAGAAGGAAAGCTTAAAAAACAACTATAGAAGGGGGGTTGTTTGTCCCCAAAAAGAGCTTCAAATGACTGACGTCATCCCACTGGCACTAATGAACTCGAGAACACGATCGGGTGATCGCGTGTCACCTGCTAAAATGGAATATATATCAGGCGACAGCTGTAGACGGCCGCGTAACGGAGTAAAATAGGGGCACTCAAGTAAAAGGTGTCTCACCGTCCACAGTTGAGAGCAGTGGGGACCGAGTGGGGGAGGATGGCCACTTAAAAGATGTCGATGGCTAAAAAGACAGTGCCCTATCCGGAGTCTAGTTAAAATTACCTCCTCCCGACGACGAGTTCGGGAGGAAGAGGTCCAAGCACAGGGAAGAGCTTTCACGTCCCACAACTTATTATTGGGAAGTGTCGACCAACGTGCGTGCCATAAAAGAGCAACACGACGACGTAAAACATTCCGTAGATCGGCGAAGGGAATCATGCGAACAGGCGAATAGCTGGCCGAAGAAAAAGGACTGCAGCCTTGGCCGCTATATCGGCCGCCTCATTTCCAAAAGCCTGCTGCATATCGACGTTAACGATATGGGACTGTAATTTAGTGGATTATGGTAACTTTCTTGAATATTGGTGTGACCTGTGCAACTTACCAGTCTTTGAGTACGGATCTATCGTCGAGCGAACGGTTGTATATGATTGTTAAGTATGGAGCTAATGCATCAGCATACTCTGGAAGGATCCTAACTGGAATGCAGTCTGGACCAGAAGACTTGCTTTTATTAAGTGATTTAAGTTGCTTCAGTACTCCGAGGATGTTTACTTCTACGTTACTCATGTTGGCAGCTGTTCTCGATTCTAATTCCGGAATATTTACTTCATCTTCTTTTGTGAAGGCATTTCGGAAGGCTGTTAGTAATGCTGCTTTGGCAGCACTGTCTTCGATAGTATCTCCATGGCTATCGCGTAGAGAAGGCATTGATTGTTTCTTGCCGCTAACGTACTTCACAAACGACCAGAATCTCTTTGGATTTTTCGCCAGGTTTGGACCGTTGTAGATATCTAAAGACTTTCATGGTCGTATCCGAATTCAAAGGACTCACATTTCTCGTATCTCACGAACCAGTGATGTTTTTCTTTGTTACTATCCTCTATTTTTTTTCTTTACATCCGAGTCACACTGTATCAACGGTCTCGTCCCCGCACAAAACACGGCTACGTGACAGCGCCGACTGATTTCCTTCCCGCTAGTAGTTAATCATTGTTCACATTCCCTCCCTCTTTAAAAAAGATTCTGACTAGAACAGCCGTAGGCAGCGGCTGTGTGTCTGTGAGTCTTGTGTATATGTTTGTATGAATCTATGTCCATGCTTTGCTTCCTTTTTAAAGAAGGGCTTGGCCGAAAACGTACGTGAACACTCTTTTCGTCGTGCCTGCCTGCTGCTCGGCGTGTGAGTAGCAATCTATCCGCTTCACAGTATGTTTATTCCGCCATGAAGTTTATTGTAAATAATCCACTGACTTCAGCAGGAACAATGATGTACATAATTACAGTACCACACTAAGGAGTTCACAATGCTGCAAGCAAAAGTTTTGATCGCTTATCAAATGATATAAAATGCCTGCTAGACATAAAAGTAAAATTTGAAGCTAACCTGAAAACGTTAAACTTTGACACCTCATCCTATTCGGTAGAAGACTACTGTTGTAATGTGTAAATTTTTTGGGTAAAAATTACTGACTAGCACCTGCCTGTCTTTAATTAAAAAACAAAAAAATAATAAACAATCAGCACGGAGGCATACTTTTAAAAAAAATTAACACTGATGTTAATATAATATGACTCGTTCCATATCATAAAGGTTGCTCGTACAAATGGTATATGGTCCATGAAACAAGCTATTGTTGTATGACATAGCATTGTAGACACTTATATGCTTTGAAAACCTCAAAATGAAATTCAGAAGTAAAAGAAGCAGATGATCAAGGTAGACATACATTCATATGTCTGGTTATTCCTGAAAAATTGTCAGAGTTACTGGCGATAAATAGTCCGAGAACAGGAGCAACTATGCTACTGTTGGAAAGCTAGGTATACATGTTACTCAGGTTAGGCTATAATTTCTAAAAAAATCACTTATATAGATGTTAATGCAAAATATTCATGTTGCTGGGTGTAAGCATATTTACCGTTGGCACAATGTTGGAAAACGTTCAAAAAAGTTATATCTTTTTTTTAAACCCTGTAAATTGCTGTTATTGGCCACACAACCAAATACGCCATCACAGGTATGATTTCAAAGTGACAAGATTTGCAAACTACAGTGCGACTAATCCATTGACAATAGAATAAAGCATCCTCTATGCAGTTCTGTTTCTTTGACATTTCAATAATCGTTCACTTTGTTGACATTAACAATATACGATAGCATGCCTTGCTTCTTTCCTCGTTACATACGTTTAAGAACACGTAGCTACGAGTCTTGCAAACGTGGACACCAAAAATTTGACTGCGAGTTGAAAGCTGAAAATGTAACAAAAAAGAAGCAGTACCAGTAAGCAAACAAGCATGGTTTGGGAGTTTCAGCTTCATTTGCTGTCGATACAAATACAGTAAAAGTAAAATTAAATGGATTACGAAAGCATCCTTTGTCCAATACATCCTTCCCTTCCTCCCCCCAGGGGCTCAGCATTCATTTGCTTAGTACGGGCTTGGCGACCCCGGGGTCCTGAGCTGGGGACTGGTCAGCGCCGCCAGTCTCCTGTCACCGTGAACCCCGGACATGCTTCAGCGACCACCGCATGGCGCCGCGGTGGAATGTTGTGTGCTGCGGGGAATGGTAATCTTGGCTTGACCGCCTGGATTGCGAGGAAGGTAAACCTCTATAAAAACCCCTCAATCTTACGGTGTGCTGCGCGCCTATAAGATGCATGGCTGTTGGGGTGGAACAGTCGCAAGCGGGCAACCTCTGGGGCACCTGCCGCGTCCCAGTTGTATAAGGCTTACCTAGGCACGCGGGGCTCTGTCTAGGTGGACTTCTAGTTCCCAAGCTGCTCGTGGGACCGAGATGGAACCCTCGAACTTTTATTCTCCTCCTGCCAGCGGAAAGGGTGGACCGCTGGTGGGTTCTAACACCCAATCCAACAAGAGGGCTCGTGTAGCCAGTCCTCCTGATTCAGGTAGTAGTAACAGAACGCATGCTGCTTCGCAGAATGTGTTTTTCATAATTAAAAGAAAAGATGGGAGTTTTGAAAAAGTTTCGCCATTTTATATACAGAAGGGCTTAGAAGGTATTGCTGGCACATTAAAATCTGTGAAGCGCTTGCGAAATGGCACCTTGTTGGTCGAAACATCTAGCTTACAGCAAGTCCAGAACCTTCAGAAGGCACAATTTCTTGGGGAGTTTGCGATAGAGACTGAATTTCACAACACCTTGAACTACAGCAGGGGTGTTGTGACTTGCAGAGATCTCGTTGACATTCCCCAAGACGAACTGAAGGCTGAATGGTCCCGGGAAGGAATTGTCGACGTGCAACACATTATGAAACGGGTGGATGGTGCTCTCATAAAGACTGACTCATTTATCCTTACATTTAACATCACCAAATTGCCAGAGCATGTGAAGGCAGGTTTCCTACGTCCTAGTGTACGGCCTTATTACCCCAACCCCATGCGGTGTTTTAAATGCCAACACTTTGGACACACTACTCTCGGCTGTAGAGGGGAAGCCACTTGCGGGAATTGTGGTAAAGCCGCCCATGAGGGAGTTGGTTGCTCCTCTCCTCCCAAGTGTGTCAACTGCTCTGGAGATCACCCTGTGTGGATTAGGGAATGCAGAGTTTTCCTTGAGGAACGGAAGATCCAGGAACTAAAAACTACAAAACGCATCCCGTATGGTGAGGCGAAGAAAATCTACAAGTCCATGCAGCCGCCCACGTTCGCTGCTTCCTTTTCTTCCGTTCTCAAACAACCAGTCTTGAAAACCGATGCTGCTACACAAACGGAGGTTGCTACTGTCAGCACTAGCACCTGCGCTTGTCAATGTACGTGTGCTGCTGCCGTTCCTGTGAAGCCTGCTGCTCCCCCCCCCCCCCCCGGCCCTCTGACCAGGCCGTGGTAGCTGACATCATGGAACTTCCTGCCCCTTCCCGGGTCCAGTCTTGTGCACTGCCCAGCACTGCTACACCCCCTACTGCTTCTGAGGTTTTGGCTCCAATGCCACCTCAGGCCAGAACATCGAAGCCAAAGACAAAGGTGAAGACTCGCCCACTAAAGGAGACTGCAGTTATACAGTCTCCTGATGTGGATGTCATTCTCTCTGACGTCTTTCTCGACTCCTCTTCTGAGGCGATGGAGGTTGATGTCAGACTGGGGCAATCATCTCGCCCCAAAACTGAGCCTCCACCTGTTGTGGGCTCTCCTCCCCAACAGAAAGTGAGAATGAAGGTACTCCCACCCTGATAGATGGCTCCCATTATACAGTGGAACATGAATGGATTCCGGGCACATGTGGCGGAACTGAACCTCCTAGCACGGCAACGCCCCCTGTGCTTGTGTTTACAGGAAACGCATTTAAAACCATCTGATGCTCCTGTACTAAGGGGCTATACGTCATATCGCAAAGATGACCTGACTGGAGAAAGGGCCAAAGGCGGAGTCGCTGTGTTTGTCAATAATGACCACCACTCCTCTGCCCTCCCCCTGGATACTGACCTGCAAGCAGTTGCAGTTGAAATTCATTCACCTCGGGGGCTTACCGTTTGCTCCCTTTATTTACCCCCTCTGGATGCAATGACCTTAGACTCTCACAGATCTTATCGACCAACTCCCCCGCCCATTTCTTCTCCTGGGAGACTTCAATGCCCATCATGTCCTGCGGGGCTCCACTTCTCTTTGCGCTCGAGGTCGAATTTTGGAGAGCCTCCTAACATCTCAAGTGTTGTGCATCCTCAACACAGGTACTCCGACTCATTTCTCTACTGCTACAGGGTCATTCTCAGCCATTGACCTATCTTTCTGCTCTCCAACCCTCACCGACTCTGTTCACTGGGAGGTCATTGACGACCTTCATTCCAGCGATCACTTCCCTATCCGCATTCATATCCTGGATGGTGTATTGCTGGAGCCGCGGCCACCATCGTGGATGATTGGCAGGGCTAACTGGCCACTGTTCACTCGGTTGGCTGTCTTTGACCGCCACAATAACGTACAGGAATGGGTGGATCACATCACGCTTGTGGTCCATCATGCTGCTGACCTGTCCATACCACAGTCTTCTGGCCCTTCTAAGCGGCGCCTTGTGCCTTGGTGGACGGAAGAGTGCCGTTCAGCCATCCGGGACAGGCGTGCGGCTCTTCGCCGATTTAAATGCCGCCCAACAGCGGTCAATCTTACCGCCTTTCGAATCGCGAGAGCCAGGGCACGCCGTGTCATTAAAGAGAGCAAGAAAAGGTCATGGCAGGAGTTCCTGGACTCCATCAACCGTTCCACTTGTTCCACAAGATTATGGGAAGCCATCCGGAGGATTTCCGGTAAACAGAGCCGTTTACCAATAGCTGCTGTCCTGAACCAGGGATGCCTCCAAACGACACCCAGGGCCATTGCTCAGACGCTGGCAGAGCATTTTGCACAAAGTACTGCCACAGCAAATCAGGATCCAGCGTTTCGTCGCTACCGTGCGACTGTCGAAAGAGCGACCTTGGACTTTCGGTCGAACAGTTCTGAGGCCTACAATTCCCCTTTCTCCATGTGGGAACTTGAATCGGCACTTACTGAGACTTCTGACACTGCACCAGGTTACGACCGCATCCGGTACTCCATGCTTCGACATCTGCCAGCGGCGTCAAAGGAAATCCTTCTCGAATGTTTTAATCTCATATGGCAGACAGGAGTGTTCCCCACCTCGTGGAGGGAGGCAATTCTCATCCCTCTCCTCAAACCAGGAAAGGACCGCACATGTCCCGGTAGTTATCGTAGTATCGCCTTGACAAGCTGTGTCGGAAAGACCCTGGAACGGATGGTTAACCGGCGTCTGGTCTGGCTGTTAGAGACCAGACAGCTCCTTAGCCGCTTTCAGTGTGGATTCCGAAAATTTCGGTCCACGGTCGACAACCTGACCCTCCTAGAGGCGGCTATTCAGCAGGCTTTTCTCCGTCAGCATCACTGTATCGGTATCTTCTTTGATATCAGTAAGGCATATGATACTACTTGGAGACACTGTATTCTTGCACAAATGCATCAATGGGGCTTTCGTGGCCGCCTCCCGATTTTCATTCGGTCTTTCCTGTCTCAGCGGTTTTTTCGGACCCGCGTTGTTAACACACTGTCTGATCGCTTTGAGCAAGAGAACGGTGTCCCCCAGGGCAGTGTTTTAAGCGTTACCCTCTTTGCCATAGCCATCAACAGTATAACGTCTACAGTGAGGAGTCCAGTACAGTGCTCCTTATTTGTGGACGACTTTGCTGTTTTCTGTTCCTCCTCCAGTGTTGCAACCGTGAGCCGTCAGTTGCAGCTAACAATGCGGAGGTTAGAGGAGTGGGCTGCAAAGACGGGTTTTCGGTTTTCTGCCGATAAGTGTGTTTGTGTTCATTTTAATCGTTCTCGTCATCTTTTTACTTTGCCTGCCTTGCATATGGGGATACTGTCCTACATTTTAGAGACACAGTGCGGTTTCTGGGCCTAATTTTTGACTCCAGGTTGTCATGGCTGCCACACCTACGTGACTTGAAAGCCAGAACCCTGAAGGCACTGAACATCCTCAAGTGCCTCAGCCACAGGTCTTGGGGCGCGGACAGGGCGCGTCTCCTACAGTTTTATGGAGCTTTTGTGCGTTCACGGCTGGACTATGGGTGTAAAGTATATGGGTCAGCGAGGCCATCTTATTTGCGGATCCTTGACGCTGTTCACCATGCTGGGATCCGACTGGCCACAGGTGCTTATCGGACCAGTCCCGTACCCAGCCTCTGTGCTGAGGCTGGCGAACCGCCACTTACCATCCGGCGGCAGCTCCTGCTGGTGCGCCAGGCTTGTAAGTTTCTTGCAGCTCCCAGATCGCTTGCTCACCATCTTGTTGCCCATCCACCTCTGGACCGCCTTTTTTCCCGCCGTCCCCGGGCTACGTTGCCGTTTGGGATCCGTGTGCAACGTGTACTAGAGTCCCTCGGTGTGGAGTCTGTACAAACCCAAATCCAAGGTTTTAACCGCCTGCCACCCTGGTTACTGAAGAGGCCCGGAGTGATTTTAGATTTATTGCAGTACAAGAGAGATTGCACGCCTGCCACCGTTTTTAATGCAGCATTTTCTGCCATTTTATCTGAGCACCATGGCTACATAGCTGTTTTTACGGATGGGTCGAAACAAGGGGATTCTGTTGGTTGCTCAGTTGTTTTCCCATATCGTGTCCTCAAGGTCCGACTGCCTCAGACTTTTACTGTCTTTGATGCAGAATTGTTTGCGATCTTGCGGGCACTGGAGCACATGAGACATTCTTCCTCTCCTAAATTTCTTGTCTGTTCCGATTCACTCAGTGCCCTTCACTCATTGCAACGTTTGTATCCGGCAGACAAAATTGTCCAGACTATCCAGGATGCCCTCCTCCGACTACAGCGATTGAGGAAGGTTGTAGCTTTCTGCTGGGTTCCGGGGCATGTTGGCATTGCTGGGAATGAAAGGGCAGATCTCGCAGCCAAGGAGGCGTGTCTCGCCCCACAAGTATCTCAGTGTGCTATCCCCTTGCACGCACTCACCTCGATGTTGAGCTCACGGGTCATGCGTCAGTGGGAGGATGAGTGGCTGGAAGTGACTGACAATAAGCTCCGTATAGTCAAGCCCACAACGCGTGTGTGGTGTACTTCCTTTCAGCCCAATCGACGGGACGAGGTTCTCCTAACTCGGCTTCGAATAGGCCACAGCCCTATGACGCACGGCTTCCTTCTCCGGCGAGAGGACCCTCCAATGTGTTTTGCTTGCGGCGTCCAGGTCACTGTGCGCCACATTTTATTGGATTGCGTTTTATTTTCTGACCAGCGGGTCGCGGCTGACTTGCCAGCGGACCTCCCATCTCTTTTAGGCAACACTCGGACGAATGTGGCTAAAGTTTTAAAGTTCTGTGCCCTGTCAAATGTTTTTACAAAGATTTTAGGGAGAGGATTTTAATTTGCTCACTGTGTGACAAGCTCGCCCATATTTTATGTAAGTGGCCAGCCAATAACAATTTCCTGTGACATACTTGTTGCTATGTTTCCCCTTTCCTTAGGTTTTTCTTTCTTAGGTAGCATTTTCCTTATTTTCCTGCTTTCTTTGAGTGTGTGCTTTAGTTTTCTTAGGTCTGTCCACATTCGTTTCTTTTAATGTATGTCAGGGCGCTGATGACCTCGATGTTGAGCGCCCATAAGCCCCAACACACCACCATCCTTCCCTTCCTGGTTATTCGAAATATATCAACAGAAAGGAAGTTACGTTAACGAAGCCAAATGTCTGTGTTGCTAGAGCAAATACGCATTCAAGACAGGAAAACGTTTGTAATTGCGTTCCTGACTCTGTTATTGACGCAAGCGCTGTAACTTTTAGTATTTAAAATATCTGTTTCGTGGGCACGAGAGAAGTAATGAACAAGGCCCAGTCGTAAACAGTAGTCTGCTAATGTTTTGGTCTACTTAAGATGGCGGCAGGCCCCGCCACTCTGGTTACAATAAATAAAACCCCTGGATTATGTTGAAGCCGTTGCTCCCGCCACTACAGCCATTGTCGTCATTGGTTTCTTGTACAGGAACAGATTCCATACATTTCCTAACACAAATCCAAAAATACAGCATTTTATCTTTAGTTCAGGATCTCCGTTGTCTCAATGGCGTTTTGTATGGACCTTTCTCCAAGTCCCTTTTTTTTAGCTGTCTTTCCTTTCTTGAGCTTAACGTGTAGACGCTTTTAACTGCTGCCGGTTCTAGGCGCTACAGTCTGGAACCGCGCGACCGCTACGGTCGCAGGTTCGAATCCTGCCTTGGGCTTGGATGTTTGTGATGTCCTTAGGTTAGTTAGGTTTAAGTTCTAGGGGACTGATGACATCAGAAGTTAAGTCCCACAGTGCTCAGAGCGATTTGAACCATTTTTAACTGCTTTTTCGTCTTTGTGGTCTGCGATTCTGACATGGGTGCATATGACCCTAGTTGTTTTTGCTCCCTAAAGCAAAACAAACAAACAAGCAAACTCTAAGCATACCAATGATTCCTGCCGATATTTCATTCGATTTTAAACGCTTTCACAATAACAGAACACAAGGACAGTCTTTAAGTTTTTGCAGCATTAAACTCGAAAATCCATGCTTCTCGTATGGTCAATTCTACGTCGCCTGTTCCCGTCCTGGAAAACCGTCACCTTTCTTTGTTTACTCGCGACGACAGAACAAAAAATCTCCATTATCACAAAGCATTGCAATGAACGAAATGATGATGTCATAGCAAAAATCTAAACAAAGTATTTCTTTGTTTTGTTTTTATACATGAACATCGATCTGGTAATCGAAATCAAAATGTAAATAAAACATCCTGAGATTCATTGTGATTTCAAATTTAATGGAAGAAGATAAATCATTTGTTTGACATGAAATTCTGACTTAATTGAGATTTAAATTCTGGTAGAAAACCGCATCGTTACCAGTCGGTCACATTTCACGCACATCAACCGTTTCCACTATTTCAGCGTTGTAATGCGGATACAATTTATCTCGCACGTTAAATTTCCCAGTCTGTATTTCTGAAAGTATTCCTCAAACTGAATATCGATGGCCACTATCGTTGATAGATACAATTATCATTCAAAAATACGATTTTTCTCATTTCTGCTTTGTTTACATATTTCCAGTATCTTTTCACAAATTCACAAAACAATCACAAAGAAACTGATTGAAATTTTGATAGGACAACGTCTGTCGAGTCAAATGCCTTACTTATACAGGGTGGTCCACTGATCGCGACCCGGCCAAATGTCTCACAAAATAAGTGTCAAACGAAATAACTACAAAGAACGAAACTCGTTTAGCTTGAAGGGGGAAACCAGATGACGCTATGGTTTGCTTGCTAGATGGCAGTGCCATAGGTCAAAGGGATATCAACTGCGTTTTTTAAAATAGGAACCCCCATTTCTATTACATATTCGTGTAGTACGTAAAGTAATATGAATGTTTTAGTTGGACCAATTTTTCGCTTTGTGATAGAAGGCGCTGTAATAGTCCCAAACATATGGCTCACAATTTTAGACGAACAGTTGATAACAGGTAGGATTTTTAAATTGAAATAGAGTACGTAGGTACGCTTGAACATTTTATTTCGGTTGTTCCAATGTGACACATGTACCTTTGTGAACTTATCATTTCTGAGAACGCATGATGTTACAGCGTGATTACCTGTAAATGCCACATTAATGCAATAAATGCTGAAAATGATGTCCGTCAACCTCACTGCATTTGGCAATACGTGTAACGACATTCCTCTCAACAGCGAGTAGTAATGTTTGCACATGCATCCACAATGCGCTGACGCATGTTGTCAGGCGTTGACGGTGGATCGCGATAGCAAATATCCTTCAACTTTCCCCACGGAAAGAAATCCGGGGACGTCAGATGCGGTGAACGTGCGGGCCATGGTACGGTGCTTCGACGACGAACCCACCTGTCATGAAATATGCTATTCAATACCGCTTCAACCGCACGCGAGCTATGTTGGAAGTACATCGCCATTCCGTCATGCAGTGAAACATCTTGTAGTAACATCGGTAGAACATTACGTAGGAAATCAGCATACATTGTATCATTTAGATTGCCAATTATCCATCCTCCCATAATGCCACACCATACATTAACTCGCCAAGGTCGCTGATGTTCCACTTGTCGTAGCCGTCGTGGATTTTCCGTTGCCAAGTAGTGCATATTATGCCGGTTTACGTTACCGCTGTTGGTGAATGACGCTTCGTCGCTACATAGAACGGGTGCAAAAAATGTCAATGTCCCGTAATTTCTCTTGTGCCCAGTGGCAGAACTGTACACGACGTTCAAAGTCGTCGCCATGCAATTCCTGGTGCATGTTAATGTAGCATTCTCAACACCGACGTTTTAGATTCCGGATTCTCGCGCAATTTGTCTGTTATTGATGTGCGGATTAGCCGCGACAGCAGCTACAACACCTACTTGGGCATCATCATTTGTTGCAGGTCGTGGTTGACGTTTCACATGTGGCTGAACACTTACTGTTTCCTTAAATAACGTAACTATCCGGCGAACGGTCCGGACACTTGAATGATGTCGTCTAGGATACCGAGCAGCATACATAGCACACCGTCGGGCATTTTGATCACAATAGCCATACATCAACACGATATCGACCTTTTCCGCAAGTGGTGAACGGTCCATTTTAACACGGGTAAAATATCACGAAGCAAATACCGTCCGCACTGGCGGAATGTTACGTGATATCACGTACTTACACGTTTGTGACTACTACATCGCCATCTGTCACAAAGCGAAAAAAGTGATCCAACTGAAACATTCATATTTCTTTACGTACTACACGAATATGTAATAAAAACGGGGGTTCGTATTTAAAAAACGGAGTTGATATCCGTTTGACCTATGGCAGCGCCATCTAGCGGGCCAACCATAGCGCCATCTGGTTTCCCCCTTCAAGCTAGACGAGTTTCGTTCTTTGTAGTTTTTTCGTTTGATGCTTATTTCGTGAGATATTTGGCCCGGTCACTATCAATGAACCACCCTGTATAAGAAAATATAATTTTGTATGATACTTCAGATGAGGCAGGCTCATTTTTTCTGCCGAGGTCCTCCCACATGGAACAGCGACAATATGAACCGTAATTTAAATGTTATATTTCGTTTTAACAGTAAATGATCTGCATATCGTCCCTTCCCTATCCTTCTCTTATTTTCTTCTAAATTACTAACATTTATTATTTAACGCCCTCCGCTCCTTCAACAAGTTTGAGTCACCACTTCACTGCAGTAGGGGAGGCTGGGCCGCAGTACGGGTAAGCAGTGCAGCACAGGGACCGATTGTTTGTATAAAATATACCACCCTAGCTCTCGCGTAGACTGTATGACCTGCAGATTTTTTGTTTTGTTTCTCTTCAATCGCATTTTTAATGTTTTCACAAGCTGCAACAGTTTCTAGGCTTTTTACGCTAAGTAATGCCATACAAACACTGTCTTTTCCGAATGTGCTTCTAACCAAAAAGCGATTCTGGTAGTTAGATTCCAGAGTTGTTGTTAATCATGCATTTTGCGTGCTTGTGAAGATATTTCCATAGCAACTTCCATCCACTAACAAATATTGCTTTATATCTAACCCACAAGTGAAATACTAATTTTCATAAATTTGGCTTAAAATTTTTTTAATGTAACGAAATATTTTCTTAGAAATTTTCATTCCCTTAGGGGTTGATGTTCCAAAAACAATGAAACACGTATGTTTTATTTAAATTTCCTTAAGGTGTCAAATTCCAGTTTTCATAGATGTAGCTTTTAAAAATGTTTTAGTAGTTCATTAATAATAATTTATTTTCAAAAAAGCTTTCAACCACTTTTTTATCCCCTTAGTGCCTGAATTTCCAAAAATGCTGAAACAAGATTTTTTTTATTTTCTGACTGATATTGCGTCCCTTTACTGTAATTTATTATTTGATATATTGATTTATTAGTATTGACTGTTACGTAAAAAACAATAGAGGCCGTAATAAGAAAATTGATTTCTAGGTGGCCAAAATAAATGTTAAGTTATGATTTACTTGAGCGCCTGGCTCCGTACAATTTATTTCAAATGCTCGTTGCGCAATGGAATTCCGGCCAAGTCCACTGACCTAGAAATAATTGCATCTCTGAAAATATTTAGTTTTTGCCAAAATAACATTATTGGACTTTTCCACTTTAAATAACTTAATGACTTGGAATGATTTTTACTACTCTGGCTATTGAAGTAATCTGCACAAATAGCAATTTTAAACATGTCGCGTAATGGCGGCCAATTGTTACCAGTCAAAGATCACCGCTCCTCGCTTCTCAGTAACTGAAAAATGCTAAATAATTTCTTTTTCAATTAACACTCTATGAAGAGGTGCTTGTATGGGTTTGCTGATGACACAATGCACTCACTTTTATGTATTTTCACCAAGCACAGGATACACTCGAATTAATCGGTTAAGCTAGAGAACAAACAGAACAAATGCTATCGCTATACGTAATCTCCCCAATACAATAACGATCGTATCTTACAGACAGCAGACTAACAGCAGAAGAAAAATTCATTGTCTTTTTTTCAGTTTATATTTAAGAACAAAGATCGTAATGATTGCGTCTATACGTTATACACTACGATTTCATCCATTACATTTATTGTCTTTTTTTACATTACGATCTATATAACATTTCCTTGAAATCAATTTGATAAATTTTCGTAATAAATTTGACGCTCCCGTCCATTTAATATTATTCAGTCTTTTTTTTTCAGTCTCCTTTTTTAGTAATTTCATATGTATTGTCCTTAATATTTCAAAAAGGACACTACACTGAGAAACAAAATGCCAGTTTTCCTATTTCTAACTTCAAAATTCCCTTAATAGCGAAATACTTTAAAATAGCGTTTCATTCCCTATTTCACCCCCTTAGGAATGGAATTTCCGACAGTCCCTTTTGAAATGATACCTACAGTATAAGATCCACACCTTCTCCAAATTTCAAGTTTCTATCCTTAGCGGTCTCGGCTGGGCTATGATCACTCAGTCAGCCAGCCAGTCAGTCAATGAGTCAGGACATTGCCTTTTATATCTTGAGATGCCACACGCAGTCTACTCTCTCGTAGCATTTAGAAGACTGTGGAAAATAGATGACCAAATAATGCTTGAGTACTGAAATTGTGACGTGTGTCTTGCTATCTTCCTCTGCAAATTTTGTTACGTCTGTAGTAAGGACTTGTATTTTTTAATTTTATAGAAACCAAATCTTGAGAATGAAAGCATTTACATAGGTATTGTTTCTTCATACTACATTAAATACAAAATTATAACGTCGGTTTGTGACAGAGCAAATGCGCTTATTTTTGTTGATGGATTATTGGGCAGAGTGAGCAACTTTTTTGGGGGCACAGTTTGCATTTATCAGACAACAAAAATGTCTCGCCAGAGAGGGACAGATAAACAACTTGTGGTCTAACACCTGCTGAAGAAGTGAAGAAAGCTGTGAACAGTGTGATTAAAGGTGGCATGAAAGTTCAGTCAGCATCAAAACAATACATCATCCCTAGACAGACCCTTGAAAGGAAAGTTCTCTTTGCAGTATAATGATAAAAAAGATACAGTAGTTGGAAATGTAACAGAAAATACTAATAATGATATAAACAGGGCAGATAAAACACACACCATTAATACAACAGAAGTAGGCCTATTACTCCAGTTGTAAGTCTGCCTTCAAATAGTAGCTGTTGAAAAAGTTCAAGACTCTTGGTATCGCCGAAGAAAATTCGACATCGTCCAAAAGCAACCACACGTAAGACCACAGATCAGCATGGAAAGAAAAGAGGACGGACAAGAATTCTTACTGACATCGCTGAGAAGCAGGAGCTCCTAGAATGTGAAAATAGCAAGGGAAAAATCTTCCAAACTTCCAAAATCGAACTTCTAAAAATATCAGAGGGGAACTTCGGCCCGAGAGAAGCTCATGAAGGCTATGCTACTCTTTAGATGCGTGACAGTGATGCTAATTCGAGTCTTCACGATGGGGAAGAATTTATTTCGGAAGGTGAGCTCGGAGAGAACAGCAACGTTATTATGAAAGTGGCAAGTAAAGGAAAAGAAAAACCATTTCGTAATTTTGTAGTGCTTATCAATTCAATTAATAAAAGCGAAATATTCGGGGCAGAGTGGACATTTTCACATCACTTTACTGTCAGTTAGTATGAAAATGGATAGACATATATGTGACGGCATCCAACAAAAACAGCCGATGTGGTTTGACCATGCGAACAGGATGAATGAAGACCCAATACCAAACAGGGTACCACGACGGATACCAGTCCAGCGGAGAAAAAGTCGTCGCCCACCACGCAACTGGCAGACTGATGTGGAGCAGACAATGGCATCAGGGACTGAGAAAGTTGAGGGAAGTAAAGACAAAAGAAAATGGCAATTGGGCCCGCATAGCGTGCCCCAATCCACCTACAGGCTCACGTACACTGCCCGCCATTAAAATTGCTACACCACGAACATGACATGCTACAGACGCGAAATTTAACCGACAGGAAGAAGATGCTGTAATATGCAAATGATTAGTTTTTCAGAGCATTCACACAAGGTTGGCACCGGTGGCGACACCTACAACGTGCTGATATGAGGAAAGTTTCCAACAGATTTCTCATACACAAACAGAAGTTGACCGGCGTTTGCTGGTGTAACGTTGTTGTGATGCCTCGTGTAAGCCGGAAAAATGCGTACCATCACGTTTCCGACTTTGACAACGGTCGGATTGTAGCCTATCGCGATTGCGGTTTATCGTATCGCGACAATGCTGCTCGCGTTGGTCGAGATCCAATGACTGTTAGCAGAATATGGAATCGGTGGGTTCAGGAGGTTAATACGGGACCCCGTGCTGGATCCCAACGGCCTCGTATCACCAGCAGTCGAGATGACAGGCATCTTATCCGCATGGCTGTAACGGACCGTGCAGCCAGGTCTCGTTCCCTGAGTCAACAGATGGGGACGTTTGCAAGACAACAACCATCTGCACGAACAGTTCGACGACGTTTGCAGCAGCACGGACTATCAGCTCGGAGACCATGGCTGCGGTTACCCTTGACGCTGCATCACAGACAGGAGCGCCTGCGATAGTGTACTCAACGACGAACCTGAGTGCACGTAAGGCTAAACGTCATTTTTCCGGATGAATCCAGGTTCTGTTTACAGCATCATGACGGTCGCATCCGTGTTTGGCGACATCGCGATGAACGCACATTGGAAGCTGTACTATTATTGGGATTTCCGTCGTATGAAAGCTTTGAGTACCCTTGGAAAGGCATTCACCTATCTGTATATTAAATGATCAACTTATGAAATGAGACATATTCTTTGAAAGACATTTGTTTTATATACTGGAAAGATGCGCAGTCAAAGAAACATTTTAACAGAAGCTGAACTGACGTTCCGCTTCGATCTAAATAAAATATGACAGTAAAAAACTTTTGCAGATCTTCAGATTTTAATGTACTTCTGCTGGTAATGTGAAAACGTAAAGAATTTCGACTTTTAAGCTAGAAAAGTGATTGGTCTTGCCAGCGTGCAGACAACATTATTAATTAATAAAATTCAAGTAATTTATTTTCGAAACTGTAAATCGGCAAGTTATTGTTATGAAGGTGTTGAACAGTGCAAGAATTGTCTTTAACGAAGGAGAAAAATAATGACTGTAATTTGTGGAAAAAACGTAAACGAAGGAGACAGCACAGGGCAGGCTGAAATCTGATCGCACCATTCTGTTAGAAAAGTACTTATGTAAGTTATATTGATAATAAATAAGCCCTAATTTGCTAGTGAGAATTGTTTGAATATATTTAGTGTTTACCAGATTTCTTATTCTATTCATTTCCTTAATTTTTTTTTACCTCCATGTCATATTATTTTTATAAATGTCAAACAGCCTTTACTACAGCAGAGAATACTGCGGCATCCTGGTCGTAGACAGAAGGCCGCTCCTTGTCTTCTATACAACTCATAGCTGCCCCATTTATTAATGATTTCATTCGCAAAAGCAATTTTTTTTTACTATTCATTGTTAAAGGTCCCTTAGGTAATTATAAAATTCATACTGACTACGTAAAGAAATCCGGGTTGTTCTTTTCCAAATAATAGAAGTCTTTGCGTAATCAGAAACTAGCCTCCTTCTGACAACGATCAGGAGCCGACCAGAAGACGGACGTCTTCGACCGCTTTCGTGTCTCCTGTGGCAAGCTGTGCCAAACTGGGAACACGACATTCTAGTATGAAATACAGATTTAAATTGAAAGAATTGAGATATATTTAATAGTAATAATTATTTTTATCATACTAGACTGTCCGTTCTGTATGGATGTTGTCAGCTTAAAAAAAAGATTTTAACGATGTGTTAAGCAGTCATTTCAAGTACAATAATCAATGTTTCTGTGATTTGAAGGTGGTTCGTGTGTAGCTGAAACTAGTAACCAAAATAAAAAATTATTTGCGATCTTGACTTAGAGGATTTTCAGCCCTTAATGAAATACTTTAATTTTCTCTTTAACTCATTTTATTACTTACTTATTTAGTTAGTTTCATGTTCCATGGATCATTCTGCACTATTAATCGTAATGATGTGGAACGAGTCATTAACATCGCAAATTAATTTGTGAATATGGCCATATGCTGAAATTTCTTTTTAATTTACGGATATAAGTTAGTAATACCTACCCACCACATTTTACGCATTACAATAATAGAAACTTTTCTAGGGAAGAGAAGGAGTTGTCCAAGAGAAACTTTTTCAGTTTCTTTTCAAATTTTACTTTGTTGTCTTTCAGACATTTTATATCGTGGGAAAAGTGACCAGATCGCTTTTCATGTTAAAAGACAACCTTAACGGGGAGTCATGAACGTCTTTTTCTCTTCTAATACTGTAATTATGTACATCATTGTACCTTTTGAACTGTAGTGGATTATTTACAGTGAATCACTAGCAATGGGGAACAATGCACTATTGCATGTAAAACCGTAAGATGTACGACTTGCTTTTAAAATATTAGGCAGCAGGTCTTTAATTATGCAATAACTGAAATGAAATCGCTCCGGATAGGATTCATGTAAACAATGTAAGAGACACTATGGAACGTATTGGGACAAAGATACAGTCTTTCATTCTCGCTTTATGCGTGAATGAAAAACAAAAAAAGAAACGGCCAGAAAGTCATTAATATCTCCGCCATGCAATGCATAATGTATTAAAAACAAATGTGTATGTGTAGTGGACTATCGGCTAATTGCACTCACTGAATTTCTCGACGTGAAATTAAATAATGTGACATCCCAATTGTCGATCTGCACATTATAGCGCTACACATTAATTACTACTTTCCTGCCCTATGTGTGTGATGTCCTTAGGTTAGTTAGGTGTAATTAGTTCAAAGTTCTAGGCGAAAGTTCTAGGCGACTGATGATCTCAGAAGTTACGTCGCATAGTGCTCAGAGCCATTTTGAACCATCCTGCCCTAGGCATACACATTAAAATCAGAAACGACAGTATTCCGGTGGCCCACTGTAGTGATTTTTTTTCATCTGTATTTGGGTGTGTATCCGTTTGTGTGTGTGTGTGTGTGTGTGTGTGTGTGTGTGTGTGTGTGTGTGTATGCTTGTCTTGTTAATAAAATCACATGAGGCTACAAACAACATATTCTCTAAAACTTCATTCCAAGGACAAGTAATTTTATTTTTGATATACTCAAGCGCCCGATAAATAAATCGCTTTGGAATATCTGTATAAAGCCGCGCGGGCTAGCAGTGCGGTCTCGGATGCCTTGCCACGGTTCGCGCGGCTCCCTCCCCCCCGTCGGAGGTTCGAGTACTCCCTTGGGCGTGGGAGTGTGTGTTGTCCTTGGCGTAAGTTAAAGTTAGATTAGGTAGGCTGTAAGCCTAGGGACCGATGACCTCAGCAGTTTTGTCCCATAGAACTTACCACAAATTTCCATTTTTTTTTTGTCTGTATAAACGTAAAATAAATTAGTAACAGCTCGCTGTGGAGCACCTTAATCGTTTGCTTTTGGAAATATCTCAGGGTTCTAGCGGAATGTTTTTTCACATGAATAATAATCTATCCTTTCGTAGGTTCGCATGGAGTAACATCCTTTGCTAGTAAACTTATTATTAATTCAAAGCTGAGCACTTTCATAACTGTGAAAATCTCGTCACTTAAACAAGAGATAGTCGTGAAGCGGCATCCACAATAATCTGTTTTGATCTCGATACCACTTGCAAATGGCGATCAACAATGCTAATTACAACTCGCGCCGTATTGCACGTCATTAATCTCTACAGAAATGTACAATTAATTTTTCATATATGTAGGGATGCTACCGCTACTGAAATAAGTGATTTGCTTATCAATAACAGCATGTATTCAGCAAGAATACGTTACAACATACATTATCTCCCTCTACGTCTTTTTCGTTTCGAAGATTCGAACCAGAGTAAAAAAAATTATGAAAATCTATTTCTGTCGTTTTCTTTGTTCTCAGTACCTTTATGACAAAACATAGATTGTCATGAAATATCAATATTGCTTTTCATATATATCACAGTGAGGTCACTGATGTTTTATGTACTTTTTGTACACTGAATAACAGTTCGTTTTATTACTAAAAATTTCATTTCAACCATAAATAAACGTTTCTCATCTCCAGAAAACCAGTACACTACCATCACTGGAATGAAGTCTCTACCGGCGCCTTGGATGACCTCCTCTCGGCCCTGCCGACGGGAGGAGATAATCTTAACTCGGCTGCGTATTGGGCACTGCCTTTTTAGCCATCGTCATTTGCTCAGTGGCGCTGCCCCACCACTTTGGGGTCAATTCTAGTGTCCGATACCACCCGTCAGCTTTGACCAATGACGTAATGTGTGATGTTATTTTATTTGTGCCTCAGATTGCTGTCGATGAACGTTAAATGATATCTCTGGATTTCCTCGTTGCACTTGTATATTAAAAATTCGATGTAGATTGTTTTGTTTTCATCTCGTAATTTGTTTTCGGCAGCTTTTGTTAATGAAAGTAGTCGTGATTTAAAAGGTTTTGATTTCCCACGCTGTTCGTTATGGATGAGTCAGTTGTTTTTACTGCGAAAATTCTGCTTCACAAAATGAGTGACCGGAAATCAGCTATAAAATTTTTGCAATCATTGGGCGTCATTGGAGGGAAAGAGAAGGATTTCAGTGTTGCAAGGCCATTTAGATGAATACTGATGGAGGAAGAATATTCCTAAAGGTTATTGTTTATTTCTTGCATTTATGAGTCAGCAAAATGCACAGGCCTCGTTTTGTTAGTTAAGTGTTGGTGGGTCTGATACTTTTTTCTTGTTTTACGTTGCGTTTTTTTATGTTACTGTATTGTACTAGTGCTACTTTTTTGGTTTCTCTGAAGGGAGGATTTTCTGTCGTTTTAAAATTTTTTGGTTACAATCGTAGGCCGAGGGGTATTGCTGTGTCTTTGCTGTGCGGTTTATGTGATTGACTCGTGGTTTCATTCTTTTTATTATTTTAAAATTTTGCGTCTGATTGAGGGCAGGAAGAACTGATTTGAGTGGTACCTCATTCGTGCCTGGACTTTGTGTTTCTTATTATTGTTCATCAGTTATTCTAGATTTGTCTTCTTTCGTTACAGTTTGACCTTCTAACACTATTATTTCTTGTTCTGTTCTTATTTCGTTCTTGTCAGCCTCGATCTTTGACTCCTTTGGAAGTTCATATGCGGTAAGTTTCTTTTTATGTAGCCTCTATATTTTTTTCCTTTTTGATGTTTTTGCTACACTTGTCTTATTTTTACTGTCACACCTGGTGTATCGATTTTACTGAGTGTTATTTGGAGCTACTGCAGCTGGTGTGACTTTCGTGTAGTATAGTTATCGGTTGCAAGGTTTGGTCTTTTTTGCATTTTATTTCTTTGCGTGTGCAGTAATGTGTGTAAAGACTTTCATTTTTCGAAAGTCTAGTCGTATTCTGTAGTTCACTAACAAGATCATTTTTTAGGCACGTTTCTGATATGTTATAAGATTTTTGCGCAACAAACAGTAATATTGGAATCGGTAACTAGAAATGACCTCCTACATAGGTTGCTTCTACTTACCGATTCCAACTATTCGACGATTCATTATTTAGATCGGTTTTGCAGTACGTGTGGAAAATATAATAGAACAGACTCTGCTGACGGTATACTGCGCCTTCCACATCGCTGGCAACAGGTTCTATACAACGCTATTCTATTATATTACATAATACATGCACTCGTAATTGCTCTCGTGTTCTTGTTTATATCAGTCATCTTCCACTCGTTTAGATGAAATTAGCGCGTAAATAATAGTCGCATTACATGTATTATCTTATGGCATACTACATTCATTTGTTTACGAGTATAATCTGTTCCATTCATAGATTGTTCATTGCAGCATCTTTGCCTTACGTATGACATCATTGGTCAAAGCCGACGGATGGTATCGCACACTAGATTTTATCCCCACTTTGTGCGCATTGCGCCCAAATTTCAACTGTCCGCCACTTCCTGCTGGAATGCCCATTTTTTAACCCCTTTACATTCCCGCTTGGGTTTGCCGTCTGATTTATCAGCCGCTTTCGGGAATGATGCGCGGACTGTCGACCGCGTTTCACTTTGTATCCGCCGAAGCAATATGACGAAGGCCATTTAATTTTTAGTTTTGGACCTCCATTTTTTATGGCGTGTTTTTTAGCCCTTTTCCCACGTGCCTTTTTTAGCTGTCTCCTATTCTGTCCATTGGGACTGCCATATAGTCGTTTCCCTTGTCTCGCCGGCCGAGGTGGCCGAGCGGTTCTAGGCGCTTCAGTCTGGTACCGCGCGACCGCTACGGTTGCAGGTTCGAATCCTGCCTCGGGTATGAATGTGTGTGATGTCCTTAGGTCAGTTGGGTTTAAGTGGTTCTAAGTTCTAGGGGGCTGATGACCTTGTGTGTGATGTCCTTAGGTCAGTTGGGTTTAAGTAGTTCTAAGTTCTGGGGGACTGATGACCTCAGATGTTAAGTCCCATAGTGCTCAGATCCATTTGAACCATGATGCAGCACTTTCTCACGCATCTCAGTGTTTATGATTTCTCCTGAACTATGGAGTCGTACAACGATATGTTTTTCTAAGTACATTCAGCGGTGTATGTGGGCACAGAAAGTGATATGCGTTGTGAATATAGTTACAATGAAGTAATAGATATAAACGTCACTCATGATGCGGAAGTTTTTCGCACATCCCAGTTTATGACGTCAGATATCCTGAAATACACTACGTGATCAAGACTATCCGGATAGCTGGCTGAAAATGACTTGCAAGTTCGTGGCGCCCTCCATCGGTAATGCTGGAATTCAATATGGTGTTGGCTCACCCTTAGCCTTGATGACAGCTTCCGCTCTCGCCGTCATACGTTCAGTCAGGTGCTCGAAGGTTTCTTGGGGAATGGCAGCCCATTCTTCACGGAGTGCTCCACTGAGTAAAGGTATCGATGTCGGTCGGTCAGGCCTAGCACGAAGTCGGCGTTCCAAAACATCCCAAATATATTCTATAGGATTCAGGGCAGGACTCTGTGCAGGCCTATCCATTACAGGGATGTTATTATCGTATAACCACTCCGCCACAAGTCGTACATTATGAACAGGTGCTCGATCGTTGAAAGATGCAATCGCCATCCCCGAAATGCTCTTCAACAGTGGGAAGCAAGAAGGTCCTTAAAATATCAATGTAGGCCTGTGCTGTGATAATGCCACGCAAAACAACAAGAGGTGCAAGCCCCTCCATGAAAAACACAATCACGCCATAACACCACCGCCTGCGAATTTTACTGTTGGCACTACACACGCTGGCAGATGACGTTCACCGGGCATTCGCCAAACCCACACGCTGCCCTCGGAATGCCACATTGTGTACCATCATTCGTCACTCCACACAACGTTTTTCCACTGTTCAAACATCCAATGTCTATGCTCCTTACACCAAGCGATGCATCGTTTGGCATTTGCCGGCGTGGTGTGTGGCTTATGAGCAGCTGCTCGACCATGAAATCCAAGTTTTCTCCCTCCCTCCCGCCTAACTGTCACAGTACTTGCAGTCGATTCTGACCCAGTTTGGAATTCCTGTGTGATGGTCTGGATAGATGATGTCTGCCTATGACACAACTGTCGGGGGTCGCTGTCAGTCAACAGACAAGGTCCCGCCTGTACGCTTTTGTGCTGCACGTGTCCCTTTACGTTTTCACTTCATTATCACATCGGGAACAGTGGACCTAGGGATGTTTAGGAGTGTGGAAATCTCATGTACAGACGTATGACGTAAGTGACACCTGATCACCTGACCACATTCGAAGTCCGTTAGTTCCGCAGAGGAACCCATTCTGCTCTCACGGTGTCTAATGAGTACTGAGGTCGCCGGCCGCTGTGGCGGAGCGGTTCTAGGTGTTTCAGTCCGGAACCGCGCTGCTGCTACCGTCGCAGGTTCGAATCCTACCTCGGCCATGGATGTGTGTGATGTCCTTAGGTTTGTTAGGTTTAAGTAGTTCTAAGTCTAGGGGACTGATGATCTCAGATCTTAAGTCCCATAGTGCTTAGAGCCATTTGAACCATTTACTGAGGTCGCTGGTATGGAGTACCTGGCAGTAGGTGGCAGCACAATCCACCTAATATGAAAAACGTATGTGTTTTGGGAATGTCCGACGACTTTTGATCACATAGTGTATGTGTCATAGATTGATACATTTTTCTAAATAAAGTCAATGGTACATGTAAATACTGTCTGCAATATGTGAAGCGATACTTAAAATGTCATACTTTATGTGACAGTTTTACTGCATGAACAACGAAGACGTAGTAAGCTATAATTTTTTTTCCTTTCATTTGGTGAGGGTTATCAGCAAGAAAAAATTCGTAGGGGTTTGGAGTTACCTGTAAAGCGTGTTCCAAGTCACTAACTGCTCTCATATTCAAATACTTTATCATTAAAGTAGAGTATTCAAGCGTCTTGGGCTACGCGGTATTTTCAACCCCACCTCTTTGACAGGTATGTGTTTCTTAGCCCCACAGCAATTCTTTCGAGACAGTAAGTGATATGTGTACCAAGTTTCGACGAAATTGGTCTAATGGTTTATGAAGAGATGTGAAACACTCGAACATACTTATCACAGATACATTTTTATAATATACTGTATATGGATGCTCTTAAAAACAATGGAAGTAGTATACTTTTGTATGTTATTGAATGCATGCTACGTTCACCTCATTTTCTATTTATTCATGCCATGAGTATATAAACAAGCATGAGAAATTTTACAATCCAATTTATTAGTCTTTTCTTGTGTATTTAAAATTGCATCCCTCCTAATAGTAGGTACCAACACAAATAAGGTGAGGCCAACCGCGTCTTTAAGGTAGCTGTGCTACCTTCCTCTTTCGATTTGTGGAAACCTGTGTATTTTACAAAGCGCCATTCGAACAAAGAATATAACTAAGTTAGTTGAGAATGGGTTCTACAAGCCGACATGGTCAAGGATACTGGGCAACGTGTTCTTTGTGTTCATCAGCGTATGTTGGAGGAGACGGTGTTGCAAGTAGACTATTCCATTCCTCACTGAGGAAATGTAAAAAAATGTGTTTCGATCAAAACCAACGTGTAAGGAATTTCTTCATTGTGACATCCCACTGTGGGATATTGAATTGTCTGACGAGCCACATCTCGAGACACACCAAAAATTTCTTTATGGTCAACTAAGTAGTATTTGTCTGTTCAATACGCTCTAACAAAAGAACAGATGCACAGCGATCCAGATGTAAACATTCAAAGATATTAGTTTAGCTCCCGCTGGACACTCTGCTTACCGCCACAAAACAAATCCATTTGTTAAAGAAAACAAGCCTGTGATTAACATACAAATCGAGCGTTAAGTTTCGCCGACTTTTCTTCTGATGAAACAAATTATTTTCCAGAAATAGCGTGTCTCCCAAGGATTCAATAATCAAAAGTTAACTCTCGGTTATACGACGATTGCTTAACAGTTGAACAATTGAAATCTATTCTCTGAACAAATCTTAAAAAAAAGAAAAAAACACTGACCACTAATCATCAGCAGAGCAGGTTCAGTCGAAATACCAACGACAAGCGAGAACGAAACACTGGGACACCATTTCTGCGGTTTCTATTGTAATTTGTTTTTCTTCTACATGTATTTCAGCCTTATTTGGGTTATCTCTCTCCAAATGTTCAACCCATCAATTAGCTTACGTCAGTTTACCACTCTCGTTAAGAACCACAATAACAGCAATATGTTTTTCATTCAGAAAGGTTCTACCATTCTATAAGTATCACCCAAGAAACAGGATTGATACTATCAAGCACTGTTTTCATCAAGGATTAATTTTATCATTTCATTAATCTTTATATTTAAAAAATTCAATAAAAACAAGGTAAGTTAGGCTTCAACATTTATTTAATCTTTCACATCAATATTCACTACAGTAATGGGAGGGTATTTGCAGTTCTGGCATTTGCCTTACAACCAAGGAAAACCTCCCAAAAAACCTTGGTCAGAACTGAGAGAACATAGCTAATTCAATCACCACCTAGCGAAACAAAGTGACACTGTTAATGCGCAGTCGTCGTCGATGTCGTCTTACTCATCACTGCTGAAGAAGATGGCCACCAGTAGTAGTGTAACTTCCAGGAGGATACTTTACAAAGCTGACCATGAACAAAACAGATAATTATAAATAAAAGGACACATGCGTCAAGTAAGGAGGCATGTGTTGACTAAGGAAGAGTGCCTGGACTAAAAAAGGACATGTGGACTAAGCAAGCGTGTGTGAACTCAGCAGACATGTATGAAATAATAAAGCAAGCATGAGCTAAGGTGCTACATGAGAACCAATGAGCCATATGTGGACTAAGTAGGCATGTGTGGACTAAGTGAGCATGTGTGGACTAAGTGAGCATGTGTAAACCAAGGAAGCATGTGTGAAAAAACCGAGCATGTGTGGACTAAGCAAGCAAGTGTGGACTAAGCTAACATAGGTGGACTAAGCAACCATGTGTAGACTAGGCCACCATGTGTGGACTAAGCGACCATGTGTGGACTAAGCAAGCACGTGTGGACTAAGCGAGCACGTGTGGACTAAGCGAGCACGTGTGGACTAAGCGAGCACGTGTGGACTAAGCGAGCACGTGTGGACTAACCGAGCACGTGTGGACTAAGCGAGCATGTGTGCACTAAGCAAGCACGTGTGGACTAAGTGACCACATGCGGACTATGCGAGCGTGTTAGGACAAAGTGAGCATGATTGTACAAATCGAGCATTTGTGGACTAAGTGAGCCTGTGTGAACTAAGCGAGCATGTGTGGACTAAGCGAGCATGTGTGGACTAAGTGAGCATGTGTGGACTAAGCGAACATGTGTGGACTAAGCGAGAATAAGTGGACTAAGCGAGCATGTGTGGACTAAGCGAGCATGTGTGGACTAAGCGAGCATATGTGGACTAAGCGAGCATGTGTCGACTAAGCGAGCATGTGTGGACCAAGCGAGCATGTGTGGACTAAGCGAGCATGTGTGGACTAAGCGAGCTTGTGTTGACTAAGCGAGCATGTGTGGACTAAGCGAGCATATGTGGACTAAGCGAGCACGTGTGGACTAAGCGAGCATGTGTGGACTAAGCGAGCATGTGTTGACTAAGCGAGCATGTGTGGACTAAGCGAGCATGTGTGGACTAAGCGAGCATGTGTATGTGTCCACTAAGCACCTTGTGTGTGTTTGGAATAAGCGAGCATATGTATGTATGGACTAAGCGAACAAGTGATGACTAAGCGAACATGTGTGGACTAAGCAAACATGTGTGGACTGAGTGAGCACGTGCGGACTAAATGAGCATGTGTGGACTAAGCGAGCACGTGTGGACTAAGCGAGCAAGTGTAGATTAAGCGAGCATGTGTGGACTAAGCGATCATGTGTGGACTAAGCGAGCATGTGGGGCCTAAGCGAGCATGTGTGGACTAAGCGAGCATGTGTGGACTAAGCGAGCATGTGTGGACTAAGCGAGCATGTGTACACTACGTGAGCATGTGTATGTGTGCGCTAAGCACCTTGTGTGTGTTTGGACTAAGCAAGCATGTGTATGTGTGGACGAAGCGAATATGTGTGGACTAAGCGAGCATATGTGGACTAAGCGAGCATGTGTGGAGTAAGTGAGCATGTGTGAACGAAGCGAGCATGTGTGGACTAAGCGAGCATGTGTGGACTAAGCGAGCATGTATGGACTAAGCGAGCATGTGTGGACTAAGCGAGCATGTGTGGACTAAGCAAACATGTGTGGACATAGTGAGCACATGTGGACTAAGCGAGCACGTGTGGACTAAGCGAGCACGTGTGGACTAAGCGAGCACGTGTGGACTAAGCGAGCATGTGTGAACTAAGTGAGCACGTGTGGACTAAGCGAGCATGTGTCGACTATGCGACCTTGTGTTGGCTAAGCGGGCATGTGTGGACTAAGTGAGCATGTGTAGACCAAGCGAGCATGTGTGGACTAAGCGAGAATAAGTGGACTAAGCGAGCATGTGTGGACTAAGCAAGCATGTGTGGACTAAGCGAGCATATGTGGACTAAGCGAGCATGTGTCGACTAAGCGAGCATGTGTGGACCAAGCGAGCATGTGTGGACTAAGCGAGCATGTGTGGACTAAGCGAGCTTGTGTTGACTAAGCGAGCATGTGTGCACTAAGTGAGCATATGTGGACTAAGCGAGCACGTGTGGACTAAGCGAGCATGTGTGGACTAAGCGAGCATGTGTTGACTAAGCGAGCATGTGTGGACTAAGCGAGCATGTGTGGACTAAGCGAGCATGTGTATGTGTCCACTAAGCACCTTGTGTGTGTTTGGACTAAGCGAGCATATGTATGTATGGACTAAGCGAACAAGTGATGACTAAGTGAACGTGTGTGGACTAAGCAAACATGTGTGGACTGAGTGAGCACGTGCGGACTAAATGAGCACGTGTGGACTAAGCGAGCACGTGTGGACTAAGCGAGCAAGTGTAGACTAAGCGAGCATGTGTGGACTAAGCGATCATGTGTGGACTAAGCGAGCATGTGTGGCCTAAGCGAGCATGTGTGGACTAAGCGAGCATGTGTGGACTAAGCGAGCATGTGTGGACTAAGCGAGCATGTGTGGACTAAGCGAGCATGTGTACACTAAGCGAGCATGTGTATGTGTGCGCTAAGCACCTTGTGTGTGTTTGGACTAAGCAAGCATGTGTATGTGTGGACGAAGCGAATGTGTGTGGAGTAAGCGAGCATATGTGGACTAAGCGAGCATGTGTGGAGTAAGTGAGCATGTGTGGACGAAGCGAGCATGTGTGGACTAAGCGAGCATGTGTGGACTAAGCGAGCATGTGTGGACTAAGCGAGCAGGTGTGGACTAAGCGAACATGTGTGGACTAAGCGAGCATGTGTGGACTAAGGGAGCATGTGTGGACTAAGCGAACATGTGTGGACTAAGCGAGAATGTGTGGACTAAGTGAGCATGTGTGGACTAAGCGAGCATGTGTGGACTAAGCGAGCATATGTGGACTAAGCAAGCATGTGTCGACTATGCGAGCATGTGTGGACTAAGCGAGCACGTGTGGGCTAAGCGAGCATGTGTGGACTAAGCGAGCCTGTGTTGACTAAGCGAGCATGTATGGACTAAGCAAACATGTGTGGACTTAGTGAGCACATGTGGACTAATCGAGCACGTGTGGACTAAGCGAGCACGTGTGGACTAAGCGAGCACGTGTGGACTAAGCGAGCATGTGTGAACTAAGCGAGCACGTGTGGACTAAGCGAGCATGTGTGGACTATGAGAGCTTGTGTTGGCTAAGCGAGCATGTGTGGACTAAGCGAGCATGTGTGGACTAAGCGAGCACGTGTGGACTAAGCGAGCATGTGTGGAGTAAGAGAGCATGTGTGGACTAAGCTAACATAGGTGGACTAAGCGACCATGTGTAGACTAGGCCACCATGTGTGGACTAAGCGACCATGTGTGGACTAAGCGAGCAGGTGTGGACTAAGCAAGCACGTGTGGACTAAGCGAGCACGTGTGGACTAAGCGAGCACGTGTGGACTAAGCGAGCACGTGTGGACTAAGTGAGCACGTGTGGAATAACCGAGCAGCCGGCCGCGGTGGTCTAGCGGTTCTGGCGTTGCAGTCCTGAACCGCGGGACTGCTACGGTCGCAGGTTCGAATGCTGCCTCGGGCATGGGTGTGTGTGATGTCCTTAGGTTAGTTAGGTTTAAGTAGTTCTAAGTTCTAGGGGACTTATGACCTAAGATGTTGAGTCCCATAGTGCTCAGAGCCATTTGAACCAATAACCGAGCACGTGTGGACTAAGCGAGCACGTGTGCACTAAGCAAGCACGTGTGGACTAAGTGAGCACATGCGGACTATGCGAGCATGTTAGGACAAGGTGAGCATGATAGTACAAATCGAGCATTTGTGGACTAAGCGAGCATGTGTGGACTAAGCGAGCATGTGTGGACTAAGCGAGCACGTGTGGACTAAGCGAGCATGTGTGGACTAAGCGAGCATGTGTGGACTAAGCGAGCACGTGTGGACTAAGCGAGCATGTGTGGACTAGGCGAGCATGTGTTGACTAAGCGAGCATGTGTGGACTAAGTGAGCACGTGTGGAATAACCGAGCAGCCGGCCGCGGTGGTCTAGCGGTTCTGGCGCTGCAGTCCGGAACCGCGGGACTGCTACGGTCGCTGGTTCGAATCCTGCCTCGGGCATGGGTGTGTGATGTCCTTAGGTTAGTTAGGTTTAAGTAGTTCTAGGGGACTTATGACCTAAGATGTTGAGTCCCATAGTGCTCAGAGCCATTTGAACCAATAACCGAGCACGTGTGGACTAAGCGAGCACGTGTGCACTAAGCAAGCACGTGTGGATTAAGTGAGCACATGCGGACAATGCGAGCATGTTAGGACAAAGTGAGCATGATAGTACAAATCGAGCATGTGTGGACTAAGCGAGCATGTGTGGACTAAGCGAGCATGTGTGGACTAAGTGAGCATGTGTGGACTAAGCGATCATGTGTGGACTAAGCGAGAACGTGTGGACTAAGTGAGCATGTGTGGACTAAGCGAGCATGTGTGGACTAAGCGAGCATGTGTGGACTAAGCGGGCACGTGTGGACTAAGCGAGCATGTGTGGACTAGGCGAGCATGTGTTGACTAAGCGAGCATGTGTGGACTAAGCGAGCTTGTGTACACTAAGCAAGCATGTGTATGTGTGCGCTAAGCACCTTGTGTGTGTTTGGACTAAGCAAGCATGTGTATGTGTGTACTAAGCAAATATGTGTGGACTAAGCGAGCATATGTGGACTAAGCTAGCATGTGTGGAATAAGTGAGCATGTGTGGACGAAGCGAGCATGTGTGGACTAAGCGAGCATGTGTGGACTAAGCGAGCATGTGTGGACTAAGCGAGCATGTGTGGACTAAGCAAACTTGTGTGGACTAAGTGAGCACGTGTGGACTAAGCGAGCACGTGTGGACTAAGTGAGCACGTGTGGACTAAGCGAGCATGTGTGGACTATGCGAGCTTGTGTTGGCTAACCGAGCATGTGTGGACTAAGCGAGAATGTGTGGACTAAGCGAGCACGTGTGGACTAAGCGAGCATGTGTATGTGTGCACTAAGCACCTTGTGTGTGTTTGGACTAAGCGAGCATATGTATGTATGGACTAAGCGAACATGTGATGACTAAGTGAACATGTGTGGACTAAGCGAACATGTGTGGACTAAGCAAACATGTATGGACTAAGTGAGCATGTGTGGATTAAACGAGCACGTGTGGACTAAGTGAGCATGTGTGGATTAAGCTAGCACGTGTGGACTAAGCGAGCACGTGTGAACTAAGCGAGCACTTGTGGACTAAGCGCGCATGTGTAGAGTAAGCGAGCATGTGTGGACTAAGCGATCATGTGTGGACTAAGCGAGCATGTGTGGACTAAGCGGGCATGTGTAGACTAAGCGAG
Organism: Schistocerca serialis cubense; assembly: GCF_023864345.2. Taxonomy (NCBI): domain Eukaryota; kingdom Metazoa; phylum Arthropoda; class Insecta; order Orthoptera; family Acrididae; genus Schistocerca; species Schistocerca serialis. The sequence goes on along the minus strand of NC_064646.1, from coordinate 183,439,544 downwards.
CATGTGTGGACTAAGCGAGCAGGTGTGGACTAAGCGAACATGTGTGGACTAAGCGAGCATGTGTGGACTAAGGGAGCATGTGTGGACTAAGCAAACATGTGTGGACTAAGCGAGAATGTGTGCACTAAGTGAGCATGTGTGGACTAAGCGAGCATGTGTGGACTAAGCGAGCATATGTGGACTAAGCAAGCATGTGTCGACTATGCGAGCATGTGTGGACTAAGCGAGCACGTGTGGGCTAAGCGAGCATGTGTGGACTAAGCGAGCCTGTGTTGACTAAGCGAGCATGTGTGGACTAAGCAAACATGTGTGGACTTAGTGAGCACATGTGGACTAATCGAGCACGTGTGGACTAAGCGAGCACATGTGGACTAAGCGAGCACATGTGGACTAAGCGAGCATGTGTGAACTAAGCGAGCACGTGTGGACTAAGCGAGCATGTGTGGACTATGAGAGCTTGTGTTGGCTAAGCGAGCATGTGTGGACTAAGCGAGCATGTGTGGACTAAGCGAGCACATGTGGACTAAGCGAGCATGTGTGGAGTAAGGGAGCATGTGTGGACTAAGCTAACATAGGTGGACTAAGCGACCATGTGTAGACTAGGCCACCATGTGTGGACTAAGCGACCATGTGTGGACTAAGCGAGCAGGTGTGGACTAAGCAAGCACGTGTGGACTAAGCGAGCACGTGTGGACTAAGCGAGCACGTGTGGACTAAGCGAGCACGTGTGGACTAAGTGAGCACGTGTGGAATAACCGAGCAGCCGGCCGTGGTGGTCTAGCGGTTCTGGCGCTGCAGTCCGGATCCGCGGGACTGCTACAGTCGCAGGTTCGAATCCTGCCTCGGGCATGGGTGTGTGTGATGTCCTTAGGTTAGTTAGGTTTAAGTAGTTCTAAGTTCTAGGGGACTTATGACCTAAGATGTTGAGTCCCATAGTGCTCAGAGCCATTTGAACCAATAACCGAGCACGTGTGGACTAAGCGAGCACGTGTGCACTAAGCAAGCACGTGTGGACTAAGTGAGCACATGTGGACTAAGCGAGCATGTGTGGACTAAGTGAGCATGTGTGGACTAAGCGAGCACGTGTGGACTCAGCGAGCATGTGTGGACTAGGCGAGCATGTGTTGACTAAGCGAGCATGTGTGGACTAAGCGAGCATGTGTACACTAAGCAAGCATGTGTATGTGTGCGCTAAGCACCTTGTGTGTGTTTGGACTAAGCAAGCATGTGTATGTGTGTACTAAGCGAATATGTGTGGACTAAGCGAGCATATGTGGACTAAGCGACCATGTGTGGAGTAAGTGAGCATGTGTGGACGAAGCGAGCATGTGTGGACTAAGCGAGCATGTGTGGACTAAGCGAGCATGTGTGGACTAAGCGAGCATGTGTAGACTAAGCAAACATGTGTGGACTAAGTGAGCACGTGTGGACTAAGCGAGCACGTGAGGACTAAGCGAGCACGTGTGGACTAAGCGAGCATGTGTGGACTGAGCGAGCATGTGTGAACTAAGCGAGCACATGTGGACTAAGCGAGCATGTGTGGACTATGCGAGCTTGTGTTGGCTAAGCGAGCATGTGTGGACTAAGCGAGCATGTGTGGACTAAGCGAGCACGTGTGGACTAAGCGAGCTTGTGTGGACTAAGCGAGCTTGTGTTGACTAAGCGAGCATGTGTGGACTACGCGAGCATGTGTGGACTAAGCGAGCATGTGTATGTGTGCACTAAGCACCTTGTGTGTGTTTGGACTAAGCGAGCATATGTATGTATGGACTACGCGAACATGTGATGACTAAGCGAACATGTGTGGACTAAGCGAACATGTGTGGACTAAGCAAACATGTGTGGACTAAGTGAGCACGTGTGGATTAAACGAGCACGTGTGGTCTAAGTGAGCATGTGTGGATTAGGCTAGCACGTGTGGACTAAGCGAGCACGTGTGAACTAAGCGAGCACTTGTGGACTAAGCGCGCATGTGTAGAGTAAGCGAGCATGTGTGGACTAAGCGATCATGTGTGGACTAAGCGAGCATGTGTGGACTAAGCGGGCATGTGTAGACTAAGCGAGCATGTGTGGACTAAGCGAGCAGGTGTGGACTAAGCGAACATGTGTGGACTAAGCGAGCATGTGTGGACTAAGGGAGCATGTGTGGACTAAGCGAACATGTGTGGACTAAGCGAGAATGTGTGGACCAAGCAAGCATGTGTCGACTATGCGAGCATGTGTGGACTAAGCGAGCACGTGTGGACTAAGCGAGCATGTGTGGACTAAGCGAGCCTGTGTTGACTAAGCGAGCATGTGTGGACTAAGCAAACATGTGTGGACTTAGTGAGCACATGTGGACTAATCAAGCACGTGTGGACTAAGCGAGCACGTGTGGACTAAGCGAGCACGTGTGGACTAAGCGAGCATGTGTGAACTAAGCGAGCACGTGTGGACTAAGCGAGCATGTGTGGACTATGAGAGCTTGTGTTGGCTAAGCGAGCATGTGTGGACTAAGCGAGCATGTGTGGACTAAGCGAGCACGTGTGGACTAAGCGAGCATGTGTGGAGTAAGCGAGCATGTGTGGACTAAGGTAACATAGGTGGACTAAGCGGCCATGTGTAGACTAGGCCACCATGTGTGGACTAAGCGACCATGTGTGGACTAAGCGAGCAGGTGTGGACTCAGCAAGCACGTGTGGACTAAGCGAGCACGTGTGGACTAAGCTAGCTCGTGTGGACTAAGCGAGCACGTGTGGACTAAGTGAGCACGTGTGGAATAACCGAGCAGCCGGCCGCGGTGGTCTAGCGGTTCTGGCGCTGCAGTCCGGAACCGCGGGACTGCTACGGTCGCAGGTTCGAATCCTGCCTCGGGCATGGGTGTGTGTGATGTCCTTAGGTTAGTTAGGTTTAAGTAGTTCTAAGTTCTAGGGGACTTATGACCTAAGATGTTGAGTCCCATAGTGCTCAGAGCCATTTGAACCAATAACAGAGCACGTGTGGACTAAGCGAGCACGTGTGCACTAAGCAAGCACGTGTGGACTAAGTGAGCACATGCGGACTATGCGAGCATGTTAGGACAAAGTGAGCATGATAATACAAATCGAGCATTTGTGGACTAAGCCCGCATGTGTGGACTAAGCGAGCATGTGTGGACTAAGCGAGCACGTGTGGACTAAGCGAGCATGTGTGGACTAGGCGAGCATGTGTTGACTAAGCGAGCATGTGTGGACTAAGCGAGCATGTGTACACTAAGCAAGCATGTGTATGTGTGCGCTAAGCACCTTGTGTGTGTTTGGACTAAGCAAGCATGTGTATGTGTGTACTAAGCGAATATGTGTGGACTAAGCGAGCATATGTGGACTAAGCGAGCATGTGTGGAGTAAGTGAGCATGTGTGGACGAAGCGAGCATGTGTGGACTAAGCGAGCATGTGTGGACTAAGTGAGCATGTGTGGACTAAGCGAGCATGTGTGGACTAAGCAAACATGTGTGGACTAAGTGAGCACGTGTGGACTAAGCGAGCACGTGTGGACTAAGTGAGCACGTGTGGACTAAGCGAGCATGTGTGGACTAAGCGAGCATGTGTGAACTACGCGAGCACGTGTGGACTAAGCGAGCATGTGTGGACTATGCGAGCTTGTGTTGGCTAAGCGAGCATGTGTGGACTAAGCGAGCATGTGTGGACTAAGCGAGCACGTGTGGACTAAGCGAGCATGTGTGGACTAAGCGAGCTTGTGTTGACTAAGCGAGCATGTGTGGACTAAGCGAGCATGTGTGGACTAAGCGAGCATGTGTATGTGTGCACTAAGCACCTTGTGTGTGTTTGGACTAAGCGAGCATATGTATGTATGGACTAAGCGAACATGTGATGACTAAGCGAACATGTGTGGACTAAGCGAACATGTGTGGACTAAGCAAACATGTGTGGACTAAGTGAGCACGTGTGGATTAAACGAGCACGTGTGGACTAAGTGAGCATGTGTGGATTAAGCTAGCACGTGTGGACTGAGCGAGCACGTGTGGCCTAAGCGAGCTTGTGTAGAGTAAGCGAGCATGTGTGGACTAAGCGATCATGTGTGGACTAAGCGAGCATGTGTGGCCTAAGCGAGCATGTGTGGACTGAGCGAGTATGTGTGGACTAAGCGAGCGTGTGTGCACTAAGCGAGCATGTGTACACTAAGCGAGCATGTGTATGTGTGCACTAAGCACCCTGTGTGTGTTTGGACTAAGCAAGCATGTGTGTGTGTTGACTAAGCGAATATGTGTGGACTAAGCGAGCATATGTGGACTAAGCGAGCATGTGTAAGGTAAGTGAGCATGTGTGGACGAAGCGAGCGTGTGTGGACTAAGTGAGCATGTGTGGACTAAGCGAGCATGTGTGGACTAAGCGAGCATGTGTGGACTAAGCAAACATGTGTGGACTAAGTGAGCACAAGTGGACTAAGCGAGCACGTGTCGACTAAGCCAGCACGTGTGGACTAAGCGAGCACGTGTGGACTAAGCGAGCATGTGTGGACTAAGCGAGCACATGTGGACTAAGCATGCATGTGTGGACTAAGCGAGCTTGTGTTGACTAAGCGAGCATGTGTGGACTAAGCGAGCATGTGTGGACTAAGCGAGCACGTGTGGACTAAGCGAGCATGTGTGGACTAAGCGAGCTTGTGTTGACTAAGCGAGCATGTGTGGACTAAGCGAGCATGTGTGGACTAAGCGAGCAAGTGTATGTGTGCACTAAGCACCTTGTGTGTGTTTGGACTAAGCGAGCATATGTATGTATGGACTAAGCGAACATGTGATGACTAAGCGGACATGTGTGGACTAAGCAAACATGTGTGGACTAAGTGAGCACGTGTGGACTAAACGAGCACGTGTGGACTAAGCGAGCATGTGTGGATTAAGCTAGCACGTGTGGACTTAGCAAGCACGTGTGGACTAAGCGAGCACGTATGGACTAAGCGAGCACGTGTGGACTAAGCGAGCATGTGTAGAGTAAGCGAGCATGTGTGGACTAAGCGATCATGTATGGACTAAGCGAGCATGTGTGGACTAAGCGAGCATGTGTGGACTAAGCGAGCATCTGTGGACTAAGCGAGCATGTGTACATTAAGCGAGCACGTGTATGTGAGCGTTAAGCACTTTGTGTGTGGTTGGACTAAGCAAGCATGTGTATGTGTGGACTAAGCGAGTATGTGTGGACTAAGCAGGCATATGTGGACTGAGCGAGGATTTGTGGAGTAAGTCAGCATGTGTGGACGAAGCGAGCATGTGTGGACTAAGCGAGCACGTGTGGACTAAGCGAGCACGTGTGGACTAAGCAGGCATGTGTGGACTAAATGAGCACGTTTGGACTAAGCGAGCACACGTGGACTGAGCAAGCACGTGCGGACTAAGCGAGCACGTGTCGAGCAAGCGAGCACATGTGGACTAAGTGAGCACGTGTGGACTAAGCGAGCACGTGTGGATAAGCTAGAATGTGTGGACTAAGCAAGCACGTGTGGACAAAGCGAACACATGTGGACTAAGAGAGCACGTGTGGACTAAGCAAGCAGGTGTGGACTTAGCGACCATGTGTGGACTGAGCGAGCATGTGTTGACTGAGCGAGCACGTGAGGACTAAGCAAGCACGTGTGGACTAAGGTAGCGTGTGTGGACTAAGCAAGCAGGTGCGGACTTAGCGAGCACATGTGGACTAAGCCAGCACATGTGGACTAAGCCAGCACGTGTGTTCTAAGCGAGCACGTGTGGACAAAGTGAGCATATTAGGACAAATCGAGAATGTGTGGACTAAGCAAGCACATGGGGACTAAGCGAAAATATTGTGGACTAAGCGAGCATGTGTGGACTAAGTGTGCATGTGTGGAGGAAATGAGCATGTGTGGACTAAGCGAGGATGTGTCGACTAAGCGAGCATGTGTGGACCAAGCGAGAATGTGTGGACCAAGCGAGCATGTGTGGACTAAGCGAGCTTGTGTGGACTAAGCGAGCTTGTGTGGACTAAGCGAGCTTGTGTGGACTAAGCGAGCATCTGTGGACTAAGCGAGCATGTGTGTACTAAGCGACCATGTGTATGTGTGCACTGAGCACCTTGTGTGTGTTTGGACTAAGTGAGCATGTGTATGTGTGGAGTAAGCGACCATGTGTGGTCTACATCTACATCTACATTCTACATTTATACTCCGCAAGCCACCCAACGGTGTGTGGCGGAGGGCACATTAAGTACCACTGTCTTCACCTCCCTTTCCTGTTCCAGTCGCATATGGTTCGCGGGAAGAACGAATGTCTGAAAGCCTCCGTGCGCGCTCTCATCTCTCTAATTTTACATTCGTGATCTCCTCGGGAGGTATAAGCAGGGGGAAGCAATATATTCGATACCTCATCCAGAAACGCACCCTCTCGAAATCTGGCGAGCAAGCTACACTGCGATGCAGAGCGCCTCTCTTGCAGAGTCTGCCACTTGAGTTTGTTAAACATTTCCGTAACGTTATCACGGTTACCAAATAACCCTGTGACGAAACGCGCCGCTCTTCTTTGGATCTTCTCTATCTCCTCCGTCAACCCGATGTGGTACGGATCCCACACTGATGCGCAATATTCAAGTATAGGTCGAACGAGTGTTTTGTAAGCCACCTCCTTTGTTGATGGACTACATTTTCTAAGGACTCTCCCAACGAATCTCAACCTGGTACCCGCCTTACCAACAATTAATTTTATATGATCATTCCACTTCAAATCTTTCCGCACGCATACTCCCAGATATTTTACAGAAGTAACTGCTACCAGTGTTTGTTCCGCTATCATATAATCATACAATAAAGGATCCTTCTTTCTATGTATTCGCAATACATTACATTTGTCTATGTTAAGGGTCAGTTGCCACTCCCTGCACCAAGTGCCTATCCGCTGCAGATCTTCCTGCATTTCGCTACAATTTTCTAATGCTGCAACTTCTCTGTATATTACAGCATCATCCGCGAAAAGCCGCATGGAACTTCCGACACTATCTACTAGGTCATTTATATATATTGTGAAAAGCAATGGTCCCATAACACTCCCCTGTGGCACGCCAGAGGTTACTTTAACGTCTGTAGACGTCTCTCCATTGATAACAACATGCTGTGTTCTGTTTGCTAAAAACTCTTCAATCCAGCCACACAGCTGGTCTGATATTCCGTAGGCTCTTACTTTGTTTATCAGGCGACAGTGCGGAACTGTATCGAACGCCTTCCGGAAGTCAAGGAAAGTAGCATCTACCTGGGAGCCTGTATCTAATATTTTCTGGGTCTCATGAACAAATAAAGCGAGTTGGGTCTCACACGATCGCTGTTTCCGGAATCCATGTTGATTCCTACATAGTAGATTCTGGGTTTCCAAAAACGACATGATACTCGAGCAAAAAATATGTTCTAAAATTCTACAAGAGATCGACGTCAGAGATATAGGTCTATAGTTTTGCGCATCTGCTCGACGACCCTTCTTGAAGACTGGGACTACCTGTGCTCTTTTCCAATCATTTGGAACCTTCCGTTCCTCTAGAGACTTGCGGTACACGGCTGTTAGAAGGGGGGCAAGTTTATTCGCGTACTCTGTGTAGAATCGAATTGGTATCCCGTCAGGTCCAGTGGACTTTCCTCTGTTGAGTGATTCCAGTTGCTTTTCTATTCCTTGGACATTTATTTCGATCTCAGCCATTTTTTCGTTTGTGCGAGGATTTAGAGAAGGAACTGCAGTGCGGTCTTCCTCTGTGAAACAGCTTTGGAAAAAGGTGTTTAGTATTTCAGCTTTACGCGTGTCATCCTCTGTTTCAGTGCCTTCATCATCCCGGAGTGTCTGGATATGCTGTTTCGATCCACTTACTGATTTAACGTAAGACCAGAACTTCCTAGGATTTTCTGTCAAGTCGGTACATAGAATTTTACTTTCGAATTCACTGAACGCTTCACGCATAGCCCTCCTTACGTTAACTTTGACATCGTTAGCTTCTGTTTGTCTGAGAAGTTTTGGCTGCGTTTAAACTTTGAGTGAAGCCCTCTTTGCTTTCGCAGTAGTTTCCTAACTTTGTTGTTGTACCACGGTGGGTTTTTCCCGTCCCTCACAGTTTTACTCGGCACGTACCTGCCTAAAACGCATTTTACGACTGCCTTGACCTTTTCCATAAACACTCAACATTGTCAGTGTCGGAACAGAAATTTTCGTTTTGATCTGTTAGGTAGTCTGAAATCTGCCTTCTATTACTCTTGCTAAACAGATAACCCTTCCTCCCTTTTTTTATATTCCTATTTACTTCCATATTCAGGGATGCTGCAACGGTCTTATGATCACTGATTCCCTGTTCTGTGCTTACAGAGTCGAAAAGTTCGGGTCTGTTTGTTATCAGTAGGTCCAAGATGTTATCTCCACGAGTCGGTTCTCTGTTTAATTGCTCGAGGTAATTTTCGGATAGTGCACTCAGAATAATGTCACTCGATGCTCTGTCCCTACCACCCGTCCTAAACATCTGAGTGTCCCAGGCTATATCTGGTAAATTGAAATCTCCACCTAAGACTATAACATGCTGAGAAAATTTATGTGAAATGTATTCCAAATTTTCTCTCAGTTGTTCTGCCACTAATGCTGCTGAGTCGGGAGGTCGGTAAAAGGAGCCAATTATTAACCTAGCTCGGTTGTTGAGTGTAACCTCCACCCATAATAATTGACAGGAACTATTAACATCTACTTCACTACAGGATAAACTACTTCTAACAGCGACGAACACTCCACCACCGGTTGGATGCAATCTATCCTTTCTAAACACCGCCTGTACCTTTGTAAAAATTTCGGCAGAATTTATCTCTGGCTTCAGCCAGCTTTCTGTACCTATAACGATTTCAGCTTCAGTGCTTTCTATCAGCGCTTGAAGTTCAGGTACTTTACAAACGCAGCTTCGACAGTTTACAATTACAATACTGATTGCTGCTTGGTCCCGACATGTACTGACTTTGCCCCGCTCCCGTTGAGGCTGTTGCCCTTTCTGCACTTGCCCAAGGCCATCTAACCTAAAAACCGCTCAGCCCACGCCACACAACCCCTGCTACCTGTGTAGCCGCTTGTTGCGTGTAGTGGACTCCTGACCCATCCAGCGGAACCTGAAACCCCACCACTCTATGGCGCCAGTCGAGGAATCTGCAGCCCACATGGTCGCAGAACCGTCTCAGCATTTGATTCAGACCCTCCACTCGGCTCAGTACCAAAGGTCCGCGAGCATGTATGGACTACGCGACCATGTGTGGACTAAGCGAGCATGTTAGGACAAATGGAGTAAGAGTGGACTAAGTGAGCATGTGTGGACTAAGCGAGCTTGTGTGGACTAAGTGAGCATGTGTGGACTAATCGAGCACGTGTGGACTAAGTGAGCATGTGTGGACTATGTGAGCATGTGTGGACTAAGCGAGCATGTGTGGACTAAGCGAGCATTTGTGGACTAAGCGAGCATGTGCGGGCAAAGCGAGCATGTGTGGACTAAGCGAGCATGTGTGCACATAGCAAGCATATGTGGACTAAGCGAGCACATGTGGAGTAAGCGAGCACGTGTAGACTAAGCAAGCATGTGTGGACTAAGCGAGCACGTGTGGACCAAGCGAATACGTGTGGATTAAGCGAGAATGTGTGGACCAAGCGAACATGTGTGGACTAATCGAACATGTGTGGACTAAGCGAGCATGTTAGGACAAAGTGAGCATGTTAGGAAAAATAGAGCATGTGTTGACTAAGTGAGCACATGTGGACTAAGCGAGCATGTGTGGACTAAGGAAGCATGTGTGGACTAAGCGAGCATGTGTGGACTAAGCGAGCATGTGTGGACTAAGCGAGAATGTGTGGACTAAGCGAGCATGTGAGGACTAAGTGAGCTTGTGTAGACAAAGCAAGCATGTGTGGACTAAGCGAACATGTGTGGACTAACTGATCATGTGTGGACTATGCAAGCATGTGTGGACTAAGCGAGCATGTGTGGACTAGGCAAGCATATGTAGACTAAGTGAGCATGTGTGGACTATGCGAGCATGTGTATGTGTGCACTGTGCACCATGTGTATGTTTGGACTATGCACCATGTGTATGTTTGGACTAAGCAAGTATGAGTATGTGTGGACTAAGTGAACATGTGTGCACTAAGCAAACTTGAGTGAACTAAGCGAGCATGTGTGGACTTAGCGAGCATATGTGTCCTAAACCAGCATGTGTGGACTAAGCGAGCATGTGTGGACTAAGCGAGCATGTGTGGACTAAGTAAGCATGTGTGGACCGACCAAGCACATATGGACAAAGTGAGCTCGTAAGGACTAGGCGAGCACGTGTACACTAAGCGAACATTTGTGGACTAAGCAAGCATGTGTAAACTAAGTGAGCATGTGTGGACTAAGCGAGCATGTGTGGACTAAGCAAGCATGTGTGGACTAAGCGAGCATGTGTGGACTAAGCAAGCATATGTGGACTAAGCAAGCACATGTGGACTAAGCGAGCACATGTGGACTACGCGAGCACGTTTGGACTAAGCGAGCACGTGTGGACTGAGTGAGCACATGTGGACTGAACGAGCAAGTGTGGACTGAGCAAGCACGTGTGCTCTGAGCAAGCACAAGTGGACTGAGCGAGCACATGTGGAATGAGCGAGCACATGTGGACTGAGTGAGCACATGTGAACTGAGCGAGCATGTGTGGACTGAGCGAGCACGTGTGGACTAAACGAGCATATTACGACAAAGTGAGCATGTTAGGGCAAATAGAGTATGTGTGGACTAAGCGAGCACATGCGAACTAAGCGAGAATGTGTGGACTAAGCGAGCATGTGTGGACTAAGTGAGCACGTGTGGACTAAACAAGGATGTGTGGACTAAGCGAGGATGTGTGGACTAACCGAGAATGTGTGGACTAAGCGAGCATGTGTGGACTAGTCGCGCATGTGTGGACTAAGTGAGGATGTGTGGACTAAGCGAGGATGTGTGGAATAAGCGAGCATGTGTGGACTAAGCGAGCTTGTGTGTCCTAAGTGCGGATGTGTGGCCTAAGCCAGCATGTGTGGACTAAGCAAGCATGTGTATGTGTGCACAAAGCACCATGTGTATCTTCGGACTAAGCAAGCATGTGTATGTGTGGACTAAGCGAACATGTGTGCACTAAGCAAACATGAGTGGACGAGCATGTGTGGACTAAGCGAGCATGTGTGGACTAAGTGAGCATGTGTGGACTAAGCAAACCTGTTTGGACTAAGCGAGCATGTGCAGACTAAGCGAGCATGCGTGGACTAAGCGAGCACGTGTGGACTAAGCGAATACGTGTGGATTAAGCGAGAATGTGTGGACCAACCGAACATGTGTGGACTAATCGAACACGTCTGGACTAAGCGAGCATGTTAGGACAAAGTGAGCATGTTAGGCAAAATAGAGCATGTGTTGACTAAGCGAGCACATGTGGACTAAGCGAGTATGTGTGGACTAACGAAGCATGTGTGGACTAAGCGAGCATGTGTGGACTAAGCGAGCATGTGTGGACTAAACGAGCTTGTGTTGACTAAGCGAGCATGTGTGCACTAGCGAGCATGTGTGCACTAGCGAGCATGTGTGGACTAAGCGAGCATGTGTGGACTAAGCGAGAGTGTGTGGACTAAGCGAGCATGTGAGGAGTAAGTGAGCTTGTGTAGACAAAGCAAGCATGTGTGGACTAAGCGAACATGTGTGGACTAACTGATCATGTGTGGACTATGCAAGCATGTGTGGACTAAGCGAGCATGTGTGTACTAAGCGAGCATGTGTGGACTAAGCGAGCATGTGTGGACTAGGCAAGCATATGTAGACTAAGTGAGCATGTGTGGACTATGCAAGCATATGTGTACTAAACCAGCATGTGTGGACTAAGTGAGAATGTGCGGGATAAGCGAGCACGTGTGGACTAAGCAATCACATATGGAATGAGCAAACATGTGTGGATTAAGTGAGCATGTTAGGACAAATCGAGCATGTATGGACTAAGCGAGCATGTGTGGACTAAGCGAGCATGTGTGGACTAAGCAAGCATGTGTGGACTAAGCGAGCATGTGTGGACTAAGTAAGCATGTGTGGACCGACCAAGCACATATGGACAAAGTGAGCACGTAAGGACTAGGAGAGCACGTGTGCACTAAGCGAGCATTTTTGGACTAAGCGAGCATATGTAAACTAAGCGAGCATGTGTGGACTAAGCGAGCATGTGTGGACTAAGCAAGCATGTGTGGACTAAGCGACCATGTGTGGACTAAGCAAGCATATGTGGACTAAGCAAGCACGTATGGACTAAGCGAGCACATGTGGACTAAGCGAGCACGTTTGAACTAAGCGAGCACGTGTGGACTAAGCGAGCACGTGTGGACTGAGTGAGCACATGTGGACTGAACGAGCAAGTGTGGACTGAGCGAGCACGTGTGCTCTGAGGAAGCACAAGTGGACTGAGCGAGCACATGTGGAATGAGCGAGCACATATGGACTGAGTGAGCACATGTGAACTGAGCGAGCACGTGTGGACTGAGCGAGCACGTGTGGACTAAGCGAGCATATTAGGACAAAGTGAGCATGTTAGGGCAAATCGAGTATGTGTGGACTAAGCGAGCACATGCGGACTAAGCGAGAATGTGTGGACTAAGCGAGCATGTGCGGACTAAGTGAGCACGTGTGGACTAAACAAGGATGTGTGGACTAAGCGAGGATGTGTGGACTAACCGAGAATGTGTGGACTAAGCGAGCATGTGTGGACTAGTCGCGCATGTGTAGACTAAGTCAGGATGTGTGGACTAAGCGAGGATGTGTGGACTAAGCGAGCATGTGTGGACTAAGCGAGCTTGTGTGTACTAAGTCAGGATGTGTGGCCTAAGCCAGCATGTGTGGACTAAGCAAGCATGTGTATGTGTGCACAAAGCACCATGTGTATCTTTGGACTAAGCAAGCATGTGTATCTGTGGACTAAGTGAACATGTGTGCACTAAGCAAACATTAGTGGACGAGCATGTGTGGACTAAGCGAGCATGTGTGGACTAAGCGAGCATGTGTGGACTAAGCGAACCTGTTTGGACTAAGCGAGAATGTGTGGACTAAGCGAGCATGTGTGGACTAAGCAAGCATTTGTATGTGTGCACTAAGCGCCTTGTATGTGTTTGGACGAAGTGAACATGTGTATGTGTGGACTAAGCGAACATGTGTGAGCTCAGCGAACATGTGTGGACTATGCGAGCATGTGTGGACTAAGGGAGCATGTGTGGACTGAACGAACATATGTGGATTAAGTGATCATGAGTGGACTATGCAAGAGTGAGTACTAAGCGAGCATGTGTGGACTAAGCGAGTATGTGTGGACTAGGCGAGCATGTGAGGAAGAAGCCAGCATGTGTCGGCTAAGCGAGCATATGTATGTGTGCACTAAGCACCATGTGTATGTTTGGACTAAGCGAGGATGTGTATGTGTGGACTTAGCGAACATGTGTGCACTAAGCAAACATGAGTGGACGAGCATGCGTGGACTAAGCGAACATGTGTGGACTAAGTGAGCTTGTGTGGACTAAGTGAACATGTGTGGACTAAGCGGGAACGTGTGGATTAGGTGAGCACGTGTGGACTAAGCGAGCATGTGTGGACTAAGTGAGCACATGTGTACTAAGCGAGCGCGTTTGGACTAAGCAAGCACATGTGGACTAAGATAGCATGTGTAGACTAAGCGAGCACGTTTGGACTAAGCCAGCACGTGTGGAATAAGCCAGCATGTGTGGACTAACCGAGCACAGGTGGACTAAGCGGGCAGGTGTGTAGTAAGCTAGGATGTTAGGACTAAATGAGCATATTAGGAAAAAGTGAGCATATTAGGACAAATCGAGAATTTGTGGACTAAAAGAGCACATGTGGGCTAAGCAAGCACACGAAGACTAAACGAGCACGTTTGGACTAAGCGAGCATGTGTATGTGTTCCCTAAGCTCCTTGTGTGTGTATGGACTAAGCGAGCATGTGTATGTGTGGACTAAGCAAACATGTGTGGGCTAAGCGTACATGTGTGGACTAAGCAAGCATGTGTGGCCTAAGCGAGCATGTGTGGACTAAGCGAACACGTGTGGACTAAGTGAGCACGTGTGGACTAAGTGAGCACGTGTGGACTAAGCGAGCATGTGTGGACTAAGTGAGCATGTGTAGACTAAGCAAGCACGTGTGGACTAAGCAAGCATGAGTGGACATAGCAAGCATATGTGTACTAAACGAGCACGTGTGGAGTATGTGAGCACGTGTACACTAAGCGAGCATGAGTAGACTAAGCGAGCACGTGTGGACTAAGCAAGAATGAGTGGACATAGCAAGCATATGTGTACTAAACGAGCACGTGTGGAGTATGTGAGCACGTGTACACTAAGCGAGCACGAGTAGACTAAGCGAGCACATGTGAACTAAGCGAGCACTGTGGACTGAGCGAGCACGTGTGAACTAAGCGAGCACATGTGGACTAAGTGAGCACGTGTGGACTAAGCGAGCACGTGAGAACTAAGCGAACATGTGTGGACTAAGCTAGAATGCGTGGACTAAGCGAACATGTTAGGACAAATCGAGCATGTGTGGACTAAGCGAGCATGTGTGGACTAAGCGAGCTTGTGTGGACTAAGAGAGCATGTGTGGACCAAGCGAGCATGTGTGGACTGACCGAGCACATGTGGACTAAGCAAGCATGTGTGGACTAAGCGAGCAGCTGTGGACTGAGCGATCACCTGTTGACACAGCGTACAGGTGGACTGAGTGAGCACATGTGGACTGAGAGAGAACACGTGGTCAGGCCGAGCACGTGTGGACTGAGCAGGCAGGTGTGGACTGAGCAAGCACGTGTGGACTGAGCGAGCATGTGTGCACTAAGCGAGCATGTGTGGACTAAGCTAGCATGTGTGGAGTAAGCGAGCATTTGTGGACTAAGTGAGCATGTGTGGACTAAGCGAGCATGTGTGGGCTAAGCGTGCATGTGTGGACATAGCGAGCATATGTGGACTAAGCGAGCACGTGTGGACTAAATGAACACATGTAGATTAAGCGAGCACGTGTGGACTAAGTGAGCACGTGTAGACTAAGCGAGCACGTATGGACTTAGCGAGCATATGTGTACTAACCGGGCATGTGTGGACTAAGCCAGCATGTGTGGACTAAGCCAGCACGTGGTGACTAAGCGAGCACTTGTGGACTAAGTGAGCATGTTTGGACTAAGTGAGTATGTTAGGACTAAGCGAGCATGTTAGGAGAAAGTGAGCATATTAGCACAAATCGAGCATGTGTGGACTAAGCGAGCACATGTGGACTAAGCGAGCACATGTATACTAAATGAGCACGTGTGCACTAAGGAAGCATATGTGGACTAAGCTGGCATGTGTGGACTAAGCGAGCATGTGTGGACTAAGCGAGCATATGTGGACAAATCAAGCATGTGTATGTGTCTACTAAGCACCTTGTGTGCGTCTGGACTAAGCGAACATGTGTATGTGTGGACTAACCGAACATGTGTGGGCTAAGAGAACATGTGTGGACTAAGCGGGCATGTGTGGTCTAAGCAAGCATTTGTGAGTAAGCGAGCATGTGTGCACTAAGCGAGCATGAGTGGCCTAAACAGGTATGTTAGGACAATTTGAGCATGTGTGGACTAAGTGAGCATGTGTGGACTAAGCGAGCTTGTGTGGACTGAGCGAGCTTGTGTGGACTAAGCGAGCTTGTGTGGACTATGCGAGCACGTTTGGACTAAACGAGCACGTGTGGACTAAGTTAGCACGTGTGGACTAAGAGAGCACGTGTAGACTAAGCGAGCATGTGTGGACTACACGAGCATGTGTGGACTAAGCGAGCACGTGTGGAATAATCGAGCATGTGTGGACTTGGCGGGAATGTGTGGGATAAGCGAGCATGAGTGGAATAAGAGAGGATGTGTGTACTAAGTGAGCATGTGTTGACTAAGCGACCATTTGTTGACTAAGCGAGCACGTGGACTTAACGAGCAAGTGTGGACTAAGCGAGCAAGTGTAGACTAAGCGACCATGTGTGGATTAGGGAACCATGTGTGGAGTAAGCGACCATGTGTAGACTATGCGAGCACGAGTGGACTAAGCGAGCACGTGTGGACTATGTGAGCACATGTGCACTAAGCGAGTACGTGTATGTGTGTACTAAGCGCCTTGTGTGTGTTTGGACTGAGCGAGCATTTGTATGTGTGGACTAAGCGAACATGTGTGGACTAAGCGACCATGTGTTAACTAAGCAACCATGTGTGGACTATCGACCATGTGTGGACTAAGTGAACACGTGTGGACTAAGTGAGCGCATGTGGACTTGGCCAGCACGAGTGGACAAAGCGAGCACGTGTGGACAAAGCGAGCACATTTTGACAAAGCGAGCACGTGTGGACAAAGCGAGCATGTGTTGACTAAGCAAGCACGTGTGGGCTTAGCGAGCATGTGTGGACTCAGCGAGTATGTGTGGACTAAGCGAGCATGTGTGGACTAAGTGAGCGTGTGTGGACTAAGCGACCATATGTGGAGAAAGGGAGCATGTTTGGACTAAGCAAGGATGTGTGGATTATGCAAGCATGTGTGGACTATGCGAGGATCTGTGTACTAAGCGAGCACGTGTGGACTAATCGAGCATGTGTGGACTATGCGAGCAAGTGTGGACTAAGCGAGCATGTGTATGTGTGCACTAAGCGAGCATGTGTATGTTTGGACTAAGTGAGCATGTGTATGTGTGGACTAAGTGAACATGTGCGCACTAAGCTAACATGTGTGGACTAAGCGAGCATGTGTGGACTAGGCAACCATGTGTGGACTAAGCAATCATGTGTGGACTAAGTGAGCATGTGTGGACTAAGCAAGCATGTGTGGACTAAGCGAGCATGTGTTGACTAAGCGAGCATGTGTGGACTAAGCGAGCATGTGTGGACTAAGCGAGCATGTGAGAACTAAGTGGGCATGTGTGGACTAATCGAGTGTGTGTGGACTAATCGAGCATGTGTGGACTAAGCGGGCATGTGTGGACTAATCGAGCATGTGTTGACTAAGCGAGCATGTGTGGAGTAGGCAACCATGTGTGGACTAAGCGATCATGTGTGGAGTAAGTGAGCATGTGTGGACTAAGCAAGCATGTGTGGTCTAAGCGAGCATGTGTTGACTAAGCAAGCATGTGTGGACTAAGCGAGCATGTGAGGACTAAGCGAGCATGTGAGGACTAAGTGGGCATGTGTGAACTAAGCGAGCGTGTGTGGACTAAGCGAACATGTGTGGACTAAGCGAGCGTGTGTGGACTAAGCGAGCGTGTGTGGACTAAGTGAGCGTGTGTGAACTAAGCGAACGTGTGTGGACTAAGCGAGCATGTGTGGACTAAGTGATCATGTGTGGACTACGCAAGTATATGTGTACTAAGTGGGCATGTGTGTACTAAGCAAGCATTTGTGTACTAAGCGAGCATGTGTGGACTAGTCGAGAATGTGTGGACTAAGTGAGCAAGTGTATGTGTGCACCAACCACCACGTGTATGTTTGGACTAAGCGAGCATGTGTATGTGTGGATTAAGTGAACATGTGTGCACTAAGCAAACATGAGTGGACTAAGCGAGCATGTGTGGACTAAGCGACCATGTGTGGACTAAGTGAGCATGTGTGGATTAAGTGAGCTTGTGTGGACTAAGCGAGCATGTGTGGACTAAGCGAGCATGTGTGGACTAAGTGAGCATCTGTGGATTAAGTAAATATGTGTGGACTAAGTGAGCATGTGTGGGCTAAGCGATGATGTGTGGACTAAGCTAGCATATGGGGCTACGCGAGCAAGTATGGACTAGGCGAACATGTGTGGACTGAGCGAGCATGTGTATTTGTGGACTAAGCAAGCATGTGTTGATTTAGTGAACATGTGTGTGTGGGGACGAAGCGAGCATGTGTGGACTAAGCGAGCATGTGTGGACTAAGTAAGCATGTGTGGACTAAGTGAGCATGTGTGGACTAAGCGTCCATGTGTGGACTTAGCGACGATGTGTGGACTAATTGAGGATGTGTGGACTAAGTGACCATGTGTGGACTAAGCGACTATGTGTGGACCAGGAGAGCATGTGTGGACTGTACGAGCATGTGTGGACTGAGCAAGTATGTGTGGACCGAGCGAGTATTTGTGGACTGATCGTGTATGTGTTGATTCAGCGAGCATGTGTGGACTGAGCGAGCATATGTGAACTGTGATAGCATCTGTACATGTGGACTATGCGAGCATGTATACGTGTGTACTATGCGAGCATGTGGATGTGTGGACTATGCGAGCATGTGTATATGTGGACTATTCGAGCATGTGTATGTGTGGACTTTTTGAGCATGTGTGTGTGTGGACTAAGCGAGCATGTGTGAACTGTGCGAGCATGTGTGGACTGTGTGAGCATGTGTGGACTGAGCAAGTATGTGTGGACTGAGCAGGTATTTGTGGACTGAGCGTGTGTGTGGAGTGAGCGAGCATGTGTGTACTGAGCAAGCATATGTGGACTGTGGGAGCATGTGTACATGTGGACTATGCGAGCATGTATACGTGTGTACTATGCGAGCATGTGGATGTGTGGACTATGCGAGCATGTGGACGTTTGGACTATGAGAACATGCGTACATGTGGACTATTCGAGCATGTGTACGTGTGGACTATTCTAGCATGTGGATGTGTGGACTAAGAGAGCATGTGTGGACTGTGTTAGCATGTGTGGACTGAGTGAGCATGTGTGGACTGAGCGAGTATTTGTGGCCTGTGTGTGCATGTGTGGACTGAGTGTGCATGTGTGGACTGAGCGTGCATGTGTGGACTAAGTGAGCACGTGTGGACTAAGCGACCATGTGTGGACTAAGCGACCATGTGTGGACTGTGCGAGCATGTGTGGACTGTGTGAGCATGTGTGGACTGAGCAAGTATGTGTGGACTGAGCAGGTATTTGTGGACTGAGCGTGTGTGTGGAGTGAGCGAGCATGTGTGTACTGAGCAAGCATATGTGGACTGTGGGAGCATGTGTACATGTGGACTATGCGAGCATGTATACGTGTGTACTATGCGAGCATGTGGATGTGTGGACTATGCGAGCATGTGGACGTTTGGACTATGAGAACATGCGTACATGTGGACTATTCGAGCATGTGTACGTGTGGACTATTCTAGCATGTGGATGTGTGGACTAAGAGAGCATGTGTGGACTGTGTTAGCATGTGTGGACTGAGTGAGCATGTGTGGACTGAGCGAGTATTTGTGGCCTGTGTGTGCATGTGTGGACTGAGTGTGCATGTGTGGACTGAGCGTGCATGTGTGGACTAAGTGAGCACGTGTGGACTAAGCGACCATGTGTGGACTAAGCGACCATGTGTGGACGAGGATAGTATGTGTATAATGTGCGAGCATGTGTGGACTGATTGAGTAAGTATGGACTGATTGGGCACGTGTGGACTGATCGGGCACATGTGGACTGATAAGGCATGTGTGTACTGTGTGGGCACGTGTGGACTGAGTGGGCACGTGTGGTCTGAGTGGGCACGCGTTGACTGAGTGGGCACGCGTGGACTGAGTGGGCACATGTGGACTGAGTGGGTACGTGTGGACTATGGTTGCAAGTGTGGACGATGGTGGCACGCGTGCATTAAGTAATCATGTGTAAACTTAGATCATATTGTTGACTGAGGTGACATGTAAACTACGCAGGCAGATGTACTGCATGCGTGAATGTGTATACAGAAAGGGCAACTGGAAGCATGAATGTGAATGCTAAAGGTGCACATATACTGGAAGCGTAAACGTGTATACTGAAGTAGCACGTGTACTGCAAGCGTGAACATGTATACAAAAGCTGCACACGTAATGCAAGTGTGAACGTGTATGCTGAAGGTACATATGTACTGGTAGCATTCACGTGTATACTATAGGGTCACATGTACTAAAAGTGAGAATACGTATACTAAAGAGGCACATGCACTGGAAGCGTGAACATGTATACTAAAGAGGCACATGTACTGCAAGTGTGAATACGTATACTAAAGAGCCACATGTTCTGCAAGCATGAACATGTATACTAAAGAAGCACATGTACTGGAAGCGTGAACACCTATACTAAAGAGGCACACGTACTGCAAGTGTGAACATGTCTACTACAGAGGCACACGTACTGCAAGCGTGAACATGTATACTAAAGAAGCACACGTACTGCAAGCGTGAACATGTCTACTAAAGAGGCACACGTACTGCAAGCGTGAACACATATGCTAAGGAGTTACATGTACTGCAAGTGTGAACACGTATACTAAAGAGGCACACGTACTGCAAGCGTGAACATGTATACTAAAGAAGCACACGTACTGCAAGCGTGAACATGTCTACTAAAGAGGCACACGTACTGCAAGAGTGAACACATATGCTAAGGAGTTACATGTACTGCAAGCGTGAACACGTATACTAAAGAGGCACATGTACTGCAAGCGTGAACACGTATACTAAAGAGGCACATGTACTGCAAGCGTGAACACGTATACTAAGGAGTCACATGTACTGCAAGCGTGAACACGTATACTAAAGTGGCACATATAGACGAAGCAAATGTATAGTTCAAGCGATCACGTTTAGCCAAGCAGGTACACAGTATAAGAATATGTTTTAAAATCACTGACGTGCAAACTCTGATACATGCAGGCTCGCAGATGTGTAGACTCGCAGACGTGTAGCCTCGGAGAGGTGAAGGCTCGCTGACGTGTAAATTTGTTGCTCCACAGCTGGACACACTCGCAGATGCTTACATTCACAGACTTGTACACTTGCAAATGTGTTAACTTGCACATACGTATTTGCACAGATAAATAGATCCACTGACTTGTAGAACTGCAGACGTGTAGGCTCACCGACATGAAGACAAACAGATGTGTAGAAGCGCAGATGTCCTGCTTTGACCCCTCTCCTTGACTGACTGCTCCGAACGTTCTTCCCGCCCTTTGCGTTATATACCCCCTGAGCTCTGTTGAGATTTCATTTCCGGGGAAACGGAACGTCTAATTGTTGCTATGGCGACATTAAGTAACAATGGGCAGTACGTTTTTTATTTGTTCATGCTGTTATTCCTACGTGGCTAAACTCTATCTGGACAATTCCGGGAACGGCATGGTTAACTTATGTTTTATGTAGTGAATAACCACGAAAAAACCATGACAGAGACGCTTTACGATCGTTTATATATGCTGAGGTCAATATTACGAGAAAGGCGTGGTTGTTGACAAAACAATTTTATCTGCATCTACATACACAACACACATGCCATTATGCGGTGCGTCATTGCTAGTCATTCCCTTACGTCTTCCACACGCAAACGTAACGAAGGTAAAACGCCTATCCGTATCATCCCTCCTCTCTGCATCTTCACGGTCCTTTGAGCGAAATGTATGTTCATTACAGGAAAATCAATCTGCAGTCTGGCGCAAATTATGATTCTCTGTTTCGCGAAAATGAGAACTCTTCCCTCTTGAGGATCCCATTTTGAGTTCACGGAGTATTTCCGTTTTAGCTGTGTTGAAAGATTCCGCCGTTAACAAATCTAGTAGCACGTCTCTGAATTGCTTCGATATCTCCCTTTAATCCGACCTGGTGCGGATCCCAAACACTCGAACTGTACTGAAGAACGGCTCGCACAAGTTTTCCGTACACTGTGTCCTTAGTAAATAAGTTACACTTTTTCAAAATCTTCCCAATAAACTGAAGTCGAGCATTCGCCATCCCTACAGTAGGACTCACGTGCACGTCTCAGATGAAGGTGTTATTAATATATCGCGAAACCGGTTGTGTATAATCTAGGAATAAAGGATTATCAACATCTAAGGCAGTTTCCATAAGTCTTTTAGAGGATTTTAACAAAATTTGTAAAGAATGTTTTTAAAACTTAGCACTAAGCTGTGGATGACTGCATCGTAAAATCATTTATGCCTATCACAGTTCTCGGGCGACGTTCCCAGCTGTATCATTGTCTCTGATAATCACTCGCCGTAGATAACAACGTATTGGCTTCTTCGAGCCACTCACACACCTGGGAACCTATTCCGTATCCTCGTGCCTCTTTTAATTGTTGCAGTGGGCACCGTGTGAAACGCTATCTGGATATCTAGGATTATTGAATCTGACTGTTGCCTTTAATCCGTAATTGGCAATCTGCGAAGAGGGCAAGCTGAGATGGTTTCTAACCCCGTGCTGATTTTGTGCACAAGTTTTTCCCTCACAAGGAAATTTTTCTATCATCGGAGTTAGAATATACTCATGAATTCAGCAACAAACAGACGTTTCAAGTGCTTGTCTGTAAATTTTGTGGGTGTCCTCTTTTATGCTGCTTGTACATCGTGGTGGCAAAAGTGATGGGATAACGATATGCACATATACAGATGGCGATAGTATCGCGTACACAAGGTATAACAGGGCAGTGCATTGTCGGAGCGGTCATTTGTACCCAGGTGGTTCACGTGAAAAGGCTACAAGCGTGCGTGATTTTGGCCGCATGACGTCTCGCGCTCCGCTGTTGTTTCTGTACACTGGTTTACTTTGGTTAATTGTATGTTACGTACAAGTGAGATTAAGTATTATTGTACTGGAACTGGCTTCTTATTAAATGAACGGTTTTGGTACTGTAACTCAATAGAATGCACAACATATCCATCACTGCTACAACTATCGTAAAAAGGTTCTGAAATTATTTCTGTTATCAAAAATGATGAAGTTACCGTACGCAATGCTTAAAGAACCTCAAACCTTGCAGTGGATTCTTCAACATTAATAATTAATCAGTGCCATGGCTAACACTAGAGCATGAGACTGTCATTATTAACCAGAAAACGATTTTTGTATAACTTTTACCAGTCCAGAATTTTTGCATAGCAAGATTTCCTTTTGGAACATGAAAGTATTTTAACTCTGACACTGTTTACAATATTAGCAGCCCGCGTCCGCCTGTGACACACATCGTAAAATCTGCTGCTTTGTTCTCCGATCTCGAACTGCTGTAAAAAACAATTTTAAATTCACTTTCTACCTGACCGCTTATTGCGGTATGATTGCCCTTATTGTCAGCGCTAATAGAAAGCACAGAAGCTGAAATCGTTATAGGTACAGAAAGCTGGCTAAAGCCTGAAATAAGTTCTGCAGAAATTTTTACGAAGTCTCAGACTGTGTTCAGGAAAGATAGATTAGGCATAATTAATGGTGGAGTGTTTGTGTCTGTCAGTAGTGGTTTATCTTGTAGTGAAGTCGAAGTAGATACTCCGTGCGAATTGGTATTGGTGAAGGTTATACTTAACAGCCGAACTAAGTTAATAAGTGGCTCCTTCTACCGACCCCCAGACTCCGATAATATAGTTGCTGAACAGTTCAGAGAAAATTTGAGTCTCGTAACAAATAAATACCCCACTCATACGGTTACAGATGGTGGGGACTTCAAGCTTCCCTCGATATGTTGGCAAAAATACTTGTTCAAAACCGGTGGTACGCAGAAAACATCTTCCGAGATTGTCCTAAATGCTTTCTCCGAAAATTATTTCGAGCAGTTAGTCCACGAAACCACGCGAATTGTAAATGGTTGCGAAAACACACTTGACCTCTTAGCCACAAACAATCCAGAGCTAATAGAGAGCATCATGACTGATACAGGGATTAGTGATCACAAGGTCGTTGTAGCTACGCTCAATACCGTTTCTTCCAAATCCACCAGAAACAAACGCAAAATAATTTTATTTAAAAAAGCGGATAAAGTGACACTAGAAGCCTTCCTAAGACACAATCTCCATTCCTTCCGAACTGACTATGCAAATGTAGTCGAGATGTGGCTCAAATTCAAAGATATAGTAGCAACAGCAATTGAGAGATTCATACCTCATAAGTTGGTAAGAGATGGAACTGATACCCCATGGTACACGAAACAGGTCGGAACACTGTTGCAGAGGCAACGGAAAAAACATACGAAGTTCAGAAGAACGCGAAATCCCGAAGATTGGCTAAAATTTACAGACGCGCGAAATTTGGCACGGACTTCAATGCGAGATACCTTTAATAGGTTCCACAACGAAACATTGTCTCGAAATTTGGTAGAAAATCCGAAGAAATTCTGGTCGTATGTAAAGTACACAAGCGGCAAGGCGCAGTCAAGCCGGCCTCTGGTGGCCGAGCGGTTCTAGGCGCTACAGCCTGGAACCGCGTGACCACTACGGTCGCAGGTTCGAATCCTGCCTCGGGCATGGATGTATGTGATGTCCTTAGGTTAGTTAGGTTTAAGTAGTTCTAAGTTCTGGGGGACTGGTGATATCAGCAGTTAAGTTCCATAGTGCTTAGAGCCATTTGAATCATTTGACGCAGTCAATACCTTCGCTGCGCAGTGCCGATGGTACTGTTACCGACGGCTGTGCCGCTGAAGCGGAGTTATTGAACGCAGTTTTCCGAAATTCCTTCACCAGGGAAGACTAACGGAATATTCCAGAATTTGAAACACGAACAGCTGCTAGCATGAGTTTCTTAGAAGTAGATACCTTAGGGGTTGCGAAGCAACTCAGATCGCTTCACACGGGCAAGTCTTCAGATCCAGATTGTATACCGATTAGGTTCCTTTCAGATTACGCTGATACAATAGCTCCCTACTTAGCAATCATATACAACCGCTCGCTCACCGATAGATCTGTACCAACAGATTGGAAGGTGGCACCAGTGTTTAAGAAGGGTAGTAGGAGTAATCCATCGAACTACAGACCTATATCATTGACGTCGGTTTTCAGTAGGGTTTTGGACCATATACTGTATTCAAACATTATGAATCACCTCGAAGGGAACGATGTATTGATACGTAATCAGCATGGTTTCAGAAAACATCGTTCTTGTGTAACGCAGCTAGCTTTTTATTCGCACGAAGTAATGGCCGCTATCGACAGGGGATCTCAAGTTGATTCCGTATTTCTGGATTTCCGGAAATTTTTTTACACCATTCCTCACAAACGACTTCTAATCAAGCTGCGGGCCTATGGGGTATCGTCTCAGTTGTGCGACTGGATTAGTGTTTTCCTGTCAGGAAGGTCCCAGTTCGTACTAATAGACGGAAAATCATCGAGTAAAACTGAGGTGATATCAGGTGTTCCCCAGGGAAGCGTCCTGGGACCTCTGCTGTTCTTGATCTGTATAAATGACCTGGGTGACAATCTGAGAAGTTGTCTTAGGTTGTTCGCAGATGATGCTGTAATTTACCGTCTAGTAAGGTCATCCGAAGACCAGTATCAGTTGCAAAGTGATTTAGAAAAGATTGCTGTATGGTGCGGCAGGTGGCAGTTTACACTAAATAACGAAAAGTGTGAGGTGAACCACACGAGTTCCAAAAGAAATCCGTTGGAATTCGATTACTCGATAAATAGTACAAATCTCAAGGCTGTCAATTCAACTAAGTACCTGGGTGTAAAAATTACGAACAACTTCAGTTGGAAAGACCACATAGATAATATTGTGGGGAAGGCGAGCCAAAGGTTGCGTTTCATTGGCAGGACACTTAGAATATGCAACAAGTCCACAAAAGAGACAGCTTACACTACACTCGTTCGTCCTCTGTTAGAATATTGCTGCGCAGTGTGGGATCCTTACCAGGTGAGATTGACGGAGGACATCGAAATGGCGCAAAAAAGGGCAGCTCGTTTTGTATTATCACGTAATAGGGGAGAGAGTGTGGCAGATATGATACGCGAGTTGGGATGGAAGTCATTAAAGCAAAGACGTTCTTCGTCGCGGTGAGATCTATTTACGAAATTTCAGTCACCAACTTTCTCTTCCGAATGCGAAAATATTTTGTTGAGCCCAACCTACATAGGTAGGAATGATCATCAAAATAAAATAAGGGAAATCAGAGCAGGAACAGAAAGATTTAGGTGTTCGTTTTTCCCGCGCGCTGTTCGGGAGTGGAATGGTAGAGAGATATTATGATTATGGTTTGATGAACCCTCTGCCAAGCACTTAAATGTGAATTGCAGAGTAGTCATGTAGATGTAGAAGTAGAATCTGCCGCGGCGGCGGCTCTTTCCGCCGTGTCGCAGCTCTGCACCACGAACACTACTTGAAAAGCTGAAAATGTCTTACATAAATGGCTAAAATACCAGGCAAGCTTTCTAATAATACCATGCGAGTTCTCATTAAATAACTATATTTAACACTCGAATAATAACATGTACACACACCTTTCTTTATATTCAGCGCCTAATGGCGTCCTGCTTACAATCTTGACAAATGAAAGCTACCTATGCGTTGAACATAACGTCACAGGTTCCTCCTCTCTACGTGACTCCAAGAAGACGACAACGACATTATTATTTTTACACTACTACACTACTGTCCATTAAAATTGCTACACCATGAAGATGACGTGCTACAGACGCGAAATTTAACCGACAGGAAGAAGATGCTGTGATATGCAAATGATTAACTTTTCAGAGCATTCACACAAGGTTGGCACCGGTGGCGACACCTACAACTTGCTGACATGAGGAAAGTTTCCAACCGATTTCTCATACACAAACAGCAGTTAACCGGCGTTGCCTGGTGAAACGTTGTTGTGATGCCTCGTGTAAGGAGAAGAAATGCGTACCATCACGTTTCCGACTTTGATAAAGGTCGGATTGTAGCCTATCGCGATTGCGGTTTATCGTATCGCGACATTGCTGCTCGCGTTGGTCGAGATCCAATGATTGTTAGCAGAATATGGAATCGGTGGGTTCAGGAGGTTAATACGGAACGCCATGCTGGATCCCAACGGCCTCGTATCACTAGCAGTCGAGATGACAGGCATCTTATCCGCGTGGCTGTAACGGATCGTGCAGCCACGTCTCGATCCCCGAGGGACGTTTGCAAGACAACACCCATCTGCACGAACAGTTCGATGACGTTTGCAGCAGCATGGACTATCAGCTCGGAGACCATGGCTGCGGTTACCCTTGACGCTGCATCACAGACAGGAGCGCCTGCGATGGTGTACTCAACGACGAACCTGGGTGCACGAAAGGCAAAACGTCATTTTTTCGCATGAATCCAGGCTCTGTTTACAGCGTCATGATGGTCGCATCCGTGTTTGGCGACATCGCGGTGAACGCACGTTGGAAGCGTGTATTCGTCATCGCCATACTGTCGTATCACCTGGCGTGATGGTATGGGGTGCTATTGGTTACATGTCTCGGTCACCTGTTGTTCGAATTGATGTTTGACTGAATGCCCAGGCGTATCAAGGCCGTTATTACCGCCAGAGGTGGTTGTTCTGGTTACTGATTTCTCAGGATCTATGCACCCAAATTACGTGAAATTGTAATCACATGTGACATGGGGTTTTATTAGGACAAAAAAAAACAAATTTCACAAAATGTCCGACAGATGCGTGAAAGATCTCTTGCGCTCGTCGTTTGGTGATGATCGTGTGCTCAGCTGCCACTTTCGTCATGCTTGACCTCCCAGCTCCCCAGACCTCAGTCCGTGCGATTATTGGCTTTGGGGTTACCTGAAGTCGCAAGTGTATCGTGATCGACTGACATCTCTAGGCATGCTGAAAGACAACATCCGACGCCAATGCCTCACCATAATTCCGGACATGCTTTACAGTGCTGTTCACAACATTATTCCTCGACTACAGCTATTGTTGAGGAATGATGGTGGACATATTGAGCATTTCCTGTACAGAACATCATCTTTGCTTTGTCTTACTTTGTTATGCTAATTATTGCTATTCTGATCAGATGAAGCGCCATCTGTCTGTCATTTTTTGAACTTTTGTGTTCTAATAAGACCCCATGTCATTCCAAGCATGTGTGTCAATTTGTACCTCTCTATCTACATTATTCCGTGATTTATTCAGTTTTCAAATTTATACTGACTTTTTGATCACCCGGTATTTTGTCCTTTGATTTATTACGTTTTTTATATCTTTTCATTATGTAAATGTTTGCCAGAACATCGTTCCCTCCACAGTTACACAGTAAACGAAAACAGTTCAAATACTTCACATTTTGTCATACTTGTGTAGTTATTTATTGAACAGTTTACTATTTTGGACTAGTTTTATTTAAATGTTCATTGTGAATGCTATTAAAAAACTATGCTAATTTAAAAGTGGTCAGTCGCGTGTGTTAGGTGACGCCACAGTTGAAAAACCAAAAGATGCATCAGTCAAGAAGGCAAAAATAATTGTTTACACAATATTTAACGAGAATCTGTTGTCATTTATCATAAGAACACTTACACAATACTAGCTTATTTATTTATGAACAAAAATTTATTTTTCTAAAATTTATTTGTATTTATTGTAAATGACCTGTGTGTAACCGAATGCTTACGACATTCATTATTTAAATATTGTTGTAATATAATAGTTTAGTCCGGGAAGTGGTCATATTAAGTCACATCATGTCCGTAGAACTTAAGAACCATGTACTTTTGGTGGGGATGGTCTTCAGCCAATGGAAAAGCAGACAGCAACGAAACACTGTCGGAGTCAAATGGAGACTTTTCGATTGAAGAGCTTGAGGTAGCGATTCTAAACACTTGGATGTTCGTTCTTGAAGAAGGTGGACCTGACTGCGGTATTATGTAGTTTCTGATGGAGTGGGTGATAGATTCTGGGTGGCAAATAGCCGCTACTATATTTTATTATCTCAAGGAACTTTATATTTCGAGAGGTCTGAATGTGCTCCGTAGTATGACTCGAACTTTTGCAGTTTCAACAATCGAACTTAGAACCGTCAGAGTATGAGTAACCATTCTTTGCGTCACATGTGTTAATTCTTGAATAATAATGTTGAACTCTGGGCTGTACTGAGCTGGTGAATATTATGTGTATTGTAATTACGAAATGGACTTAGTTTTCACGTGTCTTTGATGAATATTTATTTTGGGAATTTTGCTACCACTCTTGTAACGCTCCCACTGTAACTATACTGTACTTGATAAGGGCATTTTCTATCTTTATTTTAATCGAAAATTGTAGCACCATTTCCTGTTTATTTGAGATGCCCTTTCCTGAATAAACATTATTCAACATAATTCTCTGTCGTCTACGTCAATTACAGACGCTATGACAGAACATATCTTATTAAATTATTCTTTTAAATTTCATTTTCTATTTTTGTGTACTTTATTAACTCGCGGTTCTATCCAGTGCATAGACTATGTGACTAAAGGATCACAGCTCCGGTTATTATTTGCAGTAAATTAGCTGCGATGGCATGAACGCAGACCCGCTCGGCTCGACCCTACGACTACACTGAGCTATTCTTTTTAAATAGAGCCGTGCATGGCCCACGTACTTAAAGTTCGAGTAACTGCAGGTAAAGATGCAACTGGTTTCCTTGTATGGAATGCTGTTTCAAAGAGTAACTCACTACGCCAGCAGTAACCTATAGGTACCATCGCAAAGGCAAGTATCTTAATATTTCTGACACAAGATTATATACTTCAGGAAGTATGTTTCAGCGTAGGTGTTTCAGTTCTTCTCCAAATATGACATCTCCCATACCATCTACATTCACTTCTTCTTTCCTTTCCATAGGATACAACACCATGAATGTTTTAGTTGGACAACTTTTTTCGCTTTGTGATGGATGGTGCTGTAATAGTCAGAAACATATGGTTCACAATTTTAGACGAACAGTTGGTAACAGGTAGGTTTTCTTAATTTAAAATACAGAACGTAGGTACGTTTGAACATTTTATTTCGGTTGTTCCAATGTGATACATGTACCTTTGTGAACTTATCATTTCTGAGAACGCATGCTGTTACAGCGTGATTACCTGTAAATACCACTTTAATGCAATAAATACTCAAATGATGTCCGTCGACCTCAATGCATTTGACAATACGTGTAACGACATTCCTCTCAACAGCGAGTAGTTCGCCTTCCGTAATGTTCGCACATGCATTGACAATGCGCTGACGCATTGTGTCAGGCGTTGTCGGTGGATCACGATAGCAAATATCCTTCAACTTCCCCCACAGAAAGAAATCCGGGGACGTCAGGTACAGTGAACATGCGGGCCATGGTATGGTGCTTCGACGACCAATCCACCTGTCATGAAATATGCTATTCAATACCGCTTCAACCACACGCGAGCTATGTGCCGGACATCCATCATACTGGAAGTACATTGCCATTCTGTCACGCAGTGAAACATCTTGTCGTAACATCGATAGAACATTACGTAGGAAATCAGCATTCATTGTACCATTTAGATTGCCATCGATAAAATGGGGGCCAATTATCCTTCCTCCCATAATGCCGTACCATACATTAACCAGCCAAGGTCGGTGATGTTCCACTTGTCGCAGCCTTCGTGGATTTTCCGTTGCCCAATAGTGCATATTATGCCGGTTTACGTTACCGCTGTTGGTGAATGATGCTTCGTCGCTAAATAGAACGCGTGCAAAAAATCTGTCATTGTCCTGTAATTTCTCTTGTACCTAGTGGCAGAACTGTACACGACGTTCGAAGTCGTCGCCATGCAATTCCTGGTGCATAGAAATACGAGGTGCATTCAAGTTCTAAGGCCTCCGATTTTTTTTTCTCCGGACTGGAAAGAGATAGAAACATGCGCATTGTTTTAAAATGAGGCCACGTTCATTGTCAATACGTCCCAGAGATGGCAGCACCGTATAGCAGATGGAATTTTACCGCCAGTGAATGAGAACTGTTTTAAATACTTAAAATGGCGACGTTTTCCTTACTTGAACAGCGAGCAATCATTCGTTTTCTGAATTTGCGTGGTGTGAAACCAATTGAAATTCATCGACAGTTGAAGGAGACATGTGGTGATGGAGTTATGGATGTGTCAAAGTGCGTTCGTGGGTGCGACAGTTTAATGAAGGCAGAACATCGTGTGACAACAAACCGAAACAACCTCGGGCTCGCACAAGCCGGTCTGACGACATGATCGAGAAAGTGGAGAGAATTGTTTTGGGGGATCGCCGAATGACTGTTGAACAGATCACCTCCAGAGTTGGCATTTCTGTGGGTTCTGTGCACACAATCCTGCATGACGACCTGAAAATGCGAAAAGTGTCATCCAGGTGGGTGCCACGTATGCTGACGGACGACCACATGGCTGCCCGTGTGGCATGTTGCCAAGCAATGTTGACGTGCAACGACAGCATGAATGGGACTTTCTTTTCGTCGGTTGTGACAATGGATGAGACGAGGATGCCATTTTTCAATCCAGAAATAAAGCGCCAGTCAGCTCAATGGAAGCACACAGATTCACCGCCACCAAAAAAATTTCGGGTAACCGCCAGTGCTGAAAACATGATGGTGTCCATGTTCTGGGACAGCGAGGGCGTAATCCTTACCCATTGCGTTTCAAAGGGCACTACGGTAACAGGTGCATCCTACGAAAATGTTTTGAAGAACAAATTCCTTCCTGCAATGCAACAAAAACGTCTGGAAAGGGCTGCGCGTGTGCTGTTTCACCAAGGCAACGCACCCGCACATCGAGCTAACGTTACGCAACAGTTTCTTCGTGATAACAACTTTGAAGTGATTCCTCATGCTCCCTACTCACCTGACCTGGCTCCTAGTGACTTTTGGCTTTTTCCAACAATGAAAGACACTCTCCGTGGCCGCACATTCACCAGCCGTGCTGCTATTGCCTCAGCGATTTTCCAGTGGTCAAAACAGACTCCTAAAGAAGCCTTCGCCGCTGCCATGGAATCATGGCGTCAGCGTTGTGAAAAACGTATACGTCAGCAGAGCGATTACGTCGAGAAGTAACGCCAGTTTCATGGATTTCGAGAGAGTAGTTAATTAGAAAAAAAATCGGAGGCCTTAGAACTTGAATGCACCTCGTATGGTATGGGTGCAAGCGATGTTGATGAAGGATTCTCAGCACCGACGTTTTTGAGATTCCCGGTTCTCGCGCAATTTGTCTGCTACTGATGTGCGGATTAGTCGCGACAGCAGCTAAAACACCTACTTGGGCATCGTCATTTGTTGCAGGTCGTGGTTGACGTTTCACATGTGGCTGAACACTTATTGTTTCCTTAAAAACGTAACTATCCGGCGAACGGTCTGGCCACTTGGATGATGTCCAGGATACCGAGCAGCATACACATCACACGTCCGTTGGGCATTTTGATCACAATAGCCATACATCAACACTATATCGACCTTTTCCGCAATTGGTAAACGGTCCATTTTAACACGGGTAATGTATCACGAAGCAAATACCGTCCGCACTGGCGGAGTGTTACGTAATACCACGTACTTATACGTTTGTGACTATTACTGCGCCATCTATCACAAAGCGAAAAAAGTGGTCCAACTAAAACATTCATATTTCTCTACGTACTACACGAATTTGTAATAAAAAGCGGGGGTTCCTATTTTAAAAAACGCAGTTGATATCCGTATGACCTACGGCAGCGCCATCTAACGGGTCAACCATAGCGCCATCTGGTTTGCCCCTTCAAGCTAGACGAGTTTCGTTCTTCGTAGTTTTTTCGTTTGATGCTTATTTCATGAGATATTTGGCCTGGTCACTATCAATGGACCACCCTATATATATAGGGTGTCCCAGCTATCTTGTCCACCCAAAATATCTCTGGAACAATAACAGCTATTGGAAAACGACTTTCACCGGTACCAATGTAGGGCTGGGGCCCATGAATGTACATATTTGGAAACATTCTAAAATGAAAGCATATGTGTTTTTTAACACAAACTTATGTTTTTTTAAACGGACCTCCTATATTTTTTCTTCAGCCATCCATAGTATGACAAAGCGCATACACAATGGCGTTGATTGCATCGCAATATTCCCATTACATCCCGAGATATTGAGACGCGAAGTTGACGCTTGAAACACCCGACATGCGCTGCTAGCGCACGTCCTGAGGCTCAGGCGTGAACCCCATGCTGCCCGTAATCGCGTTGTGATTGACATGTGTAATCACACCTCCATAGTTATCAAGAGGTCCGAAACGAATAATACGGTCTGCTGCCATTAACTCTCATAAGCACATAATGATTTCCCTCTTGCACGTTTTACGTATCTACGTACACAATATGAACCAGTACCGATCGATGTACACCCGTCAGGTTGTCTTATTTATCCTACCCACCCAAAATAAGGTTTATCTAATGCGTTATATGACCCAATGTGCCTGTCGCGCAGGGCCTGGCTCTACCTAGTCAAGTGTCCAACGTAGTTCCCACTACTGCCACAGTTACCACTTCGCCTTGTTTATGATTTGCGACCCATGCAAACTCCTGTACTCCACCACCCTCCGAGCATACCATTTGTTGTTGCTTTGGCGTGCAGTACACCGCTTGCCAGTTTAGTCGTGCATCAGAGTAATCTAGTGACGGCACGGAGGTAGTACACATTGTGAATAAACGTTGTGTTGTGGAACTTATACTGTACAGTATAATGTACACACATGAAGATATGGCAGAAATGCTGCTGATCTATGGAGAATGTGGTGTCACCGCCAGACACCACACTTGCTAGGTGATAGCCTTTAAATCGGCCGCGGTCCATTAGTATACGTCGGACCCGCGTGTCGCCACTGTCAGTGATTGCAGACCGAGCGCCGCCACACGGCAGGTCTAGAGAGACGTCCTAGCACTCGCCCCAGTTGTACGGCCGACGTTGCTAGGAATGGTCCACTGACAAATACGCTCTCATTTGCCGAGACGATAGTTAGCATAGCCTTCAGCTACGTCATTTGCTACGACCTAGCAAGGCGCCATTACCAGTTTATATTGAGATTGTTATTAATGTATCAACAAGAGCGATGTTCTCCAATTATGGATTAAAGTTAAGTATTCCCAGAACTACGTTCTTTTCTTACTAGACTCAACTACTTTACCTTGTTCCAGACCTCACGCCAGTCTGCATGAGCTTAAACGCGTGCCTTTCGGCTTCCTTCAAACCCCATGAATTGGCTTCTGCCAATTCACAACAGAGAATGTACGTTGACGGGAAATACGTTATGAGATTGCTTATTTGTTGATAGTACTGTTAGCGAACATTATGATTATTAAGTTAATATGTCTGTTTTCTACCCTACTCTAAATACCTGTACGGTACCCTGTTGTAGGTGGACGAAATGCTGTTCAGGCAGAACGACTGTACAGAAGACGATTCCCTGACAAGCCACCGCCTTCGCGCCGGATGTTTGGTCGTCTCACATCTCGTCTACGTGAAACGGGAAGCTCAAATCCAAGACCTCGACATCGTCCTAGAACACGCACGGATGAACGTGCTGAAGTTGCTGTGCTCGCTGCCATGGCTGTGAATCCTCAAATCAGCACACGTCAAATTGAACGTGAAGTTGGTGTTTCGAAATCAAGTGCACAGCGTATTCTTAAACGTCGTAAATTTCATCGTTACCATGTACATTTACACCAGGATCTTCATGGAAATGACTTCTGCAATAGGGTAACATTTTGTCGGTGGGCTCAGCAAAAACTTCTGACTAATCCAAATTTTTTTGCAGATGTTCTCTTTACCGACGAGGCATCATTCTCCAACAAAGGAATTGTCAATATGAGGAATATGCATTATTGGTCCGCAGACAATCCAAAATGGCTCCGTCAGGTAGAGCATCAACGTCCGTGGAAAGTTAATATTTGGTGTGGGATTATTGGAGATACCATTATCGGACCTTTCTTTATAAATGGCATCCAAAATGGCAGACAATACTCCAGATTTATACGACACAATCTTCCTGTTTTCTTGGACACCGTACCTCTCAACCGGAGAATGGTCATGTGGTATCAGCATGACGGATGCCCTGCACATAACGCCTTACGAGCATGACGACTTCTGAACCGTGAGTTCTCTGGTAGGTGGATTGGACGAGGTGGCCCAGTTAGGTGGCCTGCCCGATCTCCGGACCTTACACCGCTGAATTATTTTCTTTGGGGAGCAGTGAAGGATGCTGATTACCAACATGAACCACCAACACCAGAGGACATGAAGCAACGCATTATTGATGCTTGTACAGCCATCAAAGAGGAGACAGTAGCACGAAGTAGGGCATCCTTCATCCGCAGAGTGACCCTATGTATGCAAGCCAATGGGCATCAATTTGAGCATGAGATGTGAATGCTATGTTTAGTATGTAGTGCTGGTATTACAGTGGAAGTTTCTACAAAGGGCCATTTTACTCAGTGATGTTAAGAAACATTTGTTTGCAACAATTTGTCATTTAACGCATTAGATAAACATAACATTCATAATTATGTGATAATAAAACTAATTGGTTAAATATGTTTACATTCACCTTCTATGTCCTACCTGAACTTCATAAATCAAAACATTTTTACCTGAACAACGGTAAAACTTTTAGTCCACTTGCTCGTTTCACTAAAACCATCAACATGAATTTTACTAATTACGAGTGAATCATTAACTGTCACTTGCGCTAGATCTACAGCAAAGTAAAGTTTTAACGTTGAACTGCATTACCTTTTTAGTAACAGATTAACGATAAGCGAAGTTAACTTTGTGACTAACGTTGCGGTACACAGATATGTTACAGAACCGCATCACCCCTAGCCTATGGGATAAACTCCTGCTGGAATGTACGACGTTAATGCAGGATAGCAGCAGACCGTATTATTCATTTCGGACCTCTTGATAAGTATGGAAGTGTGATTACACATGTCAATCACATCGCGATTACGGGCAGCATGGGGTTCACGCCTGAGCCTCAGGACGTGCGCTAGCAGCGCATGTCGGGTGTTTCAAGCGTCAACTTCGCGTCTCAATATCTCGGGATGTAATGGGAATATTGCGATGCAATCAACGCCATTGTGTATGCGCTTTGTCATGCTATGGATTGCTCAAGGAAAAATATAGGAGGTCCGTTTAAAAAAACATAAGTGTGTGTTAAAAAACACATATGCTTTCGTTTTAGAATGTTTCCAAATACGCTCCTGGAAATTGAAATAAGAACACCGTGAATTCATTGTTCCAGGAAGGGGAAACTTTATTGACACATTCCTGGGGTCAGATACATCACATGATCACACTGACAGAACCACAGGCACATAGACACAAGCAACAGAGCATGCACAATGTCGGCACTAGTACAGTGTATATCCACCTTTCGCAGCAATGCAGGCTGCCATTCTCCCATGGAGACGATCGTAGAGATGCTGGATGTAGTCCTGTGGAACGGCTTGCCATGCCATTTCCACCTGGCGCCTCAGTTGGACCAGCGTTCGTGCTGGACGTGCAGACCGCGTGAGACGACGCTTCATCCAGTCCCAAACATGCTCAATGGGGGACAGATCCGGAGATCTTGCTGGCCAGGGTAGTTGACTTCCACCTTCTAGAGCACGTTGGGTGGCACGAGATACATGCGGACGTGCATTGTCCTGTTGGAACAGCAAGTTCCCTTGCCGGTCTAGGAATGGTAGAACGATGGGTTCGATGACGGTTTGGATGTACCGTGCACTATTCAGTGTCCCCTCGACGATCACCAGTGGTGTACGGCCAGTGTAGGAGATCGCTCCCCACACCATGATGCCGGGTGTTGGCCCTGTGTGCCTCGGTCGTATGCAGTCCTGATTGTGGCGCTCACCTGCACGGCGCCAAACACGCATACGACCATCATTGGCACCAAGGCAGAAGCGACTCTCATCGCTGAAGACGACACGTCTCCATTCGTCCCTCCATTCACGCCTGTCGCGACACCACTGGAGGCGGGCTGCACGATGTTGGGGCGTGAGCGGAAGACGGCCTAACGGTGTGCGGGACCGTAGCCCAGCTTCATGGAGACGGTTGCGAATGGTCCTCGCCGATACCCCAGGAGCAACAGTGTCCCTAATTTGCTGGGAAGTGGCGGTGCGGTCCCCTACGGCACTGCGTAGGATCCTACGGTCTTGGCGTGCATCCGTGCGTCGCTGCGGTCCGGTCCCAGGTCGACGGGCACGTGCACCTTCCGCCGACCACTGGCGACAACATCGATGTACTGTGGAGACCTCACGCCCCACGTGTTGAGCAATTCGGCGGTACGTCCACCCGGCCTCCTTTGCATGCCCACTATACGCCCTCGCTCAAAGTCCGTCAACTGCACATACGGTTCACGTCCACGCTGTCGCGGCATGCTACCAGTGTTAAAGACTGCGATGGAGCTCCGTATGCCACGGCAAACTGGCTGACACTGACGGCGGCGGTGCACAAATGCTGCGCAGCTAGCGCCATTCGACGGCCAACACTGCGGTTCCTGGTGTGTCCGCTGTGCCGTGCGTGTGATCATTGCTTGTACAGCCCTCTCGCAGTGTCCGGAGCAAGTATGGTGGGTCTGACACACCGGTGTCAATGTGTTCTTTTTTCCATTTCCAGGAGTATATATATATATATATATATATATATATATATATATATATATATATATACTCACTTCTGATATTGTTGCATTGAACAGGCGTGGTGAGACTGTCTCCTGGGCGGACGACGTCGATACTGAGGATGGAGATTCTGGAGACGTGCAGAGCGATGGACGCCCCATGGTGGACGGCTCTCTCCCCGTCACAGTGATACGCCCTCCACCAGAAGCCTAACAGGGGGCACACTGAACTTCCACCGAGCTTGAATCGCCTGTGCTCCTGGGAATGGCAGCTTTTCAAAGTTATCACATAGCTACGGTCAATGTCAAAACCATTCGCGCACGCCACAAACCGTCTTCACTCCACGGAATGCTGTGTGCTGCGCTATGAAATGCGAAATGAGAAGCCGGACGCAGGATTCGGGAGCCAAACACAAAAAGAAAAAAAGCCATGCAAAGGACTGGAAGTGAACTGACTATTTGTTGTGACTTTTTGGAAACGGCGAACTGTTCGTTCGGGCGTGACGTTGAGCTTTCTGATTGGACGAAGACACCTCCAACATGTGAAGTGTCAACCATCAGCTAATTGTAATCAGACTAAAGTGCCAGTGACCTGTCTTTTTGTATTAAGTCTTTGGCTTCCGCCAGTTGAAATCATTACGGCCACAGCCGCACACCCTTGGGAGGCGCCTGGTTGGCTCTGAGCACTATGCGACTTAACTTCGGAGGTCATCAGTCGCCTAGAACTTAGAACTACTTAAACCTAACTAACCTAAGGACATCACACACATCCATGCCCGAGGCAGGATTCTAACCTGCGACCGTAGCGGTCGCTCGGCTCCAGACTGTAGCGACTAGAACCGCATGGCCACTCCGGCCGGTGGAGGCGCCTGGTTCGGCGACAATGCAAAACTAAAGCACGCAAGTCTTGGCCCGCCCATACTAATCTGATGGCCATCCATTACTTTTTTATCAATAAGCCACGCCAAATTTTACTGAAAACTGCGTGATTTCTCATGTGTGGGGTCAGACGCGCTGCGGTTCGCGTTGGTGCCGTATGTAGGTTTCTGCCAGACCGTATCGTTTAGTTGGCATGGTTGCATTGTTTGTCTTCTTCTCGTGTTCACTGGCGCCACTCGGCTTCGTAACCGTTGCCTGTCCGCTAGTGGCAGCAGTGGCGCTTATCGATATGTAGTCCTGCTGCCCCATCTTTGGGGCGACCTCGTGCTTCTTCCGTTTGATGTGAGGGTGGAGTTCGGTTGGGGACGCAGGAGCAGCGAGGTCTACGCAGAGCGACTATACACCGGGACCGCTGGCGGCGTATACGGACTGCCGGATCGAAGGGCAGTAGTCACGACGGTGCACGACCTCGTCGAAACCGGATTCTACATGTTTAACTTGAGTGCACTGCAATTCGCGTAGAGAAACCTCCACCATTGTGAAATCTAGCGATTCTCCAGTGATTTGGATTCGTGTTGCTGCTCGTAGTGTCGTCGAGGCGAAATGCAGCGAGTGGAGTACTTGGTGAAGGTGAATCTGATTAACCTTCCTGAGCTTCTAATTGCTATTTACTATTTTCAGCTTCTTAAACTGTTAAATTGAACCAGCGGTATTTTTGTGTCTTGTGGCCGCTAACGCCCCAGTTACCTGCCCTGGGGGGTTAGCATATGTAACGGAAGTGTACAATTCCTCGCCTTGCCGCCGCTGTCCCTTGAGGCGTCTAAGTTTGACAGCTTCTTGATTGTAGGTTGGGTGGTAGTCATTCCTTCTTGTTCCGGGCGCTCTAAGCACAGTATTATGCGGGCGGAGCCTAGACCGCCGGTTCCGGCATTGGCGTAAGTTTACATCTTGTATGTGTTTGGTTGGATGTCAGGTAGCCTCACCTAGATTATCTTTAGTCGCTCGTTAGACTGCCACTAGCCCGAGTTACCATCTTGTGATCTGAATGCAACTCTTGGCTGCCGTTCTCTTCACTCGCGAAAGTGTTTTTGGTGTGACCTGCTGAGAGGTTGATTCTTGGGGGATCGTCTGTCACTGGCCCTTGTGTTTTATTTTATTATTGTATTATTAAGTTGCCATCATTTGTCTCACCTGTTTGGTGATCTGTTGTGTGTTTTTATTTTTTATTTTTTTAATTAACTTTTGCTATGCCATTCGCCGTTTGACAGTATATTTGTTAATTTTTTTTATAATTGCCATTTTGGCGTTAAAGGCCTTCAGTTGTGATTGTTGTTACTTGGTTTAAAATTCTGATTACGACCACACTGGCTTGTGTTCCAAAATTATTTGCTGTCTGTATTTTATGTATTTGTTAAATTTTAAATAATTGCAATTTTTCGCGTTAAAGGCCTCCAGTCGTGACTGTGGTTACGTGCCTAAAAAGTCAGATTGCGACGTCATTGGCTTGTTTTCAAAAATGATTTATTAAAATAAATGAGTGAAATTGCAAAGCAAACCAATAGTAATTGATTCAGGCTCCGTCCAGAATCGCAACCCAATCCTGCCTTCGTTAATTACCAGGTTTAAGGATCCTTTCACAAGAAACCGTAGTGCCATACTTAGGAACAACCCTGTAGGTAAACAGAAACGTGCGTGCCAGGGACTTTCGTGACGGCGCCCGGTGTGGGTACGCGAGCGCGCAGGTGCCGGCTTCGAGCCCCGCCGCGTG
Organism: Schistocerca serialis cubense; assembly: GCF_023864345.2. Lineage (NCBI taxonomy): Eukaryota > Metazoa > Arthropoda > Insecta > Orthoptera > Acrididae > Schistocerca > Schistocerca serialis. The sequence continues at coordinate 183,399,531 of NC_064646.1, read as the reverse complement.
CATTATTGAGCTCGGCGGCCACGTGCGCCGCTGGCCGCCGGCCGCCTCCATCATTCATCGGCCGGCGGACCGAGCGCTCACTTATTCACGGCGCGGCGCGTCCGCTGTTTATCGACCTGGCGCGGATTCCTGCCGCCGCCCACGCGGCTCCGCGGTCACCTCCGCCGGCCACCAGACACGCCGCCTGCTGGCTAAATACTTAAAGCACGCCGCCGGGCCTGCGTTCTCTCTGCGGCTGCTTCTGCTTCTTCCAAGCCACCTCCTCTGCGTCGGAGTCGCTGCCTGGAAGCATCTGTCTGAACCGTGTTTTCAACTATTACAATTTTTTTTGTTATGAATTTGGCCAGCTATGGACCGCATACAACTTAAGACTTACGGTGTTTCTTTTTCTTCCGTTCTTCCCAGTACTTCTTCATTTTCTCGCCAACTGCTCGTCCCTGTTCATCTGTCCACACTCTCTTGGGTCGAGGTTTTGGCGCATCTTCTTCATAGTTTGCGTTTTCTATAAGTAGCCTAAAGTTATTCCTGTCACGTATTATTTCTTCAGTAACACCTATTTTGTTGGCGTCTTTCTTTACTGCTTCTATCCATCCTACTATTACAATAGTAGAGAAGCAATTTTCTTTCTGTCTGAGTAATTGATAGACACTATGAATAGACCGAATGAAGTTTGAGATTACAAACAATCCTGTTTCGAGAACATCCGCAACTGAAAATTAATGCAGAGGTTGAAAATACCGCTTCAGTTGTAAATTACTTTATCTTCACATGACCGGTTTCGGGCTGTTATAAGCCCATCCTCAGGTGTCGTAGCTGTGCTGTGGTCCCCGAGCGCAGCGTGCACCAGGCGCGCTGTGCTGCTTATGAGCGCAGCACAGCTACGACACCTGAGGATGGGCTTATAACAGTCCGAAACCGGTCGTGTGAAAATAAAGTAATTTACAACTGAAGCGGTATTTTCAACCTCTGCTAAGTTTGAGATTGTCGTGTCGTCCAAAGATTGTGGTGCCACACCGAAGTCAGCAACGCACATCGATACGACAGAAATTAGAGCTATCTCCCTGCAGTACGCGACGACGAATGTGAGGCGCTCCTGGAGACACACCCTGTCGGTCAGCACTGCATCGTCATCAAAATGTGTTCAAATGTGCGTGAAGTTCTAAGGGACCAAACTACTGAGGTCATCGGTCCACAGACTTACACACTACTTAAACTAACTTAATTTTAATTTTAAAAACCAACAGCCTCAGTTGCAAAGTTTACCTAGCTTTACCTATACAGGGTGAGTCACCTAACGTTACCGCTGGATATATTTCGTAAACCACATCAAATACTGACGAACCGATTCCACAGACCGAACGTGAGGAGAGAGGCTAGTGTAATTGGTTAATACAAACCATAAAAAAAATGCACGAAGTATGTTTCTTAACACAAACCTACGTTTTTTAAATGGAACCCCGTTAGTTTTGTTAGCACATCTGAACATATAAACAAATACGTAATCAGTGCCGTTTGTTGCATTATAAAATGTAAATTACATCCGGAGATATTGTAACCTAAAGTTGACGCTTGAAACCTCCGACATCCTGTTGCGTGTTGTAACAAACACGGGCCACGGTCGGCGAGCAGCATCTGCAGGGACATGTTTACGATGACGACCGTGTTTACGAGTGTGGCTGTAGTGCACTGTTGTGGTTTGGTCTAGCTGTCGCAGTGTCCGCATGTAGCGCTTGCTGCTATTGTTATTCTGCATTCGTCTCCGCACGCAGACCAACTGTAGTACACCGTGTTACCAGACGTCTGTGATAGTGTAGTGTTGTAGGAACTGTGACCATGGTGTATTCGAACTCTGAAAAGGCGGAGATGATACTCATCTATAGCGAGTGTCGACGAAATGCAGCTGAAGCCTGCAGGGTGTATGCAGAACGGTACCCCGACAGAGAGCATCCAACGTGCAAAACATTGCAAAACATCTACCGCCAACTGTATGCAACAGGTATGATCGTAGCATGCAAACGGGTCCGTAACGGGCCCGTCACAGGGGAAGCGGGTGCAGTTGGTGTGTTAGCTGCTGTTGCCATGAACCCACACATGAGTACACGGGACATTGCGAGAGCCGGTGGACTGAGTCAAAGAAGTGTCATGCGCATACTGCATCGTCACTGCTTTCACCCGTTTCATGTGTCGCTACATCAGCAATTACATGGTGATGACTTCAATCATCGAGTGCAATTCTGTCAATGGGCATTAACAGAGAATGCGTTGCAGTTCTACCTGTTTCCCGATGAAGCGGGTTTCACAAACCACGGGGCAGTGAATCTACGGAACATGCATTACTGGTCCGTGGACAATCCTCGCTGGCTCAGACAGGTAGAGCGACAGCGACCGTGGACTGTAAATGTATGGTGCGGAATCATTGGCGACCACCTCATTGGTCCTCACTTCATTGTAGGGGCCCAAACAGCTGCAACATACATCGCGTTTCTACAGAATGATCTGCCAACCTTGCTCGAAAATGTCCCACTGGAAACGCGTCGACGTATGTGGTATCAGCATGATGGTGCACCTGCACATTCCGCAATTAACACTAGGCTGACCCTTGACAGGATGTTCGACGGGCGTTTCATAGGACGTGGAGGACGCATAAATTGGCCAGCCCGTTCTCCTGATCTTATACCTCAGGACTTCTTTCTGTGGGGTACGTTAAAGGAGAATGTGTACCGTGATGTGCCTACAACCCCAGAGGATATGAAACAACGTATTGTGGCAGCCTGCGGCGACATTACACCAGATGTACTGCGGCGTGTACGACATTCATTACGCCAGAGATTGCAGTTGTGTGCAGTAAATGATGGCCACCACATTGAACATCTATTGGCCTGACATGTCGGGACACACTCTGTTACACTCCGTAATTGAAAACGGAAGCCACTTGTGTACGTGTACCTCACCCCTCATGGTAATGTACATGTGCGTCAGTGAAAAAGACCAATGTGGACGTAATGTGCTGTTCCAGTCTCTTCTGTACCTAAGGTCCATCACCGTTCCCTTTGGATCCCTACGTAATTCGGTGCTCTCCGATACACACGATCGAACAGCGGAGCACTGGTACTCAAGCGTCAACTTTAGGTTACAATATCTCCGGATGTAATTAACATTTTAGAATGCAACAAACGGCACTGATTACGTATTTGTTTATATGTTCAGATGTGCTAACAAAACTAAGGGGGTTCCATTTAAAAAAACGTAGGTTTGTGTTAAAAAACATACTTCCGTGCAATTTTTTTATGGTTTGTATTAACCAATTACACTAGCCCCTCTCCTCACCTTCGGTCTGTGGAATCGATTCGTCAGTATTTGATGTGGTTTACGAAATATATCCAGCGGTAATGTTAGGTGACTCACCCTGTATTTCAGTCGGGATAATCCAACCTTCTTCAGAACAAAAGTAACTATCGTTTGTCCATAGTGGTCACTGTCAAGCTAAAACTACAAATCCATGAATTATCGTCAGACTGTAAAAACTTATCTGAAACAGCCCCGGCCCCTCTTCACGACCGCGATGCGGCAGCCACGTGTGCTGTACTAGCGGTCGCAAAGTGGCGCCGGGGCTGTTTCAGATAAGTTTTTACAGTCTGACGATAATTCATGGATTTGTAGTTTTAGCTTGACAGTGTCCACTATGGACAAACGATAGTTACTTTTGTTCTGAAGAAGGTTGGGTTATCCCGACTGAAATCTAGGTAAAGCTAGGTAAACTTTGCAACTGAGGCTGTTGGTTTTTAAAATGAAAATTAATATTTATACAGTTGCTGACAGGACCAAGAAATGTTGAAAATATTTAAACTAACTTATGCAAAGAACAACATACACACCCATGGGCAAGGGAGGAATCGAACCTCCGGCGGGAGGAGCCGCGCAGACCGTGATACGGCGCCTCAGACCGCACGGGCGCTCCGTGCGGCGCAGCGTCATCGCACGGAGGTCAATATAGAGCCGAGCATCGACTCGCCCTGTCATCTGATGAGCAGTCAACATCATCTACCTTTAGTAGCCCAGTATGTCAGCCACAGTGGCGCATTGTGGCTCCAAAGGACATTTCATGACTTGTTCTGCCACAAGAATCTTGGCCGTTCAGTTACTTAAGAGTCGGTGGAAATATGTTTGGCGGAACATTTATTAATCAAGATGACTCCTTTCAGTTGGGTAAGGCGTGGGATCCGGTGATTTCTTTAATATCTTCTGGAAGAAAACTTTTGTGACTAATGAGATGTCTAGCGACAGTTAGCTTCATTAATTTAGACGAATGCATTTTAACTCCGCGAATGTACATTCCAATAGAGAGGTCAATGTAAAATCACCTTTAAGTATGCGTCTGCTTGCCGTAGATGGAGCAATAGTCGCAGAAGGCATGAAACTCGATAAATATCGCTGACGTAGTGGCTGCTTTTGCGCATGCGCCTCTGTGCCAATTTTTGGTATGAAGTTACTGGTGTGAATTAGCCACTCCAGTGCAAAACATTCACCTGAAGATGGCTAAGCCGTTGTCAGATGAAATATCGTGGCAATAAGTCGACGTAATCCGTCTGCAATCCCGAAACTTCATGTAAACCATTGTTTAGTTAGGACACCAGCGCTGTTGCAGTCTCGTATGTAAGTGTTGTAAGTCTTGAAATAGTACTTCAAGAAAAGAATTTGTAATTGAGTACATCAAGAGGTCCTTTACTGTTTAAAGACAGCTGTAAATATCCGACGCACTCATGTGGCATTGGACTGTATAAAGTGAAGTAAATCTTTTATCATCCTTGTAGTAAAGTGTGCTAATGATTCATATGTTGTAGCTCCGATCACCGTCTCCCAGAGCAATCAAAGAACCCACAGCTATGACGAAACAACTGTAGTTTTGTCAGTTCATAACAGGAATAATGTAAATTTTTATGCTCAAAAACGTCGTCAGTGGTACGACATTATACAAGGTGTTTCAAAATGACTTTCCAATTTACATCAGTGTACCTTCCATACAAGAATACCAATTTGGAACAAACGTTAATTTACACATATGACAACGAAGTTAACATTCTCAAAAGAACCATCCAGTTTCACAAAGATATGTCTTCTATTTTTATTTATTTTATTTGTATAACCTGGTCTAATTAGGGCTGTCAAGCCCTCTCTTACAACGGACCAGGGTTTCACACATGTAGCAACTTTTACATCGTATTACGTGAGAAATAACGATTTTTATGTGATAACTACTATTGGAAGAGAAATGGAAATGAGCGTTTGGTGTCATTAGCCGGGAGGTCACTTGCGGGGCAGGTCCGGCCGCCTTGGTGCAGGTCTTATTACACTCGACACCACATTGGGCGACGTGCACCCCGAATGGTGATGAAATGATGATGAAGACAGCACAACACCCAGTCCCTGAGCGGAGAAAATCCCCGACCCAGCCGGGAATCGAACACGGGCCCTTAGGACGGTAATCCGACACGCTGACCACTCAGCTATAGGGGTGGACATAACTACAATCAAAATCACCTGAGTGTCTGAAGTGGCAGTGTGAGTAAGTTATCCTGACTATGAATTAGCAAAGTTAACACTGGCATTACTTGTACAACTGCAGTCACTAATAGTGATAATAGTAGTAACAATGAAAATAGTAATAATAATAATAATGATAATAATATTGGCAATAATTCTGACATTAATTCAGCAATGATAGTGGCGGATGTAAATATAGATGTTTTCTGAGATAGCGAGTTCTGGGAAAAGAAAATTTAAGGGGACTACATTGGCTAAGAATACAGTAAAATGAGGCTGTTCGGGTTGTAAATAAGGCTGTACAAAGGTAACGATTGCGTGCAGGGACAATGGCAGTCTAATTATTGCTTTAGTAGATATTCCTTTACCTGTCTTTTGAAGCTGGAGATGTTATTTAGTTTTCTAACGTAATGCAAGGTGTTGTTCCAAAGCTGGGTTCATGATACTGAGAACGACTTCCAGTAGGTGGCTCAACGATTGAGTGGGACTGAAAAGATTTTGTTAAGACAGGCACGGGTGTTTCTGCTGTGTTGTTCAGTATCCAAGCAAATGCAACCAAGAGATACTGTATTTTATATGCACTATCCGGGGAAAAAAGGGAACGCTGCATCCAGAAGGGAAGGCTGAAACGAAATGAAACTTTACCCGTTGCGAGGCTATATGATGTAAAATTAGTTATAACAAAATGAATACAGATTTACAAAGAATTTGGCAGTATGAGCCCTCAAATCAGAATGACATTGCACCCTCTCTCGCCTGAATTTATGCACTGATTCCTTCGGGAAGGGTGTCTTAAAGTCGTTGTATCCTCTCCTGAGCAAAGCTGGCCCACAACTGTTAGTGTAAAATTGGGACAGATGGCCAGACGGGACAGATGGCCAACGCCTATAGTTCTTCACGATCTGCCGTACTGCGCTGGCGGTCAATTGCTGGTTAATTAGTAATGTGTGTGATTGTTGCTGCTCCGAATGTCTCTTTATTTCAACTAAAGGTAAGTAATTTCAGTGAGTTTAGTTTTCAGTATACTATGAAATTATGGAGTATGTCATAACCTTTCAATTTAAACATAACTTAGCCGCTGAGTAGCGACAGATATTTTAGTTTTAGAGTCGTTTACGTTTAACTGCATACCGGTACGTTGGTTTTGTTTGAATTTGCGTCCAACATGTTTGATGACACGCTATGGCCCTCTCTCCCTGCTGATCAGCAGAGATGGCCATACCATCATCGGCATAGATGGAAGTAAATAAACGTGTTATACACTCCTGGAAATTGAAATAAGAACACCGTGAATTCATTGTCCCAGGAAGGGGAAACTTTATTGACACATTCCTGGGGTCAGATACATCACATGATCACACTGACAGAACCACAGGCACATAGACACAGGCAACAGAGCATGCACAATGTCGGCACTAGTACAGTGTATATCCACCTTTCGCAGCAATGCAGGCTGCTATTCTCCCATGGAGACGATCGTAGAGATGCTGGATGTAGTCCTGTGGAACGGCTTGCCATGCCATTTCCACCTGGCGCCTCAGTTGGACCAGCGTTCGTGCTGGACGTGCAGACCGCGTGAGACGACGCTTCATCCAGTCCCAAACATGCTCAATGGGGGACAGATCCGGAGATCTTGCTGGCCAGGGTAGTTGACCTACACCTTCTGGAGCACGTTGGGTGGCACGGGATACATGCGGACGTGCATTGTCCTGTTGGAACAGCAAGTTCCCTTGCCGGTCTAGGAATGGTAGAACGATGGGTTCGATGACGGTTTGGATGTACCGTGCACTATTCAGTGTCCCCTCGACGATCACCAGTGGTGTACGGCCAGTGTAGGAGATCGCTCCCCACACCATGATGCCGGGTGTTGGCCCTGTGTGCCTCGGTCGTATGCAGTCCTGATTGTGGCGCTCACCTGCACGGCGCCAAACACGCATACGACCATCATTGGCACCAAGGCAGAAATGACTCTCATCGCTGAAGACGACACGTCTCCATTCGTCCCTCCATTCACGCCTGTCGCGACACCACTGGAGGCGGGCTGCACGATGTTGGGGCGTGAGCGGAAGACGGCCTAACGGTGTGCGGGACCGTAGCCCAGCTTCATGGAGACGGTTGCGAATGGTCCTCGCCGATACCCCAGGAGCAACAGTGTCCCTAATTTGCTGGGAAGTGGCGGTGCGGTCCCCTACGGCACTGCGTAGGATCCTACGGTCTTGGCGTGCATCCGAGCGTCGCTGCGGTCCGGTCCCAGGTCGACGGGCACGTGCACCTTCCGCCGACCACTGGCGACAACATCGATGTACTGTGGAGACCTCACGCCCCACGTGTTGAGCAATTCGGCGGTACGTCCACCTGGCCTCCCGCATGCCCACTATACGCCCTCGCTCAAAGTCCGTCAACTGCACATACGGTTCACGTCCACGCTGTCGCGGCATGCTACCAGTGTTAAAGACTGCGATGGAGCTCCGTATGCCACGGCAAACTGGCTGACACTGACGGCGGCGGTGCACAAATGCTGCGCAGCTAGCGCCATTCGACGGCCAACACCGCGGTTCCTGGTGTGTCCGCTGGGCCGTGCGTGTGATCATTGCTTGTACAGCCCTCTCGCAGTGTCCGGAGCAAGTATGGTGGGTCTGACACACCGGTGTCAATGTGTTCTTCTTTCCATTTCCAGGAGTGTATATCAAATTTCGATGGCATCGCTATTTCGTTTTTTACAGGTGCCAAATAACCACACTCGAAAGACCGGCTCTTCTAGGGGTTCACGGAAAGAAGAAGACCTTAAAAATGATATTACTTAAGTAAATAACAATGGTTCTTCTGTAATAAAAGCTTCCATGGAGTTCAAATTCCCAGTAAAACTCTTGAGAGAAAATTGATGACCTGCTTCCAAAATTCTAACGGGTTCTTGTTCTTGTTTGGATTCAGTTAACGAGTTATGACGTGTCCACCACATTAAAAAAAATCCATGGTCACAGTCTCTTAACGAGGTTTCCTATGCAGCTCAACCTAAAACATAAATTTTACAACGAAAAAGGAAAAACAGATTACGATTAATTACAACTGTCTTTATCTCGTCATCTAGGATAAGTGTGCGAGAATCTGAAGGCGTATCTTTGGCCAGGGCCAAGGGAATGAATCGTGGTGAAGTCAAGGAATATTTCAACTTACTTGCAACTCTAATGGAAGAAAATGGTTTGCTTAATAAACTGGGAAGTATATTTAAGAAGGATGAGACGGGCCTTCAGTTAAATAGCCGACTAGGTACTGTTCCAGCTGAAAAGGAGTCAAAAACATTTCCTGTGATTACTTCATCGGAAAAAGGAGGCAATATTACAATACTTGCATGCTGCAGTATTGAAGGATTTTTCTTGTTCCTTATGTCGCCAAAAAGGGATTTAATGGAAAAAAGGAGTGGGAGGACAACATGCCACCGGGAAGTAAAGTCGTCATCTCAAAGAAATCTGCCTACATGAAAGCTGAGATCTTTTTTGAATGGCGAAACAGATCATTTTCTCCCCTGAAAACCCCTTGGAAAAGTTATGCTGATTTTGGATGGCCATATTTCACACTCTAGCTCGGTACAGATGTTGGAGTTTGCTGAAACGAATAGTGTCATTTTAATGTGGCTCCCCAGCCACACTAACGATTGGCAGCAGCCGCTGGACCGATCTGTCTTCAGATCTTTAAAGCTTCATTTTTACAATGCCGTTTAATAATGGCAGAAGACAGGAAGAAGACTCTATAGACTTGTTGAGGAAAAGCTGAAACACCAGGGAACACTGTTTCTCGATTCAAAGCAACCCCGTTTAATCCCCATGCTGTTCCAGATAACGTTTTTACAAGCGATCCACATAGACTTGCAGAGTATGAAAACATCGAGTATCTGGCCAAACATTCTACGAAAGAATCTCATCACCCTTGCCATTTTCCCCTACTAGAGCAGATATCATCGAGTCTTCTAGCCAGAAATCCACTGAAACAGATCTGTTACCCAAGTCGCAGTCCACTACCACGAGCGTAAGTCAATTACTATCTGCAAAGTAGTTATAAAATTTTATTTTAATCAAATAGGAAACTTACAAGAACATCATTTTTCGACATAGTTTTCTTGCGATTCAACGCACTTTGTTCATCGTTGTACAATCTTCCTGGTGCCCTCATAAAAGAAGGTTCTCGGTTGAACTGCGAGCCAGGAAAGCACCTCTTCCTTCACTTCTCCATCCGATGCAAATCGACGGCCCCTTAATGCCTGTTTGAGTGGACCAAACAAGTGATAGTCAGAAGGGGCAAGATCGGAACTATATGGAGGATGATCCAGTACTTCAAATTTGAGTTTATGGAGCGTTTCAGCAGTGTGGGCAGCAGTATGCGGACGGGCATTCTCGTGCAACAACACAGCGCCTTTTGACAGCAATCCTCGGCGTTTGCTTCGAATTGAAGGCTTCAGCCTAGCAGTAAGCATCTCACTGTAACGTACACTGTTTACTGTTGTGCCCCTTTCCCCAAAATGTTCCAGCACAGGACCTCGTGCGGCCCAAAAAACCGTAAGCGCCAGTTTTCCTGTAGACGGTTGGGTCTTGAACTTTTTCTTGCACGGAAAATTTGGATGTTTACATTCCATACTCTGCCCTTTCCTCTCCGGCTCGTAATGACAGACCCATGTTTCGTCACCAGTAATGATCCTGTCTAAGAAGTTGTCCCATTCGTTACCATAGCGATCCAAATGTGTTTTGCAGATGTCCAAGTGCCTTTGTTTATGCGACTGTGTGAGTTGTTTTGGGACCCATCTTGCACAAACTTCATTTCGTAGGCAGAACCGTGACTAATTTGCAGACGATGTGACACTTCGTCAGTAGCTAATCGTCTGTCTAAGAGAATCATTTCACGTGAATGCTCAATGGTTTCTTCATTTGTGGTGGTAAACGGTCGTCCGGTTCCTTCATCGTGCGTAACGCTTGTGCGACCATTTCGGAATTTTTCAGTCCATTCGCAGACACTCCGTTGTGGCAAAACACTGTTCCCGTACTGTACCGAAATTCTTCGATGAATTTAGGCCCTTGATACGCCTTCAGACCACAAAAAAACGGATCACTGAACGCTGCTCTTCTCTGGTGCAAATACACAGCGGAGCAGCCATGATTAACAGCACGGCAGCGATAACGAAACTAACCTAGCACCTTGAAAATTGCAAAGATATAACAACAAATAACAAAGCATGCGTCATCAACGTAAAACGTCAGTACTAACAAAATAAACAAAAATATAACTAAATTGCGGATAATAATTGACTTACACTCGTAGATCCACCGACTCTACTTCGGCAGACAAATGTGGCCAAATGTCCCCAGAAAGAGAAGCAGCGTCGCCTCTACCAAGACCTTCTACGAGACTGGACGGTAGGCCTTATTGGCCTGTGATTTCAAATGAAACGAGCCAAGTCACCCCTACAAAAATTGTGAACAATACTATACCTTTGTCAGCTACACCTGAATCTCGAATAAACACATGTGCGCCTGGAAAAATTAAAATTACAAAGTTGAAGGCAAAGCAAAATACTAAAAAGGTTAACATCGAAACTTGATGTAAAAGAGGAAAAAACTAGGCCTATTGGGGAAAAAAACGAGCGAAAAAGGCTCAGGAAGGTTAAAGGTACTTCAGACAGTTCAGATTCATCAGATGCTCTTCACTGGAAGGAAAAGTCAAGTGACGAACTCCTTCAAGAGGACGAGTCCGTTGGGTGCGGGAAAGACTACTCAAAACAGTGTGTCAAGTGTAAGCGCTGGTTGAATCGTGCGTGTCATATGTTGATGTGTGCCATCGATGTGGTAATGCAATTTTAAAAAAGTAAATCTAAGCCTATAAAGTAAAAATTACTTTTCATAAATCAGACAGAATTCTAGGTTCAACTAACTGCATAACTGAGACGATTTCTCATTTTTTCTATGTATAACTAGTATCTTCTAACAAATTAATAAAAAATGTTAAAAAATTCAAGAATTTTAAAATGATTTTTATAAATGAGATTCTTTTTAAGTAATAATTTACCTAAAATGAATATCTTTATTAAAAAAAAGTTACCATCAACAGATTCAATAAAACATGTTTAAAGTGTTAAAAGTTTTTTTATAATTTTCTCTTCGAATTTAAAGCTATTTGTCCGTTGGTCACCTATGCCTTACATGTCTGGCCATCTAACCCTGATACTCGGGTATGATGGCCAAACGTTACGCGTTTTTTAAAATTTTAAGCTAGTATGAAATTTGATATATCTTATAAACGAGGTGGACTTTTGTTTTTTTATGAATTGAAGAATCATTTTACGGAAAGTTTCGGGTTTTTCGTGTGTGTTAGGTTGTGAAATGACTTTTGACAAAATCAGGGCCGTCCATCCCACATTTATCCTGTAACCGAACCTTGATATCCTGGATGCTGGACTGGGATGGAGCTGACGTCCGAGCTGTTTCCATACGTTCTATTTGGAATGCATTTGGATATCTTGCTAGCGACGAGAGTAGCTCAACATCACGCAGGCAGTGCATAGAGACACGTGCCATGTGTGGATGAGCATTGCCATGTTGAAAAACGGTACGACAATATCGTCGCATCAGAGATACGCCTGAGGACACACAGGATGTCCGTGACGTACCATTGCTCCTGCAGAGCTGCCTCAGTCATACCCGATGGCTCCGCACACGATGAAGCCAGCAGTAACAAGGTTGTGCCTCTGCACCACGTTAGTAGAACGGGGTCCCCACCGAGGTGGCCACCATAAGCGCCGACGATGGTTATCTGCAGTAGCTCAAAACCGCGCTTCATCGCTGAACACAATGCGACACCATCCAACGGCAGTCCATGCTCCCCATGTCACGACACCACTCCAAACACACCCGTTTGTGCTGCGGCTTGAACGGTAGCGGACGTATGGGTTGAAGCTGAAGACACTATTGAGGAAGAATCAACGAACAAGGAAGTGTGATACGGTAATAATAAGAAATAAAGAGATATGCTAGAAGTTCTCCGAGGCTACAGATACTGCGACAACGAATAGCTCAGTAGCAAGTTCAGTTAAAGAGGAATGGACATCTCTAAAAAGGGCAGTCACAAAACATTGAAAGAAAAACATAGGTACATGGAAGGTATCTGCGAAGAAACCATGGGTAACAGAAGAGATATTTCAGCTTAGCGACGAAAGAAAAAAAGTGTAAAAACTTTCAGAAATACTGAAATACAAGTCACTTAGTAATAAAATAAATAGGAAGTGTGGCGAAGATAGGGCGAAATGGATGCATAAAAAATTTGAAGAAATCGAAAAAGAAATGGTTGTCTGGAGGGCTGACACAGCTTCTATAAAAATCAAAAGAACCATTGGTGAAATTAAAATAAAGGTGGGAAACATAAAAAGTGCAATAGAAATTTCACTCTTAAATGCAGAATGCAGAGGAGGAAGCGGATACGTGGTAATAGTGCACTGAGGCCCTCGATGAAGTGGATGGACTTACCTGATGACGTGATAGAAGGGAAACTTTCAAAATGGTAGAGACCATTGATTAATGAACTGTGACAGGAGCCCAAACACCAGATGTAGACGTACTATAGCATGCATAACAACTCTCAAGTACTGTTAGTTATTAGCCGAAATCTGGATCTGCATTAAATAAGCAGACAACTGATTGCTGCTCTCTACCATTTTGAAAGTCATATCACAGTCGCTGGACGCATTCCACTTCCCTAATGCAAGATAATTTGAAGAAGAAGAAACAGGAGTCGAAAGGGAAGAGATAGGGGTTCCACTATTAGAATCAGACTTTAAAAGATTTTTGGAAGGTTTACGATCAAATAAGGCAGAAGGGATAAATAACATTCAATCGGAATTTCTAAAATGATTGGAGGAAGTTGCAATATTCGCTTTGGTTTGTTGAATGTATGAGACTGGCGATATACCACATCCTTCACACAATTCCGAAGATTGCAAGAGCCGACGAGTGCGAGAATTATCGCACAATCAGCTTAACAGTGCATGCATCCATGTTCCTGACAAGACCATATATACAGACGAACTGAAAAAAAAATTGAAGATATATTAAATAACGATCGATTAGGCTTTAGGAAAGTCAAAGGCACTAGAGATGCAATTCTGACGTGTGTTAATGGAAGCAAGACTGAAGAGAAATCATTTTCATAGGATTTGTCGATCTTGGAAAAGCTTTCGACAGTGTCAAATGGTGTAAGATGTTGGAAAGTCTGAGAAAAATAGGAGAAAGACGGGTAATATACAGCATGTACAAGAACCAAGAGGGAACAATAGCAACCAAGGACGAATTTACGGACTAAGAACGGTGGAAGACTGTTCAGTCTGTACATCAAATAGCAATGTCGGAAATAAAAGAAAGGTACAAGAGCGGGGGTGAAATTCAAGGTGGAAGGACATCACTAATAACATGGAATGGTCTAATGACTACCGAATATGGATTGAGAATAAATCGAAGGAAGACGAAAGTGCCGGCCGGGGTGGCCGAGCGGTTCTAGGCACTACAGTCTGGAACCACGCGACCGCTACGGTCGCAGGTTCGAATCCTGCCTCGGGCATGGATGTGTGTGATGTCCTCAGGTTAGTTAGGTTTAAGTAGTTCTAAGTTCTAGGGGACTGATGACCTTAGCAGGTAAGTCCCATAGTGCTCAGAGCCATTTGAGCCATTTGAAGACGGAAGTAATGAGAAGTAGTAGAAATGAGATCACCGAGAAACTTAACATTAGAATTGGGAACGCCGAAGTAGACGAAATTAAGTAATTCTGGTAACTAGGCAAAAAAATAAACCATGATGGTCGGAGCAAGGAGGAGTAAAAAGCAGTCTAGCACTGGCAAAAAGTGCGTTTCTGACCAAGAGAAGTTTACAAGTATCAAACACTTATGGAGCACAGCATTATACGGTAGTGAATCAATGACTGTGGTACAACCATAAAAAAGAGAATAGAAGCATTCGAGAAATGGTGCTACAGAAGGACTTTGAATATTAGGTGAACTGACAAGGAACGAGAAGTCTCCGTTGGGCCATCATGGACAGGGGACATCGGCTGGTTAAGTAATTGTCAATGTCAATTAAATTCTCCAACAGCCGTGTAACTTAAGGTGTTATTTCATTTATTTTGAAGGCCACCTGTTTTGGCATTTCACTATGCCATTTTCAGGTCCCAGGCTTCATTGGAAGACTTGATGGTTGCAATTAAGTCTTCAAATGAAATGCTAGTGCAACGATTGAATTCACGACATACGGAGCTTTATGGCTCTATACGACATCTTCTACTGTTTGGAGAGATGTATGTGTGGCCTGAAGACGGTGCAGCGAAATGCCGAAACTGGTAGCTTTCAAGACAAAATAACACCTTAAGTTACACCTCTGTTGCTGAATTTCATTGAACTTGACAGGGAATGAGTAGGTTCCAATCAGAATCTGCGAGAAAGTAACATAGGTAAAACATTGACAAAAGAAGATACAGGATGGTAGGAAGTGTGTTAAGACCTCGGGTTATAACGTCCGTGATGCTAGAAGTAGGCTTAGAGAATCAAAACTTTAGGTTGAACACAGAAGTTACAGGATGTTCGACAGTTAATTGAAAACGCAGTCTGGGATGAGGAGGTTTGACACGAGCGGAATTTATGGCGTGTCCAGTCAAAAAACTGATGACTCAATAAGAAAAACGGAAAAAAAGAAATTTTTTTTCAACATAATGCTGGTGAGAGTGAATTATTTTGTTGGTCATTAAAGACACTTTTCCTTTCACGCTGATTTCGAATGTAAAGTGGTGAAAAGTGGAAGCTTAAGTAGTATTGTGCAGCTGCCGAAGTGTACCGTCCACGTGGATGGAGGCATCAGATTAGACGCGAGGGATCATCGCCGGTTGCGGTGGCAGGATGGACTAAGCTGCCGGCCTGAGTTAGGTCGCGGCCGCTGTTGATCCTCTGGCCTGTTAACAATACGTATCCGGAAGACAAAGGCTGAGTCAGCGCAGGGTAACAGCTGCGGGCATTACTGGCAGCTATCACCGACATGGCCGGATATCGCCCATCAGTGGCGTCTGAACAGACGGCTACTGCGATTACGTCTCGAAGCTACTGGAGAACATAGTTAGAACCAGAGCGGACGAGTTAAGTAGCGCGAGTATTTCAGAACGATGCACCCGGACCAAAATAACAAAATGACTGACAGGTGAGCATTGAAAATAGTAGGGCGGGGGAGGGAAGATGTTATCAGTTCGCTGTTTTGTGCAACTGCAATATGGCTCTGGCAGAAGCAGTTGTGCAGTTTCGCACCGAGTACCTTTTGATACTCCCCGTTAACGTGCATTACTGGTTACAGATGTGGTGTCTGTTCTTTTGGACAAGTATGAAAGAACAGACATCAGACATAAACACACGTCAAAAAAGTTTTGCGTCACCCCGGTTCTCAGAACTCCTGAAGGTGGACGTTGACTCTGGATATTGTATCACAGACACAGTCCCTTTGCCTTTTCAGAGATGTCACTAAACCCGCCCAAAGATGAAAACAACCATGCATGAGCAGCGCCTATTAGACAGAGGGGGTCCGACAGCCGATCAATTCCGGTCATCCCACCAGGAAGGATGAACATGCCTCGTGTTGTCTGTAGTTCAACCATGTCTAGACGGTCAATACCGCGGTTCGATCACGTCCACATTGTTGCTTCGTGACAGGAAGGGCTCTCAACAAGGGAAGTGTGCAGGCGTCTCGGAGTGAACTAAAGCGATGTTGTTCGGACTTGGGGAAGATACAGAGAGATAGGAACTGACGATGACACGCCTCACTCAGGCCGCCCAACGGCTACTACTGTAGTGAATGACCGCTACCTACGGATTATGGCTCGGAGGAACCCTGACAGCAACGCCACCATGTTGAATAATGCTTTTCGTGCAGCCACAGGACGTCGTGTTACGACTCAAACTGTGCGCAATAGGCTGCATGATGCGCAACTTCACTCCAGACGTCAATGCCGAGGTCCAACTTTGCAACCACGACACCACGCAGCGCGGTACAGAAGGGCCCAACAACATGCCGAATGGACGGCTCAGGGTTGGCATCACGTTCTCTTCACTGATGAGTGTCGCATATGCCTTCAACCAGACAATCGTCGAAGATGTCTTTGCAGGCAACTCAGTCAGGCTGAACACCTTAGACACAATGTCCAGCGAGTGCAGCAAGGTGGGGATTCCCTGCTGTTTTGGGATGGCATCATGTGGGGCCGACGTACGCCGCTGGTGGTTAGGGAAGGCGCCGTAATGGCTGTACGATACGTGAATGCTACCCTACGACCGATAGTGCAACCATATCGGCAGCATATTGGCGAGGCATTCGTCTTCATGGACGACAATTCACGCCCCCGTCTTTTGATCCTTCAGGATAACGACATCGCTCGACTAGAGTGGCCAGCATGTTCTCCAGACATGAACCCTATCGAACACGCCTGGGATAGATTGAAAAGGGCTGTTTATGGAGGAAGTGACCCACCACGCACTCTGAGGGATCTACTCCGAATCGCCGTTGAGGAGTGGGACAATCTGGAACAACAGTGCCTTGATGAACTTGTGGATAGTATGCCACGACGAATACAGGCATCCATCAATGCAAGAGGACGTGCTACTGGGTATTACAGGTACCGGTGTGTACAGCAATCTGGACCACCACCTTTGAAGGTCTCGCTGTATGGTGGTACAACATGCAATGTGTGGCTTTCATGAGCAATAAAAAGGGTGGAAATGACGCTTATGTTGATCTCTATTCCAATTTTCTGTACAGGTTCCGGAACTCTCGGAACCGAGGTGATGCAAAACTTTTTTTTGAGGTGTGTAGTTAAGACGATAACGGCCAACGATCCCTTCAGTGTAGATGCACACCAAGCTAGAACTCTTAGGGAATTGGCCAGATGCCGCGAGTATGAGGCTAATGAACAGGGGCACTAAATCAGTAGTGTGTGGCATAAGTTAAGAATTTGTATCTGATGGGAGGCGTGATAGGGTAGCCGGGCGATTTTGGGGCCATTGTGTGCCGATGGCATAGTGGTCAGCGCAGCTGCCTTGTAAGCAAGAGACCTGGGTTTGATACCAGGTCTAGCCCGCATCTCGTGGTCGTGCGGTAGCGTTCTCGCTTCCCACGCCCGGGTTCCCGGGTTCGATTCCCGGCGGGGTCAGGGATTTTCTCTGCCTCGTGATGGCTGGGTGTTTTGTGCTGTCCTTAGGTTAGTTAGGTTTAAGTAGTTCTAAGTTCTAGGGGACTTATGACCACAGCAGTTGAGTCCCATAGTGCTCAGAGCCATTTGAACCATTGATACCAGGTCCAGCATAAATTTTCAACTTTCCCCATTGATACAGATCAGTGCCAACTGACACCTACTGTCTTCAATTCCTCTGTGTCCTGGAGCATTACCGAATCGCTTTGCGGCATCGTAAAATAATAGTTTCTAACAAGGGAAACCCCACTCCACATCCCCTCAGATTTAGTGGTAAAATGACCTAATGGACAGCCCGTCAAAAACTGAACATATGCATGGAAACAAGAAGAAGGTGTACTGAACTGTGAAAGAAGAAGCGGAATAGAAACAGTGAAAGCTCCAAGCTCAGCATATGCAACGCCGAATACAGTGCAAGAAGCGCAATGTGGTAGATGTGTGAGCATGATGTTGATATCCGTGTTCAAATCTCCTTCGTGCCATTTTTTTTTTTTTTTCATACAACTGTGAATTTTCCCTCTGGACATTGATGCCAGTTCTCTGTCTATAGTCTCGGCAACGGTCATACTACACACTGATTATACGAGTAAGCTGTAGCTGATGAGAAGTTGGAGGGTACTACACTCGCCACACTCCACATCATGAAGGAACAGAGAAGCCGAGTTGATAACTGCTGTTCAGTGAAGACTGTTCTGCACCAGGCTTACTCACAGTGCCCATCCAAGTGTCCATTCCAGATGTTCACATGTCGTGGAGGGTTAGCGCCCCTTATCGGTGTATAGTAGATACGAGATTGTTGTGATGATATAACAGACAGTTAAAAAGAAATGTATGATTTATACATGATGGAGCTGCACTATCAATTCTAAAGTATTTTTCTGCTGTCTGCGGTCAGTCCCAAGAATGTATAGGCAAGAGAGAAATGATCATAGGCTAAGGCTACAGGCTAAGTAAACAGACAAATGTATAGCAGTGATGTTTGACAGTAGAAATTACCCACCATGCTGCTGTAATTCCAGGAACAGGACATAGTCTCTTCCACACACGTCATCTGCAAAACAAATTTATACAAAGGGATTGCAGTACCTCACAAACATCTTCCCCTAACTTAGAATTACTGTAGTTATGAAACTGAAGACTCTATGTCTTAGATGCAGCAGAGGAATGGAGTACATTGCATAAATCTTAGTTCATCTAGAGGATGGTGCCGAAATACACTTTCCATTGATGGTAATGTTTCATCAAACAAGTGTTGGAAGTCCTTTGCTGACTAGTACAGAGAGGTTTGCTATTAACGATCCCAGGTAGATAGCACACTAAGTCACACAGAAGGTGCAATTGTATACACAAGTCGAACACTGGTTCCACCACTCAGTTGTTACACTCCAAGAGAACAATGGAAAAAGAAAATATCTCCATCTCTCTAGAATGCATCATCAGTCTACCATTAAATAATACCTCTTTACAGACCCATCTCAACTGATCACTCCATCCACTTTCTATTATCCTTTAACGTTGATGCAAGTCAGTTGCGATGTAGATGGTTCTCTTTTCCAGGAAAGCGTCAAAGACAGCGGCCAACTTGACATATCACTACTATCTCGATAGACATTCAGTAGAATGTTGTTAAAAATCCTTACAAGAACTGTTCTGTAAGGTATTTGTTAGCTGACACCACATGGTTGTGATTGGTGGAGAGTACATAAAATCACTTTGTAAATATTGTTTGTTAGGGCTTAAAACAGCTAAACAGCCCTGCACAGGGTCAAACAGGCAATCAACTCTGTAGCTGTATATTTTAGTGCCCCATCTGGTAATACAATGCTCTTTAGCTAATGAGACTTTATAAAAACTGATAAGGTGGTTGCCGATAATTTTGGGGTGATACTTGGGCATGTGATCTGACATATATAAAATTATTACTCTACATTTGGTGGTCATTCGCATTAAACATTCTGTTCCAACAGACTTATCGCTATCGACGAAAAACGGCTGTTTCCCTGGTTCCCAGTGCTTCCACATCAACCTTTTTTGATATTCTTCTTGCTGCCACTTAATCATTCCCATATACAAGAGTTTCCCTGCACCAAGCAGAAGACATGCAAGTACTCCCTCAATTTCCCCACATTTCGGCGTATTTTGCCTCAATTTACTCGTTTACATATTGTCCATCACTGTTGGTAATTTTTTCGATTTTATGTCACTTCTGCCCATGTGATCATGACCTTAGTTCTCGCCGGTATTCTAAAATTGCTTGTAAACGTAGTACAGTTGTCAACACCTAGCGCAAATGCACTATTTTTCTGGTCGGGCAGTATAGCGTAGCACTGTACTCGAATGCATCCAGTCACTTCCAACAACATATCCTACAGTTACAGTGCATTATCTGTGTTTTCTGTATATCTGTGTATCTGATTGCGATAGCTCAGAGAGGAACAAAGTGTGGTTTCAGGTCTGCAACCAGCTCCACATGGCATGATCGGTATACCACAAAGAAAGAAAGTGCACTAGGGAGCAGGAAGGCTGAAGCATTTCCCATGTGACAGGAAGTGTGCTTTCTTTTGGGGGGGGGGGGGGGGGAGGATTAGTGCAGGTACGAGTGTGCCACATCTTGTGGCTTCTCAGGCACCGGCCGGTATGGTGCAGCCTCAGCAACTGATGCATAGTGCATTCCTGTGGACAGCACGAAGCCATGTATCCTTAGTTAAAAAGCGTTGTATTACCAGCTGAAGGACTGCAATATACAACTGCAGAATAGATCGCGTGTCTGACAATGTGCAGATCTGTTTAGGTGTTTCCAACCCTAACAAACAGTGTTTACAATGTGCTTCTCTGTACTCTCCAATTACGACCATGCAGTGTCAACTAAGAAATACCTTACATAACAGTTGTATGGTTTTTTAACAACATTCAGCTGTATGTTTATTGAGGCAATAGTGATACAAGCAAGTTGACTGTTGTCTTTGATGATTTCCTGGAAAAGAGAACCATCTGTCGCTAAGTGACTTGCATCTACATCAAAGAATGATAGAAAGTGGGCGATCGACTGAGATGGGATTTTAAAGAAGTATGATTTAATGGTAGACTGATGATGCATTCTAGAAAGATGGAGATGTTGCTGCAGGTCATTTATCACGTATTTAACCATTTTATTTCCCATTTTCTCTCGGGTGTATCAGTTGTGTGGTATAACCTGTGTATGACTTGTACACAATTACAAGTTCTGTGAGGCCTGTCTACCTGCAATTTTTAATGGCAAACCACCCCATACTACAGTCAGCAGAGGACTTCCAACACACATGTATGGAACATGTCCATCAATGGAAAGCTTCCTCTAGATGAACTAAGGTTTATGTGATGTACTCCATTCCCTTGCTGCACCTTGGATATATAGTATTCAGTTTCATAACTATGGTGATTGTAAGTTAGTGGCAGGTGTCTGCAAGGTACTGCACTCCCTGTGTATATATTTACTTGAAAGATGTTCTGTGTGTAAGAGACTGTGTTCTATTCATGGAGTTAGAGCTGCATGGCAGATAATTTCAGATGCATTTGTCTGTTTCCTTGTAAGAGACGTTCCCCGTTTCTGACAGTAGTTTTATAGGACTACTGTGAGCTTAGCATAATTTCTGAACTGTGATCAAACGTGAACAGAGGGCGCTATATCCCTCCAAAAAGCTATATTGTGCGTGTAGCACAAAGAATTTGTGTCTTATTCTCTGGTGTAGACGGCAGTAATTTCATCTCCTTAAAGTTTGTCACTGTAATCTGTGGGATAGGAAACAAGGAGGGTGGATGTATGTCAGATATTGGACATCTATGTCCTGTATTAGAGTATTAAGAGCATTGTACTCCACATGACTTATATTTCAGAAACTGTCTGGCTTTAATACAATCCATAACCACGTACTCTTACGACTGCTTATGTTTGTGTTCTACAGTCATTTATATCTAGCCTATACCTTCTTGGTAGTGACCCCACATAGTAGAAGAATAATTTATCATTGATAGTGCAGTTGATTTATGTAAAAATGCTCCAAATTCCGTCTGTCTGGCGCTCCATCTTGCACAAACCTCACATTTATTCTTAACTGTCTGTTACATCATCACTACAAAATCATATCTACCATACGCTGATAAGGGGCACTAACCCTCCACGACATGTGAACATCTGGAAGGGACACTTGGATGGGCACTGTGAGTAAGCCTGGTGCAGAACAGTCTTCACTGAACAGCAGTTATCAACTCGGCTTGCTCTGTTCCTTCATGACGTGGAGTGTGGCGAGTATAGTACCCTCCTACTTCTCATCAGCTACAGCTTGCGTTGAGGCCAGTGTTGTAGGGAGGGTTGGTCAAAGACAATGGGGGGAGAGCTTTCAATCTCCAACTTCATCCTAAAAATGTGAGAATGCTCTGTGACTCACATCCACATAGGAATAGATGGGAAATCGTAATCATAAATTATGCCCTATGATTGAAGTACTATAAATATGTATTTAACCTAACTGCATCGCTATTCGTCGCTGTCTGGTAGACATTGGTGTATATGTCTAAGAACTGATGATGAGTGGACATACTTCACAGTCATCTATCTACTTCACTATTTAGTATATGGTACATGCAAATAGTGGAGGGGTGGTTTAGCGATGATACAGAAACAGGGAAGCATGTTGCCACATCATCAGTCAGCACTGAAATTAGAAACTGGAAAATTGCTAAATTTGATCGCACTATTAACTGTGGTGCTTACTACAGTACATTGTCCCATATTGACGGTGTCTTTTTTATCCCATCTGTCCACTGTTACGCTGTTAATTACCACATAATAATTGAGTGACATCAATTGAGATGGTGGGAGTCTGGGGGCAACACCTTCAGGGGTGGCCAGCACAGAAACAGAGATCACGTATATGACTCCAATATGAGTAATCTATAGAAATGGAACGCTGAGATACCTGCTAACCCATCACTCTGGAAGATGAGATTAAATGTAGAGTGATCACCTTCAGACAGCTGTTTCTAAACGCTCCACAATGCCACAAACACTCCCAGTTTCCATATGCTGTGATGTCTTCCACATTTTTGTCAATAACAAATGCCACCTCTGTCTTGTATTTCAACCATCCTGTGAGTTGTGAGAGCAGCAGAAGCATAATTTGAACCCTGCGATGTCTGGCTTTCAGTCAGGACCAATGGATCGAAACGTGTTAGTGTCAGTTTAGCACCTGACCAGACCACCTGGCTCAGACCACCTGACCCTGACCTCGAAGTCATATTAGAAAAAAATAAGATGTATGGCTCTGTACACAGCTGTAGTCATACACTTCTTGAATGTCCTACAGTAGAGAAACTATGTATCAACAGCAACTGTGTACACAGGCACTAACAGTCTGTAGGATATGGTCCTCCTACAGTACAGACAATGATACTGATCTATGGAAGCCACCTGCTCCAGTGGACCAATAGATGTATTTTTAATGGGTTCAACACATATGGTCAGTATCAACAAACAAACTATTTTTGTTTCCTGATATATCGGAAGAGAATATCTATCAAGATCTCCACCCGGTGAAGTTTGTGGAGCTTTTAACGTTTGTAGAATTTTTCTGTTGGATGGTACAAAATAATCTAGGATAGAGAGAATGTTGAGTGACAGACATGAATGAACCACGAGAGAAACAAATCTTCTTCCGACTGCAGTACCTGTATGTAGTATGGAAACACACCAGCTACAACGCAGTAGTTAAGTCCTCGTCCTTCTACCAGTTCCCGTATGATGTAGATTCCTCGTAATTTTCTCAATAGGAAACACAACCTTAACTGCTTGTATTGTCTTTTTTTTCTATTACGTCATGTTGCAGGAGAAAGCTTCATTTGGCGCTCGCCTTACACATTGTACCCAGTTGGTGGAGATACATGTTCCCATTTCCACTGAGTGGTCGGAACACGGTCCTGTGGCGTCAACTCAGCTGACTCTATTTCTCCATCGGTTGCATAAGGTGGTAGACTTCTGCTCAGTTCTAAAGTAAACTGGAATGATCACATGGACTAAGCTGCAGGGAGGGCAGAGCAGAGGCGAGCAGTCACAAGGGGCAGAGGGACTGCCTGAAACCACGTTGGAGTTTTTCAGTATGAGTTCCTTAGCAGATAGGTTCGAAAAAGGTGACTCGTTTCGATATATGAGAGTGCCACGAGTGTGAATCACTAGTGGCTGTAATCACTAAAAGACATCTACATAGGATTCAACGTAAGTGTGAGGTTGAACGGAGAGACTTGACTTCAAATCGCAGATAGTATATCTACCAGAAAGCACAACAGTATAGATCCGGAAAGCCAATGTGTAGGTTATAAAAGTCTGTACATTTCTTATGATTTCAAGCTAGCGTTTCATTTTTAAGTGATTCGTCACGTAGCACACCATGTACTTTACGTGCTCATTATCAATGAAGCATCATCCACACTCGCCTACAACCGAGTGGATGTATCGCAGAACATCTGTTATACTGCCTTCATGGCATCGAGATAGAACGTTCCTTAGCCGATTCACTTTCCCAATTCGGCGAGAATGCTAATTTTATTACGAGCTTACACAGCAGGCGACGTGCACTCGCGCTCTCGGTCTATTAATACACACGACAGCGACCACCATGTATATTCAATGTCGCGGTATTTATCCTCAGAAAGTGTAGGGGGTCCCTTAAAGAACATAGTTTTTAAAATGAATACCTGAAATTTAAAGAGTCTGTCATCTGTTGATATTGCGATTACCGATTGTCACTGTCAGCTGACATTTGTGCGTATTGCCATCAGCTAAAATGGAGCGATACACGATAGATCAAGGCATCCAGATTTTGAAAATGAATCTGAAGTACGGTGAACGCTATGCAGAGACCATTTGAAGACTTTGTGTATTTTTTGGTAGGCGAAATGTTTCTAATGTGCCAAAAGTACAGAAGCTGGTCAGGAAATTTGAAGATACTGTACATGACGGACAGTGAACGTCAAATCACCTCGACGTCCTCGTTCTCGTCGATCGTTAGGGAATATCGCTCTCGTCAGTGAGAGCGTCGTTACGTGTCCAGTGAAGTCGCTTCGCCGCCGTTCTCAACAGTCAGCCTTTCCGAGAAGCAGTTTGCATCGAGTTTTAAGAAACGATCTGCATTTGAGTCTTTTTTCGATTCAACTAACACAAGAACTGAAGCCGGTGGGCCATTTGAAGCGCCGAACATTTGCCGATTGAAATGATACTTTATGTTTGACCTCTGCTTAAGACAGTATTACTACTCAGAGTACATATTGGTTAAAAGCACCGATGATGGCTGTTAATCAGTTGAAACTGATTTGCAAAAGTGAATAAATGAAACATGATTTTGCGACTGGTTGCTGCATATTTGGTAATTTGCCGATTGGGTATTCAAGGAACAAGAATTGGATAGTGATTTTCATAAGAAAATAATCTTCAGTGTCGAGGCACACTTCCAGCTAGGTGGTTATGTGAATGAACAACATTGCCGAATTTGGGGCACAATGAATCCTTACTTGGTCCGTGAGAAGAAACTACACTCCTGGACATGGAAAAAAGAACACATTGACACCGGTGTGTCAGACCCACCATACTTGCTCCGGACACTGCGAGAGGGCTGTACAAGCAATGATCACACGCACGGCACAGCGGACACACCAGGAACCGCGGTGTTGGCCGTCGAATGGCGCTAGCTGCGCAGCATTTGTGCACCGCCGCCGTCAGTGTCCGCCAGTTTGCCGTGGCATACGGAGCTCCATCGCAGTCTTTAACACTGGTAGCATGCCGCGACAGCGTGGACGTGAACCGTATGTGCAGTTGACGGACTTTGAGCGAGGGCGTATAGTGGGCATGCGGGAGGCCGGGTGGACGTACCGCCGAATTGCTCAACACGTGGGGCGTGAGGTCTCCACAGTACATCGATGTTGTCGCCAGTGGTCGGCGGAAGGTGCACGTGCCCGTCGACCTGGGACCGGACCGCAGCGACGCACGGATGCACGCCAAGACCGTAGGATCCTACGCAGTGCCGTAGGGGACCGCACCGCCACTTCCCAGCAAATTAGGGACACTGTTGCTCCTGGGGTATCGGCGAGGACCATTCGCAACCGTCTCCATGAAGCTGGGCTACGGTCCCGCACACCGTTAGGCCGTCTTCCGCTCACGCCCCAACATCGTGCAGCCCGCCTCCAGTGGTGTCGCGACAGGCGTGAATGGAGGGACGAATGGAGACGTGTCGTCTTCAGCGATGAGAGTCGCTTCTGCCTTGGTGCCAATGACGGTCGTATGCGTGTTTGGCGCCGTGCAGGTGAGCGCCACAATCAGGACTGCATACGACCGAGGCACACAGGGCCAACACCCGGCATCATGGTGTGGGGAGCGATCTCCTACACTGGCCGTACACCACTGGTGATCGTCGAGGGGACACTGAATAGTGCACGGTACATCCAAACCGTCATCGAACCCATCGTTCTACCATTCCTAGACCGGCAAGGGAACTTGCTGTTCCAACAGGACAATGCACGTCCGCATGTATCCCGTGCCACCCAACGTGCTCTAGAAGGTGTAAGTCAACTACCCTGGCCAGCAAGATCTCCGGATCTGTCCCCCATTGAGCATGTTTGGGACTGGATGAAGCGTCGTCTCACGCGGTCTGCACGTCCAGCACGAACGCTGGTCCAACTGAGGCGCCAGGTGGAAATGGCATGGCAAGCCGTTCCACAGGACTACATCCAGCATCTCTACGATCGTCTCCATGGGAGAATAGCAGCCTGCATTGCTGCGAAAGGTGGATATACAGTGTACTAGTGCCGACATTGTGCATGCTCTGTTGCCTGTGTCTATGTGCCTGTGGTTCTGTCAGTGTGATCATGTGATGTATCTGACCCCAGGAATGTGTCAATAAAGTTTCCCCTTCCTGGGACAATGAATTCACGGTGTTCTTATTTCAATTTCCAGGAGTGTATATGTAGAACGAGTGACTGCTTGGTGCGGATTGTGGGCTGGCGCATTAATTAAGCCATACGTTTTTGAAGATTAGACTAGAAAAGCAGTGACAGTGACTGATGATTGTTATCGCCACGTGATAAGACAGTTTTATGGTCGCAATTGCAAGAATTGAATGTGGAACACATATGGTTCCAACAAGCTGCTGCAGTCTGCCACACTGCCATTGAAACAACAAGGTTCCAAACACACTTTACTCGTCTCATCTCTCGCATAGGCAATGAGAACTGACCACCGAGATCATGTGATGTGACACCTCGTGATTTTTTTGTGGGGGCATGTGAAATCTTGTATTTTTGTGAACAGTCCACGAACCATCCCTCAAGTCAAGGCAGAAAATAGTGGCATGGGTCAAATTCAAGAGGGACTTGTTCTAGAGTCGTCGAAAATTTTGTTCATAGAATGTATGTGAAGCTATGGAGGATATTCTAAGTTTTGCTCCATATTTAATGTAGGTCTGTGTGTTTCATATTGACATAACAATAATAGCAACTTTCAAATAAACTATGCTTTATTATTAAATTTAAAAAATTGCGTTCGTAATGGGGCACTCTAGAGCTCCGCCAGTGGCTCACGCCTCAGACAGCGCATTAGCCTCATCCAAATCGGCGCAGATACAGGTAGCTACAAATAGCCTCGCGTGCTTATGTCGACGTAATCACTTCATCGGGCCCTGCAATCCTCGTCGCCTCAACAAGCGAACACGCGACGGGCCCCTGTACCAGAGGCAGCTCACTCCTCCCCCTTCCCCTCTATACTTTGCTACGTCTTCTTCCCCCCCCCCCCTCTTCGCGGTCGAAAACTGCAATCTGCCGACGGACCTCACACGTGCTCTCGTTTACGTCGTTGGGTGCTAACTACGAGGTGCTGTCGACACGTCGAAGGAGGCAGCGGAGCCGAGGGAAAAAAGTCACGGCCGCTGGGTGTTTGCGGAGCAGCGCGCGGCGCGCAGGTCGCTAAAGGCCGGTTCCCACTAGGGCTGCCGCGCGTCAAAACGGCGCGTCAGCGGCGTGGTTGCCATGGAAATGGCGTCAGCGGCAAGGCGCGGCGGGCTCTGCGTCGCGGTTTGACCATGTCGAACCGCTTCCGCTGCCGCGTGCCGCGCTCCAGGTGCGCGCCGCCAATCACAGAACGCGCTGAGCGTGACGTCAGGTACGGACTCTCGGGCCACACGAACTTTCGCCGAACCGCTGGCGCGGACGCGGCGGCAGCTATGAAATACTTATCATCCGATTCCAAGGAAACTATTCGGTAGAAAAATTTGATTCTTGGGCATGTTACAGCCTGATATCTTCTCTCGATAAAGGACCGAATTTCTTTTCGTTATTCGTCGTGGTTACTTGCTGTATCGCATTTACGTAAACCTTTACACGAAATTTTAATGAGTGTGCAGAGGTAAAAACGCATTGCGTGGACTTTGCGTACAGTTCATTTTAGGTAATACATTATTGCGTATGAAATTTAGTCAACATATCGAAATTGTTTTTAAAGCTGAGAGCAGATCGATAGCTATCACCGTTCTCGAGATATTGTCTGATATGTCGGCGGACGGGCTACGCCGTGACCGCGCGCGGGTTGCTCGGCGACGCGACCGGTACTTCGTCCTGCTCGTCGTAAACCATGAGGTTGTATCAACCGCAAATTTCGTAAACGGTTCAAGAAATCGAAATGTTTTTTTTTTTTTTTTGCAAACGATAACTTGTGAAAAGTCATGTATTTCGTCGCATGATAAATATCCTAAATCTGTTTATCTACCAAGATATGAAAGTAACTACAGTTTTTCAGAAGGGATAGATGAATTTTTTTTAATGGCATTAATAGCATGTCGAATGAGAAGTTAAACCGAAACTAATTTGCTGGTATGTCATAAGATGTAATTTACTAAATATGTAGAGCTATTGATTATTTCCTTTCTCTTTTCTTTATCCAGTGTACTTTACTGATTCAAGATGCGTTTCGCCTTTTACTTTAAGGCATCTTCGGTGGAATCTAGAATGACTCAGTTTTGTTTTGATCTGTGATACTTGGAGATTATAAAACAGTTCACATCTTTGTTTACGTGAATGACTGATTACTTACAGTGAATTGAGTTTTTGGCAGACATATACGTTTCCCCTCACCTGCTCACATGCTGGAGGTTGAACTAAAACTTAGATTATGGAACATAAGCACATTTTCATGTTCGCTCTTTTTTCTTCTGTCACTAGCAGTAGACGTTTTACCGAAAACTCTGATTTAAAGTCGTAACTACAGTGTGTTCACCTCATGTCCCTTCCTGTCTGGTTTGTTTATGTACATGTTGCCAACCTGCAGAATTATATGCTGAAAACTAATGTTTGTTTATTTTTGTTCTCCTTATATCTGTATGTGTGTGTGGCTAGCCAGTGATAGTTATAGAAAGTTGAAAGTGAATCCAGTAGTTGTCAGACAGTGGTTGAAAGATTTGGTGTTCAGCTGATTTCAGTTTTGGTTTAAATGTTTTAAGGAGTGCATGGAAGAGTAAATTCACTGCTTACATTGGCTGGCTCTGAGCACTATGGGACTCAACTGCTGAGGTCATTAGTCCCCTAGAACTTAGAACTAGTTAAACCGAACTAACCTAAGGACATCACAAACATCCATGCCCGAGGCAGGATTCGAACCTGCGACCGGAGCGGTCTTGCGGTTCCTGACTGCAGCGCCTTTAACCGCACGGCCACTTCGGCCGGCCACTGCTTACATTAATAGATAAAATAGTAGAATAGTATTTCAACAGATGATTATTATCAGAATACTATCACCCAACCCCTTTGTCCTCACTCTTTGACGCCCCACAATACGCCCTGTCAACTAACCCCTATTGTCGTCAAAGTTGTACCGTAATTTCCTCTTCCTCCTCTATTTAATTCCGTACCTCTTCTTTAGTCACACGATCCTCGTATCTAAAGTTCAGAATTCTTATGAATCACCACGTTTTGAAAGCGTCCATTGTCTTCTTGACAGAAGTGTTCATCGTCCACGTTTCACTTACATACGAGGCTGCACTCCACACAAATACCTTTGTAAAATAGTATGCAACCATTAGCATTTATATTCGGTGTGAACAAATTTTCTTTTTCAGAACGCTTTTCTTGCTATTGACAGTCTTCAGTCAGGTTTGCGTCTGCACCAGGAAATGCCTTACAATTTAAAATCTGGTTTCGAAAACTGTTCCAAATATATATTATTCTTTCGTGATTCTTAAGCAAGGTGCTGGCGATGATTACATTATGCTCTGTGGGAAATTCTATCAGGTGGCTTCCACTTTCATCCCTTCCACCTAGCCTTTGTGTTCTTACTGTTTTCGTGTACCTGCTACCGTATCACATTTTAAATTTTTGTCTCGCTTAACTATCTGAATAATCTCTTTTGTCGTACATTGTTTCAATGTGTTAGGAGATAGTGAACAATCGTGAACGGTAGTCATGAAATCTGTTTATGGTGAAATGAGAAAACATGAATAATGAAATATGTGAAAGAGTACATTGTACAGAAAATGAAAAATTGGTATGTCTTCACCCAACTTCGTCTTTCCTTCATGTAGGTGTAAGATATAGCTAATCAAACGCACCGCGCGTTTCAGTGGGTCCTGCCCCGTACCTCAGTGGCTGTCCGTCATTGGCTACCGCTAGCATCTGCCGCTTCCAGATGGGAACGCCAATTCCGCGAGCCGCCGCGTCAAAGCGGAAAACGCTTGCCGCTGCCGCTGCCGCACGACGCGCTGCCGCGCTCTAGTGGGAACCGGCCTTAACTGGCAGGTGGCGAGCGTTCCCGGGAAGGTGCCCCGCGGCCGCCGCGCCGGCCCGTAATTGCGGAGCGCGGACCACCGCGGCGCGGTCGTGGTCTGGCCGTGGTCGTGGTCGTGCCCCACCGCGCGCCTACCTGCGAGCTGCGCCCGGCGCGTGAGTCTGCGTGTGGCCGGCCCAGCCGAGGCGAGGCGCCTGCTACCGCGCCTCGGGTGGCGGCCGTGCTGGGAACTACGCGGCCGCGTCCCGCCTCTCCCGGACTCGTTTCTGCCCCAGCTGTGTCTCATCTGCCTCCCACACACTTGTTACACCTGTCACTTACCGCACCGTTCAGGAGCAGAGATTGTAGTCGATCAAATGTCAATTCACACTGAACACCAGCTGGTCGAAAGGTAACGTCATTGATGTTCGACGTTGACAAGTCATCGGATCTGATTTCGATTTCATCAGCGATAGGTAATGGTAACAGATTCCAATTTACCGATGTTAAACGATGAATTTATTCACTGAAGAGCCAAAGAAACTCGTACGCATGTGTAATATCGTGTAGGGCCCCCGCGAGCACGACGTGGCATGGACTCTACTAATATCTGAAGTAATGCTCGAGGGGACGGACACCATGAATAGCACCGGGGGGAGGGGGGGGGCTGAAGATCTCTTCTGAACAGCACGTTGCTAGGCATTTCTGATATGCTCAATAATTTTCATGTCTGGGGAGTTTGATGGCCAACGGAAGTCTTACAACTCGGAAGAGTGTTCCCTGAACCACTCTGAAGCAATTCTGGACGTATGGGGCATCGCACTACCATCCTGGAATTGAGCAAGTCCGTCGGAACACACAATGGACATTAATGGACGCAGGTGATCAGACAGGATGCTTACGTACGTGTCACCTGCCAGAGTCGTATCTAGACGTATCAGGGCTCCCATATCGCTCCAACTACTCACGCTCCCAACCATTACAGATCCTCCACCAGCTTGAAAATGTAGTCCATCAACGAAGGAGGTGGCTTACAAAACACTCATTCGACCTATTCTTGAGTATTGCTCAGGTCGGGTTGACAGAGGAGTTAGAGAAGAGCCAAAGAATAGCGGCGCGTTTCGCCACAGGGTTATTTGGTAAGCGTGATAGCGTTACGGAGATGTTTAGCAAACTCAAGTGGCAGACTCTGCAAGAGAGGCGCTCTGCATCGCGGTGTAGGTTGCTGTCCAGGTTTCGAGAGGGTGCGTTTCTGGATGAGGTATCGAATATATTGCTTCCCCCTACTTATACCTCCCGAGGAGACCACGAATGTAAAATTAGAGAGATTCGAGCGCGCAGGGAGGCTTTCCGGCAGTCGTTCTTCCCGCGAACCATACGCGACTGGAACGGGAAAGGGAGGTAAATGGAAATGTCGTGTGGCTAGGGCCTCCCGTCGGGTAGACCGTTC
The DNA here is from genome assembly GCF_023864345.2 of Schistocerca serialis cubense. Taxonomy (NCBI): domain Eukaryota; kingdom Metazoa; phylum Arthropoda; class Insecta; order Orthoptera; family Acrididae; genus Schistocerca; species Schistocerca serialis. The sequence goes on along the minus strand of NC_064646.1, from coordinate 183,367,528 downwards.
GCCTGGTGCAGGTCTTTCGATTTGACGCCACTTCGGCGACCTGCGTGTCGATGGGGATGAAATGATGATTAGGACAACACAACACCCAGTCCCTGAGCGGAGAAAATTTCCGACCCAGCCGGGAATCGAACCCGGGCCCTTAGGATTGACAGTCTGTCACGCTGACCACTCAGCTACCGGGGCGGACAAAGGGAGGTAATGACAGTGGCACGTAAAGTGCCCTCCGCCACACACCGTTGGGTGACTTGCGAAGTATAAATGTATATGTTGATGTAGATGTAAATGAACAGTCCGCTGCTGACACACAGGTTTTACGGATTCATGAGTACATGTCCATATGCTCGATACAATTTGAAACGAAACTCGTGCGACCAGGCAACATGTTTCCAGCCATCAACAGTCCAATGTCGGTGTTGACGGAGGAGAGGTGTAAAGCTTTGTGTTGTGCAGTTATCAAGGGTATACAAATGGGCCTTGGCTCAGAAGCCCACATCGATGAATGGTTCGCACGCTGACACTTGTTGATGACCCATCATTGAAATTTACGGAAGGGGTGCACTTGTGTCACGCTCAACGATTCTCTTCAGTCGTCGTTGGTCCCGTGCGTGCAGGATCTTTTTTCCGGCCGCAGCGATATTGGAGATTTGATGTTTTACAGGATTCCCGATATTCACGGTACACTCGTGACATGGTCATACGGGAAAATCCCCATTTCATCGCTGCCTCCGAGATACTGTCTCCGATCGATCGCGCCGACTATAACTCTTAAATCTTGATAACCTGCCTTTGTAGCAATAGTAACCGATCTAACAACTGCGCCAGACACGTGTTGTCTTATTAGGCGTTGCCGACTGCAGCGCCGTATTCTGGCTGTTCACATATCTCTGTAAATGAATACGCATGCCTATACCAGCTTCTTTAGCGCTTCAGTGTAGAATGACGTAAAAAGCAACAAGTAAATGTATCTGATCAAAGGCATCCCGACACCTATTAGTGGACATTAATATGAGATCTGTCCATCCTGTACCTCTGCGGTGGCTTAAACTCTGCTGGCAACAATTTCAACGAGGTGTCTGAAAGCAGTGATGTATTGATGTTGGAAGTTGAAGTATGGGGCGATGTCTAGGTTCTAACTCATCCCAAAGGCGTTCCATTGGGTTCAGGCCTCACAGGTGCGTATTTATGACAGGACGCGTTGTCATGCTGATACAAGCAGTCACTGTCTTCGAACTGTTCCTCTACTGTACTCAGTACACAATACTATAAGTGTTGTCCAGATCCTTTTGCATTTAGCGTTTGCAAGCCGTCGACCGAGCTAGGTGGCGCAGCGGTTAGCACACTGGACTCGCATTCGAGAGGAAGATGGTTCAAACCCGCGTCCAGGGATGTTGATTTAGGCTTTCCGTGATTTCCCTATATCGCTTCAGATAAATGCTGGGATGGTTCCTTTTAAACAGCACCGCCGACTTCCTTCCCGATCCATCCCAAGTTCGATGGAACCGATGACCTCGCTGGTTGGTGCCCTACACCAAATCATCCATCCATCCACTCTTTACACCGCAAGCGTCGCATAGCACTGACTGCAGATATGCGTGTGCTGCTCCACCATAGCACTCCCCTCTTTTTAACTCCATACGCACAGCCATTGTGCTAGCTAGACTGCTGGCAGAAGTTTGGAGCTCACTAGTGATTCCTTCCGCTGACAGCCAACGTCCGCAATGCTCGATGTTCCCTGTCTACCAGTAGGTGAAATCTGCCTGATCTTGGTTTATCTGTTGTTCCTTCGCGTCTCAGTTGTCACATCACCAGCAGACGACTTGGGGTGCTTTGGAAGGGTTGAAAAGTCTTTGATGGGTCTGTTACTCGGGTGCTATCCAATGACTATTTCACTTTCTAAGTCACCGAGTTCTGCTTACTGAACCACTCTGCTGTCATTGCTTCTCTACTGACAACACAATACTCCCCGTGTACCTTTATAATGGCGGTTCTGACTCTCGTGACATCTAGTGGTCAATTCCGTCGTACGTACAATCTTTGGGTCCACAGCCGGCGTGGACAAGCCACTGAAAAATATTCTCTGTTAAAAATATCTCTTAATTTTCTATAATTCTTTACCATTTGTGAGATTCTGAGTGTCCGTGCTGCTTTATTGTCCTAAAATCAGCTGAACAATTTGAAAATCGATTTATGTCATGCCTTTCCGCACGTGCAATTTATTGCATAGACGACAACGCCGATGACGGCAATCAGTTTTGAAATTATAGAACAAGTTTCGTGCTCGCGCACTGGGACCTTTTCGGACAATGTAGATGTCTTCTGTAAAATACAGCCCGAATTCCGTAAACAGAGATCTTACGAACGTATCTCGCTCTGTTCGTCCATGAACTCTAGAGCCCCGCAAATAAAGTCTCCCAGGTTGACACCGTGTGCCTTAACTTCCTGGAGGTATTCGATACAGTCCTGCATCGCAGTTGAGAGTAAAAAATGTGACCTTAGCGAGTATCGTTCCAGATATGAGGCTGAATTCAGGATTTTCTTAGAAACAGAACTCAGTACATTATTCTTAACGGGTTGAAATTGACAGACGCAGAGGTAATTTCTAGTGTCCCAGTTGGAGTGTTATAGGGCCATTACTGTTTATAGGATATTTAAATTATCTATTAGTCAACTTCGGAAGCTCTGTAAGGCTTTTTACAGAGGATGCTGTTATCTATGGGACGATAGCAGCGCCAGAACACTGTAGCGAACTGCTGAATGACCTATAGAGGACCGATGATTGGTACATGGGCCGGCATTTGACCCTGTAACTGTGAATACGCGAATTTATGTCAAGTTGATGGTGTAAAACAGTTAAGGTTGTAAGTGAATGCAGTCAAAAGATACGGCCATTTATGTCACATACTTTGATACAAACTAACTAATCAAAATGATACTCGCAAACTAACTGATCCCGTCGAACTAGAAGCATTTAATTTGGCAAGTAGCAATGTTTCACATCAAACGTAAACGGAAAAGACAAAAATTGTTGATATTTACTTAAGTCAAACGAAGAAACTTTTTTGTGGCGTCATGTTAGCTGCCTACCGGTCTGAACGTCTATTAAAACTCCATTTTCCTCAGTAAAAGGTAGATGTATGAAGTTCAAATTTATGTCACATACTAAGGTCTAATTTCCTTTGACAATGTAAAAAATTTAAACTTCGAAGTGACTGTAATCAAAAGATATGGCCATTTATGTCACATATTTTGATACTTCACTCATATAAACCCATAAGGTACTTGACCTAGAATCATGAAATATGGTTAAGAACGGAGGTTTCGCAGAACAGTTAAGGGGATATAAATCCGAAAATTATCTCGGAATTGTTCTCGAAAAGTCTTGGAATTCCCCGAGACAGATCTTGCCATTATCGATATCGATAACAGGCAAAAATCGTTGAGATTCCCGAGTTCCAGCATGGATGAACTACCGGGTTATTTTATGAAAATGCCGCTGTTTGTATTTTATTATTCGTTTATTTTATACTATCGCCATTCGGCTTTATAGCCATTATCATCTGCAAAGGTGAAACTCTCATTAAATACCCGACACATCGGAATGACATGTCGATGTCGTAAGGAACATTACAGTTTAACGTCCCGTCGACAGTGCAGTCATTAGAAATGGAGCAGAAGCTTGTATTACGAAAGGATGGAGAAGGATATCGGTCGTGTCCTCTATACCATTCCGGTAATTGCCTGGAGCGATTTAGGAAAACCGTGGAAAACATAAACATTGATGGCTGGATGGATATTTGAACCGTGGTCCATCAGGATGCGAGTCCAGTCGTCGCCGGAATATTACACCACGATGACGTATCATCAGACACCTACAAGTACATACATACTACGCAAACCACCGTATGATGCTTGGCGGAGGGCATCCTATACCATTACTAATCATTTTCTTTCCTGTGTCTTCCGCAAATAGAGCCAGGAAAAAACAACTATCTATATGTCTCAGTACGAGACCTAAACTCTCTAATCTTATATTCGAGGTCTTTTCGTGGAATGTACTTTGGCAGTAGTAGAATCGTTTTGCAGTTAGACTTAAATATGGGTTTGCTAAGTTTTCGCTCTCACTTCCCACGCCCGGGTTCCCGGGTTCGATTCCCGGCGGGGTCAGGGATTTCCTCTGCCTCGTGATGACTGGGTGTTGTGTGATGTCCTTAGGTTAGTTAGGTTTAAGTAGTTCTAAGTTCTAGGGGACTGATGACCATAGATGTCAAGTCCCATAGTGCTCAGAGCCATTTGAACCATTTTGCTAAATTTTCGCTAAAGCGCTCCTCGAAAAGAACGTCACCTTTCCTCCAGAGATTCCCATTTGACTTCAAGAAGCAGTTCCGTAATATTTGCTTGATGCTTTAACTCACCAGTAACAAATATAGCAGCCCATCGTCAACTGCTTTTCTTCGTTTAATCGGATCCCAAGCACTCGAACAGTACTTAACAATGCGTCGCACTAATGTACTATATGCGACCTCCTTTACAGATAAACTTCGCTTTCCTAAAATTCTCCCAATAAAACGAAGTCAAATCATTGATGCATATAGAAAATAACAGCGGTCCTACACACTTTCCTGAGGCACTCCTGATGATACCCTAGTCTCTGATGAACACTCGCCATGGAGAACAAAACGTACTGGGTTCTGTTACTTAAGAAGTCTTCGAGCCATCACATATCTGGGAACCTATTCGGTATTGTTACGCCTTCACTAAAAGTGACTGTTTCACCTTTGCACCTGATGATGGCTCTAAAGGCGAAATCGCGGTAGCAGGAAGTAAATCAATAATAAAAAACTCACAGTCAAAAAAGGCAATTTTATTCGAAGAGTACATTGTGACTGTGGTCCGCGACCGTAGCAGGAGTAACCATCCGGAGCCTCGAAAGACCATATAAAACAAACTGTAGGAAAAAGCCGATACCAGGCTGAAATTTGTAGGAAGAATCATAAGGAAAAGTAATTCATCCACGAAAGAAGTGGCTTATAAAACACTTTATTGGCCTATTCCATCCGGAGCCACGAGTGACCACATAAAACAAATTGTAGAAAAAAGCAGATATCAGGCTGAGATTCTGAGGAAGAATCACAAGGAAATATAATTCATCCGCAAAAGAAGTAGCTTACAAAACACTTGCTGGACCGATTGTTGGAAATTGCTCATCATTCTAGGGCTCTTGCCAGGTACTGTTAACAGAATAGATGGAGGCGGCCCAACAAAGAGCAGCAATGTTCGTCATGGAGCGTTACGGAGGTGCCCAACATATCCCAGTGATAGACGCTACAAGAGAAGCGTGTACTGTAATGACACATTCCGACGCGGAGACATACAATACCTAAAAGGCTGCGCCAAAGATTAAATTGAGAGGCATGTAGATTATAATCTTTGTAATGTTCACATTGGATTCTCTTTTGTTTCATACTCCAAGAAGGAGCTAAGGGACACTTTCGATTGTTGCCTCGTGGAGGATGGACGTAATTTTTGGTGTCTGCGGAAAGGCAGCCATATTGTTAGTAATTATGGTTTGTGCGACGAGCAGAGCAAGTCTTATTGTCTTGTGAAAAAAAAAAATAGTGAAAAGTATCGAAGTGTTACGAAAATTATTTAAAGCAACGTAGCATTGTATTCCTTGGTTTCCACCGTCTTCGTGAAGTGAACCTATGCCGACTTAGGAAGATACACACGGTCAACAAAGAGAAGAACTTCGATGGCGACTGATGAATTAATATTGTGGCAGAAGGACTAATTCCACGTCTAAGGTGAGAACTCTGATTAAATCAACAATGACGTAGAATTCAAAATGAAATTAATCGGAATGGTAAATTATATTACAGGCATATTTCACGCAGCACTGTATTTGTCCGCATTCAAGCCGGTCAATACAATCCGTAAAAAAGCCTTTCAAAAATTCTAAAGTTAAAAAACTGAAACGTCCCCTTTTGAACAATTTATACAAGACTGTGCTTAAACTGACACACAATATTTTTAGCGCAACCCAATCTGACTTTCAAAAATCCCTGCAAAAGAATGGCCCTGAGTAACATTAAACTATACCTTTCAGAAATCACTTACCTCACAAAAATCTTCATTACTCGAACTACTGCAGTACAGCGAGCGCCACTACTGCCAGCTAAATAAAAGATTCAAACTACGGAAGGCACTAACTACTGATAGGGATAGTTAGCAAATGAAAGATATTAATAGAGAACAAACAATGTATTTATCTTGATAGTCATAATATATATAGCAGTTCATGACAAATTACAAAACTCCGCCATCTCTCTCCCCACATCCACCACTGCTGGCGGCTCACCTCCAACTGCGCCACGCAACGCGCTGTTCACATCCAGCTGCCGCTGCCCAACACTACAATGGCAGACAACAATGCAAACTAGCCACAGACTGCACACAGCACAGCCAGTGATTTTTGTACAGAGGTGGCGTTACCAATAAAAAAAACCTAAACAGCCTACTTAAAAAACACAATAATTTGACAAATTTTTTTTTATTTATTTCGCCACAGTACCATGGAGTAGGTTGCTGTTGAATTTACGAAGGCTTACATTCGAAGGAGAATCGGGAATCATATTACTTTCTCCGACATGTGTCGCAAGAAATGAGCACATGAAAAAATCAGAAAAATCAGAGCTCATATGGAAGTTTATAGACATTCATTTTTCCCATGTACCACTCAATAATGGAACTGAGAAGGGGCAAAACGATAGGGGTACCAGAGATACACTTCACCACACACCGCAAAATGGTTTCAGTAAGATACATGTAGATGCACACAGAAGTGACAAAAGTCGTGGGATATCTCCTAATATCATGTCGGACCTCCTTTTTTGCCGGCCCAGTGCAGCATCTTGATGTGACATGGGCTCAACTACTCGTTGGAAGTCCCCTGCCTAAATGTTGAGCCATGCTGCCTCTATAGCTGTCCATAATTGCAGAAGTGTTACCGGTGCGCGATTTTGTGAACGAACTGACCTCTCGATTACGTCCCTTAAGTGTTCGGTGGGACTCATCTGGGTGACCAAGTCACTCGCTCTAATTGTTCAGAATGTTCTCCAAACCAATCACGAACAATTGTGACCCGGTGACATGCAGTATTGTCATCCATAAAAATTCCATCGTTGTTAGGGAATATGAATCCACTAAGAGCTTCAACTGATTTCCATGTAGTCGTAGTCGAACATAACCATTTCCAGTCAATGATCGCTTCAGTTGGACCAGAGGACCCAGCCCATTACACGTCTACACAGTCCACACCATTATGGTGCCTCCACCACCTTGCACAGTGCCTTGTTGACCACACTCGAACATTATCATCAGTTCTTACCAACCGAAATCGGGATTCATCTGGCCAGACCAAGGTTTTCCAGTTGTCTAGGGTCCAACCAATATGGTCACGAGCCCAGGAGAGGCGCTGTAGGCGATGTCGTGCTGTTAGCAAAGGTATTTGCGTCGGTCGTCTGCTGCCATAGCCCACTAAAGCCAAATTCGCCGCTCTGTCCTAACGGATACGGTGGTCGTACGTCCCACATTGATTTCTGCAGTTATTTCACGTAGTGTTGTTCGTCTGTTAGCACTGACAACTCTGAGCAACGTCACTGCACTCGGTCAGTAAGCTAAGGCAATCGGCTACTACGTTGTCCATGGTGAGAGATAATGTCTGAAATTTGACATTCTCGGCACATTCTTGGCACTGTGGATCTGGAAATATTGAATTCCCTAACGATTTCTGAAATGAAATGTCCTATGCATCTAGCTACAACTACCTTTCCGCGTTCAAAGTCTGTTAATTCGTATACTGACCAAATCGTGCCTGCTTCCCCTTTTCATCCACAGTCTCAAAAAATGGCCTTTTTTCACTCTGCCGTCCACCGAGCCACCTCCGTACCACTTTCAACAGAAAAGTTTAATGAGGAGATTAATTTACTTAAAACCATAGCAGTCAATAATGAATATACGCCTAACATAGTGGACGATATCCTAAAAAAGAAAACTGCAAGAACTACCACGCTCAAGACCTCATGCATTGAAATTAACCCAAAAAAACGTTTTTCTATTCCTTTCATAGGACCCATTTCCTATGAGATTCAGCCCACGCTTCGCAACAAATACAACTGCAATGTTGCCTTCTCTACTAATAATAATCTAAAGAGAAACTTCATTCATAATTTGAAATCCATTCACTCCCCTACAGAAAGTTCTGGCGTTTATAAGATCATCTGCGATACCTGCTCCTCCTATTATATAGGGCAAACTGGACGTGCTTTCACCATCAGATATAAAGAACATCTTTTGAGAAAGAACGGCACCAGTCCCCTAAATTCATCCTTTGCCGATCATCTCTTAATTACTGGACACGTGCCGAAAGCCATAGGCGATAACAATATTCTGCATACCGAAAAGTAGGCGCGTAGGTTAGATGTTGTAGAGGAATTGGAGATTTTCAAACATCTCTCTCGTCATGATGGCCTCATTCTCAACGAACAGCTGCAGCTGCGAAATAAAACCTTTTTCGACTGTATAAAGCCTTTGCTTGATCTTTGATTCAGATTTCCTCATGCAGTTTACCGAAATGTTGTTTTCCTGTCACAACTTTGCTGTTTTCTTGTATGTAATAACTAACGTTTTTTTACGTTACAAAATGTACCTCTATTTAAAGCATATAAATATGTAACTTCATCCTATTATTATTAGTGCTTACGTTATACCTCAATCAGCTGCATCACAATTTCATATGTCTAATTTTGAATGTACAGTAGCCTAGTTGTTTCTGCGGCTACTAGATGGCGCTCGTAGCAGCACCGAGTTTACTTGCCCACACTTTCTAAAGTGTGCACCTCAGTCTTGTTGCAACCTTTGTTCACAGTACGAGCAGCCCTTAGCGCCTCGCCATCTCACAATTATTCATGACGTCGTCTTTCCGGCTTAGATCTTTTTTAATATGTGACTTGTAAGTACTGCATCTTTTCCAGTCAGTACAAACTTTAATTTTATTAATGTATTATATACCTAATATGTTTTAGAACATTTAGTCTCATTCTGAAGACGACTGTCATAGTAGCGTCGAAACCTGGTCAATTTTGACTTAATATTTGTGACCGAGGGCTTATTTGTTGTAATATAATTCTGACACGCTCCCTGAACCTTAGCAGCTATGTCCAAAATTTTTTTCTGTTAATTCCCGTCTTGCGGCCTTAACTACGTCCGATGTCTTTTCCTGTGAATCATTTTGAGTGCAAATGAGATCTCCGTCAATGCACTGCACTTTTATATCTTGTGTACGCGATACCACCGCCATCTGTATATGTGCATACCGCGACCCCATGACGTCTCTCCCCTCAGTGTAGATGTACAGATACATGTAGACGAGAGTCTCTTTCAATCGCGCCTCCTTTCATTCGTGGATGCTATAGGTTGATTTTTTTTTCTATTTCAGTGATTGCTGGATAAGAGACAAAATAGCGCGGATTCTCATATGACGCAGCTCTGCCATCTGGGCCCTTGGAGATTCGACGACCCGCTGTCGACGGCGAATGATCAGCTTGGGTCACGGAACGCGTCTCTTCCACGACGGACCGGAAGCCGGTTAGCTGGCGGCAGCCATCCAGAGCGCTGAGAGGTCGACCCCAGAGCCGGGATCGATGTGGTGGGCGTCGCGCGGCCGCGAAGTCCACTTGCCGTTGCGTCACAGCTGCGCCTCTCGGGACAGCGGCGACTTCCCGCCAATTGGCGGCTAATTGTGACGGACAATAGGTGACCGCCCCCGCGGTGGCCGTCGCATCAGTCTAATTGTCGGCGCCGCCGAGTCCCCTGGATCGGGTGACGAAAGGAGACCCGCCCCCCCCCCCCCCCCCGCAGGCAGGTCCCGCCGAGTAACAATGGCTGGCGTCCTGATGAAGCGCCTCCAGAATTTACAGCTGGCGTCTATCCTTTCGTCTCGTACTGGGTGGTTAGGCAACTGTGGCTGTATCACATTTCGTCACTAAGTCCAGTCAAGTTTCGTATTTAATACTGCTCAAAGCATTTCTCAAAACACATCAAAAATAAAATGGTTTAGGGACTGATTTTACCCACCGAGGGTCATTTCGTTGTTCTAGAATAGTGTCCAAACGATGGCAACTCTAGACGTACCGACCTCGCCCTATATTTCTGTGTGTGATACACTACAGACACACTAGTGTAAGGTCAGATTACCCGATCCTACAGGAAACTCCGCTGAGTACGTGCAGATCGAAGTCGGACGATTTGAGTGGCCAAATCATTTGCTCAAATTGTCCAGAATGTACTTCAAACCAGTCACGGACAACTGTGTCCCAGTGACATGGCTCATTGCCATACATAAAAGTTCCATCGTTGTTTGGGAACATGAAGTCATGAATGGCTGAAAATGGTCTCCAGTAGCCGAACATAATCATTACCAGTCAATGATCGGTTTGTTGTACAAGAGGACCCAGTCTTTTGCATGGGAGCCTTCTTGACAATTTGGATCCGCGGCCTCTTGGGGACTCTGTACCACACTCAAGCCCCTATCGTCAGCTCTTGCTAACTAAAATCGGGACCCGCCGGACCAGGCCAGGGTTTTCCAGTCGTCTAGGATCCAACCGATATGGTCACGAACCCAGGAGAGGCGCTACAGGGAAAAGAACTCGTCTCAGTCGTTGCTGCTCCAGCTCATTAAATCCAAATTTCGCCGCATTGCCCTAACGGATACGTTCATCGTACGTCTCACATTGCTTTTTGCGGTTATTTCAGGCAGTGTTGTTTGTCTGTTAGCACTGACAGCTCTACGCAAACGCTGCTGCTCTCAGTCGTTACACGAAGTAGGAGGAAATTAGTGTTTAACGTACCGTCGACAACGACGTCGTTAGAGACGGAGCACAAGCTCGAATTAGGAAAGGATTGGAAAGGAAATCGGCCGTGCCACTTCGAAGGAACCATTCCGGCATTTGCCTGAAATCATCTCGGGAAATCACGGAAAACCTAAATCAGGACAGCCGGACGCGGGATTGAACCGTCGTCCTCCCGAACGCGAGTCCAATGTGCTAACAACTGCGCCACGTCGCACGATGAAGGACGTCGGTCACTGTATTATCCACGGTGAGAGGTAACGCCTGAAATTTGATATTTTCGGCACACTCTTGACACTGTGGATCTGGGAATACTGAATTCCCTACCGACACCTGAAATAGAATGTCCTGTGCACCTAGTTCCTACTAACATATGAATTACTTCAGTACAAATGTCAGCTCCTGCAATGAACTGCCATTTTACACCTTGTGTACGCGATACTACCGCCATCTATTGCTATCCCGTGACTTTTGTCACCTTAATGTGTTACTTTTATCACACAGTAGCGCATCAGCTAACTAAGAAACTGCTGCTGCCACGCAAAGTTGGTTTTCTAATTTCGACACCGTTTTCTGACCTTTCCGGTTCGCAGAAAGCAGGTTTGCTTGCCTGCCACAATAACTACCCACCACTTCGTTTTATCTAATCTTCTATCTCTAAACCTTTACACAATCGTTTTGTAAATCCTAAAAACCAAACAGGGAAAGGAAATAAAGACACAAAAGCATCCACAACATTACTGTTAGGTGATTGGTACTCTGCAATTTTTGTGTATGCGCAAGACTTACATTGTGAATTATTCTGAGTGAATTTGAATTGCGTCGACACAATTTCCTTGGAATTCCACTTCCACGTCTCAGTTGACTATTCGTGCCCTCAATGAACTGAGTAGTTTACTGTATCTCATCACACCTGCTTTAGCCTCTTCATTCCTACTTTATTATTCATTATTAGCCCCACTCTTGCGTTTCCTCTATTTAATTTTCTTTCGATAACCAAGTACTTATTTACAAAATCCAAAAACTCCACTAAAGAATCTGCTTACGCCATACCTGTCCGTTGTCTTCCAGAGTACTGCATTATGGAATCCTGTCCACACAGGAATGAGAGACACTGAAAAATTTCGAAGAATTTCTCGTTTTGTGTTATTACGAAATACCATAGACCGTATCGCGAATATTAAAGCAAGTTCGGTGAGTCGTTCAAACAAGAACGTTTTTCATTGCGCAGAAATCTTCTCACGATGCTTCGGTCAGCAGTTTTCCTCCTCTGAACGCTGAAATATTTTTTGCCACCCACTGAAATATGGAGGAATCATCGTCAATATGAAATATGAGTAAAACAAGAATTCGTAAGGGAAGATTTCAGTGTGAAGTTTCCAAGCGTGATCCGAGAGTGGAACAATAGAGATATAATTTTCTTATTGTATTTTTCATACTCGGGTTACAGAAATCGTGGGCGGTTCCGACATTTTAGTATGCGATCATTCGTAATTCGTAATTGTAACTCATCAACGACAATACCCAAAAGGGCGCTAAACTCTACGACAGAGTACTGAGACGTCTGCAAAGATGAGCCTACAACTGCCTCTAGAGTTAAAGCCTATTGGAGGTTCGGAGGATTGGCCCCGGGGATATGCGGCCCCCTTACAGCAGCACAGAGACTGGCGAATTAAGCAACATTAAGTCACTGCAATGGACGACATCCACATTTACATCTACATGTCCTTCTGCATGATATCTTACGATGTGTGGCGAGGTGGGAGAGGTGGAGGGGGTTAGTTATGGCCTCGGGACGTGAACAGTAACCGTCTCCATTTTGACAGTAACCATTCTCCCTCTCTTATAGAGTCTGCCCCTTGAGTTTGCTGAGTATCTTTGTAAAGTTCTCACATTTTTTTAAGGATCCCCTGGCAAAATGCTCCACTCTTCGTTGGATCTTCTTTGTCTCTTCCACACTGAAGAGCCAAAGAAACTGGTACACTGCATGCACGCAGAAGTTCCACAACACGACATGGCATGGACTCCAATAATTTTGCAAAAACAGACATAATGTCTTATGGGATAACAGCAATCAGTGATTTTATAATGTTACTTAAAATCCGTCTTGATTGCAAATTTATTTTTATTATTCATATGACCGGTTTCGGTTCATTCAGAACCATCTTCAGATCTGATATTTTAGTTACAGGAGTAACCAGTCCAAATCCAGCAACTTTCACATGCTACGTCACGTATGTGATTTGGACGGGTTACTCCTGTAACTGAAATATCAGATCTGAAGATGGTTCTGAATAAACCGAAACCGGTCATATGAATAATAAAAAAAAATTTGCAATCAAGACGGATTTTAAGTAACATCATAAAGACTCCAATAATGTCTGAAGTAGTGCTGGAGGAAACTGATAACATGAGTCCTCTGGGGCAGTCCATAAATCCGTAAGGGTAGGAGGGGATGGAGATCTCTTCAGGACAGCACGTTGCAAGGCATTCCAGATATACTCAATAATGTTCATTCCTAGGGAGTTTGGTGACCAGCGGTAAGTGTTTAAAATAGGAAGAGTATTCCTGGAGCCACTCTGCAGCAATTATGGACGAGTGGGGTATCGCATTGTCCTGCTGTAATTGCCCAAGTCCATCGGAATGCACAATGGACATGAATGGATGCAGGTGATCAGAGAGGATGCTTACGTACGTGTCACCTGTCAGTATCGTATCTAGACGTATCGGGGTCCCGTATCACTCCAGCTGCACACGACTCACACCATTACAGAGCCTCCATCCGCTTCAACAGTACCCTGCTGACATGCAGGATCCATGGATTCATGAGGTGGTCTCCATACCCGTACACGTCCATCCGCTCGATACAATTTGAAACGAGACTCGTCCGACCAGGCAATATGTTTCCAGTCATCAACAGTCCAATGTCGGTGTTCACTGGCCCAGGCGAGGTGTAAAGGTTTGTGTCGTGCAATCAGCAAGGGTACGCGAATAGGTCTTCGGCCCCGAAAGCCCATATAAATGAAGTTTCGTTGGATGGTTCGCACGCTGACACTTGTTGATGACCGAGCATTGAGATCTGCAGCAATTTGCAGTAGGATTCTGCCATGTTCAACGATTCTCTTCATTCGTCGTTGGTCCCGTTCTTACAGGATCTTTTTCCGGCCGCATCGATGTCGGACATTTGATGTTCTACCTGATTCCACATATTCACAGTACACTCGTGAAATGGTCGTACGAGAAAATCCCCATTTCATCGCTACCTCGGAGATGCTGTGTCCCATCGTTCGTGGGCTACTGTAACACCACGTTCAAACTCACTTAAATCTGGGTAACCTGCCATTTTAGCAGCAGTAACCGACCTAACAACTGCGCCAGACTCTTGTTGTCTTACGGAGGCGTTGCCTACCGCAGCGCCGTATTCTGCCTGTTTACATATCTCTGTATTTGAAAATGCATTCCTATACCAGTTTCTTTGGCGCTTCAGTGTATTAATCCATCCTGAGATGGGTTCCAAATTGATGTGCAATACTCAGTAATCGGAGAGAGGAGTATTTTGTATACCACTTCTTTCGTGGATGAATTACATTTCCTTTGATTCATCCACTGAATCTCAAAATACCGTTTGCTTTTCCTACGACGTGATCATTCCTACAACCTGATCATTCCACATTAGATCGCTCCGGACGATTACTTCTAGGTATTTTACGGCTGTTACTGTTTCCAGTGATCGCGTAATCGAACAGTAATGGATGTCTTGCCCATTTATAAGCAACATGTTAAATTTTATTTATACAAGCAGCGTCAACTGCCAGTCACTACACCAGTCATCGACAGTCTACGCAATTACTTGAATGTACTCCTCGCAGACAAACCTCACATTAGTTTCCAGAACGTTTCTTTTTGCAAATTTCGCTAAATGAAAACTGGCAATAACTCAAAAGTAAAAAATATCATGTTGGAGGTGGGGATCCTGGTATGAGAAATCATCATATGTATGAAGATCCATTTCTTCGTATGTCTCCGGAAAAATACTGTTAACTCCAAGGGGTTCAGAAGTAAGCTGCTGCAAGCACATGAGCGATTTATGCGGACGTCAAACGCCAGTTTTTGAAATTTGTGGTAAGGTCTTACTGGACCACACTGCAGAGGTCATCGGTCCCTAAGCTTACACACTGCTTAATCTAACTTAAACTAACTTACGCTAAGGACGTAACACACACCCATGCCCGAGGGAGGACTCGAACCTCCTACGGGGGAAGCTGCGCGGACCGTGACAAAACGCCTGAGACCGCTCTGCAACCCCGCGCGGCCCAAACGCCAGTATTAGCCACAGAAGTATATACGTAAATACCCTATATGGCATTTCCGGAATTCGATGTACGAATTGTGTTCTTTAGTCGCCACTAAATACTCTGCCAGATCTTTACACATTTTTTTTCATGGCACAGCATCAGCTGCCAATATGTAACTTGACTCATTTCAAAGAGCTCGCCACGTCATTGTAAAGCTTGTGTGGCATCACAGGATAACCATGATCTCTATTAACTGTTTTTCTCTCAAGGAAAATGTTTTCCGTTGATGCTAACTTCTTAAACGTGCAACTACAACGGATACAAAAAGCACAATAAGAAGAATAATTCGCATACATACTGTCGTTTTCCCCATTTTCACCATCATTCGTTACGGTCGTTTCTCAACTATGAACAAGAGTTTGCGTGGCTTACTCATAAATACAGTGATATTCGCTATTTTTGACTTCATTAAAACAGCAAATACGAGTAGTTAATACTTTCAGCCAGAAGGCAAATACTTGTTTGTAAATAATGATTAATGTATAATGAGGAGTCGCATGGCGACTGTGGAATTTTCTAAATAATGTAATTCGTCGTCTTCGGGCGGCAAACAGAAAAATACGGTTAGATATGCGATCCTTCACTATTTTGTTCGCTGGAGAACAAATGAAGCCTTGAGCGCTAAAAAGACTTGTACTGTTTTTCTCAAGTAAGACGGACGCAGATTTGTGGCAGTCTGATCTAATTTTTTACTAAATGTATAAAAACGTGTTATGTCTAAGTTTGAGTGAAGTGTAAAGAACTGTTATAACTTACCGTGACGACGCACGAGCGACTCAAAGAAGACAATGGCCATATAAAAGAGCGCTCAATGGACATGATACGGACATAAAAATCTACCGTCATTGTTGTACTAAGCTTAAGGTACGATATATGTTTTAGTTTATAATAAATATTTGTTCTGGGAATACTGAATCATTTAGCAGTGCTCATTCCTATCATCTCCTCGGTATTATTTTCTTTTTAATTATGCATTTTGCTAAGATTACAGACACGGAGATCAGCAGTCCAATGTGCGTGTTACATTGATAAAAAGAAAACTGTTTTATCGTCTTCTTGCATCAGCTTTAATATTGAATTTCCCTTTTGTGTGATGTTACAGTTGTTTTTGCGCCCTTAAGAACTTTCTGGTCCCTTAGGAAATCGTTTTGTCATAACAATAACTTCTCAACCGGGTATGATCGTATCTACGATCATGAAGTAATTAGAAAGACGATAATGCGATTTCTTAATCAATAGCACGCTAGTTGTGACTGCCTCAAGCCGTGCGAAACTGCAAGTAAAAACTAATCACATCTCATAATGCAATATTTTATGACAATGGTCAATCCATGATTCTTACGCCAATTGTGATTGATAAAACAGTAAGCTAAATCTCAATTTCCAACTTTCCATTGAATAACAACATCACTTTTATTTTGTAACATCACAATACCCAAACCATTCGCTGTCTTACTGCTATCACGGCTTATAAGTCTGTAAAAGTTTGGTCAGGTAATCTGTCTTTGATAAGCCCAAAGAGATGGAAGACTGGAGAGTTTAAATGATGACTTTACGATGGATGTGATAGGACAGTCCAGCCAATTTTTGCAAAGGGTTCTATGGTTTCAAAACTATTGTGAGGACTGGTGCTATAGAACTGCCTACAAACGTTTGTCTTTTTCTCTTCGTCTACTGACTCTTGAAATCTTGGTTTTCGGTCTAGGCAGTGTCATCTTGGTGCGTTCCGAACGGACAGTCGTTTTAGGCACGTAGAGATGCGAAAGAACGAACATCGGGATATGCACATCTCTTTGTCTGGAAGTGAAAGTTCTCTGATTTCTTTGTTGGGGAATTCGCGTGTCACCACTCCCTGGACTGTCTTTTGGATTCTGGTTCATAGCGGTGATCAGAGATCTCATCTCGGTTGATGATATTGAGAGAATGGCCACCTTCAGCCCGTCATTGGGCCAGTAAGTATTGGAAAATTTGTATTCGATTTTTTTTTATAAGTATCCGCGGGACTCATCTCGCACCCATTTCACTATAATCAAGGTTGAGTAACATATAGTCTCTTTGTCTACTGCATTACAGCCGACGTTTCGCTGTGCACACAATTCCTTGGTAGCAATCTACGACTCACCAGGGATGACTTCATCAGCACGTTTTGAGTGATGGCAGCTGTGGATGATCGACTGCGACATGACTTCCACATCTACAATCTGCAAACCGTTGTAAAGTGCGTTCCAAACGGGTTACGCGCGTACCCACCGCCTCACGTTACTTACGTCTGCTCCATCGTCCCATACACCTTTAGCAAGCGTCGATAGCTTTAAATTGGTGGTATTTCTTCAGCAGTGAGGAATTCAATGACACTCTTCTGTTTTTTTTTGTTTTTTTTTTTTTTTTTTTTTACGAACTTCTAAGTCGGGCGCCACTTTGGGACCCTCCCTTGCTTCTGCTGTCAGTCGCAGGCCAACGAAACCAACAGGACATTAGTGGTAAAGTTTAAAACCAATAGTTGCCTTCGTAACCGAGTAATCAACGCTACTGATTCCCATGCAGAGGGCCCGGACTCGATTCCCGGTGCCGCCAGTGATTTTTCCATGGCTGGAGGACTGGAACTGACTCGACTCAGCATTGCTTGGCCCAGTAGCAGCGGGTCCATGTCATGAATACTGACTTCGTTGGAAACGCGGCGTGCTGTCTCCACGGCTCTCCATACCGCATCCAGTCACGTCGTTGGCTGAAGAAGATGATGATGTTTGGTTTCTGGGGCGCTCAACTGTGCGGTCTTCAGCGCCCGTACAAAGTCCCAATTTTCACAATCCAAGCTAGAAACTGTCACGAATGACGATGATTATGATGAAGCGATGAGGACAACACAAACACCCAGTCCCTGGGCAGAGAAAATCCCCAACTCGGCCGGGAATCAAACCCAGGACCCCGTGACTCAGAGGCAGCAACGCTATGCACTAGACAACGAGCTGCGGACTCGGCTTAAGATGACACGGCGGTCGGTCGGTGCCGAAGGACCCGCCAGAGCCTACGGACGAGTTTATGTTTACGCTATTATACCAACATAATCTGGCTCGGACAATCAAAGTCAACACAAACAGTAGGAAGCTTTTGTTTCGGAATGACATTCATCCATATATTGGACGCAGTAGTATTACAAACATCTTACGACTGATGTTTGTATGGTTCTGTAACAGTTCCGACATCCTATCGGAACATATATTCTCATTTCTAAATCATCATCATCTACATTCACGGATTAGGTTCGAGGAATCTGCTCTGGCTTCGGATTCTTATCTCCATCGTTTCCCGTGCCGGCCTACCTCCCTTGCCGCTCTGAGTATATGTTCCATAGCGTTTTAGCATATCTGCTTTGTTGCATTCTGTTTACATATAATTTTCATTTCTAACTATATTTATCGATTTTTCTCTGTTATTTCAAACACTTTCTCATTTCTAATATCTTCTCTTTTTAATCTATCGTCTAGTTTACATCCTTTAACTGATCTGAGGAATTTCATGTCTAATGTCACTATCCGATTTACCGGTACGCCTTCCTTGTTTGCTATCCTGGATTCAGAAGTGTAAAGTAGCGATGGAACGGCAAATGTTTTACAGAATAGCACTTACTTTTCTTCGGATGTCTTATTATTTAATGCTCTTTTTAATGTTGTACAGACAGCCTGACTTGCTGGTCTATTCTTTATATCTTTAAAATGACCACAAGAAATGCAGCACCACAGGTAAGTAAATATGACTTACTTGCTCGTTTACTTTGTCTATTTTCATTATTTTTTTACGCCTGTTGTTTTCTTCAGAATTCCACTGCTTTTGTCTTTTCTGTGGATATTCCGAAATTATAATTTTGAGCAATTTGATTTAATTTTAAAATATTTTTTTTTAATTCTTCTTCTGTGTTGGGCATTAAAGTTTTGTCGTCTGCAAAGGCTGACGTTTTTATATGATGGTTGTTATCTAGCTCTATTCCTGCGTTGTTTTCTGTTTTGCATTCCACATTTTAAGCGTATCATTTGCATATAAATTCAATAAACTTAGGGAAAGACTGCAATCTTGTTTATCCCTTTGGTTAGTTATAATGACAATCTTACTTATTTTGTTTCCTGCTCATAATACTAATTTAGGTTTCATTATATAAGCTTTTTATGACTTACATCAAGTATCATAGAATTCCAAAATGGTTCAAATGGCTCTAAGCACTATGGGACTTAACATCTGTCATCAGTCCCCTAGACTTAGAACTACTTAAACCTAACTAACCTAAGGACATCACACACATCTGTGCTCGAGACAGGATTCAAACCTGCGACCGTAGCAGCCACGTGGTTCCGGACTGAAGTGCCTAGAACCGCTCGGCCACAGAGAGCATTCCATTTCCCTGTAATATTTACCTAGTTTTGCCTTGTTTAAATTGTCAAGCGCCTTGACATATGTGTGTCTCATTATTAAATTCTTTTATTTACCAAAGTGAATACAGTCTCCGGTGCTGTTCTTCCTAATCTACATCCACTCTGGTCTTCAGTTAAAATTGTTTCAGCTATTATTCTTAACCTTAGAGATAAAATATTTGCACATACTTTACCCCACCTGTTAAAACACTTAGTCACCTGTTATTATTCCAGTATTTTCAATTTACTTTGTTAAGAAACTGCGTGGACAACAGCTGTTTACCACATTTATGGTATTTTCGCTCTCTCCCTGAGTATTAGGTCCACATCTTTGCCTCCACCGTTCTTTCTCAAAGTTTATATATTGTGAAAACCTAAAAAACTGTACAATTCTATTTACGATTACTACTTTCTCCCACCATTCGGCCATCATATTAATCACGCAGTGGAATAACTGCGTGCCTTTTGAGGGCATCCATGAATCGATCAAATTTTGCACTTCTTTATATGACAGGAGATGCTGGTCAGCCAGGCCGTGTACCACTGATCGAAACAAGGCTATTCAGAAGGAGCAATGTCTGGAGAATACGTCGGTGGGGTGGGACATTCCATTTCCACGTTTCCAAGTATCTTTAGACACGTTTAGCGACGTGGGGTCGAGAACTGTCATGCTGCAAAATCATCTTTTCGTATCTGTCGCTGCATTGTGACCTTTTGTCTTTCAGTACTCGGCTCAAACGCGTCAGTCGCCTTCGATAACGATCTCCTGCGATTGTTACAGTCGGTTTCAGTAACTCCGAAAGCTTTGCATCTTCCATCGCGACGCCGATCTTCAACGCCAAAATCACCGTTATTGAAGCGTTGAAACCGTTCTCTGCACGCTCTGTCACTAATATTAGCCTCACCATAGGTCTTACCTAGCATTTTATGAGGCGCAGCTGTAGATTTCTTTATATTAAAACAGAACAAAAATAAAGCCTCATGCAAATAAGGGGAACTGGGCTCGTAAGTTGAAATATTCAATGGAGAATAACTTTCTGATGGCGTTATGTTTACAAATGGCTAAGCTTATTGTATGACACTTACGATCTACTATCTACACCACCACTTGCCGCTACTGCCTTGTATAGCAAAACGGCGGAAGCGAAGTTGTAGATCTAATAAATTTAGAAAATGCAAAAAGCTTGTTGTAGTAACTCAATTCCGCTCCAGTGAAGTGTTCTACGCTTGCTTGCTGGAAGAGATGAGGGGAAGCTAAGACTGGTCAGTCTACAACGGATACAGAACATTCGTCAGCCGTTGTGAAGGCAGCTTCCTAAGAGAAGAAAACCTGAAATTTCAGTTCCCTGTGTAACCACTCTTTTATTTCGATTAAAGATGCGATCCCTAGATTCTTAGCGATTAGAGAACGCAAGGAAGTAATATTTTATGAATAGATACATTTAATTAACACTGAGACCGAAAAAGTCAAAAGAACTAATGTTATGGAACCACCTTCCCATTTCCATCCTTCCCATTACTAGTGCAGATCTTAGTGTCTACTTTCGTTTTTATGGAAATTATGTGCAGATCTTAATTACGCATTTTACTGTGTGCAGATCTTAATGTGCGCATTCAGATTTATGCCAGTTGTCAGTCAAATCCTAATTATGAATTTTCTAGTGTGACAGTATTATTGATATTAATTTTATTGGAATTACTGATATTAATTTTAGTGGTTAAATCATTAATCTTCCATTTCCAAAGATGTTAATGTTTTGTAAATTGTTTGTTCTTTGGGGGAGATGTGTTTTGGAGGGAAGTTGGAACGGCAGTTGAATGCACGTGGCTGGTGTTGATGGAACGATTGGACTTTGAAAATGTTTTGTATTTTTCGTGAATAAACGACGATGACTCAAAATTCTGAAGATTATTATTGGAACATACACATATAGGAAGACCAGCTGCAGCAACCTACATTCAAAGGAATTTAGGTTAAGCATTCCTTAACAAGCAACAAAGAAACATGTGCTTAACTGTGTAAGTGCCGATATTACTAGTCGATGCAATCTTTAACATCGATAGTAATTGGAATGCTTCCCAAGGTAGCGGGAACATTTCACTAAGAATAATATTCACTCACGTTCTGGAGAAAAAAAAGAAAAGAACACCTTGAAAGACTAGAGATAGGACTTTCATATTTACAGGACATTTAAATTAGTATGTTCTGCAGAAAGGATTTTCATTTGAACAATGTCGCCCAGCGGGCTCAAGGGCAATCGATAATCTACACCCACAGGTAAAATGTACCTCCGACTTTCGTTGTCGCCATAAACTGAAGGTTATGGTCAGTGTGACTTAAGCAGATGTGCAGCACGCCTCGCAGTTGTATGCACGAACCGTCCTGTTAAATCAGTGAGTTTGAAAGAGGAGACATTATTGGCACGAGAGAATGTGCTTTAAATATCCAACAAATTGCTACTTGTGCGGGACTAAGTGTTTCGGCAGTGCGACGGGTGTGTGCAGAATGGTTCAAGCAACGCCGTGGAACATGACGAGATGGATGAGGTCACACCACCCAGACCACTCCCTGGGAAGATCGACACCTCATCTGAATGGCGTTGCAGGGTAGATCCGCGTCCTCCTTGGTTCTGGTGCAAGAGTGAAACAGTGTAACACATCGTACACTGTCACACTGTCAGGGGTGACAGTCCGTCGCTGTTTATTACGGCATGGGTTACGTGCGCGTCGTCCACTTCTGCCCCTAACATTGACGAATGTGCAGAAACATGTTAGACGGCAGTGGTGTATGGAACGACGTCACGGGGGACAGGAATGGCCACATAGTGTTTTCGGGCGAATGCAGGTTCTGTTTGTTTGAAAATAATGGCCTTATTTTGGTTCGCCAGAGTGAGGGGGAGCGGTATGACAATGACTGCATTCACACAAGACATAAAGCACCAACTCATGGCCTTATGGTGCGGGGGCTATTGGGTACAACCATAAATCACAACTGGTGCGTGTCCAGGGTACTGAAACCGGTGTGACCTACGTGAAAGACATCCTGCGATCCGTAGCGACGGGACATTCTCATGAAATTTCAATCACCAGTTTTCTCCTCCGATTGCGAAAACATTCTGTTGGCACCCACCTACATAGAGTGTAATGGTCATCACGATAAAATAAGAGAAATCAGGGCTCGCACAGAAAAATGTAAGCGCTCGTTTTTCCCGCGTGCCGTTCGAGAGCGGAACGGTAGAGAGACAACTTGAAGGTGGTTCATTGAACCCTCTGCCAGGCACTTTATTGTGAATAGCAGAGTAATCACGTAGATACAGATGTAGCCATATGCTTTCTGCACAGCACCCCAGACGCCATTTTTCAGCAAGGCAATGCACCACCACATGTTGCTGCACAAGTGCGTTATTGGTGTCACAGGATGTCAGCCTTTTGCCCTGGCCCCCAGATCACCAGACTTGTCGCCAGCGGAAAATGTTGGGATATGGTGAAACGAAACGGGTGCAACACTGCGGCCCAATGCCAACCACTACAGATTAACTTTGGAACCAAATGGATGTAGCATGGATAGCTATACCACACGACACCATTCGCACCTTATATGCGTCTATGCTATCACACGTAGAGCAAGTTATCAGGGCCCATGGCGGACCCTTTCCTGCTAGGCAACAGGAGGTATGCTGGACCGAGGCGTTTGAAATGCTAATCATTTCTGAAGAACTAACTAACGTACATGTTCTGTGAATATGAACGTCCTATCTTAGTCAAAAGTGGTTCAAATGGCTTCAAGCACTATGGGACTTAACATCTGAAGTCAACAGTCCCCTAGACTTATAACTACTTAAACCTAACTGACCTAAGGACATCACACACATCCATGCCCGAGGCAGGATTCGAACCTGCGAACGTAGCAGTAGCGCGGTTCCGGACTGAAGCGCCTAGAACAGCTTTGTCACAGCTGCCGGCTATATGTAGTCGATCAAGGTGTTCTGTTTTTTCCTGAACATAAGTGTAGTATAAGGAACGTGAAGCTATCCATTGTGTATTGTTTTCCTTATTGTTTCACTCTGTGCTGCTTAGCTCTTCGACTGCTACGCTTCAAATCTCTTTTTGTTATATTCGAACATTGTTATAAGAGAAAAATATAACTCTTTTAAAGGAAAAATGAAGTTCTACTCTGATTTATCAAAAGCGAAAGTGTTGGGAAAATAGTTATGTAAGAGAAGTTTGGAGTATGAAAAAGGTAGCTGCTTCTGCTTGCGTTTAAGAGCTATTCGGCAATTTTCATTATAAATACTGGGTTTTGCAGAGTTTCCGTTCAACTTGTGGGAAATTTACGTGTTCAAAACTACGAAAGTGCATTTTAATTTCAAAGACTCAAGAATATAATAAAATATTTTGAAAACTAATTTTGATTTCGGTAAAGCTTCTTCCGTAGAACTGTCTAAGTGTGTTTCATAGCGAATATACACAGGCTGCAGACCTTTATCTTACAGTGGCAAGTTCGTTTAAAGAGCTAAATAATAGGACACCGTAACATTCTTGTGCCGTTTTCTTAACCGGATACCGGAGGTACGCTCGCCTAAGCAATAACCAGCGTGATTCATTCGCAGACACGTACAACAACGAAAGAGACAACGCTCCTGTCATCCAGGAATCGAGGTTTAACCAGAAACCAATAACCTCCACTAGTAGCATAATTAACAACTTACAGCCCGCATCTTGTGGTCGTGCGGTAGCGTTCTCGCTTCCCACGCCCGGGTTCCCGGGTTCGATTCCCGGCGGGGTCAGGGATTTTCTCTGCCTCGTGATGGCTGGGTGTTGTGTGCTGTCCTTAGGTTAGTTAGGTTTAAGTAGTTCTAAGTTCTAGGGGACTGATGACCATAGATGTTAAGTCCCAAAGTGCTCAGAGCCATTTGAACAACTTACAAGCTTCAACATATTTCTTAATCGTGCTTAACTATTTACATACTGGTGTACAATCCACAAATATTCCTAGCAGCTCTTCCGTTAATGAAATTGCTGTAACGCGAGAGTCATTACGCAGCATCCGACTACGCCGATGACATGATTCTCAGCGCAGGCAGCGGTCGAGCGCGGTTGTGAGTGGAAAGTGTGGAAGTGGGCAGGCCGATGTCGGAAGTAATAAACGGTAGGGAGCCCCCAAATTACGTGGAACGACGCCGGGGCGGTGGACCAGCCTTCCAGGAAGGGGCCTGCTCCAGCTCGGACTGCTCGTTACGCCCCGCCCGGGGCGCAGTTCTGCGGTTTTCCACGTCACGCCAAGTCACGTCCTTAGCACCCGCGACCGGCCTCTTCCGGTATGCGACCCGGACTCTCAGAATTATCGAGGGTGGTCTCCGCCAAATAACAGTAATTTGCAAAGGTAGCACGTACTGGGGCAAATATGTGTGGCGTTGACTAAAACCACGGTCGTGATTAAATATAGGGTTGCTTCTCTACCTTAAGGCAAGATAATGAGCTTTGCGCAATACTGCCCGTTGGTGTAAGTTTCAGGTCCTGTGACAACCTGTTACGAAGCTAATTTACTGATGTTTAACTTGCACTAATAAACAGTAGCTGCTGTGAAAACGAGGGTAACAAAAAAAAAGAAAGAACATACAAAGAAGATAAGGAAAAAAATAGAATACAAAAACGTAAATCGCTTAGGAATATCAGGAGGTCATAATGAATCAAGACATCGCTAACAAATGGTAAAACCTGGTGCAACCGAGCGCATTACCAGTTTCACGACTTACAGCCGCCATCTACAGTGCAACCTATATTCATTAAAGAGCCAAAGAAACTGGTGCACTTGGCTAAAATCACGTAGGGCCCCCACGAGCAAGCAGAAGTGCCGCAACACGACGTGGCATGGACTCGACTAACGTCTGAAGTAATGCTGGAGGGAATTCACACCATTAATCCTGCAGGACTGTCTATAAATCTATAGGAGTACGACGAGCTGGAGATCTCTTCTGAGCAGCACGTTGCAAGGCATCCCAGATATGCTCAATAATGTTCGCGTCTAGGGAGTTTGGTGGCGGGCGGAGGTGTTTAAACTCAGAAGAGTGTTCTTGGAGCCAGTCTGTAGCGATTCTGGACGTCTGGGGTGTCGCATTGTCCTGCTGGAAGTGCCCACGTCCGTCGGAATGCATAATGGACATGAACGGATGCAGGTGACCAGACAGGATGCTTAAGTACGTGTCACATGTCAGAGCCATATCTAGTCGTATCACGAGTCCGATATCACTCCAACTGCACACATCCCACACCATTATAGAGCATCCACCAGCTTGAACAGTCCGTTGCTGACATGCAGGGTCCATGGATTCATGAGGCGGTCTCCATACCCGTACACATCAATCCGCTGGATACAATTTGAAACGAGACTCGTCCGACCAAGCAACATGTTTCCGTTCATCAACAGTCCATTGTCGGTGTTGGCGGGCCCAGGCGAGGCATAAAGCTTTGTGTCGTGAAATCATCAAGGGTACACTAGAGGGCCTTCGGCTCCGAAAACCCATATCGATTATGTTTCGCACAATGGTTCGTACACTGACACTTTTTGATGGCCCAGCACTGAATTTGCGGAAGGGTTGCACTTCTGTCACGCTGAACGATCCTCTTCAGTCGTCGTTGGTCTCGTTATTGCAGGATCTTTTCCCGGCCTCAGCGATGTCGGAGATTTGATGTTTTACCGGAGTCCTCATATTCACGGTACACTTGTGAAATGGTCGTACGGAAAATCCCTACTTCATCGCTACCTCTGAGGTACTGTGTCCCATCGCTCGTGCGCCAACTGTAACACCACGTACAAAATCACTTAAATGTTGATAACCTGCCATTGTAACAGTAGTAATCGATCTAACAAGAGCGTCTTATAGAGGCGTTGTCAACAGCAGCCCCATATTCTGCCTGTTTACATATCTCTGTGTTTGAATACGTATGTCTATACGACATTCTTTGCTGCTTCAGTGCATTTATGAATTGAAATATAATTGTAAAATGTATTGCAATTTTGTGCTGTTATATAAAGTTATTTGGAGACTTGTACTCACAAAAATTATTACATTTAGTCCACTACAGGTGAACCCAACGTTCTTAGTCAAGGTATTGGCATTCAGAGAATACCGTCAATATTTAAAAAATTAGTCGAACGAAGGCTACTTGGGGAGGTGGTCCACGTAATATCCTTTACTTCTGTTTCTGAGTAGACCGAAACGATATTCTCGCCATTCTTTTCACGTTCTAGTATCTATAAGAAAAAAAAGCGCTGATAGCTAAAACAGCTTTCGAAGATATAGCTCAAACATAGTTAACGATGGAAATAGAGCTAGACCGTAGGTACAAAGTAGAATGCGGAAGGCGCATCTTGCAAAAGTAGGCTCTGTCTTCACCGGTCACCAGGAAACCCTGACTGCCTAGGTAAATACAACCTATCGCGTGGACACTGTGTCGTAATGTACACGTGACTAAGAGCGCTGGGTCGCTCCCTTACGGTAGAGTTAACCGTACAAGCAATCCTTAAATTCAACTGACTATTTAACGTGCTCTGCAGACAGTCATTTCTGGGTCTACTCTTCCTTCAACAGATTCAAAACCTAGCGTTTATCTTTTCTAGGGAGGATTACAAGACC
Organism: Schistocerca serialis cubense; assembly: GCF_023864345.2. Classification (NCBI taxonomy): domain Eukaryota; kingdom Metazoa; phylum Arthropoda; class Insecta; order Orthoptera; family Acrididae; genus Schistocerca; species Schistocerca serialis. The sequence goes on along the minus strand of NC_064646.1, from coordinate 183,340,229 downwards.
TTCGACAAGAGTTGTGATATAGTCCAAGTGACAGGTAATATTTATCTGGGCATTCAGTGTATCCTAGTGGTCGGTGAAGGCAGGGCCTAATCTTGCTAACTGTGCCTTCCCTGTATAGCTCGAGATAGTAAGCAATCGGCCTGCCTAGTTTACTCTATTTTGTACCTACGTTTTATTTCTTAACTGATTTTAGACTTCAGCACTCTTTCTCTTTATTATAGATATTAGAGACAATAGGACGTGCAAAGAAGGGCCAGTGTATCGGTTCGATCTACCCGGCAACATTACCAGAGCATATTGCATGGACCACCTTCCAAAGCAGCCTTCTTTCGTCTCGTGTTATAAATATTGACAGTATTCTCTGATTGACAGTATTTTGACTAAGAATGTTGGGTTCACCTATAATGGATTAACATAATAATTTTTGTGGGTACAAATCTTCCTTTAATCTTTATGTAATATCACACATTTCCAACACATTTTATGACTGTATTTCAGTTCTTAAATATGTACGTTGCGCTCAAGATGCAGCTGTAAGCTGTGAAACCGATACTGTGGCCGATTAAAACAAAGGTTTACTTGCTGTCATCCGTGTTTTCATTCATCACGACATTCAGCAGCTGCGGATGCCCTGGATATAAAATTGTTTGCAATATCAAGAGGAACTGCAGGGACGCTAAAGTGAAATTCCATTACTTTAGACAAGAAGTTCTTTAGGGAACCGGCGACCATGTTTGGCTACTAACAGATTACTCTTGTCTCGGTCGCCAAAATATTTCTTTTATTTTTCGATGCTTATGACATCCTTCGGTATCAAATCAGCAGATGTTAATTGACACACAGTATCTAGCCAATTGTAAACATTTCTCCTTAATGTCAGTCTCCAAGCTTCGTAATGGTTAATACTCCGATGACGAAACGGGTAACAAGACAAGAAAAATAAAAGGAATACAAGTGTTTTGGCAACCAAGACTGATTTATTAGTGCTAAAGGGAAGTGGCTGCAGGTAAAATATGAGGAAACAGTCATCGGAAGGGGAGATTGAGCATGCACCTATCACAAAATAACTTTCGGTAAAATTGAAACCAAAGGCATCGACGCAGAGTATGCAAAGGGAATTAAACTACTGAACGCTGAGAGAGGTGAAAAGGCCATATTGAAGAATTCTACGAAGGAGAGGAATTATCTGCTGTCGCAATAAGAAGAGAAAAGGATGTTGATTGGGGGAACAGAGAAGGTCTGGTATTAGAGTCAGAGACTGACAAAGCTTTGGAAGACTTCCGAATACACAACGCGGATGGGATAGATAACATACCTTCAGACTTTGTGATGTAATTGGGGAAAGTGGCAAACAAACGTTTATTCCAATTAGATTGGAATTTATGAGACTAGAGATGACACTAGAGACATACCATCAGACTTTCGAAAGAATATCGTCCACTCAGTACCAAAAATCAATAGCGAGGGTTGATAAATGCGAGAACTACTGCACAATCAGCTTAACAGTTCATGTATCAAAATTGCTTACATGAGTAATATAGAGAAGAATGGAAAGGAGATAGATCTGTCAGACATTAATCAGTTTCGCTTTAGGATGATGAAGGTACCAAAGAGGCAACTACATTACAGTTGTGATTACTTATCTCGCTGTACGACGAGTTAATTCTCTATTTTTGGTACTCGCTTTTGGCTGACAATCCACCATATGTTGCGGGCGCAATTCCAGCCTACGGCATGCGACCGAAAACAATATGAAGCTGTCAGATTCTGATAAGCGGTCTTGTAAACATCACAAACAAATGGATTGTTGGCGAATGGTAACGAGACCTCACTCTCCACCACGACGTACAAGATTCAGCAAGTTCCGAGACTGATTTTTATTTCTGACGTGCAAGCAACGTCAGCGCAGTGAGTACGGTGGCAGCTTGAACTAACAAATGTAAACAACAGATGTGCACCCGACCAGTCAGCTGTGAGCAGGTAGAATTAAGTACTGAACGTGCGGCCATAGTGTGCCAAAAGTGTGCCACAAATAGCAATGGAGGAACGAACTGAACATCACTAAATCAAAAGTTCAAGACATCATTAAGAATGTTTTGAAGAAGAGAAAAATGTGCGAAAAGTTTGTGCATCACACCTTGACTCCCGGACCAAAACGACGCATGGATGCCTGACTGAAATTAAAAACGCGAAGAATTCTTTTCTGGAAAAAATCATCACAAGTGATAAGATTTGGTGTTATCAATACGAACCTACCACAAAATGACAACGTGCAGAATGCGTCTCTGATGGTTCGCCAAAACCGAGGGAGGTGCCATAGTGACGCGCGACTTGAACAACATCCTAATGAACCACTCTTATATCAGTTTCACACGGTTGTATGACGTTCTGTGCGTTGTACTCAAGTGGCTTGAGACTGTGTGGGAGGTACGAGGCGCTAAAACCTCCATCTCAAGTTTTCTCTACTTTTATTAATCCAGTCTCGAAGCTTTTTGGACCGAGCATTACTTCCTGCTACAAAAAGACTCACTCAGCCGCAAGCCAAACTATTTTCTGGTCTTTTTGTTACCAAGACATTTTTCAGTATCATTTTGCCTGTGAGTCTCGCTTTATTTCTTCACGTGCATGATTAAACATTTGGGTTTAAGAAGATCGAATTTTGTACGTTTTATAGGCGGAAAGGACGTTTTGTTTTGTGTTGTCTCGACGTAGTACAGGATTTTTTCCGTGGAAATAATGTGGACGTTGTAGCGCATTTTTTTTGCTACTCGGAATAAGTTACGAATGTACGTACTCTAACATTATAAATGAAATATTATAAAGAAAGTAGAATAGGTTTAAAATAGGAATGGGAAGGAGTTTAAGGAAGGAACTGAAGTTTCTTTTTTGTTTGTTCGTATGGCCACAGATCACAGAGAGCCACTGAAACATCCTACCCGTTGGTGGGAGTCCGATCTGTGATGACGTTGATGATGATGATGATGACGTTTGGTTTGGCGCTCAACTACGCGGTCATCAGCGCACGTACAAAGTCCCAATATATTCACAGTCCAATTTTTTTCATAATTCATTCTAGCCACTGTCACGAATAATGAGGATGATGATGAAATGATGAGGACAATACAAACACCCAGTCCCCAGGCAGAGAAAATCCTCAACCCAGCCGGCAATCGAATCCGGGACCCCGTGATCCAGAGATAGCAACGCTAGCCACTTTTTTTCATTTTGTTCAATATGGTTCGTTGTGTTTGGTCTGGGCGGACGTCACAAGACATCCGTTCAAGTTGATCGTTGGTTCCTTGACTCAGTTTTTTCTATTACAGAGAGCACACAGCCCTCTGACCGAACACGCTGAGCTACCATGCCGGCATTATAATGGAACGGACACCAACCAGAGGAACATAATTATCGCCAGGGCTGCAGACAGTAGTACACCTGAATCAGCGAAGGCAGGAGATCTGGAAAGAGAAATGCAAATACAAAGAATAACTTCGAGTTCACATGAAAACGTAATAAAAACAATTACTCACATGTTACCCTAAGAAACAGCATGGCTGTGAGCTGTGTATAGTTGGTAAATATTAACTGGATCATTATTATAATTGTAATTAGAATAATTACTGTTTTAACTTAATGAGGCAGACGTATGAAAGCACGTGAGTACGTCGAAAAAAAAGAATACTTCTTAAAGATAGTTGGTAACCTTAAATATTCTGTAAGTCAACAGCAATGACTGTGAATTTACTACATATGAGATACATGTAACTGTGCTTTTTGTTATTATTTCTTTTATTAAGAACAGCATATGGACTTTATCTGATGAATTTTCTTTGACATGCAATATTATGCGTTGTTCGTTTTATAACAGAAAAAAATATTCAGTTAAGGGGACTCTGTACATGAAATTCGTTGAAAGTTGACATTCTCTATTTTCTACTCCATAATGTACTTTGGACTTCCCTGAACATTTTGGTATATAACACATTAAAATCACACAATTGTGAGATCTTCAAATAATATTTTGAATGTTGACGTGTGACTGTCAAATTTCACGGCTACGAATATACTGTCACAGTTGAGCAGTCATATCTTGTGAACTACACAGTCTAAAAGACTGTGAATTGATTTGTTTTGTGCCTACTGCTACGTGTCAGAAGTTGGCATTACGAATAAACAAATCAGTCCTTTGTTTCTGATACTAGTTTTCGTTGAAAGTAGTGTGATTATCGGCTAATTTTGTAGTAAGGTAACTTCTGTTGCCTTTTTATACGTAAATAAAATGACAAAACGTAAAAGTAACTTCAAGAAACCCAAGTTTGCGGGTAATAGATATGTGAGACCTGCATTATCTTCTGAAGTACTTGAAAACACGTGTGCTAGCAGTGAAGGAAACCACGATAATGTTTCTGAAGTGACCACGTCCCCTAGTGCATCGAAAAGGAAAGTAACTTTAGAAACGGGTGACAGTGGTAAAAGTAATGATATGATGGACAACATCATTATTGATCTGCAAATCGTTGCACAAGTTCTTTCTGAAACTGTCTCTTGCTGTCTTTGTGAAGGTGAAGTTAACTTTATGACGATATTGCAGCTAGAACAGGTATTGCGTCTAAATTAATTATTAAATGTCAGAAGTGCTAACCGAAAAAGCATTTCATATTTCATCGAAGTGTTCAGGTAATGAATTGTATAAAACTAATGTGATACTGTTCTAAGGCCTTAGATGCATTTGTAAAGGTGCAAGGGCTGTTAATGTTCTCTGCGCTGTGTTGAATTTGCCACAACCATCTTCTAGGTATACGAAACATGCAACAGCAATTGGGGACTCTGAAAATGCTGTGGCTAAAGATTCAATGGTTGCTGCAACATCATAAGCTGTTGAACAAATTGAGGGTGACACAGACGTCAGCATTGCTGTGGGTGGTCCCTGGCAGAAGCGTGGTTTTAGTTCTAAAAACGGTTTTACATCTGCAATAAGTATTGACACTGGGAAAGTTCTGGATTTTGAAGTTCTCACTAAGTACTGCCAAGGTTGTAGAGTGAACCAGAAGAACACATTACTTCATAAGCTGTAGTGTATAAAAAATTATGATGGCACAAATGGAGGAATGGAGGTAAAAGGAGCAGGTAACATTTCCCAGCGTTCACAGAAGGAGAGAGGTTTCAGATATGTGAATTACTTAGGTGATGGAGACAGCAAGGCTTTCAGTGAAGTACAAAACAGTAAGCCACATGATGTTCCTATGCAAAAACTTGAATGTGTAGGACATGTCAAAAAGGATAGGAACATGCATAACCTAAAAACCAAGCTGGGTAACGCGAAACTGATGGCAAGACAATAAAATGTGCTGGAAGACTAATGGACAAAGTAATTGATGAATTACAGCAATATTATGGGAAAGCCATTAGAGATAACTGTGAAAATTTAGAGGAGATGTAAAGAGCTGTGTGGAGCACTTTCTTTCATCGAATATCAACCGATGAAAAGCCATGTCATGCTTTGTGTCCACCTCCACCAAACACTTGGTGTAAATATAGGCACGCAGAATTTTCTGGCACTCTGCATGAATTTACACATAAACATTCTCCTCTTTCGGCAGTAATGAAGGCAATCAAACCTATTTACAGAGATATAGCAAATCCTGAGCTACTAAAGATGCTTACATGGGAAGACCCAGAATGTGAATGAGTCCTTCAGCAATATTGTGTGGTGCCGTGTGTCTAAAAACGTATTTGTTGGCCTTATGACTCTAACGTTAGTAGTGTCTGATGTTGTAATAACTTTCAATGGTGGGAACTATGAAAGACTTAAGGTTCTGGAGGAGTTAGGGCACGATTTGGACAGAACACAGCTAAAGGACTGCAGGAACTGGATGAGCTTTGTGTACGTGAAGCAGAGTCATCTGCTCAGCAAAGAAGCAAGAAACAAAAGGATAAGGCAAGCACTGGGCTGTCTTACACTGAAGAAGACACAGACTTCTGTCAAAACACTGAGTGTTTGAAAAAAAAGATAATATGCTCCACAATACAATTTTAGTAATAATTCTAGTTCAGTGTATCTAGAAAGGTGCATTCAATGATTATGGAAAATTATAAGTTGGTGTCATAAAAATTTCCCAAGATAATGGGAAACAAAATTCGATAATTTAACATAGGTGGCATATGACACACAATGTCCCCTTCACAGAAAACGACAACCAAATTGAAAATCTTATTTTTCTTTTTCATTATAATTGATGCAGTCTCTAGCTCAACTGAAATTGAAACAAGTAAATACGTAAGGAAGGAAGGAAGTAGTCAGAAGATGTACAAAATATCTTTCTCCAGCAGATCACATCGATGCGGATGAGCTTGGCTGTGCGGAATAAATTATATTATTCCGATCACACTACAAATATGTAATCGAACATACGACCAATAGCAGGAAATTTCAATTTGACTGAAGTTATTGCGGTACTGTAGTTATTGGGTTGGTGCAAGTTAACACAACAGTTACGTATCACAGAAACTTTAGTCATCAGTAATATATTCTCCTTCACTATTTACAACAATGTGCCAGAGCTGGGGTAACTTTTCCATTACGCGACTGTAGAAACCACTTGATTTTGAGGCCAGAGAACTTGTCGAGCCACGTTCGGAGCCCAAATCACCCAGAAGAGAAGTTCCTTAAAGGTTGTTCGATAGAGAGCGGAAAAGGTGACACTCCGAAGACACAAGAATAGTGAATAAACCGGGTGCGGAACGACTTCGCAACCCAGCTCCTGTACAGCGTTTTTGTCACTCTAGCAGAAGTCGGGCAGATGTTATCGTGGGGTAGCATCACATCACGGGGTTTCCCTAGTCGTTGTTACTGGATTACGTTTGCAAGATGCCTCAATTGCTGACAACAAACGTCAGCAGTAATGGTTACAACTCGGAGAAGCAATTTATAGTATACCACACCGTCGCTGTTCCACCAGACGATTAACATAATCTTTTGTGGAGGCGCACAGGTCTATGTACGGGAGTTGGAGCTTTGTTTGGGCTCAACCATTCGTTCCTTTCCCTTTTGCTAGTATAAAGACACCATTCCTCGTCACCAGTAACGATACAGGATAGAAGTGGTCGGTGTTGTTAACGAGAAACCAGAGATGCAGATGTGGCCACGTGTTGATTTTTGTGATTGTGGCTTAAAGCATGCCGTACCTGTACGCCCGATCTTTGAACCTTCTATGCTGCATGTAAGTGTTGTGCGGTGGTGAAATGATCACAGTTCATCACATCTGCCAGTTCTCGAGTACACTGATGTGGATCATTGTGGATTAATGCGTCTAAACGATCTTCATCAAACCTCTAAGGTCTTCCTGAACATGGACAGTCACTAATGTCGAAACAATTCTCCTTAAAACGAGAAAACCATTTTCTTGTAGTACTCTTTCAAATGGTATTATCCCCACACACGATTTCTCCAATTGGTACTCCATCTTCTAATATCCATAGCACCACTAACTATCTCCAAATGACACACACACACACTCTCTCCCTCTCTTTTTTTTTTTTTTTTTTCGGCATGCTTTTGATTGGTTTGATGAGCCCGCCACCATGTCGTCTCCTGTGCGAACCTCTTCATCTCAGAGTAGCGCTTGCAACCTACTTCCGCAGTTATTTGCTGGGTGTATTCCACTCTCTGTCTTTCTCTTGAGTTTTTACCCTCTACAGCTCCCTCTAGTTCATGGGAGTTATTCTCCTATGTCTTGACAGATATCCTGTCATCCTGTCTCTTCTTCTCTTACTTGTTTTCCACACGTTTACTTCCTCGCCGATTCTGTGAAGAACCTCCTCATTCCTTACCTTATAAGTCCACCTAATTTTCAACATTTTCTGTAGCACCTGGTCTCAGATGCTTCGAGTCTCTTCCGTTCCGGTTTACCCATAGTCCATGCCTCACTAACACACAACGCTGTGCTTCGAAAGTACATTCTCAGAAATTTATTCCTCAAATTGAGAGCTATGGTTATTACTAGCAGACTTCTCTTGGCCAGAAATATCCTTTCTGCCAGCGCTAGTCTGCTTTATATGCTCTTCTTGCTCCGTCCGTCATGGGTTTTTTGCTGTCTAGGCAGCAGAATTCCTTCACCTCGTCTGCTTCGTGATACGGTATTTTGATATTAAATTTCTCGCTTTTCTCAGTTCTACAACTTCTCAGTACTTTGGCCTTTCTTCGATATACTCTCAATCCAGATTCTGTACTCGTTAGACGGATCATTCCATTCAACACGTCCTGTAATTCTTTTTCACTTTCACTGAGTATAGTAATGGCTTCAGCGAATCTTGTCATTGATATCGTTCTACCCCGAATTTTAATCCTATTCTTGTAACTTCCATTTATTTCCCTCGTTGTATAGATCGAACAGTGGGGGCGAAAGACTCCAGACCTGCTTTACACCTTTTTTAACCGGAGAACTTCGTTCTTGGCCTTCCACTCTTATTGTTCCTCTTCGTTATTGTAGACATTGTATATTACTCTTTTTTTCCCTATAGCTTATCACTATTTTCATCAGGATTTCAAACTTCTTGCAGCATTTTACACTGTCGAAAGCTTTTTCCTGGTCGACAAATACAATGAATGTGTCTTGATTTTTCTTCAGTCTTGCTTCCATTACCAGCAGCAACGACAGAACTGCCTCTCTGGTGATTTTACCTTTCGTAAGCCAACTGATCGTCATCTAACAGATCCTCAATTTTACGTTCTATTCTTTTGCACATTATTCTTGTCAGTAACTTGGATGCGTGAGCTGTTAAGCTGATGGAGAGATAATTCTTGCACTTGCCAGCTCTTGCATTCTTCGGGATTGTGTGGATGATGTTGTTCTGAATGTCTGATGGTATATTGCCAATCCCATAGATTCTACACAACAACGTGAGTAGTCGTTTTGTTGCCATTTCCTCCAGTCGTTTTAATGCCACTTCCTTCAATGATTTTTAGAAATTTCGATGGAATGTTATCTATCCCATCTGCCTTACTCGATCTTAAGTCTTCCAAAGCTCTTTTAATTCAGATTCTAATACTGGATCCCCTATCTCTTCTACAAAGACCCCTGTTTCCTCTTCTCACACACCAGACAAATCCTCCCCCCGTATAGACCTTCACTTTACTCTTTCTACATACTGTTTCCTCCTACGCATTTGACAGTGGAATTCCCATTGCAGTCTTAATGTCACCGCCACTTATCTCCTTCCTAAGCGACTTGTTTTTCTGTATTCCTGAATTTCCCTGAATATTTTTATTCTTCCTTTTTTTTGTCGATCAGCTGGAATAATTCTTCTGTTACACATGGCTCCCTCGCAGTTACCTCGAAGACACAAAGCAAAAACTAAAATCCCGCAATGCTATCCTTTCAAAACTGGCTGGAACAACATGGGGATGTGGAGCGAGCACTTTGAGAACTTCAGCACTAGGCCTTGTCTACAGTGTAGCTGAATACTGTTCACCAGTCTGGAGGAGAAGTGCACACGTATCTAAAGTGGATGTCCAGTTGAGGGAGACAATGCGAATAATCTCGGGAACACTCAGGGCCACCCCCTGTGCATGGCTTCCTGTACTAGCGAACATAGAGCCTCCAGAAATCAGGCGATCACAGCTAGCCCTAAAAACCTACAGGAAAATTATAGACAACCCGGACCTCCCTATTCACCAAGATCTGACACCGACAAACAGGCTTAAATCCAGATCACCCTTTTGGAAAATCGGTGAAGAACTACAAGCCTTTGAGCCGAGAACGGCCTGGAACGAAGTATGGTCGGCAAGTAAATTTAAGAACAAAAATTTAGTACACGATCCGAACAAGAAGATTGATGGCTTCAACCTACCAAGTAGAGTGTGGACAGCTCTAAACCGGGTCAGAACGAGTGTTGGGAGATGTAAACACCTGATGAACAATTGGGGCCTGGCAGACAGCGCTGTATGTGAGTGCGGTGAAATACAGACAATGGACCATCTACTCGTGTGCAAAGTGTATGGCTATGGTGGTGAACTCATGGACATACATAGACTCAGTGACTCAGCCATAGAGTAGCTCAAAAACATATCTAATATAGTGCAGAATTATATTGTTCTCTTTTTTAGTATATAGTGCTAAGAATATTGTAAATTATGCCTCTGTGATGCCGAACGAGTAAATAAAATAACCTTTGTTGTACTTATAGTATTGTTTCAAACTTCTGTGATCGCCATTTTTAGCGATATCTTCAACTGATTTGCCTAAAAAGCTATTCATTATCGTTACATCTATGGCCGCAGAGAACTTCATGTGTGTCTCTTCATTCCCTAGTACTTCCGTATAACGTACACTATTGGCCATTAAAATAGCTATACCACGAAGATGGAACGCTACAGACGCGATACTGTGATATGCAAATGATTAGCTTTTCAGAACATTCACACAAGGTTGGCGCCGGTGGCGACACCTACAACGTGCTGACATGAGGAAAGTTTCCAACCGATTTCTCATACACAGACAGCAGTTGACCGGTGTTGCCTGGTGAAACGTTCTTGTGATGCCTCGTGTAAGGAGGAGAAATGCGTACCATCACGTTTCCGACTTTGATAAAGGTCGGATTGTAGCCTATCGCGATTGCAGTTTATCGTATCGCGACATTGCTGTTCGCGTTGGTCTAGATCCAATGAATGTTAGCAGAATATGGAATCGGTGGGTTCAGGAGGGTAATACGGAACCCCGTGTTGGATCCCAACGGCCTCGTATCAATAGCAGTCGAGATGACAGGCATCTTATCCGCATGGCTGTAACGGATCGTGCAGCCACGTCTCGATCCCTGAGTCAACAGATGGGGACGTTTGCAAGACAACAACCATCTGCACGAACAGTTTGACGACGTTTGCAGGAACATGGACTATCAGCTCGGAGATCATGGCTGCGGTTACCCTTGACGCTCCTTCACAGACAGGAGCGCTTGCGATGGTGTACTCAACGACGAACCTGGGTGCACGAATGGCAAAACGTCATTTTTTCGGATGAATCCAGGTTCTGTTTACAGCATCATGATGGTCGCATCCGTGTTTGGCGACATCGCGGCGATCGCACATTGGAAGCGTGTATTCGTCATCGCCATACTGGCGTATCACCCGGCGTGATGGTATAGATGTTACGACCCGTGGCTCTACCCTTCATTCGATCCCTGCGAAACCCTACATTTCAGCAGGATAATGCACGACCGCATGTTGCAGGTCCTGTACGGGCCTTTCTGGATACAGAAAATGCTCGACTGCTGCCCTGCCCAGCACATTCTCCAGATCTCTCACTAATTGAAAATGTCTGGTCAATGGTGGCCGAGCAATACGCCAGTCACTACTCTTATTGAACTGCGGTATCGTGTTGAAGCTGCATGGGCAGCTGTACCTATACACGCCATCCAAGCTCTGTTTGACTCAATGCCCAGGCGTCTCAAGGCCGTTATTACGTCCAGAGGTTCTGGGTACTGATTTCTCAGGATCTATGCACCCAGATTGCGTGAAAATGTAATCACATGTCAGTTCTAGTATAATATATCTGTCTAACGAATACTCGTTTATCATCTGCATTTCTTCTTGGTGTAGCAATTTTAATGGCCAGTAGTGTATAAATCTGAAACGACAATGTCTGATTGTCGTCAGATTTTGTTAAATCATTAGTGAAATTAGCTCCCATTAATTCAAACATTTATATGGAATTTGTGGCCTTTCTTTAACTTGTTTAAATTGCACTTGCTTGTGGCCAAAGTAATATTTAACATTAATCATTTTCAGTCATTAAGACAAAGTACATTTCAAAAGGATAGTCGAAATTATACTTAATCAGAACCTCTACTTACGGCCATCTTGTTTTCAAATAACTACGTAACAGTAATAAGAAGCTTACATAATATAAAATCTTTGCGTAAACAAGTAGCTGTCAACATTGAATATGTGCAACTGTCAGATAGTAAAAAAATGTATTATAATATAGGTGCAACAGCAAATTACCGAACAGCTTTAAAATGTTACTGATAACAATATTAAAACGAACAATTACAGACAGAAATAATGCTTTCCTCAAAGTTGACATATGTCCATCCACAGCGCCAGAACGTGTACTGGTGAAGGCAATAAAGCCGAAATAAGCTTACATATCAAAATAAATTATCAGGCAACATATTGTTTTCCAATCTTCTTCTTCAGTAGCTCTACAGCCCTTGGTGATCCTTGGCTTCTTCGACAATCTTCCTCCACACTTCTCGGTTATTTGCTGCTCTTTTCCACCCCCGGACTCCCATATTGCTGATATCCATTATTACCTCATCGATCCATCTTCTTCTAGGTCTCCCTTTTCGCCTAACTGAATGCATCATACCTTTCATCACTTTCTTTGGAATTCTATCCTCTGTCATTCTCTCCAAGTGTCCTAGCCATCGTATTCGCTGTGATTTCACAAATTTCACTATGTCCCTGCCTTGTATTAACTCTTGCAATTCGGCATTGTAGCGTATTCTCCAGCCTTCGTCCTCCCTTATTGGCCCATAGATTTTGCGTAGTATTTTCCGCTCAATGCTTCTTAGAGCATTTTTATCGTGTTCTGTCCATACCGCTGAGCCGTATGTGATAACTGGGCGGACTAGGGAATTACATATTAGCAGTTTAGTTTTTCTTGTAACAAGGCTATTTTTGAAAAGCTGCATATTTGCAAAGTAAGCTCTGTTTCCTGCTTGTATTCTTTCCCTTATAGCCTTTCCAATACTGTTATCATTTGTTATTAGGACTCCCAAGTAGTTAAAAGAGGACACTCCATTGAAGCATTTCCCATTGATGTTTAGGTTTTTAGGGGTTCTTCTGGCCTCAGATTGTGACATTACCATATATTTTGTTTTGTTTTCATTTACTATGAGGCCAATTTTTAAGGTTTCTGTTTCCATTGCCCGGTATGTTTCTAGGAGTGTATTGGTATTTCTCCCTACTATAGCAATGTCATCAGCGTATGCACATATCTGGCTAGTTTTCATAAATATGGTGCCTCTTTTGTTGATTTTATTTACTGCACTATGCAGGGCTATGTTGAATAGGACAGTGGAGAGACTATGCCCTTGCTTCACACCTTTATTAAAGTCAAAGCTTTCACTTGTTCTGCTAAGGACCTTTACTTTTGCTCTTGTCTCTGTCATTGTCATTGTGATTAGTCTTATTAATTTAGCACATATACCAACTTCTTTCAGTACTCTGTATAGTTCTTGCCTATTTATGCTGTCAAAGGCTTGTTTGAAATCGATGAATAAGAAATGCAGATCTATATCATATTCGTAGAACTTTTCCATCATTTGCCTTATCACAAATATTTGATCAGTTGTTCCTCTGCCTGGTCGAGAGCCACACTGATATTTCCCTAGTATGCCTTCTGCACACTTCCGTATCCTTTCGTTTAATATACTTGTGAAGATCTTATAAGCTGTACTTAGGAGTGTTACACCTATATAGTTTTCACATGCTGTTCTGTCCCCTTTCTTATAAATAGGGACTATTATTCCAATTTTCCAATTATCTGGCATAGTTTCTGTTTCCCATATATCTGATGTTAATGTGTGCAGTTCCTTTATTACAGCCTCACCACCAGTTTTTATTAATTCAGCAAATTATGCGGTCTTCCCCAGGGGCTCGATTGTTTTTTGTCTTGTGCACAGCCTGGGAGACCTCTTGTAGTGTTGGCTTTCTTGGCTCATTGGTTTCATTGTCTACTTCCAACTCTACTGTTGCCTCCTGTGCAGCTGTCTCTTCATCTTCTAGGCTGGTGCTTAGTGTATCTTTTAAATACTCTTCCCATCTTCCCACTATCTGTTCTTCCTCCCTTATCATTTTCCCATCTTTACTGGAACAGGCCATAGTTTTTGGTTGGAGTCTATTCTTCATTTTGCCTATGGCATGATAGAACTTTCTTATTTCACTCTGTTCCTTTAGTTCTTCTAGTTCTTGAAATTTCTTCTTATTCCGCTCTCTTTTCTTTCTCTTGCACAGTCTGTTAGCTCTTCTCCTTAATTCTCTATATTGTTCCGCATTATTTCTGGTTTCTCTCTGTAGCACTTTTATTCTTGCCCTGTTCTTTTCCTCTATTGCTGACCTGCAATTTTCATCAAACCACTCCTGGGTTCTTCTGTTCCTTCTTATGCCTATTATTTCCTCTGCAGCATCCTTAATGGCTTTTTCAAACCTGTTCCACCTTTCATCTACTTCTACTGTGGTCTCTTCATTGCTCAACATTCTGCTTAGCGTTACTTGGTATTTTTTTACTTCATCAGGGATGTTCAGTTTATCTGTATTCCATTTCATCATCTTTCCCATTCTGTTGCCATTTGTTAGTGACAGTTTCTCTCTCAAGACTGATTTTATCAAAAAGTGGTCTGAATCACAGTTTGGTCCTCTGCAGCTTGATACATCCGTAACTGACGTGGAGTGGCGTGCAATCACTAAAATATGGTCAATCTGATTGACTACTCCATTGGCTGCAGACTTCCAAGTACCCAGATGGATCCTTTTATGTGGAAAGCACGTACTTTTAATAATCATATTATTCCTTGCTGCGAATTGGCATAGTAAGTCTCCATTCTCATTGTTTTCTTCATGATGTGAGTATTTTCCAGAAACTCCATACGGATGTTCATTCCTCCCTATTTTTGCATTAAAATCTCCTATTACTAGCATCAGATCATATTTAGGTACTGCACAGTATACTTTTTCCAAGTCTTCGTAGAACTGTTCTTTAATTATATCCTCTTTTTCCTCTGTTGGTGCATGTGCACTAACTATTGATATATTCCTAAATTTACCTTTTAGTCTGAGTCTGCACATCGTTTCATTTATGGCTTCAAATTCTAGAACGCTTTTCCTAACTTCCCTAGTTATTATAAACCCCTCCCAGGGGACACCGCCTTATAGTAGGCACCTTCAGTGCCGGGCGGGAGGGTTTTCGTGCTTCGGTGAAGTCCAGAGCTATGCCGGCGGTAGCATAGCTACTGGCAGCGTCTCCCAAGCCGGACTGGTCTCGACAGAGGAGCCAGACAAAGTGTGTCCCACAACATAGGGCAGGGAGGGCTCTAGAGGCGTAGTGAAGCCAGCTTCCCTAAAGGAGTAAACCTCAAACAAATCCTGGTCCTCCAGGTTGGGGGTTGGGCATGGGACTAATAACCCCATACTGCAAAAAAAGAATATTACGGAAATTCAACAGAAGCCTCGGAAACTGGATGGAAAGCATGTATCACGACACTGGCAAAGGAAACAGATAAAGGATCTAACAATAGCATCATGGAATGTGAGGACAGTGCTTCAGCCTGTAAAAATGAAAGAAATAGCCAATGAAATTTTAAAATTCAAATATGATATTGTAGGGCTATAAGAAATTAGATGGCAGGGGAATGGGCAGACAGATAAACCTGAGTACTCTTTGTTTTCCAATCCTCTGCATAAAATAAATTCAGTTCATATCAAAAGAATATTCAGAATTTTTTGCACCAGGATTGGTGACCCTGATGCTGATGATCCTCTTTTGGTTTGATGGATACGAACAGGGGTCGAAGCTGTACTGAATGGAGTAAGTGCTGTGCTTTCTGTTAACAGGTGTGTGGTAGATAAAATACCGAACCCCATGTCCATCTTACGCTTTGAAATGACACAAACGATTTTCTTTAATAACTAATTCAGTACACGCTTACACTCGGTTTTTAAGAGTCAGTATTGCTACCGGTGACGTATTTTCCTGGTGTAGTAACAGTTCTTTAACCCAAACTGGAGTGCAGTGATGGAAATAGGACTTAGCAGCCTCTTCCTTTACTATGATATTTGTATAAAAGGAAACCAGGCAATACTTTATTGTCCCGTAACGTGCTAGTGTAAATCTGACGCACGCTCGGAAGTGAAGGCCACAAAGTGAGATTACGCGAGCAGGCATACAACAGCTGGCCGGGACGTACCGTAGCTTCGGAGTGGGACGAGTCTATACAAGATTTGTTATAGACAGTCCCGTGGCAAATACGTTTAGTTAGCATTTGACAGTAGAAAGAGGACAAAGTTGTATACTGACATGACAAAACTTATGGGATACCAATATACACATAATCAGATGGCGGTAGTATCGCGTACACAAGCTATGAAAGGGCAGAGCATTGTCGGAGCTGTCATTTGTACTCACGTGATTAATGTGAAAAGGTTTCCTACGTGATTATGACCGCACGATGGGAATTAAGAGACTTTGAACGCGGAATGGTAGTTGCAGCTAGATGCATAGGACATTCCATTTCATAAATAGTTAGGGAATTCAAAATTCCCAGATCCACAGTAACAAGAATGTGCCGAGAATGCCAAGTTTCAGGCATTACCTCTCACCACGGGCAACTGAGACAACGGCGTTTCCTCAGAGTTCTCAGCGCTAACAGACAGGCAACACTGGGTGCAATAACCGCAGAAATAAATGTGGAGCGTACGACGAACGTATCCGTTAGGACAATGCGGCAAAATTTGGCTTTAATGGGCTATGGCAGCAGACGACCGAAGCGAATACCTTTCCTGACAGCACGACATCGCCTGCAGCTCTTCTACTGGGCTCGTGTCCGTATTGGTTGGACCCAAGACGACTGGAAAACCGATCAGAGCTGATTGTAGGGTTCGAGTGTGGCGTAGACCTCACGAAGCTATGAACCCACGTTGTCAACAAGACACTGTGCAAGTGTAATGTTGTTGTACTAATTTGTTATGAAAGCGGTGCTGATAGTCAATAAAAGCGGGTTAAAAGCTGTGAGCTATCTGAGGAAGTTAACCCTGCATTACTGCGCAACTGTTTCACCAGGTATCCAGTCTAGCTTACCAAATTCCCAACCAGACTAACATTATATATATATATATATATATATATATATATATATATATATATAAGACAATTTAAATAAAAAGATATAAATCAGTTTATATTTCGACATTTATTTTAACATTGATCATTGTTCCGTTATAATTTCAGCATATCAAACTACTTGATTCATAACTAAACTGGTGCCTTATTTAGGATTGTGTAAATGTGATTTTTTTTAATCTTATGGAACACATCAAATAGGGAGTCAAGATTGGGAGACTACATACAACACTGCATTCATAAAATAACACACGAAGAACGTTGAAACATATGCAAGAGGAAATTAACCACAACCAACCGATTCAATTTTCGCCCAAAGAATTATTATATATATATATATATATATATATATATATATATATATATATATATATATATATATATATTCGTAGCGCAATCCTGTCCGTCATGAAATTACCACACACTGGTATACTTAATTCATACTAACTCTCTGTGAAATCTTCCCGAAAAGAATAGCTGAGGGCTACTTTGATGCTTACACCACATGCTTCACGTGGTCAACTTGGTTTACATAAAGAGTGTAACTCCACAATAATTTTGATAATTAAAATAAATTACAGCGAAATGTAATTTACAAAAGAAAAACATCGAACTGTTTACTATTGTCTTACTATTAACCTGATGGGTCAAACAATAGTATAAGCACGTGGTACTGGTCTCACAAAGTACACCCCACGTGGGTTGAACATAAAGAAAAGTTGCTATATTGAAAAATATTGTCAAGACGAGACGTTATAATCTCACGCACATTCGCATTTAAGATTGATGATCTTAGTTAGAGTTACTGATCAACACGTGGTTCCACTTTACTCACAAAGTAGTGACAAAGCAACTACCGGAAGATATTTTGAACTTCATACTCGAATTACACTTCGTTGCAATTTAAGATAACATTAGATATTTTAGAGCTGAAATAAAGGTGATTAAATTTTCAGTTAGGCTGAACTTGAGAAATCCATTGTCCTATGGACTTAGCAGACACGCGGTTAGCCGGAGATCTTACCACTTCAGACGCTCGCCGCGGACAGAGTGACTGCGCTCCTACCGAGCGTGCTTCACAAATACAAACGGAAGTGGCCAGAGGGGCAGCTCCCTATACCAACATGACAAGGGACGGACAGGACCATACTAAGAATAGAAACCTCTCTGCTTTTAGAAAGCGTAGCTACCTGTTCCGACGTTGGTCCTACTGTTCTCTAGCAGACAGGCTTGTCTGCTACCATCAAGCATGCAACTAGAAATACATTTGCTCATTCATCCTCGCACACAGAAGGGAAGGGGGATGATAGTATCTTATCATATACAGTATATAAAAGAAAGCGGATGTAGGTTCCGTATGAGACTGTGTGACATGAATTACACATAAACTGTGTTTTAAAGTGTAGTAGTGTGACAGATCGTTCTTGTTTATCTGTAAAAGTAACACGTTTCACTGCTCAGTCTCCTCCCAGATAGTCAGAAACACCACAGTAAATTTAGAAGAAGAATTTATGACGTAAACGACAACAGATTTAAGAAATTAACATGAAAGGAATCCAACAGAGACCTTTCACAAGCTGTTAGTTGGTCCATTAACGTATGAGCTGTGTTTACAAAGAATGGACTGTGACCTCTGATCCAACTGAACCAGTCATTGACTGGAAATGGTTGTGTTAGGCTACTTGGAGAGCACTTGCAGCCATTCATGGACTTCGTGTTCTCAAAAAACGATGCCATGTTACTGGGCCACAGTTGGTCGCGATTGGTTTGAAGAACATTCTGGGCAATCTGAGCACATGATTTGGCCATCCAGAGCGTCTCACATGAATCCCGTCGAACATTCATGGGACGTAATCGAGATGTCAGTTCGCGCACAACATCCCAACTATGGACGGCTTCACAGGCACCATGGCTCAATAATTCTGCAGGGAACTTCCAACGACTTGTTGAGTCCATGGCATTTCGAGATGCCGCACTACGCCGGGCAATAGGTGGTCCGACACGACATTAGGAGGTATTCCAAGATCGCGAGGATCCCATCGAATAAACAAGACTCACGTGAACGGAAGTAGCACTTTTCGTCTTGTTTGAGTGATGACACTGACAGAACGGTAGTACTATTCCAGTGCATTTCCTGCGTCGTGAGAATGCCTCAGGGGGCGAAAACATAAGGCGCCGTTGTCTGCGACGCCACTCCGTCCCAAAAATATTGTATTTCCTTCTCGTCGTCTCCGCAGTGGTGGAGATAGGAAATTACGGCGCCGTCGTTATTTTGATTTACGGCCCGGGGAGTGCGCCTCGCGAAACTCGCGGAGTGCGTTAAGATCTCGGCGAGGCAGAGCGCGCGCGCATTAAGTCCCACCCAGTGCGGCCCGGCGCCGCCAGTCAAGACATCCAGCCAGATAGAGCAGCGACGAGCAAAAAGAGAAACGGAGTATCTACGAATGCCCGGCGGGGCACGCCCGGCAATTTTTGTATTACTCCGTTTACTCGGGTAATTTCGTCCGTAATAGAGACCTGAGAGGCCGGGGGAGAAAGCGTGTCTCGTTATTTGTTTTACTGCGCCACTCGGAGGCGAGCGAGGGGCGCTCGGCGACCCCGCCAGAGCTGATGAACTTTCCGGGATCTGATCGCCACGCACCGAAACAGTCTCGCTTTTCTCCTTCTTTTTTTTTTAGGGGGTCCCTGCTCCGTGTTTTCTCTCTCTCTCTCTCTCTCTCTCTCTCTCTCTCTCTCTCTCTCTTTGTCTCGCCCTCCTTGCTGTTGCGTAGCGTTGCCCAGTTCCCGAACACTCTCCCTCTCCCTCGCACACGGATTACGCCGGTCGCCAGATAAGCACGGGCTGCTTTGCATGGATTGTATTATAATCACCGGGCTCTCGCTCCGCACTTTAATTATTGGGACCTCGGCGGAGCGCCGTGCTGCAACGAGACAATGGTATCTTGCGGCGGCGGCTGTGGAGGGAACCTGGGAGCGCGCAACCGGAGCGGCAATCAGCGCGCGACCCCTGACCCGCTGCTCTGGTGACGTCACTGGTGCTCACGCCGCGGAGGGTCCGCGGCTGCGGTGGTCTGCCGGATGCGGCAGCTGCAATCTCCTGCCGCGCATGCCTCCTCTCTCGCCTATCCTTCTCGCTCTTCTCGCTCCTCCACCATTACACTCACTCGATGCAAAAGTACACGTGCCATTTCTTTTTCACGACGGCAATCATTCTGATAATTTGATACAGTGGTAAATTTGCTCCCGCTGTCACTCTCTTCTTTCCTTTGCGTATCTACTGCAACCAGTCAACAGCCACTTGAACTAACGGCGTACAGCATTCGTAAAGGTATATATTTTTTTAAATATCCCATCATTAAATTCAGCCTATATCAATTCGTATACCATACAAACCAAACCTTAGCTGCAGGAATATTTATTTTCAGTTACAATGTTCTTTCTTGATACATGTACACTGTTTGACACAAAAAAGTGGAGCTCCCAGAAGACAAGGTCTGATGTCAATGTAACATCGTACATTTGCGCTCCATGGATGGGTTTGTAAATCATTAGAGTTAAACTCTCTGTGACTAGTAGGATGACCACTAGTATGCATTAATGCTCTTCGTCTTTAGTGTTGTTACCAAGCCTGATAGAGTATATAAGGTGCGTGAACTGCGTCAGAGGTTGAGTCATCACGGCGAAGGACACAGAGATGCCACATACTTGCTTGAGACAGGTTTATCAGCATCTGAATTTGTTTCTGAAGATGCCTCATTGTACGTCTCTACTTGGCCGGCTGGTCGAGCCGTGCAGAATCCACATTTTTGGGGCATTCTAACGTGATAGTGGCAAATGTGTGTGTGAATTCCTAAGGGACCAAACTGCTTAGGTCATCGGTCCCTAGACTTACACACTTCTTAAACTAACTTACACTAACAATAACACACACACCCATGCCCGAGGGAGGACTCGAAACTCAGGCGGGAGGGGCCGCTCAATCCGATACATGGCGCCTTAAACCACGTGGCCGTGACAGTGGCCCGATTCTCGATTGCACAGAAGCGTGGCCGGCCAGAATGGCCGTGCGATTCTAGGCGCTACAGTCTGGAACCGAGCGACCGCTACGGTCGCAGGTTCGAATCGTGCCTCGGGCATGGATGTGTGTGATGTCCTTAGGTTAGGCTTAAGTAGTTCTAAGTTCTAGGTGACTGATGACCTCAGAAGTTAAGTCGCATAGTGCTCAGAGCCATTTGAATCATTTGAACAGAAGCGTGAGGGCAGCTACACACGTCTTCAGGGTTCTGGTCGACCACCTCTGACCACCACTAGCAATACCAACCACGTCGTAACACACCACGTGGTGAGAGGTGTCATTCTTCCAACGTTTTGGGGAGGTACAACGGCGTTACTCCTGGCGTCGAGCCGAGCGGTTCTAGGCACTACAAACTGGAATCGCGCGACCGCTACGGCCGCAGGTTCGAATCCTGCCTCGGGCATGGATGTGTGTGATGTCCTTAGGTTAGGTTTAAGTAGCTCTAAGTTCTAGGGGACTGATGACTTCAGAAGTTAAGTCCCATAGTCCATAGTGCTCAGAGCCATTTGAACCATTTTGAACCTCGCGTCGTGATTTGGGACCATTGAGTATTACTTCAGGTCATGGCTAATTTTCATTGAGGAAACTCTGAAGGCACAACAGAACGCCAGGGACATCCTGCGTCGTCATGTGTTACCCTTCATGCACCAGTATCACAGAGTTATTTCTCGACGCATTCCACGTCCACGTATGAATTGTCTCCGCGATCATGAGGTTCTCCTGTGACCAGTAAGACCCCCGAATCTGACCCAGATTGAACATGTGTGGGACCAGCTCAGATGTCAAATCCATCCCAGTGCCATTATCCACGATATTAAGGACCAGTTAGAACAAGATTGAGGAACTCGTTCATCAGTACACTCAAAATGTCCCAAAAGCCAGTAGCCAAAAGTTTCTTCGAGGACACCGAAATTTTGAATTTCTTAACATTGGGGAGGATATGTGTTCCTATGGTGCTTCCTTCGTCTCCGATATCACAAGATGCGCACATGTTTTATCTTCTATGGCTATACAATGCATGCATGTGTGCCTTATACCTGATACTGCATCAGTGCTGGAGAGACCCATTCGCTCGACTTTATTTTCGTTTGAGAGTTCCCTCGTTGCCCATAAAGAATACGTCCTTCGGTAGTCCAATGTGTAGTGCTCGATATCCTCTACACTGCCAGTGAAGAAGTTTGTGTGCAGCGTACCTCAGACGAATGTGATCGGTTTCAATCGACGATTCATCATGGAACACATTGTAATCTGACTTGGGCGTACTTGGCCGCCAATAATTTTGCTCATCTCGCACGTCAGTTTTCCCTTATCAAATACCTGGCACTAAAACCACATTATATTCGCTTCTTAATTACCACTAACTGGCGATGAATCACATCTGGGAACGTTCTGTTTAAAAGCAAAAATCTTATTTCTCTTCTTCGTGCTTCAGTCATGGACCATGTATCCATTAACGCTTCCATCATGAAATTCTATTTCTATCACCAATGGCATAGCTACTTCCATCTACTGGCGGCATTGGAAAACGTTGCTCGATATGTGATTTCATTCGTACGGGGCTTTTACACACCTGTCTCAGCATTGTCTCGAGAAGATTGGAAAACCGTATCAGTATGGCCATATGAGAATTTGACCCCAAATCCATCTGAACACTAGTCTATTGTATTGACCATTGGGTCATCGGGTAAGCGATAAACGGTACACAGAAAACTCTTGTAAACCGGAAATAATTTGAGTTGGACTTATGGCGCTGAAAAATGGGACGAGGTGCTAAGTGAACATTTGCCCTACGTTTATTCTTAATCAGTGAATCAGATGGATCAAGTCTCTACTTATTCGTAAATGATGCCTAGAAAGCTATAATGTAGCGGGATTGTAGATTTAATCCCAACTACAGCAAACGAGTTATTTAAAGACAAAAATTTAGTAAATAATCAAACACGCAGAAGCTTCACACGAAACTGTTGGTGAGTTGATTAGATTTACTTACTGGGGAAACTACCACGACAATTACGAACACAGTAAGTACACCAGCGGGGAGTGCCGGCCCCTAGAAAACTGTTCCCTCGCAGCAGCTGCTTTAAGACAGGGTGCATTTTCATCCTGATACAGTCATCGTCTCCGAACTGTTCCTCTGCTGTACGCAGTATACAATGCTTTCTTCCAAGAGCGTTGTTCTTGCAAGTTTCGCAGAGGGTTTCTGTGAAGTAGGAAACGAAGTAAAGCTGTAAGTACGGGACGTGAAGCGTGCTTGGGTACTTCAACCGGCCTATGAAAGGCAAAGCTCCCGGCACACAATATTAACTTACCAGCAAGTTTTACGCTTAAGATAATTCTCATTTATTGCCCCATCTCAGTTGCACATTTTCAGTTAGGTTACATGTTTCGATCACTCTAGATCATCTTCAGATCGAAGTAGTTGAACCAACAATGCGTACTCAGAAGCACGTATTCGAGTAGAGTACTCCTATATGCGGTTCTGAGTAGACAAACCGGGTTGCTAATGGAGTTACTTAGATCTGAAGATGATCCACAGTGATCAAAACATGTAATCTCACTAAAATTGTGTAACTGCGATGGAGAAATATACAAGAACTATCTTAGATATCAATACAGTTGCTGAATCTCTAAAGGCGATTATGTCGGCTATAGTGACAGTAGGCTTACTTCCCCTGGTTGAAAATGTATCGGACAGTGCTCCAAAAATTTGGAATGATCCACTCTCTCTTTTTCTGTCTCTTTACGAGCAGCCTTATTGCGCTTATCTGCCCGGTATCGTAACCGGGACTCGACTCGGGTCGCAATGAAGCAAGCGAGATCGGCTGGAAGGTAAACAAGAGCGCCGTGGCCGGAGCCGACAGGCGTGACGCCCCCGTCGTGCATGCCGTGCATCAGCTGGTCGCCACAGCGACCGCACTCACCTCAGCCTTCGCGCTCCAATAGCCACCGGCCGGGGCACGCCCACTGCTGCTGGCGCACACGTCGCTTCGCCGTGAGCAACTAGACCGCCATCGCGTAAGATTCGCGGCGATGTCCAACGGCTAAACGTTAACTACACTGAACAGCCAAAGAAACTGGTACACATGCCTAATATCGTGTAGGGTCTGCGCGAGCACGCAGAAGTGGCGCAACACGAGGTGGCATGAACTCCACTAACGTCTCATGTAGTGCTGGAGGGAACTGACACCATGAATCCTGCAGGGCTGTCCACAAATCCGTAAGGGTAAGACTGCGTGGAGTTCTCTACCTAAAAGCATGTTGCAAGGCATCCCAGATATGCTCAATAATACTCGTGTCCGGGGCCAGCGGTAGTGTTTAAACTCAGAAGAGTGTTCCTGGAACCACTCTAGCAATTCTGGACGTGTCGGAAGTCACATTGTCCTGCTGGAATTGTCCAAGCCCGTCGGAATCCACAATGGACATGAACGGATCCAGGTGATCAGACAGGATGCTTATGTACGTGTCACCTGCCAGAGTCGTATCTAGACGTGTCAGGAGTCCCATATCATTCCGACTGCACACGCCCCACACCATTACAGAACCTCCACCCACTTTAACTAAGTCCCCTGCTAACATGCAGGGTCCACGGATTCATGATGTTGTCTCCATACCAGTACACGTCCATCCGCTCGGTATAATTTGAAACGAGACTCGTCCGACCAGGCAACATGTTTACACTCATCAACAGTCCAAAGCCGGCCGCAGTGGCCGTGCGGTTCTAGGCGCTCCAGTCCGGAGCCGCGCTGCTGCTACGGTCGCAGGTTCGAATCCTGCCTCGGGCATGGGTGCGTGTGATGTCCTTAGGTTAGTTAGGTTTAAGTAGTTCTACGTTCTAGGGGACTAATGACCACAACAGTTGAGTCCCATAGTGCTCAGAGCCATTTGAACCATTTTTTGAACAGTCCAAAGTCGGTGTCGACGATCCCAGGGCGTAAAGTTTTGCATCGTGCAGTCATCAAGGGTACACGAGTGGGCCTTCGGCTACGAAGACCCATATCGATGGTGTTTCATTGAATGGTTCGCACGCAGACTCTTGTTGATGGCCCAGCATTGATATCTGCAGCAGTTTGCGGAAGGATTGCACTTCTGTCACGCTGAACGATTCTCTTCAGCCGTCGTTGTTGCCGTTCCTGCAGGATCTTTTTTCCAGCAGCAGAGATGACGGAGATTTGATGTTTTACTGGATTCCTGATATTCACGCACTGCACTCACATTCGGGTGCAAGACGGTTCAATCCTGATTTAGGTTTCCCATGAGTTCCCTAATCTGCTTCAGGCAAATGACGGGATGGTTCCTTTGAAAGGGCACAGCCGACTTCCTTCCCCGTCCTTCCGTAATCCGATTAGACTGATGTCCTCGCCGTTTGGTCTTTTCCACCAAATCAACCCAGCCCTGATATTCACGGTACACTCGTGAAATTGTCGTACGCTTCATCGCTACCTCGGAGACGCTGTGTCGCATCGCTCGTGCGCCGACTGTAACACCACGTTCAGTCTCAGTTAAATCTTGATAATCTGCCATTGTAGCAGCAATAACCCATCTAACAACTGCGCCAGACACTTGTCGTGTTATATAGGCGTTGCCGACCGCAGCGCCATATTCTGCCTGTTTACGTATCTCTGTATTTCAATACACATGTCTGTATCAGTTTCTTTGGCGCTTCAGTGTGTTCTCTGCAAACCATAATCGTGTCATATCCATAGGACAAGAGTAGTCCTTCCTTGGAGGAGACACTCGAGTGAAAGAGAAAAATTAACTTGTATGTTCTAATATAACAAGCCAAGATCACTTGATGTGAAATATTTTATCTCATGACCAGTTTCGACAGTAGCTAGCTGGCATTTCCAGATTCTCAGATCTACGGTGTATAGATAGAGTAACGTTAGTATAGTAATCTACACAATCGTACATCAAATATACACGATCAACCGTATTATCTGAATAATAAAAAGCTACATCCCTCCCAGAAACAGATTACGCATTAGCATTCTCGACATACTGAAAACATGCTCCGGTTACTATAACACAATCCACACTGCTTTGTCAAATATATAAAACTTGCTAAATAAAATATCCTTAGCGCAAATAAGGAGTACAGGAGCAAAAACAGGTAGAACAGTAAAGATGATGCGTCGACGCAATTCAGGAAGATTGATTCGATGTGCTTTAGAGATCATATTATGTGGTTACAAGCTTGGTCACCAGATGGCGCCACCGCACCAAGCCAACGATGTGTACACGATTATTTCCAAGATTGTACATACTAATTATTTACATAAATTTATTCATTTATTTTTAAACCTTGTTACATAACTAAATTGCAAACAGGAACGCAGTTTCAACTGGACAGTAAACACTGACACGGCTCACAGCACAGATCAAGTCATAACCAGGCATAGGGTTGACTACATTACAGATATCTACGATTACTGCGTGTAGTTATTACATCCATATATTGGTAGGTTCATATCTACAGCAAGAGTGATTATTACGCTACTTAATTCACAAGCATTAAATGGAAGCACACAAACGTGACTTGGTACTAGGCATATCATAAGATGCAACATAGGCACAACAACTGGATAACATTGGATTCATAATAAGAACACATGCAGTGGATGGTACTTTCGTAAGGTAAATAACCCAAAAAACCAGCAACCTATGGAGGGAGGGGGAGGAGGGTAAGGAATGGATAGAATTATAATAGGCGATGGGGTGGAATGGAAAGAATGGAAACTAAACGACACACAGGAAAGGAGTTCCAGCTGAGAGATAAATACTGACATAGCTCAGAATATAACACAAGTTGTTGACGAACGGACGCAGGGACATGTAGCTACGGATATACGTAATATTTATAACAAAAATCTTTCTTAGCTGCAACAAATTCAGAATCACCTTTTTAAAATTGCCTTTCAATAGAAAAAAAAACAAATGTTGGTATAATAGTCCATTTTATTTAGCAAGATTTGTGTATTTGACAAACCAGTGTGCAGCTGTATTATTGTAATTGCAGCATGTCCTCAGTTTGTCGACGAGACTGGCGTATGGTTGGTTCAAATGGCTCTGAGCACTACGGGACTTAACATCTATGGTCATCAGTCCCCTAGAACTTAGAACTACTTAAACCTAACTAACCTAAGGACAGCACACAACACCCAGCCATCACGAGGCAGAGAAAATCCCTGACCCCGCCGGGAATCGAACCCGGGAACCCGGGCGTGGGAAGCGAGAACGCTACCGCACGACCACGAGATGCGGGCGACTGGCGTATACTTATGTTTCTGGGAGGTAAGTAATTTTTATTATTCCTTGTTTATAACTGTCATACAAGTCACTACATTAACGTTACATAGCAGATCTGAGAATCCCAAGATGACCGTCGAACTGGTCATGAAATAAATTACTTCACATCAGGCGATCTTGGATTCTATTATTATAAATGTTATATTAGATGGTCTCAAAGACATGTGTAAATTATATAGAACTTTTAATAATGCCTTAAGGAAAGTGAGAAACATTTACAGGACCTGCTGTATGTAATAAGCGCTCTAGTGAGCACAGGACTTTTTTCTTTTTTTGACGTTCAATGTGAGTACCCCAGTTAGCCATCAACAGTCACACCGAGTACCCTTTTGTGCGCTATAGCTTTTTTTGTATCCCGCCTGGATAGGTGGCGCGTGCATCTGCTCCTGCGAACTGCTTCTGCAAAATAGGCAGAGAGTGAAGGACGCGAGTAGGAGCAGGAAAAGGTGAAGTACTTCGATACTATAAGTAAAGTTAAAGCACCTTTACTAGTGTATAAACAGATACAAACACAAATGATTCAAATGGCTCTGAGCACTATGGGACTTAACTTCTGAGGTCATCAGTCCCCTAGAACTTAAAACTATTTAAAGCTAACTATCCTAAGGACATCACACACACATCCATGCCCGAGGCAGGATTCGAACCTGCGACCGTAGCGGATGCGCGGTTACAGACTGTAGCGCCTAGAACCGCTCGGCCACCCCGGCCGGCGATACAAACACATTACTTAACTTTTGGTACAGATGAGCACTTAGTTGCGAAGCCGTTCATGTATCGAAGCTAACAGTTACTAGAAGTTACAAAGGCAAAGTTTATAATGGCTAGCCCCCCTACAAGTGGAAGCTAAGTTGCTAGGTCGTCTGCTCTTGATCAAAAGTGCCTATTCTAAATAAACAATTTTTATCACTAGCAAAAGACGCAACATATCCTATACTGCCCTGTGTCTGCATCTGTGAAAAGACCCCTGTACTCTTCACCAACATCAGCCACGTAAATAAACCATTCTCCGCCCGAAGATCATGGTGTGTACCATTGAAACGCGTAGTGTCAAAACAAATCATCTCTCCATTAGCAAAAGATTTAGGACTAATTCCAATTCGAGTCTGTAGGAGGGCACAACGAGAAAAAAAATTGAACAACCAACGAAAGAGTACCGTTCTACGACTCTGGCAATCGAAACGCTAAGGCTCAGTCTAGATATAGTGAGGTCACTGAAGTGAAATGGACAGAAGGCAACGATTTCTTGTCATGCGAGTGTAGGATAATATCAAAAGCAACAGGAAACGATATAACGATTCGTTATGAATGGGAAAATGGGGCTGAAAGTGAGTTACTATGAGCAGTGCAGTGACAGAGTTGTTCTCATCAGAATCGAAAGTAACCCACAGAGACAACAATAGTTCAGGTATGAACTCCAACGCCGTAAGAAAAAGATGAAGAAATACAGAAAATACATGAGTGTAATGAACAGACAATTCGCTACATAAAGAGAGATGAAAATCTAATAATTATGGGGGATTGGAATACGGCTGTAGGAGAAGGAGTAGAAGAAAAGGTCACGGGAGGTTACGGTCTCGGTGGCAAGAATGAGATAGGAGAAAGACCAATTGAGTTCCGCAATGAATTACGGCTAGTAACAGCGAATACTCTGTTCAAGACTCATAAGAGTAGTAGATATACTTGGAAATGGCCAGGAAGATACGAGAAGATAGCACTTAGATTACATCATGGTCAAGCGTCTGAAATAAGATATTAGATACTAAGGCGTACCCAAGAGCAGATACAGACTCAAATAACAATTTAGTAATGATGAAGAGTGGGCTGAAGTCTGAAGTTTAAGAGAGTAGTCAGGAGGAATCAGTGCCCAAAGAAGTAGGATAGGAGCACTAATGTATGAAAAGACGTACCTGAAGTTCTCTGAAGCTATAGATATTGTTGTAATCAATAGTTCTCTAAAAAACGCAATCACAAAATTGGAAAGAAAAACACAGGTACAAGAAAGGTACCTGCGAAGAAACCATGGATAATAGAATAAATACTTGAGCTGATCGGTGAAAGAAGGAAACACAAAAATGTTCGCGTATATTATAGAATACAGAAATACAAATCACTTAGGGGTGAAATAAGTAGGAAGAACGAGGAAGCTGAGGCATAACGGATCAATGAAAAATGTGAAATATGAAGAAAGAGAAAAAGAAATGATTGTCGAAAGGGTTGACTCACATATAAAAAAATCAATACAACTTTCGGGGAAAATAAAAGCATTGGCGGTAAGATTAAGAGTACAATGGGAATTCCACTGCTAAATTGCTAAATGCAGAGGAGACACCGGATATCTGGAAAGAATACGTTGAAGTCATTTATGTATGGAGGACTTGTCTGCTGCGTGATAGAAGAAACAGGAGATGACAGGGAAGAGATAGAGGATCCAGCGTTAGAATCAGAATTTAACAGATCTTTGTAGGACTAAAAATCAAATAAGACAGAGAGCATAGATACCACGCTACCGAAATTTCTAAAATCGTTTGGGAGAGTGACGCCAAAACGACGATTGACGTTGGTGTGTCGAATTTATGAGACTGGCGACAGACCATTAGACCTTCAGAAAAACATCATCCTATTAATTCCGAAGATAGCAAAAGCCGACAAGTGCGAGAATTGGCCTCCAATCAGCTTAACAGGTCATGCATTCAAGTTGCAGACAAGAATAATGTGCAGAAGAATGGAAAATAAAATTAAGGATCTGGTAGATGGTGAACTGGTTGGCTTTAGGAAAAGTAAAGGTAGCAGAGATGCAGTTCTGACGTTCCGGTTGGTAATGGAGACAAGACTGAAGAAATATCAAGACGCGTTCATAGGATGTGTTGACATGGAAAAAGCGTCCGACAGTGTAAAATGGTGTAAGATGTTCAGAGAAAAATAGGGGTAAGCTAGAGGTAAAGAAGGGTGATATATAATATGTACGAGAACCAAGAGGAGACAATAAGAGTGCGCCCAAGAACGAAGTGCTCAGATTAAAAAGGGTGTATGACAGGGATGTAATCTTTCGCCCCTAAATTTCAATCTGTACTCTGAAGAAGCAATGTCGAAAACAAAAGAGAGATTCAAGTACGGAATTGAAATTCATGGTGAAAGGATATCAATGTTCAGATTTGCTGATGACATTGCTATCCTCACTAAAAGTGAGGAAGAACTACAGGACCTGTTAAATGGAATGAACAGTCTAATGAGTACAGGGTTTGGACTGAGACTACATGGTAACATTCACTGATGACATTTCTATCTTCAGTGAAAGTGAAGAAGAATTACAAGATCTGTTGACTTGAATGAACAGTGTAATGGGTACAGTATATGGATTGATAGTAAATAGAAGAATGACGAAAGTAACCTGGAATAACAGTAATGATAACAAAGAGAACTTAACATGAGAGTTGCGGATCACGCAGTAGATGAAGTGAAGGAACTCAGCTAGCTCTGTAAAAAAAATACCCCATGACCGACGGCGCAAGGAGGACATAAAAACCTGACTAGCATTGGCAAAAGTGGCACTCCTGGCCAATAGAAGTCTGTTAGTATTGGACGTAAGCCTTAAATTAAGGAAGAAATGTCTGAGAATGAACGTTTGCAGCACGGGATTGTATGGTAGTGAATCATCGACTGTGGGAAAACCTGAATAGAAGACAATCGAAGCATCTGATTTTTGATGCTACAGAATAATGTTGAAATTAGGTGGACTGATAACGTATGGACTGAGAAGGTTCTCTGCAGAATCAGCAAGGAAAAGAATATATGGAAAACAGTGACAAGAAGCAAGCACAGGATGTTAGGACATCTGTTAAGACAACGGAATAACTTCCATGTTGCCAGAGGGAGCTGTAGACGGTAAGAACTGTAGGGCAAGACAGAGAGAGGACTACATGGAGCAAATAACTGAGGACGTAGGTTACAAGTGCTACTCGATTTCTCCAAAATTTTCCTAAAAATAGTTCACCCTAGCTTTCCAGCACTTTCCCTTTATTTCATTTCTTACTTACTTATATTGCTGTATTCCTGCCTTTCCCTGAACATTTTTGTGGTTTCTTCTTTCGTCGACCAACTAAATCACTTTATCTGTTACCCAAGGTTTCTTTATCTGTCCAGCTTCTGAGACGTGCATTCCTATTCAACTAAATGAGTATATGTGAGTGAGTAAGCGAGCTTACAGGTTCATACACACACACACACACACACACACACACACACACACACACACTAACACACACACACACACACACACGTACACAGTGAAGTGCCAAAGAAACTGGTATAGGCATGCGTATTCAAATACAGCGACATATAAACAGACACAATAAGGCGCTACGTTCGGCAACGCCTACATAAGACAACAAGTGTCGGGCGCAGTTGTTCGATCGGTTGCTGCTGCTACAATGGCAGGCTATCAAGATTTAAGTGAGTTTGAACAGTGGTGTTACAGTCGGCACACGGGCGATCTGAGACAGCATCTCTGAGGTAGTGATGAAGTGTGAATTTTCTCGTATGACCATTTCACGAGTGCACTGTGAAAATTCGGAATACGGTAAAAAATCAAATCTCCGACATTGCTGCGGCAGGATACAGATCCTAAATGAATAGGACCAACGACGACTGAAGAGAATCGTTCAACGTGGAAGAAGTGCAACCCTTCCGCAAAATGCTGCACATTTCAATGCTGGGCCATCAAGAAGTGTCAGCCTGCGAACCATTGAACGAAACATCGTCGATACGGGCTTTCGGAGCCGAAGGCGCACTCATGTACTTTTGATGACTGCACGACACTCCTGGGCCCGTCAATGCCGAAACTGGACTGTTGCTGACGGGACACACGTTGCCTGGTCGGACGAGTCTCGTTTCAAATTTTTTCGAGTGGATGGACGTGTACGGGTAAGGAGACAACCTCTTGAATCCATGAACCCTGTATGTCAGCAGGGAACTGTTCAAGCTGGTGGAGGCTCTGTAATGGTGTGGGGCGTGTGCAGTTGGAATGATTTGGGACTCCCGATTCGTCTAGATACGACTCTGACAGGTGACACGCGGTAAGCATCCTGTCTGATCACCTGCATTCATTCATGCCCATTGTGTATTCCGACGGATTTGGGAAAATCCAGCAGGAAAATGCGACACCCTAGAGGTCCAGAACTGCTACAGAGTGGCTCCAGCAACACTATTCTGAGTTGAAAAACACTATCGCCGGCCATCAATCTCCCCAGATATGAACATTATTGAGTATATCTGGGATGCCTTGCAACGTGCTGTTCAGAATAGATATCCACCCCCTCGTACTTTTACGGATTTTCGGACAGCCCTGCAGGATTCAAGGTGTCAGTTCCCTCCAGCACTACTTCAGACATCAGTCGAGTCCATGCCACGTCGTGTTGCGGCGCTTTTCCGTGCTCGAGGGGGCCCTGCACGATATTAGGCCGGGGGTACCCGATATATGTATAGTGTGAGAGGAAGAAATGCTGATATTTTGGACACTGGTATCTTAATGCACACATCTAAAATAGTTTTGCGGCACCACGTTCTCAGAACGTCTGACGATAGACGTTGAATGTGGGCATTGTTTCACAGACGCAGTCCCTCTGACTGTTCTGAAAGGTCACTAAACCCGCCCAAAGATGTAAACAACCATACACGAGCAGCGCCTTTTAGATGGAGGGGGTCCGACAGTTCCAGTCTTTCCGCAAGGAAGGTGGTACACGGTTCGTGTTGTCTGTAGTTCAACCATGCCTAGACGGTCAATACCGCGGTTCAGTCGCATCCTCATTGTTACTCTGTGCCAGGAAGGGCTCTCAACAACGGCAGTGTTCAGGCGTTTCGGAGTGAACCAAAGCGATGTTGTTCGGACACGGAGGAGATACAGAGAAACAGGAATTGTCAATGACATGCCTGGTTGAGGCCGCCCGAGGGCTACTACTGCAGAGGATGACCGCTGCCTACGGATTATGCCTCGGAAGAACACTGACAGCAACGGCATCATGTTGAATAATGCTTTTCGTGCAGCCACAGAACGTCGTGTTACAGCTCAAACTGTGCGCAATAGGTTGCATGATGCGCAACTTCACCCCCCCCCCCCCCCCCCCCGACGTCCACGGTGGGGCTCATCTTTGCAAACACACCATGCAGCGCGGTACATATGGGCCCAACATATGCCGAATGGACCGCTCAGGATTGCCATCACGCTGTCTTCACCTATGAGTCTCGCATATGCCTTCAACCAGACAATCGTCAGAGACGTGTTTAGAGGCAGCCCGGTTAGGCTGAACGCCTTAGACACACTGCCCAGCGAGTGCAGCAAGGAGGAAGTTCCCTGCTGTTTTGTGGTGGCATTGTGTGGGGCCGACGTCCGCCACTGGTGGTCATGGAAGGCGCCGTAATGGCTGTACGATACGTGAACGCCATCTTCCGACCGATAGCGCAACCATATCGGCAGCATATTGCCGATGAATTCGTCTTCATGGACGACAATTCGCGCCCCCATTGTGCACATCATGTGAATGACGTTACAGGATAATGATTTCGCTCGACTAGAGTGGCCAGCATGTTCTCCAGGCATGAACGCTATTGAACATACCTGGGATACATTGGAAAGGGCTGTTTATGGACGACGTGATCTACCAACCACTCTGAGGGATCAAAGCCGAATTGCAATTGAGGAATGGGACAATCTGGACCAATAGTGGCTTGGTGAACTTGGGGATAGTACGCCACGACGAATACAGGCATTCATCAATGCAAGAGGACGTGCTACTGGGTGTTAGAGGTACCGGTGTGTACAGCAATCTGGACTACCACATCTGAAGGTCTCGCTTTATGGTGGTACAACATGCTATGTGTGGTTTTCATGAGCAATAAAGATGGGGGAAATGATGTTTATGTCGATCTCTATACCAATTTTCTGTACAGGTTCCGGAACTCTCGAAACCGAGGTACTGCAAACCATTTTTTGATGTGTGTATGTCCCGTGTCAGCTTTTTAGATGATTTTTTCTCTGCAT
The DNA here is from genome assembly GCF_023864345.2 of Schistocerca serialis cubense. Lineage (NCBI taxonomy): Eukaryota > Metazoa > Arthropoda > Insecta > Orthoptera > Acrididae > Schistocerca > Schistocerca serialis. The sequence continues at coordinate 183,305,917 of NC_064646.1, read as the reverse complement.
CTAACAGTCTTCCCGCAAACACGTCATACAGTAATTAACAACCTGACTCTTTCTGCACGGCCGTAACTCCACCAGTAAGCCTACTATACCTGCAGGTATAGACTAACCATTTTGCATTTACACGGCCACAGCTGACCTGCTGCCCACATTGCCATACTTTTTTTTTGTCATCAGTCTACTGACTGGTTTGATGCGGCCCGCCACGAATTCCTTTCCTGTGCTAACCTCTTCATCTTAGAGTAGCACTTGCAACCTACGTCCTCAATTATTTGCTTGACGTTTTCCAATCTCTGTCTTCCTCTACAGTTTTTGCCCTCTACAGCTCCCTCCAGTACCATGAAAGTTATTCCCTCATGTCTTAGCAGATGTTCTATCATCCTGCCCCTTCTCCTTATCAGTGTTTTCCACATATTCCTTTCCTCTCCGATTCTGCATAGAACCTCCTCATTCCTTACTAACCAACCTAACAACTCTCTACTCCAAATAGCTGTAATCATTAGACTGTGACTGATGTATATACTGCTGTAGTGCCGTTCAATTCACAATACAAATGGCTCTGAGCACTATGGGACTTAACATCTGAGGTCATCAGTCCCCTAGAACTCAGAACTACTTAAACCTAACTAACGTAAGGACACCACACACATCCATGCCCGAGGCAGGATTGGAACCTGCGACCGTAGCGGTCACGCGGTTCCAAACTGAGGCGCTTAGAACCTAAGGACATCACACACATCCATGCCCGAGGCAGGATTAGAACCTGCGACCGTAGTGGTTGCGCGGTTCCAGCCTGAAGCACCTAGAACCGCTTGGCCGCACCGGCCGGCCACAATACAAGTATCTGCGCTTATATCCCTGCATAGTGTTAGGAAGTGCAGCTATTTGTTTTGGTAACTGAGGACACTGTATTGAACAGCATAATAGCAGCAATGTAAGGGCAGTAAATTATATGACGTGTTTGCAGGAAAACTGACACATATAAAGCTAGTCACCCGCAGAATAACCTAGGAAAGGCCCGTGAATAATAGTTGGAGCCGTGCTCCTAGCAACCATTTGACTTAGACAGGGACTGAGTAACTACTAATCGAACGAGGCGACTTTGGCAGCTTTATAGATTCACCATTTAAATTAGACCATGAAGTAACTCTGCCACCACTGTGCTCCGGCTATCACCTCAGGCAGGGGCGTCCTGAGTGAAAAATTCCCCACCGTTACCGTACACAAGCCGAGCGCAGGTACCTCCCACGTAGTCAAGACGTGGTCACGAAGTGCAGAAAGCGGCAGGGACACCATGGGTCCTGTATTTATGGTGGTCACCAACTTGATATCATAGTACAAACGGCCCAACGTAGCGCCCTTACCCTCACATTGAGAGCTGTAAATCAACAACCCCACACTTCTTTGCAAATTACGAGTACTATGAATTTGAATAAATGTGTGGTCCATCAAAGTTAATGAGATGAAAACAGAAGTAGGGAACAATTTAGAGAACTGACTTTTTTGTAGTTTTTGTTCCCTGCACCAGTCTGTTTGAGACTCACCCACCGTAGAGTCACAGCTTATCAGCCAATTACCAGACAAGTTGGTAGGGGGGCAGGAGTTGTGTGCGTATGTGTGTGTGCGCGTCCTCACAAGCGACTTCTAACCAAATTGGGTGCCTGGACTATCGTCTCAGTTGTGCGAGTGGATTCGTGATTTCTTGTCAGAAAGGCCACAGTTCGTAGTAATTGACGAAAAGTCGTCAAAGAAAACAGAATTAACATCTGGCGATCCCCAGGGTAGTGTTATAGGCCCTCTGCTGTTCCTGTTCTACATAAATGATTTAGGAGACAATCTGAGCAGTCCTCTTCAATTGTTTGCACATGATGCTGTTGTTTACCGTCTAGTAAAATCATCAGATGAACAAAACGAAATGATTTAGACGAAATATCTGTATTGTGTGAAAGGTGGCAATTTAAATTACGAGAAGTGTGAAGTCGTCCACCTGAGTAATAAAACGAATCCGCTAAATGTTGGTTCCACGATAAATCACACAAATCTGAAGCTCGTGAATGAAATTAAATACTTATGGATTACAATTACGCTAACTTAAATTGGAACGACCACGTAGGTAATTTTGTGGGGAAAGCAAAACTAAGACTGCGATCTGTTGGTAGAACACTTAGAAAAGGCCACAAGTCTATTAAAGAGACTGCTTATACTACGCTTGTCCGTCGTCTTCTGAAATACTGCTGTGTGGTGTGGCCCACATCAGATGGAACTGGAGGAGGACATCAAAAAACTTCGAAGACGGGCATCTCGTTTTATATGTGTGAAATAGGGGAGCGAGTGACAACGATATGACACGTGAATTGGGCTGGCAGTCATTATACATGACTCTTTTCGTTGCGGCTGGATATTCTCATGATATTTCAATAGCCAACTTTCTCCTCAGAGTGTTAAAATATTTTGTGAACGCCCACCTTCATAGGGAGAAAGGTTCATCATAATAAGAGAAATCGGAGATCGCACGGAAAGTTTTAAGTATTCGTTCTTCCCTCACTGTTCGAGAGTGGAACATTAGAGAAGTAAGTTGAAGGTGGTGCAATGGAACCTCTGTCAGGCATTTGCAGAGTAACCACGTAAATGTAGATGTTGATTTCACATTTCGAACTTGTGAAGAATGTAATAATTCAAATTCCAAAGAAAGCAGGTGGTGACAGACGTGAATATTACCGAATTATCAGTTTAATAAGCCATGGTAGCAAAATAATAACAAGAACTTTTTACAGAAGCATCTCGGGGAAGATCAGTCTGGAGAAATGAGGAATTACGGGAGGCAATACGGACCCTACAACTTCTATTAGAAACAGGTTAAGAAAAGGCAAACCTACGTTCACGCACCAGTAGACTGAGAGATAGCTTTTGAAAATGCTAAGTGAAATACTCTCTTTGAAATTCTTAAGGTAGCAGACGTAATAAAAAAAAATACCGGTAGTGAAAGGCTATTTTCAACCAGACAGCAATCACTAGATTCGAGGGGCTTCAACGAGAAGCAGTGGCTGAGAAAGGAGTGAGACATAGTTGTAGCCTACCCTCGATGCTATTCAATATGTACACTGAGCAAGCAGTAACGGAAACTAAAGAAATATTTGGTGTAGGAATTATAGTTCAGGAAAAAGAAACGAAAACTTTAAGTTTTGCCGATGACGTAATTCTATCAGAGACAGCAAAGAACCTGGAAAAGCAGTTGAACGGAATGGACAGTGTCTGGAAAGGAGAATATAACATGAACATGAATAACAGAAAAACAAGAATAATGGAGTGTACTAGAATTAAACCAGGTGATGCTGAGGGAATTGGATTATGAAACGAGACACTTAAATTAGTAGGTGTGCTTTGCTATTTGGGAGCAAAATAATTTATGATGGCCAAGGTGGGGATATACACTGGTAATAGCAAGAAACGTGTTTCTGAAGAGTAGAAATTTGTTAACATCGAATATAGATTTATGTGTTAGGGAGTCTTTTCTGAAGGTGTTTGTATGGAGTGTAGCCATGTATGGAAGTGAAACGTGGACGACAAAAGTGTAAACAAGAAGAAAAAAGAGGTTTTTGAAATATAGTGGTACAGAAGAACGCTGGAGATTACGAGTATACGCTAACCGTTTTGCATCCACGCATCCAAACTTCTCCATCTGGTCTGCTGCCCAGGAGCAAATATTAGTATCTTGCTCATGCCACATGAACTTGGTACTAACCAACCTAAAAACATGTAACTTGTAATAGCTAAATTATTAAGCTGCAGAGGACGTAAATACTGATGTAATGTTGTTCAGTACACTGTCCTCAGTCACCAGTAAAAATAGCTGCACTTATACTCCTAACACAGGTGCAGATATTGCTACTGGTGACAAAGTACAATCTATTGAACACATTCCATCAGTATTTATGTCATTTGTAGACCAATAATTATAGCTATTACAAGTCATATGTTTTTAGGTCGGTTAGTGCCAAGTTCATGTGGTAGGATCAAGACATTAACGTTCAATTTTTCCACTGGACAGCAGGTCAGGTGTTGAAGTGTGAACACATGATAGCAAAATCGTTACTCTATACTGACAGATGTAGTCCACTTAGTGGTCAGTTGCAGCTGTGCAGAGAACACCGGGTCGTAAATCTTGTGATGTGTTTGTGCGAAGACTGTTCGACACAGAGAAAAAACGACTAAAACACTAATGTGTGTATGTATTAAGATAACATATATAAAAATATTTACACTTATACCCATTACATCCGTTGCATTAGCGTGAGTCCTATGGCTCCCATCTCACCCCACATTTCATCCTCCACAGTAGCCTGTTTCGCGTGTCTTCAGGGGTCAAACTTCTACTGGTCGTATTCTTTTCTATCCTTGTAAGCCATTTAAGTTGCGGCCTTCCTCTGTTTGTTGGTCTGTATTCAAATATATTTTTTGGGTATTCTTTCTTGTCCGATTCCCATTAAGTGTCCAAATCAAAAAGTTATCTGTGTTCCATTTCATTCATTATGATATCATTCTTGTGTGTTATTTCCTGTACATCCTCATTCGTTCTACGTTCCAAACGGAAGATCCTGATGCCATTTCTACCTCTTCGATCTTCTTGCGTTTTCTTCTGCATAGTCAATCAACACAACAATGGCGTTATATAGAGGGTGTAACAGAAAGGGATGGCCAACCTTTTGGGAAACATTCCTCACAGATAGAGGAATAAAATGTGTTACATGGACGTGGTTCCAGAAAAGTTTAATTCCATCTTCGAGGTCAGTTTCTGCTTCTTTTCATAATCACATTAATCGTGGGAAACACACAAAAACAGTACGTTCCAGCATTACATGAAACGTTTTCTTACATGAAATGTTGAAAATTTTCTCTTGGTTACGTTTGGTTGGAATGCACAATAGTTGTAATCCTTAGGTTTATCACTAGTCTTCCAACTGAGCGTCCGCAGCTCGTGGTCTCGCGGTAGCGTTCTCGCTTCCCGCGCTCGGGGTCCCGGGTTCGATTCCCGGCGGGGTCAGGGATATTTCCTGCCTCGATATGATTGGGTGTTGTTGTGTCGTATTCATCATCACTCATCCTCACCTCCACTAGGACCTCATCGTCATCCAACTGAGCGAAGATAATGTTGGCGAGTTACTCACTCCATAGCTTGTGTTGACTGGCGACCAACTTACCTGCTCTACTAGCATCAAGCATTAACATCAACTCAGTTGATCATAGACTTGGTTTCTTGTACAGTCTGCTACATAACGCTCACCCAGTGTACGCCATGCATTGCTCAGAGGATCCGACGACGACTTGAAAATACGGCTTGTTAGCAGTGATGATAATTCAGTGGGCATTTCTCGAGATTTTAATGTTATGCAGATATTACTAAAATTTCCAACAGTGGCAATCAAAAAATGAAAACTCGCGCGGATCCAAGGGGACGGAATGAAACTACTGCATTAACCTCTGATGTAAACAAATTACTATGATTATACTAATTTTTTATTTATTTTGTTGCTGTTATTGTTAAATCACAGGCGTTTGTTGCACGTCAAATGTGACACCAAATTACATTTTGAGGGAAGGGGAGAGACCGTGAAGTGAACCCTGGAGACACGCGTGAGCAACAACAAAAAAATTCTCTCCCCCGTGGGTTACTACAGCTCTTGTCACATCACATATATACAGTCCAATACAAAACGAATGGCGCACCACGAAGGTGTTACGCAAACTGCTCACAAATTCTTTTTCATACAGATATCGACGAAAAATAAAAAAAATGTAAACTATGGCAGACGATGAACGAATGTATAGCGCTCGCCCCTGGCAAGGATAGTAAACAGATGATATATCGATATCAGGGCATAAAGTCTTTGCGAATTTCATTCTGTGTACGCAGTTGAACTATGCCTCGCAGACAGGCGCGTGGACAATATATTCAGATGTCAGTATTTGAGAGAGGGCTCAAAGAAGCCGGTTGGAGCAATTGGCGAATCGCTCGATGTTTGAACAGTAGCGATGCCACTGTTCCACGATGTTGGCAGGTATGGGTAAAATATGGCCGAAAATGACGTCAAGAAGGAAGTGGTGGACATAAAGAGTCGACAAAAAGCGAGGACCTAGCAGTCATCAAAGCGGTGCTCAGAGCCCCGTATTTATCATTATCATCGGATCGACGTACAACTGTTGCTTCAGTGATCACACGGAACATTAATAACTGGCTCACAGAAAGGGGTCTGAGCTCACGGTGCCCCCTGCACCGACTACCATTGCCCTCTGTGTACCAACAAGCCAGTTTGTCGGGCACATTCAGCCTGGAATCTCAATGACTGGAGTAGCCTTCGGTGATGGGTCCCGATTCGAACTGAGGCCCGATCCAACAAGCCAGTTGAACACAATTTCGCACGATATCCCTCAATAGGGCATCTCATAAAGCTGTAAAACAATGCCAAGCCAAGTAACTGCTTGCATGATGGTCAGAGGTGGATCAACACGTTATTGACTTGCTTTATTTGTGAAGCTTCTTCTCTTGAACAAAACATCCAGTTTTTCTGTAAATGTAATATTTATTTGTATGTAAAAGTACATCACATCTACCGATTCCCACCTCATTCGGATAATTTTTTCGTGGTGTGCTTTTTTTTCTAAAAGTATGTGCCCCCTCGGTTTCTGTCTTCCCATGCTTCCTCGTCTTCTTCTCTTTCCTTCATGATCTCCTTTAGCCCATCTCACCCTCGGTCTTCGACTTCTTCCCTGAGGATGGCGCATCAAGAGCTTCATTGGCCATCTGTCATCTATCATTCGCACTGTTGTTCTTGCTGTTGTGGTCTTCAGTCCTGAGACTGGTTTGATGCAGCTCTCCATGCTACTCTATCCTGTGCAAGCTTCTTAATCTCACAGTACCTACTGCAATCTACATCCTTCTGAATCTGCTTAGTGTGTTCATCTCTTGGTCTCCCTCTACGATTTTTACCCTCCACGGTGCCCTCCAAAGCTAAATTTGTGATCCCTTGATGCCTCAAAACATGTCCTACCAACCGATCCCTTCTTCTAGTCAAGTTGTGCCACAAACTTCTCTTCTCCCCAATCCTATTCAATACCTCCTCATTAGTTACGTGATCTGCCCACCTTATCTTCAGCATTCTTATGTAGCACCACATTTCGAAAGCTTCTAGTTTCTTCTTGTCAAACCTAGTTATCGTCCATGTTTCACTTCCATACATGGCTACACTCCATACAAATACTTTCAGAAACGACTTCCTGACACTTAAATCTATCCTCGATGTTAACAAATTTCTCTCCTTTAGAAACGCTTTCCTTGCCATTGCCAGTCTACATTTTATATCCTCTCTACTTCGAACATCATCAGTTATTTTACTCCATAAATAGCAAAACTCCTTTACTACTTTAAGTGTCTCATTTCCTAATCTAATTCCCTCAGCATCACCCGACTTAATTTGACTACGTTCCATTATCCTCGTTTTGCTTTTGTTGACGTTCATCTTATATCCTCCTTTCAAGACACTGTCCATTCCGTTCAACTGCTCTTCCAAGTCCTTTGCTGTCTCTGACAGAATTACAGTGTCATCGGCGAACCTCAAAGTTTTTACTTCTTCTCAATGAATTTTAATACCTACTACGAATTTTTCTTTTGTTTCCTTTACTGCTTGCTCAATATACAGATTCAATAACATGGGGGAGAGGCTACAACCCTGTCTCACTCCTTTCCCAACCACTGCTACCCTTTCATGCCCCTCGACTCTTATAACTGCCATATGGTTTCTGTACAAATTGTAAATAGCCTTTCGCTCCCTGTATTTTACCCCTGCCACTTTCAGAATTTGAAAGAGATTATTCCAGTCAACATTGTCAAAAGCTTTCTCTAAGTCTACAAAGGCTAGATACGTAGGTTTGCCTTTTCTTAATCTTTCTTCTAAGATAAGTCGTAAGGGCAGTATTGCCTCATGTGTTCCAACATTTCTACTGAATCCAAACTGATCTTCCCCGAGGTCGGCTTCTACCAGTTTTTCCATTCGTCTGTAAAGAATTCGCGTTAGTATTTTGCAGCTGTGACTTATTAAACTGATAGTTCGGTAATTTTCACATCTGTCAACACCTGCTTTCCTTGGGATTGGAATTATTATATTCTTCTTGAAGTCTGTGGGTATTTCGCCTGTCTCATATATCGTGCCCGCCAGATGGTAGATTTTTGTAATGACTGGCTCTCCCAAGGCCATCAGTAGTTCTAATGGAATGTTGTCTACTCCCGGGGCCTTGTTTCGACTCAGGTCTTTCAGTGCTCTGTCAAACTCTTCACGCAGTATCTTATCTCCCATTTCGTCTTCATCTACATCCTCTTCCATTTCCATAATATTGTCCTCAAGTACATCGCCCTTGTATAAACCCTCTATATACTCCTTCCACCTTTCTGCCTTTCCTTCTTTGCTTAGAACTGGGTTGCCATCTGAGCTCTTGATATTCATACAAGTGGTTCTCTTCTCTCCAAAGGTCTCTTCAATTTTCCTGTAGGCAGTATCTATCTTACCCCTAGTGAGACAAGCCCCTACATCCTTACGTTTGTCCTCTAGCCATCCCTGCTTAGCCATTTTGCACTTCCTGTCGATATCATTTTTGAGACGTTTGTATTCCTTTTTGCCTACTTCATTTGCTGCATTTTTATATTTTCTCCTTTCATCAATTAAATTCAATATTTCTTTTGTTACCCAAGGATTTCTATTAGCCCTCGTCTTTTTACCTACTTGATCGTCTGCTGCCTTCACTACTTCATCCCTCAGAGCTACCCATTCTTCTTCTACTTTATTTCTTTCCCCCATTCCTGTCAATTGTTCCCTTATGCTCTCCCTGAAACACTCTACAACCACTGGTTCTTTCAGTTTATCCAGGTCCCATCTCCTTAAATTCGCACCTTTTTGCAGTTTCTTCAATTTCAATCTGCAGTTCATAACCAATAGATTGTGGTCAGAATCCACATCTGCCCCAGGAAATGTCTTACAATTTAAAACCTGGTTCCTAAATCTCTGTCTTACCATTATATAATCTATCTGGTACCTTTTAGTATCTCCAGGATTCTTCCAGATATACAACCTTCTTTTATGACTCTTGAACCAAGTGTTAGCTATGATTAAGTTATGCTCTGTGCAAAATTCTACAAGGCGGCTTCCTCTTTCATTCCTTCCCCCCAATCCATATTCACCTACTATGTTTCCTTCTCTCTCTTTTCCTACTGACGAATTCCAGTCACCCATGACTATTAAATTTTCGTCTCCCTTCACTACCTGAATAATTTCTTTTATCTCGTCATACATTTCATCTATTTCTTCATCATCTGCAGAGCTAGTTGGCATATAAACTTGTACTACTGTAGTAGGTGTGAGCTTTGTGTCTATCTTGGCCACAATAATGCGTTCACTATGCTGTTTGTAGTAGCTAACCCGCACTCCTACTTTTTATTCATTATTAAACCTACTCCTGCATTACCCCTATTTGATTTTGTATTTATAACCCTGTAATCACCTGACCAAAAGTCTTGTTCCTCCTGCCAACGATATTCACTAATTCCCACTATATCTAACTTTAACCTATCCATTTCCCTTTTTAAATTTTCTAACCTACCTGTCCGATTAAGGGACCTGACATTCCACGCTCCGATCCGTAGAACGCCAGTTTTCTTTCTCCTGATAACGACGTCCTCCTGAGTAGAGATCCGAATGGGGGACTATTTCACCTCCGGAATATTTTACCCAAGAGGACGCCATCATCATTTAATCATACAGTAAAGCTGCATGTCCTCGGGAAAAATTACGGCTGTAGTTTCCCCTTGCTTTCAGCCGTTCGCAGTACCAGCACAGCTAGGCCGTTTTGTTTAATGTTACAAGGCCAGATCAGTCAATCATCCAGACTGTTGCCCTTGCAACTACTGAAAAGGCTGCTGCCCCTCTTCAGGAACCAAATGTTTGTCTGGCCTCTCAACAGATACCTTTCCGTTGTGGTTGCACCTACGGTACGGCCATCTGTATCGCTGAGGCACGCATGCCTGCCCACCAACAGCAAGGTCCATGGTTCATGGGGGGGATCATTCGCACTACATATCTACACTCCTGGAAATGGAAAAAAGAACACATTGACACCGGTGTGTCAGACGCACCATACTTGCTCCGGACACTGCGAGAGGGCTGTACAAGCAATGATCACACGCACGGCACAGCGGACACACCAGGAACCGCGGTGTTGGCCGTCGAATGGCGCTAGCTGCGCAGCATTTGTGCACCGCCGCCGTCAGTGTCAGCCAGTTTGCCGTGGCATACGGAGCTCCATCGCAGTCTTTAACACTGGTAGCATGCCGCGACAGCGTGGACGTGAACCGTATGTGCAGTTGACGGACTTTGAGCGAGGGCGTATAGTGGGCATGCGGGAGGCCGGGTGGACGTACCGCCGAATTGCTCAACACGTGGGGCGTGAGGTCTCCACAGTACATCGATGTTGTCGCCAGTGGTCGGCGGAAGGTGCACGTGCCCGTCGACCTGGGACCGGACCGCAGCGACGCACGGATGCACGCCAAGACACGTTTGGACGAGCTGGCATGCTGTAGGCGGACACACTTCAGGAGCTCCTGTAAGAACTGGTCTTTAACTACAAGTCGCACGAGGACTTTAATAAAAAAAATCTTTTCCTTATTTATTCCACATAATTTGTTCTTAAAGGAAAAAGAAATTTGATTTTGGCTTTGAGAAACTCTTTTTTTCCAAAAGATTGCTTCTTCGCCAACAAGACGAAGGAGGCTCATTTTTGTTTACGGGAAGGATAAACCAGTATAATTGGAGTCCTTGTTTTTCTTTTGGAAAAAAAAAGTTGTTGGCGTTCAAGCCTCGCGATCGCTGGACCGAGTCCTGTTCGTCAGTTTCTTTTTTTATTTTCATCATAGTTATTTTCTTTACTATTTGTGTTGCAGATGGTGTAATGGGAGGATTGCGTGTGGTCGGATGAACTTCTGTTAAATTTGCAGTGTTGTTTGGCTGTCTGCAGGTTTTTGTTATCACAAATAATATAATATTCATAACTATCGACTAGTAAACGACCAAACGCATAAAGTGATACTGAAAATAAATGCTTGTCCGTGATTTGAGAAATCCCTTATACCTCGAAGGAGCCCGAAACGACTTGTTACCTCCAAATTTTGAGCGGCACAGACGGCTTTCGAAAGATTTACAATTAATCGTCGCTTTCGACATTACGAGTACAAGTTGCAGTAGGGTTTTGGAGCATACACTGTGTTCAAACATTATGAATCACCTCGAAGGGAACGATCTATTGATACGTAATCAGCATGGTTTCAGAAAACATCGTTCTTGTACAACGCAGCTAGCTCTTTATTCGCACGAAGGAATGGCCGCTATCGACAGGGGATCTCAAGTTGATTCCGTATTTCTAGATTTCCGGAAAGCTTTTGACACCGTTCCTCACAAGCGACTTCTAATCAAGCTGCGGGCCTATGGGGTATCGTCTCAGTTGTGCGGCTGGATTCGTGATTTCCTGTCAGGAAGGTCGCAGTTCGTAGTAATAGACGGCAAATCATCGAGTAAAACTGAAGTGATATCAGGTGTTCCCCAGGGAAGCTTCCTGGGACCTCTGCTGTTCCTGATCTATATAAATGACCTGGGTGACAATCTGAGCAGTTCTCTTAGGTTGTTCGCAGATGATGCTGTAATTTACCGTCTAGTAAGGTCATCCGAAGACCAGTGTCAGTTGCAAAGCGATTTAGAAAAGATTGCTGTATGGTGTGGCAGGTGGCAGTTAACGCTAAATAACGAAAAGTGTGAGGTGATCCTCATGATTTCCGAAAGAAATCCGTTGGAATTCGATTACTCGATAAATAGTACAATTCTCAAGGCTGTCAATTCAACTAAGTACCTGGGTGTTAAAATTACGAACAACTTCAGTTGGAAAGACCACATATATAATATTGTGGGGAAGGCGAGCCAAAGGTTGCGTTTCATTGGCAGGACACTTAGAAGATGCAACAAGTCCACTAAAGAGACAGCTTACACTACACTCGTTCGTCCTCTGTTAGAATATTGCTGCGCAGCGTGGGATCCTTACCAGGTGGGATTGACGGAGGACATCGGAAGGGTGCCAAAAAGGGCAGCTTGTTTTGTATTATCACGTAATAGGGGAGAGAGTGTGGCAGATACGATACGCGAGTTGGGATGGCAGCCATTAAAGCAAAGACGTTTTTCGTCGCGGCGAGATCTATTTACGAAATTTCAGTCACCAACTTTCTCTTCCGAATGGGAAAATATTATGTTGAGCCCAACCTACATAGGTAGGAATGATCATCAAAATAAAAGAAGAGAAATCAGAGATCGAACAGAAAGGTTTAGGTGTTCGGGAGTGGAATGGTAGGGATTTAGTATGATTGTGGTTCGATGAACCCTCTGCCAAGCACTTAAATGTGAATTGCAGAGTAAGCATGTAGATATGTAGATGTAGAAGACCGTAGGATCCTACGCAGTGCCGCAGGGGACCGCACCGCCACTTCCCAGCAAATTAGGGACACTGTTGCTCCTGGGGTATCGGCGAGGACCATTCGCAACCGTCTCCATGAAGCTGGGCTACGGTCCCGCACACCGTTAGGCCGTCTTCCGCTCACGCCCCAACATCGTGCAGCCCGCCTCCAGTGGTGTCACGACAGGCGTGAATGTAGGGACGAATGGAGACGTGTCGTCTTCAGCGATGAGAGTCGCTTCTGCCTTGGTGCCAATGATGGTCGTATGCGTGTTTGGCGCCGTGCAGGTGAGCGCCACAGTCAGGACTGCATACGACCGAGGCACACAGGGCCAACACCCGGCATCATGGTGTGGGGAGAGATCTACACTGGCCGTACACCACTGGTGATCGTCGAGGGGACACTGAATAGTGCACGGTACATCCAAACCGTCATCGAACCCATCGTTCTACCATTCCTAGAACGGCAAGGGAACTTGCTGTTCCAACAGGACAATGCACGTCCGCATGTATCCCGTGCCACCCAACGTGCTCTAGAAGGTGTAAGTCAACTACCCTGGCCAGCAAGATCTCCGGAACTTTCCCCCATTGAGCATGTTTGGGACTGGATGAAGCGTCGTCTCACGCGGTCTGCACGTCCAGCACGAACGCTGGTCCAACTGAGGCGCCAGGTGGAAATGGCATGGCAAGCCTTTCCACAGGACTACATCCAGCATCTCTACGATCGTCTCCATGGGAGAATAGCAGCCTGCATTGCTGCGAAAGGTGGATATACACTGTACTAGTGGCGACATTGTGCATGCTCTGTTGCCTGTGTCTATGTGCCTGTGGTTCTGTTAGTGTGATCATGCGATGTATCTGACCCCAGGAATGTGTCAATAAAGTTTCCCCTTCCTGGGACAATGAATTCACGGTGTTCTTATTTCAATTTCCAGGAGTGTATATTTCCCGAGCTGCCGTTCCTCCATTCTATCTCTGATGCCTTCTTGAGTCTGGGTCGTTTTCCTAAACGTTGTGTTTCTTACGTGGTCTCGCTGAGATGTGCTACGCGATCTTTTGAGATGGTCAATTTCTACAACTCTCAATTTGTATTTGTCTTCTGCAGTAAGCTTCCAGCACTCGCACACGTAGGTCGTTACGTGCTTTACAAGACTTCTATAAAATCGCCTTTTTTACTTCAGAACTTGTCTTAGAAGACCACAACAGAGGCTTCAGATTTTAAATTGCTGCTTTCCCATGGATTACTCGTTGCTGTGTCTCCCAATTACTTGTTCCGTGTTGCGATAAGATGCTATCCAAATATTTAAAAATTTTACATGGCTTGATGTGCAAGCTCTCTGCTGTTAAGCTTCCAACATTTTCTCCGCTGTATAGCTATTCAATCTTTTGAAAATTTATTTTGAATGTGCACTTGTGGTATTCTTCCAACAATTTTCTTAACATAATGCAGATATCATCTTCTTCACTGGCCACCATTACCTGAATATCTACGAAGAACAAGATGTACAAACATTAATCCTTTGTATCTGAATGTCCGTTACTGCAAATTTCCTACTCCACAGGTCTAAGGGTTTCTTGACATATATTCTAAACAATATAAGAGATAAGCAGCATATGTAACCAATGGTAAGATCCTAAATCTAGTAGAACAACTGGAAATATACCTGCACAGAATGAAAAAGCCTGAATCTATGTTAAATGAACTGACGCATTTCACTATCCATAGTTATTTTAGTAATTTTAAAGATTTATTTTAAATTTAGTCCTTGCATATGTCAACTTCTTAAAATTCAGATCTCTGGCACTGTATGATAGACTTCATCTTTGATCACCTGATGTTAAACTACATCTGTGAAGCATTTTTAAAATGTGTAAACAAATGTACACCTTGAATAACGTTATGTGCGACCACAGAATTAATATGTATGGTAAAACCAAAGTACGCTGAACTCAAAAGGTTAAAAATGTTCTTTCTTGTTTGTTCAGAAAGTTTTTCACTGCTTTTTTCCACTGACTGTCACATATCTTACGCACTCGATTCGCGAAATACAAAACCTAACTTCTAACTTCCTCGGAACAGGAGAACGCATTTCACCTAACTCAAGAGCAAATGTTAATTATGTATTAGACGATTTCTAGCTAAAGCTGGGCCCACGGGCTCCGCAAACCATCGTATAATATAATAAAATAGGAAAAAATTGTGATTGGATGCGTTTTTATTCAGATTTCCTGTGCACTGAGTACAGTCAAGTTCACAGCTGCAAAATAGAGGCCGGCCGCTGTGGCAGCGCGGATCTAGGTGCTTCAGTCCAAAACCACACTGCTGCAACGGTCGCAGGTTCGAATCCTGCCTCAGGCATGGATGTGTGTGACGTCCATAGGTTAGTTAGGTTTAGTCCGCAGCTCGTGGTCGTGCGGTAGCGTTCTCGCTTCCCGCGCCCGGGTTCGATTCCCGGCGGGGTCAGGGTGTTGTGTGATGTTCTTAGGTTAGTTAGGTTTAAGTAGTAAGTTCTAGGGGACTGATGACCATAGATGTAAAGTCCCACAGCGCTCAGAGCCATTTAGTTAGGTTTAAGTAGTTCTAAGTCTAGGGGACTGATGACCTCAGATTTAAGTCCCATAGTGCGTAGAGTAATTTGAACCTTTTTTTTTGAGCAAAATAGGGATAAAATTAAATCGACTCATTCTCTTTGGTATTAGTTTAAAAAAATGGTTCAAATGACTCTAAGCACTATGGGACTTAACATCTGAGGTCATCAGTCCCCTAAACTCAGAACTTACCAAGTGTGGTGGCGCAACGGTTAGCACACTGGACTCGCATTCGGGAGGACGACGGTTCAAAAATGGCTCTGAGCACTATGAGACTTAACTTCTGAAGTCATCAGTCCCCTAGAACTTAGAACCACTTAAACCTAACTAACCTAAGGACATCACACACATCCATGCCCGAGGCAGGATTCGAACCTGCGACCGTAGCGGTCACGCGGTTCCAAACTGAAGCGCTTAGAACCGCACGGCCACACCGGCCGGCGACGACGGTTCAATCTAACGTCCGGCCGTCCTGATTTAGGTTTTCCGTGATTTTCCTAAATCGCTCCAGGCAATTGCCGGGATGGTTCCTTCGAAAGGGCACGGCCGACTTCCTTCCCCATCCTTCCCTACTCCGATGAGATCGATGACCTCGCTGTCTGGTCTCCTCCCCCAAACAACCCAACCCAACCCAACTTAAACCTAACTAACCTAAGGACATCACACACATCCATGACCGAGGCAGGATTCGAACCTGCGACCGTAGCAGCAGTGCGGTTCCGGACTGAAGTGTCTAGAACCGCTCGGCCACAGCGGACGGCTGGTATTAGTTGTCTCGAGGTAAAAAATACTGTCGTTACAAGATCTTCCCTTCCCGGGTCCAAAGGAACTACTGGGTAAATTCGGTTGCGGTACGGTGTGGGTGATCAGGAGGCGACCGCTGAGCCCTGCTTGGTGGGACGGGGCGTGGGGAGCGCCCGCCGGCGGCGGCAGGTGTCGCCCACCCATCGGGCCGCGAGTCCGGAGGCGCCGTCCAGGGCCCGGGCCTCTCCGCTCGCCTCGTCCCATCTCCGGAGAAACGCGCGGCAAAAAGGAAGAGCGCGGCGCAGCGCCCGCGGTCTGCAGCGGCGCCAGCCCGGGCCGAGTTCCATAATAACGTGATAAATGAGGCCCCGGCTGACTAGTCAGTCGTGTTACGAGCCCCTCGTTTTGTTCCTGCTCGTCGTTTTCGGCGTCACCGGCTACTTCCCCCCTCCCCACCCCTCTGCCCCCCCCCCTCCTCCTCACCTCTCGCTCGAGCTGGCTCACCCCTGCGCCTGCCTGCGTCTCTCTCTCTCTCTCTCTCTCTCTCTCTCTCTCTCTCTCTCTCTCTCTTTCTCTCCCCCGGGGGCCACTGACGCTTGTAAGGCCCGGGATGGAAGGTTTTGAAGAGGTGATTTGGTAATTATATGGTTGCGGCCCGGGTTAAACCAACAAAACATCAATTCTCGTGAACGAGGGAGCGAGCGGGCTAGAGAGAGAGGCAGAGTGAGAGAGAGAGAGAGAAGGAGAGGACGAGAGGGAGAAAATTGAGACGGAGGGTGTCCTTAAGATACGTATAACCATGAATTTGCCTCCATCCGGTGTTAAGAAAATGGCGTTTGTTTGTTTTAGGTTTTTAAAGGCCCTGCTGGCGTACAGTCGGTTCGCGTGACGCCCGCGCAATCCCGGCCGGTTGCAAGGGCTGGTTACCTGTCGTTTTCTTCGGTACCTGTGGCGCTAATTACCTCGCGTTGAAGGGGGAAAGTGTTTCGGACCAACACGCGATTTACTTACCCTCCGCATCCATACTAGGATCGTCCGTTTAGTCCTATATCCTAGTCCGGAACCGCGCTGATGCTACGGTCGCAGGTTCGAATCCTACCTCGGGCATGGATGTGTGTGATGTTCTTAGTTTAGTTAGGTTTAAGTACTTCTAAGTCTAGGGGACTGATGACCTCAGAAGTTAAGTCCCATAGCGATTAGAGCCATTTGAACCATTTTTTTGTTTGTTGTCAAAGCTTAAGATTCGTAAAGTAGCAGCGGAAGCTCCATTCCTCTCCTATGTCAACCTCTTCATCTCAGAGTAGCATTTGCAACCTGCGTCCTCAATGTATCCCAAGCTCCGTCTTCCTGTACAGTTCTTACTCTCTACATCTTTCTCTAATGCTATGGAAGTTGTTCCCTGATGCCTTAGTAGATGTCCAAACCTCCTGTCCCTTCTTCTTGTCAGTGTTTTCCATACACTACTTTCCTCGACGATTCTGTGGAAAACCTCATTCCCTACCATAGCAGACCTCCTAATTATCAGCATACTTTTGTACTACCAGGTCTGTAACGCTTCGATTCTCTTCTGTTCTGGTTTCCCAAAGTGCTTGTCTCACTGCCATAAAACGCTGTGCTCCAGACGTACATACTCAGAAATATCTTCCTCAAATTAAAACCAATGTTTGACATTAGCGGTCTTCTCCTGGCCAGAAAATCCCTTTTCGCCAGTAGTAAACTGCTTTTTACATTCTCTTCGGTATGTCCATCATGTGTTATTATAATTTCTAGGTAGCAGAATTCCGTACCTTCATCTACACTGTAGAGCCAAAGAAACTGGTATACCTCCCTAATATCGTGTAGGGCTCCCGTGAGCATGTAGAAGCGCCGCAACATGACGTGGCATGGACTCGGCTAATGTCTGAAGGAAGGCTGCAAGGAAATTACTCCACGAATTCTGCAGGGCTGTCCATAAATCCGTAAGAGTACGAGAAGGTGGAGAGATCTCTTCTGAACAGCACGCTGCAAGACATCCCAGATATTCTCAATAATGTTCACGTCTGGGGAGTTTGGCGGCCGGCAGAAGTGTTTAGACTCAGAAGAGTGTTCCTGGGGCCACACTGTAGCCATTCTGGACGTGTAGGGTGTCGCATTGTTCTGCTGGAATTGCCCAAGTCCGTCGGAATGCACAATGGACATGAATGGATGCAGGTGATCAGAGTCGTATATAGACATATCAGGAGTCCTATATCACTCCCAACTGCACACGCCCTACACCATTACACAGCCTCCACCCGTTTGAACAGTCCCCTGCTGACGCGCAGGGGCGGTGGATTCATGAAGTTGTCTCCATGCCGGGACATGGCCATCCGCTCGATAGAATTTGAAACGAGACTCGTCCGACCAGGCAACATGTTTCCAGTAATCAGCAGTCCAATGTCGGTGTTGACGGGCCCAGGCGAGGCGTAAGACTTTGTGTCGTGCAGTCATCAATGGTACACGAATAGGCCGTCGGCTCCGAAACCCCACATCGATGATTTTTCGTTGAATGGTTTGCACGCTGACACTTGTTGATGGCCCAGCACTGAAATGAGCGGAATTTCGGCCACGTTGAACGATTTTCATCAGTCGTCGTTGGTCCCATTCTTGCAGGATCATTTTCCGGCCCCAGCGATGTCGGAGATTCGGTGTTTTAGCTGTTTCCTGATATTCACGGTACACTCTTGAAATGGTCGTACGGGAAAATCCCCACTTCATCGCTACCTCGGAAGTTATTCCCTGTGTCCCATCGCTCGTGCGTCGACTGTAACACCACTTCAAACACATTTAAATCTTAGATAACCTGCCACTGTAGCTGCAGTAACCGATCTAACAACTGCGACAGACATTTGTTGTCTTACATAAGCCTTTCCGACCACAGCGCCGTATTCTGCCTATTTACATATCTCTGTATTTGAATACGCATGCCTATACCATTTTCTTTGGCGCTTCTGTGTACTTCTTGATCACCAGTCATGATTTTTAAGTTTCTCAGTGTTCTCATTTCTGCTAAAGGTCATTACTTTCGTCTCTCTTCAACGTAGTCTCAGTCCAAATCCTGTACTCGTTAGACTGTTCATTCCATTTAACAGGTCCTGTAGTTCTTCTTCACTTTTAGTGAGGATAGCAATGTCATCAGCAAATCTGAACATTGAAATCCTTTCACCTTGAATTTTAATCCCACTCTTGAACCATTCTTTTATTCCCGTCATTGCTTCTCCAACGCGTAAGCTGAACAGCGGGGGCGAAAGTCTACATCCCTGTCTTACACCCTATTTAACCCGTGCACTTCGTTGTTGCTGTATAGTAACCGTCTATACCTATAGATTACTCCTATTTTTCTGGGGATTTCGAACATCTTTCACCATTTTACATCGTCGAACACTTTTTCCAGGTCGACAAATCTTATGAATGTGTCTTCATTTCTCTTCAGACTTGCTTCCATCGTCAACCGCTACATCAGAACTGCGTCTCTAGTGCCTTGACCTTTCCTAAAGCCAAACTTACCTACATCTAACTGATCGTCAAATTTGTTTACGACTCTCCTGCATGTTATTCTTGTCATCGACTTGAACGCTTGAGCTGTTAAGCTGATTGTACGATAATTTGTCGGCTCTTGCAATCTTGAGAATTGTGTGGATGATGTTTTTTCCCAAAGCCTTATGGTACAGCACCGGTATTACACATTCCACAACCATAATAAAGGTTTTCTTACCACTTTCCCCAATGATTCTAGAAATTCCGATGAAATGTTATCTATCCTTTCTGCTTTATCTAATTTTAAATGTTTCGAAGTTCTTCTAAATTCTGATTCTAATATAGGATCCCCTATCTCTTCCCTATTGACACACATCCATTCAATATGACTAATCGGATGAACGTCCTGTACGTGAAACGTTACAACTTTCTGGGCAGCTTGCACCACTTAATCAACTGACTAAGAATGTAATAATATTTCTTCCTGGACTGGATCCTCAGCGAAAACTTTTGTCCATGGTGTTAAATGGTCTGATTATTTGTTAACTCGAGTAATTCCAGTGGGTCTCTTGCACCAGTTTCATCCAATTCTCATCACTGTTGTTGTTGTGATCTGGAGACCTAACTCTGGTTTGGTACAGCTCTCCACTCTAGTTACTCTATCATGTGCAAGCTTCTTGCCGGCCGGAGTGGCCGTGCGGTTCTAGGCGGTACAGTCTGGAGCCGAGCGACCGCTACGGTCGCAGGTTCGAATCCTGCCTCGGGCATGGATGTGTGTGATGTCCTTAGGTTAGTTAGGTTTAATTAGTTCTAAGTTCTAGGTGACTGATGACCTCAGAAGTTAAGTCGCATAGTGCTCAGAGCCATTTGAACCATTTTTTTTTTGCAAGCTTCTTCATGTCCGAATAAACTGCTGCAAATTACATCCATTTGAATCTGCTTGTTGTATTCAAGACTAGGTGTCCCTCTCCAGTACGTAACTGACGAATCCTTCATGCCTGAAGATATGTTTCATGAGCTGGTCCCTTCTTTCAGTCAAGATGTAACTTTCTGTCTCCCCCAATTAGATCCAGTGTCTCCTCATTAATTACTCGATCTACCAGTCCAACCTCCACTATTCTTCTGTAGCACTACATTTCAAAATCATTCTATTCTCCTCTTATCTAAATTGTATAAAGTACACTTCGTTACAAGGCTACGCAACCTCCAGGCAACTGACTTCAAAATCGACTTCCTTAAACTTAAATTAGTATCGATTTTGACAACTTTCTATTTTTCAGAAATGCTTTACGTGTTATAGATAAACCACATTTTAGATATTCTCTACCTCGGTCTCTGTCACTTATGTCTCGTAATTTTTGAGATCATTTCTCGTTGAGAACAGCGGTCTGGTGAAAAGAACTTTAAAGATGGATACAGTCTCGACCGTAAAAACGTTTATTTTGATGGTATCAGGTTTCGGTCAGTTTTTGACTGTCCTCAGACCCTTATACAAAAATATGAACGTAGAGTAAAGTTAGAGTGATCTCTGATTATAGCAGTAACACATCAAATGCATCATATACCGACCATGACGGTAGGCGGTGGCGGTGAATGGAGCGGGTGTTGTAACTCCACGGATGTCAACTGCTGAAGAGCGCAATTCAGTTGTTGCTTAAATATGCGGTTCTCCGCCCACTGGGTACCGAATACGTCACCGATGGCCAATAAGGCAAACAGTACATAAAACAGCTATTACATTAAGGTATGTACAGAATTGTTTGTAACATAAATTTCTACAAGTCGTCCTGTATGAACTGCTGAGGAGAGCAACGCAGTTGTTGCTTAAAAAAGCGATCCTCCGCCCACTGGGAACTGAATTAGTCACCGGTAGCCAGTCAGGGAGACAGGACGTAAAACAGCTGTTAGGGAGTAAGGTACATACAGAATGGTTTGTAACATGTATTTCTACAAGTCGGTCTGTATGCCAGTACGTATTTAATATTCAGTGACTGTCGCAGCTCCGAAATAATCTTCTGCTGGATGGCGCATATCGACACGACATCGCAGTCTCCATGGGAACCACCGGCGTCACTTAACCATTATCTTTGCTGGCATACAGCCTATAAGTCTGCGACAAATCTCTGCAGATGACAATCGGTGTTCTCACAACCGATTATCATTGGTTATCTCTTGTGCTGTTTATAGCAGCTACTTTATATAATGGAATGTACCCATTTCTTCATTTGTTATTAGCTTTTGTCTAACCTTATTGGAACAGCTGTTTTACAACCTGTATGCTTGACTGGTTATCGCTGACGTAATTCGGTATCCAGCTTGCATAGTATCACATATTTAAGCAACAGCTGCGTCCCTCTCCTAAGTAGTTGGCGTTTGTGGAGTTACAAAACCTGCTCCATTCACACCCACCGCCTACCATCATGCGTATAATTTCTTCTTTTGATATTTGTTATGGTGTATTTTATGTGTTACTACCATTATCAGACAGCCCTCTAATATTATTCTACGTTCATATTTCAGTGTGAGGGTCTGGGGATGGTCAGAAGCTCACAGAAACCGGTTACCGCCAAATAAAAATGTTTTGGCTGTCGAGACAGTTTGTATCCACTTCTGAAATCAGTTATTTTGCTTCCCAATCATCAAAATTCGTCTACTACTTTCAGTGTCTCAATTCTTGATCTAATTCCTTCCGCATCAGCTGATTTAATTCGACTATATTCCATTACTTTTCAGCCTAGGTATTCTGTATCATGAATCGAAATGGAAATCTTGCACCTCTAGCGTTAAACACAAATTTAATTTAAATTTCATCGGAAAAGGGGAATTGCGAAGATCATCCGCATCGTGGTGAGGGTACGTCCTGGAATGCCTACGACTGGACATCGCCACGCTTCAACTAACGCGCCAACATGTTCATTCACAGCACCGGGCTGGGCTGCCGGCTCGTATCTCCGTCTGTATCTACACTGCCCCCCCCCCTCCTACCTCCACCCTTCCCCCCTCCCTCCACCCTTCCTCCAGCCGACGCCACAAATCGGCCGACCGGCGCCGAGATCCGTGATCGGCCGCAACGCGCGCCTCATGAATGACAAATGAGAGGCGTCCCAGGCGCGGTGAAAATTGGAATACGTGACGCGAGCCTTCACACGCACACACGCTGACCTCACCCTCACACATACGGCCACACACACACACGCACACACACACACACACACACACACACACGAAACGATGCCGGATCACGAACTGTACGGCGCCAGCAGCTAACGTAACCCTTTTAGGAGGAGACTCTCGCACCAAACACCAGTGGAATGACCAAGAGTAATCTACAAAATTATCGCCGGGAATTCCTGTGCGATGGTGGAGCAACGAACTCGCCTAGCATCAGCAAGCGAAGACCCAACGAGAGTCATTATGTCTGATTCAGTCCCGATTCCAATCCCCCTCAACTTCTTGTCTAATTGCTGTTGCTCTTAGAAGAAACATTCTTTCACTGTGAAAAAGGGATGTCATTCGCTGATCCGTGAAAATATTTTACTGGACCGCAGCGGTAATATGTGTCTTTCTCGAGATTTTAGGGGACAAAAGTTATTTTTATTCACTTACGTTACCAGAGTGGCTCAGAAACACATCAGAAGGTACGTCATCTAGACTCCGTCTATTTTCACGTCCTCATTCGAGAATTTTTTCGAGTTTAAACGACTGACGAATTGCAAGGGTTCCATGATCTCGTGGCCTGTGGATCTACAAAGAATAAACAGTGATAAATTCAAATATTTTAAGTAACTGATTTCAGGTACGGCTTATCCTAGCTAATTCGAAAGTAAAAGTAGTTTACTTTGTGTACGTCCACAAAAATCGAACGACGGATTAGCGGAGACATTTATAACTTACAACCCATTGTATTTGTGCAGTCTGTACGCAGCGTGCAGGGTGATTCAAAAAGGTTGGTTCGTTTTCACGGGACTATATATTCTAGATGAGTGAAGGCAGGAATTTTCGACGAACTTTAAACTATGCACAGGACCACAAAATTTATATTATCAAAAGACCCATTAGATTTTATCAGGGTACATCTTTTATATGCGTGGGCATAAAATCTTGGAGTACAGTTTACGATTACGCTTCGGATCAAAGCTTTCACTTACCTTTCACAGATGATCAATATTCCTCCGCCGGCCCCACGAAAAACATCCAGACGATAGTCAGACTTGTTCCTTGCTGTTGTGAACATGTCTGGAGTTGTCGCATTCATCGCTGTTAGTATGTGCCGTCGCAGTTCTGCTACGGCTTGCATTAGTGGAAGGGGGTAGCACTTCTACGGAGTCTTGGCGCAAAGCAGTATCCTCCCCTCTCCCCTCCCCAAAAAAAAAAAAGAAAAGGAAAAAATGTGAGATCAGGCGACCTTGGAGGTCAGTGTTCCAGTGCGAGATCTGTATATCTGTATACCCCTGCGGCCGATCCACCGCTAAGGCAGATCGTCGTTACGAAAAGCCCGAATTTTCTGGAAACTCCAATTTTGCAGTCGAAATATTTCACAAACTAAACCTTGTTCTAGTAAAACCGTACATTTCTGGGAGCAGAACAACTGTGACTACAACACAATAACACAAATATTTTAAAACGATTACACTTCAAGAGTCCAGCATTCTACAATTCGACAATTTTCAATAGAAATCACTTTTGAAACACAACTTTAAATAAGGTCCAGCTCAAAACCAGGCTGTAAATTATATACTGAATAATAAAGTTCTGAAAAATTCAGATTATATAACAATGTTTTATGTATGGAATACAAAACAGAAAAGAAAGAAAAAATAATTGAAGAGTGGAAATGTCAAACGCTCTGAGTACCAAATCTCAGCTGTTAGGTTTCAAAGAACAATATATCTCTTTTTGTACGCAGCCTATTTGCATCCAAAAATTGAAAATATTGCTGCTCATTTCACCAGTGTAAAAAATAATGAGCAAACGACAAAATAAACTATTTCTTAAGAACATTCCAAATGCCACACTAAGGAACTGACTGCTCCCAAGTTCCAATAAGAAAATTTTTGTTTCAAGTGCCATTACCACTGAGGCACTACGTTCGATCTGTAATAATATCACTACCAAAAACAAGCAGCACTGTATTATCTAGTAGAGCTGTAGTGAACAACAACCATTTCTAGTTTCTTTGAAATATTTTACAGGAGAATAACAAAATTGAATTCGAGAAAAAATCTTCCAATATTGGTTTCTCTTCCTTACACAACTTCTCTCTTGCGATCAGATGTTGAAAAGTTTACTTTAGAACTCCCTGTACTGCTGAGGAAGAAACTACAATACTGTCAATAGATCTTTATGTGCTGCAATTGATAAACACGGCTGGTCTATCAGACGAAGGGTACAGTACGGCATACATCAACATGACTTTCTACATTAACATTTTTCCAAACTTCTGTTTCAGAGTAAGAATTTTAATAGATATTTAAGATGGATGAGAATGACAAACTTTCATCATTCTGTACTTGAAGATCCTATAGGCATGGATTGACAACAGTGTTTCAGCAGCAACTTTCAAAGAAGTCAGTTGTTCGCACTAGAATTTCATGGAATGGGTTTATAGCTTTAGCTGACTAAAAAATCATGCGTAAATCTTCCGGAACCAAGGCCTTGCTTACCTTTTTCCTACCATACGCTGTCTGCTAATGAATGTTTGAAACATTTCCCCCGTTCTTCGGTGCTTGGAACGGATCTAGGGACATGCAACAGAGTACAGAGAACACAACAGCACTGAAAACGCATTTTGTGAAAAAATGGCACTGAGAACGATGGACAGCCATTCTTGTATAATGTGAAGACTAGGATGATAGCAAGTGAGTTATTCACCAAGCTACTTTTAAGCCCGGCCGGACTGTCCGAGCGGTTCTAGGCGCTACAGTCTGGAACCGCTCGACCGCTACGGTCGCAGGTTCGAATCCTGCCTCGAGCATGGATGTGTGTGATGTCATTAGGTTAGTTAGGTTCTAAGTTCTAGGGGACTGATGACCTCAGAAGTTAAGTCCCATAGTGCTCAGAGCCATCTGAACCACTTTTTACTTCTAAGCTTAGTATCAAACAGAAGGAAGCAGATATATTAGACGCTAGTCGCTGTTTCTAGTCCCCACTTCCTGCAAATGAACGGGCCTCTTTCAGTCACTAAGTTCCCGTAAGGAGAATGGACCGTGACGGGCTTCTTCTTCTTCTTCACCACACAATCCATCTTTCTTCTACGAACCGCAGCACGTAGCAGCTGATCTGCACTTTGTAATTCTGTCCATTGCCTTACGTCATCTAGCCAAGATATTCTTCTTCGCCCATTTCTTCTTTTACCGTCTATTTTTTCTTCTCTTATTAAGAATAGAAGCCTACATTTGGTTTTCGTAAGATATGTCCTAGGCGTGTCGTTTTTCTTCTTTTGAGAGTTATTAATATTTCTCACTCTTTGTCTATTGTTCACAATACTTTGGTATTACTTGCTCTTGCTATTTTACGAATTCTAAAGCAAATACATAACTCAAAGGCCTCGATCTTCCTTCCTGTTCTCATCTTTACTGTTCATCCTTTAGAACCATATATAAGTACCGACGAGTTGTTGGAATTTGCAAATCAAACTCTTAACACTTAGGTCTATGTCTGTACATGTCAGAAATTTTTTATATTTTGTGAAGGCGTTAGGGGTGTTCTCTATGCGAAATTTTACGCCCACGTCTCATCTCCAGTCTTCACAAAAGCACATATCAAAGTACTTGAACGCCTCTATTACTTGTAATATTATGGAGCAGATGCAACGTAGATTTGCATTTATAAAGAAGGCGGGCAGTCGTGTGACAACTATAAAATACGTCTTTTTTGGTGTTCGTATTCAGACCTAGATTACTACTGTAATCTCCTACTCTGTTACCCAGTTGTTGAAGATGATCTAAATGATCACCTATCAACACTGTTTCATCGGCATAGCGAATGCTATTAATGATAACTTCGTTAACCTTTATCCCTCTTTCTTTATCAGCAAGTGCCTCTTGAAAAATAGTCTCTGATTACAAATTGAATAAAAACGTTGTAGAATCCACACTTGTCGGACTCTTCTACAGGTATTACCCCAAGCGGTGATCCCATTTTCAAACTTGACCTGTGCTGTTTGATTATATTCTCTATACAGTGCATGACTTTCCCATCTACATCCATTCTATTGAGAATTTCCATAAACTAATGATGTGGTACTCTATCGAATGCTTTTCCATAATCAATAAAACAAAGGCTTTCGCTTGCACGCTTGACAGACAGTGAAGGGGAAATCATGGTCGCCCGCCTGGCAGACCGCACGAGGCGCGGGCCGGCGAGCAAAGTGTTAAATCATCCCGAACCGTTTATTAGGGCCACCTAATAACGCCCCTCTGTGGCATTTTTTTCCGCGGCCCTTCCCCCCGCCCCCGTCCGTACCCTGCGCCTTGTTTGTCGGGGCAGGAAATGAGCGCGCGGCGCCACCGCCACTTCCTGGCGCCATGCCCGCCATGATGGCGGGGGTGGGAGGAGGAGGGGAGGATGGGTTGGAAGGAGGACCCCGGCTGATAAATTTGGCAGCCCCCGGCCAGGCCGGACTGTATCACGGCCTCCTCCCCCACTGCCTTCTGAGTTATGGCGATCCGTTAAATACCCCGGCTCTAGGTCCGCCCCCGTCCCAGACAGCTGGTATGTTACCAATTTATCGTTGATGAGTTGTGGTCTCCTGGCGGCGCCTGCGCTTCTGCAGTGGCCGCATTCCACTTGTCCATGTTTCGCAGTTCGCGGTGAAGGGGTACAGCACACCCTCTGAAAGCGCACGAACAGGTATCTCAATAGAGCGACCTCCTCCATGCCAGTCAGCCAGTGAAGTATTCCCAACTCTCTTGTGGTTCCCTTTTTAGGTACTCCACGTCGACGTCTGCTCGTAGATACGTATCGTCGGTAGGTTTTCCGGCTTTACTTCCCGAATGAAATTACAATGAAATGAACACCCTTAGCTGCTTACAGGCGTTGACATACGTCAACGGGGACAGATGAAAATGTGTGCCCCTACTGGGACTCGAACCCGGGATCTCCTGCTTACATGGCAGACGCTCTATCCATCTGAGCCACCGGGGACACAGAGGATAGCGCGACTGCAGGGATTTATCTCTGGCACGCCTCCCGCGAAACCCACATTTTAAACGTAATGTCCCGCACTGCATTCGTAGTGCCTCCGCCCATTATACTCATTACTCGCGGCGCGTTGCCGATTCCCGTAAGAGTTCGGGCACTGTTAGTGCATTAGCACAGAAAAAGAAGATGATCAAGTGGCCGGTGAGCCTTAACTATATATTTACTAAGATCGTATCTGTTCTTTCGGACGTCCGAAAGAACAGATACCATCTTAGTAAATATTTACTTCCCGACGTGACAGCGACGACTCTCCGATGAGGCGCAGGCCTTGTGTTTTGCTTTTTACTGCGAGTCTTGTAAATATCGCTTTTATTTAGTAATTTGCCCGGCTAAAACTCTCCACTTTCATGATTAAGACAGCCTGCGCCACCTTTCGGAGGGAGTGGGGACGTCAAAGAGTCACAAAAGTTCATATTAAGCAGTCCGTAAAACACGCAAACGCTCACTTCAATTAGCGTGTTAGTTAATGCCTACGCTTTCCGCTAGATGGTGCTGACTTACTGCTGCATAGCTTTGGTTCCGTAAAACCTTCAATGATTAGTACTAGGTAAATGAAATAAGTACAACACTCTTGTATTTCACTTTCTCTCTATATTCAAGGATTAAGATGGTGTTTTTATTTCCTTTATTGGATTTCGATTCCCCCCGAAGGGGGCGGGCTGGCAGCAGCAGCTTAATACGCTGCTCTGCAGCCTTTAGACTTTTTGAAATGTAAGAAGAAGATAAGAAACAATAAAAGCAGGCGATAAAACTGTGACTTAAATTGTAAAACGGCGGAAAATTGTGGAAAGTTAAAACATGAAGCAAAGGGTTGGTAATGCTAATAAAATACACAGGAAGCGGATAGGTGACATAGTAGACAGACAATTAAAAAACATGGCGACAGACTGGTTTCTGTTCGCAAGAGATATAAAAATCACACCCAGCGACAGTATGATGTCCGTTCGCAACACTTCGGAAAAATAAGATGGTGAAGGATGATGGTCTACTTAAAAGGTTCCTAGCCTGGAGGAATCTAAATAGTCCGCAAATGCCGATATGCACGCGCTCTACGCCCAGATTCGCAACTAACGGCACACGACACTTTCAAAAGTCCACACGTTAATATCTGAATACCGGTACCTCTGAATTCACTCGTATCAGCAGATAATTTGAGTTTCTGTCGTCTATATGTCCGCAAAGTTCCAATCTAACACTAAAGTCCTAAAATCCGCTTAATACTCCGTTGCTACCAACAGTCAGAGATCGTACACTACATCACTTTTAATCTCCGTAATATTCTAACAGTTTATCGTGAATCTTAACACGATAAAGTCCAATCTAATTATAGTCTCGCTGACTGACACGCGTTCCCCGCCCTTTAACGAAACAATCAAGGAAAAAAGGCGGCAATAATGACGATCAGGCCTTTTTATAGGTTTTTCATCACAAGAGTTTAACGTCACTGCCTTCTCCATGACGGAGCTTCCGTGGCTTTGCTGTACTTAGACGTTAAACTGCTTGCTGATATACTATAATTTTGATCTGCAATTACCGAACTCTGATTCTACACTATTTTCTCCTCTAAATATTCTATTCTTAATTTTAAATTATTCTTTCTATAGCTTTTATCACTGTAAACTGAACCGAGGTGTTACACCAGCCAGCATGCACTCGGAAAACATTGGTCATGCGAAACCCAACTGGTGTGTTTCTCACATGTTTATCGTCATCATTCTTTCAGCTGCTTCATAGTATCGTATCTTTTCGATTTTATTCTTCTTCCTATTATCTACTGTCCTTGCACCTGAAAAAAGTGAGTCTTTGTATAACAGTCATAGCCTACTCTTTCAGGTAGTGATAAATGTCCTTTGATTTTTAATAATAAGCATAAAAGTAAGTTTCTAACGCTATCTGACTCGAAAACATCTATAAGCGCACACTTTCATAAATTCTGGGTTATGAAATGAGGAACACCTGTCCTCATATCGTAAAGAAATACGTAACACATGGATGAGCAGTTTCTTGACAGCAATGGGCTGCGTGAGCAATTGTTGCCTTCCACTTTCTGCTTCTGGCAGTGCATTGGGACAGCTTCATATGTCGTGAACACATAAATCCACAATGCAGAAAATACTTAAACAGCTGAAAAATCATTTAACATAAGCATGAAATTCTGTCACCCATGTAACGATAGCACTTCATCGAGACAGTGTCACCATGTGGCATTTATGCCCCATGTCGATCCACATTTTATTAGATTTCATCATAGAGTTTACAAAGGATTACGCTGCCATCAGTTAGGACCGGTGTCAATCCCCATCACGTAAAACGACAAATGGTCACGGAGCGTGAGAACGGAGGCGTTAGCAGGAGCCATGTCATACTGGAGCGCATATACAATGCGATGATTCACATTGAGAGGCTTGGCGGCAGACTTCGTTTATTAATATGAACTACTTAAATTTTTCTACATAAGTACAACTAAACTGTCGACACCATCTACTCTGATAGATTCTTAACCACGATTTGAGTAACTCCAAATTAAAGCTCACATTTTAATTAGAATAATGTTTAACCCCCCCCCAATGAACCATGGACCTTGCCGTTGGTGGGGAGGCTTGCGTGCCTCAGCGATACAGATAGCCGTACCGTAGGTGCAGCCACAACGGAGGGGTATCTGTTGAGAGGCCAGACAAACGTGTGGTTCCTGAAGAGGGGCAGCAGCCTTTTTAGTAGTTGCAAGGGCAACTATCTGGATGATTGACTGATCTGGACTTGTAACACTAACCAAAACAGCCTTGCTGTGCTGGTACTGCGAACGGTTGAAAGCATGGGGAAACTACAGCCGTAATTTTTCCCGATGGCATGCAGCTTTACTGTATGGTTAATGACGATGGCGTCCTCTTGGGTAAAATATTCCGGAGGTAAAATAGTGCCCCATTCGGATCTCCGGGCGGGGACTACTCAAGAACACGTTGTTATGAGGAGAAAGAAAACTGGCGTTCTACGGATCGGAGCGTGGAATGTCAGATCCCTTAATCGGGCAGATTGGTTAGAAAATTTAAAAAGGGAAGTGGATAGGTTAAAGTTAGATATAGTGGGAATTAGTGAAGTTCGGTGGCAGGAGGAACAAGACTTTTGGTCAGGCGAATACAGGGTTATAAATACAAAGTCAAATAGGGGCAATGCAGGAGAAGGTTTAATAATAAATAAAAAATTGGAATGCGGGTAAGCTACAAACAGCATAGTGAACGCATTATTGTGGCCACGATAGACACGAAGCCCACGCCTACTACAGTAGTACAAGTTTATATGCCAACTAGCTCTGCAGATGACGAAGAAATTGAAGAAATCTATGACGAAATAAAAGAAATTATTCAGATAGTGAAGGGAGACGAAAATTTAATAGTCATGGGTGACTGGAATTCGGTAGTAGGAAAAGGGAGAGAAGGAAATGTAGTAAGTGAATATGGATTGGGGGTAAGAAATGAAAGAGGAAGCAGCCTGGTACATTTTTGCACAGAGCACAACTTAATCATAGCCAACACTTGGTTCAAGAGTCATAAAAGAAGGTTGCATACATGGAAGAGTCCTGGAGATACTGAGAGATTTCAGATAGATTATATAATGGTAAGACAGAGATTTAGGAACCAGGTTGTAAATTGCAAGACATTTCCAGGGGCAGATGTGGACTCCGACCACAATCTATTGGTTATGAACTGCAGATTAAAACTGAAGGAACTGCAAAAAGGTGGGAATTTAAGGAGATGGGACCTGGATAAACTGATTAAACCAGAGGTTGTACAGAGTTTCAGGGAGAGCATAAGGGAACAAATGGCAGGAATGGGGGAAAGAAATGCAGTAGAAGAAGAATGGGTAGCTCTGAGGGATGAAGTAGTGAAGGCAGCAGAGGATCAAGTAGGTAAAAAGACGAGGGCTAGTAGAAAACCTTGGGTAACAGAAGAAATATTGAATTTAACTGATGAAAGTAGAAAATATAAAAATGCAGTAAATGAAGCAGGCAAAAAGGAATACAAACGTCTCAAAAATGATATCGACAGGAAGTGCAAAATGCAGGGATGGCTAGAGGACAAATGTAAGGATGTAGAGGCTTGTCTCACTAGGGGTAAGATAGATACTGCCTACAGGAAAATTAAAGAGACCTTTGGAGAGAAGAGAACCACTTGTATGAATATCAAGAGCTCAGATGGCAACCCAGTTCTAAGCAAAGAAGGGAAGGCAGGAAGGTGGAAGGAGTATATAGAGGGTCTATACAAGGGCGATGTACTTGAGGACAATATTACGGAAATGGAAGAGGATGTAGATGAAGATGAAATAGGAGATATGATACTGGGTGAAGAGTTTGACAGAGCACTGAAAGACCTGAGTCGAAACAAGGCCACCGGAGTAGACAACATTCCGTTGGAACTACTGACTGCCTTGGGAGAGCCAGTCCTGACAAAACTCTATCATCTGGTGAGCAAGATGTATGAGACAGGCGAAATACCCACAGACTTCGAGAAGAGTATAATAATTCCAATCCCAAAGAAAGCAGGTGTTGACAGATGTGAAAATTACCGAATGGAAAAACTAGTTTACAAACGAATGGAAAAACTAGTAGAAGCCGACCTAGGGGAAGATCAGTTTGGATTCCGTAGAAATATATGAACACGTGAGGCAATACTGACCCTATGACTTATCTTAGAAGCTAAATTAAGGAAAGGCAAACTACGTTTCTAGCATTTGTAGACTTAGAGAAAGCTTTTGACAATGTTGACTGGAATAATCTCTTTCAAATTCTGAAGGTGGCAGGGGTAAAATATGGGGAGCGAAAGGCTATTTACAATTTGTATAGAAACCAAATGGCAGTTATAAGAGTCGAGCGGCATGAAAGGGAAGTAGTGGTTGGGAAGGGAATGAGACAGGGTTGTAGCCTCTCCCCGATGTTATTCAATCTGTATATTGAGCAAGCAGTGAAGGAAACAAAAGAAAAATTCGGAGTAGGTATTAAAATCCATGGAGAATAAATAAAAAGTTTGAGGTTCGCCGATGACATTGTAATTCTGTCAGAGACAGCAAAGGACTTGGAAGAGCAGTTGAATAGAATGGATAGTGTCTTGAAAGGAGTATATAACATGAACATCAACAAAAGCAAAACGAGGATGATGGAATGTAGTCGAATTAATTCGGGTGATGCTGAGGGTATTAGATTAGGAAATGAGACACTTAAAGTAGTAAAGGAGTTTTGCTATTTGGGGAGCAAAATAACTGATGATGGTCGAAGTAGAGAGGATATAAAATGTAGACTGGCAATGGCAAGGAAAGCGTTTCTGAAGAAGAGAAATTTGTTAACATCGAGTATAGATTTAAGTGTCAGGGAGTCGTTTCTGAAAGTATTTGTATGGAGTGTAGCCATGTATGGAAGTGAAACATGGACGATAAATAGTTTAGACAAGAGAGAATAGAAGCTTTCGAAATGTGGTGCTACAGAAGAATGCTGAAGATTAGATGGGTAGCTCACGTAACTAGTGAGGAGGTATTGAATAGAATTGGGGAGAAGAGGAGTTTGTGGCACAACTTGACTAGAAGAAGGGATCGGTTGGTAGGACATGTTCTGAGGCATGAAGGGATCACCAATTTGGTACTGGAGGGCAGCGTGGAGGGTAAAAATCGTGTAGGGAGGCCAAGAGATGAATACACCAAGCAAATTCAGAAGGATGTAGGTTGCAGTAGGTACTGGGAGATGAAGAAGCTTGCACAGGATAGAGTAGCATGGAGAGCTGCATTAAACCAGTCTCAGGACTGAAGACCACAACATCAACAACAACGTTTAAGACTCTCAGTCAGTGGACGGTTAAACAGACACATCTACTATTGAGGCTGACGACATGTACTCTCTGCGAGTAAACATTTTATTTTGTTCAAATGATGTTAAAGTATCAGTCAGCCTCGGGAAACATCTGTTAGGCGTTTCGTAACGAGTTTTCAAGCGGACAGTATGTGTGATACACCAGTCTGGCATTATGCATTTAAAAGTGCCTCGAAGGAAGTTTGGATGCGAATGTGTCTTTGGGTGACTTCTGCCATTAAAGTAATGTGTAAATAATTTTATGAAATTGAAATGGAGCTTGATATGTGATGACCAGAAAGCGTGAACTTACATTCCAGAACTACCGCTAGACTTCCTTTACACACTGTTTCTTTTTCCATTGATTTACCCGGTAAAAAACAGTACGGCATCCCATAACTTCGAGACTTCCACTAAAGTAGCTTTTAGATTTTCCTGCTTGCCATTCCATTATTGACAGTAGAATGTATGTACGTCTGGGACCACGACTGACACAGGGTCTTTTAAAAAAATAAAATTCTTTATTCGATATCAACAATATGATACAATGACAACCCACCACCTAACTCATTAATGGGTCCTAATTCTACATATAATCTTTACAGTTACTGCAGCTAATTGCTATTACTACAAAATGTGTGTTTCTATTTCCACTATGAGCATTTTTTGTTACTTAACTATTGCTATTTACTCTACATCTGACATTAACTACTGGGTTGACTACTTGGTTACTGTACTAGTGTCTATTGTCTAATTCTATACTGAAGTTCTGCAAAACATGTTACTTAAAAACTAATCTACAC
This sequence comes from Schistocerca serialis cubense, assembly GCF_023864345.2. Taxonomy (NCBI): domain Eukaryota; kingdom Metazoa; phylum Arthropoda; class Insecta; order Orthoptera; family Acrididae; genus Schistocerca; species Schistocerca serialis. The sequence goes on along the minus strand of NC_064646.1, from coordinate 183,271,723 downwards.
TTTCTGCAGCGTTACAGGTGCGTCAGCGTGATATAAACCTACACCGTGCCCACCGAGTTAATCCCTGTGAGCATGCCCCTGGCACTGGGCTGGCCCAAAATCTTGAATTCGCTGCAGTTTACCTTCTGTTATTATCCTACTTTCAATCTACATCTAACTTATACTCTTAACACTACAAGTCATAATTGGTGCGCTGTCCAATCGGTTATTGATGCACCCTCCCCCTAATTCCGAGATATGGCGGATCCCAGCCATAAGGCGACTAGCCTTCTCCACGGCCCGGCGGTACGGGCTTTGTGTCTTACTCAGTGTATCCCTCTAGTCATGACTGTTCCTCAGAAATTCTTTGAGAACCTTGGTTGGTACCTCAAACAGGTCCGTTGAGGATCTCAAAAGTATATTGTTGCCTGAGCAGTTGGTACGTGTCGTGATTAGGTAACTTATCTAAGACGAAATGCTACATCGTCGAAAAGGGGGCGCTCGAACACCACATGGTCTGGAGTGTCCTCTAAGATGTCACAGTCACATGGTGTAGCCTGCTTCTCAAATCGGCATAGATAAAAAATGGTTCAAATGGCTCTGAGCACTATGGGACTTAACATCTATGGTCATCAGTCCCCTAGAACTTAGAACTACTTAAACCTAAGGACAACACACAACACCCATTCATCACGAGGCGGAGCAAATCCCTGACCCCGCCGGGAATCGAACCCGGGAACCCGGGCGTGGGAAGCGAGAACTCTACCGCACGACCACGAGCTGCGGACTGGCATAGATATGCCGGATACAGTCCATGTCCGGTGAGAAAGTGCAGCAGTTCTCTGGAAGGTTTGAAGTATCTAAGCTCCAGGCGTACCTTTATATCTGGTAACAACTCCTGAGTCCTGCGCCAAGTTTCTTCCCCATCCCACTGCTCCTGCCATATTTCCTCACACCTTCTTCTAATTGCAGATTTATCTCCTACCTGAACACCCATTATTTCAACTATTTTCTCCCTGCTGTCTTTCTTTAGCCAATACCATGCTGCTAGCTCTCTAATCTTAATGTCAAGATCCATTAATACTAATAATATCACCCCCCCCCCCCCTCCCCGGGAGTCGCTCTCTGCACGCCCCTACTGAGCGCAGGAGTATTCCGCTGCGCCCTTCTCCCGGCCATGGCAGGCATGAGGCTCGTGAGCCTGTGTGCCCAGACTACGTCATCTGACCCCCATCCCTGCCAGTGGACAACGCTACTGGCGACCTTATTTTCTCCCATACCAACTTGTACCTCGCGGAATTTTAGCCAACTGGCTCTGCGCGTATCCTTCCCAACTCCTTAACCTCATTGCCCTTAGCTCCTTCTGAAATAGTTCTTTAGTTTCCCGGTATTGGTGCAACCAACGTAGCTTTTCGTCCCAGACGACACTTTGCTGGTAGTACCTTCTCACCCTCCTTACAGACTGATGCATCTGCCCCAGATCAGCTGATTATGGTGATGACGCAATGGCTCTCCTCCTGGCTGGGATAGCTGCCTTTACCTCCCTGGTAACTGCTGTCACCATTTCCTCAGCATACTCATGTACATTTTTGTCACCCTCAGGTAATATCAGTATGTCATACTCCGTCTCTACGCGCTCCCCGTTGGTCCTATTATAAACGAACTGCACCTCTCGCCCCATATCCCAGTGGCCCTCGCTATCGCACAATGGAAACATTATTAGGTTATGGTCACTATTGATGACTTTATCCACTAGTTTCCAATCCTTTAAGCTGTTTACAAGATTTGTCGTTACTAGGGTAACGTCCATGTTTGTACCTTCAGCCCCTCCACCAGTGGGGTTCCTTGTCTATTAGCGACCGTCACTTGTAGTACCATGACAGCTTCTTTCGCCTTCTCCCCTCTGTCATCCCAGATGCCACTGAACCATAGAGGGAACTTGGTATTTATGTCCACCATCAAAATTAATCTGCGCCGCCGCAACGCCATGGCCTGATGGACTAGCTGGTCTAAGAACTCATCAATTCCTCTACCACCCCAATAGGTGACTGAAGCTACGCAACGTTACAGTTGTCGCCAGAGAGCTGTGAGAGCACCGTACCTGTCAGTGCCTTATTTATCACCACAATTGCCGACTTTGGAACGGCTCCACTGCAGATCACTTGCCAATTTTCTGCCATAAATGGGATTTGCCCAGCGAGGGAGTGGGGCTACAGCAGACAGAGCACATCCAGACTCCTCTCCTCCACCACTCTCCGAAGCTCCTGCAACATCAATCAGTTGTTGTGCACATTAATTTGTAACGTATTAAAACTGGTAGTGGTAAATATATATGAATATGTGACTCTGGTCAGTTTCTCCTCCAATCATGAGTTATTCGACCTTAGGTTAGGACAGATTGATTATGAAGCTCTTCTAGGTCAAACTCTTCATTCCTTCTCTCAAAGACTTTTTTGACCAAGTCCCACAGGGCCCCGAAGTCAGTGGGGAGATTCGTTGCCTTGCGCTTTATCCTGTCCACAGCCTCCATTATCGAGAAGGTGACTTCTCTCCTGTACTGGTGGCCGACGTGCACCTCATGCCGCAGAGCTGTGGCTAGGACGGCCGGTTCCTCCAGACGCGAGCTGCATTGCATATTCCAGGTTAGGATATACCCCAACAGGGTCTACCCCCAACATCGTGAGAGGAGGTGGGTCTGTTGTTGAGCAATTCGTAGTACTTATTACATTTACCTGCACCTATTCTCTCTGAATCACATCACTCTTCGTTACCACCGGTCCACCCCCTACCACAGCATGCCCTCCTGGCATGGTCTTCTGACGACTTACGTCCCCGGCTTAGAGGAAAGGGAGCTCCTTCCTGACCACAAGGGTCAGTTTGAACGCATACGTCTGCCATCATTACTCTCTGAGTTCTAGTCTCAGCTATCTTCTACAGAATTTTTTTAAAACTACTTGCCCTCGCCACATCCCTTCTCCTCTTGCTCAGGAACTTCTTATTAGGCTTCCTGTATTCAGACACGGCCTCACCCATAGTCAATTCTAGAAATTAGGCGCTGTTCTAGAATCCTGTAGGTACGGTAGTTTCTCCCAGTGGTGTTGCAGATCTTTTTGCCTCTTTGGGTGTAAGGGATGGTTCAAATGGTTCAAATGGCTCTGAGCACTATGGGACTTAACATCTATGGTCATCAGTCCCCTAGAACTTAGAACTACTTAAACCTAACTAACCTAAGGACATCACACAACACCCAGCCATCACGAGGCAGAGAAAATCCCTGACCCCGCCGGGAATCGAACCCGGGAACCCGGGCGTGGGAAGCGAGAACGCTACCGCACGACCACGAGATGCGGGCTGTAAGGGATGCAAACCCCTGTTCTATTGCGATTCTTGCGTACATGATCCTTAGCCCCACATCTGGAGCAAGCCAGCCTCCGGTCACAGTGCTTATGTACGTGGTCCAAATCGCCACAATTATAGCAACGAGGCACCACCAAGAACTGTCGGACATTTATTGCATGAATTCCCACGTAAATTCTACACACAGTGATTAGTTTTCTGCACATTTTGCCAGAAACCCCAGCAACGTAATGCACCACGTCACGTTCCCGCGGCCCAGTCCTAAAGCACAACTTGAATTCATTTCTGAAAGTTTCTATATCCATTCCATCAAAGTTTTGTTGGCATATTGTTTCGTATATCTCATTATCTTTAATGTGACAGGAACATTACACATAATCACTAGTGGATACCGCTTCTTTGGCGGTTCACACTATACAGCATCGCTCACTTTCTGGTTGTTAAGAATCTTATTTTTGTCTTCTTCTGTGGCAACATCTACGATAACCACATTCTTTGTTACCTTGATTTTATTAATGTTCATTTTGTCTTCAGCAGAGTTCAGCATTGTGGTGAATATCTCCTTTGTAACTTGACCGGGCAGGGGTCTTAGAAAGACCGCTGTGTCCGGTCTCTGTGACACTTTAGCTATTGTATCTTTGGTAGTCTGAGGCTTGGAGGCCACTTGCGCAGCCACTTATGCCCACGTTTTCGTCGGCTGCCTGCGCAGCCGCTCACTTTCTATCCCTAATTCTTCAACTAGGCATTCGAACTTCCCGTTCGCAAATTGGTCAATGTAGTCCTCCACATGCAACAATTCATAAGGAACAGCTTGCGCTATTAGCCCGTCCGACACACTAATGTGTCGCGACAGGCACACTTCTTATCTCACAGTAATTAATTAATTAGTTAGGAAAGATTAGGTACCGTTATAAGCGTGCAGCAGCCCTGGACCATACGTAGCCTTACCTTACACAGTTCCTGAAAACTAAAAGCCATGCAAACAGATCGCAATATTTGCTAATGTTAATAATAATAGTAATAATAATAAAAAATCCCGTGGAGGCCCGGGAAAAGAATAGGCATCCGGTATGTTCCGCCAGTCGTAAAAGGCAACGAAAAGAACAAACCACTAATAGGGCTAACCCCCCTTTTAGTGTGATTAGTTGGTTCAGGACAGAACTAATGAAGCCTCGGACAAGCGCTGTCATGGTCGGGGACGACGCTTGAACCCTATGCCCGTCCACAATGATAACGACACTGCTAGCCACACGGCAAATGATTTAAATCCAAATGGAGGTGTTTTGCAGGATATGCTTTCTGCAACCACTCTAGAAGGAAAACAAAGGCAGAGGATGAGATGGTCAGATGAAGTTAACCGACACCTTATGTTCTGTTATTACCAAGCAACAAACTTAGGAACCAACACAACTGGATACAGATCACAAGTATACACAACATTTATTACCAGATACCCAGAATTAAAAATTTTAACAGAACAACGACTAGCTGATCAGATACGTGCAATAATCAAAAATAACAGGATACCCCAGTCAGAATTAGAAAACATCAAACAACAAGTACAACAAATACTGGGACAAAATAATGTGCAATCAGAAGAAGAAGAAAATACAGTAATGGACTCAAACATCCCAGAGCAAACAAACAAAGAACACGCCTCAATTGAACAATCAGAGGAAAACGAAATCTTAAGACAGCCACCAGAACAAGCACAAATAGAACATAAAGTGACACACATGTTAGATATAGAAGAAAAATTTCAGTTGACATATATAGAATACAAAGACACAAATACAGTCATTAGACCATTCTTGCATAGACCACCAAATAACCCACAAGTTGAAACAACAATAACAACTATCAACAAAATCATACACAACAAAATAAATGAAAACACAACTATGGAAGAGCTACAACTACTGGTTTATGTAGGAGCACTCACTACACTAAATATACACACTTGTCAGAGATCAGAACCAACCAACACACAGAAGAAACCCACAAAACCATCATGGCAACACAGGCTACAGATCAGAATACAAAAACTGAGAAAAGACATCGGACAGCTAACACAATTTATAAGAAATGAAATATCAGACAAAAAACGAAAAAGGTTAGGTAAAATCTCACAGCAAGAAGCGATAGAGCAATTAGATGAAAAGAAGCAGAAATTACAAGCATTGGCCAAACGACTTAGAAGATACAAAAAAAGTGAAAATAGAAGGAAACAAAACCAAACATTCAACACAAACCAAAAGAAATTTTACCAGACGATAGGTAACACACACATTAAAATAAACAATCTACCAAACATAACAGACATGGAACACTTTTGGAGCAACATATTGTCAAACCCGGTACAACATAATAGACATGCACGGTGGATACAAGCAGAAACAGACACATAAAAGATGATATAACAAATGCCTGACGTGATAATTTTGCAACATGAAGTCACCCGAGCAATTAATTCTACGCACAATTGGAAAGACCCTGGAAATGATAAAATAGCAAATTTCTGGCTAATGAAGTTCACCTCAATACATTCACATCTAACTAAATTATTTAACAATTACATTGTAGACCCATACACATTCCCTGATAACATACACATGGAATAACTTATCTGAAACCTAAAGATCAAGCAGACACAGCAAACCCAACAAAATATCGCCCCATAACATACCTACCAACAATATACAAAATATTAACTTCAGTCATTACACAGAAATTAATGACACATACAACACAGAACAAAATTACAAATGAAGAACAAAAAGGCTGCTGCAAAGGAGCACGAGGATGTAAAGAGCAACTGATAATAGATGCAGAGGTGACATATCAAGCTAAAACTAAACATAGGTCGCTACATTATGCATAAATTGATTACCAAAAAGCTTTTGATAGTGTACCCCACTTATGGTTGCTACAGGTATTGGAAATATACAAAATAGATCCTAAATTGATACAGTTCCTAAACATAGTAATGAAAAATTGGAAAACCACACTTAATACCCAAACAAATTCAAATAATATCACATCACAGCCAATACAGATTAAGCGTGGAATATACCAAGGAGACTCATTAAGTCCTTTCTGGTTCTGTCTTGCTCTGAACCCACTATCCAACATGCTAAATAATACAAATTATGGATATAATATTACTGGAACATACCCACACAAAATCACACATTTGCTATACATGGATGATCTAAAACTACTGGCAGCAACAAATCAACAACTCAACCAATTACTAAAGATAACAGAAGTATTCAGCAATGATATAAATATGGCTTTTGGAACAGACAAATGTAAGAAAAATAGCATAGTCAAGGGAAAACACACTAAACAAGAAGATTACATATTGGATAACCACAGCGGCTCCATAGAAGCGATGGAAAAAACAGATGCCTATAAATATCTAGGATACAGACAAAAAATAGGAATAGACAATACAAATATTAAAGAAGAACTAAAAGAAAAATATAGACAAAGACTAACAAAAATACCGAAAACAGAATTGACAGCAAGAAACAAGACAAAAGCTATAAATACTTACGCTATACCAATATTGACCTACTCATTTGGAGTAGTGAAATGGAGTAACACAGGCCTAGAAGCACTCAATACACTTACACGATCACAATGCCACAAATATAGAATACATCACATACATTCGGCAACAGAAAGATTCACATTAAGCAGAAAGGAAGGAGGAAGTGGATTTATCGACATGAAAAACCTACATTATGGACAGGTAGACAATTTAAGAAAATTATTTATAGGAAGTGCAGAAACTAGCAAAATACACAAAGCAATCACTCATATAAATACATCGGCTACACCATTGCAATTTCATAACCACTTCTACAACCCTTTAGATCACATAACATCAACAGATACGAAGAAAGTAAGTTGGAAAAAGAAAACACTACATGGCAAGCACCCATATCATCTAACACAGCCACACATCGATCAAGACGCATCCAACACATGGCTAAGAAAAGGCGATATATACAGTGAGATGGAAGGATTCATGATTGCAATACAGGATCAAACAATAAACACCAGATATTACAGCAAGCATATTGTTAAAGATCCCAATACCACAACAGATAAATGCAGACTTTGCAAACAACAAATAGAAACAGTAGATCACATCACAAGCGGATGTACAATACTAGCAAACACAGAATACCCCAGAAGACATGACAATGTAGCAAAAATAATACATCAACAACTTGCCATACAACATAAACTAATAAAACAACACGTTCCCACATACAAGTATGCACCACAAAATGCACTGGAGAATGATGAATACAAACCATACTGGAACAGAACCATTATAACAGGTAAAACAACACCACATAACAAACCTGACATCATACTCACCAATAAAAATAAAAAATTAACACAACTAATCGAAATATCCATACCCAATACAACAAATATACAGAAGAAAACAGGAGAAAAAATTGAAAAATACATCCAACTGGCTGAGGAAGTCAAGGACATGTGGCATCAGGATAAAGTTGACATTATACCAATTATACTATCAACTACATGAGTCATACCACACAATATCCACCAGTACATCAACGCAATACAGCTAAATCCAAACGTATATATACAACTACAGAAATCTGTAATTACTGATACATGTTCAATTACCCGAAAGTTCCTAAATGCAATGTAACATGTACCGTACAGTTAAAAGGAAGTCACGCTTGATCAAGGTCCGCGTCACTTTCCATTTTTAACCAGACCTAAGGTCTGAGAAGAAATTAAAATAATAATAATACTAAGTGTCTTCACTGCGACTGAATGCTGTTCCATGAAAGTAAATGGTGGGGGGGGGGGGGGGGATACCCTCATCTGTATGAAATGAGAGGAAACCATGATACGTGATACAATTGTCAGTACACTCCGCCATGCACACTGCAACAGTTTGCGTAGCATAGAATGAGATGTATATGTGAAACAGCCTGATACAATCATGCATGGAGCTTTGACCACAAGAAGGAAAAATGACAGGTTCTTGGATTGCTAATGTAATTTTTTCCCTAAATATTCCCTTTTGTTTCAGTGTAGTTAACTTTGTCTCATGTTTTTCCTGGAGATAGAATTCATCCATGAAGTGCAATGTCAAATATCGATCTCCTACTGCCCAAAACCTCTTCCCTCGATACAAAACTATTTCCAGCTACAAATTTCTAGAGACGAGGTATCATCACAAACTTGTAAATAAGACTGAGTTTATATCGTGACATTACTGTCAAATATCACTAAGCAATATTGCTTCACTCTCTACCTCTATTTCATGAGTACTGGACGTGCATGCTTGGAAGAAAAGCTCTCTGTGCTTTTTCTTCCGGCAGAGAATCTCATTACGAGAAGCGCTCCCCCCCACCCCCACCCCCCTTCTCAGGGAGAATATTTGGAGGATATTCCTTTGGTAACATGACGTCGTGTGTACTTTTAGAACGACGAACTTCCTGCACATCCTGTATGGCCAGTGATACAGTGACTCACTGAAAGGTGTCCTGGCGTTGGATCGGTCGCCTTGGAGTCATTTCTTGGCCACTGAGGTTATCCGATCTTACTCAATCAGAATACTGTTTCTGGGGTTGGCTTACAAGCGAAGTCTACAAATGCAGAGCGGACACAAAGGAGGAACTTCTGTTCAACACGACAGCTGTTTACTAGAGCTGCAAAATGCATTGCACTTGACGATGGACGTTTTGAACGTGTTTTGTGAGGAATTATACACAAATAAAACATTAGATCACAATGTCCACGAACCTACTACGGTGTCGTAGCAGGCGGAGAGGTGATACTCCGACGTGGGGCGTCCCAGGTGGCGGGTAGGGGGGTCCTCACCGGTTTACCGGCGGACTTGAGCGAAATAAAATAGCTCTCGCGGACCAAACACTAAACAACCTCTACGGCTAACAACCGTAGTTGTAACTCGGAGCTTGCTCCATACAAGGTTGACTACCTTTGAAAGTCAAACATGGAAGGAAATCTTTCAAGGAATAATCCACCGCTTGGCAATAACCAAGGAAGACTGCACTCGGATACGGTGGGCAGTCACCTGAAAGATAACTTGGATGAGTCAGAGCATCTGAAAATACCCAAAACGGACAGACGACCAAAACTCAAGACAGGACAAATAAACTACATTGCGACACACAATATAAATTCCCTCATACAACCAGGCAAACTCAAAATTCTGACGGATGAAATGGATCGCAAGGGGATTCTCATAACCGGACTTCAAGAAATGAGAAATACTGATCAGGAGCCGATAGAATCACAAGGATATAGGATTTATAAGGGAATACCAGGGAAAAGAGTCATGAAACAGTGTCCACAATTTGGAACAGGATTCGTGGTGAGTCTGAAAATAATAGAGTCCATAATAGAATTTAAAGCACAATCTCCCAGGCTCTCAACATTAACTCTAAAAGCTGCAAATAAAATGTACACAATAATAAATGCCCATGCCCCGACAAATGATAAAAATAATAAAAAAGAACACAGAGAAGAGGTAGAAAAATTTTGGGAGCTCTTAGATCAAACGACGAATAACATTAATAAAAATCACATCAAAATTTTAATTGGAGACTTCAATGCCCAGTTAGGAAGGGAAAAGAGATATAGAGACATAATAGGGAAATGGACAGCACAAAGAAGAACAAACAAAATGGCATAAGACTAGTGGAATTTTGCAGAAACCATGACATGATCTCAAAGTCGACGTATTTTAAGAGAAGACCAAGTAAACTAAAAACTTGGAAACATCCAGACTGGAAAAAAGGAGAATGGCAACTGGACCATGTCTGCATGGATAAGAATTACCACAAGGAAATTTACAATGAGAAAGTACTGAGAGGGACAGATACCGGATCAGATCATTACATGATAAAAATTAAAATTATATTAACCCCATTAGCAAAGAAAAAATCCCACCAGAAGAAGAAGAGAACCTATGACCCTCATAAACTGATACAAAATGAGGATTATGAAGCACAAACCAGGGATATAAAAATAACAGATGATCTGGAAGAAATAATTCCCAAATTGAAACAAATAGCTGAACAAGTTGCCCCTATAAATCCAAGGAAAAAACACCAGTGGTGGAACGATGAATGTGATGAAGTAGTGTTGGATCGACACCAAGCCTGGTTAAGGCATCAAAATGAAAAAACAGAAAAATCATATTTGGAACTCACAAAACAAAGGAAGACAACACAAAAAATAATAAGGAGAGTTAAACGTCAGTACCAAAAAGATATACTTCTAATGATAGAAACAAATAGTGAAAAAACAAACTCAAGAGACTATTACAAAATATTTGGCAGACAATTACAAAGATATGATCCTCCAACATTAATGTTAAAAGATAAAGATAATAACCTAGCCCATAGCAATAGTAAAAATACAGAAATTCTAGCAGAAACATTTAACAAGTTACTAAACTGTGAAGATCCCCCAGAACTTCTTCAGATAAACACAGAAACCCCAATTAAAACACCAGCAGAAAATATAAATCCACCTACAATAAATGAGGTCTACAGAGCTTTGAAAGAACTCAAAAACTACAAAGCAAGTGGAGAAGATCAAACGTTTGCTGAACTTTGGATATATGCAGCAGAACCAGTAAAGATAGCATTACACCAATGCATAGTAAAAATCTGGAATGAAGAGAAATTACCAGAAAATTGGACTACTGCTATAATACATCCATTACATAAGAAAGGAGAAAAATCAAATCCAGACAACTATAGAGGAATTTCCCTTTTGGACTGCACGTATAAGATCATGTCAAGAATACTATACAACCGCTGTAAAGATCAATTAGAACTGGAACTGGGAGAATATCAAGGAGGATTTAGATCCTGGAGAAGCTGCCCAGAACAGATAATCACCTTGAAGTTAGTTATGGATGTCTACAAAAGAAGGCAAAAACAACTAGTCATAACCTTTGTAGATTTCAAAAAGGTGTATGATTGCATCCATAGATCGTCAATGATGAAAATATTAAGGAATTTTGGACTTCATCCTAAATTAATAAAAATGATACAGTTAACCTTAACAAACACCAAATCCAAAGTAAAATTTGGAGGAGAAATATCTGAACCATTTACGATTAAAACAGGGTCGAGACAGGGAGATTGTTTATCACCATTGCTATTCAATTGTGCTCTTGAATATGTAATGAGAGAATGGTACAAGGAAAATCCTATGAATATTAAAACTGGTACTAAGAAAGATAAAATAAACCTAAATTGCTTGGGATTTGCTGATGACCTAGCATTACTAGCTAATAATATTCAGGAAGCCACGAAACAAATAACAAGCTTACAAAATATAGCACAAAAATTAGGACTCCAGATATCATTTGAAAAGACTGAAATAATGGTAACGGATCCACTTGTAATAGATCACATCACACTGAACAATAGGGAAATTAAAATAATGAAACAATTTAAATACCTGGGTGAAATAATAACACATAAATTGGACGAGAAACCTGCATGGCGAGCAAGAACTAATAAAATGATAAAAGCTCAAAAACTAAAATGGTCTACGTACAATAAAAAATGTCTATCAATTAAAACAAAATTAAAACATTACAAGATGGTGGTTCAACCAGAGGTTACATACGGAAGTGAAACTCTTTTTAAAGTCACCCAGAAAAACAGAATTGACAAAATTTTAAAAGTAGAGAGAAGAATTGCAAGAACATGCATAAATAAGAAATATCAAAAAGCTGGGCAATGGCGGATAGTTCCAAATGAAGTGGTATACAGAGAACTGGAGCCCATCACTGATACTATACGAAAGAAAAGGATCTCTTTTTGTGGTCACATTCTGAGGACACCAGAAACCAGATTATCAAGGAAAATTATTGAGAAACTCTGGAATTTGAAACAACAAGGAGGATGGCTTAAGGAAATAAGAGAGGATATGGAAGAACTGGAAATAACTCTGGATGATTTGCAGAACAAAACGCCAAATTTAAAGAAGTTGAGGGACACAGAAATAAGATTTAAACCAAAAATTGACAAACGACATACAATGAAAAGGGTATTTACAGATAAGGAACGACGAAAAGCATCGGAACGAATGAAGAGATACTGGGCCATTCGGAAGGGGAAAATACCAAATAAGAGGACCAGAAATGATTGACTGAAGTGGTCCAATGAGGCCGTAAAAGCAGAAGAAGAAGAAGAAGAAGATCACAATGTTTCATTTACTGTTAGCTGTATTTGTCCTGTTGCCCGTTGTTTTCATTAGTTTCCTAGGAAACTGTTAAGAACAGCACATATCTTCTTATGACGTTCTTGTTGTTCAGAATCACTAATACTATCGCCTCTGAAAGCGTGTAGATTGCTCCTGACTCAATCTGTATGCATGACTTGTGACATACACGTCTTGGCCGGCCGCTGTGGACGAGAGGTTCTACATATACATACATACTCCGCAATCCACCATACGGTGCGTGGCGGAGGATACCTCGTACCACAACCAGCATCTTCTCTCTCTGTTCCACTCCCAAACAGAAAGAGGGAAAAATGACTGCCTACGTGCCTCTGTACGAGCCCTAATCTCTCTTATCTTATCTTTGTGGTCTTTCCGCGAAATGTAAGTTGGCGGCAGTAAAATTGTACTGCAGTCATCAGCCTCAAATGCTGGTTCTCTAAATTTCCTCAGTAGCGACTCACGAAAAGAGCGCCTCCTTTCCTCCAGAGACTCCCACCCGAGTTCCTGAAGCATTTCCGTAACACCCGCGTGATGATCAAACCCACCAGTATCAAATCTAGCAGCCCGCCTCTGAATTGCTTCTACATCCTCCCTCAATCCGACCTGATAGGGATCCCAAACGCTCGAGCAGTACTCAAGAATAGGTCGTATTAGTGTTTTATAAGCGGTCTCCTTTACAGATGAACCACATCTTCCCAAAATTCTACCAATGAACCGAAGACGACTATCCGCCTTCCCCACAACTGCCATTACATGCTTGTCCCACTTCATATCGCTCTGTAATGTTACGCCCAAATATTTAATCGACGTGACTGTGTCAAGTGCTACACTATTAATGGAGTATTCAAACATTACGGGATTCTTTTTCCTATTCATCTGCATTAATTTACGTTTATCTATATTTAGAGATAGCTGCCATTCTCTACACCAATCACAAATCCTGTCCAAGTCATCTCGTATCCTCCTACAATCACTCGACGGCGACACCTTCCCGTACACCACAGCATCATCAGCAAACAGCCGCACATTGCTCTCCACCCTATCCAAAAGATCATTTATGTAGATAGAAAACAACAGCGGACCTACGACACTTCCCTGGGGCACTCCAAATGATACCCTCACCTCCGATGAACACTCACCATCGAGGAAAATGTACTGGGCTCTATTACTCTAGGCCAGGGGTCTCCAAAATTTTTAGTCCGCGGGCCACATTGCCTCCTCCACGAAGTCATAAGGGCCAAGATCTACCTAGTGGGATTAAAGCACCCTAGCACTCCATGATCACCGTAATGTAAGGCAAAAGGAAAGATGAAATCTCAAAAATCTAAGGTTGTGGGAATAGCACTGCAACGAACTACGATTTTTATTTAATTACATAATTTTGATTGGTGGACTGTATGTATTTTACAAAGTAATCAAAAGAAAGTGAAACCTCGCTTAAGAAGCATCTTCGATAATCATTGATTACTAAGGCTAGTCGCCGAAGTGGCGTCCACTTGAAAGACTTCCACCAGACTCGTGAGTAGAATAAAATGCAAATAAGTTTTTACTTAAAATGTTTTCGCCAAACTAGTCTGTTAACCGTTCTTTTTTTTCACTATCGCACGGAGAATGGTCTGTCTATTTATTGTGGGTAGCCACAAGTTTAACCATGACCTTCCGCTTTGTAAAGATAGAGCTCCGACAACGTCGCGGTGTATTGGTCGCGATAGGCCTCGAAACTCAATATTTGGCGGGCCGGATACCGGGGATGTCCGCCCAGCTAACGCGGGCCTGTTTGCCGGACCTCGCGAGCCGGTTTCGGCCCGCGGGCCGTAGTTTGGAGACCCCTGCTCTAGGCGCTTCAGTCCGGAACCGCGCTGCTGCTACGGTCGCAGGCTCGAATCCTGCCTCGGGCCTTGATGTGCGTCATGTTCTTAGGTTAGTTAGGTTTAAGTAGTTCTAGGTATAGGGGACTGATGACCTCAGATGTTAAGTCCCATAGTGCTTAGAGCCATCTGAATACACGTCTTGTCTGGTGCTAGGCGCCTGAGAATACCAGTGCCCGCTGTATAGGACACGATCTTTGCTTTTCACGATACACGACAGATTATGAGGAGAACTGAGACTGTCGTGGCGTCGTCCGTGCGGACTTTCGCAGGACAGGATCTCCGGCTCGCTGGCCCCGAGGTGTCCGCAGTGGCAGATATGGGAGAGCAGAGCGGAGCAGAGGACGACGCTGCGTCGCGGTCCCTCCCTCCGTCTCCATTCATATAATTACTTCCACAGTGGTGTGCAGGCCGCCCAGTCCGCAGTAAAAGGATTAGGGCGGGCTGCGAGTGTGTGTCTGGCACGCGGGCGGAAGGACGTGGGAATGGCGAGGCAAGGGGTAACGCGTGTAAAAGGAAGAGCAGGCGAGAGAGGAAGACGCGCAGAGGGCCGGATTACGAGCGAATGAGAGGGGCAGGAGGAGAGCCGTGTGTTCCCGTGGCCACTTGTAATTTTTCCCCTCGGCTCATCGTCCGGCATCAAGCCATAAAAGTTAATGAAATTAAAGCGGGCCCAGTCTCGCTGGGCCCCGC
This sequence comes from Schistocerca serialis cubense, assembly GCF_023864345.2. Classification (NCBI taxonomy): domain Eukaryota; kingdom Metazoa; phylum Arthropoda; class Insecta; order Orthoptera; family Acrididae; genus Schistocerca; species Schistocerca serialis. The sequence continues at coordinate 183,256,553 of NC_064646.1, read as the reverse complement.
CTGGGCTGCCTGACGCCACACACTCGGGCCCCCTTCCCCTCACCCTCCCACCCTCCCTCCCTCCCCCCCCCCCCCCGTCTCCTCATCCCCTTTGCCATCGCTGGTTTACATACGGCTAGCATACTCCAAGGGCGCGGCCGCACATTCGACCATGACTGAGGCGCAAAGTACTGACTGCCTGAGCAGGTCAGCACCATGGCCGTGCGTAAGAGGTAAGCGTGTTTTGTCACGCTGCTTTATACCGGGAGAAGTCGATCTCGCAGGCTGTTCAGCATTTTAATGTGAGTGACTCATGGTCTCCGGTGGAGTAATAATGAAATTATGATTTATTCAGTTTGGGTTTGTCACCCCCTTGTCTTTGTTTTTGCGAAAATACCTTTCAAAAGGAACTCTTTGAAAATTTCAGAAGTGATATCGGTTGTTAACAAAGGTCAAAGAAACAACTGTCAAAACTGTAAAGGAATTTGCAGAATGAGATTTTCACTCTGCAGCGGAGTGTGCGCTGATATGAAACTTCCTGACAGATTAAAACCGTGAGCCGTCACCGAGACTCGAACACGGGACCTTTGCCTTTCGCAGGCAAGTGCTCTACCAACTTTTTTTTAATTGACCATTTTGTTCGTTTTCGCTCGGGCGCGGCTGACATCACGAGACACCCGTTCAAGTTCATCGTTTAGCCCTTAGCTCAGTTTTTTTATTTATTTTTTTATTTGTTTATTTTTTTTATTGCAGAGAGCAACCAGGCCTCTGACCGAACACGCTGAGCTACCGTGCCGGTAGCCAACTGAGCTACTAAAGCACGATTCACAAGCCGTCCTCACAGCTTTACTTTCGCCAGTACCTCGTCTCGCACCTTCCAAACTTCACAGAAGCTCTCCTCCCGCACGCAGTTTTAATCTGCCAGGAAGTTTCATATCAGCGCATACTCCGCTGCAGAGCGAAAATTTCGCTCTGGAGACATCCCCCAGTCTGTGGCAAAGCCATGTATCCGTAATATCCTTTCTTCCAGGAGTGCTAGTTCTGCAAGTTTCGCAAGAGAGCTTCTGTGAAGTTTGGAAGGCAGGAGACGAGGTACTACCGGAAGTAAAGCTGTGAGGAGCGGTCGTGAGTTGTGCTTTCGTAGCTCCGTTGGTAGAGCACTTGCGCATGAAAGGCAGAGGTCTCAAATTCGAGCCTCGCTCCAGCTTACAGTTTTAATCTGTAGAGGAATTACCTACCTAAACTGAGCATATAAAACATTGAAACTTCTTGGCATATTGAAACTGTGAGTCGGACAGAGCCGCGAAATCGGGACCTTTGCCTTTTGCGTGCAAGTGCTCTGCCAACTGAACTACACAAGCACAATTCATAACCCAGTATCACGTCTTGACGGGTCGCGAGTCGTGCTTGGTGAGCTCATTTGATAGAGCCCTTGCCCGCGAAAGCTACAAGTCCCGAGTTCGAGTCTCGGCGCGACACACATTCTTAACCTGCAAAGAAGTTTCATAAGGAGTACACTCCGCTGCAGAGTGAAAATTTTTCTCTGGAAACATTCCCCCGGCTGTGACTAAGCCATGTCTCCGCAATATCCTGGCTTCCAGGAATGCTAGTCCCGCAAGTTTCGCAGGAGAATTTCTGTGAAGTTTGGGAGGTAGGAGACGAGGTGTTCTTGGAAGTTAAGCTGTGAGAACGTGCCGTGACTCGTGCTTGGGTAGCTAATTTGATGATGATGTTTGGTTTGTGGGGCACCCAACTGCACGGTCATCAGTGCCCGTACAAATCCCAGTTTTGACACAGTCCAATTTTTACTCAGTCGAATCTAGCAACTGTCTCGAAGGATGATGGTGATGAAATACTGATGACCACACAAACACCCAGTATCCGGGCAGAGAGAATCCCCAACACGGCCTGGAATCGAAGCCGGGACCCCGTGATCCAGAGGCAGCAACGCTAGCCGCTAGACCACGAGCTGCGAACAGGGCACCTCATTTGGTAGAGAACGTTCCTGCGAAACAGAAGTTCTGATTTCGAGTCTCGGTGCGGCACACGGTTTTTATCTGCCAGGAAGTTTAATATCAGGGCACACTCCGCTGCACAGTGAAAATTTCATTCTGGACAAAAAAATTTTGCAAAAATAATTAAGGAACCTACAAGAACCATTACAGAGACTATCCGGTTAGAAGAACAAACTGGATTCGGGAAAGGCATTCCATGCAGTGTTAAAATATACGCATACAAAAAAATTAGAGGAACAACGAGAAGCTAATTTAGAGACATATGGCTTTTTCGACTTCGAAAAAGCTTTTGACAACGTAAATAGAAAAAAAACTGTCGGATATAATGATAAAAGCTGGATTTCTTAAGTATCTTTTTAAAGCTTACATAAGGATACAAAAATAATAATAGTTGGCAGTAATAACACTGAAAAAAATCACTATCTATGAAACATGTACGTTTGAAATATGATTGAAATTACGTAACTGACAGTAGTCTGAAACACAACTGTTAGAATGGGAATCGCTTGTGAACGTGTATTTATCTAGTCGCTTATGCACTTTGCCCTGTAATGAATTTCTCTGACTGCGAGAACGTAAATTTAGTTTAGCTACGAGAATGTAAACTATCAACAACATTAAACCAAACCAAAACTGCATGAATTTAAGTAATCCGATGCAACACTGTTGATTTGAAATTGGCCCTGGTAATAAGACAAAACTTGACAACTTTGAGAATAATGGTTCCTGTGCTTAATGAATGCTATCTCTGAAATAATAAAATTTCTTACCTGCGCAATGGTAACGCTCTTCATACTGCTCTCTGTTAGAACTTTAAATTGTATAGTTAGCAAACAGCTATTGTGCACGGCTGTTGCTTAGCATACATTTTAATTAAATCGAATATGACTGAGGCAATAACTTCATGAGATAAATAGTTAAGCCAAAATGATATAGATCTGGGAAGTGGTATTGACCTGGGGAAGGTAACAATATACTCCGTGATTCTCAACGTATCTTTCCCATGTTCACAATCCCTTTTTTTTATAACAGACTGGCCGGCCGCGGTGGTCTAGCGGTTCTAGGCGCTCAGTCCGTAACCGCGGGACAGCTACGGTCGCAGGTTCGAATCCTGCCTCGGGCATGGATGTGTGTGATGTCCTTAGGTTAGTTAGGTTTAATTAGTTCTAAGTTCTAGGCGACTGATGACCTCAGAAGTTAAGTCGCATAGTGCTCAGAGCCATTTGAACCATTTATAACAGACTGAGCTACCTCGTAAGTTGTGCGTCAGGTACGTATATTTTCCCTTTCAGCACGTGAGGTGCGTTCGTCACTGTACGAGTCTAGAATATGCAGGACAGATGCACAGAGGACTCTCTTGTAAACTGTTTTCGATTAATCATTTCGGTGTTTTGTCACAACGTTTCGACGAGTTCCTCAGGAAAGGTGACAGTTGATCCCCAATTCGTTCCTTTACATCCGCTGGAACGCAGATTCATCTGCCGAAGACGCGAAGGGTGGACGACTTCAGATATGTCGCACCTATTGGTTACGGTCGGAAGGGGAGGGGCGGGGGCAGTGGCATGAAAAGGGATGCAGTAGTTGAGTCAAGGAGCAGATCTATTCCACCCACTGCCTCCCCCACTTTCACACCGGAGTGTCTCTTACGTACAGTAGTGTGGAAATTTAAGGACGAAATTAACTTTCACATGATGTGGCACTGCCGAGTAATATAGCTCAATGAAACTTGCACAAAACATGAAAAGAACTGATACAGTATTGTAGAGGAAGGTAACTGAAAGAAATCTGCAATGAGACGAACAGAACAGTTTTATTCACAGACAATAATTACACCGTAGTCAACGCGAGTCAGGATTGTCTGCTGACGGCAATGCATGCTCTGCAAGGCCCTCCCATGCTGGCCATAAGGTTGGTAAAGAGTTTTTGTGGTAGATAGTCCCATTGCTAGACCAGCGCATGTGAATATGCTGCGATATAAATCCCACATGTGTTCGATGGGATTTAGGTCGGGGAAACGGGCAGGCCAGTCTATTCGCCGAATATCTTCTCTTCCCAATACCTCCTTCGCCAGTGCTGTTCGATGCGGTCGCGTGTTGTGATGCATAAAAATGAAAAATGGTTCAAATGGCTCTGAGCACTATTGGAGTTAACATCTGAGGTTATCGGTCCCCTAGAACTTAGAACTACTACCTAACCTAAGGACATCACACACAACCATGCCCGAGGCAGGATTCGAACCTGCGACCGTAGCGGTCACGCGGTTCCAGACTGAAACGCCTAGAACCGCTCGGCCACACCGGCCGGCATAAAAATTAAGTCAGGGCCAAATGAACCCGTGAAAAGACGCACATGAGGAAGAAGTACAGTGTCACGTAACGTTGGCCGGTGGGTGTACCGTGTTCAAAGATCTGGAGGTCAGTATGCCCATGAAAGGTAACATCTCCCCACGCATAATACCCGGCCCACTAAAACCATCAGGTTCGGTAAAGCTGACGTACCTTCATACAGAAGGAAGCGAGAGGTGAGAGCACGTAATGCATCCAAGAACATTGTCAAACATGATCGTTTTGGGTGTCCAGGTGTTATAGTGTGGGGAGGCATAATGTTGCATGGGTACACTGACCTCCGAATCTCTGAGCGCAGCATACTCATCGATCGGCTTTATTCTCACATTGTGCCCCTTCCCCATGAGCGTCTTTTCAGTGGTGAATTCGGCCCTGACTTCATTTTTATGGATGACTATGAACGACCGCATCGAACTGCGCGACTGGATGAGCTCTTGTAACGAGGCTTTTTTCGGGAAGTGGCCTGGAATACCCGTTCCCCCCAACTTAAATCCCATAGAGGACATGTGGGATGTGTTGTGGATACGTATTTCAGCAGGCCCACATGCCCTATTAACAACCATGTCTCGCCTTTTGTATTGTCGAGGGGACGACCATGAAACGCGGTTACATCAGTGTAATAATTGCCTTCGATAAAAGGTTGTACTCTACATCTACATCTATACTCCGCTAGCCACCAAGCGGTTTGTGGCGGAGGGCACAATTCGCGCCAAAGGCATATTTCCTACCCCCCCCCCTCCCCCAACCACCCCTCTGTTCCACTCGCGAGGGAAAAATGACTGTCTGAACGCCTCAGTACGAGCTCTAATTTCCCTTATCTTTGAATGGTGATCATTGCGCGATTTGAAATTTGGTGGTAATAATATATGTTCTACATCCTCGGTGAAGATCGGATTACGGAATTTAGTGAGCAGTCCCATCCGTTTAGTGCTCCGTCTACCTGGAAGTGTGTCCCATTACAAACTTTCTATTAGATTTGTTTCGCTCTCCCGATGGCTAAATGTACCAGTCACGAATCTTGCCGCTCTCCCTTGGACCTTCTCAATCTCTTGAATCAGACCCAATTGGTAAGGGTCCCATACAGACGAACAATACTCTAAGACTGGACGAAGTAACGTATTGCAAGGTATTTCCTTTGATAAAGGACGGCATCGCTTCAGGATTGTACCAATAAACCGCAACCTAGAGTTTGCCGTACCCGTTACTTGTGTAATCTGATCATTCCATTTGAGATCAATTCGAATAGTCACACCCAGATACTTGACGGATGTTATCGCTTCCAAAGACGGCATTTATTTTGTACTCGTAGGTTAATGGGGATTTTCGCATTGTTATACGCAGTAGGTTACACTTACTAATATTGAGAGATAACTGCTAGTCATTACACCACGCAATAATTTTCTGCAAATCTTCATTGATTTGTTCACAACTTTATTGTGATACTATTTTCCTGTAGACTACAGCATCATCGGCAAACAGTCTAATGCCGCTGTCAATACCATCAACCAGATCGTTTATGTAAATCGTAAAAAGCAGCGGACCTATTACGCTGCCCTGGGGCACACCTGAAATTACGCTTGTTTCTATTGAAGTCACCCCGTTCTGGACGGCATACTGCTCCCTGTCTGTTAGAAAATTTTCTATCTAACTGCATATGTCATCGGATCGACGTAAGCGCTCACGTTTTCGAGCAAGCGACAGTGTGGAACTGAGTCGAACGCCTTTCGAAAGTCGAGAAATATGGCATCAACCTGGGACCCGGTATCTAGACTCTGTTGTATATCATGAACAAAGAGAGCCAGCTGTGTCTCGCATGACCGCTGTTTCCTAAAACCGTGTTGGTTTCTGCAAATGAGCTTCTCAGAGTCTAGAAAGGTCATTATGTCTGAACACAAAATATGTTCAATGATTCTACAAAAAATCGATGACAGTGAAATTGGCCGGTAATTTTGTGCATCCGATTTTCTACCCTTTTTAAGATTGCTATGACCTGGGCCTTCTTCCAGTCTCGTGGAACTTTCCATTTGATGTACAAGCTCCAGAACCCGTTGGCGCGGCAATGTACCTTTACCTATTCAAAGACAAAAACGTGTCCCTCCGTTGATGCTGTGCTCTGCACCTGCAAATTTATCTGTTTGAACATCAGCAACAGGACTCTACGCTCGGACCTCCTTCCACCTTGTCGGGAGGGGGGAAGACGGGAGGGGGGTCGGGGCAGGTGGACAGGAACACTACCGATCGCGACATCTCTTGCGGAGACACGCGACTGACCAACACTTGGGACATCAGCAGAGAAGTCTGTGGTTAAACGCCTGTAAAGGAAATTGGGCAATAAACGAGACTTGCCCTGAAGATGACGATTTGGAAACTAGGTGAAACTTTGCGACTACACTGCCCCACGATCGAGAACATATCATCAATGAAATTCGCCGAGAAAGACTGAACTTACAGATGGAATGGTAATTATTTATAGGACGGTAAGCAAAGCCACCTAAACCTTTCATGCTTTAACTTATTCAGTGCTGCTTCGCATTTAGGAGGAATACCAAGTGCGTTGAGGCATGCATGGGAACCGAGCGAGGTGGCACAGTGGTTAGCAAACTGGACTCGCATTCGGGAGGACGACGGTTCAAACCAGCGTCCGGCCATCCTGATTTAGGTTTACCATGATTTCGCTAAATCGCTACAGACAAAAGCCGGGATGGTTCGTATGAAAGGACATTCTTTCTCCATCCTTCCCTAATCTGAGGTCATGCTCCGCCCCCAACGACGTCGTTGTCGACGGGATGTTAAACATTGAACCGTGAATTTACTTTCAAAACCTTTTCTTAAGAATTTACTTTATTTACTAGCGATTCATCAAGAACATTAACACATTTAATCACACTATGTGAGCGTGGAAGTAGTTGCCAGTGAGTAACTGATGAAATCAAACTGAAATTGCTTTTAACAAATGTGAATTTTATTCCTAAAAGCCTTTTTTTTAAGAAACAGATTTAAAATTATAAGCAGAAAGCACCCTCTAAATATCAAGTTACAATTTGTTCAGAGGCAGAAAGAAAGAAATTTTTGAGTGTATGTGCTTTCAGGCTGAGAAACTTGCCGCTCCCTTTTGACACGGCCGTAGTCACGACAGCTCTCAACAACTTCTGAAAGACTACACAGGTGCAAATCTGCAACGCACCAGATAACCTTAAAGTAAGGTGCAAATTGATTTTAACTTCTAAGAAAAGTCTTACGGTGGAAGGGTGGCAACTTTATATACTAAAATGACCATTTAAATAAAAGCCCATGAAATGCAATCTTACATAAAATTATACAAGGTTAGCCACACATGCTCTACAGTACACATATACCGCCCCTCAAGATGGTAGGCAAGATAAAAACATATTTCACGAATTAGGCCGTTACACTTCAAGCAATAAATTCGTTAACACACCGAATCCGACAAACATGACAGAGGCAGCTATTAACGTACGGCAGATTGATAGGGCGATTACCGAAGAACCCGAAACGCCGGTTGCTCTAACCAGCCCCTACTCCACAAGGGAAAAACGGACCACCCAATTCATAAATAACCACCTTCCCGCGGGTGGGCAAACGGAGAAGAATGGTGGGACGACCCCAAAACAAAGTGGGTGGTGACCTCACCAAGAAAACAAGTAGAATTTAACAAGTAAATGAAACAACATATCACCAATCACTTAACTTCTAATAAACTGCGATTTCTGGCGAAGACCTGGCGCAGCACCCCCCAAACGCTCTCCCGAACCGTCCGCTGCCAGCTGCTTCCCGTCTCACGGTGTCGCAGCTCGCACCGGCCAGACCGATGTCGTGTGTTGACTCCAGTTGCTCTCGTGTCGGCCGCGAAGCCACTACCCCTCGCTATAAGGGGCGGCCCACTGGACTCACGTGGCGACCTCACATGCGCCGACGCTCAAGCCGGACAATTCATCTTGTGTCTCAGTGCGCGACCGACCAACCGATCGATCCAACCGCCAATGACCGTTGCCTGAGCAACTCGACCAGATTGGCGGCCTAACGCGCAGACTCAGATGCAGGAACCCGTTGAGTTCTCTCACTGCGCCACAAATTCGGACGAGAGAAAGACCGCAGACTGACTCCAGACTCATCCAGCCTGACCAACTGGCGAGCTCATAGCGCCCCTTAAATGCACGTGAACAGGCAACCTTTCCCCTTTCCCACTAGAGGGAGACACCAAAGCTGCGATTGCCACAGAGGCGCGACCGCCAGAAACGGAGGGCGACTGCTTCACACAACGCGCTGCAGCGCGCTCTTCAAAACAGCAATTTTTACCACGGCTCAAACTTCAATCTCCTCATCCGTGAATGGGAATTTGGGTTCAGGAGGAATGCATTCTAGGTTTTCCGTGCAGTTACGCAAAGCCACTGTGCCAGGGTGCGTAGTGGTTTGTGCATCTGCTTACTGAGCAGGAGACCCAGGTTCGAATCTCGACCTTGGTACACACTTTCTTTCACCGCTTCCGCCTGCATATGTATAACATAGATGTATATCATAGACGTCTGAGACTTGGAAACGTCATTTGAATTTTTCTGTGTCTTGCATCACGACGCATGCAACACTATCAGTCCATCGTGTTCCTTAGGACGCACCGCCTACCCCTGATGGTTTTTGCACTTGCGCTGTGGCTGGTACCGGCAGTAACGGTGCAGGCGGGCAGGCCGGCCCGGTACGGGCGGCTGGCTACCTGCCGCGCCGGCCGCCCCCGCGCCCACTGCTGAGGACTTTGATTTACTGGCCGGGGCCAATAAATCTGCCGCGGGGCGGGGATTTTAATTTGTCCGAGAGCCGGGCTGGGGCGCGGCCGTGGTCGCGGCCGCGGCGCACCCGGCACCGCCGACGTCTCACTCAGCCGGCGCGCGGCAGCTGGCGGGCGCTGCCTGCCGCCCCTGCCGCCTCCCCAGCCACCGGCCACCAGCTTACGCGGTCGCCCTTTCACCCCAGTTTCACAGACTGGCCTCCCACGCTCTACTTTAAGAGTCGTAATTATTAGATTTTCTTGATAGACTTCCTCGCTTCCCGTCCCTCCACTCCTCTCTAAACATCCACTCTTCCCCCTGTCTCTACCTTCATTTCTTTGATTTTGGCATCTCTTTCACCACAGGCACTTTGTGGACCTCTATTTTCTGTCCTGCACGGTGATTCGCCCTAGACAGGGTCGGAATGCAATTCCTCATCCAAATTCAAGACAAAAGTTTATCTACTTTTTATACGTCCATCCCCTAGTTCTCGTCGTTTATAAGGAGGATATCACTTTTTCAGGCCGGCCTAGTTGGCCGAGCGGTTCTAGGCGCTATAGTCTGGAACCGTGCGACCGCTACGGTCGCAGGTTCGAATCCTGCCTCGAGCATGGATGTGTGTGATGTCCTTAGGTTAGTTAGATTTAAGTAGGTCTAAGTTCTAGGGGGCTGATGGCCTTAGAAGTTAAGTTCCATAGTGCTCAGAGCCATTTGAACCATTTTTTTCCCTTTTTCACAAGACAAGTGCCTCTCAGATACAAATATAATGTATTGCGAATACATAGGAAGAAAGATCCTTTATTCGTATGATTATATGATAGCGGAACAAACACTGGTAGCAGTTACTTCTGTAAAATATCTGGGAGTATGCGTACGGAACGATTTTAAGTCGAATGATCATATAAAATTAATTGTTGGTAAGGCGGGTGCCAGGTTGAGATTCTTTGGGAGTGTCCATAGAAAATGTAGTCCATCAACAAAGGAGGTGGCTTACAAAACACTCGTTCGACCTATACTTGAGTATGGCTCACCAGTGTGGGATCAGTACCAGGTCAGGTTGACAGAGGAGATTGAGAATATCCAAAGAAGAGCCGCGCGTTTCGTCATAGGGTTATTTGGTAAGCGTTACGGAGATGTTTAGCAAACTCAAGTGGCAGACTTTGCAAGAGAGGCGCTCTGCATGGCGGTGTAGCTAGCTGTCCAGGTTTCGAGAGGGTGCGTTTCTGGATGAGGTATCGAATATATTGCTTCCCCCTACTTATATCTCCCGAGGAGATCACGAATGTGAAATTAGAGAGATTCGAGCGCGCACGGAGGCTTTCCGGCAGTCGTTCTTCCCGCGAACCATACGCGACTGGAACAGGAAAGGGAGGTAATGACAGTGGCACGTAAAGTGCCCTCCGCCACACACCGTTGGGTGACTTGCGGAGTATAAATGTAGATGTAGATGTAGATGACAGTCGGATCCATTAAACTGCATACATTTGTCTACTAAGCGCTCAGTGCACAACTACAGCTCGTCCTGTGAAGTTGACTTAGGGCGGCTTCCTGAAGGAATACACAAAAGATGACTACGTCGATATGCTTCCGGTGTTGGGTGCATCCCATAACCAAACTGCTGCTGCTCGAGCGTATACTGCACGATACCTTCAAAGGTGCCATCCCGCTAAGAATGTGTCGCCTCGAGCAGTGCCTTCTAGAACAAGTGATCTTAGTCCTTAAGTAAGCGACAGAGGTCGTTCAAGGACTGAAACAAAGAACGTGATTTTTGAAACCATTCACCAATCACCTCAGCAAAGCACCCGTGACACTTCAAGGAGTTCCATATATCTCAAAAAGTGGCCGCTGATGTGTTGCACGATGAAGAACTTCGTCCACATCATTAAACGCTAACTCAACACCCGCCTCAAAAGACCGTATTCGACGAGTACAGTTTCCTGAATGGCTTTTGCACCATCTTGAAGATGAACATGTTATAAACAACATGATATGGACGAATCTAGCTTTACTCGTGGAAGTATTAGCAACCTCCACAACAGATATTATTGGTCAGAACGCAATCCACATGTTATGTCCTTTATAATTATCCGGGCTGTTATGTAGTGGTCGGTTGATGAATTCTGTGGGAATTGACACAGAATTCATCAACCGACCACCGCATAACAGCCCGGATAATTATAAAGGACATGACATTTGCGGCCGTGAAAGTCTACGTTTTAGTAATCCACATGTTACCCATGAAGGTGGCTTTCCGGCACACTTTGGCATAAACCTGTAGGCTGGAATCGTGGGAGGAGTGCTTTAGGACCCTTGCTTATTGCCGAACAAGTTGAATGCGCCCCTGTGTCGAACGTTTCTCTGCGGTACTTTGCCTGACACATCAGAAAACCAGAATGAGATTTTCACTCTGCAGCGGAGTGTGCGCTGATATGAAACTTCCTGGCAGATTTAACTGTGTGCCCGACCGAGACTCGAACTCGGGACCTTTGCCTTTCGCGGGCAAGTGCTCTACCATCTGAGCTACCGAAGCACGACTCACGCCCGGTACTCACAGCTTTACTTCTGCCAGTATCTCGTCTCCTACCTTCCAAACTTTACAGAAGCTCTCCTGCGAACCTTGCAGAACTAGCACTCCTGAAAGAAAGGATACTGCGGAGACTTGGCTTAGCCACAGCCTGGGGGATGTTTCCAGAATGAGATTTTCACTCTGCAGCTGAGTGTGCGCGGATGGTAGAGCACTTGCCAAAGGCAAAGGTCCCGAGTTCGAGTCTCGGTCGGGCACACAGTTTTAATCTGCCAGGAAGTTTCATATCAGCGCACACTCCGCTGCAGAGTGAAAATCTCATTCTGGAAACGTCCCCCAGGCTGTGGCTAAGCTAAGTCTCCGCAGTATCCTTTCTTTCAGGAGTGCTAGTTCTGCAAGGTTCGCAGGAGAGCTTCTGTAAAGTTTGGAAGGTAGGAGACGAGATACTGGCAGAAGTAAGGCTGTGAGTACAGGGCGTGAGTCGTGCTTCGGTAGCTCAGATGGTAGAGCACTTGCCCGCGAAAGGCAAAGGGTCCCGAGTTCGAGTCTCGGTCGGGCACACAGTTTTAATCTGCCAGGAAGTTTCATATCAGCGCACACTCCGCTGCAGAGTGAAAATGTCATTCTGGAAACATCCCCCAGGCTGTGGCTAAGCCAAGTCTCCGCACTATCCTTTCTTTCAGGAGTGCTAGTTCTGCAAGGTTCGCAGGAGAGCTTCTGTAATTTTGGGAGGTAGGAGACGAGATACTGGCAGAAGTAAAGCTGTGAGTACCGGGTGTGAGTCGTGCTTCGGTAGCTCAGATGGTAGAGCACTTGCCCGCGAAAGGCAAAGGTCCCGAGTTCGAGTCTCGGTCGGGCACACAGTTTTAATCTGCCAGGAAGTTTCACATCAGAAAACGTTCCATTTCGTGTTCGGCGACAGCTATCGTTTCAGCATGATGGTGAACTGCCCATTTTGGAATGAATGGAAACGTTTCCAGGGAAATGGGTTGGTTGTGGAGCTCCAATGTTCTGGCCGCCACTAAGTTTTTATTTGTGGGGACAATTACAAGAACAAGTAATCCATCCATGTATGTACACGACCTAACAGCTCGCGTGCGTGCCTCTTCGTTAAGCGCCGATGCACGTGCGTTGCGTGGGACCCAACAAAATTTGATCCAACGAGTGGCGAAGTGTTTGCAAATGCAAGATGAACGGTCTGAACATTTTCTCCAAAGTTAACAGTGCTCATACATGTATGCAACGGCGCTGTGAAGATAAGCTGGACGTCAAACGTACAGAAAGGAATTATCGTGCGTAGCCAACGACCTTGCCGCAGTGGTGACACCGGTTCCCGTTAGATCACTGAAATTAAGCGCTGTCGGGCTGGACTACTACTTGCATGGGTGACCATCCGGCCAGCCGAGCGCTGTCGGCAGGCGGCGTGCACTCAGCCCTTGTGAGGCAAACTGAGAAGTTACTTGATCCAGAAGTAGCCGTTCCGGTCACGAAAACACAACGGCCGGGAGAGCGGTGTGCCGCTGCACATCCGCATCCAGCGACGCCTGTCGGCAGAGGATGGCACGGCGGACGGTCAGTACCATTGGATCCTCCGAGGCCTGTTCGGACGGAGTTTAGTGCAATTTAGTTCTAGCATAATGTGCAATCTTGTGTAGCCTACCTATTGTGTTTTTTGTACCTCATTGGATACAGACGCTGTTGCTGTATCCACTACTATTTCCATTGACTTTATTTGTGTCGTGCACTAAACAAAGTGATCGGTTACGTCTATAAGAAGTTCATGTTGTGTCTTAATGTTGAAATAAAGGCTAAAATAACAGAGAGGCTGCGCGGGATAGCCGCGCAGTCTAAGGCACCTAGTCACGGTCCGCGCAGCTTCCCCGTCGGAGGTTCGAGTCCTCCCTCGGACATGGGTATGTGTGTACTCCTTAGCGTGAGTTGGTATAAGTTAGATTAAGTGGTGCGTAAGCTTAGGGACCGATGACCTCACCAGTTGGTCCCGTAAGACCTTACCACAAATTTCCAATAACAGAAAGAAATACGCAAGATACCGCATTGTGGAGGTGTAAATTAACTGAAAAAAGTGTTTGGCGCGAACGCGACTTGAACAGTGGCGTGTCTGTATATCAGTTCTCCAGTTCTCCACGACATCGCGTCGTCTCATCCTCTCTTTTTTTTCGTTGTATTTGGTGGTAGTGGACGTCACATGATATCAATTGAAGTTTGTTCTTGATCCTTTCTTCAGATTTTTATTACAGACACCAGCCAGCTCTCTGAAAGAACACGCTGAGCTACCATACCGGCGTCTCACTGAGCTAATGGGGCAGTTCCGGTACAGCTCGAAGTTTATACTACATGTTCACGGCCACGCTGCACGCAGTTACAGCATTGCCAGCGTCTCCTTTTTAAATCGCATTAAACCTGCTGGAGGGACTGTCTTTTGCTAGATACGCTTCTGTCATGACATGGGATGAGGAATCGCAAGCCGCCCGCCAAGTGCGGCATTTTTTCTTCACCCTGTATTACGTCTAGTGACCTCTTACATCACGTACGCTGCTCGCCATTAAAACTGTAACAGGAACGACATTAAATAACGAAATTTTACTTATTCTGCGTGTACAGTGTAGTAGGAGAAAAAAAGAACATCATTAAATTAGGTTATTCAGGGTGTGAAATTTACGCTGCATGACAAAAAATTCGAAGCACCCAGAAGACATAGTCCCATGTCAGTGTAACTTTGAACACGCACACGTCGTCAGCGGGTATATAAATGATTAAGAGTTGCAATTCTGTGTGACAGTTAGAACGGCCAACAGAGTGTGTTAGTGTGGTTATCGGGCGTAGTGCGGTGTATGAGGGGAATGAAGAGCCTCATATATTGATGATAACAGTGAAAATGGCTCTAAGCACTACGGGACTTAACATCTGAGGTCATCAGTCCCCTAGACTCTACATCTACATCTACATACATACTCCGCAATCCATAACACGGTGCGTGGCGCAGGGTACCTCGTACCACAACTAGCATCTTTTCTCCCTGTTGCACCCCCAAACAGAACGAGGGAAAAATGACTGCCTATATGCCTGTGTACGCGCCCTAATCTCTCTTATCTTATCTCTGTGGTCTTTAAGCGAATGTAAGTAGGCGGCAGTAAAATTGTACTGCAGTCAGCCTCAAATGTTGGTTCTCTAAATTTCCTAGGTAGCGATTCACGAAAATAACGTCTCCTTTCCTCTAGAGACTCCCACCCGAGTTCCTGAAGCATATCCGTAACACTCGCGCGATGATCAAACATACCAGTAACAAATCTAGCAGCCCGCCTCTGAATTGCTTCTATGTCCTCCCTCAATTTGACCTGATAGGGATCCCAAACGCTCGAGCAGTACTCAAGAATAAGTGGTATTAGTGTTTTATAAGCGGTCTCCTTTACAGATGAACCACATCTTCCCAAAATTCTTCCAATGAACCGAAGACGACTATCCGCCTTCCCCACAACTGCCATTACATGGTTGTCCCACTTCATATCGCTCTGCAATGTTACGCCCAAATATTTAATCGACGTGACTGTGTCAAGCGCTACATTACTAATGGAGTATTCAAACATTACAGGATTCTTTTTCCTATTCATCTGCATTAATTTACATTTATCTATATTTAGAGTTAGCTGCCATTCTTTACACCAATCACAAATCCTGTCCAAGGCATCATGTATCCTCCTACAGTCACTCGACGACGACACCTTCCCGTACACCACAGCACCATCAGCAAACAGCCGCACATTGCTATCCACCCTATCCAAAAGATCATTTACGTAGATAGAAAACAATGGCGGACCTACCACACTTCTCTGGGGCACTCCAGATGATACCCTCACCTCCGATGAACACTCACCATCGAGGACAACGTACTGGGTTCTATTACTTAGAACTACTTAAACCTAACTAACCTAAGGACATCACACACATCCATACCCGAGGCAGGATTCGAACCTGCGACCGTAGCAGCAGCGCGGGTCCGGACTGAAGCGTCTAGAGCCGCTCGGCCACAGCGGCCGGCCCAGGGATCACCATGAAGGCACGGAGATACAGCATTAACAGCGCTTGAAAAAGTTTGAAAGGGGCATCATTGTCGGTCTGCATTTGGTCGGCTGGTGGAATCGTGCAACATCCAGTGTTGGACTGCAAGGGAACGTAAGGACAGGCATACTCTTAGTCAAGGTTGCCGTCGACCAGATCTGACCTCCACAAGGGAGGATCACCGTATCGTGCACCAGGCACGTCTGTGCCTGTCGTCTGAGAGTCAATAATGGACTCCCTGCAACAAGATTTGTCATCCCGCACCATTGGCCAGAGACTAGCAGCAGCCCACTAGGGAATTTCCATCCCCTGAGTAGGTAGCTGCTCACATTACATGTGGGAGCGTTTGCAGTGGTCCCGTTACCATGGAGCATTGACCGCTGAAGTACCGGGTGATCAAAAAGTCAGTATAAATCACGGAATAATGTAGATAGAGAGGTACAAATTGACACACATGCTTGGAATGACATGGCATTTTATTAGAACCAAAAAAATACAAAAGTTCAAAAAATGTCCGACAGATGGCGCTTCATCTGATCGAAATAGCAATAATTAGCATAACAAAGTAAGACAAAGCAAAAATGATGTTCTCTACAGGAAATGCTCAATATGTCCACCATCATTCCTCAGCAATAGCTGTAGTCGAGGAATAATGTTGTGAACAGCACTGTAAAGCATGTCCGGAGTTATAGTGAGGCCTTGGCGTCGGATGTTGTCTTTCAGCATCCCTAGAGATGTCGATCGATCACGATACACTTGCGACTTCAGGTAACCCCAAAGCCAATAATCGCACGGACTGAGGTCTGGGGAGCTGGGAGGCCAAGCATGACGAAAGTGGCAGCTGAGCACACGATCATCACCAAACGACGCGCGCAAGAGATCTTTCACGCGTCTGTCGGACATTTTGTGAAATTTGTTTTTTTATTTTTGTCCTAATAAAACCCCATGTCATTCCAAGCATGTGTGTCAATTTTTACCTAGGGAGAGGTCCCATTTTTCCATTGTCTTGCACAGTCGCAGTGGTGTTACTCCCAGCGTCATGGGGTGGAGAGTCACCAAGTATGACTTCAGGGTACTGCTCTTAGTGACTGAGAGAACACTTAAGGGACAAGGGTACATCAGAACCATCCTGCGTCCTTACCTGTTACTTCTCATGCGACAATACCATCGTGTCATACTTCAACAGGTCAATGCCTGTTCCCTGGCCGCGCGGAGTGGCCGCGCTGTTAGAGGTGCCATGTCATTGACTGCGCAGCCCCTCCCGCCGGAGGTTCGAGTCCTCCCTCGGGCATGGTGTATGTGTGTGTGTGTGTGTGTGTGTGTGTGTGTGTGTGTGTGTGTTGTTCTTAGGATAAGTTAGTTTAAGTAGTGTGTAAGTCTGGGGACCGATGACCTCAGCAGTTTAGTCCCTTCGGAATTCACATACATTTGAACATTTTTGTTCCCTAAAGGCAGGTGTCTCTATGATCTGTCTATGTGATGCTGAAGTTCTGTTAAGTTCTGTTATGGCCAGCAAGATCCCCAGATCTTTCTTCAATAGAACATGTGTGGGGAAGTCGTGTGTGAACTGCATCCCAATGCCAGTACACAGTTCAGTGTTGTACCAGCTTGCCTCGATAGAGGTTACAGTGGCCTTATGACACGCTTCCCAACCAAATCAATGTACCCATCCAGGTCAGACGGTGCGCAACGTTATAGTAACTGATTTCAAACTGCCAAGTTTTTGTAAATTTGACTAGACCTTGTAATCACTGAATCACATACCCTGTAAACCCGTTTTCTTGCCCTTCAACTTCCGGGTGCTTTAAAAGTGGCTCTGAGCACTATGGGACTTAACATCTGTGGTCATCAGTCCCCTAGAACTTAGAACTACTTAAACCTAACCAGCCTAAGGACATCACATACAACCATGCCCGAGGCAGGATTCGAACCTGCGACCGTAGCGGTCGCGCGGCTCCAGATTGAAGCGCCTAGAACCGCTCGGCCACAATGGCCGCCCGGGTGCTTTACCTTTTTTTTTTTTTTGTCAGACAGTGAAGTACCTAGAGATGCCACCTGTGGTATCGGCATTGGCTCTAAACCAGATGAGCATCGAGTCTAAATCAGCTTGGATGGTAAATAAATTTCACACTGCTTCACCTGTGTCACAAAGTTCATCAATCACAGCGTCTGATGAGGGATGGCATACCAGTCTCCAGGCAGTCTCTGTACAGATGTTTTCAGTAGGTTAGAGATCTGGACAAAGTTCTGGCTAGGACAACCCCATGTGCCGAGGTAGGCCAGTACAGCATGGAAGCACGCAGTCTTACGTCATCTAGTAGAAAGATATGGTCACAGAGACCTCGAGGCAGGGTCCATCACTAATTTTTCTTAAATATTTTCAACATTTCGCGTCCCTGTCAGCAATTGTACAAATATTAATTTTAATTTTAAAAACCAACAGCCTCATTTGCAAAGCTTACCTAGCTTTACCTAGGTTTCAGTTGGGATAACCCAACCTTCTTCAGAACAAAAGTAACTACCGTTTGTCCATAGTGAACATCGTCAAGCTAAAACTACAAATACATGAATTGTCGTCAGACCGTAAAAACTTATTTAAAACTGCCTCGGCCCCACTTCGCGACCGCGATGCGGCAGCCACGAGCGCTGTACTAGAACTGACAGTAGCGTCATGAGGCCCGCCTGGGCGGACACGATACCTTGCGCCTGCACATAAACTGTGTGATGGGTACTTGTTGGGACGAAACTCGAACCTAACTCCTGACTTTTAATTTACTAATAAAGTGAAGTATAAGAAAGGTACAACTGAGGAAAAGGACGTATATGCTATCCTGAGCAGAATGTATTTAGATCAACTGTCTTAACATTTATGAAATATTCGTTGGTCATGATATGAGGAAGGAGGAAGACATCATGTGCTTGCAACGTATGCCCTGTGTAGGAAAATTTTGTGTTTAAGCACGAAGTTAATCACCGAGAAAGGACTGGGAGTGGGAAGGATAATATAAAGCCAACATCGTCATTATTATGACTAGGTCAAATTTATTTTTATTTTTTTTAAGACGTAAATGTAAAGCATTTGCTTGGCTATGGTTACAACGCATGAACATGCTATTGACTTAGCACACAAATGGTCATGAATGAACTTATGAACAAGTCTACATCTTGACGATTTTGGCTTTATATTATCCTTCCCACTCCGAAGTGCTTTTTAGATGATTAAACTTCGTGCTTAAGCACATCGGTCGTCTGAAGGACGAATCATTCACGATAAAGTAAAATGTGTCCAGTAATGAATCTTGTCAACTGGCCAAAACTATACATCCACCCAGGATTCAAAACAGAACACCTGAGTTTTAGGGAGAATTTCCACACCATACGGTATGGTTAACATTACAATGGACTGTGGACTTTTTGCACTTGGTGAATGAAGAAAAACGTATAAGATAATAGATGCACATGTATGGGACAAATGCTACAATTAGAAACTATTGTGTGTTTGACGGCAAGGAACGCTCCTTCTACAAGGTGTTTCAGACGTGATGGTCAATATTCAGCGATATGACAGGAATGATCATTCGAAACACAAAAGTCAAGTAAACATGGGCTCTAAAACGCATACCTTAAGAGCTATGAGCAATCCTTGATCTTAGATACTGTGAAACAAATCTCTTCTACTGCAAGTTCTTTGCTTTCCGTATTTTGGGATGTGGTAATATGGACCAAAACAAGAAAAAATTTCCAGTAAACGTGTGATCTAAAGTGCATATCATAACAGTTATGGCACTTATTCATTAGAAAAGTTGTGTTTCAAAGTAGCGAAGATGCTAAAGTGCTTCTAGGTCTTAAAATACGCATTTCAGAGCACGAGTTTACTGAACTTTTTTTTCGTATTGTGTCCACACTGCCACTTCACAAAATAGGGAAAGTAAAATGCTTGCAGTAGATGAGATTCATTTCACAGTGTGGAAGACCAAGAATTTCTCATAGTTCTTAAGGTGTGCGTTTTAGAGCCCATATTTACTTGATGTTTTTGTTTCGAATCATCATTCTGTCATATCCCTAAAGATGGACCATCACTTGTGAATCACCCTGTATTTTATGTAGCAATATTCTGTGACCTTGACTGATACTGTTCCTCTGTGAATAAGTAGTCATTAGAACAGATTTTGGTTTTTCATGTTACCGTTCTTTATTTGGCATTTCATCTACAATGAAGAGCCAAAGAAACTGGTACACCTGTCTAATATAGCGTAAGCCCCCGGGAACAAGCAGAAGTGCCGCAACATGACGTAGCATGGACCTGAATAATGTTTAAGTAGTAGTGGAGGGAACTGACACCATGAATCCTGCAGGGCTGCCGATAAATTCGTAAGAGTACGAGGGGGTGGAGATCTCGTCTGAACAGCATGTTGCAAGACACCCCAGATATGCTCAATAATGTTCATGTCTGGGGTGTTTGGTGGCCAGCGGAGTGTTTACACTCAGAAGAGTGTTCCTGAAGCCACTCTGTAGCAATTCTGGACGTGTAGGATTTCGCGTTGTCCTGCTGGAATTGCCCAAGTCTGTCGGAATGCACAATGGACATGAGTGGATGTAGGTGATCAGACAGGATGCTTACGTATATGTCACCTGTCAGGGTCGCATCTAGACGTATCAGGTATCTCATATCAGTCCTACTGCACGCGCCCCACACCATTACAGAGCCTCCACCAACTTAAACAGTCCCTTGCTGACTTGCATGCCCATGGATTCATGAGGTTGTCTCCATACCCGCACTCGTCCATCCACTCCATACAATTTGAAATGAGACTCGTCCGACCAGGCAACATGTTTTCAGTCATCAACAGTCCAATGTCAGAGTTGGCGGACCCAGGAGAGGCGTAAAGCTTTGTGTCGTGCAGTCATCAAGGGCATCGATGATGTTCGTTGAATGTTTCGCAAGCTGACATTTGTTTATGGCCCAGCATTGATCTCTGCTGCAATTTACGGAAGGGTTGCATTCTGTCAAGCTGAACATTTCTCTTCAGTCGTCGTTGGTCCCGTTCTTCCAGGAACGTTTTCCGGCCTCAACGATGCCGAATATTTGATGTTTTACCGGAAGCTTGATATTCACGGTACACTCGTGAAATGGTCGCAGAGTTACTAAACACGGCCTTCCGAAATGCCTTCCCAAAAGAAGACGAAGTAAATATTCCAGAATTCGAATCAAGAACAGCTGCCAACATGAGTAACGTAGAAGTAGATATCCTCGGAGTAGTGAAGCAACTTAAATCACTTCATAAATTCAAGTTTTCTGGTCCACCCTGTATCCAATTAGGTCCTCTCCGAGTATGCTGATGCATTAGTTCCATACTTAACAATCATATACAACCGTTCCCTCGACGAAAGATCCGTACCCCATGACAGGAAAGGTGCACATGTCACACCAATATTCAAGAAAGGTTATAGGAGCATTGCACTAAATTATAGGCCCATATCATTAACGTCGACATGCAGCAGGATTTTGGAACATGTACACTCCTGGAAATTGAAATAAGAACACCGTGAATTCATTGTCCCAGGAAGGGGAAACTTTATTGACGCATTCCTGGGGTCAGATACATCACATGATCACACTGACAGAACCACAGGCACATAGACACAGGCAACAGAGCATGCACAATGTCGGCACTAGTACAGTGTATATCCACCTTTCGCAGCAATGCAGGCTGCTATTCTCCCATGGAGACGATCGTAGAGATGCTGGATGTAGTCCTGTGGAACGGCTTGCCATGCCATTTCCACCTGGCGCCTCAGTTGGACCAGCGTTCGTGCTGGACGTGCAGACCGCGTGAGACGACGCTTCATCCAGTCCCAAACATGCTCAATGGGGGACAGATCCGGAGATCTTGCTGGCCAGGGTAGTTGACTTACACCTTCTAGAGCACGTTGGGTGGCACGGGATACATGCGGACGTGCATTGTCCTGTTGGAACAGCAAGTTCCCTTGCCGGTCTAGGAATGGTAGAACGATGGGTTCGATGACGGTTTGGATGTACCGTGCACTATTCAGTGTCCCCTCGACGATCACCAGTGGTGTACGGCCAGTGTAGGAGATCGCTCCCCACACCATGATGCCGGGTGTTGGCCCTGTGTGCCTCGGTCGTATGCAGTCCTGATTGTGGCGCTCACCTGCACGGCGCCAAACACGCATACGACCATCATTGGCACCAAGGCAGAAGCGACTCTCATCGCTGAAGACGACACGTCTCCATTCGTCCCTCCATTCGCGCCTGTCGCGACACCACTGGAGGCGGGCTGCACGATGTTGGGGCGTGAGCGGAAGACGGCCTAACGGTGTGCGGGACCGTAGCCCAGCTTCATGGAGACGGTTGCGAATGGTCCTCGCCGATACCCCAGGAGCAACAGTGTCCCTAATTTGCTGGGAAGTGGCGGTGCGGTCCCCTACGGCACTGCGTAGGATCCTACGGTCTTGGCGTGCATCCGTGCGTCGCTGCGGTCCGGTCCCAGGTCGACGGGCACGTGCACCTTCCGCCGACCACTGGCGACAACATCGATGTACTGTGGAGACCTCACGCCCCACGTGTTGAGCAATTCGGCGGTACGTCCACCCGGCCTCCCGCATGCCCACTATACGCCCTCGCTCAAAGTCCGTCAACTGCACATACGGTTCACGTCCACGCTGTCGCGGCATGCTACCAGTGTTAAAGACTGCGATGGAGCTCCGTATGCCACGGCAAACTGGCTGACACTGACGGCGGCGGTGCACAAATGCTGCGCAGCTAGCGCCATTCGACGGCCAACACCGCGGTTCCTGGTGTGTCCGCTGTGCCGTGCGTGTGATCATTGCTTGTACAGCCCTCTCGCAGTGTCCGGAGCAAGTATGGTGGGTCTGACACACCGGTGTCAATGTGCTCTTTTTTCAATTTCCAGGAGTGTATTTTGTTCGAACATCATGAATTACCTCGAAGAAAACGGTCTATTGACACATCGTCAATTTGGATTTAGAAAACAGCGTGCCTGTGAAACACAACAAGCGCTTTACTTGCACGAAATGTTGAGTGCTATTTACGAGGGATTTCAGACTGATTCCGTATTTCTGGATTTCCAGAAGCCTTTTGACACTGTACCACACAAGCCGCTTGTAGTAAAATTTCGTGCTCATAGGATATAGTTTCAGTTCTGTGGCTGGATTCGCGATTTCCTGTCAGAGTGGTCACCATTCGTAGTTATTGACGGAAAGTCATCGAGTAAATTAAAAGTGATTTCTGGCGTTCCCCAAGGCAGTGTTATATGCCCTTTGCTGTTCCTTATCTATATAAACGATTTGAGAGGCAATCTGAGCAGCCGTCTTAGTTTGTGTGTTGATGATGCTGTTGCTTATCGTCAGTAAAGTCATCAGAAGATCAAAACAATTTGCAAACCGATTTAGAAAATATATCTGTATGGTGCGAAAATTGGCAATTGACCCTAAATTACGAAAAGTGTGAGTTCATCCCAATGAGTTATAAAAGAAATCCGTTAAACTTCGGTTACGCTATAAATCAGTCAAATCTAAAGGCCATAAATTCAATTAATGCTTAGGAATTACAGTTACGAACAACTTAAATTGGAAGGAACCCTTAGAAAATGTTGTGGGGAAGGCTAACCAAAGACTGCGTTTTATTGGCAGGACACTTAGAAAATGTAGCATATCTACTAAGGAGACTGCCTACACTACGCTTGGACGTCCTCTTTTAAAATACTGCAGCGCGCTGTGGGATCCTTACGAGACAGGACTGACGGAGTACATCGATAAAGTTCAAAGAAGGGCAGCACGTTTTGTGTTATCGCGAAATAGGCGAGAAAGTGTCTCTGAAATGATACAGGACTTGGGATGGACACCATTAAAACAAAGGCATTTTTCGTGCGGAGCAATCTTCTCACGAAATCCCAATCACCATCTTTCTCCTCCGAATGCGAAAATATTTTGTTGAAACCGACCTCAATAGAGAGAAACGATTGCCATGATAAAATAAGATAAATCAGAGCTCGTTTACAAGAGCTATACGAGATCAGAATAATAGATAATTGTGGAGGTGGTTCAATGAATCCTCTGCCAGGCACTTAAATGTGATTTTCAGAGTATCCATGTAGAAATAAATGAACAAAAATGCCCACTTCATCACAACCTCGGAGACGCTGTGTCCCATCGCTCGCTCGCCGACTATAACATCACGTTCAAACTCACTTAAATCTTGATCACCAGCCATTGTAGCAGGAGTAACCGATCTAACAACTGCGCCACACACTTGTTGTCTTATATAGGCGTTACCGACGATAGCGCCGTTTTCTGCCTGTTTACATAGCTCTGTATCTGAATACGCATGCCTACACCAGTTTCTTTGGCGCATCAGTGTAGCTTCGTGCGGTTGGTCGAGTCTGTATAGGGTCGTTGAGGTACATCCGGCATATTTTTCAACAACCACAAGAAAGAATGCCAACGAGGTTCAGCACATTCCTCAGACTGAGTCTCAGACAATTAAGATGAAGTTACAGCCAGAAGCCAGCAGCGGCTATCGGCCCCGTCGAGTCTCCCACAGTGCAGCCAACAGCGCCGCCATAAATAACTCTTCGGCAGCCGGCCGTGGCACCTAATTTCGCCCCCAGGCCCGCCTCCCAGCCCTGAATCTCTTATCTCTCGCAGGCGCCACCTCCCCTGCTCCGCTATGCTCGCTTCGTTCCATCGTCCGTCGTAAATAATACTGTTATCCACGCTGCTAGGTTGCTAAGTATAGGGCCCGGTTCATCTCATTGTTTACTTTGGCGTACACCCTAACTGGCTCGCGTATAGTGGAAAAAAAAAAATCCCAAGCTAATCCGTGCTGTGTTGGCCTGGATCCATTAGTGAGGCATATCGCAACGACTTCGGGGGTCCTAATTGCCCCTTCATTACGCTAATAGTCGCGATGGCCCATATCGACAGGCGCTGTAACGCTTCGACCTAGCTGAGATATCGTATCGATAACGGGAAATTTTGGTCAGATGGAAGTACTTGATAATATTTTTTGTGGGTGGGGCAAGAGTAGAGAGGCTGAAAGGCTTCAGTAATATTTTTGGATTTGAGAATCAGATATTTTTATTTAGCGTCGAATACCAGAGGATTAAAAGAAATCAGCAGTATCATGAATATTAGTTATTATGAATAAAACTGAAACAGAGGTAAGACAGCTGCAAAACGTAGACTTTGCAACAAAACAGGTTGTTCGGACTACTTGCAAAAGCAGAACTGACAGCATATGTGTGTGTGTCATCCTAAACTGAGTTGACTATATGTTTTTCAGAGAAAGTGGTACTGATGTCACGGTATGTTGATTTGATTTTCCTTTACTATAGTGGACCTATTTCTGAATGTAACTGTTTTATTCGACACCTTAATGGACTCAGTGAGCACTGAACATAGCACTAATAATACCTCACCAGTTTTGGACATTTTGGCCACGTTGTAGGATGATTCTTTCACTTTTTATATTTATCGGAAGCCTGCCACGACGGATTTAGTGATACGTAGTTCGTCCAGTCATCTCTCCATTCCAAACAGATTGCTTTTCGTGCCATGCTCTTGAGGTTGCATAACACCCCGCTGTCGGTGAAAGTGTTCCATCGGGAATACAGGGTGATATACGCTACTGGCCATTAAAATTGCTACACCACGAAGATGACGTGCTACAGACGCGAAATTTAACCCACAGGAAGAATATGGTGTGATATGCAAATGTTTAGCTTTTCAGAGCATTCACACAAGGTTGGCGCCGGTGGCGACACCTACAACATGCTGACATGAGGAAAGTTTCCAAACGATTTCTCATGTACAAAGAGCAGTTGACCGGCGTTGCCTAGTGAAACGTTGTTGTGATACCTCGTGTTTGGAGGAGAAATGCGTACCATCACGTTTCCGACTTTGATAAAGGTCGGATTGTAGACTATCGCGATTGCGGTTTACCGTATCGCGACATTGCTGCTCGCGTTGGTCGAGATCCAATGACTGTTAGCAGAATATGGAATCGGTGGGTGCAGGGGAGTAATACGGAACGCTGTGCTGGATCCCACCGGCCTCGTATCACTAATAGTCGAGATGACAGGCATCTTACCCGCATGGCTGTAACGGATCGTGCAGCCACGTCTCGTTCCCTGAGTCAACAGATCAGGACGTTTGCAAGACAACAACCATCTGCACGAACAGTTCGACAACGTTTTCAGCAGCGTGGATTATCAGCTCGGAGACCATGGCTGCGGTTACCCTTGACGCTGCAGCACAGACAGGAGCACTTGTGATGTACTCAACGACGAACCTGGATGCACGAATGGCAAAACGTCATTTTTTCAGATGAATCCAGGTTCTGTTTACAGCATCATGATGGTCGCATCCGTGTTTGGCAACATCGCGGTTAGCGCACATTGGAAGCGTGTATTCATCATCGCCATACTGGCGTGTCACCCGGCGTGATGGTATAGGATGCCGTTGGTTACACGTCTTGGTCACCTCTTGTTCGCATTGACGGCACTTTGAACAGTGGACGTTGCATTTCAGATGTGTTACGACCCGTAGCTCCACCCTTCATTCGATCCCTGCGGAACCCTACATTTCAGCAGGATAATGCACGACCGCATGTTGCAGGTCCTGTACGGGCCTTTCTGGATACAGAAAATGTTCGACTGCTGCCCTGGCCAGCACATTCTCCAGACCTCTCACCAATTGAAAACGTTTGGTCAATGGTGGCCGAAGCAACTGGCTCGTCACAATACGACAGTCACTGCTCTTGATGAACTGTGGTATCGTGTTGAAGCTGCATGGGCGGCTGTACCTGTACACGCCATCCAAGCTCTGTTTGACTCAATGCCCCTGCGTATCAATGCCGTTATTACAGCCAGAGGTGGTTGATCTGGGTACTGATTTCTCAGGATCTATGCACCCAAATTGCGTGAAAATGTAATCACATGTCAGTTCTAGTATAATATATCTGTCCAATGAATACCCGTTTATCATCTGCATTTCTTCTTGGTTCAAATGGTTCAAATGGCACTGAGCACTATGGGACTTAACATCTATGGTCATCAGTCCCCTAGAACTTAGACCTACTTAAACCTAACTAACCTAAGGACGTCACACAACACCCAGTCATCACGTCTTCTTGGTGTAGCAATTTTAATGGCCAGTAGTGTAGTTTGTAGCACTATCTGATCGGTGCCACCGTGACTTACTACTGATTACACAGGCCAACGATGCAAAAACTTTTTGCTGAAAATACCTTATTCGTATGTTTTTTTTTAGGGTAGGAAATCCAAATATGATGCTTAAAAACTGTATCACCCACCATTTCTTCACATTTTACAGTTAAATTTATTAAATTAAGCGATTTTTTAAAGAATTTAACTGATTTTATGAAGTTAAAATAATTTTAAAAGGAGGTGTAATGAATGTAGATGACGTTGGTAGCACTGATGCAGAAAGAACTGGCCTGTGAGGGAGTCTTTAAAACCTGCGGAGAAGAAAATTCTACGAAACGACCTTGTAGATCCAAAAAACGTACTCCTACCACCCCTACATATAAAGATAGGCCTAATGAAACAGTTTGTAAAGGCTTTAGTTAATGATGGACCATGTTTTAAGTATCTCTGCCAAAAGTTAAGTTCCACACCTTTCAGGAGCTAAACTAAAAGAAGGCGTCTTTGTCGGACCTGACATTAGAAAATTGATGTTTGACGTTAACTTTGGATTTATAATGACTTTAAACGGGAAAGAAGCAAATGTTACAAAGTTCTTTGGACATGAAAAAGACGCTGAATATGTTTTTATTACAGCTACAATGTTATAGAAGTTTAAAACTTTAGGATGCTTAATGAGCCTGAAAGTTTAATTTTTGAACAGTCACCTTGATTACTTACCGGACAATATGGGAGATATGAGTGAGGGGCAAGGAGAGCGTTTTCATCAGGACATTACAATGATGGAAAAACGCCACCAAGGCCGCTGGAACACCAATATGATGGGGGACTACTGTTGGTCACTTCACCGAGAAGTTCAGCAAGTGACTCATCGTAGAAAAAGCTACACAAGAAGCTTCAAAGGAAAAAGAGAAAGGAAATAAAAACCAATTCCAGCTGATAAGTGAAACATCTATTGAGAAATATCATTGTTTTAAGTAGCTTACCGTAAATACAAACCATGCTTATGTTTTAACAAAGCGTTTCATTAATTTCCCCGTTTACCGTATAGTATAGGATTTTTATACTTCATAGTAAAAAGCATATTGCTCGAAAACTATGGGTGATACAAAAATACTAAGGCTAGATTTGGATTCAGCTCATAAAAATCTATAAAGATCAGCTATCAAAGCAAAAAAGTTTTTCCAAAAAAAATTTTTATTGGCTTGTGTTATTATTAGCGGCATTCTTAAGAAACTTAAAGATTCCTCAGCTCCAACCTTAGACCAGGAAGAGGACGTAGTTACATTAGTTCCATTAGTAAATGTACCCCTAAAAAGGTTCCGTATAATAGAGTTTCACACTACGGTCGGATTTCATGTTCAGCTGTCAAAGAGCTTTCGACTCGCAAGATTATCACACCTTATTTCATTCGCAGAAGTAACGGGTAGAGGACATGGAGAAAAAAATGGTGAGCCTTTTAAGTCTCCAGAAGATTACAGAGTTACATGTGATGACTGTCCGTACATATAAACCGACCAGCCGGGTAGAACATTTGCTGTCGGGTTTAGGGGACATTTATCTGTCTCGGACTCTTAACTCAGATTTAGACACCAATTTTTCAAAGACGGGTCACTCCGTTACCAGTATTTCATCCAATCTTACAGTGTTGCACGGGGAACGAAACGGCAATGTTCTTAATCTTCTAGAAGAACTAGAGACTTACCGTGCATTAAAGCCATCTCCTAGTCATATTCTCAACACCCAAGTTGAATTGAAGCATAAATCGATCTCAGTTACTTCTGGCTGGCCGGACGGAGTGGCCGTACGGTTCTAGGGGCTACAGTCTGGAACCGCGAGAACGCTACGGTCGCAGGTTCGAATCCCGCCTCGGGCATGGATGTGTGTGATGTCCTTAGCTTATTTAGGTTTAAATAGTTCTAAGTCTAGGGGATTGATGACCTCAGAAGTTGAGTCCCATAGTGCTCAGAGCCATTTGGACCATTTACTTCTGACTATCTCAAAGTCGGCCGCTGTAGGCGAGCGGTTCTAGGCGCTTCAGTCCGGAACTGCGCTGCTGCTGCGGTCGCAGGTTCGAATCCTGCCTCGGGCATGGATATGTGTGATGTCCTTAGGTTAGTTAGGTTTAAGTAGTTCTAAGTCTAAAGGACTGATGACCTCAGATGTTAAGTCCCATAGTGCTTAGAGCCATTTGAACCATTTGACTATCTCAAAGGATAACCAGTCCCTTCTATCTGTTTCTGCACGGCTCCTTCTTCGTTTCCCTTCCATCTTTGGGTCTTTCTACGGTTTGGTACTTCATGTTTTCCTCCCCTTTTAGCTTTTTTAAAGAGTTTTTTTAACATTTTCAGTACCTTCCCAAATTACGCTATTTATGTATCCAACGGTATCGAATTTATATTTTCTATAGCAAACATTTGACATTATAGTATTCCTAGTAGTTTACTCACACCCAAGAATCAGCCTTAGCTCTTCTGCGCATGCGCCACCTGTCTAGTGGCTCGTCATATGTTTCCGCGTTAGTTTGCGGTCAGGCAAGGCGCTGGCCTGTACTCCACTCGCTGATCCACTAGTACGTGATATGGTTTCCGCCGGTCTTCTGTTGTTTCCCCCGCAGCACCGTATTTTAATGGATTAGTCATTTTCCTTTATAGGTTCTGGCTATTGCCCCCCTATCTACGTTAGTTTAACGTGAGCTGTCATATGATGTTTAGAATGGTTTAAAATTCTGGGAATGAGGGTAATGTTTAAGATCAGTTGTACTCCACTATCATCTTATAACTGTAAATATTGGTCATTGTCATATTATTCATTACTTGCATTCAGCCACTTTTGGCAATGATCTGACGTTCTTTTTAACCTACGTTTCCACTTGCTGGTATTACTCGTATATGGCGGTTTCTTTCTATTCATGAGTTCACCTTATGATGTAACTAACGTTCCAAAACCGGTCGTGCTTTTCAAATAAGGTAAGCATAGCGTTGCAGCATGAAATGTTTTAGCTTTAGATGTCCGATGAATAAACTTTTGGATTTAAATTGTCCTTGCAACATAATCAATAGAACAGATTTCATTAACTGTTCGACTCATATTTTGACCATCTATTACTTCCCAAAGTGCTTCATTACTCACGAAAATAGAAAACCCAGAATTAGAAAATTATAACAGAGACTCCAGTATTAGAAGAATAAAGTGAATTTCGGAAATGCTGTACACGCAATGATAACACATTTATCCAAAAAAGAATTTTAGAGATGTGACTTCGAAAATGCTTTTGACGGTGTGGTCAGAAAGAAACAGTGTCACATAAAACAGGATGTCCTACATATTTTATTAAAACTATAAAAAGCTTACAGAATTATATTTTCACTCTGCAGCGGAGTGAGCGCTGGCATGAAACTTCCTGGCAGATTAAAACTGTGTGCCGGACCGAGACTCGAACTCAGGACCTTTGCCTTACGCAAGGAAGTGCTGTACCATCTGAGCTACCGACGTTTGGGTAGCTCAGATGGTAGAGCACTTGCGCGCGAAAGGCAAAGGTCCAGAGTTCGAGTCTCGGTCCGGCACACAGTTTTAATGTGCCAGGAAGTTTTATAAAAAACTTATACAAGGACATAAAAATAATAATAAATGTTGACAATAATAAAACTGTAAAAATTCCTACCAATAAGGGACTCAATCAAGGCTGTAGCCTGTCCTCAACCTTATTTAATGTACGATTTGATTAAGAATTGGATACAGGACGCTACTCATGTTACACATATTAATAAAAATAAAAGTATAAATATCAATATGTATCCAATTGTGCAACAGATTTGCAAGAAAGTTAAGATGAGCTACAAGAAAACAGTGTATAAATTACATGAGTTAGGGAAAATAGAACATAATATTTGCATATCATTAAATAAAATAAAATTATTGCTCATCATGAGAAACACTTTTAGAAAATGAGCAGGTCACAGCTTTAATTTTTTAGCATGGGATGTCAGTTGGTGTAGGGGACTAGGATATAGAAAATAATATTAACAAATATCAGACAATATGTAGAATTACAAATAAAGCACTCGAAAACAAAACATGGAAGAAAACAAAACAAAAATTATATAAAAACCAATGCCATAACTGTATTGCTGCATTGGAGTGAGTTACCTACCCCTAAAAAACGTGATAAAAGTAAAATACAAGCAACAGAAATGAGATTTCTCAAGAACGTGGGAGGTGTTACCCGGGAAGACCGCATAAGGAATGAGGAACTTATGAATCAGCTAAATATTTACAATATTAATGAAAAGATCGATAAAAATAAAACTTTATGGAAAAACCACCATATTAAGAGAACGAGTGTAAAGAGAATCTCACGACAGGCTATGCTTTACCAGCCAAGAAGAACGAGGGTTGTAGGAAACAGAACGTGGTGGCAGTTAAAAGTGAAGATGGAGCAAGCACAGGTGCCTAAACTTTGAAGTGCAAAAGAAGAAGAATATAACTTCGGTGACAGTAAAATTAGTAGCTGATTAACTTTTAACACGTCTACTCAGAAAAAAAGTTTAAACATCCGAAAGTTCGATGGCATTTGATCTCATATTCCTATATACGCGTGAACAAGCGGAAAAAAATCGCTGTAACAAAAACACTCTTGTTAATCAGCTGTCCGGTTTGTTTGCTACAATGTCGGTGGCCTTGGCCAACCAGAAATAAGCCAGAGATTATAGAAGATTCACGTGCACGTCGAGTAATGGCGAATACCAACTTCCGTCACTTCAAATTTGATATTAATTACAATGACGAAAATTAGAGTCCGATAGTTTCAGAAATTTTTGAAACAATTCTGAGTTGCCAAAAAGAATGGAAAAAATTTTACATAGATGATGATCTTTGATAGTGATAGGAACGACAACTAGTACACAAATAATTTTATATTAATAATTTTAGATTCATTAGAGCACAAATATCTCTTCATATTTAAGTAAATAATGAGTAATTGATAATAGTGTGCTTGTAAGAACATCTGCTTTACCAGTTTCTCATATAAATCACCGTATTATGGAGCTGTTTTACCTCGTAGCTCAATTCCGAAGTGTTGTGTCGACAAAGGCTGTCTGAAACTGGTATTCGTCAGCCTCGTAATGTAGCTGAAAAGATTCCAGGTTAATTACTCATCTACTCCTTCTATTAATTACTGTCAAAACCTTGCTCTTGTCGTTAAGTCATAACATTGTTATTTTTTTGCGTATGAGGCCTTCAGTCGAGTTTGCATGAAATGTTTTAAGCTAAGGCCCTCAGCCTTTTCAAATTGAAAGCTATTCTTCTTAGGCCTTAAGTCGTAAGATTGTTTTGATATGGCGTGTGGCTTTCAGCCGAGTTTTAATCTCTCCTAAATTAAAATTTCAAAATTTTTGTCTTGCCCTTAAGTCATAAGATTGCTATTCTTTACTATGTGGTCTTCAGCTGAGTTTAATCTCTCTTAAATCAAAAATTCAAAATTCTGTCTTACCCTTAAGTATAAGATTGTTACTCTCTAGTATGTGGCCTTCAGTCGAGTTTTAATCTCTCTTAAACTAAAAATTTAAAATCTTGGCCTTGCCTTGAGTCATAACATTGTTATTCTTTAGTATGAGGTTTTCAGCCGAGTTCGCATGAAATGTTTTAAGCTAAGGCCCTCAGCCTGTTAAACTGAAAGCCCTTCTTCCTAGGCTTTAAGCCGTTAAATTGTTTGGTTGATATGCGGCCTTCAGCTGGGTTTCGGCCTATTTAGAATTTGCATTGAAAATCTTTGTTTTGGCCTTAAGCCAACACTGTTCTTGCTTAATGTGTGGACTTCAGCTTATTTTTTATTGAAGTAAAAAATTTTTTTTGAGAAAAGTGAAACTTTCAGAACAACTCCTGTACCTCAATTCCTTCCTTAGGCCTTGGGCCCTGGATTTTCGTATGTGGCTTTCAGCCGATTTAAATCAAATCAGAGGAGCTCTTTCGTCAAAACCTTAAGCGTTTTTAATTCTTGCTTATGTTATTGTGTGTTTTAACTAATAAAATTTATATTTTGAGTGTAGCTGAAAGCGACTTATTTTGGCCCCTTTCCACAAAGAAAACCTCACCCACTCTGTCCTGCTAGTCCAGGGATTTCACCGCCAATAAGCTAGGACGAGTAAAAAAGTGTGAACTGCAAACAACAGACACCACCACCATTCTCAGAACAACGTATCAGTTCCGAGCAATGACACAAAATAGACAGTAACTGGTGTCTCATAATATACAGAACAGGGGGGCCTGAACAATGCACAAGATTACTATCTGACTGCTGTTGCCCATCACTTACCTGCCAAGCCATCTGCACAATCATCTGAGAAACTCACTTGAATCATCACTCACTGATAACAATTCGACAGCTGGCTTACTACCAGAGGTTGAGTCACTGGGTAGACATAATGACTTCCTAGCAGAAGCCATGAGGCAAAGAACGGAAGTTACAGGTAAGCTACATAAGGGATGAGCTCCCGATTTTCACTAATTGCAACATGTCTCTCAGTTGCTCGATGGAAATTTGTAATATTCCCACGCAACAGCATTTCGGGAGCCTACACAGAATAATTAATGCTATACTGATGTTACACCAGGCAAACCACTCTGAAATATACCAGAAAGTTGTTTAATTTCTTTGGTTCTTTCACAATACAGATTAATAATACATTTGTTTATCTCAATACATGTGAGTACTTGTTGACCACCTTTCCTTAATGTAATCGCTCCCCAGAACAGATCATTGTTCACTTATCTTCAGCAGTCTGGACCTAGCAGTCGTTATAATCGCTGACATGACAGGAGGATCACTAAGCAACTAACGTCCAGCAAACCGCAGCACACAGCATGGAATCTGCAAAAGTAACCATTACAGGTTTTGGTGCAGAAAAAATGGTGGAGAAAAGTTTTGCTCAGGTGTTTAGACAGCTTGACTGGAACAGCACTTTCTGAGAAAGACACATCCCATCTGGAGTCCATGTTCAGCAAACAAATTTAATCTGACTAGGAAGTTCAAATATATGTGTCACAGACGCACTGCGTATACACATAAGTTTTTCTATAAATAACTCTGGAATAACAAAATTCCTTCGAAAACAAAAAACATGTTGAACGACTTATCCCAATAAATAGAAAAGAAATTCAAAGAGAATAAGAAATTGTTTTCTATCAGACCTGCATAATTAGGTCGAATGGCTCTGAGCACTATGGCACTTTACATCTGAGGTCATCAGTCCCCTAGAACTTAAAACTACTTAAACCTAACTAACCTAAGGACATCACACACATCCATGCCCGAGGCTTGATTCGAACCTGCGACCGTAGCAGCAGCGCGGTTCTGGACTGAGCGCCTAGGACCGCTCGGCCACACCGGCCGGCGATGCTTTGTTACAAACATTTCCGAAAAAAGGTATTATACAGTTTGCTTAAAGACAATGTTTGTTTTTTGATTGCTTATAATAATGTTTATGTATGTAAAAATACTGGTGATAACATGAATCCACAAAAATAAAATTAAGTTGCAATATTGCAGAGAATTGCAGCACGTTATAAGTAAATTGTACTTTATACAATGCCGGATAAAATATTAATAGCCCTGGAAAGAGAACGTCGATTTTAATACGATGGCGGCATACGCCACCCGCGGGATAGTAGATCTGCTGATACTGGTTTCAATTTCGTCCGCCATCAGATAGGTAATGGCATAGCTAAAAGAGCGCCATCTGTGTCTACACTTTAATAGGGAATGCTCCCAGCCAGAGGTCTCAGTCAGTGTGGTACAAAACGTGCGAAGCAAGCAGGCAACCATGCCACGGAGACTCACTCGTACTTCCTACAGCCAACTGAGCAAGTTTGGAAGGGATCAAATTTTGGCCTTCCGAGTGGCGGGATGATCCTTTCGGAGAGTTGCAACACAAGTGGGACGTGCTGCGTCAGCTATGCAACGATGCTGGTATCTACATCTACATCTACATACACTACTGACCATTAAAATTGCTACACTACAAAGAAGACGTGCTACAGACGCGAAATTTAACCACAGGAAGAAGATGCTGTGATATGCAAATGTTAGCTTTTCAGAGCAATCACACAAGGTTGGCGCCGGTGGCGACACCTACAACGTGCTTACCGATTTCTCAAACACTAACAGCAGTTACCCTTGACGCTGCATCACAGAGAGGAGCGCCTGCGATGGTGTACTCAACGACGAACTTGGGTGCACGAATGGCAAAACGTCATTTTTTCGGATGAATCCAGGTTCTGTTTACAGCATCATGATGGTCGCATCCGTATAGGCGACATCTCGGTGAATGCACATGGGAAGCGTGTATTAGTCATCGCCATACTGGCGTATCACCTGGCGTGATGGTATGGGGTGCCAGTGGTTACACGTCTCGGTCACCTCTTGTTCGCATTGACGGCACTTTGAACAGTGGACGTTGCATTTCAGATGTGTTAAGACCCGTGGCTCTACCCTTCATTCGATCCCTACAAAACCCTACATTTCAGCAGGATAATGCACGACCGCATGTTGCAGGTCATGTACGGGCCTTTCTGGATACAGAAAGTGTTCGACTGCTGCCCTGGCCAGCACATTCTCCAGATCTCTCACCAATTGAAAAGGTCTGGTCAATGGTGGCCGGGCAACTGGCTCGTCACAACACGCCAGTCACTATTCTTGATGAACTGTGGTATCGTGTTGAAGCTGCATGGGCAGCTGTACCAGCCGGCCGCGGTGGTCTCGCGGTTCTAGGCGCGCAGTCCGGAACCGCGCGACTGCTACGGTCGCAGGTTCGAATCCTGCCTCGGGCATGGATGTGTGTGATGTCCTTAGGTTAGTTCGGTTTAAGTAGTTCTAAGTTCTAGGGGACTGATGACCACAGCTGTTAAGTCCCATAGTGCTCAGAGCCATTTGAACCATTTTTTTTTTTGGCAGCTGTACCTGTACATGCCATCCAAGCTCTGTTTGACTCAATGCCCAGGCGTATCAAGGCCGTTATTACGACCAGAGATGGTTGTTCTGGGTACTGATTTCTCAGGATCTATGCATCCAAACTGCGTGAAAATGTAATCACATGTAACTTCTAGTATGATATATTTGTCCAATGAATACCCGTTTATCATCTGCATTTCTTCTTGGTGTAGCAGCTTTAATGGCCAGTAGTGTATCTACATATATACTCCACTAGCCACTAAGCGGTGTGTGGCGGAGGGCACAATTCGCGCAAGACATACTTCCGCCCCTCTGTCCCACTCGCTGATCGCGCGAGGGAAAAACGAGTGTCTGAACGCCTCAGTACGAGTTGTAATTTCCCTTATCTTTCAATAGTGATCATTGCGTTATTTGAAAGTTGGTCGCTATAATATATGATCTACATACTCGGCGAAGATCAGATTTCGGAATTTTGTGAGCAGTTCCTTCCGTTTAGCGCGTCGTCTATCAGCAAGTGTGTCCCACTTCAAGCTTTCTATGAGATTTGTAACGCTCTCGCGATGGATAAATGTACCAATCACGAATCTTGCCGCTCTTCTTTGGATCTTCTCAATCTCTTGAATCAGACCAAACTGGTAAGGGTCCCACACAGACGAACAATACTCTAACACAGGAAGAACTAACGTATTGCAAGCAGTTTCCTTTGTTGAAGGACTGCATCGCTTCAATATTCTACCAATGGTCACTTGAACATTCTCACAACCGTAGACGAGGCTCTGGACGTCGACTCCGTACAGACGCCCCCCAGAATCGGCGTAAGCTACCACAGTGCAGATAAGAGGGCTTCTGAGCCCAGACGTGTCAACACGAATGGTTGCCAACTGGTTATTAGCAGTGGGAGTATGGGCATGCACACCTCTAGCCTATCTCCCACTCACGCATCATCGATGTGCAAGCGTCGACTGTTGCCATCAGAGGACGACATGTAAGATGGAATGGTGTGCTATGGTCTTCAGCGATGAAAGCAGGTTCTGCCTGAACGAAAGTGATGGTCGTTTGCCCCACCCAGGCCTTATAGTCTAGGGTCCAATAAGATACAACACTCGTCCTCCTTTGGTATTTGTGAAGGGGACGCTAACCAGTCCTCAGTAAGTACAGAACGTTGTTAGACCCGTTCTTTTGCCCTTCTTGCAACAGGAAGGTGATGTGTTGCTCCAACAGGATAAAGCTCTCCCACACACTGCCCGTGTAACTCAACGCGATCTGCAAGATTTTTAGAAACTTCCCTGGCATGCACAGTCCCTGGACTTGTCTCCGACCTAGCACATGTGAGATATGACGGGATGAAAAGTGACCCAGGAGACTCGTCAACCGACAACTATTACAGAAATACATGAACAGATAGAGCAGACGTGGAGTAACGTATCCCAGGACAGAATTCGCCATCTGAACGATCGTATGGATGCCAGAGGCAGCGCCTGAATTGCCGCCCTTGGAGGCTACACCACATACTAATATGGGTATTCCACCATGGGTCACCAGTCGCTGTGACCGAGCGGTCCTAGGCGCTCAGTCCGGAACCGCGCTGCTGCTACGGTCGCAGGTTCGAATCCTGGATTAGACATGGATGTGCTTGATGTCCTTAGGTTAGTCAGGTTTAAGTAGTTCTAAGTCTAGGGGACTGATGACCTCAGATGTTAAGTCCCATAGTGATTAGAGCCATTTGAACCATTTGAACAACCATGGGTTGATACCTTGTATCTCATGAACTGTTTGTGCTATAGATTAGTAAATGCAATCATTTCTTATATTTCGTATGCGCTGTACGAGTAATAAATCTGGAGTGAAGTGCAAACCTTTAAAAGAGTGTATTAATTTTTTTGCCAGCAGTGTATTTAAAAAAATGAAAAACTTAAAATGAACTGCTATAATACTTCTCTTTTTACATCAAAATGGTTTAGAACATTAGAAAAAGCAGATTCTGTTTATTGCAACTGAATGTTGAGTGGTAGTTAAGATAGGTAACTAAATTAGTGAAATCAATGTGAAGTGAAGTAGAAATTAGAAAATAAATGAATAAGTTAGTTTAGTTTAGAAGAATTACACACTGGCAAACAGCGGGCAGAGTAGCAGTGGCAACGGCCGGCGCTTGCAAGTCAGCATATTCAGGAGAAGCCATCGCCCTCCCCACATAAGTGAAAGCTGTCGATTCAGCCGTCAGGGCATCGCCCGACAAGTTCACGTGTTTCTCAATTGTCACATGTGATCAAAGGCCCTCGCTTACATTCCAAGAGCCAATGACCGACGTTAAGAAGATTCTTCGAGAAGCTTTTCAACGTGACAGAAGAGGCAATGACCGTGAAGTCGTTCACCTCCAGTGAACTGAAGTAAATAAATACGCGAGACACAGTGGGCCCGAGAGTAGTTTTCAGTTCAGTTTTGGTGCTGAAGACCATCCTGCAGGAAGAGACTACATCGTACACAGAAGCACCAAGTCCGCCGCTGTAATGGAATAGCAAGCAGCAGCCTCGCCGCCAGAAGACAGAAGTTAGAAGGTATTTGAAGACTGATTTTTACGTACCCGGGTGACTCGTGAGGACGGGAAGGAGACGGCCTCATATCAGCAGTCACCTGTGAGCTGGTGATGAAGATCTGTCAGCCGAAGACTGGCAAGCTGGAGTCTGTTGTTCGAGTCTGGGACACTGGCCTTCCCCCGCCGCGCCGCTCCGCTGGCCAACGCACAACACACGCGGCCGCATAGAGAAGAGAAACGCTGGGACGCCACATCCAAGGTACCACCATCCGATTCACGACTTCGTTCTCAATAATTAAACGGGCCGCTTCGTGATGCGCGTCTCCAGTCAACTGGGCGAAACGGTGACACGAGATACACACGATCAGGCGTAATCAGACGCCGCCGATCACGCAGCAGAAAGGCGTCGCAAACGACACAGCTGCCGCTCTCCCAGCCAGAACAATCCAGTAAGAAAACCGTTGTACGAAGCTTTCAATAAAAGTTATGTAAAAATGCTGTTTCATTCTACCTCATAGCCGAGCCAAGGAAGAACCCACCCTGCCCACATATTAAGAGAGAAAAAGTAATTTATTTAGTGTTTTTCACCCTGTCATAATGCTTTAGAATCAAATGCCCTTTGCAGTAATGCTCATTCTGACAATTGATTAGCATCAAAATAGGTTATCCAGTTACATGAATGATAATATATACGTAGTGTCAGTTCATTTTAATAATACAAGTCTTGGATATTTAGATACATAATACAGGATTTACTCTGTGGTAGGTTATTGACATTAACATGAATGCAGGCAGCATGTAAAGAGAGTGATAATAGAGGGGGGGGGGGGGGGGAAGAAATGGAATGGAGAGGGGGGGGGGCAATTGGATGACTGAGTAACCGTTTTGAACCAATAAGTCACCAAAATTCTGGAGGAAAAATAGGTTTCTCAGTTCAATTTCGTCATTGAGTAGGTAGTCTCATGACGTATTTGTGTTGATAAAGATTTCAGTTTCTCCAAGAAGGTCAAATTTCATGCCTTTGTTGGGATGATTTTTTTCTAAGCTGTTTGCAGAATGACAGCTTTGGCCAAGATCTGTTGCAAAGATGGATTTATTCAGGTTGTTAAGACAGAGTGCATTCATGTATTCTTTCAATGTTGTTGTGTAACTTCTACCAGTTTGTCAAATTTAGAATCTTGGATATGAATTGCAAATGAGTCTGTACATAAATCAAATATTCTCAGCTTTCAAGCCACGTCAATCGGTTGACTGCCCACGAGCTTTCGACAGAGATCTCCTCTGCCATTGTGAAGTGGTTGACTATCGTTTGAATGCCGCCACCGTGCTTATATAGCCACGCCGCCACCCGTATCTTCACCGGTGCTCAGTTTCGGAGGCGCGACCGCCGCTCCTCTTCAGCTCTCCAATCACAGGATTCCAGGCGGTACTCAGCTGCAGTCAACCGTCTTTATCAAGGGTTTTGTTCGATATTTTGATCTCTAGTGTTTCATTTCTGTACGTACCTGTTTTCTGATATTTTTGTATAGGGGTTTTGGTACTGTGGACGATTTTATTTTGTATTTTGTTGCTAGTGAAGAAGCTTATTTCTATGACATACATCTTAAACAGGTTGGCGATTTTGTATTAAATCTTCCTGTTACGGCGTAAATTCAAGCGCCAGCACGCCATCGGGAACGATAGTGAAGAGATGGCTGTGAGAAGACGTCAGCCAATCCCACACTGACCGACTCCTCTCCAGGATGACAACGCGACAGCAGCGGGACCTGTGCGAAGAGGACATAAGCGCCGTGTCCGACTGGTCACAGCCCAGTTCAGTAGTAGCTTCAAGACTAGGCACTTATGATATAAACATCAACACTAGTTACTTTGCTCGTACATTCTATGTAGCTCAGACTTGTGATTGTTTATTCTAAAGAAGGTTCATTACTTCGTATGTCGCTCTTTGTTAGGGACAAAACTGTATAATTGTCAAAGTTAAGTATTTGTCTTTCCATTTTAAAGTAAAACTCATAAATATGATTTGTTTCAATGTTTTATGCAGGCTTCCTAGACACACCATATTTGACGGCAAGGCTGGACTTAATATTTCTCTAGGAAAAATAGGCTTACAAAGCTGTCCTTCCCGTTTAAGGATCATTGTTCAGTAATTGAGTGTTTTATTTTTGTTGTATAGTTAGTTTATCTACACATAAAGAAAAGTTTTGCATCACCTCGGTTCCGAGAGTTCCGGAACCTGCACAGAAAATTGGAATAGAGATCAACATAAATATAATTTCCGCCCTTTTTACTGCTCATGAAAAGGACGCATTGCATGTTGTACCACCATACAGACAGACCTTCGGAGCTGGTGGTCCAGATTTCTGTACATACCGATACCTATAACACCCAGTAGCACGTACTCTTGCATTGATGCAGGCCTGTATTCGTCGTGGTTACTATTCACAAGTTCATCAAGGCACTGTTGGTTCAGATTGTCCCTCTCCTCAACGGCGATTCGGCGTAGATACCTGAGAGTGGTTGGTGGGTCACGCCGTCCATAAACAGCCCTTTTCAAACTCTCCCAGGCATGTTCCATAGGGTTCATGTCTGGAGAACATGTTGGCCACTCTAGTCGAGCGATGTCATTATCCTGGAGGAAGTCATTCACAAGATGTGCCGATGGGGGCGTGAATAGTCGTCCATGAAGACGAATGCCTCGACAATATGCTGTCGATATGGTTGCACTACCGATCAGAATGGCTCAAATGGCTCTGAGCACTATGGGACTTAACTTCTAAGGTCATCAGTCCCCTAGAACTTAGAACTACTTAAACCTAACTAACCTAAGGACATCACACACATCCATGCCCGAGGCAGGATTCGAACCTGCGACCGTAGCGGCCGCGCGGTTCCAGACTGTAGCGCCTTTAACCGCTTGGCCACCACGGCCGGCTATCGATCAGAGGATGGCATTCACGTATCGTGCAGCCGTTACGGCGCCTTCCATGACCACCAGCGGCGTACGTCGGCCCCACACAATGCCACTCCGAAACAGAAGGGAACCTCCACCCTGCAGTACATGATGGGCAGTGTGTCAGGCGTTCAGCCTGACTGGGTTGACTCCAAACACGTCACCAACGATTGTCTAGTTAAAAGCATGTGCGACAGTCATCAGTGAAGAGAACATGATGCCAATCCATTTGGCATGTTGTTGGGCCCATCTGTACCGCGCTGCATGGTGTCGTGGTTGCAAAGATGGACCTCGCCATGGACTTTGGGAGTGAATTTGCGCATCATGCAGCCTATTGTCCACAGTTTGAGTCGTAACACATCGTCCTGTGGCTGCACGAAAAGCATTATTGAACATAGGACGTTGCTGTCAGGGTTCCTCTGAGCCATAATCCGTAGTTAGCTGTCATCCATTGTAGTAGTAAACCTTGGGCGGCCTGAGCGAGGCATGTCATTGATAGCTCCTGTCTCTCTGTATCTCCTCCATGTCCGAACAACATTGCTTTGGTTCACACCGAGACGCCTGGACACTTCTCTTGTTGAGAGCCTTTCCTGGCACAAGGTGACAATGCGGACGCGATCGAACCGCGGTATTGACCGTCTACGCTGTCGCACCCCCTCCGTCTAATAGGCGCTGCTCATGTGTGGTTGTTTACATCTTTGGGCTGGTTTAGTGACATCTCTGAACAGTCAAACGGACTGTGTCTGTGATACAATATCCACAGATAACGACTATCTTCAGGAGTTCTAGGAACCGGGGTGTTGCAAAACTTTTTTTGATGTGTGTATTATAGCGGGATTTTACCCATTACTGGAGACATCTGATCTTATAATTTTTGTTTCATTTGGTCTTCCTCTTCTATCCGTTGATATATTAAGTGTGTGGTTACCCACTGTTCTAAAGAATGCTATTTTATGTTAACTGAATCTTCCGTCAGTTTTTGGTAGAACAACATTATATAAATGAAAAGCACCACTTTGCTTTTGTTCTACAGTATTACTTTTTTGTGTTAATCGGTTTTCGGCTTACAAGGCCATCTTCATTTACCAACTATTGACACCAAAGAAGTTCCAGTGTTGGAAGAGAAGTATTGTTCAGCCTTTTTACCTTTAAAAGTGCAGTATCACCACACTCTCAAAGATTGCATTCACTGTATGTTCTTTCAAATTCCTCCATTTTCCTGCAATTATTTATTTATTTATTTCTGTTTATCTTATTGACATTTCTTAAGTTTTTTATGTATTCTGTCGTTACATTGATAATTGTTTCTTCTTTTAAAAGGTCTGTGTATCACTCTCCTGAAGTAGCCTTGTCAAGCACTAATTTTATTTTGTTTCATTATTTTTGTTTTTTAATAGAAACTGTTGTGTAGGCATGCTGTTCCTATTTTGTGTTAAAGTTTTTTCCTGTCTA
Source organism: Schistocerca serialis cubense (assembly GCF_023864345.2). Taxonomy (NCBI): domain Eukaryota; kingdom Metazoa; phylum Arthropoda; class Insecta; order Orthoptera; family Acrididae; genus Schistocerca; species Schistocerca serialis. The sequence continues at coordinate 183,213,737 of NC_064646.1, read as the reverse complement.
CTCCATTTTTATTTATTTACTATTCAATGTTTTACTTTTTCAATACATTACCACCACATTGTCAAAAATGTTACTTACTGTATGTCTCTGCTTCAATCTAGACGTGTAACTTCTCTACCAATGTTGTTTACAAACATCGTAACTTCTTTGGTGACAATACTCAGTAAATATCTGAAGATGGCCTTGTAAGCCGAAAACCGGTTAACACAATAAAATTAATACTGTAGAACAAAAGCGAACTGGTGGTTTTCATTTATTATAATGCTTTTTATGTCCGTCTGGATGACGGGAGGAGCTATGAATGGTAAGAATGATATTCGTTGGTTTCTTGAAATTTGGGATTTGTGCTTTGGTTTTTATTTGAGTTTTTTTAAATCATGATATTGAATTCGATCTGGTGTTTCATGTTCTACGGTAAATATAATTTTGTGATGTATTTTATTAAGTTCATTTCTTCCGCTTTTCACATCAACAAAGCCTTTGTTGTAAAGCAACTTATCTTTCAGTTTCGTCTGAGATCTAAAATAGTTGTTTTCAAGATTGTTAATACCGTATATATGTCTGCTAGCTAGCCTGTAAGAATACACACCATTGACAACCTGTCTCTCTGAACGTAAAACTCATTGTTCAACCGGAGTTCATAGATTTCAGATCTACCCATTGTTCGGTGTTCAAGTGTGTTGTCTCTTGCTATACTGATTGTTTCTTTGAAATTTACGTTTGTATATAGATTGACTGTGTTAAGAGATGCTAATTTATCTATCACTGGGATGGGTATATATTTTACGTTATGAAGAGTTGAGAAATGTCTTTGAGAGACATATGCTTTTGATAACTTTATTAAACTTTCTGGTTATTTTATAGCGTGGACTATTGATGGAACTTACAGTGAAATGTATGGAACAATTTGGTTTGTGGATTTTAGGCTGTGGTTTTAATTTTGGTGCTGATGAATTCATCATTATACAGTGCTATGATTATACTGTTACCAAAAGAAATCTGCACTTTTTAAGTGTAATTTGGGATTAGGGTTGTGGGCTACGTCTTTCTTTTATGCTATTAGTTCCGAAAAACTCACTGGTTTTGATAATATAATCTTATTCATATATGATAACAGTTGATTTGCCCTTGTCTGCTACTACAGCAATGGCATTATTGGTTGAAAGTTTGTTATTTATGTCACGTAGTATCCTATGTCCATAATTCATCCTACTGCGCATTTTTTCTGGTCCACATTTCTGATAAAAAAGTTGTTTATATTATGGGCTAAGGCATTCTGTTCATTGTGCTTCAATTTAGCATTTGAGCATGCTCCTTGTGTGCTCATATGAGATCTTTAATAATGTTTTTATTAATTAATGGAGCGTTATTGTGCGAAAGGCATTTATTTAATACTTTCAATTCATTACTGTTGGAGCATATTTCTCTAATGTACTGCAGTTATTATGAACCCAAAGATTTTACGTTCAGTGTGTGACTTGACTTTAATTCCTCAGATTTCTGCCTATGGAGGTATCTAGAGGCGTTAGTATTTCAGCAAATATTGACAGTCTTCATACGTTACAGAGCTTGTGTCCCTTGCATGTGACCAAACCCGGACAAAGCCAAGTGTGTTCACATAAGTCCATTATTCTTGGAGGAAGTGTGAAGAATGTTTAAGAATGAGTCATAATGATATTGAGAATCTCCTGACAAATAGCTATCATAGGCCAGAATAACCTATATTTGAACAAGGATTTGTTTACGAATATATATTTATGCACCCTTTTCGCCTTGTTTGACTGGTACTCTGTCCTTTAAGAAATAGGCACACTTTATCTGAAGACCCTGTAGATTTCAGAAAAAGAATTAGTTCATCGAGCTTTACTTTCGACCTGTATAATGACAAAAACTGCAATAAAAGAAGAACAGCAGTCAACGGAATTAACCGTTTGCATTCCATGCTAACGATGCAGTACGCATCATTACGATCGCTTCAGGTCGTTCTGAAGCTAGCTTACTGTTGGCAACTACTTTAGGTCATTAATAATTTACAGTTGGTATCATGAAAGCTGTATTACGATGCTGCAATTGAAAATGCACGATCAAATGCGCGAAATTACATACAGTCTGATGATCTGTAACGACTGCTATCAGCAGTGGCAGACGAAAGTAATTAGGACGCTTCGTTTAAGTAGTCACAGAAAAGTCATAAACTGGAAAAAGAGGTCACAATCTCATTGTAATACGAGAAAATAGCGTACTTTACTTACCTAAAGCGAGCTGGCGCAGTATTTAAGGAATTTGTCTAGGCTGGAGCATGGTTCAAATCCTTGTCCGACATTTTTAATTTAGTATCCCCATTGTTTTCCTAAATTAAATGAGCTATCTGCCAGGAGGGTTCTTAAATAAAGTTACGAATAATTTTGTTTGATCATCCCCAATTTTTGTTCCGTCTCTAATACGTGTATTGATTGACTGGACGCGTAGCTCTACTTTCCTTCCGTTTTTAGGTTGTGCTTATGAAGCAGCGTTGTTACTAATGACTTATAATTGCTTATTTACACCAATACCTGTATTTATGCTCCACAAGCTGCGTTACTGTGTTTTACGATGGGTACATTGTAGCCGGCCGGTGTGGCCGTGCGGTTCTAGGCACTTCAGTCTGGAACCGCGTGACCGCTACGGTCGCAGGTTCGAATCCTGCCTGGGGCATGGATGTGTGTGATGTTCTTAGGTTAGTTAGGTTTAAGTAGTTCTAAGTTCTAGGGGACTGATTACCATAGATGTTAAGTCCCATAGTGCTCAGAGCCATTTGAACCATTTTTTTTAAGTCTAGGGGACTGATGACCTCAGATGTCAAGTCCCATAGTGCTTAGAGCCATTTGGTTCACTGCACATTTCTATCATTCTCACCTCAACTGTTCCTTAAGCGAATGTAGTATGGGAAGAACAGCTGTTGTCAGCCTCTGTATAACAATTTCCTTGATTTTACTTTTATTGGTGAGACGTACACTACTGGCCATTAGAATTGCTACAGACGCGAAATTTAACCGACACAGGAAGAAGATGCTTTGAGATGCAAATGATTAGCATTTCAGAGGATTCACACAAGGTTGGCGCCGTTGGCGACACTTACAACGTGCTGAAAAATGTTCAAATGTCTGTGAAATCTTATGGGACTTAACTGCTAAGGCCATCAGTTCCTAAGCTTACACACTACTTAACCTAAATTATCCTAAGGACAAACACACACACACCCATGCCCGAGGGAGAACTCGAACCTCCGCCGGGACCAGCCGCACAGTACAACGTTCTGACATGTGGAAAGTTTCCAACCGATTTCTCATACACAAACAGCAGATGACCGGCGTTGCCTGGTGAAACGTTGCTGTGAAGCCTCGTGTAAGGAGGATAAATGCGTACCATCACGTTTCCGACTTTGATAAAGGTCGAATTGTGTAGCCTATCGCGATTGTGGTTTATCGTATCGTGACATTGCTGCTCGCGTTGGTCGAGATCCAATGACTGTTAGCAGAATATGGAATCGGTGGGTTCAGGAGGGTAATACGGAACGCTGTGCTGGATCTCACTAGCAGTCGAGATAACAGGCATCTTATCCGCATGGCTGTAACGGATCGTGCAGCCACGTCTCGATCCCTGAGTCAACAGATGGGGACGTTTGCAAGACAACAGCCATCTGCACGAACAGTTCGACAACGTTTGCAGCAGCATGGACTATCAGCTCGGAGACCATGCCTGCGGTTACCCTTGACGCTGCATCACAGACAGGAGCGCCTGCGATGGTGTACTCAACGACGAACCTGGGTGCACGAATGGCAAAACGTAATTTATTCGGATGAATCCAGGTTCTGTTTACAGCATCATGATGGTCACATCCGTGTTTGACGACATCGCTGTGAACGCACGTTGGAAGCGTGTATTCGTCATCGCCATACTGGCGTATCACTCGGTGTGATGGTATGGGGTGCCATTGGTTACACGTCTCGGTCACCTCTTGTTCGCATTGACGGCAATTTTGAACAGTGGACGTTACATTTCAGATATGTTACGACCCGTGGCTCTACCCTTCATTCGATCCCTGTGAAACTCTACATTTCAGCAGGATAATGCACGACCGCATGTTGCAGGTCCTGTACGGGCCTTTCTGGATACAGAAAATGTTCGACTGCTGCCCTGGCCAGCATATTGTCCAGATCTCTCACCAATTGAAAACGTCTGGTCAATGGTGGCCGAGCAACTGGCTCGTCACAATACGCCAGTCACTACTCTTGATAAACTGTGGTATCGTGTTGAAGCTGTGTACCTGTACACGCCATCCAAGCTTTGTTTGACTCAATGCACAGGCGTATCAAGGTCGTTATTACGGACAGAGGTGGTTGTTCTGGGTACCGATTTCTCAGGATCTATGCACCCAAATTGCGTGAAAATGTAATCACATGTCAGTTCTAGTATAACATATTTGTCCAATGAATACCCGTTTATCATCTGCATTTCTTCTTTGTGTAGCAATTTTAATGGCCAGTAGTGTATGTTTTGGATTTATTGCTATCAGAGCTGGGCTACTTCCATCATCTTGCATATTCTTGATTTCTTGCTGCTGACGATGAAGAGGTCCCATACTCCGAAGAGCGTAGGGGCCGATGAGGGAGACCCGCACCGCCGTACTAGGCAAGGTCCTAGCGGAGGTGGTTTGCCGTTGCCTTCCTCCGACCGTAATGGGGATGGATGATGATGAAGACGACACAACAACACGCAGTTACCTCGAGGCAGGAAAAATCTCTGACACCGCTGGGAATCGAACCCAGGACCCCGTGCGCGGGAAGCGAGAACACTACCGCAAGACCAAGAGTTGCGGACAATTTCGTGCTAACAACACATTGTGTTTTCCAATTTCCTGCGAACATAATCTTATGTTTTTGTTCCCCCTGCCACCACCGTTTTGGATTTTTCGGTGTATGTGGTACTGACCGCCTGAACTGGGCACTGAAGGCCCCATAGCCATTCCACTCTGGCATTTGGCCAAAAGTCTTCTGTCTCCAATGAGTCATTGCTCGAACAGCCGACTGCTCTTTTACGGATACAGAGTGAAAGTCTATTTTTTTTTTTTTTTTTTAGACATCACGAATTCGTCTCCTGTGTCGTCAACCTCTTCATCTCAGAGTAGCACCGGCAGCCTACGTCCTCAGTTCTTTGCTGGATGTATTCCAATATCTGTCTTTCTCGACAGTTTTTACCCTCAGGTACCATGGAATTTATTCCCTGATCATCCTCTCCCTTCTCCTTGTCAGTGTTTTCACATATTCCTCTACTTTCCGATTCTGCCCAGAACCTCCACATTCCTTACCTTATCAACCCAGCTAATTTTCCACATTCTTCTGTAGCATCACATCTCAAATTCTTCGATTCTCTTCTCTTCCGATTTTCCCACAGTCCACGTTTCACTACCATACAATGCTGTGCTCCAAAAGTACATTCTCAGGCATTTTTTCCTCAAATTAAGGCATATGTTAGATACTAGTAGACTTCTCTTGGCCAGGAATGCCCTTTTTGCCACGGCTATTCTCCTTTTGATGTCCTATTTGCTCCGTCCCTCAATGGTTATTTTGCTGTCTAGGTAGCAGAATTCCTAAACGTCACCTACTTCGTGAACATAAGTCTTGATGTTTACTTCGTGATGTTAAGTTTCTCACTGCTCTCATTTCTGCTACTTCTCGTTACTTTCGTCTTTCTTCTATTTACTTTCAGTCAATATTCTGTACTCACTAGACTGTTCATTCCATTCAGCAGATCATGTAATTATTCTTCACCTTCACTCAGGATAACAATGTCGTCAGCGAATCTTATCATTGATATACTTTCACTCTGAATTTTAATTCCACTCCTGAACCTATCTTTTATTCCAATTATTGCTTCTTTGATGTACAGATTGAACAGTAGAGGCGAGAGCCTACATCCCTGTCTTACACCCATTTTAATCCTAGCACTTCGTTCTTGGTCGTCCACTCTTATTATTCCCTCTTGGCTCATGTACATATTGTATATTACCCGCCTATCCCTATAGTTTACCCCTACTTTTCTCATAATTTCGAACATCTTCCACCATTTACAGTGTCGAATGGTTTTTTCATGTCGAAAAACCCTATGAACGTGTCTTGATCTTTCTTTAGTCTTGCTTCCATTATCAACCGCTACGTCAGAATTGTCTCTCTGGTGTCTTTACCGTTCCTGACGCCAAACAGATTGACATCCAACACATACACAACTTTCTTTTCCATTTTTCTGTATATTATTCTCGTCCGCAACTTGGATGCATGAGCTGTTAGCCTGATTGTGCGATGATTCGCGCACTTGTCAGCTCTTAAAGTGTTCGGAATTGAGTAGATGATATTTCTCCGAACGCCAGATGCTATGTCGCCAGATTCATACATTTCTGATGGAATGTTGTCTATCCCTTCTGCTTTATTTGATCTTAAGTCCGCAAAAACTCTCTTAAATACTGATTCCAATACTGAATCCCCTATCTCTTCTAAATCCACTCCTGTTTCTTCTTCTATCACATCAGACAAATCTTCACCCTCATAGATGCCTTCAATGTACTGTTTCCACCTATCTGCTCTCTTCTCTGCATTTAACAGTGGAATTCCCGTTGCACTCTTAATGTTACCACACTTGCTTTTAATTTCACCGAAAGTCGTTTTGCGTGTCCTATATGCTGAGTCAGTGATTCCGACAATCATTTCTTTTTCTATTTCATCACATTTTTCATGCAGCCATTTCGCGTTGCTTCCCTGAACTTCCTTTTTATTGCATTCATCAGCGATTTGAATTTCTGTATTCTTTTTTCATCGATCAACTGGAATATTTCTTCTGTTACCCATGGTATCTTTGAAGTTACCTTCTTTGTACCTATGTTTTTCTTTACAAGTTCTGTGATTGCCCTTTTGAGCTATGTCAATCCCTCTCCATCTGTGATGCCTACTGAGCTATTCCTCATTGTTGTATCTACACTCCTGGAAATGGAAAAAAGAACACATTGACACCGGTGTGTCAGACCCACCATACTTGCTCCGGACACTGCGAGAGGGCTGTACAAGCAATGATCACACGCACGGCACAGCGGACACACCAGGAACCGCGGTGTTGGCCGTCGAATGGCGCTAGCTGCGCAGCATTTGTGCACCGCCGCCGTCAGTGTCAGCCAGTTTGCCGTGGCATACGGAGCTCCATCGCAGTCTTTAACACTGGTAGCATGCCGCGACAGCGTGGACGTGAACCGTATGTGCATTTGACGGACTTTGAGCGAGGGCGTATAGTGGGCATGCGGGAGGCCGGGTGGACGTACCGCCGAATTGCTCAACACGTGGGGCGTGAGGTCTCCACAGTACATCGATGTTGTCGCCAGTGGTCGGCGGAAGGTGCACGTGCCCGTCGACCTGGGACCGGACCGCAGCGACGCACGGATGCACACCAAGACCGTAGGATCCTACGCAGTGCCGTAGGGGATCGCACCGCCACTTCCCAGCAAATTAGGGACACTGTTGCTCCTGGGGTATCGGCGAGGACCATTCGCAACCGTCTCCATGAAGCTGGGCTACGGTCCCGCACACCGTTAGGCCGTCTTCCGCTCACGCCCCAACATCGTGCAGCCCGCCTCCAGTGGTGTCGCGACAGGCGTGAATGGAGGGACGAATGGAGACGTGTCGTCTTCAGCGATGAGAGTCGCTTCTGCCTTGGTGCCAATGATGGTCGTATGCGTGTTTGGCGCCGTGCAGGTGAGCGCCACAATCAGGACTGCATACGATCGAGGCACACAGGGCCAACACCCGGCATCATGGTGTGGGGAGCGATCTCCTACACTGGCCGTACACCACTGGTGATCGTCGAGGGGACACTGAATAGTGCACGGTACATCCAAACCGTCATCGAACCCATCGTTCTACCATTCCTAGACCGGCAAGGGAACTTGCTGTTCCAACAGGACAATGCACGTCCGCATGTATCCCGTGCCACCCAACGTGCTCTAGAAGGTGTAAGTCAACTACCCTGGCCAGCAAGATCTCCGGATCTGTCCCCCATTGAGCATGTTTGGGACTGGATGAAGCGTCGTCTCACGCGGTCTGCACGTCCAGCACGAACGCTGGTCCAACTGAGGCGCCAGGTGGAAATGGCATGGCAAGCCGTTCCACAGGACTACATCCAGCATCTCTACGATCGTCTCCATGGGAGAATAGCAGCCTGCATTGCTGCGAAAGGTGGATATACACTGTACTAGTGCCGACATTGTGCATGCTCTGTTGCCTGTGTCTATGTGCCTGTGGTTCTGTCAGTGTGATCATGTGATGTATCTGACCCCAGGAATGTGTCAATAAAGTTTTCCCTTCCTGGGACAATGAATTCACGGTGTTCTTATTTCAATTTCCAGGAGTGTATGACCATAGAGAACTTAGAGCGTGTCTCGTCATTTCTTAGTACCTCCGTATCCCACTTCTTTGTATATTGATTCTTCTTGACTAATCTCTTAAACTTCAACCAACTCTTCGTCACTACTAAATTGTGATCTGAGTCTATATCTGCTCCTGGGTAAGCCTTACAATCAAGTATCTGATTTCGGATTCTGTGCCTAGCCATGACGTAATCTAACTGAAATCTTCCCGTACCACCCGGCCTTTTCCAGGTGTACGTCCTTCTCTTGTGATTCTTGAATAGAGTCTTCGCTATTACTAAAACTAAACTCCTCACGAACAGGCTATGAAGGCCCAACGGTACGGACCGGCCGCCATGATTCGCTATTACTAGCTGAAATTTACTACAGAACTCAATTAGTCTTTCTCCTCTCTCATTCTTTGTCCCAAGCCCATATTCTCCAGTAACCTTTTCGTCTACTCATTCCCCTGCAATTGTATTCCAGTCCTTCATGACTATTAGATTTTCACTTCCTTTTACGCACTGCATTACCTTTTCAATATGTTCATATACTTTCTCTCTCTCTTCATCTTCAGCTTGCGACGGCAGCATATATACCTGAACTATCATTGTCGGTGTTGGTTTGCTGTCCATTTTGAAGAGAATATCCCTGTCACTTAACTGTTCACAGTAACTCACTCTCTGTCCTAACTTCCTATTCATAATGAATCCTTCTCCCTTTAGACCACTTTCTGCTGCTGTTGATATTACCCTATACTCATCCAAACAGATATCCTTGTCTTCTTTTCATTTCACTTCACTAACTCCTACTATATCTACACTGAGCCTTTGCATTTCCCTTTTGAGAGACCGAGCGAGGTGGCGCAGTGGTTAGCACACTGGACTCGCATTCGGGACAACGACGGTTCAATCCAGCGTCCGGCCATCCTGATTTACGTTTTCCGTGATTTCCCTAAATCGCTCCAGGCAAATGCCGGTATGGTTCCTTTGAAAGGGCACGGGCGACTTCCTCCTCCGTCCTTCCCTAACCCGATGAGACCGATTATCTCGCTGTTATCCTCGTTTTCAAGAAGGGACGTCGAACAGATGTGCAGAACTATAGACCTATATCTCTAACGTCGATCAGTTGTAGAATTTTGGAACACGTATTATGTTCGAGTGTAATGACTTTTCTGGAAACTAGAAATCTACTCTGTAGGAATCAGCATGGGTTTCGAAAAAGACGATCGTGTGAAACCCAGCTCACTCTATTCGTCCACGAGACTCAGAGGGCCATAGACACGGCTTCCCGGGTAGATGCTGTGTTCCTTGACTTCCGTAAGGCGTTCGATACAGGTCCCCACAGTCGTTTAATGAACAAAGTAAGAGCATATGGACTATCAGCCCAATTGTGTGATTGGATTGAAGAGTTCCTAGATAACAGAACGCAGCATGTCATTCTCATTGGAGAGAAGTCTTCCGAAGTAAGAGTGATTTTAGGTGTGCCGCAGGGGAGTGTCGTAGGACCGTTGCTATTCACAATATACATAAATGACCTTGTGGATGACATCAGAAGTTCACTGAGGCTTTTTGCAGATGATGCTGTGGTGTATCGAGAGGTCGTAACAATGGAAAATTGTACTGAAATGCAGGAGGATCTGCAGCGAATTGACGCATGGTGCAGGGAATGGCAATTGAATCTCAATGTAGACAAGTGTAATGTGCTGCGAATAGATAGAAAGATAGATCCCTTATCATTTAGCTACAAAATAGCAGGTCAGCAACTGGAAGCAGTTAATTCCATAAATTATCTGGGAGTACGCATTAGGAGTGATTTAAAATGGAATGATCATATAAAGTTGATCGTCGGTAAAGCAGATGCCAGACTGAGATTCATTGGAAGAATCCTAAGGAAATGCAATCCGAAAACAAAGGAAGTAGGTTACAGTACGCTTGTTCGCCCACTGCTTGAATACTGATCAGCAGTGTGGGATCCGTACCAGATAGGGTTGATAGAAGAGATAGAGAAGATCCAACGGAGAGCAGCGCGCTTCGTTACAGGATCATTTAGTAATCGCGAAAGCGTTACGGAGATGATAGATAAACTCCAGTGGAAGACTCTGCAAGAGAAACGCTCAGTAGCTCGGTACGGGCTTTTGTTGAAGTTTCGAGAACATACCTTCACCGAGGAGTCAAGCTCCCTCCTCCGTATATCTCGCGAAGAGACCATGAGGATAAAATCAGAGAGATTAGAGCCCACACAGAGGCATACCGACAATCCTTCTTTCCACGAACAATACGAGACTGGAATAGAAGGGAGAACCGATAGAGGTACTCAAGGTATCCTCCGCCACACACCGTCAGGTGGCTTGCGGAGTATGGATGTAGATGTAGATGTTTGGTCTCTTCCCCCAAACAACCCAACCCAACGCTTTTGAGATTTTCTAGCTTCTCTAGCACGTTCAGCTTTCTGACAGTCCGTGCCCCGATTAACAGCGGGTTTCGAACCCGGGACCGAGGACATGTTGATTACTAATCAAAGACGCTACCCCTAGACCACGAGTGGAAGCGTTATGTTACTGTAAACAAATCCATATACACTTGTGTGGCGCCTATTGTCCCAGAATTAAATTAAAAATAGTTTCCAGGACTTTGCGAGTGCAGCTGCGATATTGTTTCTACTTTGCGCAATATGTCGAGAGCCTCCCTCGAAGTTGTCGTTAACTGGTCAGAAATCCCGAGAAAAATTCAAAATTTCTCAGTCTGGAGGTGAATGATCGATGGATGAAGCAAGTACATTACTTTGCCGATTCAAGGAGATTTAAGAGAGACCCAGAGGGTAATGTAATGTGTAGATGATATTGCTATACATGCAGGCACAGCATGAAAGTCATAATGCACAGAAAAATCTAACGACGGGTTTTTATTCACAAAAGGGTCTCATGTGACAGCTGACGAAAATGTTAAAGGGGGTAATGCCCGATTTTGCGTGATAAACATAGCTACTTTTCCCATCATTACTAGTACATCCGTGAACTGTGTTGCAGATGGTTCTGCTAAGTGTAACATAAACATGCGAATACAGTTTGTTGGATAATCTTATCATTATCTTTTTGTCATTATCCTTTGATTGCTTCTGTTATTTACTAGGAAACGTAAATTGCATAGCAGATTGTTCTGCTAAGTGTAACATAAGCATGCGAATACGGTTTGTTGGATGATTCCACAAGACTTTGTTTACAATACAGAAAAAAACCTTATTGCAGAATAGAGTTTTGTATCGTGAAATATTTTCACTTCGTTGGTTTACCCACAGAAAAAATCAACTGAAGATGATTGACTGCGTGAGTGGTGTGTGTTTTCCCCGTGTTTCCATATGTTTACTGTCAACTGCAGCAAGTAGATGAGTCACGTTACCACGGATACCTGCAATGTGTGCTAACACAGGACAGTCAAAGTAACTTTTGGGGATTCGTTTTTGACAACGTCAGGTTTACGTAAATTGTTCATTGTTATACATTTTGAACAGGTCTTGAGGAGAGGAAGTGGAGTAACGAATAAAAAACATAGGGCGCTATTTAAAAGGAAGTATGCTGTCCACATCTCCGTAACTAAAAACTTTTGAAGAAAGGAAATCATACTGGTTAACACACCCCTGGTAGTTAACCAAAATTTGCTTGAGACATTATTATTTTGTTTCTGGACAAAAACTCATGTGGTGTGGTCAAGATAAATTGGCCACCTTGTATACATAATGAAATTATTAGCATATTACGTAGGCACACAAGTTTATTTGGTGGTAGAGAGATTCACGTAAAACTAGCATTCTTTTTATTTCGTGAATAGTTGAAGATTTTCAAACGACGTGTTCGCAAATAATAGTACGCAGAGTAGCGCGTAATTCTGTTGCATTGGTAATATTCTCAACTCTTGTATTAACAGAATATTGGAGCAGGTGTATGTTTTAGTTGAACAGTTTAATTTTTTAACAGAATTCTAACGGTCATATTTGGCTTATTAAAGTTGGCCTTCAAACTTTTTGTCAGAGTATCGAGAAATGTGCTAGAGATGAAAGGCAGGGCAGCCGGAATTGGCACTTGCTGTGTAATCACTGTCAGAGGGGATCTCGTGTCAGGCTATACAGATGGTAGACAAAAATACGGAAACAGCAAAAACACAACACATTACTTCTCCTAATAAGGTGTTGGAAAATCGTTGTCATTCAAAACAGCTTGCAGTCGTCTCGTAATGGAAAAGTTTAGATCCTGCGTGGTTTTCAAGGGAATCTTAAACCATTATTCCTGCAAAACAATGGCACATTCAGGTAACGATGATGGAAGCGATCACACGCTCTTCTTTCTAGGGCAGACGACAAAGGCTCAATAATATTCAGGTATGATGACTATGGTGGACAGGAGAGATACAACAATTTGCCTTCGAGCTCACAAACCCGGCCCTGGGCGATGCGACTTTTGTCAACACGGGCCCTGTCGACTTGGAACACAGCATCACCATCGATGGACCTTGTTGTTGTTGTTGTTGTGGTCTTCACTCCAGAGACTGGTTTGATGTTTCTCTAAATGCTACTCTATTCTGTGCAATCTTCTTCATCTCCCAGTACCTACTGCAACCTACATCCTTCTGAATCTGCTTAATGTATTCATCTCTTGCTCTCCCTCTACGATTTTTACCGTCCACGGTGCCCTCCAATACTAAATTGGTGATCCCTTGATGCCTCAGAACATGTCCTACGAACCAATCCCTCCTTCTAGTCAAGTTGTGCCACAACTTTCTCTTCTCCCTAGTTCTATTCAACACCTCCTCATTAGTTATGTGATCTACCCATCTAATCTTTAGCTTTCTTCACATTTCGAAAGCTTCTATTCTCTTCTTGTCCAAACTATTTATCGTCCACGTTTCACTTCCATACATGGCCACACTCCATACAAATACTTTCAGAAACGACTTCCTGACACTTAAATCTATACTCGGTGTTAACAAATTTCTCTTCTTCAGAAACGATTTCCTTGCCATTGCCAGTTTGTATTTTATAACCCCTCTATTTCGACCATCATCAGTTATTTTGCTCCCCAAATAGCAAAACTCATTTACTACTTTAAGCATCTCATTTCCTAATCTAATATCCTCAGCATCAACCGATTTAATTCGACTACATTCCATTATCCTCGTTTTGCATTTGTTGATGTTCATCTTATATCCTTAGACACTGTCCATTCCGTTCAGCTGTTCTTCCAGGTCCTTTTCTGTCTCTGACAGAGTTACTATATCATCGGCGAACCTCAAAGTTTTTATTTCTTCTCCATGGAGTTTAATTTCTACTTTAATTTCTACTTTGAATTTTTCTTTTATTTCCTTTACTGCTTGTTTAATATACAGATTGAATAACATCGGGGATAGGCTACAACGCTGTCTCACTCCCTTCCCAACCACTGCTTCCCTTTCATGCCCCTCGACCCTTATAACTGCCCTCTGGTTTCTGTACAAATTGTAAATAGCCTTCGCTCCCTGTATTTTACCCCTGCCACCTTCAGAATTTGAAAGAGAGTATTCCATTCAACATTGTCAAAAGCTTTCTCTAAGTTTACAGATGCTAGAAACGTAGGTTTGCTTTTCCTTAATCTATTTTCAAAGATAAGTCGTAGGGTCAGTATTGCCTCACGTGTTCCAACATTTCTACGGAATCCAAGCTGATCTTCCCCGAGGTCGGCTTCTACCAGTTTTCTCATTCGTCTGTAAAGAATTAGTATTAGTATTTTGCAGCCGTGGCTTATTAAACTGATAGTTTGGTAATTTTCACATGTCAACACCTGCTTTCTTTGAAATTGGAATTATTATATTCTTCTTGAAGTCTGAGGCTATTTCGCCTGTCTCATACATCTTGCTCACCAGATGGTAGAGTTTTGTCAGGGCTGGCTCTCCAAAGGCTGTCAGTAGTTCTAATGGAATGTTGTCCACTGCAGGGGCCTTGTTTCGGCATAGGTCTTTCAGTGCTCTGTCAGACTCTTCACGCAATATCATATCTTCCTGTCCAGAATGGTCACGTAATCCTTACCCGTAATGAATCCTGCATAATCACCCTTAAACCCATGACCAAGTAACTTTCTTCCACTGCTGCATAGTGCAGGTTTTATGGCTCCGACTCCACGTCTTCCTGTTGCAGGCATTTGCATCACTGGTTTCGGAATTCTAGCTCGTCCTCCAATTCCCTGTTTATAGAGTACCCTCTGTGTCGTTTTGGTCCTGATGGGATTAGTGGGTGCGAAATTTACTTGTGCAGTGGCTTTTGCAACTGTCGTCCTCTAGAAACTTCCTGGCGGATAAAAACTGTGTGCCGGACCGAGACTCGAACTCGCGACTTTTGCCTTTCGCGGAAAGTGCTGAACCGACTGAGCTGCCGGAGCACTACTCATGACCCCTCCTCACAGCTTTACTTCCGACAGTACCTCATCTTCTATCCTTCCAAAATTGCAAGCTTCTGTGGCATTTGGAACATAGCAAATGGGGTATTATTAAAAGCAAAGCTGTGTGGACAGGTCGTGTGTTGTCCTTGGGCAGCTCGGTTAGCAGTACACTAGCCCACAAAAGGCAAAATTCCCGGGTTCAAGGCCCGGGTCGCCACACAGTTTTAATTTACCAGCAGGTTTCATATCAGCGAACACTGCGCTACAGAATGAAAATTTCATCCTGTCGTCCTTTTATTTTTCGTCACAGCTCTCTTCAATGACCGTCCGTCACCCTCACTCAATAGCCCAAGTGGTCTGTGTTGTGACTTTGCGGCTGATGTTATTTCGCTTTCACTGTACGCGATATAAATACTCGATATAATGCCTCCTGAAATGCGAAACACTCCGGATACCTTGTTTACGGCAACACCGGACATACGAGAGCCAACAATTTGTCCGCGCTCGAATGCTCCGAGGTCCGAAGTAATGCACTCACAACTACACACAAAAATTTGTTGACCGCGACTGACACCTGTAAAGCTTTGAGGACATTAAAAATGGCTCTGAGCACTATGGGACTCAACTGCTGTGGTCATAACTCCCCCAGAACTTAGAACTACTTAAACCTAACTAACCTAAGGACATCACACACATCCATGCCCGAGGCAGGATTCGAACCTGCGACCGTAGCGGTCGTGCGGTTCCAGACTGTAGCGCCTTTAACCGCTCGGTCACTCCGGCCGGCTTGAGGACATTACATTGGTGCTTGGTTCAAATGGCTCTGAGCACTATGGGACTTAACATCTGTGGTCATCAGTCCCCTAGAACTTAGAACTACTTAAACCTAACTAACCTAAGGACATCACACACATCCATGCCCGAGGCAGGATTCGAACCTGCGACCGTAGCAGTTGCGCGGCTCCGGACTGAGCGCCTAGAACCGCGAGACCACCGCGGCCGGCTTACATTGGTGCTGTTCGCGGCTAAATACACCAGTGCAACCTGCAGGCTTGGCTAGCATCTGCATTTAGACTATGTGATCAGAAGTATCCGGACACCTGGCTGAAAATGACTGACAAGCCCTCCATCGGTAATGCTGGAATTCAATATGATGTTGCCCCACCCTTAGCTCCGATGACAGCTTCCACTCTCGCAGACATACGTTCAGTCAGGTGCTGGAAGGTTTCTTGGGGAATGACAGCCCATTCTTCTCGGAGTGCTGCACTGAGGAGAGGTAGCGATGTCACTCGGTGAGGCCTGGCACAAAGTCGGCGTTCCAAAACATCCCAATGGTGTTCTGTAGGATTCAGTTCAGGACTCTATGCGGGCCAGTCCATTACAGGGATGTTATTGTCGTATAACCACTCCGCCACAGGCTGTGCATTATGAACAGGTGCTCGATCGTGTTGAAAGATGCAATCACCATCCCCAAATTGCTCTTCAATAGTAGAAACATCAGTGTAGGCCTGTGCTGTGATAGTGCCACGCAAAACAACAACGAGGGCAAGCACCCTCCACGAGAAACACGACCGCACCATAACACCACAGCCTCCGAATTTTACTGGCACAACACACGCTGGCAGATAACGTTCACTGAGCATTCACCATACACCTTGCCATCGGACCTCCGCATTGTGTACCGTGATTCGTCACTCCACACAACTTTTCTCCACTGTTAAATTGTCCAATGTTTACGCTCCTTACACCAAGCGAGGCGTCGTTTTGCATTTACTGGCATGATGTGTGGCTTATCAGCAGCTGCTCGACCATGAAATCCGAGTTGTCTCACCTCCTGCCTAACTGTTATATTACTTGCAGTGGACCCAGATGCAGTTTGGAATTCCTGTGTGATGGTCTGCATGTATGTCTGCCTATTACACAAAACGACCCTCTTCAACCGTCGGCGATCTCTGTCAGTCAACAGACGAGGTCGGCCTGTGCACTTTTGTGCTGTACGTGTCCCTTCACGTTTCCACTTCACTGTCACATCGGAAACGGTGGACATAGGAATGTTTAGGAGTGTGGAAATCTCGCGTTCAGACGTACGACACAAGTGACACCCAATCATCCGACCATGTTCGAAGTCCGTGAGTTCCACGGAGCTCCCCATTCTGCTCTCTCACGATGTCTAATGACTACTGATGTCGCTGATACGGAGTACCTGGCAGTAGGAGGCAGCACAATGCACCTAATATCAAAGCGTATGTTTTTGGGTGTGTCCAGATGCTTTTGATCGCATAGTGTATGTTCAAGCATGCATTTCTCGCGGCGTTTCCGTATTTTTGTACACCCCCTGTATATCAAGGCGATGGCTACTGAGATGTATTTTTTCTCTTGGCCTTACTACATACAGGAATTGGGAAAAATAAACAGTAAGAATGCTTCATACAACGACGGAGTCTAGCAAGACAGCTCGAATTGACGGTGATACACCACATTAGGCTGAAACCTCCCCTTGGAAAAATTAATGAATTGCTGTGCTGGTAAACCTCTTACGTTATTTGATTTTCAAACAGCTGAGCAGAACTAAACGTACTCAGACATTTCTCTCTTTACTTATTCTGATCAACACTAAACTGACACACAATATTTTTAGCGCAACGCAATCTGACTTTGATAATCCCTACAAAAGAATGGCCCTCACTAACAATAACCTATACCTTTCATGAATCACTTACCTCACAACAATATTCGTTACTCGAACTACTGCAATACAGCGAGCGCCGATACTGCCAGCTAAATAAAAGATTCTAACTACTGAAGGCACTAACTACTGAAAGGCATACTTAGCAAATGAAAGATTTTGATAGTGAACAATCAATGTATTTACCTTAATAGTGTTCAAAAGTCATAATATATAGCAGTTCATGACATCCAGTCTTACAAATTTCGTTTTCCTGACGGATACACGTCCAGATCGTCCGCTCTCAAAACTCTGCCATCTCTCTGCCCACATCCACCACTGCTGGCGGCTCATCTCAAACTGCGCAACGCTACGCGCTGTTCACATCCAACTGCCCAACACTACAATAGCGAATATTCCAACAATGCCAACCAGCCACAGACTGCACACAGCACAGCCAGTGATTTTCATACAGAGCACTACGTGACGTTACCAACATAAAAAACTAAACAGCCTACTTACAAGGCTATATTGGTCGCCTCGCCTTTCAGTTTTAGCGCATCTCTGTGATGCTTTTGTGAAAAGTTTCAACACCAACATTAACAAGCATTATCGGGTTGCATGCGACAGCATGTGCTCTCACGGTGTGTATAAAAATGAGATTTTTCCAGGGCTAATACCTCCTGTTCTGTTGATGACAGAAATGTATAATAAAGTGTTTTCGACAGCGCTTGGCCTATGGACCATTTACATACCCAACAGAAGGTTCGTCTCACTGTAACTACAGTACAGTACAGATTCAAAGTTTGAAAATTACATACATCCTCGAAATTAGGCAAATGGAGAAAATCGGTTGGTTCTTTTTGTATTATATGCATCCTATGGTGTGCCTTAAGGGGCTTATGAAGGTACTATTTAGTTTGTGGGCGTTTCCTGAGAATACCCCAAAACATGGTTTTTGGGTACTAAAACCGAACTGCGGATTCCAAGATGACTATGGACGGGAAATGACTGAACTGTTTACAACATATTCCTAAGACCCCGAACTCGACCAACATTGAAAATTTTCTTGCCATCTTTGTACGTTTCCGAGGTTCGAAGTTACTCCACTTGAGCGCGTCAGATACGCACTTTATAAACGGTGTGAGGCGGAAACGTAGTTCATATCGTGACGTAGCAAGGAGAAATATGGTGTAAAGCGTCTCCTTAAACATCCAGGGGATTCTGGGATCCCCATGTTCCAGTATTGAAGCACATGAAAAATTTATGTGCACGTAAAATCCAGCCTGAGGTGTAAAATTAGTTCTGAGTTACTTTAATTTCGCATACGTTGCATGATACTTGCTTTCCGCAAAGCCTTGGCAAGCATCCTCATCTTGAAAATGGCACCTGTATCTTTTGTGAAAGACGGCTACGACCGTTTGCAAATATCACTACAAAAATTCTGATTATTGTTTAACTCTGAGTTGAAAGTTTGAATAACTTAACTGGAATGGTAACGGAAATAGACGTTGCTGTGAGACAAACAATTTTATATAACAACAACATTTTATTTAATAAAATCATGAAAATAACTCCTTGATGACTCAGTTTACTTAACAGTACCGTTATATGGAATGCTGGCCCGTCATCAGTGATACCAAAAGAAAAAGAAAAATTTTATGCAACCTGACTATATGTTCTAACTAAGATGACCATAGGAGCCATCACGCAGAGCGTCTATACTCAGAGTCTGAGCAGGGAATGCTTAACCGTCTCCCCTCGTCCGGGGTCGACACACGGTGGCCGGAAGGGCTCAGAGAGTCTGCACAGAGGCTATTTGCCAACCTAACGGGGCCTGCTAACGCGCGGGGAACTTTTGGCTCTCTGGTCCAGTGCAGTCGCGCTCTACTTGATACAACGGTTGGTTAAACTGCGTCTCCACATTCAGAGAACCCACAGCAGACAGCCCACGCATACGCCAGCAGACGACCCACATTCACATTTGCAGAGTATCCTAAGAGTAATAATATAATGTAATTCCGGACTAAAATTCCCTTAGTGTCGGAAGGGCACCCAGGAGAGTTTTGAGAATGTGACTCTTATAACAAGCCATGTAGGGACTTACATGGTTTACCCACAGAAAAAATCAACTGAAGGTGGTTGACTGTGTGAGCGGTGTGTGTTTTCCCTGTGTTTCCATATGTTTACTGTCAACTGCAACCGGCCGCGGTGGTCTCGCGGTTCTAGGCGCGCAGTCCGGAACCGTGCGACTGCTACGGTCGCAGGTTCGAATCCTGCCTCGGGCATGGATGTGTGTGGTGTCC
The DNA here is from genome assembly GCF_023864345.2 of Schistocerca serialis cubense. Taxonomy (NCBI): domain Eukaryota; kingdom Metazoa; phylum Arthropoda; class Insecta; order Orthoptera; family Acrididae; genus Schistocerca; species Schistocerca serialis. The sequence continues at coordinate 183,193,938 of NC_064646.1, read as the reverse complement.
TTAGGTTAGTTAGGTTTAAGTAGTTCTAAGTTCTAGGGGACTGATGACCACAGCTGTTAAGTCCCATAGTGCTCAGAGCCATTTGAACCATTTTTGTCAACTGCAGCAAGTAGACGAGTCACGTTACCACCGATACCTGCACAGTGTGCTAGGACAGGACGGTCAAAGTGAATTTTGGGGATTCGTTTAGACAACGTCAGGGTTATATAAAAGGTGCATTGTTATACATTATGAACAGGTCTTGAGGAGAGGAAGTGGAGTAACAAATAAAAAATATAGAGTGCTATTTAAAAGGAAGTATGCTGTCCACATCTCCGTAACTAACAACGTTACAAGGAAGGAAATCATGCTGGTTAATACACCCCTGGTAGCTAACCAAAATTTCCTTGACTCATTTTTATTTTGTTTCTGGACAATAACTCACGTAGGGTGGTCAAGGTAAATCTGACTCCTCGTATATACGAAGGTTGTAACTTTAATAGTGACAACTATGTATTTACAGCTCGAACAAAATAGAAACGTGTTTCAAAGATTTACTGACCTTCGAAGTAGTCACCAGCATTATGTATAACCCGTTGCCAGTGATATTGAAGTCGTAGGGTACTCTTAGCAGTGCCAGTTGTGTTGACAGTTCGAACGGCGCTGTCTATTGCCTGACGAATTTGTATCAGTTCTGAAGTGAATGCCGTAAAGTGTTTCCTTCAGTTTAGAAATCGAGTTGTCACGCAAAAGGATGGTCAGGTTCTACAGACAGTGTCATCGCTTCAGTCTCTATGCTGTTCATTTTTGGAACGCAACCTTCGACCAGCTTAGAGATAGAAGTGATGACACTTTCTGAAGAACCTGACCATCATTCTGCAAGACAACTCTCAACCACTTACAGTGCAAGCTGTTACTGATTTGTTTGACTGATGGGTCTGCTAAGTGCTATACCACCTACTGCATTCCCCTGACTTAAGCCCTCGTGAGTTCAACTCGAAATGGAGAAAATCGGTTGGTCCTTTCTGTATTATATGTACCCTATGGCGTGCCTTAAGGGGCTTATGAAGGCACTATTTAGTACGCGGGCGGTTCCTGAGAAAACCCCAAAACATGGTTTTTGGACACCAAAACCGAGCTGCGGATTCCAAGATGACTATGGACAGGAAATGACTGAACTGTTTACGATATATTCGTAAGACCCTGAACTCGAGCAACATTGAAAATTTTCTTGCCATCTTTGTCCGTTTCCGAGGTTCGAAGTTACTCTACTTGGACGCGTCAGACACGCACGTAATAAACTGCGTGAGGCGAAACGTAGTTCACATAGTGACCTAGCCCGGAGAAATATGGTGTAAAGCGTCTCCGTAATCATCAGGAGGGTTCTGGGATCCCCATGCTCCAGTATTGAAGCACATGAAAAATTTATGTGTATGTAAAATCCAGTCTGAGGTGTACAATTAGTTTTGAGTTATTTTAATTTCGTGTAAGTAAACTACCAAAATTTTACTGACCGTTTGTTTTCTTTCGTATGCGTGAGATGCCCTGCTGCGGCAGGGATAAGAAGGGAATCAGCGGAAAAATGGTCCTATCGGGGCACAAAAAAGGATACTATTTTCCTGTTTTAAAAGACTCTGACTGAAAAGTGGGGTAGCTGTTGCCTTATTCTACGTTCTTCAGCATCATTAAAAATTTTCCCAGAAGTTTTGACAAGCGAACGTATTTGCACTTTTTTGTGCTGGAGAAAGAAGGGGACAGTGGTAGTGGGAAAGAGACAGAAAAGTAATAAATATTGGGAGAAAAAACATGGTGCTTGTATAGAAAGATCGAAGGAGAAAGAGCGAAGGAGACAATGGCAGTGTGGGAGAAAGAAAGGGACATGGCGACAGTGGAACTTAGTTGACACTGACGTAACACTGCTAGGAAAAGAGTGAAGGGGACAGTACCAGTACGAGAGGAATAAAGAGAAGGAAAAAGTGAAAGTGGCTGAGAGTCTATGACAATGACTACGAGGACGAGAGAGACAGTGACGTTGAGAAGAGATAGCAGCACTTGGAAAGAATGCACAATATATCAGCAGTCAGAGAGGACAAGAGGGAGACAGTGACAGAGAGAGGAGACAGTTAGTAGTAGGACAGAACGAAGGACACTGTGGCTGTCAGACAGCAGACAGTGACAGAGATAATGACAATGAGCTGGGTTGAGTGAGTGAGATTAGGCGAGTGAGAATGGATGTGTATGAGTGGCTAACAGTGAGCGAATGACGGTTAGGGGAGCTTGTGAGAGTGCGACGTGAGTTGTGTGGTATAAAGAGCGTAAATGTGTTCTCATGCCAAAATTTTTGGGAAAATTTTTAAACGTCTTGAGGGAAGTAGGAAGTAGCTGGTACCCCACTTTCCAGCCAGTCTTTTAAAACTAAAGCCTATTAGCCTTTTTTGTGCTCAAATAACAGCATTTTCCCGCTGGTAATACTATACTCGTCTTCTCAAAAGGTTTAGAATGCTGGTAAAAAACTAAACTGTTCCATTAAAAATATGGTTCATGTCTCGAATGATACAAGACTTAAGAGAATTATTCCTAAAACAGAATTACGTGCCACTCTGCGTAACATTATTTGCTAAAAATCACGTTTCCTGTACGGAACTGTTCACGAATTAAAAGGTGTCTCACATCTTACTAAATTCGTCGCGTTTATACGTAAAAACATAATGAGAGTTGATTATAAATGTATGTATTTGTGTGTGGACGTATTTATAGCAGCGTGAAACAATAAAATGGGTTTGTGCAATAGGACACCCGAAGGGAGCAGGAATAACACAACTTGAGGTGCCAGACAGATACATGTTTGGACAGAAAATACACGACTGGCCAACCGGTCCAGCAGAAATCTTAAGATGACCGGAAACAACTTTCTCTGAAGAAAGAAAAAAGTCCATTTCGAGAGAATGAAAGTAATATAAAAAGCTAAAACAGAATACTGAAAATGACCCCTGTTGTATACTGCTTGATCCAGTATGGCCTACATGTGGATAATAATAATAATAGTAATACTGAATGTAACCCGTGTGGAGTTGATAGTCTCCCATCGGGCGCCTCCCCAGGTGGCGGATAGGGGAATGCTCTCCAGATATGGAGGGTACCGGGGAAATAAAATACCCGGGGTGGACCAAAACTATCAACCGAAATCCACTAACGTCTGCCTGGTATCCAGCGGTTAGGGGTCAGCGTCTGTTCGCCTAGATGGTGCGGCTGCAGCAACCTTCTTGATCTCAACAATCAAGTCGTATTCCTCGTGATCTTTCCTCGGAAGGATCACCACCAAGTTAGTTTTCAACTTGAAAACCAAACATGATGATAACACAAGGAATGAATCCACTACCCCGGGCACCAGTCGCAAGGTTGGCTTTACCTGGTCATCGGATTCCGGGGGACCAGGAGCATCATATTACGCCTAAGGTTGAGAACCAGACGACGTCTAAATTATTACAAACAAAACAAAGATACTTCATCGGTACACTTAATACTAATACTCTTTTCAAACTGGGCAAGATCAAACAACTTACAGACGTGCTGCAAAAATTCCAGATCAAAATCCTTGCAATCCAGGAAACACGATTTACGGACGAAAACCATTTTGATACAGACAACTACAGGATCTACAAAGGGAAACCAGCAGTTAAAACTAATGAGAAAGGACTCAAACTGTTTGGCACAGCATTTGCAGTCCACAAATCTATCAGCGACTCTGTCATTGACTTCAAGTCTGCCTCAGAACGTATATCAACGCTCTCCGTCAAATCGGCCAACAGAGCATATACCTTGATCAACGCACACGCACCCACAAATACCTATAACAAGAAGAACTGCCATAAAGTGGATGACTTCTGGAATGACCTTGAAGAGACGACAAACAAAATTGCCAAACACCATGTAATAATCTTGTTAGGCGACTTTAACGCACAATTAGGTAAAGAGAAAAAATACAGGAAAATCACTGGAATCCATACAGCTCACAAGAGAACTAACAAGAATGGGGAAAGATTGATAAGCTTTTGCGAAAATTTCGGCCTCGTAATTATGTCAACACAATTCAAAAAACCCAACAGGAAACTGTATACTTGGAAGTCGCCCAACACAATGTTGGGTGAATTCCAGATAGACCATGTGGCCGTCTCCAAGAGTAACACAGCAGAAATTCTGAATGTGAAAACGAGAAGAGGATTTTTTGACTCAGACCACCATCTTCTACAGATGAAGACCAGATTACAAACCAATAGAAAAAAGCCAAAACTAAACAAAGTGCTGAGACCAGACCCCGAATACATAAAACTCAACAAGGAAAACATCTTACAGGAAATTAGTCAGACAAACACCATAAACTGGACAGAACTTGTGGACGTCCTCAAATCCACGATGAAATTGGGTCAACCCCCGAGAAGGAGAAAACACAGGTGGTGGAATATAATATGTGATCAAGGAATAGAAGAAAGGACCAATGCCTGGAAAAACTTCAATGGTCACAAAACATCAGAAAAATGGCAACAATTTCTAGTAATCCGAAAACAAACATCGAAAACTATTCGGAGGGAAAAAAGAAATTATGACAAACGGCGACTAGATGAGATAGAACAAGATTTTAAGAAGAACAACACCAGGAATTTTTATAAGACGTTTAAAGAACATATTGCAGGATACCAGCCACCCAATCTTTGCTTCAAGAAACCGGATGGTTCACTAGAAACTAACACGAAGAATAACTGCCAAATCCTCGCAGACTATTTCAACAAACTTCTCAACTGCGAAAGACTTACAGAGGATATTCACTACGAGACGTCTACACCAAATCCTGACGCTAAACCGCCAACCATCAACGAAATAGTAGAAATTATCAAGACACTGAAAAACAATAGAGCCCCAGGAGAAGATGGAATTATTGCAGAACTATGGAAACTAAATGATGAAAGATTAACAGGAAAAATTCACAAAATCATATTAAACATTTGGGAAACAGAACAAATCCCTTCTGAATGGAAATGCGCACTCATCCATCCACTCCACAAAAAAGGGGACAAAACTGAACCAAATAATTACAGGGGTATCTCACTTGTACCGGTCACATATAAAATCCTATCAAAAGTTCTCATGAATAGATTAGAAGAACAAGCTGACCCACAAATAGGAGAATACCAGGCTGGTTTTCACAAGGGACGATCATGCATAGAGCAGATCTGGAATCTGAAAATGATTCTCCAGATGAGAAACACCCGAAACACAGTGGTTACTTTTGTAGATTTTAAAAAGGCCTACGACTCAATAGACAGAATAGCGCTCTGCAAGACGCTGGAAGAATTCAGCATTGACAGAAAGACAAGAGCAATCATTCGGGAAACATTCACTGACACAGTCTCCATGGTTAAATTTATGGGGGATATCTCGGAACCATTTGAAATCCAAACTGGAGTGCGACAGGGTGACGGACTTTCACCATTACTCTTTAATATCATTCTTGAAAAAATTATCAGGACATGGGAAAAAGAAGTCAAAGGAATCCCAATTGGCATTAGAAAAGATAATAGATTCAATGTGAAGTGTTTAGCTTTTGCGGATGACCTTGCAATCCTCACAAATAATAGAAAAGAAGCCACTAACGCCATAGAGAAGTTACATGAAATTGCACAAAGAACTGGCCTGCAAATCTCATATGAGAAAACCCAGTACATAGAAAGAGTGCCACAAGACAAATTGCCTATTGTGACAACCCATGGGAAAATCGTACAAGCACTACATTTTAAGTACCTGGGAGAAATCATCCAGCCATCAGGGATCAACCTAAAGGCCAATGAGGAAAGAATAAAAAAACTACAGAAAGCATATAAACTCACGTGGAACTATTATAACAAAAAGTCCATATCCATTAACGCAAAATTGAGGCACTACAACACTGTCGTACTTCCGGAGGCACTGTATGCATCTGAAACAACACAAATAGGTGGGCAAACTAAAATCAAAGAAATAGAGAAACAAGAAAGGAAAATTCTCAGGAAAATTTTTGGCCCGATACAAGAGCAAGGAATCTGGAAGAGGAGACCAACATCAGAATTATATAAATACACAGACAAGATTACGGATACAATAAGGAAAAGAAGAATGCAGTTCTACGGACATATCCACAGGATGAATGAAAATAGGATTTCAAAGCGAATTCTTAAAGTCATCAACTGAGGCAGGGGAAAAACAAAATGGATAAAAGAAGTTGAAGAGGACCTCAGACAAGCACACATAACAGTAAACGATGCAGAAAATAGAACTGAATTCAGGAACATCATTAAAAAAAAAAAAATTTGACACCACAACACAGAAGAGACCAGGATGCAAATGGACAGCGGAGCGAAAGAAACAACACAGTGAACACATGAAGAAAATTTGGGCTCAGAAAAAACACAAACAATCATCATAAAGGAATTCAAGTTCAAACGCTCTCTTAATTGGGAATAATCGAAAATAATAATAATACTGAATGTAAATACACTTGTCCTGGTCATCAACATAATTAGTTTTAACACCTTATCAGTACAAGTTTCAGGATATCACCCTCATGTGATCTGTAATATAAACATAAAATATAAGACAAGAAATAAAATATTATTCATGGCTATCAAGAGAAATAATCAATCGTCAGCTGCACAAATTTTTATGAAAATAACTTCTTAACTAGTTTCAACAAATTAATTTCCCACCCTCAGAATATCATAAAATTAAGCTTATATCGGAAAGCAGCTCTCAAGCAAACTCTGGACGACAAAGTTCTTCGTTAAAATTTTTACATAGTACTGCTAAGCAGTTAAAAAGCAATGTAACAAATGCAGCATTATGCACTTTGAAAAAAAAGACATAAAATTTAAAGATACATTTTCAACAATGCAGTAAAGCTGACATCCATATCTGTCATAAACTATATAAATATTCCTACGTCACCTATTATTACATTCCGGCATACCATCATTGCCCAAACGGACACATTGAGCACAGCATGGCACATTTCCTCAAATTTTATTTCTGAGCTTTTACTGTTTTGACACCACAATTTTCTGTGGATCCTCTTAACTATAACCGTAATTTGCAGCTGTAATTTGATGGCACGGGTTGTTTGCTAGGCTGCTAAAATTTGACTGTCACAGATTGCTGTGTTAATGTTTAAACAAAAGTGTTTCTTATTATTTGTTGACATTACGTATTTTTAGTTAATTAATTTAGTTAATGAATTTAAAATGACAGATGACGCATGTATTTTTGTCTGTAATGTAATGACTGATGACTACGATGCTGTGAATGTAATGTGTTGCTAGAAATAAATTCTTACGGTTCCTTTTATCGTGGTGAAGCGCCCTTGCTCCCCTCTTGTCCACATTTTTTATAATTATATTTGTGATCTTGTATTATTCTGAGTGTTACACACCATTTTATGAATACAATTTATATAAATGGAACTATTGCAATTTTGTTACACTCTGTAATGCTGCTTTTAAAGTTGCTTCACTTTAGTATTTAAAATCTACTAGCTTGGAATATGATAGCCATGGCTTTATTTCAGCGTAATTCTTTTATTATGAAAAATTTATATTCATTTATTAACAATATTTGAGGCACATGTCAGTTAAATAATTCCATTTTCAGTGTACCTTGTTACATAAGTTTAGCCTCCCGTCATAAGCATACTGTCACTGTTTTTATTTTATGAATGTAGTGTACAATGCGTTATTGATTGGCCACATAATTAGTATCTCGTTCATGTAATTATTTTTTCGTTTCAGTATATCACGAAATTACCTACCTTAAAATCCTTTTTTGTGTTTCAGACCAGAGTATGCCCAAAGAAAAGATAAAACATCGAAAATATCAGAGAAGTGTTGACTAGCGTGCATATGGGACCACAACTGTTCGGCTCTTGGGACATCATTGTCAGCAGAGATTGTTGACCTAACTGCGCTCTGCTAGTCATCTTACAACTACCACGAAATTATATTGCACCTATCACGAAATTATCTACCCACAATACGAAATTATCCACCAATATTTGTGGTATTTGATCATCATTTAAAATTCCACTTGTAATTGTAGCACAAAAACTATTACATTTGTTTTTGTGTTTGATCCTGCTAACATGATATATACTCGAACATCTGGGTGAAATGCTATCTTGTTAGAGAGTAAAAAGTTGTTGTAAATACAAATACGTCACTAATACACCTCGCTTCATCATACATGGTCTTTGACAGGTATGGTTGTCAGATTTACTGCTTTGTTGAAATATATATCCCTAAATTTCTTGTTTTGTTTTATATTTTACATTTACAACACAGTTCTGATAATGAGGATTTCTTGAAACCCATGATGATGAGATGTTAATAAGTATTATATTCGTGACCATCAGTGCAAAATATAGTCGCAGATCTCCTAAAAGACTTCTTATCAAAAGTGATATAATAATAATAAGTGGACAAGACAGAACGCGTGGAAAACACGCAAAAAAGATAACAAAATTTCTGTTCGTTCTATAAGCCAGTCAGAGATACGCCAACAGTCCTGTCACGCCGCACCCAGGCACCGAACCCGAGACCGCCGCACGCCAGGAGCTGGCGCCGCCGGGCCGCCACCCGCCACGAATAAAGAAAGAGGCGAAACGGGCCAGCCGGCCGGCAGTTCGAACAACAAACTGGTGGACAGCATGATAAATAGCGGGGCGCAGAAGGAGCCGCGGAGAAATGTGGAGAAATAAATTACGAAATGTTTAAGACAATAGCGGGCAGAAGGCAGGTCGCGTTGCGGGCAGACGAGCCGGCCGGCCTCCCACGAGACAGCACCTCCCCCCCCCCCTCCCCCCCTCCCGCCCTTCTCACGGAGCCTGCACAGTAATTACCGGCGCCGCTACTAGCCGCGCCGCGAACGTCGGCCGCAGCCGTGGGTGGCCCTCGCGATCCGCGCTACGGCTGAGCTGAAAACATCGACTGCGGCTTCGAAGGCGTGGCTTGTGCGCTGGTGACATCCGAGCGAATGGACTGCCCCATTACTTGCAGTGGCTCCGTTTATGGCTGCGTCTGACAACACTATTATTATCAGAGACGATCCTCGCCCGTTTTCTTTTCTTGTTCCTCCACCGACAACCATCTGGCCCTAACCATAACGAAAATGAATTTTCGCATGGACGTACGATGCTCTGCAAAGACAGCGCCAAAAATGTGTATTTGCATACATCATCATTGTTTGTTGTTGTTTTGGTCTAGAGCTGGTTTGATGCAGTTCTGCCGCACGAAGTGGCCGATTGGTCAGAGACGCCATGCAAAGGTTTGCGCGGCCCCTCCCGCCGGACTTTTGGCTCTTCCCTCGGGCATGCGTATATGTGTTGTTCTTAGCATATGCTAGTTTAAGTTAGTTTAAGTAATATGTAAGCCTAGGGACCGATGACCTCAGCAGTTTGGTCCCTCAGCAATTCACACACATTTGAACATTTTTGGATGCATTTCTCCATGCTACTGTTTCCTAAGCAAGACTCTTCATCTCCAAATAACTACTGCAAGCCCTATCCTTCTGTGTCTGCTTACTGTATTCGTCTATTGGTCTATGATTTTTACTGGACATATTGTTTATTACCTATGACACTGTTGCTCGTTTAGCACCACCCAGGGGTCACGTGTAGGGTAATTTAGGTTATACCTACGGACGTGAGCAACGATCGACCCCCATGAATGGACAACAAAAACATTGGGCACAAAAGCCCATCACCTTGATCACACAAAGAAGCCAAAAGGTTTTGACCTGCCGAGGAACCTCTGGTGCCGCCTCAACAGGTTAAGGACTGGACATGGTTGTTGTAGCTACTTCAGGTACAAATGGGGCTGGATCAGTTCACCAGTGTGTGAATGTAATCAAGAAGAGCAGACAATTGAACATTTAGTCCAACGCTGTCCGCCGGCCGTTGTGGCCGAGCGGTTCTAGGCGCTACAGTCTGGAACCACGCGACCGCTAAGGTCGCAGCTTCGAATCCTGCCTCAGGCATGGATGAGTGTGATGACCTTAGGTTAGTTAGGTTTAAGTAGTTCTAAGTTCTAGAGGACTGATGATCTCAGAAGTTAAGTCCCATAGTGCTCAGAGCCATTTTGCACCAACGCTGTCCACTTCATTCACACCCTGGAATTCCCGACGACTTGTTCACTCTCACACCCAGCTTAATTGGTTGAAAAACACGGACTTTAAGGTTTAATCTTGTCTTATATCATATGTATATTCTATAAAATCACTTGCCTTGTATCAACTGTATATCGCATTAAATCACCATACGATTAAATAAATATGATTTTTATCCCCTCCCCCCCCCCCCCCCCAATACTTTTCTCCAATACTAAATTCGTGATCCCTTGATGGCTACCGAGGGAGGTGGCGCAGTGACTAGCACATTGGACTCGCATTCGGGAGGACGACGGTTCAATCCCGCGTGTGGCCATTCTGATTTAAGTTTTCCGTGACTTCCCTAAATCGCTCCAGGTAAATGCCGACTTCCTTCCCCGTCCTTCCCTAATCCGATGAGACCGATGACCTCGCTGTCTGATCTCCCCCATACAACACAACAACTCAACCCTTGATGGCTCAGAATATGTCCTATCAATCGATCCCTTCTTGCGCCATAAATTTCTTTTCTTATCGATTCTATTCAGTACTTCCTCATTAGTTACTGATCTACCAATTTAATCTTCAGCATTTTTCTGCAGTACCACATTTCAAAAGCTTCTATTCTCTTCTTGCCTAAATTGTTTATCGTTCACGTTTGACTCCCATACCTGGCTATGCTTCAGACGAATGCCTTGAAGAAACAGTTCCTAACCCTTAGATCCATATTCGATACTACCATATTTCTCTTCTTCAGAAACGCTTTGCTGTCTCTGATAGAATTACATTGTCATCGGCAAACCTCAAAGTTTTTATTTCTTCTCCCTGAAGTTTAATTCCCACTCCATATTTTTCTTTGGTGTCTTTTACTACTTGCTCAATCGACAGATTAAATAACATCAGGGATAGGCTACAACCTTGTCTCACTCCCTTCTCAACGACTGCTTCACTTACATGCCCCCCCGACTCTCATAGCTGCCATCTGGTTTCTGTACAAATTGTAAATAGTCTTCCACCTCCTGTATTTTACCCTTGCTACTTTCAGAATTTCAAAGAAAGTGTTCAGCCAACATAGTCAAAAGCTTTCTCTAAACCTACAAATACTATAGCCGTAGCTTTGCCTTTCTTTAACCTACCCTCTAACGTAAGTTGTAGGGTCAGTATCGCTTCGTATGTTCCTACATTTTTCCGAAGTCCAAAGTGATCTTTCCCGAGGTCGTCTTCTACCAGTTTTTCCGTTCTTTTGTAATGAATTCGTGTTTAATATTTTTGCAACAAGCACTTATCAAACTGATAGTGCGGTATTTACACCTCTGTCATCATTATTCTCCGCAATTTTTCATCCATTGTTGGACGAAGACTTTCATACTTCCTCAAATATTATGATCTTCAAGTTTATGGCTCCAAGTTCGTCATACTTTTTTTTTTTACGCTTCCTCCTCTTCTGTGTGTCGTATGAAAAATACAGCAAAGCTTCGCCTTAATCTCTGTTTGCGCATTAGTAGCCCATTTCTGTATCAGTTTCACAATGATCGCTATATCTGCTCATCTCGAAGATGTGTCTGACGATTATGAAGAAGGAAGATGGAAGCTTAGAGGTTAACGCCCCGTCGAAACGACGGCGACATTATTGGGGACGGGGACGATTATGACCGTAATGAACAATAAAACAGCCAACATCTCTGTCCCATACAACGAACATTTCGCTTCAAGACTAGTCTCATGTCACTGAAACTGTATTTAGCGAGCTAGATTTGTCTTTTACACATCACTACGTATTATACCTTTTCACTGTAGGGATTTTGATACGGTTCTCGCTGATAGATAAACTGATTCACGAGGATGGTTTGTGATTATAATTTTTGTGTGTATAATTTATAAATATTTCGTGCTAAGTGGCTGAACTACGGTGAACTTTAATCCACCGATGTGTTTTTCTTTCTTCATGTGAAGGATTACTTCAGGAACTACTGCAGAGATTTTGATTCTATTTTCACTAATAGATTGATTGACGAGGAAGTTTTTCGTATGTAATTTATAAATATTTCACGCAAAGTGTCTGAACTATGATGATGTTTGTCTATTAAGTCGTGCTTCATAATAACTTAGCTGGCGTGTGCTTCCTAAAGCGTTTAAGTTACAATAGAGTTTGGAGTTAATATTCGTTTACCTAACGTTGTTCGCTGAATGTTGAAGATAGCGCTACGCAGAGGCCCGTGAACGAAATTACCGTTACACCAAACGAGTTCTCTCTGGTCGTAGATACTTAGTACTGCCAGTGAGAAGCCAGGGTTGGTTGCTAGGGAGTCCCGGTAGGAATGCTCAATATCCAGGAATATGACGGGAATGATCATTAGAGACAAAAATATTTAGTAAACACGGGCTCAAAAATGTATATGTAAGAGCTACGAGCCCTTGTTCAGTAGAATAGATGTTTGCAGTTGCAAAGATGAACAAGTGTTCGTAGCTTTTAAGGTATGCACTATAGAGCCTACGCTTACTGGTCAATTTTTTCTTGCTTCGGGTCCACACTACCACCTCTAAAAATATGGAAAGCAAAGAGCTTTCAGCAGAAGAGATTGTTTCACAGTATCGAAGACGAATTGCTCATAGCTCGTAAGGTATGCAGTTTAGAGCTCACGTTTACTTACTTTTTTCCTTCGAATGGTCGTTCGTGTCATATCACTGAATGTTGACCATCACTTTTGGGTCACCCTGTATAGTTTACAATTTCCAACGCTCATGTTCGAAATAATAAGAATATTGCCTAAGACCCGGCCGAGGTGGCTTAGAGGTTCTAAGCGCTACAGTCTGGAACCGCGCGACCGCTACGGTCGCAGGTTCGAATCCTGCCTCGGGCATGGATGTGTGTGATGTCCTTAGGGTAGTTAGATTTAAGTATTTCTAAGTTCTAGGGGACTGATGACCTAAGAAGTTAAGTCCCATAGTACTCAGAGCCATTTTTTTACTGCCTTAGATCATTTGATCATTACTGACACTGCGCAATTGTTGTATTCCGTTGGAGACAACGTATCCGATACTGTGCGAATTCTCAAAGTTTACGTAGGGAATGTATTTAAATGTAAGTAGTGCATTTGCAAATGGAAATAGGGGAAATCAGCTTCCTAAGATACTGTTCTGCTAATTAGGTTCGACAAGCAATGATAGTTAATGTAATTAGTAATACGTAGAAACAGACAGAGAAATGGAAGAAGGGAATCGCAACGCTCCATTACGTTATAAAGCTACAAAATTACTACTGTCCAAGTAAGACTTTGTAGTCGTTATATATTGGGCTTATTTTGAACACAAACAATCCGGATCCAATCCATTTCTGCGCCTGCATGCATCTTTTGAAAGGACATGAGAGATTTTCGTACCAATCCGAACCTGCTTTCCGTCTTTATATTGATAGCAATGTCGACAAGACATTTAACCTGCCTTTCCTTTCTTCTAAATCATTTCTGACCTCTGTAAATCAGTTTTTACAGCAAAATAAAGCCAATATTCCATAGAAATAGCTCAGTGAAATCGAAAGAAACAAATTATGCAGTCAAAGTAAAGAAGCGCAAGCGAGTGAATATTTTCATTTAAGTAGCAGTAAAATTTGTTGGGAAATTAACTGTATCGTATTTTAGACGTTTCAATTCTTAATTCTCCTTGCTCCTTATAGGAGTATGGTTCAGTGTCTAAGGACTGAATTACTTCAATAAATAAACAAACACATCTGGATCACAACATTTTATTACCGACTACGTGTTTCAATCTCCGCTGCAGATGAGCTTCATGTCTGGCGCAGCAAAGTGCAGCACAGATTCAAATCGGCAGCCGGTAATAAGAAGCTGTGATCCAGACGGTGTTTGTTTATTTATTATAACAAAAGATATCGCGGTTCCTGTGACATGGCATTAATTATGAATGAGTTCAGCGTGGGTGCCCGTGTTTCAGATTAAGGAATGAGACGAGCCGTCAAGTGTGAGAACCTCTCTCTTATACTGATAATAAGAGCAAGACAAGTTGGCTTTCCAAGGAAATATCATAGAATTCACGGTAGACAGCGGCGATATGGAGGCGAGGAACGTTAAAATGATATTGCGAAAGTCAACTCTATCGTCAGAACTGTTACAATCGTTTGTCGTGTTTAACAGCTTTCCCGAGAACACTGTGTGTGTGTGTGTGTGTGTGTGTGCGTGTGTGTGTGAGAGAGAGAGAGAGAGAGAGAGAGAGAGAGAGAGAGAGAGAGACAGAGAGAGACAGATTTGCACACTTGCCTCGTACCTGGAGTAGCCCGAATTACTGTCAATGTCTCTCTCGATTCCTACATTAATTAACTTAACTGAAAATCACTGATGACACTCCAGTAAACTATGATCTGTAATGTTTTATGTTGTGTCACAGCTTAACTCAATACTATATGCTCGGCCTCGGGCCGCCATGCATCACTAATAACTGAGGTACGGTGAAATAAACTATCGTAGCGTTATAAAATAAAATGTCGCTTGTCTCTTTAAAATTACTTTTTAAATAATAATGTTTCTATCAATTTCGAACAGAAAATTCCTTTCCGATGACTCGGTATACACAGCGTTCATTTTATTTATTTTTGACCGGCCTAGGTACCACAGTAGGAAGTGTTACGTCTGTCGTTACAATATTTAACTGAAAGTCGGCGAAGATGAAGATACAACCTGGCAGTGAATCGGTAAACAGTCATTAGGTACCTAACATATTATCATAACTATCATGCTAACATATTTTCATAACTGAGTTGGAACTACGATCCGATATGAGCTGTTACTTATGTTAACACAATTAAATACTCTAGGATCTGTTCTTATGGTTATGACTCTCCGACTCTTGCAGCCAGTATATTCCGTTCTAGTTCTCGGAGGTGACCAGAATTTTTAATCTTTTTTTTTGGGGGGGGGGGGGAGGGGAGATGGTAGACGTGGCACAGAGTCAGGGATCTCCATCAACAACTCCTCTCCACACACCATTACGCCCTATTGCTGTACAAGAATTTGCCTCATGCCACTACTCCCCTTTGGTGAAAGAGAAAATTGCTCACACGACAACGCCCCACGCCCCATTGGTGTACGAGAATATTGAACAGTAACAAGCATTTCATTACATGAAAGTACCGTCCACTGGGTTACGTTTATCAATTTAAAAATGGATCTGCAAATTGTTTGGCGCGAAATGAAAGCCATAGAAGATAGGTACTTTGAGTATACGAGGGTTGGAACTTTAATAGTGGTAACTATTTATTTACAGCTCGTAGAAAATAGATACTTGTTTCAAAGTTTTACTGACCTTCAAAGTAGTCACCAGCATTGTGTATAGCCTGTTGCCAGCGGTGTGGAAATCGTAGGATACTCTTAGTAGTGACAGTTGTGTTGACAGTTCGAGAGGCACGGTCTATTGCCCTACGAATTTGTAGCAGTTCTGAAGCGAATGCCGTGAAGTGTTTCCTTCAGTATAGAAATCGAGTTGAACTTACGAGGACTTAAATCAGGTGAGTGCAGTAGGTGGTATAGCACTTAGCAGCCACATCAGTCAAACAAATCAGTAACATCTTGCACTGTACATGCTTGAGCATTGTCCTGCAAAATGATGGTCTGGTCCTGCAGAAAGTGTCATCACTTCTGTCTCTAAGCTAGTCGTAGGTTGTGTTCCAAAAACCTGAACAATTGAAACACTGGTTTGATGCACCTCTCCAGTTTATCACATACATGTCTACAAGACTCTCCAACTATGCATAAATATTGGAGCCTACGTCCACCTGAACTTAAGGCCGTCTCACACGGAGCAAGATTCGCTGTAAGTTTCCTTGCTGGCTCGCGCGACGGCTACCTTGCGGGCTCCGTCGTCTGCTAGCGGGCTACCTTGCTGGGACCCTTGTAAGATTTCCAGGATAGGTCCGGTGCTATTTTACTTGTATGGTTCCCTGCGTGCTATCTGCGTTGTCCAATCATGAGACGTTTCGTTTGTGACGCCAGACGCGGAAAACTTGGGCGGGAAGCCTTTGTTGATAGTCGCTTTTCTGCTTTTGTGAGGTGCGGTAGGAAGTTCTTATAATTAATAAATAATGGCCCGGCAGTGGTCCAAGGAAGCGATTGAAGCATTGATATGTACTTACAGGGAAGAACAGTGCCTGTACGTCGTGAAAAGCGCAAACTATTGTAATAAACACTTGCGTGCAGAAGCACTCGAAAGAGTTGCAAGTGCCGTGTGTCTTGTTCGACCATATACGACGAGCAAGGAGTGCTATAGCAAAATGTACAATTTATGTACTCAATTGAAAGTGGAGTACGCCAAAGTAAAATCATCGAAAAGCAGTGGCGCTGGGACGAACGACGTAAGTACAAAGCTATGATTTTTGTGTTGAATGTAGAAACCTACTACTTGCAAAAATCGGACACATTTAAGACTATTTCCTAGAAGTATCACACTGAATATTCACACGATTTTTTAAACGACATAATCTTGAATGGTAATGGATTACGATGTAGCTTTCTTCTGAATCAGAGGCGAAACCATACAAAGCAGTTCTTGAAATACCAATACATCCATTCGTATAAAATTTGCTAAGGATATACAATCTTGTATCCTATAAAATAAAGTCGTATATAAAAGTCATTGTTGGTATATTTATTAAGTCAAACAGTAACGAAATGGTGATACTTTTCAAGCAAAAGTATGTTTATGGGAACTAACCTCAACTCTTTGTGAAGCATGGAGAGCACACCTTTTCCAGCGTTTCTCCTCTTAATCCAGTTTTTCGTCCATTCTTTCTTTCTTTCTTCTTCTCTCATTAGCATGCATTTCTGCATCGTTTAGCACCAAGACAGCTAATAACGCCAGTTTGCTCTGAACATCTGTACCTGAAGCAGCCATCTTCGTTCGATACAACTTGCAGCCGATCACAACACAACCAGCTGCCGATCTTGCACCGTGGGAGAGCTTCGGCATGGAAGATAGCCGGCTCCTTTCCCTGCAAGCCGGCAGGCATGCACGCCATTTCGCAGACTTGCGGCGAACCTTGCTCCGTGTGAGACGCGGTTTACTGTAGTCAAGCTATGGTCTCCATCTACAAATCTTACAAACACACAAACACACACACACACACACACACACACACACACACACACACACAGCTCCTCTCACGCATCTGTATCTACATAGATACTCCGCGAACCACCGTACGGTGCGTGGCGGAGGGTGCCCTGTGCCACTACTTGTCACTTCCTTTCCTGTTCCACTCGCAAACAGAGAAAGTGAAAAACGACTGTCTGTATGCCCCCGTATGAGCCCCAATTTCTCATATCTTATCTTCGTGGTCCTTAGTGCAATTTATATTGGAGACAGTAGAATCGTTCGGCACTCAGTTTCAAATGGCGGTTCTCTAAATGTTTTCAATAATGTTTCTCGAAAAGAACGTCGCCTCCCTCCAAGGATTCCCATTTGAGTTCCCGAAGCATCTCCGTAACACTTACCTGTTGATCGAACGCACCGGTAACAAATCTAGCAGCCCGCCTCTGAATTTCTGCGATGTCTTTCTTCAATCCGACCTGGTACGGATTCCAAACACTCTAGAAGTACTCAAAAATCGGTCGCACCAGCGTCCTATATGCGGTCTCCATTACAGATGAATCACTCTTTCCTAAAATTCTCCCAATAAACCAAAGACGACCATTCGCCTTCCCTACCACAGATCTCACATACTCGTTCCACCTCGTATCGCTTTGGAACGTTATACCCAGGCATTTAAACCACTTGATTGCATCAAGCAGGACACTAGTAATACTGTATCTGAACATTATAGCTTTGATCTATACACTCATCCGCATTAACATATTTTTCCAAATTTAGGGCTAGCTGCCATTCATCACACCAACTGGAAATGTTGTCTAAGTCGTCTTGTATCTTCTTACAACCACTCAACTGCGGCACCTTACCGTATACCACGGCATCATCAGCAAAAAAACGCAGATTGTTGCCCACCCTGCCACCGAATCATTTATGTACATAGAGAATATAAGCGTTCCTACAACACTTCCTTGGGTCACTCCTGACGATATCCTTGTGTCTGATGAACATTCGACATGGAGGACAACAGACTGGGTTCTGTTATTTCAGAAGTCTTCGAGCTACTCACGTGTCTGTGAACTTATTCCATATGCTCGTACCTTTGTTTAACAGCCTGAAATGGGGAACCGTGTCAAATGCTTTCCGGGAAATATAGAAATGTGGAATCTGCCTGTTGCCCGTCACCCATAGTTCGCAGTATATCATGTAAGCAAAGTGCAAGCTGAGTTTCCCACGAGCGATGCTTTCTAAAACCATGCTGATTCGTGGACGTAAACTTCCCAGTCTCAAGAAAGTTTATTATATACGAACTGAGAATATGTTCATTGATTCAGTATCAAACAGAAATTAGGGATACTGGTCTGTAATTTTATGGGCCCGTTCTTTTACCTTCCTTATGTACTGGAGTCACCTGCGATTTTTTACAGTAGTTTGGGACATTGTGCTGGGCGAGAGATTCATGATAAATTCAAGCTAGATAAGGGGCTAATGCCATAAAGTATTCTTTCTAAAATCGAAATGAGATTCAGTACGGACTATTGATTTATTTGCTTTCAAATATTTCAGTTGTTTCTCTACGCCAGGTATGGTTCAAATGGCTCTGAGCACTATGGGACTTAACATCTGTGGTCATGAGTCCCCTAGAACTTAGAACTACTTAAACCTAACTAACCTAAGGACATCACACACACCCATGCCCGAGGCAGGATTCGAACCTGCGACCGTAGCAGTCGCGCGGTTCCTGACTGCGCGCCTAGAACCGCGAGACCACCGCGGCCGGCCAGGTATGCTTATTACAATGCCTTCCATACGGGAGTCTGTCCGATGGTCAAATGACGGTATGTTTGTGCAAGATGTGGCATGAGAACTTCCTTATTTGAAATGCGCGGCAAACAGAGGCTGTTACTCATTGTTGCGTGGGTTTCAGTGCAATCAAAAGTGCAAGGCTTAACTTTTTTTAAGGTTAGTTTAGTAGCGATCATGCAATGGGCAAGAGAGGAGCGCGCGTTCCCCGCTGCGGCCTACTTTTCGAATGTACGTTCGGTCATCAGAACTCAGTGTGCATTGAGGGAACAGTTCAACGTCGCGCCTGCATGTCGTGTTCCGGATGGGAAATCGATTGTTACGTGGGTAGACCTCTTTATGGATACTGGAAGTGTGCAGAAAAAGAAATCAGGACCTTCAAGAACCACCAGAACGCCTGAAAACGTCGATAGGGTAGGGATGTCGATTTTGAATTCCCCCTAGCGATCTGCACGCAAACATGCAGCTGCCCTTGCAATTTCTAAACGCATTGCGAGACGAATCCTTCATGAAGACTTGAAATTTCATCGGTATAAACTGTCAGTGGTGCACACACTTCATCCACGTCATTTTGTTTCACGAAAAATGCATGTGACGCCTTAGAGTTCTTCAGCGACGAGGCACATATTCATTTGTCTGGCTGCATGAATAAACAAAATATGCGGTATTGGAGTGGCAAGAACCCCCGAGAACTTCATGAGCGGCCCCTGCATACAGAACGTGTGACTGTTTGGTGTGTACTTTCTAAAACTGGCATCATAGGCCCATGGTTTTTCGAAGAGAACAATAAGGCTTTGACGGTCAGTTCTGAGTGTTATGTTCAGATGACTGAAAGTTTCTTCTTCCAGAACTTGAAGAAATGCATGTGGGTGATGTCTGGTTCCAACAAGATGGCGCCACAGCTCACACGGCACGAACATCGATGACCATGTTGCGCGAACTCATCTCTTTGAGGGGCGATCTCCACTGGCCAGCGCGCTCGCCAGATTTTGCACCATCTGACTTTTTCTTGTGGGACTATCTCAAATCCTTGGTGGAAACCAATCGTCCGCAGACCCTGGATGAGCTGCGGAACGATATACGTGTTGCTATTCCCAATATCGACAGAGACATGCTGTAAAAAGTAGACCCAAACTTCCGATTTCGACACTCCAGATGCATTGAGCAAAACGGAGGCTTCCTTCAAGATATCATTTTCAAAACTTAATGGAACAAAACTTTAAATGTTACATGTTACTCTTTGTAAAGAAGAAAGAATTAGATTGATGTCTCTAATATTTACTGATTTATGATTTTTTTAAGTAATGAAATTCCCACGCAGCGTCCTTACTATTCTCCTGTGTGAACGATTTCTTGAGCGTGACATTTAAAACTTCGGCTTTCGTTTTGCTATCTTCAACTACCACACCAGACTGGTCTACAAGGGACTGAATGGAAGTCTTACACACGACCAGAAAAGCCGGTTCGAAATTAGTTCTTCCTTGATGATTCAGGATGTGTCCTATTAACTGATTCTTAGTCACACTTTGTCATAACTTTATTTTCTCTCCGATTCAGTGAGGTACCTTTTTATTAATTACCAGAGGCGTCCACCTGACATACAGCGTTATTCTGTTACACCATACTTAAAAATCTTCTATTCTTCTCTGTACAGTGTATGCTGTGTATTGTATCGTAAACTGAATCACAAGATCACAGTGCCGTCACTTAGAAAAGCCAACATTTAGGACGCGTGTCCTGTTCCAAAAGGATGGTGTCCGTTACTGCAGACGAGATGCACTAAATATTAAGTTCCGACTGTCGCACAATTCTGAACGTAACATTTCGTCTAGGCGGTCATTGATAGTTTTAAGGTATTTGTCTCTCAAATTCTAAAGTTTCAGATAAATCTGTCTCACAGATGACAAAGACAGTTTCCTTTCTTTTAGCTGCCTTTAAACATAACGACACATGTACAAAATATTGTCAATATTAAATAAATACTACAAAAATCTCTTCTATACCTGGAGTTTATTCGTAAGTACCGTAGTTCTTTTGGGGAGTATTGTGGGACAATTCGCTTGAAAGCAAATTAATTTTCAAGAGTTTCTGTTCCCCTTGATTATCTCAAATGAATAAAACCAACACTTAGTTAACTGAAATACAACCTTACTAATAAATTGTATCTAGAGTATTTGTAAGCACTATGAAAGATATTTTATATACTGTTAAAGATACAATCATTGGATTAATCTACCATTTTTAACGGAATTTTTAATCAACAATAGTGAATAATATTAATCAATACGTAATCATCCAGCGCATTCCGAATAATTGTTGTTCTCATACGCTTGTTGGCAAAATTTTGAGTACGACCCAAGACTTTAAAAACACCTAGTTTTTCTTAGTTACTTTTGACCATACACAACAGTGAAATATATTATCTTGACAGATTTTCAGTGTCAAACTATCCCGAGGTGTAACTGCAGGGATATCAGCTCCAGAATGTTCTAACTTCTTGCAATTTTAGCAACACGATCTTCGCTTCTTGTTTCGGCATTACAGTCATTCATTTTTTATGCACGTACGTTTCTTAAATGCTTCAGGACATCCGACTCTTTCTGGGCGCATGTGAAAACTGGAATAAAGCCTGTTACGATTCAAGAAATAACACTGTGGTGTTTTTACCAATCGGCAAATAGGTTCCGCATCATACTGCGAGCATGATAAATGAAACAAACGAACAACTATTTAACTCATGGATTAACTGAAAATACCTGTACAGCGACAGTTGGCAAAAACCACGGACTATTTCTCAGATGAAACTAAAGATTTTGTTTCTTCGTGTGCATTTCAACAGAGTTAGTGGAAGTATAAGAATCCAAAATGATTATTAATCGTATGGCAGCTACACATCGCATCAAAAGTACAAATACAATATTTACATAATTTCTGAATTTACAGCTACATTATTTTATATAATTTATCACATCTGTTGTAGTGTTCAAGAAGTCGGAGGCGTTTCCAGGGCACTCTTCAACAATTTGTCTGACAGTCGGTGTTTGAAGTCCACGGGTGACCACTCTGCAAAAGTCGTCCTTCCACATCTGTATAGTAGGCCACCGCGTCCCCCATGGTTGCTCGGATCCTATTAAGTGTACTACGAGTCCTCCTGGGCAGTTCAAGTCTGGTTTGTTGTTCGCTTGGAAAAAGCTTGGGGCTCGAGTGAGGATCCAAAAAGGAACTACAAGAAGACAAGTTTCGTTATTGATTTCTGTTGATCTTCAAAGGAGAGACACAGTCGAAGACCGTCTGGCTAATCAAGCGTAGAGATACATTTAAAAGAAGCGGGTTTCAAATCATATTACGGAGATTCAGATTGTTTCTCACGGCTGCCTCAGACTGAAAAGGGTTAATGCCGGAGCTACTCCGTCATCCCTCCAACCTCGTCCAATCAGAGCTCGTGATCCTTTCCTACGGAACCGTCGTAGACGGGAAGTTAATATCTAATCTTCCTTTCCTTCTTTGAAGAGTCTGGAAGTGCCGACGAGCCCAATTTATTGTAACAGCGAGTAAATATTAATGTTTGGAAGTATGCTTTATGCGTTGCGCAGTGGAGGAGTATACCAAGGTGCCGCAGTGGTATTGAGAAAGTCAGACAATTGCCAGTTGTCACTGGGCACGCAACCGTTCAGTGTCTGCGACTAGAGGTCGTAAGCCGATTGTAAATGTTTTCCAACAGATTATTAAGTGGTTTTCAGAAATTTGAAAAAACGCACTTCATCCAATTCTGTGCAACAAATAGGAGGAACCGATGACCTTAGCTGTTTGGTCCCACAGGAAATTACCACCACCAACAACAAATAGAGTCGTTACACGAATTATGTATCACATGAACAAGAGTCGGTAAATAAGGTAAATGCTCCAAATTTCTGGGTGTGCGCGTTGATGAAAAGGCGACCTGGAAGAAGCGTTTTACTAAGTTTTTCAAGCAGTTACGTTCAGCTACTTCTGCTCTTCGTATAATTACTAATCTTGCAAACAAACGAATTAACCTGACATTTTCCTTATTTCCACTCTGTAATGCCTTATGGCATGATTTTCTTGGGTAACCCACTACTTGTAAGGAAAGCACTGATTGCACTAAAGCGAGCAATAAAAATAATGTGCGGTATTCGTCCACTGAAGTCATGTAAGTACCTCTGCTAATGAAATTCGTGACAAATAATCTATCACAGTTTGAGAAGAACAGTAGGATCCATATCTATAACACTAGAGGGAAAAATGACCTCCATTAACCATCGTTAAAGCTGCTGGTGCCTCATAAAGGAGTTCAATACACAGCAACAAAAATGTTTGATCCTTTGCCCAACAACATAAAGTATCTGACAGTTAGCACGAAAGTTTTAAATCTAACTTAAAATCATTTCGCATGGGCAATTACCATTCCATTGATACATTTCTTCTTAAAAACTGGTATCCAGCAAAAGAAGTTTCTTAAGTGTATTCGCATGAGTATGATTTTAAGAAAATAATGTGTTCATTAATGTTAACAGTAATGACGTATAAATATACCATAAACTGACTCCCTACACACATCATTTCAATAAAAGAATGGTTCAAATTACCTAAGGAATATGTAACTAACTAACTTTTAATGTGATGACTGTGGTCGTTATTGGATAGAAACTTTCAAATTTTTCAAATTAGTTGTTTCTATTCGCTGGCCTGATATATCTGTATATTTTATGTGGACGACCAGCCACCGCGCACAATTGCCAGGTATGCTACCTACAATGCGCACAGCAAGGAAAGAACCAGTAAAATAGTAGTAGTACTTGGAAAGCGCTGGAGTGCCCTAAGCGTTGAAACTGAAGAGAGTAGGTAGTAGTTACGTGTTCCCTGACTAAGAACTGAGTACCGCTTCCACATCAGGTGACGTGGCGGGGGGCAAGTAAGTTTCTCAGTCATACGTACTGCTTAACGCTCATCCGTCACACGCGACGATTACAAACTTTTCCACATTGACATTTTCCAAAGGTGGTGGTGGTGGGGTGAAGGGGGGGGGGGGGGGGGT
Organism: Schistocerca serialis cubense; assembly: GCF_023864345.2. Classification (NCBI taxonomy): domain Eukaryota; kingdom Metazoa; phylum Arthropoda; class Insecta; order Orthoptera; family Acrididae; genus Schistocerca; species Schistocerca serialis. Next base: position 183,169,850 of record NC_064646.1, on the reverse strand, counting down.
TCTAACAAGGGAACCTCCCCATCGCACGCCCCTCAGATTTAGTTATAAGTTGGCACAGTGGATAGGCCTGGAAAAACTGAACACAGATCAATCGAGAAAACAGGTAGAAGTTGTGTGGAACCGTGAAAAAAATAAGCAAAATGTACAAACTGAGTAGTCCATGCGCAAGATATGCAACATCAAGGGTTAAATGAAATCAGGAGCACCGTGGTCCCGTGGTTAGCGTGAGCAACTGCGGAACGAGAGGTCCTTGGTTCATTCCTCCCCTCGAATGAAAAGTTTAGTTTTTTTTTTATTTTCAGACAATTGTCACATCCACAAGAAAACCTAAATCGGGCAAGGTAAAAGAATCTTTTTACCCATTCGCCAAGTGTACAAGTTAGGCGGGTCGACAACATATTCCTGTCATGTGACGCACATGCCGTCACCAGTGTCGCATAGAATATATCAGACGTGTTTTCCTGTGGAGGAATCGGTTGACCTATGACCTTGTGATCAAATGTTTTCGGTGCCCATTGGAGAGACGCCGGCACGGTATCTCAGCGTGTTCTGTCAGAGGGTTAGTTGCCCTCTGTAATAAAAAAAACTGAGATAATGGATCAACTACGAACTGAAACGGGTGTCTTGCGACGTCCGCACCGAGCAGATACAAACGAACGAAAACGAACAAAAAAAAAAAAAAAAAAAAAAAGAAAGGCACGTCATTTCGTCTACTAATCGCACGGTTTTGCGGTGCGGTCGCAAAACACAGACACTAAACTTATTACAGTGAACAGAGGCGTCAATGAACGAACGGACAGATCATAACGTTGCGAAAATTAACTTTTCACCTGAGGGATAGTTCCACACAACTTCTTCCTGTTTTCTCGATTGATCTGTGTTCAGTTTTTCAAGGCCTATCCACTGTGTCAACTTATAACTAAATCTGAGGGGGGTGCGATGGGGAGGTTCCCTTGTAAGAGCCGGACTAGCAGTGGCAAGAGAAGTCTACTAGTATCAAACACAGGCCTTAACTTGAGGAAGAAGTTTCTAAGAATGTACGTTTGGAGCACAACATTGTGTGGTAGTGAACACTAACTGTGGGAAAACCAGAACAGAAAAGAATCGAAGCATTTGAGGTGTGGTGCTACAGACGAATGTTGAAAATTAAGTGGACTGATAAGGTAAGCAATGAGGAGGTTCTCCGCAGAATCGGAGCCGGCCGCTGTGGCCGAGCGGTTTTAGGCGCTTCAGTCCGAAACCGCGGTGCTGCTACGGTCGCAGGTTCGAATCCTGCATGGATGTGAGTGATATCCTTAGGTTAGTTAGGTGTAAGTAGTTCTAAGTCTAGGGGACTGATGACCTCAGATGTTAAGTCCCTTAGTGCTTCGAGCCATTTGAACCATTTCTTAGTATATGGGAAACACTGATACGTAGAAGGGACAAGATGATTGAACAGCTGTTAAGACATCAGGGAATGACTTCTATGGTAGTAGACGGAGCAGTAGAGGGTAAAAACTGTAGAAGACGACAGTGATCCGAACACATCCAGCAAATAATTGAGTCCGTATGTTGCAAGTGCTATTCTGGGATGAAGAGGTTGGCACAAGAGAAGAATTCGTGGCTGGCCGCGTCAAACCATTCAGAAGACTGATGACTTTAAAAAAAAAGTACTCTCATGAGCAATGGGAAATCCAGCCATAGCCATCAACTTTTTTATTACTGTCCTCACACATACGAACTTGGACTACAAATAAACACTCATTATGAAATTCTCGTTTATATTTAATCGGCCCTTGGTTATTACTTATTAGTAGCACTTCGTATGCAGAGCGAGCTTGTTAATTAGTTTACAGCCTAAGAGCGTCTAACCATTTATGACTTAATGTAATGTAACAGACGTTCTGCAACCCCTGTCTGCCTGTAGAGGAAAAAGAATTAGATCATAGTCACGCGCGCGCAAAGCGAACGTTTCGTAGCGGACGCACGTCTTCAGAACCAGACGGAATTACGTAAGCGGCCAGCGTGTGGCCCTCTGCTGGTTTATGTGTCGGCTAATACGCAGCGACCACTGCGGGGACCCTGAATTATGTAAAAGAAAGTAATGAAGTCAATCTCCCGTCACAAAATATTTTTATAGTTATGGCCCGCTTAGCGAGACGCACTTTATTTAACATTCAAAACGCTGTCACTGTAAGTGCCTTTTGTATTATAATAGAGCACGCAATTCCGGTGAGACGTGAAACAAAAGAAGTGTGGCGAAAAAAGGAAGAAAAACCTCGCTGGAGGTGACTGAAAGGTCTGGCGTGCTGTACGAGATGTGCCCGCCTCAGCACGGATGCTATTGGACCGAGTCTGGCGGTCCTTCTTCAGGAGAAGAACAGGAAAACCACGTTCTGTAATTAGCGCATTCTGAAAGTGAGGTAAGTTCTCTTTGTTGCTCATTCACTTAAAGTTGGTGTTCATCGACGGAAAACGTAACGTGCATAGCAATAAGAAATGAGAAGCAGATTCTCAGGAACCTCGTTAATGTGAAACTTGAGTTTCTTCTGTTGTACAAAATGTTCAGACAGCTTACGGGAGTGCAAACCGGGTGATGTCTTCGACAAACGCCGATACTTTGACGAGTGAACACCCGTCATTATCAGTTCACAAATAACATGAGAGAGTGCTGTGAAAGGACCAATCAGAAAACGCCCCCGAAACACACATACACAGACGAGCGCTCCGTAAACAGCTAGAACTACATCAGAAGTAATGATGAACAATGTCGTCGATTAATTACCAATGGATGAGCAAGAAGCATTAATGTCCCTCTGTTGTTTGACCGGGGAAAGGGCAAAATTTCAACCGGAATTTATGAGGGACAGATTTAATGTTATTTGTTCCCGTGTTGTTAATCAATACTCACTGTCGAAAGTTTCTGATGTTGATCATCTTTGGATGTGTGGAGGTGCTAGATGTTTATGGTGTGTGTTTGTGTGCCGGCCGGAGTGGCCGTGCGGATCTAGGCGCTACAGTCTGGGACCGAGCGACCGCTACGGTAGCAGGTTCGAATCCTGCCTTGCGCACGGATGTGTGATGTCCTTAGGTTAGTTAGGTTTAATTAGTTCTAAGTTCTAGGCGACTGATGACCTCAGAAGTTAAGTGGCATAGTACTCAGAGCCATTTGAACCATTTTTTGTGTGTTTGTGTGTCTCTACATATGCATTATTTTGGTTCTTGGTTCGTATAGCCACATCTGCCGAGGGTTTAAATTTCCTTGTACAGTGCTCTCTTGGTACAGTTGTGCCTTGAAGATGATGGAGTGTCCACCTGTTGAAGTAGCGACTTAAATTAATACAAATGTAGCACCACAATTTAAGAATTTTGAATATTTTTCGTTATTTATTTCATACTAGCTATGGACACGGCGTTTCCCTGGAATGTACTTATTTCAGTTCTATTAGCCTATCTCCTCATTCTCCCCCTTCTGTTTGTCCACCTCGTCCTCACAACCGCCCCCCCCCCCCCCCCCACTCTGTCCAATTCCTCGTTCCACTTTCTATCTATGTCTGCTGCTACCCTCTCTCTCTCTGCCCACATCCTCTTTCCCCTCTCTCTGTCCATCTCCTTCTCTTCCTCTTTCTCTGTCTATCTCCTCCTTCCCATCTCTCTGTCCACCTCCTCCTTCCCTCATACCTCCTGAACTAAGGGTTGTACAATGATATAATTTTGTAGGTACATTCGGCAGCATTTGTGGATACCGTCTGCTAAATGTGTTGTGAATAGAGTTGGTAGCGAAGAACCAATAAATATGCCTGATGCGACTGTTTTACTGCGTGAACAGCGAAAACGTAGTAAGAGATAAACTTTTTCCTTTCACCATTTTGTGGTGGCTGCCAGCGAGAAATTGTCGCAAATGTTTGAAATCATGTGTAAAGTTTGTTGTGATCACTAAGTTCTCTCGTTCTCAATTACTGCATAGTGCGCATAGCAACTACACAACGTGTACATTACGCAACGAGTACGTTATGCAACAAATAGTGTTGAAGTATGGAGTAACGTACTGAAGATTTTGTAAGTATTGTCATCTTTATTTTAAATCTTATCACTTGTAGCACATATCAACCAAGAAAAGCATTTTCTCAAATATGATAAACTTCAAAAGTAAATAACATTTTCAAAGAGTAAATATTTTCCCTAATTCAAATCAGTAAGTATCTTCTACAACACACTTTCTAAAGTAGCCTATGTTCTCCCTCAGAGTTCAGGCTATCTCGTTGTCAAATTTCATCGAAATTGGTTCAGCGGATTAGTAATAATAATTTTAACGTCTTGTATGATGCGATATTCACTCATCTTAGTGTTTATGAAGTCATAGATCCTGAACCATGTGTTCTACAATTACATGATACTGCAAGTACATACAGTGATACAGGTGAACGAACACTATGCAAAATGCGTAATAAATTAAAACGTCGTACCTGGTACGAAAATGAGCACGGCAAATGTAGTAAGCGATAAACCTTCTTCCTTTCATCATTGTGTGTATGGGGGGGTCAACGAGAAAAAGGTTCGTAAAAACTTGAGATTGTGTATAAAATTTGTTGCAAGTTACTAAGTGCGGCCGGCCGTTGTGGCCGAGCGGTTCTAGTCACTCAGTCCGGAACAGCGCGACTGTTACGGTCGCAGGTTCGAATCCTGCCTCGGGCATGGATGTGTATGATGTGCTTAGGTTAGTTAGGTTTAAGTAGTTCTAAGTTCTAGGGGACTGATGACCACAGATCCAATGAGCATGGAAGAAAACAGATGAACAACTTCGCCAGGGTTTTGCTACGCAACGAGAGTTTATCTGTTTACTGCGACATGGTTCTCCGATTCTAACACATTTGGTCTTTCTTCGGCGATTGGCTTCAGGGAAACCGATGCCGACCCGATTGGTCTTATAGGCTCGCGCTCCTCTCACAGGAACGGCAACAGAATTTGTCTCTTTTAAGTTTCTCAGTGAGGTCGATTTTGCACATGACACGAGACAGCCAGTACTGTACCTCTTCTTCGGCGAGTCTGAACTCAACATCACTTTCACTCACTGTTCGAAAAAGCGCTGTTGTACAGCATCCTTCCAACACGAGATCATGAGCTACGTTTCGCATATATTCGTATCTCTAAGACTGGTTACCGAGTTTTTTCATAAATTTGGCAGCTTTGTACTGAAAATTCACTCAGCCCTATCTCTTCATTTCCGTTCACGGCTTAGGTGATTTCACCTGTTCCGCCAACAGCATCCAGCCATCTCTTTCGTGGTCTTCCTCTATGTCTTGTCCCTCGACTTGCAATTCATCTTCATTTCATAAGCGATTTCCTCCGGTGCTCCCTTTAAAACTACGGAGGAATCTCACTTCCGCATTGTCCTGCCGACATCGTTTGCGTCAGAACCTAGTTTTCACGTCCATAGAGCACAGTAGTTATTGCTATGACTTTGTAAACTTCCTCTGTGTCTCTTTCGTGATCTTTTGTGTGTGTGTGTGTGTGTGTGTGTGTGTGTGTGTGTGTGTGTGTGTATGTAGCGTATCTATAATTGCTCCATACATTTCGTCTGCTGTCACGGCCGAGATACTGAACGTGGATTACCTGTATCGGTATTACACTATTTATTATAATTTGACGTCCTAGGGACGATTTTCTCTTGAATGATATAATATTTGTCTTTTCTGAGAAAAAACACACTCATACAAACATATAATTCTGCAATAGCTGATGACGAGATATTAAATCTCGAATCCTTGAATATTGCTCTACAGTCCTCGATCCGTGCCGGAGAGAACTGATCATTCAATTCAGTTTCATTCCAATACCAAACACCACAGACGCCAAATACACATCAAACTCGCGTCGCGCGCCTCATCCAGCCAAACACGCTGCCAAACAAACGAATACCACACAGCCACAACAACACGTAATGGCGCCGAAAACTCTGCCTACGTTTTGCAAAATCGGGGAAAATGCAGTATCAAGCGACCATAGGTCACGTAAGCAGCCTATTCACTTCGCCAACTACATATGAGAAAGCACCACAATATCAAAACCGCAAGTTACATACAAATAACATGATATATGCTCATTTCCATTTGTAAATGCATAATAAACAGAAAAATAAAAATTACGTTTTGCTGTTTGTAGACTGTGTAGCAGAATAGCTACCAAAAGAAATGTCCAATAGCATAATGTACGGTATGCACACACCCACATTTCACCAATTAAGCTATAAACAAAACTTTGAAAAAATGTTATAAACAACAAGCAGTGCATCAAATCGTTAATCCATATCTCAGTTGTGAACTATGAACAACTGATGTATAATATTTTACAACAATTATTCACTCACAATTGTAAATACTACGTACCAAAAGTTTCGCTAAATGTTAATATGTAACAACAATTTTACAGTTAGAAAGTAATAAATAACCCACTGAAGATAGCCTAAAGGAGTGAAACATGTCTGGGTGAAACAAAACAGGAAAAAGGTGTCTTGCATAAGGCGGAACTGCTCGTTCCATATTTTCGTAGCAAGCACGGACGTAAGAGCCGCGTGGGTAGCCGTGTGGTCTGAGGCGTCCCGTCACGTTGGTTCGAGTCCTCCCTCGGGCATGAGTGTGTGTGTGTTGTCCTTAGTTTAAGTTAGATTAAGTAGTGTGTAAGCTTAGGGACCGATGACCTCAGCAGTTTGGTCTCATAAGATCTTACCACAAATTTCCATAATTTCCATAACAAAAAGATCTGCAACGCCCTGACTATTGAACAGATTCATGGCCTATCATTTTTAGGCAACTGGATGAAGGAGGATACGGTACGTTGTCCTCGTAGGCTGCTTGATACTCCGAGTAATTGCTTAACCCATTAGCGTGACTTTCACGTCTGTGCAGTCTGGCTCTACAGTCGCTACAAGCCCAGTGGCAAAGCCGTCGTTACAGATTAGCTTCGCTACAATGGATCTGGGTAGGTTGTGGAGTGGGGAAGAGAGGGCTTGCGGCGGGGGTGATGGGGGGGGGGGGGAGAGGGGGAGGATGGGGCGGGAGGAAGGGAAGGGCAAGCTCCGGAGCACCTTGCACCGCAGTGAGGCCATGCATTTTAATTGCCACGGCAAATGTTCCTCCGCTGGCAGCGAGCAACAGGTCGGAGGCATAAAGTTAAGTACTGGCCACGCAGCGCGAGCAGTAATTATCAACTGGCCATCTCCTCCCCCCCCCCTCCCCCCCCGTGGGGCACATCACCTCGTACGTCTCCATCGAAATGTCAATTATCCCCTCACGGAACAGCATTCATGTCGTCCGCAAAGTACATTTACCTCGGTTAATAAACTGAAGCAGACGCGTACCAAGTTCTGTCATTTCGAAGTTACGATCGCTTCGTTTGTCGACGCGTAATCTTCAAAGTGGGAACCTGTGGCAGGTGCTGAGCGAAGTAGTGCGCTCGCGCTGGACGCGGACGCTTCGGCAAATGCGCGCTGTCTAATTGATGACCAGCTTAAAGGCGGACGATCGATGAACCGGAGGTTGATAACGGAAGTAATTTTCATACCCTGCCCTTTCGTTTAAAATCTGTTTTGCGCTGCACTGAGCATCAGCTGAGTTGTTTATCTCAAAATCTTGGGAGTTTTATGTGCACAACCAACTGGAATTAAATTAGGTCTTTGTACTGAGCCCTGCAGATGTGCGCACTGGTCGGCGTTTTATGGGACAGATGTTACAGCAAATTGGTAACACAGAAACACTGGCTGTGTTGATGCATTGTAACTCTCAGCTGCCTTGGCCTTGCAATTAACTTGCTGTAGTTCGTCCGCAAAGTCAATAAACAAACTTGTTTTATGGCCTGAAATTTTACCTCGGTGCTTGTTTTCTGATCATTACGTATTACAGAGCTACACGGAATTTCCTTTCCTTTTTCTTTTCACGTAATGTATTAGGTTGGTGCGTAAGTCCGTAGCGTTTTTGTTTTGCATGTTGGAATTCCGGTTCTGTGGCTTCATTTATCGATTGTCAGGTTTTATTCGTAGTTCACTGCTGCTATTTGAGATCACTTACTGTCATTTCGTTATTTCGAGATAGTGAGTGGAGCTGTGGACGCTATAAAATGGAGTGACAAGTGGAGAACTCGGAACATTTCCGACATATTCTTTTGTTTGACTTGACTAGAGGGGCGAAGCAGCCAGAAACAATGGCGCATGTATGGGGATAATGCAACTGGACAGAGCAAATCAAGAAAATAGTTTTATCGTTATAAGGAGGATCGTTTTGACATTAGTAGCTATCCACAATCAGGAAGACCTTCGGGGTTTGATGAACATCGGTTAAAACCATTAATACACAATGATCGAATTCAGTGCACTCGAGAACTGGCAGAGGTGATGAACCGTGATCATTCCATCATAGTGCGACATTTTCATGCGTTGGGGGAGGTTCAAAGCTCCGGTGTATGGGTACCGTATAGTCTAAACCAAAATTTAAAAAAATCAGTCAGTTGCCATAGGTGTATCTGCTTGCTCGTCATCAGCTGGCTCGTGAACAACACTGACCATGCCTATCCTGCACCATTACTGGTGACGAGAAATGGTGTCTTCATGCTAACATAAGGAAAAGAGAACAATTGCTGAGCCCAAACAAAGCAGCAACTTCCCGTACGGAGAACTGTGTGCATCAGCAAAACATAATGTTATGCATCTGGTGGAACAGCGTCTGTGTGGTGTACTGCTTCCCCAGTGAGTAACCATCTTTGCTGACATTTATTGTCAACAACTGAGACGTCTTGCAGATACAATCCAAGGCCAACGACCAGGAGGACTGCGTGAAGTGATGCGACTCCACGCTAACACCCGCCCGCATTCTGCTACACAAAGAATGCTATACAGGACTTGATTGGAAAAAGCATTCTGTACCCGCCTTATTCGCCCGGTCTTGCGTCCTGAGACTTACAACTCTTCCACTTGTAAGTAGACTGTTTAGGATTTTATGTTGGTAACGCCACGTAGTGCTCTGTATGAAAATCACTGACTGTGCTGTGTGCAGTCTGTGGCTGGTTGGCATTGTTGGAATATTCGCTATTGTAGTGCTGGGCAGTTGGATGTGAACAGCGCGTAGCGTTGCGCAGTTGGAAGTGAGCCGCCAGCAGTGGTGAATTTGGGGAGAGAGATGGCGGAGTTTTGAGAGCGGATGATCCGGACGTGTGTCCATCAGAAAGAGTAAATTTGTAAGACTGGATGTCATGAACTGATATATATATATACATATATTATGACTTTTGAACACTATTAAGGTAAATACATTGTTTGTTCTCTATCAAAATAACTATGCCTGTCAGTAGTTAATGCCTTCAGTAGTTAGAATCTTTTATTTAGCTGGCAGTATTGGCGCTCGCTGTATTGCAGTAGTTTGAGTAACGAAGATTTTTGTGAGATAAGTGCTTCATGAAAGGTATAGGTTATTGTTAGTCAGGGCCATTCTTTTGTAGGGATTATTGAAAGTCAGACTGCGTTGCGCTAAAAATATTGTGTGCCAGTTTAGTGTCGATCAGAATAAGTAAAGAGAGAAATGTCTGAGTACAGTATGTTCTGCTCAGCTGTTTGAAAATCAAATGACGTAACAGGTTTATCACCACAGTAATTCATTAATTTTTCAAAGGGGATGTTTCACACTCTCCATGGAACGACCTTCAAGGAACATCCTTTCCGGATGAAAATGCGCTCCGGACGGGGCTCGACGATTTCTTCGCCTCAAAACGAAGTGATTTCTACAGTCGCTGAATCAAAAAGAAACCGCAATCGTCGCAGACCGTTGTAAATAGTGAAGGAGAGTATATTATTGATATCTAAAATCTCTGTTATGTGTATGTTTTGTATTTATTAAACTTATAGAAAAACGACGAACTTACGCACCAACCTCATATTTAATCTTAGCAGTGTTTTACGTGAAAATCCTCACTGCCTTTATGTCAAAAGACACCATTATGAATACCATAATCTTCTAGTGTATTTACAAAGAGTAGGATTGGGGAGAAGAGAAGTTTGTGGCACAACTTGACCAGAAGAAGGGATCGGTTGGTAGGACATGTTCTGAGGCATCAAGGGATCACCAATTTAGTATTGTAGGGCAGCGTGGAGGGTAAAAATCGTAGAGGGAGACCAAGAGATGAATACACTAAGCAGATTCAGAAGGATGTAGGTTGCAGTAGGTACTGGGAGATGAAAAAGCTTGCACAGGATAGAGTAGCATGGAGAGCTGCATCAAACCAGTCTCAGGACTGAAGACCACAACAACAACAGTCATAAAATGTTAATAATCACTTCGAAAAATCAAGTTGTGACCGTGAAATCTGATGATACTGAGGGTTACTACGAGGGGAGATCAAGTATGCACCGAAATTGCTTCTTGTAAACTTTATTATATCAAACCGATATCAAAATACACCCACTTCATTTTTCTACATAGTCTGCTACCTTTGCTGCGCATTTTTCCCATCGAATTGGGAACTTTTTGATGCATTGCTCGAAGAAAGTTGAGGGACACGTACGCTGCCACTTGCGAGAGAACTCCCCTACCGCTGCGGTGTTGTCAAACTGGTGTCCAAGTTCTCCCTTCAGTGGCCCAAACGAGTAGTCGTCGCAGGGTGATGAATCTGGACTGTATGAGATTGTTCCTGTGGTGTCACCGCCAGACACCACACTTGCTAGGTGGTAGCTTAAATCGGCCGCGGTCCATTTAGTACATGTGGGACCCGCGTGTCGCCACTGTGTGATCGCAGACCTAGCGCCACCACAAGGCAGGTCTCGATATACGATAGAGCACTCGCCCCAGTTGTACGACGACATTGCTAGTGACAATACGGACAAAGCCTTCCTCTCATTTGCCGAGAGTCAGTTAGAATAGCCTTCTGCTAAGTCCATGGCTACGACCTAGCAAGGCGCCAATTGTAACAGTGCATGTATCTTACGAGTCTCATTTGTATAGTCCAGAGAGATGTATCACAAGGAGTAAATAAAGTTAAGTATATTCCAAAGCTACGTATTTTCTTGATAGCAGTCATAACGTATCTTGTTCCAGACTTGACGCCAGTCGGCGTGTGTGTACGCGTGCCTTTCTTTCGGCTACTTCAGTGTGGCGTAACAGTCTTGTTACGTCACAACAGTTCCAAACTTGCCCAATGAATTACTTCCAGTTTCTCCCTCGTTGAAGCAACAGAGTGCAGCCTTGCATTGTCGTGCAGAAGATTTATCATCAGTGACGATGGGTTGAGCACTTCTATAGTTTATTCCCTACGCCAAAGCAATTTCGGAAAGGTTTATGTGCCAATCTTCTGCAATACGATCGTGTACGGTACGAATGTTGTCTGGTGTGATGCTTGTCCGTAGTCGTCTTTGATGGGGTACGTTTTCCACAGCTACTCGTCCTGACACAAACGTTATATGCCATTCACACAGTTCCCGTCGGGTAGACCCTTCGCGGGGTGCAAGTCTTTCGATTTGACGCCACTTTGGTGACATGCACGTCGATGGGGATGAAATGATGATGATTAGGACAGCACAACACCCATTCCCTGAGCGGGGAAAATCTCGACCCAGCCGGGAATCGAACCCGGGTCCTTAGGATTGACATTCTGTAGCGCTAACCACTATTTTTTTTAAAATCTCGTTTTGTTCTATATTGTTCGTTGAATTTGTTCGTGGCGGACGTCCGATGACACCCAGTCAGTTTCTTTGTTGATCCGCTCACTCAGTTTTTTTAATTACAGAGGGCAGCTAACCCTCTGACCGAGCACGCTGAGCTACCGTGCTGGCTAAAAATCTGTTCTATATTGTTCGTTGAATTTGTTCAGGGCGGACGTCCGATGACACCCGTTCAGTTCGTTCGATGATCCGATTGCTCAGTTTTTTTTTTTGTTATAAGGGGTAGCTAACGCTCTGACCAAACATCACTCAGCTGTCGGGGGCGGACATTCATACAATTGGAAATTCGTAATGTTTTCTTCCCCAAACTGTGCACGGGGCCTCCTCAAAATTTCCGCAGTTTTGACACCTTCTTCCGCGAAAGTCTTGATGATTATGCGCAGCGCAACAGACCTGTGTACCTCTTGTTCTCACATGGTGGCCTGACGGGAGAGGTCGCGTCACAGTAACTGCGGCATCACACTGCTGCTCCAGACAGCCCTTCCAACATCCTCTCATGGTTGCGCCCATTTCCATCTACTACAACAGCCGCCCGATTTCATATCTGATACACCCTCGTAACTTTCCTTGCGTCATTGTAACAGGTTCTCTTCTCCACAGTCTGGACTCCTTCATTTACCCCATACGCTGCTCCACAGCATGTCAGTGCGTGAATTAATTATGGTTCTATTACAAGGTTGTAACGCACAACGCACAAGTTATTACGAGATGATGACATTCGTTGAAGTAAGGCACGCAGCCGTCTAGTACGGTGGCTGCAGGATGGCTATGGTTTTTTTTTTTTTGTTTTTTTTTCCACCTTGGCGTTACATTCAGTCGATACGAAGATTCATGCCCTCTAAGCTTCTAAATAATCCATATTAGTTATTATCCGATTTGGTACACAGCCTTTTGTTATTAATGGAATGATGCTGGAAATTTGAGGCCATTCCAAAGTACCAGTGCATAAAAATCAATTAATTAGAATTTTATTTTTAAAACTTTACTCACTGTGCATTACGTAGCACAAAAATCAACCAAAGTTATTATTTGATTATATTTTGCCGTGTGAGTTCCTGACACTGATTGAGAGAGTGTATGTGGGACAAACGTTGAAATTTAATATTTCATTTTTCATAAAGCCTTGTACAAACTAACCGTGGGAAAGTTATGTTGTAACCACGATTCAGGTGACGTATGTCGGTGTTTAAAAGCAGCCAGAATGGAGGTTAGAGGCGGAATAAGTTTATTTATCAGTTTGAAGAATATTTCGCACTTCGTTTATTTTGATTGAACAAAATGCAAGAATTTGAAGTTTTGCTGACATTAATTACTATCAAATTAGTGATTGGATAAGGCAAGTTTTGCCGCGAGAATGATCTCGAAGGAACGTTCTGATTGGTCGTTTAGATCGACAGTCAATCAAAATTAAGCTGTTCCCGCGTGAAAAGAGGAATGGGCATATAGGAGAGTACCTCGAGAAGAGTCGCTTGCTAGCCGGTCTGCGGATAACACGATGTCAGATCTCTCCTTAAAAATACTCTGTAAGATGAGGAAATAGTGAGCTAATTTCGGTTCGAACATATCGTGAATGAGGCGACTGGAGTTACGAACATTTCAATGAAGGTTTGGCGTTTCTAAGTTAAATAGTTAGAGATATGAGCGTGTAAACTTCCGGTCGTAGTAACAACTCCGCGTGGCGTGTTTCATGCTCTGTACGGAATATTTTGGCGACCACCTCTTAAGAGGAAGACCACTGAAACGACCGAATGTTTAATTCGCGAATAGTTGTGGGATTGTGAGTGGTAGAACTTGAAAATTAGTCGGGAATTACTAAAATTCTGGCTGCTTTTCGAGTGAATATTTGTTATACAGACAGTGAACTTCGGATGATAACGTTTTACCGCAATAAATACGGACTTGATAGCCATTTCATGTGTTTCAGTATGAACGAAAAGCAGAGTTAATCTAATTTTAAACACTTCTGCAAGTAGACTGAAGATCCCGAACGCCCGACTTTTTAATCATGAACTTTCAGGAACTGACTTTCAACTATAGTTACACGGCCACTGTGTGGTAGATATTAGGTGGTGGTTTCATCAACGCTGCTTTACACTGCCTAACACATATCTGCTACCACAGAGCGAAGGGACATCGGCAAGAATGCTATCGAGATAGGTAGACTGAACGATAGCGATAACAAAAACGTGGACGACCGACCCCACCCCGCTGCAAGGTAACTGATAGTACAGGGATACAATATAAATACATTAACTATAGAAGCAAAAAGCCACCACTGGGCTTAATCATCTAGAAAAGAATGAAATAAAATTCGAATGACTTTCATGTCTAAGTCCGAACAGTAAAGCTGCGCATCTATTGACGTTCGCCGGCCGGAGTGGCCGAGCGCCTCTAGGCGCTTCAGTCTGGAACCGCGCGACCGCTACGGTTGCAGGTTCGAATCCTGCCTTGGGCATGGATGTGTGTGATGTCCTTAGGTTAGTTCGGTTTAAGTAGTTCTAAGTTCTAGGCGACTGATGACCTCAGAAATTAAGTCCCATAGTGCTCAGAGCTATTTGAACCATACTGACGTTCGATTATGATGATGTGGGCACAGTAAATTATTTGCCATCGGTGAACCCTGTGCCGTGGTTGGCACTGTTCCAACGTATAACTTAAGTTGGCTATACTGCTACCGTCTGCGGTTTACAAGATCGCTGCCAGAAAAAAAAGTGTTCCTCTCTGCGCCAGCAAAGAGGAAGTGGACAGTAAGGAGCGGGAGGAGAAAGACTACGGTTGTGACGGCTTTCCATATAAACAGACGTCCGCAGCTGGTCCAGAATGCACCCATAAGTTTCTGCTCTGGAAGACTGTATGTCGGACTGTTGGGCTTGTACGATGGGAGACTGTGATATTGTGGTGTGTGTAGCGAGCGTGGAATGCGCTTGCTCTTCGTGCTAAAAGGTACTGTCGGATTTACTGAGTTTCGTCTTGGATTGCAGTGAGCTGTATTGAGTCTACCGACAGACTGCGTTCCTGTATCGAAGCACACGGAGTGCTTCTTTGGGCGCTAACATGCCTGCTTACGATTTTCTGACTCCGAGTTGCGTTCTCGTGATAAACTATGTGTTTCTCGGATGTATACTAACATTTACGCTGGTCAGCAGTTGCAGTGAAAGGAAGAAGTGTTCAACTGCCTAGATGTTAAGAACAGTAATTATTGGGTAGTACACTGCTGGCCATTAAAATTGCTACACCACGAAGATGACGTGCTACAGACGCGAAATTTAACAGACAGGAAGAAGATGCTGTGATATGCAAATGATTAGCATTTCAGAGCATTCACACAAGGTTGGCGCCGCTGGCGACACCTACAATGTGCTGACATGAGGAAAGTTTCCAACCGATTTCTCATACACAAACAGCAGTTGACCGGCGTTGCTTGGTGAAACGTTGTTGTGAAGCGTCGTGCAAAGAGAAGAAATGCGTACCATCACGTTTCCGACTTTGATCAAGGTCGGATTGTAGACTATCATGATGGCGGTTTATCGTATCGCGACATTGCTGCTCGCGTTGGTCGAGATCCAATGACAGTTAGCAGAATATGGAATCGGTGGGTTCAGGAGGGTAATACGGAACGCCATGCTGGATCCCAACTGCCTCGTATCACTAGCAGTCTAGATGACAGGCATCTTATCCGCATGGCTGTAACGGATCGTGCAGCTACGTCTCGATCCCTGAGATAACAGATGGGGACGTTTGCAATACAACAACCATCTGCACGAACAGTTCGACGACGTTTGCAGCAGCATGGACTATCAGCTCGGAGGCCATGGCTGCGGTTACCCTTGACGCTGCATCACTGACAGGAGCGCCTGCGATGGTGTACTCAACGACGAACCTGGGTGCACGAATGGCAAAACGTCATTTTTTCGGATGAATCCGGGTTCTGTTGACAGCATCAAGATGGAGGAATCCGTGTTTGGCGACATCGCGGTGGACGCACATTGGAAGCGTGTATTCGTCATCGCCATACTGGCATATCACCCGGCGTGATGGTATGGGGTGCCATTGGTTACACGTCTCGGTCACCTCTTGTTCGCATTGACGGCACTTTGAACAGTGGACGTTACATTTCAGATGTGTTACGACCAGTGGCTCTACCCTTCATTCGATCCCTGCGAAACCCTACATTTCAGCAGGATAATGCACGACCGCATGTTGCAGTTCCTGTACAGGCCTTTCTCGATACAGAAAATTTTCGACTGCTACCCTGGCTAGCACATTCTCCAGATTTCTCGCCAATTGATAACGTCTGGTCAATGGTGGACGAGCAACTGGCTCGTCACAATACGCCAGTCACTACTCTTGATGAACTGTGGTATCGTGTTGAAGCTGCATGGGCAGCTGTATCTGTGTACGCCATCCAAGCTCTGTTTGACTCAATGCCCAGGCATATCAAGGCCGTTATTACGGCCAGAGGTGGTTGTTCTGGGTACTGATTTCTCAGGATCTGTGCACCCAAATTGCGTGAAAATGTAATCACATGTCAGTTCTAGTATAATATATTTGTCCAATGGATACCCGTTTATCATCTGCATTTCTTCTTGATGTAGCAATTTTAATGGCCAGTAGTGTAATTACAGTCTGTGGCAGGTTCGATTCCCTTTACCGTTCTTTCTTGAAAGAATCGATGTGCTAAAAGCCTGCCACATGTGGGAAGGAGAGTGACGCCGGTGCAGCACCCCGAGAACAAGGGAAGCTAACAATCATGCCTTACACTATCATGAATATACTGTATCTATTATTGAAGCATTTTCTAATGGACGCGTTGACATGTAGTTTTTCTTGTGACTGCTGTAACAACCTTTAAGCAGCTTCATTCCCTGTATTTGCGTAATAATGTGCCGACAAGAACCATATGATCCAGCGTTTCCTTTGGTAGTTATGGTTGAAGGTGTGTATTCCTGGTTTTCAGTTTAATCTTTTACGATTACACGACGCATGCTGACCTTTCTTAACTAAAATATATTTTCCTCAAAGACATTGTGGTTTATACGCCACAGCTATTACTTGTCATTTTGTTGCTAACTAAAGCGCTAATTCTTTCTTCAGGTAAGATTTTTTGACTGTTGCGTTACATGTCGGCCTTTCCCCTTTTAATATTGTACTTGTTTTCTGAATTCACAGTTGCTGTCAAACCTGATTAAATAACTGAAAAACATTTGGGCTAAACCTGTCTAGATGAGAGATAATTTTTGAACTGTCTTCTTAGGTGATTCGCATAAGTGAAGGCTTAAGTGTTTCAAGTAATTTGAGCTTTCTCTTAAATTCGTATTTCTTTGAGCTATGAATCAATGTAAGTTTGCCTTGGCATGTTGAAGTGGCTTAATGTTAAATGTAATTAAAGTTTCAATATCTGTTTTATGTAAATGTGTGATCCAAGCTCAATCAGTCACTCTGTCTTCTTAATGCTGACGGCCCAGTACTTTGCAATAACATAATGCATTTTTTATTACTTCAAGTGAATATGATACCGCTGGAAGTTTCGAGCTGTACTGCCCTAGGACATTCATATTTATACATATACTCCAATAACTAATCATGTATATTGGCAGAAACATCCAGTAAATGTGTGTGTGTGTGTGCGTGTGTGTGTGTGTGTGTGTGTGTGTGTGTGTGTGTGCGTGTGTATTGTTCAGTTAATTCAACCTTTATAATGTGTAATTTTAAGCTTATAAACACAATACAATTTCAGTCACTGTTTCCTTAGCTCTGCGCCTCTTGCTGCAGTCCTTTAACCCAGCGGTCGGGTAGTCTGCCATTTCGTCTTCGTCTTTCTCTGGAGCTCCACGCCAGTACTGCAGTTCTCCATCTTCCGTCATTTCGTTGTGCGATATCTCCTTCCCATTTCAAATTAGTCTTTACCCTTTCCACAACATCCTGAGGCCTGATATTGCTCTTATGTCTTCAGTTCTTTTTCGATCTTTCTTAGTAAACCTAGGAGTGGCCTCCGATGGCTCTCTGAGCCGTTCGCAGTTTTCTTTTGACAAACTGATTTAAAATCCAAGTTTCACAGCCTTACGTTAGTGTGGGAATACTAACACTATTTGTAAACAACCTGTTTTCAAATTTTTCCATAAGCCCTTCAATCTAGCTTCATTCGGTGAAAAATTTCAGGTTTAAGTTTTCCTGCGTATCAATTTACTGTCCCAGATAAACAAATTAGATTACATTTTTAGACAGTCGTTCATATAATTTTTGTCTTCTTGTTGTTTGTTTTGGACAGATTTATCTTGAGGCCCACTTTTTCGCAACTATCTGATAAATACTTCTTAGAGGAATGCAGTTTTATCACACTGCTGGTCAGGACTACTATGTGAAAATATAAAGTCAGTGAGTCTTTTCTCATTTATTCTAATTCCACGTATTTTGAACATAACCATCGTACGACCTCCTGATGGACTACCACTTTAACGTTGGTCAGGAGATTCGTGTGTTACAGTGATCCACAGAGAGATGCTGGCGGGAGCTGTGCTCCTGTTATGGTCTCCCACATGAGACTGGTTTGCTGGTGAGAAACCAGGGAGTTTTCTTGTCCAGAGCATGTGGGTGCAACCACATGGGCCCTTGCCTATGTCTGACATTACTTCCACGTACTCCTACAGACGTCTTCTGTTTTATTTCTTATTAGTCTCTCTTGGCCAACCCTTGCTTTTTCGTCTGCGACGGTATTAGGTTGCGGGGCCTAAGGGACTGGTTCATTTTCATTCTCAGTTGAAAAACACGTCGAAGACTCAAATGGCGTTAGAGTATTATATAGCACCCCAACGACAGAAGAAGCGGAAGACATCCCTTCAGAGGGAGATCTCGAAGCCTGGGAATTGCAGTCTGCCTAGGAATGATAATACGAAATATTACTCAGAGAGCTTTGAAGTGGCAGCCCTATCGCCAAGCTTAACCTGCACAGCTCACTTAAGCGGACACGGAATTTTATACATACTAGTTCTCTTTACAGTTTACAGTCCCGGATGACAAAGGATGGATCGTGGAGACTGCCTAAGCAAGATAAGAGTAAACGATTAGGTATCGCAGGTAGAATGAAAACTGCTACGTGGATCGTAAGAGGGATTTCAAACAAAGAAATAAAGAGATAAACAATCTGCTATGGCTTTTATAACAGAAACGAAAAAGAGGTTAAAAGGCACAATAGATCTTGATTACTGTACAATGGTATACAGAGGAGTACCTAAAAACACGCGAGCGATATTTGGATAGGCAGTTCTAATAAATAAGAAAAGAAAAGAAAAGTTAGAGAATATTCCTTTATCAATGAAAGAATTGTCATATGTAAGTTTAAAACTGACAGAGCATATTTAGTCGTTGTAGATGTATATGCACCTGAAAAGGGAAGAAGACAGGAACAATACTGTTCTATGACGAACTAAGAACGGCCCTAAATAAAGTAAATAAGAGATATCAGGTTCTCATCTGTGGAGATATAAGTGCTAGAGTAGGCAACATACCAATCTCAGGAGTTGCAGGTACATTCGGAGAACTACACATCAACTAATATGGTTAAAATTAGACAGTTTGCAACGTCAAGCAGCTTAAAATCACTAACATTTTTTAGGCAAAAAGAGATATATGATTTTACATGGAGCAGACCTTTAATAGACTATGTAATCGCAAACAACAGGCTATGTAATCAGCTTCAAGATGTACATGTACAACGAGGAAGCGATATCTGATCTGACCACTCTTTCGACATTGCAATAGACACAATGACAGCTAAGTGGAGGAAATTTAAGCAAAGAAGAAAAACAGAGCTTGAGGAGGTCTTTAAGACGTACTTTCTGGAACAAGAAAGTATTAGGAAATGTTATCAAAGTCGGCTACAGAAAAATGTGCTTGACACTCAATTTGTTCAGGATATAGCGAAAGAATCGCAAAGTATTAAAGAATGCATAGAAAGAGTGGCATATGAGGCATTGGGGAAAAAGGAACAAGCTAAGAAGAAAGAAAGGATTAAAGGCTAGAATGAAAATATCGTATAGGCAGTTGAGGAAAGAGATACAAAAATTCGTGCAGAATAAAACACCTGAAACTGAACAGGAGTATAAGCAAAAACTGACCCATGCAAAACAAATAACCAGGATAGCAAGAGTCATGAGATCATTTTATAACTAAAGTAGAACAAGATAGATGAGGGGGGCAGGTTGCAAACTTTTGCCTATAAAGTGATGAGACTTTTAAAATAGTATGGTTCCTTTTGTGAGTTTAGATTACTATATTCATTCGTTGAATGTTGGTAGTAGTGTAAAATCCCAAACACTTGAAAAATATTAGAGGTGACACCAGTTTTCACAGAAATTGAAAGAAACAATTGTGAAAACTATAGAGGAGTTAGCCTATAAAATATCTGCGAAAATAATCAATAATCGTTTAAAAACCGTAACAGAGTCTCTCCTATTAGAAGAACAATGTGGATTCCAGACAGGGTGTTCATGCAGTGATAATATATTTACCACAAAAAGAATTTTAGAGAAACAGCAAGAATTAATTTAGAGACACATATTGCTTTTATTGACTTTGAAACATTTTTTGACCATGTGAGTGAAAAGCAACTACGGGACAGGATGATAAAATCTGGGTATTCTAGACACCTTACTGAGCCATAAAAGGCTTGTAAATGAACACAAAAATAATAATAAAATTGTAGGAACCATTAATAATCAAGGACTCAAACATGGCTGTCACCTGTCACCAACCTTACTTATTAATCTAATTAAAAACTAGACACAGGAAATAAATATGGGTACACAGATTAACAGCAACAAATGTCTTAATATCCTTATGTACATAGATGATGTTACCATTTTGGAAAAAACTGAAGATGGCATACCAAAAGCAGTCTATAGATTACACCAACTAGGGGCAAGAGAATATAACATTGAAATATCGACAAAGAAAACCATAATCATGTTGGGGAATACCCTCACACATTCAAAAATAATAATAGGTAATACACCACCTGAGCAGGGCTCAAACTTTAATTTCTTAGGCTGTAAAATAAGCTATTACATAGACAAGTACATGGAAAATAAAATTAACAAGTATCAGTCAATAAGCAGAAGAACAGGGATCTTATGTGGGAACAGTACTGGCCTACCAAATCAACCTACTTTGCATGGCAGTCTACATATCAGAAGTAAGAAATGGTTTTCTGGGTTCCAACATACAGGTTGCCAAGCATGACAAGCTTGTTGTTTTGGTGTAGGATTGGTGTCCTTTACTGAGCTGTGTTGCATGATGGCCTGTATAGCAGGAACAAATAAATGACTTTCGTGCTCCTGATGTGTAGCCTGCCCTGTGTGACAGCCATATTGTCGGAGCAGTATCGGCCTGCTTTATTGAACTGCAGGGGTTATATGTGCCGATGAGCATGGCTGGGGACACGTTGAAATGGATAGAGGAGGGAGCAGGCAGAGTGAGAGGAAGGAGGAAAGGAATAGAGAGAGGAGAGAGACAGGTGGTAGTGCAGAGAGAGGTGGTGGGCAGGTCGATCAGGAAGAGTGGGAGCCAAAGATGGAAAGAGAGAGAGGGAGGAGGGTATGGTCAGAGGGAGATGGAAGGAGATACAGTCAGAGCATGTAGATAGAGGAAATGGATAAAGGTGAAGAAGGAGATGAAGAGACAAAGAGAATCGGAAGGAGAAGATAGAGATGGGACAATGAGGTGGGTAGAGGGAGAAAGAGGCGTGCACAGAGATGGGGAGGAGCAGATGTGTTGAATATTTGTGTCGAACTCATATGCAGGTGAAGCCAAGGGGAAGAAACTAGTATATATATAAAGCTAAGCCTAGTTAATCTTCTATGAGCGCGACCACACTTCCATGGAACATACTGTGCAGCTCCTAGGTCATGTCCATCGTCTGTCAGTTGGAGCTTAGAATGAAATTCTGTCCCATACTTCTTAGCAGGCCAGTGTTCATATTGCACCCAACTTTTCGGTTTCGAACCGAGCCAATAGCCGACCATCAGAGCTCCGATCAAAGACAGGCCCGTTTTCCTTGTTGCAAAACAATAATACTCGTATTTTATTATTTTTATCTCGAGATGTACGTCTCCCTTCATCTGGAGACTTTATCCGTCCATTGTTTCTTTTTATTTGTTAAACCAGGTCACTCACTGTGCTAATTACTTGTAGTTTTGGAAGCGATCTCACGCCATGGTCCAGTCCCATGACTACGCTGTCCATCTGAACGTCTCCATCATCTCGAGGGGTAGCTGGTGGGGGAGTTTCACTGCCCATCCAGCAAGGACAGTTTCGAGAAAAATCTCTCGAGAATGCGCTTACTTGGGGTCGGCCAAATATTATCGCCACCAGATTGGCGTCACAAACAGCTACACATGCTTCAAGTTCACGCTGCGAGACCGTTACCTTACAGTGGTTTTACTCCTCCATTCAATGTGAAACGTATTTCTGAACGATTGATAACTTGACAGAGACCTTAACTGTAAGAGTATGCATTTTGATTGGTCGGGAAACATTTCCCCTAAAAGACCACTTTGTTGTCATTCCGGGAATTCCTGCCGAGCAATGTTTTCTTCATTTGTGGAGCGAGGAAGGAGTCACTAGTTTTCACATCTGGAGAACACGGATGTTCTCGTTCTTCATCACTCTGACTTGTTTGACCTCTCTAGAAGCGTCTGCGCCGTCTTACCACTGTCTTGTAAGATGTTGCATTGTTGCCGTAAATTTCCACCAACTGAACATGGATTATTGGTGCATTGTTTCCCTTCAAATACTGAAAAGAAATTACCGTATGATACAGCACCTTATCAGTAGATTACACCACTTCGTTTTGGATCCGCTAGAGCCATCCAACGGTTCTGAGGCTCTGGGATTTCAGAGCGCATAGGTACTGTAGCATGTACGAGGGCTATTTTGTTTTCAAATGCTGATTGATCGCAAAAATAAAAGCACAGTAAAAATCTGATGAAGCTTTGTACAGATGTGTTGCGCAGTATACCCGTAAATCGCGTCATGTCGCATGTCTCAGTTCTGAGCTCGCTGTGAGCGTGTAAAGATGCCTAGACCAACAGCGCCTCACGCAGCGTTGCGCTCTACCAAAAATAATGCAGTAAATAGTAGTATTGGTAGGGAAAACAATGAATATGAAAATGAGAAACTGGCAAACCGACGACTTCTCTTTGTCTTTTGTATGTTTGTTTGTTTTGCACATAATTAGAGCTTCACATCATTCAGTGTTAGTCCGTTGTGTATATTACATCTTTATAGATTATAAATTACATTTTATAAGCAAAAAAAATTAGTTGATAGCATAATTTCGGCGGTTTTATGTAACCAAAGCAATTACTTTGATGCAAGCACAATTTACATTCACATATGTAAAAAATCACCTATAATTGTTGTTGTTATTTTGTACTTAATAGAACGTTCCTGATCATGACCAAAGGCAAGAGTTTCCTGTTATTATTGATAAATGCAGAAGTTGTTTACGAATAACAGAAACATGTATTATATAAGTTAGCCATTGCTGTTTTGGGTTCTTTTATTTTACCTTTTTGTTGAGGAAATAGCGCTTTCTAACGCTGTGTGGTAGGTCTTTAGTGTTTCCTTTATTTTTACTACAACATCCCTCTGTTTAAAGTTACAAACCAACAGTTTTCAAATATAACCTGAACTGACCATTGAAGTTTGAATTTTGCTATAACTACTGTTTATTTTGAAGTAACAGACAGGAGGACAATTATGCAGAACAAAATTATTCCATTGGTTACCTGACCTTTTATATATCCTCACTCATTTTCCAGACAGTTCATTGCTTCCTGTTTTTGGGAGAATCTCGTAAGATACTTACTGCATACATAGGGAACTAGACCCTTTTGAAGTAACACCTGATAGGTATGCAACATGCCTAATGTACAGGTAATGTAGATATGACTTTAACTGACAAAAGCTACTAGGAAAACTATTGTAGTCTTCACTTACATATGATAGTCTGCGATAGCCTACAGTAGTCTTACAGCTCTAGTCTCCTGCCAAGTGTGAAGTGGGTGTTGAGGGATAAGCCTGACTTCATGCAGCCCACACAGCGTAACTGTTATATGTGTCTGTCGTCATGACAATGATCAGCCACAAACAGCTTGTGCAACAATGACACTCCTGCTGCGTTTTCGATGAGAAGTCTTTCATCACCAACCATAGAGCCAGGACTTGACTCCCTCTGATTTTCGTTTCTTTGCTCAGATGAACCCCTGGCTAAGACGGCATTTTGGCACATACAATGAGCTGCAGACGAATTTAGGGAATTGGAGGAATGCACTGGTGACTGATTACTATGAGAATATTCGAAAGTTGATGGTGCTGGAAAGTTGGTGCCACTCTACGACAAATGGAGAGGTGATTATGTAGAGAACTAACTCGAAGGTGTAGCTAAGCGTTGCAAAAAAAAATTTTTTTGGGTTTTCACTTTTGGTTTCAACTTCGCAACAGATCGGAGGTTGAAAAAGTAATAGCCCTTGTACATGTAAACAAACAAATTAATTACTTTATTGTTTTGGGTGACATTTAAAACTTTATGCCTACTCTTATATAATCATAATTTACATAGTTAAAGATGACAAAACGTAGCTGAGGCAGAGGGCTACAAATATTATTGAACCCAATTCGACAATAACTGAGCATTGTACTGGGTGATCAAAAAGTCTGTATAAATTTGAAAACTAAATAAATCACGGAATAATGTAGATAGAGAGGTACAAATTGACACACATGCTTGGAATGACATGGGATTTTATTAGAACCAAAAAAAAAATACAAAAGTTCAAAAAATGTCAGACAGATGACGCTTCATCTGATCAGAATTGGAATAATTAGCATAACAAAGTAAGACAAAGCAAAGATGATGTTCTTTTCAGCAAATGCTCAATATGTCCACCATCATTCTTCAACAATAGCTGGAATAATGTTGTGAACAGCACTGTAAAGCATGTCCGGAGTTATGGTGAGGCATTGGCGTCGGTCGTTGTCTTTCAGCATCCCTAGAGATGTCGGTCGATCACGATACACTTGCGACTTCAGGTAACTCCAAAGCCAATAATCGCACGGACTGAGGTCTGGGGACCTGGGAGGCCAAGCATGACGAAAGTGGCGGCTGAGCACACGATCATCACCAAATGACGAGCGCTAGAGATCTTTCACGCGTCTAGCAATATGGGGTGGAGCGCCATCCAGCATAAACATCGTACGTTCCAGCAGGTGTTTATCAGTCAGGCTGCGGACGGTGCGATTCTGTAAAATATCGGCGTGCCTCTCACCCGTCACGGTAGCAGTTACAAAACCAGAATCACGCATTTCCTCGAAGAAAAACGGCCCGATAACGGTATATGTGGTAAATCCAACCCATACCGTGACTTTCTCGTCGTGCAATGGAGTTTCCACGACAGTTCTAGGAATTTCGGTAGCCCAAATTCTGCAGTTGTGGGTGTTGACAGATCCTCGGAGCGTGAAATGAGCTTCGTCGGTCCACAACACGTTACTCAACCAATCGCCATGTTCCGCCATCTTTTGAAACGCCCACACCGCAAATGCCCTCCGTTTCACTAAATCGCCAGTAACAGTTCATGATGCCGATGGATTTTATACAGATAGCATCGGAGGGTACGCCTAAGTGCCAACCAAACAGCAGTGTATGGAATGCCGGTGCGACGTGTGACTGCACGAGAGCTGACCCCCCCCCCCCCCCCCCCCCCTGCATAGACGAACTCGCTACAGTCTTCATTTCTTCCTGAACTGTCTCAGCAGCATTACGCCTTGTGCTCGGTCGGCCACTACGGGGTCTATCGTCTAAACAACCCGTCGCTTCGAACTTCGAAATCATTCTCGCCACAGCTGCATTTGTCAACGGACCTTTACCCGTTCGAATCTCCTTTCTATGGCGATAGGACCGTAACGCTGAACTAGCACATTCCCCATTCTGATAATACAGCTTCACTAAAAGCGCCTTTTCCGGTAACGTCAACATGCTGCGACTGCTGGCGCATCTGATTCTCTCTCTCTCTTTTTTTTTTTTTTTTTCTTTATTGATTTTCAATTCCCCCCGAAGGGGGCGGGCCGGCAGTAGCTTACTACGCTGCTCTACAGCCTACAGACTTTAATTCTCTCTCTCATTACAGCTCCTTTTATACACGATTGTCATGCGCAGTCACTGACGTTTTGCTGTCTAGCACCATCTGTAGGACATTTTGTGAACTTTGTTTTTTTTTTTTTTTTTTTTGTTGTTCTAATTAAACCCCATGTCATTCCAAGTATGTGTGTCAATTTTTACCTGTCTATCTACATTATTCCGTGGTTTATTAAGTTTCAAATTTATACTGACTCTTTGATCACCCGGTATAACGACTAAGCCTTACAATACACTGTTGAGAAATTTCCTTAGCTTCAGTTCTTAACCTCTGCTGTTGTCATTCCAAACTCTCTTCTCACTAACGTTTGTGAAAACTGGCACACCTAGAAGAGTCTGACTTAAATGCACTATACACCATAGTAAATATAAATGAAAACACACAAATGACTCCGATAACAGACCTGTAAATGAACACTTTATCACATTTTTCGGCACGCCCTCGTAAAAACAACTTCAAACGTCTGATTATGAATAAGATAACATGTTATTTATTTGATGTTAAGCATACAAGAGAGAAAAAGTTTCGAAATTATGTTTAAAGTTTTTTGGAAGTCGCTATGTGCTTTCATTCTCAACCACTGGATGAATATGGTTCAGTTATTTGCGCTCCGTTTTTGAACAACGCTAGTTTCTCACGCCATCTCAACGTTTATGACGCCATATCTTCTGCACGGTGTGTCGTACAGTATAATTTTGCGGGTACATACAGTGATATATATGGATACTATTCGCAAAATATGAGGCGAGTAGAGTTAATATTAAAGAAGTTATAAACTGAAACGTCACGCCTGATGCTGAAGTTCTGCTTGATAAGTGTGGTCTTCGTAATTAACACTCCGTGAGCTACACAACCTGAATGTATGGTCATTATTCAGGGATATGACACGAACGATCATTAGAAGCAAAAAAGTCTAGTAAACATGGGCTGTAAAATGAGTACCCCAAGAGCTATGAGCACTTGTTCAGTAGAAGAGATGCGTTTCACAACAGCGAAGATGAAGATGTGGTCAAAGCTCTGAAAGTTAGAACTTTAGAGATCACGTTTACTGCATTTTTTGTCCATAATATCACCTCTGAAAATATGCAAAGCAAAGAGCTTGCAGTAGAAGAGATTTGTTTCATAAATTGAAGAGCCAAGGAAACTAGTACGCCTGATTAATGTCGTGTAGCGCCCCAGAGAGCACGCAGAAGTGCCGCAACACGATGTGGCATGGACTCGACTAATGTCTGAAGTAGTGTTGGAGGGAATTGACACCATGAATGCTGCAGGGCTGTCCATAAATCCGTTAAGAGTACGAGGGGGTGGAGATCTCTTCTGAACACCACGTTGCAAGGCATCCCAGATATGCCCAATAATGTTCATGTCTGGAGAGTTTGGTGGCCAGCGGAAGTGTTTAAACTCTGAAGAGTGTATCTGGAGCCACTTTGTAGCAATTCTGGACGTGCAGAGTGTCGCACTGTCCTGCTGGAATTGTGGAAGTCCGTCGGAATGCACAATGGACATGAATGGATGCAGGTGGTCAGACAGGATACTTACGTACGTGTCACCTGTCCGAGTCATATTTAGACGTATCAGGGGTCCCATATCACTCCAACTGCACACGCCTCACACCATTACAGAGTCTCCACCAGCTTGAACAGTCCCCTGCTGACATGCAGGTCCATGGATTCATGAGGTTGTCTCCATACCCGTACACGTCCATCCGCTCGATGCAATTTGAAATGAGATTCGTCCGACCAGTCAACATGTTTCCAGTCATCAACAGTCCAATTTTGGTGCTGGTGGGCCACGCGAGGGTAAATCTTTGTGTCGTGCTTTGTGCTGATGGGCCCAGCTTTGTGTCGTGCAGTCATCAAGGGCACACGAGTGGGCCTTCAGCTCCGAAAACCCATATCGATAATGTTTCGTCGAATCGTTCGCACGCTGTCACTTGATCACCCAATATTGAAATCTGCAACAATTTGCGGAAGGGTTGCACTTCTATCAAGTTGGAGGATTCTGTTCAGTCGTCGTTGGTCCTGTTCTTGCACGATCTTTTTCCGATCGCGGCGATGTCGGAGACTCGATGTTTTACCGGATACCTGATATTCAATGCACACTGGTGAAATGGTCGTCCGGAAAAATCCCGACTTCATCACTACCTCGGAGATGCTGTGCCCCATCGCTTGTGCGTAGACTATAAAAAACACCACGTTCAAACTCACTTTAATCTTGATAACTTGCCATTGTTACAGCTGTAACCGATCTAACAACTGCGCGAGACACTTGTGTTATATGGGCGTTGCCAACCGCAGCGCCGTGTTCTGCATGTTTACATAACTCTGTGTTTGAATACGCATGCCTGTACCAGTTTCTTGGGTGGTTCAGCGTAGTATCGAAGATGAAGAATGCTCATAGCCAAGGTATGCGGCCGGCTGGTGTGGCCGAGCGGTTCTAGGCGCTTCAGTCTGGAACCGCGCGACCGCTACGGTCGCTGGTTCGAAACCTGCTTCGGGCATGGAGGTGTGTGATGTCCTTAGGTTAGTTAGGTTTAAGTAGTGCTAAGTTCTAGGGGACTGATGACCTCAGATGTTAAGTCCCATAGTGCTTAGGGCCATTTGAATCATTTTGAACCTTAAGGTATGCATTTTACTGCCCAAGGTTACAAGACATTTTTACTTCGAATGTTCGTTCCTGTCGTATCCCTGAATATTGACCATTCCTCCAAGGATATTCTGTATACATTCTAGTTTTAATACTCAGCGTATTGTGTTAAACTTTAAGCTACGATTATATTTCTTAATGAGTAGATTATGACAGCATTTTAAATGTGTTTAAATTCGGTTAGTAATATTATACGAAATATTGCAAAACTAATTTTTGCTGCCCTTGGAGGCGGTCAGATAGGCAACCTGAAACCGAAATTGTAGACACCGTACCGTGCTCTGATTTAGTAATGTACACGCTATGTGAAGTGTGAAAAGTCCTGTAACGCATTTACGCGGGAGGGGCGACAGAAGAGTGATGCTGAAGAACAAGCAGCGTCATTTTTTACGTGACACGTCTGTGAATGATGAAGTGCGATACTCTGCCTCATATACTAATCAATGATCTGTAGAGCACGAATGTAGATGCCATTGCCGAACCGATCGTTACAACTCTTTAAAGATCGTGTAGTCTATTTAAACGAGAGAAAATATAGAAGAGTGATCCTACAGATTGAGCAAAGGAATGCTCAGTAGAGAAGGTCCCCGAGCGGCCTGCAGATAATGACGTGCTAGCTGTTTCCGCTAACGAGGCATCCCTCCAGCTGCGGCGCCCAGGTTGAGCGCGGATCGGCCGTAGACCGCCGGGACGGGACGGCGAGGGCCGGCAGGCAGCAGGTTGAGGCGTTCGGTAATGACGGGGGGCCCGGACGGAGCTGGGCAGTCATCACCGCAGGTAAAACAAACAGATAGCGCGGTCTCGCGGGAAGGGGAGGGGAGCAGTGGGCCTGGAGAGGGCAGGGGGGGGGGGGGGTGTTACGGCAGCCGCTGACCACCCCGCAGCGGAGCCGGGCCCGCTCGTGAATAAAGATGTTTCACTCGCCATCAGCAGCGCGCGCGCTCGGCCCCACAGCGCCTCGACCTAATCTCCGGACCACAATCGATAATTATATCGAAGTATTTGTAAAACACGGAGCGAGCGCGGTGAGATGGGCAATTTCGGTCAGGGTACCACCAGTGCAGCCACCACGGATGCTCGGACCAAGGGCCAAAAAAAAAAAAAAAGAAGAGGGTAAAAAGGTAAGGAATCGAGAGTGGAGAACAGAAAATGGGAAGCATGACCGGCTCCTTGGGACGGCAGTATATTATGCAGAGCGGTGACTAAACAGGACCAAAAGCTGCGGTCGAGCGTCTCTTTAACCGGAAGTGCCTCTCGGGCCTGGAATCTTAATACACAGAAACCGGCACCTTTTTTTGTGAATGTAGAAGCTTCCAGCATAGCATCAGCTCTACCGTGCTCAGTGCATACAGGAATTTTTCTCCAAATATAGCGTTCAACCTGGTGAATCCGTGATGATATTACAAATTTCTGCGATGATGGAGAAGAGTAAATGTACCGATTTGAAGTGAGGGACCCCTGATCCGGAAACGATCGAGTCGAAAGTTATAAGCGGAACACGTTCCGATAACTCTGACATGTATCGGTACTGTTGTTACTAAAGGCCGGCCGCGGTGGCCGAGCGGTTCTAGACGCTTCAGTCCGAAACCGCGCAACTGGTACGGTCGCAGGATCGTATCCTGCCTCGGGCATGGATGTGTGTGATGTCCTTAGGTTAGTTAAGTAGTTCTAAGTCTAGGGGCTGATGACCTCGCAAGTTAAGTCCCATAGTGCTCAGAGCCATTTTAACCATTTTTTTTTTTTTTTACTAAAGCGCCCCCTAGACGGTCAATAATATTGCGTAATATTTCTTGATACGTAATAATGCTGAACGTGTAAGGGTGGATTGAGTGGTTGTGCAAGGATATTGAGAACATCTAAAACCTTAGAAACATAATGCGCTGCCAGAAATATTGTGGCGTCTGTGAGCAGTATTGACAATTCTCTCAACAGTCTCCAGCTTGCTACACGTGCCAGGCAGGTTACGTTTGATGTCGTTGTGTGGAAAATCAGTTGAAAACCAGACGAAAGAGCATTATTATTAAGATCAATCGAAATGCACATATCGTTGCAGACATTGTGGAATGTTAGGGCAGATGAATACAAAAACTGACGTGTTAAGAATGATGAATCGTATTTGTTGCTCGGAAGGAAGATGTTTTTAAAAATGTAATTACTGCAAAAGTACAAATAAAAGTATAATTTTCTTTGTTAATACGTTACTACACCACTATAATCCTGTATTGCTCCTATTATCGCATGACACGTTTCCATTACTATGTCTAAAACACGTCGAAAGAACTGCCCTTAGCAAGGTATCGTAGCTTAAGAGGTAAGTGCTATCCTGGTGGAGCAGCATCTCTCATCGTATATCGTTTTCTTTTTTGATGATGGGACTATGGGGGCCGGTAGAAATTTATCCGGGGGGGGGGGGGGGGGGGGGGGAGATATAAGGGTGGTGAGAGGGGACGGGCGAGTGTCTCTTTATGGGGATCCCCACGTATGGGAAAACAATTTCCAGTAATGTATCCAATTTTGAACCATCAACGCACAAAAAGCTATTATCTTTTTCTTCGTTCAACATCGGTTCCCTCAAGCTTTCGTGAGAGGTCTTTCACGCTCGTTGACCCTGTCTTTCACCCATCCATTGCTTTCTGCTTTCAACAAACTAGATCAGTTAACACGACAGTAGAGTCTTTATCGTCCATCATTCTGACCCACACTATTATTGGAGAATATTTTTTACAATATGACTAATAATATTGTTGGTCAGTCGAGGGACAACGTCAGTAACATATTATAGTGCAGTATTATTGACCGCCTATGGGTCGTTTAAGAGCGTTTGCCAAAATCTCCCTTATAATCTAAAGGCTCTGTATAATGCTTGGTCATAAACCTTGTAATGTTGCTTCAGTCGCAGTTGTGGATTGCTCACCCTGCATTATCGTAACTGACTAGCCAAAAGTAAGTGGATGTACCTTTTACGTACATACAATGGAGATCCACGGCGGCTGCTTCCTTTCGTGTCTTGAGATCTGCCCATGATTTGGCACGCTACAACGACATACAGAGAGCTTTTACTAAATGGTGGACAAACTGCAGGAAACGATTCCTGAGACGATAATGAGCAAGGATGTGGTTTGGACATGTCACCGGAAGTGCGTTCCAATGCAGATTCTCCCACATGAAGGTGGAAATAAAAGTTGTCTCACAGCGTAGGTTTCAGTGGTTGAAACGGTGTGCGAACATTTGCCACGCCGGACATTTGCCACGATTTTACCTGCTCCGAAGGGTTGGGTCCCTTGTCTCCCCCTACTCCTCCTCATCGCTTACTGAGACTTTCTGCTGGATTACTTAACATAGAACCAGAATCTTAGTAAAAGTTCGCCAATCTTGGAGATTTTGCGTTCGTCTAAATTATTCTTGCCTTTTTCGGTGCTCCTGCAGCAGCTTTCTGTCGTGTTTTGTGTACCATGGAGGATCAGTTCCGTCTCTTATTAATTTATTTGGTATGAATCTCTCGAGTGCAGTTGATACTATTTCTTTGACCTTAAGCCACATAAATGGTCTTCATTTACATCATTTGGGAGGATTGGAGACTATCTCTTAGAAAGACGTCACCCGAATTTTTAGCTGCTTTTGTAAGTAGATATATTTCGCGTTTAGTTTTGGTGAATTTCTTTGTTACGGAAGTGAGCCTCGCTACGAATGCGTGTTTACTAATCCCTGTATCCGTCCTGATGCTCAGGATTATTTGTGGCTAAGAGGTCAAGTGTGTTTTCGTAACCATTTTCAATTTGAATGGCCTCGTGAACTAATTGTTCAAAATAATTCTTAAAAAAAGCATTTAGAACAATTACGGAAGTTTTTTTCTATCTACAATAGGGTCTGAAAATATATTTTTGTCAACATACGGAAGGTAGATTGAAGTCACTGCCAACTATAATTGTATGAGTAGGGTACCTATTTGTGATGAGACAAGTTTTCTTTGAACTGTTCAGCAACTGTTTCATCTGAGACAGGGGGTCGGTAAAAGAAGCCAGTTATTAATTTGTTCCGGTTGTTGAATATAGCCTCGGCCCATACTAAGTCACATGAACTATCTGCTTCAATGTCGCTTGTGAGCTGGAACACACATTACATTATTTTTCCTTAAGTTGTGCTAGGATGCTTTCTTTGTGACACTGTAAATACCTGAGGTAAACAATGTAGAACAACAACGTACGTTCCAAGCATAGCATTCTGTATTACGTCATTTCCTTATTTCTAACATTTTAAAATTGTACGTCGACTTTAGATGACATGTCAATCATAGATGTTCTTATCTCTATTTCTTCTTTCCTTATTGTCTTTTGGGCATGCAGCTGTAGTAATTAAAGTAGGCACAAATGCAGTGATCAAAAAGAAATGATTAGCATACATTCGCATTCACTTTACATCGTTCCTTTCTTGTTTCTCCCATGGCGATGGACAGTTTCTATCGCAGTCAGTAAGCGTGAAAGGATGCTACCGTACAGACAGAAGGATCTATATTTATACTTGGCAGAACTAATTACATACTGACGTAATCGTCGGTATTGCTTTTGTTTCCCAAAAGTTATAAATATTTCGGTTTCGGAAAAGAATCTCTGTATTTGGCCAAGATGTTGAAGAAGAAGGTCTCTTAAGCACTGGTTGTATCGAGTAAGATGTGGAGACGGCGGTTTGAAAGCGGACAGAAGTAGTACGAGGAAAGGCGTCGCACACGATCCAGCCACAGTAATGTGATCCCTGCCTAAGTCAACATGCAATAACCGCTCACAGATGGCAGTGGAGAGTATATAAAGCTTGTCGTTTTCGTAATGCAGAAACGGAGTGATTTATTTGACGCCCAAAAGAGCCTTTGGGCCAAGGATGGAACCATTGCCTACACAGCTAAGTGCGTAAAATGTTCGCATGTCGCCGTGGTTAAAGTATACCATGGGTGGTAAAATCGCGCTATCCGAAACCGGCGCTGACGCAACTATGGTGTACCATGGGCCATAGAGGACAGGGGCAAACGACGGCTGTGGAGATGTGTACGGGCAAATAGACGTGCACTAGAGCAACTGCCTGCCAGATGTACCACTGCGTATGGGCCTCCGCAGCAGGCGCCTGCTACGTGCGCCGATGCTGCCTGCTCATCGGCGACGAATGCTGGAACCGCAAGTGGAGCGATGCATGTTCTATAGTAAATGGCGAGACATAGAAACTTTCGATAGCATTCATATTGTAACGAAGTTTCTTTGAAATTTGCATAGCTTACGTTATAAAAGGGCGCTTTCGAGCTTATAACGCCGTTTGTTCGTCTTTATATGGTATTTCATTTATCTTTTTATGTTTTCTGTTATATTTTGGGAATCCGTTTTTCTTTACATTTTCGCTTTGTCTCTGAAACGTTAACTATCCCCTGAAATCAGATTTGTTTATTTTACCACTTACCGGTAAATAATGATACTTTTGGCAATACACAGATTATAAAAACCCGTAATATAGATCGTATTTAAGATTACGCAATCATTAATTCTCTACAAAATATGGTTATGTTCCGAAAAACTTTTCTTTGTAAGGGTTACCGTAGGCTTTCAACGATGTCTTCTAACGAATTCTTTGTTTGGAAGAAATGTAATGCCTTTGTAGACTTTCATTTAACTGGTCGTAAAGAGTCTGAGTGGTGGGGGAGGAGAGTGGACGTTGGTAGCCAATTATAGACTTGCATTCATCTTTAACTATGTTATATGTACTTGTCAACATTCGACTATGGTCAAATACATTATACCGAAGAACTGTTCTGCAGCTGTTTTTGGTGAAATATACAAAACTCCAAAAT
This sequence comes from Schistocerca serialis cubense, assembly GCF_023864345.2. NCBI lineage: Eukaryota > Metazoa > Arthropoda > Insecta > Orthoptera > Acrididae > Schistocerca > Schistocerca serialis. Next base: position 183,135,508 of record NC_064646.1, on the reverse strand, counting down.
CAACATTTATTTCAAAAGTCTACAACTTTATCCAGGCATATGCGTACGTAATTGAACAGAATCCTGTGTGATTTCAGGAATAATCTACGACGATTCCTCACTTACAGTTTAATGTCTTTTCTTAACATTGAGAAGATCTGGGCCTCAGAAGTATCATACATCAAATTTTTACTAGACGACGAGCCGAGCCAAGAACAACAATTGACATTCATGATAAGCAGATGTTTCAATTTCTATTTATTGCAAATAACAACATAGGTGCTGCTTATATGCAACACCGATTCCCATATTAAAATACTATAAATTTGTACGTCTGTTGACGCCGATAAACATGTCCAGAAACAAATTTGTGTCAAACTAATTATCTTCGTGCTTACTGAAATCAGGGAACAGGGTTGTTAAACCCTCTGTTCCACCGTTAATCATAGTTCTTGATTGTCTTCCACAGGCATTGATTTAAGTGACAATTGCAACTGGAAAGGGATGTTTCAGGAAACACTGTTTTCTTCTTCTTCTTCTTCACTTCAAGGAATAGGCTTATGGTCTTTTCTGTCTTCTAAAAATCCACCTTCTCCTTGAGTCTTCCTGTATTTCTCTTCCTTACAAGTCTATGGTGTGTTACATATCTGACTATTCTTTCTGCCACCATCCATTCTACATACTTCATCTATTTTGTTACTGGATTTTCTATTCTTCGGTTCATGCAAAATACATATATTTAATTCTTCCTTATTTCAGAATTCTTTACTTCCCTGACATGACATCCATTAACTCTCCTTAAAAACTTTATTTCAACTTATTGCATCCTTCTTTGATCTTTTCTTAGTCACTATCCAGATCTCACTTCCGTGTGTGAACACAGGTGTTGCCATTACTTTGGACTATTTTGTCTTTGCGTCTTTCTTCATTTTATTAACTAATGTTGTGTGTATAGTGCCACAAATTATTTGAAACATATTTAACTTATTAGAGATGTCATCATCGTATTCGTAACTTACTTCACATCCTAATAGCTGAAACTGAGGTACCTGTTTTCCATTAAGCATTATTTTACAACGTAATGGGTATTTTCCTATAAAAGGTACAACTCTGGTTTTATTAAGTTATAGAATTTACCTCTTCAGCACATGCGATAAAGAGAAAATTGCAAATCATCCTCCGTCTTCTTAAAATTATTTGGTCGTCTACAAAGAGTACATTGTTTAAATGTGTGTTTCTAGGAATTAATATACACTACTGTTGTAAGACGTCGTGGTCTCCTGACCTTCATTGCTTACATATTCCGCCCTCACAATCATATTCCGCACATCAAGACGCTTCATTCGAACCCAAACTCGATAAGATTAAGTCAGTATTGTATGAATTCATGTAAACGATAGGCAAATAACTAATAAATCGCAAGTGCGCACCGTGGTTGAAATACTCGAGGCTGGCGTACACACATACGTTCCAGACACGACGGTCACAGGAGCTTTTAGTTCGAGAGAGGCAACCGCACGCCAGGAGGCCGGTCCCAACCCATCTACATCGGCCGGTGACCGCCCGTAGAGCAGACAGCGTTTGCCCGAGTGAAAGGACGACCCCGTGTTCGGCTTAAAAGCAAATTCCGCTACATTGTATGGGAGCTTCCAGCCTACGCATTCTTTACACTTAGCACACAGTTTCAGAGATTTTCACAGGGAGACAGCAAACGCCAAACGCCGATACTACAGATTTCCGGATTGGTCGCCTTAAACGAAACGTCATTCTCCCGTTTTAGAAGAGCAATGCTGATTGGCAGACAATATTTCTGACGCCTTGAGCTGAAGGAGTAATGGAAGAGACCGAAAGATATACCCCTTCACATCTGGCGTGGAGAGGGGCCATTCCGTTGTCGCTCTTGGAGCAAAGAACAAGTCTCTCCTCAGTACTTCACTGGGAGAGCACCTCTGTCGAGAGCGAATCGAAGTGCGACTCCATATTGAGTCCTTGCGATTAAGCGTTGTTCACTGTGTCGGCCGACACACTTATTGTACAGTGTGAACAGACAGAGTTATAGTTAAACGCCTGCGAGCGAATTTTGAGTGCTATCACAGTGGACTGGTTATCTGACCGGTGTACCATGACAATAGTTAGACCAGGGGCAAATAGGAGTCCTTGACTTCATCAAGGCATAGGGAGAGTTTGATTGGCGAAGGTCAATCCAGATAGAACGAGAGTTATCTTATTTGTCAGCAGCGAGCGGCGCAGACAGCAGTCATCGCAGCTTATGGTATTGTACGCAACAGCTCTTGCGAGCCCCATACTTCCTCCACAACAGTACACTTCACTGCATTTCACATGCGACAGCCTTGACCGTTCCTAGCAACATTCTAATGGATAATTATTCAAGTTGAGTAGGCGTGGCTCTCAGCCATTCTGCCAAGTCAATAACAATCTTAAACTTTGTATAGAAATTTCATTAGCGAATCCTATCCTTGAGAGGTAACTTCACATTCCGAGAAGAACCAGGAAATAATGTGTACAGTTCATAACTAAAAGTGCCATTGTGATTTCTCAGAATTTTTGCAAAATAAATAATAACTTTCGTGAGTTTCATGTTTTTCTTACACTAACTAGCACTACTCCAGTATCCAAGTATCCCACTAGTTATGTAAGAAATTTTGTGAATTTTTGTGTCATTTCCTTAAAGCGGATGACTCCAGAAGATATTTATTGCTGAAAGTTTTTCAGGCATTTCTCTTTAGAACGTTAGGAGCGTCTGTCTGACTTCTGTAGTAGTGTGGGGGTGGAAATTGCATCTTGCAGGAGCCACAGAGTAAAGGGTACATCTCAGATTAATCCGTTGCGCAAAATGACAGAATAGCAACCCACACGCTCACACTGTGTGTGTGTATTGAACTGGGGTCCTAGAAACGACAGAGTTGCTTCGTCCCGCCGTAGACCACAACTCCACAACAGGCCACAGCAGTCCACACCGAACCCAGGGTTATTGTGCGGTTTGCCCGCCCCCCCCCCCCCCCCACCCTCCCCCTGGGAACGTATCGTACCAGACGAGTGTAGTCCCAAATGTTTGCGTGGTAGAGTAATCATGGTGTGCGCGTACGTGAAGACAGTGTTTGCTCAGCAATCGCCGACATAGTGTAACTCAGGCGGAGTAAGAGGAACCATCCGGCATTCGCCGAGACAGATGGAAAACCGCCTTAAAAACCATCCACAGGCTGACCGGCACACCGGACCTCGACACTAATCCACCGGGCTGATTCTTGCTGGGGATCGGCATGCCTTCGCGCTCGGGAAGCAGTGTGTTAGACTGCGTGGCTAGCTGGCCGGGCTAATATACACTTTACTATATACGTCGCCAATATACGCTGTGACAAAAGTCATGAGATAGCGATATGCTCATATACAGATGGCGGTAGTATCGCTTACGCAAGGTATAAAAGAGCGGTCACTTGTACTCAGGTGATTCATGTGAAAAAGCGTCCGACGTGATTATGGCTGTACAACGGGAATTAACAGACTCTGAACGCGAAATGGTAGCTGGAGCTAGACGCATGGAACATTCTATTTCGGAAACCATTAAGTAATTCAGTATTGCGAGATTCACAGTGTCAAGAGTGTGCCGAGAATATCAAATTTCGGGCATTACCTCACCAGGGACAACACCGTAACGACCTGGAGCAGCTGCCCTTGCTTGCCATTGCTAACAAACAAGCAACACTGTGTAAAATACTAGGACAGTTATGTGAAATTTGGCGTTATTGGGCTATGGCAGCAGACGACAGACGCGAGTGCCTTTGCTAACAGCGCGACGTCACCTCCAGCACTTCTCCTGCGCTCGTGACCGTAGCGGTTGCACCCTAGACGATTCATTAACAGTGGTCTGGTCAGATGAGTCCAGATTTCAGTCGGTAAAAGCTGATGGTATGGTTCTAATATGGCGCACATCCACGAAACCAAGGACCAAGTTGTCAACAAGGCACTGTGCAAGCTGGGTGGCTCAGTAATGGTGTTGGCTGTGTTTACATTGTGTAGGCTGAATCCTGTGTTCCATGTTCGGCTACGTAGAGACCATCTGCAGCCATACGTGGTCTTCGTGTTTCTACCCAACTATAGAATTTTTGTGGATCACAATATACCATGTCACTGGGCCACAATAGTGCGTGATTGGTTTGAAGAACATTCTGGACAATTCGAGCGAATGGTCCGGCCACCCAGGTCATCCGACAAATATCCCATCGAACATTTATGGGACATAATCGAGAGGTCATTTCGTTACACAAAATCGTGCACCGGCAACACTTTCGGAGTTACGGCTGTCTACAGAGTTACCTTGGCTCAGTATTTCTGCAGGGCACCTCCAGCGACTTTTTGAGACAAGAGACGTCGATTTTCTACCCTACACCGGGCACGATATTAGGGGGTATCCCATGGCTTTTGTCACTTCATTGTACATATCAAGTAAAGTGATTGAGAGACTGCAACCTTACCGTACTCCTCTGTTAAAACTGCCATTGGTCCTTCTTTTGCCTATATCAATTACAGTTTCATTATTAAAATCCAATTTTTATTAGTTTATTAATTGTTTTATATGTTTAGAATAACCTCTTCTTTCCATTATATTGCACAGCATAGGTCTATACTTATTTACTCTGTCGAAGGTTTTTTCGTAATCTAAAAATGCAATATGAGTCTTCAGATTAAGTTCTCGTCACATATCAGTTACCTGACCCACTAATATTGTCACTGCATGATCGCAGTTTTCTAAAACCGTTTCGTTCCTCCAGTGGGAGGGTATCAGCTATTCTTTTCAATCTGTTGGTTATTATTCATGCATATAATTTATAATCATTATTCAATAGTCTTCTTCTGCTGTAATTTTCTCCAACAATTCTAGTTCCTTTTTTATAAAGTAATGTTACTTCTGCCACTCTCCAAGAATAGTGCAAGGGCGCTTAATTAAAAAGAAAAGACTAATATTAATGAATAAATGCAATAATTTTACTAGCTGTGTGACCGGTTACGAAGCCCCGTAACCAGTTGGCCCTGACTAGTATTAGCACGCAGTCTGACTGCATAAAAATAAAAATAAAGAATGACAAGGAATTTCTATTAACACAATTGATTAATTAAGTCCCCTGCAACTATAAAAGCTACGAAACAACAAAGCACAAGTGTAACTGTTCTGTGTGTGGTAGTGTGACTCCACGTACATGTATCTGGCTCGGTTCTTTCTCAATACCACAAAATATTTTAAACACCATTTATAATGAACTAATTGAAAAATCAGAAATACTATAATTGCACATAGAAACCAGAATTACAAGTCTAATAAATGAACACGAGCCAGATGCTTTGTTGACTGTACCTGTGAGCAAGAGGGATTGTTATTAAAGAAAACTGTAATACCTTTTTACCTCATTATATATTGACGAAAATATTCCATTACACCAGCATCATAAATCAAAAGCCCATCTCCTTTCTCAAATATATTCTGACAATTGCATCTTCTTCCATCTATACATTACACCAACAGTACAACATTTCAGTCAACACTCAGATCGTCTACTCTCTCGCCCAACAGGACAACGACTGCTCTCGACATCCTCTGAACTACTACTGCCCCAGTGGAGGCGGCAGAATAATAATCTTTGGCGCAATCTCTGGCGCCGTGACTCAGTGCAGCCACCTTGCAATAGGGTATCATCTTCGATTTCCTACGTTCATTTAATAAATGCAACAGCCTCAGTTCTAACGTTAACTGTCCATATTTGATAGGTCCTGGATTAATATTATTGGGTCTCGCTGATCTATTGCTAATCTGCCTTAATCTTCTTGTATCTGTTCCAAACTAATGTTGTCTCCTTGACATATTTCAGCATCGTGTTCTTTGTCCTGGTATGTTTTCAATAGTTCAGTTGTTTTCTATTCGTAATCCTTGATAGTGCCTTCATAGCTTTAATCGTAGTCTTTTCAAAGTGTAGCATTGCAGTTTTCGGTGACCACCCAGACATCTTATTTTCAATCTAAAAGATTTTCTCCGCCTCTTCACAACCGAACACTACGATCCATTTGTCAGGAACGGACCTAATGTCAGTTTTCAAAAAACTGTTACCTTCAGTATAATTTCAAAATATTTCACTGAGCTGAATCTCCGAATTAGTGTCAGGATTCTCGTTGTCGCAACATCTTCCGTTCCTACTTTACACAATCCAGTCTTGGAGTTGTTATAATTTGGTATATTTTCGATTAAATCTAAACATTTATCTTTCAGATCTTGAAATTTCTTTCGAAGTAATTGGGAAACAGGCACTGCCTTTACCTCGTGAACTCTTTTCCTGCAGTTATGCACTAGTCTCTTAATGTGCACACCAGCTTCGTCGGTTAGGCAAGAATGTTGCTGTTAAACCAAGTTCCTGCGTTTCCCAATTATTAAGCGTTTTCAGCGCATACTCCGTTCGGAGTTCACGCACACCCGGTTCGTATACTCATAACATTTTCTGAGCACCAGGTAGCGATGACTATCCTTGAGAAGAGACAACAGCTTCCCTTTCGTTGTTATAATTATTGCCATTACTCACAGTGTATAGAACTCAAGTGGCTAAGACCTGCATAACGATACAGGAACGACGGCTGTCGGCGAGAACACTGTCTGACTGACTGTGACAACAGATCCGTTGTTCGTGAACGACTGGCAGTGAGGGAGGCTATGGTCGGAAAGCAAATTCGGTTGGCCGGAAGACCTACGGTACCTGCCACACCTACAGAAGGGCCGGAAAAACACGGTCGGAAAGCTCACGTAGCCCTGACATCGAACCATCAGCATCGGTTCAACCTCAATGTGTGGGCAGGGATTATTGACGATTGCCTCGTGGGACCAGTCATCCTTCCACAACGTCTCAAAGGTGAGGCGTATCTGCACGTCATGCGTACTACACAGGCTCCCCTGTGGCAAGACGTGCCCTTGGTTGTACAAGGATTTCCGTGCGGAGGCATCTCGACAGCATGTACCACGCCGACTTATTGAGGCTGAACCGTGCTGATGGTTCCCTGCCATCGTTCCACAGCCATCTGTCATCTGACTAGTTTGATGCCGCCCACCACGAATTCCCCTCCTGTGTCAGTCTCTTCATGACGGATTAGCACTTACAACCTACGTGCTCAATTATTTGCTGGATCTCTTCCATTCTCTGTCTTTCTCTACAGGCTTCACCCTGTATGGCTCCCTCTAGTACTATGGAAGTTATTCTGTGACACAGTCCTTGTTTCAGTACCATACAATGCTGGGCTCCATATGTACATTCACAGAAATTTCTTCCCAAAATCAAGATTTGATACTAGTAGACTACTCTTGGCCAGCAAGGCGTTTTTGGCCAGTGCTAGTCTGCGTTTTACGTCCTCCTTGCTCCGATCGTCATGCGTTACTTTGCTCCATAGATAGCAGAATTACTTCATTTACTTCCTGACCAACAACCCTCATGTTAAGTTCCTCCCTGTCCTCATTTCTCCTACTTCCCATTAATTTCGTCCTTCTTCGATTTACTCTCAATCCATATTCTGTACTCATTAGGCTGTTCATTCCATTCAGCAGACCCTGTAATACTTTGTAAGAGGTCCATGACTAAGGAATTTTTTGCTAGCGCACTCGAGCAGATGTAATTTTGGTGGATTGTTCACGCGTTGCCTGCGATATGTAAGCTATAACAGAATCTCAGACCAAAGAGCAGTGTTGACTGCAGTTGGAGCTGTGTAGCAGTAGGAGTTTGTAGTAGCGAGCAGTCCTGTGTATCGAGTTGGCTGGGCCGGTCGTGGGAAGAGATGGCGGTGTCTGAGCGTTGTAGTATAAGGTAAAAGCAGCCTCGAGCATATGTACTATTGTTATTTCAAGTACCATGTAAATGTTTCTTAAAAAAATCTCTTAATAATAATCTTTCTTATAAAAATTAACTTTTGACAATCATTCATCTCAATTTAAAGAATTTATTAATTTCTCCAATCCATGGTCATCGCGATTACTGTAAAGAAAAATCAGTTGTTTCTTTTTATACATGACAAAAGTATCGGCCAGCATTGCACAGGGCTGTGCCAGAAAAATTTCTTATAGGAGCAGATATATATGCGTTATCCGGCGACTTCATTGAGGTAAGATTTTGCAATTTATTCAGTATGATCTTTCAGGGCCATGACGCAGCACTGCTGACGTCCAAATTTACCAGTTTAGATTCACAGTCAGTTATTGAAAGGTTGTAAGTGAGTCACATTTTTTATTAGGAGGTTAGTCACATTGTATTATTGGTAGGTTACGGATTTTTTTTATTGAGAGGTTATACTGAATGTGAATGATATAATTATATTTTTATTTTTTGTGGGGAGGTTACAACTTCTTCACTTTCACTGAGAATAGCCATGTCATCAGCAAATATTATCATATCTTTTCATCTTGAATTTTAATTCCTCCTTGGAACCTTTCCTTTACTTCCGCAATTGCTTCTTCCATTTGTACATTGAACAGTAGGGGCGAAAGACTACATCCTTGTCTTACACTCTTTTTAATCCGAGCACTTCGATCTTCTTCTGCCATCATTATTGTTCCCTCATCATTTATGCACATATTGTATATTACCTGTCTTTCCCTTGTAATGTTGTTGTATTAATTTGTTCTGAAAGCGGTGCTGATATTCAAGACCATAAAAGTGGGTTAAAAGCTGTGAGCTATCTGAGGAAGTTAACCTCGCATTACTGAGCAACTGTTTCACCAGGTATTCAGTCTAGCTTACCAAATTCCCAACCAGACTAACATTAATTATAATCTTTTAGTACTCATCTTACGATAACCGGTGATATATATATATATATATATATATATATATATATATATATATATATATATAAAGACAATTTAAATAAAAAGAAATAAATCAGTTTATATTTGGACATTTATTTTAACATTGATCATTGTTCCGTTAAAATATCAGCATATCAAACTTGATTCATAACTAAACTGGTGCCTTATTTAGGATTGTGTAAATGTGAGTTTGTAATCTTATGGAACACATCAAATAGGGAGCCAAGATTGGGACACTACATACAACACTGCATTCATAAAATAACACACGAAGAACGTTGAAACATATGCAAGAGGAAATTAACCACAACCAACCGATTCAATTTTCACCCAAAGAAGTTACGTTCGTAGCGCAATTCTGTCCGTCATGAAATTACCACACACTGGTATACTAAATTCATACTAACTCTCTATGAAATCTTCCCGAAAAGAATAGCTGAGAGCTACTTTGATGCTTACACCACATGCTTCACGTGGTCAACTTGGTTTACACAAAGAGTGTAACTCCACAATAATTTTGATAATTAAAATAAATTACAGCGAAATGTAATTTACAAAAGAAAAACATCGAACTGTTTACTATCGTCTTACTATTAACCTGATGGGTCAAACAATAGTATAAGCACGTGGTACTGGTCTCACAAAGTACACCCCACGTGGGTTGAACATAAAGAAAAGTTGCTGTATTGAAAAATATTGTCAAGACGAGATGTTATAATCTCACGCACATTCGCATTTAAGATTGATGATCTTAGTTAGAGTTATTGATCAACACGTGGTTCCACTTTATTCACAAAGTAGTGACAAAGCAACTACCGGAACATATTTTGAACTTCACACTCGAATTACACTTCGTTGCAATTTAAGATAACATTAGATATTTTAGAGCTGAAATAAAGGTGATAAAATTTTCAGTTAGGCTGAACTCGAGAAATCCATTGTCCTACAGACTTAGCAGACACGCGGTTAGCCGGAGATCTTACCACTTCAGACGCTCGCGCGGACAGACTGACCTGGGCCCCTACCGAGCGTGCTTAACAGATAAAAACGGAAGTGACCAGAGAGGCAGCTTCCTAAACCAACATGACAAGGGACGGACAGAACCATACTAAGAATAGAAACCTCTCTGCTTTTAGAAAGCGTAGCTACCTGTTCCGACGTTGGTCCTACTGTTCTCTAGCAGACAGGCTTGTCTGCTTCCATTAAGCATGCAACTAAAAATACATTCGCTCATTCATCCTCTCACGCAGAAGGGAAGGGGGATGACAGTATCGTATCATATACAGTATATAAAAGAAAGCGGATGTAGGTTCTGTATGAGACTGTGTGACATGAATTACATATAAACTGTGTTTTAAAGTGTGGTAGTGTGACAGATCGTTCTTGTTTATGTGTAAAAATAACACGTTCCACTGCTCAGTCTCCTCCCAGATAGTCAGAAACACCACAGTAAATTTAGAAGAGGAATTTATGCCGTAAATGACAATATATCTAAGAAATTAACATGAAAGGAATCCACAGAGACCTTTCACCCTATAGCTTACCCCTGTTCTTCCCAGAATTTCGCACATCTTGAGCCATTATACACTGTCGTACGCTTTTTCCAGGTCGACAAATCCTATGAACGATTCTTGCCTCTCTGGTGTCTTTAGCTTTTTAAAACCAAACTGATCGTCATTTAACAGATCCTCAATTTTCTTTTCCAGTCTTCTGTATATGTTTCTTGTCAGCGACTTAGTTTCACGAGCTGTTAAGCTGATTGTTCGACAATTCTCGCACTTTTCGGCTCTAGCAATCTTCGGAATTGTGTATATGACGTTTTTCCGAAAATCTGATGGTATATCACCAAACTCATACAATCTACAGATCAAATTGAATAGTGTCTTTGTTGCCACTTTCCGTAGGGATTTTAGAAATTCTGACGGATTATTATCTATCCCTAATGATTTATTTAATCTCATGTCTTCCGAAACTGTTTTCAATTCTGATTCTAATACTGGATCCCCTATCTCTCCTATGTGTACTCCTGTTTCTTCTCCCACCACGTCATCAAACAAGTCTTCCACATCACAGAGGCCTTCAGTGTGCTCTTTCCTCCTATCCGCTCTCTCCGCTGCATTTAACAGTGGAGTTCCCATTGCACTCTTAATATTACCAATTTAACCACCCTTCCGTTTAATTTCGTCGAAGGTTGTTTTGTTTTTCTATATGCTGAGTCAGTCCTTCCAACAATCATTTCTTTTTCGATTTCTTCACATTTTTCCTGCGCTTTCTGTTTATTTCATCCCTTAGTGTTTTGTACTTCTGTATGCCTGAATTTCCCTGAACATTTTTGTACTTCCTTCTTTCTTCGATCAATTGAAGTATTTCTTGTGTTCCCATGGTTTCTTCAAAGTTACCTTATTTGTACCTGCATTTTTCTTTCCAAATCCTCAATTTCCCTTCTTACAGATGTCCATTCCTCTTCAGCTGAACTTCCTACTGGGCTGTTCCGTATTGCTGTATCTATAGCATCAGAGAACATAAAGCGTATCTTCTCATTCCTTAGTACTTCTGTATCCCACTTCTTTGGGCACTGATTTTCTCTGACTAGTCTCTTAAACTTCAGCCTACTCTTCATCAATACAAAATTGTGTTTTGAGTTTACATCGGCTCCTGGATACGCCTTACAATCCATTATCTGATTTCGGTTCAAAATGGTTCAAATGGCTCTGAGCACTATGGGACTTAACATCTGAGGTCATCAGTCCCCCAGAACTTAGCACTACTTAAACCTAACTAACCTAAGGACATCACACACATCCAAGCTCGAGGCAGGATTCTAACCTGTGGCCGTAGCAGTCGCGTGGTTCCGGACTGAAGCGCCTAGAACCGTTCGGCCACAGCGGCCGGCTTTGATTTCGGAATCTCTGCTTGCCCATGATGTAACCTAACTAAATCTTCCCGTATCCAGTGGTCTTTTCTAAGTATACCTCCTCCTTTTGCGATTCCTGAACAGAGTTTCTGCAGTTTCAGCCCACTTAGCAAAATCACTCTGTATAGAGAAATATATTGCCAGCAAAAAATATGACGATTGCTACAAATTCCATAAACGCCACATAATGAAATATTGCTTAAGGACTGCTAGCGTGCATCTGATTCGTGAGTTTGGAGTCCTCGCTGCTGTGGCACGTATGAACTAAGCAAGTTCCGTCAGTGTCGAGATCATTGAAAACGGTGCACAGTCGTGGACTGAACGAGGATGGCAAAGACTTCGGCCGTAGTCTCATTTGAGGAATTATAGCTCTATGCTGCGCCCACGAAGGTTAACTGGTCATTCTGCACTACCGCCGTTTACTTTCTCCTCTCGTAGGAACTGTGCTCACTCAGTTAATCAAACGACACACAATGGTGCAACTCAGACTATTCATGGTGGACGCCGTGTTTCCATCGTTAACTGCGCTGCCCTTTTGCCTCTTTACTGAGTGTTGAAATGGAGAGCTAAGATTTCGAACTGCTGCAGTATTGCACTTCAGGCCATACAGCTGGGCGCGAAGAGATATGGAGCACGTTTCATGAGCTGATTATTCTTACTCGCACAGCATTCGCTACCGAGCTGTGCAACCTTAACGCGATGGTCACGCTTGCTGAAGCGTGGAAGCCGAGAGAATGGAACGCTGGTGCGAACGTGAGTCTCTTCGCGTGTGTTATTTTCTCAGCATACTTCTGCTTCCATGCCGCCATTTAACGTAAGTCGGGATATCAGCGACGTAGACACTATGGATGAAGCTGGCATAAGCTTTTCCTGGATAAGTGACCGCACCGTCACGTTGCTGTATAGACCACAGCGCCGAGTGTCGATTTACAACGTGTTAGTTATATTATGTGTTGCTTGCTCACCGCTCAGGTCGCGACAGTAGGCATCAAGTTTCAACGCCTTACTAGACGAAGCTTATAATTACGATACATTACAAACGTGTATTCAGATGCGTGCGGTCTGAGGCACAGAATCATCAATATAGAATTCCAAAAATTAACACAACCTTCAAACTCATACGTGCCTATTTAGAAGCGCTGTAGTAGGTTTTGGAGAAAATTAAGCCATGCGTAAAATGCAGCCTTGACGGGGACTTTATAAAATAGATATATTAAATTAGTTGTTCCCAACCACGCTTACCTGTGACTCTGGTTAAATGGAAAGAAAAGAGAGAGCACACGTTTCTAATATGAATGAGAATTGGACGTGCCTCCTGATCTCCTTCTCCCCTTTCTCTCTTTCCATGTCCTCCTCCTCTTTGTCCATATCCCCCCTTTCTCTGTCCATCATTTCCTCCCCCCCACCACTCTCTCTCAGTCCATCTGCTCCACACCCCTCTCTCCATCTGCTCCTCCCCCTCTCTCTCCCCCTCTTTCTGTCCATAACCTACTCCCCCTCAGTCCGTCCAACACTTCCTCCACCCTTCCTGTAACCATCTTTTCCTCCCTCTCTCTCCCCACATTCTCCTGCCACCTCTATCTGTCCATCTCCTTTTCTCTGCTCTCTATGTTCATTTCCACCCACCCCTCTGACCATCTCCTCTGATCTTGAACTATGTTTATTGTTATTGCTTCAGAATGTTCATCAGAGTACCCTGTGAAAATCTTAAGCGTATCTCTCAAGAACTTTTCAAGATTTTTGGTTATAAGGTTTCAAATGGTTCAGATGGCTCTGAGCACTATGGGGCTTAACTTCTGAGGTCATCAGTCCCCTAGAACTTAGAACTACTTAAACCTAACTAACCTAAGGACATCACACATATCCATGCCCGAGGCAGGATTCGAACCTGAGACCGTAGCGGTCGCGCGGTTCCAGACTGTAGCGCCTAGAACCACTCGGCCACTCCGGCCGGCCCATAAGGTTTCCCAAATATATATTACATATTAATTTTTATATCATACCTATTACAAAAAGGTACAACAAAACATGCTGTATTCGTATGCAACGTCGTGTCAAAATATCAAAGGAATCGATGAAGAACTTTCGGAGTTACACGATTTTGAACAAACGAACATCTAGATTTTTATTTATATAGATCAAAGAGGAAGCGCCTGCAGAAGTCGTCGATTTGCCCAGTATATCTAGAAATAAGACGACATGACGCCTTCCGCCGGCTTCGTAAGGAAAACATGAATAAAGAAGAGAACGTCACAGCACACAGATTACGAAATAACAACGAACTAAATAACTGGATGGTAGCATATTTGGAACACCCTGGAAACTAACGTAAGATATCGTCATCTTTTCAAAAGTCCCCTCACGCCATAATACCGCCCCCACCGACGGGCACCCATGGCGCAGTGTATGTTTCGAGCGGCCGTTAAACTGGATGCAAGAAGATGAAGTAATACAAAGCAGCAGGGCGAATTATTCATCTTCTTACGGAGTATGGACCTATGCCCCATAGTTACAGGCGTTTAAAAAAAACGAGGTAACTGGCGGTGCTACAGGTACACCGCAAAACAAAACACAAGAATTTACAATGCAGAGAACAGGATGGTAGTGAGGAAATGATGTGCTACATTTCTGGAGTGAATGTGTAAAATGCAGTAAAAAAAAATCGATGGCTGAAAACAGTCTCTAAGCTAAAAGATAGATCTGACTACTACATCTAAATGACTATCAGGATGCTGCCTGGATGTAGTTAAAATTGCAGTGTGGAGATAATTTTTCTGTAATTCATTCTTTTCCCTTTTCTCTTCTTCTTAAACATTTGTTTATTCTGGATGCAATAACACATTTGCTGTAATAATGAGGTTATAGTCATTTTAAAGTATAATGCATATAATGATATATACTCATGAGGCAGAACATTATCGTCATCTGATTAACAGCGTACTGGCCCATCTTAGGTTCAAAATGGTTCAAATGGCTCTGAGCACTATGCGACTTAACTTCTGAGCTCATTAGTCGCCTAGAACTTAGAACTAATTAAACCTAACTAACCTAAGGAGATCGCACACATCCATGCCCGAGGCAGGATTCGAACCTGCGACCGTAGCGGTCGCTCGGCTCCAGACTGTAGCGCCTAGAACCGCACGGCCACACCGGCCGGCTCCACCTTATGAACTCAATACAATAGCGATTCTGCGTGGCCTTGATTCGACATGTTTTTGGTAAATCTCCCGAGTTATGTGGCACCAGATGTCCATGCACAGGCCTTCCAATTGCCATACGGGTCAATGCTTTGTGGACGTGAAGGTGGCATACGATACTGTCTCAGATGTGTTCCATAGGTTTATATCAGGTGAGCTGATGGCCAACACATAACCATGGGTTGGATATCATTCTTCTCGAACTACTATAGCACGATTGTAGCCTTGTAACACGGAAAACTTTCTTCCTAAAATGTGCTATCGCCATCAAGGAATACATCAAACATGATGGGACTGCGGTGGTCCGCATTAATGTTCACCCAGTTCACAGGTAGCATGGTACCTTTGAATTATATCACAGGTCCCAGAGAAACCCATGTGAACGTGTCGTGTGTCGTGTCCCCCCTCCCCCCCCCCCCCCCCCAGTAGTATATTACTGTCCCCACTTGCTTTAGTCTGTGGCACGGTGCAAGTTTCGATTAGGCGTTCGCCTGAAAGGTGGCATATACGTACACGACCATCAACCTGGGGTTACAAGAAACATGTTTCATCCCACTTGGCCACAGTGCAGCCTCAGCGATCTTGCGACCTCTGCGAACGTAACTGGCGACGTCGTTGACTCAACATGGGAATACGTGGGATCGTCTGAAGCACAGTCCCATGTTCAGAATTGTGCGCTGAACAATGAGCCTGCACCTACAGTGTACTCTGTCGTCAGATCTGCCATAGATCGCGGATTTTATACGTTATAGAGTGGGCAAGCCCCAGCCTCTACGTTTCACAATGAGGTGACGATGTCCAATTCCTTGTCGGAAACTTGTGGTTTCATCATTCTTCAAACACTTTCAAAAAATGGCTCTGAGCACTATGGGACTTAACTTCTGAGGTCATCAGTCCCCTAGAACTTAGCACTACTTAAACTTAACTAACCTAAGGACATCACACACCTCCATGCCCGAGGCAGGATTCGAACCTGCGACCGTAGCGGTCGCGCGGCTCCAGACTGTAGCGCCTAGAACCGCTCGGCCACACCGGTCGGCTTTCAAACACTTTCGGTAGACGCCCTCGACAGTAGCACTTGAAATGGTGACCAGCTTCGCCGTTTCTCAGACGCTCGTTTCCAGTCGGTGCGTCATAAGAATGCCATTTGAAAGTCATTTCTGTCAGAGGATTTCCCCTTTGCGGCATGTATCACCGGTAAAATGATTCCCATGAGTCTCTGCTCCAATACACACTTACTTCACTCGTCACATGCCCACAAATCCATCAAGTTGCTTTTAACCTCACGGTGGGCAGTGATCATAATGTTTTGGCCCATCAGTGTATGCTCTCATGTGTAATGGCCGGGGGTTCGTGGCTACTATGGAGGGTGGAGCAACGAAGATGGTAGCCTCAGGGAGTTCACCATCCGGGGCGGAGAGTGGTTGCCTGGTAGCAGGTTGACATGTCGCCAAGACAACATCATTGATTGAACATACATTTCACTAGCGAACCCGCTACAACAACCGTAACGACTCACGGCGGTACCTACACCCTCCAGGGCATTTGCTGAAGGAGGCAGGTGTTGGCCTGCTATCTCCAGTAGCCTGTAGTGATGCCAGCAGCTCAGCGAGAACGCTGACACGAGCTGTGATCAAAAAGTACAGTGAATGACTTTTTTTAGCAGCAACTACGAATATTTGATGTAATTTGTCCGACAGCCTGACCGTTGAGACAGGCACTGCCAAGTTGGAACACGTTCTGACTTGTCAGTCAGAGTCCAGAGACGCTAGTGAGGTTGTGTTAACCACGTCTGTCGCACATCATGGATTTAGAACAACAATTAAACACTAAGTTTTGTTCCAAGTTGCAACAAAGTGCCAAATAAACAATGTTGAAATTGGTGTAAGGCGATTATGCTGCAACTCTGAAGACTGTTTACGTCCGGTACGAGCGATTTAAAAGCGGCAGTGTGTCGGTAGTCGGTAGAAGACAAACAACGTTCGGGACATCCAGTAACCTCAGAAACAGAAGAAAACGTGGAAAACTGGCAAAAGTTGTTAGCCAAAACAGGCGAATAACTATTCGAGAGCTTACTGAAGAACTTAGCGTCAGGTAAGAGTCTGTATACGGCTGCATGTGCGAGCTTCGCAGCTCAGGAAAGGTCACGCCTGGAGGCACGGAATCCTACTGCTGTACCCTTAGAGTAAGGCAGCCGTCAACAGCAGTGTCTGTCGTTGCAGATGGAGGTAGACAGCGACTGGCAAGGGTGGCTGAATGGCAGCCCGGTCTCAGTTTCAAACAGCAGCTCTCCAGGATAGGAGGCTGGCGACGACTGGACGTAGGCCCGAATGTGGCTCACCAGCTGGAAGGTGCTGAGCAACCAACGTCGGGCTCAGAGGAAGCAGCGGGCCTGCAGTTAGTGGAGGCTGAATCTCGCAGTGGCAGCTTTTAGATCCATGACGACTTGTAGAACGGCGTGCACCTACCCCCGAAGCTTGTAGCTGCCAAACTGTCTGTGAATGTGTAGTATTTATATGGGTCTGAGGCGTGCATATTTTGCCAAGGCATTGACTCTCGTGATGTTGCCCGGTATTTATATAGTCCTGGTGCGTCCTTGTTTTGCCAAGGAATTGATTCCCATCACGTAGTCCCAACAGCCTATGGTTCAAATGGCTCTGAGCACTATGGGACTCAACTTCTGAGGTCATCAGGCCCCTAGAACTTAGAACTACTTAAACCTAACTAACCTAAGGACATCACACACATCCATGTCCGAGGCAGGATTCGAACCTGAGACCGTAGCGCAACAGCCTATGGCTCAGGTGTGAAGTAATAAGGCCACCACGTCCCAGTGGGGCTTTCTGCTGTGTTGTTATTATTGGGACGCTGGTCCTACGATGCCATAATCGCCCGATATCGTGGTGGCAGTTTTTGTCACATCAGTGAGTGGTCCCGGACGTGACTCTGTTTGGTCGGCTCCAGACTGACACACTTCCTCGGCTTCTTGCATTAGCTATGACAGCGTCATTATTTTATTCAGTCACGCCGAGGAATAGCTGCGGCGCTACATACGTATGTCATTCTTAACTACTAAAATGTTCTTTTTGGTACGGGAGAGTTATCAGCAGTGAAGGCTGTAGAGTGAAAGTGGCTGAGGTTGTGGGGGCACGTACAATTTATCAACAAGACAAATACGGAAAACAATTCCAAAGAGAAAAAAATATCTACTTCTACATCATAATCCGCAAGCCACCTAATGTTGTGTGGCGGAGGGTACCTTTCGGAGCCACTATCTGATTCCTACAACCCTGTTCCACTCGCGAATAGCGCGTTTGCTTGAAGAGCGCAGTACGCCTTTAGCAGCCGAGCTAACAAGTTTTGCGGCTAAGACAGAGGACACACAGCCTGGGTCCGTGTAGGAGCGCGGCTTATCACACCGGCGCCCCGGAAAACATCGGACCAACAGCAACCGTCAGCCGAAGAGTGGACAGCAAGCCGAGTGAAGAGCAGCATACGGAGGGGGGAACCATCGACCGTGCGTCCGCTGTCAGCAGAGAGGACCTTGCCAAAAGGCTATACCGAGTGATCGCTGCATTTTGCGGACTGGAATGAAATGAGCACGCCCAGCCATCTAGTTTTGTGGGCATGTGTTAAGTTGCGGGGCTAAGTGCCGCCCGGTTAGCGCTACGGTAATTTGAAATGTTCAGAAATTCGATGCCTTGATCAGCGGTACAGCTCAATCACTCGTGGCCGACATTTATTAAAGAGTGTCATTCTTGTCCTCCGTATATAATAAGCTTTTTTTTAATATTCAGGAATTTAATATCTTGAACAGCGGTACTGCTCAATCTTACTTGGTGTACGTTTCCTAAATTTTCTACATTTTAACGCGACCTGTAAGTAGAATTTAAAATATTAGTTGTTGTTGTTGTTGTGGTGGTGGTCTTCAGCCCTGAGACTGGTTTGATGCAGCTCTCCATGCTACTCTATCCTGTGCAAGCTGCTTCATCTCCCAGTACGTACTACAGCCTACATCCTTCTGATTCCGCTTAGTGTGTTCATCTCTAGGTCTCCCTCTACGCTTTTTACCCTCCACGCTGCCCTCCAATACTAAATTGGTGATCCCTTGATGCCTCAGAACATGTCCTACCAACGGGTCCCTTCTTCTAGTCAAGTTGTGCCAACCTCCTCATTAGTTATGTGATCTACCCATCTAATCTTCAGCATTCTTCTGTAGCACCACATTTCGAAAGCTTCTATTCTCTTCTTGTCCAAACTATCTATCGTCCATGTTCCACTTCCATACATGGCTACACTCCATACAAATACTTTCAGGAACGACATCCTGACACTTAAATCTATACTCGATGTTAACAAATTTCTCTTCTTCAGAAACGCTTTCCTTGCCATTGCCAGTCTACATTTTATATCCTCTATACTTCGACCATCATCAGTTATTTTGCTCCCCAAATAGCAAAACTCCTTTACTACTTTAAGTGTTTCATTTCCTAATCTAATTCCCTCAGCATCAACAGACTTAATTCGACTACATTCCATTATCCTCGTTTTGCTTTTTTTGCTGTTCATCTTATATCCTCCTTTCAAGACACTGTCCATTCCGTTCAACTGCTCTTCCAAGTTCTTTGCTGTCTCTGACAGAATTACAATGTCATCGGCGAACCTCAAAGCTTTTATTTCTCCTCCATGGGTTTTAATACCTACTCCGAATTTTTCTTTTGTTTCCTTTACTGCTTGCTCAATATGCAGATTGAATAACATCGGGGAGAGGCTACAACCCTGTCTCACTCCCTTCCCAACCACTGCTTCCCTTTCATGCCCCTCGACTCTTATAACTGCCATCTGGTTTCTGTACAAATTGAAAATAGCCTTTCTCTCCCTGTATTTTACTCCTGCCACCCTCAGAATTTGAAACAGAGTATTCCAATCAACATTGTCAAAAGCATACTCTAAGTCTACAAATGCTAGAAACGTAGGTTTGCCTTTCCTTAATCTAGCTTCTACGATAAGTCGTAAGGTCAGCATTGCCTCACGTGTTCCAACATTTCTACGGAATCCAAACTGATCTTCCCCGAGGTCGGCTTCTACCAGTTTTTCCATTCGTCTGTAGAGAATTCGCGTTAGTATTTTGCAGCTGTGACTTATTAAACTAATAGTTCGGTAATTTTCACATCTGTCAACACCTGATTTCTTTGGGATTGGAATTATTATATTCTTCTTGAAGTCTGAGCGTGTTTCGCCTCAGGACTGGCTCTCCCATGGTCGTCAGTAGTACTAATGGAATGTTGTCTACTCCCGGGGCCTTGTTTCGACTCAGGTCTTTCAGTGCTCTGTCAAACTCTTCACGCAGTATCGTATCTCCCATTTCATCTTCATCTGCATCCTCTTTTATTTCCATAATATTGTCCTCAAGTACATCGCCCTTGTACAGACCCTCTACACACTCCTTCCACCTTTCTGCTTTCCCTTCTTAGCTTAGAACTGGATTTCTATCTGAGCTCTTGATATTCATACAAGTGGCTCTCTTTTCTCCAAAGGTCTCTTTAATTTTCCTGTAAGCAGTATCTAGCTTACCCCTAGCGAAATAAGCCTCTACATGCTTACATTTGTCCTCTAGCCACCCCTGCTTAGCCATTTTGCACTTCCTGTCGATCACGTTTTGGAGACGTTTGTATTCCTTTTTGCCTGCTTCATTTACTGCATTTTTATATTTTCTCCTTTCACCAATTAAATTCAATATTTCTTCTGTTATCCAAGGATTTCTACTAGCCCTCGTCTTTTTCCCTACTTGATCCTCTGCTGCCTTCACTACTTCATCCCTTAGAGCTACCCATTCTTCTTTTACTGTATTTGTTTCCTTATTCCTGTCAATTGTTCCCTTATGCTCTCCCTGAAACTCTGTACAACTTCTGGTTTAGTCAGTTTATCCAGGTCCTATCTCCTTAAATTCCCACCTTTTTGCAGTTTCTTCAGTTTTAATCTGCAGTTCATAACCAATTGATTGTGGTCAGAGTCCACATCTGCCCCTGGAAATGTCTTACAATCTAAAACATGGTTCCTAAATTTCTGTCTTACCATTATATAATCTATCTGATACCTTCTAGTATCTCCAGAATTCTTCCATGTATACAACCTACTTTTATGATTCTTGAACAATGTGTTAGCTATGATTAAGTTATGCTCTGTTCAAAATTCTACCAGACGGCTTCCTCTTTTATTTCTTACCCCCAATCCATATTCACCTACTATGTTTCCTTCTCTCCCTTTTCCTACTCTCGAATTCCAGTCACCCATGACTATTAAATTTCGTCTCCCTTCACTACCTGAATAATTTCTTTTATCTCATCATACATTTCATCGATTTCATCATCATTCCTCCTGCCACCGAACTTCAGTAATTCCCACTATATCTAACTTTAACCTATCCATTTCCCTTTTTAAATTTTCTAACCTACCTGCCCGATCAAGGGATCTGACATTCCACGCTCCGATCCGTAGAACGCCAGTTTTCTTTCTCCTGATAAAGACGTCCTCCTGAGTAGTTCCCGCCCGGAGATCCGAGTGGGGGACTATTTTACCTCCGGAATATTTTACCCAAGAGGACGCCATCATCATTTGTTAAATGATGATACAGTAAAACTGCATGCCCTCGGGAAAAATTACGGCTTTAGTTTCCCCTTGCTTTCAGCCGTTCGCAGTACCAGCACAGCAAGGCCGTTTTGGTTAGTGTTTAGGCCAGATCAGTCAATCATCCAGACTGTTGCCCCTGCGACTACTGAAATGGCTGCTGCCCTTCTTCAGGAACCACACGGTTGTCTGGCCTCTCAACAGATACCCCTCCGTTGTGGTTGCACCTACGGTATGGCCATCTGTATCACTAACGCACGCAAGCCTCCCCACCAGCTGTAAGGTCCATGGCTCATGGGGGGGGGGGGGGGGGGAGGGGGAATATTAGTACGTCATAGAAAACCCAACCACCAGAACTGTTTATAAACTATTGGTACATCGCCCCAAAATACAAACTAAATAGTAAAAATATGTACATATTCCAGGCAACTGAAGATGCCATGCAGAGAATAAAGGCGAAACGCGCATGGCACGAAAATTGTGCTTCATTCAATTGTATTTAGATGGTCCAAAAGCAAAAATTATCAGTATACCGTAATAATTTGTTGGATATGTTGCAACCTCTGTCTTCCCCTTGTAAGAGGTCCGAGCAGATGTAATACAGATGTAATTTTATGTAAGAGGTCCGAGCCGATGTAATTTCGATGTATTGCTCATGCGCTGCCTGCGATATGCAAGGTATAAGAGAATCGCTGACCAGAGAGCAGTGTTGACTGTACGAACTGTGTAACAGTAGCAGTAAGTTGTTGCCAGTGTGTGTGTCTGCTCTGGTCTAGTCTGGTGTATCATGTTGGCTGGGCCGGTCGCGGTGCAGCGATGCCGAAGCCTGAGTACTATTGTATAAGGTAAAAAAAAGCAGCCTCGCGCATATCTAGTAATATTATGTAAACTCCCATGTATATCTCTTAAAAATGTCCTAATAGTAACAAGCATTCATTTCAGTTTAAAGAATTAAATATATTTTTTTTTTCAATGCATGATCATTCCGATTGTTGCAAAAGAAAAATCATTTGCTTCCTTTCATAAATAACAAATGTACAGGCCAGCATTGCATAGAGCTGTGCCGGAAAAGAGCTATTGTAAGAGCAGATAGTTGCCGACTTTATCGAGGTGAGAATTTTTGCTTTTTATTCAGAATGATCTTACAGGGCCATGACGCAGCACTGCTGTCGTCCAAATTTTACCAGGTTACTGAATTTATTTTTTTTATTACGAGGCTTAGGAATTTTTCTGTTTCGAGCTTACATTAAATGAAAAAAGAATTTTGTGGGTACGTCAAATGGGAACCAGTTTTGTTGTGAGGTTACACTAAAATTAGAATCATTAACCAAATAATATTTAATTTATATTTTGTGGGGAGGTTACACTTGGCGACATCCGGCCAGGATCGTATTTCTTTGTGAATCTCTGAGAAGTAGTCATATATCTGCTCTTATTTACTTAAATGTAGTTTGCATCTGGCGCAACGCTTTTACTAATTTGTCACTCTTTCTTTCACAGATCATCGGCAATTTATTGCTCTGTGTTGTAATTGTGTTCGTTCCATTTTTTGCTTTGTCTTTGTTTCATTTGTGCTTAATTTTGATTTGTGAAAAATGCCGCGAAAAACTGTTAACAGTACATCGCGATGTGCAATGAGTGAAATAGCCGACTCGAATAATTTGACCGATGATACTTGCGACACTCAGTGTCTTAATGATAGTTCTCCATTTACAGACAATCAGTGCATGCCGATCACTAGTAATCATTTTAATCCTAATAATCAGAAAACAAATTCAATTATGTCCTCAGTAAATGTAAAATTGATGACGCGGCACGTTCCGATACAATGAACGCTGCTCAGTTTGACTCACCCGGTTTGCAAAATTTGCGTAGTGAACAGATAAATTTTTCTCACGAAGATGAACAATGTAGTCAATATACGAGGTGTGGCTAGAAAAAAACCGGACTAGTGCTGGTGAAACAATAAAACGAATGCAATAAGGCTGAAAGTCGCGTGGCCTGTCACGTGACTCTCGCTCCGCCTACTGCTCGAGTTTCATCTGCCTCCTGCACTCAGTCTGCCCGTGGCGTCTGTTTTAAGTAGTTGACGTTTTGTCTGTGCGTCGGAAAATGTTGAGTGTATAGGAGAACAGCGTGTTAACATCAAATTTTGTTTCAAACTAGGAAAATCTGCAAGTGAAACGTTTGTAATGTTACAACAAGTGTACGGCGATGATTGTTTATCGCGAACACAAGTGTTTGAGTGGTTTAAACGATTTAAAGATGACCGCGAAGACACCAGTGATGACACTCGCACTGGCAGACCATTGTCAGCAAAAACTGATGCAAACATTGAAAAAATCGGTAAACTTGTTCGACAAGATCGCCGTTTAACAATCAGAGCAGTGTCTGAGTTAACAGGAGTTGACTTGTTGTCTTGTCGAACAAGTTTACCGATTTTTTCAATGTTTGCATCAGTTTTTGCTGACAATGGTCTGCCAGTGCGAGTGTCATCACTGGTGTCTTCGCGGCCATCTTTAAATCGTTTACACCACTCAAACACTTGTGTTCGCGATAAACAATCATCGCCGTACACTTGTTGTAACATTACAAACGTTTCACTTGCAGATTTTCCTAGTTTGAAACAAAATTTGATGTTAACACGCTGTTCTTTCTGTACACTCAACATTTTCCGACGCACAGACAAAACGTCAACTACTTAAAACAGACGCCACGGGCAGACTGAGTGCAGGAGGCAGATGAAACTCGAGCAGTAGGCGGAGCGAGAGTCACGTGACAGGCCACGCGACTTTCAGCCTTATTGCATTCGTTTTATTGTTTCACCAGTACTAGTCCGGTTTTTTTCTAGCCACACCTCGTACGTCAAATTTATTTGATTCCGAGATAGTGACCCACAGTGCACACTCGATTGGCAAACCTTTTCAAGAATCACAGAATGACCAAATGGTTATACAGAACGTGACACATACAGATACATCATCACACGGCACAGAGAATACAGCAGCTAATTTTGGCATGGATCGAGTTATAGCATTAATGCTACAAATTAATGAAAATGTCAAACAACAAATTAATGAATGTCTTAAACAGTCGAATGATAAGCAAGACAACAATCACAAACAACTTAGTGATAACCTCAAACAACAAATTAATGAAATTAATGAAAAACTAGACAACAATTCCAAACAGCTTAGTGAACAGATTACAGCCGTTGCCGTGCAATGTCATGATACTAAGGAACAATTACGTGAGGAATTTAAGGCTTGTGCTTGGAACAGTAGTGAAGAAATTATATCTGTGGCACAAGAATTAAATAATACACATGCAGCCACAACTAAATTACTTAGAGATGAAATTAGTGCAGTCGCTAAACAATGCTCTGAAAACGCAACACAGTTACGCGACGAGTTTAAATTAATGTCAGCAGAACTTTCACGTACACTGGACGCGAAAGTAGATACGAAATTTGACCAGCAGAACAGCCAAATTGACGAACGTTTTAATCAACACCTACAAAACAGTGAAACGCGTTACCGTAAATTTATACAGGAACAGAATAACGTAAAGCGACAAGTCATGGAAACAATTACTGCACAGAGACAGGAAGATAAGCGTAAATTGTTTACTAAAGCAAAAACATACGTAGACAACAATATTGCTACAATATCAGACGAAATTAATACTATCAAACAGTTGAACACCGATTTACATGATGAATTCTCTGATCTTAAAACAAAAACAGACACACACACAGTAGACTTTCAGACAGTGACCGACAGGCTTGAACAATTAGAACTAATACGGGATCCCGATTCCATCAAAGCAGATGTTAAAAAATTGAACGAAACCACACGTAAAATACAAAAACAAATTAATGTTTGTGATAATAAAAACGATGTTCAGGTAAAAGCACTGACTGAAAAATATGCTGAATTGGCCAGTCGTGTTGATGTTATCGAAAGTAATAATGACACCAAATCTGACGATACGTCACCTGTTTCGTTTAATCAAACACCCGAATTCCAAAATTTACAGCAGACAATCAGTGAGATAGGTTCGTCCAATAATACATTACGTAGAAAATTGTCAACTTTACAACAAGAAGTAACAGAGATGAAAAATGTTTCAGCCTTTAACACATCACAGCATTCGCCACTTTGCGAACATTCGTCAGACTCACACAGCCAGTATAATTTAGGTAATTTACAAAGAGTACGTGAGTTAGATTCTGAACAGTCACAGACAAATAGATTCTCATACAATCCTGAACCTGTTCAGACATACAGAGACGATAATTTTGATTACAAGCACTTTCTATCAGTGAGAAAATTTAAAGTATTTAAAAATGACAGAACACAGATTCACCCATTGGATTGGATACAACAATTTAGCTTTGCTTTTCCACCGACTTGGCCTGTAACACACAAACTTGAATTTATTTGCAGTTTTTTGGAGGGCGAACCGGCAACTCGTACGAGACCGATCGCGAGACAAAGCTACTCGGTAGAAGAATTTCAGAATGCTTTTCTGTCAGCGTATTGGTCGAAGACGACACAGTGCTGACTCAAGGATCAACTAATTAGTTTACCGAATTATGAGAACTCAAATTTTCCCATCATCATCATCATTTACGACTGATTATGCCTTTCAGCGTTCAGTCTGGAGCATAGCCCCCCTTATACAGTTCCTCCATGATCCCCTATTCAGTGTTAACATTGGTGCCTCTTCTGATGTTAAACCTATTACTTCAAAATCATTCTTCTCCTCGGTCTGCCCCGACTCCTCTTACCCTCTACTGCTGAATCCATGAGTCTCTTGGGTAACCTTGCTTCTCCCATGCGTGTAACATGACCCCACCATCTAAGCCTGTTCGCCCTGACTGCTACATCTATAGAGTTCATTCCCAGTTTTTCTTTGATTTCCTCATTGTGGACACCCTCCTGCCATTGTTCCCATCTACTAGTACCTGAAATCATCCTAGCTACTTTCAGATCCGTAACCTCAACCTTGTTGATAAGGTAACCTGAATCCACCCAGCTTTCGCTCCCATACAACAAAGTTGGTCGAAAGATTGAACGGTGCACAGATAACTTAGTCTTGGTACTGACTTCCTTCTTGCAGAAGAGAGTAGATCGTAGCTGAGCGCTCACTGCATTAGCTTTGCTACACCTCGCTTCCAGTTCCTTCACTATGTTGCCATCCTGTGAGAATATGCATCCTAAGTACTGGAAACCGTCCACCTGTTCTAACTTTGTTCCTCCTATTTGGCACTCAATCCGTTTATATTCCTTTCCCACTGACATTACTTTCGTTTTGGAGATGCTAATCTTCATACCATAGTCCTTACATTTCTGATCTAGCTCTGAAATATTACTTTGCAAACTTTCAATCGAATCTGCCATCACAACTAAGTCATCCGCATATACAAGACTGCTTATTTTGTGTTCACATATCTTAATCTCACCCAGCCAGTCTATTGTTTTCAACATATGATCCATAAATAATATGAACAACAGTGGAGACAGGTTGCAGCCTTGTCTTGCCCCTGAAACTACTCTGAACCATGAACTCAATTTACCGTCAACTCTAACTGCTGCCTGACTATCCATGTAAAGACCTTTAATTGCTTGCAAAAGTTTGCCTCCTATTCCATAATCTTGTAGGACAGACAATAACTTCCTCCTAGGAACACGGTCATATGCCTTTCCTAGATCTATAAAGCATAGATACAATTCCCTGTTCCACTCATAACACTTCTCCATTATTTGCCGTAAGCTAAAGATCTGGTCCTGACAGCCTCTAAGAGGCCTAAACCCACACTGATTTTCATCCAATTGGTCCTCAACTAATACTCGCACTTTCCTTTCAACAATACCTGAGAAGATTTTACCCACAACGCTGATTAAAGAGATACCTCTGTAGTTGTTACAATCTTTTCTGTTTCCATGTTTAAAGATTGGTGTGATTACTGCTTTTGTCCAGTCTGATGGAACCTGTCCCGACTCCCAGGCCATTTCAATTATCCTGTGTAGCTATTTAAGACCTGACATTCCACTGTATTTGATGAGTTCCGACTTAATTTCATCCACCCCAGCCGCTTTATTGCACTGCAATCTATTGACCATTTTTTCCACTTCCTCAAACGTGATCCTATTTCCATCATCATTCCTATCCCATTCTACCTCGAAATCTGAAACATTACTGATCGCATTTTCACCTACATTGAGCAACTCTTCAAAATATTCCCTCCATCTGCCCAAGGCATCCACAGGATTCACCAGCAGTTTTCCTGACCTGTCCAAAATACTTGTCATTTCCTTCTTACCTCCCTTTCGAAGACTGCTAATTACACTCCAGAATGGTTTTGCAGCAGCTTGACCCATAGTCTCCAACCTGTTTCCAAAGTCTTCCCGCGATTTCTTCTTGGATGCTGCAATTATCTGTTTGGCTTTGTTTCTTTCTTCAACATAACTTTCTCTGTCTACCTGGGTTCTGGTATGTAGCCATTTTTGATACGCCTTCTTTTTCCTTTTACAGGTTGCCTTGACTATATCATTCCACCAAGCTGTTTGCTTCATCCTACTTTTACACACTACTGTTCCAAGACATTCTTTAGCCACTTCTAGTACTGTGTCCCTGTACCTTGTCCATTCCTTTTCCAATTACTGTAATTGACTACACTCAACTAACTGGTACCTTTCTGAGATCGCTGTTATGTACTTGTGCCTGATTTCCTTATCCTGAAGTTTCTCCACTCTTATCCTCCTACATATGGACCTGACCTCCTGCACTTTCGGCCTCACAATCCCAATATCACTGCAGATTAAATAATGATCAGTGTCGTCAAAGAATCCCCTGAATACACGTGTGTCCCTCACAGCCTTCCTGAATTCCTGATCTGTTATTACATAGTCAATGACAGATCTGGTTCCCCTGCCTTCCCAAGTATACCGGTGAATGTTCTTATGTTTAAAAAAGGAGTTTGTGGTTACTAACCCCATACTGGCACAGAAATCCAAGAGTTGTTTCCCGTTCCTGTTGGCCTCCATATCCTCTCCGAATTTACCCATAACCTTTTCATACCCTTCTGTTCGAGTTCCAATCCTGGCGTTAAAATCACCCATGAGCAGAACACTGTCCTCGTCCTTTACTCTAACAACTACATCACTGAGTGCCTCATAAAAACTATCCATCTTATCTTGATCTGTCCCTTCACAATGCGAATATACTGACACAATCCTAATTTTCTTGCTAGACACTGTCAAATCTATCCACATCAGTCGTTCGTTTACATACCTTATTGCAACTACGCTGGGTTCCATTTCTTTCCTGATGTAAAGCCCTACACCCCATTGTGCTATTCCTGCTTTGACTCCTGACAGGTAGACCTTGTATTCTCCCACTTCCTCTTCTTTCTCACCCCTTACCCGAATGTCACTAACAGCTAAAACGTCCAGCCCCATCTTACTTGCAGCCTCTGCCAGCTCTACCTTCTTCCCAGAGTAGCCCCCATTGATATTAATAGCTCCCCATCTCATTACCATTTGTTTGCCAAGTCGTATCTTAGGAGTCCCTGGTTTGTCAGTTAGAGGTGGGACTCCGTCACCTCCAAAGGTCCGAGGCATTTTGCTCTGATTGTTGCCAGCATCATATTTAAAGTACCAGGGAAGCAGGTTGCTAGCCTTACTTGCCCCGAGTCCCATTGGGTTTTACCCCTAACGGCTGAGGGACTAACCGGTGGATTTGGTTGTCTTTGCCGTATGAGCACAAAGGTGACCACGACTCAGAATATGTTCGAGATGCCCAGCCTTATTCCAAAGTAACTGGTATCCCGACTGTCGGGACCACTTACTTGGCCACTCATACGTTGCCCGTGGTTCATGAACTAGGACATGACTACAGGAACCCACACCATGAACCACAATTTTCTCACTGTCACGCAATTTTTTGAACACATGGTCCAACAAAACCAATACTTAAGTGAGCCATACAGTGAATCTGCACTTATCCAATCATGTATTTCTAAATTACCACGATCATTAAGAGTATCACTTTTAACAGGTCAGCAGAAAGAAAATATTTCGGCATTCAGAGATCTGTTACAGCTTTAGGAAGTTCAACAATCAGATTATTCCTTTATAAACAATAATTTTTCACATAATAATCAAGGTCAACAAGGATACAGCAATTACGATCAGCCACGCTATTTCAATAGCAAAGCTAATAGACGCTTCATGAACGACAACCACCAGAATTTTAATAACAGACAAAATTTTAATTATCAGTACCGTCAAAATTATCAGCAACAGGAACCGCATTTTGGTAACAATAGAGTTTTTTCTCAACAACAGCATCAAAACCAGCCGGTTAGCATACCTAACCAACAATGCAGTCTGCAAGGTCAACCAAGCTTTAATGTTTCGCCGCCTGCACGTATAGCATCGGCTCCACCAAATAGTAACGCACCGCAACAAGGAAACCAGTACGTACAGAAAACACATCATTTCAATTACTATCGCAACGCGCCATATAGCAATGACTATCATGACAGAAGTAAAAATAATGGTTACCTTTTTCAGCGTACATTTAATAACAGTCGGTCTTATCAGCAGCAAAATCATCCGCAACAACATATTATCATGAATGAACCAGACAGTAGATATCATCCCGAACGTAATACGTCAGGAAGAAATAACAGAACAGTACAAATAGTGGAAATGCCACAGCATCCTCCCGCAAATGATAGCACGTCAGATAGAATTTGACTAGATACAGTACAGGTTGCATCCTTCAGCAACGCAAGCAATACTTTTGACACGCAGAATCTTGTTCACGAAAATGTTATTACTTTTGACGACATCCGAGACACTCTTTTGCAGGAAAGACCAGTTATTCAAAAAACCATTTCACACCCTGTCATTGAAGTAAAGATTGGATCATCCAAATTTTCAGCAGTAATCGATTCTGGATCACCTATGTCAGTTATAAATGAGGAAACTTTCAACGAATGTAACAAAGAGAATACCTATCCTACATTACCATTAGGCAAAACTAAAGTAAAAGGAGCAGTATCAGGTAAAGGAGTAGATGTAAAATTACAGACACATTTATCATTTTGTATTGCAGGTCATACATTTCACTCAAATTTTTGGGTTGTTCCCTTATTGACAACAGACGTTCTTTTAGGTACGAATTTTCTGGTACAACACGACGCAATTATTGACTTTCAAAATTCCTATTTAATGTTAAAGGATGAAAATGTACAACTGGCATTAGAATTGCAGCACTCTTTATTTGCAGAAGAACAAACAATTAATCGTACAGAGGTCACTTCCGCATCACGTAACATAGACTGTCATTCCACATTGTTCACAGATACGTACGTACACAACTATAGTACTCCAGACGAAGCCGACTATGACGTTATGCAAATGATTTCTGATAAAGTTAAACAGAGCAGTGCAAATACAGACGACGACCGCAAGCAACTGTGCAAAATTCTTTTACAGCAAGCTCTAGTTTTTGACAACGTCCCTGGTACTATGTCCGGTTTTATGTATGAATTTCAAGTTAAACAGCACGACACATTTAAAGCCAAACATTATCCCATTCCGTATATTCACAGAGAACAAGTTAAGAAAGAATTGCAAGTTATTCCGTACATAAACCCACTCCATATTATTGTTAAGAAAAAGGATGGTTCACTTCGTCTCGTACTTGATTCGCGTCACATCAACGACATTATTATTAATGAAACAGATCGCCCACAGACACTAGAAGAACTTCTACAGAAATTTCATGGTACTGCTATTTATTCCACATTAGATTTGAAATCGGGATTTTGGGAAATTCAGCTCCATCCGAACTGCAGAAAGTAGACGGCTGTTCTCTGTTTTGGTGACTGTTATCAATTTTGTAAATTGCCGTTCAGTTTAACTATTTCTTCAGCAGCATTTATTCGCGGTTTGAATACTATATTTCCGACAGAACTTAAAGACAGAATCACAACGTATGTAGACGACATTCTTATTGCAGAAGCTAACTGGTCTGAACACAATCTGATTCTTGAACAACTGTTACGAACTTTTCATGCAGAAGGACTCACAGTTAATCTTAGCAAATCGCACTTTGGGAAAACTTTCATACAATTTCTTGGACATGTAATTTCAGCAGAAGGCATTGCGCCTGACCCGGAAAAACTTCAAGCTTTACGTGACATTACTATTCCTACGACGAAGAAACAACTACGCAGCTTTTTGGGCTTAATTAACTTTTTTCGTAAATTTATTCATTACTCTGCTTTAGACACCCCTAGATTATGTCAATTGACGGGTAAAAACACTATTTGGTCCTGGGATAGCCAAGCACATGCTGAATTTGTGAATCCGAAAGAAGCTTTGTTGAACGCACCACTTTTATCACATCCAGATCTAACAGTTCTAACACCGCTTTAGGCGTACACATTTTTCAGGAAATTGAAGAAGATGGTACTACAATAATTAAAAACATCGCCTTTGCAAGTCGCATTCTGTCATCTGCTGAACGCAATTATTCTGTTACAGAACTTGAAACATTATGTGTTGCATGGGCATTTACGAGATTTCGGCATTTTCTTTATGGAAGACATATTGTTTGGGACACACAAATGCTCTCATTCCAGAATGTAATTAATTCCATACCAAATAAATCTTCTATGCTATCTCCGACTGTTATACCGAAAAATGTTGAACCACCTAACAAAATTAAAGAATTAGTATCCTTTCCTACATCTCGTCTATTACGACACCATGGAATAATTGACATTGCGCTGAACAACATCAAACGTGCCGCAGAGCGCCGGAGGAGACAGCAAAAACAGGTTTGTACATGCCATGACTTTCACATTGGACAGAAGATATTGGTATGTACACACTATTTACCTAACAGAGGAAAGAATAGATGTAGTAAATTTGAGCTTCTATATGCAGGTCCATACAGAATTCGCAGCATTCGTCACCCCAATGTAGTATACGTCGAAACTCTGAGAACCAGAAAAAGTAAAGGCAATCACCATGTCTCCAATATTAAACCCCTTATTGAATGAACATACTTCATGATTTATCACACTGTAATGCCTTTTCCTGATTTTTATATGACCAATGATGCAATTATTTATATGAACAGTTACTGATGATTATTATATTTTTTCTTGGCAGTGCCCGGCAAGGTAAGGTTAGCAGGTCGCTTTTCTTGTCGTTACACATCAGACCGTGCACATTTATCCAGATAAACTTACACATTTTATGACCACTTATGCAATTATATCTACGTGATTACTTACTGATGATTATTATATTTTTTCTTGGCAAGTGCCTGGTAAGGTAAGGTTATCAGGTCGCTTTTCTTGTCGTTGCACATAAGACTGTGCACATTTTCCAGATAAACTTATATATTTTATGAACACTTATGCAATTCTATCTAGTGACATATTAATTTTATCAAATTCTTTCTCCATTAAAGTCTTCAACTCTCGCCTCTATCAACTACACAACATACAAGCTGAACACAAAGAAAGTCATTTCTTGTCGTTATATATCAGACCGTGCACATTTTCCATTTTTCATGTATGTATGATTGTTTTCCTGTTTGTTTGTATGCACTATGAAACCTTTAAGATATAACAAACACCAGTTGACTTTGACATTTTTGCATTATGATATCTCAACATCGTGACTATTTTACATTTTTTTTGCTACTACATTATGATACTCTGTGTACATTTTTGCACCTGCACACTGTCTATGTTTTTGACATATTACGTTTTCCGTCATGCTATGCTGTATGCTTAATTATATCACTAGAAACCAGTTTTTATTTAATGGGTATATGATTTAAATGCAAGACATTAATCATTGTTCATCATTTTCAGAAAGCAATAACGTGTAAATGAAATAAATGAAACAAACCACAGTGGATTACTATGAAATGGGAATTTCACCTTCGGAATGAACGAAAGAAGATGCAATACATCGTCACGGAGAGTAAATGGATCAGAATTAACAAACATTAACATGAATATACTATACACATCGTATGATAGCAGTCTTAACTAATTATTTTTCTTTCAGAATACGAGGCGATTGATGCAGGCTGTCAGACAGAACTACACATCTTAGTTTTAGTGATGAAATATGCTAGAAATAAGAAACTGTATACTATGAATAGTTGTATGAAGTAAATGGTAATATGAATAATGAATAATGAAGTGTCTTTTTGAAGATGATAATGAATGATGATGATAATAATGAAGATATGGTGATATGAATAATGAAGTTTTTGTTTACAGGTGATGATAGTGATAAATTTTATATGGCCACTAAAAGCACCACTTTTAAGTTTTTCTTTGCAGATGAGGATAATGATGAAGTTTATATCTTTACTGTTAGTTAAAAAATGCTATGTAGTTATTTAAGTATTTGTTGCAGTTCGTTTTGACAGTATGTCTTATGTCACATGGTATAATGACTGAAGGTTTTGGAAAGGACAGCTAGAGTACATATATATTGAGTACACATTTCATTACCTGTTAATTCGAAGTTCACTACTTTTCAGCATAATATGCATTTCTTCTTTCAGCTTAATAATTCATTTTGTATTTTTTCTAGGAGAAGCTATTCATGAAATTAATGTGCTATAAGCAGTTAATCAGTAAACCTGTTCTAGTACTTGCATTTTTTACCCATTTGTGTGTGTCATTCATGAATGTGATCACATATACTCTACTTGTTTCATAACCTTGCTACAGCTGACTCATTATGAATGACGTTACCTATCCTCATTTGCAGCAATAAGTCAAATGCAAATATTTTCATGCCTCAGCAATTAACTATCGATCCCAACGCAATGCATTGCTAGCAAAAAAATTAATAAATAAATAAAAAATAAAAAAATTGACCTTGAATAATATTTACAGTGTGTTACATTTTCAGTATGTCCTATGTCACTTGAATGATGAGTTCTGAGTAATACTGAATGATGTTTTCTAATCACTGACCTTGAGTAATAGTTACAGTGTGTTACATTTTCAATATGTCCTATGTCACTTGAATGATGAGTTCTAAGTAATACTGAATGATGTTTTGTAATAATGCATAAATACTATGCCAATAAATTCTGTAAATAATATTTTTGTTATACTCTATAAATGCTATGCCAATAATTAACTCTCATTTTGAATGATAACTTCTGAATAATACCAAATAAGGTTTTATAAAAATATAAGAATACTTTGTAACTGGCCAATGAGTGCCAATAATTATTTTAAATATGTTGTATGTCACTTGATTGATGAAAAATGTTTTGTACTATTCAATACTTGCTATATGTTTAGTAACTGGCCAATGAATGCCCTGTTTCTTATTTTAATTTTGTATTATGTCACCTACATGCTATTATATATGAATACCAGTAGCTTGATGCTACACTCATTAGCTCCTGTTTTGAAGGATGACTTCTGATGGTTTGTAACTGGCCAAAGAGTGCCAATGATTACTATAACTAGATGAATTATGTAAATGGTATGCCATTAATTAACTCTTGCTTGGAATGATCACTTTTAAATAATGTATAAAAATGGTTTGTAACTGGCCAATGAGTGCCAATATTTACTGTCATCAGATGACTTATGAATAATATTCTGTAATACTCCATACATAGTACAGAAATATTTAGTAACTAGGCAATGAGTGCCACCAATTACTCAAATCGGTTGATAGACTAGTGTAATTCTCAATGATGACTAGCATAAGACTTAATCTTATTCATCTTCTGACCTAATTACCAGAAATTACTGCAATATACGTTTGTCCCGTCTATCCTTACGATCATGGAGCACTATATTTCGTTTCTGCACTAATTATACGTTGGTGAAAGAGTGTGGTGTTGAAACATCATGGTGTCCACCACCTTCTACAATGGAGATGTTATTATGGTTCCACTGTTTGGTGTACCTAATGTACTACCAAAATGATAACATTGAATATTAATATGACATTTCAGTGTCTTGGCTACACTGATTAATACTTCAGGGAAGAGAGCTTCAGATTGTCTCACTTGGTGTTGTGCTTCTGTAGAAAGATATGGACTTTCAGTGCAGCTACGTGCAACTACTGTGCTACAACCATGATGCAATCCTTCCGTTTCCTATCCTAGTTCTTGTAAAATGGTAAAATAATACTACAATGCGTATGCACTTTATGTCATTTGTTAATATGTTTTGTACTCATTGCGTATACATTTTGTCATTGCTAGGTATGTTCTGTACTACAGTGCATATGCACTTTATGTCATTTGTTAATATGATTTGTACTCATCGCGTATACATTTTGTGATTTCTTGATATGTTCTGTACTCAGTGCATGTGCACTCTATTTCATTTCATGTTCTGCACTTATATATATATATATGTGTGTGTGTGTGTGTGTGTGTGTGTGTGTGTGTGTATATATACTCTGTGACTGTAACCTTAGTTAATTAAGAAATATTTGTTGCTCATGGCAAGTATTTGTTGCTCATGGCAAGTCCAATTGACTCACCATCGCTGCCAAATTTTTGCCCCCCCCCCCCCCCCCCCCAGTGGAGGGTTATGTAAGAGGTCCGAGAAGATGTAATACAGCTGTAATTTTATGTAAGAGGTCCGAGCAGATGTAATTTCGATGTATTGCTCATGCGCTGCCTGCGATATGCAAGGTATAAGAGAATCGCTGACCAGAGAGCAGTGTTGACTGTACGAACTGTGTAGCAGTAGCAGTAAGTTGTTGCCAGTGTGTGTGTCTGCTCTGGTCTAGTCTGGTGTATCATGTTGGCTGGGCCGGTCGCGGTGCAGCGATGCCGAAGCCTGAGTATTATTGTATAAGGTAAAAAAAAGCAGCCTCGCGCATATCTAGTAATATTATGTAAACTCCCATGTATATCTCTTAAAAATGTCCTAATAGTAACAAGCATTCATTTCAGTTTAAAGAATTTAATATTTTTTTTTTCAATGCATGATCATTCCGATTGTTGCAAAAGAAAAATCATTTGCTTCCTTTCATAAATAAGAAATGTACAGGCCAGCATTGCATAGAGCTGTGCCGGAAAAGAGCTATTGTAAGAGCAGATAGTTGCCGACTTTATCGAGGTGAGAATTTTTGCTTTTTATTCAGAATGATCTTACAGGGCCATGACGCAGCACTGCTGTCGTCCAAATTTTACCAGGTTACTGAATTTATTTTTTTTACTACGAGGTTTAGGAATTTTTCTGTTTCGAGCTTACATTAAATGAGAAAAGAATTTTGTGGGTACATTAAATGGGAACCAGTTTTGTTGTGAGGTTACACTAAAATTAGAATCATTAACTAAATAATATTTAATTTATATTTTGTGGGGAGGTTACACCCTACAGCTGTATTCTCAACGGCTCCCTCCCGTACCATTGAAGTCACTCACTGGTATCTTAGATCATCTTCTATCATATCGGCCCTTCTTCTAGCAAATGTTCTCCAAATACTCCTTTCCTTGCCCCATGTGCGGCGTACCTCCGAATTTCTTATCGCTTCAGTTTACGCTATTTTCAACGTTTATCTGTAGCACCACATCTCAGATGCTTTGATTCTCTTCTGTTTCGGTTTCTTCATAGTCCATGATTCACTACCGTACAATGCTGTGTTCCAAATGTACATTCTTAGAAATTCCCTTTTTGTGGTCAGTAATGCCCTCTTTGCCTGTGCTAGTTTTCTTCTTACGTCCTCCTTACTTCATCCGTCGTGTGTATTTTGCTTCCAAAGCAGCAGAATTGCTTTTCTTCGTCAACCCCAATTTTCATGTTAAATTTATGGCTAATCTCTGTTCTACTAGTCCTAATTATATTCATTTTTGTCCGCAGCTCGTGGTCGTGCAGTAGCGTTCTCGCTTCCCTCACCCGGGTTTCCGGGTTCGATTCCCGGCGGGGTCAGGGATTTTCTCTGCCTCGTGATGACTGGGTGTTGTGTGATGTCCTTAGGTTAGTTAGGTTTAAGTAGTTCTGAGTTTTAGGGGACTTGTGACCATATGGCTCAAATGGCTCTGAGCACTATGGGACTTAACAGCTATGGTCATCAGTCCCCTAGAACTTAGAACTACTTAAACCTAACTAACCTAAGGACACCACACAACACCCAGCCATCACGAGGCAGAGAAAATCCCTGACCCCGCCGGGAATCGAACCCGGGCGTGGGAAGCGAGAACGCTACCGCACGACCACGAGATGCGGGCTCTTGTGACCATAGCTGTTAAGTCCCATAGTGCTCAGAACCATTTTGAACATTAATTTTTATTTTTCTCTCAGTCCATTTTATGTGGTCATTAGACGGTTCATCCTATTTAGCAATTTATTTGATTATCCCTCTGAGCACAGCAGTATCACTTCAAAGAATCTTATACAGGGTGTACATAAAGTTCGGGAACACTTTCAATTATTTATTGCAAAAGAACCAAACATTGTACAGATATCATACATAGTCATTTTGAAGAGAAACCCTGAAAGTTTTTTTTCATGTATACCGCCACAGCGTAGTTTGGTAATTTGCCGATAGACAGCGCTAGTTGCTAGTCGCATCGATAGATCGGCCGTGCTACAGAAGGGGACAGCTGTTTCATGAAATGGCCTCCCTGATCATCAGATCTCACTCCGTGTGACTTTTATCTGTGGGGACACGTTAAAGATCTGGTGTATGTACCGCCTCTACCACGTGATGTAGCAGAGCTCTGGAAGAGAATACGGGAAGCTGAGACGAGTATAGCAAGAATTCTATTACCATATTGGCGTATGCCGCGTCACTCATGGTTCGCATACCAAGTGTTTGTAGAAAAAACTTTCAGAATTTCTCTTCAAAATGCAATATGTATGACATCTGTACAATGTTAAGTTCTTGTGCAATAAATAATTGAAAGTGTTTCCGGACTTTATGTACACCCTGTATTTCCCGCTAAATTTTAAACCTACGGCTGAAACTTCGTTTTATTGTCATTATTTCTTCTTCAGTGTACTACCTAAAACCCTTTTTTTTAATCCGAGCATTTATGTCTTTTTCTTCCTTTTTTTCGTCCATTCTTGATTCTTGTACATACTGTATGAGGGCGTGCTGGAAAGTAATGCCTCCGAATTTTTATGTGAAAAATCTTAAAGCTTTTCAAATGAAACAAGCTGTATTAACATTCTGGCATAGTCATGCTGAAGGAGAGTGTGCGCCATGTGTGGACCAACTCTTCCAATGTGTGCTCTCATTTTTCTGAGGGTCTCGGAGTACCTTGCAGAATTAATGGTGGTGTCTTTTAGGCATGAATTCCAAATGCACCGCACCTTGAAAATCCCAGAACACTGTGAGCATGATTTTGCCTGCTGGTGGTATGGTCTTCAACTGTTTTGGGGCCAGCGATCCTTCGTGGTGGAACTCCGTTGACACTGTCTCGTTTTCGGGGTCAAAATGGTGAACCCAGCTTTCATCACTTGTCATAATGTTGTTAAGAAACCCACCACCCTCACGCTCTAAACGCAAAAGATATTGTTCAGAGATGTCCAGTCTACACTGTTTCATGTCAGGAGTGAGCATTCGAGGCTCCCAGCGTGCACACAGTCTTCTGTACCGCAGTTCTGCAATGATGGCCTGTGTAGGCACTCTCGTAATGTGCCACACTTACCTGTGTTATCCAACGGTTTTCTCTGATGAATTTACCAACTCGATTCCGATGAGTTTCGTAGGTAACCGTACGCAGTCGTCCACTCAGAGCTCCATCACACACGTTGCGGTTAGCACCACCATTTCCTTCATTACGAACACGAACAACCCCAGGGTGCACAGTACTGTTGTCGATACAATCATCACCACACACAGCTTCCATTCTTCTGTGGATTTCAATTGGAGGCACTTTTCCTGGTAGGAACAAGGAAGGCGAGCCGTAGGTCGTCCGGGTAATTTCTGATATGGTCCCAGTTGCCATAAAAAAACGCCAACGCAGACATTAGCTGTAAATAACAATCTTTATTCAGAACGTTACTGTACCCTTGCGTTTACAAAAAGTCATATACACTCTATTTCTAACAACAAACGCAACATATTTCACTTCACTTTGTACTACATCATTCTTAGCAGGTTCATCACCAGCAATTTGCAAACCAATATAGTAAGGATTAACACCTTGAAAAATCTTATTTTTTGCTCGACATTGAGTCTCTAAATCCGTCCATGATTTTACCTTTGATATGTCAGCACTTGTCTCGGGCTTGGAATACGTTACAAACTTGAATCGATTTTTCCTAGTGTACCTACGCCAAGGAACGCCAGATGAACGTTCAGGTCTAAGACTAAATGGACCTATTTTATTACTACAGGCTATACGAACTTTTTCCAAAGCACCTTGGTCTTCAAAAATTTTCTTATTTGCTCTATCATCCAATGTTAATCATTCCACTCTTACATTAATTCTATATACATACGTTACTACTTTATTAATTATTACTGATGCATATTTGTTAGCAAAAAAACTTAAACTCATCAGTACAGTAGAACGAATCGATTTAAGTTTGTAACGTATTCCAAGCCCGAGACAAGTGCTGACATATCAAAAGTAAAATCATGGAAAGATTTGGAGACGCAATGTCGAGCCAAAAATAAGATATTTCAAGGTGTTAATCCTTTTTATATTGGGTTGCAAATTGCTGGTAATGAACCTGCTAAGAATGATGTAGTGCAAAGTGAAGTTAAATATGTAACGTACCGACGTAGTTAAGTTACGCACCGCCACGTTACATACTACAAGTCGGAGCCCCCTAGCGGCATGCGGTTTCAATTTGCGTCTGCGAAGCAGAAAAGTCGACCGAGTATTATGCATAACATGTAATACCTCCACCGATGTTGAGAACAGAATTAAAAATTCGGAAGCATTACATTTTAGCACGCCTTGTACCGGGTGATCAAAAAGTCAGTATAAATTTGAAAACTAAATAAACCACGGAATAATATAGATAGAGGTAAAAATTGACACACATGCTTGGAATGACATGACGTTTTATTAGAACCAAAAAAATTGCTAGACGCGTGAAAGATCTCTTGCGCGCGTCGTTTGGTGATGATCGTGTGCTCAGCCGCCATTTTCGTCATGCTTGGCCTCCCAGGTCCCCAGACCTCAGTCCGTGCGATTATTGGCTTTGGGGTTACCTGAAGTCGCAAGTGTATCGTGATCGACCGACATCTCTAGGGATGCTGAAAGACAACATCCTACGCCAATGCCTCACCATAACTACGGACATGCACAGCTATTGCTGAGGAATGATGGTGGGCATAATGAGCATTTCCTGTAAAGAACATCATCTTTGCTTTGTCTTACTTTTTTATGCTAATTACTGCTATTCTGATCAGTTGAAGCGCCATCTGTCGGACATTTTGTGAACTTTTGTATTTTTTTGGTTCTAATAAAACCCCATGTCATTCCAGGCATGTGTGTCAATTTGCACCTCTCTATCTTTCATTATTCCGTGATTTATTCAGTTTTCAAATTTATACTGACTTTTTGATCACCCGGTATATTACATGACTTTCCCTATAGCTAATACCTATATTTTTGGTACTTTCAACCATCTTGCACCATTCTCGTTGCCAAACTCGTTTTCTAAGTCGACAGAGTACCAGCCAGATAAGTCCGTCTGCGCGAAGTTCTGAAACACGGTTTCTTCCTCAGCGAAGTTGCCTCCTTCTGGTTTCTCCTACAGCAGCCTCCTGTGTAGGTTATTTTCTACGAAAAAGGAATATACCGTCCGCCGCGCCACAATGACAGCGGCGCACACAAACACGCGACCGCTATGCAGGAAACGCCCACCCTCAGACAGCCGCCACTGTCATCGTAGCCGACGCTGGCGGTCGTGCATTTCGCATTCGTTCCGCCGCCAGTACTCAGAAAATTGCCGCCTTTATTGGTGCCATAAATAAGGCGAGCGCTTACGGAGCGGTGACGCAGCCGCCGATAGCGTAAGAGATTCATATACAGCCAGGGGGCTGCACGGAAGCTCTCATTGAGCACTCAGATATGCCAAGTGTGCGCCGGATACTACTTCGTGGCAAGACAGCTCAGTAGCCTCGTATCTTTAAGTCACAGAAGACTCGATGTTCTGTCCGCCAGTGGCTCGCTAATGACATCAACTTTTCTGTAATACGGTACCGGCAGAGCAGCATTATTTCGCCTGATAATCTTGTTAACTCAGAAATATGACAAGCGACGCCAACCAATTTACGCAATACAGACCACTCCTTCATCTTACTAGTCTTTCCATTCTTCCAAATCAAGGGTTGCCCGAAGTTCGGTTCTGAAGTACGTAGACGTACTGCTCTCTCCATCGTTTATATCGGCTTCGCAGTTCTGATCGTCTTGTCGGTGTACGTCGGAATCCTTCGAATGGTAATCGGTCATGGCGGTATTCTCCCCAGGAATACGGAACCACGACTGGTTTCATTTCACACATTCCAATAAATTATTTCTAACTACTGGTAGATTTCCTTCTGTCCCCACACCTTCAATTTGGTGTCTTATACTTCGAATGCTCGTTTCTGCCGCTTCTATTCTTCTTTCAGTACATTTACCAAATTATATTATTTTACGAACAGAGAACCACGGCGTTGTCCAGGTGTTTGTTTATAGCTGTGCGACCACGTCCGTACCACGCAGCAGCTGGTCTTGTGCCTAATGTTTATGACGTCATATCTCCTGAAATACTCGTATGTGTCGTACAATGATACTGCCTGCAAAACTTGTTGCGAATGTAATTACCAGCAACGAAGTAATGCATTTAAACAACATGCACGATGCTGCGGTTTGTCACACATCTCACTATTTATGATGTCGTATCTCCAGAACTATGTGTCGTATAATGATGTAAACTATAGGTACATTCAGTGACATATGTGGATATTGCTTGCAAAACTTATTGCGAACAGAGTTAGTAGCAAAGAAGTAATAAATTTAAACACCTGACATGATGCGTCAGTTTTTAATGCATTTAATTGTTTACGACTGTCATGTACTACGTGTTCAAAAATGACACAATTTTGCAGTTACATTCTTTGCTATGTTTGAATACTGACTGCAAAATATGTTTCGAATGCAATCAGTAGTAAAGAAGTAATAAATTATAACGTCATGCCTCATGCGTTATTTTTACTGCACCACCAGCGGAACAGTAGTAAGCGATAAAATTTTCATCACTTTGTAAAGGTTGCCAGCGAGCAAAATTTCGTAAAAGTTTGTTGCAAGTGGCTAAGTGCTCTCGCTCTCAAATACTTGGTGAATAAAGTCTCAGAATTCAAGCGTCCCGGGCCCTGCTTCCTTTTCTCCCCGACCCCTTTGATAGGCAGTCCCCACAGAAATTGTTGCCTGACAGTAAGATACATGCCTACGAAGTCTGACTGAAATCAGTTGGGGGACTGATGACCTTCGCTGTTTAGTCCCCCTTAAACATCCCAACTATCACCATCACTGAAATCAGTGCAGTAGTTTAGGATATTTTTTGAAGGATATCATTTTCACGCCAGTGACTTATAAGTTTTTATTACACTATTGCAATTTCGGCCTTAGGCCATTATCAAGTGATATGGCTATACCACTTGATAATGGCCTAAGGCCTAAATTGCAATAGTGTAATAAAAACTTATAACAGTCACTGGCGTGAAGATGATCAAAAAAATTTTTATGACTGTGAATCCCAGCTACAACAAGTTTATAATACACTCCTGGAAATGGAAAAAAGAACACATTGACACCGGTGTGTCAGACCCACCATACTTGCTCCGGACACTGCGAGAGGGCTGTACAAGCAATGATCACACGCACGGCATAGCGGACACACCAGGAACCGCGGTGTTGGCCGTCGAATGGCTCTAGCTGCGCAGCATTTGTGCACCGCCGCCGTCAGTGTCAGCCAGTTTGCCGTGCCATACGGAGCTCCATCGCAGTCTTTAACACTGGTAGCATGCCGCGACAGCGTGGACGTGAACCGTATGTGCAGTTGACGGACTTTGAGCGAGGGCGTATAGTGGGCATGCGGGAGGCCGGGTGGACGTACCGCCGAATTGCTCAACACGTGGGGCGTGAGGTCTCCACAGTACATCGATGTTGTCGCCAGTGGTCGGCGGAAGGTGCACGTGCCCGTCGACCTGGGACCG
Source organism: Schistocerca serialis cubense (assembly GCF_023864345.2). Classification (NCBI taxonomy): domain Eukaryota; kingdom Metazoa; phylum Arthropoda; class Insecta; order Orthoptera; family Acrididae; genus Schistocerca; species Schistocerca serialis. The sequence goes on along the minus strand of NC_064646.1, from coordinate 183,091,735 downwards.
GACCGCAGCGACGCACGGATGCACGCCAAGACCGTAGGATCCTACGCAGTGCCGTAGGGGACCGCACCGCCACTTCCCAGCAAATTAGGGACACTGTTGCTCCTGGGGTATCGGCGAGGACCATTCGCAACCGTCTCCATGAAGCTGGGCTACGGTCCCGCACACCGTTAGGCCGTCTTCCGCTCACGCCCCAACATCGTGCAGCCCGCCTCCAGTGGTGTCGCGACAGGCGTGAATGGAGGGACGAATGGAGACGTGTCGTCTTCAGCGATGAGAGTCGCTTCTGCCTTGGTGCCAATGATGGTCGTATGCGTGTTTGGCGCCGTGCAGGTGAGCGCCACAATCAGGACTGCATACGACCGAGGCACACAGGGCCAACACCCGGCATCATGGTGTGGGGAGCGATCTCCTACACTGGCCGTACACCACTGGTGATCGTCGAGGGGACACTGAATAGTGCACGGTACATCCAAACCGTCATAGAACCCATCGTTCTACCATTCCTAGACCGGCAAGGGAACTTGCTGTTCCAACAGGACAATGCACGTCCGCATGTATCCCGTGCCACCCAACGTGCTCTAGAAGGTGTATGTCAACTACCCTGGCCAGCAAGATCTCCGGATCTGTCCCCCATTGAGCATGTTTGGGACTGGATGAAGCGTCGTCTCACGCGGTCTGCACGTCCAGCACGAACGCTGGTCCAACTGAGGCGCCAGGTGGAAATGGCATGGCAAGCCGTTCCACAGGACTACATCCAGCATCTCTACGATCGTCTCCATGGGAGAATAGCAGCCTGCATTGCTGCGAAAGGTGGATATACACTGTACTAGTGCCGACATTGTGCATGCTCTGTTGCCTGTGTCTATGTGCCTGTGGTTCTGTCAGTGTGATCATGTGATGTATCTGACCCCAGGAATGTGTCAATAAAGTTTCCCCTTCCTGGGACAATGAATTCACGGTGTTCTTATTTCAATTTCCAGGAGTGTATGTACGGATTCTTTGCTCCTTCTTTCCTTTCACCCTCTCACCGTTTTACAATCTATCCATTTATTTTTGTATGTTTCCTCTAAACCTGTGCTGTGGAAAGAGGATGATTCTTGACATTTCATACATTTGAATGAACTTATTATTTGATCAACTGTGACAAGTGGCACAGTAGTTAACACACTGGACTCGCATTCGGGAGGACGACGGTTCAAATCCCCGGCCGGCCGGGCAGACTCAGGTTTCCCGTGATGTCTCTAAACTGCTTAAGGTGAATGCCGGAACGGTTCCATCGAAAGGGCACCATCGATCTCCCTATAAACTCTTCCCTAACCCGACCCTCTGCTCCGTCTCTAATGACATTGCTGTAGACGATAATTATGTTATCTCTAACCTTTTCCTTTAATTTACTTTTTGTGTTTCAAAGTTCTGGATTCGAACTGTGTCCGTATTCCGTTCACCATCATGTGACACCTTCTATCACACGGTCCACTCACGTTAATGTGACCACCACCTATGTTCGACGTCAACGTGTAATAACCACTCACAGACTGCAGGTAGCAACACTAGCAGTGGAGAGGGTAATAAACGCTGTCGGAGGGACACGGATAAAAGAGCAGTCGTTATTGTAACGTGGAAACTGAATGATTTATCTGACGTCCGAAAGTGCATCATCGTTAGTTTTCGGACCGAGAGTGGAAGCATTTCCGAAACGGCTAAGTTAGTAGATTGTCTGCGTGCCGCTGCGATTATAGTACATTGAAGTGACAAAAGTCAGTGGGTACTTCCTAATATAGTGCCCAGTCTCCTTTGACCCGGCATACTGCAGCAACTCGATATGGCAATGGACTCAACAAGTCATTGGAAGCCCGCCGCTGAAACATTGAGCCCTTTGGTCTCTATAGCCGTTCATAGTTGCGGAACTGTAGCAGGTGCAGTGTTTTGTGCACACACATCCGTGCCCGAGGCAGGATTCGAACCTGAAACCGTAGCGGTCCCGCGGTTCCAGACTGTAGCGCCTAGAACCGATAGGCCACCCCGGCCGGCGAAAGGTGGTCACTTTAATGTGACTAGACAATGTAGTTCTTGTCTACTCGCAGTTTAACACAAAAAATCGGACGTCTAGCGTGGAGAATGGACATTGATGGTACGCGGTGTCACTGGGTGCTAAACACGATCACTTCTGCTTCGCATAGCGTCCAGGCTGAACAGCATTTGTGACGTGGTAAGGCGACGCCTTGTCTTCGAGGTCTCTATCATGTAATCTTTCAACAGGATAACACAAAATCTAATGTTACTTGCGCTGTCCTGACCTACCACCATACAGAGGAGGGTCTTGAGCTGTTACCCAGGTCAGCACGTTAACCAGAGCTCTCACCCACTGAATATATCAGGCCATGGGTTGCCGAGATATAGGCACACCACAACTCACCAATCGCTGGAACAGCTCAGCGTTGGCATGGAGTCATAGTAGCGTGGAATGAAGTACCCCTGTCTGTCATCCAACCTCACCTGGACTGGATGCTGAGCCGGGCTTGTGGCGTTTTAGCTGCCAGACTAGGTAGCCTTGTGTAGTTTTGGTGTTCAAACTGCATAATGTTCCCAAACTAGAAAATATTTCTCGTCATTCATTGAACAAAAATCAAGTGCTGCAGAAAGCATCTGTTCGACTATCTTGAAGTAAAATGCAGGGAAATTTATTTCTCACTGCGTCTGTGATGTCAACAACGTATTCTTGTTATTGCTGAGAAATATGTGAGATGATGGTATGCAGATACGGTGCTTGCTTGGAAGTGAGCATGGCACCTACGTCTTTACCAAAACTTTCGTTGTCATATCATATTAAAATTGTAAGGTTATCACTCTTTTGCAACACTTTCTCTGTCAGGCTTTATAAATGAAGTGAAACTATCACAATTTGCATTCCTTTTGTGGGGCGGCGGGTGGAATAATTGTAATTGTTCCTTATTATTTATTTAATGCTGTTGTTTGCCGTTCTCAACTCTGGCTCTCTAACTACAATATTGGCAACCAGAAAGTGATTAGCAAAACGTGAAGCCTGAAACTAGAATTCCTAGTGCCCACTTCATCTGAGAAATACGTTTATAGCTACAGCTTATTGGTCTGAGGAATTAGGAGATTGTCTGGGATTCATAATCAAAAACCATTCTCTCTAAAATGTTCACTATATTCTGAAAGTCACAGAACAAAAAGAATCCACACAATCCAACTACCAGAACAGTTCAGACTCTAATGCGCTGATGCAACTGTAACTGTTCAAATTAAATGTTTAAGTGAATGCTCGCCATAATTTGATGATAATGTTCATCAAAGGCCACGCTAATAATGGTAGAATGTCTGTCAGGTGGCGGCACGTGAAAATAGGACATACGCAAACTAAAGATAGATCATTAACGTCATCCCAAAATTAACACTTCACTCGAAAACGATTTCATGGTTACGCGTATCCCGAGTAACTTATTACTGCATCCGAGGCTGTTTATATCAACGATACCGACGCGACGCGACTCCCGGCACAGGTGGTGCGCTAATCAGCGTCTGGATAGAACTGGGGCCTTTCTCTTCTCCCGCAGCGTTCTTACATATAAAGCCACGGTGCGGACGGCTAAGGGAACGCCTGATCAAATCTGGTCTCCCGACTAGCCGCTGGGCTAGTAATGCTCCACTTTAAGTAATCAAATAAATCATTGCTTCCTTTGCTGATGGCTGATGAAGCTCTCAATCTAAATGTGCAATCAGCACACAGGTAAGTAATCATAATAAAAGTCTGATGTGGCTAAGTCAAATATTTTGGGCGAGATAATTAATTTAATTACACTACACGCAGTAGACGAGCTCTGAACTTGCCCTTTGGAGATACGCTATCGCTATAGTTTTATAGTTATTCAGTTGAAACTTCTCACATCTTTATGATTATAGCGGATCTCCGTTCTACTTAAATTTAAACATCCTAGCTTTATTTATTCGTCTACTTAATCTATCTTGCTTCCTTAATTTTTAAGACAAAAACCAGAAAATCATGAATTTCAACTAAAATTTTAATTTGTGAGATCCAGAATACTGTTTCTACTAAATTATTATGCAAAAGGAATCTAAATACAAATTTTTAAGTTTCTAGCTCTTTTCTGTTGCGCCAATGATTTTTACAGAAAAACATCCAAATTTCGAAAATGGTTAAAGTTACTGAACTGATATCCAACACATATTGATTTTGTATTACTCCTGACATGCTAGAAACGTTTCAGGTTATTTACTTGATTTTTAAAGTATTGCGCAATATTTATGACGTCAGAGCTAGTTGCAGTGGACTAGGCTGGCACACAATGGAAAGACTGATGTGAATTTTATAAGGCGTGAGTATGCTGCTTCCCTACATCACCCTCTACTTAACTTTTTTGAACGTAAATGAAAAAAATTAATTACAAAAAGGGAAGCAAGAGTACAGCTTAACTCCGTATGAAAATTAAAATTGAAATGTAAACGTATAGAAATATTAAAAGAAAACTTATTACCTACTTCAGTTATTTAAATTGCTGGCATGTTCACTGCCTCTTAAGCAACATTATCACTCAAAATTTAAGCAAAATCAATGAAACACTTTGACATACATATTGCCTTAGACAGACAAACACATAAAAATATGTAAAATTATGAACATCTTAAATCCATTAAATTGTTTGTAAATATTTTTACATACACAAACTCAAAGAAAATAACACCGTTATTCATGTTACATAAACAGATAATTATATCTTAGCAGTCTCTTCTAAACCTGAAAGAAAATTTCACAAATCATGACAATTTCATTTTTACACACGTGATTGTAGCCGCTTTGTCTGGCGTTCTACACTTCCATTCACAAGGGTAGAGGGGGGGAAGTTGCTATGGTGTGCGTCCTTCACGTTCACTCTAAATTACATGGGGAAAGGGGAGGGGTCACTGTGAGTTGTGTCCAAGTCACTCCACGCTATCACGCAGCTACCAGGCTGCCATTATCTGGTTTGTCCTGTAGAACAAACAAGAGTGCCTCAGACTCTGTTCACTTAATATCTAAGGGTGGGTCACAATGAAATGAGGATATATATACATTTTATCTTTCAATATGTTGCTGGAACAAAGTTAACAGAACTTTTTCAATTTTACTCTCGCGGTTACTTAACTGTCATAAAATTGGTAAACAAATGGCTCAAAACGCCGTTAGTCACGTACTAGAGAAAATTTATGCTCAAGGCATACAATCATAAATCCTATTCAATCTCAATTTATTATTTCTCGGCCAGAACACTGAACCAATGCTCGGTACATTCTTGATACATTTGTATTTTATTTACTTAGCTGACTCGTCTTCGATTACCTTATTCTCAGATATAGTATGAGTATATTTGATTAGTAGTTGTCTTCTCAGCTTCTTTGTACATGTGAGTAACTTGTGGTAGTAGTACAGTTCTGAGTGTTCAAAACACACTACATTTAGTTGACTACTAAATCCACTTATTGGTCCTCTGCTGCTGTGCAGTTCCACATCTGCAATTATGTAATTACTGACTTTGCTAGTGTATGAACTTAAGTAATACTCACTCCATTAAAATTTAATGCATAGGATAGCACATTTATTTCATATCTACAGTGTATTGCAGCTGATCAGTTTGCTCATGTGGCAATCCAATTCCACTCGATCGGACGCTGAAACCACAGGTAGTCTCTCTCGACCTACCACTAAAGTGCATTAAGTAATTATGGCCGAGCGTAATGCTAAATTCCTTAAACCTATAGGACACCATGAGCTGCTTTGTTTCATCTAACATAAGGGTACCTATGGTCGCATTCACGCCTCCATCTCATAACATCAATACGTGTAGGTGTGTCCTGTCACACACTACACCAAATAACGGCCAGCTCCAACCTTATAAATATTTCAAGGACGTGTCCTTCACGTCTCCACCACAAACACTGTTCAATTCTATTACACTGCCATTCCTTGCTACACAAGGTGAGTTCATTCTTACAACTTATCTGCGTATTTTTCATAACAGTAAGCAATCTCTTTTACTATTAATTAGTTAGCTCTGCAGCATACAATAGGTTTCACTGACACTTCAGACCCTGCTTGTACACGAATTTGTATATCTTTTTAAATTACTGTTCGTGGACCATTTCCAATAAAACAACAACTTTGTACTTATAATATTACCAGGGTTCTATACATACTTGTTACTCAAATACCTTTGTATCTTAATTACATCGTACTTCTCTGTTGTTTATGTCACTGTTAGGTTTGTCAAGTTAGGTATTTTCTTCACTAATCGGTGGATAGAATGGTTACAGAACTCATGGCTTGATAGCCATGACGGAAAATTTTTGTATTGCAGAGAAGGAGTCGAAACATTGGTGGATAGGAAAGATGAAGATTGAGTGAGACCTGAAACGGGAAAGAAGATCTCACCCAGTCTGTTTTATTTACTACATATGGCTTTCCTTAAATTCTTTAGTTCAGTTTTCTACTTTATGTTTCCAGTTTTTCTTATCCATCATACATAAAGATTCACAACGAAAATAAATGGTTCAGATGGCTCTGAGCACTATGGGACTTATCATCTGTGGTCATCAGTCCCCTTGAACTTAGAACAACTTAAACCGAACTAACCTAAGGACATCACACACATCCCTGCCCGAGGCAGGATTCGAACCTGCGACCGTAGTAGTAGCGCGGTTCCGGACTGAGCGCCTGAACCGCTAGACCACCGCGGCCGGCACAACGAAAATAACTAGAATTAAGTTGCTTTTAGGTAAGCAAACGAGAAACAGTTATAGCTTGTAGCACTGCGGTCACAGTCAGCACATTCAATGTTCCTCATGTCACACCACGAGGCTATTTTGAAATACAAGCAGACTTCTCTGATCATTCCAGCCTGAGCAGTTTGGGCAAAAATAAGGAAACAAAGCGAGAAATGCTTGCTCGAACATGAATGCAGATGCTAGCCGAGCCTGTGGGTTGAACTGCTGTATTTGATCATGGACGGCACTTGTACAATGTCCCCAACGCGTTGCAAGTGTCAGTCCGGGTCAGACAGTGTTCTGTGTAGTAGTGAGTGCATTATGTCGGAGCTAAGTGACTGCAACCGTTGCCAAATTGTTGGTGCTCCTATTGTGGATGCTTCCGTAACCAAGATCGCTCAAGGGTATGGTGTTTCAAGAGGCACTGTATCGAAGATTTATACCTCATACAGGGAAGGCGGAGAAACATCTTCCGCTAAGTCAAAATCATTGACGAGTATTCTGACGAAGGATGAGACGACGGTAGTTGCAAAAGGCACTGCAGAACTGCATGTCGCACAAGCGATCCTTGTCAGCACCAAAACAACAACAAGGAGGCTCCGTAAGCAGGGAACTGCAGAGCGAGCTAGAATTCCAAGACCACTCACCAGTGATGCAAATACCCATAACAGGAAAACGTGGTGACGAAGCCATGAAATCTAGAGTATAGAAAAATCGAAGAAAGTCATTTGGTCAGGTAAGTCTTGTTTCTCACATTTTTCAACTCTAACCGAGCTTACGTCCCAGAGTGGTACATGGTGGGGTTTGGTGATGATTTGAGCAGCCACATCGTGTTATTCCATTGTCCCCCATGGTTACTCTGGAAGGGCTCATTACTGCCAAGGATAATGTGAATATTATGGCTGATAAGGGCCAACCCATGGAAAAATATGTGTCCCCCACTGGTGATGCTGTGTTTGAAGGTGACCGACCCGCTGTTCAGACAGCTTCCATCGTCCAGGACTGGTTTTGGGAGCACGAGAATAAATTGTTGCATCTCCCTTTGTCACCTCAGTCACCATCTCTCAATGTTATCGAGCCTTCGTAGCCTACTTTAGAGAGAAGGATGTTTGATCACTATCCACTTCCAGCATCATTACCTAAAGTGAGACAATTTGGCAGGAAGAATGGTATAAGATTCCCTCGAAAACCATACAAGACCTATATTTAACCATTCCTATGTGACTGGATGCTGCTTTGTTTGCCAGTGGGTTTGCGTTTGCTTTACCATATTAGGCATGGCAGTGTGTTGTTTCCATATTTTAGTCCACCCCCTGCATCTCACATCCATCAGTAGTAGCCATGTCACGTTCAGCAGGTTACAGAAGAAAAAAACGAACCTATCGAATTTTGATTGTTTCAGCGTGTACCAGTTCCAGTCTTCAATTAGCATATTACACTCCTGGAAATGGAAAAAAGAACACATTGACACCGGTGTGTCAGACCCACCATACTTGCTCCGGACACTGCGAGAGGGCTGTACAAGCAATGATCACACGCACGGCACAGCGGACACACCAGGAACCGCGGTGTTGGCCGTCGAATACCGCTAGCTGCGCAGCATTTGTGCACCGCCGCCGTCAGTGTCAGCCAGTTTGCCGTGGCATACGGAGCTCCATCGCAGTCTTTAACACTGGTAGCATGCCGCGACAGCGTGGACGTGAACCGTATGTGCAGTTGACGGACTTTGAGCGAGGGCGTATAGTGGGCATGCGGGAGGCCGGGTGGACGTACCGCCGAATTGCTCAACACGTGGGGCGTGAGGTCTCCACAGTACATCGATGTTGTCGCCAGTGGTCGGCGGAAGGTGCACGTGCCCGTTGACCTGGGACCGGACCGCAGCGACGCACGGATGCACGCCAAGACCGTAGGATCCTACGCAGTGCCGTAGGGGACCGCACCGCCACTTCCCAGCAAATTAGGGACACTGTTGCTCCTGGGGTATTGGCGAGGACCATTCGCAACCGTCTCCATGAAGCTGGGCCACGGTCCCGCACACCGTTAGGCCGTCTTCCGCTCACGCCCCAACATCGTGCAGCCCGCCTCCAGTGGTGTCGCGACAGGCGTGAATGGAGGGACGAATGGAGACGTGTCGTCTTCAGCGATGAGAGTCGCTTCTGCCTTGGTGCCAATGATGGTCGTATGCGTGTTTGGCGCCGTGCAGGTGAGCGCCACAATCAGGACTGCATACGACCGAGGCACACAGGGCCAACACCCGGCATCATGGTGTGGGGAGCGATCTCCTACACTGGCCGTACACCACTGGTGATCGTCGAGGGGACACTGAATAGTGCACGGTACATCCAAACCGTCATCGAACCCATCGTTCTACCATTCCTAGACCGGCAAGGGAACTTGCTGTTCCAACAGGACAATGTACGTCTGCATGTATCCCGTGCCACCCAACGTGCTCTAGAAGGTGTAAGTCAACTACCCTGGCCAGCAAGATCTCCGGATCTGTCCCCCATTGAGCATGTTTGGGACTGGATGAAGCGTCGTCTCACGCGGTCTGCACGTCCAGCACGAACGCTGGTCCAACTGAGGCGCCAGGTGGAAATGGCATGGCAAGCCATTCCACAGGACTACATCCAGCATCTCTACGATCGTCTCCATGGGAGAATAGCAGCCTGCATTGCTGCGAAAGGTGGATATACACTGTACTAGTGCCGACATTGTGCATGCTCTGTTGCCTGTGTCTATGTGCCTGTGGTTCTGTCAGTGTGATCATGTGATGTATCTGACCCCAGGAATGTGTCAATAAAGTTTCCCCTTCCTGGGACAATGAATTCACGGTGTTCTTATTTCAATTTCCAGGAGTGTATTTTCATGTTTTCTTTATTTCATATCATCTTTTCTAAGCTTATATAGACATATAATTTTAATTTGAGAGAGGACAAGTTACTCTCTCACCTATTTTTTCGTATCCAGAAAATTATTAAAGATTTAGTTACAATCTTATGCACCTTGAGCGAGACTCTAAGAAGTTAACGGCCTGAGCAGACTTTGATGGAGCCTAGAAGGGCGCTAAAAGCATGAGGTATTTTTGTGGTTCTTAGATCATAGAAATGGCAATTTGGGAGTTCAAAGCAATTGGCAGCATCCCCATCCCTTAGTAAATCTTGCCAGACAGGCCCACAGCCATACCGGGCAGACAGGGCAGCCCTTTGTCAAGACAGGTCTCCAACAGAACAATGCCGAGCTACCTGCTTTGGCGTCAGCGGAAGGCTGGGCTGGGGGCGACAGACTGTAGGAAACCATCTGCACAGTGGAGTCGTAAACTGGGCACTGTGTCCAGAGCCACGTGTAATAAAAATTCACCTGTTTTTGTGTTCGCCGATAGTGCAAGTAGGCCAGTGAACCACTTCCCCAGCTGCCTTGGTTGTATAAGACACCCCCGCATCTGAGAAACGTTTAGAGATAGAATCTTTATTACACCACATAACTAGGACTAACAAGCTCCAACCACAAAAACTTAAAAAAGCCAGTAATTTGCTGTTTTCTTTTTTTCCAGAGACACAGATTTCTTAACTCTTGCCCTGGTTCGACATGAGTTTGTGCTGTCATGCGAAAGGGGAGATTTAGCACCTCTAGAGCCCTGTGATTGGCTCAAGATGGCGTGAAGGCGGTGTCGTTCATGCACTTCGTGGGAAAACGGATTTCTTTTCTGAAGAGGTGCAAAGTACTTGGGTGCTGGACTTCTGTCTGGTAAGCACTTCTGGTCGATGTTCTGGTATGTGCAGTTGATGCTTGGGACCTATCCTGAGACTGACTTCACTTGCGAGTAGTTTAGACTGGGGAGCCTGTGGTGAAGTTCTTACTGTACCGACAGTGTGACTTCAAACGTCTCGGGCTACTCATTTGCCAAGGGCACACTTATTCGTTTTTAGTTTACCAGTCTTGACGTTTGGTATCCTTGTTCGCCAAATTGGTCCTCCGTACAACCAGCGAACGGGTGTGTCACACACTGAAATCTACCATGATTTCAGGACTCTGGTAGAGAGTAAATTGCGATCCGTCTGCCTGATAGCTAGATCGTGAGATTTTTTGCATTTCTTTCGTGGCCGCAGTCGATTCACAGGTGCCGCCTCACTTCTCCCCCCCCACCGCACACATCTCGCCAGCTGTAAGTTACATCGTCACATGAAGCAAACAGGAAAATGTATTGCCGCTCTGGCATTATCAGGGCGTACAGATACCAATCGCCACTTGCTCTCAGCTGCACCTATGTAGTGAACCTACAGTAGACTTGATCTGCTCAGCGTCAGACCAATTCAGATTGTGTTATCCACATTTTTAGGGACAGAGTACTTGACTCACTTTTGCCACGCAGGATCCTTGTCCAGTGTAGCCTTAAACCAACAGTTAGTTGTTTACGGTATTCAATCAATAACTTGTTTAGCATAATTTATGTCTGGTTTAGTAAAATAAAAGTTGTTAGTAACTTTTGCTTCATTCTCAGTCATTCATATAGTCCCCATGTAAGATGCCAGGACATGGGCACTTACACGTTAGTTAAGCAACATTAGTATTAATAAAAAAGGGACTGGCAAGGGTATCAGATCATGACTCTATTGAATTATGATAAATATGAGGCACTCTCGAGCAGTATTCCCCGCATGTCTGCATGATTAAGTCACTAACTTAAAGCGTTGGTGAAAAGTGTCGGAAGTTGAGAATTGTGGAATATGAAGTCTGCAGCTGGCCGTAGCTAACCGGACCCCCGTGGCCGGCAGGTAGCGGTCACCGAAAACTCGGGACAATACGGCGCTTTTGGGGATAGCCCGGCATCCGGAGCCACCTGTGCTGCGCAAGACGTAGCGAGGACGGGAATTTCGTTTGGTTCAAAATGGTTCAAAAGGCTCTGAGCACTATGGGACTTAACATCTGAGGTCATCATTCCCCTAGAACTTAGAACTACTTAAACCTAACTAACCTAACGACATCACACACATCCATGCCCGAGGCAGGATTCGAACCTGCGACCGTAGCAGTCGCGCGGTTCCGGACTGAAGCGTCTAGAACCGCTCGGCCACCGCGGCCGGCGGAATTTCGTTTGCCTGGGGCGTTATGACATACTCGATCATTGGATAGATCTCAGAAATGCCGCTGGCGGGATTTCGGTGATGATAGAGCGTTCGACATTGGCCGAAACTGAGTATTCTTCCGCCGCGTTTTCGTACGCGTGGGAGACGGGGGAATAGTGGAGAGAGGGACTTCGCCTTCAGCCATCGAGCGGTGCGGGTTTGGAGACGGCGTCTTGGCCATCGTCTTCGAAGGGACATATGCGGTCTGTATCGCAGCACTGCACCAAAGCGTGTTCCGTGAAGAGTTCTGCGGTTAGAGCTCTTTGTGTGCTCAGAAGTGAGATTTTCACCAACGTTTAACCACTTCCAACAACTTACCTGATATTCTTGATCTGGTCGTTATCCTTGCGAGGTGCCGAGTATTTATCAACGCAGATGCCGGTAATAGGGGCGCGTAATTGCAAATTGTTAATGTGCCATTCTCAGGAGTGTGTGGGCGGACAAAGAGATTCACATTTTTTTTTGTAAATTTTATCAGTTGTGGGGAATATCAAATTAAAATGCCAATATTACAAACGAATTATCGACTTCATTGTAGCTAGCATTTACCCTGTCCCAGTAAGCTTTACATGTACTCTAGTCACTGCACAGCTTGCCCACACGGGAAGGAAAGTAGGTTTTGCAATGTCAGCGACGGACAAATAAGCTTACACCCAAATGGTCACCTTTCAGATTTATCAATAGTTTTTACTGATCTTTCCCTTGGCGTAGTCAAGTTGGCGTATTTATTTTAATCGTAGACATTATATATATGCCCGCACACAGGCCGCGTGGAAGTAGATCAGGTGGTAACACAAAAACCGACGTCACGGTACGGGTGTGGCAGCCGCACGCTACATGGTTACCGAGTTACAAACACGGCGGCAGTCATGAACGTTGCGCAAACGCAGCGCACTGCTCGTATCGAGAAACTGAGGAGCAGAGCCGCTGAAACGGATACCCTTGCGAAACCGCGGCTGTGTTTGCGCGCGGCCACCGTGCCGATTTCACGGAAACCGGCGCAGCCGGGCAGGCGTCTCTGAGCCCCTGGACACGCCTCGCAGTCTGCTGACGCAGCGTCACCGGAGGCAGCGAGGGCGTGTCGGCGGCGCAGAGCTCGCTGCCTGCCTCCGGGCCCCACCCACCTGCTGTCTGTCTGTCCACAGGTGCTGTCCTAGACAGCCGTGTATATAACGCGATAACGGCTCCAGAAACTTACTTACGCAATAAATGGAATAAAAAAAGCCACCGGTTGCGGAAAGTAGTAGCCAAAAGCTCTTGACCTAGGTTCAAATGGCTCTGAGCACTATGGGACTTAACTTCTAAGGTCATCTGTCCCCTAGAACTTAGAACTAATTAAACCTAACTAACCTAAGGACATCACACACATCCATGCCCGAGGCAGGATTCTAACCTGCGACCGTAGCGGTCGCGCGGTTCCAGACGGTGGCGCCTAGAACCGCTGGGCCACCCTGGCCGGCAGGACCTAGGTTCAAACCATATAAATGGACCTCCTTCAGAAGTCTTATTACCTAGAAATACGGATATACAGATACACTACTGGCCATTAAAATTGCTGCACCACAAAGATGACGTGCTACAGACGCGAAATTTAACCGACAGGAAGAAGATGCTGTGATATGCAAATGATTAGCTTTTCAGAGCATTCACACAAGGTTGGCGCCGGCGGCGACACCTACAATGTGCTGACATGAGGAAAGTTTCCATCCGATTTCTCATACACAAACAGCAGTTGATCGGCGTTACCTGGTGAAACGTTGTTATGATGCCTCGTGTAAGGAGGAGAAATGCGTACCATCACGTTTCCGACTTTGACAAAGGTCGGATTGTAGCCCATCACGATTCCGGTTTATCGTATCGCGACATTGCTGCTCGCGTTGGTCGAGATCCAATGACTATTAGCAGAATATGGAATCGGTGGGTTCAGGAGGGTAATACGGAACGCCGTGCTTGATCCCAACGGCCTCGTATCACTAGCAGTCGAGGTGACAGGCATCTTATCTGCATGGCTGTAACGGATCGTGCAGCCACGTCTCGATCCCTGAGTCAACAGATGGAGACGTTGGCAAGACAACAACCATCTGCACGAACAGTTCGACGACGTTTGCAGCAGCATGGACTATCAGCTCGGAGACCATGGCTGCGGTTACCCTCGACGGTGCATCACAGACAGGAGCGCCTGTGATGGTGTACTCAACGACGAACTTGGGTGCACGAATGGCAAAACGTCATTTTTTCGGATGAATCCAGGTTCTGTTTACAGCATCATGACTGTCGCATCCGTGTTTGGCGACATCGCGGTGAATGCATATTGGAAGCGTGTATTCGTCGTCGCCATACTGGCGTATCACCCGGCGTGATGGTATGGGGTGCCATTGGTTACACGTCTCGGTCACCTCTTGTTCGCATTGACGGCACTTTGACCCGTGGCTCTACCCTTCATTCGATCCCTGCGAAGCCCTACATTTCAGCAGGATAATGCACGACCGCATGTTGTAGGTCCTGTATGGGCCTTTCTGGATGCAGAAAATGTTCGACTGCTGCCCTGGCCAGCACATTCTCCAGATCTCTCACTAATTGAAAACGTCTGGTCAATGGTGGCCGAGCAACTGGCTCGTCAGAATACGCCAGTCACTACTTTTGACGAACTGTGGTATCATGCTGAAGCTGCATGGGCAGCTGTACCTGTGCACGCCATCCAAGGTCCCTTTGTCTCAATGCCCAGGCGTATCAAGGCCGTTATTACGGCCAGAGATGGCTGTTCTGGGTACTGATTTCTCAGGATCTATGCACCCAAATTGCGTGAAAATGTAATCACATGTCAGTTCTAGTATAATATATTTGTCCAATGAATACCCGTTTATCATCTGCATTTCTTCTTAGTGTAGCAATTGTAATGGCCAGTAGTGTAAATATAACGTTCAAAAATTAGCATTTTATAAAAACACAACGCACATACAGTGGAGGTTATTACAATATGCAGTAACAATGCGTTCACTTGTTATCATGAATGCAAGCTGAATGGCCACGTGCAAAACACGACAGAGGGGCGGATGGCAAAGTGCTTAATATGGGCACCGATACATTGCAATAAGGCCAAAAGTTATTAATTATTAAAATCAGCCACAACTCACCTTTTACATGCTGGTCATGATGTGCCGCCAATAAACTTAGTCATAATTAAAACTGACAATCGTAAAAACAACCATCTGGATTCTCACACAAAAGATAATACACAGCCCGCATCTCGTGGTCGTGCGGTAGCGTTCTCGCTTCCCACGCCCGGGTTCCCGGGTTCGATTCCCGGCGGGGTCAGGGATTTTCTCTGCCTCGTGATGGCTGGGTGTTGTGTGCTGTCCTTAGGTTAGTTAGGTTTAAGTAGTTTTAAGTTCTAGGGGACTTATGACCACAGCAGTTGAGTCCCATAGTGCTCAGAGCCATTTGAACCATTTGATAATACACATATTGCATGTGGCATGTGTGACCAGTAACGGTCAAACATGCAACTGACGGAGTAACACCCATGTGTGAACAGAAGTTGAGAAAACTACCCCTAGATGGCGCTGATACATCATGCGGTCTATAGCAGCACCAAACAGCTGATGTACCTGTATCACATGCTCAAATCGAAACATTTTTATAACAGAAATTCTGAAGACAGTGAGTGACAGAATGCATCAAAAATAGTTACAATAGGACAACTAGGCTTATGAAAATTACATGAGAAGTGATGTGATTATACAGACATGTACAACGTTTTATTGGGAACGCTTATGAAGAGTTTGGCACTCAGGAAACAATATAGTAGTACTATGCAATAAAAACCATCGAAGAAATTTTTATTTTTCACTTGCAGTTGGTCGTTCAAAATTGAATCCTTATTGTTGAAACTGTGTTGAAACATTTTAAGTTCTTCCAATATACCCTCTTCTCTCTACGCAAAAAATAGTATCTTCCAAATTACTAGGGGAAAGTCCGCTTTGAACAAGACGTTTAGCGTATGTGGAGCCATGAATGTTAATACCCCCTTTGCCTAGTAAATGTTCCTTTTACCTAGTTTTAATTGACCGCACCATCTGACCTATATAAAAAAGTGGACATTCAACACATTTTCACTTATAAACTCCCGATTGTGAAAACTGATCTTCTTTATGTTTTAAGTTGACGATTAACTTTCCTCTTAAGTCGTTATTAGTTGATAAATACACACTGCAGCTGTATTTGTAAGAAAGACGCCGTCTAATTTTACACGAAATATTACCTAGAAACGGTATGGAAATAAAACAACATTTTCCATCTACATCTTCCCATTTACCATCATCTAATGTGGAACATTTTTTGACGGTTTTCTCATCCGAAATGCTTTCAACTGTTGAAGGATTATAGCCGTTACTGGTGGCTATAGATTTCATTAATTTAAACTTATCTCATCAAGCTCTCAGCTGTTTTTTCATTTGTGGCCAATTTCACTTTTAAGGGGTAGAACACACTTCGAAAGGTAATTTAGCAGGTTTAGAGGGAATATTTTCGAAACGATGATATATAAAAAAATTGTTTTTCCTATGAAAGTTGATATATAATAAATACTCGTGAAAATTGTGTAAGCAACTTATGTAATAATTTGAATTTTTTTTCAAACCACACCACCACCATTAATTGGTTTTGAAAAATGAAAAGTGTTGTTATAAAATAAATTAAAGAAGCCACATACATCCCCGTACAATAAAGCCAGATCGTAAAATACCATTTCTCGAAAATGAATGCACATAGTGTACTGTCGGAGTATTTTCTACATACCTAATGAACAAAAGAATACATTGTTCGTTGTAGGCTATATTGCGCTTTATTGAAATCGTGATATTAGCGAATTTCAGCGGTGAGCCATTATCAAGCACTTTTGCCATGTCATGTGTTACATGTGCTTAACAATGGCTCACAGCCGAAATTAGCTAATAGCACGATTTTAATAAAGCACAATACTGCCTCAAACGAACAATATATTACAATAAATGAAAGGCACCAGTTTGCTTTTTTTCTACAATATTACTTTTATTGTGGTAACCGGTTTTCGGCTTACAAGGCCATCTTCAGACATGCCGAAAACTGGTTGACACAATAAAAGTAATATTGTAGAACAAAAGCAAACTGGTGCTTTTCACTTATTATGATGTTGTTCTACCAAGAACCGACGGAAGATTCTGTTAACATGAACAATGTATTCTTTTATTAAACGAGAAATCTTCATACCTAATTAAAGTAAACAAACCTTTATTACTATTCCAATTACTTATTTTACTTATATTTCTCGCATGTTTTAAATTGTTCAAAAAAATGGTTCAAATGGCTCTGAGCACTGTGGGACTTATCATCTATGGTCATCAGTCCCCTAGAACTTAGAACTACTTAAACCTAACTAACCTAAGGACATCACACACATCCATGCCCGAGGCAGGATTCGAACCTGCGACCGTAGCGGTCACGTGGTTCCAGACTGAAGCGCCTAGAACCGCACGGCCACAATTTAAATTGTTGTTTTAAGTTTCTTTTAGCTTACCGTTTCACGTATCTATATTTTGTTAATACACTCCTGGAAATGGAAAAAAGAACACATTGACACCGGTGTGTCAGACCCACCATACTTGCTCCGGACACTGCGAGAGGGCTGTACAAGCAATGATCACACGCACGGCACAGCGGACACACCAGGAACCGCGGTGTTGGCCGTCGAATGGCGCTAGCTGCGCAGCATTTGTGCACCGCCGCCGTCAGTGTCAGCCAGTTTGCCGTGGCATACGGAGCTCCATCGCAGTCTTTAACACTGATAGCATGCCGCGACAGCGTGGACGTGAACCGTATGTGCAGTTGACGGACTTTGAGCGAGGGCGTATAGTGGGCATGCGGGAGGCCGGGTGGACGTACCGCCGAATTGCTCAACACGTGGGGCGTGAGGTCTCCACAGTACATCGATGTTGTCGCCAGTGGTCGGCGGAAGGTGCACGTGCCCGTCGACCTGGGACCGGACCGCAGCGACGCACGGATGCACGCCAAGACCGTAGGATCCTACGCAGTGCCGTAGGGGACCGCACCGTCACTTCCCAACAAATTAGGAACACTGTTGCTCCTGGGGTATCGGCGAGGACCATTCGCAACCGTCTCCATGAAGCTGGGCTACGGTCCCGCACACCGTTAGGCCGTCTTCCGCTCACGCCCCAACATCGTGCAGCCCGCCTCCAGTGGTGTCGCGACAGGCGTGAATGGAGGGACGAATGGAGACGTGTCGTCTTCAGCGATGAGAGTCGCTTCTGCTTTGGTGCCAATGATGGTCGTATGCGTGTTTGGCGCCGTGCAGGTGAGCGCCACAATCAGGACTGCATACGAGCGAGGCACACAGGGCCAACACCCGGCATCATGGTGTGGGGAGCGATCTCCTGCACTGGCCGTACACCACTGGTGATCGTCGAGGGGACACTGAATAGTGCACGGTACATCCAAACCGTCATCGAACCCATCGTTCTACCATTCCTAGACCGACAAGGGAACTTGCTATTCCAACAGGACAATGCACGTCCGCATGTATCCCGTGCCACCCAACGTGCTCTAGAAGGTGTAAGTCAACTACCCTGGCCAGCAAGATCTCCGGATCTGTCCCCCATTGAGCATGTTTGGGACTGGATGAAGCGTCGTCTCACGCGGTCTGCACGTCCAGCACGAACGCTGGTCCAACTGAGGCGCCAGGTGGAAATGGCATGGCAAGCCGTTCCACAGGACTACATCCAGCATCTCTACGATCGTCTCCATGGGAGAATAGCAGCCTGCATTGCTGCGAAAGGTGGATATACACGGTACTAGTGCCGACATTGTGCATGCTCTGTTGCCTGTGTCTATGTGCCTGTGGTTCTGTCAGTGTGATCATGTGATGTATCTGACCCCAGGAATGTGTCAATAAAGTTTCCCCTTCCTGGGACAATGAATTCACGGTGTTCTTATTTCAATTTCCAGGAGTGTATAATATAATATGTAACTCATTATTGCGGTAGGAAATAGTGATAGTCTGTGAGGAAATGACAAAAATATAACTTTTGTTTACAGTATGCACATAAAACGAACGGAATTTCTTCACGTAATTACGCGACGCAGAAAATAAAAAACAAAATTCAAATGGTTCAAATGGCTCTGAGCACTATGGGAATCAACTGCTGAGGTCATTAGTCCCCTAGAACTTAGAACTAGTTAAACCTAACTAACCTAAGGACATCACAAACATCCATGCCCGAGGCAGGATTCGAACCTGCGACCGTAGCGGTCTTGCGGTTCCAGACTGCAGCGCCTTTAACCGCACGGCCACTTCGGCCGGCTAACAAAATTCAGTAGGATTGCAAATTGTCACGGGTGATCGTCTAAATATCCTGGTTTGCAAGCCTTGGCGAAGAAAATTGATTATGTACTAGTGACTGCAGCTTGATTATTTTATTCTCAACTGAAGATTGAGATCATAATCAGATCTGAAAATCTTTTCACTAAGTTCTTCCTACATCGAAAGCCGTATACGTTCCACAGCTTACCTGTGCCATCTAGCCCTTCGGGATTACAAGATGTTTCATGTTCTCGGGTACTATGCTCAAAACGGCTTTCTTTTTCACACTAACCACATGAGTCTTCATAGTTTTAAAAGGAGATAGTAGCCGCGTGGGGTAGCCGCATGGTCTAAGGCGCCTTGCCATGGTTCTCGCGGCTCACCCCGTCGGAGGTTCGAGTTCGGGCATGGGTATGTGCGTTAGGTTAAGTAGTGTGTAAGCCTAGGGGACCCATGACCTTAGCAGTTTGGCCCCATAAGAACTTACCACAAAAAAGAAGATAGTGGTGAGTTATAATAATGAGTTGCCTATTAATTTCGATTAACAAAATATACGTACGCGAAACGTAAAACAACAATTTAAAACATATAAGAAATATAAGTAAAATAATTAGAAAAATAATGAATATTTGAATATTTATACTGTGTAGAGTTTATTTTCAAAAAATGGTATTGCAGGATCCATCTTTATTGCAAGGGTATGTATGTGGCTTGAAAGCTTTATAGTTTCTCTTGCAATAATAATTTTCATTTTTCAAAATTAATTAATGGTGGTGAGTACTTTGCAAAATTTCAAATTCTTACAAAAGTTGATTATGCAGTTTTCAAGAACATTATTTAAATATACCATCTTCTCAAAGATATTCTCTCCATACCCAAAATGCCTACCTTCCGGGGTCTGTTTTACCCCTAGTAGTGAAATTGGGCACAAACAAAAAAATATTTGTTGTATTATTTTTTCCCCTCTTCACACCCGTCAAGTTTCAAATGGTTCTAATGTTTCTAAGCTCTATGGGAGTTAACATCTGAGGTCATCAGTGCCCTAGACTTAGAACTACTTAAACCTATCTAACCTAAGGACGGCACACACATCCATGCCCGAGGCAAGATTCGAACCTGCGACCGTAGCAGCAGCGCGGTTCCGGACTGAAGCGCCTAAAACCGCTCGGTCAAAGCGGCCAGCCCGTCAAATTTCATCAGGATCTTTATTGACATCTGGGAAGGTTCCTTTGTAAAAGACATTGGGTTCTAGCCGTGGCCGCCTATGGGACTTCATGCGAAACCACGGTAGTTCCAAGAAGGAGACTGAAGGAACGTTTCAGATACCTTTATAACACTGCTATTCTCAGGGAAAGCGAGGAAGAATTACAGACCTTACCTAAACGAATTGACAGTAGTCTACAGTATACAACAGAGCGTCAGTGGACTAGGAGTAGATCAAAGAAAGATAAAAGTATTAATTAGTAGAAATGAGATTATCGATAAGCTTAAAAATCAAACAGAGGATAACCTAGTAAATGAATTAATAAATATCTGCTACCTTGGAAGCATGACGGACGAAGCAAGGAGGACACAAGAAGCAGACTACCTCAGGCAAAGAGAGTATGCTTTGCCAAAAGAAATCTGCCAATATCAAACACAGGGCCTGAAAAAATAATTTCTGAGAATGTATGAAAGTGAACATGGACTGAGGGGAAACCGGAAAAGATGAGAGCAGAAGCTTTCGACATGTAGTGATACAGAAGGATGCTGAAAGTTTATGGACTGATAAGATACGACAAGCGTAGATTCTCGGCAATAACGGCTAGGAAAGGAGTACGTGGAAGGCACAGACTAGAAGCAGTGACAGGATGCGAGACACGTGTTAAGATGAAGAGGTTGACACAAAAGAGTTAAATCGTGGCGGGCCACATCATTCCAGTCAGAAGACTGATGACGAAATGAAAACAAAAAAGGAAAAGGTATACGGTTGATATGGCGAATTTGGTCGAGTAACGTGCCTATATGATGTCAGGATGAAACACATTTTGTGGAAGAGGAAGCTAACGAAAGTTAGGATGTTGTATTGTATTGTATTTTATGTTAAACGGGGACCTAGAAACGACGGAGAGGCTCCGTCCCCGCCGCAGCCGCAGTGGTCCACAACCCCACGACGACTACCGCAGTCCACTTCACCCCTCCGCCGCCCCACACCGAACCCAGGGTTAAAGTTAGAATGTTGGTATAACACACACACACCTCCTACCGATGTTGATTTAACCCCCCCCCCCCCCCCCCCCCTCACCTGTAATCCTGCATACCTTTGGGGAGGGACACACCCACTTTCGTGGCATTATTGACTTCGACTCTAGACGTATTTGTGCTAGACATCGACTTGCTTCCTGAAATAAAGACATTCGAGTTCAGTGACACAATGTAAGCTTTTCTTGTTGCTTGCTGGAGACTAAAGTGAAATCTTCGAAGGTTCGGAGTGACGTCATATGTTTCTGATATTTGAACGCAAACGATCGTAGTCGGTTATCGTCACACAGAACCGCTACTGTCTTTTGTTGGAAGTCTGATTAAATTCCTCATCCATACCCCATACCGGATACCGGATACCACTGACTTTACTACTTTCATCTTTCTCTTATGAATCCATTTTGACAAACCGAGCAATGTGGAGCAGTGGCTAGCAAACTGGATTCACGTTCGGGAGGACGACGGTTGAAATTCTCGTCCTGCCATCCAGATTTAGTTTCTCTGTGATTTCTCTAAACCGCTCCAGGAAGATGCCGGGATAGTTCCTGTGAAAGAGCTCGGCCGATTTCCTTCCCAATCCTTCCCTAATCCGATGGGACCGGTGACCTCGCTGTTTGGTCCCCTCCCCCGAATCTACCAAGCAACCAACCTCTGTCTAAGAGTGAAATGGACGAGCAACGTCTTACTCTCTCATCTAGAGAGTGTAAGTAAGGATTACGTCTTTATACTCTTAGTGTACGTTTCATCAGTCAACATGAGACGTGAGACACTGTCTGCACTGAATCATAACCACTACCTTCCCCATCGCTCCTCCTGGTTGATTTGTCCTCCACAGAGAGACGAAACGTTGTGTGTATCAGGAAAATCTCTTCGTCGGTGGCATAACAGACCAGGAATTTTTAATAATAGTTCAAATTTAAATACATCTATACTGATTTAAATTTTTCTTAGTTTCCTGAAACCACTTCCTTCTGCAGGGCCTTAACCGATTCCTTTAATAACTATTCAAGTCAGCTAATGTTCCATCTCCAATGACCTCTCTATCAATGAGCTTTCAAAATTCAACCTATATTTGCTATATGTGTTGAAACAATGACCATAGGATTCACACAAATTTTTGCTTTCAACGTAAGTACTTCAAACTTTCATACCTCAGCTATGTTTTTTTACGCAATGATAGTTTCCACTGACCCAACATTACTTGAACATCTAGACATATTTCCCCGACAGGTGATACTTTTTCAGTAATTATTCGGGGATGACTAACCTTATCTAACGCTTCTTGTTTCACTGTCGATTATTTTCCAGCTCGTCTCGCAGATTATCCTATCGCGACAGCTACTGTACTAAGAAACGTAAATTTAAAAACATTGTTTTGCTGCACAACAGTGATCAAAGGCTTTCCCTGAGTCAAGAAACAGTACTGTGGCAATCCGATGGAAGGGTTTGAGTTTGGCGAACGCCTTCTGGAGAATGTTAAGTGCCATCATGTTTAGTGCCAACAATGAAGTACGGAGGAGGTCATGTTACGATATGGGCGTGTTCTGCGTGGTTAGTTTATGGTCATCTATTTGTGCTCAAAGAACACTCAATGCGGAAGAATATAAACACAGTTTACAACATTGCACACTGCGCACAATAGAGAAACAGTTCGAAGACGATGATTGTCTGTACCAGCATAAAAATGCACCTTATCATAAAGGACGCAGTGGCTCGTGGAGAATAGCTTTCCTGAAATGGAGTGCCTTCCTCGGACTCCCGACCTGTATCCAACGGAACACCTTTGGGATGAGCACGAAGACTGACTTCCCTCCAGACCTTCTCCGGTTTCGGCTTTTCTACATTAGCTCCAGACCTTCTCCGGTTTCGGCTTTTCTACATTAGCATTTCAGCTACATCTATAATCCGTAAGCCACCTTACGGTGGGTGGCGGAGGGCACTTTATGTACGATTGTCACTCCCCCTGTTTCTCTTCCCGTCGCGAATGGTTCGCGGGTACAGCGATTGCTGGTAAGCTTCTGTATGGGCTCGAGTCTTCTATCTTCATGGTCTTTTCTTGCGATACACATAGGAGAAAGCAGTATATTGGTCGGCTCTTCTAGGAACGTAAGCTCTCGGAACTTTAGCAGTCGGCCACATCGTGATACCGAACGCCTCACTTGCAGTTTAAGCCACTGGAGCTGACTCAGTACCTCCGCGCTTAATAAATGAACATGTATCGAAACGTGCTGCTCTTCTTTGATCTTCTCTTATTCCTCTATCAGTTCTATATGGTATGGATCCCAGACTGAAGAACAATATTCAAGCACTGGTCGAACGAGTGCTTCGTAAGCTTCCTTTGTTGATGGATTACGTTTCCTGGGGATTGGTTCAAATGGTTCAAATGGCTCTGAGCACTATGGGACTTAACATCTGCGATCATCAGTCCCCTAGAACTTAGAACTACTTAAACCTAACTAACCTAAGAACATCACACACATCCGTGCCCGAGGCAGGATTCGAACCTGCGACCGTAGCGGTCACGCGGTTCCAGACTGAAGCGCCTAGAACCGCTCCTGAGGATTCCTCCAAAGAGTCTCAGTCTGGCATTTGCCTTACCCGTAATTAATTTTATGTGGTCATTCCACTTCACATCGTTCTCCTAAATCACTCGTTCTCCTAAATGTTTTATGGGAGTAACTGGAAGAAAGGAAGGAAGGAAGATTACAGCCTAATGGCTTGTTTACAACGCGGTCATTGGAGATGGAGCACAAACTCGGGGTAAGAAAGGATGCGGAAGAAAACCGGTCGTGCCCTTTTCAAATGAACCATCCCAGCATGTGCCTGAAGCGATAAAGGCAGAGACGGAAAACCTAAATATGGATGACCGGACGTTGATCTGATCCGTCGTCCTCCCGAATTCGAGCCCAGCGTGCTAAATACCGCGCCACCTCATTCGTTGGATGTACTTGCTTCCAAAGACTTTCTCACTAAGTATTCGCAATACGTTACATTCGTTTACGTTGAGGATCTGTTGACACTCCCTGCGCCAAACGTCGATCCCCTGCACGTCTTCCTGTCCTACGCTACTGTTTTCTAGAGTTGTGACTTTTCTGTACACAACAGCATCAGCCACGAAAAGCCTCGTGGTAATTCCGACGCCCAGTTTTAATTTTACGTCTGATGACGTGTCTCTGAAGAAAGATTGGTCTGCCAGTGCTCCACAGACATTTAGGCACCTCACTGAAAATGTCCCTTACAGACGTCCAGCCGTCACAAAGCTAAAGAATGGGCTGGACACATCCACTATTAAGGTCCACTAATACGTGTCCAGCTGGCCGGAGTGGTCGAGCGGTTCTAGGCGCTTCAGTCTGGAACCGCGCGACCGCTACGGTCGCAGGTTCGAATCCTGCCTCGGGCATGGATGTCAGTGATGTCCTTAGATTAGTTAGGTTTAAGTAGTTCTAAGTTCTAGGGGACTGATGACCTCAGATGTTAAGTCCCATAGTGCTCAGAGCCATTTGAACCATTTTGAATACGTGTGCAGTTATTTTTGATCATCTAGAGCATCTCTCCCACTACTACTCTTATTTTAAAAAGAACTCCATTACTCTTTTATTTTCTGTTTTCAGATATGTGTGATGCAGGCATTCTCGGCGTATTTCAGCTATGAAATCTCGTTATCAGCCGAATGGCGTCTTGTTGCAACGTTTCCATGCATCCCGTATCCACCATCTTCAGGCAAAGGTGATGGATACGGAATCTGTTGAAACGTTTGCAACAAGACGACGACGCCATTCGGGTGATAACTCTATATGATTTCAAAGCTGTTTTCAGATAATCCACTTAAAATACATCTTGGTACACTTGAGCCGTGCTGCGGCTCGCGTTGGTGCTGTTTGTAGGTTTCCGTCCTCTGTTGGAGGCTATGTCGTTTAGTTGACATGGTTGCTGTTGTTTGTCTTCTTCTCGTGTTGACTGGCGCCACTTGGTTTCGCAAGCGTTGCCTGTCCGCTAGCGGCAGCAGCGGCGGCTATCGATGTGTAGTAACTTTGGCCCTATCTTTTGGGCGACGTTGTTGTTCTTCCGGGTCGTGTCAGGTGCAGCTCAGTAGGGGTACTGAGGAGGAGCCAGGACCGCTTTAAATTAACCTTTGCTATTGCATTGCTGTTTTACAGTATGTTTGTCATTTTTTTTAATAATTGCCGTTCTTGACTTTAAAGACCTTTAGTTGTGACTGTGGTTACTTTCCTTAAAATTCTAAGTGTGATCACATTGGCTTGTTTTAAAAACATTATTTGCTGTGTCTGTATTTTATGCTCATTTGGTAGGTTGTAACGTACTGAAAGCACTATTAATTACATGGTTGTTTATTCCTTCATTAATAACGTTTGATATCTTTATTTACTGCTGAGTCTGGAATTGCCGTTTTAAAATACATGTGTGCAATTGCAGAAGGGAACCAATAGTAGCTGATTACGGCCCCGTCCACAATCGTAACCGGATCCTGCCTTCCTTGGCAACCAGGTTTCAACACTATCGTAGCCAGTTGCTTTCCCCCAATGAATAGAGGGACACGTGTATCGTGATGGTAAACACAGACCGATAATCGTACGAAAAGATACGTGGAGCCACTCGAGGATACAGTGTTGTAGATGGACGCGTCACGGTCGGAGCGCCTCTCACTGCCTCTGCCACAACGGAAGCCGCAACAATGGTCGCTGTGGTGACAGCCTGTGGTGCTTCAGATCTCGTCGCACTGTCCTTGGGGATACTTGTCTTGTTGTAAACATGCCCATTTTCCAGCTCAAGTTACGTGACGTGGCTATATGATTCTGCACGGTCGAGCAAACAGTACGTTACTACAGTCGGGCGCTAGTCAAGTGGGGCACTGAGATCGTGCGTAGCGCTGACTAAGATGCTTGTGAAACCATCGATTCCATAACATACGCATGGCTGTCGTGATTTCCCGTCCAATGCGAGCAGCACAGTCGCGAAACTTTAAAATGCAGCCTCAGTAGTCCACGAGCCTATGGCCGTCGAATTTCGACACGTGCTGGTAGACGTTTCTGCTTCTTACACAAGGCGTTAAATGGTCTTCTTAAAAATAGACAACATTCAAATATGATTAGTGAATGAGAAACCCTCTAAGCAATCTTTCAGTATATGCAGAATGTAGATGAAGTTACTCTTACCACTTTATGCTAGCACAAGTTTTCAATCAGATCATTTATTGATGTAAAAATGTTATAAGGTATAAATTTCGAAGCTATTACACTCTCTCATCAGGTAGATATTAATGAACTGTGTGTTAGTAAATACGCTGTGTAAAGGGTATAAGTGCAGATACTTCTGTTCGTGATTGAGGACGGTGTATTGAACGACATCAATTACATTTACGTCATTTTTAGACTAATAATTATAGCTATTACAAGTAGAATCTTTTTAGGTTAGTTAGTACCTCCAAGTACATCTGGCATGAACAAGCCATTAGTGCTTATTTTACATTGGGCAGCAGCTCAGATCATGAGATGTAGATATGTGGATGCAATACCGTTAGTCTGTACTGGCAGGCATGGTCCACTTAGTGATGCAGTTACAGCAGTGCAGAAAACATCAGGTCGTAAAGTTATAGATGTGTCTGTGGAAAGACTGCTCGATGCACAGAAAGAACAACCAAGACACTGAGGTGTGCACATATCAATATACTACTCAGAACAATATCTGGACTTATACATTACATACTGTACGTCTCGACATAGTTCATTGCCTGAGGACTTAAACTGGTGCATGGATTTGAAGCATGCTATTTCTAAATTTATTGTTTATAATATTTGTGCATAAACGAATAGAACTTATGGAAGATCTACTAATGTCATCGATCTTTATATATCTTCCCTTACATCCTTTTTCAGAGTTGGCCTCATCCTGACATTCGAAGAGGGGACGGCTTTACTTCAGCACTACTTACCAGTAAAGTTAAAATAAGCCCAAATACTTCCTACATAAAAGAAAAGTTATTGAAGAATATCGACAGAACGAAACGGTGCTAACACTACATCTATTTATAAATGATGATTGCTTTACTCAGCATTTGCACTGAAATGGCGTGTGTCCACCGTCCAAATGTGTAATTTATAATAAAGAATATTTCAAGAATAACAGTAGCAGAAATCTCTATAGAAGCTTTGAACAGAACCTCAGCCGCTATTGCCCACCAACCCGTCACTTCAGAGGAACAACTGCATCATCTGGTCGATTACTTTGAAAATCTCCTTAATTGTGAACCGGCTGACAATCGCTTTACTTACCAAGATAATATAAAGCAACTAAACTCTCAACGACCGACCAAAGTGGAAGTTACAGAAATCATCCAGCCCTTGAAGATCAACAAAGGATGTGTGAAAGATTCAGCAGCAACTATGAAATCAAACTGGAGACAGGACTGTAAACAAGTTGATAGAGATTTACAAAACACTTGGGTAGACTGAAACATTACCTAGTGATTGGACTTCTGCTTGAGTCATTAATTACCAGGGGATGTCGCTAATAGCTGTCAAATAAGAGATTTTCTCCGAGATGGTATTAAAAAAGATAGACGCAGAACTAGAAGAATACTAAAGAGGATTCAGAAAAGCTCTTGTAGTGAACAGACACTGAACCTGAAGTCAGTGTTACAAAAAGTCAAAATGGCTGATAAGAAGTATGTCGTCGCCTTTGTTGATTTTAAGTAGGTGTATGACAATCCTGCAGTAACTAGGGCTGGACTAGAGGACCTATAATCTTATCCAGTAGGCTTTAAACAACACCAGATCAGACTTGTCAGGAGCATACCTCGAAGATGTGAGAAAGTAATATGGGTACATGGAGAGCTACCTGATAATGCCTTGATGCCTTATGTGACTTAAGTGAA
This sequence comes from Schistocerca serialis cubense, assembly GCF_023864345.2. Lineage (NCBI taxonomy): Eukaryota > Metazoa > Arthropoda > Insecta > Orthoptera > Acrididae > Schistocerca > Schistocerca serialis. The sequence continues at coordinate 183,063,345 of NC_064646.1, read as the reverse complement.
GGGGTTCCACTTTGGTTTACGAAACTGTGCTGAATTTCTTGTCATATCACTAACATTGAAACTACCTCTTTAATATTAATCACTGGCCTACAGAAATTTCCCTGACAAAGACAACTCGAACTTAACCTATTCATTTATTACCCACAATATCTCCGCTCCCGGTCGCTGAGTGATCAGCGCGACAGAACGTCAATCCTAAGGGTCCGGGTTCCATTCCCGGTTAGATCGGAGATTTTCTGCACTCAGGAACTGGGTGTTTTGTTGTCCTAATCATCAGGGTTCGATTCCCGGTTAGATCGGAGATTTTCTGCACTCAGGGACTGGGTGTTTTGTTGTCCTAATCATCCCCATCGATGCGCCAAGTCACCGAAGTGGCGTCAAATCGAAAGACATTTACCCACAATATGCAAGCCCAAAGCAATCTGACTGCTATACATTAGCAACAGGACTTCCAACAATTAACACAAAAGAATGGCCGTGAATTTGCAAGAAATCCTAACAATAATACAAATCCAAAAAATATGAAATTAAAGACATATGAAACTACCGCCAACTCTGTTAATTGACTAAACTCATTTCAGTCACGAATCCCAACAGCGCAAACTCCTTTCTTTTCATAAGTCACTTACCTCAGAGAAAATCTTCATAACACGAACTGCAGAAACCACAGAAAGAAGCAACTACAGCCAGCTAAATAAAAAAGATTCTAACAACTATAGACTCTAACTACAAGGAGGCCTATGGTTAGCGAAAGAATGATTTTGTTGAAGAGCAAACAATGTATTTAGAAAATTTTACCTTATTCGTGTGACATACGGTTCCAAAAATTATGCAGTTGTCAATAATTCCACTGCTCAAACGTTATCAACCAAACATCCATCATCAAACATTACCTTGCGTATTTTCTTATAAACACATCGTTTCATCTCACTTTACAATCCATGTCCTACCAACACAGAGTCCCCACTAAGAATATCATGTCCATACACATCCCCATCCACTCACTAACTAGTCCAGCCAACCACAGAATCTCTTACCGAGGGCACAGAGTGCTGTCAGCGATATTAACATAGTCTATAGCGCTGCCAACATACAAACAGGATACCTACAACATGTGCGATAAGGAGAGAAGAGGATATGTACATTTCTGTTAGACAAAGATTTCATTTTCCAGAACAAAAGTCTTTTTCACTCCAAACATTACATGTGTTTAAAATGTTGACGCCCTAATTTTTTTCAGGAGTGCATTATCTTCTTCATGAAGTCAGGATATTTCGCCTACCTTATACAACTTGTTCACCGGGTGGAATAGCTTTATTATGGCTGGCTCTCCCAAGAATAGAAGCACTTCTGAGGGTATGTCGTTTATTCCAGAGGCAATGTTTCAGCTTAGATCTTTCAGTGCTTTTCACAGTATCATATCTCCTGTCTCTCCTTCGTCTGTCTCCTCCTCTCTTTCTGTAATATCTCTGTCTAATACGTTCAGCAAATAATTGAGGATACTGCATTCAAGTGGTTCTCTGAGATGAAGAATTTCGGGCAGGAGAGGAATTCGTCGCGTACCGCATCAAACCAGCCAAGAAAAATATATCTGAAACAATGTGACGGACAGGGAGTCCAACCTGGGACTCTTGCCTTTCGCGGGCAAGTGGTTTACCGACTGAGCGACCAAACACGTCATAAGGGTGTCTTCCATTAATGGATTCCGCGCGCGAATAATGGCTCCTTATTTGTATCTTTATTAACGTTATTGTATCTTAATGGCCTCTATGCGAGCGTTGAGTAGAGATTTGAAGGATAGTCGAAGGTTCCATTCTGAATACCAGGCTTTGAAATTTCCATTCAGTCAAACAAATCTGGGGCCATTTACACCTCTACTCTTTGTGCACTTGACTCTAGTTTGACCTGATATGAATCGCTCAAATTTCACAAGCAGTGTAAAAGCTTTGCAAGAGTTTCGTGGCCGTGCGGTTCCAGGCGCTGCAGTCCGGAACCGCGGGACTGCTACGGCCGCAGGTTCGAATCCTGCCTCGGGCATGGATGTGTGTGATGTCCTTAGGTTAGTTAGGTTTAAGTAGTTCTAAGTTCTAGGGGACTGATGACCACAGATGTTAAGTCCCATAGTGCTCAGAGCCATTTGAACCAAGAGTTTCGTAAACTATCTCTGTTGTACACAAATCGCAGTTTCTCAAGTTCTTTGGTAAGAACCCTGTTATTTGCTTTAAGTACAAATGAACTTATGTGGCTGTTCCATTTTATAACCCTATGTAGTCTCATAGGGAAAGTTGAGGTATAATCGGTCTGGGGATGAAACAGCCAACCATCATATTTCTCTTTCCGAGTTGGTAACATTGTTTTTCGTCCGTTACATCATGAAGACAGTTGGCAACTTCAGTACCACCATGAGGCTTGGTAGTGTGAGACGTGTTGTTGTTGAGCAAAATAACTTTTTAAATTTTCGTGGTTGTGTATCTTACTTACTCTGTGATATTCTCTGAGGAACTCAAACCGTCGTATTACACTTGAAACTAGTAATACGGTGAATAATACTTTTAACAGGCTTTATGAACATATGCCATGTTAACCGATTCTTCACCTTCTTTCTTACGTACATGGAGTTTTACAGATAAAATATAGTTGGAGTAAGACCGAACAACCTGATATCATCCCATGACTTCGTTACAGATAACTTAAGTGTGTGCCGTAAGAAGTATATGTTTTTAACGGTCCGTTACTTGTGTATTAATAACCACAATTTAACAGTTACATATATAACTTACAATTATTTTACTCCAAATTTTAAATTATTTTTGTCACTAATAATTTGATTAATTATACCTTATTAAAGAGGTATATTTGCATCTGAGAAGGGACCGTTGAGCGCTTTATACGGTCAGGAAATTAAGACACAGCTTAGCAGCTGTCTGGGAAGTTTGGCAACCTATTACCAAATAGCTCAGTTGTTCGGACTTGCATATACTAGAACAGCGACAATGCAAAATAACCTATGTGGTTTTAAAAAACCAGGTATTTTCCCGCTTAATGCAATTTCGTTTGGCGAATAGAAATTTTCACCATCAGGTACAACAGAAAGAATAATGCCAGCTTTCCAGAACACAACGGAGTCAGTCACTGCTTTTTCTCCACATCGTGACCCGTCGACTGATGGTGCAGAGTCTTCACTATATCACAGGAGAATGTGAAGCCACTTCCTCGTTACGAGAGAACGAGCGACTGTCATCAACCAGGTACACAGGAAAATGCGCCGTGATGACGGAATCTCCCTACAACAATGAACTCAGTCCAACAAAAGCATCTTCCAGGAAGGTTAACAAAATGGCTGAAGGACTCTGCATCAAGGTCATAATAAAGTCAGAAGAGTCTGATGACGTGTGAGGCAAACAGCTCTTCTGAAGATGAGAATGAAGCGTCTTGTCTTGTTTGCAAAGAGACTTACTCGTCAACAAGAAAATTAGATAATTTTATAAAGTTTTCAAAGTGTGAGAAATGCACCCTGAGGATTGTACAGGGTGGATTGAAGATGATCTGTACGAGTATCGGTGTGTTCCAGATTCAGATGGAAAATATAACATCGCCCGTTTGTGTCCCAAGGAGTGCCTGATTTTACTCCAAGGTGTGGGGTATAATCATATATTGCACAGTGCTGTGTTACATAAAATATAATTTAAACCATCTAAATAAGTCCTCATAGTTCCCGTATATGGTTCATAACTTGTTTCTTTTTCACTGAATTAAATTTGAAGTCCTGACAATGAAAATTGTCATACCTTTTCCTTATATGTCCGATTATGCCCAAACTTCCCCTACCCACATATCCGTCTGATATGACTTATTCTGATAATGAGTAGTTAATCATGCATTCAAAAAAGCTATAGGTGTTACGTTTCGTGAAATCCACCACTCAGCATTTTTTCGTTAAAAACTTATTGCAATTCGAACTCTTATTAATTATGGATGAGGATCACAGGGACTGTGATAAGTAAAGGTTTCTTGAAATTACTAAATTTCAAGAAACCTTTAATTGCCAATCCTCCAATCAGGTTGAGGTTTTAGCCAGCGACGATGGTATAATGCTACAATTTTTATCCAATGACCTTTCCTCGTAGATAACAGTATCATCTACAAAAAGTCTTAAGATTGTGACTAATACTGTCAACTACATCATTAATGCACGTCCTGGTCCTGTCACGCTGTCGGAGGCTGTACCCAGCAATTGTTTCCTGTCTGTCCAACAGTTTTCGATCCAGTCGCAAATCTACCTAGATCCGAGTACGACTGTATTTTACTAATCATTTAAAATCCTTCGTCTAGATATTCAAGGATTTTGATTTTCCATGTGGTAACTGCCAAAATTTTTTATACATACAGCTGGATATACTTTCTAGATGTTGATCACTTAAAAGCGTTGTACCTGAAGTAGTCCTCATTTGCAAGTAATTAAGAATCTTGAACAAAATTCTCTGTCACTGAGAACATGATTTCGAATTTTCCTAAATTCTTTATCAAGAGCAAGTGCTTCTGAATAGATAAACTATCATGAGAATTAAGAGACCAAAACCAAGAAACAATTAGAGCACAGCAAACCCGAAAGGAGTAATTCTTTGTCCGAATTTCAAGAATTTTCCGTGAAATTCCATGTCTCATCATGATACATACCACGTGATTCAATGAAAACACGAAACAATGACCGAACTTCTGCAGTTTATTTAATTTACGAGTCGGCTTGTTGTTTACAAACTTTAACTCAAGTAAATGATAAATGTTCTACCTTTTTGCTCTGAAACATATACTCTTAAAAAACGTAGAGATAAAGTAGCTTAAAAGGCTTTTTTTTAAGTTTCTATTCACTACTGGATCCAAAGGATAACGATCAATGTACCATGTACTGTGTATCTCTATATATATAAACTTTATTTTTAGTTTTTACAATATAAAATATTTGCAGTACAATATTTCATTCATTCATCACCCTGTTCTACCGAAGTCATCAACAAGAACTTCCAGCGAAGCAGAATTACTCTAATAATTAACATAGGCAGGAAACTGTCAGAAACTGCTTCTGTAGGCGTTGTTAAAAATTAACAGTCGTCTAGTATACTCAATTTTTCCTTACAGTGGATATAAATGAACATTATTCAACGTTCGGAACAACCACCACATAGAAAAAGTATGCCGCTTCAGTAGTTATATTAAGTACCTAGTCTCTATCTGTTATTGCTTTCTTAATATGCTCAGTATTTATGTAAGCATACTTACCATTCTCAGAAGACGAAATTTATCCACACAATGTAGAAACTGAGGTTTCTTGAAAGGACATTCTTAATTACCATGCGCGCTATTTCAGCAGTTGGGAAGGGTATAAAAATGTGTTTTTATTCGTCACACATTAATTTATTATCAGTTGGCTGATCCTTCTCTGTTATAATAGGTTGTGAAGAGCGTTATTCTGAAAAACAAGGATGCAGGATTTTTCAGAATTGGTAAAGGAACACATTGCAGCGGGCTTGTAATAACGAGAGTCTTCCATACTCTCACGCTGTAGTCGGTAATCTTTCATGAGTTTTCAGAAAAGATTTGAAACCTGTTTTAAGGACATACTGTAATCCTTCCTGGGGTCATAAAACAATGTCTCGCAATATTCTGTGTAAATTCAACTCCCCTAAGTATGTGGGAAGAATTCTTTACTTCAGATAATTTTATGTAGAATGGGGCTGATAGAAAGTTTTAGACCTGGCATTTGTACCAGCACTCATAGGTTTTTATGTCTGCAGCTGTTTTACACGTAGCCTGTATTGCGGATTGTCGAAATAAGTTTGAATTTACTCCGTCTGCAGAAGTTGTGATCATAGGGAGATAAATCAGAATGTCATAAATAAGCGGTAGCTGGTATTAGTTACCATGTTTTGTATTTTCTCTTAACTCGTCTCAGTCGAAACCCAGATTATGAGATATTCGGTAATATTTCAATTTCTTGCCTAACAGTGGAGCGTTTAATAATGTGAAAGTACTGGAAAAAGTTTTGAACTCGAAGAGAAGTGCGAAATCCGTACCCGCAATAATTGAGAGCACGTAAGAAAGAAACTGATGTAAACGGTATGTGATAATCACAAGTTTTACGCGGTTCGCGGCCATTGTTATAAACTGTAATTGTTAAGAAATTATATCTGAACTTAAAGAGTTACATTTTAGTATGTATCTATAGCCCACTTTGTCCAATCCTGTGTACTATTTATCTTCGTCAAAAAGCGTTATTCCAAAGAAGATTAGAAATATCTGTCATTTCTCAGCTGTGGGTATTCATGCATACACTTCGTTTGGAAAGTGGTCAGTTACGGCCTAGCTGAATAATAATAAATCTATATCAATTACTATTGCAAATGTTTTTATCGCAGTGCGAGTCATTTATTCAGAGATTTCTAACGCATGACAAATATTGAAACTGATGACATTATCAAAATATCTGTAAGTTAATAACAATTGTACTTTGAAACATTCAGTTCAAGATCGTATTATTTGTGTACGTTATGAGCACAACCGTTTAAATACAGTATCTCTGGCATTTGAACTGAGCACGTACTGTTTACCGGTTTTACAGTGTTTTATGTAGAGCGCTGCCACTGGGAGAAGAGTACACAGCAGCGCTATCTATGCACACCAAACAGGAACTAATCAGTAATGGCCGAGAGATGTCGCCACTTCCCAGCTGCAGGCAGAGCTCCAGCAGCGGCGGCAAGATCGGTCAGTTTAAGCGCTACTATCCTACAGAATAAAATAAAATGATCGGGTAAACTCAAGATTTGGAGCGCTTTTAAGACTGTTGCACAAGTTGTTTTAGTTCTTTTACTAGAGTTAAGAAATTCATGTTTTATCTTGTTACATAACGAGTAACGTGATCAAACTGAATCTTTATTAACAAGGCGGTTGTTAATAACTCAGAAGTAAAAACCCTGGCGTCGTTATTCCTAACTCGAATTACTGGTTACGTTCTAAATTATTCCTCCTTAAATTAACGTTCAACATTTCCGTTCCAGAGCTGGTGAGTAACAGAGATAAGTATGTACACTTTACTAATCACTTCGTAGTTCTCACACGCGCTAATCTCGCACTAGTTTATGAGATATATTATGCTGTCTTCATTATTAGAGGTTCGCTAGGAAACTACAGTTATTTTGATATTTTGGTATTGTTGGTGTTAACGTACTCAAATTGTGTGAAATAGTGAAATTTATAAGTGGCGAACGCTGTGTCAAGATGTCGCATGATCTGTAGACAGCTATAAAGAAAATGAAGCATGAAATATTAACTCGCTTTTATTGCTGCAATTTATGTCGAAGATCGATCTGTCTGGCCGTTACGATGTATGTAACACAGGATGCTAGGAAAAAGTGACGTACATTGCCGCAGTAAGATTATGCCATTCGACTTTCGACACGTTTTGACGTAAAAATGCCATTTAAGACTCCGAATTAAATTTGTTCTATCTGTAAGCACAATGAAACACCTCTAGCGCCACATAAGACGACTTAATAATCACTGTAAGCTTTCTGCAAGTCTCAACTGCCGATATATAAACTTTGTGGTGGGAATATATTATTTCATAACTGGCTGCAGTCATGTGTACCTAGAATTAACACCAGTATGCTTGAGTTAACTCGTCTTTTAAAAATAGCAATAATGAATCATGTAAAGGTAGAGGCTTCTTGAAGAAACCAGGCTATCTCATTCCCAAAACTGGGGACTTGCTAATCGCATACAAGCAGTATCTAACGGACTGCATACGTACTGCAAACTATTATGTCCCGTAATTGTGTCTTTTACTACTTGTCATAACTTCTACGGCGTAGAACTCGACTCCAGCGACAATACAGAAACGTTGTAATTTTCTGAGGCACCCATTCTCCGTCAGCCAATAGTTCAATACATAAAAAACAGTTTTCAGCCAATAGTTCAATACATCAAAAATAGTTTTCATTGGAATACAATGCACAAAAGGATTTTAGTGTAATTATATTGTGGAAATAGGAAAGTTTACACTATTCTCCTTTATTTTTCATAACAATGCACATCAGTTTCCTTCCTTACACGACTAGCAGCACAACTGCTTCATATAACATACATCTGTGCTCTGCAAGACTCCTTATAATGCGTGGCGGAGGGTACTTTCTCGTTCCAGTCGCAAATGGATTTGCCTACGGGTGAATGATTCTTGCTAGGCTTCCGCGTGGACTCGAATCTCTCTAATTTTAACTTCATGGTCTTTTCACGAGATGTATGGGGGAGCGAGCAATATCTTCCTTGACTCTTCTAGGATCGTACGCTGTCGGAATTTTAACAGAACACCACACAGTTATGCACTACGTCTCTCTTGTAGCTGCTGGCACTAGAGTTGGACGAGCTTCTTTGTGACACATGAAACTATGACGAAACGCCATCTTCTTTTTTGGAATACCCTCTATCGATGCTATCAGGTACGCACCGCAGACAGACGAACGATATTCAAGTACGGGCCGAACTAGGGTCTTGTAAACGACTTCCTTCGTGACTGGATTACTTTTCCTGAGGATTCTTCCGGTGAATCTCAGTCTGGCATCTGCCTTCCTTGCGATTAGTTTTATGCGGTCGCTCCACTTTAATCATTCCGTAGGCATATACCAAGATATTTAATAGACGTCACTTCTTTCAGTGATACTCCTGTAATCATACAGTAACGGGTCTTTCTGTCTATTTATGCGACATACGTTGTATTTGTTTACGCTGAGGGTCAATTTGCACTCCCTCCACCAGGCATCGATCCTCTACGGGCCTTGCTGCATTTAGCTACAATTTTCTAACTTTGCGACTCCTTTGTATATAGCAGCACTATCTGCGAAAAGCCTCATGGAACTCCCGACGGTACCCGCTACGTAAATGTCGTGTGACTAGGGCCTCCCGTCGGGTAGACCGTTCGCCTGGTGCAAGTCTTTCGATTTGACGCCACTTCGGCGACTTGCGTGTCGATGGGGATGAAATGATGATGATAGAGACAACACAACACCCTGTCCCTGAGCGGAGAAAATCTCCGACCCAGCCGGGAATCGAACCCGTGCCCTTACGATTGACATTCTTTCGCGCTGACCACTCAGCTACCAGGGGCGGACACCCGCTAGGTAATTCACTCAGGGTGAATAAGTGAGGATGTTACAAACTTTCAGGAAAGGTGGAGAAGGGTAAATGTATCAATTTGACGTAAGAGGCCCTTGTCGGGAAATGACCGAATCCAAACTTTTAAGCGAAAATCGTCCTCGTACCTCAGGCAGTGGAATACATGTATCGGTACTGTTGCTGCTAAGAGCGTAGGGTAGACAATCTCGACGAACACTTAGGTGTAGAGGTTACGATAATAACTCAACTCATCCAGTGCACATGGCCTATTGTGTACTGAAATGATCAAACCTGGTGTACGACGTCTGTTCAAAAACTCCCGGAACATTCGTAATTTCGCGCCAAAGGTATGTTGCAGGGAAATGCGGTTGGCATCCCTGGCGACGCCTGTGTTTAATGTGTAACTGTCGGAAGTTTCTTTGTTGTATGTCCGTTAGTTATTGTTCAGTGCTGTACAGAGTCGAACGTTGTGTCGAATTTCGAGATGGCAGAGTTAGAGGAACAACACGTCTGCATTAAATTTTGTGTGAAACTCAAGAAAACCTTTACAGAGACATATCAAGTGACGCAGGAAGCCTACAGTGATGAGTGCTTAAGCTGTACTCGGTGTTACGAATAGTTCACACGGTTTAAAATTGGCCGGACAGAAGTTAAAGATGACCCTAGTTCAGGACGCCCTTCGACGTCTACTAACAACGCTCGCATCAGGAACGCCAACGGAATTGTGCGTGCGAAACGAAGGCTCACTGTCCGAGAGACTGCAGAAGAATGTAACATTTCAGGTGGATTTTGTCATGAAATCCTGACACAGCACCCTGGAATGCATTGTGTTACCGCTACGTTCGTTCCACGGCTCATGAGTCAACACCGAAAGACCTTCCCCTCGCTATTTGTGAAGAGTTTTTGGATCGCGCAAATGTGAACCAAATGTTTCTTAGGAGAATCATAAGTGGTGATGAGGCGTGGGTCTACGGTTATAATGTTGAGACCAAGGTTCAATCTTCACAGTGAGTCGGGAAAGTTCTCTAAGACCAAAGTAAGCTCTTCAGGACAGGTCAAATGTCCAAGCCGTGCTGATAGTTTTCTTTGACTTTGAAGGATTCGTTCGTCACAAATTCGTGCTACAGGGAGAAACTGTTAATCGATGGTACTATCCGCACGTGTTGCGACGCCTGAGAGAAAATATGAGAAGGAAACGGTCTGAAATGTGGCGAGTGATTTCATGGTTCTTCCATCACGATAACGCGCCCGCACGTTCATCCCTGTTGGTGCGTGGCTATTGATCGATAAACGATATAACTGTACAAAACGGTATCGCTGTACTACCTCAGCCTCCGCACTCTCCAGATCTAGCCCCGCGGACTGTTTTATTTCCAAAGTTGAAAACCCCGTTGTAAGGATGAAGATCTGCAACGACAGACGAGATAAAAAGAAAATTAGCAGACGCGTGATCCAGCAAGACGCGTACCAGGACTGCTTCCGGAAGTGTAAACGGCGGTGGGAGCGGTGTATCAGTTGTGGAGGAGAGTATTTCCAAGGAGACCATGTGCTATAAGTAAAAGGTAATCGCAGAAACATTTTGTGGACAGAATTCCGGAATTATGTGAACAGGTCTCGTACTAATCATTTTGGGGTTGAAGCTCTTTTTTCCGTGTTTTCTTTAACAACACTCGTGTTTTTGGATAGGGCTTGCCTTTAGCAAAACACAATTTTGTTTTTTAACCCAAACATGTTTCACTTCAGTTGCAGCATCTTCTGTGGGCTTTTATTTTATGGCTGTTAAAGAATGTTCTTTACTGTTTTTATACATGTAACTATTAGTTTTTAAATCGTAATTACAAATATTTGGAAAAACACATAAAATTATGAATTCATACCTTTTACCACATGGTGTGGTTTTTCTGATGTATTCTGTTTCTACAGTGACTGTTTTGTTTCACAGTTTGTCATCTGTAACCACTTACACCTTAAATTAGATGAATTGTTTAATCCAAAATTACGATTTGAAAATTTAATTAATTCTGTCTGTGTGTGTGTCTATTTACATTATGTTTCACTTACGTTTTCTTTTTCCTCATCTTCATCACTGTCAAACACTATACATTGAGCTGTCACTGTCACTGTTTCACTGTTTACCAGCTGTAAAAACAAACGTGGCGGACAGTGGAACAGTTGAAGGTGTAAAAACATGATGGTTGACAGAGGAACAGTTGAAGGTGTTCCTGGCGGTTGTTCTGAATCTTTCAGAGGTGTCTGTGCATCTTTTTTTTGTTTTTGTATGTTTGTGTGTGTGTGTGTGTGTGTGTGTGTGTGTGTGTGTGTGCGCATGTGTGTGTGAGAAGACAGAGAGAGAGACTTCGTATTGTGTCTGAACTGTAGTAGACAGCAGTCTGTGTTTAGCCCTAACCCAACTGAGTTGTACCAGATGACGAAACTTTCAGACATGATTTCGTGTATGGGCGAGCAGATAGAAGCAGCAGAGAAGCGGAAAAGGTATACAGGACCAAATATCCCCTCAGAAGCCATCCAGCTCATATCATGTTTCCAAGACTGTTGCAACGATTAAGTGAATCGGGGCAATTGGTACCACAGTACAACGACCGAGGAGGACAAGGAACTGCATGGACTGCCGATTTAGAAGGTACAGTGCTTGCTGCAATCAGCACTCGACATGTTGCACGTGAAATTAAAGTTTCGCAGAATACTGTGAGGAAAGTATTACGGAAAATGCATCTACAACCCTATCACAAACACTTCGCTGACTTCGGACTGCGTGTCGTATTCAGCCAATGGATCCTGCAGCGCCTTGCAGTCAATCCTTACTCCCCTGCGTATGTACTTTTCACGGAAGACGCTTCTTTCACCAGAGACCGAATGCTAAATAGTCGCAATAGTCATTTTTGGGCCACTCAGAGCCCCCACGCTCCGACTGTGAAGAGCCATCAACACAGATTATCGGTCAACTTACGCTCAGGCATAGTCAATGACAACATACTAGGCACGTTTCTTCTTCCTCACCACTTAAATGCACCAATGTACACAGTGTTGTTTATCAGAACCATACTACCTAGCTGCCTGGAACATACTCCACTTGTTATTCCTCAACAGATGTTGTTCCAACTTGATGAAGTCCTAACTCACTTTGGACTGTGGGTTAGTCAACACCTAGATCAGAAATTCCTTGAACACTGGACTGGCAGGGGAGGTCCCGCTTCGAGGCGAGCATGTTCACCTGATCTGATCCCACTTGATTTCTTCTTGTGCGGCCATGTGAAAAGTCTTGTGCACGAGACGCCTGTGGAGTCTAAGGAGGATCTTATGACAAGAATACACATTGCCTGTGACACTGCTGAAACGACACTGGGGATATTAGAACAGGCGTGACGCTTGCATTGACGCTGCGGGGGCGGGGGAGGGGTGGGGGTCAAGAGACCATTTTGAACAACTGTTGCAAATGTAGTCGGGGGGGGGGGGGGGGGGGAGACCATTTTGAACAACCAAATGTTGCAAATGTAGTAGCTTGTAAAACTTGCCCACATAACTGGAATTCGTCATTACTGGGCCGTAGACTTTGGATTTTAGGTACCTCTGATATCGAGTAAAGTGCCCCTTTACCAGCCCATCTACAGGGGAAATTATATGAGGGTATCGGGGAATATTCAGCGCGAATTCTGTATGTCATTATGGGGTTCGGAAACTGGACACTTAGTCTGAGCGCTTTGCGAGGCTTAGGCGGACCTTGAGTATATTGTAAGTAGGCTGTTAATATGTTTGTATGTTGGCAGCGCTATGTAGTGCTTTGCATTAATAATTCAGACAGCACTGTGTGCACTCTGTAAGACACTCTGTGGCTGGTCGGACTCGCACTTGGAGGTGAACAGTCCGCAGTGATGGGAGTTGGGTGTGGGTAGTCAGCATTGATGGAGGTTAGAGGTTAATAATTTGCAGTGTTGGCGGTTTGCAGTATTAGCGCGAGTGGATGGTCTGAATTTATATCCGTCATTGAGATTTATTACTAATTATTATATAATTTTTGAACAGGTTGTCACGTTCTTAAGGTAAATTCATTGTTTGCTCTGCAACAAGATCTTTCCTTTGCTATCCACATGCCTATTAGTAGTTACAGCCTTCAGTAGTCATAATCTTTTATTTAGATGGCTGTATTGGTGGTGCATGCTGTATTGCAGTAGTTCGTGTTCAAAATGTGTGTGAAATCTTATGGGACTTAACTGCTAAGGTCATCAGTTCCTAAGCTTACACACTACTTCACCTAAATGATTCTAAGAACAAACACACACACCCATGCCCGAGGGAGGACTCGAACCTCCGCCGGGACCAGCCGCACAGTCCATGACTGCAGCGCCTCAGACCGCTCGGCTAATCCCGCCCGGCGTAGTTGGTGTAATGAAGATTTTTGTGAGGTAAGTGACTTATGATATGAATGGCTTATTGTTAGGATTTCTTCTAAATCAGGGCCATTATTTTGTATTAATTATTTGAAGTCAGGTTATTAATTTTAAAGCAGTCACAGCGCGTTATTCTTGAATGTTGTGAGTAATTAATGAATAGGAAAAGTTTGAGTTCTGTTTGTCAGGGCAAATTGTGTAGGTCAGTGTTGAGATGATAAAGAACAGCAAGAGACAGTACAGTCAATTTCACTCAGCAACATAAGTAAACAATTATTAAATAAAGAAGTTTCAAGATTTTCGCTTATACATTTCGACTCGGTCGTTTCCGGACCACGGTCCCTTACCAAAATTTGATACATTTTCGTTTTTCACTCATCCCTGAAAGTCTGTTACATCACCACGGGACCATCACGTATATTTTGTGAAAATTAATGTTCCTACAACACTTCGTAGGGGTACGCCCAAAGTTTTTACGCCTGAAGATTGCTCTTCTTTATGATTGCCATGACGTGTTCAGTTTGCCAGCAACACTCGGTCTAGTCACAAATGTGGTCTAATATTCTGAACGCTCGTATTTTGTTCATCAGGCGACAGTGCGGGACTGTACAGAAAACCTTCTGAAAATCTAGCAGCACGTTGAAATTTCTCGTAATTATAGATGAGGTGGAGCGATTTGCATTTGCTATGAAGAAACTTTTAATAGCGAAGATCCCATTCAACACTATTTGTTCCTGATGATAGGTTTCAACCGTTAATACTGTCATCTCCTGATCAGAAACCTTTTTGTTTCACGTGCTGTTCCATTATGACTCTGTCACATACACTATGTTGAAATTATAGTGGATAGTATGTAGCACATTCCACACAGGTTTGTTAACAATAAAAAATTTAAAAAAATTGTGACAAATGTGTTTTTATTTTTAACAAACCTGTGTGAAATGTGCTACGTCATCCACTGTAAAGTCAACATGGCATGTGTGATACGGTCGTAATGCAATAGGACATACAACTACAAAATTTTTTTGAAGATCAGATGATGTCAGTCTCAGCTGTTGAAACCGGCCATCAGCTGTAAATAGAACTGGACACGATCTCGGCTATTAAAAATTTCTTCTAGAAACACGGTATCAATCTCACCGCCAGTATACACTGCGGTGATTAAAGTCATGGGATTCCTCCTAACATCGTTTCGGACCTCCTACTGCACAGTGTTATGCAGCAGCATGATGTGGCATGCGCTCAACAAATCGTTGGAAGTCCCTTGCAGAAATATTGAGCCATGCTGCCGCAGTAGCCGTCCGTAATTGCGGAAGTGTTTCCGTTGCACAATTTTAAGCACAAACTGACCTCTCGAATATGTCCCATAAATGTTCCATGGGATTCGTGTCGTCAGTTTAACTAGCCAAATAATTCGCTTGAATTGACCAGAGTACTCTACAAACCAATCGCTAACAACTGTGGTCCGGTGACATCTCACACTGTCATCCATAAAAATATGAATCGTTGTTTAGGAACATGAAGTACATGGACGGGTGAAAATGGTCTCCAAGTAGCGGAACACAACAATTTCCAGTCGATGATCGGTTCAGTTGGACCGGAGGACCCAGTCCATTCCATGTAAACACAGCCCACACCAGCCGGCCGGTGTGGCCGTGCGGTTCTAGGCGCTTCAGACTGGAACCGCGTGGCCGCTACGGTCGCAGGTTCGAATCCTGCCTCGGGCATGGATGTGTGTGATGCCCTTAGGTTAGTTAGGTTTAAGTAGTTCTAAGTTCTAGGGGACTGATGACCACAGATGTTAAGTCCCATAGTGCTCAGAGCCATTCGAACCATTTGAACAGCCCACACCCTTACGGAGCCAACACCAGGTTGTGGAGTGTCTTGTTGACAGCCTGGGTCCATGGCTTCGTGGGGTCTACGCCATGCTCGAACCGCACTGTCAGCTCTTACCAGCTGAAATCGGGACTCATCTGATCAATCGATTTGGTCACGACCCCAGAAGAGGAGTTGAAGGCAATGATGTGTTTTTAGCAAATGCACTTGCGTCGATCTTCTGCTGTCATAGTCCGTTAACGCCAAATTTCACTGCAATCTTCTTACGGATACGTTCGTCGTACGTCCCACATTGTCTTCTGCGTTATTTCACTCCGTGTTGCTTGTCTCTTAGCACTGACAACTCTACGCAAATGCCGCTGCTCTCGGGCGTAAAGTGAAGTCCGTCGGCCACTGTGCTGTCTGTGGTGGGAGGTAACGCCTGAAATTTGGTATTCTCGGCACATTCTTGACACTGTGGATTTCGTAATACCGAATTCCCTAACGATTTCCTAAGTAGAATGTCCCATGAGTCTAGGCTCCAACTGCCATTCCGCATTCAAAGTCTGTTAATTCCCATCGTGCCGTCATAATCCTCCTTAAACCATCATTTGAGTACAAACTGAAACGTCCCCTTAGAAAAGTTATACAAGACTGAGCTTAAACTGACACACAATATTTTTAGCGCAACGCAATCTGACTTTCAAAAATCCCTACAAAAGAATGGTCCTGACTAACATTAACCAATACCTTTCACAAATCACTTACCTCACAAAAATCTTCGTTACTCTAGCTACAGCAATACAGCGAGCGCCACTACTGCCAGCTAAATAAAAGATTCGAACTACTGAAAGCACTAACTACTGATAGGCATAGTTAGCAAATGAAAGATTTTGATAGAGAACAAACAATGTATTTACCTTAATAGTCGTAATATATATAGCAGTTCATGACAAATTTCAAAACTCCGCCACCTCTCTCCCCACATCCATCACTGCTGGCGGCTCACCTCCAACTGCGCAACGCTACGCGCTGTTCACATCCAGCTGCCGCTGCCCAACACTACAATGGCGAGTATTACAACAATGCAAAGCAGCCACAGACTGCACACAGCACAGCCAGTGATTTCCATACAGAGTGCTATGTGGCGTTACCAATAAGAAAACATAGCCCCCATGCTCCCCACAAAAAATTTTACAAATTGTTTTGGGCAGTGGCCAATAATGATTTGATTAAATTTTTCATAATTACAATAACAAAGAAATCAAATGCACACACTTATTGATACACTGTTGGTCAAAAGCTAAAATTTTCTCACAGTCCAGAAAGACAGTCCTGATCGTTCATCACAGTAAAATAGCAGCGTTTTTCTCAAAGTCTGAGCAGTAAAAGAAAATGCACACGGAAGTAGTGGATTTCCATGCAGTCTTGAAGAAGTAGTGTTGTCCTTCCAACGAAAAGACAGTGCTGACTCTTGACATGCAGACAGGTAGTGGGCCACAACAGAGCAAACCCACCGTAGAGTCAATCGAAGTTTTGAAGAATATTGGTAGGTCATCACAGAGCAGACCCACTGTAGTCCTGGTAGAGATTACGGTATTGGTGGGCCACCAGAGGCGCAGACCCACTGCAGTCCTTGTAGAAATAATGGTACTGGTGAGTCAGCAAAGACGCAGACCCACTGTAGTCCTTGTAGAGATGGCCAGAAGCCATCTGTTGCAAATGTGCAGGTGCACAATCACCATCGAAGAGTCTTGCGGACAATATAGCAAGTCCATAAACCACCACTTGTGCACTCACAAAGTTTCTGGAATTGTCCTTAGAACCAGCAATGCTGTTATCCAGTCCCTTGCTGAATCATTAACACACATGCAAACACTATCAGTCCCTACTTCTCACATATTGTCCATATACTATGACCAACAGAAACGTGTGCAGTGAAATGTAACTTAATTTGAAGAACTGGTGTCTATACAATTATAAATTTACAACATGAAAATACAATTACAAAGGTACAAAATACATCATTAAAGAACATAATAGTACAGATAACATTTGTAGTAATATGGGCTTTACAAAAGAATCGAAATAACATATACATCAGTGTTACAGGAATTATGACATAAGTACATACATAAAACATCGGAATAATTATTGAAACATCGACTTCACACATGAGCATTAAAACAAAACAGAATAAATAATGTCTAAACATCTTTACAAAGTAAATAACATATTATTAATGCAAATTATATTTGAGGATAACAGTATTCCTCATCATAGTTCATGTAGCTGAGTATTAGAAAGATTCTACAACATAAGTCTTATCAGATAAACATGTTAAGACAGGAAGAACATAAATACACAAGGGTCCACAAACACTTTCTTTACTTCTCGGAGATCTCCCTTCGTTCTTAATTATTCCCAAAAGGTCCTATCTATACCTGCTTTCTGTACTTTTTTCGTATAACTTCTCAATGCGTTTCTTCCAATTCATCGCAACTCATTCTCTTATATAGTCTACCCCCTCTTAAGCTAACTTAAATCTACTGAGCTCAGATGCTAAACTAAGGGGCGAGGCAATGCAGCAGCACAAAACAATTAACACAAACATCAATGACAAAAAATTCAAATTGGCAAAGCAATTGCAATATTGCAACTAATATAAGGCACTGTGCAACAAACAAGAAAAATAAATTCGTAGTAAAACTGGCTTAAAAGAGTAATACAAAGTGAAATTTAGTAACACTATGCCTGGCAAACAGCAGCAGAAAATGAAATAACTTATATCTAAACATGACATAGCTCAAGCAGAAAAAATTGTACATTAAAGATAACAATGCAGATAAGGGAAATGTATAATCACATCTTAATGTCTAAATAATTAAAGTGGTGCACCACAAGAAGTTATTCTACCAAAAAAGTTACCAAGTACTTGAAAAGAAAATTATGAATGCAGTTCCTGTGAAGGTAAATGTCTTTTTGTGCTCCCTCATTTTTTTGAAAAAATTATTATTTACTCAATCTGTAGACAGAAAATATTTATATTAGTACATCTATAAAATTTTATTTTAACCAATGCTGCAGTGCCACTAGAAACTAGATATTAAACAAAATGAGCAATCTCTCAACTAGAAAGACAATGGATGTAAAATGTTTCTCATCATTTCATTAGGCATTTTAGTAAATATCATAAATTAAGAGTTCCACAGTGTAATCATATGTTTTCAAGTTCGAGCGTGTCGTATTTGCGATGCTTTCTACAAAGGAATGTCAATAGCGAGGATAATGGCCTTCTTTTTTTTTTTTTTTTTGCACCTAATGGCTTTCTTTTGTCAGACGTCTACCTCTCATCTGGGCGCCCAAAACGCATTAGGCCAAGGTCACTTACCTTTCTTGCTGAAATATTTACGATGGCAGTTTCCGCCACAGTGACAGTCTCATATAAAAATATTTCACAGGTCAAGAATTTGGGTTGCACATCTGTAGAAACAAAATCCTATAAATATAACAGCGTCCAAACAATTTTCGCCAGCATTGTGATACATTCACGCATATACACACATTTCATAACTCTTAAAGTACGATTCTCGGTTTCCAACAACCTTTTTCACAAACCAGAGTCCCTAACCACTACTCATTATTCCTTACCTTATTCGTCGACACTTCTTCAATATTTCATCATTACAGATATGTAGCATAATCAAATAACTCATATAGCATCAGCTTACTGATCATAAACATACCTCAGCAGCATAATACACATCGTCGTCGTAATAATATCATAACACCTCAGTCAACTCTCAAAAACGTCGTAGCTTTTTGCAATAATTTCAAAACCTAAAAAAAAAATTCTCTGCTCATGTCAAAAGTGTCATCTGCCTCAAACGTACTTTAAAAATCGTGATCCCATACCAAATATATCATTCAAAGTTCTCGTAATATCACAATGGGTCTGAAAAAATATGAACAGTTCACAAAGTACAGACAAAATACAATTTCGTAAGTGTGAAGTTATCCAACAGTGTAATTACGTAAACATCTGTCACTGCCATAGTAAAAACGTTTGTCTCTCTCAGTTAAATGATTAGATAGCTGTGTAATTATGTGTTGGAGAAATATGGTACTGATGTGTAAAGTTGTGTAAGCAAATACCATATTAGCTAGGGCTCCTTGTGCTTGCCAAACACATGATACACAAAGTAAGCGTGTACCCCCCTGAGGATTAATGTAATTATACCCTCAGGTGTTACAGATTACAGCAATGGAATGAAATGTATCACAGAAAACCTTTGTATCATTGCACTTCAAATATCTTTAAAAATAAATGTTTTAAGTACAAAATTAATCACTCAAATCCGTGTACTGTAACGCTAAACTGTGCGTCTTGTTGAAAGATAATCGCTGTGGAAGTGTCATAGTTATTGTCCTCCGAAAGCTAAGTTCTGCAGAAGCCAATGTACTTACCTCATGATAAACAAAAGTGAAATGCTTTGCGTATCGATATCTTAGTTATTACGCTTATTGCCATGATGAAGAAAGTACTGTGCTGTAACATATTGTTGTGCTATGGAAAAAGCTGTCTCATTGTAGCTATACCACAAAAGTTACTACTAAAACATGTTTTACTTTCCAGAATAATTCAGAAAAACTGTGCAGATATAAAACAGATACACCACAAAAGCAACAAGGTAAATTGTGTCACACATTAGTAGCATCGTGATATAGTCGTGTAGCTGTCAAATAAACTAACCACTGTGTCATCTGGTATCTCTAAGAAAGCACCTTAAATCCATAATGTATTTTCAAGTAAACCAAAATGTTGCACTAAAATCTCATTAGCAGTACCAGTACATGTTCTATGTATGTAAGCCTGATAGTAGTTACGTAATCATGCAACTAACAAGCAAGAATGTACACACACAATAACACTGTGACGTCTGTTCACTATAACAATGCATTCGTAATTTCTGTCTAAATAAGTTCTCTTGGTTCTTGACTGGATATTTAACTTCGAGTTTCTAAGTCTGACAATGCATACTAGAAATGTGAAGTGAAAAGTTTTATGGCAATGACAAAGTTAAAAAGCAGATTATCTTTCAATAAACGGTTTTACATGTGAAATGTGGTGCAATCCTTTGCTCTTCCTAGTATGCAGAGTTACAACTTTAACGCAATTATCATGTGGTGCACGTCGGTAAAGGATACTGGAATTTTTCTCAAGGTTAGCGTCTATGTTATTTTTCCCTGAGCCAGCGGATGCACGTGGCTGCCTGCGGTGTGAGTCATTGTCTGTTTCTTTGTTGGCGCGCGTCGTTACTGGGGTTAGGAGACCTAATTTCTACAAATTCACCTTGCCCAGAGGGCCCAGCCCCATTTAAATCCCGCCAGTTCTGATGAAATTCAGGTCTGTCGTTATGTCGGTAGTTGACATAATTGCTTTCTTGTCGGTCATGTGGTGGAGAATGTCTTCCTGAATCGTACCTGCGCGCTGAACTGTTGCGTCTGAAGTTATTCTGTCTCCCTTGATAATAATTGTTTTGGTTCCCATATTGTCTGTTTCTAAGGTAATCTCTGTCATATTCATTACTACGGAAATGCGATCTTTCTCTGTAATTATTATTACTCTGCCAGTGGTTGTCATATGGGTGGTGTCTGTTTTGGTCACGATTTGCATTGTAAGAATAGCCTTGTCGTGTCCAATTATTGTTTCCGTCGTCACGGAATTGTGACGTATGTGACCTGTAGTGATTGTTTTCCTGTTTTCGCAACCGAGCGAGGTGGCGCAGTGGTTAGACACTGGACTCGCATTCGGGAGGACGACGGTTCAATCCCACGTCCGGCCATCCTGATTTAGGTTTTCCGTGATTTCCCTAAATCGCTCTAGGCAAATGCCGGGATGGTTCCTCTGAATGGGCATGGCCGACTTCCTTCCCTGTCCTTCCCTAATCCGATGAGACCGATGACCTCGCTGTTTGGTCTCTTCCCACGACCAACCAACCAACCTGTTTTCGCATCCGGCGACTGTCTGTGTCAATTTCTAATTCTTGTAGGAGTCCCTGAAAAGCTTCATTGTCGTCTACATCTACATCTACATCCATACTCCGCAAGCCACCTGACGGTGTGTGGCGGAGGGTACCTTGAGTACCTCTATCGGTTCTCCCTTCTATTCCATTCTCGTATTGTTCGTGGAAAGAAGGATTGTCGGCATGCCTCTGTGTGGGCTCTAATCTCTCTGATTTTATCCTCATGGTCTCTTCGCGAGATATACGTAGGAGGGAGCAATATACTGCTTGACTCTTCGGTGAAGGTATGTTCTCGAAACTTTGACAAAAGCCCGTACCGAGCTACTGAGCGTCCTCCTGCAGAGTCTTCCACTGGAGTTTATCTATCATCTCCATAACGCTTTCGCGATTACTAAATGATCCTGTAACGAAGCGCGCTGCTCTCCGTTGGATCTTCTCTATATCTTCTATCAACCCTATCTGGTACGGATCCCACACTGCTGAGCAGTATTCAAGCAGTGGGCGAACAAGCGTACTGTAACCTACTTCCTTTGTTTTCGGATTGCATTTCCTTAGGATTCTTCCAATGAATCTCAGTCTGGCATCTGCTTTACCGACGATCAACATTATATGATCATTCCATTTTAAATCACTCCTAATGCGTACTCCCAGATAATTTATGGTATTAACTGCTTCCAGTTGCTGACCTGCTATTTTGTAGCTAAATGATAAAGGATCTATCTTTCTGTGTATTCGCAGCACATTACACTTGTCTACATTGAGATTCAATTGCCATTCCCTGGACCATGCGTCAATTCGCTGCAGATCCTCCTGCATTTCAGTACAATTTTCCGTTGTTACAACCTCTCGATACACCACAGCATCATCCGCAAAAAGCCTCAGTGAACTTCCGATGTCATCCATAAGGTCATTTATGTATATTATGAATAGCAACGGTCCTATGACACTCCCCTGCGGCACACCTGAAATCACTCTTACTTCGGAAGACTTCTCTCCATTGAGAATGACATGCTGCGTCCTGTTATCTAGGAACTCCTCAATCCAATCACACAATTGGTCTGATAGTCCATATGCTCTTACTTTGTTCATTAAACGACTGTGGGGAACTGTATCGAACGCCTTGCGGAAGTCAAGAAACACGGCATCTACCTGTGAACCCGTATCTATGGCCCTCTGAGTCTCGTGGACGAATAGCGCGAGCTGGGTTTCACATGACCGTCTTTTTCGAAACCCATGCTGATTCCCACAGAGTAGATTTCTAGTCTCCATAAAAGTCATTATACTCGAACACAATACGTGTTCCAAAATTCTACAACTGATTGACGTTAGAGATATAGGTCTATAGTTCTGCACATCTGCTCGACGTCCCTTCTTGAAAACGGGGATGACCTGTGCCCTTTTCCAATCCTTTGGAACGCTACGCTCTTCTAGAGACCAACGGTACACCGCTGCAAGAAGGGGGGCAAGTTCCTTCGCGTACTCTGTGTAAAATTGAACTGGTATCCCATCAAGTCCAGAGGCCTTTCCTCTTTTGAGCGATTTTAATTGCTTCTCTATCCCTCTGTCGTCTATTTCGATATCTACCATTTTGTCATCTGTGCGACAATCTAGAGAAGGAACTACAGTGCAATCTTCCTCTGTGAAACAACTTTGGAAAAAGACATTTAGTATTTCGGCCTTTAGTCTGTCATCCTCTGTTTCAGTACCATTTTGGTCACAGAGTGTCTGGACATTTTGTTTTGATCCACCTATCGCTTTGACATAAGACCAAAATTTCTTAGGATTTTCTGCCAAGTCAATACATAGGACTTTACTTTCGAATTAATTGAACGCCTCTCGCATAGCCCTCCTCACACTACATTTCGCTTCGCGTAATTTTTGTTTGTCTGCAAGGCTTTGGCTATGTTTATGTTTGCTGTGAAGTTCCCTTTGCTTCCGCAGCAGTTTTCTAACTCGGTTGTTGTACCACGGTGGCTCTTTTCCATTTCTTACGATCTTGCTTGGCACATACTCATCTAACGCATTATGTACGACGGTTTTGAACTTTGTCCACTGATCCTCAACACTATCTGTACTTGAGACTAAACTTTTGTGTTGAGCCAACAGGTACTCTGAAATCTGCTTTTTGTCACTTTTTCTAAACAGAAAAATCTTCCTAACCTTTTTAATATTCCTATTTACGGCTGAAATCATCGATGCCGTAACCGCTTTATGATCGCTGAATCCCTGTTCTGCGTTAACTTTTTCAAATAGTTCGGGTCTGTTTGTCACCAGAAGGTCTAATATGTTAGCGCCACGAGTCGGTTCTCTGTTTAACTGCTCAAGGTAGTTTTCAGATAAAGCACTTAAAAGAATTTCACTGGATTCTTTGTCCCTGCTACCCGTTATGAACGTCTGAGTCTCCCAGTCTATATCCGGCAAATTAAAATCTCCACCCAGAACTATAACATGGTGGGGAAATCTACTCGAAATATTTTCCAAATTATCCTTCAGGTGCTCAGCCACAACAGCTGCTGAGCCAGGGGGCCTATAGAGACATCCAATTACCATGTCTGAGCCTGCTTTAACCGTGACCTTCACCCAAATCATTTCACATTTCGGATCTCTGTCAATTTCCTTCGATACTATTGCACTTCTTATCGCTATAAACACGCCTCCCCCTTCACTGTCCAGCCTGTCTCTGCGGTATACATTCCAATCTGAGTTTAGGATTTCATTACTATTTACATCTGGTTTCAGCCAACTTTCTGTCCCTAGTACTATATGGGCGTTGTGACCGTTTATTAATGAGAGCAGTTCTGGGACCTTTCTGTAGACGCTCCTGCAGTTTACTATTAGCACATTAATATTGTTATTCCCTGTTGCATTTTGCCTACTCCTACCTTGCTGCGTCTCAGGAGGCGTCTTGTCGGGCCTAGGGAGGGGATTCTCTAACCTAAAAAACCCCCATGTGCACTCCACACGTACTCCGCTACCCTTGTAGCCGCTTCCGGCGTGTAGTGCACGCCTGACCTATTCAGGGGGACCCTACATTTCTCCACCCGATAGCGGAGGTCGAGAAATTTGCACCCCAGATCCCCGCAGAATCGTCTGAGCCTCTGGTTTAAGCCTTCCACTCGGCTCCAAACCAGAGGACCGCAATCGGTTCTGGGAACGATACTACAAATAGTTAGCTCTGATTTCACCCCGCGAGCGAGGCTTTCCGCCTTCACCAATTCCGCCAACCGCCTGTACGAACTGAGGATGACCTCTGAACCCAGACGGCTGGAGTCATTTGTGCCGACATGAGCAACAATTTGCAGTCGGGTGCACCCAGTGCTCTCTATCGCCGCCGGCAGAGCCTCCTCCACATCTCGGATGAGACCCCCTGGCAAGCAGACAGAGTGAACACTGGCCTTCTTCCCCGACCTTCCCGCTGTTTCCCTAAGGGGCTCCATCACCCGCCTAACGTTGGAGCTCCCAATAACTAATAAACCCCTCCCCCCGTGTGCCTGCTCGGACCTTACTGAAGGAGCAGCCACATGTCCACTCACAGGCAAAGCGGGCGATGCCACACGGCCAGCCTCCACATTGACCCTCCGCCTCGTGCGCCGCGAACGCCGCTGACCCCGCCACTCCCCTTGGGGAGAGGGTGGCCCAACCGCACCCAGTACACGCAAAGATGTCTCGACAGCAGGGACAGTGGGTGAAGCGTGTAACACCTGGGGTGTACCTTGCGATGCACCAGACTCCCCACTGCCACTACACTCCGAGGCAGCAGCCTGAAGACGGCTGACCGCGGCCATCAACACGCTCAGCTGTTCGCGAACAGTGGCCAGCTCCTCCTGCGTCCATACACAGCAGTCACACATCCCATCCATCCTAAGGAATCAATTTACTGAAGAGAGTTAATCAACCTTTAACTAGACTGCTAATTCACTAAAGGCGGCAGTTTATTAACTAAACTGTGGTTGCTAGGCACTTCTTGTAGAAAACAATGAAAATAGCACTACCTGTCTCTGGACTGTATTGAAAACAAACACTAGCACTACTGGCACTATGGCTGACTAGAGGGACTCTCTCTGACTGTATTCAAAACAAACACGAAATCTATGGAACACTATTAATAGCACCCGACAATTAAAGCTTCCTAAAAGCAAATACACACGGAAGAAGAAGTGACAAGTAAGAAAAATACAGTTAATACTTAAATTAAGGTAGCTCGCTGCACAGCAGACGTGAAGCAGACGGCAGTTACGACGACACTGACTCTACTGGCACTATGGCTGACTAAAGGGACTCTCTCTGACTGTATTCAAAACAAACACGAAATCTATGGAACACTATTAACAGCAACGTCTTGCCAAAATAATATTTCTTAAATGTTCAGGCAATTTCATTAAGCAAATGGGGATGAGTTCTGAGGGGTTGTATGGGTTTGACAGGTACTGATTCTTATGCAACATGTCTTCAAAATATTTGACAAGACTGGAATATTCAGATTGTTCAAAGTGTTTCATCATCATGATGCTATGTTTTACTCGGTCTTGTGTAGCTTGAGACCAATAATGCTGAGAGGAAGGCATGGTAAAATTCTCCTTCTCTGTGACAATCGTGAATGACCGATCGCATTCTTACAGCTGGTTCATTCTCTAAGTAGCCACACATAAATTCTAATCTGTGTTCTAACGACCAGTTGGGAGCAAAACAATGAGAGAATTGATGGAGCCATGCTTGTGGATGAATGTCGTTGCCAGAATTCTTAAATGTTTTGAATTTACGTGTAGTAATGAACAGCTTATAGTCAAAACCATCATGTCGGCGAGTCGCATATCGGTCATTGTTAGGTCGTGTCGGCCGTTCCATCTCAAAATTCGGTGCACATTGTCAATTTCTTTCATAACTTCCGAAATGCCCTGTGTTATTAATTTGCGCCTTTTCCGTATTTCTAAGTCCCTCTTCCCGTATTGGAGTGCGAGTGTCCTCTGAAATTTGTAATTTTTGTATTACTTGTGCCAACTGATCTTGTACTTCCCGGATTTCTCTTTTGTACTGTATATTGATTTGATTTTGATTGAATTTCCTAATTTGTTCGCACTCTTCTGTGTCATTAAAGACTACCAGCTTTGTGTCATTCAGATTATCATCTACCTTCGTAGATAAATTAGTGAACTGATCCGAAAGTTCGGCTACTTTCTCCGATAGTGTACTTATTTCCTCAGTGTGTTTTTCGGAACCAAGTTTCAGAGTATCTACTGTGTCCTTTAAGTTTTCCTGAGTTTTTGCAAGTTGCGTAACCGAATCGGTAGATGCAACTGAGTCAAATTTAGCTTACAAGGTCTCATAATTTTCATGAACAATAGTTTGCAGTTCTTTTGTGGCTGTTTCGTGATTCTGTAATGCATTTTCATGCCGCGAAAAAATAGGTTGAAAATGCTCACAAATTTGTGTTTTTGCGTCATTACAGACTTTCTGACACCTCGATTCAATGTTATGTAACTCAGTAGTTAAATCTTCACGTGTTTGATCAAGAGTTTGTTCCAATGAGTCTAACTTTTGAAGCTGTTGCTGTGTTTGTCTCTGATTTTGTTCCACCGTGTCTAACTTTTGAAGCTTTTGCTGTGTTTGTCCCATTTGTTGTATTAATTGTAATAACAATGCATTGGTGTCTGAAACATGTTCCTCTGTGCTTTTCGGCAGTGAATTTGCACCGGCAACATTCACATTTTGACAAGCGGAAAATGTGTCTTGACTCATTTGAGAAAACGGTGAGAACCCAAAACCTGAGTCTACAGTATTTGCAACATTGTGTTCTGTCATTCCCGATTCCTGAGGCGAGCTGTTGCCGACCGATCGATCGATAATGCTTCCCTGTTCACTACCTGTTTCACTGTCTACGCCATTATTTGACGCCCGCTCCATTTCCCTATGCACAGTTACCAAATTACTACTTTGAACATTAGTTAATTCATTACATGGTGGCGCTAACACATTGCTTTCGTCTTCACTGTCATTTCTCAGTTTACTTTGGAGCCTAGTGTTACGTTTTTCACACGCCATTATTGTCACAATATTTCACACGATAACACAGAAAAGCACAATTTGAAGAGCAAAATAAGATAACACATTAACATAGAAATGGAAATAATGTCTACTTAAATACTTGGTGCAAATCTACATGCATGTCACAACTGTTTTACTGTACAACAATGAAAGACTGCAACTACAAAGGAGATTCTCTCTACAATTACGCGCTAGCAATAAACAAAATCTACGCTAATTACACAAACTACAAGGAAAAAATCAGAAGATTCCAGTGAGGTATCCTCGGCTAAGGGTCGACATATGAAACGTTCCCTTTTTGAAGAATTAAACGAGACTGTGCTTAAACTGACACACAATATTTTTAGCGCAACGCAATCTGACTTTCAAAAATCCCTACAAAAGAATGGTCCTGACTAACATTAACCAATACCTTTCACAAATCACTTACCTCACAAAAATCTTCGTTACTCTAGCTACAGCAATACAGCGAGCGCCACTACTGCCAGCTAAATAAAAGATTCGAACTACTGAAAGCACTAACTACTGATAGGCATAGTTAGCAAATGAAAGATTTTGATAGAGAACAAACAATGTATTTACCTTAATAGTCGTAATATATATAGCAGTTCATGACAAATTTCAAAACTCCGCCACCTCTCTCCCCACATCCATCACTGCTGGCGGCTCACCTCCAACTGCGCAACGCTACGCGCTGTTCACATCCAGCTGCCGCTGCCCAACGCTACAATGGCGAGTATTACAACAATGCAAAGCAGCCACAGACTGCACACAGCACAGCCAGTGATTTCCATACAGAGTGCTACGTGGCGTTACCAATAAGAAAACATAAACAGCCTACTTACAAAACGACAGCTCCGCTACTGCATTATCCTTTTATACATTGTGTTTATGTGCATATAGCTATCTCAAGACATTTGTGGCGGAGATTCGAGTCCTCCCTCGGCAATGGGTGTGTGTGTTTGTCGTTAATATAATTTAGGTTAAGTAGTGTGTAAGCTTAGGGACTGATGACCTTAACAGTTAAGTCCCATAAGATTTCACACACATTTGTGGCCTCAGTGAATATTGCCTTCTGAATCAACAAAATTACTGCTGCATGCGATCATAAATAAAATTATGTATTGAAAGTATCGAACACCAACCTCGATACATGCATCACATGTTTAATTTTGCTCTCTGTAAAGTGGAACAGATGGAGAGGGCAGATGGAGGAAAAGACATAGTATCAATAATTATCCAAGACAAAAAGACCTTCTACAGAAAGAAACAGCTTCTCAAAGCAAAAACCAGGTACATTAAAACAAGAAACAGATTCAGGAATCGCTATGTTTGTGGTGTAGCACTGCAAGGGCGCGAAACGTGACGACGAGGAAGATATGAATTAATTGATTAGACGCCTTTCAAATGTAGTGAGAATATTGAAGACCAGATGGGTTGACTGAGGAATAAAGGAAGTGAGAAAAATACTACTGCCTGACAAAAAAAGTGCAGCACGCGAAAGACGTGGGTGAATCTCAGTGTAACTTCGTAGACTTACACACCGTCGGCGGGTATGTGAATGACGAGTGTTGTCATTCTCTGTGACAAGTAGAACGGCCACCAGAGAGCATTAGCTTTGGTAACAGGCCTGCTAGGGTATGTGACGGTCGTGAACAGCGTCAGATGTTGAGTGATCACTGTGCAGGACACGGAGATGCCGTATACTCATGTGAGATACCGTTATCTGAACCTGACAGAGTTTCAAAGCGGCCTCATTGTGAGTGTCCATTAGAATGGTACAATTGCCGATCTGTGGGCCATTCGAAAGTGATGACGGCCCGATGTTGGACTGCACTGGAACGTGAAGACACGCCCACACGTCGTCAAGGTTCCAGTCGATCATGTCTGGCCACCACTAGGATGGACTGCCGTACTGCGCACAAAGCACTTCGTAATCCTTTCACATCTGCGCCTGCCATCCGAGAGCGAGTAATGGTTTGTTCCATCACACACTATCCGTCGGAGCGTAGCAGCAGCCTGGTTAGGGAAATACTGTCCCACAGCACCAACGGCTAAATCTGGAGTGACGCCGTGACTAGGAAGCACGGACTCCTGGTGACTGACGTCACATTGTGTTCGCCGATGAATCGCGGTTCTGGGCTACTTCTCATTCATCCAATATTTTAAAGAGGCCACACACAAATGTTACTCTGTGGAAGATGCTAATCGAATGAGATTATATCGTCCCAGAAACATTTTCAAATCACAAAGACCTACCAAGCATATATATACGAGGGATGGAACATTAATAGTGGCAACTATTTATTTACATCTCGTACAAAACAAATACGTGTTTCAAAGTTTTACTGACCTTCAAAGTAGTCAGCAGCATTGTGTATAACCCATTGCTGCGGGGTCAATTGTCCAATGAATTTGTAGCATTTCTGAAACGAATGCCGTGAACTGTTTCCTTCAGTTTAGAAATCGAGCTTATTCAAATACAGAGATATGTAAACAGGCAGAACACGGCGGAGCGGTCGGCGGCGTCTAACAAGTATCTGATGCAGTTCTTAGATCTGTACCTGCTAATACAATGGCAGGTTATCAAGATTTAAGTGAGTTTGAACGTGGTGTTATTGTCGGCGCACTTGTGATGGGACACACCATCTCCGAGGTAGCGATGAAGTGGGGATTTTCCCGCACGACCATTTCACGAGTGTACCGTGAATATTAGGAATCCGGTAAAACATCACATCTCCGACATCGCTGTGGCCGAAAAAAGATCCTGCAGGAAAGGGACCAACGACGACTGAAGAAAATCGTTCAACTTGACAGAAGTGCAACCCTCTCACAAATTGCTGCAAATTTCAATGCTGGGCCACGAACAAGTGTTAGCGTGCGAACTATTCAACGAACCATCATTGATATGGGCTTTCGCAGCCGAAGGCCCACTCGTGCACCCTTGACGAATGCGCGGCACAAAGCTTTAAGCCTCTCCTGGGCACGTCAGCACCGACATTGGACTGTTGATGATGACTGGAAACATGTTGACTGGTCGGACGAATCTCGTTTCAAGTTGTATAGAGCGGATGGACGTGTACGGGTATGAAGACAACCTCATGAATCCATGGTCCCTGCTTGTCAGCAGAGGACTGTTCAAGCTGGTGGAGGTTCTGTAATGGTGTGAGGCGTGTGCAGCTTGAGTGATGTGGGACCCCTGATACATCTAGATACGACTCTGACAGGTATCACGTACGTGAGCATCCTGTCTGATCACCTGCATCCATTCGTGTCTATTGTGCATTCCGAGGGACTTGGACATTTCCAGCAGGACAATGCGACGCCCCACAGGTCCAGAATTGCTACAGAGTGGCTCCAGGAACACTCTTTTGAGTTTAAACACTACCACTGGCCACCAGACATGAACGTTATTGGGGATACCTTGCAACGTGCTGATCAGAAGATATCTCCACCCGCTCGTACTCTTACGGATTTATAAACAGTGCTGCAGGATTCATGATGTCAATTCCCTGCAGGACTACTTCAGATAGGTCGTGTTGCGGCACTTTTGCATGCTCGCGTGGCCCTACACGGCATTAGGCAGCTGTACCAGTTTCCTTGGCTCTTAAGTGTACAATGTAAAATCAGAAGAATTATTTCAAAGACCCCTGAATTGTCTCTGCTCGAGTGATATGAAAACTGCAACATTTTCTTCAGTTAATATTATTAGAATTTGGTCAGTTTCCGTCGTCCTTCTATGACCACTTTCAGTGACACCAGAAAAACAATTTGTCATATAATTCAAAACATAGATGACTTGGCAGTTCTGTAGTTCCTGAGACGTTATTTCACCGAACTGGTGCGCGACAGAGTGTTTGTAATTAAATTAATGTTGTTCCGAGTGCTGCAGTGCGCGCTTTATGCAGATAAGGATGTTGAAACATCGTAGATAGGTTCATTAACCTATACTTCCAATTTTCGTTACCGAATGAAAATATAACTCTGCAAGCAGTTAGATTTTGAAATGTTTCATACTTTGACGTTAGTATGCTGTCTGTCGCTTGCCGACACTAGTTGATTTCTTTTGTGAAGTGACTGTTGGTGTAAAAAGTAAAGAAGGTTGAAATTCTCCATACGAAACGTAATGGCTATTCAGAAGAAATATCGTTAACTGCTTGCACTGTTGGTGAAGTTGTTTTATCATAATGGCAGCAAAGACAGAGCGTCATTGCGACAATATCGCCGACAGAAAGATATGTGAGGAGGCCCCGTGCAATAAACGGGCTACGGAACACGATTAAGAAATTTGAAGAATGAATTAAGTGGTGCAACATGGAGAGGGAGGCGGCCCATTCCCATGGCAGTTGATGGAGTTGCTGTAGTTATAGCAGACCGTGCAACGTATGTTTCAAATTCTTCAGCCAGTGCTCATTTCACGGCAATGGTTTTTCCCCTGATCAACCCTTCAAAAGATTTTGAGGCCCATTTTACTCTGGTATTCAGAAGGTGCACCAATGAAACCCCAAGATACGCTGCTACACCGCGACTTTGCCCTTCGTTTTTTTGGCACGCATCTTAATGGATGACATGTGGCGGGCGAATATTCTTTGGATGGACGAAGCGTGTTTTACTCTGCACGGTGCTATGAATGCACAGAACTGTCACGTATTCTACTCCGCCACGTGCTATGCAGGAACGTCCAGTGCACTCAGAATACGTGACTAAATGGTGTGGTTTCACAAGCTCCTTCATTCTCGGTCCGTTTATCTTATATGAGATGACACCTCGTAGGCCTGTTGATTGTACGATGACATCTGCATGTTATAAGGATCTCCTTGTGCAACATGTGATTCCAGCTTTGCAAGTATGCAACTGTATCCATATCATTAATTTCATGTAAGATATGGCGACCCATATGTTGCTTGTGTGTAGGTACACGGTGAAAGACCACCCGGATATGTTGTTGTTGTTGTTGTGGTCTTCAGTCCTGAGACTGGTTTGATGCAGCTCTCCATGCTACTCTATCTCGTGCAAGCTTCTTCATCTCCCAGTACTTACTGCAACCCACATTCTTCTGAATCTGCTTAGTGTATTCATCTCTTGGTCTCCCTCTACGATTTTTACCCTCCACGCTGCCCTCCAATGCTAAATTTGTGAGCCCTTGATGCCTCTGAACATGTCCTACCTACCGGTCCCTTCTTGTCAAGTTGTGCCACAAACTTCTCTTCTCCTCAATTCTATTCAATACCTCCTCATTAGTTATGTGATCTACCCATCTAATCATCAGCATTCTTCTCTAGCACCACATTTCGAAAGCTTCTATTCTCTTCTTGTCCAAACTATTTATCGTCCACGTTTCACTTCCATACATGGCTACATTCCATACAAATACTTTCAGAAACGACTTCCTGACAAATCTATACTCGATGTTAACAAATTTCTCTTCTTCAGAAACGCTTTCCTTGCCATTGCCAGTCTACATTTTATATCCTCTCTACTTCGACCATCATCAATTATTTTGCTCCCCAAATAGCAAAACTCATTTACTACTTTAAGCCTCTCATTTCCTAATCTAATTCCCTCAGCATCACCCGACTTAATTCGACTACATTCCATTATCCTCGTTTTGCTTTTGTTGATGTTCATCTTACATCCTCCTTTCAAGACACTGTCCATTCCGTTCAACTGCTCTTCCAAGTCCTTTGCTGTCTCTGAGAGAGTTACAATGTCATCGGCGAACCTCAAAGTTTTTACTTCTTCTCCCTGGATTTTAATACCTACTCCGAATTTTTCTTTTGTTTCCTTTACAGCTTGCTCAATATACAGATTGAATAACATCGGGGAGAGGCTACAACCCTGTCTCACTCCCTTCCCAACCGCTGCTTCCCTTTCATGCCCCTCGACTCTTATAACTGCCATCTGGTTTCTGTACAAATCGTAAATAGCCTTTCGCTCTCTGTATTTTACCCCTGCCACCTTCAGAATTTGAAAGAGAGTATTCCAGTCAACATTGTCAAAAGCTTTCTCTAAGTCTAGAAATGCTAGAAACGTAGGTTTGCCTTTCGTTAATCTTACGACTTATCTTAGAAGAAAGATTAAGAAACCCGGATATGGAAAATTCAAAATTTATTAAAAAATGAAACAGCGATAATGACAGGAGCAAGGACCAACTGTAGGCGTTTTTGTTTGTCTCTCTCGTATGTAGAAGGGTGGTTAAGATGTATTGCTCGAAGTATGACGTGCTACGAGCGTTTTGTATTATATGTGATTCTGAATAAGAGAAGACTTAATAGCAGTATTAAGTATTTTTATTTAAGTGAAGTGGAGCCAAGTTGGGAGAATTTCCTTCATCTTGAAAGGCATTGGTGTCCTTGGAGTCGGCTGCCTGCATCTAGAATTGAAATGTAGGAGAGGAAGTCCGTGGTCCAATTTCATAAGATTAACAGAAGTATAAGAGCCATCAGAAGACGACAAATATAATTAAAACATATATAGTGATGGACACACACATAAAGAGAACAAAAGAAGCGACACAAGGTAAGGTGAATGAAGAATAGCACAATTGCGTGCATGCAGAACGTTTAGTAATAATGCAATTGTACTATCTTTCAATTTCTTCCGTTTTAATTATATTATAATTTTTTTATTATTATTATTATGATACAACAGGCAACTGTGACTTCAGAGCACAGGTTGTAAGTAGGGTTTGTTAACTATTGCCACGGTAAGAAATTTCTATGACATTGTTATTAGCCATAAAAAGTAATTGTCTGTATTTTCCGTTTACATGAATCACAACGGTGAGCAATCAAAGCAAAAAGAAAAAAAAAACTGCGGAGAAAATTTTGGAAAGAAATGAGAATTGGACCGAGGTTACGTAAAATTTTTCGTAGTAAGCTGTTTCGTTCGGCGTAGCAAAGGTAGGACGGCTACGCAAGTTGCTTGCATTGTTACGCTTGGTAGCGCCTCTTTTGATCTAGAAAGAAACCTTTTCCTCATTATTCCCTTCCTTGTATTTTATTGTGAAAAATTTACAGGAATTTTTCAGTGTGATACGTGTTGTCAGTAAAACATTAAGAATTGCGACACAATAGTTTGATTATCACAGTAGGCGTAAAAAAGGCTTTGGCTTCGCAGAAATTACAATTATCAAGAGTAATAATTAGTACACGAAACTTTACCATTTTTTGTTAAATTTTTATTTTTGCATATTCAAACAACATGGTAGAAAAATGTATGTCCGTTGTTGATAGCAATAGCGAAAACTCAATCAGTCAAGATGGCGTAGAATTGCGCGATCGAACAATGGAAGGCGTCAAGCATGCCTACCGCAGAAAGTTTAAGTAGATCAGAGATGAGTGTTGCAGGTGTGACGAATGATAGCAATGCTCCACAGCAGAATAACCTTGACGACACAATGTTTGCAATTGACGAGACAACGTCACACATCTCCCAGAGCGACATACCACTTATGAATGAAACATTGGAGAGCGATAGAAATACGAATCTTGACAACACGTTACAAACACCACTTGTTCACAACACAAACATTAACCTGGAACGTACAGCCTACAGCAACCACAGTAGTACAACTGACGCACTGCCATGGCAATTATTACGTAACATAAACACGAAATTAGACAATATGACCACCAATTTCAGTGATATGAAACAAGATATGAATACCAAAATTCATAATTTGACACAAGATATGAACACAGTAAAAGAGCAACAAAACACTGTTACACAAGCTCTAAATACAATGAAACAAGAACAAAAACAAGTATTCAAGGATTTGCAAGACATGGTCTCACAGAAGTTCAATGACTTAGCCAAAAATTTTCGCAATGAAATCGACGAAAAATTGAACGATGTGAAAAAACAACTAAAGCATGAAGTACTTCCTGAAGTTAACAGTGACATTACGGAGTTAAAACAGAAGGTAGATTCTTTTAACGGCAATCATCATGTAGTACAGCAACAGATCAAGAAAACCACAGAGGCAAACACAAATATTGAAGGCATACAAAACCAGTTGTATTCGACAGTAAAAAAAGGTAACCACTGTCGTTAACAAACCAAACAAAGACTATGAAGGTATGCCTCTAGCTGTAGAAGGGCTTACTTTAAGGGTAGCAACACTGGAAGTTGAGTCAGCAGGTACTAAGAAGAAGAGAGAGAGAAGATCAATGAAAATCTAAGTGATATCACTAGTAAAGCAGAAGCAGGTGCGTTAGATAAGAGTAATACCACTGCAGAGAAGTTAGTAACCAATTGTAAGTTATACACAGATGTAGTAGAAAAGCAATTCAGAAAAAAGAAAACGAAATAGTGAACACGGTAAACATTAACCTACAAGCCGCGAAGGTAAGATCCGCAATCTTTTAGAAGAAAATATTACCAGATCTCGAAATATGCATGTAAATAATACACAGACTACAGTGAATAAACCACAGCCTGTCAGTATACAGGGTGGTCGATTGATCGTGACCGGGCCAAATATCTCACGAAATAGGCGTCAAAAGAAAAAGTTACAAAGAACGAAAGTTGCCTAGCTTGAAGGGGGAAACCAGATGGCGCTATGGTTGGCCCGCTAGATGGGGCTGCAATAGGTCAAACGGGTATCAACTGCGTTTTGTTAAAACAGGAACCCCATTTTTTATTACATATTCGTGTGTACGTAAGGAAATATGAATGTTTTAGTTGGACCACCTTTTTCGCTTTGTGACAGGTGGCGCTGTAATAGTCACGTAACATTGCGCCAGTGCAGACGGTATTTGCTTCGTGATACATTACCCGTGTTAAAATGGACCGTTTACCAATTGCGGAAAAGGTCGATACCGTGTCGATGTATGGCTATTGTGATCAAAATGCCCAATGAGCGTGTGCTACATATGCTGCTCGGTATCCTGGACGACGTCATCCAAGTGTCCGGACCGTTCGCCGGATAGTTACGTAATTTAAGGAAACAGGAAGTTTTCAGCCACATGTGAAACGTCAACCACGACCTGCAACAAATGATGCCCGAGCAGGTGTTTTAGCTGCTGTCGCGGCTACTCCGCACATCAGTAGCAGACAAATCGCGCGAGAATCGGGAATCTCAAAAACGTCGGTGTTGGAGAATGCTACATCAACATCGATTGCACCCGTACCATATTTCTATGCACCAGGAATTGCATGGCGACGACTTTGAACGTCGTGTACAGTTCTGCCACTGGGCACAAGAGAAATTATGGGACGATGACAGTTTTTCTGCACGCGTTCTATTTAGCGACGAAGCGTCATTCACCAACAGCGGTAACGTAAACCGGCATAATATGCACTATTGGGCAACGGAAAATCCACGAAGGCTACGACAAGTGGAACATCAGCGACCTTGGCGGGTTAATGTATGGTGCAGCAATATGGGAGGAAGGATAATTGGCCCCCATTTTATCGATGGCAATCTAAATGGTGCAATGTATGCTGATTTCCTACGTAATGTTCTACCGATGTTACTACAAGATGTCTCACTGCATGACAGAATGGCGATGTACTCCCAACATGATGGATGTCCGACACATAGCTCTCATGCGGTTGAAGCGGTATTGAATACCATATT
Source organism: Schistocerca serialis cubense (assembly GCF_023864345.2). Taxonomy (NCBI): domain Eukaryota; kingdom Metazoa; phylum Arthropoda; class Insecta; order Orthoptera; family Acrididae; genus Schistocerca; species Schistocerca serialis. Next base: position 183,026,311 of record NC_064646.1, on the reverse strand, counting down.
TCATGACAGGTGGCTTGGTCGTCGAAGCACCATACCATGGCCCGAACGTTCACCGGATCTGACGTCCCCGGATTTCTTTCTGTGGGGAAAGTTGAAGGATATTTGCTATCGTGATCCACCAACAACGCCTGACAACATACGTCAACGCATTGTCAATGCATGTGCGAACATTACGGAAAGCGAACTACTCGCTTTTGAGAGGAATGTCGTTACACGTATTGCCAAATGCATTGAGGTTGACGGACATAATTTTGAGCATTTATTGCAGTAATGTGGTATTTACAGGTAATCACACTGTAACAGCATGCGTTCTCAGAAATAATAAGTTCACAAAGGTACACGTATCACATTGGAACAATCGAAATGAAATGTTCAAACGTACCTACGTTCTGTATTTTAATTTAAAAAACCTACCTGTTACCAACTGTTCGTCTAAAATTGTGAGCCATATGTTTGTGACAATTACAGCGCCATCTATCACAAAGCGAAAAAAGTGGCCCAACTAAAACATTCGTATTTCTTTACGTACTACACGAACATGTAATAAAAATCGGGGTTCCTGTTTAAAAAAACGCATTTGATATCCATTTGACGTATGACAGCGGCATCTAGCGGGCCAACCATAGCGCCATCTGGTTTCCCCTTCAAGCTAGACAAGTTTCGTTCTTTGTAGTTTTTTCGTTTGCTGCTTATTTCGTGAGATATTTGGCCTGGTCACGATCAATGGACCACCCTGTATATAGGGTGTTTCACTAAATGTGTTTGCAAGATGCGAAGTAATAGGCGACGGAAATATCTGGAAATAGTTATTGCTGTAGGTCACCATAAGCAACATTACACTGTCTGCGGAGCTATGAACATAGTTTATTGTGTTGTTATCCAAAGAGTTACAGCAAAAAGATACAATTTTTTAAATAGTACGAGGGTCACTCCAAAAGAAATGCAAACTATTTTTTTAACAATCCATGTTTTATTCTACATGTTTGAAAGTTTTACAGTGTGTAGATACATCCTTTAGGTACAATATTTTCATTTCTCGACATAATTTCCATCCCTCTCAACTGCCTTACGCCATATTGGGACCAGCACCTGTATACCCGCACGGTAAAATTCTGGACCAACCTGTTGGAGCCACTGTTTGGCAGCGTGCACAAGGGAGTCATCGTCTTCAAACCTTGTTCCACGAAGAGAGTCTTTCAGTTTCCCAAAGAGATGATAGTCACATGGAGCCAGGTCAGGACTGTAAGCCAGGTGTTTCAGTGTTGTCCATCCGAGTTTTTTGATCGCTTCCATGGTTTTTTGACTGACATGTGGCCGTGCATTGTCGTGCAACAGCAAAACATCCTTTTGCCGATGTGGTCGAACACGACCTAGTCGAGCTTGAATTTTCTTCAGTGTCGTCACATATGCATCAGAATTTATGGTGGTTCCACTTGGCATGATGTCCACAAGCAAGAGTCCTTCGGAATCGAAAAACACTGTAGCCATAACTTTTCCAGCAGAATGTGTGGTTTTGAATTTTTTTTTTTTTTCTTGGGTGAATTTGCATGATGCCACTCCATTGAATGCCTCTTCGTCTCTGGTGAAAAATGATGGAGCCATGTGTCATCACCTGTCACAATTATTCCAAGGAATTCATCTCCACCATTCTCGTTCTTTTCCAAAAGTTCGCTGCATACCGTTTTTCTTGTTTCTTTGTGAGCCACTGTCAACATCCTGGGAACCTACCTGGCACAAACCTTTTTTAACGCCAACACTTTCAGTATTCTGCAAACAATTCCTTCCCCTGTCCCAACGTAGCGTGACAACTCGTTCACTGTGATGCGTCTGTCAGCAGTCACCAATTCGTTAACTCTCTGCACATTGTCTGGAGTGTGTGCAGTACGAGGCCTTCCGCTGCGAGGATAATCCTTAATATTGCCGTGCCCGCTTTCATCACATAACCTGGTTGCCCACCGACTAACTGTACTGTGATCGACAGCAGCATCTCCATACAACTTTTTCAACCTCTTGTGGGTGTTTCCTACTGTCTCGTTTTCACAGCACAGGAATTCTATGATAGCACGTTGCTTCTGACGAACGTCAAGTCTGGCAGCCACCTTGAAGACTTGCTGTGACGGCGCCACTGACAGGAACAGGTTGAACTAAGTTTGAAAACAAGCGGGAAGGATGTATCTACACACTGTAAAACTTTCACAGATTCAGAATGAAAACTGTATTTTTACAAAATGGTTCAAATGGCTCTGAGCGCTATGGGACTTAACATCCATGGTCATCAGTCCCCTAGAACTACTTAAACCTAACTAACCTAACGACAGCACACAACACCCAGTCATCAACGAGGCAGAGAAAATCCCTGACCCCACCGGGAATCGAACCTGGGAACCCGGGCGCGGGAAGCGAGAACGCTACCGCACGACCACGAGCTGCGTAATATTTTTACAAAAATAGCGTGCATTTCTTTTGGAGTTACCCTCGTACCATAGTTGTTTCTATCATGCACTGAAATCAGTAACACCAGCTGTGTGTACATAAATTTAAATTACGTTCCTATCGCTTTTGTTGGGAGCTACAACCCTTCAAAGTTTCAGGGGCATATACCACACACGCTGCGCGTAACACAATGTGCCTTCTACATGTGGTGCTGCCGAGTTGTAACGTCGCCGGTGCCACGGAGCGAGAAGCTTCCTCGATACGCTGTTAGACTGTCGACTGTCGCCGCACACGGCCGTATACCCGACAGTTCGAGCCACACAAACAAACGGGGCTCAATATATCAGTTACTGACATCGGATGAGGATGGCATACACGAAAAAAAGAGTACGTTGACATGTTGCTGATGTTCGGCGAGTGCCGACAGCACTGAAGCAGCCATAGAGTACGCCGTGAGATATCCTAGGCGAAGAGCTCCGGCAGCCATTACGTTCTTACGTGCCGAAGAACGACTTCGGGAAACAGGTAGCTTAGTAATGCACCGCAGTAACAGACGAAGAACTAAAAGAAGTGAGGAGACGGAAGTGTTTGTTTTAGCTGCAGTACACCACGATCCTCATGCCAGCTTACGAGACATCGCTGCAGTCGCTGGTGGCAGTCTCACATATATGTGGCGTATAGTACACAGTCACAGGTTTCACCCGTACCGCCTGTCACTGACCCAGGCGCTGCATGGGAACGGTTTCCGTGCGAGAGTTACATTCTGTGAATGGATCATGCGAAATTTCACGCTGGAGTCTTTACAAGGTGTTATATTCTCTGATGAGTCCACGTTCACAAATTATGGTGCAGTGAATCGCCATAACGTGCACTACTGGGCCGCAGACAATCCTCGGTGGGTACGACCTGTCGACCGTCAACGTAGGTGGTCTATTAATGTGTGGTGTGGAATCCTTGGGGATGAAATCATCGGTCCACACTACTTCCCACGTCCACTGACAGGTGAGTTATATCGCGCATTTATAATCGACAGTTTGGGTGGTCTCCTTGAACATGTGTGTGTACACACGAGATTCCATATGTGGATGCAGCACGATGGTCACCCTCCCCATTCTGCGAGTGCTGTTGTGGAAGAACTAAACAACAGATTTGCAGAAAGGTGTTTGGGGCGCCATGGTCCTATTCATGGCCCGCAAGGTCGCCCGATTTAGCACCATTAGATTTCTTTTCGTGGGGATATCTAAAGGATCGTGTTTATGTCACTGAGCCCGCATCCCAAGATGATCTAAAACGGCCAATCGAGGACGCATGTTGCTCCGTGACACCGGCGATATTACATCTCGTCCGCAGATCCTTTAGAAGGCGCATTGCATTGTGTATTCACGAACATGGACACACATTTGAACTTATCATTTAAATCAACTTCCCTCCGCCAGAACATCCATCACCCACCACACAGCCATGTATTATGTACAGTGTGTGGTATCTGCCCCTGAAACTTGAAGGATTGTAGCTCCCAAGCCAAAAGTGATAGGAATGTAATTTAAATTGCTGTATACACAGCTGGTGTTACTGATTCCAGTGCATGATAGAAACTACTATTGTTCCATTTGAAAATTGTATCTTTTTGCTGTAACTCTTTGTATAATAACACAATAAACTATGTTCAAAGCTCCGCAGACGGTGTAACGTTTCTTATGGTGACCTACCGCAATAAATATTTCCGTCGCCTATTTCTTCGTAGCTTACAGAGGCAAACACAAATAGTGAAACACCCTACATATATGTTATCTGACATAGACAATTTTGTTTCTTTTGTAATTTAAGTACTTGGTTCATACAAATTAACATGTAAAATCAAAGGAATAGTAAGAGAACAGTTGCGTTTGTTGAAGTGATTAGTGGTTCTATTCCTAAAAGAGGCACAAAAAGTTATAGCAAAGAATAGTAATAGTTAATTATCTGCGAGGAACGTAGTTTAACGCCAGTCTGCCCTGATGGAGTATGAAGGGTAATGTTTAATAGGAACTGCTGAAGTGCATATGACCTGTGTGCTACGGGTAATGCCGGCCGAAGTGGCCGTGCGGTTAAAGGCGCTGCAGTCTGGAACCGCAAGACCGCTACGGTCGCAGGTTGGAATCCTGCCTCGGGTATGGATATTTGTGATGTCCTTAGGTTAGTTAGGTTTAACTAGTTCTAAGTTCTAGGGGACTAATGACCTTAGAAGTTGAGTCCCATAGTGTTCAGAGCCATTTTTGCTACGGGTAAATAAGGAACAACTTTATTTAAGAGGTGCGTTCCACAAGTAATCTTGTGGAAGGAGGAACATATGTGAGACATTGAAGGATGAGGTCGTAGCAGAGAATTTAATGTGATTCGTAATTACTAAACGGTGACCCATTTGCTGTAATAAAAGCAGAGTGAAACCGGTGTCTGTAAATTTTATATGCAGCCCAAACGAACATCCTGCCATAAATATGTACTAAATACATTTGACTTTCAGAAACTGACAAATTACATCGATCGTCATTCATTTACCAACGATCCACAATCCTAAGGGCGAGTTTCGTGTTATTTAAGGAGGAACTGCCGTATTGGATAGAACTGTTATATTTTACAAGTGGTGATAATGCACAGTCTACAGAACGTCCTGTATCCTTGAAGCTCGCAGTACGTTTATGAAATTTTTTTTAGCTAGCAGTAATCTCATTTACAATTTTTAAAACATCAATTCTACCACAGAAACAGTTTCAAAATTATAGTGTCGATGTTATGTATCTGAACGAAGCTTCTGTGTATGTTTCAATTCACTTTGAGGCTAAAGCGCAGTTTAGCAGGAGCAAGACAATTTTATTTGTGTGATTCTTGAAGATTTCTCAGAGGACAGAATATTTCATCAACCATCTGGCACCCATTAAGGTCAGCAGCATTTCTTGTTCCGGTGTTGCTGCCAATAATCGTACGTATGGCAAGTCACTGAGTTAAAACCATTTGACACAATTATATACTGTGGATTAAATGCGCATTTTCAGAGATGATACCGTCGGCACAAAAGCACCAGGCATAAACAAAACTTTTTGCGTCTAAGAATAAACATTGCATGCTCCTAGTCAGCACTTCCAGAGTGTGGTAGAAGGTACATGGACAAACAATGCATATTGCACAAGGACGGTGCATAAAACACCAGACACGACCGCCCATAAAAGCTGCGTTGGACGTTCCCTCGGAACAAGATTCGACCCAAAAGCTTTATTCTCTTTTTAACAATTGTAACGTTGTTGCTTTAATTTGCTATGAAAGCAGTGCCGATAGACAATAAAAGCGGGTTAAAAGCTGTGAGCTGTCTGGGGAAGTTAACCTTGCATTACTGCGCAACTGTTTCACCAGGTATCCAGTCTAGCTTTCCAAATTCCCAACCAGACTATCATTAATTATAATCTTTTAATAGTCATACGACAACCGGTGATATATATATATATATATATATATATATATATATATATATATATATATATATATATATAGGAGAATTTAAATAAAAAGAAATAAATCAGTTTATATTTGGAAATTTATTTTAACATTGATCATTGAAATTTCAGCATATTAAACTTGATTCATAACTATACTGGTGCCTTATTTAGGATTGTGAAAATGTGAGATTGTAATCTTACGGAACACATCAAATATGGGGCCAAGATTGTGACTGCATACAACACTGCATTCATAAAATAACACACAAAGAACGTTGAAACATATGCAAGAGGAAATTAACCACAACCAACCGATTCAATTTTCACCCAAAGAAGTTACGTTCGTAGCACAATCCTGTCCGTCATGTAATTACCACACACTGGTATACTAAATTCATACTAACTCTCTGTGAAATCTTCCCGAAAAGAATAGCTGAGGGCTACTTTGATGGTTACACCACATGCTTCACGTGGTCAACTTGGTTTACACAAAGAGTGTAACACCACAATAATTTTGATAATTAAAATATATTAGATCGAAAAGCAATTTACAAAAGAAAAACCTCGAACTGGTTACTATCGTCTTACTCTTAACCTGATGGGTCAAACAATTGTATAAGCATGTGGTACTGGTCTCACAAAGTACACCCCACGTGGGTTGAACATAAAGAAAAGTTGCTATATTGAAAAATATTGTCAAGACGAGACGTTATAATCTCACGCACATTCGCATTTAAGATTGATGATCTTAGTTAGAGTTACTGATCAACACGTGGTTCCACTTTACTCACAAAGTAGTGACAAAGCAACTACCGGAATATATTCTGAACTTCACACTCGAATTACACTGCATTGCAATTTAAGATAACATTAGATATTTTAGAGCTAAACCTGAAATAAAGGTGATTAAATTTTCAGTTAGGCTGATCTTAAGAAATCCATTGTCCTACAGACTTAGCCGACACGCGCTTAGCCGGAGATCTTACCACTTCAGACGCTCGCTGCGGACACACTGACCTGCTGGGCTCCTACCGAGCGTGCTTCACAAATACAAACGGAAGTGACCAGAGAGGCAGCTCCCTATACCAACATGACAAGGGACGGACAGGACCATACTAAGAATAGAAACCTCTTTGCTTCTAGAAAGCGTAGCTACCTGTTCCGACGTTGGTCCTACTGTTCTCTAGCAGATAGGCTTGTCTGCTACCATCAAGCATGCAACTAGAAATACATTTGCTCATTCATTCTTTCACACAGAAGGGAAGGGGGATGACAGTATCTTATCATATACAGAATATAAAAGAAAGCGGATGTAGGTTCCGTATGAGACTGTGTGACCTGAATTACATATAAACTGTGTTTTAAAGTGTAGTAGTGTGACAGATCGTTCTTGTTTATGTGTAAAAGTAACACGTTCCACTACTCAGTCTCCTCCCAGATAGAAACGCCACAGTAAATTTAGAAGAGGAATTTATGCCATAAATGACAACAGATATAAGAAATTAACATGAAAGGAATCCAACAGAGACCTTTCACAATGTAACATTTTACAGCAGTAGGGAACATGCCATCCTTAAAGCCTGGAATACCCGAAGCAACAGATTACTATAGTCTTCCCAAGATTCAGCGTTAACTGGTTAGTCAACGGATATGGCATCATGCAGAGAAACATACAACATAGAAGCACTTGTAGAACTATGTCTAGATATAGTAACACAAATACTGCAATGAGTATGCCCCACATAAGCACATAGAAGGTGCAACAAGTAGTACTAATTCTTAGAGAGTAGAAGCAAGTACACAGAGAATTATTCATGATGTATTTCATGTAGTATGTAAGAAGACATAATTTTGTGTACTACTCTAGGTGGGCAGGCTCAATGTTTCTGCCGAGACCCTCTCACCTGGAATAGCAACACAAATTACAATTTATACGCTATATTTTGTTTTAATAGTAAATGAAAATTTTTAGATCGTCCTTTCCTATCTTTCCATTATTTTCTTCTAAGTTACTAACATTTATTATTTCTAGGTGGGCAGGCTCAATGTTTCTGCCGAGACCCTCTCACCTGGAATAGCAACACAAATTACAATTTATACGCTATATTTTGTTTTAATAGTAAATGAAAATTTTTAGATCGTCCTTTCCTATCTTTCCATTATTTTCTTCTAAGTTACTAACATTTATTATTTCAGCACTCCGTTTCTTATTGCTCAAAACAAATTTCGCTAGTAATGTGAGACAATGTACTATTACATATATAATGTACGACGTGCTTTTTAAAATATCAAGCAACAAGTCTCAAATATGCAATAAATGAAAGGAAATGAAAATGATGATCTACATATGTAGTGCTTTTGGAGCACAGCTCTGGTCCTAAGACTTGGGCTGGTCTCGTATAAATACTGACCCACTAATATTGAACCCAAAAGAGACAGCAATGTGGAACATCCTTCGAGTCCATACGTCGGCGCGTCCAAAGCACTGCAAGATGTCTCACTCGTGACTGCAGCCTAAATCCACAGACTCTGTGATTTTTGGTGCATGAGACAAATTATGCTATGCAACGCTCTGTAGATATCATCAGAAACATTTATTGGCGAATCCAATTTAATTTCATCCTACGTTACACTATCAAATCAGTCTAAATAATGGCCACCAGTCTCCTTTGATACACAAGACTGAGTTAAACTTCTCACCACTCCAAAGACAGCTAGAAACTCTCACCGATAATCATCAGAACAAAAAACAGGAATACAGTTCAATGTCATTTGGGAAAGAATCACACGAAAACATCACTCTCAAAACTGCATTGAAAGTAAGCTAATTGTACGAAGCTCTGCTACAGCATTTCTCATTTTACTAAATAAATCCAGGCTCACTAATCCGCAAACTCACAGAGAAAAACAGGAGAGCTCCTAAGCAAAATTCTTCGCCCATGCCTGGGAATGCACTTCAGATCCTCTCAGTCTACGTAATGCAGTAAGTGATCTGGTTGATCAAGAAGGATCAACTATTCCCAACTTCTGAATTGCACGATGAAAACAACACCTCTGCCCCAGACAACAAACAGCTTGTACACCCGATGACAAGCTGCTGGCAGATTCCTCACTTTCGCGACCTCCAATTCCCTCCCAAGAAATTAGTTTGTACTTAAGCCTTCAAGTCTTCTCAGTCAAGAGCAGAATGTAGGCATCCCATTGGCCATTACCTGTTCCCACTAACGGAGCTTCTGTAAGATACTGCTTTTTGACGGGACTTTTAGAACATTTTCTACAACGGCTGCTGAAAACACTGGCCGTCATTAGGAAATTACTCTCCCTGTAGGCCAGCCACGTATGCTCCAGCCACAACCCATTTGGGAGTATTTGGGAAAACCTAGCCCATCAGCTACAGGCCTAGGAAAGCCTCCTTATTCTAGAACCCAACCCTGTCAGAGACAATAGCCAAAGGAAGAGCACACAGGCAAGGCCAGAAAGTTACAGGTGTTCTGGTCAGACTTCCCATTTACTAATAAGGCTGTAGGATCTCGATTTTCTTTGACAAGTGGCACCTGTCAATAACTATCCATTGGGCTAACATATCACATTTAGGAGTATATAAACAGAACACTGTGCCACCCCCAGCAGTCAGTCAGTGGTTCTGACTTCTGCTGGCAGTCGCAGAGAAAGCTATCAAAAACCCGAATTTTTTATTCGAAGGACATGGCCTGTAAACCGAAAAGATTTTGTTAACATCAAGACTTGCCACGTTCATTTTGTAGTATTTATATTGATCTTACACGTCCAGCAGGGAGCATTCGATTATCTAACATGCTGTTTCGACAGTGCACCTTGGTGTCATCCTCGGGTGATACCTGTAGAACGAGCATCTTGGCTGTCGTGCCTCCTTTGTACTCTTACTGCAGCCCTCCCTCACTACCTGGTCGCACGTCACATTTGGTGAAGTGGTGGGGATACGATCGCCGACTGCTGGCCACAGACTGCGATTCCTCAGCGCTTCTGCCGCCACCATTGGGTGTGGAAGTCACTCTCGGCTAATGTTATGACCTCAGTTGGCTGAGCACTGGATCCTACGCTTTATTGAGAGAGAAGCCACTGTCTACGTTGATCAGGGTGTCAGACACTTACATTTCAATAGCTTTCTTTAGAAAACAGACACAAAATGACGAGGTCTGTCTATCACTTCCATTATTTATATTTCGTTGAATCACCTGTATCCGTGCAGTTTCTGCAACCACAGATTTTGTTGGTTACTTAAGTTCTCCTTACACCTTTCTTCGACTACCTGCACAGCTTGTCCGATATATGGCATAACAAACTTGTACGGAACACGGTGGGAACCCGGTTTACGGAGCCAAAAGTCGTCTTTCACTGTACCTAATAGTGCACGCATTTTCGGAAAGACACAGAAAACATATTCAATGTTACGTCGAATCGAGATCCTGCCGATTTTGTCCGATACTTTGCCGGTATATAGTAGATACGCCTTTGTCTTATGCTCCTACTTGTGTTCTGTTTGTTATATCTGTACCTTCTGCATGAAAGTACATAGTACTTTTGAACATTTCTCATACTTTTTTGAGCAATCAGTCTCTCTCCTCACTGATTCGATCAGTACTCTAGCATCTCTCGCAACTTACACTACTATCTTCTTTTACTCACACAGCATATGGTAGATATACCATTGTCTCAAGCTCCTCAGAGTAGTCTGTTTGCTGGGTCTGTGTATCCTGTCCGAAATCCTGTAGTACTTTTGCAACATTTCTCCCGTGTTTTCTGAGCAATTAGTCTCTCTCCTCACTAATATATTTAACATCCTAGCATCTGTTGCTAGTTATATACTACTATCTTGTTTACCCACATCAATGTTACTTCTCTTTACAACGTCACATTCCATTATCCTTTCAATTACTGTGTACATTGTCTCCCTTTGCACCAGTAATGTAGGAAAAGGTTTTATCTACAAAGGCTCATGCAGTTTTTATGTCCAGTTTACATTCAAAACGTTGAACTTTACCTGCTCTGTTAGAAAATATTTCCCTATTTACCCATAACACATCTTTAATTCAACTTTCTGCTCGCTTAATATCTCAGCTTTAGACATTTCATTCCTTACCTCTTCTATAATCCCAATTTCACCTGCATCACTGTCATATCTCCAGTTCATTTCTAAATCCCCAACTGGTATTGCTTTTACTTTGAGAGTTACCAATAAATTATCATTGTCCACAATCAGATCATCAAAATTGACACTCACTTTCGATCCTTCACACTCAATATTAACAAAACTGTCCCACAAATAATCTCTACTTTACATTCTCTCAACAAACATATACCTAGAATAATATCTACAGTTAATCCAGGCACTACATAAAAATGGTATACAAACCCATGCCCCAAATATAAAATTCTTATAGTATTTGATGCTTAAAAATTTTTTTGACCTATGTCTCCTTCTGATTCTTTTCAGGTTACACATAAACCTACTTCCTTTTCATTACCAGTTCCCACACCTTTATATTTGTGAACTGTCAAAACATTAACTTTCTCCTCAAAGTCTGTTTCACTTTTCCAGAAATTTGTTATAGATTAATAAATCTGTTATAGATTAATAATTTCAGAATATTCTTTTCAATCGTCATTCAGTCCTTCAAACTATTGATAAAAGAAATGTACCCCCTTGTATTCTCTGTTCTCCCCCTTCACTACAAATACTATCGGTAATATTTTCTCATAATTGTTATCACTTCTACACTGCAACCTGTCTTTTTCATTTTTCCCATTTCCTTGCTACTCTTCACATTCTTTCACACCATTATACATTTATGAAAACATTTCCAACATTACTCTAATGATTTCTCATTTCTGCTATAGCTAGTCTCAGACACATTACCTTCAATAATTAGAGTCTTACTTTCACATATTCTGTCACAGAGTTATTGAACTACAAAATGTTAAGTTTACTGTCTCATTATGGCAACTTGTAACACTGGCAAGCTCGAAGGTATGACCCACATCAGCGTGGGTCTTTACTGCTAAGGGAGTTCTTTTACCACTTCAGATTCTCTCCTTGTGTAACAACCTCTACTATTACCTCCAAAATTCATTTGACCTCTTCCTCCCCTACCCTTCAGATTTATTTGGTTCGGTGTATTGATCTGATCACTGTTTTCATGATAACCATTCATAATTTCTGTTCTGACGATGTGAATAATTATTTTCCCACCTATCGTCATCACTCACTTTGTTTAGAAAATCTTTTATATGACAATTGTACCCTATTAACCCACAGATCTTGTTTGGAATCTCTTCGGTCAGCAGTGGAGGTGGTCACTAAACAAAAACAGAAATCTACAAAGAGGAAACACATTAATAATTTTTTTGGTACTAGATATACTTAGTAATTGAGTTATACAGAACTTTGGGAGCTGTTGGTTTTTCTGCAGTACTGAGCCATATATAAAGAGAGTAAAGTTCTTGATTGTAACAAATATCTTGAAAGCTGATACAGTTATGTAAGTAACTAAATACACTCCTGGAAATTGAAATAAGAACACCGTGAATTCATTGTCCCAGGAAGGGGAAACTTTATTGACACATTCCTGGGGTCAGATACATCACATGATCACACTGACAGAACCACAGGCACATAGACACAGGCAACAGAGCATGCACAATGTCGGCACTAGTACAGTGTATATCCACCTTTCCCAGCAATGCAGGCTGCTATTCTCCCATGGAGACGATCGTAGAGATGCTGGATGTAGTCCTGTGGAACGGCTTGCCATGCCATTTCCACCTGGCGCCTCAGTTGGACCAGCGTTCGTGCTGGACGTGCAGACCGCGTGAGACGACGCTTCATCCAGTCCCAAACATGCTCAATGGGGGACAGATCCGGAGATCTTGCTGGCCAGGGTAGTTGACTTACACCTTCTAGAACACGTTGGGTGGCACGGGATACATGCGGACGTGCATTGTCCTGTTGGAACAGCAAGTTCCCTTGCCGGTCTAGGAATGGTAGAACGATGGGTTCGATGACGGTTTGGATGTACGGTGCACTATTCAGTCTTCCCTCGACGATCACCAGTGGTGTACGGCCAGTGTAGGAGATCGCTCCCCACACCATGATGCCGGGTGTTGGCCCTGTGTGCCTCGGTCGTATGCAGTCCTGATTGTGGCGCTCACCTGCACGGCGCCAAACACGCATACGACCATCATTGGCACCAAGGCAGAAGCGACTCTCATCGCTGAAGACGACACGTCTCCATTCGTCCCTCCATTCACGCCTGTCGCGACACCACTGGAGGCGGGCTGCACGATGTTGGGGCGTGAGCGGAAGACGGCCTAACGGTGTGCGGGACCGTAGCCCAGCTTCATGGAGACGGTTGCGAATGGTCCTCGCCGATACCCCAGGAGCAACAGTGTCCCTAATTTGCTGGGAAGTGGCGGTGCGGTCCCCTACGGCACTGCGTAGGATCCTACGGTCTTGGCGTGCATCCGTGCGTCGCTGCGGTCCGGTCCCAGGTCGACGGGCACGTGCACCTTCCGCCGACCACTGGCGACAACATCGATGTACTGTGGAGACCTCACTCCCCACGTGTTGAGCAAATCGGCGGTACGTCCACCCGGCCTCCCGCATGCCCACTATACGCCCTCGCTCAAAGTCCGTCAACTGCACATACGGTTCACGTCCACGCTGTCGCGGCATGCTACCAGTGTTAAAGTCTGCGATGGAGCTCCGTATGCCACGGCAAACTGGCTGACACTGACGGCGGCGGTGAACAAATGCTGCGCAGCTAGCGCCATTCGACGGCCAACACCGCGGTTCCTGGTGTGTCCGCTGTGCCGTGCGTGTGATCATTGCTTGTACAGCCCTCTCGTAGTGTCCGGAGCAAGTATGGTGGGTCTGACACACCGGTGTCAATGTGTTCTTTTTTCCATTTCCAGGAGTGTATTAATAATTTTCAGTAGTGTCATGCTCCATTGATGTAATGTCGTCACTGCAGCTGTCTATGCGAATGTTGATAAGTCTACAGATGTGCTGAATCTCGGGTGAAGCTCTGAGTGAAGCAACTTAAAAAGATGCACCGGCCAATCACAGTTGCATGCACTGTGGTCATGACAATTTCTGTCCTCTGGTTGCATGTTTGTCCCTCCTCAGATACAATAGACAATGGAAGAGATGCTCATTCGGTGGTGTATGGAGTGAGACTTGAAAGTGCCATGTCTTGTGAAGTTGTGAGTGACTTGCAAGGGACCATCGATGAATATGCCATCGATAATGCAGAGGTAACTTCCCATTAGTAACTATATAGTACTCTTTCACCCCATGGGCTATCCAAATGTTTTAAGCTACTTACCAGCCTTTTGCAGTACTCCTTCATGCTCTCCCCAGTCCCTATCGTACCAAAATGCCTTCATAAATTATTCAATTGCTTCACCTTCTTTTTGCTTACACCATTACTTTTCCAGAAATTGTGTAGCAGAATCCTCAAAATGATCATATTTCTCCGGTGCTTGTGGTACCCAGTTCAATCTTTCCATTTAAGGAAGCACTTGCCCTGTTTAGTTTATATTATCTGCCCATTCTACAGTAAGCTGACTTCTAAAGATATTTATAAAAGAAGCAAAGTGCACTTCCGCATTAGGACCAAAAACCGTTTCAATAAAATTATTAGTATCACTTACACCCATTATCACAGGTGACCATAAAAATTTCTCTACATTAGCGACCCTATTCTCAATCTCAGAAGCAGTCTCTACAATTTCTTCCACTTCTGCCTCATTCTTTCTACTATGTTCCTGGGAAAACTGATCACAACAATTGTTAATTCCAGTTTTCCCTTGTTCACGTTCAGAAGCTTAAGCTTCAGTACTTTTAAAAAAGCATCCTATGTCTTCATTTAAAGTACATTCAAACTATCCTTGCTTTCTAAATATTGCAAGTTTATCTTCCTCTAATTTTTTGCTAATTTACCTGTCTTTTCGTCTACTTAGTTTTGTGATTTGCTTTTTTTCAGTATCTAATTCTGCTTTTTCCATATTTTCCGCAGCAGGATTCATTTGTCAAACCCCCCCTCCCGCATGTTTTGAAACTCACAACACTCGTTTCCTACCTGGTCGTCACGTTGTAGATCGGAAACAAACCAAAATGAAATTTCGAATTCTGACCCCAAAGACTGCAAGTAACTATTTATCACTTAAGAGCTGAAAAAAACGTTTCGACACTAAACTTACTATAACAGTCGTGTTCACAATTAGTAAAAAACCCTTAAAAATAGAAATTTAAAAAAAGTCCCATGAATTATATTGTCAAATAATCGTAACAAATTCTCATATTCCCCATATATTATTGTTGTTGTCGTGGTCTTCAGTCCAGAGACTGGTTTGATGCAGCTCTCCATGCTACTCTATCCTGTGCGAGCTTCTTCATCCCCCAGTAACTACTGCAACCTACATCCTTCTGAATCTGTTTAGTATATTCATCTCTTGGTCCCCCTCTACGATTTTTACCCTCCACGCTGCCCTCCAATACTAAATTGGTGATCCCTTGATGCCTCAGAATATGTCCTACCAAGCGATCCCTTCTTCAAGTCAAGTTGTGCCAAAAATTTCTCTTCTCCCCAATTCTATTCAGTACTTCCTCACTAGTTATGTGATCTACCCATCTAATCTTCAGCATTCCTCTGTAGCACCACATTTCGAAAGCTTCTATTCTCTTCTTGTCCAAACTATTTGTCGTCCACGTTTTACTTCCATACATGGCTACACTCCATACAAATACTTTCAGAAACGACTTCCTGGCACTTAAATCTATATTCGATGTTAACAAATTTCTCTTCTTCAGAAACGCTTTCCTTGCGATTTCCAGTCTACATTTTATATCCTCTCTATTTCGACCATCATCAGTTATTTTGCTCCCCAAATAGCCAAACTCATTTACTACCTTAAGTGTCTCATTTCCAAATCAAATTCCAAATGCATCACCTGATTTAATTCAACTACATTCCATTATCCTCGTTTTGCTTTTGTTGATGTTCATCTTACATCCTCCTTCCAAGACTCTGTCCATTCCATTCAACTGCCCTTCCATGTCCTTTGCTGCCTCTGACAGAATTACAATGTCATCGGCGCACCTCTAAGTATTTATTTCTTCTCCATGGATTTTAATTCCTACTCCGAATTTTTCTTTTGTTTCCTGTACTGCTCGCTCAATATACAGATTGAATAACATCGGGGATAGGTTACAACCCTGTCTCACTCCCTTCCCAACCACTGCTTCCCTTTCATGCCCCTCGACTGTTATAACTGCCATCTGGTTTCTGTACAAATTGTAAATATTCTTTCGCTCCCTGTATTTTACCCGTGCCACCTTCAGAATTTGAAAGAGAGTATTCCAATCAACATTGTCAAAAGCTTTCTCTAAGCGTACAAATGCTAGAAACGTAGTTCTGCCTTTCCTTAATCTTTCTTCTAAGATAAGTCCTAGGGTCAGTATTGCCTCACGCGCTCCAACATTTCTACGGAATCCAAATTGATCTTCTCCGAGGTCGGCTTCTATCAGTTTTTCTATCTGTCTGTAAAGGATTCGTGTTAGTATTTTGCAGCCGTGGCTTATTAAACTGATAGTTCGGTAATTTTCACATCTGTCAACACCTGCTTTCTTTGGGATTGGAGTTATTATATTCTTCTTGAAGTGTGAGGGTATTTCGCCTCTCGTACATCTTGCTCACCAGATGGTAGAGTTTTGTCAGGAGTGGCTCTCCCAAGGCTATGAGTAGTTCTAATGGAATGTCGTCTACTCCCGGGGTCTTGTTTCGACTTAGGTCTTTCAGTGCTGTGTCAAACTCTTCACGCAGTATCATATCTCCCATTTCATCTTCATCTACCTCCTCTTCTATTTCCATAATATTGTCCTCAGTAACATTCCCCTTGTATAGACCCTCTACATACTCTTTTCATCTTTCTGCTTTCACTTCTTTGCTTAGAACTGGGTATCCATCTGAGCTCTTGATATTCATGCAAGTCGTTCTCTTTTCTCCAAAGGTCTCTTTAATTTTCCTGTAGGGAGTATCTATCTTACCCTAGTAATATACGCCTCTACGTCCTTACATTTCTCCTCTAACCATCCCTGCTTAGCCATTTTGCACTTCCTGTCGATCTCATTTTTGAGACGTTTGTATTCCTTTTTGCCTACTTCATTTACTGTATTTTTGTATTTTCTCCTTTCATAAATTAAATTCCATATCTCTTCTGTTACCCAAGGATTTCCATTAGCCCTCGTCTTTTTACCTACTTTATCCTCTGCTGCATTCACTATTTCATCACTCAAAGCTACCCATTCTTCTTCTACTTTATTCCTTTCCCCCATTCTTGTCAATCGTTCCCTAATGCTCTCCCTGAAACTCTCTACAACCTCAGGTTCTTGCAATTTATCCAGGTCCCATCTCCTTAAATTGCCACATTTTTGCAGTTTCTTCAGTTTTAATCTACAGTTCATAACCAATAGATTGTTGTAAAAGTATATAAACTGACTCACGTCTTTGAGAATGTTGCAAAATGATGAATTCCAGTAAACAAACCTAAGTTCTGTCATCGTACACCTGTCAGGTTTAATATTCCCTCTGTGATTAGGCCATGAGCCAATGAAAAATAATCTATTTTATTGTTATTGGTGGGAGGCAGAAATCTAATGGCGGACGCCAAAATCCACATACATTTTACCAAACAGAACATTTAATTATTTAAAAAACTGATAATATTACTGAACACACGTATGCCGAGACCACGCCTCAAAAGACACGTAAAATGCACGTAAAGGCAAACAAAAGCAAAAGGTTGCAATGATGGTAAAGAGTAGTGACAGGAAATACTGTGCCCGAGAAAAAATTGAAGCACCCAGAGGGGAGGAGGAAATGAAATGAAATTTCACAGCTTGAGAGAGTATGATATGTTATTTCAGTGACTACTACATCGGGTAAAATTTATAAAGCACTTTGCAGTATGATCTCTCTTATCACAGTGACGGTACACCCCCACTGGCCTGGACGCGTGCTGATTCGGTTGGAAAAGGTGTCGTAAAGCCGTCGTGTCCTCTCCTGAGGCAGTGTCCCACAACTGTTGTACTGGTCCTTGATATCCTTGTGACTGGCACTGGGACATAGCTCACATCACAGCTGCTCCCACACAAGTTCTATTGGGGACAGATATGAGGATCTTTCTGGGAATGAGTGTTCCCAAACATTACAGAGACACGTGCCGTGTGTGGACGAGCACTATCCTGTTGAAAAATGGCGCCGTGATGCTTATCACATAAGGACGCAGGATTCCCGCGACGAACCTTTGTGCCATCAGAGTTCCTTGAATAACTACTAGCCATGACCTGAAGTCGTACCCAAAGCTCTTCACGCCATGACATCCAGGAGCAACACTGCTGTGCGTCTCCAAAACGTTGGAGGAATGGGACCTCACCCCAGGTCACCGACATACTCGCCAACGCTGGTCGTCTGGGGTAGTGCAGAACCACTATTCATCGGCGAACACAATGTTGATGCCATTCATTAGCAGTCCATGCTAACCGCTCACAGCACCAATCCAAACGCAGCCTCTTACATTGGTATGTTGACGGTAGCCTAGTTATGGAACGGTAATTCGTTAGTCCGGCCACTGCTAGTCTTAGATCAATGATGCAAGATGACACGGAATACTGCAGTAAGTCCACTACTTCTTTTCGAATGGGTAACGACGTGCTTGGTGCATAATGCGGCAATCCTTTCCTGTGATAGTAATACGTAGTCCACTAGAACCTTGACGACGTGTGTAACTTGCACTCACATTCCCATGCAATCCAACATCAGACCACTGTCACATCCGCATGCACCACAGATCTGGATATTGCATGGTTTGGTCAGTCGGCCAAAGTGAAGCCGCTCTGAAGCTGTGTCAGATGCTGTCTCACACGAGTACGCAGCGTCTCCGTGTCTTTCATGTTGATCACTCAACATCTGATACATTTCACGCTCCTTATATACTCTACCAGACCTGGTAACAACACTAATGCAGTCTGGTGGCCGTTTTACCTGTTACAGAGAAATGCAGCTCTAATAACTTACATATCCGCCGATGGTGTGTACATGTATGAAGTTCAATTGACATCCGACGATGTCTTCTGGGTGCTTCACTTTTTTTGTCACGTAGCGTAATGTGGCAAACAATCATACTATCATGTATGAATGCAGAGTCTCGTGGCGATAACATTGAATAAAATGTTCTCGGGTTTCCAACCGCGTCAATTGCTTAAAACTACACGAGCTTTCATACCACTTGACAATGGTCAAGGAGTGCTTGGCCGAAGGCTCGTGTAGTTTTAAGCAATTGACGTGGTTGGAAACCCGAGAGCATTTTCTTTAATCATACTACAACATTTTGTATAGTCACTATACAACTACATTTATTAAAGAATACATATTTGATAAAGTCAATAAAAGTTACATAATAAATTATTGGGCCTGCTTTCAGAGAATTTATGGTGCAAAGTTTTGTAGTTATAATGACTTTATACATTGGATACCCGTGTGTGGTGAATGTTGTATGCTCTCTCAGTACACATGAACTCCTCAAAATCACTCTCACTTGCATATTTCTCCTTCGACTCTGTGCCTGTCGATTGTCCCCTCGCTCTTTCCTTGTCATGTAGCAGTTCTGTTTAGCATATTCACTACAAAAATTGTTACATGAAGTTAAAACATTGCTTCTGAGAAATAAACATGTTAACAATAATTACGTTGTTGTTTTAGCCTTCTATCCCAAGGCTGGTCCGACGCCGCTCTCCGTGCAAGTCTGTCCTTCCAAAGTCTCTTTAACTCTGCGTAATTACTACCTACATTCATCTGAACTTGTTTACTCTATTCAAGCCTTGATCTCCGTTTACAATTTTTAGCCCCCACGCTTCCTTCCGTTACCAAACTGACAATTACTTTATGCCTCACGATGTTTTCTATTAAACGGTCCTGTCGCTTATTCAAGCTGTGCCCTAAGTTTCTTGTTTCTTCAGTTCGATTCAATATCTCCTCTCTTTTTATTCGATTCATCCATCTAATCTTCACTGTACTTCTATAGAACCACATTTCAAAAGTTTCTATTCTCTTCGTGACTGAATTGCTTATCATTCACGTTCCACTTCCATACAAGGTTACACTCCAGCCAAAAACCTTCAGAAAAGACTTCCTAACAATTAAATTTATACTAGCTGAGTATTCAGCATTGCCCGGACATGTATTTATCTCAATTCCATTTGTCCATCTCCTCCTTCCGCCTTTCTCGATCCGTCTTCTTCACCACCTTCTCTGTGCCGGCCGCTGTGACCGAGCGGTTCTAGGTGCTTCAGTGCGGAACCACGCTGCTACTACGGTCGCAAGTTTGAATCCTGCCTCGGGTATGGATGTGTGTGATGTCCTTAGGTTAGTCAGGTTTAAGTAGTTTAAGTTCTAGGGGACTGATGACCTCAGATGTTAAGTCCCATAGTGCTTACAGACATCTGAACCACCTTCTCTGTCCATCTGCTTTTCCCTCTCTCTCTCTCTCTCTCTCTCTCTCTCTCTCTCTGTCGACCTCTGTCCATCTCCTCCTGACCCTCTCTCTGCCCATCTGCTACTCCCCCCCCCTTTCTCTGTCCATCTGCTCCCTCCTACTCTCTCTGTCCGTCTGCGCCTCCCTCCTCTGTACGTCTACCATCTACTCCTTCCCTCTCTCTCTCCATCTCCTCCTCCTCCACATCTGTGTCCATTTCCTCCTTCCCCCTCTCTGTCTGTCTATCTTTTCCTCCCTCATTGTTTCTCCACGTTATCACCACCATCCCAATAGGAGGTTGCTGGTTCTTGCCCTCATGTATTTCTTTTCAGATAGTAAGTAATATACGATATCGCAGTGCCTTTGTTGTTCTGAATTACGATGCTAAGTTCCTTAGGACATGTATGATTTGCGTGAAAGAGACATGGAGACATTGGAAGGTTTCAAATGGTTCAAATGGCTCTGAGCACTATGGGACTCAACTGCTGAGGTCATTAGTCCCCTAGAACTTAGAACTAGTTAAACCTAACTAACCTAAGGACACCACAAACAGCCGGCCGCGGTGGTCTAGCGGTTCTAGGCGCGCAGTCCGGAACCGCGCGACTGCTACGGTCGCAGGTTCGAATCCTGCCTCGGGCATGGGTGTGTGTGATGTCCTTAAGTTAGTTAGATTTAAGTAGTTCTAAGTTCTAGGGGACTGATGACCACAGTAGTTAAGTCTCATAGTGCTCAGAGCCATTTGAGCCATCACAAACATCCATGCCCGAGGCAGGATTCGAACCTGCGACCGTAGCGGTCTTGCGGTTCCAGACTGCAGCGCCTTTAACCGCACGGCTACTTCGGCCGGCAGGAAGGTTTCAAATTGATTATATAATGGTTAGACAGAGATTTACGGACCAGATTTTAAATTGTAAGACATTTATAGGGGCAGATGTGTACGCTGACTAGAATTTGTTGGTTATGAACTGTATATTAAAACTGAATAAATCGCAAAAAAGAAGGAAATTAAGGAGATATAACCTGGATAAGTTGGAAGAGCCAGAGGTTTTTGAAAGTTTCAGAGGGATCATTAGGCAACAGTTGACTAGAACATGGGAGAGGAATACAGTAGAAGGCGAATGGTAGCTTTAAGGGATGAAATAGTGAAGACAGCAAAGGATCAAATTGGTAAAAAGACAAGGCCTAGTAGAAATCTTTAGATAACACGAGAGTAATCGAATTTAACTGATCAAAGGAGGAAACGTAAAAATGCGGCAAATGCAGCGGGCGAAAGCGAATACAAACGTCCAAAAAATGGGACTGACAGGAAGTGCAAAATGGCTAAGCAGGAATCGCTTGAGGACAAACGTAAGGATTTAGAAGCGTATTTCACTAATGGAAAGGTAGATACCGCCTACAGGAAAACTAAAGAGACTTTTATAGAAAAGGGAAACAGCTGTAAGAACATCAAGAGCTCAGATGGGAAGCCAGTCCTAAGCAAAAAAGGGAAAGCTGAAAGATGGAAGGAGCACATAGAGAATCTATACAAGGGAGATGAACTCGAAGGCAATATTACAGAAGCGGATACTTCCCTTTCTCAAGATGAGATGGGAGATATGAATTTGCAAGAAGAATTTGACGAAGCTCTGAAAGATCTAAGCCGAAACAAGACCCTGGAGGTAGACGATATTCCGTCAGAACTACTGATAGCGTACTACTTTTCCGTCTCTTCCTTTTCCTACTATCGAATTCCAGTCCTGCATGACTATTAAATTTTCGACTGCCTTAACTATCTGAATAATTTCTTTTATCGCATCATACAGTTCTTCAATCTCTTCACCATGTGTGGAGCTAGACTAGATGGCATATAAATTTGTAGTACTGTCCTAGGCGTGGGCTTCGTATCTCCCTTCGCCACAATTTCAGATACATTTAATATATTTCACACATACCTGTAAACATATTTCAACTGTATCCCTTTCGAGTTTCGCCCTGCATTTTCCTTTTCACGCTGCTCAATGGTTATGACGCCATATATCCTGAACTAAAGGTCGTACAATGATATAATTTTGCAGGTACATTTAGCGCCATATGAGGACACTGCGAAATGTGGTGCGAACAGAGGTAGTAGCCAAGGGGTAATGAATTTAAACGTCATGCATGATGCAGTAGTTCTTCGAGCATCTCGGTGTTTCTGACGATACACAAGGAGTATCTGGAAAGTAAGATCCGATTGGAAGCGAAATTGAAACCACAGTGAAAATCAAAAACGTTTTATTTGCAACAGTTAGCTACAACTTTCAGCTACTGACCTACACAGTCACCGACCCGACTTAGACGTTTGTCGTAGCGTTGTACCGACTCTCCAATACCCTCGTTATAGAAGGCAGCCGAATGTGCTTTCCGCCAATACTCTACGCTGGTCTAAAGCTCGTTGTCTGTGCCAAAACGCTGTCTTCATAGCCAGCGGTTCATGTGAAAGAGATGAAACTCATAGGGAGCCAAATGCGGGCTGTATTGTGGGTAATCAAACACTTCCAATTGAAAACGCTGCAGGAGCATCTTCATTGCCCCTGCAGAATGTGGCTGAAATTTGTCTTGAAGAAGAAAACGCATGACAATTATGTGATGTAGATTGCATAGCTTCAGGCAAAATTTCTCACCAGGCCCTCATACTTGGCGGGAGACGCTATTTTCTAGACACCTTTATGTGCTGACTGTGCGCTCAAAACTGAAGAGAGCGACGTGACGCGATCGACGGGCATACTAGAGACACTGCCCAACACATCTCTGCAAAGTTTCATCGAATTTTCACAGTGGTTTACATTTCGCGACCGACCGGACCTTGCTTTCCGTACACGCCTCGTGTCTCCTGCACTGTATGTCGTACAGAGACATAATTTTGCAGTAACATTCAACGGCGAATGTGAATACTGTCTGCTAAGCGCGTTGCGAATAGAATTAATACTCATGCATGATGTGGCAGTTCTTTACACATCTCAGTGTTTGTGACATATTTCCTGAACTATGTGTTGCTGTTGTTGTTGAGGTCTTCAGTCCTGAGACTGGTTTGATGCAGCTCCCATGCTACTCTATCCTGTGCAAGCTTCTTCATCTCCCAGTACCTACTGCAACCTACATCCTTCTGAATCTGCTTAGTGTATTCATCTCTTGGTCTCCCTCTACGATTTTTACCCTCCACGCTGCCCTCCAATACTAAATTGGTGATTCCTTGATGCCTCAGAACATGTCCTACCAACAGATCCCTTCCTCTGGTCAAGTTGTGCCACAAACTTCTCTTCTCCCCAATCCTATTCAATACTTCCTCATTTGTTATGTGATCTACCCAACTAATCTTCAGCATTCTTCTGTAGCACCACATTTCGAAAGCTTCTATTCTCTTCTTGTCCAAACGATTTATCGTCCATGTTTCACTTCCATACATGGCTACACTCCATACAAATACTTTCAGAAATGACTTCCTGTGACTATGTGTTAACACAATGAAATAATATCTAAGTACATTCAGTGGTATATATGAATACTGTCTGCAAAGTGTGTCGCAAATATACTTAACAGTAAATGTGTAACAAATTAAAACGTCATACCTGATGCGGCAGTTTTATTGCATGAACAGCGAAAATGTGGTGAACGATAAACTTTTTCTTTCCATGAGTTTGTAGGGGTTGTCAGCGAGAAAACTTTCGCATAGGTTTGGAAATATATGTAACATTAGTTGTAAGTCACTACGAGCTCTCATCACAAAGTTTGGGTATTCACTCGACGTGGTCTACATTTGTTTTGCGCCCCCATCCCTATTCCTTTCCTAGATAGCTGGTTCTTACCCACAGAGCGATTCTTTCCAGACAGTAAGTGATATGTGTACCAAGTTTGGTTCAAATCGGTCCAGTGGTTTAGGAAAAGCTATGAAACATACATACATATGTAAATTTTAGTAATATGTATCGATTACATGTTAACAAATACCACTTTTCCTGGAATGCTTTTCTTACAATTGCCAGTCCGCGTTTTATATTCTCCCTGCTTCGGCCATCATTTCATCATTTACTTTGCTGCCCAAACAGCAAAATTCATGTACTATTTTTAGCGTCTCGTTTCCTAATCTAATTCCATCAGCATCATCTGATTTAATTCGACTACATTTCATTACTATTGTTTAACTTTTATTGATGCTCATCTTAAAATCACTCTTCAAGACACTAACCATTCCTTCGTGGCAGATTAAAACTGTGTACCGGACCGAGACTCAAACTCGGGACCTTTGTCTTTCGCGGGCAAGTGCTCTACCAACTGAGCTACCCAAGCACGACTCACGCCCCGTCCTCACAGCTTTAATTCCACCAGTACCTTGTCTCCTACCTTCCAAACTTCACTTCCGGCACACAGTTTTAACCTGTCAGGAAGTTTCATATCAGCGCACACTCCGCTGTGGAGTGAAAATTTCATTCTAGAAACAACTCCCAGGCTGTGGCTAAACCATGTCTCCGCAATATCCTTTCTTCCAGGAGTGCTAGTTCTGCAAGGTTTGCAGGAGAGCTTCTGTGAAGTTTGGAAGGTAGGAGATGAGGTACTGGCGGAATTAAAGCTGTGAGGAGGGGGCGTGACTCGTGCTTGGGTAGCTCAGCTGGTAGAGCACTTGCCCGCGAAAGGCAAAGGTCCTGAGTTCGAGTCTCGGTCCGGCACACAGTTTTAATCTGCCAGGAAGTTTCATATCAGCGTACACTCCGCTGTAGAGTGAAAATTGCATTCTACTAACCATTCCGTTCAACTGCTCTTCCGAGTCACGACTACAAGGCCACAGGCAAACCGTAAAGTTCTTAGTTCTTTTCTGTGAATTTTAATCCCCTTTCCAAATTTCTCCTTGGTTTCATTTACAGTTTGCTGTATGTACAGACTGAATAACACCGGGGATAGGCTACAAATATGTCTCACTCCCTTCCCAACTATAGTGTCCCTTTCACATCTTTCTGAGACGAAACAAGCGCTGTATCATTGTAAGAGGTACAGAGGTCAGCGAGTGTGCTGGAGCTTAACCCAGTTCACTACGACCAGCGCCACATCCTCATAACGCGTCTATTCTTCTACATACAAAGGATTGCACCGTAATACAAGAGTGAAATTAAAAATGAAAATAACTTTTCCAAACTTCGTCATTATAAACTTAAGTATATTAATGTTAACATTGTAAAATCGCAGACTGATCAAAGGAGTATGTTAGGCTAAATATAAGATCTTTAAAAAAGTGGCGCTGAATGACAAAACTGAGAAGCTAAAAGCTGTTCAGAATACCCAAATGTATATGACAATTAAAAGCTACAAGTCTGAACTTGATCAGAGCAATATTTCGGTTAAAATCGGCGCTAAATATTAGACTCAGAAAGCTGAAAATTCGTATGTAGCCTCAGTTCAGGTAAAAACATCACATATGCGACACCACTAAGCCACCTCCATTAGTTTTCATATCATTTGCTGGAAACAAATTTTCGGTCGAAAATATTCTCATTTGTGGTAGATTAAGTATCCTTTGTGTCTGTAACAGAAACTTCTAATTACAGCACTTGATTATAGTCATGCAATAATACAGCACAGTCCCGCTAATCCGAATCCCGGTAATCAGAACGTTCGGTTAATCCGAACACGAAAAATGTCAGTCTAAAGTATGGAAAACTGTGCGGTAAACTGCTGTACATATACACTATTTTAATTTACGTAGTACAGTAAACATGTATTAGAGAAACTGGCAAGAGAATATTAGGTTTAAACAATGCATGGCAATGAAAGAAAAGCTGTCAAACTTACTAAAATACAGCAAACATTTTATCCCCACTTTTTAGATGACAAAAACTCAGTCATTGTTTTTCGGCGTAATGAAGACAGTCTATTATATGACGCATAGCTGCTGCATCACTGTGTGGCACCAGCTCTCCTTTGTCGCTTTCAGGCTCATTGTCACTTCCGTCACAGAAGTCCACTTCTTCCTGGTCTTGAGTCACAGCAACAACTAAATCAGCGTCAGTAAGGTTCTCCACACATGCCCTATCAGCTGCCATCCACTCATCTATGTCTCCTTCACTAGCTTCTTCACATCCATGGATTGTTTGTATCATTTGTAGTAGATTTTCCTCTTCATTTTCAACTAGGTTGTCCTGAAATTCAATAGATGTCCACAGTTTTCTCCACGATTTTCTCGTAGTATTTACTGAAATATTCTGCCATGCTTCAGCGCCCCAATAAACAACACCCTTCACAATGGTCTTTTTTTATTTTGTCCACTAGAGGAATGCTATCATCTTGGATCAGCATTCTTAAAAATTGTTTTCTGTAAATAAGTTTTAATGTTTGCAGTACGCCCTGATCCATCGGCTGTAGAAGTGGTGTAACATTCGGCGTCAAAAATTTCGCCACAGTTTCTCCATCACATAATTCCTCAGTGCTGGGGTGAGATGGCACGTTATCAATCAAAAGGATTGCACGGGGAGACAAAGGATTTCCGGAACAGAGGGAACAAACTGGCCGTGAAATCATTCTTTGAACAGCTTACTATCCATCCATGCTTATTTCTGATTGCGATAATATACCAGCAGGGACTTCATGTTGCAGTTTTTAAAAGCTCTGGGCCAAGCAGATTTGTCGATCAGCATTAAAGGCAGCTCGTGATTACCAGCAGCGTTGCTGCACGCTAATAAAGTAACACGATCTTTGCACGTTTTAAAACCAGGAGCATGGTCTTCTGCTTTTGATGCCATGCTTGTTGTTGGCGATGCCCTAAAATTAAGGCCAGTTTCGTCAGCGTTACAAATTTGTCGGGGAGAATACTTTCCCTCTTTTATGATTTTCTCAAACTCATCCAAGTACTCCTTCGCTGCATCATGGTCAGAAGAAAGCTTCTCTCCAGTAATTGTTAGCTGACGGATTCCATGACTTTTTTGAATCTGACCAACCATCTCGTACTCGCACTAAAAGACTCATCACCATTCATTAACTTGTTCAGGTAAACAGCTTCATCCACTTTATCGTACTGGGACTGTTTCAAAGTCTGCCGAATTTGGAGTGTTTTTCCCGAAGACGTTGCACAGGACTTTTCAAGCTTCACTCGGTTCTTCTTCCAATCAAAAAAGGTTGCTTTACCAACACCCAGTTCGGTTGCCAGGTTAGATACATTCTCACCACTGTCTATCCGCTTCAAAGCATTCAGTTTTTCTTTTAGAGTTAATGTCGTATATTTTCGTTTACTCATGAGAAAAATACGTACACCACTACACCTGAACGAATACAATACAACTGTTACGCGTGCTAGCGATCGATAAATTATATAACCAAGCGCTTTGTGAGCCAACTGGCAGTGCACTGTCCTCAGACACTACAAAGTAGACTTGGCCACTGTTTCTATGTTTCGATACAGTGTATCGATACGTGGAACTGTTTCAGTGTTTCGGAACGGCTGTGGTTCACTGTTTCGAAACAGTGGTCTTTCATTCCGCCCCTGTCTCGGATATCCGGACCAGATTCGATCTCGAGCCAGACACAGAAACTGTATCGTTGTTTCAAAATAAGGCTGTTTCAGTCCACCCGTGCTTGGAACGGACTGATTGTATCGAAACAGTGATGTTTCATTCCGTTCTGTGTCGGACGAGATTCGGGCTCGGCACAGGTACTGAAACACAACATACCACTTCGTGAAACACTTTCAGGAGTGTCGAAATCGTTTTGACAAGCAATAGCATGAAGCTTAAGATATCCGAAAATAAAGCTTCGTTTCTAGGTGACTGTCCTATTCCGAAATGGCGTAACATTTGCTTTATAAACATTAAGCAAACAATAAAACATCGCATACTATTCACATTCAAAATAATAATGTGAAAATCATTCAGTTAAATTACACTTTTTTTATAACATGCGTTTCTCTGATCAAGTACAGTAATCATATTAAGAAACGCAAGTAAGCCTAGAACATTTTGAATAAAAAAAAGGCGTAGAGTGACAGTTATTATACATATACATAAATTTAATGTAGGAATAATTGCAAGCAATCTGTTTGACATATCACTGATAGTGTAATGGTGAACGGGAAGGCCTGGGAAGCATGGTGAATTTATAGTAACGGTTCGAAACACCTTGAAAGACAAAATTTTTCTGTTATATTTTGTTATTTATTCGAATTATTTGGCATTATTTGTGAGTCTATAGTCACTGTGCCTAATACCCACAATGATTCCCTTTGTGTGCATGGGAATTAGCAGGATGGGTATATTCCCATACTAGCAGAATGTGGGAATCCCAGTACCATATCCGTTGTTTCTGCAGTTCGCTCCCACCTCCAGTTTCGTTCGTGGTGGTTCTTCTGTCTTCAGCTATGGCTGTCCTCAGCCAATTGAAAAGTATGAAAGTCACACGACACGAAACCAACGCATTTGCTGCATGAAATACGAAACTGCCAAGACGCCTAAGTGATAGTTTCATACTTTCTGCGATATGATTAGCGCTCTCGCACCTCATCTGTGTTTCTATGGACATACCTATACAGTAGACATTCAAGATGATAAAATGTCTAGGTTTATTAGATTACAAAACACAAACTGTTTCACTGTTTCGAAACAGCGTATCCAAACATTACATTGTACTGTTTCATTTGTTTCGAAACAGTTAAGTGTTTCAGTTTGCCCATCTCTACTACAAAGGTCTCAACAATGCACTACAACAAGGGCACAGAGTGAGAGTGAGCCATTTTCCCACACTTGTTCTCATTTGTTAGCATGGTGTACCTACTTATCTGTTCGGTATACTTAATTCTAGAAATTCGTCACTGTAATTCCGGCTAATCCGAACAAATCGGTATTCCGAACAAGGTCCGGATTAACATAGTCGAATTAAAGGGACCCTACTGCACAAATGTGCTAAGTTTCAAGACTGTTTTGGAACTAACGACTGTTACAAGGAATCTTTAAGAGGCAGTTCAGTGCTCATGTTCTCCCTCGATTCCGTTCTAAAAATTCTAGCCAGCAAAGTGTAAATGCAGTGGAGCTGAAACCTTTCCAGTAACTAAAGGAAATTTAACTCTATTTATATATAAGTTAAGAAGACTAAATCGTTAAACGACGGAGCTATTAATTAATACGTGTCTGAGAAAGGGGCCATTTAGACACTGCTACCTGTGCCTATGGCGGTTCATAGCAGATGTTACGCTTGACGGATTTTTTTTTTTTCATTTATTGAATTTTTAATTCCCTCCGAAGGGGGCGGGCTGGCAGCAGCTTAGTATGCCGCTCTTCAGCCGACAGATTTTGTGACAAAGATCAAGAGAACAAATAAGAAAAAACAGGCGATAAAATCGGAGACTTAGAGAGTAACAAGGCGAAAAGAAATCGTGGAACTTAAAACAACAACACAGGGATGATGACGCTAATAAAAATACATACGAAGCAGACAGGGAAAACAATAGACAATTAAAAAAAACATGGCGACAGTCTGGATTCTGTTCGCAAAGGACATAAAATTCACACCTAGCGACGGCATGGTTTCTGTTCGCAACACGAGAAAGACAAACAACACTGAATAGTCACTGGAACAC
The DNA here is from genome assembly GCF_023864345.2 of Schistocerca serialis cubense. Lineage (NCBI taxonomy): Eukaryota > Metazoa > Arthropoda > Insecta > Orthoptera > Acrididae > Schistocerca > Schistocerca serialis. The sequence continues at coordinate 182,996,269 of NC_064646.1, read as the reverse complement.
TGCACTAAAAAGTTGGCAAATGTGACACCACAGTCGAGAGCAGGTGGGGGGAAACTGGACAGAAGATGGGAAAACAAAAAAGGGGGGAAAGGAGAGTAAAAGCGAAGGGGGGAGCCGGGAAAGGAGCGGAGGGAGGATGAGGACCCATAAGAGGGGGGGGGGGGGGCAGACGCGACAGGGAGTGGGGTAGGCAGAGGAGGGGCAGACAAAAGGACTGGGGGGGAGAAGGGAGGTAGGGAGAGGTTTAGTGGGGAGAAAACAGGATGGAAGGGGGGGGGGGGAAGAGGGAGCCCAGGGAAAGGACAGAGGAAAGGAGGGGGATTGAGGATCAGAGTTGATAGGAAGGATAAATGGAGGGAGAGAGGGCATCATCCGGGAGGGGGAGTTGACGGAAGCCACCTTGGGAAAGGAGATGGAGGGTGTAGAGATGGAGGGTAGGGGGGACACAACGGTGAAGACGTGGCAGGGGGCGGGGACGGGAGAGGAGAGGAGCAACCAGGGGGTGAGAGGGTTCAAGACGGCGGGAGGTGTAGAGGATGCGGATATGTTCGAGGAATAGGAGCAGATGGGGGAAAGGAATGAGATCATAGAGGATCCGCGTGGGGGACGGGAGGCGGATACGGAAGGCGAGGCGGAGTCCATGACGCTCAAGGATCTGGAGGGACTGATAGAATTTGGGGGGGGGGCAGATATCCAGGCAGGACTGGAATAACAGAGGATGGGACGGATGAAGGATTTGTAGGTGTGGAGGATGGTAGAGGGGTGCAACCCCCATGTCCGGCCAGAGAGGAGTTTGAGGAGTCGGAGGCGGTTGTGGGCTTTGGATTGGATGGAGCGGAGATGAGGTATCCAGGTGAGGTGACGGTCAATGGTGAGGCCAAGGTAGGTGAGGGTGGGGGTGAGGCGGACAGGATGTGCGCAGACAGTAAGGGAGAAATCCAGGAGCCGGAAGGAGCGAGTGGTACGACCTACGATGATTGCCTGGGTCTTGGAAGGATTGAGTTTCAGGAGCCATTGGTTACACCATGCAGCAAAAAGGTCAAGGTGATTCTGGAGAAGGCGTTGGGACCGTTGGAGGGTAGGAGCGAGGGCGAGGAAAGCGGTGTCATCAGCATATTGCAAGAGGTGTACTGGAGGGGGGGGGGTTGGGGCATATCTGCCGTATACAGGAGGTAGAGGAGAGGGGAGAGGACAGAGCCCTGGGGCACACCGGCAGAGGGGTAGAAGGTGTGGGAATTGGCATGATGGATGGTAACATAGGAGGGGCGGTGGGAGAGGAAGGAGGCCACCAGACGGATGTAGTTGATAGGAAGGGCGTAGGTTTGGAGTTTAAACAGGAGACCGGGATGCCAGACACGGTCGTAGGCCTTTTCGAGGTCAAGTGAGACAAAAATGGCGGAGCGACGGGAGTTAAGCTGGAGGGAGAGGAGATGAGTGAGGCGGAGGAGTTGGTCATCAGCAGAGAAGGAAGGTCGAAAGCCACATTGGGTGTTTGGGAGGAGGTGGTTTTGGTGGAGGTGGAGATGGATGCGCCGGGAAAGGATGGATTCCAAGAGCTTGCTGAACAGCGATGTGAGACAGATAGGACGATAGGAAGAGGCATCAGATGGAGGCTTATTGGGTTTGGAGAACATCAGGATACGGGAGGTTTTCCACAAGTCGGGATAGAAGCCAGTGGCAAGGATGACATTGTAGAGGGTGGCAAGGAGGGAAAGGAAGGAGGGAGGGCAGTGTTTGAGGTGGCAGTAGGTAACGCAGTCGTGGTCGGGAGCAGTGTTGCGTTTAGTGCGGAGTGTGAGGCTGATGTCCTGTGTAGTGATGGGAGTGTTAAGTGCAGAAGGTGGGGTGTGGCCCAAGTACTGGAAGCTAGGAGCAAGGGGAGGAACAGAGGTATTCGTACGGTCCATGACATCAGGGAAGAGGGAATAATCAAAGTGGGGATCATCTGGGATGGAAAAAACATCAGAGAGGTGGGAGGCAAAGTGGTTGGCCTTACTGAGGTTGTCAGGAAAGGGACGGTCATTAAGGAGGAGAGGGTACTGGGGGGTCGGGCGGTTCCCAGTAAGGCGGTGGAAAGCAGACCAATACTTGGAAGAGTTGATGGGGAGCGTGGTGTTGAGTTGTGTACATGTCTGGCGCCAGGCTCGGCGTTTCTTCGCAACAAGCAGGTTGCGGATGTGTCGTTGTAATTGCCGGTGGCGGGTAAGTGTATCCCGGTCACGAGTGTGGAGAAAAGAGCGGTAGAGGCGGCGGGACTCTCGAAGGAGAAGGATGGCCTGTGGAGGCAGGGCGGGGCGGTGAGGGTGGATGGCTTTGGTGGGGATATGGGTGGCGACGGCGTCAGACAAGGTCTGGTGCAGGAAGGCAGCAGTGCGAGCGATGTCATCAGGAGACTGGAGGGTAAGGTCGTGGCCGTCAACCTGGGTGTGAATGGAATCCCGGTAGGCATCCCAGTTGGCACGGGAGTAATCATGGACAAGTTTAGGAGGGACGTCAGGGCGAGGAGCGTGGCGGGGATGGCGACCGTTAGAGATAGTGAGGAGGACAGGAGCATGGTCACTGCCAATGAGGTCAAGGACATCCGCGGTGATGCGCCCAAGGAGGTTTGGAGAGGCAAGGACCACATCAGGAGTGGTGTTGGATTCGGGCCGGGTGTGCTGAGGCAGGGGAACCAGGTCTCCCTGGAGAGTGGTGATAAACTGATGCCACCACCGGAGGTCGGCAGGATCACGGCTGTGGATATTGAGGTCAGCGGCAATCACGTAGGTGGAGAAGGTGCGGTCAATGTGGGCCAGGAAATCGTACGGGATGGGGGTGCGAGGGCGGACATAAATGGTGGCACAGGTGATGGTAAGGGTGGGGAAGAAGAGGCTGAGGGTGAGATGCTCGGCAGGATTGTTAAGGAGAGGTTGGGGCCGGACAGGGAGGTGCTTGAGGTGGCCTATAGCAACTCCGCCACGCGCGAGAGGGTACGAGTTATCGGTGCGGTGTAGAGTGTAAGGAGCCGTGGAGACGGAGATATGGGGTTGAAGGAAGGTTTCATTTAGGATGAAGGCATCCACGCGGTGCTGACGTAGGGTGTGGAGGAAGAGGAGTTTGTGGGTGGGCAGGGAGCGAATGTTGTGGTACAGGATACGGTACGGTTGTTGTACCATGGGAGTGGAGAGTTAGACAAGGGTGGTGAGGGGGGTGAAGGTGAAGTGGGCATGGTTGTGGGAGTATGTGGCATAGGTGGTAAGATGGAAGATGGAACGGGCAGCGAGGGCGATTTGGGAAAGAGTGTGTGAGCGCTGGAAGGGGTGGATGTTTTGGAGCACAATGGTGGTGAAACGGATGATGTCCTCAGCAGTAGGGGGAGGGCGGAGCGAGTTGTTGGGGTGGATGGGGTCATCAACAGGATGGACAGGCACGGTGAGCTCAGGGGTTACTGGTGGAGGTTTCGCTTTACACTTCGAGGAGTAGGTAGGATGTGGTTCGTTGCAAGTGTTGCAAGAGGGGGGAGAGGTGAGGTTGGGGCAATGCTTGAGGAAGTGGGAAGCTTTGCAGTGGGGACAAGTAGGGGGGTTCCTGCAGGCAGAGGTAATGTGGTCGTTGTAGGTGAGACAGCGTTGGCAGCGGTAGGATTGGATGGGGGAACGGGAGGGGTCCACCTTATGGCGCTGATTGTAGATGAGGGCTCCCTCGGTGAGGAGGCGGTCAATGGAGGAGGAGGATTCGGTGAATATTCGCATGAGAAAAGTCGGCCCGGCATCATTGAAGATGCGACGGGCCGAACGGATTTCAATGTCGGGCCGGGAGTTGAGTTCCGCCAACACCTCAGCCTCCGTGATCATGGGGCTAAGCTTCGTGATCACAGCGGTGAAGGTTGGCGGACGCCGGGGAGGTTGAGGCTGACGGGGAGAGAACGGGGTGTGGTAGGGGGTGAGGGTTGCACGTTGGCCAAATTGGATACGGGGGATGCGGGAGAGGAGATCGGTGTGGAGGGAAGCACTGGGGGATTTGATGAGGACCGAGTCCTTGCGAGGAATCAGTTGGGAGATGGGAGCATTGGGGTAGTATTTCCGGATGGCGAGGGTGAGGGAGCGGGCATCAAGGAATTGAGGGTCAGGATTGGAGAGGACAAAGGTGTGGGTTGCAGGCGGGGTAGGGGCGGGGGTCGGAGCTGCGCCCATGGGGGTGGGTGGGTCACGGGGGTTGGGGGTTTTTTTGGAGGAGACTGCGGGGGAAGGGTCAACATTCGGGCGCTTTGAAGGTTTCGTGGGCACGACCGGGTGGAGAGGGGGCACGGGTATGGGTTGCAGGGGGAGATGGCGGGGGGCAGGACCACCCTGAGCAGCGGATGATGCAGACGGAGGGGGCGTGGGTGTCACTGAGACTGTGGAACGTCGAGCAGAGATCCGTGCTGGCTTGGAGCCTGTCGGAGGCGGTGCGGGGAGCGGCGGAAAGTCAGTAGCTGTCGATGGGGCGACAGTGATAGGGGAGGAGGAGTTGGGGTGGTTACAGCCGAGAGTGGTGCAGGAGTGGGGTGGACAGGGAGAGAAGGAAGGACGGGAAGTGGGGTGGAGGAGGAGCTCCATGTGATGGTGGTTGGAGCAGCGGAGGGAGAGGTGAAAATGATAGTGGTGGTGGTGGTGGGTTGGAACATGGCGGCGGCGAGCGAGAATGGCGGCGGCGGCGACCAGACGGCGACGGCGGCGACCGGCAGGCGGCGGCGGCGGCGGCGGCGGCGGCGAGCACCGGCAGGCGGCAGGCGACGGCGGCGAGCACCGGCAGGCGGCGACCAGGCGGCGGCGGCGAGCCCCGGCAGGCGGCGATGGCGGCGGCGGCGGCGGCGGCGAGTACCGGAAGGCGGCGACCAAACGGCGGCGCAGACGGCGACGGCGGCGACCGGCAGGCGGCGGCGGCGGCGAGCACCGGCAGGCGGCAGGCGACGGCGGCGAGCACCGGCAGGCGGCGACCAGGCGGCGGCGGCGAGCCCCGGCAGGCGGCGACGGCGGCGGCGGCGGCGGTGGCGGCGGCGAGGACCGGAAGGCGGCGACCAAGCGGCGGCGGCGGCGAGCACCGGCAGGCGGCGGCGAGGGGGGCCGGACGGCGAGCAGTATGGACGGCAAGCAGACGACACGGCAAGGAAACGGCGGGAATCTTCCACGTCGAAGTGGCACCCTGAGAGTAGCCCAGGCAGTGAAACTCTTCGATGAAGAAGAGAGGGAATCCAACCCTCGAATGCGCCGCTTGACGGTCAGCTGAGACCCTATATAAATACAACCAGGGAGGCAGTGGAATTACTGACACACTTCGCATCGAGGTATCAAACCGTCCGCGCCAGTCAATCGCTCGGGTACGTTGTGCCTCGGATGACGTCAGAGCTGGTGATACTTGAATGCTTATTCGGTAAAAGCAGGAAGTAAAACCGCGAGGACAGTACACCGTCCCGCATCGCTTCGATTTCACAGAGTTAACCGTGTGACGCCCATAATGCTGACAAGACCACGTGGCAAGTGGCGAGATTATTTTCCACTTTTAAGGCGAGCAATTAACTTTTGGCGATTAGAAGCCAGGGCGATAGACTATTTTACTCGTAACTTTCCTTAGAGACCGCCTCTGAACTGTTAAAAGTGCTGTTTCTGTTAGGAATATTAGTTACAATACTAAGACTTTTATTTTGTGCTTGTGAACTTTTACAGAATATATCAATGAGTTAAAACTCAAAACTTTTACTTATAGTCATAGTTGCCGGTCCCGCTGAGTAAACTGCGAGTAGAAACGTTTTATTTCATTGAGCGTAATGAAGCATGGGAACTGCCTCTTAGAGTAATGAGGAATAAGGGATATTTGCAGGAAGATACATCGTACAAGATGCTAATGCGTAAGAGAACTATATCCTGGAAGAAACAGAGGCTAAGTTACAGCCAATAGATCAAATTTCTGATAGTCAAAGGGCAGAACTAAGGGAAGTATTAACCACTCATCACAATGTATTCCCGAATATATCTGGCGAAGTTGAAGGGTGTGAATGCCGTTTGAATGTAAAGCTGGGAATGCATTTTTCAAGAAACCTTATCAGATACATGTTGCGAGAAAGGAAGCTGTTAAGAAAGAAATTCAACGTTTGCTGGCGTGGGGTGTCATTGTGCAAACAATTAGTGATTATAATAATCCTCTTATTATTGTGACGGAAACGTCAGACTAGTACTGGACACTCGCTTTCTAAATGACATTGTGATATGAGAGAGTGACCACCCTCAGAATATGGACGAAATAATACAAAAGTTCCGAGGAGTTATGTATCTTACATCAATGAACATTTTATGTGGGTACTGGAATCACGTAGACATACAGCATTTTTGCATGAAGGAATGCGCTATCAATTTAAAGCAGTCTCATTTGGATTAAATATTTCTGTGTGTGCCTTTGTAAAAATGATGGCTCATGTATTGGGGTTCCTAATTATCCACAAGTAGAATATTACTACTGCCTCCATAACGGAATTTTATTCCTAGATTCAGCAGAATGGAAGATACGTTTTCCGTCCCAAAATGTGGATGTGCCGATAGACTACGTGCATCTACAATATGGCCATTATGGAGCCAACAAATGCATTGCTAAATTAAGTGAGGAGGTGATTTTCTACAACATGCATCGTAGAGTAGCAAGGAGGCTAGCATCCTGTACTGTATATCAGAAGGTATGTACAGTAAACAATATAGTGCAGGGAGATATCCACAATGTAGAACCAAGTGAACCCTTGGAAGTATGTGCAACAGATCTTTTTAGCCCCCTCGCGACATCTAAAGGAGGTTGCACCCATGTGTTTGTGGTGATTGACCGTTTTAGCAAGAACGTCAAACTATATCCAATAAAGAGAGTTAATGCCAAAATGCTGGTAGATCAGCTGGAAAAGGATTATTTTTTAAAGACTGGCAAGCCTAAGAGTCTCTTATCGGATAGTGTTCCGCAATTTGTATCTGAATAAATTAAAGCATCTTCAGAAAAGGTCGGAATCCGTCACATAAGGATCACGGCGTATCTTCCGCAGGCATATACGAGCGATAGTGTTATGCGTGAGTTAAATAGATTGAGTGGAACTTATTTGCCAGGAAGCATTCAACTTGGGCCGATCATATCGAAAACTTTGAAGAAATCATCAAGAACCTTAAACATATTGCAGCAAGCTTTGCTCCTATGTTTAGCCAGGAATCGCATAACTTTGTTTCAAACACGATTGATTTTCCAGTCCTATCTCAGAGCTGTACAGATGAAAATAAAGCGCAGGCTAGGGCAAACATACGTGAAGCAGCCTTAGACAGAAAAAGACTACATGACGCATTTTCTATCCCCACTAGTTTTAACAGTGCTGAACTATTGTTAGTCAAAACAAAAGAAAAACCTAAGAAAATTTCAGCGGAAACAAAGAATTTCATGCATGTTTATCAAGAACCATTCAGCATAATGGGTAAGTCTCATGTAAACGCATACCGCTTAAAATAACCGAAAAGTAAGAGAGATTTAGGTCTACGAAACATTGTAGATCTAAAGCCTTTCAAAACTAAAAGTGATTACATTATGTTAGGGTGTCTGCCACTCTTTGATGGATAAACAGTTTGGTGTACAGTGCGGTCCCAGCTGGATAAAACTTTATTTCCGTTTCAGGTTTCATTCTCCTCATCTGTTCTATCTGTAGTAAGTAAGGAATAAATGCCTCATGTTGTACATATGCCATTAGTTTGTTATATCTTCCAAGTAAGTAAGAATTAATCCCAAAAATGACTATACCCGAATGATGACTTATAAGAGAATATGAGAAGTAGTTTACAATAATGAACTGTGCTGAAATAACAGTGGGTAACTTATGAGCACCAACAATATAACATAATGGCTAAAGTAAATGAATGATAAATGAGTTCCACAAAAAGGATTAGTAATAATGAAATACCGGTATTTTGAGTTAAGTTAAGAAACTGAAGCTGAAAATTCCTAAAATCTGAAAGAATAAACTCTGCATAAATTAATAATTTACACCTTGGAAGTGAAGTTGTCTGTAGGTAAGAGAGAGTAATAATATGGTGCCAACAGAGGCAAGCCAAAGCGTTTTCATTTCGGTTAAAGGAGATGTGTCAGTGTGGTGTGAGGATCACACCAAAAATATGTGTAAATAATGAGGTCAGTGGGCTGACAAAGAAGGGAGAAAGAAGCGTCAAAAGATATGGTGAAAATAGGGAGAAATAGGAATAATGAAGTCAGTAGACCGATTTATAAGGTAAAAGGATGGAAAATTGGTGTGTAATTCCCTCACGTCTGGTAAAAAAGAGTGGAGAAAGGCGTAATCTTGCTTAAGGCAGATGGTCAATTGACAGACAGATATTGACACATACAGACAATAATACAAGCAAAAGAAAGTGTTAAGAAACACCGGTTGTAGAGTATTGTTATGTTAAAATGAAAACAGCTTTTTTAGTTGTGTGTATAACAAAGCAAAGAAAGTGCTGTCGAACCAGCAACTTCTTTAGCATACTAATCTGCATGATATCTGAGCCATATGAAGATAGAGCTTACAGAGGCTACCCGATATTCTAAGTGAAGGAACATCTAAGCTAATAAAGTAAATTTCAAACTAGCACAAAATATCACTATTTTAAAATCCTATGTTGACTTTCAGAGCATAATAACTATGATTCACAAAAAAATGTGTAGTTCATGATTCAAGCTTAATAATGAAGTAACTAGCAAAAGTGAGCTAGAGTAACGTCACAATTTCATGAAGCGGCGTATTGCCAGTAATCATTTTGTAAACGTTTTCCAAATAATAAATTTCTCAATTAATTACATAAACTATAGAAGGAAAATAGAGCGTGGATTGGATTGTTTGGGGGAGGACACCAGATAGCGAGGTCATCGGTCTCATCGGATTAGGGAAGGACAGAGAAGGAAGTCGACCATGCCCTTTCAAAGGAACCATCCCTGCTTTTGCCTGGAGCGATTTAGGGAAATCACGGAAAACCAAAATCAGGATGGCCGGACGCGGGATTGAACCGTTGTCTTCTCGAATGCGAGTATAGCGTGTGGAATTTGTTTTGTCCTCCCTAGTTGAGAACAGAAGCTTCTGCGTCTATACCTACGTCTACACAGATACTCCGCAAGCCACCGTACAGTGCGTGGGGGAAGGTACTTTGTGCCACCACTTGTCATTTCCTTTCCTGTTCCACTCGCAAATAGAGCGAGGAAAAAACGACTGGCTGTCTGTACGCCTCCGTATAAGCCCTAATGTCTCGTATCTTATCTTCGTGGTCCTTAAGTGCAATGTATGTTGGCGGCAGTAGAATCGTTCTGCAGTCAGCTTCAACTGCCTGTTCTAAATTCTCTCAATAGTGTTTCTCGAAAAGAACGTAGCCTTCCCTCCAGGGATTCCCGTTTGAGTTCCCGAAGAATCTCCGTAACAATTACCTGTTGCTCGAACCTACCGGTAACAAATCTAGCAGCCCGCCTCTAAATTGCTTCGATGCCTTCCTTCAAGTCGACCTGCTACGGATACCAACACTTGAGCAGTACTCAAGAATAGGTTGCACCATCGGCCTATATGCTGTCTCCTTTACAAGTGAACCACACCTTCCTAAAATTCTCCCAATAAACCGAAGTCGACCATTTGCGTTTCCTACCACAGTTCTCACATGCTCGTTCCAACTCACATCGCTTTGCAGCGTTACAGCCAGATATTTAAACGACATGAGTGTGTCAGGCAGGACACTAGTAATACCGTACCCGAACATTACGTATTTGATCTCCCTACTCATCCGCACTCCTCACGAATATGGAGGCTTCATGAAAGGCAGCCTGCAAGCTGTATGGAGAAGAAAAAAAGGACACCAACCATAGTGACTCTTCCCTTTCCCCTTTCTGTAATAACGTCTTGAGAAGGATATAAACCTCAGTGACTTCCCACCCTCTCCCTTAAACGTTTAAATGTAAGTGGTTTGTAAGGACACACCATCTCAGTGCCTAGAGTTGTGATTAAATGAGTGAGTACTGAAATGCTGTAAAAGACAGTAATGTTTTTGTGTGTTTCTCTTTCATGTAAGATCGGAAATTCTAAACCACAAAATTAACTTTGTAATGATGGAACATTTTATTTCATGTTTCTATCTTAAAAATCCGTTATACAGGCTGTTTATAAATGAAAATCAGGGTTTTAACGCTTTATAATATTTATTACATTAAACTTACAGTTATACATGATATGTCAAATGAAAGAAAAACTCAAACAGTTTTACCAAGAACCTTATAAATGTTCAATGTGAGCACCATTTGTCAGACGGCACACATCAAGTCTATATATAGACCAAGCGCTGGATAGGCCGCAAGGGGCCTAATGACAGGGCTTGCTTTGCATGGCCTCCACGTTCACCCGACCTAACGCCATGCGATTTTTTCCTTTGGGGTTTCATCAAGGATCGTGTGTACGTGCCTCCGCTACCAGCAGACCTCCCTGAATTAAGAAACCGCATTGAAGCAGCTGTTGGTGCAATCACTGAAGACACACTTATCAACTTTTGGGAAGAACTCGGCTATAGACTTGACGTGTGCTGTGTGACAAATGGTGCTCACATTGTACATTTATAAGTTTCTTGGTAAAACTGTTTGAGTTGCTCTTTCATTTTACATATCATTTATAACTGTAAGTTTAATATTATTGGTTAAAAACAGTCTTGGTTGCAACTTTAGTTTTTTATTTTTCAACGACGCGTTTCGCGTTGCTTAGGCATCTTCAGGTTATCTTTTCTAGATGGACGCGAGAGGCTGCAAGATCTGCATAACGCGTTCCCGTTCGCTCCTGTGAACGGGCACGCTTTATGCAGATCCTGCAGCCTCTCGCGTCCATCTAGAAAAGATAACCTGAAGATGCCTAAACAACGTGAAACGCGTCGTTGAAAAATAAAAAACTAAAGTTGCAACCAAGACTGTTTTAAACCATTAGTGTTAAGCACTGGTTTGCTGTATTTTACATACAGATTGGAAGAATTTTGTAAGTTCAATGTAATAAATTTCATAAAGCGTTAAAACCCCGATATAAACACTGTGTGTGTATGTGTGTGTGTAATATCAGTTGTCATCATAACGTGTCTGTGCTTAACATAAAAAGGACTGCACGATAATCTAAGAGTAAAATTAAAAATAAAAATAACTTTTCCAAACTTCGCCAATGTAAGCTTAAGTATATTAATGTTAACATTGTGAAGTCGTAGATTTATCAAAGGTATATTTTAGTCAAAATATAAGATGACAAAAAAAGTGGCGGTGAAAAAAACTGAAAAGAGAAAAAATGTTCAGAATGTGCGGATGCATATCACAGTTAAAAGCTACAAATCTCAACTTGATCAGAGCAGTATGATGGTTAAAATCGGCGTTTTTACGACAAATTGAAGTCGCTAAACATTAGACTCAGAAAGCAGAAAATTCGTATGCGTATTTAGGCGAGCTAATCGGCCACCTAGTATTGGTGCAAGGTAAGATGAGTTTGTTGTACAGCTGCACTCGAGCGGGCCCAGATCTCAGTGCACGTCACAGCAGTTCTGGCTTCCGGCTAAGTGACTGACATACGCGAGACCAGGTACAGAGACTAGCAGCAAATGTCCGGATGAGGGTAAGTCCTAGTACAGGAAATTTTGGCAACGGACAGCCACTTAGAAGGACAGACAGTGCTCCAAGAAATGGCGAACTGACAGATAATCTTAAGTTTCGTTAAGTTACAGCTCACTGAATTTCGACGATAAATCACAATTCATATTAAAGTGAATCTGAAAAAGTCTACGATCTCAGAAAAGTGAGGCACATCCAGTGACACGACAGTAATTTTAACATGTTTAAAACAACGAACTTAGCATTTGACAGTCAACAAACAGTCACACAGTGAACATGTGAATTAACAACATTTAATCACTTCACGTGATTTCAATAAACATTATCTCAGATGATAGCATTGCACTATAGCTATCATCCCTCAAAGCTATGTATCTTATCTTTTTTATTTATTGATTTATTACATCTTTGATATCTTTTTACTACGCAAATGTTTGTCGGAACATCATATTTTCCACATTTACACAACAAATGAATACAGCGTCAATACTTCATATTTTGTCATACTTGTGTAGTTAGGGATTAGCCGAGCGATCTTTGGCGCTGCAGTCACAGACTGTACTGTGCGGCTGGTCCCGGCGGAGGTTCGAGACCTCCCTCGGGTATGGGTGTGTGTGTTTGTCCTTAGGATAATTTAGGTTAGGTAGTGTGTAAGCTTAGGGACTGATGAACTTAGCAGTTAAGTCCCATAAGATTTCACACACATTTGAACATTTTTGAACTTGTTTAGTTATTTAATGAACAGTTTACTATTTTGCCAGTAACTTTATTTAAACGTTGACTGCAAGTGCTTTCAAAAAACTGTGCTGGTTTAAATTGGTCAATCATATGTTTTAGCGGACACCAAAATTGCAAAGAGAGCCAAAAGATGCTTCTGTCAAGGACAATTTGCTGTCATTTATCGCGAGCGCACTTGCGCAAGAATACTGGTTCATTTATTTATGGACAGACCAGTATTTATATTTATTGTAAATGTTCTGAGTGTGACCAAATTTTGATAACATTTATTTATTTTAATATAGTTGTAATATGTTAGTTTCGTGTGGAAAAGTGATCAAGATCAGTCAAATCAAATCTAGAGCGCTGTATTTTTGGTGGGGATGGCCTTCAGCCAATGGAAAAGCAGATAGTTGCGGAACACTGTGGGAGTCAAGTAGAGACTGGGACTTCTCGATTCAAAAGCTCAAAGAAGCAATTCGATACACTTTTACATGAGTTCCGGAAGGAGGCGGACCTGCCTGTGGTAACGAGTGGTACTCGATTGTGGTGGTGATTGATTCATGGTGAACTATAAACCGTTTTGAGCTGGTAAATGTTTCGTGTTTTGCGCTCACGAAGTGGACCTAGTTTTCGCAAATCCTTGATGACTATCTAGTTTGGGATTTTGCTACCATTCTCGTAACGCTCTCAATGTAACTTTACTGCATTTGATTAGGGTACTTTCTTTCTGTATTTTAACTGAATATCGCAGGGCCACTTTCCGTTTATTTGATATGTCCTTTCTTGAATGAAGGTTATTCAATATAATTCTCTGTCGTCTACATCGGTTGCAGACGTTAGAATAGAACCCCTGTTATTAAAGTATTCATTTAACTTTTATTTTGTGTTTTTGTGTATTTTTATTAACTCGCAAATCTAGCCAAAGCATAAATTATTTGACTGCAGGATCACATCTACAGGTTATTATTCGCAGCGAATTAGCTGTGGGGCATAAAACCAGACATGCGCGTTTCGACCCTATAACTACATCGAGCTCTTTCTTTTTAAATTGAAATGTCACCTTAGAAAAATTTATGAATTACTGTGCTGGTAAACCCCTTACGTTATTTGATTTTCAAACAGCTGAGCAAAACTGAACGTGCTCAGACATTTCTCTCTTTACTTAATCTGATCATGAATAAAATGACACAAAATATTTTTAGCGCAACGCAATATGACTTTCAATAATCTCTACAAAAGAATGGCCCTGACTAACAATAACCTATACCTTTCATGAATCACTTACCTCACAAAAATCTTTGTTACTCGAACTACTGCAATACAGCGAGCGCCAATACTGCCAGCTAAATAAAAGATTCTAACTACTGAAGTCACTAACTACTGATAGGCATAGTTAGCAAATGAAAGATTTTGATAGAGAACAAACAATGTATTTACCTTAATAGTGTTCAAAAGTCATTATATATATATATATATATATATATATATATATATATATATATATATATATATATATATCAGTTCATGACATCCAGTTTTACAAATTTACTGTCTCTGATGGATTCACGTCCAGATCATCCGCTCTCAAAACTCCACCATCTCTCTCCCCACATCCACCGCTGCTGGCGGGTCACCTCCAACTGCGCAACGTTACACATGTTCCGTTGTTTCCTGGTCGTTCTTTAATGCATTCAGAGGCAAGAAGTGCTCCATTCAGTATACCGGTTTGGAGTCTGTTCCTAATTTTGGTTTTCAGCTGAGCAAAACTGAACGTGCTCAGACATTTCTCTCTTTACTTAATCTGATCATGAATAAAATGACACAAAATATTTTTAGCGCAACGCAATATGACTTTCAATAATCTCTACAAAAGAATGGCCCTGACTAACAATAACCTATACCTTTCATGAATCACTTACCTCACAAAAATCTTCGTTACTCGAACTACTGCAATACAGCGAGCGCCAATACTGCCAGCTAAATAAAAGATTCTAACTACTGAAGTCACTAACTACTGATAGGCATAGTTAGCAAATGAAAGATTTTGATAGAGAACAAACAATGTATTTACCTTAATAGTGTTCAAAAGTCATTATATATATATATATATATATATATATATATATATATATATATATATATATATATATATCAGTTCATGACATCCAGTTTTACAAATTTACTGTCTCTGATGGATTCACGTCCAGATCATCCGCTCTCAAAACTCCACCATCTCTCTCCCCACATCCACCGCTGCTGGCGGGTCACCTCCAACTGCGCAACGTTACACATGTTCCGTTGTTTCCTGGTCGTTCTTTAATGCATTCAGAGGCAAGAAGTGCTCCATTCAGTATACCGGTTTGGAGTCTGTTCCTAATTTTGGTTTTCATGAGGTTTACCTGAAGTTGAACATGAAACTTCAATAACCTGACAAGTATGAAATCATATTATTAACTAGTTATTAGCTTCATTGCTTTACATACTTTAGAAAAAACTCTTTCGCAGTCTGCATTTGAATGAGGTAAACTCAAAATTGAGAGAGCGAAAACGCTCAATTCCTTAAATTCTTCACATTCGTTATTTAATATATTCCACATTTTATCCGGTGATTGTTCCTTTTGTAGTGAGTCTGGGAGACAAGGTAAAACCAGAGGGAGACGCCTCCACTGGTCATCTGTAGTTTGTGCTAAATCGAGATCTGAGGGAGGAATTATAGGTGGCAACAGTTCCATTAAAGGCATGAGTGAAGGTGTTGTATCTCGGAAACTTTGTGACAGGGCATTTGTAGGTTTGAGTGCCGCTAGTTTGGACAGCACTTTATCTTCCATATCACACCGTAATTTGATCTGGCACGAAGCTGTCTGTAATATTTGAGAATTAATAGCTCTCATTAGGTATGCCACACATAAACACAGAAATGTATAGAAAACAATAAAACACAAATTATATATGATTTCAGGCAAACGATGATAAAAACCCTTGATAAGATATGGGTGATTCTTTATCTCCGGTGTGCCAACGTTCTTCAGAATTTTCACACCCAAAACAGTTGTGAATCTTCCAGATGATGTGCTGCATTTTTTGGGTCAACATCACAGAGATTTTTTCCCATGACATAAGTGCGTTTCATGAAATACAGAAGTATTTCTGTATAGAGAGCTCTAATCTTGGCATGAAGGTCAACAATTACTACTGCTCTAGACTGGAAATACTCGTTGAAAGTAGTAAATTTTGGTAGAATCCACTCTAAGAACATATAATACATTTTTGCAAAGGAGTCATGTAAGCAGTTAAAAACTTGTTCAGCACTTAGAACTCGCTCAGAAAGCCACTTTTGGTTAAAAAACAGCATTAGAGCATGCCAGTTTTCCAGCACTGTCCTAACGACAGCGATCATTGACAGCCAACGTGTCAGTGAAGGATGTTGTAATTTGTGTGGTTCCAAGTTTAAAAATATCTGGAATAAAACATAATGTTTAGCCCATGTCCACACGATCGGACGTAAAATAAAGTCTATGAGATATAAAATGCTGCAACACCTGAAATTCCTTGAACTCTGCCTGCCTCTTCGCAGTGAGTTTGAAAAAACCATAAATATTCCTCGCGAGGTCCTCACAAGCTCTTGGAAGGTTCTTGCACGCCTCGCTTGCGCTTGTATGCACCGAATGACAAACACACTTCATTACAAAAATTCCCGGGCAGCTATCTCGGAATGTGCTTGCTACAGAATTACGAACTCCCATCATAGTATTGCAACCATCTGCTCCAAAGCCAATAATATTGGCAAATGGAATGTTATGCTATTGAAACATTTTTACTACATCATTGTAGAGATTTTCTGCAGTAGAAGCTTTCTCAACATTTAAGTCTCCATCTTCATAAACTTTATATAGCTCCCAAAACTTACTTCCAATACAACCTATAAAATGAGAAGTGATACAAAGTGGTAACTTAACAGGAAAATTTATTTTAGAATTAATTTGGTTATTATTTCAAAACTAGCTCTTATTATTACTCACCTGAATCTTTGTCATAAAAGCGGATCGCCAGGCAGGAATTTTTCACAGTTCCGATATCGGTGGACTCGTCCGTCATTATGCTAAATTTGGCGTGTTGTAGTTTCTTCGCCAACACTTCTTTGTGTGACGTCCCAATAACATTAGAAACAATGGCACGTGCTTTGTGCCGTTTAAGAGTCATTGCCCTTGCAATATCCGAGTCTGGAAAAATATCTTTTAACAAACCGGATAAATGGTCAGCAGCTAAAAATGCCACATTATGTTCAGCTAAGAATGCTGATAATTTGATTTCATCTTTAGCAACCTTCCACTTAACTGGTTGTGCGTTTGTGACAAATCGGATCACTATCGCGCACCAGCCAGTTACGTAAACCTGGAATTTGTAGCCACTCATCACGAAATTTTTGTTGTCGATGGACATGCCGTTCTGTCTTCGAGATTTCACCTCTTTTTAAACGTTTTTTCTCCGGCGTGCACGAAAGTTTCGTGCTTGTGTTTTCATATTCACTGTCACTTCCCATTTCTCCACTCACAGTAACACACAGTAACCCGAAAAACTTACAAAAAGAAACTACACAGTAAATGAATTCAGCTAAACGTACTCGTAATGACTATACGCGAAATACGTATTGTTAAGAGTATCGTTTGTTGAAGACGAAAGAAACAATACCGTCTGATGAAATGTCTTTCGTTTGTACTTAACAATTCCGCAGTATTGTAGGGTAATTAGGTCTACTGTTAATTGCTTTCCAATAATATTCGATTAAAGTTCCATTTAGTGCTTTGAGATTCGTTGGCCGCTCTATTTCTGAAACTTAACAATTCGAACTGAGTGAAATAAGTCATGCAAAGCAAAGTGATTTGTTATTGTTAGCTTATTTAATTTATTTTCCAGGGCCAGGCTTTGAACTAAGCCTCATTCTCGACTTTAATCGTTTTATCATATCGGTAGTTTGGCGCTCTCTCTCTCCTGCCTGAAATTTGTTGATTGACAGAGACTGCATGGATTCGTAACAGTTTCTAATCATTTTTAAAATATAACAGATGAATTGATTATTTTCCAAACAAATGTGTATAATGTATATTTGGTAAAAAAATTGGACCTGCCTCCTTAGCCACACGACTTGGTGTGTGGTCACGAACCACGAGCCCGCAACTACTAAGGTTCGAGTTCCCCCGTGGGTATGTGTGTTTCTGTGATGTCTGTAGACTCAGATAGGATAGGATAGAGTAAGTCGTCTGTAACGACTCCAGTTATCGATCGGATTAAACGATAAGAAAAAAAAGTTTTAGGCAAAATTCTCGTATGTTCGTGTACGATATTCACTTTTGCCTCGTACGTCGTGCAAATGACGAAATTCTCGTATGCAAACGAGAATTCTCGTACATATCACAACCCTGTGCGCTGTTCACATGCAACTGCCCAACACTACAATAGCAAAAATTCCAACAATGCAAACCAGCCACAGACTGCACACAGCACAGTCAGTGATTTTCATACAGAGCGCTACGTGATGTTACCAACATAACAACCTAAACAGCCTACTTACAAAATATACCCGTGCATAGCCCAGGTACCTAAAGACAGAGTAACCGCAGGTAATGACGCAACTGGTTTGCTCGTATTGGAGGCTGTTTGGGAGAGCAACTACACTTAGCTGTAACTGTTAGGCACAGTCGCAACTGGAGTCTTCTCACCCACGATATGAGCCTAATCCCTTTAGAATTGCAATTGTCATACCAACTCGTTTGAATATTTTGTGAACCAGGCCCCAAACCTACTGCCCGACAAGCAGTTTCCGTGGGGGGGTCTGATAATAAGATTTTGCAGCAGTTGCCTGAGTGAAAATAGGTAGCAAAAGCTACATGTGGGTTAAGTTCGCCGCGGAATTTCAAGAACGAAGAAGAAGGCTACGCGGAGGCGTGCAGAGTTCGAGTCCACAGCGGCTAGCAGGAGCAGCGAAGACTACGACTGCGGCGTAGCGCTGTGGCGGCCACGGCAATACGGGCCACCAGCGGCAGAAACAGCCAGCGTGACCAATAAGTTATGTATTTGTGCCGATAGTGTCAAAATCTGTGAAACTGCAGCGTCATCGTCAACGATGTAGCCTCCAACGATTAAGCAGTTAACCAGTATGTGTGGTTCAGATAATGTTAGTGGGCCAGTTAGCCCCAAAATCTCAACGTAGTGATGTTGATAAGGACGATATTAGTGGCTCAGATAGTCTACAATCAGAGAAAGGAGATGTAATCGCGAGTGATTCAATGGCATGATTAAAGGAAATTCTGACAAATATGAACTGTAAAACTTTCCAAGGAAGTTTCATATCAGCGCACACTCCGTTGCAGGGTGAAAATCTCATTCTGGACGTTCGGTCATGTTCCTGAGTACATTACATGTTCCCACCTCTCGCCACATGAGGGCACGTCCAGCACATTGTGTGCAACATCCGTAATGTGTCAAATAGCATAGTTCAACACACCAGCTCATAGCCCGTAGAAAAAAAATTGATGCTAAATGGCAGTAAAACGCAGTTTTTGCAATTTCTAACAAACAATTCAACTAAGGCCGAAATTTTTATTATACGGTTTGGGCATATGATTAGTGAATCTGAACCCACCAAGTTCCTAGGTATTCTGATACTTGGTAAGCTGCCACGGAAAGTTTATGTTCAGGATCTTATTCGAAAGCTGAATGCTGCTATTTTCATTCCCTTATGACATACGGCATTATATTCTGTGATAACTCTTCCCATTCACAAAGAACTGTTCGAGCAGTAAGTGGTTCACGTTCGCCAGTCTCTTGTCGATCGCCTGTTCAGAAGTTAGGAAATTCTGATGTTAGCCTCACAAAATATATTCCTTAACTTCTCTTGTTAGCAGTATGAGCTTATTCCCAAGAATTTGCAGCTTTCAGTCGGCTAATACTAAACAGAAATTCACTTTACATTTGGATCACACCTTGTGCAGAAGTGTGTACAGTATTCTGCAGCATCCGTTTTTAATAAGTTACAAGCGGACTTAAAAAATCGTAGCGGTAATCCTCGCATTTTCAAGTACAAATTGAATAATTTCCACGTGCCTCACTCCTTAAATAAGTAAATTTTTCTGTTACATTGTTGATTATGCTAATATATACTCAGCAGCTTGTCGTCTGCCTAGGATTCGTGCAACTTTTATGCCGGCCGGTGTCGCCGAGCGGTTCTAGGCGCTTCAGTCTGGAACCGCCCGACCGCTACAGTCGCAGGTTCGAATCCTGCTTCGGGCATGAATGTGTGTGATGTCCTTAGATTATTTAGGTTTAAGTAGTGCTAAGTTCTAGGGGACTGATGGCCTCAGATGTAAAGTCCCATAGTGCTCAGAGCCATTTTTGTAACTTTTATGTTATTTATTAACTTTTCTGACGTAATATTAGTGAAAGGTAAAGAAAAGTGCTAAGTAGCAGTCGTCACCGTGGAAGAGTCCTTCTTCACCTCGGCCAAAAACCTCGACAAGTCATGTGTGACATTAAGTTCAAAATGGCTCTGAGCACTATGGGACTTAACATCTATGGTCATCTGTCCCCTAGAACTAAGAACTACTTAAACCTAACTAACCTAAGGACATCACACAACACCCAGTCATCACGAGGCAGAGAAAATGTGACATTAAGTCCTTGACAATATACATACACGGTGGACCATTGATAGTGACCAAGCCAAATAACTCACTAAATAAGCATCAAACGAAAAACTACAAAGAACGAAACTCGTCTAGCTAGAAGGAGGAAACCAGATGGCGCTATGGTTGGCCCGCTAGATGGCGCTGCAATAGGTCAAACGGATATTAACTGCGTTATTTTTTAAAACAGGAACCCCCATTTTTTATTACATATTCGTATAGTACGTAAAGAAATATTAATGTTTTGGTTGGACCACTTTTTTCGCTTTGTGATAGATGGCGCTATAATAGTCACAAACGTATAAGTACGTGGTATCACGTAACATTCCGCCAGTGCTTCGTGATACATTACCCGAGTTAAAATGGACCGTTTACCAATTGCAGAAAAGGTCGTTATCGTGTTGATGCATGGCTATTGTGATCAAAATGCCCAACGGGCGTGAGCTATGTATGCTGCTCGGTATCTTGGACGACATCATCCAAGTGTCCGGACCGTTCGCCGGATAGTTACGTTATTTAAGGAAACAGGAAGTGTTCAGCCACATGTGAAACGTCAACCACGACCTGCAACAAATGAGGATGCCCAAGTAGGTGTTTTAGCTGCTGTCGCGGCTAATCCACACTTTAGTAGCAGACAAATTGCGCGAGAATCGGGGATCTCAAAAACGTCGGTGTTGAGAATGCTACATCAACATCGATTGCACCCGTACCATATTTCTATGCACCAGGAATTGCATGGCGACGACTTTGAACGTCGTGTACAGTTCTGCCAGTGGGCACAAGAGAAATTACGGGACGATGACAGATTTTCTGCACGCGTTGTATTTAGCGACGAAGCGTCATTCACCAACAGCGGTAATGTAAACCGGCATAATATGCACTACTGGCAACGGAAAATCCACGATGGTTGCGACAAGTGGAACATCAGCGACCTTGGTGGATTAATGTATGGTGCGGCATTATGGGAGGAAGGATAATTGGCCCCCATTTTATCGATGGCAATCTAAATGGTGCAATGTATGCGGATTTCCTACATAATGTTCTACCGATGTTACTACAAGATGTTTCACTGCATGGCAGAATGGCGATGTACTTCCAACATGATGGATGTCGGGCACATAGCTCGCGTGGGGTTGAAGCAGTGTAGAATAGCATATTTCATGACAGGTGGATTGGTCATCGAAGCACCATACCGTGGCCCGCACGTTCACCGGATCTGACGTCCCCGGATTTTTTCTGTTGAAGGATAATTGCTATCGTGATCCACCGACAACGCCTGACATGCGTCAGCGCATTGTCAATGCATGTGCGAACCTCACGGAAGGCGAACTACCGCTGTGGAGAGGAATGTCGTTACACATATTGCCAAATGCATTGAGGTTGACGGACATCATTTTGAGCATTTATTGGATTATTATGGTATTTACAGGTAATCACGCTGTAACAGCATGCGTTCTCAGAAATGATAAGTTCACAAAGGTACATGTATCACATTGGAACAACCGAAATAAAATGTTCAAACGTGCCTACGTTCTGTATTTTAATTTAAAAAACCTACCTATTTCAAACTGTTCGTCTAAAATTGTGAGCCATATGTTTGTGACTATTACAGCGCCATCTATCACAAAGCGTGGTCCAACTAAAAAATTCACATTTCTTTATGTACAGCTCGAATATGTGATAAAAATGGGGGTTCCTATTTTTAAAAAATGCAGTTGATATCCGTTTGACCTACGGCAGCGCCAGCTAGCGGGCCAACCACAGCGCCATGTGGTTTCCCCCTTCAAGCTAGACAAGTTTCGTCCTTTGTAGTTTTTTCGTTTGACGCTTATTTCGTGAGATATTTGGCCTGGTCACGATCAATGGACCACCCTGTATATTTACTGAGGGGGTTGTTCATAAAGAGTTCTTCCCCCGCCTCCGCCCTGATTAGACGATATATAAAGAGTTCATCACCATATTGAGTGAGGAAGGTTATGTGGAGAAATTGTCCCTATAAGTGGTGCGCGATCGTCTGAGTACTCCAGCATGACAATGTACGAGCCCATAGGGCCTCCATTATTCCGGAATTTTTTGCTAAAAGCAAGATGGAAGTTTATTTAGCACCCACGGAGACTTAGCTCCGTGTGACGTCTTCCTTTTCCTCAAGATTAAAATTAAGTTGAAGGGGCAAAAATATGATACTGTGGTGAAGATTCAAACGGAATCGCAAAAGACGCTAAAGAACCTAAGAAAAACAGACTTCTAAAATGTACTTCAAAAGTGGCAGAAACGTTGGGACGGTGTTTTCGCCCACAACGATACCACTTTGAAGATGATCATGCAGAATAAGAGCGAGGTGAAAGGTAATTATGTTAATATACGATGTTATATAAAAAAGTAACGGGAATTTTTTTAATTTCGTGGGGTTTATAAATACGATTTTCGAAATTTATTATCTTGTTGTTACACTTGCTCCTGATGTATGTTTGCATTTTCAGCTGTTTTGAATATTTAGTTTAGTGCTGACAGTCGAAAATGTTACATGTGTTTTCGAGTGCTTGGTGAATTTTTGTTTTCGAAAGAGATGGATCAAAGAATTTGCATCAAATTTGCTTCAAAATTGGAATAAACTGCTGCACGACATTCCAACTGTTGTCTGTCGCCTTTTGCGAATCTACTATAAGAAAGACAAGAGAGTCGAAAAGATGCTGAAGACGATGGCCACCCTGGACCGCCTAGCGCATCAGTTACTGACGACAGTGGGGAAGAGGTAAAGAAAATGGCTCCGGAAAACCGCCGAATCATTATCAGAGAGGTTGCTGACGATTCCCGGCATACCTTGGCTCATGCCAAGCAATAGTTCGGATGTTCTGGGTATGAAACTTGTAGCAGCAAAGTTTGTTTCCAAACTGTTGAATTCCGACCAAAGATGACATCGCTCAGGAATTGCTAAATTATCAATCCAAAACTTTCTTAGAAGGTTATAGCAGCTGGCGAAACACGGGCATACGGTTATGACGTCGAAATCAAGGCCCAATAGTCCCAATGGAAACTGCCTGAAGAGCCAAGAACGAAAAAATTCGACAAGTTCGGTGACATGTGTAGGTTCTTTCGATTACAATGGGACAGTGCATCACGAATTCCTGCCTTAAGGTCGTACTGTCGTGAAGGTATACTACCTGGAAGTTAGGTGAAGCAGTCCGAAGAAAACGACCAGAATTTTGGCAAAGCACTCGTGGAAATTCGATCACGGTAATGCTTGCATTCACAACTAATTGCTTGTTCATGGTCTTTGGGCAAAAGACAAAACCGTTAGGTTGCCTCAGCCACCGAATTCGCCGGACATGGCTCCCTGCGACTTCTTTCTCTTCCCGAGGACACCATAACGAAAAGTGGGTTCCACAAGTGCTTCCAAGATTGGAAGAAGCGCTCGAGCAAGTGTATTATATCTGAGAGAGATTAATTTGAAGGGAATAAAGTTGATGCTGATGAGTAAGTACAGATTTTATAAGAAAAATAAACATATCCGTTACTTTTTGATCACACCTCGTATTTCGAGAACTTTTGTGCAACAGCACGTGCATCGCCATCCCAAGTACGAATAGACGCCTAGGTGATGAATCTCAGGAGCGATATACCACTTCGTTACGTAGCGGACTGTACTCAATGGTCAGATTTGCATCCCGTATTTCGCCGTCGAAGAATTCCACGTGAAATGCATCAATTTGCAGGACAGTTCCGATCCCAGGCATTTTCCCGCTTTTTTTCCCGCGGCCTTCCAATTAACGCATCAGTGGTGGGCGCGCAGTTTTTAGCTCGGGGCCAGGCCGGGCCGGTTAGCTCCTGAGAGGACACGCATTAATCATCGCGGCCACTCGCGGGCGGCCCACTGGCGCCACGGTGGCGGCCGCGCCAACTACGCCGGGGACTCCCCGCGGCGCATTTTCCCCTTCGTTTGTTTTAGTGTCGGCGCGGCAAAAGACTCCAGGACGCACGCTGCGGGGGGCTAAGGGCGAAGCGGAGCCATGCGAGCACAAAAAAGGTCGGAATATTGCAGCCAATCCTTCTTCCCATCTCCCGAGAGTCTCTGTCTTTGTCCTCCGCAAAGGCACGAAAAAATATTCGGTGAATAACAAAAACTGCCTAAAAGGGGGCATAGCTTTCAGCCTGATTCCCTCTTCGGCTGTGATCAATAGGTACGTCGGTGATCCTTGATGAATAATTTTTGAGAGACATGCCCATTGACTTCAACTGTTAAAATTATTTATTCATAATATTCACTACCGCAAATTCGGCCTTTCAGCCGTTTTCAAGTGGAGTGCTCCGAAAATTATGTGCCTGGGACAAAGACAAAAATTTAAAATACACCGATGTGGCTATCTAATTGCTGGCATCTTTCGCATAAATATCATTAAATCACTATACACTGATGAGCTAAAACATTATGACCACCTGCTTAATAGTTAAAGTGTCCATCTTTGCACCGAAACACGTCACTAATTGTACGTATCAGGGATCCGCCAGTTTGTTGCTAGGTTTGTAGAGATATGTAGCAAAAGCCCGATAGCGACCCTTATAGGTTCCATAGGATTTACATCAGGCGAATCTGATCGAAACATCAAATTGAGTTCACTATAATGCTCATCAAATCACTGTAGCACGGTTCTAGTTAAGAGACACGTACAGTTATTCCGCTGAAAGATGACATCGCCGTCAGAGAAGACATTAAGCCTGCAGGGATGCAGGCGTTCGCAACTTTCGGCGTGCCTTCGATTACTACCACAGGTCCTACGCAAGCGCAGGAGAATGTATCCCATAGGATAATACGGCTCCCACCAGCCAGCGGTGGTGGCGAGCTGCACGTTTCGAGCCGCCGTTCACCTCTATGACGGCGTTTGTGGAGATGATCATGGACCAAGTGTAGCAAAAATGTGATCACCTGAAGAGCCGACAGGTTTCCATTAATTGACAGTCGCGCCCCGATGGTCCCGTGCACACTGCAACCGTAACACGATGTCGTTGGGTCAACGTTCGAAGACATAGTGGTGGCCTGCCGCAGAGCACCATGTTCAGCAATGTACGATGAAGTGTGCTCTTTCGGCAGAGATGCCACATATCACCATATATCCTGCTTTACAGAGCAGACAAGCCTCCGAACGCCACGTTCTGTGAAGAGTCGTGGACGTCCTCCAACCTCTTTCCTTCGATACTCACGACAGTAGCACATGAACATTCGACCAGCTTCGCCGTTATCGAGATACTCGTTCACAAACTCTGTGTAATGATAATCTGCCCTTTTTTCAAAGTCATTTATCTCAATCAATTTCCCATTTTCAGCCCATATCTTCGCTAGGGTGATCCCCAGACCTTGTCTGCTCCACTTACATGGTGTTGCTGCCGAGAATTCTTCCGGGTTGAATGGCCGTGGTCCATGGAACTCTTCTATCCCTGAAGTTTCGTCCAAAGCTACGTTGGATATCTTCGGAGGTGCTCCTGGTTATGCTGAGTCTTGCCGACTAACGAGTCGGACGTCGAAGAACGGCCTAAATACCGTGGAAAGTGGGCGTGGTCTGGATTTCACATGATAGCAGAGATAAACCTTGTCAAAGGTAAAATATAACTATCGGTCATAATACGTCAAAGATAAAAACTTCTCATCGATTCTGTAGAGGGACTGTCCACGTATCGCTGAGTTTCATAGCTTCTTCTTTTCTGTTAAAATTATCCCCATGTTTATATATTTCGATAGCTTCTCTATATAGCCGTGGATAATAGTTCGTCATAGTACATAAAACTTCAGTTTCCGAAAATTTCACTAAGTGATTACCCGACTGAAGAGCATGTTCCACCACGGCTGACTTGTCTGTTTTCCCTAATCGGCAAAGACTTTTATGTTCCTTCAATCGTGTATTCATACATTTCTTTGTAGTTCCTATGTAGACCCTACCACATGTACACGGTATTTTGTATACACCACTTGCAGACAGAGGGGCAATCGAGCGAGGTGGCGCAGTGGTTAGACACTGGACTCGCATTCGGGAGGACGACGGTTCAATCCCGCGTCCGGCTATCCTGATTTAGGTTTTCCGTGATTTCCCTAAATCGCCCCAAGCAAATGCTGGGATGGTTCCTTTCAAAGGGCACGGCCGACTACCTTCCCCGTCCTTACCTAATCCGATGAGACCGATGACCTCGCTGTCTGGTCTCCTTTCCCAAAACAACCAACCAACCAACACAGGGGGACGCGTGTCCCCAACGAAACCAAGTGCTTGGCCTATCTTCTTAGTTGGTCTGAAAATCGGTCGAACGTTATGTTTGCTTAAAATCTTGCCGATTTGATCCATTACTTTTTTCGATGAAGGGTAGAGAAACCGTGTTCTTCCATTGCTGTGTCCTATCGTTGAACTTAAGCGTCCTGTTATTCGGTCGCAAAACTCCATTTATTTCCTTACTAGAGTACCCATT
Source organism: Schistocerca serialis cubense (assembly GCF_023864345.2). Taxonomy (NCBI): domain Eukaryota; kingdom Metazoa; phylum Arthropoda; class Insecta; order Orthoptera; family Acrididae; genus Schistocerca; species Schistocerca serialis. The sequence goes on along the minus strand of NC_064646.1, from coordinate 182,969,792 downwards.
CTTCTCAAAAGCCTGTTTCCCGGTTTAATACATACACAAATACAAGCAGAGAGAAACTTCATATGATGCTACCTTCATGCATAAAGCAATTCTATATGCTGTAAAATATAGTAACAGGAGAGCAGCACATGAGGTCACTGTAGCTGAGAATAGGTTAGCGTTCGCTTATGGAAGAACAGAAATTGGCATTACTTGCAACTAACGCTGGCCCTCGCAAAGGAAGACATCCTGGCATTTAAGTTATTTGTCCGTGAACGAAGGAAGAATGGGCAACCTGTGACTACTGAGTCCATAAGAAACAAAGCAATAAGGTGGCTGCACTTCTTGATATACCCAGGCAAGAATTTAAGGCTAGCCATGGATGGATTGACCTCTTTATGAAATGGGCAGCTTATCTCTACTATGCTGCGCAACAGTATGCTAAAAGTTTCTATAGGATTTTGAGAAAAACTTCAAGAATTTCAGCAGTATGTCATCACACTTCGGAAGGAGAAAATTTTTTCGATGGGCCAAATAGGCAACGCTGATGAAACACCAATTTGGTTTGATACGCCACGTAATTACACGATTGATAAAAAGGGGACAAAAGAAGCCGGCCGGGGTGGCCGAGCGGTGTTAGGCGCTACAGTCTGGAACCGCGCGACCGCTACATTCGCAGGTTTTAATCCTGCCTCGGGCATGGATGTGTGTAATGTCCTTATGTTAGTTAGGTTTAAGTAGTTCTAAGTTCTAGGTGACTGATGACCTCAGAAGTTAAGTCCCATAGTGCTCAGAGCCATTTGAACCAGTATTGACAAAAGAAGTTTTCCATCAAAACATCAGGGTGTGAAAAACAGTGCATAACTGTAGTTCTGGCAACCACAGCAGAAGAACGCAGGCGTTCCTCTTTGTTAATCTTCCAATGGAAGACAAGCCCCAAACCCCTAAAAAATGAAAAACTTTTCCCTGATGATGTCATTGTTCGAAACCAAGAGAAGGGACGGACGACCGAAACTTTAATTCTTGAGTGGCTTCGAAACGCATGAGAACTCCGCCGTGGTGGGTTTTCCAAAATACCATCGATTCCTTGTCTTGGTGCATTTCGTGGCCATCTCAAAGATGACGTACGTTCAGGAACAATACGAAAAATAGTTTCACGAGCCAAACTGTAAACTGACTCCAACAGGAAACATTAAGAGTGCTGCAGCCCACATTATTACACTCTTGGAAACCCAGTTGCCTGGAAAAGCATCGAAGCACCAGTGATCGTAAAACCACACAATAAATGCTATATTTCAAATACTTTGGTCGACAGTGAAGATGAGCTGCTCTGGAAAGACACTGAGGATGATGGAGAAAGAGGAAATGAATTTGTTTCTGATGTAGACTCAGTGAGGGATACAGAAAAACCTCAAGGAGAGAGCACTAAAGATATCTATACAGTAACAATGCGGTTTTAGGAATCTTCTCGAAAGTCACTATTACCGGAGATAATATGCATCAATAGTTTCCCATACCTAACTCGTGTTACGTTATTACAGTAGTAAAAAGACTGTTATGAGACTTGTGACAACATTACTATGATTTACTATTATTAATACTTCACAATCAACTGATCACTCTCACACTTGACTAATCTTCACACTTGCGCTTGCTTCAACCAGGACTTTCTTCTTATACATTCTTCAGCCTCAGTATTTGTGCTTCTGAATGTAAACTAGCCTCCTATTCGGCGAATAGCCCGTAGTTATAATGCTACGTATCGAAGGTTCTCTCTACAAGAAAACAGTAGAATACTCGCGACTTCTCTCGAACAAATGCCAGACAGACTAACGTGTCGAGATCATTAGAATGGCCGCGATTTTTCTCGTAGGTATGTGTTAGCTATCTACGTGTCAGACAGAAACGTGTAAAATACGATGACGTGGACGCACGTACTACATAGGAAAGCACAACTACTCGATAACTCGATTCAGTCGAGTCGATCGACGAAAGAAACGAACGAATAGCTTGCTCGCTGACTGACGGTGGCGGCGCGGGTGGCAATGCGGGCGGCCACACAAGAGGGAGGCGTGCTCCCCCATATGTATCCGCCACTGTGTAGACTCCTCCAAGGATATCAGTAATGATGACATTAGTGAATAATGATGAGTAACACCAGTAATTTACGGCGTCATGTAGGTAATCAAGGTAGGTTTTCTTTTTTAATAATGACTGTGCACTTAACAGTGGGTCATATATCTATTGTTGTGTAAAATAAATTTAGCATGCCAGTGATGTGCCAACAAATTCTTCTTTTACGATTTTAATTTCTGTAACTAGGGTGCGCATTACATTCGATGGCGCTTTACAATCATAGGGAGAAGGGCAGTGAGAAATGGACAGAAAAGGGAAGAGTATGAGAGATGGTTCAAATGGCTCTGAGCACTATGGGACTTAACTGCTGAGGTCATCAGTCTCCTAGAACTTAGAACTACTTAAATCTAACTAACCTAAGGACATCACACACATCCGTGCCCGAGGCAGGATTCGAACCTGCGACCGTAGCGGTCTCGCGGTTCCAAACTGTAGCGCCTAGAACCGCTCCGCCACTTCGGCCAGCGAGTATGAGAGAGACAGAGAGAGAGGAGACGGGGAGACGGACAGAGAAGGGAAGAAGGAGGAGGTGGACAAAGAGAGGGGAGGAAGGGACCGAGAGAAGGGGGAGAAGTAGATGAACAGCGAGAGGGGTAGGAGGAAATCGCCAGAAAAAGGAGAGAGAGAGAGAGTGGAAAGAGGTGGAGCTGGTCAGAGAGAGGGGGTGGAGGAGATGAACAGAGGTAGGGAGAAAGAGAAGATGGACAGAAAGAGGCAGGAGAACATGGACTTACAAGGAACCCCTAGAGTGCAATGTCGCGATTTCAGTCTTTAGTAAGGCTCATTTCAAAGTGTTACGTTAACAGTCATGACAGGAAAAACATTAGCTGCCAATGACTCGGCATGTGCTTCAGGAGGGACAGAAAATGAGTGCCCAGGAGATCAAACTTCCATGAGATGTATGTATTACGCTTCACAAAATGGTCATCGACGACATTCAAGAAATGTTCAAACAAACCATTAACTTCCAACATGAACACCAAATGAAAAATGATGCTCCACAGTGATCACAAAGGTTTGCACCATCAGCCGGCTGCTGTGGCCGAGCGGTTCTAGGCGCTTTAGTCCGAAACCGTGCGCCTTCTACGGTCGCAGGTTCTAATCCTGCCTCGGGCATGGATGTGTGCGATGTCCTTAGCTTAGTTAGGTTTAAGTGGTTCTAAGTCTAGGGGACTCAGATGTTAAGTCCCATAGTGCTTAGAGGCATTTGAACCATTTTTAGTTCACACCATCAAGGACAATCTCAGGTAGCACCTGATGAAGGCAACGAGTTACGTGGCCGAAATATTGTGCCACAGCAACACAAACATCTGGCAGTAGACCCGATTATTCCACATGTCAAGATCTCGCCGGGAAAGCCTGCAGAGTCACAACGCAATAATATGTTTTAAAGACTCGGAAAAAAACAACTAGTGGCTGAATTTGTTCAGTGGTTAAAGTTGGTGTGAATTGCAATGCCACACACTTCTCATGAGGGATATTTCGCTCTGAAGGAGTATGATTTTTATACACAGACCAGGAATCAAGAAAAAGCAAGTTATTTTAACCAGATGTTGTCCAATAGCAGTGCTCATACCATAGTTGTAGTTCTCTTACGCCAATTTTCTCACTCTTGCCTGCTGTGACTTAAATATCCCCTATTGTCCTTGCAAGATCACGCACACGAGAAAGAATCATAGGGGACAGAGCACCTCCAACTTTTCGCAGCACAGTAAATAACTTCCCAGCCAATTTACCATCCAGATAGACAGTCAGCATAATTGTGTACGAATGCGTTAAGGCACTGATGTTAGTTGATCTTGACACATTTCTCTTGGTACCTCTGATATCCAGGTCTCATTTTTCAAATGCCGATTGGTATGGGTTGGAAACAAAGTTCTGGCTCTGAGAACTATGGGACTTAACATCTGAGGTCTTCAGTCCCCTAGAACTCAGAACTACTTAAACCTAACTAACCTAGGGACATCACACACATCCATGTCCGAGGCAGGATTCGAACCTGCGACCGTAGCGGTCACGCGGTTCCCGACTGAAGAGCCTAGAACCGCTCGGCCACAATGGCCGGCTGAACAACGGGAAAAGTTTGTTTATCTCACCTGCAAATTTGCGGGCTGATTCCCCAGTTTTATGTGCATCTCAAGTCGAAGCTTTGTTTGAAAATTCATTACCTTATGTCTCCCAGTTCTGCAGCAATGTTTGAAGTTATGCAACTATCCATTGCTTCCCACGAAATCACTGCAATCCATGTCACGCGCAATTTGATGTGCATGACATAGCAGGTCACTATCATGCACATCCTGTAAATTGAATTGAGCATCCTTGGGACGCGCAAACAGCAGTTTTTGTAACAAGTGTGCCTCGTCCCCCCTGGGATATCTGTAGTTTTTCTTATGCACAACACGGTCATATTGCTTTGGACGTATTCCAGATTTGTTCATAATTGTTCTTTTACTATGCTGCAGATGGCATTCCGTGTACATATTTATATTTAGTACCTGTTCCTTGGACAATGATTGTCCTTTACGGCGTTTCACTGTCGACAGGATTTGTGGATCCCAGTCCGAGCAGGATGATGAACTACGTTGTTCGACAACTGTTTCAATATCACTTTCACTTGTTAAGCGCTTATCGTCATCATTGTACTTCTCATGTACTTCGTCTGCACAGTCGAAAGTATATGGAACCACACATTTAACTAAATAATCTTGCAGAAAGGCTAATATTACATCTGCCACTTCTTACTCACTCTGAGAAATTCCTTGTATTCTTTCTGACGAAATGTCCACTTCAACGACTGTTGTTGTAGATAGAATGCAATGTATGTCATTGCTCTGCATTGTATCAATACCACCAGCACTTGTGAAGAAAACGGTTCCTGGAGATTTATTATGACCGTGATTTGTAATCAGAAAATGTTTAAAGAAAAACCGCAAGAAGTAAATTAATGTTGCGTAAACCCCCAGAACCCGTTTTACTTCTGGAAACTTCAAAAGCAAGCCTATGTTAGAGAAGTTTCCAATCCTACTAAAATTCCGGTAATAAAATTCATTGGTAGTGGAAAACAGTAAAACACTCTGAAGTAATTTGATAAATAAGGACACAGTATACTGTAATGTTGCTTACAAGTAACAGTTAAACTCAGATAAATTTGCATCTAAACATGAATGACTGGAAATTTTACAGTCCAACAAATAAATTCTCCTGAATAAACTACTGCATATATACATCGAAGCGCAGTCCTCCAAAAGACACATCGTATAACACATGCAACGACTAGTACAAATACACTGAAAAGCAAAACAAATAAATGATGGCAGTAACTTCTGTCAGTGGGGGGGGGACAACAATTACAGAAGGTAAACAATCTTTACAATACACTACATTTATTTACGGAAAGAAATACTAAGAGATAGTCTGTTTCAAATCAAAAATAAATTACATTGTTTACAACTGTGAGTTTCTCGAAGAGAGAAATGGTTTTGAGTCTTATCTGTTCTGGGTCGGCGTTATGTGGCGACGGCGGTAGAAGCAGTTTGAAGATGCTGATATGACTCCTATAAGTTCATCCAGTTTTGTCCTTGGCATTAATATATCCTGTTTCCTTACATCCTGTTTCAGCTGGCGGTGATAATAAGTTGCGTAGCATTCATTTGTCGTAGGCCGGAACAAAGTAACTGTTTATGCAGCACTTGAAGTTCGTACTAGTTCAACAGCAACTTTCACACACGATAGTATGGCACACTCCATACATCATGTTCAAATACACATTAAATTTGCTATAATTTTCCAATTACGCAGTAAGACAGTCCATCTGGTGTTAATATTAATGGTTACGATAACATTGTTCCCGCGAAAACAGTCACGTAGCAACACAGTTCACAGTTTCCACATTGGCGGGTAGTGCTTTATTATGCGTCATACATCGTAGTCAAGAAAATGAGCAAAATTAAACTCACAGTTTATGTAATGCAGTTCAGTCCTAAACCGACGACAATACTGTCTGTTCACGAGTGCATTGTCACTGCCACAAGCATCATTCTGCAAAAACCAACAGCGTTCGAGTAATACAACGTCCGTTTAGAATGTCCATCACAAAGTCAAATTTCAAACCGTGTCTAACAAGCGAAAGTCCGGTATTAATATCGCGTTAAACGCACACCATTACTACACACAATACTCGCTTTCATACCACCACGATTACGCGCCATCCACGGCTGTCCGCCACACTCTGTTCGACCCGACAACTATCGATACCTCTCTCGCTCCACGGCTCTTACAACACTTCTGTCTGTTGCATTCCGTTTCACACAAAACATTTAATAAAACTATTTGAAAGATGATCAGAAAAAATGTAAGTCTTTACACAAGGAACTCATGTAAAAAACAGCAAAATAAACACAGTCACATTTCATGTTCTACGCTATATAAGCAAATGAAAAATATTTACATCAGAAATATATCTATGAAGTACAATGTAGTAAAAGCAAGAAAAAAATTATATCTCGTTATTAGTCATGGCATCACACACTGTAGCTCTGTTGTGAGTTACTCGTCTACTAAGCAGTTCAGCGACGCTCTGTAGCCTCTTGCTGCGCTCTTCATTGGATACCTCAGTTCCGTCCCCTGTTGCATTAGCAGCCAATATTGTGGTGGTAGCAGTAGTAGTAGTAGTAGTAGTAGTGGTGCATGGTACACAATACATGGGGCGTCGATTGCCGTAAACATCATTGGCCTTTTGCAAAAAAATTGTTCAAATGGCTCTGAGCACTATGCGACTTAACTTCTAAGGTCATCAGTCGCCTAGAACTTGGAACTAATTAAACCTAACTAACCTAAGGACATCACACACATCCATGACCGAGGCAGCATTCGAACCTGCGACCGTAGCGGTCGCTCGGTTCCAGACTGTAGCGCCTAGAACCGCACGGCCACTTCGGCCGGCGGCCTTCCGCAACCTCGCGCTCAAAGGGTTCATTCTTAGAGTTGTGATGTACATACAGGGCAGAGGAAAATATTGGCTTGGAGTGTCAGGAAGAGATGGACAGAGGGGGAAGAACAGAGGGAGTAGGAGCAAATGGACAGAGAAAGGAAAGAGGGGGAGATGGAAAGAAATAGGATAAGGAAGAGATAGAGAGTGACAGGAGGAGGAGAAAATGGAGAGAGAAAGGGAAGAGGAGGATATGTAAAGAGAGAGGGGTCAGGAAGAGATGCATAGAGTAAGGAAGGAGGAGGAGATGGAGAGTGAGAAGAGAAAGGAGGAAATGGATAGCGGGAGAATGGAGGAAGAGATGGACGGAGACAGTGGAAGGGGGAGAGGGACAGAGAGAGGGGAGAGGAAGAGGTGTAAGAGGGTGGAGGAGCAAATGGACGGAGAGAGAGGAAATGATGAAATGAACTAACAAAAGATTACAATAAATACACATCTGGGCAATGCTCGGAACCCAGCCAGAAAACTACTTTTTTTTTCCCTGACTGAAATGAGTGACATACAGGCGTAGGAGCAAAGTAGGGAAACACTGCGAGAAATGCATTCTTGAACATAAATGCAGATCCCAGCCAATGTCCTCAATACCTTTTAAGTGTTATTCATGGCCAGAACACTGTTCTATTACGTGTAAGTCCACGGAACCAGGACAAAGTGAATTCGAATGTGGCCAAATTGTTGGTGCTCGTATGATGGGTATTTCTGAAACGGAGATAGAGATGGACAGAGAGAAGAGAAAGGAGGAAATTGATAGCGGGAGGGGGGAGGAGGAGATGGACGGAGACAAGGGAAGGGGGAGTGTTTCCGTGTTTCATGAGGCACAGTATCGACCATTTCTACAGCATGCAGGGAATGTGGAAAAACTTCATCCTCTAGGTCACAGAGTGGACGATACTGTGTTCTGAGTGATTGTGACAGACGGTCTTTCAAGACGATTTTGACGCAAAATAAGAGGACGACAACTGCAAAAGTCACAACAGAACTGAACGTTTCGCTCGCAAAACGTGTCAGCACCAAAACAACACGCTGACAGCTCCATAAGCAGGGAACTGCAGCGCGAGCTGAAATTCCAGGACCATTTCAAATTCCCATAACAGGACAACATGGTGCCGATGCCATAAAACCTCGACTATGGATAAATGGAAGAAAGTCATTTGGCCGGATGAGTATTGTTTCACACTGTTTCCTTACTGCTGGCCGAGTTTGCGTCCCAAGAGTGAAACCCTGCGGGAGTTCGGTGATGATTTAGGCCATAATGTGGTATTCCATGGGCCCTATGGTAACTCTGCAAGGTCGCATTACTACCGAGGATTATGTGACCATTTCGGCTGATCAGGTCCATCCCTTGGTACAATGTTTGTTCCCCAATGGTGACGCTGTGTTCCGAGACAGCGACCCTGTTGACACAGCTCTCATCGTCCAGGAGTGATTTTGTGAGTACGAGGATTAACTGTTGCTTCTCCCCTGGTCATCGCAGTCACCAAATCTCAATGTTATTGAGCCTCTGTGATCTACTTAGGAGAGAAGGGTGAGTAATCGCTATTCACCTCCACCTTCGTTCCCTGAGTTGTCATTATTTCGCGAGAAGAATGGCATAAAATTCCCTTGACAACCGTACAGGAACTGTTTTACACGTTCCCAGATGACTGGAAGCTGTTTTGAGTACTAACGGCTTTCGTGTTGGGCATGGTAATGCACTGAGGTTTGGGTGTTTCCATATTTTCGTCTACGCACTACATCTACTAATTTTGGTGCAAGAGGTGTGGGAGGGGGGGGGGGCGGGGGGATGGAGGTGTAGGGTCAAGCAAACATATTGACTTATTGTTAGAGGAAAGACGAGAAAACACGTTCACTTTTCGTCTAATTTGAATGAGATATTGACCATTCAGCACATCTGTTAAGCAAATGCCAGGATGGTTCTTTAATTAGGACTCTGGCCAACAACCTGTCCTATCGCCTTGAGACTACCTGTCCTATCTTCTTAAGACATGTTAAGTATGCTGTGTGTAATATTTTAGCCTACTGATTGGCACCACATTACTTTGATAAGTCCTATCTAGTGTGAAATGATGCTTGGATGAATAATGATAAATAAATAAAATAAAAATGTATATAGATAGTGCGTAACGTTCTTTATAATTTCTGAAATATTTAACTGAATGCCTGAACTGGGAGCGCATGCAAAACTGGAGTTACCACATAGCGTGTTGTAACTGCAAGTGGTGTGCTTACTCTGTGTTAGCAAAACTTTATACCAACTGATTGGGCAATGCAGCTCCCAGTACCAATAAAGAAATATAGTCACTGCAAAATACATTCAGGTCCTTGGGTACTGAATCTTCTAGCCCTGTTCAAAACTAATAACTTTGGTCCATGTGCACATAACAAATACATTAAATTGCCTTACTTCTAAAGCAGCAACAGTGGATCATGTTGCATTCTGTTCTCTCATGAAGAAGATAAAATGTTCTAGCTACAGGCTCAGCGGTGTGCAATGCTGCCCGCATTGAAACTGTTACATACTTCAACACTTTTCTGATTCTGGCACATGAATACTTTTCGGATTCTGATTGAAAAAAGGTTTGTTTCAGAAAAATATTCATTGGATTAAAGTAAACACGACATGGAAGAGGATGAGATACACTGATACGGGGATATGCTCAGACTGAATGTTTCAGTTTGAAAATTGTATTCAAAATGAAGTTTCACCTTCACAAAATCTGATACGAAACATTTTACATTAACTTCAAAATGAGTGAATTTCTCAATTGTTCTATAATTTTCACGTACTGTCTTAATTAAAAAAACCTTGGACTGTTACATCAGGAAAACGTCTGACATCGGTTGACAAAACAGACTCCAAAATTTAAATTCTTTACATCAGGATTGCAAAACACACAAAATATTACAAATCGGATGTACCGAATCATCCTATACATTACATCTGATGGAAAATACTTGGTTCCTACATTCAAGAGTCAGTATTGTAGAATTCAGCCAAATCCACCTATCGTGTTGCTGCATACTTAAAACTAAATATACAACATTTCATTACCTTACAAATTTATTCCAGATGCTTTCCCTTAGAGTTACAGTGTAAATTCATTACTCCTCTATAACTGCTATGGACAATGGTCAATCTTTGTTAACAATTAGTATAACTTCAATTCTTAATAACCTTATGGCTTCACAAATTAATAATACACACTTCACACTTTTATAGAAATAACTATGACGTAACATTTACTGGCTATGTGTGAGCTTAAACAACGTCATTCATCACTTCATTTAATAAAAACTGTATTATGCTACGTCCATAGACCAACAACTAAATTCTCACAGCTAGCCATTAGCTTTAAATCTTACGTCCTACCTGTAACAGAGCGCAACGGCAGCTACGACTGTAGTCTGCGTGCTCCTATTTACAATCGATTCTACCACTCAGGCAACATCTTTTTTTCAGTGGTCTCAAAGATACAATCTCTTCTACATACGACAACCGTTTCAAGTTATTTTTCGTTAATTGTATCTCAAAACCGGGCTCCATGTACAAGCGGACCCTTCACAAGTGTGGGAAGGAGTTAGGTAGCCAGTGCTACCGTATTTTGTTCTACAAAGAGAAACATTTCATTAACATCAGAAGATGTGAATATGAACCCAGCCTCATACGTCCTGCTTCTTGAAAACAGTTCTGTTCCTTTAATTTTCAAAAACTACATCACCTAGCTGGAAAGACATAATTCTACTTTTCTCTGAGAATGGGACCACTTACAAACAGACCACAATAACCATCGACCATTCATAAACCTCTTACCGTCGTTATTATTATTTATTTATTGAGGTTTTCCTTTATACAAAGGTTTTCCCCAACACAACAAATACATGGAAATTATTAAATTGGTTACATAAGATCTTAACTTATCTCCTCTGGATGTCTCCTAGCTGTTTCGATCTTGTGTATATTCTTCTTCTGCGCCATGTCTTTTCATTGTTAACTGTACATTTCGGAGCCAGGTGGTCATAGGGCGCCTCCTTCTCTTCTTTCCCTCCGGTTCCCATCCCAGGTTCATTTTCGGTATTCTGGATTCCTCCATTCTTTTTGCATGCCTGTACCATTGTAATTTCTATTCAGCAAGTCATCTATTCCTTCTTGCTGATCTTCTCCAGAAGCCCATTTCTACTGCTTGCAGCTATTTTATGTGTTTCAGATTAGTAACCCATCTCTCCACTCAATACATAATTATGCTCTCTAGTATCGATTTATGTATGATTCTTTTGGTTCGGTTTATTACATTTCTGCCCCATGAGATTCAGTTGAACATACCGATGACCTTCTTTCCACTGCTAATTCCTTTATTAACTTCTACCTCTGATTTTCCTAGATCTCTGAAATGGAGTCGAAGTAACAGGAAGTATTCTTTCCTTCTATGTATAAGTCATCTGGATCATTAATGAGGTAATCTGCTTTCTGATAATTAATCTTCAATACCAAGTTTCTGTATTCCATTGCTATCTGATTATATTTATATAATTTGCATTATCTCCATCTCGCACTATATCTACTTGATCATCAGCAGATAGTAAGAAATGTAAACAAACTCCGTGATTAATTTCCAGCCCCATCTCATTGCATTTATGGGACCATGTCTTAGGGCTAATATTTATATAGATTTTAAATAATATTAATGACATGGGGCAGCCTTGTAACAGACCCTTGCTTGTTCTAAATTTCTGTGAAAGTGTATTACCAATATTCACTTGACATAGGTTACCTTTATATATTTCTTGTATTATTTTGATTAGAGGACCCTTATGTTCGCTGCATGTAATACTCTTCAAAGTTCTTTTCTCGGATTGGTAACATGTGCTTCTTCTAAATCTATGAAAATCAATTCTATGCTTTTTGATTTTTCCCTATGTTTCTCTAAGATCTGTCATAATGTAAAAATACAGTCTACGCATGATCTGCCAGCTGTGAAGCCATAATGTTCTTCTTGGATTTTAAAATTTATTTCCAGCTTGCTTTTAATTCTTTTTCTAAAACTAATCATTAATATATTTATACCATAAATTCCTTGTTAGTTCCAGCAGCTTCAGCGATCCCCATTCTTCAATGTAGCATTAGTATATTCTGGCTTAATTTCTTTGGGTACTGAATCTCCACGTAACATTTTATTGAATAATCATGTTATTAGTGTCACAATTTCGTCACCACTATACTTCAAGAACTCGAGACTGATACTGCCTGGTCCAAATTGTTTACCATTCTTCCCTGTTCTTAATACCCTACTCACCTCACTTTCTAAAATTTTGATCTACTTCCCTTACCGTTCCTTTCCTATCACTGCTCCTCCCTCCAGACATTCTTCTCTATATTTATTTAATAATTTCTGGAAAGAGTCTTCCCATTCCTTTGATTTTATGAGGAAGTTCAAATTTTAGGGGGGAAAATAGGTCAGTTGGACTACCTCCACTAACCTAACCCCCTCCCCTCTCCCCTCCCCACCCCATTCCTCCACACAACAAGAAAATAGCGGGAAGTTCAAATTTTTCTGGGAAAAACGTGCTTGGGTTACCTCCACTAACCTAAGAAAATGGCGGGGAGAAAAAGGTCACTTGGGCTATCTCCACTAACCTAAGTCATCCAACCACCACTCTTCCCTGGAATTGTAGAGAAAACGACTCAACCAGTGCTGGGCTGCTGAATAGGATGGACGTAAGTCTTTGTTTTGCATGCAGTGTTTATTTAAACAATTTGAGTTGTCGTAGGCAGTAGATCCATCCAGTGTGTTCACCATGAGGTCCAGAGTCCAACAGACCTTGTATGCAGTACTACCACCAGAGAGCGCTGTCGTCCCATGGCGGTCTGTGGAAAAAATGGTGGGGAAAGGACTCAATCCGTGTCCAGCTGCTGGGGCGAGGGAAGAGTGTACTTTATTTATTTTCAGTGGAAAGTTGCAAGAGTTTATAAGGGAAGGATTGCATGTAGTTTATTTGTAATGCTGACACAAAACACTCACCCTGACGTGCTTGGTATCAAAATAAATAGCCTACAGACCTGTAAACTACTCATATATTACTCAAACAATGCAGTACACTGAACTACAGACTCGAAAACAAATCGTATATTATCAAAATAATGCGTGTAGAGCGCTCTGCACACACACTCACTAATTGTAAACTGTCTAAATAACGCATTTCACAGCACACAGACTTGCAAACTGCTCGTAAGTTACTGAAATAATACAGTACACTGATGAACAGACACGACACTACACGTCAAATTGACTAAATAATGCATGTATTACGTTATGCAAACACGCTCACGAAGATTAAACAGCCCAAAAGAATGGTGTGCACAAACACCCATTGCACGTAAAAACGCTTTCGAAATATCGTTAAGAAATTCGACTGCAACGTATCAGCAAACGGTTCCCTACAGAGTTCCAAGACGAAATGATGACTGGATGCATTCTTCCTAGCAATCCTAATGGGACAGCCTGTCCCACATGCGAGACCCATCTGGCAGCGCACGTGTTTACCTCAGGTCCAGCGCCGAGCGAGATGTTTGCATAGTGGCTCACCCTCGTAGACGCACCTAAAAGGTTGTCAGTGTTATACTGAAATCACATGTCTATGTAAATAAGAGGCAAATCTCCCTCTCCAAAAATCGTTAAGTAATGCCGAAATAGTTAACAGTCGCTTTTGTTGTTGTAGGATCTTTTGTGATGTCTCAGCTTGTCTGCATGGAAATTCTTATCCTAAGAGGACCTGTTCACGAAAATAGCCCAGGGTAACACCGAATGCATTCTTCATGATGCTCCTAACGAGGCACCCCATCCATCATGTGTTACCCTTCCTGGAAATCGTGACATCATGCTTTCAACAAACATCTCCGAAGCAGTAAGCGTCCTCAAAGCCATACAGACGCCCCTATCTCCCAGCACAAAGGACGTCTTGCGAATGAATGGAGCGTTCTGACTGGCTCTTACTGAATTTACCCGTCAAATTACTGATACTACTGATATGGGAGCACTGTCCGCCTTTTCTTTCTGTAGACGATACTTTCAGTGGCAAAACTCTTTTGTACAGATCGCTGTATTGCGCTGACAGTTACACCTTGCAAAAATGGTCTACACATCATGAAATACGGGAAGACACTTCCTCAATTACACTGTTCTGCCACTGACGACGGAAGCCACAAAACTTCAGCATGAAACTGATCTCCAAACCCAGCTATATATCACCACATATCTTCTCGATGTAATAAACACACAATTCGTATCCTACACCAAATAAAACCAATACTTCTGCATCATGCATGTAGCTAGCGACCACCAGACACTTGTACATATATCACAAAGACAGATAAGAATAGAAAATTTGCAGCACTAGGTATTCCCCAAGAGGTTGGTAGGTCATTCACTGTAGTCGACTGTCACAAGTCATCTGCCCCGCACACACGTGACCAGAGCACCCTCAGCGGACCAAGGTCACTCTCTGAACTGTTGTGCAAAGGCTAGGTCGGTTCCCCTCAGCACAGAGGGGTTACTGTTTCTGGTTCCGACCTGCTTTCTTGCTTTCTACACCCATCTGCAGGCTCTGCACAAGATTTATCCAGATGCGTGCATGTTGAGGAGGTTGGCACCCCTTATCGGTGTACAGTAGTAGATTTGAAAGTGTTGTGATGTAATAACAGATGGTTAAGAAGAACAAGAAACGGGTAGTTTTTATGCTAGATGGAGCTCCAAACAGATGGAGTTCGAAGCATTTTACGTAAATCAACTACGCTATTAATTCTAAAGTATTGTTCTTGTGTCTGGGGTCAGTACCAGGAGGTACTGTACGAGGAGTACATAAACCCAAGCACTCGTAAGGCTACAAGGTTCTGCACTTAAAACAAGCTATAATGTTAGACTGCAACGACCTATTAGTCATATGGATATAGCTTTCTCTGACTTCTACTCAGTTCCTATTTAAATTGGAATGATCACATGGGCAAAGTTGCAGGGATGGCAGCGCCGAGTCTGAGACACAGTTGTAAGATACATAGGGACTATCTAAATTTTACTGTAGCAGATAGATTCGATAACGGTGACTCATTCGAGATATGAGAGTGCCATAAATATGAATCACTAGTCGCTCCAGTCATTAAAAGACTTCTCCATAGGATCCAACGCAGGTATGTGGTTGAATGCAAAGACTTGATTCCAAATCGCAGACAGCATTTCTACCGGAAAGCGTAGCACTAGAGATCTGAAAAGCCTATGAACATTTCTTACGACCTCAATCAGCACACCAATTTCTGTTTGTGATCCTTCTCAATCAACCATAGCCTATGACCCAGTGGACATATCGCAGAACCTCTGACATAGCATTAAGACAGAATGCATTAGAAATACTGGAGAAATATCTAGAGGTGGCATGAGGGAATTTCAGATACCAGCTTCACACTGCGTTTCTTACCCGAATCACTTCCTAAATTCAGTGATTTTATTAGGAGCTTAAACCTATTGGCGACGTGTAGCCGCACTGGTGGTTTGATTATATACACTAAAGCGATCACTGTCTATAGTCAGTGTCGTGGTATTTGTCTGGAAAAACCACTTCATTCGGAGGTAATGCATTACCATGATTTGTAACGCCGGTATAGCTTTTAACATGGATACCTAGGTGTGCTGATAGAGCCAAGAGCGATTGTGACAGTAACATGGTCGTGGCGATCGTGTTCTTAACATCTGGAAGCTTATAAGACGAATACACTTCTCTTTCTAAGACACGGTCGTACAATTCGCAGGAAAAACGTATGAGACATGTCCACCCATCGCTGATTTTCGCTCAGTATTGTTTCGTATGGCCAGCAATCAGTTATTGCCAAAGAATTATACTTACTAGTAGGCTTATAAAGTATGTGTGTGCGTGTGTGTGTTCCGACATGTGCAAAGAAAATGACCATGTCCAGTCGTAAGGATGGTATGGATTTGACGTGGAATACTGCGATAGCAAAGGGAATGGAAGATTTTTTTTTACTTCGGAAAGTACATCAAGTCATAAGAAAGGATCTCTGTTTCCAGAGCCACCGCCGTCAGCGGAGGTATTGCCAATACTTCGCTCATTGTCGAATGTCGTCCAATTGAGTACAGTGATAAAATATACATGCAGCCGGTTATATAGGACGATTCTGCCTGATGTGTGAGGAGTACGTGGCGGTGGTGGCCTGTGGCGGGAATGATTCATGTTTCCAGCTAACGGCAGGAGCCGTCCAAATGGAGTCTGGCTGGGATACGGGAATATAACTGACTTAACCATGTCGCCCTCTAGATCATTGAATAGTGAACTAATACTCACTATGTGTGAACAGCCTTCGTGAATGCTTATGCTTTCCGTGGAAATTTGAGAAGATTCAATATGGAGGTGTGTTTGTGCTGGACCATTGTTCCCTCCCATGTAATTGTCTCATTGACTGCTTATCCACATTTACCACCTTTATTTGGTTGAGGGAACATCGATTGTGGTGTGCGCATCTAGCAGGTGAAAGACAGGTGGAAGACACGTCGGCTTGTTCTCTAGACATGAGAAACACCTTAGTTGACTTTGTAATTTTTTAAGGATGATTTGGAATCTGTTATATCACCGACATCGGTATTCGCGAGCGGAAATATCATTTTATTCTTTATTTTTTTCAAGTTTTCACGTAGTATATTCACAGACAGGAGAAGTTTCTAGTTACTCAGTGGTTTACAGCACGCTGCAGCTCGCTAAATTATTGGGTTTCTAGGGAAATAATTTCCAGTTTACACCTTAGGAATTATACTGTGCAAGCGATCGGTAGCGTACTGCTATGTGCTTGAAATCGAGAAGTATCGCAAAAATGGCATGATATTCTGGCAAACCATGTGAAAATACATATGTTCTTGTAATCCCAGAGCCTGCAGATGGGTGTAGAAAGCAAGCAAGCAGGTCGGGATCAGAAACAGTAACGCCTTTGTGCCAAGGGGAACTGGTCTTGCGTTTGTGTAACACTTCAGAGAGTGACCTGGGTCACTAAGGGTGCTCTGGTCACGTGTCAGTCCAGTATGTGTGTGGGGGCAAATGACTTGTGACCGTGGACTACAGTGGATGACCTACTGACCTTGTGGGAAATACCTAGTACTGCAAGAACTATATACACTCTATGTGCTATTCCTATCTGTCTTTGTAGTATATGTACAAGTGTCTGGTGGTCGCTAGCTACATGCAGGATTCAGAAGTATTGGTTTTGTTTGGTGTAGGATATGAATGGTGTGTTTACTGCATCGAGACGATATGTGGTGATATATAGCTGGAGATCGGTTTCACACTGAAATGTTCAGGCTTCCGTTGCCAGTGGCAGAACAGTGTAACTGAGGAAGTTGCTTCCTGTATTTCATGATCTATAGCCCACTTTTGCAAGGTTTAACTGTCAGTGCAATATGGCGATCTGTACAAAACAGTTTCGCCACTGAAAGTATTGTCTACAGAAAGGCGGACACTGCTCCCACACCAGTAGCATCAGTAATTTGGCGGGTAAATTCAGTAACAGCCAGTCAGAATGCTCCATTCATTCACAAGATATTCTTTGAGCTGTGAGATAGGGGCGTCTGCATAGTTGTGAGGACGTTTACCGTTTCGGAGATGTTTGTTGAAAGCATGATGTCATGATTTCCATGAAGGGTAACACTTGATGGATGGGGTGCCTCAATAGAACCATCATGGAGAATGCATTCGGTGCTGTCCTGGGCTATTTTCCCGAACAGGTCCTGTTAGAACAAGAATTTCCATGCAGACAAGCTGGGACATCACAAAAGCTCCTACAACAACAAAAACGACGGTTAACTATTTCTGCAACACTTCACGATTTTGGAGAGGGATACTTGGCTCTTATTAATGTGATGTCAGTATAACACTGACAACCATCATTCTGCCCTGGAACTCTGTAGGGAACAGTATGCTGATACGTCGCAGCCGAATTTCTTGACGACATTCTGAAAGCGTTTTTATATGCAATGAGTGTTTGTGCACAGCATTATTTCGGCTGTTTATGCTTTGTGAGCGTGTTTGCATAGTGTAACACATGCATTATTTCGCCAATTTTACACATAGTGAACATGACTGTGCATCGGTGAACTGTATTATTTCGGTAATTTACGAGCAGTTTGCAGGTCTATGGGCTGTGCAATGCGTTATTTAGACAGTTTATAATTAGCGAGCATGTTTGCTGAGCATTATACACGCATTATTATTACATTTACGAGTTGTTTACGTGTTTGTACATCAGTGTACTGCATTGTTTCGGTAATATATGATTAGCTTGCAGGTCTGTAGGCTACTTAGTGTGACGCAAAGTATGTCAGGGAGAGTGTTTCGTGTCAGCGTAGTAAA
Organism: Schistocerca serialis cubense; assembly: GCF_023864345.2. Classification (NCBI taxonomy): domain Eukaryota; kingdom Metazoa; phylum Arthropoda; class Insecta; order Orthoptera; family Acrididae; genus Schistocerca; species Schistocerca serialis. The sequence goes on along the minus strand of NC_064646.1, from coordinate 182,951,293 downwards.
TAAATTGCATAAAATCGTTCCCTAAATAAACTCTTCTAACTTGCCACTGAAAATATATAAAGTACACTCTATCCCCCCCTCCCCCCCCCCCCCCAGCTGGACACAGACTGAGTCCTTTTCCCGCCATTTTTCGCCAGACTGCTGTGGGATAACAGCACCCTCTGGTGGCAGTACTGTGTATTAGGTCAGTTGGACTCCAGACATCATGGTGAACACACTGGATGGAGCTACTGACAACTCAAATTTAAATAAACACTGCATACAAAATAAAGACTTACACCCATCCTATCCAGCAGCCCAGTATAGGCTGAGTCGTTTTCCTGCCAATTCCAGGGAAGAGGTGGTGGTTGGATGACTTAGGTTAGTGGAAGTAGCCCAAGTGCCCTTTTCCCCCATTTTCTTAGGTTATTGGTGGTAGCCCAGTTGACCTATTTTCCCATCAAAATTTGAACTTCCTGCCATGACGTCATTGCAACATTGCCACATCTATTGCCGCCATCTATGGTCCACCATCCTGAATAAATTTGGCAACAGTGCATAATGGAGTGACACACAGGCTGCCCTACTACTTATTTGTATGTGGTACAATGATATATTTGTGTAGTTACATTCAGCGGCATATGGAAACTGTCTGCAAAATATATTGTGAACAGAATTAGTACCAAAGAATTAATGAATATAAATGTCATGCACAATGTGGTAGTTTTTCACACACCTTATTGTTTATTATGTCATATCTCCTGAACTATGCTTGGCACCATGATGTAATATTACAGGTGTATTTAACGGTATATGTGGATACAGTCTGCCAAATTTATTGTGAATAGAGTTCATAGCAAAGAAGTAATAAATTTAAACACCATACACTTTGCGGCAGTTTTTCATGTACTCTCAGTGTTTTTGACATCGTATGTCCTGAACCATGAGTTGTACCATAATATAATTTTATCGGTGCCTTTAAAGGCGTATGTTGACATTGTCTGCAAAATTTATTGCGAATACACTTATTAGCCCAGAAATAAAATTTAAACATTCTGCATGATACACCACTTTATCACACATTTCATTATGACGTTATATCTCCTGAAATATGATAGCTAGGTTCCTCTTATCCTTACAACGATTGTTACTCATCTACAAGGGTTATGTGTACCAAGTTTGGTCAAAATCACACACACACACACACACACACACACACACACACACACACACACACACACACACAGACATACACGCACACACACGCATACTGTAGTGTAACGACGTAAGTTTTTTATAACCGATTTTCGTTTGATATATGACCATGTGCAGACTTCGTCACCTACGTCAGTTACAACCCACTTCAAAAATGATTTATATGCTTTTTAAATTGTCATAGAATGGTTCTTGAACGAAACTGTAAAACATCAGTTGAGTCGTATGCAAAGAATTACATCACTTGGGCCAATTGGTTTTTGTAACTTTTTCGATTTAAATTTCGTTTGTTTCTCCTCAGAAATTATATTGACACACATTATCTTGATCTAATCGATATCAGAATCACACATTAAATAAACTTTTGAGATTCAAAGTTTCGGTGAACGCTGTCAGAATCACTAATCTTGTCAAATATATTATTAATCCGTTCACATAATTCTTCATAAATAAATCTTCAGAACACGTGTTTCAACTTTAGTAGCATACACTATTTTATTAGCTTCCTACACATACATATGTGAACTTGACCGTTGAGAGACAGTGACTGACTTTTCAATAAGATTAAGCTCTATATGACGTCATTGTTGTACAAAAAGAGTATAAAAAATTCATTTTTAATTTTTTAGAAGCACGACGCAACAACTCGGTTCCAGGATCTTCTGTTGCTCCTTGGCTGTCGACCCGCGACGTATAGCGGCCAGCAATTTCCTCTCTGGTCGCGGCAACGAAGATGCTGTCTCCGTTCGTTGCGCCGCCCTCTCCGTACATGAAACACATAAAAAAAATACAAAACTTTTAGATAATTCACATCTACTACAAATAATAAGAAAAACACATAAACAAAACTAAATTAAACTTATAGTCACCTGCAAACTGGGCTGACATTGGTGGATGGGTGACGCTTAATTTCGTCCCACTACATACCCCACCCACAACCTCAGTTTGTCAGGTTTTAGCCGAAAATAAAACCTTTCAATATACAATATTTAAATGTTAATACATTTTCCTCACATTTTACGTAATCTAGAGTCCTTGCTCTTAGATAGATTTAATCCTTTTAATACGATACTGTTGTGACTATTTGTCATTTACTCTTAATTGTGCTATTATGGTAATTCGTAATCGAATATAGGGAGATTACTCCTCTTCATTTAATAGTTGCTAATAAATACTAATTTAGTACGTTCTTTAACGTTGTTACATTAGGACAGAGCGTTCAAATTGTGATAGATTAGTTTCCGTTTCATTTATTTACTAGAGTTATTCTTTCCAAAAATGTATATTACTAATAAGTTTCTCACAATAACTAATAGCACTATTTACTTTACGTCATTCTTTTCCCTAATGCCTTATTTATGCCTGAGGTCAAGAAGAAATCAAGCAAAACTTTCTTTAGAATCTCGGCACGGCTTTCTTTACCTTCGGACACCTTGTTGGGTAATGGCAATTTATTTAGGAGAAACAAGCGAGAGAGCCCCATTTGGTGTGTTCTATATTAACACTATTACATACCTCTATTAAAGGCACTCTGCTATGTTCTCGTGAGACATATAGCTCTGGACGCCCATGGTCTCTAAAACTATTAACCATCCCCTTTGGTTCCTACTATCCGAGTAAATTTAAAATACGCAAAATTCCTTTTGACCTAAGAGCAAAGTTTCTTCCGTATAAATCCCCCTTTTGGTTATCTTTCTCTTTTTTGAAGTACCAGTAGATTATTGTAGAACACTTGTTTAAGCTTTCTGTTTCATTCTTTAAAATAATACGTAACTATCACGAAAACTTCACATGAATAAACTATGAACGCTCTTCCGTGTGAAACATCTACTAAATATTAACTTATTTAGGAATGAAGGGTTTCATCTGATCAACACTATATAATCCTTTAATTACATCTGATGAAGGTTCCATAAGAAGTAATGCTTTGGGACGTACAATCTTATGTACAACATATGGACCTTCAAAGATAAAGAAGAATTTTCTACATTCCTTACCGATCTTAGAACTTTTAGGCTGAGATCGTACTAACACAAGATCTCCTACCTGAAATGAGGGTTCTATAGCCTGTTGATTATAACTTTTAATTCTCCGTTCGGCATTTTTTACAATCTGTTCGCAAACTTTTTCGTCTTCCCTTTCTCTATTAAGTATATCTAACTGCTCTAAATATCCTAACAATTCGCACGGCTGTGACCATTCTCTTTCTATCATTCTTTCCTTTACATAATACGGTAACTTACTAATTAGGACTCGTATTAAATGACTTTCAATAATTGGTTCTTCAATTAATTTAGCACGGTTTAAATGCCATTCAAAATAATTCCTATAACCTCCCCACCGTTTAGAATATGGAGGAGGGTCTAACAACTCTAAAGTTAAGTGTTGTTGTTTTCCTCTTGACCAATAATTTTGTTTAAACTGCTTAACAAAATCATCCCAGTCCCTAAATTCAGTTCTATGCAGTACTGCTCATTCCGTAGCTTCTGCTTCTAAATGTCCTATTACAAATTGAATGCGTTTTTCATTACTCCATTTAGGAGACAATGATGTTTCAAAAGCTTTTATAAAGATTATAGGGTGAAGTTCGCCTCCTGGTTTGAATACAGGAAATCGACTTGCTACATTTGAATTTGTCGTTACGTCATCCAGACATTCTGCGAGAGAAATAGTCGGATTTTGTTTAGATTGCAGAGACGGAGTTGCATCGGATTGGCTTGCCGTGATTTCTTTATTCATATTGTTGTCGTCCGAGCTAGCAAATTCGATGCGACTGTTGTCTCTGATTATGTTATTACCTCTGCTACCTGAAATGTTTTCATTATTATCTAATTCCGATAACCGTTTAGTAATTTCCTGTATTCGCATTTCTGTATTGGATACGCGATTAGCTAATATCGATTCTTCACTGTGTTCACGATGTGAACGCTCTGTACCTTCGTCAATGTTATCATCTTTGGCAGTCTCAAGGTTACTGCATATTTCAGTAATTAAAAATTTCATGTTTTCGATTTCGGTATGGTCCTTTTCTACTTGATGAGTTAATGTCTCTAATTCTACATTATCTATTGAAGAAATCTCTACAGGTTTGGTAGAGACCTCTTTAATAGATTCCAATAATTCTCTACGAACAGTTTCCGTTTGCATAGAAAATTCATCTCGTAACATATTGTTATTTTTCTGTATTTCATTTACAACTAAGATATTGACACTATCTAGTCTCTCGGTTAAGTCAGTAATATCGTTTCGCATGCGAGCTTTTTCCTCGCGCGATTCCTGGATATGTTCTTCTAACCTTTTACAATTATCAGCAATCTTATTACTAAGTCCTACTAATTTTTCCTGCATTTCAACTTTAGAAGACTCTATTTTATCACTTAATTCTCGACTGGTTTCATTAAGATATTCCTGTAACCTGTCTGTAGATTTTGTTAGCTCCCCTTTAAGACTAGCAGCAGATTCCTCGTTAGAATGTTTTAACTCCTGTTTTAGTTCCTCTTTCAATCTAGCAGCAGTTTCTTCGTTAGACTGTTTTAATCTAGCCATAGATTCTTCGTTAGACTGTTTTAGTTCCTGTTTTAGTTCCTCTTTCAATCTAGCAGTAGTTTCTTCGTTAGACTGTTTTAATCTAGCCATAGATTCTTCGTTAGACTGTTTTAGTTCCTCTTTTAATCTAGCAGCAGATTCTTCGTTAGACTGTTTTAATTCAGCTAGAAAATCCCCGTGAGATTGTTTTAATTTAGCGATCGCCCTAAAAAGGGATCTCATGCTCCTATCGGACATAGATTGCTCTTCATCTGACATTTCACTTCCAGACATTATTGTAAGATATTAACTATTTACACACGCAGACTTGTAATCAACAATCCTATAAAAGCACACTCCCTATATACAACACTCCACTTCCAACTTGAAACAAACTCACCGGACACTTAATATTGTAATTTGTAGTTCTCGATGATCAGAGTGCTGCTATGGGGTGCAGATGTAACAGCCGTCGATGCAGCCGCTGAGATGCTGTGACCCCGCTTCCGCAACCGGCAGGACGCTGAGTCGAACACCGGAAACGTCACTGGCTGCGACCACGCCCGGCACCGCGGTAGACAGGCGAAGCCCTCAGCAACACCTCTAATACCAGCCGGAGGAACGCCCCGCAGCTGACGTACTGGGCCTATTAGTTTAGGGAGAAAAAAGGTTGTCGGGTTTTGCAGCGTTCAGCTGCTGCCCTACAGATGCGCCTTCCCGTGGAACAACTGCGTGACCGTACTGCTTGGCTGCGCTCCGTCAGATGCCCACACCCGCGAAGTCGCCGCTGGCTGGTGAAGGCTCCACGAAAACTCGCGTTGACTTCCGAAGGACTCTTGATGCTTTGTTTCGTACCTGGGTGCCTTAGTTGCACACAAGTCCTGTTTCTAAGGTCGCCACGGTGTAGTGTAACGACGTAAGTTTTTTATAACCGATTTTCGTTTGATATATGACCATGTGCAGACTTCGTCACCTACGTCAGTTACAACCCACTTCAAAAATGATTTATATGCTTTTTAAATTGTCATAGAATGGTTCTTGAACGAAACTGTAAAACATCAGTTGAGTCGTACGCAAAGAATTACATCACTTGGGCCAATTGGTTTTTGTAACTTTTTCGATTTAAATTTCGTTTGTTTCTCCTCAGAAATTATATTGACACACGTTATCTTGATCTAATCGATATCAGAATCACACATTAAATAAACTTTTGAGATTCAAAGTTTCGGTGAACGCTGTCAGAATCACTAATCTTGTCAAATATATTATTAATCCGTTCACATAATTCTTCATAAATAAATCTTCAGAACACGTGTTTCAACTTTAGTAGCATACACTATTTTATTAGCTTCCTACACATACAGATGTGAACTTGACCGTTGAGAGACGGTGACTGACTTTTCAATAAGATTAAGCTCTATATGACGTCATTGTTGTACAAAAAGAGTATAAAAAATTCATTTTTAATTTTTTAGAAGCACGACGCAACAACTCGGTTCCAGGATCTTCTGTTGCTCCTTGGCTGTCGACCCGCGACGTATAGCGGCCAGCAATTTCCTCTCTGGTCGCGGCAACGAAGATGCTGTCTCCGTTCGTTGCGCCGCCCTCTCCGTACATGAAACACATAAAAAAAATACAAAACTTTTAGATAATTCACATCTACTACAAATAATAAGAAAAACACATAAACAAAACTAAATTAAACTTATAGTCACCTGCAAACTGGGCTGACATTGGTGGATGGGTGACGCTTAATTTCGTCACATACACATGTGTAAGCATATGTGACCATTTTTATAAAAAACTAAAACTGAACTCTGTCTGAACAAGCCTTGGACGAGCCAATGGCCCGACTGAGCCCATGTCATACTCAGCCCCCAGCCATTACTGGTTGCAGATATGGAAGGGTATGTGGTCAGTACAAGGCTCTCCCGGCCATCGTCAGTTTGCAAGACTGGAGCCACTACTCCTCAGTCAAGTAACTGATCAATTGGCTCCACAACGGCTGAGTGCACCCCACTTGCCAACGCCACTCAGCAGATCAGGCAGTCACCCATCCAAGTGTTAACCATGCCCTACAGCACTTAACTTTAGTGATCTCATGGGAACAAATGTTACCGTGGTGCCAAGGCCATTTGCCCATTTCTGTAATATGTATGGTTTATTATCACCATTTCAGAAACATTGTGCATCGCATATTAATGGAAACAGAGAACAATAATTTCTTTAATGAAGAAGAAGGTACTTTTGGTCCTCAAAAATAAGTTTATGGACTATACAGATCCATTGTGGAGCCAATTACAAGTTAGAGGAGTGCATATTGGGAACTCACAGAGCGTTACATCTAGTCAGAACATAAACAGAACTCTATCTACACCCCCAGTGGCCATTCGTTACACAAACAAACACAAATTTTTCGACATAATTGTTGATGAACACCTGTCATGGAAAGAACATATAGACCATATTTATAAGAAAATCAGTACAAATGTGTATCTACTGAAAAGGATCTCAGCATTCCTGGGCCATGATAGCTTGAGATAAACATACTTCACATTAACATATTGATGTCTTCAGAATGGTATTCAGATATGGGTTGGGTCACCAGCTGTCTATACAGCAAGACTCTTTAGACTACAAAAAAAGGAGTAAGAGTAGAAGCCAAGGTAAACAGGAGAGAGCTTTGTAGAGAAATCTTCAGAAAATATAAAATACTAACCATCTACTCTATGTACATCCTGCAGGTAATAATGTTTGTGAAACAAAATCCAGAATATAATGTACATAGGTACATTACACTGGGAATGGAAAATTTTCAAAAAATTGCAAGTAAAAAAAAGGCTGCAAGCAGTAGTCCACATACAATAGGAACTACCTTTTATAACAGACTTCCGTCTGACCTCAAGACAGATAATTTAAACACTTTAAAGAAAGAAGTTAAGTATCTATTAATAGAGAAAAACTGTTATTCGGTAGAAGATTTCAGTGCGTAATATCCCTTTGTGAAACAATGTATATAGCATGAGTTTGTTTTTGCAGCACGAAAATGACAAGTCCTGATCTTCATACACTATATCAATCCATGCATTTATATTCCAACTTGTAAGGTAACTCTCTAAAACAGTGTACATAGCATAAGTTTGTTTTTACAACAAGAAATAATAATTTCTAACCTTCACTGTCTACCTCAATGTGTATACTTACGTATGTTAACAAAATCTTTGTACATGTGAACTAAAATCTATGACAATGTCCGAAAACTGATTGTTATATGGACAGCAAACAAACAAATAAACGAATAAACAGAAATAAAAAGATTCTTAGAGCTTTAGAAACGGACCCCTTGAGATGGAACATGTAGGATTTTCCCAACTTGATCGAGTAAGAAATGAGGAAATAAGAGAAAGGATACAAAACCATTATAGTATTACGGAAGAGAAATTTGTTAACATCGAGTATAGATTTAAGTGTCAGGAAGTCGTTTCTGAAAGTATTTGTATGGAGTGTAGCCATGTATGGAAGTGAAACATGGACGATAAATAGTTTGGACAAGAAGAGAATAGAAGCACTCGAAATGTGGTGCTACAGGAGAACGCTGAAAATTAGATGGGTAGATCACATAACTGATGAGGAGATATTGAATAGGAATGGGGAGAAGAGAAATTTGTGGCACAACTTGACTAGAAGAAGGGATCGGTAGGTAGGACATGTTCTGAGGCATCAAGGGATCACCAATTTAGTATTGGAGGGCAGCATGGAGGGTAAAAATCGTATAGGGAGACCAAGAGATGAATACACTAAGCAGATTCAGAAGGATGTAGGTTGCAGTAGTTGCTGGGGGATGAAGAAGCTCGCACAGGATAGAGTATCATGGAGAGCTGCATCAAACCAGTCTGAGGACTGAAGACCACAACAAACAAAAAAATAGTATTATGGATAGAACAGAAGAAAGACTGGCTTGGGCATGTCAAAAGGATGGAAGAAGACAGATGGCTTAAGAGCGCACTTTCATGGCAACATCCTGAAAAGAAACGATGAAGAGCACCATGAAAAGGGTGGCTAACGGGTGTCCAAGAAGCGATGGAGAGAAGAGGAATACGAGAGGATGAGGAAGAATACCGACAGAGATGGAGGATGCGGCACAGTGAGAAGAAGAAAAAGGCATGTCTTTTATTTTTTAGACTTCAAAAAATTTGCTTGAACGTAGGTTTCCTTTCTTCATTTCGCAAATAATTTGTTTCGTGATTTACATAATATTAATTTTTCCTCCTCTCTCTTGACGAACATGAAAGGAGAAGTACATGCGCAAGTCTCGCCTGTGTCATTGTTGCGCTGAGGCAAGTTTAAAGTCGTCATAACGTGTTGAATGACCTCGAAGAGTATGCTGACGATAGTGTAACTGTTATAATCAGAATGGTCGATCAAATAACTTCCCAAAAAAGTTCTTTCACCCTACCACGTTCAGGCATGGGTTAACTTCCAATAGAGGCTGCATTACATGATGTTACACCTGTCGTGATGGTTCGCAGTATTTTAAGCCATTCAAGAAGGCTGAAAAGCTTAAACTCTGCTCGGTTTAGGAGGACTAAAGAAATGTCTATATAAGATTGGTTGGTCGCTTTGGGTCCTCTTGGTTGAAACTTCTATCAGTCTCACTCAGAAATGTATCAAGTATTTCAAACACACCTTTCTTAAATCATTTTTCATGAAACAAATCTTCGGGATCAGATGATGTTTCTATGTGTTTCAACCTCGCTGGTATTTTTCTTGGCCATGAGACATTTGGGTCTTTCAGATTTAGGTTCTTTGAATCCTTGACTTTCTGTAAACACATATTAAACCCTTCTGCACTCCAAAGATTCGCTAGAGCTGCTTTTAGAAAGTCTACACAACGTTTCATTCCAGCTGCTTTAAAATTTAGATAATGCCCAGATCTGGACAGATCTCTGCGTAGTCCAAACACTTTAATAGCAACTGTCATATAAAAAAATCTCAAACCACTTTTTACAGTCCAATAGAACTAACTATTTTTTATCTCTGATTGAGCTCTTTGCACTGTATTCAGGATCAGGTCATAGTTTTCTCTTAAATGTTTCAAAGATTTTACACTTAACAGCTTTTCAGAGCGGACACACTGATATCAGCCATTGAACTTCCGGATTTTGATTCATCTTGTCGACACCAGATGGTAGCACAACATCTTTGTACATATTTTTTGCTTTTCTTCGAGTCTGGAATTATATTTCAGATGTCTTTCACAGTTACCAAGACAAGGCGCAAGTCGTAGGGTAATGACAATACTGGTACTATTTTGATATGATATTGATACGTAAATTAATTAAATTGTGCCTCATGATTGATTTATGACCTTAACCTATTGTTTTGCTAAGTGTATTGTCACACCCTGAGGGTTGATCTATGAACCCCTGGACATAACTTATAGTTCTTAGAAATTCTCCACCCCACTGCGTTTCCTAACACCACTTTTTAATATATCCAACCCCTCTCCCCTACGTGCTTCCCTTTCCCCACACTGATAATCTTTCTATAGAAATCGAATAGACATCAAATTTATTATGCAAATTACTTAATTGATCGATTAATGCCCCCCACCCCCTGATGACGTCATAGGATTTACCAGCTGGCATGTGTCCCTATCCCCCACCATTCTGCAAAACCCCTGCTCTGTGCTCCTCTCCCCTGCTCCTTCATCCCACCCAGAATAGCGGGAAATTCAAATTCTAGCGGGAAAATAGGGAAACTTGGCTTCCTCCACTAACTCCCCACACCTGTGACGTCACCAACCCCAAACCCACCGCCTTCACCACTGGAAGAGCATGAAAAGACGCTCAGTCAGAGTTGGACTGCTGGACGGCTAGGCTCGCATGAGAGTAGGCTAATACATCGACCATCACATTGCATTAACAATTTCAGGCATTAGAATACCGTTTAAACAATTTCTGAGGATATTGTTTATGTAAACAATTTGCACGGGCCGAGGCAATGCGGAATTTTATTTATTTAAACTATTCGCAGCGATGAATTTCAAACAGTTTATTTATTTCTAAAATCACAATACAACTCGTAATTGATGATGTCACACAAGTCGTTTTATCCTGCAGGCAAAAAATTCACAGTGTCACTCGAAGCTAGTAGTAGGCAGACTGAAAATCAAACTCTTCACCTACAACTCGAAATAATAAATAAATATCTCTATAACGCTATATAGAGGGCTTGCCACTTTTCGAGTTTTACCTGCTTGTTTGAAGGTAGGCTTATTGTTAGAGAGCAAACGATTCTGAGTCCAGCAGCTGGTGTGATATTCATCACTTTTCTGAAACTCTGAGTGGATTAGTTTATATTTGCTGCTAAAGTCAGGGACGTTAAGACATTTATTTTTTTATTTTCTTCACTTTCTGAAGTACAATGGTGCCTAACCACAGGTGGGAAAATCAGAGCAATTACACATCTAAAGATCATGACATATACACAGACCCACAACAGAGTGCGTAAAAAATACAGATATCTAAAAGATTCTACTAGAATTAGAAGCACTGTCCTACAGACGAGAAGAATGGCTGGAATTTTCGATGAATTTTCGATGTCCTACAGCTGCTGGTATGGAGGTACTCCAAAGCTACAGTGACAGATTGGGGGACAGCATCCTACCTGTCTGAACCAGAGGCGGCTCGTCTGACTGGGCTTGTTTCTGAACACTCGAACAAAGAAGACATCACATGACTCTCTGATGTCACAGAAATTTCTGTAGCTACCTTGTTCTGCCCCTGTCTTGTTCGAACCAGTCTGTGGAGACTCCTATGCCCCTACAAAGGATGACATGTGACTGTCTGACATCATGCAACTTCCTGTGAATGGAGCATTCTGATTGGTTCTTACTGCATTTCCCCTCCAAATTGCTGCTACTGGTTTGGGAGCACTGTCCACCACTTTCTACAAACAGACAAATTACAATAATTTCAGCGGAAAACTATTTTGTACAGATCGAGAAATATGCAGTAGTCATATTCCACTGACAGTTAAACCCTGCACCGCGTGACCGCTAAGGTCGCAGGTTCGAGTCCTGCCTCAGGCATGGATGTTTGTGATGTCCTTAGGTTAGTTAGGTTTAAGTAGTTCTAAGTTCTAGGGGACTGATGACCTCAGATGTTAAGTCCCATAGTGCTCAGAGCCATTAAACCCTGCAAAAATGGTCTACAGTTCAGAAAATATGGACACTATCGCCAAAGACACTTCATTAAAAATTGTTTAAACAGTATTTCAATTCCTTAAATTGTTTAATGCAATGTGTTGACGATATATTAGCCTCCTCTCATGTGAGCCTAGAAGTCCAACACTGACTGAGCATTTTTCCCCACCACTCCCAGTGGCGAGAGGAGTGAAAGGAAGTTGCATGGTAGGTGATGTCGCAAGAGTGGGACAGGGAGTTAGGTTAGTGGAGGTAGCCAAATTGCTCTATTTTCCCACTAAAATTTGAATTTCCCACCGTTTTATCTTGGAGTGAGGAAGGGGGATCAGTATGGAAGGGGTGGGGAGAGGCAGTAAAGGGATTTCCCATAGGTGTGGTGGGGAATGGAACACATGCAGGCTGGAGAAAACCTATGACATCATCAATGTGTGGGGGTAATAAATTGATCAATTAATTCATATATATAATTAATTTGATGTCTAATTGGTATCAAAGGTGCATTTGTATCTTCAATGGGGAGGAATTGGGTATTTTATAGAAGGTTGCAGGAGGAGAAGGGTGAGAGGGATTGTGCAGACGTTTCTCAGAAGGACGGATTATTCCCAGGTGGTCATAAATCAACTCTAAAGAGGTCATAAACCACTTAACAGAACAATGGGTCAAGGCCATAAATCAATCAACTATACAATTTAATTAATTTGCATATCGATTTGATATAAAAATGGTGCAAATACTGATGAATTTAGTGGATGTAACTGTCCTTTGTCTGGTCTTGAAGAGGAATTTGCTTCACACCATTGTTCCATCCAAACATAAACAATGTACGAATAGAAACTCAGTTCATAGCTATAATTTTAGAAGGATGTATACGTTGGTAGGGTTTGTAGTCTGAACTCTGGAGGATGATGTAAGCCCAGAAATAGTTATTTTACTTTGAGTGTCTCAGGGTTGAGACAATGTACTGTAAAATAGGGTGAGTAGAGATAATGGGGTGAATAGGAATCAAACTTCCAAAAAAAAGTTCTGTGTTTTTATATCAGAAGACAAACAAGAATATGATTCAAAGAGTTGCTTGTCTAGGTTGTTAGTGAACCATTCTAACCAGCAAAATTATTTATTTCAGTGTTGGGGACACTGTTAGTTGAGGTTTTGTTCACTCTATGACCAGCATCAGATGTGGTATTAAATTACCCAAATTTGAACTTTTTCTCTGAATATCAGTCTAAATTCTGTTTTATCGGTCTAAGTTGGCAACATGGTAAGCAAATCTGCATTTCCACTTCATTAACTGAAAATTCAGTTTGAAAGTACACTTTAATCAGACTTACCTTTTGGCTAATTAAAAATGCAGGGTTGCATTTTCATAATTTGTGGGGTGAATAGAAACAGTAATTGTCAGTGTTTTTTAGGAGGGAAACCAAAAATTTGATGGAAATGAACAAACATTTGTCACTATTATCAACCTAGGAGACTATGCTGTGATTAAAGTATATGAAGAACAAAAGCAGTAATTTAGATTGTATGTCTGTAAAATTCGTTATTTAGAAGGCGAATGTTATGTTAATGTTTTATTGAAAAAATATGGTCGTTTTAACACCTTTATTTCAACATAAGAGTAGTCACGTTTTAGTCAAGAAGTTGTTTGAAGGCTCTTCGTTACTTCTGGGGGTAAACTTGCAGAAACATGATGTCAGTGACTTAATGTGTCAACAAACCAACCAAGTTCATCACTTTAACGTTACAATAAAATTATCGGAGATGTAACAATTTTTTTGGACAATGGCATGAAAAACAGCTATTCATGTAATGTTTTTAGTTTTGATATCGAACATAACTTTTTCGGACTAGATAAATTTTGTTTCTGATTCTCCTGGATACAAAACAAATTTTGATATATCCTATTCAGCCAAAAGACCAATAAATAGAAAAAAATAATGAAATTAACACTGTTCTTTCTATTCACCCTTCTTGTGGGGTTTCGTTCTTTTCATGTTACAAAAGCTGAAGCCAGGTCCCAAATCAAATTATAAGTTTAAAGTTATGCACAAGACCTGTAATCCCATAGAAGTTTAATTTTCCTTTTTCTTTTTGAAATTATCAATTTTCTTTTAAAATTGAAATTAATTCTATTTACTCTTTTTTATGGTACACAAAGAGCAAGCTGCCCTTGGCCAGCCACATATGTCATTGAATTTGCGATAGTTCTGTAAAATGGAGAATTTTCTATTTGGTATTCAGTGTCTGATGTGAGCCATAATTTCCAGTATTTCGTTGATGAGACACAGACCATTTCGATTTACAAGTTCTTCCATTCCTTCACGGAAAAAGGACAGAATGTAGATGGAGACATAACGTTTAATACTAACTAACAGACAGTGGTAGCTTCAAGAACACAACAGTTTGATTCCATTATAACCAAAAACAGCTGTCCACCAAAATACTAATCCCATATTGGCTATGATACAACTTAATTTTTATCCCTGGCTCTGCCTGTAGACGAGGTGCAACTCGAAGTGCATTTAGGAGGGGCAGGCAGAAATCATGTCTCACCCCTTCCCCTTGTGGTCTATGGAGTGGAGAGCGAAATACCGAGTGTTCCCTCCCCCCCGAATTCCTCCCACTTACTCACCCCCACCCATGGTTGCCAATCTGTTGGGATTGTCCTCCAGGTTTGGGAACGATTTAGATATGTTCACCACATTTCATACACAGCAAAACATGACCTAAACATAGAGCTCCTGTATGTCCAGTTGCCCCATGCGTGTCATAGTTTTGAGGACATTGTGGAGGTGGGGTTATACGGCAATCAATGATAAACCCACGCCATCTTTTTCTCCCAAGGAATTCGATTGATTGGAAAGAAATAGACTTTAAAATATAAGTGAATATTCATTAAATGAGGCCTGGTATGTAGATAGTTTCGTTCGTTTTATATTAAAAGCCATTCAGGCATACGCTTAGACAGTCTCCTACACATATATTTTCCATACTTTATTCAGAACAATGAGACGCTGCCAACAATCGACAATCGCATGCACTGAACGCCGCCCTGCCCACCAAACAGTTTTCGACAGGTAAATCAATTGCACACATATCCATTCCACTCCACATGTCTGTGCTTCAAACATATCTCATAACTTCAGTGCCCCAATTTACGTAAGTTTGTATCATATATATTTGTTAAGATTTTTTAATTCATCTTGGATTTATTTGTATTGACCAAATTATCGTCAGGTGTTCAAAAATGGCTCTGAGCACTATGGGACTTAACATCTGTGGTCATCAGTCCCCTAGAACTTAGAACTACTTAAACCTAACTAACCTAAGGACATCACACACATCCATGCCCGAGGCAGGATTCGAACCTGCGACCGTAGCGGTCGCGCAGATCCAGACTGTAGCGCCTAGAACCGCTCGGCCACACCGGCTGGCTATCGTCAGGTGTGTTCAGAAAAATAATCAAATTGGACAAAGATGTCTGGGGTTCTCCAAGTTTTTGTCCAGGAACAACGATTTAAGTGATGCAGGCCTACCTAAAGCTCACTGAATGTAAAGTACCCAGAAACAAAATTTTTCACTGGAAATGCTCCTAATTAAATTGGGAGGTTATATAAATGGCTCAGAGGTAAAGAGCTGGAATATAGATTTAAAAACTTTGTGTTCAGTTCCTGGTCAATCCTATGATCTTTCTTCTTCCATTTCTTGCCATATCCATTAGTGTGAAAAATGTTGAGCTGCACAGTTATTCAGAGTGCACATTGAAGTATAGATATCCTCATAGCTGGCAGGCTACATCAGTTCAAGGGGTAGAGGTAGGCAACAGCATGCACAGTGGTAGGGCAGGTGAGCTCTTGTTCAAAAATCGCTGATGTCAACACTTTTCAAAGTTGGCATTCCAGGAATTGCGCTGATGTCAGTGCTTTTCAGTATGAGTGATCCAGGAGCTGGCTATGTCAGCACATCCTGGTGTCATCATTTCTGGCGCTGCACACAATTGTGCTTGTTACATCAAGGTCACTGACCTCCCCCGTGTCCTCAACCCCCATTTGCACTCAGCCACTTGCAAAATATTGATGGCTTCTTGCTCCCAGCTGCCTAGGAGCTGCATTGCTCTCAGATAGTTTATTCTCCATTCTAGGTCTGTGCTCTCTGGTGACAGGACCATAATTAATCTGGCCAGTTGTTTCTAAAATTGACAGGTTAGGCCAAAAATGCAAATTCAGCAGTCCGAAGATTGAACACTTTGTGCATATATACGTTCCACCAATGTTATACCAATGTTGCATGCATATCACATGTCACCTCATGACATTTTATGTGGATGTCAATCTCTCTGAAGTGTAAACATGTAGAAAAAATTGCATGCAATACAAATATAACTACACATTGTAAGTAATTAGCTGCCTGACATTAAGTACAGGTCTTCATGTTACAACACTTCCAATTTGTTATAGTAAATTATTAATTTTCGAATTTATGTAGGTGGCTCAGAAGAAAACAGCTGGACTACACATCTAAAAATTTCGGTATCAATCCCAGGTCAGCCCTATGATTTTTGTGTGTCATTTATTACTCCTTTCATTTCTGGCAATACCTGCTAATGTGAAAAATGTCGAGTTGCACAATTATTCAGAATGTATGTTGAAGTGTAGGTAACCAGAGGAGTATATGACTTCAAAGGTCATAGGAAGGCAACAGCACACCACAGTAGTAGGGCAGGGTAAGTTCTGGTTCAAAAATCACTGATGTCAGCACTTTTTGGAGTTGGCATTCCAGGAATTGCGCTGATGTCTGCACTTTATGGTGTCAATGTTCCAGGAAATGCCAATCTCAGAACATTCTGGTGTCAGCATTTCTGGTGCTGGTGAGCAGCTCTTCTTATTACATTCAAGGTCACTGACCTCCCCTGCATCCTCACTCTCCCATTTGCACTCAGGCAATTGTGAAATATCGATGACTGCTTGCTCCCAGATAATCGCCTCAGGGCTGTATTGCTTCCAAGCAGTTTGTTCTCCATTCTAGATCTGTGCTCTCTAGTGAAAGGATCATAATTAATCTAGCAAATTGTTTGTAAAATTGGCAGGTTACGCCAAAAATGCAGATGTAGCAGTCCAAAAATTGAACACTTTGTGCAGTTGTACAGTGCACCAATATCATAGTAATGCTGTATGCATGTTGCATGTCACCTCACAACATTTTATGTGTGTGTGTATGTGCCTGAAGTGTAGATGTGTCCCTTCTTGTAGAAAAAATGTCTGTGATGTAGATGGAACTGCACAGTGTAAGTAATAAGCTGCCTGGCATTAAGTCTAAGTCTCTGAGTTTCAACACTTGTAGTCATAATAATAAATTCAAGCTCTTTCTCTTGAGCAATTATATGTGCCTAATAATCTGTAGTGATCAGTTCTTTTGCAGACAATAACAATGATGTAACTAAATAACTAAAGGTTTATTACAAATACAAATTTTTTATGAAGAGTACTTTAAAAGATTACTTATCTAGACACATATACATATAATAACAATTTTCAGTATTATGTTTTTTTATTCTTTTTAAAGACGTTTTATATAAATTTATACAACAGCGAAATAGCATCTTTTTTGTAACAATAATGTTTTGTACATTAAAGATAACTTTCTACATTTTTGTTAAACTAATACTATTAGGTATGGAGATACAATTTATTTAGACTAAAATTAATAAAGAATATACTCCATATTTCCCACCAAATCATTATACAATTCAGTTCTTTTCTCCATATACAGTTTACACTCTACATACAATATCAACAATTCATGGGTAACAGGTTGGACTAGAAGCAGCAAATGAAGAAAAACCACACACACACACACACACACACACACACACACACACACACACACACACACACACACACACACGCACGCAATGTGCAACAACATATCTGCACACATAGCGTGCAATCGTTCAAACATTCACACCTATGACAAACAGCTCATCCAACTCTCCGAATACACTTGCACACACAACTGCTGCATATCCACATGCTCAATGACTGAAGTATGAGAAAGGGAAGGTCCTGATGCCATCTGCACAGATGAACTCTTCATTTTTCAGCATAGATGAACTGTTTGTTGTCATGGTGCAACAGACTGACTTTCAGCTGCAGTGTGGTATGTACCACATGTCATCACAATTGAAAGACTACTCAGTGAACCACATGTGCAGCACTGGCCATGTCCTTAAATGGGCACTTCCTGTAGTCTTCACTCAAGAGAGCCTTTGAGGCTACACAGTGCCCACCCTCAGCCTGTCATTGGGTACCACAGGCATGTGTATGGTATGCACACATTTTAGATATGAGCCCTACAAACTCCACAATCCATGAACCATTCATCTTGTCTTTCATCAAACCAATGACCTACTTGTTCTGAGGTGTTATGCAATAAGGAGTATCAGGTACATATCCAGATATGTCAAATGCGTCAGGATTGTACCTAATTACTTCAAATGGGTAATGTCCTTTCACCCAGTAGATGAAACTGTCTGTATCTATATAAAGTCACTTTGGATTAGCGAAGTTTGGCTCAGCAACTTCTAGTAAATCGGTACATATGGAGTTTGGAGAGGTCGAGAATACATGTACTGATATAGACAGACTTTATGAACTTCACTGAAATCTTAGTCATCTCTACAGTGACTAGTCCTTCAGTGAAGACGATGGCCCACTTAAAATTTGGCCTAACAATGTAAAATCTTGTAGAATTATGTATTTATAAAAATCCTTTTCAAAACCAGATGTCACGAGAAGTCTCTTTTCGGTATTTACATCAATGTACTCCTTCAACTACGGATGCTGCTTGAAGGAGATGCCACAGGTGATTCCAATAAATTTCATTCCCAAACTGAGACACTACTGGATTCATACAGTACATAAAGTGCATCTTCTTATTCCCAAGCATTGTTGCCAGCTTGTAGATTGAACCATTGCACAAGTCTAGGTACTCTGGACACAGTAGAAAGTCGCTGTGTGCATTACGCAAATGAGTAAGATAGGCCAGGTCTGTCTCCAAGACATATCATTTACCAGATTTCGTGGTAACATGTTGGATCTTTCCCTCCAATCTAATGATCTCCTTCATGGACAGCCATCAGAAAGCTCCAAATGTCAGAGAGTCTTGGGTTGCATGCCCATAGACGCTGTTTATATCCCAGTAAAAGATTTAACTCAAATTATCAGATGGCCTGTACTCTTCATCGCTCATTCACAGGTTATTCGTCTTGAGGTATTTGTGTACACGCTGGCAAAGCCCCCTAGGAATCCCAAATTGTAAAAAGACCAACATGTCAACATCAGTCAACAGTTTCAAGTCGACATATGTCCTTTTTAACATTGTGTCCAACAAAAGCCCTGGTGTAGTACAATAGGAGGCAGGATTCAGCATTCATGTGTCCATGTGTACACTCCAGGATTTCTGAGACATGTTTGCGAGCAAGATTATGTCAGTGTTCACGTACAATTTCGCGTATTCTTCTAAACCAGAGATGTTGAAATGCTGCCAAACATTCACCATGTACTAATACTCCACATCCGTTATGGCAGTGCCTGTGAGTTTACTGGTAAATTCCTTTATATTGGGCAATGCAGTTTCGTTGAGTCTCGCCTTCAAATCGAGGTATTTGTAAGGGAAGACCTCCTTCATTGTCACAAGCTGAACCTTTCCATCACTGGGATATGCAGCTCTGGTGATGTCCATATCCTCCAGACACACTGTTTTGGTAGTTTTTGAAGAGGCACGTGCATAAAATGTAACGAATCCAGGAAGTAGAGCATTAATCTTGGCGTGATTCGCTTGGAAAATGAAATGTAGTTTTCTACACTGCCATTTATGACGCTGTCCTTGTTATCTTTCAAGCCAAAATCACCCAAGTGCTCAACAAAAAAGTGAGCATCATACCTCGACAAATTATGGAAGACGGCAGATATGTGTCATGGCAATGATATTTCAAGTCGCATGTATTGTGAGGTGCACTGCAGAATTTTTCCATTAGATGACTGGTTTCTGCTTTTCTGTTCAATGGCAGCCCACATATAAGATAGTCAACTACCTGCTCAAACAAGGCATCATTCTCCTGCGATTTGCTCATGGAAATGTTTTCGCTATAAATAGCATCAAAATGCCACGCAAGTTTTTCGAGCCCACAGAGCAACCATCTTGCATCATTATCCATTATTTATGGTACTAATTGACTGAGATTAGAACTATACAACCAAACAAGTTGATACGCTGCGGAATACGGTACATGTCATTCTGTGGAGGTGTATGAGAGGCAGTACAATCACCTTCACAGTGCGCCACAGGAGCTAGTAAACACTCAAAGTCAGTGAATATGATGATAAAGCAGCGATCCTGGTGGTGGGCATTTTTAAGCTTTAAGATCTTCTTGTCCTCAGTAGGCGTTTCCACATTTACTAGTTTCTGGCTCAAGCAATCTATCAGATGACTTTCCAGATACTTGCAGTTAGTGAAATAGTTTAAGCATCTATCGAATAAATATTGTGGACATTTTTTGTACTCAGCTGGATGGAAAGTGGGTGCAATATGCCTATCATTCAGACATAGTAGTGTTTCGCATCCTTGGCAAACAGCAACAAATCTACATGTCTGGGATGCTTACCTGCTACTCTGGAAAAGTAAAGAGGTCAAAACACTTTCTTTTTTTGCACAGTGTGCTCTTCATCATCATCTGGCTTGCCTTTATCTACATCCATGCTGTAAACATGAACTGAATAAGCAGGATTCTGCCTCTCAAATTTTTGATACGTACTGGAGTTTGATGTGGAATGAAATGCCACTGAAGTTATTAATGCCTGCAGGGAGTAGATATCAGATATCTGCTATGTCTTGGTATGCACTTAATTTTTTTGGTGGTTTCTATCACAAGCCGTAAGTGATCATGCAAAGCAACATTCACCCCTTTCAGCTGTCTTTTGCACATTAATACATGCACTTTAGCAACAATATCTTTTGGAAGATGGATGAAACTGGACCACCTCCCTCCCCTCCTCTTCACTGGGTCAAAAATATGCAAGTGCACATCAAGGTGGAGTACAAAGCTGAGTGCCTTATTAGATCCTCTTTCCTGCATTTTGGAAAAATTATCCAGTATGACACTCTTCTTAAAAGCTCTGAACCACTCTGCCATTGATGCTCCACATGATGTCACGCCATTACCCCCTCCCCCAAAGATTGACAACGCTCTTCTCCTCAGGATACTACCTTTCTTAGGGAGTAGCATCAGCTAAAATACAGAACTGCCTTGCACCTAATGGTGGGATTCTGTGGGTCGTTGACGATTTTCGTGACCGGCCTTTTCAAAACGGCCTGAGAGCCATTGAGGAAAGTAGCAGGATCTTCGTAACCTGCAGTAGTGTTTTCAGTGCAAGCTAGCAAGAACCTATCGCTAAAAGTGCTGGCAACCTGAGACTATTTCAATGGGGCTGCATGATTTACTTGGTGATCCATAACAGAACAAGCTGTGTGGCTGCTGTTGCTAGGTACAGATTATTGTCGATGCTGGTATCATCCATGGTGCAATGGACTGGGTTGGGTGGAAAGCACCATTATTGACGAACCACACTGCAGTGACGAGTGCATCATAGTTGATGGAACTGTGCGAAATGACTCCATCACTGATGACGGACTGGGCAGAGGTCATGAACATGTCATACTTGGTTTGGTTGTTATGTTGTTGTTACAGGCATAAGTCCGCCTCCAGAATGATCCAGTATATCTGTAGCAGGCGAAAAAACGACATTGATAAGTATCCTGTATGTGTAAAACACACAATAGAGATTTGCATCCATCTACAATAGTGTCTAATACTTACATTGAAGTTCATCAGCATTGCTGTAGCCAGCCTATAGGTGATCTTAATCACACATCATCATCATTTGGCATATTATTCCTGAATTCTGAGTTTTTTTTTAAATTCAGCATCCATAACGTTTATTATACTGTCGTAAAGTTAATCTAAAAAAAGGAAAAACAAGAACATGGATCATCTGCAAAAGAAGAAGAAGTAACACTACTTACATATCCAATTCTCCACAAGACATTTGGAATGAGGAGATCAATGTTTGGGGTGGAATAATTTCATCTAACACGCTGCTATTCTATCTACAAGGAGTATTCACTTGACACACAAAAAAGACAGGATCTTACAAGCATTTTCTGCAAACATAAAACCATTATTTATACGAATACACATACACACTTATAGATATAAATATGTATACTTACATTTGCCTTCCTGTGAATCATTCATCATGAAAAACATGGTTACATCATCAAGAGCACTTATAGTATGCCTGCAGCCTGCACACACACACACACACACACACACACACACACACACACACACACACACACACACACAAAATCACCATTAGGCCACATAGATAGATATGCAAGTAATATGAGGGAAGTTTTTGATGATTAAAATTCAATATACGCATCTACAGTTCCAGTTTTCACTGCCTCATATTACTTTAAACAATATATCACTACTAATGGTGCTAATTCTTCAAACATCTACAGACTGAGTGTGTACCTGAATCCATAATCAGTCTCATAGTAAGAAGGGTAATTCTCACATACATGTCATACAATAAGTCACACACGTTTTTATCCCAGTCAATCTGCAAGGCATCATATGAAAAAAACTAAGAATTTAGGAACATTTTGCATTCGTTGGTTCACAGTAATAAGATGCACTCGAATCCTTTTTTTTTTTTAGATTCCCCTTCCTGTGTGGTTTCAGAGCCAGAATCATAAATAAATACAGGTGTTTCTAGTTGAACTGATGTCTTCATCACCCATGCTTGTCCAAATCGCATTAGTAGAACTGGATATTAATAAAGTTCCTCTGAACAGAAAGTTAATGGGAGCTGAATATCAGCAATCAACACATGTAAAAGTTTCAGACGTTCATCTGATACACTTCCCACACCAATTTATCCAACACAGTTTTACCCACATCTTGTGTCACTCCTTGAATAAACGAGTTATTATCTGTAGCACTTCTAATCAGAATCAGCTCCTGTTTGGCATTCATAATGACGCACTTATTATCTTCAAAGAACCCTGATAACATTTTGAGCTTACACAGGACTAAAGTGGCTACCATCCTGCATTTTGTAAAACATTCAGATCTGAACCCAATGCGAAGATGTCTGTTTTGAGGGTTGCTGTGATTCCAGCGTTTCTTGTGCAGTCAACATCAATGTCATTAAGTTCATATCTTATTTCTTGAAACGAAAAACAAATGCGTTATGTGTAAGTTGTGATGATGCTGGAGAGTTTACATCCTTCTTGGTTACCATACAAGTTTTGTTCCCATATACAGGAAGCTCTTGGTTAGGAGTGTTAGATCATCTTTATGTTGAGTGGTAATTCTTATCTCGTCATTATTATTAAACATAAATGAAGTAAAACGTTTGTGAGAGAAATATGGCTGAGGAATGATCTTATCATCATATGGAACTATTGTTTTTATATCAAGTGACGCAATCCTATCGATTTTAGGAAGATGTACTTCTCATGTGTTATGAAGTTCAACTTCTTCTACATAATGGTGTTATTACTGCGAAAATCGACTAGATTCCGATCTTGGTTCACAGTGTTCAACTCAAGATGGTCTAATGTCTGAACAGTCAGTGGGAGGTAGTTGTATCGAAGGATACGTAATCCCAAAGGCAGCTTATCGAGATTAATACTGTCAACTCTGTTGATGCATTGCCTAACACCTACGTCATACTAATGCATGGTTTGAGGTTTGTGTGTCCTGTTTATATGTCACATCATGAACATTTATACAACTGTTGTGTTTTGCTGAGAAGCTGAGCCACTTAACTAAGGTCTTGCTACTTCAACATCTTATAACACTCTCTACAAGAAATATGTCAAGTTCAGAGCTCTCTGTAAATCCTCTCTGTAAAAACTTTCCAGGCGTTTCTTCATCTTCACTATCCATTAGGATATACGTTTTCGAATTTATGTGTTTCTTTGGAAACTGTAAATATCTCTGTTGACCAGTTCGGTAAGTAAGACTTCTCATACGTAGTTTTGTGTTTTGAAATATGTACCAAATTATCTACATTGA
Organism: Schistocerca serialis cubense; assembly: GCF_023864345.2. Classification (NCBI taxonomy): domain Eukaryota; kingdom Metazoa; phylum Arthropoda; class Insecta; order Orthoptera; family Acrididae; genus Schistocerca; species Schistocerca serialis. The sequence continues at coordinate 182,927,222 of NC_064646.1, read as the reverse complement.
TTTTCTGCTTGCATTAATCTTACTATGTTTGCGTACTGTATTTAAAAGCTCATTAACACACATATCAACTAATCTCATTTTATTGCGCTGTCTACAGTCAGGTTACAGTGCTCAATTACTTGTGAGAGAATGTCTAGCAAGTCGTATGATACCATCAACATACGGTTTTTATCATCCTTTCCAAATGTTCCACAATACTCACTTCCACGCGCGAGAAGGTCGAGTAGTGGTGAATACCTATTGTAAAATTAGCCTCCTTGGTCAGTTTGCAGCTTGCCAGGACGCCAGCCCTGCAGCCAGGCGACTAGCGCGAGTTTTGGTGTTCTCGTAAAGATAAGTCATTTTAGATTATAAAAACATATAGTTTAGTACTGATTACGTGGTAAATAGGTGTATTAGTGCGTCTTTTAAGCGTACCATTAAAGGTTTCACTTTTATTTACGTAAAATAGCAGAAACCCGAAAAGATAGTACAGTCGTATTTTCTGTTTACATTTTGCCGCAGCAAATCTATATAATTTCGTTTAGTTGTTCTTTGCTCTCTCCAGAAATTTAACTGTAGCGTACCTCTTCATTATTTAACTCATATCTCCGGAAAGTAGCGTAAAGTTTTTGTTGTTTCAGAAACTCTGCACTGTTGCTTTTGTTTACATACAATTGTGTATAGGCCAAATTTGTGTAACCATATTTTCGTGTTTATCTGTTATTTAACTGACTTATTCTTAATAAACTATTGCGTTTATCATGAGTGAAAAGAGCTTGACTTGCCGTAAAATTGTTAGGTCGGGGTTTTGGTGTGACAGGTGCTGTAGTTTTTTCCGTGTGGGTGACTGTAGTAGCGTGAGAATAGGGGAAGTAAATGAGATTCATCAGTGGTTTTGTAAGATATGTAGTAGAGATAGGAAGATACTAGAACAGGAGGGGAAAATTGCCGCCCTTCAGGATGAGTTAGACAAGGCCAGGGGATTTCTTGATAGGTTAAGGAGGGAGAAGGGTAAACAGAGGTAGGAAGCCCATGGAAGAGGTGTTGGCCAACTTCTGCAGGATGAACTAGTATTAGAATATCAGGTAACCAATTTTTTTAAACCTAGTGCTGGTCTGGAGCAGGTGACAGAGGATTTAGGATCACTTTGCAAAGATTTCACTAAGGAAGACACCATGGTTATAGTGGGTGGGACAGGTAAAAGTACTGACAGAGATCCTGGGTACAGTATAGAGTGTGACCTGGCAAAGATTGCATCAGCATTGAAGCATACTAGTGTTGAGTTTGTATCTGTTCTTGGGCGCCATGACTGACCTCATTTGAACTCTCCTGTCAAGAGAGTTAATTTTAAGTTGGAATGGCTGCTTATATTGGGTGCAGGGTCACACATTGGTGTGGTTCCTGTTGATTCTCTCAATAGGTGGGATTATACTAGCCATGGGCTTCACCTCAACAGGAAAGGGTAGCGTAAACTGGCTGGGAAAATAGCAGGAAAGTTAAAGGGGGGAGGCACTGTCATGAGTGATAAAATACCAGTGGTTATAGGATTCAGAAAAGACTCTTTTTTAGGGTAGGTAGAACAGAAAGAAACCAAATTTTAAGAGAGGTTAGGACTGAAACAAACCTTCAGTTTGAGAAAGAAAAACATAATTCTGGCTTATTACACGGCATAAATAGCTATTGGCTAAGAATTTTCAACAGTCAGCATATATTTCAGCTCTACTCAACTTTAACTCAGTCTAAGTGAAATGTCAGGTATCTTTATTGCATCAAAATATTCGAGGACTGAGAAATAAAATTAATTCATTAATTATCTGCATAGATGAATTAGAGTCCTCAAACCCAGCTCACATAATCTGCCTCTCTGAACATCATGTGACCACTGGTATAGAACTTTTAAGTGTTACAGGGTTTAGGTTAGCATCTCACCTTTGTAGAGCAGAAATGGAGAAAGGAGGAGTTGCCACATTCATCAGGAGCTATAATAAATTTAAGAACAGAGACATTCATAAATTTTGCCTAGAACAGCATATGGAAGCATGTACAACAGAAGTAGAATTTCACAAAAAATCATTCATAATATTAAGTGTATATCGAGCACCTGCAGGTAACTTAATCTACTCATAAACCGCCTTGACGCTGTACTGGCCCATTTAACAAACAAAAACAAAGAAATAGTGGTTGCTGGTGATTTCAATGTAGATTTCCTTAAAGACTCTCCCAATAAGAACCTATTTGAGTTAGTAACACTATCATTCAACTTAATTCTCACTGCAAAGTTCCCCGCTAGGGTAGCCAATTGCTCAAAAACAGCCATTGATTATATCTTCTATAAAGTCCAATGAATAAAATTATGTTACAAAACCAATAGTGAATGGCCTCTCAGACCATGACATGCAGTTCCTTCTGTTAAATGTTAATACTGAACAGGATATACAATCTGTTATATCTGAGCTCAAGAGGGTAATCAATAAGCCAAAAATTGATTATTTTAGGACACTTCTCAGAGACATTCACCTGACTGATGTTTGCAGTGCTCATGGCATGAATGAAACGTATAACACATTTGCTAATAAAGTGCTTACCTTATTTGAACACTGTTTCCCCCCAAAGCTAACCAAGGTTAGAGCAAAGTCTACAAAGAAGCCATGGATTACTCAAGGAATAGGGGTATCTTGTAAAACAAAAAGAAAACTATATCTGTCAATCCGAAACAGTTCTGATGTTGATGCTGCAGCACATTAGAAGAAAAACTGCAAAATATTAAAGACTGTAATATGGACATCAAAGGAAATGTATTACAAGGAAAAAATAGTCATATCAGATAACAAAATAAAGACAATATGGGATACAGTGAAGGAGGAGACTGGTAGAACCAGACATGAAGAGGGACAAATAGTATTATGAGTAAATGATACATTGGTGACAGATGTGTGTAATGTTGCAGAACTTTTTAACAAACATTTTATAACTGTTACTGAAAAGATGAGGTTGTCAGGATCTGTAGATGCTGCTATGGAATACCTCAGACCAGACATTTCAAGTAACTTCCATAATATGAATTTGACCCTAACTACCCCAGCAGAAATAATGTCCACCATAAAATCTTTAAAATCAAAAACATCTAGTGGGTATGATGAAATATCAACAAAGTTAATTAAAAAATGCGATTCTGAGTTAAGTAACATATTAAGCTATCTGTGTAACCAGTCGTTTATCAGTGGAATATTTCCTGAACAGTTGAAATATGCTGAAGTTACGCCACTGTTTAAGAAGGGAGATAAAGAAACAGCATCAAATTTCCGTATAATTTCACTTTTGCCAGCTTTCTCATAAATTTTAGAAAAAGTAATGTGCAATCGGCTTTATAACCATCTTATCTCAAATAACATACCGTCAAAGTTGCGTTTTGGATTTCTAAAGGGTTCTGATATTGAGAAGGCTATCTACACTTACAGCGAAAATGTGCTTAATTCATTAGACAAAAAATTGCAGGAAACTGGTATATTTTGTGATCTGTCAAGGGCATTTGACTGTGTAAATCACAATATCCTTTTAAGTAAATTAGAATATTATAGTGTAACAGGAAATGCTGCAAAATGGTTCAAAGGGTGTTATTAGGAAAGAGACATGTATTAAGCTATCAGGCATCATCCATCTGGGAACTAATTACATGTGGGGTCCCACAAGGTTCCATTTTAGGGCTCTTACTTCTTCTTGTGTATCTCAATGACCTTTCATCACTAACATTGCCAGATGCCAAGTTCGTCTTGTTTGCCGATGATACAAACATGGCAATAAATAGCAAATCAAGTGTAGTCTTCGAAAAGTCAGCTAATAAAATATTTGTGGACATTAATCACTGGTTCCTAGCCAATTCTTTGTAACTAAATTTTGAAAAAACACACTAAGTGCAGTTCAGAACTTGCAAGGGGTGTCCCACGAGTATATGTCTAACATACAATGACAAGCAGATAGAAGTGGACAGTGTTAAATTCTTGGGATTACAGCTTGATAATAAATTGAACTGGGAGGAGCCCACCACAGAACTGCTGAAGTGTCTTAACAAATCTCTATTTGCAATGCAAATTGCGTCAGACACAGGGGATATAAAAATGAAAAAGTTGGCATACTATGCCTACTTTCATTCCATAATGTCATATGTGATTATTTTTTGGGGTAATTCAGCAAGTGCAGCTAAAGTTTCTGGGCACAAAAACGTGCAGTACGAGTTATATGTGGTGTGAACTCAAGAACATCCTGCAGAATCCCGTTTAGGGAACTAGGGATACAGCTTCCCAATATATTTATTCCTTAATGAAATTTATCATTAAAAATATATCACTTTTTCTAACCAACAGTTCAATTCATGGAATCAATACTAGAAATAAGAATAATCTTCACAAAGATTTAAAATCACTTACTCTTGTACAAAAAGGTGTGCATTATTCAGGAACACACATTTTCAATAACTTGCCAGCAGCCATAAAAGGCTTAACAACCAATGAAATTCAGTTTAAGAGAAGCCTAAAGGATTTATTGGTGGGCAACTTCTTCTACTCCATTGGTGAATTTCTCAGTAGAACCAACTGATTTGTGTGTGTGTGTGTGTGTGTGTATAAGTACAATATAACTTCTACACCATTTCAGTGCAGTAATGAATTCATTGAAATACATATTATAGTATTTCTATTACATGATTATTACCTTACAAATAAAAAACTTTTTTATTTTAAATTCAGTGCATTAGTGATTGTAAAATGATTCTTTCATATCGTGTTCATTAAAAAAATGACGATCATTCCACTTGGAACCTGTAGAAGGTACATTAGCTTATTTGTTTCAGTTGTAAATATTGGTCATGTATTATTGTTTTTCTGACATGTTCTACATCCTGGAGTACCTCCTCACTATGGATCAATTGGAATGAAAGTAAATCTATTCTAATCTAACCTAAACCAGTTTGTACCTGTTTGAAGCAATTGTTCAAAATCCTGTATAACTTCCTTCCCAGTTTTTGCTTTCACGGGCAGGACACACGCAAATTTGGATACATATTCATGACGATTAAAATATATTTGATACCTTTATTTGTATATGAATATTGTTTTATATCTGTGAGATTGGCCTGCATAAATCATCAAAATCTCATAGTGTGAACGTCTATGTGGGAATGTTTTGCACACAGGTTTGTGGAGTTCATGAACAACTGTCTCCCTAATTTCTCACTAATGTGTCTCTCTCGAAGCTCTGAAATGATTGATACAATTTTGTATGTAAGCTGTATTCCCTGAGGCAGCTGAAGCTGTGAGTAGTCATAGATATTATGTAATTTCGCCAAGATCATCACAGCATACGTACTCCAGAGGTCATGTGCAGTCCTGTGCTGATTGTCAACGCCTTCAACCGCAATATGTGCTGCAGTTAACACTGTCTAATAATATTCTTGTATTTACTACTGTTTGAGTCTTACAGTCGTTCGTCTGGGATGTTGTTTTGCCTATTAAATTAGTCAAATGTAGTATTTCAGCATATGTTTCTATGTTTTTCGGCAAATATTTGCTTGGATCCGAAATTTTTAAGAATATCAGATTCATTAAAGCTGACGTTCTTTCAAATTCCTTATTCCCAACCTGTACTATAATCAGTAATAGTGCATCCTCCATCTTCTTCTTCCCTTCCTCTGCCTCCATTCGTAGTGTGTGAGAACCATCCCAGGGTTTAAGTCACTGGTTTAAATGTTTCTGGGAGAGAAAAATCTCGTTGCAGCTGTCCTGATTTGAACAGTCAGTAGTTTATGGCAAATAGCCTTCTGCACCTCAATAATTTTACTTTTTTCGGCGTGCTGTCGTATACTAAGCTGGTTCTGAGGCAGTGAACAAGTGTACAGCTTACATATAATCTGAGACTACTAGTGATGATGAGACAAGGCGTTCATACCTATTGCCCTGATAAAACTAAACATATCCGTTAGTATTGCACTGACTTCTTCAGTTTTTCCACTGGCATATACACTGAAGAGCCAAAGAAACTAGTACACCTGCCCAACATCGTGTAGGGCCCCCGAGAGCATGCAGAAGTGCCACAACACGACGTGGCGTGGATTCGACCAATGTCTGACGTAGTGCTGGAGGGAACTGACACCATGAATCCTGCAGGGCCATCCATAAATCAGTAAGTGTACGAGGGGTTGGAGATCTCTTCTGAACAGCACGTTGCAAGGCATCCCAGATATGCCAAACAATGTTCATGTTTGGGGAGTTTGGTGGCCAGCGGAAGCGTTTAAACTCAGAATATTGTTCCTGGAGCCACTCTGCAGCAATCTGGACTTGTGGGGTGTTGCATTGATCTGCTGGAATTGCCCAAGTCCGTCGGAATGTACAGTGTACATGAATGGATGCAGGTGATGAGGCAGGATGCTTACATACGTGTCACCTGTCAGAGTGGTATCTAGACTGTGATGTCATAAAATAAACGTGATGTTGTTATTCAATGGGAAAGTTGGAATCTGAGATGTCGTTTACTGTTTTATCTATCACAATTGGCGTAAGAATCATGGATTGACCACTGTCACAATATATTGCATTATGAAATGTGAATAGTCTTTACTTGCACTTTCGCGTGGCGTGAGACAGTCACAGCTAGCGTGCTACCGATTAAGAAATTCTATTATCGTCTTTCTAATTACTTCATGATCGTAGATACGATCACACACGGCTGTGATGTTATTGTTATGACAAAACAGTTTCCTAAGGGATCAGTAAGTTCTTAAGAGCGCAATAAGAACTGTAATATCACACAAAAAGGGAATTCAATATTAAAGCTGATGCAAGAAGACAATAAAACTTTTTTTTAATGTAACACGCGCATTGGACTGCTGACCTCGGTGTTTGTAATCTTAGCAAAATGCATAATTAAAATGAAAATAATACTGAGGAGATGATAGGAATAAGCACTGCTAAATGATTCAATATTTTCAGAACGAATGTTTATCATAACTAAAACATATATCGTACCTTATACTTAGTACAACAATGAGGGTACATTTTTATGTCCGTTTCGTGTACATTGAGCGCTCGTTTATATAGTCATTGTCCTCTTTAGTCGCCCGTGCGCCGTCACGATAAGTTATAACAGTTCTTCGTTTTACACTTCACTCAAACTTAGACGGAACACGTTTTTATACATTTAGTAAAAATTAGAACAGACCGCCACAAATCTACGTCCGTCTTACTAAAGAAAAACAGTGCAAGTGTTTAGCGCTCAAGGCTTCATTTGTTCTCCAGCGAACAAAATAGTGAACGATCGCTTATCGATCCGTATTCTTCTCACTTTATATTGCCGCTCAAAGACGACGAATTACATTATTTAGGAAATTCCACCGTCGCTATGCGACGCCTTATTATACATTAATCGTTCTTTATAAACAAGTATTCGCCTTCTGGCTGAAAGGGTTAACTATTTGCTGTTTTAATGAAGCCAAAAATAGCGAATATCACACCGCCTCCCATGAGGAGAGAGGGAATGCCGAAGGATTACCTCGATCCTCATGTCATCATGAGATATTCGTGATTTTTGGTATGACACTTACGTAATATTCCTTCGGAAGTTACTGGCGTCCTAAGTTCATAAATTGAAATTACATGTATAAACATATATTAGATATTTATCATTTTTCAACGTGAAATTTTTTCATTCTTTGTTCATCAGTCACTTCATTCCTTAATACTACGATTCACATTTATGGGCATATTTAAGATTGGTCCATATTTGCTTATAACAATAACTGACTGTTCGTTTTTCACTTTGGGGGATAGAATTCAGAATTTACAGTCTCTTGAGCTTAACAGCTAATAGATGAGTGTGTGTTTATTTTCACTAAACTAAAATGGACAATGTTCGAGCCTCTGTTGACTCATTGTGGTTCAATTACAATTTAATAACATAGCACTGCACTTGGTGATGCTTTCACTTTCTTTGTTAGTTGTCTACAGCGTTCACCATGCAGTACATATGTCATTTCCATTGTGGTGCCAGGAATTCGAATGGTTTCCCTGGTTTTATTTACAATATGAAACAGAAAAAGTGAAAAATTATTAGTGTAACTTACAACCTATTGGATACATTGGTTAATGATCGGGACTGGTCTGAAGTTCAGAGTCTTCCTATAGTGCTCGTTCATTTTCTTTGTCCCTCAAGAGACAGGATTATAATTCATTTGAGCAGTGTTCAGGAGTGCCGGTATTAATTAATGGCTTTAAGGTCTGAGTAATCTGACAATCTAATTCTCATTCATCTTAACTTCAAGAAAATTGCTTAATTTACGTATGAAAATGTAGTCACACAAGTGCGCAAGTGTCTTTCCTCCAGTATGTACAAGTTTGGATTGTGCGTCACCCACACGTCAGCCACTCAAGCGGCTGCACGGTGTTGCGTGAGCTCCAACACTCAGTATCCGAAGCTGCCAGCACACTCCCCTGTCAACTGCATCCCATGAAGCTCACAGGTAAGCGACGATGTATATTTTAGCTGTCACTGCACAAACAACACTGAACTTTCCGTTGAACATATTTTCTTAGCCTTGACTTATTTTTACACTTGCAGTATAACACTGCCACTAATACACAATGAACAGTTATTCTTATTATGCACGTCGCACTGTAGTGTGCATCTTCACACAGCATTCGAACTTACTACCTTCGCCAATAGCGTTCATTTACAAATCAGTCAAATTTGCAGTTTTCCTCCATTGGCACAGAAAGACTTATATTCTACTACTTACGAAAGATCACTTACAAGCTAATATTTACAATTAATGGTCACTCCTTTGGTTACGTCCAGTGAACAACTATTTTATGAATGGACTCCTATTCTTTAGTGCACCCAAGATCATTTTCTACTTCCACGTAGCATATCTACTACTTAATGAGTACGCATTTAACGCTGAACCTTTTCTTTTGTGCTTTCCTTTGTGCTTGCTAAAATTTTTATACTTGAGGGCAGACTGGATAACAATAGGTCTCCCTCTTCGCTTCGTGTACTCAGCAATCGTTATCTGTAAAAAAAAATAAAAAATAAAAAAATAAATAAAAAAATAAAAAATTTAAAAAAATTTAAGGTATCGCGTCTATCATTTTTCGCATGAATGGAATTATCCACATTTCACTGGGTTTACGCAACCTGTCCATAACAAACATTACCAAAGCTAGCGAAGTTCATCGCGCTACGTGTCTCATTTCTCATAAGCACTCCTGCGTGCCTTTTACAGGTCGACCCTTGGTCTGGTTTAATGAATCAGGTTCAAAAGGAACGGGCACAGGGAAAATGGACTTCATAAGAGGAGTGTCTTAGCAGAGAGTTTTACAATAAAATCTGCATGTACACACAATTATCATTGTAAACATAGACACATATATACATTTTAACCTCTTTCATTGCAGCATGCTTTGATACTTCTACGCCTTACTCTCGTTATAGTCAATATTAAATTTAAACATCACTGCATTGCTTGTTCTTTAGATTAGCCTTCAACTAGGGTATTGAATGGTCGCTAGATTACACCACAAAGCATCTGAACATCTTTACTTGGACTTATGATACAGGGGGCTTGCTGTGTGTTTAATTAGTACCTTGATTCTATTGAAATCAATTCGTCAGCTAACATTCCTCATATACTCTTTAGATTGGGCTCAGATCACAGGGAAACAGATTGCGTTCATGGCAATTAATGGTCTCGGGCTGTACTTACGCTACATTATTCATGCTTCATGGTTTGTCTCTCTCTGTACTGTATTTCGGCTAACTTAGTTTACTACAGCTTGTTGTCTCCTTGCGTGAACACATGTGGGTTACCACTTGTTTTCTCATTTAACAGCACGCTTTAACTGAACTTTAAGCTAACATATTTCCTCCACTCCTGTCCACTGTCTGGACGTTTTGAACATGTCTTTTTTAGGCAGGTAATTTTGGCATTTACAACAGAACTTCAAGTACTTACATTACTAAATATAAATCTATAAATCTTCTTCTACCTTGAGAGTAGTGCTTATTTACGCACTCTTCTCCATTTCTCACTTTTACATATTTATATAGCTCTGGGCAATCACGTAGCAAGTACTTTTTTGTATACTAACATAAAGTTAAATTGAAATTCTTTCTGCAACTGTAATTTCGTGCTTCAGCTTGTTGCAGAAATATCAGTTCATGTCCATCACTATAAACAATTTTTCCATACTTAACATTTAATACTTAAAGTTTCCATGTAGCAGCCGTTACCATGTAGTCCGGGACCCGTTCAACACAATACTTATCATTAACAGTTCACACAATGAAATTTCCAGTAAGCAAGAATTCATTTCCTCGACAGTACTTAACAGTTACCATTATAGAATTTCTTTAAGTCTTGGTGGTGAAATAAGCCTTTTACTCTCCCCGTAGCCGGGTCAGTTAATAAATACCTCCCTATGTGCGGTTTCCTTAAAATAAGGTAAGGACCTTGATACAAATGTTGCCACTTGCGATTTTTCTTACTTATTAAGGATGGCTTGAAATGAGTCTCAAGTAACACCTTTTCACCTACATGGTAATTTACAACTTTGTTTACTTTTTTATCATACCCTTTCTTCCTTAATTGAGTACTGGTGGTAATGGAACTTAAAGTTTCTCGAGTTTTGACATCTAGATCTATCCAGGCTAGGTATCATGGGAAGAGGGTCAACCCACTCATTCTGTAATTTCCTTCGAGATACCAACTCGGGTGGAGTAAAACCTGTGGAAGTGTGTGGCAAGAAACCAAAACAGATTCTATCTGCAGCTGAAGCTGCTTCTGTAAATTAACTCTCTGTTTCAATGAACCAATCGCTCCCGATATGGAGCAACCCTGAATCGGCAATGATAAAACTTTTGAAACAGAAGACATCTGTTTGAAGACACATGATGACATGACACTGATGTTTGCTCCTGTATCAACAATGGCTGTGACAGGAATGTTAGAAACAGAAATCTTAATCGAAGCCTGAACCTGTTCACCATAAATGTCATTAATGTCTTGAGCTTCTTCGTCAGATACAAGGTCATCTCATAAGTCGATCTCATGAACGTACCGAATCGCATTAATATATTAAGAACCAGAGGGTTCGTTAGTGCCCCCACTCAAACCTGCAGCGACCTCTAGGAGGCTGAAAGGGGCTGCCTCTAATTTTCCGCAAGAAGTTTAGTCTGTTTGTCATTCATGGCCTTAAGAGTTTGTTCCGTTTCATATCGGTGCTGGTTATGTGGTACAAATGCAGGTGTAAAGGGGTCAAATTTACTGGGTGCATTCACTTGTGAATAGAATAGTTGAGACGGCTGCGGTCGCCCCATCTTTTGGTTGCCGGCAAAACCATTTCCTTGTGACGGAAAGTTCGCATTTGGTGCCGTTTGAAAATTGTTCCGCGGCCCTCTATCCTGTGAAAAGTTGTTCTGATGTTGTGCTGGGTGGCATCCCCCTCGCCCATGCTACTTGCTATTTTTCCACCTATAACTTTTATTGTACACTGGCCCATTTGAAACATTACCACTCGTTTGTGGAGAATTTCCATACTGCTCAGGCGCAGAATTAAATGGCCGGTTTCCATACTGATGTTGAACGTTGGGGTTATAAATTGGGCGGTGTCTCTGCTGATTACTGTAATTGGTTTTCTGCTTCCGTTGAAATCTATTGCTATTTGTGTTTTCATAACGGCTGGCAGGTTGGTACCAGCGATCGCGGTAACGCGCTCTCTCCTTCGGCGCATTGTTGTCCGCGTGCGATGCGTTCTGCTGGCTGCCAGGGAAGAATTTGCCGCTGCCAACCTTGGAGCCCACATCCTCGCTAATTAAATCTAAGAAATCCAGCACAGAAAGGAATGCATCCGTGTCTTCTTCGGACACATTTACAAGTTTCTCTCTGATAGACACTGGGAGTTTGCTTTTGAGAATCATAATTACGTCCTTGAAAGTAATTGGAGAAACACAGAACTTAATTTTTGCTAGATACTTCTCAAAGTATCGCCGGAGACTTCCATGCTTCTCACTGAAAATTTCCGCATAATACACCTCCTTCCTTAATCTCTGCTGTACTCCATTACTGCCGGCCGGAGTGGCCGTGCGGTTCTAGGCGCTGCAGTCTGGAACCGAGCAGCCGCTACGGTCGCAGGTTCCAATCCTGCCTCGGGCATGGATGTGTGTGATGCCCTTTGGTTAGTTAGGTTTAATTAGTTCTAAGTTCTAGGCGACTGATGACCTCAGAAGTTAAGTAGCATAGTGCTCAGGGTCACTTTTGAACTCCATTACTCCAAAATGTTGCCAAGAACATTTTCTCAAACTCTTTATAATTCCTACATATGTCTACCATTTCCGTTCCCCATAATGCTACATCATCGGAAATAAATCCAGTGACGAACTGAATACGCTGTCTGTCTGTCCAGCTCCTGGGAAATACAGGTTCGCGCACGAAATTGTTTCTTTCACAATTTCCGACGCACATTAGATATCCCACTGGGATCTCTACAGAAGTACCAGCAGAGCTTGGAAAAACAAATGAGTTACGAAATAACGAGTAATTCACGATACTGCCGCTAGGAGACTAGTAAGCAGCAATGGCTACAATGGAAGCCTGACGACACAGCAACGATCGGCAATTGTGTTACTTTTTCATGAAACGAAAAGCCTTGTTGTGACTCAGAGGCGTTTTCGACAACAGTTTAACACACGATGGGTCTCTTGCAAGAAGACCATCCACAAGTTGTACGATAAATTTGTACAGGAAGGAACAGTATTGGAAGCGAAGCGACCTCGGCCTAAGCCTGTTTGTTCGCTGGAGAATATTGAAGCAGTACGAGATGCTGTACAGAGAAGTCCTGGGAAATCGTGTAGAAAGGCAGCAGTCCAACTGGTAATACCCAGACGCTCTGTTCAACGCATTCTTAAAAGTGACCTCCATATGTACCCATACACGATGACCTGTGCACAGAAGCTCACTGAAGACCACAAGCAGCAGAGAATAGGGAAGAAACTCTGGACAACGTTTGGTTTTCAGACGAGGCGCGTTTTCATTTAGACGGATGGGCCACTGAAAACCCACAAGTGCTTCATGAACGGCAATATTATGCTCCGAGGATTACAGCGCGGGCAGCAATCTCCAGTCACAGACTTATTGGACACTTTTTCTTTGAAGAAACTGTGTACAGCGAACGTTGGTTGAGCATGCTTCGCAATAGCTTCATTACACAGCTTCTTGCTACTGCCTTGCCCTTCAACACGCAGTGATTCATGCAAGATGGAGCAAGGCCACATACTGCAAGCATGTTGGAGTTTTTGCATGAGCATTTCGACATGCGGATCATTTGACCACTCAGGTTTCCAGGTCGCTTCAATGACGGACAAAATTGGCCCCTCAATAGTCCAGACCTCCATCCATGTGACTTTTTTCTTTGGGGGGTACCTAAAGGAAAAAATTTTCCCGAAACGTCCACGTGATTTAATGGAGCTCAGAAGACTTATTCTTCAAGCTTGCAGTGAAATTACGGAAGACGTGTGCCGTAGGGTAATCACTAACTTCAGTGTTCGTTTGAAGGAAGTTAGGAAACGAAATGGTGGACATATTGAGCATGTGCTGAGTTAGAACAAATCTCCATGGACGGCTCTTCATTGTAGTATATGTTCCCTTCAGATTGTATTGACAATAAAAATTATATTCAAAAACAAAATGGTAACACATTTCGTGCGCCACCCTGTATATCGGAAAAATTATTTAGGAACACCATCGGATTTATTTCTCGTTTCTGTGGATGAAAAACAGGAAAAGTGCTATGCTTAATCTCACTTTCCTCTTGCATTAAACTCGCAATTGTGGGCGGATCATTTATTTTCCCCACTCGGGGCTCAACAGGACTGTTGTTTTGCATGTAATCAGGCGGTGAACCGTAAGGAGTTGACTGACATTCGTCACCGTCTAAAGAGTTGATCCCTATAGTTTGCGTATACGTGTGCGGATTTTCTAGCCAGTTTCTTAGCATTCTGACTTCGTCCACTACTTGCTGCTTCCACTCAAGAAGATCCCGTGTAAGTGTCCTCCGAATCTGTCCCAATTCAGATACCACTGTGTCTCCAGACTTACCAGGAGCAGATAAGTTTTAATATGTTACATCCTTGACAGTCTCCCTAAGCTCGTCCCTGACCTGGGCCATTCCATGCCAAGTGGTCTAATATCGAGAAATGTTCCCACATGACCATCATGGATTTTGATGAAATTTTGTATGAACATTCACACATGTTCTCAATGAACACTGGTAAAGTTTCAGTTTCAGAAATTCAATATTTTCGGAGATATAGTCACTTATTTAAGACCATAGCACAGCTCTCTATAGTGCGTCCTCGAATTTTCAGCAACTTTGAGATGAGATATCTCTGTAAGTATTTGCATGAAAGAAACAAAACTTGGCCATCTTATACAACTTATAGAGCTCTTTAAAGTAAAATATTAAGAAAAGGATTTCTGAGCAATTTTCATATAGATAATTTGAAGCTAAGTTGGGCGAAAAAATAGCTGTTTAAAAAAAATGCGAACTTTAGTTTTTTATATCTCCAAAAGTAATTGTGGGATGTACATGAAACGTTGCACACCATAACTCACCAACACAAGGTCTTAGAATATAAAATTTCATTCTCCAATTACTTTCCATTATTTTACAAATCTAGGGTGAAGTTGACGATTTTTCAAAAAGTGCTAAAAATGGGTATTTTTAGTCAAATTTTTCGAAAAAGTGTTTTCTCCAAACTCTTCTAAACTATGGTCATTAGAAAGAGCATATTCTAAACTATCTAGAAAAGTGGATTTGGTTTTGCAATGCAAGCATATAAGGCCCTAAAAAGCAGCATCATCGAAGAGGCGCACTGGAAATTTGAACACATTTTTCTAGCACTCAAATTATACCTGAAATCTTTTATTATGCCTAATAAATGTTTATTAGTGCCTTGAATAATTGAAAAGTATGAGAAGTAGCCCTTCTGTTTTTATCGTAGGTGTTCATCTGCATAAAACTCTTCTCATTTGTAAAAAAAAAAAAAAAAAGAAAAGAAAAAGAAAAAAAAGGGGAGAGAGAGAGAGAGAGACCATAAAGAATTCAATGAATAGCAGCTTCATATTTTTTGTACTTCTCAAAATTGTAAATATTTGCAAGTGGAAAATGAAGACCTAATTTTCGGATTCAATTGTATAAAACATTTTTCCAAAAAAGAATTGGTTTGCTTGAATCATGCATCAAGTGATGTAAATTTTCCAATCAATATTGCAGAGATTTTAATACCTAGGTGTTGTAACCTGTGAATTTTTGTCTTAAAGTTATTGGGGAAACATGTGAAATTGGTTGGTTAAACATCTAAGAGTTTTAATTTTGTATTTAATCACACTTAAATGTAGCCTACTACCTTGTTAAATACGTAACCACTAGTTTCACAGAGAAAATTCACAAGATTCACTGTTTATGGAAAATATAATGGCAACAATTTCTTTAACAATCAGATTGTTTCATTATTGTGAGCCTTGCTTGAACAATCAGTATTTCAGTGGTATGTTTGCAGCATAGTGAGTGGGTTCTCTTGACTGAGTGTGGCTTGTTAAGTGATTCATAAGACCATCAAAGTTTGTAATCTAATTTACAAAAAATTGTTTTGATTGTGTCTTTTATAGCATATATCTCTTATTAGATTTTTTCATTCGTATTATACATTGTACATCATTCAGTAGCAATTTGTCTGAAATTTAAGCAGATTATAATTTGCACTTAGAGGCCAAATACATTATTTAGTTACTGATTAGAGATGGATGCAAAAGGGAGCAGCATACCTTCCTGCTCAATTGGGCAAGGAGATAGTGGAACAAAGTGCCATGTCACTTTCTTCGCCAAAGAAGCTGCTTTAAAATGGATTGAAGATTTTAGTGATGAGGAAAAAGAGTTGTAGGTCCGATGTTCTGAAGCAAAGCTGGACAATACCTCAAGTTTGCCTACATCATGAAGCCCTGGTATTGACACAATATGAGAGGTTAGAAAAAAAATGCTTCAATCCTTTTGGGAAGGTGAATCATAATGTTAAGGCAGGAATTCGCACTCTTGATACTGAAACAGCTAATAAGGCTTCTGATATGTTGAAGAAGCAGCTTGTTAATAACATAAAGCCAGGTCAGAAAATGTGTCCGGCTTGCAGGACTACCTTAAATAAACACTTGGACGAAGCTTTATCAGCCTCATAATCACATTCTGATGAGGACTTGACACCAAAAGAAGAATTAAATATAGGTTATTGTCTATCGGTATTTCACCCCTGAAGAGAACAGTAAGCTACAGAGATAAGCCCCAATATGTGAAGAAGAAAATTCAAAAGGCTCAAAATGTGATTAAAAACAGAATTGTAAATGCAATGGGAGTAAACCGACAAATTGAAGATGCTAGTGAAATTAAGGCTTGTGGAAACTGTGCCGACTATGCACATTTGCCGACTGAACTGAAAGCCAAGATGCAGAATGCAATTCATAAAGAACAGATGCAAATTTTAACCTTGGCACCTGTAAGTTGGGCAGTCAGACAAACAGCAGCTCAGTTCGGCGTATCCGAAAGAATGGGGAAGAATGCTCGGAAGCTTAAGGCAGAGAAGGGCATTCTGGCACTTCCCAAAAATAGGCAAAGCAGGAAATTACCAGCAGAAGTTGCTAGTCGAGTGCGAAATTTTTTTGAAGATGATGAGTATAGTAGGGTGTGCACTAGAAAGAAAGATAGTATTTCAGTTAGACTTTTAGATAGAAAGAGATAACATGCAGAAAAGATTGTTACTTTGCAATTTACGGGAAATGTATGTTATCTATAAGAACATAAATGGTCCAGAAATAGGGTTCTTAAAGTTTTGTGAACTTAGACCCAAATGGTGTTTAACAGTAGGATCAGATGGAATGCATGCAGTTTGCGTCTGTGCAATTCACCAAAATGTTAAAGCTTATGCTTAGCGGAGCTGGTATACGTGAAAATTATGAGGAGATTCACAGCAAGGCAGTTTGCAGTTTGAACTGTAAACAGTGCATGCTACATCACTGTGAAAGGTGTCCTGGGCCCAAAGCTATAGCATCTGAAATTGCCAGCTGATCATGAGCCACAGGAAGTTATTGTGTTTAAGCAATGAATACATACCGATCGGGCCACACTGGACACGAAGCAAATGGTAGTGGATGAATTTATTGAAGATGTAAAAAATAAAATATTGAGTCTGTCATACCATCATTACATTGCCACGCATCAAAGCTTGCGTCTTAAAGGCCTTAAATGTCATCTGAAAGACGAAGAGCTTGTTGTCCTAATGGATTTTGCAGAAAATTATTCTTTTATCATTCAGGGTGCTGTGCAAGGCTTCCACTGGGACAATAGTCAAGCAACAATTCATCCATTTGTTATCTACTTTCGTCAAAATGAGAAAGTAGAATCTTTAAGTTTTTGCATTATCAGTGATTGTTTGCGGCATGACACTATTACAGCTCACGTTTTTATCAAGGAGTTCATCAAATATATAAAAGCACAGTTTGCACAGATATCCCACATTCATTATTTCAGTGATGGCTCCAGTGCTCAATATAAAAATTTCAACAATTTCCTAAATTTGTGCTATTATAAGAGTGATTTTGGAATGACAGCCGAATGGAATTTTTTTGCTACTAGTCACGGGAAATCACCTTGTGATGGGATTGGAGGTACAACAAAGCGGTTAGCAGCAAGAGCAAGCTTGCAACGGCCACTTAATGGACAAATTCTTACTCCCCTAGATCTGTTTCACTTCTGTTCTGAAAACATTAATGGAATTAAATTTGTTTTCATCAGTAAAGATGAAACTGAAAAAAATATTGTGTCACAAGAAGAGAGGTTTAAACTTGGACAAACTGTAGCAGGCACTAGAGAAAATCATCACTTTTTACCTATTGATGAAACAACAATTCAGGTCAGCAGAGTTTCAAATGATTGTTCACCTTTTCTAGCTAAAATGGGTCACATTAATGAAGTAGGCACATTAATGTCTGCTCTCCAACCAGGACAATATGTTGCATGCATCTATGAAAACCTGTGGTGGATTGGGAATATCAGTGAGACCTCCACAGAGCAAAGGGATGCATTAATAAACTTTATACACCCACATGGTCCAGCAAATTCATTTTATTGGCCACCAAGAAGTGACAAGTGCTGTGTTCCGGAACATCACATTATTGCAGTTATTCCAGCTCCATCAGTAAATTCGTCTGGCCGGCAATACACCATTCCTCTTGATATTCATCAGAAAATTAATGTAGCATATCAAAAATTGAAATAGGTTAGAGGAAACAATCTAAGGAACCCAAGAGTGCCTTCTAATTTTACACAGGGCACTTAAATAATTTTACTATTAGGCTTGGGATCTTGTGGTAAAGAAACCCACCCGTGGCTGTTGTTGCTAAGCTATCGGGTGTGGCCCTATGGCAATGGGAATGCTGGTTTTCTCAGATGAAATGAAACTAGCAGTGGTTAAGCCACCATGGACCACAGCAACTCATTTATACACTTCTTTTCCATCAGTAAGCTGGTGTTGTTCATTAAACAGGCAACTAATAATTAGATGATTATGCAAATAAATTTTACGATTTACACTCATTCTTAATAATAATTGTGCGTGTGTGTGTGTGTGTGTGTGTGTGTGTGTGTGTGTGTGTGTGTGTGTGTGTGTGTGTGAGTGAGTGAGTGAGAGAGAGAGAGAGAGAGAGAAAGAGAGAGAGAGAGAGAGAGAGAGAGAGAGAGAGTGGGGGGGGGGGGTGACAATTAAGAAATAACATTGTTTCTATTTTTATTCTTTTGCTATTCGGACTTAAGCTAGGTCCTATTCATCAGGACTTCTTATTTTACTTATCCCAGACATTAATAAACATGTATAAGGCAAAATAAAAGATTTCAGGTATAATTTGAGTGCCAGAAAAATGTGTTCAAACTTCCAGTGCGCCTCTTCGATGATGCTACTTTTTAGGGCCTTATATGCTTGCATTGCAAAACCAAATCCACTTTTCTAGATAGTTTAGAATATGCTCTTTCCAATGACCATAGTTTAGAAGAGTTTGGATAAAACACTTTTTTGAAAAATTTGACTAAAAATACCCATTTTCAGCACTTTTTGAAAATTCGTCAACTTTATCCTAGATTTGTGAAATAATGGAAAGCAATAGGAGAATGAAACTTTATATTCTAAGACCTTGTGTTGGTGAGTTATGGTGTGCAAAGTTTCATGTACATCCCACAATTGCTTTTGGAGATATAAAAAACTAAAGCTCGCATTTTTTTTAAACAGCTATTTTTTCGCCCAACTTTGCTTCAAATTATCTATATGAAAATTGCTCAGAAATCCTTTTCTTAGTATTTTCTTTAAAGAGCTCTAAAAGTTGTATAAGATGGCCAAGTTTTGTTTCTTTCATGCAAATACTTACAGAGATATATCATCTCAAAGTTGCTGAAAATTCAAGGACGCACTATAGAAAGCTGTGCTATGGTCTTAAACAAGTGACTGTGTCTCAGAAAGTATTGAATTTCTGAAACTGAAACTTTACCAGTGTTTATTGAGAACATGTGTGAATGTTCATACAAAATTTCATCAGAATCCATAAGGGTCATGTGGGAGCCTCTAGACCACTTGGCATGGAATGACCCACCTTCTTTTCGATAAAAATATCTTTACCCTTTATCCATTCACCGTAGTGTTCCGACAATGCCTCCGCATGTGCTTTCACGGCGTTCTTAACCTGTTCTTCAATATTGATTGATTCTATCTACCTCGACAGATCCTCTACTACACTTTCAATGTCAGTTACCGCATTTCTAACTGAGTTTATTTCTTTGGTGTTTAATGTTCCACATACTTCAGCTATTTCACCTCTCACCAGTTTCTGCATTTTCTGCATTTGATCGTTGATCTTAGTTTGCGCCTCACCCACCCGGGTATTTAATTCAGCTGTAATTTCTTTTTGCAGATCTGTTTTGGTTGTGCCTAGCTGTGTTTTTACTGATTCGCTTACAGCATCTAATCGGGTGTTAACAGTCTCAATTTGTGTTTTTATAGTCTTATTTACTGCGTCAAACTGTTGTTTCAGCATTTCCATTAACTCACCGAAGTCATTTGTAGCTGCAGCGGGAAGAGTTTGGACTTTAGGGTCACTTTCCCCTTACAGACATAGTTCAGTTTCCACACGGGAACCTACCGCTCGCTATCGTAAAGGGTATGGATTACTGTTAACGTCTTCACTCCCTCTCCCGTTGTCACCTGTCTCTGTTTACTATCCGCCATTTTCGACAGTAAGTCACGTGCTACTGATCCACTACGGAAGGCTTTCGTCGTTTGTCAAAGACGTGGTGCACTGCTTGCTGGGAGCCCACTAAGAGCACTGCTCTCGCGTGAGCAAGAAATGAAATTCTGTCTGGCGAGAAGACAAGATGGAACCTAAACGTTTCAAACAAATGAATGAAGGTGCTCTTCACCGCATATTGCACACAATATCCACCATGTTGAAAATGTAATACAGATATTCCAACAATGGAGAAAAAATTTCTATTATCAGACTACGAAGAATTTTACTTTGAAAGATAAAATAAAGCAGGTTTTCTATAGCGGGAAGGAGATAGAAAGGATATGAATCGACTTGGAAAAGCAACGTCGCTACTGAAGCACTACGCTGCGTATGCAAAATTCTGACTTACCTTTTGAGGCTTGATTACCGCTATGTTGTCTCAGCAAATTCGCGTCACTTTTTCTTTTCCTTCCTCTCGGTAATTAAACTACGTTATCGACCAGCATATTTTCCGTCTTTCTCTCAGAGGGATGATGTGTACATGAAACGACAGAACATTTATTAACACAAGCATATAGAAAATTTCCCAAGTATTTGAACTAATTTTTGGTCAATTCCCTGTTCAGGCGCCAAGTGCGATGTAATAAAATTAAAGTGATGTTGTTATTCAATAGAAAAGTTGGAATCTGAGATTTCGTTTACTGTTTTATCAATCACAATTGATGCAAGAATCATGGATTGACCATTGTCATAAGATATTGCATTATGAAATGTGAGTACTCTTTACTTGCACTTTCGCGTGGCTTGAAGCAGTCACAGCTAGCGTGCTATTGATTAAGAAATTGCATTATCGTCTTTCAAACTACTTCATGATCGTAGATACGATCATACCCGGTTGTGCAGTTATTGTTATGACAAAACGATTTCGTAAGGGACCAGAAAGTTCTTAAGGACGCAAAAACAACTGTAACATCACACGAAAAGGGAATTCAATATTAAAGCTGATGCAAGAAGACAATAAAGGTTTTTTTTTTCAATGTAACACGCGCATTTGACTGCTGATCTTGGTGTCTGTAATGTTAGCAAAATGCATAATCAAAATGAAAATAATACTGAGAAGATGATAGGAATGAGCACTGCTAAATGATTCAGTATTTATTATAACTAAAACATATATCGTACCTTATGGTTAGTACAACAATGACGGTAGATTTTTATGTCCGTTTCAAGTCCATTGAGCGCTCTTTTATACACGATACGTTAAAACAGTTCTTTTTACGCTTCACTCAAACTTAGACGGAACACGTTTTTATACATTTAGTAACAATTAGATGAGACCGCCACAAATCTGCGTCCGTCTTACTTAAGAATTACAATACAAGGGTTTAGCGCTCAAGGCTTCATTTGTTCTCCAGCGAACAAAATAGTGAAGAATCGCATACCGATCCGTATTCTTCTCAGTTTATATTGCCGCTCAAAGACGATGAATTACATTATTTAGGAAATTCCAGCGTCGCTATGCCACGCCGTGTTATAAATTAATCATTCTGTGGATGTTGGAGAAAACAATTCCTTTATTCCCACATACATTTAACAATAACTGAACACTACACACATGAATGAATTGTGTAGACATGAACAGCACGGAATAACTAACAAAAGCTAAGTCAAAGAATAACTACATCACTGCTCATAAATTAACACTTCACGGAATGTTTATGAAGCACTGTACACTTGTAGGGATCGATTGTCAGAAATAGGTCACTACAATTCTTTATAAACAAATATTCGCCTTCTGGCTGAAAGTGTTAACTATTTGCTGTTTTAATGAAGCCAAAAATAGTGAATATTACAAGACTTATCAGGGGTTTCATATCACCCCAACTGCAGACGTCCTACACTATTACAGAGCCTCCATAAGCTTCAACAGTCCACTGATAACATGCAGGGTTCACGGATTCATGAAGTTGTCTCCATAGCCGTACACATACAACTGCTCGAAACAACTTGAAAAGAGACTCATCTGACCGGGCAACATATTTGCAGTCATCAACAGTCCACTGTTAGTGTCGACGGGTCCAGGCTTTGTGTCGTGCAGTCATCAAGGGTACACGATTGGGACTTGGGCTCCAAAAGCCCATATCGATGATGTTTCGTTGAATGGTTCGCACGCTGACACTTGTCGATCGCCGAGCACTGAAATCTGCAGCAATTTGCGGAAGGGTTGCACTTCTGTCACGTTGAACGATTCTCTTCAGTCATCGTTGGTCCCGTTCTTGCAGGATTTTTTTCCGGCTGTAGCGATGTCGGAGATTTGATATTTTACCGGATTCCTGATATTCACAGTACACTCGCGAAATGGTTGTATGGGAAAATCCCCACTTCATCAGTACCTCAGAGATGCTGTGTCCCATCGCCCTCGCGCCGACCACAACACCACATTCAAACTCACTTAAATCTCGATAACGTGCCATTGCATCAGCAGCAACCAATCCAGTAACTGTGCCAGACACTTGTCTTATATAGGCGTTGCCTACTGCAGCGCCGTATTCTACCTGTTTATATATCTGTGTATTTGAATAAGCATGCCTATAGCAGTTTCTTTGGCGCTTCAGTGTAGTTCAAGTAGTTGGATTCTGTTATTCAACATCTCGCCTTTTTCAGCCATAGCTATGACTTTCCAGTTCCAGTAATTGCCTTGATTTTCTTATCAGTATAGAGACATGTGTTCGACATTTTCACACCCTCAGGATGAGTGTATGACATATATACAAATTTGCCCATAGTCAACACTGTATTGAACAGTTACATGTTGGTACATTGCCTTTTAAGAAGAAACTCTAAGCTTTGTCTGTTTTGACCATCATTCAATTACCTCCTTTTATCTACAACCAGAAAACCATACTGAATCTGATTCCAGCAATTCCTGCATATGTTAACAAATTCATGTAGTGCCATTCAGTCCCTACATGCCCTTGGCAAATATGTTTCAAATTCTTATTGTCCTGTTTGAAAATGGTAATGAGGTTCCCATTATCACTCACCAACTGCTTTGGAATCTTGGAAAGTATGGCTCAAATAAAATGCATTGGCTTTCACGTGATAGCCAAAACAAAGATACTTGCATATCTGATCCTGATATTTCACAACATCGTCAAATATGAATAAACTGTTCAACATCTCAGGTAGCGAAATGTAGCTTGCTTTGCTGAATGTTTGTACATTACTTCATCAGTGCCATGAAAAAATCTCTTGCATTAACTGGCATTTGTGCTGAAATAGAGTTTTTGAAAACATATATACATGCTCGAAGCGGGTCGGCTCAGTGACACAACAAGATTAGTCTTTCTGCAATCTGATGGTCCAATTATCAAAACACGTATATTATCACAAAGTAGCAAACCATTCTTCTTCTTCAGGTTTCTGTTATCATTGCATGACCAACCGGTTACTATAAGATTAGTCAGTCACAGTGACAGCTGTGCATTTACATTAGCATACAGAGGCTTTATAGAAAAAAATGGAAAATGTGCATTACTCTTCTTTGTTTTATTTATTTATAAAATCCCACATTTAGCAGGGTACGTGCAGATACTTGAGTAAGACCATAGTTCTGTGCCTACATCTGGTTCATATGTTTCTATTTGTATTGTTGCACAGCATGAATTGTAAAATTGAGCAATGGTTTTTTCTGACACGTGAAGAGTATTGCGAACCATCTCCTACAGATTGCTCCACATTCTCTCATAGAATTAATAGAAATATGGTTGCCAGCTTTTTCAACAATCTACAGTGTGCCGGATTGCATAACTGAAATATATTAGATTTTTAAAAGTGTATTCCTTTAGATCTCTCGTTAAATAGTTTAACTGTTTGCAGAAAGTCCCCTATTGTGATCATATGATCGTCAAGAGTGAGTGTTTCCATGGAATAACGCAGAAATCTGCAGTGCAATGATACATCGACTCATCCAGAGATTATATTACTACAGTCTCACTAATCTGAGACTTTTTGAATACTGGCACAGGTTAGAACTCAAGATCCGATTCAATTGGATGCTGACGCATTTACAGGCAGTGTTGTTTAAACTGTATCTGACGCTGAATAGCATTATTTGCAAGTCAGGCAGCCGCTGCTGCCACCGCACTGAGTTCACCACATCTCTAAGAAAATAGAAGAAAATAATTATCACTTAAGTTTATGTTTTTTCCAACTACATTCCTATTTATGATCAGCAGCGCTAATACTTACATGGCAGGTGTCTTGTAGAGAGGTGCTTAGCTGTACAGGGTGTTTTCATAAGAGCATGCAAAAATTTAATATAGAGGATGCTCCACTGAACAATTTGAGGGAGGGAACCTGGGGTCGGAGAAGCCAGATTAAGGAGATCATAGGAATAAAATCACATCACTGTATACTTTTTTATTTACATTAGTTACAGTTAACTGCAAATACCAGTGGATGTACCATTTGTACTGCATCTTACAGAATGTGCTGAAATTGACAGCCATCAACCTCAGTGCAAGCATGACATTGGCGAACAAGATTCTGATGTACCCTGATACATATCCCTGGTGTGTTTCGAATCACACCACGGGACCATTCTATGAACTAATTCCATCTCCGTGTCTACTGGGGTCTCATACATAAGTGACTTTAGGTATCCCTGTAGAAAATAATCAAGGGGATTCAGGTCAGATGACCTCGCAGGCCATTGGAATAGGACCTCCCCTTCCAATCCAGTGTCCAGGAAACACCGTATGGTATTGCTCCATCGTATTGTACTGTACATCTCTGAATAGCACTGTGTAATGAATGAATGGGTCTGTCATTGATTCACGGCACGTTGTGTCATTGAGCAATGTAAATACAACACAACAGATCCACTTTATGGACAAGTAAAGTAAACAAAACCTGCATCATGACTTTATGGTAATCAGGCTCATCCATCTTGTTTCCTCGCAGGGAATAAAGAAGTTACATGTAAATAAACAGCACAGTACATGTATAAACTTGTACGCATAAATAAGTTGGAAAACAGTAGTGCTAGGTGAATTGGTAGACAACTTTACTTCCATATCTCCTTAAGCTGGCTTCTCTGAACCTAGGTTCCCCATCTCAAATTGTTCAATGGAACATTCTCTGCCTTCTGTTACATTTTTACACACTCTTACAAAAACACCCTGTGATTTCCGTTTGAGAGCTCCCACATGACTATGTGAATTATTTACCAAGAGCCATGAATAAAAACAATTTTTGGTAGCTGTGTATGCAACTTTTAAAAAACTAATTTATATCATTGTGGGTTTTTTGTATAAGAGAATAACTGCTCTGAGCTCTATAGTCAGTTCATCACTGCTACTCATAAAAAATGAACAAGATTATAATCCTTGACATGAAACTCAAAAAATGCAGTGTGACTTCTTGTTTACGAGCTTGGGTGAGGGTAGTAAAGTTGTGCCTACTGATGCATCTGTTCGTTCTTTGAATAGAGCCATTAACTCACTCTTAATAGAAAATAGTGACTGCACAACTTTATGTATTCAAAGAAACCTGTGTAGCCCAGACATTCTAGATATTCTGGAACTAATATCACTTCAGCTGGACAATAGTTCGATGAAAAGGAACATATTACTGCTTATTACATGTCTTGCTGAAATCAAAAAATGTGTGTTAAGTGCTTTTAGACATTTATAGGAAATTTACAGAAAGTTTACACCACTACTGGCTATCATACTTTTCCCTGTGCAACTTATATCTTTGTAATATTTTGCGCAGATTTAACAGGCTACCTTAGGAGTTTAAAAGTGGCGCATTTCTTTCTAAGCATGAGCACTGCTATAAATGTTATGATATGAATCCACAATGCCAGACTCAAGGTCCTCTCGTTGTTAACCTGGACTGAGCGGTTGCAAAAAAGGAGAATAAATAAATAAATGACTTATTCACAGCGCATTATTTCTTTCTTAGATATAATAATACGTGTGGCCATCGCAGCTTAGTATGTTCATTGCTGTTTAGGAACCAAACACATAACTCAGTAAGTCATGGCTGCATCATTTTCTTTACTCTATATTCGCACTTGAATACTGAAGATGCCGAGGGGGTGGAGAAATAAGAACAGTTTTGTAGAAAATATTTTGTTTTTTTACATGCTCGGTTGGTTCATAGTGTTCCTCCACAGTTTTAATAAACACAATACACACACATAACAGAGACTTTAGTCATTAATAATATATTCTCTTTCACTATTTACTACAGTCTGCCAATGCTGAGGCCAACTTTTCTATTCTGTGACTGTAGAAATCAAATCATGTTCAGATTGCATTTTCATCCAGAGAGTAAGTTCCTTGAAGGCTGTTTGATAGGGAACAGAAAAGGTGAACGTCTAAGGGCGCAAAATCACATGAATAAGCCCAACTTCTGTATAGAGTTTTTTGTCAGTATAGCAGAATGTGGGCAGGCATTATCATGGAGTAGCATCACTTCACTCAGCCTTGCTGGTCGTTGTTTATGGACTGTGTCTGCAAGACCTCTCAGTTGTTGACAATAAATGTCAGCAGTGCTGGTTACACCTCATAGAAGCATTTCATAGCACACCACATCGTCGCTGTTCCAGCAGACATACAACATTATCTCTTTTTTATGTGTGCAGGTCTGTATACGTGGAGTTGCTGCTTTTTGTTTGGACTTCACCATTCCTTTTTTTCCTTATGCCGGCATCAACACACCATTTCTCACCAACAGTAATAATACAGGATAGGAACAGCCAGCGAGCCAACTGATGATGAGCAAGTAGAAATGCACATATGGACTTACTGACTTGACTTAGTTCCTGTTGTTCCCTCTGAAACACAGTGCCATGACGAAATTCCTCCACCTGGTACAATTTCTAGCGAGTCTCTTCACTTCACTCCAGGTTTTTCCATCCTCTGCTGCTGCTTCTCTCTCAATCGTCCTTTTCCAGGTCTGTTTAGGACGACCACGTTTTCTGACTCCTTGAGGGTTCCAGTCCAACGCGATCCTTTCAACAGCTCCATCTTGTTTCCTTTATGTATGCCCAATCCAGTTCCATTTTCTTTCCTTGATTTGTATATTGATTAGTTGCTGATTCGTCTCCCTCCATAGATCTTCATTTGTCATTATATCTGGACATCTCACATTTAAAATACGCCGGAGACAATGGCTGATAAAAACTTGGAGCTGGTTTTTGATGTGGTTAGTCACCTTCCAAGTTTCAAAACCATACAACAGAACAGCCTTCAGACTGCTATTGAAAAGCTGGAGTTTGGTCTTCTTTGAGATGTTCTCATTTCTCGAAACAGGGTACCGTTGTACAAACGCACCATTTGCTTTGTGGATGCAACTACGGACATCCTGCTCAGCACCTCCTGTAGTCGTGACTATACTACCGAGATAGAGGAAATTTGGACCTGTTCTACGTCCTCTCCATTAATGGCCGACCTATTCGTGATGGTCGAATTTATCCGCACTTCTTTGGTTTTGAGAACATTTATCTTGAGGCCTGCAACTTTTGCCTCTCTCTGTAACCTGGCCAGTTTCTCTTCGATGTCTCGATATCGTTGTGCCATTAAGCAGATGTCGTCTCCGAAATGTAGTTCCTTGAACCTATCCCGCATCCCCCATTGCACCACCTCTCTTCTGTCCCCCCACCACTCTCATCATCACGTGGTTGGAGAAAAATACACCCATGTCATACTCCCAAGTTAACTTGGTAATGCCCTATTAGTTCTCCATTATGTAATACTTGGCATTCGTCGTCTTCATACATTTCCTTGATGATGTTGATAATCTTTGTTGGAATGCCATGTTTTTGCAAGTGTATCCCACATGACTCTTTGACTGACAGAGTCGAAAGCCTTTTCAAAGTCCATGAAGGTAAGGTAGATGGTGTGTTGCCACTCCACACATTGTTCCAGAAGAATTCTGAGAGTATTGATAAGATTCACGCAGCTTTGATGTTTTCTAAAGCCCGCCTGCTCTCTTCCCCCACCAGTTGTTGCAGTTCATAACATCTCACTATAACACCTCGTTTCCAATCTGTTGGCAGTTTTTCCTCTCTCCATATCTTCTCTAAGAGGATGCACAATAACTCGACAGTGGTGTCCAAGTCTGTTTCCAGCATTTAAGATGTTATATTATCTGGTCCTGGTGCCTACCCATTCTTGATCTGTTTAAGCACTATCCGAATTTCTGCTTTCGTGGGTGCATTTACACCAATGCTGGGACTACGATCATTGTATTCCATTTGTTCTTTTCTTCCACCTTACCACCAAGGTCTCTATTTAGAACTTTGTTAAAGTGTTCCTTACCTATGTGATTGTTCTTCATGTGTAGTTAGTATCTCCCCTTTCTTATTCCTTACTGTTTGGTTCCTCTGGAAGCTTTTCTTTGAGAGTATCTTAGTGATATCATATAGTACTTTCACTTCCCCCCTCCACACTGCCTGTTCTGCTCTATCAGCCTATTCATCTATCCATCTCCTGTGGCCTCTTCTCACACTACTTTTCACTTCCTTATCTGCTGCTCTATAATCAGCTTGTGGCTGCACTTTTTGTTGCCTGGTCCTGCTCTGGTTTACTCTCCCCTTGGCCTCCTTTCTATGGGTGATCTTCCTCCAGGTATGTTCAGGCATTCAGTCGCTCAGCAGGCGATTTTTAAATCCAGATTGTCTCTCATTCACTTGCACAAAAGTATTCTTAACTCCTGTCCACATTTCCTCCATTTCCTTATCCTCAGTTATCTCCAGTTCCAGCACTTGGAAGCTATTCCGGAGTTCTAGCTGGAACCCCTCAGCTATCTGTGGATCTTTCAGTTTACCTATGTCGAATCTTCTATTCCTTGGCTCAAATTTCTTTCTGGAAGCCACAATCTTCATTCGGTTGGTTGGTTGGTTGGTTTTTGGGGGAAGAGACCACACAGCGAGGTCATCGGTCTCATCGGATTAGGGAAGGAAGTTGGCCGTGCCCTTTCAGAGGAACCATCCCGGCATTTGCCTGGAGCGATTTAGGGAAATCACGGTAAACCTAAATCAGGATGGCCGGACGCGGGATTGAACCGTCGTCCTCCCAAATGCGAGTCCAGTGTGCTAATCTTCATTCGGAAACTGGCAGTGAAAAGATGGTGTCACTACTTTTGTCTGCTCCTTTTCTATTCCACACATCTTCCAGGCACCTCCTAAACTTCCTAGATACTGCGATGTGGTCAATTTGATTTTCTGTAATATGATCTGGGGATACCAATTTCATCTTATGGCATCTCCAATGAGGAACAAGGTCCCTCCTATTGCAAGGTCATGGCTTGCACAGAAGTCACTAAATCTTCCCCATTATCATTCATGTACCCCCATCATCTGTTCCAACCCATCATTGTTATCTCCCACCTTGGCATGTATGTCTTCCATAACAATGAGGATATCTTTCTTGCTCACTTCCTTTAGTCACTCGTAACAGGTAATAGCACTTCTGCTTCTTTCCAATCTCTGTTGTCTCTGTGGGGGCATAGCATTGGATGAGCATCACATTTTGGACCTTTGTCTTAAACCTGGCAGTCATAATCCTACTGGACACAGGTCTCCATTCTATAAAACTCTTCTTTGCTGGCTTGGTCAACAATAGCCCAACTCCATCCTAATGTTCCTCTTCCTCTTCACATCCTGAGTGTAAAAATGTAATTCCATCCGATGTCTGCATTTCACCAAACTCTCACCACCTCACTTCATTCAATCCCAGGATATCAAGCTTATAGTTATTCATTTCCCTAGTCACTTGTTTCAGCTTGCTATTCTCCCTCAATGTTCTTATATTCCAAAAGCCAATTTTCGTTTTCCTTTTCATGCCAAAGGTCGTCACCAGTTCATCCATCTGGTTTTGTATTCTCATCTCGGTTTCAGTAATCAGGTTATTTAAGAAGGGTGGGTGATTGGCCCACCGCTTCCGATTGCCTTGGTGGGGCTCTCACCCTGTTGCCCAGGCACTGACAATTTACCAGATGTTCGGCATATGGGCTTGGTATTTCCTCCGCACCCCTATGTGTGGTTTAACTGCCAGCATCGGTTAAGTGGGGGAAATAGAAAGGAAAAAGGATGGGATAGGAAAAGGATGGTAAACAGATTTTCAATAGACCATTATGGGACACACTTGGTCTGGCTTCTCCCCTTCGGCCTGTCTGGCATGGGTGACCCTGACGGTAGCTATGCTACCGCCGGTATAGCCCTTTGGATCCAGAGCACGCAAATCTCCTCTCCCGCACGGACAGTGCTACATTAAGGCAGTATCTCCTGAGGAGGGAACATATGGTCACGCACATATTTTTCTGATTTTGGCTTAGAGCATGCAGTGCCCATACACCCGATTTTTGAACCTTCTGCTGCTGGTTGTAATTAGTCTAAGCCTGTCTTCATGATCCCTATGGGAGCAATACATAGGAAACTACAGATTCCTCACCTGGAGATTGTTCTTGAATATTTGTAAGCAAGCTTTCATGGGATAATTTGTGTTTGCTCGTTTAGTTTTTTCAGAACCTCCGTGAAGCTCCCCCATGTCTACGGCAAACCTGACCATTTGTGCTGCTCTGCTTTATATGCATCCAATATCCCCTGAGCCCTATTTAGTATGGGTCTCGAACATTAGAGCAGTGTACTAGGATGGGCCACGCAAGTACTTCCTTTTGGCGTTTTCCAGATGTAAACCCAGCCCAGTGTTGGAAATAACAAAAACGTTGACTCATCGGATGATATGGCGTGTTTTCACTGATCAGCCGTCTAGGGTCTATGCTCCTGACACCACGTTTTACACTTGTGTTGGTTGTCGTCACTATTGGTTTCGGTATGACAGCTCGTCCATGAATATTCGCTTTATGGAGTTCTCGGTGGGCGGTGTTAATAGATACGGTATCTCGAAGATGGCTGTGCTCTGCTGTCACTTTAGCCGGCGTAGTTTTGTGTTGTTTTGACACAGTCAGCGTTAGCGTACGACGACCTCTTGTCATTTATCATTCCATGTAGGCTTTCACGGCCGGCGTCTTTATCAGTAAACTCTTCCGGGCTAAGTTGCCGTGGTCGATCTGTAGAACTTCTTCTCCCTGACGTTTCGTTCTCAACTGCGGAGAACATCTTCCGAGGTGAGTCGACGACTCATTCATTTAGTTTTGATTTGCGCCGATTATTAAGTTTACACGATATCTTACCATGTTCTGTGCAGCCTATCATGACTGTTGAAACAGTTGCCCTTGAAACTTTCAATAAGTTGGCTGTCTTGGTTACTGATGCTCCAGCTAGTCGGTCCCCCACAATCTGCCCTCTTTGAAACTGTCAGGTCTTTCATTTCACATTGACCTCGACTTCTGAATACAAATACGTGTGTGCACTGACGCCTAATCCGTACGGGACGTGCACAGTCCAATGTGACACGTGCATTACCTGAGTTGTTGACCGTCAGACACAACCATCCATTACAACGATTGTTCACATTATTTTGCCTACCCCCTGTATGTCTCATTGCGTGCTGTCATTTGCAAAAAAACCTGGTTTCGATATCTTGAAATGTTTATGAGATATGACGATTTTTATGACCACGATCCATGAATCCCAAGCACGTGAATTGCCACGTCGTGCGGGACAGTCCTTCAGATATGAAACCAAATAACTCGCGAACGAAATGAGGTATCGTTCTGCTCTACATTTTAAATACAGTTTCGATATCTTACCGACATTTTATTCCCTGCAATGTAAGAGGTGAAATTAACCATGAGCAAAGTTTACGAAATGCGTTTTTACCTCTGCAGACTCTCTAACGTTTCATTCAATGCTTAACTTGATGCAGCACAGTAAATATGACGGATAGCGAAAAGAAATTCAGTTTTTTATCGAGTGAAGATATCAGATTGTACGATGTGCAAATATCACATTTTTGTACCAAATATTTTTTCAAAAAATCGGATGATAATTATTTCCTTTAGGCAGGAATGCCGTCTCTCAGCATAGGTACCAGCATTTCGCGAGCGGTACAGCCACAACAAAAGTCGCGTCCGCACGGTATGCAGACAGCCCCTCTGTAGCAGCGAAAGGGTTAATATACAACACGAACATCAAGAATCCCAGCACAATTGCCTGGGGCACACATGCACAACTACATTCGTCGATGTAGTGTCCTCGCTACCAAGTAGAACTTCTATCTGGTCACAAATTTCACTTTATTCCCCATGCGATCCTACTTGCCATAATAACTGTGGTTATGGTAATGAGCAGGGGTGTAACTGGTCTAGAGCAACTGGGGAAATGCCATTGGGGCCCCTGAAGATAAGGTTCCCTGGCTCTCAAAAGAAATGGAAAAATTAAAGTGGAAAACAAGCAGAAACAAGTGAAAAATTAGTAAAATCGATCAGTCGCGTGAAGCCTTCCACGTCAAAATAATCGAAGTTGGTTTTTGAAAATCCTCCAGAGGTACTGACATGAAAATCATTTACTTCAGGTCAAAGATCAGTTTGCAATAGAACTCGAACATAAATTAATTATATCTGTAGAATGAATGGGGCTATACGCATTTGTCAGTCATATTTATGCGTGTAATACTTTGCAAAATATAGACCTTTGAAAACGAATTAATCATTTATATTAACTGTGCACTGTTTTTCTGTTTCAGCCTAGGCTATTATGGAATTTAAGACTTCAAGATGTATTTGTGATATGCATGCTGGGAAGATCTACACGACACATAGAACAATATCTACACTGAAACTTCCTAGCAGATTAAAACTGTGTGCCCGACCGAGACTCGAACTCGGGACCTTTGCCTTTCGCGGGCAAGTGCTCTACCAACTGAGCTACCGAAGCACGACTCACGCCCGGTACTCACAGCTTTACTTCTGCCAGTATCTCGTCTCCTACCTTCCAAACTTTACAGAAGCTCTTCTGCGAACCTTGCAGAACTAGCACTCCTGAAGAGCACTTGCCCGCGAAAGGCAAAGGTCCCGAGTTCGAGTCTCAGTCGGGCACACAGTTTTAATCTGCCAGGAAGTTTCATATCAGTGCACACTCCGCTGCAGAGTGAAAATCTCATTCTGGAAACATCCCCCAGGCTGTGGCTAAGCCATGTCTCCGCAGTATCCTTTCTTTCAGGAGTGCTAGTTCTGCAAGGTTCGCAGAAGAGCTTTGTAAAGTTTGGAAGGTAGGAGACGAGATACTGGCAGAAGTAAAGCTGTGATTACCGGGCGTGAGTCGTGCTTCGGTAGCTCAGTTGGTAGAGCACTTGCCCGCGAGAGGCAAAGGTCCCGAGTTCGAGTATCGGTCAGGCACACAGTTTTAATCTGCCAGGAAGTTTCATATCAGCGCACACTCCGCTGCAGAGTGAAAATCTCATTCTGGAATGTCTATACTTATCACCAAATTAACACTTCGAGTGCCAGTCGCTTATGTAAATCCGTTTACTATATTTCCTCCAGTGCCAACATGCTCGTCTCATCTCCTTTATCCACTGCTGAGGATTTTCTCTATAATTTGGCTGTCTAGGGCAAACCCAAAAAACAATGTGAAACTATTTTTCTTACTTTCAAGTAAAGCTTATTAATTGCTACTTAAATAAATGTTAATTCTTCAGCGCTACTGTAAATGTTTCACTCATTTTCATGGCTCTATAGTTTTCAAAGCATTACATGAACAAATGCGACTGATGCATGAACAGAACCGTAAAATCACCGAGTTTGCATTTTGCACACTACAAATGTTCTATGAGTGCCCCTCTTGTCACACGACATATTTCCAAGTTGTAGTCAAATTCGTTCCATATCATATGTAGCAGTATCCCGTCACTGATCATTATAGGAGCATTCAAGCGTTCTCCGAGATGTTCCAGTGTTCTTGGCAGTGGGGTACATAAACATGGCCCTTAATGTACCCCCCAAAGGAAAAAGTCACAAGGCGTTACGCCAGGCGGCATGGGAGGACAAGGGAACAGAGCCACGTCACGTTCACCGTCTTGCAGGAAGATGAAATTCTCGGGATCAAAGTCAGTTGTAGAAACAACATATCAAGGTAATATCACCGTCTTCTCACTGAAGAAAACCGGCTCAAACAGCTTCGTCTGCGAAACTGCACAGAAAACGTTAACATTCTGCGAATCTCATTCATGTGCCACAATTTCATGAGGATTTTCAGTACTTCACACTCTCGTGTTGCCGTGATTAACCTTTCTACATAAACAGAACGAGACTAAATGCTCATCCACAAGTGCTTCCCGCGTTGTGAAATTTGAACTGTAACCGCCGCCACAAAAAGTCCTGCACAGTTCGCTGCAGCATTCCAATTTTGTGGCTTGCTTTGACCGATGATTATTATGATGATAATAATGATAGTAATAAATAATAATAATATGTACTGCATACAAAACTTTCCCTCACCTTGTCTGCGGTTGCATTTGGCACACTTGTTCGACAGGTACTGTTCTGTTAACAGGACAGCCAGTGTCTCTAAAATGGGCTTAAATTGTCGACACCAATGCACAACGCTCTATTTACTTGGCAATTATTTTCCATAATCCCTTATGAATGCATGGTGCACTGTTGTAATACATAAACATCTCATATATTGCAACATTATTTGAGCAAAACCCGGGCCTATGGTATGCCTACCATAAACACTTTAACTGCTTTGTCGCCACTTTGTCAAGGCACTGCAATAACGCCAAGTGGCGGTTTACGGTTCTTTAAATGTGTCAATCATATTTGTACGTGTAATGCTTCCCAAGCTATAGAACTTCGAAAACAAATTTATCACTTATAGTAGCCGCGTTCTGTTAGACCTTTAATGATCACAGGGTGTGAAAGGCACTGCATTTTTCAGGTGAAAAAAAAGTTAACTACCACTTCTTTCGCAGCTTATGAGTAAGGAGTATGAGACTAAGTTTCTACGCACAACGAAAAAGAATAATATATTACGAGAATGATGTAAAATTTCAAATAGTTCCTTTGTGTGTGGTTGAACTGGGAACTGCAAAACCACTGCAATACATTTTTGAATATCGTCAAGGATAACTGTTTTTTTACCTGAATCAGATAAATCATTTGTAGGAGCTTCATCCGTGTCATCACCATCGAAATGATTGTTATTACCATATTCAGACTTTTCAAGAATATGAAGAAACTCTGCATCACTGAGTGGTTGGTTGC
The DNA here is from genome assembly GCF_023864345.2 of Schistocerca serialis cubense. NCBI lineage: Eukaryota > Metazoa > Arthropoda > Insecta > Orthoptera > Acrididae > Schistocerca > Schistocerca serialis. The sequence continues at coordinate 182,891,701 of NC_064646.1, read as the reverse complement.
CAGCATTGGCGCACTGTGGAGGGGAGGGGCAGAGAAGGCAGCCCACGTAGGCGTCTGGTCCTTGGTGAGCTTACAGTCTCGAGTAACTCAAGATTTGGAGGCCCTCACACCAGACTATTTTTAATCAAATCCCAAATAAAGCCAAAGTATGTTCAGTAATTAAAGTTTGTAAACTGTTCTGATGCCATCATCGTTAAAGTATACCATGCATGGCAAAATGACACTATCCAAAACTGGTGCTGAGGCAATGTGGTGCACCACAGGCCATAGATGACAGGGCTGAATGACTGCTGCAGAGGTATGTAAGGGCTAATAGACGTGCAACTGCTGAACAACTGACCGCCCAGATGAACTAAGAGGGCTACCAACAGTGTCTTCTAAACGACTGCTCAGCAAACACTACCGGCTCTGAGCAGTATGGGACTTAACATCTAACGTCATCAGTCCCCTAGACTTAGAACTGCTTAAACCCAACTAACCTATGGACATCACACACATCCATGTCCGAGGCAGGATTAGAACCTGCGACCATAGCAGCAGCTCGGGTTCCGGACTGAACCGCCTAGAACTGCAAGCCACAACGGCCAGTAGCGAACACTAGTGCATATGGGCCTTCGCAGCAGATGCCTGGTTCATGCAACCATGCTGACTACTGTTCATCAGCAACAAAGTCTGGAATTTGCACACCAACACAAGTGGACTTCTACTGAGTGGCAACATCTGGCCTTTTCAGATGAATCACGTTTTATGTTCCATCAGACAGAGGGCCATTGGTGCATATGGCGCTGCAGCAATCATGGAAATGTTAAAGGATGGAGGAGGGAGCGTTATGGCCTGGGGAATGTCTTTATGGCATCCCCTTGGTGATCCCCCTATTTAGGAAAGCACAATGGTTCAACTGAAGTATGGATCTATCCTTGAGGATCGTGTCCATCCCCTGCACACTGTTTTTTCTTCATCATGGACAGCACTTACCAGTGGGACAATGCAACAAGTCACACAGCTGCAGTGTATGTGCATATTTCAAAGACAACCAGAATGAGTTTACCATATTCTACTGGCCACCAATCTCCCTGGATTTAAACCCAATCGAGACTCTGTGGGATCACCTCGAATACGCTGTTTGTACTGTGGATCCTCAACTGAGAAACCTAGTGTGGCTGACCACAGCACAAGTCAGCTGGTTCTGCATCCTTGTCCATACCTCCCAGGATCTCACTGACACACTTCCAGCACGTCTGCACTGCAGAAGGTGGTTGTTTACACTTTTGACACATGGTCACATTAATGTGACTGGGCCACGTATGAGCACAGTTACTCCATTATAGAAAACAACATTGTATAAGCTCGAAAATCCTTACACAATTTTATTTTGAAAATACTGCAGAGCAATTGTGGAAAGGTATTCAACAGCTGCTGGAGAAAGATGGCCTCGATAGTGCATTATGTAGGCCTCAATGCCATGTCAATATCAGATTTACATGGAGCAGTGCAACAAAAAACTTGAAAACTCAATCCACAAACTCTGTTCAGTAGATTTGCTGCTTATTTCTTAAATATTTGTGGAGCTCATGTATTCTCGTGTGTTCTTTCTAACATCACCTGATCTGGAACTGTGGAGAAGTTATATTCATTCTTCTCATCTTCTACATGTAGATGGGAAATACTTGTAGAGGGAGGGGGGAACTCCATATTGATTGTCTTATACACTCTGAAGAGCACTATTGAAGTCATGAAAGAAAGCATCAAAATAATAAGCGCTTTGGAAGACATGTAAGATCCATATAAGGCAAACCTCGATACTACGAGGGCATGCAGAAAAGTAATGTCTTTAGATCTATGTAAAAGCTCTTAAGCTTTTTTAAATAAACAGTTAGTATTAGCATTATACATCTTTATTCTTCAAGTTTACATATTTATTTCTCTACACATCACCCTTGCGATGAATGCATTTCTCCCAGTGAAAGACCAGTTTGTCGATACTATCATATCGAGTTTGTTGCTGGACCCTCTTCTTGCATCACCTCACTACTATCAAAGTGAAATACTCTTAAGTGTTTTTTTTTTTTTTTAAAGTTCTGGAAATAGTTGAAAATTGGATGGAGCCAAGTCGGAACTGCATGGAGGATGATTGATGACAGCATACCTGAGGTGTCGATTTATTGCAGATGTTGCAGCACTCACTCATGTGATCTGGTGCTGTCAAGCTGAAGGAGTGTGCTCGGACGAACTCTTTGAATTCGTAAGCACGAATTCAACTACAGCACACTGTTTCTCATGCAGCGACAATTATATTACACACCACCACGTTACATGCTACAATTCGCAGCCCTCTAGTGGCAGAGAACTAGAGATATAAATATGTAGACATATAGCATAAAGATGTAAATATGAATAACGTTTGTTTCACTTAAAAAACTTTAAGAGCTTTCATATAAAAATTTTGGAGGCATTACTTCTCAGCACGTCCTAGATGATCCGCAGTAAGCTTGCTCAATCCAGTTCCCATAAGCGAGTTTACCTTCCTGACCTACACCAGCTCTTAGCGCACAGTACTTGCAGAAGTAAATTTAGTCCAACAGTATCTATAGTCTCCAAAAATGATTTAGGATTAAAGACTTGTCAAATTAAAAATCCTGAATGAGTTTTTAGTGGTGGAATTAACTATAACTATAAGCAAGGCTGTTACTTTTGGCATTAAAAAAGTAATGATACGGACATTAACACTTAACGAGGAAGGATGAGGGTAAATAAGCAATGCAGGTGAACCAGCTAATGATGCTGGATGATGTTGTTGTTAGACGGACAACCAAAGGAATCCTTCAGTTTATAATTAAATGGGACTTCCATTAATCATTACTCTGTACATCACTCATAATCCAACACTTCTTGACCATTAGTGTCTCAGTCACATCAGGCAAGAGAAGTTTTTATAAACTGGAACTAATAAAAAAAATTGTTTCACTCTATGATGAATCAAGAAAGAGTAGCCACTTTACCCATTTTATCATCTGAAAGAAATAAGTAGATTTGAACGTTATTGAGAATTTCAGTAAAATCAAGGCAAGAAAACATGTACTGTAATAATATTACTAATAACCAATTTCTTGTACTAAGATTACAACACTAACTCATTGTACAAGCTTTGTTTCCCGGCATACACAATCTTATCCTGTTCATTATTTCTTTGCACTCTACCCAATGGTTACTGTGCCAAATGCTGATTTACATTCTAAGTTTCCCACCTACATCTTCAAGTATGAGGGTATGCTAAAAAGTAATGCCTCCAGATTTATGTGAAAACTCTTAAAGCTTTTTAAACAAAACAAATTCATTAATTTTCTACATCTTTATTCTTCACGTCTACATATCTGCAGTTCTCCAACACGAGAGGGCTCCAAATTATAGCAGGTAACATGGAGGTGTGTAATGTAACTGTGTCGGTGTATAAGAAACAGCATGCTGTAACCAAAAAAGCACGAATTCTAAGAGTTCATCCACACATGGAGCATCATTATCTCCTTCTGCATGTTAATGCCAGACTACGCAAGAGCATGTGACATCTGCAACAATCCAGTGTCTCAGGTTCACTGTCATCGGTTATCCTCCACACAGTCCCCACTTTGACCCACCTGATTTTCATGTATTTCAAAAATTTAAGTAGCATGTTCGAGAACTTCACTTTGATAGTGATGAAGTGGGGCAAGAAGAGGCTCCATCAACAAAGTCGAACATTCTGCACTGATGGCACCAAAAAATGGTCCCTCATTAGGAGAGATTTGTTCATTGGAGGTTGAGAAATTAATACATAAACGTGAAGAATAAAGATGTAGGATGTTAAAAGGTTTTTTTTATTATTTAAAAAGGTTTAAGAGTTTTCACACAAATTTGGAGGCATTACTTGTCAGCATGTTGTCATATGGATATTACAATTACTAGAGTGTAGAACACACACTTAATATATATTTGACTTTTTTGTCAGTCAGCAGCTCTTTCTAATTCTTTTTTAATGTACACTAAAAATACATCAGTTTCGAAGCAGACCGGGGCCCTCATTTAGTTTCACCACCCCAGTCTTCCTATTGCCTTAGTCTGTCACAATGGAGAAGTATTGCTTGCAGACTAATTTTGGTCAAATCTATGACAGAGCAACATTCATTTACAGTGAAATCATGGCCAAGAGTCTCCATAATGAATTCAATTTCATTACAATAACTGTATCACGTCCTTTGGAGATATATCCAGAAAAACAAGTATGGCAGTCATGATAAACACTCACTATTGTATTGCAAAGAAGATTTCACCCATTTAATCATGAAGCTAAAAGCTCACTCTGTTGCTATGACAAATTTAAATCACAAATAAGGTCACTTCCGAGTTTAGGTCATTGTATTCATGTTCACTCACTGTCACTTTCTCGTGGTGCACTTGTATTGGCAACTCTTCACTGCAACATACAGGTCTTATTTCAGATGTTATTATAGGATATTTTACAGCTTTCCTTGTTTTCACCATGATTCAATCTAATTCTATCAGACAAAAGTAAGTCTCTTGCGGGACTCGTTGATTCTGTCTAAATCATGGGAACAGCAAAGGACATGTGAAGTAATCCTTTTAACTTGCATTTCTTTACAAGAGGATTAAGCTTCCCCCTTTTTAATTTCAGAGTTAACTGCCGACATATAAATGAAAATGTTTGGTCCTATTTACACAAGTGTGTGGCATTTCTTCTTCTGGATTAACACAAAACAAAAGCGACAAATTTTCACAAACTTTGAAAAGCAAGCAATCATTTGCAACAAGTGTTACAACTCTAAATGCCAAGATGTAAGAGGCAAAAAAGACAATGTGATTCCATGTATTGAAAGATGACTCAGTGACAGTGCTGCCAAATCAACATTTCCTGGAATTAGATTTCTAAACTGAGGGACATCTGTCACAGTTCATTGTCAAGTATTTCAATAATTTTTGAACAATTAATCATGAAGAATATTTTATTAAAATCACAGAAGAATAACTGTTGTCCAGCATTTTCAAGTATTTTGATACATAAAGGGTGTGTCACCAAAAAACTTAGGCCAATAGTCATAAACTGGTTTTGTTTTTGAATTCAGCACCCATTCAAATTCTATGTAATACGCATGTTGTTCATCAGTGTTACCTACCTTCAAACTCTGAACTACTGATGCTACTATTGTGTCTACTGTCTGAAGACTGGTCAGATCCAGCTCTCCATAGTACTCTATACTGTGCAAGCCTTTTCCACCTCCAAACAACCACTTCAACGTACACCCTTCTGAATCTACTTACTGTATTCATCTCTTGGTCTCCCCCTACGATATTTACCACCCTCCACACTTCCCTCCAATACTAAATAGGTGATCCCTTGATGTCACGGAATGCACCCTATCAACTGATCCTTTCTTTTAGCCAAGTTGTGGCACAAATTTCTTTTTTCCCAAATTCTATTCAGTGCCTCTTCATTAGTTACGCAATCTACCCATCTAATCCTAAACATTATTCTGTAGCATTATATTTCAAAAGCCCCAATTCTCTTCTTGTCTAAACTATCATCCAAGTTTCACTTCCATGCAAGGCTACACTCCATACAAAAACTGTCGAAAGAGACTTGCTAATACTTAAGACTACATTCAATGTTTAGTCTACATTTTATTTCCACACTACTTCGGCCATAAATTATTTTGTGCCTGAATAGCAAGACTCCATCTGCTACTTTTACTGTTTTGTTTCCTATACTAATTCCCTCAGCATCATCTGATTTAATTCAGTTACATTCCATTATCTTTAATTTTTCTTTTGATGATGATCATATTACATCCTCCTTTCAAGACACTGTACATTCCAAATTCTTTACTGCCTCTTACAGAACTACAATGTTATCAGCAAACCTCAAAGTTTTTATTTCTACTCCTCAAACTTTAAATTCCCACTCAAAATTTGTCTTTGCTTTCCTTTACTGCTTCCTCAATTTACAGATTGAATAACACTGGAGATAGGTTACAATCCTCTCTCACTCCCTTCACAATCACTGACTCCCTTTCATGCCCCTCGACTCTTATAGCTGCTGTCTGGTTTCTGTACAAGTTGTACATAGCCTTCCAATCCCTGTGTTTTACCCTTCCTACCTTCAGTATTTCAAAGAGAGTATTCTAGTCAACACTGCCAAAAGCTTTCTCCCAAGTCTACAAATGCTACAAACGCAGGTTTGTCTTTCTTTAACATCTTCTAAGATAAGTTGTGCACTCAATACTGCCTCATGTATTCCTACATTTATTCAGAATCCATACTGATCTCCCCTGAGGTCAGCTTCTATCAGTTTTTCCGTTCTTCTGTAGAGAGTGTGTGTATTTTGCAGGTATGGTTTACTGAAATGATAGTTCAGTAATATTCACTGCTGTCAGCACCTGCTTTTTTTAAAACTGCAATTAGTACATTCTTCCTTCAGTCTGAGGATATTTTACCTGCCCTGTACATCTTTCACATCAGATATAATGGTTTTGTCACAGCTGGCTCTCCTAAGGGTATCAGTAGTTCTGACATCGCCTACTCCAGAAGTCTTGTTTTGACAGTATATCTCCCACCTTATCTTCACCTAAATGGTTTTTCCTTTCTACAATATGCCTTCAAGTTCATCTTCCTTGCATAGATCCCCCGTATCATCCTTCCACCTGTTAACTTTCCCTTCTATTTTTAGTCTGAGTTTTTCAAATTCATTTGCTCCTCCTTTCCCCAAAGGCCTTTTAATATTCCCGTAGATTAGATTAGATTTACTTTCATTCCAATTGATCCGTAGTGAGGTGGTCCTCCAGGATGTAGAACATGTCAGAAAAACAACAATACATGACAAAGATTTACAACTCAAACAAATAAGCTAATGTGCCATTCCACAGGTCCCAAGTGGCATGGACGTCATTTTTTAATGAACGCTATATGAAAGAATCATTTTACAATTTATTAGGTAATAAATGTGTAATACAACTACTAAATACTTATTTACAATGAACACATTACTGCACTGAACTGGTGCAGAAGTTAGATTGTACTTACACACACACACACACACACACACACACACACACACATCCATCCGCGCATAGATAGACACAAGCAGACACGTGTAAAGGTAAAGAGTTTGGGCAGAGATGTCAGTCAAGGTGGAAGTACAGAGGCAAAGATGTCGTTGAGTGACAAGTGATGTACGACGGGCGGCAACTTGTAAATAGGGGAGGTTGAGGCCAGATGGGTAACGGGAAGAGAGGATATATTGAAGGGCAAGTTCCCATCTCCGGAGTTCTGATAGGTTGGTGTCAGTGGGTGTAACACTGTACCAAGATGTGCTGGCCGTGCACCAAGGCATGTTTAGCCACAGGGTGATCCTCATTACCAACAAACACTGTCTGCCTGTGTCCGTTCATGCGAATGGACAGTTTTGTTGCTGGTCATTCCCACATAGAAGGCTTCACAGTGTATGCAGGTCAGTTGGTAAATCATGTGGGTGCTTTCACACGTGGCTCTGCTTTGATTGTGTACACCTTCTGGGTTACAGGACTGGAGTAGGTGGTGGTGGGACGGTGCCTGGGACGGGTCTTACACCAGGGGCGGTTACATGGGTAGGAGCCAGAGGGTAGGGAAGGTGGTTTGGGATATTTCATAGGGATGAACCAAGAGGTTACGAAGGTTAGGTGGACAGCGGAAAGACACTCTTGGTGGAGTGGGGAGGATTTCATGAAGGATGGATCTCATTTCAGGGCAGGATTTGAGGAAGTCGTATCCCTGCTGTAGTGCCACATTCAGAGTCTGATCCAGTCCCAGAAAGTCCCTGAGGGACTGCGTCAGCTTTCAGACAACACTACATACAAAGTTTGCCAAGGTAATCCCATTCCTGATGTCCAGGCGGAGCTTCAAGGAATCCTCAGAACCTTAGGCCCCCTACAAAACCTTTCACCTGACTCCATCAACCTCCTGACCCCACCGACACCCCGCAGCCCTACCTTCTACCTACTTCCTAAAATTCACAAACCCAAACATCCCAGCCGCTCCATTGTAGCTGGTTACGAAGCCCCCACAGAACGTATCTCTGCCTACACAGATTAACACCTTCAACCCATTACATGCAGTCTCCCATCCTTCATCAAAGACACCAACCACTTTCTCGAATGCCTGGAATCCTTACCCAATCTGTTACCCCCGGAAATCATCCTTGTAACCATTCATGCCACTTCCTTATGCACAATATCCCGCATGTCCAGGGCCTCACTGCAATGGAGCACTTCCTTTCACGCCAATCACCTGCTACCCTACCTAAAACCTCTTTCCTCATTACCTTAGCCAGCTTCATCCTAACCCACAACTTCTTCACTTTTGAAGGCCAGACATACCAACAATTAAAGGGAACAGCCATGGGTACCAGGATGGCCCCCTCGTATGCCAACCTATTTATGGGTCGCTTAGAGGAAGCCTTCTTGGTTACCCAGGCCTGCCAACCCAAAGTTTGGTACAGATTTATTGATGACATCTTCATGATCTGTACTCACAGTGAAGTAGAACTCCAGAATTTCCTCTCCAACCTCAACTCCTTTGGTTCCATCAGATTCACCTGGTCCTACTCCAAATCCCATGCCACTTTCCTCGACGTTGACCTCCATCTGTCCATGGCCAGCTTCACACATCTGTCCACATCAAACCCACTAACAAGCAACAGAACCTCCATTTTGACAGCTGCCACCCATTCCATATCAAACGCTCGGTTCCCCACAGCTTACGTCTTTGTGGTAAACGAATCTGCTCCAGTCCTGAATCCCTGAACCATTACACCAATAACCTGAAAACAGCTTTCGCATCCTACAACTACCTTCCTGACTTGGTACAGAAGCAAATAGCTAGAGCCCCTTCCTCATCCCCTCAAACCCAGAACCTCCCACAGAAGAACACCAAAAGTGCCCCACTTGTGACAGGATACTTTCCGGGACTGGATCGGACTCTGAATGTGGCTCTCCAGCAGGGATACGACTTCCTCAAATCCTGCCCTGAAATGAGATCCATCCTTCATGAAATCCTCCCCACTCCACCAAGAGTGCCTTTCCGCCGTCCACCTAACCTTTGTAACCGCTTGGGTCATCCCTATGAAATCCCCAAACCACCTTCCCTACCCTCTGGCTCCTACCCTTGTAACCGCCCCCAGTGTAAGACCTGTCCCAGGCACCGTCCCACCACCACCTACTCCAGTCCTGTAACCCGGAAGGTGTACACGATCAAAGGCAGAGCCACATGTGAAACCACCCACATGATACCAACTGACATGCCTACACTGTGAAGCCTTCTATGTGGGAATGACCAGCAACAAACTGTCCACTCTCATGAACGGACACAGGCAGACAGTGTTTGTTGGTAATTAGGATCACCCTGTGGCTAAACATGCCTTGGTGCACGGCCAGCACATCTTGGCACAGTGTTACACTGTCCGGGTTATCTGGATACTTCCCACTGACACCAACCTATCAGAACTCCGGAGATGGGAACTTGCCCTTCAATATATTCTCTCTTCCCGTTACCCACCAGGCCTCAACCTCCGCTAATTTCATGTTGCCGCTGCTCGTACCTCGCTTGTCATTCAACAACATCTTTGCCTCTGTGCTTACGCCTTGACTGACATCTCTGCCCAACCTCTTTGCATTTACACATGTCTGTCTGTGTCTGTATATGTGCGGATGTATGTATGTATGTGTGTGTGTGTGTGTGTGTGTGTGTGTGTGTTTTTTCGTCTTTCCGTCTCCTTCCCTCTTTCCTCATGAAGCAACCTTGGGTTGCAAAAGCTTGAAATTTGTGTGTGTGTTTTTATTGTCACTATCAACATACCAACGCTTTCGTTTGGTAAGTTACAGCATTTTTGTTTATTTACACACACACACACACACACACACACACACACACACACACACACACACACACACAAAAAAATCAGTTGGTTCTACTGAGAAATTCATCAATGGAGTAGGAGGAGATGGCCACCAATAAATCCTTTAGGCTTCTCGTAAACTGCATTTCATTGGTTGTTAAGCTTTTTATAACTGCTGGCGAGTTCTTGAAAATGTGTGTTCCTGAATAATGCACAGCTTTTTGTACAAAACTAAGTGACTTTTGTTTGAAAAAGTGATATATTTTTAATGACAAACTTCATTAAGGAATATATATATATATATATATATATATATATATATTGGGAAGCAGTAGTTAGTATCCCTAGTTCCCTGAACAGGCTTTTGCAGGATGTTCTTGAGTTCACACCACGTATAACTCTTACTGCACGTTTTTGTGCCTGGAAAACTTAAGCTTGGCTTGATGAATTGCCCCAAAAAATAATGCAGTATGACATTATGGAATGAAAGTAAGCACAGTGTGCCAGCTTTTTCATTTTTATATCCCCTACGTCTGACACAATTCGCATTGCAAATAGAGATTTGTTAAGACGCTTCAGCAGTTCTGAGGTGTGCTCCTCCCAGTTGAATTTATTATTAAGCTGTAATCCCAAGAATTTAACACTGTCCACTTCTTCTATCTGCTTGTCATCGTATGTTAGGCATATACTCGTTGGACACCCCTTACAAGTTCTGAACTGCATGTAGTGTGTTTTTTCAAAGTTTAGTGACAAATAATTGGCTAGGAACCAGTGATTAATGTCCACAACTATTTTATTAGCTGACCTTTCTAAGACTACACTTGATTTGCTATTTATTGCACTGTTTGTATCATCGGCAAACAAAATGAACTTGGCTTCTGGTAATGTTACTGATGAAAAATCACTGATATACACAAGACAACACCTATCTTTCCCATGGTCATACATGCTTCTAAAACTGTACATTTGCACTCTAGCCATTCCTGGTTGACCATTTTGCACCTTTCAATCTAATTCTTTTGCACTTCGTTTCAATCTAACTTTTTAGATGTTTGTATTCTTTTGCCTGTTCCATTTGCTACATGGTTATATTTTCTCCCTTCATCAATTAAATTCAGTATCTCCTGTGATATCCAAGGATTTCTAGTAGGTCTTCCCTTTTCACCTATTTGATCCTATGCTGCCTTTATTTCTCAAAGCTATTTATTTGCCTTCTACTGTGTTCCTTTTCTCTGTTCTAGTGAATTGTTGCCTATGCTCCCTCTGAAATTCTGAAGAAGCTCTCATTCTTTCAACTTATCCAGGTCCAGTTTCCTTCATTTCCTGCCTTTTTACCATTTCTTCAGACTTACTCTACAGTTCATAACCAACGAATTGCAGTCCAAATCTGCCACTGGAACTGCCTTACATTTTAAAATCTGTCAATCTGAAACCTTTTGGTGTCTCCAGGTCTCTTCCACAAATGCAGTCTTCTTACAGGATTCTTAAACCAAATGTTAGCAATGATTAATTTATGCTCTGCACAAAATTCTACCAGGCCACATCCTCTTTCATTCATTTCCCCAGTCCATGTTCACCTATTTTTCCTTCTCTTCATTTTCCTACTATCTAATTCCAGTCTACTATCATAAATTTTGTCTCCATTAACTATCTGAATAAATTGTTTTACCTCCGCATATATTTCTTCAATCTCTTCATCATATGGGAGCTAGTTGGCATACAAACTTGTACAGGGTAGCTAAAGAAGAATGCGTGGATTTCAAACTAGTACGATTGGCTCTATTTTGATCACATACAGAATGTACTCGCATCAATACATTTGGTAATGTATCCAATCTATGAAATGTCATGTTTTTCTCGTTTTCAAGAAAACGTCAGGTAAATAGAGGCCTTCTTCATGAATACACTTTAAAACTCTTTCTTCAAAGTTCGCCATCAGTTTCATCAACATTTAATGAAAAATAGCAGCAATTTCTTGACACATTGCAACTTTCAGATCATTGAGTTTGCGAGGTTTGTTGCAGTACCCTTTAATTTTTAGGCAAGCCCAAAAGAAGTCGCAAAGACAAATCTGGTGAGTGAGCTGCACAGTGGACATCACCGAAACCTAAGATCACATGCTGGGGAAACATTTCTCAAGCAACTGCCACTGAAGCATTAGCCATGTGAGCTGTGGCTCCATCTTGTTGGAAGCACATCTCTACGATGTTTATCCCTACAATGTTCAGTTGTGGCTGCACAAAATTGCGGAGCACTGCAACATAACGTGCAGCATTCACTCCTACACTAATACCGCCTCCTTAAAAAAATGTTAATGATTCCATACCACACTCGCTTTTGCACTGTGCAGTGGTTTTTTATGAACTTCTTGTGGGTTGCCTGCTGCCCAATAACGACAGTTTTGTTTGTTTATATAATCATGTGAGTGAACGTGTGCTTCATCGCCCATCATCAACACATCAGCAGCAGCAGCAGCAGCAACATGAACATCAAACATTCTCTCACAAAACTGTCTCCGTTTACCATAATCTGGATTGTGAATCTTCTGTGTGATCATAATTTTGTAAGAATGAAAATTCAATTCACCCTTCAGGAAGCGCTGCAGTGAGCGATGAGACAAGCCCAGAGTTGGATCACGCAACCTAGTGGAGAGGTGAGGACTTTAAAGAACAAATGCTCTTATTGTATCAACATTTTCCTGCATTCACACCATGCGAGAACGACCAGGCAATGTCTGCCTCATGACTGATCTAGTTGTACGAAGAGAGACAACCCAATGCAATACTGTGTTGCAGTCAGGCATCAAACCATTTCACGGAACTTTGAAGAGTGTACAGAAAAGCCATTGGACTGTGATCACAGGGTCATTATGTTTGAAGAAATTTCCAACAGCAAAACTGCAATGATGATGGTCCACTGTGCCACTGCGAGAAACTGGCATCCTACTCCCGCCACTGATATTATGCAAGTCAAATCCATGTGTTCTGTACTACTATTGTAGATGTGGGCTACAATAATGTGTTCACTATGCTGTTGATAGTAGCTTACCCACATACCTATTTTCTTATTCATTATTAAACCTGTTCCTACCTTACCCCTATTTGATTTTGTATTTATAACCCTATATTCACCTGACCACAAGTCCTTTTCCTCCTGCCACCAAACTTCACTAATTCCCACTAGATGTACCTTTAACCTACCACTTCCCTTTTTAAATTTTCTAACCTACCTGCCTGATTAGGTGACTAACCATTCCACACCCAATCTGTAGCATGCCAATTTTGTTTCTCCTGATGACATCATCCTCCCAAACAGTACCTGCATGGAGATCTGAATGGGGGCTATTTTACCTATGGAATATTTTACCCAAGAGCTGCATGTCCTTAGAAAAAATTTTGGCTGTAGTTTCCTCTTGCTTTCAGCCATTCACAGTACCAGCACAACTAGGTCGTTTTGGCTGATGTTACAAGGCCCGGTCAGTCAGTCAACTTGACTGTTACTCCTACACAACTACTGAAAAGATATCCACAAAATATCTTTGTATCACCGATACATGGCTGCAGGACAAGATCAATAGTGCAGGTACATACAGGCATCTAGTTATGTGGGTATCCAGAGAAATTTAGAATATGATATGATACAGATTTCTGCATTTATCACAGTCCTCAAATGCAGTCCTCCACAGATTCAACAGTTATTTGTATGCCAGGAAAAGAGCACACTCAACTTAATGTCACAAAATGTATTACCCTGATTGATATGAGGGAGGAGCTGAACAAATCCTCCATATTAATAGAAGATGATCAGAAAAGTTTAACATCTAACTCACAATCCTCCACACTCATCCCAAAATGGTATTCTGCCACTCACCCAGTCTATGGAACATTTTGTTCCATCCTAAGGTCACACCTACGCTTAACCCCATGCTATATGGATCTTATCACTATGAAAGGTCTGTCATCTACACCCTCAGAGCACACCATATTCCAGTCTCGTCACAGGCACAGGCATATCCTACTGCGTCCCATCAAAACCAGATCCACCTGTGAAAGCAGTCATATCATGCAGCAGCCCTACTGCAATTTTTCCACAGCCTTTTATGTGGGCATGACTAACAACCAGGTTTTCCACCAGAATAAATGATCAATCCAAATTATGAACAAAAGCCAGTGACAGCAAACAATGTCAAGTACAACACATTCAACTTCAATGCCTGCTTCACAACCTGTGTCGTATGGATGCTCCTCACTCGACACAAGCTTCTCGGAACTGTGTGGATGACAACTGTCTTTACAACACATCCTCTGATCCCACATTCCTCCTGTCCCACATCCACCTCAACCCCCCCCCCCCCCCTCTCTCTCTCTCTCTCTCTCTCTCTCTCTCTCTCTCTCTCTCTCTCTCTCTCTCTCACCCCCCCCCCACCTCCTTCCAAATACCACCCCCTCCGCTGCCTATTACAGAGAGCTCACTGACACCAGATTCCAATCCTGTTCACTTGCTGCCTATCCTTTAATAAGTCTCCGATTCATAAGAGAAATTGTGCAGTATAATTACTAGAAGAAGGGATCGGTTGGTAGGACATGTTTTGAGGCATCAAGGGATCTTAAATTTAGCATTGGAGGGCAGCGTGGAGGGTAAAAATCGTAGAGGGAGACCAAGAGATGAATACACTAAGCAGATTCAGAAGGATGTAGGTTGCAGTAGGTACTGGGAGATGAAGAAGCTTGCACAGGATAGAGTAGCATGGAGAGCTGCATCAAACCAGTCTCAGGACTGAAGACCACAACAACAACAACAATTACTTTATTGTCCCCTTTGCACTGATGTACTGGACTGCCACTTTTCCAGGTAAACACCTAATTCACTTACTTTAGAATACTAAATTGGCCATTTGACTATTTCATTCCCAAGTTAGCTACAGATTTTGCACTTAGCCTTGCACTACTAACAGGGTGAAAAGATATCTTTCAATAGCCTCAGAACTGATGAACTGTCTCACGACAAAAGGACTGATGGCCACAAAGTTGAGTACTAAGAAACTAATCGCCACCACACATCATATACGCATGGGGAATTCTAACTAGAGCATTATGAGTACCACTTTTAGACACTAGTCACATGACTCTGCAGGATCTCCAGACACTTGAGTTATCCCTTCATACTTGATAAGGATATCAACCACAATCACATCTGAAACGCCACAATGTGAAATAAGCAAGCCACTGTAAAAACGTATTGGTATATGGGTCATTCCACGTCAAATCAACAAATGAAACCATCGTTTTCAACCTTACCCTCTTGGATTTAAATGAAATTAAGTATGCCTATAGTACTCATAAATAGTACCACAAATTAATTTTTTCACATTTTTCTGATAAAAAGTTACCGAATAATGGACTTTCAAAAACTGAAAAAAAAAAATGACAATTTTTTGACTCGCGGAACAGTGTTGTTTTCTTTATAACTCGTGTTCTAATTAAGCTAGAACAATAAAATTTACCTCATTGGAAAGCTCTTTTAAAGAGCTTTTATATAATACCAAACATCATTAGTTTAATATATATATATATATATATATATATATATATATATATATATATATATATATATATACAGACACACACACACACACACACACACACACACACACACACACACACACACACACATTGTTTATAAAAACAACATTGTTGATTTTATCGAATTTTGAAAAATTGCATTTTTAAAATTCTAAGAAAAATATATGTGTGAAAGATACACTTTACATCTACATATTCTGAAAGTTTCAACTTGGGATGAGCATGAATCACTACCAAAAGTAATTTTATGTTTACCACAGTCAGATGGGTGAATTTCTATTATTTTGCTACATATGGAAATATTACAGTGTTAGATTTTGTTACATGGTCTACAAATTGTACTTTTGAAACGAATAACTGCTTATTAAACTTTAGTGCTAACTGTTTATATATACCGGAAAAAAAAGAAAAAAAAGGAAGCTATCTCTCATTTTAAAGATTATATATAAAATGATTCTTTGGTGTTACTACCTGCAATCTATTCAGTATTTTATCTCTAGTTAATATTGTCAGCAATTTTCACCCATTGTTGAAAGTGACTGACACATTCTTTTGTTGTGAGGCAGCTGTAATGAAATTATGTGATTAACTCTGAAATGTGTTTCAAATCTAGCTTAAGGTACTTTTGTACAAACCTCACAAGAGCCTGCAAGTTTGTATGCCTACAACCAGTTAATGTTTGCATACTATTAACATAATGAAATATTTTTTTTACAGGAAGTGAAAGAATAGAGAAGTAATATTGTGTAGCATTGAATAAAGAAATCTGGGAAATTCAACTTAAAAAAACTTTTTTAAATTAGTTTGTTCACTTGAGAAATATAAAATGCCTCAAATTTCAGCTTTGTGCTGTAATCCATTTAATGAAAAGGGCCACAATAACCACAAGAAAAACTTGCAGCCTGTTTCACAATGGATGATAGCAAGAAAACCTTTCTTAACTTTAAATCAAAAAGTGTGTGACAACTGCCGTAGCAAAACGTCTAGCACAGACAATGATGATGATCTACTGCATTCTGTGGTGAAACAAGAAAGTGAAAATGTTTTATGTGATAGTGACGTACAAGACATTGCAGCAAGTGAGGCCTTAGAAAGATTGAATGCTTCTTTGCAGTCCGTTGGTGAATTGCCAATTAAGAAGAAACAACTGTGTGAAGTAAAATATCCTAAGGAAAAACTAATTAAATTAACTTCAACAATTCAAACAAAGGTATTATTGCTTCCTTCCAAAAAAGAAGAAGAGGCACATGATCATGCAGCATCTGAGATGATCAGTCAGCTAAAAGATAAATTTCTTACATGTACATCTCAAAGATGGAAATTCTTAGCATTTTACCTAAAAGCTGGAGTGTTAAGAAACTTCAAGACGAATTTAACGTAACAAATTACATGGCTCGATGAGTAAAAGATTTGGTGAAGGTCAAGGGAATTTTGTCTTCACCAAACCCAAAACCTGGCAAGACTCTTGATCAAATAACTGCTGATTTTGTTAGAAACTTTTATTGTTCTGATGAGATAAGCAGGGAAATGCCTGGGAAAAAAGATTTTGTGCTTGTGAGAGATAACTGCAAGTACAAAAACAGCTTGTTTTAAGTAATTTGAAAGTAATTTACGCGAACTTTAAAGACAACCATCCAGAGCTCCACATTTGATTTTTGAAGTTTGCAGACCTACATCCAAAAAATTGTGTTTTAGCTGAAAGTAGTGGTACGCATAGAGTGAGTGTGTGTGTGTGTGTGTGTGTGTGTGTGTACTACCCATCAAAACTTCAAACTCATGCTGACTGGATGTAACATTCCTCAGCTGACAAAGGATGAAGATAATCCAATAACAACTTACAAAGACTGCATGGCAAGAGTTGTATGTAATCCGTCATTACCTGCTTGTCATTTTGGTGAACGTAAATTCTGCCCTGGCTCAGAAACATTTAAGACATATTTATTGAATACTAATGATTTTGATAATATAACTTATCAGCAATGGGTTTCTGTTGATCACACATCTCTAGAAACAATCATAAAATCATCTGAGAACTTTATTGTTTTTTGTTTGATAAATTAAAATTGCTTACACAGCATTCATTTGTTGCTAGTCAACAATCAATCTTCCAAAAAGAGACTGAGAAATGAACTTAAAGAAGGCGAGGTCTTAGCGATCTGTGACTTCTGAGAATTACTCCTTTGTCATCCAGGACGAAATTCAAGGCTATCACTGGACAAACACGCAAGCAACAATTCATCCCACTGTTGCTTGTTACAAGGATGGGAACAAACTCGAGCACACAAGTCTTGTAATCATATCAGAATGCCTAACACACGACACTGCTGCTGTGCATTCGTTCCAATCGTACTTGATGGACTTCCTAACTGTTAAATTCGGTAGAAAAACAATAAAAATATATTATTTCTCTGATGGAGCAGCAGCTCATTATAAAAATAGGAAGAACTTTATCAACCTGTGCCATCATGAAGCTGATTTCCAACCTGAAGCTGAATGGCATTTTTCAGCCATCTCGCATGGGAAGAGAGCAAGTCTGCAATGGCAATACAGTGATCAAATAAAGAAACCAAAACAACTTTATATGTTTGTCAAGGATAACATAGAAGGAATGAACTTAAAGTATGCTACTAAAGAAGATCACAAAAATGAAGAAATGAAACTTATGGAGAGATTTGAGAAATACTGGAAAATTGAAGGACACAAAAACTTCACACTTTTATTCCTTTTAGCAAGGACAAAATAATAGCAAAAGTGTATTCAAACTCTGATGACAGTAAAATTGAACTGGTGACAGTTTCTGACAGTGATACAATACCCTTCAAAGACATAAAAGGATAAGTTGCTTGTGATTATAATGGACACTGGTGGTTAACCTGTGTACTTGAAAAAAAAAATCAGGAGAAGGATGAAATCACAGTAAGTTTCTTACATCCACATGGACCGTCACCATCTTTTACATTTCCGAGTCATCCAGACATTCTTTCCATAAGCAGTAGGGAAGTAGTGGCAATCGTGAACCCTCAAACTGCTACAAGGCGAACATATAAGTTATTCAGTGCAGAAATGTTGATGTGCAACAGACTGATTAGTTCGAAGTATGAAGAAGTGCACTAATAGGACGCTTATTTGTAAATAATAGTAATTACTAACTGAATTTAGGTCTGATCTGAGGTATTCATCTTTCTGTGTTTATTTATTTATTTTAAGTTTTCATTTTGTATTTATTAATTACAAAAGCATAAAACATATTCTTTTGTCAATAAGTTATTTTTAATTTCCACATTTTACAACAACATACAGCTGCTAAGAAGTAGGCCTAATATCTAAAGTAAAGTAGTTTTTACAAACTTTTAAAGCACCACCCTTAACGTAAAATTGCTTTTGATAGTGATCCCACGCTCATCCCAAGTTGAAACTTTCAGAATATGTAGATGTAAAGTGACTATTTCACATATATTTTTTTGATAATTTTAAAAATAGTGTTTTTCAAAATTCGATAAATTCAACAATGTTTTTTTTTTTTAACAATTTGTGTATATATATTAAACTAATGATGTTTGGTATCATATAAAAGCTCTTTAAAAGAGCTTTCCAGTGAAGTAAATTTTATTGTTCTAGTTTAATTAGAACACGAGTTGCAAAGAAAACCAAATTGTTCCGCGAGTCAAAAATTTGTCATCTTATCAATTTTTGAAGGTCCATTACTCGGTAACTTTTTGTCAGAAAAATGTGAAAAAATTAATTTGTGTCATGATTTATGAGTAATATATGCATACTTAATTTCAAAAAAATCTGAGAGGGTCAGGTTGTAGTGCTTGTTGGTTTGACATGGAATTGCCCATATATTCAATTCACCAGCCTATGATACATCTTAATGAGGAAAGCTAACAATACCGATATACAATCCCCGACTAAACACACACATATAACAGACTTTAATATTATAATATAACCAATACCTCTGGTGACTACTTAACATGTTTCAGGGATGACAATCTCACTGCTTCAGACCTGCAGAAATTGTACAAGGTTTAAAACAACAATAACTGACTGGACACTCTACCACTTTTTTGTAACTTTTTCCCTTACGCTTTTTCAGTCACTTTATCTACTGTTTCCATGGGGGAACACTGAGTTGTCAACATTGCAGACCCATCTTCTGTGGTTCCAAGAATAGCTTACTAACTCTGTGCATTATTGGTTTAACACTACACCTGTGGACTGGTCACAATGCAGGTGTAGGAAACAAGATTTTTCACTCTAAAAAAAGAGAGACAATACCTTCAGTTCATGCCATAAATTCTATATATCTGACAGATATTAACTGTCAACAACACAACAGGCTACTGACACTTGTCAGCTAAAGTAATATCTTTTTCCTTCTCTCTAATCTTTACATTCACTGTACTATTGCAGTATCTACCAAGAAGTGAATGGAAAACAAATTCGAATACCAGCATAGTAAGGTGTGGAAAAGGGAAAGCATATTGGGCTCTGTTCGTACTGAGCACACACTGGGATATGTTAACATTAGAAATGAATGGTAATTCACTGAACAGTCATCAGCAAAAAAATTAATAATAATAATATCTGTACACATCTCACATTTACTTTGATTTCCCATGCAATTAAAGTGGCAAGTTCACACTGACTCCCCTCACTACATGAGAATTAATGAGAATTAATTTAAAAGCAGAGAAAATTATATGAAACCAAAATTTATTTCATATTATTATTCACAATTTTTAAACAAAGGTACTTAGATAGTATATATATATATGATGGTCAAATATTATGGAATGTATTTCAAATTCCTCCTTCAACTGACAAAAGCATATGATTGTAGTACTGTCTTCCAGCAAAGGAATATACAGAAAAATTAATTATAAAATATTAAATTGCACATTGTAAATTGCACTAAAACCTTGGCACAGCTGAATATATTAACATGTAGAACTATAGACTACATTGCCAATAAGCTGTTGTTGATGCCTATTTCACAACAGACAAGACTATAAATTCAATACATCATTTTATCTTAAAAATAACCTGTTTATTACCTGATTTAGAACATACTTCAGTAACTCCTCAAAATGATGAGAATTATAAAATATCTTTACCTTTGGTAATTTTTAATTAATATGAAAGAAAGAAATTAAAAAAAAATATTAACAAACTTTCTTCACAGCTTTCAGTTTGAGCATTTATAACACTCAGATTGTCAAAATATAATATAGTTTCTAGCCTGAATTTTTCTAAGTTTAAAGCAAGAGCTATGCTTTTTAAGGATTATGTGATACGCTAATGACGCCAAGAATCACTTTTACTTTTCAGTACATGTTCTCTTTTAAACAATATAAAATAAAGTACTGAAGCATGTACAAACATCAAAACTTACACATCATCCTTCCATTTAATGAGACTGAACTGAGATTCTACATGTGCACAGAATGAAAACAAAAATAATAATCAGATCAATATATGACAGTACTGAACACTACAGCAACATGCATATGACATGGCAGCTCAAAGACATGGCCTTTGTAATATAGAACAGACAATATATCATCAATCTCACTTATTTTAACAAAATAGTAGTACTCATTTTCAAGCACAATGCTTCTTACATTAAGGAACTGTAGTGAGTCACATTTCGTGATATTATCTAGGTCTTGGTTTATCAGTTTTACAGTTATACCATAACACGATTTTGGCTCTTGACTTTATGGTAATACTCATACTTTACAGACAGAAAGGATTATTTTGCACAAAATTTGCTTTGAATGGCTGTTTATTTACAACAACATCCAAGGAAGCAACATATTGCCTTCTATTTCTTTGATAACTGCATACTCCAAAACTGCAAGCAGGATATAACGGAGGGGACAGAGGGATGGTTGAATTTTCATCTACTCATTTATAAGTAAAATCTGAATTTTATAGTTTTTTAGGCAGTCAAAGACCTTTGTATAAAAGAAATGATTCCCTCTCCACCTTTAACATACATTTTGCATATCTCGTTTTCACGTATGACAAAACTAACATTTTCAGTGACGCAAATATATTTGGGATTGCTACTGCTATAATTATTATCTTCTTCAGAAAATGTGTGCATAATTTCAGTATCAGAACTACAATGCTTATTTATGTGTAAGGAACTCTTCAAATAATGTCACTCTGATTACTGTACTACTTAAAATGTCAGCTACCTTTCAGACACGAAAGTTTTTATTCAAATTTGCAGGCATGACAATTAATGAGCATCATCACTGCATGTACACACTACAATAACACAATAGCTTATTTTCTCTCTTACAATACAGAGCACTGTGGGTTATGGTACTGGCAAGAAAGGCATACATACACCGCACCACATATTACACTTTTCTAAAAATTCACAGCTATTACTTTTGCCTCTTTGTTAAGTACAGTATTTCAATCTTATCTCACTAGCACGAAAAAGAAATTAATTCATTTTGTTTGCAAATATTTTACATTTATAAGCAGGTGAAAATGTTAAAATTACAAGACAAAAGTCAGCAACATCCCAAAGACTATAGAGTAATGAAGTTGTCACCTTACAAGATAAGCAAATTTGGAACACTGCTAAGTCACAATGATCAATGACTGGGCCAATGGTGATGGAATCATTTCTTAACAAGTTAAAGGTATCTCACAATATAACCGTTATTAAGTGTTTCATTTTCTAGAATTTTGCAAACACGTGTACCATGCTTGCTGAAATATATTTACAATCTCACTAGACATAACAAAACACTATTTTCAAACAACATAATTTTCTCCTTTAGGAAAATTTGTTTTGTCTAGTATTACAGATAATATTGATGAGAGTATGTTAAAATTGTCATCACCAAACAACAAAATGCATCATAACTGCAATACCTTACATAGCACAAGTAAAACACACACACACACACACACACACACACACACACACACACACACACACACACGTCACATTATCTACAAATATATACAGTGAATATTCACAAAAAAAAAAACATCACAATATGTTCCACCTATCATTTTCTGAAAATAATAATGGCAAATTACCTGCTGGTACTAGAAAACACTGAGTATTCACAAAATTCTAGACCTGTAACTGGTTATAGGTCTTCACAGTCCCTAAATGAAAATTATGAAACAGGTCATGGCTACTGTCCACTGTAATGAATTGAAACTCACTGTAATGAATTGAAACTGTTACCGAAGTAAGCATATTATATAGAACACAAACATAGGAACTTATGTTACTTTCAAGGAAGTTGCACCAACTGTTATTAACAACACAGCATCAGAGTTTGATGTTCACACATTGAGATTCCTTACAGATGCAAAAGAGAGACATTTTCATTCCTCTGGAAAAAAAATACTGTGCTTGGCAGTGTATGTGATACAATTTATCATTACAGCCTACTTCCCTATTTCAAGTTTGTTGAATTTTTTTACCACCTATTCGCTGCTAAATGACCCAACAATTACGTTATAACAATATTTGGCTGTATTCATATATACCATCTAAAATATGAAAGTCACAATAGTTTTAAGCCTCATAAAATAGTTTTAGGCAACAGCAGACGAAGGAGAAAAGATAAACGTTATTCTAGACTTTCTGTTTGTAGATAGTATTCAACAGAGCTCATTACAAGTTTTCTGTTTCTATCAAAGACGCGCCAGCTGTTAAACACGTTTAATGGCAGAGCGGCAAAAGGTTAATGTTCTCTCACTACTAACTCTCAATAAAAGAAGCATTTCCAATAGCTTTACCAAGGCAGATATCCATACGGGAGTTCTGTCACAGAGAAACAGAACATATAGCATTCTAACAATTTCCACACACTGGTACTTTTCATGTTTATTGATTCCTACCATCAATTTCTTTTATTTAGTTTATACAAGATTCTAAACATATACCAAATAATATACCACACTAATATTTAAATGAAATTAATTTACGTAAGTTTTTGTAAATTTATTATGTATTATTCCAATTTTATATTCTTGACTTATCTTACCCTCAGTGAACAGAATGCCATCAGTGAGGAACTCAAAACATTTTACTGGCTGGCATGGAGTAGGTCACTAAGAGTGGGAGGAGGATTGTGTGTTCTAGGAGCACAAGAAGTTTTAAATAAGTTGAGTCAGTTATCTGAAGTCATTGTCAGAACAGACATGGTAGCTACTGTAGCGAAACGAGATATACACAGTGTCATCATATTTTGCACTTCTCAGAAGTGGAAATTTCCAGAGAACAAGTCAGAGATCCAGGTAAATAGTTACCTACAGCTAAGCCCATAATTCTCAATCAATGTAGCACAGTGCGTGCAATTATTGTCATGTGTAGCCAAGAGACAAATATCACTTGCTATCTAACGTATGATTCAAATATCCAATATACGTTAATGTTAGATTTTATGTTACTTTCCAAACTAAAATTAAAACAAGTGATAGAAGTAGCATTCAAAATACAGGACTTAGTGAATACTCTGATCTGATCAAAATTTATGGCATTAGTTATGGTGCCCCATAAACTGCCTCATGACATTTCCAGCACCACAAATCATTAAATTATCAAACGAGCCTAGTTTCAAATGACCAATGAAACTTATTGCCACCTCGTCCCATGTCACGTCATTTATTGATATCTGAATCTGATAACAGTGAGACCTAAGTGGAATGCAAATAACTTAAATCGTAAAAGTAATCACTAGCTTTATAGCTGAGGTGTTGAATGGTGTGGTATTACATATCACGCGGGAAAAGTAAAGTGCAATCCTACATCTACCTTGCTGACAAAAGTTTCTGATCCTATGTATATCTCTCAAAAAAACAATGAAGATAAAATGAGGGAGATTTGAGCTTACAAGGAGGCAATTGTTCTCATGAACCACACACAACTGAAACAGGAAAATGGAAAGCGACAGTGGTACAAAAAATACCGTCTGCCACACACCGGAACCATGGCTTGCTGAGTATAGACGTAGATACAGACATATACAACACAACAATTTTGGGGAAGGGATTGATTGCTATTCACCATAAAGATGACATGTTAAGTTGCAGACAGGCACAACAAAAAGCTCTCGGCAGTAAGTCGTTTTGTTCTGTCTGTTTACAACTCAAAGTTCCATCTTTACAGTGAGTAGCAATCTCTCCTTTTCCTAATATTGTTGACATTCCAAAATGAAACTTCCACTGGTGGATATAATAATTTGATATTTACGAGAGCACAACGTTTGTGCAGTTTCATTATGTATTTAGTACGCAGCGAGTATACCGAGGGACGCTGCAAGTCTTCAAGGTGGGGCAGCAATGCTGGAGATGAAGACCTGTGTGGGTGTTTATGCACACTCCATGCATCATTGTACCAGTTTTGAGTAGCGCACCAAATTTGGAGTACACGTTCCCAGAGTAACAACAATGGGAATGGTTTGTGGAGAAATGGCACAAGATCAAATTTGATTCAAGCTGGCCTCTTGTCAGATCTGGAGAAAATATGATAAGTGACATTCCTGTCTTAAGAAACACTCATACAGAAAAATTTACTATATTTTTATAAAACAGTCTATGGAGATCACTTGGAAATCTAAAGTATGAAAGTAGACACACTCAACAAAAGAATATTGAAATGCTCAACAAGAGTGAAAATTTTCCTAAACTTTTGGACACTCTTCTCCTCCTGAGCTAACTAATACTGATAAATAACACACACACACACACACACACACACACACGTTACATTACATTATTCTGGCCAACCGCATTTTACCAACACAGCCTGGTCGAGTCACAGCTCGGGTACAATCAAGTCGGCTGGGTAATAGCCAAAGTGAATGAATGATTGAATGAATGAATGAATGAATGAATGAAGTGTGAGTGTCGGTTCTGTATTTATTAGCTCTGAGAAAGGTTGCTGTCAAACAGTTTAGCAACATTTGTGATTTTTGTATGTATCTAATGACTACTCAACACTTCAACTGTAAGGCGAACTTCAATATTTTAAAATCTAGTTCTCTTGTGATGCTACATATTCACTTTCTGGTTCAAATATGTAATTTTAAAAAATAGAATTGCCTACAGAACACGTTAAAGGAAATTTTTTTGTTAATTTCATGGATGATCTCAGAAGTAGGAAATAAAATTCAGATTATGGACAACAGAAAGATACAACAGTTCTACATGAAATCGTACATGTGTACAAGGTACAACTTACATACAATTACATCACATTTTGAAATAAGTAATTTTCTGGTGTTTTAAGAAATAATGAGAGTCTTCAATACTCCCTTCGATTCTTCACTCACAGATTGGCTATCAGAAGCTTTGTTGGGATAGCATTTAACAGACACATCTTGTGCCACAGTGGCATGTAAATACTTATATAGCAATAGAAACAGGAAGAGGAAAACAATACACAGTTCCTATCAGAAATCAGTCTGAATACAGGAAACAGACTAATGAATGCCATTTTTTGATCATATAGCACAGATGAAAAAAAGCAATCTAGAACACAGGTGCACTTTCAGGATGTTGGAAATAAACAGGACGGGCACAGAAAGTTCGAAATGCTTTTGCAAACAGAATATTATGTAACTGGAAAATGGACGCTATTGTACCACAATACATTTACGTCTATTATATTACAAAGGTTGTAATTAATTTGACACTGAGGAGAATTTGAATGAAAATTGAGGAACATACTGGGTAAGACCAGTTCGGGTTAATAAAGGGCAAAGGAACAAGAGATGCCACATTTTGTCTGAGGATAATTGGAGAAAGAATGAGAGGGACATATTTGTTTTATCGACCAGGAGAAGGCGTCTGACGGAGTGAATTGTAGCATACTCCTGAGAACTTTAAAAGATGTTGGTGCAGACTGAAAAGATAGGTTAATAAAGGAGATGTGCTCAATGCAAGAAGTGAGAGTAAGGAGGGAGGAGACAGAATATTGATCACTGGGGGAGAGGGAGGAAAAGGGGGGAGAGGGGGAGGGGGATGGAGAGTGCTGACAGGTAAGGCCATATAGGACTGTGCTCCATAAGCATCTTAACACAACGTGTAAAGTAATAATTTGCAATGCATCAGTTTCCTACAACTACAGAAAGCTACTGCTCTATTGGAGACAATACACTACTCACATGCACAATACTCAAGCTAGTAAACCAGCTGTAGCCCTGAATGAAGCTTGCAATTTGTTTCAAGATATTTGAGAACCCTTTTCACATACTGCTGTTTACTGTAAGATAGGTACAAAGAAAGGGGAAAAAGGAGGGGAAGAAAACCTATTGTTACTCAGACAGCACAAATTTTTAAAATTCCATTACTGTTTTTATTAGCTCATAACAAAAAACCTCTAGAAATTGTAACCTTCTGTAAATAATGTCATGAAAATTGTCTTCCTGTCAATGAACACAGATGGTTTGAATGAACTCCCTGTGATTGTATGAGGTCTCATTTTCATATGATATTGTTTCTGAATAAAGAGGACCCAAAAGTCACCCAAAAAACGCATGGTTTGGAGAACTGTCAAAGAATCTGCTGCTATCTGGCAGACCCAATATGTGATTCGATTCTGGACAGTTGCTATTTAAATTTTATATACTACTTAGATTTATATACTACTTAATTTTTTAATCACTACAGACCATCAATAATACTCTCGTGTAAATGTAAATGAAGTATAAATGCCGTAAGATCTTCAAGGAGTTTCCTTAGAAATTTACGTGTCTAATTATATAGAAGCATTTAGTATAATAGTACTTCAAGTATAAATGATAATTAAATCTTGAGGTTGGATCATTACCTATTTCTTTTCAAAATGATCTGTTCTACCACACTTTCTTTTTTGTAATCACATACATATCCTTTTTTTATCCAGGATTAATTTATCTACACATCAGTTTCCTTTAATATACAAGTGTTATTGTACAAAGAAATAACCATCATCCCCTCCTCTGAACTATAGTTTCCAATTGAAGTATATAGCTGCTAGAGAAATACTGAAGTGTATGTAGGCATTTACTAAACTAGCAAAACCAAAATGACATTTCAAAGCAACAGTCTTCATCTGATAGTTGAAATCACCATCTTGCACCTTATACAGAAATTCAGAAGGACCACAATGGTTGCCTAACACAGGAGATTGAGCTATTATACAATGAAAGACAACATGAAATTATTTTTTGGACAAGAGCAGCAGACAGCTGGCTTCATGAAGTAGTGTAAAGTGATGTGTAAGTAGGAGACAAAATTCAAAATAATCCCCATACACATAATGATTAACCTGTCATTTTTAAAAAAACACCCACACACATCTGCAGGACACAAACATTTAGACACCATATAAGTTCTGAAAATAAAACTAATGTTGGCTAAGAATGAAGTGCAAAGAACTCAATGAAAATAAGTTAACTTGGGGCATGTCACATGACCTCCTTATAGAGCACAAAATAAAATTTGCATTGGTGCCTCAATGGCACAAGAAATTAAAGGATCAGTAAAAAGCTTTAAACAGCACAAGGAGTTATGTAATCTAATGCAGAAGACTAGTAAGAACAACAAACATATCAGAACAGTATAAACTACAAAAATATCTGCTGTACAATTACATTATAAAGAAAGAATTCTTCAGACTGACAAAAATGATCCAACTTTGGCTAACAGTTCATATCAGAGGCTGTTGTTGCATGTATTAATTCATCCATTATTTTATTAACTTTATCACAGAACCGAAACGATGAAATGTTTTAAAATGTACTCTAGCACAGACAAACATGCTAGCTATTATAGTTATAATCAGCTCACTTAAACATTCAAATGTTCCAGAAACAGGGATCATTTTTTAAACATCCTAAAAGTAGCCATGACCTGTTATGGATCAACACACAACATGTTATGTTGGAAGAAGGATATTACCCATGCTGGTAATAGTAGTAATAACAGTAGTAGAAAAGCCATAAAATTTTGTCTTCTAAAAAAAAAATTTTGGAATGATATATATAAAAATGCCATTCTACAATGAATTATGCCTACATAGAAAATTATTCCTCTCAACATTTTATATTGTTGTCAAAACCAGCTACAAAAAGACATAGCAAATGTCATTCTAAAACTGCTTGCAGGTAAAAATAGCAAATCAGTCTTATTGCTTTTCAGAATATTTCAAAAGGCAAGGAAATTATGGAAGTACCATCCAAAAAGAGGAATCTCTTACTTGTAAGGATAATACAAGTATGATTTAACAAGTACAGCCAAATGCCAGGCTGCAATTCTGAAACAGTTAACTAACAGTTTATAGATTCTCTATGAGATGCAACAAGAATCTACGTCATAAGAATTTAATATTATACTTTAAAGCTTTCATGACTTTGCTGAGAAACAGCAGCCACTTTACGGCAGGGAAAAAATGCACCACTTACACAAACACAGAGTGAGAATACTGTATCGGATTCAGGCAATAGAGAACTGCCCCTCACAATGCTGTACTCTCAACAGGTGAAGGTGAGCGCACTGGTGTTGGAAGCGGTATCTGGCAACGGCCCTCCTCTATAGGTTGAAGTGGAGGCTGATTTGCTGATGGGGTCAGTGCTTCCGGTGTTGTTGACTCAGATGAGCTAGGACTCCGACCTAATAAAAATTTAATTGGCAAAACTGTAGTGCTTACAGGTATGCTTGTTGTCATAAAATATAATTTACAAATTACATTAAAGGTATAATGGCACAGTACAAATACACAAGGCAACTCATCTTTGCAAATCACAGAATCAGGGTTGATTTTTCAGTGGAGTTGGAAATGAAATGAGCGCATGGAATTGTTGGCCAGGAGGCGTATCCAAGGAAGTTCGACCGCCAAGTGCAAGTCTTATTTCAGTCAATGCCACATTGGGCAATTTGCATGTTGGTGGTGATGAAATTATGATGAGGACAACACAACACCCAGTCCAAGAGCAGAGAAAATCTCAAACCCAGCTGGGAATCAAACCCGGGCCCGCTTGCACGTGAAGCAAGCACCCGCTTACGTACACAGATGTTCAGTGGGATTTAACACGAATATAAAGTAAGATGAATTATTGTGCTGGGAGATCACCTTTGAAACTCGAGTTGTTATAATAACAAGAAACTTAAGAATCACACAGTCCAATGCAATTTTTGTGAAAAGTCACCTCTGGCATCTTGCACTAGATATATGTAGTTTTTACGAGATAAAATGGCGTATTGGGTACCTTCGTGATCAACTTTTCCATCACAACTACAACTTTTCTGGCACATACATATTCATGAAAATACTGTATACAAACTTTAAAGACATGTGAAAAAGCAGTCAATACAACGTGTACCGAATGGTGCCAACTTTTACTGATCGGTACTTGGGTGCTGGCATCAAGCTTATAGTATATTATTATAGCTACCACCTCTATTGGTGCCTCACAACATGCTAATTTACATAGGTTACCAATTAATAATAATATTGGTATGGATGCAGCTCCACAGTGTCAGTATTGGCTCTCGAGGAAAAAAATTTGGCAACCACTTGTCCAGATATTCAAAGCCTGTGCTTCAGCTTCTTTCAAAGCTTATCACTGCCTCCTTCAAACTTGCAGGACTTTGTTTACATTTTCATAGTGGCATAATTCTGTATTAATGATTATGAATTTTCTGGGGAAACTAACTATTCACAATTAACAACAGAAGACTTTAAAATGTTATGTCCAAATCCTTTTGACATGCAATTATGTTTTCATCTTTTACCACCCATTGATTCTGTCGTGCTGTGGAACAAATGCTGAATCTCATGTACCCTTATGTCACTGACATGATCAGTTATCTTGCATGCTGCCAACTTTATTGTACAAAAACTTTGTCAAAACACTTTAGTGACACTGCATAGTGAAGCAGAGTCTACATCAACACAAAGAGAGCAAGATACTTCAAACTCCTTAATTTCTTCTCCTCAGAATAGAAGTAGTACACTAACTGAGACAATCTGAGAATTATAATGAAGAGTAATGGCTTCAGAAGTCTTTAAATGGCATGGGGACATAAGGAGTTCAATACACCATACTAAGTCCAGCCATTCCGTATCAATCTCATGGTCCTGCCACTATGGTTATTCACCATTTCTCACGTCCCACAGACCTCTCTCCATGGAAGCCATGTAATGCAACTAATTTAACATAAAACTAACTTATTCGGCTCATCCTCCGGGATTGTCTTAGATGCAAAATTTACCTAGGCACACTACCAACAACAACATAATTTAATCCATATTGAAAAAGTTAAACACTGAAAGGACAAGTCTCCTCCAACACCACTCCCACTGGACAAGTCTCCTACAACAGCACCTCCCCCCCCCCCCCCCCCCACCACCACCACCACTTCTATCACAAACAAATATTTTATATCATACTAAGTCTCCTACACTGAAATGACAACAACAAAACTTATTTTTGCTACTTCCTCTCAACATTAGTCTTCAGAATATTTTAGTTAGGAACTACTTATACATTATTCAAATTTTCTTGTGACATTTTTGATCCTAATCCATCTTAATCTCTTACTGCTTCCTGTCCTATGCACCTGTAACTTTATTTTTTTTCCCCCAGTTTTATTTCCCCTATGGTCTATTCTACTTGTGGAGAATACTTAGATGCAGAGATGATATGCACACTCTGCTGAAGTAGAAATTTAGACAAGGAGGATATCCTGTACAAAGGGGAAATGTTGAGAATTGGTTTAATAAATGTCAAAAGACTTTGACAGATGAACAATAACCGGCAAAAAGGGAAATATACTGAGCATATTACATACGTAGTTAAAGGTAGATGTCCAATAATTCTTACGTCAATGCAAATACTTAAAAATTCAATATGAATGTGAAGAGGAAAACGTGTGAGGTAATAGCCGATATCAAGTATGTTCAATTGCTGATTCTGTCATGAGGCTTTTATAAGTACTTTAGGTGTGGTTATGTCATTAGAATGAATACTGAACATGCTACAGTCAAGGAACCATCTCAGGATTTGCCTTAACCAATTAAGGTGAAGTATAGGAAGCTGGTATTCTGGGGGTCATACAGGAATACGAAGAAAGGTAGGAAATATAGTTTGGTTCCACATGGGGACAAGAAACAAACTGCATAGTGTCCGAGTAGTCAACATCAAATATTCGGCACAAATTGATAAATTTCCAAAGCATTGTATACCGTATTACACTTTAGACCAGTATGTGTTGGGCAAAGTTGTGAGGGTTGGAAAAGACCCACTGCAGCGCAATAGTCATGGTAGACAGTTGCTGTGAAAACAAAGAAAGCTGTATCATAGATTTAAAGAAAGTCAAAGTCTAGCTGACCAGCAACAGCTGCCTAAAGCCAAAATGGACATTAGATGAACTATGTGAGAGGCGTTCAATGAATTTTAAAGTAAAATTTTATCAATCAATCAGACAAAACACCCTAAGCAGTTTTGGTTCTATGTCGCAAGTAAGTGGCTCAAAATAATCTCTTTAGTCATTCAGTAACCATA
The DNA here is from genome assembly GCF_023864345.2 of Schistocerca serialis cubense. NCBI lineage: Eukaryota > Metazoa > Arthropoda > Insecta > Orthoptera > Acrididae > Schistocerca > Schistocerca serialis. The sequence continues at coordinate 182,859,662 of NC_064646.1, read as the reverse complement.
TTGGAACTCACTCAGAAAAAAGGGGGAGAGCAGCAAAATGTTGATTTTGATCTTTCAAAATTGTTTTATCACAGAAGATCACAATATGTATCTTCCTTTCAATTATCACATTATGTCAAACAGGAAGACATTGAGATAAGTGATTACTGAACAGAAACACAGTTAAAAATCACTTAAATGTGGATGGCATCTGAACTGGATGAGATACTTTTAAGAGTCTACATTGATTATCTGAAATAACTTGCTAATCTACTAGCAGCAGTTTACTGTAATTCATGGGAACAACAAAGAGTACCAAACAATCACGAATTAGTTCTGGCAATTCCGATTTTCAAGGAGGATTATGAAACAGAACCACAATTATAGAACTACACTGCAGTGACAAAAGTCGTCGGATACCTCCTAACAACATGTCAGACCACTTTTTGCCTGGTGCAGTGCAGCAACTCGACATGGCATGGACTCAACAAGTCGTCAGAAGTCCACTACAGCAATACTAAACCATGCTGCCTCTATTGCAAAAGTGTTGCTGGTGCAGGACTTTATGCACAAACCGACCACTTGATTATGTCCTGGGAATGTTCGACGAGATTCATGTCAGACGATCTGATTAGCCAAGTCATTCACTCAAATTGTCCAGAATGTTCTTCAAACCAATCACGAACAATTGTGGCCCTGTAACACTGTACACTGTCATCCATAATAATTCTGTCATTGTTTGGGAACAACAAATAGTCTCCGAGAAGCCAAACATAAGCATTTCCAGTCAATGATCGATGCAGTAGGACCAGAGGACCCAGTCCATTCCCTGTAAACATGGCCCACACCATTACGCAGCCACCACCAGCTTGTGCAGTGTCTTGTTGACAACTTGGGTCCATGGCTTCGTGGGGTCTGTGGCATACACTAATCCTACCATCAGCTCTCTCTCTCTCTCTCTCTCTCTCTCTCTCTCTCTCTCTCTCTCCCCCCCCCCCCCCCCCCTTTTTTGTGTTATCGGTCTTCTGGCTGGCTGGTTTACGGCGGCTCGCCACGAATTCCTCTCCTGTGTCTATCTCTTCAATGTAGAACTTGCAACCTACGTCCTCAATTATTTGGTGGATGTGTTTCAATCTCTGTCTTCCTCTACAATTTGTGTCCTCTACAGCTCCCTCTAGTACCATGGATGTCATTTCCTGATGTCTTAACAGATGCCTTATCATCCAGTCCCTTCTCCTGGTCAATGTTTTCCACATATTCCTTTCAGATTCTGCGCAGAACGTCCTCATTCCTTACCTTATCAGTCCACCTAATTTTCAACATTCATCTGTAGCACCACATCTAATGCTTTGATTCTCTTCTGTTCTGGTTTTCCCCCAGTCCATGTTTCTCCACCATAAAGTGCTGTGTTCCAGACATACAGTCTCAGAAATTTCTTGCTCAAATTAAGGCCTATGTCTGATACATGCAGACTTCTCTTGGCCAGGAATGTCCTTTTTCCCAGTGCTAGTCTTGCTTTTGATGTCCTCCTTGCTCCGCCCCTCATTGGTTATTTTGCTGCCTAGGTAGTAGAATTCCTTAACTTCATCTACTTTGTGACCATCAATCCTGATGTTAATTTTCTAACTGTTCTCATTTCTCATTCAGCAGATCATTTAAATCTTCTTCATTTTCACTCAGGATAGCAATGTCATCAGAAAATCTTATCATTGATATTCTTTAACCTTGCATTTTAATTCCACTCTTGAACCTTTCTTTTATTTCCATCATTGCTTCTTCGATGTACAGATTGAACAGTATGAGGCATCAGCTCTTACCAACTGAAATCAGGACTCCACTGACCTGGCCATCGTTTTCCAGTCGTCTATGGTCCAACCAATATGGTCAAAAGCCCAGGAGAGGCACTGCAGATGGTGTCATGCTGTTAACGAAGGCGCTCGGTCAGTCATCTGCTGCCATTGCTCGTAAGCACCAAATTTCATTGCAGTGTAGTAACGGATCTGTTCATCATACATCCCTCATTAATTTCTGCCGTTATTTCACAGTGTCACTTGTCTGTCAGCACTGACAACTCTATGCAAACACTGCTGCTCTCAGCTGTTAACTGCCTAACGATTTTCAAAATAAAATGTCCCATTCATCTAGCTCCAGCTATCATTCTGCATACAAAGTCTGTGAATTCCCATTGTTAGGGCATAATCACATCGGAAACCTGTTCACATGAGTACAAATGAAAGCTCTGCCGATTCACTGCCCTTTTATACCTTGCGTACACAAGACCAAATCATCTGTATATACGCATATCGCTGTCCCACGACTTGTCACCTCACTGCATGTCATGTGCGTCAATCTATTGTAGAAATATGGAACTTACTTTATTCTTTCTCACGTTTGGAGACTAAGGATCTCCTCTACAAATATCAACAGTGTTTGTGAAACTCTGAGCATTGTAGTCAAAGTGTCCAGGTTGGTGTCATGCTCCTTGATTTACGAAAGGCATTCAGTACAGTTCTGCACCACTGTATTGTGAACAAAATGTGACCTTATGAAGTATACAATAATATTTGTGACTGGATTCAGGTCGTCTTTGCAGACCGAACTGACTGACTGTAACAGGATGAAACCAACACAAGTAAAAGCAAATTTTGGGAGCAGCTCAAGAGTGTTTATTTTTATTCTGTTATTTTACATGTCTAGTTCTGTATGACCAAATTGAGGAGCAAATCTAAATGGCCATGGAATGTGTCAGTACGTGAAATTGCAACAAGAAAGTAATAACAGATAAAATAAAATGTTTCTGAATCCTAAAAAGACAATCTATAATGTTATATAAACACAAACAACAATGTGACATAGGAAGCAGCTTAATCAAGGAACTCCGATAGAATAGAAGGAGTGACTCATGATGAAACTCTTCATTTTACATTTGAAAGTGCATGGATTACCGGTAAGATTTTTGAATTCTTGTGCTAGCTTATTGAAAATGGATGCAGCAGAATATTGTATGTCTTTCTGTATGAGAGCCAGGGAGGTACAACCCTAATAAAGACTGGATTTCTACCTCTTATTAACTGAGTGAAAGCTGCTAATTTAGGTGTGTGTACATGTATGGGCCAATGTCAAAAGACCCAGATTAATGAACAGGAGTCAACAAGAGGCCCGAATTCACAGCACTTATTGCCCAAACCACCCGTTTCTGAGCCAAAAATATATTTTGGGAATGGGAATTTACCCCAAAATATAGTATCATACATCATAAGCAAACGAAAATAAGCAAAGTACAATTCTTTCCTTGTCAAACTACCACTTACTTCAGATAGCATTCTAATAGCAAAAATGGCAGCATAAAGTCTTTGAACAAGGTCCTGAATGTAGGCTTTCCATGATAGTTTACTATCTATCTGAACAAACAGAAATTTTAACTGTTCAGTTTCACTAATCATATGCCCATTCAGCAACACCAAAATGTCAGGTTTTGTTGAATTGTATGTTAGAAACTGTAAAAAATGAGATTTACTGTGATTTAGTGTGAGTTTATTTTCAACAAGACATGAACTTTTATCTTGAACTGAACTATTTTAAACAGTGCCAACATCGCACACAACACCCTTTACTACCAAGCTAGCGTCATCAGCAAACAGAAACATTTTAGAATAACCTGTAATACTATGAGGCTCATCATTTATATAAATAAAGAACAGGAGTGGCCCCTGCAACGACCCCTGAAGCACCCCCATTTAACCATGCACCACTCGGACCCCCACCCCATAGCCACTCTCAACACTGTGGAGAATGACCTTTTGCTGTCTGTCCTTAAAGTAAGAGGTGAACCAATTGTGAGCTACTCCCCATATTCCATAATGGTCCAACTTCTGAGCAATATTCTGTGTTTAACAAAATGAAACATCCTAATTACATAAAAAAAGGATGCCTAGTGTTTGAAATATTTTGTTTAATCCACCGAATGCCTCACTGAGAAAACAGAATATACGCAGCCATTTCTGAAAGGTTGTTCAGAGACGATGCTGCAGTCTATATAGAGGCTGCAATGCCTGAAGACTTTTGCAAAACGTAAGATGATTGGGGCAAGGACTGACAGTTGACCCTGAACATAAATACTGCACCAAAAAAGATGAAGATATTCAATACTGTTCAATTACTCAAGTTGTGATAACTCACAGGAAACAGCAACAACTATAAAATACCTTGAAGTAACCATCCAGATCAATCTAACTTTTTCTTTAGAAGAATTTTAGGGAAATTTAATTCATTCATGAAAGAAGTGGCTTACATAACACTTTTAAGACCAATAATTCAGCATTGTTCCTAAGGATGGGACATTTACCAGGTCGGATTAACACAGAGTTATCCGTAAGTAGCGCTGGGGTTACAGAAGATGGTGTGGAAACTACAAGACATACAGAAAATGAACACTACCAGTGGACAGAGATTCGTTCCAAGTTTTAGCGCTTTATGGGCACCATTTGTGACATGGTAAATGTCAATATGTGCAGGCAATTCACTGAAGTCACTGCTGCTGTGGCAGGAAGGTCCAACACCAGCAGTGCACTTTGAAAATTTGTTCACAGATGGTCCATCTACAGGCACTAACTAATCTGATGTAACAATACAGAGCGGATAATTTTTCAAAACGTTCCAATACGCCTGCCCCCTAGTGGCGCACTCTGCAACAAAGCCACGACATGTATTACGAATCAATACGTTATGATATGTTCTATCCATGGATCTGCTTCCATTTTTCTGTAAGTTATAGTTTTTGCACAGTCATCTTCTGAAGCCTGGGAGATACTTATGAATAGCCCCATAAAGAAGAGAAGATCAGGGCCACATTTTGTCATGGGATTGTTTAGCAAATGCAAGAGCATTACAGAGATTCTCTTTTACAGAGATTCTCAACAAACTTCAGCAAGAAACACTCTTGAGAGAGGTGATTTAAATCGCCACAATAAGAAGAGTCAAGCAACGTATTACTTCCTGCTTAATGTGCAATGCAAAATGGCCACAATGAGAAAATCAGTAATTAGAGGTCATATAGAGATTTATTATGTGTTGTTCTTCCATGCCCCATTCTAGAATGGAATTTCTGATTTATTCACTAGACCAGCAGCGGAGTGTGCTGATTTTTTGAAGGTATCATGTAAGTACGCCCACTAACCTATGATCACACGAGAAGAAACAAAAAATTGAGTTTGACAGGACAGAGAACTAACTGCAATACTTTACTGACATACAAATTATGATGTAGACTGTTTCAAATCGGTACGTAAAAACATAACTGTATTTCATATTACATCCACAGAAGTTGCCTTTAAAATTTGAAACATGTATGAAAACTAAATATTACAAATATTACAGTGCAGCAAGAAAAAGACAGTTTGAAATTAACAAAGAAATGAATGTTGGTGAGAGACAGTCTGAAAAAGTTTGTAAGACTGTTGCTGGATAGGTTGCACTGAAAAATAATTGTTAAGAAAAGAATTTTATACTCTGTGCCATTTCAGAGATAATTGGCATTGAAGATAGCCAATGAGGACATTGTGTGTGCAAATTCAAGTGTTCTTTGTCTGGCTTTCTAAAACAAAACAAGAGAGAGATACAAAATTTGGACAGATAAAGGTTGAGCAGTCTCGTGTGCAATCATCTACACCAAGATAACAACTGACTCAAACTGTACCTGGTGGGTCTCTTGAATTGGTGCACATAATTGTCCGATAGCTTAACTTTAATGCTAATTAACTCAGAAATGGCACAACATACTGAACTTTTTTCTGAACAATTATTTCTCAACACAACCTATCCTGCAACACCCTTACAAGTTTTCAGGTTGTTTATAGCTACTTTGCATAAATAATAATAATAGACTACTACTATACACAAACACATGTGCACTATAACCTCTTCCAATACAATATGTAATTAAAATAATATTTGTGTTTACCACCATGGTACTCCATATCAGTAGTATTTTTCTCTGTATTAAGATGCACATTCAATTAAGAATCAACTCATTATGTTATATGCACAATACTTAGGCTTTCATAAATTTACCTGATTAGTCAGCTACCTTTAATGAATGAACTATTAATAGTTATTTCAGCATCCACAGTTATTAGCTCTTGCCAGAAATAATAATTCATTTGTAACTTGGGAAAATTAATCACTATTCTCTGACGAGAAGAAGAGGCATTGAGGCCAGACAGGCACGTAGGAAGACCAAATGTTGGCTTAACTAAGTTTATGGACAATGCTGCAAAAATTTTGGTGAACTCAGATTAGTTAGTTAGTTTTTTGCCTGTTCTGCAATCACAACTGCAACCTCTCACTATGGTGTGGAATGAGTCAGTTCATATCGTCTCACACTCACATTCCAATAACATTCAGCAAAAGCTATTTCAAGGATGCCGATCACTGTTTACAACAAGAAATACTTTGTTTACTTCAGTCTAGCAGAGGAAAATAATGTTAAATGTTACTGTAATTGGCAAAACATTACAATACAACTTAGCACATAAATCATGAAACACTTACCCGTATAATTAAATATATCGAACTCAAGATCCTTTGGCAGTGGTTTATCTACTGAAAGGTGCATTGCTAGTCCTTCCAACCAAACCTCCATAACCTCAAATGGAGGCCTGTATAAAAAAAAGAAAAGTCAGTCTCATAATACATTCAAAACTCCAACTAATACTATCAGAGTATGAAGACATTAAGAAGCAATATTTCCATAGATGTTTCTACAACTATTTCCATCAAAGGAAGTTTGTTCCTTCAAGAAACATTACTGTGGGTAAATTTAGATACATGACTGCCACTTCACTTACAAGTCAGACAGGTAGAGTAGTGTTTTATTACAAAATATGTGCTGAATATACTTTGGATTTGCCAAAATTAAATATATCAAACACCTTGTTCAATATGAGATGAATTCTTAATTTCAGTCATGTTTTACAAAAACAGCAATGGGGAACGTATTTTTCCTTTTCATTAACAAGTTGTCTGATCATATTGGAAAAGTTTTCATCAAGTATGGGATTTAAATAATTTTGGAGCTACCAAGAAAATATGTGAATTCCTTGCAGCTGCAAAACATTTGCATGCAATATGGAGATCACTAAAGAAAATTTTGTGGAACTAATGTTTTAGCCTAGAGAATCATGAAAACATGTCTACAGCACCAATAGAAATTTATAACCACAATAATTGTAACAGGAAAGAAGGGGGAATTTAATAAAATAAAATATGGATTCCAACTTTGTAGCAATACAGTAATTCTGACGATTCGCTACTTGTAATTGAGAACTATGTTATTTGTCAGATATAATCAAATGCTTTTGTCATCACATGACAAATTGTGGTGCTCTGTAGCTCATACTACGACTATTAATTTGAGGGCCCCTCAGCTTTCAACACAGTTGCCAGTTAAAACAAACTAAAACTGGAAATACTGCCCACAGAAGAGAATAAAACGTAAGTAGATAGTGTCATATGTTACCATCGCAATGAAGTTTCTTGCAAAACAACAAAATCCTTATGATGAAGCTGTGACTTTAAAATTTAAATTGGGACTGTAAAAATACTGTATAGGTAGTAGGCCAAATTTACTATTACATGTTCCATATATTTCATTGTCTTGGTTTGGGAAGAATAGCCACAATAGCTAACACTAAATACACACATCAAAAAAAGTTTTGTATCACCTCATTTCTGAGAGTTCCAGAACCTGTACAGAAAACTGGAATAGAGATCAACATTAACATCATTTCTGCCCTTTTTACTGCTCATGAACACCATACATTGCGTGCTGTACCACCATACAGCGAGACCTTCAAAGGTGGTGGTCCAGTTTGCTGCACACATTGGTACCTCTGATGTCTAGTAGCACGTCCTCTTGCATTGATGCATGCCTGTATTCGCTGTGGCAGTGCATCCACAAGTTCATCAAGGCACTGTTGTTCCAGATTGTTCCACTTCTCAATGGTGATTCGGCATACATCCCTCAGAGAGACTGGTGGGTCATATCATCCATAAACAGCCCTTTTCAATCTATCACAGGCACATTCTATGGAGTTCATGTCTGGAGAACATGCTGGCCACTCTAGTCGAGCGATGGCGTTATCTTGGGAAGTCCTTCACAAGATGTGCATGATGGGGACACGAATTATTGCCCACGCAGACAAATTTCTTGCCAATATGCTGCTGATATGGTTGCACCATCAGTCGGAGTATGGCATTCACATATCGTACAGCCATTACGGCCCCTCCCATAACCACCAGCGGCATACATCGGCCCCACGTAATGCCACCCCAAAAAAGCAGGAAACCTCCATCTTGCTGCACTTGCTGGACAGTGTGTCTAAGGAGGTCAGCCTGACTGTGTTGCCTCCAAACACATCTCTGACGATTGTCTGGTTGAAGGCATGTGCGACACTCATCAGTGAAGAGAATGTGATGTCAATCCTCAGCAGTCCATCTGGCACGTTGTTGGATCTATCTGTACCACGTTGCATGGTCTCATGGTGCAAAGATGGACCTCGCCATGGCCGTTGGGAGTGAAGCTGCGCATCATGCAGCCTATTGCGCACAGCTTAAGTCTTAACATCCTGTGGCTGCACGAAAAGCATTATTCAACATAATGGCACTGCTGTCAGGATTCCTTCGAGCCATAATATGTCGGTAGTGGTCATCCACTGCAATAGCAGCCGTTGGGCGGCCTGAGCAAGGCATGTCATCGACAGTTCCTGTCCCTCTGTATCTCCTCCATGTCCGAACAACATCGCTTTGGTTCACTCCGAGATGCCTGGATGCTTCCCTTGTTGAGAGCCCTTCCTGGTGCCCAGTAACAATGCTGACAAGATCGAACCGCGGTACTGACCGTCTAAGCATGGTTGAACAACAGATAACACAAGTCGTGTACTTCCTTCCTGATGGAATGACTGGAACTGATCGACTGTCGGACCTCCTCTGTCTAAGACACTGCTCATGCATGGTTGTTTATATCTTTGGGCAGGTTTAGTGACATCTCTGAACAGTCAAAGGGACTGTGACTGTGATACAATATCGATAGTCAACTTCTATCTTAAGGAGTTCTGGGAATCGGGGCGATGTGAAACTTTTTTTGAATTGTGTAGTTTTATACACTGACCACAGCCTCTCAGCCTAGCTGTTTTAACAAAGGAATTGCATCTTGCATCCAGTACAGTAAATGTAGATACTGCAGAATCAGCACTAACACAAAAAGCATTTTTGTCAATATTAACTGTTAGTGGGCACTGAGCCCTACCACAGTCTCAACGACAATTTTTTTGACGTTCCATTTCATGACACCAATGTAGTCTCATGGCCTTGGGAGAAAGATCACTTCTAAACCTCGGATGAAATTGCTCAAGACACTAATTCTCATTCACTGATAGAATTCAAGTACCTCAAGCAGAGGATGATTTCAAAGAGCCTCTGATCACTTCCAACTGTTGCTATAATAAGTGTCTCTTGGGACTGTGATAACCATCAGAATACAATCATTCTCACGACTTTCACAATGAAACCTTTAGAGGCTGTTAAAGCTAATTCTTAACACATCTACAATTCCCACACACAGACTGCTACTCACTGTAAAGATGACATGCTGAGTTGTAGACAAGCAGAACAAAAAGACCACTACGCAATCACATTTCGGCCAAAACAACCCAAACTGCTGTCCACCAGGATGAACAGCCACCACCAAACAGGACCACCTGCTAGCACAACATGAAGCTGAACATAACAGGCTTTATTTCAGTGGCTGCATCAGACTTCCTCCTACTTCACATGCCCACATCCCCTCACTGTCATTGTGTGTTGCCCTCTGCCAATACACCTGCCCATAATTTCCCCTTTCCTGCTACTCACTCTCCCCCCCACCCCACCCCACCCCCACCCCCACCCCCACCCCCACCCCAACTGCACCTGGAAGCCTTCTCTGGCTGCCACTTAGTCCCAGAATGCTCTACTAGACAGCGCTATTCTATCCATCCTCACCCATACCCAGCTGTGTCTCCCCACCCCTCCCCGTCCCCTTTCACTGGCCTCCACTCCAGACTGCTGCTTTCTTTCAGTGCAACACTTACAATCCAGCATCAGATAGTGGTCATGTATGCGTGAGGTGTGCTTGCTTGCTTGCTCGTTCGTGTGTGTGTGTGTGTGTGTGTGTGTGTGTGTGTGTGTGTGTGTGTGTGTGTGTTTTTTTTTTTTCTTTTCTGAAGATAACTTTGGCTTGAAGCTAAATGTGCTACTGTCTTTGCATCATGCCCGCCCGCAACTCAACATGTCACCTTTACAGTGTATTTATCCTTTTCATAATACTGTGGATATTCCAACATCTAAAACTTCTTTATTCATAGATAAAATGCTAAAATCTGTCCTTTTAAGCGTCTTTTCAAACAATTTTTTAAATGTGTTTCACATACAAATTAAGTATTCAGCAGAAACACATCATAATTTAACCCAAACCTCACTGAGCATAGTTTGCTCCTAATTTAATGGACATGCTTTGCATGATCAGAGTGCTACTTTGGATTAATTTTGCCTTTTACTTCATACCAAAGATGATTATGTACATACTGTATACTTAATTATGATGATATATAACAATGTTTCATGTCATGAACAAGCCTCATTAAAATTCTCCCTTTGCTTCTGATTATGCATGTTCTTAGTAAGCTGAATGAAGATTTGTATATGAACATTAGGTGTTTTATGTCTCCAGTGGTTTTAGTGTTTGACAACGTATGAGTCAATGTTTAATTGCATAATGGGTAGCTTAAATGCTGTATACTGATTTGGCTTCACATCATACGTAATATGCTTTTTCTTTCCGGTTTCATATTCTTTATCATTCTTTATAATCATTACCATCCTAGGTTTGTTTGCAGGACCAGAGAAGTGTAGGAAGACAATCCAATCAACTGGACAAGTTTGGCCACAGAACAGGAGAAAAAAACATTTAAGGAAACCGACAGGAGAGTAACTACAGTGAAGGAAACATTAACAGGAACATAACTACAAGAATCTTTCATATACTTTTAACACCACTGATGTGTGTCAAACTGCCATGACACTTATTAATGACACCTAAGCCCTGCAAACTACTTTTAGTGTCTCCCATTCCAGACTGTGAATGGAAAATCTGTTATTAAGTTCTCTGTTATGTCTCTCTCTACACTATAATGCCTAAGTGTTTACCACCCAACCACATTCCTGATTACAGATGAAATGGTTCTTTTTTAATGTTCCTGTCTTGTCTCATAACTGCTCACTGCCCAAGCCCTAACTTGCTTACCACTTCTCCAGTGCCTTCATTCCCTGTCTGAGTCCATCTCTCCTCTTATGAGGCTCTTCAACAGTCCTTAAGCCATCATCTACTTCCTACACACTACTGTAAAACCACCCAACTGGCTGTCTTGGAATTTTTCATAATAACCTTCTCAGATTGGTCCACACATTCCCATCCTCTCTGCAAAACTTTAAGTTTACCATTCCTACGCCACACCCCCACCCCCCATAAACCCTGTTGTTGATGGGGAGGTTTGCGTGCTTCAGTGATACAGATAGCTGTACCGTAGGTGCAGCCACAACAGAGGGATATCTGTTGAGAGGCCAGACAAACATGTGGTTCCTGAAGAGGAGCAAGCAGCCTTTTCAGTAGATGCAGAGCAACAGTCTGTATGATCGACTGATCTGGCATTGTAACATTAACCAAAACGACCTTGCCGTGCTGGTACTGTGAACGGGTGAAAGCAAGGGGAAACTATAGCCATAATTCTTCCCAAGGGCGTGCAACTCTACTGTATGGTTAAATGATGATAGCACCATCTTGGGTGAAGGTAAAATAGTCCCCCACTCGGATCTCTGGGTGGGGTCTACTCAGAACGACGACGTTTTCAGGGGAAACAAAACTGGTGCTCTATAGATCTGTGCATGGAATGTCAGATCCCTTAATCGGGCAGACAGATTTTAGAAAATTTAAGAAAGGAAATGGATGGGTTGAAGTTAGAAATAGTGGGAATTAGTGAAGTTTGGTGGCAGGAGGAACAGGACTTCTAGCCAGATGAATGCAGGGTTTTAAACACAGGATCAAACAGGGGTAACGCAGGAGTGAGTTGAATAACGAGGGAAAAAAATAGGAATGCAGATAAACTACTATGAACAGCATAGTAAACACATTATTGTAGCCGAGATAGACAGAAAGTCCACAGCAGTACAAGTTTATATGCCAATAGCTCCGCAGATGAGGAGAAGACTGAAGAAATGTATGATGAGATAAAAGGACATAGATGAAGACGAAATGGGAGATACGATACTGCATGAAGAATTTGTCAGAGCACTGAAAGACCTAAGTTGAAACAAGGCTCCGGGAGTAGACTAAATTCCATTAGAACTACTGATAGCCTTGGGAGAGGCAGCCACGACAAAACTCTTACCATCTGATGAGCAAGATGTATGAGACACGCGAAATACTCGCGGACTTCAAGGAGAACATAATAATTCAAATTCCAAAGTAAGCACATGTTGACAGGTGTGAAAATTACTGAACTATCAGTTTAATAAGTCATGGTAGCAAAATACTAACACGAATTCTTTACAGACAAATGGAAATTTAGACTGGCTATGGCAAGGAAAGCGTTTCTGGAGAAGAGAAATTTGATAACATCGAGTATAGATGTAAGTGTTAGGAAGTCTTTTCTCAAAGTATTTGTACGGAGTGTAGCCATGTACGAAACTGAAACATCGAACGATAAATAGTTTAGACAGAAAGAGAATAGAAGCTTTCAAACTGTGGTGCTACAGAAGAATGCTGAAGATTAGATGGATAGATCACATAACTAATGAGGAGGTACTGAACAGAATTGGGCAGAAGAGGAATTTGTGACACAACTTGACTAGAAGGAGGGGTCAGTTGGCAAGACATTCTGAGTCATCAAGGTGTCATCAATTTAGTATTCAACGGAAGTGTGGCAGGTAACAATCATAGATGGAGACCACGAGAAGGATACACTAAGCAGATTCATAAGGATGTAGGTTGCAATAGTTTTTTGGAGATGAAGCTTGCAGAGGGCAGAGTACCATGGAGAGCTGCGTCAAAGCAGACTCTGGACTGAAAACAACAACAACACGCCATGCCATGCCGTATCTCCCCCCCCCCCCCCCCCCCTTTCTTTGCAGTGGTTGTAAAATTCACAACCTCCAGTATGTGTGTTATCCCAGCTACCTGTCATCATGTGAGAGCTCTTAGAACTTGCTAAGCTGCTACAAATAGCGAACTGCAACATCTGCACATCATCTTACTCAGCTTCAGAAATGGGAGTGCTACTTAATTTTTCTGTTGCTGTTCACTACCAGACATAAATTTTCCTAAGAACTTATGTTCATTTAAAAGGAATTATTGTTTCTTGAATCTCATTGTATGCAGCCGAAAACTTTAAGTTAATTGTTGCAATCCACATCAAAATCAGACCAACAGTTTGGGCCCTTATCAATTTTCAAACTAGTGAAGCAGTAACAATCAGAGACTCACATGGGAGCCATGTTTCCCATGCTTCAAAAGGGATGCAAGGAGGAACACACTGGTGAGCAAAGATGATGGCAGACTGAGTGGCATAAGTCACTGATTTGATCCTTAGAGGTTCCATGTGGAAATGCCACTGTGGCTCCTTGAATTTTCCAGAAGGCTGGCATACGTCCATACAGTTTAAAGAGAAGTAAAACACCATTAAGTGAAGGGTTGGGAGAAGTGGATTCATCAGTTTACTGAAGTGGGAAGGATATTAAACTGTACATCAAAAACTGCAATACAAGCTAGATAAGCAGACACAATAAAATTTTTGTAATTACTTATTAAAGTGGTAATAAGCATTTGTTACATTTTGTAATTTGAAGACTATTCAGATTGAACCTAAGAAAACTAATGAAAATGAAGTCACAGACAGTAGAAATTTTATTTGCAGCTGTAACAGTCTCTTGTTGTAGGTAAACTGTGACAGTGTTCGACAGACTAGGTGGTGTCAAGTAACTTGCGATACAGTTTGACTGCCTTTGTTAAGCAAAATGTCAAATTACGAACGCAGTGACCTGGTACTGTGAACACTTGTTTGACCTTTACAATGGCATAACTTCAGGCTTGAAACAGGATTAGACAATTATTAATACAGTTTAGAGTCAAGTCCCTGAGTCTTTTCTCATTTCCGTGATGATAATCTGGGCTATGCTCAATAGCCTGCCATGTGATTTTCTCAATGCTGTAAAGATATTCAGTGACAGCTGTCTGGTAGCAATTCATGTGTAAAAGGTGGGTGCTAAAGTACAACTATTTTAACAGCCACCTGTAGAAGCAAGTACCTAACTTTCACTTGTCCATTTAATTTTCCATGGGTTATGTGAATTCTTAGCGAAAACATTGGGAAGAAGATTACTTTTCATTAAATGAATTTGGGAAAGTTTCTGGGATCGTGGTGTGGGGCACAAGTTATCTCAAGCAATACATCAAAATTTTTGTATACTACTTTAATTGGAGGGACACAGCCTCAATATGTAGTCTGATTTTTCTAGTCTAGTAAGGTACTTATTTATGGGCTAACCAGCTTCTTCCATTGTGTATAATTTATGCTGAAAATAAACAGATGTGCTACCAGGAGCAGCACTGTGTCCGATGAACTTGGCACTGTGACTGGCACATGAGAATTATAGGTTGCTTTGTCACTGAGCTCTTAGACACTTCTAGCTAGCCAGGTGAGTGCAAGCCATATTCTTGGGCATGCCTGAAGCTATGATAGCCACCCCTACAGCAAGACCCCGTTTTGGAGAGAGACTGAAATTTTAATTTCCCACAGCTTGTAGAAACTGAAAGGTAATATTACAAGCTGCTACAACATCTACAAACACTTGCTACTGGCAGACGTGGTTATAAGCTTATCTGTGAACCCCTGTGAATAGACACAACTGTGACCACCTGCGGAAAAATGCATTTCGTTTTCTTGTCAACTCTGTGATGGCCTTGGTTGCAGATTTCTAGACCTGCATTATTATGTGGGGATTTGTAGGACTCCTCTTGATAGGTCAGTGGTGCACTACACAAAGGAAGCATCTACTCGGGTAGTAGAG
The DNA here is from genome assembly GCF_023864345.2 of Schistocerca serialis cubense. Lineage (NCBI taxonomy): Eukaryota > Metazoa > Arthropoda > Insecta > Orthoptera > Acrididae > Schistocerca > Schistocerca serialis. The sequence goes on along the minus strand of NC_064646.1, from coordinate 182,844,527 downwards.
TACTTGTAGGGTGCACATGAAGCTTTTTTAGGGCAGACGGTAGTTTGAGGTGCTCTGATGAACACTCGTCAACTGAATCCTCCACCGGAAAACACATCTGGTGTGTCATGTATTAGGAATCTCTTACCGACGCACCTAACTTGTACACCTGGTAAGAGAGTGAGCTATGCCTCTGCCCAGTTTAGATATTTGTATGAATGTGAACACAATTACTCCCACGGAAATGATGAAAACGTAATAGTTTGTCAGCTAAGATGCAACAAATGAACGCAACAGTTTCACCATCGCACACTTTCTCTGTGCTCTGTCAAAACATACATTTTTAACACCTGAAGTTGCATTCTGTTTTTGAGTCTTGAATTCCTTTGTTGTAATGGAGTTCACAACCGTTTGTTGTTTCCATTTCTGTGAGATGTCTATGTAGTATCTTATCTGCTCTCACTATTCATGCTTGCTTGTGACAGTAACGTATTCTTACCACGTGACTGATATTCCATAATCATTGTGTAGCATGCCAAGACTACAGAACGTGAATAAATATTTCAATAATCGGACAAACAGTTCATAATACTGTGAAGAAAAAAAAAAAATAAATAAATAAATAAATAAATAAATTTTATATATATATATATATATATATATATATATATATATATATATATATATATATATATATATATATATATATAAAAAAATGGCAAAAGGGAGTTTTGCTTTATAGTCCAACACTGTGACCACGTAACGATGACACCGCTGTGCTTTGATGTACCTCTGTGTTGCACTTCTCGTCCTTGGACCATTCACTGTTGCTATTTTGCTTTTTTTTCCACAGTTCAGTACACCTTCTTCCCGTTTTCATGCTTGATCTGTGTTCAGCTGTTGAGAAGCTATCCACTGGGCCATCTTAACATTAAGTCTGGTAACACCCTTACAAACTTTTCAGGCAGTTCCTGACCATATAAATGATTTTTTCTGTTAAGGAGCAACACCTTTTACACATCTTGGCATTATTTTTCTTTTCCCAACAGATTTGATGATTACAAAATCTAAAGATTACTGATTTAGGCTTCCTGTGGGCATTCACAGCTGTGCCATCCGTACCTGGAAATAACTTTTTGCAAGTTAGGAGAAGACTTTCTGGTTGCTGGAAATAAGGTAACAGATTTTGCTTTCCAGTCATGCTATAGTGCAGAGTGGGACATATAAAATGCCAGTCAACTACAAGTATAAACAAACTAGAACTGATGTTCACTAATTTGAGACATAAATTAAAATATGTATATTATCTCAAACTATATCTAATGAAATAGTTCATCTGAGTACAATTCAGAAATGGTTCAAATGGTTCTGAGCACTATGCGACTTAACTTCTGAGGTCATCAGTCGCCTAGAACTTAGAACTAATTAAACCTAACTAACCTAAGGACATCACACACATCCATGCCCGAGGCAGGATTCGAACCTGCGACCGTAGCGATCACGCGGTTCCAGACTGAAGCGCCTTTAACCGCACGGCCACACCGGCCGGCTGAGTACAATTCACTGTGAAATAGTATTTATTACAAAATTTCGCGTTTCTGCATTCTGAAGCAGAATTTTAATCTACATTTGCATTTATTGCAGTGACTTCATCCCCCCCCCCCCCTCTTCTCTCTCTCTCTCTCTCTCTCTCTAATATTTTATATTTATAACAAGCACATTGCCACTCTAACACCCAACATCATAAGAATGACAGGTACCTTTTATCTGGGTTGAGATCACAGCAAAGGAAGGCTACCCGATAGAAAGGCTCAGGGCAACTGCAGCAGAACTTCTCACGGAACACCTTTTGATTCAGGCCAAAGTCTGATGAGCGTGGCAAGTAGTCTGGATCAGCATGAACTCTACCAATTATCTGGAATAAAAACAAACAGGCTACTGAGTTCATAGAATGACACTCATTTAACACCTGAACAGAGCTTACACACTGAATGTGATTCTTACAATTTAACACTGAAGTCTACACAGGAAAATAGTTACATAGAGTACAACGCATTGAACATAATTCCTTGGTGACACACTAGACTGGTCCTATTTGAGATGGAATGTCCTTGCCTTCCACCGACCGAAGAAGTTTTTGACCCAGCCAATCCTCTCTTCAGATTAACATGGACTACAGATCACAGTATGACTTCATCTTCCCACATTCTTAAAGGCAAAAGTAACAGCCAGGAGAGTGGGGGGGGGGGGGGGGGGGGGGGGGGGGGGGGGGGGAAGAGAGATCAATTCTAGACTAACATTTGAAAGATGAACTAATGCCGACACAAACATTACAGAAATACCTAATCCTAACGTAAACATTACTAAACAAAGGCACTCTGAATTTACTCCAAAAAATGCCTGATGTCTCACAAGTTATTAGCAAGGAAACATTTTTACATCTTAAAATCTCAATAACAATGCAATTTATCTTCATATGTATGTTTTATTATTTGAGGAACCTAAGCATATATAAAGCAATGTATTAAGAAAAGGAATTTGCCTTGGCCAGATGAAAATAATACCATTTACTTTTCACGGAGCATGACATGAACATAAAAGAAAGCTTCTTCACTAAAACGTAGTCATGAGGACAGCCATGACCAGCATGTGCTAATAGGAGAGATGATCACAAATTTTCATGCTACCATTTCATATTTTAGTAATCAATGAAGGAAGAAAAAGTAAGTGAAAATGAAGTTACCATTCTGAAACATGTTAAACCATCCAAGTATGGTATAGCAACATGAGCATAATTTTCCAATCACAATTAGATATTTCCTTAAGGCACTCATTTCTTGTTGCCTCTCCACAAATGTGCTTGGCACTTTCATTTATGACAACATGACAATACTAAAAGCTCTTTTATGAATTTTAAAAGTTGGTGCAGCATGTGAAAAAGACGTGAAAAAATTACAATGCCTTTATAGTTAAAACTCAGTAGGATTAAAAAATGATCCTGTAATACTATACCAAGACAGTTATAAAAGCAAAACTTACAGCTTGTCACCACTGAGATGTACAGAAGGGCTGTCCACTTTCAATTCTCTGGACGATGCTTTAATTAAAGTGAAACAAAAGTCTTAAAATTAATGGCAAAAAATACACTGCCCATAATGTCTGCAGACAATATAGTAACCTGCACAGATTACTTCATAAATAAGAACAGGATGCTCTAGATCATCTCTTGAATCCTGTTGTGCACAAATGATGAATATGAATGTATGATAGGCTCTGAAGATGACAAGGTGTCAAGACAGACTTCAGGACTTATTTGAAAAGATCTTTCTTGGTAGTGTCATTTCAAAAGACCAAGCAACAGAGAAATTCCCTAGCAAGGAATGCTAGGTGAAGAGAAAAACCTATTTAGAAATAACCACATGAACGTCGACAAAAATCTTGTTGCTGGAACATTTATCTGGGGGCACACTATTATATGACAGTGAATGATGGACAGCAGTTTAAGTTAGGAAAATACAAACCAGTGGCAATGGCAGCATAGCGGTGGAGAAAAGTTACAACAACAATGTGGGCTACATAAACGGCGTGAAGCTGTAATGAATTAGTAAAGACTCATCTCTACCTAGAAAAAAGGACAAAAGAAATTTTCAAATTCTTTCACTTCCTTAACATAACAACATTCAGAAAAACCCAATGGAGGGGAATAGTGTTATGGTGGGAGGGATGAAGGAAGGAAGGAAAATTAGGGTTTAATAACCCATCACTATGGAGATCACCTGAGACAGGGCACAGACTCAGACTGATTCAAGTATGAGGAAGGAAACCTGCTGTGCCCTTTCAAAGGAACTATCCTATGGCTAGTGTGATTTAGTGAAATTATGGAAGACCTACATCTGGATGATTGGATGCGGATTTGAACCATCATCTTCCCAAATCCCAGTCCAGTGAGCTAATCACTGTATCACCTCACTTGGTGGTTAGACTGAGGGAATTAGATTAGGACTCGAGACACAGAAAGTAGTAGATGAGTTTTGCTACTTGGGCAGTAAAATAACTGAAGCTGGATAAAGCAGAGAGGATATAAAATGTAGACTGGCAACACCAAGGAAAGCATTTCTGAAAAAGAGGAATTTGTTGACATACAATGCAAATTTTAATGTTAGGAAGTATTTTTTGAAGCAGGGCTTCACAGCAAAGGCGCTCCAGGAGCAGACAGCAAGTGCAGGTCTGTGAGAGGCGAGTACTGTAGCCCCCTCTATCACCACAAAAAATAGGACAGGGAGCCACACTGACACAAATGTAAACGATAAAGTTGATCATGAATGAAATGCTTAGAAAAATCTAGATGCTTTTACATTCCTTGTCAATTTACACATTAATTACTTCAAGCAGCTGATCAGCACAAATTGAGTATGGAAAGCTTTTTTTTATTTTCCAATTCAGTTAACTGCAAATCCTAATTTCTTTCTCCTACATGACTGACGCCCATCTCTAGACATGGAAACTAATAAATTCCATGACAAACCTATATTTTCTACACTTCCTTCAAAGCTGTCAAGAATGCTACATCCAGACATGTGCTTGCAGCTTCTACAATTTCATAGTGTGTTACAGAACAGGCAACACACACTTTACGAGGATTATCCAAACTGGCTCTGAACATCGTCTATCATAACCGGTGGGGAATGCACAATTGTCATGTTTGATAACATCACAACGTGGAACTATTCTACCTGAAGTGGACAAATACCACATATTCTAGCGTACCTACGAAGCATATTTTTATTAAATCACCACCTGTGAAAGGGCAAACAGATTATGCTAAAAGCTGTGCAGTTTTGCAACTCATCAAAACAACACACTTAACTTGATTTTCCTTCCGGTTCTTCTACTTCTTCTTCTTCTTTTATTTTTCTTCCTCATCATCATCATTTTGTGTTTCTGTATACTCCAACACGGTAACACATGTACAGCCCTTGTAAATTGAACATCCTGAAAGTATTTGATGCAGGAGACATGGTCTTTACCAAGGGTTTTTGAGGACGGTGGTATCATTCTAAAAAAGATGTCAGCAAAGTTGACATCACATTCTGTAGAACCATGTCGAGCCGCAACGTGCCGACACCCATCACACTCTTGGTCATGAATGAATAGACAAGATGTGACCATCATTTGCAGATTAAGGCCACTAGTTCTACTTAAGTAATATATCTACTCCGTTGTAAACCCTATCACAGAGGTTTGAATGTATGTCACATCATGATCTCATTTGTATTTTTCTTTGGGCAGAGGGCGTGGCTGGGGGCCTCCTGATATGCCATGCTGGCAGGGGGCTCGCTCTCTTAATGTTCAGCTGTGTGGCAATGAAGTTTGCCAAGAAGCAGAGCTGGGAGTGGGGCCGCAATTTTGCTCAGTGTTGACTTAATGGTCTCATATGCTAAAATTTTTGCAAAGCAATCTTTTTGCGTAAAATGTTAAGATTTCTCACACTGCTGAGTGAAGTGTGAAGACACTGTCAGTGTTACAGAATACTGCTATTATCTGGCACCACTGTTGAAACTGACTATCCCCTATTTCACAGCTAGCACTTCTCCCGTGTTGTCAAGACCACATAATGCTTGCGCATTTCCTTCACTTTCCACTACGCTGCAGCTGCTCTGCTTGCTCACGAGTAGGTGCAAATGCTCATTCTCAACTTCAATGAGTTGTTATATTCTGTTCTGAAGGTATTTTTAAGGAGTGTAGCCTTGTACTGAAGTGAAACAGAGGTGATAACCAGTTCAGATAAGAAGGGAATAGAAGCTTTTCAAACATGATGTTATAGAAGAATGCTGAAGGTTAGAAGGGTAAATTGAGTAACTAAGGAGGAGATATTGAATCGAAATGGTGAGAAAAGAAATTTATCGTACAGTTTAACAAAAAGAAGGGATTAATGGACTGGACACATTTTGAGGCATCAAGGAAGAGTAAAATTGATAATGCAGAGAAGTATGAGGGTAAAAACTGTAGACCTAGACACAGATATAGTAAGCAGGTCAAATGAATGTAGGCTGTAGCAGTTATGCGGGGATAAAGAACCTTGTACCAGATCGACCAGTATGCAGAGCTGCATTAAACCAGTCTCGAGACTAAATGGTGACAGACACCAGTGGTTTGTAAAATGTTCTGTTTTCACGATGCACCAATTCAGTAAAAATTCTCTATTTGTCTCCACCTTAGCAGTCTCGAATAAAAGGTAATGACTGCTGGGATTGGTGTTTTCAAGCTTATATAGACACAGTAACAGCACTTGGAATCTTTCAGAAAGGAGGGAAAGTGACAAGTGAAACACTGTCTGCTCCAACGGCCAGTACTTTTTACTCATGTTAATGATTATGGGAAAGAGAGCTCTCAAAATCTCCAGGTTTTGTACAAAATAACATGACTTGACAACCAAGCATATTGTATTCACAAATGTCACTAAAAGAAGACTCCAAGGATTTTAATAGTTTGTGTCATACCAGCAGTGATGAATAACTCAACTTGCACAAATCTGGTCGTGCAGTTATTTGAAAAACTATGATATGCAACCTATTGTTATCAGAACCATTCTTAGAAAAATTTGCTAGTTTCTGACAAGGAATAAACCCGACCTTTTACTGTCTTGTAATCCATTCAATCAGTTTGTGCCAGCCCATGAAAATCAGCAATTATCAAAATGTAAGTTTGACAAAACTCATTGGAAAGGGGAAGTCCTCAGTAATTCAAGAAGATTACAAGTAGTTAGAAGCTTCTCTTTCAGTTCTTCAAATGTTCTTTCACAACTTTATATTTTGTTTTGTTGATTTCTATCCAGTTTCTAATACTGGAGTCTTGTTCTAGACTGTAGTATATCAGTTGAAATGTCTGGATCAACACTGAAGTACCACACATTTAAGCTATTCTCACTAGCTATATGTAGAAGATGCACACACTAGTAGTGGAGTGTTATTTGGTGTAGCATAAGAAAGGAACTTAAGTAAAACTGTTTAAAGAACTATGGCCTCATGCAGTACTTCTGGTCATTTGTAGCATGTACGAAGTGTGTGAGAAACGTAATGAGACTGACAACACTGAACAATCTGCCAACACTGTGTTGTTATAGTTGTGTAGACCAGGGTGTTCATCCCTTCAAGATGCTCAGTACAAGTTTCAGTTCCATACAGTCACACATGATTTGAGAGACCGCAATCAGTGAAGTTGTGTTTTTTGTTGTGTGTTACAAAAATAGAACAGTGCAATTTAGAGCAATGTTATGCCATCAAGTTTTGAGTTAAACTTTGAGAATCTGTGAGTGTGACCTTTGAAAAGTTGAAACAGGCCAATGAGAAACGTTCCTTATCAAGAGAACAAGTTCTTTTCTTGTGCAAATTACTTTTGGAAGGCCGAGAACAGGTTGAATATGAACCTCACTCAGGGAGATCAATTTCAAGAACCAACAAAAGTTTCGAATGTGTGCATGCTCTTGAGAGTTCAAACCAATGTTTAACAATACAGATGATGGAGAACCTGTTAAACATGTCTGACCGAAGATCTGCACATACGAAAAGTTTGTGCCAAAGATGGTGCTGAAAAACCTCACAACTGAGCAGGACAATTGAAGGAATGTGTGCTCTGATCATCTTGAGAGTATTTCCAAATTACCACAAATGGTTGAGTCATGTGATCACTGGTGACGAATCCTGTATTTCTGAGTATGATCCTGAGAGAGCAGCAAATTGAGGACTGGCCACTTTGACATCTCCTCAACCGAAAAAAGCTCGAACGAGCAAATCAAAGATCAAAACAATGCTGATTTGATTTTTTGACAGTAGGGGTATGGTGCACAAAGAATCTGTTCTTCCAGAACAAACAGCCAACCAAGTGTTATATGAAGATGTCTTTAAAAGGGTCAGGAAATGTGTGGATTAAGTGAGACCAAACACTGTAGACTAGTTGGTGCAACATCATTACAATGCCCCACGTCATATCGCCACTTTCATCATGGAATTTTGTTCCACAGCCCCCCCCCCCCTTTCACCTGATCTGTGTTCCTGTGACCTTTTCTTTTACCTAAATTGAAAAATGTGATAAAAGAATGTCATTTTGGGACTCTGGAGAACATGCAAAAGAACATGACTGACACGCTGAAGGCCCTACCATCTGAAGCCTTTCAGCACACTGGGAACAACGTCCCAGCCTTAGGGAACTACTCTGAAGGGAACAATATTGTTGTTTGAAAAAATAAAAACTTTGGTAGATAAAAAAAAAAAAAAAAAAAATCAGTCTCATTACTTTTCTCACACACCTTGTAGTCTCAGGTGAAAGCAGTTGGAATGCTTGTGGAATAAAATACCATTGCTGACTTAATTTCAACCAACAATATGGAAGCACACAGGGAATACATGGGTCATGGGACCTTGTTTATGTACAAGTCTCGCTCCAATAAGGTTAAGGTAACAGATTCACATGTCTATGAATCTATCAGAGCTTGTGTGAAACTGAGGCATTTATGATGCCAGTCTACATTTTCTCAATAAAATACTGCAATACTGAATTACTGCCCTACAGTGGTGACAAGTCAGCACAGGAAAATTCATATTGTGGTCCAACAGAGTTTGCTCTTGAGAAGGTGAGATTTACTGGAAATGAAATAGCTAGATGCGAAAAGCAGCAAGAAATGCAATAGGTACAGTATGATGGTGACTGGACAACTACTGTACTAGTTCCATGGTTCTGAGTGCTTCAATCATTCTACAGTGCACCAAAATTTTTACATCAACATTATAAACGTGATTACACTGTCAACACTAATCCTAACTTGTTTTTTACAAAGTGTACTTTATTTTTGACTACATGCAGCCATACATATGTAAATTCAAACAATTAGAATACTGATGGGGTCCCTATATTAAGCTATCCTATCTAAGGGGTACATCAACAAAGTCACAATACAGAATAAGTTATGTGTAAAGAGACGTAATAACTGCAGTCATTGATTTGTTAGCAAGTAACAACTTATATTCTGGATAATTTTAAAACAGTGGCTTTGCTGTAGTCTGGGATATGTATGCTAGATTATGGTAAACTGTTTCATTACCTCACATAGCACAATCCCAAAGGAAAATATATCAACTTTTTCATCATATTTGTTGCCCTTCATCATTTCTGGTGCCATCCAGTAAGGGTTTCCTACAACTGTGTAACGTTTTTTCCTTTCACAGCGTCTGCTTCCTGGACCAGTTCCTCGTTTTCCATAACGCCTTCGATCTGCAGCACTCACACCCACAGGATTCTGGGAGATTATACGTGCTAGCCCAAAATCAGCCACAACAACCGTCTTGTCCTAAAACAAAATGCAACAACTACCATTTCACAATTTCAAAAATTCCCACTGAGTTACAATCTACAAAATTACATGCAGAACTGCAAATGTGCTAGTACACAAAAAATTTACACTTTCCTGGGGTAATTCCACTTTTCCACCTATTATTTAAAAATTTAGAAATAATCATCATTCCTTTCTCACACATTTTCAAACTTCAATGTTCTTATACAATAAAATGTGAAAATTGCATGTTATGTACAATTACAGCAGTTCCATGGAACAAATTTTGAACTTCTACACACTGTCGAAGTATTTATACTTAAACACTGCTTTATACAGGGCTAAAATTTTATTATGTGCTCTATTACATTTACCACTGATCTTGAGTCTCTGAAATGGCTGCAGTATAAAACATTCTAGGGAATATGCTACTCTATCAAGAAAGTCATGGAGGGCAATGTTAAAAAGTTAAAAAAGAACAATTGCTTATTTATCAGTATGCAGGTAGATAGTTTCTTGTTCCATGGATCTTTTGTATGATTTATTGCAATGATGTGGAATGAGTCATTTTACATTCACATTACCCATTCGTATGTAAATATGGCTACATGCTAATCTACAATTTTTAAGTACTATTTCGATTCTTAAAATCACCTTTGACACATTACAAAATTAAAAATTTTGCTGTGGAATAGAAGTTGTCAAGGAGAAACTTTTTCAGTTTATTCTCAAATTTTACTTTTCTGTGCTCCAGGGATTTTACATCATGGGGTAAGTGATCAAATGTATTGGTTGTAGCATTGTGGAACCTTTTTTGTGATAAATACAACAACATTAATGTGGAGTAACTTATGTCATTTTGTGTCCTCTTGTACTGTAGTAATGTACATCATTGTTCCTTTTGAACTGCAGTAAATTAATTACAATGATCTTCGTGAGGGAATAAACCATAACAGATGTCTACACCATTAATGTAGGTGAGCACCATATATTATTTCTACAGCACATTTTTAAGCATTGAACATTAATTTTCTGAAAACTGCACTACCCTAGAACATTATTGCAGTATTGAATAAAAATACGCAAAATATGTTAGCTTACTCATTTGTCTCTCCCAAGATTTACAAGGATTTGCAGTGAAAAATTGAGTTAAGTGAAATGCTTTAGGAGTTTCATAATGTATTTTTCGAGTTTAAATTTTATCAATATTGACACCTACAAATTTTCCATTTTCTACTCTAGTTATTATTTCCTCACCATGTGTTACATTTATTATTGGTGCAATACCTCTAGATGTGCGGAAATAAACCTCTTGAAACAGAGACCATTCACAGAAAACCATAAAGTAATACTTTTAAGAACATTATTAACCATTTCTTCTGTTGTTGTATGTCTGTTTGGACTGATTACATACTAGTGTCATCAGCAAAAAGAACTATTTCTCTTGTCAAATGTGCATTCTCGATAGGGTGCAGCCATCAACAAGTACACAAGATGTATCCCATTCCACTGATATCCCCTAGCCATCTGTCTGGTGCATTGCACATGACAAGGGACTGCATGTGTTTCATTACCAATGCATCCTGGCATTGCAACCTGCAGACAACAACAAGCACATGGGACCTGCACAATGCTTTCAGCAGGAATCCATTGCAGACCAAAGCTTCACAGTGTTCTCTTCGCCAATAAAGCTGCGTTCTCCCTCGAGGGTGTGATGAATGTTCAAAACCTGCATACATGAGCACATGTGAAACCACATGCTACATATACGCTTGCCTCAGAAAACAAATTTACCCTTAACATGTGGGCTGGTATCACTGGAGATCCCTTCAAGACATGCTGAAGGATGTTCCCATGGCTATTCGTCACCACATTCAATGTCAGCATTATGGAGCTTCCGCATGTTTCAGCAGACAAATGATTTCCCAGCCACTGGACTGGTCGCAGTCAGCCAGTCACATGGCCACCACAATCACCCAATCTGTCTCCAATTGATTGTTTCCTGTTAGGGTTATCTGAAGGGCCTTGTGTATGAAACATCTCTTACATCGTCAGAGGGCCTAGCGTGTATCATTGTTGCACTAGCAGGATGCCTTCGAGAAACCCAGGTATGTTTGACAAGGCACTTTGTTCAACGCAGAACATGATGTCAGGCTTCTCTCGATGCATCTAGACAAAAACTCTCCCACTTGTAGTGGGTGCCCATTTATAGAATGCGACTAAATAACTGCAATGCCAGTTAGTAGCACCAGAAGCCATTTGCGACCCCCAGTTCCTATGGGATTAATGATTCTTCTCGAACGCCCAACATGCCATGGCAGTTTGTAACCTCTTTTTGAATCACTCTGTATTATCCATTGGTTTGCCATACGATCAGTTCCATAAATCCTCAGTTTATCCAAGAGAATATGTGATTAACAGTCAAATGCCTCAGATAGGTCACAGAAAATATCACCTAGAACTACACTGAAGTGCCAAAGAAACTGGTATAGGCACACACATTCAAATACAGAGATATGTAAACGAGCAGAAAATGGCACTGAGGTCGGCATGCCTATATACAAGACAACAAGCGTCTGGCACAGTTATTAGATCGTTTAATCCTTCTACAACGGCAGGTTATCAAGATTTAAGTGTGTTTGAATCTAGTGTTACAGTGGGTGCACAAGCGATGGGACACATCATCTCTGAGGTAGCGATGAAGTGGGGATTTTCCCGTACGACCATTTCACGAGTGTACTGTGAATATCAGGAATCCGGTAAAACATCAAATATCAGATATCGCTGCAGCCGGAAAAAGATCCTGCAAGAACGGGACCAATGGTGGCCGAAGAGAACACTCAACATGCAACCATTCTGCAAATTCCTGCAGATTTCAATGCTGGGCCATCAGCAAATGTCAGCATGCAAACCATTCAATGAAACATAATTGATATGGGCTTTTGGAGCCAAAGGCCCTCTCGTGTACCCTTGATGACTGCACGACACAAAGCTTTACGCCTTGCCTGTGCCAATCTACACAGACAATGGACTGTTGATGACTGCAAACATGTTGCCTGGTCGAATGAGTCTTGTTTCAAATTGTATCGAGCGGATGTATGTGTATGGGTGTGGAGTCAACCTCATGAATCCATGGATCCTGCATGTCAGCAGGGGACTGTTCAAGCTGGTGGAAGCTCTGTAATGGTGTGGGGCGTGTGCAGTTGGAATGATATGGGACCCCTGAAAGGTGTAGATATAACTCGGACAGGTGACACATACATTAAGCATCCTGTCTGATTACCTATATTCATTCATGTACATTGTGCATTTCGACAGTCTTGGGCGATTTCAGCAGGCAATGCAACACCCCACATGTCCAGAACTGCTACAGAGTGGCTCCAGGAACACTCTTCTAAGTTTAAACACTTCCTCCCACAACTGCATCCACTTCTTGTGGAGTGCAGAAATGACAGACTGCAAGGGAATAGGACACTGTGCCACATCCTGCCCTTAGCAGCCCAATCGGCCCGTTCATTGCCCCACATTCAGACATGACCTAGCACCCACCAGAATGGCAGCTGCTTACCCCGTCATTGGAGCTAGTACAGTTGGTCATATATCAGCTGGATCAATTCCTCAGCTGGGTACAGATCCTGATTCTGCAGCATTTGTAAGGCACTAAGGGAATCGGAGCAGATGAGAAACTGAGTGCTCCGAATATGATTCATCTTCTCCAGTGCTTTCAGGATTGCATGGAGCTCCGCTGTGAAAATGGTATATTCATCAGGCAGGTGAATCCTGATGACATGATCAGGGAAAACTGCGGAACAGCCAAGGAAATTCCCTTGTTTGGAACCATCAGTGTAAACGACGGTAAAACTGTGATGCACATCTAAAATGTTAAAAAAAAGAGATTGGAATGTAAAATCTGGCATATTATCTTTCTTAAAATCAGTCAAATCTAAAATAAGTCTGGGTCTCTGGAGGAGCCAAGGTGGAAATCTGCTCCAACCTCAACGTAAAACATTAAGACCAGCCATATCAATCTCAGAAAGGTAATCCTGTGTGCGAATCCCATAGCGCCTCGTTGCTCATTGCCAGTTATGAAAAAGCCATGCCAGAGGAAGCTGAGCAACGGTACGGTATGCAGGTGTGGACATAGTTTTATATGCCTGGCATATGAAGTGGCAGTTCACCAGCCTCTGCACGGAGGCTCTGTATGGGGCTAGTTCTGAATGTCCCAGCAGCCAACCTAATCCCTTAATGGTGCACAACATCCAACATCTTTAAATAAGGTGGTCTTGCAGACAAATACAACATGCACCCATAATCGAGCCGAGATAGCACAAATGCCCTGTAAAATAGGAGCAGACAAGTCCTGTCTGCTCCCCACGTACTGTGGCTAAGACATTTTAAAATACTTAAAGCCTTAAGTGACCATTGTTTCAGGTCTTTAAGATGAGTTAACAACGAAAGCTTCGAGTAAAAAATGAGCCCCAGAAATCTCACCGCATTTTTAAAAGTAAGGACAGTGTCCCCCATCCTCTATTCAGGAAAGGTTAAAAATCGAACGAGAATAGTGAAAAAGAACATACACGGACGTCTTGGTGGAAAACAAAGTCACTGTTCTGCGCCCATTCATCCAAACGTCTAAGAGCAAGTTGCAACTGACGCGTTGTTGTTGCGAGACTTTTAGAAGAGCAAAACAGAGAAATCATTCACAAACATGGAACACTGGACAGGACTTTTCACTATGGACGTAATGTTATTAATAGCTATGGCAAAGACAGTCACACTTAAAACGCTACCTTGAGGGACACCATTCTCCTGCTCAAAGTGATCAGACAGGACGTCACCACCTTGGTATCTAAAATATCGTGGCGCAAGGAAAGACAGAATAAAAATGGGAAGACAACCACGAAAAACCCATTCATGAAGTTGCTTCAGGTAGAGACGCCTCTAAGTACTATCGTAGGCCTTCTCGCTGTCAAAAAATACACCTAGAAGATGGCGACGGCCTAGGAAAGCTTGTTGTATAGCCACCTCCAGAAGGGCAAGGTTATCAAAGGAGGAACAAAACCACCTGAACCCACACAGAAAACGACTAAGATGTTGCCAGGATTCTACGATCCAGACAAGGTGGCAGCTGACCATCCACTCCAAGGTCTTTCCCATGCAATTAGTGAGGGCAAATTACAGTAACTACTTGGTCATGTGCGGTCTTTCCCAGGTTTTTAAAGAGTAATTAAAACTGCCTCCCGCCACGAGTCAGGAAAGCGACCTGATGCCCAAATATCATTGAAAAGTGTGAGGAGGGAATCTTTGTTGCGCCTTGTGAGGTGCCATAGCATACTGTAAAGGATCCTGTCATGACCAGGGGATGTGTCACAAGCCGCAGACAATGCAGAATCCAGATCCCATATGGAGAATGGGCATTTTTAAACTGCATTAGAGGTGGACTGTAAGTCAAAACTATACCTCTCAGCAACCGCTCTATGGCACTGGAAACCCGGATCCTGACTGGCTGTTGCAGTAACTGTGGCAAAATACACCGCCATAGTCTGGGCAATGTCTCACAGATCTGTGTGGAGAGTGCAGTTATTCATTACAGCAGTCATGGGGCACCTCCCTCCTCTCCCAGAAATTCTCCTGATTGTCTCCCACGCAATGAAACTTTTGGTGGAAAGATTAATGGTATTCAAGAACTGTTGCCACAACCTCTTCTTGCTCTCTCGAATAATTCGGTGACGTTTACCCTCACCACCCGAAAGTCTGCAACATTCTCAGCAGTTGGCTGACAGAACCTACACAGAGCCGCATGACTGGTCCTGATTGCAGAGTGGCATTTGGCACTCCACCAAGGGAGAGGATGCCTCTTTTGGTGGCTTGTGGACTGTGGAATGGATGCTGCAGTTGCAAGGAGGGTAATATGATCCACCCATGCCTTGACATTTGCACAGTGTTCGAACTGGGCCAACTGGTTCTAGAGTCTCCATTCGGCTCTACTGAGCACCCATCACGGCAGTTTTCTTTCGGGGCCCACGCCATCTGGCAGGAGAATCCGGATCGGGAAGTGATCACTTCTGTGGAAGTCATCGACCACTTCCCTTTGAGCACTGTGGGCAAGAGCTGGAGAGCAAAGCGAGAGATCAATGGCAGAGAATGACCCAGTCGCTGTGGAGAAGCCTCTCAATTGCTCTACCCCTGGGACAAGTAATTGCAGAGCCCCAAAGCACATTGTGGGCATTAAAATCACCACAGATGATGAACGGCTGAGGGCACTGTGTAACAAAGTCGGTGAGGCCTCTTCATCAAGTGCATCATGTGTGGACAAGTAAAGGGAACATATAGTGAATGGATGATGCACGTGCACGGACACAGCATGGTTTCTGAAGTTGTCTTAAGTGAGAGGGGTGAGGAATGGTAGTCTGTCCTGACGAAAATGCTTACGCTTCCTCTAGCTCTCTCTCCACCCAGGTCGTCTGTTTTGTGGAGTGTATAGCCTCATAGCCCAGGGGAGTGTGACGGGTGGAAGTAAGTCTCCTGGACAGACAGACACAGCAGTCTACCCTGAGAGAGTAGACGAAGTTCCTCCACATGCATTCTGCTGCCCTGCAAGTTCCATTGAAATCTGGGAGCCATCTATGGCGGGGGTAGCACCTTCATCCTGTCTTTCCGACAGGGTGGAGGGACTGCAGCAAGTGGAGGGGCAGTTGTGGGACGAGATCATTCCCCCACACATATGTCATACTCCATCAGCTCTGGGGATGAGTCACATGAAGCATCATGTAAAATGAAATCAACACAGTCAGACGGTTTACCACATGATTTGAGCTGCTGTTGCTGCTTTATAGGAGCTTTTTGCGGTTTGGTGGGCTTTGGTGGAGCCGACGTGGGAGTGGTAATGGCTGTACTGGGCTTCTGAACAGCATCAGCTGTTGGAGGCGCCAGGGGCTGGTCCAAGTCGGCCACTGTACCTTTCTTCTGTCATTGGAGTAGAGGCTACATGCTCTGAAACACTTGCTGCCTTGCAAGTGCACTGACATCTGCAGGTGTTAGGGCCAACACTTGCCACCTCCGTCAGCATCTGCTTTTGGAGTAGGCTTCTGAACCATTGACGCAAAAGATGTAGCAAATGTGGGAGGTTGAACCGACTTGTAGATCTTTTTTGCCTCACCATAGGGGATACATTTGGTTGTTTTTATTTCCTGGATTTTGCCTTCCTCTAAAAAGATTCAGCAGTCCCTACTCCAAACAGGTTGGTTTCCAGAGTAATTGATACAATTGATTTGGTTGGAGACGAGCAACCAGCTCCTTCATGAACGGCCTTGTCGCAGTTGCCTCAAGTCGCTTCACCTGTACACCCTAATGTGGTATGCCCAAAACGCTGGCATTTGAAACAGCACATTGGAGTCGGGAAATAAGGCCTCACACTAAGGTGAAGGAAGCCAGCCTTAACGTGCTCAGGAAGTTTCATGCTACTGAAGGTCAGAATAAAGTAGTCGGATTTGGTAAGATTGCCATCAACCCCCTTCATGATATGTTGCACGTTGACTATACCTTCCGGAGCCCACTCACGTTGCAGTTCCTCCTTGGGAATTTCGACTAGATCCTGGCATGTCACAACACCTTTACAAAAATTCAAGGTGCTGTGCAGTTGAGTGTCTATGGCATTTTCCCAAGGGCATTTAGCAGTTTGGAGGTTAGCTGCCTGTTGGGAATTGGAAGTTTCCACCATTGCACAAGCACTTCACCGATTTTAAGGAGCCACAGATTCCCTCCAAATCCTTTTGTATGTAGAAGGATGAAACCCTTTCAAAACTACCCTTCTTCCATTTCACTATGAGAAACACATTCTGAGGACCAGAATGCAAGACTGGACTTGTCATAGAGGTGCCAGAGTCAGGGGGACTGACTACACGAGCCCTCTTGATAGACTGGGTGTTACAACCTTCCAGTGGTCCACCCTCTCTGCTGGAAGGAGGAAAAGAGGATTTCGGAGGATCCATTTCGGTCCCACGAGCAGCTAGGGAAGTAAGGGTCCACTCAGACAGAGCCCCGCATGCCTGAGTAAGCTATATACAACTGAGGTACGGCAAGTTCCCCAGAGGTTGCCAGCTAATAACTGTTCTACCTCAACAGCCATGCATCTCATCAGCGAACAACACACCTTGAGATTGAGGTTTTTTTTGTACAGGTTTATTCCATCCTCGCGATCCGGGCAGTTAAGCCAAGATCCCTATTTCCTGAGACACACAATGTTCCACCCCGACGCCGCTCGGTGGCGCTAAAGCATGCCCAGTGCTTATGGTGACGGGGGACTGGCAGCGCTTACCAGTTCCCAGCTCAGGAACCCTGGGGTCGCCAAGCCCATACCCAGGAAATGAATGCCGAGCCCCTGGAGGCTCTAGTGATCCAGTTTTTACAAGACTGTTCAATGTCCTTTCTGAATAATGGTATGAATTTATCAAAGAACAGATTGAATTTTATGTCAGTATTGGGTTCGTTACAGATTTAATCCCAGGGCTTCTCTTGCAAGTATTCTTAGAAATGTTTATCCTGGAATCATTAATTAATTGGTTTCCACTGAGGAGTATCTGTACCATAAGGCACTATCTGATTTACCTAACTAGGCAGCATTATCAGTGTTACTGGGTATACAGTTGATTTTCTTGTTCTGATCATCAAAGAAAACATTATCAATTAGGGTCCTACTGCCTTTATCCACTTCTATTGGAAAGTTAATTGAAAACTAACTGTATGATCCAAATAAGGTTTCCAGATCATTTTTCCTATAATTTATACTATAACTTATATTGCAGTAATGTGTGTAGAATAACAAAAACTCTCTCTCTCTCTCTCTCTCTCTCTCTCTCTCTCTCTCTCTCTTTCTCTCACACACACACACACACACACACACACACACACACACACACAGTTCCCAGGCATGGTTATATGAAATAACAGCATTGTAATTTATTTCCTCACTAAATGTATGATGTATGTAACTAACCTCTCTAACAAGGCAGTTGTGAGAGTTTAAATCACGGTGGATGATGTTCATGGAATGCAAGTACGCCATGCCAGCAGCAATGTCCTTTGCAAATGATGCTCTCTGTTCCCATGGTAATGGTTCAGATATGTCATGCAATAGCTCTCGTAGCGTGCCCCCCGAGATGAATTCAGTGACCAGGTGCAAACGCTTGTCTTTGTACAACACTCCAATGAAGCGCAGCACATTATGATGATGCAGACTACGAAGTACCGCCACCTGAAGCAAAAATATAACAATATCAATGCTAACCCATAGATGTGTTTCTTACCCTTACATAAAAATGAAAGATGTAATATGAAAGCCTCTCACGGAAGAGTGTAACATTAAGAAACGGGAGGGGGAAATGCCATGGTAATTTCCTTCCGTCCATGTCATAAGACTGAAGGCTCTTTGGGTACACACATATGGAGTACTGAGATGAAGCTGCAGCCATCTTAAAATGCCACTAAAGGAAAGAGAAGCAACAATAAAGTTAAATATATCCTTCAGAATTATGTATTTGACAGCAGGTATAAACTACAATTTGTAAATTTTAGTTGTAAGAAAGATTAGTGACATAATGAAGCAGTTGTTGATCTCTTCACAATCTGCAACATAAAATAAAGTTAAATTGCTTCAATTTATTAAGCTATGGCAGGTTGACAAAATTATAACTGCCAGATAACTTGTAGTAGCACCAATTTCTTTGGTTAGAACAGAGGAAAGTGTTGAAAAAACAGAAGTAGTCAAATATCGTAACGGTCTGTGTTTAAGAAGAGGTAACATGAAATAAACGTAATCATATATTTCAAAATAATGTCACTCAGATGTGCACACAAGCACAAGAAAATTTTTATCAACTTTTGCATACAAGGCTAATTCTGCCAATTAACTTATTACTGAAACTGCTGATATGGACCACGAATCAACTACCTTTTCAAAACTGGATTTTAAAACAGCATTTGCTAGTACATTTAAATCTGAAACTGAACAATTATGGTGAACATTTCATATGGAATTGTTATCTTCAAATACTATCACCATCAATATTGTTTATAGTAAAATTGTGTACATTTGTAATTCAGAATGAGTCAATAATTGTCTCTGCTCCATTTGTTTTGCAAACTCTAACAATATAAAACCCACGATTGATTCGCAACAATATGAAAAGGATGATTACTTACTATTCACCACATTGAGGTGCCGAGTGGCACACAAGTGCAGTAAGAAGAAGACTGCAACATATTATTAGCTATCAGACTAGCCTGAATGCCACTCACTGACTCCTTGAGGTGATGAGTAGTAATCTATCCTTTTCATATTGTTATTATACCATTGGTTACTCTTTTGTTTTGAAATTATCAGGGGCATTTTGCAAGAAAAATACTAAACTAGTATCCCTCTGTACACATTATTGCCATGCAGAGCTAAACTTATCCAAAGTATTTCTTACAAATGAATATTCAGTTTACCTCTTTGAGAAAATTCTTCTGTGCATCTTCATCCACTCTGTATAATTCTTTCAGTACCATAACTTCATTTGTTGCGCGGTGGGTAACTTTGTACACTTGGCCAAAGAATCCTTTCCCCAATAATTCACCCTTCACTAAGTCAGAGGCACGGAAAATGCGCTGACTTTTGGGTTCCACACGAAATGATCGAGTTCGTGACAGATCACAGCTTTCACGGCCAGATGGTGGTGAACTGCTGAAAATGTAAAAACAGTATACAATGAAAAATATGTAAGCCATTTTGAGATACAGAGCTTAAATCATAAGACTTATTCTATTTTAGGAACTGGAAACCTGATTAGAGAATGTAAAGCTACTGTATGATTTATAAAAAGAAATGACAATACTGTCCACTCAGTAGTCCATGTTGTTTTTCTGATCAATCACAAGGTTGAACTGATTCAGTTCACTCTTGCAGCTTGCCATTTACCACCTTTCCTACCTATAGCATCCAACACAATCTACAAGGGTAATCCAAAAAGTAAGGTCACCTATTTTTTATATGTACATAGACCTGTTTATTTCTACAATGGTTTACATCAGTTTACAGCTTGAACATTCAGCTATTTTTCGACATAATCACCATTTCTGTCAATGTATTTTTGTAAACGCTGTGGCAGTTTTTGCATGCCCATGCCATACCAGGTCGCCGCCAAGCTGTTCAGAAAGTTATGAACCTCTCCTTTCACCTCGTCGTCAGAGTTGAATCGCTGGGATCACAATTAACGCTGACAGATACTGTGAGACACTCAAAAAACTCAAACGGCAATTCAGAACCGGAGAAGAGGAATATTGAGCAAGGTCGTACACATTCTCCATGACAACGCTCGCCCACACATCGCTCGGCAAACCGTTGCTCTCCTGCAACAGTTTCAGTGGAAGTCAGAGAGAAGTCCCTGAAGACAGTGCAGGAACAGAACCTGAGACTATTCTTGGGGTTCTCGCAGGTTGCCGTCAGGGTAATCAAAGACACCAGAAGCGACAATGGTGGCAAGATGGAGACTGAATATGTTGCAGATAAATATGCAACACAGTAAAAGGGCCACTGCTGCCCTGAGTCGTCTTCTGGGAAGACGAGAAGTGGATGTGGCCGATTCAAGAACCCTATTTATATAAAGCGAGTGTATCGGGCCTTGGCGACACTGGAGGTAAGCTGGCTTATGCTAGAAATATAAGAAACTCCACAATGTGCATTTATGAAAAAAATGGAATCCCCTTCATGTCGATGGCGGACTTTTGTTCTAGGGACTTAATGACCATCAGGATGCAACAACGTGACGAAGGTATCATGAGGGAGTTTGTAATGGCTTCAGCATACCTTCCTTATGAAGACAGTGCTCCTCCTCAGGAGGTGAGGAGACTGATGGAAAACTGTGCACAGCAGTGTGACGAACTGTTGGTTGGATGTGATGCTAATGCCCACAACTTGATGTGGGGCAGTGACAACACTGACAGTAGAAGTGAGAAACTCCTAGAATTTCTTCTAGCTAATAACTTAGAGATCCTCAACAGGGGCAAGGAACCTACTTTTAGAAATGTAAGAGGGGGAAGAGGTAATTGACATAACCTATGGTTCCACTTTGATGGTTAGTTATGTCAAACAATGGCATGAGGCTTCAGAGCCATCCTCATTAGGCCACATGTATATTAAGTTCGAGGTTGAAATGGGCCTTAGATAGACCATATCCTATAGGAATCCCAGGAAAACTGACTGGGAGGCATATAGGGGGACCTCCACTCAAGCCTATCGGAAGTCAGTACTTCGATAAGGAAACCAGTAGAGTTTGAGGAGGTAGCAGAGGTACTGCCATGGTGATCTCATACCATGACAACTGCTCTATCACCAAGAAGTGCTCGAATAGAAATTTATCTTGGTGGAACAACAACCTGGAATCACAGAGGAAACAGATACAAAGACTGTTTAACCTTGCAAGAAGGAAAGGACAATGGGCAGAATATCGGGAGGCCCTTGTCGAATACAATCTTATAATTAAGCAAGAAAAGCAGGCGCTCTGGAAGGTATTCTGTGAAAAGGTAGAGGGTACCGCTGTTCAGGCCAGACTTCACAAAATCCTCACTAGGGTACCAACTAATTCTGGAGGAACTTTAAGGAAAGAGGATGGGAATATACAAGGACAGCACATGAAACACTGGAACTACTCCTTAAGACATTTTCCTCAATGTACTCAGAGACAACATAGGCCAGGATGAGATCCCTGTGCGATATCTGTTTTCAGGTATTTGAAGGGAGAACTGGAAATCTGCCAGAGAATGTGTTGGCCACAATAAAATCCAATGGGCGGGAACATTCCAACTGTTCAAGTCACCTGGTCCAGACGGAACTTTCCCAGTGCTCCTGCAACCAGCAGGAGCAAACTTAATAAGATTCCTATGCAGGTTACTTAGGGTTAACCTAGCAGCAGGGATCATTCTTAATGTCTGGAGGGCAGTGAAGGTTGTCTTCATTCCAAAGCCAGGGAGAATTGATCATACCAAGACCACAGATGTGAGACCAGCCAGTCTGTCCTCCTTTGTTCTTAAAACATTAGAAAAACTGATCAATGTGCATGTTAGGGAGAGGAGGTTAACTAGGGTCCCTCTACACATAAACCAAAATGCATACCAACCAGGAAAATCATGTGAAACTGCATTCCACCAACTTGTTGGGAAGGTGGAGAAAGCACACTTTCAGGAAATAGCCCTCTGCATCTTCTTGGACCTTCAAATCCATGGTTAAGGCAGCAAAGGTGCATGGCTTTGAGACCACCATTTGCAGGTGGATTAGAGCCATAGAGCCATGGGTTAGTGGTAGAAATGTAAGAGCCACCATGATGCAAGAAAAAACAGTAATCAACACCTCCAGAGGCTGTCCACAAGAATGGGTCCTGTCCCCTCTACTCTGGAACCTTGTGGTGAATGAACTCACTGTTGAATAAAACTCTAGACAGTAGACAGTCCACGGATATGCAGATGATCTTATCATAGTAATACTTGACAAATTTTCAACAAAAGTCAGAGCTATAGCACAAGGAGAATTGAACATTATGCAAAATTTGTGCAGGAAACAGGATCTAAGGGTCAGTTCTAAGAAGACTGTTGCAGTAACAGTTACAAGGAAGCAGATCCAACACACATATTGCAATCCCAAGCTTCTCGGTGAAACTCTATCCGTGAAGGGGATAGTGAAATATCTAGGGGTAACCCTGGATGAGAAACTATCATGGACCTCTCAGATAAGGAGCACCTGTTCCATGGAGAAAGGAGAACTGTTTTTATTGGTTAAAAGGAAAGATTGAAGCTTTGGCAAAGATTTCACTTTCTTGCATTGAAAGGGGCTTAAAGAGGATTGCAGGTACATTAAAATCCGTTAAGTAGTTGCAAAATGGGACACTGTTGGTGGAACTCTCAAGTTCCCAACAAGTGACAAACTGCAGAAAGCCAAAAGCCATGGGGAATGAGCTATTGAGACTGCTCCGTACCACATTAAACAACAATAAGGGTGTTGTGACATTCAGGAACCTGGTGGACAGAACTGAAAGTTGAGTGGGCCCAAGAAGGCATTGTAGATGTGCAAAATGTTATGCAATGGGTGGAAGGCAGTTTGATTAAATCTGACATGCTCAACTTCACTTTTAATACCACAGAACTCCCAGAACATATAAAGGCAAGTTTTCTTCGCTTTATCATGTGGTATCAAGCAAGGTGGTGCAATGGTTAGCACACTGGACTCTCATACAGGACGACGATGGTTTAAACCCACATCAGGCCATCCTGATTTAAGATTTCCGTGATTTTCCTAAATCGCTTCAGGCAAATGCCAGGATGGTTCCTTTGAAAGGGCATGGCCGACTTCCTCGACTTCCTTCCCTGTCCTTCCCTAATCCAATGGGAGTGATGACCTCGCTGTTCCGTCCCTTCCCCCAAATCAACAAACCTTACCATGTGGACCTATGTCCCCAACCCAATGTGCTGTTTTAAATGCCAGTGCTTTGGCCACACCACTCTTGCATGTAAGGGAGAAGCCACCTGTGGCAATTGTGGTAAGGCTGCCCATGAAGGAGTCATATGTTCATCTCCTACAAAATGTGTGAATTGCTCTAAGGCTCACCCTCTCTAGAGAATGGACTGCTGTGTCTTCCTTGAATGGTTGATAATCCCCAAGAGTATGTACTGGATCTACACCACGGTAGTAAGACCTATGATCACTTATTAGACTATAATATGCTGGAAAAATGAAAAACAGCGGGTAGCTGCTAAGGAGCTTGCTAAGGTGCGAAGATTGGCCTGCTTAGCCATTACAGGCGGAATTAGCAGCACACCCACTGCTGGGATAAATAAATGTCGTGTGACAAGGGCCTCCAGTCGGGTAGACCGTTCGCCGGGTGCAAGTCTTTCGATTTGATGCCACTTGGGCGACTTGCGTGTCGATGGGGATGAAATGATGATGATTAGGACAACACAACAACCAGTCCCTGAGGGGAGAAAATCTCCAACCCGGCAGGGAATCGAACCCGGGCCCTTAGGATTGAAATTCTGTCACGCTGACCACTCAGCTACCGAGGGCGGACACTGCTGGGATGGGAACCATGCTGGACATGTCCCCATTACACCTGTGGGTGAAGATGGTGGCAGCAGCTGAAGCAGACAGGTTAAAGATTGGCAAAACCTGGAACTCACTGGGGTATTCCTGATCTCACACTAAAATACTGAGTTAGGCATAGGTATGGTTGGGGAAATGCCAGCCGACTATATAACAACTTCCAGCAGCTACAACAAGTCTTTCAATGTAGTAATTACAAGTAGAGAGTTCTGGGAGAACAAATTTTGACATCGTACTGGGGACGCAGTTTGGGTCACTGATGGTTGGAAAACAGACCAAGGTGCTGGGGTCGGGGTATACAGAGTGCAGCCAAGACTGGAGAGTGAAATCTCTGTAGAGGAGATGGCCATTGTGTTTCAAGCAGAAATATCTGCTACCAGGGTGTGCGTGGAGGAGAATTTGCGGAAGTCTTACAGAGGTCGCAGAATTTTCATTTATTCAGACAACCAAGCAGACCTGAAAGCACTGGTGGCCTCTGCAACAAGATCAAAGATCATAACAGAATGCCACAAAGTCCTTGAGGAGCTAGGGGAAAGCAATAGGGTAAACCTATTGTGGGTCCCCGGTCACACAGGGATTAGTGGTAATGAGCAAGCTGATACGTTGGCCAGGATAGGGGCGATGACCCCATTTATTGGACCGTAACCTGACCTGACAATCACCAAGGCGATAATCAAAATAAAACTATGAGACTGGAAAAGGAGACAGCATGTAGAATATTGTGCTAAGGTCCAAAAGCAAAAACATGGCAAGGTATTGACGCCAAAGCCATGTTTTAAGAGAAGTCTCTCAATCCTGGGCTTGAACAGGAGAGAAATGAAACTCATGGTTGGACTATTGACAGGCCATGGGAATTTCAAAGAACACCTACATACAATGGGGATAATAGGAGAAGACCCCATGTAGGATGTGATGTGTGGTGTTGCCGAGCTGCATTTTTATACTTAACCTAGATTACAATGTGACAGTGCAACAATATCAAATAGTCAGTATATGTCATCACTATATAATAAGGGGATCTCAGCTATTAGGAACCAGTTTGCAGGTATGCGTCTTCAATTAGAGACACGGCCATGCCTGTGTCCACCTGAGAATCCACTGTTGCTCTTCTACTATCTAGTTGTAACATGAGACACTGTATCACATCTGCTTCTGCTGCCAAGGTCACTGGCAAGTTAGTTTGCAGTGAGCTAGCAGCCAATGCTGCTGCCACATGCCAGCCTTGACAGGCACTCGCTAGATGCCCCAGTTTGCAGCGTGCAAAGCAGACGATGTCACAAAAAGGGCAGTGACACTGTTGATGCCACAAGCTGCAATCTACTTTTGTGCTGTTTTGTACGGTTTATTACGAGAAGACAGTAAGAGTTCGCACTGACGTTTTGGGTTTGTTACTTGACTTGCCTTGCCATGTTGCAATGGGGAACAAAACAATGTAAACAGACCTCCCAACTTTCATTTGACTCATCAAAGCAAGTAAATAACAGAGGGCGAGATGAGGATAGTGCAGCTGCCGAATGTTGCTAATTTTTGCAGCAGTTTTTAACAACAATTACTCTTATAGCTCCTGGGTTCCCAATGCTGTTCATGCTGCTGCAGTTCCCCCCCTCCAAGCTGTTGCTGCAGCTCCTGTTGATATTGCTGTTGCAACTGCTGCTGCCACAACTTTAGAAACTCTGGATCCATGTTGCACTGGAACAGTGAGAAACTTTGAATCCCCACTTTTCTATCCTACTCTGCACAGGTAGAATACAGTTTATCATCACTCGCACTGGAGTAACAAGGAGAACAATGGAACAAAAGGGGGTCCCGAGGTTGACGACAATGGAGTTCACAAAGTGGATGGCTAACCAAATGCCACTCCAGAGTGCAGCAAAGTCATCATAAGCAAATACCAACAGCCGAGGGAGCAATCTTAATCAACAAAATACAGTCGAGGTCGATAGTCTACTGATCAATAGTGCATATTTAATGCTGAAGCAACAAGACTACTGACCAGTGCCAGTCCATAGCATTTACAGGTCGTATCACACCAGGGGGTGGCTCCAAGTGACAGGCTTGCAGCTGTGCACAATGTTTCAATAATGTAACAAAGTAGTGCATTTTATAAACATCCTGCATATTTTATGCTTTTTGTGCTTTAAGTGTTATTTTTCAGATTCAGGTACTCCTCCTTCCTCATGAAAAATGACGGCCTGAACATTTATCCTCTATCTAAAATGCAAATTCAAAGTGTAAAAGTACTTCTTTTGCTTACCCTTCAAGCAGTCTTGACATTGATGAGGATCGTTCCTTGCTACTGCTACTACCACTCCCCCGGCTACGCCGCAGTGCACGAGATCTGGATCCACTCATGTAACCCTCATCTTTACGTCTGTAAAGGCGTCCATCTGGAGGCCGCGAAGAAGGTGGTGAGGCAGCTACACTTGGACGGCGTCGGCAAGAAGCATCTGGGTCATGTTCTATTGTCAGCTGTATGGACAGTAATGTTAACTTTCAATTAAATGCCTAGTTTTCAAGTAAATAACACACCTCAAAATATAATGCAATTATTGCTTCATCGAATGCTGCTTGATTTTTCCTGTGTAAGTTATATCTCTACCAAAGCCAAAAGCTCCTTTACCATCTGAGTACCAGATCAGTTCTATTAACTGTGCTGCAGAAACAGGAAAATCCTAGCAATATGCAGGTAAATGCTGCTGTGTCGTTTGTTGACATATTTTGACAAATTAGCCACTATTTTACAACTTCTTTCTGCTACTTTTTATTCTGTTGAAATCTTAATAAAATTCAGTAAATATGAAGTTGGTTCAAATATACACAAGATTGTGCTTTGAGCACGTGTTGTTGAAAAGAGTAGGCATGTGTTGTTGAAAGAGTAGGCAGCGACAGATGAGGATGTCAACAGTGTGGATGGCGGGCAGAAGTATTTATAGTCCCTTACAGTATTATTCATGAATGGCAGCTTCATTTATGATACAGCAACACTTCATCAAATTTCTTACTCATGAAGATATGAATATGGCACAAATTTTGCAGAGTGTGAAAGCACAGTTTAACACTTTCAAGACATTGTATGTACGCTTCGAAGAAAGCCATAAATCGGTTGAAAATTAGAGGCAAGAAGCCTATGTTGAAAATTAGAGGCAAGAAGCCTATGTTGAAAATTAGAGGCAAGAAGCCTATGCAGAAACGTTTACAGATGAGAAACTCAGTGCATTTTATCATCTCATAAAAGGCACCCAACATTTGATGGTATCCAAAAGTGATGGGGGCTATTACAACACATCCACTGCAATGTGCACTCCTGGCAAGTCCCCCAATTTTTCCCTTAAAAATATAAACTGAAATGTTGGTAAGTTAGTGAAAGCCACTCAACAATATTTGTAGATCAACGGAGTGCATTCTTGAATTGCATTTTCACTTGTGATGAAACATGCGTACAGCACTACATGGCCAGGTCAGAAAATGCCAGTAAGGAGTGGAAAAGCAAAGGTGAAAATACTCCAGTTAAAGCCAATACTTTTCTGTCACCTGGCAAGATGATTGTGACCTTTGTTACTATTGGGGTATTTGACATGTCTATTACCGACAAGTCTCATACCAATCTAGCATACTGTAGTGAACTTTTGAGTAAGGTTACACTAGCTTACCACACCACACAAATCAACCAATCAACACATCATCATACTGCTGCTGTTAGCAGAAAGTGGGCGAAATTAGACAGATACGCTACAACCAGCCTGCTAACAGCCCAAATCCATCACCTTGCAATTTTCAGCTCCTAACAAAGCTGTGGAAGACTTTGTGCACAACTGGCTGTTGAAAGAGTCTTACAGTTTTCACAGGTGAGGGCAACATGATGCTGTCATGGGATGTGTGGATTTTAAGAGCAGGAGAGTGCATAAAAAAGTGATGTACACCTTCTATGTTTTAACAGAAAAGGAAAAATATTAAAAGTGAAAGTCTTTATGATTTATCAACTCTCATATTTTGGGAATACTGAAATAATCCACAATACCGTTTCTAGTGACCTGAAAATTTAAATTATGGGACAAAATTACAGGTAGTATACTTTCAACACATTTTTTGTTATTTCTACACACCTAAGTGTGTTTTATCAGTTCTACCACTGAATTACTTTTTTTTAATTTTTGTGATGAATTTTGAATTTCACACACAACGTTAACATCACATACCTCACCTTGACACCATGACATTTTTCAGTATCAAGTTGTCCTCAGCTTATTTCCCACAACATCAGATATTTGTCAGTGAAGTCAACTACAGCCTTGTCCAAATTGATGTAAATTTAACTTGTTCTTTCATGATACTGCCAACATCTTTCTGATCTTCTTGTATAGATACAATTTCTGCATTCTGCAATCTAGTGGTATGTAAATCCTTAGGCACTGAACATAATTATTTGTTCACACTTAACACTAGCACCAGTTTCTTCCTGAACCAACTGCACAAAGAAACAGGATGGAACAAAAATCAATCGAAGGAAACAGTATGGTCTTTGTTCAGCCGATAACTGTTTGACAGCAGCATCATGCCAACTGTGAAGAAGAGTTGTTGAGAGCCTGCTTTCCAGCATAAATCTTAAAATTTACTACACAGTGCACAATTTCAAGTCACATTTCTATTGTTTATTCTACATAGTGACCCAGAATTAACAATTTTCATACTTTTAAAGTTTTTCAGATGGTCATTTCATAAACTAGAGTCAGGCCAACAGTATGTCATGCACTAATGGTAAGTGTGAAAATATCTTTTCGAAAATTCACAATATGAGGCCTTTTTTATGCTAACTGTGAACATGCACTTTAACTAACACTGCAGGAAGCTAATATAGTTGCCCCAAGATTACTAAAAACATGGGGGAAGTAATACTTGAAGCCAAATGCTTCAAATTGTATTTTCTACAGGTTTGGTTTGGTGCAGAGAGCGTTAAAATTCTGGAACAATCTGTCTGTCAACTGACTTCTCATTCTCAGGGATAGAATGACTAAACCGATCAGTAAACACAATTCTTCCCATATTACTGTGTCCTGTGTGTGATGTACACTCCATGTCATATGCACTGTCTTACAGTTTTCTGATGTGTCTAATCTCATTGCAGAAAATTTATTTCCTCTAGGAAATGGAATTATTCGACAAACACAGTGGCGAGTTCCAACTGATGTGCTGGGCCCCCAACTCACCAGATCTGAACCCAATCAAATACATCTGGCATGTGATTGAACATAGTGTCAGAGCTCATAACCTCACTCCCCAGAAGTTATGGGAATTAGGTGTCTTGTGTGTGCAGATCTAATGCCAACTAACTCCAGTGACCAATCAAGGCCTCATTGCTTCCATGCCATGGTGTATCGCCACTGTTATCCATGCCAAAGGTGGACATAGCGGCTATTAGGTAGGTGGTCATAATGTTCTGGCTGATCAGTGTGTGTGTGTGTATGTATGTATGTATGTACCACATCTCCTCCTAAACCAATGGACCAATTTCAATGAAATTCTGTACTCACATCCTTTACCGTTAGGTAACCACCTACCAATCACAGTTCAAGAGATGTGATGTCATAAACAATGAGATGCATGAAAACTGCTACATTGTGCATTAAGTTTTAATACATATGTCCTTTACTACCAACAAACTTCTACAGTCGAGTCAACTTAAGGAAATCCCTGACACCTGCCAGCACTTTTGACAGTTTTCGACTGTGAAGTATGAACGGCTGTAAGCAAAAACATAGCTATCACATCACCTTTTACTGAAAATGGAATCATCAATTACTTTACTACAAAACATAAATTCACCAAAATTTTGCAATACCACAAGGCTGCGCGTTAGAGAGGTTTTGGGTAACGTACTTGAGGCTATCATCTTAATAGAAAAGGGTGAGAATTAAATTGTGTACAACCCAGTGATACCCCTTACTACAACAGATATCCCCTCTCACTTCACGAGACTAAAGTTTCCAGTGAGGCTTGCATTTGCCATTACAGTTAACACTTAGGCGCTGATGCCCGTAAAAATACGGGCGTGCGCGGCCTGCCCGAAAGTCCGGCGCCCGTAATTTTACGGGCGCGGTTTCTCGTTCTTCCCCTTCCTTCCTTTGTGTGTTCTTACGGCTCCCGCTTGTCTGGGAGGCACTGCATGGACTGTAGTTCGAGTATTGGTCACTAGATGGTGCGGGCATGCTGTGGAAGGGTGTGTTTCCCTTTTCATTTGTAGTGTTTTGTGAGTGGCGTTTTTTTCCCGCACGGTCTCAGTAGCGTCGACATGGCGAAGCATGGCTTGATGGACGAAGAAATTGCTTGCGAGTTACATCATGATTTAGAAGAAAGTGACGTTGATTTGTCAGAGGAAGATATTGTAGATGACTCTGATGATGATGTGGACTATGTTCAAGAAGAAGTTTCTGGCAGTTCAGGTAAAGAATTCTGACAACAAAACATGTATAATTTTTGTTCAGATTTTCACTGAATAAGCTCTCAGTACATAATTATGATTTTATTTGCAAATACTACTCTTCTGATAGATTCAGAAGAGGAGAGCAGGTGTTCAAGCACTTCAGCAGCAAGTAATCCCGTCGATATTGTGTCTGAAGAACGAGCGAGACTGACGGCGAGGGGGAAGCCGAGACCTGCGCGCCGTACCGATTCTGGGGAAGGTTGGACGACTACTGATCGTGCACCAGATATTGATCTATTCTCAGGACAATCCGGAATATGTAATGTTGTCAGTTTAGACCAGAACAGTGCACCTCTAGAATGTTACTCATATTTCCTGACAGACAGTATGATGACACATATAAAGGAACAAACTAATCTGTATGCTCAACAATGCATCAGGAAATTACAAAGCACAAATTCCCTTTCACCCACCTGCTCATTATAAAAGTGGAAAGGAGTTACACTTATGGAAATAAGGAAGTTTCTGGCAATTGTTGTCCATATGTGTGTAAATGTGAGGCCACGTATACGAGAACACTGGTCGAAGAATCCTGTTGTGTCGTGTAATTTCTGTCCAAACATCTTGAGCCGTTACAGATTTCTTTCTATTTTGAGAAACTTCCACATTAGTGATAATTCCTTAGCTAAGAGGAAAGGAGAAACGGGCTATGACCCACTGCACAAGGTGAGACCCCTCCTAGATAATGTGTGTGCTAATTTCCAGTGTGCATATACACCATCTCAAAAAATTACAATAGATGAAGGCATGTGTAAATTTCGAGGTCGTGTGTATTTCAAACAGTACATGCCACAAAAACCAAATAAATACGGTATCAAACTGTACATGTTATCTGAATCTGACACAGGTTACATCTGGAATTTCTCTGTTTACGCGGGTGAAAGGTCTGACACAGTGACTCTGGTAAAGACATTGCTTGCAAATCTGTCAGGAAAATGCTACACTTTGTTTACGGACAGAGTCTACACAAGTCCAATACTTGCTTCAGAACTGGAAGCTGCAAAAACTGCTCTTGTGGGAACAACAAGAAAATCTCGGCAGGGATTGCCTCGTGCTATAAAAGATCCGAACCTTCAGCGAGGTGAACTTATTTTCAGGCGTAAAGGAAATATGTTAGCACTGTGTTGGAAGGACAAAAGAAATGTGCATATGATAAGTACAAGGCACACTGCTGAGATGGTCACTTTCACTGATCAGAGAGGAAGAGAGAAGTCAAAGCCAGCCTGTGTAGTGGACTACAATAAAAACAAGTTTGGTGTTGACTTATCAGATCAGCGATTGTCATATGGCGCATTTGAACATCGAACTGTGAAGTGGTGGAGAAAATTGGCATTCCATGTTATACTAATGTTGATTGTAAATTCTTGCATATTATATAATAAGGTTACTGGAAAACACCTCACAACATCTCACTTCATGACAGTTATCTGTGCAGATCTCGCACAAAGCAAAGATCTTGAACCCCGACTTGGTCCATCTGGACTCTCAAGACTATCTACTGGAAATCATTTCCTGGAAAAGATTGAGACAGAAGTAGGTAACAAACAGAAACAAAAACAGTGTGTAGTCTGTTCTCTGAGAGGAAAAAACTGACTGGAAAAGTGTGGCGAAAAGACACAAGCTACCAGTGTAGTGAATGTAAAGTAGCATTGTGCAAAATGCCGTGCTTCAAAATTTACCACACAAAGAGCAAAATCGCATCCTAAAATAGTTACAGGAAGTTACTGTAGATAAGACATACTGTATCCATCATAATCACCATTTTTGTGTAAAATAAAACAAATTCCTTCTAGAAAATACAGTGAATAAACCTTTGAACAATTTTTCCTTGTTTCAAAAACAATGTTATAATAATAACGCTTGTCAAAAGTATGTATTAATTCAAGAGAAAGGTATTATATATGGTTTTAAACAAGAAAGTCTAGGTCTTTCAATAAGAGTAATTTTATTGATATAACTGAAACCTTTCATGAGTTGTAGTAGTTTAAAATACGTTAAAATCAGCCAGGCTTTATGGTAGACACCCGCGCACAATGGCTCAGGACCCAAAGTGTTAACAAGTCACAGGGACAATCTATTAAATACTGCAGAGTGGGTTTCACATCTCCATGTTTTTCTCACAGACAACTTCTTAACGCTTGCTCAAAGGTGGAGTCACCCAAGAATTTATTCGTCATAGTTCCTGGCCATGTAACTAGTAATGCTGATTATATACAAGTTCAGAGTGAAATAAACATTACAGAGAATTTGTATTTTGCATACTATGTCTCTTAATATGCAATTATACATATGTGCATTATCCACTTTTCTTTGTACAACTGTTTCATAATTTCAAAAAAGGGTCTTCACAAATACATGGAAATGTAATTTTTTTTATATTACACTACAAACATGGTTCATTTTCTGTTTTTGTTTCTAATAGAAAATCGCAAATTCAGTACCTGTGCAACGCTGTGTTAGTAAGTCATTTATACAAAGAACTGGGCTGTCTTCGAGTAGTCTTTTCCATTGGTTTCAATATTGGTGGAGCAAATGATTTTGCAAGTGTGAAGCATAGATTGTACCTGTTTCTGAACAGTGCAGCAAACTCTGGACTTTTACACTGACATACATGGAATATGTGTTGAGCAAATTTTTTTTTATCTTTTGGACGTGGGACATTCAGCAGCACTGTCATCACCACCCTTATGAAGGGCCAGCATGTAATTCACTTGGGAGAGGGGGGCCGAAGGCTGCCCCAAGAGGCAGAGTAGCTTATAATGCCTGGAAGCCAACCATTAATTATAAAAGAATCATCATTAAGATGCACTAAACTGTAACACAGAAAACAGGGCATTAAAAATGTCAATCTGCCTGGACAAGCTATCCATTCAGAGCACATTAACCTCCCTACCCAGCCATTTAGGGATGAGACTGACAATTCACCAAATTTCAAAACCCATGTTACATTGGTGTCTGCATCAGCGAGAATGGTGGGCAGATCTCCAGCCAAATCTATAATTTTCCAACAAATTGCCTATAAAACTTCAGGAGGCATACCCTGCAAGTTCCTCCCATATCTTTCTGCTTAGACATTTCAAAATATTCCATGATTTGATGCTCTCTGTTCACAGGTCTGGGAACCAGGGTAAGTTGGTTGGTTGGTTTAAAAAAGGGGCGGGGGGAGCACATGACCATGGCTCATGGCTGGCCGACCACGAGAAAAAAAGGAAAAAGAGGAAAATCCAGCAAATCTGTGAAACATTAAAATATCCACAACTAAAAGCATTAGAGTGGAGAACACAGAGGAACAAAGGACATGCACTAAAACTTAGATCAAATGATAAAACCCACCATCACGTATAAAACGTAAAACTAAATTAGCCGATGAGGCATCAGTTAAAATTAATGGCAACAAGTCTGGTAACTGAAGAGTCTGTTGCAGGGCAGCCAAAGAAGGACAGCTAACCAAGATATGGGCCACTGTCAGACAGGCGCCACACCAACACTGAGGTGGGTCATCACAGCATAGGAGTAGGCCATGTGTCACCCAAGCATGGCCAATGCGGAGCCAGCAAGAGAACCACGCAGTCCGTGCGAGAGGCCTGCATGGAGGACTCCCACACATTCAGTCTCCTTAATGGCACATAGTTTGTTGTGCATGCTGAGGTTGTGCCATTTCATCTCCCAAAGCCACAAAACCTTGCGGCATAGTACTGAACAGAGGTCAGTTGCAGAGAAGCTGATCTCCGGAGTGTTTTCCGCTTAGCCTGTTGGGCCAACCTGTCTGCAAGTTTGTTGCCTTGGATTCTGACGTGACCTGGGGTCCAGACAAACACCACTGAATGACCAGGCCCTTCGAGGGCATAGATGGACTCCTGGACCCCACTCGTATAATGTGGCAAGGATAAGATGTCGCCAGGTCATGTCATGAGCTTTTCGTAAATCAAAAAGATGGCAACAAGGTGTTGGTGTCTGGAAAAGGCTGTTCGGATGGCAGACTCAAGGGCACAAAATTATCAGTGGTAGAGTGACCCTGGCAGAAGCCAGTAGGCCACGTGACTCCAGGACCCGACCTAACCCAACTTCCGACATATCACAGTTCCAGCAGCTTACTAAGAACATTGGTGAGGCTGATGGGCCAACAGCTATCAATATCAAGCAGGTTTTTACCAGGTTTGAGCACTGGAATGATGGTGCTCTCCCGTCATTGCGATGGAAAGATGCCATTGCACCAGATCTGGTTGTAGATAATGAGGAGATATCACTTGTAGCCAGATGAGAGATGTTTAATCATCTGACAGTGGATCTGATCTGGCCCAGGAGCTGTGTCAGGGCAATGTGCAAGGCCACTGAGGAGCTCCCACTCTGTAAATGGGGCATTATGGGATTCACTGTGGCATGTAGCGAACGATAGGATTTTCCCTTCCAGCTGCCGTTTGAGAGTGCAAAAGGCTGTGACGTAATTCTCCGACGCAGAGGCTCAACCAGTGCTCACCAAAGTGCTCGGCAATCACATTTGCGTCAGTAGATAACATGCCATTTATGTTAACACCAGAAACACCTGTTTGGGTCTGGTACCCGAAAACACATTTTATCTTTGCTCAGACTTGGGAAGGTAACGTATGACACCCAATGGTCAAGACGTATCTCTCCCAACACTCCTGTTTCCGTCGTTTGGTAAGTTGGCGAACGCGGGCACGGAGCCATTTAAAGACTATGAGGTGCTCCAGGGAAAAGTGCCGCTTATGCCGCTGTTGGGCTCGCCGATACTCCTTAATTGCTTTAGCAACTTCCAGCAACCACCAAGGGACTGCCTTTCGCCGGGGCACCCTAGAGAGTGAGAGATCATGTTTTCTGCCACAGAAACGACTCTTGTAGTCACCTGCTCAACCATCACATCGATGTTACCATGTGGGGGAGATTCAACGGTAACAGCAGAGGTGAAAGTTTCTCAGTCCTCCTTGTTTAAAGCCCATCTGGGCAGGTGTCCATGGGCCTGATGCCGGGGCAGTGACAGGAAGATGGGGAAGTGGTCACTACCACACAGGTCATCATGTGCTCTCCAGTGAATAGATGGGAGAAGTCCTGGGCTGCAAACTGATAAATCAATGGCCGAGTAACTACCATGAGCCACACCGAAATGTGTGGCGGCCCCAGTATTTTAAGAGGCAGAGGTCAAACTGCGACAATAAATTTTCGACATCTCTGCCTCGGCCAGTAAGCACGATGCCACCCCACAAGGGGTTATGGGCATTAAAATCTCCCAGAAGTAGGAAAGGTTTAGAGAGCTGGTCAATCAGTGCAGTTAATACAT
Source organism: Schistocerca serialis cubense (assembly GCF_023864345.2). NCBI lineage: Eukaryota > Metazoa > Arthropoda > Insecta > Orthoptera > Acrididae > Schistocerca > Schistocerca serialis. The sequence continues at coordinate 182,808,322 of NC_064646.1, read as the reverse complement.
TCAGGGATACTGCACCATCTGGAGGAAGATATACATTGCAGACAGTTATTTCCTGTGTCGTTCTTATTCTGACAGCCACAGCTTCAAGGGGGGTTTGAAGGGGCTGAGTTTAGGACATAAACACAAACTCCACCTGACACTCTATTATAGTCACTACAGTTCCTGTAGTATCCCTTATAGCCGCGGAGGGCAGGGGTCCGCATTGCCGGGAACCGGGTTTCCTGGAGGGCAATTCAGAAAGCACGTGTAAAGCTTAACAGTTGCCGTAGCTCAGCCAGGAAGTGGAAAAAACTGCCGCAATTCCACTGAAGGATGACTTCATCATGACACTGGGAACGCATGGAACATTCAATGAGGCAGCTTACGCCTCAGGGTCACCTGCTGCCACCGACTTTTTGCCTCAACAGTCTATAGCCATTGTGTCTGAGGGTCCAGCGAGGTCTAGATCCTCAGCAGACGCTAGAATCTCCACCTCATCCACAGACACAGAGCTTGTAGGTAGCAGTGGTGTGGGTGCCACTGCAATTCACTTGGTCTTGGGGACATTCTTTTTGGATTTCTCTCGCTGCTCCTTGGGTTTCCCTGGCTGGGAGGACTTCACTGATTCAGTCTCCACGACTGAGGATGAGCGTGAAGCCCTACAACGAGCTGCTTTTGGGCTCTTCAGCCACTGGTGGTTGTCATCTTTCCCACTAGCAGGAATCTGGGAAGGGAGTAAGTAACCCAAGGGACCTCTTCCTAGCGAGAGGAGCCAAAGAAGACTTACGCTTCTCCGGCTCAGAAGTGGGGACTGATATCCCCGATGGTTGGGGGGAGGGGGGGGGGGGGGGGTGTTGCTCCAAAGTAGATGGTGCGGGAGCAACAGGGAGGGAAGTGCCCCCACCATCAAGTGGGCAGGTGTAGTCTTCTGGTTCTGAGAGGTGACAGGAATGCAAGGAACTGATTGGCGAGACAACTGTTCTCGTAGCAGCGGTGCAAGAGGAGGTCATAGCCGCAGGATGTAGGCACTCAAATTTCCTCTTAGCCTCAGTGTAGGTCAGTCGGTCCAGGGTTTTATATTCCACGATTTTCCGCTCTTTCTGTAAAATCCTGCAGTCTGGCAAGCAATGTAAATGATGCTGTCCACAGATGACATGGATGGGAGGTGAGGCACATGGAGTATTGGGATGTGATAGACGTCCACAATCTCGACATGTGACGCTGGAAGTACAGCGGGAAGACATATAGCCAAACTTCCAGCACTTAAAGCACCGCAATGGGGGAGGGATATATGGCTTGACGTCACAATGGTAGACCATCACCTTGACCTTCTCGAGCAAAGTGTCACCCTCAAAGGCCAAGATGAAGGCACCGGTGGCAACCTGATTATCCCCCTAACCCCGATGGACGCGCCAGACGAAATGAACATCTCGCTGGTCTAAATTGACATGCAGCTCGTCGTCAGACTGCAAAGGAAGGTCCCTGTGGAATATAATACCCTGGACCATATTTACGCTCTTATGGGGCATGATGGTAACATAAATCCTCCAACTTGTCACAAGCGAGTAATGCCTGTGAATGGACAGTGCATGCTGTTTTTATCAAGACTGACCCAGAGCGCATTTTGGACAAGCCCTCCACCTCCCCAAGCTTGTCCTCCAAATGGTCCACAAAAATCTGAGGCTTCATGGACATGGAAGATTCCCCATCTAGTCTTGTACATACAAGGTACCAGGGCGAATAAGCTTCACTGCCATCCTTAGCCTGGCATGCCTCCCATGGTGTGGCCAGGGAGGGGAACGATTTGGGGTCGTATTTCTTAGCACTGTAGCTAGGCTTCGCCTGCTTAGAGACTGCTGGCGGCAGACCACCAGCAAATGATGACGTACTACGCTTCATGGTGCGTCATCCGCCCTGATGCCACCCACTCCGACCAGGGCACCACCCAGCCTCAGCAAGGGCCACCTGGCAGGATGGCCATTGCCGGGAGTCCCGATGCCCCAGGGAGATGGGCATCTACTCCATGGCATACGTGGGGAGTTAACGGCACATGCATTCCCTGTGTTGTCTGGGGGCTACAACCAACAGGGTACATGGGGGCCCCACCATAATGGACTGGTTACCGTACTGGATAGGAGGTGCTAAGAAGTCCATGGTCATCGTCAGCGCAGAAAGTGACACTGCATAGTGCATGGTGGAAAACGCACCCAGGAAGGTGTCCTTGCCCAAGAGATGGAGATTGAGCGGGACTGCAATGCAACAATGAGAAAGTTGGCTAAAGATCTAAATGCACAATGGACACGATGCACCATGTAAGGCACCCTTCCCCAATTGGCTCGCTCTTCGGGAAAATTTAAAAAGATGTAGGCCAAACCCGACAGGCAACCAACACAAAGGCCGAAACATGTGAGACTCCTTTTAGTCACCTCTGTGACAGGCAGGAATACCTTTCAGGCCTATTTTAATCCCCAGACCCGCAGGGGGTGAACCAGGATAACTTTATGTCAAATTTTAAAGCCAAAAAGTGCAGTTTGTCCAGAAAATTTAAAATATTGTTCCCCATCATCAGCTCTGATTGGTTAAAGCTTTGACGAGCATGGTTAAAATTAACAAGTAATCCACTCTGGTGAGAGCCTAAAACCAGTTTTATTGGCCTAAATTTCCAGCCTCCTAATGGTCAACTGTACCTGCTACATCAGTGTAAAATCCAAGTAATAGGAGAAGATTGTGAAGTCATAAAAAAAAAAAAAACTTGACAGTGCTCCTGCATAGGGGGAGGGGGGGGGGGAGGGGGGGATTCCACTGATAGTAAGTGAAAATGGCATCACACAAAGTATAGTGCACTAGGGACCTCATTCTCTTGAACACAGCAGTCAGACATCAAAAGCACCAGTCCCCATGTAAGGATTGGATAAGAAGCAGCTGACATCCACAGTCCCCATTCAATCTTTTTACCTCCAAGTGGTGTTTTACACCTCTTCAAGTTCAAAAAACACACTGACCAAAAGTTATAGTGTAAGGAGAACTCCTGTATCACCATCTCAAATAGAAGTAATATGTCAAGGGTGGAACAGTACCATCTGAAACCACACTGGAAGCAGCTATGGCGAACTCGTGATTTGAGGAGCCAGAGGAGGAGGAGGAGGAGGAGGAGGAGGTGGTGGTGGTGGTGGTGGTGGTGGTGGTGGTGGTTGACAATATGCTCTTCAGTTTTACCCATGGAACTGGTAACAGCTACACTCCAGTAACTGTTAGGTTTGGCATGATCCTTGCCTGGTTTCGTAATGAAATTGATACTTCCTCCTTCCAAGTGGCAGGGTACTTTCCATCAAATCAAATTTGACAAACAAAAGATAAAATCTTGTCTTTGGCTGTAGAAACAGATAACGGAGCATGGCATAATGAATCTGATCTGGTCCTGAACCACAGTCTCTGGCTGTGGACAGAGCTGATGCCCACATGGTGCACAGATGATTATAGATCACTTCATTACATGGAGCCTCCAAAGTCTTATGGACCATCTGGAACTAAGGAATTTGTCTGGATGATGCAGTGTCAGTAAAGGAGTGTTCAGCTAAGACCAGAATCATGTCTTTAAACATGCCAGCAAGACCATTTCCCAACAAGGCCATAAGGGGAGGTGTACCGCCTTTGCCTGTAATATGCCTCGTTGTTTCCAAAATTTCCTGGAGTTCAATTCGTTTACCACTTGCCTTGCTTGGATTCTCACAAACCTGAAGGTACGAAGATTTCCCATAGTCTGACATGTTTGAATTTCCACAAAGCAGCACATCCAGCTGACTGCCAAGCAACATTCATCATTCCACCAGGGACAGGGCTTAGTATGAAGTGGCTGCTAGAATGGGCAATGGAATCAGCAGCAGCTCAGTGGATCACACGAGTGATGGGTCCACCACCTCCTGGGCATATTCCTGTTGTTCAATTACACCCTGTTGACTGTATCTAAAAGCATCCATCTATTACTGCCCAAGTCAGCCGATGGATTCACACCAGAGTGTGGTCACTGTGTCTGCAAGAGCTGTAGAGCAAAAGCAAAGGTCAATCAAGGAAGATGATGTAGTAGTTTTAGAAAAGTGTGTCATCTGACCAGAGTTCAAAAGGCACATACACTTTAAATGGATGAGGCACTCAACAATACGACACATGGGAAATACGGTAACTAAGGCCCACAGCACACTGTGTGCATTAATGTCACCCACATGAGGAATGGGTGGGAGAGTGTACAGAAGAGATCTGTCAGCGCATCTGCACCCAACAGTTTGTGAGGTAGAAGATACAAAGAACACACAGTGATCTTTATGTGGGAACTTCCACGGCAACTGCTTGTGTGGCCATGGAAAGAGGGGCAGGAGAAGAGTTGAATATGTCATCTATGAAAACAGCCACGCCACCCTTAGCTCCATCTCCAACAGGACTGTTATTCCTGTAGGAGTGGTAGTCCTTTAATGCAAGTGTGTCAGTAACTTTACATGAATTTTTTGTAAGCAGATGCAGAATGGTTTTCCCGTGCCAGGACCTGCAATTCTTCCAAATGTGATCAGTATCCATTTACATTCCACTGCAATGTAGACTTTCCTGTGAGAGCCATTGATTAGCAAAATTGACCGCCTCCTCCTCCTCCTCCTCCTCCCCCTATCCCCTGATGCAGTGACTTGACTCACCTGAGACGTCAGGGTGAACATTAGACAATATCCAGGTCCCCAGTTCCTCCATGTGGATATCAATATCCTTGACAACACACCAGAAAGGGAGAGTGTTCATCAATCAGGTAGCTAAGCAGCCACTGTCTTCAATTTCAAATGACTTTTTGTGTAACTTTTCCTTACTTATGGGAGGTGATGGTTGCACGGGGGTAGAGGGACTGGCACTCTGATGATGTGCAGCAGTGTGTGACAGAGATTTCAAGTCCACTGTTGACAATCTCCAAAAGGTATCATGATCAAGTTAAGCTTTTCCCCCACAGGTACACTGAAAAGTGCACGTACTCTTACTTGAATCTGTTGTCTGTGTTTGTGTGGAGGCATCACTCCTAGCTCCTTAAGGGCCAATGCAAAAGAGATGGCGAACACTGGAGGTTGCACAACTCTGAAAGCTTTTTTAGTTTCACTTTTCAGTATGTGTGTCTTAACTTTCAGCTCCATGTCAGTAATCCACACTTCCTGTTCAACAATCAGTGTTCCCTGGAGCAATTTATACATTTCAGAGGTAGTGTACAAGAATCACAAAATTTATGCGCTGGGCCTCCAGAATTTCCACTTGTAACCCTCCTGTTACATGCCATAGCAGTATGACAATCTTTGGCTTTTAAAACATTACATTGGGCTGGAACAAACAGAAGAACCTTAAGCCAGATATAGCCTGCAAGAATACATCCAGGTAATTCCAGAATGTTGAATATTAAAATAAATGATGTTTTTCCTCATGTGCCACTGACCCTCATATAGTTCTGCACTTCCGTGACACCCATTCACCATGTAATTCCTCAGGTATATCTCCATTACAACAGAGCAGGTAACCACACCTTTCCAAAGTTAATGGCATTATGCAATTTAGCCAGAACAGGATGGCCACCTAAGATCTTGCATCCCGGAAGCTTAAGTTTCAACTGGAAGTGTTTCATTACAAAATTTGTTAAGCACTGTTTGCGGACTCAGGAATACCCTCCAACCCAATGTGGAAATAGGAAAGGGAGATCTTTGCAAGTGTTCCCTCTGCTCTCTTGTTTATGATGAAAGTGTTACGACAGATTAGTATGCAGTTACAGTAATTCTGCGAGTTCTTTTCAAGTGAACAGACCACCCAAGCTCTCTCTATTGGATGGGTGTAGGTACTGCCTGACAGTACACCAGTCCCATCAGGAATAGATTTGAGTTAAGCTGCTCCATAGAGATCCCACGAGCCACTACAGAAACAAATGTAGACCCTGAGAAAGCCTTATACGATTGGATGGCAATAGGCACCCCAGAAGTTTCCCACGAGAGACTGTTTTACCTTACCAGCCATTTTCTCCATCAGCAAGCAGTGTATCTTTCTTTCTTTTGAGGTGTTTACCTCCCTCATGATGCAGGCAGTGAAGCCAAGGCCCACATTCTCCAAAAATTACTACATTCCACTGCCACACCTAATGATGGTCCCTGAAGTATGCCCAGAGTGTATGGGGGAAAAGATCTGGTGGTGCTGCATGTCTCCAGCTCAGGAAACCTGGGCTCACCATGCCCGTAACCATCCACTGCTGGCAGAGTTCCCTGGTGATAGGAAACAACCCTGCCTTGCCAAATTTGTGGGACACACTCTGTCAGGCCCCTCTGCTGAGGCCTGTCCGGATGGGGTGGCCCTGTCAGTAGCTATGCTACCATCAGCATAGTCCTCACCATCACTGAGGCACGCAAACCCTTCCGCCCAGCATCCAGTACCGAAGGCACCTACAACAAGGCAGTACACCCCCCACCCCCACCCACCAACACCCATACCGAGATGGTCAACAGACGGGCACCAGAACAAAATGCCACAGCCCACCTCCACTTGATCTACAGGAAGCACCATTCTGTTCCAGTTCCTCAAGCTGCATGCTATCATACTGTGGTGTCACTACGTACCCGAACTGAAAACATGTACTGCAAACAAATACAAAACTAATTATGTAACTTTTTTCTCACCATTCTAATTCAAACTTTATGACTACGGATACGCAAGTTTTCTTTGTAAACAGACTGCAGCTGTTCTGGAAACTTTATCAAACATTAATAGGTTTAGAAAATGAAAAGATGTCACTAATGTTACGTGGCCTATGTAAAGTACTGACTGAATACCTTTTGACATCTTATTAAAATCTTTAATATAAACAAATCCACATGAGACATACTTTCTTCTTCTTTACGTAGGAGATAACAATTTGCCTGTAAGAAATATACTATCCATTAGTAGAAATTAGTACATATATTCCACTCTTCTTCTTTACGTAGGAGATAACAATTTGCCTGTAAGAAATATACTATCCATTAGTAGAAATTAGTACATATATTCCACAGGACTTTATCCTTGGTCCCTTTTCTTTAAATCCACCATATTGAACCTCAGAGACTTACTCGTTATGCTGATGACAACTTTGCTTAGCTCACAACGCATCTTAGTTCTACACAATTAATGCCGGAATCACATGACTCAGCGTTGAACTTCTGCTGACTTTTTTTAATCCACATGAAATGTAGCAGTTTGTGCTAGGTTTGAATAAGGATAAATAAATCATATCCAACTAGGAAACAACTAGTGGCCCATCAGTTAATACATCCACAGAGCTTTATCAAGAATGGGGTTGACTGCCATCAAAACTTTTGAATCTGCTTACACTGAGGTGACCAAATTCATGGAATAGCGGCATGCACATAAACGGATGGCGGAAGTATCGCGCACACAAGGTATAAAAGGGGGCAGTCCACTGGCAGAGCCATCATTTATACTTAAGTGATTCACGTGAAAAGGTTTCCGATGGGATTATGGCTACCTTACTGGTACTAACCGACTTTGAATGTGGAATGGTAGTTGGAGCTAGATGCATGGGACATACCATTTCGGAAATCGTTAGGGAAATCAATATACCAAGATCCAAAGTGCCAAGAGTGTGCTGAGAATATCAAATTCAGGCATTACCTCACACCATGGACAACACAGTGGCCGATAGCCTTCATTTAACCACCGAGGTCAGTGACATTAGCACCGAGTTGTGCACACTAACAGCCAAGCAGTGCTGCAGTAAATAACAACAGAAATCACTGTGTGGTGAAATTTGGCATTAATTAACTATGGTAGCAGAAGTGTGATGTGAATGCCTTCACTAACAGCATGACATCACATGCAGCACCTCTCCTAGGCTTGTGACCATATCTGTTGGAACACAGAGGCCTGGAAAAACGTTGCCTTGTCAGATGAGTCGCCAATTCCAGTTGGTAAGAGCTGACGCTAGGGTTTGAGTGTGGTGTGGACCCAATTAAGCCATGGACCTAAGTTGTCAACAAGGCACTGGGCAAACTGGCGGTGGCTCCATAATGGTGTGTAGATTGGGTCCTCTGGTCCAAATGAACAGATCATTGACTGGAAAAGTTTGTTGGCTTGCTGAGTACATGCCACGTCAAGTTGCTGCAATGCATGAGGCAAAAGGATGTCTAACACAATACCTCAGTGTAGAACATGCACTGATGCCACTATGAAACATGTGGCAACCAGATAGAACCATTTCCCCTATTAAGTGATGCTTTGTTGTGGGAGAAATATTACATTTCATTGTTACATTTTAAAAATATGTATCTTCAGTTTCAGAACTGTTCTAATCACAAGCTTTTTAACATTGTTTTACTTTTTCACTTCTTTCTGAAATTTTGTTGTAGTTTCTTGGTTATGCTTAAATTTTGTACACTACAGCATTAAGGCTTTCAGCAGACTACGGACTACACAAACAAAAATTATTGTTATTCATTTTATGATAACTATTATTATTTTGTTAGTTTATTCAATCTTTTCAAACCACTGTGATCAGAAACCCATTACAACATTTGCCAACTTTTTGCCTTCTTTGGAGCTTCTCTCATGGATATCATTGACTAGACTTGGTCCTCTCCTGTAAATTTCTGAAGTCAACTGCTGCAATAAATTACTTGATAAATTATAACTCTTTCCAATTCTTCCTTTTTTACCAGTCTCTGGACAAAGAACTGCAGGTTACTGTGAACATGAAGTGTCATTACTAGATGGCCTTTAGCTAAATTTTTAAGGATAGATAACAATTTTCAACCATTCAAACTAAATGGTAATTTCTCTTTCTCCTTCTGTTCATCACTGCTAACCCTTTCGTGTATCTTGCCTCTCAGTGTGTTACCTTATACATCTTTATTTAAAGATATCCATACACAAGAGGACCCTCTCGAAAGAATGATATACGCTTAAATCATATCAGATAAAGGAAATCTCATACAACAATAAAGAAGATAAATTCTATCTAATAAAAACAATGAATTAATCAATGGAAAATCCAGGATGGAATGTCACAACATTATGAGAAGGAAAGTTGCTACTCACCATATAGCGCAGATAGGCACAACAGAAAGACTCTTACAATTATAGCTTTCGGCCGCTAAGGGCTTCGTCAACAACTCACACACGCACGCACGCACGCACGCAATGACCGCAATCTCAGGCAACTGAAACCATACTGTGAGCAGCTGCACCAGTGTAGGATGAGATTGGTGACTGGGTGGGGGTAAGGAGAAAGCTGGAGTGGGGAGGGGGAGGGATAGTATGGTGGGGTTGGCAGACAGTGAAGTGCTGCAGGTTAGACTGAGCGTAGGGGAGATGTGGGGAGAGGGTGGTGGAGTAGTGGAAAAGGAGAAAAATAAAAAGACTGGGTGTGATGGTGGAATGACGGCTGTGTAGTGCTGGAATGGGAACAGGGAAGGGGCTGGATGGGTGAGGGCAGTGACTAACAAAGATTGAGGCCAGGAGGGTTATGGAAATGTACGATATATTGCAGAGAAAGTTCCCACCTGCGCAAGTCAGTAAAGCTGGTATTGGTGGGAAGGATCCATGTGGCACAGGCTGTGAAGCAGTAATTGAAATGAAAGGTATCATGTTGGGCAGCGTGTTCAGCAACAGGGTGGTCAATTTGTTTCTTGGCCACAGTTTGTCGGTGGCCATTCATGTGGACAGACAGCTTGTTTGTTATCATGCCTACATTAATGCACCACAGTGGTTGCAAATTAGCTTGTAGACCACATAACAGGTTTCACAGGTATCCCTGCTTTTGATGGAACAGGTGATGTTAGTGACCAGACCGGAGTAGGTGGTGGTGGGACGATGTATGGGACAGGTCTTGCATCTAAGTCTATTACAGGAGTATGAGCCATGAGGTAAGGGATTGGGAGCAAGGCTTGTGTATGAATGGACGAGTATGCTGTATAGGTTCAGGGGACGGTGGAAAACCACTGTGGGAGGGGTGAGAAGGGTGGAAAGCATAGGGGGCAGGGCATTTCTAATTGCAGAGCACGACGAGAGGTAATCTAAACCCTGGCGGAGAATGTAATTCAGTTGCTCCAGTCCTGGGTGGTACTGAGTTACGAGATGAATGTTCCTCTGTGGTTAGATGGTGGGACTTTGTGAAGTGGTGGGAGACTGGAAAGATACGGCACAGGAGATTTGTTTTAGTAAACTGTTGGGAGGATAATTACGGTCAGTGAAGGCTTCAGCGAGATCCTCGTATTTCGAGGAGGAATGCTCGTCACTGGAGATTCGATGACCGCAGGTGGCTAGTCTGTACGGAAGGGACTAATTGGTATGGAACTGGTGACAGCTGTCAAAGTGGAGGTATTGGTGGTGGTTAGTACGTTTGATATGAACAGAGGTATTGATGTAGCCATCTTTGAGATGGAGGTCAACATCTGGGAAGTTGGCTTGTTGGGTTGAGTAGGACCAGGTAAAGCAAATGGAGGAGAAGTTGAGGTTTCTGGAGGAATGTGGAAAGTGTGTCTTCACCTTTGATCCAGATAGCAAAGATGTCATTAATGAATCTGAACCAGGTGAGGGGTTTAGGATTTTGGGTTGGAAGGATTCCTCTAGATGGCCCATGAATAGGTTGGTATAGGATGGTGCCATGTGAGTGCCCATAGCTCTACCCCGGATTTGTGTGTATGTAATGCCTTCAAAGGAGAAGTGATTGTGGGTGAGGATATAGTTGGTCATGGCGACTAGGAATGAGGTTGTTGGTTTGAAATCCGTTGGGCGTTGAAACAGGTAATGTTAAGGCCATGGGCATTAGGGATGTTAGTGTACAGGGAGGTGCCATCAATAGTGACGAGCAAGGCACCATGTGGTAAAGGTACAGGAACTGTTGAGTCGGTGGAGGAAGTGGTTGGTATCTTTTATATAGGAGGGTAGGCTCTGGGTAAGAGGTTCAAGGTGTTGGTTTACGAGAGCAGAGATTTTCTCAGAGGGGGCACAGTAACCGGCCACAATGGTGTGTACTAGGTGATTAGTTTTATGGGCTTTAAGAAGCATGTAGAAGGTAGGAGTGCAGGTAGTGATAGGGGTGAGCAGAGATATGGACTCCAGGGAGAGGTTCTGGAATAGACCTAAGGATTTGAGTAGTGACTGGATATTCTATTGGATTACTGGAAAGGGCCATCTGGAGGAATCCTTCCTAAAAACCCAGAATCCCAAACACCTCATCTGGTTCAGATTCATTGATGACATTTTGCTATATGGATCAAAAGTGAGAAGTGAGGGCACCTTATCCACATTCCTCCAGAAACTAAACAACTTCTCCCCCATTTGCGTCACCTAGTCCTACTCAACCCAACAAGCCACCTTCCTAGATGTTGAACTCCACCTCAAAGATTGCTACATCATTACCTCCATGCACATCGAACCTACAAACCATCAGCAATACCTCCACTTTGACAGCTGCCACCCATTCCATACCAAGAAGTCCGTTCCACACTGCCACGCACCCGCAGTCATGCACTCTGCGGTGATGAGTGGTCCCTCTCTAAACATACCGAGGGTCTCACTGAAGCCTTCACCAACTGTAATTATCCTCCCAACCTAGTACAAAAACAATTCTCCCATGCATTATCTTTCCAGTCTCCCACCACCTCCCAAAGTTCCACTGTCCGACCACAGAGGAGCATTCCCTTCAAAACTTAGTACCACCCACGACTGGAGCAACTGAATCACGTTCTCCACCAGGTTTTCGATTACCTCTCATCGTGCCCTGAAATGAGAAATGCCCACTATTCTTCCCACCCCTCCCACAGTGTTTTCCACCGTCCATTGAACCTATACAACATACTCTTCCATTCTTACACAACCCCCACTCCCAATCACTTACCTCATGGCTCATACCTCTGTAACAGCCCTAGATGCAAGACCTGTCCCATACATCCTCCCACCACCACCTACTCCGTTCCGGTCATTAACATCACCTGTACCATCAAAAGCAGGACTACTTGAGAAACCAGTTATGTGGTCTACAAGCTAAGTTGCAACCACTGTGGTGCATTGTGTGTAGGTATGATAACCAACAAGCTGTCTGTCTGCATGAATGGCCACCGACAAACTGTGGCCAAGAAACAAATTGACCACCCTGTTGCTGAACATGCTGTCAAACATGATATCCTTCATTTCAATAACTGCTTCACAGCCTGTGCCATATGGATCCTTCCCACCAACACCAGCTTTTCTCAACTGCACAGTTGGGAACTTTCCTTGTTCCCATTTCAGCATTACACAGCCGTCATTCCACCACCACACCCAGTCGTTTTATTTCTCTTCTTTTGCACTACTTTCCCACCCCCTCCCCACCTCTCCCCTGCCCTCAGTCTAACCTGCAACACTTCGCTGTCTGCCACCCCTACCATACTACCCCTCCCACTCACTGCTCCCACCTCCTAGTTACCCCACCCAGTCACCACTCCCATCATGCACTGGTGCAGCTGCTCGCAGTGTGGTTTCAGTTGCCTGAGACTGCAGTCGTGTGTTTGAGTTGCAGTTCGCGTGTACGTGCGTGTTGTTGACGAAGCCCTTAATGGCCAAAAGCTATAATTGTGAGAGTCTTTTTGTCATGCCTATCTGCGACTCAGCATCTCCGCTATATAGTGAGTAGCAACTTTCCTTCTCGTAATATAAAAACAATGAATTCTCTGAAACTAAATGTTTCAGAATGGTATAATATGAATGGATTTTCCGGCCACTGTTTAGTAGAACAATTTCATACTTACTAACCAGAAGGCTGTCAATGACCTATAAATGTTTACTGTATCTTACATGTACTGCAGAAGATTAGCAGTCCATTCATGATTGTGAACGTAATGTTAACATATCTTGTTGCAGCTTGAAAATGAATAGAAATGTCAATATCTCACAGTAAGAAAAGTATTAACACGTAGCTGTAAAAACAGAATAATTTATGTCACACTAAATGCTTCTCCCCATTCACATTAAGCAACCAATATTTGTTTTATTTTTTTATTTATTTTTTAGATGAATGGTAAGAATCGACCCCCCCCCCAACCACACACACACACACACACACACACACACACACACAGAGAGAGAGAGAGAGAGAGAGAGAGAGAGAGAGAGAGAGAGAGAGAGAGAGAAAAATAATTAGCACAGTTTAATCTTCACCACTTCATAGTATGTAGAATTATTTTAAAAAAAAATAATGATAATGAAATCAGCAAATATTCTTCATATTACCTGGAGCACAGTGTCTGAATAACGAATCAGGTTTTCTATATTTTCAATTGGCTGGTCCTTCACTGGAGTTCCATTTACTTCCAATATTCTATCTCCAATGTGAAGGGACATCAAATCACTGCTCATGTCCAGCCTGCAATAATGATTTTGATTGTTTATTATGAAAGATTTGGGGAAACAGTGCTGAAGTAGTTACAGTTCTATTTCACACATGAAACAGGATAGCTTACAGGTAACACACACTGTTCAGTACGTCATGAGGAATGACGTTTCAAATGTGACATTTAATAAAACATGATAAATCATTGCAGCTTGCATTCATCAAGGTTTGAGGACATCACAGCACAAATTTTCCACTTGTTAATGTATGTTGACGTTAGTAAGGAACTAAATTTGTTATCTATTATAGACTAATCATAGAGCTGAACACTCCTTAAAAGAAAGGAGCACCTCAGTTCAGGTATCATTCTCAGTAAACCAGTTCTACCCTGCCATTAAGGTTAATGTGAACTTTACTGATGAAGTATTCAATTCATTCAGAAATAAACCTCAGGCTTTGTTCAACCCACCAAACAGTTTCCTGTAAAGTTGCCAGTGCTGCAGATTATAGAGGAAGAGAACAGTATGGTGTTTGGAACAGCAGAAAAAGAGGTTTCTAAAACAAACTGACGAACAAATTTTCTCAAAGGCAGGAGTCAAAGTCCTTCAACAGCACACAGTTGTATGTGCTCTTTAACATCTACAACCATTCTAACAGTCAAAAAATTTCAAAGCATACCTTGTGATGTGGCCCACATATGGATAATACAACACACAATTCAATCATTTTGGATATATGAACAAATGACATACATCAGGTATTAGACTATCCCCTCCATCACCTTTACTTACTTCACACAGCTGCCACCAACACTATTTGAATATAAACATTTGCACCAACCTAATAAGTCTGCTTATCTAATTCTGGGAACAACCAACCGGGCACCTCGCTTGACAATATATCATGGATCCTTTAGCCAGAAAAATTTACAAACAACAGAAATACGATTCACAAACTTCCCTACATAGCTAAAAAAGTGGAAAGATGAGCTGCATTTGGAAAAGCAATCACTTAGTATCCAAAAAAACAAATATATAAAGGACATTATTGTAAAAAAAAAAGGAACTACGAATGATCACACAAGACATTGCTCATACTCTCCTCTTATCTATACTTCTCAAAGTGCTAGTAAATACCCTTACGAGTTAGTCTGCACAATCTGAGAAAATCTATGATGCAGAAAAGGCCAGATTTTTGAAAGAATGTTGATGAATTATGTGATGGATGTGAAACTCTGATGCTCTCCTATATGGAACCTACTCACACCCAAAATAACACCAGAACAGAGTATACCCCTTTTTGTCATATTCCTGTAATTGTATAGGTTACTGTCTTCACTTCAGGTGATTGTGCAATTATAATAATTCTGCAATATTGAAGCAAGGTTTGTCTATGAAAACTACATCCCTCCATTCACTTACAGTATGGCCCCAATGTTGTCAAGTCATAAGAAACATGTCCATCTTTGCACTACTGCGAGTGGGACACACACTGCTAGCCATTCGGTCTGTATACCACTGTTGTCTTGCACACAGTGTATGATTTGATCTTGTATTTCAGGCCAGAAACTAGTCCTGCTCGAAGTGCTCTTTCTTGTCAACTTTGTGTTAGTCTATGATGAGCATTTGTTATGTCTAATAATCACCATTATAGCCTAAAAATGACACACTGTAGCACATTCTATGTTGAAAATATGGAGTATCTCTGAGCTGCATAAAGGTGTCACATTTCTACTCAGCAAGACAGCGTCTCTAGCATGTGTGCGTCATATTATGTAGTAAACCTTGTCCACAGACTACATTTCCCTTACAATTAAAATGGAAATGTGCCTATCCACAGCAAAAAGCATGCCTTCCCTACAAAGCATTGTTTCCACAAAACCCCAGGGGAGTTCACCAAATATTTCAAGGGGTTCACCAAATTTTTTTTTTTTTTTTTTTTTCATAATGGTGGATTTTGAGGATCGGATATTATTGTTTCCTTATTTTTGTTGCATTATCACAACATAAATTAATATTTACTGCAAATGCCTGATTTACAGTTATGTAACGAAGTTAGAAATGCATTTAAATTCACTAGAACAAAAATTTAGTCTGCCAGCTTTTTGAGTATTCTAACAATACTAACAACTGTACCATGACCCCATTAAGGAATGGTTATATGGCAGTCAGGCCTTCGATTTTCAACAATAGCCTACTACTTCTTTCCTTGCGGCACATGCAATAAGTTGTCAGTTATGTATCAGAATCTTTTCTGTTTACATCAAAGTGGATAACTGGTTGTAAAGAGAAACAGGGTTCAACAAAATTACAAGTTAGTGTTGTATCAATAGGTCATTAGCTTCTAGTGATGTATGTCAATCTGAAAAAGTGAAGCATGTATAAAGAAAAGAAAGTATAACAACAATTACATCAGGTTTGTATTTTCATATATAGGCGACGGACCATCCAAGATCGAAGTGTGTTGTTTGTGGTGAGACTCTTGCTAACAGTAGTCTAACACCTTCCCTACCTAAATACCATTTAGGAACTAAACACATCACCCACATCAACAAATGTGCCTGTGGTGTCGATAGTTCCCATGCCACAGCGTAGGTGCACGCTCGTACAGTGGATGAACTACACCGACTACAGTGCCCTCTCGTCGATGCTGCTTTCAACCCCAACTTGGCTTCTACTTCATAGAGAGGATAGCCATTACAGACTTTGCCTTTGTTAATTCAATGATAGTTTGTCCAACTACTAGTAACTGTTAGCTTTGATACACGGACAACGGCTTCACAACTACGTGCTCATCTTTACCAGAAGTTACGTATATGTCACTGACTAATATTCTCTATTAAATGTGCTTTTACTTTACATGCAGTACTTAAGTGCTTTAACTCTCCTGCTCCTACTCGCTTCCTTCATTCGGCCTATTTTGCAGATCACAGGAGCAGACCCCCATGCTGCCTTCCAGGTGTGATACATAAGTGCCATTCTTTTTTTACATGAAAAGCTAATGAGTGGAAAAACCATTTAACTACTTTTGTATCAGCTGCAAAAAGTGACAATCAGAATGCTCTTCAAACGTCTTATCGCTTTAGCAACAGGATGCCTAAAACTGCAAAACCTCATTCAATAGCTGAAGATCTAGTGCAATTATGTATACATTATTTAGTACAGTGCATGCTTGGAGAATCTTGCACAAAAAAGTCAATATAGTACCACTGTGAAACAATATAGTCAACCACCGAATTAAAGTTGTGCCAAATTATATCAAAAATTTGGAAAAAGTTTGGAAAGAGTATGTGCCAGCCCTTTAGTGATTCAATTTGACAAATCAACTGACGTTGCCAATTCAGCCATTTTGTTACTTTTCATTTGTTATATGAAAGGGGAGCCTGTAAAAAGACGAGTTACAACTGCATACCATTAAGAGAGAGAACTAGGAGGAGGAGATATATTTCAGTTAACTAATTAATACTTTGCGAGAATTCAGTTGACTGGACTCACTGTGTAGCCATTTGCTCAGATAGTGTGAATCTATGACAGGATGGGTTTGTTGCCAAAGAGATATCAGTAGTGCTGAATGCTTCTTGGGCACACTTCTGCATTCACAGACAGGCTCTTGCTCCTAAACACATGCCTGATGGATTGAAATCCATGCTGGTGGATGCAGTGAAAATAATTTAGGCTTGCCCTATAAACTCCGGCATCTCTGCAGAGTTTTGAGAGGAAATGGGAAGCATTTACAAGCTTTTATTGTCTCACACTGAAGTTAGGTGGCTATCTCATGGCAAAACTATTTCCACACTACTTGAGCTTAAAGAAGTAGTCAACGTTTTTCTCACCAGCTGTGCCTTTCACAAAGCAAATTGCATGGAAGACGAAGTCTGGCTTCAGGTTTGAGATTATTTGGTAGAAATTTTCTCAAAAATTAACAGCTTAATCTTGTCTCGCCATGGGTCTAATATAAATGATTGTATTGTGCAAAATCATATCAGATCACTCATTGAAAAACTTAATTTTTGGGAAATGTGTTGCAATAGGAATCTAACAGGGTGCTTTGACACCCATCACAACTTCCTAGTGGAAAATCAATGTCAAGAACACGGTTGCAGAGTATTTGCAGAGATTTGGAAAAAATCTTACAGAATGTTTCCCTGCTATACCCAATAATAACAACTGAGTCCAAATCACTTTGAAGAGTCAACAATTTTAGAATCCACATTAAGCATAAATGAAAAAGAGCAGCTTCTTCAAATTTTCATTAATTTTCAATTACAAAAAAGTTATAAATCATTGTCATTAATTGAAGAATGGAAAATCAATGCTGGAATGTAACAATATTGTGAAAAGGAAAGTTGCCACTCACCATATAGGAGAGATGCTGAGTCGCAGATAGGCACAACAAAAAGACTATCACAAATATATCTTTCTGCCAATAAGGCCTTCGTCAAAATTAGAACCCCCCCCCCACACACACGCACACGCACACGCACACAAGTGCAACCCGCACATGCACGACTGCAGTCTCAGCCAACTGAGGCCACGTTGCGAGCAGCAGCACCAGTGGCAACTTGGTGGGGGTAGGAGGAGGCTGGGGCGGGGAAGGTGAGGGATAGCAGGGCAGGGGTGGCAGACAGTGACATGCTGTGGACAGCACGAGGTGGAAAGACGATAGGGCAGCTATGCACAGTCGGGAGGTCAGATGGAGGACAATGGAGAGGTATGAAGGGGGGGAGGGGGGGTAGGAGCAATAAAGGAAAAGGAGAGAAGTAAAAAGAATGGGTGCGATGGAGGACTGAGGGCTGTATAATGCTGGAATGGGAGAGGACAATGACTAAAAAAGGTTGAGGCCAAGAGCATTATTAAGTTCCCACCTGCGCAGTTCAGAAAATCTGGTGCTGGTGGGAAGGATCCACATGGTACAGACTGTGAAGCAGTGATTGAAAGTGAAGGATGTCATGTTTGGCTCAGCAACAGTGGGGTCCACTTGCTTCTTGGCCAAGACAGTTTGTTGGTTGTATTGCCTACATAGAATGCAGCACAGTGGTTGCAGCTTAGCTTGTACATCACATGACTGGTTTCACAGGTAGCCCTGCCTTTGATGGGTTTGGTGATGTTTGTGACGAGATTGAAGTAGGTTGTGGTGGAAGGATGTAAAGGACAGGTCTTGCATGTACGTGTATTACAGTGGTATGAGCCATGAGGTAAGGGGTTGGGAGCAGGTGTTGTGTAGCGATCAACAATAATTGCGTAGGTTCAGTAGATGGTGGAATACCACTGTGGGAGGGGTGGGAAGGATAGGGGCAGAACATTTCCCATTTCATTTCAGGACACAAAAAGAGGTAGTTGAAACCCTGGTGGAGAATGTAATTCAGTTGCTCCAGTCCTGGGTGATACTAAGTTATGAGGGAAATGCTCCTTTGTGGCCAGACGGCGGGTCTTTCTGGAGCGGTGGTCAGTCACTCCTCAAATCCTTAGGCCCATCACAGAACCCCTCCCTGGAGTCCATCTCGCTGCTCACCTCTACCACTCCCTGCACTCTTCACCTTCTACATGCTTCCGAAAGTTCATAAACCAAACCGCCCAGGACGCCCCACTGTGGCCCCCACTGAAAGAGTCTCTGCTTTCATAAGCAACACCTTCAACCTATTACCCGGAATCTAACCTCCTATATTAAAGATACCAACTATTTCCTCCATCACTCTCCACAGTTCCTGTCCTTTTACCAAATGGTGCCCTCCTCATCACTATTGATGCCACCTCCCTTTACACTAATACCCACTACCTGTGAAACCAGTCATGTGACCTACACGCTAAGCTGCAACCACTGTGCTGCATTCTACGTGGGCATGACACAACCAACAAGCTGTCTGTCCGCATGAATGGCCAGCGACAAACTGTGGCCAAGAAACAAATTGACCACACTGTTGCTGAATACACTGCGAAACATGATATCTTTACTGCTTCATGGCCTGAGCCGTATGGTCCTTCCCATTAACACCACCTTTTCGGAATTGCCCAGGTGGGAACTTTTCGTGCAATATATCCCCCGTTCCCGTAACCCTCCTGGTCTCAACCTTCGTCAGTCACTGCCCTCACCCATCCAGCCCCTTCCCTATTCCCATTCTAGCACTACACAGCCCTCATTCCTCCATCACACCCCATCTTTTTACTTTTATTCTTTTCTGCTATTGCCGCCCCCACCCCTCACCACCTATCTGCTACCCTCCTCCTAACCTCCCGACTGGGCATGGCTGCCCTACCCTCTTTCCACCTCATCCCTGCTGACTCCCCAACAGCATGTCACTATCTGCCACCCTTACCCTGCTGTCCCTCCCACTCCCCACTCCAGCCTCCTCCTCCCCCACCCAGCTGCCACTCCAATCATGCACTGGTGCTGCTGCTCGCAGTGTGATCTCAGATGCCTGAGACTGCACTCGTGTGTGCGAGTTGCATTTGTGTGTGTATACGTGTGTGTTTTGTCGAATTTTGATGAAGGCCTTATTGGCCAAAAGCTATATTTGCGACAGTCTTTTCGTTGTGGTATCTGCGACTCAGCATCTCTGCTACATGGTTTGTCATTAATTGGTTTTTGGTTAACTTTAAGAGAGTTCACAATGTTAGTGAATACAGCCATAATGGCTTTATTACCCTTTTTATCCACCCATTTGTGCAAAAAGTCATTTTCTTCCTATGCCTGTTTAAAAGGTAAATACAGATACAGGCTTTGTACTGAAAGTAATTTCAGACTTTATTTATCTTCAGTGATTCGTGACTTCAAAACTCTGTGCCATAGAAAGCAGGTGCAACCTTCTCACTGAATTTCAAGGAAGAGATGAGTAATTACAACAGAAACATGTATTTATTATTGCAACTAGGCCTACACATTGTGTAACTTTTAAGCAGTAACGGTCAATTACCACCTGTTGAGGAATCTTTATGACTAATCACGGCACTATTCTCATTTCTGCTACTTTTGATCACTAGTGTATCTGACAAAGTTCTGACAGCTTCTCTGTGTGGTGTTGGTTGGTTGGTTGTTTGAGGTTAAAGGGACCAAACAGCAAGGTCATCAGTCCCTTGTTTCAAATAGACTCCATTCTGCTAACGGGACATCTCAGTATAGTCAGAAAAATAAAACGGATAAAGGGGAAACGTAAAAGCGCAGTCACATTGTCATTAGTAAAAACAAATGAGGGAAGTTGGCAAGAGAACGAACCCAACACTATGCTGAAACAGCATAGGCAAGACCACCTGTGACTTAAAAGGTACAACTGCTATAATGCAGAAAGTACGTATGGGAATAGAAAAACTAACCAAGCCTTAAAAAGAAGGGGTGAAAACAGAGTAAAAGGGAAAGAAAAGAGGATTCCGGTCAGGGAGGTGAATCGGGAATCTCTGAACACTGCCTACAGTGGGAGACACCCAAACACTCACCGCCCTGCCCCAACACCAGAGGGAGATTAAAAACTTTAAAACTGAGAATAAAAACCACTCTCCCGGAGGAAACCTAGAACCAGAGAGACCATCCGGCAATCGTCAGCCAACATCAAAGGTAAAGTGTGGGGGAGTCTGTACTTAGCACGCAGAGCCAAAAGAAGGGGGCATTCAACCAAAATGTGGGCCACTGACTGGAAGGCTCCACAACCACATAGCGGGGGTGGCTCATCACGCAAAAGGAAACCATGGGTCAGCCTGGTATGGCCAATGCGGAGACGACACAGTGTGGTCGAGTCCTTGCGGGAGAGGCTAAAGGAAGAACGCCATGGGCCTGTATTCACCTTAATGGCACGAAGTTTATTAGACAGTGGAGTAGCCTCCCAAGAATTGGCCCATGACTGTGCAAAGTGGGATTTGATGTGAAGCCGTAAATCCGCTGCAGGAGGGGTTACAGAAAACGGGGGGTAAGTAACTGCTCCCCCAGCCAAACGATCAGCGAGCTCATTACCCGAGATACCCACATGGCCCGGGACCCATAGGAAGTCAATGGAACAAGCAGCACGGTGAAGATCAGCGAGATGGTCATGGATGGCAGAGACCAAGGGATGGCGCGAAAAACACCGGTCAATAGCAAGAAGGCCACTCATCGAGTCCGTACATAACAAAACGCGGTTGTGTTGGGATTGTTTAATAAAGGTAAGGGCCCGGGAAATTGCCATCAATTCCACAGTAAACACCCCACATGAGGGTGGCAGTAGATGATTTTCCGTTCCAACAAAGGACGTGAAGGCATACCCAACATGATCAGCAGATTTAGAACTATCAGTGTAAAAAACAACAGCATCCCGAAACTCCCATAAAATTTGGCGGAAAAAGGAACGGAACACCACCGGGGGGATGGAAGCTTTCGGACCGCGGCGGAGATCCATCCGAATTCGAGGCCGAGGAACTAACCAAGGAGGGGTGGAGGGGAGGGAGCGAGGAAGACAGGACAAAGAAGGAAGCCGAAAATCACGGGTAAGAGACGCAAGGCGCAGCCCAACCGGTAAACCCGCCCGAGGGCGGGAGTCAGGCGGGCGACGCCCATGGTC
Organism: Schistocerca serialis cubense; assembly: GCF_023864345.2. Lineage (NCBI taxonomy): Eukaryota > Metazoa > Arthropoda > Insecta > Orthoptera > Acrididae > Schistocerca > Schistocerca serialis. The sequence continues at coordinate 182,786,459 of NC_064646.1, read as the reverse complement.
TGGGAATAGGATAGAATAGGAAGGATGAGCGGGAGAAGAACGGATAGTAAGGGCATAAGACACCAGAAGCTGGGACCGCCGAACAGAAAGGGGGGGGATCCCAACTTCAACCAGGAGACTATCAACAGGGCTAGTAGGGAAGGCACCGGTGGCCAAACGGATACCACGATGGTGGACTGGATCCAGCACGTGCAGCGTGGAAGGAGCAGCTGAACCATAAACTTGACAACCATAGTCCAAACGTGACAGAACTAGAGCACGATAAAGACGGAGGAGGAGGGAACGGTCCGCACCCCAGGAGGAGTGGGCAAGAAAGCGAAGGACATTGAGTTTACGGAAACATCCTACCTTCAGGAGTCTGATATGGGGCAGCCAAGTGAGCTTGTTGTCGAAAAGAAGACCTAGGAAACGAAACTGTGGAACCACAGGCAATCTTTGTGCAGCGAGATAGAGCTCTGGATCAGGGTGGACCGTAGTACGGCGACAGAAGTGGACCACCCGCGATTTTAAAGGAGAGAATTGAAACCCGTGGGAGAGGGTCCATGCAGAGGCACGCCGTATAGCCACCTGGAGCTGCCGTTCTGCAGATGGCATCGAGGAGGAACTAACCCAAATGCAGAAATCATCCACATACAGGGCAGGGGCGACCAAGGGACCGACAGAGGCCACAAGTCCATCGATAGCAATGAGGAAAAGAAGGACACTCAAGACAGAACCCTGTGGGTCTGTGTGGTGTCTTATAGGCATTAGTAGTGTAGAAGATTAAGACTAATGCAAGTGTAGTCTGGTGACTTACTACATCATCACTGTTATTATTTTATTACATTATCACACACATTACAGGCCTTTTATCAGACCACGAGAAACACTCTTGACTACTTGTTCTTCCTGTTCTTCCAGTACTCCTTCAACCGTTCACTAAAACGCTTTCTTCCTTTCACTTCGGCCTTTGGGCTTTAGGTGCTGTTTTCTCTGACATCACTTCCCACTTGTGCACCTTGTGTCCATAGACGTCTAGGTCCATGACGTCCGCTGAAGCTATCTGAGCTCTTTCCAGATTAATTCTGACTTGTGTCATCCAGGGTGTAGTGGTCTTGAGTGTCTGTATGTACTGAGGATTCTGTTGGTGAGTCTGGTCTGTGGGAGTCTGTTTGTGTGTCCATAAAATTTTAGTCGCCTCTTTCTAATGTCCGCTGCAATGTTGGAGAACTTCTCTGAGGTGCCCCTCGAGTGAAGCCTGTATCCATTGTCCACGAGTTTTGGCCCAATAATTTTTCTAATGATTTTTCTTTCCTGTGTGAGAATGTTCTCAAGGTCGACCTTTGTGTGTAACATCAGTCTCTCACTGGTGTATTCTCACTGGTGTATAGCACCTCAGGTTTGATTACAATGTTGTAGTGACAAGTTTTGGTGCAGATGGGCAGACATTTCTGGTTGTAAATACCCTGTGTTTTGTATAAGGCTCTCTTCATTTTCAATAACCTAGTGTTCTGGGCAATTTTCACCTTTCCTGTCGGTTCGAACTCTTCACCTAGGTACTTAAGGTGTGTGACCCTGCTGATCATGCCATACTTTGTATTCAAATTTGGAATGTTTAATTTCATGCAGAAGAACTCCATTTTCTGAAAGGAAATCTGTAGCTCTACCTTTTTCTGCACACACTGAGTGCTTCTACCTGTCTGATTGCTGTAGTTTCGTTATCCGTGAGTAGTGCCAGATGGTCTGCGAAGGCTAGACAGCTGACCTCCAGCTTGTCCTTGGGTCTTCCAAGTCGCACAGGCTTCCAATGGCCTTGTATTTGCAACTCTTTCTCCCATTCCTTGATGACTTTATCCAGCACTAAGTTGAAGAGGACCGGTAAGAGTCTGTCACCTTGGCGAATGCCTGTCTTGATCTCAAAGGGTTTGGAGATTTCCCCCTTGAACTTCACCTTAGATGTCGTGTCTGTCAGTGTCTGTCTGATCCGTCGCAGTGTCTTGCTGTCCAAACCCTGTTCATGTAGAATGTTTAACAATGACTGGTGGTTGATGGAGTCCTATGCCTTCTTGAAGTCAATGAAGGTGCATGTGACTTGACTATTCCTGAGGGCTTTGATTTTCAGAGTAGTCTTCAGAGTGAAGATTTGTTCTGTGCAGGAGTGATCAGGGAAGAAGCCTGCTTGGTACTTGCCGATCTTATGTTCCAGTTGGTTCCATGTTCTTTGGAGTAGGCAAGCTGAAGTACCTTGTATGTGACTTGTATTAGTGAGGTGCTCCTGTAATTGTTCACATCTGTAGGCTCACCCTTTTTGGGCAGAGGATGGATCAGTGTGCATTTCCAGTCGTCTGGCAACCTTTGTGATGTCCATATGTCTCTGATGATCTGTGCGAGTTCTCTGAGAGTTTGGTCCGAGGCTTTTCAGTAGTTCGGCCACTATACCATCTTCACCAGATGTCCTGTTGTTTTTTAGGCTGAGGATGTGCCTGTGGACTTCCTCTTGTGTCGGGGGTAGTGAGCCTGTGTGTCTGTCTGTAGGTTCTTCATCTGGGAATCTCTCTCTGAGTTCTGGGCAGAAGAGAAGTACTGCGCCAGTACCTTACAATTCTCTTTATCCGTCAGTGACAATTTTCTGCCACTATTTCTAAAGCAGAGGTTCGGTGGCGTGTATCCTCAGATGTGCCCTGCGAACATCCTATAGAAGTCCCTTGTGTTGTAGTTGCGGAAGTTGTCCTCTACAAAGTCTAGCTGTTCCTTCAGGTATTTCCTCTTTGATTGTCTAATAATTTTTACTGTTGTCTTTCATGTTTCGTTGAACACCTGTAAATTTTCTGGGGACTTGTTACTGTTGTATTTCTGGTATGGCAATTTCCTGGTGACGAGTGCATTCTCACAATCAGTGTCCCACCAAGGGTGCTTTGTATTCTTCTTCAGAGGAATGAGGGCTTGTGCTGAGGCCTTACTGTGTAGTGTTTTTCCTTAAGTTTAATCAACACAATACATACACAACAGACTTTAGTCACCAATAATATATTCTCCTTCACTATTTAAAACAGCTTGCCAATGCTGTGGTAACTTCTCAATTCCACAACTGTAGAAATTATGTGGTTCTGAGGTGAAGAACTCATTGAGCCATGTTCAGAATGCATTTTCAGCCAGAAAGGAAGGTCCTTGAAGGTTGTTCAACACAGTGAAAATGGTGAAAACCTAAGATTGCAAGATCAGGTGAATAAAGTGGGTGCAGAATGACTTCCTAACCCAACTCCTTTATAGTGTTTTTTGTCAGTCTAGCAGAATATGGGAAGGGATTACTGTTGAGTAGCATCACTTTACGCAGTCTTCCTGGTCGCTGTTCTTGCATTGCATCCACAAGGCATCTCAGTTGCTGACAATAAATGTCAGGGGAGGTGCTTCTTCGTTTGAGCTCAACTATGCCTTTCTTTTCCTGATGTTAGCATAAAAACACCATTTCTCATCATCAGTAATAATACAGGATAGAAATGTCGGTGTTGTTCACGAGACAACTGATGACGAGCAAGCAGGTGCACATATGTCCACCTGCTAATATTTGTGATTTTGGCTCAGAGCATGCAGTACCCATACACCCGACATTTGAATCTTCCCCAATGCATACAAATGTCGCATGGTGGTGGAATGATCAGAGTTGATAACACTTGCCAATTTGCCGGTTTTCGAGTAAACTGACTTGGATCATTGTTGGTTAACGCATTTAAATGATCTCTTTCAAAGCCAGAATGTCAAAACAATCCTCCCTAAAATAAGAAAACAATTTTCTTGCCAGGCTTTGTGCAATGGAATTATCCTCATACACGGCGTAAATGTTTCTGACCATCTTTGCTGCTGTCACCTATCTATGGAACTCAAACAGAAGAATGTGTCAGAAATGTTATGATTTCTCCAATTTGCACACCATTTTCCACAGCTCCACTCACCCTCTCCAAATGATAAAATGACAATATGCAAGCTTAAGGCAACAGTGAACTACAAATAAAAAATTACAATTAAAAAAAAACACACAGTAATATGAATTCTACATGCAGAACAAACACAGTAACTTATGCATCAATCTATCATCATCATCATCATCATCATCATCATCAATACTATTATGACACAGTAATTGTTTCAAAAGGTAGTAGAACAGTAAAAATACATATTTATGTAACAACCTTCCTTACCAAGCTCAGCTAACTGAATGAGCTGTTAAATGAGAGAAACCATTTGCTTTTAATATGTAATAAGCAAAATAGCTGATAAATTATTTGTTTTATAATTATTCAAAGCACTATATGTGAAAGACAAAGCATTAGCACCTGTTCTCCATCGACTATCAAATTTTCTGTCCTTTCTTTTCAAATCAGTGTAATGCTTCACAAATGATGACTTATTAGTATACTGTTGGTCATTTTAAGTCTGGCTCCTAGCTTCACTGTGCTGCTTGTGCACTCTTATTCTTAATTAATCACGTAAACCCCCTCAGACCATTATTAAATCCTTGTCCTGCCTGTGCCCAATCATAGTCTTCCTCATTAGATGTGGTCTGATCTCAAAATGGATTCCTTTAAACTGATAGTTCACTCTTGGGATCAAATAGGGAATTAACTTTACAGACTAAATGTTCGCCAGCCGAATAATTCCTTCGGATTCTGAAGGATAAAATAGTAATGATATGAAAAAGACTAAGTTAATTATTGAAAAAGAAGGTAAGTATTAGCTTTTAGGAGCACATGTAGCTCCTTCTCTGACAGACAAGGATTTTCATTCATTGTGTACCATGTGATTACTTTTTTCAAATAAAAACACTGATTCAACCTTATGTAAAACTTGAGAAAGTCAGTGTTTCTACTTGATAACATTTTATAGAGCAGTTACATGGTGACAGTAATAATTATGATAGGACGACATTGTTATCAGGAGAAACGAAACTGGTGTTCTACGGATCGGAGCACGGAATGTCAAATCCCTTAATAGGGCAGGTAGGTTAGAAAATTAAAAGAGGGAAATGGATAGGTTAAAGTTAGATATAGTGGGGATTAGGGAAGTTCGGTGGTAGGAGGAACAGGACTTCTGGTCAGGTGAACACACAGTTATAAATACAAAATCAAATAAGGATAATGCAGGAGTAGTTTTAATAATAATAATAATAATAATAATAATAATAAAATAGGAAGCGGACAAGCTACTATGAACAGCATAGTGAACGCATTACTGTAGCCAAGATAGATATGAAGCCCACATCTACCACAGTGGTAGAAGTTTATATGCCAACTGGGGAGGCAGATGATGATAAGATTGAAGAGATGTATGATGTGATCAAAGAAATTACTCAGATAAGGGAGATAAAAATTTAATAGTCATGGGGGATGGAATTCAATAGCAGGAAAAGGAAGAGAAGGAAAAGTATTAAGTGAATATGTACTGAAGGTAAGGAATGAAAGAGGAAGCTGCATGGTAGAATTTTGCACAGAGTACAACTTTATCATAGCTAACACTTGATTTAAGGATCATGAAAGAAGGTTGTATACATGGAAGAGGCCTGGAGAAACTGGAAGGTTTAAGACTGAATTATATAATGGCAAGAAAGAGATTGAGGAACCAGGTTTTAAATTATAAGACATTTCCAGGGGCAGATGTGGACACTCACCACAATTTATTGGTTATGAACTGTAGATTAAAACTGAAGGAACTGCAAAAAGGAAGGAATTTATGGAGATGAGACCTGGATAGACTGAAAGAACTGGAGGTTGTGGAGAGAGCATTTGGGAACAACTGACAAGAACAGGGGAAAGAAATACAATAGAAGAAGAATGGGTAGCTTTGAGAGATGAAATAGTGAAGGCAACAGAGGACCAAGTAGGTAAAAAGACGAGGGCTAGTAGAAATCCTTGGGTAACAGAAGAAATATTGAATTTAATTGATGAAAGGAGAAAATATAAAAATGCAGTAAATGAAGAAGGTAAAAAGGAACACAAACGTCTCAAAAATGAGATAGCCAGGAAGTGCAAAATGGCTAAGCAGGGACAACTAGAGGACGAATTTAACAATGTAGAAGCATATATCCCTAGGGATAAGGTACATACTGCCTACGGGAAAATTAAACAGACCTTTGGAGAACAGGGAATCCAAATATCAGGAGCTCGGATAGAAAACCAGTCATAAGCCAAGAAGGGAAAGCAGAAAGGTGGAAGGAGTACATAGAGGGTCTGTAGATAGGCAATGTACTTGAGAGCAATATTGTGGAAATGGAAGAATACTTAGATGAAGATGAAATGGGAGATGTGATACTGCGTGAAGAATTTGGCAGAGCACTGAAAGACCTTAAGTCAAAACAAGACCCCAGGAGTAGGCAAGAGTATGCCATGACAAAACTCTTCCATCGGCACCAGCTGGATGCACAATGCCGGTGCTGCAGTTCAGCAGGTGGACTAGGTTGAGGTAGGGGTTATGTTGGGTGGAGTAGGAAAGGGGGGGGGGGGGCAGAGGAGGCAGAAAGAGGGTTGGGTTTGGTAGTTAGCAGCACACACAAAGTGATGAGGATGTTAACTAGGAGGGGTGACAGGAAGGAGGAAAGGTAAACAGTTAGGTGGGGTGTGTAGGGACAATGTGTTACCAGCCATTGAAGCCAGAACTATTACCAGAGCGAAGCTGTATTGCAAGGATAGCTCCCATCTGTATAGTTTGCAGAAGGTGATGATGGGATAAGGATATAGATGTCCCGAGTTTTGAAGCAATCATGAAAATTGAGCAATGCTATGCTGAGCTGCATGTTGTGTCACTAGTTGGTCAATTTTATTCTTGGCAACAGTTTGACAGTTATCATTCATCCTGGTAGACAACTGATTGGTAGTCATACCAATATACAAAGCTGTGCACAGTGTTAGCAGCAGAGATGGTTTACGAATGGCTACTTTCACTTATGGCCCTGCCTCTGATGGGTTAGGGTAAGCCTGTGACAAGACAAGCATGAAGTGTTGAGTGGGTGGATTAGGCAGGTTTTGCAACTCACTTTTCCACATGGATATGATACCTGTGGCAAGATGTTTGGAATGGAAGAATATGAAAACTTATGTTGAGGAGATGGTACAGTAACAACAGTCCGAGTATTTTTGTAAACGTTGTATAATTAAAGAAATTAATTAGAAACAGACAGTAAGTAAAGAAAATAATGACATTCCTGCAGTAACAAGATGAACCATATAACGAAATTCCAGGTACTGTATGAGGAGGAGAAGTATGTCAAAGATTATAACATTTCAACTTCAACATACACTATATGGTCAAAACCATGGAGAAATAAAGGGATCTAGAACAAAAATTACAGTGTCTTCGAGAGAAGAAAGTTCTCCAATACTAGAATATTTCTGTAATTTTTCTGCTTCTAAAAAACAAAAAGGGGAGAAAGAAAGAAACGCTGTAGACCTATAGACCTAACAGCCATCTCCCCTTTCTACAATGTATATAATTTTCACTACAATTACAGCCAACTTCAATGAAATATCATTGAATTTCAAACATGCCAAGGAACAAGCTGGTTTTAAAAGTGGATACAGCAAAATCATGTAGTTATTAGAAAAGCTTTTGACAGAGTTTCAATAAATTTTATACTAGCAGACTACAGGAAAAACAGCACTGATACAGTGTAGAATATATACATCAGTGTTACAGCTTCTATAACATTTCATCAGGGCTGTAGGAAATTCAGAATCTAAAGAGTTTGGCAAGGATTTCTTTCCCTCCAATACTATTCTCAGCACTCCTTCAGGAATTCATACATTCCCAAACTTGGTATCTAAAATATTACCTGGTAGTGGAACATGTATGAACCACCATCTTTTTGCTGCTTTCATTGTACCACATGCCTTTATTGCAAGTGAACTTTGACAATAAACATTAAAACTTAATATACCTGCTTTTGAAGTAGGTCTGAAAAATTATTACAGAACTAAAATAACACACACAAAATAAAATAGTAGAAATTAATGAGTAGGTAACAGAATCAGTTTAATGAGATTCTGTACTAAGGGTAGTTGGAACTGACTGCATGGAGAGAAAAAAAAAATAATTAAAAGAAATACAGACAAAATGGCCTGGCATACTTCATAAACTAAAACAATGTTCCATAACAAGTTTTCCAAGGTGTCTGATACAAAATTTGCAATAATTGTGGGCTACTAGTTTTGACTTATGATAGTGAGTCAATCGATTCATGGACTTTGAATTCAACTATTTAAAACAGCGGGTTGCTCAGCAAACAATAGAGACATGTACTGGCATTACTAGCAGAGGAAAAAAATGTATTGCTGAACACAATGGAATGTAAACAGGGAGGGAAAGGAAATGGAGGTGTGCACAAAATGTACCCAGATGAACGATAGTATATACACAAGATTTTGGCTTGATTCAACAAGATAAGAAAAAACCAAGTTAAAGACCTAAAGAAGATGGATAAATGCATTTGAAAACATACAGGAGCAATATGGATGAGAGACACTAAAGACAACCATAGGCATCTTTGCTTAGCAAATACAAAGCATGATCACAAAACTGTTACATTACTTGTTGCGAACTCTGAATTTCTTCTGATTGTGGTTTCATGTTTCTTTATACTGCTTATCATTAATGTCATAACTATCATTCTCTCAGTTCAATCTCTTGCACTCTACAATAAATCAATGTCTGTCATTCCACAAGCTACTTAGGCAAGTTAGAACAATGGCTACAAACATGATTTTATAAAAATGAAATGTGGTGCATAACTGGCTACAAGTTAATTTTATTTCAGCCTCTTATTTTTGGTCTAACCAAAAAGCAAAATAAAATCACCTGCAAAAAAAATTAATGATCTCAAAGCATTGCAAATTATCTTCTTATAGAACATATCAGTTACTCATGGAACTATTGATTATAAATTACCACAATGATGTAATCTTGAATGTTCCCCCAGATGTGGTGAAATAGATTGCAGGCTAAATTGCCTTTAAGTGCCAAAACATTGATAAGTTGTTAGGGTTTTTGCAGTAGCAAGTAGTAGGAGAGCCTAATGCAGACTGAATATTTTTTATACCTTGAGGTGGTATTTTCCCTCAGACATGAACAAAGTCAAACTAAGTGTTAGAGCCTGAAGAAGAATTTGCTGCTTTTCATGGAAATGGAGTGCCCAAACAAAAATTGTCTTACAGTCTCTGTGCTCTATTTTCAAACAAATGTTTCCCCGAGGTAAGGACAAGAACATTTGTAAGGATTAGGTATCTGAATCAAGAAGCAAAACGAAGCAATGAAGGAAAGTGCCACAAGGAATAAGCAGCAATGAGTTGTATCTACATCTGGTCAAAGGGAACAGAAATCTGGAACAGGATACATTAACATCTGCTTCTTCATCAAATGAGTGCGTTATTTTTCATCTTAAACATCATTTATTTAGTCCTAAAGTGTGATAGATCTGTCATGTCACTTGATTTGAAATGTCCACCTGTGTACTGAACCAAACCGGATGTATAATGAAAGAGTAACACACCATAGCATCTGTGGTGCAGCGTATTTGTCATATAATTACACTCCTGTGCTACGCTCCACTATTCTGAGCAGCCTCACAGTAACACCACGGGGCTCCACCTAATAGCAAGTGTTTCTGCCCAGAATGGCCCCCTAGGTTCTCCTTAAATGAGGGTTTCACCAGAGTGCATGGAAGGAGTGACCCAGAATCATAGTTCAAGCATGTTTAGGTGATATAAGCATATTCAATTACAAAACTACTGTCAATACCTGTGCTACAAATTTAAATACAGTAAATGTATAATTATTACACTTTCCACAAACAGGTTATTTTTTAAAAATCAAGTTTTTTTTTGCCCTTAAAGCAAATTGTAGTGAAAGTTGTGTACTGTGATTGAAGTAGTTAATCACAGAATACAGCTTATAAAAGGTAATAGTTTCATCAGCTTTGAAAATGTACCTGGCACATAAAACCTTTATCAATCATGGCAATGTATTGTTCTTCCAATAGTTTATACTTTCTATGACCGGAGCCTCACTTTCTCATTTAAACTTTGAAATAATTGATTATGATGTTTTTAAAACAATTCAATGCACTGAAATTTTCAATACCAATCTTCAAGAGTTATTTTATGAGTCCTCTCTTGCAGTATGATTCAGCTTATAGGAATGTTTCCACTCCTCAGTCCTTGAAGCTAATTTAGAAGAATATTTCCCACATCAGTGAATGCAGAAATATGAATGTTCTTCCTTTTTGGATCCACATGCACCATTATATACCCTGAGCATTTAAGGGGAGTTGGAATGCCGGAAAATGGAAAAAATTCACATTTTCAGTTTTTAACCTTATAACTTAATTTGAAATTTTCTGCTTAAAATGGTGCAAAATTTGTTAAGAAATTCCAATTGGAAGTATTTTTATTTAATTTTTCAAAATTACATGTGCGCCCAGCAAAGTTACCCATCTTGTGATTTGTACACATTTAAATCTTCGCATTTCCGAAAACATTACATATAGAAGGCTGTGGATTTCACTCTTCAGTTGTAGAATCTTTGATCCTTCCATAGGTACCATTGTTTTTACGACTAGCTGTGTTTATTGTTCAGTTTTTGATCTGTGAGTGTTTGTTTTGAGCCTCGAGTTTAGTTTGTCGCTCATTTGGAGTTTGTTATCTGTCTTGTTTTGACTTTCAGTGGTGAGTGCGTAGTTTCTACGATGCCTAGGAGTGCATCATTATTTAAAAAGCGAAAGTTTCGCGGTAATAGATTTACAAATAACGTTTGTTCAAGTGATTCTGCTTCAGCACCTGTTGATGCTGGTGAAAGTTCTGACGTTTGTACAGCTGAGATGTGTGAAGGAGACACGCCCACCAGTGCATCAAAAAAAGAAGTTATCAAACTGTGCAAGTGAAATTACAGATGAAGCTTCTAATGAACAATATGTTTTAGTCGACTTTCCTGTTTTTACTGAGTTTATGAAGAAATGTTTGTGTTGTAATCTTTGTGGAGGTTCTTTTGATATGAACATAACAAAATCTATAGGACTTTCCTGCAAAATTGCTATAGTTTGTGCCAGTTGTGAAAATGAGACCTGTTTTTGGAGCTCTAAAACATGCAGTAGCAATTTGTTTGAGAGTAATATCAGGCTAATGTATGCAATGAGAGCAATTGGTAAAGGACATACTGCTGCTCAAACATTTTGTGCCATAATGAATCTTCCACCTCCACCTGCTAAAATTGACAATTACACTGAAGTGATAGGAGATGCTGTTCAGTCTGTAGCAGATTTATCAATGAAAGCTGCTGCCAGTGAAGCAAAATATATAAATGAAGGAAACCCAGATATCCCTGTTGCTTTTGATGGAACCTGGCAGAAAAGGGGTCACACATCCAAAAATGCTGTTGCTACTGTTACTAGTGTGGACAGCGGTAAAGTTTTGGACTATGAAGTGCTCACTAAACATTGTTACCATTGTGCATCTGGTAAGATAGAAGCAGCTCACATATGTAGCAAGAATTATGAAGGTACGAGTGGAGGCATGGAGGCTGCCGCTGCTGTGAAAATGTTTAGCAGATCAGAAAAAGAACGGGGAGTATTTTACACAAAATTCCTTGGAGATGGGGACTCCAAGGCATACAAAAGTGTTACAGAATCCATGCCATATGTCAATAAGACAATAACTAAACTAGAATGTGTCGGTCATGTTCAGAAACGAATGGGCACTCGTCTAAGGAAACTGAAACAGAATCTGAAGGACAAAATTTTGTCAGATGGTAAAACCATTAGAGGTCGCCTGTCAGATAAAATTATAAATGAATTACAACAATACTATGGTATGGCAATAAGAAATAATGCAAATAATTTGCAGGAAATGAGACAAGCTGTATGGGCCACATATTTACATCGATCATCAACTGATGATAATCCTCAACATTTTGCTTGTCCAGATGGTCCTCAGTCATGGTGCAATTATAGAAAATCTCAAGCTACTGGGGATCCTTATCACCATAAAAATTATATTCCATTGGCTGTTATGGAAGTAATTAAACCAATATATAGAGACTTGGGGCATCCTGATCTTCTGCGAAAATGTCTTCATGGTTGTACCCAGAATCAAAACGAGTCGTTCAACAACCTCATTTGGACTCGTGTACCTAAGAATGTATTTGTTGGGATAAAAACATTGAAATGGGGAGTCAGTGATGCTGTTATTTCATTCAATGATGGTCATATGGGTAGGCTAAAGGTCATGGCAAGGCTCGGCATTGCTCCTGGTATCAACACCATCAGAGGTCTTCAGCTTCTGGACAGCGTGCGAGTAAGGAAGGCTCAGTATGCAGCTGAATTTAATACAAAAAAAGCAAGGGCAGCAAGGAGAAGAAAGCTTCTAGGTGAAGAAGAAGAACTAGAAGATGACCCTGATTACTCTGCTGGACACTTTTGATAATAGAATAAAAGGTATTTGTGAATTTTCATAATAAATTACTTTAATCGCATTTTCTGGCATTTGACATTTTTAGTGTTACATGTACCTTTATCTCATAAACCACTCAACCAACAACATTCAAATTTTCAGAAATGCTGCAAAACAGTTCAAAGAGGCCACTGAACTAGAATCATGACAAGAACTGGCTTATTCTCTGAACTAGGGAAGTTTATGTTATACTTTTTCCAATAAAAAATGGCTTAATGGTAAAAAATTCATAAATACTATACCAACAAAAAGAAAACATTGGTTCTAGTTCAGTGGGCTCACAATATATGCTGAAAACCTCTGCCAGAATTTCAAAGTTCTGAAGATAATAGTTCCAAAGAAAAAGGTACACAAAGTTAGCAAATTTAACATTGGCGAGATAGGGCATTCCAACTCCCCTTAAGAACATTTCCTAATTTTGTAACAGGTGGCACTAAACCATATTTCTTCGCCATGTCAGAGGGATTTTTGTTAAGAGTGTCATCGACATTGCAGATGAGCAGCAAGCTTTCTTTATTTTTAGGCCATAACTCTACAAAAGTAAAATTCACAATTTCGACACTTCGTTAACCAAACAACTACATATTTTACACTTTGGAGACTCAGTGACGGTGACATCAGATCACATGACCTAAGCCAATGGAAATATATTTCAGATTCTTTCAACGCGTCTGCCAGTACCGTTACAAGGAAAGTAGAGTTATTGAGTACAGTTGAAAGCCGATTAGTTAATTTGGGGTTTTACTGAAACTAACTAAATAACTTACAGAGTGTGTTGCATTTCATAGAAGAGAAATGACCTACTGATAACAGGAGGATCCTTCGTTTATATCCAAACTGTGAACAGGTCTTATGGATGAAACTTCCTGGCAGATTAAAACTGTGTGCCAGACCGAGACTCGAACTCGGGACCTTTGCCTTTCGCGGGCAAGTGCTCTACCAACTGAGCTACCCAAGCACGACTCACACCCCGTCCTCGCAGCTTTACTTCTGCCAGTACCTCGTCTCCTACCTTCCAACCTTTACAGAAGCTCTCCTGCGAACCTTATGGATGCTTAGAGTTCATGTATTTTGAAGCAGTCTGAGATGAGGTGGTGAGATGTGAACATGAGGGAGCTATAAACACATATGGCCATACCTGTTGATAGATGGATGCTGTCTCTTGTTGAGATGATTTATCTGTGGCAGTATTGGACATCCATCATTTATGCCTTAAGATGAAGCCTTGTGACTTTGAAATTGATTGGAATTGAAGTGAATAGGAAAAAATGCAGCTATTGAACGCAAAAATATGAAAGTAATAACGTATCCTTATTTACCACTGAGGAGAGTTTGTAAGTCGGACAACTGACTTTATTTCAGCAAAACTACTCCCCGCAACAATGGGAAATTTTTTCCTTTATCATGAGACTCATGAAAGAGTATATATAACCTATTTTTTCCTACAGCACATTAAATTTGTGGTTGAGATCTGTTTTGTTCTCCTCAAATGAACTAGTGTAATAAAGAATGATTGAAGTAGCTGGAGTACGTGCGAGAGTTGTACTGAAAACGCACTGTAGTAACACAATAATGATACACAGTAGTGTACAAGGAAGACCATAATGAGTAGTAATGAGAATTGCTGAATGAGCTGACAGTATTACAGAACTAAAATTTTTGTCGAGTTCATTTAGGGAAATTCAGTGTCATATTTAAAAATAAATTTCCAACATATCTTGAATGGATGGTTTATGGCTAGATTGTATTAGCAGTTTGAGACATATAGCATTTGGAAGAGGTATTTATCCAACAGTGAATCAGAAACACCCGATATACACCCTTCCTTTGTAAAACCTACAGAAGGAAGGAAGGAAGGAAGGAAGATTAGAATTTATACACTTTTGACAGTGAGGTCACAAGGAGCAGAAAAATTTGCTCAGTTGGATAGTTAAGGAGGAGAAAAACATTACTTTTACTGGATGAACCTTTGCAGTATTAAATATGCAGTTAATATGAAGCACTTTTCCAACTCGAGCCATAACTGTCCTAATTCCTGAATTGTTTTGATTATGTTTGGTTTTGAAGTGTTAAATTTTGTATCTACTTCATCTCCTAACTACTGCATCCACTAATTTTAGCTACACTAATTACCTACCTCTAACTTACTCACAACAGCAAATTCCACCTATGTTGTGCAGCTTCATTTAATTAATATTAATAGTGGATGCACAAAAGGAACATTTTATTTTGAAAACTGAATGTGTAAAGAGTCAAAACGAAACTCAAGAAAATAAGAACAGTATACTAAACATTCACAGAACACTACAGGCAACGGGCATGTAATGCTTATCAGTCTCAAACAGTAAGAAAAAGATTCACGCGTTAGACTGCACTTAACCCTTGAGGTTTAAAGAAGTTCCTAAAGTAAAGTAAAAGGAAAGAAGTAGGGTTTTCTAATAATGAAAGACAAATTTAAAATCAAATGTGATGTTTAACTAATCCTGTTTTTCAATGCAAATTATCATTTTACTGATTTTTATCTAACTTTGAAGCTCATACATTATCTGTGGTAAATCTGAGTTGAATTCAAATAAGAGACAGTTTTTAACCATTAGAACAGTCTTACTTTACAAACTGCATTTTGTGCATCAGACATTCACATGTTTGCAAGTCTGGCTTATAACATGGAACTTTAAAGACATAAAATTGAATTTACATAATAAAATTATTTAATTGGTTGGATAAAAAATCTAACCAAGTGGCGGCAGAACACACACAAGACACTGTTGTGACTGGCAAACTTTCGGAGCTCCGATAGCTTGCTAATCACAACAGTCTTTTATGTGTGTGTTCTGCCACTGCTTCATGAGTAGATTTTTTTATCTACCCAATTGAGTACTACTATCAATAACTGATTGTCGCCATTGTTAATTTACATAACAAGGAACACAAATCAGCACCTAAAGTTTCTCCACTGACTTATCTGCAGTATGCATACAGTGTGATTCTGGAAACTTAATACTTTGACAACATAACTGTGTCTACTACCTCATAAAATCTGACTATAAGAAATTGATCAAACTTAGAGAAAAGATGTTTGACACTAACTTCACTCAAACTTCTGAACACAAATTACCGATTATAATTATTGTCACAAGAATTATTTAGTTCAACTTCTATTTCCTTCAACAACTTTAACATTGAGAGACATGGGCTTCAATGGGCTTCTACCTTGATATTTTATTGATAATTTCTTCACTAGTGAAAAGAAGACCTGGATTTTTCAGTTAACAAGTGGAACCCATTAGTTTTTTTATCTCATTACTAACAAATTTCAGCAAAATAACAAACTCATCTTATGTTCTTGCTGACAACATGGAAAGTTACAATGAAATTTAAAGAAAAAGAGAAATTTCTGTTAAATACTGTTAAAACAATTTTTGTCTTTTGCAGTTTTCATCTTATAAAAATCATAGAAATATCCTATTCTGTTCTTGCTATCAATCTGAGCTACACAACTTCAACGGTTACTGTAATTCCCCAGGGGTCATTCACACATCAGTTTTACAAATACTGTGCATAAGACAAGAAAGGAAACTCTTAAGTATATAACTTTCATAACATGCAGTCTGTAGTTTACAAATTTCATTAAATGTACATCATAAGGTGTCATTAGAAGCAGGACACATTATTTTACAACATGTGTTTGGTTTTCCCACCAATATATGTGCTTATGGATAATATCAATAATTTAAAGAATTAAATAAGATAAACATCTTAGTAAAGGACAAATCATCAGACCCCAAACACATGCAAAGGCATGCACAAAAGGGTAAAATACATTATTGTGCAAACACTAAGAAGTAAATACTTGCTCAATATGCCACCAAAGTGCAACGATATCAGAATAATGAACATGCAAATTTTCTGGTGCAATGAACAATTGAACTCTTGTGCAGCCATTTGTTCTCTGAGAGAAGGATATGAGAAAAACTGTTCACAGTAAACTATATTCTTTAGTCAGAATATTTGTATCATCATTTGCTGAGCATGACCCTCCAAAGCAGACAAAGGACCTGTTCTAAAATGGCAGCCTATCTAATCTTTAAAAATTATCATTAAATCACTTAAAAAGTTTTCTTTATTATTAAACATGCAATATGTCCAGTCCATTTAGTCATTTGTTCATAATCCTTTTCATGCTGTTACTGATTCAGCATTTTATTTCATTTTTTAACAAAATCTTTAAAGTCTATTATTGCTGTTGGTAATTTGTCTATTTTTAAGGTTTTTCCTGTGATAAAGCTGCTGCTATATGACACACATACCACAAGCAATGGCTTAAAGATATTATGCTCCCAATTATTCCTTGTATCATGAGATACTTAACTTCAATATAGAATTAACTAACTGTACCTTCAAGAGCAGTATTACTATGCAATTTGTGACAACTAAATTCCCAATGCAAAGACATGACACTATTGGCATTCAACTAGATCAAAGCAGGAACATGCATCACACATTTGTATATGAACAACAGTACCTATAACGTGATAGATGGCAGCATAATCTAAAGGCTGCCTCAAGAAGTGATACAGCCAACTTGCCAACTTTGCCATGAACTATACTCAGTATCCTGCAAAACACAAGTTCACACTGCTGTACACTGAATGACCACAAGATAGTCCTTATCTGAGAACATGAGTCATACTGTTCTGACCTCTGGTCATCACCTTTCACTCATACCTTCAAAAAACAAACAAATCCTTATCTCAGACAACACCTTTATCAAAGCAGGCGCTACTGTTGTTGCTGTCAGTCTTCAACAGCAGACCTTGAGAATGCCTTCTTCCATTTGTAGACACACAGTTACTACGATAAATATTAATGTAAGAGAAGCCATAGTAAGGTAATGTTCTAAGAGTGACTCAGTTCTATATTTACTACCTTATATTTTGAAACATATTTAAACTAATATAAAGGGGATATTTATGAAACTGAACACTAAAACATGGGTAAATTCTTACCATAGTATTTACACTAATTATACAAATATTATACATCTGATCTCAATAGTACAAAAAGCTATTTCAACATACTTTTAATAAGAACAGCAGACAACAACCAATGTTGTAAAATTCACTAAAATAACAATAATAATAATAATAATAATAACAACAACAACAATGATAAAATAATACAGACTCATATTCATATAATGTTGCAGCATGTCTGATTTTTTACTGAAAAATTTTGCTATAAAATCATTATTGCTAAAGTTATTCCTGAGTTTAAAAAAAAGGGGGGGGGGGACATAAGGTATTAACAATTATGAACCCATCTCCTTTCTGTCTGTCGTATCAAAGATTCTAAAAAAAGTAATGTATTGTAGCGTAATTTCATTCCTTGATAAGTACTGTCTGCTCACAAATATCAGTTTAGTTTTTGCAAAAAGAGGTTTCTTAAATAAAGCTTTATTTTCTTTTACTGAAAAAGTTCTGCATGCTTTTAATGATAAATATTGTGTCCGATCATTTCGTACAACTGACTAAAGCATTTGACTTCATCACTTTTGGCTGCTTGAAAAACTGGAGCACTTGCAATATGTGGTTTCAGTCATACCTCACTAATAGCAGGCGGGTGGTTGATTCTCCAACAAACAATGTACAAAGTTATATACAACGAAATTATCATCAGTTTTGGTGCCCCTCAACGTTCAGTTCTTGGGCCCTTACTTTTCCTCTTATTTATCAATGACCTGTCTTACCTGTATTGTTTGTAGATGACACAAATCTCCTCCAAAATCCATCTCTTCAGATCGTAAAGGAAGTAATATCAGGATCTATCAACAGGCTAATTTTCTGGATGCACAAGCCAAAATAATATTTTAAAAAATCAAAACTGCTCATATGCTTTTCAGTGCCTCCAAATATCGTCCTACCTACGTGAAGCCCATACTAATTGATGATGAAACAACAGAGCAAGTTAATGAGATCAAATGTCTTCGGTCTTTGATACACAATAACTTACAATGCAATAATCACAGAGAAATGCTAGTAAAGAAATAGTGCTCACTCAGTCCTAACAACAGTTTATTTTGCTTTACTTTACTCAGGGTTTTCTCCATACGGGATCCTATTTGTGAGAGCTGGTTGGTAAAATTTTTGTGATAGAAAGAAAGCTCTCAAGGATGAAGCATATGTCTCCACGTACCTCCACTAACCCAATTTTCAGGGAACTGAAAATTTCGCCTGTTCCCTGCATTTACGTCTTAGAAACTGTGACTTTTGTTAATAAGAATATGCATTTGCTGGAAATCAATAAGTCTATTCTGATCATAATACTCATTCTAGTTTAGACATTCACCTGAATAGTAAAAGATCCACCAAAAGTTTACTCAATGCAAGAAATAAAGGAAGTGTGCTTTTACAATTAATTACCCCTAACAGTTTTGGAAAGTAGAAATGCATTTAGGAATAAAGAAAAAAAAAATGTCATTCTTGCACACACTTTTCTGTTGTTGACTGCTTAGAACCCAATTTTTTCAAACATTTCTTGTACTTTTAGTTTTCAGTGTGACTGCACTACAGTATGTCTGAATGTAAGTATAATGGAACGGTACATAACTGGTCCGAGTTATGCTATTATGATTGTGTGTTTCAAATTTTTAACTGCAAATCTCGTCTTACGCACAGTGCAGTGTTCAGTTATTAGTGTGTTATCGCACATAAGCCAAGAAATTTAACAATACTGTACAACTCACAGTTTCAAATTTGTATCTCACATTGTTGTACAGGGTCTGTCCCAAAAGTTCATGGTAAGATTTTTGATAGGTGACAACACTGTGTGGCCAGCTAGAGCTTCTGGGGAGAAGTTGGTGGGGATCGAAGCTTCGAAACGAGAGAAGTGTCAGTCACCTGTGGGCAGTTGTTGAGGTCGGGTCATGCTACACTCATAAATATCTACTGCACTCTTGTCGAGCAAAAAATGGACCAGATTTTGGAGCACCTTTATGCAATCAAGTCCTGTGTGAAACTGGGGAAAAAATGGGGCAGAGATGCTTGAAATGCTTCGGAAAGCCTACAGTGATGAGGCACTGAAACAAAACCAAACTTTCATGTGGCACAAAAGGTTCCGGGAAGGCTGGGTGTCCATAAACAATGACCACTCAGTATGCCAGGCAACATCACTAGAAGGGTGACCCTGTCCAAAACTTGCAAGTTGTGGACAAGGACCAACTATTAATGGTTCAGATGATTGCAGAGGAGTGTGG
Organism: Schistocerca serialis cubense; assembly: GCF_023864345.2. Taxonomy (NCBI): domain Eukaryota; kingdom Metazoa; phylum Arthropoda; class Insecta; order Orthoptera; family Acrididae; genus Schistocerca; species Schistocerca serialis. The sequence continues at coordinate 182,766,740 of NC_064646.1, read as the reverse complement.
AATACCCAAATCAATCTTTCACCACATCTTAACTAGAATCTTCAAACAAGGAAACTCTACATGAAAACGGAACCAAAATCCTGATGAGTGAGAGGTGCAGCATTTATTGAAGTGCCAGGAATTTCTCAAGTCCTATGAAACAGACTCCTAATATTTGGATACTGTAACCACAGGGGATGAGATGTGGATTTTTCAGTACAATCCCGAAACAAAGCATTATAGTATCAAGTGGCACACCAAGGAGTCTCCTTACCTGAAAAATACAAGGATGAGCAAATCACAAAACAAGGCAATGCTCACTGTGTTTTTTGACAGAAAATGTGAGATTCACTGTGAAATCATGTCGCAAGGACAAACAGTCAACAAGGAGTTTTACTGTGAAGCGCTCTAACTATTGCACAACAAGGATCGAAGTGGCTGAAAAGAAATTCTTGACAACTGGATCTACACCATGACAACACATCCAGTCACAGCATGCTCACTGCCTCCGAGCTACTGGCCAAAATGTGTGTGGCAGCACTGCTCCAGCCTCCGTAAAGCCCCGATCTGGCATCAGCAGACTTTTTTATTCCCAAAGGTCAAAAGAATCCTGGAGATTGTAAAAGCAGCTTCAACAATTGCACTGAAGGAGGTTCTCATTGACAACTTTCAGGACGACTTCAAAGAATGGGTGAAGCACTGGCAACAGTGCATCACAGTACGGGGAGAATACTCTGGAAAGACTGAACCAATACTGAATAAATGATTTTTAAAAATTCATTCCAGGAACTTTTGGGACAGACTCTGTATATCTCGGACATGTAGGATAAATAAATAAATAATAATAATTTGGTGTAAAACTTCTGCCAGAGCAGGATACACAAGATGAACTATTTACATTTATTCAAAAGAAAAATACACAAGCCACAATGTACCTTCTCCTGGTCTTGCAAGCAACACGGCAACCAAATCCCATATTGACACTAGAACTTTGACCCATTGAGAACACAGTGCTGTCTGCAGTATTCCTCCAACTGCACCATTTATTTATAACTGAAGATCTTTACAGCAATGTCATGTCAGTACTGTTTAACTTTGCTACCTGTGTTCCAGTACAACAAATCTTTCAAGGTGGCACAGTTTGCTCACGGATAATGGTAGACACTTGTATTTGAAAACGACATTCAATAGTACTGAGGCCTCAAATGGCAATAAACTTCCCATTTTCAACAAAAATAATTAGTACTTTTTTTTAAAAAAAAAAAAAAAAAAAATCAGCTTTATTGATATTTACAGCAAATCATTTTGTCACGAGCATGCAATGAACATTATTGCATCTAATATTTCACAAAAAGAAATAAATTCAATGCCAATATTCTACTTTCAAACTAGGAGACAGTAGCACCATGGTAAAGTTCAATTAACCGAAGTGCTAAAAATGATTTCATTAAGAGCTGCAAGTTTCACCTCTGTTTAATCAGTACAGAAATGTAACACCACAGCTCATTACGGTGTAGGTAAGATATAACAACAAAGGAGTTGTACATTGTGAGTGCTGTACACAGTATGGCAGTTTGCAGAGTGCCGATGCAGATGAAGATGCTATACATAAATTACCGTAACAAAGAGAGATAATGCAAATAAAAGGTGCATGGCCAGCATTAGGAATCTGAGTCTCATGTAGATGGCAGCATGTTGTGAACAATACCCCACAGCTTCAGAGGAAAACGTACTATCGATGACTAGGTCAACAGCAATGGGGCACACGCTATGAATGGCTAAGGAAAGTCTGCTGTCATTTTTCTAAGAAACCATCTCAGTATTTGCCTTACATTATTTAAGAAAACCATCAAAAATTAAAGTCTGCGTGGGCAGACAGGGTTTTAACCTGCCATCCTCCAAACTGACGTTTCTACCACCTTAACTACTATCCCACATCAATTTGTCTACTTGGTTGGAGTCTGAATGTTACACACATCAGACACCGACAGCAATAGCTGATTACCAAACCAGTTACCTAAATATTATGCCGACAAATGGCATTAATAATTTAACTGGAATCACGACTATCTTCTATCAACAGCACCACAAAATTTCAGTGAACTTTCTTTTGAATTCAGACATCTGACAAAATATAAATGTAAAAATGTACAAAATCAAATTAAAGTGTTCAAAACCAACTAAGAATTACATTACATTCTGGTAAAGAAAGAAACTTTGTTTCGAAAATTGTTCTAAAAAATTTGATCACATTAAAGGACCTTTCAACATTTAAGAGCAACAGCTTTTTGTCCCTTATTACTGTATTTGATCCTTACTGCATAGCTTCAATAAAAATAAACACTTAGCCACAGTTTCCCTGCAAAGCTATGACTCGATCACAAATCAAAGTGTCACATGTCACCACATATTGCAACTGTATAATTTCCCATGGGAAACATGGTCGTAACAGCAAGTAATAGCCACTATACAAACAACCTACAGGAATGCAGCCAGGTGCAAATCCACTGATTTTCTCACAAGTTATTTTAACATTTTATTCATTGAAAGAAATTCAATTTTCACAACCTCTAAACATATTTACAACATTGAATTCTGCTCCAAATATAAATGGCATCAAGGCACTTCACGAAACAGCATATTAAGAAACAATGATTACCACGAATCTTAGCATGCACAAGCTGGACTAAACTTTTAATGTTAGCTTATAATTCATTCATTTTTATTTGCAATCACAAAAGAGATGGAAATATTGAAATGTGTGGTACATATTTACATACATGAACACTACTAAACAAAGACAAAGTTAAAAGATTCTTACTCTGAGATCCGTAATCCACGGCATCCATATGGTTCAGAATGAACAACTGGAATACCACGACCTCCTTCAGCACTAAGTTTAATACTTCGCTGTCCATCATTCAAAGGTGGTATCTCTACCAGGCGTATCGAATGCGGTTTTCGTGTATTTGACATACCACCAACAGTCTTTGTAAGAGGTTGCATCTGGCGTTTGTAGCACTGACCACTGAAAATAGAAATATAAAAATGGAAACCACAATTCAAGCAAAAACGAAAAGTTAATGATGTGTCCTGACAAATTTATACTATACACCACACGCTCTCACCCCATAATTAGCTTAATTTGTTTTTGATCTGGTTTATTGTTTTTTATTAGGCAATGATGGCTCTGAGCACTATGGGACTTAACATCTGAGGTCATCAGTCCCCTAGAACTTAGAACTACTTAAACCTAACTAACCTAAGGACATCACACACAGCCATGCCCGAGGCAGGATTCGAACCTGCGACCGTAGCGGTCGCGCAGCTCCAGACACTAGCGCCTAGAACCGCTCAGCCACTTCGGCCGGCAATTAGGCAATGATGAAAGCATATTAATGACTTACCTAACACAGATTTTACCATTATTTTATGAAATAGGTCACTTATTAATTATGCAGGACAGTCACAGAGGTAAACAGAACATCCTATATGGTTTGAAAAAACCGTGGTAAATCAAAATGGCTTGTTTAGAAATGTTGTTGTTGTTGTGGTCTTCAGTCCTGAGACTGGTTTGATGCAGCTCTCCATGCCAATCTATCCTGTGCAAGCTTCTTCATCTCCCAGTACCTACTGCAACCTACATCCTTCTGAATCTGCTTAGTGTATTCATCTCTTGGTCTCCCTCTACGATTTTTACCCTCCACGCTGCCCTCCAATACTAAATTGGTGATCCCTTGATGCTTCAGGACATGTCCTACCAACTGATCCCTTCTTCTAGTCAAGTTGTGCCACAAACTTCTCTTCTCCCCAATCCTATTCAATACCTCCTCATTAGTTACGTGATCAACCCACCTAATCTTAAACATTCTTCTGTAGCACCACATTTTGAAAGCTTCTATTCTCTTCTTGTCCAAACTATTTATTCTCCATGTTTCACTTCCATACATGGCTACACTCCATACAAATACTTTCAAAAATGACTTCCTGACACTTAAATCTATACTCGATGTTAACAAATTTCTCTTCTTCAGAAACACTTTCCTTGCCATTGCCAGTCTACATTTTATATCCTCTCTACTTCGACCATCATCAGTTATTTTGCTCCCCAAATAGCAAAACTCCTTTACTACTTTAAGTGTCTCATTTCCTAATCTAATTCCCTCAGCATCACCCGACTTAATTAGACTACATTCCATTATCCTCGTTTTGCTTTTGTTGATGTTCATCTTATACCCTCCTTTCAAGACACTGTCCATTCCGTTCAACTGCTGTTCCAAGCCCTTTGCTGTCTCTGACAGAATTACAATGTCATCGGCGAACCTCAAAGTTTTTATTTCTTCTCCCTGGATTTTAATACCTACTCCAAATTTTTCTTTTGTTTCCTTTACTGCTTGCTCAATATACAGATTGAATAACATCGGGGATAGGCTACAACCCTGTCTCACTCCCTTCCCAACCACTGCTTCCCTATCATGCCCCTCGACTCTTATAACTGCCACTTTGTTTCTGTACAAATTGTAAATAGCCTTTCGATCCCTGTATTTTACCCCTGCCACCTTTAGAATTTGAAAGAGAGTATTCCAGTCAACATTGTCAAAAGCTTTCTCTAAGTCTGCAAATGCTAGAAACGTAGGTTTGCCTTTCCTTAATCTTTCTTCTAAGATAAGTCGTAAGGTCAGTATTGCCTCACGTCTTCCAACATTTCTACGGAATCCAAACTGATCTTCCCCGAGGTCGGTTTCTACCAGTTTTTTCATTCGTCTGTAAAGAATTCACGTTAGTATTTTCCAGCCGTGACTTATTAAACTGATAGTTCGGTAATTTTCACATCTGTCAATACCTGCTTTCTTTGGGATTGGAAATATTATATTCTTCTTAAAGTCTGAGGGTATTTCGCCGGTCTCTTACATCTTGCTCACCAGATGGTGGAGTTTTGTCAGGACTGGCTCTCCCAAGGCCGTCAGTAGTTCCAATGGAATGTTGTTTACTCCCGGGGCCTTGTTTCGACTCAGGTCTTTCAGCGCTCTGTCAAACTCTTCACGCAGTAACGTATCTCCCATTTCATCTTCATCTACATCCTCTTCCATTTCCATAATATTGTCCTGAAGTACTTCGCCCTTGTATAGACCCTCTATATACTCCTTCCATATTTCTGCTTTCCCCTCTTTGCTTAGAACTGGGTTTCCATCTGAGCTCTTGATATTCATACAAGTGGCTCTCTTTTCTCCAAAGGTCTCTTTAATTTTCCTGTAGGCGATATCTATCTTACCCCTAGTGAGATAAGCCTCTACATCCTTACATTTGTCCTCGAGCCATCCCTGCTTAGCCATTTTGCACTTCCTGTCGATCTCATTTTTGAGACGTTTGTATTCCTTTTTGCCTGCTTCAAGGATTTCTAATAGCCCTTGTCTTTTTACCTACTTGATCCTCTGCTGCCTTCACTACTTCATCCCTGAGAGCTACCCATTCGTCTTCTACTGTATTTCTTTCCCCCATTCCTGTCAATTGTTCCCTTATGCTATCCCTGAAACTCTGTTCAACCTCTGGTTTAGTCAGTTTATCCAGGTCCCATCTCCTTAAATTCCCACCTTTTTGCAGTTTCTTCAGTTTTAATCTACAGGTCATAACCAACAGATTGTGATCAGAGTCCACATCTGCCCCTGGAAATGTCTTACAATTTAAAACCTGGTTCCTAAATCTCTGTCTTACTATTATATAATCTATCTGATACCTTTTAGTATCTCCTGGGTTCTTCCATGTATACAACCTTCTATCATTATTCTTAAACCAAGTGTTAGCTATGATTAAGTTGTGCTCTGTGCAAAGCTCTACCAGGCGGCTTCCTCTTTCATTTTTAGTGGGAATGTTAGCCCAAGAGCAAACTGACTAGCAAAATGAGCTTTCATGACTACACTAATTAATCCATAAATAGTATACTTTTGTCAAACTGATACGGGGTGTGTGTGTGTGTGTGTGTGTGTGTGTGTGTGTGTGTGTGTGTGTGTGTGTGTGAGAGAGAGAGAGAGAGAGAGAGAGAGAGAGAGAGAGAAAGGGGGGGGGGGGGGGGAGGATGTCGCAAGTGTCCATTGTATTAGCTATAATAAAGTCTAGCTCACAGAACGACTCACCAATAGAGCTTGGAGCGCTCCACAAGTGCATATGACTCTCCATCGCCAATGAAACTTCCACATGATGTACAGCAAAAGCATTCTGGGTGAAATTTGTGATCACCAGCAACCATTACAGGTCCAGTAATCACCTAAAACATACAATAAAATAGAAAACACAATTATTGCCACAAATATAACTAGGCCTAAATCTGAGTGGCAGCATATTCTTATTAGATACAGGGATGATCAGCAAGAAAAAGCAATTAACTTTTTTTCCAATGGCTTTTTGGCCACTAAAGTAAATAAGTTGCATACAATGAAGACAAAAGAGATTTAAAAAATGCGAAAGAAGAAATGAAAGACAGAAGGATGCAGCAATACAGAATGAAAAAGGGACAACAAACTAACAAAGGGAAGACAGGGAAGTAGATGTTAACAGAAAAATTCAGTCTCCGCAATTAGTTGTCTTGAATTACACCAAGTTTAATAATACCTGTTCTCAACATGAATATCTTTCTAGTACTACCATTTATCACTCTAGTTTTAACATAGCCCTGAGGAACTGTAGGCAGTGTTATTGTTTTGTATGGTGATTATCTGCGAAAACTTGGAATATACAGTCACTCTACAAGAAAGATATACGTTACTTCGAAACATATATGCCATTTTACGTGTAAAAAATATTATTAGATTGCAATCCACTGTAAATTTCAAGGTAGAATCTTGCCATATAACCTCACTGTCACAAACAATAATACAATATCTTACACTTGCTGCATATGCACAAACCTTACGAGATAATGTACAATAGTCGTAATCTGGTGATCCCATCATGCTGCTGAAAAGCATCTTGTTGAAACAAATTTTGCTATTATGCATAACTGAAGCAGCAAATTCTGTTATTTCTAAAATTCATAAGGCAATTACAGATTTCACCCTTATCCATATACAACTGATCCATTTTAGTAAAGGTAACAGTTATGATATAACTGAGGCATGCACACGTCATCCATTCCATATTGCAGAAACTTCAAGAAAAATGAGGGCACAATATAAAGTGCACACACAATGTAGTTGCTACAAAATGACCCATATTTTAGGGTGGCAACAAAAAGACAGACAAGTTACACTGCAAACAAAACATTTCACTTCAACATTTACTCTAATTATTTACTTTGCTACAAATTCCGATTAATTACTTTAAATATTCAAGCCAGACGTGGCACTGATTTGATGAGAATATCTGCAGCTTGCTTATTCCCTCATACATTCTCAATAGCTAGCTGGCCCTCTTGAATTTTCCCACAGATGTAGTGCATGCTTGTTAAATTCAGGATTTTTGCCCAGTGTAATTACACTTGCATTATTAACAAGACGACAGGAACACTTTCCAGTAATGAAATTTCTTCATGGAGCTTAGATAGCCATCTCCCTCCTCTTGCCCTTCCCTGGCAGCCATATGTTGCTGGCAGTAATATGCACTGTTGCACTTACTAGCCCAGCTAACCACTTCCCCATACAATATTGCAGTCACTTCATTAATCAAGCGTAAAGTTGCTGGATCACAGGCATAATCAGCATCAATACATATATCCAGTATTCTGCTTGCATGGCTAACCCTACGACACTAAATCTTTTATATACTTTAGAACCCTTTTTACCAAAGACCAGTGATTTTCTTGAGGATTCTCTAAAAAATCTTACACACAGCTCACTACAAATGCTACATCAGACCATGTATCAATACCTAAATGTATAAGACAGCTAACTGCTTCTTAATATGGAGCATTAGTTGATTTATTACTGACCAACTCATCTGGTAGCAGATATTGCTCAAAACTTCAATCACCAACTTTCTCTTCCGAATGTGAAAATATTTTGTTGACAGCCACCTATGTACGGAGAAATGACCATCATAATAAAATAAGAGAAATCGGAGCTCGAACGGTAAGACTTAGGTGTTCCTTTTTCCCACGCACCATTCAAGTTTGGAATGGTAGAGAAGTAGTGTGATAATGGTTCGATGAACCCTGTACCAGGCACTTAAGTGTGAATTGCAGAGTAACCATGTAGATGCAGATGTAGTTATTATTATTTAAGAAGTATCACATTGCCCCAACAGTAATCTTAAATTCCTCATCAATTTCCCTTAGGGAAACGTCAATGTCCATCTCCTTACTTGCAGATATAGATCCATCAACAATTTACATAACTACCGCCAACTTCTTGTTGTAATAATCTCCATAGAACAGGCATGAATCAGCCTTACTTTCCCCAAGCCCGTGATTTGTTAGGACGTCTCTGAACTGTTGGTTCCAGCACCTTTGAGATCGTTTTAGCCCACAAACTTTTCTGAATCCTGTACACCCAATCAGCCATATCACTAAATCCCTCGAGGTGCTCCACGTTTATTTTATTTCATTTACATGTCAAATTTTGTGGGACTAAATTGAGGAGCAAATCTCCAAGGTCATGGAATGTGTCACTACATGAAATTACAACATAAAAGTAATAACATATAAAAATAAAAGGTTTATGAACCCAAAAAAAGTCAATCAATGAGTTTAAGTAAAACCAATCAACAATACAACAAGAATCAGCTTACTTTTTCAAGGAACTCCTCGACAGAATAGAAGGAGTGACCCATGAGGAAACTATTCAGTTTCGATTTGAAAGCACATTACTGCTAACATTTCTGAATTCGAGAGGTAGCTTACTGAAAATGGATGCAGCAGTATACTGCAGACCTTTCTGCACAAGAGTTAAGAAATTCTGATCCCAGTGCAGGTTTGATTTCTGTCAATTATTAACAGAGTGAAAGCTGCCTATTCTTGGGAATAAGCTAATATTGTTAACAAGAAATGTCAGTAAGGAATATATGTATTGAGAGGCCAATGTCAAAATACCCAGACTCGTGAACAGGGGCCGACAAGAGGTTCATGGAATTGCACCACTTACTGCCCGAACCACCCATTTCCGAGCCAAAAATATCCTTCTAGAATGGGAAGATTTACCCCAGAATATAATACCATACGACATAAGCGAATGAAAATAAGCAAAGTAGACTCACTCCAGATACCGTTCAAATAACAAAAATGGCAGCATTAAGTCTTTGAAGAAGATCCTAAACATGGGCTTCCCACAACAGTTTACCATCTATCTGAACACCTAGAAATTTGAACTGTTCCATTTCACTAATCTTATGCCCATTCTGTGAAATTAAAATGTCAGGTTTTGTTGAATTGCGTTAAAAACTGTAAAAACTGAGTCTTACTGTGATTTAGCATTAGTTTATTTTCTACAAGCCATGAACTTATGTCAGGGACTGCACTATTTGAAACTGAGCCAACATTGCATACAACATGCTTTAGGGGAGAGTGGGGCACATCGAACCATAAAAAATATTTCTCCGTGTTACTCATCCAATAATTTTATTACAGAGTTGTGATTTACAGATGTTACAGTTTAATCATTCAAGTATCAAATGGCCTTATATGATTACATTGTCATTAATTGTTTTTTAGCTGCATGCCTTTGAAGAAAATTTGGTAAATGGTTCATTGTGCCCCACATGTGGGGTACAGTGAACCACTTTAAACACGTTCACTGAAAAAACCTATTTAGCATACAAAGTAAGTGTAAATGTACTTTAAACATAATGTTTACATATATTCCATGTGTGAATCATATAATTAAATCTGTAGGCACACAATAATGTAACTTATTTTGGAATTACCAAACATCAATGAACTCGAAGCTGATTCCAAATTTGAAATATGATTTTTGTCACACCATCATTAGCAGGTATGTTGCTAGCTGGAACGAAAGCTTCATCCTTTACCTGAGGAAAATAAAACTTCCCTCCCAGTTTTTCCCTTTTTCTCAAAAATGATACCTGATATTCTGCTGCATCATCCTTCAGTTTTAAAATCTTCCCCACATAGTAAACCGGTGTTTTGGTCAAAACGAAATCATCTGTTTCTGATAATTTGTCCAAGTCTTCAAAGTTGTACTCAGACACACCAGACACATCCACATTGGCATCGCTCTCTTCATAATGCACCTCACTAATGTCGTCATCTGATTCCTGCTCATAAAGCTTCTGGTTGACCTTTTCATTGGGATGTTTCGTGGTTTGCAACAAATCTTTCTCCAGTGTATCAGTTGCAATTAAACTTCATCCTTCATAAGAGAACGAAGCCAATGAACCATGGCTCATTGTGCCCCGGGAGCACTTGGTTCAATGTGCCCCAACAGTACATGTTTCAAACGAAGCTCATGTGAGGTTATGTATTAACATTGTTAATATTTGAAGATCTATATCATTAAAATACAGTACTGATATTGTTATAACGACTTACTTTCTCTAAAATTTGGTGACAAAGGATTGAATAAAATTCAGTCTATGTCTCAAAAAATTACTTCACTACAGCGAAACTAACATATCGCCAATATAAGACTGATGGTGGAAACTAGATCCTGCAGGAAACAAATGGCAGTCAATAGAGCAGTACTGACAACATATGCACAGAGGAAAAAATAATTTACCACTTTATACTGAAATTATGCTACCTGATTCATTGTGCCCCGTGGTTCAGAGTGCCCCACTCTCCCCTACTACCAAGCTAGTGTCATCAGCAAACAGAAATATTATAGAGTTACCCGTAATACTAGAGGGTATATCATTTATATAAATAAGGAACAGGAGTTGCCCCAACATTGATCCCTGAGGCACCCCCCCCACATGACCATACCCCACTCAGACCCCACATCACAGCCATTCTCAACATTGTGAATAAAGACCTTTTGTTGCCTGTTGCTAAAGTAAGAGATGAATCAATAGTGAGCTACTCCCTGTATTCTATAATGGTCCAGCTTCTGGAGCAATATTTTGTGATCAACACAATCAAACACCTTAGTAAAATCAAAAAATATGCCCAGCATTTGAAACCTTTCATTTAACCTATCCAGTACCTCACAGAGAAAAGAGAATATAGCATTCTCAGTCGTTAAATGACTTATAAAGCCGAACTGTACATTAGGTAGCAAATTGTGTGATATAAAGTGATCAATTATCCTTACATAAACAGCCTTTTCAATAACTTTATCAAACACTGAGGGCATAGAAATAGGTCTACATTATCCCTTTCTCTCTTTTTATAAAGCATTTTAGTGCTGAGTACTTAAATCGTTCAGGGAAGTGACCAAGACTTAAGAAAAAAATTACAAATATGGCCAAGAACAGGGCTAAAATGTGCAGCACAGTATTTTAATATTCTGCTACATACTCCCATCATGCCTTCAGTGATTTAGTTATTGACTCAATTTCGCCCTTGTAAGTATCACAGAGGAGTATTTCGGAAATCAGTCTTGGAAAGACATTTTCAAAGAGAGTTATATGATTCCCTGTAGAAACTAAGTTTTTATTTAATTCACCAGCAACAATCAGAAAGTGACTGTTAAATACTATACATACATCCGATTTATCAGTAACAAAAATATTTTTACTGAAAACTGACTTTAAATCATCAGCCTTGTGATGCTGACTAGACACTTCCTTCATAACTGACCATATGGTTTTAATGTTATCCTGTGAATTAGCTTTCTATTTGCATACCACATACTCTTTGCCTTCCTAACAACATTTTTAAGCACCTTACAATACTGTTTGTAATGAGCTACTGTAGCTTGATTGTGACAACTTCTAACATTTTGATATAATACATGCTTTGTTCTACATGATAACCTTATCCCACTAGTCAGCCACCCAGGCAGCCTATTACTGCTAGTACCCCGTTCAGAATGTTCTAAAGGAAAGCAACTCTCAAAGAGCATGAGAAACGTGTTAAGAAAAGCATTATATTTATCATCTATGTTATCGGCACTATAAACATCCTGCCACTCTTGTTCCTTGACAAAGTTTGAAAAACTCTCTACTGCTGTTGGATTAACTTTCCTATGTAGTTTGTAATTACATGTGACATTTGTTTGAGTACAAATGCCTTTTAGTGTTAAAATTTGTGCATCATGGTCTGAAAGGCCATTCACACTTTTACTAACGGAATGCCTATCTAGTAATGAAGAACAAATAAAAATATTGTCTATGGCTGTGCTAATGTTCCCCTGACCCTAGTTGGAAAAAATGCAGTCTGCATCAGATCATATGAGTTTAGGAGTTTTTCCAGCATCCTTTATCTTGCACCATCATACACAAAATTTATATTAAAGTCACCAGATTTCTGGTACTTCCTACAAAGTGAATCAAGAATCCACTCTAGCTTGAGCAGAAACGCCCTGAAGTCAGAGTTAGGGGATGTATGAACAGCAACAATTAGAAGTTTAGTTTCACTAAATTCAACTGCCCCTGCACAGCATTCAAATGTATGTTCAGTGCAGTGCCATGATAGGTCTGTGGACTCAAATGGAATACTATTTTTTATGTACATAGCCATCCCCCCCCCCCCCCCCCACACACACACACACACACACACACACAAGGAACTCCTTGAAAAGCAGCCAGCCAATCTGAGTCCTGGTAAAAGAAACCTCTGAACTGTCAAATTATTTATATATCTCTTCTTTTAACAAGCCTTTCAGAGAAGCAGATTTTACATCGAACTGTGCTGCAACACTCAGAATTGCTCTAATTGTATTGTATCAACAGGAATAAATGTTTTATTATAGTCAATACCTACTTGTTGACAAATCCACAAACAATTAGCCTTGCTTTACAGTGATCAATTTTACTATCAGCTTTGCACTAAATTCTATAAACCCAACAGTTTGTAACAAGCTTACGATCTGGTGGCATAGGTTCCAGAGTCCATACAGCACTTTCCTCTAATGCTGTCACTTCTTCCTCCGTTTCTCTTCTCCAGTGTTCATGGTCTACAGAATGTTCACGCTCTGTATAACTCTTAGGTTAATTTATTTCAGCCAGCATCATTTCAATAAGACGCTCTGGTTGTTGCCTATTGCCTAATCCTTATCCACTGGAACTTGCTTCTGCAGGTTCTTTAAACACACTTGCAGCCTCTTCGAAGTTGACATTTGAACTGAATAATTGTTCACAGCCTATTTCATGTTGGATTAATACCATAGTCATTCCAGTTTTCTCAGGTTCAAAAACAACATTATTAATCTGAATAATCATTTTTCTGAGTCAGTCTACAATCTAAATTCATCAGTGCCAACAGAATAACAAAAAAAGATTCCTCACTTTCCTTTTGAGTCCCACAGATTTCGCTTTTCCTTTGGAATATGAACAAAACACTTTGCCCTGAAAATATGTAGTTTATTTAGCTAAGCATCTTTCCAGTGAATGGCTCACAAGGTGTTCTGCCATTCACATGATTTGTACCAGTGTTTATCACTTCTGCCCACAAAAGCTTAAGCACACCAGGGCTAGCAGCATGGTTGAAGCTAGTTCCTCAACAGTTACTTTGCTATGCTCAGCACATCTGTTCTGGAATCTAAGGATTTGTGATGAGTCGTATTCCCTTTAATTTCATCAAATCTTTAACTTCGACTTTATTACATTTTTGTCCACCTTCAAACTGAAATGCTTTTGGTAGATGACCACAAAAATTCTTCACAATGCCCACCATTTCTGCAATATTTTCTATAGATGCAGGCTTCTGCTTGAGAAAATATACTGTATTTACCTGACTGTAAGATGAAGATGAGGTGACTTACCGAACAAAAGCGCTGGCAGGTCGATAGACACACAAACAAACACAAACATACACACAAAATTCAAGCTTTCGCAACAAGCTGTTGCCTCATCAGGAAAGAGGGAAGGAGAGGGGAAGACGAAAGGAAGTGGGTTTTAAGGGAGAGGGTAAGGAGTCATTCCAATCCCGGGAGCGGAAAGACTTACCTTAGGGGGAAAAAAGGACAGGTATACACTCGCACACACGCACATATCCATCCACACAAGCAGACATATTTAAAGACTTTAAATATGTCTTTAAATATGTCTGCTTGTGTGGATGGATATGTGCGTGTGTGCGAGTGTATACCTGTCCTTTTTTCCCCCTAAGGTAAGTCTTTCCGCTCCCGGGATTGGAATGACTCCTTACCCTCTCCCTTAAAACCCACTTCCTTTCGTCTTCCCCTCTCCTTCCCTCTTTCCTGATGAGGCAACAGCTTGTTGCGAAAGCTTGAATTTTGTGTGTATGTTTGTGTTTGTTTGTGTGTCTATCGACCTGCCAGCGCTTTTGTTCGGTAAGTCACCTCATCTTTGTTTTTATATATAATTTTTCCCACGTGGAATGTTTCCTTCCATTATATTGACTGTAAGATGAGGTTTTTTTCCCAGATTTGTCATTCTAAAAATACAGGCTCGTCTTCTATTCGCAGATTACGAAGTTGCTACTGAGGTCAAAATTTTTACATTGCTTACTAGTTTAATATAGGATTGTCTTGCGTTTACAGGTGTTTTATTTTGAACAATCCCAAAGGGTAGGGCATAGCAAACAATGCTGAAGTTCAAATAGGCTCAAGATTTCCCAATACGCCGAAGTGCACGATACAGTATCGACCTTCCTCGACCAATCACGTAACATTTGACTTGCGGCACTAGCACAAGGGACATGTGAGAAACTATGTACTTGTGACTACAAAAATCTAATGCTCTGCTTAAAAATTGACAGTTTTGTGAAACACCACAGGAAGTAACATTAAATTCTATCAATTTACAAACTTTAACAGGTTTGTAATAAAAGTTCTCATACATATGGATATTGTATACACACATTAATGCTGCTTTTCAGGTAAAGGCAACATTCAAAGGCCAAATACATCTCCTTCAAAAGCCATTACTTGATTCAGAACACAAGTAAATATTTTATTTGTTTATGAGCAACTGTACTGATTTTCCACCTGGGTTGCAAATGAGGAACTCTGTCACTGTTCACGTGTTAGAATACCACAGAAAAAAGTTACAAGCTTTTCATCACCTTTGGAGAAAGCTGATGACATTCAGACAAACTGAGAAAATTAATGCACAATTAAATGACTTGTTTCTTATTATTTTCTTTGGCAATGATCCTGGCAAATAATTTGTCTCGTTTCACCCTCCAATAAGCACAACAGATATTAGCACATCCATTATATGTTTTAGGGTCTCTTAATCTTCAGATCTTGCTCATCACAACTGTCTTAGACTTTCTTAACTGCCAGGCAGTGTGGTAAGTAGTCGCACTACTAATAATGATTCATATACATCTACATCATACTCCACAGGCCACCAAATAGTGTGTGGAGGGAGGGGGTACTTCTGGTACCACTAACTGATCCCCCACACCCTGTCCCATTAGTGAATGGCATGTGTGAAGAAAGATTGTTAGTAAGCCTCTGTATTGGCTCTAATTTCTCGAATTTTCTCTTGACATCCTTAAAAGCGATGTATGTGGGAGGAAGTAATGCATTGTTTGACTCTTCGAGTTGCCATTTCCCATTTAGCGGAGATGCTGCGTTGCAGATAACCATGACAAAAAGACTGTCACAAATAAAGTTTTCGGCCAGCAAGGCCTTCGTCAAAAATAGACCACACACACACACACACACACACACACAAATAAACACACACGACTGCAATCTCAGACAAATGTAGCCACAGTTGACAGACTGCAGTCTGTGTTTATGAGTTGAGAGAGAGAGAGAGAGAGAGAGAGAGAGAGAGAGAGAGAGAGAGAGAGAGAGAGAGTGAGTGTGTGTGTGTGTGTGTGTGTTCTCTGCTATATGGTGGGTGGCAACTTTTGTTTTCATAATATTGTTACAATAGTACCCTCTCTGAGATGCAGAATGCCTCTTGTAATGACTTCCAATGGAGTTTGTCTAGTGTCTTGGTACAGCTCTCACCCCAACTAAATGATCTGATGACTAAACACACTCATCTTTGTTGGGTCTTCTCTCTATCTTCTATCAGTCCTACCTGGTAACGATCCCTTAGCAATTAACAACACTCCAGAATTGGTCAAACAAGTGCCCCTGCAGGTCATTCTGCAAAGTGTCACCTATTCTGACATTACTATTTTATTACAGACAACAGCATCATCTGCAAACAGTCTTAAAGAGCACCAGATGCTTTCTACTAGATCATTCATATAAATTGTGAACAATAAAAGCACTACCACACTTCCTTGGAATACTCCAGAAATTACCTTTACACAAGTTGATTTTGTTTTGTTGAGAGCGACGTGCTGAATTCTGTCTGTAAGGGAGTCTTGAACCCAGTCAAAAATCTGGTCCGATGCTTGATGAGTTTTTTTTAACTAAACAGCAGTGCTGGACAGTGTCAAAAGCCTTCCTGAAGTCATGGAACATGGCATCAACCTGACTGCCATTGTCTACAGTGCTATGGATCTCTCTGTCTGCTGAATCCATCTGGATTTTTACAGAGAAGATTACTCGTTCTCCAAAAATGTCATAATTATTGAGCATGAAACGTGCTCCAGAATGCTACAACATATTTACATCAACAATATAGATCTGTAATTGTGTGCATCTGTCCTGGTGTCCTTCTTGAAAGCAGGAATGACCTTTGTTTTTTTCCTTAGTTATCAGGTACCCTTTGTTGCTCCAGCGACCTACAATAAACTGATACTAGAAAGTGACAGAGTTCCTTCACATAATCTTATCAGAATCTTACAGGTATATCATCTGGTCCTGATGCCTTTCCACTACTAAGAGACCGTAGCTGCTTTCTATTCCGTATTTGGTTGTCTCAATATCTGCCATTTCAATGATTATACAATGACAAAGTAGGGACTGTGTTCCCATCTTCCATGGTGAAACAATTTCAGAAGACCAAATTCAGTATTTTAGCGTTCTCTCTTATCTTTAGTTTTAGTCCCAGTATGGTCATTGAGTGAAGAAATAATAAATGTCGAACAGCTTACTGATTTTACGTAAGACCAAAAATCCTCTTAGGGTTTTTACTCACAGCGGTTGACAAAATTTTACTTTCAAAATCACTGAACACTTGTCTCATTGCTCTCCTTATGTTCATTTTCACTTCATTCAGATTTTGTTTGTCAGCTAGGTTTTGACTCCTCTTGAATCTGAGATGAAGATCTCTTTGTTTACGAAACAGTTTTCTAGCATGGCTATTAAACTGCTGTGAGTCTTTCCCATCCCTTACGACCCTGCTCACAACATACTTGTATAAGGGATACTGAAGACTGCTATCGAATTTTTTTCCATTTGTGCTCGACATCTTCGTCCTCATCACTAAGTATTTGGCACTAACTACTTGGTTATTCTGCTATTTGTACCCTGACACTGTTCCTAAGAAAAAATATCTTCCTCCCTTTCTTAATATTCCTTATAAATCCCACAGTCATGGTTGCTACTACAGCCATAAGATCACCAATTTGTTAAGTTCAGGTCTGTTTGTTGCTAGGTGGTCTAAGATCTTACCTTCATGAGTTGGTTCATTAACTATCTGCTGAAAGGATTTTTTGGGGAAGACATTCAGAATAATGTCACATAAATCCCTGTCTCTGGTGACAGTTTTGACAGCAAGATTCTCCCAACCTATACATGGCCAGTTCAACTCACCCCCCACCCCCGTTACAACACCATGATCAGGAAAATGATCAACAATATTCTATAAGTTCTCTACGAGGCATTCTATCACTGCAGCTCCTGATCAACATGGTCTATAAACCATCAGACTACCAGTTTCGACCAACCTTTGATGCTTAACTTCACCCAGATTAATTCACATTTGAGATTCGTGACAACCTCCTAGATATTTTTGAGTTCTTTCTTGTAATAAATATGCTGCCACAATTGGTGACAAACCTATCCATATGGCAAATACAGGGTTATTACAAATGATTGAAGCGATTTCATAGCTCTACAATAACTTTATTATTTGAGATATTTTCACAATGCTTTGCACACACATACAAAAACTCAAAAAGTTTTTTTAGGCATTCACAAATGTTCGATATGTGCCCCTTTAGTGATTCGGCAGACATCAAGCCAATAATCAAGTTCCTCCCACACTCGGCGCAGCATGTCCCCATCAATGAGTTCGAAAGCATCGTTGATGCGAGCTCGCAGTTCTGGCACGTTTCTTGGTAGAGGAGGTTTAAACACTGAATCTTTCACATAACCCCACAGAAAGAAATCGCATGGAGTTAAGTCGGGAGAGCATGGAGGCCATGACATGAATTGCTGATCATGATCTGCACCACGACCGATCCATCGGTTTTCCAATCTCCTGTTTAAGAAATGCCGAACATCATAACGGAAGTGCGGTGGAGCACCATCCTGTTGAAAGATGAAGTCGGCGCTGTCGGTCTCCAGTTGTGGCATGAGCCAATTTTCCAGCATGTCCAGATACATGTGTCCTGTAACGTTTTTTTCGCAGAAGAAAAAGGGGCCGTAAACTTTAAACCGTGAGATTGCACAAAACACGTTAACTTTTGGTGAATTGCGAATTTGCTGTACGAATGCTTGAGGATTCTCTGCCGCCCAGATTCGCACATTGTGTCTGGTCACTTCACCATTAAGAAAAAATGTTGCTTCATCACTGAAAACAAGTTTCACACTGAACGCATCCTCTTCCATGAGCTGTTGCAACCGCGCCGAAAATTCAAAGCGTTTGACTTTGTCATCGGGTGTCAGGGCTTGTAGCAATTGTGAACTGTAAGGCTTCTGCTTTAACCTTTTCCGTAAGATTTTCCAAACCGTCGGCTGTGGTACGTTTAGCTCCCTGCTTGCTTTATTCGTTGACTTCTGCGGGCTACGCGTGAAACTTGCCCGCATGCGTTCAACCGTTTCTTCGCTCACTGCAGGCCGACCCGTTGATTTCCCCTTACAGAGGCATCCAGAAGCTTTAAACTGCGCATACTATCGCCGAATGGAGTTAGCAGTTGGTGGATCTTTGTTGAACTTCGTCCTGAAGTGTCGTTGCACTGTTATGACTGACTGATGTGAATGCATTTCAAGCATGACATACGTTTTCTCAGCTCCTGTCGCCATTTTGTCTCACTGCGCTCTCGAGCGCTCTGGCGGCAGAAACCTGAAGTGCGGCTTCAGCCGAACAAAACTTTATGAGTTTTTCTACATATCTGTAGTGTGTCGTGACCATATGTCAATGAATGGAGCTACAATGAATTTATGAAATCGCTTCAATCATTTGTAATAGCCCTGTACTCCGCTTCACATTCGAAGAACTTAGTTTTCAAAATGTGCGCATGTGTCACCAAGCCATTGCATGAACTTGTGTGAAAACTGAAGAATTCTGACTGAACAGAATGTGCAGCTTGCTTTGTTTTCTGTTCAAACATGGCATGTAGCTTGCCCCACAAATCACTTGCATACTCGCCTGCCAGTCATGGAAATCCAGTGCATCCCCATAAAATAGACCAGACTTACAGATCCAAAAATTCCAGTAACAAACGTGCTGTAATTTTTCACATATACACACAATACTAACCACAAGTATTGCACAACAAATGCTAACGCATTTCTGGTATTACGAAATGCAAAATTACAGTAGTTAATTTCTTTCTTGAACTACAGACAGGACCCAGAACCTACTGCAGACACTTCAAGAAATAGATGGCATAAAACAAAGCAAATGCACAACAACACACATTTTAGGACAGCAACAAAAGACAGATAAGCTACTGCAGAGAGTAACATAAATATTTCACTTTACCATATTCAACACTTCAACAAAATGGTGGGTGCTTATTCATAGCCACAGTGCCTTTCTCTCTCTAACATTATTAAATTTTAAATAACTATGGGTCACCAAATAAAGCAAAGGTTGCCATGGCTAGAAACAGGTCACAAAACAATATTTGTCAACAACTTCTAGAAGAAAAGTCTTTGCAATAATTGCAAAGGACCTCAATGGTTACATATGGTAATCAAAAAGTTGCTCTAGGGATAGTTGAGCAACAGCATAGTACTCAAGGCTTGTGATAGAATGTATCACACCATGAAGAGTTACTGTCTTATATAAAGTGACATTTTCCCTGGCTCAGGACAAAGGTTTCATATGGTATTGGTCCTTAACGCCACTTTAGTCAGCATTATTCATGTGTGGAACACCAAATCCAGGGTCTCTTCAGGTGCAGTCATTGAGCAGATCTGCACACTGTACAATCATAACAGAGCTAGGATTGCAGGAAACCACTATAAAATTGGAACAGGGTCGTTTGTAATGCAGCAAATTATTACTAGTTGTCATCTTGCACTGAAAGCATGTCGTGGAGCTAGGAGGGAGCACATTTTGGTTCTCTCACTGGTACAGCTGAGGCTGCCAATTGGGCCAAGTAAACTGTGTACTAGCTTAATGCTGCATGCAATACATTACACATGATGATGATGATGTCCCATACTCACATATACACTATAAATTTGAAGAAGTACTATTAAATATTAATTGATTTCTTTCATACCTACATACCAAATTTTGTGGATAACTAACCATATTGTTAAAATTTCAAACAAATAATTTCAGTACTTTTAGAGACATAAATTTTTCCCTAAAACACACAATAACTGTGCTGGCATTGTGAAACTGAATTAGGGGCTGTAATTATTAATCTATAGTATCAATTGAAACTACAACCAAGAGAACAGATTCACATAATCTAATTTTCTGGAATTTCTTCTTTACCACAGATTTCTGAAGCAATTCGAAGTACTTAGGAAAATTATTATTTCATCGTGTTTCGGTTGTGTGAGTGTTTTGGAGAGACAGAGTGAATGGATCGCATATGTTAAGTGAGTATGTTCTATTTTATTGAAACTATGGATATGTACGCGAGAGAGAGTTGCTGCGCAATAGGGGAATTTCCGAGCAAGCTTGTTTTTGCAGAAGGAGCACCGAGTATTAAATTTATTAGTAAATTGTTTTGTGGAAAAGAATCTTACTTTGTTTTCATTAAATTTTACTTAGTTACAGAATTACAAGACGTCTAATCCAAATTACTTGTGGTAATTGATTGGCTGACATTAGAAATACCGTGGGTACATAAGTGCTCGAGATTATTTGATTAGCTGCTTAACATACTAGCCAACAGGAATTCAGCATTTCCCATGCTTTTGAGCAGGGCTTTGTGCCTATCTCTAGTCGAGACGTCTTCTGGTAAACACCTATGTTAATCCGTGCTGAACAAATTTGTACCAAAATGAAGAAATTTGCACGTTTGATCAGTTCTCATGTTGTCGATGAAAAATGACTATAGAGTAATGAGACTTTGTGAAAGTTTGAGCTTTGTGAGTGGTTTATTTTAGGAGACATTTGCGTGTGAACATTTCATGTTGTACATGAACTCCACAGGGCAAGTTTCGCGCATGTTACAAGACGTTATGGAAAGCACTTCTTTACAAGAAGCCTACTGAACAACTGAATGTGTTAACCTGCAAGCAGTCGTGGGTCAGTGACTGTTTAGGACATTCAAATTAACAGGTTGGACTAAGTATCTTCTGGATGCCTTTGAGTGTGAACTTTTGACAATCAGTCAGTAACACTGCATAATTGATGTCGGGATATTAAATATGGACTTGATGGCCATTTTCTGTGTTTTAAAGACAGTAAACAACTTAAAGAAAATTTTAGACATTTTTTCAAACAAGTCATGTATGAATACCTAATACTCGATAGTTTGAGCTATAGCCCATGACCTGAAGTTGTGGCCTTTCCACGGCAGGGACTTCATCGAATTTTTGTCAACGCTGCTGTTATCAGCTAAACCAGTATCTACCATCGCAGAATGCAGGGGCAGACAATCTGAAACCTATCCAGGTGGTGGACAGATTGTTTAAAGGATAGTGAGAGAGCAACTGACCCCACCGCAAGTTCTGTCCATCCCCATGTCTTATGCCTGCTCCTCCACTTCCAAATTTGTCTGTGATGTTAATAAATTTCACTTTTTCAGAAAAGGTTTTCCTGCTGCTGCCAATCTGTATTTTATATCCTCTCCACTTCAGCCATCCATCATAGCTATTTTGCTGTTCAAATAGCAAACCTCAATTACCACTTCTTAGTATCTCATTTTCAAACCAAATTCCCTGGGCACCACCTCAGTTAATTCCATGGTGGTTGGCTCTATAGTATAATTATCTACAGTATTGAGATACACAAGCTACCTCACCTCGAGAAAGGCCACAGCTCAAGGGGAGAGGGGCATCTTTCAGCTTACGAATTTTAAAATACTGAACTCTTGACATATGAGCCTTTCAGACCATTCACATTAAGACAACCAGGTAACATTTTCGTAACATGTGAAATGCAGGAAACTCACTGAAAGTTAAAAATTTTAAATGGTGGCTGAAGAGTTGTCTGGATTGTAATATCCACACAACATGGTGGTTGATGAACTCCAAGGTCTTTCCCACACTGCTAGTGAGAGTAATACTATGTCAGCTACTTCAGGATGTACAATCCTCCCCAAGTTTGAGGAAAAGAATTTCAAAATCTTCCTGTTTCACTCTCAAAATTGAACTTATTTAGGAGGATTCCATTAGTATTTCCACTGATGTGCTGCAACATGCTTAAATAGATTTTATAATGACCTCATGATGTACAAAATGTCACATCCAATAACAACTGCAGCTCCTGCAATTGAGAAAGGACAGGTGTAAACTTCAACACTGGCAGAACAGTAGTCAAAACTGGCCCTCTGAGCAATCATTCAATGTTGATGGAAAGTTCAATTCTGGCAAACAGTAAAAGTTAATTGGGCAAAAAGCTTCATCATAGTTTGAGCAATGTCTGTTGGTCTGGCGAATAACATTCCTCATTACAGAAGTAATGAAATGATCCTGATATCTCAAATACAACAATTTATGGAGTTCAAGACTGTTTCCACAACAACCACTACATCTTTCTCATAAAACAATGACTTTCTGCCATAGGAAGCAAAAAGTCTGCAAGATTCTTAACTGATGGTACACATTTGAACAACTGCAGTGTAATGTGCCTCTCCTCAATTGTCAAGTACCTCTCTTCACTCTGCCGAGTAACAACAGTCTTGTAAGTTGTCCTGAAGACTGGCATTCCGACTGCCGTGTATGAGAATCAAGCCTTGAGACTCTACTAGGCCTGCTACAGGAATAACATGTACACCATATCATCTTCAAGAAAACAACAGAAATTTATTTCATTGTAGAATGCGGAACACAGAACTCACAAGGATGAACGGTAAATATCTGGCTCACGAGACCAAGAATGGGAGAACGGATCAACTGTGCTTGAGTGAGCTCTTTGTTTGCTTGCATTTACTAGGTGCATTCTACATAGGAACCCATAAAACACTAAATGTAAAAGACACAGAATAAACTACACACAAAAAGAACCAAAACAAGGAATAAAAGCTCAACGCATCGTGAGAACAAAACACAGTGCCCCCAGTGGAATGCGCAGAATTACAAAGCACACGCGCAAAAACTGACAACTGCACTCAGGCTGACACTCGCACACTACCACAACACACACCAGATGATAGCTGCAGTTGCAACAACAGCCTTTTGGCAGGGGCAGAGCACCATCTAGAAAGCACACTAGGAGTGCACATGACAGCCAGATCTCATGGTGTAGTGTGGTCAAAAGCTGCTGGCAAAGGCGGTGCAGTTGTCCGGGTCGCTTCTGGAGCACAGGTGCACACTGGACAAGACGGCGGAGGGGGCAGTGGTTATGAAGATAATGTTGATAGTGTGGTCTCCCCTGCTGACAAACTGGTGTGGACCAGTGTCGGGCAACTGGAAAGCCATTCTGATGCCTTCACTATGTAGCATCACACATGAGCATGAGCTGAGGTCCTTGTGTGCAAACATTGGAATGCTACTGTGTCTCTATGGCTGTGGGGTGCTTATCTTCTCCATGTGCTCTCTGGGCTACCCAAAGAGCATGATGGGTTGATCTCATTGCAGGATGGGTTCTACAAAATTGCAGGATAGTCTCAGTGTTTCCTCCTACTAGCTCTGCTGAGGAACCACCCAGGTCTGGTCTGTAGGTGTTGTGAAGCCAGAGGACGACTACTGGCAGAGCCTAAGTCCATCTGGCTGTAGTGCACATCAGGCCACATTTAGGGGGTGGTGCTATCTTCAACATTCCTTTGCTGACCGGGTGGTAGTTGCTCATCCAATGGTGCTCAAATTGCTAAGAGCTGCCAGTTCTGTGAACAACTGACTCAAATTGTCTGCCTGTATCGGTTGTGACATGAAGAGGATAACCAAACCGAGATATCTGATGCGTTACAAGACCTGTGCCAAGGTTTCAGCTGAGATATTGCCAACTGGAATTGCTTCAGGCCAACAAGGGAATCTGCTGACAATAATGAGGTGGTAACACTGACCGTTCGAGGGTGGCAGTGGCTCGAAGACATCAACATGGACAGTGTAAAGCGCACCGTGATGTCTGGGAAATTACTTACTGGCAAATGAATGTGCCTGCTAACCTTGCTGCACTGGCACTGTAGACAGCACTTAATTCACTCTCTGCTATCCTCCTCCTCCCGTCGCCGTATGAAGTTAGCTAGAACTACACTGAGTGTAGACCTCTTACCTGGGTGACTCAGGTTGTGCACGGATTCAAACGCTTCCCAACAGAAGTTCAATGGCAGGTACAGATGTGACTTGGCTGTGCACACATCGCAATACAGTTTTTCACCAGTGCCAGAAATGTTCATAAGTTGTTGTTGTAATGATGACCCCATGTCTCAGCAAGTCTTGAAGCTCTTGATCCAACCTCTATGCTTCTGTGAGTGCCGTGTAGTCCATTTTTGAGATGGTTCCAATGCAAGAGAGGCAGTCCATCATGATGTTGTCCATACCCGAGATGTGTTGGATGTCCGTGGTAAATTGGGCTGCTACAGCAGCTGACTTTGTTGTCTCGGCAAACAGCTCAGGTTATTTTGCTGGAAGGCAAATGTCTGTGGCTTGTGGTCAGTAAATATTGTGAAGGCAGAAGCTTGGACATGAGAGTGGAATTAACTGATGGCTCTGTACATCACCAATAATTCTCTGTGATACATGCTCATTTCTTCTGTGAGGTGGTCAGCTTTTTAGAAAGAAAGCTAGCGGCTGCCAGATCTTGTTAAGATATTGTTGAAGCACACCGCCTATTGCCATCTAACTTGCATATACTGCTACAGCCAACAGTGCATTCGGCTCAGGGTGTGCCAAAAATGCCGTATTCGCTATCGCTTGTTTAGACTTCTCAAAAGTCACGTTCATATAATCAGTCCAGGTAATAACTAAGTTGCCTTTAGCCTTTGGGCTCACCAGAGCAGCTGTCAGCAGCTCTTTAACTTCATCTGCATGCAGCAGGTACCACTGATAAAAGTTTAACAAGCCTAATAGTGCCTAAATAGTGTCTCAATTCTTTGTATGTGGCTGGCCCTGGCAGCTGGCAGATAGCGTCAACCTTGTCCAGCAATGGTAGCAAGCCTGAGAGGGGTAATGCAGTTGTCTAGAAAGGGGATCTGCAGCTGTCCGAAGACCCATGTTGCTACGTTCAGCACAATTCCATGTTCGCTGTGTCGTTGGAAAAGCTGAATGAGACGCTGGCAGTGTTCTTTTGGTGAAGTGGAGAATTTTAAGCTGTTGTCCAGGCATGCAAAACAAAATGACAGACCACGCAGCACTGAATCGCCCAACCTTCGTCCCGTCTGTGCAGCATTCTGGAGGCCGAAAGTCATGAACTTGCCGTCAAAAAAGCCGAATGGCTCAATAATGGCTGGCTTCAAGATGTCCGAGTGTGCCAGTGGAAACTGTGTGTAGGCCCTGGTGCAATCTAATTCACTGTATACAGCACCGCTCAATACATAGTTGTAGTCATGGAGCAGAGGTACCAAGTATCTGTCTGGAATCGTGTGGGTGTTCAAAGCCCTGTAGTCTCCACAAGGTCGCTACATACCACACTTCTTAGAAATGCGGTGCATGGGTGGAGACCAGGGGCTATCAGACAAATGCACAATGCCGTATTTGATCATACACTCCTGGAAATTGAAATAAGAACACCGTGAATTCATTGTCCCAGGAAGGGGAAACTTTATTGACACATTCCTGGGGTCAGATACATCACATGATCACACTGACAGAACCACAGGCACATAGACACAGGCAACAGAGCATGCACAATGTCGGCACTAGTACAGTGTATATCCACCTTTCGCAGCAATGCAGGCTGCTATTCTCCCGTGGAGACGATCGTAGAGATGCTGGATGTAGTCCTGTGGAACGGCTTGCCATGCCATTTCCACCTGGCGCCTCAGTTGGACCAGCGTTCGTGCTGGACGTGCAGACCGCGTGAGACGACGCTTCATCCAGTCCCAAACATGCTCAATGGGGGACAGATCCGGAGATCTTGCTGACCAGGGTAGTTGACTTACACCTTCTAGAGCACGTTGGGTGGCACGGGATACATGCGGACGTGCATTGTCCTGTTGGAACAGCAAGTTCCCTTGCCGGTCTAGGAATGGTAGAACGATGGGTTCGATGACGGTTTGGATGTACCGTGCACTATTCAGTGTCCCCTCGACGATCACCAGTGGTGTACGGCCAGTGTAGGAGATCGCTCCCCACACCATGATGCCGGGTGTTGGCCCTGTGTGCCTCAGTCGTATGCAGTCCTGATTGTGGCGCTCACCTGCACGGCGCCAAACACGCATACGACCATCATTGGCACCAAGGCAGAAGCGACTCATCGCTGAAGACGACACGTCTGCATTCGTCCCTCCATTCACGCCTGTCGCGACACCACTGGAGGCGGGCTGCACGATGTTGGGGCGTGAGCGGAAGACGGCCTAACGGTGTGCGGGACCGTAGCCCAGCTTCATGGAGACGGTTGCGAATGGTCCTCGCCGATACCCCAGGAGCAACCGTGTCCCTAATTTGCTGGGAAGTGGCGGTGCGGTCCCCTACGGCACTGCGTAGGATCCTATGGTCTTGGCGTGCATCCGTGCGTCGCTGCGGTCCGGTCCCAGGTCGACGGGCACGTGCACCTTCCGCCGACCACTGGCGACAACATCGATGTACTGTGGAGACGTCACACCCCACGTGTTGAGCAATTCGGCGGTACGTCCACCCGGCCTCCCGCATGCCCACTATACGCCCTCGCTCAAAGTCCGTCAACTGCACATACGGTTCACGTCCACGCTGTCGCGGCATGCTACCAGTGTTAAAGACTGCGATGGAGCTCCGTATGCCACGGCAAACTGGCTGACACTGACGGCGGCGGTGCACAAATGCTGCGCAGCTAGCGCCATTCGACGGCCAACACCGCGGTTCCTGGTGTGTCCGCTGTGCCGTGCGTGTGATCATCGCTTGTACCGCCCTCTCGCAGTGTCCGGAGCAAGTATGGTGGGTCTGACACACCGGTGTCAATGTGTTCTTTTTTCCATTTCCAGGAGTGTATTATTGAACTCAGCTTTCACTATCTTCAACTGATGCACCACTAGTCTTCAATGTCGACAGGAGATTGGTGGTCCCACCATTGTCTTGATGTGATGAACAGTATTGTGTCGGTTGTCTTTCAGTATGCCTGGTAGCTTCATCAACACCAGAAAGTCTTCTCAGTAACACAACATGTTCGTCAACCACTGTTGTTATTGGCCGGGCAAATTGGATGGGTTTCTTACTGGAAGCCTGCAGCCATCAGCCCACTCGTCTGGTCTACAATGCAGGCATTGGATACGTCTCACAAAAGATTATATTACACCAAGAAATCCACACCTATAAACAGTTCACCCACATCTGCCACAGGGAAATTCCATAGGAAGATGTGGCAGAGACCAAAATCCAGTCTATTCTGTGCAGACCATACGTGGAAATAGGCAAGTTATTTGTGGCCACCAGGCAAAATGTTGTATGCGATCAGCACTGATGTAGCAACTTGCATGGGTGGATGCATAAATCAGAGCCAGTGTCTATCAGACATTTACAGCCAGTGCATCGGTCACTGATGAATAGCTGCTGTGTCATTGGACAGGAATCTAAAAGAGCACCTACAGTCGATTGCCTCTGGCATTTAGATATATGCACGGCTTGGTGCAGCAACACATACATTCGCCAAAAAGCCACTGGTATCAGATGTCCTTCTGCACCTCAGGTGTCAGTGCAGGTGAACTAAATGTGGCTTTGCTGCAAGAGCACATTCTATCCCTCTGCCAGCTGCAATAGCCGACGCTGCAACATGATACCAGCTGCATTAACTCTTACGTCAGCTGATAGACTCACCCCACTAATGCCTCGTACTTGGCACGTGCTACAATGGTGGTTGTATTCACGCACTGCACAGTTGATACCATAATGTCCACAGGCGATATGGCATCCAGTACTTTGTTGGCCAATTCTACCATGACATCTAGTGACATCTGTGACTGCATCACAATAATTGCCTTGATAGAGGGAGGCAAGTGACCACCAGATCGTACACAACAGCTGATCGTATGCGGTACCAGCGTAGATTTTTCTTCTAAGATGCTGCAGGTACTGTGATGCTCTTCAGTCGCAGATATCCTCTGGGGTCCATACCAGTCTAACACACTCCACTTGATATCCGGAAACACTGTGGACCAGTTCCGACTTCAACATGTTGTATGCATTCCTTTAAGGTGGTGGAACAGTGATGTCCTAAACTTCTGCCATGTATTGGTTCACCACCAATGCAAATTTAGAAGCATCTACACTCACATCAGAATAGAAAAAAATTGCCTCTACCTGGGCAAACCACACGGCGGGGTTGTTCAGCCAGAACAGCGGTAGCCACAAGGCTAGTCTGGACACAATCATGTTCACAGTCTCAAGACTTTCATCCATTGTGTTGTTTACTTGTGTTATAAACATGCAGGCACCATATCATGTTGGGGTCACTGGTTTGGCAGCTGTGTATTAACATCAGGCCTTGAGACTCCACTATGCCTGCTATAGGAATTACACACAGAATGCTAAACACAGAGCTCATGAGGATGACAGCTGTATATCAGGCTCATGATATCAGAAACACAAGAATACATCTACTGCGTCTGAGCGAGCTCACTGCTTGATTTACTAGGTGCATTCTACATAGGAACCTGTATAAGACTGAAGGTAAAAACGCAGAATAAACAAACTACAAAAAGCTCTGCAAATCGCAAGAACAAAGTACAGCGCCCCTAGCGGAATCGGCCAGATTGTGGCTGTGGTCGCTATAGCACGAATCCATCAGCAATGTATTGAACTGTCCTGGTGACATGATTCATCAATTCCTGAACACTATCCACTTTGAAACACAGTCAGCTGACAGCACAGTCTCTCACTTTACCTTGCTGAGCACCCATAGTGGTAACTTTCTTTAAGACGTTGGTGATCACTGGAGAGGAAATAATCAACTGTTTCCCACAGAGCAGTGTGTGAGTAGGATGGAGGACATAGAAGTCATTGGCAGAGAGAGGCTATGTAGCAATGCTGAAAAGTTTGCTCTGACCCACCAGAAGAAGAACTAAATTCTCTGTTACAAAGGATTCAACAACTCGACCCAGGAATAGTAGAGAGCAGGATGTCGCCACGAAGAGGCGAGGAGTGGTGTACCTCGTCTACAAAGATAGTTACTAATACCATATTTTTCTTTTTGGTGAAGTATTTTCTCTGTATGCTACTATCCCTTGGAAAGGAGACACTAGATAATTTAAAATATGTTTTTAGTAAATACAAGCCCAAAGATCTGCCCTACAGTACCATTTGCCTTTTCTTTAGATGTAGCCACAACCCATACATGCTCCAATATGAAATGAGAGTGATCTTATAAGTGAGGTTTGAATTTTCTTTACACCTATCATTCTGCAAAAGAAGTTACATTGGGACAAAGCTGTTGGAGGAGATTGCTGGTCGTGTCTGGCAGATTTCAATCTCATATCATCTTTACTATCATCTTCAAAGCAATATTGAAATTACTGCATCGAACAACATGTAAAATAAGAGAAATGCAACCACTTACCTATAGCAGTCTGGTGTGTAGAGTACAAGCACACTGAACAGCAAACACTATTCACACTAGCTTTCAAGCTCTTGCTCTCTTTCTACTGTGAAGTACACACATTTGCACACACAACTACACAGACACCCAAATGTATATTCCTGTGACCACAATGAGTTGCAAGTTTAATGGTTTCTGAGCTACAATTTTTTTTTTTTTTTTTCCTTCTCTGCCCGATATAGGATATTCTACTTGTGACATATCTCCTGAATTTTCTTTATCTCAATAAATACTTGACATTCATGGAACCAAGCAGCATGGTTGCCTTTCTAGTTTCCTCAAATTAGAGGAACTGACACCTTTTCAAAACTCCAATCCTACCTGTTAACAATCAAGACCACATTCTTAAACACCTTAAAGGTCAATCCAAATGAAGTGGTCCAATAAAAACTAAGTTGGTTGCTTAACCATTTTTAAATGTTTTAATTTTTTGTGTGATTACCCTATAATTGAGAAGTTCAAAACAGTTTTTTTTTTTAATTTTACCTTTCACCTTTACTGAATGGCAGCCATTTTTGTTTGTAAGTGCGCCACAATGTTTCAGTTTAGAGACGTTAGCAAAAATATGAATCTCTCTGCACTGGGTTAAGTTACAACATTGCAATTGACATGACTGTTTTTTCTAAGTGTCCTCTACAACAATATCTATTACATAAAATACCCTAAATTCAAAAATAACCAGTCAAAACTACCTCCAAAGTTTGGTATCCAAATTTCCAAAAATCCACTTTTTAGGCCCAAAAATAACAAACAAGGAGTGATTTATGAGAGTACTTTTTTCCTATAGTTAGATCTCTGAGCACTATGGCACTTAACATCTGAGGTCATCAGTCCCCTAGAACTTGGAACTGCTTAAACCTAACTAACCTAAAAACATCACACACATCCATGCCCGAGGCAGGATTCGAACCTGTGACTGTAGCAGTCGCGCGGTTCCAGACTATAGCGCTTAGAACCGCTTGGCCACCCCGGCCGGTCAATACTGATATCTGACTGTGAACAAAGATACAAATTTTTGAAAATGAGGATATAATTCACATTACTCTACAACTAATCTTATGGATGTTGCCTATTCATGTGTGATATTGGCAGGATATAATCAATTATTATTGAAGTACGGTACTGAATTATATACAAGGAGTGGAAAAACTGACATTAACATTTATATTATTTTGACATACTTAAAATAAATATTTTCAATCATCATCCTTAGAGATGTGACTGTTCCTAAACCTGGTGGTGAATGTTAAGGACACTTATTTCTTCAAATAGCTTCTGTGATATAAAATAAGACCTCCCAGTTACTGTGGTACGTTCAAGCACAAAGCTTCCTTAAAACATTTTTCACTGGTATCCAAACTTTGTCACTAGTAGATTTCTTGAATGATGTTCTTGGCAAGCAGGGTGGTAAAAATGCACAAAAACATCATTTTTTCCAAACTTATTCTTTCAACCTCTGCAAGCCACCACTGTCCATCATACACACATACCACTATGTCATTCAACATTAAAGACAGAGATGTAATTTTACTGACACAATGATCCTCATAAATTTCAGTTTCTGGTGTTACAAAGCATCAAACTAAGTGTTCTACAATGCCAAGGAATTTGTGGAAATGCCTTGTTCCTTTTATTGCTATACAGTCTTCAAATCTGGTTGTTGTTTTCATATGCAGAACCACTTCTTTCTTGATCATAAAATAGGTATGCCTTTAATATTATCCTTGCAAAATACATACATGTCATGTACTGTGAGAATTTGGTCTGTGGTTGGTCTTTGTAGGCCGGCTTTACTTACTTCACATTTTGTTGTACCTCCTACTCCATCACATGCATTTTTACCGTGGCAAGATACAAAAAAGTGCTATTCAGCCTCCAACCCAAGTCTACTTTGTGGTTGCACAAATTTCAAAAATTCTTTTTGTTTTATACTGACTACCATTTCCATCTGAAAATTATATCATCTTCTCAACCTTGGGAAAATTTTCTTTTATGTAATTTATTACATACTTTTGAAACACAGGTACCGCCAAAGTGTTGTGCACCAAGTAGTCGCATGGAGTGCAAATTGAAGAACTGCAAACTTCGTCTTTCTCATTTTTAAAGTAGAGAATAAATGGATGCACTGTTGCCTGGTCATTGGCCCAGTGGTACCCTTGTATTGCATCCTGAATCACAAATGTAAAATTTTCTGCAAAATCAGCCAGCACTATGCATTTAGTTTCATGAAGTTATGCTTTTTTGTCCTTCAAAAACTTACTTTGGATTTTAGAAACGTAGTGGTGACTTGAGTTTTTGTAAGTTATCAACTGAAGATTCCAAGTACTCTTCCCGAGATTTAACCACTGATGTTATTTCTGCCCTGTCAGTTGTGAACCACTGTTGTGAAGGTAATACTGTCTGTAATTTCCTCGTCATATTCATGAAACAATTCAATAACGGTCTCCTTACCATTTATTGCACAAACTCATCATGCAGTCATAACTGTTAGTGTCACAGACTATTAAATCTAGTAAATCTTTGTAGTTAAGATCACCGAGTTTTGCACCCACAATCATCAGTTTGACATCTTGATGATATAGACAAACACATACAAAGTGTGTCCCTGAGGATCCAGGAAAAATTCACCATACAGAGCAGAAGTCACAACCTTCGAACTCCGCATTCAAGATGAGAATTTTTGAAAGCTACATAAAGTTCATTTAAATTTGACAGCACTAGTCATTCCTGCTTTGTTACTTCAACTCCAGTGATAACAACTCTTTTGCTATCTTTGCATCCTGGGCACATTCTACTGTTTTCAATCATCTTCAAAAAACTGCTGGATCTTTTTAATTGTTTCTTCACTTATACCGACTCCTTTCTTCTTTCCTAAAACTAGAAGAAAGCCTTGCTCTTTCACTAATTTTCGGGTTACTTTTAATCACATGATGAGAAACATTGAATTCATGAACTATTTTTCCTCTTAACCACGAGTCAGGGAGCAAACTTAAAATTTTAACTTTTTCCTCTTTAGATGTCACTGAACATTTAATTTTTAATTTCTCGATTAAGCTCAAATATTCAGTGTCAGATGATGCAGATGGTAGATTTTCTTCTTCTTTAGAAATAATGTTGGTATCTGTATTATTAAAGCATGATTCCAAGTCTTTTAATTTTAGAAGGAGATTTTCACTCTGCAGCGGAGTGTGCACTGATATGAAACTTCCTGGCAGATTAAAACTGTGCGCTGGACCAAGACTCGAGCTCGGGACCTTTGCCACTCGCAGGCAAGTGCGCTACCAACTGAGCTACCCAAGCACAACTCACACCCCCGTCCTCACAGCTTTACTTTTGCCAGTACCTCGTCTCCGAGTTCGAGTCTCGGTCTGGCACACAGTTTTAATCTGCCAGAAAGTTTCATATCAGCGCACACTCCGCTGCAGAGTGAAAATCTCATTCTGGAAACATCCCCCAGGCTGTGGCTAAGCCATGTCTCCACAATATCCTTTCTTTCAGGAGTGCTAGTTCTGCAAGGTTCGCACGAGAGCTTCTGTAAAGTTTGGAAGGTAGGAGATGAGGTACTGGCAGAAGTAAAGCTTTGAGGATGGGGCATGAGTTGTGCTTGGGTAGCTCAGTTGGTAGAGCACTTGCCCGCGAAAGGCAAATGTCCCAAGTTCGAGTCTCGTCAGGCACACAGTTTTAATCTGCCAGGAAGTTTCTTTTAATTGTGTCTGAAATTTGTTGTACCTTATTTTCAATAGTTGATTTTCTTTTTCTGCTACTTAATTTTATTATTTTCAAAGCAAGAGACACATCTAACTTAGAACAAGCAAAATCCAATATGTTAACAGCTTCCTCACTAGGAATATAAATATCATTAACAAGGTTACATGATTCTGGTTCTGGATTGAGTAACAATTTGGGCACAGGGAATTTCCAGGAATCACATTACGTATCACTTTGGAAGCTGTTTCACTCTCACATAACAAGGACAAATGATCAAGTTTTATTTCCCTCAAACCTTTAGTAATAGGCTTTTTAGGAACTTTAAGTGAATCACAGCACTTTCTTCCAAAAATGTGGTTGTACTTCAGAATATATTTCTTCTGATGATACTCACACTGATGTTACAGAAGAACTTGCTCGGAATGTAAACAAAGTTGTCTAACTTCATCAAAATCATTGACATTTTTCAAGTTTCTTGAAACCAAACTGTAAATTGTTTTGTGACACTTCACTTGCTATCTGTCCAACAGAGCACTGTTCGCCCATGTTATTGCATCCAGTTAATCTCTCAAAATTAATAACAAATTACACACAGAACAAAGCACATAACACATTCTACACTCTCTAAGTATGTACTTCCACACAGAGGTCAAGAACGGAGTGCCTGCAACAATGCCTACGGACTGGCTACAACAATGCCACACCCAGCAATACTGTACTCATTTATTGACAATAAACCTAAACTTAAATGGGCACTCTTACTATCATAGAACAAAAGCTAACAATAAAACTAAACTTAAATGGGCACTTTTATTACCATAGAACAATAGCTAAAGCTCCTATTGTTTAATATTGCATTATTAAAAATTTTTAAACTAAATTAATATTGGGTGATAGTGTTAACTAAATATATGTCAATTAAATTTAATTACAATGAAGCAATAAACCATTTAAATAGGCAACAGGCATAAGATCAGTTGTAGACTAATGTCAATGATTTCCTCATTTTCAAAAATTTGTATCTTTGTTCACAGTCAGATATCAATGTTGAAATTTTCCAGTACGTTGTTATCATATAGGTGTACAAACTGTGCAAAAATCATATTTTTATATTCAGTCCCACCTAAGATAACTAATCCCAAACTTAACAAAAAATGAAAATTTTCAAATTTCAAAAATTCATAAAAAATTAAGGAAACATTTGTAATAGTTCTTGCTCCATATGAGGCTAGTAGTGTATGATATCTAACTAAAGCAAAAAAAAAAAAAAAAAAAAAAAAAAAAAAAAAAAAAAAAAAAAAAATATATATAGACTCTCATAAATCACTCCTTGTTTGTTATTTTCGGGCCTAAAAAGTGGATTTTTGAAAATTTGGATACCAAACTTTGGAGGCAATTTTGACTGGTTATTTTTGAATTTAGGATATTTTGTGTAATAGACAATATTGTAGAGGACACTTCTCTAAAAAACAATCATGTCAATTGCAATGTTGTAACTTAAACCAGTGCAGAAACATTCAAATTTTCGCTAATGTCTCCAGACTGAAAAATCATTGTGTGCCTACAAATAAAAATGACCACCATTCAGTAAAGGTGCAAGATAAATTATTTTAAAAAACTGTTTTGAACTTCTCAAATATATGGCAATCACAAAAAAAATATTTAATATATTAAAAATGGTCAAGCAACCATCACTGGACCACTTCATATGGATTGACCCTTAAGTATCCTATTAATCTTTTGTACATATAGGATCTACATGAGTGTTCAGCTAATTTATAAACAATTACATGAATAATTTATTATGAAAAGGATAGATTACCACTCACCATAGAGCAATGTTGAGTCACAGACAGGCACAACAGAAAGACTATCAAACATGTAAGCTTTCGGCCAGAAGGCCTTCTTCCAGAATAGGAAACATACTCCCACACATACGACCACTATCTCTTTGTGTGTGTGTGTGTGTGTGTGTGTGTGTGTGTGTGTGAGCTGCATTTGTGTGAATGTATTTCAGAAGAGGACTTTCTGGCCGTAATCTTACACATTTGGTAGTATTTTTATTGTTCCTGTCTGCGACTTAACATCGCTATACGGTGAGTAGCAATCTATCCTTTTCATAACATAGCCATGCCCGCCTCAATAGCTGAATGGTCAGCACGGAAGACTGCCAGGCAAAAGGGGCACGGGTTCAATTCCTGGCTAGGTTGGAGATTTTCTCCACTCAGGGTCTGGTTGTTGTGTTGTCTTCATCATCATATCATCCCATCAACACGTCAGTCGCCGAAGTGGCGTCACATAAAAAGACTTGCACCAAGTGGCTGGTCTACCTGACAAGAGGACCTAGCAGCACGACATTTCATAATATAGCCATTATTCCTACCTGAATTTTTCATTGTTACATTAAAGAATTTATACTCCTAAAAAAATGGAAACTCCAGTTTGGGGTTCAAGTTCGAGCTGCAGGAGATGCTGGTCACGTGTGAATGACAGAGAGAGAGAGAGAGAGAGAGAGAGAGAGAGAGTGTGTGTCCGTGTCCTTCTGAAGCAGGCTTTGGCCAAAAGCTAATGTGTTTGTTTTCATTGTGCCTGTCTACAACTTAACATGTCATCCCTACGATGAGTAGCAATCTATGTTTTCCTTGTATCATCAAATTATTGATGTCTTTGAATCAAATTGGTTACTTTAATTTCCTTCACTACTATAAGCTTGAATTCAGAGTTAACCCTAAAGCTAAGTCAAATACAACACCAACAAATAAAGTGATTTGTCTTATGGTGGTGGTGGTGGAGGTGGTGGTGGTTGTGGCGGCAGCACCACCCTTACATTTTCTTCTAACTGAGCTGATAAATTGTCTAATACCCCGCTTGTTCAATTGCAGACCAGGAAAAGTCCAAGGTCTGATAAGGAAATGAAATGGGACTACTCATCCAATGACAAAGGAGAGCTGTACTAATATGTTAATTACAGAAATAATATCTAAAGGGCAAGTTTTTTTTTCCCTTGTATGTCACCATCATTATTGATGCCAGTATTATCACTGAGTTACTTCACACCTGACTGAACCCTTACCTATCTAGGGCCAAAACTTTCTTAGAACTTTTGGGCAGATCTGTCAGCAGTACTTTACTTTTGAATTCACAGAATGTTTCCAACATCATTCTCCCTATGTTGCTTTTGGTTTCACTTAGGTTTTGTTTGTAGACAAGGCATTATCATTCTGTTTTTGTAGAAACAATGGAAAATACAGGATGGAGTAACATCAATATTATGAAAGGGATAGTTACTCACCATATAGACGAGACATTGAATCACAGACAGTCGAGACACTTCGTCACAGTCACAACACACACACACACACACACACACACACACACACACACACACTAAAAGCACAACTCATAACACGACCACCCAAGTGGCCACAGAGTGTGTTCATGTGTGTGTGTGTGTGTTGGGGGGGGGGGGGGGGGGGCACATTTATTTTCTACTTTAGAAGCAATCTGTCCTTTTAATAATACTGTTGTTAATTTCGAGAAACTTTTGACATGGCTACTGAACCATGGTGGGTTTGTCACATTACCTACCACATTCCTTGCCGTGTCTAAAGAGAACTGTACAAAACTATTGTGAATTTAATCCATTGATACCTCTTTATAACGTTCCTCCATATAACGTTTTCCTCTATGCTACGTCAGGGTTCCCCCAGTCCCGACTAAAAGCCCATACAAACAATGTTAAATTTTCCTCTTTACTGTGTTTCCTCTATATTACAATTTCCTCCATGTAATGCTCATATTTTTGGAACCCTGGTCAATTATTTACCTCTTTATAACGTTTAAGTGACTGGATGTAGACGCATCGTTTTCCATTCTGTGGATTCACATTTCGCACCGGTTCGGAAAGGCCGCACTTAGCATGTTTCATATGTCAGCGGCAGAACCCAGTCACATGACATGTGATGCCCATTCTGCTTGCGATCTTTTTGATGCCATTTCAGTCAATGCTTTGTATTCTTAGTGTGTTGTGTGAGCTGAGCAGCAAACAGTTCGTATGTCTAGTGAGAGTGTGTTTTCGATATAACGTTGTTTTAAGCTGTCATCAGTGGACATGAGTGAAAAGCGGAAGAACATTTCTCTGGAAGAGAAGGTTTCTGTTATTAAAAAAGTGGAGGCATCCCCTGGTGTGAGTCGCGTTTAGCTAGTGAAGCAATTTGAACTGGCCCCCTCAACACTATTATGAAAAACAGATAGTCGATAATGGAAGGGTTTGAGAATTGTGGAAATGCGAAACCATCGACTTATGACAAAATGGAGGAAATTTTATTAACTTTGTTACAGCAAGCACTTGCTGCAAACATTCCTATAAATGGAACTATTTTGAAGGAGAAGGTGCTTCAAATATCACTGCAGTTAGGAATGGAAAATTTTAAGGCGTCCAATTGATGGAGTGATAAATTTCGACAGTGTCATGGTTTTGTATACAAAGTGGAATGTGGAGAAAGTAAAAGTGTGGACGAACCAACTGTAGCTCAGTGGATGCAGACACTCCCTAATCTTGATACATGGCTACAAATTGCGTGACATTTATAACGCTGACGAAACTGGTATGTTTTTCAATTTAATGCTGGATAAGACATTTACTTTTTGTGGGGAAAATTGCCATGGCGGTAAGAAGAGCAAGGAACGTATTACCGTTTTGTTGTGTACAAATGCCGATGGCAGTGAAAAACAAACTTTTGGTTATCAGGAAGCCAAAAAATCCAAGGTGCTTCAAAAACATTTCCACGTTTCCGTGCAAATATACAAACAATGCCAAGGCATGGATGATGAGTGATATATTTTAACGTTTTCTCAGAGAATTTTATGCCAAAATGGGGAGTGCTGCAAGAAAAGTGCTGCTGTTTGTGGATAGATGTACGGCACATCCACCAGACAAACCCTTTCTGAGAAATGTGAAAGTGATTTTCCTGCCACCCAACTGCACCAGCCATCTGCAACCTTTGGACATGGGACTAATACACGCCCTTAAGGTTAAATATAGGACACCCCTTGAAAAAAAAAAAAAAAAAAAAAAAAAAAAAAAAAAAAAAAAAAAAAAAAAAAAAAAAACCCTTGAATTTGATGGACCAAAGAAAACCGGGAAGCCAGCAGAGGATCGCAACTGAAGGTGAATATTTTACGGGCAATGAATTTAATTATGTTCTCGCGGAGGGAAGTCAGTGCTGAAACTCTTAAAAACTGTTTCACAAAAGCAGGATTCTGTGAGAATGAGAGCTCCTGTGGAAGATGTTGCAAGTGATTTGCAAGAATTTCAGGAATTAATAGGCAGTGATTCTGTCACTTTTGAGGACTTTGCGGCTGTGAATGACAATGTGGCAACCACAGGAGTACAAAGTACTGAGGAGCTGACTGCAGAGAGAAGCTTGGAGAATAATAGCAGTCGTGAAAGTGACAGTGACAAAGAAGATGACCCTGTGCCCTCATATACTAACACAGCTGAAGCCTTTGAAACATTCAGGACATACATGATGGCCCATAGACGTGAGGACAGAACAGTAGTTCAACTTGCTCATTTGGAGCAAGAAATGATTGCCATAGAGTCTAGGAGAAATAGAAAACAAACATGCTTGCTTGAATATTTTAAAAACTCATAGGTATGTGATTTTCAGATTGCATAGGTTCCTAGAGTTTTGTGCAAATTTAAGTTCTATTTCATAATTTAATTATTAAAGTAAT
Source organism: Schistocerca serialis cubense (assembly GCF_023864345.2). Classification (NCBI taxonomy): domain Eukaryota; kingdom Metazoa; phylum Arthropoda; class Insecta; order Orthoptera; family Acrididae; genus Schistocerca; species Schistocerca serialis. Next base: position 182,727,209 of record NC_064646.1, on the reverse strand, counting down.
TTTTTGCAACTAATTCTTTTTTAATCTGTACCATTTACTGTGTTTTTATGTAATATGTTCAGTATATCATAAACAAAATTTGGCTCATATTCTATAACTGGGTCAACTGAAGAACGGGATACCACCTGTCAGCTTTGGACAATGATGTCATATCTTAAGAATCTGTTATAACTTTTTACAGTACAAACTGATCCATTTACTTTCACCCATCCACCCACTGGGCCCCATGTTTTTATTACAAAAAACTAATAATTTGATACATTGATCATTTGCAATGAATATCATATTACAGTGTTGTGAAAATTTAAAATGTCATCTATGGCACCATTTGTCAAAGCTGATTAGTGGTATCCCAATCTTCAGTAATGCCCTATAGTTATTATTAGGAAGCCTTCCTCTTTATAGCGTTTTCCTCTACACAGTGTTCAGAATTTGTGGTCCCTTGAAAAACGTTATATAGAGGTTTCACTGTAATGTTGTTAAGTGCTCAGTTAGCTCAGCTGCAATGAACAACAAGATTATTACAAACGTTTTGCCATCTATGTACAAGATAAAATTAAAATCTGATGATGCAAGTTTGCCTACTTATACATATATTCAATTCGTGGTTGCAATCTTCCAAATAGGCAGAATACATATAAGACCATTCAAGTCTGTGTGTGTTATTGCCAACAACACGTATTTACTGTGTAAAGCTGCACAGGAGCTCTGCTGTTTTTGACTTCCAGTGGAGCATATTACGTATACAGCATAAATGCCAAGACTGAGAAACAGATGTACACTAATACACCACATCAGTAGTTTTTCTCTGTAATGAGAGTAGTCTTTTTGTCCAACCCCATCTGCCCATGGCATTATATATTTAGGAGCCCATTCAGTTGTATGTTTACCTACTTCACAGTATAATTAGTCCAAGAGTGGTTATGGTGCTACCCACAAAACCTATATTTGTACAGTTAGATCGGATCCAATTTTGACATGGACACAACTAAAAACACACCTTCATTAAATCTAACTTCAAATTTGATGTTTAAATCTGCAGTTTCTTTTGATAGAGGATATACTGAAAAGTACAGTGTGCCTGGCATTTTATTTATCTAAAGTCTCTAGTGAAAAAACAGGCACAATTGGTACAATGAGTGAATTTCATAGTTAAAATATAGCTAACTGCACTCCTTATATCACTCACTCACCTGTCCACAATCCTGACATGACTCCACATATTTTGCATAGTAGTCATCCTTGCAAAATAGCAGCCCATCTTTCTCAAAATACCAACTGGAGAGTGCTGCATCACATGCTGAACAGCTGTTGATAAAATGAAAAACAATTCAGCAATACATATTGGATATGAATCACAGAATTGTATTATGTTGAAGTCAGGTGATACTAGAGTGAGATATGTTAATTCTCTTCCCCCCCCCCCCCCCCCCCCCCCAAGGGGAGAGGGGAGACTTTTAAATATTATGCAAAGTATTATATGACCTGAGATGGTTATGCAAAAGCCAAGTATAGATACACTGCATCAATGCAGTTGCCTATATGTTACAGTAGTCAGAAAATTCTCAAACACTGTGACAACAGCTAATATTGTCATTTCTATACTTTCATATACACAACAGACTTCAGTTATTCACATCCTTACTATTCCATTCTCTTACATCATTCACATACCTTCCATTGCGTCACCTTGCTACATATCCTACCAACTTGCATTTTATACAGTCAGAATGATATCTACTGCTACAATTTGTCCACTGATTCATTGTGTCTTTCCCTGTATCTTCTAGGAATAGGAATTCCCAAGATATTGAGCAACTCTCATACTTGAAAGGCGAAAATGTCGAAAATACATGTCCCACTTCTATAAATAAACACTAATAATGTGTATATCTTTGTTTCCTTTTTAGCAATTTGATTCTACAGTACTTTAATCTTACCACTGTTTTCAGGTCTACTTTCACACTTCCTCTATTAAATGCTTCCATCAGGTGCAGTATATCTGCACTAAATGTAAACCATGTAATGTACCAAAGCAGATGGTGATTCAGCTGTGTTCCATCATCATCCTCATCATCCTCATCCAATCTTTGTACTACCTGTTTACATACCAGAAAAACATTTCAGGTACCTAAGAATAACTTCATTAACATGGAAACTAATCCACACATCCTCTTTGAATTTTTATTTTTCTTGTATCCTGCTGAAGTGTAACAGAATCTGTAGCATTGATGTTTATATTCTTCAGTATGCTTCCACAGATGGAATCAACAGGTTTTTTCTCAATGGATATTGAGATTTATTTGGCTGAAATTGAGGAAAGATCTTTTCCACAATCTATGAATCAGAGACGAAGTAGAAATTCATATCTATTGCTCCATTCTATAATTCTGTACACAGCTTGTAACTGGATCACAGTTCTCCAAACAATTATAAAGGCAGATTTTTCCTTTGTCTGATAGAAATCTATTGCTTCGCTCACTTTTGTGAAGCTGATAATTTAAGTAAATATCTTACACACTGTAAAGAGGAGCCTAACACATTTTCTTGTGAAGTAGAGTAACTGAAAAATGTCTCCAGGTTGTTAGTCCCCACCGCCCCCCTCTCGTTCAGAAATTCTGTAAACAATTTTGAATGTCTTGGCTTTATTACCCACTCCAGTTTTAACCATTTTTATTGTATATCATTATCTACTAGAGCCTTTCCTTGCTTTGCTCTTAGAATGGCTTAGGACAACTCATCTGGAGTGGTTCCTGGCTGTCATCACTGCCATTTTTAACAATCTGTGATCCTACTCCATCTCTCTGACTAAATGAACACATAAGGAAATCTTTGAACACTCGTACAATTTTCTTGCAGTTAGCATGCCACCTGTAATTTGGTGTTCATTCAACATTCATGACTGTTTCTTCATAGTCTTTCTGTTTTGACTAGTTTGTCTTACTTTTACCAACTATTGATTGTATGTTCTCACGTGCTCTCAAAGACATTTACAAACAGTTTTGTTTCATGTAGAACAATGAATTAGGTTTCCATTACTGCTGCTTGACACTTTCATGTTCTCTTTAATAGCTGCCATGTTTCATTTTAATTTTACTTCCTTTCCTTGTAATAACCGCAACAATTTCCTTCTGTGTGTGTAAGAATTTTTTTTTTTTTTTTTACATAATTGCCCCTTTTGTCATTGTCGGCACATACCCCACAAACCAAGACACTCAAAATTTTGTATAATTCATCTGGTTACATCTCCTCATTCTGGATAATTCCTGTCATCAAAATTTCTTACTTTCTGCCTGGAGAGTGCTTTGGTTGATGCATCTCTATTTACTCTTCAACTAGAGAGCCTATGAACATTCTATTTCTTAAATTTGTTTAGGACTATAAAATCAAGCAAAATCTAAGAGCAATCTGTAGCAAATCGGAGTTTGTGATTTATCTACAGTAGCAAATTTTTAACCCTGTATATTATCTGCATTTATCGTAAATTAACTGTTTTTGAATTTACTAACAACTGTAATCAACATCAAAACATTTTATGAAACTAGTAGTTTCTACCACAGGTTCTTGTGTTGCCTTGATAGAAATCTCATTGTGTGTATCTGCTTCAATTCTCATACGGAATAAGCAACTTTTAGCTCAACAGATTAAAAGATAATCAACAGGCTTAATTTAAAGTTATTTGTTCACTGCCTTGTAATACACTGAAGCACACAAAAACTGGTATAGGCATGCATATTCCAGAGATATATAAACAGGCAGAAGACGATACTGCAGTCGACAACACCTATATAAGACAACAAATGTCTGGTGCAGTTGTTAAATCGATTACTGCTGCTACAATGGCAGGTTATCAAGATTTAAGTGAGTTTGAATGTGGTGTTATAGTCGGTGCACAAGCGATGGGACACACCACCTCCGAGGTAGCAATGAAGTGGGGATTTTCCCGTACGACCATTTCAACACGAGTGTCAGGAATACGGTAAAATATCAAATCTTCACCATCACTGTGGCCGGAAAATGATCCTGCAAGAACGGGACCGACGACAACTGAAAAGAATTGTTCAATGTGACAGAAGTGCAACTCTTTCACAAACTGCTGCAGATTTCAATGCTGGGCCATCAACAAGTGTCAGCATGTGAACCATTCAACGTAACATCATCGATATGGGCTATCGGAGCCGAAGGTCCACTCGCATATCCTTGATGACTGCATGACAATGCTTTATGCCTCACCTGAGCCTGTCAACACTGACATTGGACTGTTGATGACTGGAAACTTGTTGCCTGGTTGGATGAGTCTCGCTACAAATTGTACTGAGCAGGTGGATGTGTACAGGTATGGAGACTACCTCATGAGCCCATGGACGCTGCATGTCAGCAGGGGACTCTTCAAGCTGGTGAAGGCTCTGTAATGGTAGGGGGCGTGTGCAGTTGGAGTGATATGGGACACCTGATATGTCTAGACACGACTGTGATGGGTGACAAGTACATAAGCATCCTGTCTGATCACCTGCAGCCATTCATGTCCACTGTGTATTGTCTAACTTCAGCAATTCCAGCAGGACAATGCGACAACCCACACTTCCAGAATTGCTAGACTGGCTCCAAGAACACTTTTCCGAATTTAAACACTTCTGTTGGCCACCGAACTCCCCAGAAATGAACATTATTGCCTTGCAATGTGCTGTTCAGAAGAGATCCACCCCCCATACCCCTACGAATTTATAGGCAGCCCTGCAGGATTCATGGTATCAATTCCCTTCAGCACTACTTCAGACATTAGTCGAGTCCATGCCACGTCGTGTTGCGACACTTCTGCGTGCTCGCAGGGGCCATACACGATATTAGGCAGGTGTACTATTTTCTTTGGCTCTTCAGTGTACATTAGATCTAACGGCAACAAACAGACCTGATCTCTTTGAGGATATCCACATCGAAACTGGTATCAGTGACCACGACAAAGTTGTGGCAACAGGAATTATCAAAGAACAAAGGACAACGGAAACAAGTAAAAAGATATATATGTCCAGTAAACTAGATAAAAAAAATCATTAGTGTCATATCCCAATAAGGAACTTTAAACGTTCAGCACAGGGTAGGAGCATGTAGAAGAACTCTGGCTTAAATTTAAAAGAATAATTGACCATGCACTGATTAGACATATACCGAGTCCAACATTTCAAAATGGGAGGGGACCTCCATGGTATACAGTCACTCCAAAGAAGCTCCTAAAGAAACAGAGATTACTGCATCATAGGTGTAAAACAAAGCATAGGGCTATAGACAGGGAGATGCTGAATGATACACATTTAGCTGTGATGCCTTCAATGGCTGCTTTATCAATTGATCTTTCACAGAACCCAAAGAAATGCTACTTATATGTGAAAGCTGTTAGTGGGACCAAAGTTAGTGTCCAGTCCCTAGGATCTGAAATTGAAGGTAGCAGAGCAAAAGCTGATATGATTCACTCCATGTTCATATATTCCTTTGCAAAGGAAAACCCAGGGGAACTGCCCTAATTTAATCCTCATACCACTAAAAAGATGAATGAAATAAGTACAAGTGTTAGAGGTGTTGAGAAACAGCTGAAATCCTTAAAATTGAACAAAGCTCCAGGGACCGATGGAATCCCTGTTACGTTTCACACTGAATTTGCAGCCGAGTTACCCCCTCTTGAAACTATAATCTATCATAGATGCCTTAAACATAAAACCATGGCTAGTTTTTGGAAAAAGGCACAGGTCACACCCACCTACAAGAAGGGTAGTAGAAGTGATCCACAAAACTACTGTCCAATATCCTTGACATGAATTTGTTGTACACTCTTGGAAGATATTCTGAGCTCAAACATAATGAGGTTTTGGAACAGAATGACCCCCTCAGTGCCAACCAGCATGGATTTTGAAAACATAAATTATGTGAAAGCCAACTTGGAATTTTCTCATGACATACTGAAAGCTTTGGATCAAGGGAATCGGGTAGATGCTGTATTTCTTGATTTCCAAAAAGCATTTGATGCAATATCATGCCAAGGGTACAATCATGTGGGTTATCGAGAGAAATTTATACCTGGATTGAGGACTTTTAAGTAGGGAGGACACAGCATGTTAACTTGGATGGAACGTCATCATCACATGTGCACTATGTGATCAAAAGTATCCGGATACCCGGTTGAAAATGAATTACAAGTTCATGTCATTCTCCATCGGAAATGCTGGAATTCAGTACGATGTTAGCCCACCCTTAGCCTTGGTGACAGCTTCCACTCTTGCAAGCATATGTTCAATCAGGTGCTGGAAGGTTTCTTGGGGAATGGCAGCCCATTCTTCACAGAGTGCTGCACTGAGAAGAGGTAGCGATGTCAATCAGTGAGGCCTGGCACGAAGTCGGTGTTCCAAAACATTTTCAAAGGTGTTCTATAGGATACAGATCAGGACTCTCTGCAGGCCAGTCCATTACAGGGATGTTATTGTCTTGTAACCACTCTGCTACAAGCCATGCTTTATGAACAGGTGCTCAGTTGTGTTGAAAGATGCAATTGCCATCCCCGAATTGCTCTTCAGCGGTGGGAAGCAAGAAGGTGATTAAAACATCAATGTAGGCCTGTGCTGTGATAGTACCACACAAAACAACAATGGGTGCAAGAACCCTCCATGAAATAAACAACCACACCACAGCAGCACCACCTCCAAATTTTACTATTGGCACTAAACAGGCTGGCAGATGACGTTCACCGGGCATTCGCCATACCCACACCCTGCCATCTGATCACCACATTGTTTATCATGATTTGTCATTCCACACAACGTTTCTCCACTGTTCAATCATCCAATTTTTATGCTCCTTACACCAAGTGAGGCATCATTTGGTATTTACCGGTGTGATGTGTGGCTTATGAGCAGCCGCTCGACCATGAAATCAAAGTTTTCTCACATCTCACCTAACTGCCATATTACTAGTAGTGGATCCTTATGCAGATTGGAATTCCTGTTTGATGGTCTGGATAGGTGTCTGCATATTACACATTACGACCCTCTTCAACTGTCAGCGGTCTATCAGTCAACAGACAAGGTCGGCCTGCACACGCTTCTGTGCTGTACATGTCCCTTCATCTTTCCACTTCACTACCACATCGCAAACAGTGGACCTAGGGATGTTTAGAAGTACGGAAATCTCGGATACAGACGTATGACACACGTGACACCTAATTACCTGACTACGTTCGAAGTCTGGGAGTTCCACGGAGTGCTCCATTCTGCTCTCTCACAATGTCTAATGATTACTGAGGTTGCTGATATGGAGTACCTGGCAGCACAATGCACATAATATGAGATGCATGTGTTTTTGGGTGTGTCCAGATACTTTTGACCACATAATGTAGAAAAAACTTGAGTGTGCCACGGGGAAGTCTATTGCTGTTCATGTTGTATATTAAAGACCTAGCAGACAATATTAACAGTAAAATCAGGCTCTTTGCAGATTATGCAGTTATCTATATTGAAGTACTATCTGAAAGAAGCTGCATAAGTATACAGTAAGATCTTGATAAGTGGTGCTGAGATTGGCAACTTGCTTTAAATGTTCAGAAATGGAAATTTTTCTACTTTACCAAAAAAAAGGAGGGGGGAGGGGAAAAAAGAAGGGGGGAAAGGATGGGGGGGAAGGAGAGGGGGGGAAAAAAGGAGAGAGGGGGGGAAAAGGAGAGAGGGGGGGGGGGAAAGGGAGAGAGGGGGGAAAGGAGAGAGGGGGGGAAAAGGAGAGAGGGGGGGAAAAGGAGAGAGGGGGGGGGGGGAAAAGGAGAGAGGGGGGGAAAGGAGAGAGGGGGGGGAAAGGAGAGAGGGGGGAAAAGGAGAGAGGGGGGGAAAAAGGAGAGAGGGGGGGGAAAAGGAGAGAGGGGGGGAAAAAGGAGAGAGGGGGGGAAAAGGAGAGAGGGGGGGAAAAGGAGAGAGGGGGGAAAAGGAGAGAGGGGGGGGAAAAGGAGAGAGGGGGGGAAAAGGAGAGAGGGGGGGGAAAGGAGAGAGGGGGGGAAAGGAGAGAGGGGGGGAAAAAGGAGAGAGGGGGGGGAATAAAGGAGAGAGGGGGGGGAATAAAGGAGAGAGGGGGGGAATAAAGGAGAGAGGGGGGGGAATAAAGGAGAGAGGGGGGGGAATAAAGGAGAGAGGGGGGGGAATAAAGGAGAGAGGGGGGGGAATAAAGGAGAGAGGGGGGGGAATAAAGGAGAGAGGGGGGAAAGGAGAGAGGGGGGGGAAAGGAGAGAGGGGGGGAAAAGGAGAGAGGGGGGGAAAAGGAGAGAGGGGGGGAAAAAGGAGAGAGGGGGGGGAATAAAGGAGAGAGGGGGGGGAATAAAGGAGAGAGGGGGGGGAATAAAGGAGAGAGGGGGGGGGGAAAGGAGAGAGGGGGGGAAAGGAGAGGGGGGGGAAAAGGAGAGAGGGGGGGGGGGAAAGGAGAGAGGGGGGGGAAAAAGGAGAGAGGGGCGGGAAAAAGGAGAGAGGGGCGGGAAAAAGGAGAGAGGGGGGGGGAAGGAGAGGGGGGGAAAAAGGAGAGGGGGGGAAAAAGGAGAGGGGGGGGAAGGAGAGGGGGGAAAGGGAGGGGGGAAAAGGGAGGGGGGAAAAGGGAGGGGGGAAAAGGGAGGGGGGAAAAGGGAGGGGGGAAAAGGGAGGGGGGAAAAGGGAGGGGGGAAAAGGGAGGGGGGAAAAGGGAGGGGGGGAAAAGGAGGGGGGGAAAAGGAGGGGGGGAAAAGGAGGGGGGGAAAAGGAGGGGGGAAAAGGAGGGGGGGAAAAGGAGGGGGGAAAAGGAGGGGGGAAAAGGAGGGGGGAAAAGGAGGGGGGGAAAAGGAGGGGGGAAAAGGAGGGGGGAAAAGGAGGGGGGAAAAGGAGGGGGGAAAAGGAGGGGGGAAAAGGAGGGGGGAAAAGGAGGGGGGAAAAGGAGGGGGGAAAAGGAGGGGGGAAAAGGAGGGGGGGAAAAGGAGGGGGGGAAAGGAGGGGGGAAGAGGAGGGGGGGAGAGGAGGGGGGGAGAGGAGGGGGGAGAGGAGGGGGGAGAGGAGGGGGGAGAGGAGGGGGGAGAGGAGGGGGGAGAGGAGGGGGGAGAGGAGGGGGGAGAGGAGGGGGGGAGAGGAGGGGGGAAGAGGAGGGGGGGAGAGGAGGGGGGGAGAGGAGGGGGGGAGAGGAGGGGGGAAGAGGAGGGGGGAAGAGGAGGGGGGAAGAGGAGGGGGGAAGAGGAGGGGGGAAGAGGAGGGGGGAAGAGGAGGGGGGAAGAGGAGGGGGGAAGAGGAGGGGGGAAGAGGAGGGGGGAAGAGGAGGGGGGAAGAGGAGGGGGGAAAAGGAGGGGGGAAAAGGAGGGGGAAAAGGAGGGGGAAAAGGAGGGGGAAAAGGAGGGGGAAAAGGAGGGGGAAAAAGGAGGGGGAAAAAGGAGGGGGAAAAAGGAGGGGGGAAAGGAGGGGGAAAAAGGAGGGGGAAAAAGGAGGGGGAAAAAAGGAGGGGGAAAAAAGGAGGGGGAAAAAAGGAGGGGGAAAAAAGGAGGGGGAAAAAAGGAGGGGGGAAAAAGGAGGGGGGGAAAAAGGAGGGGGGAAAAAGGAGGGGGGAAAAAGGAGGGGGGAAAAAGGAGGGGGGAAAAAAGGAGGGGGAAAAAAGGAGGGGGAAAAAAGGAGGGGGAAAAAAGGAGGGGGAAAAAAGGAGGGGGAAAAAAGGAGGGGGAAAAAAGGAGGGGGAAAAAAGGAGGGGGAAAAAAGGAGGGGGAAAAAAGGAGGGGGGGAAAAAGGATCCCATGACTATAATATCAGGAAGCCACTGTTGGAGCCAGCCAACTCATACAAACACCTGGGTTTGACATATTGCAGGGATATAAAATGGATTGATCACCTAGGTTCAGTCGTGGGTAAGACAGGTGGTACACTTCAATTTATTGGTAGAATACTGGGGAAGCGCAATCAATCTACAAAGGAGATTGCTTACAAAACACTCTTGTGACCAGTTCTACAATATTGCTCAAGTGTGTGGGAGCCATGCCAGATAGGACTAACAGGGGATACCGAACGTAATTAGAAGAGGGCAGCATGAAGGGTCACAGGTTTGTTTAATGCATCTGAGAGTGTCACAGAGATATTGAAGGAACTGAACTGGATGACGCTTGAAGAGAGATCGTAACTATACCCGACAAAGTCTATTAAAAAAGTTTCAAGAGCCGGCTTTAAATGATTACTCCAGGAATATACTACAAACCCCTATGTATCACTCACAAAGGGGTCGTGAGCATAAGATCAGAGTAATTACTGCATGCACAGGGGCATTCAAACAATCATTCTTCCTGCACTCCATATATGAATGGAACAGGAAGAAACCCTAATAACTGGTACCATGGGACGTACCCTCTGCCATGCACCTCACAGTGGCTTGCAGAGTATAATGTAGGTGTGGGTAAGTTCATAGTGGTCTCAGTCTAGTCCCGAGTACTTCTTAATAACAGAATTTCTTAATAACAGTATCTCAACACAAGAAGTTCACATGCACATCAGGTGCCAGCTGTTACCTTATATCAATACTGTCATTCAGTCCTTGTGTGGATGGATGGATGAATTTAAAATTATTTGGCACTAAACAGAATGATCATTTGTGCCCTTTCTCAAGATCATGGTACTGGTGTACTAGTGGTTCCTCTTGTTAAAACAAAAAGTGAAGGCCATATAACTACAGCCATAAGTCATAAAGAAATTTCACATACAATCTCCAGTATACATGGTGACTCAAAAACACTTTTACATACAAACATGGCACATCGGGCATACAACAAGGATCAGTAATCAAGAGGAACTGGGGGTTGCAAAGGCCATCCGGGACACTAATGGCAATGCAGTTATTTAGTCACGTGCTACAAATGTACGGCCAGTACAAGAGACGCTCAAAGTATTGTCCCACGGCCAACATCAACGCCGTATTGAATGAAGCACCCTCTCAAACATATCTGGTGTATTTCGAAGACATTCTACTGCAACAACAATCCTGCCCACTAGATCCTCTGGCAATGTAGCAACTGTTTCTTACACAAGGACCTTCAGATATCCCCCACAGGAAAAAATCGAGTGAGAACAGATGGGGTAATCATGGTGGCCATGTGAATGGCCCACCATGACAAATCCAGTGTTCGGGCAAAGTTACCTGTAGATGTGCCCCCATTTGTCTGCTGAAACGCATGGGGGCTCCGAAATCAAATGCAGTGATGAATAGGCATGGGAACGTTATTCAGCATGTCTGGCAAAACCTCTCGCAGGAATACAAAATACGTGTGACCACCAAGTCCATCTGGGAGAATGTATAGCCCAATTAAACAGTCTCCAACAATGCCAGCCTACACATTAAGGGCAAATTTGTGTTATGAGGCATGTGTACGTGTAGCATGTGGGTTGACATCTGCCCAAATATGCAGTTGTGAAAGTTCATCACATCCTCAAATGAGAATGCAGCCCCATCAGTGAAGAGGACACTTGCTGTGATGCTTTGATCTGCAGCAGGTTCCTGCAGAAACAGCAGTGCAAACCATACGCACTTGCTGTAGTCCCTGCCAGACGCAATGCATGGACATGCTCGACATAAGATTGGGGGATATCAGTGGGCATGGGATACATCTCGTGTACTTGTTCACAGCATATGTTGCATCCCCTTCCAAGAACTCTTTCTTCCACCACAACTGTCCGAGTTGTTTGTTGGTGGCCAGCATTTAGCTTATGTACATGGAATGAGCCAGATTCGCACAATCTGCATTGCAGGATGGCAAATAATGTGCGGCATGGCATCTTCCTATCAGGATTTTTCACATAACACAATCGCATGGCTTCCGTCTATTGCAGTTGGCTGCACCATAAATCAAATGCATCTCAGCCATTTAGCGTAACAAGTAGCTAGGCATCTTACTCCCAGTGGTTAAATGGTACGAACTGTGACGGTCCCGATGTGCTCCGGCCATGTTTGTACAGCAATGCCCTCTCGTGACTGCAGCACCCTCTCATAGTGTTTGCGAGCCCCGACTCCTATGCGATTAGTTATCTTTGTTGCACGCCTGATATGTAAACTACTTCTGAATCACCCTGCACTCAACAAACAGTGGATGGCATTAAGATGGCTGATTGATTGCAGGAATAAGATGAGCCAACCACTGAAATAGGCATTACAATTTTCCTCCAATTAAATTAGGCAGGATCCTTATGCCAAATCAAAAGTCGACAATTTCCTCAATATTGTTTTTTCATCACTTAAAATCAAGGAAAAGTCCCTTGGTAGACCAAATGCTTCTCTAAGTATACAAAACAACATCAAAATATGTGGCCCATAATATATCGAATCCAGTGGATGGTAATAAACTCAAAGTACTGAAACAAAGATACAGAAAGGAAGAAGTCTGTGGGGTAAAAGCTTTCATACATTGAAACCAGGTGAAGAATGCTGTACACATGAATGCAACGACAAAGCTCTTAAATTAATAACTGACAAGAAAATAGACTCATCTGTCTATGTATCAAAATCAATATTCACTTGATAAAACTTTAAAGTTATGAGGCACAATTGCTGACCAATACATACCTTTAGGAGGTAAAACATCACTAATACCAGTAAGTACATATAAAAATACACGGCACTGTCCTAGTTTTTGCAAATAATAGTTCCTTACTCATGGAAGGGGGGGTGGATAGGTTGGGTCACTCAGATCCCGAGATGTGAGGGATCCACCTGTTATGCGGGGACACAAGATGTCCTCATACGCAAAATAGATAGGTCCCTCTCATCTTTTGGCCACCTGAGTGAGCTGTTCTTCCTTTACAACCTTCCCCAACCTGTCCCTCTATCCTCTATAGTGATTTAACTATTAGTTCCTAAAGCTAGAATAATACTTTAACATAACATTTCATCTAAAGACAATGACTGTTGTGTGTGCGCAATGTCATGTTGCCAGAACCAGAATTTTACTATCTTGGTGAAAAATGCTACCACTTTTCCAGATACAGATTGCCTACTGTTGTCTGCTTAACATTTACAAGAAGGAGACAATTCAAAGGAAATAGTTCTCTGTATTCTGTAAAAGAAATTGAGGCCTATTTACATTAAGCAATCTTAATCCATTTTTCAAGTTTACCTAAATACATAGATCTCTTAGGAGGTGTGTGTGTGTGTGTGTGTGTGTGTGTGCGCGCGCGCGCGCGCGCGCGCGCGCTTCTGAATGATTCCATTTAGTCCACAGCATTTACATTTCCCCAACAGTATTTTACGGGTGTCTCAATCAATGGTTTACCCAAGGTTATAAAAAAACCAAAAGTATAATATCTGCTTACTTTTATAAAAATTTTGTTTGTGGAGTTATTCCACAAAGAATCTTTTTGTAAAAGAGCTGGTCTTATTCTGGTGTAGCCTACATTTGATTGAATTCAGAGAAAACTTAACAGACAGTAATGTGCTGAAAGAAAGGCTTAAATACCTTATAAATCGTAATTTAATATGTTGATATCGAACCAAATAGTACCATTTTTCAATATAATCCCTCCCATGTTTAATCTATGTTCTCCAGGAGCTACTAGTGCAAGAATTTCAATTCAAAAAATTGTTTATTTTCTGTTTACTTGCTTCCGCAGTCCTGTAGTAGTAAGATAGCGTGTGTTCCATATACATTGTTGTTGCAATTATTTATTCACCACCAAAGATTTTGTGGCTATTTTGCCTTTTAGTAACGGCTGTAACTACATACACTTTTTAAACAAGTTTTGCCACTTGCTACCTAATTATGACATAGGTCCAAGGATATTCTTTCCTGTAGTTTGTTATTACTTGGGAATGGCACAACAGGATTGTTGTTAAAAATTAATATTAACAACAGTCCAAACATAACAAATCATTTTTTAAAGTTTATTTTCACAGAGATTCTTAGCCACTGAACGCATATTTTCATAAAAAAAGTTAAATTTTTCATTTCAGTCACTTTTTGTGTGGCTTTAACAAAACAAGCGCTGTCACACAAGAAAACTGTCACTTCACTGTATTGTTAAATAGCACCCTAAGAAACTAACTGAGCATGTCGGTGCAATTGTAAAGGCACTAAACTCTCAATCCAAAAGGAGCAGGCTTTAAATGGTTATTGAAAACCATCCAGATTTAGGTTTTTCAGTTACTGTAAAACTGGTGAAGATAAATGTTGTAATGTTTCCTTTGAAAATGACACAGAAAATTTCATTATCCATCCATCTTGAAACTGAGTTTGTAATTTCTCTCTAAACAATCTGTCATCAGTAAAATGGCACCAACCTTCCCTCTTTTCCTTAGACAATAGGCCTACATATTGTTCCAAGTGTGCTGCAGGCCTAGGATTTTTCTCCTGGGTACTAAATGACATCATTGATCCAAATTATGCACTAAAAATTGATGATAGTGCAAACAGAAATTACAAAATAATTTACAGTTTGAATAAAATTACTTGATAGTTGAAACTTCACACATTGTAGCTGGTTTCCTCCAACCAGAGCACTCAACTTTACACCTGAACTGTTTGCTGTTGCCTAACTGTCACAACAATTAGTTCACTTCCAATTCCTTGTCCGCCTTTTGTTTTAACGTGGCTGGATACTCCTTGGGTGTGGCCCTTTTATTTCGTACTTTAGCTCTCTCTCTCTCTCTCTCTCTCTCTCTCTCTCACACACACACACACACACACACACACACACACACACACACAGACAGACAGAACAATGCAAAAGAAATATGCAAGAACCATACACAGCACTAATCAAATACTACTGGATCCTTCCACACAACATGCAATTCAGCATCACTTATGCAGGTATTACAATCATACAGATCTGGTTACATGAGACAAGCTTCGAATGACATCATATGAAGCCAAATCTCTGAAGCCTGTCAATTAATTGTTGCAACTGGTCAAATAAACAACCCCTTGGGCATCCTTTGCCACCCCCTGATGATACTAAATTTATTTTATGCTTAATTGTTTAATGTACACTGCTACAATGCACCTATACCAGTAATTAGTCTGAATAAATTACGTAAAATCTAAGTTTGCTATTGTATTCTGCACTCACAAGGAAGCTCCCCATCACACACCCCCTCAGCTTTAGTGGTAAGAGGGCCCAGTGGATAGTCCGCCAAAAATGAACACAGATGAAGCATGAAAGCACGAAGAAGATATACTGAACTATGAAGGTAAAAAAAAAAGGAAAAAAAGGGGGGGGGGGGGCACAAAATAGAAACAAGTCAAGGTCCAAGGACAAGAAGTTCAATATAGAGCAGCTCGAAATAGCAATGGCATCGTGATTAAGTGGTCACGATGTTGGACTGCCACGTGGGTGAATAGTGTTCAAACTTCACATGTGCCAATTTTCTTTTTCTCTGCTGTTCGTTGTGTTCAAATTTGAGTCTGTGTTGTGGTGTAATGTCAATTTGCAAGAGGGGGTGGAAGGACAGTTGACTCTGCGCAACTGCTCTATTAGCAGCCAAGAGGAATTGGCTTTCTAATGGGAACCACAAACATAGCATTAGTGACAGTACGTGTTTTGCATGATAGGAATCTCTTACCAACTCAGTTAATTTGTATGTCTGGGTAAGTGAGTGAGATGTTCCTTGCCCGATTTAGGTGTCTGAATGAATGTGATGTGACCACTCCCAAGAAAATGATAAAAACATAATAGTTTGTCACATAAGCTGCAAGAAATAAATTCAAGACTTTCAAAGTCACGTAGTTTCTCTGTGCTGTGTTAAAACATATGTTTTTGATGTTGCATTCCGTTTTGGAAGTTTTGACACTCTAATTCCTTTCTTGTAACATAGTTCACACCCATTTATTTCTTGTTTTCATTTCTTTAAGACATCTATGTGGCATCTCACCTGCTCTAACTGTTCACCGCATTTACTTGCGACAGTAGTGTATTCTTACCACATGACTCACATTCTATAACCAATGTATAGTTTGACAACTGCCAAGACTACAGAAAGAAAATGAAAATAAATGGCATGAGCGAGCTTTGAACAAGACTCATCCACTTGACACTGCAACACCATGACCACTTAATCACGACGACGCGGTTCTTAGCCCTCGATCTATATTGCACTTAGTCAAAATATCCACGGGTGTGCTGCCGGTCTATAGTGTCCAACGGGCACAATATTTCGGCAGTCATACATGTCGCCATCATCAGGTGAACTGACGGACTGAGCTCCTGTGAACGTGCCGGAACAGAGATCTGTACGCTATGGCTGCTCAGAGGGAACTGGGTTCGGTCACGGCGGCAGCCGATTTAAATACCCTCCGCCCGCGGCGGGCTCCCTCCGCCGTCCGCACCCCGCGCCGCGGTCGCGCGGTGGAACAGATTGCGACGGCGTCTGAGATGACGTCGGTGTGATGGCTCTGTCCGCCGTGGTCGTCACAACTATACATTTGCTCAATTTACTTTTGATTAACCCAATCGCTGGTTCCCAAGCCTTGCTAAGATTATAGCCACAGTCACGGTTTATGAGGTGCCGTGCCGGCACGTTCACAGGAGCTCAGTCCGTCAGTTCACCTGATGATGGCGACATGTATGATCGCCGAAATATTGTGCCCGTTGGACACTATAGACCGGCAGCACACCCGTGGATATTTTGACTATCAAATACGCCGGGAGAAACTCAAGAATTATAGCTTTTTTTTCATAGTTCAATACAATTTCTCCCTGCTTTCATGCTTGATCTGTGTTCAGTTTTTCACGGACTACACACTGAGCCATCCTACCAGTAAATCTGAGGGGGGTGTGATGAGGTGTTTCCCTTGCCACTAACAAGTTTGTGAACATATTAGGAATATTTTGTTTTCAATAATTACTAAATGATTGGCCTAAACTTGCTACACAATGAATAAAAAGTGTATTTTGCAGCTTACAAATTTATTTTCACCAAATCGGCTAGCTCTTTAGGATAAACATATTATTCTGAAGTTATAAACAAGCAGGAATACTCTTTAGTCATTTCTGTTCACTGTAATTAACTAAAATATAATGTTGTTGTTGTTGTTGTTGTCTTCAGTCCAGAGACTGGTTTGATGCAGCTCTCCATGCTACTCTATCCTGTGCAAGGTTCTTCATCTCCCAGTACCTACTGCAACCTACATCCTTCTGAATCTGTTTAGTGTATTGATCTCTTGGTCTCCCTCTACGATTTTTACCCTCCAACACTAAACTGGTGATCCCATGATGCCTCAGAATATGCCCTACCAACCGATCCCTTCTTCTAGTCAAGTTGTGCCACAAACTCCTCCTCTCCCCAATCCTATTCAATACCTCCTCATTAGTTATGTGATCTACCCATCTAATCTTCAGCATTCTTCTCTAACACCACATTTCGAAAGCTTCTATTCTCTTCTTGTCTAAACTATTTATCGTCCACGTTTCACTTCCATACATGGCTACACTCCATACAAATACTTTCAGAAACGACTTCCTGGCACTTAAATCTATACTTGATGTTAACAAATTTGCCAGTCTACATTTTATATCCTCTCTACTTCAACCATCATCAGTTATTTTGCTCCCAAAAAAGCAAAACTCGTTTACTACTTTGTCTCATTTCCTAATATAATTCCTGCAGCATCACCCGATTTAATTCGACTACATTCCATTATCCTCGTTTTGCTTTTGTTGATGTTCATCTTATATCTTCCTTTCAAGACACTGTCCATTCCGTTCAGCTGTTCTTCCAGGTCCTTTGCTGTCTCTGACAGAATTACAATGTCATCGGCGAACCTCAAAGTTTTTATTTCTTCTCCGTGGATTCTAATTCCAACTCCAAATTTTTCTTTTGTTTCCATTACTGCCTGCTCAATGTACAGATTGAATAACATCAAGGATAGGCTACAACCCCGTCTCACTCCCTTCCCAACCACTGCTTCCCTTACATGCCCCTCAACTGTTATAACTGCCATCTGGTTTCTGTACAAATTGTAAATAGCCTTTTGCTCCCTGTATTTTACCCCTGGCACCTTTAGAATTTGAAAGAGAGTATTCCAGTCAACATTGTCAAAAGCTTTCTCTAAGTCTACAAATGCTAGAAACGTAGGTTTGCTTTTCCTTAAGCTTTCTTCTAAGATAAGTCGTAAGGTCAGTATTGCCTCACGTGTTCCAATATTTCTACGGAATCCAAACTGATCTTCCCCGAGGTCGGCTTCTATCAGTTTTTCCATTCGTCTGTAAAGAATCCGTGTTAGTATTTTGCAGCCGTGACTTATTAAACTGATAGTTCAATAATTTTCACATCTGTCAACATCTGCTTTCTTTGGGATTGGAATTATTATACTCTTCTTGAAGTCTGAGGGTATTTCGCCTGTCTCATACATCTTTCTCACCAGACGGTAGAGTTTTACTAGGCCTGCATCTCCCAAGGCTGTCAGTAGTTCTAATGGAATGTTGTCTTCTCCCGGGGCCTTGTCTCGACTTAGGTCTTTCAGTGCACTATCAAACTCTTCACGCAGTATCGTATCTCCTATTTCATCTTCATCTATATTCTCTTCCATTTCTATAATATTGTCCTCAAGAACATCACCCTTGTATAGACCCTCTATATACTCCATCCACCTTTCTGCTTTCCCTTCTTTGCTTAGAACTGGGATTCCATCAGAGCTCTTGATATTCATGCAAGTGGTTCTCTTTGCTCCAAAGGTCTAATTTTCCTGTAGGCAGTATCTATCTTAACCCTAGTGAGATAAGCCTCTACATCCTTACATTTGTCCTCTAGCCATCCCTGCTTAGCCACTTTGCACTTCCTGTTGATCTAATTTTTGATACTTTCGTATCCCTTTTGCCTGCTTCGTTTACAGCATTTTTATATTTTCTCCTTTCATCAATTAAATTCAGTATCTCTTCTGTTACCAAAGGATATCTACTAGTCTTCATCTTTTTACCTACTTGATTGCCTTCACTATTTCACCTCTCAAAGCTACCCATTCTTCTACTATTGTATTTCTTTCCCCCATTCTTGTCAATCGTTCCCTAATGCTCTCCCTGATGCTCTCTACAACTTCTGGTTCTTTCAGTTTATCCAGGTCCCATCTTAAATTCCCACCTTTTCGCAGTTTCTTCAGTTTTAATCTACAGTTCATAACCAATAGATTGTGGTCAGAGTCCACATTTACCCCTGGAAATGTCTTACAATTTAAAACCTGGTTCCTAAATCTCTGGCTTACCATTATATAATCTATCTGATACCTCCTAGTATCTCCAGGCTTCTTCCATGTATACAACTTTCTTTCGTGATTCTTGAACCAAGTGTTAGCTATGATTAAGTTATGCTCTGTGCAAAATTCTAACACGCGGCTTCTTCTTTCATTCCTTCCCCCCAATCCATATTAACCTACTATGTTTCCTTCTCTCCCATTTCCTACTATCAAATTCCAGTCACCCATGACTATTAATTTTCGTCTCATTCACTATCTGAATAATTTCTTTTATCTCGTCATACATTTCATCAATCTCTTCGTCATCTGCAGAGCTAGTTGGCATATAAACTTGTACTACTGTGGTAGGCATGGGCTTTGTGTCTATCTTGGCCACAATAATGCGTTCACTATGCTGTTTGTAGTAGCTTACCCGCGTTTCTATTTTCCTATTCATTATTAAATCTACTCCTGCATTACCCCTATATAATTTTGCATTTATAACCCTATATTTACCTGACCAGAAGTCATGTTCCTCCTGCCACCGGACTTCACTAATTCCCACTATATCTAACTTTAACCTATCCATTTCCGTTTTTAAATTTTCTAATGTACCTGCCCAATTAAGGGATCTGACATTCCACGCTCCAATCCGTAGAACGCCAGTTTTCTTTCTCCTCATAACATCGTGTTCTTGAGTAGTCCCCGCCTGGAGATCCAAATGGGGGACTATTTTACCTCCATAATATTTTATCCAAGAGGACGCCATCACCATTTAACCATACAGTAAAGCTGTATGCCCTCGGGAAAAATAATGGCTCTAATTTCACCTTGCTTTCAGCTGTTCGCATCACCAGCACAGCAAGGCTGTTTTGATTAGTGTTACAAGGCAGGTCAGTCAATCATCCAGATTGTTGCCCCTGCAACTACTGAAAAGGTTGCTGCCCATCTTCAGGAACCACATGTTTGTCTGGGCTCTCAACAGATACCCCTCCGTTGTGGTTGCACCTACGGTACGGCTATAGGAATCGCTGAGGCACGCAAGCCTCCCCACAAATGATAAGGTCCATGGTTCATGGGATGGCTAAAATATAATATGTATTGTTATTTTCTGGAAACTTCTAAATTACCTCAGAATACTTAGTGAAATTATGTCCACGTCCACACAAAGCTGCAAAGAATTATTTTCATTATTTTTCTATGTATGAGAATTAATTTTTTCACACACTATTAACTTTGGAAGTTCTGATTGTCAATTGTTATTGCAAATCATTGAAATACCACAGGTTTTTATAAGCATGAAGGGCAGTTTGTTACCAACCACCAACAGCACAGCATGTAGAGCTTTGTTTACATATTTTTCACCACCGAACATCTTGTGTGCGAATAAAGCAATTTCGGGAAATAATCTGTACCTCGAATTTATTGGAAACAACATTTCATCTCCAACTAATGAACAATTCTGAATTTTTTTCAGTTCAAACTACACTCCTGGAAATTGAAATAAGAACACCGTGAATTCATTGTCCCAGGAAGGGGAAACTTTATTGACACATTCCTGGGGTCAGATACATCACATGATCACACTGACAGAACCACAGGCACATAGACACAGGCAACAGAGCATGCACAATGTCGGCACTAGTACAATGTATATCCACCTTTCGCAGCAATGCAGGCTGCTATTCTCCCATGGAGACGATCGTAGAGATGCTGGATGTAGTCCTGTGGAACGGCTTGCCGTGCCATTTCCACCTGGCGCCTCTGTTGGACCAGCGTTCGTGCTGGACGTGCAGACCGCGTGAGACGACGCTTCATCCAGTCCCAAACATGCTCAATGGGGGACAGATCCGGAGATCTTGCTGACCAGGGTAGTTGACTTACACCTTCTAGAGCACGTTGGGTGGCACAGGATACATGCGGACGTGCATTGTCCTGTTGGAACAGCAAGTTCCCTTGCCGGTCTAGGAATGGTAGAACGATGGGTTCGATGACGGTTTGGATGTACCGTGCACTATTCAGTGTCCCCTCGACGATCACCAGTGGTGTACGGCCAGTGTAGGAGATCGCTCCCCACACCATGATGCCGGGTGTTGGCCCTGTGTGCCTCGGTCGTATGCAGTCCTGATTGTGGCGCTCACCTGCACGGCGCCAAACACGCATACGACCATCATTGGCACCAAGGCAGAAGCGACTCTCATCGCTGAAGACGACACGTCTCCATTCGTCCCTCCATTCACGCCTGTCGCGACACCACTGGAGGCGGGCTGCACGATGTTGGGGCGTGAGCGGAAGACGGCCGAACGGTGGGCGGGACCGTAGCCCAGCTTCATGGAGACGGTTGCGAATGGTCCTCGCCGATACCCCAGGAGCAACAGTGTCCCTCATTTGCTGGGAAGTGGCGGTGCGGTCCCCTACGGCACTGCGTAGGATCCTACGGTCTTGGTGTGCATCCGTGCGTCGCTGCGGTCCGGTCCCAGGTCGACGGGCACGTGCACCTTCCGCCGACCACTGGCGACAACATCGATGTACTGTGGAGACCTCACGCCCCACGTGTTGAGCAATTCGGGGGTACGTCCACCCGGCCTCCCGCATGCCCACTATACGCCCTCGCTCAAAGTCCGTCAACTGCACATACGGTTCACGTCCACGCTGTCGCGGCATGCTACCAGTGTTAAAGACTGCGATGGAGCTCCGTATGCCACGGCAAACTGGCTGACACTGACGGCGGCGGTGCACAAATGCTGCGCAGCTAGCGCCATTCGACGGCCAACACTGCGGTTCCTGGTTTGTCCGCTGTGCCGTGCGTGTGATCATTGCTTGTACAGTCCTCTCGCAGTGTCCAGAGCAAGTATGGTGGGTCTGACACACCGGTGTCAATGTGTTCTTTTTTCCATTTCCAGGAGTGTATTTGCTTAGATAGCAGCATCTCGGTGGAGGCCCATTTTTCAAGTTCTTGCTATTCACGTTGTTATTGTGGCCACAAAACTTTTAAACTTTGTCAATCCACAAATCCATATTATACACATCCCACATCATGCTGGCTTCTTTACTATTCACCAGAATTGTGACACACATGCACTTTTACTGGGACGCTAGAGTCATAATTACAACAGTGTTTTGCAGTGTAATGGCATATCATACTGGTTAGCCTATAAACCCGACATCAAGAAGGTTGATGGTTTGGATTTTGTCAACTGCATCGACATTTTTTTATTATATATAATCAAAAGACCAATTATTAGTTTTATTCAATTAATTGGTTTTAATGTAATTTTATATTCCTAATACTTTGTCACACCATTTTCGTCATTGTATTGATTTTTTTATTTGATCTTATTTTTATTCCCATCCCCTCCCTCTCCCATTTAAAGTCTACTTGTGTCGCCTATTATCTGCAACCAAGTGCTAACAAGAGCTGCTCACTGGTTGGTGCCATGGCATTCCATGTAGCCTGTGTGTGGGTAGTTTCAGGTAACCGATGACAGCAAGAAACTATAGTTCCCTTTTACCGCTAAAACTGAAATTTTGCTGCAGAAGATGGCTACGCAAAGAAACATATTATAAAAATTTTCTTTCTTGAGTTTGCTTGTAGAAGTTAGCCTTAAATGCCATGAACAAAGCGATCCTGATTTTACTTCTGCCGCAGATTGTTGATCGCCATTTTCTCAGAGACATTGTGCACATGAGGTTGGGGTTAGGTTAGGATACAAGTTTAAATTCAGGGCTACAAAACCCATCATCTGCCGCAGTTCAGTCATTGCTCGCTTTAAATCAGCCATCGAGAGAACATCTCCCAGTTCTGTCATACCTCATGGCGGCTACTTCCAAGATTGCCCTGCATTACATACTAACAGCATATGTTAAGTGACCCGCCATGTGTCACCTACGACCGAGCACTAGCAAGCAGTGGATGTGGCAACATTGTAGCAGTAAGTGACAGACATCAATTATCAAGTAATTTCAATCAGACTATAGTTAATATATGCGACACATTTTTACATACCGAAAGCATTCAACATGCCACTCTTGGTTTAATGCCTGAATAACTTCATCTTCATCAAGAACATTTAGGCACCCGGCACAAATGGAATTTTCTGTATTTGCTGGGTCACCAGCATCATCTGAAACAAATAAAATTATGATTTATCTCTTCTACTGAAGCAATATGCTTTCATGTCTACTTAAATAAAGAAGTACCTGAAACCTAAACTGTAGAAATACCTGATCCAGTAATGTCAGCAACACATGGAATAGTATTCGGAGGCTCACTCTAAGAAATTATACCACAAAAGGTTTGTCAGTTAGTAATGTCAGTAAGCCCACACAAACTAATTTATTGCTCAGAGTGGAACAACACATCAAATTTCTTCCAAAGGCCCATCTGTGTCAATACATTTTTTCAACAAACTTTCCAAGGATTGCAGGCATCCTGAAGGCCTCGGTTAGAAAATCCTTTAGGGCATACTTGACAGCCACTTTCATTTTGTCTGTGGTCTTGAAACAGTGTCCTTTGAAGGTATCATGCACTGGGGAAAAAAGTCTGCTGGAATGACGTTGGGGTTTTACAAGGGATGGGGACGAGTTACCACATCATTTTGCGCAGATAAATTCTGACTACGAAAGCAGTGTGGCTGGGCACTCTTGATGGAGCTCTCAAGAACAAGCAATGTGTGGTCTGACATACACAGCACTTTCCATCAACCTTTTCAGTACATCCACAAAAAAGGCACCATTGATAGCCTATCTGACAAGTGCAAACTCATATTGGATGATGTCACTACCTTCATAAAGGACTGTGAGGTGTGCTTTCCATTTGGACCTACCCTCATCTGTGCCTTTTTTGGGTGTGGTGTCTATGATGTGGCCACTCTGAGCAATATCTCCATCTCAGGATTGTATATGAAAACCCACAACTTGCTTCCTGCTGTAACACAGTCCAACAAAAGTAGCATCATTTCTACACAATTCTGCAAGTTCTTCACAAATAACCATTCTGTTGGAATTGCATTCATCCATCAAAATTGTTGGGATGTGTTTTGCACAGATTTTCTTCATCTGCCATTGTTCAGTCACAATTTCACTGCCAACTGTTCTAGCTATATCCAGAATAGGGGCTATCAGATAAACACCTGTTCTACAGTCTGCATTCAATAGTTCATGCATACGAGACCCTCTTCACATTTTGTCACTGAGAAGCGTCTAGAGCAAGTTCGTTATCGTCATCCTAGCCTTTCAGAAACGCCTTGTGCCACTGAAACACGTGCCATTTTAACGGAAACGCCTGCTCCATCACTGGAAATATTTTGGCAGCAGATTTCCTGAGTATTCACAGAATTTGAATAGGTACTATTGTTGCTATGAGTGCTGCACTGTGGATGTAACTGTCCCATCACTATGAATAATAGTAGTATCGGAGCAGAACCAGTGACGTTACTTTCTCGACAAATCTCGTAGTTCACTATCTCAACTAATGACATCTCAACTAATGACAATCACATTAAAAATGAGTACAGATACTAATCTGAACTGCTAATGCATAATATAATACTGAGATTGACTTTTGTGATACACAAAATATCTGTGGAAATAACAATATGAAAAGCACAAACTGATTATATAGCATTCCAGCTACAATGACATGCATACTGGAAGATCAACATTGTTAAAATGTTTCACACACTGTTCAGAAATTTCACACAAAATAATTTGTTGCAACAGAAGTACATAGCCCCTCACAACTAGGGCTCCTGGAACGGCATAATAGACAGCACACTAGAACACGAATAATAGAGAATTGTGAATTGTGACACACATGCACTTAACACATGCTCACAGAACATGCCCTAAACAAGAGACACCAAATACGGGTTCTCATTCACATGCTTTGCAATGTAAGAAGGTAACATTGTCGGGACTTTGTATACATTTTATGACCTCAGATCAAATGAAGCTCTATGATGATGTTGTTGTGGTCTTCAGTCCTGAGACCGGTTTGATGCAGCTCTCCATGCTACTCTATCCTGTGCACGCTTCTTCATCTCCCAGTACCTACTGCAACCTACATCCTTCTGAATCTGCTTAGTGTATTCATCTCTTGGTCTCCCCCTATGATTTTTTCCCTCCACGCTGCCCTCCAATACTAAATTGGTGATCCCTTGATGCCTCAGAATATGTCTATGTCTTGGTCAAGTTGTGCCACGAACTCCTCTTCTCCCCAATCCTATTCAGTACCTCCTCATTAGTTATGTGATCTACCCATCTAATCTTCAGCATTCTTCTGTAGCACCACATTTCGAAAGCTTCTATTCCCTTCTTGTCCAAACTATTTATCGTCCATGTTTCACTTCCATACATAGCTACACTCCATACAAATAATTTCAGAAATGACTTCCTGACACTTAAATCTATATTCGATGTTAACAAATTTCTCTTCTTCAGAAACGCTTTCCTTGCCATTGCCAGTCTACATTTTATATCCTCTCTACTTCGACCATCATCAGTTATTTTGCTCCCCAAATAGCAAAACTCCTTTACTAATTTAAGTGTCTCATTTCCTAATCTAATTCCCTCAGCATCACCCGACTTAATTCGACTACATTCCATTATCCTCGTTTTGCTTTTGTTGATGTTCATCTTATATCCTCCCTTCAAGACACCATCCATTCCGTTCAACTGCTCTTCCAAGTCCTTTGCTGTCTCCGACAGAATTACAATGTCATCGGCGAACCTCAAAGTTTTTATTTCTTCGCCATGGATTTTAATACCTACTCCGAATTTATCTTTTGTTTCCTTTACTGCTTGCTCAATATACAGATTGAATAACATCGGGGAGAGGCTACAACCCTGGCTTACTCCCTTCCCAACCACTGCTTCCCTTTCATGTCCCTCGACTCTTATAACTGCCATCTGGTTTCGTACAAATTGTAAATAGCCTTTCGCTCCCTGTATTTTACCCCTGCCACCTTCAGAATTTGAAAGGGAGTATTCCAGTCAACATTTTCAAAAGCTTTCTCTAAGTCTACAAATGCTAGAAACGTAGGTTTGCCTTTCCTTAATCTTTCTTCTAAGATAAGTCGTAAGGTCAGTATTGCCTCACGTGTTCCAGTATTTCTACGGAATCCAAACTGATCTTCCCCGAGGTCGGCTTCTACTAGTTTTTCCATTCGTCTGTAAAGAATTCGTGTTAGTATTTTGAAGCTGTGGCTTATTAAACTGATTGTTCGGTAATTCTCACATCTGTCAACACCTGCTTTCTTTGGGATTGGAATTATTATATTCTTCTTGAAGTCTGAGGGTATTTCGCCTGTTTCATACATCTTGCTCACCAGATGTTAGAGTTTTGTCAGGACTGGGTCTCCCAAGGCCGTCAGTGGTTCCAATGGAATGTTGTCTACTCCGGGGGCCTTGTTTCGACTCAGGTCTTTCAGTGCTCTGTCAAACTCTTCACGCAGTATCGCATCTCCCATTTCATCTTCCTCTACATCCTCTTCCATTTTCCATAATATTGTCCTGAAGTACATCGCCCTTGTATAGACCCTCTATATACTCCTTCCACCTTTCTGCTTTCCCTTCTTTGCTTAGAACTGGGTTTCCATCTGAGCTCTTGATGTTCATGCAAGTGGTTCTCTTTTCTCCAAAGGTGTCTTTAATTTTCCTGTAGGCGGTATCTATCTTACCCCTAGTGAGATAAGCCTCTACATCCTTACATTTGTCCTCTAGCCATCCCTGCTTAGCCATTTTGCACTTCCTGTCGATCTCATTTTTGAGACGTTTGTATTCCTTTTTGCCTGCTTCATTTACTGCATTTTTATATTTTCTCCTTTCATCAATTAAATTCAATATTTCTTCTGTTACCCAAGGATTTCTACTAGCCCTCTTCTTTTTACCTACTTGGTCCTCTGCTGCCTTCACTACTTCATCCCTCAAAGCTACCCATTCTTCTTCTACTGTGTTTCTTTCCCCCATTCCTGTCAATTGTTCCCTGATGCTCTCCCTGAAACTCTGTACAACCTCTGGTTCTTTCAGTTTATCCAGGTCCCATCTCCTTAAATTCCCACCTTTTTGCAGTTTCTTCAGTTTTAATCTACAGGTCATAACCAACAGATTGTGATCAGAGTCCACATCTGCCCCTGGAAATGTCTTACAATTTAAAACCTGGTTCCTAAATCTCTGTCTTACTATTATATAATCTATCTGATACCTTTTAGTATCTCCTGGGTTCTTCCATGTATACAACCTTCTATCATTATTCCTAAACCAAGTGTTAGCTATGATTAAGTTGTGCTCTGTGCAAAACTCTACCAGGCGGCTTCCTCTTTCATTTCTTAGCCCTAATCCATATTCACCTACTACGTTTTCTTCTCTCCCTTTTCCTACACTCGAATTCCAGTCACCCATGACTATTAAATTTTCGTCTCCCTTCACTATCTGAATAATTTCTTTTATTTCATCATACATTTCTTCAATTTCTTCGTCATCTGCAGAGCTAGTTGGTATATAAACTTGTACTACTGTAGTAGGTGTGGGCTTCGTATCTATCTTGGCCACAATAATGCGTTCACTATGCTGTTTGTAGTAGCTTACCCGCGTTCCTATTTTCCTATTCATTATTAAACCTACTCCTGCATTACCCCTATTTGACTGTGTTTATAACCCTGTAGTCACCTGACCAGAAGTCTTGTTCCTCCTGCCACCGAACATCACTAATTCCCACTATATCTTACTTTAACCTATCCATTTCCCTTTTCAAATTTTCTAACCTACCTGCCCGATTAAGGGATCTGACATTCCACGCTCCGATCCGTAGAACGTCAGTTTTCTTTCTCCTGATAACGACATCCTCTTGAGTAGTCCCCGCCCGGAGATCCGAATGGGGGACTATTTTACCTCCGGAATATTTTACCCAAGAGGACGCCATCATCATTTAATCATACAGTAAAGCTGCATGCCCTCGGGAAAAATTACAGCCGTAGTTTCCCCTTGCTTTCAGCCGTTCGCAGTACCAGCACAGCAAGGCCGTTTTGGTTATTGTTACAAGGCCAGATCAGTCAATCATCCAGACTGTTGCCCTTGCAACTACTGAAAAGGCTGCTGCCCCTCTTCAGGAACCACACGTTTGTCTGGCCTCTCAACAGATACCCC
This sequence comes from Schistocerca serialis cubense, assembly GCF_023864345.2. Taxonomy (NCBI): domain Eukaryota; kingdom Metazoa; phylum Arthropoda; class Insecta; order Orthoptera; family Acrididae; genus Schistocerca; species Schistocerca serialis. The sequence goes on along the minus strand of NC_064646.1, from coordinate 182,698,897 downwards.
TCTGTTGTGGTTGTACCTACAGTACGGCTATCTGTATCGCTGAGGCACGCAAGCCTCCCCACCAACGGCAAGGTCCATGGGGGGGGTCTATGATCTTATCTGTTCTTAATGTTACAAGGATATTACTTGAACAAATAACTGAATTTGGGAACAAACAAAATGAGAAAAGAACCACTTACCGGCAGGCAAAACAGCACAGAGAAGCTGCAAAACTCACAGCTACCTCTCTCTCGAATTTAAGTATACGCTCTCACATAACCACAAAAACCACATACACTTCCCTCCAGTACTAAATTGGTGATCCCTTGATGCCTCAGAATGTGTCCTACCAACTAATTCCTTCTGCAAGTCCAGTTGTGCCACAAATTCCTCTTCTCCCCAATTCTATTCAGTGCCTCCTCATTAGTTATGTGATCTACCCATCTAATTCTTAATATTCTTCTGTAGCATCACATTTCAAAAGCTTCTATTCTCTTCTTGTCTACACAGTTTATCGTCCATGTTTCACTTCCATACATGGCTACAATCCATACAAATACTTTCAGAAAAAAATTTACACTTAAATCTATACTAGATGTTAACAAATTTCTCTTCTTCAGAAATACTTTCCTTCCCATAGCCAGTCTACATTTTATATACCCTCTCTAATTCAACCATAATCAGTAATTTTTCTTCCCAAATAACAAAACTCATCTACTACCTTACTTGTCTCATTTCCTAATCTAATTCCCTCAGCACCACATGATTTAATTGGACTACATTCCATTATCTTCACTTTGCTTTTGTTGATGTTCATCTTCTATCCTCCTTTCAAGACATTGTCCATTCTGTTCAGCTGCTCTTCCAGGTGATTTGCTGTCTGACAGCATTACAATGTCATCGGCAAACCTCAAAGTTTTTATATCTTCTCCATGGATTTTAATCACACTCCAAATTTTTCTTTTATTTCCTTTACTACTTGCTCAGTACATAGATTGAATAACATCGGGGATAGGCTACAACCTTGTCTCACTCCCTTCCCCACTATTACTTCCCTTTTGTGCCCCTTCACTCTTTTCAACTGCCATATTGTTTCTGTACAAATTGTAAACAGCCTTTTGCTCTATGTATTTTACACCTGCCACCTTCAGAATTTGAAAGAGTATTCCAGTCAACAGTGTCAAATACTTTTTCTAAGCCTACAAATGCTAGAAACGTAGGTTTGCCTTTCCTTAAACTATCATCTAAGGTAAGTCGTAGGGTCAGTATGGCCTTGTGTGTTCCAACATTTTTACGGTATCCAAACTGATCCTCCCAGAGGTCAGCTTCTATCTGTCTTTCCACTCGTTTGTAAAGAATTTGTGTTACTATTTTTGCCATCATGACTTATTAAAATGATAGTTTGGTAATTTTCACACCTATCAACACCTGTTGTCTTTGGGATTGGAATTATTACAATCTTCTTGAAGTGCAAAGGTATTTTTCCTGTCTCAACATCTTGCTCACCAGAGGGAAGAGTTTTGTCATCGCTGGCTCTCCTAAGACTACCAATAGTTCTAATGGAATGTTGTCCACACCCGGGGCCTTGTACCGACTTACGTCTTTCAGTGCTCTGTCAAATTCTTCATGCACTATCACATCTCCCATTTCGTCTTCCGTTTCCATAATATTGCCCTCAAATAAATGAAACTAGTATAGATCCTCTATATACTCCTCCTGCCTTTCTCCTTTCCCTTCTTTGTTTAGGACTGGTTTTCCATCTGAGATCGATATTCATACAGGTGGCTCTCTTTTCTCCAAAGGTCTCTCTAATTTTCCTGTAGGCAGTAACTATCTTACCCCAACTGATACATGCCTCCACATCCTTACATTTGTCCTCTAGCCATCCCTGCTTAGCCATATTGCACTTCCCATCAATCTCATTTTTTAGTCGTTTGTCTTCCTTTTCGCCTGCTTTATTTACTGCATTTTTTATATTTTCTTCTTTCATCAATTAAATTCAATAGCTCTTCTGTTACCCAAGAATTCCTATTAGCCTTCATCTTTTTACCTTATTGATCCTCTGCTGCCTTTGCTATTCCATCTCTCAAAGCTACCCGTTCCCCTTCTACTGTAATTCTTTCCTCTGTTCTTTTTAACGATTCCCTAATGCTCTCTCTGACACTCTCTACAACCTCTGGTTCTTTCAGTTTACCCAGGCCCATCTCCTTAAATTCCTACCTTATTGAAGTTTCAGTTCATAACCAATAAATTGTGGTCAGAGTCCACATCTGCCCCTGGATATGTCTTACAATTTAAAACCTGGTTCCTAAGTCTCTGTCTTACCATTATATAAATCAGTCTTAAGCCTTCCAGTTTCTCCAGGCCTCTTCCACATATACAACCTTCTTTCACAATTCTTAAACCAAGTGTTAGCTATGATTAAGTTACACTCTGTGCAAAATTCTACCAGGAGGCTTCCTCTTTCATTTTTAACCCCTAGTCCATATTCAACTACTACTTTTCCTACTCTTCCTTTTCCTACAATCAAATTCCAGTCCCTCATGACTATTAAATTTTCGTCTCCCTTAACTATCTGAATAACTTCTTTGATCGCATCATACATTTCTTCAATCTCTTCATGTGCGAAGCTAGTTGGCATACAAACTTGTATGACTGTGATGGGTGCGGGCTTCGTGTCTACCTTGGCTAGGCTACAATAATGTGTTCACCATGCTGTTCGTAGTAGCTTATCAGCATTCCTATTTTTTTATTCATTATTAAAACTACTCCTGCATTACCATTATTTGATTTTGTATTTATAGCCCTTATTCACCTAGGCAGAAGCACTACTGCCAACAAATTTCATTAATTCCCACTATAACTTTGATCTATCCCTTTCACATTTTAAATTTTCTAACCTACCTGCCCGATTAAGGGATCTGACATTCCATGCTCCGATCTGCAGAATGTCAGTTTTGTTTCTCCTGATAACAACGTCCTCCCGAGTAGTCCCCACCAGGAGATCCAAATAGGGGACTATTTTACCAATAGAATATTTTACCTAAGATGACGCCATCATCATTTAACCATACAGTAAAGCTGCATGCCCTCTGGAAAAATTACAGCTTTAGTTTCCCTTGCTTTCAGCCGTTCACAATACCAGCACAGCAAGGCCGTTTTGGTTTAAGTTACAAGGCCAGATCAGTCGATCATCCAGACTGTTGCCCCTGCAACTACTGAAAATGCTGCTGCCCCTCTTCAGGAACCACATGTTTGTCTGGCCTCTCAACAGATACCCCTCCGTTGTAGTTGCACCTATGGTACGGCTAATTGTATCGCTGAGGCATGCAAGCCTCGCCACCAACAGCAAGGTCCATGGTTCTATTCTACATGACACTATTGCAAAGTTTGAAAGCAGATATTTATCACAAATGTGTAGTATGCCCAATCTCTCTATTGTCACAAACAGGCTTATAAATAACAGCAGTCAGTCCTTTGAGCCCAAAGCTAGGAATCTGTCACCATGGCCTCAACTAGGAACCAACTGAAAGCACTAAGTTACAAACAGCACCACCAACTATAGTGATTACATAAACATTACTTATACGCGTTTTAATGGACTTTAAGTATCCATCCTACTGGCTACCGTGACCTGCAAATAAAAAAACTTTAGTAGCACCACAGGAATGTGCCAATTGCAGAGGAAATTATATATATGAATTAAGTATGGAGTACCACACTGTAATTGGGAACATAATTGGTCTGAAGGCATCTGTTCTCTATCTTTGCACACATACGACGTGCCATGCTACATCCTCACTATGCTATGAGACAATAGCTTCAGGTGCCACAATGCTTTGCTTGCTTGCATGCATTGTCTTTTGGGAGGGACATGGGTAAATATATTTCTTCTTCTAATTTTAACATAGAAACTTCTGCTTTGGCTAGGGACAGCAGCCGACACAGTAATGTCTCTATTGCTCATGTTAGTTTCACGCAATCAATCGGATGATACTTTCAAGTAACCAGTGAGAGGTAAGAAAATTATTTTCTAGTGCCAAAATAGAAACCAGTCTTCTTCATTCTTGGCATAAATATTTTTTTCCCTCCGAATATGTCACAAATTATGAGGTTGTGATAGGTTGGAACCCAATAACACACATTAAATTGCTGCTGATTTCACTTGCAGCAATGAAATTTGTAATCTTTGACAGCATAAGTATTTGACCTTTTTCGAATATGTCATGAATTATAAGGCTGCTATGCGATAGTTTGGTTGTGAGTTAGCACAGCCAATAAATGTTAAAGTTAAAAAACCTGGCTTTGGTGACAGACTGATCTGTAACTTAGCATGAGGCCTAGGTTAACTAAAGCAGTTTGACTTTCAAAATTTACATTAATAATCTGTGTTATCAAAAATTTATTTATTTTGAATATTTCATGAATTACAAAATTATGGTTAGTTTGGGACCCCATAGCACAGCTTAAATTAAATTAATAAACTTTGTCAAAACAATTTCCCATTTCTTCTGAATGTGTTACAAATTCAGAGGTAGTGATATACTGACATGATAATGCGACAATATTCCTTCAGGAAACACTGTCTGTCCACAGCTCTCTCATGAGCAGTGTAGCCATTGCAGCTGACCTCTCTCCTTCCCATCATACCTAACAGCTAGTGCTGACAACTTTGTTGCACAAAACACGTATACCAATGACGTATGCGGTGATTTAGACTTTCACCGACAATTTTCTCGTAGTTCTATTCTGAGAAGCCACCGACCAGTCTGTAATGACAAGCTCTTACATTTTTAAAGTTGGTTTCTTTTAGATGGAATTATATTTTTGAGCACACAGTTTACCTTGTCTCTCAATATTTTCCATATCATTAGAATTGGCTTGTCACATATTTACAGACTAAAAAAAATGAAAAACAGTTTGTTGATGATCAGATCAAAGTCAAAATTCACAAATTAATGATTTTAAGATGACAGTCTGAGAAAGAAACAAGGCTTCACACTGAAATGTTAAATTTCATCAATGCCCGAAACAAACAGGGCAGCTAGCCAGGAACAGCTAAGAAGCAGAAAAACATCCCAAAACATCAAAATCAATCATAACAAACATTTTAAATCAAAATTACATAAAGAAAACAAATTTGCAGACAGTAAGTCACAACTGTAAAAGTCTAAAAATAATGTTTTGTGTTTACAGGGAGTCTCACAAATAAGTAGCGTACTTGATGATTGTGCAGCATAACTTACAAATGTGTTAAAATTGTGTATCTACTAAAAAGTGCTCATAGAAGTATAACTTCAACTGATGAGGGTCAACTGGAGCATCTGATTCCATCCCTCTGCTTTGACCCGTGACATAACAGTGTTGTGGTTTGTGACATCACTAGGGAGTGAAGTTTTTGAGTTGGTTGTGTCTATAGATGCCTTCTTGTATTTGGTGGTGCCCTTGCGCAGTGGCTGTGCTGAGATTAACATGTAGTGTTGGGTTCATTTGAGTATTGGTTGCCATCATGCTAACATAGTTTTGAATTGAGGTAGTTGCTGTGGTAACGAAGGCTGTGGAAGTGTTTTAAGTGAGTTACTATGGTTTTTCTTGTTTTGTTTGTGTGTTCGTGGTTTTTGTTAGGTCTGTTTAGCTTGGTGTTTGTTGTGCGGAAAGAAGCCTAATTGCTTTTATAGCTTTTTTGTTAGGTATGGAGACGACAGTGAAGTGCAGGAGTGGGTGTTTCAGTAGTTCAGGTGAGGGGTGGGGGGAGGGGGGGCAGCGATCGACCTAGGTGGTGCTGCCAGAGGCTTCTGTTGGTAAGTAATTTTTGTTTTTGTTTTATTCTATAGTGACTGATTTTTTTGTCTGTTTTATATTTATGGTGTGTCAGCTGTGTTTTAGTTCATGTAGTGAATGTGGAGTATTTGTGTTTATGAGCTGTTGGGGTTTTGGTTCCACTTTTCAGAGTTGTGGGTGTTGGTTTCAACAGTTTCAGTTGAGCTACACAGGTCAAGGGAAATGACCAATTCCTGTGGTTTTGTTGGTCTAACGGAATGTTGTAATTTAAATTTTTTTAAATATTATTTGATTTAGGATGGTGCAGTGTTTTCTTAGTGTTGCATATTCAGCTTGTCCTCGCCCTGAACTGCCAATTTTCTGTGGTTGTTCCATTAGTTTCATTTCATTTTTGGAGTGAAACATTTCTGTTTGCGTTTGCTGATAGGTGTACTTAGTAATGTCATTGTCTCCACACTGTACATGCTAGTAGTAGACATTTCTGCCATACTGATGACGTCATGGGTCAAAGCAGACGGGTGAATCTGAAATTTCTGTAATGCCAATTAGTCAGTGTCACAAAATGACCTTTTACATTTAACAGAAAGGATAACAACAATGCACAGTGAGTCATGATTCTGTATGAGGAAGTGGAAAAGAAAGGTACCCCAAAATCCTGCCCAACTATCTCAGAATGCTATAATGTTGTCAATTTTGTTCTTATATATGGCATTCAACTTTTATTTTTACTACACCCATAAAACTGGATTCCTTGGACCATTAAACAACTGGACACTTTGATCACCTCAACTAACCATTACACGTATCTTATTGTTACTCCTTACTTACAGATAAATCTGAAATTGTTAAGCTGGTCTATATTGCACAATTCTCTTGCAGTAAACATTCAGAATTAGTACTAGTCCTCCAATTTTCATTCTAATGTGCAACGTTCCACAGATTCTAAACTACATTTCTCACTCACCTAGGTTTTATGGCGATGCTATGATTCCATTGGCTATATATTTCATATCCCATCCCCTCCACGTGTCTCCCCAAAAATTACCAAACACGACTAGGGTGTATCAGTAATAAAACACCACATTTGCATTCAGGACAGGTCACACGTGTTAATGGCCACACAATAATCAACTTCAAGATGAAAATGTTCTTACACACTAGATGTACTGTTCATTCCAAAAGATCCAAAGAGAGGAGATCACACAGGATGGAGAACATGTTGGAAAACAATACCTACACAAAACATAAATATGCTAATGCGTCTTCCACAGATCACAATTGAAATGGTCCTCATGGACACGAATAGCTGAGTCAAAAAATCTTAAACACACTTTCATTTACAATGGAGTAGCAAACTTGCAACTCATCATGTATATGTCCCATTACATTCTGGTGCATAAAATAATTCTTTGGCTGTCAAAACACGCACCATCAAATAGAAACATTTTACAACACTCATTTTCAATGATTGCATTATTGTACTGAATTTGTACGAAAGTCAGATTCTATGTAATAGGCCTACCCACAGCATCCGATATTAACATATGCACATCTACGACTTCCAGTAACACATTTATCAATGGAGCAGGAATTTACCACCAATAGGTCCTTTAGGCTCCTCTTAAATTTAACTTTATCAGTAGTTTAACTCTTTATGGCTGCTGGCAAGTTACGGAAACAAGTGTTCCTGCATAATGGACACCTTTCTGAACCAATGTTTACTGACTTTAAATCTATGAAGATTATTCTTGTTTCTAGTGTTGATTCTGTGAACTGAACTGTTGGTTTTAAAAAGATTTTCATGACACATTCCATTACGGAATAATTATACTGGAAAGCAATAGTATCACTGGTTCCCTAAATAGGCCTCTGCAGAATGTTCAAGTCTTACAACATAAGGTACCCCAAAGAAATACATAATCCCACATGACATTGTGGAATAAAAGCAAGCACTGTATGCTTTTTTTTTTTTATTATTATTTATATACCACCTATGTCCCATAACATACACAATGTAACAAGATTTTTTTAGGAACTTCAGTACATCTTTGGTATTCTCTTCTGGGTGAATATACTATCAGGCTGTCATCCCAAGATTTTAACATTTTCAACTTCTTCTATCTGCTTATCAATAGGGCATATATTGGCAGGAAACCTCTTAAAATTTCTAAACTTCTTCATAGTGTGTGTTAAAAAAGGTCAGTGACAAAGAACTGGCAATACACCACTTATTAACGTCCACAAAAATTCCACTAACTGATCTTCATTTGGTATTTATTGCAACGTTTGTGTTCTTTGCAAACAAAACAAACTTGGCATCTGATAATGTTAAAGTTTAGATATAATTGTTATGCACAAGAAAAAGTACAGGCCCTCAGATGCAACACCACATCTCGTTAGCCCAGCTGGATGATGCCCGATGGCTTAACACACCTCTTCCCTATTGACACCTGTCATTTCCCGTAAGAAATATATGATCTGAATGGTTTTACAGCATTTACTGTCACAATATACTATTTTAATTTGCTCTAAATGATACAGTGTTGTGATTTATGCATTCAAATGCCTGTGACATAACAGAAAATACGTCAGTAGCCAGTAATTTGATGAACTACGTATATTCTCACTGTATTTGAAGATAGCCTTTTCAACATGCGAACCCTTTAGAAATCTGAACTGTAGCTCTGGCACTTTATTTGCAGTCGGATGATTACAAAGACAATTGTGTAGTTAGTTTTTCTAAAATTTTTGAGACTGCTGACAAAAATGAAACTTGACGGTATTTCTTTTTCTCTTTTCATAAACAATGGCTTAATTCAACTATTCGGGAAATTTTCACAGATAAACGACTGGCTACACATATGTTACTAAACACAAAACACACACTTTGATTTACTAGTCGAAATTTTGTCATAATCACCGATATTTTTAGACTTTAAAGGTTTTATGGTGGGCATTATTCCTATATTACTAAGTCTCTTTACAGGTCATCACATGTAATGTGTCAGATACATTCAGACTGAAAAGTATGCAATACACGCCCTGATCTCTGTCTAGGCCTACTATTTTGTATTCACTATCTCCTAGAATACAATTTCTCACGTAACTAAATCAAAATTTAACTATTCAAACATCTTATACGCATGTGATATACGATTTCAGTCCTGGAATACATAGGCTTGAAACTCAAAATGCAGCTAAACAAGTCTGTGTTTTGTTACACAACACGTAACAACAAATCCGACTGTGCCAATACACCCATATCTGCTGACTATCTCAATGTTTACTTAAAACACAATGTGACCAAAATTTCTTTCAATTAAAAGTGTGAAAGCAACATACACTAAACAATTCTAACAAACGCAGTTACGATTTGTCAACACAGATGACAGGGGCAACAACTGAGGGGCCTTGAATTTGGTATGGAACTACCACAACTTCTACTTGGCTTAATCATTAATCCGCATCGTGCAGAGATAAATCAATTTGTTATTTAGCTGAAGCTGTTAACTGTTTTCTGAGTAATATGGCATCCTAAGCACTGACGCCCACTCGTGAATACGCAAACAGCCATTATTTCCATAGCGAAAGAAATTAAATGTGGAAACTAAAATTAATTAGGTTTCGCTCGTACATTTTCACTAACTAGTCAACATATTAAGAATGTTAACAAAAGCATTTGGTCTGTTTGCGTACGAACCATTATTTGCACCGTCCTCCATTCTCCTCCATACTCAGAAAACAACCATACTGCTCAGTTTGACCACATTTGACAGGCGTGCCACCTGTTCCATTGTAGATACATTATCGCTGATAAATGTCAAAATGGTTCATTTGCGCAATTTGTTACATGCAGTGGGTGAAATAGTGCGGTCAGAGAGGACAAAGTTTTCAGGTGCCTACTTGTGCAACAGAACAAAATAGATTGGTCATCTGACAATTTCAATTTTTCGCATACACTGAAAGCCGCTTTGTGTACACATTTAACCTCATTTAACCCATGTGATAAGCATGTATTTTGTTTTTTAACAAACTACATCAAAGTTCATATCTGAACTGTGTTGTGGACTGTCGTAGTGAACTGAAATGCAAACAGATACTATTTTATAACTTTTCTTTTATTATTATTGCATCAACCGGTTTCGGTCACTGTCCCTTGTCCCAGTAGACCACTAGTTCGCTAGAGTGAAGAGACCTATTCTTACCTCCATGGAAGAGAACCTAGCTATATGGAAATTAGGACAGGTGGTCGACATGGGTCATGATGTACTTAGTTAGAACTAGTGTATTCACTCGACAGATCATTTTACAAGCTTGTTCAACAGTTAGTAGGTTCTTAACTAAAGAGTAGCATATCCATTAGAAACATCTCGTTAGCTACTCTTACTACTAATTATGGTACCTCAGCAACTAGATTCAGCAGTTAAAACGTTATGTTAGCTATGTTGCAGGTACTAGCTTTTTATTAAGCTGTATGACAAGTAATAATGGACAATAATAACTGATAATAATAGGACTCAGTATTTACAGATCAAAATGTTTTTTTTTATAAAATATCGTTCTAATCAAAATATTTTGCCCCTAAAAGCAAACAAACAACAGCTATATAATAAAAATGGAGAGGCAGCAACTTTTCTCAAAATAGCAGCTGTCTTGCTAATTCATTTTCAGCTATGTAATAAAACAGAGGAGGCAGCAGCTTTTTTCAAAATAGCTGCTTTCTTACTAATTGCTTTTATTAATCTTCCATCGTCGCGGCATTCAAACTGATACACGTAAAGAGTTGCTGTAAATTATTTATGAACAATTGGCAACCTTGGCACCACTCGCTAATAGCTTCCTTTCTCCTGCGTCTTTTGATTGTTGTGTACTTCAGTATTCGTTGTTGAGATGTGTTAAGTCGCTGACTTTTATATATTGCACCTGTTCGCGTTTCGTTTCAACATTTCATTTCTATGGTTGTCAACTTAACTTAGTTAGTAGTACAAAGTTAATTTAAAAAGGAAACTGCACTTATTTTCTTTTTGGACCGTTTAATCGTCTGTTAGGGCTGCTTGACTATCGAGTATCAAACTAGTACACTGCGCCTGAATCCGTTATTTTACAGGAATTTGGTGATTTAATATAGGACTTACCTGATCATGGCAAGCTAAGTAAGCTGTAGAACCTCCTCCACTCAAATCATGTTGAAGGAATCCAAAAGATGTTGTTCGAAGAGGATAACAATGAAATTCAGGAAGATTTTGAAAATGAAGGGAATACAGATTGTAATGACGTACCGTAGTCGAAGTTCAGCTAGAATATTCAGAAACAGAGGAAGATGACGACGGAGAAAAACGACCATTACTGTATTGGAAGGAACAAAGAGACAAAGTGGAATTAGGTTCCACTAACACAGAGAGTACATTTCAGGCCCCACAATATTATTTGAAAATTGCCTGGGCCTGTAGGTGCAGCGAAAGCAGCAAGAGTGCATTTGGAATGCTGCAACTACTTTACAGATGACGACATTTTGTCTGTTATGGTTTTGTATACAAATCAGCATATTGAGAGTGTGATGGATAGAAGTGACACTCCAATGCAGTGCAAGATGTGTGGTTTCCGCGCATAATTTTGTAACACTGTCAAAGTGCTTCGACCTAAGCCGCCAGAGGCGCTGTATTTTATGACACTTGGGAGCTCTTAGAATGGTTGTTAATTTGTTGTGGAGTTTGTTTTAACTTCTGAGTTTCTAGTTGTGGAGTCTGTACTACTTTCATGTAAAACGCCTCAACCTAGTATTCATCTTTAACTAACGCCCTGTGTAGTTGCGTAAAGTGCTACATTGGCGCTAGTGGTACCGGTACGCTTGCAATAATTTGTTCGGACGGTCACAGACTTCGACTTTGGTGACCCCAACATGCCGGAATTATGGCGGACGCAATCTTATTCGCAATCGTAGTGATCCAGCTGGAACAGAAATACGCAGCGGAAATCAAAGATGTGATCACCACTCCTACGACGGAAGTTAAAAACGGTACTGATATGATGGCTGTTCACTTAATAGGAAGAATGCATCAGACAAGTTCCGACCCAAGAACACATTGGCGACAGAAGACCCTAACAATATTTGCAACACCTGTGAAGTAACATGGATATGGGAACCGTGCCTGATAGTCTTTTGTGCACGCAGTGGATTAATTGCTTGCCACCCCATGTGAAAGCTATTATTGTTTCACAAAAACCGGCATGCCATTAGACACTTTAGCAGACTTAGCGAAATATTTGATGCTATAATGCCTCCACCAGTGAGGACATTGGTGGCTGCATGCAACAGTTTGTCGTTGCACTTGGTAATGGGCCGGTTACATGTTGCCAGAGTGGATTTGCTGACCAAAAAGGTGGAAGAATTATTTGTGTGGCATGGCCGCACTAGCGACAGGGGTCATTATCACAAGCAATCAAGAAACCGCTCGTCTACCATTTCCTCAACATCAGGTAGTGACAAGCCCACCATTTTCTGGTATCACAGGAGATTTTGGGACTGGAAAAGGAAGTGTACAATACCCTGCTCACATCCTAATGCAATTGGATGTAGGCCAGGCATCATCTCAGCCTTCGTCAGTGACTGTATGTCCTTGCAGGAATATCTCACAGATTCTGGTTCTGACTTAAACATGTGTTCTGATGCACTGGATTAACAGCTGCAGGTTTTTGGCGAGATGCGGCAGTGCACATGGCTAATCTCATACAACACGCTAGCAACAAGTACATCGACTTATTGCAGGGGCTCTCCCAGAATTTACAAGACCTCCAGGAGCACTGAAGGAGATCCCCTTTATACGATGCATCACGTACAGATTACAGAAGTTCGACAAGTCTCCTGCTGACCTTGACGATTGGCACTACATTGATTTGCCATAGAGAAATTGGAATTTGACTAATTTGAGAAGGCATGATATGACCATAAATTAATCTGTGGTCGTCACCACTACACTTGATAACCAAAAGGAATGGAACATGGTGCCATTGTAGTGATGATCAGGCTCTAAATGCTCGAACTGACCCGAATCATTACCCCATACCATTACTTCGGACCTACAATTATGCATTGTGTGGTACAACTGTGGTACAACTGCTTCTGTAAAGTTTGGAAGGTAGGAGACGAGGTACTGGCAGAAGTAAAGCTGTGAGTACGGGGCGTGAGTCGTGCTTCGGTAGCTCAGTTGGTAGAGCACTTGCCCGCGAAAGGCAAAGGTCCCGAGTTCGAGTCTCGGTCGGGCACACAGTTTTAATCTGCCAGGAAGTTTCATATCAGCGCACACTCCGCTGCAGAGTGAAAATCTCATTCTGGAAACATCCCCCAGGCTGTGGCTAAGCCATGTCTCCGCAATATCCTTTCTTTCAGGAGTGCTAGTTCTGCAAGGTTCGCAGGAGAGCTTCTGTAAAGTTTGGAAGGTAGGAGACGAGGTACTGGCAGAAGTAAAGCTGTGAGTACCGGGCGTGAGTCGTGCTTCGGTAGCTCAGTTGGTAGAGCACTTGCCCGCGGAAGGCAAAGGTCCCGAGTTCGAGTCTCGGTCGGGCACACAGTTTTAATCTGCCAGGAAGTTTCATATCAGCGCACACTCCGCTGCAGAGTGAAAATCTCATTCTGGAAACATCCCCCAGGCTGTGGCTAAGCCATGTCTCCGCAATATCCTTTCTTTCAGGAGTGCTAGTTCTGCAAGGTTCGCAGGAGAGCTTCTGTAAAGTTTGGAAGGTAGGAGACGAGGTACTGGCAGAAGTAAAGCTGTGAGTACCGGGCGTGAGTCGTGCTTCGGTAGCTCAGTTGGTAGAGCACTTGCCCGCGAAAGGCAAAGGTCCCGAGTTCGAGTCTCGGTCGGGCACACAGTTTTAATCTGCCAGGAAGTTTCAACTGTATTCAGTGTTTTAGACTGTGCAAAGTATATATGGAGATTCCCATGTCAGAAGAAGATATACAAAAGACAGCCATTGTCACTCCTTTTGGCCTTTTGGAGAGTCAGCCCATGACGTTTGCCCTATGAAATGCAGTGCAAATGTAGGAAAGGGTCATTGATTCCGCACTACAAGGGCTAAGCTTTTTCTTCGCTTATCTTAGTGACATTCTAGTCTTCCCTTCCTCTCTGGAGCTACATCAGAAGCAACTTACTGAAGTGTTCAGAGGATTGGAATGGCATGGCATCATTCTAAACACTACCAAGTACATCTTTGGCCAACCACAAGTTGATTTTTGGGGCCAAAGGATCACGTTGTCAGGCTAACTATCCTTGACAGAGAAAGCTGAAGCCACCCTGCAGATGACCCAGCCATAAACCTGCAAGGAACTGTGTTGTTTCATCGGTGTCCTCAATTTTTACCACTGACATTTACCTCAAACAGCCAAGCTGCAAGTGCCATTAACAGCAGCACTCACCAGCCTGAAGAGCAAGGGGATAATTCACCAGTTTCATGGACAGATGAAGTGATTTTGGCTTTCTAAGCATCCATGTGGAGTATAGATGATGTGGCATTACTTGCACACCCGGAACTGAACATACCATTAGGATTAATGCAAACAACATAAGGGTATTTAATAGTATGCTAAAAAGGGTGCAGTGGGGCATAGAACAAACTGATGATGTAGATAGTTTTCTCGCTGATTATAAATATTGCTATGATGTAGTGTTCCCGTTAAAAAGAATTAAAGTCAGTGAAAAGACAAACATGGGTAACACAAGGTATTACAAAATCAGCAACCACCTTTAGAAACATAAGCAAACATGCTAAAATAAATACAACAATAAAACCATACTATAGGAAATATAGAAGGGTCTATAGGAAAGTTTTACAGGCAGCAAAGAGGCTAAGCAGTGATTCATACATTAATAAGGGAAGCAATAAATCAAAATAGATTTGGAAGGTTATAAACAATAGTGTAGGAAAATGTAAAACCAAGACCAATAATTTCAAAATTAGAAGTGGAGGTAAAGTGATAGAAGATGCTCAGCAGGTAGCCAATATATTCAATGAACATTATGTGAAGCTAGCAACAAACCTAATTAAAAGTCTGTGCAGTTCAAACAACAAAAACATAAAAGTACCTACTTGTGAAAAGACAATGTTTCTGTACCCAGAAACAGAATGTGAAGTTACAAATGCTATTAATAAACTAAAAAATGAAATGCCTTGTGGTATTGATGGAACTCCAGACAAGGTAATCAAACATAGTTCTACCAGTATAGATACTCACCTAACTGACATTATTAATACTTCTTTCAGGACAGGAGTGTTCCCATCAAAGCTAAAACTCTCCATAATAAAACCACTTCACAAAAAGGATAGTACAGCTGACATAAATAATTATAGGCCAGTGTCATTATTGTCAGGTTTCTCTAAAGTAATTGAAAGAGTAATGTATGAAAGGCTAGCTGACTTCCTGAATAAAAATAAAATATTGACTAATGCTCAAAATGGGTTTAGAAAGAACAGATCCACAGAAATGGCAGTCTTCCAATTCATGAAAATTGTTCTAAATGTGTTGGACAAGAACAAATTAAGCTGTGGGATATTCTTAGATTAATCTAAAGCATTTGATCTAATCATCCAGACTTATTGCTTATGAAACTAGAATTTTATGGGGTCCGGGGACTTCCCTTGAAATGGTTCAAGTCTTATCTCTCTGATAGACAACACAAAGTAAAAATATGTCATGAAGGCCAAGAGTATCTTTCAGATTAAAAAAAAAAACTAGCTATGGAGTGCCCCAGGGTTCTCTGTTGTTCCCTGGTGTACATAAATGATCTGCCCCACCATCTGACAGTTGCAGAAACAGTGATGTTCGCTGATGACACTAGCATTTTTATAAAAGGATAATCGGCATCAGAGTGTTTCTAGGACAATAAACAAGACAGGAAAATGGCTTAGCGATAATGCTTTGGTCATAAATAAGGATAAAACAGTATTGACGAATTTCAGTAATATTAAAAGTGAAGCTAGAAGAAGAGTAAAAGCTGAGTTAGGGAACTATGTAATTGCACAAGCTCCATACACAAAATTCCTAAGTATGTGGGTGGATGAGCACTTGAGATGGGATAAACATCTAGAAGTTTTGAATAAAAAATTACGGTAAGTAAATGTTGCTATGTGCTAAGATTGCTTCAGGTTTGCATAATGAAAGGGGTTCCCTGCAGAGTGTCATGCAGGGAAATATTTCAAGAATTTAAAATAATGACCTTCCTAGCTTATACATCTATGCTTTCTGAAAACTCACCAGGAATTTTCAACATTAAATAGTCAGGTTCATAACCATGAAACAAGGAACAAGGATGATTTTCACAGAGACACCCACAAAGGAGCACTCTACCAAAAAAGTGTAAACTACCAGCGCAAAATACTTTTTAGTTGGTTGGTTGTTTTTGGGGAAGGAGACCAGACAGCGAGGTCATCGTCCTCATCGGATTATGGAAGGATGGGGAAGGAAGTCGGCCGTGCCCTTTCAGAGGAACCATCCCGGCATTTGCCTGGAGTGATTTAGGGAAATCACGGAAAACCTAAATCAGGATGGCCGGACGCGGGATTCAACCGTCGTTCTCCCGAATGCGAGTCCAGTGTTACTTTTTAGTGCATTGCCTTCTACAATAAAGAAAATTAAAGAATTTCATAAATTCAAGGTAGATCTTAATCAATTTTTACTAACACAAAGGTTTTATAACATTGAAGAATATCTGAATATGGAAAAGTAATATTCTGATCTCAAAATTGGTAATAACTACATCTATGGAGTAAAAGAATTTAAATATTTAGGTGAATGGATTGCAGAAAATTGTAATGAAAAGAAATCTGTCAGATCAAGAGTCCAGAAAATGGAGATGGCGTTTCAGTTAACAAAAAAACATTTACAACAAAAAGAGTCTCTCGTGGAACTGCAAAATACGACGCTACACAACAGTAATTAAGCCCGAAGCTCTCTATGCATCTGAGACACTAAATCTTCAACACAGAACACTAAAAGAGGAATTAGAAGTGAAAGAACATATAATAATGAGGAAATTCCTAGCACCAAGAACTAAAGGTGGTGTGCATTATCCAAAACCCATTGCAGAAATATATAAAAAATATCTCCAAAATAACAGACACAATGTGCATGAGAAGAATCCAATTCATGGGGCATTTAAAAAGAATGGACTCAAACAGGTTAATGCACAAAATCCATGCATTTTTAAAGAATACACCTACAAGAATGAACTGGTACAAACAGAGGAAAAAGACCTGAGAGAGTTAGGGTCTCCAAATCTACATGACAGAAATGAAATCAGAAGAATCACAAACACATGGGGTTTTGAGGAAGAAGCGATTAAAAAAACTAACCAACATACATGGTCTGTGCAACAAAAACGAGCCTATTCATTGCATATGAAGGAATACTGGGCAAAAAGGAAGGCCAACAAATGTTGATTATGTGTGGTCCTAAGTGATCCATCGTCAAAGAAGAAGTAGAAGAAGAACATAACATTTACCATCCAGGAGTTTGTGTGACAAAATGACTAATCTCTAATTGTTTTGTATGGCCAAGAGTCAAGACTGGGCAGAGACACATATTAAATGCCAATGCAGCAAAGTCAGTAGACATGTTCACATGACAGTGGGCAACTTTACTGGTACAACTGCTCGATTTGCACACATTCATACTGATGTGATCAGCCCCATACCTCTATGAAACGGTCAACATTATTTATTAACAATGATGGGTCGTTTCACTTGCTAGCTGGAAGCCACACCAGTAGACTACAACTTGGGAGAGACCTTAGCTTCCACCTTTGTTCCTACTTGGGTGTCACTTTTTGGTTGCCCTTTTCATGCCACGATGGATCACACACACCAGTTTGAGTCCAACCTGTTCACATAGCTGTCTAAATTTTTGGGCACTGTGGAGCGTAGAAAGATGAGCCATCATCCTGCCAGCAGTGGGATGATAGAATACTGGCACTGATTACTCAAAGCAGCCTTGATGTTGGGTTGGGTTGTTTGGGGAAGGAGACCAGACAGCAAGGTCATCAGTCTCATCGGATTAGGGAAGGACGGGGAAGGAAGTCGGCCATGCCCTTTGAAAGGAACCATCCCAGCATTTGCCTGGAGCAATTTAGGGAAATCACGGAAAACCTAAATCATGATGGCCAGATGCGGGATTGGACCGTCGGCCTCCAGAATGCGAGAGCCTTGATGTTCCATGATGCAAGTTGGATCATAGCCCTATCAATGGTTTTGCTCAGTCTGAGAAACACTAAGAGCTGGGTTTGGATGCTTCAGCTGCCAAACTTATGTTCAGTGCAATGTTATGCCTGTCAGGGGAATTTGTGGATCCAGAGCCCTTGCAGCTATCCAACTTGAGAGATGCTGATTTTTAATTATATGTCAGCTGAGAGAACACATCTCCTGCATCCAGCCCCAGCAAGCATCCAGACATGGAACCAGTCCTATTTACACCAAGGCCTTCAGAAGTGCACATACACAATGCTATGTTCTGACAAAGTCAAATCCCCATTACAACCACCTTTCTCAGGCTCGCATAAAGTAGCTTGACGAGGAGGCCACACGCTCAGCATTATAGTTAATTGTAGAATCACAACTGTCTCACTGGGTCACATGAAACCAACACACCTCTTTGAAGAAGAAATCCCAATGAGGTCAACACAGCACAATCCCGACCCATTTCCAACTGCTTTGTCACCACTGGTTCCACCAACCGTTGATGCAAAGAAGCCCTCAGGATGCACAACACAATTGGATCGATGAGTCCGTGTCCCTACAAGGTTTTTGGACACTGCTTCACTGTCCCGGCAGGGGCTGATGTACCAGGCAGAAGTGACACTACAGCACAACACTGTTTGTGTGGTTTGCATGCACAGTTTTGTAATGCTGTCAAAGTGCTTCTGCTCCAGCTGCTAGAGGTGCTGTATTTTATGATGCTTATGCACTTGCTGTCAGACTAGCTTTCCATTCTGTTTTTAATTAGTTGCTGAATTACTTTGAACTATTGAATGTCATAGTTGTCAGGTCTGTTCTACTTTCATGTAGAACACCTCCATCTAGTATTTGTCATTAATTAACTCCCTGTGCAACTGAATAAAGTGTTTATTGCTTCTCACATGAAGAGTCTCTTTCGATACATCAGCGGCTAATAGTACACATCCAGTAATTTGTTTGGACAGCTGCAGACACAAGGCCAGTCCGACAAGAGTGTCAAAGCTTCAATTTAAGTGTTAGAGAGACATACAACCAGTAGATGTTTTTGAATTGAAAGCCTTTTTTGGTTTCGTATTTTTAACTGGTGTTAACAAAAGTAAAAGGAAAGCTTAAAGGATCTGTGGGGAACTGAAAACTTTCACCTTGTAATGAACATAAAACATTTCAAATTCATTATGCATTTCCTTAGACTTGACAGTCATGTGACTCATGATGATAAGAGACATTTCGACAAAATAACAGCCTCAGTCCAAGTGAAGTGATCCAATAAAAATTAAGTTGGTTGCTTGACCATTTTCAAGTATTTGGTTTTTTTATATATGATTACCCTATAATTGAGAATTACCTTGCACCTTTACTGAATGGTGACCATTTTTATTTTTAAGTGCACATCGGTTTTTCAGTTTGGAGATGTTAGTGTTAACTTGAATATCTCTGTGCTGGATGATTAAGTTACAACATTGCAATTGACATGATTGTTTTTAGAAGAGCCTCATCTAAAACATTGTTTGTTACCCTAAATTCAAAAATAACCAGTCAAAATGACCTCCAAAGTTTGGTACTGAAAATTTAGAAAATCCACTTTTTAGACCAAAAAATAACAACCATGAAGTGATTTATCAGAGTGTATTTTTTTCTCTAGTTAGATATCATAAACTATCAGTCTTATATAGAGCAAGAGCCCTGACAAATGGTTGCTTGATTTTTTAAATAGATTTTTGACATTTAAAAATCTTTATTTTTTGTAGATTTTGGGGCCAGTTATCTCTGGTGGGATTGAATATAAAAATTTGATTATTGCACATTTTGCACACCAATATGATAGAAAAGTACTGTAAAAAATTTCAAAATTGATGTTTGACTGTGAACAAGGATGTGGATTTTTGAAACAGGAAATAATTCACATTACACAACAAATGATCTTATGGCTGTTGCATACTTCATGTGTGTTATTGGCTAGATGAGATCAATTATTATTGAAGTTAAGGAACCAAATTATATGTAAAAACTCAAAAAATTACTGAACTAAACATTTATATTATCTTAACAAATTTAAAATAAATGTTTTCAGTTAACATACTTTAAGAGGTTCTGTGCTTCCTAATCTTAGTTGTGATTGTTAAGAACACGTATTTCTTCAGACCACTTTTGTGATATAGAGTAAGACCTCCCAGTTGCTGAGGTAAGTTCAAGCACTGAAAGCTTCCTTAATACATTTTTCATTGGTATCCAAACTTCGTCACTAGTACATTTCTCGAATGGTGTTCTTGAGCCAGCAGGGTGGTAAAAATGCACAAAAACATCATTGTTTTCCAAACTGATTCTTTCAACAGCGACCATGGTCCATCATACACAAATGCCATTATGTCATTCAGTGTTAAGACAGAGATGTAATTTCACTGGCACAATGATCCTTGTAAATTTCGGTTTTTGACGTTACACAGCATCGCATTAAGTTTTCTGAAAAGCCAAGGAATTTGTGGAATTACCATGTTCCTTTTATTGCTATACAGCTTTCAAATCTGGTTTGAAGTGTTGTTTTGATATGAAGAACTACTTGTTCTTTCTTGGTGGAAAAAAAACCAGGTTGATGCCTTTATTGGTATCCTTGCAAAAGGCATACATGTCCTCTGCTGTAAGAATTCACTGTCTGTGGCCGCTTGTCTCTCACTCATCTAATACTTTCCCCGCTTTGAGGAAGTGTGTGGGGGGAGTTTGTAGCCTTACTCCACTTTGTACTTGTGTGTGTGTTTATTTCAGTGATTTTTTTTTTATTGTCTGTGTGATGTGATGATTGTTCTGTGTGTGTCTGGTACTTGCCAGGGGTTGGCGTGATGATTGGTATTTTTGGGGGAGGGAGGAGAATTAGGAATTGGGTATATGGATGTTCTCTTCATCTTAGTCGTCGAAGATCGTCATTGGGCATTTGTGCTTGTCATGGGACATGTCATACCGACCTAAGGAGTGGATGAGGTTATTTCCAGATCTGGAAGAGCTCTCGTAGAAAGA
Organism: Schistocerca serialis cubense; assembly: GCF_023864345.2. Lineage (NCBI taxonomy): Eukaryota > Metazoa > Arthropoda > Insecta > Orthoptera > Acrididae > Schistocerca > Schistocerca serialis. The sequence goes on along the minus strand of NC_064646.1, from coordinate 182,677,906 downwards.
TCTTGCCAGACCTTGGAATCTTTCTTTGAGGAGTGGGATTTCAGCAGTGGTGTGCAGATCATCGGTGGGGAAACATATGGGTAGGTGCAGAGCCGTTCTGAGGATGTGGTTCCGCAGCCTCTGGAGTTTGTTCAGGTGCTGCTTTGCCATGTATCCCCAGACAGGGCATGCATACTCCATTACTGGCCGTATGAGGGTCTGATAAATGTTCACTCCTACAGAGCAGGGAAGGGAGCTGGATGTGTTGAGGACAGGGTATAGGATGGACATTCTGGCACAGACCTTCCTGTGGACCTCGTCTATGTGGGGTTTCCACATAAGACGAGAGTCCAGGGTTACACCAAGGTACTTGGCGGTTCTGCCCCAGGGGAGTTGGGTTCTGTTTAGGTGAAGGTGGAAGGGGGGGGGGGCCTTCCGAGCCTACGTGTGATCATCATAGCTTGCATCTTTTCAGAGTTGACGGTGATGCACCAGCGACAAGCCCAAGTTTCTGTGTCATCTAAAACCCTTTCTAGCCTACAGATGACCAGGTCCTTGTTCGCATTTCGAGTGTAGAAGGCTGTGTCATCTGCGTACTGTGAGGTGTGCACCAAGGGGGCCGTTGGTGTATCCTCAGTGTACAGACTGTACAACACGAGTCCCAGGACCGATCCCTGTGGCACCCCAGCGCGAATACATCTTTTGGTGGAGGTGGAGGTTTCTACTTTGACAGAGAAATTTCTGTCCATGAGATAGCTTTTGACCTGCTTGACTATGCTCCTGGGGAACCATTGTGTGTACAACTTGTAGAGTAGCCCTCTATGCCATACTGAGTCGAATGCTTTGGCTACGTCTAGTAGCACTATCCCGCAGCAGCCTCTGTGGTTGAAGCCCTCTATGGCTGCTTCAACCACTCTCATGATTTGTTGTGGGGCAGAGTGGTTCTGCCGGAATCCGAATTGGAAATCCGGTAGAAGTTGCTCTCTGGTAATGTGGTCCTGTATGGGTATTAGCACGAGGCACTCGTAGATCTTGCTGAGAGTTGGCAAGAGGCTAATCAGCCTGGAGTGCTGTGGGAATAGAGGGTCTTTTCCTGGTTTGTGTATCACACTCGCCATGCAGTGGCAGCATCCTAGCATGTCTTTTTGTGAATTGTTTGGTTGCTTGCCATAGTGTGCGATCGTCTACTTTGAGAGCTGTGAGGTGGTTTTGCCATTGCTGGTTTCTGTGCTCACTGAGCGCTACCTTCATCTCTCTCTGCAGACGATTGAGCAGCCTCCTGGTGGCTTGATTTCTGGTGATCTTCCACTCTTTCGCCACTCTGTTCTTGTGACGGATTTGGGCCAGTAAGTGTTCTGGGAGTTGTACTTGCAAGGGCGGGCCATCCCTTTGTGGGGGAGTGGCATCTTCCGCTGCCTGCAAAGTGGTTCCTGTTGGGTCTTGTAGCACTTGTTCTACTGTTTCGGCAGTAGGTGGCTGAGTGTGAGCGATATCGGAGGCAACAGTTTCTCGGTATCACTCCCAGTCTGAGCGCTTGTGAGATGACTGGTACCGTGGGAGTGCTACCCATTTTCCCACATTGACCTCTAGAATCACTGGGTTGTGGTCGGAGGACATTTTGTTGATTGTCCTTGCGGCCACAAACCCCGTGATCCTCCTAGTGAAGGCTATGTCTAACACGTCGGGCCTACCTCCATTTTTTGGAAAATGTGTGGGCTCAACTGGACCCCATGGTTCGAAGTGGTGGTTGCATGCTAGTCTTTGCAATTTGGCTCCTGCTCTGGAGGTTACTTTAAAGTTCCAATCGGGGTGTTTGGCATTGAAGTCACCTCCTACTATGAATTTGCCTTCAATTTGCCCTAGAGCAGCTATATCTCCCTCGTCTATCTTGTCTTGTGGGGGTCAGCAGATTGCAACAATTGTTAGGGGTCCGGTGGCAGTGGTTACTTCCACAGCCACTGCTTTGATTTTATTGGTAGCTGGTAAGAATACCTGGTGGTGCGGGATCCCTCTTTTTATGTATATGGCCACCCCTCCACCTTGGGTTGGCCTGTCTTTATGGCAGCTAACGTAGTTGGGGCTGTCACTTTTATTCCTGGTTTTAGGTGGGTTTTCACCAGCAGGCATATGTTGATGGAGAACTCCTTCATCTGTTCTCTGAACTTGACCCCTTAATTAACAATGTCGTCTGCATTTAAGACACACATTGTCAGGCCTTGGATATTTGATCGTCTAACCATGATGGGGTGTTGAAACTACTGAGGAAGTCATAGCGGAGGCGACTGCTGCCTGAAGGGCAATGAGGATCTGAGTGTTCTGCTTGTGGTCCTCCCTGAATTCCTTCATCAATTCCATGATGAGGTTCATGGTCTGCACCATAATGCCTAACATCTGATCCAAGGGGGCGGACTGAGTGTGGAGTTCTGTAGAGCTTCCTCTGTCTGGGTGGACCTAGTCATTGTTGTTGTGTGTTTCCCGGTGTTGTTCTTGTGACTGTGTTTGGTGTTGTGATGATAGGGCTACATTTTCATGGTTTATTGAGGGAGAAACCACTTCCGCATATGTTTTCCTTGGTTTTACCCAAGCTCTGTCTGTGTGTGTTGACGTGTTTTGTTTCTTTGTGTGAATGGCTGGGGTGGTTCTGTCTGGTTTTTGTTTGTGGGGGGTGCTTTTGCACCCTTTGCCTGCTGTGAGTGTCTTTTGTGGACCTCACAACCTTGGTAACCCACTGTGTGGTTTTTGCCACACAGTGCGCACCTTATTTGTGGGTCTGAAGGTTTTAGTGTGCATGACCTCGTGTCATGGGCCTCAGCACACTTTCTGCACTTTTATCGCCATGGTGCAGTGTGCGGCGATGTAATTTAAGCCCTGACACCTGAAGCACTGCACCGTCTTGTTTTTGCGGTGGAGTGGTTCGGTGGTGACAGGCACAGCCAGGACTATCTTAAGCTCCCTTTTGTTCCGTGGGATGTCTGGCAGTGTGACCTGGAAAAGTGGCCACTTGCTCTCCACTTTGCTCATCTGCTGCACGGCCTTGACGACGTACCACTGGGCAGTCAAGTCTGTTTTGACTGCCTGGGGGGACAGTCATCTTGGGAGGTCTCTGATGACAATATACTTTGTTTCGTGTTTTTGTTGTGGGGAACATTTAGTGGGGTATGCTTTTTTTGTTAGTGAAAAGTGTTTTGACTGTATTGTAGTCTTCTAGTGAGTGTAGTGATATTTTTATTTTGTCACCACCGGCAGGTTTCACCTTGAAACTGCCTCCCCCAATTTCTGTTTTTAGCAAGTCAAAGAGTTCCTCGTAATTCTGGGGAAACTCTGCGACAATCGGAGGGAGTTAGTGGGTGACTTGTTTCTGTGTTTGTGTTTGTGTTTCTGTTGTGTTGTTTTGTGTTGTGTTGTGTCTGGCTCTTCAGCCACCACCTGAAATCTGTTCGGGGTGGGTTCCACTCCCCTGCCACCCAGAAGCCTCAACTGGCAGAAAGTTTTCTTCACCAACACGAAACCATCCAAATCCTGCCCAGTTACGTGGTTCCCTTCCAGGGCGATGGTTTCCTGGTTCCCTCCCAGGGCAACTACAGGTGCTGTGGGGGGCACAGGCTCCTCAGATGGCGAGGGAGTGGTTGTGGTAGTGGTGGTTGAGTGTTGATTCTAAGTCTTTTCTAATTTTGTCGGAAATTCATTGGATCTTTCTTTCAACTGTAGCTTTTCTTTTTCCGCTACAAAATTTTCTTATTTTTGAAGCAAGATATACCTTTAAATTAGAACAAGTAATATCCAGTTCACTAATAGCTTCCTCATTAGGAATATAAATGTCATTTACAAGGTGATGTTATTCTGGTAGATTTTTTTTCCCCTGTCATGATACTCACAAACTGAGATACAGAAGAATTTGCTCACTATGTGAACAGGGTTTGTCTGTCTTCATCAAGGTTATTAACATTTTTTTTAAGTTTTTGGAAACTGAACCATAAACTTTTTTGTGACACACTTCGCCTACTACCTCTCCAATAGAACACTGTTCATCTATTTTATTGTAATCCAATTAGTCTCCTAGATTTATTATTGTTAAATTTTAATATTACTATAGTTAATTAAAATCACACTTACAACAAAATCACATAAAATATTCTACAATCTCAATGAAGTATGTTAATCCACTCTAACAGAGGTTTCTGAACAGACTGACTACAAGAATGCCACATCCAGCAAATGTAGTGGGGGTACACAGTTCATGCACAGACTTGTCACTGACTGCTGAGCTCCTGTGCAGACTTGCTACTCTGCCCACTGACCTCCTGTACACACTTGTCTTGAGGACTAAACTCATGCACAAAACTGAAGCCTTCTCAACAGTAGAGAAATTTCACATGTTTATTATTTTACTTTTATCATTTTGAACTTGTGATAATGTGCTACTTAATTGAGAATAAACCTAGATGTAAAAGGGGAATTTTTTAACATATAAATTAAGCAAAATCTCCAATTGTTTAATATTTTGTTATTAAAATAAATTATTTGCACAGAGCATAACTTAATCATAGCTAACACTTGGTTCAGGAATCATGAAAGAAGGTTGTATACATGGAAGAATTCTGGAGATACTAGAAGGTATCAGTTAGATTATATAATCGTAAGACAGAGATTTAGGAACCAGGTTTTAAATTGTAAGACATTTCCAGGGGCAGATGTGGACTCTGGCCACAATCTATTGGTTATGAACTGTAGATTAAAACTGAAGAAACTGCAAAAAGGTGGGAATTTAAGGAGATGGAACCTGGGTAAATTGACTAAACCAGAGGTTGTACAGAGTTTCAGGGAGAGCATAAGGGAACAATTGTCAGGAATGGGGGAAAGAAATACAGTAGAAGCAGAATGGGTAGCAGCAGAGGATCAAGTAGGTAAAAACACGAGGGTTAGTAGAAATCCTTGGGTAACAGAAGATATATTGAATTTAATTGATGAAAAGAGAAAATATAAAAATGCATTAAATGAAGCAGGCAAAAAGGAATACAAACGTCTCAAAAATGAGATCGACAGGAAGTGCAAAATGGCTAAGCAGGGATGGCTAGAGGACAAATGTGAGGATGTAGAGGCTTATCGCACTAGCGGCAAGATAGATACTGCCTACATGAAAATTAAAGGTACCTTTGGAGAGAAGAGAGCCACTTGTATGAATATCAAGAGCTCAGATGGAAACCCAGCTCTAAGCAAATAAGGGAAAGCAGAAAGGTGGATGGAGTATATAGAGGGTCTATACAAGAGCGATGTACTTGAGGACAATATTATGGAAATGGAAGAGGATGAAAATGAAATGGGAGATATGATGCTGCGTGAAGAGTTTGACAGAGCACTGGAAGACCTGAGTCAAAACAAGGCCCCGGGTGTAGACAACATTCCATTAGAACTACTGACGGCCTTGGGAGAGCCAGTCCTGACAAAACTCTACCATCTCGTGAGCAAGATGGATGAGAAAGGTGAAATACCCTCAGACTTCAAGAAGAACATAGTAATTCCAATCCCAAAGAAAGCAGGTGTTGACAGATGTGGAAAGTACCTAACTATCAGTTTAATAAATCACAGCTGCAAAATACTAACGTGAATTCTTTACAGACGAATGGAAAAACTGATAGTAGCCGACCTCGGGGAAGATCAGTTTGGATTCCGTAGAAATATTGGAACACGTGAGGCAATACTGACCTTACGACTTATCTTAGAAGAAAGATTAAGGAAAGGCAAACCTACATTTCTAGCATTTGTAGACCTAGAGAAAGCTTTTGATAATGTTGACTGGAATACTCTCTTTCAAATTCTAAAGGTGCCGGGAGTAAAATACAGGCAGCAAAAGGCTATTTACAATTTGTACAGAAACCAGATGGCAGTTATAACAGTTGAGGGGCATGAAAGGGAAGCAGTGGTTGGGAAGGGAGTAAGCCAGGGTTGTAGCCTCTCCCCAATGTTATTCAATCTGTGTATTGAGCAAGCAGTAAAGGAAACAAAAGAAAAATTTGGAGTAGGTTTTAAAATCCATGGAGAAGAAATAAAAACTTTGAGGTTCGCCGATGACATTGTAATTCTGTCAGAGACAGCAAAGGACTTGGAAGAGCAGTTGAACGGAATGGACTGTGTCTTGAAAGGCAGATGTAAGATGAACATCAACAAAAGCAAAACAAGGATAATGGAATGTAGTCAAATTAAGTTGGGCGATTCTGAGGGAATTAAATTAGGAAATGAGACACTAAAAGTAGTAAAGGAGTTTTGCTATTTGGGGAGCAAAGTAACTGATGATGGTCGAAGTAGAGAGGATATAAAATGTAGACTGGCAATGGCAAGGAAAGCGTTTCTGAAGAAGAGAAATTTGTTAACATTGAGTATAGATTTAAGTGTCAGGAAGTCGTTTCTGAAAGTATCTGTATGGAGTGTAGCCATGTATGGAAGTGAAACATGGACGATAAATAGTTTGGACAAGAAGAGAATAGAAGCTTTTGAAAAGTGGTGCTACAGAAGAATGCTGAAGATTAGATGGGTAGATCACATAACTAATGAGGAGGTACTGAATAGAATTGGGGAGAAGAGGAGTTTGTGGTACAACTTGACAAGAAGAAAGGACCGGTTGGCATCAGGGGATCACAAATTTAGCATTGGAGGGCAGCGTGGAGGGTAAAAATCGTAAAAGGAGACCAAGAGATGAATACACTAAGCAGATTCAGAAGGATGTAGGCTGTAGTAAGTACTGGGAGATGAAGAAGCTTGCACAGGATAGAGTAGCATGGAGAGCTGCATCAAACCAGCCTCAGGACTGAAGACCACAACAACAACAACAACCAAATATTGGGTGATAGTGTTAATTAAATGAAGGTTACAACTAAATTTTATTACAATGAAACAATAAACCATTTAAACAGGGAACAACTATAAGATCAGTTGTAGTATAATGTTAATTATTTCCTCATTTTTAAAAATTCTTGTCTTTGTTCATAGTCAGATATCACTGTTCAAGTTTTTGCAGTGCTTTGCTATCATATGGATGTACAAAAGTCCAAAAATCAAATTTTTATATTCGTTCCCACCAGAGATAACTATCCCCATACTTCACAAAAAACAAAGATTTTCAAATTTCAAAAATTTATAAAAAAAATAAGGAAACATTTGTCAGTGTTCTTGCTCTATATGAGGCTACTAGATTATGATATCTAACTAAAATAAAAAAATACACTCTGGTAAATAACTCCTTGGTTGTTAATTTTGGGTCTAAAAAGTGGATTTATAACTTAACCCAGTGCAGAGATATTCAAGTTAACACTAATGACTCCAAATAGAAAAACTGTTGTGCACTTACAACTAAAAATGGCCACCATTGTGTGATGGTGCAAGATAACTTTTTTAAAAAACAATGAACTTCTCAATTACAGGGTAATCACACACAGAACTGCCAAAAATCCAACACCCTCAGACAAATGTTAAAGTAGATGGGAAACTGAAAGGATACTGTTCACAAAACCAAACAAATATTGAATTAAGATGTGTGGTCTTATCGATTCCGAAGTATGTTACCTGAATAATTTGGAAATATAAACTGGCTTGGAACCACATAAACAATAAGCCTTCTGATGTTTTATTCTGACTGTGTGAACATACTTATCAGTCAGGTCGAAATGTGACAGCAGACAAATGGTGTACTGATATTAGCTTTGTAGAAAAAGTAGGAAGGAAAAATCTTTTCTTTTTTGGGGGGAAGGGGGGGGGGCAGTGGAGAAAAACAAGCATGAGATTCCTTTGGAGTTTGCTACCAGTAATGGAAGAGCTGTCCACAGTTCACTTTTTGGCTTCAAGGAAGGCCTTACCCTAGTTTCGTATGATCCTACAAGGTGTACAACTTTGCTTCCACCATTTTTTCCCCAAAATTTGAGGCTTCAGTGAAACAAATTGGTTTCACATGTATCATTCAAAGTATTTTCCATCGCTGGCCACTACTTTCTCCCATCTTTTGGACAGTGTACGAATCCCGCGTCAAAAAAATTGTTCATCTTTTGATGCGATCCATAAATCGATCCAATTTGTGACTTCTTCATGAGATCGGAAGTGTTGGTCACCCAGGCCATGTGCCATTGACCTAAACAGGTGGTAGTCAGGGGGAACAACATTTCCAAGTGCGTTTTGACCTCTTTTACAATATGGAGTTGAGCATTGTCATGTTGCAAAATTACTTTATTGTGCCTCTCGCTGTATTGTGGCCATTTGTCTTTTAATGCTCTGCTCAAACACATTAATTGCATTTGATAACGAGCACTTGTGATTGTTTCACTTGGTTTTAACACCTCGTAGTTCACGACACCGAGCTGGTCCCACCAAATGCAGAGCATGATCTTGGAGCCGTGAATATTCAGTTTGGCCGTCGGCATGGAAGCATGGTTGGGATATCCCCATGATTTTTTGCGTTTGGGGTTATTGTAACGAAGCCATTTTTTGTCCCTGGTCACAATGCGGTGCAGAAATCCCTTCCATTTTTGCCTCTGAAGCAACTGTTCACAAACACACAAATGCCATTCAACGTCTCCTGGTTTCAGCTCACACAGGACCCAAGTTCCTTCTTTCTGAATAATGCCCATAGCCTTGAGATGTTTTGAAATGGCTTGCTGTGTCACTCCCACTAATCGTACCAATTCTTCTTGAGTTTGACGTGAGTCTTCATTCAGCAGTGTCTCCAATTCTACATCTTCAAAAACATTCTCTCTTCCACTACTATGCCAGTCTACGATGTTAAAATCACTGTTCTTGAAGCATTGAAACCACTCACGACATGTTCTTTCACTAATACCATACATACTTGAGAACATTCAATGAGGCTCAGTTGCTATTTTCTTCATGTTGAAACAAAACAGTAACACCTCCCGGAAATGATGAGAATTAGGCTCGTAAACTGACATTTTCAATCAAGAACAATTTTATGATGCTGACACAAATTGACTAATGTTTGAGTGGGGTTATGTTGACCGAGGTCCAAGCTAACTGCCTAACGTCTGCGACCTGTTTCTTTCGACCGCTACTTACTGTTGTTGCCACCTATTGGCAAATGGTGGAAACAAAGTTGTACACCTTGTAAAAACGGGAAGCCTGTGATCCTGGCATCAAGCTTGTATGAAGACAATTCAGTAGATGCTGACACTGGAAATAAACAGAAGCGATTCATCAAAACATTTTACAATAGCACCAAAGGTGGAGTCGACACTAGTAATAGGTTGACCACTGCATAGTGTTGCAAGAAATGTGTGCTATTGGCCGATAGTTACAATTATAGCAAGTTAAAAATTTCTATAAAAATATTAATTCTTCTAGACATTCCTGTTCATGTAACTGCTCCCACCCTTTGCTTTAAAAATGTACCAATGTTACTTCTGTGGCATTTGTGCACCCTCTGTTGACATACTCCACTACTTCTCACTTGTCCCATTGCAGTGCATTGCCCCACATCAGTTTTCCTCAACACTCAGCCACGTCTATACCTTGCTGCAGCCATAGCCAGTGTTATTACATGTAGCTTCTTGCTGTTTTCACTGGGGTTGCAGCACTGGTTAGCCATCATTTGTTTACATTACCAGAAGTTAGTGTGCCCATAGTTTGTTGAGTTTCTTACGCTATGTCCTTTTTTAGGTCTAAAAATGCAACTTGTTGCAGTGTTCAATTACGTGGCCTACAATCACTTATTTTTGGTAGTCATTTTCTGGATCACTTAAATTACATTTTAACTGGTAATGCTAATAACAAGTGCCATCCAAACATTGGGAGAGCAAACTGTTTCAGTGGCCTAAAGTTAAGTTAGTTATGTATTTCACTCCCTCTTTTTTCTGTTTTAGGTCCCTCACATTTTTGGTATAATTAATTTGCTCTTAATCCAAATTTTGTATTTTTGTAGGTTTTATCACCTGAAGATATGATTACAATATTGCGAAGCCAGTCATGTATAATCTGGTAATAAAGGATTATCAACAGCTAATGCAATTTCCAGATTTTTTTTAGAAGATTTTAACAAAAAAAATTGACAGAAATTTTTAACATGTGTCAACTAAGCCCACAGTGTAAAGTCATACATTTTCTGCTGTTATGAATATGAGTGGGATCAGCACACAAGTAATTTATTGTGGAAACAACAGGAATTTTATTAGAAGAAAAAGATACCTGAAACAACAGTCTCATGCATTAGTTATAGCTCACTTGGACTGAAGGATCTTGGACACCACAGAAATTCATAGGTATCTTCAACGGAGACTACAACATTATAGGCTAACGTGAGGAAGAAATAGAAGATGAAATCAAAATGGAGAAGAAGGAATGTGGAACAAGAGGAAAAGATGTAATACGTGCACAGTAAAGAAGCGATTGACAAAATTATGTTGCAAAATGTGTCAAAAGCTAATCTGTTTGATGCACATTGAAACTTTTAGCTCTGACTGCAGTAAAATTCCTGATGTATTACCGTAGCCCAAAAGTGACAATGAGACAGATTAGTGTGTAATATTGTCATTGTTGTTGTACTCTAATGTCATCTTTCCATTTCTGTAAAGATATTTGTCATTTATAATAAGTTTCACTAGTGAAATTTATTAAAGAAGCAAGTGAAAATGCAGTGTTGTGATCATTTGTTACCACAGTTCAACACTGACAACAAGAAATCTGAATGATTACCTTTCTTTTGTTGTTGTGCTCTTTGTCTTTCTTTAAAGATATTCCATGTACAGAGTTAGTTAGTTAGTTGGTTGGTTACGTGTTCCGTGGATCTTTTACTTGATAGATTGTAGTGATGTGGAGCAAGCCATTTTATATTTACATTGCAAATTGATGTGTACATATGGTTACAGTCTAAACATTTCTAAGGCTTTTTTTTAATGTGATTTAATAAAAAACCATGTGAATAAGCAGTGTGATCAATGTGATACATTATGCCCCATCTCACTGTGAAAAGCACCGTGACTGACAAAAGGATAACGAGTGCAGTATTATGTGTCATGTAATGCTACATGCAACTGATAACTATTCTTAATGATTATCTTTGGTGCAGTCATTGACTTATGTTTCCTTGTGGTTTTAAATCTTTTATTCTTTTGTTGAATGTACTATGTAATGAGTCATATGAGATATGGTTTAGTGTTTATGTTGCAATAAAGCTAATTATCTAACCCCACAGCAGTTGGTGACTCTGACTTGATTTCTGATGGTCACGTATGTGAAATTCAATGGTCATTAACACTTTGTATCATGTCGCACTGCGCTAAGTATGAACATCTGTGTCAACTGCGTCATACGCCTTCTTCCATGTTCTAGTTCAGCAAAACTTAACAATGTCAGACCCACAACCGACTGTAGACATGTCCACTAATGCAGTAATTAATCACATGACAGTACAGCTGCCAATGTTTTGGCAACATAATCCTGTGCTGTGGTTTGTGCAACTAGAAAGTAAGTTTGTGCTAGTACAAGTAACTGTAGATGACATGTAGTACAATTATGTAGTGGCTGTACTCAATGCAGATACGGTCACAGAAGCGCAAAACATTCTGGTGTCACAACCAAGCACTGATCATTACTTAACCATCAAGGATGCCCTGATTACCTAGCTCTCACAGTCCGACGTGAAGAGAATGGAGAAACTATTCTGCAGTGAAGAGCTGGCAACCACATCCCATTGGAGCTACTTTACCAACATTATACATTAGTGAGCAATGTAGTCAGTGACAAGATTCTGTGGAATATTTGGTTGTCGCGTGTCCCACCCAATGTGCAGAAGATATTGACAGTGTGTGCCAGTGATCTAGATGCACTCATGCAAAAGTGATGGATCACGTAGTGGAAATGTGTCCATCCACATGCATTGCAACAGTTTGCTCACAGCATCAGGCAGATAACACCCTCACTGTGCAACAAGCACAGGTTGCTGAGCTCACTGCGCAAGTTGCTGCATTAAGGACCCCGACTACCAGTCGCTGATCTCATTGACACCACTCACCAGGAAAGTGCAGCCATTCAAATTTCTCAGCAAGAGTTTGCTGGTATCACCAATGGTATGGTTCTGAGGCACGAAAGTGTAGCCTACTGCACAGATAGGGAAACTCAGTGATAATGGCCACTGACTCTCTAGAAAACAGGCATTGACTATTTGTAACAGAACAAGGCACAAAATTACAGTTTTTGGTAGACACAGGTGCTCACGTGTCAATCTACCCATCAGCCTGTCTGCTGCGTCACAACTGTGATGACTGCCACCTTTTTGCCACCAATGGTTCTACAGTTGAAACATATGGTCATGTCTCATTAGTGTTGAACTTACACCCATGGCACAAATTTCATTGGCAGTTCATCGTAGTGGACGTGATGCACTCCGTATGTGGAGCAGACTTTTTATTGTTTTCTGGACGCCTGCCTGACCTCCATCACCGAAGCCTTCTTGACAGTACTACCATCATAGCAAGCCAAGGTAGAGTATGTCATGTAGAAGACACAGTATTACAGATGATTACCAGTGATTCTCCATTCATAGAGCTCCTCAGACAGTTCACAGATATCACATGCAAAATTCCCCACACTAGCACCTGTGCAGCATTCAACAGTAGATTATATTTGGACTACATCTGGACCACCATTTCATGCTCAACTGTGCTGCTTGACACCCCAGAAAATGAAGATAGTTAAGCAGGAATTCTCATCAATGCTTGCACAAGGAATCTGCCACCCATTGAGCAGTAGTTGGTCATCTCCACTACACATGGTCCCAAAAAAGAATAATGGATGGCATCTATGTGGCTATTAAAGACAGCTAAATGCCAGAACTATTCCTGATTGATAAGCAGTACTGCGTATTGAAGGTTTTACATTCAGTGTCCACGGTAAGCACATCTTTTCTATGTTGGACTTAATTCATGGATTTTACCAGATACCTGTGGCACAGGAAGACATTGCTAAGACCACAGTAAGCACACTGTTTGGATTATTTGATGAATGCCTTTTGGACTTTGTATAGCTGCCCAAACATTTCAGTGGTTCATGAGTGAAGTCACACATGATTTAGGCTTTTGTTACATGTATATCGACGACATCCTGGTCATGTCAAACTCAGATCTAGAACACTTGTCATGCTTATGACAGACCTTCACTTGTCTATGTGCACATCAACCTGCCGAAGTGTGTTCATAGCAGCTGAAGTACACTTCCTAGGCTGTATTATCAACATGTAATGCATATGGCCACTGCAAGAGAAAGTTCAAGCTATACTTAATTTTCCACAGCCTATGACAATTAAAGAATTATTTGGATTTCTTGGTGTAACCAATTTTACTGTCGGTTTATTTGCAATCATTCCCTCATAGTTGCATGACTGAATAAATTCATGCAACTACAGTTGAATAGTGAGGCCGAATTGGCATTTACCAAGCTGAAGACTGCCATTGCAGAAGCTACACTGTTAGTGCACACAGTTCAGCAGGAGGCACCTCTCACCCTGAATGTTGAAACATCTGGCACTGCAATTGGTGCTGCACTGCTACAGCAAATAGATGAGCACTGTCAGCCTTTAATCATTTTTGGTAAAAAGTTATCGCCATCACAACAGAATTGATCAACCTGTGAACCTGCCCATGCTACTATCAAGGAATTTCGTCACATCTTGGAGGGACAACAGTTCACTCTCATCGTAGATCACAAGCTACTAACAGATGCATTCCATTAGCACACTGAGAAACCATCACCTAATCAGCTGTGACACCTCAACTATATCAGACAGTTCACTACCAATATTGGTCACATTGATAGAGAACTGAACTTACCAGCTGGTGGTCTCTCTCGGATAGAAGTAGTCACTGATGCAGTTGACTTTGAAGCTTTCACCTCAGTGCAACAATCAGTTGTAAGCTACAAGATTTGTTGGCACACCGATCAGGACTACAACTCCGCCATATTATGCTGCCACCATCAACTGCACTGCTGCTTTGTAATATAGCTACTAACAAACAGTGACCACTTGTAACTACCGACTTTTGCCAACAGGCAATCGCCTCTTTACACAACATGTTGCACCCTGGAGTATGAGCCACTGCCAACATGGTGAAGTGAGCTTTTATCTAGCTACATGGAGACAAAGATTGCAACCGATATGTGGGACAATGTGTGGCTTGTAAGTGAAATAAAAGATAATTTGAGTCATATCTGTTCAAAGTACTTACCATCCTACTGCGTACAAAGCGGATTAAAACTACAGCTTACCACCCGGCAGCAAATAATGTAGTTGAACGCGTGCACCACCAACTGAAAGTGTCACTTCGATGTCACGACTTACTGTGATGGACAGAGATGTTGCCCATCATCATCCTGGGTCTCCATGTGTTGCATAAAGAAGACCTGAAAGCAATAACTGCTGAACTTGTTTATTGCAGCCAATACGACTACCTGGCAAGTTCTCTGACAGTGTGCCAGATGACTACACTGACCCATCAGATTTTGTACAAAGGCTGTGTACACAAATCCGGCAAATATGCCCCATTGCTCTAAGCTGTTAGCTGACCCAATGTCCTTTTGTTTTTGAAGAGCTAAGGGAGTGCCATCATGTCTTCATACAGCATGGTGCAGTATGCAAGCAACTTCATCCACCCTGTGATGGACCATACCATGTCTTCTGAAGGGATGACAAGATATTCAAAGTTGTGATGGGTACCCCAATCGCCATCACTGTTGACAGGCTTAAACCTGCTTCCCATTCACACTAAGTTGGTATGGGCTCATCTACACACACGACAGACTTGACAAATGCGCCAGCTGCTCCACCGCCCATTACAGATCTGCCACAATGGATGTTGGAGGCAACCTCTAATGTACCATTAGCAGCCTGTGCATGACCCATTGTTATTTGGTCCAGACAACATGTCCGACTCAAAAGAAAATATCGCTGATACAAGGGGCGGAGAGGTGAAATGCAATGTTATGTGCTGTGTAATGCTGAGCACAAATGATAACTATTTTTATTGATTATCTTTAGTGCTGTCATGGACTTGTGTTTCTTCTTTGTTTTTATGTACATTTTATTCTGTTGTCGAATGTGCTAATTTAACAGAGTCATATGAGTAACAGTTTAGTTTCTGTGTTCCAATGAAGCTAATTATCTAGCACACCAACAGTTATATTTAAATGTCATAAGTGTGAATAGCATTAAGCAGACCAGTATGGTGATATTGTACTGTTGATACAATATACATATTAAGTTTCTATCATGTCCTCATCTCATGTCTATATTGACTTATTCCACATCCCTGAAGATTCTCCTTGATAGGCTCTATAGAACACATTGCATGAAGAAATAAGATATCAAAAGGTTCCCAAGGATTTATAGATTGTTCATCATTCTTTATTGGCCCATTTTGATCAGTTAGATACTTAATTAGTACTGGTATTTCAGATACAAGTCAATTGTTAGAAAGAAAGAGAGGGAGAGGGACAACACATCATACAAATTTCAGGTTACAACTATTGCTACTCCACCCCCCACCCCTGCACCCCTGCAATAGAGGGCTGTAAATGCAACAGTTACATTTCAAATATAGCAAAACACTTGATTACCAAACATTATAACAACAGACCAATGTCAAGTCAGAAATTCATGTTTCCTACAACACCCAAGGAATTATCAATGATCATCTAGTAAATATTCATTGTTGGTGAATTACCAGATATTATCATAAAACATGTGTGGTATTTACTGCAGAACTAGTAACAGGTATTTACAGTTCAGCATTCATCAGTGGTATAGTCCCCATAAAAACTTAAAATTACAAAAGTGACACCACTACACAAGACAAAAGTCAAATTTGAAACTATGAACAACTGGCCTATGACAGTTTCATTGGGCTTTTATAAAATTATTGAGAAACAGTTATTTAGGACACTAACAGCCTTCCTGAATAAATAAATGGTAATAAATGTTTCACAACATAAGATATCAAAAGGTTCCCAAGGATTTATAGATTGTTCATCATTCTTTATTAGCCCATTTTGATCAGTTAGATACTTAATTAGTAGTGATATTTCAGATACATTCCTAAGTGAAATATTGACTGCAGCAAATAACAAACAACACATTTCTAGCATATTCCTTGACCTTAGAATTTATTTTCATGTAACTGATTATGATATTCTGTTGAAAATGATAAATAATTATGGAATTTGAGACCTACCACTGAGATGGATCTTACCCCCATGATCAGCAACGAATCACTCAAACAAAATACAAAGGTATAGAAACACACAAATCAGATATGGAGTCCCTCAAAGTCAGTTCTGTGACCATTCTGTTGATTCTTTGTGTTAATGACCTAACAGAAAAAAAATAATGGATGAGACCACATAATTTTTTTGCAGATGACACAAATATCCTAATAAGAATCTTGTAATTAAGATAATAGGAAACAGTTGGATCTGTAATATAAAATTTAGCACAGTGGTTCAGAACTAACAGGTTCACAATAAATTCTGAAAAAAAGACAATCAGTTTCCACACCACACAGAAACTCCACCTGAAAAAAAAGTTTCTCATCAATAATTTATGTAAAGTGACGGAATGGCAACCACTTACCTATAGCAGACTGGTGCGTGGCACACAGAAACATGTAATAGAAAAGAGTTAACACTAGCTTTAGAGCTCTTATTCTTTTACTGATAAGAGTACACTTATTTACACATACAACCTTACAGGCACTCAAACGTACAAGCCTGCAGTAGTAGCAGTACTGATAACTGAATACCAGTTATTGAAAGCACCTGTCTGGGTGGATGGAGCTGAGGAAGGAGTAGGGAAGGACTGCTGAGGCAAGGTGGGATATAGCAGGGTAGAGTGAGGCAGGTCTTTCAACAGATGACTCAGTATCTACACAAAAAGATGAAAGGAGCTCAGAGGGTAGGGTGTGTAGGGGCTAGAGAGATGCACATGGTATCCCACCCAATGGACTTACCATTAAAATGGGCATCTTGGGCTGTCACACATCCTATCTTCATCTTTTACAATTCTGTCAGTCCCTCACCCTTAGACGCCCAGTTCTTCATAATAGCACAATCCATGCTCAAAGTATACTTGACAACCTCTTCTCCTTTTGTAAAATCTGTTTACTCTGTGACTGCAACTTTCGTAATTCCATTACTGTGATTGACATTCAACAGCTGGAACAGCATTCCCAGTGCCATCTGAAGAATATGTCCTAGCTCCTCCTGTCCTATGCTATCACAGGATTGCCTATAGCCAACAAAGAGCCTATCACTCTGATCCAACCCCATACCTCCCCTTCCGTCAACTCCTCAGAGCTGTCTGACCATACTTTACTGACTTGTTCCAACTTCCATATCTCAAAGACTTCCTCCACCTTCCATGAAATTCACTACTCCTGAACACCTTCTCGGTAAAAATGTTGTCAACATTTCTGCCAAAACTCTGAACCCTACAGAAGTCCCAGTACTTTCTAAAGGCCTCAACTTTAATCCAATTCCTAAATTCAGGCACACTGGATTTGTAAAGACCTTCTTCCCTTCACCTAATCTATGCAGTGGAAACATTTCTTCACCATGCATCCCACTGACAAGAGCAACCAAAACCCCACATTTAATCTTGTTTAAAACAGTTCCAACATCCCTCCAACTATGATCCTCCTCCCCTTCCACCCAATCATCCTCTGGTTATCTTTAAGGAATTCCTCTCTTCTAACCTGGCCTCAACTTTCTTTCCTAAATCTCTCCCCAATGAGTCCAAAATCACTCCTATGGAACACACAGCTGTCTGCAACCTGAAAGCCAATTGAGACCTTATTAGCCTTCCTACAAACAAAGGCTCCACTACAGTGGTCATGAATCTCAGTGACTCCATGGCTGAGGGTCTCCACCAACTTTCCAATGCGTATAAGTCTCATGACCATGATCCCATCCCAGAAGTCCAACGAAGCCTCCAGCAGTTCCTTAAGGCTGTAGGTAAATCTTTACCTACTCCACAAACTCAACCCCACAGGTTTCCCTAGTGGTCATCTCATTGTGGCTATGTACAATGCTCCCATGAAATGAACTTCTGCCTTTGTTTACCATCACCTCCAAAGTACTTTCTGTAACCTCCCAACCTACTTTCAAGACATCACTCACTTCCTACACTGCCTCTCCACAGTTCCTGTCCTGTTGCCATCAGACTCCTTGTTGGTAACTGCGGATCTGACATCCTTATACACAAACATGTCTCATGCCCATGGCACCCTTTCCCAAGATCATCCTGATAGCAAACACACCATCTCTTTTCTAATCTCCTAATCCTCCTAGCCAACCTCATCCTGAGCCACAACTATTTCTCTTTGAAGACCAAATCTATAAGCAAATCCATGGCACTGCCATGTGTACTTGCATGGCACCATCCTATGCCAATTTATTCATGGCCCATCCTTCCAAACCGGTCAACACCTAAAACCCTTTGTCTGGCTCATATTCATTGATGATGTTTTCATGATCTGGTCTCATGGCAGAGACAACCTTTGCTTCCTCCTCCATAACATTAACACCTACTCGCAAATCCACTTCACCTGGGTCTTCTCAACTTAACAAGCCACCTTCCTAGATTCTGATCTCCATCTATCAGATGGCTCCATTAGTATATCTGTCCACATCAAGTGCACCAGCCACCAACAATACTTTCACTTTGACAGCCATCACTCACTCGCTGTCAAAACTTCTCTTCCCTACAGCCTCTTCACCCATGGACACCACATATGTAGTGGAAAACTGGCATTGTCAAGATATACTGATAACGTTAGCAGAGCCATTATTAACAGACAATATCTTATCCAGCTCATCCATAAACAGATCTCCCATGCCATTTCTTCCTCTGACACCAGTAACCTTGTACTAACCATTGTACAGCATTCCTCTGATCACCCAGTATCACCCCGGCTTTGGAAAGGTCAATCACATCCTTCAACAGGGCCTTAACTACCTCTTATCATGCCCTAAGAGGAGGGCTATCTTACCCAAAATCCTACCCACAACGCCCGGAATAGTGTTTCCGGTGTTGGACACCACAGAGGTTGAATGTCCACCTGAGGAAATGGACTTAAATAACCATTAGAGAGCATTGTGGCCACTCTGCACTGTGCCCGCATGGTGAGAGCGCTACTGTCTTGCCACATGAGTGTAGCAGCCATTATCGTTCCATGTGGCCAGTATATAGGCAGCTGCTCAGTGCACAGCTGGTCAGTTCAGTGCTCGAAACTGATACCTTTGAATCAGTCTTTGCTGTACTAGGACTATTTGATAACTAACAAGCTAAGTAAATTCATATATACTGTAAAAGCCATGCATCAATGGTCACAGTACCAAGACAGTATCCAATCACTACTGGCTGATGTAGGGAATTATCTGCTGTGGAACTGCATATGTACAAAAAAGCATTCAGCCTACAGAAATACAAAATAATGAAATAAGGTAAATGTGGATACCCTCAAACTAAGAGACATGTACTGCCCCTCACTCACCTGCATAGCCAAGCGTGTTAAGGTGCCTGCTTTGGGCACACAGGGAGAAACACCCACTCTAGGTCCAATCTGCTTTGTGGTTTAATTATGAGGACTGGTGTGCCAGCTAGCTTGGATATGCAGTTCTAAGGCAGTTTTCCACGTCCAGTTAGGCGAGTACTAGGCTAGTTCCCATGTCCCACCTCAGATACATGATGCACAAACTCTTTGAAAAATGATATCCCATTTGACTAAGTGATATTCACTAGACACAGACAGAGGAGGGCATGGGTTCCTTCCCAGAGTGGAAGCAGGGGATGGGAAGAGTCTGACAGCACTATCAAAATGTCTTTGGGAGTGGCAACCCCACTGTAATAATAGCCTATATATAGGTACGCTTGGTTCTCCCCAGAACTGGGATACTACTATGCTAGTCCCAGTTCAGCATTTACTGGATAAAGTGCACCAGAAGAGAGAGAGAATATACTGCCCCTGCCTTGTTCATTAATACAAAAGTGATACCAGTAGAACATTTATACAGATTTTACTTAAATGGACCAACCATCTACAGCCACCAGATTCACAAACACAATGTTTCTAAGACCAAATATTAATAAAGCAATAAATTATTAATAAAGACTCATATTAAATAAAATTTAAATGAATTTAGCATTATAATTAAGACCACATTAAATCCATTTGCTACAACCAGCAGTTTCATATAGAATGTTTACAAAATAAAACATTAACAACAGCAACAAATTATAAATAACAGACTCAATTAAATAAAATTTAAGGGAATTTACACCATAATTAAAACAACAACAGCATCCAAAAATGAGCTGGTGCCAGGCAACTTCAGAAATACATTGAATAAAAAAGGTCAAATGTTTATCATAAATACTATAAAAGTTAACAACATTAGCTTTCCTTATAAAGAACCATGGGTGTTTGCCATTTGAAAGGTACCATAAACATGAACCTTACCTTGGTACATGAACCTCAGTCCACATCTGCACATACCAAGTACATCACGGAAACCAATGTGAAACAGTGGAGTATTAGAAATGGAAGATAACCATGTCTCATTCTATCAAAAACATAAGCTACTCATGGTACATATGACTAGCAGAATAGCATCACTAAACATAACATATAAAAATATATAACAAACTGATTGACCCTCTGATAACATACAATTGGTACCAAAATCTGTATCCTATATGGCAAATATAATATGCCGTAAGCTGTCACCTCACATCACCAGTTGTTATCATAGGCTAGTAATGCACTATCCATGGACTGTTGTTAGATAATGCCAGTTTTATCAAACACCAGATTGCATTACGTGTTAACTATATAATGTCGCAATCGGGAGGACGACGGTTCAATCCCGCGTCCGGCCATCCTGATTTAGGTTTTCCGTGATTTCCCTAAATCATTCCAGGCAAATGCCGGGATGGTTCCTCTGAAAGGGCACGGCCGACTTCCTTCCCTAATCCGATGAGACCGATGACCACGCTGTCTGGTCTCCTTCCCCAAAACAACCAAGCAACCAACCAACTATATAATGCTGCTTGGCACAATTAGCTATATACACATCATGGACATAGTATAACTCCATATGTCTGACATGCAATGAACACTAGCATGCTACACCCAATATCAATTAGTCACAGGTTCCAGCACTTCAGATCTTCTCAGCTCAGCAGACCTACAATAACAGCCATACATGCAGGTGACCTCAAAGAAACATGCCTGCTCTCAACTTGCAGCCGAACTTCTACTGTTGGCTGACCAGCACTGTCAACACTTACGAGTCCACTCACAGTCCTGTCTTTCAAATCTCTATGCCTGCAGATAATCACTTCCTTCCCTAGTCAGTGGCAAAACACAGGAAGTAGTGCCAACCTCTGAAACCTAGGCAAAATAGTGCCACATTTGACAAATACTCCCCCCTTAATTAGGAAATCTGCTGGGAAGAACTAGTTCATTCCTGAAAACCCAGCTTAATCTGAGAAAAATGAGCCCTTATTTCATTGCCTGTAAGTAGATCGCTTAACAAAGCAGTAATGGGAGTGAGAAATTTAATTAAACGTAGGCAACAACTTCTTGGTCACTGTTTCAGAGGCCATACTAACCCCCTGGAAACTTCTAATAAAGACCTTCTCATCAACTCAGTAAGTATTTGGCTGACACTGCACATTTAGCTTATCTCAATTGTGTAACCACCTGCTGAGCATTTCTGTTTTCAGGCAAGAGGTAATCAGTTGATCAGGAATTACACAGTAGAGTTGATACATGGTAGCCCATGAGCAAACTAGCAGATGTTGAGCAGTGACCACTTTGGTGTGTCATCACCAAACGAAATACATAAACATAACAAAGCAAACAAAACTATACCAGTTTCCTACCCTCAAGCTAGGTACAGACCTACAAAATCTGCCTACTCTGAAAGGCCCTCTCTACTTGGGTGCAAAATATCCTGTCTTTCTACTCTGGACCAGTTTACAAATGGCACACACACATTACAATTGGATGCTATTTTATGACTTTCCCTATCCACTCCTGAGTATATAAACTACTGCCAGATGTTCTCATGCTTCTTACACACTCTTAGATGCTCTCCCCCTCTCCTTACAGCTGATTCACGGACATATTAGAACAGCAATGGAACCAATTCCTTGGGAACCACTATCTTAAATTCATTACCCACATGTGACTTAAACACACTACTTTATCTCTTAAAACATAGGGTTTTATTGTTTCATGTTTCTGAAGCCTCTGCTTAATTTCATAAATTCATTCATACTGATCTTGGAGTTCTCTAACATCACGAAATAAATTAGGAATGTGAATCAGAATCAAAGTCATAATCAGACCCAAACCACAGTCCTCCACAAGCTGACTATCTCCTTTGTTGTTCTCACTCCAATCAAACTCACTGCTCACACCATCTGCGGCCACATTCTCTGAGACCCTTATGATATGTACCTTGAATTTAAATGTTAGAATTCTTGCTGCCCACCAGAAAATATTACCAGTTTTTCATGGTTTGGCTAGCACTCAGATGAGCACTTGATTGTTGGTCTATTTCAATTTCCTACATAGTACCTAAACTTCTCTGTACCATATGAAATTGCATAGGCTCCCAATTCATAATTGGAGTATCTTTTTTTCTAGTTCATTTAATCCACTCAAGGCACAGGCAACTGCCTTCTTACCCCCCCCCCCCCCCCCCCCCGCCCCTCCTTGTCCTGCAATGAAACTCTCCTATTCCTAGAGCTGATGCATCAGTCTGAAGAATGAATTCCACGTTTAAGTCTGGTGGATCTAACACTGCTGTTGACTTAAATGCTTGCTTCAACACCAAAAACGATGCTTCCTGTGAAGGCTCACATAAAACATGACACTCTTTTCTACATAATTCATTAAGCACAGATGTCTCCTGTGCAAAATCGCTACACTAATGACCTTCCTAAGAAATTGGCTATCCCTGCAAACCTGGCAACTTGTTTGGCATTCTATGGGAGTGGATATTCATTAATGGCTTCCACCCTCTCCAGGTCAATCTGCATCACTTTACATGAAACCATATGCCCTAGAAACTTAATAGAGGAACTGAAAAAATAGACTTCTATAGATTAACCATTAGGTCTGCCTTTCTTAAACACTCAAAACCCTCTCACAGATGCTGTATATGTTCCTGAATTGACTTACTATACACCACTAAATCTTCAAGATAATGGTAAACACATCTAAATTTTATGTCAGAAAGCACAGCATCCATTATCTGTGAATGGACAGTGGCACATGTAGCCAGTCCAAATGGGGCACACTTAAACTGAAATATGTTCCACTCCATTTCAGATGCAGACGTCAGCTTTGAACCTTCCTCCAAGGATATCTGATTATTTGCCTGATCAAGATTTAAGGTAGTAAAATCTGCACTCCTTTAAACCATCCAAAAGACAAATGCAAATCTGGCAGGAGCACTGATCTCATACTATCATTTTACTTAATTCATGGCAGTCCACTGCAGGGCCCTGCTCACCATCAGATTTAGGAATGAAGAACATTAGAGTAGCATAAGGAGACAGGTGGTAAACTCACTCCTTGTTCTAGCATCTTTGCCACATTTTCTGTTAATATCATCATCCTCATTGGTGATAAACTAAAAGGTGGTTTCTTAACTGGAGATAATTCAGTACAATATTCAGTACTCTAAACTTTTATATAATACTCTAATGAACAGTTGGATGGATATAGGATGAATGTTGCTACAGAATATCAATAAACAAGGCTCAAGGTCAGAGAGAGGGGAGAGTAGGAGATGGACAGGGGGTGGGAGGAACTTGACATAGAAAGCAGAAAGAAGGAGAAGGACAGAGAGAGTGGGCAGGAGAAAATTGTGAGAAAGGGGGAGGAGAATATAGGCAGAGAAAGGGGGGGGGGGGGGCAGGAGATGATGGGCATAGAGAGAGGGGAGGAGGAGATGGAGAGATAGGAGGGAGGAGAAGAAGATTAACAGAGAAAGGGGAGGAGGTGATGGATAAAGAGAGGGAGCAAGTGGAGATGGAGAGAGAGGAGTGAGGAGGAAATGGACAAAGAGAGAGGATGATGAAGTGATGGACAGAATAGGGGGAAGGAGGAGGAGGAGATGGACGAAGTGAGGGAGAGGAGGAGATAGACCAAGACAGGAGGAGCTGGAGATTAGGACATACATCCAATTCGTATACATGTTAGAAACATGTGCTTTCTCTTTTTTTTTCCTTTTGCAACTAACCAGACTGAGCCAGAGCAGTGTGTTGCTGGGAACACCCAGTCAGCAATAAAAATCTTTACCCATCATGACAAACATGGTCAGAAAATAAAATCTGTCATTCATATAAGAAATGTAGGTTATTTGCCACACACACACAAGGTACTGTTCTGAAGAGTAAAATTCTTTACTTTTCATCCCCAGTGTTAATTTGAAACTTGCTTACTGCCACTGTGTAGGCAGTTTCAGGTAATTTGCTGAAGCAGACAAGACCAAGATATTTGTATTTGCTATGGGTCTTTGCCAGTCTGGTATATGACACATTAATTGTATGCCCATGTCTTGTTTATAGTCACAGATTGTACTCCTAAGGTCATCCTCACTTAAATTTCCTTTAAGAAAGAAGAAGAAAGTATATTATATACAGGCTAGATACTGTAATTATACTTTTGTTTCTAGTAATCTCTACATGAGTCACATGAGATAATTCTTGTTATGTACCTGACAACTTTGTTCTGCCTTTTAAAACTAATTTTGAGCCTACAGAAGTACCTTGTAGTAGTATTCCATAGCTGAAGTGGGAATGGGAGAATGTAAAATATGCTTTAATAGTCTGCCACATAATTTCTCCCTGTGGGTCTTTTGGTCTATATGAAATTGTAATAGTTTTGATGGTTTTGTTACCATGATTGGAGCATTCAAACTAAATACAATGTCTTCAGTTTTATTGTCATTTTTCTACAGTAGAGGTGCCTCAAACAGAGTGGTACATCTCTCCATAGCTACCACCATTTTCAAGATTAGTATCATGTCACAAGTGTTGTGTCATCTGCATATGGCACTGCATCATATAGCACAACTGTGGGTAAGCCACTTGCATAAATAATAAAAGGGAAAGGCCCAAGAACAGATCCCAGAGGCACACCCTTTACAACTGGAAGACATTCTGATTTATCTGCTCACACATGTAATATTCTATTTTTCTGAGCAAGTGGTCAGTGATAGAAAACTTTCTCATTTATCTGAGTGTAGCTTCCTCTAAGTTTGGCTTTTGTAAAATATTCTCTACAGACAAAATCGAATAAGATATCACAAGTAAAGTCCTAGAAGAGTTAAATAAGAAGAATTATGCTGATATATCTTGTGACCTGTTTGCTTGTGTGGAACTTCAACTTCATAACAGAAGCCAAACTGACAGTCTGTCTCACAGGAATGAATCTGACCTTAGAATGGGGAATAGAGCACATGGGCCCCCATGAAGATCAGTACTGCATCCATTCTAGTTCTTAACCTACATCAGTGAATTACTGCAACATGATGACTCTCCTGTGGCCACCAGTGATCACAACATAAAGCTTTGCTATGGTTTCCAGTGACCTTGTATCAGTCAGATAGGTCAAAGACTGTAAGATTTCAAAATGACACAAGTATACTAATCAAGAGTCCTACCACAGACTTACCAGGCATAGCTCAGACAATAGCTGAACAAGTCTACAAATGGTTCACTGTAGACAATTCCAATCTTAATATCACAAAGGGCCATAAAATGTAAATTCAAACAAGTAACTATGACCAGACTGCACCAATGGCTGAAGCAACAAGAAACATAAAAGATACAAAAACATCTAATTCTAATCAATGTACTGTAATAATTGGGGGTGCCAATGACATGTATAAAAATTATTTAATTAAAGCCACAGATAACTTGAAAGAAACCCTCAGTTGCAACAAGAAAGCATCAGTAGTTGTCATTGGAATTCCACACAGACATGACCTGGTAAAAAGATCTTGTGTGAATGTAGAAATTGCTAAGGCAAACAGACAGTGCAAAAAAATATGTAAAGAGCATTCCTCAACACACATTTCTTCACTGTTGATTTGTTGCAGAGAGAAGACTTTACTAAATGTGGTTTGCATTTGCATGCAAGTGGAAAGTCACTCCTTGGACAAAAAATTGTACAATTGCTAGACAAAAAAGAATAAAGAGACCATTGCTATAGTGGGTATTCCAACATCAGCAGCAGTAACCAGTCCAGTAACAGCGCAAACAGCAGAAGCCCAACCAACACTACAAACAGCTTCATCTACAACACCACCATCAGTGTCAGCAATGAGTAATCCAGGAACTACCACAACAATCTTAGCAACAACAGGAGAAGCCCAACCAACACCGCAACCAATTTCGGTAACCACTTCATCAGAACCAACAGCAGCAGCAATAATTTCTGGGCTACCAATTAGAAGAAGTGTGAGGCAGCCGAATCACCTCAGGGATTTTTTAGTGTCAAAGAGCCTCAAGAAAGCAGCATTAAGATAATTAATAATTTATTTATCTTTGTGTCTCATAATCAGTTTTCAGTCTTATATCAAAATGTACAAGTTTTATGCAATAAGTTGGATGAACTTGAAGTCTTGTTAAGTGACGGTTTTAACCAAATATCTGTTGTAAGTGTCAGTGAACACTGGTTACAAAACTCTCAAATATGTACAGCAGCCCTTCCCAAATTTAAAATCATACATAGTTTTTGCAGAGAAAACTACAGAT
Source organism: Schistocerca serialis cubense (assembly GCF_023864345.2). Taxonomy (NCBI): domain Eukaryota; kingdom Metazoa; phylum Arthropoda; class Insecta; order Orthoptera; family Acrididae; genus Schistocerca; species Schistocerca serialis. Next base: position 182,651,109 of record NC_064646.1, on the reverse strand, counting down.
GTGGAGGTGTTTGTATTTATGTTAGAGGCAATCTTAATTCTAAAGAAGTAAAGTTAATCAATGTAAAGTGTATAGAAAAAGAATTTTAATACTGTGTCTGTGAACTGACAGACCGTGGTTTGGTAATTGTCTGTATATGTAGGTCACCTTCTGGGAACATTCCAGAATCTTGAGGATCTAATGAATGAATTGAGGCGTAGGTCAAAATCAACAGTTGTACTGGGTGATTTCAACATCAATTCTAGAAGAAATAATAATGCACACAAGGATCAATTGCTAAATCTCTTCACCTCATATAATTTAGAAGACATAGTAACTGATATCACTAGGTATGGAGATGGGTGTGAGACAACAATTGATCAGGTGTTTATTAACAAAAAGACCTGTAGTTATGAGATTAAAGTAACAGATACTGGTTTCTCTGACCACATGGCAATCAAGCTCTTACTAAAAAATATGGTTAGGAAAAAACATGGCAGTGGAAACTATAAAGAAACAAGATACATTAATGAAAGTAGCCTTTGGAATTTTCATAGCATGTTGCATAGTGTTGAATGGGATAGAGATCCAAACAAAGCTGTAGACTCTAAATATGAGTCATTTTGCTCTGATTATAAATACTGTTTTGATGTCACTTTTCCCCTTAGATAAGTAAAACTCTCTCAAATCTAATTCATGGTTAACTGCGAGGATTTAGAAATCTGCAGGTACTCTTAGAAATCTGGGTTGGCATTCAATGCATAATGCAGCATTAAAGCCATATCTTAGATGCTACAGAAAAGTCTACAGAAAAGTTATTCATGTGGCAAAAAAATTGAACAATGATTTAATTATCAGAAAAGGCAGCAATAAAACCAAATCAGTTTGGAAGGCCATAAATCATAACATTGGTAAATCCAAAGTGACATGTAATAATCTTATCATAAAAAAAGGGAGGAAAAGTTGTTGAAGACCCTCTACATGTTGCCAAGATGTTCAATGACTACTACATTAACAGTGCTCAAAATCTTATCAAGAACCTGGGGAACTCAAAAGGTAGTACGTCAAAAATTCCCACAAATGAAAAGACAATGTTTTTGTACCCAGTTACACATTCAGAAGTAAGAAAAGCAATTAATAAGCTGAAAAATAAAATGTCCTGTGGATGTGATGGTATTCCTGATAAGGTCATAAAATGTAGTGCAAACAAATTATAACTGAACTAGTTGATATTATTTATACATAATTTAAAACTGGTGAATTCCCTCCTGCACTTAAAAAATCAATAATAAAGCCACTTTATAAAAAAGACTGTCCATATACCATACAAAATTATACACCATTGTCACAACTGTCAGGTTTTTCTGAAGTAGTTGAGAGTAGTATGTAAGAGAGACTGTTGAGTTTCCTAAACAAATGCAAAGTTCTAACCAATGCACAGAATGCGTTCAGGAAAAACAGGTCTACAGAAATAGCTGTATATCACTTCTTGGAACAGGTTTTAACTGCAATGGATAATGAGGACTTCAACTGTGGAATATTTTTAGATCTACGCAAGGCATTTGACCTCATGAGCCAAGATATTTTGCTAGAGGAACTGTATTACTATTGAGTACATGGAAAAGCATATAGCTGGTTTCAATCGTTTCTGTGCAACATATATCAAAGTGTTGAAGTAATACATAATGGCACAAAAGATTACTCAACATATCTGAACGTCAATTGTGGTGTACCCCAGGGTTCCGTTCTAGGCCTCTGCTCTTCTTAATTTTTATTAATGATTTTCCTAACAATCTAACAAGAGCAGAATCAGTACTTTTTGCAGATGATACGAGCCTTTTTATCAAGGGAGTTAGTGAAGCTGACCTACAAGAAAAAATACCTTCAACAGTGAATGAGGCAGCTGAATGGTTCAAGGAGAATTACTTAGTTATAAATGACAAGAAAAAAAAACCACTTGGATGGATTTTAGGCACATACGGAACAAAGTAAAAAATAATACAAGACTAGAGATTGGGAAACGTCTGTTGTGCTGTAGCCACCAGAAAGATCGTGGGAGGCGCACATTGGCACGGCGCGTCACAGACGGTAGTTGCTGCAAGTAGAGTCCCGTCCACCAGAGGGCACGTGAGAATTCGGACGCGACCTCTGCCGGCATAACAACAACAACAACAACTCCGGCAGCACGGGCCGGGCCCAGTCAGTTCACATCGGGTAGGTCTAGCAGACAGTTCCCGGTCTACACTAGGTGAAGTGCGACGGAAACGTGAATCGTGTTACTACACAATTGGCGACGAGTAGGGTCGTTCTTTCGCGTGTTGCGTCGTTGTTCCGGTTTCGCAGCTTCTCCACGGCATGGAGGATTTGGTGCGGGTTTTGGTTGCGCAGCAGACGGAGCTCATGGCCACCATGAAACAAGTGCTTCCGGCGTTGCTCTCCACACCGTCTGCTCCGGCGCAGTTCCCTCCTCCCTTTCCCCCGTATGACGAGACGGCGGAGGATTGGGACGCATTTCCAGGCGTTTCATGTTGCCGATGCGGAGGTATGTCGTGCTCTCTTCTTGTCTTGGATATTTCCCTCACTGTATCACGTTTTGCGGCAGCTAGCGCCATTGCAGGAACCCTCGTCCTTGTCTTTTGACGCATTGTGTTCCTTGCTGTCTTCATATTATCGCCGCTACACGCATGTTGTGGCGGCTAGGGTCGAGTTCTATCAATGCAAGAAACAGCCCCATCAGTCTTACCGGGCGTGGGCAGCTACCCTGCACGGTCTTAGTCGCAAGTGTCATTTTGTCACGGAGCAGTCGCGAGAGTCGTATGCCCACGTTATGGTACGCGACGTCATTGTTCGTTCGGCCCCTGATAGGGAGGTCTGGCAACGGGCCCTGCAGTTAGAAGACCCTTCCCTCGAGGAAGTCCTGTCCATTGCTCAATCGTATGAAGTCTCTCATGCAGCAGGTCAACAGCTGGAAGCATGGTGCAACGTCGTGGAGGTTCAGGGAGGCGCGGCCGCGTCCACTGTGTCCAGGGTCGACGGCGTGCGAGCGGTACAGTCCGGCCGTTACGTCCGCTCCCGCACGGCGCGTAAACAAAATTCCGGCCGCCGGCCCCTGTTGCCGTCCTGTGCGTCGTGCTATATACATAATGATCGGTCAGAGTGCCCCCAGCGTTGGGCCGTTTGTCGCAAATGTAATAAAAAAGGTCACATGGCTAAAGTTTGCCACTCAGCCTCAAAAGAATCGAAGGAAGCAGATACAGCGGACATGGACGTTGACATTCAGGAAGTTTCATCGGGCCAGGGTCCCGACGCATCGGCACGCAAACTCTTTATCAGGTGTCGGTTCGGTCGCGCCGGTTACAACTGCAAGTAGATACGGGCGCGGCAGTTTCGTTGTTGAATGCACAAACTTATTCCGACCTTGGATCGCCCCCGTTGGCGCCAGTTTACCGGCGTCTACGTGGTTATGGTAAACAGTTAATTCCCCTGTTGGGTCAATTCACTACCGACGTGACTTACAAATCAGTCACTCAGCCTATTACTTTTATTGTTGTCAGTGATGCGAGCTCCGCTAACCTTCTTGGCCTGGATGCCTTTCAAGCTTTCGGTTTTTCTATCGCTGACACCATACAGTTGGTCTCCGAAGACGTTCCCTATCAATCATTGGAATCTTTGGTCTCAGACTTTCCAGATATTTTTGAGGAGGGCCTGGGACATGTTTCAGATTTTGAAGCTCATTTAACGTTGAAGGCGTCGGCTCGCCCGCGTTTTTTACGCGCGAGGCAGATCCCCTTGGCTCTCCGCCCTCAAGTAAAGGAAGAGCTAGACCGGCTGACAGCCCTAGGGGTCATTCTTCCCATTTCTTCCAGTGAGTGGGCTTCGCCCCTCGTTATTGTAAGGAAGCCCTCGGGAAAATTACGTCTTTCTGGCGATTTCAAGGCCACCATTAATTCACAATTGGTGGTGGACACCTATCCTTTGCCTCGTGCTGATGAATTGTTCTCCGCTGTGGCGGGAGGCCAATATTTTTCGAAAATCGATCTGTCAGAGGCTTATCATCAGATACCACTTGATGAGGACTCCAAACGGCTGGCGGTCGTCAACACTCCGTTTGGCCTTTACCAATACCAGTGGTTGGCCTTTGGAATATCTAGTGCCCCGGCGATATTCCAGCGTTATCTTGAGCATGTCACGTCGACAATCCCTCATTGTATTAATTGCCTGGATGACATAATTGTCACAGGCCGCAGCACGAAGGAACACTTGCACAACCTTCGCACCCTCTTTCTCAAATTCAGGTCTGTGGGCTTGCGTTGCAACCTGCATAAGTCAAACTTCTTCCAACCGTACATTGAGTATGTGGGCTACACAATCTCTCAGCACGGCATCCAGCCACTAGGAAGTTTGGTCCAAGGTATCGTCAACCTTCCTCCGCCCGCTTCGCTGAAAGAGTTACAAGCTTTTTTAGGCAAGATAGCCTATTACCACCGGTTAATTCCCAGGGCTTCCACTATAGCCCACCCCCTGTACTGCCTTCTGCACAAGGGTGTTCCTTTTGATTGGTCGCCTGCATGCGAGCGAGCGTTCACCTTGTTGAAGGGCCTCCTCACATCAGCCCCTTGTTTGGCTACTTTTGATCCCCATAAGCCATTGGTCCTGGCTACAGACGCTTCGCAGTATGGGGTGGGGGCAGTCCTGGCCCATCGCCATGCAGATGGTTCCAAGCAACCACTGGCGTTTGTGTCTAAAACGCTTAGTCCCGTGCAGGCCCATTACTCCCAGGTGGAAAAGGAGGCTTTGGCCATTGTTTACGCTGTTACCAAGTTTCACCCTTTCTTGTATGGCACGAAGTTTCAGTTAATCACTGACCATAAGCCGTTAATATCGTTATTTGGCCCCGCCTCTCAGATTCCGGATAGGGCGGCCCACAGACTACAGCGCTGGGCCTTGTTCCTCTCTAAGTACCATTATGACATTCATTTTCGCCCTACAGGACAGCATGCCAACGCCGACGCTCTTTCCCGTCTTCCGGTGGTCCCAGATCCTACGTTCGATCGATTGGAGATTATGTGTTTTCATTTGGATGTGGCGTCCCGCCACGCGGTTGATGGCTTCCCGATCACTAGTTCTCGAGTCGCCAGGGAAACGGCGGCTGACCCGGTTCTCCGGCAAGTAGTTCGCCTCATTCAGCAGGGGTGGTCTTCCCGCCCTCCGGGCCGGGCCTCGGACCCTCTTCGCAATTATTTTCTTCTACGAGACCGCCTCTCGGTCTTGGAAGGAGTTCTCCTTCTGGCTACCGATGATACAGCTCCTCGCGTGGTTGTTCCTGCAGGTTTACGAATGGAGGTCCTCACGTTATTACATGCAGGGCACTGGGGTGTTTCCCGTACTAAGACCTTGGCTCGCAGACATGTGTACTGGCCCGGTATTGACAGAGATATTGAGCACTTGGTGGCCGCCTTTTCCCAGTGTGCGAGCCAACAAGCATCTCCCAGGGCAGCGTTCTCTTCATGGCTGCCGGCAACCCAAGCATGGGAACGTGTTCACATTGATTTTGCGGGCCCGTTTCTCAATGGCTTTTGGCTCATTGTCATTGATGCTTATTCCCGATTCCCATATGTGGTTCACTGCTCCTCAACCACTTCAGAAGTTGCAATCCAGGCACTAGCAAAAATCTTTTCTGTGGAAGGTCTGCCAATCACCCTGGTCTCGGACAATGGACCGCAGTTTATTTCGCAGACCTTCCAGGATTTTTGTAGGCGCTTCGGTATTCGGCACGTTTGCTCTCCCCCCTTCCATCCACAATCAAATGGGGAAGCCAAGCGCATGGTGTGCACATTTAAGACGCAGATGAAAAAGTATGTGCACGAATTTCCTGCGGAGGAAGCATTGATGTTTTTCTTGACAGCATACCGGACCACACCAATGAGAGAACGCAGCCCCGCAGAGCTCCTCCATGGGCGTCAACCTCAGACTCTGCTGCACCTCCTCCAGCCTGGTCCTCACCAGTCTTCACAAAACGGAGTGCCTGGCTTTCCACTGGGTACGTCAGTCTGCGCCCGTGGGTTTGGTCGCAATCCACGCTGGATACCTGCGGTGGTCCTGTGCCGACATGACCGCCGGCTCTATACCTTGCAGGTGGGGGACCGGGTGGTACGTTGTCACCAAATTCAGCTACGTCCATGTTCGGGAACCCACCCTCCGACCTCTCGGACACCGGCTTCCCCATTGCCGGCACCTGTGTTGGTTTCACAGGGGACGTTACCTCCTCTCCCCGCTGTGACTCTGCTGCACTGCGATGGTTCTCAGCCTTGGCAGCCTCCAGTAGCTCCAGCATCGGCATCACCATCGTTCGAGATGCCACAGCGAGAGCCGGCCCCCCTAGCAGGCCCGGTTTCTCAGGAGGCTGGTTCACCTGGGGTCGTCCCTTCCCCTTCGTCCCCGCCACTGGGTCTTGACCCTCCCGAGGTGGAACAGGATCCAGCGTTCGAAAGCTTGTCGCCCGTTCTGTCCCGGGCTCCGGTTGTGGGACGACGGGTGCCTCTTCGTGAGGGTCACTTCCAGCCGTATTCGAAGGTTCCGGCTCGAGGGTTGACAGATCCCCTCGACTCCGGCCATCCAATGGATGTGGAGGTCATCGCTCCGGGCCGACGCTCCACCTTCCAATGCAGTGGATCACAGTGGCTGCACCCTCCGCAGGAGGAGGAGTGCTGTAGCCACCAGAAAGATCGCGGGAGGTGCACATTGGCACGGCGCGTCACGGACGGTAGTTGCTGCAAGTAGAGTTCCGTCCACCAGAGGGCACGCGAGAATTCGGATGCGACCTCTGCCGGCATAACAACAACAACAACAACAACAACTACTACTACAACAACTCCGGCAGCATGGGCTGGGCCCAGTCAGTTCACATCGGGCAGGTCTAGCAGACAGTTCCCGGTCTACACTAGGTGAAGTGCGACGGAAACGTGAATTGTGTTACTACATGTTGGAACAAACTTCTTTTACAAAATTTTTAGGTGTATGGCTGGACAATAACTTAAGATGGGAAAAACATGTTGAACTATTGAATAAAAAACTTAGTAAATACTGTTACATATTAAGAAAACTTAAAGAAAACTGCAATTTTGAAACAGTACTATGTTCCTACTACTCTTACATACATAGTAATATAAGATATGGTATTATATTTTAGGGGAATACAGGTTTCACAAAAAGTTGTTTTAAGCTCCAAAAGAGAGGTATTCATATTCTGAAGGGTGTTGCTTACTGAGATCCACGCAGAGGACTCCTTAAGGAGTTGAAAATTTTGACCCTTCCTAGTTTATTCATCTATGAATCAGTATGTTTTCTGAAGTCAAATCAAGAATTCTCTTTTCTAAACAGTGAAGTACATGACTATCAAACCAGAAACAGGCATGATTTCCATAGAAACATATATTCAAAAGCCCTGTACCAAAATAGTGTGATGTATCTACCCAAGATAGTATTCAATGTCTTACCAAAAGAAATAAAAAGCACACAAAACTTATATATATTTAAAAAAGAATTAAAGAGGCTACTATTATGTCAAAGTTTTTATAATGTTGATGAATTTCTTTGCTATCTAAACAGATAGTGCTCATCTTTTGATTTTTCTGCATAAACCTTCATTTTTTTCAACTTGCATGTAAAAAGAAGACAAAGTATGTAAAGTGTAACTAAGAAAATGTTGAAGTGTAATTGATAAAATGTTATTTCCCTTAATGGATTTTTTGTATAAAACTTGTAATTTTTTTCATATTGCATATAAAAGAAAGATAAAATACATAAAGTGTAATTAAGCAAATGTTAATGTGTAATTAAGAAAATGTTATTTCCCTTAATAGTTAAAAATATAAATCATGCTCTCTCTCTCTCTCTCTCTCTCTCCCTCTTTCTCTTTGACAATTCCTATATCATGTATATGATAAAATGGATGATAATAAATTGAATTGAACTGAATTAATGCTCATACAATAGAACTCTTCTTGGCCCAGCTTGATAACAATATAAAATGTACACAATGCATAGATAAACTAACCAAGGTCAATTCCATAATATGTTATGATCTAACAAATGCTTCTCATTCTTTTGATCTACTAAATATGGTGATGGATTATTTTGTGTATTTTCATGCCATGCCGAATTATTTTCTGCATCTACATCCATAGTTGACAAACCACTCTTTGGCTGAATCTGTGGTGTAGGCCATATCAGAGGAAATTTTGTGGTAGCTCACCTGACAAAATAGCATTCTGGAGCAATTTTTCATTAAAGGCCCAGAATACAGTATGTAGGGTTTATTATTCAACTGTATAAAATTTTGATATATAATTTATGATTTAATGAACTGATGAGATTAAAGAGTTGAAACAATTTATATCATTAAGGTAATCAACACAATTTATTAACATTGCTATGTCCAGTTTTAACAAGTAGCACTTAAGATACTATTATAAAAATGTGTAGATCTGTAAGGTGGGATATAGTGCAGATGACATACAACACGACACGCCACAGAATAATATTATGTTATGGCTCAAATGCACACAACAAGAAAGCACATGTGATTGATCCGAGGCCATGGAGCATATTAACTATACACAGTAAACACCAAAGATAATCCATTGTGGAGCAAGATTGATTGTCAGCAGGGTTACTCAATGTGGTGTCCCTCAGTGGTCCCCTCCACCCTTAGTACAAAGCACTGGAAAAAGGTGACCACAGTGAGCTGATGAGGGTTTAATAAGGTGGCATCCATGTGATGGTGTGGTGGTGGGCAATGTTTCATGGGCATTGAGCAGGACAACATCTGAGCTATACATGTTGGAGGAGCAGTGATCTGGATCTACGAGGGTGGTTTGAAAAGTTATTGGAATCACAATGAGAGGTCAGTGCTAGCACAGCATGTTGTTCAAGTGATGTTCATTGGACTGTTGTCTGTAAACATGTGACATGTCGTTGCTCTTGGAAGAGATCTGTGGCGGTGACATGGCTCTGTTGTTGTTCCCGCATAATGATTTGTGAAGACAGCAAAAATCGAGATTTGCGCAGTGATTAAGTACTTCGTAAAGAAAGGTATGAAAGCAAAGTACATTCATGCCGATTTCCAGAATACACTGGGGGACTCCGCTCCTTCATATTCAACTGTTGCCAAATGCACAAATTAATTTAAATTTGGTCGGGAGAGCTTAGATGATGGACCACATAGTACTTGACCAAGATGTGTCACTACTCCAGAAATCATTGCAAAAGAGCACAAAATGGTCATGGAAGATCACCGATGGAAAGTGCGTGAAATTGCTCATGCTTTCCAGATGTCATCTGAAAGGGTATATAACATTTTAATTAAAGAATTAGACATGAAAAAATTATCTGCAGGATGGGTGCCACAACTCTTGACGCTGGATCAAAAACGCTTGAGAATGGACATATCGGAACAATGTTTGACCCGTTTTAGGAGAAACGACCAAGATTTTTTGTGACCACAGATGAAATTTGGGTGCACTACAATACCCCAGAGACAAAACAACAGTCAACGTAGTGGAAACATGATTCTCCACCACCAAAGAAAGCAAAGACAATTCCTTTGGTGGGAAAGGTTGTGGCATCAGTGTTCTGGGATGCGAAGGGGATTCTGTTCGTAGATTATCTCCCCACTGTGCAAACAATTACTGGAGAATACTATGCTAAGCCCCTGGACAAACTGCAACAAAAGATACGTGAAAAAGGGCCAGGTTTAGCAAGAAAGAAAGTCATCTTCCATCAAGACATTTCGTGCCCACATACATGTGCTGTCGCCATGGCAAAATTACATGAACTAAGATACGAATTGTTGCCACACCCACCTTATTCACCTGATATGACTTTGTCACACTTCCATCTCTTCCAAAAACTGAAAATTTTTCTTGGTGGATGAAGATTCACTTCAAATGAAGAATTAATAGCCAGAGTTGACAACTATTTTGCAGGCCTGGAGGAATCTCATTTTTGAGATTAGATCGATGCACTGGAACATCATTGGACCAAGTGAATTAATCTACAAGGAGACTATACTGAAAAATAAAAAAGTTTCAGTGATGTAAGTACTTTTTTTTCTATTCCATTCCGAGAACTTTTCAAACCACCCTCATAGTTGCACCGCATCAACATGATAATACTGCAGGTATGCACGTGGGCACCAAGTCTGGCTGAAATTCAGGGATGTTCTTATGGGGTCAGCTTGTGGAGCATTGTCCTCGTAGTCCTTGAATGCAGTGAAAGAGGGTGTGATGTTCTGGGGACTGTAACTGTTAGGCAACCATCAGATGACAGCTGTGATGCAATGGCTGATGCATCCATACTGTTGGGCAGTTCATAGGAATGTTTGAAATGCACGCTAATGAAACTGTTCCAGCATTGTATTTGGGATGTTGACCTTCAACAAGCAGATTTGTTGAGCAATTTGACACAAAGGATGTTGGGTCAGATGTTTTTGATGTCAAGTTTTACTATGAAGTCATAAGAGCCATGGTGTATCTGGTTGAGTCACAGTGTTGGGTGGTGGAGGTTAATGTTTTGTCTGTGGATGGATTGTCTTAAGGCATCCACTTGGGTTTTAGTCGGCTTATAGATACTGTGCAGGCCCTTCCATTCAGTAGTATTTCTGATGTCTGTGTGCCATGTTTTAGAACCGTGTGGAGCACTGTATAAAGAAGCTGCAAAGTGTGCCAAATCATATTATTGTGAAGCACGACATTTGCAGTCTGTGAGTGCCTTATGGTGAAAACTTTAGGGATGCTGTGAGGTTGTGGAGGTGGTATCTTGAGCCATGTAGCTTGTTCTTTGATCCTAGTGATGAGGGCAGGGAGCATGGTGGTTTTGCTGGTGGCACTTGTGGCACAAACTCAATGGGAAATGCGAGTGGCTTGCCATACAGAAATTCAGAGGGAGGCATGTGGGTCATTTTTGTGGGTGGTGCATATGCCTAATAGCAGCCATGGTAAAGTTTCTGTCCAGCAATCACCATGGCACATACGTGTAGCTTTTAGTGTGTGATGCCATTGTTTCACAAGGTTATTGCTCTGAGTGTGATAAACAGTAGCTTGATAACAATGAGTGCCACATAGGTTACGTTAGTCGGTGGTCATGTACACCAGACACCCATACTGGGAAATCCAAGTGTCAATGAAGGCTCTGGCTGTTAATTCTACTGACATGTCTCAGAGAGGGATGGCTTCTACACACTGCGTTACACAGTAGATGATTTGAAGGACATATTGGTAGCTGTCAGATTAAGGGAAAAGTCCAACCAGGTCAAGGTGCATGTGTTGGAACCACCCTTCTGGTATTGTAAAGTGTCCAATGGGTGGATGTGCATGGCATCCCACTTTGATTTTTTGATGAGGTCTGCACATGTGTCCACTAGTTTCAATCTTTCATGATGTTCAGCCATACAAATTGATCTTTAATGAGATATGCCATCAGTCAAATGCCAGAATGCAATGAGTTGTGCAGCTGATTGAACATGATCTTTCAAAATGGTTGAGGATGAAGGGACAGATTTGGCTCCATGACACGTCACACAGGGTCTGTCTTGTTGTGCCCTGTATCAGACAATATTTGAGTTTACAATTAGTCATCATATCTTTGAGGAGGTCTTGGAGCTGTTTGGCCAGGTAGTTGAAATGTCTGCGACACAAGTTTTTCAGCAGGTTACAAATTGAGTCCATTAGTGGTAGGTGATATGTACAGATGAGTGTCTTCTACACTGCCAGAAAAAAAAAGAAAAGAAAGAAAAAAAACCATTTTAGAGGTTTCCAATTCATTTAAGATTTATTGTTGCAACAGTGCATTTGGAGTACATGAAATGGTTACATTTACAGATCACTAGCACAAGTAATTCTGAGATACCAGGTATCAGCCCATGCTGAGATACCCTTAGTAGTACAGGATGTAGCCTCCATGGGTGGTAAAGCAGGTGCTGCCTCTGGCATCCAATCAATCATACAGACGGCAAATACTGTCTTGGGATATGTTATGCCATGGTTCACATAGTTCTGTAAGAGTTGTGGGTTGATGAGTCACTTATCGTCCTTAGAGACAAATCCAGAGATTGTGCTGACCAGAGAATTTGCTGCACAAGTTGAAAAGCACATTGAGTCTCACACGCAGTGTGTGGGCGACCATTATCCTGTCGAAACAACACATCACCTTCCTGTTGGAAGAACAGGTCTAACAACATTCTGCATATACAAAGCACTGATTAGCAACCCCTTACAGAAACACCAAAGGCAAATGAGAATTGTAGCTTATCACACTCCAGACCATAAGGTCTGGGTTGAGGCCAGTGTCTCTTGGATGAATGCACTCTACAAGACAGCCCTCACCAGATGTATGATGTATGTACAAACATTCATCACTTGCATGCAGGCAGAAACTGCTTTCATCACTGAAGACGATGGCATGCCATTCTTTCTTTCAGGTGATCTTCTGAAGGCACCAATCAAGTCATGCAAGTCGACGCTGTGGTGTGAGTGGAAGACAGGGTAGAGATGTGGATGCCCATAGTCCCACTGCTAATAACCGGTTCACAACAGTTTGTATTGACACATCTGGGCTCATAAGCTCTCTTATCTGTGCTGTGGTAGCTGTACAATCTGCCACTGCTGCCCTTACAATACAACAATTCTGATGAGCGTCTGTGCTGTGTGGACATCCAGAACCTCATCTGTGAGTGTCAGAATGTTCACGTGACTGTTGATACCAGCATCAATGCATAACTGAGACAGCATGTCCAACTTCTGGCAGTTTTTGAAAAGGGCCATCCCACCACTCAATAGGTCACAGTGTGACTCCTTTCAAGATTGCTCAGTTGGCTGTAGAAAGCACGACTGGGTATACATGCTACGATTGCCCATTTGCTACGCATGTTTGCATCACACTGTGCCTTCTGGCTATAGGCATTCCCTATTAAAGAATAGGCACGTATGGTACTCTGGTAGCTATGGCACTATGCTTTTTTTTGGCAGATGGTGTTGAATCCATTACCAGTACATCTACTATCTGCCAGGTGGCAGATGCCATTATTAGATCAAAATCAATGTTGCCTTTCCGGATGTACTAATCCTCTCTCCCCCCCCCTCCCCTCCCCTCCCCCCAACAGTGTATGTCATTCTTGAACTGATGGAGAAGTTCACTGTCATAAGTGAACCATTTGCTTTGAGAACAAGTCAATTTTCACCAAAATAAACCAAGGGTTGTTGTAAACCTGCCACTTGCTGTCAGAGGACCACACCTATTGCAAAATCACTCACAACCAACGTTATGGCTAACTGTGCATGAGGACATGGGTGTGACTATATTGTTGCCTGAGTGAGACAGTCTTTGAGCTGGTAGAAGGCTTTCTGCATGTTGGTATTAACATCATCTTCTGTTTGCTGTTAGTGTTTTATTCTTTGAGGACCTCTGCGAGTGAGGCCTGATAAGGGGCGGCCTGTGGGAGGTGGTGCCAGTAGAAGTTGATAATCCCTAGAAATTGAGGTATTTTCTGACAGTCTTTTGGAGGTGGTAGCTGTTGGTTGAGTTCCATTCATTGTGGTATAGTGCGAATCCCATGGCATAGACAACATGACCAAGAAAAGTAATCTCAGTTGTCGGAGTTGTTTTTTTCTTTATTAATTATTGCTCCTTTTGCAGTAAGAAAATTGAAAATTTCTGTGAGGTGAGGGTTGTACATGTCATTATCCTAGGAAAAAATGAGGATGTCATCAAGATAAGAATAGCAGAAGTTGTAGCTTAAATAGGATACCTCCCAAAACTATCCCCATGTTTGGGCTGCATTTCTGAGGCCATATGGCATAAAGATGTACTCCAATAGGCTGAAAGATGTGATGATTGTTGTCTTTTTTGTCTTTTGCAGATCTTCCTCATTCATTAGTATTTGATGATAAGCTTATTTGCAGTCAAGGATGCTGAAGACAGATGCACCTGCAAGGTAGTGAGTAAAGTTCTGGATATTTGGTATCAGGTAACTGTCAGTTGTGGTATGTGCATTAAGAGTTCTGTAGTCACCACATAAATGTCATGTACCATATTTATTTGGCACTAGTTTAATAGATGAAGCTCATGAAATATCTGAAGGTCTAACTATCATGGCTTTTAAAATTTTGTTGACTGCTGGATTGGCCACATGTATTTGCCTGGCTGCCTGTGTAAGACCAGGAATCTTGTGTACCATTCCATTTGTGATGGCACACTGGGAGAACAACACTCGAGGGGAATTCATAGGTTGTTGAATGTACGGGGTAAGAGCTATCTTTTCGCTACATGAAGGCTGTGTAGCTGATGATGCTTCATCTGAGGTTGCTGAGTTCATCAGACGTTTTTTGGATTGCCAGTCATATTTTTTAATTCTACTGTTGTAGGCACAGAGACTGCAGGTGGGTTTGCTAGTAAGGAAACTGGTTTTGTTGAGTTAGCGAGTGAGTTGATAAGTCAAGTAGAGGGCAATAATGGTGATCCATTGAGGTGCACTGCAGCTTGTCAGTTGGAGAAGATGTAATAAGGATGGCATTGCTGATCATACCAACGACTTCACGACTTGTGTCACATTGAATCAGTGTGCCGTGGGACAAATCCAGTACAAGCTGGGAGTGGCAGAGAAAACTGGTACTGAGTAATGGTTCACTGATGTCTGTGATTAGAAAGTCCCATGTGACCATCATTCCAAACCCCAGGTCCAATGTGTGAGTTGTGGAACTGAAAACAGTGATTACCAAGTTGCTCAGTGCATGGAATTGTATAACTGTGTTGTCACATGCTGTGGCAGGGAAGGTAAGTGTGTCACAATAGTGTCAGAGCCAGAATCAACCAAATAATATTGTCACATAGAGGAAGGTGTAAGTAGATGAATGACAAACACTAACTTCATTTAATGAAGGTTTATTCAGCACTTCCACATACAAGAGTGCAGAGCAAACTGCCTCCGGCCAGAACACATACAGTATATACACAGCTACAGAACATTCAATTACAATGATTCTTACCATTTGTGGATACTTCTAGATTATACTCAAACCGAGTATAGAAATTAAAATTTTTCAGTTCAGGTGAGTTTTGAACTTACAACCCTCCATGCGACAATCAAGTATGATAACCACTACACTACGGCAGCTGTGCTACTCAGTTTCTTCTGCGACATTGCTCCCTCCTTAAGAGAACAGCGTCACAGTGTTATATCCTCCTAGTCCAGGAACGAGTCATTGGTCCTGCATACTCTGACTCCCAATGATTGATGTTCGCCCTGGCGGTGATCTTCTTAGAACTTCCCTTGCCACTACATTCTTTGTTACCTTTCCACTTGTTGCCTGTCACTGGAGCTTCAAATTTACCCTGGGTTGCAGGATCCTTATAGGGCTTCATTCGAAGGACGTGGACCGTATCTCTGATCTTTCGTCGTCTTCTGTCGGGGTTGAAATCTTCAACTTCATAAGTAACATCAGACAATTGTCTTACAACCTTATAAGGTCCAAAGTAGCACCTGAGGAGCTTCTCAGAGAGACCAACCTTCCGAACAGGAGTGAACATCCAGACGAGGTCACCAGGCTGGAAGACAACAGGGCGGTGGCTTGCGTGATACCTTCGGCGATCATTTTCTTGAGTCTGCAGCATGTGGAATTAAGCTAACAGCCGAGCTTCCTCAGCTCTGGTTAACACCTGGCCGATGTAGTCATTGTCCACATCATCAGGATGTAATGGAAACACAGTGTCCATCATCGTCGTTGCCTCGCCCACGCACTAGGAAAAATGGCGTAAATCCTGTGGTGTTTTGTTTGGCAGTGTTGTAGGCAAACGTCATGAAAGGTAGCACCTCATCCCAATTGCTCTGCTCAACATTGACGAACGTTGATAGCATGTTGGCCAAGGTCTTATTTAGGCGTTCAGTAAGCCTGGTAGATTGCGCATAGTAGGCAGTCGTCATATGATGAGTAATGTTGCACCAATGGTTTATCTCTGTCACAAGATTCTATTGAAAAACTTTCCCTCAATCCATAATTAACGATCTTGGGGCAACATGTTTTAATACAATGTCTTCTACGATGAATCTGGCTACCTTGAATGCTTCAGCTGTTTTCACGGCTTTTGTAATGGCATAGCACATCAGATAATCAGTGCAAACAATAATCTATCTATTGCCACTAGCAGATGTTGGAAATCATCCGAGGAGGTCAATCCCAACATGCTGAAAAGGCATTTCAGCTGGTGGAATTGGTAGAGTTGGTCAGGTGGTTTCTGAGGAACTGCCTTTCTCCTCTGGCACTCTCGACAGTTCGACACGTAGTGATGGACATTCCTAAATAAACCTGGCCAGAAATATCTCTTGCAGATCCTATCGTATGTCTTAATCAATCCTAAATGTCTGGCCTCAGGTGTGTCATGGAATTTCTGTAGAATATCTAAGCACATGTGTTTAGGAATCACTGGTAGCCACCTCTTTCCAAACAGATCAAAGATTTTCTTGCAAAGTAATCCATTAACTACCTCAAATTGTCCTTTCACATCCGCTGACTGATTTAAGGAAAGCATAATTTGAGATAGCTTGGTGTCCTTCTGCTCAGCAGAGAGATCCTGGAGTGCAGTGAGACAATCTTCATCGAAGTCTTGATGGTATTGTACAGGGTTTCTTGAGAGACAGTCAGCATCTTGGTGTTTTCTTCCACATTTGTACACTATGGTAATGTCATACTCTTGAAGACGTAGTGCCCACCTGGTGAGTCGTCCTGTTGGATCCTTAAGACCTGTCAACCAACAAAGTGAATGGTGGCCTGTAACAACTGTGAATGGCCTTCCATAGAAATACTGTCGAAATTTGCATGTGGCCCAGATCACAGCAAGATGTTCTCTTTCTGTAGTTGGGTAGTTTCTATCGGTTTTTGTAAGTGTCCTAGAAGCATAGGCTATAACCTTCTCTTTTCCATCCGAAATTTGCCCCAGAACAGCACTGATCCCATACCCGCTGGCAACTGTGTGTAGTTCTGTAGGTGCTCTCTCATCACACAGAGCAAGTACAGAGTCAATCGACAGAGCTTTTCGCAGCACTTTGCAAAAAATTTGTTGAGCACCATCCCAGGTAAATTTAGCATCAGCTTTTAACAACTCTTGAAATGGCCTGGCTTTGATAAAACACCGGTAATAAGAACACGGTCCGAGGAAGCTTCTCACATCTCTAACACTTTTAGGAATAGGAAATTCCGTTATAGCTCTCATCTTTTCTGAGTCTGGGCGCACACTTTCGTTTGACACAAGGTGTCCAAGTATTTTGATTTCTTTTGGTCCAAAGAGACACTTTCTTGGATTAAGTTCCAGTCTGCGTTGTTGAAGACACTTAAGAACAGCCGTCAGTCTTTTTATGTGTTCATCAAATGTCTCTGAGAACACTATAATGTCATCTAAATAACAAAGACACATTGCCTACTTCAGGTGACATGGAAGATTATCCATCATCTGTTCAAAAGCTGCTGGTACATTACACAAACCCAACGGCATTACCTTAAACTCATGCAGGCCCTCATGGGTGATGAATGCAGTTTTCTCATGATCAGTCTCATCTATTTCAATTTGCCAGTATCCCGAGTACATGTCCATGGTTGCAAAAAACTTAGCCCCCTTCAGACAATCTAGTGTATTGTCAATTTGTGGAAAGGGGTAAACGTCCTTTTTAGTTATCTCATTAAGCTTTCTATAATCAACACAACAGTGCCAACTGCCATCCTTCTTCCTGATGAAAACCACTGGTGATGACCATGGGCTCTGGGAAGGCTGAATGATGTCATTCTTCATTATTTTCTCTACCTCATCGTGAATTATTTGATGTTCTGTTGCTGACACAGGGTATGCTCTCTGGCTTATTGGTTGATGGTCTCCAGTGCTAATCTGGTGCTTCACAATCAATTTGTCTAATTTGCTCTTCACCTGTGGATTGAAGCATTCAGAGAACTCTTGAAGAATGGCAAGTAGCTTCTGCTGTTGTTCCTTAGTGAGATCTGGTGAGAGTTGAGCTAGGAGATCTTGTCTCATAGTGGTAGCGCTAATTTCACCCACAGACTCACCATGGGAGGTTTCTATTACACTCAGGCGTTCTGCAATTAATGGCTCAGCATTTGCTATGCTCATGCGTCTTGGAAGGATGTGCGATTCTCGGCAACAGTTAACTATCCACAATGCACCAAATCTGTTCTTAAATGAGACGACAGAGGCTGGGATGACCAAGTTATTCTTCAGTGGTATGCTTCTCTTACATTCCACTACAAGATCCATGGGTTGATGCATGGCATGACACATGACAGCTACCTTTCTAGCGCTGACTGCAGGAATGATCACTTCATCCAGTACACATAGTCTCCACACACTTGGATGTGCATCTTCCTGTCCACAGTATCTCATCTCGTCTAGCATAATCTTCGAGCTACCACAATCTATAATTGCTTGAGAAGCTTTCAGAAAGTCCCATCTGAGAATGATGTCATGACTACACTCTAGTAAGATGATGAATTCTAAGGGCTGTTTATGGCCACCTATACCCACACGAATAACACATCTTCCTGTACGTTTTACATATTTACCATTAGCCACCTTCAGCAGAGATGTTTTGTTGTTGATGAATACAGTTTTCTGCAACTGGCAATGGTACTTCTCTGAAATGACTGAATATTATGCTCCAGAGTCCAAAAGAGCTTGGGCTGGTCAGCCATCCATGAGGATATCAACGTAGCTTCCTATCATTTTTGTAGTGATCAATGGTGGAGGATTTTTCTCTTTGGAGGCCTCACCTCCAAGGAAGGTCGCACCCTTTAGTTTTCCAGGTTGTGGTGGCTAGGTGATCGGCTGGAGCTTTAAACAGCGATGGAGACCTTGATCGGCATGTTGTGGAGCATCCTCTCCAGCGGCTAGCTTGTGGAGGTGGAGACCTATGTCGTCCTGCACCCACATCTTCTTGTTCATCTTCATTGTCGCAGAGTTGGCGTCAGCTGAGATCAGTCTGCTGTCTTCTGGCATGGGCGTTGTCAAATATCCGCTGGCTTTCTCGACAATAGCGCACCACTTGTCCCGGTCATCCACAGTGGAAACATACTGGTTGGTTATCTTGGGTCCTCCAGACATCAGTCTTCCTTGGTGCCCAAACAGGTTCCTCATGCGGCATTGTAGGAACATAACTTTGCCTGGATCTCGACTTTTTTACCTGTTTAAAGGGAAATGAAGGACGAGAGATTGGGTTAAATGTCTATCCCTTATGTCCTCTTGAAGCATCTCAGGTTTTTGCTCGCCATGCAATCCAGTTGCCTTCTGAACTTCCTCTCTCACTGTCTGATAAAGAACACTTGTGAAATCAGCTTCTTTCTCCTTCTTTCTCCATCACAGACATCGATACAATGTTTGGAAGCCTTTCAAACTTCTTGCGTGTAATTCTTTTTTGATGCATTGTCTTGATATACTGGCACCATTTTATGAAGTTATCTGCTGTCAAAACCTCCTTCAGGAGTAGGGCTTGATAAATGTCCTCAGCAACACCCTTCATGAGATATGCAAACTTATCTTCCTCCTTCATTCGAGGATTCACTATTTTACACAACTCCAAGACATCTTGAATGTGGGATGCTGTCATTTCTCCTGGACACTGTGCCCTGCACCTTAATTTATCTTCAGCTTTGCACTTCTGTTGTTGTGTGTCACCGAAATACTTGCACAGTTCCGCCTGGAATACTTCCCAGCGTGTGAACTTCTCCTCGTTGTTCTCATACCATTGCTTGGCAGTGCCCTCCAAGCAGAAAAATACGTTAGCCAAACACATAGTGTCATCCAATTTGCTAAATTTGGCTATACGCTCATATACCTTCAGCCATGTGTTTGGACCTTGGCCATCATCACCAGAGAACCCGGAAGGATGTCTCATGTGGTGGCACACAGTTGTTGTCATCGTGACGTCCTGTTCTTCTTCTGTCTCCGATGGATTGTGATCTGCTGAATATGGTTTCTCGCCACGTAAATGGCGGCTCTGTCATGGCCTGATGGGAGCCACTGTGTCATCAATAATGTGCAGTATCACAAGTTCCAATACCCAGCGCCTCCACCAGAATAATGTAATGTAGAGGAAGGTGTGAGAGATGAATGACGAACACTAACTTCACTTAACAAAGGTTTATTCAGCAGTTCCACATACAAGAGCACGGAGCAAACTGCCTCTGGCCAGAACACATATGGTATATATACAGCTACAGAACATTCCAGTACAATGATTCTTGCTATTTGTGGATACTTCTAGAATGTACTCAAACCGAATATAGAAATTAAAATTTTTAGTTAAGGTGAGTTTTGAACTCACAACCCTCCATGTAACAATCAAGTATCATAACCACTACACTACAGTGTCCAATGGTCCAGGATATAGAGCTTACCATAGTTCCACATCATGGGCGGCACATGTTTTTTGTGTGTTCACAAGATGAACAGCAGTTGCACACAGTGTCATAAACTGTACAAGGTACCAGCAGACACCGGGTGGCGACTTCGTGGGTGTGTTGACTTAGCTGCATGAAGGTCATTGTCCCAGTCAGAGGCTGCAACATAACAGTCAGTGACCATCGGGTACCATCAAGCCAATTCAGTTGTCACAGGAAGCAGAGCATGCTGGGACTGGTGCTGCTGGCCATATATGGTGGCATTGTTGTCAACTAAATTTATACATTGCCGGTATTGAATTACGAAAAAAAATTCTCTCTGCTAATTTAAGTCTGTAGTCCAATGGTTCCCACTTGGTGATCGTGGCAAGCTTGCACTTGAGCTGGGAGCTGGGCTACCACAGTGTGTGATCGGGCATCAGTTTAAAGATAATTAATGTTCAAACTGACAGCATAGTTGTAATGGTGTTCTGTTTGTTAATTATTCATTATAGATTACTTGTTGCACTTGCTCTTCCATTGTCCTAGAGAGATGTTACAGAAGTGCTGATTTGTTCATCCAAGTGGCCGAGTAGCATGACGAACTTTGCAGCGTCACTGGTGACATCACGGGTGGTGAGGATGTTGTCCACTATGGCAAACCATACAGAGAGCCGATCCAAACAAAAACAGTAACAGCTTGGGGTGCATACTAAATCAATTAGAAGTGACATATGTGAGAGGTGGTGTTGGTTGCTGCAGAAGAACTGGTAGTGGTGACGTAGGTGAATCTTTTATTTCGGCACATAGTGCCTGGTAGTATGGGCAGACTGTGCATCTGCATAGCTGGCTGCTTCAGCACCTTATCAAAAATTAGTTCACATGGTGTGCAAGAGACATAATTGACAGCAGATGGTCACAGGTACCGTCAGTCAGATGCTAGTGGTTCAGTGTGGGCCACTTGTGAAGCAGGAATGGCAATGAAGTCCCATGATAAATCAGCAGTACGGTGTCACAGAGTGATGTACTTCGGGCAAGTGAGAGACTGTTTGTTTACTCTTAGGACAGTGTATCTTTGACTTGTTGTATTGTACATTCTGTGACTATATAATAAAGTGTTGTTAGAATGCTAATCGCTGCGCTACTGTGATTCACGACATAAGAATTTGGTGTCAAAACCCAGGAGACAGTTTCTACGATTGCCGTTGTGAAACATGAATTCTGGACACACGTCACGCGGCAATACTATGAGGGGGCTTACTGCAGCGATTTGTCACACCATGCAACAAGCTCTTCAATGACAACCGCCTGCATACACAGTTAAGTTCAATTGAATTATCACCCAACATGTTTTGTAGTGCCATTTGTAAAGGCAACTGATTACATTATTAGTGCTGTCATCTAGCGACAATCAATTGAACTACTTCGACTAGCGATCCAAAGATAACGCCTTACTAGGACCAGCTGATCACTAGTCGACACTGCTTTAAACTTTGGAGTAATTGGACGGAATGGACATGCCAGACCACAAACCAGAAGCACAGTTACACTCTGTAAAGAGAAAATGTATGAGAGAAAGAGCAAACATTATGTGACTCGTAGCGGAAGTTGCAAGGTTGTCAGACACATCGGAAATTGCAGATTATAAATATTACAATGACAGATTGGGAAGCGTTCTGAACTGCTTCGTTAAATTACATGAGGATATTCACGAGTTGTTAGATGATGACGAGTACAAAGAAGATGTTCTTAAATGTGAAGATTATACAGACGCCGCGAAACTCACAATTTCTCGATTGTCTCACGAAATGCAGAAACAGCTTGCCAAATTGGTAGCAGACATAAATATTCCCGACAATCCACTGTTACAATCTGTAACAATGAGTGTTCCCACAGCTTCAGTAAAACTTACACCAATCATGCTTGAGCCATTTTCAGGCGATCTCGAGACATGGGCACGATTCTGGGAGCAGTTTGAGCAGTCGGTTGACAATGATCCGACGGTAACTACAATTAATAAACACATCTTTCTTTGCGGCTATCTCTCGGAAGAATCAAAGCATTTAGTGGATGGTATAGTGGTGATGGCCGAGACGTACGCAGAAACGAATAGGATTCTACAAGCACATTATGGCAACAAGGATCGAATAATTCAAGCCCACTTAGATTATCTTGAAGCCATAAAACCAATTCAACTGTCCACTCCAGAGGAACTTAATTCAACATTCATTGAATGCCAGTGACGTATTCAAGCTCTCCGGGCACTTGAGGAAGACGTGAACGGATTCGGCCGAGTCCTCATGCCGAAAATTTTACACGTTTTCCAGATGACATATGCTGCCGCTGGATAATTCACGCCAAGAATACGGGAATATCCAAAGGGGACATTTTGCAACTGATGGAGCTTCTGAACGAGGAAGTCGACGGGGCGCTTACCATGCAGAAGATACATGGTGAATTTTCCAGCACTTCTAGTAACCTTCCCACAGCGTCCATACTTCACGTACACGTGAAATCTAAAAGATCGACTCCAAAGGATACCAGCGTAAAGGAACCATTCTGCATATTTTGCGAATCTTGCGGTCATTGGGCGCAAGTCTGTAAGAAGATCGTACGCGTTAATGATCGAATAGATAAATTGAAACTAGCAAACAGATGCTTTCTTTGTCTTCAATGTGGGCAAAAAGTGTCAAATTGCAAAAATAAAGAAAAGGCTCAGTGTGTTAACTATAAAAGACTGCATCATAAGTCCATTTGTGAGGAACGAAAGGGTATTAGGAGTCCTGCGGGTCAGACATAAGAATTTGGTGCCGAAACCCGGGATGAACTTAGGGGCACAATGGCGCACTTGGATATCTAGCTTACCTTCTTTGTCACATATATGTGTCCCCAGATGGATAGCTACAGCTCATGGAAGAGACTCTCAGCTGCACGTATTCTGTGACACCTCGGAAAAGGCATATGGAGCAGCTTTGTACATTCGTACTGTCTTAGATGATGATGTCGTAACCCATTTAGTCTGTAGCAAGAACAGACTTGCTCCTATTAAGAAGGTGACATTGCCTCGACTCGAACTTTTAGTGGCAGTAGTTGGGACCAGACTATTGTGTTACTTTTGCTGCACAACAGACTTTAACATTGCCCATGCGATATTGTGGATGGATTCTACAATAACACTAAGTTGGGTTCGCTGTGATCCTAACAGATGGAAGACCTTCATTTGTAATCATGTAACTGAGATACAAACACACATGACTCCCACGCAATGGAAACACTGCTCAGGACCAGACAATCCTGCTGACCACCTCTCACGTGAACTGCTCGGCTACCAAATGAATTCTCTGGATATTTGGTGGCATGGGCCACCTTGGCTTACACGCCCTCCTGAATGCTGGCCGAATGATACTCCAACGATGGTACAACTTCCTCCCGAAGAAAAGAGGAAGAAAACCCAGAGCCAAGTCTTGTCGATATCTATGCCAACCAGCCTTCTGGATTTATTTAAATTCAGCTCATACTGGAAGCTCATTCATATCACAGCATGGACTCTCCGCTTCCTACACAACATTCGTCAGAAGAATAAATCTTCAGGAGAACTTACAGCCACCAAATTATCAGCTGCCAAAATGTATTGGATTCGAGTGGGCCAGAGAGATTCCTTCCCCAGCGAATTAAATGCGCTTCAGAATAACTTTCCACTGCCAAAAGAGTCAAAAATCGCATGGTACAATCCTTTCTTAGAAGATGGACTGATACGTCTAGTAGGTCGACTGCAGTGCACTAGCCTAAATAGGGGACAAAAACATCCTGTAGTCCTTGATGGTTCCCACCACTTCACACAATTGGTTATTTGAGACACATATCTGCCTCCATCACTTTGGCATTCGTTCTGTACTATCCGAACTGTGAACCGAATTTTGGATCCTTAGAGCTCGTCAGGCCATCAAAAGAATCCTACACTCATGCCTCACATGCAAGATCTTGAAGAATCCACGAGGGCAACAGATCGAAGCACCGCTGCCACCTGAACGAGTTTCGCCTGCCAAACCATTTGCTGTAACCGGAATAGACTTTGCTGGTCCACTATTCATCAAAGTGGTGAAGGAAACGCACAAGTCATATATCACTCTTTTCACATGTGCTACCACACCAGCTGCACACCTCAAACTCTGTACAGACTTGTCAATGGACAAGTTTCTTATGGCACTTCAGCGATTCGCCGGAAGACGCGGACTACCCCACACGATATATACAGATAACGCGAAAACATTCCATGCCACGAATATGGAACTAGCCCAACTTTGGAAGGTATTAACCACCACAAAATCTTATCAGTTCCTTACCCACCATGGTATTACTTGGAAATTCATTGTCTCCCGGGTGGCTTGGTGGGGAGGATGGTGGGAAGGAATGGTGGGCACTATAAAGCGTTGCCTACGGAAGGTATTGGGACTCGCAAAGCTCACTGAGGAACAACTGAACACCACCTTGATCAGTAATGAAGTCACAGTGAACCCCAGGTCCATCACACCAGGAGATGATTGTGATGCACTCACACCTTCCCATTTTTTGACAGGAGAAAAACCTACGACTATTCCGACGGGACCAGAGCCTTCAGCGAACACGAATTTAACAAAGGAATTCCGTCTGAGACAGCAACTCTGTGACAGTTTTTGGAACCGTTGGGTTAAAGAATACCTATTGGAGCTCCGGAACTACCATGAAGTTAAATGCCCATCAGGACGAGTCATCCCTTTTCGCCCTGGCGACGTCGTGCTGATCCGAGAGGACCTTCATCCGCGATATATGTGGAAGAAGGCCAGGATAGAAAAGGTACTACCAGGAAGAGACGGCAGGGTAAGGACGATAACACTCTGGACACCAGAAGGTCACATCATTAGTCGTCCTGTGCAGATGGCCATACCTTTGGAGGTCGACCAGGGTGGGGAAGATGTCACAGAGTGATGTACTTCGGGCAAGTGAGAGACTGTTTGTTTACTCTTAGAACAGTGTATCTTTGACATGTTGCAGTGTATGTTCTGTGACTACGTAATAAAGTGTGTATTATCTTTAATTTGCAGTTGTTGGGGGTCACCAATGTAGAGCCACACCATGGGATATGGTGTAGATGACATACAACACAACACAGTACAGAATAATTGCTCAAATGGTATACAGCAAGAAAGGATTTTTACTCAGTCTGAAACCACAGAGAGTACTATCTATTATAGTCAACACCAAAGATAGTCTGTTGTGGAGCAAGATTCATTGTCAGTGAAATTACATGATGTGGTGTCACCACAAATGCTTATTGCCAATAGTGTACTACAATATAGTATACAAAAGTATTACTATTAAACAATGGAAAATCCAGGATGGAATGTAACAATACCAGAGAAAGAAAGTTGCCACTCACCATATGATGGAGATGCTGAGTCGCCATAGGCACAACAAAAAGTTTTACACAATTATAGCTTCCGGCCATTAAGGCCTTTGTCAGCAGTTGTGTGAATCTTTTTGTTGTGCCTATCGTGACTCAGTATCTCCACTATATGGTGAGTGGTGACTTTCCTTCTCTGGTATTGTTAAATTATTACTATTGATAGTGGTATTCTGAGATCTTTGAGTGAGTGTAAACATCTATTAATTAACAAATGTTTCAACTTTCCCTTAAAAAGATTTGCATGTCAGTACTGTATGTTATTTGATGATGTGTTATAGAATTGTCTTGCAACTGCAAGTGGACTGTGATCTGTAGCTCTTGAGTTATCCTGTTTCCTATGATAATCACATTTGGTTCATTAATTGTAATTATGAATTTCTGTATCATTAAGCTTAGTTCTTCATTCTGTTTCACAAACATAATTGTTGTAGATTAGATTCAGTTTTTGTTCCATAGACCCAAAAATGAGATGATTCCTGTGGGTGTGGAACATCTCAGAAAGTATACTATAAAAAACATAGAACAACTGAATACAAGACTCTTTCCCTGACCATTTGTCAGGAGCTGCTAATATTTGCCACTGTCAGAATGAAACATTGTTATGCACTTTTAATAAATTTATCATACACAAAATACCTAATCTTGACTGTTGTGACCAAGTGCTGTCAAAACTGAAATTCAATAGACATTATTATTTCAGCTGATCTAACAGTTCCTATTAAGATATTCGTCTATAGAGTATAAAGAGTTGCCTGTCAAAAAGTCTTTCAAACTCAGTTTAAACTGTGCTTTATCAGAAACCAAATGTTTAATGGTTGCTGGCAATTTATAGAAAATGAGTGTTCCTGAATAACGGACACCCTTTTTACCATGGTAAGTGATTTTAACTCTTTATGTGCAGTGTTGTTATCCCTAGTACTGAGATTATGTATTGAACTGTTAGGTGGAAATAGAGCCATATTATTTCCAACAAATTTCATTAAGGAATAAATATGCTGAGAAGCTGTGGTTAGAATACCCAGTTCCTTGAACACATTTCTGCTTGATATTCTTGAGTTTACATCACAAATGAGTCTTATTGCACACTTTTGCACTCTAAAAACATTTGCTCGGTTTGACGAGTTAACCCAGAATATGTTCCGATATGCCAATATAGAATGAAAGTAAGGAAAGTAAGCAATTTTTTTATATCTCCTACATCTGTATAGCAAATACAGACTTGTTTGGGTGCTTCAGCAATTCCTCCCAACTGAATTTATCATCAAGTTGCAATCCCAGAAATTTAACACTGTCAACCTCTTTTATCTGCATGTCTTCATATGTTATACGCATGCTGGAAGGAAATCTCTTACAGGTTCTGAAGTGCATGTAATGAGTCTTTTCAAAGTTTAATGACAGTGAATTAGCTTTAAAACCATTTATTAATGCCAGTAAAAATTTGATTAACAGCCATTTGTAAATCTGTACTTGTTATTTATTGCAATGTTTGTGTCATCTGCAAACAAAGCAAACTTTGCATCTGCCAATGTAACAGACGAAAGTCATTGAAGTAAACAACATACACTAATGGACCAAAGATGGAACTTTGAGGTATACCAGAAGTAAATAATTCCCAGTCAGATGAAGATTGGTGGCTTACTCCACAGGTATTGCACAGCAACACCTTTTGTTTGCTGTTAGTTAAGTAAGACTCAAACCATTTTGCACCACTGCAAGTAACACCATAATATTCTAATTTACATTAAGAGAATGCTGTGATTCACACAGTCAAAGGCTTTTGACAGTTCACAGAAAATGCCAGTAGGACACTCAATGAGTGCGTAGCCACTAAATTATACCTGATGAAATGGTTTCTACAGGACTAACATTCACTTATATTAGCAATTATGCTAACTGTTTCTTCTGTACCCTGAGTATTCATATGGACTGTGGGTGCCCCACCCCAAATTTCAGTCCTGTATTGCAAAGGCAAGTTGATTATTCCATATTAAATTAGTTGCACGAAAGGAGGAGTTACTATATTTGTGAGATGTTTTAATAAGTAAATGTCACAGCTAACTATAAGCAAACATGTTTTTTATGCAGATTCAAGATAACAGAAGAAATGAAACAATGAAACAAATTTTACTTGTATTTAATTCAGGTGCAGTATGTTCCCAAACAATCATTCTTGAAGTAATCTTATTGGATAATTGGTACCTGCATACAAATCATACTAATAAAGCTACTTCTAATATTTTCATAATTTAGTTATTTTAAGATACCACTTTCAATATTGCCAAAGAGCTAAGCTAAACCATTGAGCCTGTCTGCTAAAATGGAGGTTCAAAACCTGTTTTTCATCAACTTTGGTGCTGACAATGACTTTTTCCCAATGTTGTTTGTGACCACAAGTGACAGATTCATTTTGAGAAAAAAATTGATATTAGGAAAACAATTTTTGACTGCTGACTGCACGCTTTCTGAGTGTGCTCTAATGATGAAATCTTCTTGGGTGATCAGCTTAGTGGTGGTGGTGTCAAGTCACAACATTTCAATAAGTTTTGTATCCATCACCTTCGGGCAAAGTACTGGGATGCTCTATTCTGTGTATCTATATAGCTGCTGGACCATTGACTTCTGTGGGTAGGCCTTCAGAAGAGGGTCCTGTGTTGAGCAACAAAGCACAGCCGGTGGTGGGGAATGCAGTATGGTCCTGGTGCTTGCATCAAGTTCTGCTTTCTGTCTGTGGATGTTTCTACTTTCAGAACAGATCTTTCATGTTATATTTTTGTAATTGCTGTGCTGAGTCAAAAACTGCCATCTCAGTTTACGAGGGCTATTCAGAAAGGAGGGAATGTCTTGGCATTAAAAAAAACTAAGTACAAGAAATACAGTTTATTATATACATCTGAAAGAGCGACTGACTGACTACTTTTCCACATAGTCACCAAACGCATTGAGGCACTTATGATAGTGGTGGACAAGCTTTGAAAGACCTTTGTCGTAAAATTCTGCCACCTGAGACTTCAGCCAGTGAGACACACCCGCCTGGAGTTCAGCGTCATCATCAAAGTGCTGCGTTGCAAGCCAGTTCTTCATCTTGGCAAACAAGTGGAAGTTGCTTGGTGAAAGATTGGGGCTGTAGGGTGGATGAGGGAAAATTTCCCATTTGAATGAATTAAGGAGTCCTTTAGTGTGGTTTGCCATTTGAGGTCGCACATTGCCATGCAAAAACAAAATTTTGGACATCAGCTTTCCTCAGCATTTGTTTTGAACTGCTCTTCTAAGGCTGTGCAAAGCTTGACTGAAACGGGCAGAATTTATGGTTGCTCCACATTCGAGAAAATCAATAAGAAACACACTTGTCTATCCCAAAACACTGTCGCCATCAATCTTCCTTGCTGAAAAGGTTTGCAAACATTTTCCTGGTTTTTGGGGGGGACCTTGTGTGCCCCCCACTCCTTGGACTGTAATTTTTTCTCGCAATTTCATCAACTTTAGCAACAAGATCGTCAGTCACAATGCTTGGGCATCCACTCTTCTCTTCATCATGAATGTTGGTTTGAACACTTTTAAACCGAATACACCATTTCCAGATGGAACATTCATTCATTATGCTGTTTCCGTACACTTCGCCAACAAAACCACACCTTACAACTGGCGAGATTTTCGAAAGCAGCACACATTTAAAATTCGAATATCCAAAAAACCAGATGCACACAGATGTTCCCGCTGTCATGAGTGGATGTCTTCTGAGCTACCAAGCACATACATACCAAAATATATGCGATCGGTGCACACCTAGTGGGTCAGACGGTAACGTTCCCTACTTTTTGAATAGCCCTCGTGTTAGGTTGTTGTGCAGACATATTTCTACTGCATCTTTGAAGTTGGGTCCCAGAACCTGCTGGTGTTTCATAGCTTCTTTATTTATTCAAAATTGTAGGTGCATTCCTGATTGATACTATGTTCTTCCATCGTGGACTTGTTTGTCTGCCCTCAATTGAACATTTCTTAAGAGTCCCGTAGAGCACTCTGAGATGCATTGCTGTGTCTGTGTTATGTACCCTATCCCTCATTTACACTCAATACTGTAAATTCCCAGTATCTGCAGTCCTAGATGGTCTTTGGCTGATTCCAAGTGTGTCCTTAATTTTCTGTGTTGCAGGCAAAACGGTCTTAATTTGATGTTCCTCCATTTATACTTGTGATCTTGGCTGTCAACTTTTTCAATGTGATATGGAAATTTAAGGAAAGGTTTGGATCGGCTAAAGACTGACTAGGACTTAAGATGCTGGACTTTACAATACTAAGTGTGAATGTCAGATGCAATACATTGGACAGACACAGCAAATGCACCTCACAGTGGCATATGGAACACACAAAACATGTTTGTCTAGGACAGACAGACAAGTCTGTGATGGCAGAGCCCAGTATCAAAGAGGAACACATCTTCCATTCTGAACAAACAAAGAAGCTATGAAGTGCCAATGGGTTCTGGAACTTGACTGTCAAAGAGGTGGTAGAATCGCACCTGCACAACAATTTAATATACTGGAATAGCAGATTTCAACTTGGCACAGTGTAGTATCCCACAAATACGAATATACGACAGGAACGCTCTGTTCTGAAGGTGGAAGCGTCCATTGACAGACACTGGGACTTGATGCCTACACCAAGGCCGTTGTACATTCCCCCACAACTGGCATGGTACTCTTATTTGAAGGTGCATGATTGGCCTACCCCCAGAAAAGGTCAGCAGCTATATACACACATAGAAAACAGCATCCTGACATTTCACCTGAAGATGATGGATACAAAACTCATTGAAACATTGTGACAGATATGTCACCACTTAGCTGATCACACGAGAAGATTTTATCATTTTTTGACTTCTTTTCAGATGGAATCATTTATATGGCCATCTCACCTCACAAATTAATTTTTATTTTGCTTTATCATGTTTTTTTTTTTTTTTTTTTTTTTTTTTTTTTAAGCCTGTGGAAACAACCTGGAACTGAACCATTTAATTCCCTACTTAAACATCTAAATTATTATTATTATTATTATTATTATTATTATTATTATTGATCCCCCTCCATGAACCATAGACCTTGCCGTTGGTGGGAAGGCTTGCGTGCCTCAGCGATACAGATAACCGTACTGTAAGTGCAACCACAATGGAGGGGTATCTGTTGAGAGGCCAGACAAACGTGTGGTTCCTGAAGAGGGGCAGCAGCCTTTTCAGTAGTTGCAGGGGCAACAGGCTGGATGATTGGCTGATCTGGCCTTGTAACAATAACCAAAACGGCCTTGCTGTGGTGTTACTGCGAACGGCTGAAAGCAAGGGGAAACTACAACCGTAATTTTTCCCGAGGGCATGCAGCTTTACTGTATGGTTAATGATGATGGCGTCCTCCTGGGTAAAATATTCCGGAGGCAAAACAGTTCGCCATTCGGATCTCCGGGCGGGGACTACTCAAGAGGACGTCATTATCAGGAGAAAGAAAAGTGGCGTTCTACGGATCAGAGCATGGAATGTCAGATCCCTTAATCAGGCAGGGAGGTTAGAAAATTTAAAAAGGGAAATGGATAGGTTAAAGTTAGATATTGTGGGAATTAGTGAAGTTTGGTGGCAGGAGGAACAAAACTTTTGGCCAGGTGAATATAGGGTTATAAATACAAAATCAAATAGGGGTAATGCAGGAGTAGGTTTAATAATGAATGAAAAATAGGAGTGCGGGTAAGCTACTACAAACAGCATAGTGTATGCATTATTGTGGCTAAGATAGACACGAAGCCCACACCTACTACAGTAGCACAAGTTTATATGCCAACTAGCTCTGCAGATGACGAAGAAATTGAAGAAATGTATGATGAGATAAAAGAAATTATTCAGATAGTGAAGGGAGACAAAAATTTAATGCTCATGGGTGACTGGAATTGGATAGTAGGAAAAGGAGGAGAAGGAAATGTAGTAGGTGAATATGGATTGAGGGTAAGAAATGAAAGAGGAAACCGCCTGGTAGAATTTTGCACAGAGGACAGGTTTCAGATAGATTATATAATGGTAAGACAGAGATTTAGGAACCAGGTTTTAAATTGTAAATTGTAAATTTCCAGGGGCAAGATGTGGACTCTGACCACAATCTATTGGTTATGAACTGTAGATTAAAACTGAAGAAACTGCAAAAAGGTGGGAATTTAAGGAGATGGAACCTGGATAAACTGACTAAACCAGAGGTTGTACAGAGTTTCAGGGAGAGCATAAGGGAACAATTGACAGGAATGGGGCAATCAAATACAGTAGAAGAAGAATGGGTAGCATTGAGGGATGAAGTAGTGAAGGCAGCAGAGGATCAAGTAGGTAAAAAGACGAGGGTTAGTAGAAATCCTTGGGTGACAGAAGAAAAACTGAATTTAACTGATGAAAGGAGAAAATATAAAAATGCAGTAAATCAAGCAGGCAAAAAGGAACACAAATGTCTCAAAAATGAGATCGACAGGAAGTGCAAAATGGCTAAGCAGGCATGAGTAGAGGACAAATGTAAGGATGTAGAGGCTTATCTCACTAGGGGTAACATAGATACTGCCTACAGGAAAATTAAAGATACCTTTGGAGAGAAGAGAGCCACTTGTATGAATATCAAGAGCTCAGATGGAAACCCAGTTCTAAGCAAAGAAGGGAAAGCAGAAAGGTGGAAGGAGTATATAGTGGGCCTATACAAGGGCAAGGTACTTGAGGGCAATATTAAGGAAATGGAAGAGGATGTAGATGAAGATGAAATGGGAGATATGATACTGCGCAAAGAGTTTGACAGAGCACTGAAAGACCTAAGTCAAAACAAGGCCCCGGGAGTAGACAACATTCCATTAGAACAACTGGCAGCCTTGGGAGAGCCAGTCCTGACAAAACTCTACCATCTGGTGAGCAAAATGTATGAGACAGGCGAAATACCCTCAGACTTCAAGAAGAATATAATTCCAATCCCAAAGAAAGCAGGTGTTGACAGAAGTGAAAATTATCGAACTATCAGTTTAATAAGTCACATCTGCAAAATACTAATGCGAATTCTTTACAGACGAATGGAAAAACTGGTAGAAGCCGATCTTGGGGAAGATCAGTTTGGATTCCATAGAAATATTCGAACACGTGAGGCAATACTGACCCTACGACTTATCTTAGAAGCTAGATTAAGAAAAGGCAAACCTACATTTCTAGCATTTGTAGACTTAGAGAAAGCTTTTGACAATGTTCACTGGAATACTCTCATTCAAATTCTGAAGGTGGCAGGGGTACAATACAGGCAGCAAAAGGCTATTGACAATTTGTACAGAAACCAGATGGCAGTTATAAGAGTCGAGGGACATGAAAGGGAAGTAGTGGTTGGGAAGGGAGTGAGACAGGGCTGTAGCCTCTCCCTGATGTTATTAAATCTGTATATTGAGCAAGCAATAAAGGAAACAAAAGAAAAATTCAGAGTAGGTATTAAAATCCATGGAGAAGAAATAAAAACTTTAAGGTTCACCGATGACATTGTAATTCTGTCAGAGACAGCAAAGGACTTGGAAGAGCAGTTGACTGGAATGGACAGTGTCTTGAAAGTGTCAGGAAGTCGTTTCTGAGAGTATTTGTATGGAGTGTAGCCATGTATGGAAGTGAAACATGGACGATAAATAGTTCAGACAAGAAGAGAATAAAATGTTTCAAAATGTGGTGCTGCAGAAGAATGCTGAAGATTAGGTGGGTAGATCACATAATTAATGGGGAGGTATTGAATAGAATTGGGGAGAAGAGGAGTTTGTGACACAACTTGACTAGAAGAAGGGATTGGTTGGTAGGACATGTTCTGAGGCATCAAGGGATCACCAATTTTGTATTGGAGGGCAGCGTGGAGGGTAAAAATCGTAGAGGGAGACCAAGAGACGAATACACTAAGCAGATTCAGAAGGATGTAGGCTGCAGTACATATTGGGAGATGAAGAAGCTTGCACAGGATAGAGTAGCATGGAGAGCTGCATCAAACCAGTCTCAGGACTGAAGACCACAACAACAACATTATTTATCAGTCTTCTGACTGGTTTGATGTAGCCCGCCACAGATTGCTCTCTTCTTGTGCTAATCCCTTCCTCTCAGAATAGCACTTGCATACTATGTTCTCACTTATTTGTTGAATTTATTCCATTCTCAGTCTTCCTTTAAGGCTTTTACCATCTACAACTCCTCACAATACCATGGAAGTTATTCCCTCATCCTTAACACATGTTTATTCCCTCACGTCTTAACACGTGTCATATCATACTCTCTCTTCTTATGGTTGGTGTTTCCCATATTTTTCTTTCTTCGCCAATTGTGTGGAGAACCTCCTCATTTCTTATCTTTCCAGTCCACCTAATTTTAGACACCCTTCTATACATAGGACCCCAAACACGTTAATTCTCTACTTTTCTAGTTTCCCACAGTCCGTGATTCATGACCCTACAATTATTTGCTCCAAACATACATTCTCAAAAATTTCTTCCTCTAATGAAGACCTATTTTGTATACTAGCAGATGTCTTTAGGCCACTGATGTTCTCTTCATCTCTGTTAGTACACTTGTTATGTCCTCCTTGCTTCCTCTGTGCATTATCTTGCTTTCAAGGCAGCATAATTTCTTCACTTTTTCTTCTTCTTGACCACCGGTTTTGATGTTAAGTTTATCACTAATCTCATTTATGCTATTCCTTATTACAATGTGAGAGAGGGTACTTCCCATTGTACCAGTTACTAGAGCTGCTCCTCATTCCATTTATGTATGGAGCTTGAGAAGAATGACAATTTAAATAACTATTTGCTGATCTTAACTAATTTAATCTTGTCCTCACAATCCCTACAGGAGAGGTGGTCATAGTATATTCCTAGAGTCATAATGTAAAACCATTTCTTAAAACTTTGTCAGTAGGCTTTCTTGGGGTAGTTTGTGTCTATCGTCAAGTTTCTGCCACTTCAATTTCTTTGTCGTCTCTGTGACATTCTCACATAGGTCAAACAAAACTGTGACCATTCATGCTATGCTTATCTGTATACATTCAAAATTCTCTGTTATTCCTACTTGGTATGGGTCCTGCACACTTGAACAATGTTCTCTTTTGTGGATTGCATTTCCCTAGTATTCTACCAAGAAACAGAAGTCTGCCACCTGCTTTATCTCTGACTCAGCCTTTGCAATCACTCCATTTCATAAACAAATGAAGTGTTACACCCACTAACTACTTGAGTGCCTCCTTCGCTCCAAAGTAGTTACAAGTATTACACCCAAGTATTTGTACAAATTAACTGATAGCATCTATAACTCACTGACACTGTAGTCATAGAATACTAGTTTTTTTTCTTTTTTTTGTGAACAGTCTTACATATCTGAACATTTAAAGCAAATTACCAATCTTTGCACTAATCTGAAATCTTATTAAGGTCTGTCTGAATATTTGTTGCATATTTTTCAGACAGTACTTCATTATAAGTAACTGTATCATGTGTGAAAAGTCTGAGATTATTATTAATATTGCCTGCAATGACATTAATATACAACATCAACAGCTAGAATCCCAACACACTTCGTTGGGGCACTCCCAAAGTTACTTCTTCATCTGTACATGACTCTCTGTTCCAAGTAGAATGCTGCATCATTCCTACCAAAAAATACTCAATCCAGTCACAAATTTTGCTTGATACTCTGTACCATCATACTTTTGATAATAAGCATATATGTTGTACTAAGTCAAATGCTTTTCCAAAGTCAAGACACACTCCATTTATCTGAATGCTTTGATCCATGGGTTTCAGGATGTCATGCGAGAAAAGTTCAAGTTGCATTTCACATAAACACTGTTCCTAAAATCCACAGTGGGTTGGCATAGATGATGCCATTCTATTCAAGATACTTCATTATGTTTGAGCTCAGAGCATGCTCTAAGACCTTATAACAAATGGATGTCAAGAATGTTGGAAAGAAACTTTGTGGATCACTTCTGCCACCCTTATTGTAGGCCAGTGGACCTGTACTTTTTCCAACTACTGGGCACAGTTTTTGTTTGAGGGATGGAAGATGCCACAAATGCATTATAGAATCTGATAGAGATTCCGTCATCAGAATGTGTAGCTTTGTTCAATTTTAGCAGTTTCAGTCATGTCTTGGCATCACTGACACTAATATCCATATCATTCATCTTTGCAATGGTGCAAGATTCAAACTGGACCCTGGGTTTTCATTTCTAAAGGGACATTTGAAAACTGAGTTCAGTGCTCCTGCTTCTTCTTTCCTACCCTCAATTTCAGCAGTAATATTCTGCTATGATAGTTGTTGAAGGCTTTACATGTTGGGCTCTTGACAGCCTACCGCTTTTCTTTCAGCATCTCCCTAGGTCGAATCCTATGTTTTGTTTGTCTATTATGCAGTGGCGTCTGTTTATTTACAAGTTTCTTTACAGTGATTGTATAGCATGGAGTGTTCCTCCCATCAAGAGCTGCTATACTACATACATATCTGTCAAGTGCATAGTCAATTATTCTTCTAAACCTGAGCCACAGTTCTTCCACAAGCCCCTCTGCAGAGTTAAATGTTTCAAGTTCCTTATGGAAGTAAAACACTCTTCCCTCTTTATCCAGTTTACAGAACATATAGATCCTTCTACTTTTTTACAGTTGTCCTTTGTACTTTAGTAGTCATTGTTGCTTCAACTGATTTATAACAACCGATGCCAGTTTCTATGTGGATACCATCAAATAGGACAGGTATGTCTGTTGCGATTAGATCCAATATACAGGGTGGAGAAAAACTGTGTCACGAAATTTTAATCCTGGATAGCCGATGCCAGTAGGAACCAAAATTACTAAAGTTGTGTAGGTCAACAATGCACCATTTTTAAACTACAGTAAACTTGGTGCCGCACACTCCGATTGGCTGTGGGATTGCCTTGTTCCATTTGTCGGTTGACGGGCAGTGCTATGGTTATCGGTTCATGCATACAAACGTCCCTCACCCCATCACTGCCCCAACATGTTACGCACACGTGTCAAATAGGTCTTGCTGTTTGTCTCAACCTCACATCAGAGGTATTCACATGTAAGCTTCGCTTCAGAGCACACACACTTCACCTGCAATTTAGTCACACAGTAAGTATGGCGGCACAGTATTCATTTGAAGAACAACGAGATATGGTTCTTTTTATGGACTAGCCAACGGTAATGTGCACAAAGCTTGATGGTTGTATGAGGAACGGTACCCAGCATGCCACCACCCACACCCACAAACGTTTACAGCAATTCACCAGCGACTTGGCGAAACAGGCTTGTTAGCAGGATATCATGGTGATGCTAGAAGATCTTGAACACAATGGGATGCTGTGTTTGACGACACTGTTCTCAAGCACTTCACACATTGTCCAGAACATCCGGCTACAGGGCAATCCCGTGGCCAAGTGGAGCGCGTGGCGTCAAGTTTCCGCGGTTTAAAAATTGTGCAATGTCAACCTACACAACATTAATAATTTTGGTTCCTACAGGCATTAGCTATTCAGGGTTACAATTTCGTGACACAATTTTTCTCTACTCTGTATTTCCATCATGGGTGGGCTTTCAAACAGTATGTTCTATGTAGTTCTCAGAGAATGAGGTTAGCAGTAAACCAGTCTTTCGTGTCTCAATAAGATTTGAGTTGCGGCAATTATCTCTTCATTGGTAAGTGTATCCAACCTGTTGAGAAGCCAAACATCAAAAGCAACTAGTTTGTATGCCCCAAATCTATGCTACAGGGAACTCATGGTTTGTAATTGTTCTGATGCAGTCGGTTTGACTTCTAGTACTATAACACAATCACACAATAACAAACATACACTTACGTTCCACTTACACTGAATTTCATTTTCATACTCAGTGCAGTCAGATAATCCAGAAGACTCCACCTCATATTCTTTGAAGATAACCTTCTTAGCTTATATGAAGTTTGTTAGTAAGGTTATCAATGGTGATAAAGCAGGACTGTTAATATCCAATCTAAGTTTTTGCAGAGTTTCACTATTTTCGTTTAGCTGTCATAAGATATTAAATACTGTTAGGGCCCCATTTCCATGTATGACATTGTGTTGTGCTAACATAGAGCAATAATATGTGTTTTTCCTTACATTTCTTTGCCCTCAGGATGCTCAAAAAGTGCATTCCCTTTTGCCTTGCAAAAGAGCTCTTGTAGCATCAGCTTGGCGTGACCAGTGTGTTGCTGTTAGTTTTGTTAGCACAAGAATGGATTTGTCAGTATCTGCTGTTTTCATGCAATCAGTTGTCAGTCGAAGCTCTACAAATGTACGTAAAGATCTTCCAGGAAGTAAAAAAACCTTACAGCACTCAAGCACCACTCAGTTGCTGCCTGTATTACAAGACTAAGTGAATGCCTGCGAATGGTACCCATACTGCTAAGTAATTTTCTGCCAGTACCAATGCTTAAAGGCAATTATGTTTCCCTCTCGTTGAGGAAGAGTTATAAGACTGTCTATCTCATTCATTGTCAAAAACTTGCCGTGAACATTACAAACTTTTAAATAAGAAAATGTTTCTCAAAATACCTGGTAAACTTAAGTAGGCTGATCAATGTGACCTTTGTCTGCAGCTGAATTTAATGACACTTTCATGTCATAATAATAATCAAGTCCAAATCTGAAAGCAGGATTGTCAATGAAGAAAAAACACTTGTTACTGAAAGCATGTTTATTATGGACGCCAAAGTACAGACAGAATGCAACTGCTTCTTGGATGAAGAATTGTGCTGTTTGTACAGACATCCAGTTTTCCCGAATAAGCAAATTTTACAAACATAATAAATTTCTAGAGCCTTCTAGAAAGATAAATAGCAAGTAAGAAATATTTTCTGGTGATTGGATTTGAACTGGCAACCCACAGCATGCCAGCCAATGCCTATACTCCACACTGCATGCGGCACAGACCATCTAACTGCTCCCTCCTTTGGAGAAACAGTGACCCACTGTTTCGGAAGTTCTCACTGGAGCCACCTACAGCTTACTAGGTCTAGATCGTGCAAGGGGTCCCCTGTAAGGCAGTGCTGGAGGATCCTTGGATCTGGATCATGTATTTCATACCATCAGAATTGGAGGTAGCACCGCTGCCACCCCCCTCCCCCCCCCCCTCCCCTCCCCAATTTAAGAGTCATTATGATGGACAGGACCTTTAATTTCCTTGGCTGAGAAGCCCCCACTGCTGATATGCATCTCACTGCATTGTAGTAGGGCTTCATAGGGTGGACATAGATGATGTGTCTTTGCTTTTGTCTTCTTGATGAAGGGTCATAATCCTCGACTTCCTACGTGACGTCTGAAAAGCGATGAAGGATATGGTAAAGCCCAAAGTAGAATTTTTAGATCTTTCCAGTAGTCACACTTTCCACACAGGTATAAAAATCCATACCATGTTTGCCAGGCTATATACCACTGGTTGGTGCTTGGTAATAGCACTCTTGGGCCTTCTCCTGGGCGTCCAGAGGTTG
Source organism: Schistocerca serialis cubense (assembly GCF_023864345.2). Classification (NCBI taxonomy): domain Eukaryota; kingdom Metazoa; phylum Arthropoda; class Insecta; order Orthoptera; family Acrididae; genus Schistocerca; species Schistocerca serialis. The sequence goes on along the minus strand of NC_064646.1, from coordinate 182,611,745 downwards.
TATGTCAGTCAGTTTCTTTGGTTCTGAGATAAGTTGTCTCATTCAGTCATCCTGAGTATTGTCCAGTAGAAACAGTAGCAGTGTAACCATGGTTTTTTGGCACCATGACCACAGAGCAGAAAGAACTGTTTGAATCATGCAGCATCCTGCTTCTGACCCACCCCTTGCTCCGTTGACTTCAATAACTGTAGTATTAAAGAAATTAGCAAAATTCTCATTTTGCGTCCATCTGCAAAATTATATACAAATTAGTAAAAGAAAATGATTGTAGAATGGTTAAAGTTGATTGTTCCTACTGAACTTTGTGCTTCTTGTTGATGTTGAAATTCCTGTTTGACTGTTCATCTATATGGTTGATTCAGCTTGCTGCAAGACATTTTGGTTGTTGCTTGGAAATATGTACATTAAAATAATACAATGAAGCATGTTATTTTCTTCATGTCAACTCTTTAATGTACATCAAATCCTTCACTGCACAGTAGACAGAGTAATTGTTCACAATTTAATAAATCCATTGCATTAAGTTTTGGGATGGCAGCAGGATGACTTCAATTTCTTGCCATGATATTTTGACTGACAGCCTTTCAGTCATCTTCAGGAGTTTTGCATTGGAGATTGCTAATTCATGTGACGTCTCACGGCAAGACATTTGTAAAATTGGTGTAATATATGTGAAAAAAAACCTTTATCTGTGTTGTTATATTTCATTTCTGTATGAACAGTTTTCGATTATGCGGATACTGTACAAAAGGAAATAATTATTTTTCATTTTTACGTTTGTGTAATATTATGTATGACCATTTTGCAGATATATATAACAACTGCTTGTAAATAGTGGAGGTTTAGACATTACTCTCTCTGTCTTCTTGGAGCCATGAACGTTGTAAGAGTCTGTGACGCTCTCTCAAACACTTAGTTAGCCATTGGATATTGATGTATAAAAAAGGTGTGTACTTTATGTTGATTTTGAATATAGAAATTGTTACAAATGCTTGTAATAATTTGTAGCTAGCTTCCCCAGTATTTCATTCCACATTTTTAGCTGTTTCCAGTGAATTTAGAATTTTCTGTGGCGCAGTGCTGTGTCACAGTCGTGGAAGCCACTGCCGCGGCAAATTCAAACTATAATTGAATGAAAGGAGTTTTCCCACAACTAAGCGGGCAGGTAATGGTATGTTAAAATTATTTCTTTCAGCTTCCCAGAGACCCCAGAGGAGAATTGTAGACTTTATTATGTTATTTTCAGATGGACATGGGCCACTGCTAGTACAATATCAGTGACTTAAATAATTTACATAAATCAGTGTGTTAAAACTTTGCTTGTGTGATATCAAAGACTGCTGTGTTGAAATCTGGTCTGGCTAGTAATATTAAAATCAATTTTCATTTTTAGTTTCATTCTCTCATGTTAGCCACAGTAATAAATAGTGTTCAAATGTTTAAAAATCCACTGCAGTTTTTATGTTTGTCAAACACTGCATACTGTAACTTTTGTGCATATAATAAGAGTAATTTTCAGTGCATTTCAGAGACACAAGTAGAGAAAGACATGTTAAATTTCGTAATCAGTTACAGTAATGATACAGTGTTCCATTCCTAACAGGCCAGATCAGAATTATGAGAACATAGTCATGCAAACTAAAGATCATATATTCACAGTAGGAAATATTTTAGTGTTGTGCGTATCCCCACATAATAGATCAGAGGGCACAAAGTTAAAATTTCCAACTACAGAAACCAGTAGCGAGAACTGCATTTTATCTTTTGTGTTCGCAACAATAATCAACATATAGTTTACTTAAAGTGCTATGCGACATAAACTGTAAATAAAATCAAAGTGCATGGGGACACGCAACATTCACATAGCTAATTTTATATCAAAGGTTGGTGCAAGTAGGTGCTACGTGAGCGACTACTCTCAAATTTTGTGTCCTCTTCAAATATTTCTTCTTTTATGGCACCTGCCTAATGGCGATGCTACATGCATGCTCTCAGTCTGAATGTGGAGTTGCAGAGTTAAAATTCAGATTTCAGATTAATAAAATAAACTGTCATTAGATGTGTAATTAATTATAAAATGTTTTCTCCCTGAAGATAGCAAAGAAACCACGTCTCGCCCCTTATCCAATTGAAAGCTGCCATCACAATTAATAACATCCTTTGCCAAAATATATTTTCAGCAATTGTTCAATAACTGGATCCCATAAGGATCTCATTGAGGCCAAGATTTCTGTGGCAGAATAATCCATGGAATGTACTCTGGAGATAAAATGCTATGGCTGACTTACTGGGCAGTGAAAGATGCATTATGGGCATTTTCTGACTAATGTAACTTCGCCACACTGGCTAGGTAATTGTAGATGTCAGCACTCTGCAATCCCAGATCGCCCTTTTCTGAACTGAGAGGAACACAAGTCTTTTTAGATGGGTGAAAGGCTACTTTGACAGAATGTTTTCTTAACATTCTGGCTGATTTCTATGAACTATTGCTGGTATATGGGATGAATGCCCTGGCCCTGAGTTGCTCCTTCTCCTCTTTTGATCTTGTGGGTGATCACGTTTCTTCCTCCTTAACGCTGTGGTGATCTGGTGTGGAGTACGTCCATTATCTCTGAACACAGATTGTAGGTGTTCCAGCTCCTTTGCAAGGTTGTATCCCTCAGATACATCTGCCTGGTGCACTGACTTTCGGACACCCACGGTTTGTGATGGGTGGTGGCAGCTGGATGTCTGCAGATAGTGGTCTTTATGTTGGGCTTATGGTAAGTGGAATATCCCAATGATCCATCCACTTTTTGACTGACCAAGACATCCAGAAATGACAGAGAGCCATCCTTCTCCACTTCCATCATAAATTTGATATTCTTGTGGATCACAAACTATGGGCATTCTTTGAAAGTTGGTACATGGGGCACATGTTGTGTCTGATGGAGATAATGGGTATTCCCCACACCAGATCAGCACAGCTTTGGGGAGAAACAAATTCGACCACCCACTAGATCGGGAGGAGGAGGAGCGGTTTAAGTCCAGGGCATTCTTCACAAGTGCTGGCAATACTTCATAGAAATTAGGCAACAGTTTAAGGAAATATCCTTTCAAATTAATCTTCCACCCACCTACAAAAACTTTTGCTCTTCTGGGTTCAGCAAAGAGATATCAGGTATTGTGTAGGGCCAGAATCTACAACAGAATACTTGGCCGTATGGCAAAGTCTACATTCGTCAGACAATGTGCGAAAGGTGCACTGAACATGATTGCCACACTCGCCTTTTGCAGCCCAATAAATCAGCCAAAGATGAGCATTGTATCTCCATAGGATATTCCATGGATTATTCTGCCATGGAAATCTTAGCCTTGACACGATCCTTCTTGGTTTCAGTTATTAAGGAATTGGTGGAAATATGTTCAGCAGAAGATCTTATTAACTGTGATGGTGGATTTCAACTGGATAAGGTTTGGGACCCAATGATTTCTTTTCTATCTTGAGAAAGAAAGGATTTTATGGTTAATGACATGTCTAATGACAATTAACTTTATTAATTTGACATCTGGATTTTAACCCCATGGGCCCACATTCTGACAAGAGGGTGTGCATGCAGTATAACTGTTATCTATCCTCCTTCGCGCCACAGATGGAGCAATATTTGAAGAGGGCATGAAACTCGACAAGTCGCTCATTTAGTGGTCCCTTTGCGCATGCATCTCTGCACTTATTTTTGGTGTAAAGTTAGTGATGTGAACTATCAATCTCTAATGCAAAACACTCACCTGACAACGGCTGAATGATTGTCAGCCAAAATATCATGGCAAGAAGTCGGTGCACCTGACTTCAATTGCGGAACTTCATGGAATACTCTTTATGTTGGGAAAATTTCAAGAATCACAATTAAAAAAGTCATTTACAAAATGAATTTTCAGTCCAGCATCTCTTGCCCACTTCCATCTTTCTACTGGGTAACAGACAGACTCCAACTCCTTGTTGATTATTACAAAACGAGTTTCCAGTCCAGCATCTCTTGCCCACTTCCATCTTTCTACTCGATAACAGACAGACTCCAACTCCTTGTTGATTATTTCAGCATTATACAATTTTCACATAAAAAGATATGCATATACTATCAATATAATCAATGCTTCTTAATCAAAGAGATGCAGACAATTAGTATTGTATAAACTAAAGCATTTTTATCAGTTTTATCTTTCTGATTGGTTTGGAAAACAGTAAGTCTGATTATAATAGTGAATCACAAGATTCATAACATTAAATTATTGTGTATTGCAGTAAAAAACAGATGTGTTGGGCACTTCCATTACGACAGCCAACCCAGAACTTTCTAGGCATGCACATTAGAACAAAATTCTGATACCAAACTAACAGAACTGCCCAAAGTTGTTTTTTGACAAAGATAAAAGAGATAAATCACTTTTCAAACTGAAATGTGTTTGACATGTGCAGACTGCCTGGTGATTAAGATTTATTTTAAACAAAATTACATAAAATAAACAAACATTTGCAAATGACATAAGAAAATGATTAGTCAAATTACTAAATAATACTAGATACAAGTACATTTTGTGTTGAAATTTTGTCACAAAAACTGTTTAGTTTGCTAAATTCTTTGTATCTTACAAACACTGTCCCACTCCATAATTATATTATCTTTCAGTATTTACAACAGCAAATAAGAACATGAACATTATGGTCTTTTCATTTAGTAAAAAGAAAATAGTACAAACACCAAACCTTTCTTCACTTTACTTAGTCTTTTTCATGTTCTTGGTACATCATCATCATCTCATTATTTGTAATGTATTAGTCCTTTTCCCATCTTGGCTTAATACAATGTTCTTTACATCATTGTAACTTCAGCTACAAAAACTGCCACTGGTTGGCGTTTCAGTGCTGTTACTAGTTATACACAGGTAAATGGATTTCGGGTTTAAATACCTTGGATTGACTTAATTTCTGGCAGAAGTAGTCAAATATGAACTTTTTCTCAGAGTAAGACTTGTTTTAACTTTTTGATGTTGTCAATTGGTTAGCAACATCCTGCTTATTCCTTCATATTCAGCCCTTCTATTTCTATCATTTATGTTGTACAAAGTTACCCTTTTATTGTAATAATTATTTAATTTTATTTTGAGCCATTTTTCTTTCAGTTACAAGAACCACAGTAATCACATATAGAGCTTTTCATGCACTAATTTTGCTATGATGTAGAATGAGTTCCCTTAACTCAAACTTCAACCTTCTCATCAACATTTCCTCATTATCAACAGCATAATTTCATAACTAAACTAAAATCAATTTCAGTACACATATTTCACTCACCTATTTCTTTAGAAAATGTTACTATTATAATCAACATCTTTCCCATCTACGTATTCCGAAAATCAGTTTCCTTGCTTACATAACATCTGTTACATAATATCATTAGGAGAATAATTTTAAAATGGTTATCATAAATCCAATTTCATCTTAAAAACTTTAGTTCATAAGCAGATTTTATTTGTTTTATCACAGTCAAGTGCTGACTGCAACTCTACCATCGACTAAGTCCAACAATCTTAAAAATGACAAAAAGTTTCCTGTAACAATACACTTCAGATATCTTTTAATTAACCAGGTTGGTTGGTTGATTTAGGAGAGGGGATCAAACAGCAAGGATTTGGGAGAGGGGATCAAACAGCAAGCTCATCAGTCCCATTGGATGAGGTAAGGATGGGAAAGGAAGTTGCTCATGCCCATGCCTTTGCCTCAAGCAATTTAGGGAAATTATGGAAAACCTAAATCAGGATGGCCGGACACAGGTGTGAACCGTCATACTCCTGAATATGAGACCAGAGAGCTAACCACTTCACCACCTCGCTCAGTTTTAATTAACCAAGACAAAATATATTTAGTAAATGGATTCATTTATGTGGCAAACTTGAGATCAATCATAAAATTCTAGTTTTGCATTCCAAAAGAAGATCATTCAACTCTAAGTGGCCACATGATTTTACAGTGGATTATTTACAAAAGCCATATACGCTTATTGGCAAAGCGAACATGAGATAAGCATAATTTGGACACTGCAACAAGAGAAGTGTGTCTCAAAATATGTGGATGGAAAGAAAGACATAAAACCGCTACTGTTGGCATAATTTAAGCTAAACTACTGCTCATCAACAGACAAAGAAAGAAAGAAAGGAGAGCAACAGTAATGAGGAAATAGAGTAAAGATATCAAAGGGGAGGTCTCAAGAATTAAGCTGAGTAGCACTGATGACAACTGTCCACCATTATAAAATCACAATGTAATGGTTCAAATGGCTCTGAGAACTATGAGACTTAACTTCTGAGGTCATCAGTCCCCTAGATCTTAGAACTACTTAAACGTAACTAACCTAAGGACATCACACACATCCATGCCTGAGGCAGGATTCAAACCTGCGACCGTAGGAGTCGCGCGGTTCCAGACTGTAGCTCCTAGAACCGCTCAGCCGCTCTGGCCGGCACACAATGTAAACTGACAGAATCGACAGTTGTGGTTGTGCCCTTAACAGCAGTGTAAGAAACCGTATCACTGAAAATTAGTCTGAAACTTAACTCTTTATGCCAGAGATGATGTAGAAACGAGTGTATGTGTATTCACACGTATTAAAAAACCACGAATAATCTACCTGCATCATATGTAAGTGATAAATAGTCAGAAACTGATTCTAAGACTGTAATGAAAATTGGGATTCACCTGATGTAAATCTTCTGGAACCCCTCTGGGTCACTATCAGGTGCCATCACCACATGCACAAATCAGCAGCTCATTATTTACGTGAATTACATGACCTGTGCATAGACATTTAATGGCACATACCACCACAAACCTGTCAACAAACTGTTGGATCCCTGATATGCAGAATCAGTGATGTATTCCATTCCAGAGATGGACAAACAAGCTCTTAAGCAGGTGGTCATAATGTTTTGTCTCACCAGTGTATGTAACTGCTATTAATTTCATTATTTTGTTTTGAGATGTATCAACTATGTTTGACAATAAAAATGATTTCTCCCAGAGGAAAGTACACTCATTTGTACATAATGTACTTAGGGAGCACAGAGCTGTGAGCTGCTGTAGCACTGTTTCTTCCTTTATTCTGTTTTCGATTCTCTTTATCTTAAAATCTATCAATGATATCTCTTTCTACCTGTATTGCCTCTCTTCCATTTGAAAGAAATTATGTAGTTATTTTGAGTTAGATGATCTTCTCTTTGAAAGAAAAACTAATATTATATGACTGATATCAAATTGCCACTTAACAAAATGCATTTATTAAATATTCTTTGTCCTATTTAGTTAAAATTATACTTGATAGGTAAGCTTATGTGTGTTGTCACTGGAAACTTTTTAGGTCATTTTGAAGGTGGGTCAGACTTCTTATATTGTCGACTCACAGTCAGCATTTGTTTCAAGTATAACAACAACTATTAATTACAGTGCTAATGATATTATGTAACAAGTTCTATTTAAGCAAGGAAACTGATCTTCGAAACACATACATGAGAAAGATGGCGATAATAGTAGTAACATTTTCTGAAGGAATAAATGAGTGAAATATATATATTGAAACAAGTTGTAGTTTAAACTATGAATACACTGTGTACAGAATGACCTAGAACATGAAGTTGATGGGTTTAAGAAGATGCTGAGATGATATACTGAAATTCAGTATTTGTGAGGTCTGAAGAGATGCTATGAGGTATGGGTGATGCTGTTGAGGTTGGGAAAGTGTTGATTATGTTGATGAAAAGACTGAAGCCAGGATTAGAGAATTTTATTATATGTTATAGTGTCATGGAAGCCAAGGTTAGGGAATTTTATTATATATTACAGTCTCATGTTTGACTATGGCAAAGTATATATATAGGGTGGTCAGAAACAGTCTGAAAGCTTTTCATGGTGTTGCAGGGTAGGTTGCGCTGAGCAATAATTGTTAAGGGAAAAAGTTTGATATGTTGCATCATCTCTGAGTTAATTAACACTGTAGTTAACCACTCAGGCCACTGCACATGCAAATTCAAGTGGCCCACCAGATACAATTGGTGTCAGTTTTTCTCACAATGTAGATGACAGCACACAAGACTGCTCTGCCTGTGGCTCAGGTTCGATTCTATCATCCCCTGACCAATTTTTGTATTACTCTTATGTTCAGTTTTAGGAAACCAAATGCGGTGACACCGTTTCTGGTGAGTTGCTTGAATGTGCACGTGCAACAGCCTGATTGTCTGCTAATTATCTTGCAACATTCGAATTTTATTGAACAATTATTTCTCATCAGAAACACCCTTACAAGCTTTTCAGACTGTTTCTCCGCACCCTGTATATAAAGCTGAATGTATGATTCATGTGGTTCTGATAATTGTAAGAAAATATGAGAACAATACTAAGTAATAAATATAATATACACGGGTAACTTGGGACAGTAAAATAATGGAAGTAGTAGAAGGATTTGATATAAAGGAATATTTGTGGTAGTAAAATACTGCTGAACAAGTCTGACAATGAGAAAAATTTATTAATAATGTTTTTTTGTCCAAGAATTAGATGGCATTCTGAGATCTCATATTTCAATATATTTCTTTGTACAAGTTTAAATAATGGTATTATTATTTCATTTTAATAATATTTTACAGATTGTATAAACATTTGTATTATGTACAATTTCAGCTTTGATCTATTCTTTCTGGCATTATGTCTTACACAGAGAAAAAGTTCATATTTGTCTACTTCTCCCAGAAATTAAGTCAATCAAGGTATTTAAACCTGAAACCCATTAAACTCTGCATATCTCGTAACATCACCAGAAATTAATTAGTGAAATTCTTTGTAGCTAACATTACATCAATGTACAGGGCATTCTACCAAGCTGAGATGTGAAATGTACATATATTTTTAAGGTCATGAAAGCAAGCATCAAATAGCCTCAGTCACAGGTACAGCAGATAGCAGATTCTGGTATACTTGTAGAATACAAGGAAATGCAATAAGTCTACAAGGAGATTACTTACAAAACACTCATTGGACCTGTACCAATTAGAATTAATACGGGAAACTGAACGTATACAAAGAAGGGTAGGATAAACAGTCATAGGTTTATCTGATCCATGGGGGAGAGTCTCAGATACACTGAAAGAACTGAATTGGTACACACCCACAACACAAGAAGGAAGAATGAAATACAGAGCATACCCCATCAACTGGCAATGCTAGAGAAAGGACCAAAATACTCTGGTATGAGACTACTAAGAAGTCTGCCTAAAACCCTGCAAGATAGTGTACTTGCCAATGACTTTCCAAAGAAACTTAAAGACTATCTCATTGAAAAAGAGTTTTACAGTGTTGCAGAATACTTATGCCATTAAATATGTATATATTGTTATTTATTATCAATGATGTAAAAATGTAAGCTAAAAGGATAGAAAAATAAGTGATAATGAATGTTACTACTTTGACGTGTCCTATATTACACGTTCATTTACTGTACACAAGGTAATTTTACAGAATCAAATATAATTCAATTCAATTCCACTCTAACACAGATTAGTCTTCATATTTTCGTGCTGCAATGACTGATCCATTAAATTTAGTGTGTGCAACCACATAAACTCTACCTCTTTTCTAGGAAAGGAATCATGGTTCCTGTGTTCATAATAACTTTTACAGTCATGGACATAGTCTGTTTATAAATGTATTAACACTAAAAGAATTTAGAAATAAAGATAAATTATACACAACAACATTAATTACCCTTGATGGAACACAAACCTTTATCAATTAACAGTTGCTTTAATTTTGTCTTAAAAATGTTTCTATTTAACATTATTTGGGAATCTGTTATAGAAATGTCTTCCAGCAGAAAATGGACTATGATCTGTTTCTCTTTTATTACTAAATTTTATGTGGCAATAATTATGGATTTCACTACAGATTATACTACACTCCATATTTTCTTTTACAAACAGTAATTCTTGAGAACATACAACGAATACACTGTTAGTATGTTATACTTAATGAAGTATTCGCTACGGGACTGGCATTAAATAATATTTAGCTATTATCATAACTGTTGTTTTCTGCAATCTGAGAGCCCTATCCATGTATACCATTGGTGACCCATCCTAAATCTCAATACTAAATTGTAAGTGAACGTGCATAATTCCAAAATATATTTGTCTTAAGATAAACGGTGGTATGCTAGACAGGCATTTTAGCAGGTAAGTGTTACAGGAGGATAAAACCTGTAGCTGATGTGCTCCTTTCATGTAAGATGTTTATCTAGTACAACACCCAAGAATTTATTTATCAATTGTTTAAAACTGATAACTCTGGCTCAATATTCACTTTTCTTGAATTATAATTCAGCAGAAACTCCATCAGAATTGTCTTATTCTTATTTATTGCCAATTTGTTTTTGGTGAGATACTCTGTGATGAGGCTAATGTTCTCTGTATTATTTTGCACTCCTAACTGTTTTGTAGGGCCACAGCTAATGAAAGAGGGCTCATCGGAATAATTTACTAGGTTTGAATATTGTGGATTTATTATTTCATTGATGTACATAATAAACAAAAACAGTCTGATAATGCTTCCCTAAGGAATTCCACAGTTAAGAATTTTATAAAATGATTTTACTGTTTGTGTAAGTCGCCCACTTTGGTACAATACAGCTTAACAGATTTTCTCCTGTCAACAAGGTAGGATCTTAACAAATCAAGTGTCACTCCTATGACTCCATAAGTTTCTAATTTATAAAGAAGAGAATGATTTATGGAGTCAAAAGCCTTGGATAGGTCTAACTTTGTTTCCATCGTCAAGTTTTCATTACCACTTGAAAAAACGTACTACAGCTGTTATTGTAGACCTACCCTTCCTGAAACCATGCTGAAAGCTCTTCAATAGACTGTACTACAAAAAAAGAAGGATTCAAACTGATTAAGAAGTAGTCTTTCCAACAACTTACTATGTACTGATGTCAGCGAAATAGGCCTACAATTTTGTATATCGGTAGTTATTTCGTTATTCGCCTTTTATGGACCGGTATTATTTCAGTGACTTTTAACACATCAGGAAATGACCCCTGATAGAAAAAGCTATTTATTAAATGTTTTAGTGGCTTTATTAATTCATAACTGCATTCTTTCAGAAATTTGGCTGAGATGCCATCTCAACCACTGGACGTATTTGCTTTTAAGTTGGTTTTCAGGATTTCCAATTCTTTAACACACCTCAGGATGAATGAATTACTGACATTTCCAGGATTTAGCACTGGTGGTGGTCAGTCAAATTCTCATCTCACATACTCCCTTTTGGTTGCTCAGCAAGTTTTCATTGCCTCTTATTATTATGTTATTGCACACTACACTGTTGCTCTCCCCCCCCCCCCCCCCCCCCCTCCCCAATTTCCTTATTTACTAATACTACATGCTGTTTGGCTAATATTACTGGAGTGCCTCATTTTTTGTGCATACATATGTGCTTTTAATGTCTTAAGTGCGTCCCTGTAGGTTTTTCTACAGTTTTCCTTAGTACTTTGGCCATTGGACACACTTGATTAAGATGGTGGGTTAATGTCGTATAAAATTTGTGCCACTTTTCATTAAACTCTTCTGTTTCATATAGGGCTACCTAGTGACAGTTTGTGTGCATCAGGGGCTTTCTTCTATAGGTAAATAGGTCCCCATGAGATACTATTTTTTTGTCTGGATGAAGCTCTAGGACTAATGAACTATGATCTGAAATGTGGTTCTCAATTGTTCTAACTACAAGGTCTTCCTTGATTAAGTTTGTAATAACGTGTTCTGTTTGAGAGTCACATGTTATTCTTGATAGTGTTGAATTAACATGGGTGTAATTGTAGGACTGTAACATATCAATATATCTAAGGTGATTTATACTATTAGTTAATTAGTCAATGTTCACTCCTTTACTATTATAACCTGTTTTTCATGAGGTGAGAGATTACCAAAAAGTTCCTCTAAATGTTAGGGGATCTGTACAAACTAGCTATTATTAAACTGCTATTTCTGAGCTTTATTCTTATTGCAGCTATTTCAAAAACCATTTCCCATGCAAATTTACCAGATTATAACATGAGGGTTTTTCTCACATTTGTCATTTTAAAAATATGGAATTGTCTTACATTTGCAGATTAAATTATTGCTGCTGAGGTCAATGGTTTTAGAGTGTTTAACGGATTAATATGGAGCTGGTCTTACATTTACAAATAAAGCTTTGGCTATGGAGGTTTTCCACAAATTTATTTTGAAGAGTTCCAAAGGGTAGGGTTTAGCAAACAATGTTTTTATTCGAACAGGTTCGAAATATCGTGATACACTGAAGCACCCAACACAGTATCTACTTTGCTCGCACTCAACACAGTATCTACTTTGCTCGAACAATCACATGACATTTGACTTGTGGCACTAGTGCAAGGAATGGTTGAGGAACTGTGAATTATCCAATACAACCACCTAACGCTCTGCTTAAAAACTGACAATTTTGTGAAACACAAGAGGAAATTGCATTAAACTGTATCAGTTCTATCAGCTTACACACTTTTGTTTTATTTGAACAGATTTGCACTAAAAGTTCTCATACATCTATGGATACCATACACATAAATTATTCTGCTTTTTATGTAAAAGTAACATTTAGAGGCAAAAATTTTGTCCTTGAAAGATCATTATTTGATTCTGAACCCAAGTGAGTATTTGATCTGGTTATGAGAAATTGTACAGTTATATGAAGTGGATTGCAAATGATAAATTCGGCCGCTGTTCATGTATTAGAATGCCAGGGGAAAATTTCACCAGCTTTTAATCAGCATTAGAGCAAGATGGTGACATTCAGATGAAATGAGAAAGCAAATTAATCCAGAATTAAATGTCTAACAAACAAAATAAACCTCATTACACCAACTGCAATTGTTATCACCAGAATAAATTACAGCAGAAAGACCTGTTGAGGAGATAGTGCCAATAGATGTCACTAGAATGCAGGGCAATTGAAAGTTCGAGAATTGGAGTGAATCATGATTGTGATCTTTTCTTCTTCTTCTTTCGATTTCGGCCATCTTTGGACCACGTTCAACAATTCACTTGCCCGGCTTTTTGATCTTTTTTTCTCTCTTCCCAATATTTCCTCATCATTTTCGAGTGGTTCCTCCTCCGCTCTTCCGACCATTTCCTGTTATTATTCTTTAGTTTCGTTTCTTCTGGAAAACACTTAATTTCGTTCACTATTTGTCTAAACTTTTCCCTGTCCCTGATTGACTCACGGGTGACATTAAAATAGGCCAAATCCTTTTTCACCATCTGTATCCATTTATTGTTGGTTTTTTCGTTCCTGTTACTATGTTCAAACACTTTTCTTGTTAGTCTGTTTCCATCCATCCTCGACAGGTGACCATAAAACGTTAGTCTGCGTTTACGCATTGCCTCACTCACTTTCTCAATAGTTTTGTATATTTCCTTATTACTCTTTAGCTTGTACTCTTCTCCAATCTTTCTCGGTCCTAATATTTTTCTCAAAATTTTCCTTTCTTTCTTTTCCATGTTTTCTATTTCCCCCTTTTTGTTAAGAGTTAGGCACTCCGATGCATACAGGCATTCTGGTCTAATGACAGTTTTATAATGTCTTAATTTAGCTTGAATCGAAATGTTTTTTTTGTTATATATGTCTTTGGTTTTTTGAAAAGCAAATTCCATTTTCCTTGCTCTCGCCTGGTTTGCACTCTTGTCTAAACCATTCACTTGAATTATTTCACCTAAATACTTAAATTTTTCTACTCTCTTAATATTGCCGTATTTAGTAATAAGATTTTTCTTGTTATTTCTATGATTAGACATATACACGGTTTTTTCAAATGAAATCTGCAGTCCAGCTCTGGCCGAAACTTCTTGTAGTTTCTCCAGGTAGTTCTGAGCTATTTCTTCGTTTTCTGTAATTATTGCCAGATCGTCTGCAAAAGCTAAACAGTCCACTTCTATTTTTTCTTTTTTTGTTCCAATTCTGATGTCATTCTTGGTGCCTTTGAGTTCTTCTTTCCATATTCTCAATATCTTTTCCAGTACGCAGTTGAAGAGGATTGGGGATAAACCATCACCTTGTCTAACACCTGTTTTAATTTCGAACTTCCTTGAAATTTCACCCACAAATTTAACTTTGGCCTTACTGTTTGTTAGCGTCTGTTTGATAATTTGAATTGTTTTCGTATCGACCCCAAATTCTTCCAATACTTTCAGTAATGTTTCTCTATCTACCGAGTCGTATGCTTTTTTGAAATCTACAAATACTATTGCAAATCTCTGGCCTCTTGAGATTCTGTAACGAATTAGTGTTTTCAGGTTAAATATTTGTTCAACACAGGATCTACCTTGTCTAAAACCTGCTTGATATTCACCTATTTTTTTATCCAGAACTGGCTCCACGATTTGAAGTAATTTCCTTGACAAAATTTTGTATCCTACTGGTAGTAGCGAGATCCCTCTATAATTATTAACATTCATCTTATCCCCCTTTTTGTGTAGTGGGTGTATCAGGGCACACTGCCAGTCTTCAGGAATTCTTTCTTCGTCCCAGATCTTCTTAAACATATGTTCCAAAACTTGTGGGAGGTTGGTATCCATTATTTTTAGGATTTCTGGTACTATGGAGTCTTCACCTGGGGCTTTATTGTTTTTTAGACTGTGTATTATGTGTATTATTTCTTCAGCGTCTGGAGGCTTTGACTCGGTATTAGTATTTCGGTGGTTTTCAAAACTCATTTTATCTTTGGGTGGTTCACAATTTAGTAGATTCTCGAAATATTTTGCTAATATTTCACAATTAGTCTTGTTTGTCAAACCTAGCTTGTTCTCTTCATCTTTAAAACATAAATTTGGGGATTGGTATTTGGTTAGCTGTTTTCTAAAAGTTTTGTAGAAATCTCTAGAATTATTTCTTTTAAAGTCTTCCTCAATCTGTTCTAGGTTATCCTGAAATTGTCTTCTTTTTTTATTACGGAAAAGCTTAGCTGTTTCTCTTCTCTGGATTTTAAAATTGTCAAGATCTTGAGGATCTTTTGTGGAGTTCCATTTCTGCCACAATTTCTGTCTCTTCTCCAGGTTCTCATCACATTCATTGTCCCACCATGGATGTCTTCTTACTCTTTTCACGAGACAATTTTCTTTTGCTATTTCAACTATTTCGTTTTTGATCTCCTCCCATCCCGCTTCCTTATTTATTGTGGATATGCCATCGCTATCTTTGTGCAATGCTCTTTGAAACCGTTGTTTAATTTCTTCATTTTTTAACGTTTCTGTGTTATATTTTGGAATTTTGTAAAAGGTTTTCTTCTCTTTTCGAAATGGGAGTGGTCTGAATTTAATCGTAGTCAAATAGTGGTCTGAATCAACATCAAGGCTTTTCAGCACTTTAGTGTTTTGAATTTCTTCTTGACAATGAAGTGAGATAGCCACATGGTCAATTTGGAATTCTCCGAGAAGTGGATTTGGTGATCTCCATGTTTTAGTTTTTCGGCTCAGCTTTTTGAAATGTGTTGTCATTATTTTCAAGTTGAAATGCCTACATACCTCTATAAGCCTTTCTCCATTTTTTGAAGTTCTTTTGTGACCTGGGAAGAGGCCTACTGTTCCATGGTATTTTTTCTCCCTTCCTATTTGTGCGTTAAAATCGCCTACTAACATTTTTATGTTCTTCTTTGAGCATCTATCCAGTTCCATTTCAAGTATCTCCCAAAATTCTTCAACTTTCTCCGGGTTATTTTTGTTGTCCTGGTTTATGGGTGCATGGCAGTTGATTATAGAGTATCCTTTGTTTTTACATTTAATCTCAAGAATGGATAGTCTCTCAGAACTCGAGTAGAAGTTAGTAACTGAATCTAAAATTGAGTGATGTACCAGAAATGCTGTTCCCAGGTATGGCATTTGTTTCATTAAGATTTTACCTGGTTTTCCTTTAAATAAACGATAGTTTTCAAAATCTAAAGCAGTTTCATCTAAAAACCTTGTTTCTTGTAATGCACATATTAAAATTTCTTTCTGGTTCAGCTTTTCAATCAATAATTTCAATTTTCCTACTTTAATTAGAGAGTTTACATTTAGGGTTGCAAACATAGTTGCTTTCTTAAATTTCAGTGTTGAGGGCTGCATACATGTTGGTTGGGGTCCTCCAAAATCCTTTGACCCCTTTGCATTGTTTCTACGAACAACGGAGGATTTGCCATTCGGTCTACCTCTTGGAGTAGTGTCTATCTTTGACGACGTTCCCATCATGCTTTGCAGTAATTGTTGGATAATAAATTGGGGGATCGGGTTGCCCCGAATCCGAAATTAAAACCAAGGTAGTAAGCCCTGGAGTTAGCTCTTCCGCTCTCTCTGCCGTTGGGAAATTGTTCCTCTTCCGCCATTGAGACCGTTGGCTGGGTTTCACCTAGTAACCCTAGGCAGGGGCCCTATGACAGGGTGCTACCATCTGGAGCCGGACGGACCCTGGTTTTTTTACGAGGTTGTTACTCCTCCCCCTCCACACTTCCCCATCCTCTTGTTTTTAGATGGGCCTGGGCTTGGGACCGGCTTGCTTTTATTTATGTATTAACTGCTATTGTTGCATATAACCTGGACCCTAGAATATATTGCCGCCAAAGTCTCACTAAGGCTCCAGCATGCCAATACAGAAAGCTTGGAGGGAGAATAGTGACACCAGCTTTGCCGAGAACTATGAGTGCAGGAAGGGAGGGAGTAATGAGCTGACAGCAAATTTCGTTGTGTGGCTAACCACGGGAAACTATATCGTATACTATATTTTTATGAACATCTATCATGTTTAAACTGCAGTTTGCCTTAATCAATTTGTACTCTAAATCAAATGTATAAGATTTGACAAATACTCAAAAATTGCATACAATTCTGCAAGAGATGTTAAAAGTCTTGCTTCGGCCAGGGCATACTTATGTATTTCATGCAGCAACGTTGTCGACACTCACTGGGAGATATGGTAGGAAAGATAAGGGGTATGTCAGCTACTGATTCTACACAGCCAATGAGAGAGCAGTGGGCAGATGATACGTGTCAGTACAAAAGCAAAATCTGCTGTGCGTTCAGAAAAAAAGACAGCTGTGTTCTCTGGTCCCCCCATAACCGCATCAGAAATAACAACATATTTGGAAGAAATAGGCAGACATTTGTCACAGCTGTCCTGTTAGGATAATGATGATAACGATTAAAAATTGTGATACCACAGATGATAGTAAACAAAGAAGGCACTGGAGATAAGAAACCATTTTTTGTTTAATTTATTTCTTCTTGTATTATGAAAACACAGACTATGTATAAATGACCTAAGTTTAGAATAGATGCATTGTTAACTTTTTAGGAAGATATCTTACATCAATAAAAGTCTGTATTTTTGGTTAGTGAGAATATACTGAAATTTTGTTTTCTCAAGGACTCTCTTAGAAAAAGGGGGGGTGGGGGGGGGGGTCATCTCATATTCAGTGTTGTTTTATACTCTGGTAAATACGGTATTTATCCAATTGATTTTTTCCTCACTGCACATTATTTATGATATAAATACCAACACCACCACCTTTATGTTACAATAGACATTTACAGTTTTTATAATTACTTAAATTAATGCTACAAATTTCTTCAGTTTTGCACCCTACTTCATTCATAAGATAAATAAGAGACTACTACCACTTAGAAATTCATCAATTCGTTCAATTTTGTTGGTGATATTTTGGACATTTTGTGATATTATTTTGAGTTTACTGTCATTTACGATGTCATTGTCAAGTACCTCACCTTCACAAATGTGTAACAAAGGCAGTTTTACTCTAAAACAGTTTCTGTACGATTACTTTCACTTATGGCCAAACTGTTCATATATACGTAATCAGAATAGGCTTCTCAGTTCGATCCTTTCTTTTATTATTTAATTTAATTTACAAGGTACTTTAAAACCACTGGGAAAGAGAGAAAGTTAAGAGAGAGAATTTCAATGTTCATTTCTCTTTCGAACAGTTGAAGTTAAAACATATCCTTTCAAGCAGCATTACTGATCTATGAGAGTAAAAATGTACAAGTTGCTAGGCTACTAAAGGTGCAATGGAATAGAACAATGAATTGAAAAAAATAGTAACTAATCAAACATCAAACATACACTTTAGAAAACAGAAACATATAATTTGACCAACTTTATTGATTTCATACACATAATTTATTATGTATTATGCACTTTACATCTTAGAATTACACTAGGAGTAAAATATACAAACTAACTAGAAGTAAAATAAACAAAGCACTCAGGAAATGAATTTTACTAATTTATTGGAAAAACTTTAAGAAAAGCTCTGTAAAATTAAATTTTCTGGTCAGTTTCAATGTGTATTTGCACAAATTGCAAACTTTAATTACATGCCCCTAACACTTAATCATCAAGGAAACATTTAATAAATTATTATATTCTTCTTATGAATATTTGTTTGTTTATTTAGCATCTAGTTATATTCCTCTTAAGAACTTTCTTGTTATATATGCATAAATGAGAAGACAGTTATTTACTTCAGGATCAATTTGCAGGGGTATATTAGAGATTTGGGCTGTACCCTGAGATGACTGTAAGTGACATTACTTAAGACACTAAAAATAAAAAAAAGACCCTGAACAATACATATATTATTTAGAGATAAAAAGTCTAGTTTTATATAAAAAAATACCCAATTTGCGAAATTATGTATTCATTTCTAGCAAAATTATATTGTGTTCTGTAAGTTCCTTTTACAAAGGAACAATACATTGTAAACAACACTAGGTATCTTAAAAGAAAAAGTTTGTTAAGAGGCTACAAATGCATTCTCTCTCTCTCTCTCTCTCTCTCTCTCTCTCTCTCTCTCTCACACACACACACACACACACACACACACACACACACACAGAGTTAAATGAAAGAGAGACGATCAACTAGTAAGGAAAATAACAGCAATAAACAATTTTTATGCACAAAGGTACTGTAAGAGATACAGTTTATTGAATGACTGTTAGTCATAAGCAAATACAAAAGGCAGAAAAAATTAATATTTTGGCTTTTTAAAGTCTGGCTCTGGACCCACTGGTCCTGGTATTCTTCTTTTCTGTATAATGTTTTGGATCTTCTGCCATTCACGATCCAATTCTGCTTTCTCATTTTTCTCTTTGTGGTATTTTCGTGTCCGCCGCCCATCTGCCATCTTCACTCCATACTGGAAGGCTGCCTTGGGCAATGCCTCTTTGCTGTATCAGAAACAATAAGAATGTACTATTTTCTTAATACAATACAAACAAAAAGAAAAGGTTATTCCCAGAAAATCACTATTCAGTGTACAGGATGGTTACACTCAAACTTTTGCTACATGAGAGGCCTCCACAAAATACAAGTGACCATAGGACAATGGAACTTTGTGGAAACATTTGTAAGGATCTATAGAAGATAAATGACAAATAAACCAACGAGAAAAAAAATTCTACACTAGAAGGTGACATTTGTTAACTGTGTACAATGTTTACGTTCCTGGTTACAAAAGTCACTGAATATGATGACCATCTGCATCCACGACAGCCTGGAACCACACTAGAGATCTATACTGCTGCCCAAAACATCTCAGGTGGGATGTTGGCTACTGCCCTCGCTATGCTCATCTTTAACCTCCAATATCTATTAGTGTCCTGATGATAAAGCCTGTCCTACAGGTAACCTAACAGCCAGATGTCACATGGGTCCAAATCTGGTGATCTTGGTTGCCATGCAGTTTGGAACAATCAGCCAAATGATTTGGTTTTCTCCAAATGTGTTATATAGTAACAGAGTCGCATCATGAGCACTGTGAGGTGGTGCTCCATTGTGCATCAAAACTGCTCAGTCTGAAGCACCTCTCTCCCATAGGGCAGGGATCACATGTTGGCAAAGCACATCACAATAACGTGCTGTACATGCAGCATGTCCTCAGTCCTTGGGGTCCGAGGTCCTCCTACATCACCATTCCAGTACCGGCATCTAATGGCAAGTCACAACACAAACACTACTAGCAATGCACTTCCTGCAATGCACAGACTGAACATAAGTCCTATAAGATTGGGTACCCATTCAGTAAAAAGTTTTCTGTCTACACTAGTTCAGGTAGCACAAGTTTCACTGTTGGGTTGGTGCATAAGTTCATAGCATTGTTCCCTAAATTAAACAAACATGACAGATACACATAACAGAGACTTTATGTCATGAATAATATATTCTCCTTCACTATTTACAACAGTCTGCCAACGCTGTAGTAACTTTCCAATTCTGTGACTGTAAAAATCATGTGGTCTTGAGACAAAGAACTCGTTAAGCCAAGTTTGGACTGCATTTTCATCCGGAAAGTAGTTTATTGAAGTTGTCTGATAGAGAGAGAGAAAAGGTGAAAATCTGAGGGCAAGAGAGCAGGTTAATAAAGTGGGTGCGGAATGACTTCCCAACCCTAACTCCTGTATATTGTTTTTTGTCAGTCTAGCAGAACGCAGGATGCGTTATTGTGAAGTAGCGTTACTTCATACATTATTCCTGATCGCTGTTCTTGGACTGTGTCTGCAAGACGCCTCAGTTGTTGACAATAGATGTCAGTTGTGATGGTTACACCTCACGGAAGCAATTCGTAGTACACCACACCATTGCTGTTCCACTAGATGCATAATGTCATCTTCTGTGGATGCATGCAGGTCTTTGTAGGGGGAGTTGCTGCTTTGTTTGGGCTCAACCATTCCTTTCTTCTCTTTATGTTATCATAAAGACAAGATTTCTTGTCACCAGTAAGGATACAAGATAGGAATGATTGGTGTTGTTCATGAGCCAACTGTTGGCAAGTAAGCAGAGATGCACATATGGTTACCCTCTGATTTTTTTTTAAATTTTGAGTTAGACCATGTGGTAGCCACAACTGATTCCTGAATCTTCACCACTGATGCAAATGTCACGCAATCGTGGAATGATCGCAGTTCATCACATTTGCCAGTTCTCGAGTACACTGACATGGATCATTGTGGATTAATACATTAAAACTATCTTCATTAAACCCCAAAGGCCTTCTTGAATGTGGAGAGTCACTAAAGTCAAAACGATCCTCCTTAAAATAAGAAAACCATTTTACTGCCATGCCCTATCCAATTGCATTATTCACACACACGGAGCAAATGTTTCCAGCTGCCTCCACTGCTGTCACCCACGTATTGAACTGAAACAAGAGACTATGTCAGAAATGTTCCAATTTCTTCACTTGGCACTTCATTTTCTAGAGTCCACAGCTCAAGTCACTATCTCCAAATGACAATACGTAAACTCAAATAGCAACAGTGAAGTACAAATAAAGAATGACAATTGATAAATAAACCCACAGCAACTGGAATACCAACATACAAAACAAAAATGCTACAAACTTATGCACCAAGCTAATATAGCCACCCTGTATAATGGTGCTCTACTTCAACACTTTGTATTACAGCAATAAAATCTTAGGCATGGGGCATTATGAAGCTTTAGCACGGATGTATAAAGGGAGTAGCCACTGCCCTGCAGAGGAAATCATCTTGACAACTGAGAGTTGTGATTTAAAAAGACCAAAAATGAACTTAAATCATGACAGGAAAACTGAACCCATCACACCTGAGAAATATACTATAAAAATACCACACTTTTCCTCACACAATAACTATTAACAAAAACTTAGTGCAATACAGACAGAATTGTAGGATATGGAAAAATAGGATATACAAACAGTTGATGTGATGGTGGAGGGGGGGGGGGGGGGAGGACAAAATAGCTTCATTCTGCAAATAAACTGAAAGAAAGATGGTGAAAAAAAATCATGAATTAAATATCACAGAATTCTTGGAATCTACTAAAGCTTTCATGGGAAGCAAAAAAAGGAATTGTTTAAGTTATTCATTTACAAGTTTATGTATTGTAATGGAGTGACAATAATTGTCCAGGAAAATGTCTTGAAGATAGATATAGGTGAAGACAGGAGAGTGGTGTAGGACAGGTGTCACAGAGTAAATAATGCAATGCAATTTGACAGATAAAAAATCTACTCACCACACAATGACAGGGCAACACACACAAAAAAACTGGCTTTCGGAGCCAGTGGCTTCTTCTTCTAGCTGAAGGGGAAGGAAGAGGGGTGAAGTGAAATAAAGTGGAAAGGTTTAGGAGAAATCACCCAGAACCCTGGGTCAGGGGACACTTATCAGATGGGATGAGAAGGGAAAAAAAAGTCTTTATAATCATGGCCTAACTCACAATCGGTGAGGGAAAGATGATTGAGGTGAGCCTTTATCAGGAAATGCTTAGATAGCTACAAGGTATAAATTTTTATGGCCATTCATCATTGCAATTAATTTCTTGCAGTAATGAAGGTTTTTGTGTATTAAAATATTTAAATGTAACACAGTATTCCTAGGGGAAAGTTTCCTTCTTCCAGGAAGAAAGAGGAACTGCTTGCAAAGCATGTGGGGGACTAGTCATACAGATTCCAGGACAGAACTGTCACAGAAATGGGAACAGATGCATTAATTGTCACCATCTTCAAAAGAGCACAAACATCTGATAGTAGTAATAATCATCGAAAAGTTCTACCCAACCACTTTACACCCCAAGTTGAAAAATGTTTATCTGATACACAGTGTGGTTTCAGACCTAACCGATGGATCATTTAGATGATCTTCCAACCTGCACCAATGCAAGAGAAGTGCAGGGAACAAAATCATTCACGGTATATCACCTTTTTACAGATTGCCAGAGCCTACTATGTGAGGTAGTGCAGTGGTTAGTACATAGGACTCGCATTCAGGAGGAAGGCAGTTCAAGTTCTCATTTAGGTTTTCTGTGATTTATCTAAAATCATTCAAGGAAAACATGTGGTTGGTCCTTATCAAAAGAAGACAGATGACTTCCTATCACTACTTGTGCTCTGCCTCTAATGACCACACAGTTGACAGGACATAAACACACAATTCTTCTTCCATACATATGAAAGCCTTTAATTCAGTACAGTGAGACACACTGATGTGGATCCTTGGATTAACTGGCTGCCCACAAATATACGTTGAGGTTTTTCAACTGCAGTGCAACAACATGAAAGGAACTTCTCAGTAATTGACAGATGTAAAACAGGAGTGTCTATTCACCCCCACCTTAATCTCAATATATGTTTGTGCAACCATTCATACAGTCAAAGCAGAACTACTATTGTGTGTAGAAATAAGCACACAGGACTGGAGCATTACTTAACCAACAGCCATGACAAGGCTATTTTCAACTAGTGTGATCAAACTCCAATATACAGATAATGACATCATTTTGGCCAACTCATGAGATGAGCTACATGTCATTCTCTACACCTTTAATGAAGCTTAAAAGACAGCACCAGACAAGATCTTAATCTATAAAGACCCAAAACCTGTAACAACCTATTTTTATTGCCCAAGCAACACCTCCTGCCATCACAATTAGAGGTATGTTTCTACACAGCGTACAGCATTTGCTTTACCTCAGCTGTCACATAGTCAACATGCGAAAACATGAATGTTAAATTTCAACACTGCCTCAAATGCACCAGCACAGCTACAAATGGATATCTGATAATTGCAACCTCAGCACTGGAACTAAGTTGTAAGAGCACCAGTCTATTGTAATTTTTAGCCTAACTTACAGCTCTGAAATGTGGATCACATACAAGAGGCTTGTAATTCTCTTGGAGCAATATCATTTGCACTATATGAATTGAACACTGAAATACAATGGAAAGATGAACAAAATAAGAGCAGTGTCCTAAATGAAACAAGTGCTACTAGCACCAAGGTGACATAATGAAAACATTAAGTTCAACAATTATGGATAGGATAGATTGCTAACCACTGTCAAAATGAAACACTGAACTGCAGACGGGCGCAATGAAAAGGCTGTTACATATTGAACTTTTGGCCAAAGCCTTCTTCAGAAAAGAAAGGAAAACATATGCACACATTCCCATACGAAGGCACACCTCGAGTGCACATGATCACTAACTCTCGCCACTCTGGCCAGAATACAAGTGTTGCGTTGAAGAAAGGCAGGAATCTGAAATGGGACAGGGAAGCGGGAGAAATAGCATGGCACAGGCACTGACAGAGGTGACTGCTGTCTAGTGGGGCATGCAGGGACTAGAAGGAAGCAGGACAAAGCTGCCACGTGCAGTGTTGGGAGGCTGTGGGGGAACAGGAGGGAGCAGCTGAGAAGGAGAGGAGCAGAGAGGGGAAGAGATTGGTGGGTGTGCTGGCAGACAACAGCCAACTACGATGGTGAGGGAATGTGGATTGGTAGGTGGTGACACGAGGATGTGGAAACTGTTGGGTGGAGGGTGTGGGGACAGTAGATCATTGTAGGTGACAAGCAGGATGATTTTGGGAGCAGAGAATATCTTGTAAAGACAACTACCATCTGCACAGTTCAGAAATGCTGCTGGTGGAGGGAAGGATCTGGATGGCCCAGGTTGTGAAGCAGCCATTGAAATCAAACATATTATGTTCAGCGGCATGTTGTGCCAATGGTGACCCGCTTTGGTCTTGGCCAAGGTTTGGTGGTGGCTATTTATAAGTGTGGACAACTGGCTGGTAGTCATATACCAATGCAAAAGCTTTGCAGTGATAGCAGCTTAGTTGGTGTATCAAATGGGCACTTTCACAGGGGGCTCAGTCTCTGATGAGGTAGGATAAGCCCGTGACAGGACTGAAATAGAAAGTGCTGGGTGGGTGGACTGGGCATGTCTCGCACCTGGGTCTTCCAGAGGGATATGATTCTTGTGGGATGGGCTGGTATTGGGAGTGGCACAGGGATGGACTAGGATATTGTGGTGGTTGTGTGGACAACAGAACACCACTTAAGAAGGGGTGGGAAGGATCTTAGATACGATATCTCTCATTTCAGGGTGTGATAGTAGATAACCAAAGCCCTAACAAAGTATAAGGTCCAGTTGTTCCTGCCCGCGGTGGTACTGGGTGACGAAGGAGATGCTCCTTTGTAATCAGTTCTTGGGACTGATGAGAAGATTGGAGGGGTGTGGGAATACTGAAAGGAAATCAGATTGTGGACCAGGAGATGGTGCCTGCCTGTGAAGGCCTTTATGGGACCTTCAGTATATTGGTCAAGGAAATTCTTGTCACAGCAGATACACTGCCCCAGGTGGCCAGGCTGTATGGGACAGATTTTTTGGCGTGAGAAGGACAGCACCATCCAAATGCAGTTACTATTGTGGTTTTAATGTTGATAGAGGTGTTGTCGGAGGTATCAGAGATGAGGAAGTCAACATCAAGGAAGGTGGCACATTGGGTTGAAGAGGATCAGGTGAAATGGATTGGAGAGGTGGTGTTGAGGTTGTGAAAAAATAAGGATATAGTGTCTTGGCCCTGAATCCAGATCATGAAGATATCATCAATGATGTACTGCGAAATTGTTTTTATACATTCTCTTCAAAGGAAAATTAGTTATATGTTAGGATACAGTTAGGAACGTGTATGAGGAAGGAGGTAGTGGATTTGGAGACCGAAGGATGTTGGGGGAGGTAGTGATCAATAGTGGCAAGATCATAGGCATGAGGGATATTGCTGTATGTGGCAGTGGCAACAACAGTGACAAATAGTGATCCAGGAGGAAAGGAAAGGTTTCTATCTTTGATGTGGGAGGCTAGATTTTGGGTAATTGGTTGGTGGTGTTGGTCAATGAGGGCTGAAATTCTTTCATTGAGGGCACAATAACCAGATACAATGGGGTGTCCACAATTGTTGGGTTTGTGGATTTTTGGGAGCATGCAGATAGTGGATATGTGGGGTGTCATAGAGGTAAGGAGGACAACAGATTCAGGTGAGAAGTTTTGGGAAAGACCTAATCCTTTAAGCATGGATTGGAGGTTATGTTGAACTCCTGGGGTGGAAGCACTCTGGCAGAGCTTATAGGTGGAGAAGTGAGACAACTGGCAGAAACCTTCAGCCAGGTAGTCACTGTTATTCATAACAGCTTTGGTGGAACCTTTGTCTGTATGTAGAATGATTAAGCGAGGATCTATTTTGAGGCTGGTAGGGTTGTCCTTTGTTCTGCTGAAAGGTTGGTGTTCTTAGGAAGGGACTTTGGTCGGTTGGTTGGTTGCTTGGTTGATTTGGGGGAGAGGACCAACCATCGAAGTAATCAGTCCCATCGGATTAGGGAAGGCTGGGAAAGGAAGTCGGCCATACCCTTTCAAATGAACCATCCTGGCATTTGCCTGAAGCAATTTAGGAAAATCATGGAAAACCTAAATCAGAATGGCTGGATGCGAGTTTCATCTACATCTACATCTCCATTTATACTCCGCAAGCCACCCAACGGTGTGTGGCGGAGGGCACTTTACGTGCCACTGTCATTACCTCCCTTTCCTGTTCCAGTCGCGTATGGTTCACGGGAAGAACGACTGTCTGAAAGCCTCCGTGCACGCTCTAATCTCTCTAATTTTACATTTGTGATCTCCACGGGAGGTATAAGTAGGGGGAAGCAATATATTCGATACCTCATCCAGAAACACATCCTCTCGAAACCTGCCGAGCAAGCTACACCGCGATACAGAGCGCCTCTCTTGCAGAGCCTGCCACTCGAGTTCGTTAAACATCTCCGTAACGCTATCACGGTTACCAAATAACCCTGTGACGAAACGCGCCGCTCTTCTTTGGGTCTTCTCTATCTCCTCCGTCAACCCGATCTGGTACGGATCCCACACTGATGAGCAATACTCAAGTATAGGTCGAACGAGTGTTTTGTAAGCCACCTCCTTTGTTGATGGACTACATTTTCTAAGGACTCTCCCAATGAATCTCAACCTGGTACCCGCCTTACCAACAATTAATTTTATATGATCATTCCACTTCAAATCGTTCCGCACGCATACTCCCAGATATTTTACAGAAGTAACTGCTACCAGTGTTTGTTCCGCTATCATATAATCATACAATAAAGGATCCTTCTTTCTATGTATTCGCAATACATTACATTTGTCTCTGTTAAGGGTCAGTTGCCACTCCCTGCACCAAGTGCCTATCCGCTGCAGATCTTCCTGCATTTCGCTGCAATTTTCTAATGCTGCAACTTCTCTGTATACTACAGCATCATCCGTGAAAAGCCGCATGGGACTTCCGACACTATCTACTAGGTCATTTATATACATTGTGAAAAGCAATGGTCCCATAACACTCCCCTGTGGCATGCCAGAGGTTACTTTAACGTCTGTAGACGTCTCTCCATTGATAACAACATGCTGTGTTCTGTTTGCTAAAAACTCTTCAATCCGGCCACACAACTGGTCTGATATTCCGTAGTCTCTTACTTTGTTTATCAGGCGACAGTGCGGAACTGTATCGAACGCCTTCTGGAAGTCAAGAAAAATAGCATCTACCTGGGAGCCTGTATCTAATATTTTCTGGGTCTCATGAACAAATAAAGCGAGTTGGGTCTCACACGATCGCTGTTTCCGGAATCCATGTTGATTCCTACATAGTAGATTCTGGGTTTCCAAAAACGACATGATACTCGAGCAAAAAACATGTTCTAAAATTCTACAACAGATCGACGTCAGAGATATAGGTCTATAGTTTTGCGCATCTGCTCGACGACCCTTCTTGAAGACTGGGACTACCTGTGCTCTTTTCCAATCATTTGGAACCTTCCGTTCCTCTAGAGACTTGCGGTACACGGCTGTTAGAAGGGGGGCAAGTTCTTTCGCGTACTCTGTGTAGAATCGAATTGGTATCCCGTCAGGTCCAGTGGACTTTCCTCTGTTGAGTGATTCCAGTTGCTTTTCTATTTTTTGGACACTTATTTTGATGTCAGCCATTTTTTCGTTTGTGCGAGGATTTAGAGAAGGAACTGCAGTGCGGTCTTCCTCTGTGAAACAGCTTTGGAAAAAGGTGTTTAGTATTTCAGCTTTACGTGTGTCATCCTCTGTTTCAATGCCATAATCATCCCTGAGTGTCTAGATATGCTGTTTCGAGCCACTTACTGATTTAACGTAAGACCAGAACTTCCTAGGATTTTCTGTCAAGTCGGTACATAGAATTTTACTTTCGAATTCACTGAACGCTTCACGCATAGCCCTCCTTACGCTAACTTTGACATCGTTTAGCTTCTGTTTGTCTGAGAGGTTTTGGCTGCGTTTAAACTTAGAGTGAAGCTCTCTTTGCTTTCGCAGTAGTTTCCTAACTTTGTTGTTGTACCACGGTGGGTTTTTCCCGTCCCTCACAGTTTTACTCGGCACGTACCTGTCTAAAACGCATTTTATGATTGCCTTGAACTTTTTCCATAAACACTCAACATTGTCAGTGACGGAACAGAAATTTTCGTTTTGATCTGTTAGGTAGTCTGAAATCTGCCTTCTATTACTCTTGCTAAACAGATAAACCTTCCTCCCTTTTTTTATATTCCTACTAACTTCCATATTCAGGGATGCTGCAACAGCCTTATGATCACTGATTCCCTGTTCTGTACATACAGAGTCAGAAAGTTCGGGTCTGTTTGTTATCAGTAGGTCCAAGATGTTATCTCCACGAGTCGGTTCTCTGTTTAATTGCTCAAGGTAATTTTCGGATAGTGCACTCAGTATAATGTCACTCAATGCTCTGTCCCTACCACCCGTCCTAAACATCTTAGTGTCCCAGTCTATATCTGGTAAATTGAAATCTCCACCTAAGACTATAACATGCTGAGAAAATTTATGTGAAATGTATTCCAAATTTTCTCTCAGTTGTTCTGCCACTAATGTTGCTGAGTCGGGAGGTCGGTAAAAGGAGCCAATTATTAACCTAGCTCGGTTGTTGAATGTAACCTCCACCCATAATAATTCACAGGAACTATCCACTTCTATTTCACTACAGGATAAACTACTACTAACAGCGACGAACACTCCACCACCGGTTGCATGCAATCTATCCTTTCTAAACACCGTCTGTACCTTTGTAAAAATTTCGGCAGAATTTATCTCTGGCTTCAACCAGCTTTCTGTACCTATAACGATTTCGGCTTCGGTGCTTTCTATCAGTGCTTAAAGTTCCGGTACTTTACCAACGCAGCTTCGACAGTTTACAATTACAATACCGATTGCTGCTTGGTCCCCGCATGTCCTCACTTTGCCCTGCACCCGTTGAGGCTGTTGCCCTTTCTGTACTTGCCCAAGGCCATCTAACCTAAAAAACCGCCCAGCCCATGCCACACAACCCCTGCTACCCGTGTAGCCGCTTGTTGCGTGTAGTGGACTCCTGACCTATCCAGCGGAACCCGAAACCCCACCACCCTATGGCGCAAGTCGAGGAATCTTGTTGCGTGTAGTGGACTCCTGACCTATCCAGCGGAACCCGAAACCCCACCACCCTATGGCGCAAGTCAAGGAATCTGCAGCCCACACGGTCGCAGAACCGTCTCAGCCTCTGATTCAGACCCTCCACTCGGCTCTGTAACAAAGGTCCGCAGTCAGTCCTGTCGACGATGCTGCAGATGGTGAGCTCTGCTTTCATCCCGCTAGCGAAACTGGCAGTCTTCACCAAATCAGATAGCCGCCGGAAGCCAGAGAGGATTTCCTCCGATCCATAGCGACACACATCACTGGTGCCGACATGAGTGACCACCTGCAGATGGGTGCACCCTGTACCCTTCATGGCATCCGGAAGGACCCTTTCCACATCTGGAATGACTCCCCCCGGTATGCACACGGAGTGCACATTGGTTTTCTTCCCCTCTCTTGCTGCCATATCCCTAAGGGGCCCCATTACGCGCCTGACGTTGGAGCTCCAAACTACCAGTAAGCCCACCCTCTGCGACCGCCCGGATCTTGCAGACTGAGGGGCAACCTCTGGAACAGGACAAGCAGCCATGTCAGGCTGAAGATCAGTATCAGCCTGAGACAGAGCCTGAAACCAGTTCGTCAGACAAACTGGAGAGGCCTTCCGTTCAGACCTCCGGAATGTCTTTCGCCCCCTGCCACACCTTGAGACGACCTCCCACTCTACCACAGGTGAGGGATCAGCCTCAATGCGGGCAGTATCCCGGGCAACCACAGTCGTAGTCCGATCGGGGGATGTGTGGGACGAGCTGGCCGTCCCCGACAAACCCCCATCCGGAACCCCACAGTGATGCCCATTGGCAACAGCCTCAAGCTGTGTGTCCGAAGCCAACACTGCCTGAAGCTGGGAGTGAAGGGATGCCAACTCAGCCTGCATCCGAACACAGCAGTTGCAGTCCCGAGTTTAAACCATTGTCCTCTTGAATGTATTTCCATTGTAAAAGGACTGTGGGGAGGGTGGTCAGTTGGAAGGGGGGTTAGGATCGTGGTTGGATGGCAGTATAAACTGGGAGAGTCGGGGTTCAATGTTGGGATTATGTTGGCTTTGGTTGGAGGGATTGGTGGCAAAGCAGTGTTTTGAATGCAGGGATCAGGAGGAGGAGAGTAGGTCTTTGACAAGTCCAACGTTTTTAAAATTGGGTTTACGGCTGAGAGATGAGGCCTTTGGATAGGACTGAAACTTTTGTGGTCTGAGGATTTTGGTGGAAAGGTTAACAACAGGGTTCCAGAATTGTCTTGGTCTTGGATTTAAAGGAGTGTTGGTAGGGAGATGCGGCAAATTGAAAAGATCAGCTAGACTGGGTCTGGGTGCAATGATATGTTGACAAGTTGGAACACTGGATTGGATAACGGAGCAGGTTTATTAACTTATGGAAGTCATGTGTCGAATGCTCTTCCAGTTGGCAGAGAGCACGGGATTCAGTTTCATCAGGAAGAGCATTCCAGACACTAGCTCCATAAGTTATCCAATCTGCTGACATTCTACAGCTGCCTTAGGGCACCACTATTCAACCCCCATCCTACCCACAGTGTTCCTCCTCGCCACACCTCACAGCACACAGCTACTGCATAGTTTACTTTTTCAGCTAGCATTGTCTCCCAAATCTCACTACCAACACTCTATTAAATCCAGAGCCTAGACAATCCCAGAACACTGTTGTTAACATTTCCATCAAATTACTCAGTCCCACAAAAGTTTCAGTCCTACCCAAAGGCCCCACTTTCAGCCCTACACCCAAATTTAAAAATGCTGAACGTATCGAAGACTTACTCTCCTTCTCCCAATCCCTGCAATGGAAACACTTCTTTGCCAACAATCCCGCCAACCAAGTCCCAATACTGAACCCTGGATCTCTCAGTTCATACCACAATCCAACCATGATTCTCCCTCCCTTTCACCCACCCACCTAACCAACCCATTTCTTTCCTGCAACCTGGGCTCACTATGCTTCTCCATGTCATTTCCTAAGAACATCAAAATTTCAGCAGAAGTAAGGACAGCCATACACAGCCTCAAAACAGATTGTCACCTAATCACCCTACCTACAGCCAAAGGTTCCACCAGGTTTCACCTGGTGAAAGGCCTCTGCCAATTGTCTCACACCTCCGCCAATGAACTCTGCCAAGTGATTCCATCCAATAAGTGCAACATAAATTCCAATACCTGGTCACGGCATTAGGTCCTTCCCAGAACTTTTTCCCTGAGTTCATTTCCCTCCTCACCCCTACGGCACCCCACACACTCATCTTCTACATGCTTCCCCAAAATCACCAATCCCAACAATCCTGAACACCAGATTGTTACTGTACCCTCACTGAAAGAATTTCAGTTCTCACTGACCAACACCTCCAACCAATTGCCCAAAACCCAGCCTTCTACATCAAAGATGCCAACCCCTTCCTTCACCAATTTTCCATCATTCCTACCTCCTGGATCCCTACTCATCACAGTTCACACCACTTCCCTATACCCCAACATCCCTCATGCCTATGATCTTGCCACTATTGATCACTAACTCTCCCAACATCCTTCACTCTCCAAACCCACTAACTCACATACTTTACAAACTTTATCCTAACATACAACTACTACTCCTTTGCATCGACAGTATACAAACAAATCTGCAGCACTGCAATGGGCACCCAATGGCACACCCTATGTCAATCTGTTCATGAGCCACCTATAGGAAACCTTCCTAGCCTGCCAAAACCCCAAACTCCTCCCTGTTGAGGTTCATTGAAGATATCTTCATGATATGAATTCAGAGCCGAGACATCTTATTCTGTGTGCTAACGCACTCACCAGTCGTTTTCCCCTCTCTACCTCTCTCCTTTTTTTACACCCTGTCCCCCCCCCCCAGCCAGCCTCCTCAAGGTGGTGCTGGCAGTCTTGTTCAAGTTCCTGCATGTTCTACTAGGCACTGATCTTCTCTCCCCCTACCAATACCCCACTGTCCCTCCACCTTTCCTGCCCCAGTCCAGATTGCTGATATTGTTCAACTCAACAGTTGCAGTCTGGCCAGAGTGGCTGGAGATAGTGGTCATGTGTGCATGACTCACACATGCGTGTGTGTGCATGGGGGGGGGGGGGGGGCGTTTTCCTTTCTATCTGAAAGAAGGCTTTAGCCAAAATCTCAGTGTGTAGCAGATTTTCTGTTGCACCTGTCTGAAACTTAAAGCGTCACCTATATGGTGAATAACGATCTATCCTTTGCATAATTGTTGATATTCCAACCTGGACTTCCCACTGTTTCAAACATAAACTTCGACAAACTGGTCAAGTGGTCCATAAGTAACACGTCATCTCCTAAGCAAATCCTGTATGTTCATCTCGTGGATGGACAATACACTCAGAGAGGAGAATGTAAAAGGTGTAAGGATTCTCTGAAATAAAACAGCCATAAATCTTAATTAACATGGTAAACTGGGAGGCTATTGCATTGATCTGACAAGCACAGCATTGATTTGGTTGTGAAGGACCATGATACTTCAAACAGGCACTTAGAATACATGAAGTATATGAGTAAGTAATACGCAAGTAAGAAACATTAGACCCTGGAATAAGCTATGGATGTTGCAAGTGTCTGCCAACATTGCGGTAGAGTTTATGGCTCCAGAATTTGTCCATACAGTCACCAGAGAACTCTCAATAAATGAGCTCCTGAGGTCCCAAAATAAGATATCATACTTGTTAGTCAGCAGTAGCCTATGATGATACGATAAAACAGGGGGTCTGAAATAAATTATTAACTTTTGTAGTTGGGGATTCACAGTGGTGTATATTAAGATGTCTTTTACTGAAGGTGAAATCAATGGTAACAGAGCATACTTTTTTGTTCCAATTTTTTGTGTATGTGGCTTCAGCCTCGTTCAATGTAGATGCAGGCTGTAAGCTAAACACTGAGACTATGAGTGTAATAATAACATAAAACCATGGCACACACATTTTTTAAATTTCTGGCATGAGCTGAAGCACACAATTTTCACAGTACTCCTCTTGTAGATGACCAACCAGCTGCAATTGCAATAGCAGCTTTACTGATTACATAGATTTTAGTCAAAGGGAGCCATAATATCTTTCAAAAAATGAAATAAATGACTACTTCTATGACTGCAAATATTGTGACTGGAATAGTGTGTGCCAGTTTGCTAGTAAGTTACTTTGATTTTGTGTATTGGGGTTATGCATTTACGTTAGGTATTATTAGCACTGTGTGTTTCTAATGGTCAGAAATTTAATAGTGTTTCTTTTTTCCTCTTTCTTTTTTTGTTTGCAATGGATATGATGGAAGTTCACACATCATTCATTGTCAGCTGCAATGGGGGATGACACGCTGTGCACAATCAAGTTTTTGCCGCTTTCTGGCTTGATTGCAGAACTTGTTCAATGCCATGTCTGTCATCAACATATGAATTTGACCAAAGTCCCTGCGTCTCACACTAGGGACCTTTATATGTGGCATTGTCACATGTGGTGATCCATACATAGGGACACCTCGCTCTAGACTTCTAGGTTGGCCATGTGAAATATTTTTTGGTTACTTACTATTTTTGTCGTCAGTCTTCCATTGATATCTGTGCACATGACACTGAAATAAGTGACCACTGTGTTAGACTGGTTTCCATTTACTAGAAAAGCATGTTCTGAATTAATTAAGTATAGGGAGAAGATGACAGAGAAGGTGGTGGTGGTGGTAGTAGTGGAAATCAAGACTCTCAGTTTGATGAAAGGAAGTTTGTGAGGGCTGGTTCTTGTGTAGGTTTGTGAATGGGGAGGGGGCGGGGGCTGTGTCAGAGGATCGGTTTTCAGATGTTTTCCGGTGGCTGGGTTTTCAGATGCTTTTAGGTGGCTGACCGTAGAACTAAATGGGTATTAGTGGGTTTAATTGAAGATTACTGTACTTTCAAATGTTTTTTCATCGTATAAGGATTTTGGTGAAAGGGAGGTATGATCATTAAGTTGTAAACACAGTATTCACTTTAAAGATTATAGTAATAGGGCATGTATCAATTCAATAGAAGGATATTGTGGGGCTATTAAATCCACTATAGAAAGGGGGAGAATGCACTCTTCCACATTGTAGTCTCATTAGATGAGTACTGCTGGTGGAAGTGTGTCCTAAATAATTAGCATGTATTTTGTCATTTTCTGAGCGGATTAGGGAAAAGTGGATAGCCTGAGAGTTGTTAGTCGAATAGCTTATTTGTTGTTGTTGTTGTAGTTTGAGTGGGGTGGAGTAAGTGTTGGGAGGTGGACATTGGGGAGTTAATCACAGTTGTTTTCTAAGGTTAGGTCTTTCTTTGTTTGCAAGGCATTAATGTTGTTAACTTTGTTAGCTGTATTTTGATTTGGGTATTGTATTGGCTAGGCTGGATTGATGTCTTCGGGGGGGGGGGGGGGGGGGGGGGGGGGAGGAGGGTGTTATGGATAGTTTGGAGGATGTGTGTGTGTTGGCTCTGAGCACTATGGGATTTAACATCTGAGGTCATCAGTCCCTGATCATATGTGTGTGTGTGTGTGTGTGTGTGTGTGTGTGTGTGTGTGTGTGTGTGTGTGTGTGAGAGAGAGAGAGAGAGAGAGAGAGAGAGAGAGAGAGAGAGAGAGAGAGATATGTGGTGCACGTGTGCCCGTTGGTTGGGGGTGGCTAACCTAATTTTGTGTGTCAGTACCTCTGGCTGGTTAGTATATTTTTTTCTTGTTCTACTTGCTTTTACTTGCATTGTGTAGAGTATGTTTGTTTAGGTTTATAGTTGCTTGTATATTTTGATTGGTGACGTGAAATGTTCAGGTCTGCATTTTTGATTTGTGGGTCTTTCAGTATTGAGGGAATCTTTCAAGCTATGTAGATATAGTGCAAATTGTGATACCTTTTATTTGAGTTGTGTGCAGATTTTTTTTTAAATTGTAGACTTTGTTTGAGCTACACAGGTCCATTGAAATGTACACTTCGTATGATTTTTATATTCATAGCACTGTGTTGAATGTTGATCATTTTTTGTGCTTGATTTTGTGGATAATATTTGTTTTGGGACAGTGCCATTATTGGCAATGTCATGTATTTAGCTTGACCCCACACTAAACCTTCCACTGTTACTTTCCACATTTGTCCAATTAGTTTAATTTTATTGCTGGAGTTAAATATTTTGCATCATTTTTATCATTGTTTGCAGATGTATTTAGTGATGTCATTTTGTATGTGCTGGAAACAGAGGATGTCCGCCATCCTGATGATGCCATGGGTCAAAGCAGATGGATGGAATGAGAACTTCCAGTACTGCCCAAATTTGCACAAATTTCATACTTCTAGAGTCTGTTTTTAGCTCTGCAAAGCAATCTCATTCCTAGCTTACAGTGTTTACATTTAAAAACTTAAAGAAACTTTTGCAATAACATCGATTAAATATGGAAGTTAAATTTCTTTTCTTTAAAATGGATCCTTGGGACAAAACAGGTATGTAGAGATCTGATATTGAGGACGACAATGAGAAACATGGGGGTTTGCATTCTGATTATGGAGCATTATATCTGCCGTCATTAGCATTTCAACATCTGGGAAGAGACAAATCATTTACCTGCCAAAATATTTTATTCTGTAAAATTACAAGTAGACAGAATGGCTACCAAGCACTCATCTTCTATCATCACTGGACTGAAGAAGGCACAATACTTGCCAATGTACTATTTTGACTTTCTCTGACACCAATACCATCACCTTTGTCTTGCCTAGTCCTCACGATAAGGTCGCCACTCCTAGCCTGGGATCTGAGTGACCTGCCCCTGCTTCCCAAACCTATCCTTCTTTCTTTCCTGATGAAAGAACTGACAGTAAAGTTACAAGATAGGTAATAACTTTTTATTTTTTTGAAAGTGTCTATTGTCACTACTGAAATTATAGTTGGTTGGTTGATTCAGAGAATGAGACCAAACAGCGAGGTCATCAGTTCCTGAAATTTTGGCTTCTGACAGGAAGTACTGGTCACCCATTCTGTCTCCTTGCAATATTACAGTTTTCTCAAGTGAAAACGCCTTTCAAGAGAAATAACTTACTTGTCAGATATGAAATAAGTATACATAATCAAAATATATGTATCAGTTTCACAAAAATTATGGTAATTTTAAAAGGTGACTCACTAACAAATGGTTACTCAGAATTGAGGGAACCAACTCGATTAGATCCCAATGTCCAATCTTTATACGCATGCTGTGCACCTCTAACTAGCCATAAGGATCTCTTCATAAGGAATACATACGGACGGGATGCTCACCAAACTGGACAGCAGGCAGCATGATAAATCAATCTATCCTCTGAAGTACATGTACCACAGATGACACAAAGACAACTGACGGTAGCAGGGGTTGGGCTGGCCGACATAGTTTGCAGCACTGGAATTTGTTGGTGGTAAGTGACCCCCCCCCCCTCCCTCCCCCCCACCCCACTCGAGTTGTGATGTTTTATGTATTTATGGTGCATTGAAAGTGTTTTAATTTATGCAGGGACGTTTGATTTGTGGATTTTTGAGGTTGTGGTTTTATTTTCATACTTGTAGGTGTTGGTTTTTTGGTATCAATAGTTGTGGTTGACCTGTATAGGTCACCGGAAATGACCGATTCCCATTTTCGTAGATGTAGGTGTTGGTGTTTTGGTTTCATCATCTGTGGTTGACTTATCTTGTCAAGGGAAATGTCCGATTCCAATTCTCATAGTTGTAGTTGTTGGTGTTTCGGTATTGTCACCTGTAACTGACCTATATAGTCAAGGGAAATGTCCGTTTCCTGCATATTTTGTTGGTGTAGTGGAATGTTGTAATTTTTTTTCCTCTTTTCTTTTTGTTCGTCGTTTTGTGTTTTAGGTTCGTGGTGTGTTTTTTTTCTATTATATTTAGCTTGTTCTCTCCCTAAAACCCCCAGTTTCCCGCAGTTGTCCCATTAGTTTGATTGTACTTTTGGAGGGAGATGATATTGTCTTATTTATATGTATTTTTGTGCATTTCCGCCATATTGATGACGTCATGGGCCAAGGCAGATGGGTGGAATGACACTTCTGTAATCCCCAGCTTAGTTTAGTTTAGTTATGTCATGTTCCATAGATCATTTTCACAATTATTTTATTGATATGATGTGAAACAAGTCAGATTATCACACACACACGAATAGTGCTAATATTAATATTACTGAAATTTTTAGTTCTACACATGCAACTACATTTAGAGGTACAATATTATTATTATTATTATTATTATTATCTTTCCTTTCTCAGACCTTAGGTCTGGTTCGGAATGAAAGTGACGCGGACCTTGATCAAGCGTCACTTCCTTTTCACTGTACGGTATATGTTACATTGCGTTTAAGAACTTTCGGGTAATTGAACATGTATCAATAATTACGGATTTCTGAAGTTGTATATATAAGTTTGGATGTAGCTGTATTGCATTGATGTACTGGTGGATATTGTGTGGTATGACTCCTGTAGTTGAAAGTATAATTGGTATAATGTCAACTTTATCCTGATGCCACATGTCCTTGACTTCCTCAGCCAGTTGGATGTATTTTTCAATTTTTTCTCCTGTTTTCTTCTGTATATTTGCTGTATTGGGTATGGATATTTCAATTAGTTGTGTTAATTTCTTGTTTTTATTGGTGAGTATGATGTCAGGTTTGTTATGTGGTGTTGTTTTATCTGTTATAATGGTTCTGTTCCAGTATAATTTGTATTCATCATTCTCCAGTACATTTTGTGGTGCATACTTGTATGTGGGAACGTGTTGTTTTATTAGTTTATGTTGTATGGCAAGTTGTTGACGTATTATTTTTGCTACATTGTCATGCCTTCTGGGGTATTCTGTATTTGCTAGTATTGTACATCCACTTGTGATGTGATCTACTGTTTCTATTTGTTGTTTGCAAAGTCTGCATTTATCTGTTGTGGTATTGGGATCTTTAATAATATGCTTGCTGTAATATCTGGTGTTTATTGTTTGATCCTGTATTGCAATCATGAATCCTTCCGTCTCACTGTATATATTGCCTCTTCTTAGCCATGTGTTGGATGCGTCTTGATCGATGTGTGGCTGTGTTAGATGATACGGGTGCTTGCCATGTAGTGTTTTCTTTTTCCAATTTACTTTCTTTGTATCTGTTGATGTTACGTGATCTAAAGGGTTGTAGAGGTGGTTATGAAATTGTAGTGGTGTAGCCGATGTATTTATGTGGGTGATTGCTTTGTGTATTTTGCTAGTTTCTGCTCGTTCTAGAAAGAATTTTCTTAAATTGTCTACCTGTCCATAATGTAGGTTTTTTATGTCGATAAATCCCCTTCCTCCTTCCTTTCTGCTTAATGTGAATCTTTCTGTTGCTGAATGTATGTGATGTATTCTATATTTGTGGCATTGTGATCGTGTAAGTGTATTGAGTGCTTCTAGGTCTGTGTTACTCCATTTCACTACTCCAAATGAGTAGGTCAATATTGGTATGGCGTAAGTATTTACAGCTTTTGTCTTGTTTCTTGCTGTCAATTCTGTTTTCAGTATTTTTGTTAGTCTTTGTCTATATTTTTCTTTTAGTTCTTCTTTAATATTTGTATTATCTATTCCTATTTTTTGTCTGTATCCTAGATATTTATAGGCATCTGTTTTTTCCATCGCTTCTATGCAGTCGCTGTGGTTATTCAATATGTAATCTTCTTGTTTAGTGTGTTTTCCCTTGACTATGCTATTTTTCTTACATTTGTCTGTTCCAAAAGCCATATTTATATCATTGCTGAATACTTCTGTTATCTTTAGTAATTGGTTGAGTTGTTGATTTGTTGCCGCCAGTAGTTTTAGATCATCCATGTATAGCAAATGTGTGATTTTGTGAGGGTATGTTCCAGTAATATTGTATCCATAATTTGTATTATTTAGCATGTTGGATAGTGGGTTCAGGGCAAGGCAGAACCACATAGGACTTAATGAGTCTCCTCGGTATATTCCACGCTTAATCTGTATTGGCTGTGATGTGATATTATTTGAATTTGTTTGGATATTAAGTGTGGTTTTCCAATTTTTCATTACTATATTTAGGAACTGTATCAATTTAGGATCTACTTTGTATATTTCCAATATTTGTAGTAACCATGAGTGGGGTACACTATCAAAAGCTTTTTGGTAATCAATGTATGCGTAGTGTAGTGACCTTTGTTTAGTTTTAGCTTGATATGTCACCTCTGTATCTATTATCAGTTGCTCTTTACATCCTCGTGCTCCTTTGCAACAGCCTTTTTGTTCTTCATTAATAATTTTGTTCTGTGTTGTATGTGTCATTAATTTCTGTGTAATGACTGAAGTTAATATTTTGTATATTGCTGGTAGGCATGTTATGGGGCGATATTTTGCTGGGTTTGCTGTGTCTGCTTGATCTTTAGGTTTCAGATAGGTTATTCCATGTGTAAGTGTATCAGGGAATGTGTATGGGTCTGCAATGTAACTGTTAAATAATTTAGTTAGATGTGAATGTGTTGAGGTGAACTTCTTTAGCCAGAAATTTGCTATTTTATCTTTTCCAGGGGCTTTCCAATTGTGAGTAGAATTAATTGCTTGGGTGACTTCATGTTGCAACATTATCACTTCAGGCATTTGTGGTATCATCTTGTATGTGTCTGTTTCTGCTTGTATCCACCGTGCATGCCTGTTATGTTGTACCGGGTTTGACCATATGCTGCTCCAGAAGTGTTCCATGTCTGTTATGTTTGGTGGATTGTCTATTTTTATGTGTGTGTTATCTATTGTTTGGTAAAATTTCTTTTGGTTGGTGTTGAATGTTTGGTTTTGTTTCCTTCTATTTTCACTTTTTTTGTATCTTCTAAGTCGTTTGGCCAAAGCTTGTAGTTTCTGCTTCTTTTCGTCTAACTGCTCTATTGCTTCTTGTTGTGAGATTTTACCTAACCTTTTTCCTTTTTTGTCTGATATTTCATTTCTTATAAATTGTGTTAGCTGTCCGATGTCTTTTCTCAGTTTTTCTATTCTGATCTGTAGCCTGTGTTGCCATGCTGGTTTTGTGGGTTTCTTCTGTGTGTTGGTTCGTTCTGATTTCTGCCTAGTGTGTATATTTAGTGTAGTGAGTGCTCCTACATAAACCAGTAATTGTACTCTTCCATAGTTGTGTATTTATTTATTTTGTTGTGTATGATTGTGTTGATATTTTTTATTGTTGTTTCGACTTGTGGGCTATTTGGTGGTCTATGCAAGAATGGTCTAATGTCTGTATTTGTGTCTTTGTATTCTATATATGTCAACTGAAATTTTTCTTCTATATCTAACATGTGTGTCACTTCATGTTCTATTTGTGCTTGTGTTGGTGACTGTCTTAAGATTTCGTTTTCCTCCGATTGTTTAATTGATGCGTGTTGTTCTTTGTTTGTTTGCTCTGGGATGTTTGAGTCAATTACTGTATTTTCTTCTTCTTCTGATTGCACATTATTTTGTTCCAGTATTTCTTGTACTTGTTGTTTTCTAATTCTGACTGGGGTATCCTGTTATTTTTGATTATTACACGGATCTGATCAGCTAGACGTTGTTCTGTTAAAAATTTTAATTCTGGGTATCTGGTAATAAATGTTGTGTATACTTGTGATCTGTATCCAGTTGTGTTGGTTCCTAGGTTTGTTGCTTGGTAATAACAGAACATGAGGTGTCGATTGACTTCATCTGACCATCTCATCCTCCGTCTTTGTTTTCCTTCTAGGGTGGTTGCAGGAAGCATATCCTGCAAAACACCTCTATTTGGATTTAAATCATTTTCCGTGTGGCTAGTAGTGTCATTACCATTGTGGGCGGGCATAGGGTTCAAGCGTCGTCCCCGACCATGACGGCGCTTGTCCGAGGCTTCTTTAGTTCTGTCCTGAACCAAGTAATCACACTAAAAGGGGGGTTAGCCCTATTAGTGGTTTGTTCTTTTCATCGCCTTTTACGACTGGCAGAACATACCGGAGGCCTATTCTTTTCCCGAGCCTCCACGGGGGTTATTATTATTATTATTATTCTTTCTTTCTTTTCTCAGACGTTATGTCTGGTCAAAAATAAAAGTGACGCGGACCTTGATCAAGCGTGACTTCCTTTTAACTGTACGGTATATGTTACATTGCATTTAGGAACTTTCAGGTTATTGAACATGTATCAATAATTATGTATTTCTGTAGTTGTATATATACGTTTGGATGTAGCTGTATTGCGTTGATGTACTGGTGGATATTGTGCGGTATGACTCCTGTAGTTGATAGTATAATCGGTATAATGTCAACTTTATCCTGATGCCACATATCCTTGACTTCCTCAGCCAGTTGTATTATTTTTCAATTTTTTCTCCTGTTTTCTTCTGTATATTTGTTGTATTGGGTATGGATATTTCGATTAGTTAATTTCTTCTTTTTATTGGTAAGTATGATGTCAGGTTTGTTATGTGGTGTTGTTTTACCTGTTATAATGGTTCTGTTCCAGTATAATTTGTATTCATCATTCTCTAGTACATTTTGTGGTGCATACTTGTATGTGGGAATGTGTTGTTTTATTAGTTTATGTTTTATGGCAAGTTGTTGATCTATTATTTTTGCTAGATTGTCATGTCTTCTGGGGTATTCTGTATTTGCTAGTATTGTACATCCACTTGTGATGTGATCTACTGTTTCTATTTGTTGTTTGCAAAGTCTGCATTTATCTGTTATGGTATTGGGATCTTTAATAATATGCTTGCTGTAATATCTGGTGTTTATTGTTTGATCCTGTACTGCAATCATGAATCCTTCCGTCTCACTGTATATATTGCCTTTTCTTAGCCATGTGTTGGATGCATCTTGATCGATGTGTGGCTGTGTTAGATGATACGGGTGCTTGCCATGTAGTGTTTTCTTTTTCCAATTTACTTTCTTCGTATCTGTTGATGTTATGTGATCTAAAGGGTTGTAGAAGTGGTTATGAAATTGCAGTGGTATAGCCGATGTATTTATATGAGTGATTGCTTTCTGTATTTTGCTAGTTTCTGCTCGTTCTATAAAGAATTTTCTTAAACTGTCTACCTGTCCATAATGTAGGTTTTTTATGTTGATGAATCCCCTTCCTCCTTCCTTTCTGCTTAATGTGAATCTTTCTGTTGCTGAATGTATGTGATGTATTCTATATTTGTGGTATTGTGATCGTGTATGTGTATTGAGTGCTTCTAGGTCTGTGTTACTCCATTTCACTACTCCAAATGAGTAGGTCAATATTTGTATAGCATAAGTATTTATAGCTTTTGTCTTGTTTCTTGCTGTCAATTCTGTTTTCAGTGTTTTTGTTAGTCTTTGTCTATATTTTTCTTTTAGTTCTTCTTTAATATTTGTATTATCTATTCCTATTTTTTGTCTGTATCCTAGATATTTATAGGCATCTGTTTTTTCCATCGCTTCTATGGAGTCACTGTGGTTATTCAATATGTAATCTTCTTGTTTAGTGTGTTTTCCCTTGACTATGCTATTTTTCTTACATTTGTCTGTTCCAAAAGCCATATTTATATCATTGCTGAATACTTCTGTTATCTTTAGTAATTGGTTGAGTTGTTGATTGGTTGCTGCCAGTAGTTTTAGATCATCCATGTATAGCAAATGTGTGATTTTGTGTGGGTATGTTCCAGTAATATTATATCCATAATTTGTATTATTTAGCATGTTGGATAGTGGGTTCAGAGCAAGACAGAACCAGAAAGGACTTAATGAGTCTCCTTGGTATATTCCACGCTTAATCTGTATTGGCTGTGATGTGATATTATCTGAATTTGTTTGGATATTAAGTGTGGTTTTCCAGTTTTTCATTACTTTGTTTAGGAACTGTATCAATTTAGGATCTACTTTGTATATTTCCAATATCTGCAGTAACCATGAGTGGGGTACACTATCAAAAGCTTTTTGGTAATCAATGTATGCGTAGTGTAGTGACCTTTGTTTAGTTTTAGCTTGATATGTCACCTCTGTATCTATTATCAGTTGCTCTTTACATCCTCGTGCTCCTTTGCAGCAGCCTTTTTGTTCTTCATTTATAATTTTGTTCTGTGTTGTATGTGTCATTAATTTCTGTGTACTGACTGAAGTTAATATTTTGTAGATTGTTGGTAGGCATGTTATGGGGCGATATTTAGCTGGGTTTGCTGTGTCTGCTTGATCTTTAGGTTTCAGATAGGTTATTCCATGTGTAAGTGTATCAGGGAATGTGTATGGGTCTGCAATGTAACTGTTAAATAATTTAGTTAGATGTGAATGTGTTGAGGTGAACTTCTTTAGCCAGAAATTTGCTATTTTATCATTTCCAGGGGCTTTCCAATTGTGTTGTGTTATTATTATTATTATTATTATTTTACCAGTTCTGAAACAAACTCGTCCATGGAATAGAAGGAGTTGTCCAAAAGTAATGATTTTGAGCTAGGTTTAAAACTTGATCTGCTACCTGCCAGACACTTTATGTTGTTGGGCAAATGATCAAAGATTTTCGTTGCTGAATACTGTACTCATTTTTGAGCAACTGACAGCTTCAATAACAGTTAGGAAAGGTCATTTTTCCCTCTAGTGTTGTATGTATGAACATCACTGTTCTTCGCGAATTGAGATGGATTACTTATAACGAATTTCATTTCCAAATATATGTACTCTGATGGTGAAGTTAAATACCTACCTCCTTGAATGGGTGCCTACATGATGTCCTTGGGCAAACACCACTAATTATTCACACTGTTCTCTTTTGTGCAATCAATACTTTATGTTTAAGTAGTGAGTTACCCCAGAAAACTATTCCATAAGACATTACTGAGTGGAAATATGCAGAGTACGTTAGGAGGCTGTTCCGTTTATTACCAAGACTAGCGATTATATGAAGAGCGAAAGAAGCTGAACTTAACTGTTTGAGAAGCTCAGTAATATGCTTCTTCCAGTTGTAATCAATGTGATCACCCAAAAATTTGGAGAAATCTACCCTGTTAACTGAGCCCTGTTCATATTCTACATCAATTGTCTGTATGACTATTTGGTGTACAGAACTGGATATAGTAAGTTTTTTCAAAATTAAGGGAGAGTCCATTTTCTGAGAACCACTTAATAACCTTTGAAAGACATCCTTAACAACATCTTCAGCTGCTTTTTCTGGAATGGGATTTATATAACACTCATGTCATCTGCAAAAAGTACTAGTTCTGCTTGCTGA
Organism: Schistocerca serialis cubense; assembly: GCF_023864345.2. NCBI lineage: Eukaryota > Metazoa > Arthropoda > Insecta > Orthoptera > Acrididae > Schistocerca > Schistocerca serialis. The sequence goes on along the minus strand of NC_064646.1, from coordinate 182,567,115 downwards.
ACATTAAGTGAGAGGTCATTCACATGAATAAGGAACAGTAGAGGATCAAAATTGAACCCTGTGTGACTCCCTTTGTGATAACTCCCCATTCGCTAGAATTTACCACCCTCCCAACATTATATGTATTATTCAGTACAACTTTTTGCTTTCTGTTCATTAAGTATGATTCAAACCAGATGTGTGTATAGCCTTGAATTCCATAAAACTTGAGTTTTTCAATTCCATAAAACATGAGTTTTTCTAAGAGTGTGAGATGATCCACACAGTCAAATGCCTTGGAAAGATCACAAAAATACCAACTGGTGATAATTTGTTATTTAGGGCTTGTACTATTTGATGGGTAAATGTGTAGATAGCATTCTCAGTCGAATAACCCTTCCGGAATCCAAACTGTGACATGCTGAGTAAATTATTTTCACTTAAATGTGAGACTACTCTTGAATACCTAACTTTTTCAAATATTTTAAAAAATGAAGTCAGCACTGAGACTGGTCTATAATTATTTAAGTCACTCTTGTCCCCTTTCTTATGAAGAGGTTTCACAATTGCGTATTTCAATCTGTCTGGAAAAATTCCCTGTGCCAGCAAAGCATTACATATATCACTAAGGATTCCACTTATTAAATTAGAACACTTCAAAATTCTGTTAGAGACTCCATCAACACCACATGAGCTCTTGTTTTTCACTATATTTATAATTCCCTTAATTTCAATGGGGGATGTTGGTGCTATTTTTAAAGGCCTAAGTCCTGGGGAATGACATTTCTTACATATTTCTTTGTTTTTCCAACTGAACCCTTTAGCCCTATTTTTGCTGCTACATTCAGAAAGCGATTGTTAATAATACTTGCAGCTTGTGAGTTATCACTCACAACATCATCATTTAGCTTTATTGCTATGGTATGCTGTACACTGTCAGGCTGCCCCATCTCCAGTTTGACAATATTCCGTATAGTTTTAATGTTATTATTCGCATTATTAATTTCTGTCAGAACACATAAGCTTCTCGACTTCTTAATGAATGTCCTTAAAATATTACAGTATCTTTTGTAGTAAGCAAGTAATGTCGGATCCTGACTTATTTTGGCCTGTCCATATATTTCCCTCTTCCTCTTATACGATATCGTAATTTCCTTAGTAATTGATGGCTTACTTGACTGTAAAATCTCTTTTTTGGATAACTTTTCAGGTGGAGTAAACTGAATTTGGCATTAGCATCATTTTCTGTGTATACTTCATCCCATTCTACCTCTTCTAGGCTGCTCTTCTGTACCCTGTTCGCATCAATAAGCCTCCCTGCCTTGTATGAACCAGCCTAAAGCCTGTAAGGTGCTATGTGTTATTTCCACTAACTGTGCACCATGATCAGATGGCCCATTAACAATTGGGTATACATTAATTGTTTCAGCCAGAGGGAAATACGGAAGCACCCGATCCCAGCCGTCTGTTTTGAGCCACGACATCACAAATATGGCGGAAACGACCATAAACCACAATTCCAATATGCCGCATATAAAGTCGTTACGTACACATTATGAGGACGAAAATACATCGTAAAACACACACACACACACACACACACACACACGTTCCACAAAAAGCCTAATGACACTAATGGGACAAGTGCTGGAAACGGGGTTTTTGGGTGGGGACAAACTAAATATAAACAAATTTAGACACCCACCCCCATAAAAAAACACGCAAAACAACGGAAAAACACCGACATCACAAAACTCCCCAAATACCACTAAACACAATATCATCTGGAATCGGACACTTCTCTTGACCTATATAGCTCAACAGCAGCCCCCGATCTCATGAATTGGGATCGAACACTTCCCTTGACCTACATAGCTTAACAGCAGCTCCCGATCCCATAAATTAGGACCTAACACTTCCCTTGACCTATATGGCTCAAAAGGGTCAACAGAAGCATCCGATCCCATGCGTCGGCTTTGACCTGTGACGTCATGACGACGCGGAGTTTGGTTTGCGAGTGTGGCGTGTTTGTAGATGTCGTCGTGTTATGGTTTGTTGTGCTCTCTGGAGGTATGTTCAGGGCCTTCGTTTGTGTGGTGTAATGGGCTCAGTTTGCTTTTGCTCATTATCCAGAGTTGTTCGAGTGTCGGCTGTGTTTGTAGTGGAATTCGTTTCAGTGAGTTAACGATTTTGTGTGAAGGTTAATTTAGTGTTGTTCGCTGTACATCGTGTGGTAATCTTAGTAAAATTAATAGGTTGTGGTTTTTGTTCAGGACTGGATATGACGGATAAAATTAACAGTGCGCAGGTCAAGGGAAGTGTTCAATCCCAATGTGCGGCTGTGTATGTTGATATTGGTATCGGGAGATGTTTTTGAGCTATATAGGCCAAGGGAAGTGTTTGATCCTAATTTATGGGATAGGGAGCTGCTGTTGAGCTATATAGGTCAAGGGAAGTGTCCGATTCCAGATGATATTGTGTTTAGTGGTATTTGGGGAGTTTTGTGATGTTGGTTTTTTTTGTCATTTTGCGTGGTTTTGTATGGGGGTGGGTGTCTAAATTTGTTTATATTTAGTTTGTCCCCACCCAAAAACACCCCATTTCCCGTGCTTGTCCCGTTAGTGTCATTATGCCTTTTGTGGAAAGTGTGTGTGTTTCTTTTTCGATGTATTTTCGATCTCATAATGTGTATGTACCGACTTTATATGCGCCATATTGGAATCGTGGTTTATGGTCGTTTCCGCCATATTTGTGACGTCATGGGTCAAAGCAGACGGGCGGGATCGGACGCTTCCGTATTTCCGCTCAAAACCATCTCCCAATACCAACAATCACAGCCACACATTGGGATCGAACACTTCCCTCGACCTGTTATCCTTACGACATCTCCACATGCAGCTGTCCCTGGTCCGAGACGCCGGAACTTTAAGTAAGCCTCATTTCTCCACGACTTCATCCAAAAATCCGAATAGTTGAAGAAATTTTATTAGAGACGACGCACTGTCCCCCATCATAGCCGACAACCGAAAACTGTTGACCCTGTCAGTCATATCCATACCTACCAAAGACATAAAAAAAGCAATTTACCAAAATTCACACACGACGCCACACTTGCAAACTAAACCAAAAACATCAACTAACACACCACCAGAGAGCACCACCGATTGCATCAAAACGACACCTACAAACACGCCACTCTCACAAATTAAATTCTGCGCCATCGTGACGTCACACACCACAACAGCCTTACGTCACGGGTCAAAGCCGACAGGTGGGATCAGATGCTTCTGTCTATGAAAATGTTATCAATAAGTGACCTACTATCCTGCTACACACGAGTTGGAAAATTTACAACAGATACTAGATTGAAACAACCAAACAAAGATTCTAGCTCATTTTTCCTATCCGTATCTTTTAAGAAATCTACATTAAAATCACCACAAACCACTAACTGCTTCTTTTTGTCTGGCAGGTGGCTCAGTAATGCCTCTAGATTTTTCATGAATAGCTGAAGGTACCTTGAGGGTATCTGTAGAGTGTTACAATTACTACAGAAGTATATTGCAGTAGCAACTCACAGGCACATGCATCAAGGATCTGATCTACACAAAAACTATTTGTTTCAATATTTTTGACTTCGTGTCCAGTTTTTATATAAGTAGCAACTCCTCCTTTTTCTATGTAGACTTTACATGAATAAGATGCTAATCTGTAAACCCTTAAATTTAACTTCTCCAACCCTGCAGTTACATGGTGTACAGAGAGACACACAACTTCTATACCTTCAGAATTTACCCCATTTTCTAGGCATACAAGAAGCTCATCTATCTTATTTTTCAATACTCTGATGTTCGGGTGAAACAGACAAATTTTATTTCTATGGATACTGCTGTAGACATTATGGCAATGTTCTGTTTCAATCTCTTTCAATACTCTCTGTCCATAACCTGACTTTTTTAACCTAAAAAATGTGTCCCTCTGACTCCAGTAATCACAGGTATTTTGTCTTGTGTGCCCCCCCTCACATTTTCTGCAAGAAGATCAACTAATCTATCCTTCCCGCTCCTATTCAGATGCAAGCCATAACTAGTGTAACCCCACCTCCCTATTGCATCAACAGGCACAGCACAGATATGAGATATAGTTTCTGCCAACAGTAATCCCCCCAGCACTCTGTTAACACGTTTGACAGCCGTATTAAGCCAGGGCTGGTCATGGCGCTGCAAAACATCCACAAACCCCACAGGAGGTGAGCTTTTGCTGCTCCTATTACACCCAGGTTACACCTAATAATGTAGTTCGAATTGCTAGCCAGGCTGTTTCCTGTACCTCCTAATATAAGAACAAGGTCCTAACTATCAAAATCTTTGCACAAGGCCCCTAGGTTTTCTGTAACCTGGCTAAGCTTAGCAGTAGGTTTCACACTGCTTGTGACATGGTACTCGACTCCTAGCCTATCCTGTAGCAACTGGCCTACACCTCTCCCACGACTGCTACCTAACAGCAGGACTCTTTTCTTTCTGCTTGACTTTACTCCCAACCTAGCATTACATTTGTTACTAAGAGTCTGCTGCACCCTACTTTGCTCAAAAACTGTTTAAGGCTCTTCTGCTTCAGGTAGCAGATCAAACTGATTGCTCACTGGCATCTGTAAAGTGATTTATGAAGTTTTTCTCCTTCTGACTACAACTTGTTACCTGTTCCCAGCTATCATTGTCTCTTTCCATCTTCAACCTGTCTAATTCGAAGTACACCATTTCTAGTTCAGCCCGAAGGGCACAAATCAGCTCAGTACATCAGGAAGACTGACGATGATAAGGTATATCTATCTATACTTCACTCAGTGAGTATCGGAACTAATACACCGTTAAGATTTAACAGTACGCCTAAAAAAGAGATAGTAAATTTCAATTAAATTATGAATGTCACTCTAAACATCATTTCCAAGTAAGCTAAAACAAATAGCACATAAGCCACGACTAAAGAATAAAAGCTAAAGGTTATACTTAGCTCGAAAGAAACACACTAACCATATAGAAGGCTGCACACAATGTAACAAAATGTGACGCTTCAATCATAGGGAAACGTCATAATTTCTGGATTTGTCAAAACAATTTTTAATTCCTGAATCAGTCACATTTATATTTTTATATTACAACAACACAATATAAAAATATAAATTTGATTGCACCAGGAAATAACAATTGCTTAATACTTCATACCTGTTCATATAATCAGAATATTCTTCTTGTGTATCAAAATCCCATCGTCCAATTGGACCCTTTTTATTGCCGAGATCCATTTTAGTATAATCAACTTCATCATCTGAATCATCAATAGCATCCTGCATCTCTTCAAGTCCGGGGTAGCATTCTGCATAGCCCTCCGGCTCAGCTGCCAAACGAGTAAGCAATTGCTGGGCACGACTAGGTTCTTGTCGTCTTGCTTGAGGGGCAGGAGCTGTAGCTGCTTGTGGTGGAGGTGGTTCAGGCTCTCGGTGTTCTTCAACTGTTGGGCGATCATCTAGCACATCATCACCATCTCCTTCGCCGGGCTTCTCAAAGTATGGACCAGATCGGACTGTCCTTCCATCTTGGCGACGCCCAGTTGGAATATAGTCTCCAATTTCTCCATATATACTGTCATCCTGTGGCTGTGCTAGTTTCTTTCCAGCAGCTGCAGCGCCTTTCTTCTTTCCTTTCCTTCCATGTCGACCACCAGCACGCAGATATGACAATATTTGAGCCAACTTATTGATGACAATGTCATTTGTGGTAAGTGTGGCAGTTGATTCAAGAGCAGGAACGTCCTGTCGACTACGTATCAAAGTAGTTGGGATATCACTTTCAGCTAATTCGTCTTCCAAGTCTACAACATACGCCATGCGCCCAGGTACAAATAGCTCATTGCGTTCAGCTGGTCTCATCTTAAAAACAGCTCTGTATATATTCCGCCCAAGCCTCGTCTTGAACTGCATCTCTTCTTCCTCGTCTTTGCGTTCTTTTTTTGTTTTTACAAGCTTCTCCATTTCTTCCTCTTGTTCTTGTTCTTTCGCTTGGATCTCAGAACGAACCTTTTGAAGAAGAGCATAATCCAAGCCTTTCACAAGATGGGTATGTTCCATATCACCTCCCAAGAATTTGGATTCCTGAATCATCTGCCTTCGTCGTTCTGCAGCATCCATTCCAGATTTAAGATCAGGAGCAACAGCTCTATACCCACTAGCTGTTGAGAGTGGGTCTTCTGCCTGATAATCTGGATTGGCACCATCACGCCTTTCGCCAGCCCTGTCTCTGTACTTTTTCGCCAGTTCGGCCATTTTATCATCTTCTTGCTTTTTGAGCTTTGCATAAAAGCTTTTCTTTTTACGCCGTCTCTCCGCTCTATCTTCACCTTCAGCATCTGGAGTTGGTGGTACAGCATCCCTTGATGGAGCAGTAGGCAGTGACGATGGAACAGACGACCTTGGTGTCATGAGAAGTTTCCTAAAATCTTCATTCGTTAGCCTTTGGGATCTATCAGGTGGAATCTGCGCCTCCTCCTCAGTTTTTATCGAGCCGTACTCGTTTTCTGGCATCTTGATATTTTGCAGTTTATCACACGAAATTGACTTTCACTATAAATCTGCGGAACACGAAGGTGTCTTTCAATCTCTAAACGATAAAAAGCACACGTTCAAAAAATTAAGTTTCTAAAGGTATGTTAATGAAACATATTTCTTTCGAACAAGTACACCCAGAATCATTTGACGTAGATTACAACTAACAACACAGCAGCGATGCTTAAGTAAGCAAAGATATATCAAGCAATTTCCTCGATCATATCTATGGTCGAAAAACAATTTAGAATCTTTAATATCCTTGGAAATCGCGTAAGGATGGTATGACATCGCTGATCTCAAACATTCGGGTTGGTTGTATGATCTCTGGTTAACAGCCGGTTAAGCTCTATTCTAGGAATAGCGAGAGAAACGCGTTGTGCGAATCCGGAATAACTCTTCACTAGAGAATAAACTCAGGATTACTTAACCGACGATTTCTAGCCGTTTAGGGTCAGTTGTACAATCTCCGGTTAAAGCCTGGGATAGCTAACTGAGAAATATGCTATCCATGAAGAAACTTAGAGTTTGCACGACATCATTTTATTCGCCGGTTAGTTATTTGCTGAATAGCGTTCATGTTCAATTAAGTTGACAACAACTTAAGAGCGCACTCGATATTTTCGCGTACATTACTTCGTATTTAAATAATCGGTGCCTGCAAAAATAGCATTTATATTGTGAACGATAATCGTTCCAGATCGCAAAATTATTCGTTTGAGGATACTTTGAGACTGGTAGATACTGTAGACGAGTTCAAGAGTATAGAAGAAAACACGAAAACTTCTGCGATCTCGTTCAATGAATACATTAATGCAAAACATTTAAGGTTGCAGGGTACTTGCATGTATAACGGTGTAACGATCTATCGTAAAATTAGTTAAAGGATCAGGGTTGTTCGACCAGATCATTCTAGATTTCCGAATGAAGTATGGGAAAACTATGCAACAGTTTCCATCCGTAAGTAACTTCACACAGATCGACAGAGGACTACAACATATGCACGATTTTTTTTTCCTGAGAAAGAAACTCGTAAATTTTATGTCTAGGTAAGGTAGCACAGGCTACAAGTCAGTGGCGCCCCATACGTGGAACGTAATTTCCAAGTTGTGTACAATGAAATATGGGACATAATATAAAAGCAACTGTAAAATACGGTCTGCTTTGTGAAATAGTTGGTCTATTCAGCCTCTAACAAACTGACAACATAGTCATAATTGAAATTGATTTGAATGACAATCCTGAGAGGTATTACTGGCTAGCTTACTATTTTAACCGGGGAATAAATTTTTAAGTTCGCAGAAATAGTGACAGATGCGGACAGCGGTGACAAGATTTTGGTTGAACTGTTCATGAGAATAAGAAAGACAAAGGAGAAGGACGTGAGATAACATAGATACAGAATTTATATCCCGATTTCGCCTAACAATGGAAACCATACTTCGTCTTTTCAATCTTGTATCTGAGACACTGGCGCATATGAAGGGTCAGTGAGACTATTTCTTTGTTTTGTTAAATAATAGTGTTTTTTGTATTAATATGCATTTGATTTCAGTAGGTCGTGAATGCCGTCATGTTGTTGTTGTTGTTGTTGTGGTCTTCAGTCCTGAGACTGGTTTGATGCAGCTCTCCATGCTACTCTATCCTGTGCAAGCTTCTTCATCTCCCAATACGTACTGCATCCTACATCCTTCTGAATCTGTTTAGTGTATTCATCTCTTGGTCTCCCTCTACGATTTTTACCCTCCACGCTGCCCTCCAATACTAAATTGGTGATCCCTTGATGCCTCAGAACATATCCTACCAACCGATCCCTTCTTCTTGTCAAGTTGTGCCACAAACTCCTCTTCTCCCCAATCCTATTCAATACCTCCTCATTAGTTATGTGATCTACCCATCTAATCTTCAGCACTCTTCTGTAGCACCACATTTCGAAAGCTTCTATTCTCTTCTTTTCCAAAGTATTTATCGTCCATGTTTCACTTCCATACATGGCTACACTCCATACAAATACTTTGAGAAACGACTTCCTGACACTTAAATCTATACTCGATGTTGACAAATTTCTCTTCTTCAGAAACGCTTTTCTTGCCATTGCCAGTCTACATTTTATATCCTCTCTACTTCGACCATCATGTTACTTTGCTCCCCAAATAGCAAAACTCCTTTACTACTTTAAGTGTCTCATTTCTTAATCTATTCATGTTATTTATGATTAAAAAGACGATAGGCGCGAAAATAATCTTGTTTATCTGACGTGTGTGACAATTGCTGCATTAGTGGAAAGGACTGTTTCGTTTCCTTTAGCAGACAGTGCCACAATAGACTTAACCATATCGAGTAACACATCAGTTATGTCTACTATTTGTATTTACAGAGTTTTCTGTTTTGGAAACAAAGTCGATCTTTCGTGCTGGAAAATGTTTTGATAAAACGGTAGTGTCCCAATTTCACTCAGCTACATTATGTCAACAGTAGAAAATATTGTTTCACTCTGCTTCCTATTGGGAATGCTCCTTTCTGTAAACACCACCGCAGTGTCAGAACAACTTTTTGGACTGTAGTGAAAATATTAGGATTACAGGCCTATTAATACTTCAGAGCAACAACATTGTCTCCCACCTACCATTATCCACTGAAGCGTGGGAAATATTTGCGATTATTCAGTCTAAGTTTAACACAGTAATATTAAGAGAAAAGTCAGCATTTTTTCTTTTTTAAAAAACGTTGATGATACCCCAGCTATGGAACATAGCTGTTGTGTTTCTAAATTATTAGTGTTATCCACAGAAGCCCACCCATGTTTACCATAAAATAATAGCTATAAATGTATGTTATATAGCCATAAAGGAATCTTGTTATTGAAGTTACATAGTTTTAGCATGTGGAAGGAGTACCTGGAATGCTATATTTTGAACTGTCCCGGAATATGAAGTTATTTTCAGGAACATGCTCGAAACAACAGTATTGCAGAAAAGCATCAAGATTAGTGTACCCAGCCACAATGAGTATTTAAAAAGAATTGTGTATAACAAACTGCGTTCAGTTAGTGTAATATTTTTACAGAAGAATTGGGTGAAAACAATTAAAGAAGAGTGTATTATTTTTATTTATGTGTATCGATCTACCTGTGATCCGAGTACTTAGTGTATCTTTTCAATAATAAGCATTTGGAAGTGGAGGTCTATTCAGAATGAGTTTCGTTGGTGCTGCTATCCAATATTGTGTGAATGTAACCAACTGTGATGTGCATTTCTCAGTGTTCTTGCATAAAAATGTTGTTTGGAAACGTGTGAATGTTTTACGAAACAACTACTGTACATTTAATTGTGCTAGATGTTCCTACCAGTTCAGATGCACGAAAATAACGCATTTTTTTCAAAGACGTCAGTGGTTTCCTCTTCTTTACAAATATGCTAGTCATGTTGTATATTACACACGAAATTAATCGCAGTTGTGCGGTCTCAATTTTTTCTACCTCATTTCCGCATAAACAACTGTATGAGTTTTCTCTGTTAACTAACCTCATTCAAGCATCAACTCAAAAATCGCTTATTTTATGATTCACACAATTCTGGTCTGAAGGCGTCTTTTCACAGTCCATGCGGCTCCCTTTGTCGGAGGTTCGAGTACATCCTCGGGCATGGGTGTGCATGTCGTCCTTAGCATATGTAACTTTAAGTTTGATTAAGTAGTGTGGAATTTTAGGGACCGATGACCTCAGTAGTTTGGTCCCATAAGACATTACAACAACTTTCAAAATTTCCAATTTGCTGTAATGTGACAGTCAGGCGACGACCTGTGTGAAAGCCGCCATTTGAAATGCATTGTGGACTATTTTCGACGTGACAATTTGGCCAATGTGAATTGACCTTCAACAAACAGCGCCATAAGGGCCAGTTTAAGGCACAACTAACACAAGCCACCACTTGGGCACATAGTTGAGAGGGGCACCAGAGGCGCCACAGCCATTATATTACTGTTGAATACTTATCACAATTAGTAGTGGTGGCTTGTCTCATCAAGGTGAAGTGAGCATGAGGAGGTCTCTGAGTAAGATTTGTATATTTTTGTATCGAAATTGGCTGTGCAAACAGGTGAAAGTTTACAAGGGTAAAGGGAGGGAGGGGAGGGTCACCAGATGATAAGTCATTTGTGTGGAAAAATGTTCTCGAACTGCCCCTTAACATCATCCCAAGCTCACGTGACGTCAAACTGTCAATTATTGACTGTCTGAGAGCGCATATTGGTGTATTGACAATACTAGAAATATTAATGAACAGTATGACTTTCAAAATATTTTCGATATTGTGACTGCATATTGAACATGTGATATCATTTTCTGATGGTTTGACAACATTCTCCATTCAATTGTTGACAGAGCTTCATGAACCAGCCACCCAGTGCATAGTTTACGTTTTTAATTCACCTGTTGCAGTTTGGGATAAATTAACTATATTGCAACATTTAATTGCATACTTGCATGTACACTACAATCTGAGAATTTGGTAATGAGAAAATCAACTTCAGAACAATTATCAAAAGACGAATAATAAAGCAGTGTCAGCGATAAAACTGCTAAGTGTAAACACTTTACATTGCGTGACCACTACATTCACTCCACCCCCCCCCCCCCCCACAAGCGCTATCAATGTTAGAGATGGTATCTGATGTGGTGTCCTGGTCACATGATCACAAATATTGGTAATCTTGCTGTTATGAAGCCATTAGTGGTAGCACTCCATGTCTATGAACAAATGCCTTACCCCATCTCTGTTGATGTTAGCCCACACAAAAGTTTTTCCATCAAGTCTGCTGTAATGTAGACCCAGGATAAGAGAGGGCGTGTGGAGACGTGATTGCGTGTTTTCGAAAACCATCGGTCACAAAGGTTCATGGCTTCGACGTCGAGACGTCACATTGCAGCACCACATTTGTTGGTGACATTTGGATATGATGAAGATGGAGACTGGATGGTCGTGCCAATTAAACTCGAAGCTCGTCGTTTGATTGTTGCACCCAGGCTAGTGCCCTGTAGTCGACTGCACTTGAAATCACTTCAGTACAAGAGAGAGCTCCTGCTGGTATATTAACTTCTCCTTTGATGTGAACGATATGGATTATATGGTTTTTGGTCCATGATGAGAATAAAGTGTCAACCTTTGAGCATGTGCCTGAATATCGTAATTGAAGTACACTTCGTACAGCTCACAATGGTATGTAGACCAGCTCTTTTGTGATGGAGACAGCTTTTTGCTGTAGAAACCAAAGGGTTGCCAACGTTGACCTATTTGTTGTTGCAGTGTGGTACCTCATGCTGTCGCTTATGAGCCACTCATTAAGGCAAGTGGCGCTTTTGGGGCAGTGTCTGCTAGGAGAGCAGCCTCAGCAATAGCAGTCTTCACGTTGTTAGAGCTGTCCCAGATTCGTTTCTCCACAGCAGTCTATCACATGTCCTAGGTGAGTCACACAGAAGGTAATTCAGTAGAACAGCCAACAATGCATGATTATGCATGGAACAACAGTAGAAGTTGGTGGTACAAAGAAAGCATCATAATTTGTGAACAATCACAGGTTGTGTGTAGTTGTCTAAGGCATCCACTATCTCTTCTGGCGACTGAATTCTGTAGTCATTGATCGTGAAGTCCAAGAAGTGGACTCCTGAAGCTCCAAAGACACGTTTCGAGGGAGTATTACTCATAGTCCATGCGAACAAAGGCATATAAATATCTGACACAGATGTTCATTGTCGGTTTATATGTAGCAAAAATCGAGACCTCATGTCACCTGGTCCATAAAATGGTGAAATGACTGTGCAGCACTGCATAACCTGAATGGCATTCTTGTACATTCGAAGAGGCCAAATGGAGTGATGAGAGTGGTTTCAGCTACAGGTACTTGGTAGTATACAATAGTGATGGGGCGGATGTTTGATAACTGATGCAGAAGCAGAACATGTCAGAAACCGAGATTAGCGGAAGTGGAAGCGTATATATTAAGGAAAAAGTAACAGTTATGCGTTAAACACTATTTTTATTATCAGTGGCAGATTATATTTAACGAAAAGTAATTTTGCCACTTTTTCACCCCGCAATCTACTTCGATGTTCTTCATATATGAGGCCAGCTTCACTGAATAATTGATCACTGGCTAAACTAATGGGAGGAGCTGACAAATACTGGCGAGCCAGGGGGATCAGATAGTGGTACTTGTGCCCATTTGATTTACACCAAATTAGCGGATCATCCTTTAGAGGAAGTCCTTTTTCCTTTTTGTACTCCAAGGGTTTGGTTGTTGCATCAAAAGCAGACTGTCGTTTTCGTTAGTCATAGTTGGCTCTTGCTAATCTTCATTCATATTTTACACGAATTCTAACGTTTGTATCGATGTTTCTAAGTGAGATTATGTGATTAAGCCACAACTTGTTGAAAGCTGATTTTCAATTTCAAATCGATATCTTTTATAGCTAGTAGGTATACAGTCATCCTGAGATGAGTTTGGATCTCTCGCTTTAAGTAGTTGCTCTGTTACGAAACCATTGTAAAATTTTGACTTTTATAACGGATCTAAATACTTTGCAATTGTGTAGTTATAGTTGTTGGTCAGTTTTCGAAATATTGTGCTTGAATTCAGTTCATCACATAATTTTCTTGTAAAATTTTAGAATTGTTCTGAAGTATCAGTTTTTCCTTCTTTTTGCTGTAAAGTGGTCACAAGAACCTGAGTTAGTGGTATGGCTGATGAAATGCTTGCTTGAGAACTGCTTACATTTCTATAAATTTCTACGAGTGATTTCATTACTTTACACATTTTTGAACATTTATCCAGTCTTTAGCGGAGCTCATTGTGACTGTATGTGAACATAAGTACAAAATAAGTGAATCTTTGAGCTTTCAAGATAGATCCATAATATAGAACGTCTTATTCCAATTGGAAATAAAAAAATAAATTAATAGATAGGATCTTCATAAAAACAGAACACACAATACTTACATTAAAGATATACCATAAAATTAAAATTAATTTACAGGTATTTAACAATACTTACCGTGTTGGCCAATCTTGAATGACAGATAAAGCAGTTTGATTAAGGTGTTTCCCTTGAATTTTTGCCAGCACAGTTTGTAAAGCCAAGGAATGATTGAAGTGGGTGGCAATTTTTTCAGTTTAGCAGTAAGTTGTAGGAGCCACTCCACTGATCCCATATTAACTCGATTACAATGTTGTATCAGATGTATTTCACGTTTCACATAATCAAAGTCAGACAACTGCAATGCATTAATCATTTAGATCTACAATCATGAACAATATAATGCACTGCTCGGTGATTTATGCCCCTTTCTTGAAGAATCGTTTCAAATTTTGTCGATACCACGTCACCTACATGATGCTCAATCATAGATTCATACTTTAAATTATAGACATCCTGTGATGTTCCTTTGAAATACCATGATAAATCAAACTAAGTAATGAAGTTCCAGAACATAGAACAGACCATATATCAGTTGTGAAAGATATTTTTTCAAACTCTTCAAGTACATTTTTTATTTTTCTTGCCAGTTTATTGTACAAATTTCCACAAATATGAATTAAAAAATTACGACCTTTGAACCTGTACTTTGAAAGAGCAACATTCATTAGTCTGCAAAAGCCCTGTAATAATCTAACTGTATTATTAGCACTGATTGAATTATTACACAAATATTAACTAACCTCTTCTTTTTTTGCCTGCACAGAAAGTTTCATGGTTTCATCTAACTTCTCAAACTCATCAAATTTCACGACATATAATGATTTAAGACGACCCTTCAATGCAAGGTCATGGATCCTTGTCAGCCGTGGTGGCCGAGCGGTTCAAGGCGCTTCAGTCTGGAACTGCACGACTGCTACGGTCGCAGGTTCAAATCCTGCCTTGGGCATGGATGTGTGCGAAGTCCTTAGGTTAGTTAGGTTTAAGTAATTCTAAGTTCTAGGGGACTGATGACCACAGCAGTTAAGTCTCATAGTGCTCAGAGCCATTTGAACCATTTTTTTTCATGCATCCTTTTGCAAATATACATTTCCACAGATTTTGCATTTGACACTCAAATGATTAATCTCAACGAAATAGTTCCAAACAAGACTTGTTTTTGGTATTATTACTGCACTGTTAACTAACGTTACACCACAAAACAGTTGACTAAAAAACAATGTACAAAATAGGAATAATATACATCAATACAAAGTAGACTGACGAGCAAGAAAACGCTATACTTTCGCGACAATGGGCAGAGGTCACTGTGTAATAATTCAATAAAAGCAACAATCGCTATGGGTATGTGTCAGCATGCTACATGTCCACCTCCCCCCCCTTCCCCCCCCCCCCCCCCCAGCGAATTCCCATCTGCGCAGCATCCGGAGCGTTGGACCAATAAGAACGTGCATCGACAATCTCACCACTTGGGATATTCCGATAAACTTCCGATACAAAAATGCGGAATAGGATGTGGTAGTGGATGTGGAAAAACGTGCAAAGCTTCCACAGTTGCAGAAGTGGATGCAGAGGTATGTCGCATCACTAGTATGCTAGCACCAAGTCTAAGGTGGAGAAGACGTGCTTGCTGTAGATGTTGAACCTTACCTGAAGTCTGCATTATGTGGATCTGGATATTGATCAGAGATTGTCATGTCTTTGAGCTGTCAGTAGTCAGTCCACGGACACCATTCATTGGTCTTTTTGGAAACATTGTGTAGTGTTGAGGTCCAGCTGCTGCTTGATGGTCGATAAGCGTGAAAGAGAATTCTTGTTTGGCTACTTTCAGCTTCTCTGGTATCAAACGGTCCGGTCGAGTGTGGATTGTCAGTCCTGGTGTCATTAGGATATAACGTACTGCTGAATGGCATACTGATGATAGTGCAGGTAGTTGCCTTGTTATCTCTAGGAACTGTTTAAGAAGTTCTGCATAAAGAGAGTTACTTGTGATCATCTGAACAGTGTTATTCTCCAGACAACTTACATGTCTCTGACTGGCTAGACTGGTGGCGGTATTGAGGAGACGAGAATGATGGAAGTCAGCTCCGAGTCTCACATTTGCTATGATAGACTGCCATTCAAACTTTTGGCGTAGACCTAGGTCCAGCGAGAATGTCATGTGACCACATGTCTGTATCATACATCCATTGGCGGTAAAGAGGTAACAGTCATCATTACTACAGCAAGGCAGATGGAAGGATGGGTATACAGACATGTCCACACCAGTATTTACCAAGAAATGAAGCCTTTTATAGAGGTCAGCTACTGTTCAGAAAGACATTCGCTGTCATTATTGACTTCTTCCTACACTTCCCGTTTCACATGGAGGACAAGATTTCTAACTCGAGACCTATACCACCTGTGGTACCAGCACATTTCCGAGAAGGCAACTGTCTGCATTTACTCGGTAAGTGATGTTATGAGGTTGACGACAGGGATGTCGTGTTTTTTATGGCAGCAACCCACACAGTAAGCTCCGCGATCTAAGCTCTATTAATGAAATAACAGAATCTGATTGTGAGCCAACTGTTGCTACTGCAGGAGACGAGTACATCTGTGCTATGCAGTTTGTGCTAATGTGTCTAGGTGTGTGGGTATACTGTGAGAATTTTCTGTGCATCTGTGCATGTGACAATGAGATGTTTCTCAGGATGTCCTCGATAACGGTATTTCTTGCTAAGTTTCATTTCCAGTGGAGCAACTCCGTGGCAATGCGGTCTCCCAACTCCTTTGTTCACAGCAACTTTTCAAGACACTTCGCCTCAGATTGCATCAGGTGAGTGATGAGGGCATTGTTAAGAGCTGTGTATCATTATTGGTGGTAAGCTCTAAATATCTTTGATCTCAATAGCCATAACTTTGTTTAGTGGGCGACAATGTAGCTATACTTTGTTCCGTTAGCCATGGTTTAACTGTGACGTGGTTAATCAAAGTATTTGAGGGCTCATCAACAGATGGTATTGGGTCCAAAATTGCCGCCACTCAAAATGCAGATAGTGCGCGGTGCGGCTCGCGTGGTAGACTAGTGCTTGACGTTTCAAACGAATTGATGATGTAGTATACGGACAGCTCGCGGTATGATTAGTTTGGACCTTATGTTCAGAAAGGAACAGTATGGATATCACATCAGTTGACGTTGGTTGTCGCCTGGGATTACGTCAGTTGGCGCTTGAGGTCATGTTGTGCCCACCAAAAATGTTGCAGTTCAGGATAAATTAATTATATTGGAACGTATAGCCCTTCCAGACCCCCATCCAAACTTGAAATGAAAATGCGTTTTTGTAACTAAAAAAAATATTGAATCGTGGACCAATTGCTTGGAAAATTTTATTTTTTAATTTTGATACAAATTTTGAACCCACACGATTGTGTGGGTCGGGATTATCTTACATATTTATGTCATTTCTTGCAGTGATGTTCACGAAAGCAATTACTGTCTTTTGACAAACACAAATAAATATTACACTTTAGACATGTTGTTCTCGTCCTCTTCTTGCAATTTTTTTGCCTGCAGCAACGAGCTGAAGGCAAATCATCAACAGTTGGCCAGTGATGATATCCGTCTAGCCGCTTCTCATCACATGGTGTGTTTGCTGGTTTGTACATTTTATTTGGTGGCTCTTCATCGAACTCACTTTCATGTTCGTGTCCTGTAGAAAAAGAAATTAGCGCTTCCCCAATCAGTTGTCGGAATCCAAGAAGATCTAAAGTGAATTTTAAAATATCGTGCGGAAGTATTGAACGACGATCGGCTGCAATCCCGAATTTGTTTGGACTGAAGACCTAAAGTGTTTTTCTTTTGAACTTTATTGGCTTCGCATTCAACTTTGTACTGTAACCAGGAATTGACGCAAGCCAAATGAAGTAAATGAATCAAAACTTATAATGTCCGCTTTTTTGTCTTCAAGAAAGTCCTGCAGGTCTCCATCATTTGATCGCAGAGGTCCACTCCTCCCATACACAGGTTGTACTTCACTACGACTGCAGGACATGGCACTAAGATGTACTTCTTTTCTGGTTTACTCCATCTCTCAACATTGCTTACAGGTTCACATCCTGTACAAGTAGAGGCAAGGGTAACAGCTTTTGAATCTTTCCACTGGACAATGACTATTTTATCATTGTCCCTGCAGAATTCTTCCATATCTCCTCTCTTCAGTCTTTTTTCTTCTGTCAGGTGAACTGGTTTCACTATGTTTTTCATTATGGTTCCTGTTCCTTCCAGCCCTATGTCAAGTAACTGTTGCAATAATGGCAAAGCTGTAAAATATCTGTCAAAATATAGTCTTGCACCTTGAGGTAATGTTTGAGCAAGGCGAAGTATTACAGATGGTCCAAGACCATGGTCAACATCTGGAAGAGGAGTTTATTTACCTTGATAAAATTCAAAATCAGGTACTAAACCTTTCGTTTTTAATTCCCAAAGGGCGCGGTTTATTTGGAACATACTGAGACAATGTGCAGCATCCAGTAAATGGTACCATTTGCTCATCAATGGAATAATCATTTTCAGAGGGGCATGGAAATCTCAAAGAAGCACTGCATACAACATTAATTGCAGGTTGTACTTTCCACAATCTATTAGTTTCTGATTCACGTGGAATGTTGTTAGTGTCCACAACATGCAGCTGTACTGAGAGTGAAGAAGTTGTCTCTAGGCATACAATCTGCAATAGTTGGCATAAGCAATGACTTCTGTCAGTACATACGAGGGCAGTTCAATAAGTAATGCAACACATTTTTTTTCTTGGCCAATGTTGGTTGAAAAAACCGGAAATTTCTTGTGGAATATTTTCAAACATTCCCGCTTCGTCTCGTATAGTTTCATTGACTTCCGACAGGTGGCAGCGCTGTACGGAGCTGTTAAAATGGCGTCTGTAACGGATGTGCGTTGCAAACAACGGGCAGTGATCGAGTTTCTTTTGGCGGAAAACCAGGGCATCTCAGATATCCATAGGCGCTTGCAGAATTTCTACAGTGATCTGGCAGTGGACAAAAGCACGGTGAGTCGTTGGGCAAAGCGTGTGTCATCATCGCCGCAAGGTCAAGCAAGACTGTCTGATGTCCTGCGTGCGGGCCGGCCGTGCACAGCTGTGACTCCTGCAATGGTGGAGTGTGCGAACACACTCGTTCGAGATGATCGACGGATCACCATCAAACAACTCAGTGCTCAACTTGACATCTCTGTTGGTAGTGCTGTCACAATTGTTCACCAGTTGGGATATTCAAAGGTTTGTTCCCGCTGGGTCCCTCGTTGTTTAACCGAACACCATAAAGAGCAAAGGAGAACCATCTATGCGGAATTGCTTGCTCGTCATGTGGCTGAGGGTGACAATTTCTTGTCAAAGATTGTTACAGGCGATGAAACATGGGTTCATCACTTCGAACCTGAAACAAAACGGCAATCAATGGAGTGGCGCCACACCCACTCCCCTACCAAGAAAAAGTTTAAAGCCATACCCTCAGCCAGTAAAGTCATGGTTACAGTCTTCTGGGACGCTGAAGGGGTTATTCTGTTCGATGTCCTTCCCCATGGTCAAACGATCAACTCTGAAGTGTATTGTGCTACTCTTCAGAAACTGAAGAAACGTCTTCAGCGTGTTCGTAGGCACAAAAATCTGAACGAACTTTTCCTTCTTCATGACAACGCAAGACCTCACACAAGTCTTCGCACCCGAGAGGAACTCACAAAACTTCAGTGGACTGTTCTTCCTCATGCACCCTACAGCCCCGATCTCGCACCGTCGGATTTCCATATGTTTGGCCCAATGAAGGACGCAATCCGTGGGAGGCACTACGCGGATGATGAAGAAGTTATTGATGCAGTACGACGTTGGCTCCGACATCGACCAGTGGAATGGTACTGTGCAGGCATACAGGCCCTCATTTCAAGGTGGCGTAAGGCCGTAGCATTGAATGGAGATTACGTTGAAAAATAGTGTTGTGTAGCTAAAAGATTGGGGAATAACCTGGTGTATTTCAATGCTGAATAAAACAACCCCTGTTTCAGAAAAAAATGTGTTGCATTACTTATTGAACTGCCCTCGTATGTGTACGAGGATATCTAATGCATCCCATAAGTAAATGCATGCCATACAGCTTTTTTATCTCTTGAGGATTTGTATGAAGCGACTTCCCTTTCTTCGAAAAGTAGTAACTGTTAGTGCAGTCAGATGCTAACTGACAAAAATCTTCTGGGTAGTACTCGCTGAAAAAGCTCATTGGAGTTTTAATTTCCTGTCCTACCTCACTCTCTGAGCGCGCTAAAATTTTGGAGGTGAATGGTCTTTTTCTCCAAGTGGACAAACGACGATGTGTTTCCACCGTTTTTTTAGAATTCTTTTTACCATGTTGACTTTGAAAAATGTCCTGAACCTCTAGAGCAACTGGTAGTATTGTCACTATTTTCCTCCTCGTCAGATGATTCAGAGCTTTCTCCAAGTCTAGGTTTGATTGTTGGAAGAGTCCAAGCTGTATCTAACAATTCGTCATCACTACTGAAGACTTCCACTTCAGAGTCATCTAATATGGCTAGAATTTGCTCGCCGGTAAGCCCTAAAACGAAACAAACAAACTAACTGTGAAAATAATGTGTAAATATAACAGTAAAATGACTTATCTATTCCGTAATCTGTTCCGAATCGTAGCCACAAACATCGACCGAAAACGACCATAGTCGGTAAAATAGTCCCAACACGCACAATTGTGCGTATGGATGTTACAGTCATTGTAGCTATGAAAGTATTCAATTAATTGTGGCGGACATATTTTTATTTACTTCTGTACACCTTTCGGAATCTCAAACACATTTTTCGAAATGTCAAAACGCAATAAATAAACCACAATAAACATTTACCTCGGCAGACATGCTTCCGACCCAAATTACCAAAGATTAAGACACAATATCTCGCGTCTGCAACGAAATACCGATATAAATCGAGTTGTATACGAAATAGCGATTGCTGCACACTCGTGTGACTTGGGACTCAACTGCATAGCGGAATAATATGATGCTGTCACGCAAATAAACCGCACCCACACAATTGTGCGTATAGGGTCTGAAAAAGGGTTTTTGCATACATGCGAATACACTACAGTCCGAGAACCCAGTAACGATAAAATCAATGACAATATAATCACCAAAAGGCAAAGAATAAATAATTTTTAGCAACATTACTGCTAAGTGTAAACACTTTACATCTTGTGCGGTCCTGCAGATCGATGAATAACCAATACATTCCTTTGCGCATATCATATCTCAGATTCACTTTTCCAAGTAATCCTTTATTACAAAACAATTTTAATAGCCCCATGCAAGGGTAGTCATTGCATGTATCATTTAAGGGTGGTCAATGGAGAATTTGATATGATAATGATTAGCATATTAGTTTGAAAATATTTTATTAGTTGGTGAATTACACAGAAGTTTGGAAAAACGCTTCCACTTCGAAAAATAACATCATACATCAGCAATGACTAGTATGATAGCTATGAAATGTGTATGAGTTTCACCAAATTATCACAAAACATAGAAGAATGTTTTACGTTGCGTTCCTGAACATATTCTTGCAAGGTAGATATAAATGCTTTTCAAGTTTCCATTAAATTTTACTAATAATTTTTGGTGATATTGCAGAACTGAATGCTATTTTATCAAAAACTGACATATTGAGACTGTGGCCGTGTATAAAATATAGGTCGATACTTTTAAAGAAGAAGACAGCAGCCAGCCACTATTGATAATGCTGTATCTACATCTACAACTACATCGACATGGCTACTCTGCAAATCACACTTAAATG
Source organism: Schistocerca serialis cubense (assembly GCF_023864345.2). Classification (NCBI taxonomy): domain Eukaryota; kingdom Metazoa; phylum Arthropoda; class Insecta; order Orthoptera; family Acrididae; genus Schistocerca; species Schistocerca serialis. Next base: position 182,545,724 of record NC_064646.1, on the reverse strand, counting down.
TCTGGTAGAGGGTTCATCAAACCACTTTCACAATAAATCACTATTACTCCACTCTCTAACAGGCTGCAGAAAAAACAAACACCTACATCTTTCCTTGAGAGCTCTGATTTCCCTTATTTTACTATGATGATCGTTTCTCCCTATGTAGATCTATGTCAATAAAATATTTTCGCATTCACAGGAGAAAGTTGGCAATTGAAATTTCGCGAGAAGATCTCGCCAGAACGAGAAACGCCTGTGTTTTAATCATGTCGACCCCAAATCCTGTATCATGTTCATGAAAATCTTTCCCCAATTTCTCGATAATGCAAGACGTGCTGCCCTTCTTTGAACTTTTTCGATGTACTCCTAAATCCACATGTTAAGGATCCCAAACCATGTGGCAGTACTCCAAAAGAGGATGGACAACCATAGTGTAGGCAGTCTGTTTATTAGATCTGCTGCATCTTCTAAGTGTTCTGTCAATAAATTGCAGTCTTTGGTTAGCTTTCCCCACAACATTTTCTATGTGTTCTTTCCAATTAAAGTTGTTTGTAATACTAATTCCTAAGCATTTAGTTGAATTTGCAGCTTTCAGATTTGATGTATTTATCATATAACCGAAGTTTGACGGATTCCTTTTAGCACTCATGTGGATGACTTCATACTTTTCTTTATTTAGGTCCAGTTGCCAATTTTTGCACATACAGATATCTCTTCTAAATCGTTTTGCAATTTGTTTTGATCTTCTGTTGAGTTTACTAGATGATAAGTGAGAGCATCATCTGTAAACAACCTAAGACGGCTGCTCAGGTAGTCTCCTAAATCGTTTATATAGATAAGTAACAGTAGAGGGCCTAGAACACTACCTTGTCAAACGCCAGAAAACACTTCTGTTTTACTTCGTGGCTTTCTGTCAGTTACTACAATCTGTGGCCCCTCTAAAGGAAATCAAGACTCCAGTTGTGTAACTGAGATGACATTCCATAAGCACGCAGTTTGATTACAGGCCCCTTGTGAGGTACAGTGTCAAAAGATTTCTGTAAATCTAGAAATATGGAATCGATTTGAAATTCCTTGTCGATAGCACTCAACATTTAAGGTAAGTAAAGAGCTTGTTATTTACTTAAATAACGCCATAATTGTTTTTGAACACGCAGGTTCATCTTTGGCCAATTCACACTGGCTGTCATGACATGACACAGTGACATAAGGGTGTATTCACACTGCCTGCCACGTCAAGTCAATTCAGGTCAAGTGATCTCAACTGGCGTGAGTGTTTTTTCAAGAGATTAGAGGTCTTTGAAAGATAATTCTCAATTGTTTACATGCTTGAAGTGCACATACGCATCACTGCGGCTTGTATACGTGGATGCTGTAGCTCACTCTTGTATGAAAATGACATTTATGAGACTCAAATTGTTTGCAGCTTGTAGGAAGAACTTAGAGGAGGAAGACATAAATTTAGTTCCCAGCCCAGCACAAAGTTTTTGCAACAGTCTTATTTCCCTCAATACCCTCTCCTTAAAAATTTATAGATTTTCACTATTTGGCCTCCAATAATCCGTGGATCTTATTTGTACTGGGGTTAGCTAATAAAACCACATAAATATTGACCACAGATGCTTAAAAAATTGTATCACACACAATCCAAAGAGAAATACTTACCAATAAATAACCCTGCCACAAACACTTATTCAAACAGGCAACTCTAATACATAAGATGATATGTACTTCACAAAAAAATCCAATTTGCAGTGCCTGAAGATTTTAGTCCATTTCTGTAACAAAAATTGCAAGTGCCAGACGACATACAAATATGATTCTTCAGTTTCTTCCGACGCATTTGTTGACTGAATAGTTCACTGGTGTATTGCTGGTTCATAGTGACCAATAGGCACAACATTTCGGCTATGAGACATGTCGCCATCCTCAGGTGTGCTGACGAACTGAGCTCCTGAAGCAGCACAGCTGACTTATACACCCTCCTCCCATGAGCCATTCCTTCCACGAGCTGCTGCAGTGCGTCAGAGGTCGTGAGACGCTGGCAGTGGTGTGTCACTAGAGCTTATTGGTCAGAAATTTGAGAAGACCACCGACCTTTTCAGGCATGTCCTGACCTCCATGTATTTTCTCTATAATGTAGAATATTATGATCAGACGGGAGGAGTCGCATTGGGCAGCCCATTCTCGCCTGTGCTCGCTAATTTATATATGGATTACTTTGAGGAGGAAGACCTGTTGTCATCCAAATCGAAATCCAAGTGTTTTCTCCCTTATGTGGACGACTCGCTCGTCATCTGGTCCCATGAAAGGGATAAATTACTCGACTTCCTTACGCATTTGAACTCCATACATCCCAACAGCTGATTAACTGTGTAGACCAAAGCAAAAGGAAGATTGCCATTCGTGGACGTCACGGATTAGAGACGAGCTGGTGGAACCCTGGGCCATCGTGTGTACCGGAGGAAACGCACACCGACCTGTATTTGAACACAGGCAGGTTCCACAAGCCTTCACAGAGGAATGGGGTACTAAAAACTCTAGCACACAGGGCGCGACCATCTCAGATGCAGAGAGTCTGTCTCAGGAGCTGGATCACCTCAGAACAGTGTTCCCAAAAAACTGGTACCCAGAATGGCAGATTAGCTGTGCCTTTCACCCCACCACGACAGTACTGCCTGTGGAGTCGGAATAAGCCACAGAAAAAGGGGCTGCCTCTACCTTTATACTGTACACTGATGCAGTGCAGGGGAAAAAAATGGACATATATTGAAGAAGCACCGAGTCTTTTGCCTGCCCAATAAAATACAAAGCATCAAAGATGATCTCAGTTTGTGGAGGGCAGCATATACCAGTTCCCTTGTCAATGTGGAAAGACACATATTTGACAGACAGTGCACACTGTTGATGATGATTGCAGAGAACACCAGAGGCATAATCGACTAACTTATCCCAAAACGTCAGTGACCACAGAGCACTGTTTGTCGAAGAATCATGTGATGCAGGGTGAATGTACCAGGATCTTGCCGTGGATTTCCAAATACTGGAACAGTGTTGTTTGAGGGGGCATACCGTAGAAATTCGTTCCATGGACGATCTCATCAACAGAGACTATGGCTGTAACCTTAGCAAGGCTTAGAAACCAGCACTGTGTTTAATGAAGAAGGCTCTCAGCAAACACAAAGTTCTGGCGACCAGGGCGGACAGAGCACCTTTGCCAATGCTACCACAGACACTGACCCTAATGTCCCCTAGGTGCTCTTGTGGAGGGAATGGCTCGCAGGGGAAAGGGATATAAGTTGGTCACACTCCCTCAGGAGTTTAGTTCGTCATCGCTTCTGACTGTGGCGACATGTCTTATGGCCGAAATATTCTGCCTATTGGACACTATGAATAGGCAGCACACTCATGGACTGTTTAGTCAACATGCAAATAAATTCCACTTAATAATCGATCTGAGTGTAAGTATACTACCTTTTTACCTTCAAGTTCCAGCCATATTGCAGTCTGTTTTATTGTAAAATAAAATACAACACAAATGAGAGAAATTTTAAGATGCTTAGTACTCAGACCTCATACTTTCTTTAGTTCAATTTTTTTCCGTAATGCTTCTTTCGTAATGGAGTCTGAGAGCCTCCTAACGCTCAAGTTGTACAGTTCAGATGGTTTCATTGCTTTAATTTATCTTCGTCATTCATAAAAAAACTACAAATTTTGACAAAAGAAATAACGAAACGAAACAATTTTAACATATAAAAACAACGAATAACAATGACTTACGACAACTGAAATCAAGAACAAAAAGCATGACGAAACCAAGTATAATGGATGAGAGCATTACAAGAGCCGCATTGCCGTGTAGTGTGTATGGGTAGGAAAGACAGGAGTCAGAAATTTGCTCGGGAGTCATGTAATAAACTACTGACGATGACGTCAGCCGTCAAAACTTTCTTGATGGTGGTTTGCCGTGACATGACGTGACGGCCAGCATCGATGCCGACACTTGAAATGCACTGTTTTATGTTTCGACGGAACGTGACGTGACAGCTAGTGTCAATTGGCCTCGCACGCCTGCTCACAAGATTCATGTCTGTTGAAGTTTTTATAAGTTTTGACTCTTAATTCCCCTTTGTGGTGAAAGAGCCTTTGGATGGTGATACTCTATGGTAAAAGACGACGTTGAAAACGATCTATTTTAACGTAGCTACCCTTCATAACGCTCGAACACAATGTAAACAAATACTTAGGACTGAATGGTTGTAGTAATATTTTACTTACAGCGAAAATCGCGCTTAATTTTATTGGGGGGAATAAACAGCCAATAACATATGTAAATTTTTGTGAACAGCCGTCTGGATATGAATCTGCCGGTTCGAAACCAGTTACGGCGCTATTTACGTAAATAAATAGCTTTGTCAATAGTGGCTGGTTGCTGTCTTGTTCTTTGAAAGACTTATCCTGCATTACAGAACTTCCAAGATTCGAATGACCCGCGTTTCGCTAATCTCTCGTCGATAGCGCTTGCTCACTCGTTTTAAGTTTATTTTCTTTATGTTATTACGTATCGAAAATTAATAATAGGTCGTACGAAGCAGGCTGATCGGAAAATATTTAATGAAATCCTTCGATATCATAATTTTAATTTCGATCGCTATAATTACAGGCTACAAATCGCCCATTTTCTAACCAGTTTCTGCTATTCTCAAAGCAAGGAGATTACGTCGCACTGGTTAAAAATCTCTGACTACATTGGTTGCATTGGGGATTGCAGTATTTTGGACTTAAATCTGTAAAGATGGCTGCTAAAAGGGGAGGTTGGAGTATTAGTGAATCCGGTATTCTTCGGAAAAAAGAAGAGGATGAAGAACTTCTTGTGTTCGGATATTCGTGTAAATTGTTTCGTGATGATGAAAAGGCACTTTTTATTGATCAAGGGAAACATTTGATACCATGGATGGGAGATGAATCGCTGAAAATCGACAGGTAGGAACACTAATAAAATATTGTAAATAGAACAGTTTCTGATTAGGAAATTATACCCTTATTTGCTGGCGTGTTTGTTACAATTACCTTTGATATTAGTGTCATCAGTAAGAGGACTTAATGTTGTCTGCACAGTGAGTAGCTAGTCACCGATGTGTTTTATACAGAAGAAACAAATTGAGTGAACGTTACCTCCTCCTTTTTTAGTTCGATCCTGACTTTTACTTTTTATTGACTATCTGGACAGGATAAGTTTTGTTTTCGCCCCGGTCGATAATGGTAAACGTGAACAACAAATTTAGGGAAATGGTTTATGAATGTCAAGCATTTTCATGTCATTGGAACTAGTTTCCCCATTACGAGTATCCGATATCTTACTCAAGTGCAAAAGGTTGTTGTTATTTGTTTTCACGTGGTTTGAAACCTATTAATGATAGTGGTTTCAAAAGAAATAAGGTAGATGAGTACTCATAAGATTAGAAGAAACAGTTGTGGTTTGTTGTCAACAAACAAGTTTCATTGTGTACCAACACCAATGAACGTATATCGATAATTATACTTTAATCGTCCTTTTTGGGCGAATAGAAACGTCCTATTCCACCCGTCTGTTTTGACCCGTAAGGGTTTTGTGGCGTGTGACATTACGGCACACTGTTATGAGTTGGTTGTGTTTGTAGATTTCGTCTTGTTGTGTTTGATGGTGCCCCCTGGTGCTGCGTGTGTATGTTCTTAGTATAATGTGTTGTATTGGGTTTAGTTGAGTCTTGGTATTTCATGCGTGAAGTCGTTGGCGACAGTGTTTGGAAGTCTTTTTCAACGAGTTACAATTTTTTTTGCTTATGTGTTTGTTGTTATTTGTTTGTTATTGGCATGTTATTGTTTTGTTGTTTTTAATGTGATAAGACGTTTAATATAAATATATATAATCTGTGTGTGTGGTGAGGGGGTTGGGGTCGGGGTGGCCGATCTAGTTTGCAGTGCTGGAATTTGCTGGACGTAAGTAATTGGTCATGCATTAAATGTGGTAAAGTAAGTTTAAATACAGCATGAGGGTAAACATTAGGCTACGCTGCTGTTCAGTGTGTTGCCGCAGCCTTTATGTGGCATTCACATTCATTCGCTTTCCCAACTGTTATGCTACAGATCTATCATCATGACCAAAATTCAGGACGACCTAATATCACATAGTAGCCAAAAGCTGCTGCAAGTAACCCCAACTTCAGTAAACAAAAATTTCATTGTGAACATATATAACAGTTGATGTCACAATGAAAGGTAACTTCTGTAAGAAGCATCAAATAGCTCCCAAGTGTCTTATAAAAATTAATGTAATTCATCTACAGGTTGTGGGTGATAGCCTAAAAATTCCTGAAATTTATATATGAATTATTGTCAAGCGATCATCTCCCTACTTTAAAATTTCTAGTTACCTAAGTTACACTTGTTTGATATATAGACAGCACATTCACGGTTGGTGTCAATTTGTTTCATTGTTTACAAGCTCAGTTTTTTTGATTCCACCAGAGACTAAAATGAAAGTTGTTTGTTGTGTATGGAGGATTTAATGGACACTGGTTACATACTACAAATTTTTTGAGTTCTAAAGATTCAGTCTTAAGCCCCCTTTTCTCTACTTAGCCTACACATTATTTTTACTGCTCATGCCATCGTTTACATCGAATCAGGTGTTCTCAGAGATTCTCTGTCTAGTTTCCATTGCAGTGTGTGTAGTGCGAGTTACACACAATGTTAATTTCAGTAAGTAAAGTAGGTATTACAGTAATGTCAGTCATATTAAAATAGTTTCTTATTGCGTAATGTTCCGGCCAAATGGAAGTAATGATACGCAAATGGAAAGACATAGCAGCAGTATCCGAATAATCTGGGGAATGACAAAACGATAATCCAAAACATAAACCCCTTGCAAAGTTATACAGATATAGTTATTCCCTATTTTTTACATGGCTAAACTCATCTCCAAGATACTCATCAACAACAATATTCACAAAGGAGCCAAATAACACACCAGTGTGATTGTGCATCTGCAATCATTAACTTCAGTGCAAAAAGTCCAAGAACTAATTTTAATGTACTTACTTGTCAAAACATGCATTCACGCAAAAACTCGGAAAAACAGGAAACCACAATACACCCCCCACTAAAAAAAGAATGCACCCAAATAGAAATAAAGCATGTGCTACACCTAATTCCCCCCCCCCCCCCCCCCCAAAAAAAAAGAACCTCTACCTTATCCCCCCCCCCCCCCCCCCTGCTCCCTAAAAAAGAAACTATACCCTCCTACCACCCACCAAACACACTAAAATCAAGTTACAAACATTCCTATTCAAATAAAGAGAAAACAGAAGGAACAAAAATACTAAAAAACATAAAACTTCCTGCTTTGTGTCTGTCTTCCATCCCTCCTAAACCCTCTCCCCACTCCCAACAGAAAAACAAAGAAACTACACTACCACATCATATCCAGATCACAAACTAAAACAGCAAACCGACACCAGCTACTTCCCCTCTCCCCCTTACCCCCTTCCAATTCAACAACCAACGTTTGGACTCAACTTTTTCTCTGTGAGTGTTAGAAAACATCAAAACACACAATATCTATTAGGCAAACAGTACTCAACTAAGTGAGCATACAAGGATCCCCAAATGGATATGACACCCAATGTTCCTAATACAATAGTAGAAGTGCATGTCCCAGTCTCTTACTTTCTGAATTGTAGTCTATGATTTACAGTTAATTGATTATATTATCTTTTCTCCAAATCGCTATATGAAGCAAAATAATCTGGAATATTAGTGAACCACTCCTGAATGAACTCATTAGTTAGATCTAACCCAGCAAATACTCTCTTCATACTTTCCCCAGTTACCCGAAAACAGCCTCAGAACTCCCACCTCCTGAAACAATAATTCACAGCACTTAGGTACCCACAAATTTCTTGCACTTCCCATTCTTTTTTCGCAAATGCTCACTCTTTTACTTACACAGCCAGCCCATGTCTACCTATGTGCCCTCTGTACTTGATAAATACTGAAAACATTTTGCGACAAGCTAAAACCAATTTGTTACTGAACGTTCATCGACATTGGTCTCATGGCCACAAAACCACACAAGTGAGCGATAACAACAGTAATACATCAGGTAAATGGTATTTCATTTTGCCAGTCTAGATATGTCAAACGTGTGTCCACATCGGACAGACCACCACAGGAAATGATCCTGATAGCGTCAAGAAAAATCAACGCTTGTCCGGGAAGTTGTTGAAGAATAATGACTATAGAATGATACAAGATCACTTATATAAAATTTTCATCTGGTGGGATGAATGACAGCTGGACCGAAATGTAGAAATATGTAAGTTAATGGGAGTGAGTGCAGAAAACAAACCCATGAAGTTCAGGTATGGCATTAATAGTGCCTGCTTGACACAATCACATTGTTTAAATATCTGGGCATAACATAGCAGAGTGATAAGAAATGGAACAAGCATGTGAGGATTGCAGTAGGGAAGGCATATGGGCAAATTTGGTTTATCGGACGAATTTTAGGAAAGCGTTTTTCATCTGTAAAGAAGGCTACATATAGGACACTACTGTGAACTGTTCTTGAGTACTGCTAGATTGTTTCGGATCTGCACCAGGTTGGATTAAAGGAAGACATCGAATCATTTTGGAGACAGGCTGCTATGTTTGTTACCAATGGGTTTGAACAACATGCAAGTATTGAGGAGGTGCTTTGGGAACTCAAATGGACCCCCCTCCCGTAGGGAAGACAACATTCTTTTCGAGGAACACTATTGAGAAAATTTAGAGAAGTGGTATTTGAAGCTGACTGCGGAACAATTCTACTGTCGCTAACGTGTAATCCGCATAAGGACAATGAAGGTAAGATAAAAGAAATTAGGGCTGATATATAGGTATATAGACATTAGCTTCTCTCCCGCTCTATCTGCGAATGGAACAGGTAAGAAAAGGAGAAATTTTGACAATTGTCGGGAGCTTTCCACAATTGTGAAACTTGACATAATGAGGAAAAACACTGTTTTCGTACATCATACGTGACAGGTCAAAGCCAATTTTTAGTACTGAATGCTCCAGTTGACTGATCTCTGAGGAGCATATTAGGAATATCACGTCATAGTTTGGAAAGCCTGGAGCAAAATTTTGACTTTAGGTACTGTACCCACCTTCTTCGTTAATATTGTCTGTGGGTCAGGGTGATGTAGGTTGGATTTAGGTGTACAGTGGCCGTATTCTTAGAGTGAAACAATTTCCTTGAGTTTTTTGCAGAGCAAAATTTTAGCTCCCATAATGGTAACAGATTCATATTGTGTCACAATGAGTGAAAGCTGATACAAAGGATTACAGTGAAACCCCTACTTTACGATTTTCTGCAGTCCAGACTTAAAAAACACAAAATTGAGGAAAATACAGAATCGAGGGAAAAAACCCAAAATATGAGCAAACACACATGCAATTGGCATATAGGATTAAGAATTGCAGTCCTCTCCAATAAAATCTGTCTAAACGAAGTAAATTAAGTGTACAATATAATATTTATACAATAATTTGTGGTAATGGATTTCATCAGTTCTTAAAAAAATCATAGATGTGCAACAGAAAGTAAAAAAACTCGTCAAAAAATTGAAATTGGTGTGTGGGTACAAGGTAATTGAGCATGTTTTCTGACATGCCACAACTACAGATTAAACATTCAAAACACGTGTTTTTGTGAGATCATCCTTTGTGCTAACTCAGAAAAAAGGCAAAAATTGATGAACATGATGAATTAAACCAAGAACATCACAGCAGCGAAGTGTCTAAACTGTAACTGTAAATGCGGACATCTGCTTAATTACATACTTTGCCACCATTTTTATTATTGTTTAACGCTTTTCTTATGAGCTGCACTTCATATGCTTACCACTGTTAAAGTGTTACTTTAGACTTGATTAGGGAAACAGAGACATAAAAAAATGAGTTTACTTCCTCAGTTGATATTACAAGCTTATTAGAAGTGGGCTCAGTGAATTTCTGTACACTGTGTAAAATGAAAATTTGAAAGCGAGCTCAGATGCTACAGTTTCACTTCATGCCCTATATCACTTGCCAATCTTTACGATCTGCAGTGTGTGATGTGTCTGATGCAAAGTATATACACGAGTGGTTTATGTTGTTGTTGCAACTGTATCATGTCAGATTTCAAAATGAAAGTCTTTAAAACATGCAATCGCCAAACCCTTGTTCTATTTCTGTGTAGCACATCATCTGCATGTAAAGTATATTTTCAGCACTTCAAAATGCTTTCACCCCTACCTGCATCCCTGTCACTGAAGGGCCACGCCCTCTCTCCACACAGCCAGTAGGTGAGCTCATTTCACATGTGTTAGTGTGGTGTGCTGGTTGCACTTGCTATTGGGTGACTTAATAAGTCACCAGCCAATAAGAGTCCACTAGCCAGAAATGGGTGACGTCTCCTTAATTATGACCGACCATATTCTTCAAGTCTTTGTGTTTGAATTTGACAATTGATATTGTTGCTGAATACAGTACATGCAAAACGATGAGACAGGATGTGGTGCAAGGATAGGTGCCGGGTGGGGCCCTTCGTCACGTATTTGCTCAGTCTGGAACACTTTGCGTCGACTGTCTTGTTTTTCTATTACCGCTGCAACCTAGCACTTGTATCAAAATTGTGCAGTTAAGCTAAATGTTGCAAATTGTGTTGCCAACACTTTGGATTATGTCGGCATTTCCTCTCTCTCATCTCCTCTCTGTACAACAGCCTAAAACATTCCCTTAATTCTGCTGTCACCCGTGGTGCGAACCATCTGTCTTTCGAGCCAATTACAACTTGTTCAGTCACATCAAATGTCAATAGGAAGAAAATGGACAAAGTCAAGCAAGACTTCAAATAAGAACTTATAATGGAGGTAAACCCTGCTAGGAAGAAATGTAAATTCGGGGAATTTTTGGCATTGATCTTAAGGGTTTTTCACAGGGGCTACGAATTTATGTCTAGATTCGCAAAAAACGTTAAGTTGAAGTTCCACTGTATATCCCTCCAATTTTGTGTGGTTATAGACAACTCTTTAACATTCCTGGTTCTGCACTTTTACTTTAAGAAAGAGAAACTTTGCTTCATGTTCTTTGTTGTCATCATGTGTAGTAATTAGAATATTGACATTTATTCTGTTCTACAATGAGTTATGCAGATTTTGTTTCTCCTCCATAAAAATGATTTTTCATGTAATATGTAAAGGAAAGCAGTGCTTTACAAAGCATCGTACTATTGGTAGCCCTTAACTTCCTCCGTTCTTTGTATTCACATGTCTCCTAATAAATAATTAGCAGATGTGTTGGATGAAATTGTGATAATTTACAATCCCAGGTATGATGGTCGTGGGGCTCTCATGGATCTGAAGCTGTATGAACCTCCACCAGGTGGCTATGATGCAGCTTTAGGCATGTCAGAAGCAGAGCGTCGTGTGGAACAGCTCTGTGATGAAGAACGTTACAGGGCACTGCAGCATAATGAGGAAGAGGAGGCACTCTACCAAGGTAGAAAGAACATTCTCTCTCTCTCTCTCTCTCTCTCTCTCTCTCTCTCTCTCTCTCTCACACACACACACACACACACACACACACACACACACACACACACACACACACAGCCAGAAATATTTGTGGGTAGCTGGTAATGATTAGATTGTTGAAATGAATATAGCAGCTTAACGTGTTTGTGAGCATTGACTGAAATAAACTTCAAAGACAAGTAGAATGCAAGGGTAGTCTGAAAAGTACAGTGGCCTGACAGTGAAATTCAAGATTTATGTTCCAAAAACCTTTTATTTTTAAACATAGCCATCTTTAACATCAGTGCACTTCATTCAGCAGTGCTACGGTGACATAATTGTATCTCTGTAGTGTTACACTGGAACTATTGCAAAATGTTAATCTACAATTGCAGTCTCCTCTGGGTGAAAAATGCAAGGAAGATTTCATTTTCATAAGAGGTGAGAGTCTGAGGGAGCCAAATCTGGGAAAATGGGGCAGATGTTCCAACATTTCAGGTCCCCCTGTTTCCACATTGCTAAACGCCTCTGTTGGCGTTTGCATTGTTTTTTTGAAAGGTGGTGTTCTTTTTTCCCTTACAAACCAGAATTCTCTCACTATTTTTTTTCTCCTCATACAGATACATTGGAACAGTTGTTGTCAAACAGTCCCCCACAGGCCACAAGCGGTCCGAATAAAGTTTTCATGCAGCATGCGGTTCTCAGCTGTGTTTTATAAGAATATGGTTGCAGTAACCAACAGCAGAGTCCAAAAACTTCAGCTAATATCTAGAGCTTCTTAAGTATGTGTTTTTCTTACTCAGCGGCAAACAAAACTACTTCCAGAGGCAGTGATGTTTTGAGATGTGCTTAATTGACATGGTGAATTCGGCAGTGAGCTAAGTAAAGTTGATGCTTATGTCAGAGGAAGAGAGGTTAGAGGTATGTCGTGCAACCGCTGCGGGGTTAATAGAAGTGAGAGGGGAAATATTTTATTGTTTGTCTTCCAATGCTGACAATTCATGAATGTGTGCAACTAACACTGATCAGCTACTGTAGTATGAATGTCAAACGGAAATATCCTGCATCTGTGAATGCACAGGATAGAGATGGTCACCTTCAAATGTGGTACGTTTGTAGCAAGTAATATGAAATCGAATTTAGACTGCTGCAACGTAGTAAAGGAAAAATGTCATTCAAATCATTTAGGAAACACTTGTGCTTGTGTCTGATATTGCAGTTATTAATTAATATAATGTACTAATTTATGTAGGTTACCACTTAATAGTAAGACTGGCAGGGAAAGTTTTGGTACAGCAGCAAGAACAGGAAAAGAGGATCTTGCATAATTTTTCCTCCTGACCAGCACTGCTGCCTGCCGAATAGTAGTCAGACTATATTTAATATATATATAGCCATTGTTGTCAATGAGATTAACAAAGTAACCTTGTTCATTATTTTTTTAGTAATAACTGTTTTGCTTTTGAGTCATGTGATCTGGTGAAAGATAAGTTATTCATACACTGCTCAAAACAATCAGGTGAGATGTTATACACAATAGACTTACGGTAACGTATTTTATTCAGATATCGGTTACAGTTGTAATTTGTGTGTAACACAGTACGATATTTTGCTGTCTCAACTCTTTACTTGAGGTTTAGGTGGTGTTTACGTGGAGCAAGGCACCATGGGGCTACCATAATAGTGAAACAGTCATTCTCGCTGCCCTCTAATATGGTGTGTGATCACCTCAGATGGCCAGTACAGTTGCACATCTGCATGGAATGCACAGTATGAGGTTATCAATCAGCTCTTGAGGAATATTTGGCCATTCTTCCATGAGTGCAATATCCAGCTCTGCTACCATTGTGGGAGGTGTTGGTCTAGTTGAAATGCATCTGCCAAGTACATCCCAGACATGCTCAATCGGGCTTAAGTCCGGAGAACAAGCTGGCCACTGCATTTGTTTAGTTCCCTCAGCTTCAGGCATGTTGTCCACCAGTGCAACTCTGTGGGGACAAGTGTTATCATCCACCAGAAGGAACCCACCTGTGGCACCAGCAAAGGGCTCAACAAAAAGCAGTCAAAACACCATTCTGAATGGCAAAGAAGTCCATATGTCCGCCAGTACTGATTCCTGCCCACACCATTCGTCCACCACCACGATTTGTTGATGTTTCCTGCACATACGCAGGAATGTTCTAAGTTACACGTTCCCTCCAGATGAGGGAATGACGATTGTCCGGCTGAACACCAAATCTTGACTCGTGTGAACAGCACCTGGCGCCATTCGTTATTACTCCAATCCTAATGTTCCTCTGCCCAAGTTCTGCGGGCTAAACAGTGTTGTGGTTTTAATGGTGCGTGCGCGCCCACACACACACACACACACACACACACACACACACACACACACACACACACACACACTAGGCCTCCATGTGTAGAGGCCACATTCTCGAAGACGAATTTGGACTGTTTGTGTTGTGCGCCCTGTTGCTGCTTGGAGGGTGCATTGCAGCTGAGTTGCATTCAGGCTTCTGTCTCAGCGGGCTGTTTACTGGAGATAATGGTCATCTCTCGCTGGTGTTACCCTTGGACAACCTTGGCCTCACCTTCTTTAAACAGTTCTTGTTGTCTGAAATCGCATCGAGGTCCTGAAATTACAGTTTGGGACACTTCAATAGTTGCAGCCGCCTTCCCCTTAAGTCATGTTGTTGTTGCATTGTATTACCTGATTGCTACACAATCTGAACTCAACTGCTTGTGTAATTCGTTTGGCAGAGTAAACACAAGTCAACACCAACCCCTCTGCAGCAATTTTCCGGTATCACTGCTATCTTGGTGACCATAATGTTGTTGTCTCCACTCTGTAGAACTGACAGAAAGCCGTCGAACCATTTTAGTTCATTCTGCTGATGACAATACTTCAGAACCTAGATATCTCAACTGATCCCCTAATTGTTTTGACCAGCGTATTATTCTTGTTAACCCTCTTGTATGGAGAATAATAATTTTTTACGATATCAATGTTCAAACAACACCTTTTAGCCTACAAATGTAGTTCCTTGTAATTTCTTTCAGTTTGATAGTTTCATATGATGATCACTAGGCTCACATGACATCCAGTGGCCAAAGTTTTCACCCCGATAAGCATTAGTTACTTCCCAAAAACACACATAGTACGACAGATAAAATGGACCTCTAAGAACTTCTAAATCATTTTATTCAGAAAGCTATCATTTACCGTTCTAACTCGTTGTGGCAGTTTTGAATTAATTAAGGTATATTATTTAAAAGTGTCTCTGTTCCATTATTTTGGCCTAATCCAAAAGTCTAATTGAAAATGGTTTGCTGCAGTCACTTGGTATGCATTCATGTACTATAGCATGAACATGCCTAGAAAATATGCCTAGTAATCAGAAAAAAAACCATGGGACCCTGTTGCAATAGTACTGGTCTCAGTACCCGCTTTGGCAGAAAAAATTGGTCACTATGTAAGCCTTCAGAAATGTGCCTGTAGTTCCAACATTTTTTCTTTTTTGCTTAAAAAATCTCGAGTGATACCTTATATTATGTAAAGTCAAAATTTATAAGTGGTAATCAATAATTATGGTCTGCCAAAAATTGAATTTTTCTTTGAGTGCTCACATAACACAACTGCCCCCCCCTTTCCCCTCTCGCTCCCTCGCCCCTTCTTATGCAGCCCAAGGTGTTGCCTTACAATGTCAACATTGGTTTTCAAGCAAAAAAGTTTGACAAGCAATGTGTTAGAAGGTTTCCAGACTGAGATTTTCACTCTGCAGTGGAGTGTGCGTTGATATGAAACTTCCTGGCAGATTAAAACTGTGTGCTGGACCATGATTTGAAGTCGGGAACTTTGCCTTTCGCAGGCAAGTGCTCTACCATCTGAGCTACCCAAGCACAACTCGCACCCTGTCCTCACAGCTTTACTTCCGCCAGTACCTTGTCTCCTACTTTCCGAACTTGGGTAGCTCAGATGGTAGAGCACTTGCCCGCGAAAGGCAAAGGTCCCGAGTTCGTCTCGGTCCGGCACACAGTTTTAATCTGCCAGGAAGTTTCATTGTTAGAAGGTTAGTATTTTATTATCCAGATATTGTTATATCTGTGGGAAGATGACTGTTGTTTGAACAAGGCAAGGTGTGTGAATTCTCAGAGACTGAGATGCTCTAGTGTCATACAGTGATAAGGTCTTAGTTAAAGATGATTTGATGTCAACCAAAATTCATTTGATGTTCATGATTGTGCGTATGGAGGATGTTCGTGATTGTGCGTATGGAGATACTCTTTCTCCACTGTCCACTGATAAAGAATTGTATTGCTGAATTTAAATGAGGGCACAAAACTATCCGAGAGAATCCATGTGGAGGGCATCTGAAAAGTACAAAACACCAGAAATCATCGAAAAAGTGCACACTATGCTCTGGAAAGAACAGCTTACGAAGGTGTGCGGAACTGTCTAGATTGTGGGGATTTCAAAATAATAAGTTGGCTGCTTTTTTTTAATGAAGAATTATACATGAGAAAGTTTCGTGTGCTAATCCTGCTCACAGCAGATGAGAAACAAATTCAGAGGATAACTTCCAAACAGTCTTGAGAATTTCACACGTCTTCTGTATGCTGATCTTTCAAGATCACATCACACACTACTTCAGTGATTTATGGTGCTGACATTTATGAACCTCAGATGAATATCAGTTGGCGTCAAACCTTCTTTTACAAAAATCTTGTTTCTGCAAAGTACTTAAGCATCTCAGTTTCTGAAAATTCCCATACTGTTGCCTCCTTATTGCCTTCTAAGGCTACATTCCTGGGCCAGCTATCATATAAAACACGAAAAGGGCCAGTACACAAGTGACCACTTAATTCAACTGAGGTCTGCTAAAAGGACAGCTTTTGCCTTCTGCCAACACCTTACTACTGTCTTCTTTGAATTAAGGCAGGCTCATTGACATTCATGGTATTACCCCATCCTTGCACCAATATACAAGAGAGTTTTTAGAGGCCCTCCCTGATTTTGATCCTATGTTATATAATTTTGTGTTCGAATTGGGACATCTTATAGTTCCCCCCATGTACAGAACTGAATCCCACTGGTGTCCACATTGAGGGTGATCCCTTGTCAGATAGTGATTAATGGGTTTACTGAGGCTGTGGGCGTATGTTCTCACTGTCCTTCCTTGTGAATGAGTTTTGTATTCACTACACTTGTTCAGCTAAGAATTTTACTGATTACTAGCTGCAAGGTTCCACAGGACAACAAAATCCTGCTCTCTCCCATGGTGTCCAGTTTTACACTATGAGGATGTGTTGTGCAGAAGAGCTTCTGCTGGTATACTGTTCCTCCACATCCAGAACTTTACGTTCATAATCAAATGTTCAATGTGGTAAGTCATACTGTTTTTCGGGGGTTTTCATTTGATGCTCAGTTGACATGTCTACCACATGTTCACTAGCTTAAAAAGAAGCGCCAGTTGGAACTCAACACATTCCACTGTCTGTCACACCCTGTTGCGTGTGACTGAGTGTCTGTACAGAGCATTAGTCCCATACTGACTGGATTGTGGGTGCCGGCTTGTGGATCAATGGCCCCTTCAACTTCACAGTTATTTAACCTGGTTCAACACTGCAGAATCCAGATCGCAAGTGGGGTCTTTCAGATGAGCCATATGGACAGCCTCCTGGTAGAGGCTAAGATTCCACCTATACTGATCAAATGTCATAAATGACTACTAAGTTATGCAACATACATCTGCAGCTACCATGAACAGTCAAATCACCATGTCCTTTTCCCTGACTGGGGGATCGGTCTTCCACAAGGAAAACCCAAGCCCTCCACCAAACATTGTCAGGATACCTCAGTGAACATTCCCCCTCCCCCAACGCCTCACCCCCTCCCATCCCTAATGCTAATGATGCATACCTTATCCAAAGATCCTGTTGCACCTTTTCATTTGCCCAAAGAAAATAATTAATCCTTTGGCATTTTAGCATTTATTTCTCTTAGTTCTTCGAAAATTTCCACGTTCAACAGTCATTTATAATGAAAACTCAAGTGTTGACAATCGCGTGGCTATACCTGTATATATGCTGTGGACAATGAGCAATGCTCGCTGCTGTCCTGGTGTAATTTTTACTTTGTCAGCAAAGTGCCAGGACAAGTTCCTATCAAAGTAGTCCCCTTGGCTGTCTGTACACAGTTGCCAACATTTCTGGAGGTTGTGGAAGCAAGCAGGGAAATTTTCAATGCGAAGCTTGTAAGCTTATTTGTCACAGGCTATTGGATGCCTGCGATACCTTCATGAAGCTTTCCTTTCAGTCTCCTTTTCAGTTGAGGAAACAAGAAAAAATCACAAGGTGCGAAGTTGAGCAAATGTGACAGATGTGGGATGGCAATAACAGAATGTCTGTCCAGATACTCGTTAAGTGATAAAGCAGTATGGGGTCTTCCATTGTAATGTAGTAAGAAGGAGTCCTGAGAATGCCACAAATCAGGATGGTTACGTTGAATTGCTTGTCACAAACTTTTCAGGACTTCGAAGTAAAGAGTTTGCTTCACTGCTTGACCTGGAGAAACATACTCATGATGAATAAATCCTTTACTATCAAAGAATGTGATCAACATTGTCTTTGTTTTTGAAGGACTTTTTTCGAGATTGGAGATTGAGGACTGTGCCATTCAGCACTTTGACAATTCATGTGAGGGTCATACTGGTAGTACCAGCTTTCATAATATTAGACAGAAATCTGTGATCACGTCTGACTCTATCCAGTAGTTCAGCAGAAATTCTTCATCTGTTCAATACATAATGTGTAACGGACAAGTTTTGCATTAAGTTTCGGTTTCCCTAAATCTTGGCATAAAATCTTATGAGACACATCACAATTCAAATTAAGTGCTTCTGATATTGCATGCACAGTTACATGACAGTCTTCTTGCAGTAACTGCCTTACACATGCTATGTTTGCCTCAGTATGTGCTGTAGATGGGCGACCAGCTCTGGGATCATCTTGCACTGAATCTCTGTCTTTGTAAAACCTTCTATGCCACTTGAAAACATGACTGCTTGAAAGTGCCTCGCCTGCCTATATTAGCTTAATCATAGTCCATGTTTCACTAAGGGTTTTCCCAAGCTTAACGCAGACCTTAGTGTTCACACTTTGCTCACAATCGGCATCTGGTGTGTCACCATAACTAATGTGCAAAGAACCCAAACAGTGTGGTTGCTAAGCTCAGCCTTGCCACCTAGTGAGTTGAGTTGGCATGGAAACATGATCAAGTTCATTTCAAGGATGAACACATTTCAGGTAATATAAAAACATCATTGTTTCTTTTTAGTATTGCAAACTCAGAAATAAGAAAACCTGTCGTGGAACTTTATGACAAAGGGAGTATTTTTACAGTAAAGTAAGTAGCCATTATCCAAGCCCTCCATTAGAGTTGCACTCACCAAAATTTCCTAATCTGTTATGACTTGTTAAGCAGCCTGTTGGGCATAAGTCAGTACTGTCATTGGAACTCATTGGTTTTGACAATAGATAATTTTCTTTTTTTGCCTCCACAATACTGGGAGCGCCATTGTAATCTTCTGGACTTGAGTCTTATAGGGATTCCAGGAAACAATTTTACAGACTGCTCACAAAGGTAACTCCTTAGATGGAAACCCAAAGGTGAGGATGCTAGGCTCCAACTTGTGGTTGACACTACACCTTCAGATTCTGGAGGCTTAGAAGTAGCAGCTTACTGTAGCCACTATGAAGAAGCTACACACCACAAAGAGGTCTAAGAGCACATGCCAATCTTCCCTCTGCCCATCTGGAAGGGAATCTGCTATCCTTTGCAAACTACTTGTCGGCCATTCCTTGCTGGTTCATGGTCATGTCCTCAACTGAGGTGATCCATACCTTTATCGTCATGATGTCTCTCTGTTGGTGACTCGTGTCCTGTCGGAGTTCCCCAGTTTCGAAAATTGAAGCTTGACAGCTTTTGTTATTGCATGCAATCACATCTACCTCGTACTTCATTGCGTCGTAGGATGTTATGGTTTCAGGTTTCTTCTTTCTTCTTGATACTTCAGCTTGCAGCATATTCAGAAAAATTCTTCTTTCCCTGGGATACAATCATAGTGCAGTTTCTGTTGCCAGTCTGGTTCAAGATGGTGGTGGGGTGTATTTCAGCATTTGTCTTCTTTACCTCATCAGGGATTTCACAATGGCTCTTGTTCATTGCACCAGCTAGTGAAGTTTTCTCTTATTTGAGAGACATAAAGAAGTTGTCTGTCATCGTGTTTCTTCCTTGATTCAGAAATGGCTCCATGAGCTGCAGAAGGACGTTACTTCTCTCTGTGGGTGTCCTTTTTTCGAAGGTATGAGTAAGTGTTACATGTGCACTTGGTCACTATTTCAGCAGAAATCTAGAATTTGAGACCGTATGCGTCTAGCTTGTTTGGCATGAATAGATGAAGTCTGTTACTCTTTTCAGTGAACTTTGCCCAAATTTCAGATACAGGATTGAATTTGTTGGCTGGCAGCTATTCAGCTCCATCTGATTTTTCATAGAAACAGAGAAATCTGAGAAGCTCCTGAAGTCTGTCCCTTGGCATAATGTCCTTGATGAAAGTTGGTCCCCAGGAATGCATCCAGAGGTCATCCACAGACGTAACTTTTGTACATAAGATACCCAAAGCATACACAATAGCTAGAAATTTTTCCAGTTCCAAAGTGACATGGTACAGTCATTGTTTTTTAGTGCTTTTCAAGCATTTGATTTTGCGTATTCCTTCATGAAATGTAACATTGCTTCATTAAAATTAGATGGAAAGAACTGATGACAGAGTTGTGTTCTAGTTGACAAGCATAGCTAGTGAGATCTTCTTTCTTGTTTAGAACATTCACAGCTGGCCTCCTTCCAGAATGTGAAAAATTGGCAATCTGCCACTCTCTTCCATCCGTACCGACCATCTCTGTAGATGCACACACCTGGGCCTGCTGTGATGGGTGAGGTGAGGATTGGAGTAGCTGAAGATCCTTTACGAATTCCTCCTCATTCACAATGTCATCATCTTCACTTGTCTGAGTTACAAAATCCTGATCTTCATCAGTATAGTCCATTTCCAATTCAGTGTCGGAATCCTGTAAGAGATGTAGTAGTTCTACATAAGAAAGTCATGTGGACGATGTGTGTTTGCAAACATTTTTCATGGACAAAGAGTATTACCTGAAAGATAAGTTGTAAATTACAGTAGATTGTGCACGTGCCAAGATGCATTTGATTGTGCACATGCCAAGATGCAACAGTGAGCAGCAGTAACTGTGCATGGCTACTGAATGTTGCTGTTTCATTTGGTACATTATCTGCTTATACTCAGAAGACCAATTGCAGTGGTGCCAAATAGACCCCCTTCTGCTTTTCTAGGTATGTTGAATGTAATGTCAAAGAAAATGTAAATATTTTGTAAATTCTAAGTAGCCGGCCGAAGTGCCCGTGCGGTTAAAGGCGCTGCAGTCTGGAACCGCAAGACCGCTATGGTTGCAGGTTCGAATCCTGGCTCGCATGGATGCTTGTGATGTCCTTAGGTTAGTTAGGTTTAACTAGTTCTAAGTTCTAGGGGACTAATGACCTCAGCAGTTGAGTCCCATAGTGCTCAGAGCCATTTGAACCATTTTTTAAATTCTAAGTCATCACCATAAAGAAGAGAAAAAATAGGAAAGTTCATATGATTCCATGAATGAATTAAAAAAGTTTGGAGCTGACACTGAAGAAAAAAAGTATGACAGGGTCATTTTGACTCCTTCTGCCATTCTAGTGTTAAGGTTAAAAAGGACCAATGACCTCATGTTTAGTCCCTTTCAAGTTTGCCAAAAATTCAATTTTTTGTTTGTTCACACTGTGTTTTGTTTGGACAGCTGCTTACAGCCAACTACTAAATGGAATGATTTGCAGTTTCACACAGAGTGTGTTGAAAGTAGTACCATCCCCTAAGGGGGGGGGGGGGGGGGGAATTCTGCATTTTGTGCTGCAATGTATGGGTGACGCCAGAAACTTTTCAGACAATCCCTGTATTCCTTTTAGTCCATTACTGCTGTCTTTATGAGTGACTGCAGTGGTGCAAAACTCACTCCATGTGCTTCTGTGGCATCTAATTGATACATAACAAGGTATGACTGTATTTTTCCTGTAATTCATGTATTAATGTACATGCATAGTATTCCTGTGGTTATTTGCTTTACATTTCACGTTTTTCACCACATATCAAGATGGGAAATCTGTTTGAATTTCTTGCAAAATTGTTTTTACTGTGCGTTATTTTCCTCCCTTATATAATAGTTCCTACGGCTTGGGAGAATTTTTGTGCCGCAAATTACATAATGTCACTTATGCATGCAGTAGCTTCTTAGGGAATATTAGTTTTTCTAGGGATATCATCTTGCGCCTGTTCTTCTTCTTTTGTTCCCTCCCCATCATCTACTGTGTTGTGGATTTCGATTAGATCTATTGCCAGAGTAAAAGTGGAGTGAGCCGACAAAGTCATCAGTTCGAATGTAGTCATCTGGACTACATTAAATGTTTTACATTTGAATTAATTCCAGCAACTTCTGCTGAATTTTCTTGATCTTCAATGAGTACAGAAGCATCTTGTTCATCACCTTCAAACCACGCTTTTCTGAAGCATTTTGTGACAGTTTTGGGATTTATTTCCCTTACTGCTAAGTCAATCTAGTTTACTGCATCCAGGATGGAATCAGCTGTCCACCATGATGAATGGCCACTACCAAACGGTTTCTGAGAACAAGGTCACCATTTGGTGGCACAACATGCAGTTGAGTACAACATGCCCTGTTTCAATGGCTGCTTTACAACATGGACCATCTGGATCCTTCCCACCACTAACTTCACTTAAGTATGCAGTTGGAAGTTATCCTTACAATATCCTCTGCTCTTGTAATTGTCCTGGCCAAAATCTTCAGTAAGCCACTGTCCCTACAACTTCCATCCAACAGTTTCCAGTTCCTCCATCGTGTCACCCCCTCCTATTTCCCATCTTCACTTCACCTTCAGTGTGTGCCATTCTCACCAGCTCCAACATGCCTATCCTGTGTACCTACCATCCTTCCCTCTCTGCATTCCTAGCTGGCAAACCAGCTACCTCCATCAGAGTTGCTAGCCACATGCCAGCAATCCCTGTCACTGCATCCTGCTTCTCTCTCACCTTACCCACCCCACTTAATACAACTCCCACCACAACCTAGTCCACCTACCAAAATGCAGCTCTGGCACTGTTCATCCAGCCGGCACCATGTAGGATCATAGGCATGTCTATGTGCGCATGTGTATGTACATGTGTATTTGCATGTGTGTTTTACTCTAGCTATAGAAAAGATTACTCTGAAAACTAGCAAATTTTCTGTGTTTTTGTGAGTGCCTATAGACGACTCAACGCTTCTGCTTTTTGGTGAGTGGCCTCCTTTAATCAAAAAGGAGAACTTGACAATTTCCTTTTTTCATTTTGGCACTCTTCAATAAGACCACTCACCATCCACGACTTTTACTGCTTTGCCATGTGACCGGAAGCTTACTGTCGTCGTCTTTTTCTTTTCCCTCGGAACAAAGGCTTTTGCCACATTTCCAATCACCAGTGGCTTCTCCATATTACCTAACATGTTTTCAGACAGCTATGTAGAGGGCCTTTCCATATACACATTTCTGATGATGAGTAAGTATATTCTCATACACTTAACGAACCATTCCCACACTGTCTCGTTACTTTTTTCATTTCCTATTTTCTTTGCCCTTTTTTTTTTAATTTGCAAGTTTCATGGTAGCCATTCATCCTATATCACATCCTCGTTTTTTAAAATTTCATAAATTTTTGTTTTACCTCATTTGAAATAAAACATTATTTTGCACACAGGGTTTCTTTTTCATTTGCCTTGATTACATTGATCTTTTCGTTAAGTGTTAGTGACACATACTTTTTGTTTGACATAATAGTGTACTTAAAGTACTAAAAGTCAACTGAAACTGACAGGAAATAATGCAGCTAATGTATTTATTTGGATTGCTTCATCTTGCCGAGTAAAACCACTGTTTTATGGAATAACACGAACCTCTTTCACGTAACAGCATTGTCTGAGGTGTACACTCTTTGTGTTAAAAGTAGCATCTTTGTATAGATGTGAATAACTAAGGTATGCCATTAGATTAGACTAGACTAAATTCAGTTTTTGTTCCATAATCCCAAAAATGAGATGATTTTCGTGGCTGTGGACCAAGTCAGAAAATCTAAAATAAAAAACATAAAACATATGAAAATAATACTTACTACCCTGATTCTTTTTCAGGAGATTGTCAAAATATGTGAATACATTACAATGGAGTGGAACTGCTAATATTTACAGAATTAATATCCTGTCAGAATGAAACATAGTTACACACTTTTAATAAATTTATCATACAAAAAATATCTAATTTTGACTGTTGCGAGCAAGTGCAGTAAAAACTGAAATCCAGCAGACGACATTATTTAAGCTAGTCTAACAGTCCCCGTTAAGATAGTTATCTATAGAGTAGAAGAAGTTGCCTATCAAAAAGTCTTTCAAATTCTTGTTTAAAGTGTGCTTTATCTGAAACCAAGTTTTTATGGTTGCTGACTATCTATTGAAAATGTGTGTTCTTGAATAGTGGGTCCCTTTTGGACCAAAATAAGCAATTTTAGGTCTTTATGTAGATTATTCTTATTCGTAGTGTTGATACTATGTATTGAGCTATTGTTTGGCAATAGACATATTACTTGCAACAAATTTCATTAAGGAATAAATGTACTGAGAAGCAGTGGTTAAAATACAAAGGTCCTTGAACACATTTCTACATGATGATCTTGAATTTACACCACAAATGAGTCTTATTACAAGTTTTTGCACTGTAAAAACTTTTGCTTGGTTTGACGAATTATCAAAGAACACTATTTTGTATGGCGTGTTGGAATGAAAGTAAGCATAGTATGCAAGCTGTTTTTATATTTATATCTCCTATATCTGACATCATTCTCAGTGCAAATACGGACTTGTTTAGGCACTTCAGCAATTCTGTTGTATGCCCTTCTCAACTGAATTTATTATAGAGTTGCAGTCCCAGAAATTTAACACTGTCAACCTCTTCAATCTGTATATCTTCATATGTTTTACATATGCTTGAAGGAAAACTCTTACAGGTTCTTAGCTGCATGTAATTGTTCTTTTCAAAGTTTGATAACAGTGAATTAGCTTTAAACCATTTATTAATGTCGGTGAAAATTTGATTAACAGCTGTTTCTAAATCTGTGCTTGACTTATTATTTATTGCAATGTATGTGTCATCTGCCAACAAAACAAACTTTGTATCTGGCAATGTAATAGATGAGAGGTCATTTATACAAAAAAGCAATGGATTCAAGATGCAACATTGAGGAACACTACATGTAATTAATTCCCGATTAGATGAAGACTAATTCCTTATGCCACAAGTATTTCCCGACAGCCTTTGTTTCCAATAAACTAGGTAATACTTGAACCATTTTGCAGCATTGGCGGGTGACGACATAATATTCTGATTTGCTTAAGAGAATGCTGTGATTAACAAAATCAAAGGCTATTGACAGGTTTGTTATCTAATGAATTGAGGTCTTTCTCACTGTGCATGTAAGTAGCCTTCTCTATATTGGAACCATTGAGGAATCCAAACTGTGATTTATTTGCAATCAGATGCTTAAGGTGACACTTGAACACAACCTTTTTAAATATTTTTGAAAAAGTAGTACTGCATAAGCCTTTTTCCGCATTATGTGATGAATTACTAAGTCGATCTTAAAATTTACATTCCATGTTTGCTTTAGGCGTGTTCCACTTTACACAAAAAATTAGCATGTAAAACTGTAATGAATGTGTCGGAACTGAAGTCTCTTTACGATTAGGCCAGATTTCCGAATTATACACATTCTGTTTTGGTCAAATTTTGCTGTATTTTGTGAAAACACTGACATGTCAGGTGCAAGTGAGTATACACTTGTCTTCACTTGTACAGTGAACCGCTTCCCGTACCCTCCAACACACTCCTTCGTATTCTTTTTCTCTCAGGTGTCATAGATAGCAGAATGATGACTATCACTATCCTGTGTAAAGTTCCGTAAATGTGTAGGGTAGCAGAGAGATACCATCTGTATGTAGATCAACAAATGCAATAAGTCTTTGCTTCAAAGTGGTCATGATAGGCAGGGTTCTTTAAGTGTCAGATCTTCAAGTGTCTGTCAAAAAATTAATAGCAGATTTATGAATTTTTTTCCCATTATGCAATGAAATGTTGCCATAAATGAAGGAATGTTCTACGTAGTTATGATGATGATTGTTTAATTATGTAAGATGTCAATTTTAAATTTCAAATGATGGGTGAGGAATAGGGGTGTACCATTGATGCTGTGATCCTAGACATATAACTTAAAATGACTTGAAGTTCATACCGGACACATGAATTTGTCTACACATTTGCATACCCTTATTACAGAATATTTAAATGGCTTTTGTGAACATTATTAATATCCAATCTGCAAAGAACAATTTTTGAAGCAAGTTCTGTCTTTTTGTAGAAGAGGAGCTGAAGCGTTTACATCAAGCCCTGGGCAGTCAGGCTTCATATGGTCAAGTTGCTTTCAATTATGATAATGAAGGAGATGGATCTGCTCAGCAGGATGAAGCTACTTCAAAACAAGAGACAGCTGCAGAAGAAGATGAAGTGTTCATTGTTCCTCCAGGGTTAGATATTCCTGTTGGTATGGTTGTGGTAAGTTCAATGATAGTTCACTCACTCATGCGACAGTGGTAAAATGTTAAAGTTACTTATGCACTAAACTTAATTGTGATGTATTTTCTTTTGCATCTACATCTGTATTGTATAAAGCACTATGAAGTCCATTCCATTCATATGTCGAGCATGGGAAGAATGGCTGCTTAAATGCCTCTTTGTGTGCTGTAACTTGTCGAATAGTTTTTTGTGATTCCTGTGGGAATGATACAGAGGAGGTTGTAGTACAGGGTGATTCAAAAAGGATACCACAACTTTAAAAATGTGTATTTAATGAAAGAAACATAATATAACCTTCTGTTATACATCATTACAAAGAGTATTTAAAAAGGTTTTTTTTCACTCAAAAACAAGTTCAGAGATGTTCAATATGGCCCCCTCCAGACACTCGAGCAATATCAACCCGATACTCCAACTCGTTCCACACTCTCTGTAGCATATCAGGCGTAACAGTTTGGATAGCTGCTGTTATTTCTCATTTCAAATCATCAATGGTGGCTGGGAGAGATGGCCGAAACACCATATCCTTAACATACCCCCATAAGAAAAAATCGCAGGGGGTAAGATCAGGGCTTCTTGGAGGCCAGTGATGAAGTGCTCTGTCCGGGCTGCCTGGCGGCCGATCCATCGCCTCGGGTAGTTGACGTTCAGGTAGTTACGGACAGATAAGTGCCAATGTGGTGGCGCTCCATCCTGCTGAAATATGAATTGTTGTGCTTCTTGTTCGAGCTGAGGGAACAGCCAATTCTCTAACATCTCCAGATACTGTAGTCCAGTTACAGTAGCACCTTCGAAGAAAAAGGGACCAAAAACTTTTATTGGCTGAAATGGCACAGAAAACGTTCACCTTAGGCGAGTCACGTTCATACTGAGTTGTTTCCCGCGGATTCTCAGTGCCCCATATACAGACATTGTGACGGTTGACTTTCCCGTTATTGTGGAAAGTTGCTTCATCACTAAACACAATCTTTGAAACGAAAGATTCATCTGTTTCCATTTGAGCAAGGATAAAATCACAGAAATCGATTCTTTTAATCTTATCAGCTGCAGGCAGTGCTTGAACCAATTTCAGACGATAAGGTTTCATAACTAACCTTTTTCGTAGGACTCTCCATACAGTTGATTGTGGAATTTGCAGCTCTCTGCTAGCTCTGCGAGTCGATTTTCCTGGGCTGCGAACAAATGCTTGCTGGATGCATGCTACATTTTCATCACTCGTTCTCGGCCGTCCAGAACTTTTCCCTTTGCACAAACACCCATTCTCTGTAAACT
Source organism: Schistocerca serialis cubense (assembly GCF_023864345.2). NCBI lineage: Eukaryota > Metazoa > Arthropoda > Insecta > Orthoptera > Acrididae > Schistocerca > Schistocerca serialis. The sequence continues at coordinate 182,518,061 of NC_064646.1, read as the reverse complement.
GTTTATACCAACGTTTAATACACCACCTATCAGGAGGTTTAACACCATACTTCGTTCGAAATGCACGCTGAACAACTGTCGTCGATTCACTTCTGCCGTACTCAATAACACAAAAAGCTTTCTGCTGAGCGGTTGCCATCTTAGCATCAACTGACGCTGACGCCTAGTCAACAGCGCCCCAACCGAACAAATGTACAACTAAATGAAACTTTATAGTTCCCTTAATTCGCCAACAGATAGTGCTTAGCTCTGCCTTTTGTCGTTCCAGAGTTTTAAATTCCTAGAGTTGTGGTATTCTTTTTTGAATCACCCTGTATATTCAGAGACGTATCACTTAAAGTTGGTTGTTGTAAGTAGGCGTTCTCGGGATAGTTTGCATCTATCTTCCAGTGTTTACCACCACTTCAGTTTTTCTAGCATCTCTATGATGCTCTTCCAAGGGGCTAACAAACTTCTGTCCATTCATGCTGCTGTTCTTTGTGTACATTTAATACCCCATGGTAGTCCTATTTAGTATGGGTCCCACTCAATTGAGGAATATTACAGGATGGATTGCACAAGTGTTTTGTAGACTATTTGCATTTTCCTGGCATCCATCTAAAAAACCTGCTTTACCTATGATTGAGTCTGTTCCATTACATATCCATATGCAATGCATCAAAGGACACCTGCAGCAAACAAATATAAGGGCTATTATTCATAATATAAAGGAGGGATTCACAGATCACAAGCTGTGCGTGGCCCATCATTGGTATGATGGCTGCCCGCCCCCCTCTGTTTCTTCTTGTAGAACTTGTAAATTGACAAAAATTGAGCCTAATGTCAAATCAAGTGGACTGTTGTGTTTCAAATTAAATTGTGTAAATAATGCTTCTGTAAAAACACATTTTTGTAATAATATTTGCTAAATAAAATGAATATTCCCTAGTGAAGGATTTGTGACACGTGATGATAGCAAGTTTGTACACCACTGGTATAAAGTATCTTATTTGTGGAAATCAGTCACCAAGTTTAAATTTCAGTAACTTTTTGTTTAAGGATACAGGGTACTTTTCCAGCTCAATACTATGTAAAAATCAACACTTGTTTCTTTCAGGCACTGTTTATAATGTGTATGTTATACAGATTTTTTTGTTGATATCAGGTAATGCAGCGCACTTTCTAAACAAATTAGAAGTATTTTGAATATTTTTGAACCTGCTTAGGGTTATTAAAAAAATTACAAAGAGATTGATACAATTTTTTTCCCCCAAAATGCTTCCTCAAATTGAGGTACCATTTAATCCAATGTTATACATTTGAAGGAGACCAGATTTTTACCAGATATTCATGACATGATGGCTGAGGTACTAGACCGATTTAATTCCACCTATTATGTATATCACAAGGATAAAAAAATATCACATCTTACATTTTAATTTTTATAATTTTTTTTCCTAATGAAAATGTTATTTTTCCTATAATTTAGTTGATTCTGCTCTAAAGCTTATGTCTACTACATAAGTATGGACTATTGCAAGTTACAGAAAAAAATTAGAACAATGTTTTATAAACTTTAGGAAATATTTTTGCCTGAATTCTGAAAAATACAAGTTGTGGTAAATTGCGAATGAAGATAAGAGTCCCATTTAATCTGTGCCACACAACTTTCCTGAAGCATAGTCTTCATCCTGCAGCATTTCTTCATCCTCAAGCCTCCTCTTGGCATTCCTTTTAGCACTTTTTGCTTCTTTGGTAACTTAAAGAGTGAATCATTCAGCTTCATGTACCCATTGTCTGTCACATGCAAGCAATTGATCTTCCGTATTAGAGGCACATTTTATGCCTAAATTTCTCAGGGCTTCCAACCTTCCTATTGCTCCATCATTGAAATATATCACTGAATCTAGTACACCAACTTTTAATGTATTTAGTCCTACAAAAAATTCTTGGACAATCTTTCCCATATGCAATGGTTGAAACTTTAATTTGTATTCTGATTGCCCCCATGAAGACATTTACTAAGCAAAACAGGGTCACTCATGTCTCTAAAAATTGGTTTTATTTCATTCCTAAGAGGCTCACGAAGAGAGTGCTTATGATGGTATATTTGACCACTTTATTTTTCTCTTGGGTAACTACACCAAGAATCTTCTCTTTTAGGGCATAATCTGTGAACAGGGTGGTCATCTGTTGACAACTTATGAAAGTAGGTGGCCCATACAGCTTTTCTCATTGCTGTAACATCATTCAGAGGTGCAGTTCGTCTACTAGCCAGTCCATAGTAACTCTGAAGGAGGTCTATTTCAGTCACTGTCAATCTGCCTCGGCCAGACAGAGATATTCCATCAGATAGCAACTTTCCTTTCATTTCTCTTTGTAGCTTCCTCAGTCTAGCACCCATCCTATTTTGCACATGCCCACAACTCCTCTTTTGCACACGTCCACAACACTCCAGTTTTGTTACCAAGGTATCACCATAAACATTGAACTCGTTAATTTTATTGAAAGCTTTAAAGTCCCCATCACCTAGGTACTTCATATATTTAGCATTATAAATGGGCACCGCTCTCTGAAATATTTTTAGAGCTCCATCACACTCCATACCTCCACTGTAACCATCATAAGTCTTAGAACACTGATGTTCAATATGTCCTTCAGTGTTACCATGGCAGGTGTGGCAGTACTTAGATAAGTATTCAACATCAACAACTTTTCCTTTCTCCAGAGAAGTAGCACTTACAACACCATTCAAGGAATGATGTCCTCGACATTGCCATGTCCGATCAAGTGCAACAGCAATGTCCCTGGTTCCACTAATATTTACAGTTTCTTCTACTGCATATTTCATAGATGCTTTAGACACAACCGTCAAGGCACCTAAAAGTATTTTTATGTATTTGCTGAACCTACTGGGAGGAGGAGAAAGGGCCATCAAACTGCAAAACGTTTGAGCAGCCTTTTTTCCTTTTCCTATTGTATGCATTGCATACACAGTCTCAAAATTCACATCATATGAATTATGTACAATGTTCGAAGTCATTTTTGAGGTAGATTTATTGCAGGATCTACACAGAAAAACTAATTTTGATGCTAAACCCTCCCTGCTACTTTGTTGTTCTGTTATTTCCATACAACCTACACCATCACATTGTCTACATTTCACCCCTTCCTTTATCAAAGAAAAGATGCTGACAACAACAACAATAAATCTACTACAAACAGCGTCATTGTTAAGACAAAAATTTGAATCGCCAGCAGGCGTGCCATGTGGGAGTTTCATCTCTGAAGAACTGATTTATAGGTTACTTTAAACAGTGTGGCTTGTTTCGTTTGTGAACTGGTTACCACGGAATTTCCTTTCATTGAATTTTTTGATGCGTGGCGTAGTTCGTATTTATTGCACACTAAAGGGTATGGAGTTCCACACATATATGTAGCACTTGGGCAACAAACATTCAGTAACTCGTGAACAAACTGCTTCAGCGAAACAAAAGTAAGTACTAGCAAAGATAATCACTTACAGACACAAGAAACTCGCACTGTTACCAACGTATACAATGTATCATACATATAATCACTGGAAACAGAAAGTTTACAGTTATTTTTGAAATAATACTGGTTTCTGTAACAGAATTAAAAGGGGGGGGGGTGGCATACATGACCATAACTTTGAACTTTGGTGTGAAATTCTTTGTGTGGATGGATATGTGTGTGTTGGCGAGTGTATACCCGTCCTTTTTCCCCCCTAAGGTAAGTCTTTCCGCTCCCGGGATTGGAATGACTCCTTACCCTCTCCCTTAAAACCCAAATCCTTTCGTCTTTCCCTCTCCTTCCCTCTTTCCTGACAAGGCAACCGATGGTTGCGAAAGCTAGAATTTTGTGTGTATGTTTGTGCTTATATGTGTGTCTATCGACGTGCCAGCGCTTTCGTTTGGTAAGTCACATTATCTTTGGTTTTAGATACATTTTTCCCACGTGGAATCCCCCCCCCTCTCCCTCTCCCTCTCCCTCTCCCTCTCCCTCTCCCTCTCCCTCTCCCCCTCCCTCTCCCTCTCCCCCTCCCTCTCCCCCTCCCCCTCCCCCTCCCCCTCCCCCTCCCTCTCTCAAGATGATGTGACTTACCATACGAAAGCGCTGGCAGGTTGATAGAAACACAGACAGACACATACATACACACAAAATTCTAGCTTTCGCAACCAATGGTTGCTTCATCAGGAAAGAGGGAAGGAGAGGGAAAGTCGAAAGGATGTGGGTTTTAAGGGAGAGGGTAAGGAGTCGTTCCAATCCCGGGAGCGGAAAGACTTACCTTAGGGGGAAAAAAGGACAGGTATACACTCGCGCGCGCGCTCGCGCGCGCGCGCTCGCGCGCGCGCGCTCACACATCCATCCGCACATACACAGACACAAGCAGACATTTGGAAAGGCAAAGAGTTTGGGCAGAGATGTCAGTCGAGGCGGAAGTACAGAGACAAAGATGTTGTTGAAAGACAGGTGAGGTATGAGCGGCGGCAAATTGAAATTAGTGGAGATTGAGGCCTGGCGGATAATGAGAAGAGAGGATATACTGAAGGGCAAGTTCCCATCTCCGGAGTTCTGACAGGTTGGTGTTAGTGGGAAGTATCCAGATAACCCGGACGGTGTAACACTGTGCCAAGATGTGCTGCCCGTGCACCAAGGCATGTTTAGCCTCAGGGTGATACTCATTACCAACAAACACTGAACTCCAGAATTTCCTCTCCAACCTCAACTCCTTTGGTTCCATCAGATTCACCTGGTCCTACTCCAAATCGCATGCCACTTTCCTTGACGTTGACCTCCACCTGTCCAATGGCCAGCTTCACACGTCCGTCCACATCAAACCCGCCAACAAGCAACAGTACCTCCATTATGACAGCTGCCATCCATTCCACATCAAATGGTCCCTTCCCTACAGCCTAGGTCTTCGTGGCAAACGAATCTGCTCCAGTCCGGAATCCCTGAACCATTACACCAACAACCTGAAAACAGCTTTCGCATCCCGCAACTACCCTCCCGACCTGGTACAGAAGCAAATAACCAGAGCCACTTCCTCATCTCCTCAAACCCAGAACCTCCCACAGAAGAACCCAAAAGTGCCCCACTTGTGACAGGATACTTTCCAGGACTGGATCAGACTCTGAATGTGGCTCTCCATCACGGATACGACCGCCTCAAATCCTGCCCTGAAATGAGATCCATCCTTCATGAAATCCTCCCCACTCCACCAAGAGTGTCTTTCCACCGTCCACCTAACCTTCGTAACCTCTTGGTTCATCCCTATGAAATCCCCAAACCAACTTCCCTGCCCTCTGGCTCCTACCCTAGTAACCGCCCCCGGTGTAAAACCTGTCCCATGCACCCTCCCACCACCACCTACTACAGTCCTGTAACCCGGAAGGTGTACACGATCAAAGGCATAGCCACGTGTGAAAGCACCCACGTGATTTACCAACTGACCTGCCTACACTGTGAAGCTTTCTATGTGGGAATGACCAGCAACAAACTGTCCATTCGCATGAATGGACACAGGCAGACAGTGTTTGTTGGTAATGAGGATCACCCTGTGGCTAAACATGCCTAGGTGCACGGCCAGCACATCTTGGCACAGTGTTACACCGTCCAGGTTATCTGGATACTTCCCACTAACACCAACCTGTCAGAACTCCGGAGATGGGAACTTGCCCTTCAGTATATCCTCTCTTCTCGTTATCCGCCATGCCTCAATCTCCGCTAATTTCAATTTGCCGCCGCTCATACCTCACCTGTCTTTCAACGTCATCTTTGCCTCTGTACTTCCGCCTTGACTGACATCCCTGCCCAAACTCTTTGCCTTTACAAATGTCTGCTTGTGTGTGTGTGTGTGTGTGTGTGTGTGTGTGTGTGTGTGTGTGTGTGCGCGCGTGTGTGCGCGTGCGAGTGTATCCCGTCCTTTTTTACCCCTAAGGTAAGTCTTTCCGCTCCCGGGATTGGAATGATTCCTTACCCTCTCCCTTAAAACCCACTTCTTTTCGTCTTTACCTCTCCTTCCCCCTCTGTCCTGATGAGGCAACAGTTTGTTGCGAAAGCTTGAATTTTGTGTGTATGTATGTGTCTGTTTGTGTTTGTTTTTGTTTCTGTTTGTGTTTCTATCGACCTGCCAGCGCTTTCGTATGGTAAGTCACATCATCTTTGTTTTTAAATATATCTTTCCCGCGTGGAATGTTTCCCTCTATATATGAAACAAAGATGAGGTGACTTACCGAACAAAACCCACTTCCTTTCGTCTTCCCCTCTCCTTCCCTCTTTCCTGATGAGGCAACAGTTTGTTGCGAAAGCTTGAATTTTGTGTGTATGTTTGTGTTTGTTTGTGTGTCTATCGACCTGCCAGCACGTTTGTTCGGTAAGTCACCTCATCTTTGTTTTTATATATAATTTTTCCCACGTGGAATGTTTCCTTCCATTATATATATATATATATATATATATCTAAAAACAAAGATGATGTGACTTACCAAATGAAAGTGCTGGCAGGTCGACAGACACACAAACAAACACAAACATACACACAAAATTCAAGCTTTCGCAACAAACTGTTGCCTCATCAGGAAAGAGGGAAGGAGAGGGAAAGACGAAAGGATGTGGGTTTTAAGGGAGAGGGTAAGGAGTCATTCCAATCCCGGGAGCGGAAAGACTTACCTTAGGGGGAAAAAAGGACGGGTATACACTCGCACAAACACACATATCCATCCACACATATACAGACACAAGCAGACATATTTAAATATGTCTGCTTGTGTCTGTATATGTGTGGATGCATCACAGTGTAGGCAGGTCAGTTGGTAAATCACGTGGGTGCTTTCACACGTGGCTCTGCCTTTGATCGTGTACACCTTCCGGGTTACAGGACTGGAGCAGGTGCTGGTGGGAGGGTGCATGGGACAGGTTTTGCATCAGGGGCGGTTACAAGGATAGGAGCCAGAGGGTAGGGAAGGTGGTTTGGGGATTTCGTAGGGATGAACTAACAGGTTACGAAGGTTAGGTGGACGGCGGAAAGACACTCTTGGCGGAGTGGGGAGGATTTCATGAAGGATGGATCTCATTTCAGGGCAGGATTTGAGGAAGTCGTATCCCTGCTGGAGAGCCACATTCAGAGTCTGGTCCAGTCCGGGAAAGTATCCTGTCACAAGTGGGGCACTTTTGTGGTTCTTCTGTGAGGGATTCTGGGTGTGAGGGGATGAGGAAGTGGCTCTGGTTATTTGCTTCTGTACCAGGTCGGGAGGGTAGTTGCGGGATGCGAAAGCTGTTGCCAGGTTGTTGGTGTAATGATTCAGGGATTCCGGACTGGAGCAGATTCGTTTGCCACGAAGACCTAGGCTGTAGAGAAGGGACCGCTTGATGTGGAATGGGTGGCAGCTGTCATAATGGAGGTACTGTTGTTTGTTGGTGGGTTTGATGTGGACGGACGTGTGAAGTTGGCCATTGGACAGGTGGAGGTCAACGTCAAGGAAAGTGGCATGGGATTTGGAGTAGGACCAGGTGAATCTGATGGAACCAAAGGAGTTGAGGTTGGAGAGGAAATTCTGGAGTTCTTCTTCACTGTGAGTCCCGATCATGAAGATGTCATCAATAAATCTGTACCAAACTTTGGGTTGGCAGACTTGGGTAACCAAGAAGGCTTCCTCTAAGCGACCCATGAATAGGTTGGCGTACGAGGGGGCCATCCTGGTACCCATGGCTGTTCCCTTTAATTGGTGGTATGTCTGGCCTTCAAAAGTAAAGAAGTTGTGGGTCAGGATGAAGCTGGCTAAGGTAATGAGGAAAGAGGTTTTAGGTAGGGTGGCAGGTGATCGGCGTGAAAGGAAGTGCTCCATCGCAGGGAGGCCCTGGACGTGCGGAATATTTGTGTGTTAGGAAGTGGCATCAATGGTTACAAGGCTGGTTTCCGGAGGTAATAGATTGGGTAAGGATTCCAGGCGTTCGAGAAAGTGGTTGGTGTCTTTGATGAAGGATGGGAGACTGCATGTAATGGGTTGAAGGTGTTGATCTACGTGGGCAGAGATACGTTCTGTGGGGGCCTGGTAACCAGCTACAATGGGGCGGCCGGGATGATTGGGTTTGTGGATTTTAGGAAGAAGGTAGAAGGTAGGGGTGCGGGATGTCGGTGGGGTCAGGAGGTTGATGGAGTCAGGTGAAAGGTTTTGCAGGGGGCCTAAGGTTCTAAGGATTCCTTGAAGCTCCGCCTGGACATCGGGAATGGGGTTACCTTGCCAAACTTTGTAGGTGGTGTTGTCTGAAAGCTGACGCAGTCCCTCAGCCACATACTCCCGACGATCAAGTACCACGGTCGTGGAACCCTTGTCCGCTGGAAGAATGACGATGGATCGGTCAGCCTTCAGATCACGGATAGCCTGGGCTTCAGCAGTGGTCATGTTGGGAGTAGGATTAAGGTTTTTTAAGAAGGATTGAGAGGCAAGGCTGGAAGTCAGAAATTCCTGGAAGGTTTGGAGAGGGTGATTTTTGAGGAAGAGGAGGTGGGTCCCGCCATGACGGAGGACGGAACTGTTCCAGGCAGGGTTCAATTTGGATAGTGTCTTGGGGAGTTGGATCATTAAGAGTAGGATTAGGATCATTTTTCTTCGTGGCAAACTGATATTTCCAGCAGAGAGTACGGGTGTAGGACAGTAAATCTTTGACGAGGGCTGTTTGGTTGAATCTGGGAGTGTGGCTGAAGGTGAGGCCTTTGGATAGGACAGAGGTTTCGGATTGGGAGAGAGGTTTGGAGGAAAGGTTAACTACTGAATTAGGGTGTTGTGGTTCCAGATTGTGTTGATCGGAATTTTGAGGTTTTGGAGGGAGTGGAGCTGGAAGTGGGAGATTGAGTAGATGGGTGAGACTGGGTTTGTGTGCAATGAGAGGAGGTTGAGGTTTGCTGGAAAGGTTGTGAAGGATGAGTGAGTTGCCTTTCCGGAGGTGGGAAACCAGGAGATTGGATAGTTTTTTGAGGTGGAGGGTGGCATGCTGTTCTAATTTACGGTTGGCCTGTAGGAGGATGCTCTGAACAGCCGGTGTGGATGTGGTAGAGGAAAGATTAAGGGCTTTTATTAAGGATAGGAGTTGACGGGTGTGTTCATTGGCTGAGTTGATGTGTAGGTGAAGGATTAGGTGGGTGAGGGCAATGGATTGTTCAGTTTGGAACTGGTATGGGGACTGATGGAAGGAAGGATTGCAGCCAGAGATGGGAACTTTAAGTGTGAGGCCTTTGGGGGTGATGCCAAATATCAGACAAGCCTGAGAAAATAGAATATGGGAGCGTAATCTGGCTAGGGCGAAGGCATGTTTGCGGAGGGAATGTAAATAAAACTTAAAGGGGTCGTTGTGGGGGTGTTGTGAGGGTGACATGGTATTAGAAGGTGGAAAGTGTAACATGAGGTGAAATGAAAATGAAAATAAAAATATATGGGGAGAGATAAAGGTGAACCGGAAAGTAACTGGAGATCTGGAATGAAAAAAGGCGAAAAGGTGTTGGTTACAGCTGGGCTATGTTGGACTTGGGTTGATAGACAACGATGTGCATAAAGGTTAGGTGGTTGTGTTGCCGCCAAAACACGTTAAAGGACGGAGAAATTCGGGAAAATTTCGAAAAAACTGCATGTAGTATATTAAAAGGAGTGGTATTGTGGTGGCAGATTATGAAAATGAGGCTAACAATTGTCTGACGAAGAAATAATGACGTTAAAACCTATGGGAAGCGGCTAAAAATTATAAGTGATGTGGGAAAAACGGAAATGGAAATAAAGCGAAAGTTATTAGAACTGGCCGAAATGGTCGTTTAAAAGGTGAAAGGAGCTGTTTGTGAACTAGAAACGGTGGATATTAAAGCGGCAGTAGTGCTGAAAGAGGCAAAAAAATTTTTTTTTTTTGGTTATGATTTGAAAGTGGGTTACGTATTATTTAGTATATATAGGCGGGATAAAATAGTATAGCAGATTACGGTAAAAAGGAGAAGGTGAATACAAAGTGAAACTACTGGCAAAAACAGAAAGAGGAAAATAAGACGACAGAAAAGATTTCGAAATGCAACAGTGACAATAACAAACGTAATTGTTGGATTCAAATTAATGATATCAATATAATAGAGGGAAACATTCCACGTGGGAAAAATTATATATAAAAACAAAGATGAGGTGACTTACCGAACGAAAGCGCTGGCAGGTCGATAGACACACAAACAAACACAAACATACACACAAAATTCCAGCTTTCGCAACAGACGGTTGCTTCATCAGGAAAGAGGGAAGGAGAGGGAAAGACGAAAGGATGTGGATTTTAAGGGAGAGGGTAAGGAGTCATTCCGATCCCGGGAGCGGAAAGACTTACCTTAGGGGGAAAAAAGGACAGGTATACACTCGCACACACGCACATATCCATCCACACATGCAGACACAAGCAGACATATTTAAAGACAAAGAGTTTGGGCAGAGATGTCAGTCGAGGCAGAAGTGTAGAGGCAAAGAAGTTGTTGAAAGACAGGTGAGGTATGAGTGGCGGCAACTTGAAATTAGCGGAGATTGAGGCCTGGCGGATGACGATAAGAGAGGATATACTGAAGGGCAAGTTCCCATCTCCGGAGTTCGGATAGGTTGGTGTTGGTGGGAAGTATCCAGATAACCCGGACGGTGTAACACTGTGCCAAGATGTGCTGGCTGTGCACCAAGGCATGTTTAGCCACAGGGTGATCCTCATTACCAACAAACACTGTCTGCCTGTGTCCATTCATGCGAATGGACAGTTTGTTGCTGGTCATTCCCACATAGAATGCATCACAGTGTAGGCAGGTCAGTTGGTAAATCACGTGGGTGCTTTCACACGTGGCTCTGCCTTCGATCGTGTACACCTTCCGGGCTACAGGACTGGAGTAGGTGGTGGTGGGAGGGTGCATGGGACAGGTTTTGCATCGGGGGCGGTTACAAGGATAGGAGCCAGAGGGTAGGGAAGGTGGTTTGGGGATTTCGTAGGGATGAACTAACAGGTTACGAAGGTTAGGTGGACGGCGGAAAGACACTCTTGGCGGAGTGGGGAGGATTTCATGAAGGATGGATCTCATTTCAGGGCAGGATTTGAGGAAGTCGTATCCCTGCTGGAGAGCCACATTCAGAGTCTGGTCCAGTCCGGGAAAGTATCCTGTCACAAGTGGGGCACTTAAATATATGTGTCATTTTTCATTCGAAACCATATAATGTATATATCAATGTAATCAGGAAAGACTATAGAATTTAATAAAATCATTAAAAAATTACATTTTTCTAACATTTGTAAGTAGCCTGTATCCTTAAGAGATGTTAATTGGCGAAAGACGAATGTCTGGTGAAAGGTAAAATAAGTTGAGTTTGCCTTATATAATTTGTTTGAGACTTAATGTAGAAACAAATGTTATAGAGCCATTGCTGCAGTGGAAACTTCTTGTGATCAGTTAGCGTGAATATGAAAGGTACACTTTTCAGAAGGTATGTGTAGGTCCTTATCTGTTCTTCTTGATTAAATTTTCACTGTTTCCTTAAACCACATGGTTCTGTTGCAAGTTTGATTCAGCCATAACTAGTCAGTTTGTGTGTAGTTGAAGTAATATTATTATTCTTAGAAGCTGCTTTATATAACCTTAGCAAATGGAAGGAATAAGCTTCCTTTTCTTTTTGTAGTTTGCCTTTATCTGTATTCTGTTGGCATCAGAAAAGTGTTTTTTTATCTCTGTACAACTGCCAGGACTGTTGTGGTTTCTTATCTCAGTGGTTGATAATTGGGACTTGCTACTCCTACGCTTGCCTAAGTCCTGGATGGCGTATATGTAAGAGCAGGAAAGAGAATCACTCATTATATAAATATACTGTTTTACGTGAACAGGCACATAAATGTAAATGTGCTGGTGAAAATATGATAATCACCTGTCTATCCACTGCTGAACACTTTTATCAGTACAGTTTTTGTATTTCCTTGCCTTTCTTTGCTGGCAGAAGTTGTTACAAACCATTCGGTGTGCCTAACATTTAGCAATTCTTGTTAAAGGTGCCTGCATATAATTTTAAGAGGTCTGAAGACAGTGATGATGCTGACAACTGGAAACTGTTCTTTGTTGTTAATTAGCAATTTTCTATCAGAAATCACCAGATACAGCCATTTCCAACTTATAACCCTCTTTGAGAAGTTCCTCACATTCATCATCCATAAATAACAATAAAACAGAACAACACAAACACTTAAACGACATTAGTGAGTGAGCATATATGTCATGTCAATAATGACCTAATAGTGTACATTCATCTTGACTATTGAAGAAGAGAAGGAAATGACAGAGAAAACAATCATCAGCTTGAATAAGTGCTGTGTGCCTGTCCTGGTGATAGATCGCCTTTCCATATATTATTGTTCAATGTTATTTTGATTACTTTTAGAGTTCATTCATCAACCTTTATGACCCTTGAATGAACTTTAGGCCTTATTTCATGATGTTTCACCATATCTAATGTCCTATGGGGGTAAGAATAAACAAGAATATTTTATGTACTTATTGTTTTGCGTGTGCTACGTAACTTAGCAATAGTGATGTCAGTCACTTTTGTTTATGTTGTTTCATAAGCATTTGCTATTATTTGGTGTACATACAATAGCATGTTGAAATTTTTCCTTCATTTTGCTCCAGCCTGAGACAGTGAAACAGAATGCCATCATTGAAAAGACTGCACATTTCATCAGCCGTCAGGGTGCTCAGATGGAAATACTCCTGAAGATGAAACAAGCCAACAACCAGCAGTTCAGTTTTCTGTCATTTGATGATCCACTTCATGCCTACTATCGTCATCTGTTGATGGCCATCAAAACAGGGCGGTATCGGCCAAAAGCACCAAAAACAGAGGAAGGTAGGTGCAATAATTGATGCCTTTTTCAACAGCCATCGAGTTGTTCAATTGTGAAATCATTGGGTATGAGGCAAATGTGCATTTTTAACCATTCCACCTACTCGGGTGTATTGTTAACACTCAAATCCTCAGTACACATGCCTTAATTGGTTTGGTCAGCTTATCATTGGAAGTAAATATTCAGACTGTTGCTGCAATTAAAATACTTTCACCATTATCAGTTGCTACAGTAATTTAGTTAATTTCATGTTACATCACTTATTTGCATGATTTCCATCAAAATCATATGAAATTTGGCAGTTTACAGGCTACAGATACAGTGTGTGCATGTGCGCGTGTACATTCTGGACATGTAGAGATTATGAAATAGGACAATGCTTTGAGCTAGATGTAATTCACATAATATTCTTTGAAGCTGCATGTTAGTGGTGATACATTCTTACACTTAGAAGTAAACTAAACAGTTTTGTCTACAGTATTTTATATTCTACTAGTTTTAATTAAATATTTGTATAAGGAGGATTCGTCCGGAAGAAATTATTAGAGACTATATGTAGATTTATAAACACCACATGCTATGCTGACAGCTTTCTTTTGTTTAGTATGCACTTTCATCCAAAACGATGAATTACACTAAAATTACATCATAAAATATTTATGATTGAAAATATGGAAAACATTTGAAGTTGTTGATTTTTTGTTTCTAAAACCAGAATTAACTGAAGAGTAGAAACAGCTGAGTTTTGGTTCTTGAGGAGCTCAATATGTTTTCTTATTTCAAATTTTTATTTAACAACTTATTCTTTTTATTATGATCACAGTTCATTGTTTACAAGGCTTCTCTCAGAACAACTAACTGTTGTCTCCTTGAATCTGACATCTTAATTGCCATATTTTTGGCTCCTCTTGTTGCAATTAGTCCCATTTCTGCATCAGATAAGGGCATTAAAGAATATCTTTCTTTTGTTGGCTGACTATTTTTTCTTCTTTTTATCCATGTGTTTTTCCAACTCGTAGTAATTTCTCGCATCAGATCAGGATATCCATTTAATTTTTATTAAAAAATGCAACATTTTAAAAAGTTTAGAAAAAACGCAAGTCTATCAGGAGAAAAAATGGGATACAAATTGTGTTGACAAAATTTAATGGACGTAGAAATTTACGTTTGTGCCAACACACTCTGATGATCGCAAATGGTTCTCTACTATTATTCTGCTGCACTGTCACTCTACTTTCAAATTTTATGTATTTTATCAAGAAATGCATTTTTGTATGAACACCCAAGTGATGTTTCTTTGTCATACATTCGTAGTTAGGTGTATCTGTTATTGCTGTGATTTCCTGTTATCATTTTAGTCTCTGCTGATTACATATTTATGAGGCTTTTGCAATTTGGGAACGTCACATTTTAATATACTTCTAAGTTATTCTGATTTCGAGTTGAGTAATGTTGTAACTGTTCTTTCTACAGCAGAAACGGATGGAACGAGTGGTGAAGAACACTACCTTCATCCAAGCCTGGCTTCCACAACTGGTCCATCACGCCTAGAATTGGTAGGTGGTGATGTCATGGACAAACATCTACAACTTTTCCTGTGTGGTGTGCCCTCGTGTGAAATTCAATTTCCGAATTCCAGATACCAGTGTCTATTCATTCTGCTCTTTAAGTGTGATGAACTTGTGATAGTGTGTTGTGGAATAAATACAAAACAAATATATCTCATGAGACAAACGTGTTTTTATCTGTGAAAATAATCCAAAACCTGTTTTTTATTTCCAGGACTGGTTAACAGTTCGAATTGGAATGGAAGTTCTCTAACTATTGCTTCGATATAGACATTTTTTTGAGAAAACAAAACAAAAGAGACTTGAAACAGCACCCAGTAAGTTTTTAGCCCTCTACTTCATGTTAAGAAAAAGTCCAGCTGCTGCCGCCTGGGACCGCCAGCTTCCGTGAAAACTGTGTGACATGTTAGCTATGTTAGTCCTAGGTTGGTAGCAGCTGTACTAAATCTCCTAGATCCCTCCTCTACCAGACCCGTGGATTGCCAAAAATCTCTGCAACATCAGAAGACATCAGATTTTGAAGACGGCGCCAGCAGTGGATGGGAATGCCCTGTCTTAATTACAAGCCAGCGAGACACAGTTGCGTCCTTTCTCTTAAGGCTTTGTGCCCCCTTTATTTAAATTTAGTACTGTGTGAATAATCAGTCACTATACTGTTTGGCTTGTGATCATTGTGCCAGGGAGAATTCAGTCTCTTTCTTTGCTAGGCAGACTATTATTATTTCAGTGTTTTTTCAATTAATCATTAATAAAAATGTCTGCAAAGTAGACTTACATTAAACACAGGAAGAAATGCAGTTCATCGTCTGTGGGCTGCTGCTTTCAATCACCCATTGTCTAGTAAAAAAACATTGTTAACAGGTGCAAATACAATTTTAAATGTTGCATGTTACAATTCTGATGAGTTCTTCAACAAAGAAAGAGATGTTTTCAATCTGGTCTAAATTTTTTATACAATTTTTGGATGTGGTTATTCACATTATGGTAGATGTTCCAGTTAACTGTATATTGCTCCTTTAATGAAACACATTGAACACTGTATTGGGAGAATGAGTGCACCAGGGGATGTACACACACACACACACACACACACACACACACACACACACACACACACACACCTGGAAACCAGCAGCTGTTTATTTCCATGCTAACTTTCCAGCCATCATGTGGCTTGAATTTTTAAGGCTGAAGATTCATGTTGCCCTTCTGGGGCTATTTTTTGTGTCAGGAACATGCGATTTTTATCATCACCGATGTGTCGTAGGCTCCATCCATCCCGAGCATCGCATACAAACCTTCGGCAGACTGCGCCTACTCTCTTCTGGTGAACAAGATTCGTACAAAACAAGTTGAACTGGGTATTGCACCTGCTGTACCTCCAGTTGAGCCTTCACAGGAATCTACTCTGGTGACTGGATACCATCCGGGTACGAACAGTCAACAGCAGCAGATGCAGCAGCAGTACCAGCAGCATTACAGGTCAGTACTCGTCTCTGAGAAGTCTGACTTATCATTACTGTTAGCAACAGAGTAATCATTGAGAGTGGCATTGGCGCAATACAAGTGCAGAACAAGTGAAATTTGAAAATTACTGTATGTGCTGGAAAAATTTTGGTCATTAAACTTATCCTGTAAATAATTTTACTTTAAAATGTGTGAACAGGATATTGTTTCACTCAAGTGAAACTCAAAATATGAAGTATTTGTTCACTGCAGTGCACCCGCACTTCATTTTTTTTTTCCAGTATGTATATTGACAGTAAGGAAATGAGACAGAATTGTATACTGTATTTTTCAAAGAGGATATTATGTTTGACTTATGGGAAATTTTAAATTTTTTTGACAACACTTGTTAAAAAAGTATTATTAGTAGTGAACAGCAGAATATGGAAAGGTTGTGATGAAACATTAAACCTTTTCTCGGATATCCTGTCCAGCATAAAAGCAGCACACAAATGAAAAATCTTTGAAGTAGAATTGCTTCATTTATCTTGCATTACATTGTACATGTGTGGGCTAGACTCTTCAGATTTGGCAGTGGCACATTCCTGTTATCTGTTAAATGAATTTGTGTGCTAACTGAAAGTGTGCTTTACAGTGTCATTAGCCTTACCGTAAGATATGATGTATTTGACAGTAATGTATCCACTATTTGGATCTATGTGTTTAAACACATAATTAGATAATCACATTTTTTATTACTTCACAAATATAAAGTTTTTAAATGTCCAAAAAACAACTACCTCAAATGAGACAGATTTAATAGTTTTTGAGAAAATAGAAATTCTGTATATAGAGAAAAGGGATAGATATATTCTACATGCCATTTTATTTCTCATAGACACAATCATATATTATGTTTACTGTATCGTTGTAGTTTATGCCAATTATATTCAGAATCTGTGGCAGGAAATGTAGTAGTAATTTACAGTAAATTTGTCAGTTCTGCTTACGAATTATGTAAAATAAAAGTAAAAAAAAGAAACTGTGATTCATAGCCATCTGTCATTGGTGGCATGTGGCAGATAAAATGTCTATGACATGCATTGTCATATTAACCCAGGAAATGAACTGGTGCCTCACTTTCCCAAATTCTTGCACTAGGTATGTCCATCTTATATGAACATCAAAGATCAGATCATAAAAGAAAGATACAAGGAAATAGATTTTTAAAACTTTCCGTATATTCTGCTATGCTTTGCTTGCATTTATACTTGAAATAAACAAGAGTGAGGCACCTAACTTTCTAATTTCATATAACTTTTGACTCATTAAAGATATTTGTAATCTGTTTTCACTGAGACAAATCAAATTGTAAACAAGAACTCATGAATCAAGTTACTCATTTGATTGGCAGATAGGTCTTCTCATTCAGTATTTAAGTTTTTAATGTACAATGCAGTAAACAGATTTAAAAGTCTGAGAGATCAGTTATTGAACATTGTTATGGTGATTCTTTTGGTTTCAGCACATATATGTCAAATCTTGATACATTAAATCAGTGTTTTGTGGAGACTTAAAATGACTTCATTACTCAGAAGTAATGTCAAACAAATTATCTAATATTTGCTGAAAATGTGGCACAGATCCAAAATTAGGTTTTTATTGATAATTAGAATGCATAATATTTGTATCAAAAAGCAGTTTGTGTGAGAAAAATATAAAATTGTAGAGAGAGAGAGAGAGAGAGAGAGAGAGAGAGAGAGAGAGAGAGAGAGAGAGAGAGAGAGAGAATGGTTGACTAGGACTTACCTCCAGGTGGCAAAATTCCTGTCAGCAGACACATTTGGAAGTGAAAAAAAAACTATCCCCATCTTTAAGAACTACTAGTGCAATCAGCAGGGAGGAAAGGCGTACATTGGGGAAAGTAGTGGGGGGGGGGGGGGGGTGTCAACCTGTTGAAACAAGATGAGTTTTCCATTATAACCTTTCTCAACCTATACCCGACAGTGCTGGAATTTCACCTCCTGAAGGTTGGTACTAGCCTGCCATTTCAACTCTGTAATTTTATAATCTGTAATATTAATACAATTATACTAATTTTGTGCTGGTATGAATTTGATGTTCACTTCTTTTTGGAACCTTCTGCATTATGAATTGTGCTCTCTTTACCACTGTGTGTGTGTGTGGGTACATGGCCATTTAGAGATTATGAAATAGCACAAACATGAAGTTTAAGCTGTCTGAAGAACAGATGTTTTATTCACTGTAATACCATAGCTAATTATGATAATTAGGATGGAAATATAAAATAATGATTAGGGATAGGCTGCAACTCACCCTCAAATTAATTGTGTTTGGGCCATAGGCACAAAAAATATAAAAAGAATAGAATTTCTGAGTGTGTGCTTGTTTATGGGAGAGACTGCCTTGTTTCTTTACTGGGAAATAATACACTGGTGTCACTAATGACTGGGAGTTTGTAAGATTTATTTTTGTCTACCCTTCTCCCCAGTATACACTATGCTGATTGTTTGTTACAGTTTCAACTTTCACATGATCAACACTAAATACATTCTTTAGAAGATTTAAGGATTAACAATTCAGGAACTGTGACGAAACTAAACTTCCAATCATACCCATTCTCCCATAGCATTGTGACAGAGCCGTTGCAAAATTTGAAGCTAATAAGGGGCAGCCTATGGCAAGTTGAAGCTCCGAGTTTGTCTGTGAGGTATGCTTGGGAAGTTAAAGTCGGAGCATAATGATCATGAAAGATTTAGAATCTAGATTCAAGTATTCATCTCTCACACTATTTTAACTTTCCACACATAATCAACAGTTTTTGGACTTTCATAACCTTCTGTATGAAACACAAATGAAGACTAATTAGAAAACATAATCAACAGTTTCTATGCTTTAACATCCTGGATGAAATGTAATTGAAGGAGTTCATAAGTTTAGATGGAAAAATGTGTGGTACCATAATAGTGTTCTCTCACCTCCTGCTATGAATCAACAGTTGCCTGTCTTTCCATTGCAAACTTGGCCTTCATAGCGCACGCGCGTGTGCGCGCCCACACACACACACACACACACACACACACACAGTTCTTTCCTCCAGAGATTCCTGTTTGAGTTCAGAGCATTTCACTAATACTCATGTGTTGATTGAACTTACCGGTAACAAATCTAGGAGCACACCTCTGAATTGCTTCATGATCTTCCTGTAATCTGACTTGGTGGGGTCTTGTACTCAAAAATGGGTCATACAACTGTTATTTATGCTGTCTCCTTTATAGTTGAGCTACAGTTTCTTGAAATTCTCCCAATGAATGAAAGTCAACCATTCGTATTCCTTAATGTTTTTTATATTTATTTTACCATAAGATTTTGTTATCAGCTACATAATAGCAATGCTGTAAATGTCAAGTACCACCATCTGAATGGTGTTACATGTGTGCAGCTTTTATGAAACAGAGGTATTGAAACTGATTTATATGTACAGCATTTTCACATCAGCTGACAATTTGTAAGGTAATTTAAAAAATGTAACAGGCATGTGTAGCTGCTGAAAGCACATTATCGATGATGGAAAATATTTTTTGTTATAACCAAAGTTTTTCTACACATCAAAACTTTTATGAAATGTTGTCACTACAAGGACATTTTAT
Source organism: Schistocerca serialis cubense (assembly GCF_023864345.2). Taxonomy (NCBI): domain Eukaryota; kingdom Metazoa; phylum Arthropoda; class Insecta; order Orthoptera; family Acrididae; genus Schistocerca; species Schistocerca serialis. Next base: position 182,498,488 of record NC_064646.1, on the reverse strand, counting down.
ACATAAAATAACATTGAGTTCTCTAATTTGTGAGTTGATTGTGTTGCTTTGAAGCCAATGCCACACCCTTCTGAGTTGGAAAGGATTTATTACTCCAATCTATCTAGTGGGAATTGCTTCACAGTTCCTTCTAGCCTGCAAACATATTTCTTGCCTTGTTGTGTCTGCTGTAACTGCTGCTGGTCTTGCGGAGTAATGTTGGTTTATTTGTCTGTTGTATATATAATTATACAATTATGCTGACCCAAAAGTGATTTACTTGAGATGTACATGTTTCAAGGTAAGTTACAATGATTAACTTGTGTGAATTAAAGCTTTAATGTGAGTAGAAACTGAGTGCCATTTGGAAAGTAATGAAGCAAATGTACTGAGTTTAATACTATATATATTTTCTTTGTGTCGCTCAGAAGTGTTACTCAACATCGGAGATACTTACAGGTGTTTTTCTGGTGTATTATGTTTGTAATATGTACAAAAAATGGACTATTCAATCAGGCTGAAGTAACTGATCTCTCTCCCCCCCCCCCTCCCCCCGCTCTCTCTCTCTCTCTCTCTCTCTCTCTCTCTCTCTGTGTGTGTGTGTGTGTGTGTGTGTGTGTGTGTGTGTGTGTGTGTCCATCCATCCTTCCTTCCTTCCTTCCTTCCTTCCTTCCATCCATCCCTATGTGAATGAAGTGATTGTAAGCTGGACATTTTTCTGATGAGACAGTGAAACTTAATTCTGTACCATAATTAGACATCTTTTCTCCATCTTCTGAAGCCACCTCACTCATTTTAATTAGCACTATTTCATTACTGGATGATAAATTCTTTTACCGAGCAAGGTGGCACACTGAACTCGCATTCAGGACGACGACGATTCAAACCTATCTCCGGCTGTCCTAATTTACATTTTTCGTGATTTCCCTAAATCACTCCAGGCAAATGCTGGAATGGTTCCTTTGAAAGGGCACGGCCAATTTCCTTCCCCTTCCTTCCCTAATCCGGTCGTGGGCTCTGTCTTTATGATCTTGTTGTCGATGGGACATTAAAACACTAATGTCCTCCTCCTCCTCCATAAATTCTTTTTATGTCTTAAACTTTATTGTGTATTTTAATTTCAACGCTTTGTGCTCCAAGTCTTCCCAACATTAGTGTAACTTGTCTATTTTTGAACTTTGATTTTCTCTAGACTAAGATGCTTGCTCAAGTCATTCCAATATCTGCCTTGTGTTTTCTGTACAGTGAAAAGTAGTACTTTCTCTCATCTTTTATTGTGGCTCCACTCTTTGATAATTGATAGAGCTTGTACTGTCATTCCTGGGTATCCACTCTCATTGTTTACTTCTTGATTTCTGTTAGTTCAGATCTTTGGATTTTGGTTTTTATTTACTAGTAATAAAATTTGAAAAGGAAATGAAAATATTTTGATGATGACCCATTGTAATTTTTCAAACCAGTGCTTTCCACCATCCATCCTCACAACCTCTTACTGCATGTACAAATTTCTTGCTACTTCAGATGTCATAAATGCTCCATTTCTTTCATCTGTACTTGATATTTCAACAATATCTAGTGAAATTAAATGTTCTTTTTTGTGGAAGTTAATGTTGTTGTCTTCAGTCCGAAGACTGTTTTCATACAGCTGTCCACACTAATATGTCCTGTGCAAGTCTCTTCATCGCTCCTGCATGTTACTTGTGCTGGAATCTGCTTACTGTAATCAATTTTTACATCCCACACTTCCCTTCATTATGAAACTTGGTACCTCACAATGTGTCCTATCAACCAATCTCTTCTTTGAACCAAGCTCTGCCATAAATTTCTTTTTGCTACAATTTCATTCAATATTTTCTTATTAGCTATTTGATCTACCCATCTAATTTTCAACTTTCTTCTATAGCACTGCATTTCAAAAACGTCTATTCCCTGTGTGAACTGTTCATGTTGTCATTTCGCTTCTCTACAAGACTGCTCATCAGAAAAATCCCATCAGAAAGCCTTATCACTTATGTTTATGTTTCTTCCTAGAAATGCTTTGTTTGCTATTGTTGATGTGCATGTTTATCCTCTCTACATTGGTCATCATCAGTTATTTTGCTGTCCAAATAATACTTCTTGTGTCTCATTTCCTAATCTGATTCTCTCATCATTGCCTAATATAATTAGACTAATTGCATCACCCTTTATGTACTTTCATTGATGTTAATCATATAACCTGTTTCCAGGACACGATCCATTCCATTCAACTGTTCTTCTAAGTTCTTTACCATCATTACACAATTACAGTGTCATCAGCAGACATTAAAGTTTTTAATTGTTCTATTTAAACTCCATTCCCTTTCAAATCTCTCCTTCGTTTTCTGTACTGCTTGTTCAAAGTATAGATCGAATGACATCAGAGATGGGCTACAACGCTGTCTCACTCCCTTTCTCAACTATTGTGTCCCTTTCATGTCTTTTGACTCTTATAACTGCATTCTGGTTTCTTTAAGAGTTGTAAATAACCTCCCACTCCCTGTATTTTACCAGTGCTGAGCCCATAATTTCAAAGAGTGTCAAAGTCTTTATGTACAAATGCTATGAATGGGAGTTCGTTTTTATTCAATGTGTCTTATAACATTAAGATCGGTATTGGCTTGGATGTCCCTACATTTCTCTGGATCCCAAAATGAAGTCTGTTTCTACCAGCATTTCCATTCTTCTGTAAATAATTTGTACAAGTATTTTAACCGTGCCATTTAAACTGGTTGTTCATTAGTACTCTCGCCAGTTAGCATCCCTCTCATTTGAAAATGGAGTTACTAAGTTTGAATTTTTTATTCCTTAATTATAATGTACATACTGTATGAACCACAATAAGTACAAAAATAGCCAAAGAATATTTATACATGCTGATATAATGGCCATCCTCAAAATAGGACGCTGGGATCTAACAGTATCGTATAGCATACTAAACTGTATTGAAGTCTTAACTATTTATTTCTTGTGAAATGGTACAGAACACTTCACACACAGTGTTACACGGCATTTAACACAATATTTTTTTGGTTTCCCATTGCATTTAGCTCTTACACATCTTCTTTCGTGCCTCTTTTGTCAGTCATGTGACGAACTCCATCAAACCTGTCTAGTATCACTCTCAACTGACTTGATGGGTAGTCCATTGGATGTCCAATATTCGGTCTTCCAGTGTCCAATTTCAGGTATGCAACTGTAACAGCACGTCTGAAATCCAGTGCATTTTTCCCATGTACTAGTCTGTAGAAGAGCCAGACATTTACGAGGGCCATTTCCAGCATACGTGTAAATAGGACCCAGTACCATTTTCTCCCTCTAATTACCGTCGCATATTTTCCAACTAACCAGTCATGGTGGTCAACACCTCCCATGTACGCGTTATACGACTTCAAAACGGCAGGTTGTTGCACTTGTGTCTTCTTACTTGCTTGTCTACTGTACAACGTAGCTGCTCCCAAAGGTTCAACTTTGTCAAAATTTGTACCAATTGTAACACATCTGTTGTTGTGCCATCGAACAAATAAGACTTCACCATTCCTGTCGAACTGGTAGTCATAGTTTCCTCGAACTGTCTTTTTCAGTTCTTTGCTGCTCAGTAGTGCACAGTCACCAACTCGATTCTCTCTGACAGTCCCAGTTGCTCGAAAACCCAAATTTTTCAGATGAATCAGAAGATCTCTGCTAGTGAAGAAATTGTCAAAGTATACACGATGATTCTCGGGTTTTTCGATGCAGTCCAGCATGTTCAAGACCGCTCGGTTCCAGTAACGTCATGTGGACCTCCTCCTTCGTTGGTCATACAGTCTACTTCAGGAGGACATACGGTGATATCGATATGGTCCTGATCATCTGACACCGCAGTATAGAATGCGTCACTGTTTATTATTTCTTCTATTTCTTCATTAGTGAGGTATCTATCTTGTCTGAAGGCCATTATAATCTATATAAAATGAAATGAAATAAAATAAAGTGAAATGAAAGAATAATACATTAGCACAAACTACAGAAAAGGGAATGTGTAAATACCTCTGTCCATCTGGAACTGTTTTATTTACTAATGGGTAACATAAAAGAGAGGTCGTTACTTACCTCAGCAACAAAATCTGGTAAAATTACCATGTTCTAAAACTAAAATACATCGGCAGTAGCAAAGTTTCATATTCGAAAATGCAGCAATGCAAATAACTGAAATGATAACACCAAGTCCCAGTGTCCTATTTCGAGTACACCATATTTTATAACAATGGAAAACAATGAATATAACTCCAATTGAGCTAACATTGCAAGTAGTTTAAAAGACACATTGTTGACTACAAATAATCACAAAAAGATCTTTGCCACATATTTCAAATATTACTAAATTGTCGATAAAGTAAATACATGTAATAACGAAAAGTGTGCCTTAGTATTCAATAATCAATTAATGGTAGGATTTATTGCTTTTAATTTCCTGTAAGCATACATTTGTTATAAAAAGCACCAACAGATGATGTAGAACAGTAATAGTTGCAAATTAATAATTTATTGTTTATTTATACATAAATACGTGCTCTGTCTTCAAAATAGGACACTGGTACTTAATGGGTTAAGATATTTAACATCTTTTAAAATGTTAATATTCTTCATTGTGTGATAACTGTGACAATAAAATCTTTTATTATTGTGCAATGTGGCTCATTGTAACCACTCAGTCACCTTGCTCAATAATACAAGATTATATGGGTATTAGACTCACATTTGACAAGAGGGAGTTTCAAATCCCTGTCCAGTCATCCTGAGTTGTGTTTACCTTTGAAAGGGACAAGACTTACATCTTCACCACCATCTTGGCTCTATCAGAGCTTGCGCCATATTGTTAATGACCTTGTAGTAAATGGGACATTAACTGCCTTCTTCCTTTCTTATAATCAGGTACTTACTGAACTGTTTTCTTGATAATATGGCTGAAAATAATAATAGTGGTAAATGAAGTAATATTTCTATAAAATATGCAAAAATACTTTGAAGCAAAAACATTTGACATGACATACAACAGTATTAAAGTCTTCTATTAGACAGAATTTGAAAAGGATAAATTACTACTCACCATATAGCGGAGATGCTGAGTCACATGTAGGCACAACAAAAAGACTGTCAAACAAGTAAGCTTTCGGCCAAATGGCTCTCATCGGAAATATACAACACACACACACACACACACACACACACACACACACACACACACACACACACACAAATGCAAACGCAACCCTGCCGCCAAGGCCTTGGCAGCCAGTGACTGTGATCATGTGAGTGTGAGTTGCATTTGTGTGAATGTGTGTGTGTGTGTCCATCCAATTCTGAAGATGTCCTTTTTGGCTGTAAGCTTACTTGTTTGAAAGCCTTTTTGTTCTGTTGGGCCTGTCTGCATCTCAGCATCTCTATTGTGTGGTAATCTATCCATTTCATAATACTATCATTATTCCATCCTGAATTTTCCATTGTTTAATAGTCCTACATGGGGCTGGCTGGACAAACAGTGCTAGCGCTGCATTTCAGTAAGTGGTCTAGGTTGTTTTGGGGTTGTATCAGGTGGGATGTGTAGAGGGAGAGAGGCAGGAGACAGAGGGAAGGATTGGGGGTGGTTGGGTGGCTAACAGCTCCGAGGAAGGCAACTGGTTTGGTGGCTAGGAATGTGGGAGGGAGGGATGGCAGGTACATAGACTAAGCGTGTGATACACAGTTGTCGGAGCCAGTGTTCTTGGCCACCATCGAATTGTTGCCAAGAACGAAGTTGACCACCTGGTGACACAACATGCAGGTGAGCACAATATGCTCAATTTAAAAGATGGACTAACAATTGGGGCCATTGGATACTTCCCTCCACCATCAGCATCTTTGACCTACACAGATGGGAGATTGCCCTTGCAGCACATTGTTTGTTCTCGTAAATGTCCTGGCCTCAGCATCAGGTAACCCACTGTCCGTACATGCTCCACCTAAGATTTCTCCTTGTTCTCTCCTGTCACCTTCTCCCAATTCAAGTCCCCACATCACATTTGCGTGTGCTGCTCCCCATTGGCTCAGACAACCGTGTGTCACATGCCTATCCCCTGTATCTACCATCCCTTCAATCTACAGCTGGCTGCCTCCCTTTAAGCCACTGGCCACTCCCTCCCAATCCTCTCCTTGCCTCCTGCCTCTCTCTCCCTCTATCCATTCCACCTGATGAAACTCTCACCACAAACTAGTCCACCAGCGGAAATACAAGCACTGGCACTATTGGTTATATGAAAATAAATTTGAAATGAGAAGATCATACTCATTTTTGCTCACTGCTTCACAAATCTATTTACTGTGCTATATGAGGATACCTTTGCTATGTTTGTTAACTGCTCATGAATTCCATGTAGAAAGCGGGTCTTCTACCCCCTCCCCCCCTCCCCCTGCTGCAGAGCAGTAGCAGTATGAGAGAGAGAGAGAGAGAGAGAGAGAGAGAGAGAGAGAGAGAGAGAGATACGTGCACAGCTTAGACAGTCCATTCCAGTATTGTGGTTTTGTAATTTAACCCTTCCAATTGGCAGTTTCAAGCTTGTGCATAGCCCACTGTTAGCAGTTTATGCAGTGAGTTGGTGCAGTAATACTGCATTACATTTAAATTGCTCTACAACAGGAATTACTCGTTGAAAAGTAGTGAAATTTTCTGCAATTATTTGCAATAGACTTTTATTATGTTAAAAACATAATGATAATTTAAAATGAACTTTCAGTGTGCTATATTTAGAAGCAATCATAGAAACAGTCCAACTCGCAGTATTTTTCAGTCATATTCCAGCAGTTCTGTTGTGAAACACAGCCTGAAATTTGTGTATGCGTCTTTGCCTTTTTAGTGGCTTGATAAAAAAATAAATATCTTGTGCACCAAAATTTCAGTAGCCTTCAAAATAGCTTCACATACCACTTTATACATTTTTTCCTTGCCCAAGGACAGTTTGTAGTTCCTGATTTCTTCCAACTTGCTCTCTTTCTGACAAGGTGTATAAGCACAGATATCCCTACACTTAGTTTATGAAGTAGTATTGGCTGTTACCAATAGAGAGCAGCAGCATTACTATTTTATCTACAAGACTGTAGCTGGCAAGTATGTGGTTGATGTGCTGTCAGTGCAGTCACTTAAGGATTGTGAGGACATACTGGAGTCCCTGGCTTGAGGGGTCAAGGTCTGTAAATTACAAGAAACTGTGGTTCTTTCACTTTACTTCTACTGTTCAGTCATGTGATATTTCAGGGAATACATTTCTTACAATCTATTCATGTTTCATTTTGTTATATATAATAATTCCTGCAAAACAAGTCAGTGGTGTTCCATGTCTGTTGTATGTGTTCTCTGTATTTAATCTATGTTTTGAACTTGCTTCATGATCTACAGATTCTTATCTGCATCTGACAATAGCTACAGCTATGCTCTGCATACCATCTTAATAGTGTGTAGTGGAAGGTACTTGGTGTACCTCCGACACTTTCCCTTTTCCTCTTTCAGTTGTGAATGAAAAAAAAAAAATTGTTGGGAAGCCCCATGTGTGCTCATATCTTTTCAATTTCGCCTTCATGGTATTCCCACAAGATATATAAAGGAGGAGGCTTTGTATTAGTTGACACTGTTTGGAAAGTACAGTTACAGAAATTTGACAGTAAGTATGGAGGATGTGTAAGGACTTCCCAGCAAAACTTCTGATGTGTGTGGACGTGCCCACATGTTGCCAAGGATGCTTCAAGTGAGCTGCAGATGTTTTGCTGGGAAGCCCTTACACATCCTCCATACAGTCACTCATTATGCTATTTCCATATTTTTGAAGTCCTGAAGAAAAACATTTGTTGCCGTCAGTTTGCTTCAGATGAAGAGGTGCATGCTTGGGTACAATCAGAGTTCTGTAAAAAACCACAAATATTGCTCCTTGAAGGATTTGGCCATCTTGTCTCACAGTGGAATAAATATATTAAAATTTATGTTGATTACTTTTGAAATAATAAACAGTTTACCTACCTCTTTTCATCCGCCCCTCTTTCATTTGACTGCCACTTATATTTCAACATTTTCTTCATCAGTTCCCAGTTTGATACCCTTATGGTCTTTGAGAGTGTGGCCAGATGGCTTTGTCTGTTCACTGATTTAATGTGAGACCAAAATTTTTGCTTCACACACAGCTCTCCTTAACCTTATTTTGGCTTCATTCAGTTTCTGATTGTCTAAACATTTTTTGTTGCATTTAAATCTTTGCTTTTACATTAGCTTTCTAATGTGGCAGTCAAACCATTGCAGTTCTTTCCCATCCTTCACAATTCAGCTTGGAACATATGTTTCAAAGGTATATTCTATTCTCAAACTTCATCGATTTAGATGCACCGTTTTCTTTCTATGAGATGATTGTTTCATGTTGACTGCCCAGGTAATTTGAAATTTGTTTCACATCCTATGTTAACCGAGTGTGGTGGCATACATAACTTTTTTAAAAATTAGTGTCCTTTAATAGCTTTCTGATTGTTTACTTCTAATGATTTTACTGTCGTGGTACCATTGGTCAGTGAATTCTGTTACTCAGATGTGACTGAAGATAAATATTTAACCTAACTGGCCAAGTGGAAAATTTTAGACATATGGTATGAAAAGTGAATCAATTTCTTATAGAAAGATATGTAGTAGCACTATTACTAACAGTTATTAAACATTGATAATGAGTTGCAATTTCTAATGTAAGTGTGATCACTCACTTGTAGTTTTATAGGTTAAAACACTTGTTTCATTTTGCTGATCATTTTTAGAAGTGTACTTCAGAGACTGCTTCTGTGATAGCAATGAGAAAAATTGGTAAAGATTAGTGAATAATGGTATTTTCATGCTATGTGTTTATCTCTGTCTTCATCATTTAGCTCCTTTGCATATCCCGCAGTTTCTTCTGAATTTAAATACTTGTATTCATACAAATGGGTAACACAGTTAAGGTTACTTTGAAGTTATATTTGTTATTGCCTTGTAATGCTGTTTGATTTTTTCAGAGTCTGTACATTTGATAGTCATTTGGGCCTGTGCCAGGTCCTTTTAGTCATGAACTTACACAGTTGAAGCTTTGACCTGATGACAGTTTGTTGTAAGTACAATAAAAATTTTGCAGATTTATTTATTCTTCAGTGATGAAGGTTTGTATGTGAATAAAATTTTTATGTACAAAGTCCCTGTCCCATGTGATACCAGTTGGTTTCTTGATTTTGTCTATTGCTTCAATAATAAACCGTGACTGTGATATACCAAGAATATTTTTGAACGCAAATACCACTGACAGTCACTAAAAAAATATTTGTATCCTATAACATTTCATGACATTGCTTAGAGTAAATTTTACCAATTAGCCTATTTATTAATAAAATGGTTTTAAAGCTCCAGTACAGTTTGTCTCTGGAGCACTTTTGTGTGGCCAGAGTGCATAAGGTAGATGTTATTTTGACATGTAAGTGACCTTCGTATACAGAACTTCATTATGTACTAACCCAAATTCAGTGATTCATTCTCTGCTCATTGTTTTATTTAGAGAACACCAGCTTGTCATTTGGATATCTCTCACCTGTCTTGTTTGGATGTCCACAGTTCAGTTCATCATCATGCAGCCATTCCACCAGAACCTAGTCAGGAGATGGTGCTGATTATTGACAAAATGGCTTCGTATGTGGCCAAGAACGGAAGAGCATTTGAAGACATTGTTCGCAGTAAATGTAAGTAATGCTTTTATTAAGTACTCTTAGAAAACATCATAGATTTTTTCCCGTGATATTTACAAAATATTACTCATGAAATAAAATAAAGCAAGGATTGATAGTTTAAGATGTGGCTGCCTGAAAATAACACATATGCTCAAAATTTCTTGTTCTTATTCCATATGAGGCTGGGTGCAATCTTACTGTAAAACTTACGGAGCTCTTGAGTACTGCTTGTGTGAGAGTGGCCTATATCTCATTTTCCATTGGGATGCTAAAAACAATTCAGAAGAGCTCACTGTGTTCCACAGTTTCAAAATATCAGAGCTGATGCTTTTGGGAAAACTGCAACCACTTTGTCAATTTTCATTAATTTATCTGTATTAATGTCCAATTTTCATTCTTTGACTTACTCCAGTGGAAGACATGGAAGTCTCATCTCCTAGATTTCTAGGATTCTCTTACCTTGCTGCTGAATTAGTCTTGTCTCACTGCCACAAAAGAGAGCAGATTTTGGAGACGGCGATTTTTTATATATATATATATATATATATATATATATTCTACATCTGCTTACTGGTATAGTTTAACACATATGTTTAAAACCAGTTTCGGTACTCCATCATATTTGATGTATTTCTGTTTTGGCCTTCTTCAGCATGTTCTTCATACAGCCGTTGTTTTTGACATTTTGGTCGATATTTTGTGGTTGTAAATACTGGCTTAATGTACGGTGGAAAAAAAGTTATTTTCTGATGTGACTGTAGTGCCCTAATTCTCACATTGCGATATATCCAAATGCGTCAAAGTTCCACTTCAGAAATGGCCATAACAGTCCAAAACTGGTAATACTGTGTTATTATGATTGAATAAAATTATTAAACATATACATTGAACAATAGCAACAATCTGTGGAGGAGTGGGAAAGGGGGAGGGACAGCAGGGTACGGAAGGGGGAAGAGGAAGCAGTGCATGCAGGGACTATAGGTGGAAGAAAAGGCTACCCAGTGCAGTGTTTGGAGACTCTGGTGGAGGGACGGAAAGGAAATAAGGTAGGGGAAAGGATAGGAGTAGAGAAGAGGAAAACGTTGGTGAGTGCATTGGCAGAAACAGTGCATAATGGGGATGGGGACGTGGGTTGGGAGGAGGTGAAAGGACAGAGGGGCAGAAACAGTTAGGTGGGGGTTGTGGGAATAGTAGGTTGTTGCAGATTGAGGCTGGGTTGATTTCGGGAGTGGAGGGCGTGTATTTCGGGAGTGGAGGGCTCGTTGTAAGGATAATTCACATCTGCGTGGTTCAGAAAAGCTGGTGGGGGAGACGAGGATCCAGACAGCCCGGGTTGTGAAGCAGCCATTGAAATCAAACATGTTATGTTCAGCTGCATGTTGTGCAATAGGGAGGTCCACTTTGCTCTTGGCCACTGTTTGGTGATGTTCATTCATCCTGGTGGATAGCTAGTTGATAATCGTACTGCTATAAAATACTGAGCATGGTTGCAGCAGCGCTGGTGCATGACATGGATGCTTTCACAGGTGGCCCAGCCTTTGATGGGGTAGGGTAAGCCTGTAACAGGACTAGCATAGGAAGTGCTGGGTGGTTGGAATGGGCAGGTCTTCCACCTGGGTCTACCCCTGTGACAAAGGGTTGGGACTGAGAGCGCTGTAGGGATGGATGGGGATGTTGTGCAAGTTGAGTGGGTAACAGAACACTACTTTAGGAGGGGTGAGAAGGATCTTGGACAGGATATCCCTCTCATCAGGACACTTTAGGAGGGGTGGGAAGGATTTTGGGATAGGATGCCCATCATATCAGAGCATGATGATAGATAATCAAAGGCCTGAGAAAGAATGTGGTTCAATTGTTACAGTGTGGGGTGGATTTTAGTGCTGGGGGTGCTCCTTTGTAGCTGGTTCTTGGGGGTGGTGGGAGAACTTCCAGTGTGTGGGGATATGACACAGGAAACCTTGCTTGTGGACTAGGTCTGAGGACAAATGCGTGTCTTTGAAGGCCTTTGTGAGACATTCAGCTTACTGGGCAAAGCAGCTGCTGTCACTGCAGACGTGCTGTGCCCTGGTGGCTAGGTTAGGCTTGCTTGTGTGATTTCATGTGTATTTGTCTTTTGTGATGAAGACTTTGGCTAAAAGCTTAATTTGTAACTGTTTTTTCATCCTGCCCGTGTGCAACACATTGGCGAGTAGCAGTCTATCCTTTCCATAGTTGCTGATAGTCCAACCTGAACTTCTCAATTTTTGATTTTGTTTAATGACTTTTCTTCCATCTCTCAACCCTGTGATGTTCTCGTTTGCACTACTCTCTAAAGCATTACTTTACAAAGTGTCCGTTTTTTTTTTCTCTACTTTCCTGTGTTTTTTCATCACTTTCCAAAGCACAGTGCTCTGACATCTGAGTCACACTGTATCACTGGTCTTGTCCTCACACAACACACGGCTATGTGACTGTGCAGATTGTTGGTGCAGATTCTCATCCCCTAAATTCTTCCTTCTGATAATTTTAATTATTCGTAGTGATCACATTTTCTCGCTCATCCTTGCATATTTTCGTGTTTATTTTCCCCCATCTACTTGTGGTACACAATATTGTGAATCTCGACCTCCTTTTTTTCCCATGGTTTTTGAATGTTTTTATGTACTTGACTACGAAGTCTTTCGCGACTGAGTCTTGCATAAAAAGTTCTCGGTTTACTTACCGCGTCAAATTTGGATAAAATCCTGTGCTTTCGATGACTACCTCTGTCATCTTCTTCAGGGGTAAAACTGACTGTCGAGGATTGGTGAGGCTTCCGCTTTTATAAGCAGTGGATGGCTTCTCATTGGCTGGAAGACGTCATAGTGAAAACTGCGTGTATGGAGGTGGCGGCCTCTATGTCCTTAGATTTTGTTTGCGCACTTTATCGAGCGTTGCTTGCAGCACCATCCATCGCAACAGGCGGAGAACTGCGAGGAATGTAAGAAGTCTCCTTCTGCACTCTTTCTTTATCAACTGCGCTCTTTCATGCATTGCTGAGTGCATATCCAGAGTCTCTGTTGAAATTATTTTCACAGAATCTAATTTCAATTGCTTCCCTGAAATGACAGAGTCCCAATAGTTTGAAGAGTGAGCAAATATTCGTGTTTCATCGAATAGAATCTTACGTTTATTTAACAAACTGTGCTCAGCCACTGCTGATGTCTCTAGATACCTGTATTTCAGGTGACACTGATGTTCCACACAGCGAGTGGCAACAGTTTTTACAGACTGGCCCACATAATTTTTGCCACACTCACAAGGAATGCTGTAAATTCCCGGTACTCTCAGGCCGAGATTATCTTTTACGGGTCGCAACATTTCCTTAATCTTCCTGGGTAGCCACAAGACTGGTCTGATTCCCTGCCGGCTCAGGACTCTACCGATCTTGCTGGTCGTTGCACCACAGAATGGTAGCCACGCGATGTGTTGATCCTCTTGATCTGTTGGAACAGCATCCTCCCTAGGTTTCTTCGCTAGAGTAGATCTGATATCACAATCAGAATATCCATTTTTTTTTGTGAATACTGTCGTCAGGTGGTTAATCTTGGAGCCGAGATAATCCTTGTCCAAAATAGTCCTTGCTCTGTGTACCAAGGTATTCAGCGTAGCTCTCTTCTGAGCTGGGTGGTGAAAACTCTGTGTGTTTAGATATAAATCTGTATGCGTCGGTTTTCTGTACACAGAATGCCCGAGACATCCATCTGATTTTTGCTCCACCAGCACAGCTAAGAAGGGTAACTTCCCATCCTTCTCCGCCTCCACTGTAAATCTTATGTTCTGGGGTATACCATTCAAATGATCAACAAACTGCTGCAGTGCCCCGTTGCCATGTGACCAGATTAAAAATGTATCGACAACATACCTGAAGAAGCAGGATGGACATAAGGGAGCACTGTTCAATGCTCGTTCTTCGAAATCCTTCATGAAAAAGTTAGCTATGGCTGGTGACAGTGGCGAACCCATGGCTGTTTCGTCAGTCATTTCATATTTCCACCATACAAAAAATAGGTGGTCATCAAAGAGTGTCGAAATAACTTCAGTATTTCAGGAGCGAAATGAGCAGCCAACAGTTTTAAGGTATCTTCCACCGGCACCTTTGTAAACAAAGAGACCACATCTAGGCTGATCATGATGTGATTCAGACCTATCCACATCTGCTTTATGATTTCAACAAACATTTTTGAGTTATTAATGTGATGGCTACAGTGGCTGACTATAGGTGCTAATAATTTGGTTAAGTATTCTGCCAACCGATATGTAGGAGATGAGCAGTATTCTTCATCATTGGTATTGCAGGTTTCATCAGTTTTTAGTTTTTCCATGTGTTAGCTATTGTTGATTGATTTACCTTACACCATTCCTTTGACACTTCATAAATCGCGTCTGACATAGTCAATTGTTTCCAAAATGTTTTGAAGATTGTTGCCCTCATCTGTAAGTTTTTGTAGCAGATGTCCTCCATAAATTATCTTCACGGCAGCAATGACACCCTGATCCATTGGCTGAAATGAGGCTGTCACATTCTAAATCGGTGCCAGATTCCGCGTATCAGTAATGCTTTCTGCAAGTTTGTGTATTATTTGCAGTTTCTGCCATATCATCAGCAAAAGATGCCTTTGCTTTTCAGACATTGCTCGGCACTAACAGAAACCAAATAACTACAGTATCCTCTGCTACAGCACAGTCTAGTGCTTATGAAATTGGGAGAAATAGGCTGCAGGTAATTCAGAGTTCACTGTAACTATATCCTCACACACACCTACTTCTTCTTTGAAGGGAAGGTGTACAAACAAATCCACAGCACAGCCATAGGCACCCGTATGGCATCCTCGTATGTCAACCTGTTCATGAACCATGTAGAGAGAACCTTCCTAGCCTCTGAAAACCCCAAATCTCTTATCTGGTTGAGGTTCATTGATGATATCTTCACGATCTGGATTCAGTGCTAGGACATCCTATCCTCAATCCGTTTTAACCTCAACACCTTCTCTCCCATCCACTTCAATTGGTCTTTTTACTCAGTGTGCTGTCTCCCAGGATGTTGACATCGTGCTCTCTGATGCCTCCATCCACACCTCTGTCAACAGTAAACACGCGAATCACCAACGATACCTGCATTTAGACTGTTGCTATCCCTTTCACACCAAAAACTCCGTCACATATAACCTAGCCACCTGGGGATGGCGTAACTGCTTTGGCAGCAGCTTCCTTGCCCAATATATTGAAGGTTTCACAGAGGCCTTCACAGACAGACAGTATTTGACAGACCTGGTCTGCAGACACATTTCCCATGCCTTGTCCCCACACTCCCCAAATCCTCCCACCACCCCCAGGAACCAGCTACAAAGGAGCACCCCCCTCGTCACATTTTACCACCACAGACTGTAACAGCTGAACCACATCCTTTGACAGGGTTTTGATTATCTATCATAGTGTCCTGATAAGAGGGACTTCATACCCAAGATCATTCCCACCCTCCTAAAGCAATGGTCTGTCGCCCACCTAACCTCCACAACATCCTAGTCCATCCCTGTGCCACTTTCAATCCTAGACCTTTGTGAAAGGGATCATATCCCTGTGGAGGACCCAGGTGTCAGGCAACCCACCCACCCAGCACTTAGTATTCCAGTCCTGTTGCAGGCTCATCCTCCCTCCTTCCGAGACCGGAAAGGGATCATATCCCTGTGGAGGACCCAGGTGTCAGGCAACCCACCCACCCAGCACTTAGTATTCCAGTCCTGTTGCAGGCTCATCCTCCCCCCTTCCGAGACCGGGCCACCTGTGGAAGCAGCCATGTCATGTACCAGCACTACTGCAATCATTGCTCAGCTTTTTATATTGGTGTTACTACACAGGCCTGCTATCACCCAGGATGAACAGCCACTGCCAAACTGTGGCCAAGAGCAATGTGGACCACCCTATTGTATAACATGCATCTGAACATAAAATGCTTCATATCAGTGGCTGCTTCACAACTTGGGCCAACTGGATACTCTCCCACGACCACCAGCTTTTCTGAATTGTGCGGATGGCAGTTACCCTTGCAACAAATTCTCTTGTCAGACTTAGTCCACAATAATCTACTGTCCCCACACCTTCCACTCAATTGTTTCCACCCCTACTGTCATATCACCCCCCCCAACTCATGTCCCCACCTCACCAACCTTTGCCCTTCTCTGCCCCTATCTTTTCTGTCCCTTTCCCATCCCCTCCCACCCCTCCCTCCCCCCCTCCACTCCCTTGCCTCCCTGCATCTCCCATCGCCTCCCTCCCTCTCCCCGATGCCTCTCCCCCCACCTCTCATGCCTTACAATGTTTATAGGATAGTTATTTAATTAGTCTCCTTTTTCATTTTGGATAATCTGATGATGCATAACCATGGCAAAACATATTATTTTTAAATAAAAATAACTATTCAATGCTGACTGTTTCATTTTCAATATATAAGAGAGAATGGAGATTTGTCAGTAATTGTTAAGTGTTTGTGCCTCCTTTTTTTAAACAAAGGAACAACTTTAACAATCTTGAAAACATCTGTGAAACAGCCTGTAAGTAGATAACTGAAAATACATCACAAAGTGGAATCTCTAGAGCAATATTTTGTCTTAAAAATCAGACTGCCATCAGTACTAGATAAATATTAGTTGATTTTTCCCTTGATAATTTTCAGCACTTCTTCTAGAGTTACTGGTGTTAGAAACAGTGGTGTGCATGATTTTATAAGCTCAATGGGAAACGACAGTGCAGGTGAAGTAATTTGTGATGGAAGATAGGAAGCAATACGGAAAAATGCTTGTTAAAAGTGTCATTTATCTCCTGGACCGTCTTTAATATTTCTGGTTCCAAGGGTCCATCTAACATCATTCCAAATTGCCTCACTTATGTTGTTAGAGTTTTTATATAATTATTATTTTTGATTTTTAAAAAATACATGAAAAGTGTGATCATTCCTTACTTTTCCTACTGTGTATAGTTTTCTTTTTGTAACACGAGGTGATAACTCCCACCGTAACCCACCCTCTATTAACTTCTTTATTTGTGCTACACCATTGCTTCATAGTTTGGGTTATCTGACTTCATCGTATACTTAAAATTAAGTCCCCAAATCTCCTGTTCTTCTTTGGATACAATGATTCCATAGATTATAAGCAAAAAAATGAAGAATTGTTACGATGTTCCCCTCAGTCTTACAGCCTCTCTTGTATTGATAAAGAACATTAAATTTAGCAAAAGCCCATTTCATCTGTTAATTATTACTGCTGAGAAAATTTTTATATGATTTGATTATGATCTTGGGTGCCTCCAGGTGATTAGAAACTTTGAATGAAGTCCTTGATTCCACAGAAGAAATTTGTAAATACTGTCTGATTTTGCTCTTTTTAACTCATTTGTAGCTTATTTTTTATATGATTGAAGCACACAACAATGATACATTTTATGTCAGCCATCTGAGTAACTTTGTATTGTTGCATGTAAAATTTAATACTTGTTTTTAGATGTAGTCCCAGAAGTTATCTTTCAACCAAGTTAAATCTGTGTAATTCAGTGTAATTCAACCTTTAATAATATTATTTATTGTTACAATTCTCACTGCAGAGTTTTAATTTACCGGCTCTAATGTTTCTCGGGTTTATGTTAAAATACAGTTGAGAAATGTTTCCTGTATACATTTGCTGTAAGCCATTAACATTTCTGTACAGGTGATAAACGTTTCGCTTTCCTGGATGACACTCATCATCTTCATGCTCTTTACAAAACGAAAGTAGCTCATCATTTGAACTTGTTGCAACCTGCAAAGAAAAAGCGGAAAAAGGCTGCTCAAGAAAGCAGAGCCACGGCAGAACTTGTAGTATCTACTGTTGAATTGCAACCAGTGTCAAAGCCAGAAGCAGAGACACAGGACACTGACATGGCAGTTCAACCGGAGGCCAATGGAATTGAGGATGACCAGCCACCTCCACCAGGGGAAGGTGATGTTCTAATTGGACCCCGTCAGGAGCATAGCCCTGAGCCAGAGATAAAGGTATTTGGTAGATCTCCTTTTTACTGCAGACATTAATTTCTATACTGTCAGTATAGTTCATGTGACAGGATGGCTTCACCAGTAATTTCCAAGTATTAGTAGTTGTTGCTGCCCAACAGTATCTTCAGCAATCTGCCAATTAACTGCTTCTGTTTTGTTATCACATGCAATTTCGCAATTTATATGAAGAACAGTAACTTGGCCATGGAAAGCATCCTTGGTGCATTCCGATGTAATTGTTATTTCATTGAACAGTGTATAAAAGGTTGGTGACTTTCGACTTGATGTGGGTTTCCGGTAAAAATATTGTAATGGAAAGATAATGTGATGAAAAACTCGGTAGGTCTTTCGGAAATGCTGCTGCGTATTTCAAAAATTCTCTTATGAATAGATTTCTTTCCTCTTCTGGTTGCCATATTCTTATTTAAATATTAGTTTTCTGATATTTCGTTTAAGACTTTTTGTTCTTAGTTAGATTACTTTCTCTACAGTAACATCTAGTGTTAAATTTTGAGCTGCTCAGAACTGTAAATGGTCACATTGATAGCAAACTCATTGTATTAATGGTAGCAGCTAGAAAATCTGAATTGTTAAAAAGTACTGGAAGGCCAGGGTGGAATACAAGTAACGTAAGAAGTAAAAGTAACTAATAACCATATAGTTGATGCTTCGAGTGATCTATCGGGCATTTAAATAGGACTAAAACATAGCGCTCTCTCTCTCTCTCTCTCTCTCTCTCTCTCTCACACACACACACACACACACACACACACACACACACACAAAAATAACATTGTCTGGATCTGCATCTCAACTGACCCGTCAGTCAGGCTGCAGTGCTGGAACAGTTAAATCTGACTGACCATTGTTCCAGTGACATGAAACAATATCCAAATAAGGCCAAATATGATGACATCTTCTGGTTGCTGCCAGCGCCTGCAACCCCTAACAAGACAAGATTTTTTTGTTTCTTTATCAGATTGTCACTTCTGCGCAGTGTGCTGAAACATGTCGCTTCAAGGTCTCTCCACAAGCACCGTAAAATTGACAGTATGACTCACAAACAAATGAAAACATTCAATTATTGGCAAAATTGTTTAGTTGGATAGATAAAAAAATCTACTCACCAACAAGCGGCACAACACATACATAAAAGACGGTTATAATTGGCAAGCTTTCAGAGCCAGTGGCTCCTCCTTCAGGCAGAAGGGTAGAAGGGGAGGCAAGAAGGGTGAAGGAAAAGGACCGGAGAGGTTGTAATCTTACCCTCCTACACATCACTATTAAAATTCTGTTTCTCTTCTTGTTGTTGGCTGTAGTTATTGCATCTAGGGGTACATTCATGCGGCTGAAATTTTGATTTTGTAGGTTTTTGTTGAACTGAATAACTAATTGAATTCTTTCTGTTTTTATGAATATCTTTTTGTTTTATCCCATTCTTCTATACCACACTGTCTTCACAATCTCCATTTTCATAAAACCATCAAATACATTGTTGTAGACAAAATTAAAAAATGTGCGCTTCGATCAGAGGTGTGCCAATTACTCCTTACATTCTGTGGTACTCACAATATTCCAAAGAGTTTACAAAGCAACAGAGTTTACATACTTTCTTGACAAAAGAAGAATCTTTACTAAGCCACATCATTATTTTATAGATGAATCCAGAAATAAATTTAATAATTAGCATTAGATTGTGCGATTAATAATATGAATTTTAACCATACCAGATTTTTTGTAATTTCAAACATTTTTAAAATAAGAGTAATTTTAACTGTACCTACAGAGTACTAACAAATTAAATTCTTTTTATACAATTTTAGTCTGAAGTATAATACATTGTATGCAAAATCAAATGAAATTCTTTCAGTGAAACAGCCGAGAATGTTTACCTATACCAGATTTGGGATTAAGCCTGGTATCAGCTACTTCCATAAAAAAAGGTTATATTCCGTTACAAGGTCCAGGAAAAGGGGTAGATTTCCAGAAAGTCACTCAGAACTGCAGGTCAGGGGAGACTTACTGTATGGGATGAGAAGGAAAGACTGGCTGCTGGGGACTGCATTTGATGAGATTTGAAAACCTGAGAGCTTAAAGGTGGAAGACAGGGTAATAGGCAGACAGAGATTACTGCTTGCACATCATGCATGGGTTAATAAGAGTGAATAGCTAAGTGTGTTGTACATAACAGTGGTGGGGGGTGGGTGGGGGGTGAAAAATAGCCAGGAAAAACAGTGAATGATTTAGAAAACTAAAAAGATAATTTTGTGGTAGTCATGAATGGATGAGTGGCATAGGCAGAGGGAGTATACTGGCAACTTGCATTATCCTGTTGCAGAGCATGCTCTACAACATGACATTCGTGACCTCAATGGCTGTTTCATCACACGTACTTTCTGGATTCTTCCCCCAGACATCAGTTTCTCAGAACTCTGTGAATGGGAACTAGCACTACAACACGTCCTTGGTTCTCACCACCCACCTGGCCTTAATGTATGTTAATTTCTTCTGCCTCAGCACTTCTTCTCTGTAACTACTCTTTGCTTCATCCCGTTTTAGTTTTCTACATCTTTCATTAGTCTTTCCTGGCTATTTTTCACCCCCCCTCCCACCTCTGTTACGTACGGTGCACTTAGCTTTTCTTTCTCATTAACTCATGCATGATGTTTAAGCAGTAATCACTGTCTACATATTACCCTCTCGTCCACCTTCAAGCTCTCAGATTTTCAAATCTTATCTGTTGTAGTCCCCAACAATCAGTCTTTCCTTCTCATCTTGTACGGTAAATCTCCACTGACCCCTGTTCTGGGTGACTTTCTGAAATCTACCTATATTCCTGGACGTCACCAGTCATTTTCCTTCACCCCTCTTCCTTCCCCTTCAACCTGTCTGCCTGAAGAAGGAGCCACTGGCTCTGAAAGCTTGCCAATTTTGTAATTACAGGATAGCAACGAAAGCTGGTTCCGGTGTCACCACTACCATGTTGCCGATCGCTGTGCAAACATTGTATGTTACTGCACAACTGCCTGCTTCTGTATAGTTGTATTGCATTACCACCTTGACTACAGTTTCTGTTTCTTAAAGGATGTCACCAAAACGACGACGTTCACAAAGTGACAATCCATTACACGATGGAGTGCCGTTAAATAGTCAGGCTTTGGAATTGCTACAAATGATGTGTGAGTTTTACGAGCAAGGATTAGGATTAGTTTTTGTTCATGGGCATGCGTAAATTCTTGCTGATAAAGTGTGAGCATACCTCGAAAACTCTAGGACGTGGCCAAAGAACTGTTGTGAGGAAAAGGATGCTACTTCCAGACTTGAAAGATACTAAAGCAAACCGTGTGGAATAAAGCCCCTGTGGAGAAAACAGTGTATTTTTTTAAATACTACTGGAAAGAAAGAAAAAAGTGCCTTGTCCAGTTACAGATCTTGATTCATTCTAAACTGGTGCAATTCATCAGCACATTTACAGATATTATAGCAGGGGAGAATACCCCACATAACAAAGTTTCTAATTTCCTTAAAAGATTGTAAACTTTTCTCAGTGGGAAAAACGTCACTTGAAATGGTGTTAAAAAGTATGGACTTCTGTTGGTCGAAAAAGCTCATGTCGTCGTGGCTTTTCAAATATATGGTTAGGTGAACCCTGTGTCAGAGCTGTAGAAGCAGTGGATTAATGCTGTACAGATGATACTATGAATAGCAGCAGTTGTCAGCCAACAGGAAGATGATTCCGATTACTTGTTGCCCATGCAGGTTCTTCAAATGGTTTTGTGCCTGAAAGACTTTTAGTTTTTCAGTCGAGAAAAACCTGCAACAATCATGAGGATTTGGACCACCCATGATTTCTGCAGTAATTTAAAAATTTGTTGCTCTAGTTTAGTGTTCAAACAGTATTTGTAATGTATACTGCACCTTACCATTCTGTGATATTAGGCAAAACTCCAATAGCTAGTGACCGCAAAGAAACTATGGTGCAGTAGTTGCAGGTGAGAGACATCACAGCAGACATAAGTGTGACAAAGCTGCTGTTATATCCACTTGCAAAACAAAATAAGCCTGTGATGCATACTTATGTCGTAGGTGAAATTTCAAGGGAACAGTTCGTACAGTATTGGGCTACTGCCTTATCAATGCCATTTTAACCCAATTGAATACCTTTAGTGTGATGACAGGGCTTACATTCAAATTAATAGCAAGTCTTTTATAATAAGTGAAGTGGAAAGGCTGCTATGTGAAGGTCTTGCTGTAGATACATGGAGGAAGAAAGTAGACCATGTTGGTAAGCTTGTTAGATAAGCACTGACTATAGACAGAATTATAAGCAAGAATGAACAATTAATGATTTCTCATGATCATGATAATAACAGTGATGGCAACGGTTTTGATGCCAATTTCGATGATAGAGGAGGAGAACTGGATGGAATTGTCCCATTGACATCGTAAATTGGCGAGTGTAAATGTTTACAGAATTAATTCTTTATCTCTGAATCCAAGTAGGCTGTGCATCTGTTTCTTTATTTTGTTCTGCATTTGTGGATGGCGTGTTCTTTGGTTTGCTTAGTTTTACATTATTATATGATGTGCATATTTTAGGGTAACAATTTGGAGTGATTTCTCATAGATGCTGTCATTAACTGCTGGTGGTGTTTGTGCCCCAGTTTCATATACCATACTATCAAACGCTTTTTATCTGTTACCATTCTCTCCATTGTTAGAAAAATGTTCTTTGTTGGACTTGGGTATACATTATCGTGCATCAGCTTATATACACGTTGATCGTAGCTTACATTCACAAAACATTTGAGGGGGTGTGATGGATGCTACTGCAACCTCGCAATGATGGATGCTGCTGCAACCTCGCAATCACAGTATAGCCAACTACTCTTAAGCTGTCAAGTGATGTTTCAGCAGCCCTGGTGTATATGTTTGATTTGAAGAGTACCGAAGTTAGGCATTTTCATATATTACAATGTGTTACTGTAGTCTTGTATAGTAGTACCTACGCATTCAAGCAGATGAATAGCCATTCAAATGCTAAGTACAGCTCATCAGTGGATCTTGTTAACTGGAAAGTTAGTTTGCCAATAGTGCGCACCCTCCGATTATTTTCGGTACTGCTGTAGGAGGCAGTGAACAAGTCTGAGGCCAGCCAGAGGAGGTTGACGAGGCAGTCATTTGACAAAACAAGAGGTGGTCAGTGGATTTGGAGTTAACGATTGTTTTGCTGTGAATGGATATTCTGATAGTGTCACAGTTGGCTGTGAGGAAGCAGATCATATGCTCATTCGATGAAAAAGAGCACGTGGACTTTAACATGGTGTGTTGTGGTACTCTTTGGTTGCTACATTTAGAATCATTTTCTCTGAGAATACTGTTTTATTGCTAACAGGTAAATAAATTATGTTGTCGTAGTAGTGTGTTGTGGTGGCTTAGTAGGTTAGTGCCAGGCTATGAATCCAAGTATCTGGTTGTTCAATTCAGTGTCAGCCTGAGGATTTTTTTTCTACTACATATCACCTCTTCCATTTCTGGTATGATTTAGGGTGAAGACAGCTCTCTCTCTCTCTCTCTATGACAAGTCAAAGTTCAGGCATGTAGTAATTGCTATGGGAAGTGGAAACCAAACACCTCTTCTGTTTGTCATGTTCTGTGGAAATAAAAATTATTTATAAGTCGCTTTGAGTTTAATGTTGGTGAAATGTTTTCTATTTACGTGACCAGCAGAGCTAATAATTTTCTTCTTGTTACATAGATAAACATGTATTTCATTGTTCTTGATTTATTTTTCCTGCTTTCCACATCAAGACAAACAATATTTCCATTTCTTTATTTCCAGTGGTGACCTTAAAAAATTTTCGTACCCTGCAAACAAGTTCATTCTTTCATAATACAAAACCCACTTATATCCTTCTAAATCCGAGGCAAGTTTTATACATTACCCACTATTATAAATTTTAGTGTTTTATTTCCATGTATTCAAAAGATTGCAGTATATTTTAGACAATGTTCTTCTCCTCCACACACAACTTTAATTTTTTTTTTTTTTTTGTTTTGTACCTAAATTTAAAAAACTTGTATTGGAAACAGTCGGCACGATCCACGTATTTGTATTTCCTGTTCTTCCAGCCCTGACGAAGACTCCCGACTGAAATGGCTGAAACTTCTACGTCTCAAGAATCTGCTCCATGACCAACACAGTCAGCCAACAGTTATACAGAAATATATACCTTGAATACACTATCATATGTGTGTATTTGCCTTTAAGCAATTTGTTCTATTTTTGAATATAATAGAGGGCAACATTCCACGTGGGAAATATATATCTAAAAACAAAGCTGATGTGACTTACCAAACGAAAGTGCTGGCAGGTCGATAGACACACAAACATACACACAAAATTCAAGCTTTCGCAACAGACGGTTGCTTCATCAGGAAAGAGGGAAGGAGAGGGAAAGACGAAAGGATGTGGGTTTTAAGGGAGAGGGTAAGGAGTCATTCCGATCCCGGGAGCGGAAAGACTTACCTTAGGGGGGAAAAAAGGACAGATATACACTCGCACGTGCGCGCGCGCGCGCGCGCACACACACACACACACACACACACACACACACACACACACACACATTTGTAAAGGCAAAGAGTTTGGGCAGAGATGTCAGTCGAGGCGGAAGTACAGAGGCAAAGATGTTGTTGAAAGACAGGTGAGGTATGAGCGGCGGCAAATTGAAATTAGCGGAGATTGAGGCATGGCGGATAACGAGAAGAGAAGATATACTGAAGGGCAAGTTCCCATCTCCGGAGTTCTGACAGGTTGGTATTAGTGGGAAGTATCCAGATAATCTGGACGGTGTAACACTGTGCCAAGATGTGCTGGCCGTGCACCAAGGCATGTTTAGCCACAGGGTGATCCTCATTACCAACAAACATTGTCTGCCTGTGTCCATTCATGCAAATGGACAGTTTGTTGCTGGTCATTCCCACATAGAAAGCTTCACAGTGTAGGCAGGTCAGTTGGTAAATCACGTGGGTGCTCTCACACGTGGCATTGCCTTTGATCGTGTACACCTTCCGGGTTACAGGACTGGAGTAGGTGGTGGTGGGAGGGTGCATGGGACAGGTTTTACGCCGGGGGCGGTTACAAGGGTAGGAGCCAGAGGGTAGGGAAGGTGGTTTGGGGATTTCATAGGAATGATCCAAGAGGTTACGAAGGTTAGGTGGACGGCGGAAAGACACTCTTGGTGGAGTGGGGAGGATTTCATGAAGGATGGATCTCATTTCAGGGCAGGATTTGAGGAAGTCGTATCCCTGCTGGAGAGAGTCTGATCCAGTCCCGGAAAGTATCCTGTCACAAGTGGGGCACTTTTGGGGTTCTTCTGTGGGAGGTTCTGGGTTTGAGGAGATGAGGAAGTGGCTCTGGTTATTTGCTTCTGTATCAGGTTGGGAGGATAGTTGCAGGATGCGAAAGCTGTTTTCAGGTTGTTGGTGTAATGGTTCAGGGATTCCGGACTGGAGCAGATTCGTTTGCCACAAAGACCTAGGCTGCAGGGAAGGGACCGTTTGATGTGGAATGGGTGGCAGCTGTCATAATGGAGGTACTGTTGCTTGTTGGTGGGTTTGATGTGGACGGACGTGTGAAGCTGGCCATTGGACAGGTGGAGGTCAACGTCAAGGAATGTGGTATGGGATTTGGAGTAGGACCAGGTGAACTTCACTTGTATAGACCCTCTATATACTCCTTCCACCTTTCTGCTTTCCCTTCTTTGCTTAGAACTGGGTTTCCATCTGAGCTTTTGATGTCCATACAAGTCGTTCTCTTATCTCCAAAGGTCTCTTTAATTTTCCTGTAGGCAGTATCTATCTTACCCCTAGTGGGATAAGCCTCTACATCCTTACATCTGTCCTCTAGCCATCCCTGCGTAGCCATTTTGCACTTCCTGTCGATCTCATTTTTGAGACGTTTGTATTCTCTCCCTGGAACTCTGTACAACCTCTGGTTCTTTCAGTTTATCCAGGTCCCATCTCCTTAAATTCCCACCTTCTTGCAGTTTCTTCAGTTTTAATCTACAGGTCATAACCAATAGATTGTGGTCAGAGTCCACATCTGCCCCTGGAAATTTACAATTTAAAACCTGGTTCCTCAATCTCTGTCTTACCATTATATAGTCTATCTGAAACCTGTCAGTATCTCCAGGCTTCTTCCACGTATACAACCTTCTTTTATGATTCTTGAACCAAGTGTTAGCTATGATTAAGTTGTGCTCTGTGCAAAATTCTATCAGGCGGCTTCCTCTTTCATTTCTTACCCCCAATCCATATTCACCTACTACGTTTCCTTCTCTCCCTTTTCCTACTACCGAATTCCAGTCACCCATGACTATTAAATTTTCGTCTCCCTTCACTATCTGAATAATTTCTTTTTGTTATACATTTCTTCAATTTCTTCGTCATCTGCAGAGCTAGTTGGCATATAAACTTGTACTACTGTAGTAGGTGTGGGCTACGTGTCTATCTTGGCCACAGTAATGCATTCACTATGCTGTTTGTAGTAGTTTATCCGCACTCGTATTTTTTTATTCATTATTAAACCGACTCCTGCATTACCTCTATTTGATTTTGTGTTTATAACCCTGTATTCACCTGACCAAAAGTCTTGTTCCTCCTGCCAGCGAACTTCACTAATTCCTACTATATCTAACTTTAACCTATCCATTTCCGTTTTTAAATTTTCTAACCTACCCGCTCGATTAAGGGAACTGACATTCCACACTCCGATCCGTAGAACGCGAGTTTTCTTTCTCCTGATAACGACGTCGTCCTGAGTAGTCCCCGCCTGGAGATCCGAATGGGGGACTATTTTACCTCCGGAATATTTTACCCAAGAGCACGCCATCATAATTTAACCTTACAGTAAAGCTACATGCCTTCGGGAAAAATTACGGCTGTAGTTTCCCCTTGCTTTCAGTCGTTCGCAGTACCAGCACAGCAAGGCTGTTTTGATTAGTGTTACAAGGCCAGATCAGTCAATCATCCAGACTGTTGCCCCTGCAACTACTGAAAAGGCTGCTGCCCCTCTTCAGGAACCACATCTTTGTCTGGCCTCTCAACAGATACCCCTCCGTTGTGGTTGCACCTACGGTACGGCTATCTGTATTGCTGAGGCACGCAAGCCTCGCCACCAATGGCTAGGTCCATGGTTCTTGGGGGGGGGGGGGGGGGGGGGCTATTGAAAGTTAACATCTTCAAATCCAGTATTACATGTCCATCAGTAATACAAGTAGTAGAAGCCAGATGAATATGGAGTGGTAGCAAGTTTTGTCAGGGATCTTTCTTATTTATACTGCAAATTGCATTCAGCTGAAGATGGAATGAAACCAGTCAATTTAAAAAAAACTGTTTTATCTCTAATATATGATGCTTTTTGATAGTACAGCAGTTAAAAATCTGCTTAGAGTTCCCTACCTCTTTAAAAATCTGCCTATGTGAGAAAAGATTGTTTATAACCCCTTGCGTATTTGATATGGAATACCAAAGATGAAAGTGCTTTCGCTATCTACACTTGCCAAATTAGTTTGCAGAAGTATTTCTGTGTATTTAGGATTTAAATATGATGGATACACATTCCTTGCTGACAGGTTTGTGTTTTATAACACACTTGATAACAAGTCAAACAGTGGAAAATCCAGGATGGGATGTAACAATATTATTAAAAGATAGCTGCTACTCACCTTATAGCAGAGATGCTGAGACGCAGATAAGCACAACAAAAAGACTGTCACTGGTAACAGTGGATGGGAATGACGTTGTGTAGACCATTCATGTAAGAGTAGCATCCAATGTGACGGTATTTTCGTTAAGAAAATAGTTTTCAGTGGAAGTGGTTATCATGAGATTTTTATCACACTGTTTTGACCATAATTGTACTTGTATAAGATTTGTATCTGAAATTATTTTGTACATGTGTGTGTGTGAGAAAGGATCATAACTCACCAAATAGAACAGGCATTGATCAGAAAACTGGCATGTAGAAAAGATCAGTTGATGGTTGGGTTTTAGGCCCTGAAAAAGCTTTCAAATATACAATATGGTGTGTCTGATTTTGTTTGAGATAAGTTATTTTCACACTGTATTCATTGTTTGCCGTTCCAGGTTGAAGCTCATCCAGAATCAATGATAGAAAATGGAGAACAACATCCAGCTGATGAAAAACAGCTGTATTTACAATCCCCAGTTGCAAGCGAAGAGAATGAAAGCCAGCAGCAAAATGATGATAGAGAGAGGCAAAGGGAGGAAGAAGAAGAAGAGGAGGAGCAGGAGCAGCAGCAGCAACAGCAACAAGAAGAAGAAAAAGAACAAAAGGATGACGATGAGGAGGAGGGAGAGGAGGAGGAGGAACAAGAAGAGGAGGAGGAGGAAGAAATTGTGAAGGAAGTTGAGGAAGAAAGAAACAATGATTCAGAGATGGATAATGAAAATACAGAAAGTCAGAAACACAGTGAAAGGAGTAGTCGTGAAGTCAGTCCTACGACTGACAGTGAAAAGGAGGGACAACCAAGAATCAACAAGCCAGGTGAGAAGATACTTTTCACAAAGTTAGATGCAACTACCAGCTTAACTACTATTGTGTTTGTACAGGTGAATGCAGTAACTGCGAAGATCAGTAAGATCACAAACAAGTTCTTTTTGTAACTCTTTCATTGAAGAATTTCTTTTATTATCCTAGATTTTGAGCATCGTAATTTCAGCAGTATGCCTCTTGTTTCCTGCCATGTTTCTTCACCAGCCAGTAACGGTCTCCACAGCACATTTGTTGAAGCTATTACTGGTAATCACAAGCATAAATTACTGATCACCATTCACATGTTGTAATATTTCTGAAATGGAATGGTACTCACATAAAATTATTAATGAAAGAAGGAAAGAAACAAAGAAACTGTCTCTCCTGGAACTTACTTATTCTTTATCATGTATCCTCTTTGTACAGAGAGAAAATTGAAATATGAGAACAATAATTCTTTGCTTTCATTGTTGCTTAGCAGATTACTCTGGTAACATAAGACTGATATTGTTAGTTCACACAGAGAAATAACAAAATAAAAAAAGTTTTGCATTTTGCTTTATTTTGAGTGCACAGATTATCAAAGTTCCATACATGCATTAATATCCTACACTAAGTAAGTTTGACTTTGGAATCTGTTTTCACCATATTTTTCACATAATTATGCCTCCTGTTATGACAGCTAATTACATATGGGGGAGCTTGACAGAAAAGCGTGTAATTTAATGAGGTGATGAATACAAAAACTAAACTCTCTTCAGTTCTGTAGAGAGGAAGACGATTGAATGCCCAAAGAATAAAAAGTATACCTTTGTCTTGCTGTAGGTCACAGAGTACAACACCTTTAAATTATATTGTAATATAATAAACTTGCTACATTCGAGGTGTAAAAATGAAACAGGTTTGCCACATTGCCCCCAACATAGGTTAAAATTAGACAGGATCATTTCAACCTACTTTCAAATTTAATTTTCATAAATTGACATTATGAACATTACCATAACAGAGTGAGTCAACTGGTTAGTTGAACTGACAGATTAAGTGAAAATATTATGAAAAGGAAAGTTGCTACTGACCATATAGCGGAGATGCTGAGTCACAGATAGGTACAGCAAAAAGACTGTTACAAATAAAGCTTTCGGCCAGTAAGGCCTTCGTCAAAATTAGACACACACACACACACACACACACACACACACACACACGTTTGAGTGAGTGAGTGTGTGTGTGTGTGTGTGTGTGTGTGTGTGTGTGTGTGTGTGTGTGATCGATTTTTAATGAAGGCCTTACTGGCCGAAAGCTTTATTTGTGGCAGTCTTTTTTTTTTTTTGTCTCAGCATTTCCGCTTTATAGTGAGTAGCAACTTTCTTTCTCATAATATTGTTACATTCCATCCTGGATTTTCCACTGTTAGATTAAGTGAAAATTTACACACACATTTTACAGACTTGACACGCAAGTTTTGAAACAAAACTTCGCACATATGCAAATAAATTACATTAATACCTATAACAAAAGAAAATTGATATCAGATAAAAGTATTTAAGCTGAAAGATATCACTATTGCTAGGGACTGCAAGATGTAGCACGTATTTTTTGCAAATTTTGCATCTGTTTTTGTCAAAATTTGCATATATAATTTTTGTTTGTAAATGATTAGATGCTCAAATTTAAAATGTTGTCTTGCTACATTAGTGGAGAGAAGCAAAGCCATAGTTCTTTGATTGGGGCGCTGTTTGATTGGGGCGCTGTTTGATTGGGGCGCTGTTTGATTGGGGCGCTGTTTGATTGGGGCGCTGTTTGATTGGGGCGCTGTTTGATTGGGACGCTGTTTGATTGGGACGCTGTTTGATTGGGACGCTGTTTGATTGGGACGCTGTTTGATTGGGACGCTGTTTGATTGGGACGCTGTTTGATTGGGACGCTGTTTGATTGGGACGCTGTTTGATTGGGACGCTGTTTGATTGGGACGCTGTTTGATTGGGACGCTGTTTGGTTTTGCAAGAATGTCCAACAGCTTTTTTCCCTGAAATGAACATTGTTTTCTTCGTTTGACTGTACTTAAGTTTTTAACAAATGATCTATGGAAAGGAGTACTGTTTTTCTGCCATTGACCTGGATGCATTTCTTATATAGGATGTTTCTAGACATTATTTGCCTTTTCCCACCCAATTTGAAATTTACAAAATCTACAGAATAATGAGTTCGACCTTCGTGGGCCTTTCATAGCTGTGTGATCCATGCTTGGCAATGTCACGGGTAGAACTGAAAAGGCTCTTAGCAGAGATGTAGAACCAAAAATAACTCTATTTTAACATTTGGGAAATAATTTCAACGCAGTTGAAAAACGTGATAGGTTTTCTTTTCCAGTCGCTAAGGTGCAGAGCACAGACGCTATACTTGTATAGTGGCAGATGACCGTGATTGTGAACAAACAAGAATTTCGACTGCCAGAGTGGCGTGGAGAAAGAAGCACTGCCACCCTCTTCCTCTTGGAGGGCAGTAGCTTAGATCCGTTCTCTGTAAAAGCAGAACTGACACAAGGATCGCTGATCTCTTCTGGTGTTGTAAGGGTCATATTAGAAATTCGTGATGGGCCAGGGTTACACTCTGGCTGCTGAAACATGTCACTTCAAGGTCACTCCCCAAGCAACATGGAGTTGGTAATATAACTAACAAACAAGTGAGGAATGCGAGGTGCCGCATCTTCTGAACCAATAACAGCACTGAACAAAAGCTGGTTCTGGTGGTCGCTGCCAGTTGCCAGCTTCCGTGGAAACGTCGTATGTTAGTGCGCGAACGCCTGCTGTTGTGTTGTGTTACTGCCTCAACTACAGTGTTTGTTTGTTAAAAAATGTCGCCAAAATGATGTCGTTCACCAAGGACAATCTGTTGCACCGCAGAGTGCCATTAAATAGTCTGACCTTGGAATTGATATGGAGGACGCATGAGTTTTATGAACAAGAAAAAGAATTTGTTTCTGTTCATGGACACGTCGATTCCTGCCAATAAAGTTTTAGAGCGTACCTTGAAAACTCAGTGTAAGAACAGTTGTAAGGAAAGGCGTGCTACTTCATGACTTACAAGACAGTGAAGTAAACAGTGTGGAAGAAAGCCCCTGTGGGAGAAACAGTGTGGTTTTAAGTACTTCGGGAAAGGAAAAAAAGCAGCCTCATCCTGTTACAGATATTGATTCTTTACAATCCGATGCAATTCGTCGGCACATATAAGGATACTATAAAAGGAAAGAATACCCCACAATAGTGAAGTTGCTAATTTCTTTAAAAGAAAGTGAACTTTCCTCGGAGGGAGGGATCACTTAAGAGGATATTAAAAAGTATGGGCTTCCATTTTAAAAAAGTTAGATGGACGAAAAAAGCTCATGTCGTTGCAGCTCGTACCATTTTCTTATACAAAATTGTGGGAAAGGACATACACTCAGTCAGATGGTTAGACGAAACCTGGGCCAATGCTGGAGAATCAGTTGAGAAATGCAGGACAGATGATACTCCAAATAGCAGCAGTCATCAGCCAACAGGAATGGGATCCCGATTGTGGTCCATGCAGGATCTTCAAATGGCTTTGTACCTGAAGGACTTCTAGTATTCTGATAAAAAAAACTGGTGACTATCATGAAGGTATGGACCACCCACGGTTTCTACAATGGTTTAAAAATTTGTTGCTCCAGTTCAGTGTTTCGACAGTGTTTATGATGGACAATGCGCCATACCATTCCGCGATTTTAGATAAAACACCCACCACTAGTGACTGTAAAGAAACTATGGTGCAGTGGTTGGAGGCGAGAGACCTTACTGCAGACATGAGCATGACAAAGCTGCTATTGTACCTGCTTGCAAAAGAAAGTAAGCCTGTGAACCTAAATACATTGTAGATGAAATTACAAGCGAACAGGGTCACTTGGTAATTAGGCTACTGTTTTATCACTGCCATTTTAATCCAATTGTGTTGGTTTGGAGTAAAGTCAATGCGTATATTAGAAGTAACAACAAGACTTCTACTATAACAGAAGTGAAAAGACTGCTGCGTGAAGGTCTTGCTGCTGTAGATGCTACCTCATGGAGGAAACAAGTAGACCATGTTGCTAAACTCATAAGAGAAGCACAGACTATAGATGGCATTATAAATGAAAACAAACAATTAATGATTTATGATGATGATGATGATGATGATGATGCTGACGAAGACAGTCAACGGTTTTGGTGCCGATTCCGATGATAGTGAAGGAGAACTGGGTGGAATTGCGCTATTGGCATCGTAAATTGGTGAGTGTAAATGTGTACAGAATTAATTCTTTCTCCCTGTAATAGGGTAGGCTATGCATGTTTTGCTTTATTTCTTTCTATGAGTGTGGATAGTGTGTTCTTTGGTATGCTTAGGTTTACTTTATTATACAACGTTTTACGTGCGGCCATTACGGTAACTATTTGGAACGACTTTCCATAGATTTGTCATTAACTTTGGGTGTTTTTATTTCCTGGTTTCATATACTATCAAACGCTTAGTCTCCGTCGTCATTCTCTCCATTGTTAGAAAAACGTATTTTGTTGCACTTACGTATAAACGTTGATTGTAGCTTACATTTACGAAACATACTTCGGAGTTGTGGGCGTGTGTGGTGGCAGCTATTGCAATCCTCGCATTCGCAGTATAGCCAACCACACGAGAGGTGTCAAGTGACATGTTTCACCGGCCTGGGTAGTCACTTCACTCATTCAAGGAGAAAAAAAAAAAAAAAAAAAAAAAAAAAAACCCACCAGCAACATACAACATAAATCATTCAGGAACAGCTACTACGCAATTACTTGTTGATATTGGCAGAGTATTGTTAATGATGTAGTTCAGGCCCAACCTCTTATGGTATTTGATGCATCCACGGGTCAAAACATCCGCCACCTAGTTTGCCACATTAAAATTAGATAATTTCGGCTTTTTGCATTTTGAGGCAGAATTTGCGTGTGTTTTGCATTTATTGCAAAATGTGCATTTTACCAGCCCCTATTACTTTTTTCAGTGCATTAAATCATCAGTTTCAGTAGTTTTGTTAAGGATTATTTTGTTTGAGTTAAAATATTTTTGCATAAACTGGTATAAAGCTATTTTTAGTGTAGAATAGAGTTTGTTAGTAGTGAGTTTAAAAAAAAAAAAAAAAAAGGCTATGACAATATAAGGGGAGGTCAGAAACAGTCTTGTAAGGATATTGCAGGGTAGGTTGTGTAGAGAAATAAAAGTTAAGGGAAAAATTTGATACGCTTCACCATTTATGAGTCAATTAGCATTGGAGTTAGCCAGTCACTGATGTGCACGTAAATTCAAGTGGCCTGCCAGATACAATTAGTGTTGGCTGTTCTCGTGGCATAGATGGTGGTTCAAGAGACCAATCAGCCTTTGGCTCAGTTTCAGTCCTTACTATCATCCCATGTCTAGTTTTTGTATGGTGTTCTTGTTTGGTTTGAGGAAACCAAATGAAGGATATGTTTGGTGACACCATCTCTGGCAGGCCAGTTGAATTTGCATGCACTTGTACTTATTGGGTGACTACAATGACAGTTAACTTGGAAACTGTGAAACATATCAAATTGTTTTTGTAATAGAAAATCTCATATAAGATGTGAAACAAATACTAACAAAGAGATAGAGGGGCTGGCCAGTACTTACCTCAGCTCAGTACAGCCGATAGATACACATAAAACAGAACTGAAAATTTACATTCCTAGCTTTCGGAACTTTTTTCCTTCATCAGGGAGGATCTCCTCCCTGATGAAGGAAAAAAGTTCCGAAAGCTAGGAATGTAAATTTTCAGTTCTGTTTTATGTGTATCTATCGGCTGTACTGAGCTGAGGTAAGTACTGGCCAGCCCCTCTATCTCTTTGTTAGTATTTGTTTTTGTAATAGTTATCTCTCAGCACAACCTACACTGCAACACCCTTATAAGCTTTTCATATTGTTTCTGATCGTCCTGTACATGTTACATGAATAATTATATAGAAAGATATGTACATATTTTCATATTTCATATTTGCCCTAGAGTGCTTGCTGATTTGAAAGGACAGTTAGTTACTACTGTTTTCAGTATCATGATTACAAGTTTTGCTTCATATGAACATCGGTCTTTGGTTTTCACAACATTGTTACAATCTGTAAAATTTGGTTTTGATGATGCCAGGTTGATTATGGCTCTAGTAGCTTTTTATTCAGGGACAAGTTATTTTCCGATCTGATACTAGTCTGGTAGCTGTGGGGAAAGTACCCTTAAAACCAACAGCAGATAGGCTTCTGGCATCATAATACCTGGATACATGGCTTACATAAGACATGTTGGACATCAGTATTATGAAAAGGAAAGTTGCTACTCACCATACAGCGGAGGTGCTGAGTCGCAGGTAGGCTCAACAAAAAGACTGTCACAAATAAGCTTTCGGACAGCAAGGCCTTCGTAAAAAATAGACGACAGAGGTGTGTGTGTGTGTGTGTGTGTGTGTGTGTGTGTGTGTGTGTGTGTGTGTGTGTGTGTGTGTGTGTGTCCGTCCATTTTTGATGAAGGCCTTGCTGGCTGAAAGCTTATTTGTGACACTTTTTTTGTTGTGCTTATCTGCGACTCAGCACCTCTGCTATATGGTGAGTAGCAACTTTCCTTTCCATAATATTGTTTCATTCCATCCTGGATTTTCCATTGTTTGAAATGTTGGACATCAGGTAGCCAGGATATTTTGACACAGCGACATGGAGTGGCATCAGGCATTGTCGGCATGAAACATGACTAGCCTAAAGGTGCATTTCATACTGCTGATATTAGTATTCGATGGATATGTTTTGACAAAGCATTTCACAGTAAGCTGGCAGAGTATTTTTTAATTGTTAATGTTATATGGAGGTTTGCTGCCTGGAAAATATCAGTTCAAAACATTTCCAGCCGCTTCCTTTTGCATCACTGGGTATGTGTCACTTGCTCACCTCTTGCAGTCATTTTCTGTCTAATTTATACAGTGGCTGGGTAAACATAGCATCTGTAGAAACAGTCAACACACAGCACTTTTGCTCACATTGTTAGACTTTTAACTGCCTTTGTGACACAGTGGAAACGCGTGTACAGTTACATGGCAGGTGATTCAAAAAGCCATTTAAGAGTGTTTACAAGTGCATGGCCAAGTGTGTACTTCCAGAGAATCTTCAATCCACAAAGCTCTCATGGCAAAGTAAGTCATCCAAATAAGGTAAGTTTCATTCACTTTAAACTGACAATAAAATTAACATATGCATGCCTATGTGACGTGAAATGTCATGAGCACTTGTAAAGTAAACATCGCAGTCACCAACACACATTTGTTGATAGAAATGTTCCATACCTAATGCAAACATAATGAGCTACACATTCACCTAACAAAATTTGGACATAGCAAATAAAAATGAACAGAAATCATCAATGAAACAAAACTAAACTTATAGCCAGGCCTGTTGGCATGTATAGCATTCTTTGTGACTTGGAAGACCCAAGCTAATTATTTTGGTACATGTTTGCAAGTTGGACCTGGACAATCATGCCTTTTTTTAGTGGTAATGCTATTGGCCCTTCACAGACAAACTCTGTACTGAGTTTTTTATCAAAAAATTCAGAGAATAAATACCGGACGCAATCACATCCAATTGGGACAAGATAACTTACCATTGACAAATAGACCATAATTGCAGTTCATTAGCATTGCACACACCTAATGATTACAAATTATGGAAGTACCTTACCTCCCCGCCTCCTAAGTCTACACCACAAGTTACCACAGAAAAAAGTCACACGGAGTGAGATCTGGTGATTGGGGAGGTCATTTCATGAAACAGCTGTCCCCTTCTGTCCAACTAATTAACGTGAGGTTCCTAATTACAATTCTTATGCTAATATGAGAAAGCAAAACATGTTACTTACTAACACACAGAAAAACAGTAAACACCAAATCACATACATTCATGTGAGGAAATTATATACATCTGTATGATGTGACTCATGTCCTATGCATTTGTTTATATATACATGGTGTACATAGTGTCCAGGAACACTTTCAATTATTTATTGGACAAGAACAAAACATTGTACAAATATCATACATATGTCATTTTGAAGAGAAACCCTGAAAGTTTTTTTTTTTCATGTATACCACGACAGCTTAGTTTCGTAATTTTCCGATAGTCAGTGCTAGTCACAAACATGGCAAGTTCAGGTGCGGAGTGAGCTTTCTGTGTTGGAGTTAGACAAAAACAAGTGTGCTACAACTGTTGAACGGATGTTTAGAACCAAGTATGGTAAGAAGCCACCAACAAGGGAAGCCATTTACCACGGGCACAACAAATTGATGGGTTGCTTGTGCCCGACAAAGAGAAGTGGCCGTCCAAGTGTGAGTGAAGTGAATGTGGAGCACATACGAGAGAGATTCATAAGGAGTCCAAAGAAATCGGAGCATTGTGCATCCTGTGAACTCGAAATGGCTCCAATGACAATGTGGGCAGTCCTTTGACAGAAGCTGTCTATGAAACCATTGAAATTGGAACTACTGGGTACCTGAACATGGAGCGGCCACATTGATGGTTCGCCCATGCTACAGAAGGGAACAGCTGTTCCATGAAATGGCCTCCCCAATCACCAGATCTCACTCCGTGTGACTTCTTTCTGTGGGGACATATTGAAGATCTGGTGTATGTACTGCCTCTACCACAAGACGTAGCAGAGCTCCGGGAGAGAATACGGGAAGCAACTGCCGCAGTCGATGATGCCATGCTGGGACGGGTATGGCAAGAATTCAATTACCATATTGACATCTGCCAGGTCACTCATGGTTTGCATATCGAATGTTTGTAAAATATATATTTCAGAGTTTCTCTTCAAAATGCAATATGTATGACATCTGTACAATGTTTAGTTCTCGTGCAATGAATAATTGAAAGTGTTCTTGGACTTATTGTACACCCTGTAGAATGGTTTGCTGTCAAATGGTTCAGTAATTCTCCAGCATAATACCTGGTTTACCTCTCTGGAGACAGTAGGTCGAGGGTGGAGTAGGATGCCCAATTAAAAGGTTCATGACCTATGACATCAAATTTGCACTCTTTAATAGTGGATTACCCCAGGGCATACCTAGCCAGCAGATCAGCTCAGTCTTGGTCATCAGTGTGACAGTCCAGCTACTTTCTCTTCAGTGGTGCTTATCATGTCCTTGAAAGAGCAAGGGCTTAAGGTGGTGTGACATGTGGAGCTTGGATTTGGATCCCACCATCTGCATGTGTACCTGCAGACAGAACAGGCCATGGCCTTCATCTGAAGCTAGCAAATTTATCTTAAAGGTACGGCCCCCTACTCGTGAAACAAAAATTCCACCAGAGAAGCTGATCATAGTGTTCTTCTCTGCAAGGAAGTCAGTGCCAGTTATGTAATCAGTCACAAGGCTATCGACAATGAGGAAATGGTGAAACGTTACCTGTGCATCCAGCTGCACTTCAAGGTGGCTTGCAGCCCAGCAGCATTACCACTTGTAACTAGAGCACTGAGGATTCTGCATGCTTTAACAGGCAATGTCGGCACCTCTTTGCATTTGGAAATTTGTCTTGAACAAGGTGGTTAAAGTTAGTCAGAGTATCAATTCTGTCACTCTGTTGTAAAGGGATAGACGTACCAGTGTCCCACAGTTTGAAGTTATTCTAGAGCTCTGAAATTTCGTGATGCATTGGTTGCATGGTTGCAACCCCCCCCCCCCCCCCCCTGCCCTTGCCCCCCACCTCCACCCCCCCACGCGGATCATCTTGGCCATAGTTACATTCCTCTACTCATTGTTCCAAAACTTTGGAAACACACACTTTCATGTCTTGCAGATGTCCTTGGAGCATCTTCCAGAATTTAGTATTATTTTCTTTACATTTTCAAGGGGGATCATAGCTTCTTCAGTGTCAGATTCACACCCTCACTCACTAGCGGTGTGAATCGGACACTAAAAGAAGTTACAATTTTTGTTAAAATGTCCTCTACGGGTGGGGGACACAACGATGGGTTCAAATGTGAAATCCATTTGACCATGGCATAATAGCCCAGGACATTTTATTAAGTGTTACATTTCTGGCTGTGAATGTTAACATTTTACAATTACTTTGTTGTGGAGTCTGCTGAACAATTTGTTATTTATTATTTTT
The DNA here is from genome assembly GCF_023864345.2 of Schistocerca serialis cubense. Lineage (NCBI taxonomy): Eukaryota > Metazoa > Arthropoda > Insecta > Orthoptera > Acrididae > Schistocerca > Schistocerca serialis. Next base: position 182,459,966 of record NC_064646.1, on the reverse strand, counting down.
TTGTTTTATTTGTGATCCAGTTTGAAATTTCTACACATATTGAGGAAATTTGCTCCTCAAGCTTCCCTCTAATATGTCTCTCTATCTTGCCTGAAATATCAGCCATTTGGTGAGATAAAGTTTCAAGAGTTAGGCTGATTTTTCCCTGCTCTCTAGCTAAGTGATTCTGCTCAGCTGTGACTTGATCAGGTTCTTTGATTTTTGATTCTATCACACTAACCTTTCCAGTGACAGAATCTACGAAGTTAATCATTTTTGCAATGCAGGTTTTTTCATTGCTTATAAGAGTCTGTTCTTGGCTCATACAAGTAATGAAGCGTACAATCATCTCTTTAATTTTGCTAACCCGTCAGTCATTTCATGCTTTGTAATCTGTACACTTGCGCTTTTTGGTGTAATTTGAGGTTTGGAAGTTGATGAACAGACATCATATCTGACCTGGACACATTATGACTACATGAATCCGTTGCATACTTGTCAGTTAACAAAATTAATTGAAATTAACCAGTTTCTACTATTTAATGTACAAAAATGAGAAACCTGGTCCTAAGCACTAGTTGGGTGCAACAGTGGCTGATCAGTTTACAAAAACAGTTTTGTAGGACTATGGACAGTAATGTAATTTATACACTACATGCTCTAAATAGCCTTGCTAACTCAAAGGAGGTTGCAAATTTCTACAGGTTATAAAATTCTGCACACTAAACATCAATGCAACGAGAACATGATTCTGCTGTCACAACTCAATGGAGAATTTGCTTCTGTGAAGTTTAAGATAAAGTTGAGAATTATTTCATCTTGCGTACTGAATCCAGGCAAGTTGACTTTTGGATTGTGGTTTTTCTGGTGAAATTTTTGTGCTGGTCTTCATCCAACTCTGCCTAGTTCATGTAACAAAATGGATTGTAGTCAGATTTAAATTGATAGTTGAGACTTCAAGTGTTGGAGTTGGTTTCCTCCAATTTCCTCCAATGAGAACACTCAGTGTCACATCTACAGTGTTTGCTGTGGCCAAACTACCACAACAATAGGTCAGTTCAATTCCAGTTCTTTGTCCAGCATTCTTCCTTGATGTGTTTGGATTTGTATTTCATTTCATTCGTATTTCGTCACACATGATAACCACACAAACTTCGCACGCCCCCCCCCCCCCCCTCCCCCAACACACACACACACACACACACACACACACACACACAAACACAAACACTGCTAATGAAATACACACATTTCATTACACAGCACTAACCACCCAAGATGTGGTTCAGCATCACAAATACTGTTGTTATAATCACAGAGATTGACTTTCATTAGAAAGCCTTGTACGATGTTACGTGCAACTGAATGTTAGAAGAAGAATTGATCGTTGCAACTTGACCCCCAAAATCATAGTAACAGCCACCTCGTGCAGCGTAGTGGCATAGCACGGTGGTTAGCCTTTAAACCTTACTTGTAAAAGGACATAGGTTCAAATCTCTTCAAACAAAGCAAATTTATTTTATTTCTAAATCTAGTCAAAAGACTTTGATTATTATTTTTATTCAGTTAATTGGTTTAACGGTATTTTTTAATTCTAGTACTTTGCTAAGTCATTTTCATAATCATATTGGCTTTTTTATTTGCTCATATTTTTCTCCAATCATGCTGTTTTCATTTGGGATCTGCCTGTTTTTCCTATAATCCGCAACAAAGGGCCAACCAGGACTCCTCATTTGTTAGTAACAGCGAGTGTCACCAGTTTGAGGATAGTTTCAAGTAATCAATGATAAAGAGAAATTAAAGTTTGCTTTTAGCAATGAAACTGACATTTTGTGTTTTGAGTTTGCTTGCAGAGGTTAGCTTCATTCGCCATGATCAAAGTAATTGTGATTTTAGTTCTGTTGCAGATTGTTGACTTCCATTGTCTCATATACATTGTACATCATGAGGCTGTGGTTAGGTTAGGACATGAGTTTAAGTTCAGGACTACAAAATACGTCGTCTGTGGTAGTTCAGCCATGGGCAGCTTAAAATCAGCTGTCGACAGAGCATCTCACATTTCTCTCATACCTCCCAGTGGCTGCTTCAAACATTGCTGTTGTTGTTGTTGTTGTTGTTGTTGTGGTCTTCAGTCCTGAGACTGGTTTGATGCAGCTCTCCATGCTACTCTATCCTGTGCAAGCTTCATCATCTCCCAGTACCTACTGCAACCTACATCCTTCTGAATCTGCTTAGTGTATTCATCTCTTGGTCTCCCTCTATGATTTTTACCCTCCACACTGCCCTCCAATACTAAATTGGTGATCCCTTGATGCCTCAGAACATGTCCTACCAACTGATCCCTTCTTCTGGTCAAGTTGTGCCAGAAACTTCTCTTCTCCCCAATCCTATTCAATACTTCCTCATTAGTTGTGTGATCTACCCATCTAATCTTCAGCATTCTTCTGTAGCACCACATTTTGAAAGCTTCTAATCTCTTCTTGTCCAAACTATTTATCGTCCATGTTTCACTTCCATACATGGCTACACTCCATACAAATACTCTCAGAAACGACTTCTTGACACTTAAATCTATACTCGATTTTAACAAATTTCTCTTCTTCAGAAACGCTTTCCTTGCCATTGCCAGTCTACATTTTATATCCTCTCTACTTCGACCATCATCAGTTATTTTGCTCCCCAAATAGCAAAACTCCTTTACTACTTTAAGTGTCTCAATTCCTAATCTAATTCTCTCAGCATCACCCTACTTAATTCGACTACATTCCATTATCCTCATTTTGCTTTTGTTGATGTTCATCTTATATCCTCCTTTCAAGACACTGTCCATTCCATTCAACTGCTCTTCCAAGTCCTTTGCTGTCTCTGACAGAATTACAATGTCATCGGCGAACCTCAAAGTTTTTATTTCTTCTCCATGGATTTTAATACCTACTCCGAATTTTTCTTTTGTTTCCTTTACTGCTTGGTCAATATACAGATTGAACAACATCGGGGAGAGGCTACAACCCTGTCTCACTCCCTTCCCAACCACTGCTTCCCTTTCATGTCCCTCGACTGTTATAACTGCCATCTGGTTTCTGTACAAATTGTAAATAGCCTTTCGCTCCCTGTATTTACCCCTGCCACCTTTAGAATTTGAAAGAGAGTATTCCAGTCAACATTGTCAAAAGCTTTCTCCAAGTCTACAAATGCTAGAAACGTAGGTTTGCCTTTCCTTAATCTTTCTTCTAAGATAAGTCGTAAGGTTAGTATTGCCTCACGTGTTCCAGCGTTTCTTCGGAATCCAAACTGATCTTCCCCGAGGTTGGCTTCTACTAGTTTTTCCATTCGTCTGTAAATAATTCGCGTTAATATTTTGCAGCTGTGACTTATTAAACTGATAGTTCGGTAATTTTCACATCTGTCAACACCTGCTTTCTTTGGGATTGGAATTATTATATTCTTCTTGAAGTCTGAGGGTATTTCGCCTGTTTCATACATCTTGCTTACCAGATGGTAGAGTTTTGTCAGGACTGGCTCTCCCAAGGCCGTCAGTAGTTCCAATGGAATGTTGTCTACTCCGGGGGGCCTTGTTTCGACTCAGGTCTTTCAGTGCTCTGTCAAACTCTTCACGCAGTATCGTATCTCCCATTTCATCTTCATCTACATCCTCTTCCATTTCCATAATATTGTCCTCAAGTACATCGCCCTTGTACAGATCCTCTATATACTCCTTCCACCTTTCTGCTTTCCCTTCTTTACTTAGAACTGCGATTCCATCTGAGCTCTTGATATTCATACAAGTCGTTCTCTTTTCTCCAAAGGTCTCTTTAATTTTCCTGTAGGCCCTTGTGGGATAAGCATCTACATCCTTACATTTGTCCTCTAGCCATCCCTGTTTAGCCATTTTGCACTTCCTGTTGATCTCATTTTTGAGACGTTTGTATTCCATTTTGCCTGCTTCATTTACTGCATTTTTATATTTTCTCCTTTCATCAATTAAATTCAGTATTTCTTCTGTTACCCAAGGATTTCTACTAGCCCTCGTCTTTTTACCTACTTGATCCTCTGCTGCCTTCACTACTTCATCCCTCAAAGCTACCCATTCTTCTTCTACTGTATTTCTTTCCCCCATTCCTGTCAATTATTCCCTTATGCTCTCCCTGAAACTCTGTACAACCTCTGGTTCTTTCAGTTTATCCAGGTCCCATCTCCTTAAATTCCCACCTTTTTGCAGTTTCTTCAGTTTTAATCTACAGGCCATAACCAATAGATTGTGGTCAGAGTCCACATCTGCCCCTGGAAATTTACAATTTACAATTTAAAACCTGGTTCCTCAATCTCTGTCGTACCATTATATAGCCTATCTGAAACCTGTCAGTATCTCCAGGCTTCTTCGACGTATACAGCCTTCTTTTATGATTCTTGAACCAAGTGTTAGCTATGATTAAGTTGTGCTCTGTGCAAAATTCTATCAGGCAGCTTCCTCTTTCATTTCTTACCCCAAATCCATATTCACCTACTACGTTTCCTTCTCTCCCTTTTCCTACTACCGAATTCCAGTCACCCATGACTATTAAATTTTCATCTCTCTTCACTATCTGAATAATTTCTTTTATTTCATCATATATTTCTTCAATTTCTTCGTCATCTGCAGAGCTAGTTGGCATATAAACTTGTACTACTGTAGTAGGTGTGGGCTTCGTGTCTATCTTGGCCACAATAATGCATTCACTATGCTGTTTGCAGTAGCTTACCCGCATTCCTATTTTCCTATTCATTATTAAACCTACTCCTGCATTACCCCTATTTGATTTTGTGTTTATAGCCCTGTAGTCACCTGACCAGAAGTCTTGTTCCTCCTGCCACCGAACTTCACTAATTCCCACTATATCTAACTTTAACCTATCCATTTCCCTTTTTAAATTTTCTAACCTACCTGCCCGATAAAGGGATCTGACATTCCACACTCCGATCCATAGAACACCAGTTTTCTTTCTCCTGATAACGACATCCTCTTGAGTAGTCCCCTCCCGGAGATCCGAATGGGGGACTATTTTACCTCCGGAATATTTTACCCAAGAGGATACAATCATCTTTTAATCATACAGTAAAGCTGCATGCCCTCGGGAAAAATTACGGCTGTAGTTTCCCCTTGCTTTCAGCCATTCACAGTACCAGCACAGCAAGGCCGTTTTGGTTATTGTTACAAGGGCAGATCAGTCAATCATCCAGACTGTTGCCCTTGCAACTACTGAAAAGGCTGCTGCCCCTCTTCAGGAACCACACGTTTGTCTGGCCTCTCAACAGATACCCCTCCATTGTGGTTGCACCTACAGTACGGCCATCTGTATCGCTGAGGCACGCAAGCCTCCCCACCAACGGCAAGGTCCATGGTTCATTGCTGTACGCTGCGCATTAACAACAACCGTCTGTGTTTGTGTGCCGTCTATAATGGAGCAATCTCTGGCAACTGATGTGGCAACACTGTAACGACAAATGACATGAGTTGACTGTCAAGTAATTTTAATCGGACTACAGTTACTTGTCCAACAATAAAATATGTTTACTGCAAGCAACTAAAATTACAGTAACAGCCAACTGTTGATTGTAGGTCTGTTGGAGGTAATTTTTCCAATTGTCCTTGCCACTTCTAACATAAAAAAAATTTAATTAAGGAAAGAAAGAAAACATGTCTTCTGAATATTTACTTATTCCTTACCCTGTATCCTCTTTGCATGTAGAGAAATTTGAAACTCGAGAACAATCATTCTTTGCTTCTGTTGCTTTGTAGCAGATTACTCCGGGAATCTAACGGAAGAAAAATTTTGTGTGCCTTGTGCTTTATTTTTAGCATGTAAATTACTGGAGTCCTGGATATACGCTCATATGCAATACTACATAAGTGGCATTGTTCAGGTAATTGTGCCTCTTGCAGTGGTGCTTAATTACATAGGGCAGAGCTTGACAGAAAAGCAGGCAATTCATAGAATGATTAATGGAAAAAGTAAACTCTGGCGTTGTTTTAATCTCATTAGAGAGGAAGACAATCAAACACCCAAAGAGTGAAAAGATATTGTCTTGGCATCAATTGCAGATTATAAAATTTTTGAATTATATCAAAATAAAATGAACTTGCTAAGCTGGAGGCATAAAAATGAAACTGAGGTAACACACGGCCCAGTACGTTTTCAGTTAACTCAGAACTGAGCAAGAGATGTAATACTATAGTAGCCAAAATAATATCAAATCAAAGGCATTTAGTATTTTGTCAAATTATCATTATCTCTAGGATCCCTGTTTATGAATAACCAGATGTTTTAGGTATTTGAGCAAGAATTATACACATCCAGTTTTTGGTTGCTCTTGTAAGCAAACCATGCAGTGCCATTGTAGTAGTTGTAGTGTAAATATTGTTGAATATTGCCTGTACTGTTCTATTTGAATGTAACAAAATCTCAGTAAGACACACTACAAGGGTCCGTGGGTGAAATGCTGGGAAACGTCTTAAGCGAAAATGATTGTTGACGCCATAGCTGCTGCTTCTGTAAGAGGCGACATGAAGATGCGTTTACGCAAATGGATTCCAAACCCTATAAAAAGAAATAAATTCACTCTTATAATAGATATTTAATTAATTCATGCAGTAACATACAAATTGTGTTTTGGCTATGCAGAAATTAATTGTATTTAAAAAGGACAGTAAAGTGCTTGTTGCTTCAGTCTGCACTGGTATTTAACTACAGAGTTTTCTATGTCATTGCCTACAGTTAGTCATAAGGCATTTCAAAGTTTCATGCAAACACATACCTACAAATCAGATTGTGTCCAGGACATAAATATTTTGAGAGACCCGGCTCTGATTCACATTCCACCTCTGATTCAACTTCACCATTATAATCTCGTAATTTTAGATCTGTAATGTAATGTCATCAACAACCGAAACAGTCCTGGAAGTGGACGGTGCCAAGTTTGTCTCAGACTTCCTGCCTTGTCGTCATCAAGCTCAGTAACACCAACCTTTAATCCTCCACATGTTTATAATAAAATCTTTATCGAGTCACTCGAGCACTCTGCAAAAACATTTCCCTGAAGTTTCAAAAAGACTGATAAACTCTCCTCAAAAGCTCCAGCTTTCTCGGATTAGTTTTCAGCAACTTGAGGCTCCACAGCTGAAACATGATAGTTGCACTAGGAGGAAGAAACAAAAGTTCATTGTTTTACAGCAAAGCACCACATGAGTGGCCAGCACAGTTGTCTGGAGGAAGCACAATCTTGGGATTTTCTTTGCTTATTTTGTGCTTACAGTCATATGCTATACAACAAATTTTACTCCTATCATTTAGGCTTATCGCTGATTTGTATACTCACATTACAGTTTCCATACATTGTTGAAGCTTTCTGAATAGCTAAGCATATTAAGAGTGCCCCTTCTGGCAAGGGGAACCTCGCTGGCTCTGGATCAGATTCGCCTTGTGGATTAACAATGCAGGCCAGCATGACGGCGAGCCTGGGAGTATTTTTTTTTTTTTGACGGTTTTCCACAGCCACCTAGGTAAAGACTGGGCTGGTCTCCCCATCCCACCTCAGATACATGATGTGCATGCTGTGGAACATCTGACATTTGATAAATCACTAGATGCAGACAAAATGGGTACATGGATTTCTTCACAGAAGTCTTCGTGGGGTGGTTGCTGGCTGCAGCATTACAATGTCTTAGTGGGTGGTGACCCCATTGTAATAATAGCCCGTATAAATGTAGATTTGGTTCTTTGTGAATGTTGGAGACATACCATACCATGCCAGTCCCTGATACAGGGCACCGAACAGGAAGAAAGGAAGTTCATTGCAGCTTCACCAGTGACAAGCAACTACAGTTTTTCCATCCCATCAATAATGCCCCGAGTACATTACTTGGTCTTTGCTATGCTTCCCACCTTCGTTTTGTCAGTGTAAGACTTGTCAGGCTTGAGTTAGAAACCATTCCAAATCCATCTGTGTAAAATATGTCACACTTTTCATACCATACCATAAGTGTGCTAAGATAACATTTTTCCAGTCAGTAACGTCTTTTTTCAGGGATCTGGCCTTACCACTGATGTTTCTGATAAACAATTTCCCTTAAGCTGTTGACCCAATCTACAGACACATTCAAATTTTCTGTTCTGGTCTTGCTCAAAGTTTCTAGAGCCTTGCTTGAATTGCTGGTGCACTGAGAGGAATTGACACAATCTTATCTTGATGTGCCCACTGAAATAAAACATTTTGCAGTTAAGTGTGTCTCCCAATTTTTGCTCTATGATGCATTTTTGCTGCTTTTCTTAAGGTGCCTCACAGTGTCGAAGATTTCATTCCAAGAAAGGACACACATTATTTTTGCGACATCATCTTATTTTCTTGATACATTCATATGATTTACAAGTTCTCCATAACTGAAATTATTTTCTCCTTACTATATACAGACATCTTGCAAACTCTAAAAACACACTTTGTCACGACTGGGCTGTTGGTAGGAAACCTCAGTTAACTATATGTGAGGAATATGATCGGCAGTTGGAAGTCAGATAGGAAGTCCAGTTGTTAGCAGCAGCTCACCTTTTCTCTTTTGCTACTTTGTAAATCATTTCTCACCTGCTTACAAGATTTTGTGAGCCGTCCTGAGCTTCACAGGAGAGCACGGCCAATAGAGGGGCAGCACATCGTATGTGCTCCAGTTTTTCAATCACAGATTTTCTCAGCTTAAATGTGTGTGACGTTTATACTCTATAGAATATTTCACAATTCCTGTTATGGCCTTCTTAGGAGCTGTAAGGGGACTTGGTAGATAGTTTTCATAACACATGTGTTCAGAAATGTGCCATCTGGATGTAAAATAAATTTGAAACTTGGACCAATTCCAACTCCTCTGCTTCACAGTATGCACACTGTGGAGACACTGAATTCTGATGTGTGTGCTCTACAGGAGCACTTAGCCCATGGCATGAATAGTGTTTAGAACACTCATCATCATGTTCTCTTTTGCGTCACAATGGACGTCATCTTCAAAGTCAAGAGTGCAGCACGTCAGTATAGCACTAGTCAGCACTCCTAGTTGTGAGCATACCAGTTTCTCCCAGCAGTTGTTTTAGTTGGACAAAAATGGTACACAATGTCATGATTACAACAGGGACCTACCATACACTAACCAAAATCAACTTATGCAAAGCCTAAAGAGCCCTAATCTGCCATACACTAACCAAAATTAACTTCTGCAAAGCCTAAAAGGGGCCTTATCTTAGCTAGTAGTCAAAAACTGCACATTTCCTCAAAATGCTATCAATTATGTTGGAAATGCAAGTAGACGTAGGGCCACCTTATTATTCTTACCACTCACTCAGTTCATGGTTGGTTAACAGCACAAGTGTCTGATTACTCTATGACTTTATTAATTCTGCGGAGCAGTTACGTCAAGGTCAGCTAACTCAGCTACAAACTGAGTTGGATGGTGAAAAACTGTCATCTTGAACATACAAATCAGCACGCGTTAGCTTCCTGTAAACAGTGCCCAACCTCCTACTGTCATTCATCCTCCTAACCAACACATCAAGGAAGGAGAGGCAGACATCCTTTCCCACCTCCATACTGAAGTGAATAATAAGGTGGACTGAATTAACATATTCTAGAAAGCAGTGCAAATTCTTGCTGCCATTAGCCCAAATAATGAAAGTATTATCTACATATCTAACAAAGTATGTAGCCTTCAATGCCACTGACTCAAGGGTGCATTCCTCAAAATCTTCTGTAAAAAGATTGGCAACAGTGAGTGACAAAGGGCATCCCATGACAGCTTCATCAGTCTGCTATTAGAAATGCTCTCATTGAATAGAAAATAAGTGGAAGTCAACACGTGTCTAAACAGCTCAGTTAAGGGGAAGTTTACTATTTTTGGCCCGAAAAAGTCATGTTCTTTGGGAATTTTTTTTCTTGTGATGTATTATAGATATCAATATCAAATTTGGTCAAAATGTTTATTGATATTTCCTCTACAAACTGGAAATTTTTTGACCGGAAATGTCGAAAGGCAAAGGCGGAAGGGCTGTCGGAATGAAACAAAATTTTGATGTAGACCTCCATGCGGGGTATGTCACAGGTCAGCCGGCTCGTCTGAAATCAAAATTGAGTTGATGCCAGGAAAGTATATAAGATTCTTGAGGAGTTGTACCTTGCTTAAGTTATTTGGGCCTTAGGAACCAAAATGGCGGCTATTTAAAAAAAAAAGGGTTTTTTTCATCTATTTTTCAACTTCATCGGCCAAGTAAAAATATTTATAGTTGATGGATCGGAATAAAAGTGGTACAAATTCTAGACAATTTAGTTAGCTTCGTTGGAAACAAAGAATCATGCCAATCGGTTCAGTACTTTAAGTTACCATACTACATGATTTAAAAAAAAAAGGCATTTTGAGAAAAACGCGTTTGAAGTTTTGACTTCATATAAATGCAATATTCTGCAACTTACGTTCAATCTGCTATTCCAGGTCCATAAACTAGTCCTTTCTCTTCCTCATAGAGGGCGTTCTCCTCGATCTGGGCCATCTGGTGCTTCTCCAGAGCCGCTCATACAGCCGGTGACAAGCGATTTTCGGCAGCTTGAATCTGGTGGTGACGCGAATGCTTGGCGAATTGCACCAAATATAGTCCCAGGCTGATGTTCATCTTTGTCATGGTCTTCAGCATTGCTGAATACCCTTCGTTGAAGCTGCTCAGTGCCAGGAAAGTCGCAATTTTCTCACCAGAATGCAAATTCTTGGGGGCTAACTTCGAAACAAGCACATTCAAACTTTCATTTGAATTTTGTGTTTCCTCCCAAGCACCGGTACAATAACTCGTCCTCCGAAAGAAAAGAAAAACTGGTGTGTGAAAAAGGCCGATTTCAGTCAGGTGAATTTTTTTTTTGTTCAATTGCGAATAACAAACATTTGTGTTCCGTATTTGGAAAAATCATTTCAGTTGTGGATTCCAAACACTTTTATGGATCCAAAAATGCAATTAAAAAAAAAAAAAAAACACGATTTTTTGAACCAAAAGATAGTAAACCTCCCCTTAATTCAAAAACAATCCTAACAGCTATACATAATGAATCAGACAGGGGAATGTGAGTGAAGAAAGGGACTACATCAGAACTTCTTAAAATACACTGTTCACATGCAGTTCCTCTAACTAATGTGTGAAATCGCCCTATTACCAGTCATCTGATGAGTTACGGTAATGCAGAGATTCAAGTGTGTACTTCCAGTTCCTTGGACAGTGTTACTTAGTAAGCTGTTAGGATTAAAACAGCAATTGACCTTATAAATCCAGATGGTGATTTTTGCTTAAGTTCTACCTGGAGTCCTGGCTCTCACCCTGTTCTGTAATGTTCACTAACACTTGGGATCAAGAATGAGATTTTCACTCTGCAGCGGAGTGTGCGCGATGTGAAACTTCCTGGCAGATTAAAACTGTGTGCTGGACCGGGACTCGAACTCGGGATCTTTGCCTTTTGCAGGCAAGTGCTCTACCAACTGAGCTACCCAAGCATGACCCATGACCAGTCCTCACAGCTTCAATTCTGCCAGTACCTGGCTTCCTACCTTCCAAACTTCACAGAAGCTCTTTTGTGAACCTTGCAGAACTAGGACTCCTGGAAAAAAGGATATTGCGGAGACATGGCTTAGCCACAGCCTGGGGGGATGTTTCCAGAATGAGCTTTTCACTCTGCCATGAAGTTTCATATCAGTGCACACTCCGCTGCAAAGTGAAAATCTTATTCTGGAAACATCACCCCCAGGCTGTGGCTAAGCCATGTCTCCGCAATATCCTTTCTTCCAGGAGTGCTAGTTCTGCAAGGTTCACAGAAGAGCTTCTGTGAATTTTGGAAGGTAGGAGATCAGGCTGTGAGGACGAGTCGTGAGTCTTGCTTGGGTAGCTCAGTTGGTAGAGCACTTGCCTGTGATAGGCAAAGATCCCGAGTTCGAGTCTCAGTCCGGCACACAGTTTTAATCTGCCAGGAAGTTTCAACACTTGGGATGTTTAAATCACTATCTACAATGCACCAGCTGCTAGTTGTAATAAAAACTGCTTTTTCCTTCAGATCCCAGCAATTTATCAGCTGTTGGGTTGTGCTTTAGTAATGGTATTTATTCAGATTTAGTATTATAACTTCTGAATGTTCAAAGTTAAATTTATTGATGAAAAAATCACATTCTATGAAGCCAGCTGTTGCACTCTGTTCCCACTTTGCTGTGGTTTGTAAAAACTGTGCAGAAAACATTCTGCCCTTGGCAACAGGTCGGAACCTCACCCAGTTTCACTCCGGCCTGCCCCGCTACTCCTCCCATCATTCAATCACAGCAGACTTGTCACAGAGTAAAACTTCACACATTAGTATTACTACTCGACATCATTGGCCAACAGCACTGGAAGAAGCAGAGTCCACATACACATGGATGACACGAAAAATAAAGGTTTCTTGTTTGCTACTGAAATATTACTGAAAGAAAATAGTAGTTACTGCTCGATATTCTCAGAAAGTTCACTTACTTCGGATGACTGCACAGCAATGACTTCTGGGTGAGATGATGCTAGGAAGCTCCCATCTGCTCTGATATCATTCCACACTATTTTACAAAGGCATAAGAAGATAAAAAGTAATAGGTTCAAATACCTTGTATGTGCTCTTCACAAAGAACACACACTCATGTCTTCTCCACCAAGAAATGCTCTTTTTGCAATGTACTTCATGCTTCTGATCCCTGTGTGGTTCAAAGTAGTACAGTAATGATGGTTACTTTCTTTGTTCAAAATAAAAAAATTGCATTATTATTTAGTAATAAACACAACGGTATAGTAGCTTATATAACAACATAAAAGGTTTCTGTTTGAACTTGCCCTTCAGGTATTCAGCAATGACGGGCTTTTTGTCTGATCTTAGTAAGGCTTGCCCCTCTGTGCCTTCATTTTTTGCATAAAAAGCTCTGAGGCATCCACCATTGTACCTTTCAACAGTGCTGCACTACATTTGAGGAAAAATATTATGTCAGAAATGTAGCAGAACTGTTAAGGTCAAACAGCAGATGAACAGAATCAGTGCTACTTTCTCCCCAATTGTTAATTAATTTTCCCAGTATCAGTAATGTCTGATGGTCGTTTTCAGTTGTGTGCTGACGCTAGTTTACGGTATTTGTTCTCTCTGTGCATAGGATGTCTCTTGGTTTTGGTTGGTGTAGCCTCTCCAACCGAGGGTTTTAAGTTTCCATCCACAGCAGTCGCTCATTTCAATTGCAATGTGGGTATGATGGTATGTTCACCTGTTGAAATGTTGATGGTGGAGGACATTACATGACAGGATTCTCAAATTCATTTGAACGTTCAGTGCATCAGGAGCAGTTTAAAGTTTCACACACCACATGCGTATGTACCATTGTATATCTGGGGTTAGTTCGCTGCCGACAAAAACTTCTGTCGATATTGGCAAAAAGGTAATGTCTGGCAACATCTTGGCTATCCAACTATAGTGTCGTTCTTTTCAAGTCTATTTCTTCGTATTGTTTTCAAGGCACTGTTTTCAATGTACCTACTACAGCATTAATTTACTATACTTGTGGCCGAGACACTTTCACCTTGCGACATCTTATTGTCACATATTTGTTTCTCAGTGGACTTATCATATAATATGATATTTGTGTTCTTGTGAAGAAAGTAATGTAATAAATTACATTCTCCTGATACATGCAATAGGAGCTTCTTATTCTCCCAAAAATGACTCTCTCTCTCTCTCTCTCTCTCTCTCTCTCTCTCTCTCTCTCCCCCCCTCTCCCTCCCCATCTCTACTCCAGCTCAGTGGCATCATAATCATCATAACAATTTTACCTTCACTATTTTTTAAGATTCTTTGCTTCTCTGAGGTGCAGTAAGGCTGTTCGTTGTTTGACATTCACAACCTTTAGTTTTATGAGTATATAGAAAAGCAAAAATCCACAGATAGGCAGTGTTGATTAAAGCACATGTGGTCATTGGAAGGACAAAATCTTCTCTCCAAGAAATTTTAGGTTATGTTAAAGATGTCAGTGGTACAAAAATCAGTATCCAGTCACTTGTGATGGAATCAGGAACCAAAGTTGACAATAACAAAACAAAAGTCAAAATGTTAAATTATGTCTTCCATTCTTCCTTCACAAAGCAAAATCAAGGAATATTGGCATCATTTAACAGCCATACTGCAGCTAAGATGAGTGGCATCATGATCAGTTGTAGGGCATTGAAAAGTAACTTAAATTGCTAAAATCCCATAAGACCTAGAATTCCATGGAGTTCTTGTCAAGTTCTATACAAAAATTGCAAGCGAATTAGCTTCAATCTTGACTTTCAGTTTCTGTAGATCCCTTGAGCACAGAGATGTCCAGTGTGACATGAAGAAGAAGAAGAAGAAGAAGAAGAAGAAGAAGAAGAAGTGAGCCACAGAACTACTATTCTATCTCATTTGCAACTGTTTGTAGTAGAATCCTAGAGAAGATTCTGAGATCAAAGATTATGACTTGTATTGTATGTTAACCAGGGGACTAGAAACGACAGAGGGGCTCCGTCCCCACCGCAGCTGCAGTGGACCACAACCCCACGATGACTACCGCAGTCCACTTCACCCATACGCCGCCCCACACCGAACCACTCTTTCAGGGTTATTATGCGCAGTTCGGCCCCTGGTAGTATGTGGTCTGCCAGGTTTTTCTATTAATAGCAAGATATTGTGATGTTGAAGCAAATTTACTGTCAACTGTGGTTTCTCTTGCAGTTTCTCTTTAACTATTTCAAATCTTTACCTGTTTATCAGGATGACGTTGTCTCAAATGATCCTCCAGCATGGATGCTTTAACAGTGTCATTAACTTAACAGTTTGTTGCATGAAGGCACGTAGGTAATCATTTGTGTGACAGTGATGGAACGAAATGAAACTTTACAAATAACAGTGCACTGTCTACATTTCTTTTTAAATTTGACCATGTTTAGACTCAGTTATCTGTGGACAAAATTTCATCTATTTAGGTAAATATGAGATGACATACCAATCAAAATCAATCTTCTCCACCTCAAGTCATGATCAGCACTTCTCTACCCAGTTGAAGAAACTGCAAAGGATAGGTTGATAATAATAATTTACTTAGTTCTTTGCGGCACTTCCAAATGAAATGACATTGATTCACTTTAACGTTTATGGTACCTAACTATAGTCTCTTTACCAGGAGATGGCTCCTTAGCTCTGGATCAGAGGAAGTTGGTAAACTTCAGCCTGATAATGTTTTTTGTATGACTGCTGCAAATCTTAGCGATTTAACACAGAACCTTGTGTATGTAGTTATTGTGAAGTGATTATTGTGCCGTCTTGTGTTGCAAAATAACACAGCTCTTGATGGTTCACAAAGTGGTTCCTGACCCGTTATGAGCAGCACCAGATACTCTTTCAATTCCTTGGAGAAGGGCAAGGGATAATACTTAAGAATGGAGCTATGAAAATAATAATTTCACTGAACGTTGCAAGCAGGAGAACGAAAATAAGAGATGCTCCACCCTCCGTCTTAAGTGATGAGATGAACACTGACACACAGGGGAGTAGGCCTCACCTTTTTGAGAAGAATTCAGAATTTTGGTTGCTACCAGCCTAAATGAGATCCCCTCATTTACATCTAATGAACCCTCAATATTTTCTTATTCTGATAAGGGCCCCATGCAGATGGGAATAAATTCCTGGGGCTCGATATAGACTACTTTGGGATCACTGCTCTTTATTGATATACATACTCGACAAACCACTGTGAAATGCATAACATGTGGTACTTATCATGGTACCACATGTTGGGTTTTCTTTCCATTCCAGTTGCATATGGACACAGAAAGAATGGCGCTCCATGTGAACTTTTATTGGCCTAATCTTGTCTTCACAGACCTTACAGGAATGAAGGATTTCTCTACATTATTCATATAACAATGGTCTTGGAAACTTTATGAAGTGAGTTTCATAGGAATAGGGGGGGGGGGGGGCATCCATTTTCCAGTGTCAACCAATTCAAGTTTTTTTTCAACATTTCCATGAGAATCTCCATTGTGTCAAACAAAAGTGCTCCCATTTATGTTGCCCTTCTTTGTATGTGATAAGTACACCATGTTAGTCCTGTTTGGTATGGGTCCTACAGACTAGGGCTGTATTCTAAAATGAGACAAACAAGTAATGTTTAGGCAGTCTCCTTTATTGACTCGTTGCGTTTTCCCGGTATCATGCATATGAACCAAAAGTTCTTCATGTACCTTAGCTAGGACTGAGCCCTTGTGGTCACTCTGTTTTATATCTATGCAAATTAATTTGACTACCCATCATAGTGGATAGAGGGAACACAGCTGTATATGATTTATTGGTGGCCAACTCCTTCTACTCCAGTGGTGATTTTGTGTGTGTGTGTGTCGCCCTGGATGGGGTTTACATTCACAAATCAGCCCCTCAGATGGCGCTGCAGTCGGTATCTAGGTTATTTATCTATACTGCAACTAAACGGCTGGATCGACTTGAATGAATTTTTGTTATGCATTCAAACGGGGTCCTGGAAAATTTACATTTTTAAATCAGCACGGTAGGTGGCGTTGCATTTTTGTGTGCAATATTGAGCGTATTATATTCAGATATAAGTTATGTGCCTAGGATTTCGTTTATTTTTCGACATTTTAATTTGAGTGTATTGTATTAGGTGTGTTTAGTTATTTTGACATTTTAATTTTTTTGTGCGGTGTCTTTGAATATTTCAGGTGTCTCATTTCAGTGATTATTAAGTGTATTATATTCACATATAAGTTATGCCACATATAAGTTATGGCCCACAAGCATTCACTTGAAGCTCTCGATAGAATGATGAAAGATCAAAATAATAACACCAGGCTTTTCGGTCGTTCCTTACTGCTGCTCTCCGGTGATTTTAGACAGACATTGCTGGTCATTTCACGTGCTACTTATGCGGATGAAATTAACGCATGTATAAAACAATCTTATCTATGGCGAAATGTCAGTACATTACGTCTTAACACAAATATACATGTTCAACTGCAAAACGATCCTTGAGCACTATCATTCTCCAAGCAGTTGCTCAACATTGGAACAATACCATTGCATGGAGACACACAATGCATCAGATTGCCAGACAATTTTGGCAACATGGTAAATACAAAAGATGCTTTGATTGAAAGCATATTTCCAGATTTACAAGCTAATTATATTAATCATGCGTGGCTTTGTGAATGAGCTATTTTACCCGCATAAAATATCGATTTTTGACGCTGTTAACTTCAAAATACAACAGTCATTGCCCGGCAAAGAGATATTGTTCAAATTAATCGACACTGTTACCGATCCTGATGAAGCAGCCAATTATCCCATTGAATTTTTGAATTCACTGGATTTACCAGGAATGCCACCACATAACTTGCGATTAAAAATTGGCTCACCTATCATTTTGCTTCGGAATTTAAATGCAACTAAGCCATGCAACAGTACAAGATGAGTCATAAAAAATTATGGGCAATGTTCTTGAAGCTACAATTTTGAACGGCAATTCAAGCAGAGTGAAAATCTCATTCTGGTCAAGGTGAAGTTGTTCTCCTGCCACGAATCCCAATGATCCCTTCAGACTCACCCATTCCATTCAGACGTCTGCAATTTCCAATTTGCTTGGCATTTGCCATGATTATTAATATGTCACAAGGCCAAACAATGTCGATTTGTGGGTTGGATCTAGAAAATCCGGTCTTTTCACTTTTCCAATTATGCGTGGCGTGTTCTCGCGTTGGAAAACTGTCAAGTTTATTCATTTATACTCCTCAGGAATTGACTAAAAATATTGATTATCAACTCGCATTAAGATAAAATTAAATAAACATTATTGATTATAATGAATTGATGTCATTTCAAAATAAAGAATAATGAAATTACTATATTATATGTCGTTCATTTCATACTTTGTTTAATATCCTAATCGCTTGCAATATCATGCAGGACAACGTCTGTCGGGACCGCTAGTGTGTGACACTAGTACTGAAGTACAGTCTAACTTCTGCACACATTCCAGTGCAGTAGTGTGTTCATTGTAAATAAGTAATGTAGTAGTTTTATTATATGTGTATTACCTTATAAAAAAACTTCTTTTTTTTAAATTTTAAATTCAGTGCATTAATGTGATTGTAGTAAATGAGTGTTGTAAAATGATCCTTTCATATAGTGTTCATAAAAAAAGACTGGGACCTGTGGAAGGTATATTAGCTTATTTGGTTTAGTTGTAAATGTTTGTCATGTGTTGTTTTTCTGACATGTTCTACATCCTGGAGGACCTCCTCACTACGGATCAATTGGAATGAAAGTAAATCTAATCTAATCTAATTAGTAATTATAAATAAAATAGTCTCTGGCTGTATAGTTCATTTTATAACTTTTTTAATTACTTGATCAGTTTCAGGACAGCTGATTCATCCTCAGCTACACATGTGCACACAGAAAAAATTTCCAAAAATTACATTCCATCAGTACACGTACACCATAACTGCAAAAGTTGTCAAGCCTACTAGTCATCAGATCAGGTTAAAGTTCATTTGCTTCAGAGAGACCATACACAAAGTTACAATCTCTTAGCCAAGATCAAATATTAAGTCAGTAATATTTTCCATCTTTGGAATGTTAACGTCATTATACATTATTGCAGCTGGAGACCATTTTATTTATGGTACCTGCCATTTATTACACCCTGGTATTTGTGTGAGTTGACTGATTTCAGTTGTGATTCATTGATGTTGTACTCCTAGGATACTACTCTTCTGTGTTTTGTGAAACATGCAATTTTACATTCCAGAAATTTGAAATTAGTTGCCTGTCTTTGTGCCACTTCGAAAACATACTAAGATAGGCATTTCCTCTCTGTTTACCGAGTAACGAGACAACTCTTTGTGTGGTGTAGCATCTTTGCTAGTGTTACTGTCCTCATTCTGTGAGCTCATGCACTAGATTTGTGTGCCATAATGGCAGTGAGAGTGTATCTGTGATATATTTTGTTTAGCTATAAAGGCAGTTTAAATCTGCTTTGGACTATATTCACAGTTTTTTACATTCTTGCTGCAGCCTCGAACAAAGGTATGTGAGAATTGTGCCTTATTGCCGAGAGTACTTTTATTTTTGAGCCACACCAAAGACACTAAAGACACTTCTGTTAGTTTATATACCTCTTGATATATTGTGCTTCTTGCCAAAATATGTTGCTCTTGTTGTATTTTATAGTGTCACAGTATTACAGTGTAGCTAATGTTCCTACCTTATAAAGTTTTAAGTAGGGTTTTATTCTGTTTAAAACAAATGCCAAAAGAAGTACTGGGAGATATTGTACCTGACATGTTATTTCACTTTCCAGCTCCTGTCTGCTTCTCTATTAAAAAACCAAGAGAGATGGAAGGTTTATTGGAAATGAGAAGTGCTTTGCCTATAGAGGAAAGTTCAGATGAAGAAGAGTCCGAAGAGTCCAAAAAATCAGAAGCAAACAAAAAACAGGAATCTGTGAGAAAACCGGAACCCGTGAAGCGGGTGGAACCAACAAAGAGAGCAGAATCAAGTAGGAGGCAGGAACAGAGCAGAAGACCTACAGAAGTTTCAGACCGGAAAAGAACTCATGACTTTTCTGATAGAGAAAGAGAACGTGAAAGAGATAGAGAAAGAGAGAGAGAAAGAGAACGAGAAAGGGAGAGGGAGAGGGAAAGAGAACGAGAAAGGGAGAGGGAGAGAGAGCGTGAGCGAGAAAGAGAACGCAAGAGAGCTGCTGCTTCTGAACGCCGTCGAATGGATGCAGATCGAAAACGCCATATGTCGGATGCCAGGAAAGGGGAAATTGAGCACAAGAAGTCAGTACCAGATCGGAGGAAGCCTCAAGTGGAAGCAGAACAGCGACAGAGTGTCCAGCACACAGAGCAGAAGAAGAAAGAAAGAGAGAAAGAGAAAGAAGAGACTCGAAAGGAGACAGAGGTCATTGATTTGACGGGCGAGCTGGCAGAGGAGAAGAAGCCAGCAGTTGATAAGGACAAGTGGGGTATGTTATTTATTTTTAAATTTTATTGCAAAAACTGGTATTTCATTTTAAAGTTAAAAGAAGCAAAAAGATGTTGCTAGATAAATATTTTATACAACATTTCAGGCATTTTGTGAAATAAAATTGTGCAGTAACAGATATTTCCCTGCTTTCATGCTTTAATTTTACTAAATTCTTAGAGAAATGTATGCAGAAAATAGTCTTAAAATCAGTTGATAACATACGTTTGTCATATTAAAGAAAATTTAAGTTACAGAATAACTAATTTTAACAGCTGTTCTACCTTTCTTGTAATAGTTAATGGCAGGGAGTATCATCACAAGCAGTTTTATTGTACAGTTAAAAGAAACTGGAAGCTGCCACAAATAGCATAATAAAATATGGCAATGAATAATTTTGTATAAAAAGGGACTGATGTGTTTCGCAGATGTGGATAACCTTCAGTAGTTGAGCTGAGAGGAGATTATTGTTTAGAATTCTGCATCTAGAGAAAAAGGCTGAGAGATAAATGTACTGAAATAATGTAGTATGAAATGTTGGATTCAGCTCTTATATTAACGGGGTTATCAAAAGGAGTCACCAACTGACAACAGAGGCTAAGTATTCAGTGGCAAAAAGTGGATATGTATGTATTGTGACATGAGATCAAAGGGATAATTTAATTGCAATTATGTAACAGATGATGGAGATGAAAGAAGACTAATGGAGTGAAAATAAATGAAAAATAAGAAAAAGTTGTTAGGCAGAAAATTTGTACCTAATATGGAAGCAGAAAAAAGAATTTTGTTAGGCAGAAAATTTGTGTCTAAGATGGAAGAAAAATAAAGGCAGCAAGAATTTATCATATGGGGGGGGGGGGGGGGGGGGAAGGGAGGAGTTGTCAGATAGAGGATGAAGAAAGTTGAAAGCATCATTTGGGAGTATAGAGAAAGATGAGTACAAAGAGATTCTCATGGTGAAAGATTAAAGTTTGAAGTATTCGTTCTTGGTTTATTGTTAGCCATTTGGGAGGCTACTGAATTGCTTGATGTCAGAGTTGTGTTCCTCATTCTAGAACGATTTTGTTGTTATTTGAATAGGCAGAGACATGAAAATTTCTTACAAAGAATAACACAAATTCTACGATTTTTAACACTATAATGCAAAATCAGTGTTTTTTTTGTGAAATGTCACAGAATTTATCATTTTTTCTGTTACGTGTAAAAATGTTGTGAATCTGAAGGCAGCTGTTCTCTAATATTGATCACTGATAATTAATTAATATTGATGTAGAATCATGATTTTTTTGTGTATATCCTTTAAATGACTTCACTTCTTGCATAGAAATGTGATGCATTCAGGGTGAAGTCAGGTGAAAATAAGCTACTTCCAATAAACCCTATTCTGGTAACAGCTTCATTCATTAATGTCCTGTTCCCTGACACTTCAGCACAAAAAATTATGCAGGTTAGATGTTTAATGCAGTGTATCAGTTAAATTGCACAGTTTTGCAAGTTGCATGTATGGGTATGGAAATAATCAAATACGACATTGTAACATTTTAAACATGAGAATGAACATGGTGCCTGCTCAGTTTGCTTGCATCACAGCACAGAAGACATAACACCGTACCAACATCACTTATATCACATGTGATATATGACAGAATTAGTCATGCTGTATGAGAGTGTAATTGCTTCTTATGGAAACACTATCGCTGGTTTCACCAATTCACAAATTATCACCTTCAATCGACCTAAACCTCAAACTGTGCTAAAGATTTGGCTGTCACCACAAATTTAATTTCATTTCCAAAATAGTAAAAGTAATATTTAATAACTATTGAAATAAACATTTACAGTATTCTCTTGGAGTGACAGGAACAACTCTGACACATCACATTTCCTGTGCCAATACAAGCAAATTGAACATGTCATGCTGATTGATTTGACTGTGAAGCTGAAGTCTTGTATTTGGTGGCTTAAATACTATGAAAATGTGTAGTTCATTTGGAGAACTGTAATAACAATCTCTCAGAAGCATGTCGTTTTTTGGTATACTTTATTGTGCGAAGGTATTGGGAAGTGTGAGGTTGGCAGATAAAACTGTTACCTATATTCCACCTTGAAACAGCTTTGGTTTGTGGGTGACTCTTCAGTATGTCTTTTTTTCTTCCCAATACTTCCTCATTCTCTTGCTCCTGGCTATCTCTGTTTCCATGATCCTAATTTTCTTCCACTGCGTTCCTGTACCTGTACCTTCCTGCATTGCTGCATATGGATTTTTTTACTTATTCTGGTTGTATTCCAAATCCTCACCCCCTAACCCCACCCTCCTGACCATGACTACTTTTATCAACTTGTTTTCTGTTAGTCCTGTTGTGTTCCATATCTGCTTGGTCAGTGTACTGCCCTCCATATGATTGCTTGTAATTGGTTAAACACTGTCATACAGCTCCTGCCGTGATCTATGTAGTCAGACTTCACCCCCTTTTTTTTTCTCCTTGGTTGCCTCTCAAGATCTTCCATTCCTCCTCCTCCTCACTGAATACAGGCTGTCTTGCCCAGAATGACCGTGTCCATTGCGTACAATGTGGTATTTCTGATTGGGGGTGTATAATGTCTCATTTTTCTACTTGTGGGCAGGTTCTATTTCCATATGTTGTCATTACAACAGAAAGTAGTTTCTGCAGCATTTGGGACCTGTCTGTTTGCTGTTGTTGGTTTGTAGCTTCCCTGTTACATTTCTCCCATGTAACAGAAGCTATTCATTTGCAATCACTTGACCTTCAGCATTCTGGTTAGTCTCCACATTCAAGATATTGGTGTTAGGTACACTATCCTGAGGCTGGTTTTCACAGCACCTACAGCAAGATTTTACATGCCACTTTTTCATCTTCTTCGTTCTCATGTAGTAATGTTATATCATTGACAAAGGCTAAGTAGTCTACTGTGATGTTACGTTTTATTTTGTACCAAATTTGTACACCTTCAGTAGCCATGGTTTTTAATTGTATTAATTTACAAGAAAAACACCTTTCATTTTATTCACGCTCCAATGTTTTACAGCTCTATTTGTCTCTGTTACTGGTATGTCTGTGTTTTTTCTGTGTCAAAAGAGAAAAGGGCCACTGAGTTGGGATTTTTGTACCTCTTATGAGTTGCATTAACTGTGAGGTGTTCCTTATAGTTCTTTCGTATTGTATTGTATTGTATTGTATTTATTGGTCCAGTAAATCTTACATGTACAGTACAGCACATCAGATATTGGACAGGTCAAAGTATATCTTATAATTAAAACACTTTAGAAACTAGAAAATTATGTTCACAAAATTTTACAGCACTTCATATACTGGGCAAGTCAATGTGTGAGTTATAATTAAACCACATTAGAAACTTGAAGTTTACAACTGAATACATGTATAAGCCAATATTAACGATTAAAGTATTTGCATGATCCTCACTTAAGCTCTAAGGATTTTTGAGGAACTCTTCTACACTATGAACTGACATGTACACTAGAGAATTACATTCACAGAATTTTACTTCATATACTGGGCAAGTCGCTATACAACTTATACTTGAACCCCATTATAAACATGAGAATTACATCTGAATGTATTTATAGGCCAATATTAATGGTTACAGTATTTGCATAATCATCACTTAGACTCTCGAGGATTTTGGAGGAACTCTTCCACACTATAAAAGCAATGTGTCAACAGATATTCTTTTAATGCTGCTTTAAAATTTTTTACATCTGTCATTACTTTAATTTCTCTTGGCAATTTATTGTAGATAATTTTTCCATGGTGTAATGTTCCTTTTTGGCACAAACTGGTTTTTGTATGGAGTACATGAAAGTCAGTTTTCTGTCTTGTATTATGATGATGGACATTTTCATTTTTGGGGAGGATACTAGGATTTGTTATTGTATATTTCTTTATAAACATTGCACTTTCAAATAGGAAAATACATGGAAGGGGAAGAATCCCCATCCTTTTAAATAATGGTCTACATGGTTTGTTCCTTTTTATTCCAGCCATGATTCTCACTATTCTCTTTTGCATCCTGAAGAGTTTTAGGCAGGATGGCGAGTTACCCCAAAAAGTGATCCCATATTTTAGGACAGAATGTATATTAGAATAGTAAACTGTCATTAGACAGTCCTTATGACAGCAGTTTTCTAGCACTCTCATTAAATAACACATGGTACTTAGCTTCTTTAATATGTTGTCAATGTGAGTTTCCCATCTAAGATTATCCTGTAGCCAGTCCCCCAGAAATTTTGTATTAGGCACACTTGCAATATCCATGTCTGACATCTGAATTCTTATATCCTCTTCAATGTTTCTCTTGATATTATGAAAATTTAATGCTACTGTTTTGCTTTTATTTATTATTAGTTTGTTTTGGTTGAACCAGTTTACAACATTTGTTAATGCTTCAGACAGTCTTGTCTGTAGTATCTCTGCAGTCTTCCCGCTGACTAATATGCTTGTGTCATCTGCAAACTGGATAGTGCTATGGTACTGGTTGGCTGATGTTAGGTCATTTATATATAGCAAAAATAGGATAGGGCCCAGTACCGAGCCCTGCGGTACTCCATATTTTACTGCTTTATAATCAGAATAGTGTCTTGTTGATTTATTTTCTTTGTGAAAATGTATTTCTACTACTTGCTTGCGGTCAGTAAGATATGATCTAAGCCAGCTGTTAGGCATACCTCTGATACCAATTCTTTCAAGCTTCTGCAGCAATAGAGTGTGGTCTATGATGTCAAAAGCCTTAGACAGATCAAGGCATATGCCAGTTACTTTTTGTCCACTATCAATTTTTTCGAGTACTTCACCCAGAAATTCATATATTGCTGTTTCTGTTGATCGGCCTTTCCGGAAGCCATGTTGGGTTGTGGATAATATTTTGCACTTTTCTAGAAAATCTAGCAACCTCTTACGAAAAATTTTTTCTAGTATTTTAGAAAATGTAGATAGCAAGGCAATAGGTCTATAATTGGCTATGTCTTCTTTCTTACCCTTTTTGAACAGTGGTTTTAGTTTCACTGTCTTTAAGCAGGAAGGAAAGACTCCATTTGTTAATGAACTGTTGAAAATGTGGGCTAATGGTATTGCAATGAGGTCCCCCACATTTTTAATGACATAATCTGGAATCTCATCCACACCTGTTGAAAATTTTGTTTTTAACTCTCTTATTGACAGTATAATTTCCTTAGGGTTGGTTGGAGTAAGAAATAGGGAGTTGCAGTTTCTATTTTGAATGGATGGTGTTGTAGCAGGATTTTTATTTGAAGATTTTATGTCAGATAGTAATTTTTCACTAATATTTGCAAAGTATGTATTAAAAGCATTGGCTACTTCTTCTGGATTTGTAATTTTTTTGCCATCTTGGATTACCTGGAGACTTACATTTTGGGAGGTCTCGTTTCCTACTTGTTCTCTGACTATCTTCCACATGGCTTTCATTTTGTTCCTGGCCATTTTTATATGGCGATCATTTGTTGTTTTTTTAGATTCTTTTATGACTTTGTGAAGCACTCTCTTATAATTCTTGAAATGCACCAGAAATTCTTCTGTAACATTTTGTGTTTTTGAGATTTCATAAAGTCTCCTCTTTTCAGCACATGATATTTTAATGCCTTTCGTCAGCCATGTAACATTTCTTTTTTTAGTTTTTAATGTTTGGTTTTTAACTGGAAAAGAAATATTGAAATAATGGGAGAATATTTCCATGAACATGTCAAACTTTTTACATGTGTCCTCATAGTTGTCTATATCATTCCATGTTTCTTTTTTCAGTAAGTGCCTTAAGTGTTCTAAGTTGTGCTTGTTAAAATTTCTACCTTTTCTTGTCATTTGTTGTTCAGTATTTCCTGCAGTGTCTACTGGGAATTCAATAAACTGTGCATAATGATCACTGAAACCTGTATTCATATTTCCAGATTTGTATAAATATTTATCTGTATTTATTAGTATCTGATCTATAGCACTGCTTGACGATTTGGTGACTCTGGTGGGGGATTTGATAGTTGTATGTATGTTGTAGGTTTTTAATAAGGCCTCAAGGTTTAATCTGTCTTTTGAGTTCTTGTTGAAATCTATATTAAAATCACCACATATGATGGTTGTTTTACTAACTATTTTTATACTGTTAAGTGCCTTCTCAAGATTTTCAATGAAAGTAGTTACGTTTCCATCTGGGCTTCTATATATGCAAATAACAATTATATTTAAATTTGTCAGTTCTGTAGCAGAAATTTCGAAGTTTTGCTCTTCCCCTAGCTGGTTAGTGAACTTTAAATTTTCGTGTTTGACGTCCTCTCTAACATATATGCATGTTCCTCCGTGCATGGAGGTTTTCCTACAAAAACAAGATGAAAGGGTAAAGCCCTCTATCCTTGTGTGATGTAACATATTTTCGGATAACCAGTGCTCACTAACACATATAACAGACACTTCTTTTAGTTCATCTGCTAACAATATTTCTATCTCACTAACTTTATTTGATAAGGATTGTACATTTTGGTGCAGGAGCATAAATTTCGACGATGACTTATTTACTAGGTTGTTTTGGCCTACCTTATGTTCGACAGCTGCACATGACATATCATTTTTAACACTTTTACAATTGAAGTTTTCTTTCCAGAGCGATGTTTTAGAAGATGAAATCAACATTTCTCTGGAATCACTTGCCATAAAAAACGTTGTGGTTCTTTCCTGTTTCGTGTTGGGCGAGTTGACTTGTCGTGTGATGGCGTTTCTGCTGTAATTTTTGGAGTTGTAATTTGAGGAACCGCAACCAGGCTAGATGGGGATCCTCTTCTTGCCGCTTCAACACTTCCTGAAGTCATTGGAGTGATATTCTCTTTATTTGAAATTGGTGATTCCGTTGCTGCTGCTGCTGCTGCTGCTGCTGCTGCTGCAATTGGAGGCTGCACTAAGCCTGGCTGATTTCGGTTTAATTGTTCCATGATTGCATCGCACAGTGCTACTTTCCCTTTCGTGTTTCTGTGCAATCCATGGGCAGTGAAATTCTCTCTTTTTTGACTGTCTGCATTAATATATGTCACATTGCTGAAGAGCTTACATATTTTCTCGAACTTTCGGTTGGTTGCTTCGATTTCTGCATTCACACACGATGTTTTGATGAGATCATGTCTCATAGGGATGCTTATTACAAAAACTTTCATGTCCATAACTTTTGCCAATGTTTCCCTTAAAGATCGCAAAGCGAATTTTGCCTCGTTCTTGTAGACATCGTTTGCGCCAGCTAAAATAATGCAAGAGTTACAACTTCCATGGTTATTGTGTGTGTCAATATGCTGAGTAACTTCTCGCAGTGGAGCACCTGGCTTCACAAATCCAATAACACTTTCATTTATTAGTTTTTCGTTCATGATCTTTGCCAGTCCTTTTCCATGACTATCAGAAAATAAATAAATAATGCCAGCATCTTGTTTTTTACGTTGACTGTTTTCGTTTGTTGTTTTCGGTTCCGAAACTTTCGTTTGTATATCTGCTTCACTTTGTCTGTTCGTTTTTTCTGATAGCACACTGAATCTGTTTTTGCACACGATATTAGAATCAGTCAATAACTTTCTTTGAGAATTTGACAGTTTACTTTTCACTACCGGTATGTTTGGAAGTTCGCGATTTCGAGGAAAGTTTGATCTGTTTTCATGCTTCTCCGCTACCATGCTATAGTTGTTTGTTTGCACACGTTTTTGTTTACTTTCAGTTCCTTGCAACAGTTTTTCTTCAGATGGCTGTATTCCATGATTTACTACACTCGATTTTTGCACACTGTTTTTTTGTATTAAAGTTACACTGCTTCTTTGAGATTTATCTTCCTGGATAGAGTTTTCTTCGGTCACTGATTCCCATTTTCCTATTTTATAGTTTTCAAATAGTGATTTTAACATGTGTCCTGCAAGTTTGTTAGTGGGAGCTATCTTGAGACTTCCAGTGGGTCTTATTGGGATGTTAGATTTATCAATTTTGGCTCAGCTGCTCTTCCACCCTATTTGCCAACAATCAAAAAAGTATCTTACACCTAATGTTCAGTAGTGAGGTCCCTCGGGCAGTTATCCAGGACCTTTTGTCACCATTCTCATGTACTGGAATATTGTTGGCTTTTTTCCACTGTTTCCTCACATAATGTCCTTCTCCATCATGCCCTTTCACAAATGGCTCTCTTGCTTCATAGTCCTTTGTCCTGCTGTTCACGTCCTTAAAGAAGGCTCATGTCTAGTTTTTCTTGAATGCGTAATTCGTTTCTTCCACATTTTCATTCTGTGTCTTTCTCCTTTCATTTTGTATATTTTAGTGATTGTGCTTCTCATTGTTTCGTAGATTTTTAAATTCATTCTCTTTCTTAGTTTCCTGGCAAACCCTCCATATTTTTCTTCTAGACAGCTTCTTCACTTTCATTCATTCTCCCACCACTTGTGTTTTCTTCTCTTGTAATGTAAAAGTCTCTTGCTTAACCCTGTGATGTGGTCTTCTGTTTCGTATAATATACCATTTGGACTTCATTATGTCCTCATCCTTCAGTCTTGTTTCTTGCAATGCCAGGATGCTGAAATGTCACCTTTAATGGTGTGGCTTAACCAAAATCAAAAATGTGGAAGGACTTGGCCAGGATTTTAAGTACACATCATTCACCATTTGAAAAACTTTATTACCACATATATAAAGAGAAACAATTTCTGGGATAAGCAACAATTACATTAAATGGCCATTAAAAAGGGAACAGCAGAATGACATTTTCACTCTGCAGTGGAGTGTGCGCTGATATGAAACTTCCTGGCAGATTAAAACTGTGTGCCGGACCAAGACTCGAACTCGGGACCTTTGCCTTTCGCAGGCAAGTGCTCTACCAACTGCCAGGAAGTTTCAAGGGAACAACAGTTTGGATACCACAACCGTTATAAAATGAAACAGGGCCTTTTATCAAATTATAACTTTTTATAGACAACCCCTTAAACTGCAAACCTTTAAAGTCATGACCGAATGTTGTTATAATTTAAACCACAGACTCTACATATTTTAACAAAGCACACAGCTGGGAGAACAGTCATGAGCACAAGTAACTTAAATACAGGATGCCATTACTTATGAAAAGAATGTTACAAATTTGCAGCATTTAAACAACCATGGAACTAAGATGGAACATCCTGAAATTTAGACTTAAAAATAAAAGAAAACGCACAAAATATTAGGAATAGGTGCGGCCTCTATAGCTCAAGCGAGAAACAAATTCTGGCACCATAGCCAACATTTGAATTCAGTGACTGAAGAAACAAATTCAATATTTGGCAATGTGGCCTTTTCTTTTCCCCCGTTAAAAAATAAATAACCGTTAATTATGAAGGAACTATGCTCTGTGCAAGACCGGTCACAGCTAACAACGCATGGCCAGAGCTTTCAGCACAGGTAAATCCCATAAGTACAAAGTTTAAGCCTTGCAAAGCAGATTACATGCTTTCCTCTTACAAGAGTGAGTGGTAACACCATACACAATAAATAGAACCCAATGGGATGTTAACCTGACAAAATAAGGAATAACTAAAAACAATTTGTTTGCATATAGGCACTGCGCTTATGAAATACAGTCAACTGTGGTCAAACCAAGTGTGAGGTCCCCAAATCCAGTGCTGTTACAGCCCCAGGCATTAAAGGGGAGGAGGGAGGGCTGTTACAGTAAGTAAACCACTAAACTAAAAGAATGATCAATTGAGACCAGGAGTAGCTTCCCGTAGTAATTAACAAAAAAACTTGGCCAAGTTTAAAAACACATTACACTGTCAGAACAAGGGGTTCCAAACGCATAGAATAACTGTGTACTTAGGTCCTCAGAATGAGAGAAACAGCAGTTACATAACAGACTTACTAGATTACAATAAAGTTAGTTAGCAAATGATGACCTTCACTGGTCACTTACGTCTTTCGAATGAGGAAAACAGCAGTTACATGAAACAGTTAACAGATTAAAATTTCGTAACTTGCCAAGCAGCAACATTCTAGGTGAAGGTGGTGAGGCCAGTGAGGGATATAGAAGCACAGCTGTAAAAGCAGTACAGTCAGAGAGTCCTGTGTAAAGCAGCATACCGTACTGTCCATGATGCTGGTACAGACTAAATGTACATGTCCACCACTAAACGCTCAACACTGCCACAGTTGCAGCACTCAGGGAGAAGGGCAAGTTTGAGTAACCTTATAGTATTCATGCACTATGGATATTGCAAAGAATGGTAGAATGGAAAATAATTCCAGAAGTACTGCCGAGCATGGACTAAGAAACCTAAACAGCAAGGAATTTGCAACTCAGCGTGCCTGCTCTTCAATTTACAATCGCACCAGGGATGAGACAGGTGAGGCAGTGAGGCTCTTACACAGTCGGAACAATCATGCTCACTTGTAAAAGTTCGATCTACCGTTTCAGACAAAGAGTGGATTTCTTGGAGCCAAAGTTAACACTAAGAGAACAAGCGACAAGTAACAAGAGGGCTTAATATTGCAGCCATGTATCACCTATCATGCACAACTAGATTATTACACAGAAAATTAATCAATTCCGGAAGACTACAGTAAGAAAGCCGTTGTGGACGCACAAACATTTCCAATGTCCTAAGTCAGTCTGCCTCACCACAAATTTGAGCCATGTGACCCCCCCTCCCCCTTGACACCGAGATAGGAGGATGTTGCCGATCAAGCAACACTTGTCTCAGCTCATTAGTCCCTGAGGCAGTGCCTTGCTTCCACGATTGTGACATCACCACAACACCCCTAAATAAACAGTGCAGCCATGCTTAAACCTCCCTCGTGCCAATTTTTGTATTTTTCTGTCTGCCTTATCGAAATTTGTGTCTGTGTCATGGTGTAACGTCCATTTGCAACAGCGAAGTGTAAGGTTGGGACCTATAATGACAGTTGATCCTGCTGAACTACTCTGTTAGCAGCTGAAAGGAAGTGGCTTTCAAATAGGGACCGCAAACGTTTGATGACACGATGACAAGTCAACCAAATCTTCTATCAGAAAACATGTCTGGTGTGTCATACGTGGAATTAGTGACAGTTCGTGTGTCTGTCTCATTGATGCACCTAATTTGTATGACTGGCAGGTGAGTGAGATATGTCTTCTTGCCGGAAATAGGTGTTTGTATGAATGTGGATGTGATCACTTCCAAGGAAATGATGAAAACATAATAGTTCGTCACATAAGCTGCAACAAATGAACTCAACAGTTTCACAGTCACATAGTTTCTTCGAGCTCTGTCAAAACGTAGTTTTTAACATTTTTAAGTTGCGTTCCATTTTGGCAGTCTTGACTATTGGATTCCTTCATTGTAACATAGTTCACATCCATTTCTTTGTTGTTTTCATTTCTGTGAGATATTTGTGTGGTATCTCGCCTGCTCTCACTATTCATCATATTTACTTGTGACGGTAATGTGTTCTTACCATATGACTCATACTCTATAACCAATGCATAGTGTGATAACTGCCATGACTACAGAAGGGGAACAGACATTTCAGTGACCTGCCGGACAGTTCATAATGTTGTGGGAAGAAAAAGGGGGGGGGGGGGGGGCATGAGTGAGTGTTGACGGGGTTAGCCTGCTTGGCAGTCCAACACCATGACCACTTACCCACGATGCCGTTAGTGTATCAGGCTGCTCTTTATTGCACTTCTTGTTCTTAGACTGTTCACTGTTTCTGTTTTGCTTGTGTGCTTTTGGGCTGTGCACTGGGCCATCTTGCCCAATTTAAAGGCCCAGTTTGGTATTATTTTCTGTGCCCAGTTGATTATGAATGCTGAGGTATTGGGGAGCTCTGACTCTACCTTCACATTTGATGTCCCCCCCAGAATCCGAAAGCTTGCTTCCGCTAACTAAGGTTGCCAGGGGCTAAGTACTTCCCAACGGAGGCTTAGGTCCCATGTGCTCCTTGGTTACTTTCAAATTTGAAATATTAATTAAGCTACCACAGTAGCGGACAACTGAGGTAGTGAACCCCAGAGGATGGATACAGAGCTGCTCGTAATGAGAACTGAAACCCTTTGGAGCTACTGTTCTGGAGTACAGATGCTGCAGTTTAGGTCCTGTCACAGCCATGACATTGTAGGTACTGTGTCTGGATGAAATTCAAGTTTGCACTGGAGAAAGTTCTGCCACTTTCCCAGCCATGTAGATTCTCACTTTCACCTGCTTTTGAAGCTGGTGATTTTCTTCACCTGACTTCCTTGGTGAGAGGTGGTGAGGGGGGCGGGGGCGGGGGGGGGCTTAGTCAGTACCGTTGCCTAGAGCCAGACAAATCCAGTTTTTTTATCTTTTCTCTCTCTCTCTCTCTCTCTCTCTCTCTCTCCCCCCCCTCCCCCCTCTCTCTCTCTCTCTCTCTCTCTCTCTCTCTCTCTCTTTTTTAATGGGGTGTTACTCCTTCCCCGCATCCTTTTTCAGCTAGGCTTGGGACCATCTATGGAAGATTTTGAAAGTGGCTTTACTATTGTGGGAACATGAATTTTTTGTCAGGAAACTAGGAACCTTTTGAAAAACATGAAGAGGCAAATATTCATTTCATGCAGTAGCACCTCAATACTATATTGGACAACTCTTATCTCCACAGATTGGTGCAAGTATGTGTTTCAAAGCTGGTAATAATGGTATGGAAAAGAATCTGTTATGCTTAGCTGACATGGCAGGTCTTGGCAGTATGGGTATTCTGAAATCCCTTTGAAATTTGTTGTAAGGCAACTATCTGTGACAGCAGGAAATGTGGTCATTTGTCAAATTCTACTGTTGTACTGAAGGCAGCAGTTTTTCTTCCATATTCAAATATATACTCACAGTTTTCACACAACAGTGATGGATCAGCACCAACAACAGTGATGGATCAGCACCATAATGTCTCAGGGGACCGCTTTAAAATTACAGCACCACTTCCTTATGAAAATCTTTCAACAATATATGGTTGCACTACTATTTTTTATTTAATTGATTATAATTAATAGATTTAATGTAAATGTTTATTTTTTTCAGTTCTGTAAGTAAATGTGATGTTTGCATTCAATAAATACGAAGTAATTGATAAGTGTATTTTCATGTTCAACGTAACACTGAAGCTACTGAAATATGACAAAAATAAGGAACATACGGTACTTCAAAAGTAAGCCACCAGAGAATAACACTGAAATTGGCAACAAGTATCAGTGAAATTGGCTACAAAAGAAATGATCTTTTGCTGTACCCACTGACAGGGAAAAAACTTTGTATGTCATGTGTTAAATATGCCATTATGACGTAGTTTTTGTATAACCAGATATGATGTGGACATTGTGATGGTATTTCAGCTGAAGAACGTCTGAAAGACCGTTTAGCAGCTGCTGCACGTGAGAAGATAGCAGCAGCAGCGAGAGAGAAGCAGATTCAGTTGGAGAGAAAGAGAAGAGCTGCAGCATTCCTTAATATGATACGTAAAGATCATCCCCTGCCTACAACACCAGTTATAGGTATGTTAATTGATTATTAAAACTCTGTTTTGTTTCACATGAACAGATATAAGACAATACATTATTGATTTTGACACATTCATTGTTGCAAGATATCCATATACAAATATATTTCCTAAATGTACATTTATACTTCGCATGTCACATTATGGTTTGTGGCAGAAGTGACATTGTGAGTACCACTTTCATTTTCTTTCCTTCTCTTTCGTGTGCAAGTGATGTGCAGGAAGGACAACTGTAAAGCCTTTGTATGTGTTTTAATTATCTGAATTTACCACCATAGTCATTTTGTGAGGTGTGTTTGAAGAGGTAGTATGTTGCTTGACTTTTCTTTGATAGAAACTCAGCAGTAATCTCTTCTGTGAAAGAAAACATTGTCTGTAGTAGGCTGGACAATTATCATTTAGTTTTTGTGCATTGTCCAGTTTTGATACTGTCATTTCCAATAACCTTATTTTTCAAATACTTTTTACTAAGCCTAATGGCTTCTTTGGGTTTAAACATTTTATCCATTCCCACTGGTTCCGGCTCTGAAGCTCAGCCACCCTGGCTTGATAAGATCACTGCAGCTGTTCATGGCATTTATAGAATTCAACACATGCAGTGACCACATGTGTTCAGTTCTGACAATACACTTATTGTCAAAAGAAAGTTACTCTTGTTCTTGCAGAGGAGCTAACTGACATTGTAAGTGATACATATGAGGAGGCATCTACAATAAGAAAAGAGTCTTACAAACCTCTGTGTCGACTACCCAGAACGCTGCAAAATGTTTGCACAGCCATTTCTCATAAGCAGCCCAGTCTTTGGTGGATTCATTGTGGCAGGGTAGGGAGTGAACAACCGGCAGTTGAGCCTGGGTGAAATAGCCAACTGTTACAACAGGGCTGTATGTGCCTGCTGTTCTTGCAGAAATGACTGGAGTAAAGCCTCCATGAAAGAACTGAATTGCAGAAAAACCACAGAGTCAAAAACGTAAAAATTCGACCCTCAACGATGCTGTTTATGGTCTAACGAGGAATAGGAACAAGAGAAAATGCATACAATTTATTGGGCCATGGAGGGACATCAACAAGAGTACAATGAAAGTAATTTAGCATAGATGTTGAGTCACTGAGAGCAAAAAAAAAAAAGAAAAAAAAAAAAAAAAAAAAAAAAAAAAAAAAAAAAAAAAAAGAAAAAAAAAAAAAAAAAAAAAAAAAAAAAAAAAACACTCAAACAAATAAGCTTTCGGCCAAAAGGCCCTTCATCAGCATTAGGTAATGCACATGCACACGCACACGCACATGCACACACATGGAAATGCAACACACGACCACAGTCTCTGGCTGCCGAGGCCAGACTGCAAGCAGCAGTGCATGCCGGAAGAAGCAGCCTGAGTGGTAGGGATAAGGAGGTAGCTGGGGCAGGAGGGGGAGGGAGGCAGGCTAGGGGTGGGGGACGGTACAGTGCTGCTTGTGGGACCATTCAGGGGCAAGGTGGGGAGAGAGTAGGATAGCTAGGTTCCATTTGTTGGTTAGACAGGGGGGGGGGGGGGGGGGGGGTGCGGCAACTGGAAAGGAGAGAACTAAAAGGACTGTGAGTGCATTGATGGAATAGAGGGCTGTGTAATGCTGGAGTGGGAACAGGAAAGGGGATATGTGGCTGCAGGACAGTGACTATAATGACTTCTCTCTCTTTCTGGTGCCCCCATCCGGCTCTATATCTAACCTCCTGATTGCAACTAGCTGCTCTGCTGTCTCTCCGTCTCCTCCCTGTATGCTTCCATAAACAGCACTTTACCTTCCCTTACCGCTACCCTGCTTTTGCTCCCCCTCCCTGACCCAGTTTCCTCCTTATCCCCATCTCTGCCCCTCAGATAGTTTCCTTTCATGTGCTACTGCTCACAGTCTGCCCTTGTCAGCCAGACACTGTGGTTTTGTGTGTGTGTGTGTGTGTGTGTGTGTGTGTGTGTGTGTGTGTGTGTGTGTTACCTAATTCCAATGAAGGCCTATTTGGCCAAAAGTGTACTTGTTTGAGTGTTTTTGTTTTGCCTATCTTTGACTTATTGTTTGAGGAAAGAAATTTATACATCTCGGACACATTTGACAACTGACGGCCTGGTGGCTGTGCATGCCTGTATAAAAATGCTGCCCTTGTCAGGTGTCACTGGTGTAGAGCTGCGCGCACACACCAGAGCTGGTGATGATGCTCAGTAACCACGACTGGCGGCCACATCGAGTAGCTGCGAGCATGTCATTTGAATGTCGGCATGCACTATGCTTGCCACAGTGGCCCAATATAGCATCCATTGTGAACTGTAATTGTAGTAAACGGTGGGTTACTACACATGCTCCTGTACACATTTCAGTTCACATAAATCTTTTACACACTCGTATCTAACCTCAAAATCATCTTCAAATAATTAGACAAGTATCTGTTAATTACCATTATTCATCTCAACAAATACACAAAAATCCCTCTATATTCCTTAACTTCTTCATACATTATTGATCTCGTTACATGTGTCATCCTTATATTTAATATTGTTATGTAAACATGTCCCAACTCATCTACTTACACATTTTCCTGTGCATCACAACCATATGTTGTTATGTTATTCCAATTCTCTAAAGTTTTTCCATTATTCATGAAACAATTCTGCAATATTACATGTGATTCTTTACTGATGCTAATTAACGTCACTCAGTATTTTACTAGATGTTTCGTTTCAGATCTGGTACTTGTCACTTTTCTTTCTAACACTAATATTTCTATAGTCTTTTTGACATTGAACCATACAAACTCTTAGGTATTTCAATTACTACATCAATGTGAACTTTTTACTATTGTGATGCATATGCTGTAGGTTTTACTAAACTGTTCCTGATTGAAATATTTGTACAACCACTACTTGCTCTACTTAGTAACTACCACAACTTTCTTCCTCAATGTATAGGAAAGGGAGAGGAGTGAAACTTCAAACAAAAAGTAAAGCTCTAATCAGCTGGAATTGTACCATTCGCCAGCTGATATCTCAGCAGAATAATCGTTGGTTCGCTGCAGCTACTCTGAATCTACCCTTTGGCCTGTTTTATCCTCATCTTCAAGTCGATAATATCTTTTTGTGTTTCCAACATGTCCTTCATACTTACTCCTCCCAAGTTGTGTCATTCCCAGGTGGGTATTCAAATAATACCATAAAATACTGACTCTTGGCTAAGCAAGATCTCATATGGTGCAAATCCTTTGGAATCATGTGGTTGATGGTTCCCGACATGTTCAAATTCCTCCAAATATTCCTTTTGTGGCAGTACGTTTTACATAATCAATTCAGTTCTTGCATCATCTGTTCTGCAGCGATTGGAGGCTGGCTTATATGTAGAGATGGCAATTAGTTTTGTTTGATGTTTTTCCAGTGCCATGTCATCTTTATATTTCCGCCCTGTGTTAGTCTGGGTGCACCTGTTATTACTGTCGACTAACGTAGCAGCATTACCTTACCTCATTGTACTAATTCTTCTATTAGTCTCTTTGGTTTGGTTCTCTAGTTGTGTTCCACCTTGTAAATGGTTGATGTTGTCCATAACTCTCATTGTCTTCATGCCTCTGCGCTGCTACTGCTGGCCTTAAATTTGTCGCAAAGTTGCGGATTGTTAGGCGTTGCAAACTTGACATTGTGTTGTGGTCACAGTGAGAAACAGAAACAAGCAAATGTGTCATTTGGAGTAACGCTTTTAAATCTCATGTCTTCACATTCAACATAGTAACAAGAAGATGTGATGTACTCACTAATGCAAAGTGCATGTAATCACAAGTTTTTCTCGGTAACCAAGCAAACAAACAAATCAAAGCAAAATGCACTGACAGAATTAAGGTCATGGAACTTTGCACTGCAGCCAGGAGAACATTTCACAGTGGTCCTGGTGGCCAGTGTGTGAACCCTGTTTGACATCTGCTAATTGATCAGCTGATCATTTGACGTTTGGCATGATTGTCGCTTGTTGTTGCTGCACAGGGGAAAGCGGATCACCATCCTCGATTGATACCCAGAGTGCTGTCCATGTATCATGCCGGGAAATGCACCCACCCTCCAGAACATGTTTAGCATTGAGCCAGAGCCGGCTGCTTGGTGATGAGCAAAAATTTGGTCTGGTTGTTGGAAGATGTGGATTTGAAGCTTGTAGTATGATGAACGCTGGCTTCCCTCTGTCCGTGGAGACAGTGTTCATCTTGCCATTTATGAGGATTTCAAATTTTTTCTCACCTCTTTTAATGATGTGATGTGGATGAGTATAAGGTGGTGTCAGTGGCCATTTGATGCTGCCATCTCTTCACAACATTACATGTGTACAGTATTGTAACTCTCGGTGTATGGAGGGTTGCAGTTTATCATGGTGTAATGGTTGTTGCAGCCGTATCTGTATCTTCCTTTCCATGAGGTGGGCAATGAATTCTGGTATATTAGTTTCGACCATTAAAAATGCACATGAATTGGTGAACTCGCTGGGAAACCGTAGGACTTCCCCATATATTAGCTCTGCTGATGAGGCGTCCAGCTCCGGTTTGCACATGTTGCGTAGGTTGAGCAAAATCAGTTGTAAGGCAGATGTTCATTGAGAGTCATAGCACATTAATGCAGCTTTAAGTGAATAGTTTCAAAATTTGGCCAGTCTGTTACTGGCAGGGCTGTAACTTGTTGTTCTGTGGTGCACTGCGCTACAAAAATTACTCAGTTGGACAAGAGAATCAAAATGAGAGATCCAGTGAGACACAAACCCAATAGCCAGTGTATTAGCAGAAATATTAACCTCCAGATTGGCTTCTCGTCAGCCTGTGAAACGACCCATTACTGTCCACTACATCTTACGGATGTAGTGGACTTACAACATCATTATGAGGATGTGCGAATCATGCTGTTGTGCCTAGAAAATTACCTATCAGCGCATGAACGAGGCGAGATACCTTGCTGTGCTGGAATTATATGCATGCACAAGCCTATGTTTGACTGTCCAGGTCACATAAAATGGCTAACTATGAGTGTAATAGTTACCATCATGCTGGGGTGGCATAAGTTATGTAACCTTTCGAAGACTTGCTTGCGTAGTGCTGAAGGAATGAACAGATGAGTTTTCCTGTTTGAAACCTCACAGTACAACTTGGTGCTTGTTGCTGAAATGTCAGCAGGCTTATGTTGAAGACTAGATGTGGTATCTGGTAAAAAATCTGGTACCTGTTAAAGAATCTTGAAGTTCCCTGTCAGAATCTTAGTGGTTGGGCTAGCTGCACAAGTCAACTGTCTTTGTGATACTGCTACCTGGGACAGGCAGTCTGTCACTGTATTGCCGTTCCTCATATGTGCCTTAAAACAGTGGTGAATTGTGCTATGAATTTCAGGTGATTTTACTGTCTCGGGGAACATTTTTAATTCCCCCCCCCCCCCAATGGCATAGGTTGCGGGTTTATGGTCTGTTTAAATGACAAAACCTCTCGCTTTCAACTGTGTCTGAAGATATTTATCAGTCCACAAACTGCCTGCAACTTGCTGTCATAGGCTCTCCATTGTTGCTGAGCCATAGTGTGTTTTTGTGAAAAGAATGTGAGAGGCTGCCATGCCTCATCTGCATGCTTTTGCAGTGCAGCACTGATTCTCATTTGGATAGCGTCTACTATGAGCGCGAGAGGTGTTTCTAAAGCCAGAAGTGGAAGAAGGGTTGCATCTGCTGCACTTTTCTTAGCTGCTTCAAATATGTTATCCATTCACTCTGTCCACTGCTCCAACATTTTGACTTTAACCTTAGAACCAGCTAAAGCTGTGGGCTCTTCAATCCTGCCGCATGAGGTGGGTTATGTTGATAAAAGTTAAAGAACTGTGAAGATTCCTTGGAGTTCTTGATAGTTTGTGGCCATGAAATAAATTCTACTTTTTGTGATAATAGCATTGATCTGGCTGGTGATATGAAGTGGCCTAAAAAGGTAATCTCTGCCTGGCCATAACACACTTTGAGGTGTTCAGCACTACTCCGTACTTGTCAAGTCACTTAAGTATCACAATCAGGTGTTGTTTCGTGTTATCCTGGGGTTGCTGAATAAAATCTCTCTCTCTCTCTCTCTCTCTCTCTCTCACACACACACACACACACACACACACACACACACACACACACACACACACACACACACACACAAAGGGGGCTAGCACACCTCACGCACACAACTGCGAACTCCAGCATCTCAGGCAAGATCAAGATATGCAAAGCAATATTGTGAACCTTTTAAAACTTAATCTATAAATCTTTGCCATGTCTGGGCAGCATTTCTCAGTCGGAATGTCATATACAGTGTTTTGAATAGGCCGAACTGCATAATAATAGCCGTTTTCAAAATATATCTTTCAGCTACAGTGATCTTTGTGTATGCATTTGTGCAGTCTAGTACACAAAACACGTTTCCCCCACATACTACATAATTACAGGGCTATTACAAATGATTGAAGCGATTTCGTAAATTCACTGTAGCTCCATTCATTGACATATGGTCACAACACACTACAGATATGTAGAAAAACTCATAAAGTTTTGTTCGGCTGAAGCCGCACTTCAGGTTTCTGCCACCAGAGCGCTCAAGAGCGCAGTGAGACAAAATGGCGACAGGAGCCGAGAAAGCGTATGTCGTGCTCGAAATGCACTCACATCAGTCAGTCATAACAGTGCAACGACACTTCAGGACGAAGATCAACAAAGATCCACTAACTGCTAACTCCATTCGGCGATGGTATGCGCAGTTTAAAGCTTCTGGATGCCTCTGTAATGGGAAATCAACGGGTCGGCCTGCAGTGAGCGAAGAAACGGTTGAACGCGTGCGGGCAAGTTCCACGCGTAGCCCGCGGAAGTCGACGAATAAAGCAAGCAGGGAGCTAAACGTACCACAGCCGACGGTTTGGAAAATCTTACAGAAAAGGCTAAAGCAGAAGCCTTACTGTTTACAATTGCTACAAGCCCTGACACCCGATGACAAAGTCAAACGCAACATTTTTTCTTAATGGTGAAGTGAACAGACACAATGTGCAAATCTGGGCGGTAGAGAATCCTCACGCATTCGTGCAGCAAATTCGCAATTCACCAAAAGTTAACGTTTTTTGTGCAATCTCACGGTTTAAAGTTTACGGCCCCTTTTTCTTCTGCGAAAAAAACGTTACAGGACACGTGTATCTGGACATGCTGGAAAATTGGCTCGTGCCACAACTGGAGACCGACAGTGCCGACTTCATCTTTCAACAGGATGGTGCTCCTCCGCACTTCCATCACGACGTCCGGCATTTCTTAAACAGGAGATTGGAAAACCGATGGATCGGTCGTGGTGGAGATCATGATCAGCAATTCATGTCATGGCGTCCACGCTCTCCCGACTTAACCCCATGCGATTTCTTTCTGTGGGGTTATGTGAAAGATTCAGTGTTTAAACCTCCTCTACCAAGAAACGTGCCACAGCTGCGAGCTTGCATCAACGATGCTTTCGAACTGATTGATGGGGACATGCTGCGCCGAGTGTGGGAGGAACTTGATTATCGGCTTGATGTCTGCCGAATCACTAAAGGGACACATATCAAACATTTGTGAATGCCTAAAAAAACTTTTTGAGTTTTTGTATGTGTGTGCAAAGCATTGTGAAAATATCTCAAATAATAAAGTTATTGTAGAGCTGTGAAATCGCTTCAATCATTTGTAATAACCCTGTATAATTCCTCAGTAGAGGAATAGAGTAGCAATCCATGTCCTAGCAGCCAAGGTGTAGTAATCACCACATGACCATCATGCACCGTTCTTCTTTGGTACTAAATGTGGGAGCGACAACAAAGTTCTGCTAGATGGGTGAATAATGTATTCCTTCAGCATGATATTAAATTCCGTGTAGGCAATGGCATATCGATTAGGGGTGAGACATCTGGGTCTGCATGAAGTTGGTGAGCCTGGGGTAGTGTTGGTGTAATGTTTGGTGTTGTAAAATACCTTTTGTGGGGCGCCAGGAGGCCTCATTATACCAGGAAATTGTTTTAGAAATTTGGTGTACCCATCGCCCTTCGACAGGATCAGTTTGGCATCTTGTACTGTCCATTATGACGGAATCTGCCAGCAGATAGTCCAGTGATGTTGTCTATTAGGAGCATTGGTGACTTCCAGCAGCAAATAGTAATGCACTAAAAAATTCGCTCTGATCATAGGTTCAGTTACATCCAATATGGTGAAGTATCATATCAAGGCACGTCGTAGTCCCAGGTCGAACTCGAAGTGCTGCATTCCGCATGTGATGGTGGTTGAATTATTATCTGCAGAAAGACAAAACAAAGTGGCTGGCCAGTATTTATATAACTGGGTTCATAACAGAATACTTAGGTCGGAACCTTTGCGTTCTGTCTTCTGGTCTTTGATCAAGAGGCACAATGATGACAACTGACTATCCAGCGTGATTATTCTTCCTGTCATTTACCACTGAGGAAGGTACACAGCGAGGTACACTTGTGTGCTTGGTCTCTGAACGTCTTATTATACCAGCACAGATATGTCAGAGCTGAATTGTGGATTTTGGGGAGTTTGCCGAGGAATGACTTCTCGATCTTGTGTGAAACCATTGTCTAGCTTTTAATTCAGAGAAAAGTTCGCCCATCTGCTTACTCAGCATGTCTACCTTGTTCATAATTCACTTATGTTACCATAAGTACTGTTACAGACTGTCATAGTGCCAGGGCAGGAGTCTGGCACAATAGCGTCCTGTTCCGGTCCACCATTTCCACTAGCACATCGAGCGATATGTCCGTTCGTGATATCTTCACCTGTGCTGGCAGACAGCTGCTGCACAATGTGCACAGTAATGCATCAGACACTGTGCACATGTCAACCTTGCTTCGTAAATGATGGAGGGACTAGAATATTTTTCTGTTGCAGACACCCTCCTGCATGAGAACCTGCTGCACTTGTTCTTCCTGTGAAGTGGACATCCTTTGAATTAACTTGACTTTTAGCTTTGTGTATGGGTCCACATCCGGAGGTGAAGTTATAATGTCTAGAACTATGGCTGACTGACTA
This sequence comes from Schistocerca serialis cubense, assembly GCF_023864345.2. NCBI lineage: Eukaryota > Metazoa > Arthropoda > Insecta > Orthoptera > Acrididae > Schistocerca > Schistocerca serialis. The sequence goes on along the minus strand of NC_064646.1, from coordinate 182,417,325 downwards.
AGCAGCAACACGAATTTAGTGGAATCAGTGGTCGCTCTTGTGCAGAGGAAACTTGCTTCCATCTGCACACACATAGTGCCGGGTTGTGTGACCAAAATCTGGGTAGCCACACTGCAATTCTTGTATTGCTGATGTGTCCATCATTTTGCTAATTTCTGATTCTCAAAGGTTTGTCATAATACATCTGTGTTACTTGATTATTTTCTCTCTGTGATCATGTCGGGGTCACCACAGTCGCAAATCTGTGGGGTGCTAGGCTTGATATTATGTTCTGGTCACAGCAAGAATCAGATACGAATGAGTGTGTGGTGTGTGGAGTATTACTTTGCCCTAATAAATTGCATGCCTTCAAATTCAGTGTAATGACAAGAAAATGCAATGTGCTCAGTTAGTAAGTGTATGCAGTTGCAATTTTTTCTCAGTAGCCAAGCGAACTAAACAAACTAAGCAAGGCAAAAAGCACCAACAAAATTAAGATCACAGAACTCTGCACTACAGTGAAGAGAAGGCATTCACAGGGCTCCTGGTGCCCAGTGCTTGAACTTTGGTGACGTCTGCCAGAAGATCAGCTGATCAGCTGACATGGTTGTCACTGGTCACTAAAAATTAGTAGACATTTCAGTCTGTTTAGTTTCTAGTCCTTCAGTAGTGATGTTACAGCCTTGTTGCATTTTTCACAGTCTTAATCTCTTGGTCATGACATGTTTTAACTTTTTGAATCTTCTCTTCTGGTACCCTTTTAGCTTCCTTAACATGTTTCTTGGCTTTTTCTGTTATCTCCACACACTACCCATATCTTCTCAGAGTTGGAACAGGTTCTTACGCAGTTTTGTGTCCCTTTCTTCATGTTTTCTTCATTTTCTTGGGATCATTTTTCTGTGTTGTCTTTGTTTTCTCGTGATGTTTTTAAGATCGCCTCCTAAGTTGATTGTAACTTTTCCTTGTCTATATGTGGTCTCTCCGTCATTGGTTTTACTAGTGTTTCCAGGTAGCGAGTCAAATGGCCTAAAGGGCTGTCTACTGATAGCTCACAACTACTGATTTGCAAATCGTTATCATCTTCTACATTTTTCAAGATACTGCACCCTAATACTCTCGCTTCGGTTCGGAAGACATTTTGCTTATTCTAAATCTACTGGCAAGTACTTTTAAAGAACCCCTTGGTAGCCCAAAAACTTACAAATAACAAGTAATTAAGTAAGCCCTCACTGTTATACTACAGGTAACCTGAGTTAACAAAATAGCTCTCACGACTGAATACTATAATCCTTACACCTTTACCAAAACCGAACACAACATTAACATTCACAATTTTACACAAAATATTTAAATAAGATGCACATCATAAATCAACAATCAGATGAACTTGTAGTTCACAATAAAAAGCATGTCAGAATGGTTTGCTATTGTGACTTCTTAATTGTGTAAACACGCTGTATGTTTCGGCTGGCCACATCACAGGGCAGTCTGCTAATAACTCCTCTCTTGGTTGGTTAGTGCATTTATGTTGTTGCAGTTTGGTGACTCGCCACATGATGGAAGCGTTGTTACTTGAAGTTGCCTGTCGTGCTACCAGGTGTCATTGCTGCAGTGTAGTTAAAGTTCCACCATTCGATGTCAAAGTTGCCACATGATGTTACCGATTTTGCCATTTAAAATTACTGCACTTAGAGTCCATAGTGGTTTGTTTGTGATATCCAGATTCTGTGCCTGGCTTTGCTGCTGTGGCATATAGTATCTCTTTGCTATGCCCTGCTCTTTGGCTTGGCATTTCTGAATTCTGTGTGGTCACTCTACAATTGCATTATTTGTCCAGACTAATGAGCACATTCAAGATTATAGGTCACATGAAATCAACCAATTTTAGCCATTAAAAAAGCAATTTAATGCACAAAGCCACCAGAAAATACTTCTCAGACAAGTTCGCGATGAATATTTGACGTGTTTATATATGGCAGTGCTCACATTTGCCTTTCTTAGCATCTGAATTTCAGTTATTCACCTGGATCTTAAATATGCACTTCAAGACACAGTTCATTAACACCACTTCTACCGTTTGATACTGTGAAAACATGGTATAAAAGAAATCATTGCAACTGCACAATCGAAATTACATCATTCGTTCCTGACATTTTTGGATTTAAAAATTAAATTTTATTACATTCTCCAGGTTTTAGCATTCATTATTGTGTAATTCAAAGTAACAGGCCCTAAGCACTGCAGCCAAGATGAAACTCCTCTCATTTCAGTTTTGATTGTTACCACTGAATAATCTAGCAGCCGAGTGTGTGATTTTTGTGGCTAGTATCTAATGGATGGAACTGATCAGTTTTATCTGCTACCAGAATTGTTTCATTGGGATCTTAAGTTTCTCAGTAATATCAAACAGTGGAAAATCCAGGATGGAAAATGACAGTATTATGAAAAGGATGGTTGCTGCTACTCATATAGCAGAGATGCTGAGTCGCAGATAGGCACAACAAAAAGACTGTCAGAAAGTAAGCTTTCAGCCTACAAGACCTTCATTGGAAATGGACAAAGCACACACGCACGCGTTTACGCGAATGCAACTCTCTAGCGGTGCCTGGCTGCCAAGGCCTTGGCAGCCTGTGTGTGTGTGTGTGTGTGTGTGTGTGTGTGTGTGTGTGTGTGTGTGTGTGTGTGTTTTTATTTTTTTTTTCTGACCTTGTCGGCTGAAAGCTTACTTTGTGTCAAGTCTTTTTGTTGTGCCTATCTACGGCTTGCCATCTTCCCTATATGAGGAGTAGCAATTATCCTTTTCATAGTACAGCTCCAGTGATATTGTACTCGAGGAATATAGGTTTTCTCCGTAATTAAGGACATTGTAAGTTTACAAAATGTGGAGTAATATATCAAACACAATGAGAGATGATCACTACCTTCATCTTGTGCCTGTTCTCATGTCTAATCTTTATGTAGGTCACGAAATGTGTTGGATGTTATTGTAGTAATGTGCACATGTGGTCCTTACTGCAATCTGTTGGCTAGCATGGTAGATGCAAATGCATATAATTGGCATGAGATATTTTTTTATTTATCTCGGTTCAAACAAATATGACTTGTCACTAGTGAATATAGTTTAAGAATTTACTGGGTGTCAAGCTGTGGAATGGGACCCACTCAGCTGATACGATGATTGTTATACTCCTTTAGCTATGCCATCACAACTACTCTACTATTCCCTGACACCATCATCATGCACTCAGTGCTATCAGTGCTTGCCGATCAATCTTTTACCCACTCCTGAACTCACTGCAGCTCCTTTCCAGTGAGTAGGTAGGTGTAAGACTAAAATAAGCAACTTAACTTCCTGCTGTATGTGATGATAGGAATTCTTCACTTTTAGCCAGAAACGTTCATGGCTACACTGCTGAAAAAGCAAGTTGTATTTTAAATCAGTGATGAAATTCCCTTCTGTCTACCGAAAGTGGATTTGTGCCCTCACAGTGGTATTTCAGGGACAGATAGACTGTTAAATTTAGTTTGTGTAACTCCTTTTGTTTGTTTGAGGTATGAGCAAAAAAAGCATCTATTCTGCATCTAAAAGCCTTTTTCCATCTTTCCACATAGTTTCTTGAAGATAAGTGACATTTTCTGTCTACTCAAGTTATTGGTGTGAAGATCCGATTTGGCAATCAATGAAGATGTTATACCTTTATAGCCTTAATGAATTTCATTTTATCTCCCTGCAGCTTTGTGCTGACCCCTTTTGATTTGTCAAATATATCTGAAGATAGACAATGTGAAGATTTTGCAGTTGAATTGCAAAGCGATTTTGTAAGCACGTCAGCTCAGGCTGTAGGAGGTCATTTGAATTCTTCCTCATTTTCTTGACCAAGTTGCACAAATGATGGTTGTTCAAAGATATAAATTTTATCTAGTTCACAACTTTAATGACATAGCACAAATACTAATGCAATCTTTCACCTGATATTTTAGCAACAAGGTGGTGCATATGGAATACAACTATGTCATGTATAGCAGATTTTAAATTAGCTTTAAAATCCACAAGATTGGTCAGCATCATTTTGGCTTAGCTGATGTACATCTGTTTTCACATTCATGGTAGTAAGGCCCCATGCCAGTTTTAGAGTAATGCAGGTTCTTGAATCCTAGTTTTTTGTCCTGTTGGTTTGACATTGGGCTCTCAATTTTGACAGTATTGTCAAGTAACTTTACTCCCTAGGTATACACATGATAAAAGTTGCTAATCATGTGCCTAAGTGACAAGTGCCTTAACATATTCCTTCTCTCATTACTCCACATAACTTCAGTAAGTCTCAAAAAGTGATGAGAACGATCTCGTGAAATCTTTTGTGATTCAGTCTGGTTGCCACAAGGTATTACATACTGCCTCCTTTCATACAAAAATAACGTGAATCAACCATTATTAAAGTTTGTACCTATTTTCCAAACTTTGGTTTATGATTGTGCACCCTGCACTCATCTGCGACTCATTCTGCAGATGCCCTGCGACTTACTGCCATGTGTGAAGTCATCAGACGCCAAACTGCTCCTATACCAAGTCATGGAATCCTTGCACCATATGTGGGCTCCTGTTCAGCAGAAATAAGAAGGGCAAGAATCAATAGTTAGGAACTGTATTGATACTTGTACTCTTACATTGTTCAGCTCGTAACTGGCATATGAAGAGGCAGATTCAGGGAAACTATTTTCCTATTCATTGAATATTTTAATAATGAATTAAGGATGGATCTGCCTTTTTGCAAGTACACAAATTATTGTTTTGTCACCCAAACATGTTTCACCACAGTTCTTACATCCTCACTGGATTTATTATTATTATTATTTTTCTGTGATTCTACACTGTGAGCATCCTGTGGCTGCCAACCAGTATCAGCCACAGATCTAAATTAATACACCATGTCGTCATTGTAGTATTTTGCTATTCATTAGCAGTGACAAGTTTGTTTTTGTGTACCAGACATGTTTTGTGTAGTTAAGATGAATGATTTTTCCTGCTTGTTTGTAAATACCGCACACTGTGATGTCGCTGTGGTTCATACGCACATTTCACTGCGCAAATTTATGTGTCTGATCAGACCTGTAGCTGATTTTGGTTGGAAGCCACAGGACTCGCAGTGTAAAATAAAAGGAAAATAATAATTAATAAAAAACACTGAGGATGCCACAACTGTGCTGAAACATGTTTGGGTGATAAAACAAAACACTAATTTGTGTCCTTGCAAAAAGTCGGGCCCATCCTTAATTCCTTATTATTTTTCTGCAAGCACAGGAACTGAGCTCAAAACTGCAAAATGGTAGCACTGAGTATGTGCTTACATATTGGAAGTCACAAATCATTGGTGAAGAGTTCAGTATTGATCCCTCCATGACAAAGAGCACATGTAGCGGTTGGAGGGACTATAGAGTATTAAAGGCTGGATTTTCCAGGAATTTAAAGTTGTGTGATGGTTTCAGACAAGAAATTATAATGAATGGAAACAAAAATCAAAACCAAAATTGAATATTAAAATGTCCCCCATTTCTTGACCTCTGAGACACCTGTTCTAATTGAGCTAAATACAGCTAGCTAGATGTGATGTTAGACTAATGACAATTTTTAAAAAATGGAAACAGTCTGGAAGAAAATCAGTAATACACACATTAATAATACATTCACGTTACTACAACTATTCTGTAATATCTTCATTAGTTGATTAAAGTAAGCTTTTATATTAGGTGATTTTGCTCTTGATGTAATTAAACAGACAAATTGCTGTACAGCAGAAAGTGGTTTATCAAATGAATAAAACGTTTTATGTATTTTTTTCACATAATCTCCACCAATTTCTATGCACTTGTCCCATCTTCTCCTGAGTCGTCTTTTCCCGTCAGTGAAGAATTCACTGCCTTGACATCGAAGCCAGTTCTGTCCTTTTTTCTTTAGCTCTTTGTTGCAGTTGAATTCATTGCCATGCAAAGCTTCTTTCATCAGATCATAAAGATAAAGATTGGAAGGCATAAAGTCAGGAGTCTGAAGATGGTGAGGTACAAGCTCCCAAACCACTTTGTAATAGCTCCCAGTGTTAGATGTTCCATATGAGATTGAGTGCTGTGTTGAAGGAGCAATCAGCCTTTCCTCTGCCATCCCATTTCCTTTTCAGCATGGGCTTGACTGTTGGGAATCAAGCCTGAGTGGTATAGGTTGTTGATAGTGTGTTGTTCTTCCAAGAAAATCAGACCACAGGCACTCCAAAATACTGTTAACATGGATCTAACTAGTTGACGGGGGCATGTTTCGAATTTCGTATGGACAGATTATTTCTCTGTGCATTCCTGCTTGCATTCTGGCTCAAAGTGAAGTATCAAAGTTCCATCGCAGGCTAAAATCTGCCCAAAAATGCATGATCTTTGCTATTGAAACAATATTTGAGCTAGGTGCAGGTATGAAACCTCTGTGCTTTGTACTTGGGAACTCCTCATGCACAGGTCTTTTGGTAGTAGCATTTGTTTTGAATGATGAAATGAGTTGTACAAACACTTACTTTGTTTATCTGTAAGTTGTTGGTCTTCTTGGATAAGTGAATGAGTAAAAAGTTCACAATGCTTGAGGTTGATGCTGCTATCAGACACCTGGAGGGGTGCTCATCGGTTATGCTTTTGCAGGCAGATTTAAACTTTTTCAACAACACACAAAAATGCTCACAGTTCATACAGTTACAGCTGTATTGTTTTTTAATTCAAGAGAATATTTCTTATGGCGGCGCTTGCACAGTTCCCAAAAGTAAAAATCAGAACACAGAACACTGTTTTTCAAAACTACTTTCTTTGAGCAGACTCTCCATTGTAACTAAGACTTTAGAAGAAATGACTAACACTCTTTACAAGGTTGCCAACCAACACTCATGGAAATTTCAGTTCCCTGCTTTAGGTGTTGCCTGCACCATGTGTGTTTAATTATTGAATGACACTTGTAATTGGTGGGTTCCCATTATGGTACTTTGAATCATTGTCAGCTTAAAGTAAGTAATCAGTGTGACTTATGAGTGTAAACCTTTTTACAATCTGCTTCAGGTCCAACGCTACCAGATGGTGGCCCTGTGCAGAGAGTGAGTGCAGATGAGGATGAAATTTCATCCTTACCATCTCCTGCATCAAGTGATCTTCTGTCACCACCCACTACACCAGTTCCTAGTCGAGATGTAGATAGCTGTGGAACCAGTACAGGCAATAGTACTCCTGCGCCAGCCCAGCAGTCATCTCTACTAGCTCGCTTGCAGGGTGAGTATGTTAATGAAACCAAAGAGAAAATATTAGCGTTCTTCTGAAATCTGTGTTTACTTACATGATAGAAGAAATTGGATGTAGCTGCCATTTTTAAAGGTTCTAGGAAACGATTCTTCCAGCACATTTTGTTGTTTTTTGCATTTTCTCTATATGACAACTGGTTTCATACTCTGGATGTACATCTTCAGGTCATATAAAACAAATATTTCATGTGCTACGAATTCTGAGGTACAAGTATGTGCAAAAACAAGTCGCGCCACAGTACAACCTTGGATGAAATGGCAGATGGGCATCTGATCCGTACCATGCATGATCACTAATACATCTCCTAAACACAGTCAAGAGACAAACCCAGACAGCACATGACAATCCTTGTATGATAGGATTGTATGTCTTTTAATTCTTTGTTTCCCCTTCGTATTCTGATTATGGTTTTATCCTGTCACATGGATTGTCATGTGCTGTCTGAGCTCGTGTCTTGACTGTGTTTTGGAGATATGTTAATGATTGTGCGTAGTTTGGATTGGATATCCATCTGTCGTTTCACCCAAGGTTTTACTGAGGAGTGACATGTTTTTACGCACACTTGTACCTTGGAATTTTGGGCATATGAAACATTTGTTTTACATGACTCGAAGATATACCTCCAGAGTATGAAACCGGTTGTCATACAGGGTAAACACGATAAACAGCTATTACACATGTGGACTTCTGCTCTATGTTAATATAGACTTCTATAATCTCGGATTTAAATTGCTTGTTTGTCCCTCCCATTACGCACAATCTTTTTAGCTTTGGTTGCCCGATCTAAGGTTATTTGTAATAAAGAAATTCGTTGTGTTTTCGTGCTAGCAGAACAACACAAGAGGAACTTGGTTCTACAAAGGAGGTGTATAACGTATCAGCAACATGTATTAAATGTAGAAAACATACCTGAATTGAAGTTTTTGTTGGGATTTGGAGATCAAATATTAACCGTCACTCATTTTTTGTTTCCCAAATCTCTTCTTCATTAGTTTTTTAAAGTTTCTATAAACATTGCTTTGTGCAGTGGTTGCCAGGTTCCTTTCCCTTCCTTTTCTAAGGAAGAAAGTTTAAATTAAGTTTTGATTTGATACTAGGTTGGAGGAAGGTCAGACCCCTCATGTGGTAACTGCTGTCCAATTTACTTATGTTAAACCGAGCGAGGTGGCGCAATGGTTAGTACACTGGACTCGCGTTCAGGACGACGACGGTTCAATCCCGTCTCCGGCCATCCTGATTTAGGTTTTCCGTGATCTCCCTAAATCGCTTCAGGCAAATGCCGGGATGGTTCCTTTGAAAAGGCACGGCCGATTTCCTTCCCCATCCTTCCCTCACCCGAGCTTGCGCTCCGTCTCTAATGACCTCATTGTCGACGGGACGTTAAACACTAATCTCCTCCTCCTCCAATTTACATATGTTAAAATGTGTGTGTGTATTCATAACAGAATACATGTTAATAACCTATACTTCTGTCAAAACGTAGATAGAGTCATGTTTAGGGGCCAATGCCAGTGTCTTACATAACTTTCACTGTGTTTTATAAAGTTGTTTGTGCGTTGTAGTCATTTATTAAATTTAGTATGGTACTTTTCATCCAGCGTTTCTTATAGTTTCTAGTGAAATATTTCAACAGAAACTTCCATTCACTGTGTTTAATTTCATTGAGTGTTCAAGTGGATGCTTGAATTTTTCATTTTAGATAAGAAATTGTGTGAAGTTCTCATGGTATTGGTATTAGTTGTGGCTTTGTAGTATTAATAAAAGTAGTTACTCTCTTAGTAGAGAGCGAAATGAGAGATCAGTATTGTTCATTCTTTAAATCATACTACTGTAGCAGTTGAACTTGGGTAACGTGGATGTTCAGTTTTTTTCTGTAATTGCTAACATTTTACCGTGAGTGAGAAGTATGGGCTTTGTCGTTGATTTGTGTGTAGTGGGTTATGGTGTGAGATTTGTTCAAAGTAATTTCCTTTTGGGGAGGGGGGGATGCAGTGGGGAAGCCAGTGGCCATTCTGGCGAGATCCTCTCCTGGAAATACAGAATTTGTAGCAGAAATAAATTGATAGAAGAGCAGGAGTGTAAGACCTGTGCCCTTCAGGTGCAGTTACAAAACACAAAGGAGGAACCAGATCAGATGAGGAGGGGGAATGGCGATGGGGAATGGGAACTGGCAGTTTGTAAGAAGGCAGCTAGGAGGAGGAGATTCAGGAAGTATTGGGGATTGAGCACCAGGCCACCAGTGTTGTGAAGCCCAGAGCAGGGTAGAAGTAAAGCTGTGAGTACCGGGTGAGAGTCGTGCTTCGGTAGCTCAGATGGTAGAGCACTTGCCCGCGAAAGGCAAAGGTCCCAAGTTCGAGTCTCGGTCGGGCACACAGTTTTAATCGGCCAGGAAGTTTCATATCAGCGCACACTCCGCTGCAGAGTGAAAATATCATTCTGGAAACATCCCTCAGGCTGTGGCTAAGCCATGTCTCCGCTATATCCTTTCTTTCAGGACTGCTAGTTCTGCTAGGTTCGCAGGAGAGCTTCTGTAAAGTTTGGAAGGTAGGAGACGAGATACTGGCAGAAGTAAAGCTGTGAGTACCGGGCGTGAGTTGTGCTTCGGTAGCTCAGATGGTAGAGCACTTGCCCGCAAAAGGCAAAGGTCCCGAGTTCGAGTCTCGGTCGGGCACACAGTTTTAATCTACCAAAAATTTGTTGTATGTGGAGACTTCAATATTAATTTTAAATGTGATTGTTTCCTTAACACATTTCTCATGCTCTTTGAAAGCTGCCTTCCATTAGAACATAAACAGGATACTAGCAGTAAAAGGCATCGTGGGTGGCAGACTAGTGGGATAAGAATTTCATGTAGAACAAAGTGGGAATTACTTCAAAATGTTAGAAGTAGTCACAACCAAGCTAGAGTAGCCCATTACAAACATTACTGTAAGGAGCTGAAAAATGTTACTAGGAAGGCAAAGAGTGTGGGGTACCCAAATAGAATAGCAAATTCACAGGATAACATTAAAACCATATAGTCAGTTATGAAGGAAGTGTGTGGTCAGCAGCACAATGTCAACAATATAAAGTCAGTATGTAGTAAAAATGTTTGTGTTACTGATAAGCCAGATACATGTGTAGAATTTAACAATCACTTTCTGAATGTTGCTGGTGAATTAAATAAAAACTTAGTTCTACAGGGAATCATATAACTCTCTTTGAAAATGTCTTTCCAAGACTGATTTCCGAAATATTCCTCTGTGATACTTACAAGGGCAAAATTGAGTCAATAACTAAATAACTGCGGGGTCAGGGATTTTCTCTGCCTCGTGATGGCTGGGTGTTGTGTGATGTCCTTAGGTTAGTTAGGTTTAAGTAGTTCTAAGTTCTAGGGGACTGATGACCTAAGATGTTAAGTCCCATAGTGCTGAGAGCCATTTGAACCAGCCAACTAAATAACTGAAGACATGATGGGAGTATGTAGCTGAATATTAAAATACTGTGCTGCACATTTTAACCCTGTACGTAGCCATATTTGTAATTTTTTTCTTAAGACTTCATCAGTTCCCTGAATGATTAAAGAACTCAGTATTAAATGTTCTTTATAAAAATGGAGAAAGGGATAATGTAGACAATTTTAGACCTATTTCTATGCCCTCAGTGTTTGATAAAGTTTTTGAAAAAGGCTGTGTGTGTAAGGATAATTGATCATTTTATATCACATAATTTGCTAGCTAATGTACAGTTCGGCTTTAAAAGTCGTTTAACAACTGAAAATGCTATATTCTCTTTTCTCTGTGAGCTACTGGATGGCTTAAACTAAAGGTTTCAAACATTAGGCATATTTTTGATTTAACTAAGGCTTTTGTGCTGATCACAAACTGTTGCTCCAAAAGTTGGACCATTATGGAATACAAGGATTAGCTCACAATTGGTTCACCTCATACTTTAACAACAGACAGCAAGAGGTCATTATTCACAGTGTTGAGAATGGCTGTGATGTGGGGTCTGAGTGTGGTACGGTCAAGTAGGGGGTGCTCCATGGATCAGTGCTGGGGCCATTCCTGTTCCTTATGTATATAAATGATATGCCCTCTAGTGTTACAGGTAACTCTATAATATTTCTGTTTGCTGATGACACTAGCTTGGTAGTAAAGCATGTTGTGTGCAACATTGGCTCGGTTTCAAATAGTGCATTTCATGACATAAATTTATGGCTTGTAGAAAATAAACTAATGCTAAATCACACTAAGACTCAGTTTTTACAGTTACTAACACACAATTCAACAAAACCCGACATATTAATTTCACAGAGTGGGTATATGGTTAGTGAAACTGAAAAGTTCAAATTTTTAGGTGTTGAGATAGATAGTAAACTGTCGTGGAAAGCCAAGTTCAGGATCTTCTTCAAAGACTTTATGCTGCCATTTTTATTATTCGAACGGTATCTGAAGTAAGTGATCGTTTGAGATGAAAATTAGTCTACTTTGCTTATTTTCATTCGCTCGTGTCGTATGGTATTATATTTTTGGGATAACTCTTCCCATTCTAAAAGGATATTTTTGGCTCAGAAACGGGCGGTTTGGGAAATAAGAGGTGTAAGTTTGCAAACCTCTTATTGATCCCTGTTCACTAGTCTGGGTATTCTGACATTGGCCTCTCAATATATATATATATTGTCATGTCTTGTTAACAATATCAGCTCATTCCCAAAAATAAGCAGCTTTCACTCGGTTAATACTAGGCAGAAATCCAACCTGCATTTGGATGGACTTCCTTAACTCTTGGGCAGAAAGGTGTGCAGTATACTGCCCTGCAATCATTTTCAATAAGCTACCACAAGAATTCGAAAATGTTAGCAGTAGTCCATGGGCTTTCAGATTGAAACTGAAGAATTTCCTAATGGGTCACTCCTATTCTGCTGAGGAGTTCCTTGAAAAATTAAGATGATTCTTATGTTATGTTGTTGATTGCATTTACATAAAAGAAACTTTGTCATGATATGAAACTTGGATTAGATAGTGTGTTAATACACAGAACCAATGCAGCATATACTGTACAAGCAAAGTAGAAAAAAATAGATCTCATCAGTGACCGATTGTTCAGAGTCAGTTGTTGATTTCTTTTATTTTCTTACTGATAACTTGTGTGTCATTTTGAGAATTGATGAATTACCTAAACGTTGTTGATCTTGGCATTATAACTAGATTTCTCATCAGACTGACTCACTTATTTGGCACTTTCTCTCTTGATAAGAAAGAAATTCGTTTTCCTGAGGATGGAAACTTTCTTTACAACATTCTTTCCCATCCAGCTGCTTACCTGGACTTGCTGTCTCTCTTAAAAAATCCTCCCCAATGTATTTATTTCCCCCCTTTTTATTCTCTTTCTTGCTGTTTGTCATCTTTATTGTTTTTTCATCTTTATCGTGTCCCCTGCCTGTCTCTTGGGATTTTTCCCATTTCTAGACAGAAACTATTGCAATACTTACTGATATATTTATCTTTCACCTGTTTTTGTTGAGAACTCTACCATAATTTATGTCTTGCTTTCTCTTTAAAACAAATCGGGTCTTCTCATTCTCCTAACCACCTGAAACCTACCACACTTTCCTCCATGATGAAAAAAGTGGCAGTTCTCAAAACTAGGAAGAGTGCTATTGTAGTTCATTATACTTTTTTTTTGTAGTTTTAGTATACATATTTTTTTCAGCAGCACAGGAAGAACTGAAGCGGCAGGCTCCAAGTCACAGTCCCAGTGCTGAACATACAAGGCCTTTGAGCGAGGGAGAAACTCAAGTTCGGCATAAACACAAGAGGAAAAAGGAGTCACATCACAGGTGATTTATTGATACTCTCTTAATTGCTTTATATGTTTTTGTATTAAGTTCTTACTATTTACTGAATGTGTGGCTAAGAGTTCAGCAGCACCTGTCATTGACTTGGATTTTGCGATACTGTTGTTCCATAATTATCTACAGACAGGCATTGCTGCTAATACATTGTTTTAATGACACTCAAGAAATGTGGGGAGTTTGAGAGGGTACTTAAAATAACTACATCCACACCAACATTGACATTTATACTCAACCACTCACTGTTTGATGGAGGATACATAGTCTTCCAGTAAAATTATTCTACAGTCTCCCCTCTGATTCATTCATGATTTGTGTTTAGGAAAAATAAGTATGTAATGTTATGAGTCTGATTTGCATGTATTTTTTGGTGATGATCATTGTGTGTGATACACAGGAAGAATTAATACAGTCCTTTACTTGATTTTGAACATATGCTGTCAAGATTTTGGGAGTGAGTATGCTACATTGGTAAATTAATTTAATAGTTTCATGTGCAGTAATTTTAATTTGATGTACCATGTCTGAAGTACTAACCCACTCATGGACCAACAGATAAAATGGATATATTTTTGTGGCCAACAAAGACTGTTGTTTATTGATTCACTTTATATACTGAAACATTGTCAAAGAGCAACAATTCAACTCAAATTTCATTTACTGCCGCTCATTGTTTTCATTAAATTTCCCATATCACAACTTTTATATAGTTTGAGACTTGGCTTCTGTTTACATTCTACAGGTTATAGTTCCTTCCTTGTCCACCTCCATAGTGTAGTGGTAGTGTTACCACCTACCACGCAGGGGGCCTGGATTTGATTCCTGGCAGGGGACTGGGTGTTATGTGTCCATCGTCATTTTCATCATCATTGACTCGCAAGTTGCCGATGTGGCGTCAATTAAAGAGAACTTGTAATATGGCAGCCGAACTCCGTCGAATGGGACCTCCTGGCCAACAATGCCATATGATCATTTCATTTTCAGTTCCTTCAGTATGCCGTCCTTCTTAATGCTATTTACAAATTAATGTTCCATTAAAAAAAAAAAAAAAAATAAGTTTGCCCTTTTCCTTCAGCTCTAATCCCTGTCTTCTCATTTAAAGGCAATGAATTAATTATACTGACAGCTTTTCTTGTTACTTCTATTTTAATCGTCAGCACATAGGTTATTGTTTACATAAATTTCTTATGATTCCTTTGCTATATTTTTGGGACCAGTTTGTTGACTATTACTTTGTTGTTTCATTTGTAGCATTATGTAGTGGACCATGTCTCGCCCCCCAGTAACAAATTGTTAAAAACTGTCAATTTGAGTGTTTACAAAAGGTCCAGAGAATGCTGAGAAATTCCTTTTCATGTTCAATTTTGATCTGTATTAAACAAATTAATAAATGTCGATCATCTTCCACAAAGCTTTGTTGTAGTTAGTTTTCCATGTGGTAAAAAAATTCTGCATTCTTTCCTGAAGTATGCCTGTAGTACCATCTGTTTCATACATTTTACTGAACTTTACTGATCTTTTTGTGCTTCCAAGTTTGTGATCTCCGTAGATGGTATAATTTTCATGAGAAATAACAGAACATCTAAGTTCAGTCATTCATTTTCTAATTGTTGAAATTACAAGAGCAGACTCTTTAAAACTCTCAACTAGTTTAAAGCAATTTCCATTCCAAAACAGAGAATTTTTCAGTGGTGTTATATTCACGTTTATTCATTTGAGCAAACAAATACATCTACTTTAAAACCCATGTTGAAGAAAAAAATACTTTTCTCTCTAGGTCCAGTTTATACTTTCTGTATGTTCTTGTGTAACATGTAACAACATAGGAAAAAATTATTGATAATGGAGAGCTGCATCAAACCAGTCTCAGGACTGAAGACAACAACAACAGAGATGTTCAGGCCGAAGACTTTGATGCAGCTCTCCATGCTAGTCTATCCTGTGCAAGCCTGTTCATCTCTGCGTAACTACTGCAGCCTACCTCTATGTGAACCTGCTTACTGTATTTAGTTTCCTTCTACAATTTTACTCCCCCCCCCCCCCCCCCCCCCCAAATACACTTTCTTTCTTTACCAGACTAACAGTTCCTTGATGCCACAGGATGTATCCTATCAGTTGAACCCTTATTTACTCAAGTTGTGGCATACATTTCTTTTTTCCCCCTATTAAATTTAGTACATCCTCATTTGTAATTCATCTACACATCCAATCTTCAGAATTCGTAAATAATTGAAGCTTAAAGGAGACCAATCACTGAAAAGTGGAAGTTTAGGCTTTTCGATAATCACACACAAAAAAGGAAACATTGCTAGCTTTCGGAGTTTTTCTTTGATGAGCTACATGGTGCCAGCTAGACTGACAGTGCTAACGCTATTCCGTAGCAGAGTAGTAGCATGCTGTTCTGCCTTACGGCAGGTCTTGTCATGGGTTAAGCCTCTTCCACTCTTGTCTGTCCATAGCCAGTCTTTTCGTTTCTGGATATTTGTCTCCTTTTATATTTTCCAGCATTTGATATCTTGTTTTCCTCTTCCCCTTTTTCCCTCCACCATTCCTTCTATTCCTTCCTTTTAATAAACAGTCCCTCCTCAAACAATGTCCAATCCAGTTCTTTTTCTCTTTCTGATAACTTTCAGTATGTTTCTTTCTTTTCCAACTCTTCTTAATACTTCTTCATTCCTTACTCGGTCCACCTATTTCAATTTTTTCATTCTTCTCCATATCCACGTCTCTAGTGACTCCAGTCTTCGTTCATCTTCCTTCCCAAATGTCCAGGTCTTTGCACCATATAGTGCAACGCTCCAGATGTAACATTTGACAAGTCTTTTCCTCAGATCTTTGTTTAGTGGTCCACAAGGTAATTTCTGTTTCCTCTTGAATCCTTCTTTACCATTGCAATTCTTTTCCTAATTTCTATTGAGCATTACATATCATCCATTATTACACGTCCCCAGTAATTGAAGTCATTCACTTGCTCTATTTCCTCTCCCCCTATTTTCATACGGCATTTTCTCCCCTTTACCATGCTTTTCGTTTTCTTCTTGTTAATCTTCATTCCATATTCTTCTAATTTTGTGTTTAGATCATCTAACATTTGTTCCATCTCTCTTGCACTCTCTGCCATCACAACTGTCGTCTGCAAACCTTGTACACTCCACTCTCCGACCCCCTATACAAGCTCCTGCCCTTCCATCAAAACTTTGGCTAATAATTTCCTCCAGATATATGTTGAACAGTGTTGGTGATAAACAACAACCTTGTCTTACACCTCTTCCAGTTTCTATTCCACGGCAGATGGGCTGGTTGTAGTGGGAGTAGTGTTGGGTGGTGTGGGTAGAGGGAAAGAGAGGTGGTGAGAGGGACTGGGGGTGGGTGGCTAGTGGCTAGGAGGGAGGCTAGTTTGTCAGCTAGGAAGGGAAGTAGGCTATGTGGGGACGTGAGTTGGGAGGAGGTGACAGGACAGAGGAAGTGGAAACTGTTGGGTGGAGGGTGCAGAGACAATGGGTTGCCTGAGATTGAGGCTAGAACAATTATGGGAGCGGAGGATGTGTTGTAAGTGTAACTCGTATCTGCATAGTTCAGAGAATATGGTTATGGAGGGAAGGATCCAGATGGCTTAGGTTTTGAAGCAACCATTGAAACTGAGCATGGTGTGCTCAGCTGTATGTTGTGCCAACAGGTGGTCAGCTTTGTTTTTGACAACAGTTTGATGAAGAGCATTCATCCTCGTGGACAGCTTGTTGGCAGTCATAGCAATACAAAAGGCTTTGCAGTATTGCAACAGAGTTGATATATGACATGGCCCAGAGATCCCTGTGGCAGACCTAGGTGCAAGACCTGCCCAAACCACACACTTCAAACCACCCACTCCAGTTCTGTCGCAGGCTTATCTGACCCCTTCAGAGGCTAGGCCACCTGTGAAAGCAGCCATGTCGTATACCAACTCTAATGCGAACACTGTACAGTCTTTTATGTCGGTATGACTACCAACCAGCTGTCCACCAGGATGAATGGCCACTGCCAACTGTTTTCAGGAACAAAGTTGACCACCTGATGGCACAACATGCTGCTGAATACAACACGCTTAATTTCATGGCTGCTTCGCAACCCAAACCCCCGGGATCCTTTCCTCCACCACCATCTTCTCTGAACTTCGCAGATGGGAGTTGCACTTACAACGTATCCTACTTTCCCATAACAGTCCTGGCCTCAGTTTCAGGTAGCCCATTGTCCACACAGCCCCCAGCCAACAGTTTCTCATTACTCTACCCGGTCACCCCTCCCAGTTTACGTCCCCTCATTACCTTCAGCATGTGGCACTTCCCGTCAGGTGCTGCAGCTATATCTGCCCCCCTCTCGTCCATTCCTAGATGGCAAATGGATCTCCCTCCTAGCCAACAGCCACTCCCCCCCCCCCCCCCCCCAGTCTCTCCCACTGCCCACACTATCCCCATCACAACCAGCCAACTTGCTGCAAATAGCATGTCTCCTTTAATTCTAGAGTATTTACCTTCTACAGGAACCTTCCTCCAACATTGAATCTTCTGTAGCACCACATATCAAAAGCTTATATTCCCCTCTTGTCTGAATTGCCTGCTGTCCACATCTGACTTAAATTTGTATTAGATGTCAATGAATTTTTCTGTTTCAGAAAATCCATTCTTGCTGTAGCCAGTTTGCATTTTATATCTTCCATATTTTAGCTATCGACAGTTTTATGCTGCCCCAATAACAAAACCTCATCTACTACTTTGAATGTCTCACTTCCTAAACTAATTTCTTCAGCACCGCCTGATCGGTTTTGTCATGTTTCATTACCTTTGTTTTACTTTTGTTGATGTTCATCGTATAATCTTTTTTCAAGACAGCATCTCCCATTCAACTACTATTCCAAGACCATAGCCACTGGATAGAATTACGGTGTCATCTGCAAACTGAAAGGTTTTTATTTCTTCTCCTTGAGCTTTAATGCTCTTTCCAGATGTACCCTTGCTTTCCTTCAAAATTAGTGTGCAGATTGAATAACCTCAAGGATAGGCTACAATCCTGTCTCTATCACTTCTCAACTATGGCTTCCCTTTCATGTCCAACTTGTATAAATGCAGCGTGGATTCTCTACAAGTAGTAAATAACATTTTGCTCCCTGTATTTGATCCAAGCTACCATCAACATTTTAAAGAGTGTATTCCAGTCAACATTGTCAAAAACTTTTTCGAAATCTACAAAAGCGGTAACTGCAGGTGTGCCTTTCGTTAACTTATAAGTTGTAGGGTCATTATTCTCTCATGTGTTCCTCCATTTCTCTGGAACTCAAACTGATCTTCTTCGAGATTGACTTTTACCAGTTTTTCAGTCTTTCCTAAGTGATCCATGTCAATGTATTGCAAGCGTGACTTATTAATCTGATAGTTTGGCAAGGTTTATGGTGCCAGCACCTGCTTTCTTTGGAATGCCAGTTATTACAGTCATTCTGAAGTCTGAGGGTATTTTGCCTGTTTCATATCCCGTTCATTTGATGGGTCAGTTAGTAATATTTTCTTGACTTGTTTTCGCATCTATGGGTCACATTGACTCACGTCCATTCTTGTAAGACCAAGACAAGATGTTTCATTATTTTTCATTATAGTGCTTAAAAGAACGACAATATTAACATTTTCTTATCAAAGTAGGTGTAATAACTAAAACTGTTCTTCATATTTCTGTTCAAATTTGATAGTTCTTGTGTAGTAAATAATGACCAACACTATTGTGGGGGTTCACATTTTGTTTAGATTTTACCATTCTTATCATTCAACTGCACAATAGTACTGTGGTATTAATTCTGAGCTAAGAATTGTGAAAGTTTACTTTCACATTAAAATTTTTTTTTTTTTTTTGTAAGTGGGATATTATTGTTTTCACTTCAGTAACATCAAAATGTATTTTGTCTGAAAGTAAAATACTTAATATTTTGAACAAAATGTTAGACAACAGTGATTTGTCTGAAGATGACTTCTCTAATGTTGATTTCTACTACAACTGGTGGTGAATGATACAAAAGAAACATCTTTGGAAGAAGGCAGTGATGATGAAACTTGTCTCAAATGCAGTAATGAATTGGAAACATTTCTTCCAATCAATCTCTTGGTGCATGTTCATAACAATGTATAATTCTAAAAAGAGTCTCATGAACGGAATCCTCAGCTTTATAAATTGAGGTGACGCAGTGACAGAGGTGGTTACGTGAGAGAAGGATTTTGTTGAGAAGAGTTTTCTTTTTGCAGATGGTACCAGTATAGAGGTGAAGTACATTAGTATATTCTGTTAATATTTCAAATATCACAGCACACATCACATGTTGGTAAAATGACATTTTCCTTCCGGGTTCGAGTGATGTTGAAAAGCACTTTGCAGCACTGGTCTCAGTATTTCTCAGAAGACATCTTTACTTCTGCATCAGAATTCACTGATATGTATACAATAGCAAAAAAGTGGCAAATCGTTGCTTACAAATCATGTTGAGCTTAAGCATTTCTTTGATTTCAGTTTAATAATTAGTATGATCCAAGAATAAGTACAGCCTGAACAGAGAGACGACAGAATAGTTTAACTTCAATGGATAGATATTGGTTGGGTGGTAATGGCATCTATATGTTCTGGACTTCACCTAGAGTGCAAGGTGGAAGACTAGTGCAGAAAATATGTAAAAACAAAGAT
The DNA here is from genome assembly GCF_023864345.2 of Schistocerca serialis cubense. Taxonomy (NCBI): domain Eukaryota; kingdom Metazoa; phylum Arthropoda; class Insecta; order Orthoptera; family Acrididae; genus Schistocerca; species Schistocerca serialis. The sequence goes on along the minus strand of NC_064646.1, from coordinate 182,397,500 downwards.
GTTGTGACTTACCAAATGAAAGCACTGGCAGGTCGATAGACACACAAACAAACACAAACATACACACAAAATTCTAGCTTTCGCAACCAACGGTTGCCTCGCCAGGAAAGAGGAAAGGAGAGGGAAAGACGAAAGGATGTGGGTTTTAAGGGAGAGGGTAAGGAGTCATTCCAATCCCGGGAGCGGAAAGACTTACCTTAGGGGGGGAAAAAGGACGGGTATACACTCGCGCTCACACACACACACATCCATCCACACATATACAGACATATTCAAAGACAAAGAGTTTGGGCAGAGATGTCAGTCGAGGCGGAAGTACAGAGGCAAAGATGTTGTTGAAAGACAGGTGAGGTATGAGCGACGGCAACTTGAAATTAGCAGAGGTTGAGGCCTGGCGGATAACGAGAAGAGAGGATATACTGAAGGGCAAGTTCCCATCTCCGGAGTTCTGACAGGTTGGTGTTAGTGGGAAGTATCCAGATATCCTGGACGGTGTAACACTGTGCCAAGATGTGCTGGCCGTGCACCAAGGCATGTTTAGCCACAGGGTGATCCTCATTACCAACAAACACTGTCTGCCTGTGTCCATTCATGCGAATGGACAATTTGTTGCTGGTCATTCCCACATAGAAAGCTTCACAGTGTAGGCAGGTCAGTTGGTAAATCACGTGGGTGCTTTCACACGTGGCTCTGCCTTTGATCGTGTACACCTTCCGGGGTACAGGACTGGAGTAGGTGGTGGTGGGAGGGTGCATTGGACAGTTTTTACACCGGGGGCGGTTACAAGGGTAGGAGCCAGAGGGTAGGGAAGGTGGTTTGGGGATTTCATAGGGATGAACTAAGAGGTTACGAAGGTTAGGTGGACGGCAGAAAGACACTCTTGGTGGAGTGGGGAGGATTTCATGAAGGATGGATCTCATTTCAGGGCAGGATTTGAGGAAGTCGTATCCCTGCTGTAGAACCACATTCAGCGTCTGATCCAGTCCCGGAAAGTATCCTGTCACAAGTGGGGCAGTTTTGTGGTTCTTCTGTGGGAGGTTCTGGGTTTGAGGGGATGAGGAAGTGGCTCTGGTTATTTGTTTCTGTACCAGGTCGGGAGGGTAGTTGCGGGATGTGAAAGCTGTTTTCAGGTTGTTGGTGTAATGGTTCGGGGATTCCGGACTGGAGCAGATTCGTTTGCCACGAAGTCCTAGGCTGTAGGGAAGGGACCATTTGATGTGGAATGGGTGGCAGCTGTCATAATGGAGGTACTGTTGCTTGTTGGGGGGTTTGATGTGGACGGACGTGTGAAGCTGGCCGTTGGACAGATGGAGGTCAACGTCAAGGAAAGTGGCATGGGATTTGGAGTAGGACCAAGTGAATCTGATGGAACCAAAGGAGTTGAGGTTGGAGAGGAAATTCTGGAGTTCTTCTTCACTGTGAGTCCAGATCATGAAGATGTCATCAATAAATCTGTACCAAACTTTGGGTTGGCAGGCCTGGGTAACCAAGAAGGCTTCCTCTAAGCGACCCATGAATAGGTTGGCGTACGAGGGGGCCATCCTGGTACCCATGGCTGTTCCCTTTAATTGTTGGTATGTCTGGCCTTCAAAAGTGAAGAAGTTGTGGGTCAGGATGAAGCTGGCTAAGTTAATGAGGAAAGAGGTTTTAGGTAGGGTGGCAGGTGATCGGCGTGAAAGGAAGTGCTCCATCGCAGCGAGGCCCTGGACGTGCGGAATATTTGTGTGTAAGGAAGTGGCATCAATGGTTACAAGGCTGGTTTCCGGAGGTAATAGATTGGGTAAGGATTCCAGGCGTTCGAGAAAGTGGTTGGTGTCTTTGATGAAGGATGGGAGACTGCATGTAATGGGTTGAAGGTGTTGATCTACGTAGGCAGAGATATGTTCTGTGGGGGCTTGGTAACCAGCTACAATGGGGCGGCCGGGATGATTGGGTTTGTGGATTTTAGGAAGAAGGTAGAAGGTTAGGGGTGCGGGGTGTCGGTGGGGTCAGGAGGTTGATGGAGTCAGGTGAAAGGTTTTGTAGGGGGCCTAAGGTTCTGAGGATTCCTTGAAGCTCCGCCTGGACATCAGGAATGGGATTACCTTGGCAAACTTTGTATGTGGTGATGTCTGAAAGCTGACGCAGTCCCTCAGCCACATACTCCCGACGATCAAGTACCACGGTCGTGGAACCCTTGTCCGCCGGAAGAATGACGATGGATCAGTCAGCCTTAAGATCACGGATAGCTTGGGCTTCAGCAGTGGTGATGTTGGGAGTAGGATTAAGGTTTTTTAAGAAGGATTGAGAGGCAAGGCTGGAAGTCAGAAATTCCTGGAAGGTTTGGAGAGGGTGATTTTGAGGAAGAGGAGGTGGGTCCCGCTGTGATGGAGGACGGAACTGTTCCAGGCAGGGTTCAATTTAGATAGTGGCTTGGGGAGTTGGATCATTAAGAGTAGGATTAGGATCATTTTTCTTCGTGGCAAAGTGATATTTCCAGCAGAGAGTACGGGTGTAGGACAGTAAATCTTTGACAAGGGCTGTTTGGTTGAATCTGAGAGTGGGGCTGAAGGTGAGGCCTTTGGATAGGACAGAGGTTTCGGATTGGGAGAGAGGTTTGGAGGAATGGTTAACTACTGAATTGGGGTGTTGTGGTTCCAGATTGCGTTGATTGGAATTTTGAGGTTTTGGAGGGAGTGGAGCTGGAAGTGGGAGATTGAGTAGATGGGAGAGACTGGGTTTGTGTGCAATGAGAGGAGGTTGAGGTTTGCTGGAAGGGTTGTGAAGGGTGAGTGAGTTGCCTTTCCGGAGGTGGGAAACCAGGAGATTGGATAATTTTTTGCTGGTCATTCCCACATAGAAAACTTCACAGTGTAGGCAGGTCAGTTGGTAAATCACGTGGGTGCTTTCACACGTGGCATTGCCTTTGATCGTGTACACCTTCCGGGTTACAGAACTGGAGTAGGTGGTGGTGGGAGGGTGCATTGGACAGTTTTTACACCGGGGGCGGTTACAAGGGTGGGAGCCAGAGGGTAAGGAAGGTGGTTAGGGGATTTCATAGGGATGAACTAAGAGGTTACGAAGGTTAGGTGCATGGCGGAAAGACACTCTTGGTGGAGTGGGGAGGATTCCATGAAGGATGGATCTCATTTCAGGGCAGGATTTGAGGTGGTTGTATCCCTGCTGGAAAGCCACATTCAGAGTCTGATCCAGTCCGGAAAGTATCCTGTCACAAGTGGGGCACTTTTGTGGTTCTTCTGTGGGAGGTTCTGGGTTTGAGGGGATGAGGAAGTGGCTCTGGTTCTTCGCTTCTGTACCAGGTCGGGAGGGTAGTTGCGGGATGTGAAAGCTGTTTTCAGGTTGTTGGTGTAATGGTTCAGGGATTCCGGACTGGAGCAGATTCGTTTGCCACGAAGTCCTAGGCTGTAGGGAAGGGACCGTTTCATGTGGAATGGGTGGCAGCTGTCATAATGGAGGTACTGCTGCTTGTTGGTAATGAGGATCACCCTGTGGCTAAACATGCCTTGGTGCAGTGTTACACCATCCGGGTTATCTGGATACTTCCCACTAACACCAACCTGTCAGAACTCCGGAGATGGGAACTTGCCCTTCAGTATATCCTCTCTTCTCGTTATCCGCCAGGCCTCAACCTCCGCTAATTTCAAGTTGCCGCCGCTCATACCTCACCTGTCTTTCAACAACATCTTTGTCTCTGCACTTCCGCCTCGACTGACATCTCTGCCCAAACTCTTTGCCTTTACAAATGTCTGCTTGTGTCTGTGTATGTGCGGATGGATATGTGTGTGTGCGAGTGTATACCTGTCCTTTTTTCCCCCTAAGGTAAGTCTTTCCGCTCCCGGGATTGGAATGACTCCTTACCCTTTCCCTTAAAACCCACATCCTTTCGTCTTTCCCTCTCCTTCCCTCTTTCCTGATGAAGCAACCGTTTGTTGCGAAAGCTTGAATTTTGTGTGTATGTTTGCGTTTGTTTTTGTGTCTATCGACCTGCCAGCACTTTCGTTTGGTAAGTCACATCATCTTTGTTTATATATAATGTCCCTCTCTTGCGCACAGATATAATAAGGCAGTGGGTGGGGAGGACATCTCTAATTGACAATTGGAGTGTTCCCATACTTTGTGTAGCACATAGAAATGGATTGTGAAGGTCATTCTCGGCCCCCTCAGCTTAGCTTTTTATTTATTTATTTACATTTTCTTTGCGTGGAGCTATCGTATTGATGGCTTTTGCGAATGTCAGACTTAATACTATGGTTATATTTACATTTATAAAACACACTATGTTCTGTAGCTGTTGCTTCTTATGTCTGTTTTTTACATTTATCACATTACAAGTGATATGCTAATGCCTCATGTTACAATCACTATCTTAAAATTCGTTGAAAGAATATAAACATTTTTCTGTTAGAAAAGATTTTAGTTCTGTTTTAAAAACATTTCCCATGTACTTTCTTAGAGCGTTTGGTAGCTTGTTATACCAAATCAAACCACTGATATATGTACTTCTATCAGTCATTTTTAACGTTGTTCTGTTACGGAAATGGTTACACTTTGTTCTAGTGTTGTGCTCATGTACATCACTGCCGTTGATAGCTTCTGTTGGTGGACTTATAAAAAATACAACTATTTTGAAGATGTACAGAGAATATATTGCCAGATATTTGTGCTGCACAAACACTTCACGACATGAATCTCTATGTCCCATCCCATATATATGTCTGATTGTTCTTTTCTGTAGTATTAGTAGTATTCTTTTTAAATATACATCAGCTGCACAGCCCCATAGTTCAATTCCATAATTGAGAAAGGGGTAAAGTGTTCCATAATATACTAATTTCAGTGCTTGGCTGGGAACTATCTTTGCAAGCTGGCTGAGGAGATACATGGCACTACTGACTTTCCGCATACGGACTTAATGTGGTATATCCACCGCAAATTTTCATCAACATACACACCCTGGAATTTACAGTTACCATTTTCTGTTGCAGAGATATTACACACCATTCATATTGTTGTTATGAGAACTGCCTGTTTTAAATTCAGTAGTTGATATTTGAAGACATTCACCTTGAGTCCCTGATCATTGAAGTATTTTATTACTTCCGTTACACCACTAGTAGCAAGAGATTCTAGCTCATTAGATTCACTTCCATAGAATAAGATTGATGTGTCATCTGCATAGCTTACAATATGGGAGTTAATGGGTTGTGCAATGTCGTTAATATGTATAAGGAAGAGAAAGGGTCCAAGGATTGAGCCATGTGTTACACCTTGTAATAGAGGTTCACTGGTGGACTGGGAGTTCATGATTTTATTATCTAGTTTGTATGTCAATTTAGTGCTTTGCGTGCAATTTAGCAGGTATGTGGTTAGAAGATTCTTGGCTTGATCCCCAATACAATAAGATTTTAGCTTTTTAAGAGGTACCCTATGGTTTACCGTATCAAATGCTCTTGTCAGGTCCAAAAATATACCTGCAATCTGCATCTTCTGGTCCAACAGACAGTAAACTTCATGGATGAACTGTGTAACTGCTGTGGTTCGACTTAGCTGTTTTCTGAAGCCATGCTGCAAATCTACAAGCAGCAGTTTATGTTTTGTGAAAAAGGCACTTGGCTGATAAAGGATAATACTTTCGAATATCTTACTAAAAGTGGGAATTAATGATATTGGTCTATAGTTGGAGACATCTTCCTTACTTCCCTTTTTATACATTGGTTGCATTACACTCATTTTTAGAACTGTTGGATGCATGTATTCTCTAATGCTGTAATTAATCAGGTGAGTAAGGAGTTTAGAGATTTCTTTTAAGCACGCTTAAGTAATAGCTGCAGTGAGAGGCTCGGTGGAATACAGAGTAGTGGCAAATAAATAAATAAATAAAATTCCACAGAAAGATATTAAAGACTTGATGAAATTTCAGTTGTAAAGGCATCTCCCATGAAGAAATGATTGAGACAGACAAACTTGAGGATGAAATTGAGCTGGAAGAACCTAAAAGATCCTAGTACTACAATCCTTCTGCCCCTGCTTCTTACAATGACAAACGACTGGATTGTTATGATCATTTTCCAGTTATTGATAACCTAACTTCTGTACAGATATGTAACTGACTTCATGTAGTGGCAGAAGCAAAACCTGTTGTGCGAAACACAATGTTTATTTATGTCCTTTGAAGTACAAATATTGTTTCAAACAGTTATCAAAAAACAAAGATGATGTGACTTACCAAACGAAAGCGCTGGCAGGTCGAAAGACACACAAACAAACACAAACATACACACAAAATTCGAGCTTTTCGCAACAAACTGTTGCCTCATCAGGAAAGAGGGAAGGAGAGGGAAAGACGAAAGGATGTGGGCTTTAAGGGAGAGGGTAAGGAGTCATTCCAATCCCGGGAGCGGAAAGACTTACCTTAGGGGGAAAAAGGACGGGTATACTCGCGCACACACACACATATCCATCCACACATATACAGACACAAGCAGACATATAAGGTAAGTCTTTCCACTCCCGGGATTGGAATGACTCCTTACCCTCTCCCTTAAAACCCACATCCTTTCGTCTTTCCCTCTCCTTCCCTCTTTCCTGATGAGGCAACAGTTTGTTGCGAAAGCTTGAATTTTGTGTGTATGTTTGTGTTTGTTTGTGTGTCTTTCGACCTGCCAGCGCTTTCGTTTGGTAAGTCACATCATCTTTGTTTTTTGATAAAATTTTTCCCACGTGGATTGTTTTCCTCTATTATATTAATATCATTAGTTTCAAACAGTTACATACACAAAGGTAATGGCGCTCTTAATCTGTTAACAATTTGTCAATGATTGTTTTTGAGTGACTTTAATTAATTATTTAAATTTATATTCTATTTTATACGTGAATGAACAACAAAGTTTCGCACAAACAGGTAATATTATATTTACATGTTAATCCTGATTTGTCAATAATTGTTAGCGTGTGACTTGCGTTAATTATATGTGTTTGATTTCTGTTATACACGTTAATGAATAGTAAAGTATTTAATTATAATGGGACGAGATAAATACAAAATACTTGAGAAGCATACAGCATATGTTGTATACGTAGACCTTAACCCATACAATTTTGTTTTTTTCTTTTATTTTCTTTGTTTTGACCTTATTGTAGACTATAAATCAAAATGAACTAGAAGTTCATAACATTAAAACAAAAATATTCCAGTAATGAAAGGGTTATATCTTGTACGCCAGGTGGGACGGTTTTGTCGTGGCTGGCTCTTCCAAGGCTCTCAGTAATTCTGAGGGTATGACCTAGTTCTTTCAGTGCTTTATCAAGTTTTCTTGCTGTTCATATAGCCATTGTTAGCTTTATCTACTTCATCTTCTCTTTCTGTAATATTGTGTACAAGTTCATTTCCATTGTAGAGCTCCTTTATATATTCCTTTTACCTTTGAGCTGCTCTCTCTCTCTCTCTCTCTCTCTCTCTCTCTCTCTCTCTCCCTCCCTCCCTCCCTCCCTCCCTCCCTCCCCCTTCTGTATATAGTGCTTGCCATCTGAGTTTTCGATATTCCTACAGTTGATTCTCTTTTCTCCAAAGGCCTCTTCAGTCTTCCTGTTGGTGGTATCTACATTCTCTCCTAATTATAAATGCTTCTTCAGCCTTGCATTTGTTCTGTAGCTATTCTTGTTTAGGCATTTTGCCTCCTCTGCCTGCGTCAGTTTTTAGATATCTGTTTTCCCTTTTGCCTTCTTCATTTGCTGCATTTTTTCTCTCCTTTCATTAACTAAGTTCAGTATCTCCCGAGTTATCGATAAATTTCTGATAGGGCTTGCCCATTTACCAATGTAACCCTCTGTTGCTTTCTCTGTTTCATCTGTGAAAGCTTCTCATTTGTTTTCTGTTGTAATTTCTTTCGCTGATTTGAGCCTGTGTTGCCTGAAACTCCCTCTGAAATTCTCATTAACTCTGCTCATTCAGCTTATCCAGGTCCCACCTCCTTCATTTCCTACCTTTTAGCAGTTTTTTCAGTTTTAGTCTGCAATTCATAAGTAATAAACTATGGACAAGAGTTCACATCTGCACTTGCAGATATTCTACAGTTTAAAATCTGATTTCAAAATCTGTGCCTTTCAATTATATAATCAATTGGATTCCTTCCAATATCCCTGGGTCTTCTGCATGTATACAACCTTCTTTCATGAGTCTTAGACCAAGTGTTAGCAATGGTTAAATTATGCTTTGTTCATTGTTTTACTTAAAGGCTTCCTTTCTATTTCGTTCCCTCGGTGCATATTCTCCTATTTTTCCTTCCTTTATCTTCTCTTACCTTCTGCTGAATTCTAGTCACTCATCACAAAGTTTCATCCTCTTTAACTGTTTGAATAATTTCCTTTATCTCGTCATACTTTCTTATGACCTCTTAATCACCTGTAGAACTAGTTGTTACTATTTGGCTATAGTAATGTACTCACTTTGCAGTTCCTAATAGCTTACCTGTATTCCTACTTTCTCCTTCATTATTAGGCCTTCTTTTGTGTTACTCCTATCTGATTTTGTGTTGCTAACCCTGTACAGGTCTGACTAGAAGTCATTTGCTTCCTGCCACTGTGCTTCACTAATTTTCACTATATCTAACTTCAACCTAACCATTTTATTTTTTAAATTCTCTAACCTACTTACACAATTAAGTGATCGAACATTCCACGGTCCGGCCTGTAGAATGCCTGTCTTATTTTCGTCCTCCTGACGACAACTTTTGTAACCAAAAAAAACTCCACGAATTTAGCATGTGAGACATTCAACAAATTATTAATTACAGCACACTCACAAGGACCTGTGGCAAAGAATTTGAATATTTTCACTACACCGTTAAACACACACACACACACACACACACACACACACACACACACACACGCATGCATGCACCTCTCTCCCCCCCTCCCCCCCCCTCTCTCTCTCTCTCTCTCTCTCTCTCTCTCTCTCTCTCTCTCTCTCTCCCTCCCTCCCTCCCTCCCTCCCTCCCTCCCCCCCGCCCCCAAAGGATGTTGAACTTTTCGAAATACCTTAAAATTTTGACAAAATTATGAGAAGCTTCTCTTTGCTATACCTCTTGAGAAAAGAAGCAGGTCCTGCTGTGTGGGTGCTTGTATAATTTTCATTTGCTTTGTTAATGCAGCATGTTTTTATTTCCTGGTATTCATTAAGAATTATCTTCATACCATGAGTAAGTTAGCTCAGAAATTACATTTGCTTGCAGTATTTTGAAAACTGCAAAGCTATAGGTACATGTGCTGTGAATGATGATGATACTTGTCAGGATTCAAATACCATTGACATTGGCAATGGATGGTGCAATCTTTTATTATTTTGATGATTTCTGACATGTCATGTTTCACTCTCGAACAAATTCACTCAATTTGTGTTTGTACAGGGTCAATCTGAAATCTGACAAAATTTTGTTGTTTAGGGATATTTCCTGAGTTTTTTTGATACATGTGGCTTTTACCACACCAGATACTATTATTTTTACATGATTCTGTGGAATGAACACTTCTTTCCTCATCAATGAGCTATCCCAGAATATGATACCATGAGTATTAGTGAACAAAAATAGGAAAAGTCAATTTTCTGATGTTTTCATCTCTAAAATTTGAGTTTATCCACAGTGCAGAAGTTGCAGAGGCTAGACTTTTAAAATCTGTAACATATGACTTCATGTCAAATCAATAAGAGTACAAAGAAGACAGAATAGAAACTTGTGTTTTAAGATAAAATGGTATTGATTTTTAACAATATTATGAAAAGGATAGTTGCCACTCACCATGTAGCAGAGATACTGAGTCAGATAAGCACAACAAAAAGACTGTCAGTGAGCTTTCTGCCAACAAGGCCCTCATTGGAAGTACACACAGTCTTTTTGTTGTGACTGTCTGCGACTCAGCATCTTCCGTATATGGTGAGTAGCAACTATCCTCTTCATAATACTGCTACTTTCCTTCCTGGATTTTTCAATGGTATTGATTTGTCAAATATGTAAAAAGGAATATGTGCTGTGTACCATCTGTCATAAATATTGATTTGATTTCTTATTCATTCAGAACTATTGAGAAGAGTTATAGACACAGTACTATATTGCAAAGAGTTCTGTGAGGATACTTGAGCGATAGGGGTAAAATAAAATTTATTTGTTAAGTTTTTATTGACTTTAATTGCTACACACGAACAATAACCCTTAGTTTCATTTTTTTGAAGTTTTTAAAAGTGTAGTGTGGGAATTATTGTCATATTATTTACCAGAAATTTTCAGATATGCAGTTGGTTGGATTGGAATGTTTTGATATTATTTCTCATGGTTTCTCATTGCTGATGTCTTCACTAATCATCTCTTTTTTTGTAGACGTATACTATACACACAGTTTAACTTGATGCTCTGCACGGAGAATACTGTGAATTACCCTAAGGAATTTTGTGTATTACACCATTCCCAGCACCCCCCCCCCCCACCCCCACCCCCCCTGTGGAGTATCAATCTACAAAGTGGATATAGTACTAGTGTTTTATTTTAACCATATCTTAAAGACATGAAGTGCTTCCTAATATACAGAGTTCCAAGTACACACAGAACCCCTTTGGAGGGACAAACAGTTAGGGTAGAAGCATGCAAACAAAACAATATGTGCCTTGGAGGGAGTAGAAATGATATATAAAGCCAGGATAAACTGTCTCTGTAGTCTGTATATTAGAAGGACCCTGAAGGTGGAGCTTTGTTATTGATTTACCAGACAGTAGTGTATGTATTTGGTTGATATTCAAACAAAAAAGATTGGACCTATTTTGTCTGTTCTTTAGCAGCTCTGTCATAGTGTGTCATTAATCTGAAATGAACAGGTATTCCTCTGAGCTTATTGACAGCAAGTAGTACTAAAATTAACTTGATAATAAATGTTTGTGTGAATTCCACCTGCTTCACCAATAGAGTGTGTATTACGTTGTTTATTGCTATTTGCAAATGAATTTGCATGTAACTTTGTTGTATATCAAAAATTAATCCTGTGATTACTGCCTTTACAAAAAATAATGCAGTGTCCATTTGAAAGAAAATTTCATTTTGCCAATTTTCTCAGTTTGCTGCATCTTTTTACTCTGTTACTACATTGGAAGCAAATTGTGATGGGGAGGGGGGTTGCTGTTGGCTATGTTGTTTTAATATTTCCATAATACCCACAGTGCAAAAAGTTTCATTTTTCTAAAGTGCTTTTTGTTTGTCAAGGCTAAGTGGCCCTCTTAATGACTTAAAATTTATCGTACATAAATCCTGAATTACGTTTGTGTCTCCTTGCTTTGTATCCAGTTTTAAAAAATAATTAATGTGCCTACTTGTGATATAAATCTTTCAGATGGGTGAAATATGTTGCACATATGTGCAGCAAAATTTTATGAAACACCACATTTGTTATAAAGTGTGAGCTTTTGGCACTCTGGCACTCTTGCTACCTGATTGGTTTGCTTGAAAGTAGTGTATGCTGATGCATAACTCTTTTTATTTAGCTGTAATATTTTCATTGTCTCTTCTGTTACTCAAAATTTCATACTTGCATTGTTGTAATTGCTGCTAATTGTACATTACAGTAGTCGACACAAGAAAGGATCCTCCCCCCATAAACATCGACACAAACATGAGGAACATGATAAGCCAAGAAAACTTAAAAGGAAAGAAAGAGAAAGGTAAGTGACCAATGGAAAATACAGTTTCTGCACAGTAGCTGCAAAAATAAAATATACTATTGCGCATTTTGTGAATTACTTTATAATTTGGGTGATTCTGTGAATGACATGAGAGATGTTATTTTCACTTGCGGGTAACAAACCTATCAGTTTTGCCGTATGAAATTTAACTCGCATTTGAAATCCTTTCCTGTGTATTTATAAAAATACGATCTTGAAAATGCACTGTATAATGACATTACTTCCTGCTCATTAACTTGGAAGCTGATGATGATAACATCAAAAGTACACAAGAGGGACAAAAAATTAACAGCTGTCAAACTGATATTCCTGCATTAGAGTTGCAAACATATCAGCATGCTTCCTCTGAAACTGTGCACTTCATTTTGGTCAGAATTTGACAATAGTTATTTTAAATTTACTTCTGTTGAGCAATGTGTATAATAGATGTCAGTTGGGAAATAAGGACAAAATGTGAAAAATTTTAGATTACCTTTTTGTAAACTTGAACTATTGCTACTTCATAGCCGAATGTGAGAGAAAAGCCCATAATCAAAATTTACTGACAAAATATTATAGCCAAACCCACTTTTGCATAAATGGTATAACATTTGAAAACCACTCAGAGCGTACTAGTTGGAAATAACTAAGATGGGCTGGTGCAGCACTGCTCCATAGCGAGCAGGCACTGCTGGGTACCCTCAGATTGCTCATGGGCAAGCACAGCTAGTGTAGGCTACACACCAGACAGTCCTCTGACACACATTCTGTGCATGTGCTAACAACATTGCTGACCCTGCCTGCATGTATTCACCAGCCAGTGCGGAACTACCAGTAGCCTCCAACATTGCTGCTTGGCTGCCTCCATGTCAGACTTTTGCTCATCCTTCCCCACTTGTGCCTACAAGTGCCTGGCTGCGCACAGGCCAGCATGCAAGCAGGAACAATAAAGACTAAGGAATTCATAGGTATTTGCTTGACATTAGAAACATCCAGTATGAGCGATGTTTCTGATAATGGTAGCACTGAAAGTGAAGTTCTACTCATTGTTGAGAAACGCGAGAGAATTATTCAGCCATGAATATGTCTTTGACAGTTGTGTAATACGACTTGCTGACATGGCACTGCTCAGGTATTCATTTTGCCAATTTTCTATTAGAAACAAAAACATGCGTATTGTGTAATATTGAAAAAAATTCATTACTTTGTATTCATGAAAACATCATTAGTATTATGAAACAGTCATACAAAGAAATATGTGTAATGTAAAAATGTATAAGTACAGCCACGTCACGAGTTTACAACGTGATTTTGTAAATGTCCCTACAGCAATGTCTCTTCATAGATGGCTATTGTTTTTCCCATTCACGCATCTCAGTGTTCATGATGTCATATCTCCTGATCTGTATGTTATAAAATGGTACAATTTTGTAGGCACATTCATCAGCATATGTGTTGTGAATAGAGTTAGTCGCAAAGAAGTAATAAATTTCAACATCACACACAATGCGGCAGTTTTTCAGGTATCTGAGAGTTTGTGACATCAAATCTTCTGAACATGTGTGGTAGCCTGTTATAATTGTGTAAGTGCATTTAGAGCAATATGTGGATACTGTCTGTGAAATTTATCTTTGCAAACAGAGTTAGTAGCTCTGAAGTAATAAATTGAAACGTCATGCATAATGCGACAGAATATGATGCTATTGAAACATCTGTGACTGAAAACAAGGAAAACTGTCAGTTTTGTGGCATTTTCATCTCCACTATCAGAACACAAATGTTGCAGGATTTAAAGGTTCAAAAAGATATATACTGTATTTACTCAATTATAAGACAACGTTTTTTCCCAAAAATCATCAGTCAAAAAATATAGTGTCATTTTAGATTTGCAGGTTAAGGTGTTGCTGCTGAGGTCAAAATTGTTACATTATTTAATAGATTGATAAAGGGGTCATTTTACATTTACAAGTCAAGCTTTGGCTGTATTGAGGTCACATGCAGATATATTTGAAGAATGCAGAAGGGTAGGTTGGACAAATGATACTTGTGCTCGAACAGCCTCATGATTTCCCCAATACAGTAAAACACTCGATACAGTATTGACCTTGCCCAAACAATCTGTGTGACATTTGATTCATGCAGTGCCAGTGCAAGATATACATGAGAAACTATGAATCAGCCGCTGCAACAATCTGTTGCTCTGCTTAAAATTTAACAGCCTTGTGAAACGCAAGAGGATATAGCATTAAATTCTATCATCTTGTGAACTCTTGCTAGATTTGACCAGTTTTGCTATAAAAGTTCTCATACCTGAATGGATATTGTATACAAACATTTATGACACTTTTCAAGTACTGGTAAAAGTAATATTGAAAGGGGAAAATTTTGTCCATCAGGAAACTTTCTTGATTCTGAATGCAAGTAAATATTTTACTTGTTTAAGAGGGACTTTAATGATTTACGAAATACGTTGCAAATGAGAAATTCGGCTGCTGTTCATGTATTAGAATACCGAGTAAAAGCATTATATCATTTTAGTCAGCTGTAGATCAGGATGGTGACATTCAGATGAAGCAAGAAACAAAATTAATCCAGAATCAAATGTCTAAACAACAAAATAAATTATATTAAACTGACTGTAATTGTTACAGTGTGAATAAATTACAGTGGCAAGACCCATCATGGAGATGGCACCGACAGATGTCACTAGATCGCGGGATGAGCGAAAGTTTGAGTATTCAAATTAATCTTCATTGAGCTCTTTTATTTATATATTAGTTTTTGTTGTTTCATATGACCTGCACTGTAAAAGATATTGTAGTCTGTGTTTCACAGTTGCTCAAGCATAGCATTATGGAATGGTTGGAGGGGGCAACAATAATGCCAGTTTGGCTGAGAACTAGGATGAGTGTGGGGAGGGGATGGTGAGCAGGCAGCAGATTTTGGCGTCCTGACAATCAAGGGAATCTGTACTGCCTATTTGGCTTTTTATGAACATCTACCACGTTTAAACCGCAGTTTGCCTGAATCCATTTGAATTGACTTCAAAATTGGACAGTGAAAATCTAGGTACGGGCCAGTGGCCTACCGTATTTACTCGAATCTAAGCCGCACCTGAAAAATGAGACTCGAAATTGAGGAAAAAAAATTTCCCCAAATCTAAGCCGCACCTGAAATTTGAGACTCGAAATTCAAGGGGAGAGAAAAGGTTTAGGCCGCACCTCCAAATCGAAAGAAAGTTGGTCCGTTGTAATATGAGACACAATTTAGGTCGAATGAATGACGATACAGCTACAGTAGTTTGGTTCGAGTCGTAAGCTTAGCAGTTAAGCTTTACCAGGTAGCCATTGCTATGCGTCAAGTGCTCCATCTGTATTTATACGGGTACCCTTCCTTTTTCACGTACTTCGTCTGGTTTGAATTGATTGCTTATTTTTCTTTGATCTGATAAGTGCCGTTCTCTTTGTTATAGGTGTTTACGTCACTCTAAGCTGGAAATGCATTACTGTACTGTGTCGTGCATTGTTTGTCGCATTCTGATAATGAATGTTTACGACCTGTCGCTGCTCGCGGCACGGCTTGCTTTTGTGCACGCTACCGCTGCTTAAAAAAAAAAAGAGAGAGAGAGAGAGAGAGAGAGAGAGAGAGAGAGGAATCGTCTCATTAGCGAAACAATGGCAAGAGACTGCTATTTGTTGTTACTTGCACTAATGCTTTCTTTGATAATGATCAACAAGCACCAAATAACAGACTGCATATGATAGATGATGATCTGAATGAGAGTTCAGCGAAAATTTTTCTCTGTTTGAAAATCTTTGCAGACGCCTCTTTAGTACATTACATTCTGCACAGAAATTAGTCATCTTAGATTTAAAAATCTAGCCAATTGCCGTGCTTCATTTCTGACTGGATCATTATTAGGCATAAGAATAATACGAATATAAACATGACATGCTATGTATATTCTTCCGCGTTTGCTGTTGTCTCACTCTAGTTTTGTAGTTTATTAGGCAGACAGGATTTAAATGAGATAGCAGCAGCAAAGAATACATGGCAAAATGTTTATATTCATATTATTCTTATGGTGAAGAGAATACTGCATGTGATTCACAGTTCATAAATGTTCCTATTAGCAACCATCTCTTCTCACAGGTAGGAAAAAGTTCAGAATGTAGAGTTGGCCATATTGACAAACATCCCAAACAGTCTTGCCAGTCGGATTTTTGTAGTACATTGAAATGCTGCTACTTTCGAAGATGAACAATACGGAATTTGTATTTACTTCGTTGGATAATGTATGAAAATGCAGTGGTCGAAACTCGGGGCAAAGTAAAAAATCTCATCTTCCACTTTTTTATTTTTTTTTTATTTACTGACCCAGAGATTTTGGCGCCAGTATTTATCTTTGTGCCTGCAAAGCATGCCTGTGTAGCGCTATATATATTTGTAAAAACAAAGATGACTTACCGAACAAAAGCGCTCGCAGGTCGATAGACACACAAATAAACACAAACATACACACAAAATTCAAGCTTTCGCAACAAACTGTTGCCTCATCAGGAAAGAGGGAAGGAGAGGGGAAGACGAAAGGAAGTCTTCCCCTCTCCTTCCCTCTTTCCTGATGAGGCAACAGTTTGTTGCGAAAGCTTGAATTTTGTGTGTATGTTTGTGTTTATTTGTGTGTCTGTCGACCTGCCAGCGCTTTTGTTCGGTAAGTCACTCATCTTTGTTTTTATATATAATTTTTCCCACGTGGAATGTTTCCTTCCATTATATTGATATCAGCTATATATATTTGACAGCAGAAGTTAGTTGTGGCGGCACCTACCAACATTTTTCAGAACTACTGCTTAAATATGGTACTTAACTTCCTACAGCAGTGTTGTCGACACTGACTGTGAGGTATGGTGGGAAAGAAAGGGGGTGTATCAGCTGCTGGTTCTAGGCAGCAAGTGAGAGAGCGACTGGTAGATGATATGTTTGGAAGCAACGTTCTCACATCAGTATAGAAGTGAAATCAAACATGTATTTGGGAAAAAAAGCTGTGTTCTTAGGTCCCGTAGTAACCACCACATAGAAAAATCACAATACATTTGGAAAGAACAGCCAAATATTTACAACAACAAACATACAAATTTAACAGCATTAGGATTATAAGCAAAAACAGGTTGTGAAGATAAAAATTAATGTAACAATTTTTTTGTTTATTTTATTTCTTCTTGCACTATGAAAATGCAGGTGATCAATAAATGGCATAAATTTATTATAGTTACAGTGCTAAGGTTTTAGACAGATACTTTGTCAATAAAACAATTTGTAACTTTGATTACTCAGAATATATTAAAAATAAGTTTTTCTTGAGAAACCTCTTAAAAAAGGGGGGGGGGTGTTCATATTACATTCAGGGTTGTTTTATACTCGGGTAAATACATTAACTTGTGACTTCCAGTTCATGTTGTTATCAATGTAAACACTTCACAATTTAGTATTTAAAAGAGATCTACGGATGAATAAAGCTACTACTGCTACTACTATGTTTCCGTTATTGTATTAACTTCATGCCTTATTTCCAATAGTGTGGTCAGGCGCTGTTGTGTTCATTGTATTTTATCCAAATTCAATGACAGTCCATTTGCAGGTTACCTATTATTTTCAAGAAAATTTTGTTTAAGTACTGAAGTTTCTTCATTAGACTTGACTATAGTAGGAAAATACTTGCACCTTCAGCAAAGAGAACTATTTTTGCTTCTTGGAAGTATGGTGGCAAATCATTGTATCATGTCCACAACCATAAAGAATTCTTAAGCCTTTCTTATTTTGTTGTGTTTGTTGTGGAGTCCTTTTAGTTTTGGACTGAACTACAAAAATAATTTGTGAGAAATCTGCTCTTTCAGGCCCCAGTTGGACCCTGGCAGTCGACACAGGGAAAAACGGAGAAAGCATCACAAGAGTATGAGACGACATTCAAGTGAAGGTAGTATTAGTTCATAACAGTGCCAGGCCATTCAAGGAAGGCTGGTGTGGGTAAAAGTCTTTTGGCAAAATAGGACTGTTATCAATTAATTAAGGAAAACAGTGGTAGTCAGCAGTGCAGTTGCAGCCATTTTGAGAGAATCAGTTTGCTCTCACTTGGTCCCATGCTTATCTTTTGGTGTGTGATATTCTTCCATAATAACACACATTTTAAGCATGAAGATGTTCGCTACTTGCACACAATATTGGTACAAGACAAGTTATGAGGCACTATTGAGTTCTGTGTGCAGTTTATGAAGTGTGTTTATGGAAGAAGTGCAAAAAGAACTTCAGGTTGGTGGTTTACATATACCATCATTCATTCAAATGTACAAATGGAAATGGAGGGAAGATTTTGTATGTGTTGAAAAGCATCTTTGTATTTACGTGTGAACTCTATGACAGTTTTTGCACAAGACACAGTCTGCAAGTACTGTCTCCCTTGCCAGATATAGTTTGTCTGAATTTTGTTGTTTGCCATGTACTTCTGGAAATATGAAAGATTTGTAATTTTTATTCTCATGAAGTGTACAGCTGTCTTATATTGTTTATATTGGATATTAGTTGACAGAATAATAAATTTTTTCATGTTTTACAAACTAATTTTTTTTCCCGAATCTTGTTTCCCTATATCATGAAAATGTAGTTTTCACAAGTCAAAGTCTTAGTAAAAACTGCATTTATTAAATGCTGTCATGAAAGGTAATATGTTCCCTTACATTTTATGGAAAATATTGGAGGAATAATTGTTTTGAATTATTTCACATTTTAATGACCAAACTTTGCAAAATAATTAAAATTGTTTGTAAAAAAGTCATATTGAAATCCAGAGTAAAAAAAAAAAAAAAAAAAAAAAAGGTGGGTGATGTTTGAATGTGGTTAAGCATTTTAAGTGAGCAAGTTCAGGGTGGGGCAGGGAATTATGCTTAATTTTAAGTTGGTACTGTGAAGGAAGGTGGGGATGGGCTCCAGTGTCACAGTGGCAGTGGACATTTATGATGGTACTACTATAAGGGTGCCAGCTATTATGTTCAGCTGCAATAATTACAGATTTCCTCCAATAATTACAACTTTATGAATGACAGGGCAAAAAATTAAGATGTTGCGATTTTTTGTTGATTTATAATTGTAAGCGTATAAAGTGATCAAAAGAATGCACAAGAGAAAATCATTCCTTACAACTTGAATTCTCAACAATGTTTCTTTTCACATTTTTCATAAACTGTTGGTGTACTTGTTGTTATCTGCCCCTCATAGAATTTGATTACACCATATGCCATGTATGATATATATCACCTCACTCGTTATGATGTGTAACCAGGTATGAAGTGGTGTGTTTTGTGCAGTTGTTACCTTTACTAGTCACATGATGACTCTTCCTGGCGAGCTCCTGCACGGGTGTGTCTGTTCTGTTGTAATGACAAATTGGTGTCAAACTCTGTTTAGTGAATAATGTGTGTGTGTGTGTGTGTGTGTGTGTGTGTGTGTGTGGCACATTAACAAGTGTTTGTTGAGGAAATGTTTGGGAAGATTGAGAAATAAACAGTGAAGTGATTATTTCTGGTGCAGCAAAATGTGTGCAGTGACAATACTGGGAGTAGTGATGTTTCCAGAATGAGATTTTCACTCTGCAGTGGAGTGTGTGCTGATATGAAACTTCCTGACAGATTAAAACTGTTTGCCGGACCGAGACTCGAACTCGGGACCTTTGCCTTTTGCGGGCAAGTGCTCTACCAACTGAGCTACCCGAGGCCGACTCACGACCTGTCCTCACAGCTTCAATTCTGCCAGTGAAAATCTCATTCTGGAAACATCCCCTAGACTGTGGCTAAGCCATGTCTCCACAGTACCCTTTCTTCCATGAGTGCTAGTTCTGCAGGGTTTGCAGAAGAGCTTCTGTGAAGTTTGGAAGGTAGGAGATGAGGTACTGGCAGAATTGAAGCTGTGAGGACGGGTTGTGAGTCGCGCTCGGGTAGCTCAGTTGGTAGAGCACTTGCCTATGAAAGGCAAAGGTCCCGAGTTCGAGTCTTGGTCCAGCACACGGTTTTAATCTGTCAGGAAGTTTCAGTAGTGATGATGTAAAGGAACCAAGAATTATTCAAAAATTTAGGGGGGAATAAGTGAAAGTATGGCCCTGTTCACTGCATACCTCCAAATCTGATGCACATATGTTTTGTAGCATGTTTGGCTGAAATTTTTCATTTGCGCGTGGTAGAAGAGACGATTTTTGCACACACGTGGCTGGATACAGTGATGCTGAGGGATATGAACAAGAATTTAACAATTTTTCCTAAATCCTCAGAAGATAACAGTTTGGTAACAAGTGCAGAGTCAGTATGTATGACATTCCTTGTTGAGCGCAATGTTAGCAACCTTTAGCAAGCAGTGACCATGCAGGACATTTATTTAAAAAATGTTTCGTGATTCATAAATAGCCTCCAAGTATGGTTGTGCGAGATTAAAAATAGGAGTGCTAGTTAAGTGTGGCTTTTACAATTGAGGAAAAGGTAACGAAGTTAATTAAGTCCCAACCCTTTGCCCTGGCAACAGACAGCAGTAATGGTATGAGTGACAAAAAGCTCTACCCAGTAGTTGTCACTTTTTTATGCCGAAACTATGCAGATTTCAACCATAATTCTCTCTATTCAAGAATCTAATGACAGTACAGGAAAAGAAATATTCGGAGTTTTGGATAATGAACTAAAGAAGAGGAGGAGTCCATGGGACAATTATGTGGGTGTTACATGTGACAATGCAAGTACTGCGACTGGTGTTTCCAAAGGTATATGTTCCTTTATTTGCAAAGAAAATGCTACTATTGATGTGCAAGGCTGTGCTTATCTTGTGCACGTAGCTGCCCAAAGGGCTGTAATGATCTTGTAAATATTAATATTGAACAGTTTCTAATTGGCATTTCTTATTACTTGCTAAAGAGTTCGAAGAGGCAAAAGGTTTAAAGATATGTCAGCAACTCTTCGTTGAAAAGCCACAAAAAATATTGAAGTATATTTGTACTAGGTGGTTGTCTCCGCTACAGTGTGTATTAAGGCTCTTAGAACAGTGGAACACATTAAAAGGTTTTCTTCTTTGAATAGCATTTTGATTAGACCGTCTCAAAATTTCTACAAGTTAAGGCTTAGTTTGAAAATCCATCTACTAAGTTTTATCTTTTATTTCTCAGCTCCATTCTTCAACTTTTCAATTCAAATGTAGTCCTCCAAACAGAGGCCCCACTTATTCATATAAACTTCTTTCAAAATCAAATGATTTTTTCAGTGATTGCTTTGTTCGCCCTATGAGAGCATCCTCAGTTTATAGGACAGTAATTTCCTTCGTGTGAAATTTGGGTCTGTTAAGGTATAGAAAAGTGACAGTGAGTTGATCATTGGGGCAAGCACTAGTGCTTACATGAAGGAACTTTCTCTAGATGAAATGAAATTGAAAAAAAAAATTTATTTCAATGTCAGACTGCTCTATACAAAATGGTGAGTACATTGTCAACAAATGGCCAGTGAAAGACAAGTTCCTATAGCATGCTGAAGTTGCTGATGTTTTCCGGTGAAACTCTGAGTTTTTCATCTATAGAATATATGATTGACAGTTTCTTAACATTCTATCATCAGAAAAAATAGAATCTTTTGAAACAGAGCTCAGTTGTTACCAATTTGATGCATTATCTTTTGAAAAGGATGAGGGGGCTGACAGAATTTGGTATGAGATTTCAAAACTCCCTGATGATGGATCGGGAATAAGAAAGTGCGATGCTTCAGGAATAAGAAAGTGACCTTCACTGAGTAAACTAATGATGACTGTTCTTCTGGTACTTTATAGTAATTTCCCATTGGAAAGAGTTTTTCATTTGGTGAGGAAGAACAAGACAGAATTTCATGCTAATATGAACACACAGCTGAAAGCACTCTGTTAGTGCATAAGATGCATATGGTTTCAAAACAAAAAGCATGTCACGAGTGTACTTTTAACAAACAGAAGCTGCTAGCTGCCAAGGGGGAAACTAGAGTATTCCATTCAAAAAACTGAACCTTCAACTTCTACTTCAGAGATGTAGTGCAAATCTGAGATGATGTGAAAAACTAGCAAGTAAGAAGAAGAAGAAGAAGAAGAAGAGGGGGGGGGGGGGGGGGAAGAGAGAGAGAGAGAGAGAGAGAGAGAGAGAGAGAGAGAGAGAGAGAGAGAGAGAGAGAGAGACTGACTGTATATATTAGTCTTTGAACAGCATTTGTTGCAATTCTGTGTTTGTTTTTCAGTGATTTCCGATTTAAAGATGCATCAAGATGTCCTACAATTATGCTCCCCCACCCTCGACCTCACCTACACTGTCCGGCACATTACTAATTGGCTTTCTTAAAAGTTTGCATCTCTGCTGCTGTTAGTTGCAGACATGGCATGGTTGAACAAACTACGTGCTTTTGCTGTTGAAACCTGTTTTTCCAAAAAGTAGTCTGTTCTTGCAGTACAGTATGCTATGTGTACTTGATATCAAATTCCCCTCAAAACCAACTACGAAACAATTTGATTTGTGTAAATAACATTCATTGATATGGCAGCGAGTTGGAGCACAGAGGACTGCTAGAATTCCTGTAAACATTGAGCGTGTAAGGTGGTCAGTGTTACAGTCCACCTAGACTTTCTGCTTCCAAGCATGCATCATCGCTCCCACTGTCTAGCCCTACTGTGCATCAGATTGTCCACGAAGACTTCCAATTTCATCTGTATAAAATGGTGATTGCTCAAGAACTGTCACAACAGGACTGGCAAAATGGACGACAAGGCCGTAAAGATTTGATAAAATGTTCCTCAAGACATTCACATTTTCTTCAGTTATGAGGCACACTTTCATATTTGTGGATGTGTTAATAAACAGTATATGCGTTATTGAAGTTGTGTGAATCTTGGGGAAATTTATGACAGATCTCTCCACAGTGATAAAGTCACAATTTTGTGTGCAGTCAGTGATGAGGAAGTCATTGGACCTTTCTTTTTTTCTTTTAAGGTGAACAACCATGCTGTTGCCATCAATAGTGATCGGTATGTGAACATGACCCAAAACTGTTCTGGACAACAGCTTCAACAAATGCTTATGAGGCTCTTTTGAGTTCAGCAGGATGGTGCTATGGCCCACAGTGGTTGACATTCAGTGGTTGTTTTGGGTGTAATCTGTGCCAGTTGTTTGATCTCACAGCACAGCAACATTCTGTGGCTTGCATGCTTGCCTGATTCAAGTTTGTGTGACTTCTTTCTTTGGGGTTATCTCAAAGATGAAGTTTATAAACACTGCTCGAGGACCCTGGGAGCCTTGAAGGAAGCTGTGAACCTTGAAATAGGCCGTATGCCACAACAGATGTTCCATAGAATGATGCAGAACCTTAGAAATCAGCTGCATCTGTGCAATGACAAGGGACATCAATTGCATGATTTGATGTAAAAAACTTAATATTATTAAACTTCCAAATGTAATGTACTGATGTAATGAATAAATGTTTTCTAGCATTTGTAGTTTTTCTTTTAATTTATTATCTTTTATAGTTAGTGGTAATTCCCTGCTCCATTTTATATATTAAATCAACGTAAATAGATAAAGATGACTGACACAGACAAAGGATAGAGATGGCTGTGTTGGGGACTGGGATCTCATTGTTCCCAAGTATAGTTTCCTTGTGTTAGGCATCTAATAGTCTGTGGAAGGTAGCAGAAATATAGACCTAAAGCAGGACTGTATCTTCATGAGATAGGATTGAAAAATGTAGGGGAAGATGTATTCAGGGTTTAAGTAAGAAAAACCCCATCACAAAAAGAGAGTGAAATTGATGTTGCAAGGCGTACAAGCATTGATTCAACATTGGAGAATGAAAGAGAGAAGCAGCCAAAAGAAAGAAAAGACAGGAAGAATTGCTGCAATGTATAAGAGGCAAAAAGTGTGATAATGGGCATGTGAATTGGCATAGTATGTGCCAGCAAAGAATGTGGAAAAAAAGAAGATAGTCTGCAAGTGGAGGCATTTGTGCACATTCGGCTTAATTGGTGGTAGAACCAATAATATTCTTTATCTTAATGTTTCTATCAAGCATTTAGCTTAAAGCAAACCATTGATTCATTCACAAACTTGGCAAGGAGTTATTTTTTTGGTATCCCTGCTGTAAAGGTGATGAAAAGTATTATTGTCAGCTGGACTAAAGGGAATTGTGGATCATGTATTTACAGCAGGACAGAACTCCAGCACACTTTGCTAATCAAATGCATGAGTTCCTTGAACAAATTTGAGGCTTCTGGACTGGACATTGTTCAGCAACATCTCCAGTCTCACTGAAATGGTCAGCATGAAGCCCAGACCATACTATACCAGAGAACTTATTATGGGGAATAATTGAGTTCCATGCAGTTCAGTGTTTGCACAAGACTAGCAAAGAATTGAGCAAAAGTATTGAAGAATCCTTTCAAAAAAAGTAACTCATGAGATACTCAGCAAAATGGGAAGGAGTTTTTGGAAATGCACAGATCTGTATACAAGGTATGGCGACACCCAAATGTACACTCCTGGAAATTGAAATAAGAACACCGTGAATTCATTGTCCCAGGAAGGGGAAACTTTATTGACACATTCCTGGGGTCAGATACATCACATGATCACACTGACAGAACCACAGGCAAATAGACACAGGCAATAGAGCATGCACAATGTCGGCACTAGTACAGTGTATATCCACCTTTCGCAGCAATGCAGGCTGCTATTCTCCCATGGAGACGATCGTAGAGATGCTGGATGTAGTCCTGTGGAACGGCTTGCCATGCCATTTCCACCTGGCGCCTCAGTTGGACCAGCGTTCGTGCTGGACGTGCAGACCGCGTGAGACGACGCTTCATCCAGTCCCAAACATGCTCAATGGGGGACAGATCCGGAGATCTTGCTGGCCAGGGTAGTTGACTTACACCTTCTAGAGCACGTTGGGTGGCACGGGATACATGCGGACGTGCATTGTCCTGTTGGAACAGCAAGTTCCCTTGCTGGTCTAGGAATGGTAGAACGATGGGTTCGATGACGGTTTGGATGTACCGTGCACTATTCAGTGTCCCCTCGACGATCACCAGTGGTGTACGGCCAGTGTAGGAGATCGCTCCCCACACCATGATGCCGGGTGTTGGCCCTGTGTGCCTCGGTCGTATGCAGTCCTGATTGTGGCGCTCACCTGCACGGCGCCAAACACGCATACGACCATCATTGGCACCAAGGCAGAAGCGACTCTCATCGCTGAAGACGACACGTCTCCATTCGTCCCTCCATTCACGCCTGTCGCGACACCACTGGAGGCGGGCTGCACGATGTTGGGGCGTGAGCGGAAGACGGCCTAACGGTGTGCGGGACCGTAGCCCAGCTTCATGGAGACGGTTGCGAATGGTCCTCGCCGATACCCCAGGAGCAATAGTGTCCCTAATTTGCTGGGAAGTGGCGGTGCGGTCCCCTACGGCACTGCGTAGGATCCTACGGTCTTGGCGTGCATCCGTGCGTCGCTGCGGTCCGGTCCCAGGTCGACGGGCACGTGCACCTTCCGCCGACCACTGGCGACAACATCGATGTACTGTGGAGACGTCACACACCACGTGTTGAGCAATTCGGCGGTACATCCACCCGGCCTCCCGCATGCCCACTATACGCCCTCGCTCAAAGTCCGTCAACTGCACATACGGTTCACGTCCACGCTGTCGCGGCATGCTACCAGTGTTAAAGACTGCGATGGAGCTCCGTATGCCACGGCAAACTGGCTGACACTGACGGCGGCGGTGCACAAATGCTGCGCAGCTAGCGCCATTTGACGGCCAACACCGTGGTTCCTGGTGTGTCCGCTGTGCCGTGCGTGTGATCATTGCTTGTACAGCCCTCTCGCAGTGTCCGGAGCAAGTATGGTGGGTCTGACACACTGGTGTCAATGTGTTCTTTTTTCCATTTCCAGGAGTGTATTTTCTGTACACATTTATATGTAAGTACTCCAGTATATAGTATAAAGTTAAAACGTAAGTATGTGAGGACCTTTCA
Source organism: Schistocerca serialis cubense (assembly GCF_023864345.2). Classification (NCBI taxonomy): domain Eukaryota; kingdom Metazoa; phylum Arthropoda; class Insecta; order Orthoptera; family Acrididae; genus Schistocerca; species Schistocerca serialis. The sequence goes on along the minus strand of NC_064646.1, from coordinate 182,371,740 downwards.
GTGGCAATGTACAAGCACCATTGGTGCTAAAATCTTCTCATTCTTCTAGCAATGTCAAGTGGTTAGATATCCATAAACTTCTGTCTTGGTGCTTCTCAGCCATTGTCAAGTGGCAACTCATTACTATGTGGTTGCTGGCCTTGCTCTTATGTAACCATGATATTGGTGGCAGTATCTCTGGTGCTCAGTGCAACACATTATAAGGCAATGTTTTTTTCCTATATGTACCATGCCTACTTTAACTCTTGGGATGGCAGAGTTCATCATACTCGCAGGCAGAGGTGAAGTCCCCAGCAGTGCAATAGACTTTTTGAAACTATCTATATGGTGATTGAGGTTAAGATCCCAGGTCTCTCACACTGTAGCTGTTCAACCTGGTGGGTCCTCATTTGTGAGTAATTGACAAAAAAAAGTTGGAATTTTGTGTGATTCTCAATAGCATTTAAAAAAGTTTGAATATATAGTCCGGTTGTGTGGGATGATGGATAGGATAACAGCTTCAGATGTAGGAAGTTACGGTGTCGAATCTTGTCAAGTGCAGTAATTTTTATTTTCAAATATTTATTGGAATTACTATGCTCATTATTTTTAATTCAGTTAATTGGTCTAAATGTCATTTTTTAATTTCTATTCCTTTGTCACATTATTTTCATCACTATGAACGTTTTCATTTGTTTCATTTTTTCTTTATATCATTCTTTTTTCCAGTTGTAAGTTTTGTGAATATGAATTTAGTTATCTACATCTACTATAATATTCAATTATTTGAAAATTCTGATCTATCACTTCGTGAAAAATGTATTTTCGTTACCAGATATGCAATTTTTTGTACAATAATCGTCATACATACATTTAAAACATAACCTAAATACCTACTGCACTATGGACAAAATTACGCAGATGGAAATTTAGATGAAAGACAGGTTTATTTGTAAACCAAAATTCAAGCAAACTGACTATAGATGTAATAGACGCAATAATGTGGACAAATAAATAGGATGATAAAACAAAAGAAATTAAATCAAAATAATACATAAAATTAATTAAAAACACATGAACAGATATTTAAAGTGGTGAAAGAATGATAGGTAGAAAAATGAGAGCAAGGGAAGAAGTTAATATTATGACTAAAATTGTGTGACAAATGAATGGAATTAAAAGATTATATTTGGATCAATTAACTGAATAAAAATGGTGATCTAAGTCATTCCAATAAAGATTTAAAAATAAAAAAAAAAAAAATTACTGTATCTGCCGAGATTCGATCCCACAACCTCCTGCATTTGAAACTGTTATACTATCCATTATGCGATGCAGCCAGACCATACAAAATTTTTGTGCTACTGACTGTCACACAAAATTCTGAATTCCCCAATTCTCCCCCCCCCCCCCCCCCCCCCCCTTCTTCATCAATTACTTGCAAAGAAAGCCGATCAGGGTGAATGGCTGCAGTGTGTGATACATAGAATCTTAACCTACATCACCATATAGGTAATTTCAAAAAGCCGACCACACCACTGTGGATCTGTCCTTGTCAGTTGCACGCCTATGCATATTTTGAAAACTATCCCAGAAACCATTATCCCTTGTGATGATAAAGGTGTCTTTAAATGCAGTTTTATGTCCGTTTCACAAAGTGTGTTCTGCTACCATCAATTTTTTTGGTTAATGTAGTCCCAGACACCACCATTCAATCTTGTACTGTGTTATGTGTAGGGTGTACATGACTTGATGCTGTCGGCACTCTTACCAAGAGCTCAGGACCTATATCTTCTTTTACAGACCTCATGAGTTGCTGTATTGTAGGCAGAAATTGAAAGACTTGACTTGAAATTATTGTATGGCATTTTTGGCATGGGGACCCCAGGTGGGTATTGGGAGGAGGGGGAGGGGGGAGGTGTATTTGGCTATCTTCTGGTGCAACTCTCTATTTGATGTCACTTTGGCGACATGGTGTACGGCGATTGAAGACTGACTTGATATAGTGTCTTTTCAGGAGGCAAGTAATCCATCCTGTCACTGAAACACAGAATGGTAAAGATACCAGCTTCTTACAATCCTTGGATGTGATCTGCTTGTGGATATCACCCACAATTGTGTGTGGTATTTGGTGACTGGTGTAGCTATTTTCAGTGGGAGACTTCGTAGGTGTCTCATTTGTGGCAGCAACTTTTCAACATCTGATCTACTCACATTTGAAGTACTAGTGTCCTTAAAATAATGTCCATTTGGGTCAGTGACTATACCAATCTGTATTAGTAGCTTTTCTGTGTATGCTGTGGTTATGACTTCCATTAAGTTTTTGACTAACGATGACATTAAGGAAGGCTTACACAAAATATTTTTGCATCATCATAACAAACTTGATGTGGTCTTAAATCTTATTGCCAATTCTTCACACCTTTATGGCCAGATCATGAAAGTATTATTGACACAGTGGCAAAAATAACTCAGTTTTACTGGAGCTGTGTTCAAAACGATGTCTGAACAGGTTAGCTATGGTTAAAGTTAATGGGCTCCTCATTGCAGCGCTGTCCATCTGAAATAAATACTCCCCACTGTACAAAAAAAGTAAGACAATGTCAGTGTTTGCTTGAAAAGATCCATCACTCAAGTATTGAAAAGCAGGGAGAACAGGTCTGTGGAGTCTTTGATGGGAACGTGTGAATAATTTGACTGTTGCAACTGGTGATATTCTTTATGTGACATCTGAAGTGATCCACATAACAAGTAAACAAACTGTCAAGATATTTTGCCAGTCTGTACACAGGTGGCGCGAAGATGTCCATTTCTTGTGTATTGGGTGATCAAAAAGTCAGTATAAATTTGAAAACTTAATAAACCACTGAATAATGTACACTCCTGGAAATGGAAAACAGAACACATTGACACCGGTGTGTCAGACCCACCATACTTGCTCCGGACACTGCGAGAGGGCTGTACAAGCAATGATCACACGCACGGCACAGCGGACACACCAGGAACCGCGGTGTTGGCCGTCGAATGGCGCTAGCTGCGCAGCATTTGTGCACCGCCGCCGTCAGTGTCAGCCAGTTTGCCGTGGCATACGGAGCTCCATCGCAGTCTTTAACACTGGTAGCATGCCGCGACAGCGTGGACGTGAACCGTATGTGCAGTTGACGGACTTTGAGCGAGGGCGTATAGTGGGCATGCGGGAGGCCGGGTGGACGTACCGCCGAATTGCTCAACACGTGGGGCGTGAGGTCTCCACAGTACATCGATGTTGTCGCCAGTGGTCGGCGGAAGGTGCACATGCCCGTCGACCTGGGACCGGACCGCAGCGACGCACGGATGCACGCCAAGACCGTAGGATCCTACGCAGTGCCGTAGGGGACCGCACCGCCACTTCCCAGCAAATTAGGGACACTGTTGCTCCTGGGGTATCGGCGAGGACCATTCGCAACCGTCTCCATGAAGCTGGGCTACGGTCCCGCACACCGTTAGGCCGTCTTCCGCTCACGCCCCAACATCGTGCAGCCCGCCTCCAGTGGTGTCGCGACAGGCGTGAATGGAGGGACGAATGGAGACGTGTCGTCTTCAGCGATGAGAGTCGCTTCTGCCTTGGTGCCAATGATGGTCGTATGCGTGTTTGGCGCCGTGCAGGTGAGCGCCACAATCAGGACTGCATACGACCGAGGCACACAGGGCCAACACCCGGCATCATGGTGTGGGGAGCGATCTCCTACACTGGCCGTACACCACTGGTGATCGTCGAGGGGACACTGAATAGTGCACGGTACATCCAAACCATCATCGAACCCATCGTTCTACCATTCCTAGACCGGCAAGGGAACTTGCTGTTCCAACAGCACAATGCACGTCCGCATGTATCCCGTGCCACCCAACGTGCTCTAGAAGGTGTAAGTCAACTACCCTGGCCAGCAAGATCTCCGGATCTGTCCCCCATTGAGCATGTTTGGGACTGGATGAAGCGTTGTCTCACGCGGTCTGCACGTCCAGCACGAACGCTGGTCCAACTGAGGCGCCAGGTGGAAATGGCATGGCAAGCCGTTCCACAGGACTACATCCAGCATCTCTACGATCGTCTCCATGGGAGAATAGCAGCCTGCATTTCTGCGAAAGGTGGATATACACTGTACTAGTGCCGACATTGTGCATGCTCTGTTGCCTGTGTCTATGTGCCTGTGGTTCTGTCAGTGTGATCATGTGATGTATCTGACCCCAGGAATGTGTCAATAAAGTTTCCCCTTCCTGGGACAATGAATTCACGGTGTTCTTATTTCAATTTCCAGGAGTGTAGTTAGCGAGGTAAAAATGGACACGCATGCTTGAAATGACATGAGGTTTTATTAGAACCAAAAAAAACCATTATCGGGCCTTTTTTCTTCGAGGAAATGCGTGATTCTGGTTGTGTAACTGCTACCGTGACGGGTGAGAGGTACGCCGATATGTTACAGAATCACATCATCCCCAGCCTGGCTGATAAACACCTGCTGGAAGGTACGATGTTTATGCAGGATGGCGCTCCACCCCATGTTGCTAGATGCGTGAAAGATCTCTTGCGCGCGTCGTTTGGTGATGACAGTGTGCTCAGCCACCATTTTCGACATGCTTGGCCTCCCACGTCCCCAGACCTCAGTCCATGCGATTATTGGCTTTGGGGTTACCCGAAGTCGCAAGTGTATCATGATCGACCGACATCTCTAGGGATGCTGAAAGACAACATCTGACGCCAATGCCTCACCATGACTCCAGACATGCTTTACAGTGCTGTTCGTAACATTATTCCTCGACTACAGCTATTGTTGAGGAATGATGGTGGACATGTTGAGCATTTCCTGTAAAGAACATCATCTTTGCTTTGTCTTACTTTGTTATGCTAATTATTGCTATTCTGATCAGATGAAGTGCCATCTGTCAGACATTTTTTGAACTTTTGTATTTTTTTGCTTCTAATAAAACCCCATGTCATTCCAAGCATGTGTGTCAATTTGTACCTCTATCTACATTATTTTGTGGTTTATTCAGTTTTCAAATTTATACTGACTTTTTGATCACCCAGTGTATTTGACAAGCTATGTAACGTTGTACACTTGAAAGAGACCTGGAGGCAGTGGAAGGTTTCAGATTTATTATGTAATGGTGAGAAAGAGTTTTTGTAACCAGATTTTAAACTGTAAGACATTTCCAGGGACAGATGTGGTCTCTGACCACAATTTATGGTTATGAACTGTAGACTAAAACTGAAGAAATTGCAAAAAGGGAGGAAATTAAGGAGATGGGACCTGGATGAGTTGAAAGAACCAGAGGTGGTTGAGAGTTTCAGAGTGAGCACTAGGCAATGATTGACAAGACCAAAGGAAAGGAATACAGTAGAATACAAAAGGGGAGCTTTGACAGGTGAAATAAGTAAGGCATCAGAGGGTCAAATCAGTAAAAAGACGAGGCCTAGTAGAAATCCTTGGGTAATACATGAGACACTGAATTTAATTGTTGAAAAGAGAAAATATAAAAACACGGTAAATGAAGCAAGCAAAAAGGAATACAAACATTTAAAACATCAGATTGACAGTGTCTAAGCAGGAACGGCTAGAGAACAAATGTAAGGATTTGAAAGTGTGTATCACTAGGGGAAAGATACATATTGCCTACAGGAGATAAGAGAAGCATCTGTTTGAATATCAAGAGCTCAGATGGAAAACCAGTCCTAAGCAAAGGAGCAAAAGCTGAAAGATTGAAGGAGTAAAACCAAGATACGTACAAAAAATTATGTAACATTTGTTATTTCGCACCAATGGTGTGTTGGAGCAAAATTCAGTTGGTATCCCTGCACACATGTGCATGTTTAATGTGTAACTGCCAGAAGTTTCATTGTTGTATGTCTGTTAGTTTTTGTTCAGTGCTGTACTGAGTAGAATGTCGTGTCGCACAGTTTGCAAATTTCGAGATGGCAGAGTGAGAGGAGGTACACTACATTAGAATTTGTGTGAAACTCAAGAAACCTTTACAGAGACACGCTAAATGATGCAGGAAGCCTACGGTGATGAGCTGTACTTGGTGTTACGAATGTTTCACGTGGTTAAAAATTGTCAGACGAACGTTAAAGATGACACTCGTTCAGGATGCCCTTTGACATCTACTGATGACACTAATGTCAGGAAAGTCAGTAAAATTGTAGATGGCTATTGAAGACTGACCAAGAGATTGCAGAAGAACGTAACATTACAGTTGGATCATGTCATGAAATCCTGACAGAATCTTGGAATGCATCATGGTGCTGCCAAGTTTGTCCCAGGGCTCATGAATCAACACGAGAAAGACCTTCACCTAGCAACCTGTGAACAGGTTTTGGATTGTGCAAAACTGTAAACAAGATGTTCCTTTAGAGAATCACAACTGGTGACGAGACATGGATCTACGGTTATGGTGTTGAGACCAAGGTTCAGTGTTCACAATGGGTTGAGAAAGATTCTCCAAGACCAAAGAAAGCTTGTCAGGTCAGGTCAAATGTCAAAGCCATGCTGATAGTTTTCTTTGACTTCAAAGGATTAGTTCATCCTGAGTTTGTGCCACAAGGACAAACTGTTAATTGATGGTAGTATTGGGACGTGTTGCGATGCCTGCGAGAAAATGTGAGAAGGGATTGGCCTTATGGGAACAGGATATGAATAGCAGTATATGGAATAAACTGTCCCCACTGATATCTACACATACATATAGTTCGACAATTATAATACACGTGCATAGAGTTCAAGGTATAAGAACAGATGGAATGAACGTGGCGGCTCGGATGAGCGACACGAGTCCCAAAGATTAATGTTGTCTATGGTTGATATGACCTATCGATGCCACACAGCCCCCTCCCTCCGCAGTACGGAGTACCGCATGTGAGTCTCGAGGGAAGACCATGAGGGCATTGACGCTGTTGGTGATTGTACAAGTGGTAGATGTACAACCGGGACCTCCACCCCGACCAGGGAGGGGTGTGGAGGCAGAGGGACAGGAGGCAGGTCCACCTTGAAGTCGTTAAGCCAGTGAGGACAGACAATGCGGTGGATGGCGGGGTGTAGGTGTGGCAAGCCCGGATGCTAATTGAGCCGTCTGTCGAGATGAAGGCACAAATTGTCGTTGGGTCACACTCACGAGGTAGGGTGAGGCTACGCACAACACTGACATTTAACTGTTTATTGGGTGGCGGGGCCACTGTGTCTGCGAGCAGAATGACGATTGAAATGTCGTCCAAGCGGTGTGGGGGTATGTTGCAGAGCAGGGTGATTATGGGAGAGGGTGTCTCCATAGTCGATGAGGTAGCAGCGAAATCCACACACTGGGTGGAGGGTGATGTGTCTGAGAAACACACGAAAGGCGACAGGGAGGCGTCTGGTGAACAAAACGGCTTGGTGGCTCGAGGAGAAACATTGTCAGACTCCACGGTGGGAGAGTCGTTAGGAGAATCAGACTGAGCCAGAAGAGGAATATTGGGGTCCTCGAATGATGGTTTGAGTCGGTATAACGAAACAGTTTGCGGACTGTCTTTGATGATGATGTCGAAAGTTGTATCATCCCACCGGAGGACTTTAAATGGGCTGAGATAAGGTGGTTGCAGAGGTTATCAGACTGGATCATCTCTCAGCATTACATGGGAGCAAGTGTTGAGAGTGGTTGGCACATGTGTGTCCGCCGGGGAGTGGCTGATAGGTGGGTGCAGGCTGCATGTTTGAAGTGGGTGCGCATGCGACTTATGAAATCCAGGGAGGGGGGGGGAGTCTTCAGGTACTTGAGGCTGAATGAGTTCCCCTGGTAGGACAGGGTTCTCCCCAACAACAAATTCTGAGATAGTTCCCTGTAAGTCGGGCTTGAAAGTTGAATGGAGGCCGAGCAATACCCATGGAAGTGCTTCGGACCAGAGGCAGTCGTGGCACCTGAGCGCCATTTTTACAGTGCGGTGCCACTGTTCCACTAACCCGTTGCTTTGTGGGTGGTAGGCTATGGTGTGAATTTTTTTAATGCCACAGGCTTTACATAAAATGGTGAACAGGGAACACACAAACTGCCGACCCTGGTCGGTGGTGATGGTGGTCGGACAACCAAACCTAGCAATGCATGAGGAGATAAAACCCTTGGCAACGGTCTCGGCAGTGATGTTAGGTAAGATTACTCCCTCTACTCAGCAGGACGTGCAGTTAATCGTGGATAAAATGTACAGGATCTGTGGCCCTCTGACGGTGGAAGAGGACCGATAAGATCAATATGTACATCACAAAATCGTCCTCGGGGGATGTCGAACTTGCCCAGTGGTGGGGTGGTGTGGCAGCTGATTTTGTTGCTTTGGCAGGGAACGCAGCTGCGTGGCCAGATCTGACAGTACCATTTTATATTTTTCCAAACAAAACACTCGGAGATGAGCTGTGTAGTGGCACAGACGCCAAGGTGAGCGAGGTTTGCAGAGCGTCAAAGGCCTTCCGGCACAGGGGAGGGTGGGAGTAATGGGTGTAAGGTACCAGTAGAAGAGTTGCACCACACCTTGTCCACAACGGCGGGGAGTTTAGCTTTAGTAAACACAAGGGATGTTTAAGGGTCCATGAGAAGAGCTTGAGATTCCTCGTCGGAGGCTTGTAGGGCGGCCAGGTTGGATAAGTCAATGATGTGTGAAATAGCATTGATCTGCGAAAAAAAATCTGTGGCGATGTTGTCTGTGCCTTTGATGTAGTGAACATCGGTTGTGAATTGGGAGACTAGATCAAAGTGACGGAAACGCCAAGGATGTGGGTCATCGGCGGGGGGGGGGGGGGGGTCATTGCAGAAAGTGTCTGTGAGAGATTTGTGATCCATGAGGATGAAGAACGAGCTACCCTCCATGTCGGGGCATAAGTGTTTGATGGCCTCATGGACCGCAAGGAGTTCTGTATCGAAAGCGGTGTATTTCTTCTGAGTGTTGATAGTTTTTTAGAGAAGAAATGAAGAGGGTAAACCGTGTCTGCCTTGCATTGCTGTAGTACTGCTCCCATTGTCATGTCACTGGAATCCGTAGTGATGAACAACTCAGCTGAGGGGTCGGGGTGGGGGGCAAGTGTCTTGGCATGAGCTAAAGAAGTCTTTAATGCATTGAAAGCCAGCCGGCCGGAGTGGCCGAGCGGTTCTAGGCGCTACAGTCTGGAACCGTGCGACCGCTACGGTCGCAGGTTCGAATCCTGCCTCGGGCTTGGATGTGTGTGATGTCCGTAGGTTAGTTAGGTTTAAGTAGTTCTAAGTTCTAGGGGACTGATGACCTCAGAAGTTAAATCCCATAGTGCTCAGAGCCATTTGAACCATTGAAAGCCTCCAGCATAGGTGCTGTCCAGCAAATGGGTTTGAGTCCTGAAGTCTGTTTACCCGACAGTTGAGTCTGTCAGTGGGGCCTGCACGGTGGTGGCAGAAGGTAGGTGATGACGGTAGTAATTTATTGTGCCCAGGAAACGTTGGAGTTCTTTGTAAGTAGCCGGGGGCGGCAGTGAAGTGATGATGATGATGATGATAATGATGATGATGCACGCGAGATTTGAGAGGCTGTATTCTATAGTTGAAGACGGCGTAACTCAAGAATGTGGTGGAATGCTGACACAACTGGAATTTTTCTTTGTTGACCTCGACGCCATTGGAGCTCAACTTCTGGAGGACCATGTTCCTCAGCTGACTTGCTGAAAATAAGTATGTCATCCAGATATGCGAGGCAAAACTTGAACTGTCATAAGATGGAGTCAATGAAATGCTGCCACGTTTGCGCCGCATTTTTTAGGCCGAATGGCATGAAGTTGTATTGGAACAAACCAAGCTCTGTGATAATAGTGATAATAGCTGTTTCAGGGATGTCATCTGGCACTACAGGAATCTGGTGGCAGGCACGTTTACAATCAATAACACTGAAGATTGTAGAACCCGATAACATATGAGTGAAATCATTTATGTTAGACACAGGGTAATTGTCCATGACAGTACAAGTGTTTAAACGTTTTTAGTTGCTGCACATTTGGAAAGAACCATCATGTTTGAGGACGAGGTGGATCAGTGAAGACCAGTTGCTGTCTGACGGTTGCAGGATACCTGCCTGCAAAAGTTCGTTAATTTACTGCCAAGCTGTGTGCAACTTAATAGGGTTGAGGCGTCTAACCTTGTGCCTAATAGGAGGGCTGGCATTGGTAACTATCTAGTGTGTCGTTCCGTCAGTGATGGAAGAAACTGAGAACTGCACACGAGACTGATCAGTGTCCTGATCCTTAGTTTTTGGATGGGTAGGGCGAGACGAGGCGTAGCCGTTAGTGCAAGTGGGAAAAGGCAGCATGAAAGTCACATGTCTAGTACGTGAGCACGGCGTGCGCTTGTTTGGAGAGTGCAGCGGCGTGCGGAGCAGGTTGGAATGTGCGGTGACTGTCTGCTGTCAACCTTGCACTTGGTACCCAGTGCAGGCGAGAGTGGCGTTGGCATCACACGTGGAACAGTAATGGCCGCCGAGTCATGTGGCTGGCGCATGAGAGTGGGGGAATGTTTATCAACATGCGGGACAGCTGCTCGCATGGTGGGCGTGGTTGTATCGCAAGCACGACTGTTATTAGAAGCTCTGTCTGACACATATGGCAGTGAATGTGGCGAGCGCGTCGAGGATGCGGAGTCTACTGGATGTGAATTGTCACACGCGATTAATGTTTTTGGACTAACCTGTTGAGTGTCCGAGCTGGTGTCTGCTGGAGAAACACAATTAGGTGTTCGGACTGTGGACTGCAGTTTCAGCAGCGAGGTACGAGTCATGATGAGCTCGTTGTAAGTGTGTGCTATTCGTTGTTTCAGCTTGTTGTTTTCCCGGTGGAGTTGTGCCGCCAAGTTGTATTCTGACAGTAGGTTAGTGACGCAGGTCACAATGTCACCTGCAAGGGTTGAGCATTCGTTTACCATCTCACATATCGCGAGAGAAACAGGACGTGGACCATAAGTGCAGGAGCACAGCATCTGAGTATTAGTGGGATGGTGTAGCACTAAGCCCTGAACTACATTTGGAGAGAGTTTGTAATGGGACAGAAAACAGATACCGAGAATTGGTTCATTGATGTCGGCAATCTAGAAAATCCACAGAAAACACAGAGGAGGAGATAGGTGCACCATAATTTTGACAGAGCCTGAGGTTTGTAACATTGATGCATTAACAGCTCGTAGAAGTGACTTTGTTGATGAAAAGATGGGGGAAGCCATCGACGTAGGTATGATAGACATGCTCGACAAGCACAAACCATGATACAGTGTTGTCTTCGTATAAAAGTGGCAGCTTCGGCAGACGACCTGGGGGAGGGGACGAAGGCAGCTTCGGTGTCCCTTGGAAAACTGGCTGGTCCATAGCATGAGAGGCCATACAGCAGGCCAGCACAGTAGGCTTGGGTGTGTTACTGGCAAGAATGTCCGTAGCAGTGGCAGGTTGCATTGTCCATGACGTGTCACGAAAACACAACGTGGCTGGCGCAGTAGGTACCGTGGGAATGAGGGGTTGTGCGATATGTGTTGGGGGCCCATAAACTGGACCATAGGTTATGGGTACTGGTTTGAATTTGCCCACCTAGGAAATAATGCGGAAGGCCGGCGCGGCAGACACAGGCAGAGCTGTGGGAGAGGCGAGCGACTGAGCGGTCAGTTCCGGGCCCCCCTAAGAGTGAAGAGTGGGGAAGGGGGGGGGGGTGTTGGTAACTCGTGTGACAAAAGTATGAGTTGTCCACGCACGTTGAAAACATCCCCCATGGGGTCGGACAATAAAGTACCAGTGGAACTTGTGGAAGATCACTGCGGTTTGGTAAGACGCCCCTGGAAGGCGCATCGCCGAATGATGTACTCGAACCCACGTGATTGAAAAGTTGAGCTGCAGGTCTGGGGGGTGAGCAAGGAGAATTCTGCACACAAAAATGCCCATTGTTAGTCTGCAAAGGAGGCAAAATCAAAATAACCGCAATTGTTAGTGGCCAGGTGCGTTTTGAACAAATGGCGGCGTTGCACATGGCACGACAGTAACTGTTGTTGTGGCCCATTGAGAATCAAAGTATGTGTGCAAATGTAGATCGCTTTGAACATTATATGATCAATCAATAGGTACACAGTTCTGAATATTATTCACTTCACACTTCACATGTTGGCGAGCACAGTCCGATGACATGAAACCCAAGTTCATTGTTTGAGTTAACGGTGTAGTACTCGACCGTTGTAGAACAACAAAGTTTGAGGTTAACGTGGTTGGAGATAGCGAATCACTATGGAGTGATGGAGAGCCGGCCATTGGCGAAGGATTGAAGGGGTCCAGTGGTCGTAGTTGGGCTTCCAAATCTTCGAACAAAGTATTGGGTAAGGTGGCCATGGCGGCATGTGCATAACCTGTTGACATACAACACCTGGTGCGGAACTCGCTGAAGATGTAGAAACTTCAGAGTCACCAGCATGGGAACAGGACACGAATAGTGGTGTACAAAATAAACTGTCCACTCTAATATCTGCACGTACTTTTATTTCGACAATTATAGTACACGTGCACACAGTACAAGGTATAAGAACAGACTGAATTAACATGGCAGCTCTGATGAGCGACCTTAGTCCCAACAATTAATGTTGTCTATGGTCGATATGACCTATTGTTGCCACAGCCCGAAATGTGGCAAGACAGTTCACGGCTCATGATCATCACAGTACACTTGTACATTCATCCCTGTTGGTGTGTGACAATTGCACGAAAAACAAAATCGCTGTGCTGCCTCATCCTTTGTACTCCCTAGACCTAGCCCCTGTGAAAACCCTATTGAAAGGACAAAGAAATGGAACGATAGATGAGTTAAAAGAAATTTTGCAGATGGAATTTTGTGCAATCCTGACAGAGGTATACCAAGACTGCTTCCGGAAGTGGAATCGGTGTTGGGAGCAGTGTATCTATTGTGGAGGAGAGTATTTTAAAGGAGACCATGCACAGTAAGTAAAAGGTAGCATAGAAAAATTTTGTGGACAAAGTTCGTGATTTTTTTGAACTGATCTCGTAGAGGTCTATAGAAGGGAGTGGTACTTGAGGGCAATATTACAGAACTGGAAGAGGATTTAGATGAAGACGGGATGGGAGATACTGCGAGAAGAATTTGGCAGAACACTGAAAGGCCTAAGTCGAAACAAGGCCTTGGGAGTAGATGACATTATTCTGTCAGGACTACTGATAGCCTTGAGAGAGCCAGCCATGCCAGAACTCTTCCATCTGGTGTGCAAAGTGTATGAGACAGGTGAAATACCCTCACACTTAAGAAGACTGTTATAACTCCAGTTCCAAAGACTGCAGGTGCTGACGTGTGAATATTACCGAACTTTCAGTTTAAGTAGACATGACTGCAATACACTGAAATGAATTATTTACAGAGGAATGGAAAAACTTATAGAAGACTACATTGGGGAAGATCTGGGAGGGCTCTGGAGAACTGCAGGAACACACAAGGCAATAATGACCCTATGACTACTTTTAGATAGGTCAAGGAAAGGCAAACCTATGTTTATAGCATTTTTAGACTTGAAAGCTTTAGACAATGTTGACTGGAATACTCTCTTTGAAATTACGAAGGTAGCAGCGGTCAAGTAAAGGGAGCAAAAGGCTATTTACATCATGTACAGAAACAGATGGCAGTTATAAAGGCCATGAAAGGGAAGCAGTGGTTGAGAAGGGAGTGGGACATGATTGTAGCCTATTGCCAATTTTGAGCAAGCAGTAAAGGAAAACAAAGACAAATTTGGAATAGGAATTAAAGTCCAGGGAGAAGAAATAAAAACTATGAGGTTTGCCAATGACATTGTAATTCTCTGAGACAGCAAAGGACTTGGAAGAGCAATTGAATGGAATTGAGAGGGTTAAGATGAACATTAACAAAAGTGAAACAAGAATAATGGAATGTAGTTGAATTAAATCAGGTGACTCTGAGGGAATTAAATTAGGAAATGAGACACTTAAAGTAGTAGATGAGTTTTGCTATTTTGGCAGTAAAATAACTGATGATAGCTGATGTGGAGAAGATATAAAATGTGGAATGGTAATGGCCAGAAAAGCATTACTCAAGAAGAGAAGTTTGTTAACACTGAACTTAGATTTTTGTCAGGAAGTTTTTTCTGAAAGTATTTGTCTGGAGTGCAACCATGTATGAAAGTGAAACATGGATGATAAACGGTGTTTAAATGTGGTGCTACAAAAGAATGCTGAATATTAGATGGGTAGATTGCATAACTAATGAGGGGATACTGATTATAATTGGGGGTAAAGAAATTTGTGGCACAATCTGACTAGAAGAAAGGATTGGTTGATGACACAAACTGAGACAGGAAGTGATTACCAGTTTTTTTTTTTCCTCCATTTTGTTTGTTGTTGATCGGTGTGTTTGGTCGTTGCGGACGTCACATGACATCCGTTAAAGTTCGTTTTGTTGATTGTTTCAGTCAGTTTTTTTTTATTACAGAGGCCAACCAGCACTCTGACCGAACACGCTGAGCTACCGTGCCCTCATTTTAGTACTGGAGGGAAGTGTGAGGAGTAAAAATTGTAGAGGGAGGCAAAGAGCTGAATACAGTAAACAGATCCAAAAGTATGTAGGATGCGGTAGTTACTTGAAGATGAGTTGGCTTGCATGAGATAGTGTAGCATGGAGAGTTGCATAAAGCCAGTCTTTAGACTGAAGATCACAATGACATGTTGATAGTCTATTTGATAGAGGAAGTAGATACTTGATGATAAAATTTGCCAGTGACAACTGCTGATATTCATTATTCTTAAGGAGTGCGCCAATTTTTGATAGTTGTCTTCCCCTAGCATCAACAGGATCTTTAATTGGTGGTTTGTTTTAAAATGGCAATTGTATTGACTGCTGCTAGGAGAACAATACCCATAGAGTGTGTGGAGCAGATTCCACTCAGCCCATGTCAAATGGAGATTGTTTGGTTTGGATTTTTAAAGGGTCTGATTTGTTTTATAGCAGATTACAACAGCAGCTTAAATTGGCATTTTGCAAACTGGTTGTTTCACATCCGTTATTATTTTGCACAAAGCTATACTAAATGGTGATGGCCTTAAGCTGAGCGCATATTAAGTGCTGATGTAGCATGTGTGTGGATTTAGATCACTCTTACTCCGATAAGAGTGTGTTATGAAGATATATGTTCTGCACTATACTCCTGTTGCTGCTGCAGAAGTCGCTTGAATTTTTTTGCATTTTATTTACCTCTGGACATCTTCTGCTATGACATTTGTCCTGTGACCACATAGATCCAGTCCCAGTCTAAAGCAGAAAGGTTGTCATGTTATAGTTTTAGATAGAGATTTCAACTTATCTACTATTGGCTGGGAGACTCAAGTGATTAGGGTGAGTAGTGGGGGATAAGGAGTCTTGAGAAATTGTTCCAGGTGTCTTACTGAAAATTATCTTGAGCAGTGAATCAGAGAAACGTCTTGTGAAGGTAACATCTTATACCTGCTGGTGACAATCAGACACAGACTTTTCAACTCAGTATAGAGCCAGGAATCGGTGATCATAAGACCGTTACAGCATCAGTGAATATGGTTGTAAGTAGGAATAAGAAGGAAGGTAGGAACATCTTTCTGTTGATGAAGAGTAACAATAAGCAGATGTCAGATTACTTGACAGGTCAACATGAAAACTTCCTCTCCAGCACTGACAGCATTGAGCGCCAGTGGACAAAAGTTCAAGAGCACTATACCATACACTTATGTATGTACTTAGCAGTGTTGTGAGACATGGAAAAGACTCTCAGTGATTCGAAACCCATGTTAGAAATCGGCTGTGGAAGCAGAGAGAGCTTCACTGCAAATGTAAATGTGAGCAAAAGCCTCACAAACAAAAACCAAACAAAGCCAAAATTACATAGTAAGGGCTGTGCATGAAGTGTCCAACGAATTTGAAAATAAAATTCTCTCTACCAACTTGACAGAAAATTCTAATAAGTTTTGCTCTTATGTTAAATCAGTAAACGGATTGGAACCACCTGCCCAGAAGTTCGTGACCGTAATGGCATTGAAATGGAGCATGACACAGAAAAGACTGAAATGCTAAATGTCTTTTTCTAAAACTGTTTCACAGAGCAAGATTGCTCTGTAGTTCTTCCTCTTCGCACAGATGAAAAAAGGTAGATATTGAAATAAGTGACCATGGGATAGAAAAGCAACTGAAATTGCTCAACAGAGGAAAGACCACTGAACCTGATGGGATACCCGTTTGATTCTACATAGAGTATGTGAAAGGACTTGCCCCTCTTCCAGCATCAGTGTACCATAGGTCTCCAGAGGAGATTAGATTAGATTAGATTAGTTTTTCATTCCACAGATCTGTGCTGAGGAGATCCTCGTGGATGTGGAACATGTCAATTTTTAGGCTGAAATAACAATACTAACAGTATGAATATATACAATACATCATTTGTTTCTATTAAAAAATTCGCCAATGAGTAGAAGGAGTTGGCCACTAGCAAGTCTTTCAGGCCCCTTTTAAACTGATCTTTATTTGTAACTAAATTTTTTATGTTTGCTGGCAAATTATTGAAGATGAGTGTTCCTGAGTAGTGGACCCCTTTTTGAACTAAAGTAACTGCTTTTAAGTCCTTGTGCAGATCATTTTTGTTCCTGGTATTGCATGTATGAACTGAGCTGTTTGTTGGAAAAAGAGATATATTATTTAGGACAAATTTCATTAAGGAGTAAATATACTGAGAGGCAGTAGTTAGTATACACAGTTCTTTGAAGAGGTTTCTACAGGGCGTCTGTGAATTTACTTCACAAATAATACGTATTACACGCTTTTGGACTCTGAAAACTTTTGTTTGACTTGAAGAGTTACCCCAAAATATTATACCATATGACATTATGGAATGAAAGTAGGCAAAGTATGCAAGCTTTTTCATTTTTATGTTGTCTATGTCAGCTAACACTCGAATTGCAAATACAGATTTGTTAAGGCGTTTCTGTAGGTATGTGGTGTGCTCCTCCCAACTGAATTTATTATCAAGTTGTAATCCCAGAAATTTAAAACTGTCAACCTCTTCTATCTGCTCTTCTTCGTGCTTTATGCATATGCTGGGTGGAAACCTCTTACAGGTTCTGAATTGCATATAGTGAGTCTTTTCAAAGTTTAATGTCAGTGAGTTGGCTTTAAACCATTTATTAATATCCATGAAAATATCATTAGCAGATCTTTCTAGAACTACACTCAACATACTATTTTTTGCAATACTTGTGTCATCTGCAAACAAAATGAACTCTGCTTCTTGCAGTGTAACTGATGAGAGATCATTAATGTACACAAGAAAAAGCAATGGCCCCAAGATGGATCCTTGTGGGACACCACATGTAATTTCTTCTCATTCTGATGATGACTGATGACTTAATTCATTAATCCCTTTCGCCATTGTTTCCTGTTAATGAGGTATGACTTGAACCATTTTGCAGCACTGCCCGTGACACCATAGAATTCTAATTTATTTAAGAGGATGATGTGGTTCAGACAATCAAATGCCTTTGACAAATCGCAGAAAATACCTGCTGCTTGTAATTTGTTATTTAATGAATTAAGTACATTTTCACTGTAGGTGTAAATAGCCTTCCCGATATCGGAATCCTCCAGAAATCCAAACTGTGTTCTTGATAATATGTTATTTGTGGTCAGATGGTTGAGAAGCTGCCTGTTTTTAATCATTGGAAATGAGCACAGGTTCTTACTGTTCAGGAGAGGTTCGTTGAACTGATGCACAAAACCATAGGCCTTTATCCTAGATGACTATCTATTGTAGAATTTTGTAACATGTTTTACACTCACAATTATGGCATTTCTGGAGACTGAAAATCTCCTCCGCAGAAATCAACATGGATCCTGAATGTGATGTTGGTGAGATCCAAAAAGCAATAGTTAAAAACCCACTGATAAACGCCCTGTTCTGGAGGCTGTTTGATACAGTTCCAGACTGCCACCTAATGAACAAAATGCAAGTGTATGGAATATCAGACCAACTGTGTGAATGTATTGAAGAATTTGTAGCAACCAGAACACAGAGAAAACATCAGACATAAAAGTAACTTTCGGGTGTACCCCAAGGAAATGTTACAGGACCATTACATTGCTCAATATGTATAAATGACCATCTTTTCACAGATGTTGCTGTTGTATACAGAGAAGTTGCAATGCCAGAAATTTTAAGCGAAATACAGGAAGACCTGCAGAGGATTGATGCTTGGTGCAGTGAGTGTCAATTGACCCCGAACATAAACAAATGCAACATATTGTGTGTACATAGGCAGACAGACACATTATTGTATGCATACATGATTGTAGAACAATCACTGGAAGCAGTTAATTCCACAAACTAGCTATGCATACGATTACAGAGCAACCTGCAGTGGAACAAACACAGAAAATTAATCATGGGTATGGCAGATGCCAGACAAAGATTCATTGGATGACTCCTCAGGAAATGTCATCCATCAACAAAGGAAGTAATTTACAAAACACTTGTTTGACCAGTACTTGAGTGTTGCTCGCCAGTTTGTGATCTGAACCAGATACAATTGAGAGAGGGAATAGAGAAGATCCAAAGAAGAGCAGCATGTTTCATTATGGATTCATTTAGTAAGTGCCATTTAGTAAGTGCAAAAGCATCTTGGAAATGCTCAGCCAACTCCAGTGGCAGATGCTGTAAGATAGGCAGTCTGCATCACAGTGTGGTTTAATGTTACAATTCCGCAAGCATATGTTTCTGGAAGAGCCAACCAATAAATTGTACTCGTATGTATCTCACAAAATGACCATGAAGATAAAACCAGAGACATTTAAGCTCTCATGGTGGCTTACCTGCAATTGCTCTTCAGTCAAACCACTCATGACTGGAACAGGAAAAGGGGCATGTGACACTAGTACACGAAGTATCCTCTGCCACACCCTGTGAGGTGGTTTGCACAGTTTAGATGTAGATGTAGTTGTACATGTCGATGTAGAAAGTGACAGTAAGTTGTAGATCGATGGCCAAGAGTTTGCGGCCATCTTCTCTCATAGCAGGGCATGGATGGCATGGCAACAATTCTTCTAGATGCAGCAACGTTGATCTGATGGATTATCACTCCAAACAATGGGATAGTGTCCCCATCGTGGTGGCATAGAAGGAAAGACGGGTTGAGAACTTAATAGATGAACTTCTTAATGTGCAGCTTCACATGACTTCTAATGTTGTGCCACATTTCCTCTTCACACTGGTCATCCTTGAGCTTTTGGCCAAGTGCTCTTCAGAAATCTATCAATTGGTGACTGACTACTGTGTGGTTGCTGGCTTTGCCCTAATATAGTTGTGTGAGACATTGTTTTCGGCCACACCTTCCACACTTTCTTAACCTAGCACTTACTGGTTTGTACACTGCAGTCATTTGCAAGTGACTGCCTTGATCTCAGTAGCTTCTTGTATAACACTAGCCCAGAAACTCAATTCAAGCAGTGGAAAATCCAGAATTGGATAACTGTATGAATGTGGACTGACTGATTGTTACTCACATAGAGGAGGCACTGAGCAGCAGACAGACAAATTTAAAAGTATGCTGTCGGAAAATATAATCTTCTAGAGAGCGCGCACCACACACACAGACAGAGACAGAGACAGAGAGAGAGAGAGAGAGAGAGAGAGAGAGAGAGAGAGAGAGAGAGGGGGGGGGGGGAGGGAGTTCATATGTGGTGAGTAGCAACAGAGCCTACTATCCCAGAAACTGTCAGCCCTTGTAGGCCACACATGTTGGTGTATTCTTAGCTAGAGGCCAGAAAACTGAATGAATGTTTATGCATTCTTTTCTTCTCCCTGTTGATGAAACTATTAATTCCAAAAGCTTGCTAGTTTGTCCCTTTTATATGTGTTTGTCAGCAGTATTGCTCAATTGTGTGTAGTAGTCAAGTGGAATAAGTCTATTGCTTTTGTTCTTGGTTCATCAGGCACTACCAAGTCATCCATGAGATTTCTCCAGATCTTTCCCTTGCATGAAATTTTATTGGATTGTTTTAATTCTAATTGAAATATGTTGTTAATAAGGCATTTCGATGCAAAATGCGATATGTTAGTTTTTCAAGTTGAAACATTACCAACCTGAATTACAATTGTGTAACTGAAGATTGCAGCTGTCATTTCATGTGTCACCAAGATGAAACATTCTCGATTAAATTCTGTCAATTGCTAATAACCGATAAGCAGCCTAACTATAATTTTTTTATGACCTTGACCAAATAGATAAGTACCAATTGGGTTTAGAGGCTTCAGAAGTCTGTTTCTAATCAGAATGCAGCTGCTGAGCAATGTAAATACATTAGATAGAGGTTTTTGCAATAATCAGTACTGGAATATTTTGCACTATTTGATCAGTGTATTCTGTTTAGACACAGTTTGAGGCAGATACTACTTTCACCTTACAGTTTTGATTACAGTTAATCTCAACACAGGTCAACAATGGTTAACATGCAGTTCTCACTGCAATCCAATGTGTGGCTGGTGTGGTTGACACTGACACGGATTTTTGGCACAACATAAACTTGTCATGATTTAGTGTAATGTTTTAGTGAGGGTCAATGCATGAGGTTGGAGACACCCCTCAGCTGGTACTTCACGAGTTCCTCACTGGCTGATGGCTCCACCAAACTATTATCACATTCATTCACTTAGCACTTGTGACTGACAATCGATTCTGTCTACCACAGACCTGTATGAGGCAAAAATGTGTATATCGCTGGGTAAGGAGCGTGGATCCTTTACAAAGTCTCCTCAATTTTTGTGCTCTTTTTGGCTAGAATATCTGCTTTTTCATTACCATCAAAACCACAGTGAGGTGATATCCATTGAATTGCAATTTTGTTGTAGACATTTAATTACTTCTTGGACTACTTTGGCTTGAATGTTTTTTGGATCTTATGTAATGAGAACTGCCAATATTGCTGCTGTGGTATCACTAAATATAATTGCTTTGTCGAGTATGTGTAAATAGATGTTTAGTTGACTTGTAGCAATATATTTGGGTAACCATTTTACTCAGAAGTTACATTATATGCTCTCAGATTAAAAGGGGCAGTCAAATGAAAATGAAAGATAATACATTTATTCCACTGTGAGAGAAGACAGTCAATGTCTTCATGGAAAGATGTTTGCTGTTAATTACAGAACCATGATTGTACCTACACTGAACCTCTTCGTCTGAAGCAAATCGATGAACATGAATGTCTGTCTTTTTTAATTCTTCTTGTACAGTCAAAGAAACACATGTAGAGTCTTTATCAACAATCCAACAAATTCATCACTAGTCTTCACATTCGTTTTGTAGACTTTGAAAAATCCTTTGACTCCATGAAGAAAAGTAATGTATGGAAATCTTTGAAAAAGTATGTCATACCAAAGAAGATTGTGAAGTGTGTCAGAGAGACTTAACAGTAACTACACATGCCAAGTAATCCATGAGAGTTCAGTTATGGTACACTTCCCAGTTAAGTCTGAGTTCACCAAGGATGTGTTATGTCTCCAACCTTCTTTTTACTCTTTTTTTTCAGTCTTGTGACTGGTTTGATGCGGCCGATCACGAATTCCTTTCCTGTTGTAAACTCTTCATCTCATCTCAGAGCAGCACTTTCAACCTGCGACCTCAATAACAAAGGCTAACGATTGAGAAACTTTTTTACTGAAAATACCTTATTCCTATGTTTTTTCGGGTGGGAAATCCACCATTTCTTCGCATTTTACAGTTAAATTTATTAAATTAAGCGATTTTTAAAGAATTTATCAGCTTGTATATAGTTAAAATAATTTAAAAAGGAGGTGTAATGAATGTAGATGACGTTGGTAGCATTGCTGAAAAACATTTGCTGGCAAAAAAAGGTCGATTCTATTTTTGTGTTAACAGTTGGTGTTTTGTTTACTGTCAACCGAACCTCATTTTCCCAATTCCTGTACATGTGCTCAGTACAATGTCTAATCGTGGTTGTAAAAACTCTGCTGACAGTTTTTGTTATATTTGTGGTGAAATTATGATTGAAAAACACCAAAGAAACATTACAGACTTTGTGAAAAAGGTTTATCTATCATACTTTGGATCTAGACTTGGTGATTAAGATAAATCTTCAGTGTCTTCATATTTTTCCTGCAGCCATTTCATCTTAGCTTCCCTGCACTTCCTATTTATTTCATTCCTCAGCAACTTGTATTTCTGTATTCCTGAGTTTGCCAGAACATTTTTGTTCTTCCTCCCTTCATTAATCAGCTGAAGTATTTCTTCTGTTACTCATGGTTTCTTCGCAGTTACCTTCTTTGTACCTTTGTTTCTCTTTCCAACTTCTGTGATGGCCCTTTTTAGAGATGTCCATTCCTCTTCAACTGTACAGCCTACTGAGTTTATTCCTTATTGCTGTATCTGTAGCCTTGGAGAACTTGCAGCATATCTTGCCATTCCTCAGTACTTCCGTATCCCACTTCTTTGCATATTGATTCTTCCTGACTAATGTCTAAAACCTCAGCCTACTCTTCATCACTACTATATTGTGATCTGAGTCTACATCTGCTCCTGGATATGCCATACAAAATTTCGTGCAATGGTTTACTATATTTAATGCTGCATAATAACTGCGTTGAACATCGAAACAAAATTAAGTCATTTATGGGAGGAAGGTATCAGTCAAGAAGATGTGTAAAAATCAAATTTTTAGGCCAAATAGTTTTTGTGGAATCGAATGATAAGAGTGTCAATGCAGTCGGAACACCATGTGTCTGCACAGGCGAGCAGTGCAGTGACAAAATCCCGCACAGTGCGGAATGCAGGGAGCAAGTCTTTGTGGCAGCGAAAGGGTTAATGCGGCCGTGGTGGCTTTACTTCATGAAATGCGCGCTCCTTCTAAACGTAAGCTTGCGAACTATGCTATACTATGGCGCTGCTTCTCTTGACGCGTGCGTCGTGTGCAACTGGCAACGCAGCAATCTCCCGCGTCTGGGCGGGCATGCGCGAGCCGCCAAGATAAAAGAATTGAACTATAGTTGCTTTGAATAACATTATTTCCTAAAATTGAATACAAGGGCTACAGATTTCCTGGCATGTCAACATTAAAACATTAATCTCTGAGACTGGTAAATGGTGAGCAGTAACAGAAATAATTCAAGAGCATTGTAAAATCCTGGGGGAAAATGCTCCTGTTGAAGCACAAAAACGGGAATATATTTCTTTTTAAAAGACTCTGACAAAAAAGTGGGTAAACAGCTGCCTGAATCATCATTCTGCCTTACTCAACAAAAATTTTTGCATGTGAATATATTTGCGATCTTTTGACACACAACATACTAAATCCCTTTCCACAGTTTCTCCTTGAAGGTAAGCGTCCATACTCAGCATATCCCTCTCATTGCCACTACCTATATACAGGGTGTTTCAAAAATGACCGGTATATTTGAAACGGCAATAAAAACTAAACGAGCAGCGATAGAAATACACCGTGTGTTGCAATATGCTTGGGACAACAGTACATTTTCAGGCAGACAAACTTTCGAAATTACAGTAGTTACAATTTTCAACAACAGATGGCGCTGCGGTCTGGGAAACTCTATAGTACGATATTTTCCACATATCCACCATGCGTAGCAATAATATGGCGTAGTCTCTGAATGAAATTACCCGAAACCTTTGACAACGTGTCTGGCGGAATGGCTTCACATGCAGATGAGATGTACTGCTTCAGCTGTTCAATTGTTTCTGGATTCTGGCGGTACGCCTGGTCTTTCAAGTGTCCCCACAGAAAGAAGTCACAGGGGTTCATGTCTGGCGAATAGGGAGGCCAATCCACGCCGCCTCCTGTATGTTTCGGATAGCCCAAAGCAATCACACAATCATCGAAATATTCATTCAGGAAATTAAAGACGTCGGCCGTGCGATGTGGCCGGGCACCATCTTGCATAAACCACGAGGTGTTCGCAGTGTCGTCTAAGGCAGTTTGTACCACCACAAACTCACGAAGAATGTCCAGATAGCGTGATGCAGTAATCGTTTCGGATCTGAAAAATGGGCCAATGATTCCTTTGGAAGAAATGGCGGCCCAGACCAGTACTTTTTGAGGATGCAGGAACGATGGGACTGCAACATGGGGCTTTTCGGTTCCCCATATGCGCCAGTTCTGTTTATTGACGAAGCCGTCCAGGTAAAAATAAGCTTCGTCAGTAAACCAAATGCTGCCCACATGCATATCGCCGTCATCAATCCTGTGCACTATATCGTTAGCTAATGTCTCTCGTGCAGCAATGGTAGCGGCGCTGAGGGGTTGCCGCGTTTGAATTTTGTATGGATAGAGGTGTAAACTCTGGCGCATGAGACGATACGTGGACGTTGGCAATCCAAATGGTGCAATGAATGTTGATTTCCTACGAAATGTTCTACCGATGTTACTACAAGATGTTTCACTGCGTGACAGAATGGTGATGTACATCCAACATGACGGATGTCCGGCAAATAGCTCGCGTGCGGTTGAAGCGTTATTGAATAGCATATTTCATGACAGGTGGATTGGTCGTCGAAGCACCATACCATGGCCCGCACGTTCACCGGATCTGACGTCCCCGGATTTCTTTCTGTGGGAAAAGCTGAAGGAGATTTGCTATCGTGATCTACCGACAACGCCCGACAACATGCGTCAGCGCATTGTCAATGCATACGCAAACATTACGGAAGGCGAACTACTCGCCGTTGAGAGGAATGTCGTTACACGTATTGCCAAATGCATTGAGGTTGACGGACATCATTTTGAGCATTTATTACATTAATGTGGTATTTACAGGTAATCACGCTGTAACAGCATGCGTTCTCAGAAATGATAAGTTCACAGGCCGGCCGTAGTGGCCAAGCGGTTAAAGGCGCTACAGTCTGGAACCGCGCGACCGCTACGGTCGCAGGTTCGAATCCTGCCTCGGGCATGGATGTTTGTGATGTCCTTAGGTTAGTTAGGTTTAAGTAGTTCTAAGTTCTAGGGGACTGATGACCCTAGAAGTTAAGTCCCATAGTGCTCAGAGCCATTTGAACCATGTTTTTTTGATAAGTTCACAAAGGTACATGTATCACATTGTAACAATCGAAATAAAATGTTCAAACGTACCTACGTTCTGCATTTTAATTTTAAAAAACCTACCTGTTACCAACTGTTCGTCTAACATTGTGAGCCATATGTTTGTGACTATTACAGCGCCATCTATCACAAAGCGAAAAAAGTGGTCCAACTAAACCATTCATATTTCTTTACGTACTAGACGAATATGTAATAAAAATGGGGGTTCCTATTTTTAAAAAAAAAAAAAAAAAAAAAAAAAAAACGCTGTTGATATCCGTTTGACCTATGGCAGCGCCATCTAGCGGGCCAACCATAGCGCCATCTGGTTTCCCCCTTCAAGCTAGGCAAATTTCGTTCTTTGTAGTTTTTTCGTTTGACGCTTATTTCGTGAGATATTTGGCCCGGTCACGATCAATGGACCACCCCGTATAATATGAACTCTATAGGTCGGTAAAGTTTTGACACTTCATATATATATATACTTTGACAAATATAACCAAGTAATGTATGCATAATATACCATTAACAGGAAATCATTTGCTTTATATTTTTTCTTGATACTTTGCTCATTCATCATCATCTTCGACAGACAATTGCCACTCATACCCAGACATCCTAGAAACCCCTTCATAATTGACGTCGGAAGTGTGTCTCCTCCTATTGCGTTATGCAAGTATCTATTCAGCATGGCTGACAACAACAATGCTAGCTTTCCGTTCCTATGAAACATGAGCGTTTTAACTACCTCTTAAAAGCATTTCTCTTTGACAAATCCTGTGTATTGCCTCCCTTACTAGACTCTGAGTATGCTCTGTCAACCAATAGTATAAGATCCTTAAAACTATTTACGTATGTGCATTTGCACATAAATCAAGCAAACTTTTGCAGCGCCCGCTCTATTTTCGTGCTTTAAGACAACATTTCTGTTCGTCACGTTGGTTACAACGTTGCTACCGTACCTCCAAACAAAGCTTTTGCTGAGCACAGAGAACTTGACATTTTTGTCATTCGTTTCCTGGGAGTCGCCCATGCCATCATTCGCTTCATAGCATTCTGATGATTTGCTTCCTGGCTTCTACACAGGGCTGACTTTGCATTGCGAATATGTAAGTGTCGCTTTTTCTAATAGCATGAGATGTTAGTTTCGTATTTGACAGTCCATACATTGAACATCTTGTATTTGTCTGGTTGCTTGTGCTTCTTAGATGCGGAGGTTATTGGGTTAGTTCTCTTGTTTATATAAAAATGGAAGTGGTTTGTTCTTCTTTCAGCATTCCTAATGATGTTAATCAAATGATGATGATGATGTTTGGTTTGTGGGGCGCTCAACTGCTCGGTCATCAGCGCCCGTACAAAGTCCCAATTTTTACACAGCCCAATTTTTCACGCAATCCAATCGAGCCACTGTCACGAATGATGATAATGGTGATGATGATGAAACGATGAGGACAACGCAAACACCCAGTCCCCAGGCAGAGAAAATCCCCAACCTGGCCAGGAATCGAACCCGGAACCCCGTGATCCAGAGGCAACAACGCTAGCCACTAGACCTCGAGCTGCTGAAAATTTCAGTCAAAGTCCCACTTGATAAGCTTCAGTTTTTCATGTTAATTTTCTATGTTTTTGTTTCCCAAGAACAACGTTGGAGTACCGATAAGATTCTAAGAACTGTGACTGACGCCCGAACAACAGGGAACTGATATGCATTGAGACAAGAAAATAGTGCATTGATAATGGATAGGCATTAGCCGAAATCTGGATTTGCCAAATAAAACCTGCAAGAAAGGACGACTGATTGTTGTGCTCTATAAAAGTTTAGTAATTTATGAAATCGATTTCTCTTCATGAACCCTGCTTCCTAGAACTGCTCACATGATTAGGCGACTCCTGTTTAACAAATGTAATCGGGAATATACAAAGGTGTTGTTTCAGTGTGATGGGTTTCCATTGTGCCGAGTGGCCAAATTATTAATGGAATGTTGCACAACATGCAAAGTTGTTTACTGCGGTGACGAGTGGTAATGCTCACAGACTGTTTCAGAGCTAAAACCAATATTAATACAGATTGGTTTCGCAATTTACATTTAAATTGTAAAAAATGACTGCATGATACTAACTCACGTCAATGCATCGTCCATTCGATAGTTGTTTCTCGAATGTGATAATAAGAAGGGATAACCTTCGTCGCATGATTTAAGAGTTAAACACTGTTCGAGGCGGAGAATTTTTGTTCAAAAGCTTTTAGACATTTACGAAATGGATCTGTCAGTTTGGTACAGCACGAGCGACGGAGTGTGTTTGTCGCAAGTAGAAATATGGATGCGTACGATGTAAGCTGACAACAGTCTACTGCTTTATGTATCGGTAATTTTCTGATCCCATTTTCTCTACAGGGCCGGCCGGCGTGGCCGAGCGGTTCTAGACGCTTCAGTCTGGAACCGCGCGACCGCTACGGTCGCAGGTTCGAATCCTGCCTCGGGCATGGACGTGTGTGATGTCCTTAGGTTAGTTAGGTTTAAGCAGTTCTAAGTTCCACAAGGCCGGCCGGTGTGGCCGAGAGGTTCTAGGGGACTGATGACCTCAGATGTTAAGTCCCATAGTGCTCAGAGCCATTTGAAACATTTTTTTTTCTGCACAAGGGATGAGGCAGCTAAGACAAGCCACCCTAGATATATCAGGAACAAATAAACATAACGTAGTGCCATTTTCGCTACGGTGTAGCTGACAATATGGCAGATTTTCTAACCCATGCCAGAAATTTTTAACTCTTGTTAACGACAAATTAAGACACCGACTTTTTTTTGTTTTAGAAAAATTGAAGTATTTACTTATTTTCTGTGTCATTGATAGGGTCATCGAAGAGGACTTCTACATAACTTCTGTTGAACTTCATCAAATAGTAACAAGACAACAGTGCCGCAAAATGCAGTTCCATGTTTGGGAGAACAGGTTCCACAAACGTCTGCATCACTGTACGAAAGGTAAAGAAAACATGTGCAAAACTTACGGACGAAAGTGACTTTCACGTGATGCGTCACTGTTAATCCACATAGCTCGATGAAACTTGGACCATGCATAGTTAAGAGCTGCTACAGAAAGAACTGAATGACAAACAATGAGACGGACAGAAATGACAATTTAATTCAAAGAAAATTCCCGTGGACATTAGTTCTACAAAAGGAGAAATATGGTTCTTAATGGAGTATGTGATAAGAATGGACGGTAGTGAATAGTCTGCAATATGCTTCTATGCTGGGAACAAGGGAAGGAGTTCGTGTGGTAGGGCGTTTCATTTCTTCAGCAGCGCGATGGTCTGAGGTGCGATTTCGTATGACAGCAGGAGCATTCTCGTGGTTATCCCACGCACCCTGACTGCAAATTTGTACGTCTGTCTGGTGATTCGACCTGTTGTGCTGCCATTCGTGAACAGCATTTCAGGGGGTGTCGTCTAACAGGTTAACGCTAGCCCACATACTGTTGTAACCTAACACGCTCTGCGGAGTGTCGACTTGTTGCCTTGCCCTGCTCGATCACTAGATCTGTATCCGAGCAAGCACATATGAGACATCATCGGACAATAACTCCATCGTCATCCACAGCCAGCATTAACCATCCCTGCACTGACCAACCAAGTGCAACAGTCATGGGACTCCATCCCACAAACTGATATCCGGCACCTGTACAACACAATGCACGCACGTTTGCATGCTTGCATTCAGCGTTCTGGTGGTAATACCGGTAAGTAATGTACCAGCATTTCTAATTTGCAATGGCGTATCTCGTGCTTGCATTAACCTGTAATCTTGCAATGTTAATCACTCACATATGCTGCTGCTGCTGCTGCTGCTGTTGTTGTTGTTGTGGTGGTCTTCAGTCCTGAGACTGGTTTGGTGCAGCTCTCCATGATACTCTATCCTGTGCAAGCTTCTTCATCTCCCAGTACCTACTGCAGCCTACATCCTTCTGAATCTGCTTAGTGTATTCATCTCTTGGTCTCCCTCTACGATTTTTACCCTCCACGCTGCCCTCCAGTGTTAAATTGGTGATCCCTCGATGTCTCAGAACATGTCCTACCAACCGATCCCTTCTTCTAGTCAAGTTGTGCCACAAGCTCCTCTTCTCCCCAGTTCTATTCAATACCTCCTCATTAGTTATGTGATCTACCCATCTAGTCTTCAGCATTCTTCTGTAGCACTACATTTCGAAAGCTTCTATTCTCTTCTTGTCCAAACTATTTATCGTCCACCTTTCACTTCCATACATGGCTACACTCCATACAAATACTTTCAGAAACGACTTCCTGACATTTAAATCTATACTCGATCTTAACAAATTTTTCTTCTTCAGGAACGCTTTCCTTCCCATTGCCAGTCTACATTTTATATCCTCTCTACTTCGACCATCATCAGTTATTTTGCTCCCCAAATAGCAAAACTCCTTTACTACTTTAAGTGTCTCATTTCCTAATCTAATTCCCTCAGAATCACCTGACTTAATTCGACTACATTCCATTATCCTCGTTTTGCTTTTGTTGATGTTCATCTTATATCCTCTTTTCAAGACACTGTCCATTACACTCAACTGCTCTTCCAAGTCATTTGCTGTCTCTGACGGAATTGCAATGTCATCGGCGAACCTCAAAGTTTTTATTTCTTCTCCCTGGATTTTAATACCTATTCCAAATTTTTCTTTTGTTTCCTTTACTGCTTGCTCAATATACAGATTGAATAACATCGGGGAGAGGCTACAACCCTGTCGCACTCCCTTCGCAACCACTGCTTCCCTTTCATACCCCTCGACTCTTATAACTGCCATCTGCTTTCTGTACAAATTGTAAATAGCCTTTTGCTCCCTGTATTTTACCCCTGCCACCTGCAGAATTTGAAAGAGAATATTCCAATCGACATTGTCAAAAGCTTTCTCTAAGTCTACAAATGCTAGAAACGTAGGTTTGTCTTTCCTTAATCTTTCTTCTAGGATAAGTCGTAGGGTCAGTATTCCCTCACGTGTTTCAACATTTCTACGGAATCCAAATTGATCTTCCCCGAGGTTGGCTTCTATCAGTTTTTCCATTCGTCTGTAAAGAATTCGCATTAGTATTTTGCAGCTGTGACTTATTAAACTGATAGTTCGGTATTTTTCACATCTGTCAACACCTACTCTCTTTGGGATTGGATTTATTATATTCTTCTTGAAGTCTGAGGGTATTTCGCCTTCTCATACATCTTGCTCACCAGATAGTAGAGTTTTGTCAGGACTGGGTCTCCCAAGGCTGTCAGTAGTTGTAATGGAATGTTGTCTACTCCGGGGGCCTTGTTTCGACTCAGGTCTTTCAGTGCTACCTAAACGAATGTATTCCCGAAATTTCATTACTCTACATTAATTATTTTTGGATGCTACGATTTTTTCCGTCAGTGTGTTTGAATGGTTCTTCTTAACAGTCTCTCGCTGTATATCAGTGTAACACGGGGGAAACTGTTACAGGTTTTATACCAGTAATTTCTGTTCTAAACTTTTCAGATGATGATACGGAAGGGAATGACGGCGAATCTGCAGTTGTTATGTAAGTCCAACGACCGCTCAGAAGCGCCACGTGGATACGAACCTGCAAGGTCAGTCGAGGGAAGGGTAATGTCGCTGCACGGGCACGTGCCTGTAAGTAACGCCGGCGGCTGTGCGCGCGCAGCTGGACCGTTAACGCTAACTCACTTATTTGGGACCGCCGCCAGCTGTGTAACTAGCCCAGGGACTCAGCGTCTTGCTGTGGCTGAAGCACCGGGCCCCACTGCTGGATCGCTGCACCTAATTTGCACGCAGGCCTCAAGGAAATCACTATCCGGACATGCCGCGGCAGGCCCAACAGTACTGCCCGTCCACCATGTCATCCTCAGCCGACAGGCGTCACTGGCTGCAGATACGGAGGAGCATGTGGTGGTCAGCATACCCGTCTCCCGGGCATTGTCAGTTTTTGTGACCGGAGCCACTACTTCTTAATAAAGTAGCTCCTCAGTTGGTCTCACTAGGGATGAGTGCATCCCACGTGCTAATAGCTCTCTGCAGACCTGGACGGTCACCCATCCAAGAGAAGGTGAACTCCCACTACAAGATGCGTCATTTGATGTATCAGTGAAAGCCTATCCCCTTACGAAGTTCGTCATATGACAGAACAATGAAATCATGAAACTTCCTGGCAGATTAAAACTGTGTGCCTGACCGAGACTCGAACCCGGGACCTTTGCTTTTCGCGGGCTAGTGCTCTACCAACTGAGCTACCCAAGCTCGACTCACGCCCCGTCCTCACAGCTTTACTTCTGCCAGTATCTCGTCTCCTACCTTCCAAACTTTGGAATTTGGAAGGTAGGAGACGAGATACTGGCAGAAGTAAAGCTGTGAGGACGGGGCGTGAGTCGAGCTTGGGTAGCTCAGTTGGTAGAACACTTGCCCGCAAAAGGCAAAGGTCCCGAGTTCGAGTCTCGGTCCGGCACATAGTTTTAATCTACAAGGAAGTTTCATATCAGCGCACACTCCGCTGCAGAGTGAAATTCTCATTCTGGCAATGAAATCATGTCTGCAGTAAGATATCCATCATATGACTGACCAATGAAAATGTGCACTTACTATGAGGTCCATTATTTGGTGGACCAGTGAAAACCTGCCTTCACTGTGAGTCTCCCAAATGATAGACCAATGAAAGTGTGTCCTCACTAGGAGGATCGTCATGTGAAGGACCAATTAAACTGTGTCCTCGCTAAAAAGCCCATCACATAATGAACCAATGAAAGTCTGCCCACATTACCAGGCTCATCATGTTATGGACGAATGAAATGAGTCTGCACTATGAGGTCCATCATTTGACAGATCAGAGACGTATCATGTTATGGACGAATGAAAATGAGTCTGCACTATGAGGCCCATCATTTGACAGATCAGAGACGCATCATGTGATGGACCAATGAAAATGTATCCCCGCTAAGAGGCCCCTCATGTGATGAACCAATGAAGGTGTGAACTCACTATGAGGTCTGTCATTCAACAGACCAAACTAATTTTAAGGGATTCAGTATTATCAACCTAGAGATATAAAATGTAATCCAGTCAATCAAAGTTTTGCTTTTCTCTTCTTCTAGTTATTTAATGTCTAATGATATGTTTTAAGTGAAGTTATATATAAATACGTTTTTACTGAAAAGATCAATTCCAGTCATATTTCTGTCAATTTCTCTTTGGAATCTAGACTCTATTGATAATGAAGTGATATTATAAGATTGTATGTACAAGATTGTATAATAGTTAAACAACATATCTGAATACCAATAACGTAGAAAAAATAGTAACTCAAACACGTATGGCATAATATGAAAAAATATTTTATTATTGATGCGCATAGCTGAATGTTCCTCTAAGAACGGAGGTGTAGTATCATGTACTCGCCTCTGTTACGTAAACTTAATTGTGTGTTCCTTGGAAATATGCAGTAATTTAAAAGTTAAAATAAAAGTTTTTATAAAATAAATTTTAACAACTGATATTTCACTTACCCGTGTGCCAGTTCAAAGGCAGTATCCAAAAGAAATACGGAAAATATGTAACGTATTTCTCGCGTCTACACTCCTGTCGTTCGGGATATTCTGTACCATGTGAGGTCACACTGTGGCAGTATTAAAAGATTAACAGAAGTAAATATCGGCCGTGAAAGCTTTCAATGTATTAATTACGTCACAGGACCTGATAGCAGTGCTGTTAAATTCTATGTCAAATATGTGCCATATCTAGCGATAATCTATGATTAATTGCCGAACATCGACGCTCTAGTCTTTGAGAACGATAAATGTGCATAGCTACAGACTCACTGGCGATAATTTGTTATTGAATTATGGAATATACCCACATCAAAAAAAGTTTTGCATCACCACAGTTCCCAGAACTCCTGAAGATAGACGTTGACTGTGGATATTGAATCACAGACACAGTCCCTTTGACTGTTCACAGATGTCACTAAACCCGCCCAAATTTGTAAACAACCATGCAAGGGCAGCGCCTTTTAGCAGAGGGGATCCGACAGCCGATCAGTTCCAGTCATTCCACCAGGAAGGAGGTACATGGCTCGTGTTGTCTGTAGTTCAACCATGCCTAGACGGTCAATACCGCGATTCGATCGTGTCCGCATTGTTACTTTGTGCCAGGAAGGGCTCTCAACGAGGGAAGTGTCCAGGCATCTCGGAGTGAACCAAAGCGATGTTGTTCGGACGTGGAGGAGATGCAGAGAAACAGGAACTGTCGGTGAAATGCCTCGCTCAGGCCGCCCAAGGGCTTCTACTGCAGTGGATGACCGCTACCTATGGATTATGGCTCGGAGGGACCCTGACAGCAACGCCACCATGTTGAATAATACTTTTCGCGCAGCCACAGGACGTCGTGTTACGACTCAAACTTCGCGCAATAGGCTGCATGATGCGCAACTTCACTCCCGACGTCCACGACGAGGTCCATCTTTGCAACCACGACACCATGCAGCGTGGTACAGATGGACCCAACGACATGCCGAATGGACCGCTCAGGATTGGCATCATATTATCTTCATTGATGTATGTCGCATATGCCTTCAACCAGACAATCGTGTTTGGAGGCAATCCGGTCAGGCCGACCGCCTTAGACACACTGTCCAGCGAGTGCAGAAAGGTGGAGGTTCCCTGCTGTTTTGGAGTGACATTATGTGGGGCCGACGTACGCCGTTGGTCGTCATGGAAGGGGCCGTAACAGCTTTACGACAAGTGAATGTCATCCTTCGGCCGATAGTGCAACTATATCTGCAGCGTATTGGCGAGGCATTCGTCTTCATGGACGACAATTCGCGCCCCCATCGTGCACATCTTGTGAATGACTTCCTTCAGCATAACGACATCGCTCGACTAGAGTGGCCAGGATGTTCTCCAGACATGAACCCTATCAAACGTGCCTGGGATAGATTGAAAAGTGCTTTTAATGGATGACGTGGACCACCAAGCACTCTGAGGGATCTACGTCGAATCGCCTTTGAGGAGTGGGACAATGTCGACCAACAGTGCCTTGATGAACTTGTGGATAGTATGCCACGACGAATACAGGCATGCATCAATGCAAGAGTACGTGCTGTTGGGTATTAGAGGTACCGTTGTGTACAGCAGCCTGGACCAGTACCTCTGAAGGCCTCGCTGTAGGGTGGTACAACATGCAATGAGCAATAAAAAGGGCGGAAATGATATTTGTGTTGATCTTTATTCCAATTTTCTGTACAGATTCTGGAACTCTTGGAACAGAGGTGATGAAAAACTTCTTTTTATGTGCGTATTTTACGCTCACAGTTTTTGTTTTCTGTAGAGACCATACAACTGTTCTGTAGCAAACCACAGGCATTGCACAAGATCAGATAGTGTGAAATTTCTTTTTCTATATTCGTTCATTAGGTATAATGTAATAGCTTCCCAACTAGAGTGGTTTTTTTCGATTTCCAGAGAGCCTTCAGCCCAACACGATCTCGTAAGCAAAATACTTGTAATCGGAACTGATATGCGACTCGACTGAAACTTCCTTTCAATCAGGACTCAATACCTCATGCTGAATGGGGAGGTATTGTCAGAAATGAAACTTGGACAATGCGAAGTGAAGAGAGAAGACGGCTAGGGGCCTTGAAGATGTGGTGCTATAGAAGGATGATGAAGATCAGCTGAAGAGACAAAGTAACAAATGAAGAGGTGCTTAGAAGAGTACAGGAAACCAGACCTCTGTGGAGGCACATACAAACAAGAAGAGACAAATTTGTAGGGCACATCCTAAGACACAACAACATCATTAGAACAATAGCAGAAGGAGCTACTGAGGGAAGGCATCGGCGGGGGCGACCAAGGATATCATACATGCAACAGATCATGAATGAAACTTCCTGGCAGATTAAAACTGTGTGCCGGACCGAGACTCGAACTCGGGACTTTTGCCTTTCGCGGGCAAGTGCTCTACCGACTGAGCTACCCGAGCACGACTCACGCCCCGTCCTCACAGCTTTACTTCTGCCAGTACCTCGTCTCCTACCTTCCAAACTTTACAGAAGCTCTCCTGCGAACCTTGCAGAACTAGCACTCCTGAAAGAACGGATATTGCGGAGACATGGCTTAGCCACAGCCTGGGGGATGTTTACAGAATGAAATTTTCACTCTGCAGCGGAATGTGCGCTGATATGAAACTTCCTGGCAGAAAGAAAGGAGTGCTAGTTCTGCAAGGTTCGCAGGAGAGCTTCTGCAAAGTTTGGAAGGTAGGAGACGAGATACTGGCAGAAGTAAAGCTGTGAGGACGGGGCGTGAGTCGTGTTCGGGTAGCTCAGTCGGTAGAGCACTTGCCCGCGAAAGGCAAAGGTCCCGAGTTCGAGTCTCGGTCCGGTACACAGTTTTAATCTGTCAGGAAGTTTCATATCAGCGCACACTCCGCTGTAGAGTGAAAATTTCATTCTGAGATCATGAATGATGTTGGATGTAGCACATACATGAAAATGAAGATGAAGGCAAACAGAAGAGAAGAAATGGGGCTCTGCTGCCAGAGCCGGCACACAGAGTTTTCACCACCCTGTCCAGAAATGAGCTGTTTTAAACACATTAGTAAATGAAGATACAACAAGCAGCACCTATGGTCTGTTTGCCTAAGTTGGTGCAGGAAAAATACCCAGGTATGAAAGGAATATGAAGTTTATTGTAATACACATACACAATTTTCTCCAGTGGGGGTTTGTTTGGAACACAGTAACTGAAAACAAATCACTTCTGAATATCGAAAGAACAATATCGATATCTGAACGCTGAAGGCCTGAAAATGTAACAGTAAATTGAAAGGTTCAAAATCCGACGTCCATACGCTAATCATGCCACAATCAAAGTCAAGAAGGGATGTGCAGAAGTCAATGTCCTGAGAGGACGAGCAGCAGTTGTCCTGAAGGATGCACAAAAGTTTGTCTGTTGTGATGTCAGTGAAAAACAAACATTATGATTCCACTTCATGGTCATGGCATCAGACGTCACGTTTCTTCGGTGTCAAGGCCAAAAATTGCGTAGGTTTTTAACTAGCACCTCCTGGAGGTGAAGGTTGGCATGGATGGTGTAGTTGTCATATAGGTGGCTCCAGAGTGAGATATAGATATTGGAAATCGGTTCCTGACGTAGGAAACTCACTCAGATTGAACTAGACGACAATAGCTCGGGCGCTGGTCTAAATATTGCCTGGGCGCCAAGGTACTGCCAGGTACTACTTTTGATCATGTGGCCCACGGAGAAGGAAAGGCCCGTGAGACGAAGACCTTTAGCGGTGCTTCTTTGTTCCCACCTGGTGGCCAGGCAGAGCACAGTCGTCCGAAGAGCTGTCCCCCGCAAGGTTCGTGCCTGCATAACCCATTGTGTTGTTGATTGTTGGCTGAATAGGCGCAAGACTTTTGACACAGCAACCTGCAAGCAGAGATTAGCAGAGATTATTCATCTGAAGTGAGAAATGGGTATGGGGTTCGGACTGTAAAGTTATCCCTCTCAAAGAAGCGAAAACGCGAAAATATTGAAAAGTCACATAATGGTCTTCCTGTTGTACTATTTCTGTTCTGCAGTGCTACATCTAGTAAAGTAGTCAGAGTCCTAGGCAGAAGGGCCATACGACCAATTTTCTGACCACTCAAGAAGATAAAGGAGAGGATATGCCCAGTTGAGGGCAGACTCGGTCTCAGGGTCCCCGGAATTTATAAGATTCTTTTTGAGCGGAGAAAGAAACTACATCAGTCAGTCTAACCGTGCCATCACCGATTGCTCTGCGGAGCACCAAAGTCACATTAAAAATCGAGAACTTGAGAAATCGGCTGGTGCTAAACAGTCTCGCAAATAAACACAAAATAGTGTTTAATGAAACTAAAATATTGTCCCGTGCTTCTACGTAATGGGATTCTGTTATTAAAGAAGCAGTGGAGGTTAGAATACGCTTCAGCGACTTGAGCAAATAGGGACCATCAAGATGGATACAGGGTTTAGTGACTAAATTGTATTCGTAGCGAGAATGAGCACCGTAACATCCAAATCCACCAAAAATGAACGCAAAGTGCATTTATTTAAAAAAACAGATAAAAATTCGCTTGGCGCTTTTCTAAGAGACAGTCTCCACTCCCTCCTGACTATGTAAGCCTATACCAGATGTGATTTAAATTCAAAGAAATAATATCGACGGTAATGGAGAGATATATATTAAATAAATTAATAAGAGGTGGTACTGAACCTCCATGATTCACAAAACAGGTCAGGAAACTGTCGCAGAAGCAACGAAGAAAGCATGGCAAATTTAAAAGAACGCAAAATCTCCGAGATTGGCGAAGTTTAACTGAGGCTGGAAGTTTAGTGCGGACGTCAATGCAACATCCTTTAATAGTTTTCACAACGCAACTATATCTCGAGATTTGGCGACAATCCTGAGAGATTCTGGTCGTATGTAAAATACAACAGGAGCAAGACACAAACAATACCTTCACTGCACGATAACAATGATAATGTTGCTGCTGATATTGACACTAAAGAAGACGAATTAAATATTTCAGAATTCAAATCAAGAACGTCTGCTAACATAAGTAACTTAGAAGTAGGTACTCTCAGCGTAGCGAAGCAGCTTAAATCAGTTAATAAAGCCAAGTCCTGTGGTCTAGATTGTACACCAACTAGGTTACTTTCAGAGTATGCTAATAGAGTAGCTCCTTATTTAGCAGTCAGGTACTACTACTCGCTCAACGAAAGGTCTGTAGCTAAAGATTGGAAAGCTGCACAGGTCGCACGAATGCTCAAGAAAGGGAGTAATAGTAATCCGACGAATTACAGATCCATATCAGTGAAGTCGATTTTCTGTCGGATTTTGGAACATATACTGTGTTTGCATATTATGCTTTACCCGTAGAAAACAATCAGTAGACAAACAGCCAGAATGGATTCAGAAAATACCGTTCTTGTGAAACACCACCAACTCTCTATTCAGACGAAATAATGAGTGTTATTGATGGGGATCATAAACTGATTCCATATTTGTAGATTTCTAGAGGACTTTTGACACCGTTCCCTACAAGCGACTTCTAATGAAATTGCGTGCTTATGGAATATCGCCTGTTGTGCGACTGGATTCGTTATTTCCCGTCAGAAAGGTCACAGTTCTCAATAACTGAGGGAAAGTCACCGAGTATCTCGCATTACCCAAGGAAGTGTTATAGACCCTAGGCTGTATTTGATATATATAAACGACTTAGCAGACAATCGGAGCAGGCATCTTAGATTGTTTCCACATGATGCTGCATTTATTTTCTAATAAAGTCATCAGAAGATCAAAACCAATTGCAAAATGCTTTAGACTTGGTATCTGTAAGACACGAAAAGTGTCAGGCGACTTTAAATAATGAAAAGTCTTAGATCTTCCACATGAGTGGTAAAAGGAATCCGTTAAATTTAGGTCAAACGGAAAATTATACAAATCTAAAGGCTGTAAATGCAACTAAATACTTAGGGGTTGCAATTGCGAATGAATTAAATTGCAACGATCACACAGTTAATGTTGTGGGGAAAGCGAACCAAAGATTGCGTGTTATTGGCAGATGCAAAAGGTCTGTTATAGAGACTGTCTACACGATACTTGTCCGTCCTCTTCTGGAGTATTGCTGCATGGTGTGGGATCGGTACCAGATAGGATTGGCTGAGGACGCCGACGAAGTTCAAGGAACAACAGCTCGTTTTGTATTATCACGAAGTAGGGGAAAGAGTGGTACGCGGATTGGGGTGGCAACCATAAAAAAAGGTGTCTTTCGTTGCGGCGAGATTTTTTCACGCTGTTTCAATCACCAACTTGTTCCTCCGAATATTTTGTTGGCGCCAACGTAAACAGGGAGAAATGACTATTAGAATAAAATAACAGAAATCAGAGTTTGCACGGAAAGAATTAAGTGTTCGTTATTCTCGCGCGCTGATCGAGAGTGGAACGATAGAGAAATAGTCTGCAGGTGCTTCGATGACCCTGTCTGCCAGGCACTTAAGTGTGAATAGCAGAGTAGTCACGTAGATGTAGATTGTATCTCATGCCTTGCCACTCCTCCTCCTATAGTTAAAAAAAAATGGCTCTGAGCACTATGGGACTTAACATCTGAGGTCATCAGTCCCCTAGAACTTAGAACTACTTAAACCTAACTAACCTATGGACATCACACACATCCATGCCCGAGGCAGGATTCGAACCTGCGACCGTAGCAGTCGCGCGGTTCCGGAGTGAAGCCCTGCTATAGTTGTGTGGCTTTTGACTCAAAAGATAGATAAGAGCTAGTAGGGGGACGCATCCTTGACTGCTACATCTGCTATCTCATTTCCCTGAATTTCCACATGCCTTGATACCCAACAGAAGGATGCCCGATTCCCCTGATTTTGAAGGGGGAGCAGTTAAAAATGTGTTGATTCGTATTAACTGGATCACTTTCTATACTGAGTTCATTTGCTTCAGTGACTGGGAGACACTAAGGGAATCGGAGAAGATGAGGAACCTTTTGCTTTGATGAAGGCTTTTCCGTTCCAGGGCCCTCATACTGAATATAGTGTAGCACTATAAATTGTAAGGGACTCGATTCCTGAAGAAAGGAAAGATTACTGTACAGCCAGGGGTATCCCCTCGTTTCGAGCTGTCTTTATGTACCTCAGCAAAATTGTGATGTTTACCTACTCAAAAATTAGATTTTGACTGCATGTTTTCTTGACTATGGTCAATGCCAAAGGAATTAATGGCCTCTTAAGAGGCTAAGGGAGGGTTTTGCTCCAACCTTGCCAGAAAAATCTGTATCTGCCACGCGAATTTCTTAAAGTCAGTCCTCTACACGTATCCAAAATAGCCACCGCTGTTCGCCGTAGAATGTTAGAGAGTCGTTCGAAAGGTGAGCGAGCAACGGAACAGGGAAGGATTTCACTGATGAGTCAAAACATTATGACCACCTGCTTAACAGCTTGTTTGTCCTCCTTTGGAACGAAATACATAATCGATTCGGCGTATGAGGGATCCTACATTTTGCTGGTAGGTTTGCGGAGGTATTAGATGTCTACGCACAGGTCATGTAAATCGCGTGAATAAGGGCCGCTGATTTGCATACGCGGCAATGGCATCCCATAGCAACCCATATGGGTTCCGTAGTGTTTACATCAGGCGAATTTGGTGCTCGAGAGATCAACGTTAGTTCTCTACAATGCTCCTCAAACTACTGTAGCACGGTTATGGCTCCGAGACACAGACAATTATTCTGTTGAAAGTTGAAATCGTCGTCGGGGAAGACATCAAGCATGAAGGGATGCAGGTGGTTCACAACTGGCAGTGTATCTTCGATTACTACCAGAAGTCCCATGCAAGCGCAGGAGAATGTCTCCCATAGCATAATACCGCTCCCACCAGACTGCGTCCGTGGCGCGCTGCACGTTTTCAGCAACGTTCATCTCGATAACGGCGTATGAGGAGAGGGCCGTAGACCTACTGTAGCAAAAATGTGATTCACCCAAAGAGCCGACACGTTTCCATTGATTGACGGTCGAATCCCGATGGTCCTGTACCCACTGCAATCGTAATTGACGATGTCGTTGGGTCAACATGTGAACATCCAGGGGTGATCTGCTGCGGAACTTCATGTTCAGCAATTTACGATGGTGTGCTCCGAAACACTTGTGCTTGCGCCAGCATTTTCCTCTTTCACCGCACCAATTATCACTAACTACCCTACTTTACAGAACATACAAGCCTCCGAACCCCACGTTCTGTGAAGAGTCGTGAACGTCCAACTATTTAGCGCCTAGTGGTAGTTTTACTGCCCTTCTACTTCTTTTCGTAGACGCCCACGATAGTAACACGTGACCAGTCGAACAGCTTCTCCGGTTTTGAGACACTCGTTCACAGGCTCTGCGTAATAATGCCCTTTGTCAGAGACACTCGTTCACAGGCTCTGCGTAATAATGCCCTTTGTCAGAGTCGCTTATCTCAATGAATTTCCCCATTTGCAGTACATATCTTCGCTAGGGTGGTCCCTCGTCCGTGTCTGGTCCGCTTACATACTTTTGTTATCGCGTCACGTGCCCGCAATGTCAATAGGTGCCATGCAATGTCGCGGTGGGCAGTGGTCATAATGTTTTGGCTGATCAGTGTATGTTGCTGCCTAATGTGGCGGCTCACCAGCCCTAATGGTGGAAGGCGTTCAACATTTTTAATACGAATATCTGGCCGACACATACAGCACACATCCGTAGTCAAGCCAGGATAATACAAAGTGTCGATAATACCGGAGAAAACAAGTTCTCTTTGTTCGCCAAGCCGTGTGACTAACACATTTTAAAATATGAGGGTCATTTCAAAATTCCTCGACACTGCGTGTGCGCGACCGTTACGATGGCGTGATCAACTTGAAATTCATGTCAGTTTTGAGTGAGACCTTAGGCGTGTCGTACATGTGCTTGCTGCTTCGCGTGGCTGTGTCGTGAGTAATTCGGTTTTAAAGTGGAAGCCGAATCCGAGTCAGGTCGGATTACAGGTAGTGATCAGCGCTCCTACATCAAAATCGAATCCCTACATGGAAAGAACGCAACGGAAATTTACAGCGCTTTGAGAGAGGTGTGTGGGAATAGTGTAGCGG
Organism: Schistocerca serialis cubense; assembly: GCF_023864345.2. Classification (NCBI taxonomy): domain Eukaryota; kingdom Metazoa; phylum Arthropoda; class Insecta; order Orthoptera; family Acrididae; genus Schistocerca; species Schistocerca serialis. Next base: position 182,329,974 of record NC_064646.1, on the reverse strand, counting down.
ATCGCAGCAAAATATCAATGTGGTCTGCTCGTTTCTGTGAAGATCAGATACGCACTGAGAGAACCCGAGAAGTGGAAGGCCATCAACTGTAACAGACTGCACTTCTCAGGTTACTGCTAATGACATTCTGAGAGACGATCGACGAAAAACTTGTGAGAAAATTGCATTTGAGGCCAGAATATCTGTCACTTCAGTTTACAGAATCTTAACTGAAAAGTTAAACGTGAGAAAGGTTGCTGCCAGATGGGTTCCGCACGAACCTCGGTGAAGAGCAGAAAGCAGATCCCAAAAGAATAGCTGAAGAGTTGCCTCAAACTTATCGAACAGGAGGAGAACAGTTTCTGAAAAGAACTGTTGCACTTGATGAAATATGGATGCGAGTTTCTTAGCCAGAACTGAATTCTCAGTCATCACACTGGAAAAGTTCCGACTCTTCATGCCAGAAAAAATTCCGTCGCCAACAGTCAAAGGTGAAACTGCTGATGACCTTTGCGTGTGAAATGAATGGTTTCATGGCTACGGGTAGAGTGTCCCAGAGGACGTCTGTAACAGGTCCCTATTACGAGCTGTTTCTTCAAAATATTTTACGCCCGAAAATTCGTCAAAGAAGGCCGGACATGCTTGCAGCTGGTGTCCTCATTTTGCACGATAATGCAAGACCGCATATTGCCCTATCAGTGAGAGATTAACGCTCGTCAAATATGGATGAAAAATACCCACCATTCAGTTCTGATACGAGCTCACCAGACTTTGATTTGTTTTCCATGTCGAACGAACAAATCAGTGGCAAACTTTCTGACGCAACTGATGAAGCTTCCGGTGAGGTTGTGACGTGCACGTGGGGCACACAATACTCATTAAAGCCTGTGCTATGGTAAGTGAACAGGGTTCACCTTATGAGAAAGGATTTTCTTACAGATATCGACCGCGTGTACCTGAATGGTGGCAAATCAGACTTACACACACTCTGTAATAACAATGATCCGTCAAGCAAGTTCGAAATGCAATTACACGTCAGGATGGACCAAAAGCAACACTGAAGATGCTACCAATTTGATAATAATACGGTCGCCAGCCTAATTAGGCATTAACTGAGTTTCTTCCCTGTAAAAGTTGGTATATATTCATGCAAAACAACAAGTTGTAACACTGCATAATATAGTAGAATTTTAGAACCAAAAAAATCTATTGAACTGATAGTTTCACGTTCTGTACTGATATGGAAAAACCATGAATACATAACACTACACTATAATGTATACTACAAAACTTTATACTGTCTATTAATCTGACTAAAATCGGGCATAGGTTACCCTAGAAATAGCACTTTCGAGCCACACACAAAATGTCAATTTTGATAAAGGTAAAACATTGATAAATTTTTACTTTTATATTGACTTTAACTTTTGCTGGTCAAACCCATTTTAGAACACTTCAGAATTCAAATGAATAAAAGGGTGGGAGGGGTGGGGACCCTGAAACTGTTATGATCACTATATTAAAAAATTTGATTACTGAAATTATTATGCGTTCAAGATTTCCAGTATATGAGTTACTACTCTTTTTATCTTATTTACTGCTCATTTAAATACCTTTATATCTGTCTTGAAATAATTAAATTTCATTACTATGTCAATATTAAAGTTATCTTTCAACTTCGTTAGACCTTCGTTAATCATTTACTGGTTCATTAATTAAACAGTTCTTTAAACACCATTCTAACATAGCTAGGTCTGCAAGTAATTATTATTAACACAAAATTTAATTTTTCATTTCGGGACACTCGGATTGCGCAACATTTGGAAATGACCCTGTCTAGGTTAGTTGTGAGGATAATTAAATGAGGGGAAAGTTCTGGTAAAATGTAGGTTATTATTGAACAGTTCACTCTATGATCCATACGAATACAGTACTAAAAGTTTCAACCTGCTTGTATCGATGCGGCGGTTGGCAAGCGGCGAGATGGCGAGGCACAGAGCACACATACAACCACAGCTATGGCTCTTGACGTATCGGCACTTTAATTCTTCTTAGCGCCGCAATACTTTTCCATTTAGTGCCTATGGAATTTTGCCATGCTGTGTGGGCGTTGGAACAGCATACCCGAGGCTCAGTCAAACTACGTCTTCCAGGAGAGCCTCCTCGCTCCAGAAGGTGTTGCTCAGACCAATGCCAAACTCCAACTAACTACTGCTGCTGAGCCCGTTGCGCCGTGCAGTGCCCGTGCGCATTTTCCCGCTCTCGCCTGCCATCCACCTTTTACCGCTCCCTTACAGACAGGGTATTCACCCGAGGTTTTGCATTCTACATATCCTAACACATTGACTACGTATGGACCAGACGCACAGTTACAATTTTAAACATCTCACAACAGTCTCAACATTTGTTACATTTCAAAAAATGGCTCTGAGCACTATTGGACTTAACATCTTAGGTCATCAGTCCCCTAGAACTTAGAACTACTTAAACCTAACTAACCTAAGGACAGCACACAACACCCAGCCATCACGAGGCAGAGAAAATCCCTGACCCCGCCGGGAATCGAACCCGGGAACCCGGGCGTGGGAAGCGAGAACGCTACCGCACGACCACGAGATGCGGGCTGTTACATTTCAATTCTATTACAATATTGCTTGACATTTGACATAAACATTAATATTCACATTGAAACTTGTTTACAGTTTTCTTAACACAATGACATGAAACAAAAAAGAAATGAAATCAGAACATCAATTACACTAGTTTATCGAAAAATCAGATGGAAAAAAAATTTACTCATATGTACAGTAGTACAGGGTCGTTGTTGTTACAAGGTGACCCCAGTAATCACACAGCTCAACAATGAAGGTGTCCTATCCGGAATACAGAAGTTGCCAAAACATTGGGAAGCTGTCGTAAGCAAGAATGGAGATTATATTGAAGGCTTGTAAATGTATTTTGCAAAATAAATAATTTTTGTGTCCTTATCCCGTGTGGTCTAGTGGCTAGGAAGCCTGGCTCTCACCCAGGAGGCCCGGGGCAATTCTCTCGTACAGTATGTAGAAATTGGTGATATGAAACAGCTTGCCTTCGTATCTTCAACGTGTGGCTGCAGTTTTCTTGAACATATTCTTAGTCGAATACTATATTTTCTTGAGACAGGAAAGCTTCTGTCCTCAAATCCTCACGGATTTAGAAAACATCGCCCATGCGAAACTCAGCTGGGCAAGGGCATTCTCTCACATGATACCCCGCGAACCGTGGAAGGGCGACAGGCAGGCTCCATATTCCTAGCATACCGGAAAGCGTTTGACTCTGTGTCCCAATGCAGACTAATAATGAAGGTATGAGCATAGGGAATAGGTTTCCAGATACGTGAGCGACTAGGAGATTTGAGTAATAGAGCCCATTACCTTGTCCTGGACAGTGAGTGTCCCTCAGAAACAACGGTATCGTCAAGAGTGCCACAGGACAGTGTGGTAAGACCGCTCACGTTTCCTAAACGCTTAAGTGACCTGACGGACCGGGTGTGCAGCAATCTGCGGCTGTTTGCTGATGATGCTGTGATGTACGGGGGAGTATCATTGTTGAGTGACTGTAGGCGGATACAAACTGACTTAGACAAAATTTCTACTCGGTCTGATGAATGGCAGCCTGCTCTAAATGTAGAAAAATGTAAGTTAATGCAGATGAGTAGAATTTTCCAATACGGCGTAAGTAGTGTACTGCCTGACACAGTCACGACGATTAAATATCGAGGCATCTTGTTGCAAAGCGCTATGAAATGGAACAAGCACGTATGAATGGTAGTACGGAGGGCGAATGGTCGACCCCCGTCTATTGGGAGAATTTCAGGGAAGTGTTGTTTATCAGCAATCCGGTCGGATTAAAGGAAGACACTGAAGCAGTTCAGAGTCGGGCTGCTAGATTTGTTACCGGTGGTTTCGGTCAACACATAAGTATTACGGTGCTGCTTCGTGAACTCAGTTGCGAATCCTTGGAGGGAGGACGATGTTCTTTTAGCGAACACTGTTGAGAAAATTTAGAGAACCTGCATTTGAAGCTGGCCGCAGAACGATTCTACTGCAGTCAACGCACGTTTTGCAGAAGGCCCACGGAGATAAGATAAGAGAAATTAGGGCTCATACAGGCATATAGATACTCGTTGTTCCCTCGATCTATTTTCGAGTGGAACAGGAAGCGAAATGACTAGTATTGGTACAAGGTAGTTTCCGCCATGCACCGTACGGTGGCTTGCGGAGTGTGTATGTAGATGTTGAAGGCTCAGAAACATCACCAATTACGAGGGTTATTCCAAAAGTAAGGTCCGATTCGCCGTAACTATTGAAATTTGGCGCCAATGACAAAACACGCATGCGCGCCGACTCCCGGCAAGCCTTGCGCGTCAAACGCCGCCATTCGCTTTGTTACTGTTGCTGAGTGTAGTTCACAGTGTCACTTTACAATGTTTAAGACAATTGATCAGCCCGCCGATTGTGAAGTAAGGGCAGTGATACGGTTTTTGTCTGCAAGAAACAATTCAGCGGCGGAAATCCATCGGCAGATTACTGAAGTGTACGGTCCTAACATAATGAGCGACAGTAAAGTGCGCAAGTGGGTGCGAGCTTTTAATGAAGGACGGGATAATGTGCACGATGAACCACGGTGTGGCAGACCATCAGTGATTTCAGACGATTTGGTCAATGCGGTTGACAAAAAAATTCGTGAAGATCGCCGATTCACTATTACAGACGTAGACATGCATTTTCCGAATGTGAGTAGAACAACTTTGTACAGAATTGTGTCTGAACATTTGAAGTTTCACAAATTGTGTGCCCGTTGGGTTCCCACGCTGCTTACTGAGCCCCAACGAATGAAAAGAATGGCTTTTGCTCTTGATTTTTTGGAGCGATATCATAAGGAAGGTGACAGTCTTTTAGACAATGTTGTCACAGGGGATGAGACATGGGTTTCTCACATCACTCCAGAGTCTAAACGTCAGTCAATGCAATGGCGTCACACGTCATCGCCAGTCAAGGTCAAGGCAAAGCAGACAATCTCAACACATAAGGTTATGGCGACTGTGTTCTGGGATAGACGTGGAGTATTGTTAGTCGACTTTATGGAGAGAGGAACAACGATTAATAAAGCCGCCTTCTGCGCTACCCTGACTAAACTTCGACATGCAATCCAGAATAAGCGACGTGGTCTTTTGTCGTCTGGAATCTTGTTGTTGCATGACAATGCCAGACCCCACACTGCAAATGAAACGCAAGCTCTGATCAAGAAATTTGGATGGGAACAGATGGACCATCCTCCTTACAGTCCGGACCTGGCGCCAAGTGATTTCCACCTGCTCCGTTACTTAAAGGAGTTTCTCGGCGGCAAGCGCTTCGACACAGATGATGAAGTGAAAGAAGCAGATAAGGACTGGTTATCGTCACAGGCGGCCGATTTCTATAACATGGGCATTCAAAAGCTTGTTGAACGATGTGACAAATGTTTAAATAAGTATGGAAGTTATGTAGAAAAATAGATAAAGATGTAAGGAATGTAAATAAAACAATTGTTTTGAAAAAACATTTTTGTTTTGATTTTCTTTTTATAACCTGACCTTACTTTTGGAATAACCCTCGTACTTGAAGTCGGAAACGGTGATCTTCATTTTCATTTAACAAAAATTAAAAGTAGAGCGCAAACTGTTAAAAAGAAGACGTACAGATTTCTTAGCCGAATATCTAAAAATGTGTTCCCCTGGCTATCCCTGCACCCTCCTATCCGGTGCAGTTGGCGCGTAATACCTGCAATCCTGAAAAACGGACTAAAAGTAAAGAAGTTGCTTACGTATAAGAAAGACAAGCCGGGGTACCTCACTGTGAACATAATACTGTTGTTCTGCAATCATCATCACACTTAAAATGCTACCTTGGGAAAAACTGTTTTTTCGTTCAAAACAACGAGGGGAAGGAAAGGACTGTAGGAAAATTGATAAACTTCCCCAGATGGACTTGTTTGAGGATATTATGCCTCCAAGTAGTATTGTAGGCCTTCTCAAGATCAAAGGGAATATCTATTAGATAATGGAACGCCTAGAATGAGATTTTCACTCTGCAGCGGAGTGTGCGCTGATATGAAACGTCCTGGCAGATTAAAACTGTGTGCCGGAACGAGACTCGAACTCGGGACCTTTGTCTTTCGCGCGCAAATGCTCTACCAACTGAGCTACCCAAGCACGACTCACGCCCCGTCCGCACAGCTTTAATTCCGCCAGTACCTCGTTTCCTACATTCCAAACTTCATCGCCCCAGGCTGTGGCTAAGCCAGTCTCCGCAATATCCTTTCTTCCAGGAGTGCTAGTTCTGCAAGGTCCGCAGGACAGCTCCTGTAAAGTTTGGAATGTAGGAGACGAGGTACTTGCGGAATTAAAGCTGTGAGGACGGGACATGAGTCGCGTTTGGGTAGCTCAGTTGGTAGAGCACTTGCCCCCCGAATGGAAAAGGTCTCGAGTTCGAGTCTCGGTCCAGCACACAGTTTTAATCTGCAAGGAAGTTTCAATGGTAAGCCTATTGTGTATTCGCCTCCAGCAGGGCTACATTATCGATGGTCGATGGACTACTTCTGAATACACACTGAAAGCGATTAAGGAGCAACCTATATACTACAATCTAGACAGGGTGGACGACAGTCACAAAAGTTTTTTTTCTCGCGCAGTTAGTGGTGGAAACAATGCGATAGCTACTTGTGCATGTACGGTCTTTCCCAAGTTTCAAGGCGGGACTTAAAATGGCTTTCCTCCACGTGTCGGGAAGTTGCCCAGATGCCAATATAACACTGGAAAGGCGAGAAGGATTGCTTTGCTGTTACTTTTGAGGTATGTTGATACGAGCCACAGACAATGCCAAATTCAGCTTCCACATGGAGAAGCGACAGTTATACACTTCATCTCTGGTGGAACGGAAATCCCAACCACCCCTCTCAGCGATAGTGCTATGGCGCTGGAAAGCTGGATGACGACTGGCGGTGACGGTTACTCTGGCAAAATGTTCTGCCTTTGTCTGGGCTATACCTCTCGGGTTGGGCTGGACGCTTTCATTTCTCATTACAGCAGATAATACAGGGTTTCTCGTACCCCTCACAGAAATCATCCTATTGGTTTCCTGTACAGCTGTACTGTTAATGGAGCGGTTTCTAGTGTTCAGGAGCCCTTGCCATGTCTCCATTTATAGTCCAGTTAACGAAGGAAAATTACAGAAAAAAATTGTTTCGTCGCAAAATCTCGCGCTCTGCTAGGAGAGTGTGTCACGAAAAACATTCTAAAAATTCTGACCCGTGGGGTGTGAGCGTTGGGGTGGGGGTGTGATTAATAGTCACCTTTTATGTTTTTCTGGAATAACACCAAAACCGCGGCTTCTAACGAAAATGTTTCTCCCGTACAAAATTTAACAACGTCAAATTTCCTGTGAAATAGGTCATATTCCTTTTTTCTCTGGAACAATAGTTTCCGCATTCAGGGAATGGAAAAATCGCAGATTATCAAAAATATTGTGCTTACGGTATAAAATTAATCTTTGTCTTTAAATGAAGTGGCATAAAAACAAATGTTAAATGTGTGTGCACTAAAGCCGTATTAAGGGATAAATTGTAGTCCGAGGATGTTTCAGGGCGGAGGGGGGTGTTGTGTGGGGTAGAAGAGCGACGAAATGTAGGTAGCCGTATTGTGTTCACGCACTTCCCTCCTTCATAGGTCTGCAAACAGATGGTTTGAAACGTCCCCTTTTGAACAATTATACATGACTGTGCTTAAACTGACACACAATATTTTGTTAGCGCAACGCAATCTGACTTTCAAAATTCCCTACAAAAGAATGGCCCTGACTAACATTAAACTATACCTTTCACAAATCACTTACCTCACAAAAATCTTCGCTGCTCAAGCTACTGCAATACAACGAGCGCCACTACTGCCAGCTAAATAAAAGATTCAAACTATGGAAGGCACTAACTACTGATAGGGATAGTTAGCAAATGAAAGATATTAATAGAGAACAAACAATGTATTTACCTTGATATCATCATATATAAATATAGCAGTTCATGACAAATTACAAAACTCCGCCATCTCTCTCCCCACATCCACCACTGCTGGCGGCTCACCCCCAACTGCGCAACGCTACGCGCTGTTCACATCCAGCTGCCGCTGCCCAACACTACAATGGCAGACAACAATGCAAACTAGCCACAGACTGCACACAGCACAGCCAGTGATTTTCATATTGAGCGCTACGTAACGTTGCCAATAAGAAAACATAAACAGCCTACTTACATAGAGAAAACATAAACAGCCTACTTACATAGCCCCCATGCTCCCCACAAAAAATTTTAGAAATTGGTTTGGGCAGTGGCCAATACTGATTTGAAAAAAAATTTTTCATAATTACAATAACAAAGAAATCAAATGCACACACTTATTGATACAATGTTGGACAAAAGCTAAAAATTTCTCACAGTCCATAAAGACAGTCCAGATTGTTCATCACAGTAAAAATGCAGAGTTTTTCTCAAAGTCTGAGCAGTAAAAGAAAATGCACACAGAAGTAGTGGATTTCCATGCAGTCTTGAAGAAGTAGTGTTGTCCTTCCAACGGAAAGACAGTGCTGACACTTGACATGCATACAGGTAATGGGCCACAACAGAGCAAACCCACAGCAGAGTCATTCGACGTTTTGAAGAATATTGGTAGGTAGGTCACCACAGAGTAGACCCACTGCAGTCCTGGTAGAGATTACGGTATTGGTGGGCCACCAGAGGTGCAGACCCACTGCAGTCCTTGTAGAAATAATGGTATTGATGGATCATCAAAGATGTAGACCCACTGTAGTCCTTGTAGAGATAATGGTACTGGTGGGCCACCAGAGGTGCAGACCCACTGTAGTCCTTGTAGAAATAATGGTATTGGTGGGCCACCAGAGGTGCAGACCCACTGTAGTCCTTGTAGAAATGTCCAGCAGCCATCTGTTGCGATTGTGCAGGTGCACATTCACCATCGAAGAGTCTTGCGGAGAATATAGCAAGTCCATAAACCACCACTTGTGCACTCACAAAGTTTTTGGAATTGTCCTTAGAACGAGCAATGCTGTTATCCAGTTCCTTGCTGAATTATCAACACACGTGCAAACACTAACAGTCCCTACTTCTCACATATTGTCCATATACTATGACCAACAGAAATGTGTGCAGTGAAATGTAACTTAATTTGAAGAACTGGTGTCTATACAATTTTATAACATAAGAATACAATAACAAAGGTACAAAACACATCATTAAAAACATAATAATACAGATAACATTTGTAGTAATAGGGGCTTTACAAAAGAATAGAAATAAACATATACATCAGTGTTACAGGAATTATGACATAAGTAAATACATAAAAGTTCAGAATAACTTTTGAAACATCAACTTTACACATGAGCATTTAAACAAAACAGAATTAATAATGTCTAACATCTTCACAAAGTAAATAACATATTATTAATGCAAATTATATTTGAGGATAACAGTATTCCTCATCATAGTTCATGTAGCTGAGTATGAGAAAAATTCTACAACATAAGTCTGATGAGGTAAACATATAAAGACAGGAAGAACATATATACACAAGGGTACCCAAACACATAGTGGGATAACACAAAAGGAAAGGACAGGGTTTGTTTCATTGCAGTATTTTGCAAACAAAACTTTCTTTGCTTCTTGGAGATCTCCCTTCATTCATCATTATTCCCAAAAGTCCTATCTAAGCCTGCCTTCTGTATTTTGTTCACATCCTCTGTCAATAATAGTTTTTCTCCACTATACAGTATCCTTTTTATTTTGCCAGACCATTTTCTGATAGCTTCTCAATGCATTTCTTATAAATTTATAATAGTTAGTTTCTTATATAGTCTCCTCTTAAGCTAACTTAAATCTACTGAGCTCAGATACTAAACTAAGGGAGGCAATGCAGCAGCACATAACAAATTAACACAAACAGCAATGCAAAAAAAATGGAAAATTGCAAAGCAAGCTACAGTAAATATAAATTACCAAGCAATGCAACATTACAACTAATATGAGCCAATGTACAGTAGCACTGTACCTGGCAAACAGCAGCTTATATCTAAACATGACATAGCTCAAGCAAAAAAAATAGTACACTAAAGATAACAATGCAGATAAGGGAAATGTATAATCACATCTTAATATCTATGTAATTAAAGTGGTGCACCACAAGAACTTATTGTAAAAAAAATATTACCATGTACTTGAAAAGAAAATTATGTGTCCAGTTACTGTTACTAGTCCCTTCTTATTGTTCTTTCCTTTCCAAGTGCTCCTTTTTTTTTAAAGAATGTGGATTACAAAATTATTATTTAATAGATCTGTTGACAGAAAGTGTTCACATTAGCAAATGCATTTAATTTTATTTTATGAAACCAATGCTGCAACACAGCTGGAAACCAGATATCAAGTGAAATAAGCAACTACTAAAAGCAAAGCATAAAAATATCATTCAATAGTCATGTGACATTTCATAAGTCAGTAGCTCTCAACTCTCGTAGAAAGACACTTGTCATTATAATGGCCTCCCCTTTTTTTTTTTTCTACCTGTGCCGCTGAAAGGCTAATGGCTTTTTTTTTTCGGGCGGCTGTCGCCCAGGTGGGTCCCCGCGATGCATTACGTGCAGGAGGTCACTTAACTTTCTTACGGAAATATTTACGACAGCAGTTTCCGCTACAGTGACAGTCTCACATAAAAATATTTCACAGGTCAAGAATTAGCGTTGCAAATCTGTAGAAACAGAACCCTATAAATAGAACAGTGTCCAAAAAATTTTCGCCAGCATTGTGATACATTCACTCATATACACACATTTCATAACTCTTAAAGTACGATTCTTGGTTTCCAACAACCTTTTTCACAAATCAGAGTCCCTAATCACTACTCATTATTCCTTACCTTATTCGTCGACACTTCTTCAGTATTTCATCATAAGAAATACGTAGCATAATCAAACTCCTCATATACAGTATCATCATCTTATTAATCATAAACATACCTCAACAGTATAATACACATCGTCGTCGTAATAATATCATAACATCTTAGTCAACTCTCAAAATCGTCGTAGCTTCCTCCAATAATTTCAAAACCTAAAACAAATTCTCTGCTCATGTCAAAAGTGTCAGCTGCCTCAAACGTACTTAAAAATCATAATCCCATACCAAATACATCATTCAAAGCTCTCATAGTATCACAATGGTTCCAAAAAGTATGAACAGTTCACAAAGTACAGACAAAATACAATTTCGTAAGTGTGAAGTTATCCAACTGTGTAATTACGTAAACATCTGTCACTGATGTAGTAAAATAAATGTTTGTCTCTCTCAGTTACATGATCAGATAGCTGTGTAATTTGTGTGTTAGAGAAATATGGTACCGATGTGTAAAGTTGTATAAGCAAATACCCTATTAGCTAGGGCTCCTTATGCTTGCCAAACACATGATACACAAAGTAGGCGTGTACCCCCCTGAGGATTAATGTGATTATACCCTCAGGTGTTACAGATTACATAAATGGAATGAAATATATCACGGAAAACCCTTGTATCATTGTACTTCAAATATCTAAAAAAATGCATGTTTTAAGTGGGAAATTAATCACTCAAATACGTGTCCTGTAGCGCTAAATGTGCGTCTTGCTGTAAGATAATCTCTGTGGAAGTGTCGTAGTTATCGTCCTCCGAAAGCTAAGTTCTGCAGAAGCCAATGTACTTACCTCATGATACACCAAATTTCAAGTAAACCAAAATGTTGCATTAAAATCTCATTAGCAGTACTGGTAAATGTTCTAAGTATGTGAGCCTTATAGTCGTTACGTAATCGTGCAACTAACAAGCAAGAATGCACAAATAACAACATTGCGTCGTCTGTTCACTATAACAATGGATTCGTAATTTCTGTTTAAATAAGTTATCTTGGTTCTTGACTGAATATTTAACTTCAAACATTGTTGCATGGTTACAGATTCTAAAGCATACTAGTAACGTGAAGTGAAACGTTTTATGGCAAAGACAAAGTTAAAAAGCAGATTATATTTCAATAAACGGTTTTACATGTGAAATGTGGTGTAAACCTTTACTCTTCCTAGTGCACAGAGTTTCAACTTCAAAGCAATTATCATGTTGTATACATCGGTAAAGAATGCTAAAATTTTTCTCCAGGCTAGCGTCTTATGTTATTTTTCTCGGAGCCAGCGGGCGAGTCATTGTCTGTCTCTTTGTTGGCGCGCGCCGTTATTGGGATTAGGAGACCTAACTTCTACAAATTCACTCTGACGAGAAGGCCCTGCCCTGTTTGAATCCCGCCAGTTCTGATGCAATTCAGGTCTGTCGTTACGATCACATCATCTGTCGTCATGTCGGTAGTTCCTGTAATTTCTTTCTTGTCGGTTCAGTGGAGGAGAACTTCTCCCTGAATCGTAACTGCGCGCTGGACCGTTGCGTCTAAAGTTATTCTGTCTCCCGTAATAATAATTATTTTGGTTCCCATATTGTCTGTTTCTCTGATTGTCTCTGTGATAGTCACTACCGCGGAGAGGTGATCTTTCCCTGTAATTATTACTACTCTGCCAACGGTTGTCGTACGGGTGGTGTCTATTTTGGTCACGATTTGCGTTGTAAGAATAGACCTGTCGTGTCCAGTTATTGTTTCTGTCGTCACGGAATTGTGACGGATGTAACCTGTAGTGATTGTTTTCCTGTTTTTGCATCCCGCGACTGTCTGTGTCAATTTCCAGTTCTTGTAACAGTCCCTGAAAAGCCTCAATGTCTTCTTTGCAACGTCCTGCTAAAATAATATGTCGTAAATGTTCAGGCAATTTGAGTAAGCAAATGCGGATGAGTTCTGAGGGGCTGTATGGGTTTGAAAGATACAGATTCTTATGCAACATGTCTTCAAAATATTTCACAAGACTGGAAAATTCAGATTGTTCGAAATGTTTCATCATTATGATGCCATGTTTTACTTGGTCTTGTGTGGCTTGAGACCAATATGCTGAGAGGAAGGCATGGTAAAATTCTCCTTCACTGTGGCAATCGTGAATGACCGATCGCATTCTTACAGCTGGTTCATTCTCTAAATGGCCACACATAAATTCTAACCTGTGCTCCAATGACCAGTTGGGAGGAAAACAATGAGAGAATTGATGGAGCCACGCTTGTGGATGAATGTCGTTGCCAGAATTCTTAAATGTTTTGAATTTACGTGTAGTAATGAACAGCTTATAGTCAAAGTCATCATGTCGGCGAGTCGCATATCGGTCATTGTTACGTCGTTTCGGCGGTTCCATCTCAAAATTCGGTGTGCCTTGCCAATTTCTTTCATAATTTCCGAAGTGCCCTGAGTTATTATGTTGTGGCTGTTCCGTACTTCTATGTCCCTCTTCCCGTATTGGGGCGCGAGTGTCCTCTGAAATACGTAATTCTTGTACTACTTGTGCCAACTGATCTTGCACTTCCCGGATTTCTCTTTTGTACTGTGTATTGATTTGATTTTGATTTTGTTTGAATTTTCTAATTTGTTCATACTCTTCTGTGTCAGTGAAGGCTACGGGTATTGTGTCATTCAGATCATCATCTACCTTTGTAGATAAGTTAGTGACCTGATCCGAAAGTTCGGCTACTTTCTCCGATAGTGTACTTATTTCCTTCATGTTTCTTTCTGAACCAATTTTCAGGGTATCTACTGTGTCCTTTAAGTTTTCCTGAGTTCTTGCAAGTTGCGTAACCGAATCGGTAGATGCAACTGAGTCAATTTTAGCTTGCAAGGTCTCATGATTTTCATGAACAATAGTTTGCAGTTCTTTTATGGCTGCTTCGTGATTCTGTAATACATTTTCATGACGCGAAAAAATAGGTTGGAAATGCTCACAAATTTGTGTTTTTACGTCATTACAGACCTTTTGACATTTCGATTCGATGTTATGTAACTCAGTGGTTATATCTTCACGTGTTTGTTCAAGTGTAGTGTCTAACTTTTTGAGATTTTGTTCCACTGTGTCTAACTTTTTGAGATTTTGTTCCACTGTGTCTAACTGTTGCTGTGTTTGTCTCTGGTGTTGTTCCATTGTGTCTAACTTTTCAAGCTTTTGTCCCATTTGTTGCATTAATTGTAATAACAATGCACTGGTGTCTGAAACATGTTCCTCAGTGCTTTTCGGTAGTGACGTTGCACCGGCAACATTCACATTTTGACAAGCAGAAAATGTGTCTTGACTCATTTGAGAAAACAGTGAGAACCCAAAACCTGAGTCTACAGTATTTGCAAAATTGTGTCCTGTCATTCCCGATTCCTGAGGCAAGCTGTTGCCGACCGATCGATCGATAATGCGTCCCTCTTCACTAATTGTTTCACTGTCCACGCCATTGTTTGCCGCCTGCTCCATTTCCCTATGCACAGTTACCAAATTACTACTTTGAATGTCTGTTAATTCATTACTCTGCGGCGCTATCACACTGCTTTCGTCTTCACTGTCATTTCTCAGTTTACTTTGGAGCCTAGTATTACGTTTTTCACACGCCATTATTGTCACAATATTTCACACGACAACACAGAAAAGCACAATTTGAAGAGCAAAAATAAGAGAACACATTAACATAGCACTGAAAATAATATTTAGTTAATTGCAAGCGCAGCTGCGAAAAACTTGCTGCAAATCTACATGCATGCCACAACTGTTTTACTGTACAACAATGAAAAACTACAACTACAAAGGAAATTCTCTCTATAATTACGCGCTAGCAATAAACAAAATCTACACTAATTACACAAACTACAAGAAAAAATCAGAAGATTCCAGTGAGGTATCCTCGGCTAAGGGTCGACATATGAAACGTCCCCTTTTTAACAATTATACATGACTGTGCTTAAACTGACACACAATATTTTGTTAGCGCAACGCAATCTGACTTTCAAAATTCCCTACAAAAGAATGGCCCTGACTAACATTAAACTATACCTTTCACAAATCACTTACCTCACAAAAATCTTCGCTGCTCAAGCTACTGCAATACAGCGAGCGCCACTACTGCCAGGTAAATAAAAGATTCAAACTATGGAAGGCACTAACTACTGATAGGGATAGTTAGCAAATGAAAGATATTAATAGAGAACAAACAATGTATTTACCTTGATATCATCATATATAAATATAGCAGTTCATGACAAATTACAAAACTCCGCCATCTCTCTCCCCACATCCACCACTGCTGGCGGCTCACCCCCAACTGCGCAACGCTACGCGCTGTTCACATCCAGCTGCCGCTGCCCAACACTACAATGGCAGACAACAATGCAAACTAGCCACAGACTGCACACAGCACAGCCAGTGATTTTCATATTGAGCGCTACGTAACGTTGCCAATAAGAAAACATAAACAGCCTACTTACATAGAGAAAACATAAACAGCCTACTTACATAGAGAAAACATAAACAGCCTACTTACAGGTTGAGCGGATGATTCCCATTCTGTGTCACAAGAAATAACCGCAGTGTGTTTCACAAAGTTATACTGGCCCTCAAAAGCGCGCCTTAGGAATCACTAGCATAGCAGTGGGCAGAGATACCCGGGGAGTGTATTTTGCACAAAATGCGTCAACACTGCATGGAATGCAGATATGAGTTACTAATAACGCTAACACAAGTAGTTCATATGGGCAGACTCTACTAAAATCTCTGCACGCAGTTCTAATCGTGTAGAAGAGAATATGGTTCTTACGTCATTTTGTACGGTAGCTGTAGTGTTCTTCCGGGTAAGGCAACTTCCCCACCACGGGCGCTGTTTCCCTTTCAGTTAACAGACAGACTGTACCATTTACTGACGAGTTCCTTTACATGAGGAGACAAAATAACTACACTGAGCTCGTGTTTATAGAATGGAGTTGCCTTAAGTTTATTAACTGAGTACTTATTTGCAGTTGTTAAGTGAGCTATTATGTAAAAAATCTCAACAGCTGGAGTTGTTAATAGACTACACACCAAAGAGCATGAGGGGTGTCAAATGCATTACCACACCTTCAGCTCTTCCACAATCTGAAGAGGCCAAGAGGCTTAAATTGTCTCCTGCAACAGAAGTATGTCATCTAGGTGTTATAGAACTTCAGATATTTCGACAGAAGTCAAGCAATGCATTACAGCAGATTATTGTTCTAGACTTGAACGTGATTAGTCCCACTTCGCCAGACAAATTCACACTCATCTTCCAAGGTATACTGTCAATATATGGTAAGTGGCTCCTTTCAGTGCAGCCCACTCTACAAACGTCAGCAAGTTATTCCTGAATGGCAAAGACCTATACAGTCTACCGGTAACTCATTATATAAACACGATCTCAGTGAAGTTACTTTCCCTACGAGCCTAAGGGAACTGAACAGGAAATGCCGTTGTATAGTCTGTAAACTGAAAGGCGAGCAGCGCCTATGGTGGGGGAAGTTGCCTTACTCGAAGAACACTACAGCTACCGTACATGATGATGAAAGGATCAGTTTCTCCTCTGGCAATGTAGAACTGTGTGTAGAGATTTTCGTAGATTCTGTCCATATGCACTACTAGCGTTATGGTTGTTAGTAAGTCATATCTGCACTCTATGCAGTGTTCATGCATTTTGTCCAAAATAAACACTCCCCGGGAATGTCTGTCCACTGCTTTGCTAGTGATTCATTGGGTGCGCTATGGAGGGCCCTTATGACTTTGTGAATCACCCTGCAGTAGCTTCTTGTGACATAGGTAGAGTGAGAAATCACCTTCTCTACTTTCAGTTTGTAGACATATGAAGGATAAAATTGCATGAAAACAGTCCTGCGACCTACTTTCCCTCTCGCTTCCACCCTACACGTCTCCCCTCTCCACCCTGTCACACCACGGAACACAATTTATCTGAGCAGTGGCCGCTATCGAACTCGAGAAATACGATCTGCCACTGGACCACAGTGGCCATCTGCATATAGAGCTGCAAGAAAAAGAAGCATAAAATTAAAACACTAAATTTTGCCAATTGTTTCGGGAATCTACAGCGAAGCAGGTAATACATCTCCATCTACAGTGCCCCTCTGTATGCCATCGGGAAGTGCGCGGCAGAGGGTACGTCCTATTGTACCAGTTATTAGAATTCCTTCCCATTCCGGACAGGCTGAGTGAGTGCTTAAATTCCTCAGTGTGTGCCGTAATTATTCTAATCTTGTCCTCACGATCCCAATGTGAGCGATACATAGGGGGTTGTAGTGTATTCCTAGAGTCATCATTTAAAGCCGGTTCTTGAAACTTTGTCAGCAGACTTTCTTGGGACAGCCTTCAAGAATCTTCCAGTTCAGTTCCTTCGGTATCTCGGAAACACACTCCCACGGGTCAAACAAATCAATGACCATTCGTGCAGCCCATCTCTGACTACGTTCAATATCCCCTGTTAGTCCTTTTTTGTATACGTCCCACACACTTGAGAAATATTCTACAATGCGTCATACGAGTGTTTTGTAAGCAATCTCCTTTGTAGACTGATTACACTTCCCAAGCATTCTACTAATAAACCTAAGCCTACCATCTGGTTTACCTACAACAGAGCCTATGTGATTATTCTATTTCATAACCTTACAAAGTGTTACACCCAGATATTTGTATGAATTGGCTGATTCTAACTGCGACTCATTGATATTATTTGATACTATAGTCATGTTACACTACGTTTTTTACATTTCTGAACGTTAAAGCAAGTTTGAAATCTTATAAAGATCTGACTGAATATTTATGCAGCTTCTTTTAGACAGTACATCATTACAGATAACTGCATCATGTGAAAAAGGCTGTAGTTTCTATTAATAATGTCTGCAAGGTCAGTAATATAAATCGTGAACGACAAGGGTTCCAACACATTTCTCCAAGTTACTTCTACATCTGACAATGACTCTCCATTCAAGATAATATGCCGTGTCATATCTACCAAAAAGTCCTTAACCAGTGAGAAATTTCACTTGATACCCCGTCTGATCGAACTTTTGGCAATGAGCGTAGGTGTGCTACTTAGTCAAGTGCTTTTCAGAAATCAAGCAAATACAGCATTTACCTGCCGACCTTGATCCAAAGCTTTCAGTATGTCAGAAAAGTACGAGATGGGTTTCACGTCATCGATGTTTTTGGAGCCCATGCTGGTTGGCATCGAGGAGTTCATTCTGTTCAAGGTACATCATTATGTTTGAACTCAGAATATGTTATAAGATTCTACAGGAAATCGATGTCGAACATTTTGCACGGTAGTTTTGTGAATCACTACTACTACTCTTTTTGTAGATGGATGTTACCTGTGCTGTCTTCCAACTACTGCAACCACTATACACAGAAGTTCGAAGAGACATACTAACTTATACATCTATATTTTGCAGATCATTGTGAAGTGCATAACAAAGGGTGCTTGTCATTGTACTAGTTATTGGAACTTCTTCTCATTCCAATAGCGTGTGAGTCCTGTTTATTATGGGTCCCACGTACTTTAGCAATATTCTAAGACAGGTCGCACGAATTTTTTGTAAACAATCTCCTTTGTCGATTTTATTGTGTCCTACCAGCGATTTGCAGCCTGCCACCTGCTTTACCTACGACTGAACCTATGTGATCATCCCACTTCATGGGTAATGCTCTCCACGTCCATAGTACCGTAAACCGGATATACTTTAATCGATTTGCAGCTTCAGAAGTGCTTAGCATGACTGTTTTTCAGCTTCTGTGGTATTTAGGTTAGTGAACATAGGCACTTATATGAAAGGATTACAAAACAATTAGTACAATACATTTTCTAAAATGCAGAGGAAATAATTGAAAAAAATTGTAGGTGGTCAAAGTTAGCATAGATTTGGGGATACATTGATCAGTCTATAATTCCATAAGCGTCAACCACCATTCCATTTGTGGTAAATAATTCAAAAACACAATGAAACTTTGGCTACCCAGAAATAAATACATTGATCTAAACTTTCCTTAACTGCTTTATTAATGCTCATAAAAGGAAAAACTTAGTACAGTACATATATCAACCAGTCTGATCCATCAGCAAAATTATAAATATAATAAAGGTACTAGGATAGGGTACCACATACAAAGCTCCCAATTTAGTTGAACAAAGTACCTTCAGTTTCAACCATATTAAACCTAAATCCTGGGGTGCAGTTTGAACTAAGGTTATCTGTTCTTCATTTATCAAGTCAATATACGGCCAAACAAGCTTCATTTCTTGTTTCTGGAGATATTGGACATTATATGTTACACCTGAATCAGTGCCTGAACTAGAACAGCTTGCAATTTGAGCAATATATGACTGACATTTGTTTTTCTTAATTGTAGGCAGATTAGCAATTTACAAGTGTGCCTTCGTCTATATACCGATGGTTAACGTTCATATTCCTTACTTCCACGCTGTCATTGGCATCAACACTAATTAATACATTGTGTATCTTTAACCGTGGGGGTAGCAATTATCAGTGGTCAAAGAAACCCCGAAACAGAGAAATCGTGCGCATGACGTCAGAAATCATAATATACTGGCAGGTATACAAAAGTGAACAAAAAACTAATCAGTCGTCTGTTTTGAGACTGTATCGAGTAACATACGTGATACAGTTGAAAACACCGATGGCTTTGCAGTTAAATATCGGTGGATTTTGCACATCCATATACTGTCACACTTTTTCGTATACAATTGTAAGTCGCAACAAGTTCGCCAACTGTAAAACTTTTGGTGTATGAGAGTGCCCTGGGTCGTTCTAAATGACGAGCATCTCAGGGAAGCTCACTTTCCGATGACTGATTACAAATTTGGTAAACCTGTGTATCCTGAGCTGCTTCTAGTATCAAACATAGGCCGTAATTTGAGGAAGAGGTTCCTGAGAATGTAAGTCTGGAACACAGCATTGTGGAGAGGTGTACCGTGGACTGTGACAAAAGCGGAAAAGAAGATGAATGAAGTGCTTAAGATATGTAGCGTAAGGGTGCCCAAAAGTAAGGGATTGATAAGGAAAGCATAAGGAAGAGATGCTTCTCCATAGAATCGACAAGGAAAGAAATGTGTGCAAATCACGAACTAGTAGAAGGGACTGGACGATAGCACGTATGCTAAGACTTAAATTGTTCTAAAGGGAACCATAGACGGCAAAAATCGTGAGGGGAGACTGATATTGAAATACATGCGGCAAATAATTTAGGATGTTGGGTGTAAGCGTTAGTGTGAGATGAAGGAATTGATGAAAGGGAGGAGTCATAGCGGACTGTATCAAACCATTCAGAAAACCCACGACATAAAAAAATCAGTTCATGTACTTTTAACTTGGATACCGTTAAGTCAGTTAGCAAAATACTTTTAGTCAGCTGCCAAACCTGTCAGAGCTAAGCACAGGCGTGATGTTGTTGTTGTGGTATTCAGTCCGAAGACTGGCTTGATGCGGATCTCCATGCTTTCACTCAAGTTGTGTCACAAATTCCTTGTCTTTCAAATTCTACAGTGTAGGTCAGGAGGAAAGATACATGATTCGAGGGGTGGTAGCATTAGTGCTTCTGAACAAAAAATGTTATATGAATGTGTTTACTGTTTTTAAGGAAACTAGTGAAAACAATGAGGAACAAGAGAAATGCAGGTGACGGTAAATGAAACATTGTGATCTAATGTTTTGTTTATTTGTGTACATGTCGTTCACCGTCAACTGCAATGCTTTTCGCAAGACTTGTAGGCAAGTGCTGTGTTGCTGATCAGAGCTCACTCGTACGGTCCTTTACTGGAGCACATGCATGTAAAATACAAGCGAGAACTTCCTCTTTGGGTCCACTCTGCAATTGCAGACTTCGCTGTTAAGCCAATTCCGCAGACAGCAATCTAACTGAATAAGATCGGATGACCTCGGTGGCCGAGGAATGACTCCACGGCGACCGATCCAACGCCCAGTATACGTTTCAGTGCGGAGCTTTGTCACTGGCCTTACGGAATGTGAAGGAGTTCATCATGCTGAAAACGACGTCGTGTCCTAAAGGAATATCTTCCAAGTATTCTGATAACACGTTTAGAAGGAAACCAACATACCATACTCCATTTAGACGGTTCCCTAAAACAACTGGACCGATGAGTTAAACGTTGTTGAAAATTTGTTTCCACAGTAGCGTGCACGCACGTGAGAGCGCACCCACGTGAGAGATGCGTGCGTTATTGATTCCTTTGCGGGTAAACGTTGACTCATCAGTGAAAAGAATGTGTGGAATACAACATTTATTGGCAATGATCCATTGTCGGCATTGCTTTCGTTTGGCATCATCTCCTACAGTCCGATATTACACACTCTGCCGATGATGTGGATGCAGACGCTGCTGATATACTGTGCACATGCCTTGTGTTTGCGGACTACCAAGCTGTACAGCAATTCTTCCGCTGCTGCTAGTTGAGCCGCTTTCAACCGTTTCAAGAATGTTCTCAATTGCTCGAATACCTTGTGGAACGGGACGTTCAGATATAACATGTCGAGCTGTGGCTGGCTCATGTTATGCATTGGATTAAACCTTGGTTGCTTTTCTGTGTTTAGTCTCCCACGGTTATCGCGATTATGCTGTTATCCTCTCTCTCTCTTTCTCTCTCTGCGAATGGCAGCAGCGGTGTGTATCGATATACGCACCTTGTACTATCTTTGGCCTGGCGCTTATAGTTTCCGGCTGTGCTGTGTGCGTCCAGTTGGTTGGTTGGCGTGGAGCAGCGAGGAAATCTCTGCGGCGGTCCGAGTGTGTGGTGCTGTTCCCATTGCTACGAGGTCCGTGGCTCATCGATCCTGGACACGAAAGTTGAGTTTTGGCTCAATCTACCAACAAGTCACGACTGTTCACATTGTGTCGTTTGGATTTCGTTGTCGGCTGTTGGGACATTCCCACAAGTAACAACGCGTGTTTCCAAGTTGGCAAATTTTAGCCACCGTCCGGTGGAGTTTAACTGTACTTGGTTATTCTGAATTGAAGTGCACCAGGAATCTTCTGCCTTGTGGCCATTAACGTTCCGGTTACCTGCCCTGGCCGTTGACGTGAATTCAGGCAGTGTATTTTCCTCATCGTGTTGTCGTTATCCATCATGGTGTGTAGTTTGACAGCTCAATGTATAATTGGTTGTGGGTGCCAATACTTTCTACGTTGTTCCATTGAACTCCCTGTTTGCTGGTCGGGTGGAGCAGAAGTTATCTTGTCGGTGGGTCCGTTGACTGTCTGTCGGTTGGGTTGTCGTCAGATCGGGAATGGTTGGGCCGACTGCCTGTCTCACGTAAGCGAGCGTTAGTGTTTGAATTCCAGGCCGACCCTCGGAAACTTATGAGCGCCGTTGGGTGTACTGCCTTTTCTTATTTGTTCCTGTTGTTTGTACTGTATGGCTTCTAGCCGATTTTTTAAGTTAAGGTTGTTTTGCCCTTAATGCGTAAGACTGTTTGGGCCTTCAGACTAATTTAAAGAACTGTTTTAAGTAAGGCCTTTGGCCTTTAAAAATACTGATTTTGGTTTGAGTCTCCGATTTTAAATTAAAGTTGTCTTGCCCTTAAGGCATGAGATTGTATGGTGTACTCAGCCAGTTATTAGGTTCCAAAAATTAATGCTGTGCTTTTTTTTAATTTTCTTGGCTTTTGTAAAGTTTGGTCAAATAAATAAAGCTGTATGTTCGAGTGCAGCTGACAGCCGCTTATTTTTGCCCCTTTGCACAACTTAAACTACCTGTCCTGTCCTGCGGGCTTAGCAGGGCGTCCCACATGTACCACGCTCACGCAATGTGTCTAAAACCCTACTAAATACCCTGCTATCCGGAACTATGCGACTGAGAATTCGTCGATCGTATTCGGCTCTACAATTCCTACTGTAAAACCCGTACACAAAGATCATGTCGCCATATTACGCATGTATGAAGACCTGTAGCATTTTCACTACGCTGACCTGTACTGTTTCGAGTATACACGTAACAACAGCCGTAGTACACTGGTGCAACCATTGTGGCACTGAGACGAGAGGTAAACAATATGTGCACTGGCAGAAATCGTCACCCCACCATGCCTAAGTGAAGTGCGCGTTGAAATGGTCAGGAAAGACAACACTACGTAGCCTAATGTGGCTGTATTCGCATGTGAGAGCTGGTGAAGGATATGCGGGTGACGCCCATGATTTTCAGACAGCTGAATTTCGGATATGGTTCAGAAAATAGCAAACATTCATTCAAAAATTTTTATTCAGTGTCACCAATACTATTACCCGTCAATGCATGTACCTTTCCTACTTGACTCAATCTGTATTTAGAGCCTCCTCTTTAGTTACGCTGTCTACCCATCTAATCTTCAGCACAGCCTCCAGAAGCACTCTGGCGTTTTCCAGGAGACCTAACACCGACCCTGTGTTTTTGGCTGAGGACCTTCCTCGAGTGTGTTACATGGCGACGTGGTATGCCTTGTTTGGTGATATTCTCCACGCGCCAGCCCAAGGCTGAGGAACTTGCTATCCTGGCGACAGATTAGTCTGCGCTTGGCCGCGTCTCATTCGAATGAAATGGTCTCCAGAATCCCTCGCAACAGATTAATTCGCTCTGTCGACCCACCTCATCTCCTCGCCCCATACCCCTAGGGCCACAACAGATTGCATCTCGTTGTCGGACAGCGCAGTCGGCTCTTCCATCTGAACCTTCGCATCTGCGTCCTACGCCGCATGACGACGCCATCGGCGGGTTCGTTCGCATGAGCCATCTTACAACATGCTTTCTATGGAATATAAACTCTAAAGTTTTGCTATCCCAGTAAATTTCGTGCTTTACGTTTGATTCTTTTTGTTTCCTTTAACCACCTGCCTTCACTCTAGAGTTCCTATTGCGTCGGTGCATAGATCGGTAGCGTTTTTGCATAAGTTAACAGATACGCATAACAGAGACTTTAGTCATGAACAGTGTATTATCCTTTACTATTTACAACCATCTGCCAACGCTGGGGTAACTTTTTGATTCTGTGCCTGTAGAAATCATGTGTTTTTGAGGCGATGAACTCCTCGAGCCACGTTCAGAGCGCATTTTCGTCGGGGAAGGGAGTTCCTTGAAGGTTGTTCGATAGAGAGCGAGAAAGGTGAAAATCTACGAGCACGAGACCAGATGAATAAGGTGGGTGCGGAATGACTTTCCAATGCAACTCCTGAATAGCGTTTTTTGTCAGTCAAGCAGAATGGGAGTAGGCGCTATCGAGGAGTAGATTCACTTCAAGCAGTCTTCCTGGTCATTGTTCTTGTGCTGCGTCTTCAAGATGGTTACAACTCGGGGAAGCAATTCGTAGTACACCACATCGTTGCTGCTCCAACAGATGTACGTACTCCAGGAGGACCTGCAGAGGATTAATGCATGGTGCGACAGCTTGCAGCTTTCCCTAAACGTAGATAAATGTAATATAATGCGCATACATAGGGGCAGAAATCCATTCCAGTACGATTATGCCATAGGTGGTAAATCATTGGAAGCGGTAACGACCGTAAAATACTTAGGAGTTACTATCCGGAGCGATCTGAAGTGGAATGATCACATAAAACAAATAGTGGGAAAAGCAGGCGCCAGGTTGAGATTCATAGGAAGAATTCTAAGAAAATGTGACTCATCGACGAAAGAAGTAGCTTACAAAACGCTTGTTCGTCCGATTCTTGAGTATTGCTCATCAGTATGGGACCCTTACCAGGTTGGATTAATAGAAGAGATAGACATGATCCAGCGAAAAGCAGCGCGATTCGTCATGGGGACATTTAGTCAGCGCGAGAGCGTTACGGAGATGCTGAACAAGCTCCAGTGGCGGACACTTCAAGAAAGGCGTTACGCAATACGGAGAGGTTTATTATCGAAATTACGAGAGAGCACATTCCGGGAAGAGATGGGCAACATATTACTACCGCCCACATATATCTCGCGTAATGATCACAACGAAAAGATCCGAGAAATTAGAGCAAATACGGAGACTTACAAGCAGTCGTTCTTCCCACGCACAATTCGTGAATGGAACAGGGAAGGGGGGATCAGATAGTGGTACAATAAGTACCCTCCGCCACACACCGTAAGGTGGCTCGCGGAGTATAGATGTAGATGTAGATGTAGATGTATAATATTATCTTTTGTGGACGCGCGCAGGTCTTTGTACGGGGAGCTGGTGCTTTGTTTGGGCTCAACCATTCCTTTCTTTTCCTTACGTTAGCATAAAGACGCTATTTCTCGTCACCGGTACCGATACAGGATAGGAATAGTCGGTGTTTTTTACGAGCCAACTGATGTCGTGCAAGCAGAGACCCACATATGATAACTCGGTGCTTTTTGTGATTTTGGCTTAGAGCATGTGGTACCCATACATCCGATCTCTGAACCGTCCCCACTGCTTGCAAATGTCGCACGATTGTGGAATAACCCCTGTTCATCACATTTGCCGTTCCGCAGCTCGTGGTCTTGCAGTAGCGTTCTCGCTTCCCGCGCACGGGGTCCCGGGTTCGATTCCCGGCGGCGTCAGGGATTTTCTCTAGCTCGTGATGACTGGGTGTTGTGTGTTATTCATCATCATTGACTCGCAAGTCGCCGAAGTGGCGTCAACTAAAAAGGACTTGCAAAACAGCGGCCGAACTTCCCCCCCATGGAGCCTCCTGGCCATCAATGCCATACCATCATTTGCCAGTTCTCGAGTACACTGACGTGGATACGTTTAAACGATCTTAGTCAATCCCCGAAGATCTTCCTAAACGTGCAGAATCACTAAACGAGAAAACTTTCCTTGCTCTGTGCACTGACATTATCTCCATACACGGCACAAATGTTTTTGGATGCCTCCGCTGCTATCACCCCCTCTACTGAACTCAAACAGAAGATTATGTCGGAAATGTTCCGATTTTTCCTCATGGCACTAGCGTCCACAGCTCTAGACACTATCTCAGAACGATAAAATGACAATACGTCAACTCAAATAGCAACAGTGAACTACAAATAAGAAATGGCAATTGATAAATAAATCCATAGCAACTGGAATACCAACATGCATAAAAAAAAACGCTACGAACTGCACCAACCTAATATTAAATAACTTTCCTTTCTCTCTTTCTCCCATCATTAATCACCGCCTCTAACAACTAGAAAGCTTTCTGTTGCCTCTTTGGCAACATTCTATTTCCTGCTATACAGTCCTGTACGATAATTAATCGCCAACAGCCTGACAGCTTAAGCACAGCAAAGTATTTTGGATCCTGCCGCTCTCATATACTTTCCAAACTTTGATGACCCCTCCGTCTGATTACTCCTTACTGCTCATAAACCACAAATGTTCCACAAGTGTCCCTGGTTTCCAGTACCTAACCACATCTTAATAACTTTACATTTTAACACAAGACACGTGACAAGCGCTTTACTAAAAGACGGAACACTACTTCCACTGACAAATCTATTACGTACCATCGCCTGAATGTGGCTCTTCACACAGGCCAACTGTTTTTGCTGCAAAAAACCTCATCGGCCTTACTTTTGCTTAAACCCAAATAGCCTGTCAGTGTCACCTTCTCCTACTGGCGTGCTGACCTATTACACTTATCTCAATGTTCAGCAATATTTTTGAATCCATCGACTCCCAACAATTCCATAAGCACATTAACTAATACCTACCCTTATTCGCTAATCCACTCTTGTCCCACAACCATCTTCTATCACAATAAATTAACAACAGTAAAACTTAAAACTTTCATCTTTGTGACCCTGGCTTTCAAAAAGTGTACGACATTACAATCTCCTTTCCAAATTTCAGACTTTGCACCTACAATAAATTAAGTGCACCGTACTGCACATTTCTATCCAACTGCCTATCCCATTTATCCATAAACAGCAATAATTTTCGAATCTTCCATACCACCGTAGGTGTGGTAAGGCTCAGCCCTCTCTCTATTCCAGTATGTCCTTCAAACTGCTGACACGACTAAACCTATCCCTCTTGTTGATTTCCACGTACACCGATGCCACTTTCCTATCCCTACAACCTACACTCCAGAAAATCCAAAGATCCCTTCAGCTGCATCTGTTTACCTTCTGGTACAGCCAATGGCTCACAAAACTACCACTTCTAAGACCCATAAAATAATTATAGGACAAAAGACCTGTATCGTCGACCACCGCTACTTCTTTTCCACCATTTACAACCTCCCCATCCATTTATGTAACCCTCGACTGTAAACTGACTTGGAAACCCCATGCTAATCACATCACAGGAAGTTCAAAACAGACTAAAACTTCCCAGTGGTCGAACGTGGGGTTTGTATTCCTCCATACCTGTAACGTCATTTAGAAAAGACAACAGATAGAGAAATGGGACTTGGGAAACTGAAGAATGAGGACTACGAAAGACTATAGTGACTACGTCGAGAAGGCAGAAGACTGATCAAAGGAGGCAGGAGAGGATTAGATGAGGAAACAATGTGAGGAAATTGAAGAACAGGAAAAGAAAGGAAAATTAGAAGGAATGTACAGAACAGTGAAATCCTCAGCAAGAAGAGAAGTAAGGAAAATAAGCAGACAATGGTTGTTAAATAAGCATAGGAAGAAGACAGTACGTTTCGACGAGGAGAAGAAAGTTTGGATGGATTGTATGTGAAAGATTTACACTGAAGCGCCAAAGAAACTGGTATAACTGGTATAGGCATGCGTGTTCAAATACAAAGATATGTAAACTGACAGAATATGGCACTGCGGTGGGAAACGCCTATGTAAGATACCAAGTGTCTGGCGCAGTTGTTAGCTCGGTTACTGCTGCTACAGTGGCGGTTATCGAGGTTTAAGTGAGGTTGAACATGGTGTTACAGACGGCGCACGAGCGGTGGGACACGGTATCGCCGAGGAAACAATGAAGTGGGGATTTGTCTGTACGACCATTTCACGAGTGTACTGTGAATATCAGGAATCCGGTAGAATATCAGATCTGACGACTTAAGATAATCGTTCAACGTGTCAGAAGTGCAAACATTTCGCAAATGCTGCATATCTAAATGCTGGGCCATCAACAAGTGTCAGCGTGCGAACCATTCAATGAAACATTATCGATATGGGCTTTCGGAGCCGAAGGTCCACTAATGTACCTTTAATGACTGCACTACACAAAGCTTTACGCTCGCCGACATTGGACTGTTGATGACTGGAAACATGTTTCCTCGTCGGACGAGTCTCGTTTCAAATTGTATCGAGTTTGGGTTGTTTGGGGGAGGCGACCAGACAGCGAAGTCATCGGTCTCATCGGATTATGGGAGGACGGGGAAGGAAGTCGGCCGTGTCCTTTCATAGGAACTATCCCGGCATTTGCCTGGAGCGATTTACGGAAATCACGGAAAACCTAAGTCAGGGTGGCCGGATCAAATTGCATCGAGCGGATGGACGTGTACAGGTATGCAGACAACCTCATGAACCCAAGGACCCCGCATGTCAGCAGGGGACTGTTCAAGGTGGTGGAGGCTCTGTAACCGTGTGAGGCGTTGTTGGTGTGATATGGAACCCCTGACACGCAGAGATACGACTCTGGCACGTGACACGTACGTAAGGATCATGTCTGATCACCTGAATCCATTCATGTCCATTGTGCATTCCGATGGATTTGGGCAATTCCATAAAGATAATGCGACACCATTCTCGTCCAGAATTGCTACAGAGTGGCTCCACGAACAACCTTTTGAGTTTAAATACTTCCGCTGGACACCAAACTCCCGAGACATTAACATTATTGAGTATATCTGGGCTACCTTGCAACGTGCTGTTCAGAAGAAATCTCCACCCCCTCGTACTCTCACGGACTTATGGACAGCCATGCAGGAGTCATGGTGTCAATTCCCTCCAGCACTACTTCAGACATTAGTCGAGTCCATGCCATGTCGTGTTGCGACACTTCTACGTGCTCGCGGGGGACCTACATGATATTAGGCAGAAATACCAGTTTCTCTGGCTCTTCAGTGTACATACTGCACAGCTGCGTAACAACAGACAGCTTTTCGAAGGTGAAGGGGAACAGAATGAAGAAGATATTGAAATGGGAATTGGAGAAACCAATTCCGGAGCCCTTCGAAAAGAATGCATTGGGCTGTGATAGAATACCGTCTGACACACTGAAAACCTAAGCACCAAATTCGATAGCCAGATTGACAGAGGTAGTAAACAGAATTTGTGACACATGAATTTTGCTATAAGATCTACTTAAGACTAGTCTAAAAAGTGCAACGCAAAGTAATGCAAAGACTATACGACAGTTTGTTTTATTTGTCATGTTACAAAGGCTATAATGAGAGTCGTACTAAGGAGAATAGAAAAGGAAATTGAAGTAAATACTAGTAAAGACCATTTAGGATTCAGGAAGGGTAAACAAACAAGATATGCCATAGATTGTAGTGCGAAGCGAAAGAATGATAGGAATGAACAAGGTGGCGTATATTTGCTTTATCGATTTGGACAAGGCTTTCGATAGAGTCTACTGGAGTGTAATGCTGACAATTTTAAATATTTTGGTATAGACTGGAAAGATAGAAGGTTAATAAAGGAGATGTAATCAAAACAAAAACATCACGGAATAGGGAGTGAGGAGACGGAAGAGATGCGAAATAGAAGGGGTGTAAGGCGAGGATGCTCACTGTAAGCGAAGTTACGAAACATGTGGAGAAGAACTGATATATAAGGCCACAGAAAAAGCAAGAGACATTGTAATTGAAGGTGAAATGATGTTGTTGTTGTTGTTGTGGTCTTCAGTCCTGAGACTGGTTTGATGCAGCTCTCCATGCTACTCTATCCTGCGCAAGCTTCTTCATCTCCCAGTACCTGCTGCAACCTACATCCTTCTGAATGTGTTTAGTGTATTCATCTGTTGGTCTCCCTCTACGATTTTTACCCTCCACGCTGCCCTCCAGTACTAAATTGGTGATCCCTTGACGCCTCAGAACATGTCCTACCAACCGATCCCTTCTTCTAGTCAAGTTGTGCCACAAACTTCTCTTCTCCCCAATCCTATTCAATACCTCCTCATTAGTTACGTGATGTACCCACCTAATCTTCAACATTCTTCTGTAGCACCACATTTCGAAAGCTTCTATTCTCTTCTTGTCCAAACTATTTATCGTCCATGTTTCACTTCCATACATGGCTACACTCCATACAGATACTTTCAGAAACGACTTCCTGACACTTAAATCTATACTCGATGTTAACAAATTTCTCTTCTTCAGAAACGCTTTCCTTGCCATTGCCAGTCTACATTTTATATCCTCTCTACTTCGACCATCATCAGTTATTTTGCTCCCCAAATAGCAAAACTCCTTTACTACTTTAAGTGTCTCATTTCCTAATCTAATTACCTCAGCATCACCTGACTTAATACGACTACATTCCATTATCCTTGTTTTGCTTTTGTTGATGTTCATCTTATACCCTCCTTTCATGACACTGTCCATTCCGTTCAATTGCTCTTCCAAGTCCTTTGCTGTCTCTGACAGAATTACAATGTCATCGGCGAATGATAAAGACTGTAAAATACGTCGATGATCAAGCAGTGCTGATGCAATCAGAAGAGGTGCTACAGCAGATGTCGAAGAGTATTGCAAGAAGGGGCGAGGAGTGTGGAAAGAAGACAAATATAGGATAGACAAAAGTGATGAGAATTATCAAGGACTCTCTCGTTAACATTTGCTTAGTCGGAAATAAGATATAACAAGCATAATTCTTTGTGCATCTGGGAAGTCTAATGACATGGTACGGTTGCTGTACAGAAGAAACAAGGAGAAGGATATCTGTGTGAAAGACAGTATTTGAAAAGGTGAAGCAGTTAACTGACGACTAGAAGAGTTCTACTGAAGCTGCGGAAAAGATTTGCTAAGTGTAACGTGTGGAGTGGAGTGTTATGCAGCAGTGAATAATGGACTGTTAAAAAGAAAGAAGAAAGATACTTAGGAAGTTTTGAAATGTGACTGTGGAGAAGAATGCTTAAGGTGGAGTGGAGCGATAAACTTAAGAATGAAGAACCAATGAAGAAAATAGGGGAAGACAGAAGATTATTGTAAGTGACCAGAAAGAGGAAAAGCTCTTTTTGGGACGTATACTTCGTAGCAAAAGTCTGCAGCCGTACGAACAGTTGAAGGAAGATGCTCAGATCAGGACACAGTGGAGAGCCTCCAGTTGAAATTGCTCATAAGACAGATATACTAAATACAAAGATAACATCATGATCCGACTTATCCTCAACTTTTGCATTTCGCCTGAATTTCAGCTACACCAAAATTTTATCACTCATTGTACATACGCGAATGCTTCACTTTACTCCACAAATCATTAATCAATTTATTAATTTCCCCCTCCCCCCTCCCCTCTGTTCTCCCACTTTAAACACCTCTGGTTTTCTATACTAACCGCACACTTCTGTCAGAAAACTTCTTCGAAATTGTCCAAGTAAAATTCAGATCGCGTAAAACTGAGAGGGGAAACCATAGCTACGCCATGAAACTGGCTATAACACGTGGCCTGACATTGGAAATTATTTTACACATATCTGAATAGCAAAGATTACGTCATGTGTAGCACAGATATTAATTTTGATTTTTGCAAAAGAACTGTTAATATGAAGGAAAATTTGTAAATAAGCTAGTGATGTTAAATGAAGCTAGTTTAGAACTGCGTGGGACTTGTGTATCTTTGGTTTTATCAACAAGAGGTATGCAATAAACCAATATTTCGAAAGGGAACTTCTTTCCTTCTGTTAGAACACACACTAAGTGAAATACCCAAATAATTCACGAAGAATGTAATAATTCCAATTCCAAAGGAAGCAGGTGTGAACATTAAAGAACCATAAGATAAACAAGTCATGGCTGCAAAATACTGACACTAGATGTTTACAGAGGAATTTAAAGGCTGGTAGAAGCCAATGGCTGATAAGAACCACTCAATTTCTCTACCGTTCCACTCTCGAATAACACGTGGGGGAAATGAACTCCTTGGTGCAGTATCTGATTTCTCTTATTTGATAAGGGTTTCATTTCTACCCCCGTAAATGGGAGTAAAGAAAATGTTTTGACGTTCGGAGAAGGAATTTCGTGAAAAAAAAAAATATCGTCGCAGCGGAAAACGCCTTTGTTTTAACGATAGCCATCCCAACTCATTTATCATATCTGTGACACTCTCTCTCTCTTTTCGTGATAACACAAAAAGAATTGCTCTTCTTTGAAATTTACGAGGTCCTCCAAAATCAACCCTGTCTAGCAGGGATGCCATACTGCAAAGCAATACTCCAGAAGAGAATGGACAACGGCAGTGAAGGTAGTCTCTCTAGTACATTTGTTGCATCTTCTAAGTGCTCTTCCAATAAAACATAGTCTTTGGTTCGCCTTCCCCACAACATTTTCTATATGATGGTTCCAAAGTTATTCATAATTGTACTGTCTGGACGTTTAGTTAAATCGACATGCTTTAAGTTTGTGTGATTTATTGTATAATCAAAATATGAGGAACTTTTTTTTTGCTTGTGTGGAATACCTCAGACTTTTTATCGTTTGCAGTCAACTGCCACTTTTAACGCCGTGCAGATGTTGGTGACGTGATTGCTAAGAACAACCACGGCCAAACTAACACCAGGCAGATATCGTGGACTGACGAACAGGGATCGTCAAGCAACGTGGAGATTGGTTGTATACGTAAGATGTGTATGACAAGAGTTTGACTATTATATTGATGTTTGCCGCATGACTAGCAGTGTCTGTACTGAACACCAGTAACGACTTCAAAACACTGATATGTGACTGTTTCCCGCATATCTTGTAGTTTTCGCACAGTCGTCTTCTGAAATTTCAGAGACTTAAATTTTAGTACACCCGTAACGAGTTTCTTCAAAGAACCAGTGCTAAGGAAACATGTGGAAAACATTCACGAAAAGAAGGAAGAAAATGACAGCAAAAGAAAAGCGCGGCGTTCTGGTTGTGATGGGCCAGTCGGAACCGAAAGACCACCGTGTCATTCTCTTGGCGAGACGTCGTTGGATGCGGTATGGAGGGACGTGAGGCAAGCACAACGCTCTCCCGCCATCGTTGGCTTTGGAGCCGCTACCATAAAACCTAGTTTACACGACGACACTATAGTTCAATTCTTTTATCTTGGCGGCTCGCGCATGCCCGCCCAGACGCGGGAGATTGCTGCGTTGCCAGTTGCACACGACGCACGCGCCAATAGAAGCAGCGCCATAGTATAGCATAGTTCGCAAGCTTACGTTTAGGGGGGAGCGCGCAGTTCATGAAGTAAAGCTACCACGGCCGCATTAACCCTTTCGCTGCTACAAAGAAGTGCTCCCTGCATTCCGCGCTGTGCGCGATTTTGTCACTGCACTGCTCGCCTGTGCAGACACATCCTGTTCCGACTGCTTTGACACTTTTATCAATCGATTCCACAAAAACAATTTGGCCCAAAAATTAGATTTTTACACATCTTCTTGACTGATACCTTCCCCCCATAAATGACGTAATTTTGTTTCGATGTTCAACGCAGTTATTATGCAGCATTAAATATAGTAAACCATTGCACGAAATTTTGAAGAGTTTTCACAGGTAAAAGTCCATAGAGTATACAGTAAATTTTATATGAAATTTAGGTATCTTGTCCACATTTCATTCTCAACATTGTGGCAACTAAAATCGACCATACGGAAAGTATACGTTACGGACTTCTACCTCTGCAAACTCTTCAGAATTTTGTGCAATGGTTTACTATATTTAATGCTGCATAATAACTGCGTTGAACATCGAAACAAAATTAAGTCATTTATGGGGGGAAGGTATCAGTCAAAAAGACGTGTAAAAATCAAATTTTTGGGCCAAATAGTTTTTGTGAAATCGAATGATAAGTGTATCAAAGCAGTGGAAACACCATGTGTCTGCACAGGCGAGCAGTGCAGGGATGACAAAATCGCGCACAGCGCGGAATGCGGCGAGCACGTGTCTGCAGCAGCGAAAGGATTAATAAAGAGACAAAGCACTAGAAATTTCAAAAAATTGCATTCAAACAAATATAATTCGTGAAGTAAGGCACTTCAACATTGTTTTTAAATAATGAAAATATTAAGCACCACCCAAGGTTGAACTCATAACCTTTCACTTAGCAGCCCAACACCTTAACCGTTACGCTAATGCACCTTGTCTAGCTACATAACGCCATGAGTGAGTACATAACGGAATGAGGACTACAATACGTCACGCAAAATATTGACAAACACTGGTGGTATGACTACGAATTAATCACGCTTCATCGAAGTACAGTAGGAAATAAACAATTACTGCTGTTCTTTATTGCGAAAAAGCGGTTCGTGAGAGTGATACAAACACCTTTCCTTGCTATCACCTGAATTAGGAGTCTTATTGCTTGTTTGGTTTAATTAATTAATAGAATATGAAGCAATTGGTATAAAGAATGCTTTTTCCAAACTTTCTATAAAAGAATGTCTGCTATCAAGACATTGCTTTTGTTCTATTACTTTATTTATGACTGAACGTTTCTAAAACTGAAGACACTCGTCCATGCTCTGCACTGCAGTCGAGATGTGGCAACGTCGTTCTCTGTTCATTGGCTGACTGTGTTTTGTGACGTCAGATGCGCAGAACGAACCTAAACTCGGCCGCCAACATAAGTGACGCGCACTTTAGTTGCGGACAATGTCGGATATGCTGATGTGTTGGATGTGGATGGGTTGGAATTTGATGAGGTTGTAGGGGATCCACGTGGGGGAAGATAAACGGATGCGGAAATCAAGGCGGAGTGTATGGTGCTCAAGGATGGACTGATCGATGGAGCGAATATCTATGCAACATTTGAATAGATGAAGATAGGTCGGATTAGGTACAGCAATAGTACTGTCTTTAACTAAAATACTGTTAGTATACGTGTGTGAAGTGAAAGCTCTTTACGTGAAATGGATTTTTTTCTGTTTGTTATGTCAATTAGAGACGCATTTTATGAAAATAGATGAAACGCCCTGCTAAACCCTCAGGACAGGACAAGTAGTTTAAATTGTGGAAAGGGGCCAAAATAAGCGGTTGTCAGTTACACTCGAACATACAACTTTATTTATTTGACCAAACATTACAAGAGCCAAGAAAATTAAAAAAAGAACAGCATTGATTTACCTGCTGAATGCACCATACAATCTCATGCCTTAGGGGAAGACCACTTTAATTTAAAATCGGCTGAAAGCCAGTAACTTAAGAGCAAAACAACCCTAATTTAAAAATCGGCTAGAAGCAATACAAATACAAACGACAAGAATCAATCAGAAAAGGCAGTACACCCAACGGCTCTCAGAAATTTCCGAGGTTCGGCCTGGAATTCAAACACTAACGCTCGTTTAGGTGAGACAGGCAGTCGGCCCAACCATTCTCGATCCGACGACAACCCAACCGACAGACAGTCAACGGACCCACCGACAAGATAACTTCCACTCCAGCCGACCAGCACACAACAGGAAGTTCAATGGAACAACGTAGAAGGTATTGGCGCCCACAACCAATTATACATTGAGCTGTCAAACTATTCATCGTGCTGGACAGCGAAAACACAATGAGGAAAATACACTGCCTGAATTTACGTCAACGGCCAGGGCAGGTAACCGGAACGTTAACGGCCACAAGACAGAAGATTCCGCTGGTGCACATCAATTCAAAATAACCAAGAACAGTTAAACTCCAGCGGAAGGTGGCTGAGATTTGCCAACTTGAAAACACACGTTGTTGCTCGCGGGAATGTCCCAACAGCCTACAACGAAATCCAAACAACACAATATGTACAATCGTGACTTGCTGGTAAATTAAGTCATAACTCAACTTTCGTGTTCAGGATCGGTGAGCCACGGACCTCGGGGAACAGCACCACACACTCCGACCAAGCGTGGACGCCGCCAACGGCCTCGGCCAAACTACGCGCCGCTGCTCTACGCCAACCGACCAACTGCCCTGGCCCGGAAACGGTGAAAGGACCAAATATACGTCGGACGATGAGACGACCAACTGAACGACCGACCAACGGTCGTCCCCCTCCAGTCTCCCTCCGTCGGACAGTTCATGTGTGTCGCCAGCGGTCGGTGAGCACTGGCTGTCGGCGCCTCACCGGCGCACCGTCCCCGACTTCACTGCTGCTGTGTACCGACTACCAGTCGCGCCAGAGATGGTACGACAGTGAGCTTGTCGATACGCGCTGCTGCTGCCGCTCACGGGCAAGTGAGGCAGGAAGTTAGTGACGCCAGTAAATGGAGTAAGAAAACGAGACGGCAGTGTGGTAATAGAAGATGCGAATGGTTCAAAGGGCTCTGAGCACTATGGGACTCAACATCTAAGGTCATCAGTCCCCTAGAACTTAGAACTACTTAAACCTAACCAACCTAAGGACATCATACTCATCCCTGCCCAAGGCAGGATTCGAACCCGCGACCGTAGCAGTCACGCGGTTTCAGGCTGAAGCGCCTAGAACCGCTCGGCCGCTCCGGCCGGCAATAGAAGATGACAAACAATAAATGGCATGAACACGAGCTGTGCACGGCTCTATAGGCACAAATGATAACACTATTTATAAAAATAACTCATTTTTATACTGTAATTAAGTCAATCTCTCGCTACAGGTACATTTGTCATCGGGAACTGATTAGCTAACTATAACCAAAACAATGCTATGTAAAGCAAGTTTATGTTACATTCCGAAAGTATCTATTACATCACATCTAACTTTTGTTTATTACAAATTTGTGTAAGGACAAGGAGACGGCCGCGGTGGCCGAGCGGTTCTAGGCGCTTCAGTCCGGGACCGCGCGACTGCTACGGTCGCAGGTTCGAATCCTGCCTCGGGCATGGATGTGTGTGACGTCCTTAGGTTAGTTAGGTTTAAATAGTTCTAAGTTCTAGGTGACTGATGACCTCAGATGTTAAGTCCCATAGTGCTCAGAGCCATTTGAACCATTTTTTGTAATGACAAGGAAAGAGCCTTCGATTAATGTAAATCTAGTGCCTGCAATCTATCACTGATCGACGAAAAAAGAAGACCCACCATGAAAGAATTATCGAATGGGACGGAAACCGGTAGATGTGATGTACATATAACAAATAATAAGCAACCACCTGCATAAAAGAAATTTTATTTCTTCACCGGTTTAGGGCGCTTAGTGCCATTATGTTAGAGTGTCAGCAATAGGATGCATACAGCAAAATGCTGTGGTCATGTGGTTCATAGTGTCTGTACAATAATAGTACAGAGAATATGAATCGCATGATCACGGCGTTTTGCTGTAAGCATCCTATTGCTGACAATCCCAAATAATGCGATAGGTTATAACCTTCTGAAGAAAGGTACTAAGTGCCCGAAACGCTATAAAAATTAAATTGCTTTTATGCAACTGGTTGCTTATTCCAGAATGAGATTTTTCACTCTGCAGCGGAGTGTGCGCTGAGATGAAACTTCCTGGCAGATTAAAACTATGTGCCCGACCGAGACTCGAACTCGGGACCTTTGCCTTTCGCGGGCAAGTGCTCTAACATCTGAGCTACCAAAGCACGACTCACGCCCGGTCCTCACAGCTTTACTTCTGCCAGTATCTCGTCTCCTACCTTCCAAACTTTACAGAAGCTCTCCTGCGCAGGAGAACTTCTGTAAAGTATCTCGTCTCCTACCTTCCAAACTTTACAGAAGCTCTCCTGCACAGGAGAACTTCTGTAAAGTTTGGAAGGTACGAGACGAGATACTGGCAGAAGTAAAGCTGTGAGGACCGGGCGTGAGTCGTGCTTCGGTAGCTCAGATGGTAGAGCACTTGCCCGCGAAAGGCAAAGGTCCCGAGTTCGAGTCTCGGTCGGGCACACAGTTTTAATCTGCCAGGAAGTTTCATATCAGCGCACACTCCGCTGCAGAGTGAAAATCTCATTCTGGAAACATCCCCCAGGCTGTGGCTAAGCCATGTCTCCGCAGTATCCTTTCTTTCAGGAGTTCTAGTTCTGCAAGGTTCGCAGGAGAGCTTCTGTAAAGTTTGGAAGGTAGGAGACGAGATACTGGCAGAAGTAAAGCTGTGAGGACAGGGCGTGAGTCGTGCCTCGGTAGCTGAGATGGTAGAGCACTTGCCCGCGAAAGGCAAAGGCCCCCAGTTCGAGTCTCGGTCAGGCACACAGTGGTTGCTTATTATTTCGTTATATACGACCTCAGCTGCTGAGGGTGGATAAAATACTAAAATGATGTACATGTATAGAGAAACAAATGATTACAATTTCAGGGAAGAGATTGAGCTAGCCAATAACGTTGTCCAGGGCGTTTCAAGACACGTCTTCAGCCTGGAGTCTCATCGACTGGAATAGAATTGTCTTTAGTGATACGTTCCGCTTCTAACTGAGACCCTATGACTAGAAAAGACGTATCTGGAGACGCCACGGACAGCGATGAGATACCAAAAATTGACTGTCGGCCGCCCAACCGCCCAACAACCATGACTGATGGTTTGGAGTGCCATTTCTCTTCGCAGCAGAAGCACTTAGGTTGTCATCCTCCGCACCCCTACAGCAGAGGCACGTCGACCGCATTCTACGCTCCATTTTGTTGCCCTTCATGGCACGACATCATGCGCTCACGTTTCAGCATTATAATCCTCTCCTGCTTGTCTTCATGCTTGCAAAAACCACACCTCGCTCACAAAGGTCACCGGATCTCTCCCGAATTGAGAACGTTTGGAGCATATATGGCAAGGCCCTCCTCCCATATTGAGATTTTTTCGATCCAACGAGCCAATTGGACGGAATTTGTCACGCTATCCCTCAGGAGTACATCCAATCCATCAATCAATATCAAACCGAATATCTGCTTGCATAAAGGCCAGAAGTGGACCAACGCATTATTGCTCAGTCTGTGAAGCTCTTTCTGAAATGGTCATTATATGTTTGTTCGCATATGTACATCACATCTACCGATTTCCGTCCCTTTCTCTCTCTCTCTCTCTCTCTCTCTCTCTCTCTCTCTCTCTCTCTCTCTCTCTCTCTCTAACACAGTACATGTAACGCGTTGTTATTTACGTTCTCATCTTTGTTACTGTCAGAAGTCGAGGATAGCTTATTGAATTTGCACGAATAACTAGTCAGCTCTGACACAACAAGTGAAAGTATTATTTTATGTGCAGCTTTGGGTGCTTACATGAACCCTTCGCTTCATTTACTTTGAGGTTTTCAGCTAACGGAGCTACAACATTCTGGGCAAGAAAGGATGAAAGCGACGTGAATTAGACATTAACCGTACATTAACTCGCCAAAAGGGAGACGAGCTTTAGGATGGCAGAAGAACAAGGCTAATTATGCATCGTCTTAAGTGCTCGCTTGGCTGAATGTCACTCCGCCGTATTTCGGGTCCCTGTAGGACTTCTTCCGGAAGGAATATAGTCACAAAGGTCTCCCTTGTCTTGTTAGCGGCGGGCCGTCTTGCTCGCCAAGGTTACAAAGGGAACGCTAGAGTGATTTTTCAAGTGGGCGGCTTCGCGGGAGCAGTTATTGCTCTGAGACATCTGTCGCGCCGTCGAGAAATTCCTGCTACAACGAACGCTGCTCACCGCTGGATCCGTATCGGCGGGAACCCTTGCGTGTAACACGGCGCTGTTTCGTCTGCCAATACCAGGCTGTGCTGCTGGCGCAGCTTCCGGACGAGGCCTCAAAAGAGACTGTACAGGCACCGACAAAGACATTGGACGTGACACACCCTCAGTAGTCAGACATTTTCTCGTAAATTGGTTTAATCACAAACAAACAATATCATACTGCACCAAGAAGAACATCATACGTAAACATTTATTTTCCAATAGTTATCGTCAGGAATCGTTTCAGCAGCATGTTGCCATCATCAGGGGTCCAGTTATTAATTACACATTCATGTGAAGTTTTAAACGAAGTTGTGCTGTGTGTGCTAGCGTGGTTCCAAAATGTTATTGGCTTATCCAGTAAGATTAATCTCCGTTAGTTTGCCATGTTATGTGTGCAGTACAAACATGTAAATAATCTTTACTTACATGTGTAAATCCACATATGGCATACACGGTAATAGGACAAACACAACACAATCACCACACAATTTCACATACTTGTTTACATGCCAAAGACTCTTCAGCTGCTGAGATGAGAGGTGGTATGACCCCCCTCTCATATTTATATGTTACTTGGAGTAATTCGATTTTCCTCTCTAATTGCATGCGGTGAAAAGTTGCTGTTCCTTCACACGCGGACTTCCCACGCAGCGTCTCTCTTCACCCGGGTGGTCCGGTGACAGGCGGGAATTGCTGATCTTGAAAGGGTTAAGCCGACGGGTGTGAGGGAGTCCAGTGGATGCTTTCCAGATGCCGACTTTGTCATAAGAGCGGGTGCTACACGCCCACAGGGGCCTGACGGAGCGGCTGGGCTAGAGATCCCGTTACTTCGGAAAAACTTAGTGAAAACACTTTCTGGCGGTCTACCAGCGAGGCGTGGGAATGACTTGTGTTCCCAGGCAGTCTTGGTGGGCAAATTTCCGCGTTTTCTGCAAAATCGTAACTGTGATTGGCTTGCTCAGGGGATAGCTCCGTGACATAGCAAAATCGGCGCTGAAATTGGCGCCAAGTATCTCCGTTGGTGGAATAGTAGTGCGTCGGCAATAGAGTGGAATTTCCGGCCGGTTTTCGAGTTGCTGATTGGAACGTTTAACCACGGCCATTGTCGTGGGGGCGGGAATGTTCTGTGTTCAGCTTGTACGGGTGCTCTTGAGAGGGTTGGCTCTCGCCTTTTCGGTCGGAGTGGGTTACAAGACTGAGCTCTTGCTGCTCTGGACAGCCTGCCTTCTGTTGGCTGTCTAATATATTTTCATTTAATTGTAACTGTTTGACAAAGTTGCTGAAGTTTTGACTTCAACGAAACTTTCCGAGTACAGTTGGCAATTGAGCGTTATGCGTACAAGCGGCCTATATTGTCCGTCTTGAGCAGTTTTGGCTAAAGTTGACTGTATCAGAGTTACTGTGTGACTTCGATTGCTAAAATCAACCACTGTACCATCAATGAGTGTGTCGAGCCTTCTTCGTCTCCCTCAGAGGCGCATTTGTATTGATAGGAAGTCTTAATCTGGAACAACCAGAACAGGATAATTTGTTTCGGGCTATACTCGCGACATTATCATCAGCACGACCGGACGTCGAAGCAACCAGCCATCGCCTCCGATACGCCTGATCATGTCCTTGCAGTTAAGAAGACAGCTTGGTAACGTATGTCCGCTGCACCGGCAGATAGGGAATTCTGCTAGGTGATAATCATTGCTCAGCAGAGCGCACCTGTTCGTCTTTTTTTGTTCTGTCATTGGTGTTCATTGTCTGAGTTCTCACTACTGTAGCAGCAATTAATGCTGGGTTGGCTGGGTGTTGCTCTTAAGATTTGAGTTGCAAGGAATTGGCGCCACATACCACTTGGTCATAAATGTCGCAATCTAGTTTATGGACAGCTTCACCTTCACAGCATTTATTTGAGTATCCAATATGACGTATTACAAATGTAAATGTTTCATGTGTTTTGTTTATTATTTTGAGTTTAGTCATAATAAATGAAATTGTTATTTTTAACAGAACTTTCATTTTTTGATCGGTAGAGCAACCCTTTCAATTCTCACTACGTTACTGAAACTTCCCTTTATCAAATTACTTTCTATCAAACTAAATTATTGAGGGGCCAAACTCTATTCTACTCCACTTGCAGGGTCGATTACAGTCAGTTCACGTTTCTTCTTAATCCCTGTGCAACCGCAAAAGTCGGAGTTAGAAAAGGGAGGGCTTAGAGCATCATTTCCATATGAAGATTCTAGAAGCATTTAGTGTTAAATACACTGCTAGCCCCGACACCTCGCGAAGATAACACACACTTCAACTGCTAAGATGATAAGTACATTAAATATACAGCGTTTTTTATGACATGGCACATCCCATAACTGTGAATATTCATTTTTTGTCAAATTATTCAGTATTATGCAGATTTTATTTTAGATATTTTTATGGACCAAAGAGTCACTAGTTACCTAAGGTATTTTTGAATAAACATTCCCAAAATCGATTTATTGTTAATGGAACAAGCATTCAATATTGAAGAAGTTTTTAAATAAATTTGCGTTATCTGTTTTACTAGGTGGCTAAAATCATACAATCCCAGTTGCTGCTTGCCCAACTAACGGCTTCCTGGGACAACGAAAATTTGATTTTCTCTAATTCATATACTTATTGAATGAATTTTAAAATTTAAAATGTTGTCATAATATACTCATTAAAAGGTATAAACTTGCCTAAAAATACAGCACAACTGTCAAATATTAAAGTTAGAAATTGTAAATATATCTTGAGGCAACTGTAATTGACTGTGGGCAGATTACTCATACTATGAGTACATTCATCCAGTATTTGTGAATGAGAGCACTTAGCGGCTTCCAGCAAACATTACACATAATTTCAGAGTTTTTTCGAAACTTTTTATTACTGAAACCCCCCACAAAATGTAGAATGGAGCCAGCCGGAGTGGCCGGAGTTCTAGGGGACTGATGACCTCAGAAGTTAAGTCCCATAGTGCTCAGAGCCATTTGAACCATTTGGAGAAAAGTGGAAAGTTCGTCGGCTTCTACATTTGCGCTGTTCAGTGTCAGGCGTAACATTCTAGTTACTATTTATTTACAACTAACTTCATCAGAAAAAAATTATTGAGCCAGTATCCACTGAATTTACCTGCAAGATTATATCACTGTAAACCACCTAGTTCAAGAAATATGAAATCATAAAAAATTTAAATGCTTTGAAATACTACCTTAAAGGTTTTACAAGCTTAACATCAAATATTTAAAGCTTTATCTCATTTACAAAGTGACCAGACGTTTGAAGTTGTATTATACAGCCTTTCGGGGGGGGGGGGGGGGGGGGGGGGGGGGGGGGGGGGGGGGGGGGAGGGGGGGGTGTTCTTTTTACTCCTTAACCTGTGATTGAGCAGCTTGTTATCATGTCCCTTGTCCAATTTATGTAATACTAGCTATCACCCGCTGCTGTGCTCACATATAAATGGTTTTGTTATGATGAGTGATGGCGAGTAAGTAAGCTAGTGATTTTACGAGATGGCCTTGTATGTGGTGGTGTAGAGACGTATGTATAAAAAATGTATGCAGTGCTGGTATGTAGGCACATAGTGAATGTGATTCTATTGTTTTCCTGTATGTCGAATCTCAAGGCATGAATTATATTTTCTAATTATATTTAGAAAAGGCCAAGCTTCATTAGATTCGTGCAGAAGTAGAGCGTTTTGGGGTTTCTCTGGCACACATAGCACCGGGTGTGAGATGTTGCCACAAGAGCAAAACATACAAACCGTTTCTCCCTTCCATTTTAAAGCCATTATGGTGCCTACATTTTTGATCCATCCCTATGATGACTAATTTATGATGAGCATAGTCAGTTAATAGAACGTAATCAAATGCAGCCTTACCAAAATCCTCCCACATTCGATATGTAAAGGTACGAACCTCTGTTTGTTGTACAACCTATAAACGACGCCGTCGTTGTGAGTGTCCAAACGTACTGGAATCTGTAATATACATCTACATCTATACTGCGCTACCCACGAAGCGGTGTGTGGCGGAGGGCACAATTCGCGCCAAAGTCATATTCCCCCCGCCCGCATCTCGTGGTCGTGCGGTAGCGTTCTCGCTTCCCACGCCCGGGTTCCCGGGTTCGATTCCCGGCGGGGTCAGGGATTTTCTCTGCCTCGTGATGGCTGGGTGTTGTGTGGTGTCCTTAGGTTAGTTAGGTTTAAGTAGTTCTAAGTTCTAGGGACTGATGACCATAGATGTTAAGTCCCATAGTGCTCAGAGCCATTTGAACCATAAGCAACATACATATCCCCCCCCCCCCCCCCCCCCTCACCCATCTGTTCCTCTCGCGGATCACGAGGAGAGAAAACGACTGTCTGAACGCCTCAGTACGAGCTCTAATTTCCCTTATTTTTGAATGGTGATCATTGCTCGATTTGAAAGTTGGTGGTAATAATATATACTCTACATCCTCGGCGAAGATCGGATTTCGGAAATTAGTGAGCAGCCCCTTCCGTTTAGCGCGTCGTCTATCTGCATAAATGTGTCCCACTTCAAACTTTCAATGAAATCTGTAACGCTTTCGCGATGTCTAATTGTACCAGTCACGACTCTTGCCGCTCTTCTTTGGACCTTCTCAATCTCTGAATCAGACCCAACTG
This sequence comes from Schistocerca serialis cubense, assembly GCF_023864345.2. Classification (NCBI taxonomy): domain Eukaryota; kingdom Metazoa; phylum Arthropoda; class Insecta; order Orthoptera; family Acrididae; genus Schistocerca; species Schistocerca serialis. The sequence goes on along the minus strand of NC_064646.1, from coordinate 182,285,641 downwards.
GTAAGGGTCCCATACAGACGAACGATACTCTAAGACTGACGAACTAACATATTGTAAGCAATTTCCTATGTTGAAGGACTGCATCGCTTCAGGATTCTACCAATAAACCACAATCTAGAGTTCGTCTTGCCCGTTACTTGTGTAATCTGATCATTCCATTTGAGATCATTTCGAATAGACGCACTCAGATACATGTTGGATGTTACCGCTTCCAAAGACTGGGCATTTATTTTCTACTCGTACATTAATGGAGATTTTCGCCTTTTTATACGCAGTAGGTTACACTTACTAATATTGAGAGATAACTGCCAGTGATTACACCACGCATTTATTTTCTGCAAATCCTCATTGATTTGTTCACAACTTCCGTATGATACTACTTTCCTGTAGACTACAGCATTATCGGCAAACATTCTAATGCCGCTGTCAATACCATCAACCAGATCGTTTATGTAAATCGTAAAAAGCAGCGGACCTATTACGCTGCCCTGGGGCACATCTGAAGTTGACGCTTGTTTCTGTTGAAGTCACTCCATTCAGGACGACATACTGCTCTCTGTCTGTTAGAAAACTTCCTATGCAACCTCATATGTCATCGGATACACGCGTTACGCTCTGCGTCTAAAACGCGACGGACTTGTGACTTTTCTAATGTCAATGTAATTCTGAATTCCATCTGACGTTCTGCATCCACGTTCTGGCGAACATGAGACTGCTCTGAGATTTGTTGGATTCGAGTAACTTTCGTAGCTTGAGATCTCTTATAACTGTGTGCTAAATCAGACTTACGTTTGCGAGACTTATAGTAATAGTTTTAAATATGGTTATCGGACTTATCGTACGATCTCCATCAAAACGTTCCAGCTATGCCAGGTGGTGTAGGAACTCAGCACCATAAACCATGCGCACACTAACATTGAACTTTCGCGGATAACGCTCATTTCACAAGAGTTCCCGCAAACGTGACATCATTTTGACATCACACACAGTATCTACGACCGCATGATAGGCTATCGACTTTCGTTAGAATTCAATACGGGCCTCTCACAAGATTTCATGTACGCATAGCAAAGATTTAGAAAAACGCCATTCTTTGAATGTACATTATAATTATTGCTGTAATAAAATGTCACGTCATGATTTATCGATGGTTAATGCCTTCATATAAGAGTGATCTCTTAGGAGTGAGTTATTATCATCAATCATTTACAAATTAAGAGCGAAACACACTAGTTTTACAATTTCCAGTAGGCATGAAATGGAGCATTCAAAATTTATCACAACCACACAATTATTTTCATTAAATGTAACTCAATAACGTATCAACGATACAAATCTTCAAGAAAGAATATGATGACCAAGACCGGAGCTAAATATCGCATTATTAAGTGCTAGCGTAATGAATAACTTCGTGATTTCTGGAGTCGAAAGTTGTTGGCTCGCATCCCATTGCACGCAATTTTTTTTCATGTTTACGTTCTTAACACATTCTGTTATTTTCTTATGAATGAAATACAAGCATGTTCTGCTAAACTGGATTTCGTTTGCATTCAGTCTGATCCGAGAATGAAGGTTGAAATAAATATTTAGCGATTTCCGAGTATGTGGTTAGGCAGGAAACTAAGAGGGGAGCTTTAAAAGTTGCGACTAAAACAACGAGCTGCAATAAAATTTGTATTTTTTCTTCTCACAAGTATTTGTCTCTTATATCGAATATGTAGCGACTTCCGAATGTGTTGTTAGGTATGAACCTAAGACGACAGCTTAAATTGCTGCGAATGAATCGAGGGGCAATAATATTCATATTCTTCCTTGTCACAAAGTCGATAGCCGATCGTGCAGTCGTCGGTATCCCGCGTAACGTCAAAATAACGTCACGTTTGCGGGAATTGTTGTGAAAAGAGGATTACCCGATTTGCACTGCCACGGAATAATCTACAGACACTAAGAGTCGCCGACCAACGCCCGAGCGCCACCCGCATGCCACTCACGTTTATCATATTTAAAAATGTTAACAATACTCAAAAGATACAACATTCTAATGTAGCCTATGGTCTTTCTCAGGGTTCAGGTTATCTCCATACCAAATACCATCTGAATGGGTTCAGCGGTAGAGTCGTGAAAACGTAACAGAGTGATGCTTTCGCAATTAATAATACTGGTATTAGTATGAAAGTATGGGTTAAAGACGTTGAGAATTGAATATGCGTTGTATTGATTACGTTCAGTCACATTACGTAGTACATATCAACCAATAAAAGCATTTTCACAAATATAATAAAGTTCAAAAGTGAACGAGGTAACAGTTTTATCAAAGAACAAATGTTTTTCCTCAGTTTGAGTAATATTCTTCTAATTAATAAATATCTTGTGCTATGCACTTTGTACACTAGACTGTCTAGTTCATCAGGGTTCAAGCTACTTCACGCTAAATTTTGAGGACAACGGTTCAGCGGTTTAGTCGTGAAAACTTCATAGGTAGAGTTACTTTCGAATTTATAATGTTAATACGGAAATATGGATTGGTATGAATTAAACGCGTTGAGGTTTGTATAAGCATTGTATTCTAGCTGTTACGAAATGAAATGTGCTTTATAGCTTTATTGGCCAGGAGACCCCGGTTGGAATGTTCGGGAGCTTGGTGCAAGTCTTTTTTATTTGACGGCACTTCGGAGACTTGCACGTCATTGGTGAAAAATGCTGATGAGAATAACGCACACATTCAGACGCGAGCATAGAAAAAACAAGCCTGGGGAACTGAAAAATGGAATCCATGACTATGACCACCGGCTGCTCACCCAATTTTGTAAGCAAAAAGACCTTATAAGAGACTCGCGGTGCTCAGCGGCTAAAATGTGTCGGGTTTGTGGCTAATATTAGTATGGAAGTATGGATAAACACGTAGACGATTGTATAAACATTGTACTCCGTACCTGGAATCGTATTACGTAGTACATATCAACCAATAAAGGCATTTTCACAAATATGATTAAGAGTAGCGTTTTCAGAGAATAATAATTGTTCCATATTTCGTGTTATATTCTTCCAATCAATAAATATTTTGTACTACACACTTTCTAAAGTAGTCCGTGTTCTTCCTCAGCGTTCAGACCATCTCCATACCAAATCTTATCAAAATATGTTCAGCGGTTTAGCCGTAAAAGCATAACAGAGTTACTTTCGCGTTTATAATGTTAGTATACAGGTTAGTTACTGTAATCTTCAGAACGATATCTATTCCTTTAGTCATGCGTCTACGTCTAGAGGACATTATAATGAGAGGATACCAATACTACGTAAACACAGACATCGTAAAAGTCAAATCTATATAGATCATTTTTTATATCGTGGAATGGATGTAAAATGTTCTTAATGTGGACGGCTATTGCTGATTTAGGATAGTTTTTTGTATGGCAGGCATTTGTGTATTCACTGCACCTTTATATACTCCATTTTACAAATGAGTTCGATCTGAATGTTGTACATTACTACATCAAGTACGTTAACATCAATAATGAATGCAATATTGAAACAAACATCATTGAACGGCGTATATAGTCAGCGATTCTCATTAACTCTATTGAAACTAAAAACTGATATATATCTTCTAAAATGCCACCCCTGCATCCGTTATCTTTAATGTACGCTTGTACAGTTCAACTTTCGATCTGGAAGTAAACCGTTATTGCCGTGGTGACATTGGTAGAAATTTTCATCGCTGGAGTGTGACTAAACATGACGCTGTTGATAGTAATTACTCATTGTGTTATTCAAGACTGTTAGACTATGTCTCAACACCTAAACCTCTTTACAGTTGCATATTCGTCCATAATAACATACATTCACGTGAGGCAGACAGCCTACACACTTAACGTATTATATTGACTCCAAGAGGAATTTTACCTCGTTATTTTAATATGTTCCACTAGCAGCAGTAGGAACAGGAAACAATTAACAACATTTAGCTTCGAATCAATTCTCAAAACCCGTGAAACATTTCTCAGTTTGCGCAGGAGAAACAGCTACCTTCGTAGGCGGAAGCTGATAAGAAAAATATTTCGCTTATTTTCATTCGCTCATGTTCTAATGCGTAATACTCTGCTACCATTCCGTTTAGGACTCAATTACTATGATTGCCTGACATAGTTACAAACATGCCAATTGTAGATGCGAGATGGCATAAAGAAATTCGAAAAAAATGGTTACGAAGACACTGAAATTCCGCTAGGTGGTTCCCTAGACATCCTTGCTGAATCAGAGTGGAAGTGACTGCCAACTGAGTAGCTTACTTATTTGTTATTGTGACAAAATGTCCATTATCCTTTCCGTGAGTTCGCCTGGGCTGGGTTCAAACAGTAGCAATCTTATTACGTTTTGCTTGATATCTGAGAAAACCGCTGCAAAAACGCATAAAACATTTAGGAAAAGTTTTGGAGAGAACCTCTTGAAGTCAGACACAAAAATTACGACTGATATGTCTCAAAAGCAGGCGTACATCGACTATAATGACGACCGTTCACTTCAGCCGTCGCCTGACATCACACCAGAAAATGTTCAGCGAGAAAGGCATCAAGTCAAGATCGCAGACCATCCAAGACCTCTGCGACACCTTTCAGATACGAGCTGGTACATATGAACGTATTCCGCAAGAAAAATTGAACATGAGAAGGACTGCAGCGAAATTTGTGTCACCACTGCTTCCAGACAATGAGCAGCAACATCGGATGGAGGTCTGTAGGGAACTTAAATGACTGATTCAAGAGGATACAAACTTTGTTTCAGAAGTCTTCACTGTTGCCGAAAGTCGACAAGAATAAACCAGGTAAGTCAAGATTAGTAATAAATCCTTGCCAATCTGTTGGTTTTTATTGAAGAGTTTGTCCCTCATGGTCAGGCGGTCTGTAACGAGATCTACCGCCAAGTTCTCACGCAGGGACTGTCTACAGTTTGGCCCCTGAGCTGTGCCCTGGCATGAGTGCCACAGTGCTCAGACTGGCTGGCACACTTCCCCCATTCCCATGGCGCGGCACGCTGTCTGAGCGCGAGGAGGGGTGAAGAGGTCGAAATTTTATATTTCACATTTCTCAACAACATACGTAAAAAACATATTTTCAGTATTGTTTTATTATTTTTGGGGTGCTGGTACAAGCTGTCGGCATATGGAGAATTTCATAGATTTTTGCGCTCAAGTTGCCACGTTATCGTGACTTACTTAGTTTGATAATCGGAAAAACGTCGTTCTCACACATATGTTGGTCGAAGTATCGTAGCACTTTTACAACCTCAGAATGGAAATGAGGAAACCCTACCCGAGGAAAACAATAAAGACGTTTCAATGTTAAAGAAATTTGTCTTTCAAATGGAAACTATACTCTGTTCATCATAAGAATAAACCTAACGTAAACAAACACAAACACGACGACTGGTCATAACCAGCAGCACACGTACACTTGTTACAGTCTCGGAAATAGGTCCTACTTATGTATTAGATATCTTATTACTAAGTTACGTTACATGAAACTTTAAGATATTCTAATGTGTTAACAGCCACCAATGTTTTTCTTAATTACGCTTTAGCTATGTAGTTTTTTATTTCAAAAATCGTGTACAGTCACAGGCTCTGTACTATTGTTCTCTGATTGTCACGCTGTTAATATGCAGTATGAAAATGGCTGAGGCTGTTTCCTATTCCATCGTGAAACACGCATGTGGAACACGGTTAAAAAGTGCCAAGAAACAGGTTGTTCTTAATGTTTTTCATAAATTTACAGAAGAAAATCGGCAATGAAGTTTTCCGAGGGACTGTATTTGATATAGTTGAGATTCAAATACTCACTGGATGTAGCGTAGTAGATTAATAATCTGGGGAAGTTCAGGGTTCGATCCTCGCCATGGTGATACTTTTTTTCCTACATTCAATTTGATATACCTACATCTCATAACCGTAAAATTCACCACCGTTTTTTATGAATAATGCAAGTCTTCTTGATGCTAATTACATATTGCAATCAAAATTCCTGTTTTCTTTTCAAATGTAAATTTTTAACTAGCGATATTGTATGAAAGATTGTTAATAAATGTTGCTTAAATTGAGAAAACATTACAACTTAATTTTTTGGACAAAAATGGATATCCAAATATTCTTTAATTTGCACTACGTCCGTTGTTTTCTACCACAGATGTAGTCTCACATGAACCAGATTGATAAGCGTCATAGAAACATGAAAAATCATAATTTTCACAGCATCGAGCACACCATAGAAATGCTGCATTTTTACATTTGCCACTGTACCATTGTAATATGAACCCAACAGAACTGGTCTGGAGCCACGTTAAGGGATTTGTCGCAAGAAATAACAAGACTGTTAAGCTGCCAGACGTGCTGGATCGAACACATGCAGCTTTTTCACACGTCGCTCCCGAACGCTGGCGGGATATAAAACGGCACGTCATAAAAGAAGAGGAGAAATTGCCGCGCCTGGGTGTCTTCGTGGGTACTGTTGTGGAACGACTCTTTATCAACGTAGCAGATGACTGCACCAGAACCGAAATGTATTTCTAGGATTCGGATAAGGAAGAAGCTAAGAGATCACCAGCTGTAATTAATGTCTTCAGTGACTTCAGTATTCAACAGTACGTTGAAATCCCTGCAGTTATGTCTTTCATGACACACAGCTGGCTCATAAAACTTTCCCTGTGTTTATGTTAGAAATTTTCATCACTCTTGTTTGTTATTTGAATACTATGTTAGGTGAGAACGAGAGCATTTTATGCATTTATATAAGGTAATGATGTAGTTTTGCCGAATATTATTTCATTCTCTTTAAAAATTAAATGACATTCGAAGCTATATTGTTTTTTTGATCATCTCTTTTCACATCTGAACTGCAAATGCTCACATCATTCCAGGTAAGTTGGACCAGCTGGCTGGGTACTGCTGTCCAAGTTAAATTGCGCCGGTAAAGCTGTTGTCCCGCAATATAACTTAGTCTGCGTGCGTGTAACACGGCATAAAACGTATCCTTATGATCGTACTTGACTGTTTGGACACAGCTTGGCTTCCGCTCCACGTGAAAAGAAATCCAATAAGATTCCAGCAAACGCGGAAAATACATGGTGTATTGTTTACGTCAAGACGAACGCAGTATACCATGCAAATTAGTCAGTTACATCTGCGTATGCACAGGGGCGCTTTCAACTGAAATGACAAACAGTCTCGAAAACAGCTCGAAAGCAGGTATGAGATTGACAGTGTCCTCAAAACGTTTAGAAAGCTATGCTCGCTATTCTTTCAAGTCCACAATGAATTCTTCAGACCTCGCGTTTTCTTTAACGCCCTTGAGCTTAGGGAACTGGGACTGTGTTTGCCAGAATGTGTCCAATCTACAATGCGATTTTCTGTTCTTTTCAAATAGACCCTCATCAATTCAAAAAGTAGGTGTTTCTCACCTTAGAATGCCCTGCTATCGGCAGTGTGCAGTCAAGTCCACTCAGAATGCGAGTTTTGCATCCATTCCCGATTATCTAATTTTCTTTTTCTTCGTTGTGGATCCTGCAGCATTACAAGTACCTCTTTTACAAAAGATGACGGAAACCTATTAAACAAATGATTCAAGTACAATCTTACCACGAAAATACACGACAAGTCGAAAAAACATGTCACTGCCAAAAAAGTAGCTATAGACATGGCGAAATCATCAACTAAACAACAAAATGAACTCACAGTTAACAAATGCTAACGCTGTAGAGAAAAAATTAAAAAAAACACATATAAGCAACGTACAAAAATGAAATATAATACTCTTATAAAAATAAACAAAAACGTGACAGACAACAAGGCCTTAGCAGCTAAATCTGATAAGGATAATAGCATAACTATCGTTATCTCATAATGATTACTGAAACAAAGTAAAAAATTTCTTTGAAACTTATAACATTACTGAACTATGTACCAATTCAACAGATAAATTTGCAGCACAAATCAGAAAACAGATAAAAAATTTCAACACAATATTATGGGAATCCAAAAAAATACAAATGTAATGAGCCCAAGAACCTCAACACCTTATGGAAAAATAAAGATGCATAAACTTTTAGCTCCTATACATCCAGTTGTTAACAGTATTAATAGCCCAAATAACCAAATTAATAAAACACTCAACAAACAGGTGATGAAATATTTGACATACGGGAAAAACTACATCATAAAAAACTCCAGAATACTTGCAAATACAGTAAAGAACATGCTGACTGTTGGACTCCGCCTCTTTGTACTGTGTTGGGGCTGTTTGCTTATAGGTGGTACGTGACCGCGTCGCATTTTCATCAGCAGTTCGCAGTCAGCCGGCGTGAAATCAGCGGTTTCTTAATGCCCGCGATCTCACGTCGTCCTGGTAAAAGCGTCAGGCACTGTACGTCCCCGCCTAGGTTTTCAGGCTCTATTTGTTAAAATTCTTACCGAGATGACTTCCTTTTGTTGGCAATCTCCTCATGATTCGGTCATTACAATATCAAGGCCTTAAAGAAACTACACTGAGAGGCGAAACATTATGACTATTACCAACACCGACTCAGAGGAAGGCCTCGACGCTTGTTCGTGACGTCACGTCAGCTAGGCACGACGAACGCCAGGTCTGTTGCAGGCATACTCATAATGGTGGTGTCTCCCTCTCTGACACAGTCAAATGTGAAACTATTGGCGGTAGTTGACCAACACACATTGTTCTGAGAGATTTCTGCAATCAATTAATTGTGCAATTCATTACACTTCTTAACAAATAGTGTACTCCTGAACTTAAATTTCCACCTGTTTTAAGGATTGACATACAAAAACAACTTCATGGTCTAGCAGCAACAGAATTCTTGCTTCTTTGCCTTATTTGTAAATCTGAGGAAGTTACGTTTGTACTGGGTTGCTTTTACAAGAAACTGTGAACATATTGGTGCTCTTCTTTAGGTATCCTGGTTGACTATGGGGTGAGGAGCACTGAATGTTAATGAAATATCTTGCGATTGTACACGTTGGGGGAGGGGGTGGGGGACAGAAGAAGAGGCAAAAGAGAGATACATGTTTTATCAAATAAAATTTTATTATCTTTCAAAGTTTCTCCTTTCAGTTGCAAGAGGGGAATATTAAACTTTTCTAATGTGCATGTTTAAAAAAGTTTGAGCTCAGCAGTATTTTCGATGTATGAAGCTATTTTATTTCCTGTTTAGGATTCCTTTCGTTGAAAACGACTGTAATCTAATGACTGGCAACAGTTGGATATTTACACATGTAAATTAGTTCACATTCCCAGTGACGATGTCAAACGAAAATAAATAAATAAATAAATAAATAAAAGAAACGAGTTAATTGAAAAGGGGTTGGGGTAAGTTTCGATAACAAAATGGATCAAGCAAATATAGTTACTTGAATGTAAAATTTCCGAAGCTTGCAATGGGGCAAAGCATCTTCTCATATTGCTCTACGTTTGTTTCGACAGGGGTCAGTAATACCGAACTATGATCTTCATTTGTAGCTTTACGATAATAAGAAAATCTTTCACCTAAATAAAACTGCAGAATCCAAAACATTACCAAACATTTTGTCCAAAAATAAGAGATTTATAGTGATAAGCACGCCCAGGCGTTTCTGCCTGCAACAGACCTGGCGTTCGCCGTGCCTAGCTGACGTGACGTCACCAACAAGCGCCGAGGCCTTCCTTTGAGTCGGTGTTGCTATTGCTCACCGCGAAACTGAATACCGCCCGGTGGGTTTGCGGGCACGTCACGCGGTGAAGAATCTGTAACAAGAGAGCAGAGACGAATGGGGAATCATTGTAGCCGCAGTAGAGGGTGCTAATGATGAAATCCACTGACTGTATCGACCTGGGCAAAGGGCAGATTGTTATGGCCCGGCTGCTGTCGTGAACATGTTGAAAGTGGTCGAAGGACGGTGAAACCGTGACTAGACGACAAGGTGTTGGACGTTAACGCCTCATCAGAGAACGTGGACCTGGAAGGCTTATTTTCTCTGTAAAGTGGGATAGGACTAGGGGTTACATGGCTCGGAGAGTGTTAAAACGATCTAGGGCAGGCCAGCTGCTCATTACAGTGGTCACTCGTATCGTAAATTTAGGCTATCTAAAAAGAAAAGGATGGTGGTACGTGGGTATTCTTCGCGAAAAATCCGATCATTACAATGCATAGGAGCATTCGAACATTCGATGATCTATGTGGAGCAACTGAAGAACCAGCTCTTGAAGTGGTGGGTGGAAGATTTCAGAGTTGTAGCAAGAAGTTTGCACACATCTACACCATACATGAAGCCTTAGGAGGCCCGGCTGACGAAAGAAACGTTGTTCTTGTTATGTGTTTGTTGCTCCCTAATAAGAAAAAAACGCCTTTGTTCGCCTGTTTCGTCATATTAAACAAGCAATTCATCAGTGATGTCCAGGAAAAGTGAATGTTGCTTTCGTGGCAGCTGCGATATCGGCCCTTTTCCAGGTTTTTCCCTCGAGTGAAATAAGCGGATGTTATTTCAGTATGAAGAAAAGTATGGAGAAAAGTTAGATCTAATTGAAGAGTACCGAACGACGTAAGTAACGGATGGATTGAGATTCACGCCCGAGGTCCTGATAACTAAATCTCTCTCAATTTTTGATTACTTTGTGGATAACTGGCTATAAAATTAGGATATCCCCATCGTAGTGTGGAATTACAACGGTAATAAGTACCGAACGACGAAAAACCGTTGAAGCGTGGCACAACAAAATAAATATTATAGGAATACCTCACATTAGAATCAATTATTTGGCGGAATGCTTGAAGAAGGAAGTAAAGTCACAAACTGCAAGTACAAGATGTTGGAAGTGAATCTTGAAAAGCAGAGGAGGGAAAATAAATACTTGAAACTGGGCGACAGGGTAGAGACGACAATAAAATATTATGATGGGAATGGAAACATTAGCACCAGCTTCAAAGCCACTGCCCACGGTCAGAAACTGGACTAAGATCTGTTCGAAAGTGATATATTAAAACTATTGAAAATTATTAGTTATACTGAAGAACCATTATCAGCGTTAATTTTATATTATATTAATAACCATGCGTACTGCAGCTCTAGCATAAAAATGACGAGAACTAATTTGAAACACCATAAAATGGCAAATATTTGACAGTCCAAAGCCTGTGCAAAGCGTGACGCGAATCAGCATTTAGTAATTGTAACAATTAAAGATTGTTTCAAGCCTAAGAACAGTGTCCCTAAAAAGCATAATGGTGAAACTAGCTGGTCGGGGCTCGGTTCACTAGTGCTTAATAAGCCGTGAGATTTGGCCTAGTGAAGGTGGCGATCGAAAATCTATTTTTGAATTTCGTCAGACGCTCCAGGAAGAAGCAAAAAGTCTTGCTGTTTTTGAGACGTTGCAAACGATCTATATTCGTAAAGATCTGTGATTCCGATACTTGCAACTGGATACGCCTTCCTAGCTGTGCAACAGTCCTGTTGGCAGACTGCCGCTTCTGTTGCTTTCCCATCACTCTTTTGTCGTGTCGCGAGACGCGGAACACGAAATGGAGACGACTTTCACTCCTAATGTCACAGCAGTTGAGTTGACAGGCCCCTCCCCTTGATCTCACCTGGGAAGCGAGTTTATTTTAATTAATAAGCTTTTGGGCCCTTGGAAGATCCTCGCACGCCCTATCAGATTCAATATTTATAAAGCACTTGGTCTAGACTCGCATATTCCCTGCTATTAAAGATTTAGCTAGGTTCTAGTACATAACATGGAATGAATGCAAGGGGTCTCCAATCTACAGAAAATGTTTATGAACAGCAGCTCATTCTAATCAACTCCGACCAATTGTACTTGATCTCATTCTAATCAACCTCGACCAAGTGCTCTTGATGACTAAGACGATATTAATGACTTTACAATTGGTACGGTATTGTTCAACAAATGCATAATTAATGAACTTGAGGATTTTATCTCTCGGAGATACAGAAGATTTTACCCCGAGATTGTACTAACCTCTGCGTTACCGTATATTTCTTATCTTTGCTGAGTTTAAACTTTCTAATTTTTCCCTAAATTATGTCTTCCCATTATGTCCCAGCGCCTCTAAAATTCGCTAAATAGTTGGCACTGTAACTGCACCACTTTCCGTCAATCCCTTCCCCTTCTGAACCTATAGTGGCCTTCACACCCTCATTAATACTGTCAGTAGGTCACTATATTGATTGTTTGCGGGCAACTATCTACATATTGTCAATACTAGAAATATTGACAAGCAGCACTGACGGCTCCAAAAATATTTTCAGTATTGTCAGTTCGTACTATATGTTATTCACATTGCTCTTGTCACTCTTAGAATCCCCCCTCCACCGAATTTTACAAAGTGTTTCTCGCTTTGTAAAATAAACCAAGAAACAATTCCCAGTATACTGAGTGCAATAGAAATAATTCATCGTTACGGAAGGAAAGGAAAGATATAAAAAGAATTGGAATGTTTCGTCACTGATGTTATTAATTTCCCCTAGTGAGAAAACAATTATGCAAATACATGTGAAACAGTCTACATAAATTGTGTTTCTTGTCTCTTTATCCTAAATATATGCTTGAAGTGGACTATCCTTTAGCCGTTTTTTAAAAGTTTATTCTTCGTATTTTTCGAGTCCATAACAACTCTTAAAGGGGTTGTGCACAGTTTGTCGATTTAACTAGAATTATATCTATGCCTGTTATTCATGAGCAGTTTTCTGAAAATACACAATTATGTAACATGTTAGAAGGCCGACAGAAACATTAACGCTACGAAATTGCTACCAAAAATGACATGCCGGTATTTGAGATCAAAAAGGCAAATTTTTCAATGGCTATTCCATGTTTTCTGGTCTGTATACAAGCAGGACGCGTTATTTGGCCTAAGAATATGCCTGAAATAAAAGTATATGCCTCCATTCCTGTCTTCGTATTGTTGTTCTCGTGGTCTTCAGTCCGAAGACTGGTATGATGCAGATATCAACGCTACTTAATACCATGCAAGCCTCTTCATCTCCAAATAACTACAGCAACCTACATCCCTCTGAATCTGCTTACCGTATTCAACTCTTGGCCTCCCTGTACGATTTTTTAAACCCCAACACTTCTCTCACATACTAAATTGGTGATCCCTTTATGTCTCAGAATGTGCCCTTTCAACCGACCCCTTCTTAAAGTCAAATTGTGTACAAATCTCTTGTCCCCCAATTCCTTTCAGTACTTCTTCATTAGTTATGCTATCTAACAATCTAATTTTCAGCATTCTTCCGTTGCACCACATTTCAAAAGATACTATTTTCTTCTTGTCTAAACTGTTTATCGTCCATGTTTCACTTTCATAGATGACTACGCTCCAGACAAATACTTTCAGAAAAGAGTTCATTGCACTCAAATCTCTATTCAGTGTTAACAAATTTCTCTTCTTCAGAAATGCTTTTCTGGTCATTGCCAATCTACATTTGATATACTCTCTGCTTCGACCATCATCAATTATTTTGATGCCCAAATAGTAAAACTGATCTACCATCTTAAGTATCTCGTTTCCTAATCTAATTCGCTCAACATCACTTGATTTAATTCTGCTACATTCCTTTATCATTGTTTTGCTTTTGTTGAAGTTCATCTTACATCCTCCTTTCAATACATTTTCCATTCCTTTCAGGCGGTATTCCAAGTCCTTTGCTGTCTCTGGCAGTATTACAATGTCATCGACAAACTTCAAACTTTTTATATCTTTTCCCTGAATTTTAATACCAACTCTAATTTTTTCTTTGGTTTTCTTTGATGCCTGTTCGACGTACTGCACATTGAATAACATCTGGGATAGGCTACAACCTTGCCTCACTCCCTTCTCAGCCACTGACACCCTTACATGTCCCTTACCTCTTATACTCGTCTTCTGGTTTCTGTACAAATTGTAAGCCTTTCGCTCCCTGTATTTCATTGCTTCAAAAATTGTGTATAAATGCTACAAATGTAAATTTCTTTCCTTAACCTCTCTTCTAAAATAAGTGTAGGGTCAGTATCGCCTCGCGTTTTGCTCCATTTCTCCGAAACCCGAACTGACTTATCCCGAGGTCGGCTTCTACCAGTTTTTCCATCCTTCTGAAAGAAATTTGTGTTAGTATTTTACAACCGTGACTTACTAGTAATCGTCCTATACACATAAAACATACAGAACTCTGAATTTTTTTCAGTAGTAAAATTCAGCGTATGTCCATGCAATAACAATTATATTTAATAGTTTGCAATGTGTTTGGCAAATGAAGACCTTGGCGGTAAAGAGCGGTAAGAGACAAGCGGATTATTCTAAGAAACTGCGCAGTAAAGTTTCAATAAGACATCAAGAAACAGGATATGTCATGTATATACAACGTAATTCTTTTAGTTAGTAAGTCATTGTTTTCAAATACGTGTACGGTAACACATATTTTTAAAATGGTAAATTCTGCATAAAATGTTGTTCTTAAAAAGTGGGTGCTTAACATTGTTTACTTTCAAACTGAGTACACTTACGACGGACTGGAATTGGCTTAACACTGTTTACTTGATGGGCGAATTAATGAAGTTTTACTGCGAACATACCAATTTCAAAAGTCCGAATTGTTTAGTTGTTTGATACTAAGATGTGCGTAATCAATTTTTGCAATAATAATCTAGAACAACTTCAAAGATGATTCAGCACGATGTAAAATTAATTTTAGCGTGCAGCACGTTAATAATGCTAAGGAAAGCCCTTATCTTTTCAACTATCACCCTGTCTCGTAATTTGTAGTAAGAGACAAAACTTAACATCGTTTACTTGCTTAAAAAAATATTCACATTTGCGTGATTAGTAACGTCGTCCGATGTGCATTTGCGTTCAGAAACATATTTAGGATCGTAGTCTGAATAGTAGTTTCCACACGAGCCTCAGATTTATTCAAATCGTCCTTGAAAAGTATTTTCCTGATACGAATACCGCATGCTCTTGGCACTCACGTTTTCGATACTTGTCACTGTTTACATGCAAACAATCTGACAATGTTGCCATTAATGAGAACTTGCAATTTTAGATAGAGCTGCCATATCTCGGTTTATCGTGTAGCTATCTACTAACATGAATAAAGCACATAATGTACCATGTTTTACATGCAGTAACGCTGTTTCTCAATGACTGCCCCTTCAAATGATTATCTGGGACACTATTTTCATTTTCAATATTAAAACTTTTGTACTTAGATTTTTAGTAAGTTGATTAACTATACTTACAGGTTGTTACGCGTCTACAATTATCAGTAACGAGCATTTTCAGTTCAAAAATGTTCAAATGTGTGTGAGTTCCTAAGGGACCAAACTGCTTAGGTCATCGGTCCCTAGACTTACCGACTACTTAAATTAAATTAAACTAACTTATGCTAAGAACAACACACACACCCATGCCCGAGGGAGGACTCGAACCTCCAGCGAGAGGGGCTGCGCAGTCCGTGACATGACACCTCAAACCGCGCGGCCACTCCGCGTGGCGCATTTTCAGTTCTAAGTGGTAAGCCACTTACATTGCCAGGTAGTTAACCACTTGTTATTGCAGATACTAAACCACCTAAAACCCACAGGTATTGATTATCTTTGCTACAGGTGGCTATGTATTACGTCAACAGTAATTAGATGTTCCGTTCTCCAAGTTACAGATGCTCTACTTTATAAACAAGTAGTGTTTGCGGTTAATAAGCACTTCTACCCATTGTAGGTCAGGTAGTCAAATCTATTGTACGTATTTCACACAACTTCTGTGAAGATCGCTAGTTATATTTACTTCTGCGGAGTATCGATGTAGATGTAGATAAAGAAGTTCGTACACATTCCTGAAATAGTTATTCCATTATAACAGAAGTATGCAACGATGCCCACGTTTACTTTTACCGATAGTTACTTTTCACTCTTCATTTTAGCTACTGACTAGAAACAGTTTCTCCATTTACGCCAGCTATTGCTTCTCTCCCCTTGATACATATCGCACACTGTTGGCTCTGCTGCATTTCCTGCTACCATACTACTGACCTCTCTCCACCAGTTCAGTGATATCTTCAAAACATATACGATTGATATGAATGCCGCCAGTTACTATTCGTTCGCGAATCGTGCTTGCGGTCTGCGTACATTGCAACACTAGTTGCTTCATTATAATACAATTGTGCCCATGTTTCCTTTCCTCTATAGTCACTTTCCGACATTTAATATTAGCCAATGATTAAGAATTGTATGCCCACTTACGGATTCCAGCCCCACAATGAGCTTCGCACTTTGCGTTTGTTGACAAGTTCCATGTTAGCATGCTATTGACCTCATTACAGCTGTTAGGGGTTAGTTCCCAAATTTACAGTCCATACCGCCACTTGTCGTTAGTATTATTTTATTTATCATTAGCTTTTTATACATTACTTATTATGCTACTTATGCACACCTATTTTTTAGTGTATGCTCTATGACCACTGTAGTTGTGTCAGTTTTGTTTTATAACTTTATCATAATTTTACATTCACCGTGGGACTAATCTCAAGATATGCTCCAGTTCTGGCGTGATGTCTGGACTTGTTCTCTGGATTTTTCATACCATGTTTTTGCAGGCACTATGAAACACAATTAAGCATTTAGGAGCTCTTTTGTATTATTGGATTCGTTATTGTATTACCTATTGCTCTTGAATTTTGAGGACCACAAAAATATTCTGTAAGCATCTTATTGTTGACACGTGCAAATAATACGATAGTTATAAGTATGTTCCATTTTTCAACTCACATTTTTAAAATTTTCGTTTTAAAATTTTAAAATTCTTGTCTAATTTTTTCTGATTTGTGGTGTATTTTGCTGTGTAGCCTTATGAAGAGGCTGCCTGAAACCGATTAAGGAAATAATTTTTTGTGCGAGTACTTGCCGATTATTTTGATAAACTGCAGTTGCAGAAGATGGATAAAATATGAAATATTAAAACACAGTTTTTGCTTGTCGAATTAAATCACAGCAGTATTTCAGATTGCAGGTGCGGAGAATTGCTTCCACTTCGAGTAGTACATTGTATTTATTCAATAACTGGTAGTCTCTAAAATGCATGTAGTCTCAATAAATTATCACAAATGATTAAGGAACCAGGACATCCAGCTATAGCAATATTTAGTTATGTATTGATGAAAATCTACTTCTGTGCATGTTTAAGCCTTGTTTCCTTATTTGTTTGTATTTGCATGTTACTCTGCAGCGTCACTGATACCATACGAAATTATAATCCTAAAACACGAACTGTTTCCTAACTTTTCTTTAATTTACTAAAAAGATTACTGCACGACAGATATAATTGTTTTGCAATGACAAGTGTACTACTAGCGTTTGCTGGTATTACAATACTAAACATCAGTCAAATGACGTTCCTGACACTAGAAATACACGTGGCTATTTTTTTTCTTCTGTTATTGTTTTTTGACGCTCATAGTTAATAAAATAGCAATAATAGCTTAATCAATCTTCGACATCTTCGTTTCTTGAAATCACGTTGCCAAATGAAAATACTGACATAATTCTTGATGGTGTAATACCAGCTTCAATATAGGGAAGAACTGACAGTATAGCATCGCTAACAAACATTGAACATGTGAAGACAACTTATCCACTGACAGTGTCCCGGGAATTAGTACAGATAAAGCTTATGAAATCCAAATTACAGTATTTTCTAAAATTACAGACAATATGTATGTGCAGAGTAAGGAGGGTTTTACATTTACGAACAAAAATATAGCCGAGCCTCAAAGTTGTATAGAAGCTTCGACACATAAAGTAATATCTGGCCGTGGTCGTTGCTGTAACTTTCTTTTGTCGGAGGGATGTAGACGAGCGCTGGAGACATTCGAAGTGAAACTGCAGACTAAAAAAAACGTTTACGAGTGCACTCTCCGATTTCGCTGGAAACTTCTATAGGACTTCAGGCACTTCCACTAATTAATCATTTTACAGGCGACGGATATCTGACATAAAATCTACCTCAGGAAGTAAATCTCCATCTCGCTACATTTTACGAAAGGACTAAGGGATTAATACCGAAATGAGTAATAGGACGAAAAGGGTTGAGCTAACTTGCGATGAAGATAGGGCTGATATTTCGCTCTGACTAACCGTTAAGTTTCGTTATTTGAATTCCAGGAAGCGAGGGAGGCGATATAAAGTTTCTAAAGTAATCAATTTAAAAAACTTTGATGTTAATAAGGTCGTAGGCGTGCTAATGTTCTTAGAATGTACTAACCTGCACGATGTTTTGAGTA
Organism: Schistocerca serialis cubense; assembly: GCF_023864345.2. Classification (NCBI taxonomy): domain Eukaryota; kingdom Metazoa; phylum Arthropoda; class Insecta; order Orthoptera; family Acrididae; genus Schistocerca; species Schistocerca serialis. The sequence goes on along the minus strand of NC_064646.1, from coordinate 182,267,328 downwards.
TTTATCTTTGGCCAGTAAAAAGAAAAGTTTTGCTTCTGAAAGCTTTAACCATTTCTTTTAGTTATGCAATCATTTGCGGTATGCCCGTACCTTTCTTGGCATCTCGTTAAGTTACTCCAGCGGGCCCACACATTTTCTTCTCCTCTGCGCCCCATTTACGTCGGAAAGAGGTAAATGACACTGTCTGATGCTTCATTCTAAATTACAGTGCATTATGCCGTTATTACCAGTGTGTGAGCCAGTGGAGACCTTAGACTTTTATTTTTAAAGTGATCAGTTATTTCACAAGTTTTATCCGCCGTCCATGTCTTTACCTTCATACCACGTCAGTGCAAAAACTTTCGAAGCTGGATTAATAATAAATAGAGAAGAGAAAAGATGGTGGTTTTAATGCATCAGGTGTTCTACATAGCTTCCCGCCCCACTTAAGTACAACGTACAAAACGTTCATACAACCGTTGTAAAATTGCCAGAAAAGTCCTTCTTGGGGACGTTGTTCAGCCCAAGCGACACAATCTCTTGAATGGCGATTATGTCACCAAAGCGTTGACTTCATGCGAATTTCTGCCCTTTGTTGTTCAGTAGTATGATCATACTGATAAGGCCAAGTGTCGGCATGCGCAATGATTTGTTCGAGGAAAGATCTGTCCGCGCTTTGCATTTAAATCAGGTCGCGGCAGTTATCCAGGAGTAGTTGTTTTTGCTCGGGAGTGAAGCTGTCGGAGAAAACTTTTGCGCACGCTTTTATTTTCTTCAAAACATACTGGAGAATGTACTCGCCACTTGATTTAGAGATGTTGCTCCATTGTGATTTGTGACACAACAGTGTTCATACACTAAGGTCGCACATGCACCGATTAACACTGCCTGATCAAAACTAACTAAGCAGAAGCACATCTGTTGTAGAGTTGTTAGTTCAGACTGCCACTGTTATTTGTGTGCTGGTGTTGCTTGTGAGGCAAGAATACAATTAGCCTCGGAACTTTTTGAATTTACCGTATATGCATCCTACACCGATGTCTTCAAGAACTAGAGACATTGATTTACATATCAGTATGGTTAGCAATAATTTTAAAGCTTTTCTACAAAACACATTGGCAGATCAAGAAGCTCCAGATAGTATATGTTCATCTCATGCCCTCATCCTAACGTCCAGGATCTTCTTTAGTACCACGTCAAAGTGTCAAAATGAAAGATTTCTGAAGTTCAAAAGGGCTTTTCCCGCTCTACAGCCTCCTCTGTAAAATTTCCTTACCTCGTCTATTTTTTGTTTTCGCACTACCCGAGACTCTAACTAGTTTCACCTCTCCTGTTACTGTATGAAAGTGAAGCTGTCATCATGCCGCAGTACTTTGCAGGCATAATGCTGATGGATGTGGTGTGCCTGGACGTTCCCCCCATCTTGGAACTATCTTACCCAGTCAGTTACAAAGGGACCTGCAGTTTAGTTTGAACTGCAGATCACGGGAAACTCGGGCTTTATTGTTTACACAAATCATTGCCAGAGTCTGTGACGTTACATAGTGCTGAATTACACAGTTCTAACCAGCATTTCATACGAGCGAATCAATTGCAACTTTACCTGGTGCTGCTCGTACCTTTGGTAACCGGGCGATCCACGTCTCTGTTTACAAATGGATAACTTGATAATGTAGTAGGACGAGCCGCACAGGTCTGCAGCTAACTCACTGCAAATAGTAACCTGTAGCTGTAATCGTGCAGTCAAATAGTCTATGCATTGGCTAGAATTGTAAATTAATAAAATAAACAGACATATTAAACAAAAGATAAATGCATAATTAATAAAAGCGGTTATATTACAACGTCTGTAATTGATGTAGACGACACAGAACTACGTTGAATAATGTTTATTCAAGAAAGTAAATCTCAAGCAAATTGGAAGTAGTCCTAAGATAACTACGTGTAATATAGACAGAAATAATCTTATTAAATGTAGTAAAGTTTCGCTGAGAGCGTTATGAGAGTGGTAGCAAAATCCCAACGCTAAATAGTCATCAAAGACACGTGAAAACTAAGTCCATTTCGTGATCACAATATTCGCCAGCACAAGGTACTTCAGAGTTTAGTATGACAATTTGAACAACAAGACAGCAGAGACAGCGAGTAGAAACTCATACTCTGTCTGTTCTCAGGTCCATAATGCAAACGGAAAAGTTAAAATTTCTGCACTGGAGCACATGCAGACCTCACGGGTGTTAAAGTCCCATCCAAATTTAAAGTATTTTACACTGCCCAGAATCTATCACTCACACGACCGAATAATACGTGTTACCAAAGGCAAGTCTTCCTTCTTCCAGATCTCCATGTAAAGTGCTCAGAAAGTTCCTGGGCCAACTTGGCTCCAGCACTGTTCCGGCTCTGTTCAACTCTCAATAGCTGAATGCCGTTCCCCAGCAAAATTTACATTGTTCATAAGTTCTACAGACATGATATGATTCAACCTGACCACTTTCCACACTAAATTAACATATTACAACAATATTTAAATAACAGAAATGTTATAAACAATAGGTCACACTCAGACTATTCACAATAAATGTAAATAAAGCTTTCTTCATAAATATATAAGCTAGCATTCTTGAACAAGAGCGCAAATTGTGTTTAAACAGTTATTTACGTCTGTTTGATAGAAGCATTTTTTTGGAGCTCTTTGCAGTGGTGATGTCAACTAAGGCCTGTGATTGACCACTTTTAAATTATCACTGTTTTTAAAATCAGTAATCAGTAATCAACACTTGAATAAAGTTACTTGCAAAATAGCAAACTATTCATTAAATAATTACATAAATATAACCTTAAATGAGGTATTCATGATGATTCAGTTGCTGTGTTATTGTGGAAGGAATGATGTTCTGACAGAAATTTGCATAAAAAATATAAACGATGTCATAAGTCAATAAATAAAACAGATACAAATACGTATCTTTAAGGGTACGCTCGTACAATATAGATACGTGTTTCAAAGTTTTAGAGACCTTCAAAGTAGTCAGCAGCATTGTGTATAAACCCGTTGCCAGCGATGTTGAAGTCGTAGGATACTCTTGGTTGGTCGTAGGTTGCGTTCCAAAAATGAACAGCATAGAGACAGAAGTGATGACACATTCTGCAGGACCTGACAGTCATTTTGCAGGACAATGTTCAAACACGTGCAGTTCAAGCTGTTACTGATTTGTTTGACTGATGAGGCTTCTCCGTGCTATACCACCTACTGCACTCCCCCGACTTAAGCCCTCGTAAGTTCAACTCGATTTCTAAAGTGAAGGAAACACTTCACGGTATTCGCTTCAGAACTGCTACAAATTCGTCGGGCAATAGACCACGCCGCTCGAACTGTCAACACAACTGGCTCAGCTGAGAGTATCCTACGACTTCCACATCGCTGGCAACGGGTTATACACAATACTGGTGACCACTTTGGTCAGTAAAACTTTGAAATACGTATATATTTTGTACGAGCTGTAAATAAATAGTTTCCACTATTAAAGTTCCAACCCTCTAATTGACAAGTCCTAGTACTCATGTACAGATCAAATAAAACCCATTGTTCAAAGCATACACAATGATAAAATTAAATTTAATGTGAGAAATACCACTGCTTACATAAATGAGAGTATATAAGGTAAAATACTTTGAAAGGTATGTGCTAAGGTCTTATCAGGGTAGCTCCAGAAAATAAAGTCCGTAGTAGCCAATCGCAAGGTGGAACGAGTATAGTATCTTTGAGTAGGAGGATCTTCGACGATTAAGAGAGCCGGGCGAGCGCAGTAAAAAACCGGGGAGTCGCAAGTAGGTGCCCGTAGGAAGCCGACGCGTGCAGACGGCTTTAAGGTGGAAGTCGCATCTAGGAGGAAGCAGACGTTTGGTGACAGCGTTAAGGCAGGTCGGTGCCCCTGACCAAGCTTTAGCACGTAAATGGGAGAATATATATAATCATTTCAAATTGGTTTTTGTTAGATAATGTTCAGAGTTAGAATTTGTATGTCCAAGGTTTGACGCAGTAAGCGTTTTGTAAAATTTTTTGTAAGAGTGATTCGTGCTACAAAATTATTTAAAATGGTAGGTTTTGTGTATGACTTAAAATTTTAACAATATACAGTATATATTGAGATCAACATTGTGTTTAAATCTAACAGCGCGAATCATAATCCACATCCTTTGCTTGTATTGAATATGAAAATGAGTAGTAAAGTAAAGTTATCCTCCGATGAAAGAATGTAAGGAAAATGAGGCCTCTATGCAATATATATGTGCAGTTCATGGTTTGAAATCGATTTTGGTCGAACTAACGTTATCAGAGCAAAGTTAATTCAAATAACTAATTTTATGCCATTTCAGAACTGGCGTTATTCAACTCAAGATACAATTTCATTAAGTAAACATCAGGGCCAAAAGTTAATTTTTGAGTGTCATCTTAATGCCATTGCACAAACGGCATTATTCTCTTAAACTTGATTGCTGAGTCAAATAGATGTTGCATTTCTGGCAAAATGGAGGAGCGCAAGAAACAAGTACACAGACACAGTCAGGTGCAGGTTTGTTGAAAAATTAATTTAGAGCAATCTTATCATTCACACTTTCACAAATAAAAAAAGGTAACAATTTTGGTTAGATACTTTCAACTTCACTTAAACAGACGTCAGAATAGAGTGAAATGTTGACATAGGAACACTGGCATGTACACACTGAATAATTCTATGTACGTGTTATATCTATAATAAATGCAACTAAGTAAGTATAAACATGAAACATGGATAATTATGGTACTGTATCATCTACAAAGAAATTTTACATTAACAAAAGTGTGTTTTATGAAGAGCAAGTCAGTGTCACATACATAGGCTGATATTTATTGAAATTCAGTGCACAACGTGACATATAGCAGCTTGGGTCTGCCCGAGGAGCGTGCACGGGTGGATGCCGGCACGGTAGCTCAGCGTGTTCGGACGGAGGGTTACGTACCCTCTGTAATAAAAAAACTGAGTTAACCGATCATCAAAGAACTTAATCGGATGTCTTACGACGTCCGCCCCGAGCAGATACAACGAACAAACGCGCACAAAAAAAAAAAAAAAAAGCGGTTAAGGCGACTGCTCGCGGTAAGCGTGAAATCCATGTTCGAGACCCGGTCTAGCATAACTTTTTATACATCGCTATTGTGCATTAGATCTGTACCTAATACAGTTGATGTCAAGAAACTCGCAGTCAACGAATCAACTACGTAGTTTTATTTGCATTTCGCACACAGTTACGCAGTTTATCGAAGTAAAGGGCTGTTAAATCGACGGCACAGGGGACTGTAGAACTCATTGCAGTAAGCGTAACAGCTGGTCATCTCCAGCGGCGTCGCATCGTCGTACCCAGTATCTTGTTGTCGACGACGAGGGTAACGCCAGGAATGACCCAGGGAAGTACCGTAGGACCTCTGACATTTTCTATACCGGGCGTTCATGTTAACTGAAAGCATTGAAATATCTCGAAAATTACACATCGGATCAAAAAAAGTTATAATTCCAATTTGTCTCAGAGGGGAACATCCAATGATACCACAATCGACATCTCCCCACCCCCCCCCCCCCCCCCCCCCCCCCCCCCCCCCCCCGACCCAACCCGTGATGATGGGTGGCGCCTGTGCGGGCAACTTTGAAATCTTCAATGGGAACTCCCGGTTTTATCGAGGATTACATTTTTACGGCAAAATCTACATACGTTTTGTCTGAAGCATTTTCTTCGTTTCGCCATACATGGCGCTGTAAACGGAAGAATAGAAAAGGATACAGAGTTGTAATTCAAGACATGCTACTCAATTGTCCTTGAATATCCAATGGTACGTGGGACTCCACCTCCTTGCTGCGAGGGTAGGACAGGACAGTAATTCGTAATTTCTAAATTCACCACGTTGTATTCCTCCGACATATCGAACAAGGGACTACTCGACGCACAACTTTGACTGTGGCTCGAGGCGAAAACTACTCTACTTTTGCAGTTAGACTAAGCGTTCAGAAATAGTACCGCCATCTTCAGTACACTTTGTGATCCACTTTTCAAATGACCTTACACAGGACAGAAGCATATCTGCGGGAATGTCAGCACAGGCGTTTCTGACGCTGATGACCACGGCCTACTGGCACTTGCTGGTACACGCAGTCTTGTAAATGTCCTCACAGAAGGAAATCCGGCGACCTAGAGGGGCAGTCAACAGGGCCACCTCTGTCGGTCCACCGACCACTGTAAACACGGTCTAATGCCTCCGGTTCTTCAATTTCATTATGCGCTGGGCAACTGTCATGCTGAAACCAGTTACGTTGACGAACGTCCAGGACAACATCCTGCACTAGTACCGGCATTTCCTGTTCCAAAAACGTTCGATATTTGCGTTCTTTCAACGTGCCGTCAATAAAATACGCACCGATGAGTTTGTTCCCCATGGTGCCACACCATACATTAAGCGAGCAAGGGCGTTGATGGCCAACATCTCATAACCAGTGGGGATCGTCTACACTTCAATAATGCATTTTGTGTCAGTTGAAACGCTACCATGGTTTCTGAATGTAGAGTCATCGGCAAATAGTACCTCATCGAAGAACGTGGGGCTCGTTTGCATTTATTCAAGTGCCCATTCACAAAAACACCACCCAGTTATGGAAATCGGCGCCATGAAGTTTTTGATGCCATGGCACGTGGTGTAGGTGATACTTATGATGATACTGGAGAGCGAGCTTTCTCTGCAAAACGCTCGGCACACAAGGCAACAGCAGCCTCAGCATTTCTCCTAAATTCTCCATAAATCGGGATCATTTCAATTTTTTCTTTAGTGATTGCAACATTCATCGTCCACTTGCACGTTTGTTCTCCAAATGACAGGCAGGTGTGCAGGCAATAAGCACTGTGCAAGTATTGTAATGTTTACAGCCGCTATCTGCTCTCCGTCTGCACAATACGAGAGCTCCGGTCGCTCTGTACTGCATGTTATGTATGCAGGGACGGCGGCATTGGGGGGGGGGGGGGGGGGGGGGGGGGGGGGGAAGGGTGGGTATACCAGACAGAATTCTCTTATTCTCGTGCTTGTTAGCTTCTTTGCTCCGGTGAAAACCTGGCTTGAACTATACAAACATTTTTTTGAATAATTTCGTATTGACAGTTCCATTCTTGCACATGTAATTCTGATAAAAAAGGCTAGCAGAGGAAATAAAATCATGGCAGTGTTTAACGTCACAGACGACTTCTATCAATGAGGACTTGTAATTTCTCGAAATTAAATGGGTCTTGAAGTACTATATTTTATAACAATTCAAGTAGGCAATTCCTTACAACAATGTTTGAATGTTGTACATTTGACTACCAGTGAAACATTTCTTTGTTTATTGCCTGTAGTCGTCACAAAAATGCGAAGTGTCTATTGAACGATAAAAACAAACATTTTTCTTCTACCAGACAAACCGGACAAAGGAAAAATTGATGCAATCAGGCACTTCGCAGTAACCACTAGTTTTATTTAGACAGAACTGCGATGGAGTCAGAAATGGTCCTGGCCGTTGTTCTGTATATTGCGCCGCATACCAGGCATACTTGATCAAATTCGTAAAGCGTGGCGAAGAAAACTGGTAATGCACAAACGACTGGAGCTTAAGAATACTGTTCCGCTGATAAACCTGAAATGAGAGGTATCGAAAATTATGTTGTCTGATAATTTCATAAAAAATGCTTTCTACTGTCGAAAAAATAATTTATCGAGAGGTTGAATCGCACTAGTAGTTCCAGGCGGAATTCACATTACATCTACATATTTCTCGTAGTCCTCCACAAAAACAGAGGCGTCCTCATGTCCAGACCATGAATCCAACAAAAGCAATGAATTAGCTTCTGCTGCTGGTAGGAATATGTTTCGAACGAAATGTCGAAAATTTTTCTTTCCCATTTTTCCAGATTCTGATACGTCGATTTCAAGTTTTTTGTAACTAACAGTCCATTTTTTACTTTTGGTCCTAATATGCCTTGCGGTTCTTGAAGACAGATATACTGCAGCGGAAACAGTAAACCGTGCATACTTATTACTGGCATTATCGTATATGAATGTTCATTGCATTCATTGATTCGGCAACCGATTCCGTCTTTTTTTCACCCCGAAATGATAGAGTTCTTTCACTAAATCTGAATGAATCAGCGTTATGAACAGCAGGTGCGGGGATAATAGCAAGTTTCTTCTTTAAGTCAGATATGACTTTCTCTATAGCATTATCTGTCACTGACAGCTGCTCTACACGTTTACGTGACGTAAACTTGGTGATTTTGCTACTTCCTATTCCGTACGACTTCGTTAACTTGTCGACGAAGCCTGGAAATTAGCAATGTTCATGTTAGATGCAGTTCGGAGGGCCCAGTCTCGTAGATTTCCATCGGTAACGGTGCATATCCGCTCACGAGCAGTTCTAAATCTTTCGAACAGTTTCTCATTTAGATGGTTTCGGGTTTATGTTTGGCGTATATTTCTTACTTCATGTAATTCATTCTTCCATCAGTTCACGTTCCGATTTTACGAAACGAAAACGCCTTTGCACTCTGCGTAACTTTAAGCGCTTTTCCGTCCTCCGTTTAACGTTTAACCAATATTTCACCTCCTTTTCTTTGTCGATGAAAGCTGCTGCTGTACATTTTTTGAGGGGGGGGGGGGGGAGGCTTTGAAGGTATTCTTCTTCAGAATTGTTACTGGCACAGTCGATATCATTTAAATGAATGTCAAGGAAATCAACTACCAAATGACATATATGTACGTCCTCGGGAAAAGTAGGTGATTTCGGCTAGAAATCACGCTCTTCATATTTCATAATTGCAAAAATTGAGAACCTTAATTGGATCCCACACTTCTGTGAAACTGGAAAAAAAATAAGATAAGCACAATAAATATTAATTCGGCGTTATCTATGCTGTCAGTACTTACCAGTACTGCAAAAAGCAACTGAATTTGCAAAAGACGTTCCTTGAGTGGCTAATTCGAGAGAATTGTAATATGTACTGTTGTGTCAGAGAAATTATGAGCGTGCGCCTTGTTGCGCATGCGCAGTTGCTACAGCGATAAGGGGGGGGGGGGTGTACATTTCTACCGCCGCCTCGCACTCTACGAATTTGGTAATTTCCAGTTTTTTTTTAATACTTGCAGTGCCTCTTAGCAGCTAAAATTTTGACAGTGCGTTTCATTCGTTGTCTTATTCCTCCGTAAAAAATTTCTGGTAGGTTTCGATATGTCTTATTGGACTATTCCCTGTTAGAAAAAATTACTAGTTGTTGTGATGATTGCCAGATAGCTCTAAAAGTACAAAAATGTAAGTTAATGCAGATGAATAGGAGAAAGAAACTCATAATGTTTGAGTACAGAATTAGAAGTTTGATGCTTGACATATTCACATCGATTAAATATCTATGCATAACTTTACAAACCAATATAAAACAGAATGAGCATGTAAGAAGTGTAATAGGAAAGGCGAAGGGTCGACTTCGTATTATTGCGAGAATTTTAGAAAAGTGTGGTTCATCTGTAAACGAGGCCGCATATAGGACACTAGTGCTACCCGTTGCAGACAACTGATCGAATGTTTGGGATCCGCATCAGGTCGGATTAAAGGGAGACATCGAAACAATTCAACGGCGGGCTTCTAGATTTGTTACCGGTAGGTTCAAATACACGCAAATAATACGGAGTTGCTAAGGAACTCAAATGGGAATCACTGGAGTGAAGTACTATCGAGAAAATTTGGAGAATCGGCCTTCGAGGTTGACTACAGAACTATTCCACTACCGCCAACGTACTTTTCGGGTAAGGACCATGACGATGAGATCAGAGAGATAGGGCTCGTACGGAGGCCTGTAGATAGTCTTTCCCCCCCCCCCCCTATTTGCGAGTGGAATAGGTAAGGAAATGACTAACAGTGGTACCGAGTTCCCTCCGCTACACATCACATGGTAGTTAGCAAAGTATTTGTGTAGATGGAGATGGAGATCTCGGAGTGCTTACAAAAGCCGGCAGTCCGTCGTCTGGTGACGTAACCCTCCCAGTTGTGTGTGTGCCACCTCAGCTGCATTCCGCTGAATGACACCGCCTGTCAAACAAGCCTCCCACAAATTCCAGTAGATTTCGCCAAAGTATGTTTATCTGTCATAGTAACACCACCTGTCAAACAAACCCCCCACAAATTCCAGTAGATTTCGCCAAAGATCGTTTACCTTTGCCTTACCAGATGTCATTTCAACATCATCTGCTTCACATAATATGTCCATTTCAGCACAGTCATTGCACGGGATAATTGCAGGTCATTAATCACGCCGGTGTCTCCACATTTCCTGCATTTATCACTATACTTTGTTCGTTGTTGTTGTTATGGTCTTCAGTCCTGAGACTGGTTTGATACAGCTCTCCATGCTACTCTATCCTGTGCAAGCTTCTTCATCTCCCAGTACCTACTGCGGCCTACATCCTTCTGAATCTGCTTAGTGTATTCATCTCTTGGTCTCCCTCTACGATTTTTACCCTCCACGCTGCCCTCCAGTACTAAATTGGTGATCCCTTGATGCCTCAGAACATGTCCTACCAACCGATCCCTTCTTCTAGTCAAGTTGTGCCACAAACTCCTCTCCCCCCCAGTTCTGTTCAATACCTCATCATTAGTTATGTGATCTACCTATCTAATCTTCAGCATTCTTCTGTAGCACCACATTTCGAAAGTTTCTATTCTCTTCTTGTCTAAACTATTTATCGTCCATGTTTCACTTCCATACATGGCTACACTCCATACAAATACTGTCAGAAACGACTTCCTGACACTTAAATCTATACTCGATGTTAACAAATTTCTCTTCTTCAGAAACGCTTTCCTTGCCATTGCCAGTCTACATTTTATATCCTCTCTACTTCGACCATCATCAGTTATTTTGCTCCCCAAATAGCAAAACTCCTTTACTACTTTAAGTGTCTCATTTCCTAATCTAATTCCCTCAGCATCACCCGACTTCTTTTGTTTCCTTTGCTGCTTGCTCAATTTACAGATAGAATAACATCGGGGAGAGGCTACAACCCTGTCTCACTCCCTTCCCAACCACCGCTTCCCTTTCATGTCCCTCGACTCTTATAACTGCCATCTGGTTTCTGTACAAATTGTTAATAGCCTTTCGCTCCCTGTATTTTACCCATGCCACCTTCATAATTTGAAAGAGAGTATTCCAGTCAACATTGTCAAAAGCTTTCTCTAAGTCCACAAATGCTATAAACGTAGGTTTGCCTTTCCTTAATCTTTCTTCTAAGATAAGTCGTAGGGTCAGTATTGCCTCACGGGTTCCAACATTTCTACGGAATCCAAAATGATCTTCACCGAGGTCGGCTTCTACCAGTTTTTCCCCTCGTCTGTAAAGAATTCGCGTTAGTATTTTGCAACTGTGACTTATTAAACTGATAGTTCGGTAATTTTCACATCTGTCATCACCTGCTTTCTTTGGGATTGGAATTATTATATTCTTCTCGAAATATGAGGGAATTTCGCCTGTTTCATACATCTTGGTCACCAGATGGTAGAGTCTTGTCAGGACCGGCTCTCCCAAGTGTTTTCAGGTCAAGAATCTGAGTGCATTATATTTTTTGTTAATTTCTCTTCGGAATTCATCATTCTTCTGACTAAGTGTATTAGCAAGCTCCATTCCCAAAACGTCAGTTGCATCTGATTACTTATTGTAAGCGTCTCTCATTTCCTTTGGAATATTTTCATTGTTTTGTTCAAAATATCCCAATTTTTATTAGTTTTTCAGTTACTTTACACGAAGTTTCAATTTTTGTATGACCTGTAAAAATAAATCATTGCTTACAGCAACAGTTCGCTCTTCCTGACTAACTGCCGGTGTTGAACTATGCACTGTCGAATGTGAAATACCAATGCCACTATTTTCAGTTATATTAATCGTGGTGTTTTCAAGTACAATATCTCGTTCTACATCAATATATCTTCGAATTGTCCTTCCTCACTAATAATGTCGCTATCATCTTGCTATGTGTCATCCATTGTAATAATGTTCGCAATAATCAGTGTCCATTACAACTGAGGCCTATTGCAATTTAATGGTTACTAAGACAGCTCACAGTTTTTAAAAATCTTATTCGACACGATGTGCCGCTTTCACAATTAGCTGATGTACTCACCTTGTTGTTATGTTGTCTTCGTCAAAGCATCCAAAGGGTGCATTGATTTCGAAGTCCTGTCGCAGTCGCCATGTATAAGTTTATATTGTCCAAGATGCACCGATAATCCTTCGCCTACGATATGGAAAATGTTACATCCTAGACGATTTGATATTATTCCTTCCAATTGTGATACTGTGAGTTGTTTACATACCACTGAGACAAAGAAATTAGGTAGCTCATGCAGGAATATAGCCAGTAGCTTTTCCTTCGGTCTATTTGCGAGTGGGATAAGAAAGAATGTGACTGATAGTGTTACAGGGTACCCTTCGTCTCTCGCCGTGCGGTAGTTTGCGGAACATGTATGTAGATGTAGATTTAAACGTTATCAATAGGGTACATAGCAAACGACTCTTTCTTAAAGTCGCACATAGAGCTGCAAATCTTCATCACGCAAATAACCCTCATAAAAGACTGTCACAGCCAAGAATTAATTGTAATACGAATAGTGATTAGCTAAAAGACACTGGCTATCACACACTGATGAATGTACTCTGGCGCAATTTTCCCTCTACGAACAGAAATTCATGGCATTGGTGCCCTTTATGTTCAGTGTCACTTTCCAACGAACCCGGTGATTCTTTGCAGTACCTGAATATGTATGGGAATTCTCCCTCTGAACCCCCCTCCCCCCTCCCACTCTCCATCTCTTTCTCCCCCTATGTTTATCCATCTCCTCCTCCTGCTCCTCCTCCTCCTTCTCCCTTTCTCTGCCCATCACCTGTTCCTCCTTCTCTCTTCCGTTCTTCTCCCGCCCCCCTCTGTTTGTCTCCACCTTCCCTCTCTTTTATGTTTATTTCCTCCCCTCACTCTGTCCACTTCCTCTTGCCCCCTCTCTCTGACTTTGAGCGTTGTTAATTGGAGTTGCAAAGGAAACCTTAATTGGAAATTGAAGTCGCTTAAAGTGAATGGGTAAATCGGTTGGGATCACTGGTATACTGGGTATGACAGAGGCCTCTCCAGCTGCTGGATCTGTAGGGATGGTAACTTGAACCACAATATTTCGCATGGTTTTAAACCGCGAACGGGTAGGATTACACAATTTTAGACCATTCAGATTCTGTAATCGTATTATTATCATAAGCAGATAAGCCGTAAAGACAACTTTCCTATTTTCAGTAGAAAACCGACTGTGATGGAGGAAACAAAACACCGCATTGTTGTGTATGCATATTTTCTTTGAAATTGCATATAAGGAAAAAGAATGTATGTGTATGAGAAACATTTTGTCTAATGGTTTAAGTGTCCTGATACCGTACAAAGCGAGAAAGAAAATAAACCATACACGTTCACAGTACACCACAGAATATTTTTTTTCCTAGAAGTCGGTTTTAACAGATAACGTGTTCGGTGTTGTTTTAAGAAATACATAGTGTGGGTTCATCTGAATGTTTATTACAGTTTGGTGCAAAAATTGGAAGTAAATAGATCAAGAACTTCTCGAATTTTTTGCCAGCAACGTACCCTTGTTAAATCTTGTATATTTTTGTATACCACTCACGTCGAAAAATGTATAGCCAATTGTAGTCCAAGTTTTATTCGAATATCGTGTGATAATTGAACATTTCTCTGTTATATAATACATACATTTATATATTACGCTATTGAAAAGGATATAACCTCTGTACTTCCAAATGTTTGTTAAGTACAGGCATCAGGAAAAATTTGAAGTAAATCGGTCAAGAACTTTTCGACATTTTTGATTATAACGTTAAACTACGATTTTTCTGTATATGGTATTATACATTGTCGTCCTTTGTTGGGAATCTTCATGCTACGCACTTTACCGTCTTCCAAGACGACAATAGTTGTGCTGGTGTAGAAGACCTTTTTTTTAACTCGTTCATATGCTCGGAAAGCTTGTAAAAAGTTTTTCCTACAAAGTTTATGCTGACTAAACTTTCTGAAGTCAAAAAACTTTGAAAATTTCGGATTCTTTTCAGGTTTTTTTAAATGTAAGTTTTTTGTGCTTCTATCGCGTTAGCGTCTATTTCCTTTTTAAAAAGATTGTGGCACTCTCTACAAATTTGATTGCTACAAGGTTTTTCTGCATCCAAGAGCAAGTACGCTACAGTTCGTCAAAAAAATAACGATTTTTCAAACTTCGTGCAAAATGGCAAAGTACTAAGTTTATGAGCACTTTTATTTCGGTTTCTGTTTATACGGTAGAAATGTACGTTATGTTACATATTGGGATTGTATCTTTCATTTTTCGGCATATTGTATGTAACATTTTGCGGCATTGCCAGCATGTACAACACCGCAAACTTTGCACTCGGTACTCACTAACACAGTCAGGTTGTAAGGTTTTCTTATGTTTTCTGCCACTGTAAATATTTCACCTTTAGTGTACTGCGACAAAGATGCATGTGCGCTCTGAAGTAGTGGATAATATCCTTGATTCTGTGTTTAATGTAATCTGTGGTGCGCTTGGTCGCCAGTCAGTTGTGCAACTTTAGGGTATTCTCATTAGAGGCGTAGTAGCGATCAGTTGAGTTTTAGAGACGGAGATGTGCTATTTTAAATCTAGGAGAAATTATCTGAATACTTTATTATTCAGATGAAAACCTGTTTCTAAATATATTTTCTTGACTGTGTGGATATAGCAGAGCTTTGTAAAAACCTTTCAAGGTAATCAATTCACACGCGAGAATGAAATGTTCGTTTCTCAGAACTATTAATTGCAGGAAATTTTTACTCCTTAGGTAACTAGTAATATTCTTGATGGCTGTTAATTTGATCACTTTGTTTTCATTATGTCACAAATAACGCAAATGATTTAAGTGGCTAATTTTTCTAAAGACAGAATTTCGTAACTGTTAGGGTCATCTTATGTTGTACAGTCTTGTGTTACAGTTAAAAGATATTAATTTTTCAAGAACGTTTTTCTGTAAATTAAAAGTCTCCTCTAACATTCTTAGTAAGGTTTTAAATGTTGTGCCACGTGTGCATTGCACCTTATGTCACACGAAGCCGTAGATTGTATCTGACCAGCAAATAAAAGTTTAGTAGTCAGTAGATTATTTTTCGTTAGGTGCTGCATTTGCTCATTCCAGTTTACTTTCGAGAACGTCAGTACACCAAACATCAAATAGCGAGTTGAACAAGAGGCGAGTTACTTGTCTTTTAGGACAGATCTCACTTTGTATTCTTGTGAGCATACAGTATGTAGTTAGCATTTTCAGGTGTTCTGCCAAGTAAGCAGATTAATTTACAGTGACCAGTGAAGGTAATCTTAAACAGTTGAGCAGTATTTTATTTTGTGTTTTTTCTAGTCAGACGTTGCACTTCATGTTACATAATTTTCATAAACATACTTCAATATTGAGTTTCTGTCAAATATCTTTCACTAAGGTCACAATTAGTTTCTTCTGGGATTTAATTTTCATTATTTCAAATTCAGCATTTCACTAAGATTAAATGTTTTTTTCGCGCCACTGTTCACAAGCGTAATACAGGGCTCAGCTGTTGAATACGATATCGTAAGGACATGGTACACGGGGAGAAAGCTTTTGAAAAAGAATACTCAGTATACAGTTATACAAATAAATTACATATAAAGCTAACAAGGTCAGATTGCTGATTTTTTTTCTTTTTTGTGGCATATAAGACTAACAGCATACAGGAATGACGGTAATGATCAGTTATAAGAAAACGGATGTAGGAATTGTTATTTAGCGGACAACGTTGCATTTATTCATTGGTGGGCGGAGCGCGATTTTTTTTCCCCAGAAGCTTCTTACTTGCCACGTCTTTTAGGATCTCAATTTGCTATTTTATAGGGATGGTGCTAATGCAAGGGAGAGCAACTTAACCCAAAGAGTGCTGAGAAAATTCGTAGGAAGAAAACATTCTTCGATTGAAGTTGTAGTTGAATCGGGTATGGTAAACCAAGTTCCTCAGGACAATTTTGTGTACAATTTCTTGATCACAGCTTGTGTGACATTGAGTTGGGGCACAAGATGATATTAACGTTATGATTCTAATATCTGCTATTTGAAGAACCGGTTACTATGGAAATGTGATCAAAGTGGGAGAAAATGCTTACCATCTTGTGCTCATGTCTGGTTTAGTACAAGGTATCGAAAACTTATCTTCCCTAAAGCCAGGAAGAGGAAGTGCAGAACTGAAGTGGTTTCACATTACGTCCTATAAGTTTAACAGTAAACATATTCTGTTCACTCACGCCGGTATCGAATGTGATACAACATCCGCTTTTTTTGGTCAAGGTAAAACAAAGTTTTGCAACATTATTTAGAAACATTAACACCTAAACTCAGCACCTAGCACGTTCAAGAAACCAGATACTGTCCGTGAAGAAATAATAACAGCCAGAGAATAGTTCACTACGGCATTGTATAATGTAGGTCTCAGCAGTCCCCAGATGCTACACGATATGCTGTATCAGCTATTCGCCAAGTATGTCACAAAAAGTAAATTGAATCTTGTAAGATCGCCACCCACAGAAGATGCTGCGCAACAACATTCGCTACGGAGTTACCAGCAAGTCCAAAGTTTGACGAGGAACCGAAAACTTCCTGAGAATTCGGCTGGACTCTGTAGAAAAACAAAATTCAAATGTTCTTCTATTTGCAGAGATTTCAGTGACGTCAGCTGTTAAAACGCACCAACATTTTTATATGAAGAAAGTGAAGAAGAGGTAAATTCAGTGGAAATTATTGAGGAAACAAACGTTGAAATGAACGAACTGGAAGAGCCTGACTCACTTTTGGAAGAACAGGTCGATCTGGGATCCACTCGATCTGCTTACTGTGATTCCACTACCCAAGGCATTGCTGAAGGAACTTGGCCCGTCGAAACCTCGGAAGTGACTCACATAAGCATCTCGTGCGCCAAAAACTGAAATACTCGACAAAAGTATAACACATCCAGAAATGATAATAATAAGTGTTAGTAAATGTGAAAGACTTTTTTCTTATAATAAAGCTACCTATTTGAAGCCATTTTGACTATTTTTCGAGCGTAACTGTCTCAAGAAATATGTAAAGATTTTTTTTCTAATTACCGCTACCAGTCAAAACTTTGTCAGCTATTGTATTACTTATTTATTTAGGACATGTTTCGAGGGAATATCTCATCTTCAGGCTAAATAGCATTCCGAACACAACTTTACAATAAGGTCATACTGATGTTACATAGTCTTTTCGTAAATCTGTGGTCATCCTGTGGAAGAAGAGAAAACTTAGTAAGAGACAATGTAACTTTGGAAGCTGGACTGATGTTTGCACGAAAATGTTTTGTAACGGTCACTCACTTGCCACGCCAGAAGAATAAAGTGAGTGACCGTTACAAAACATTTTCGTGCAAACATCAGTCCAGCTTCCAAAGTGACATCGCCTCTTACTAAGTTTTCTCTTCTTCCACAGGATGACCACAGCATTTACGAAAAGACTATGTAACATCAGTATGACCTTATTTTAAAGTTGTTTTCGTAATGCCATTTAGCCTGAAGATGAGGTAATCCCTCGAAACGTGTCGCTAAATAAGTAAGTAATACAATAGTTAACAAAGTTTGTGACTGGTAGCGGTAATTTAAAAAAAAAGAACACCTTTACATAAAGCTACCTATGTTTCATTTGTATTTCATGGTTTCTTTACACAAGTATAACGAGTTACCTATTTCAGTTTGCTGTTTCAGCTAATAATAATTCAGTTTTCTGTGCTCTTTACATGTGTGACATAGCGAATAAATGATATGGTTCTATAAATTTGCATGAGCCAAGGCTGAAATGCGCTGGAGCTTGACTTCGGTTAGTGATATACAAATCACAATAGATGGATGCCCAAGAATCACACAAAGTAATAGAATGTCGCAAACTGAGATGACTAATTCCAATGAAGAACATTATATATACTTCTAATCTATAAACAGAAACTGAAATAAAAGTGCTGAAAGACTAGGTATTTTGCCATTTTGCACAATATTTGAAACATTTACGTTTTTTACGAACTGTAAAGCAATTGCTACTAGACGCACAAAAAAAGTTGTAGGAATCAAATTTGTGGAGAATTATGTGGCGTTTTAAAATAGACGTCAAATCGGAAGACGCACAAGAAACTGAGATTTCTTGAACAAAAATGAGAAACAGTCAGAAATTTTCAAAGTTTTTTGACTACAGAAAAAAATTTTGTTCATAGAACTTGGTTTTCCAATCTTTCCAGTCATAAAACGAGTTTATAAAATTAAAATCTTCTATCCCACCTTTTTCAAGATACATCTGCTCTTTGCTTGGACTACTGGGAGCATGGAGTACTTTTAATATCTTGGAAGACGAATAGCGACTTGTAAGTAGCCATAAAGAAGTTCCAGTTCCTATCCTATTAACACTACAAAAAATCGACTTTTAAATTATTCTCTTCAAAAAACTAATAACACTGTATTTTCTTTCTTTCCCTAAGAGCTGGGGGTGTGGGGGGTGTGGGGTGGGGGGGGGGGAGGGGAGAGGAGGACGGTCTCCTCTCTTACACCCTTCGCTCCCCCCTTTGCCTCCGAGTATGAGCACCCTTGATTGAAACGTAACAGTCAACATTACAGTTATTTAATGACCAGTGAATGGCTCAGTTTGGATATGGCGCACTAGAAGAAGCTTTTAGCCATTTCCTATCCGAAATGAGTGCATTATCATGGCTGAAGGCGGTGGTACATATGAGGGCAGTTATTTTGTGTCTCACGAAACTAGCTTAACAGGAAAATCAGAAACCTTCATGGTGACACGGATTTAATAGACACTCTTTTTTTGCCATCTGTCTTCTGACTAGTCGTATGTCACCGTCAAGAATTAGTCTTTGTGTCAACATATTCATCTAATGAAAGTAATGGTGGAAATAACAGAAAGATTCAGGAGTGGAATTAAAATTCAAGGTGAAAGGATATCAATGATACAATTCACTGATGACATTTCTATCCTCAGTGAAAGTGAAGAAGAATTACACGACTTCCTCATTGGAATTAACAGTCTAATGAGTACAGAATATGGATTGAAAGTAAATCGAAGAAAGACGAAGGTAATGAGAAGTAGCAGAAACAAGAAAAGCGAGAAACTTAACTTCAGGATCGATGGTCCCGAAGTAGATCAAGTTAAGGAATTTTGCTACCCAGGAAGCAAAATAATCAGTGACAGACGGAGCAGAAAGGACGTCGAAAGCAGATTAGCACTGGCAAGAAGTGCATTCCTGATCAGGAGAAGTATACTAGTATCAAATATAGGCCTTGATTTGAGGATAAACTTCTGAGAATGTACGATTTGTGCACAGGCTGTGGGAAAACCAGAAGAGAATCGAAGAACTTGAGATGTGGTGCTACAGACGAATGTTGAAAATTAGGTGGACTGATAAGGTAGGGTATGAGGAGGTTCTGCGCAGAATCGGAAAGGAAAGGAATATGTGGGAAACACTGACAAGGAGAAGGGACAGGATGATAGGACATGTGTTAAGACATCAGCGTATGGCTTCCATGGTTCTAGAGAGAGCTGTAGAGGGTAAAAACTGTAGAGGAGCACAGAGATTGGAATACATCCAGGAAATAATTGAGAACGTAGGTTGCAAGTGCTACCCGGAGATGAAGATGTTGGCGCAAGAGAGGAATTGGTGGCGGGCTGTATGAAACCAGCCAGAAGACTGACGACTCCAAAAAAAAAAAAAAAAGGAAAAAGAAAAAAATATTCATCTCAGAATAGCACTTATCAAGTCTTAAATTATATGTTAGATATATTCCGATCTCGGTAAAGCCCTACAGTTTTTACGCTCTACAGTTCCCGCTAATGCCATGGAAGTTATTCGCTAACATACTCTTTCTTGTTATTGTCATAGTTTTCTGTATTGCTAATCTCGCTGATTCTGCGGAGAACTTCCCCATGCCTTACCTCATCAGTTCACCTAATTTTCAGCATTCTTCTGTCGAACCACATCGCAGAGGCTTATATTCTCTTCCGTTCCAGTTTTCCCACGTTCTTGACTCTCTACTAAACAAAGTTTTGCTCCAAACATACTTTCTCAGAAACTTCTTCCTCAAACTAAGGCATTTGTTTGATACCACTAGACTTCCCTTAATTCCTTAGAATTCGTTAACATCTTCTACTTCGTGATCCCCAATTTTTGTGTTAAGTTCCTCGCTATTCTCATTTATACTACTACTCATTGCTTTCGTCTTTCTTCAATTTATTTTCAATCTATGGTGTGTATTCATTATATTTCATTCCGTTCAACAAGTCCTGCAATTTTTCCTCAGTTTCACTGAGGATAGCACCATCATCAGTCAACCTTATCACTGATATACTTCCACCCCGATTTGTAATTCCACCTCTGAATTACATTTATTTCCACTCTGCAGGTACAAACACAGATGTAGACTCCACGACATATCGAAAGTGTTGATAATCCTTATTTATCGTCACAAAATTGGCACCCAAAACTCACGAATATTTGGTGGGAGCGGTGTTCAAGGCCTACGATGCGATTCCTGAAGCACTAAATATAATTTTGTACAGGTAACATGAGGAGCCTCACCGTTTTTATCATGTACGTGGAATGCTCCTTACAATATGCTCCCTACAGTTGTCTGACAATTATGGATAGGTCGCCACAGTTAGCGTCACTGAAATGTCACAGATCGAGCGAAAGTTGAGCGAGACACGCGAGATCATCGTTTTCGATGGATGGTGCTCGGCGTATGAGTCTCTCACCATTTCCAAGATCGTGCCGTCAGTAGTCTCTTCACAGGACATGTTTCAACCACCTTATATTTTCCAACTTCGGAACGAGAAATTCACGTCATCGTCATCTGTGCTCTTGTACATATCCATAACTTGAAATTATCTGCAAGGTCTGTCTGCTGCAATGGGAGTGAAACGCAAATTATGGTCTTTTGTGGAAAGGGATCTTACCGAGTGAGGTATTTAGAATGTCTAACAGTACGACCTAGGAAACAGTTCTGCTAGTATCTTTCTGCTTTCCAAACACTTCAGAGATTCTGCTACATACCTTGCTGGACTACCATACCAAGAGAGAACAATGGATTAACTGCAGTCTAATGATTGTTTCCAGTTGAGTCTTACAGTGTGTAGTGAACTGGACACTTAGCGAATACTCCTCGAGAGCTTAAATTGTGTACTATCCTGGGTTCGAAGTAGCCGAAACATCTCAGTTGGTAAGAATATTCCTCAAGTTGTTTAAATCGTTTAGAAATTTTAATTATTACGCACATTCCACTGTTTAGTGAGATATTTAATTTTTTAGATATGCCGTAAATACACTCGCGTGCAGATGAATTAGAGGCGTCTATCTATTGCAGTTCAGCGCAAAAAACCGTACTCTACAATTTAGTTATATAATTACATCAGATGGTTTACCCTACCTTGTGACCGAGAGCAATCTGAGGCGTTCATTAATGTTCTACTCTGCGTCATTAGCAGAGGAAGTGGATTCCGTAGCAAGCGTACTGAAGCTATGCCAGCACACAATGGAACCAACGAGCACTCACGCGCGGACAATGGACTGAATGCACTTCCGTGCAGTAATTGCAGATGTTCTCGGACGCCGATTAGTTGCGCCGTATGCAACTGCAGGACCATAGCAGACAATTCGCATCACACATACGAATACGACCACGAATAAGCCTTTGCTAATGATCCCCTAGATGTTTTGTGAAATAGCTTTCTCATTTAACATCAGCTTTGTTCCTTGGGCGTTTATCTAGGTACTTGTTATGTTTATGAACTTCAAACAGCATCCTTATTATACGTAAGCTAACCAAGCAACCTGCTTGTCCTCAAAGACACACACACGCCCACTCTCTCTCTCTCTCTCTCTCACACACACACACACACAGGCGCGCGCGTTTTCATGCATAAGCATGCATAACAAACAAAAACCAACAGTTATATAACACACTATTAAAATTTACATGCGGGTAGCTAAAAGACATCTCCGCTAATCGATAGTGTCATGTAGCTGTCACTGTAGAACAAGTGTAAGATCTGTAGATCTATCGCAATGTATGTTTCAATAAAACGTGAGTCATTTTTGTAGTTCTGACGGATTTAACTGCACTGGTGATGTATCTGTAGTGAATGAATCATAGAGAATATAAATAAGGTTCTTTCTTCGTGTTCAAAACTACGATACAACCTTTCGTGACAATGGGAGGGCAAAGAGCGTTATGGATAGAATTTGACCTTTGACCTTCTGGTTGCCTTCCTGCTGAGGCAGTTGCAAGATGTCATCACATCCCTCCCCATTCCTAAAACCACGCCTGCTTACTAAGACGCGTCCCTTCTCTTTCTTTACCCCCCCCCCCCTCCCCTCCAATCGTCCCCTTCCTAAGCCACACCCCTTCCCCTCCCCTTTCTTATGCCATTATCCTTTTTTGAAAATAGGCCATTGTTACAAATATTTAGCTCTTTCAATAATAGATTAATATTATACTGCCAGCTCTTAAGCACAATTTTTTTAGAAACCGGATAAATAGAGAGCTTCTAAGACAACTTTCAGCCCAGCCATAGCACAATATTTTACTATCGAATCCCATTTCTCAACTCCTTAAGTCGTACCGCGTTCTTGGAAAAAAAGGTAGCAAAGAGTGATGTTGGCAACTGCATAATGCATTCGTGTTGTCGGACATATACATACACGCACCATTGCCAACGTTAGTTTGTTTTCTGTACCCTTGGATCCTAAAATGGCGACACGAGCAGTTTGAGAGGATATTATTCGCTTATTTTGATAGATTTTCTATTTGCAGTATAACTATTGAAAGGGTACAGTACCGCCCGACATTGAAAATAGGTACAACATTCTTCGTTATTCTTGTCAGTACAACATATTTTTTCTAATAATAACTCAATTTCAATTAATACAGCGAAGCCGGATACCAATGTGGGAAAGAATGACAATTTATTTATTTAACTGATCACATGTGCACTCCCACAAAATAAATCCCTACATTCAGTTTGGTGAGATCTGTGAAATGAATGAATGTATGGTCGTCTGCTAACTGCAGATAGTGAATGTGAATATATGATCATCTTTGAGACGATCTTTTGGTCACCTTTGGTGGAACCAAAGAGATGAAATTTACCGGAGCTTTGAGCGCCTGAAATGTGGCTGACCAATGGGTAGCATGGTCTTCCCCCACCTCGACGGAGGTATGAGACGACCTGAAGAACGGCCATGTTTCAGCACTCTGCCGCTGGATCTAGTGTTGGTAAGACCTGTCTTAGGTGTGCTTCGTAAAGACAAAAGAGTGGAGACGTGGTATGCATGTGAAATACTTAAGAGTAGTTTGGAATAATAATTTCTCTATTTCAGGAACTTTTGTGGGGAGAATTAAATGTCAGGCAGGTAATATTAAGGGGATCGTAGTAATCTTCGGAAGTGACCAACGGTCACAATGAAACCACGTGTAACAATAAGTTGAAATACTTCCGAGTGCTCAAGTTAAGCTGAATTACTAGCGTGTGTACTATAAGTTGGAAATATTTAAGAAATGGCGTGTGCAGGACTTGAAATTAGAGACGAGTACTTCCATGTGGTGAGTACTGTGTGAGTCTCAATCTGTGTATGAGACAAAGGATAAAGAGAAGTACTCGTCCATGTTATCAGTTGAGGACTCGCGTGTGTGATGAAGATGTTCTTAATATTACTTTGCGTGTTATGTTTCCGTGTGACGCTTGATTCAAACTATAATACTCTGGGAGAGAAGCAAGGTGAGTCAGTCGTCTATCCAGCAACGCCACTTGGCTTGCATTGCACAGGAAGACGTGCATATATCCTCCAGAGTTCATAATAAGGAAAGAAAAATTACTAAATGGGGCAGTGGCATGTGAAACTGGGATAAATACTAATTGAAGTGGGAAAGCTGAAAGTGATGTGATTATAACGTTGTGACTATTCTTTGTATTGTACGTTGCCAGTGTGATGTATTTCATGAAATTTAAGTATGTGTCGTTGGCATGGGAGAGTAACAAGATAGTTTCAGAGGCAGTGGGTTATGCATGTTCCTTTTTGTACCGCTCGGTCTGGAGGAAATTTTCGTAATGATGGGAGTGACAGTCGAAGTGTGAGATATAGAAAAAGATCCACCATCCTATCCAGAAAGTGCACTGTAGCGTTGAATAATTACGAGACCATAAGCTAGAGAATCACCAATGTAAAGCCATGCCCACTGGGCGAAATTTCTCATGTGTTATTGTTGTAGGTTATAGAATTTGTGTGTTTAGGTTATAGAATTTATCGGAATAAATAAGATAGTGAAAAGAAAAAGATTGGTGGCCTTTTCCTTCGAATAGTATGTTGTCACGATACCCAGAATTTATAATGTGTTTGCCATTCATATCCAGTGTGACGGCCACGTGTTGATCAAAGCCGTTAAATAAGAAAGAAAATGTGGTATTGCCAGTGCGTAGTGAACAGTCAGAGTTGTGTAAATTACTAATAGTCAGATGTGCGTTTCCGTACCTGTTACGTAATATTCAAACAGGAGAATAACTTGTAACTTAATTGTGAGTACTAGAGTTCATGTTACTCGATAAATAAGAATGAGTCCACTCGCTTGGCAGACCACTCATCTTGCAGGCCTGACTACTTGATGCCACAGTATGAGCAAGGCATGTGGGTGCCTCTCACTATTATGAGCAGTATGTACCTAAACATATGTTTCCTGACCTTGTGGGCATCTCAGACAGACGCTAACATATTGTTCTAGCTGCCTTTACTTCGTATTTTGACATTTCTGAGAAAAAATATTTGAAAATACACTTATCTTCACAGCTAAATCAGTAAAATGTGTTTGTGAGCGAAATTGAAAACGGTTTGTTTACTTAATACAATATGTGGGGATGCGTATGTCGTAGCAAATAATGTTCAAGAATGGCTGGTACGGGAAATGAAGTATCATCATGTAACATTGTAAGAGGTCCAAGCAGATGTAATTTCGATGTATTGCTCACGCGCTGCCTGCAATATGTAAGGTATAAGAGAATCTCAGACCAGAGAGCAGTGTTGATTGCAGTAGGAACTGTGTAGCTGTAGCAGTAAGTTGTTGCTAGCGAGCAGTCTGGTCTGGTCTGGTGTATCATGTTGGCTGGGCCGGTCGTGGTGCAGCGATGCCAGAGCCTGAGCATTATTGTATAAGGTCAAAAGCAGCCTCGCGCATATGTAGTATTGTTATCTCAAGTCCCATGTAAATGTTTTAAAAATGTCCTAATAATAATCTTTCTCATAAAAAGTAACTTTTAACAACCATTATTTCAATTTAAAGAATTTACTAATTTCTCCAATCCATGATCATCCGATTATTGCAAAAGAAAAATCGGTTGTTTCCTTTCATAAATGACAAATCTATCGGCCAGCATTGCACAGGGCTGTGCCAGAAAAATTTATTGTAAGAGCAGATATATATGCGTTATCCGGCGACTTCAATGGGGTAAGAAGTTTTCTTTTTTTATTCAGAATGATCTTTCAGGGTCATGACGCAGCAGTGCTGATGTCCAAAATTTACCAGGTTAAATTCACAGTCAATTATTGAAAAGCTATAAGTGAGCAACAATTTAATTGAGAGGTTAGTTACATTGTATTATTACCAGGTTACTGAATTTATTTTTTGTTGGGACGTTACACTAAATGTGAACGACATAATTATAATTTTTACTGTTGAGAAGTTTAGGAATTTTTCTGTTTTGAGGTTACACAAAAATCTGAATAATTTTTGTGGGGAGGTTACACTTGGCGACAACCGGCCAAGATCGTATTTTCTTTGTGAATTTCTGATAAGTAGTCAGTTATATATCTGCTCTTATTTACTTAAATGTAGTTTGCATCTGGCGCAACGCATTTACTAATTTGTCACTCTTTCTTTCACAGATCATCGGCAATTTACTGCTCTTTGTTGTAATTGTGTTTGTTCCATTTTTGCTTCGGCTTTGTTTCATTTTGTGCTTAATTTTGATTTGTAAAAAATGCCGCGAAAAACTGTTAACAGTACATCGCGATGAGCAATGAGTGAAATAGCCAACTCGAATAATTTGACCGATAATACTTGCGACACTCAGTGTAATAGTGATAATCGTCTAACTACAGATAATCAGTGCCTGCCGATCACTAGTATTGAGTTAAATCCTAATGATGGGCAAACAAATTAAATTATGTCCACAGTAAATTTAACAATTGATGACGTGACACGTTCCGATACAATAAACGCTGCCCAGTTTGACACACCCGCTTTGCAAAATTTGAATTGTGAACAGATAAATTTTTCTCACGAAGATGAACAATGTAGTCAGAGTACATCAGATTTATTTGATTCCGATGTAGTGACCAACAGTGCACGTCCGATTGGCAAACCTTTTCAAGAATCAGAGAATGACCAAATGCTTACACAAAACGCGACAAATGCAGATACACCATCGCACAGTACAGAGAATGGAGTCGCTAATTTTGGCTGGGATCAAGTTATCGCATTATTACTACAACTCAATGAAAAATCCGACAGCCATTACAAACAACTTAATGAATCGTACAAACAGCTTAATGAATCGTACAAACAACGTAATGAAAATCTCAAACAGTGGAATGAAAAACTAAACAACAATTTCAAACAACTTAATAAAAAACTAGGCAACAATTATAAACAACTTAATGAATCGAACCAACAACTTAATGAACGTTTCAAACAGTCGAATGAAAAACACCACAACCTTCATGAACAGAACAAACAACTTAGTGAACAGATTACAGCCGTTACCGTGCAACATTATGTCACTAAAGAACAATTATGTGAGGAAATTAAGGTTTGTGCTAGGAATAGTAGTGAAGAGGTACGTAGTACACATGCAGCCACAACAAAATCACTTAGAGATGAAATTAGTGCAGTCGCTAAACAATGTTCTGAAAACGCAACACAGTTACGCAACGAGTTTAAATTAATGTCAGCAGAACATTCACGCACACTGGATGCGAAAGTAGATACGAAATTTGAACAACAGAACAGCCAAGTTGACGAACGTTTTAAAGTGACAGAGATGAAAAATATTTCAGCCTTTAACACATCACAGCATACGCCACTTTCCGAACATTTGTCAGACTCACACAGCCAGTATAATTTAGGTAATTTACAGAGAGTACGTGAGTTAGATTCCGAACAGTCACAGACAAACAGATTATCAAGCAATCCTGAACCTGCTCAGACGTGTAGAGACGATAACTCTGATTATAAGCAATTTTTATACGTAAAAAAATTTAAGGTATTTAAAAATGACAGAACACAAATACACCCTTTGGACTGGATACGACAATTTGTTTTTGTACTTTCACCAGCTTGGCCTGTAATGCAGAAACTAGAATTGGACTGGATACAACAACTTGCTTTCGAATTTTCACCGGCATCTCCTGTAACGCAGAAAGTAAAATTTATTTGCAGCGCGTAAGAGACCTCAGGGGATTCATTACACTTCGATGAATATGTGCCGTAGCGTGCACAGGGCCCCGAGCCGTAGTAGTGCTGTTTCCTCTTTAGTTTTCTGCACTGCTGCCTTCTCTTTTACTATCCTTTATATCTATCAAAACAGCTCTTCAACTGTCGATCTATCTAGAATTAAGAATGAGTAAAGAAAACCTGATATGACAAGTTTTACCTGAAAGTGACAATTTTCATTAGACACTCTTGAAATGACAAGAACTACCAGCGTAATTTTAATAACAGACAAAATTGTAATCACCAGTATGTACATAATATTCAGCAATAGCAAACGCATTTTGGCAACAATAGAGGGTTTTCACCGCAACAGCATCAAAACCAGCCGGTTAGCATACCTAACCAACCATGTAGTCAGCAAGGTCAACCAAGCTTTAATGTTTCGCCGTCTACACGTACAGCGTCGGCCACACCAAATAGTAACACACCGCAACAAGGAAATCACTACGTACAGAAGACACATCATTTCAACCCGTATCGGAACGCGCCGTTGTTGTTGTTGTTGTGGTCTTCAGTCCTGAGACTGGTTTGATGCAGCTCTCCATGCTACTCTATCCTGTGCAAGCTTCTTCATCTCCCAGTACCTACTGCAACCTACATCCTTCTGAATCTGCTTAGTGTATTGATCTCTTGGTCTCCCTCTACGATTTTTACCCTCCACGCTGCCCTCCAATGCTAAATTTGTGATCCCTTGATGCCTCAAAACATGTCCTACCAACCGATCCCTTCTTCTAGTCAAGTTGTGCCACAAGCTCCTCTTCTCCCCAGTTCTATTCAGTACCTCCTCATTAGTTATGTGATCTACCCATCTAGTCTTCAGCATTCTTCTGTAGCACGACATTTCGAAAGCTTCTATTCTCTTCTTGTCCAAACTATTTATCGTCCACGTTTCACTTCCATACATGGCTACACTCCATACAAATACTTTCAGAAACGACTTCCTGACATTTAAATCTATACTCGATCTTAACAAATTTTTCTTCTTCAGAAACGCTTTCCTTGCCATTGCCAGCCTACAAGTTATATCCTCTCTACTTCGACCATCATCAGTTATTTTACTCCCTAAATAGCAAAACTCCTTTACTACTTTAAGTGTCTCATTTCCTAATCTAATCCCCTCAGCATCACCCGATTTAATTTGACTACATTCCATTATCCTCGTTTTGCTTTTGTTGATGTTCATCTTATATCCTCCTTTCAAGACACTGTCCATTCCGTTCAACTGCTCTTCCAAGTCCTTTGCTGTCTCTGACAGAATTACAGAATACGCGCCGTATAGCAATGATTATTATGACAGACGTAAAAGTAAAGAGCACAGTTTTCAGCGTACGTTTAATAACAGTCGGTCTTACCAGCAGCAAAATCATCCGAAACAACAGATTATCATGAATGAACCAGACAGTAGGTATCATCCCTAACCTAATGGGTCAGGACGAAATAACAGAACAGTACAAATAGTCGAAATGCCACAGCATCCTCCCGCAAATAAAAGCACGTCAGAAAGAATTTGACTAGATACAGTACAGGTTGCATCTTCCAGCGACGCAAGCAATACTTTTGACACACAGAATCTTGTTCACGAAAATGTTATTACTTTTGACGACATCCGAGACACACTTTTGCATGAAAAACCAGTTATTCAAAAAACCATTTCCCACCCTATCATTGAAGTAAAGATTGGATCATCCAAATTTTAATTACCATTCGGTTTAACTATTTATTCAACAGCATTTATTCGCGGTTTGAATAGTATATTTCCGACAGAACTTAAAGACAGAATCACAACGTATGTAGACGACATTCTTATTGCAGACATTACTGTTCCTACGACGAAGAAACAATTACGGAGCTTTCTGGGATTAATTAACTTTTTCCGTAAATTTATTTATTACTCTGCTTTAGACACCCCTAGATTGTGCCAGTTGACGGGAAAAAACTCTATTTGGTCGTGGGATAGCCAAGCACAGTCTGAATTTGTCAATCTAAAACAAGCTTTGTTGAACGCACCTCTTTTATCACACCTAGATCTTACTAGAAATTTTTCCATTGCCACCGACAGTTCTAACACCGCTTTAGGCTTACACATTTTTCAGGAAATTGAAGAATATGGTTGTACAGTAATTAAAAACATCGCCTTTGCGAGTCGCATTCTGTCACCTGCTGAACGCAATTATTCTGTTACAGAACTTGAAACATAATGTGTTGTATGGGCATTTACGAGATTTAGACATTTTCTTTATGGAAGACATACGACCGTTTACACAGATCATAGAGCTATCCAGTTTTTACTTTCAGCAAAATTTACACATGACAGATTAACCAGATGGAAACTTTATTTACAGGAATTTAATTTTACAATTGTTCACATTCCCGGTACACAAAATATTGTAGCAGACGCACTATCCCGTTCTCTCAGCAATAATCAGCAAGACATCGCAACCAACTTCTGCCAAGCAAATTTTAGTGTCCTGTACATCCAACAAGTTGCATTTGAAAATTTCATTTCGTCGTCATTACGACACATAGCACAGGGGCAGTGCAAAGACAACGTTTGGAAAGAAATTAAACACCTTTGGCAAAATAGAAATAATGTTACCATTAGAAACCACTGTACGCAATAACAACTGTACGCAATAACATTCTGTTTCGCCGCTCTCACCCTGACAGCAACAATTGGTTATTATGTATTCCTGATGAGCTTGTTAACAAATTAATTTGGCATACTCATTTAAGTTACGCACATTATGGAGCCAGAAAATGTTTTCTTATACTGAGACAGAACTGTTATTTTGCGAACATGGAGAAACGTATTCGAGGAGTTTTAGCTTCATGTAAAATCTGCCAGAAAGCTAAATCAGACACGACTTCACATATTCCTCCGTTACATCCCATTGTACCCGTTAAATTGAGACACATGGCCGTTGTAGACATTTTTGGACCGATTCCCAGAACTAATAGAAGTTTTTGCTACATCTTTGTCCCTGTTGAACTCACTTCGAAATTTGTAACCTTCACTCCGTTACGCAAAGCTACTGCTATTTAAAATGCATTTGTAAAACATTTTTTATTTCATGTAGGGCATGTATTGAAAGTAGTTTCCGACAATGGACCACAGTTTCGATCTGCTACATGGACACGTATGTTACGAACAAGAAACATTTCTCCGATCTATATATCCAAGTATCACGCTTCTTCGAACGCTTGTGAACGACTAATGAAAGAAATTGGTAAACTATGTAGAATATACTGCCATAAAAAACATATTGATTGGGACACACACTTACCCTCATTCCAGGATGTAATTAACTCCATACCAAATGAATCTACTATGCTATCTCCGACTGTTATATTGAAAAATGTTGAACCACCCAACAAAATTAAAGAACTAGTATCTTTTCCTACATCTCGTCGACTACGCCACCATGAAATAATTGACATTGCACTCAACAACATCAAACGTGCCGCAGAGAGCCGGAGAAGACAGCAAGAACAGATTTGTACACGCCGTGACTTTCACATAG
The DNA here is from genome assembly GCF_023864345.2 of Schistocerca serialis cubense. Lineage (NCBI taxonomy): Eukaryota > Metazoa > Arthropoda > Insecta > Orthoptera > Acrididae > Schistocerca > Schistocerca serialis. Next base: position 182,236,085 of record NC_064646.1, on the reverse strand, counting down.
GACAGAAGAGATTAGTACGTACACACTATTTATCCAACAGAGGAAAGAGTAGATGCAGTAAATTTGAGCTTCTATACGCAGGTCCATATCGAATTCGCAGCATTCCTCACCCCAATGTAGTGCACGTCGAAACTTTGAGAACCAGAAAAAGCAAGGGCAATCACCATATTTTCAATATTAAACCCTTTATTGAATGAATATACTTTATGATTTATCACACTGTAATGCCATTTCCTGAATTTTATATGACCACTTATGCAATTATATTTATATGAACACTTACTGATGATTATCATATTTTTTCCTGGCAAGTGCCCGGCAAGGTAAGGTTAGCAGGTCGCTTTTCTTGTCGTTATATATCAGACCGTGCACATTTTCCATTTTTTTGTGTATGATTGTTTTCCTATCGAAAGTAGAATTTTTGTCTGTATGCACTATGTAATCTTTAAGATATAACAAACACCAGTTGACTTTGACATTTTGCCTTATGATATCTCAACATCGTGACTATTTTACATTTTTTTTTTTGCTACTACATTATGATACTCTGTGTACATTTTTTTGCACATGAAAACTGTCTATGTTTTTGACCTAATACGTTTTCTGTCATGCTATGCTGTATGCTTAGTTGTATCACTAGAAACAAGTTTTTATCTAATGGGTATATGATTTAAATGCAAGATATTAATCCTTATTCATCATTTTCAGAAAGCAATACCGTGTACAAGAAATAAATTAAACAAACCACAGTGGTTTACTATGAAATGGAATTTTACCATGGGAATGAACGAAATAAAATGCAATATCTTGTCATGAAGAGTAAATGGGTCAGAATTAACAAGCATTAACCAGAATATACTATACACATCGTATGATAGCAGTCTTGACTAATTATTTTTCTTTCAGAATATGAGGTGATTGAGCAAGCTGTCAGACAGAATTACACATCCTAGTTTTAGTGATGAAATATGCTAGAAATAAGAAACTCTATAGTATGAATAGTTGTATGAAGTAAATGGCAATATGAATAATGAATAATGAAGTGTCCTTTTTTTGCAGATGATAATAAATGATGATGAATAATTATATGAAGAATATGCTAATATGAATAATGAGGTTTTTCTTTGCAGGTGATGATAGTGATGACGTTTATATAGTTACTATTAGTTAAGAGATGCTATGTAGTTATTTAAGTATTTGTTGCAGTTCGTTTTGACAGTATGTCTTATGTTGCATGGTGTAATGACTGAATGTTTTGGAAAGGACAGCTAGAGTACATACATATTGAGTACACGTTTCATTACCTGTTAATTCGAAGTTCACTACTTTTCAGCATAATATGCGTTTCTTCTTTCAGCTCAATAATCCATTTTGTATTTTTTCCAGGAGAAGCTATTCATGAAATTAATGTGTTATAAGCAGTTAGTCATTAAACCTGTTCTAGTACTTGCATTTTTTTATCCATTTGTGCGTATCAATCATGAATGTGATCACATATACTCTACTTGTTTCATAACCTTGCTACAGCTGACTCATGACGAATGACGTTATTAATCCTTATTTCCAGCAATAAGTCAAAAGCAAACATTTTCATGCCTCAGCAATTAATTATTGATCCCAACGCAATGTGTTGCTAGCAAAAAAAAAAAAAAACAAAAAAAAATTATTACCAGTCCTAACTATTACCAGTATACAACCAAATAATGCTACCAGTTTAAGATATATTTCTAGTTCTAAATATAATGCAAATTTCTCAGATCATTATATCTATGTATTATTGGACCACAGACCTTGAGTAATAGTTACAGTGTGTTAAATTTGAAATATGTCCTATGTCACTTGAATGATGAGTTCTGAGTAATACTGAATGATGTTTTGTAATAATGCATAAATGCTATGCCAATAATTTCTATAAATAATATTTTTGTTATACTCTATAAATGCTATGCCAACAATTAACTCTTGTTTTGAATTATGACTTCTGAGTAATACTGAATAATGTTTTGTAAAACTATATGAATACTTTGTAACTGGCCAATGAGTGCCAATAATTACCGCAATCAGTTGAGTTATGAATAGTGTTTTGTAATATTCAATACTTGCTACATGTTTAGTAACTGGCCAATGAATGCCACTGTTTACTGTAATATGATGACTTATGTATAAATGCTATGCCATTAATTAACTCTTGCTTTGAATGATGACTTCTGAATAATGCATAAAACTGGTTTGTAACTGGCCAATGAGTGTCAATATTTACTGTAATCAGATGACTTATGAATAATGTTCTGTAATACTCCATACATAGTAGAGAAATGTTTAGTAACTAGGCAATGAGTGCCAACAATTACTCAAATCGGTTGATAGACTAGTGTAATGCTCAATGATGACTAGCATAAGACTTAATGTCCTTCACCTTCTGACCTAATTACCAGAAATTACTGCAATATCCGTTTGTCCTGTCCATCCTCATGATCATGGAGCACTATATTTGGTTTTTGCACTAATTCTACGTTGATGTGAGAGTATGGATTCTACAAGAATGTGGTGTTGACATATCAAGCTGTCCACCACCCTGAACGATGGAGATGTCATTATGGTCCTACAGTTTGGTGTATCTAATGTACTACCAAAATGATAACATTGAATATTAATATGACATTTCAGTGTCTTGGCTATACTGATAAATACTTCAGGGACGAGAACTTCAGATTGTCTGACTTGGTGTTGTGCTTCTGTAGAAAGATATGGACTTTCGGTGCAACTACGTGCAACCTACTGTGCTACAACCACGATGCAATCCTTCCCATTCCTTTCCTAATTCTTGTAAAATACTAAAGACTTCTACAGTGCGTGTGCACTTTATTTCATTTTTAGGGTAATCAGTTCTTGTAAAATGCTAAAGATTTTTACAGTGCATGTGCACTTTATTTCATTTGTTAATAAGATCAGTTGTCCTAAAAATACTAAAGACTTATACAGTGTGTGTGGACTTTATGTCATTTGTTAATATATTTTGTATTCAGTGCATGTGCACTTTATTTCACTTCATGATACGTTACGTAAAAATGCTAAAGACTTACACAGTGCGTGTGCACTTTGTCGTTTGTTAATATCTTTTGTACTCATTGCGTATACTTTTTGTCATTTCTTGATATATTCTGTACTCAGTGCGTGTGCACTCTATTTCATTACTTAATATGTTCTGCACTTATCAATAACGTATATACTCTGTGACTGTAGACTTAGTAACTAAATAGATTTTAGAAAAATTTGTTGCTCATGGCAAGTCCAATTGACTCACCATCGCTGCCAAATTTGCCCCCCCCCCCTTCCCCCCCAGTGGAGGGTTATGTAAGAGGTCCGAGCAGATGTAATTTCGATGTATTGCTCACGCGCTGCCTGCGATATGTAAGGTATAAGAGAATCTCAGACCAGAGAGCAGTGTTGATTGCAGTAGGAACTGTGTAGCTGTAGCAGTAAGTTGTTGCTAGCGAGCAGTCTGGTCTGGTCTGGTGTATCGTGTTGGCTGGGCCGGTCGTGGTGCAGCGATGCCAGAGCCTGAGCATTATTGTATAAGGTCAAAAGCAGCCTCGCGCATATGTAGTATTGTTATCTCAAGTCCCATGTAAATGTTTTAAAAATGTCCTAATAATAATCTTTCTCATAAAAAGTAACTTTTAACAACCATTCATTTCAATTTAAAGAATTTACTAATTTCTCCAATCCATGATCATCCGATTATTGCAAAAGAAAAATCGGTTGTTTCCTTTCATAAATGACAAATCTATCGGCCAGCATTGCACAGGGCTGTGCCAGAAAAATTTATTGTAAGAGCAGATATATATGCGTTATCCGGCGACTTCAATGGGGTAAGAAGTTTTCTTTTTTTATTCAGAATGATCTTTCAGGGCCATGACGCAGCAGTGCTGACATCCAAAATTTACCAGGTTAAATTCACAGTCAGTTATTGAAAAGCTATAAGTGAGCGACAATTTAATTGAGAGGTTAGTTACATTGTATTATTACCAGGTTACTGAATTTATTTTTTGTTGGGACGTTACACTGAATGTGAACGACATAATTATAATTTTTACTGTTGAGAAGTTTAGGAATTTTTCTGTTTTGAGGTTACACAAAAATCTGAATAATTTTTGTGGGGAGGTTACAACATATTTAGAAGTATTTCAGTAATGGTTCACTTCACCACAAATAATTTTAGGAGAGAAAATGATAATGCAGGATATTCTACACTAGACAAGTACTATTTATGTTATTGAGTGGCTAATATAGCTTCTTATTAGTTTTGATTTTAGGCCTAGATGAGGATGTAGTTGTTAACATTTGCTTATATGTTATGAGTGTAACTGAAGTAGCGACTGAGAGGAATGGCTGCAAATATTCACAACATTATTAATGCCTGCCAAGTATTTGCCTCTCTGACTAACAACATATACAAGAAGACTCTCATACAACACCACAGGACAAGACACAATTTGACATTCGACATGATATGATTTCAAATTACATGTATTTAAAGGTAAGTAATGTTTCTCAAGCAGCATATAAAGCTAAGTTAGGAGCACAAATAGCTTCGTTAAATGATAATATTAAGCAACACTAAGCAAAGAACTTCAACTGAACAAAAAGACTATACAATTTGCAGCTGCAGACAGGAACTTAACTGAACAGTCCTAGAATTCTATGATAAATCGTAGATAAAATAGAACAGATAGCTAAGAAAATATGAACAGATCAGTGGGAAAAACAAAAAAATGCACTCATGAGAGAACAACTGCAAGATATATCACAGTCAAGACACACATATTACCAAAGAATAATGAATGAGGCATTAGGAAAAATCATAATAGAAACAGAACATATTGTAACACAAGAAGGAAAAACAATGATACAGATACAGTATCGGTCTGGGAATTGAAAACAAGTAAATAGCTTCATCACAAACAAGTGATAAACCAACAAAGAAACACTAAAAATTAACTCAATAAAGAAAAGAGCTACAGGAAAGGGAGGCAATAGCTATTAAAGCAGACAAAATTTAAGTGTTGTGCTCATGGGTGGGCGGGAATATATGGATCAAACGAAGTCAGATTATGAGAGAAGATGGAGGACTTATGTCTGATTCAACTATTAGGCCATAACTGAAGCTGAAAAACCCATAAAAATGAAAAACATTTACTCAGATAAACACAAAGAAAAACCATTCTGCAGTACCAACATTCAATCCGGCCCAGAATACATAAACACCATATATCCATGAGACCAGTCAAGAAGGCTCTTACATACCATATTGTAAAAAATTTGCACACTAATACTTAGCTGAACATCACAAATTAGGGAACAATAGCAATGTATAAAACTTCTTAGTGTTAATGTAGAAAAACAAATGTTGCACGCATCTGTCCACCTGCAAAATGGATTTACTTCGACGTCTAAGAAAAGTACACTTTAATAAAATGTAAAAGGGAAAATTATTTACTTACTCAACTGGTGATATGGGACCACGCAATCATGTGCCAGCCTTACAGACTGCCTCAACCACATACTGTCCTTTGCAGCTTCCATCTATTTTCCTATGAATCGTGGTTTTTCCAGGGCTTTCTGTAGTCCATCCTCCCACCTTGTTCATGTTGGAAGCACTTTCCTCGGGCATTCTGGACTTCCTACCAACATTACTTTTCTAATGGCATCATCTGCCATCCTTGCAATATTCCAGTCACTGTAACTGCTTAACCTTTGCTTTTTGTACTATATTGGGATGACCTATCATAACGCATATTTCTTCAGTTTTCGATCTCCTCCATTCGTTTTCTTCATTCACTGGCCCAAAAATCTTGTTCATGATCTTTCTCTGATACAGCATTGGTTTTTCACTATCGTTCTTAGTAGTACTCAACGGTTCTATGACATACAACAGCAATGCAGCAGTTACTGTATTATATGCCTTCATCCTAAGTTTCATTGAGATTAATCTTGATTTGATGATTGGTATAAGGTTATTATATGATCTGGAAGCTTCAATAACTTGATGATTTACTTCTAAATCGACATTATTTCTTCTGTTGAAGTATTATTCCAACTACTGAAAGTTCTCAGCTGCCTTCTACTTCACCTCTCCCACCTGTAATCCTTAGGTGCACTGTAGTTCGTACTTAGTTTCATCGCTTCTGCCTTTCCTGGGTTGATTGTCACGTCCACCTTCCATGCATTAGCGCTCAGGTCCTGTACTGTTTCCATAATTGCGCGTCTTGGCTCTGATACAGCTGTAAAATTGTCTGCATATACTAGCATTTGCAGATTTCCATTCAGTTTGTGCTCTATCTCACTACATCCATCTGACATACAAATTTTGCAAGGAGTATGTTAAATGATATGGGTTACAAAGGGAATAGTATGAATTCTAAATAGTTCTCGAGTGATGGAAGACGAAAGACAAATGGGAGAAAGTCTGTCTCATTCATACTTTTGTAAACTTCTGGCATCACTTTTCTTGCCAGCGAATTTTTTAAGATGAAACATTGAAGATCCGATTGCTGTACGTCTTAGACTGATCACCCTCTAATTAGTGGATAAAGACTACTTTTTCATCTGTTGGCCTACTGGTTTGATGCAGCACACAGCGATTTCCTCTCCTGTGCTGACCTCTTCACCTCAGATCGAAACTTGTAACCATCATCCTCGAATATCTCTTGTATGTCTTCCAGTCTCTCTCCTACCCCACAATTTTCGCTCTGTACAGCTCCTTTGAGAGTCTGAGTGTCAAATTCGGAGCTTACGCACCCTATACGGCTGCCAAACGGTTTATTTCTATAAACATAGCTCTTCAGATGTACAGTGTGTTTCAAAACTACCTTCACAATCTTTGGAGACAACTTCCTTACACCAAAACAAGGAAAAAAGTTCGAATAAATATGTGTCCTAAAATCCTTTGTTTTCGAGTTATTAACGGACGCTGAAGTTCAAGGGCTTTCCAGGTACAACTCAACAGCTTCACTTATCTATGCACCTGTTTGACTCTTTGTTGTTTGTTTTGTTTCGTCTCCAGAGTTTGTACTCTGTCTAGCTATCGAAAACAAATGTTTACACAGAGTACATAACTGTACAAACAAAATACAAAAATACTTACCTGTAGAATGGTAATCTCAAGCTTTTACCACAACAAATGTTTGACAAATAAATTGATAAGTAAATTAGACATATTTATGTAATCAATTCACACAAATTTTTTAATTTAATAATAACTGATACAGACGAACGAAAATATGAATTCTACAGATTTTTTCCTGCACTCTTAAGAAAACTGACAATCACTTTATACAGACGAATATCTTAAGAAACCAAAAGAGAAGGCCCTAATTGAGGGAGAAGGTAACCCACACTTATCAAAGTCCTCAGAAATTTCGGTCATTCATTGTCAAATTTGGAACACGAAGACAAAATATGGTTTACATCAACTTCTGACTCACAGTTACATGCACGGAAATCTTGAATATTGATTCTATACAGATGTAAAGGAAACGAGGCATGGTTAAAGCGGAATCGAATGTTGGTGAAAATGCGTTCTCGAAAACCACGGTCCTGTAGTAATTTGTAATGCTGCATAATATCCACCTTTCGTTTTCTGGGACGCATTCCACATCTCTTGCCTTTGCTATTTCTCGTGGCTCTTGACTTCACATAAGTAGAGAGTGTATGGTAATTTCACTTCGAGAACACTTTCTGTAAATGCTGAGTGCTTCGTTACGACGTCAACTTCCTCATTAATGCGGATGTCAGCGTGGGACTGCGCCCAAAGCAGACTGATTGTCTGCTCTCCCTGTTTACAGCTAATTTCAGTACCACGTCCAAAATATAACTGCTGGTGATTTTATTGCTTACTCGGGGTTGAATACTTTCAAGAACACTCTGTTGACATCATTGTATCCTAGATGCCGTTGTGTTGCCTGGGAGATTTGTTTACATTCGTCATTCGTCTATTTTCAACGGTCCCCTGTATACATGTACTAAGGGTAGTAAAGCAAAGTAAAGTCATATGGCATGAATGTCTGGGAGACCTCGAAGGGCAGATTTAGCCGCCTAGAGGAAAGGTTTTTTTTCGATCCTTCGTGCCCACAGGCACCTTTCCGTCGCGAAGAATGGGAGTTGTGTGTGTAAGTTTCTCTGTTACAAGATGGTGACTGTGATAGTGCTAGTGTTTGTAGTGTAGTGTCTTATTCGATGTGATGAGAGAAGGGAGGGTGAAACCCGGTGCCGGAACATTGGCGCAAAGATCGGCGATCAGAAACTTTACAACACCACTTCTCCCCTTGCCTCCCAAATACCGGCAGCGAAAATTTCATCTGCCATGAGGATTGTTACCAGCTTACCTCCGAGTCGAGCGCCACTGCACTGTCGTTCGTTAGAGACTTCGGCTGCGGAGGTGGGTACTACAGGTGGTATGTTAACTGAAAGGGATTCCGTTCAAACATGGCGGTAACTTTTAGGTAGAGCCGTGCGAATAGCAATCGGCTGCACAGCTGTAACAGGTGGCGTTTCCAGACCGAAGACAGCCGAGTCATCCAATCTTCTGTGCTGTGAATCGCCAAGTTGCCGTGACAGGATCCGTAGCACCACACACCAATGACTGAGGAAGACCACGTGTTCCTCATACGCCTGAACAGGCAGAGTACATTGGACAGGCTACCGAAGAATAGCCAGTTATCAGCGCAGGACAAACAGCCTGGAATGTGGTACATTTTCAAGTTGAGCATGAAGGATACATCACGAGCAGCTCATGTGCCCGTATCACGTTCATCGCGTGTGGCGTCTTGCGCATACTGATCACCAACCATGGAGGAACTTTAGTTGATGATTTACTGCACAAACTGCAATCTGTTGTTTGTCTCTTTACTTCTGTCTACGTACGAGGCAACCTTTGGAGGAGATATAATAAGAAATTGCCGCAACCAATACTTCTGGGCCGATAGCAGTTCTCATGCTACAGCACATGCTAGACATCATCATCATGTTTAAGATTAATGCGTGAGCTGGAACTGTGGTGACCGACACGGCCATATGTTCTCCTAGCACGTCTTATAGGTACTGTCTACAGTGGCTTTACTCAGAACACCCTCCAAGACCTACTAGAGGATATGCCCATGCAAATAAGAAGAAACGTGTGGTTTATGCACGGTGAAGCTGCAGCACATTTCAGTCTCAGTTTCCGAGATGGACTAGCTGGTAACGAACATGACAGATAGATAGAGGAGGACCAGTTTCATGGCCTGCACGTTCCCTTTATCTCAGTCCTTTGAATTATTATCTTTGGGGCCAGCTTAGACAACTGGTCTATGCAGCGGACAACTTGGACGCAGAAACTCCTCACTGACGTGTGATGTAAGCCTGCGAAACCATTCCAAACCGTCAGCGACTTTTGAAATGGAGCGACCGTCCATGATTAGACGCGTGCATGCGCATTTAATAGCAAGAGGAGGACATTTCGAGGTGTCATTATGAGTTTGTGTGTTGATGAGCTCTGATCACCTGAATTGTAAAGTTTCATTAATAACTCGAAAACGAAGGATTTTCGGGAGTATATTTGTACTAACCTTTTCTTGTTTTGTTGTACGGAACCTGCCTAAAAGGTTTATAAAGGCATTTTTGAAACTCCCTGTGTGCTAAAACTGGTCTTTCAGAATTCTTTGTTTAATCAGTGGGTGAATCCCAGACTTTATTTCGTCGTTGTCTTCGCACGTATTGCAGAAGAACGCAAGTGTTGATTTTCACTTTGAAGTTCAGTTTCTAGTACCACTAACAATGCTGCAAGCAGCTGCTCAGAAACTAAGGTACTTCTTTTAAACTGTTTTTTTTTTCGATATGCGTTAACAGAAAACGTCTCATTATTCTTATTAATTTGCACAGTTGCTCGAAGTGTGCAAAAGTTAGCGTAAAATAAGAAAATACTAACTTTCATTAAAAGATTTTATTTAATATCACGTAACGTTCATTAATTTATTTCAGACTCTTACATTCAGAATGTCTTTGTAGGAAACCATGTGGTAGTAGTAAGCTGAATTTTACTGAAGAACACTAAAAATCCCGAAAAAGAGGAATTGTAATATTTTTCTTGTGAACTAATAAATAAAGTAATCTGCTTCATCTGTCGTAATGTTTGTTTATCGAAGTTACAAAAGGTTAATCGTCACCATGAACAACAAAACAAAATATGCTTATTACGAGATAGTAATACGGCAAGAAAAGCTGAAAAAGTCAATACAGCAATTCATGATTACTAAAAGTGTCAAAAGAAAGTCACAAAGAGATACATGGCAATTATGTGCTGTCGGAGTTGATAGCTAAACATGCATATTAATAAGTACCTAGTTTAAATTGCAGACATCGTTTGTCCGAGAAGGGTCTTACTTTTTCTTGCACAGAAATACATCAATGTTAGCGCTTTTTTCTTCTCTGTATGTAATGTATTCCGAAAGTTTCCAAGAAAATTTAAAATTTTTTTCTTTTTTTTCGACATGAAGGCACATCTCATTTATTTGGTTTTTTTTGCGTGGGTTAGTCTTCGTGTTTGAAACGTTTTTTCTAGTACCATAGGAGACATTGCTTATTGTCTTAAGACAAGCTCTGTCATCCGGTCGCTTCTTGTTGCCAGTGTTTTCTACACGTTCCTTTCTTCGCCGATTCTGTGCGTATCTTTCGTTTTTAGGGTTCCATACCTCAATCTGTAAAACGTGCTCTTCCAGGACTGATAGTTCTGCAAGGTTCGCAGGAGAGCTTCTGTGAAGTTTGGAACGTAGGAGACGAGGTACTGGCAGAATTTAAGTTGTGAGGCCGGGTCATGAGTCGTGCTTGGGTAGCTCAGTTGGTACAGCATTTGCCCGCGAAAGGCAAAAAGTCCCGAGTTCGAGTCTCTGTCCGGCACACAGTTTCAACCTGATAGGAAATTTCATATCAGCGCACACTCCGCTGCAGAGTGAAAATTTTATTTCCACTGCTTATAGGATTATAGTCCAGAACAGTTTTGGTTCGTTGGATGGTTGATTCGGGGGAAGGGACCAAACAGCGAGGTCATCGGTCCTATTGGATTAGGAAAGGATGGGGAAGGAAGTCAGCCGTGCCCTTTCAAAGGAACGATCCCGGCATTTGCCCGAAGCGATTTAGGGAAATCACGGAAAACCTATATCAGAATGGCCGGAGGCAGGTTTGAACCGTCATCCTCCCGAATGCGAGTCTAGTGTGCCAGCCACAGCGACACCTCGCTCGATTCAGACCAGTGTTATAATGATGAAATAACCATCAACTGAGTCAACGTCTTGAGTGGCTGGCCTGAAGCGATAATACTTATGACTGCCTTCTGTATCGCTCTCTGGTTGATGGAATGTGCGTATCTGACTGCGAGAGAACAAACCACCAAACCACATCTTATGAATGTCAACTTATTGTTTTCTAAATGGCTAGAATGTCGGGGTAATTCTTCAACTAAAGAGAAAGTGAAGGTGGTAACATCGAGATGCTGCAGGCAGACGGGCGTTCCTCCTACCTCCCCCTGCTACTTAGCGCTCGCGTCCTTGTCCTTTTCTCGCTCCGCCTCACACAGCAAGCACAGAAAACCGAGGCCAAGGAGCTTCTAGGTAAACTATATAATTGAAAAACATTTCCGAAGACTGTATGAATCGGGAGCTTTGATGAAACTGCCTACAGAGAGAGAGAGAGAGAGAGCAGTTACTTAATACACTACTGGCCATTAAAATTGCTACACCACGAAGATGACGTGCTACAGACGCGAAATTTAACCGATGTGATATGCAAATGATTAGCTTTTCAGAGCTTTCACACAAGGTTGGCGCCGGTGGAGACACCTACAACGTGCTCACATGAGGAAAGTTTCCAACCGATTTCGCATACATAAACACCAGTTGACCGGCATTGCCTGGTGAAACGTTGTTGTGATGCTTCGTCTAAGGAGCAGAAATGCGTACCATCACGTTTCCGACTTTGATAAAAGTCGGATTGTACCCTATCGCGATTGCGGTTTATCGTATAGCGACATTGCTGCTCGCGTTGGACGAGATCCAATGACTGTTAGCAGAATAGGGAATCAGTGGGTTCAGGAGAGTAATACGGAACGCCGTGCTGGATCCCAACGGCGTCGTATCACTAGCAGTCGAGGTGACAGGCATCTTATCCGCATGGCTGTAACGGATCGTGCAGCCACGTCTCGATCCCTGAGTCAACAGATGGAGACGTTTGCAAGACAACAACCATCTGCACGAACAGTTCGATGACGTTTGCAGCAGCATGGACTATCAGCTCGGAGACCATAGCTGCGGTTACCCTTGACGCTGCATCACACACTGGAGCGCCTGCGATGGTGTACTCAACGACGAAACTGGATGCACGAATGGCAAAACGTCATTTTTTCGGATGAATCCAGGTTCTGTTTACAGCATTATGATGGTCGCATCCGTGTTTGGCGACATCGCGGTGAACGCACATTGGAAGCGTGTATTCGTCATCGCCATACTGGCGTATCACCCGGCGTGATGGTATGGGGTGCCATTGGTTACACGTCTCGGTCACCTCTTGTTCGCATTGACGGCACTTTGAACAGTAGACGTTACATTTCAGATGTGTTATGACCTGTGGCTCTACCCTTCATTCGATCCCTGCGAAACCCTACATTTAAGTAGGATAATGCACGACCGCTTGTTGCAGGTCCTGTGCGGGCCTTTCTGGATACAGAAAATGTTCGACTGCTGCCCTGGCCAGCACATTCTCCAGATCTCTTGTAAGTAGGCTGTTTATGTTTTCTCTATGTAAGTAGGCTGTTTATGTTTTCTCTATGTAAGTAGGCTGTTTATGTTTTCTCTATGTAAGTAGGCTGTTTATGTTTTCTTATTGGCAACGTTACGTAGCGCTCAATATGAAAATCACTGGCTGTGCTGTGTGCAGTCTGTGGCTGCTTTGCATTGTTGTAATACTCGCCATTGTAGTGTTAGGCAGCTGGATGTGAACAGCGCGTAGCGTTGCGCAGTTGGAGGTGAGCCGCCAGCAGTGGTGGATGTGGGGAGAGAGATGGCGGAGTTTTGAAATTTGTCATGAACTGATATATATATATTATGATTTGTGATGATATTAAGGTAAATACATTGTTTGCTCTCTATTAATATCTTTCATTTGCTAACTACCCCTATCAGTAGTTAGTGCCTTCAGTAGTTTGAATCTTTTATTTAGCTGGCAGTAGTGGCGCTCGCTGTATTGCAGTAGCTTGAGCAGCGAAGATTTTTGTGAGGTAAGTGATTTGTGAAAGGTATAGTTTAATGTTTGTCAGGGCCATTCTTTAGTAGGGAGTTTTGAAAGTCAGATTGCGTTGCGCTAAAAATATTGTGTGTCAGGTTAAGCACAGTCATGTAAAATTGTTCAAAGGGGACGTTTCATATGTCGACCCTTAGCCTAGGATACCTCACTGGAATCTTCTGATTTTTTCTTGTAGTTTGTGTATTTAGTGTAGATTTTGTTTATTGCTAGCGCGTAATTGTAGAGAGAATTTCCTTTGTAGTTGCAGTCTTTCATTGTTGTATAGTAAAACAGTTGTGGCATGCATGTAGATTTGCAGCAAGTATTTCGCAGCTGCGCTTGCAATTAACTAGATATTATTTTCAGTGCTATGTTAATGTGTTCTCTTATTTTTGATCTTCAAATTGTGTTTTTCTGTGTTGTCGTGTGAAATACTGTGACAATAATGGCGTGTGAAAAACGTAATACTAGGCTCCAAAGTAAACTGAGAAATGACAGTGAAGACGAAGGCAGTGTGTTAGCGCCGCAGAGTAATGAATTAACTGATGTTCAAAGTAGTAATTTGGTAATTGTGAATAGGGAAATGGAGCGGGCTGCAAACAATGGTGTAGAAAGTGAAACAGGTAGTGAACAGGGAAGCATTATCGATCGATCGGTCGGCAACAGCTCGCCTCAGGAATCCGAAATGACAGGACACAATTTCGCAAATACTGTAGATTCAGGTTTTGGGTTATCACCGTTTTCTCAAATAAGTCAAGACGCATTTTCTGCTTGTCAAAATGTGAATGTTGCCGGTGCAAATGCACTGCCGAAAAGCGTAGAGAAACAGATTCCAGACACTAATACATTATTATTGCAATTAATGCAACAAATGGAACAAAATCAGAGACAAACACAGCAAAAGCTTGAAAAGTTAGACACAATGGAACAACACCAGAGACAAACACAGCAACAGTTAGACACAGTGGAACAAAATCTCAAAAAGTTAGACTCATTGGAACAAACTCTCGAACAAACACGTGAGGATTTAACTGCTGAGTTACATAACATTGAATCGAAATGTCAAAAAGTCTGTAATGACGTAAAAACTCAAATTTGTGAGCATTTTCAACCTATTTTTTCAAGTCATGAAAATGCATTACAGAATCATGAAGCAGCTATAAAAGAACTGCAAACTATTGTTCATGAAAATCACAACACCTTGCAAGCTAAAATTGACTCAGTTGCATCTACCGATTCGGTTATGCAACTTGCAAAAACTCAGGATAACTTAAAGGACACAGTAGATTCGATTTCAACACAAATGGACACTCTGAAACTTGGTTCAGAAAAACACACTGAGGAAATGTGTTCATTATCAGAGAAAGTAGTTGAACTTTCGGATCAGCTAAATAATTTATCTGCGAAGGTAGATGATAATCTGAATGACGCAAAACCGGTAGTCTTTAATGACACAGAACAGAACGCACAAATTAGGAAACTGAAACAAAATCTGAATCAAATTGATACGCAACACCAAAGAGAAATCCGGGAAGTACAAGATCAGCTGACACAGGTAATACAAGAATTACGTATTTCAGAAGACACTCGCGCTCCAACACGGGAAGAGGGACTTAGAAACACGGCAAAGCCGCAAAATAATAACACAGGGCATTTCGGAAGTTATGAAAGAAATTGGCAATGTGCATCGAATTTTGAGATGGAACGGCCGACACGACCTAACAATGACCGATATGCGACTCGCCGACATGATGATTTTGACTATAAGCTGTTCATTACTACACGTAAATTCAAAACATTTAAGAATTCTGGCAACGACATTCATCCACAAGCATGGCTCCATCAATTCTCTCATTGTTTTCCTCCCAACTGGTCGTTAGAACACAGATTAGAATTTATGTGTGGCTACTTGGAGAATGAGCCAGCTGTAAGAATGCGATCGGTAATTCACGATTGCCACAGTGAAGGAGAGTTTTACCATGCCTTCCTCTCAGCATATTGGTCTCAAGCTACACAAGACCGTGTAAAACATAACATCATAATGATGAAACACTTCGAACAATCTGAATTTTCCAGTCTTGTGAAATATTTTGAAGACATGTTGCACAAGAATCAATACCTGTCAAACCCATACAGCCCCTCAGAACTCATCCGCATTTGCTTAATCAAATTACCTGAACATTTACGGCATATTATTTTAGCAGGACGTTGCAAAGACGACACTGAAGCCTTTCAGGGACTGTTACAAGAACTGGAAATTGACACTGACAATCGCGGAACGCGAAAACAGGAACACGGCAATTACAGGTTACATCTGTCACAATTCCGTGACGACAGAAACGATAACTGGACGCGACAAGGCTATTCTCACAACACAAATCGTGACCGAAACAGGCACCACCCGTATTACAACCGTTGGCAGAGTAGTAATAATTATAGGGAAAGATCACCTCTCCGCGGTAATGACTATTACAGAGACAATCAGAGAAACAGACAATATGGGAACCAAAATAAATACTATCAAGGGAGACAGAATAACTTTAGACGCAACGGATCAGCGCGCAGTTACGATTCAAGGAGAAATTCTCCACCATGTGACCGACAAGAAAGAAACTATGGCATCTACCGACATGACGACAGACGATATGATCGTAACGACAGACCTGAATTGCATCAGAACTGGCGGGATTCAAACAGAGCAGGGCCCTCTCGTCACGGTGAATTTGTAGAAGTTAGGTCTCCTAACCCCAATAACGACGCGCGCCAACAAAGAGACAGACAATGACTCGCACAGCAGGCAGCTGCGTGCGGCCGCTGGCTCAGGGAAAAATAACAAAGACGCTAGCCTTGAGAAAAGATTTAGCATTCTTTACCGACGTATACCACATGATAATTGCGTTGAAGTTGAAAGTCTGCGTACTAGGAAGAGTAAAAGATTGCACCACACTTCACATGTAAAACCGCTTACTGAGAGATAATCTGCTTTTTTAACTTTGTCTTTGCCATAAAACTTTTCACTTTACATTACTAGTATGCTTTGAAAGACTTAAGAAACTGTTAACATGCAACAATGTTTGAAGTTAAATATCCAGAGCATCTGAGCTCAGTAGATTTAAGTTAGCTTAAGAGGGGGTAGCCTCTAAGAGAATGAGTTGCGATGAATTGGAAGAAATGCATTGAGAAAACAGGTTTAGGTAGGATTTTCTTGGAAATAAATGTTGAGGTAAGAAATGTGTGAACATATAAATACAGAAAGCATGCTTAGATAGAATTTTTTTTGGTGGGAACAAAGGATGAAATAAGAGGAAAGATATATGAAGTTTTGGGTTGGACTGCATCACCAAATGTTACACTGAAAACGAACCCTGTCCTTTCCTATTGGTGTTATCCCACTATGTGTTTGTGTACCCTTGAGTATTTGTTTTCTTCCTGTCTCTGTGTACTGTTTCATAGAATTTTTTTCTCTTCTAATACTAAGCTATATTCACTATGAGGAGGAATACTGTTATCCTCAAATATAAGTTGCATTAATAATATGTTATTTTCTTTGTAAAGTTGTTTACAATTCTGTTCTGTTTCAATGTTCATGTGTGAAATTAATGTTTCGAAAACTATTCTCATTATTTTATGTATGTACTCATGTCATAATTGCACTGATGTATATGTTAGTTCGATTCTTTTGTAAAGCCTGTACTACAAATGTTATTTGTATTATTATGTTCTTTAATGATGTATTTTGTACCTTTGTAATTGTATTTTCATGTTGTAAATTTATAAAATTGTAATTGTCACCAGTTCATCTTATTATTAACTTGTAAGTTACATTTCACTGCACACGTTTCTGTTGGTCGTAGTATATGGACAATATGTGAGAAGTAGGGACTGTTAGTGTTTGCACGTGTGTTAATAATTCTGCAAGGGACTGGATAACAGCATTGCTGGTTCTAAGGACAATTCCAAAAACGTTGTGAGTGCACAAGTGGTGGTTTATGGACTTGCTATATTCTCTGCAAGACTCTTTGATGGTGAATGTGCACCTGCACAATCGCAACAGATGGCTGCTGGCCATCTCTACAAGGACTACAGTGGGTCTGCATCTCTGGTGGCCCACCAATACCATTACCTCTACAAGGACTACAGTGGGTCTGCACCTCTGGTGGCCCACCAATACCATTATCTCTGCAAGGACTACAGTGGGTCTGCATCTATGATGACCCACCAACGCCATTATTTCTACACTGCTAATGAAATTTGCATGCAACATTTTGGTTTGCTTGAGAGTGGATTCTGGATTTGAGGTGCTTTCTGTGAAATGCCAGATGACACAGTGGTTAGTTTATGTGACAGCTACACGATTTTATCACGACGCTGCTAATGCATGACAATTTACAATGTTGCTTTTGCGGTGTATCTGTTTTATATCTGCACAGTTTTTTCTGAATTCTTCTATAAAGTGAGACATGTTTTAGTGGTGACTTTTGTGCTATTGCTACAAGGAGACAGCCTTTTCCGTAGGACAACAATACGTTACAGCACAGTAATTTCTTCATCACAACAATAAGCGTAATAACTAAGAAATCTATACGCAAAGCATTTCACTTTTGTTTATCATGAGGTAAGTACATTGACTTCTGCAGAACTTAGCTTTCGGAGGACAATAACTACGACACTTCCACAGAGATTATCTTACAGCAAGACGCACATTTAACGCTACAGGACACGTATTTGAGTGATTAATTTTGTACTTAAAACATTTATTTTTAAAGAGTTTTGAATTACAAAGAAAGTTTTTCGTGATACCTTTCATTCCATTGCTGTAATCTGTAACACCTGAGGGTATAATTACAATAAACCTCAGGGGGGTATGCGCTTACTTTGTGTACCATGTGTGTGGCAACCACAAGGAACCCTAGCTAATATGGTATTTGCTTATACAACTTTACACATCGGTACCATATTTCTCTAACACACAAATTACACAGCTATCTGATCATGTAACTGAGAGATAAACTTTTTTTATTACATCAGTGACAGATGTTTACACAATTACACAGTTGGATAACTTCACACTTATAAAATTGTATTTTGTCTGTACTTTGTGAAATGCTCATATTTTTTCGGAACCATTGTGATACTATGAGAGCTTTGAATGATGTATTTGGTATGGATTCATAATTTTTAAAGTACGTTTGAGGCAGATGACACTTTTGACATGAGCAGAGAATTTTTTTAATTATTGGAGGAAGCTACGACGATTTTGAGATTTGACTGAGGTGTTATGATGTTATTTTTACGACGACGATGTGTATTATGCTGCTGAGGTATGTTTATGATTAATAGGCTGATGCTATATGAGTTATTTGATTATGATACTTATCTGTTATGATGCAATATTGAAGAAGTGTCGACGAATAAGGTAAGGAGTAATTAATAGTGGGTAGGGACTCTTGACTTGTGAAACAGGATGTTGGAAACCAAGAATCGTACTTTAGAATTATGAAATGTGTGAATCATGTGTGAATGTATCACAATGCCACTGAAAATTTTTTTGGACACTGTTATATTCATAGGATTTTGTTTCTACACATTTGCAAAGTAAATTCTCGACTTGTGAAATTTTGTATATGTGACTGTCACTGTAGTGGAAACTGCTGTCGTAAATATTTCCGTACGAAAGTTAAGTGACCACCTGCACATAATGCGTCGTGGGCACCCAGGTGTGTCAGACGCCTGGAGAACAAGCCATTAGTGTGAGTGCCTCGTCAGAAGCACAGGTAGAAAAAAAAGAAAGGGAAGGCCATTGTCCGCGCTACTGACATCTCCTTGTTGAAAGCATACTGTGGAGCTCGTAATTTATGATATTTACTGAAATGCCTAATGAAACGATGAGAAACATTTCACAGCTATTGCCTTGCTAGTTAAGAAAAATGCCATATGGCTTGCTTTATGTATTTATTTACACATTTTGTTTAATATCAAGTTTCTAGCTGCACTGCAGCATTGGTTAAAATAAAATTTTATAGATGTACTAATATAAATATTTTCTGTCTACAGATCGAGTATATAATAATTTTTTTCAAAAAAATGAGGGAGCACAAAGCGACAGTTACCTTCACAGGAACTGCATTCATAATTTTCTTTTCAAGTACTTGGTAATTTCTTTTGTAGAATAGATTGTGATGCATCACTCTAATGTTAAGATGTGACATAGGTATTAGACATGGCCATTTTAGTGTAATATTTTTTCTGCTTGCGCTATGTCATGTTTAGGTATAAGTTGCTGCTGTTTGCCAGGCATAGTGTTATTGAATTTGACTTTTGCTAATTTATACTGTAGCTTGCTTTGCAATTTTCCATTTTTTTCATTGCTGTTTATAATAATTGTTTTACGTGCTGCTGCATTGCCTCGTCCCTTAGTTTAGCATCTGAGCTCAGTAGATTTAAGTTAGCTTAAGAGGGGGTAGACCATATGAGAAACTGACTATGGAGAATAGGTAAAGAATGCATTGCGAAGTTATATAAAAAGGATTTGGGCCCAAATGAGTATTGTACAATCAGAAATAATTATTTTGAAAGAAATATGAACAGAATACAGAAAGCATGCTTGGATAAGATTTTTTTGGTGGAAGCAAAGGTTGAAATAAGACGAAAGATCTATGGAATGAAGTTTTGGGATGGACTGCAGTACCAAATGTTACACTGAAAACGAACCCTGTCCTTTCCTTTTGTGTTATCCCACTATGTGTTTGTGTACCCTTGTGTATTTGTTTTCTTCCTGTCTCTGTGTAGTTTCATAGAATTTTTTCTTCTTTTAATATTAAGCTACATTCACTATGATGAGGAATACTGTTATCCTCAAATATAATTGGCATTAATAATATGTTATTTACTTTGTAAAGATGTTAGACATTATTCATTCTGTTTAAATGCCCATGTGTGAAGTTGATGTTTCAATAATTATTCTGATCTTCTATGTATGTACTCATGTCATAATTCCTGTAACACTGACGTATATGTCTATTTCTATTCTTTTGTAAAGCCCCTATTACTACAAATGTTATCTATATTGTTATGTTTTTAATGATGTATTGTGTACCTTTGTTATTGTATTTTTATGTTACCAAATTGTAATTGTTACCAGTTCTTCAAATTAAGTTACATTTCACTGCACACGTTTCTGTTGGTCATAGTATATGGACAATATGTGAGAAGTAGGGACTGTTAGTGTTTGCACGTGTGTTGATAATTCAGCAAGGGACTGGATAACAGCATTGCTCGTTCTAAGGACAATTCCAAAAAAACTTTGTGAGTGCACAAGTGGTGGTTATGGACTTGCTATATTAACTGCAAGACTCTTCACTGGTGATTGTGCACCTGCACAATCACAACAGATGGCTGCTGGTCATCTCTACCAGGACTACAGTGGGCCTGTCCACACTTTCTACAAGGACTGCAGTGGGTCTGCACCTCTGGTGGCCCACCAATACCGTAATCTCTACCAGGACTACAGTGGGTCTGCTCTGTGATGACCTACCTACCAATACTCTTCAAAATTTCGACTGACTCTGCTGTGGGTTTGCTCTGTTGTGGCCCATTACCTGTCTGCATGTCGAGAGTCAGCACTGTCTTTCCATTGGAAGGACAACACTACTTCTTCAAGACTGCATGGAAATCCACTACTTCCGTGTGCATTTTCTTTTACTGCTCAGACTTGGAGAAAAACACTGCTATTCTCCTGTTATGTACGATTAGGACTGCCTTTATGGACTGTGAGACAATTTTAGCTTTTGACCAACATTGTATCAATAAGTGTGTGCATTTGATTTCTTTGTTATTGTAATTATGAAAAAAAATTTTTCAAATCTGTATTGGCCACTGCCCAATCCCATTTGTAAAAATTTTTGTGGGGAGCATGGGGGCTATGTAAGTAGGCTGTTTAGGTTTTTTTATTGGTAACGCCACCTCTGTATGAAAATCACTGGCTGTGCTGTGTGCAGTCTGTGGCTGCTTTGCATTGTTGTAATACTCGCCATTGTAGTGTTGGGCAGCGGCAGCTGGAAGTGAACAGCGCGTAGCGTTGCGCAGTTGGAGGTGAGCCGCCAGCAGTGGTGGATGTGGGGAGAGAGATGGCGGAGTTTTGTAATTTGTCATGAACTGCTATATTTATATATGATGATATCAAGGTAAATACATTGTTTGTTCTCTATTAATATCTTTGATTTGCTAACTATCCCTATCACTAGTTAGTGCCTTCCATAGTTTGAATCTTTTATTTAGCTGGCAGTAGTGGCGCTCGCTGTATTGCAGTAGCTTGAGCAGCGAAGATTTTTTTGAGATAAGTGATTTGTGAAAGGTATAGTTTAATGTTAGTCAGGGCCAT
Organism: Schistocerca serialis cubense; assembly: GCF_023864345.2. NCBI lineage: Eukaryota > Metazoa > Arthropoda > Insecta > Orthoptera > Acrididae > Schistocerca > Schistocerca serialis. The sequence goes on along the minus strand of NC_064646.1, from coordinate 182,214,394 downwards.
TCTTTTGTAGGGAATTTTGAAAGTCAGATTGCGTTGCGCTAAAAATATTGTGTGTCAGTTTAAGCACAGTCGTGTATAATTGTTCAAAGGGGAAGTTTCATAGTATAATTGTTCAAAGGGGACGTTTCATATGGTTAGTGTTTGCACGTGTGTTAATAATTCTGCAAGGGACTGGATAACAGCATTGCTGGTTCTAAGGACAATTCCAAAAACGTTGTGAGTGCACAAGTGGTGGTTTATGGACTTGCTATATTCTCTGCAAGACTCTTTGATGGTGAATGTGCACCTGCACAATCGCAACAGATGGCTGCTGGCCATCTCTACAAGGACTACAGTGGGTCTGCATCTCTGGTGGCCCACCAATACCATTACCTCTACAAGGACTACAGTGGGTCTGCACCTCTGGTGGCCCACCAATACCATTATCTCTGCAAGGACTACAGTGGGTCTGCATCTATGATGACCCACCAACGCCATTATTTCTACAAGGACTGCAGTGGGTCTGCACCTCTGGTGGCCCACCAATACCACAATCTCTACCAGGACTCCAGTGGGTCTGCTCTGTGATGACCTACCTACCAATATTCTTCCAAACTTCGAATGACTCTGCTGTGGGTTTGCTCTGTTGTGGCCCATTACCTGTCAGCATGTCAAGAGTCAGCACCGTCTTTCCATTGGAAGGACAACACTACTTCTTCAAGACTGCATGGAAATCCACTACTTCTGTGTGCATTGTCTTTTACTGCTCAGACTTTGAGAAAAGAAACGGCAGTTTCACTGTGATGAACAATGTGGACTGTCTTTATGGACTGTGAGACAATTTTAGCTTTTGACCAACATAATATCAATAAGTGTGTGCATTTGATTTTTTTGTTATTGTAATTATGAAAAATTTTTTCAAATCTGTATTGGCCACTGCCCCATCCAATTTGTAAAAATTTTTGTGGGGAGCATGGGGGCTATGTAAGTAGGCTGTTTATGTTTTCTCTATGTAAGTAGGCTGTTTATGTTTTCTCTATGTAAGTAGGCTGTTTATGTTTTCTTATTGGCAACGTTACGTAGCGCTCAATATGAAAATCACTGGCTGTGCTGTGTGCAGTCTGTGGCTGCTTTGCATTGTTGTAATACTCGCCATTGTAGTGTTAGGCAGCTGGATGTGAACAGCGCGTAGCGTTGCGCAGTTGGAGGTGAGCCGCCAGCAGTGGTGGATGTGGGGAGAGAGATGGCGGAGTTTTGAAATTTGTCATGAACTGATATATATATATTATGATTTGTGATGATATTAAGGTAAATACATTGTTTGCTCTCTATTAATATCTTTCATTTGCTAACTACCCCTATCAGTAGTTAGTGCCTTCAGTAGTTTGAATCTTTTATTTAGCTGGCAGTAGTGGCGCTCGCTGTATTGCAGTAGCTTGAGCAGCGAAGATTTTTGTGAGGTAAGTGATTTGTGAAAGGTATAGTTTAATGTTTGTCAGGGCCATTCTTTAGTAGGGAGTTTTGAAAGTCAGATTGCGTTGCGCTAAAAATATTGTGTGTCAGGTTAAGCACAGTCATGTAAAATTGTTCAAAGGGGACGTTTCACTCTCACCAACTGAAAACGTCTGGTCAATGGTGGCCTAGTAACTGGCTCGTCACAATACGCCAGTAACTACCCTTGATGAACTGTGGTATCGTGTTGAAGCTGCATGGGCAGCTGTACCTGTACACGCCATCCAAGCTCTGTTTAACTCAATGCCCGGGCGCGTCAAGGCCGTTATTACGGCCAGAGGTGGTTGTTCTGGGTACTGATTTCTCAGGATCTATGCACCCAAATTGCGTGAAAATGTAATCACATGTCAGTGCTAGTATAATATATTTGTCCAATGAATACCCGTTTATCATCTGCATTTTTTCTTGGTGTAGCAATTTTAATGGCCAGTAGTGTAGAACTTGGAACAAAGCAAGGGTCCAGTTTCGCATCCCGGGTCACCACACATTTATAATGTGACAGGAAGTTTCAAAACAACACACACGCCGATGGAGACTGAAAGATTAATTCCGCGAACAGCCCTGTGGCTCAGACGTTTCACCGCATTTTCATTTCTTCCTGGAGTCTTACTCCTGCACTGTATGGCGGAGAGTTGCTGTGAGGGTTGGAAGGTAGGAGGGATGTACTGGCGGGAGTAAAGATGTGCCTGAATACTTAAGTCGGCAAGGACATTGTTCACGAAAGGCGACTTCCCGGGTTCGAGTCCTGTTCCGACATACAGCTTTAATCTGCCACGTACTTTCGTAAGACCGTGGGGCTGCAAATGTACCTCACATCATTTCAGTATTTCGCTGTTGTAAAGGTTAAAACAATCCCTCACCGAGTAAAAACATAAGTAACTTCGTCGCGAGATGTTTCCAACAGCGTCACACGTAGATGGCCAATAAGGAAGTCAGCCGGTACCAGTATCGACAGCCACCAAGACTGCTTTTCCTCGTGGTGGTTACAAATCGACGAAAGAATTTCTTTCCCATCAACGTAGTTTGAAACGCCATCAGGCGGGATCCACAGTTTTTCCTCTCCCTCTCGTAACGCCCTCCTCCGTTCCACCCTTCCCCTGTGTCCTCCTAGTCCTCTCTTCCTTCCTCCGCCCACGCCTGCCACCAATCAGCTCCTTTCATTTCCAGCAAAAGCCTTCAGAACTGGGTCCTGCAACTGACGTGCTGAACCTATTCAAGCGCAATTTGCCGCCCGTTCCGCCCACGCTTCAGACATATCTCTACATCGTCTCCCGATTTTCCTTGTTTATTTGTAGGTCTCGTCTCGCGTCGACAGATATTTCTCCTCTAGACCCTCAGAACATCGCAGTTTTCTGCTGGTGACATTACATTAATGGGATATACTAGTGCAGTCCGAAAGTGTACCTGGTACCTAGGAGGCACAGCTAACGACTCGTCTGTTAGTTATTTATTTTCATCTTCCATGGATCTTTCGCATGATATATCATAATGATGTGGAATGCGTCATTTTACATTCAAATCACAAACTGACTTGTAAATATGGCTACACGCCGAACATTTATAAGGTTCTTTTTTTTTAAGTATACAGACGCTAGTCAGTAATTCCTGTCAACCAACTTTTACACATTATGACAATAGAAACTCTTGCACGGAATAGAAGGCGTTCTCAAGAAGAAAGTTATTCAGTTTGTTTTGAAACTTTGCTTTGGTGCCTGTCAAACATTTTATATCACTGGGTAATTGACCGAAGATTTTAGTTGCTGCGTCATGAACCCCATTTTCCGCTAAAGGCATTTTTAATGTGGAGAAGAGAATGACACTTTTTCTTCTGATATTGTAATTATGTACATAATTTTCCTTTTGAACTGCAGTGGATTATTTACAACGAATTCCACGAGAGAATAAATGTGCTGTGAAGCAGTAATCAAAATTCCCAACTTCTTAAACATATGTATCCAAGACCATCATAGGTGAGCACCACACACTTGTATTATTCTTCACGCGCGTTTTTGAGCAGTGAAGACTTGCTTTCCTAAAAGTGGGTTACCCCAGAATATTATTCCATGTGACATTATCCAATGAAAGTACGCAAAATATGACAACTTGCTGATTTGTCTCTTCGCAAGATTATTTTGAGTACTCTGCTCTAGAAAGCAGATGTAAATAATGTGACATTGACACTAAATAATAGATACTCATACTAGACAAAGGTCCTTTAAAGGAAACCATATTTTAATAACAATTGTGATGATGTATGTTACAAAAACATTTTGCTTTTCCATCATTTAATGTAAATACACTGATCAGCCAGAATATTATGACCACCGACCTACTGTCGATAGAAACCCGTCCAGGCGATAGCAACGTCACCTGCCGAGGAATAAATGCTAGTCAGACACACGCACGGTGCATGTAGCATCAGCGAGTGAGCAGTCCGGAGCGCGATCTATATGAATTTGACGGAGGGCAGATTGTGATGGACCGGATGTTCGGCACGAGCATTTCAGCACGACTTGCCGTGTGTTCGAGGAGTGCTGTGATGCCAACGGCGTGGCGAAACCAAGGTCAAACCACGTCCAGACGTCGTGGTGTTGGGCGGTCACCCCTCATTATAGATGCCGGATGTCGTGGGTTGGGCAGATTTATGATACAGGACAGGCGGCGAACTGTGGAGGAACTAGCATCAGACGGTAATGCTGGGCAGAGTACAACCGTCTGAACACACACTGCACCGGACACTCCTAAAGACTGGCCTCCGCAACTGACGACCCATGCATGTCTCAATATTAACACCACGACGTCGGCAACTACAACTTAAATGGGTACGTAACCATCGGCGCTGGATGTTGACGCAGTGGCAGAGCGTTGCATGGTCCGATGAATCCCGGTATCTTCTTCATCACGCCGGTGGGAGGGCGCTAATCCGCCGTCTTCCAGGGGAACAGCTCCTTGACACCTGTACTGCGGGACGGTTGAAAACTGGCGGCTGCTCCATTAAGCACTGCACAGAGGAGGACGTATCTTGCGCCACTAATGGTGCAATAGAATGGCACAACTTCCCGTTCCAGCAGATGAGTATGTGCCAATCAAGATCGTAAGAGATGGAAAAGAGCCACCGTGGTTCAACAAGCGAGTTAGAAAACTGCTACGGAAGCAAAGGGAACTTCACGGCAAACATAAACATAGCCAAGGCCTTGCAGACAAACAAAAATTACACGAAGCGAAGTGTGGTGTGAGGAGGGCGTTCAACGAATTCGAAAGTAAAGTTCTACGTACTGACTTGGCACTAAATTCTAAGAAATTTTCATCTTGTGTCAAAGCGGTAGGTGGATCAAAAGAAAATGCCCAGACACTCTGTGACCAAAATAGTACAGAAACAGAGGATGACAGATTAAAGGCCGAAATACTAAGTGTCTTTTTCCAAAGCTGTTTCACAGAGGAAGACTGTACTGTAGTTCCTTCTCTAGATTGTCGCACTGATGACAAAATGGTAGATATCGAAATATATGACAGAGGGATAGAAAAACAACTAAAATCGCTCAAAAGAGGAAAGGCCGCTGGACCTGACGGGATACCAGTTCGATTTTACACAGAATACGCGAAGGAACTTGCCCCCCCCCCCTTCTTGCAGCGGTGTACCGTAGATCTCTAGAAGAGCGTAGCATTCCAAAAGATTGGAAAAGGGCACAGGTCATCCCCGTTTGCAAGAAGGGACGTAGAACAGATGTGCAGAACTATAGACCTATATCTCTAACGTCGATCAGTTGTAGTATTGTGGAACACGTATTATGTTAGCGTATAATGACTTTTCTGGAGACTAGGAATCTGCTCTGTAGAAATCAGCGTGGGTTTCGGAAATCGTGTGAAACCAACCTCGCGCTATTCGTCCACGAGACTCAGAGGGCCATAGACACGGATTCCCAGGTAGATGCCGTGTTTCTTGACTTCCGCAAGGCGTTTTATACAGTTCCCCACAGTCATTTAATGAACAAAGTAAGAGCATGTAGACTATCAGACCAATTGTGTGATCGGATTGAAGAGTTCCTAGATAACAGAACGCAGCATGTCACTCTCAATGGAGAGAAGTCTTCCGAAGTAAGAGTGATTTCAGGTGTGCCGCAGGGGAGTGTCGTAGGACCGTTGCTATTCACAATATATATAAATTACCTTGTGGATAACGTCGGAAGTTCACTGAGGCTATTTGTGGATGATGCTGCAGTATATCGAGAGGTTGTAACAATGGAAAATCGTACTGAAATGCAGGAGGATCTGCAACGAATTGACGCTTGGTGCAGGGAATGGCACTTGAATCTCAATGTAGACAAGTGTAATGTGCTGCGAATACATAGAAAGAAAGATCCTTTATCATTTAGCTATAATATAGCAGGTCAGCAACTGGAAGTAGTTAATTCCATGAATTATCTAGGAGTAGGCATTAGGAATGATTTAAAATGTAATTACCGTATCACATTAACCGTCGGTAAAGCAGATGCCAAACTGAGATTCATTGGAAGAATCCTAAGGAAATTCAGTCCGAAAACAAAGGAAGTAGGTTACAGTACACGTGTTCGCCCACTGCTTGAATACTGGTCACCAGTGTGGGATCCGTACCAGATAGGGTTGATAGAAGAGATAGAGAAGATCCAACGGGGAGCAGCACGCTTCGTTACAGGATCATTTAGTAATCGCGAAAGCCTTACGGAGATGATAGATAAACTCCAGTGGAAGACTCTGCAAGAGAGACGCTCAGTAGCTCGGTCCGGGCTTTTGTTGAAGTTTCGATAACATACCTTCACCCAGGAGTCAAGCTATATATTGCTCCCTCCTACGTATATCTCGCGAAGAGACCACGAGGATAAAATCAGAGATATTAGAGCCCACACAGAGGCATACCGACAATCTTTGTTTCCACGAACAATACGAGACTGGAATAGAAGGGAGAACCAACAGAGGTACTCAAGGAACCCTCCGCCACACACCGTCAAGTGGCTTGCCGAGTGTGGATGTAGATGTAGAACTGACAGCTGCGTTTGCACACACAATGACTGCTGATGGCACGACTTTATTTTAGAAAATGACTGAAGACGAACTGAGTGTGGCAGCTGCTGTTTCTGCAGTCATTACTGCAGTAGTATCTTGGCGACGTCAGCGAAGAAATTTTTCGTTGGTGTAACAGAAAATGGTGAACTAGACCTCGGATTTTAAGACGTGACGACGGCGGTCGGGAATTGCACAGTCTATTAAGCGATGAACTGAGATTGGGGGACAGGGAATCATGTAAAAATTTTCTGAGAATGGGCGAGACGGACTTCTTGATATTCCTTCGTTTAAGTAGTTCCAAGAATAACGAAGCAAAACACATTTATAGGAGAATGTATCTCAGCTTCAAAGAGGCCTAGTGTTACTACGCTGCTGTACGTACAGTTCATACTTGTAAGCTGTAACCAATTCCATAATTTTCTGTAGGTTAGTCCTGGCACTAAGGTTTCAAGCTGGTGGAGAAAGATACAGAAGCCTAATGCTTTCATTCAGAATATCTGTAAGCACGATCTCCTCAATTATTCCTAAAACTTGTGACGCTTGAAGGATTCGTGTATGAAGGTATGTTGATTTTCTTAAATTTCTCCAGAACATGGCCAGAATAAGTTAATGTTATCACACATTTAAATAAGTTGAAATGTACAATAAGCGAACCATTTTTGCTCAGATGTGTTACTCTCAGCAAGTAACATATTTCAAGGTGTGGGTGTATTCTGGGTGCCTCTGCAACAACTTTTTGAGTAGTTTTATTTTTTATGTTAATTGTCAGATACCTTTATTCTGTTAACTACATTAGAAATAGCAACCATACTTTAAAGTGGCATTCTTAACGATTTCCAAAAAATGTTTCGGAGGAGGTATGTGTCTCTGATCCAACCTTCACCTTTGCCTGTATACAGGCATTATCAAGTATTTTTATAGTTTGGCAATTATGTTCAAAATATAGCCCTACATTGTAAAAGTTCATGTTAAGAATTGAACCTAACAATGTTCAGGGCAAAACTGTTTCTCCCCTACCTGAGGAATTTTCGGACTGAATGAGTGCACTTCATAATTTATCACTTTCAATTGTTAGGGGAAAATATATCTGATACACAGTGATACCAGAGTTTAAGATCACACTTAGTTTTCAGTTCAAGTGTGTATGAAAGTCCCATTGACATGTTCACTTCAGATTTTCTGTCTATCAGATGCTATCAACAGAAGTGGAACGGAAACATGTATGAAAACAGTTCGAAGACATGTGGAACTTTCCAGATTGTCTTGCGCTTTAAGTAACAGCAGTGTGTTACTGGCACTTGTTGATGCAGAGTATAAATTTACATGTGTCGATGTAGGTTGAAATGGGAGGGCTGGTAAGGGAGGAGTGTTCCAGAACAGTACACTCTGTGAAATTCTTACTCATGCCGAAAATTTAATGAATGCTTTACGACCCGAGATGTTATCAGGAACTCAAACTGTAGTGACATATATAGTAGTAGCTGACAACGCTTTTCCGGTATCAGCGCGTATAGTGAAGTCATATAAGAGAAATCTCACGCAGTAACAGAAAATAATTAGTTATTGTTTGAAGTGGGCCAGAAGAACTTCTGAAAATGCTTTTGGAAAACTGAGCATAGGTTCAGAATTCTAATAATTTTAAACATTGTGCAGCCCTGTCAGCAACTGTGATGATTGAACATGTAACACCTCAGCCTCAGTTGCAAATAGAAACCAAACTTTAACCCAGTTTTCAGCCAATATAATTTGGCCTTCTTCAGAAGCGCGTGACACTAAAGTACTGCATGCCAGAGTTTGGCCATGTCAAGTATAGAACTGTAGTACCGTAGTAACTAGTCATAATCTACATTACTTGGGCTGGAGAGAAACAGCGGGCCCCACTGCGCGGACGACCTCACGCTTACAGATGGTTTTGAGATACAGTAATCTCCCATAACTAATATCATAACTAATCTCCCAATAATAATTGTTCACGTTGGCTAAAGTACGGTATGAGCGCTAGCCTAACACGTCTAATCTCTGTGGGAGCTAACCACCGAGAGAAAGGTGCAAGGAGCGCAACGGAAAAGACAAGCGACTACGCTCAAACAAAAATGAAGAGAGAGAGAGAGGAAGGCAGCGATTACAAACGTGATGAAAACATCGATAATTCAGTCTACAAAGTTAATCACTGTCCTAGAAGGAAAATGATTGAAATATTCTTCGTAATTCATTACTTGGGGAGGGGATACTACAGAAGACTGCTCCCGGTCTTCAGCGTGATTATGTAAATGCTCCCCCACATAATATCCATTGTTTCCTGTCGCTTTTTAAATTCTGTTATAAAGTTGGCAGCCATTCAGCAGGACGCGTGGAGGAAGAAAATTCAGTAAATAAAAAGTTGTACAGAGAAAGCAACTCGACTGTCATGAAAATAATTTAGAAAGTCATCCGAAAGTAGTGCAAGATACTAAATAACGATTAGATCGAGGCTGGTATCAGAGTTGGCAGCAGAAATACGAATATAACCAAATACTCTCGATTATATGTACGGCCTCTAAGGAAATCAAACGATAATCGAGAAACATCTTCTTCTTCTTAATGAAGTTCTAACAAGTAATACGTTAACTACAATTAGATCACGGAAAAATTTAGATAATAAAATTGAAATATCTAGTAGTATGTGTGAAACCAGTACATAAAAGGAAGGCTTTGCCAATCATTTGATCAGAATGCGAAGAACTTACAACCTAACGAAGGGCTGTTACAGCAATAGTTCAACAGTCTTGAATTACCGACTCAAACACTCATGAATTTCATTCAAATAGAAGCTCCATATGCGCCTGAAAGAGCATGGCAGTGAACAAAAAAGCATTTAACCGGAACTAGAGACCAAAAATTAGAGTTCGCAGAAAATATTGAATCCACTGAAGGACAATGGTCAATTTTTCATGTCAGGTACACACATCGATTAATATAACTCGTACACAAGAAGAGTAACCTTTTCTGAAATTGTGGCCAATTCAGTGTGAATACACACCAGATTTTTGGTTCATTTTTGTGCTAGAAAATTGTTTTTGCTCACAAAATAGAATACGAAATATGACAACTTTAAGATAATGCTTAAATGCCGACGATTCAAAGAAAATCCTTAATTTCATACAGAACATAACAGAGCACAGAAAAGAACAACAGCAGAGGAGAATTCGAAAGTACTGAGCGAAGATTACGACTTCATAAAAGAGTTGCTCAAACTAAATTATTCTACCCATGCAGCGTATACGTTCTGACCATTACGCGAGTATGTAACAGGTATGAATTGTATGACTACGTGGAACTCGAACATGCCTTTCGGGATCAGTACTCCACTAACTTGGCAATACAGGAACCCATCATGGACTAGTTCGAAGACCTCTCAAGGATTCAATTAATTCGTTACGTATTCTAGTCCACTGCAAAGCTTTAATTTGATGTACGTAATCAATGTTTTGTACACCCTGCAAAAGTGTAGAATAATTATATCTTCCAACGAATTCTACCTTACACTGAAGCTGTGTAAGAACCAAACTCACTCCCAAGCCAATTGTCACAAAGCTCTGTGGGAGAGTATCTGAAGAATTTGGTAAGAATTAAGAGTAGCACGTACCATGTGCAAGCTATGTCTGTGTGTCCGTGAGGTGTTATAGTACTGGGGTAACACACAGCCGACGAGTTGAAAATATCTGTGTTCGATATCCCCGTTTGAAGAGTTTGAACCAAAATGCTCCTTACAATAACGATGAGGTAGATTTCAGTGTCTATCACGCACTTTCAGCGGTACATATTACCAATTAAAAAAATAAGTTTAAAATAGTTTAAAAAATAATTAAACGTAATAAATTTATTAAAACAATAGTACTTGGTAATCTGTACCCAGGAATAAATGTAATACCGGTGGGCTACTAGGATAACAAAGATGTGTGAATTGAGGCTAAGTGTAGATGAACGGTGTAGACCTTCATGTTGTGATTTTTTATGTTGATTTCTTTTCATCAGTCTTGCGTCTGGTTTGTGAAACAATTTCCTTCCTAGTAACTGGCATTTATGCATCGAGATTGAGAGGAAAGTAATGGGCTGCGAGGTAACCGTATTGTGAATAACGGTGGTGTGTTCGTATGAGCGGGGGGAGGGGAACGATTTTAAATCTGTTGTGAAGGTTTGTTACCTAGTTGTGCAAATTTGTACTCTGCAGCTATTTTTCTTAATCATTTTAGGTGCTTCTAATGTTTTTGAGCCGACCGAAGTGGCCGTGCGGTTAAAGGCGCTGCTGTCTGGAACCGCAAGACCGCTACGGTCGCAGGTTCGCATCCTACCTCGGGCATGGATGTTTGTGATGTCCTAAGGTTAGTTAGGTTTAACTAGTTCTAAGTGCTAGGGGACTAATGACCTCAGCAGTTGAGTCCTATAGTGCTCAGAGCCATTTAGAGCCAATGTTTTTGAATTGATAAGTTCAGGAATGTTAAGGGTTTTCCTCCATCTCAAAGCGCTTTTTCATAAAGTAATGATGAAGATGCAGACAAATCATACAAAACACATCATTCAAAAAACTATTAAAAACATGATAAAAAGGCACAACTAACATAATAATGAACTATTATATTCTTCAGGTCTAACACAAAGACGTAAATATTAATGTGTCTTCTTTTTCCCCTCAAATCTCCGTTGAGTTTTCTTCTGTGCAGCATTCAGAGATAGTTGGCTATCATGCTGACATACCATCGGTTCTGGTACCTCGTTCCCTCCATTTCTTTAACGTTTGGAAGGAACCATTCTTCCTGTTCCTCACTTACGTCACGTAGGTTTTCTGCAAAACAGAGACATGGGACTCCAGGAAGCGCTATTTCAAGCCCATAGAGGCACCCAGTACTTTCAAATACTATAATAAACACACACTATAAGCGGGGGCGACTTTGTGACTACTGGGATGATACTGGACCCGCGAACTGTTTTCTTCTTCTTGTTTTTCTAGTACACTTAACATATTGGGCAAATTGCCTGTTATGGAACCCATCTCACGCATGGTCTTCTTACATTTCTTCTTCCAGAACATTTATAATTTAGAGTCTTTACCGGGAATCTTTCACCACCAACCCGGTCTTCATGTTTCTTCCATTTTCTCCTACTCTCCTTTATTTCAACTTTAGGTTATACGAGGTGCGACAATAAAGTAATGAGACTGATGTGAAAAAAAAGGTTGCTTACCGTTTTAGTCAAGTTTAGTGTTGTCTCCTTCAAAGTACACTACTGGCCATTAAAATTGCTACACCAAGAAGAAATTCAGATGATAAACGTGTGTCCGCAGCTCGTGGTCGTGCAGTAGCGTTCTCGCTTCCCGCGCCCGGTTCCCGTGTACGATTCCCGACGGGGTCAGGGATTTACTCTGCCTCATGATGACTGGGTGTTGTGTGATGTCCTTAGGTTAGTTAGGTTTAAGTAGTTCTAAGTTCTAGGGGACTGATGACCATAGATGTTAAGTCCCATAGTGCTCAGAGCCATGTGAACCATTTTGATAAACGGGTATTCATTGGACAAATATATTATACTAGAACTGACATGTGATTACATTTTCACGCAATTTGGGTGCATAGATCCTGAGAAATCAGTACCCAGAACAACCACCTCTGGCCGTAATAAGGATCTTGGTACGCCTGGGCATTGAGTCAAACAGAGCTTAGATGGCGTGTACAGGTACAGCTGCCCATGCAGCTTCAACACGATACCACAGTTCATCAAGGGTAGTTACTGGCGTATTGTGACGAGCCAGTTACTAGACCACCATTGACCAGACGTTTTCAATTGGTGAGAGATCTGGAGAATGTGCTGGCCAGGGCAGCAGTCGAACATTTTCTGTATCCAGAAAGGCCCGTACAGGACCTGCAACATGCGGTCGTGCATTATCCTGCTGAAATGTAGGGTTTCGCAGGGATCGAACGAAGGGCAGAGCCACGGGTCCTAACACATCTGAAATGTAACGTCCACTGTTCAAAGTGCCGTCAATGCGAGCAAGAGGTGACCGAGACGTGTAACCAATGGCACCCCATACCATCACGCCGGATGATACGCCTGTATAACGACGACGAATACACGCTTCCAATGAGCGTTCACCCCGATGTCACCAAACGCTGATGCGGCCATCATGATGCTGTAAACAGAACCTGGATTCATCAGAAAAGATGACGTTTTACCATTCGTGCACCCATGTTCATCGTTGAGTACACCATCGCAGGCGCTCCGGTCTCTGATGCAGCGTCAAGGGTAACCGCAGCCGTGGTCTCCGAGCTGATAATCCATGCTGCTGCAAACGTCGTCGAACTGTTCGTGCAGATCGTTGTTGTCTTGTAAACGTCCCCATCTTTTGGCTCAGCGATGGAGACGTCGCTGCACGATCCGTTACAGCCATGCGGATAAGATACTTGTCATCTCGACTGCTAGTGATACGAGGCCGTTGGGATCCAGCACGGCGTTCCGTATTACCCTCCTGAACCCACAGTTTCCATATTCTGCTAACAGTCATTGGATCTCGACCAATGCGGGCAGCAATGTCGTGATACGATAAACCGCAATCACGATAGGCTACAATCCGACTTTTATCAAAGTCGGAAACGGGATGGTACGCATTTCTCTTCCTTACACGAGGCATCACGACAACGTTTCTCCAGGCAACGCCGGTCAACTGCTGTCTGTGTGTGAGAAATCGGTTGGAAACTTTCCTCATGTCAGTACGTTGTAGGTGTCGCCACCGGCGCCATCCTCGTGTGAATCCTCTGAAAAGCTAATAATTTGCATATCACAGCATCGTCTTCCTATCGTTTAAATTTCGCGTCTGTAGCACATCATCTTCGTGATGTAGCAATTTTAATGGCCAGTAGTGTAGTTCCCTTTTGATTGCACACACATTTTCCAGTGCTTCTGCCATAGATGGTAACATTTCTGGAACTCATCTTCTGTAATATCCTCCAAAACCCGCGTCACAGCTTTTTGGACATCTTGTGTTGTTTGAAAATGGTGTCCCTTTATTGCCGATTTGACTCCTGGAAATAGAACAAAGTCGCACAGAGCGATATCTGGTGAATAAGGTGACTGTGGCAGAACTGAAATTTGTTTGGAGGTTAAAAATTGCTGTACTGACAGAGCAGTATGGGATGGCGCATTAACGTGATGCAGAATCCAATTATCAGCAATGTTGGCACGGACACGAAGAACTCTTTTACGATGTTTTTCTAAAATTTCTTTGTAGTTGGTTACCTTTTTGTCCAGGAGGCACCTACTCTTTATGAACAATTCCCCTGGAATCAAAGAAGCACACAAGCATGCATTTCACATTTGACTTTAACATGCTAGCTTTTTTTGGTCTGGGTGATCTCTTTGAACACCATTGCGTACTTTGGCGTTTTGTCTCTGGATCGTACTGAAAAAAACAACTTTCATCACCAGTGACAACACGGCTCAACAATTCTGGATTGATATCCGTCTGCTCTAACAGATCGGCTGCCACATTTTTCCGTGTTCCTCGCTGTTGTGGTGTGAGATCTTTGCGGACCATTTCTGCACAAATCTTTCTCATACTAAGATCTTCAGTTATTATTAGACGAACCATTTCTCGATTGTGTTCAGTTCTGCAATCATTCTCACAGAAAATCTTCGATCGGATCGTACGAGTTCACGCACCCTGGCCAAGTTGACATCCGTCCATGAAGTTGATGGTTGTCCACTGCGATCTTCAACATTCGTTCTGCCTGCACTAAACATTTTATGCCAACGAAAAACTTCAGCTCTTGACATAACCTCCTCTCCAAAAGCCTTCTGAAGCTTACCGTAAGTTTTCGTCGCGTTTTCACCCAATTTAACGCAAAAAGAAATGGCATACCGTTGTGCAATGTTATGCGGTTCCATTTCCGTGACGAGAGACACAAACATGTGTTAACTTGCTACAGCACAATTCACGATTGAGCAGTTGCATCAATGTGCCGCTTCGACTAGAAGCAGCTTATAGACCAAGGTAAAAGATATAGTGCCTATGCAAGCCTGCAGGGTTGCCACATCTTCCAAAAGAAAATCAGTCTCATTACTTTATTGTCGCACCTCATATATTCCTAAATGTTTACTTACATCTTCAGAACTCTGGTCAGTTGAATACAGGGTTATAAATACAAAATGAAATAGGGGTAATGCAGGAGTGGCTATAATAACGAAAAAAATTGGAACATGTATAAACTACTATGAAAAGCGTAGTGAACACACTATTGTAGCCCAGATAGACACAAAGCCCACACCCACCACACTAGTACAAGTTTATATGCCAACTAGCTCCGCAGATGATGAAGATATTGAAGAAATGTATGATGAAACAAAAGAAATTATTCAGATAGCTCAGGGAAGCGAAAATTTAATGGTCATGCGGGACTGCAGTTCGATAGTAGGAAAAGGAAGAGTAGGAAAAGTAGTGGGTGGATATTGACGGGGGTTAAGGAACGAAAGAGGAAACCGCCTGGTAGAATTTTGCACAAAGCATAAGTTAATCATAGTTAACACTTGGTTTAAGAATCATGAAAATGATTGTATATGTGTAAGAGGACTGGAGACACCGGAAGTTTTCAGATTGATTAAATAATGGTAAGACAGAGGTTTAGAAACCATGTATTAAACTGTAAGACATTTCCAGGGCCAAATGTGGACTCTAACCATAATTTATTGGTTATAAACTGTAGGTTAAAACATAAGAAACTGCAAAAATGTAGGAGTTTAAAGTGATGGGACCTGGATAAACAGAGAGAAACAGAGGTTGTCGAGAGTTTCAGGGGGAGCATCAGGAAACGATTGACAAGAACGGGAGAAAGGAATACAGTAGAAGAAGAATGGCTAACTTTGAGAGATGAAATAGTGAAGGCAGCAGAAGATCAAGTAGACAAACAGAAGAGGGCTAGTAGAAATCCTTGGGTAACACAAGAGATATTGAATTTAATTGATGAAAGGAGAAAATATAACAATGCCATAAATGAAGCAGGCGAAAAGGAATACAAATGCCTCAAAAATAATATCGATAGGAAGTGCAAAATGGCTTAGCAGAAATGGCTAGACGAAAAATGTAAGGATGTAGAAACACATATCACTGGGATAAGATAGATGCCGTCTACAGGAAAATTAAGGAGATCTTTGGATAAAAGAGAACCACCTGTATGAATATCAAGAGATCAGATGGAAAACCAGTTCGAAGCAAAGAAGGGAATACAGAAAGGTGGAAAGAGTATATAGAGTATATGTACAAGTTCGATGTACTTCGGGGTTATACTATGGAATGAAAGAGGACGTAGATGAAGATAAGATGGGAGATATGATACTGAGCGAAAATTTTGACAGAGCACTGAAAGATCTAAGTCGGAACAAGGCCCTGAGAGTAGACAACATTCCGTTAGATCTACTAATAGCCTTGTAAGAGCCAGCCATGACAAAACTCTTCCATCTGATGAGCAGGTGAGCAAGAAGTACGAGACAGAAGAAATACCCTCAGACTTCAACAAGAATATAATAATTCCAACTTCAAAGAGAGCAGGTGCTGACAGGTGTGAAAATAACCGAACTATCGGTTTAATAAGTCGCAACTGCAAAATACTAATACAGATTCTTTACAGACGAATGGAAAAATTGGTAGAAGCCGACCTTGGGGAAAATCAGTTTGAACTCCGCAGAAATGTAATACGCGAGGCAATACCGACCCTACGACTTAACTTAGAAGGTGGGTTAAGGAAAAGCAAACCTACGGTTATATCATTTGCAGACTTGGAGATATCTTTTGGCAATGTTGAGTGAAATTCAAATTCTGAAGGGGGCAGGGGTAAAACACAGAGAGCAAAAAGCTATTTACAATTTGTACAGAAACAAGATGACAGTTATAAGAGTCGAGGGGCCTGAAAGGGAAGGTGTGGTTGTGAAGGGAGTGAGACAGGTTTGTAGCCAATCCCCGATGTTGCTCAACCTGTATACTGAGCAAGCAGTACGGGAACAAAAGAAAAATTTGGAGTGGGAATAAAAATCCAAGGAGAAGAAATAAAAACCTTGAGGTTTGCCAATGACATTGTAATTCTGTGAGAAACGGCCAAGGACTTCGAACAGCAGTTCAACAGAATGGACAGTGTCTTGAACGGAGGATATAAGATGAACATCAACAAAAGTAAAACGGGGATAATGGAATGTAGTCGAATTAAATCAGGTGATGCTGAGGTAATTAGATTAGGAAATGAGACACTTACAGTAGTAGATGTGTTTCTCTACTTGGGCAGCAAAATAAACGATGATGGTCGAAGTAAAGAGGATTTAAAATGTAGACTGGCGGTGGCAAGGCAAGCGTTTCTGAAGAAGAGAAAGTTGTTCACATCGAGTATAGATTTAAGCATCAGGAAGTCTTTTCTGAAAATATTTATATTGGCAGCAGCCATGTATGGAAGTGAAACATGGACGATAAACAGTTTAAAAAAGAAGAGAATAGAAGCTTTTGAAATGTGGTGCTACAGAAAAATGCTGAAGAACAGATGAGTAGATCACGTAACTAATGAGGAGGTACTGAACAGAACTGGGGAGAAGAAGAATTTGTGGCACAACTTGACTATAAGAAGGGATCAGCTGATGCTAGTAGAAACCAAAATTACTGATGTTGTGTAGGTCGACAATGCACCATTTTTAAACACCGGAAACTTTGCGCCACGACCTTGAATTGGTCGTTGGATTGCCCTGTTGCCGTTCGTCACTTGACGGGCAGCGCTATGGTTGTCAGTTCACACATGCAAACGTCCCTCGCTCCGTCAGTGCCCCAACGTGATACACACAAGTGTCGAATAGGTCTTGCTGTTTGTCTCCACCTCACGTCAGAGGCATTCACGTGTAAGCATCGCTTCAGAGTACACACACGTCACCTGCGATTTAGTCATACAGTAAGCATGGCGGCACACTATTCGTTTGAACAACAATGAGATATGGTTTTCGCTTATGGACTAGCCGACGGTAAAGCGCATGAAGCTCGACGCTCGTATGAGGAACGCTACCCAGCAAGACGCCACCCACACCCGCAAACTTACAGAAATACACCGGCGACGTGGCGAAACGGGCTTGTTAGTAGGATATCATGATGCTGCTGCAAGACCTCGAACACGACGGGTTGCTGCGTCTGGAGAGACTGGTCTCGAACGCTTCGAGGAAGCACCTACGACAAGAACTCGAGCGGTTGGATCCGGCATGGGGGTCACTTATGGGTTACTCTGGGAGGTTTTGAGGGGTGACGACCAGCATCCATTTAGGTTTCACTCTGTCCAAGACCTAAATCCTGTGCGGACTATGAACACAGGATAGGGCTTTGTCGGTGGTTTCTGCGACGTGTTGCACGGGATCCCGACTTCTCCACCATTGTGTTGTTTACCGATGAGTGCACCTACCATCGCGATGGCCTTTACAACACTCAAAACGTTCATAACGGGGCAAGGGGAAATCCTCGCTTCACGCACGTCCACGGACACCAGGAACGATTTTCGCTCAACATTTGGGCAGGCATTGTGGATGACCATTTGATTAGGCCGGTCGGGGGCAAATTACCTTCACTTTTTGCAAGAAACTCCTGTCGGCCTGCTGCAACATGTTCCCCTGGACATATGGCTATGCATATGGTTGCAGCATGATGGGACGCCCGCATGTCACAGTCATGCTGTGCGCGAATATATAAATCAACTCTCCGACGGCCGGGTAACTGGCAGAGGTGCTCGTAGGACATGGGCCTTGAGATCACCAGACCTCACGCCACCGGACTTTTTCCTGTGGGGACTCTTCAAGGTTCTAGTTCACCCACCCGGACGCGAACCACCTAGAAGCGAAGAGGAATTAATGGATCACATTCAACATGCCGCCAGTCAGACCAGGGCAATGCCAGGAATCTTTGAAATATTTCGGCAAAACACCGTTCGACGTTACCAAGCTTCTGTCACGTCATAGGGTCGCCAGTTCGAGCAACTGCTTTAAGTAAACAATCCCCCAGCTACAAAAAAAAAAAAGCCCTTTTCAGGACCGACCCAATTTGTAAAAGACTTTCTGTATGCGAACTAACAGGTGTTGATGGGTTTGTTCTCCGACGTCTTATCATGAAACTACAATGGATGTGTGGAGACCAAAGTGGATTCGAGCCCAGGCCCCCAGAGTGGAAGGTTGGCGCGCTACCATAGAGCATGTGGACCGCCTTGGATACATAGCTATCTCTGGCAGGCAAAGCATTTACGGTCATGTGTTGTTCAGAGCATCTAACAACAGGGGAATCCCACAGCCAATCGGAGTGCGTGGCGCCAAGTTTGTGTAGTTTAAAAACTGTACGTTGTCGACCTACACAACATCAGTAATTTTGCTTCCTACTGGCATCAACTGTCCAGTATTAAAATTTCGTCACAGTTTTTCTCCACGCTATATATATATATATATATATATATATATATATATATATATATATATATATATATATGGCTATTACAAATGATTGAAGCGATTTCTTAAATTCACTGTAGCTCCATTCATTGACATATGGTCACGACACACTACAGATACGTAAAAAAACTCAAAAAGTTCTGTTCGGCTGAAGCCGCACTTCAGGTTTCTGCCGCCAGAGCGCTCGAGAGCGCAGTGAGACAAAATGGCGACAGGAGCCGAGAAAGCGTATGTCGTGCTTGAAATGCACTCACATCAGTCAGTCATAACAGTGCAAAGACACTTCAGGACGAAGTTCAACAAAGATCCAGCAACTGCTAACTCCATTCGGCGATGGTATGCGCAGTTTAAAGCTTCTGGATGCCTCTGTAAGGGGAAATAAACGGTCGGCCTGCAGTGAGCGAGGAAACGGTTGAACGCGTGCGGGCAAGTTTCACGCGTAGCCCGCGGAAGTCGACGAATAAAGCAAGCAGGGAGCTAAACGTACCACAGCCGACGGTTTGGAAAATCTTACGGAAAAGGCTAAAGCAGAAGCCTTACCGTTTACAATTGCTACAAGCCCTGACACCCGATGACAAAGTCAAACGCTTTGAATTTTCGGCGCGGTTGCAACAGCTCATGGAAGAGGATGCGTTCAGTGCGAAAGTTGTTTTCAATGATGAAGCAACATTTTTTCTTAATGGTGAAGTGAACAGACACAATGTGCGAATCTGGGCGGTAGAGAATCCTCACGCATTCGTGCAGCAAATTCGCAATTCACCAAAAGTTAGCGTGTTTTGTGCAATCTCACGGTTTAAAGTTTACGGCCCCTTTTTCTTCTGCGAAAAAAAAGTTACAGGACACGTGTATCTGGACATGCTGGAAAATTGGCTCATGCCACAACTGGAGACCGACAACGCCGACTTCATCTTTCAACAGGATGATGCTCCACCGCACTTCCATCATGATGTTCGGCATTTCTTAAACAGGAGATTGGAAAACCGATGGATCGGTCTTGGTGGAGATCATGATCAGCAATTCATGTCATGGCCTCCACTCTCTTCCAACTTAACCCCATGCGATTTCTTTCTGTGGGGTTATGTGAAAGATTCAGTGTTTAAACCTCCTCTACCAAGAAACGTGCCAGAACCGCGAGCTCGCACCAACGATGCTTTCGAACTCATTGATGGGGACATGCTGCGCTGAGTGTGGGAGGAACTTGATTATCGGCTTGATGTCTGCCGAATCACTAAAGGGGCACATTCGAACATTTGTGAATACCTAAAAAAACTTTTTGGGTTTTTGTATGTGTGTGCAAAGCATTGTGAAAATATCTCAAATAATAAAGTTATTGTAGAGCTTGAAACACGTATGTAACATAGCAGCGATGGCGAGGCATTGTAGCATCTGTGACCAGAGAGTATGCGCTTGACCGCGCGAGTGTTGCGAGCGGTTCTCAGTCTGTCAGTCAGTCGTTGCGAGTCTGTAGCTCTGTCTAGTTGGGTGGAGTAGTCTGTCAGTAGTCGCCGCGAGCAGTAGCTCTGTTCAGTGGCGTGCAGTACGCTAGTAGTCGTCATGCAGAGCGGTCGGTCAGTGGTAGCAGTCCAGTGGGATTGCGTGATGTGGTCTGGCGACAACACTGGTCAAGATGCTGAATGAGGTATACTGTTAATTAAGATAATCATCAGATAATGTAAAGTTTAATTATTGTAACTAATTTTCAACAAGTGCCCCCAATAATAACTTTGATTTCAAAAGCAATTTTACATAAAATTTTCATTTAATTGAAGTAACTATTTCGTTCCACTTCCCCTAAACAAAAGTTTCAGTTTTCAATTAGATTACAAAAGAAAAAAAAAAGGAATATTATTATTTGCAATGCAGTTCCTCCAAGCGGTGCGCAACAACAAGAGCAGAAATTTGACTAGATGTTGCAATGAGGTAAGAATTTAATTTTGATTTTTGCACAGGGCCAAAGACCGATATTTCAGTTTAATTGAATCATTATTATTACTGAGATTTTCTTGTCACTGATTGGACCTTAATTTTTTATGAAGAACTTATACTTGAGTCAGATTGCGATTCTCACTTTTATTGTCATTAAATTTATTTGCAGGGAGATTACGTTTGGCTCCCATTTCTATTAAGTATTGTCGTTACATTCTTATAAATATTTGCTAGGGAGGTTACACTAAAAATTAAGGTCCATTCAGTGATAAGAAAATCTCAGTGATAATAATGATTCAATTAAACTGAAATATCGGTCTTTGGCCCTGTGCAAAAATCAAAATTAAATTCTTACCTCATTGCAACATCTAGTCAAATTTCTGCTCTTGTTGTTGCGCACTGCTTGGAGGAACTGCATTGCAAATAATAATATTCCTTTTTTTTTCTTTTGTAATGTAATTGAAAACTGAAACTTTTGTTTAGGGGAAGTGGAACGAAATAGTTACTTCAATTAAATGAAAATTTTATGTAAAATTGCTTTTGAAATCAAAGTTATTATTGGGGGCACTTGTTGAAAATTAGTTACAATAATTAAACTTTACATTATCCGATGATTATCTTAATTAACAGTATACCTCATTCAGCATCTTGACCAGTGTTGTCGCCAGACCACATCACGCAATCCCACTGGACTGCTACCACTGACCGACCGCTCTGCATGACGACTACTAGCGTACTGCACGCCACTGAACAGAGCTACTGCTCGCGGCGACTACTGACAGAGTACTGCTCTCAACTAGACAGAGCTACAGACTCGCAACGACTGACTGACAGACTGAGAACCGCTCGCAACACTCGCGCGGTCAAGCGCATACTCTCTGGTCACAGATGCTACAATGCCTCGCCATCGCTGCTATGTTACATACGTGTTTCAAGCTGTGAAATCGCTTCAGTCATTTGTAATAACCCTATATATATATATATATATTGATTACAATTCAAGTTAACTTTCAAAGTTCTGTAGAAATGACACCACTGGTCAGAATGAAGTCAAATTGCAACAAAATATTATCAGAGAAGGGGGAAAACCTATGACGGAAGATAAGGTTCAAATGGCTCTGAGCACTATGGGACTTAACATCTATGGTCATCAGTCCCCTAGAACTTAGAACTACTTAAACCTAACTAACCTAAGGACAGCACACAACACCCAGCCATCACGAGGCAGAGAAAATCCCTGACCCCGCCGGGAATCGAACCCGGGAACCCGGGCGTGGGAAGCGAGAACGCTACCGCACGACCACGAGATGCGGGCGGAAGATAAGGAAATAGTTACAAAATGTAGCAATAGATGGAGCTGCAAGCGTCATAATTTAATAGTGGTGGACTACAAATGACAAATGAATCATACAATAATGCCTAAGATGTACGTTTGACAATGAACAAACTGTACTACTCAGTGTGCATGGATATGATACTGTCAGTTACGTAAGCCCATCCATCACAGCAAGGTTATATCACATTGGATGGGAAAAATCGGTTTTTAATTGCCCTGAGGCCGAAAACCGCATAAAAAGCATCAACCACATCGGATTTTAATTGTCCTCTGGACAAGAAACACACAAAAAGCATCAATCAAAATCAAATCGGATTATTAATTTCCGTGTGACTGGCGCAATACATGTTCAATATGCTGTCCACCGTTTCTGCAACAAGTTGAAATCGAGACACAGCATGTTCCACTACTGATCGAAGTGTTTACGGGGTCACGTTCAGAATGTGTTGCGCAACGCGTACCTTCATTGCAGCTAAGTCTGCAATCGGAACACTGAACAGATCTTTCATTTAGCCCCACAGCCAGAAGTCACCCTGATTAAGATTAGACGATCGGGACGGTCTGGCTGTAGGGAAATGGCGGCTGATAATTCTAGCTTTTCCGAAATGACGGTTCAGCAGCTGCTTCACTGAATTTGCAATGTGCGGAAGTGCGCCATCTTGCATAAAAATGACCCTATCCGCGCATCCACACTGTTGGAGAGCTGGAATGACGTGGTTGCGCAAAAGACACTCATAGTGCTTACCAGTGTCGGTGCAAGTAACAGAATCAGAAACACCTGTCTCGTCGAAAAAATGTATCCCTATGATAAATGATGCTATAAACCCGCACCACACAGCGACCTTTACAGGGTGAAGAGGTACTGGTTGATTTGCGTGTGGATTTTCCGTTGCCCGTATTCGACGGTTCTGTGCATTGACATACCCTGTCAGATAGAAGTGGACTTCGCGTGTCCACAAAATCTTCCACGGCCAATTATTGTCCACTTCCATGCGAGCAAAAATTTCTAAAGCAAAGGCGGTCAACAGGAAGCAACTCGTGCACATGGGTAGTTTTGAATGGCTAACATAGAAGGATATTTCGTAGGATTTTACGAACCGTGCTCACGGGTATGTCCAATGTTCAGGCAATTCTCCATGCACTACGCATTTACACTCCACCACTCGTCTGCTCCTGCACTGCTGTGGCCAGCTTCCACCGACGTCGAATCCATTCCTTTCCTCTCTCAACCAGGTTGCACACCAGAAGAATCCGTCCTTTAGAATTTACGAAACATTTTCTTCAGACCCACAGCAGTCATCGGACGTACACCTTTTTTAAAACCCTTAAGTGTCCGGAACGTGAGACGTGTGCACAGTCATCATTCTTGTAATACAGCTTTACAAGCAGAGCGCGATCCTGCATTGAGACAGTCATGGTTACCGTCTCAGATGCGAAACGGGGAAAAGCCGTGTACCCGGCGCCTTTATACCAACTTCAATAGGTCACGCGCATGACAGGTGTTTTCATTTATGTATTCTGACACATACAGTGCCATCTATTGATCAATTTTCGCACTATTTTTTTCTTCTTCCGTACGTTTTCCCCTCTTCTCCGATAATATTCCGTTGCAAATTGACGCCATTCTGACCAGTGGTGTTATTTCTACAGCGTTTTGAAAGTATAACTTTAATTATAATAACCATATATATCGTTTAGGAGGTGAGATAGAAACCTCGTTCAGGTACGATAAAATTGCTACACCACGAAGATACCGTTCTACAGACGCGAAATCTAACCGACAGGAAGAAGATGCTGTGATATGCAAATCATCAGCTTTTCACAGCATTCACACAAGGTTGGCGCCGGTAGCGACACCTACAACTTGAGGAAAGTTTCCAACCGATTTCTCTTACACAAACAGCAGTTGACCGGCTTTGCCTGGTGAAACGTTGTTGTGATGCCTCGTGTAAGGAAGAGAAATGCGTACCATCACGTTTCCGACTTTGATAAAGGTCGGATTGTAGCCTATCGCGGTTGCGGTTTTGACATTGCTGCTCGCGTTGGTCGAGATCCAATGACTGTTAGCAGAATATGGAATCGATGGGTTCAGGAGGGTAACACGGAACGCCGTGCGGGATCCCAACGGCTTCGTATCACTAGCAGTCGAGATGACAGGCATCTTATCCGCATGGCTGTAACGGATCGTAAAGCCACGTCTCGATCCCTGAGTCAACAGATGGGGACATTTGCAAGACAACAACCATCTGCACAAACAGTTCGACGACGTTTGCAGCAGCATGGACTATCAGCTCGGAGACCATGGCTGTGGTTACCCTTGACGCTGCATCACACACAGGAGCGCCTGCGATGGTGTACTCAACGACGAATCTGGGTGCACGAATGGCTAAACGTCATTTTTTCGGATGAATACAGGTTCTGTTTACAGCATCATGATGGTCGCATCCGTGTTTGGCGATATCGCGGTGAACGCACATTGGAAGCGTGTATTCGTCATCGCTATACTGGCGTATCACCCGGCGTGATAGTATGGGGTGCCATTGGTTACGCGTCTCGGTCATCTCTTGTTCACATTGACAGCATTTTGAAAAGTGGACGTTACATTTCAGATGTGTTACGACCCGTGGCTCTACCCTTCATTCTATCCCTGCGAAACGCTACATTTCAGCAGGATAATGCAGGACCGCGTGCTGCAGGTCCTGTACGGGCCTTTCTGGATACAGAAAAATGTTCGACTGCTGCTCCGGCCAGCACATTCTCCAGATCTCTCACCAACTGAAAACGTCTGGTCAATGGTGGCCGAGCAACTGGCTCGTCACAATAGGCCAGTCGCTACTCTTGATGAACTGTGGTCTCATGTTGAAGCTGCATGGGCAGCTGTATCTGTACACACCATCCAAACTCTGTTTGACTCAATGCCCAGGCGTATCAAGGCCGTTATTACGGCCAGAGGTGGTTGTCCTGGGTACTGATTTCTCAGGATCTATGCACCCAAATTGCGTGAAAATGTAATCACATGTCAGTTCTAGTATAATATATTTGTCCAATGAATACCCGTTTATCATCTGCATTTCTTCTTGGTGTAGCAATTTTAATGGCCAGTAGCGTATGTATACTGTGGAACATCGTACCTGAACATGTTTAATAGATAACCTCGTTCAGGTATGGTGTTCCACAGTATGTCTCTACTCTCATTATCGGAAGCTTTCTCAAAATTCACAAAATCAAGATGGGTTTCCCTGTTGAGCTCTCGTCTCTTTTCTATAACTTGTTGTGGTGTAAAAACGTTATCAATAATTGATTGTTCTTTCCTAAAACCTGTTTGTCCTTCAGATATTAACTTTTCCATTTTTGCATTCAGAATTTTGGCACATTATATATGCCTCCATAGTTACTAAATTTTTTCTGTCGCCCTTTTTAAAGATAGATACTACTTTCGCTCTCAGACAATCTTTTGGTATCTTCTTATTTTTCCAACATTGATTAAATATGTGAAGAAATCTTGGATGCAGGAATAATTCTCCATACTCCCACAGTTCTGCATTAATATTATCTAAACTAGCGGCTTTCCTATTTTTTGCGGTTTTTATAGCTTCCGTCAGTATCGTCAATATCGTCCAGACCTTTTGTGTCATATAGTTCAGGCAGTGTGTGTATTAAAGTATCATCATACCACAAACTCTTATAATGAGCTATCAATTCATTCTTTCCTATATTACTAACACATATATATTATCTTGTCTGCTGAATAAGTTCATCACTTTATGAGCGGTAGTTTGCTGCCAGGTCGGTCATGTTCTATATTGCTGATAAAGCATTCTCTTGGTTCTTCGTACACTCTCTGAGTTATGCATTTCGCATGACTTCTCTTACCTTTATACTCATTATACTTTTCAGATTATTTATATAGGTCTTGAAAGCTTCTTGCTTTTCTATAACTGCCTTTCCGTCTCTGGCGTCCAAACTTACTCCTGTACTTCCTTTTCTTCCCCAGAACCTCATTAGCTATATCCGATATGGCTGTTTCTAACTTTTTCCATTCGGCTTCCAAGTCTTCTACGATTTCCAAATTTGCTAATGTTTTTGCCAACCGTTTTTGAAAGATATCTGTTATGCTGCTGTTTTCTATAATTTGAGGAACTTGTTCTTCTTTATGATCCTTAATTGTTTTCTTTGGTTTTCTCCATTTTGCGTAGATGTCAATTACTGACACTAATAATAAGTGATCTGACCCAATACCCATTCCTCAATAAGTTATGGTATCTTTAACCTATCCTGGAAATCCCACTTTTAATACACTCCTGGAAATTGAAATAAGAACACCGTGAATTCATTGTCCCAGGAAGGGGAAACTTTATTGACACATTCCTGGGGTCAGATACATCACATGATCACACTGACAGAACCACAGGCACATAGACACAGGCAACAGAGCATGCACAATGTCGGCACTAGCACAGTGTATATCCACCTTTCGCAGCAATGCAGGCTGCTATTCTCCCATGGAGACGATCGTAGAGATGCTGGATGTAGTCCTGTGGAACGGCTTGCCATGCCATTTCCACCTGGCGCCTCAGTTGGACCAGCGTTCGTGCTGGACGTGCAGACCGCGTGAGACGACGCTTCATCCAGTCCCAAACATGCTCAATGGGGGACAGATCCGGAGATCTTGCTGGCCAGGGTAGCTGACTTACACCTTCTAGAGCACGTTGGGTGGCACGGGATACATGCGGACGTGCATTGTCCTGTTGGAACAGCAAGTTCCCTTGCCGGTCTAGGAATGGTAGAACGATGGGTTCGATGACGGTTTGGATGTACCGTGCACTATTCAGTGTCCCCTCGACGATCACCAGTGCTGTACGGCCAGTGTAGGAGATCGCTCCCCACACCATGATGCCGGGTGTTGGCCCTGTGTGCCTCGGTCGTATGCAGTCCTGATTGTGGCGCTCACCTGCACGGCGCCAAACACGCATACGACCATCATTGGCACCAAGGCAGAAGCGACTCTCATCGCTGAAGACGACACGTCTCCATTCGTCCCTCCATTCACGCCTGTCGCGACACCACTGGAGGCGGGCTGCACGATGTTGGGGCGTGAGCGGAAGACGGCCTAACGGTGTGCGGGACCATAGCCCAGCTTCATGGAGACGGTTGCGAATGGTCCTCGCCGATACCCCAGGAGCAACAGTGTCCCTAATTTGCTGGGAAGTGGCGGCGCGGTCCCCTACGGCACTGCGTAGGATCCTACGGTCTTGGCGTGCATCCGTGCGTCGCTGCGGTCCGGTCCCAGGTCGACGGGCACGTGCACCTTCCGCCGACCACTGGCGACAACATCGATGTACTGTGGAGACCTCACGCCCCACGTGTTGAGCAATTCGGCGGTACGTCCACCCGGCCTCCCGCATGCCCACTATACGCCCTCGCTCAAAGTCCGTCAACTGCACATACGGTTCACGTCCACGGTGTCGCGGCATGCTACCAGTGTTAAAGACTGCGATGGAGCTCCATATGCCATGACAAACTGGCTGACACTGACGGCGGCGGTGCACAAATGCTGCGCAGCTAGCGCCATTCGACGGCCAACACCGCGGTTCCTGGTGTGTCCGCTGTGCCGTGCGTGTGATCATTGCTTGTACAGCCCTCTCGCAGTGTCCGGAGCAAGTATGGTGGGTCTGACACACCGGTGTCAATGTGTTCTTTTTTCCATTTCCAGGAGTGTATTATGTAGTCTACAATAGACCTATATCTTCTTGTCAGCCAGTTAAATTTGTGTATGTATTTCTTCCTAAAGATACTATTGGTAATTTGTAAATGATTAAAGCCAGTAAAATCTCTGAGTGTTTTTCCATTTCAGTACATACTTTTTCTCCAAATGTGCCTACTCTGTTTGGAATTCGTATATTCCCAATTCTAGCGTTGAGATTTCCCAGAAGTAATATCTGATTTTTATTGTATTTGTTTAACATCATTTTTATCTGTTTGTAAAAGGCCTTAGAGTCATCAGTTTTCCTTTTTTCTTGGGGCGTAGCTTGTTATTATTCATAGGATTTCTCTTGGACCTTTAATTCCCAATAACACAATGTGGCCCTTCATACTCATAGTCCAGTATTTTATCTCCCCATTTGCTATGAATGTAGATGGCAAAATCTTTACTTGCTCTTTATTTCTGCTTCACTTCGCTGTATAACTTAGACTGAAGAGCCAAAGAAACTGGTATGCCTGCCTAATATCGTGTAGGGCTCCCGCAGGCTCGCAGAAGCGATGCAACACGATGTGGCATGGACTCGACTAATGTTTGAAGTAGTGCTGGATGGAACTGACACCATGAATCCTACAGAGCTGTGCACAAATCCGTAAGAGTACGAGGCGGTGGAGATCTCTTCTGAACAGCACGCTGCAAGGCATCCAAGATATGCTCAACAATGTTCGTGTCTGGGGAGTTTGGCGGCCAGCGGAAGCGTTTAAATTCAGAAGAGTGTTCCTGGAGCCACTCTGAAGCAATTCTGGACGTGTGTGGTGTCGCATTGTCCTGCTGTCCTGCTGGAATTGCTGAAGTCCGTCGGAACGCACAATGAACCCGAATGTATGCAGGTGATCAGACAGAATGCTTACGTACGTGTCACCAGTCGAAGTCGTATCTAGAAGTATCAGAGGTCTCATATTACTCCAATTGCACACATCCGACACCATTATAGGGCCTCCACCAGCTTGAGCAGTCCCCTGCTGACATGCAGTCTATCCGCTCGACGCAATTTGAAACTCGTCCGACCAGGCAACATGTTTGCAGTCATCAACAGTCCAATGTTGGTGTTGGCGGGCCTAGGCGAGGCGTAAAGCTTCGTGCCGTGCAGTTTTCAAGGGTACACGATTTGGTCTTCGGCTCCGAAAACCCGTATCGGTGATGTTTCGTTGAATGGTTCGCACGCTGACAATTGTTGATGGCCCAGCACTGAAATCTGCAGCTATTTGCGAAAGGGTTGCTCTTCTGTCACAAACGATTCTCTTCAGTAGTCGCTGGACCCGTTTTTGCAGCATCTTTTTCCGGCCGCAGCGATGTCGGAGATTTGATGTTATACCGGATTCCTGATATTCACGGAACACTCGTGAAATGGTCGTACTGGAAAATTCCAACTTCGTCGCTACCTCGGAGAGTCTGTGTGCCATCGCTCATGCGCCTACTGTAACACCAGGTTCAGACTCTTAGTAATCTGCCATTATAGCAGCAATAACAGATCTTGGGCGCTGATGACCCCGCTGTTTAGCGCCCGTAAACCTCAAACACACACACACAATAACAGATCTAACAACTGCGCCAGACACTTGTTGCGTTATATAGGTGTTGCCGGCCGCAGCGCCGTTTCTGCCTGTTTACGTATCTCTGTATCTGAATACTCATGCCCATACCACTTCCTTTGGCGCTTCAGTGTAATACAGCCGTCTATATATTTAGTTCCATATGTTTTCTTCTTTGGTTCTGTAATTGCTACAAAATCTCTTTCCATTTCGTTCAGATGTTTAGGTAATTCGACTTCCTTAAAAGAAATTCCCCTAACGTTCCAGTGTCAACTTCCCAATTTCTGGCAAGTCCTCATTTTTTTTTCCTTTTCCGTCGTTCCTTAGTTGCTTCAAAATTCATGGAGGTGTGTTCCGTTTATGCAACTGCCTTTCATTTAGTTACTTCGACGGAACACGTCTCCATTGCTCCATTAACCCCTTTTCTTTTGTTCCTATTTATTGTCCGTGTCGTATCCCGGTAATTTTCGAGGCTAGATCGAGTACTGCAAGTACGTATATTGAGCCGCTGAATGGGACTGGCCCACTGCAGATAAGACTGGTGATAGGACTTCCATCTCTGAGCTTTACGAGCCACAACTTGTAATTTACGTAGCTGAGTGTGGTACAACAGTTTCTCTGCACTCGGTGTTATGGTTTCACCGCCAATACTCGGTCGTCAGAGCATCGTCTGGTTGGCAGGGTACACCACTGACAGGTGAAATCGACAGTTGGATGAGAGAGGCTGTACATTCGCATCGTCATCTCATTAGTTTTTTGACTAGTTTAAACATCGCGCCAGTTTTGTGTTTACTACAGGCGTAGGACGGATTGTGTCAGGTGCCTGGCAAATGCTACTATGTATCGGTCATCACTTGCACTTCATGGCGAACTGTCAGGGCTGCTGCAGTGTTTCTCTTAAAACCATTTGTTTTTTATTCGAAGAGTAAATACGCATAACATTCAAGTTACTTGCTGGCATTTCTACAGGTAATTATATTAAAACCATGTTTATTTGCAATCACTTAACGTTTAAAAACAGAAATATAAGTTATTCTTTTGATTCGAAGTAATAAAGACACAACTAAAATTTCAAAGGTTGAGAGGGTGACTACATGTCAGATGCAGACTGTCAGTCATCCCGCAATGGTTTTTTTTTTCCTAATTTTTTCCGTTTATCGTCAGTTGATCCAGCTATGTTGTTCAGAAGCTGTCAAACAAGTTTCGGACAAACAGCTATCACTGATTGAAGCTTCCGATAGGTCGGTAACATAGTCATAGAAGGAATTTTTAGAAAAACATATTCTTACCATGCACAATCTTATTTTATTTTTTCTTCTAAGGTACACCATCCATAGGAACACACTGTCAATGAAGACAAAAGAGGCCCAGAATGATCCACTTGCGATAAAAGTACTAACAGTGAAAACACAAGGCAATCCGCGAGTCTGTACAGAAGATAAGGAAATACAATTTTGCGATACATGCCGTTTCCATGTCTGATTATGGCTTTCCAGTAACCTGTTTCGATCTTCACTGCATTGCTGAAAGCTATCTGAATAGGACAGGGCGGAAAGTATCAACTTATCAAAGTAATTTTCGGGCCCGGAATTGAGCCAAATCTTTTATGAAACGCCACAAACATTTTATTTTACAAAGTACAGCCACAAATATCAGCTATTCAAGGGCTTCAACTCATGAAAAAAAATTAATGATTTATTTCCAAACCTTGACAAGGAGACTGCTGGTGTACCTCCAGACGCAAAGGGGACTATGATTAAACAAATCTCGTCCATGACCCAGGAAACAAAATGATTGTCACATGGCGGGGATGCAAGTACCCAGAACAGATTCTAAACTCATCAAAGGCTTGTACATATATGATATTATGTGCTAATGCCGCAGGGAATTAGTAGCTTTGTGTGTTAATTGGACCGAGAATGGACCAAATGAGTCGAGGCGTAATTGAAACCAAAAAAATCTCGTCCATGACCAAGGAAACAAAATGATTGTCACATGGCGGGGATGCAAGTACCCAGAACAGATTCGAAACTCATCAAAGGCTTGTACATATATGATATTATGTGCTAATGCCGCAGGGAATTAGTAGCTTTGTGTGTTAATTGGACCGAGAATGGACCAAATGAGCCGAGGCGTAATTGAAACCAAACAACAGTGGTTTGATCGCCAGGTTTTTGAAGATTGCTTCACTTCTCTCATATTGACTATTTCGGAGAACCAAAAGTGTGTTTGTCAGAATATTAATAGGATATAATTTGAGCTCCCACATCAACCTGCAAGTACTACGTCAATGTGAGGAAATGAAATCAAATTTATAGCTCTCCATCCAGATACAAACCATCTTTTCCAGCCTCTCGATGTGGCGTTTTTCTGGCCTTTGTGAGGAGAATGAAATCACATTTATAGCTCTCCCTCCAGATACAAACCATCTGGTCCAGCCTCTCGATGTGGCATTTTTCTGGTCTTTGAAAGGCCGTTGGAGGGAAATACCTTACTCATCCAAGATGAGTGCTTCAGGGAGAAGATCTTCATCTATTCCAAGGACGAATTTTCTGGTCTGTGAAAGAAGTTTATGAAAGCCATGGCAATAAGTTTTGTCGAGGCTTCCTAAACCTAGCCTAGACACAATTTGGGAGGTGTGGCATACCTCTGTGGAGAATCATTTCCTGAAGAGTTAAACAAAAGATGAGACAAAGCCAAAAGCAAAACTGTAAGAAGTACATGTTCCGGCAGGGAGGAGCATTGAAACATCAGATGTTTTAAACGCGGTAAACAACTAAACTGAGGAATACCTGACAGCTTGCACAAACAAACAAAGGAAGGCAAGGAAGCAGCAGGAAAGAAAGATGAATCGGTCGGATGATGACATTGGCGTGATTGTCACATTTTCTTTACATGATTCCAACTAAATTGATTTCGATTTTCACATGAATAGTTGTCCTGTCCCCCTGAAGAGGATTGTTTTGAAGGAGCAACAACGCAAATCAAGAAACGTTTGCTGCCGAAGAATGTAATAACACAGTTGGAAATTATGTTGTCGTCAGTTTTGACAGTAATTTGTTCCCAGGGAAAGTCGATGGTTATATTGTTTCTGTTGCGGTGTTACAGAGAGATAGAACAAGAGTTGGAAATACGAATAAGCGGCACAGGTTTCTTCAAGTGATTAGTGTAGAATAATATTATGTTGGTTGTTAAGTTGTTGAACTACAACGCCTAATATAATAGCTGTTGTATTTATCAAAGTATGGCATTTAATTTTTACTTTTGAATTTTTTACTTGTAACTGATGTTAAAATAAGTTTTGTGACGCTACATTGTTACTGTGTTCATTCTCAATTTATCATAAAATTACACCGCATTGGTGGTGAAATTGTGACAGTTATTGTTATTTATAATTGAGCCATACTTCAATATTCACTATTCGCTTATACTTTCTTGTGTGTTATTATACAACCGAAGAGTGTAGCTACACGTAGTAGTAAATGTACCTGAACTTCAATCATTTTTATCCGGTTTACACGAAAAATATTCAGCAGTACAGTAGATCGAATTCCTTCAAGAATAATGTTAACGTTACTTGCAGATTTTAATTCCCAAATTGGCGAGGAACATTGTCACAGACAATCGGTAGTCAGATACACTGCACATAAAAGAACTAATACAGATGGAGAACAGCTTGTCAGTCTCTGTGAAGACTATGGTGTAGCACTAAAATCAACATTTTTTAAGAATCTTCCTCGGAAGCAAAGTACATGAGAGTCGCTGAATCCAGTTTGTGATGAGAAACGACTTATCATGTGGCTATAAGTAAACATTCAGGAATGGAAATGCTCAATGTCAAAGAGGCTAAAAATGCCGTTTTGGATTCAGATCATTATATCTACGTAATCACATTCAAAATTAGACTTATAATTAGAAAAAGGAATCAGTAGCAACCTAAGAAGTTTTTAATTTTATAAAAATATTAGGAAAAACTGCCAGAGAAGTGGCATCAACTCCGAAAACACTTACTACAAGCAGCAGAAGATATCATCCTCCTCTAAAAGAAAGGTAAACACTGTTGGTGGAATGATGAATGTGATCAATTAGTCCTCAAAATACACAGACACTAGAACATTCCAAATTCAAATAAAAATCACAAGAATCAAAAAGCCTTTACAGAGGCCAGGAAAGCAACATCAAAAGGGGGTCAGAATACAAAATCAGCTGACATCAATAGAATCGGAGACTAAACAAAACAATACTAGGTACTTTTACAAAGCGTTCAAAACCAGCTTAAGGGAACGTACACCATCTAGGTTACAATTTAAAGATACAAAGACGCTCAAAACTGTGTATGACAACACTAAAAACTGTATAATATGTGCAAAACATTTAGAACACTTACACAAATGTGTAACTCAAGAATTCTGAGAAACACCGCCCTGCCAGCTGCATAAACATCCCTTACATAATGAGGGAGATGAGACAGATCCTAACAACTATAGTGGAATCTCCTTCTTGCCAGTGACCTATATGATCCTATCGAAAGAACTTTTGTGCACAGCTGAAAGAGTACTTGATCTACAGTGAAAGGACTATCAAGCAGGCTTCAGTGAGAGCAGATCATATGTAGAACAAATCATAAATTTAAAGTACATATCAGAAATAATGAAAATCAGAACTTTGAAATATGTGGTAAAATTTGTAGGTATTTAAAAAGTGTAGTATTCTGTTTATACAAACACGCTACTTAAAAATTTTATTTAAAAAGTCTGGACTACAGTACACAACAGAAATAATTAAAGCATCTTTAACCATTAAAACATGTGGGAGGTCTGGAAATTTTGAAATAAAATCAGGAATAAGATAAGGAGATAACTTGTCGCCCCTAGCTTTTAGTTTTCCATTAGAGGAAGTGGATAAAGAGTAGAGGAAGGACAGAAATACTAAGGGAGATTATTGTCTGATAGACTTCAGTTTTGTGTTCCAGGATAGACAGAAATATAGAACGGAATACATAAAATAGAGAGAGTCTTTCAAATAACAAAAAATATCTATACCAAAAAACCTTTATCCTGGAACACAAAACTGAAGTCTATTAGACAGTGATAAGAGCATAAATACTCTATGAAGCAGAAACTATTAAACTGGCTACGAAGGGTGAACTTCAAAAATTAGAAAAAGCTTAAAGATGAATCATAAGCAAAGTGCTAGGTACCAAAATCAACAGGAAATCATAATCCAGATTAAGATCTTATGGAGAACTGTATCTAAAAGTTGAGAAGTTAATAAATGTGATGAGAAAAAGGAGATTACAATTCCATGGAAGATGAACAATAACAGAATAACTAAACAAATGTCTGACTTACTACACAATTACAAATACTAAATCACATGGCTGAGAGAAGTAGGAAGAGGTATCGAGAATGTGGGAGTCGATTTGGACGTAATAAGAAACGGAAAGCTTTTTAAAGAAACAATAGAAATGTCAGGCTTGCAGGGAGAAAGAGAATACAAGAAGATAAAAGAACAACATTGTCGAAGAATGGAAGAATTGAGGTCCCAAAAGACGTTGTAGATAAAACAATAGAATCAGAAATAACGTTGATTTATCGTACGCACCAAAATAGTTATTCAAAATAAAAAAAGAGGAAGCAAAATAATCCAGAATGAGATTTTCACTCTGCAGCGGAGTGTGCGCTGATATGAAACTTCCTTGGAGATTAAAACTGTGTGCCCGGCCGAGACTCGAACTCGGGACCTTTGCCTTCCGCGGGGCAAGTGCTCTACCAACTGAGCTACCCAAGCACGACTCATGCCCACTCCTCACAGCCTTATTTCCGCCAGTAACTCGCCTCCTACCTTCCAAACTTTACAGAAGCTCTCCTGCGAAACTTGCAGAACTAGCACTCGTGAAAGAAAGGATATTGCGGAGTCATGTCTTAGCCACAGCAAAGGTCCCGAGTTCGAGTCTCGGTCCGGCACAAAGTTTTAATCTGCCAGGAACTTTCGAAACAAAATAATGATTTTGGAGGTGTTGACGAGTATTGAATTTATGGATGTTCTTTATGTAAGCTTTGCTCCTTGAATAACTTTCAAACCATAGTTCTTTAAGAAAAAAAGTGTACTTTAAGGCAGGAATCCTTGCACCAGGCTACCAGGCTCCGTTTAGGAAAACGAGTTACTTCAGAATGTTTTCTTTTGGCATCTAATATGTCTCCTACCAGCCTCGACAGCAGTAGTTAAACAGAAATCATATTAATTAAATCTGTGGAGTCATTCATCGGTCAAATACGAAGGTGCCAGTGAAATTTTCTAGCATATCATCGAGATACCGACTCGTTAACAATGAAAATATACAGCTGCTCGAATTTTGTGCTCGTTCGCTTACATTTGCTGCTCGGTGTTCGAAGACAATTCGGTACGGCGCCGGTAGTGATCACATTTCAGTACCCTATTTTCTACCGCGCCGCGTAAATCCACAAAACAACTGCGGCCGGTCGGTCGGCATCAGAGAGTCGACAAGGGAACACGCCAAAGCCTCATTAAAGATCGAGAGTAAAACAAACGAACCGGCAGTGCTCGGGTGAATCGACCGCGCGAGAGCACTTGTCGAGTGATGAGGTTCTTTCATCTCAATCGGCGCGACTAATCGGCCGGCTCGAGTGGTTTTGACGGTCCAGCGGCGCCACCCACGCCGCGGCAGTGACGTCAGAGCGCAAAATTAACTACCGCTGTGCGCCGGTGGCCTTGCAGCATCGGGGTCCGCTCTGCTCCGCTACCCTTTTGCAGTACATCAATCAGACCGACTCTGATGGGAGTCCCGGGGCCGTGTGGCGTACGTCCGCCTCCCCCCGTTTCTACGGCCGGACGCTGAGCGTAATATGCGGTCGTCGACGTCCGTCACCGTTCACCGTGACCAGTGCGGCGTGCAGCTGCAAATATAGCGCCCCGCTCGTTTTCACTTTCGGCCCCTACAATTGACAGATGGCGTGTCTACAAGCGTGGCGTGGAGGACGACCGTTTGTACCGCGTTGTGTGAAATCTTCACAACAGTGAGTAACTGCAGTTCGTGAGCATCTAGATTGCAGTGTCAGTAACGATCGGGATGAGCCAGCCGTACTGAGGCCTTCATTTTGTGTACATAATGGCCCACAGGCGTGGAACGACTATTCTAAAACGAAAACCGGTGTACAAACATACAGGGTGGTTCATCTTAAGTTACGGACGAGGTTATCTGGAAAACTATACATGGGGTAAAAATAGTGGATAAGATAAGTTCTTTAACTCAAAGGGGGACATCAAATGATACTACACGTGACATCCAGCCCTCGCCCCCTTGGGCGGGGCAGGGGGCATTTTAAATCTTAAATGTAAACACCCATTTTTTATTGCAGATTCGGATTCTCCATCAAAAAGTAATCAAGTTTTGTCTGAAACATTTTTAAACCATTGTCAGATGGCGCTGAAATCGAGAAAAAAGTAGAATTGGGGAAGAACTCTGATTTATTGAGAATTATCCGAGAAAGACGCATCAAATCGATAAAAAATGTGCACCAATTCTTCCGTTACACCAAATTAAGCTATCTTTGTACAAAATGTACCGTATCCTACTTTTCGCGTTACCCAGGAACAACGACATGGACGTAGTAGAATGATGTTCCCATGGGGTGCTTCATTAGTGTGCTTCCCCTTGCCTCTCACAATTTGGGGTGCTTAATTAATGAAATTAGCCACGAAGAAATTGTTCAAAATTATCGCCATTTGCTTCAATGCATAAAGTCAATCGTCTGTGAAATTTCTCAACAGTTTTGAGCAGCACATCCCATGTACGGCTGCACACGCTCTTCGAATGCGTTCCTCCATATCGTTTCTGGTTGTGGGCTGTATTTCATAAATAGAATTTTTTAAATAACCCCACAAGAAAAAAATCAGGAGATGTTAGGTCTGGTGAACGTGGAGGCCACTGAATTGGTCCGTCGCGTCCTATCCACCGACCAGGGTACCGTAAATTTAAAACGTTCCGCACATTTTTAG
Organism: Schistocerca serialis cubense; assembly: GCF_023864345.2. Lineage (NCBI taxonomy): Eukaryota > Metazoa > Arthropoda > Insecta > Orthoptera > Acrididae > Schistocerca > Schistocerca serialis. Next base: position 182,176,818 of record NC_064646.1, on the reverse strand, counting down.
CATAATGATGAGCTGCTCCGTCCTGTTGGAACCACATTCGTTGCCTAGTTTCTAAATCAACATCTTCCATTAGCTGCAACAAATCATCGCGGAGAAGTTCTAAACAAGATTCCCTAGTAACATTTCCGTCAAAATAAATACGGTGCTGTCAAGTAACCGTTTAAAACTCCACACCAGACCATTAACAACCATTTGTGTTGATTGTCGACGGGTCTGTGCCAGTGTGGATTGACAGGCGACCAATAATGAGAATCATGACGATTTAATTTGCCATTGCTTTTTAATGTGGCTTCATCGGTGGACATAACGTATCTAAAAAAAATCATTGTCACCTGTTATCATTTCCAAGGCCCCTTGGCAGATATGTGCGCGTATTTGCATATCTTTAGGCGTTAATGCCTGTGTCAATGTGATATGATTCGCAGGACATTTATGTGCCTTCGAAATCCTCAAAATAGTTGATTTCGGTATTCCAATTTATCACTGAATCGCACGACTACTAACTTCGGGATCCAGTTGAACACAGGCGAGAAAGTTAAGGGTACGATCGTCATTTTCATTGTATTAGCGATGACGTGATGGACGGTGCATGTATCCATTTCGAGCTCGTTGAGTGCAATTTCGAATAATGTTTTCGCTTGGATGTCGTCTGTTTGGGAAACTAACCGCATACAATTACGCAGCTGTAGCGTAATTGTTATGGCATTCACCTAAAATTAACATCATATCAACAATCTCTGTAGGAGGATAGTGAGCCATGTTTCGCTAAAGAATAATTTACTTTCGTCAGTTGATATTTACGGTTCACAATCTGAAAATGAAGTGACGTCTGATCGCATTGCACCGACCTTTATACTGAGCCATAGTTCGCAGTTTGGCCGCGGTAGCTCCACAGTCGAGTGAGTAATGCAATTATGAAGAGTTCCCTAACGAGATTTTAAAACCATTCCGCCTCCCTCCATCAAAAACTGTGGCGGGCGGCATACATTTTGTAAAACAATAGCTTAATTTGGCGTAATGAAAGAATTGGCACACATTTTGTATCGATCTGATGCGTCCTTCTCGGATCATTCTAAATAAATTGGACTTCTTCCCCAATTTTAATTTATCTCGATTTCAGCACCATCAGTCCATGGTTAAAAAAAAATGTTTCAAACAAAACTTGATTGCTTTTTTATGGAGAGACGGGGGCTGGGGGTCACGTGTAGTATCATTTGATGTCCCCCTTTAAGCTTACGAGCTTGTCTTACCCAATATTTTTACCCGATGTATAGTTTTCGAGATAATCTCATCCGAAACTTCAGATGTACCACCCTGTATAAAGTCAAGTGGTATGAAAACTTTAGCTGTACAGAAATACAAGTCACTTAGGAATGAAATAAATAGGAAGTGCGGGGAAGCTAAGCCGACATGACTGCATGAAAAATGTGAAGAAATCTAGAAAGAAATCATTGTCGGAAGAACTGACGCATCATACAGAAAAGTCAAGACAATCTTCGGTGAAATAATACCAGGGTGGTAACATTAAGAGTGCAATGGGAATTCCACTGTTAAATGCAGAGCAGATAAGTGGAAAGAATGCACTGAAAGCCTCTATGAGGGGGAACACTTGCTTTATAACGTGATAGAAGAAGAAACAGGAGTCGATATAGAACAGATAGGGGATCCAGTATTACGAGGGCTGTTCAATAAAGAATGATCATAATTTTTTTTTGCCAACATGCCTTTACTCATCCTCTTAATTTTGATGGTTCTTCTCAAAGTAGTCTCCCAAGAATGCAATGCACCTGTCCCAGCGTTCGTGTCAGTCTTCAAATACGTACTGGAAACCATTTTTTGAGAGGGCCTTCGAAATCGCCTTCGCAACCTTCAGTGCTTCCGATGATTGATAATGCCTCCCACGAAGGCGTTTCTTCATGTTAAGGAATAGAAAAAAAGTCACATGGTGCTAAATCCGTGGGAAGGATGCACTTCACGTTCATTTTTGCAAGATATTCAGCAACAACATTGGCAATACGCGGCCGCGCATTATTATGGTGCAGCATCCAGCCCGCTTCACGAAAATGGGGTCTTTTGTGCCTGATATGGACTTGCAATTGTTTTCAGGACATCCCCGTAGCATTTTCCAGTTACTGATGTGTGTGCGGGTGCAACATGCTGATAAACCATTCCATGAATATCAAAGAATGAGATGACCATAACTTTCCCAGCAGATGCAATCACTTTTGCTTTTTCAGGGGTTGTTAATGAAGGAGATTTGCACACTGAGCTTTGTTGTTTGGTCTCAGGATCAAACAAGTTTCATCAGCAGTGATTACATTTGAAGGGAACTCCGGATCTTCCGCTGACATCAACTTTAACTGCATGCAGACCTGCACGCGAATGTCATTTTGCTCGGGAATCAATAGTCTTGGAACCGATCGTGCGCAAGCACGTATCATGTATAATTTTTCTGTCACCAACGTGTGGGTGGCACCCAAAGAAATGTTCAGTATTTCAGAAAGTGATCTGAAGGTAACTCGTCGATCCTCTCTCACAATGACAGTAGCAGTGTTGATGTTTTCTTCCGTAAGAACAGTAACTGGTGCCCCGGGTCCACCTTCCTTCGAAATTAATTGTCTCCCCCTCTTTAAACATTTTAAACCACCTTCGGGCTGTGCTGTAGGGAAGAACAGACCCTCCATAGGCCTCCTGTAACATTATTTAGGCCTCAACTGAAGATTAGTTGAGACGAAAGCAGAATTTCAAAGCCGCTTACTATTCCACGCGTGTTACCTCCGTTGCAGCGGTAGGCGATACTGAACATGTCTCACCTTGCCTACCTCTCACAGGCTGGAACCAGGAGTCCCAACAATGAAACTACTACTGCATGTTTATTGGACATGAAGCTAACGCTAACAGAATATCATAAGATTAAATTTTAGATCGAGAAATTATGACCATAAAAATTTATGATCATTCTTTATTGAGCAGTCCTCGTAGAACCAGAATTTAAAAGATCTTTGGAAGCGTTAAGATCTAATAAGACAGAAGGGATAGTTAACATTCCGCCACAATTCCTAAAATCACTGGAGAAAGTGAAAACAAAGCATCTATTCAATTTGGTGTGCAGAATGTATGAGACTGGAGATATACCATCAGACGTTGGGGAAAACATCATCCTCCTAGTTCCGATGTCAATAACCGACAAATGCGAGAATTATCGCACAATCATTTTAGTAGCTCATGCATCCAAGTTACTGAGAAGAAGAATATACAGAAGAGCGGAAGAAAACTGATAATCTGTTAGATGACGATCAGTTTAGCTTTAGGAAAGGTAAAGAAAGACACCAGAGAGACAGTTCTGATATTGCGGTTGATAATGGAAGCAAGACTGAAAAAAATCAAGACACCTTCATAGGCTTTATCGACCTGGAAAAAGCGCTCGACACTGCGAAATGGTGCAAGATGTTCGTAATTGTGAGGAAAATTTGGGTAGGCTATAGGGAAAAACGGCTAAAATACAATCTAGACAAGACACAAGAGGGGACAATAAGAATGGGAGGCCAAGAACAAAGTGCTCGAATTTAAAAGGGTGTAAGTCTTTCGCCCCTACTGTCCAATCTACACATCGAAGAAGCAACGACGGAAATAATAGAAAAGTTCAAGAATGGGACTAAAATTCAAGGTGAAAAGATATCAGTAATAAGACTCGCTGATGACATTGCTATCCTAAGTGAAAAAGAAGAAGAATTACGGGATTTGTTGACAGTATCGAACAGTCTAATGAATAGTGAATATTGACTGGAAGTAAATCGAAGAAAGACGAATGTAATAAGAAGTAGTAGAAATGAGAACAGCGAGAAGTTTAACAGCAGAATTGGTGATCACGAAGTAGAAGTTAACGAATTCTGAGACCTGGGCAGCAAAATAAAACATGAAGGATGGATATAAAAAGCAGACTAACATTGGCTAAAAGGCCGTTCCTGGCCAAGAGATGTCTACTAGTACCAAACATAGGCCTTAATTTGAGGGATAAATTTCTTCGGATGTACGTTTAGAGCACAGCATTGTGTGTTAGTGAAACATGAACTGTGGAAAACCTGGAACAAAAGCGAATCGAAGCATTTGAAATGTGGTGCTACAGAAGAATGATGAAAATTTGGTGGACTGATAATGTAAAGAATGAGAAGGTTCTTTGCAGAATCGGCGAGGGAAGGAATGTACAGACAAGAAGAAAGTACAGAACGATAGGACATCCGTGAAGACATCAGCGAATAACTTTCATGGTACTAGAGGGAACTGTGTAGGGTAAAAACTATTAGGGAAGAATGAGATTGCAAGTGCCTCTTAAACTAAAAGAGATTGAACGAGACCAGTCACACGGTTGCAGAGGCCACCAAGGTCATAGAAGTTCTCAATAAAGACAGGAAAGAAAGGGCTATGAATGCACTGGAGGAGATATAAATTTACAGCGATGCTAAAAGGGAATGCTGAATGAGCAAAAGGAATTACTTTACACAGCGTGCTTGCAGAATTTTAACTGTGTGCGAAGCTTGCATATAGTACCCAGGCAGTCTGCAATTACTGTTGTCCTTCGTATGTGTACTTACAATCTCGTTCAGCGTGGTGGTTTTTAAAATTCAATGCCTGATAATGTCGTTTCAAAGTTTGTCTCAGTTTTATGAAGATTAACCACAGAACAGGATTGCTTGAACAAATTTTTGCATAGGAGGTGGAATACATACGCACAATGACTTTCAACACATTTACGAAGGATAGCAAGCAAGCAAGCACTCCGTCTTCAGGCCAGAAGTGGCCCATCGGGACCAGCCGGCCGCCGAATCATCCTCAGCTGAGGATGCGGATCGGAGGGGCGAGTGGTTAGCACACCGCTCTCCCGGTCGTTATGATGGTTTTCTTTGACCGAAGCCGCTACTATTCAGTCGAGTAGCTCCTCAATTGGCCTCACGAGGCTGAGTGCACCCTGAAAAATGGCAACAGCGCACGTCGGCCCCGATGGTAATCCATCCAAGTGTCGGCCACACCCGACAGCGCTTAACTTCGGTGATCTGACGGGAACCGGTGTATCCACGGCGGCAAGGCCGTTGCCCATTTACGAAGGTTATAATAGTGAAACATCATGGGACCGGCACACATCGATAACTGTTATCAGCTGGACTGTGGTGACTCTGTCATTACTGTATATCTTTGAACAAATGTTTACTGGCAAATGACCAGTGTTGAATGAACCTGGGGACGACAATGTTACGTGCTAGTAGTGTGGTGAATTTTACTTTTGTATGTATGTCATTGCGGCAGTAGTAATTTTAAAGTGATGTCAAGCACAGAATGTTGTTCTCGCTCGTGTCTTTAAGAAAGCATGAGCAATCACCTGAAAATAGCTACTGGCTGAAATCAGCAGATAGTGATTTTAATAATAGTGGTTACACAGTCTGAAAACTTGCAAAGTTGTTGCAGGGTAGGTTGGACTGGGAAGTAACTGTTAGGCAAAAAATTCGATACATGGCGCCGTTTCCTGTAAATTGACGTTGGAGTTAGCCAGCCAGCCCATTGCGCATGCACATTCAAGCAGTGTGCCAGAGACGGTGTCGCCAAACGTTTTCTCCGTTTGGTTTCCTAAAACCGAACAAGAGAGCGATAGAAAAATGGGACACAAGACGGTTGTAAGGATCGAAGCTGAGCCAAAGACTGAGCAGTCTCGTGCGCTATCATCTGCGCTATGAGAACAACTGACATTAATTGTATCTGGCAGGCAGCTTGAAAATGCGCGGTCAACGGCTTGGCTGGCTAACTTGAATGCTAATTAAATTCCGAATGGCACAAGGCATCGAATATTTTTCTGAACAGTTATTTCTCAGCAAAACCTACCCTGCAACACACTTAGAAGCTTTTCAGGCAGTTCCTGACGACACTGCATAGCAGCCAAGATGGAAAATGGAATTTCCCTTCAATAAATTTGTGGCTGTGTCCCCTGAGATGAATAAATTTACCTGTGAGGTTATGTTACCAAAATGGCAGCTGCTCTGTTAATCGGTAGTTTCAATATAACTCGTAGTTTTCAAATGGAAAGGGGTCATATGGTATATCAAACACAGAATTATACGAGGAAAACAACGGTGTCCATCATTTGAGGGTATCTTTATTCATTCTCGACTTACGCCGCATTTTATACGGAACAGGCTAGACGTGTTGTCTAGTATGTTCTAAGTTTCATGTTATCCGCTTCACTCATACCTCATGGACGTTAACTAATGCATCATTCAGGTTTAGGTTTTTCGAGGTTTCCGTAAATCGCTTAATGATGCCGGCCGGCAAGGGTGCTTTCAGAAAGCATGCCCGATAGCCTTACTCATTCTTTCGCAATTCGAGCTCGTGCGCTGATAACCTCGCCGTCGACGGGACATGTAAGTCTAATGCTCTTTGCTGCCATTCAGCACGTGGTTCCTGGTCATGTTTTCTATTTTATGGTTCCGTACCTCAGACGGCAAAATTGGAATCCTTACATAACGTCACTTTGTTGTCCATCCGTCTGTCTGTCTGTTAAACACCCTTTTTCTCAGGAATGGACAGAAGTAGCAAGCTGAAATTTATATAACACACTAAGGTGTAAGGTCTCTTAGCAGTGTAATAAATGTAAGGTTCTACGTCGATACAGTTAAAAGATGTATGTAACTTACTCGTATTTTGATACTCGCAAACTCACTTATGAGAACCTATACGGTACTTCCTTTTGACCTGAAACCATGCAATTTCGCAAGAAGTAAGGTTCCACAGTACTACTGAAAGAAAATATCGTAAAGTTGTTGATTTCTATTCATATCACAAAAAAGAAATTTCTGTCTTTGATATTCGACTGTCCGTCTGCCAGTTAAGACCTCTTTTTCTCAGGAATGGGTAGAAGTAGCAAGTTGAAATTTACATCACACACTAAGGTGTAACGTCTCTTAGCAGTGTAATAAATGTGAGCTTCTAACTCGACCCAATTAAAAGATACGACCATTTATGTAACATATTTTGATACCCGAAAAGTCACTCATCAAAAACTGTACAGTACTTCCCGTTGCCTTGGTGCAAATGGCTCTGAGCACTATGGGACTTAACATCTATGGTCATCAGTCCCCTAGAACTTAGAACTGCTTAAACCTAACTAACCTAAGGACAGCACACAACACCCAGTCATTACGAGGCAGAGAACCCGTTGCCTTGGAATCATGATATCTTGTAAGAAGTAATGTTTCACCGCATTAGTGAAGGAAAAAATTCGAAAATTGTTAATTTTAATTATGTCACATCAAAAACTTTTTTTTTTTCATTTGGTATCCAACTGACTGTCTGTCTTTACCTCAAGTCTCCTACCTCTCAGGACTTGGTAGACGTAATAAGTGGAAATTTGTCACATACTAAGCTTCTAAGTCAATTCTATCGGTAGATACGCCCATTCACGTCCCATATTTAGATACTGGCAAAGTCACTCATAAAAACGTATAGGGCACTTTCAGTTGAGGTAGAATCATGAAATTTGACACAAAACAAGTTTTCACAGTATTTTAAAATTTGTAGTTACATCACACAAAAGTTCTTTTTTTTTTCAACTTTTAATGCGACTGTTTGTCTCTACGCGAAATAATATATTTTCTCAATGTCGCATGTCTACAAATTCGCAGGACCGGTATCTTGCCAGTATCGATAACAGGCAAAAAGCGTCGTTGTTCTCGGTTCCCGGGATGGATGAACTATCTACATAGACAATTATGTATGTACGGAAGCTTCGTTGCGCGAATGCTACTCACACTTACCCGGACTTTTTAGCCGGTCGACGCGGCCGAGCGGTTCTAGGCGCTTCAGTCCGGAACCGCGCGACGGCTACGGTCGCGGTTCGAATCCTGCCTCGGGAATGGATGTGAGTGGTGTCCTTAGGTTAGTTAGGTTTAATTAGTTCTAAGTTCTAGGGGACTGATGACCTCACATGTTAAGTCCAATAGTGCTCAGAGCCATTTTCAACCGGACTTTTTATTTGCCATTTGTCATCCGTCTGTCCACCCATCTGTTACGACGCGTTTTTTCAGGAACGAGTAGAAGTATTAATTGGAAATTGATGGCACATAGTAAAGGCTAAGATCCCCTGGCAATGTAATAAATGTAAGCTTCTAAGTCGATGCAATCAAAAGATATGGCCATTTATGTCACATATTTCGAGACTCTTAAACTCAGTCATCAAACCACATAGGGTACCTCCCTTTTACCTCGTATCGTGAAATTTCTCAAGAGATAAGCGTTCACAGTACTTAATTATATCACACACAAAAAATGTTTTATCAGTTGTTTTTCGTCTGTCTGTCTGTCCACTTGTCTCTTAAGACACTTTTTTTCGGGAACGGATAGGCTTATCAAGTTGAAATTTGTGTCACTTAGTAACGTCATTGGTCTCTTCGCAATGTAATAAATTTAAGCTTCTAAATCGATACAATCAAAATGTATGGCCATTTACGTCATATAATTTGATATTCGCAAACACATTCATCAAAACCTATAGGGTACTTCCCTTTCACCTAGAATCACGAAATCTGGCAATAATCAACCTTACACATCATAATTAAATGAAAAATCAGGATATTGTTAATCTGTAATTATATTACACAAAAAATTTTCTGTTGCCATTTTTATTCGACTTCAGACCATCCTCGAAGACTTGGAATTCCCAGGACCGATATCTTGCCAGCTTCAATATCGGTAAATAGGAAACAAGTGATCGATATCCTCAATTCCCGGGATGGACGAATTTCTTATACATATAACTAAGTTTTAAGGAACCCCAAAACCGCGAGTCACACTCAGATTCTTTCATCTCATTCGGATCTGTAACCTCAGGTTCCCCCTTGATCCAGAGAACTCCCTGATGTCGCTGAATAATCTGTCCTACAGTCCTCCAATGCTGCTCTTCTGTTTCCAAAGTCACCAGTGAACGATAGTAAGTAGGCTGTTTAGGTTTTTTTATTGGTAACGCCACGTAGCGCTCTGTATGAAAATCACTGACTATGCTGTGTGCAGTCTGTAGCTGGTTTGCATTGTTGGAATTGGCTATTGTAGCGTTGGGTAGTTGGCTGTTAACAGCGCGTAGCGTTGCGCGGCTGGAGGTGAGCCGCCAGCAGTGGTGGATGTGGGGAGAGAAATGGCGGAGTTATGAGAGCGGATGTTCTGGACGTGTGTCCATCAGAGACTGTAAATTTGTAAGACTCGATGTCATGAACTGATATATATATTATGACTTTTGAACACTATTAAGGTAAATACATTGTTTGTTCTTTATCAAAATCTTTCATTTTCTAACTACGCCTATCGGTAGTTAGTCCCTTCAGTAGTTAGAATCTTTTATTCAGCTGGCAGTAGTGGCGATCGCTGTATTGCAGTAGTTCGAGTAACGAAGATTTTTGTGAGGTAAGTGATTCATGAAAGGTATAGGTTATTGTTAGTCAGGGCCATTCTTTTGTAGGGATTTTTCAAAGTCAGATTGCGTTGCGCTAAAAATATTGTGTGTCAGTTTAGTGTTGATCAGAGTAGGTAAAGAGCGAAATGTCTGTGTACGTTCAGTACTGCTCAGCTTTTTGAAAATCAAATAATGTAAGAAGTTTATCAGCACAGTAATTCATTAATTTTTCTAAGGGGACGTTACGCGATCTTATGCCGTCATCTGTTGGGCGCCCTGCTTCGCTGCCGTTTCAGTCTGGTAACTCTCTGGAAGATATCTGTCCGCAGAGTATTCGCACCTGACCGTGTCCCCGAAGCAAATCTTCAACATTAGCATCTTCATTATTATTGCTCTTTATAAACACTCGTGTTTGACAGAAGCGATCTTATTGGATCGTAAGTTTTCAGTGGTAGCACACTGGAATTGCACAGTTTTGTCCTTAAATTCGTCGTTAATCTGGATGAAGTGAAGCTCTGTGAATGCTGCCTAACCGAACACAGTTCTTCTTCGAAAGTCTGCCGTTTAGATGGATTTTCCAGACTCTATTTTGTGAACAAGAATGTATTCGGAAGAGACGGCGGTAGTTTGTTTGATGTTTGGAACTGGTTTTCTTCCCATACTCAGCTTCAGAATTGAGCATGGTAGCTTTTATTTCTAGAATCGCAGTTATCACTGTTGTTAGGTCCTCACTTAAGGCAGTATTGGAGGTGGTTTTTATCCCTCTAGTATCCTAGACCAACATGTTGAATGCAGTTTCTAAAGACAGGAACAGATTGCTGACCTGAGAGATGAGGGAACGGAAGTCGATAATGAAGACATACGGGATTCACTATTAGAGTCAAAGCTTGCCAGAGCTTTGGAAAACTAAAGAACAAACAAGGGAGAAGGGATAAATAAAATTTATTCAGAATATCTAAAATCATTTGGGAATGTAACAACCAAATGGTTATTTAGGTCCATGTGTAGACTCTGCAAGACTAAGGCTGTCATCGGACTTTCGGGAGGATATCATCTTCACAATGGTTCGTACCTTTTCACTTGAACACTCGGTCGGCTTCCACAGCTGAGTGGTTAGCGCGGCAGAAGGCCATGCAAGGGGCCAGGGTTTGGGTCCCAGTCGGGTCGGAAAATTTCTCCCCTCGTCGACTGGCGTTCTGTTGTCTTCATCCTCATTGACGTACATATCGCCAAAGTGGCGTCAATTAAAAAGACTTGCACCGGGCTCACCGCATGTGGGGCTCCCGGCCTTACCATATGCGTTACCATTATCTTCTTAAACAAATAAATACCGTATGGACGTAATTTATAAAGTTACAGACATATTATATACATCACCGATCACATGTCCTGTAAAATTCAAAAAACTCGAGGGTTTTCCACACAGTCTGTCCTGGGGGGGCCGGCCGCTGTGGCCGAGTGGTTCTTGGCGCTTCAGTCCGGAACAGCGCTGTTGCTACGGTCGCAGGTTCGAATCCTGCCTCGGGCATGGATGTGTGTGATGTCCTTCGGTTAGTTAGTTCTAAGTCTAGGGGACTGATGACCTCAAATGTTAAGTCCTATAGTGCTTAGAGCCATTTGAACCATTTTTTGTCTTGGTGGGCCCCAGGTGCACTCCGCAGTGGTAGCCTTTCCCCGTCTGTACAGGTCACCAGATTTCTCAAGGTTAGCCCGCATCCTGTTGAGTGCACTCCATGCTGTATGGGACAGATCAAATGCCCAAACTTTGTTGTTGGGTTGGAGAAAGCCAAGGAACTGTGGTGGAGTGTTATTATATCGTACTTGCCTCCAAGCTTCGTGAAGACTGAACTTATAGTGGACCAAGTTACCAGCTGTTCTGACTGAGCGATGTCTGCAGCGGGGTCTGTTGCTTCAGATAACAGATACGTCTTATGAATTGGCAGCGGCAAGTTGCTGAAGATTTTCTTATATTCCCTCAGAAGCACCTTCTCTCTTCTCAGATTGGGAATTGGAATGCCGCTCAAGTCAGGTAGAAAGAATACTGGAGTGGACTTAATTCTACCATTAACAATTTGATTTACTAGCGCAGCAATCAGTTTCGTGTCGCTACTGTTTATTCAAATAGGTCTGCTGCTGAGTGGACAAGGCAAAGGGCAGATGACTGTAAGTTCGTAGCTGGAGAGCTAGAGAACATCCTGTTATATCACATAATTTTTGCAGAATGTTATTTCTAAAACTCAGTTTAACTGGAGCCTTTGATAGATGCACCTGAAATGATAGCGTTCTGTCAAGTGTAATTCCAAGATACCGTGGACATTTGTTATGGGCCAGGCGACTGCCCTCGAAATATATGGCTCAAATGGCTCTGAGCACTATGGGACTCAACTGCTGAGGTCATTAGTCCCCTAGAACAAAGAACTAGTTAAACTTAACTAACCTAAGGACATCACAAACATCCATGCCCGAGGCAGGATTCGAACCTGCGACCGTAGCGGTCTCGCGGTTCCAGACTGCAGCGCCTTTAACCGCACGGCAACTTCGGCCGGCCTCGAAATATATGTCCAGTTCACTGTTGGTCAGGATATTACTCAGATAAAAGCAAGTGGATTCAGTTTTGTTGGGGTTCGGTTGAAGTGCCCTTTCACGAAAATATTGTCCCATTATATTTTGGGTTTTTTGCTGTTATGCCGTCAGTGGCCTGGATTTGTTTGTGCGGTCGCTGGCACCCAGTTATCAGCACCTGGAGCATACAGCTAAATTCACTGTACAGTCACATGTAAGTGACCATCTGGCTACAGCCTGAATAACAACCTTTTACAACGCGGACGTGCAGGAAGAGAGTCAATGATGCTCTGGAAAGTACCGACAGTTACATGGTGCCATGCGGACAACAACACCGTAGCCAGCTGAGCTAGGTTTCTCAGCTGACGACCCATGGCGCGAACAGCCCGGGGTGCCACAGATTCTATATTGGGTTTAAGTTCTGGGAGTGGCCAGGGAGTATGGCAAACTCCTCCTGGTGTCCTTCGAACCACGCACACACGCTGCGACTTGTCGCATTGCCCTGCTGGTAGATGCCCTCGTGCTGAGCAAAATACAGACTACAAGTAGAGGTCGATACGGTCCCCAAGGATAGATGCACACCTGTATTAATCTGTTGTGCCTTCCAGAATTCCACGAAAACATTCCGCAGACCACAGCGCTCCCTCCTCCAGCCTGGGCCCTTCCGATGATTCATCCAGGGCCGCACACGCTAACGGTCATCTGTCCAATGGAGCTGGAAACGCGATTCATCTGGAGAGGCCACCTTCCGCCATTCAGTGGACGTCCACTTGCGGGACTGAACTGCAAATTCCACACTTCGTCATCGATGAACAGCAGTCAGCATGGTTGCATGAACCAGGCGTCAGCTTAGGAGGCCCATATCCAGCAATGTTTACAAAATTGTCAAGGCTTTCGTGGCCACTTGTTGACAAACACGGACAGATACCTGCACAAACTATCAAATCACCGCTGGAGCCAGAAAAGAGGCGTGATTAATACGCTCGTAACATGAGCAAGACGAATATTTGAGCCGCAGCACCTGAGACGCGAAATCCACCTAGAAAGTGTTCTGAGGAGAAATGGGTACTCCACAAGTTATATTAGCAGTTTCCAGAAGTATAACAGAGTCAAACATTCGGCGAAATGATGGGCGAAGTGATATGTTAGAAAAAGAATGGTCGGGTACGGTCCTTCTGCCATACATTCCCAGAGTGACGGACAAAATCGGGCGTGTACTGCGCAAGCACGGCTAAAGGCTATTTACATATCGACAAAGAAGATCAAGAGTGATCAGATCGGCAAAGGATAAAACGGACCCACTTGCAATGTCCGGAATGTACCGCATACCATGCTGGAATGACTGAACGATCAACCAACACCAGGTTCACAGAACATAAGCGACATTCCAGGTTGGGGAAGGTGGAGAAATCGGCCGTGGTAGAGCACGGGCTGTGTGAGACCGACCACGTAGTAAAATTCACTGACACGAAGTTCTGGCTGTAGAGAAGAGTTATTGAAACGTCCCCTTAGAAAAACTATAAATGAGTGTGCTTAAACTGACGCACAATATTTTTAGGGCAACGCAATCTGACTTTCAAAAATCCCTACAAAAGAATGGCGCTGACTAACAGTAACCTATACCTTTCATGAATCACTTACCTCACAAAAATCGTCGTTACTCGGACTACTGCAATACAGCGAGCGCCAATACTGCCAGCTAAATAAAAGATTCTAACTACTGAAGTCACTAACTACTGATAGGCATAGTTAGCAAATGAAAAATTTTGATAGACAACAAACAATGTATTTACAAACTGACTTGTAAATATGGCTACGTGCCGAACATTTATAAGGTTCTTTTTTTTAAGTATGTAAGTAGGCTGTTTAGGTTTTTATATTGGTAACGCCACGTAGCGCTCTGTATGAAAATCACTGACTGTGCTGTGTGCAGTCTGTGGCTGGTTGGCATTGTTGGAATATTCGCCATTGTTTAGTGTTGGGCAGCTGGCTGTTCAACAGCGCGTAGCGTTGCGCAGTCGGAGCTGAGCCGCCAGCAGTGGTGGATGTAGGGAGAGAGATGGCAGAATTTTAAGAGCGGACGATCTGGACGTGTGTCCACCAGAAAGAGTAAGTTTGTAAGACTGGATGTCATGAACTGATATATATATATATATATATATATATATATATATATATATATATATACTGATTTCTCAGGATCTATGCACCCAAATTTAGTGGCAATGTAATCACATGTCAGTTCTAATATAATATATTTGTCCAATGAATACCAGTCTATCATCTGCGTTTCTTCTTGGCGTAGCAATTTTAATGGCCAGTAGCGTACACAGCAATTAACAGACGACACTGGTGTGCAGTTAAATTCTTAAATTACGTGAATAGCCAGTAGTTAAAGTATCGGTTCACTGTATCCTTCAGGCTACTAATATGGCTTCGTTGTCGGCTAGAGGGCAGCTTGCGCAGTGTTAGGAAGGCGTGCTGTTTATTTACAGAAACAGGATACCATAAATGGATCCCGTTAACTGTGACAACTGCTGCCTCAAACAACAGAAAGCTGTCGTTGCCTACGCTCGAATTCTTACGCAGGCGTTAATGAGATTTCTTTGGGAAAACAGTGGAGCACAATTAAAGATAATTAGTGTCTTGTGCTCTCCAGCGCTGCTTCAAAATATTTTTATAAGTAATGAGATTTCCATAAAGTTCTTATCACACAGTTTTTCTGCGAGATAATTACTCCGGTAACATTAATTTCACCTTTCATTTAAAATACCAGCCTCAAAAACATGTTTTAATAATGTTTAAGCAAAGATACGCAGCCGAACATGCTCAGTTCCGTATCTGTCTGAGTAAAGTCAAAGTTAAACATTCGTCTGTATCAAAGGAATGATATTAAAAACACAGTTATCTTTGCTGGCGGTGAATAATTAAATGAACCATATTTAGCAGTTAATTTTCGCATATACAACAGAGGCCTCCTTATTCATCGTTACTCTTGGAAAGTACATTGCGATAAAATGCCGAAATATTTTAACATATCACATTCTGTCCTGAGAACTGAGGCATATGCTGCACTACTGGCCATTAAAACTGCTACACCACGAAGATGACGTGCTACTGACGCGAAATTTAACCGACAGGAAGAAGATGCTGTGATATGCAAATGATTAACTTTTCAGAGCATTCACACAAGGTTGGCGCCGATTTCTCATACACAAACAGAAGTTGACCGGAGTTGCGTGGTGAAACGTTGTTGTGATGCCTCGTCTAACGAGGAGACATGCCTACCATCACGTTTCCGACTTTGATAAAGGTCGGATTGTAGCCTATCGCGATTGCGGTTTATCGTATCGCGACATTGCTGTTCGCGTTGGTCGAGATCCAATGACTGTTAGCAGAATATGGAATCTGTGGGTTCAGGAGGGTAATACGGAACGCCGTGCTGGATCCCATCGGCCTCGTATCACTAGCAGCCGAGATGACAGGCATTTATCCGCATGGCTGTAACGGATCGTGCAGCCACGTCTCGATCCCTGAGTCAACAGATGGGGACGTTTGCAAGATAACAACCACCTGCACGAACAGTTCGACGACGTTTGCAGCAGCATTGAGAGTTGGCAATACTCTCTTAGGATGTAAAGGTTGGCTACAGCGCATACACAAGCTCTGGAATCTAAGATATTGTTGTCGCGCCTCGCAGCGCACGGATTAACTAGTGGCAGTTTTGAAGTCAGTGTAGGAGCGAGCTGCCGTACTGCCGTGTTCGTCAGCAGCGACACAGGATTTGGTATTTAGTTGATATTTTTTTATAATTTGCAGCGCGCTTATTAATTTAAAGAAAAGGGTTTGTGTATGTGCGTAGCAGCAGACGGTAATTTTGATAATGATAGGAGTTGAATTCTTAAGGGGAAACCATTGTTAGATTAAGTATTGATTTTTGTCATTGATTTCTTTTGTAATTGTCAGGGAATTGTTTAACTATGTATTCAATTGAGAAGTATTTCAGTCTTTCTCAAGAGTTTGGTTAATTTGTAATTTTGCTTTAATGCCACTGCAGGCAGATTTACAAACAAAGCGATTGTTCAAAGAGCTTCTAGCGTTTTGTTAATTGAATCAAAAAGAATCTCTTTCAGAATATAGTTTTTTGTTTGGGTTATCATTTATCGAGTTTAGATTTGACCAAACCCTTTCTCTTGAATTATATGTAGTTGTAGTAAGCAGCAGCAACCGCAGCAACAGCAGGAGCCGCCATACAGAATATGCATTGCACTCAGCATGAATAATAGGTTTTTTTATGTTTTTGTTACATAATGGAATGCATCAGATCAAGCAGTGGCAGCAGAAAGACCAAGTAAGTTATCTGTTGCGCACAGGACCAATAAAAAAAATAAAGTTTTGGCGATCTCTGTAATAGTAAAGTTAACAAGAGTACAAGCACGAGATTTTCAGTACAAAACACAAGATAAAAAGATAGAGCTCGCAACTTTCACCTGTCGACATGCCTGCCAGGATACGTTTTTTTGGATGAGTCGTAGTTAGATATGCTTCGTCTTTCTACTGCCAACTGCAAGCTTACGCAACTGTAATCATTAGTGGAGGCACAACATTTTGATTGCTTGCACACTGCTTTGTATTAACACAAAATTTTATTTCAGCAGTTTTGCCTTTGAATTTGTTGGTGCATCGTGTAATAGTTAATTGAACAGTGGAATTTTTAGGATAGCAGTGTATTTTAGTGACATGTTTTCGTTCGTATTGCGACAATGATGTCGCGAGCACAAAATAATGCAGATGCTACTGCAAACGCGAACGTAGATACGGTTGCGAACATGAATGCAGGAGCGGTTTCAAACGCAGTTTCCGAAAATTCGTAACAGAGAGTAGAAAATTCTTTTGATAATATTGAGATCAGGGCATTTTCGAACAATACTGCGGAGAATCGGAATGTAGGCAATCATTTGCCAACAATGCGTGATGAACAGCTGTGTGCCACACGCAACTTAGGACATGACAATACAGTGACGCAAACAGAACGCATTATGAGAAATTCCAGCGTTGCTTCCGCCTCAAAAGTGCAGAGTAATTTTGTTTTCCCACTTTCGGTGGAAATTCAGGTCTGATTGCCACTCCGATAGAGCGGAGTAATTTTGCCTTTCCTTCTGTTAGTGAAAATGCAGGTGCTGCTTCTGCTTTAACAGAGAAGAGTAACATTGTACTCCCTGCCCCCAGTAATGATGTTTTACAATTACTACTGAGTAAACTCACTGAATTTAATGACAGACAGGAGAGTAAACTCACTGAATTTAAGAGTAAACTCACTGAATTTAATGACAGACAGGAGAGTAAACTCACCGAATTTAATAACATACAGGAGAGTAAACCCACTGAATTTAAGAGTAAACTCACTGAATTTAATGACAATAATGCAAAGAATTTCAAATCGCTTCAGAACGAAATTAACGAGAATCTCGCATTGTTTCAGGGTGAGGTGAATGGCAATTTAAATAGTAAATTTAAAGAAATGACCAGTCAGTTGAAAAGTCAGCTACGTGAAGAATTCAAATCAGATATTAATAATCTTGTATGCCGACTTGATCACGTACAAAATATTGATATTGTTGAAGAGAAACGACAGACGTCACAACAAGAACTGCAAGTAGAGGAAGTAGCGAAAAATGTTGAGTCATTGCAATTACAGACCACCAATGAAGTTTCAAAGATAGAAACTCAATTAACGACAGTAGCTAAACAGGTAGATGAATTATCCATGAAAGTGATGGAACTGAGTAGCGGATTACATACGAGGTCAGATGACACTCAGCCGGTATCGATCGCGGATAAAGAATTTCAGTCTCTGCAACGTTTTAATCAAGGGCAGATGACAATTAATCAGCGAAACAAACGTGACGTAAAAATATTCAGGAACAGCTTGCCATCATCGAAGAAAAGATCGATCCCAGCAATGACACTTGTAGATCTGATACTTACCAAATTGGTAACCGCAATGAGCGCGACAATTATGGAAATGCTGACCACTTTTCTCGTGGATATGACACGTTTGCGGGACGTAATGAAGGAAACGTGAGTCATGCTGTAAAAGAAAACTCATCCGCTAAGAAAAATGACGAGTTTGACTATAAGCATTTTCTCATAGTTAGGAAATTTAAAATTGTTCGGAATACTAGTCACGAAATCCACCCTCGAGAGTGGTTACAACAATATGACTATTCTTTACCACCAACATGGCCAATTGGCCACAAACTGGAATTCATTTGCAGTTATCTTGAAGGAGAGCCTGCAACAAGAATGCGCTCAATAGTACGTGAATGTCACACATATGGTGATTTTTATCACGCATTCTTATCTGCTTACTGGTCAGAGATTACACAAGATCGTATAAAACATTACATCGTTATGATGCAAAGTTATGAGCAGTCGAAATTTTCAACTCCAGTGCAATATTTTGAAAACATGATGCGCACGAACAGATATTTAACGAATCCGTAAAGTCAGTCGGAATTAATTCTTATCTGTTTGACAAAACTGCCGATCAGATTACGCCACATAATTTTGGCAGGTAGGTGCAAAGATGACTTGGAGGCATTCCAAGTTCTTTTGCAAGAATTAGAGTTTGACAACTATGAAAACACACAAAGAGATAATAGTATAACGCAGATCATAGAAGCCAGAGAAATGATTTTTATGATCATAGGAACTCTCAGTACAGTAATAGAGATCGCGGACCGCGAGACCAAAGGCGTTATGGAAATGAAAATTATTTTAGAAGGAATGGTCGCGGTAGGGCGAACCGAAATTGGCGCGGACACGCAAATTACAATTCGGAACGCGAAGCTCATGCAGAATACAGAACATCGAGCCCACGTGACAATTATGGTCATAACAATTATGAGAACCAAAACAGTTCTGATGAGGGGACGAATCAAAATTGGCAGGATGGCAGAAATTCCAATTTAGAGCGTGGGGACAGTGCAGAAATGAGACCACCCAACCCAAGCAATAACTCGTAGCATTACGAGCCGGCACAACAATGACTAGCTACAAGGACTACAAACGAAGTTTGTAGCGGCGGAAAGGTGACAAACGAATTATGTTAACTTTGTTGGACTGGAGGACATTAGAGACACATTATTACAAGAAAATGATAACAGCGAAATTATGTATGCTCATCCAATTATAAAAATCTCGGTAGGAAATATTCTACTTTCAGCTGTACTTGATTCTGGCAGCCCTGTGAATGTAATTAGCGAGACAATGTTTAAGAAGTGTGAACAGGCATCTGTTTGTCCAACCTTGCCATTATTAAAGACCAAATTAAAGGGAGTCATTCAAGGAAAGAGTGTAGACGTACGTAATCAGACTTCTTTAGTTTTCAGGTGTCAAGGACACGAGTTTTCTGCAAATTTCGTAGTAGTCCCTCTTTTATCATCAGAAATGATTTTGGGTGCGGAATTCCTACGTGAATATAAAGCAATGTTAAACTTTTGTAATGCTGAAGTCATGTTACGAGTAAATCAAATGCTAGTCACGCTTAAATTTCAAGGATAGCTAACAAAGGAGGATGAGGAAGAGAATTATCTGCGTTTTCCCTTTCTGCTTGAGGCACAACAATCACTGAATTTGTCTAATAGTTGCACAGATAACATCACTACGTTTTACCGTGAAACAGAACAACCCATTATTACAGAACAATTAATTAAAAGGAAAGTTTCCCGAGACGAAGTAGATCCTAATGCAGGCACTGATGAGTTATTTGAAATATTACAAACAAATTGTGAAGTTTTTTCTCAAAAGACAGGAACAATACGTAACTTTCTTTATGAATTCAAGGTCAAGGAACATAATAAATTTTTTGTACCACCATACGTCATCCCATTGACATACAGAGACAAAGTCAAACAGGAAATACAATCCATGTTAGAGCAGGGAATCATCGAACCTTCTGTGAGTTCATATAACAGCCCATTACACGTGGTTAAGAAAAGGGATAATTCCATTACACTGGTTCTTGATTCCAGACAAATTAACACAGTAATCCAACCTGAAACCGATAGACCACAGACTCTAGATGAGCTATTGCAAAAACACCATGAAGTGGTAAGTATAGCATTACAGAACATCAAGAAAGCCGCAGACAGAAGAAAGAAGCTGCATAATCCGCGAGTCAACGTCAAGAATTTGCAGGTAGGTCAAAAAGTATTGCTTGGATCACATCTACTATCTCATAAGGGAAAATACTTGAGTAGGAAGTTTTTCTTGGTGTATGAAGGACCCTTCCGTATACGACGCATTGCACACACAAACGCTGTGGAACTTGAGACAATAAGAACACACAAATCGCGAGGTCTTCATCACTTATTACACATTAAAATTTTCAAGGAATGAGGCCTAGGGGGTTTACTGATCTTTAGTAAATATATGTTTGGCAAGCATAGGTGCCCCAGCCGTTACAGTATATTCTTCCGATTTTAGTTTTCAGTACTGTTTCATAATCTTTGACTAACCTGTTTATCTATTAATCTTTTACTATCAATCTATCCTGTGTGAAAGACCAAGGATGAATGATTATGAATGATTTGTATTGTTTGAGAGAATGAGAACTTTGCAAAGGACATTTCTGACGAGAGGATTATACCAGCTGTTGACATCTTGCGTTTGTTCACTGAAAGAATGAAATTTTCGTGACTTATTTGAAGGAAAATGCAAGAAATAACTATGTACGTTTTTAGGGGGAAATAACATGAAATAACAGAAACTGTTGACATTATCTTCCGGTAAAATATAGTGTATAAGTGGCTCTGAATTGAGAAGGTATATTTGATGGGTAATAGTATAATTAGGAAACCTTCGAATTGACACTTGCTCTGATTTGTGAGGTAGTTTGAAGAGTGATGATTTATGTGGATTTTTCGTGTTTATTAGTTTGCCAGGTAAGGCGTATTAGGATTTATGGACCACTCATGATTAGTGCGACACAATCAGGGTGCACTTTGCAGACATTTATAGAACAAGAGAAGGTAAGAAAGATACACTTCTAAACAAAGAAACCCACAACGTATTCTATGAAGTAAAATATAGCTTATACACATTTGCGTAAAATTTAAGTCACAGTAATGTTAAGGTAGAGTACACACTTACTTAAAATCTAAGTCACAGTAAAGTTAAGACATAGCTATGAGTCACGAAAGTGGTTCTGGTACAAATACACAGCAAAGTGTTGAATTATGTGATGAATGAGTGCCAAGAATATATTTTTTGTCTCTCTCTCTGTGGAATTGTGAAATGTAAGAGTGATAGTGTTTCTCTTCTTATTGTTGTTAAGGTTGACTTTATTGCATTTCTTACAGGAAACATGATCGCAACGGAAGTTTTCTCCATTGCAGGAACGAAAGCACTGAACGTGACGTAATTTTGTGTAGTAGACGATATTTTCAGATCGCAGCGTAGCACGCTTACCGTTAAGGGTCGCGAGAAGAAAGACGTTCCAGAAACAGTCGGCCATGACAAAAACACCGAGCTATGACCTCGATAATTATGTCGTGCATTAAACGATTTCTTTTCTCTTTCCAGAGCGAAATGACTCTTACGCCAAGAGGCGAGAGTATCTGCCATATTTTATGAATGTGTAAATAGTAGTGCAACATAAGTCAGTTTAATATTTATCTTGTGTTTTTCTATTTGATGATTGTAATTTAGTGATGCAGTGCCGATTTCAGCACGAGGTTAATTGGAACGTGATGATTTTTCTCGTGTCATGTCATAAATTTATTTCTGGTCACCTTGATGAATAAACCATTTCTTTCAATTTCTACTGGACAATTGGAGGGGTTTTGTGTGTTGTATTTTGTAAGTAATTTTTTTATTATGTACTTTGTTGGTTGTTTCTTATTCTTGTTCTTTGTGACCGTCCAAGGTATGGCCACACAGATTCATACAAAGACTAGGAAGGCCTCCAAACAGAGACAATGAGGACTCCAGATAAAAACGATTGACAATGACGTTTGACAGCAGAAATATTGACAGTGATTACAGACTAATAATTATAAATTTGGTACAACTTAGAAAGTCGAGTGTAAAAATTCTGACGCAAAGTCACGTAATTATTCACTAAATTTTGTACATATTCATGAACTGATTTGGCGAGCCGTTGGCTAGACTTTTTCTAAATGATTCTGTAACTTTTATTATATATAATAGTATCACTATGGAATTACTTCTCTATTTGTATGATTACTCAAATATTTTATAACCAAAATGTGCATAACAATTATTGTAACAAATATTGTAACAAATTAAAATAATATTTTTTGTGTGGTGCCACATTTGTAATGATTCGTGGTCACAATCAAAACTTTGCCACTGTTATTGGGCAAACTAATCGTAAGAAAATTAACTTACCACCGTGTGGTGAGCCTCATATTATGACTGAATTGAAAAATACATGCCACAAATCGATGATTGCTGTGGCGAGAAATTTAAAGAAAATTGACTTTGCCACCGTGTGGTGAGCCTCACTTTATTCATGACTTGAGATATATGCCACAAATCTGTAATTGCTGCAGCAATAGAGTTAAAGAAAACATTTAAATGAGCTCAGAGCTCACATGCCTGTTTACAGGGTGTTACAAAAAGGTGCGGCCAAACTTTCAGGAAACATTCCTCACACACAAATAAAGAAAAGATGTTACGTGGACATGTGTCCGGAAACGCTTAATTTCCATGTTAGAGCTCATTTTAGTTTCGTCAGTATGTACTGTACTTCCTCGATTCACCGCCATGATTTCATACGGGATACTCTACCTGTGCTGCTAGAACATGTGCCTTTACAAGTACGACACAACATGTGGTTCATGCACGATGGAGTTCCTGCACATTTCAGTCGAAGTGTTCGTACGCTTCTCAACAACAGATTCGGTGACCGATGGATTGGTAGAGGCGGACCAATTCCATGGCCTCCACGCTCTCCTGACCTCAACCCTCTTGACTTTCATTTATGGGGGCATTTGAAAGCTCTTGTCTTCGTACTCGTATTGTGGACAGCTGTGATACAATACGCCATTCTCTAGGGCTGCATCAGCGCATCAGGGATTCCATGCGACGGAGGGTGGATGCTTGTATCCTCGCTAACGGAGGACATTTTGAACATTTCTGTAACAAAGTGTTTGAAGTCACGTTGGTACTTTCTGTTGCTGTGTTTCCATTCCATGATTAATGTGATTTGAAGAGAAGTAATAAAATGAGCTCTAACATGGAAAGTAAGCGTTTCCGGACACATGTCCACATAACGTATTTTCTTTCTTTGTGTGTGAGGAATGTTTCCTGAAAGTTTGGCCGTAGCTTTTTGTAACACCCTGTATATGATAAAATATTATTCCTTGCTTCATTTCTGTAATTAGGTTAGAGATATCGTATTTTAAAGGGAGAATCTATTTTCTACAAAATATGACGTTTTCAGTAAACAGAAATACTCGACCGAGACTTCTACTACATACATTTGAGGAGGTACTTATGCAATAACGCAGCGACGTGTGGTTGTCAGTGAACACGAGGTCCCTGAGTCTGCCAACACTGTCAAACTGTGTCATCCTGGGAGAATGGACGTTACGTATGGTTGTAAGTGGACACAAGGTCCCTGAGTGTGCCTACGTTGTCAAACTGTGTCACCAGAGGAAAATTTGACTTCAGGTGTGGTTTTCAGTCCATATGAAGTCCCTGAGTCTGCCTACACCGTAAATATTAGTGTGGTTGTCAGTGGATATGAAGTCCTTGAGTCTGCTGCACTTAAAACGTGTGGACCTGGTTTCTTTTGAACAGATGGAACCGCGAGCATAAAAACATAAAAATATCTTGTAGTCAGGCCACTACTGATTAATGTCATGGAAACGTAAGTGCCCAAATGCGCAAAATAAAATTCAATTTTTTACTGGTTATTAGGTTATGTTAGCTTATTGAAGACTATTCAACGCCTAAGTAGTTATTGTTACACATCTGTTAAAACTTATATGATCTTTTTTATCTACTTATGTAAGAAACTTGTTATATTTCCTTTGATGTTTTCTTATTACATACATACTAGGCTAGCAACATTTTCATATTATTTTTGTAAAAGGAGCCATGTTTTCTCCTTTCCAGTCAATTAGGCAAGCAACATTTCTGCCATTTTGTATTAAATTTTAACATTTTTCTCTTGCCTATATGCCATGATAGAAAATTTACGTCCTTTTGTAAAAAAAAAAAATTACTTAGATGCTAAGCAAGAAATACTTATAGTCACTGGATATAAATTGTAACATTTTTTTTGCCTAATTTTTCGTCGTTTTATAAAAAATTTTTTTCTGTTTGTTCCTTGCCAAAATGTTAGGCAAGAATCACCCCGCAAAATTTTCAAAAATGAGGTTGGGGGTTATGAGAGTTGGCAATACTCTCTTAGGATGTAAAGGTTGGCTACAGCGCGCATACACAAGCTCTGGAATCTAAGATATTGTTGTCGCGCCTCGCAGCGCACGGATTAACTAGTGGCAGTTTTGAAGCCAGTGTAGGAGCCCGCCTGCTGTGGTGCGCACGTGTGTTAGGCGAGGGGTCGTCGCCGAGCTGCCGTACTGCCGTGTCCGCCAGCAGCTACACAGGATTTGGTATTTAGTTGATATTTTTTATAACTTGCAGCGCGCTTATTAATTTAAAGAAAAGGGTTTGTGTATGTGCGTAGCAGCAGACGGTAATTTTGATAATGATATTAGTTGAATTGTTAAGGGGAAACCATTGTTGGATTAAGTATTGATTTTTGTCATTGATTTCTTTTGTAATTGTCAGGGAATTGTTTAACTATGTATTCAATTGAGAAGTATTTCAGTCCTTCTCAAGAGTTTGATTAATTTGTAATATTGCTTTAATGTCACTGGAGGCTGATTTACAAACGAAGCGATTGTTCGAAGAGCTTCTAGCGTTTTGTTAATTGAATCAAAAAGAATCTCTTTCAGAATATAGTTTTTTGTTTGGGTTATCATTTATCGAGTTTAGATTTGACCAAACCCTTTCTCTTGAGTTATATGTAGTTGTAGTAAGCAGCAGCAACAGCAGGAGCCGCCTTACAGAATATGCATTGCACTCAGCATGAATAATAGGTTTTTTTATGTTTTTGTTACATAATGGAATGCATCAGATCAAGCAGTGGCAGCAGAAAGACCAAGTAAGTTATTTGTTGCGCACAGGACCAATAAAAAAAATAAAGTTTTGGCGATCTCTGTAATAGTAAAGTTAACAAGAGTACAAGCACGAGATTTTCAGTAGAAAACACGAGATAAGAAGATAGAGCTCGCGACTTTCAGCATGGACTATCAGCTCGGAGATCATGGCTGCGGTTATCCTTGACGCTGCATCACAGACAGGAGTGCCTGCGATGGAGTACTCAACGGCGAACCTGGGTGCACGAATGGCAAAACGTCATTTTTTCGGATGAATCCAGGTTCTGTTTACAGCATCATGATGGTCGCATCCGTGTTTGGCGAAATCGCGGTGAACGCACACTGGAAGCGTGTATTCGTCATCGCCATATTGGCGTGGCGTGATGGTATGGGGTGCCATTGGTTACACGTCTCGGTCATCTCTTGTTCGCATTGACGGCACTTTGAACAGTGGGCGTTACATTTCAGATGTGTTACGAACCATGGCTCTACTCTTCATTCGATCCCTGCGAAAACTTACATTTCAGCACGATAGCGCACGACCGCATGTTGCAGGTCCTGTACGGGCCTTTCTGGATACAGAAAGTGTTCGACTGCTGTCCCAGCCAGCACATTCTTCAGATCTCTCACCAACTGAAAACGTCTGGTCAATGGTGGCCGAGCAACTGGCTCGTCACAATACGCCAGTCACTACTCTTGATGAACTGTGGTATAATGTTGAAGCTTCATGGGCAGATGTACCTGTACACGCCATCCAAACTCTGTTAGACTCAATGCCCAGGCATATCAAGGCCGTTATTACGGCCAGAGGTGGTAGTTCTGGGTACTGATTTCTCAAGATCTATGCACCCAAATTGCGTGAAAATGTAATCACATGTCAGTTCTAGTATAATGTATTTGTCCAATGAATACCCGTTCATCATCTGCATTTCTTCTTGGTGTAGCAATTTTAGTGGCCAGTAGCGCATTTTCCTAACAAATAAGTTCTTGAATAATCATGATTGACGCCTTCGTTACAAACAGCACATTCCAAAATGAATGGAATTCAATTTAAGGCTTGACACTATGAGCGTAATCTTTACCCTGAGAAACGCATTTGAACCGTTGCGCGATCGGCATGTCGCTCCACGGCCTCCATTATTACCTCGTTCGATTACGGGCGGCAGCCAACCTTTGGACATGTGGCGAGCGTAGCGAGGGAACGAGCGTGTTGTGTGCTTCAACAGCCGACCGGGCCACGAGACGGGTTGTGGACAGCCGCGGCGTTGAAGTTGTGTGTCGGTTCGAAGCCGTCCTTCCCGGATTGTTATACGGATACGTCTGGCGAGCTTCAGATTTGGTTTATCGGATGCAAGTGAGCCGAGCATCGGTAGTAACCATAACCATAATAGCCATTTCCTGTAGCAGTACTGTGACTGTTTCGTTAGGTAGCTTTGTTCTTGTTTGTTCGTGATTCATGTAAGTTTTCATATGAGACTTCACGTTACTAATGCCACTTCTGTCTTTAGACAGAAAATTTGTGTGTGCACGCTTGTAAATGTACTGAGCTTTTTTTTTTTTTAATTTAATTCTTCAGTCTTAATGTTATGTGCCAAGTGCCAAGTTCGCTCTCAACTTTTTAGTTGGTTGCTGTAACGCTTCGGATGTGTGGCGGCGCGCATTTATACAGGGTGAGTCAGTAACTATTGGCACCAAGAATAACTCCGAAAGTATGATAGGAGCTGAAAAGTTTGTGGGACAAATGTTGCATGGGACAACGGGGGCAATAATATGACGTTGGTTTTTTGTTGCTAGGTGGGGTTGAGTCAGAGATATGAAGGTCAACTTTGTTTTATAAATGGGATGCTATAGTTTGGTATTTATTTTCTGATAGCGGTTATCGAGACGAATCCAATGATGTGTAACAGTAAAGTCTTTGGAGGTCAACGAAGGTCACAAAGGTGGCATGAACGTCCATTTACGGAAGGTGTTCGAAATGATGACCATTGGTGTCAATGCAGTGCTGCAATCTTCTTATCATGGATTGAGTGGTATTCCTTATCGCTCCGGCACTTACCGAAGCACATGCTCTGACAATTCTCTCTCGTATATCGCACATGCTTAATACCTGTACCTTAACCCCACGACACAAACGGCTGCATTTGGAGAGGTGCCGTGACAGTCAAACATGGACCGCTAATGAATGACGTTGCACTGTGTTAAGTGATGAATTGTGAATCTGCACTATCCGGGATGACCACTGTAACCTCCCCCTCACTTACCGACCTTAATGACAGTGAAAAATGAAACCGCGTGTACCTAATGGGAGTTTTGGAAAAGCAATCGTCACCGAAGTTAACCTGTCGGTAAAGAGGGAGGAAAGGGTTGCATCTAAATGAAAGGAAAGGTGCTAATGAAACTGGTGGAAATTAATTTTGAAAAGGGGTAAAGTTAATAAAGAAAGTAAATGTGCGGCCGTTACGTTAACAATTAACTAGCGGTAATTAGATATTTGAGATTTGGGGGAAATCACGGTCGCCAGTCCTAAGGACAATTACTATAGTAACTGAAAAAGAAAGGTTATTACACATATAATTAACACTAGAAGCGTGGCAACTGAAGGTTGACACGTGTAGTGTGAAAACTGAAAGTTTGTCAGAAGTAATAAATTTCGCTACACTCTGACTTAATTTAGCAAAAGAATTAATAAAACCGGAAAATCGAAAGTTAATTTAGTGACTGAAGTTAATAGTGAGCTTTCTTTCTGAAGCACATCGAAATCCAGTAAAATACGGTTAGTCTTGGACTACCTCAACAATCATTTCAAAAGCAACTTGACTCTACGCAATTTAGAAACAAGAGATTTAACTTTGAACTTGAATTAAATGATTCTGAACTATTAACAATAGTAAAATTTAGTACGTACCAAGCTGAGCTGCAGTCACAGGTAAGCTAAAATATGCTAACAAAACTCGCACTCTAAATTTGTGCTCGTGTAACCTAAATATTGTAGCCAGCTACTGAACTTTGAAATTAAAGCAGTGAAATCTAAATATATTATTTTAATGCTGGCGTTTGAATTTCAACGACACTCGGGTTCATTTCGGAAAAGGAAGGGACCCTGCTTGGCAATGCAATTGGGACAATGAGCAACAAAGGTTCATGCTAAGTTGCTGTAATTTTGCGAGGCAAATGGAACAATTTGAAAAGCTGAGGTCTGCCGTACAGTTCTGAAACTTTACGTGCGTCCAGTCTTCCTTGTCGGTTGATTGGAGGTTTGAAGCCGTCGATCGAGGAGGTGGCGACAGTCACTCATTGTCGGCCGTCGCTGTTGCAGAAGCTGGATGTTGGAGCGCCTTCTTCTCGACACGGTCACCAGGCGAAACGGGCTCTTGATGTGCGCCAGCTAATGCTTCCCGTCCGCGACACCATGTCAGAAACTATCATCGCAAGTCGAGCGCAATTACATGCTGCTAAACCCCGAAAGCGCGGCAACTCGCGGGAGCGTCACACAACACCTGCTCCACTCGCTACTCCCGCCAGACCCTCACTCTCCTCCGCCCGCGCTCCACGCGGCAGAGTTAACACTACCCAAGATCCTACACACTTTGATTCTTCACACGACCTATCGACGTAATCTTTCGATAGCAGTTTTCCCTAGGCAAGACCCAGCGTAAAATACAAATAATATTTACGAAACAAACCAATTATACATCGACATAAGAGCATAAATATATATATATCCAAACAGTAAAGCAATTACAATATATAAAGAGACAGAAATGTCATATCTTGCGGTAACAAAACAAGGAAAAAAATAATAGTACAATAGATGGCCCAAGAGCCAACAGCGGCACAAGAGCCGACAGCGGCTCGCCTCGCCAGTATTGTTGCGCCCGCGTGTGCGGCACGCTTGATCTCACTCGCCCTCGTGACGGCGTTTCCAGAACGTCCGTTTCACTGAAATCTTTAGGAAAAACTCACTCCCGAGTAATCTCAAGGAGTCCCTTAATATTATCACAGTGGATAACTCAACACTGTCCATCATCACACGCATGTACTAGCCTGAAACTTAAAACAGCGTCTAAGTACATCGGCAATGAGTAGTAAATCACATATTTATGAAATCTTACAGCTATTTACAAAATCATATTTACATTCCTTAATCTACTGTGACTCAGCTGAAAACTTAAACTAGCAGCTTGGAGTTTTCAGTTGATTAGATCATGATTAAATTGATTAAAATTAAATTGATTAATCAAAATTAATTACTTATTAGTTACAACTTCTTTAATGACCTTGGTCAGTCAAAAGCATGGCAATCTAGCAAATCGTTAAATCTTACACTCTATTTTACATACTGTATAAATTACCCATTGTGTGGTATTAATCGATCCTAGGTCGGTACAATTTCAAGTCTACAATATTCCGTAAGCATTTGTGTGAGGCATACCAATGACTTTATATGGTCCATTATAAACAAACTTAAATTTAGAGTTTTCATGGTCTATCTCGCTCGATTTCTCATGAGCTTTTACAAGTACTAAGTCTCCGATTGCAAACTTAGCAAAACGCGCTTTAGCGTCATGACGACGTATGCGAGCATCGGCTTTTAGCTTCATTACTTCTCGCAAACGATCTTTTTTCACACCAATACTAATGTTAATCCGTGGAGGGAATTTGATTATCTCTTCCAATTCACTTTCTACACTTTTGTCAATGCCGAAATTCCTCATGTTATGGCAGTTCAAACTCATTCCTACGTCAATGTCATCCGGCCAGTTAACAATGTGTATAGGCTGGTATTGCCTATGCACACCGTCTCCTGCCTCGTCAAAACCAACTACCATTGTTTTATCTAGTGACATACATGTCAAAGTTTTGCTTTCGCAGTTAATCACTGCACGGTACTTTAATAGCATATCTAACCCGATAATTACTTCCGTAGTTAAGTCTGGCACGACGACAAACTCTTGTTCAAATCGTGCCCCACATATCTCGAAGTTGACAAAAATCTGTTTTGTGACCGGTTTACTGGCCTTCCCAGTAGCACCGATAATTTTCACTCCTGTTACTGGCATAACTACGATGCCAGGTCTGTCTTTCAGTAACTCAAATATTTTCCCAGATACAGCACTCAATTCTGCACCGGTGTCAATCAACACGTTTAGTTGTAGGTCGTGCATATTAACGGACACTACTATCTGTCTACACTTGTCCTCGACTGTTTCTTTATTTTCCCACAGTAAATCCTCGTCTATATCCAGGTCATTCCAGAAAAAACCATCCGGCTTTGATCCTAAATCCGATTTATCTGGCGGCTTTTTCAGCCTCTGTTTACATACAGTTTTAATTTTAACACGTTTGTCCTGAGGCTTAGTCTGTAGCTTCGCCTCCAATACCGAAACCTTTTCCTGTAACTCGTCAACTAGTGAGTGTTGCTTTGCTATCAATTCACTAATCGTCACCTTCGTTGATTCCACTTTGGTCAGATTAATCTCATCCGCCAATCTACCTGGAGGAATGTGTCCAGTAGTTTCTGCAATTACTTCCGCTAGATCTGCGCAACCCACACTGCTATCGTCTGACCGTATAATGTCAGCTCTAACCTCATACACGTTGTAATCTATGTGCTTTTCTACCAATCGTGTCCGGCTATCACTCAAATTTTCGCAATCTTTCTCCTTAATACTCTCGCAATGTTTAAACTGGAGGTTTGCGTCGGATGGGTCGGTTACTTCTACCACTGAAACTTTCGGTAAGGTCTGCCGGTTAGGGCCAGAACTTTCCGTTACTACTTCAACATCTAACTCCTGCGGGACGAAACACGACGAATCTTGCTCGTGCTCCCCCTTAACATCAACTATTTCTAGTTAAGTCTGCCGATTAGGGCCAGAACTTTCTATCATTTCACAAACACTATCTTCCTGCGGGACGAGACGCGGAAAATCCTTCACGCGCTCCCCATAAACGCTTCTCCCATACAGACCCCTATAATCTCTTAGTTCGTCGTGTACGCGACCGAACTGCCTTAACCAGACCTCATCCCTCTCTGCATCCCCTCGCTCGATGACGGACGTGTTATCCGACATCTGATCTTCTCTCAACAATTGCGAACCATTCTTAAACTCAATCTCCAGTTCCGCTGTGGGTATTACAGCTGCCACTTTATAATCGATTTCCGGAACACTACTTAAATTGTTCTCACTGACAGTGAATGTACTTCCTACTGCCGTGTCTACAGCTGATCTACTACTTGTGGGCGCACTCCTTTCTCCTAACACTGGCACACTCTCCCGCCGTTGATTATTCCATACGGAATTTTCATAACGACGACACCTGGGTTTTCTCCTGTTATTGGGCCGCCAAAATTTCTCCACGCCCGGTCGGCCCCTCACCGGCGCAGCTAATGGTTTCCCTGTCTCGTCCCAGCAGATACGCTCCCCGGATACTGCTGAGGCGGCTGGTCACACCCTCTGGCATTATTACTATTCTGCGCAGCCCGTATCACGCTAGTATGATACTGGTTTCCGTCATTCCGATTATTATTCGCATTGTACCGATTGTTATTACGGTCCGAACCATTATTGTTATTGCTGCCATGGTTGCGGTATGCATTATTCCCATGGTTATTGTTGGTGTGGTTGCTGTGGTACCCGTTGTTGTTACCACGGCCTCTACCACTGTCGCGATTATTGCGCCAATAGTCCTCGTCCTCAACTCTTCCCAGGAAATCATTGATTGTCCTGTGATTGCTTCCTACGTATCGTTTTGTATCATCTGGAAGCTTCTTGTAGAGTTCCCAGACTATTTCGGATTCCGAGCGGCGATCACGCAAATATTCCAACTTGCGGATCCAGCCCTCACAAAACTCCTTCATCGAGCCGCGCGAATTCGCATCGAAAGGCCTCGATACGACAAATTCGCGCCAGACACTTTGCTGTTTTTGCTCTGACCAGTATTCAGCCAGAAACAAATTTTTAAACTCGTCAAAAGTCATGTTCGTAATGTTGAGGTTTAAGCCCCACCGCTTGGCATCACCAGCCAACACATCAATAACCGCATTAATTTTTCTCTCATTAGTCCATGATCTGGGTAAAACTCTTTCACAATTTTTAATGAAATCCGTCGCGTGTATACCGCCTTTTTTCAAGGGGTCGAACCGCTCCTCTTTCGTCAACAATTCCGAACTATGTGCACAGATTGGCACATAGCTCTGTTTTTCGTCAAGTTTCTTTTCTAATTCCGACACTCTCGTAATTACTTGGCAAGTGATTGTCGCAAGCGTTTCCACTTCCCTCTTTTTCTCTTCGCAGGTATTAGCCTGCTCCCTCACTTTAGTGTCTACTTCGGACACTAAAGCCTTTAAAGTTTCCACCTTCTGTTGATCCTCTTTTTTCACTAATAGAATTTGTTCCGTCACCTTATTCTCAATGATCGGAGCAACTGCTTCTCCTACACTTTTCTCGATTCTGCTAATTTCGGAATCAAAACGAGTATTTATGCTCGCAATTTCCGCCTGAACGCCTATCATTTCCTGTTTAAGATTACCGATTTCGGTATTAATTACAACAATATCTTCTTTGGTTTTATCAACTTTTGTATTAACAACTCCAACATTGTTGTTAACAACATTAATAGCTTTGTTCTGATTGTCTAGCTTTCGTTCAATCTTTTCAGACTGAGCTTCTTGCTTGGCAGACAGAGCTATAATTTCTGCCGATTGACTCTTGATTTCATTAATCAAAACATTCAATAAATTAGTTAAATTCCCGGAGACTACCGGTTTTACTTCCGTAGCTGGTTCCTCTATACATGTTCCCCCGTATTCATCATCAAGGGGTACAGATTTGATTTTCGCTTCCGATTCCGAAACATTTTCTAAAGTTTGGAATTCCATTTCTGCTCTTTGTTGCGTTTCGGCGGTCGCGTCTTTCATGCTAGCCGCCTGCCCCTGAACAATGGGAACCGCCGTGCGCGTTTCCCACTGTTCGACCGATTGTTCCGTATCCAAGTCTACCAAATTTTGGTAATTGTTGCCTTCACTCATTTTAATAATTTTCAATATAAATGCCAAACCTCAAATATAATTAGGATTACTCCCACTACTTATTCTCGCTGACGTAACGGCCTGTACGTAACCAGTACTTTGTTACGATATTTGCACAATGCAAACTTCGTGTCCAGAACAACCTCAAAATTGAAGATTGTCCTGTCACGGTCGCCACGTGTAACCTCCCCCTCACTTACCGACCTTAATGACAGTGAAAAATGAAACCGCGTGTACCTAATGGGAGTTTTGGAAAAGCAATCGTCACCGAAGTTAACTTGTCGGTAAAGAGGGAGGAAAGGGTTACATCTAAATGAAAGGAAAGGTGCTAATGAAACTGGTGGAAATTAATTTTGAAAAGGGGTAAAGTTAATAAAGAAAGTAAATGTGCGGCCGTTACGTTAACAATTAACTAGCGGTAATTAGATATTTGAGATTTGGGGGAAATCACGGTCGCCAGTCCTAAGGACAATTACTATAGTAACTGAAAAAGAAAGGTTATTACACATATAATTAACACTAGAAGCGTGGCAACTGAAGGTTGACACGTGTAGTGTGAAAACTGAAAGTTTGTCAGAAGTAATAAATTTCGCTACACTCTGACTTAATTTAGCAAAAGAATTAATAAAACCGGAAAATCGAAAGTTAATTTAGTGACTGAATTTAATAGTGAGCTTTCTTTCTGAAGCACATCGAAATCCAGTAA
Source organism: Schistocerca serialis cubense (assembly GCF_023864345.2). Classification (NCBI taxonomy): domain Eukaryota; kingdom Metazoa; phylum Arthropoda; class Insecta; order Orthoptera; family Acrididae; genus Schistocerca; species Schistocerca serialis. The sequence continues at coordinate 182,142,895 of NC_064646.1, read as the reverse complement.
AATACGGTTAGTCTTGGACTACCTCAACAATCATTTCAAAAGCAACTTGACTCTACGCAATTTAGAAACAAGAGATTTAACTTTGAACTTGAATTAAATGATTCTGAACTATTAACAATAGTAAAATTTAGTACGTACCAAGCTGAGCTGCAGTCACAGGTAAGCTAAAATATGCTAACAAAACTCGCACTCTAAATTTGTGCTCGTGTAACCTAAATATTGTAGCCAGCTACTGAACTTTGAAATTAAAGCAGTGAAATCTAAATATATTATTTTAATGCTGGCGTTTGAATTTCAACGACACTCGGGTTCATTTCGGAAAAGGAAGGGACCCTGCTTGGCAATGCAATTGGGACAATGAGCAACAAAGGTTCATGCTAAGTTGCTGTAATTTTGCGAGGCAAATGGAACAATTTGAAAAGCTGAGGTCTGCCGTACAGTTCTGAAACTTTACGTGCGTCCAGTCTTCCTTGTCGGTTGATTGGAGGTTTGAAGCCGTCGATCGAGGAGGTGGCGACAGTCACTCATTGTCGGCCGTCGCTGTTGCAGAAGCTGGATGTTGGAGCGCCTTCTTCTCGACACGGTCACCAGGCGAAACGGGCTCTTGATGTGCGCCAGCTAATGCTTCCCGTCCGCGACACCATGTCAGAAACTATCATCGCAAGTCGAGCGCAATTACATGCTGCTAAACCCCGAAAGCGCGGCAACTCGCGGGAGCGTCACACAACACCTGCTCCACTCGCTACTCCCGCCAGACCCTCACTCTCCTCCGCCCGCGCTCCACGCGGCAGAGTTAACACTACCCAAGATCCTACACACTTTGATTCTTCACACGACCTATCGACGTAATCTTTCGATAGCAGTTTTCCCTAGGCAAGACCCAGCGTAAAATACAAATAATATTTACGAAACAAACCAATTATACATCGACATAAGAGCATAAATATATATATATCCAAACAGTAAAGCAATTACAATATATAAAGAGACAGAAATGTCATATCTTGCGGTAACAAAACAAGGAAAAAAATAATAGTACAATAGATGGAAATAGGAGGATATGCATTTCCGGCGTTACACCACCTTCGGCGAGTATAAGGCAACCTGTCAAGAGGTCCCAATCTTTCAGGCATTTTTTTTAATTGTAGACCCACAGCGATGTTATTCCCAGTGTCATGGTGTGAGGAACCATCGGGTATGACCTCCGTTCACGGCACGAAGTGGTTGACGAAACTGTGACGGTACAACGGTACGTCACGAAAGTCCCGTCCTCATATGTTACCCCACATGCGACACTATCGTAGTGTCATTTTGCAACAAGACACTGCTCGACTAACACAGCAAGTGTCAGTATAAACTGTCAGCATAGCCAGAAAGATCCCTAGATCTCTCCTTGACAGAACTTGTTGGGGACCAGCCCGGACCTCAACTCTATCCCCGTGTCAGTATCAAGGATGCTGAGGGTCAGTCCTGTCCTCAGGACAGGATACAACGGGTTACGACAGCCTCTCCCAACCGAATGAGTGCATGCATCCAAGCCAGAGAGGGTGCAACGTCACATTCATAGGTGAGCTCATTCTACCAAGTTGTTTGCTAATTTGACTCGATTTTGTAATCACTGAAACAACGGTACAGACACATCTCAGCCGAAGGTGTTTCATTTCGTTCCCCCTCCCCTTCTGGGCGCTTCGCTTTTTTGTCAGATAGTGTATTTATGAGCTTTACAGGAAATCTTTTAGTAATTCTTAATTATGCAGAATACTCTCAGACAAGAATTCGTAACATGATACCGGTCACTAATGTTGCGTTACACGTAAAATGTATCAAAATCTGTCTTGAATTATCTTGACGTTCTGACAGAGACTCGAATTACAAATTTTTAACTGTTACTGCCCTTTATCAAACTAGTTGTCTCAAAAAAGCAAAGTAGGTTTCACAACCCGTTAGCGGCTAGAACATTGGAGTCGTTGCACAAACTTAGGATGGGATAGGAAATCAGGTACAGTTTTCGCCCTCTGCAGCTGCCCCTAGTACCATGGAAGTCATTCCCAGATGTCTTGATAGATGTCATATCATCCTGTACCTTCTCCTTGTCGGTGTTTACCACATATCCCTTTCCTCTCCGATTCTGTGCAGAATCTCCTCCTTTTTTACCTTACCACTCCACCCAATTTTCAACATTCGTCTGCAGCACCACATCTCAAATGCTTCGATTCTCTTCTGTTCCGATTTTCGCACAGTCCATGTTTCACAACCATACAATGGTTTGCTCCACGAGTACATTCTCAGATATTTCCTCCTTAAATGAAGGTCTATGTTTGATAATAACAAATTCTCTTGACCAGGAATGCCCTTTTTGCTAGGGCTAGGCTGCTTTTAATGTCTTCCTTGCCCCGTCCGTCATTGGTTATTTTGCTCCCTAGGTAGCGGAATTCCCTTACTTCATCTATATACATCAAAAAAGTTTGCATCACCTCGGTTCCGAGAGTTCCGGAACCTGTAAAGAAAATTGGAATAGAGATCAACATCATTTCCGCCCTTTTTATTGCTCATGAAAAACACACATTGCATGTTGTACCACGATACAGCGACACCTTCAGAGGTGGTTGTCCGGATTTCTGTACACACCGGTACTTCTAATACCCAGTAGCACGTCCTCTTGCATTGACGCATGCCTGTATTCGTCGTGACATACTATCCACAATTTCATCAAGGCACTGTTGGTCAGGATTGTCCCACTCCTCAACGGCGACTCGGTATAGATCCCTCAGAGTGGTTGGTATGTCACGTCGTCCATAAACAGCCCTTTTCAAACTATCCCAGGCATGTTCGATAGGGTTCACCTCTGGCGAACATCCTTGCCACTCTAGTCGAGCGATGTCGTTATCCTGAAGGAAGTCAAAAACGGTTCAAACGGCTCTGAGCACTATGGGACTTAACTTCTGAGGTCATCAATCCCCTAGAACTTAGAACTACTTAAACCTAACTAACCTAAGGACATCACACACATCCATGCCCGAGGCAGGATTCGAACCTGCGACCGTAGTGGTCGCACGGTTCCAGACTGAAGCGCCTAGAACTGCTCGGCCACACCGGCCGGCTGAAGGAAGTCATTCGCAATATGTGCATGATGGGGGTGCGAATTGTCGTCCATAAAGACGAATACCTCGCCAATATGCTGCAGATGTAGTTGCACTATCGGCCGGCCCCTTCCATGACCACCAGCGACGTACGTCTGGCCCACATAATGCCACCCCAAAACACCCGGGAACCTCCATCTTGCTGCACTCGCTGGACAGTGTGTCTAAGGCGTTCAGCCCGACCGGGTTGCCTCCAAACACGTCTCCGACGATTGTCTGGTTAAAAGCATATGTGACACTCATTGGTGAAGAAAACGTGATGCAAAACCTGAGCGGTCCATTCGGCATGTTGTTGGGCTCATCTGTACCGTGCTGCATGGTGTTGCGGTTGCAAAGATGGTCCTCGCCATGGACGTCGGGAGTGAAGCTGGGCATCATGCAGCCTATTGCGCACAGTTTAAGTCGTAACACGACTTCCTGTGGCTGCACGAAAAGCATTATTCAACATGGTGGCGTTGCTGTGTGGGTTCCTCCGAGCCATAATCCGTAGGTATCGGTCATCCACTGCAGTAGTAGCCCTTGGGCGGCCCGAGCGAAGCATGTCATCGACAATTCCTGTCTCTCTGTATATCCTCCATGTCCGAACAACATCGCTTTGGTTCACTCTGACACGCCTGGACACTTCCCTTGCTAAGAGCCCTTCCTGGCACAAAGTAACAATGCGGATGCGATCGAACCGCGGTATTGACCATCTAAGCATGGTTAAACTGCAGATGACACTAGCTGTGTACTTCCTTCCTGGTGAAATGACTGGAACTGGTCGGCTGTCGGACCCCCTCCGTCTAGTAGGCACTGCTCATGCATGGTTGTTTACGTATTTGGGCGGGTTTACTGACGTCTCTGAACAGTCAAAGGGACGGTGTCTGATACAATATCCACAGTCAACATCTATCTTCAGTAGTTCTGGCAACTCGGGTAATGCAAAACTTTTTTTGATGTGTGTACTTCGTGGCCATCAATCCTGATGTTACGTTTCTCGCTGTTCACATTTCTGATACTTCCCTTTACTTTCGTCTTTCTTCGATTTATCCTCAATCCATATTCTGCACTCATTAGATTGTTCATTCCATTCACCATATCATGTAATATTTCTTCACTGTTGCTTGGGATAGCAATGTCATCAGCGAATCGTATCATTGATATCCTTTCGCCTTGAATTTTTATCCTTCTTTTCTTTCTGTCATTGCTACTTCGATGTACAGATTGAACAGTAGGGGCGAAAGACTAGATGCCTGTCTTACACCCTATTTAATCCGAGAACTTCTTTCTTGGTCGTCCACCCTTATTATTCACTCTTGGGTCTTGTGCATACTGTATATTACCCGTCTCTGTCTTACACCCTTTTTAATCTGAGAACTTCGTTCTTGGTCGTCCACCCTTATTATTCACTCTTGGGTCTTGTGCATACTGCATATTACCCGTCTCTCCCTACAGCTTACACTTATATTTCTCAGAATTTCGAACGACTTGCACCATTTTACATTTTCGAACGCGTTTCCCAGGTCAACAAATACTATGAACGTGTCTTGATTTTTCTTTAGTGTTGCTTCCATTATCAACCGGAACGTCAGAATTGTCTCTCTTGTGCCTTTACCTTTCCTAAAGCCAAACTGATCGTCACCTAACACATCCTCAATTTTCTTTTCTATTCTTCTGCATATTACTCTTGTAAGTAACTTGGATACGTGAGCTGTTAAGCTGATTGTGCGGTAATTCTCGCACGTGTCAGCTCTTGCAGTCTTCGGAATTGTGTGGATGATATTTTTCCAAAAGTCAGATGCTATGTCGCCAGACTCCTACCTCCTACACACCAACGTGAATAGTCGTCTTGTTGCCACCTCCCCCAATGATTTTAAAATTTCTTCTGGAATGTTGTCTATCCCTTCCGCCATATTTGGACTTAAGTTCTCTAAAGATCTCTTGAATTTTAATTCTAATAGTGGATCTTCCAAATCGACTCCCGTTTGTTGTTCTATCACATGAGGCATATCTTCCCCCTCACAGAGCCCTTCAATGTACTCCTTCCACTTATCCGCTCTCTCCCCTGCATTTGGCAGTGGAATTCCCGTTGCACTCTTAATATTACCACCCTTGCAGGTTGTTTTGAGTTCCCAATTTGCTGAGTCAGACCTTTCGACAGTCGTTTATTTTTCGATTTCTCCACATTTTTCATGCAGCCATTTCGTCATAGCTTCTCTGCACTTCCTATTTTGTCATTTTTCAGCGACTTGTATTTCTGTATTGCTGAATTTTCCTGAACGTTTTTGTGCTTCCTTCGTTCATCGGTCAACTTAAGTACTTCTTCTGTTACCCATGATTTCTTCGCGTTACCTTCTTTGTACCAATGTTTTTCTTTCCGTCTTCTGTAGTTGCTCTTTTTAGAGATATACACTCCTGGAAATGGAAAAAAGAACACATTGACACCGGTCTGTCAGACCCACCATACTTGCTCCGGACACTGCGAGAGGGCTGTACAAGCAATGATCACACGCACGGCACAGCGGACACACCAGGAACCGCGGTGTTGGCCGTCGAATGGCGCTAGCTGCGCAGCATTTGTGCACCGCCGCCGTCAGTGTCAGCCAGTTTGCCGTGCCATACGGAGCTCCATCGCAGTCTTTAACACTGGTAGCATGCCGCGACAGCGTGGACGTGAACCGTATGTGCAGTTGACGGACTTTGAGCGAGGGCGTATAGTGGGCATGCGGGAGGCCGGGTGGACGTACCGCCGAATTTCTCAACACGTGGGGCGTGAGGTCTCCACAGTACATCGATGTTGTCGCCAGTGGTCGGCGGAAGGTGCACGTGCCCGTCGACCTGGGACCGGACCGCAGCGACGCACGGATGCACGCCAAGACCGTAGGATCCTACGCAGTGCCGTAGGGGACCGCACCGCCACTTCTCAGCAAATTAGGGACACTGTTGCTCCTGGGGTATCGGCGAGGACCATTCGCACCCGTCTCCATGAAGCTGGGCTACGGTCCCGCACACCGTTAGGCCGTCTTCCGCTCACGCCCCAACATCGTGCAGCCCGCCTCCAGTGGTGTTGCGACAGGCGTGAATGGAGGGACGAGTGGAGACGTGTCGTCTTCAGCGATGAGAGTCGCTTCTGCCTTGGTGCCAATGATGGTCGTATGCGTGTTTGGCGCCGTGCAGGTGAGCGCCACAATCAGGACTGCATACGACCGAGGCACACAGGGCCAACATCCGGCATCATGGTGTGGGGAGCGATCTCCTACACTGGCCGTACACCACTGGTGATCGTCGAGGGGACACTGAATAGTGCACGGTACATCCAAACCGTCATCGAACCCATCGTTCTACCATTCCTAGACCGGCAAGGGAACTTGCTGTTCCAACAGGACAATGCACGTCCGCATGTATCCCGTGCCACCCAACGTGCTCTAGAAGGTGTAAGTCAACTACCCTGGCCAGCAAGATCTCCGGATCTGTCCCCCATTGAGCATGTTTGGGACTGGATGAAGCGTCGTCTCAGGCGGTCTGCACGTCCAGCACGAACGCTGGTCCAACTGAGGCGCCAGGTGGAAATGGCATGGCAAGCCGTTCCACAGGACTACATCCAGCATCTCTACGATCGTCTCCATGGGAGAATAGCAGCCTGCATTGCTGCGAAAGGTGGATATACACTGTACTAGTGCCGACATTGTGCATGCTCTGTTGCCTGTGTCTATGTGCCTGTGGTTCTGTCAGTGTGATCATGTGATGTATCTGACCCCAGGAATGTGTCAATAAAGTTTCCCCTTCCTGGGACAATGAATTCACGGTGTTCTTATTTCAATTTTCAGGAGTGTACATTCCTCTTCAACTGTACTGCCTATTGTGCTGTATCTACAGCCTTAGAGAACTTCAAGCGTATCTCCACATCCCTTAGTACTTCCGTATCCCTCTTCTTTGCGTATTGATTCTTCCTGTCTAATCTCGGCCTACTTTTCATCACTACCACACTGTGAACTGAGTCTATATATGCTCCAGGGTACGCCTTGCAATCGAGTATCGGATTTCGGAATCTCTGCCAGACCATGATGTAATCAATTAGATTACATCATTTCTAAGTATACCTCCTCCTCTTGTGATTCTTGAACAGACTATCCACTATTACTAGTTGAAATTTATTACAGAACTCAATTAGTTTTTCCCCTCTCCCACTCCTTGTCCCAAGCCCGCATTCTCCCGTAACCTTTTCTTCTACTCCTTCCCATACAACTGCATTCCAGTCCCCCATGACTATTAGATTTTTCGTCTCCTTTCACTTGCTGTATTATCCGTTCAATATCCTCATATACTTTATCTCTTCTTCTTCAGCTTGCGTCGTCGTCATGTATACCTGAACTATCGTGGTCGATGTTAGCTTACTGTCGATTCTGATGGAAACAACCCTATCACTGAACTATTCACAGTAACACTCTCTCTGCTCTATCTCCTATTTGTAATGAATCCTACTCCTAACACCATTTACTACTGCTGTTAATATTACACTGTACTCATATGACCAGGTATGTTTGTCTTCCATTTCACTTCACTGACCCCTACTAAATACAAACTGAGCCTTTGCATTTCCTTTTTCAAATTTTCTAGCTTCCCTATCACCTCTAGCTCCTGATGTTCCACGCCCCGACTCGTAGAACGTTATCCTTCCGTTGGTTATTCAGTCTCTTTCTTATAGTCACATCCCCCTTGGCAGTCCGCTCCCGGAGATCCGATTTGGGGACTATTCCAGAATCTTTTGCCAATGGAGATATCATCATGACACTTTTTTCAGTTACAGGCCAGATGTCTTGTGGATACATGTAATGTGTCTTAATGCAGTGGTTTCCATTGCCTTCTGTATCCTCACGCCGTTGATTATAGCTGAGTCTTCCGCCTTCATGGGCAGTTTCCCACCCCAAGGACAAGAGAGTGCCCTGAACCTCCGCCCGCTCCTCTGCCTTCTTTGACAAGGCCGTTGCAGAATAAATATGACTTATTGTGCTGGAAATCTTCGGCCGCCAATGCTGATTATTCATCAAAATTTAAGCAGTGGTGTGTTTCGAACCCGGGATCGAGGACATATTGAGCACTAAACAAAGACTCTATCCCTAGACCACCATCCTTAGCGATCTGCGTCCACCGTGCATCTGTGTTTCGCGAACCACCATAAGGTGTGAGCTGAAGAGTATGTAATAGCAGCTGCATTTTTTTCACTTCTGGTACCATACTTTCTTAGACTTTTAGCGTGAGATGGTTCGGATGGAAACAGTACCTTGACGGACTGCACAGCTCTTCTACGAATCTTCTCCCTGTCTTGCGTAAACTCAACGTGTAGACAGCAGGAAACTGACTAGCATTAATCAATGTACAGGATGATTCTTATTTATGTTTAAAAATTCCCGAAGCGATATAGATGATGCTGAGACAAGTAATTTCACATAAGACACATGGGGCCGCAAATGTCGGGACATACTCCAGAAATGAGTGACAAATGTTGAACATGTGGCATCACCAGAAGACATACCTCACCGCACGTACAGCGGTTGGACTTGTCGATCCCACCCTCACCCGTAGGAGGCAGTGCTGCACATCGCTCCCCTGTTTTCTTAACCGTAAACCGATTCATCGTAGTCTTGTATTAGCACTAACGCGAGCACTACCGTTATCACATCGGATAATTGTTCAAATGGCTCTGAGCACTATGGGACTTAACATCTGAGGTCATCAGTCCCCTAGAACATAGAACTACTTAAACCTAACTAACCTAAGGACATCACACACATCCATGCCCGAGGCAGGATTCGAACCTGCGACCGTAGCGGTCGCGCGGTTCCAGACTGAAGCGCCTAGAACCGCTCGGCCACCGCGGCCGGCCACATTGGATAATCTAAGAACGAAGTGGAGTACGCTAGCAGAGCGACGTGAAGCACTTTCCACTGCCAGGGAGGGTAGGGTCAACAGTTCCAACTGCTGCACGTACGGAGAGGTACGTCATCTCGTGACGTCACATGTTCAACATCTGTCACCCAGTTTTGGGATATTTCCCCGTCCCATGTGTCTTATATTATGTAACTTGTCTCAACGTCGTCTTCTTCGCTTCGGGGTTTTTTAAACATTAGTAAGGATCAACCTGTAGAATCTGCTGTAGCCTGTGTTCGAGATGCAGCCAATAGAGGAAGACATGGTTGGTGGAAATAAACAAGCCGAAAAAAAACGGTACGTCTCCCCCGCATGACAATGAACAAACAATTAAAAGAACAGTAAAGGAAGGTAACAAAATGAAACTCCATAGAGCAGAGCCTTACGAATTCTTACACAGAGAAAAATGGAGGTCAGCGTGAAGGGGTATGAAACAGCACGCACACATGGGCTCAGCTATAGGTAAAGAAAATGGCACACCGTTCTACATTAGTCGGTCATTGGAGAACTACAGTTCGTATATGAAATTGCCTACTCACACTTGTACAGCCCATGCTACTCAAGAGCACACGGCCAATTTCGGATCGGCTTAATAAGAGACACCGGTCATTTAGTAACAGGGGCGGTGTGAATGCTCATAGACTCGAGAAACTGCTGATACAGAGTAACAGGAAAATTGAAAAGTCAGATATTCAGACAGATACGTGTTTCATCTCACGAGAAGCTAATTGGAAATGTCCGAAAGAACAGATACCATCGGTGACCATGCAGCTCGTTAGAATGAAATTACAATGAAATGAACACCCTTAGCTGATTACAGGCGTTGACATACGTCAACGGGGACATTGTAATTTCATTCTAACGAGCTGCATGGTCACCGATGGTATCTGTTCTTTCGGACATGTCCAAAAGAACAGATACCATTTTAGTATGTATATAGTTAAGGCTCATCTTCTTCTTCTGTGCGAATGCACAAACAGTGCCCGAACTCTTACGGGAATCGGCAACGCGCCGCGAGTAATGAGTATAATGGGCGGGGGCACTACGAATGTAGTGCGGGACAATACGTTGAGAATGTGGGTTTCGCGGGAAGCGTGTCAGAGATAAATCCCTGCAGTCGCGCTATCCTCTGTCTCCTCGGTGGCTCAGATGGATAGAGCGTCTGCCATGTAAGCAGGAGATCCCGGGTTCAAGTCCCGGTCGGGGCACACATTTTCATCTGTCTCCGTTGCCGTATGTCAACGCCTGTAAGCAGCTAAGGGTGTTCCTTTCATTGTAACTACTTAGAAAGCCAAGAAACATTTATCAGCGAAGAACATTCTTCTACCGAAAGGTTAAGTATAGATCGTGCAGATAAAATTTGGCAAGTAGTAGCTCTCACAGGGGTTTCATCTCTGAATTAAACTGGCAGATAACGTAATATAAGGTAAATGAAGCTACACTCTGCTACACCTTTCATAATGATTTATAGTGCGTATACACTGTCGGATCAAAACTATCCAGCCACCCCCCTATAATGAAGAATTCATCACTAGATGTCACAAGAGACGGACACGCCAATATAAAAGGAGAGGGGGAGTAATGTGTTGTCAGTAGAGAAGCAGCAGCAATAGAATGAGTCGGTTAGGAGTGCTCAGTGACTTCGTCATTGGATGTCACCTGGATAATAAATCCATCAGGGAGATTTCAACCCTTCGAAAGCTGCCCAAGTCAACTTTTGGTGATGTGTCTGTGAAGTGAGAATGCGGAGGAACAACAGCTAAACCAAAACAAGGCAGACCTCAAGTACCGACGGACAGAGATCGTCGAACACTTTGGAGAGTGGATGTAAAAAAATCACATGAAATCAGAGCAAAGAATCAGTCGTGAGTTCCAAACTGCTATCAGTAGTCCAGGTAGCACGATGTAGCGATTTACATTCAAGCGCCAAAGAAACTGGTATAAGCATGCGAATACAGATACAGAGATACGTAAATAGGCAAAATACGGCGCTGTGGTCGGCAACGCCTATATAAGACAAGTATCTGGCGCACTTGTAAGAACGGTCACTGCTGCCACAATGGCAGGTTATCAAGATTTAAGTGGGTTTGAACGTGGCGCTATAGACGGCGCATGAGTGATGGGACACAGTATCTCCGAGGTAGCTATGACGTGGGAATTTTCCCGTACGACCATTACACGAGTGTACCGTGAATATCAGGAACCCGGTAACACATCAAAACTCTGACATCCCTGTGGCCGAAAAAAGGTCCTGCAAGAACTGACTGAGCACTATGGGACTTAACATCGGAGGTCATCAGTCGCCTAGAACATAGAACTACTTAAACCTAACTAACCTAAGGACATCACACACATTCTAACATTCTGCGTGGTGTCTGTTGGTTCTAAGTCGTGTCTCCCTACCACTTTTGCGCAACGACGCTCTGAGCGCGTTTTTTAGGGAATTGACTAGTTTGAACCTGGGACCTGTTGCTGGTAAAGAGACGCCAGACCACACATGACATCTAGAGTTCAGTGAGACTAGCGATGATATAATCAAATACTTAATGATTTCAGCTCCACTACACTCCCTGTAAAAGAGTCTTAATACTAACTAAATTTAGTTAGCTGGTAAAATAACGTCGAAAAAGCAGTTAAGTTTACCATTGGAAATTTTATTCTACTCACAAAACATTGTTTATAAATTGCACTATTGATAAAAGAAAATATTTTAATACAGGATGATAAAAATCAACCGCGTTCAACAAAAATGTGAACGAATATTCCCTGAATGGGTTTCCAAGTTCTACAATGGATCGAAGGATGACCTATGCCATATCACATCTATAATCTAGGTTTAAATTAAGTTTCACAAAAGAGGAAACTATCAAAATGGTCTACAGTGACCCTCAATTACCTTTAATTACTTATCTAACTTGTCGCAAATTACAGTGGCTGATGTGGCTTCTCAATAATTATATAACAGAAAAATCATCGCGTTTCAGATTTTAACTTACGTAACAAATGTGAATACCATAAGCTTGAATTGACGACCGACACTAGTATTACGCAAAAAGGGGATGTAACAGATGAGACTTCTGCAGTTCTGAGTGAAGCCTTATGCGCTCAAAAATGATGGATCGCGTGCGTTCATCACCTTGTCGGTGTTTAGGCAGCGTCAGGGAGTGGCGGGCGGCGCAGCTTCACACCTCGCCATCTCGGAAGGAACTCTCTCCTAACTTATCCTTACCACAATTTACCGAAGTTGGTTTAAAAAAGCTATCTGGCTGTGTTTTCAACTGACCAATCAGGGTCTCAATGTTAACCTTAAGCTCTGCCTACAAAAATCTGTCTATCCAATGAGAAACGTTATACTTTTCGTGGTGGGGCAATGTTATTAACGTTTGCAACGTAACAGAGACGCGAAAATGTCTCAAACTAAAACTTGCAGCTGGTGTGCCCCTTTTAGTGTTATCGTAAGATCTATACTGTTCTTCTGGAGGGCTCTATTTTTTAACATGAGCTGGGGGGTGGTCCTGGCGGTCAGATGGCGACGTGGGTGTCTGTCCCTTATCGTAGGGCCTCCTAGCCTACGCGATTCTGCTCTCGGCTTCTGTTCTCGTTTCTCCCCTCAGAACTGCGTCTGTTTCACGGTGGGAAGGTATGGCATGCATTTAGGCATTCTTGTGTTAAGTCTGTGGTATTCCATTTGCTCACTCGTTGATCGTATTACTTTGGTTAATTTAATGTCAGGATTTATTCGGAGCTATGCGATATACTGCCGGATTTGCTTTCATGTCAGGGTTTTCATGGAAGGTGTTGGATTTGCCTGACGCCTTACAACATCCATGCCCGAGGGAGGGTTCGTACCTGCGACCGTAGCGGTAGCGCGGTTCCAGACTGAAGCGCCTAGAACCGCTCGGCCACACAGGCCGGTAAGTGCAAATTTCTGCAGATTTCAATGCTGGGCCATCAACAAGTGTCAGTGTACGAACCATTCAACGAAGCCTCATCGATAGGGGCTTTCAGAGCCGAAGGTCCACTCGTGTACCCTTGATGACTGCACGACACAAAGCTTTGCGCCTCGCCTGGGCCCATCAACACCGACATTGGACTGTTGATGACTGGAAACATGTTGCCTGGTCGGACGAGTCTCGTTTCAAATTGTATCGGGCAGTTAGACGTGTACGGGTATGGAGACAGCCTTATGAATCAGCACAGGAACTATTTGGAGATGATGACTACTCGTATCGACATGACACTGCACCCTGTCATAAACTAGTATTTAGTAGACAGTCGTATGTGCACAACGTATCAGCAGGGGACTATTCAAGCTAATGTAGGTCTTGTAATGCTGCGAGCTGTGTGCAGATGGAGTGATATGGTACTCCTGATACGTTTAGATACGACTCTGACAGGTGACACGTACGTAAGCATCCTGTCTGATCACCTGCATCCATTCATGTCCTATGTGCATTCCGACGGACTTGTGCAATTCCAGCAGGACAATGCGACACCCCACACGTCCCGAATTGCTACACAGTGGCTCCAGGAACACTCTTCTAAGTTTAAACACTTCCGTCGGCTATCAAATTCCTCAGACATGAACATTATTGACCATATCTGGGATGCCTTGCAACGTGCTGTTCTCCATCCCCTAGTACTCTTACGGATGTATGGAGAGCCCTACAGGATTCATGGTATCGATTCCCTCCCGCACTACTTCAGACGTTAGTCGAGTCCATGCCACGTCCCGTTGCGTAACTTCTGCGTACTCGCGGGGGCGCTACACGATATTAGACAGGTGTACCAATTTCTTTGGTTCTTCAGTGCATGAAAAATGAGATACAATGGTCGGGAAGCTACTCAGAAGCCACACCGCTGGAGACACTGTAAAGAGCGACGCTACGGGGCAATGGATAACTGGAAACAAGAAATCACCCTGCAGCATAACCATGGAGGAGTTGAAGTTTGGCGAATACCTGGCCAATGTTACCTGCATTCGTGAGTAGTGCCAACAGAAGCAGACTACCCGCGTATACGTATGGCTTCTACTCATCTCTCTTTCATTTTCACTGTCTCCTTCTCTTTTGCTCCCTCTGTTACTGTGTCTATCCATCTCTCTGTCTCTTTTACTGCCACTGCCTCTCATTGACCATCACTCTCACGTCTCTCTTTGGCTCACACTGCTACTGTCTTCATCCATCTCTCTTCCTCTTTCACTGCCACTTTGTCTCTGGCACCATCGCTGTCTCCTCTCACTTCCACCGTCGGTCTCTCTGCTACTCTCTTTCAGCACAAAAAAGCGCAAATATGTTCGTACACCAAACCCTTGGACGAGGAAGGTGAAATGAGCTGGTTTAGTCTTTTAAGGAGGATCATGTTCAGATTTTTTACTCTAACAGGAGCAATTTTCAGCTGGTGTGCTGCTAATATAAACCGAATTCTGTAGGTTAATAAAGTTTTGGCAATTTATTTCTATACTTCCACAGATTTGAATATTTTGACACATAAAACCAGGTACACATAGTATAAGGTTAAAACAAAATTATCTACCATCCAACGCAAATTCACTTTATGTAACAATGCACAATATTTTTAGGCTACACCTGTAGTATACCAAAAGATCCGGTGTTTAATTTGCAAGTACAAAGAATTTCGTACGACAAATTAGTTGTTTGTAAGGTGCTTACACCACCAGATGGCTCCATCGAATAATTTTCAGGTCAAGACAGACTGTATAGGCATGAGTTGCCCATTATACAAAGCCAGTGCGTCATAAAGTTTTATTCCTAAGAAAATAGCGACTGAAGACGTAGTCTCGCGACCTCATAAACTTTTTGATGACCCAAGAACCCTTACCACGTATTTCACTACGTCAGTTAAAACCACTTTTATGCCTCAGATCGGATTTTATGTGCGTAATTACGACAACTTTGAATCTATGGATCTTGGTAACGGATAGAGATATCGAAAAAATTTCAAGATACCCCGAGAATATCATCGTAACAACAGTTGGTAAAAATGTCTCTGATTTGCCACGAATATAAATTACAGAAGAGGCCATCCCACAGTTAACACTTTTGGTACCTGTTACGGTGTTTCTGGATTTTCTCAGGAACCATCCATGAACAAATTGGCCTTTTGTAAGCCGCCTAAGGCCTCTCCTATGGTACATCTAATTCAAAAGAACCAACCAATTTGCTCAATTTGCCTGGGCTGCATGATGTGTGGAATGTTCAAATTTTGATACTGTGTTCTATCGACGAGTATAAAAATGGTCGCTAGGTCAAGAGCTATCCAAAACACTTTACCCCTTACCTCTGTGATCAATGAAATTGGAGATATCTTTAAAAAATCGCGTTTTCGCGCGCAACTTTTTCGTACATATTGATTGCGTGCACTATAGTGCATGAGCCGATAAATTGCTACCCATGTCCGTGTGAGGGTCCGCAATTTTTAGAGGATAAGTCAAGTTGGCCATGAAGGAAGTATATTTCAGAGATATGTAATAACTAAGTTTTTCACAACAAGACAAAATTTCACTCACAAACTCCTTTTAATTTTGTGCCTTCTTGTAGGCTGTGAAACTGAAACAAGAATTTTTAAAAACGTTCTCAGTGTGCCTTCTAATCACCATGTAACATTTAATCAAACTGCTCCTCTATGAAAATCTTTTGAATCAGTGCGTCAACGATTATATCCTTTTTAGACTTTTGATTCTCTCAATCACAGGAATTTTTCCCTCGAGTACCTATAGGTGTCGCCTTCACGACTAATTTTCTGCACAAAATTTTTCATGAGTTATATAAAAATCATTTTGGATCAAAATGTAAGTATAAATTACAATCATTACCACCTACAACACTGGATACTGAACTACTACGATCTACTATGACCTCAGCATTTAATAATATTTCTTCTCTTATGAAAGAAGATCTTTGTAAAACAGAAACCGGAGTTAAGTTTGAATTTCCTTTTTGATATATTATCCCACAGTATAACTGAAAAAAATGAGAAGGTTTCGTGCAATACACATTGTCACCGCTGCATGATGTTACTCGTGCCTGGAGGTTGGAGTTGTCTTGCGTCGTTTGCCAGACAACAGAGACTTGATTGGTGTTCAGCGAAACTGGCACACTGAGTGGCAGTCTGTGGTGTTCAGTTGTAAGTCTCGCGTCTGTCTGTGGTAGTAGCATCGACAGCAAAAGTGTTTGTAGACTACTTCATAAAAGGTTACAGGAAGCCGCGGTTATACTGTACCTCTCCACCTCCGGCAATCACGGTATCGGGAGCTATTGGATATGACAACAGGATTGATTTTACAATTACTGCAAGGCGAGCGTCTACATGTTCCCCTGTAAAGCTTACGTCCGTTTTGAACTAGTTTTCGCCAGTGCTAGGCGTCTGCGTGCCACGCTGGGTCTAGGTGCTAGGGGAAAGGTAGGGGAGGAAGGCGGTACATCGTTAACTTTTTATCCCTTTTCTTTTGACTTTCCGCTCTTGACTTTGATGATGCAATCTGGTCTCGTACAGTGGAGAGTGAGATAGTTCACAGAGCTGTTGCCAAGCAGTTAAGCAAAAAAATTATGACATCAGCGTTAATTACGAGTCCACTTTGACGTGCTGCACCGTATTTGAGAGACGCTTTTAATTTGGAGGTACTCAAAGGGCAGTACTTGCGCTTATGAGCACAGCGAGCCCCGCATCGAGGGTGGAAATTCCTCCAGCGTAGACCGACATGAGACGCATTTACTGGTCGTGTAATTGAGAATTACGGTTTGACATTACACCGTAGATCAGTCTCAGCAGAAACAGGCTTCGCCTCTTGGAAACGCAAGTCCACGTAATAATTAATATACCCGTAAACTGCCACAAGTCGCGTACTATTCGATTATTAGCTGTCTCTCCTGACGAGAGGATCTTCATATATTATTGTCCTGATGGCGACGCGTTGGATAATCAAGGCTTTACCGTCTCGTCATCAGCACAATAAATATCCGATGCTGCTCTCTTCTGCAGACTGAAATTAGTAGCAAAGCAAATGTATACGCGAGTTGTGGTGGTTAATCCGTAAAGTAATTAAACCAGTCTTCCCAACGAAAAAACACAGCGGGAAAAAATGTTAACAGCGTATTTAATACGCACGCACGGTCGATCAACGCTACAACGCTATATTTGTTAAAAAATTATGAGAATCATAAATATTTGACAGAACAGACCAGAAACAAATTTTGGGAATTGCGTCAGAGGAAATGGCATATTAACTTAGAATGGACAAAAACCCCTGTACTAACTCCTGGGAATGAACTGGCAGACAAACTTACCAAACAAGCAGCGGGAGAAAACGTAACGGAAAGTGACAGCAGATTTCCTCCGTTTGTGAGCAAAAAGATAATTAAGATGCACATCGAAAGAAAAATGAGAGAGAATGGGTCGAAACTACACAGATCCGATCAAAAAAATTTTTTCCTACTGCTCAACTTCACCTTCCCAAGAAATTACCACAGTCTTGTAATCTTATTAAGATTTTAATAGGGCTTGGGAAATGAATGCCTTACTAGTCCAAGCGCTACTTCTACATGCGCAGAAGGTGATTAAGCAATAGATTACCTCTTGTGGGTGTGCAGTGAACTTAATATTGTGGGAGATGCACTAAGGAAATTACTGAAAACAGAGACAACTGACCCGTTGATGAATCAGTTTCAGTAAAACTTTACATTAACGAATTTCACAAATTTTGTAACGTAGTAACCCATCCCATGAAATGTATAAGAATGTTACTTCAAGTTTAAGAAAATGTGGGATCACACATTAACAGGTATGATAATTGCTTTTGAAATAATGAACAGTTTACTTACTTTGTTTCCATCTGTCACGTTTCTAATATGTATGGGAATTGGAGTTACGTCTTAATCTCTCCCATGTCTCTGTCCATCTCCTCCTCTCCCTCTCTTTGTCAATCTTCCCCTGATTCCCCAGTTTCTCCCAATCACTTTCTTTCCCTCTCTCTGTCCATCACCTCCTCCTCCATTTTCTCTGTCCAGCTTCTCCTACCCCTCCCCCTCTCTCTCCCTGTCCCTCTGTCCATCACATTTTCTCTTAGAAGGTATTATTAATTTCAACATTATTGTTTGAGTAGGAACTAATTACGTTTACTGAGGTATTTCGACCTTGCACTTCGACTCTGATATTTCTGTTACTTAAGGATGCTTTTCAAAGTAACTGTCAAAAAGTAAGTTGCGCAGTGCTGCCACATCAGGCTTCGCAGCATCAGTCCATGGAAGCCATTCCTTACAAAACTTGTCAGTATGTGGGTGTTATGTTGACGAGTTGCGCAACGGATTGATCTGACAAGTACCCTTTTGCTCCTGCAAGAAGCAGTTTCCACCCCACACTACTACAGAAGTCAGACAGACGCTCTTAACATACCAAAAATGCCTGAAAAACTTTCAGCAATAAATATCTTCTGGAGTCCTCTGCTGGAAAAAATATTCTATTTTCTTACATAACTAGTGGGATACCTGGGTACTGGAGTATTGCTAGTTAGTGTGAGAAAAACATTAAACGAACGGAAAATATTATTTACTGTAAAATCTGAGAAAATCAAGTGAAACTTTCATTTTTAAACTGATGCACAAATTTCTGGGTTCTTTTTGGAATAGGAGGTTACCTCTTATGGATAGGAGTACTGTTAATGAAATTTATGTGTAAAGTGTGGGGAAGCTCTTTTATCCCTTTTCTTTAAGAATGTTATTTACTCGGCAGAATGGCTGAGAGCCGTGCCTTATCAACTTGAACAATTATCCGATTGAATTTTTCTAAGTACAGTCAAGGCTGTCGCGTGAGAAATGTAATGGAGTGACTTGAATGAAGTATGTTATTTCTAATGGAGGAAAGATGGGGCTTACCTACGCTGTATGACACAATACCGTGAGCTGCCATGTCTGCTGCTCAAAAATAACGAAACTCTCTCTTTCTATCTGGATTGACCTTCGCCAATCGAACTCTCATTACGCCTTGATGAAGTCAAGGACTCCTATCTGCCCCTAGTCTAACTATTGGCGTGGTACACCAGTCAGATAACCAGTCTACAGCAATGCCATGCAATGTTCGCTCGCAGACACTAACTAATACTCTGTCTGTGTTCACACCACACATTAAGTG
This sequence comes from Schistocerca serialis cubense, assembly GCF_023864345.2. Classification (NCBI taxonomy): domain Eukaryota; kingdom Metazoa; phylum Arthropoda; class Insecta; order Orthoptera; family Acrididae; genus Schistocerca; species Schistocerca serialis. Next base: position 182,123,702 of record NC_064646.1, on the reverse strand, counting down.
TTGCGGCCAACACAGTGAACAAACGCTTAATCGACGGCGACTCAATATAGAGTATCACTCCGATTTGCTAGTGACAGAGGTGCTCTCTCAGTGCAGTACTGAGCAGAGACTTTGTTCCTCACTCTCTGCGTACACGCATGAGCGCACTCGCTCCCGCTATGTGTTCCCACTTCAAGAGCGTCACCAGAACGACCTCTCTCCACGCAAAAAGCGAAAGGGTATATCATCCACTGTCTTCCCCTCACTCCTCCAGCTCATTGCATCAGAAATAGTCCGCCAATCAGCGTTACTCCTACAAACTGGAGAATGGCGCTCCGTTTAAGCCGACCAGTCCGGAAATACTTAGCATCTGCATTAGGCATTTATTGTCCACCTGTGAGAACTCTGAAACTGGCACTAGGTCTGTCAAAAAATGCGTATGCTGGGGCTCTCCCAAACAATACAGTGGGTTTTGCTTTTAAGGTGAACACGCAGGCCATTATCCCTTTTCTCTGGCAAAAACTATTTTGGTCCCTGGGCGGTCAGCCAGCCAGCGCAGCTGCGTGCTAACTCACCCTCCTACGGATTTCCAGCGGGCTGGTTGCCTCTGCCAAACAAAAACTTCGGTGGCCGTCATGTCTTGAATGTTTGTGTACGCCAGCCTCGACTTTTTAATCTCGGTGCGCACTTGCGATTTATTTATTAGATTTGCATATCGATTAAATGGAAATATGTAAAATTGACTCTACCCTATCGTGTTTGGGCTCGTATGAAACGTCTTTATACGCAGAATACGATGGTTATACGCAGAATACGATGGTGAGGACGGAATATGTAAGAGATGAAGGTCAGGAGACCACGCAAACTTCTTATGTCACTGAGAATAAGAGACAGTTCTGACTTCCAATACAATTTCTGAAAGCGAAAGCAAATATGAACACTTGAATTAATCAAATACGTGGTAAAATAAATACAAATAAGAAGGTCCATATGGAAGGAGACTCATAATTCCAAACAGTTTTGCATGGTAGCCGAAAGTGCCTTATGTTATACATCAGAACCCACTTTCATTACACGTAAATGTGTTATAAGCAAAGGGCCCTCCTTCTGAAACATTGATTAGGAATATATCGAGTGGTCACAATCGATCTTTGACTTACGAAAAGAGCAGAGAATTCAATGGGCTTAGAGTATTTACATTCAAATTTAAATCTTCATTGTGGTGCGTGGTTATGATTGCGATATTTTACAAATCGTAGGCAGGACTACAAGAAAACCAATTCTTATTACTATCGTATATTTAATTGCTGCCTCTCCCGGCTAAAGATAGTTATGCTGTTAAAGAAACCTTCACCTGGGAACGTTTACCAATGTTGTCTGGCAGGCAGTGTAAATGGCACTAAATTTTTTCACAAGAGTGATCTCACACAATTTAGTGAACTATTATTCAAGGTGGCAACACTTTTCCTTAAACAAAATGAACTATTTTTACACACAATACCACATGTGCACGACACTAGTGTATTCTTTCGCGTTAAAAAATATTTCCTAAGAGGTCTTACGAAATAATCAGAGTTCATACATTAGCAGAGAACAATTTCAGCACGTAAGATTCTGTTTGCACCAGATTTATAGATTATTCATAATCTAAGTCGAATTTATGATTTCTAAGTCGGTTCCGGGCCACCAATACACAATTTTATCGTTAAAATTGACCATCAAGATTCATGTGTCCTTAGTAGTTTGATTTAAAACTAGCAGCAATATTTCACTAACATAACACAATCACTTATCGAATCTGATTGATTCAGGCTTTGTTATTCTCAACGAATAATGGGGATATAGTAAATCTTTTCTGTACCTTAACTATATGCATTAACATTTAAAAGTATTTCTCCATGTTAATCACTCATTATTCAGCATTTTACCAATTATCTGCGCTGTAGATCAATAGCGCTAATGGGGCAGTCCATTGTAGCTGAACAAGAAAAATTAACATTTATATAGTACGAAAATCATATTTTAAAAAATGATTCTTACTCGTGTACTGATTTCAGTTACACAGAAACTCTGTTTTTCAACAACATAATACAGTTTTTTACCGACCTCAGTGCTACATGACATCAACTGCATCAGGTAATTACAACAGTTCGAACAAGAAGTAGGAGTATTCTTGAAGACTCATAGATAACTAAAAATGAAGATTTCCAGTTTTTTTCCATGAGTATTTTCTGACATATAATTTTCACAGAAAATTAAATTATGTCACTGGCAATAGTTATTATTATTTTAGTATCGATGAAGCCCTTTTTTATTAATATGACGAGAATGTTCGCTCAAATTCCACTTACAATGCTGTCGTGAATATTGTTCTGAATAAAATATAATCGTGGATATTACATGAATAAGAGAGATTCTGATTTCCAATACAATTTCTGAAAGCGAAACCAAATATGAAGACTTGAATTAATCAAATAGCCGGTAAAATAAATACAAATAACAAGGTCCATATGAAGGAGACTGATAACTTCAAACAGTTTTGCTCAGTAGCCGAAAGTGCTTCATGTTATACATCAGAATCCACTTTCATTACGCGCAAATATACGATAAACAAATGGCCCTCCTTCTGAAACATTGATTACGAATATATCGAGTGGTCGCAATCGATCTCTGACTTATGAAAAGGGCAGAGAATTCAATAGAATATAAGTTCAAATTTAAATCATCATGTAAACTTCGCGTAAGACTTCTCGCGGGGTATTCGTTACGCACATGAGAAACTGTGGAACGAAACAGACACTGCTGTATGGCAACTAGCCAAATCTCTCAGTTTTAGTAAGTTCATGTTACTTTTTTTATGTATCCTGCCTCTGATCTTTTCTTAGCTAGGCTACCATTTGGGTGAAGGATTCAGTTCTCGTCCTTCATGACCATTGTACCCTCTGAAAACGCACTATCTGCAACAACGGAGCTCGCTTCCATAAACTCAAAAGGAAAACGATTCGTTTTTTGTGTAGGTCATGTCTCCATGCTTAACATATAACATGATTCTAGTACAGTTCGATACCTTGAGAAATTGCTCAATGATACAAACTTTATAGTCGCCCATCGAAAATATTTCATCCTACGTCAGTCTGAAGAAGGGAAAGAAGAATAACGTTGTCCTCGTTGTCATAAAAACTGTATTACTAGTACCGTTAGTACGGGTGTAAGTCATACATTTTAAATTACATTTTTCCACGTTCCATATCATTTATGCGTTATAATCGAATACCCTGTGGCATCGTTTTTCATAGCGCCATGGCTACATTAACTACGGTGCGGTCTCAACGTGTAAGTCGAATGCGAACGTACGTGGAATTACATAATTTTAAATGTGTGACGTGCACCGATGTGAATCGTGTTAGTAATACCGGTTTTGTGACAACGACGACATTACATGCAAGCACAATGGTAGCGGAAGTCAAAGTTTCTCTTCTTACCTGATCACAACAGTCTGCAACCTGGTTTCACTGCAACGACACACCCATTCAGAGTACTAAATCCGGCGCTCTATGTCGGAACCTCTGGACACACCATCTGATCTGCAATCCAAATGCTACTCGGCGGAATAGCCGCATCCCTGTTCTCGGATGGAACATGGAACACTCCCAGTAGAAACCAGCGTTTGAGTGAACTTCGACATGCTAACATTATTTCCAATGAAACAGCGCTTTGAACAAACAACGACTGCTTCCTTTCGACTTATAATTTTCTATTTTTTATCCTTACACGAGGGCGATTAAAAAACAAACTAACAAGACCTATAGGGAACACTTATATTCCTCGGCCAGAAACAAGATGATGAATTGTAGACGTCATCAGACCAACGTAGTGTCACCCGTGGACAAGGCTAGTACCAAAATGTCATAAAGTTATATGTTATTGACTTACCAAACAAAGGTTATTCATGATCTAGGAATAGTCTATTTAACTAGAAATACAAACGTCCTGGGTCTATAGTTCAAACATAGCCATTCATCAAATAAAGTCATCAGATATTAAATAAAAAGTCATCAGCAATGCTGGCCTGAATCTTTCGGTATAAGGAGTCAACCTCGTTTTCACAACGGACTTGTCAAAGAGGACGATGGAGCGGACACAGATTCAGGGCACTCTCTTGCCCTTGAAGTGGAAAACTGCCCATAAAAGGCGAAAGAATCCCATGATCAACGGCATGAGGATGCATAACGTAATGGAAACCTTATCGTTAAAGACACATAACGTGTATCCACAAGACATGTTGCCTGTATCTGAAAACTGTCGTGATCTCTCCATCGACAAATAATTTGGATTAGTGCCCCATTTGTATCTCCGCATGGTACTACCTAAGCGACAGGTAATCACGATAGAAATATTAAACAATCAACGAAAGTGCACCATCCTACCAGTCGGAGAATGGAATGTCGCTAGTCTGAACGAGGTAGGGAAGCTAGAAAAACTGAAAGGGGAAATACAAAGGCTCAGCCTAGATTTAGTCGGGGACAGTGAAGTGAAAGGGAAGTGAATAAGAATTTATGTTCAGAAAATATAGAGTAAAATCATAAGCAGCAGAAAATGGTATAACGGGAGTAGGATTATTTATGATAGGAAGGTAGGGCTGAGTGTGAGTTGCTATGAACAGTTCAGTGGTAGGGTTGTTCTTATCAGAATCGACAGCAAACCAGCGCCAACAGCGATGGAACAGATATTCATGCCGACGTCACAGGCAGAAAATGAAATGGTGTATGAGGATATGTAATGGGAGACGATAGTCTACAATTAAAGGAGATTGGAATGTTGTAGCCGAGAAAGCAATAGAAGTCAGAGTTACTGGAGAATATGACGTTTACAGTAGGAATGAAAGAGCAAAAATATTAATTGCATTCTGTAAAAAATTTCTATCCAGTAACTAAGACATTGTTCAAAAATCACAAGAGGAATAAGTATACTTGGAAATGGTCTGGAGACACGGGAGGATTCCAGGTGGGTTACATCATGGTAAGACAGAGAGTCCTAAATTAGATACAGGATTCTAAGGTGTACCCAGCAGCAGATATAGACTCAGACTACAATTTAGTAATGATGAAGAAAAGATTGAAGTCCAAGCGAACCGTCCAGAAGTCTCAATGTGGAAAACTGAACAACTGAAAAATGATATAATGCTTTGAAATTCTCTGATCTTGAAGATACTGCAATAACGACTACAAAATTAAAGATTTCAGGTGAAGAGGAATGGACAACTCTGAAAAGGGCAATCGCTGAAGTTGGATTGACAAATATAGGTACAAGGAATGTAACTGCTAAGAAACCTTCAGTAACAAAAGAAATACATCAATTGATCAACGAAAGAAGGAAGTACAAAAACTTTCAGGACAAGACAGGAGCAGGAAATATGTCTCTTAGGAATGAAATAAGTAAGAATGCAGGGAAGCCAAGGCGAGATCGCTACAGGAAAAATGTAATGAAATCGATAAAGAAAAAATTTTTTAAAATTTATGGTAAGGTCTTATGGGACCAAACTTCTGAGGTCATCGGTCCCTAGGCTTACGCACTACTCGATCTAACTTAAACTAACTTACGCTAAGGACAACACACACACACATGTCCGAGGGTGGACTCGAACCTCCGACGGAGTGTGACAAGACGCCCAAGACCTCGCGGCTACCCGCGCGGCATCGATAAAGAAATGGTCGTCGAAAGGAAAGATTCAGCATAGCGGAAAGCCATAACAACCTTCAGTGAAACTAAAAGCAAGGATGTCAACATTAATACTACAAAGGGAACTAAACTGTGAAATGGAGGGGAGAGAGTGGAAAGATGAAAGAGTATCTTGAAGACCTACGAGCGAGAGGACTTGTCCGATAACATGACAGAAGAAGGAATAGGTGTCAAAGTGAAAAACACAGGGGATCTAGTATCAGGGTAGGCTTGAGATCAAATAACGCAAGGTAACATTCCAGCGAAATTTCAGAAGTCAGTCGTGAAGTGATAGTCAAACGACTATTCAAGTTGGTGTGTGGAATTTACGAATCTGGAGGCATACCATCATACTTTCAGGAAACATCCACGCAATATCTCAGGTAGCAAGGACATTAAAGTGTGAGAATTGTCTCACAATCAGCTTAACGTCTCATCCCTCCGAGTTGCGCTTACCAAGTCAATAATACACAGAAGAATGGAAACAAAGAACGAGCAGCTGTTACATGAAGATCAGTTTGACCTTAGGAAATGTAATGGCACCAGAGAGACAATGCTGACTGCACTTGATATTGGCAGGAAGACTTTGGATAAGTCAAGATACGTACATTGGCTTTTTCGACCTATAAAAAGCGTTCGACTATGTAAATTGGTGAAAAATATTCGAAATTATCAGAAACGTAGTTGTAAGCTATAGGGAATGACGGGTAATATGTAATAGGTACAACAATGAAGAGGGAAAATACGCTACTGTCCATTAAAATTGCTATACCACGAAGATGACGTGTTATAGACGCGAAATTTAACCGACAGGAAGAAGATGCTGTGATATGCAAATGATTAGCTTTTCAGAGCATTCACACAAAGTTGGCGCCGGTGGCGACACCTACAACGTGCTGACACGAAGAAAGTTTCCAACCGATTTCTCATACACAAAAAGCAGTTGACCGGCGTTGCCTGGCGAAACGTTGTTGTGATGTAAGGAGGAGAAATGCGTACCATCACGTTTCCGACTTTGATAAAGGTCGGATTGTAGCCTATCGCGATTGCAGTTTATCGTATCGCGACACTGCTGCTCGCGTTGGTCGAGATCCAATGACTGTTAGGAGAATATGGAATCGATGGGCTCTGGAGGGTAATACGGAACACCGTGCTGGATCCCAACGGCCTCGTATCACTAGCAGTCGAGATGACAGGCATCTTATCCGCATGGCTGTAACGGATCGTGCTGCCACGTCTCGATTCCTGAGTCGACAGATGGGGACGTTTGCAAGACAACAACCATATGCACGTATAATTCGACGACGTTTGCAGCAGCATGGACTATCAGCTCGGAGACCATGGCTGCAGCTACCCTTGACGCTGCATCACAGACAGGAGCGCCTGCGATGGTTTACTCAACGACGAACCTGGGTGCACGAATGGCAAAACGTCATTTTTTCGGATGATTACAGGTTCTATTTACAGCATCATGATTGTCGCATCCGTGTTTGGCGACATCGCGATGAACGCACATTGGAAGCGTGTATTCGTCACCCAGCGTGACGGTATGGGGTGCCATTGGTTACACGTCTCGGTCACCTCTTGTTCGCATTGACGGCACTTTGAACAGTGGACGTTACATTTCAGATGTGTTCGATCCGAGGCTCTACCGTTCATTCGATCCCTGCGAAACCCTACATTTCAGCAGGATAATGCACGACCGCATGTTGCAGGTCCTGTTCGGGCTTCTCTGGACTGCTGCCCTGGCCAGCACATTCTCCAGATCTCTCACCAATTGAAAACGTCTGGTCAATGGTGGCCGAGCAACTGGCTCGTCACAATACGCCAGTCCCTACTCCTGATGAACTGTGGTATCGTGTTGAAGCTGCATGGGCAGCTGTACCTGTACACGCCATCCAATCTCTGTTTGACTCAATGCCCAGGCGTATCAATGCCCTTATTACGGCCAGAGGTGGTTATTCTGGGTACTGATTTCTCAGGATCTATGCACCCAAATCGCGTGAAAATGTAATCACATGTCAGTTCTAGTATAATATATTTGTCTAATGAATACCCGTTTATCATCTGCATTTCTTCTTGGTGTACCAATTTTAATGGCCAGTAGTGTAAGAATGGAAGTCCAAGAACGAAGTGTTCGGATTAAAAAGTGTGCAAGATATGGGTGTAGTGTTTCTCCCATATTGTTCAATCTGTACATCGAAAAAGTAATGACAGAAATAAAAGAAAGGTTTCCAGAGTGAAATTAAAACTCAAGGTGAAACGTTATCAGTGATGGGACTCGCTAATGACGTTGCTATCGCTGTCTGTGTAGCGACCTTGCGCCAACTCACCCAGTAACCAACAATACAGATAGACTTTGGGGGCACAAACTTCACAGGGGACAGCTCTTCATATGAGAAAGGACAGCCACAGTCTTCTCAACCACCAGATAGCAACCCGAGCGTCGCCAGAGGTCACTGGGTCCGTGCACCTTTTCTCCTGTGTGGGACATGTTACCTAAAGCAGTACTTCCAGTATCCTGGCACCGGGAAGTATTTAGGTCCCTGCCCGGAATGCACTCGACAAGTTCACTCCAAGTAAATTTCCGGGGCCAAGCACCAATTGTGAAAACTTTCCCACAGTCAGCGTCTAACTTTGGAGCCGCCGCTACGACGACTATATCATCTACGTCGACCTTCGCCACTAGACGCTTCCAGCTAAGGATCTATACCACTCGTAGTTTCTACACCAAAGAGACCTGGCCTCTAATGCCTTGTCCAGAAACTAGACTTAGTAATATTTGCCCTTGTCTTTCATCAGCAATAAGTCGGACTGAAAATTTTGTACATCCCTTTGGAAGTTTAACTTTTGCTCGTCCTCTCGGGGATTTAACTTTTGCATGTCCCTTCCAAACTGTGATTGTGTCATGTGTAGTGTGTGGACATTGGATTCTGGAACTTTCAGTTGACTATAACTCTTTCAGGCCTTTATAAATTATTCTTCTTGTTAAAGATTCGAGAAGTTGTTTGTCTGCCGTTGTGTGTTTCAACCTAGCTCCCATCAGATAAGGCTGTTTATGTGTGTTACAATAAACTTCATATTCATTTCATACCTGGGTATTTTTCATGCGTCGCCTTCGGCGGTCACATAAGTTTGCGACAATCTATTTTTCTTCGAATCACTGTTTCACTCATGGGCGACTACCCAGGTAGACAGTGTAGGTACGTTTCCTTCCACTTTCAAGTACACTTGCTGTCACGTAGTTTCTAACACTATGGAAATGCAGTGCACCCGCGAACTCCTGATCGAGCAGCTGGCGGCCATCTCCATCTCGCCTCTGGATCTCTTCAACCACCTCTCCCGGATCGATACCATAATCAAGGACTTTCATTCGGCGCCCCGCCGTTCCAGCAGTTCAACAAGAGGGGGTGAACTATGCCGCACGCATGGGACAACACTTACGGTCCACAGCATCACAGGTGATACCCAGCAGTGCGCCTTCTTTCTGGCATATACGGGCTGAGACATTTACCACCTCCTGCAACTGCCCTATGAGAGACTGAAGTGTGGTTTGCTACAATACTTTGAATCCTAGGTGCACGTGGCGGCAGCCTGCCACGAGTTTTCATCTGCCATAAGCCTAACAGAGAGTCTTACCGAGGATGTATCACTGGCCTCCAGTATTTATCTCGCACCTGCAGCTTCCAGCAAAGTACTCGTAGTCCTCAGTGTTAGCACACATATGCAATTTCCTTGGAGTACGATTCTCGTGCATGCCCCAATGAGAGACTATGCACGGATCTCCCAAAATTCACACTTCCCTATATAAGTGCCTCCCCATTATCAGAATTTTTTAATAGTCGCTCAGATCGTCAGCCACCCTGCAGAACCCATCACAAGTGTCCGCTACCCCACCAACGTGCCGTGCTCGGCCCCAGTCATTCTACCCAGGTAGGTCGGATCCACACAGTGCAGGCTATGCCTCAGTGGCCAGACGGCCCCCTCAAGATTTCCCTTCTTGCAGCCAGTGTTTTGTTAGTTACCAAAGACAACAGTGCCACTACTGACACATTGTGCAAAATCTAGATACAGGGCTGACGTGCATTAATCAAACACAAAATGAATTTCAAACGTGCATGAACCGATCCACTGGATGTGAGGCTGGACGACAGTGTGGAACTCTGCCTGGACGTATCCTACACCCACTCTGTGCTTCCCCAGTCAAAGGAATCTCTGTTGCTCATGGTAACCATTAACAACAAACCCATCGAACTGCACAGATACAGGTCCTATGCAACCATCACAGATTGACATTCTCAGTATCATGGGGAGTCCTCTCCCATTCAACCTTTTGACTCTCTGCTGCATAGTTGCTTCAATGACATCATTAAAGTCAACAGTCGGGTTATAGTTCGATTTCAGTACAGTTTCACCGTCCTCACAGCCAGGATTTTGGTTGTCGACGCTCCTAGAGCCGTCACTCTCATAGACATGGATCTGTTGAACACTATTGACTTCGACTAACAACATCCAATCGATGTAATCGGTAATGGTATGGAATATTATGTCAATAACAATTAAACAGGCTAACGTACTTACAGCAGATAGTGATAACAGTTCCATTACTAATTCTGAGTGCTTTCATAGACTGATTGGATTTTTACATGCCACATAATGTTGTGTACAGTCAGGCAAGATGCTGTCAAGGGAGAGAGATGGTTAGGGCCGCAACTGGGGTTGTTCCCTTAGGACATAGCAGGCAGTGTCCTTTGCAACAGTGAACCCATGGCCCAGGGAAAGCAGAAGTCTACGGAGTTGTGTTGATGGCCGAGCAGTCTACAGGCTGACACTGGGTCACAGAATGCCAGGGCCGAGGACAATACTCAGAGCCACAGTCATGGCGCAAAAAATGCCCCCCTCCCCCGCCACCAATTTAACCTCCACGCCGTACAATGTGCTCTCAGGTTAACGGGAAAAACGTGCCCAGCGGTGTGAAGGATGTCAAAAAAATGCCGTCGGATTCTCTGCGTTTACAAAAGCATGAGATCAGTACATACCAGAGGGAAAACCACGATTCGTGGCATTGGTAGACAGCCTTTGACATAGGTCCTGAGGTCCCCTTATAACACTGAGAGGGTTTGTAAAGAAGTCGATAGAGAAAAGAGTTTCACAGAGCCACTGGAAGGAGGATGAAAAACATTCGAAAATGGTACCATTGGCCAGTGTTGGCGGATAATCTGATGACTGGTTGGAAATTTTAGGCATTTGCAAAACAGTTACCAGGCCTGGAGGGGTGCGTGGATCCTTATAAGGGTCCAGATATTCGATAAAGACATTCAGAGTCAGATGTTTGGTCCACAAACTCGGCTTGGGCATTGGAGTTCAGAGATTCATACACGGATATTCTGAGCAGATTCAGGAGCCATCTCTGGAAGCAGACAAACTAAGAAGAGTTCTCACCCAACCAGCAGAGACAGAGAGCCCCATCGAGTTACGCCACAACGGTTTGTCGCCAACTGCCACTGCTTATGGTGAGAGCACATAGCAGGAACAGTATGATATTAACTCTTATAGAAGTGGCGATTCCTCTGGCTCTATTAATACGCTTTACATCACTTCCTGTCATCATCATGCCTTGCAATCAGTGCATCCTTGTCATCTAACTTCGAGATTTATCAACAATTACAGTGAATCATCACCAAATTGCTATCCCAATCCATCTCAGAACCTTGCAATGCCTCAATGACTGCCATGCAAGAGAGACGAAATGCTAGAGGAACACCTGAATCAAGACTCTTGTGCACCAATTGTCTCCCTGGAACAGGAGCACACCATTGAGAATGGAGAGCTCATTCTTAGTGATACCTGTGCGCCTGGTCACATCAGTGTCACAGAACGTTAACTTGTTAATTTTTATGGGAGCGACGATCCTTGTGACTCAGCCTATTTATGTGCTTGACATCAGTTGCTCACACCTCGCAATCATTGCGTACCTGTCATCTAACTAGGAGAATTAACAACAATGATAGTGAATCGTCATCACCAAATAACTACCTCCATCCATCTCAGAACCTTACAACGTCCCAGTGCCCAATAACGTCACCACCTATGTACTACTTGAATCGAAACTGTTAATAATGACTGTGAAATCCCTTCAAGATTTAATACGTTCATTTGTGGAACAAGTTATAAATGGATTTCACTCACCGATATTTTTATACTTAAAGAATCCCATGTTCATAGGTAGGAGTAATAGAAAGTTAACTGAGATCCACTAAGAATTCAGTGCTCAGTGCCCCACACTGATTGCCTGTTATTAACTACTGTTGCGTAACTTATTCAGCACTGATTCCTGAGGAGTATTCTGTTTCCGTTGCTGTATCAATCAGATCAGTGAAAAACCAAACGTCTCGCGGGTTCCCACAAAGTGTTTACCAAGATTGTCCTCCCACTTCTGTTCAGTGCTCCTTTTGGGCTGTTCAGTTTGACGTTGCCAGCGCTCCAGTCATTTATGAGCACTGCCTCAAGCACCTCACCCACAGTGTGACAAGCATGGCGAACTATTTCAATGACAGTCTCATCACAGCAATTCTTATCACAGGTAAGAACAAACAGGACCTGTCCAACAAGCTGCGTGCACTGTTCATGGTCCTCCAACAGGCCAACCTCAAATGCAATACAGACAAGTTTTGTTTGTTCACCGCTTGGAATCTTTGTGTCACGTTTCAGTGCATCAGGCACCGGTCCTTCCGCTTAGTATATTGCACCATTGCAAAAATTTCTGACCCTCACCAACACCATCATCTGAAATCAGTGTTGGGACAGTTACGATAACTATCCTGAATCTGTTCCGCATGAAACAGTGTGGTTCAAATGGCTCTGAGCACTATGGGACTTAACATCTTAGGTCATCAGTCCCCTAGAACTTAGAACTACTTAAACCTAACTAACCTACGGACATCACACACATCCATGCCCGAGGCAGGATTCGAACCTGCGACCATAGCAATCCCACGGTTCCAGACTGCAGTGCCTAGAACCGCACGGCCACCGCGGCCGGCGCTACAGTCTGGAACCGCGCGACCGCTACGGTCGCAGGTTCGAATCCTGCCTCGGGCATGGATGTGTGTGATGTCCTTAGGTTACTTAGGTTTAAGTAGTTCTGAGTTCTAGGGAACTAATGACCTCAGAAGTCCCATAGCGCTCAGAGCCATTTCAACCAAGAACCATTACAGCGCCTCTTATTAAAAAACGTTCGCTGGCAATGGACGCCAGTATGTGAGAAGCCTTCCAGGACTTAAAAGAAGACCTTCTCCATCCCACATCCCTCACGACATATAACCCTGCCAAGCCTCTCTTCTTGGCAGCTGATGCGTTGGATTACGGGTTGGGGGCAGTCCATCCACATGTGATTGACATTGCAGAGCGGCTAACTGCACTTTTTTGTTTAGGACTACTGTAACTACAAGCGGGTAGGATAAGAAGCCATATAAATCATGTTTGGCCTACAAAAGTTTCATAAATACCTCTATGGCCTACATTTTCCGCTGTTCATGGACCACAAGCCGTTACTCCTACTTTTCAAAGTGTCAACACATATTTCGAGTAAAATCGCACGCCTCCTTCAGCAGTGGGCTGTGCTTCTTTCAAGTTATAATTACGACATTCAGTACCATTCAACAACTCAACATACAACTGCTGACCGCCTCTTGCATCTACCTCTGTGCCAGGACCCTGCCTTCAATGCGGATCCCAAAGTCTGCTTCCATCTGGAAATTTCTGTCTATGCAGCCATGGCCAACCCGCTGTTGGACACCAAGCTCGTCGTGCACCACATCACCAAGGAACCAGTGCTCCATGAGGTATCCTGCCAGACCTCAAGCAGCTGCGACACTCAGAGGTCCAAGCCTACTGGTATCGCTGGAATGAGATCTCCATCCTCAACGGTGTCATTCTGTTCCAGGCAGACAATGGCTGCACCAGAGTCATGATTCCAGTGGCCCTCCAGCAACACGTTTTGTCTCTCTTGTTGCACTTACCAAGAACCTGGCCTATAAACACTCCTACTAGCGGGGAATAGACATGACGATCACCCAAGTCGCTAGATCCTGCCTCACCTACCAGAACAAGAAGGCCACCCCAACATGACGTTTTTCCTTTGGCCAGAAAATTCGGCCTCCTGGTCCTGGGATTTCTTAGGTCCTTTCCTTGAGTACTCCTGCTTAATAGTCATAGACACTGGCAGTGGTTTCCCCTACGTTTCAGGCACGCCTACCATGTCTGCAGGACAGATCATTCAAATCCTGTCCAACATTTTTTCGACTGAAGCGCTCCCAGAAACAAGTGCCATGGATAACGGTCCTTACTTCTCTTCCACGATATTCTCCGCTTTCTGCAACTCATGTGGCGTAGCGCTGATACATACTACTCCCTTCAACCTTGCTTCTAATGGTCTAGCCAACCACTTCATCTGTACCCTTACATCCCAGCTCTCCAAGATCCACCGCCATCACAGTTTCGATGAAGCCTTTATGCTCTTTATGTCCTGTTATAATTTCACTTATAAGGGCTAGTCAACCCAGAAAAACTCGAGAGTCAACCAAATCAGTCACAATTAGCTATCACACATCCCACCAGAGCCCATCCCTCCTCTCCACAGTCCAGCCACCACTTTTTTTCTCTCCAAGATCCCATGTCTTTACCAGAGGCCGCAACCATTGTCTCTTGTGATCTTCAAGGCTGTGCCACGGCTGAGGAGACGTTTTGAAATGGCACACTGTGCTGCGAGCACCTTAACCAACTCAAGCCTCGCTTTAGTCCTGTTTCTGGTTCCATATGTCTACCATCAACTTTTGCTCTCGAGGTGAAGTCCTCCACAATGCGCATCCTGGACACCAAAGGCCCATCTCAGCTCCATTCAGCCAACAACCAACAACACAGATGGGTTACGTAGACATAGACATCCTGGGCCAAGGCTGCTGGCCAAGGCAATTAGGCTCTCACTCTGCAGTCGCCGCTACGACGACGACGACGCTGTCCATGTCGATCTTCGCCTCTATAAGCTGACAGCTACAGAACTTCACGATTTGTGGCTTGTAAACCGAAGAGAGGTAGTCTTTATCTTTGTTTTTCATTAGCAATGGGTCGGATTTAAACTTTTGTGCGTCCCTCCGTCCCCTCGGGACTTTAAATTTTGCACGTCCCTTCCAGACTCTGTGGCACGCGTAGTGTGTGTGTACATAGGATTTTTGAACTTTCAATATACTGTGACATTTTCCGTCCTTCTGTTTTCGGATATCGTAATTCTTCTCTCCCGATTCAAGAAATTACTTGTTTCCCATTGTTGTGTTTCATACTAACTCCCGTTAGAGATTATTGTTTATGTGTGTTACGATAAACTTCACTTTATACCGGGATATTTTTCCTACGCCGCTTTCAGCAGACACATCAGTTGTCGTCAGCGAGAGGGAAGAAGAATTACAGGACCTGCTGAATGTAACGAGCAATCTAATGTGAGTAGAATATTAACTTAGAGCAAAAAAAAGAAAGAAGAAAATAATGAGGAATAACAGATATGTGAGAAACTTATTAAAACTAGTAACGACAAAGTAGACGAAATGAAGTAATTCTGCTACTTTTGAAACAAAATAACATATAATTGACGAAGCAAAGAGGGCAGAAAGTAGCCTAGCACTGGCAAAGACGATATTCGTGGGAAATAGACGTCTACTATGATCGAACATAGGCCTTAATTTGAGGACAAAATTTCTGAGAGTGTGTGTTTAGAGCACAGCATTGTATGGTAGTGAACCGTAGACTGTGAGAAAACCGGAGAATAAGAGAATCGACGCGTTTGAGACTTGGTGTCGTAGAAGAATGTTGAAACTGAAATGGACTTACAGAATAAGAAATGAGTAACTGTTTTGCAGAATAGCTGAAGAAATGAACAGAAGGAAAACACTGACAAGATGAAACAGAATGACAGAACATGTGTTAAGACATCAGGGAATAACTTCTATTCTACTACAAGGGGCTGTAGAAGGTGAAAACTGCAGGGGAAGGCAGCGATTGGAAGAAGTTCGAAAACGACGCAGTAGTATTATCTAAATGCAAACAAACCTCTGAGTTATTAACGAGTTTTGTCGAGATTAGCAGCTCACTCTATTTATTATAAAGTCAAGCATTTAAATTGGCGAAAAATTCCAATATTGTTTGACTAAACCATCGCTGATCAATCATTGGAAATATCGTTAAAAATGAGAGCATATCTAAACAGCGTGATTTAAGATGGAATAATCACACGGTTCTCATTGCGGGGAGCGTACATGTGAACCTGCGTTTCGTTGCAAGAAATCGAATGAAAAGTAATTCCCGCACTGAGAAAATTACGAACCTTACTTCCTACACGTTCTCGCTTGTTGGTCAACGCTCTAGGAAAACTGGCACATATTATTAATGACAACAGAATATTCGTAGACAAGCTCCGTGATCTGTCATGCGTTTGGATTGCCAGTTCGAATGATTCGCAGAAATACTGAAGAATCTTCAGTGGGGGATACCGTAGAAAGACATCGTACCTTCTCTTAAATTCCCGTGATCTATAACACTAGGAGACCTGTTCTTTTCTACTTCTGGCATCATTCTTATTGGTCATAATATTATCGGAAGACAAATCGAGGCTTATGCAATTGCATTGTAATGATCCGTCCTTGCGCACCATCGACAAGTGGCATAGGAATGGTACTTAATCTAGGCTCCGCTTCTTGCGAAACACGATCTTCTCTGATATTACTTCTACCAGAAACGATCATGTTCAGGCAAAATTTTAATTAAAGACATTATCTTTGAAATTAGAATCTGATAGAATACAGTTAAAAGAGAGAGGAAATTCCACGCGAAAGTTCCCTCATATGCAATCTTGGAATGAATAAAAATAATTATAAAGAAATTATTTCCTGTATTCATGGAATATTACACTAAGTTAAACTGAAAGAGGTACTGATATTCAACAAAAAAGGTAAGTCTGGCATTGGCTCTGGAATACTGAAGTATGAGAAGTTCTGAGACGTACACAAACTCTACTATAAAAAATTGTCATATTTCTTCTCTCCAAGTGTAAACACTTCAATCAAATTCCACCTACTCTTTCCTAATGTAATGGCGGATCCTATATGAATGCAGATCTCACGAATACTTTACGCAAAATACCACAACATCAACGAACTTCGTGTAGACATACACATAAGGCGTATTGCTCACAAAAACTGTAAATATGAATTTTTATTCCGTTAAAGGCAATTAAAACGTGAAATGGAGAATTATGCATCACTAAAAAACAAGTTTCAAAAATGTGTAACGTAAGTTCCACAAAAACGAAACCAGTATCAAAAAGAAAGTGCTTGCATTCAGATTTTTATATTAGTGTGCTTGAGCGACAGTGAACCCTTGATATACACTTTCGTAATTTTGTAGAACTAATAAGTTTTGTTTTGACGAAAGCATTGTATTTTCAATTGTAACTAAAAAATTTTGCATTTTACCTGTACTATGAAGGAGCAACTAATCGGGAAATTAATTTCATTATTTTAAGGCTTTTGCAATTACTGAAAATAATTTAAAATATCTGGTAACAAACGTTACGTGAGACGAGTAAACGCATTGGAACTCGTACATTTAAGTTCAGAGAAAAAATTATACATTTACCTTATAAATTGTTTTTCAAGCAGTTTTGAGACGAGAGCTTCGTAACAGTCAGAATATCAATAGAAAACTCTTAACTGTCAGAAATAACGTGTCGCAACCCTCCATTGGCAGCCCACAAATCATGCTTCAACGGCGTAATTCATAGTAGAAACTGCAGATGCAGCTGTCCTCTCGGAACGCCCACTTGTATCACGGTGCAGTATTTAATGCTTTATTTAATGTTGTTGCTTTCTCTCTCTCTCTCTCTCTCTCTCTCTCTCTCTGTCTCTCTGTCTCTCTCTCTCTCTCTCTCATCTACTCATGCCGCGAACATTCCACTATGCTTGCTACCTCCATCTCTCTACCATCCACAAACTCGTCAAACTGCCTCGAAGTATTTCGTTGCTTCGCTGTCTATGCTTCACTCCCTGGAGCTATATAAACCCGTGCTATGCAGCACAGAGTAAAGTTCCTGGTCGAGTTTCTGTTTGAAACACGCAGTCCAATTCGGAATGGAGAGTCCACGAACTGCTCTTGATCCGCAGTATATTCGATTCATGTTTTTTTGTTGACTAGTATCCAGTGGCACTATTATTCTGTTTGTCAAATAGTAAAAAATGGCTCTGAGCGCTATGGGACTTAACATCTATGGTCATCAGTCCCCTAGAACTTAGAACTACTTAAACCTAACTAACCTAAGGACAGCACACAACACCCAGCCATCACGAGGCAGAGAAAATCCCTGACCCCGCCGGGAATCGAACCCGGGAACCCGGGCGTGGGAAGCGAGAACGCTACCTGACGACCACGAGATGCGGGCGTGTCAAATAGTAAAATTAAACTGTTGACTTTAAGACATAGAATGGA
Organism: Schistocerca serialis cubense; assembly: GCF_023864345.2. Taxonomy (NCBI): domain Eukaryota; kingdom Metazoa; phylum Arthropoda; class Insecta; order Orthoptera; family Acrididae; genus Schistocerca; species Schistocerca serialis. The sequence continues at coordinate 182,105,474 of NC_064646.1, read as the reverse complement.
GCTTTGGCATAAAGCTGCTGCAAAAAAGTCTTGCCTCGGATGACCAAAGGTGGTTCATCCAGCAGATGAGGTATCAATCTCGAAGACTTCCTAACAACGAGATTCAGGAAGGTGATGTTACTACATCAGACTCCATGACTTCAAGCAGTAAGATATCTAACGACTTACTAAAGGTGAAAAAAGGAAAAATGATGAATCTTGCGTCAATCTCGGACTTGGTGAGTCTAAAGGCTCACCTCTGCACATTTTATGTAGCAAACTAATTCTGAATAGCTCCAGGGGACCTGCTAATATGTGCTGACATTTAGAAACTACGCACCCAGATTGCGATAGAATGAAGAATTTTTTATACGTAAGAAGGAACAGTTAAGAAGTCAAAAAACTATGAAGGATGCGACCCAAACAGTGAATGAGAAAGCCTTGGGGACGTTGTATTTGGTCAGCTATCACACTGCACGAGAGGGCAAAGCGCACAATGTCGCTGAGAATTTAATAAAACCATGTGTGACAAACATAATATGTATTCCAGATGAAAAATCTGCAAAGCATATTTCTATAGTGCCTCTTTCGAACGACACTGTTTTGCTTGGCATTAACGATCTCGCAGGTTATTTCAAACAAGAATTAGTTGATTACCTTCAACACAACAAATTCGTCTTGTAAAGAGATGAGTCCACTGATGTCTGGCCGTCTTGCTGATAATTGTATGATATCCATATAAATACTCACTGGAAGAAGTCTTGCTTATGTACGTATTGCTGCCAACAAACACTCCCGGAAAATAAATCTTCACCACGATTAAATTTTCTCTTTTTGTTTTGGAACAATCATTTCTATTGGAATGATTGTACCGAAATTTGTACAGATGGAGCCAAGTGAATGACGTAAAACAGCAGGAACGGTATCGCTAGTAAAAAGTAAAGCGATGCCGTAGTTCCATCGTGTATACCTGCATAGACAGGATGATGCCGCCAAATCTAAAAATGGTTCTTAATGAAGCAGTGACGTTGATGAATTACGCTAAGACATGCCCTCTTCAGTGCCGGTTGTTTGCAATATTGTGTGAAAATTATGGGAGCAGACATAAAATACTACTGGTAGATGGTTGTCAAGGGAGGAAACCCGTAACAAGATTATTCGAACTAGGACGTGCATTACAAGCTTTTATGACTGATATTTCCTTTCAATTGAAAGACGTTTGAGCAGAGGCATTGGTTGTTCCCACTAACTTTTTTGGTGAATATATTTGAAGAAATTAATGAATTACATTAACCTTACAAGGAAAACAGAACAGATACTATACTCATATAGATAAGGTTTACCGGCCAATGATCTTCAGTGCGGATGCACTCACATTGCCCGAACTCTCACGGGAATCGGTAGAGTGTTGTGGGCATGGGCACTACAAATGTAGTGTGTGGGCAGTAAATGTGGGTCTCACGGGGAGCGTGCCAGAGATAAGTCCCTGCAGTCGCACTATCCTCTGTGTCCTCGATGGCTCAGACGGATAGAGCGTCTGCCATGTAAGCACAGATCCCGGGTTTGAGTCCCGGTCGGGACACATTTTCAACTATCCTCGTTGATATTTATCAACGTCTGTAGCTAAAGGTCTGGACTTCGTTGTAATTTCATTCTTCGAGAGCTGCAGGATCACCAATGGTATCTATTGTTTCGGACATGTCCGAAAGAACAGATACTATCTTCATATATGATATTTATTGGTTTTTAGTGGTATCTTTACACACAACACACTTAAGGAATGCACATAAACATGTAAATGTCACTTGCAGTTGTAGATGTGTAATAGCTTTCCCTGTTACATTTGCCGTCATTGAGACATTAGCACCGAGTGTAAGGTGCTGTGGACTGGTAAACACGGCTAGTAAGAAAACGGGAGATTGGAATGGATTGTTTGGGGGAAGAGACCAAACAGAGAGGTCATCGGTCTCATCGGATAAGGGAGAGACGGGGAAGTAAGTCTGCCATGCCCTTTCAAAGGAACCATCCCGGCATTTGCCTGGAGTGATTTAGGTACATCACGGAAAACCTAAATCAGGATGGCCGGACACGGGATTGAACCGTCGTCCTCCAGAATGCGAGTCCAGTGTGCTAACCACTGCGCCACCTCGCTCGGTCAAAACGGGAGAAAAATATTGTTAGTTATTTGGACAAAGCTACTTTATTATTATTATTATTATTATTATTATTATTATTATTATTATTTATTTTATGGCCTTCATTGGACCACTCTAGTCAAAAATACAAAGTTGTAAACAAGTTGTTACACAGGGATACAATTTGGTTCAACAATAACTTAATATGATATTTAGGTAATATAATTACTAGAGTCTATTCTTATATGAAAGGTGTTTTGCTCTTCTGTCTGCCCAATATTTCTTCAGTCTTTCAGATATTTTCTTTCTTTCTTCATCTGAGACCACTCTTCCTGTACTCCTTTTATTGATTTTCATTTGTAGTCTGGTTTGCGGGTCTTGCAGTATTGTGGTTTTCTCTGTCTTGTTTTTTAGGTCATCCACTGTAATTTGAAGTTCTTTTATATCTTCCTTAATTTCTGAGATCCATTAAATGTCGCTCTTGCTATTCCACTATTTTTGTATTATTTTTTTACTAATTCTGTTTTCTGGAATTCTCATCAGATGTCCAAAGAATGAGATGCGTTTCTTCCTGATTGTGCTCATGGCTGGTTCTATTTTCTTATATACTGTTTCATTTGACGCTATTCTCCAATGTCCATTTACTTTATACTGTTTATTTATACATGTCCTAATTATTCTTCTTTCTATTTTTAGTATTCTGTCAATTTCTGCTGTATTAGTTGTTTTGAAGATAGTTTTAGCTGCATACGTTATTTCTGGTTGTGTAACTGTTTTATAGTGTTTTAATTTTGCATCTGTAGATAGGCTTTTTTTGTTGTATGTAGTTTTGGTAATGTAATTTGCGTAGTTCAGTTTTTTTATTCTATGCTGCCATGATGGCTTCTCATTTAGATTGTATGTTATTATTTCGCCTAAATATTTAAATTTATCAACAATTTTGATTTCCTGTTCTCCTATTGTAATTTTGTTTGCAAGTGGTGGATCAGTTAGCATAATCTCCGTTTTTTCAAATGATATTCTAAGGCCTACTTTCTCTGCTATTTCTTGTAGTGATTTCACTTGTAATTACTGTAATATTTTTTATTACACTATATAATTGTTATCGGTTTCAGTCGTATCTCAATAACTTCAGGTCTGTTAATAGAAATAAGACATGCCAAGGTTAATCTTACATAATAAATCCAACACACATATGAGAAACGTCATCAGTAACCACGCTCAGACTGCAGGTGGTAGCAGTAGCAGTGGGAGGGTATGCAAACCGTGTCGGGAGGACGCGGGGTACAGTGTACTCGTTGTAGTCATGCGGAAACGGAGCGCTCTATTTGACGTCCAGAAGGACCCTAATACTGGCTTTCAGACCATGGGTGGAAGCATTTCCGAAACGGCTAAGTTTCTCAACTGTTCGCGCTCGCTACAGTCCGGAACCGCGTGACCGCTACCGTCTCAGGTTCGAATCCTGCCTCGGGCATGGATGTGTGTGATGTCCTTAGGTTAGTTAGGTTTAAGTAGTTCTAAGTTCAGGGGACTGATGACCTCAGAAGTTAAGTCCCATAGTGGTCAGAGCCATTTGAACCATTTTGTTCGCGCGCCGCCTTGGTACAGTTTACCATCCAAGGCAAAATGACACTATTCAAAAACGGCGCTGAGTCAACTGTGCTGCACCATGGTCCATAGATGAGAGGGGTGAACGACAGCTGTGGTGATGTGAACGAGCGAATAGACATCTAACTGCCGAACGACTGACCGCGTCAACGCCCGTGCAGCGAACTTTACTGCGTATTGGTCTCCGCAGCATACTCTTGGTTCATGCACCCACGATGACTACTGTTCATCGGCAATAGAGGCTGGAATGTGCCCCCCAGTACACAACTGGACGTCCAGTGATTTGTGACAGGTGGTCTTCTCAGATTATCCACTTTTTATGTGGCCAAATGCCTTTGGATCATCCTAAGGGTCCAAGTCGGTCTAGGGAACATTATGATCGGTGGAATGTTTGGCCGGCCGCTGTGGCCGAGCGGATCTAGGCCCTTCAGTCCGGGACCGCGCTGCTACTACTGTCGCAGGTTCGAATCCTGCCTCGGGCATGGATGTGTGTGATGTCCTTAGGTTAGTTAGGTTTAAGTAGTTCTAAGTCTAGGGGACTGATGACCTCAGATGTTTAGTCCCATAGTGCTTAGAGCCATTTGAACCATTTGGAATGTTTCGGGCATTCTCTGGATGATCTCTACCCTTCGATCCATGTTCACACCTACCTTCAGTTTCTTTTTCCTCTGTACGGTGGCATCCATCTTCTACATCTACATCTACATCCATACTCCGCAAGCCACCTGGCGGTGTGTGGTGGAGGGTAGCTTTAGTACCTCTATCGGTTCTCCCTTCTATTCCAGTCTCGTATTGTTCGTGGAAAGAAGGTTTGTCGGTATGCCTCTGTGTGGGCCCTAATCTCTCTGATTTTATCCTCATGGTCTCTTCGCGAGATATACGTAGGAGGGAGAAATATACTGCTTGACACCTCGGTGAAGATATGTTCTCGAAACTTCAACAAAAGTCCGTACCGAGCTACTGAGCGTCTCTCCTGCAGAGTCTTCCACTGGAGTTTATCTATCATCTCCGTAACGCTTTCGCGATTACTAAATGATCCTGTAACGAAGCAAGCTGCTCTCCGTTGGATCTTCTCTATCTCTTCTATCAACCCTATCTGATACGGATCCCACACTGCTGAGCAGTATTCAAGCAGTGGGCGAACAAGCGTACTGTAACATACTTCCTGTGTTTTAGGATTGCATTTCCTTAGGATTCTTCCAAAGAATCTCAGTCTGTCATCTGCTTTACCGACGATCAACTTTATATGATCATTCCATTTCAAATCACTCCTAATACGTACTCCCAGATAATTTATGGAATTAACTGCTTCCAGTTGCTGACCTGCTATAATGTAGCTAAATGATAAGGACAAATCAACGCGTCTCACAGTCCACAGTGGATGTGCATGGTTCTAAGAGCACCAGGATTTGTTTTGCATAGTCCCGTGGCCACCCAACTCCCAGATTTAAACCTAATCGTGAATCTGTGGGACCACCTCGATCAGGCCATGAATCCTCAGCCGAGAAGCCTGCCACATTTGGCCACAGCACTTGCGTTGGCGTGGCTCCACATCCCTATCGGTCCCTTCCAGATCTTCATTGACTCTCCTACTGCATGTCTCCCGGAGGTGCGCGCTGCAAAAGGCGATTATTCAGGCTTCCGTCAAGTCATCACATTAATGTGACCGAACAGTGTATAATATCATATATTAGATATAGTTGGAGATATCGCCCTTTATATGCAATACGTCAAGATGATGGAAGTTATTGCGTTAAAACGTAACGGTTATAAAATTATACACAAAGCTGAAGCGAGAATGAAAGAGAATTTCGCAGTTTTCATCTATGACGTATTTCCTCCAGTCTTTCGCGTTAATGTGCTTCTTTTGCGAGATTTCCACCAGAGAGCGTTGATTTTCGTGGCTCTGGAACATGTACAGTGCAGCAAGAAGTCCGTCTCCGCTGATGGGGTGTCCTCGTCGTCACCTCTCACAAAAATCGTAGCGGCGTACCCGTTTCGGCGCGTATGTGGCGGTATGTATCTACAAAAACTCCTTATAAAGTCAAAAAAATCTGTGCATTTGAAAGTAATTTTGCCCATTGAGCAGTTTGTGTGGCACCTCCGGCTGCTGTGTGAAAGTTTCAAGTTCCCTCAGTATATCAAGAAAAGGACTCTTTTGGGGCTGTATACATTACTTCAATTTGCTCTTCCATAATTTTTGTGTTATGCCTTGCACGGTTTTTATATGTACCATACGCAGTTTTATCATTTGTGGCTCCATCTTCCTTAAACCGAGTATGCAAATTGCGTCCTGTTGTGTGGTATGTAAGTTGCGGCGGTGTGGGTTTTTTCGTATGCAGGCTGCAAATTAGAATTCACGTACCTCAGAACGGCGACTGCTCCATGTCCCTTCACTCGGCAACGTAGATACTTACAAGATGATCTAAAAGCAGCATTGATAAAGAACACCATCTAATATCTACAATTACTGAGGCCGCGCAACTCTTAGTAATGAAATCAAGTTCTGTAGAAAAACTGTCATTAAAAAATTTATTGGGCGGTAAGATAATTGATTGGCTTCTGGAAAACAATGTCCGAAATTTCCACGAAAAAAAAGGTTTATTTGTTCTTATAGCCAAAGAAACGGTACTATTCAGTCCACATTTAAACTATTTGTTATTTTCCTCAAGTTCACATTTCATACACTCATTTCGTACGCACATCCGCCAGAAATCTGTGCAAACCCGACACGAGTTCAACAACGTTTTCACAGCCATTAATTTCAGCACTAATTTGAGTTAATACATTCGGTCCTTCTTATGGATTTTTGAAAAAAGAAAACTGCTCGCCATAGATGCTCAGTGGTTAAATACTGAAACATGCAACGCGGATACTATGAAGGACCAATATCACACGCGAATATTTGTTCAATTAAACAGTTCTAGAACTTCCAAACTTCACAAAACTGTCCGTAAGTACATCAGCGTTAGTAACGACACATATCAAACGCGAGGAACTCAATATTATTTCATTTTACACACAATGAGAAACATCACATTTAACATGTCCTTCCGCGACCGAAACTGGCGAGCGACCCTTTTCTTGCAGCCTCATTCCCAGCATAACCATCAGGTAACGAGCGGGAACCATCTCAATTCTGATTGGCTAACCATACTCGCTGACAATCAGAATGCTCGCTCAAACTGCACCACTCAGTACATACAGACTCATCTACGTCATTCTGATATAACAGTATTAAAGTAATGTTTAATAAATGAAAACGAAAAGGCAATAAATCTGGAAATATCCTTTAGATACAGATAATACTCCAGCTGACTTTCTGGCTACTCTGTTACAATAGTTATCACACCTAGACATACGTCATCACCAAAGTGGGTAAATTCCCTATGACCATTTCCCCACGACAGGTATGTGTAACTCCTGCCGGTTACTTAAGACGGTATATAATGCAACATCAAAATTTGGCGAATGTCCAACATACACAATCTCAATCACTCACATATACTCCCACAACAATCTTAGACACCAATAACAATTTTGTCTGATTTATATATTACAAAAACGAAAAATAATTAAAGTTTTAATATGAAAATCTCAATTAAATAATTCTGCACACTGAGAGTTCTGTTTATGTTTTCCAATTATACCAAAAGATAAACTATTATATTTCCAAACTGAATTTAGTTCCCTAAGTGTCGGTTTTTGACTTTTTTAGCACTGTTTTCTATCTCTGAAACTATGATAGCAGTAAAGCTGGAATTTGGATACAATCTTCTCCTGAAGGTAGTGTAGCGATTTTGAAAATGATTTCATAATATTTAATATCATTTATTTAGGTTCTTATAGGTGGTGAATGTACGGTCGCTAAGAAGTGACACAGAAGCCGTTCTCATGCTGCCGTAGTAGCAGGTGTACATGACTCATTGGCTAAGACACAAGCGGCGGTTTCTTTCACAGCCTCCGGCTCCAATACTGAGGGCTGTAAAGCAACGAATGTTATCGCGCATTAACTCGTGACGTTACAAGTCTTATGACACTCTGTGCATTTAATTTTATAAACTCCTGATCTAATGAATTTTTCTGCTCTGTCGTCGATATTATGTCGTAGTCTCATTTTAATATAACCTTGTGTACGAAGCGTTATGCAGTAGGTTTTAGGAAAACATCTTACTGTTTTTGTGATGTCTTTCGTCTACTTGTAATAATTACATATTTTATTTTCTTCTTACATATAATTTTGTTTCTCAGAAGTTACTGCATTTTACTTTTAATTCTTTGATGTATTTTGGTTACGTCACTCATTTTAAAGTTGTTTGTCTCTGTCACTTACTTGAAGATGTCTGATTCGTTCTCTTTTCTGAGATCGATCAAGGACACTTCTGAAATTCTCTTATTCGTGCTACTAAACTAAACTTTTATATCGTATGGAGCGCCAGGAATTCTCAAGAAAGTTTTCTACGTAATTTGAACAAGTGTCCATTATTTTTGGAGATACTTAGGAGGAACGAAACAGCTTAGACTCATTTTCTTTATTTTGCACTGTGAAGCTGGTTTTTGGATGGAGTTCGTTAAATTTAGCTACTATGTGTTCCATGTCCCACTTCGTTCCTTCAAACTGTATTATGTAGTCATCGAAGTATATTTTGTAATATGTGATCGTGCCTAAGATATGTGGAAAATCTGCGAAATATTTGTTTTCGAGCTCTGTTTTAATAAATTAGCTAAAATATCTGAAAGATATGACTGCTGATTCTTGTTTCTTGGTCTAGTTTGAAGTCAAGTTGCTGATATTACGCTCTTTTTTTACGTTATTGTATTCCAATGTAATTCTTGCTGCTAACCCAACTGTAAGAGTTGTTTGCATTTTTGCTTGAATTGTACCCGTACGTTTTCATCCACATTCTGTGCATTCTTGACGCTTCTAATACAGGTGCCGGAAAATAGTCTATGAACGATAATTTTCACTTGTTATAGAATAGATTTAACGGGAGCTTATCATGTTGTATAACGTCATTTCTACAGTTTATCGAACCTGTGGAGCACAACCGAGCGCTTCTAGGCCCTTCAGTCTGGAACCGCGCGATCGCTACGGTCGCAGGTTCGAATCCTACCTCGGGCATGGATGTGTGTGTTGTCCTTAGGTTAGTTAGGTTTAAGTAGTTCTAAGTCTAGGGGACTGATGACCTGAGCTGTTAAGTCCCATAGTGCTCAGAGCCATTTTTTGAGCACAACCGACAACTTTTTTCAGACGGTACTGGTACTTCATTGTTGATAACTGCATTATCTGTGAAAAGTCGCAGCCGGTATGTCCAGTCAGAGAAATTATGTCGACCAAGGGCCAACACAGCGTTACCAAGTTTCAGCCTTTATGCTTCAGAACCATTTCCATACTGCTTCTGTAATAGATTATGGAATTGTATTACAAAGTCGATCGCGACATGTAATAACAATCTCTCTGAGCCTAACCAAAATTATTATTATGTGAGTTCCAATTTTTATACACATAATATTACTGATTCCTTACTGATTCCATTGATACCATACAACCCTTCCGAAATTAAATTTAAGAATTCCTTTAAGAAGCCCAAATTTCGAATGTTGAAAATAGCGCATCAATTCAAAATCTATAGCAACTATTAGCCAGAAAAGGATAATAGGTTTCATGGGAGGCAAACGGATTTGGTTACGCCAGAAATTGCAGCATATATTAACAGGGAAACCCGTTGTACAACATTCAGATTTAATCAAATGACTATTTTGAGAGGAAACATTTATTCAGAAGATGCTGGAGTACAAAAGATCATGACTTACACATAAAACTGTAATTTACACGCACCGGATGAATTAATATTACTAAAATATAAATCATAATAATAAATCCTCCATAACTTCGTAAATACTAGAGATTCGCAAAATCCTAGAGTAATTTTGGAATGAGCACAGATATTACTTTAATATGAGATGTTTATAGATAAATTCTCAGTTGCTTTAAGTTTCGTAAAAATTTCATTTATATTATTTTAGTAACATGCCTGTCAGGTATGAGGACATAATAGTGGACTGAAAGAGGATTTCTAAGACATCAGTATACATAGAATAAAGTTTTATATGCAACAAAAAAACTCTTGTAATCCATACACGCTATAAAAATAGGTATGCATACACACACGTGTATGTGTGCATGTTTCACATCTCCTCCTAAACCAGTTTGCCGATTTGAACCAAACTTGGTACCGTTATCCTTTACTGTCAGGCAACAATCGCTGAACTACCTTGTTCGAGAGACATGACATCATAAACAACGAGATGCGTGAAAACTGCTGCATCATGCATGAAGTTTAAATTTGTTACTTCTGTCTTACTAATTTTATTCGCAATAAATTTCGCAGACAATATCCACATGTGCCGCTAAATTTACCAACAAAATTATATTGTGGTACCGCATATAGTTCAGGAGATACACCGTCATAAACGGTGAGAGGCGTGAGAAGCTGCCACATTGTGCATGACGTTGAAATTTATTACTTCTTTGCTACTAACTCTGTTCGCAACACATTTTGCGTACAGTATCCACACGCGTCGATAAATACAGCTACAAAATTATTTCATGGTACCACACATAGTTCATGAGATCTGACATCATAGACACTGAGATTCGTAGAAAACTGCCACCTCATGGATAACATCTAAGTTATTATTGTTTACTACTAAGACTATTCACAACATATTTCACAGACAGTATCCAAGTAAGCTGCTGAAGGTATCTACGCCAATATATCATTGTACAACACAAAGTTCAAGAGATATGATGTCGTAAACACTGAGATGCTTGAAGAAATGCCCCATGACGAATGAAATTTTAAAACATTTACTCTTTACTGCTAAGACATTCCCGCCTTCGAGTCAACTTAAGGAGACCCCTGGCAGCTTTCACCTGCGAAGCGCAAACGGCTACAGGCAAAAACTATAGCCGTCTATAGACCTATGGAGAACCGTTTTCACATAAACGTTTACAAAATCGTGTTGTGGACACTCGAAGCAGCTGCGCCCAGCGTGCAGAAACTGTACGGGATCTTCGTACGACTGTTTCATAATTTCAAAGGTGTTCAAATGTTTCAAATGGCTCTAAGCGCTATAGGACTTATCATCTGAGGTCATCAGTCCCCTAAACTTAGAACTACTTAAACTAACCTAAGGACATCACACACATCCATGCCCGAGGCAGGATTCGAACCTGCGACCGTAGTAGCAGCGTGGCCCCGGACTAAAGCGCCTAGAACCGCTCGCCCACAGCGGCCGGCTTCAGAGGTGTCTTCACAAATACATGGAAATGAAATTTTTTTGATATTACTCTACAATCACAGTTCATTTTCGGTTTTTGTTTCTAATAGCGAATTGACAAAATAAATACTCGGGCAATGCTAGGTTTGTCAGCTAGTTCTAACGTAAATTAACCCTTCTCATACCCTCTGGCTGCAGTTGTGTACATTAACTTTTACTGTGTCTTAGCTGCAAGAGAATATTTTTTCCCAATGGAAACCTGAGGAACACATTTGTGAATGTCCAACGCTTCCATCATGCGGAAGTGCTGCCAAATTTTGGGAATCACTATGAAAATACCAGCAAGTCAGCATAGCACTGCGCAGCAGATCGTGACCACTACAATACACAGCTGTTGTGTGGTTCGTTGTATCGTTATATTGCATGGTAATTATTGAATGATCATTTTATTTATTAGAATACAGATTATTTCGTAATTAGTTACTTTAGTCCACAAAATGTGGCCACCTATAAAAAGTATATTTTGAAAACGAGTACATATTTCTGAATAAATTTTGCTTTTAAAATCATTTAAAAAATCAGCTAAGAGCATTACTACATAAAGAAAACTTTACCTTCCTCCAGGAAAAATTCAGCTCTGAAAGAGTTAAAGTAGGGCTAGACTTGAGACAGCTTAATTTTGTTATTAAATACATTTTTGTGCCTCATTTTGTGGTATCACATCTCTTAACTAGTGAGGAAGACATATCATTAAATACGTTTTGGATAGACGCCGGCGTCCCTTTAGAGTGAGTTGATGTTGTGATACGTGCTGCAGACCTGCAAGAAGTTTAAGTTTTGGGGATACCAACAAAACGTAGGTTGGTAACAGTGCATATAATGTAGGATGTCAGTCAGTTACTTCCATGAAATGCTTAAAGAATAAGTCTGAGTTATGAGGACATGTTTCATTTATCAACATTTACACTGCATAAAGCTACAGGACCTGACAGCACAAGTGAACTTCAGGACCAGAGACATGGTATCGAATATAGCCGTCATATTCATTATTTTTTACTGACTAAATCCGTAATTTGGATTTCTGGCATGCTGTATTTTATGGGGGCCTTAACGTCGCAGTTTTCCCCGCCGTCTTCTATTCGCCGTTCTCTCGCACTGCGGGAACTACATTGGCAGCTCAGAGTTCGCCCGTTAGTTACGCAGCATATCCAGCGCTGCCGTCCGGCGGGCAGCCTAACGCTCAGGTGCTGCGGCCGGTGCCCGCCACATTTCCATCTCGGGATTGCGGAAACCGGAGGCTCTATGCGTGCCCCGGCGGCGTCCCACTTATCTGCATGCGAACGCCCCGGCCTCCGGGATCCGCGCACGGAGTTCCGACCGGAACGCAATAAGGGAGCGTGGTTGCGCGGCCATCCATCACCGCCTGTGACGTCTGCGGTACGCCTGTCCCACTAGAAAACAGCTGCTCACTGCGTAGACGAGTGATACCTCCTCACCGAAGCCTACGGCGCTGCGGCACGGGACGGCTCATGATTAATGCGCGGTCTCCACTGGTACACTTCCTGCTAAATGAAGCTGCAATTCTTGTTCCAACATGGCACGTACTGGCGTAGACAAGGTTACTGCTTCGGACCTGCAAGTGCAAGAGTCGCATTCGACTTGACTTCCTCTTAAGGATTTTCATTCTTAAGCAACGAGTTACGTCCAGACCATGCTCATACTAAACTAAAGGAAGAATGAAGGAAAACTGACATTTAACATACTGTTGATGTCGTTGTCTTTAGACCTCAGTAGGGAAACGATGAAGAACTTCGCCTGTGGCCCATTTCAAAGTGCACTATATTTTTAAGTTATCAGTCCTCTGAATGGATTGACGCTGCTAACCACTTATTCTTCTACTATGCCAACCTTTTCATCTCATAGCAACAATTACAACCAACGTCCTCAATTATTTGCTGGATGTATTCCAATCTCTGTCCTCATCTACGGTTTCTAGCCTCTACCCCTCCCTCTAATACCATGGAAGCTTCTTGTCAGTGTTTCCCATATATTCCCTTCCTCACCGATTCTACGAAGAACTACCTCATTTTTCAATATTCTCCTGTAGCACCACATCTCAAATGCTTCGATTCTCTTCTGTTCCGATTTTCCCACAGTCCATGTTTCACTACCATACAATGCTCTGTTCCAGCCGTACATTCCCGGAAATTTATTCATGAAATTGAGGCCTATGTTTGGTACTAGCAGATTTATCTTGACCAAGAATGCCGTCTTTGCCGATGCTAGTCTGCTTTTCATGTCCTTCTTATTACGTCCGTCATGGGTTATTTTCTGCCTAGGTAGCAGATTTTCTTAACTTCATCTACTTCGTGATCTCCAATTCTGACGTTATGTTTCTCGCTATTCTCGTTTCTACCACTTCTCATTACATTCGTGTTTCTTTGATATACTCCCAGTCCATATTCTCTATTCATTAGACTGTTCAATCCATTCAACAAATCATGTAACTCTTATTCATTTTCACTGAGGATGCAATGTCGTCAGCTAATCTTATTATTGATATCCTTTCACCCTGAGTTTTAATGTCACTCTTGAAGCTTTCTTTTAATTCTGTCATTGCAGAACAGTTGGGGCGAAAGACTACAGCTCTGTCTTACACCATTTTCAATCTAAGAACTTCATTCTTGGTCTTCCACTCTTACCTCTTGTACATATTACATATTACCGATCTCCTCGATAGCTTACCCCTGTTTTTCTCAGAATTTCGAACATCTTGCACCATTTCACATTGCCAACGCTTTTGCCAAGTCGTCAAATCCTACGAAGTTGTCTATATTTTTCTTCAGTCCTACTTCCATTATCTGCGGCCACGTCAGAACCTCTCCTAAAACCAAACTGATCGTCATGTAACAGATCTTCCATTTTCTTTTCCATTCTTGTCAACAACTTGGATGTATGAGCTATTGAGCTGACAGTGCGATAATTCTCGCACCTGTCCCGTCTCGCTGTTTTCGGAAGTGTGTGGCTGACGTATTTTCAAAACTCTGGTGGTATACCGCCGGTCTCATATATTCTACACACCAACTTTCCCCAATGATTTTAGAAATTCCGACGGCATATTATAAACCACTTCGGCCTTATTCGATTTTAAGTCGTTTAAAGCTCACTTAAATTCTGATTCTAATACTGGATTTCCTATATCTCCCCCTCACAGAGGCCTTCAGTGTACTCTTTGCACTCGTCCGCCCTCTTATCTGCATTTCATGGATTTCCCACTGTACTCTTATTGTTGTCGACATTGGGTTTAATTTCACCAAAGGTTGTTTTGACTTTGCTATGTGCTCAGTCAGTCCTGTGGACAATCATTTCTTTTTCGATTACTTCACATTTTCCATGAGACCATTTCGCCTTGTTATTTCTGTATTCTTGAATTTTTCTGAACATTTTTGTACTTCCTTTTTTCTTCTGTCAATTCAAATTGATTTCTGGTCAGACGAATATAGGATATTGTCAAGAGCAGAAAATGGTACAACGGCAGTAGCATCCCTTATGAAAAGGAAGGTGAAGCAGAGAGTGGGTTTGCCTGTATAGTTCAGTGATAGGATTGTATTCATCTGAATCGACAGCAAACCACATCGACAACAATAATTAAGTACACATCCAGACGATGCATGCACAAGAAGAAGAGTTAGAGAAAGTATATGAGGATATGGGACGGATAATTCAGTGTGTGAAGCGAGTTGAAAATCGAATAGTCATTGGGGATTGGTATGCGGTTGTAGGAGAAGGAGTAGAAGAAAGGGTTACGAGGGAGTATGGGCTTGGCAGTAGGAATGAGAAAGGAGAAAGTCTAATGCAATACATTTCAGCTAGTAATAGAGAATACTCTGTTCAAGAATTAGAAGAAGAGGAAGTGCCCTTGGAAAAGGCCGGAAGATACGGGAAGATTCCAGTTCGAATACATCTGGTCAGGCAGAGATTTTCAAATCAGATTTTGGGTCGCAAGGCGTACCCAAGGAGTAGAAACAGACTCATACCACAATTTAGTAATGATGTAGAGTAAGCTTAGATTTATCCCCTGCAGTGTCTGCATATAGCCAGAAGCATTTCAGAACAATAATACGTTAGCTTGGCGCCAGAAAGCGTCAGTACGTGTGCAAAAAAGAGATTTCTTTCGCTTCGGATCTTGATTTTTACGTGCGGTATTGGCTTTTGATAGATTATTTACGATCTTGTAGTATTCAGTTATGTATTTCAAGCAAGAATGAGTGATAGGAAAGTCTACTGGTGCAGAAAAGGTACGTAAACATCGTACCCAACGCGGCGTCGAAGCAGCATGCCATCAAAGAATGCAAACATTGGATAAGAGGCTGAGAGCAGTTCGGAAGGAGTCAGTGCCTCTGCTATGAAATTGAAAGACAGTGACCACGATTTCTATGTGAGTTACGGATTGAGGTATAGGATTCTAAATTTTTTTACCGTTTTCTCTGCTATTTCTCAACACGCGAAATGTAGGACGTCAATACAGACATAACGTTGCAAAAACAAAGTCCTCGAGGCTTAGGCTTGATAAACATCATTGCTTCTCCAGCCTATCCAGAAGTTCTTATACCAAGTAGTAAATTTAAACAGAACGCCTATGAAATCAACCCTCGAATCGTTCTAGCAATGCGCCTGCTTGGGGCAGGGCTAAACGGAACTGTAAACTTCTGTGCGTCCATGGAACTCCTGCGACCGATATTTCAATTATTCTTTGCTAAACTAGTGGATATGATTTCGATCACAACGGCAACAGTGCCACAGGCCAGTTGTGCGATAGGAGATTAATAGTGAGGGTTTTCTAAAAGCAGAATTTTTTTCATTTACTCATGTCTACAACACATTTTAAAATTTCGAACGCGTTTTGCTCGAAGTATGATTTTCCAGAACGTCACGAAGCATAACTTAAAGAATTTTCAATCTCTTTATCTGAAAATTTCAAAGTGAACAACATAGGGTATTTTCGATTAGTTAATTTAAATAGTATTTATTAACAGATGACTGTCTTTTTTTGGTGAAAATTGGAAGACTTTATTCAAACACTCGTAAAAATATCCTACTTGATTCACTAGCTACACTTACGTAGATTCTAAAATGGCTCTGATCACTATGGGACTTAACATCTGAGCTCATCAATCCCCTATAACTTAGAACTACTTAAACCTAACTAACCTAAGGACATCACACACATCCATGCCGAGGCAAGATTCGAACCTGCGACTGTAGCGGTCACGCGGTCCCAGCCTGAAGCGCCTAGAAGCGCTCGGCCACACCGGCTGGATATGTAGATTACATAGTTTTTTTGTTCTCCAGGTTCAAATTGGCACCAGTGACAGTGCGTGTCGCACATTCAAAGTGCCTCACGAGAATTGCTACAGTATCGTCATTCTGCAATATTTTCCGATAAAATTTTTTTGTAATGTATAGAGAAATAATACTTGAGGTAGTTATTGAATTAATATGAAGGGATTATTTCAATACTGGTACAAGCCAATTACCTCCTCTTTTCCGATTATAATGCTTCTGAAATTAATTATCCAAACAAACAGAAAGAAAGTTCAACTCTAGCAAGAAGCAATATGCTTGAATATATCTGGTATCTCAACTGCAGATTTTTCAGTGCTCATTTAATTTTAGGACTCTGTATTTCAAAATGAACAAAAATGGACTTGTACAACTATTGAAATAAGCCCTTCATATAAACTCAATAACTACCTCAAGTATTATTTCTCCATTAATGTCCCTTCCGCCCAAACAAACTGCCAAGAAAACGGTTTTTTGGGCTGTTATATTGGAGTTACCCCTTAACTGGTAAGGCACTGTTTTTACGTTCAGAATGCAAAATATTAGAAATTAGTTAACTAAAACACTGAATAATATCGTACAGAGCGAAATAATATCGAACACTGTACCTAAAGACAAAACAAGAATGCACAGGTAATATCGAAGAAGTGCGTATGTTTAAATTACCATGTAAAAATGTAAACTGCTAATGAAAAGCATGTGGCTAGTAATCCAAGATTGATTGTCAGACACGATCGTTCTGGTGGTCCAGGTGTAATGTTGTGGCCAAGCATTACGTTGCACAGGCGTGCTCGCCCCCGTACCTTTAAATACTATACACTCATCAGTAACCGAGCGGTCTCAGGCGCTGCAGTCATGGACTGTGCGGCTGGTCCCGACGGAGGTTCGAGTCCTTCCTCGGGCATGAGTGTGTGTATTTGTCCTTAGGATAATTAAGGTTAAGTAGTGTGTAAGCTTAGGGACTGATGACCTTGGCAGCAAGTCCCATAAGATTTCACACATATTTGAATATTTGAACACTCACCAGTGAACTTTATCGTGACACTGCATTCCTTACCCACGGGCGTGTTTTCAGCAGTGCATTTCACCATGACTTCATTTGTATGGACGACAATGCGTGACCGCATCGACCTGCGCAAATGGACGAGTTCTTGGAACGAGAAGATATGCGGCGAATAGGCTGACCTGCCCGTACCCTTAACTTACATCCCATCCAGTGCAAGGAGGATGTGATGGTCAGACGTATTGCGGCACGTACACGTACAGCGACGACCGTTCATCAATTGTCAACCACGCTCGTGGAGCAATGGAACGCCCTACCGCAAGAACGCCTTACCAACCTTTGAAACTACTTAGTGAGTATGAAACCATCGTCTCTTTATTTATTTTTATCATTTCAAACACTGACCTACAGACAACTCAAATTTAACCTATTCATTTATTACCCACAACACACAAACCCAACGCAATCTGACTGCTATACAGTGACAACATGGCTTCAAATAATTAACACAAAAGAATGGCCCTGAATTGCAAGAAATCCTAACAATAACTTTTTCATGAGTCACTTACCTCACAGCAAATCTTCATTACACGGCCTACAGCAACTGCAGCAAGCAGCAACTGTTGTTGTTGTGGTCTCCAGTCAGGAGAGTGGTTTAATGCAGCTCTCCATGCCACTCTCTCCTGTGCAAGCTTCTTCATCTCCCAGTACCTACTACAACCTACATTCTTCTGAATCTGTTTAGTGTATTCATCTCTTGGTCTCCCTCTAAGATTTTTACCGTCCATACTTCTTTCCAACACTTAATTGGTGATTCCTTGATGCCTCAGAACATGTCCTACCAACCGATCCCTTCTTCGAGCCAAGTTGTGCCACAAATTCCTCTTCTCCTTAATTCTATTTAGTACCTCCTCATTGGTTACGTGATCTATCCATCTAATCTTTAGCATTCTTCTGTAGCACCACATTTTGAAAGCTTCTGTTCTCCTCTTGTCCAAACTATTTATCGTCCACGTTTCACTGTCGGCCGCGGTGGCCGTGCCGTTCTAGGCTCTGCAGTCCGGAACCGCGGGACTCCTACGGTCGCAAGTTCGAATCCTGCCTCGGGCATTAATGTGTGTGATGTCCTTAGGTTGGTTAGGTTTAAGTAGTTCTAAGTTCTAGGGGACTGATGACCTAGGATGTTAAGTCCCATAGTGCTCAGAGCCATTTGAACCATTTGAACCACGTTTCACTTCCCTACATGGCTACACTCCATACAAATACTTTCAGAAACGTCTACCTGACACTTAAATCTATACTCGATGTTAACAAATTTGTCTTCTTCAGAAACGCTTTCCTTGCCACTGCCAGTCTACATTTTATATCCTCCCTACTTCGACCATCATCAATTACTTTGCTCCCTAAATAGCAAAACTCATTTACTACTTTCAGGGTCTCATTTCCTAATCTAATTCCCTCAGCATCACCTGATTTAATTCGACTACATTCTATTATCCTCGTTTTGCTTTTGTTGATGTTCATCTTATATCCTCTTTTCAAGACACTGTCCATTCTGTTCAACTGCTCTTCCAGTTACTTTGCTGTCTCTGACAGAATTACAATGTCGTCGGCGAACCTTGAAGTTCTTATTTCTTCTCCATGGATTTTAATACCTACTCCGATTTTTCTTTTGTTTCCTTTACTGCTTGCTCAATATACAGATTGAATAACATTGGGGATAGGCTACAACCCTGTCTCACTCCCTTCCCAACCACTGCTTCCCTTTCGTGCCCCTCGACTCTTACAACTGCTATCTGGTTTCTGTACAAATTGTAGATAGCCTTTCGCTCCCTGCATTTTATCCCTGCCCCCTTCAGAATTTGAAAGAGAGTATTCCAGTCAACATTGTGAAAAGGTTTCTCCAAAGTTTACAAATGCTAGAAACGTAGTTTGCCTTTCCTTAACCTATCTTCTAAGATAAGTCGTAGGGTCAGTATTGCCTCATGTGTTCCAACATTTCTACGGAATCCAAACTGATCTTCCCCGAGGTTTGCTTGTACCAGTTTTCCATTCGTGTATAAATTATCGTGTTAGTATTTTGCAGCCGTGACTTATTAAACTGATAGTTCGGTAATTTTCACATCTTTCAACACCTGCTCTCTTTGCGATTGAAGCAGCAACTACAGCTAGCTAAATAAAAATATTCTAACTACTATAGACTCCAACTACTAGGACGCATATGGTTAGCAATGTATCTAGAAGATTTTACCTTATTCATGTGACATCCAGTTCTAAAAATTATATAGTTGTCAATAATTTCACTACCATAAACATAGCCAACTACATCCATCCTCATTTTACAATGCATGTCCTACCAACACTGAGTCTGCACTACGAAATCATGTCCAAACCCTTCTCTCTCCGCTCGCTAACTGCTCGTGCGTCCAACCACAGTCTCTCTTGCCGAGCGCAGAGCGCTGTCAGCGATATTCATAGAGTATACAGCGCTGCCAACATACAAACAGGCTACTTACACAGTTTGGCCAGCATGGGAGCACGTTACAGAGCATGCACTGCCTTCCGTGGTTTCACACACCTAATTAAGAACCATGTCCCGCGTTTTTTATGTCCAGCGGTCGTGATAAATTGTGGTGACTTCAGTCTAATTATCGTCTTTGAATAAAAGTATCACTCCTGTTCGTCTCATTTTGTATTTCTTTCAGTTACATTCTGTGTTGCACTGTATTAGTTCTTTCTGTGTTCGATCCAAGTCTCATCCAGCTATGTTACTAGGCAGTGACATGTCTAGCGAAAGTTACTTTCGTCTTTAGGTCTTGCAAGCCGGTGTACTATCGTCGTTGTAATCCCAGTGCGTTGTTGCATGGGATGTCAACACACTACAGGAAGAATTTATCGGCGGTCCCGGATCAACGCCCTTCAGTTTGGTACTAACGGAACAGTTTAAGTAAGGCTCATCAGTGTCGCATTAATCACAAATCGAGGCAGGCATCAGTTCCAAACGACTGTCATTTCTGTAGAAGCCAGAATGTCTTCAGATAAGTTGCAAGTTCCTACTACTAAACGGAAACACAGGCTGTTCATAAATTCCCGTTACAAACATCTAGGACGTGTAGAGTGTAGTGAGTACACGATATTTTGAATGGGAACCCATGACGGGAAACGTACCGTTTCCGTTCTACGACGATTTCGGTTCTGATGTGTAATGCGTCCATGTCACTGAGGGAAAGAAAAAGGTCTCAGAGTTGCTTGTCCTCGTATAGGGTAGACAGGATGAGATGCACTATGTCAGACGGTCACCTGATGTGGTATCACATACAAAGCTTAAATTACGAGACACTTGTAGAGACAGAGGAAGATCTGCTGATACGAGTTCTGGCCACTTCACTAGAAACTGAAGAGACACCAGGTGGGATGTAGAATGTGTACCAGAACATGGTTTGTAGATACAATGTCTGTAACAACGTTGGAGGTCACCACATCGTGCTTCTCACGCCACGCTGCTTACACACGTCACGCTACTTATAACAAAGCTCCTTCAGACAATAGTATTACTGCTGAACAGATATATGCCACTTCTTTTCTTTTACATGGTGCTCTAAAATTCCTGTTATAAAATTCTAGGTTTTGTAGAGGGAGCTGAGTAGACAATATTTTGAACAGGAACCCGTGACAAGAGGGATAGACATGTCATTTGACCTCTATCCTACTTCTCTGACCTGATCCGGGCCTCATTCACGTGTCTGTATCAGAGCAACATGGTTCAGAACACGTTTGCAGGACACACCAGCATGATACTTCAGAATGGCGAAGCTCAAGTGTAACTGCTCATCGCCTTTATCAAGATCGTTCTTCACAACGACCGACTCCATCGCATACTCTTTTCGCCACAATCACCCAACGACTTCGAGAAAGGGTACCTTCACTGTCAGCAGGCGTGACTATTGTGCTCCAAGGAGACGCCGCTCATCCGAACTGGAAGATGCCGTACTAAATCATGTTGAAGAGAACTCGACAACATTTCTTTGGCTAGTGATGAGTGGAACTGTGATATAAGTGACTGGGTCACGCTTAATCAATTACTTATAAAAGCGGTCGCGTTACCAACATGTATTCAAATAGTTGTAGCACGGAAACCGGACGTTTCAGGACATGGGTCCCAATTCAAAATATTATCTACTCACTCCCCTCTACAAATTCCAGAAGTTTATAACGGAAATTTCCGAACACACTGAATACACCCGCTTCCAGTCTCTACATGATGCCCAACAATCACCCTGAAATTTCATCGGAATTCTCGGCAAAGATGTAGCTTCAGTAAGTCAGTCAAAAGGACAGAAAAATTAGTTCACAGGTCAAAAGAAATGCAACATGTCAGTTACCACAGAAACAATAAAGTTTAATCTTAGTTTAACTACCATCTGCAAGACAGTTTACATGACCAGTACCTCCCACTATTGGACGTTTGCTTTCCAATAACAATATCAGTTTCTTCTTAGTCTGAAGACAGTTAGCTTTTAAAGCCACAACTACCGACGAGCTATTACTGTTGGTAGGTGTTGCCTTAAAGTTACCCACATCTGCACCTGAAACAAACACTTGCATTTGGAAGTTGTTGTTGTTGTTGTGGTATACAGTCCTGAGACTGGTTTGAAGCAGCTCTCCATGCTACTCTATCTTGTGCAACCTTCTTCATCTCCCAGTACTTACTGCAACCTACATCCTTCTGAATCTGCTTAGTGTATTCATCTCTTCGTCTCCCTCTACGATTTTTACCCTCCACGCTGCGCTCCAATGCTAAATTTGTGATGCCCTGATGCCTTGACGCCTCAGAACATGTCCTACCAACCGATCCCTTCTTCTTGTCAAGTTGTGCCACAAACTCCTCTTCTCGCCAATTCTATTCAATACCTCCTAATTAGTTATGTGATCTACTCATCTAATCTTCAGCATTCTTCTGTAGCACCACATTTCGAAAGCTTCTATTCTCTTCTTGTCCAAACTATTTATCGTCCATGTTTCACTTCCATACATGGCTACTTTCAGAAACGACTTCCGGACACATAAATCTATACTCGATGTTAACAAATTTCTGTTCTTCAGAAACGCTTTCCTTGCCATTGCCAGTCTACATTATATAACCTCTCTACTTCGACCATCATCAGTTATTTTGCTCCCCAAATAGCAAAACTCCTTTACTACTTTAAGTGTCTCATTTCCTAATCTAATTCCCTCAGAATCACCAGACTTAATTCGACAACATTCCATTATCCTTGCTTTGTTTTTGTTGATGTTCATCTTACTTCCTCCTTTCAAGACATTGTCCATTCCGTTCAACTGCTCTTCCAAGTCCTTTGCTGTCTCTGACATAATTACAATGTCATCGGCGAACCTCAAAGTTTTTATTTCTTCTCCATGGATTTAAATACCTACACCAATTTTTTCTTTTGTTTCCTTTAGTGCTTGCTCAATATACAGATTGAATAACATCGGGGAGAGGCTACAAACCTGTCTCACTCCCTTCCCAACCTCTGCTTTCCTTTCGTGCCCCTCGACTCTTATAATTGCCATCTGCTTTCTGTACAAATTGTAAATAGCCTTTCGCTCCCTGTATTTTACCCCTGCCACCTTCAGAATTTGAAAGAGATTATTCCAGTCAACATTGTCAAAAGCTTTCTCTATGTCTACAAATTCTAGAAACATAGGTTTACCTTTCCTTAATCTTTCTTCTAAGTTAAGTCGTAGGGTCAGTATTGCCTCACGTGTTCCTACGTTTCTACGGAATCCAAACTGATCTTCCCCGAGGTCGGCTTCTACCAGTTCTTCCATTCGTCTGTAAAGAATTCGCGTTAATATTTTGCAGCTGTGACTTATTAAACTGATAGTTCGGTAATTTTCACATCTGTCAACACCTGCTTTCTTTGGGATGGGAATTATTATATTGTTCTTGAAGTCTAAGGGTATTTCGCCTGTCTCATACATCTTGATCACGAGATGGTAGAATTTTGTCAGGACTGGCTCTCCCAAGGCCGTCAGTAGTTCTAATGGAATGTTGTCTACTCCCGGGGCTTTGTTTCGACTCAGGTGTTTCAGTGCTCTGTCAAACTCTTCACGCAGTATCGTATCTCCCATTTCCTCTTCATCTACATTCTCTTCCATTTCCATAATATTGTCCTCAAGTACATCGTCCTTGTATAGACCCTCTACATACTCTTTCCACCTTTCTGCTTTCCCTTCTTTGCTTAGAACTGGATTTACATCTGAGCTCTTTATATTCATACAAGTGGCTCTCTTTTCTCTGTAGGCAGTATCTATCTTGCCCCTAGTGAGATAAGCCTCTACATCCTTGCATTTGTCCTCTAGCCATCCCTGCTTAGCCATTTTGCACTTCTTGTCGATCTCATTTTTGAGACGTTTGTATTCCTTTTTGCCTGTTTCATTTACTGCATTTTTATATTTTCTCCTTTCATCAATTAATTTCAATATTTCTTCTGTTATCCAAGGATTTCTATTAGCCCTCGTCTTTTTACCTACTTGATCCTCTGCTGCCTTCACTACTTCATCCCTCCGAGCTACCCATTCTTCTTCGACTGTATTTCTTTCCCCCATTCCTGTCAATTGTTCCTCTATGCTCTCCCTGAAACTCTGTACAATCTCTGGTTTAGTCAGTTTATCCAGGTCCCATCTCCTTAAATTCCCACCTTTTTGCAGTTTCTTCAGTTTTAATCTACAGTTCATAACCAATAGATTGTGGTCAGAGTCCACATCTGCTCCTGGAAATGTCTTACAATTTAAAACCTGGTTCCTAAATCTCTGTCTAACCATTATATAGTCTACCTGATACCTAC
The DNA here is from genome assembly GCF_023864345.2 of Schistocerca serialis cubense. Classification (NCBI taxonomy): domain Eukaryota; kingdom Metazoa; phylum Arthropoda; class Insecta; order Orthoptera; family Acrididae; genus Schistocerca; species Schistocerca serialis. The sequence goes on along the minus strand of NC_064646.1, from coordinate 182,081,274 downwards.
TAGTATCTCCAGGATTCTTCCATGTATACAACCTTCTTTTATGATTCTTGAACCAAGTGTTAGCTATGATTAAGTTTTGCTCTGTGCAAAATTCTACCAGACTGCTTCCTCATTCATTTCTTAACCCCAATCCATATTCACCTACTATGTTTCCTTCTCTCCCTTTTCCTACTCTCGAATTCCAGTCACCCATGACTATTAAATTTTCGTCTCCCTTCACTACCTGAATAATTTCTTTTATCTCATCATACATTTCATCAATTTCTTCATCCTCTGCAGAGCTAGTTGGCATATAAACTTGTACTACTGTAGTAGGCGTGGGCTTCGTATCTATCTTGGCCACAGTAATGCGTTCACTATGCTGTTTGTAGTAGCTTACCCCTACTCCTATTTTTTATTCATTATTAAATCTACTCCTGCATTACCTCTATTTGATTTTGTATTTATAACCCTGTATTCACCTGACCAAAAGTCTTGTTCCTCCTGCCACCGAACTTCACTAATTCTCACTATATCTAACTTTAACCTATCCATCTTCCTTTTTAATTTTTCTAACCTACCTGCTCCGATCCGTAGAACGCCAGTTTTCTTTCTCCTGATAACGACGTCCTCTTGAGTAGTCCCCGCCCGGAGATCCGAATGGGGGACTATTTTACCTCCGGAATATTTTACCCAAGAGGACACCATCATCATTTAACCATACAGTAAAGCTGCATGCCCTCGGGAAAAATTACGGCTGTAGTTTCCCTTGCTTTCAGCCGTTCGCAGTACCAGCACAGCAAGGCTGTTTTGGTTAGTGTTACAATGCCAGATGAGTCAGTCATCCAGACTGTTGCTCCTGCAACTACTGAAGACGCTGCTGCCCCTCTTCAGGAACCACACGTTTGTCTGGCCTCTCAACAGGTACCCCTCCGTCGTGGTTGCACCTACGGTGCGGCCATCTGTATCACTGAGCCACGCAAGCCTCCCCACCAACGGCAAGGTCTATGGTTCATGGGGGGAGGCATTTGGAAGTAGGATCTCGATTACGAAACTACACGCTCGTCCATGAAAAACAACAGAAACATATAATGGGCAATCCCTACGTATCCTGAGATTCTATCTTGAGAAATATGTACTACCGAAATTAGTCGCCAAATTCTGCAGCCCTCTGGACGCTAAGACCTCTTGCAAAATCTGCGGTGCTTCCATTCTTCCAGCTTCACCATGAGCGACATGAAATCTCTAACATTTCATAACAGGAATATAACAATTATTGGATGTTGTTTTATTCTGCCAGAGAGCTGATAATTATCAAATTCTGCTTGTTCATTCTGGAACAAAAGCATCACACTATATAACAAGGGCGGTAGGTGACTTTCGAACTACACATTGATCGACGTGCCATCATAAATACAATGGAATTAAATTACTAGTTATAAGTTTTTGATGTATAGGTTTCCATAGAGCGCTTTGCGCTGTTAATATCGGTTTTTCTACTGTTTAATCTATTAACCACTTTATGCAAAACTACAACCCCCAAGAGAACAGTGAGTCATAGGTGTTTGAGAAAGATTTTAGAGAGTGAGTATACTCCAAATTGCCGGCCGCCATGGCCGAGCGGTTCTAGGCGCTTCAGTCCGGAACCGCGCTGCTGTTACGATCGCAGGTTCGAATCCTGCCTCGAGCATGGGTGTGTGTGATGTCCTTAGGTTAGTTAGGTTTAAGTAGTTCTAAGTCTAGGGGACTGATGATCTCAGATGTTAAGTCCCATAGTGCTTAGAGCCATTTGAACCATACTCCAAATTATCATAGAACTTAGAGAGTCCAGATATTCTTCGAAAATCTGTTATTCAGAATACATTTGATTTTGATTACGAATTATTGAATGATTTATGATAAAGAGTATTAGTTGACTTGGATGCTAGCGGGACTAGTAACTCTTTCGAAACGTCAGTCGTTGTAATAAATAGGGTTTACAGGCGTTAATGACTGAATTAACTCTAATAACCTGTTTCCTGATATTTGTAATATAGTGTAAAGTCAAACGACGCTACTGAAAACGGAGGGTCTGAGCAATATGTGTACCAACTTCCTGGTGCACTTTGCACTTAAATGACTTTCAAAATTAGGTCTGTTGGAGCGGCTTGCTTCCATTCAGCCCTAGAGTCAATGACCTATCACTTTGACCTTGATCATCACTGCCCTGTCCCCTCTCCTCTCCCTGCCAGCCCACCTCCCCCTATCGCCAATCAATCACACAGTGCAGCACTACGTATCTCCCGCCCATAATAGTGCAAAAAAATGTGTAAAAATGTCAAATTACATTATTTCTGACATACACTTTTCGATCTCCAACCAATCAGAGTGTATTATAAAAGTATCGCCAAGTAAACAGTAAAAATCTGCATAACGAGCAGGTAAAAGTGAAAGATATTCATTATTTCTGAATGACATTTACGAGGGGCGTTTGAGAAGTCCGTGCAAAGTCCAACAGATGGCACCACCGGCGCGTATCGAGGTCATGTAGCATCTTTGAAAAGAACTCACACCAAGTTTCAGCCATATTGGTCTATTTCTTTGTGTTTGGCATTCGGGTGAATCAAGGTAGTCGAGTGATTTTAAAAAAACGGACGAAAAAGAATTTTGTGTGGTGATCAAATATTACTTTATGGAAGGCAAAACGTCTCAAGAGACTAAAGAGGAGCTTGATAAACATTACGGTGACTCTGCACCTTCGATTAGAACAGTTTATAAGTGGTTTCAAAATTTTCGGACTGGCCATATGGGCGCAAGTGTTGCTGAACGTTCTGGACGCCCTGTGGAGGTTACGACTTCAGATATCATTGATAAAATCCATGATATGGTGATCTATGACAGAAGAGTTAAGGTAGGTGAGATTACTAGTGCTGTGGACATCTCGAATGAACGGGTACACAATATTTTGCATAAACATTTGGACTCTGACTACTATTTGTTCCCCAATTTGAAGAAATGGCTGGCTGGACAGAGATTTTATTCAAACGATGAGGTGATTGCAGCAACTAATAGCTATTTTGCAGCCTTGGACAATTACTATTATTCGGAAGGGGTCAACAAATTAGAACAGCGTTGGACGAAGTTTATAAGTGTAAAAGGAGATTATGTCAAAAAATAAAAAAGGTTTGCCCCAAACACGTAAGTAGTTTTTATTTTTTCACGGACTTTTCAAATGCCCCTCGTACCTCGGGTGGAAAAGTAGTGTCAAGTAACATATATGTACATATGTGTACCTTTTACGTAATATTACTATAAATACAAGGTCAAGGTGTTTTATATATGTGAAATGGGGCACATACACATTGTATAGTGTTCCAGCTAACTCCCTCTCCTCGAATCAAAGCTTAGTATGACAACACAAGAGCCAGTTACATTGCAACCCCATGTAGGCTGTGCATCATAAGAAAAAATACAATTGATGACAAGTATTACAAGCCAACTGCTGCTACTTTCGCGAGACTAAGGCTTCGCCACGGGGGGTAGCCGTGCGGTCTAGCCGCCTTGACACGGTTCGCGCGGCTCCTTCCGTCGGGGTTGGAGTCCTCTCTTGGGCATGGGTGTGTGTGTTGTCCTTAGCGTAAGTTAGTTTAAGTTGCATTAAGTAGTGTGTAAGCCTAGGGACCGATGACCTCAGCAGTTTGATCCCATAGAACTTACCCCAAATTTCCAACTATGGCTTCCTACAACAAAGTCTTCAATCACACACACAAACATCGAATAGAAGTACCATCATACACACACACACATGTCACGATTTTTTAGTGAAGGAAGGACTAAGGTGTTCTCTTTGACGAAATAATAAAGTGTTTTATTACGATGTATCGCTTAAACTGCAAATTAAACTGCAGAACGACACAGACTTTGTAGAAACACACATCCACGAGAGAGACGACCGAGGACAGTAACTGTGAAAGGTGTGGCATCTCCAAAGGCAATATCAGAGACGACATCTCAAAAACAAATAAAACTATTGAAATTTCTCACACTTTGTATGCACAACGAAGTTTTAAAAATTAAATTTTTCGGCATCGAAATTGTCTGCATTACTTATTAAAATGCATGCTTATCGTAATGTATACAAGACCTCAAAAAAAATTCGAGCAAAATTAAATTTCATTGGCCGTGCGGTTCTAGGCGCTACAGTCTGGAACCGCGCGACCGCTACGGTCGCAGGTTCGCATCCTGCCTCGGGCATGGATGTGTGTGATGTCCTTAGGTTAGTTAGATTTAAGTAGTTCTAAGTTCTAGGGGGCTGATGACTTCAGCAGTTGTCCCATAGTGTTCAGAGCCATTTGAACCATTTTGAAATTTCATTATATGTAATACTTCTCGCGTACGGCAAGTACAATGAAGCTTCAAATTAAATATTTCCGCACCTAAATGGTTTGTATTACTTATTAAAATATTAACAGCTCGCTTATTGGCACTACTGATAATGGATTACAGCATATGTTGCGATCGCCGCCTGGCGCCCTCGTGTCGGTTACCACGGAATGCAGGAGACACCACTTGTGATATTCATGATACATTCTGTTTGTCAAATATTCTCAGATTAACAGCTTCATTAATTCTCAGTGTGTCTGTGATGTTTTTGAATACATGAGCTTTCCCCCCATCTTCTGGCGAAGTGGAAGGTTTGTGATTTGCAGTTCCTTTATGGAGTGTCTTAAAAATGCCTGAATAAAACTGATGTTTTACTCAGTAAAGGAGGAAAAGCATACTGTACCATGCTGAACCCATCTGAACCCAAATTTCGATGCCAACCAACATTTCACAAACCAAACACTCCTGTCAGACCAATAGCAGTTCAGCATACCGCAAAAGATTAAATTGTATTGTGACTCAAAACCACACATACGATAGTTTTTATAAAGCCATTGTCAGTGCCAGACCACCTTAAGAACCATAATATTGGCCATCCACATTGCCTCCACGTGGACACAAGTAGCAACTCATCTCTTTTTCCCACCGATGTCCCAGAAGATGCAGGCATCACGATGTCATTCCCATCTTATTGCTTTCAGCCATTGTTGGCTCTGAGCACTATGGGACTTAACTGCTTAGGTCATCAGTCCCCTAGAACTTAGAACTACTTAAACCTAACTAACGTAAGGACATCACACATATCCATTCAGGATTCGAACCTGCAACCGTAGCGGTCGCGCGGTTCCAGACTGTAGCGCATAGAACCGTCAGCCATTGTTGCCAAGCCATTGTTCTTATCAGTGATACTCAGCGATGTATTTTAGTTACCTCTTTAATTACATTGTCACTGAACGGAGCCGCTAAAAACATAACTGGTGTGATTTCATAATCGAATATGTTGCGCATTTGTCTTCCTCCTAGGGTCATACGCTGCATAGATGTTCAATTAAGTGTAGGAAGGGACAACACTGTATCTGTCCAATACATTATTTATTTATCTTTCTGTTATTGATTACAGTTTCTACATCTGCAATCCGGGATCTAATGTGGGTGGTATTTTCACATAGCTACAAAATATACACTACTGGCCGTTAAAATTGGTACATCTAGAAGAAATGCAGATGATAAACGGGTATTCATTGCACAAATATATTAAACTAGAACTGACATGTGATTACATTTTCACGCAATTTGGGTGCATAGATCCTGAGAAATCAGTACCCAGAACAATCACCTCTGGCCGTAATAAACGCCTTGATACGCATGGGCATTGAGTCAAACAGAGCTTGGATAGGGTGTACAGGTACAGCTGCCCATGCAGCTTCAACACGATACCACAGTTCATCTAGAGTAGTGACTGGCGTATCGTGACGAGACAGATGCTGGGCCACCATTGACCAGACGTTTTCAGTTGGTGAGAGATCTGGAGAATGTGCTGGCCAGGGCAGCAGTCGAACATTTTCTGTACCCAGAAAGGCCCGCACAGGACCTGCAACATGCGGTCGTGCATTATCCTGCTGAAATGTAGGGTTTCGCAGGGATCGAATGAAGGGTCGAGCCACGGGTCGTAATACGTCTGAAACGTAACGTCCACTGTTCAAAGTGCCGTCAGTGCGAACAAGAGGTGACCGAGACGTGTTACCAATAGCACCCCATATCATCACGCCGGGTGATACGCCAGTATGGCGATGACGAATACACGCTTCCAATGTGCGGTCACCGCGATGTCACCAAACACGGATGCGACCATCATGATGCTGTAAACAGAACCCGGATTCATCCGAAACAACGTTGTTTTGCCATTCGTGCACCCAGGTTCGTCGTTGAGTACACCATCGCAGATGCTTCTGTCTGTGATGCAGCGTCAAGGGTAACCGCAGCTATGGTCTCCGAGCTGACAGTCCCTGCTGCTGCAAACTACGTCGAACTGTTCGTGCAGATGGTTGATGTCTTGCAAACGTCCCCATCTGTTGACTCAGGGATCGAGACGTGGCTGCACGATCCGTTACAGCCATGCCGATAAGATGCCTGTCATCTCGATTGCTAGTGATAGGAGGCCGTTGGGATCCAACACGGCGTTCCGTATTACCCTCCTGAACCCACCGATTCCATATTCTGCTTACAGTCGTTGGATCTTGACCAACGCGACCAGCAATGTCGCGACACGATAAACCGCAATCGCGATAGGCTACAATCCGATCTTTATTAAAGTCGGAAACGTGATGGTACGCATTTCTCCTCCTTACACAAGGCATCACAACAATGTTTCACCAGGCAACGCCGGTCAACTGCTGTTTGTGTATAAGAAATCGGTTGGAAACTTTCGTCATGTCAGCACGTTGTAGGTGTCGCCACCGGCGCCAACCTTGTTTGAATGCTCTGAAAAACTCATCATTTGAATATCACAGCATCTTCTTCCTGTCGGTTAAATTTCGCGACTGCAGCACGTCATCTTCATGGTGTAGCAATTTTAATGGCCAGTAGTGTAGTAGATAACTGTAATTAAAATTTTCTTGAAGATCCGCAGTGTAATTTAAGCATTTTAGTAATTAGTGAAATTAAATATAACGCAAATAGAAAATTTATCAAATAACAAAGGAAAAACACCCTAATTCCTTAACTGTGACACTACATTTATTAGTCATCTACTCTTTCATCACAGCAGATGACTTACTGGCAGTTCCCAATCTTAACCATTGAAACACATCAGGATTATGGAAGATTTATTATTCAAAAAGCCCCTATTGCAGCCCTAATGTATGGTTTACAACAATCGCTAGGATTGTGGTAGGATTTGGGTGTACGAAGTCCTAGAGCATCTAGGATCAACGTTAGTATATATACTCTAGAAGCCACCATATGGTGTATAGGGGAGGGCACTTTTCTGCCACCGCTGCATCGTCCCTGTTCCTGCCGGCCGGTGTGGCCGCGTGGTTCTAGGCGCTACAGTCTGGGTCCGCGAGACCGCTACGGTTGCAGGTTCGAATCCTGCCTCGGGCATGGATGTGTGTGATGTCCTTAGGTTAGTTCGGTTTAAGTAGTTCTAAGTTCTAGGGGACTGATACCTCAGAAGTTAAGTCCCATAGTGCTCAGAGCCATTTGAACCCTGTTCCTGTTCCAGTCGCAAATAGTGCGCGGGAACAACGATTGATGGTAAGACTCCTTGTGAGCTCGAATCTCTCTCATTTTAGCTTTATGATCTTTCCATGAGAAATACATAGGAGATTCTTCTAGGACGTACGCTCTCAGAATTTTAACAGTAAACCGTACCACGACGTAGAACAAATCTTTTGTGGCGTGCCACTGGATTTGCACGAGCGTCTCCGTAACGTTTTCACGCAATGATATGCGCTGTTCTTCTCTCCGCCTTCGTTGTGTCCACTATACATTCGTCAATCCTTTTTGGTACAGAACATAGACTGATGAGCAACATCACTATCTCTTTCGTGAATTTTTCTGCGTATTCTTCCAATGAATCTCTGTCTGACATCTGCCTTACCTGCAATTAGATTTCGGTGGTCAGCCCCCTTTAAATCTCTCTGAATTCATAGTTCATATAAAATGGATGTACTGGTGTCAGTGTCCGCCCCCAGTAGGTGAGCGGTCAGCGCGACGAAATGTCATTCCTAAGGGTCCGGGTTCGATTCCCGGCTGGGTCGGAGATTTTCTCCGCTCAGGGACTGGGTGTTGTGTTGTGCTAATCATCGTCATTTCATCCCCATCGACGCGCAAGTGGCCGAAGTGGCGCCATTCGAAAGACTTGCAGCCGGCGAACGGTCTACCCGACGGGAGGTCCTAGTCACACAACATTTTTACTGCTGTCAGTGGTTATTCAGCTATCGTTTAGTCATATAGCAACTTGTCTTTTCGCCTATTTATGCACTACATAACATTTGTTTATTTTGAGGGCAAATTGCCAATCCCTGCATAAAGCATCGATCCTCTGTGCAGGCGAAACGTCAGGTGTCAAAAAGTCTCTACAATTTTGAACTTGCTGGCGGTTTTTAACAGTTTATGTGCTAATGATTACTAACTATTTTTCGTTTAAGAGGACCACAAAGAATTTATTGATGACTAAATACTTGTACTCCATTGATGAATTTCGTTGTATGACCTTTGTCTTATATATTAATAATGATGTGGTTTCTCAAATAGTGTTACATAAAATATAACTTCTGCACATGCTCAATGAAGTAATGTTATGAACGTAAATACTTGTTCTGCAAGTACTGGTCCTCTGGGAACAAGAAATGTTTATTTACGATTGACTGGACATATTTAGGCGAACTATTATTTTGTGTGCAAAAGAAGTTGAAAAAAAACATTATCTCACTGTGATGTATATGAACAGCAGTATCGATATTGCAGGACAATCTGTGGTTTTAGAACAATGAAACAACAGCAACAGATTTTCAGAATTATTTTACTTTTGTTCGGATCTTCATACGAGAAAGACGTGGATGGAGACACATGTATCTTGTAAAGCACTTCTGGTAAGTGCAGGGTGAGTCAGGAAGAAAGGTACGTGTTTTGAGGGGTGATAGCATTACTGACTCTGAACAAAAAACTTGATGTGGACGTATGTACTATTCCGAATGGTTTCCAAGATAGAACACTTTTAATGAACATTTCTATTTATTTTCTGTATTATTCATTGTCGTTGTTTACAACGTACCACAGTAATGTAGAGGAAGTTGAGACGAATATTTTGATACTGGACGCTTGTGGCATATCAAGTCAGAAAACTACCTCAAACTGGCCTACGAAAGCTACCTAAGCTACAGCGCACGTTCGTCGCGCAAGATTTTCAATATTCCCGCGATCTCTCCACGCAAACTGTCAGTCCTAGACAAAAATAAATAGGACCTTTTTTTGTAGCAAATTTAATTTAGTTTAATTGGATACTGAGACAAGTTTCCGTTGGAGTGCACAGTTTTCTAGTTATTAAAGAAAAACGTACAAAAGTGATATTAAACGTGTTCTATCTCGGAAACCATTCGCAATAGGGCATATGTCCATACGAAGTTTTTTGTTCAGAATCACTAATGCTATCGCGTCTCAAAGCATGTACCTTTCCTCCTGACTCACCCTGTATATGCTGTCATTTATAACCAAACCACTTATTTCAGTAGCGGTAGCATCCCTACATGTGTGAAAATTTAATTATGCGTTTTTTTCAGAGATTAATAACATGTGGTACAGCGCGAGTTATAATTTGTATTGTTGGCCGCCATTTGCAAGACGGCAGATTCTTGTTCAGATTAATCCAATATTAAGTGGCGTAAAGAAAAATGGAGAAGGTTTACAAGTAATTCTTGAGTAAACATACTAAAGTTAACTTCATAGATTTTGCAAAGAGTCGTATCGATATTAGACATTCTTGTGGTTGCTACTTCACGGGTATCTTTGTTCAAGTGACGATATTTTCACAGTTAAGAAAGTTATTAGCTTTGAATTAATAATAAGTGTATCATGCAAAAGATGTTTCTCCATGCGAACCCACAGAAGTATAAATTATTATTCGAATGAAAGGACATTTAATTACAACCCTGAGATATTTCTAAGAGCAAAAAAATTGAGGTGCTTCACATCGATCTGTACCTAATTTATTTTACTTATACACCGACATTCGAGGGTGGTTCATTTATAGGGTACTTGAATATAGAAAGACTCAACAATATCAAGAATAACAATACTCGTCCACGATAAAGAGGATGTAGCGAATATGTTATGTGTAGCCTTATGTGATCTTACGATATATTACTAACAGCACAAGTATAAACACAATCACATACAACACATTAACACAAAAAAATTACAACATGCACTGCTTTCTGTATGCGAAGACTAAAGTATCAATGAGTCATATAAATACTTGGGCGTAAAGATTCGTTGAGATTTCAAATGGAATGATCACACAGACTCAATCGTAGGTAAAACAGGCATCAAACTTTGGTTCATTGGCAGAATACTGAGAAAAAGCAGTCAGTATACAAAGCAGACTGCTTACAAAACGTTTGTGATTTCCATATTAGAATGTTGCAGGAGAGTGTGGACCGTTTTATTGACTCATGAGAGAGCACATGGGAAACACTGAAAAATCTAAATGTCTAAATTAGCTGTTACTTGAAGATGGAAGCCAATTACATTGCTGAAATTTCAAGACTAGTATTAAGTGAAGAATTTAGTGTCACGCGTTCATTTCGAAATTCATGTCACAGAAAACAAAAACCGGCTCAGATGCATGCATATATATTCAATAGCTTAACGCCTGCTGCTTTGCTCGTGTAGACCATATGTTCTGCACAGATTTTTTGTTCATCTTTAATTTAAGGCCATCGAAGAATGGTCTTTTCCGGGTGATCTTCTGACAAGAAAGCGTTTCTGGATGCTAGAGTTAATTCTACCTCTTCAGTTTTTGTGATGATATTTCCATAGTCACTTTCATCCTCTAACACATATTTCCTTAAATGGTTACACCAGTTTTCATAGATTTATCTTGAAAATGTTTCAATATAACGAAATATTTTCATAAGAACTTCCATTCTCTATTTTATTCCCTTTTGAATTTATTTTTTATTTTTATTTCTAACTAAAAAGCCATATCCAAATTTTCTGTGATTTAGTTTCAAAATTTCTTTCGTTACGAAATATTTCCATAAAAACTTTCATCCCCTATTTTACCCCCTTGTGAGTTCAATTTACAAATCATTGAAACATATCTCTAACCGACAAGACTAATACAAATTTTCTTATATTTAGCTTTAAAAATACTTTCATAATTAAATATTTTCATAAACATTTTTACCCCAAAAACAGTGAAATAACGAAGTCAAACGCTATGTTTCATAAAAATAGCTTTAAATATATCTTATTAGTACATTAATAATGATTTATTTGAAAAAAAAACAGTTTTCATAAAAATTGTTTTAAAAATTGTTATTAGTACTACAACAATGTTTTCTTTTCAAAAACAATCACACACATTTTACTCCCTGAGTGGTTGAATTTCCAAAAATTCTGAAGCATGTACTTCGTTAATTATGACTGAGAAACCAAATATCAGTTTTTATAGGTGCAGCTTTAAAATTGCTTTAATACGGATGTGTTTTCAAAAAAATTTTCCTCCCCTACCTCACTCCTTCAGGGGTGAAACTTCAAACACTCCCTAACTAAACAACGCGTATAGTATAAGATCAATACCATTTCCACATTTTAAGTTTCTATCCTTAGCGGTTTGAATTTGGCAGGAATGAGTCAGTGGATCAGTCAGGCCATGTTTCATCCCCTTAGGGATTGAATTTCCAAAAACACCGAAACACCTAATTTTTTTACTTCTAACCGAGAAGCCAAATACAAATTTTCATATATTTGGCTTAAAATATGCTTTCATAATTAAATATTTTCATGAAAATTTATATTTGGCTTTAAATATTCTTTCATAATGAAATATTTTCATGAAACATTTCATCCACTATTTCGTCCCCACAGAGCTTAAATTTCCAAAAATGTTTGAACACGTATGTCTTTATTTCTGGACGAGAAACCTAATATCAATTGTTGCAGTTGTAACTTTATGTTGCCTTAATAGCCACATATTTTCGGAAAACATTTCACTCCCTTAGGGGTAGAATTTCAAAATACTCCTTCTTAAACGATACCTACAGTATAAGATCAACACCAGCTCCAAATTTCAAGAGTCTACGCTTTGCGATTTGTGCTGGGCGACGATGAGTTTGTCAGTCAGTTAGGACACTTCCCTTTTATATACACACAGGTGAGAAAACTCGTGATTTACCTCCTAATATCGTGTCGGACCTCCTTTTTTCGGCGTAGTGCAGCACCTCGACTTGCAAGAAGCCGTTGGAAGTCCCTTGCAGCAATACCGAGCCGTGCTGCCTCTATGGTCGTCCATAACTGCGAAAGCGGTGCCGGTGCTGGATTTTGAGCACAAATTAACCTCTCGATTATGTCTTACCAATGTTCGACGTGAATCACGACAGACTATCTAGGTGGCCAAATCACTTACTCGAATTGTCCAAAATGCTCTTCAGACCAATCCCAAACTGTGGCCCAAGGAAATAGCACATTGTCGTCCATAAAAATTCCATGGTTCTTTGAGAACATGTAGTGCTTGAATGGATGCAAATAGCTGAACATAACCATTTAGTCAACCATCGATTCAGTTTGTTCAGAGGACCCACTCCCTTCCATGCAAACACACCCCACAACATTACGGGCCACCATCAGCTTGCATAGTGTCTTGTTGACGACCTGGATCCATGACTTCATTGGGCCTGCGACGCAGCTCATACCAACTGAAATCGGGACTCATCTGACCAGGCCAGGGTTTTTCATTTGTGTAGGATCTAACTGATACGGTCACGAGCCCAGGGAAGGTGCCACCGGGGATGTCGTGTTGTTAGTAAAGGCACTCGAGTCGGCCGTCTGCTGCCATAGCTCATTAACGATAAATTATGCGGTCCTATCCCACCAGAAACGTTCGTCTTATGTCCTACATTGATTTCTGTGGTTATTTCAAGCAGTCTTGCTTGTCTGTTAGCAATGGCAATTGTACGCAAACGCCGCTGCTCTCTGTCATTAAGTGAAGGCCGTCGGCCGCTGCGTTGTCCATGGTGAGAGTTAACATCTGAAACTTGGTATTCTCGGCACACTTTCAACATTGTGGATCCCGGAATACTGATTTCCCATGCGTCTAGCTCCAACTATCATCCCGCGTTCAAAGCTGTTAATTCCCATCATGAGGCTACAACCACGTTGGAACTATTTCACATGAAGCACCTGAGTACAAATGACAGCTCCGCCAATGCACTGTCCTTTTATACCTTGTGAACTCGATACTACCGCCATATGTATATGTGCATATAGCTATCCGATGTCTTTGACACCGTAATGTGTCCAAATCATCAAATAAAAAAAAAGTCACGATAAAATCGTCTGTTTCTCACGTGTGATTTTTTACAGCACTCCTGAGCAACGCCAATATGTGATGGAATGCGATCTTTCATGCATGCAGGCTTGTATCCGTCGTGACATACCATCTATGGGATCATCAAGCCAACCATGTATAAAACTGTTCCACTCTTCAACAGCGATTTTGAGCTAGTCACGCACACTATGTGGTCGTTGTCGACGTCCAAAACCAGCTTGCTTCAGTTGATCCTATACACGTTCGATTGGGGAGAACATTCAGGCCACTCTATTCTGATGATCCTAGCATGCTGAAGGGACGTGTTCACAAGAAGAGCACGATGAAATTGTCACCGAAACGTTGGCGATACTGTCCCAATGCTGATTGTAGAATGCCACCTCTGTACCATAGAGCAGTGAGATAACCCTCAACAATCACGGGAGTTATAATTTGGCTTCATGAAATACCTTCCCACGATATCGCTCCATGGCCATCTTGTTGTACACGTTGGACGCAGTGTTGGAGATGTTCGATGATACCGGATTGCCTCCAGACACGTTGTCTACGATTGTCAGGGTACAAAGAGATCCGAGTTTCGTCCATAAACAACACTCGACGTCAATACAGGCACGTCCACTCTGCCTGGTTTCTTGGCCATCTTTAACGGAGTCCGCGGTGTTGTAGAGTACGACGTGGTGCTCACTAAGGTCGTCGGGAATGAAGATTCGCATCATGTAATCGTCTCCTATGAGTCTGATGCAACACATGACGAGTGTAGCCTTTTCGAAAGGCGAACTCAGTTCTAGGGCACTCTGCCCTCAGTTCCTTTGACTACAAGGTAGTACATATTGATTATCGTTTGCGTATTCCTAACGTGGACCACCTGTGCGATCTAAGTTCTCCAACCCTACCTGTCAATTGGAAGAGACTCCATGTCCGCACCTCAGCACTTTCACTCCTGCACACGTCGAGCAATTTCGCTGGTTGACAAGCCTTCTCCGCATGATGTGATGATGGGGACCTGATCATGGGTCGCGATTGTCCTTTGTGGCATGATGAATTTTATTGATCCACAGACGCCTTTAATGCGCCCCCACTGGTGTTTTACCTTCAGATGAAATGCTGCAATCTATTCGAGCGTGGCGTTCTATCCGTAGGTAACGCTCATGGAAACAGTGTGTATGTTTACGATCAATGTCAGAGGTGACCTCGCGATTCGTGAAGAAAAAGTCACAATAGCAACACATCTGCACAACATTTCAGGATGATGTACAACTTTCGTTGATCTGTGTGCTTCAGCCCCCTGCGTATCGCTGCAGAGGGGATGGCGAAATGGCTAATATAAGAGAAGACTGATAACATAGCATACAGAGGCAGTCAAGAAACCATTCCTCTCGCTTTTCATTTACGAACTGAACAGGAAGAAATCTCGTCCTGTTCAAGTACGTTAAGTACCCTGTGCCATGAAATTCATGATGGTTGCAGATGTTGATCTTTCACACTGGCCAGGACATTTCTTATTTTTGCAGTTGGTCAAAAGTGTAATTGCTTTCTCGGTTAGAGTTCGACCGTTTATCGCAGATGTTGCAGCTGTGTGTGGTGGAAAGATTTTCTTCTTTTCTTTTTCCTTCCACTTACCTGCATCAGTATTGAGTATCGCTGTCTTAGAAAGCGACAGGTAGACACTGGAAGAGACAGGTGAGTGAAGGTACGCTTACTGTATATCCAGTTTCCCAAAGTGCACCAAGATTTTTCTGCATGTGGATATCGAGAAACAGTAAATTTGCGTCAACACCCATGGTGAATTTGATGTGTTAATAATCTCTTTTTAGGAATTTTCACGCATTCCCTTCCATGTTACCACACCACGGATTTATCTAAGAATGTTTCGGTGAGAGTAATGCTATTCTCACAGCAACGTCCTCTAATTCCTCCACGTGGAAGTTTAAGACTTGCGGACCCAAGGAACGCCATCCGCTTAGCCGAAATAATTTCCTTCATGCGAGAAGTTAAGCAATTATAGAACAAGTTTAGAAAAAAACTGAATAAGCCATTACTCCCTTATAGACAAATTTTCTAGGAGAGGAACTCTCGCGAACTGTGGTACAATGCCGAAACTGGTCGTTATATCGTCTGGATCCTGTTTTATTGTTGCTAAGATGACCGCAGATTGTGCTGAATTTCTAATGCGTGCTTGAGGGAACCGAGGTGATCATTCAGTATACTGCCCAGACTTTAAGTCAACGCATAAATCGGTGAGCTAATAACATTAACAATGCTGCTTAGTGACAGTCCTTGCTTGTGTACCTTATGAGAACTGAATAAGGTTGATATCTATATTTGCTGTTAGAACCTCTTCAAAGTGTTCTGCGATAACTCAGAAAAGCCGAGAGCAAAAGTCGATTTAACTGTGACTGCGGATGTTGGATCACTGTCAACTCTCTTGCGATTCTGCCCCGAGACTCCGAGGCGTTAACTTCGTTGTAGTCACTTTGGGTTGTTTACTTCGTTTTCCGTATCTAGCGTTACTCCGTCGCTTGGACCGAGCTAGATGGCGCAGTGGTTAGACGCTGGACTCGCATTCGGGAGGACGACGGTTCAATCCCACGTCCGGCCATCCTGATTTAGCTTTTCCGTGATTTCTCCAAATCGCTCCAGGCAAATGCCGGGATGGATTCTTTGAAAGGGCACGGCCGACTTCCTTCCCTGTCCTTCCCTAATCCGATGAGACCGATGACCTCGCTGTCTGGTCTCTTTCCCCCAAACAACCCTCCAAACCCCCTCCGTCGCTTGTGTTCGTGCCACCTGTGTGAGGAAGACCTAAATTCTTCTTGTTGCTACACGCTAGTAGGGTACAATAGTTCGCACAGGAGCCAAGTAAAGTTATTCCAAGCATGGACAATGGGCCGTACGGGGAAGTCATTCGACAGCAGACCAGTAGCCACTAAACTCAGCTGTCGCGGAGGCTGCGAGAGTTCTCAGTGATTGTCACAGCCATGACACCATCACCTCATCCGGCACGGTGCGTCAGGTGCCGTACAGAAGCGGTCCTCAGACTGTGAACAGAAAAGGATCATACGAGCAGCACTCGACGTGGAGCAGTACGACAACCGAACATAGGAAGTATCCAGCTTATCGCAACAGTGCGTTGATAAGGCTTTGCTACTAGACAGCCCCGCAGCTCAAGATCCATTCCTGAATCTGCACTTCAAAGCTCTAGTGTTGCACCACCTCGTGATACAAACAACGGTGTTCCCTCCTGTCGGTCATTTTACACAATGAATAAAAATAACCGTAATAGAGTATAACACCCCAAGTCGGGACCCCTAATGAAAGCCCTTTGGTAGTAAAAGAAATAGCAAAATTAGTTATCCTGACATTCACGGGAGCTACTGATAACAAAATTAACACTATTTGTAAGTTTGACTAACAGGAATACTGTATAACTAATATAGTTTATTATAAAGAAAGGACTAAATGAAAGACTATCAGATGACACGAAGCATGAAACTTTAAATAAATAATTCAAAATATATTCTTTACGAAGGTTAAAGCCCAGACCACAAATACATCAGAGATAACATTTACCCAAGAAGAGAGTTGTAGCCGCATCGAGCTGTAAGTTCGCTGCGACTACGATGTAACACTGCAATGGAGATGTTAATTCATTCTCTCTTGTAGACGTCGCAATAGTAGTAAGCCTATTGAACGCTACTGGATTGTCTCAAACCGATATGAAGTTTTAAAAGTTTTCCAGTATCGGCTTGTGCTAGTCAGAACTTCGAACTGAAGTAAAATAACATTTACGGTTTAGCCAGACAACGGAGCAGTTATTATATGTGAAAGAAAAGTAAATCGTGTGATACCTAACTAACGCTGGGACTTAGCCTTCGTGATCTGTGATTATCACGAACATCAAAGAACACAGTAATACACCAAACGCCGACTTAAACTCTATTATTAGTCTTGAGTAGGAAACGCTACACGCGATCACGAAGAACATACAGTTACGCTGTGTTGTCGGAAGCTGTAGTCAATGTCAGAATCGCTGATGCAAATAGATTCAATACCCCGAATGACAGATCGGTGTGTTTTCAGTGCAGATTTGAATAATTACGAAGTTCAATAAACTCCAATATTACCTTAATGCCTCGTGTCGGCTACGTCATTTAATGGAAATTTACTGTGTAATTGTCAAGTTACCTATTTCTTGAGAGAACGCAGAAGTTAAAGGTGATTTAGTGATTTTATTAACAGTGAACAGCAAGTTTACACTGAAATACAACTCTTTCTGTACGTTGTCAGAAGAGTATTTTATATCTGGAATTACGTCGTATTAGTTGTTGAATCAACACCGTAGCGACGCCTTGACGACGCTATTATTAATTGAGAAATCAACATCCTCGCAAAACTATGATGTAGCATGGTCTTGAGTGATGGACTTTATAATTCAAGATATCCCGTTATCTGCGTTTGAACACTCACTGGTAAGCCGAGCATAAGAATTACAGTTATCAAGTTCGCGTAAGCTTATCAGCCTGTCGCGAACACGCGAAGCATATTTTGTTAATTGTTTCAGACCAAGGGAGTTGCTGCGGTACCGAGTGGTGCAGTCCTTGTGGGTTCGAAGTAAAGAAGACCGACAGACTTCGAACACCAGTGCTTCAATTTTAAACAAGGGCTGCTTACACATTCCGGCGTGCTGCTACATCGATACGCTGATATCAGTCTACGGGAGATAGTGTCTGAAAGTAACCAACCAAGCGCGGAGTTTGTTTTTAACAGTTACAGATCGGAGTCGTCGCTATCGACGGACACTGCTCCATGTCAACCAGACTGGGACAACCATCACCATCGAGCCGACACAAATAAAACGCCACACGAGACAGTGACATTGTCCCTTCCTGTATATATGTGGAAGAACGTGCAGGAAAGCTGGTAGGCAACATCCGATGTCAATTGTAAAACTTGTGTACACAACGAATTTACAATGGAGGAAAGACATTACAAATATCTTATGAATAGGGCTGAACAGAATCAAAATTGAACTTAACTTTCCCACAGCAGCTAACTTGCTGGTAGCGTCTCCATATCTCCTGGTCTCCAATTGGAGGTCTGTATACCAAGTCACGTCATTATGCGCCAGGGTGTAATCAGAAAAGTCCAGGAGTGTCCTGAGTACGCGCGGCAGGGGTAAGTTAACACTTTGCCGTACGCACCTCTCGTACAAATTTATTCGCTTGGCGCCGGCAGCGCTAATTCGGATTACTTGGGTTGTCGCCGGACACCTTTCCGTTGATGACAAGCTTCAAACACATTGACTTTTGCGCATTTAATTTTTCCGGAAATTCTCTATTTTGCCGTATCGTTCCACAAACTCTAATTTTCTTTTCAAGTAACTTCTCTGCAAGTTCTACACTGGTATAATAATTATCCACGTAGAGGTGATGCCATTTTCCATAAGAAGGTATCAATAGTTCCATCACTGTTTTTACTAAAGGTTGTCCAGGACCGGAATATATTTTGAATGAGGAAATGCATGCCGTTCTCAAATCGCACAGTATCCGAATCAGTATGCCATATTTCGTAATTTTCGACGGATTGTAAACTTTAAAATTTAACTGTCCACGCCACGGTATCATTCGTTCATCAATTGAGATTTTTTGACTTAGATTAAACGTTTCTTTAAACGTTTTGGAAAAATAATCAGTTAGGAATTGTACTTTGAAAAGCCGGTCGGCATTATCCGGTTTATTGATGTCGGAAAAATGCAAAAATGATAGCCGGCCGGAGTGGCCAAGCGGTTCTAGGGGCTACAGTCTGGAACCGCGCGACCGCTACGGTTGCAGGTTCGAATCCTGCCTCGGGCATGGATGTGTGTGATGTCCTTAGGTTAGTTAGGTTTAAGTAGTTCTTAGTTCTAGGGGACTGATGACCTCAAAAGTTAAGTCCCATAGTGCTCAGAGCCATTTGAACCATTTTTTTGTAAGAATGATAATATTTATCTGAATCGGTTTCGGGACATCGTTTCGCGAAATATCGTTGTGTCTGTCAACGGATTCGTTGACCAGTAATCATCGATCCTCGCTTTTTTTACAATTCCCATAAGGATAGCAAGCCCAAGCCGTTTTCTAAGTTCGGGTCCCGTAACGTCGACAAATTTGGCATTTTTTAATCCAGTTTCCTTCTATTTCAATTGTGACTGTAATACTTGTTGGTTTCGTTACTAATGTATTCAAATAGATCGTTCCCAATATATAATTATACGATATCCCCGACGCTTTGTGTATCTTTGGGAAATATATGTGAACCTGGAGATCCTTCAAATTTATTAGTGGTCCTCACTAAATCATAGTCTGTCTTCTTCGTTCGATTCATTCGAATCAGTTGGGAACTGTAGCGTTCACCGAATTCTTCTTGGAGGTATTTCACTATCTTCCGACGATTCTGCTTCACTTTCATTTTTCTTATATCCAATGTCTTCTTCCCAATTGGCCAAGTCATCCGGAATGTCAGACAAGACGTCGGCGCATTCGTCGTAAATAATCGTATCGTCTCTTTCGTCTGCCATAATGAAAGTGCAAAAGTACTTATAAAAGCAAAAAACTTGTTGACGTGTGTAACTTATTGTTACCTAAACAAAACACCAACAAAAAGATACTCTAGTGCTGTCACCGGCCACTGCGCGATACTGTGCTCACGACACGACTGTGGCGTCGCCGGCCACTGAGCAATACTATGCACACGACACCACCGTAGTGTCGCCGGCCGTCGACCGCTATTTCGCGCACGACACCACTGTAATGTCGCCGAACGGCAAAGTTAAGGAAGTCGCTACTAGGCAAGGCGACACTTTCGTGGAAGTCGAGACGGCTATCTCACATAGACCCTCCCTATGCCGCAGCAGTGCAGTCTCCTCCTCTCCTCCACCACCGCGTGATGAACAAACCTTTCCATCTCTGCTCGCTCCGTTGTACAGATATCCACTCACGAAGCAGCGACGCCAGGCCGCCCGTCGGGCGCCCGCATCCCAATGGACGCCACCACCACCTCTGCACACAAACTGCCTGCCACAAGGACCGATCCTCCGCAACCCTCACCCACGTGCTGAACAACACTTGTAAAGGAATTTCCGCTCCCGAGATGGAAACAAGAAGCCCGTCCGCTCCGCTGTCACTCACATTGCAAGACAAGCTTTTAAATCTTATCACACAAGTCATTCACGAAATCCAAACGGCGCCACAAGGACCAGTCAATTCAACAGTGATACGCCAGATTTTACTAGATGCTCTGTCTCAGCAAGATGGCGATTAAAATTCTACAATGGAAAGCCAGGTCGGTCACTCTCAACGGAGACACCCTCCAAAAAGAATTACTTTCACAATATATACACACTGCAGACATCTCAGAAACTTGGCTTAAACCACATTTATTGTTCTCGCTCCCAGGCTTCCACATTCATCGGGAAGACAGACACGAAGGAAAAGGTGGAGTTACGCTGTTCGTTAGAGCCTCATTTCCTGTTTCTACTAGATACGTCGACAACACACACATCAAAGGCATTCGGGCTGTAGCATTGCAGACTACTTCCAGCCTTTAGACCTCCACGTGAGTGGCGCTATACTGCCCTACACGAACCAAAACGAAACTGATACATTGGTTAATGACCTAGGCCCCTCTCCCCCTTTCCTGTTTTGTGGAAACTTCAGTGCACACACCACTACCTGGGGATGCGAGATGAACGATAGTTATGGAGCAGGCCGGCCAGTGTGGCCGAGCGGTTCTAGGCGCTTCAGTCTGGAACCGTGCGACCACTACGGTTGCAGGTTCGAATCCTGCCTCGGGCATGGGTGTGTGTGATGTCCTTAGGTTAGTTAGGTTTAAGTAGTTCTAAGTTCTAGGGGACTTATGACCTAAGATGTTGAGTCCCATAGTGCTCAGAGCCATTTGAAGTTATGGAGCAGCCGTTTTGGACACCATAAATGAATTCAGTTTATTTATTCTGAACAACGGTTGCCCAACTGCCATCAGGCGCCTGAATAAAGCTTCTCTGTAATAGACATTATTTTATGTTCTTCGAATATCTCCAAAAAATTTAAGTGAGAGGTCTGCAGGTCCGCCCCTAGCCGTTAGCGTCTGATCATTTTGCTATCTGAATAACTACGAGAAATAAGTGATCCGGGTCCATACCTACCGTCATCAAAATTCAACATGCGCAAATTAGGCTAGGAGGCATATAAAACAAATATCAAGGACCTTAATGCAGGCTTATTGCAAAGGCCCGCCTACAAACGTAGCAATCTGTTCATTTGCCTAATAAATGTGGCAGCCGTATTTTCCAAACCCCAACTCAAACCGATCCAGAGGCCGAAAGATCTTTCAGTTCCATGGTGGAATAAGGACTGTTCAAGAGAAGTTGCTAAACGAAAATAACTTACAGCATCTATAAAACAGAACGCACCTCTGCAGATTTTCTGAAACTCAACCAGACCGCAACCAAACGTTTTTTGAAGCAGCAGAAGAAACTGTCTTCGAAACAGTTTTGTGAGACGCTCACCACAGAAACCCCGTTGTCACCGCTCTGGTCCACCATACGCGAATTCCGAAACAAGTTCCCGTTGAGTAGAGGCTTACATGGCTGACTGGAAGACCTCGCACAAATCATCGCGCCCCCATCGGTCACCCCTGAATCACTGCAAACCACGGATGCTGCTTCTCCTTCGCTCTTGTGATCGACGTAATCCTTATTGACTCCATTTCAATTAAAAGGTACCAGCGATGCTGCACCAGGATATGAGGACATCCACTACGAAATGCTGGGCAATTTCCCGGACGAAGGCTTACACATACTGCTCGACATCTACAATCACTTATGGGAACTAGGCAACTTCCCAGACGATTGGCGCACTTACGTAACTGTTCCCATACTCAAGACCGGCAAGGACCCCAATTTGGGAAATTCATACCATCCCATCACTCTTCTTGCGTATTTAAAATATTAGAAAGGATCATGAAACGCCGTTTGGAATGGTGGTTTGAGGGAAACTCGCTTCTGCTCCGCTCTCAGTACGGGTTCCGAAAAGGAAGAGGCACCATGGACAGCTTGAGTCTCTCAACTACCGGGACATATACTGAAGAGCCAAAGAAACTGGTTTAGGCATGCGTATTCAAATACAGAGATGTGTAAACAGGCAGAATACGACGCTGCGGTTGGCAAAACCTATATAAGACAGGTGTCTCGCGCAGTTGTTAGATCTGTTACTGCTGCTGCAATGGCAGCTTATCAAGATTTAAGTGAGTTTGAACGTCATGTTGTAGTCGGTGCACGAGCGATGGCACACACCATCTCCCAGGTAGCGACGAAATGGCAATTTTCCCGTACGACCATTTCCTGAGTGTACCGTGGTTATCAGAAATCCGGTTAAATATCAAACTGCGACATCGCTGCGGCCGGAAAAAGATCCTGCAAGAACGGGACCAACAACGACTGAAGAGAATCGTTCAACGTGACAGAAATGCAACCCTTCCGGAAATCGCTGCAGATTTCAATGCTGTCCCATCAACAAGTGACGGGACCACTAGTGTACCCTTGATGACTGCAGGATACAATGCTTTACGCGTCGCCTGCGCCCGTCAACACCGTCATCGGACTGTTGATGACTGCAAACATGTTGCCTGGTCCGACGAGTCTCGTGTCAAATTGTATCGAGCCGATGGACGTGTACGGGTATGGAGACGACCTCATGTACCCAATTTGTTCAAGCTGGTGAAGGATCTTTAATGGTGTGCGGCGTCTGCAGTTGGAGTAATATGGGATCCGTGATACGTCTAGATACGTCTCTGACAGGTGGCGTGTACGTAAGCATAACGTCTGATCACCTGCATCTGTTCATGTCCATTGTGCATTCCGACGGGTTTGGGCAATTCCAGCAGGACAATGCGACGCCCCACAAGTCCAGAACTGCTACACAGTGACTCCAGGAACACTCTTCTGAGTTTAAGCACTTCCGCTGGCCAGCAAACTCCCCAGACATGAACATTACAGAGCATATCTGGGGTGCCTTGCAACGTGATATTCAGAAGACATCTCCACCCGTTCGTACTCTTACGTATTTATGGACAGCCCTGCAGGATTCATGGTGTCAATTCCCTCCAGCACTACTTCAGAGCCGGCCGCTGTGACCGAGCGGTTCTAGGCGCTTCACTCCGGGACCTCGTGGCTGCTACGGTCGCAGGTTCGAATCCTGCCTCGGGCATGGATGTGTGTGATGTCCTTAGGTTAGTTAGGTTTAAGTAGTTCTAAGTTCTAGGGGACTGATGACCTCAGATGTTAAGTCCCATAGTGCTCAGAGTCATATGAAACATTTTGTTAAGTCCCATACTTCTTACAGCCATTTGAACCATTTTAACTACTTCAGACATTAGTCGAGTGCATGTCACGTCGTGTTGCGGGACTTCCTCGTGTTCGCGGGGGTCCTACACGATATTCGGCAGGTGTACCAGTTACTTTCGCTCTTCAGTGTGCTTCTAATCGCTACCTGGCAGCATTGTTTTCGACGTTTCCGGTGTGTATGACAGTGTGGACGTAAACATTCTGATTCAGAAAATCCAGGCAAAGGGTGCGCCAGACATTACATGCAACCTTTCTCCTTCTATGTCAGATAACAGTACACCGATAAAATCTGCATGCACTCGTTTTCTCTCAGATTGAGGATGACGCTAAGGTGGTTGCATCGAGCGGCGGACGTGCGTACTCATGGACGTGCAGAATTGGACTCAACATGGCAGCAGATACCAAACGCTTCGGCGGTTGTCGTCCACGACAGAGATGAACGATAATGAGGCCCGAGATACGATTAGGGGCTTTTGCCATTCCAGTAAAGAGCTCAGTCAAATGGCTTGGATTCTTTGTCGACAGCATACTGACGTAGGCAAGCCGTGTGGAATATTTTATTTCCAAGGTCGGACGATCACTTAATAATCTAAGATCGGTATCTCACGTTTGGTGCGAAGCTTATTTTACAGTGGTATGATTTTGGTTTATACTGGATTATGGATGCACGTTATACGGCAATGCCTCTACATCGCTACTAAGAAAGATAGATACTCTGCAGTACTTTGCTATACTCATTTGTCTTGTGGCAATGAATTCTACACCCGTGAAGGTGCTTTTGGTGGAAACAAGGAAGATGCACCTTCAATTTTGGAGGACAATCTTGGCTCAGAAATTCATCCATAGTAGAGCAGCGCAAAAACTTCATCCTCTTCCCCAAAATCTTAACTACTTCACTGAGGACAACGGGTACCGCGATAGGATTCGAAGTTTCAGGCAGCAAAGGTATTTGATACCCGGAGTCCAAAACGACTCTTTGCCTCCTGAATTTAGTTTGGATTACGAAGTACTGAACTAACGCCCCACAATCTTCTATCATCCCAGAGGGTCGGATCGAACTTTCACTGCTTCCACTGACATTTTCCATTTGATGGCATCAACGTGGCTCTCATCGGTCAAAATATTCACTGGCGGCTTCTGACCGTCCCAACCCTCTTGTTGTCCAAAGTCGGTTTATTAATGTTTGGTGTAAGTAACTTGGGCAGCCGATCACATTTTCTCGGCACTTGCCACGCTGAGATAGTGAAACTCTGCAGCGAGTGACAGGGACTGTCGAATTTTAATAAAGAGTTCTGTTAATCTGAAAAATACTCATCTTTTTTGTGGCTCTTCTTTGTTGTTTACTGATGGCTCGTTGCGAATTTCCTTTCTGTGGTTTATCTTTCCATAGTCGTCTAGAAGATGATCGCGTTGATGTTTCAATAATAATATGAATTCTGGTGGACTTTCTTCAGAATTACACATATATTTTCAATCATTTCACTTCACAATACGGATCAATAAAACACACATAACTCGTTCTCCAATCTCACACTTGAAACTCTTACAACCTACTGCACAAAACAACGAAGATTTACCTCTAACAATATGTAGCAAAGAAATTACTCTCAGATATCGATCTATTTATGCAAAACAATCTTTGGAACAAACATTTCATAAATAAAATACAATTAACTGTCGATCTTTTTTGAGAAGTCCATAATCATCGTTGTAATTACATTAAGTATTAATAAACGTTGGCATTTAAACGTTTTCGCATATCTATGTAGTAGTGGATTTTGGTCTTTACGTCTTCGGTGCGGTATCGTTCACTTCATCTGATCCAAGATCGGTTAGTACATTTATCTTTCCATAACCAGTTTTATCACAGGCTCCAAGGCGCCGATTGTGCTCGCTTCTGCAAAGATCCACTATCTTGGGCTGACGTTTAAGCCACCGACGGAAGCCAGTATCTTCACCTCCCAAATTCTTTCAATTAAGGAGGCCCTACAATATGCAGCAAATCAGTTCGGCGACATCCTTATTGTCACGGGTTCGAGGAGTGCACTGGAAAAGTTGGAAAAGCAGCAATAGGGCTACAACACTAACCGCCATATACTCGATGTAATTAAGTTAATCTATCGGTGAGAGAGTCAACATAAACGTGTCCAGTTATTGCGGATCAAGGACAGTGTGGCATCTCAATCAACGAGATGGCGGACCACCTGCCGAAACAAAGTGTGATTGATGGCCAACCTTACTACACTTTCCTTCCACATTCGGATTTTGTTGCTGCCGCAAAGAAAAAGGATCACCAAGAATGGTCATTGACGTGGGAGATCTGACAACAGTCCAAAGGAGGACGTTATGCCGCAATATAGTCCAGAATTCCGCAGAAAACGTAGTACTCCCAGATCAAGCTATCCAGACGTCATATCACTACTACAACGCGCACTCGAATGGTTCATGGCTGTTATACTTCACATCTTTACAGTATTAAAGTTCAGCCATCTCCATACGGTGAAGTCCACCCAGCTGAGATTGCAGACCTCAATCATGTGATACTAGGGTGTTCATGCTACGACAGACAACGCCGGAAGTTGCTTAAGGCCTTGATCAGAGCAGGAATTCCCCAAACTACATCTGTGACGGACCTGTTTCGATAGATGACCACAACGGACTATGTCAGTGTTGCCCGGTTTCTGTAAGATGCAGGCATCCAGTAATAAACCAGACACAAGGGTTCCAGCATAAGAAGTTGTGATATATGCATTGTATTGACTGTGTGAATGTATAAAGTGTGCCACGAAATTTACCTGGAATTAATGTACGAGTGTTCGAACTTAAATAGTGGCAACTATTTATTCACAGTCGATGCAAAAGAGTTACATGTTTGCACCTGTTACTTTCCTTCTAAGTAGTCGCCAGCGATGTGTAGAACCCGTTGCCAGCGATGTGGAAGGCGTAGTATACCGTTAGCAGAGATTGTTCTGTTGATGGTGCGAATGGAGCGGTCTACTGCCTGTCGAATCTCTGGAACAGTTCTGAAGCGAATGCCACGAAGTGATTCCTTCATCTTCGGAATCAAATCAAAGTCACAAGGACTTAAACCCGGGGAGTATAGTGGACGGTACAGTACTTCGCAGTCCCATCGACCGAACAGAGCATCCACAGCTTGCACTGTATGCGCCCGCGTATTGTCGTGTAAGGTGATGGGTGGGTTGCGCAGAAAGTGTCGCAGCTTCTTTCGCAAAGTGGTCGCAGATGATGCTCCAAAAATAAACAGCAATACCGTGCACTGACGGTCTGCCGTGGAGGAACGTAATGCGTTAGGATAACACCATCACAGTCGTATACAAGAATCACCATAACTTTCACCATACTGGGGCTCTGATACAAAAAAATGGCTCTGAGCAGCTATGGGACTTAACTTCTGAGGTCATCAGTCCCCTAGAACTTAGAACTACTTAAACCTAACTAACCTAAGGACATCACACACATTCATGCCCGAGGCAGGACTCAAACCTGCGACCGTAGCGGTCGCGCGGTTCCGGACTGAAGCGCCTAGAACCCCTCGGCCACTCCGGCCGGCAGGCTCTGACACACTTTCGACTTTCGCGGCGACCAATAATGCTTTGCGGAAGATGCAACGACACTTTCTGCGCAACCCACCTACCATTTTGCACGACAAGGAGCGGGCGCATACAGTGCGAGCAGTGGCTGCTCTGCTGCCCTACACAGCGCTGGTGGCTACTTTGAAGGACAGTAACAGGTGCAAACATGTAACTCTTTTGTATCGGTTGTGAATAAATGGTTGCCACTATTTAAGTTACAACCCTCGTAACTTCTAATACCTATCCTGTATCATATTGTATAACAAGTTGTAAGGTGTCAAGCAAATCCAACACCTTCCATGAAAACCCTTACATGATAGCAAATCCGGCAGTATGTCACATAGCTCCGAATAAATCGCGACATTAAATTAACCAAAGTAATATGATCAACGACTGGGCAAATGTAATACCACAGACTAACACAAGAATGCCTAAATGCATGTCATACCTTCCCACCGTGAAACAAACGCAGTTCCGAGGGGAGAAACGATAACAAAAGCCGAGAGCAGAGCTGTGTAGCCTAGAAAGCCCTACGATAAGGGACTGACACCCACATTGCCAAGAGCAGCCCCCAGCCCATGTTAAAAGATAGAACCCTCCAGAAGAGCAGTATAGATCTTACAATAACACTAAAAGGGCCACACCAGCTGCAAGTTTTAGCCCGATACTATACGCGTCTCTGTTACGTTGCAAACATTCGAAACATTGCCCCACCACGAAAAGTATTTCTCATTGGATAGACAGAATTTTTGTAGGAGGAGCTTAAGGTTAACATTGAGACCCTGATTGGTCAGTTGAAAACACAGCCAGATACCTTTTTCTTAAACCAACTTTGGTAAATTTAGTAGAGAGAAGTTAGAGAGAGTTGCTACCGAGACGGCAAGGTGTGTGGAGCTGCGCCGCCTGCCGCCCCCTGACGCTGACTAACCACCGACAAGGTAATGAATGCATGTGATGCCGCATATGAGCGCATAAGGCTTCACTCAGAACTGCTGAAGTCTCATCTGTTACATCCCCTTTTTACGTAATACTAGTGTCGATCGTCAATTAAAGCTCATGGTGTTCACATTTGCTACTTGAAGTTAAAATCTGAAACGCGATGATTTTTCTGTTATATAATTATTGAGAAGCCACATCAGCCACTGTAATTTACGACAAGTTAAATAAGTAATTAAAGATAATTGAGGGTCACTGTAGAGCATTTTTGATAGTTTTCTCTTTTATGAAACTTAACTTAAACCTAAATTATAGATGTGATACGGCACAGGTCATCCTTCGATCCATTGTAGAACTTGGAAACCCATTCAGGGAATATTCGTTCACATTTTTGTTGAACGCAGTTGGTTTTTATCATCCTGTATTAAAATATTTCCTTTTATCAATAGTGCAATTTATAAACAATGTTTTGTGAGTAGAATAAAATTTCCAATGGTAAACTTAACCGCTTTATCGTTATTTTACCAGCTAACTAAAAATAGGAAAGCCTTGAACCCCTTCCACTAAATTTAGTTAGTATTAAGATTCTTTTACAGGGAGTGCAGTGGAGCTGACGCTGAAATCATTAAGTATTTGATTATATCATCGCTAGTCTCACTGAACTCTTCTGAACTCTACATGTCATGTGTGGTCTGGCGTCTCCTTACCAGCAACAGGTCCCAGGTTCAATTTAGTCAATTCCCTAAAAAACACGCTCAGAGCGTCGTTGCGCGAAAGTGGTAGGGAGACACGACTTAGAACAAACAGACACCACGCAGAATGTTAGAAAGTCTGTATTCACTCACTTCTCTGGCTGAATTCTTAGTGCCGAAGGCCATTAAGCTAGAAATAAATAAAACTTTATTGCAGACTGGATCATTTAAGACTGCTACCATCTGTTCCAAATAAATAATAAAGACGAATTTAGATCATTCAGTTGGTCGACTTTGCAGACAAGCTGTGAAATGGCCGATATCTTTCCCCTCTGTCGAACGCATGTCAAACTCCATGTTGGTTGCACAACTCCGACGAACATTAGCGTCCGTTACAACTGTCGATTGGATTTATGCCGCTGTAGATTTTGTCCCACGTCACCGGCTGCGAACAGAATCTCGTCGTAAATCAGCCTGCCGCTAAGTGAACCCGCGTTTTCGCGGTGCTCTATAAATTTCTCGTGATTGTGCCGTTGCCGGCGAAGAGATTTCACAATCACACTGAGTAAGGAAGTAAACCAGCTAAAGAACTTCGTCGAATGTAGAAGGTGTTACTACGAAAACAGTTCCTTCGCAGCTGTAACAAGGAAATGTACATTCATCTGAGCCGAAAAGTGTAGGACGAGGGAGAGGGTGGATGGGGGAGGGGCAGCGTCGTGCGTTAAATTTTTCATGGAAGGAATAAGGATGAAGCAAACGAAGCACAGTTTCCAAAAAAAAAAAAAAAATAAAGCTCAAAACTGTTGAACAACTATTTAGTAATCAAATATCACAGATAAACAACCTCTTCGTAAAAGGTACCTAAAGTTAAATGTGGAAGCCGTTCGGTTTTAATTTTTACTTTACTTTTACTCTTCGATTCTTTCTTGCAACGTAAACTCGGGTATTGGCACCAAAACTCAGCGCAAATATTCACAAACCGGTATTTGTTAAATCGCCCTGGATGTCCCTTTAAAGTTACGGAAAGTTAGTTAAAGAGATAAATACGCACACAAAACAAACACAATATACAGGGTACTCAGAGGCAATCTAAAAAGATTGTAAGTGTGTTTCAGAGTAGGTTGTGCTGGAAAATAATTGTTAAGAAAAAATCGACACGTTGCGCCGTTGCCAAGTTAATTAGCATTGAATTTAGCCACTGATTCCATTACGAGAGCAAATTCAAGTGACCTGCCAGAGACGATGTCGCCAAACATGTTCTTCATTTGCTTTCATAAAAACCTAACAAGAGAGAGAGAAAAACTGGAAGTGGAACCTGAGCCAAAGACTTTACAGTTTCGTACGTTATCAATCTACGCCGTGCACGGGCAACCTTTGGTGACCCACTGGCCTGATTCACATACTCAGGTTCGCGGGCAGCAATGCTGATCGCCCGTAAAGACAAAACTATAACGTCCCAGACGTTACTATTGATAGTGTAATGCACTGATATGAATGGTACTCCTTTCCCGACACGCCACATTAGCAGACTATGTCTTAAAATACGTGTTTTTGAGAGTACATTCGTTTTATGTTCACCCGGAATTTCTTCCACGGACCGGTGTGAAAACAATCGCATACCGGACGAGACCCCTGGGCCGCCGTTGGCCCACTGGCGACGTACTCAGTGAGAACAACCGACACCAATTGCATCTGGCGGGCCGCTGCAATTTGCTCGCGCACTGCCCTGATTGGCTAACTTCAATGGTGATTGACTCAGAAGGAGGATACATTTAGTTATATATCACCTCAAAGCAGCTGGTTTAAGCTCAGGCAGGAAATTGGTTCGTCCCATTCGTTGTATGGTCAGAACAAGTGGGTAACTGCCGACGATAAGAAAATATGAGAGGTTCGATGCCCTCTTTTGCATGTCTCCTCTCATTTTCATCAATTTTATTAATGTTCTATGTCATTGCACAGTAGTAACAGACCGAATAAGGTTATTGTAATGAGAGTATTTGTACTGAGAGCTCAAAAAATACTTTTCACTTGATTCCTAAACATGTCGTTTTACTTCCCTGGGTGGCCTGGGCGAGGCGAGCTTCGGAGGACGCGGCACACTGCGTTTCCGGTTAGGGGCTGCACTTACCTGAATTCTGAGGGGTTCGACAATAGGCTTAAGCACCTGGCGGAACGACTGACGTCGGTCGAGTTTCGTCTATTGTATGCAGACACATTCTACTGGATACGAAGTTTTGGTTCAGACTAGCCGGATCAGTTCGAATTGATCTTACTCAATGACGTTTAAAGGTGTTTTTGGAGCGTTGCTCGCCAAATCACATGATAATTTAACCATTTTCCCGTTATCCTCCCATATTTTAGACTAGTTCTTTAAGTACACATTGACCGTTGTCGGTCAATTATTTTAAGTGTGTCGACCGGAGCGATGTTCGCCAAGCCACACTTTAGCTTTGAGCATAATTGACCTCTGTCGGTCAATAGTTTTATTAAGTGTGTTGACTGGAGCGACGTTCGCCAAGTCAGACTTTAGCTTTAAACATAATTCCGCTGCCATTCCCTAGTTCAATGGCAGTGGTCACCAGGCCCGAATTATGATGGCAGTGTTCCACACACAGTTTTTAGAGTATATGTGTGGATCACCTCCATGAAGGCAATTTGAGCACCCCATTGCCGCCACATTATCCCCTACTTTAGTGTTTTCTGAGCTCATAACCATAACTTCGTCATGAAACTCAATCAGGCACGTACATTAGTTTTTGACTTGATTCTAGACCATTTCAGGTCAAATATACTAATCTTGAATAATGACCATCTATTTTATGTGGCCCGTATTGCCGGATGTTACAGATTAGATACAGACTTGTTCATAAGTTCAATCATGACCATTTATGTGCTAAGCCAATAGGATGTTAATGCGTTGTAACCACATGCTTAACATTTACGTCTCAAAAAAATTTTATACCTAGTCATAATAATGACGATGTTGGCTTTATATTATCCTTCCCACTTCTAAGTTCTTTTTAGGTGATTAAACTTCGTGCTTAAGCACAAAATTTTCCTAGTCAGGCCATACGTTGTAAGCACGTGATGTCCTCGTAATATCATGACCAACGAATACTTCATAAATGTCAAGACAGTCGATCTCCGTACGTTCTGCACGGGATAACATATACGCCCTTTTCCTCAGCTGTACCTTTTATTTCACTTTACTAGTAAATTCAAGGTTAGGAGTAAGGTTCGCGTCTTGTCCCAACAAGTACCCATCACACAGTTTATGCGCAGGCGCAAGGTATTATGTTCGCCTAGGCGGGCCTCACGACGCTACGGTCAGTTCCAGTACAGCACTTGTGGCTGCTGCATCGCGGTCGCGAAGTGGTCCGAGGCAGTTTCAGATAAGTTTTTACAGTGTGACAATGTCCACTATGGACAAACGGTAGTTGCTTTTATTCTGAAGAAGGTTGGGTTATCCAGGCTGAAATCCAGGTAAATCTAGGTAAATATTGAAACTGAGGCTGTTGGTTATTAAAATTAAAATTGATTGAAATTTCGTGAATAGATCTCACCGCAAATAACGTCTTTTACAAGAAACATGTGACTATATTTTATGGTATTTTTTTTTTATTTTTACCTTCATGGAGGAGTGTCAAATTCTACTACACAGTGATCATGTCTTTCGGACAATCCTGTAACGAAACTGTGCTGATCTCTGGAGTGGAAGTTAGATCTTGGATTGTTTTTATGTGCACTTCAAACGTTCTTACATTCGCAGGGAAAAAAAGCAACGGCAATAGCCGTAGCATTCTGGCTGTTTTATACGTTGCATCTGCGGTTGGCGGACAGAAACATTTGCGAGCCCTCCTGCTAACCGCAGCGGAACACAAAATTCAGCGTAGAGATGAATTCAGTGCCTGTAAAGCAGAGATATAACGACCATTGATGAACAAGTAAGGAAGACTGATAACGACACAGCATTGTCAAATTAATACCGCACGGGAGCGAGATGTTTTAAGATTGTCGAGAGTTGACATTTAGAAGTGACACGAAGCAGTCACTTTGATGTAGACGACACATTTCTACCGAATCACTAGTTGAATATAGAGTAGAGAGGCAGAAATTACATCTGATAACGATATTGCTACCTTGCTCACAATAGATTGCACTGTATTTGAAGTAAAGTGATTAATTCTGTGCGTGTGAGATTGTTTAAATACAACCAACAAGAGAAGTTGAAAGCTTTTTTTTGTGTAGAAAGTTTCAAATGTGGTGGCCACTTGTCAACAGAGCATTCATTTATTTCCTTTTATTGCTTGCATCGCTGCCAGGTAGGGTTCATAGTAATTTTGCTGCAGAGGGCAGAGACGAGTGGTAAATTCCACTCTTATCTCATAAAGTGAATAAACTAAAATTCTAATTAAATGTGAATACATTCTACTAATTTATACGAGGGCCATTTGAAAAGTAAGGTCCAACTGGCCGCGAGATGGGAGCCCTGTGAAAATCAAAAATATTTTATTTGCGACATTTAGCTACACGTTACAGCTACTTTTCTGCATAGTCACGGCTCCGACTTACGTATTTGTCGTAGGCTTGTACCAGTTTTCCAATTCTCTCGTCATAGAAGGCAGCCGCCTGTGCTTTCTGCCAATTGTCTGCGCTGGTCTAAGGTCCGTTGCCTGTGCCAAAAAGCTGTCTTCTTAGCGAGCGGTTCATGTGAGCAGAGATGAAACCTAGGGGAAGCCAATTACGGGCCGTATTGCGGATGATCAAACACTACCCATCGAAAACGCTGAAGGAGCATCTTCATTTCCCTTGCCAAGAGCGGCCGGGAGTTATCACGAAGAAGGAAGTGCAAGACAGCTACGTTATGTGGGGTTGCATGACATCAGGCCTTCATACGTGGTGGGAGACACTATTTTCTAGACATCTTTATGTAGTCATTGTGCTTTGAGAACTAAAAAGATTGACGTCGCGCGATCGACGGGTGTAATAGAAACGCTGCCCAACACATCTGAGCAAAGCTTCATCAGATTTTCACAGTAGTATCCGTTTCGCGCCCGGTCGGACCTTACTTTCCAAATATACCTTGGAGCTTGAGAGTATGCTCTTTTTACGTTCCTTAACTGCAAAATGGTAGTGTTGGAGCTGATCAATTTTTTTTGTTCAGTTAATGTTTTTAAAAAGTAGAAGACGCTGAATACAAAATTGGCGTTTAATTGTACGCAGGAAAATGTATTGTCTGGTAGTTCGCGCTGCAAATAAAAAAAAGTTTGAACTGCTAATTATTCACTGAGGTTACATTATTTATAAAAGGAAAGGAAAAGGAAGAAACTGCCTAATTCTATTGTTAAAATAACGTCCAAAAAAGAATAAAATTCACCTAATCTTATTCTTTGGTCAGATAACATCAATCTCGCGTGAAAGAAAGTGTTCTGTGCACGATTCTACCAGATAGCTTTCCATTTCATCCTTTTTCCTAGTCCCTACACTATTTGTTCCTCTGCTCTATTCCTCACTGTCGAATTTCAGTTTATTACAAATTTTCATCTTCCTTAACGACAATACATATAATTTGATTTCTCATCAAAAATGTGTTTTAAACTCTTTCTTATCTGTGAAGCTGGTAGGCACGTATTCTCTTACTTATGTAAATCGTCTGGGCTCTGCGTCTGCCTTGGTTACGATAATCCGTTCACTATGCTGTTCATAGCAGTTCACCTGCATCCCTATTTCCTTGTTCATTAATAGATCAACTCTGGCGTTAGCACAAATTACTTTTGTGTTGATAAAGTTGTACCCCTGACCAGATATCCTCTACTTCCTACCACCTCACTTCAATATTTCTTTGTTTCTTACTGTACCTGCCTTTAGTTAATGAAATTCTATTTTCATGCTCTTGTACGATTAAAGGATCTAACCTCCCACGTTCGGACCCGTAGACCACCAGGGACCATTTTCCTTCCAGAATAGTTTCCCCAGGAGAAAGCCTATCATCGTTCAGCAGCAAGGAACAGCTGCCTGTCCTTGGGGACATAACGGTTGTATTCTGCCCTTGCTTTCAGTCGTACCATAATACCATCATAGCAAAGCTAAGTTAGCTAATGCCAGATCAGTCAATCATACAGACTCTTTTCCTGTAACTACTGAAGATGCTGATCCCATTTTGTGGAGCCACACTTTGATTCTCCCGTAAAAAATCAAACAATTTATGAAACTTTTCAGTGTCTGCCAAATATTTGACCATGTGCGTTGCTGTTTGGCGTGTTTGTTAAACATAGAATGTGTTCTATGTGTTTGAGAGCAATTTTGAGTGACGGAAAGTTTTACAATATATCGGACGTTGTTTTGTGTATGTTTAGTGAAAAAGAGATATTTTACAATTTATCTCGCTGTATCATGAGTTTCCTCAACTTTGGAAACTACGATGAAGGATGAAAGCAAAATACTGGCAGTTACCAGACTGGGCAAAGTTATCACATCTTTCCCAGCCGTATATTAAGCAGGAAGAGGTTAACAAGAAAATCTGTATCCTACGCGCAACATGCAAAGGAGAGTGAACTAATAATAATACACCGAAGTTCTCTGGTTCTTCCACGGACGATGTATTATTTTAATGAACTATCATTACAGGACCAAGTAGAAGAGAATAAATTTTCGCGTACGTACGTTTTCTTTGTCAATATTAGAGCAAAGTAACTCTAAACAAGTTGTTAAAAGCTTCACTCTCTACACGGAGAAAGTTGATATAATCATTATGTTCCATGCTTTATCTGCAGCTTTAGCCATCACTTCTATTTTCAATAAACCTAACTAACCTAAGGACATCACACACATCCATGCCCGAGGCAGGATTCGAACCTGCGACCGTAGCGGTCACGCGGTTCCAGACTGAAGCGCCTAGAACCGCAAGGCCACACCGGCCGGCAGTCGCAGTTTTACCAATGGTATTGAAATATATTCCTCTTCTGCTACTGTAATGAGCCTCTTATTTAGACCAGACGCGTTTTTCTCTTTTGAAGCATCTTCAGTGGACAGTATTTTGTCTCCTCCATAGCCAAGTCACCTTCCGTAGTTTTGTGCTGCGGTAACACAATATTCAACGTTTGTGTCGGTTGATCAGTGTTTTAGCAAATAAATGCGGTTTGTGTGTGCCACACTCAAAAATTATATTTGACATAACTCAGAGAACTTCACTGATACACAGTATATTCAAGTCCTAATGTTTTTTGTAAATCCACAGTTTTGTTTAATGTATTTTGTCTATTTCCTTTTGATTGATTGAAGTTCTTTAAAATAAAGCCAAACGCGCCTGGTGTAAATAAAACTTTTGTTACAGTCGCGAAAGATGGAATATTTCTCATTATTACATACGACACCTATCTGGTACTTAAATTAAATGAGATATTGTTATACAGCAAATTTTATATGAAATTTAGGTATCTTGTCCACATTTCATTCTCAACATTGTGGCAACTAAAATCGACCATATGGAAAGTATACGCTATGGACTTTTACCTCTGCAAACTCTTCAAAATTTCGTGCACTGGTTTACTACATTTAATGCTGCACAATAACTGCGTTGAACATCAAGACAAAATTAAGTCATTTATGGGGGGAAGGTATCAGTCAAGAAGATCTGTAAAAATCAAATTTTTGGGCCAAATAGTATTTGTGAAATTGAATAAGTGTGTCATAGCAGTCGGAACACCATGAATCTTCACAGGCGAGAAGTGCAGTGATGACAAAATCACGAACAGCGCGGAATGCGGGGAGCACGTCTCTGTAGCAGCGAAAGGGATAATGAAGAGACAAAGCACTAGAAATTTCAAAAAATTACATTCAAACAAATAAAATTCATGAATTAAGACACTTCGATATTTTTTTAAATGAAGAAAACATTAAAAGCACCGCAGAAGGTTCGAACTCAGAACCTTTCGCTTAGCAGCCCAACACCTTACCCATTACGCTAGGGTAACTCGTTGCACAGTGCTGGAGGGTTCTAACACGTCACGCAATATACCGACAAACACTGTTGGTATGACTATGAATGACTCAAGCTTCGTCGAAGTACAATAGGAAATAAACAATTACCACTGTTCTTTATTGCGAAAAAGCGTTTCGTGAGAATGATACAAACACCTTTCCTTGCTATCGCCTGAATTTAGAGTCGTATTGCTTGTTTAGTTTCATTAATAGAATATGAAGCAATTGGTATAAAGAATGCTTTTTCCAAACTTTCTGTAAAAGAAAGTCCATCAAGAGATTGCTTTTGTTCCATTACATTATATATGACTGAACGTTTCTAAAACTGAAGACACTCGTCCATGCTCTGCACTGCAGTAGAGTTCTGGCAACGTCGTTCTCTGTTCATTGGCTGACTGTGTTTTGTGACGTCAGATGCGCAGAACGAACCTAAACTCGGCCGCCGTTACAAATGACGCGCACTTTTTTTGTGTGTGTAACAATTCCCTAGAAGAACGGCTATTGCGTTAAAACCGCTGGTCGGCTAGCAGAAGCTACACTCCTGGAAATTGAAATAAGAACACCATGAATTCATTGTCCCAGGAAGGGGAAACTTTATTGACACATTCCTGGGGTCAGATACATCACATGATCACACTGACAGAACCACAGGCACATAGACACAGGCAACAGAGCATGCACAATGTCGGCACTAGTACAGTGTATATCCACCTTTCGCAGCAATGCAGGCTGCTATTCTCCCATGGAGACGATCGCAGAGATGCTGGATGTAGTCCTGTGGAACGGCTTGCCATGCCATTTCCACCTGGCGCCTCAGTTGGACCAGCGTTCGTGCCGGACGTGCAGACCGCGTGAGACGACGCTTCATCCAGTCCCAAACATGCTCAATGGGGGACAGATCCGGAGATCTTGCTGGCCAGGGTAGTTGACTTACACCTTCTAGAGCACGTTGGGTGGCACGGGATACATGCGGACGTGCATTGTCCTGTTGGAACAGCAAGTTCCCTTGCCGGTCTAGGAATGGTAGAACGATGGGTTCGATGACGGTTTGGATGTACCGTGCACTATTCAGTGTCCCCTCGACGATCACCAGTGGTGTACGGCCAGTGTAGGAGATCGCTCCCCACACCATGATGCCGGGTGTTGGCCCTGTGTGCCTCGGTCGTATGCAATCCTGATTGTGGCGCTCACCTGCACGGCGCCAAACACGCATACGACCATCATTGGCACCAAGGCAGAAGCGACTCTCATCGCTGAAGACGACACGTCTCCATTCGTCCCTCCATTCACGCCTGTCGCGACACCACTGGAGGCGGGCTGCACGATGTTGGGGCGTGAGCGGAAGACGTCCTAACGGTGTGCGGGATCGTAGCCCAGCTTCATGGAGACGGTTGCGAATGGTCCTCGCCGATACCCCAGGAGCAACAGTGTCCCTAATTTGCTGGGAAGTGGCGGTGCGGTCCCCTACGGCACTGCGTAGGATCCTACGGTCTTGGCGTGCATCCGTGCGTCGCTGCGGTCCGGTCCCAGGTCGACGGGCACGTGCTCCTTCCGCCGACCACTTGCGACAACATCGATGTACTGTGGAGACCTCACGCCCCACGTGTTGAGCAATTCGGCGGTATGTCCACCCGGCCTCCCGCATGCCCACTATACGCCCTCGCTCAAAGTCCGTCAACTGCACATACGGTTCACGTCCACGCTGTCGCGGCATGCTACCAGTGTTAAAGACTGCGATGGAGCTCCGTATGCCACGGCAAACTGGCTGCCACTGACGGCGGCGGTGCACAAATGCTGCGCAGCTAGCGCCGTTCGACGGCCAACACCGCGGTTCCTGGTGTGTCCGCTGTGCCGTGCGTGTGATCATTGCTTGTACAGCCCTCTCGCAGTGTCCGGAGCAAGTATGGTGGGTCTGACACACCGGTGTTAATGCGTTCTTTTTTCCATTTCCAGGAGTGTATTTACGTATCAAAAGCTGTTGTTACACTTGCAAAACCAACAGACAGTCGCGGCAGCTGTGCATATCTATATGCTGGTTTAGAGGACCAAAGTTTTTGTTAATCAGCCGGAACATCCGTTCTAAGTTAATACAAAAATAACAGATTGTTTCCGTGAATATACAGTATGACAAAGCTAAACCTTTTTCCGATACAATTCAGAAACACTTTGTTCTTTGATTGAACCTATATTTACTGTTTCACAGAATGACTATAGTTTTTGTCCCTACGTTTGTTTTCAAAGTCACAAAGCTTAGTCCAAAAGAAGCAAAAATAAAGAGAGAAGTTTTCATTATAATTAGTTTATTCAGCTCATAACTAAGCAAAATAATTTTTTCTATATTGGAGATATTTATAGTTTGCTATATTTTTAACTTTACAACCAACATATTCTAAGCTGAATGCCAATACGTAAAATAATCACAACCACAAAGTATTGAGGTAAATGAGCAGTTGTTGAGGGTGCATAATAAGTTGACTTAGAAGCAGAAACTTGCATTTAGTAGGAGGAAGACTGGGAAACACGACGTATTGGTACAATGAAGTGAAATTTATGGAAAAAAACTGCGGCTGCGTGAATATTTATCTTATTTGAAGGAATGTTTCATTTTCACATTGAAGATACTACTGTAAT
The DNA here is from genome assembly GCF_023864345.2 of Schistocerca serialis cubense. Taxonomy (NCBI): domain Eukaryota; kingdom Metazoa; phylum Arthropoda; class Insecta; order Orthoptera; family Acrididae; genus Schistocerca; species Schistocerca serialis. Next base: position 182,041,674 of record NC_064646.1, on the reverse strand, counting down.
CTGACAAAAGTCTTTTCTTTCTTTTTTCTTTTATTTTCACATCAAAGATGGAATTACGGTATTGCAGGTTTTGTTTCTTTCTATATGTGTTCAGCAACTGCCATCAAAGGAATGATTGTTTCCATTTTTTGATGTTGTGCGCTTAGACATTTATTAACCTATTGAATAGGTTAACGTGCCTAAAATTGTATATTAACGCAAAATTGTAATTGCTTTAAAATTTTACGAGAGGCGCGAACTTTGGATGTTACGAGTAGATCGCTACATGAAGCGGTATCAATGAATCACCGAGCGAGGTGGCGCAGTGGTAGCATTCGGGAGGACGACGGTTCAATCCCGCGTCCGGCAATCCTGATTTAAGTTTTCCGTGATTTCCCTAAATCGGTCCAGGCAAATACTGGGATGGTTCCTTTGAAAGGGCACGGCCGACTTCCTTCCCCATCCTTCCCTTATTCGATGAGACCGATGACCTCGCTGTTTGGTCTCTTCCCCCAAACAACCCAACCCCCAACAATGAATCTGGAGAGAAATGAGGACTGATTATTGCCGTGTATAAGCGAGGGAATGGCGTGTTTATAGCAGCACCGCCTATATGGACTGATTCTTCGAAGTATAATGCGGACTACTTTTGATGCACAGCGCTTACCGCGAACTTAATGGATCTATAGACCAAAGTTATTCCTATTACGAACTTTTATATCAGAAAAAAATATTCTGAAAGCTACAATGTTTGGACGATACAGTAACGTGTTCACTGAATGGATTGTTTTTGAGACTGAACACGTGCTTTGACTTATAAACATAAATTTACTGAATGCAAGTGATTCTCGCCATAAGCTAATATAAAAAATACGACTTTCGGACAGTGTTGAGAAACGTTTAACAAGTGTAGTGATAGCGGTAAACATTACGTGTTCTCTGTGTGAAGCACTTTCGGTTTATATCGCCGACTACAGTTTCTGACCGTAAATAACTCACTTAAATATCTCATCGTTATACAAGTGGCCATTTTCAGCAGCAATTCTTAATACGTATAACCCTTCTTAATACGTATAATCTTAATAAGTATAATCCTGGTTTAAGGGCCACCAACAAGGAACGACGATATGCCATTTCCTACAGCTAAGTGTTTCTTCATCGGATGTCTATAGAATAAAACCTCTTAATTTATTCCACGATCGATTTAGAAGTTTAAAGCTTCATCTTCAGATGCCACCAGGTAAATGTGGGGACATAAATGTGTGGCGGTTCCAATAGTTATTTGGTGGCGCCTGACGATGTCGCTTTAAACTTCGAAGCCGGTCGTGGAATACATTAAGAAAATTGCCGAGAACTGTAGAGGTTTTTATTCTATAAATAATCCTCAGTTGCGGATCTTCACGTAATCAAATATTTTGTTCGTCGGATGTTATGGCTACTAGGATTCAAATGGCTCTGAGCACTATGGGACTAAACTTCGTAGGTCATCAGTCCCCTAGAACTTAGAACTACTTAAACCTAACTAACCTAAGGACATCACACACATCCATGCCCGAGGCAGGATTCGAACCTGCGACCGTAGCAGCAGCGCGATTCGAGACTGAAGCGCCTAGAACCACTCAGTCACAGCGGCCGGCTGGCTACTAGGAACTTGTCCGCTCGCAAACCTGCTTGAAAAAAAAAATATATGTATCAAGTTACATTTACAGTTCCTCAATGCTATTAGGTATCACACGTAACTTAATTCCAAGATATTTCTTTCAGTAATTTCAAAAGCTTAAACTGAAACTGATTTGTTTTGTGAAATGCTTTTTCATAGCAAAATATGTTTGTGGATACTTTCTCTTTTGACATTGCTTCCATTTTTAGAGTATTTACGTGTGCTATACATAAAAACGCCAATTTCATCGGCATTTAAGACATATTTCAGGTCATATTGTTCAGTATTATAGGCAGTAAACAATATCTAATCTGAATTCGTGGTAGGCAAAACTTTGTTAACTTCAACGCATAACATTTTTAACGCTACACCGACCGTTTGCTTTAAACTTTGCAGCGAGACTGAATATGCAGAAAATTTCACCTCATTTGTTTTGCGAGTTAATCTGTTCTTTCTGCAGTAAGATACTACTTAAGAACCTTCTGAGACCTGGGTTGCTTGGCTTACAACTCTGGTTCGAACATACTGCGCTCGAACTTCGCCGTTATTTGATATCTGTTTTTAATAGTAGCTGACAGAGTATAGTTAGCAATTGGAAACTATTTGCAAGTTTCCTTTTCTTCGTTTTAAGCGAAAATGACCCTTAATTATGTCCTAATTACGCTGTCATCGTGCTCTAAAAATAAATTTCCTGTGCCTGTATTTAAAAAATGAATTAATATTAACACAAAATACCATGATTTCGGCACACATTTCACCGATTTCGATATACCTATCACCTAGTAATTGTGCACTATATTTCAGGCATGTAGGTCTATATCGTCGATGTTACCCTTTAGTACGAAAACGTCTGTCGCCGCAGTTCTCAGATGTTTCTCTAAATGCTGCCTGAAATACATTTTTATCTGGCACGTGATGCACTGGAGACCAGTTGCAATTACATTTTATTGAAGCCGCGGCAATTTTTACGAGTTTTTCATACCTGCACAGTTCTCGTTTAAATATTTCTTTTCCATCCAAGTAAATTACGATATAAATTGCTTCGCCTGGAATTTTAAACAAACACATTTACATATTTGCTTCACTAGTAAGCGTTGCCGCCTGTATTTCAATCGTTTTCACAGCCAATTACGAGGAAAATTATGCGTATTTCTGTAAAATATGTTCTCAGTATTTAATGAAATACTAAGTTAATTAACTGTTTCTCTTGTTGAGGTAATTTACAGTTTTCCATGCCCCGATGCGGTATCACCCATTTATTATCGTTACTGGGTGATATGTTATATGCGCTACGAATGCATTGGCGTTTTGCCGCTTTTCCAGAACTACTGTATATTGAATACAGGGAAAATATTGACAGCACTGGGCAATACTACTCAACCTCATAATAGGGCTGTTTGCTGGACCACGTGAAATATGTTGAACTACTGACAGCGTATGCAACCAGATATAAAATTATAATTAGCCACACAGTACGCTTCTGCATAATTAGAATTGTTTGAGGAACAAAAGGAAATGTGTTGGGGCGCTCTTATCTGATATCTCCACGCTTGTATCAGCTGTTAATCTGTTATTCGTTCATAGATAATTTGCAAAGGGATTTCAGTCATGGTATCTTAACTGAAAAATAAAACAATTTAAAAAATTAACGAACTGATGTATAGAGTTAAATATCTTTTAAGTTGTTCATCACCGGTCAGTTAGTTACTAATGACGCCAGGACATATGGTTTTAAGAATATTCTACAGGATATGGCCTGTGACGAAATTTTTAGTGAACCAGATGCTGACACGTAGTTTAATCCACTCTATGCTAAATTCATATCATTGTCTGAAAACAGATTTCCTCATAAACTACCAGTCATTTAAAAAAAATGGCCAGGCGCGAGTAGTACTCGCAAACTGACAGTTTCGTACGAACTGAATTATGTGCATGGGTACTTCATCCATTCTGAGAATCTAGACTCTCAGCCATTTTTTGCTGTTATCGATGTTGATACGGCAAGATATCAGTCTCTGGGATGCCAAGACTTTCGAGAATTTTTTAATTTAATTAATATAAATGTGACATAAAATTACGCGGAAGGCAGGCTGCCGTAGTTGTCCCTTCACACTGACGGGGTGGCGATGGTGAAAGACATCAGGAAAGGAATGACTACCGCTCATATGATGCATTTCGGGATTTATCCATCATCCGATATGCAGGAGTGATCACTGCATGTAGATACGGCGTTTCAAGTTGTATGTGAAACGCCATATTTACGTGCTCATCGATATCTGATGATCGATAAATTGCGAAAGTTATCATGTGAGCAATACAGTCATGCCTTGCCTGATGTTTGACTTTTACCATCGCGATCCAGTCAGCTGAATGCGGAACTACTAAATGTTTTAATTTCAAATTTGACATGGGAAAACAAGTGACCAAAGAAATAGCTTTTTCGTGTGATAAAGTTAGAAATTAACAATTTTTGGATTTTTTCCTTTACTTGCACTGTGAAAACTTGCTTTTTGCCACATTTCGTAATTTTGGGCCATTGGTAAGTACTCTATGGGTTTTGATGGCAGGATTCGAACCTGCGACCGTAGCGGTCGCTCGGTTCCAGACTGTAGCGCCTAGAACCGCGCGGCCACTCCGGCCGGCGGAGAGTCTGGGATCCCCACCAGGACGGATAAAAGAAAGACATCGAAGCATTTCAGAAGCGTTCTGCTAGATTTGTTATCGGCAGGTTCGATCAACATGCAAGTATTACAAAGATGCAAAATTGTTAAGGCTTTCGTGGCCACTTGTTGACAAACTGCCTATTGGCTTCTGTCTCGGGTTCTTCTGCCGACGTTCATCTAATGATTTTTCTGACTTTTCGCCAGCACGAGTGGCTGGCATTGTCAAAGCTTCACCCTCCATTGTTCACCACCGGCAATGGAGGGTGAAGCTTTGACAATGCCAGCCACTCGTGCTGGCGAAACGTCAGAAAAATCATTAGATGAGCGTCGGCCGAAGAACCCGAGACAGAAGCCAATAGGCAGTTTGATTACAGAGATGATTCGAGAACTCAAATGGGAATCCCTGGAGGGAAAACGTCCTTTTCGAGGAACACTATTGAGGAAATTTAGAGAACCGGCATTTGGTACTGACTGCAGAAAGATTCTACTTCCGCCAACATACATTTCCCGTAAGGACCTCGAAAACAAGATAAGAGAAATAAAGCCTCGTGTGGAGTCATGAAGACAGTCCTTTTTTTCCTTTTACATATTCAAGATACTTTAACCCCACTCGTGGTCCAGGTTTTTAGACTTCTGTGTCTCAATCGGTGAAAACGGAACCCTTGTAGGATGGCTTTGTGGTTCGGGTATGTCTGTTCGATTGGAACAGGAGAGGGAATGATTGACATGGTACAACGTACTCTCCTCCATGCACCATACGGTGGCTTGCAAAGTATGTGTGCAGATGTAGAAAGTAGAAGACTCACAGAATGAAATTTTCACCTGCAGAGGAATGTGTGCTGATACAAAACTTCCTGGCAGATTAAGACGGTGTGCCGGATCGACACTCGAACTCGGGACCTTTGCCTTTCGTGGGCAAGTGCTCTACCGCCTCTCGTGGTTCGCAGGAGAGCTTCTGTGAAGTTTGGAAAGTACGAGACGAGGTACTGGCAGAATTGAAGTTGTGAGAACGGGTCGTGAGTTGTGCTTGGGTAGCTCTGCCGGTAGAGCACTATCCCACGTAAGCAACACACACACACACACACACACACACACACACACACACACCAGAATTCTCCTGTCGGTACTTCTAGGTGTCCAGTTCGTTCTGCTGCTCTGTCAGAGACTCCACTCAGTTGCTCTGGCCACTACCGCGAGAACACCAGTGGAGCTAAGTGCGGCCACTTCGATGCTTCTGGTGCTCTTTCGCCCACAGTAAGAAAACAGTCTGATTTTGACGTCACCTGCCGAGCATGATCGTATCTCCACTGCGCTGTGATTATCACGACACTGAAGAGTGAGTGTGGTTGTGAGGAGACGAGGGGGTGGCCCGTGAAAACACTGTTTAATAATGACTTCGTTTATCTCAAGTACATGACGCGTCACGACTCAGCGAGGCAAATATGCCTCCCTCTGTTGTCCCTGCCGGCACTTGGGTCTTGGATGCCGAGATGGCGCCCTGCAGTGCTAACAGCAGGCCTGCGATAGGCCGCCAGCCTGTGGAGGCCACAGCCGTTGACACCAGCTGCGTCGTACTTCCCTCGCTGCTTTGGCTCGCCGCGCGTCACTGTGGCAGCGCATCGTGACGGCAGGGCCGCAAGACTCGTCTCACTGCACTTTGGCAGGAGTCGAACAATGACTGGTGCTCAGGCACGAAGCCCCACTAGGAACCCAGCGCTGGCAGCAGCAGGCATAGGCGGCAGGTTGGCGGTGCTGTGGCACCAAGTCCCATGAAGAACTTAGCGATGATGGTGGCTAGTCCAGCCACCCATGGCTCCTGCTGGTTCATGCCCAGTCGCCTCACTGTCCGGTGTAGCCCAGCCGTCGTGGTGGCGCTGCTGGACTATGGCGACGAGAGTTGCCCCCTTCCTCAAAATTGTCTTATCTACACGGCTCTAGAATGCAATCGTTTCACTAAAGCCCGGCACCACGCCACTTCACCCATAACACAAGACTTACCCTGGTGTGGTGACGTTAATCCACCTACTATGATCATTATGGCCGTGTGGTGCAACTTTCCTCTGAGCAGGGCTAGACTCGTCCCCCAATCCATTTATGTGTATGTTCTGACCCACATATAGCCACACTGCAGACGCCTGCCTGCGTCTGCTAATGCTTCGTGGTGGGCTTCACACTATTTCTTATTACTTTTGATAAAGATTTATTACGCTACTGCCCATTAAAATTGCTACACCACGAAGATGACGTGCAACAGACGCGAAATTTAACTGACAAGAAGAAGATGCTGTGATATGCAAAATGATTAGCTTTTCAGAGCATTCACACAAGGTTCGCGCCGGTGGCGGCATCTACAACGTGCAGACATGAGGAAAGTTTCCAGTCGACTTCTCATACACAAACAGCAGTAGAGTGGCGTTGCCTGGTGAAACTATGTTGTGATGCCTCGTGTAAGGAGGAGAAATGCGTAATACCACGTTTCCGACTTCGATAAAGGTCGGATTGTACCCTATCGCGATTGCGGTTTATCATAACGCGACATTGCTGCTCGCGTTGGTCGAGATCAAATGACTGTTAGCAGAATATGGAATCGGTGGGTTCAGGAGGGTAATACGGAACGCCGTGCTGGATCCCAACGGCCTCGTGTCACTAGCAGTCGAGATGACAGGCATCTTATCCGTGTGGCTCTAACGGATAGTGCAGTCACGTCCCGATCCCTGAGTCAACAGATGGGGACGTTTGCAAGACGACAACCATCTGCACGAACAGTTCGACGACGTTAGCAGCAGCATGGACTGTCAGCTCGGAGACCATGGTTGCGGTTACCCTTGACGCTGCATCACAGGCAGGAGAGCCTGAGATGGTGTACTCAACGACATTGTTTCGGATGAATCCGGGTTCTGTTTACAGCATCATGATGGTCGCATCCGTGTTTGGCGACATTTTGTTTGCCCGCTCTCTGCCGCCGCGCATGCGCATTTCTCATCCCCCCCACCCACCACCACAGGTTCCTTTCCGCTCCGCCTCTCTGCGCGGAAGCACCGTCCCAGATGATGCGGGCTATTGTACTGTTGTTGCTAAGATCTTAGGGTAGCAAGCTTTCAGAGGTGGAAGTATGAAACAAAAGAAAAAAAGCAGCCTAGCAAATATGGACTCTAAAACGTATACCTTAAGATCTGTATGCACTTGTTCATCTTTGATACTGTGAAGCAAATCTCTTCTACTGAACAAGTGCTCATAGCTCTTTAAGCTATGAGTGATAATACTTCTTTATATCCAGTGCGTCCATCCTTCCCTTTTTGACACCGAGCGAGGTGGCGCAGTGGTTAGCACACTGGACTCGCATTCGGGAGGACGACGGTTCAATCCCACCTCCGGCCATCCTGATTTAGGTTTTCCGTGATTTCCCTAAATAGCTTCAGGCAAATGCCGGGATGGTCCCTTTGAAAGGGCACGGCCGATTTCCCTCCCCATCCTTCCTTCACCCGAGCTTGCGCTCCGTCTCTAATGACCTCGTTGTAGACGGGACGTTAAACACTACTCTCATCCTCCTCCCTTTTTGACGGCTTCAACTCTGCTCGGGACACTGGATGTCTGTGGAAGAATGGCAGACCATTCTCCCTCAAGAGCTGTGACTGAGAAGATAGACGCTGGGTCTGCAGCAAAGCAGACCTTCCCAACTCTTCCCAAAGGTGTTCCATTGGGTTCAGGTTGGGATTTCGGGCAGGCCCATTTCACGAATGTTATTGTCCACAAGCCATTGCCTCACAGATGCTACTTTAGGACAGGAAGCACTGTCATGCTCATACAAACAACATTCGTCACCAGACTGTTCCTCTACTGTACACAGTACACAATGATGTACAATGTGTTCATGTTGTTGTTGTGGCCTTCAGTCCAGAGACTGGTTTGATGCAACTCTCCATGCTACTCTATCCTGTCCAAGGTTCATCATCTCCCAGTAGCTACTGCAACCTACATCCTTCTGAATCTGTTAAGTGTATTCACCTTGTAATTTTTCCTCCTATCTATGTAATTATGTAGTTATGTAGTTCTCAATTCGTTCGAGCAATGATTCATAATACGAAACACAATCATAACTCAGTCATTCAAAATGATTCAGAAATTTTACTTGTTAGAATGAAATCAGGCGATGATTCTTCTTCTCTGCAGGCTCGTGCTTTGCGGCAGTCTGCTAATCTGAACAAATAAAATGCCTCGTAATTTTGGGAGATTTGTATAATCAGTCGGGAAACCTCAGATCAAGCGGATATTTGGTTTTGATGAAGTTTAACCTTCCGAAGAAGTAATGGAGCCCTTGGATTATTATATGCAGGTTCGTATACAGTCTTTCGGAAGTTCCCTTCTGATTAACAACTACGTAATATATCGATGAATATCATTAATTCTCAAATGTCAGATACACACCCTTTGTATGATGGAGCAATATATATATATTTCCCTTTTAATCGTAAAATTTCGTATCAGTTATCTTTTGTCATAAATCTCAATATTCAGATTACAATTCTTCAAACAAAGCTCAGGCTAATCGGCACGAAGACAATCTCGGAAGCTTTTTTCTAACAACCACCAGAGAGAGTACTACAAAGAATAATTATGCGCTCATGGCATAGCTATTGTATGAAACTACTTTGCGCATGGATTCTGCGAGTATGAAGATAGAAAATTTGTAAACGTCATTCAAGGGTAGAATTCTATTAGAATAATTCATCGAACATAGATATTACAATCTCTTGGTCTCCCTCCACGATTTTTACCCTCCACGCTGAACTCCAATACCAAATTGGTGATCCCTTGATGCTTCAGAATATCCCCTACCAACCGATCCCTTCTTCTAGTCAAGTTGTGCCACAAATTTCTCTTCTCTCAAATTCTATTCAATACCTCCTAATTAGTTATGTGATCTACCCATCTAATCTTCAGGATTCTTCTGTAGTACCACATTTCGAAAGCTTCTATTCTCTTCTTGTCTAAACTATTTATCGTCCACGTTTCACTTCCATACATGGCTACACTCCATACAAATACTTTCAGAAACGACTTCCTGACACTTAAATCAACACTTGATGTTAACAAATTTCTCTTCTTCAGAAACGCTTTCCTTGCCATTGCCAGTCTACATTTTATAACCTCTCTACTTCGATCATCATCAGTTATTTTGCTCCCCAAATAGCAAAACTCATTTACTACTATAAGCGTCTCATTTCCTAATTTAATTCCCGCAGCATCGCCCGATTTAATTAGACTACATTCCATTATCCTCGTTTTGCTTTTGTTGATGTTCATCTTATGCCCTCCGTTCAACTGCTCTTTCAGGTCCTTTGTAAGTAGGCTGTTTAAGTTTTTTTATTGGTAACGCCACCTCTGTATAAAAATCACTGGCTGTGCTGTGTGCAGTCTGTGGCTAGTTTTGCATTGTTGTCTGCCATTGTAGTGTTAGGCAGCTGGCTGTGAACAGCGCGTAGCGTTGCGCAGTTGGAGGTGAGCCGCCAGCAGTGGTGGATGTGGGGAGAGAGATGGCGGAGATTTGTAATTTGTCATGAACTGCTATATTTATATATGATGATATCAAGGTAAATACATTGTTTGTTCTCTATTAATATCTTTCATTTGCTAACTATCCCTATCAGTAGTTAGTGCCTTCCATAGTTTGAATCTTTTATTTAGCTGGCAGTAGTGGCGCTCGCTGTATTGCAGTAGCTTGAGCAGCGAAGATTTTTGTGAGGTAAGTGATTTGTGAAAGGTATAGTTTAATGTTAGTCAGGGCCATTCTTTTGTAGGGATTTTTGAAAGTCAGATTGCGTTGCGCTAAAAAAAAAAAAAAAATATTGTGTATCAGTTTAAGGACAGTCGTGTATAATTGTTCAAAGGGGACGTTTCATACCTCACTGGAATCTTCTGATTTTCTTCTTGTAGTTTGTGTAATTAGTGTAGCTATTGTTTATTGCTAGCGCATAATTATAGAGAGAATTTCCTTTGTAGTTGTAGTTTTTCATTGTTGTACAGAAAAACAGTTGTGGCATGCATGTAGATTTGCACCAAGTATTTCGCAGCTGCGCTGGCAATTAAGTAGACATTATTTCCATTGCTATGTTATCTTATTTTTGCTCTTAAAATTGCGCTTTTCTGTGTTATCGTGTGAAATACTGTGACAATAATGGCGTGTGAAAAACGTAATACTGGGCTCCCAAGTAAACTGAGAAATGACAGTGAAGACGAAAGCAGTGTGTTGGCGCCGCAGAGTAATGAATTAACTAATGTTCAAAGTAGTAATTTGGTAATTGCGCATAGGGAAATGGAGCGGGCGGCCAACAATGGTGTAGACAGTGAAACAGGTAGTGAACAGGGAAGCGTTATCGATCGATTGGTCGGCAACAGCTCGCCTCAGGAATCGGGAATGACAGAACACAATATTGCAAATACTGCAGACTCAGGTTTTGGGTTCCCACCGTTTTCTCAAATGAGTCAAGACACATTTTCCACTTGTCAAAATGTGAATGTTGCCGGTGCAACTTCACTGCCGAAAAGCACTGAGGAACATGTTTCAGACACCAGTGCATTGTTATTACAATTAATGCAACAAATGGGACAAAAGCTTGAAAAGTTAGACACAATGGAACAACATCAGAGACAAACACAGCAACAGTTAGACACAATGGAACAAAATCAGAGACAAACACAGCAAAAGCTTCAAAAGTTAGACACAGTGGAACAAAATCTTAAAAAGTTAGACTCATTGGAACAAACAGTTGAACAAACACGTGAAAATTTAACTACTGAGTTACATAACATTGAATCGAAATGTCAAAAAGTCTGTAATGACGTAAAAACACAAATTTGTGAGCATTTTCAACCTATTTTTTCGCGGCATGAAAATGCATTACAGAATCACGAAGCAGCCATAAAAGAACTGCAAATTATTGTTCATGAAAATCATGAGACCTTGCAAGCTAAATTTGACTCAGTTGCATCTACCGATTCGGTTACGCAACTTGCAAAAACTCAGGAAAACTTTAAGGACACAGTAGATACTCTGAAACTTGGTTCAGAAAAACACACTGAAGAAATAAGTACACTATCGGAGAAAGTAGCCGAACTTTCAGATCAGGTCACTAACTTATCTACAAAGGTAGATGATGATCTTAATGACACAAGACCCGTAGCCTTCACTGACACAGAAGAGTATGAACAAATAAGAAAATTCAAACAAAATCAGAATCAAATTAATACACAACACCAAAGAGAAATCCGGGAAGCACAAGATCAGCTGACACAGGTAATACAAGAATTACGTATTTCAGAGGACACTGGCGCTCCAACACGGGAAGAGGGACTTAGAAACACGGAAAAGCCGCAAAATAATAACACAGGGCATTTCGGAAGTTATGAAAGAAATTGGCAATGTGCACCGAATTTTGAGATGGAACGGCCGACACGACCTAACAATGACCGATATGCGACTCGCCGACATGATGATTTTGACTATAAGCTGTTCATTACTACACGTAAATTCAAAACATTTAAGAATTCTGGCAACGACATTCATCCACAAGCATGGCTCCATCAATTCTCTCATTGTTTTCCTCCCAACTGGTCGTTGGAACACAGATTAGAATTTATGTGTGGCTACTTAGAGAATGAACCAGCTGTAAGAATGCGATTGGTCATTCACGATTGCCACAGTGAAGGAGAATTTTACCATGCCTTCCTCTCAGCATATTGGTCTCAAGCCAAACAAGACCGAGTAAAACATGGTATCATAATGATGAAACATTTCGAACAATCTGAATTCTCCAGTCTTGTGAAATATTTTGAAGACATGTTGCACAAGAATCAGTACCTGTCAAACCCATACAGCCCCTCAGAACTCATCCGCATTTGCTTAATCAAATTGCCTGAACATTTACGACATATTATTTTGGCAGGACGTTGCAAAGACGACATTGAAGCTTTTCAGGGACTCCTACAAGAATTAGAAATTGACACAGACAGTCGCCGGATGCGAAAACAGGAAAACAATCACTACAGGTCACAGACGTCACAATTCCGTGATGACAGAAACAATAACTGTACACGAAAAGGCTATTCTTACAACGCAAATCGTGACCAAAACAGACACCACCCATATGACAACCGCTGGCAGAGTAATAATAGTTACAGAGAAAGATCGCATTTCCGTAGTAATGACTATCACAGAGACAATCAGAGAAACAGAGAATATGGGAACCAAAACAATTATTATCAAGGGAGACAGAATAACTTCAGACGCAACAGTTCAGCGCGGAGTTACGATTCAGGGAGAAACTCTCCACCACGTGACCGACAAGGAAGAAACTACGGAAACTACCGACATAACGACAGACGTGAATTTCATCAGAACTGGCGGGATTCTAACAGAGCTGGGCCCTCTCGGCAAGGCGAATTTGTAGAAGTTAGGTCTCCTAATCCCAATAACGACGCGCGCCAACAAAGGGACAGACAATGACTTGCACCGCAGGCAGCCACGTTCGCCGGCTGGCTGGGAGAAAAACAACATAGCTAACCTTGAGAAAAATTCCAGTATTCTTTACCGACGTATACCGCCTGACAATTGCATTCAAGTTCAAACTCTGAGTACTATGAAGAGTAAAGGATTGCACCGCACTTCACATGTAAAACCGTGTATATAAAGATAATCTGCTTTTTAACTTTGTCTTTGCCATATAACTTTTCCCTTCACATCACTAGTATGCTGTGTTAGACTTAAGAATCTGTTAACATGCACCAATGTTTGAAGTTAAATATCCAGTCTAGAACCTAGGGAACATTTTTAAACAAAAATTACGAATGCATTGTTATAGTGAACAGACGACACAGTGTTGTATTTGTACATTCTTGCTTGTTAGTTGCACGATTATGGAACGACTATAAGGCTTACATACTTAGAACATTTACCAGTACTGCTAATGAGATTTTAATGCAACATTTTGGTTTACTTGAAAATATATTCTGGATTTAAAATACTTTCAGTGAGATACTAGATGACACAGTGGTTAGTTTAAGTGACAACTACACGGTTTTATCACGACGCTTCTAATGACTGACAATTTACAATGTTGCTTTTGTAGTGTTTCTGTTTTATTTCTGCACAGTTTTTCTGTTTTATTCTGCAAAGTAAAACATGTTTTAGTAGTAACTTTTGTGGTATAGCTACAATGAGATTGCCTTTTCCGTAGCACAACAATACGTTACAGCACAGTACTTTCTTCATCATGGCAATAAGCGTAATAACTAAGATATCTATACATAAAGCATTTCACTTTTGTTTATCATGAGGTAAGTACATTGACTTCTGCAGAACTTAGCTTTCGGAGGACGATAATTACGACACTTCCACAGAATTATCTTACAGCAAGACGCACATTTAGCGCTACAGGACACGCATTTGAGTGATTAATTTTGTACTTAAAACATTTATTTTTAAAGATATTTGAAGTACAATGATACAAAGGTTTTCAGTGATACATTTCATTTCATTGCTGTAATCTGTAACAGCTGAGGGTATAATTACATTAATCCTCAGGGGGGTACACGCTTACTTTGTGTACCATGTGTGTGGCAACCACAAGGAACCCTAGCTAATATGGTATTTGCTTATACAACTTTACACATCGGTACCATATTTCTCTAACACACAAATTACACAGCTATCTGATCATTTAACTGAGAGATAAACATTTTTTTACTACATCAGTGACACATGTTTACGCAATACACAGTTGGATAACTTCACATTTATGAAATTGTATTTTGTCTGTACTTTGTGAAATGCTCATATTTTTTCGGAATCATTGTGATACTATGAGAACTTTGAATGATGTATTTGGTAAGGGAGCATGATTTTAAAGTACGTTTGAGGTAGATGACACTATTGAAATGAGCAGAGAATTTTTTTAGGTTTTGAAATTATTGCAGAAAGCTACGACATTTTTGAGATTTGACTGAAGTGTTATGATGTTATTATTACGACGACGATGTGTACTATGCTGTTGAGATATGTTTATGATCAATAAGATGATGCTACCGTATATGAGAAATAAGAAGTATGTTGGAAACCAAGAATCGTGCTTTAAGAGTTATGAAATGTGCGTAAATGTGTGACTGTATCACAATGCTGACGAATATTTTATTTGGACACTTATATTTATAGGATTTTCTTTCTACAGATTTGCAACGCTAATTCTTGACCTGTGAAATATTTTTATGTGAGACTGTCACTTAGCGGAAACTGCTGTCGTAAATATTTCCGTAAGGAAGTTAAGTGACCACCTGCACGTAATGCGTCGCGGGCACCCACCTGGGCGACAGCCGCACGAAAAAAAAAAAAAAAGCCATTAGCCTTTCAGAGGCGCAGGTGGAGAAAAAAAAAAAGGAGAGACCATTAACCTCGCTATTGACATTCCTTTGTGGAAAGCATCGCAAATAAGACACGCTCATTACTTGGAAACATATGATTATATTGTGGAGCGCCTACTTTCTGCTACTTACTGAAATGCTTATAAACTGATGGGAAATATTCTTACATCTGCAAACCTGATAATGACAAGTGTCTTTCTACGAGAGTTGAGAGCTACTGACTTATGAAATGTCACATGACTATTGAATGATATTTGTATGCTTTGGTTTGCGTAATTGCTTATTTCATTTGATAACTGTTTTCCAGCTGTGTTACAGCATTAGTTTTATAAAATAAACTTAGATGCATTTGCTAATGTGAACACTTTCTGTCAACAGATCTATTAAATGATGATTTTGTAATCCACATTCTTTAAAAAAAGGAGCACTTGGAAAAGAAAGAACAAAAAGAAGGGACTAGTAACAGTAACTGGACACATAATTTTCTTTTCAAGTACATGGTAATATTTTTTTTACAATAAGTTGTTGTGGTGCACCACTTTAATTACATAGACATTAAGATGTGAATATACATTTCCCTTATCTGCATTGTTGTTTTTACTGTAATATTTTTCTGCTTGAGCTATTTCATGTTTAGATATAAGCTGCTGTTTGCCAGGCATAGTGCTACTGAACTTTAATTTGTGTTACTCTGCTAAGCCAGATTTATTTTTTGTTTGCTGCGCATTGCCTCATATTAGTTGTAATGTTGAATTGCTTGGTAATTTAGATTTACTGTAGCTTGCTTTGCGATTTCCCATTTTTTTATTGCTGTTTGTATTAATTGTTTTGTGCTGCTGCATTGCCTCGTCCCTTAGTTTAGCATCTGAGCTCAGTAGATTTAAGTTAGCTTAAGAGGGGGTAGACTATATAAGAAACTGACTATGGAGAATAGGTAAAGAATGCACTGCGAAGTTATATGAAAAAGATTTGGGCCCAAATGAGTATTGTACACTGAGAAATAACTATATTGAAAGAAATATGAATAGAATACCGAAAGCAGGTATAGATAGAACTTTTTGGGAATAATGATGAACAAAGGGAGATCTCCATGCAAAATACTGGAGTAAAACAAACCCTGTCCTTTCCCTTTTGTGTTATCCCACTATATGTTTGTGTACCCTTGTGTGTTTGTTTTCTTCCTGTCTCTGTGTACTGTTTCATAGAACTTTTTTCTCTTCTAATACTAAGTTACATTCACTATGATGAGGAATACTGTTATCCTCAAATACAATTGGCATTAATAATGCGTTATTTACTTTGTAAAGATGTTTAGACATTATTTATTCTGTTTTGTTTTAATGCTCATGTGTAAAGTTGATGTTCCAAAAGTTATTCTGATCTTTTATGTATCTACTTATCTCATAATTCCTGTAACACTGATGTATATGTTTATTTCTATTCTTTTGTAAAGCCTGTGTTACTATAATTGTTATCTATATTGCTATGTTCTTTAATGATGTATTTTGTACCTTTGTAATTGTATTCTTATGTTATAAAATTGTAATTGTCACCAGTTCATGATATTATTAACTTGTTAGTTACATTTCACTGCACACATTTCTGTTGGTCATAGTATATGGACAATATGTGAGAAGTTGGGACTGTTAGTGTTTGCACGTGTGTTACTAATTCAGCAAGGGACTGGATAACAGCATTGCTGGTTCTAAGGACAATTCCAAAAACTTTGTGAATGCACAAGTGGTGGTTATGGACTTGCTATATTATCCGCAAGACTCTTCGATGGTGATTGTGCACCTGCACAGTCGCAACAGATCGCAACAGATGGCTGCTGGCCATCTCTACAAGGACTACAGTGGGCCTGCTCTGTGATGACCTACCTACCAATATTCTTCCAAACTTCGAATGACTCTGCTGTGGGTTTGCTCTGTTGTGACCCAATACTTGTCTGCATGTCGAGAGTCAGCACTGTCTTTCCGTTGGAAGGACAACACTACTTCTTCTAGACTGCATGGAAATCCACTACTTCCGTGTGCATTTTCGTCTACTGCTCAGACTTTGAGAAAAACACTACTATTTTACCGTGATGAATGATCAGGACTGTCTTTATGGACTGTGAGAAAATTTTAGCTTTTGACCAACATTGTATCAATAAGTGTGTGCATTTGATATCTTTGTTATTGTAATTATGAAAAATTTTATCAAATCATTATTGGCCACTGCCCAAACCAATTTGTAAAATTTTTTGTGGGGAGCATGGGGGCTATGTAAGTAGGCTGTTTAAGTTTTTTTATTGGTAACGCCACCTCTGTATAAAAATCACTGGCTGTGCTGTGTGCAGTCTGTGGCTAGTTTTGCGTTGTTGTCTGCCATTGTAGTGTTAGGCAGCTGGCTGTGAACAGCGCGTAGCGTTGCGCAGTTGGAGGTGAGCCGCCAGCAGTGGTGGATGTGGGGAGAGAGATGGCGGAGATTTGTAATTTGTCATGAACTGCTATATTTATATATGATGATATCAAGGTAAATACATTGTTTGTTCTCTATTAATATCTTTCATTTGCTAACTATCCCTATCAGTAGTTAGTGCCTTCCATAGTTTGAATCTTTTAATTAGCTGGCAGTAGTGGCGCTCGCTGTATTGCAGTAGCTTGAGCAGCGAAGATTTTTGTGAGGTAAGTGATTTGTGAAAGGTATAGTTTAATGTTAGTCAGGGCCATTCTTTTGTAGGGATTTTTGAAAGTCAGATTGCGTTGCGCTAAAAAAAAAAAAAAAATATTGTGTATCAGTTTAAGGACAGTCGTGTATAATTGTTCAAAGGGGACGTTTCATACCTCACTGGAATCTTCTGATTTTCTTCTTGTAGTTTGTGTAATTAGTGTAGCTATTGTTTATTGCTAGCGCGTAATTATAGAGAGAATTTCCTTTGTAGTTGTAGTTTTTCATTGTTGTACAGAAAAACAGTTGTGGCATGCATGTAGATTTGCACCAAGTATTTCGCAGCTGCGCTGGCAATTAAGTAGACATTATTTCCATTGCTATGTTATCTTATTTTTGCTCTTAAAATTGCGCTTTTCTGTGTTATCGTGTGAAATACTGTGACAATAATGGCGTGTGAAAAACGTAATACTGGGCTCCCAAGTAAACTGAGAAATGACAGTGAAGACGAAAGCAGTGTGTTGGCGCCGCAGAGTAATGAATTAACTAATGTTCAAAGTAGTAATTTGGTAATTGCGCATAGGGAAATGGAGCGGGCGGCCAACAATGGTGTAGACAGTGAAACAGGTAGTGAACAGGGAAGCGTTATCGATCGATTGGTCGGCAACAGCTCGCCTCAGGAATCGGGAATGACAGAACACAATATTGCAAATACTGCAGACTCAGGTTTTGGGTTCCCACCGTTTTCTCAAATGAGTCAAGACACATTTTCCACTTGTCAAAATGTGAATGTTGCCGGTGCAACTTCACTGCCGAAAAGCACTGAGGAACATGTTTCAGACACCAGTGCATTGTTATCAGTTTAAGGACAGTCGTGTATAATTGTTCAAAGGGGACGTTCCACCTTTGCTGTCTCTGACAGAATTATAATGTCATCGGCGAACCTCAAAGTTTTTATTTCTTCTCCATGGATTTTAATTCCTACTTCGAATTTTTCTTCTGTTTCCTTTACTGCTTGCTCAATATACAGATTCAACAACATCGGGGATAGGCTAAAACCCTGTCTCACCCCCTTCCCAGCCACTGCTTCCCTTTCATGCCCCTCGACTGTTACAACTGTCATCTGGTTTCTGTACAAATTGTAAATAGCCTTTCGCTCCCTGTATTTCACCCCCGCCACCCTCAGAATTTGAAAGAGATTATTCCAGTAAACATTGTCAAAAGCTTTCTCTAAGTCTACAAATGCTAGAAACGTAGGTTTGCCTTTCCTTAATCTATTTCCTAAGATAAGTCGTAGGGTCAGTACTGCCTGATGTGTTCCAACATTTCCACGGAATCCAAACTGATCTTCCACGAGGTCGGCTTCTACCAGTTTTTCCTTTCGTCTGTAAAGAATTCGTGTTAGTGTTTTGCAGACGTGGCTTATTAAACTGACAGTTCGGTAATTTTCACATCTGTCAACACCTGCTTCCTTTGGGATTGGAATAATTATATTCTTCTTGATGTCTGAGGGTATTTCGCCTGTCACATACATTTTGCTCACCAGATGGTAGAGTTTTGTCAGGACTGGTTCTCCCAAGGCTGTCAGTCGTTTTAATGGAATGTTGTCTACTCCTGGGGCCTTGTTTCGACTTAGGTCTTTCAGTGCTCTGTCAAACTCTTCACGCAGTATCATATCTCCCATTTCATCTTCATCTACATCCTCTTCCATTTCCATGATATTGTCCTCAAGAACATCGCCCTTGTATAGACCCTCTATATACTCCTTCCACCTTTCTGCTTTCCCTTCTTTTCTTAGAACTGGGTTTCCATCTGAGCTTTTAATATTCATGCAAGTGATTCTCTTTTCTCCAAAGTTCATACCCTCCCGAAATTTGAGTTGTTTTAAGTGCAGTAAGGTGACCACACCAAATCACTAAAAAATTCCACTATACCATAACATCACCTCCCCACTACGCTGTTCGCACGGCTAGTGATGACGGGTAACGTTCTTCAGAAGTTCACCAAACCCAATCCGTCCATTTGTTTGCCACAGGGTACAGCGTTATTCATCGCTCCAGATAACTCGTTTCCAGTCATCACTCATCCAGTGGTACACCACTTAAAGCATCGCTTAGCAGTAACTACAGAAATGTGTGGCTTACGATGAGCTGCTCGAGCAATGTACTCCATTCTTCTTAACCCCATACCGATGTCCACCTGCTTAGCGGGGTGGTAACGTGTTTATCATGCAGCGGGCCCAGGATCGATTCCCCGCCGGCTTGGAGATTTTCTCCGCTCGTGGACTCGGTGTTGTGATTTCCTCCTCATCGTTCCTTCATCACCGACACGCAAGTCGCCCAATGTGGCCTCACCTGAAATAAGACTGCAACCCGGCGGCCGAACTTCCCCGGATGGGGCCTCCCTGCCAACAGTGCCGCACGATCAATTCATTTCATTTCCCTACTGATGTTCAATGTGCTGGATGGACTACTGGTACCACTTTTGGAACTCAGTAGCGATTACTGCCGATGATCCTATTTCTTACAAACATCCTCCGCAAACTTCGACGGAAGCTGTCCGTCAGTACGTGAGGTCTGCCTGTCCTGGGTGTAGCTGTGGTTGTTCCTTTGCTCTTACACTTCACAAATCAAATCACCAACAGTCAACTGGGCAGCTTTAGAAGGGATGAGATACCCCTGATGAATTTGTCACTCAAGTAACACCCCACATTCGACATCACTGAGCTCTTCTCACTGACTCTGCTTCCCTACTGCCAACACAACACTTCCCGCCTCCTTTTATAAAGGCAGCTCCACTTTTTGTGATTTCTAAAGGTCAGTTCCACATTACATACGGATGTTCGGTTACCTTTAATCAAATGGTGTACTTTTGAAGTGCTACTCGGTAAGTTGTCCTCTGCCAAGAAGTCTAAAGTACAAATGCCACATGATCAAAAAGTCGGTATAAATTTTAAAACTTAATAAACCACGGAATAATGTAGATAGAGAGGTAAAAATTGACACACATGCTTGGAATGACATGGGGTTTTATTAGAACAAAAAAAAACCAAAGTTCACAAAATGTCCGACAGATGGCGCTGGACAGCAAAACGTCAGTGACTGCGCATGACAATCGTGTATAAAAGGAGCTGTAATGAGAGAGAGAATCCCTTTCCCGGCGCATCCATCACCACCTCCGCCAAAACCACCTCCTCCCAAACACCCAATGTGGCTTTCGACCTTCATTCTCTGCTGATGACCAACTCCTCCGCCTCACTCATCTCCTCTCCCTCCAGCTTAACTCCCGTCGCTCCGCCATTTTTGTCTCCCTTGACCTCAAAAAGGCCTACGACCGTGTCTGGCATCCGGTCTCCTGTTTAAACTCCAAACCTACACCCTTCCTATCAACTACATCCGTCTGGTGGCCTCCTTCCTCTCCCACCGCCCCTCCTACGTTACCATCCATAATGCCCCTTCCTACACCTTCTACCCCTCTGCAGGTGTGCCCCAGGGCTCTGTCCTCTCCCCTCTCCTCTACCTCCTGTAC
Organism: Schistocerca serialis cubense; assembly: GCF_023864345.2. NCBI lineage: Eukaryota > Metazoa > Arthropoda > Insecta > Orthoptera > Acrididae > Schistocerca > Schistocerca serialis. The sequence goes on along the minus strand of NC_064646.1, from coordinate 182,020,779 downwards.
ACGGCAGATATGCCCCAACCCCAACCCTCCAGTACACCTCTTGCAATATGCGGATGACACCGCATTCCTCGCACTCGCTCCTACCCTCCAATCGTCCCAAAGCCTTCTCCAGAATCACCTTGACCTTTTTGCTGTATGTTGTAACCAGTGGCTCCTGAAACTCAACCCTTCCAAGACCCAGGCAATCATCGTAGGTCGTACCACTCGCTCCTTCCGGCTCCTGGATTTCTCCCTTACTGTCTGCGCCCGTCCTGTCCGCCTCACCCCCACCTTCACCTACCTAGGCCTCACCATTGACCGTCACCTCACCTGGATCCCTCATCACCGCTCCATCCAATCCAAAGCCCACAACCGCCTCCGACTCCTCACACTCCTCTCTGGCCGGACATGGGAGTTGCATCCCTCTATCATCCTCCACACCTACAAATCCTTAATCCGTCCCATCCTCTGTTATGCCAGTCCTGCTTGGATATCTGCCCCCCCCCCCCAAATTCTACAAGTCCCTCCAGATCCTTGAGCGTCATGCACTCCGCCTCGCCTTCCGTATACGCCTCCCGTCCCCCACGCGGATCCTCTATGATCTCATTCCTTTACCCCATCTGCTCCTATTCCTCGAACATATCCGCATCCTCTACACCTCCCGCCGTCTTGAACCTCCTCACCCCCTGGTTGCTCCTCTCCTCTCCGATCCCCGCCCCCTGCCCCGTCTTCACCATTGTGTACCCCCTACCCTCCATCTCTACACCCTACATGTCCTTTCCCAAGGTGGCTTCCATCAACTCCCCCTCCCGGATGATGCCCTCTCTCCCTCCATTTATCCCTCCTATCAACTCTGATCCTCACTCTCCCTCCTTTCCTCTGTCCTTTTCCCGGGCTCCCTCTCCCCCCCTTCCATCCTCTTTCTTCCCCACCTCCCCTCTATTTGCCCCCTTCTCTCCCCCGCGTCCATTTACATTTCCCTCCTCTGCCTCCTCTCATTCCCTCTCGCGTCTGCCCTTCTCCCCCTTTATTAGTCCTCTCCCTCCTTGGTTTCCCCCCCCCCCCTTTTTCGTGTTTTCCTCTCCTCCCTCCTTGTTTTTCCCCCTTTTTCCCCCTACTCCAGGTGCCCCCCCCCCATCTGCCTTGTATCGGGAGTGCCATCTTTGTGCAGTGTTTTACAGTGTGTTTTTCCAGTGCGTGCTCCGTGTTGTGTCTTTTGGGAAGTGTAGCGAACAGCCATCATACTGTCGCTGGGTGTGCTTTTTATCACTTGTGAACAGAAACCAGACTGTCGCCATGTTTTTTAATTGTGTGTCTACTATGTTACTTGTCTGATTCCTGTGTCTTTTATCTACAGTGCCAACCCCTTTTGCTTTCTGTTTTAACTTTCCGCAATTTTACGCCATTTTACACTTTAAATCGCCATTTTATCGCCTGTTTTTCCTTGTTTCTTTCTTCTTCCTTCATTTAAAAAAAGTCTGTAGGCTGTAGAGCAGCGTAGTAAGCTGCTGCCGGCCCGCCCCCTTCGGGGGGAATTGAAAATCAATAAATACAAAAAAAAAAAAGGGAGAGAATTAGATGCGCCAGCAGCCACAGCATGTTGACGTTACCTGTAAAGGCGCTTTTAGTGAATCTGTATTATCAGAATGGGGAATGTGCTAGTTCAGCGTTACGATCCTAACGCCATACATAGGAAGGGGATTCGAACGGATAAAGGTCCGTTGACAAATGAAGCTGTGACGAGAATGCGGTGTCACCGCCAGACACCACATTTGCTAGGTGGTAGCATTTAAATCGGCCGCGGTCCGTTAGTATACGTCGGACACGCGTGTCGCCACTATCAGTGATTGCAGACCGAGCGCCGCCACACGGCAAGTCTAGTCTAGAGAGACTCCCTAGCACTCGCCCCAGTTGTACAGCCGACTTTGCTACCGATGGTTCACTGACTACAGACGCTCTCAATTTGCAGAGACGACAGTTTAGCATAGCCTTCAGCTACGTCATTTCCCCCCAGGGGGTCCACAACTCTTCTGTGGATACGTGCGTAGCGAGCACGGGACCGTAAGCTAATGTGGCCCTACTTCCATTCCGGGCTGCATACCTTCCTTTTCCACATCCTTCCCCATCGCCCATCTTCGCACCGCCCCCTCTCCTCCGCCTCTTTCCTTCCCTTTCTCCCTCTCTGGGAGTACGTTTTGTGCCTACGTCCAGAGACGGACGCTCGAGAATGTAACACATTCTCCGCTTTCTCTGCTTGCAAGTCTTCATCCTTCTTTTGTCCTTCTCTTTTCCTTACCTCTTCTCTTTACCCTTTTCTCTGCTGCGGCATTTGAGACCTCTCTTCTTCCCTTTCCCTTCCTTTGTTTTTCCCTTTCTCTTTTTTCCTCACTGTGCGTGTCTGAAGGACGACCCACGCATTTCCATGCATAGCCGGTGACGGGGTTACGCGTAATTCCCCACCCCGGGTAGACAGGTAGGACACGTATGTACTCCCTGGTAACGGCCAGGCCCAGGGAGGGGTGATTACCCGAGCTGATACCTTCCGAAACTGCCGATTGGTCCCTCTGTCCGTTTCTCGGGAGGTGTGACCTGAGGTGTGAACAACCACCTAAGACGGGAGTGCCCTCAGAGACGGCTCCCACAAGGGAGGAGCGCGCCATCGGAGACGCCAGTAATCATGGGGGATACTTCCGCAATGGTTTCCTCATCTTCCACTATGTCTGCTCACAAGCATAAGTTCACTCAGTCTCACCCACAGACAGTTCTTCCATCGTCGCCACAGTTCCTTGTTGTTTCTCGGTCTGACGAAGGTCACAACTTCTCCATGGTTAACCCTTTCATTCAGGAAGTTGTCGACGCAACTGCAGGTCCTGTAAAGTCTTGTTCCAGATTACGGAATGGCAGCTTGTTGCCAGAAACAGTCAGTGCTCTCCAGGCACAAAAATTGCTGCGTACTTCACTGCTACACACCTTCCCTGTCTGGATGGAAGTGCACTGCACTTTAAATTCCTTATGTGGAGTCGTTTATACACGCTCCCTCGACGGATTGTCCGACGAGGAAATTCAACACTGCCTGTCTGACCAGGGCGTAACTACTGTTCAGTGTCATGAAAAGGGTTGACACGAACATCGTTCCAACCCGTACTGTCTTCTTGACATTTGACAGAGTTCAACTCCCATCGAACATAAAAGTGGGCTATGAGATAATTTCCGTTCCCCCTTATGTCCCAAACCCTATGCGTTGCTATCGGTGCCAGCGGTTCAATCATACCAGCCAGTCCTGTTCCAACCCGGCCAAATGTGTTACATGTGGCAAGGATGCCCATGAAGGTGCTTGTCCACCTCCATCCCCTCATTGCATCAACTGTATGGGTGACCACGCAGCTTCCTCTAGAGATTGCCCCATTTTTAAAGACGAAAAGCTCTTTCAGGAAATCAGAGTAAAGGAAAAGGTGTCGACCTTTGTTGCTGAAAAATTATTCGCCAGTCGAAAACCCACTGTGCCTCAGACAAGAAAATACAGCACTGTACTTGCCTCTCCTCAGCCAACAAAGGAGGCGGCCACGCAGACTTGTGGTCTCACCTTTAGTGCCACAGTCGTCAGATCGGCCAGCGCAAAGATCGCCCGTTCAACCTCCCCACTTTTGCCTGCTCACTCTATGGTTCACCCTTCATCGGGATCTGCTAAATCTCGAGCCCAAAAGTCAGACACCTGGACTTCCAAAAAAGAGCCTACTCGTGAAGATTTTTTACGTACCCCAACTTCACAACCATCGTTTCCTCCTTCACCTAAACATCCTGTTTCCAAGAAGGCTAATAAGAAACCCAGTTCCTCTCCTTCTCCGCCACGGCGTGTCTCATCTACAGCACCACCTGGCGGTAGCCGCCCTCGGCCGTCTTCTGTGTCGCTGAGGCGCACTGCTGGCGGTCGATCAACCGACCGATCGCTGGTGGCAGGAGCTGCTCCTGAACAACCTATGGATCAGGATCTTCTGCCTTCAGCTGAATGCCGTTCCACACTGTCGGTCGCAAGCTCTGAGCAGTCATTGAGTTGATGGCAACCTTGGTCACATTCTTCCATTTTCTGTCCACCCTATGTCCATTATCCATTGGAATATCCGCGGCATTCGAGCCAATCGGGATGAATTGACGATTCTCTTACGATCCTGCTCGCCGGTCATCTTCTGTCTTCAGGAAACAAAGCTGCATCCCCACGACTGCTTTGTTTTCCCCCATTTTCAGTCAGTCCGATTTGAACTCCCCTCTGTTGAAGGCACTCCAGCACATGGAGGACTCATGATTGTTCTTCATGATACTCTCCATTATCACCCAATCCCCTTAAACACTTCCTTCCAAGCAGTCGCTGTCCGTCTTTCCCTTTCTGGGTACACCTTCTCTCTTTGTACTGTATACATTCCATCGTCCACACCAATGGCACGAGCTGATCTCCTTCATCTTCTTGGTCAGCTTCCACCCCCCTATTTGGCTCACTATTGATAGAAGTCTTCCACCAAGCGGATCTTGTTTGCCTCAACACTGGGGACCCTACATTTTTGTCTGCCTCCACTACAAATTTCTCTCATTTGGACCTTTCGGTCGGTACTGTTCCGCTAGCTCGGCGCTTCGAATGGTTCGCATGGTTCACATGGCTCTGAGCACTATGGTACTTAACATCTTAGGTCATCAGTCCCCTAGAACTTAGAACTACTTAAACCTAACTAACCTAAGGACATCACACACGTCCATGCCCAAGGCAGGATTCGAAACTGCGACCGTAGCAGTCGCGCGGTTCCGGACTGAAGCGCCTAGAACCGCTTGAGAATGGTTCGCCCTTGCTGATACACACTCGAGTGACCACTTTCCATGTGTCCTTCGATTGCAGCCACAACTGCCGTATATGCGCCCGCGACACTGGGAATTTGCCCAAGCCGATTGGACACTTTTTTCGTGTCTAGCGACATTCGACGACCGTCACATTCCTAGCGTCGACGATGAGGTCACTCATATTACAGACGTTATTCTTACAGCTGTGGAACGTTCAATACCTCGCACCTACGAATTGCTCCGGCACCCCCCAGTTCCTTGGTGGAACGAGGCATGCCGTGACGCAATACGTGAGCGGCGACGAGCTCTTCGCGTTTTCGGACACCGTCATACTTTGGCGCGCCTAGCTTCTCCCCGGTCTCTGGGCTCACTGTTGCGCATGATACATTAGTGGACCCCGTCGCAATTTCTAACTCATTGGGTCAACACTTTGCTGAGATTTCGAGCTCTTCAAATTACCCGCCAGCCTTTCTCCCGAAGAAACGTGCAGCGGAAGTGCAACCTCTTACTTTCTCCTCTCAAAATCTCGAAAGCTACAATACTGTTTTCTCCATGCGGGAACTCAAACATGCACTCTTTTCTTCTCGCTCCTCCGCCCCAGGAACGGATGGTATCCACATCCAAATGTTGCTGCATTTATCATACCATAGTCTGCGTTACCTCCTTTGCCTTTATAATCGAATTTGGACCGACAGTACTTTTCCCAGAGGATGGCGGGAAGCTATCGTCGTTCCTGTTCCGAAACCTGGAAAGGACAAACATCTCCCATCTAGCTATCGCCCCATTTCCCTCACGAGTGCTGTATGTAAGGTTTTGGAACGTATGGTGAATTGCCGTTTAGCCTGGTGGCTGGCGTCCCGAAGCCCTTTAACACCTGCCCAATGTCGTTTCCGAAAGCATCGTTCTGCAGTTGACCATCTTGTTGGTCTCTCCACTTATAGCATGAACAATTTTCTTCGGAAACGCCAAACAGTAGCAACATTTTTTGATCTGGAGAGAGCATACGATACCTGTTGGTCGGCAGGCATCCTCCGCACACTGTTCTCTTGGGGCTTTTGCGATCGGTTGCCCCTTTTTCTTCGCGAATTTGTGGCAGAGCGCACATTTAAAGTGCGGGTGAACACTACTCTCTCCCGTACTTACTCCCAAGAAAACGGGGTACCCCAGGGCTCTGTGCTAAGTGTTGTACTGTTTGCCATTGCCATAAATCCAATTATGGATTGTCTCCTTCCTGATGTCTCGGGCTCCCTCTTTGTGGACGATTTTGCGATCTACTACAGCTCTCAACGGACCAGCCTTCTTGAGCGTCGTCTTCAAGGATGTCTCGATCGCCTCCACTTTTAGATCATCGAAACAGGCTTCCGCTTTTCTCCCAGTAAGACCGTTTGTGTTAATTTTTGGCGTCGTACGGAGTTTCTTCCACCTTCCTTACATCTAGGACCTGTCAACCTTCCATTTTCGGACGTCGCTAAATTCTTGGGTCTTATGTTTCACAGAAAACTGTGCTGGTCCTGCCACGTTTCCTATCTTTCGGCTCGCTGTCTGCGATCCCTCAACACCCTCCGTGTCCTGAATGGCGCCAACTGGGGAGCGGACCGAGTGGTCCTTCTCCGCCTTTATCGCGCCTTAGTGCGCTCGAAATTGGACTATGGAAGCATAGTTTACTCCTCTACACGGTCGTCTATTCTTCGGCGTCTCGACTCTGTCCGCCACCGTGGATTGCGTTTAGCGTCTGGAGCTTTTTACACAAGCCCTGTGGAAAGCCTTTACGCTGAGACTGCTAAACCTCCGCTGTCCAATCGGCGAACTGTCCTGAGTCGTTATGCTAGCCATCTGTCTTCCATGCCCGCTAATCCGGCCCATGACGTTTTTTTTTCGACGCCTCCTTGGATTTAGGGTATGCAGGCCGCCCTTCCTCCCTACTACCACCGGGAGTCTGCTTCCGTCAACTGCTCCATTCTCTTTCCTTCCGCTTTCCTGAAACCTTCTTGACAACTTGGGGTACAGCACCGCCTTTGCCTTGGCTCCGTCCCCGGACCTGCCTGCTCCGTGACCTTTGTCAGTTTCCCAAGGATGGTACCCCTTCACTTGTTTATTGTCGGGCATTTTCTGCTCTATGTGCATAAATGAAGGAAGCCACATTTATTTACACTGATGGCTCAAAAACATCGTTTGGTGAAGGGGTGCCTATATTGTTGGCGACACCCCAAATCGATTTCGGCTTCCCGACCAGTGTTCGGTTTATACTGCGGAGCTTTACGCTGTGCTCCACGCTGTCCACTACATCCGCCGCCATCAGCGGATACAGTATGTTATCTGTTCAGATTCTCTCAGCTCTCTCCCCAGTCTCCAAGCTCTTTACCCTGTCCACCCTCTGGTCCACCGAATTCAGGACTGTCTGCGCTTGCTCCACCTGGGGGGCGTCTCGGTGGCGTTCCTCTGGCTCCCGGGACACGTTGGTATCTGTGGAAATGAGGCGGCCGATATAGCGGCCAAGGCTGCAGTCTCTCTTCTTCGGCCAGCTGTTCAATCGATTCCCTTCGCCGATCTACGGAGCGTTTTATGTCGTCGTGTTGTTCTTTTATGGCATGCACATTGGTCGACACTTCTCCATAATAAATTGCTGGACATGAAAGCTCTTCCCTGTGCTTGGACCTCTTCCTCCCGAACGCGTTGTCGGGCACTGTCATTTTACCCATCGACATCTTTTAAGCGGCGATCCTCCCCCACTCTGTCCCCACTGCTCTCAGCTGTGGACGGTAAGACACCTTTTAATTGAGTGCCCCTATTTTACTCCGTTACGCGCCCGTCTACAGCTGTTGCCTGATATATCGTCAATTGTAGCAGATGACACGCGCACGGCTGATCGCGTTCTCGAGTTTATTAGTGCCAGTGAAATGACGTCAGTCATTTGAAGCTTTTTTTGGGGACAACCAACCCCTTTCTGTAGTGGATGTTTAAGCCTTCCTTCTGCTTTTAGTTTCTCCAATTTTTTGAGTTTCGTTCGGATTGCTGCTGGTTTCCGGTTTCTTTTTTTTTACCTTTTCTTAAGTCACAGACCGGGCGCTAATGACCGTTGCAGTTTTGCGCCCTAAAACCATAACAAAAAAAAAGCTACGTCATTTGCTACGACATAGCAAGGCGCCAATTTCAGTTACTTTGTCTTCTGAACAGATAATACTCTTCTACCGTCAAGAGCGACGTTCATCATTAATGGATTAAGGTTCAGTATCAAAGTAATAACGTCCGCTGTCTGATATCTAATTCCTTGTCATGTTCCAGACCTCACGTCAGTATAGTTCTTCCCTCGTCACGCCAGCCTGCGTGAGCTAAAACGCGTGCAAGGCGTAATGCTGCTGTGACAGTTCAGGAAGAAATGGAGACTAGTGGGTTCGTCTATGCACGGGGAAGTCAGCGCTCGTGCAGTCGCACGTCGCACCGGCATTCCATACACTACTGTTTGGTTGGCACTTAGGCGTACCCTCCGATTCTATCCGTACAAAATCCATAGACATCATGAACTATTAACTGGCGATTTAGTGAAGCGGAGGGGATTAAGGGTGTGGGCATTTCAAAAGATGGCGGAAGATGACGATTGGTTGCGTAACGTGTTGTGGACCGACGAAGCTCATTTCACGCTCCGAGGGTCTGTCAACGCCCACAACTGTAGAATTTGGGCTACCGAAAATCCTAGAACTGTCGTGGAAACTCCATTGCACGACAAGAAAGTCACGGTATGTGTTGGATTTACCACATCTACCGTTATCGGGCCTTTTTTCTTCGAGGAAATGCGTGATTCTGGTTTTGTAACTGCTACCGTGACGGGTGAGAGGTGCACCGATACGTTACAGAATAGCATCCCCAGCCTGGCTGATAAACACCTGCTGGAACGTACGATGTTTATGCAGGATGGCGCTAGACGCGTGAAAGACCTTTGGCGCGCGTGGCTTGGTGGTGACCGTGTGCTCAGCCGCCACTCCCAGGTCCCCAGACCTCAGTCCGTGCAATTATTGGCTTTGGGGTTACCTGAAGTCGCAAGTGTATCCTGATAGAGCGACATCTCTAGGGATGCTGAAAGAAACATCCGACTACAATGCCTCACCATAACTCCGTACATGCTTTACAGTGCTGTTCACAACATTATTCCTCGACTACAGCTATTATTGAGGAATGATGGACATATTGAGCATTTCCTGTAAAGAACATCATCTTTGCTTTGTCTTACTTTGTTATGGTAATTATTGCTATTCTGATCAGATGAAGGGCCATCTGTCGGACATTTTTTGAACATTTGTATTCTTTTGGTTCTAATAAAACCCCATGTCATTCCTAGCATATGTGTCAATTTATACCTCTCTATCTACATTATTCCGTGATTTGTTCAGTTGAAAGGTGGCTACACTGAGTCACAGCGCCAGAGATTGCGCCAAAGATTATTATTCCGCCGCCTCCACTGGGGCAGTAGCAGTTCAGAGGATGTCGAGCACAGTTGTTCTGTTGGGCGAGAGAGTAGATGCTGTTCGGTTGGTGTAATGTATAGATGGAAGATGTTGCAATTACACAGTGTATCTGAGAAAGGAGATGGGCTTTGATTTATGATGCTGGTGTAATGGAAAATTTTCGTCAATATATAATGAGGTAAAAAGGTATTGCAAATTTCTTTAATCACAATGCCTCTTGGTGACAGGTACAGTCAACAAAGCGTCTGGCTCGTGTTCATGTATTAGACTTATTTATATGTGCAATTATAGTATTTCTGGTTTTTCAATTAGTTCATTGTAAATGGTGTTTAAAATATTTTGTCGTTTTGAAAAAGAACCGAGCCAGATACATGTACGTTGAGTCACACTACCACCCACAGAACAGTTACACTTGTGCTTTGTTGTTGCGTAGTTTTTATAGTTGCAGGGGACTTAATTAATCAATTGTGTTAATGGAAATTCCTTGTCATTCTTTATTTTTATTTTCTGCAGTCAGATTGCGTGCTAATACTAGTTAGGGCCAACCGATTACGAGACTTCGTAACCGGTCACACAGCTACTAAAATTATTGCATCTTATTCTTTTTAATTAAGCCCCCATGCACGTGGCGACCGCTGCTTCGGATCGTCCCTTGGAATTCTTTTGATAGTAAAAATAGTAGACAGTATTGTTGTAGTAATTTGTAGTTTAGTGATTGTAGTCTATATTGCACGTGTAGATTTTGTTAGTGAACATTTGTAGTTGTCTTGTCATTCTTCTGATGGTATTTTTGTAGAATTTAATTTTTGATGTGTCGTATACGGGTTTGACAATTTTGTGCAATTGTGAAGGTTTTAATTGTTCGTTAATCGTGTTTGTCGGGCAGCATTTCGTGTGAATGGTATTGTTGGTGATAGTGTTATATTGTGTGTAATTTTCGTATAGTGACGAGTTTTATGTGTTTTGTAAATGATTACGCGTCGATGAAAAAGGCAAGAATGATGGAGAGTCAGAATAACGAAATTGTTAACATGGCGAACTCGCCAACACAGGAGAACAGTTTGGTGATTAATGGAGTAGAAAACAATTTAATAAGCCGGGAAAATAGTCCGGATCCAGTTCAAATTTCTTCACAATCGGAACATTTTCAGAATACGAGATTAACGATAGAAGATTCTGAAATAGTATCGAACACAGATAGCTTTACGTCTATGCCGAAGGAAGTTAGTTTTACAGGAAATGTTAGGGGCGAAAAGAATTTCGAACCAGTTAATATGGAGCGGTTGATGAGTGCAATATTAAATTTGGGATCACAGTTAGGATCTGAATTAAAAACAGAGATGGGAACATTGGCAATACGGTTAGACTTACGAATAGGGACATGTTTTGAAAATATGAAAGATGAATTAAAGAAAGAAATTAAAGTACAACCGATTTTGAATGCTCACAATATTAGATTAACTTCAATAGAAATTATACAAAAGGAACAGGATAGAGAACAGGAAGAAAGAGGTCGCGTGATGGTACAAAAATTTTCAGAGTTAAATTTTCAACGTGCACACGATAAGGAAGAAATATTTGAAAGAATCGAGGAATCCGTACGAAATGACAGAATAAATAACCTAACACAACAATATGAACAGTTAACTACTAAATGTGTCAATACTGAAACCCGAGTCGCGACACTTACGGAAGACGTAAATAAACAGATAGAACAAATAGGTGACTTATCGGAAAGAGTTGAGGAGATTTCAGATAAATTGACAATTCTTAGTTTAAATGGGGACAGAGATTCAGATGATACAGCTCCATTGCCATTTTCAGAAACAGAAGAGTACCAGAATATAAATAAACCTGTTGAAAATCAGGGAAAATTTAATGAACGCGTTAAAAGGGAATTTGAGGCTTTACGAAAGCAAGTTAAACAAACTGAAAGCGAAATCGTAGGAAAAGACAGAAGAAGAAATTTAGAATCACCGGTAACGGGGGGTTTTGAAGAAAATAATTTATTTCATTTACGAGATGCAACAAGAGAGCGCCAGGCGCACGAACTTGACAATAATCGACATTCGGACTGTGACAGACGCGGTAGGTCTTTGTCGCCACGAGGCGAAAACTTTGACTATAAACACATTTTAACTGTTCGGAAATTTAAGATCTTTCGCAATTCTAATAATGACATACATCCAGGTTCACGATTAGATCAATTTATGTACGCACTTCCGCCAAATTGGCCATTAAGTCACAAACTGGAATTTGTGTGGATATTTAGAAAACGAACCGGTGACGCGCATGCGCGCACTTATTAGAGATTGTAATAACTTAAATGATTCTTAAAATGCATTTCTATCGGCATATTGGTCCGAAAACACGCAAGACAGAGTCAAACATAGTCTTATCCGCACGCCGGCAGAAGACATGATTCGAAAGAATCAGTTCCTTTCCAACCCTTATAGCCCGACTGAATTAATTCGCATTTGTTTAACTAAGCTGCCACAACCGATAAGACACATTGCTTTAGCCGGAAGATGTAAAGACGACATTGAAACTTTTAAGAGTTTGCTACAAGAACTTGAGTATTGACAACGACGACGGAACTTCTTGTAATTGTTTCAGTAACGGTAATCACAATAGATTTTCAGAGAAAAGGGATAATGATCGGAACGGACGTTATAACGGTAATTTTGGAGAAGACAGACGAAACAGACAGGACAATAGATACCAGCCTTATGACAATAACAGACGTTCTGACAGAAATTACACTGACAATTACAACAACAGAAATTCTTACCGGAAAGATAAATCATACGGAAACAGTAATCGGTATCATCAAGACAGAAATTATTCGTACAATAATATAAATTCTTGCTACAGAAATAACCGGGGTAGTAGGTCTAACTATAATTTCAGAAGTGACAGTCGAAATTACACAAGAAGTAGTCATGCAGATAGCCAGGCAAATAGAAATTTTAATAACAGACACAACCAAGAATTTACGTGTAACAGACCGGAGGGACCTAATTGGCATCCTCCACGTGACAGAAATTCAGAGAGACAAGTGCAAATCGTAGAAATTGATCCCCGAAATGACGCGAATAAACAAAGACGTGACGTAAACAATCGACAATTACTTGTAGCTTCGACTTCTGTCAGGAATATAGACGGTTCAGAAAGTAATGACACTACGACTTTACACTACGTACGCTTGGAAGACATGAGAGATACTTTGCTAGACGAAAAGGAAAATAATGTAGACGCATTTTTACATCCTGTTCTTGAAGTATGCGTGAGTAAGAATAAATTCACTGCGGTTTTAGATTCTGGGAGCCCATTGAATGTTATTAGTGAATCAGTTTTTCGTATATGTGTAAGAACTATTGCTTGTCCTGTGTTACCTGTTTCTAAAACTACAATTCGAGGAGCTGTTTCTGGAAAAAGTGTGGAAGTCAAACAACAGCCTAACTTAAATTTCATTTGTCAAGGATATAAATTTTCTGCTAATTTTATTATTGTTCCACTACTCAGTACACAAATTATTTTAGGTAAGGAGTTTCTTAACATATATAAGGCAATTTTAAACTTTAAGGAAGGAAGTGTGAACTTGACTGTTGCCGGAATGCCGAGATGTTAGAAATTTATCGAGTGTGTAGCGAAATCTGAATCTGACACAAATTAAGGTTTCTTACTTCTGATGTTTTCAAAAATGGCTCTGAGTACTATGCGACTTAACTTCTGAGGTCATCAGTCGCCTAGAACTTAGAACTAATTAAACCTAACTAACCTAAGGACATCACACACATCCATGCCCGAGGCAGGATTCGAACCTGCGACCGTAGCGGTAGCTCGGTTCCAGACTGTAGCGCCTAGAACCGCACGGCCACTCCGGCCGGCCTGATGTTTTCGCTGAGTATTATGACGACAATGTGTTCATTCATGACAACGACAATAGAAACAGAGACGCGATGGATGATATGATTAATAGTGAAGAATTAATTAACGATAAGGTTAACAAAGCTGAAGTGACAGATGACGTCGCAAGAGAAGAATTGCACCAAATTTGACTTCACATCCTACAGTATTTAATCACACAGGAACTATATAAGGCTTACAATATTTATTTAAAGTAAAAGAACACACACCATTTCGGGGGAAAACGTGCGCTATTCCTTTGGCTCATAGAGACAAGGTTAAGAGTGAACTTCAATACATGTTAGATCAAGGCATTATTGAGCCAGCAGTCAGTCCTTATACCAGCCCATTACATGTCGTTCTTAAAAAGGATGGGTCAATTCGTTTGGTTCTGGATTCCAGACAGATAAATAATATCATCATTCCTGAAACTGGCCGTCCACAAAATTTAGATGAACTTCAACATTTCCACGGAATTAGTTTTATCCACAACTGATATGCGCGCAAGTTTTTGGCAAATAGAACTCCACCCTGATTGTAGAAAATACACTCCCTTTTTAGCCTTTGGTAACTGTTATCAATTGCGGAAATTACCATTTGGACTTGCTGTATCTTCAGCAGAATTCATTCGTGGTTTAAACGAAATTTTCCTGTTTATCTTCGTAACAATATTACTTCATATGTTGACGATATTCTTATTGCTAAACGTTCTTGGAGTGAGCATAACAGAATTTTGGATTCATTATTACGTATTTTTGCAAGAGTTGGCATTACAGTGAACTTGGAAAAATCTGAATTTGGTCGTTCTCAGGTGAAATTTCTTGCTCATGTTATTTCTACAGAAGGTATTCTTCCTGATCCAGAGAAACTAGACGCTATTCGTAATTATGCTGTTCCTACTACAAAACGTGATATTCGTAGTTTCCTTGATGTCTGTAATTTTCTTAGACGCTTTCTTAGATTGGACAATTTGGCCACACCTCGTTTATGTGAACTTTCTGGAAAGAATTCATTTAATAGGCTTTGGGATGAGGAAGCTCAATTAGAATTTGAACAACTTCGTGATGCTTTAGTTGCTGCTCCACTTCTTTCGCATCCGGATTTATCTAATGATTTTTGTTTGGCGACGGACTCATCATACAAAGGCCTAGGTGCACACTTATTTCAAGAGATAGAAGAAAACGGCGTTCTAGTGCAGAAAATTATTGCATTTGGAAGCCGTGTTCTCTCTAAATCAGAAAAGAATTATTCGATTACGGAACTTGAAGCTTTGGCTGTTGTTTGTGCTTTCACAAAATTTTGCATATTTTTGTATGGCAGACATACTAAGGTTTACACCGATCATCGAACTCTGGAATTTCTTATCTCAACAAAATTAACTCATGGAAGATTATCACGATGGGCACTGTATCTACAGGAGTTTGATTTTAGTATTGTTTACATCCAGGGTTCTTCTAATATTATTGCTGATGCTTTATCACGTGCACCTATTGGTTTGAAACAAAGTGCTGAGGAAGACTGCAAAGAAAACAATTATTGTTTGATGTATATTCAAGGTGTTGCGTTTGAAAATTTTATTTCGGCTTCGCTCCACGACATCGCTAAGGAGCAAAATAAGGATCCAATCTGGAAGGACATTAAGGAGAAGTGGAGGAGAACGGAATGCGTAGCGATTAGACAGTATTATTTAGTTCGCAATGATATTCTTTTTAAACGAAAATCGTTTGACAACTCTGTTTGGTTAGTTTGCATTCCTGATGTGTGGGTTAATAAACTGATTTAGTATACGCATTTCAGTTATGTACACTTTGGTCCCAGGAAATGCTTTCATAAATTACGAGAAAATTGCTACTTCAGTAATATGGAAAAACGTATTCGATTTGTTCTTGCTAAATGCAAATTATGTCAAAAGGCTAAGCCGCCAACTATTTCCACAGAGCACCGTTGTTTCCTATCATTCCAGCGAAATTAAAGGAGATGGCTGCAGTCGATTTGTTTGGTCCAGTGGTTCGTTCTACTAATGGTTTTGCGTACATTTTGGTAGTAGTGGAATTGACATCAAAATATATGTGTTTTACACCTTTACGCAAAGCAACAGCTCTTTCAGTATCTAATGCTTTCATCAAACATTTTCTTAAAGAAGTGGGTCATGTTGATAAAGTTACATCAGATAATGGATCACAGTTTCGCTCTAAAATTTGACTTCGTACTCTACGGCGACGGCGTCGTAAGATTAAACCAATTTTCATTTCACTTTTTCACCCCCAATCTAACGCTTCAGAGAGATGGATGGAGGAAATCAATAAATTGTGTCGTCTTTGCCATCAGAATCACAGAACGTGGGATCAGTATCTTCATATTTTTCAAAACATTCTGAATGAACTCCCTAATGATTCAACTTCCTTACCGCCTATATTGATATTAAAAAATAAAGCACCGACAAATCGCATTTCTGAAATCGTTCCTTTTCCGCCTACATGGAAACTGCGACATTCTGAAGTTGTCAACCTGGCTCTACAAAATATTGCATCTGCGGCTGCTAGAAGAGAGAAATCAGCTAAACATCCAGGTCGTTTAAAAACCTTGTCAGTTGGTCAAAAGGTGCTAATTAAGTCTCATCGTTTGTCTCACAAAGGAAAAGGTTTGTGTCGCAAATTTTATTTGCTTTATAGCGGTCCATATAGAGTTCGCAAAATTATTCATGATAACACTGTTGAAGTGGAAACTCTTAAATCACGGCGCTCTAAGGGAGTACCTCATATATCGAACGTTAAAATTTTTGTGGAATGACATACTTTTGAGAAATTAAGTTACACGTACACATGCAGAGAATACAGGGATACCGCGCCGTGTTCTAGCGGCAGCACATACACAAGGCAACAGTCAGTCCGCGCGCCGCACAAGGTAGCCGTTGACCGCAAACAATAACTTCCTACGTCACGCTTACCTACAGCTGATCGAGCGCTCAGTACGAATGCAGTGACAGCCGTAGACAAATACACAGTCTAATTTCTCCGATTAAATTTAGTATAAGCTATAGTGACTTGATAACTTATGTTATTAACGTTCAGTTTTTCCAGGATACAGTTGTATAAAATGTTTAAGAACTTCAGGTAAATTCTCTGCGTGTCCAACGTTAAGAGGACTTGCTATCGAGAAAATTTCAGGAAGAATGTAATTTCGAAGAAGAAAGTAATAAACAAAAAAGGTAACTATTAATTGAGTTTATTTTTCTGGTAACATATTTCTACTTAGGTATGTACTTCATACATAATTTGCTGCTCGCGATTACATGATTTATACTTTGTGTTAAATTTTATGCTCTATGAATTTACTTGTGAAGCGACATGCTTGCGTACATTTGCTGATTTTGAAAATGTTTTATTAATGAACAGGGTTGTTACCCGTGTATATTATGCATCGCTTGGCTGCTATGCCTTTTCACTGATGTCATATTTTTTATTATGTGCCTGCTGTGCCTATTTATTTAAATTATAATTGTCACCTGATTAGTTGTGCTGATATGGTTATGTATGTAAGTTATACTTTGTGATTTATCTGGTTGAGCCTTCGTGTTTACTTAATAAGATTGCATATTAACATTTATTTGCTTATGCTGATATGATGCTAATGACCTATTTACTATTTAAGATATATACTTGTTGCTTTGCGTATGGATTGCATATTTACACATTTCTGTTTTGTTATCATAACTACTCTTTAATTTAGTATAGAGAAATACTTATACACTGTGTAGGAACATAGAGTTTAGGTTACACTATGGTATTAATTATAGATTGTTCACTTGGCAGAGCATCGTTGCAGGGATCGTGCTGCATCCACTTGTTGACATTCTGTTCTCTGCTGGTATATTTACTCGCTATTGCATGTTTTGCTTACGCTCAGTGCTTTACATTTTAAGATAAGAAAATGAACTGCTATAATTCTACGAACTACATGGGTACAAGAAACTTCATTGAAGTCACATGAACTGGAGGTTCTATGGAAGCTGTATTAATTCATTACAACAGAAAGGATAAGCTGACAACATGAAATACCAACACTAGCTTCAGACCATTGACAGTTATTACACTGCATTCTTCGTGAGCAATTGAAATAACAAGTGGTACTTGACACAAAGAAATATTCCACATATTTGCTTCTGTTTTGCCATGATTCTTGAAGTGGTGTACACACTGAAATATTACGGTTTATTCATTCAAATTCCTATGTGATCATTAATACTGTGTACTCACACCTACTTACTGAAAGTTATTCAAACTGAAGGCTGTTTGAGGTCATTATGCATTTCTTTTATTTTATGATGGACAAGGTAGCCAAAATTTATTTTATAATTCATAATGAGTAGAAGATTTGGCTCAGGTGGATTACACAGAGGTTGTGTGTGGACACTACGTCTTCGGATTGTATGGGATGATGAATTGAAGTTTTCACTAGGATATTATCTGAACTTGTTCGAGGAGACTGACTAGAGGAAAGAGTTGTTATGGAAGTGAAATGATATTGGTGATAAGGTTTATATGTATAGACGTATTGAAGAGGTATTATTGAAGTATTGAGATTATGTGATGCTGATGATTATTGGAGTTTTGGTGGATAAGAGGTAAAGTAAGTGAGGAGCATATTTTTTTTGTTGGTTTATATGGAACAAAAAGGATGAAGATGGCAGACTAGAACACTCCAGTGGAAGGAAGATTGTCTACACACACACTTTGTTAAATCAATAAGCAGTACATACTTCTTTTTTTGGAGAGAGGAAGTATTTGCATATCAGGGCACACTGATAGTTGTTCAGCAACCGTACATTTTGATTTGGCTTGGCAAACATTGGTCTTGACATGATGACTATGACATTGACTAACTATTATTAACTATTATACACTGCTGCCACTACTATTTGATACACATGTTGAACATCAAATTTTGACAGAATTGCATTTACACAGTTAACACTATTCAATTACACAATAGTACTTAGTATGTGGATGAAAGATGAGTGAGTGTGTTTTGTGTTTTCCTCTCCTAATCCCAAATAATTGGTACCGACCTACCTCCTAAATATTATTTTACTTATTTGTTGTGGCTTGCACTGACACCCATAAATATTATAGGTTTACTGGTATTTGTGTATTTGTAATAGTTAATATGATAATTATCTGATATCATTTGTGTGTTTATTATAATTTGTATATTTAGTGTAAGAGCATTGATAATAATTTTGTAAAAGCAATTGTGTGTGCATTCAAACTGTTGTTCGTGGTTACACCTATTATCACTGATGGGTGCCACTTGGAAATGTTTAATTTCTGCTAATGAAATCTGGTGAACTGTTTAATTATTGCTGGTGAATATTGTGGACTGTTACCTGCACTTGTTCAATATTGCTGAGTGCCACTGTTGGAACTGCTACTATTGATGTGATGTCACTCATTCCTGTCTGCACCTGCTCGCCATTGCTGGGTGCCAGTGTTGGAACTGCTACTATTGATGTGATGTCACTCATTCCTGCCTGCACTTGCTCGCCATTGCTGGGTGCCACTGTTGGAGCTGTTCAAATACTGCTGATGAAATGTTATGGGACTGCTATTTGCACCTGTTGACCACTGCTGGGTGCTACTGTTGGAACTGTCAACTGCTCTGAGGAGTGCTACTTGTTTATTGTTCTACTGAAAAGATTTTATGTGAATATTTGTGTAAACTGATTTATTGTGTATATACTGTTTATGAAATGTAATGTGACCCTTATCTGCACCTATTCGTCATTTCTGGTGCCATTGATTGAGCTGTTTAACTACTCTGAGAAATGATACTTACGTGAACTACTATGTAAAATCACATGTATGCAAGCATTTGTATTCCTTACTGAATTTTTATATATTAGGTTATTGAAGGGTCAGTGCAAAGCCAAAATTGATTTAGTTATGTGATATTTACTTATTAATATCTTTTATGTTTGTCTGTGTTTTTGGACGAATTTGGTGGTATTTTCACCACCAATGCTGGCAAAAATACCACCATATTCTAGCCCATGGAGGAGGGGCATATGAAAGGTTGCTACACTCAGTCACAGCGCCAGAGATTGCGCCAAATATTACTATTCCGCCGCCTCCACTGGGGCAGTAGTAGTTCAGAGGATGTCGAGCGCAGTTGTTCTGTTGGGCGAGAGAGTAGATGCTGTTCGGTTGGTGTAATGTATAGATGGAAGATGTTGCAATTATCGCAGTGTAATTAAGAAAGGAGATGGGCTTTGATTTATGATGCTGGTGTAATGGAAAATTTTCGTCAATATATAATGAGGTAAAAAGGTATTGCAAATTTCTTTAATGACAATGCCTCTTGGTCACAGGTACAGTCAACAAAGTATCTGGCTCGTGTTCATGTATTAGACTTGTAATTCTGGTTCCTATGTGCAATTATAGTATTTCTGGTTTTTCAATTAGTTCATTGTAAATGGTGTTTAAAATATTTTGTCGTTTTGAAAAAGAACCGAGCCAGATACATGTACGTTGAGTCACACTACTACACACAGAACAGTTACATTTGTGCTTTGTTGTTGCATAGTTTTTATAGTTGCAGGGGACTTAATTAATCAATTGTGTTAATGGAAATTCCTTGTCATTCTTTATTTTTATTTTCTGCAGTCAGATTGCGTGCTAATACTAGTTAGGGCCAACCGGTTACGAGACTTCGTAACCGGTCACACAGCAACTAAAATTATTGCATCTTATTCTTTTTAATTAAGCCCCCACGCACAGTTTTCGAATTTATTCTGAGTTTTTGATCACCCGGAATATATTTAATAATTAGGATAAATATTATTTTGTGATGGCTCGTACTCAGCCCATGTCTTCCCGAACATTTTTGCTTCTAGTGTGATATAATTCCACCTGTGCCAGTTTTCACTATTAATTACTGCATAGATAATGATATAATTTTTGTGTATGTCTGCAAGATAATTTGGCACGATGAGAAAAATGACGTAGTGCCTCAGTTGTATGTCAGCCTCTTGAGATTCATGAGCATGTCGAGCGTCCCATGATACAGCTCACAAGGGCAACTCTCAATTGTAACCCCATCATGTTTAGTGATAAGGTGGCCCAGTGGATAGCCCGTCAAAAACTGAACACAGATCAAGCATGAAAACAGGAAGAAGCTGTACTGAACTGTGAAAAAAGAGGTACGACCGAAACAGTGAATGTCCAAGCTCGAGATGCGCGACGCCATGACCACAGAACCACGACGCCACGATTCTTGCAGTTCGCTCGATGTCGCACATCTTGAGCTTGCTCCGTTCAGTGTTTCAGTTTTCTTCGTTTTTCACAGTTCAGTACAACTTCTTCGAGTTTTTATGCTTGATCTACGTTCAGTTTTCGACAGGCTATCCACTAGGCCATTTTACCACTAAATCTGAGAGGATGCAATGAGGTGTTTCCCTTTTCAGTACAGCCTGATGTAATCATGATGTTCGACATTTTAAAGGGCTTCTATAGAGAAAGAGTTTAGTATTGTCATCTACTGTATGCCTGTGGGCGATATTCATTATCGAGTACCACGAACTAATAGAAAAATTTTGTTTACGAACACGACACAATTTCTGTAATACACGCATCAACGCTGGTGTGAAGATGTGATGGATATAAAAGACAGTTTCAAGAGTTGCATTCAAATACGATGACGGCATTGCTGTCGACAGTTGAAAGACACAGGCAAAGGACATTCCCAGCTAAAAGATGCTTGTTAGTATCAAACATTGGCCATAATTGAATCGTTTATTTCAGTAAGCAGTCAAACACTAAGTTTAACCATTTTGTGAAAACACAAAAAACTGTCTACCATCTTATTACATGTTTCGTTAGTGACTTCGGAATTTTTATGAAAGTAGTACATATTGCAAACCACTGTATCAAAGAAAAAATATTTTGGGTTATTTACCATTGCTGTCAATGGAACGAAAAAATTGTTTTCTGTAGTAAACGAGAAGAGTAAACGTAGTTTTATGGTATAAATCTCCATACTTTTAGGATTTACAAATAAAACTTCTATATTTGGAAGAGGACAGAATTTTTAATGATATTGAGACTACATTACTAATACTCAGACGAAATAATCAACTACTTCAATCATTACGGTAGGAGCTACTCAATCCTGAGAAACAAATTCCACAGCACTTTCTGCCTCTGTAGTAGGACGTTGTAAAATGCTGTCATAAAATGTTTCCTACCCCACCAGGTAAGATCTTAGGGCATTTAGGTCCCGCACCTTCTGGATATTGATAGGAACCTAAAACAATAACGAAGGAATTATGGCTCAGACCTAAACACGAATGGAGACTGGCCAAATATATATTATTTCAGACTGCACTACAATATTTTAGGTAAACGTTTGAACGAAAGAAAGTAGTCACACTTAACAGTAATTTCTGTGTAAGTTGCCTAATATATTATTCATAAACTTAAATTTCCTGAAGAGTATGCCAAATTGGTGGGTAAGTCAGGAGCAAGCTCTGTTTTCAGCAGAGTGAAAGTTGGCTGAATGATTCTATCAACATGTGACTTACAGCCACTTTTGCAGGTCTATTACTGTTGAAACAAAATTGTATGTGGATATCTTGAAATTGTCCTTTGGGTCTTTAGGAAGATCTCTACCAGAAGTTTCTTCTGAGTTTGTAAGCCTTTTGTATGCATGAGGCCACCATGTTTTGAAACTTCTGATATCTTGGAAGGAAGTTTTGTGTACAGTAAAACGATTTGATATGATCGTGGATACGTAAACAAATGTTGCCAGGAAGAGCACTGCCACTCTTGCTCTGGCTCCTAATGTCTTTAGAGGTAGTATTTTGAAGTAACAATTGGCAAATTCTCTCTAATCTTTTATGTGATATACCATGGATTTCCATAAACACATTCTTGCAAACGTGTTTTAGTACACCGCCAATCTTTCTGTTATAACTGTAAGAGTGATTTCTTTTACAACTGCCTTCAGTATGCCTACCACTTTCTTTGCCTGACCTTTCGTCTGGACCTTGTTTTTGCCATCTACGCTTAACTTCATTAACCTCAATCAAAGTCTGAATATAGATATCTCGACAGTTTCTGTTTTCTAGAGAATGAAAAGAAAGCCACTTCTCATTAATGACGTGCTGGTTAATGTTTAGATAACATTTTGCATTCCACTTAGAAATGATTCTATTGGGCTTCTCTTTTATTGGTATTTCCGTGCCAGAGTAAGAAACATAACCTTCTCCTTTCACCCTTGCATTCCAAATACGATTACGTTTGTATGAGTCATAGTTTACTACTCGTTTCCTTTTCTGTTGAGATTCGTCTTCTGAACTTGCAGACATCTCGCTTTGATACAGGCTTACTGTTATCACAAACCTATGAACACTGGAAAACAGAACAGACTTGGAAAAGCTCAAGCTAACTGATCAGTGATGACAATGAAAACATCTGACTATTGTTGATTCAGAACGCGAATGCCAACTGACAACAAAGAAACAAACCAGACAAACGGAGTAGTTTTACTGGTTTCTGATGTAAACGCGAAGTTAAACGTCATGCCAGACAACAACAGTTGGAGATATTTGACTGGTTTCTGCACTGAAATGTGCAATTAAGCTCAAAGACAAATATGGCACCTTTAACTCATTTTTTGTGGTTTCGGCAGTTGCTGGTTTCTGAAATAACCCATTCAATTTGAGGAAGAAATTTCTGATAATGTACGCTTGGAGCGCAAACCAAGTGGACTAATAAGATAAGAAATTAGGTTCTCAGAGCAGCGGCGAGGAAAATGAGTTTGTGAACGACAGTGGCAAGAGGAAGGGAAGGGGCAGTATGACAAGACGTGTTGCGGAACCAGGATTTTTGTTAAATTTATTTCCTTTCAGAACGACAACATGATTCCATAACTGGCTGAATTTGCAACCTTTAACAGATAAAGGTAGAAACTTGAACTAATTATGGGATCATATTGCCATTTGGGGAACTCATATTGATTGGGTAGCAAAAAATTGCTTATTTCCTTCATTAATAAGAAATCGGGGAATAACTCCATTGGTGCTGTAAGTAGCAATACAGGGCAAAAACTGCAGGTGTAGACAGACATTGCAATGTGTGCAACAAATAATGGAGGATGCTATGTTTAAATGGAGCTCTGTGATGACGAGTCGCAACAAACCAGTCAGAAGGCAGACTACCTCCAAATATAAAAGCATTATTTCACAACATTCCACTTGTTACGTTCACCGATATTCATTAACCCTACGGCAGGCGCGCTGAAGACTGTTGCGTCAGCGAGCGCGTGCAGCACTCAGTGCCGCCTACATTTAAATACATAAAAAGCAGTTTTTTAATTTTTTTGGTGGAATTAATTATTTGTTGTTTATAACATGATTCTTAAGAGCAACTTTTAATATGATCTGTATACATACATCCAACGTGCATGGGAAAATTAAAATTGTTACAGAATATCTGACATATGTTTCCAGGATATTTCCTAAGCGCTACTTTAATAACAAATTCTAAATAAATTGCAACCACAGATGATTCGATTGTTTACCATTGTTAAAGCAAGTTTTACAAAAACGTGAAATATGTATAAAAACTTTGCAGTAATAATAAAGAATAAGGCACTCGGTAAATACATATCAAGAATCACACACTTTCTTCCTCCAGATAAGCTCTGGAATCATTACATGTGACAACATTGTGGCAATGTTGCTTGCAAACGAATCTTCTGCAGATATTGCAAGTGACAGTAGTTTCATTATTTTTTTTACCATCACAAAGATGGCACCTCCCAC
This sequence comes from Schistocerca serialis cubense, assembly GCF_023864345.2. Lineage (NCBI taxonomy): Eukaryota > Metazoa > Arthropoda > Insecta > Orthoptera > Acrididae > Schistocerca > Schistocerca serialis. The sequence goes on along the minus strand of NC_064646.1, from coordinate 181,996,785 downwards.
ACCTTCTTACAGTCTCATCGTGATTGGCGGGAATTGATTGATGAGGTGACAGGAATCCTTGAATATCTCGTGGTAGAGTATTGAGCCCTTTCTTTCAAATGGCAGTCCATCAGAGTGAAGGCCAGGTTTGTTAGGTACGTTCTTCCTGTGAATCTTTTCTCTCGGTTGTTTCCAAAAAACAAGACCTGGGAATTTATCCCAGCAATATCCAAATAACGAAAAAACAATGCTAAGGGCCATCTTCTTGTGGTCCTTTGTGTAGAGTACGATGTACACATGTAATCCACAGTATCGATTCCTTCTTTTGTTGCACTGTAGTCCAAATTTACAACAGACTTGCCTGTAGTGGTGTCGATTTCAGCAGTTTCATGCATTGACGACAGGAAAAGCACAGCCTTGTTCCTTTTTGTTTGGCACGAAACAAGACAGAAGTCATCTTGAAATCCGAAAAGGCGATTTCCAGTTTCTCGCGATCTGTAAGACAAAAATTCCTGAGGAATTTCCTTCTTGTTCTTGTTCTTTTTCAATGTTCCAATGAACGTTAACCCATTTTCTAAAAGGTGCTGGGCTACAGGGTAACTACTGTAGTTGTCTGTAGTTACATTCCTGTGAGTTCCCTTGATTGGCTCAACCTACCTCTTCACAATATCCATTGGCTGGTTGGATGCAACATGTGGTCCAGGATTCTGTCTGTCGCAGTATACTTCAAAATTAAAAGTATAAAATGTATTGCTATCGCACAATACATACAACTTCAATCCATGCTTAGTGGGCTTATTGGGCATTTACTGAACAAAACCACAACGTCCGCGAAATGGGACAAGCATTTCGTCTATGGTTGTGAACTCCCCTGGACTGTAGTTATTTCTGCAGTTGTTCAGGAATTCTGAGTGGAGATTGCGGATGGCAGCAAGTTTATCAGTTGCTAGTCGTTCTTTTCTTGAAGAAGTATCGTCAAACCTGAGTGACCGGAGCAAGAACAGTAAGCGCTTGTAGCTAAATGCTGATCTTAGAATAATCATTCCTGTTCCATTTGATGCCCATAGTTCTAATACATTTGTGCGTCCTCCTTTTTGTACAGCAATGAGAAACAGTGCTCCTAAAAAAGCCGTTATTTCAGAAGCAGAACTAGTTTTGCAGTCTCTAGCCCTTGAGTAATTCACAGATGTTCTCTTGTTATTTATGTATTTGTTTGTGTTTGCAACGACATAATCAACTATCTCAGGATCAAACAATTTGAGAAAACTTTCAATACAAACATAACAAAATTATAAATGAAGAACAAAAAGGCTGCTGCAAAGGAGCACGAGGATGTAAAGAGCAACTGATAATAGATACAGAGGTGACATATCAAGCTAAAACTAAACAAAGGTCGCTACACTACGCATACATTGATTACCAAAAAGCTTTTGATAGTGTACCCCACTTATGGTTGCTACAGGTATTGGAAATATACAAAATAGATCCTAATTTGATACAGTTCCTAAACATAGTAATGAAAAATTGGAAAACCGCACTTAATACCCAAACAAATTCAAATAATATCACATCACAGCCACTACAGATTAAGCGTGGAATATACCAAGGAGACTCATTAAGTCCTTTCTGGTTCTGTCTTGCTCTGAACCCACTATCCAACATGCTAAATAATACAAATTATGGATATAATATTACTGGAACATACCCACACAAAATCACACATTTGCTATACATGGATGATCTAAAACTACTGGCAGCAACAAATCAACAACTCAACCATAATTTTTCATCTAACGGGCCATTTTATCACAAATGGCAAGGTAGATGGGTTGCCTGCAGAACTAACAAGAAAAGGGATTATTATTATTTCTTTCTTTTCTCAGACGTTATGTCTGGTCAAAAATGGAAAGTGACACGGACCTTGATCAAGCGTGACTTCCTTTTAACTGTACGGTATATGTTATATTGCATTTAGGAACTTTTGGGTAATTGAACATGTATCAATAATTACGGATTTCTGTAGTTGTATATATAAGTTTGGATGTAGCTGTATTGCATTGATGTACTGGTGGATATTGTGTGGTATGACTCCTGTAGTTGATAGTATAATTGGTATAATGTCAACTTTATCCTGATGCCACATGTCCTTGACTTCCTCAGCCAGTTGGATGTATTTTTCAATTTTTTCTCCTGTTTTCTTTTGTATATTTGTTGTATTGGGTATGGATATTTCTATTAGTTGTGTTAATTTCTTCTTTTTATTGGTGAGTATGATGTCAGGTTTGTTATGTGGTGTTGTTTTATCTGTTATAATGGTTCTGTTCCAGTATAATTTGTATTCATCATTCTCCAGTACATTTTGTGGTGCATACTTGTATGTGGGAACGTGTTGCTTTATAAGTTTATATTGTAAGGCAAGCTGTTGATGTATTATTTTTGCTACATTGTCATATCTTCTGGGGTATTCTGTATTTGCTAGTATTGTACATCCATTATTATTATTACATTAAAACTTTTCATATGCTTCATTTTTACTAAACAATTTATGATATTCGGGTATTTGCAGGTATCGTTATTATTTTTAAAATGTCAGTCATTAGTGGCTTGTTACAAACGGGAGTTGCGTCAAGTTTTAGAGGGACAGAGAAAGGGGAGGAAATCAGTAACAGATACCTTCCTCCCCACCAGTGAATATGATACAAACTATTTGCCATAAGTGGCCGAAGATGTACAACCAGAGCTGCCCGTCTGCACCATCTACCGACCATGCGGCAGTCTCTTAGTGTATCGTCAGCCCGAGAGGCCAACCTACCTGCAGTCTCCACACTGACCCTCGTGTCTCCATCACGAGTAGTTGCAGGAACAGTACACCAATGTCCTCAGACGAGTTGAGGTTTAGCTTGCAGCATCATTACATCTAAATCTAAACAAACTCTCCAGAAGTTACAGCACAGCACAGTGCAATGCAGATAGTATTACGCATCGATACTGCCGCTTTTGAGTCCTGTTCCATTCACGTACTGGGCGACGGAAAAATATCTATTTAGACGCCACTGTGCTCTCCCTAAGCGAGATACACGATAGTGGTAGCAGAATGGTCACACTCTCTTCTTAGGATACATGTTCCCTAAATTTACCCAAAAAGTTTTCTTAAAAACCAGGTGATCTCTCTTTCCGAGGGTTCCAGTTTAGTTCCCCAGTATTTCTGTTGCACTTCGTGTGGCTATAGCCACTTGTTACAACCATAGCAGATTGGATGTGAATTCTTTCAGTCGCTCTTGTCGCACCTTCTTGGCATGGAGTCCAAATACTGGAACAACAGAACTGAGTGCGTTGATCTTTCCCAGAATATTTCCAACAAACCTCAGGCTTTCATTCGCTTTCTCAAATGCTGATTTTACCTGAGAATCCCACTTCATATCGCTTCATAATATTATCACTAAGCACTTTAACAACGTAACGAGCCCAGGATGTTAAGCACTAATCTTGTAATCGGATACTATCGGCTCCTTTCTTTCTATTATAGGGACTGTCCTACATTTATTCACATTAACCACCATTAGACTAAGTGGAAATTTTGTTGAAGTTTTTCTCAGTTTTCTTATTGTAGACAACGATAAATTATTGTAGGTGATAGCATCGTCGGCGAACAATCTGTCAGGGCTGTTGATCGTATCTAATACACCACCTGACAGAAATATGACTCACTCAGAAAATTGGTTCAAATGGCTCTAAGCACTATGGAACTTAACATCTGTGGTCATCAGTCCCCTAGAACTTAGAACTACTTAAACCTAACTAACATAAGGACATCACCCACGTCCATGTCCGGGGCAGGATTCGAACCTGCGACTGTAGCGGTAGCGCGGTTCCAGACTGGAGCACCTAGAACCACTCGGCCACAGCGGCCGGCTATGTTCCAATCTTGCCAATAGTGTGCAAGGAGACTGATTTGTTGCTTACCAGCGTTTTCGTCTGAGTTGGTATTCTGAAGAAGGCCTCCCAAGAAGAGACTGTTACGGGTGTGTTCTCCTGGGATGACACCATTGTTACGACGTATGCACCTTTCTCGTGGTATGTAAGGACGTGGGTGCTACATCACGGTTGATATCTGGCCATACAGGGCTGATCTAGGGTACTAGTTCCCACAACATGAATACGTCTCATATGTAGAGCGACCGCTCCCTGGACTGCAGTTCGATTGAGTATGCTCGAGACGCCCGACATCCGGGAATCACAGCAATCCAAAGAGCGCCTGGCCACCATTGGTAGGAGATACCACCAAGCCACGATGGAGAGCCTGTCCATACCGTACGGTGCTGGCAAGCAGTCTGTACGACTGCGAAAGTCGATCATGCCTCATGCTGATGTTCTACACGTTACTCAGTGTCATCGATCCCTATGGCCAGCTTGTCGGTATATACCTTGTATAACTCGCAATGTCATGTGTCATGTTGTTATCAGAGTACCTTTCAGTGTACACTCAGAAAGGGCTCCACACATAAGGGATCACCTGGTTTTCATTAATACACACAAGTTGTTGTGTGTCTCAGCAGCGCATTATAAATAAAGAGCGTCAGATTCGAGTAAGAAATGATTCAAAGCCCGCGCGCTGTACTTTTACCTACGCGCTGTAACAGGACATCTGCCAACGATGCCCGGCCGTGGCCGAAGAGATATTCTACAGCGGAATCTATCGACACAGAGCGGCACGCAGTCCCCACTGAGTGATGTTTAAGATCTTGTGATTTGCACGATCCTCTTAGGCCAAGTACCGTCAGTTGGAGCTTTGCACAAATGGAAGATGAAACGCTTTCCGGCCAGCTGAACGCTGAGTCTACTGCTCAGCTTTCGTTTGTGAGCAGTTAGCTTAGTCGCTATGGATTCAAAGCCGTAGCTGGTTTGCGAAATAACTGCATACAGGGAGCCTGTGTCGCAGGCAAGTTTACAATCTGGTTTTTCACCTTTTGAATTTAGGAATCTCCTCTGCTGTGATTTATTGGTTTTGATTATCTTTTCAAAGTGTATGACAGTGCAGATTCTAAAAGCAGTTTCCCTTCAGAAAATCATGCGGCCTACAGCAGAATAAATACACTCCTGGAAATGGAAAAAAGAACACATTGACACTGGTGTGTCAGACCCACCATACTTGCTCCGGACACTGCGAGAGGGCTGTACAAGCAATGATCACACGCACGGCACAGCGGACACACCAGGAACCGCGGTGTTGGCCGTCGAATGGCGCTAGCTGCGCAGCATTTGTGCACCGCCGCCGTCAGTGTCAGCCAGTTTGCCGTGGCATACGGAGCTCCATCGCAGTCTTTAACACTGGTAGCATGCCGCGACAGCGTGCACGTGAACCGTATGTGCAGTTGACGGACTTTGAGCGAGGGCGTATAGTGGGCATGCGGGAGGCCGGGTGGACGTACCGCCGAATTGCTCAACACGTGGGGCGTGAGGTCTCCACAGTACATCGATGTTGTCGCCAGTGGTCGGCGGAAGGTGCACGTGCCCGTCGACCTGGGCCGGACCGCAGCGACGCACGGATGCACGCCAAGACCGTAGGATCCTACGCAGTGCCGTAGGGGACCGCACCGCCACTTCCCAGCAAATTAGGGACACTGTTGCTCCTGGGGTATCGGCGAGGACCATTCGCAACCGTCTCCATGAAGCTGGGCTACGGTCCCGCACACCGTTAGGCCGTCTTCCGCTCACGCCCCAACATCGTGCAGCCCGCCTCCAGTGGTGTCGCGACAGGCGTGAATGGAGGGACGAATGAAGACGTGTCGTCTTCAGCGATGAGAGTCGCTTCTGCCTTGGTGCCAATGATGGTCGTATGCGTGTTTGGCGCCGTGCAGGTGAGCGCCACAATCAGGACTGCATACGACCGAGGCATACAGGGCCAACACCCGGCATCATGGTGTGGGGAGCGATCTCCTACACTGGCCGTACACCACTGGTGATCGTCGAGGGGACACTGAATAGTGCACGGTACATCCAAACCGTCATCGAACCCATCGTTCTACCATTCCTAGACCGCCAAGGGAACTTGCTGTTCCAACAGGACAATGCACGTCCGCATGTATCCCGTGCAACCCAACGTGCTCTAGAAGGTGTAAGTCAACTACCCTGGCCAGCAAGATCTCCGGATCTGTCCCCCATTGAGCATGTTTGGGACTGGATGAAGCGTCGTCTCACGCGGTCTGCACGTCCAGCACGAACGCTGGTCCAACTGAGGCGCCAGGTGGAAATGGCATGGCAAGCCGTTTCACAGGACTACATCCAGCATCTCTACGATCGTCTCCATGGGAGAATAGCAGCCTGCATTGCTGCGAAAGGTGGATATACACTGTACTAGTGCCGACATTGTGCATGCTCTGTTGCCTGTGTCTATGTGCCTGTGGTTCTGTCAGTGTGATCATGTGATGTATCTGACCCCAGGAATGTGTCAATAAAGTTTCCCCTTCCTGGGACAATGAATTCACGGTGTTCTTATTTCAATTTCCAGGAGTGTAGTTTGTTTTTGCATTATATTTATTCTTGGTTACTGTTACGTATTTTGAAGTGACTGTTTGTTGTATTTTATGTTGATTAATGCAGTCTAAAGTTGCGGCACATGTATAAAGTAGTTCTTAAAAAATGGTTCAAATGGCTGTGAGCACTATGGGACTTTAACATCTGAGTTCATCAGTCCCCTAGAACTTAGAACTACTTAAACCTAACTAACCTAAGGACATCACACACAGCCATGCCCAAGGCAGGATTCGAACCCGCGGCCGTAGCGGTCGCGCTGTTCCAGACTGAAGCGCCTAGAACCACTCGGCCACTCCGGCCGGCAGGAGTTCGTAACTAGTTTCTTTTCGTCATTCTCATGGTCTTCGTCCGGAATCCATATGGTACTGCATTACATATTCGTACTAGTGAGGTATTTGTAATGCTTCCTGTGTCCATTCTAAGCGTTCTGAAGTGGAAGGAACTCGTGAAAACGCATTTTGAGCGTCCCATTATTTGTAGGCAGCGTTTCATTAAGTCTCTGTCTAGTCGGCTTGTGTGTCTGAAATTTGTGGCAAACTAATTTTTACGCAGAAAGGAGACTCACTCTAAACAAGTGCTGGCCTGTTCCTGAATCGTAAATTGATCACAGAGCAATTCTGGCGGCTTTTGCCAATCTGTGGGCGAGTGGGACCTCTTTCCCAGCCCAGCCCGACACGCCCCTCTGCCCTTCCCCAACCCCCCGCGACCAGTGCCCGCCCCTCCCCCCCCCCTGCGCCCCCACCCCCACCCACTGCTCTCTCTCACCCCTCCCTCCGCCCGACTTCCCCGCATATGTGCTAATAAAGCAACATTAGATGAGCAACACGAGTCCCGCCTTTATCGTAGCCCACCCAGCTTTATCGGCTTCGTACCGCGTCGTCGCCGACGTACAGCAACAGCTAATCTCGTTCCCCGCCGACGGATTACAAGCCTATCGGCCACCACGCCAGTCCAGTCCCCAGTGCATCGTTAACTTATACAGCTGTATTACCGAACGTGTTAAATTTCTACTTAGCAAAGGACTATCATATTTCATGTCCGCTATTTGCACTCGATGTATACAGGGTTTTCGGAAATTCCCATTGCAGACATGGACTCGTAAACGGGATTGAGTGTACGTAGTATTTTAAACAGGAACCCACGTGCGGAAACGTGCCATTTCTTTTCAACGACCGTTTCAATTCAGATATTAAAATCGTCCACATCTGCTTGAGTTACTGAATTAGTACAGTTATCAGGTAACAATTCGAAAGGGAACGTAACCAAACATTCACTTATCACTTAAGCACATTTGTTTGTATTAACACATAAGCATTATGTGTTTATATTATTCTAAAACAAAAAAGAACCCAGCATACTGTACGTACAGAACAGTACTGATGCATTACAACAGTGGCCCGATGTGGTGACCGGCGACTCTGTTACAGGCATTGTGCATACAAAGCATGTTCTGGTACACACCTTCCATCCCCCCCAGGCGGTCCACAATTATTTTGTGGATACGTGCGTGGCGAGCACGGGACCCCGTGCTAGTGCGGCCCTCTTTCCTTTCTGGACTGCATACCTTCTTTTTCCACATCCTTCCCCATCCCCCATCCTCCTCCCCCCCTCACCTCCGCATCTTCCCTTCCCCTTCTCCTCCTCTGGAAGTATGGTTTGTGCCTACGTCCGGAGACGGACGCTTGTAACTGTAAGGCCGGCCGAAGTGGCCGAGCGGTTCTAGGCGCTACAGTCTGGAACCGCGCGACCGCTACCCTTCCCCCCCCCCTTTCTCTCCCCCCCTTCCCGCACCAGGACCGGATGGTATCCACATGCAAATGTTGCTGCATTTATCATACCATAATCTGCGCTACCTCCTTTGCCTTTATAATCGAATTTGGACCGACAGTACTTTTCCCAGAAGATGACGGGAAGCTATCGTCGTTCCTGTTCCGAAACCTGGAAAGGACAAACATCTCCCATCTAGCTATCGTCTCATTTCCCTCACGAGTAGAGTATGTAAGGTTTTGGAACGTATGGTGAATTGCCATTTAGCCTGGTGGCTGGAGTCCCGAAGCCTTTTAACACCTGCCCAATGCCGATTCCGAAAGCATCGTTCTGCTGTTGACCATCTTGTTGCTCTCTCCACTTACATCATGAATAATATCCTCAAGAAACGCCAAGCAGTAGCAACATTTTTCGATCTGAAGAGAGCATACGATGCCTGTTGGGAGGACAGGCATCCTCCGCACACTGTTCTCTTGGGGCTTTCCAGGTCGGCAGCCCCTTTTTCTTCGTGAATTTATGGCAGAGCGCACATTTAAAGTGCGGGTGAACGCTACTCTCTCCCGTACTTTCTCCCAAGAAAACGGGGTACCCCAGGGCTCTGTGCTAAGTGTTGCACTGTTTTCCATCGCCATAAATCCAATTTATGGATTGTCTCCTTCCCAGTGTCTCGGACTCACTCTTTGTGGACGGTTTTGCAATCTACTACAGATCTCAACGGACCAGCCTTCTTGAACGACGTCTTCAAGGATGTCTCGATCGCCTCCACTCTTGGAGCATCAAAACCGGCTTCCGCTTTTCTCCCAGTAAGACCGTTTGTGTCAATTTTTGGCGTCGTACGGAGTTTCTTCCGCCTTCCCTACATCTAGGTCCTGTCAACCCTCCGTTCGCGGACGTCGCTGAATTCTTTGGTCTTATGTTTGAAAGAAAACTGTGCTGGTCCTTGTGATGGTATGTCACATAAATGGACATTTGGAGGAAGGGAAAGGAAGTTTTTGTTATGAGACGTGTGAATTATAAATTATTTCAAGACTGTGTACGTGTGCGCGATGTATAACAAATAGTTAAGAACGTAAGTTATTATTATCAAAACACAAATATCGATGTAATTAACAAAACACAGTTTTTTGGTATAATCTCTGTGTAACATAGGCCATGAAGATCAGAGACAATGCTTTGATTGAACTAGCTCTCCTGTTTTGTTCGTCTAGCGGTAGGCCGCCATTATAATGCTGTCTGATAATTAACGTAAGTTTTATATGTATTTTGAAAAATATAATAGAAATTGTGATTAGAAAGTGTGTATTATTGACGTAGTTGTCACCTCTCATGATTGCAACCATTAATTATAATTAACAAAGTTTTTACAGAACTTCGTAGTGCAGGGAGTTCATCTCCCCTAGCAGGATTTAGCCGGCCATTACGCTGACTGTATTATTTAATTAAAATATCATCTCGTAATATTAAATGTAAATGCGAGAGACTTCTCAATTTTGATCTTTCATTAATTTCAAAGTTAAAAAGAGTCAAAATGGAATTGGTTTATTAATATTTAGAATACTGAGTGAGTTCAGTATGTTTCATTTTGGCCGCCTAACGGCACACGAGATTCTCTCCAGTTTTGCCTTGGAAATAATGAAAAATAAATATTAAAAAACCATTACATTACACAATATCTCAGTTAATCATTGTGTAATTTGGTACATAAATAACCAGTAGCCCCTGAGACTCATATTAATAATTACAGTTTGCGTAAGAATACGCATATTTTCTTTTCTAAATAGCAACGCTCACGCAAACTATTTATTAAACTGTGTTTAAAAAATGTTATATCGTACGTACTTCGGGACAGCCGATGTCCATACGAGTGTTATCGCGGTATAAGTTAATTAAAAGTCTCATGCTAGCCCACAATATTTAAAGCCACCCCAACCAAAACCATAAAATACATAATTATAAAAATAAAAAATATACACTTATACCGTGATATCCTCCCACGTTTCCTATCTTTCGGATCGCTGCCTGCGATCCCTCAACACCCTCCGCGTCCTAAATGGTACCAACTGGGGAGCGGACCGAGTGGTCTTTCTCCGCCTCTTATCGCGCCTTAGTGCGCTCGAAATTGGACTATGGAAGCATGGTTTACTCCTCTGCTCGGCCGTCTATTCTTCGGCGTCTCGACTCTGTCCACCATTGTGGATTGCGTTTAGCGTTTGGAGCCTTTTACACCAGCCCTGTGGAAAGCCTTTATGCTGAGACTGCTGAACCTCCGCTGTCCAATCGGCGAGCTGTCCTCCTGAGTCGCTAAGTTAGCCATCTGTCTTTCATGCCCGCTAATCCGGCCCATGACCTTTTTCTCGACGCCTCCTTGGATTTGGGGTATGCAGGCCGCCCTTCCTCTCTACCACCACCAGGAGTCCGCTTCCGTCAACTGCTCCATTCTCTTTCCTTCCGCTTTCCTAAAACTTCCTTGACAACTTGGGGTACAGCACCGCCTTGGCTCCGTCCCAGGACCTACCTGCTCCGTGACCATTGTCAGTTTGCCAAGAATGGTACCCCTTCTCTCGTTTATCGTCGGGCATTTGCTGCTCTATGCGCACAAACGAAGGATGCCACATTTATTTACACTGACGGCTCAGAAACATCATTTGGTGTTGGGAGTGCCTACATTGTTGGCGACACCCCTAATCGATTTCGGTTTTCCGACCAGTGTTTGGTTTTTACTGCGGAGCTTTACGCTGTTCTTCAGGCTGTCCAATACATCCGCCGCCATCAGCGGGTACAGTGTATTAAATGCTCAGATTCGCTCAGCTCTCTCCTCAGTCTCCAAGCTCTCTACCCTGTCCACCCTCTGGTCCACCGGATTTCAGGACTGCCTCCACCTGCACTTACTCCACTTGGGGGGGGGGGGGAGGGGGGTGTCTCTGTGGCGTTCCTCTGGATCCCAGGACACGTTGGTATCCGTGGAAACGAGGCGGCCGATATAGCGGCCAAGGCTGCTGTCTCTCTTCTTCAGCCTGCTGTTCGCATGGTTCCCTTCGCCGACCTACAGAGTGTTTTATGTCATCGTGTTGCTCTTTTATGGCACGCACATTGGTCTACACTTCCCAATAATAAATTTTCGGGACGTGAAAGGTCTTCCCTGTGCTTGGACCTCTTCCTCCCGAACTCGTCGGGAGGAGGTAATTTTAACTGGACTCCGGATAGTGCACTGTCTTTTTAGCCATCGACATCTTTCAAGTGGTGATCCTCCTCCGCTTTGTCCCCATTGCTCTCAAATGTGGACGGTGAGACACCTTTTACTTGAGTGCCCTTACTTTACTCTGTTACGCGCCCGTCTACAGTTGTCGCCTGATATATCTTCCATTTTAGCAGATGACACGAGCTCAGCCGATTGCGTTCTCGAGTTTATTAGTGTCAGTGAGATGACGTCAGTCATTTGAAGCCCTTTTTGGGGACAAACAACCTCCCTTCTATAGTGGTTTTCTAAGCTTTCTTTCTGTTTTTTACTTTCCCAACTTTTTTGGGTTTCCCCACTTTTTTGGGTTGACCCACTTTTTTGGGTTGACCCACTATTTTGGGTTGACCCACTTTTTTGGGTTGACCCACTTTTTTGGGTGCGTGAGATTCTCCGTGCTGTAATCGAGTTTCCAACTAGGAGAGCTCATCCACACACGGAGCACCATCTCCTGTAGCATGACCAATCCAGACCACACACGAGCGCTACGACATCTGAAACAATCCGACGCCTTGCGTCCTGTGTCGTCAACGATCCTCCATATAGTCCGACTTGGCCCCATCCAATTTTCAGTTGTTTCCAGAATTTAAAGAATACCTTCGAGGACTTCACTCTGGTAGTGATGAAGCGGCGCAGGCAGAGGTGAGATTGTGGTTCTGTCAACAAAGTGAAACATTCTACAGTGACGGTATCAACGAACTTGTCTCTCGTTGCGAGGAATCTGTTCGTCGCCGGGTGACTATGCTGGGAAATAAATATGTAGACACGGATAATAAGACGTAGAATATTAATAACGTTTGTTTTATTTTTTTAATTTTGTATCTCTATATAGGCTTTCTTACAATAGCCTTGCCGCAGTGGTAGCAACGGTTCCCGTCAGATGACCGAATAAGCGCTGTCGGACTCTGTCAAGCACGTGGAAGGGTGACCATATGCTATGATGAGCGCTGCTAGCAAGAAGAGTTTTCACATTAAAAACTCGGACGCATTGCTTTCCAGTACGCCTTTGTATTAAATCTTAAATAAAGGAAAATAACTTGAAAAACCTATTGTAGAAAGAGTAGAGGATAAAAGAAAGAGCAAAATAGAGAAGAATCTGAAAGAACTGAAACACTTAAGTTGAAACAAGGCTCTCGGAATTATTAAAATCTTTGGGAGAACGTACCATGAAAGAAATAGTCCACATGGTAGGCAAAGTTTGTGAGGCAGGCAAAAAGATTTCAAGAAGAATGTAATAATAATTAATTTGAAAAGAGGTTGGAGCTGATAGATGTGAATATCAGCGACCTATCAGTTTAATAAGTTGCAAAGTATGTTGCTTACGGAAGAATGGAAGACGCCGGCCTCGCCGAAGATCAGTCTGGTTGGTTGGTTGATTCGGGGGGGGGGGGGGGCGGGGAGGGGACCAAACAGCGAGGTCATCCGTCCCGTCGGATAAGGGAAGGATATGGAAGAAAGTCGGCCGTGCCCTTTCAAAGGAACTATCCCGCAATTTGCATTAAGTGATTTAGGGAAAGCACGGGAAACCTAAATCAGGATGGCCGGACGCGGGTTTGAACCGTCGTCCAGTGTGCTAAGGAGTGCCCCACCTCGCTTCATGAATATCTATCTGAGTTCCTGACAAATTAAGAACACGAGATGCTATACTGGCACTAAGTTATTCTGCCTTTATTCGGCACGCACGTAATTACCCACCCCCGCCCCACTTCTACCGTCATGATCCAGCCACAGTTAGATTGTGAAAGGTCGATCGAAGCGCTGCCTGTTCCTTGAGGATTGGATAGCGGTGCTTTGGCAAGGGAAAGAACGTGTTTCTGGGCGGAGTAACAACAACTTGACAGGTCTGGGCCGAATTGCAGCAACGACGCAGGGTCTGTGAGTCTGCATATAGATCTGGGCTTAACAAATTACACTACTGGCCATTAAAATTGCTACACCAAGAAGAAATGCAGATGATAAACGGGTATTCATTGGACAAATATACTAGAACTGACATGTGATTACATTTTCACTCAATTTGGGTGCATAAATCCTGAGACATCAGTACCCAGAACAACCACCTCTGGCCGTAATAACGGCCTTGATACGCCTGGGCATTCAGTCAAAAAGAGCTTGAATGGCGTGTACAGGCACAGCTGCCCACGCAGCTTCAACACAATACCACAGTTCATCAAGAGTAGCGACTGCCGTATTGTGGCGAGCCAGTTGCTCGGCCACCATTGACCAAACGTTTGCTATTGGCGAGAGATCTGGAGAATGTGCTGGCCAGGGCAGCAGTCGAACATTTTCTGTATCCAGAGTCCCGTACAGGACCTGCAACATGCGGTCGTGCATTATCCTGCTGAAATGTAGGGTTTGGCAGGGATCGAATGAGGGGTAGAGCCACGGCTCGTAACACATCTGAAATGTAACGTCCACTATTCAAAGTACCGTCAGTGCGAACAAGAGGGGACCGAGACGTGTAACCAATGGCACCCCATACCATCACGTCGGGTAATACTCCAGTAGGGCGATGACGAATACACGCTTCCAATGTGCGTTCACCGCGATGTCGCCAAACACAGATGCGACCATCAGAACCTGGATTCATCCGAAAACATGAAGTTTTGCCATTCGTGCACCCAGGTTCGTCGTTGAGTACACCATCGCAGGCGCTCCTGTCTGTGATGCAGCGTCAAGGGTAACGTCAGCCATGGTCTCCGAACTGATAGTCCATGCTGCTGCGAACGTCATCGAAGTGTTCGTGCAGATGGTTGTTGTTTTGCAAACGTCCCCATCTGTTGACTCAGGGATCGAGATGTGGCTCCACGATCCGTTACAGCCATGCGGATAAGATGCCTGTCATCTCGACTGCTAGTGATACGAGGCCGTTGGGATCCAGAATGGCGTTCCGTATTACCCTCCTGAACCCACCGATTCCATATTCTGCTAACAGTCATTGGATCTCGACTAACGCCAGCAGCAATGTCGCGATACGATAAACCCCAATAGCGACAGGCTACAATCCGACCTTTATCAAAGTCGGAAACGTGAGGGTACGCATTTCTCCTCCTTACACGAGGCGTCACAACGACGTTTCGTCAGGCAACGCCGGTCAACTGTTGTTCGTGTATGATAAATCGGTTGCAAACTTTCCTCATATCAGCACGTTGTAGGTGTCGCCACCGGCGCCAACCTTGCGAGAATGCTCTGAAAAGCTAATCATATGCATATCACAGCATCTTCTATCTGTCGGTTAATTTTCGCGTCTGTAGCACGTCATCTTCATGGTGTAGCAATTTTAATGGCGAGTAGTGTACTTACATTGAGCGCAAGCACTCGCTCCTGACCACGCTCTTGCTCGCGAGCATTGCAATTGCAGCGTGGTGGAGAGTGAGGAAAATGCGCGTGCCCCATGCGATCGCGACAACCCGGAAGAACTACACGAAACATATTCGCAATTGCGAACATGGACAACCATCAGCGGCATAATGGAATGACAACAATGAAAACTGTGCCGGACCGGGACTCGAACCTGGATTTCCCGCTTATCGCGATCGGTCGCCTTACCAGCAGGCTATCCGAGCACGACTCACGATCAGATCCAAACTTCCATACGTCGTCAGCCACATGTCTACAACCCGAACTCGTATATTCATTGTGTATATTCCCGTACAGGGGAGACATTTTACTTGAGAGTCGCCTGCCTGGTGTCGGCGATGAAACTACACATCGTAGTTCGGAATAATACAGGCACTGAAATATCGTATTTAGCTCAGCGTGTTCGGTCACAGGGCTGGCTGGCTTCTGTACTTAAAAAAAAACCTAAGTGAAATATTTAACGATCACCTTGAAAGGGTGTCATGTTATGCCCGCCCAGACAAAATAAGTAGAATCAAAATGCACCAACGACGAAAAACAAAAAAAAAAGGATGGGGGAGGGAGAGGGAGTAGCGTCTCTGACTAGTTATGAATATGTCCTCCGTCCCGGGTTCGAACCCCTCCACTGCTTACATTTTGAATAAAAATCATTAACAATGGCGGACGAAAACTTCCGGCATAAGTCACCCTTATTCCGCCAACGGCCTTGTCAAAGAGGGCGGAGGTGCGGACAGGGGTTCAAGGCACTCTCTTGCCCTTGGGGTGTGAAGTTGCATCTAAAGGTCGAGGAATCAGCAATGATCAACGGCACGAAAATGTAGAGAGCAATGGAAACCACTCCACTGAAGACACACAACGTATATCCTCAGGACAGATAGCATGTAACTGAAAAAGTGTCATGATGATCTCTCCATTGGCAAAAGGTTCCGGACTAGTCCCCCATTCGGATCTCTGGGAGGGTACTGCCAAGGGGGTGGTGACCATGAGAAACAAAAAAATGTTATTGATTGGCGACTCCATGGAGTGTTCTGTGCACCACGACCAAATAGTGGATAGAATTGGATGGAGAATCAGCATTGGTCATATTTTTTGTTTATTATCCGCAACATCGATTTTCGGTCACTTAGTGACCATCCTCAGTTATAGAAGTTAAAAATTCACATAACGATCAGAGTGTATAAAACAGAAAATCACAACTACACCTGCGTATGGACATAAGTTGGTAGGGACATACCTGTAATATACAATTCAAATTGGTAGGCACTGGTATCAACAAGCTTAGAGCGATCACATAAACTAAGGCCGCTGTTTACATGAACCTGTTCAGCAGACCTCGGTGTGACAGGGCTTGGAACGCCCTCTATGTGACTTAATATTACTGGTTTTGCAAGATATTAACACAAAATAACTCTTGTGCATTTGTGAATCATGAAGTAATTCAAATTTAAAATGTACGTAAAAAACGTAGCAGACGAAGGGGGAAGGAAACATCTAAAATACATTGGCGTATTGTTTAAAAAAAACTTACAAAACATAAAACAGATTGATAATAAGTTGTCAGAGTGCAGGACAAGTAAAAGAGAAAAAGACAAGGAAAAAGAATATATGAATAACATGAAATGAAGTATAACACAGGTTTTTAAAAAAACATAACATCCACCATCTGGCGTGGGAAGTTAGAAGTACGATGTTCGTGATTTAAGTAAAATGTTACGTTAAGACTAAGGAGTCAAATATATAAAAAATAGTAATAGTACGAAAATGCCATTACGAAAAAATTAAAATGCCGTCAAACACAATATTCAATACAAAAAAGTTGGTAGGTGTGGATAAACAATTTTGTTATCATATTTAACCGACATGATAATGTACCTCTCGTTTGTCCCTTTGGACAAGCTACCATTATTATAACAATGGTTATACGCTTCCGCATAGGCACTGGGTCAGAACCAATACCTAATATTTACGTAAATCAAGAACGATATACTTCTACCTTCCCACGCCAAATGGTGGGTGCTATGTTTTACATTAAGCAACCGTGTATATTTGATGTCATGTATGTATGGGTTCTGACCCAGTGCTTATGCGGAAGCGTATAACCATTGTTATAATAATGCTAGCTTGTCCAAAGGGACAAACGAGAGGTACATCATCATGTCGGTTAAATATAAAGGGAGATAAAAATCTAAAATTCGTGCGGGACTGGAATGAGGTTTTAGGGGAGGGAGTAGAAGAAAAGGTTACTTGAGAATATGGGAAAGAGAGAAAGACTAATAGAGTTCTGCAATAAAGATCTGTTATTAATAGCGAATACTCTGTTCAAGAACCACAAAAGGAGAAGGTACACTTGGAAAAGGCGTGAAGAAACGGGAAGATTTCAGTTAGATTACATCATGGTCATGCAATGATGCCAAAATCATATTGCACTGTAAGGCGTATGTAGGAGAAAAGAGGCTCAGATCACTATTTAGTAATGATGAAGAGTAGGCAGAAGTTTGAGTCCAGTCAGAAAGAATCTGTGGGCAAAGAGGTGGGATACCGAAGTACAAAGGAAACAAGATATACATGCTTGAAATTCTCTTAGGCTATAGATACTTCGATACAGGAGGCAGTTCGGTTGAAGAGGAATGACATATCTAAAAAGGACAATCACAGAAGTTGGAAAGAAAACCGTAGGTAAAAGGAAGGCAACTGCGAATAAATCATAAATAAGGGATGAAATACTCCAGCTGATAGACGAAAGAAGGAAGTACTAAAATGTTCAGGGAAATCCAGGAATACAGAAATACAAGTCATTTAGGAACGAAATAAATGGGAAGTGCAGGGAAGCAAAGGAAAAATCGCTGCAGAGACATACGAAGAAATCGAAAAAGAAATGATAATCAGAAGGACGGACTCAGCTTACAGAAAAGTCGGAAAAACCTTCGGTGAAATTAAAAGCGAGGGCGGTAACGTTAAGACTCAAATGGGAATTAGACTGTTAAATGGAGAGGAGAGCTCAGATGGGTGGAAAGAGTACACTTAAGGACTCTATGACGGGGGATACATGTCGGATATGATTGAAGAAGAAACAGGAGTCGATATAGCAGAGATAGGGGAACCACTATTAGAATCGGAATTTAAAAGAGGTTTGGAGGCTTAAGATCAAAGACGACATAAGAGATAGAAAACATTTCATCGGAATTTCTAAAATCATTGTGGAAAGTGGCAACATGTCCGAAAAACAGACACCACATACACTAGGTGAACAATAATAAAACCAACAAGCTGTAGGGATGGATTTCTGACTGGAAATGAAGGAAAAAATCCCTGTGGACACGTGTCCAGAAATGCATCCTTGCCACGGTAGATGAATCTGACGAACGACAGTTCGTGGCGTGTGTTCCCTGTGTGTTGCAGGCTGTGTGCTTGACCCAGCATAACGGTCCGGTATTCATGCCTGGAACAAGCCCAGTTGGCGTTTATGTACGGCCAAGAGGATACACTGAAGAGCCAAAGAAACTGGTACATCTGCCTAATATCGCATACGGCCCCGGAAAGCACGCTGAACTGCCGCAGCACGACGTGGTATGGACTCGACTAATGTCTGAAATAGTGCTGGAGGGAAATGATAACATGAATCCTGCAGGGCTGTAGCACGACGTGGTATGGACTCGACTAATGTCTGAAATAGTGCTGGAGGGAAATGATAACATGAATCCTGCAGGGCTGTCCATAGGTCGGTAAGAGTGCGAGGGGGTGGAGATCTCTTCTGAACAGCACATTGCAAGGTATCCCAGATATCCCGATAGCCATATATACTACTCAACAATGTTCATGTCTGTGGAGTCTGGTGGCCAGCAGAAGTGTTTAAACACAGAAGGGTGTTCGTGGAGCCACTCTGTAGCAATTCTGGACGTGTAGGGTGTCGCATTGCCCTGCAGGAATTGTCCAAGTCCGTCGGAATGCACAATGGACGTAAATGGATGCAGGTGATCAGACAGGACGCTTACGTACGAATCACCTGTCTGAGTCGTATCTAGATGTATCAGGGGTTCCATATCAGTAGAACTGCACACGCCTCACACCATTATAGAGTCTCCACCAGCTTGAACAGTCACCTGCTGACTTGCAGGGTTCATGGACTCATGAGGTTATCTCCATACCCATACACATCATTCCTCTCGATACATTTTGAAACGAGACTCGTCAGACGAGGCAACGCGTTTCTAGTCATAAACAGTCCAGTGTCGGTGTTGACGGGCCCAAACGAGGCGTGAAGCTTCGTGTCATGCAGTTTTCAAGGTTACACGATTGGGCCTTCGGCTCCGAAAGCCCATATCGATGATGTTTCATTGAATAGTTCGCACGCTGACGCGTGTTGATGGCCCAGCACTCAAACCTGCAGCAACTTGCGGAAGTGCTGCACTTCCGTCACGTTGAACGATTCTCTTCAGTCGTCGATGGTCCCGTTCTTGCAGGAACTTTTTCCGGCTGCAGCGATGTCGGAGATTTAATGTCTTCTGGATTCCTAATATTCACGGTACACTTCTGAAATGGCCGTACGGGAAAATCCCCACCATCACTACCTCGGAGATGCTGTGTCCCATCGCTCGTGCGCCGCTTATAACACCACGTTTTGACTCACTCAAATCTCGATAACCTGCCAATGTAGCAGCAGTAACGGGTCTAACAACTGCGCCATACGTTTTTTGTCTTATATAGGCGTTGCCGACTGCAGCGCTGTATTGTGCCTCTTTACTATTTGGATACGCGTGCCTATACCAGTTTCTTTGACACTTCAGCGTAGAAATGGTCGAGCGGCAGCACAGCTACAGCAAAACAAGTACCCTCGCAGATGCCAACCACATCACACAACATTTAAGGCCTTTTTGGGCGTTTGGGTAATCATAGATCCTTTCCGACAGACGAACGTACAGGGCGGTGGACTGTACGTAGATCAGATTTGGACACCGGGTTCTACAGGACACTGAGACGAACCCTAGTACGAGCTCGAGGCTTGTGCCTGCCGAGAGGGCGTAAGCTAAGGTACGATTATGTGTATCCTGCATTACTATTCCTTGTAAGTAGGCTGTTTAGGTTTTTATGTTGGTAACGCCACGTAGCGCTCTGTATGAAAATCACTGGCTGTGCTGTGTGCAGTCTGTGGCTCGTTAGCGTTGTTAGAATATTCGCTGTTGTAGTGTTGGGCAGTTGGATGTGAACAGCGCGTAGCGTTGCGCAGTTGGAAGTGAGCCAGTGGTGGATGTGGGGAGAAAGATGGCAGAATTTTAAGAGCGGACGATCTGGACGTGTGTCCGCCAGAAAGAGTAAATTTGTAAGACTGGATGTCATGAAATTGAACACTATTAAGGTAAATCTTGTTCTCTATCAAAATCTTTCATTTACTAAGTATGCCTATCAGTAGTTAGTGCCTTCAGTAGTTAGAATCTTTTATTAATTGGCAGTAGTGGCGCTCGCTGTAGTGCAGTAGTTCGAGTAACGAAGATTTTTGTGAGGTAAGTGATTCATGAAAGGTATAGGTTATTGTTAGTCAGGGCCATTCTTTTGTAGGGATTTTTGAAAGTCATATTGCGTTGCGCTAAAAATATTGCCAGTTTAGTGTTGATCAGAATAAGTAAAGAGAGAAATGTCTGAGTACGTTCAGTTCTGCTCAGCTGTTTGAAAATCAAATAACGTAAGAGGTTTATCAGCACAGTAATTCATAAATGTTTTTAAGGGGACGTTTCACTATCCCTATCACCTCCAACCCCATGGAGGCCACTTTGAACATCTGTTACGACTTGGATGCGATGCAGCCTTGTACTGTGCACCTACTTCCAGCATGCTGGAATAGCTCTGGGTCAGCAACTCCTGTTAATCAGTACAACGAAAAACCGTCCAAAGTTGCAAATTTTACTTTTTTGATTCATTCGATGAATGAGTTATCTGTATGCGATGTAAGTGTTCCTTGACACATTTTTGTCATGGTTTATGCACTTTTGGAAATATCGTTTTTGAACATATTAGGATGATTTGAAAATGGGTCCCAGCCCGAAAGTAGTCATCGAGTGAATAGAAAAAGTGAAATTAGGAGCTTTGGCTGGTTTTTCGTACTGTGTTCCGGGACGATCTGTTGTCGTTGCACGCACATCGCCCATTTCCAGACACATATTCATACGACCTTTTTCCGTCCATTGCGACTCAGGAATCCGTCGCTGAAGTTGGTCGGTTTTATTAATGTTCACCCTGTATAATTATGGCGAGGACAACCAATGATCACTTCAGTGCAGACATATACTAAGCTTGAAGTCTTGGTTGGTTGATCTGGGGGAGGGGACAAAGCAGCGAGGTCATGGGTCCCATCGGATTAGGGAAGGATGCAAAAGGAAGCCGGCCGTGCCCTTTCAAAGGACACAAGAAGCTCGAACTCTTTGGAAAGTCGGCGAAATGCCGCGAGTAGTGCCGATGATGGGCAAGGGTCACTACATCAGTAACGTGTGGATAAATTGAGAATTAGGGTCTGGCGGGAGGCGTGGTAGGGTGGTCCGTGCAGTTGCGATGGCAACGGTATCTGGATGACGTTGTAGTCAGCGCTTCTGCATAGTATGCAGAAGATCTGGGTTCGAATCCTGGTTCAGCACAAATTTTCAACGCTCCCCATTGATTTAAATCAATAACCGCGGGCAGCTTGGGAATACTGTGTCTTGCTAGGTCAGCGGTACTGTTTTTCTCTTTTATCAGAGAAATGAAAATTAACAGATAATAATTCGTACTTATTGTCTTTGTCCTTTTCACTCGACGCACTTCACACGAAAAAATGTCAATGTTTTTCGCATATTACTGAAAAATATTAAGTCATTTTTTCAAGTATATTCGCAGGGGAAAAATACGCCAGGAGACGGCACAGCATGTCCGAAAGAACACGCAACACGCACCACACCCACCCACCCACACACACACACACACACACACACAAAAAGAAAGGTTCAAGAGTAGGGTTAAAATTCAGGGTGAAAGGATATCAGTGATAAGATTCGCTGATGACATTGCTATCTCCAGTGAAAATGAAGAAGAGTTACAGGATGTGTTGAATGGAATGAACAGTCTAATGAGTATAGAATATGGATTGAGAGTAAATCGAAGAAAGACGAAAGCAATAAGAAATACTAAAATGAGAACATAGAGACACTGGACATCAGAATTGAGGATGACAAAGTAGACAAAGTTAAGGAATTGTGCTGCCTAGGCAGCAAAATAACCCATGAAGGATGGAATATGGAGAACATAAAAAGCAGACCAGCACTAGCAAAAAGGGCATTCCTGGCCAGGAGAACTCTTCTAGTATTGGACATAAGTCTAAATTTGAAGAAGAAATTTCTGAGGCTGTACTTCTGGAGAATAGCATCGTATAGCATTGAGCGTGGAATGTGGAAAAGCTGGAACAGAAGTGAATAGGAGCCTCAGCGATGTCGTATTACAGCAGAAAGTTGAGAATTAGGGGGACTGATAAGATACGGAATGAGAAAGTTCTCCGCATAGTCGACCAGGAAAAGAATACACAGAAAACTGTGTCCTCCTTTCAGTCTGCCCTGTCCTCGCTCATGTCACAGTATGACCACATAATCGTTATGAGTGACACAAACATCGACTTACAGTTAAAATCTCCCTCTGCAGAAAAACTATGGAGACTGTTCCACTCCAATGACATGAGTTTAACACCGCTGGACCCAACCCATCACACGCCACACAGCCATACACTCTTAGATATAATAGCAACAAAGCGACCAAATAAAATAATTCGCGTCAATCAGACATCCGCTCCGGGACTCTCTGCTCATGACATGATATTCTTAAATTACTCAATGCATACTACCAAAGAAAAATCTCACCTGGTAACCTACAGAAACCTAAAAAATGTAAACTATGACGCTCTTCAAAAGGATTGCTCAGACATCCCTTGGCATGATATAGGCAATGAACCGACTTTACACGGAAAAATTCGGGAATTATGTCGCAGAATTATTACACTGTATGACAAACATGCTCCTCAACGCACTGTCAAGGTAAAGAGAGCTCCCGCTCCGTGGCTCACCACTGAATTACGCCAGTTAATGAATAAACGTAATACTCACATAGGGCCTTTAAGCGTAACCCAACTCCCGAGGTGTACGAAGCTTATAGGACACTCAGTAACAAAACCATGCAATGCGTGAGGAATGCCAAAATCAGACATGCCCGCTCTGTCGTATGCGGCATATCGAAATCTATTGCACTGTGGAAAAAGCTGTGCAGTTTGGGATAGGAAAGCGAAGATCTGACGCTGTTTATCAAGCGTCTGCAGAAGAATTAAACGATTTCTTCTCAACAGCTGTAAACTGCCACGCAGCGACAAATTACCAGCCCCAAGATATCAATGTTTCGAGAGGCAAGTTTTTCCTAAAACATATCACTACAGGCACAGTACACAAGGCAATTATGAGAAGCTCTTCCGAGGCAGTAGGAAATGATGGAGCGAGCATTGGCATTATTAAGAGCGTCGTAGACACTATTATTCCAGTTATCACAGACATCGTCAACCTTTCTCTTGTCAGTAGTACACATCCTACTGAGTGGAAGCAAAGTTTAATTCAACCTATACCCAAGGCTGACAACCCTAAGTCGCCAGGTGACTACAGGCCGATTAGCATACTACCTGCAATATCTAAAGCCCTAGAACACATCGTCCATGAACAGCTGACGGATTACCTCAAAACTCGTAACACCCATGATAAATATCAGTCAGGCTTTCGAAAGCACCATAGTACAGCAACTGCATTAATCAAAGTAACTGATGACATTAAACATGCTATGGACAGACGTCAAGCTGCCATCCCAACACTGCTTGACTTTAGCAAGGCTTTTGATACAGTTGACTTTGGTATATTACTAATTAAAATGAAACAGTTGAATTTCTCAAACAGCACAATACACTGGTTCGACAGCTACCTCAAAAACAGAATCAACAAGTCATTTGTGGGTCGGAGAAGTCATCATGGAAAAAAGTGCGCTCTGGAGTTCCAAAAAGCTCCATCCTTGGTCCTCTTCTCACTGTACATTAATGATATTTCTTCAGTGATTCACTCCTACAACTCCCATCTATAAGCCGACGACATCCAACTGTACATAAGTGCAAGCCCCAAGAACATTGCTGACGCAGTAGCGAGTATGAACGCAGATCTTTGCTCTGTTTCTCGATGGGCACAGAACCTAGGTCTGAAACTAAACCCCAAGAAATCCCAGGTCATTCTTATATCTCACCCAAAGTTAATCAGCCGGTACTTTCGCGAAACAGTCCCTCAAATACTCCTCAATGGTACCCAGCTAACATACCAAAAAACAGTAAAAGACCTTGGAATAATCTTGGATGAACACCTAAACTGGGAACAACAAACAGTCACAGCTTGCCGGAAATCGCTCTCCTCCCTACATGCAATCCAAAAATTTAGAAAAATATTTCCAACCCATGTTAAACAAAAATTAGTCCAAACACTAGTCTTGCCTAATCTTTACTACTGTGATGTAGTTCAACACGGTACAAATAGTGAAAATTCGAGATGCCTCGAGCTAGTGATGAATGCTTGCGTTAGATACGTGTGCAATATACGGTTGTAAGATCATATCAGTCCTTCATACTCCCAGCTAGGTTGGATACGCCCACATAAGGCACGCGATCTCCACACGATGTGCTTACTTCATCGATTTCTTAGCCACTGGTGCCCCCAAGACTTATCTTCTCACATTAAACACCTATCATCATTCCACAACCGCAATACCAGATCGGATACGTCTAACATCTTGGCTGTACCTTTACATAACACAAAATCTTTCTCCGTGTCATTCTCCATCTCAGCCACACGACTTTGGAATGCGCTCCCCTGTGATCTGCGTCTTATCCAGAACCACTCAACATTTAAGAGGGAACTCAAAACTTACATATTAGGGACGGTATAGCCACCATTGTTGTGCCCCTCTCATCTCTTTCTTTCTCCTCTCCATCATAGCCTCGAATTTTACCATTCTATTTCTCTTCCTCTAACCTAGGTACCTCTTCTATATCTCTTTCACCCCATTCTATCGTCTTATGTCTCTGCTCGATGAGAATAACTCACAAACTGCAAGAACATAAAGAGAAAATTCCCAACTAGCAATAGGGCTGACATTCATGAAAGAAAAATATGTTTACTTTCATATACATAGTCATTACTTATTATTATTATTCTTGATTGTTATAATTATCATTATACTACTGTTATAATCTCTATTTTTTTTTCTTTAACATTAATACTGTATAACACGTTATATGTCCTCAATGTTCTGTAAAAACTGAAATTCGTTCAATTTGAGTATGCCTGGTTAGGTGTAAGAGAGGGCCTGAAGGCCCTAATCTTTCCAAGTAAAATAAATGCATAAATAAATAAATAAATAAAAACAGTGACGAGAAGATGGGACAGGACAATCGGAGATCTACTACGACATCCGGGAATAACTTCCATGATACTAGAGGGAGCTGAAGAGGGTAAAAAGTTTAGACGAAGACGGAATTGGAATGCATCCAGCAAATAGTTGAGGACGTAGTATAATGGATTATACTGTAAATGATGAAAGTATGTGAATGCAGCTTGCCGCTAACTTGGAGTAATGTTTTGTCTGTAAAGACGTGTATTTGTTGCCTTTATGATTCCTTCACTCTCACACATAAATCTGTACCGTAAAGTAAGGGCCTCCTGTTTTGTCTTTAGGCTGATCCGTGATAAGACAGGCAAACAATTATACTAATGGAGGATTCTGAGTATTTTCTCCAATTTCATTCACTCTCTCTCTATCTCTCTCTCTCTCTCTCTCTCTCTCTCTCTCTCTCTCTCTCTCTCTTTTCTCTGTACGATTTTAAATATAATATTTCATTACGTGAAATCAGCCCAATAGAATCTCTGGTGGAGCCCTTTGTCTTAACATTCAGCGGCTGGCTTACTGTAAAAGATCTTTATATCTATTATTATTGTTAAGCGCTGCATTCAGTTGGGAAAATCGATCGTTTGAACAATTCGTTCATTTTACGACAGATTTAGAATTTCAGATGTGTCCGAAGCCTTTTTGGACGATTTTATAAAATCTCGGTGATTGCAGGCTCTCTTCGTCACAACTGAAACTTCCCCACTAATTACAGGGCCAAGACAATCATCAATGATTCAGACAGAGAACTCATTCGTCATTCACTCTAGAATAAAAGGGTCACAAACCTTATTTCTGAGGGAAATTGTATATTCAATCCATCTCCATTACATGTTCCGTTTTCTGTTGATTCCAAGTCTTACTTAATTTGCGTTTACAGTTTTTCTCTCTCTTCAAATAACCCGCTAGTGGCACAAACGTTAATAGCTCGCTTTAGCGAGAAGAAAAGCAAATATGTCTCTTTTAGCAACCCGACAATCCTCCAACCGATACTTCCGAAGCTGTCCTAGTTATCCGTCTATAATAACCATGGAGAATACGTATATGTCTCTCTGTTATTCCAAAGAATAAACGTACTAGAAAAATACCTTGGCGTCGACGAGCTGTCGGCGCATATATTACTAGAAAATCCGATCAGATACTTTTCAAAAGTGAATAAATGTGGATGATTTGATTGACCATTATTAATTATTGCGTAGTAGAGGGTAATTTTCCGTGGGGAGATTACAATGCCCCTCGCAGCGAGCGAAGTTTGTGAGCTCAATTTTGATTTACCGAACACACTTCGCGAGCTATCTACACTCCTGGAAATGGAAAAAAGAACACATTGACACCGATGTGTCAGACCCACCATACTTGCTCCGGACACTGGGAGAGAGCTGTACAAGCAATGATCACACGCACGGCACAGCGGACACACCAGGAACCGCGGTGTTGGCCGTCGAATGGCGCTAGCTGCGCAGCATTTGTGCACCGCCGCCGTCAGTGTCAGCCAGTTTGCCGTGGCATACGGAGCTCCATCGCAGTCTTTAACACTGGTAGCATGCCGCGACAGCGTGGACGTGAACCGTATGTGCAGTTGACGGACTTTGAGCGAGGGCGTATAGTGGGCATGCGGGAGGCCGGGTGGACGTACCGCCGAATTGCTCAACACGTGGGGCGTGAGGTCTCCACAGTACATCGATGTTGTCGCCAGTGGTCGGCGGAAGGTGTACGTGCCCGTCGACCTGGGACCGGACCGCAGCGACGCACGGATGCACGCCAAGACCGTAGGATCCTACGCAGTGCCGTAGGCGACCGCACCGCCACTTCCCAGCAAATTAGGGACACTGTTGCTCCTGGGGTATCGGCGAGGACCATTCGCAACCGTCTCCATGAAGCTGCGCTACGGTCCCGCACACCGTTAGGCCGTCTTCCGCTCACGCCCCAACATCGTGCAGCCCGCCTCCAGTGGTGTCGCGACAGGCGTGAATGGAGGGACGAATGGAGACGTGTCGTCTTCAGCGATGAGAGTCGCTTCTGCCTTGGTGCCAATGATGGTCGTATGAGTGTTTGGCGCCGTGCAGGTGAGCGCCACAATCAGGACTGCATACGACCGAGGCACACAGGGCCAACACCCGGCATCATGGTGTGGGGAGCGATCTCCTACACTGGCCGTACACCACTGGTGATCGTCGAGGGGACACTGAATAGTGCACGGTACATCCAAACCGTCATCGAACCCATCGTTCTACCATTCCTAGACCGGCAAGAGAAGTTGCTGTTCCAACAGGACAATGCACGTCCGCATGTATCCCGTGCCACCCAACGTGCTCTAGAAGGTGTAAGTCAACTACCCTGGCCAGCAACATCTCCGGATCTGTCCCCCATTGAGCATGTTTGGGACTGGATGAAGCGTCGTCTCACACTGTCTGCACGTCCAGCACGAACGCTGGTCCAACTGAGGCGCCAGGTGGAAATGGCATGGCAAGCCGTTCCACAGG
Organism: Schistocerca serialis cubense; assembly: GCF_023864345.2. Classification (NCBI taxonomy): domain Eukaryota; kingdom Metazoa; phylum Arthropoda; class Insecta; order Orthoptera; family Acrididae; genus Schistocerca; species Schistocerca serialis. Next base: position 181,968,957 of record NC_064646.1, on the reverse strand, counting down.
ACTACATCCAGCATCTCTACGATCGTCTCCATGGGAGAATAGCAGCCTGCATTGCTGCGAAAGGTGGATATACACTGTACTAGTGCCGACATTGTGCATGCTCTGTTGCCTGTGTCTATGTGCCTGTGGTTCTGTCAGTATGATCATGTGATGTATCTGACCCCAGGAATGTGTCAATAAAGTTTCCCCTTCCTGGGACAATGAATTCACGGTGTTCTTATTTCAATTTCCAGGAGTGTATTAGTGTGGATAACCCGGAAGTGATGATTGTCAGTCTTCCGACTGAAAAAGAATATTATGTTTAAGACAGACGAAGAAAAGAAATGTTGAAAACAGAAGAGAATTGAAGAGACAGGTACCGCGGCTGTATTGCTTTTACGAGCATCTAGATGTTATGTTTGCTGTGCACAACCAAGGAAGATGATCTTTCATGAAACTGTTATCAGGGTCTACCCATTCGGGAACTTTTTTAAGCAGGGAAACCTTGGAAAACCTCTTAAGCCTAGACCCCCAGCCTACGGTACATAGAAGATAGGAAAGCCTATAGAAGAAAAAAAATAATATTGAAATAGATCTCTAAAGGAAAGACAGGGATCAATTTATATCACGATTTGGAGAAGAGTGATTTGTGCCTCTAGCAAAAAAAAAAACATTTTACAATAAATAACGTGAATTTTCGTTTTACAATCTTGTTCCTAGGACAATATCTTGCGGTGCTAAAACTCCCCCGGGTCTTGCATGTCCCCGACGTTCACATTTGTAGTCGGTCTTCTACGCTGCCCACTTTGTAGTCGGTCTTCTACGCGACCCACAATGGGAAGAGTAGAAGGGACAGGGATACTCGAATTCACATGCAACATTCATTCCAAAAGAATTAGCAATGACCAAAAGGGAAACTCTTCCTGTAAGAGAACTGGTTAGGTTGCACCGACCAAGATTCTCCTTTTTGAAAGCAAAATCCTTATGGCTTCATGCATCCTTTTTGTTACGACGTACTTCAAGGAATTTAGCCATTAACTAATGATGTTGCCAAAAGCATCATCATATTTACTCTCGTTTGAATACTCTTTCGGACTTTGCATCCCCATTGTGCTTATAAGTCCGAAAATTCTGACACATTTCTGTCAGTGATTTGTTCTTCGTAATTTAAAGGATTCATGCAACTTACAGTAGATTTTGGATTCAAATCATCGAATAATGGAAAGTGCGGTTCATTTTATACAAAGACATAATCCCTCATTTCCTTGAAAGTCATATAATTTATCTATACTCAAAAACTTTTTATCCTAAATACACATGTTTCTCCAATTGATTGTTGTAATGCAAAAGTTATTAGCATTGAGGAATGCGGATTCACTTCTTTCGTTTATTCTCTGATTCATACGGCGTTCACACATGCACATATATGGAAATGGATTTTTCAAACAAAATTCCCAAACGAACACGAACCATTAAATAACTACTAATTCTATGAATATTACTTTCTTTAATCATTCATTACTAAACTAAAAACTCTTAACTTCTAATTATAACACCTTTTCTTTTTAAAGTTCAACATGAATCAGTTTACCCTCGCGTTTGACGCGAGTCTCTTACAAAGCATATCTGTGTCGTCTATATCGATTTTAACTCTCGCGCCGACGTCAACTGTTTTGCGCGGGAAATTATCTTTGCGGCGTTAACCGTCACTCATGATTCACTGCCTCAACACATCCCTTCACACGTTTACACATCTAAGCGTGCACTTGAGATTATATATGAACATTCACTCGGAACCTCTTTTGATTATTCATCGTCATTTGCGGGAAACATTTCATTCTTCTTGAAGGTTAGTTAGATCCTTTATAAATCTTGATGACATTAGCAATGCTAAAGTTCCATGTTCACCCAAACCACAGGTGAAGCCTATCTCCTCTATCTTCTTTACAACACTCGATAGTAATAGTTAGTCACTATTTCTATAATCTATGTCACTGATTAACTATTTCCATTTAAAGTTTTCTAACACTACACACATAGTTTATTGTTATGTTTTTCACGAGCGTTCATCTCTGTCACTCGCAACACCATTCCTCCCTATCTTCTAATCTTCATTAAAATTTTTCAGGTCGTTATGGGAAAATAACCCTTTTATTTTGTTCGATCCCGGGTATGCTAACAGATAAGCCCCAGGATTCGGAATTTGTAGGATAATATATGGGCCAGTATATAGTAACTCCCATTTCTTTATACTTTTCTTTATTAAGGATGATTTGGTATGTCTTTTGACTAGTACCTTCTCTCCGACATGGTATGTCTGTACCCTCTTGATTAATTTGTCATATTGTTGTTTTCTCTGATCAGCCTTTTTCGTCATATTTATAATGGCTTGTCTTATTTTTTCTTCCCAAGGCATCTCAGTTTCCTGAGTTTTGGGCATGTGGTCAGTCCAGAAGTTTTCCTCTTTTGCTTCGAACATCAATTCACGAGGTGTATATCCAGTTGAGAAGTGGGGCATGTTATTGTATATCTGCTCAAACTCTTCCACATAATTTACCCATGCAGTCTGCTTATTATGGCAATACGTCCTCATAAATCGATCGAACTCTCTAAAAATTCTCTCAACCAAATTGCCTTGTGGGTGGTAAAATGATGTTAGTATGTGTTTCACACCGACTTGAGACAAAGCCTGTTTCCATCGGAGTCCCGTGAATATTTTAGCATTGTCTGTTATGATCGCCTTAGGTGTACCAACATGTGGAAGATAATCCCTTATCAATCTTAATACAATTACTTTGGCTGTAGCCGCCTTTATCGGGTATAGCTTTACGTATTTCGTACACACATCGAGAAATGACAACACATATTTAACACCACCTCTTGAAGTAGGTAACGGTCCACACAGATCGCACGAAATTAATTCTTTTGGTTCTTGGACTAATATAGAGCATAATGGTTGCTTAGTCCCTTTTGAATCCGGCTTTGTTTTTTGACAGATGATGCATCTCTTTAAGACCTCATGCACTCTGCGCTTTATGTTGGGAAAATAACAGTACCCACTTATCTTGTCTGCACATTTTGTCGCACCGAAATGTCCCCAGGTTAAATGAGTGAACCATACAAGTTTCTCTATTCGCGCCTCAGGTATACAACGGACTTTGTTTGGCCTTCCACAGCGGAAAAATGATACGCCATTTACCAGCTTGTAATAATTTGCCATCTGATCCGAAGGTTGCTGTTGTAACCTTTGAATGACACTTCCCCATTGAGCATCTCTCTTCTGTAACTGGGCCATATGCGCACACAAATTGACGTAGTACGTCTTAAATGGATTTTCCTGCAGCAGCAATACAGGGAATTCTGAGTTATTATTTACTTCAATCTCTTTGGTTAAACCCTGCGGTGACCTTGGTAGAGCGTCAGCAATAATGTTTTGCTGCCCTGAGACATGTACGATCTTAAATTGGTATTGTTGCAGAGCGAGAGTCCATCTAGCCAGTCTGGGGTGTAACAGTTTACACGTTTGTAAAAACGTTAATGATTGATGTTCGCAATATACGATAGTCTTTGACCCATATAGATAATAATGAAAATTTTTAAATCCCCAGACGACCGCAAGAGCCTCTAATTCTGTCGTCGTGTAAGTTCGTTCACAGTTGGACAAAACACGACTAGCAAACGCAATAGGACAGAAGGTAAGTTGTCCATTTATCTTGCGTACTTGGAAAAGGCACGCTCCAAGACCCACATTCGACGAATCTGTTCACAAGTAAAATTCCTCTTGCATGTCAGGATGGTACAAAAGCGGTGCATTTACTAATTGCTTCTTTATCTCTTCGAATGCTTCTTGACACCCTAATGTCCAGAGCCAGGGCACATCCTTCTTCAGCAAACTATTTAGAGCTGCTGCGTTCATGGCCTGATTTGTTATAAATCTTCTAAAAAATGAGGCAAGACCCATAAACCCTTTTAATTGCCTCCTATTTCTGGGTGTTGGAAACTTACTAATTGCAATTAGCTTCTCCTTGGTTGGTAAAATTCCCTTTGCGTCAATTATATGCCCCAGGAACTTGATTCTGTTTACTGCAAAATGGGATTTCTGTAGGTTAGCAGTTATTCCCATGGTTTTGAACACGTCCAACACCCGGCTAAGTAAGGTAATATGCTCCTCCCAAGTCTTCGATGCAATAAGCAAATCATCAACAAACACTGTTATCCTGGTTCTTAGTTCTGGGCCTAGTGCATAATCTAGAGCTGCTATAAAGATTCCAGCACTAATGTTGAGTCCGAAAGGAACTACAGTAAATTGGTAACTTCTTCCGGAATAATTGAAAGCCGTATATTTCCTTGATGACTCATCCAGCTTGACTTGCCAATAAGAACTCCGCAAATCAATGCTTGTCAAATATTGGACATCCTGGAACCGTTGTATAAGTTCGTCTATGTTTTCCGGATGTGTTCTCACTGGAATTATAATTTTATTTATTTCTCTGGCGTCGAGAACCAGTCTCACAGTCCCATTTGCTTTTGGCACGACCAACAATGGGGAGCAGTATGGGCTTGTAGAGGGTTCGATCAAACCCCATTTCAACATGCGATCTATTTCTTTTTGAACTTGAGCCTTTAACTTCCAGGGAACAGGATAGAAAGTTCTACAATACGTTTCGTGCGGCTTAACGTAGAGATGGCATATGTATCCCTTAATAACTCCTGGCCTTTCATCAAACACGTTTTCATACGCTAATAATAATTCTTTGAGCTGCTTCTTCTGATCTTCAATAATGCAGTCGGATTCATTTAACTTCTCATACACTAATTGACCGAAATCTCCTTTGACTTGGAACTCATTAATTACGTGCTGTTTAGAATTTTGTGCCGTCCTGATTACTTGCACACTGATCCCACTATTATATTTTCTGGTAAGGCTTTCTTTTTTCAACAAGTCCAACTCAATTTCTTGTTTATTAACATTCAACCAAATTTTTACTATTTTAAAATCTATTCTGCGTCCGTATTGACGTAGGCTGTCGACTCCGATAATGCAGTCTACCACCAAATTTTTCACAACAAGGAATGTGCTTAATATTGCTACATTTCTGACTTCTACACTAAGTAGTGACTGCACTTTTACATTAGCCGATCTAGCCCCAACGGCGCCTATTATTCTGCAATTTTGAACTGGAAAAATTGGTACTCGTCTTAAATTTCTGATCTTGTTGAATAGAGCCTCCGAAATAACATTTGTGGTTGCAGCTGTGTCTAAAACCGCCACTATAGGTACAGTCTCCAAAATGACTTGCACTTCGGCTACTGCCACCTGTTCCTTATCCTCATCTTGGGGTTCTAAGTCCTCGGTCAATTCATCTGCCAGTAATCGTCCATCATTATACGTTAGCATGGGTACACATATCCTGTTGACCCTCAACCAATTGTTGACCGCTCCTCCGGGGCACGAGTGGGTCCTTACAAGTTTGTTGGATTTTGATTTGCCTACTGGTCGACATCGTCCGTCACTTCGGTAATTACCGGTTGATTCGCAGATGTCCGTCCCCACTGATGTTGGTTATTTGAGTTCATTCCCCCCGGTTGATTCCACTTTCTATTACTGTTATTGTTCCAGGCTTAGGTCTGAAATTCCTTTCGTTTCCCCACACGGGGTTGTATCTTTTCCCATTCCTGTTGTTCCTTGGATAGCCCCTCGCAAGACTATTGCCGGTATTACTATTGAGATTTTGAGGGGTTTCTCCGCTATTTAACGATCTCTGTCCATTCCCTTGCCTACCATTTGGCGGAGGTTCTATCTCCCTATATTGGAATCTGTTATTCCGGGCTTTCTGGTTGTTCTCTTCAATAATATCTATATGATCTAACGTCGTGAGGAACGACTCCAAGTCTTTATCATTGCCGTAAATCAATTGATTCCGGATGCTAATTGGTAGTCTTGCCTTAAGTATGTTTATTATGTCTGGCGAGGGCATAGGTTTGTCCCAGTATCTAGTTTTATTTATATATTTTTCAAAATACTTCCTAAGGCTTCCTTTTGAAAAGGAGAAAGGCTCTGGGTAGAGCACCTCCTGCCTTAGGCGTTCCTGTACCCCTTCTGACCAGAACTTTGCTAAAAACGCCTTATCTTCTATCGTTTGTTTCCAATGCTCGAAATCAGCACCTAACTGCTGTCGCACTTCCTCAAGTCCTTTCGCAAACAAATTCTCTTCCTGTTTGCCAAATAGACTCTGGAATGCTGCCTTAACATTTTGCTCAACGTTTTCACACATTAGCCTTTTGTTTTCCAATGTGATTTCGGATAATTTACCCGTTAATACATTAATTTGGTGGTCTATCACATCTTGACGCTCTGTCAGATGTTCAACACTTTCCTTTAGGTTCGTCTGCGTACGTGCCAATTCAGGAAGTTGCGCAATTGCGCATGACATGGCATCTTGCTATTGTACTAATTGCGGAACCATTTCCACCTGTTCCCGTACGGTATCTACCTTAATAGCCACATACTCCTTCATTTCTACACGTACGCGGTGAGTAGATTCCTCACATTGAGCTTTCACCAATTCTATTTGTGCAGTTAATTTTCGTTCCGTCTCTTCGGCCTGATCTTTGAGTTCCTTGGTCTTCGTCTCTATCCGCTGCTCTAATTCGGAAAAACTGTCTTGTAACTGCTGCTTAATCTCAGTTTTCAAATTTTCCTGCCCTTCCGTAACTGAGGCTAATTTCGCGTTCAAATCATTTTGCCCTTCAGTAACTGAGGCTAATTTCGCGTTAATGTCGGTTTTCAGATTTTCCTGCCCTTCAGTAATTGAGGCTAATTTTGTATTCATATTATTCATGCTCTCGGTTATCGTCTGCATCTGTCTCATGATAATGACCAATGGATCTAACCCATGTTGCGTACTTGCCGTTCCATCTCCAGCCGTGTCTACAGGGCGTTCTCTTGCTCAATCTGTAGCAATCGGTTCTACAACACTTCTTACTACATCATTACTATCAGTGCTAACAGCTGAAGGCTGTTGCGTGCTGCTCTGCTCTGCTTGACTCATCTTAAACATTGCCCTAGTTAAAACCATATAAATGTTCTACCGTCAATATACATATATCTCTCCCTTCTACTGTCACTATATATAACTCCGTTCACACAAGAGTACTTCTGTGGCTAGTTCCTTACTGTACTTATACAAATAAATGCAACTGGGGCAGGTCAATCAAACTAAATCTAGCATGATCACAATTAATCAATGTTCAAATATCCAATAATGCTAAATAGAAAAACGTAAACTTCATCTATACTAGCAAGCTTTAACAATAAAATTATAGATCTGGCCTTTTCTCTGCGCCCAGCGTGTTGTTTTATGTTCTTATTTGTAGATCCACTTAATGTGACTGCGAGTATTTCTTCTCTTTTCCAAGCGTCAGTTAAGTTGGCTCGTCATAGTTCACATGAAACAGAGAGCAAAATTATTTTAACAACGTCCAAAAACGTGTTCTGTCACGGATTGGCCATTATAATGGATTATACTGTAAATGATGAAAGTATGTGAATGCAGCTTGCCGCTAACTTGGAGTAATGTTTTGTCTGTAAAGACGTGTATTTGTTGCCTTTATGATTCCTTCACTCTCACACATAAATCTGTACCGTAAAGTAAGGGCCTCCTGTTTTGTCTTTAGGCTGATCCGTGATAAGACAGGCAAACAATTATACTAATGGAGGATTCTGAGTATTTTCTCCAATTTCATTCACTCTCTCTCTATCTCTCTCTCTCTCTCTCTCTCTCTCTCTCTCTCTCTCTTTTCTCTGTACGATTTTAAATATAATATTTCATTACGTGAAATCAGCCCAATAGAATCTCTGGTGGAGCCCTTTGTCTTAACATTCAGCGGCTGGCTTGCTGTAAAAGATCTTTATATCTATTATTATTGTTAAGCGCTGCATTCAGTTGGGAAAATCGATCGTTTGAACAATTCGTTCATTTTACGACAGATTTAGAATTTCAGATGTGTCCGAAGCCTTTTTGGACGATTTTATAAAATCTCGGTGATTGCAGGCTCTCTTCGTCACAACTGAAACTTCCCCACTAATTACAGGGCCAAGACAATCATCAATGATTCAGACAGAGAACTCATTCGTCATTCACTCTAGAATAAAAGGGTCACAAACCTTATTTCTGAGGGAAATTGTATATTCAATCCATCTCCATTACATGTTCCGTTTTCTGTTGATTCCAAGTCTTACTTAATTTGCGTTTACAGTTTTTCTCTCTCTTCAAATAACCCGCTAGTGGCACAAACGTTAATAGCTCGCTTTAGCGAGAAGAAAAGCAAATATGTCTCTTTTAGCAACCCGACAATCCTCCAACCGATACTTCCGAAGCTGTCCTAGTTATCCGTCTATAATAACCATGGAGAATACGTATATGTCTCTCTGTTATTCCAAAGAATAAACGTACTAGAAAAATACCTTGGCGTCGACAAGCTGTCGGCGCATATATTACTAGGAAATCCGATCAGATACTTTTCAAAAGTGAATAAATGTGGATGATTTGATTGACCATTATTAATTATTGCGTGGTAGAGGGTAATTTTCCGTGGGGAGATTACAGTAGGTTGCAAGTGCCGCTCTGAAATGAAAAGGTTGGCACAGAAGAGGAATTCGTGGCAGGCTGTATCAAAGTACATTTGAAAGAAAACAGCGCTCGGTCACTATTTTTAACAAATTAACCTGGCTTCAGCACTGCTAGGAATGTTCAGATTTTAATATTGACGATGTCTGGACGATAATTAATGAACATTTAGAAACTTGTAACTAGGCATAATACAGAAACATGGAAAGAAACTCAGCAAGCTTTTTTGTCTGTTTCCTAGTGAAAAGTGTCCTCAGATTACGTTTAAAAAAAGCAGCCATACTTTTTGCAAAAGAATTCTGAACAAAACTAACATAATTTTTACACAGAATGAAACTGTCCTACTGGAAAAAGGGCTGAAGTATAATATCTCGCCCAACTTGTCAGATAGAAATGTGATTGAAAAAGTGCTTGTAGATCTTAAAATTGGTCTCGGTAGTAAAAAAAATAGATAATGCTTGTCAAACGCGTATTGCTTATGACGTAGCTAACGTTTTCATGAAAAATACAGCCCCCATTCATAACGTTACGCATAATGATTGGTCGTTTCCCTTAATAATAAACTTAAAGAAGCAGGAGCGCTAATTACTAAGTCAGACAAAGGGTGCTCTTTAGTTATTGCTTATAACTCTGAATATATTTCCAAAACCTTAGATTTCTTTAAAGCAAATAATACTCCGGAACTGCACGAGGATCAGACACCAGTTTTACAAAAAGAGGTCAGGACAGCCATCAACAGCGCAAATTTCCTACTCAAACCGTTTCAGAAGAAAATGCTCACTAATATGAACCCTCAGCCCCCAAAACTTCGGTCTCAGTTTAAAATCCACAAACGTAATCATCCGATACGCCCGATATCTAATAGTATGGATAGTGCATACCATGATCTGGCCAAATTTCTACATGAAACCCTGAGAAAATCATTCGTTTTTGTGAACAGTTTTTCCGTCCCAAATAGTCGCACCTTAGTCCAAAAAATAAGATTTAGAATGTAGTTCAGACACCAAGTTAGTTTCTTTCGATATCAAAAATCTTTATACTAACGTCCCCGTACAGGAAACGCTTACAATTGTAGAAAAAATTTACGTCGGTTCAAAAAAGATATTTCAGATGAACAAATCACAGACTTCATGCGTGTCATCTCTGTCGTAGTCAAGTTCAACTATTTCGAATTTAATGGACATTTGTACCAGCAATCCGACGATCTTGCTATGGGAAATTTGTTAGCTGGTATCCTCACTGATATTTTCATCAACTCCCTCGAAGAAAAATTTTTTGTTTTCGAGCTGCGTCACTAGGCATTATTTCTCATTCCAGACACGTTGACGATATTCTAATCATCTACAAAGGACCCGCTGACGGTGTTGATCGTATCTTTAACTTATTCAATGATCTTCATGAGAGAATTTCTTTCACTATCGAATTTGAAAATGAAGCCCATCAATTAAACTTCCTTGACTTGACGCTTACCATAGAAACAAATAAAATTTCTTTCAATATTTTTCGTAAAGTAACATATACCGACCAGATCGTTCCTGCATCTTCTACTCATCCACAATCGCATAAAAAAGCCTTCTTTCATTCTGCTGTTCACGGAGCCATTTTCATCCCACTTTCTAAAGAAAAGTATTACGACGAAATCAATTTACTTAAAACAGTAGAAGTTAACGAAGAGTATAAATCTAACATAGTAGATGACTTCCTTAAAAAGAAAACTGCTAAAAGACTTACTACGCTAGGCACTTCTGTTATCGAATCTAACTCAAAAAAAATATTTCTCTATTCCTTTCGTGGGGCCTATCTCTTATCAGATCCAACACATTCTTCGAAATAAATACGATTGCAATGTTGCTTTTTCTGCTAATAACGACTTGAAAACAAAAAAACTTCATTCATAATTTGCATTCTATTCGTTCCCCTTTAGAAAATTCTTGTGTCTACAAAATTATCTGCGATACTTGCACTTCTTACTATATAGGACAAACTGGACGTGCCTTCACTACCAGATATAAAGAACACTTGCTAAGAAAAAATGGCACTACCCTCCAAAATTCGTCTTTTGCCGACCATCTGCTAATTACAGGTCATTCACCTAAAGCCATCTGCGATAGCAACATTTTTCACACCTAAAAGAAAGGGCGTAGACTAGATATTCTAGAAGAATTAGAGATTTTCAAACATCTTGCTCGAAAGGATAGCCTCTCCTTAACGAACAGCTACAGCTACGTAACAAAAATTTTTTCAACAGTATAAAGTTGTTGATATCTGACTTCGGGCCTCCTTGTGCATATTGCCATAATGTTCTTTTCCTTCTAAGGTAGTCCGATGTTTTCTAATTATGAAATGTTTATTGGCTGTATTTCACGTCAATATTGCTTTCTACAAGTTGTCATTCAGTCGTATCGCCCGCATCTCGTGGTCATGCGGTAGCGTTCTCGCTTCCCACGCCCGGGTTCCCGGGTTCGATTCCCGGCGGGGTCAGGGATTTTCTCTGCCTCGTGATGGCTGGGTGTTGTGTGCTGTCCTTAGGTTAGTTAGGTTTAATTAGTTCTAAGTTCTAGGCGACTGATGACCTCAGCAGTTGAGTCGCATAGTGCTCAGAGCCAACCATTTGAGCCAGTCCTATCTACATTTTCATAATGATGTTTTCATGTTCTATCTTACTGTTATAAGCTACGATGTAGACAGAATGTTATGTTGTATGCTACTGTCCAAACAAACATTGCTTTCCATTATGTACCAAATATTGTTCATTTATAATCATTTCTGCCTATATTTCAATGTGAAATAGCCTAATTGTATCTACAGCTACTAGATAACGTGCTCGTTGCAGTGCCATGTTCACCTGGCCGCATTTGTTAACGCGGGCACCTCATCATACTCGCGGGACTACGAAGGAAGCCCGTTAGCCCTGTTGTAATAGCGGCGCCTTGATCTGTGAAGTATGAAACCTGAACGTTAAGCCGTCGGCACACGGACCGTGCATCCGAACGTTGAGCGTTGAGCGTGCCCAGTTTCTGACGTCATGGCGTAGAATAGCACGTTCGGGAGTCTTTCCGAACGTGCAGAGCAGTATCTGGCATGTCAGATATTCTGAGCGTGCGTCTGAGTGTTGACCAATGAGATGGCACGCCGGCTGCCTTCAGTACAGAGCTGTTAGGCACCACATTGGCATTCATTTCAAGCCTATTTGTATATATGCCGTTTCTGAGCACCAGCAAATTGAGAATCACTGGAAAACCCGTTGTTAATTGTGTGATTCGTTCCAATAAAATAATGAGAAACATCGTATTCATGCCAAAAGAGTTACTGTAACAAGCGTATTATGAGAGTAGGCTATTTGAAGGCAGGGACCCACTGAAGATCCAACCAAAACGCATTGTTCTTCGTACAATTTGTTATAATTAAATTTCAATTAATAACATAATTATCCATTTGCAACCTGTAACCGCGTAAGTAACGAGCAGCCCTTAGTGGCTCTCAATCACAATTTTTTATCTTAAATATCTTTGTGACTAATGCCCGTTTGGCATATTTATTATTTTATAAATGACACATAAGTACTGCCAGTCTTTCACGATGATTCTGTACTTACACTCTGTATTACACGTTTTTAGTCATAATTCTGTAACCATGTTATAGACCATTCTTTGATTTAAGTTCTGAGGAAGACACTCCTAGCAGTGTTGAAACGCAGTTAATTCGTTAAAAATAGTGACCGAGGACTGTTTTCTTTTAAATGTAACTATTCACGGTCTGCGAACGTGCAGCCATGTACAAAATTTTGTATCAAAGTAGTCAGAAGACTGATGACTAAAAAGAAGTGTAGAACAAAACGTAACTGAAAGAAATCCACAGCGAGACGAACAGGCAAGAAACTTTTATTAAAGGACAATAATGACACCGAAGTCACCGCGGTTTATGATGGTCCCCTGGACATGGATCTCAATAGGATGTGTGATCACCACAGACGGCGATGCATAATATTCAAGGTTCTCCTACGCTGGTCATTCCTTCAATCAGCGCGATAATTAACAGTTGGATGGTCTCTGGTGCAATTGGATTTGCTGCAATACGTCTCCGCAACTCATCCCACACGTGGTCAATGGGATTCAAGTCGGGAGTCAGAGCAGGCCAGTCCATTCACCGAATATCTTCTCGTTCCAAGAGCTGCTCCACCTGCGCAGTTCGATGCGGTCGCACATTGTCATCCATGAAGATGAAGACAAGGCCGAATGTACTTCTTAAAAGACGAATATTGGGAAGGAGTACAGTTCCTGGGAACTTAACGTATTTCCACCGCTCTCTATATGAGGCAACGTTCAGAATCAGTAAGCAGGTATTATGATGATGATGATGATTGGTTTGTGGGGCGCTCAACTGCGCGGTTATCAGCGCCCGTACAAATTCTCAACTTTGCTCAGCCCAAACTCGCCACTCCCATGAATGATGATGAAATGATGAGGGCAACACAAGCACGCAGTCATCACGAGGCAGGTGAAAATCCCTGATCCCGCCGGGAATCGAACACGGGAGCCCGTGCTCGGGAAGCGAGAACGCGACCGCAAGGCCACAAGCTGCGAACACAGGCATTATGCCCTCATCCGAGATGATCACGCGACGTCCATTCCTCATTGGTCCGCTCCCTACGCACTTGGCACCGTTGCAAATCTTTAAACGCGGGACACTCGACGGGCAAGGTTATGGGGACACTGTACCCCTTCGCCGTGTGCGTCGTTTCAGGGGTGCGTCTGTCTCTGACGTCAATTTTGAGGTTGATACTGGGCTACGACATAAAACAGCGCTGATGAAGGAGCTTTTGTACGAGAGGATATTCGGCGAATGGACTGGCCAGCCCGTTTCGCCGACTTAAAGCCCATCGACCATGTTTGCTGGCGAGACGTACAGTAGCATGTCCACCTGCACCAACGACCATACAGCACTTGTCAACCACTCCGGCGGAGGAATGTAACGTCCTACCGCAAGAACTCCTTATTATCCATGTGGCCAGCATGGGAGTACGCTGCAGAACATGCACTGCCGTCCGTGATGATCACACTCCCTGTTAAGAATCGTGTCCCACCTTTTGTAATGTCCATAAGACAAGCATAAAACACGAGAATTCACTGTAATTATTGTCTTTGCATTAAAGTTTCTACATTTACACCATTTATAGATTCAGAGAAAGCTTTTGATAATGTTGAGCGAAGTGCATTCGTTAAGATTTTGGAAGTACCAAATTATAAGCACAAGCAACGAAATGTTAAACAGGGTGGTCCATTGATAGTGACGGGGACAAATATCTCACGAAATAAGCATCAAACGAAAAAACTACAAAGAACGAAACTCGTCTAGCTTGAAGGAGGAAACCAGATGGCTCTATGGTTGGCCCGCTAGATGGCGCTGCCATAGGTCAAATGGATATCAACTGCATTTTTCTAAATAGGAACCCCCATTTTTATTACATATTAGTGTAGTACGTAAAGAAATGTGAATGTTTTAGTTGGACCACTTTTTTCGCTTTCTGATAGATGGCACTGTAATAGTCACAAACGTAAAGTACGTGGTATCACGTAACATTCCGCTAGTGCGGACGGTATTTGTTTCGTGATACACTACCCGTGTTAAAATGGACGGTTTACCACCTGCGGAAAACGTCGATATCGTGTTGATGTATGGCTATTGTGATCAAAATGCCCAACGGCGGTGTGCTATGTATGCTGCTCGGTTTCCTGGACGACATCATCCAAGTGTCTGGACCGTTCGCCGGATAGTTACGTTATTTAAGGAAACAGGAAGTGTTCAGCCACATGTGAAACGTCAACCCCGTCCTGCAACAAATGATGATGCCCAAGTAGGTGTCTTAGTTGCTGTCGCGGCTAGTCCGCACATCAGTAGCAGACAAATTGCGCGAGAATCGGGAATCTCAAAAACGTCGGTGTTAAGAATGCTACATCAACATCGATTGCACCGGTACCGTATTTCTATTCACCAGGAATTGCATGGCGACGACTTTGAACGTCGTGTACAGTTCTGCCACTGGGCCCCAGAGAAATTACGGGACGATGACAGATATTTTTGCACGTGTTCTATTTAGCGACGAAGCGTCATTCACCAACAGCGGCAACGTAAACCGGCATAATATGCACTACTGGGCAACGGAAAATCCACGAAGGCTGCGATAAGTGGAACATCAGCGACCTTGGCGGGTTAATGTATGGTGCGGCATTATGGGAAGAAGGATAATTGGCCCCCATTTTATCGATGGTAATCTAAATGGTGCAATGTATGCTGATTTCCTACGTAATGTTCTACCGATGTTAATACAAGATGTTTCACTGCATGACAGAATGGCGATGTACTTCCAACATGACGGATGTCCGGCACATAGCTCGCGTGCGGTTGAAGCGGTATTGAATAGCATATTTCATGACAGGTGGATTGGCTGTCGAAGCACCATACCATGGCCCGCACGTTCACCGGATCTGACGTCCCCGGATTTCTTTCTTTGGGGAAAGTTGAAGGATATTTACTATCGTGATCCACCGACAACGCCTGACAACATGCGTCAGTGCATTGTCAATGCATGTGCGAACATTACGGAAGGCGAACTACTCGCTGTTGAGAGGAATGTCGTTACACGTATTGTCAAATGCATGGAGGTTGTCGGACATCATTTTGAGCATTTATTGCATTAATGTGGTATTTGCAGGTACTCACGCTGTAACAGCATGCGTTCTCAGAAATAAGTTCACAAAGGAACTTTGGAACAGTGGAACAACTGAAATAAAATGTCCAAACGTACCTACGTTCTGTATTTTAATTTAAGAAAGCTACCTGTTACCGACTGTTCGTCTAAAATTGTGAGCCATATGTTTGTGACTATTACAGCGCCATCTGTCACAAAGCGAAAAAAGTGGTCCAACTAAAACATTCATATTACTTTATGTACTACACGAATATGTAATAAAAACGGGAGTTATTATTTTTTTAAAAACGCAGTTGATATCCGTTTGACCTATGGCAGCGCCATCTAGCGGGCCAACCATAGCGCCATCTGGTTTCCCGTTACAAGCTAGACAAGTTTCGTTCTTCGTAGTTTTTTCGCTTGACGCTTATTTCGTGAGATATTTGGCCCGACATCAAAGAAACCCTCTTATTTCAGAAAGGGAATATAACATGTCCCCTATGTTATTCTATTCGCATACTGAGCAGGCAGTAGGGAAAGCCCAGGAGAAATTTGGACGATGAATAAAGTTCAGGGAGAAGAAATAAAAGCTTTGATGTTTGCTGATGGTATTGTAATTCTATCAGAACAGCAAAAGAGTTGGAAGAGCTTCTAAACAACAAAAATAAAATAAGGATAATAGAATGTTTCGAATTAAATTAGGCGATGCTGAAGGAATTAGAGTAGGAAATGAGACACTAAGAGTTGGAGGTCAGCTTTGATGTTTGGGCAGCAAGAATTGACAATGGGCTGAGTAGAGAGGATGTGAAACATAGGCTGGCCGTAGTAAGAAATGAACTACCGAAAAGAGACATATTTTAAGATCAAATATAAATTTGAGTGTTAGGAATTCTTTTGTGTAAGTGTCTGACAGAAGTGTAGCCTTGTATGGAAGTGAAAGGTGGAAGATAAATAGTTATGACAAAAAAAGAACAGGACCTCCTGCAGTGTAGTCCTACAGAATAATCCTGAAGATTAGATGGGTACTGCATAGAACTGGGGAGGAAAAAGAAATTTGTGGCAATATTGACTAAAAGAAGGGATCGATTGATGGGACACATTCTGAAACATCAAGGCATAGTCAGTTTCGTAACGGAGGTTATTGTTGGATGAGGCCTGAATACAATACGCGGATTCAAATAAATGCAGGTTGCAGTAGCAACACAGAGGTGCAGATGCTTTCACAGTATAGATTTACATAGAGGTCCACTAACTAGTCTTCGGATTGAAGTAAACAACAGAGATCAGAAACGCAAGCGGTAAGAGTCTAAAGCCGTCGGCACACGGACCGTGCTGTCGAACGTTAACGTTGAGCGTGCCAAGTTCAACGTGCTGCTGAACGCTCAAGAACGATGCGACTCGTGCATACGGTACGTGGGCCCCAATGTGGTATACGCGATCGCAACGCACTCCAGCGGCAGTTTGAGGGATGTTTCTAGTTCGTAAGTCACACTGTTTACTCAACGGGTGCGCGTAAAATTCTCACGTTAGCTCTATTAAAACACACATTTCCTCCATCGTCCACGAAAAGGAAAGTACCATGTCCAATCAATAAGGACACTGGCTTATAAAAGTTCCATTACAAACAGTGCGGTACAAATTAGGAATACTTCTCCGCATAAGATAAAATTATTTCTTCATTCCGACGTATTAGTAAAACCCCAAGATCAGTCTTACTTGATCACTGTTCCTGCCCAGTAGCAGAATCTTTGCAACATGTGAATTACGAAGCGTAAAAGAAAAAGGAGCAAAATATCTTTATACAAGTAGCGCAAGCTGTCCTGTAATTAAGTCAATCGAACAGTCACCCCTCAAAAAGAGGTGAACTTATATTTACATAACATCAAATATTGCAGCATATACTTATATTAAACTAATAATAAAGTATCAGAAATAAATAAAAACGCGAATGTTAGGGAAAAAAAAATTTGAGAGTGTTAAGAAGTTATCGATCGTTGTGTTTGGTCGTTGCGGACGTCGCAAGACATCCTGTTCAAGTTCGGTGGTTGATCCTTCCACTCAGTTTTTTTATTACAGAGGCCAATCGGCTCTCTGACCGAACACGCTGAGCTACCGCGCCGGCATACTACTACCCATTACGCTAAACCAACAACATGCTTCTATTGCTTAAAAATATTGTCTTACCCCTTGCTAAAAACGTTAATCGTAGATAATTATGTTATTAATTGAAATTTAATTATAACAAATTGTACGAAGAACAATGCGTTTTGGTTGGATCTTCAGTGGGTCCCTGCCTTCAAATAGCCTACTCTCATAATACGCTTGTTACAGTAACTCTTTTGGCACGAATACGATGTTTCTCATTATTTTATTGGAACGAATCACACAATTAACAACGGGTTTTCCAGTGATTCTCAATTTGCTGGTGCTCAGAAACGGCATATATACAAATAGGCTTGAAATGAATGCCAATATGGTGCCTAACAGCTCTGTACTGAAGGCAGCCGGCGTGCCATCTCATTGGTCAACACTCAGACGCACGCTCAGAATATCTGACATGCCAGATACTGCTCTGCACGTTCGGAAAGACTCCCGAACGTGCTATTCTACGCCATGACGTCAGAAACTGGGCACGCTCAACGCTCAACGTTCGGATGCACGGTCCGTGTGCCGACGGCTTAACGTTCAGGTTTCATACTTCACAGATCAAGGCGCCGCTATTACAACAGGGCTAACGGGCTTCCTTCGTAGTCCCGCGAGTATGATGAGTCATTACGGCGGTGAGGAGGTCGCTTCATACTCATCGATGTCTCTCTCCCTGAAACGTGCAGGAGTGTAAGACTACTCGTGGCTTACTGTTAGTACGGAAGATGAGTACACCATCTTGCTGCTGTATAGCAGCACTGACAAGGCGGAATGACCGACTGTCGGTATCAGATGGCCTTTAACAATGCTGTGTTTTGTGAGACTGTGGGAGGGTGTAAGACGAAAATTAACTGATGAGAAGTACGCAATTGCATATGTGTTCCATTAGAGGAGGAGTGGAATGCTAGAGTCCACGCTTCAGACCATCAACGTACAATTTTCGTACAATGTAAGTAAATTGCTTGTATTCTTGTCACGTCCACCACAAGAAAACCTATGTGCTGCGTCTACCGAAAATCGGTAACAGAGCAATGTCAGTCCTATATCCCTCCGATAAAAAAGCACGCCATGTCTGTATTCATTTGGTCGTGCCAACGTGCGTTTATGGGCTGACAGCGAGGTGTACAGCTTATCTTTCATTTCTGTAATTTATTTCACCATTTAATACCGTTTAGAGGCGGCACTTCATCCTCATGTCATGTTTTCTGCTGGTGCCGTTACACACTCTGTAACGCCTGGAAGGTGTGTATATGTCAAAGTAATTGTGTTCGAACATTATGAATTACCTTGAAGAAAACGGTCTATTGACACACGGTCAACATGGGTTTAGAAAACATTGTTCTTGTGAAAAACAACTAGCTCTTTATTCGCATGAAGTGTTGAGTGCTATTGACAAGGGATTTCAGATCGATTCCGTATTTCCGGATTTCCAGAAGGCTTGTGACACTGTACCACACAAGCGGCTTGTAGTAAAATTGCGTGTTTATGAGAGGTCACAATTCATAGTAATTGACGGAAAGTCATTGAGGAAAACAGAAGTGATTTCTGGCGTTCCCCAAGGTATGTTATAGGCCCTTTGCTGTTCCTTATATATATATATATATATATATATATATATATATATATATATATATATATATATATATATATATAAACGATTTGGGAGACAATCTGAGCAGCCGTCTTCGGTTGTTTGCAGATGACGCTGTCTTTTATCGATTAATAGAGCCGTCAGAAGATCAAAATAAACTACAAAACGATTTAGAAAAAATATCTGAATGGTGCGAAAAGTGGCAGTTGACCCTAAATAACGAAAAGTGTGAGGTCATCGACATGAGTGCTAAAAGGAACTCGTTAAACTTCGGTTACACGATAAATCAGTCTGATCTAAAAGCCGTAAATTCAACTACATACCTAGGTATTATAATTACGAACAACTTAAATTGGAAGGTTCAAAATGGTTCAAATGGCTCTGAGCACTATGGGACTCAACTGCTGAGGTCATTAGTCCCCTAGAACTTAGAACTAGTTAAACCTAACTAACCTAAGGACATCACAAACATCCATGCCCGAGGCAGGATTCGAACCTGCGACCGCAGCGGTCTTGCGGTTCCAGACTGCAGCGCCTTTAACCGCACGGCCACTTCGGCCGGCTTAAATTGGAAGGAACACATAGAAAAGTTTGTGGGGAAGGCTAACCAAAGACTGCGTTTTATTGGCAGGACACTTACAAAAGTTAACAGATCTACTAAGGAGACTGCCTACACTACGCTTGTCCGTCCTCTTTTAGAATACTAGTGCGCGGTGTGGGATCCTTACCAGATAGGACTGACGGAATACATCGAAAAAGTTCATAGAAAGGCAGCACGTTTTGTATTATCGCGAAATATTGGGGAGAGTGTCACAGAAATGAAACAGGATTTGGGCTGGACATCATTAAGAGAAAGGCGTTTTTCATGCGACGGAATCTTCTCACGAAATTTCAATCATCAACTTCCTCCTCCGAATGCGAAAATATTTTGCTGACATCGACGTACATAGGGAGAAACTATCACCACGATAAAATAAGGGAAATCAGAGCTCGTACGGAAAGTATAGGGGTTCGTCCTTTCCGTGAGCTATACAAGATTTGAATAGTACAGAATTGTGAAGGTGGTTCGATGAATCCTCTGCCAGGCACTTAAATGTGATTTGCAGAGTATCCATGTAGATGTAGATTTTTAGACATTCTCGGAATATGTATTAAAAATTAAAGTAAATTTACTGCATTCTTCTAAAAACTTTTATCTATACAAAATCATGTGTAAGCAGAACTGTATTCGCTGCTAATCAGTTAGTCGTTATATTGATACATAATTTTCTTCTGTCATTTAAGCAACTCGAACATTGTGTGCCATTTCAACTTCCATTTTAGAATGGCTATAATACCGGAATCATGATTGTGTGAAAGATATAAATACTAATTTACAGTTTAATGGCGGAAATGTCTTTCAAAACGGTTGTATATGTGGCAGGAATTTCGTGAGTCCGCGGTCATATTTGCAAACTAGTATAGTCGCTCTCCTTTCTCAACGAGTCGAGTCCACTTGTACCCGACAACAGAATCAGGTGACGATTGATCTACGGAGATGACGTCACACTACTCGCTCGCGAATTTAAAGCGAGTGTAGCGAGGTCATTTCGGATCTCTAGTATATAACTGCTTTTGTTACTTGCGGTCTTATGCATCTGACGGACTGTTGGCAGCATTTCGACACTTTTGAAGTTGCTGTTTGATTATTCAGTTACTTTGCTTACTACGCAGTTGCTTGCAGTGGTTATCTATCGCATCATTCATCGAGCTCAATGGTGCTGGTATTGTGGCCAGCGAACGAGCATCAGTAGTGCTAGACAAATTATATTAGCGTTCGAATAGCCTCACGTTTTCGTGGTACGCTGCGGACCTCGATGCGGTATTGGACGCTACTCACCTAATATGTGATTCATGCAGTGTGAATTCAAGTTGTAGGGGAGAAACTGTGGACCACTCACTATCGGTCCATTGCGCTTTATATTCAATACTAGTCAAATGGCTCTGAGCACTATGGGACTCAACTGCTGAGGTCATAAGTCCCCTAGAACTTAGAACTAATTAAACCTAACTAACCTAAGGACAACACACACATCCATGCCCGAGGCAGGATTCGAACCTGCGACCGTAGCGGTCGCGCGGTTCCAGACTGTAGCGCCAGAACCGCTCGGCCACCAGCGGCCGGCCAATACTAGTCACTTGTGTCTAAATAATCTATCTTCGTCATATGTGCGTAAATATCAGTGTTAGTCAGTTGCACTGAAATATTAACTTTTCTTTAAAATAACAGTAAATCACTTCTAGCCATTCACTCTTTCAGCTTCCTGGAGGATCAAGGCACAACAAACAAATTGAAAGCTGTCTGTTTATTCAGCACTTTGACATTCCTCACATCGTATCTTGTTTTCTGTGGGTTGCGATTCTTATATTTACTAGACCACGTGAATATACGCTAATCAATTTCCATCAATCGATACAAGCTCTGTAACAACATCTTTGCTTGGTCGCTGTGACAGTTTTGGCGAGTTTGTTTGCTCTCTTCCAATAGAATTCGTTCACAGGCTGCTAACCCTGTGAGCTTTCTTGTTTAAAGGGATTAAGTCGTTTTGTTCTTCTGTTCTGTTTGTTTACTTGTTCTGACTGTGGGTGGAAAGTCAGAAACGCTTTGCGCTGTGTTCTGATGTAGAGAGCAAAGCTGGCTTTGTAGACGGCTGTCTACTGTTGAACAGATACTACAAGACAGGAGGAACTGGGTGTGATCATTACAATTTATTTTCTGCGATGAAGATCAGTGTTCGTGACAAGGTTAGTCAGGTACTATTCAGTGACTATTATTCCTCGAGCAGGTATCGGGTCGCATGCTTACTCACAGTTAAAAAGCTGCTCATTAGTTTTATTGTATAACTATTTCTTACTATTTCTAAGCTGGTTATTGCATATCTCTTACATTATTTTGCTTCATGATGTAAATTAAACACAGTACCCTCTGCTGCAGTCAGAATTGTGTGTTACAAAGGCGGCGTTGTTCTGCTTTTACATTCAAATCTTGGAATTGTAAGTTGAAATACCACTACTGGGTTGAAAAGTTATCTATTTGTATTTACAGACAATATACTGATTTTTTTTATTCATTTCTCTCTGAACCTTTTCATTTCTTTATATTTTGGTCACTTGAGTGAGCCACGCTCTTGGGCCGCCATGTTACGTTCCATGACTGAGCGTCACGACTCGCAAGAATCCTGATGAATAGATAATAAGCAATCCTCTAACAAATGGCTCTGAGCACTATGGGACTTACCTGCTGAGGTCATCAGTCCCCTAGAACTTAGAACCACTTAAACTTAATGACATCACACACATCCATGCCCGAGGCAGGATTCGAACCTGCGACCGTAGTGGTCGCGCGGCTCCAGACTGTAGCGCCTAGAACCCCTCGGCCACTCCGGCCGGCAAGCCTCCAACAAATGCTATTAGGTTACTGATGCTGAGAGAGATAAATGGACATCTACTGCGTTGCTGACTGATGGTCATGGAGTATTGGGCTATGTACGTGATCTCACGATTACAATAGTACGTATAAAGGAGAACCAGCCCTTGAAATTTCGTGTGATGATAAACGGTCTTGTATATTGAACTTACACTTACACTTACACAAACAGGAGACAGCCGCACTGCACAGTTGGACGCCATAAGCAGATGGCTAACACATGTTCGTGTAATCCATTGCCTTGTCAATTTATATATTCAGCGTGTAATATGCAGATATTAGATATGGAGGCTTACTTTTTTCGTTGAGTTAGATATGCGAAAGAAGTGTGATGTGTGACTGAATAAGAAAACCAGTTCACAAGTCAGATCGTATTACCAGTTGGCCGCGCGGAGTGGCCGCGTGGTTAGGGGAGCAATGTCACGGATCACGTGGCTCTTCCCGCCGAAGGTTCGAGTCCTCCCTCGACCACGGTTGTGTGTGTTGTTCTTAGCATAAGTAGTGTGTAAGCCTACGGACCGACCACCTCAGCAGTTTGGTCCCTTAGAAATTCACACACACTTGAACATTTGCCAGTTTGTTTCTGGGCTGTCGAAGTTATTCATTCTGCGTATCTTTAAAGTCTAACGGTTAATTATCACTACCGTGGGAATGGTTCATGCTGTTCTTGGTTCAAATGGCTCTGAGCACTGTGGGACTTAACATCTGTGGTCATCTTTTCTCCCTCGTGATGACTGGGTGTTGTGTGCTGTCCTTAGGTTAGTTAGGTATAGGTAGTTCTAAGTTCTAGGGGACTGATGACCATAGATGTTAAGTCCCATAGTGCTCAGAGCCATCTGTGGTCATCAGTCCCCTAGAACTTAGAACTACTTAAACCTAACTAACCTAAGGGCATCACACACATCCATGCCCGAGGCAGAATTTGAACCTGCGACCGTAGCGGTCACGCGGTTCCAGATTGAAGCGCCTAGAACCCCACGACCACACCGGCCGGCTCATGCTGTTCTAAACACAGACACAACCTTCAGAAAATACGCTTACATATTGTTTCTATGTGTCTGTATTAAAGCTGGCAGTATATGATCGCTCCCTGTGCTGATGCACAAAAGACATCACACCAGAAATACTGCATTATGAGACTAGCAAATATGCTGCGATACTTTGTAGCTACAAACCAGGAGTGTTTCAATAGTGAGACATAAAGTAGAAGATAGAGCTTTATTGTATAAATACATGTTCCCAATAGTAAAGATACAATTTAAATATTTTATAAAAGAAACATGTTCCAAATTACAAAAATTTTAAAAATATAAATATGCTTCACATGCGTTAATGTATCAACATATCAAATTTAATCATAAATTCAAACACAGAGAATGGGAATCACAAAAGCTTTCACTGCTTTTCACTGTCGCCTGGACAGCCAAAAGAAACGTGATCCGGTGAAGCATTCTGTATTCCGCACTTTAGATGAAATAGTCTTTTCGGAACCATCTTTCTGTTTGTTAGATCTGTGAACGCAGTACTCACACGTTTTGGTGAAAAGCTTTTTCCGCAAAGTGGAAATTGTGCCAAAAGATTCATCTTCTGCGATTTTCGTTTTCTGCTCTTGCTCTCTCTTCCTTCTTTCATCTCGTGGCGCGCACAACACGATTGAGAACTGTCATCAAGAGCAGTCCATTCGAATACAGTAAAGGTCTGAGAACGCCGACCTCGAAACCACCTTTCTGCCGCTGCTGGCAGTGGTTGTGCTGAAGGTGGAAATTTCTGCAGCGGCAATTTACTGCCGAGAAACTGCGCGTAATATATCTCCCACTCTCGATTAGGTGAACCACAATCTTTTACAAGATGTTTATAGGGTGAATCAGAAAACAGGTCTGTGTACGTATTCTTGGTTTCAGTACTAGTCACCAGACATCCCACTTTCTCGAATGAATTGTCTGTTAAGTTGTCATCTGATGATAATTGAGATACAGCCATTCCAGGTCTTGCAATGTCTTCAGAGCAGAAAAATGGTAAACGTTCTTCTGAATGCCGCCGAATGGACATTCCTGCACCTGATTAAAGGACAAAGAAATGATAACTTTAATCTACTTAAACAATAAATTTGAAGCAAGATAACCGAAATAGCAAAAGAGAACAACACGGAGAACAGTAACACGACACTTATGAAGACTTTAACAATAAAAACTTTGCGGTTTTGTACAATGCTTTCAGTGTGAAAGGAGGACGTTTGAAAGAATTAAGAGCATGTGAGGATTTTAGGTGCAACTCAGCACTTATTTTCATCTGCCTTTCCAGCTTTCGTTACGCAATAAACGGTGAAGTTTCGAACTATGCGGTTCATTAATAGAAGATAGCAGGGCAATGGTCATAAATAATGGATATTAATTCACTAAACACATACTATGGCCACGGACCTTTACAAGAAAGGCCAGTGAAAACTGCTTCAGCCAATGAAACATGGACAACAAGAAAAATGATATAATTACATATTCCCCCAAAACAACTGGTGATTCGCGTTCAACAACAATAGGGATGCTAGGAACAATGGCAACAGAAACAGTTGATTCGAACTCACGAAAATTATTATACTGGGATTAAGCGATAGACCTACTAAGGACCTGCAATTGCACCGAGTAAAACCGTGTAAGCGTACTGTCATATCGCTGGCTTGGTTGCGGAGTATCTTTGCGGGCAGCCCGTTTGCAGAGTCGAGCACGGGACACGGAACTGTTATGTTGTGTTATGGGTAGCTCTGCATATGAGAGGCATTGTTAATATGGAAGTTGAAGTGTTGCTACAAGTGCTATTACAGTAAATTGATAAAATATGCAAATGATTCAGAGGAAAGTGCGTCAAGAAGTAATTAAAAAATGAGCAGTGCCGCCGATAAAGTATTTGTGTCTCCTCTCGTTGCGTGTCGTACCGCACAGTATCAATCAACCGCGAAGTGTTCCGTCCCTCAGAATGAACTAATGTGAATCAGCCAAAATTAGTTACCATAAGAGCGCAAACAAGTGCCAGTGGCTTGTAGCGAGCGTGAGAACGTGCGTTCGGTCATCGCGTTTCCGCATCATCAACAATCAGCCGCGCCGCGACGGTTACGCACACGCTCGTACAATTGAGAACTGTGAACTGTAAAATTAACTTTACGAACACTGTTATATTATTACTAGTGCCAAGGAGGACTGGTACCAAAAGAAATCTGTGTATGCGTCGTGAGCGTAAGAACTTACGATCGATTAAAAAAATGGTTCAAATGGCTCTGAGCACTATGGGACTTCACGTCTGAGGTCATCAGTCCCCTAGACCTTAGAACTACTTAAACCTAACTAACCTAAGGACGTCACACACTTCCATGCCCGAGGCAAGGATTCGAACCTGCGACCGTAGCGGTCACGCGGTTCCAGACTGTAGAGCCTAGAACCGCTCGGCCACCCCGGCCGGCACGTTTGATTATTCGGCTTTCGCATCAACAATAATCATCCGCGCCGTGTTCGGTTACGCGTACGCTCGTCCAAGTGATTTGGAGGTCAGTCAGTCACCTATAAGTTGACAGCAAAACTTATGACAGAATGTTAGCAGTGCGACCTGTGATTTCTCATCGGCTCAGAATACAGATGTTCATACCAGACGTAGCCCAGTGTTGAGCTTGACGTTGAGTGGCTCCCCTAAACCCGCTTGCATATTTCGATAGATAATTTCAGGCACGCCAGCAGCAGTGCGGAGCAGAACAGTACGCCCGCCGTGGGATTATCAGGTACATCATGTGGACAGAGCGCACGGTCTGGAAACGGTCCGAAGTGAAAAAAATAGTTCAAGGTATCCGCACCAATTTGTGCCCCCGGACGTGTCACAAGCACGGCCACAACATGTCTATTACTGGTACGATACCGAACTGGTGAGATGACCATGTTTCCTGTAAGTACAAAACGAGAAAAAATTCGATACGCATGGCAGTGGGCCCCACTGATTCGGTACGTAATTTCACGTACAGTAATATGAAGCTAGTATGGTTTGTTGGAGGCAAAATGAAGGAGAAATGACAACTCTGACCTGGGACTACTATGTTCAACATCGGACGAAAATCTTTCAACTCGGATGAAAATGTTCCCTGAGAGGTGGCCGCGAAGTGACTAAATGCAATCGCTGAAGGCAATGATGCATTCATTCAAACATCTCAGGACGAGCCTTGATGGATTATAATGCCACGTAGCGTGACCACTAACACAGGATCAAGTCCAAAGAATGAACGAACAGATTAAAATCACACGAATTCTGATGTAAAAGTCTTTAGAAGTTTCTTGACCATACAGGCGTTCGAATTTAAACATAAACTAAAGCGTGAAACACTCAGCCCTTTGAGCTTTAAGGACATGTTAGAGCATCTCCACATGGACAAATGTTGGCTTACCTAGAAGCCTGCTACACGTTAAAGCTGATTAAACACAACTGAAAATATAACCACGAACATAACTATTGAATTGTAACACTGGTAGAAAACCGATAGAAAGTTACTACATGATGAAATAACGATTCGGTGTTCAACTCCGAACTGTATCAGTAAACTAAATGAAGAGACCAGTCATACTTACAATGTGCCTACGAGGGAAGTGCCAGTGGGATCGCAGATTCCGGCGGGCCCGTCCTCGCTAAGGGAAGGGAATAACTAGTGCCGTTACCAGTCTTGCCAACAGTTGGACAGCGTGGTTCCAAGTAACAGAACATCGATGACTCATCCTGCATTCACCGCTAGCCCTACGACCACCAACGAACTATAAGGTCGGCATAGCTCACGCAGGCTGATTTGAGCTTCTCATCGTTGCAAAACTTTCAAAAAGACTTACCCGTCCATCCGCTCATTCAGGATCGTTTGCAGGATGGATGGTGGGTTCCTGGGTACCACTGGATGTTGAATAAAAGCATTATCGTGATCGCCCTACTTCCAGGGGCTTCTCGTAATGGTAAAAGAAAGTGAGATTCCATGTTACTCGTGTAATTATAACTCGCTTGGAGATGTCGAGCGACAGACCGCATGAAACGGATCTTACTGCATCGTTTAAAGTGTATCAGCAAAAATCAGGCCCCAAGGGTACACTCAAAGAGTGAAAAAGGTATCACTTAAAACAACCGTGAACAAGCGCTGTTGTCCCCTTAGCTGATTGGTCAGCACGTCTGGCTATCATGCAACGGCCCCGGGATCGATTTCTCGTCCACTCGGAGATTTTCTCCGCTCGAGGACTGGGTGTTTTGTTGTGTTGCCCTCATCGTCATTTCATCTCATCGACAAGCCAAGTTGCCCACTGTGTAGTCAACTAAAAAGACTTGCAACTCGGAGGCCGAACTTTCCCAGGTGTACACGCCCGGTCATCACTGCCAAACCATCATTTCATTTTTTCAGTGTTGCTTATTCCCCGAGAACTCTGAAAACTTCCTAAATGAGAGATAGTAAATGTGGCCCTCGACAGAGCTCAAAAAATTAAATGCAACCCAGACTACTTCACCAATGACGAATATGTTAGTTTACATTAGACTTTACGCACAACAAAGCTTCAGATGAGAATTCTACTGTCGCAAGGTGGAGAAAGACGAGGCATCGAATGAGACTTTCAAGAAGATCCCTGAAAATAAACGCATAAGTACAGGTCGTTCAGTGAGATTTCCGTTTTGTGCAGTTCAGTTTTTAATTCTTAAACGGTATTGGTATATTACAGATAGACATAAGTGTCTTCTTCAAGGCTGCTGAATAAGATCTAGCGCCTGGCCACATTAAGGACAGCCAGGTTCCCTGTTGATCACGAGGTGAAGCCTGAAGGCTGCCAGAAACGGCAGCATAAAATTCTAAATTCTTTCACCCTTGTGTTGGCGCTCCGAAAGAATAAACAATGCCCATTCCCAAAGATGCATTGTGCCAAGGATCTCAGTATCTAAGATACATTGTCTCGTGAGAAATTTCATGAATCTTCCTATTTCTAACCGCTCCCTACAGAGAAATAAAGCCTCAGCTAGCCATCTTATGGTACGTGGCGAAGAATGCTGTTGACACCACTGTCTGTTCCCCTCTTCACAGTTTCATTCATGATGTTGCGTGGGAAGAATGGCTATCGGTAAGCCTCCGAATGGCATCAAATTTCTCTGACTTTCTTTACGGAGTTAATTCCGAAAATCTGAGTGGGAAGAAAGTATGCTGTCCGAATATCAGTAGTAAAGCTCCCCGTGATGCACAACGCCTCTCTTGTAACGTCTGACACTGTACTTTAATGAGCAGCTCCGCAACTCTTTCGAATTGACTTACCGATCTATTGATGATACATACCAGTCATCGGCAGATCTTCTGCACATCTTCTTTTAATCCAACCCGGTAAGGTTCTTCCAGTGAATCTCAATATGACATTACCTTTCTTTACATTCTGGTTTTGAGTGGTCATTCCAGTATAAATCGCACCGTAGGATTTCTCCTAGATATTTTACGGTTATTAATATTTCCAGCGATTATCAGTGGATTAACTGTGTAATCTAACTACATCGATGTCTCCGCATTTTTATGGGCAATACGTTACATTTATTCATGTTCAGGTTCAGTCTCCGCAACCAATCGCAGATCCTGTGCGGGTTTTCCTTCACTTCGCTAGTTCTCTGGCGTTGGAATCTTACCACGGACTGCCTAACAGATCTTCCAACGTTGTCCACTACATGATTCCTCGTCCCCCCCCCCCCCCCCCCACACACACACACGTTCGCGTGTGTTTTTGTAAAACCGCATAAATCCGAAATAAATTTTTAGAAGTTTTGATTTTGCCCCATTAAAAACGACAAAATTTGTTTTCGGAATTCTTGTTGATTTTTTACGGCAAAGTTTCGTTCTCCAAAATACGTGAGTGCACAACGTATTCCATAACTCTACAACATATTGACGTAAATGATACAGTCTTACGTTTTTATCGGTCCAACGGCCGTTGTTGAAACCAGAAATTACCTGCACTTTGTCCGCAGGTCGCTTGGCATCCTTCGATGTTCCAGCCACCAACGATAAACTGTTGTTAGAAGGGGAATAAAATGGTTCAAATGGCTCTAAGCACTATGGGATTCAACATCTGAGGTCTTCAGTCCCCTAGACTTAGAATTACTTACACCTAACTAACCTAAGGACATCACACACATCCATGCCCAAGGCAGGGTCGGAACCGGCGACTGTAGCAGCAGCGCGGTTCCGGACTGAAGCGCTTAAAACCACTCGACTACAGCGACCGGCAAGGGGAATAAGTTCTTTCGCAAAACCGATGTTTAATTGTGACTTTACAACATATGCTCAGACCAGAGAGTGCAACATATTTAGCAGTGGCGTGCAGCGACCATCCAACAAGCGCTGA
The DNA here is from genome assembly GCF_023864345.2 of Schistocerca serialis cubense. Lineage (NCBI taxonomy): Eukaryota > Metazoa > Arthropoda > Insecta > Orthoptera > Acrididae > Schistocerca > Schistocerca serialis. Next base: position 181,939,085 of record NC_064646.1, on the reverse strand, counting down.
ATATTATAATTTTTATTAATACTATTACAAAATATGGACAGAGAGCAAATCAGGAAAAACGAAAGTAATGAGAAGTAGCAGAAATGAGAAAATCAAGAAACTTAATATCAGAATTGGAAGTAGGCGAAGTGAAGAAATTCTGCTACCTAGGCAGCAAAACAACCCATGATGGACGGAGTAAGTAGCATGTAAAGACACTACCACTGGCAAAAATGGCATTTCTGGCCAAAAGAACTCTACCAATAACGAACATAAGCCTTAATTTGCGGAAGAATTTCTAAGAATGTACATTTGGGGCACAGTATTGTGTGGTAGTGAAACATGGATTGTGGGGAAAACGGAACAGAAGAAAATCGAAATATTTGAGATGTGGTGTCACAGAAGAATGTTGAAAATTAGGTGGTCTGGTGAGCTAAGGAGTGAGGAGATTCTCCGCATAATCGATGAGGAATGTATGGGAAACACTGGAAAGAAGAAAGGACAGTCGATGGGACATCTTAAAACATCAGGGAATAACTTCCATTGGACTAGAGGGAGCTGTAGATGGTAAAAATAGTAGAGGAAGGCAGAGACTGGAATTCATCCAACAAATAATTGAGGACGTACGTTGCAATTGCTACTCAGAGATTGAAGGGTTGCTCAGGAGTGGAATTCTTGGCAGACCGCATCATCAAACAAGTCAGAAAACTAATGACTATATCTGCATACATATACACTGAAGCGCCAAGGAAGCTGGCACTGGCAAGCATATTCAAATGCAAAGATGTGTAAACAGAAGGAATACGTCGCTGCGGTCGGCAACGTCTACATAAGACAAGAGTCTGGCGCAGTTGTTAGGTCGGTTACTGCTGCTACAATGGAAGGTTATCAAGGTTTAAGTGATGGTGGATGGATATGGTGTTATGGGCGCTCAACAAAGGTTTAAGTGAGTTGGTGAACGTGATGTTATAAGCGGCGCACGAGCTATGGGACACAGTGCCTCAGAGGTAGCGATGAAGTGGGGATTTTCCAGTACAACCATTTCACGAGTGTAGCGTGAATATCAGGAATCCGGTAAACATCAAGTCTCCGACATCGCTGCGGCCGGAAAAAATATCCTCCAAGAACGGGACCAACGACGACTGAAGAAACTCGTTCAACGTGACGTAAGTGCAGCACTTCATGACTTCATGAACAGTTGCTGAACCAATATCATCTACAGCGCAATCAGTCCCTAAGGCCACAGAATCCTCATGGCAGACTGTGGTTCTGTCAATGGATGTTGCAGAAGTGTGCCATAGATCCACTATTCACATCCAAGATTTTATTTGCCGATGAGGCAGAGTTCACAAGAGATACTGTTGTGAATTTACATAACTAGCATGTATGGGCAGATTTAAATCCCCAAGCAATTCAGGAAAGAGGACATCAACACCGATTCTCAAACAAAGTGAGAGCAGATTTAATCGGTGATACATTTATAGGGCCGTACGTGTTACCACAGAGGTTAACTGAGGCTCATTATCTGGACTTCCTCATGAATTGAGTGCCTACCTTGCTGGAGTCTGTGCCATTGCAGCAACGAATACAAATGTGGTTTATGCATGATGGCGCACTAGCACACTTTCGCCACAATGTGCGCGAACATCTGACGCAGACATTTCAGAATCGCTGTGGGGCCCCACACCTTGGCCTGGTCGTTCCCCAGACCTCAGTCCCCCCAAAACTTTTGGTTTTGGAGAAACTTGAAGAAATTCCTCCACCCCACGCCGATCAACGATGTGCTGACACTACAGGGACGCGTCTTCAATGCGTACCAGCAGGTACAACAACAATAACAGACAGTACATCAAAGGATGCGTCATTCCTTAGTCCGGAGGGGAGAGGGGTGCATCGTTATGAATGGACGCCACGTTGAACACCCCCTGTAAACACGTGTTTAGCGCAGAATGTATACGTTTGTAGTCCCATGTTTATTGGACTTATTTTCCTTGTTTCGATGAGTACTACTGTAACACCATAGCTCTAATGCTCTACTGATTTATTTTGCCTTTTTGTTTTATTTAATGTTACATCGTTGAGCTTCTGTAAACGTGTTTGAATCGGTAACACAAAATTGTATACTCCTTTCTTTGTTAAAACTTTGATGTCATGATTTGATTCTATGTAATGTAGTATATCTGTCATTTAAATTCTTTGTCTCAATTGGAGGGGGACAAAACTTACTGTATACATTTGGAATTTGAGTGAATATTTTTTGTAGAAATACTAATATGTGCAAATGTTCTGTTTTATTTAAAATGTTTGTTTGCTGTTATGTAAACTGCTGACCTTCACTTACGGTTCTTAGTCATTTGATATATATAAAAGGTGTTGTGGTTCCCCTCGGGAAGGGAACTGTGTAGCGCGCGCAAATTGTGGTTGGCCTAGGTAGAAAAGGCGGAACAAGAGTCAGTTGGGGGACGAGCTACCAAACTGTGCACTGCCCATGTAAAAGTTGTATATTGCGCTGGTTCCGAGAGAAGCTTTTTCTGCCATTTTCCAATGCCCCGGATGGATGGATAAATAACTGGAACGATTCTGGAATTGGTATCCATCATCGCCACCAAGAAGGGACAGAGTCCAGCAATTCTGCCTGCAAATCCACCTACCAACATGCAGTTGCCACCACATTGCGCAATTACTGTAACGGAGTACTATAATAACATACAGTGAAGAATCAGCTTATTGGATGTGTTAGTGTGCTCAAATATAAGGTAATTTATAACTGAATTTATGTACCTACCTTGATTTTTTTCCTTATCATAACATCTCTCAGGTTCCTCTCCGTTTGAACTAAAGTGATTACCGAGTGTCCCTACTGAAAGAACATTAAAGCCCAGTGTTTTGCTAATTAATGGCTCTTGAACATAGTAAAAAGAAAGTTAAAGTTAATGTGGCAAGAGAGTGAGTTAAAGTAAGTGATGCTTGCTCAAAATAATTTTCCTATTAAAACTGCTTATTAATGTGTTGTTGCTAACTTCAAAATTAAAAGTTCTTAAGACTGAGGTTTATAAAGTTTTGCTTAGTAAATGATTACATTGCTGCCTGTTGTAAATCGCAGAAGGTGAGTCAGTATTTTACAAATATGTTAATTTTGTGTCTCTCTCTAGTAAAAGTGGAAAACTGCAGTTGTGGAAAGTTATATACTCATGCTTGCTAAGCACTTGTTTCTTTTGAGTATTAAAAGTGCATATTAATGTTGTAACAGGATCCATAGTTTGGCTATTGTGCTCATACTGCTCAACGATTAATAGAAAGACAACTATCTATGAAAACAGTATCTTCTTTATTCAAAAGACAATGAAAAGTAATCTGTTGGTGGATTCCATTTAACTTTCACTCTAAATAGAAAGGTATTTAGCTGAGAGAGACTTAACCTGTGACCAGTTCATAATTTTGCAGTGAACTACATTTATAATTTTATGTCAACTAGGAAAGTGTTTGAAAAGTAATACTTAACCTATGTCCAATTAATGATTCTGCAGTGAATATTAATAGTAATGTTACAAAAACCAATCAGTTTGAATAAGCCCTGAAAGTAATAGTGTGTTTCGTTATCTGTTATATTTATGCAAATAGTTTGTTCTGCTCTGCCAGCTCAAATCTTACCGTGAACATATGCAAGTGTCAGAGTTCATTGCACTCGCGTGTAGCAAAGTATAGGTTGTGTTACTCATACTTAAATTTTTGAATAAGAATGTCAATCATCCTTTTGCCTAATTAGGATGGCGACCGTTTTCCTTATTCCTTAAACAGTGTAGCGAGGTAAAACATTATTTGTTACTGTTTGAATATTTAAGTAATCCTGACTTTCAGTTCCGATAAGCCACCCCCGTTACGTACAACACGGACAACATAACAAAATTCCTCTCAGAGGGTAACACTGCTCTGTTGCTTTATACCATAATTGCTTTAACAAGATAGTTTTATTTCACGATCTGACTCCAGCTTCGAGGTTATGGTATAGCAGTAGCAGACAGGAGTGTTTTACTACCACCCCTCAAAGTATTCGACCTTGTTTTGGACAGTATACATATCGGGTTCGGGTGTATGTGGAGTCATCCCAAACAACTGCTGCTCATCGTGTCTTTCATACTACGACGCCCAATGTCAACAGAGAGCGTCGGTTTGTTTGCCGTTACAAACAAAATGATTTTTAAAACTCAGTTTTAGGTCCCCGTTAGAAGAGGGGCAGTAAAACGCAACTAACAATCAGGGCTGCAACAGCGACAGCACGGCCTTGGCTTCCAAACCGACTGTTTCCGTCACACAGTACTCTAAGCCAGCCGCTGCTGGAGTACTAGTTCCCATCGTGTTTTACTGCCCCTCTTAGTACATATCTACTACACATACACCGTAATAGGGGACCGCTCTATCGAACGGATAAGAATATCCTCTTTAAAAATCATTTTATCTGTAACGTGAAACACACCGACGACTTTCGTCGGCACGGGACGTCGTATGAAAGGCGTGATTAGCAGTATTTGTTTGGGTTGACTCCAGCTACACATCCCAAAAACGAAATTATAAATATTTGCCGAAACATCAGAGAAAATTTGCCTCGCGACTCTTGGGAGACACATCCTGTAAACAAACAATAGTAAATTAAGGGACAAGCTCGTCTCGATAACAAGACTGGTAATATTTTGAATTAAGAGAATAAATTCTAAAGATTGAAATCGCAGCTGGTAATAGTTTACATTGAAAGAACAGACTTAGAAATAAACAAACCTAATATCGATTTACATTACGATAAGGAAAGTTTTATAGAAAATAATTAGTTTCTGGCTTTAAATTCACCCTTCAACAGAATTTAAATTCCATTCTTCTCTCCTGGGCAGCAAATTTAGTAACCACCTCCTCAAGTAAATGTTCCTTTTTTTCTGTGCTCTAGTAGGCTAGCTTCAATAGAAATAATGCGAAAATGGCACAGTCTCTCTTTTCCAATAGGATTTCGAGAGTAACTTTTTATTCTCTTAAGCGTAGAAAACGACCGTTCTGCTGAAGAGGTATACACAGGAATTTGACGGTAAGGAAACTAACATTAATCTGTCGAAAACGTTAGGTTTGCACTGAATTAGTCCTTACTAGTTTTTCAGGTTAACTTACGGTTTTATTTCTAAATTCTCCAGTACTATACAGCAGTCAGCTCAACTTACATTCGAATTCCATCGAATAACTTGCCATATCCATCTAAGAGACGTTTAGAGCTGCTTTTGTGGAACTGGTTAGAATATTGCGCATAGTTTTCATGTGCTAATAAATTAAAAAACTTCAGTTTAGAATAATCTTCAAATCTTAAATCCAAGTGGCTATCAATGTCAGCAAACAGTTCGCAATAGATGCGTTTATAGTTGATATTTTTGTCCTTCGAATATTTCTTGGGAACCTGTTCCGTCGTCATGAAGCGAGGCCGTGGAGCAGCGAGTTTCTTGCATTTTTTGTTCATGGTATAAAATCACTTGTTTGGTCCTCAAGGATGTCGTACAACACATATTTTGCCGAACGTGTTCAAGAGAAAAACAGTTTTCAAATCTTCTAAAAGTGCCAAAAAGTCACTAATTGATTCTAAAATACCTGAATCAGTTTCTTGAGGACGTTCTAGCACAGCAATAAACACATCACAAAGTTGAGCGAGGTGGCGCAGTGGTTAGCACACTGGGCTCGTATTCGGGAGGATGACGGTTCAAACCCGCGTCCGGCCACCCTGATTTAGGTTTTCCGTGATTTCCCTAAATGGCTTCAGGAAAATGCAAGGATCGTTCCTTTGAAAGGGCACGGCCGACTTCCTTCCCCATCCATCCCTAATCGAATGGGACCGATGACCTCGCTGTTTGGTTCCTTCCCCCAAATCAACCAACTAAAAAAGAAATCTTCTCCCCACACAAAAGTCATACATAAACAGATCACAGATACTTCAAAAATTACACTAGAAAGTTGGCAATAACATTAGATCTTTGGCAATAACATCTGACAGTCGGCAACACAAACCAAAACATAGCATCAAAACAAGTGTTCAGTTCCTAGTGCTGTGAAATGGGGAAAGAAATCGCAAGTGGCGTTTATAAGCAGAGGAACGACACCAAAAATGGAACAGGAGCGGAATATGTAGAAAATCGTCCATGCAGTCTGTAAGTACAGTTCAAAATATTGCTCCATAATAACAAAAACCAACCACCAGAACTGTTTATAACCTACAGTTACATTAACCAAAATGTAAACTAAGTAGCAAAAATATGTACATATTCCAGGCCACTGAAGATGCCTTGCAGAGAAAAAAGGCGAAACGCGTATGGCACGAAAATTGTTTCATTCAGTTGCAGTCAGACTGTCCCTAAAATAAAAATTATCAATATACCACAACGAACAAGGTTTAGTTCTGTTCCGGCACACAGTGTTTACCAGTCCTCATGAGTAATTCCATCGCGATGGACAGACGTGTGGAAGATGACGTAGTAAAAATTTACCGAAAAATTTAGCACGTTTGTGTGAGCTCGAAAAAGAAGGTACAGGTCCTTAAAACAAACTAGAAAGTATTTTACGCTCCGTTATATGACTGGTGCCTTGAGACAAAACGAGTTTCAGTACATCGGCATAACAGTGAAAGAATATGGTTTCAGGATGAATGACTTTGATTAATGCTTGAGCCTGATTCACATTTCCCGCAATAGTCGCAGCACGACAAATGTTTGTGCAGTTAATTGTTCATTACATACGAATTGTGAAAGACGTGACGGATAAGTTCTGCAATACATTGTGTATGGTTGTCACAGAACGACAAGAATCTTTCCTATACTTCTCCTTCATATACAGTACATAACAGCGAACAATAGAAAACTATACTTTATTTACCACATATTAAGTTTAGCCAACCCGACGGCTACAAAAGGAAAATCCACAATGTCCCACTTTATAACTGATAAAACGGTCGAAACTATGGTTTGTATTAGACCATTTAGAATTGGATTAGAAAGTCCTTTAACCATAGCAGAGGTTTCTATGTCCTCCGCTAAAATAGGATTATACTCTGCAGTGTGCTTAAAGAATTCCACATAATTTCTCTTATTAATAGAACTTGTTGTTTAATCGTGTCCTGGAAGTGCCAACTCCTTTTTTTCCAGAAAACTCACTGCATTGATAAGCCTTTTAAGGATGCCCCCTGACCCGCTTTACCCCTTGATTGTGTAGAGATGTTTCATTTTTAAGCTGGTCGTCAGGCGCATTTTGTATTCTAGTTTCCCTAAAAGCAGCTGTAGCTACGGACTATCATAGATGGTTAACAGAGAGTCCGTGCTACGTTATAGAGTTCATAAAATTTCCCAAATGTGTATACCCTGTTTTGGTCCAACAGATATTTCTATCCTTTCCTAACAATAGACAATAGCTCCTAACACTGCATTTAGGTCAGCACTAAAAGCCAACTAGTCAGATTTGGTATACATATTACACTGAAAATACCCAGTGAATTTACTGGTGTTTTGAATCAGGTTCGTTAGTTCTGGCGTCGACCGCCCATTTTGAATTATCTCCTTTCTTCTGAGAAAGAGTGCGCACAAAATTAATTGATCAACAACTCCTTTTATAATACATGTGGACACAAAAAATGGTTCAAATGGCTCTGAGCACTATGGGACTCAACATCTTAGGTCATAAGTCCCCTAGAACTTAGAACTACTTAAACCTAACTAACCTAAGGACATCACACACACCCATGCCCGAGGCAGGATTCGAACCTGCGACCGTAGCAGTCCCGCGGTTCCGGACTGCAGCGCCAGAACCGCACGGCCACCGCGGCCGGCTCATGTGGATACAGTTCTGCATTATATTACTAGATTCTACCATTATTTAACCCTCATGGGCGTCAAATTTTCTAAAATACCAAAATACTTACTTCTTTATTTCCGAACGAAAAACCATATATAAATTTTAGTAGTTATAGCTTCAAAACTGCCTTGATGATGAGGTCCCATACTCAGAGGATCGTAGGGGACGATGCGGGAGACCCGCAAAGCCGTACTAGGCAAGGTCCTAGCTGAGATGGTTTGCCATTGCCTTCCTCCGGCCGGAATGAGGATGCATGATGATGATGATGACGACGACACAACACCCAGTCATCACGGGGGAAGGAAAATCCCTGACCCCTCCGGGAATCGAACCCGGAACCCCGTGCGCGGGAAAAGAGAACGCTACCGCAAGACCACGAGCTGCGGACTACAATTGCATTATTACTGACATATTTTCAAAAAACATTTCATCCCCATTTCGCCTCTTTAGTGGTGGAAATTCGAAAAATCCCTTCTTAAACGACGAGCACAGTATAAGATCTACGCACACTCCAGATTTCAAGTTTTCAAAAAAAAAATGGCTCTGAGCACTATGGGACTTAACATCTTAGGTCATCAGTCCCCTAGAACTTAGAACTACTTAAACCTAACTAACCTAAGGACATCACACACATCCATGCCCGAGGCAGGATTCGAACCTGCGACCGTAGCAGTCCCGCGGTTCCGGACTGAAGCGCCTAGAACCGCTCGGCCACCGCGGCCGGCTTCAAGTTTTCATCCTTAGCGGTTTGGGGTGGGTGATGAGTCAGTCAGGCAGGACATTTCACTGCATATCTATGAACACATATTTGTCATTTTTAAGGAAATGCACGTCTTCTTATTTATAATTACATATAGAACACAAAAATCCGGTTACCATCGCAAATATAAATTCTTAATTTTTGATCTTTTATAAAATATTGGTTAATTTAAAAAAAAAACATTAGCATTTAAATTGTTTTCGTTCTTATGCATTTTACGCTTCGTTCAAACTTCAAAGTCGATTTTCTCGAGAATTTTTGAGTTTTTCATCGAACTGTTTTCAGTGATTAATATTTGAGTTCTGAACTTCACGTACTATAAATATAAAAAGAAAAACTAGCTTAGCGAGCGCTGATACGCTCGCGTGGTCTGACATTTTTTTAGCTTCTAAACTTTCACGCTAATTAAGACCATAGAAGCATGACCTTTTTCAAACTTACTTCTGACGAAAAAGCGAGTCTGGTAGTTGGAGTCCAAGGTTTTTGTTATTCATGCCGTTATGCGTTCGTGTGGTGATATTTCCACAGGAACTTTCATCTCATAACACTTATTTCTTTTTATCTTATAATTAAACTTTCCGCAAGACATTAAAGTCTCATCCATCAATGAAGGGAGCTGAAAAAATGAATTAAAATCTGTGCAACGGCCGGGACTCGAACCCAGGTCTCCTTGCTTATTTGTTTTTAGGTAAAGGAATAGAAGGATGGTCTAGGAGGCAAAGTGGGGAGGCGTCATTGTAGGAGATCTGGCCACGACGTCTTCGTCGCCAAACAGGAACATATGGAAGGGGTAAATGGCCATAGGAGAATATTCATTTATTTCTTGACAAAAAGAAACCCGCCTTTTCCATGACTTGTCTCTGAAAGAAAGAAAAATAAACACAGCTACACTTCTGTAACACGCGCTTACTAGGCAGAAATGCTGATCGTTACACTACCGCAGCATTATGGTCAACATTGCTGCACAGACTGCCCAACTCCAGTGCTCTCCCCAACACAAACTTCAAGTCATATCTTCAGCTTATTTTCCCCCTAAATTGTTACAATTCCGGGGCTCTCCGGCACTGTAGTAGTACCCCACCGTTGGACGTAATGGGGAAGTCCTATACCTCAGGTGATCCTCTAGATCTTATAACTAATTTTTTCCCGAGACATTTAAGTCTTATCTTTATGTCGGAGAGCCCCGGCAACAGTGACAATTTAGGGGGGAAAATAAGCTGAAGATAAGGATTGAAGTTTGTGTTGGGGAGGGCACTGGACTTGGGTAATCCGTGCAGCAGCGTTGACCATAGTGCTATGGCGGTGTAATGATCACTACTTCTGCCTAGTAAATGCCCTCACGATAGCTCAGCGTGTTCAGTCAGAGGGTTAGCTACCCTCTGTAACAAAAATCTGAGTGCATGGATCAACGAAGAACCTAAATGGGTGTCATCGGACGACCCCCCAGAACAAATTCAACGAACAATATAGAATAAAATTAGGTCAACAAAAAAAGTAAACAACGAGACCTGTGTTAGTCCCGGTCGTTGTATAAATTTTAATTCATTTGTTCAGCTTTCATCATTCTCGTACATATTTTTTTATATCGAATGGAGAAGTGAAGTACCCATTTTCATAGATTCAGCTTTAAAATTTTTAACACAATGAAATATTTTCTTAAACATTTACGCCCCTTCTTCATCCCCTGAAGGCTTCAGTTTCCACAAAAAAATTGTCAATCACATCCCTCAACTTCTAACAGAGAAGCAAAATACAAATTTTTATAGATTTAACTTTGTAAATATTTTCATGGTGAAATAATCATAAAACTTTTCTTTCCCTATTTCACTCGCTTAGGAGGCTGAATTTCCAGAAACACTGAAATCCGTATTTTTTTAATTTCTAACCGAGAAATCAAATACCAGTTTTCATAGATGTGGCTTTAAAAATGCCTTTGTAGTTCTCTGATAATGATTTATTTCCAAAACAACTTTCACGGACAATTTTACCGCCTTAATAGTTGAATTTCTAACAAAGAAGCCAAATACAAATTTTCATAGCTTTAGCTTCAAAAATGCTTGCATAATGAAATATTTACACAAAGACTGTCATCCCCTATCTCAACTCCGTAGGGGCTGAATTTCCAAAAACAGTGATACACATATATTTTATTTCTAATCTAGAAATTTTCATAGATTTAGCTTTGAAAAAGCATTCACAATGAAATATTTCATAAAACATTTCATCTCTTATTTCATCCTGTTAGGGATTGAATTTCAAAAAACCCCGAAATTCGTATTTCTGTTTGTAGCCGAAAAAATTAAATATCAATTTTCACAGACGTTACTTTAAAAATACTTTCTACATCTACATCTACATTGATACTCCGCAAGCCACCCAACGGTGTGTGGCGGAGGGCACTTTACGTGCCACTGTCATTACCTCCCTTTCCTGTTCCAGTCGCGTATGGTTCGCGGGAAGAACGACTGTCTGAAAGCCTCCGTGCGCGCTCTAATCTCTCTAATTTTACATTCGTGATCTCCTCGGGAGGTATAAGTAGGGGGAAGCAATATATCCGATACCTCATCCAGAAACGCACCCTCTCGAAACCTGGACAGCAAGCTACACCGCGATGCAGAGCGCCTCTCTTGCAGAGTCTGCCACTTGAGTTTATTAAACATCTCCGTAACGCTATCACGGTTACCAAATAACCCGGTGACGAAACGCGCCGCTCTTCTTTGGATCTTTTCTATCTCCTCCGTCAACCCGACCTGGTACGGATCCCACACTGATGAGCAATACTCAAGTATAGGTCGAACGAGTGTTTTGTAAGCCACCTCCTTTGTTGATGGACTACATTTTCTAAGCACTCTCCCAATGAATCTCAACCTGGTACCCGCCTTACCAACAATTAATTTTATATGATCATTCCACTTCAAATCGTTCCGCACGCATACTCCCATCCACTATTTCATGCCCATAGCGCTAAAAATTTCCAAAAATGCTGAAACAGGTATTTCTTTACTTCTAACTGAGAAACGGGATGCCACTTTTTGTATGTCTCGCTTCAAAATTGCCTTAATAGCAACATATTTTCAAAAAACATTTCATCCCCCATTTCACTCACTTAGGAGTGGAATTTCCCTTGTTAAACGGCGCCTACAGTGTAAGATCAACACCCTCTCCAAATTTAAAGTTTCTATCCTTAGCGGTTTGGCCTGGGCGTTGATGAGTCAGTGACTGAGTCAGCCGGTCGGAACGTTTCTTTTATATGTACAGATTACAAGAGCCCTACAGGCGTGTGGTCTCCCTGTAAGCTGCACGTGACTTTCCTTCGGCTCGGCTGGCAGTGCTCTATCACTATCTTAAAATTTATTAGTTCTTTGTGTTTCGAAGGAATGAAATGGTTTTATCTAGATGCTGTTGAATAATCACGTGATTATAAATACATAATGTCTTGTTTCAGTTATTATTACCAAAGCAGCGCTTCAGTTTCTTCCCCTGAATGCACGCCATTGATTTCTACAGATCTGCACGAATGCAGTTATCCGTTCGTGCTTGTGTAGGTATCTGCAACAATCTGTGTGCATGCACTACCTAGTATATTCCAAAAAAATGGTTCAAATGGCTCTGAGCACTATGGTACTTAACATCTGAGGTCATCAGTCTCCTAGAACTTAGAACTACTTAAACCTAACTAATCTAAGGACACCACACACATCCATGCCCGAGGCAGGATTCGAACCTGCGACCATAGAGGTCGCGCGGTTCCAGACTGAAGCGCTAGAACCGCTTGGCCACTCCGGTCGGCGTATATTCCAAAACCCCGCGCAATACGCGATTATTTCGGGGCTCATACCGCGGGTGCTATAGGTGATACAATGGATTGGTGAGAGGAAGGTAGGGTCTAATGTTTTGGATAGCCCTTCGGCTAGTTACCGTTTGTATACCCAACAGAACGATCGTCTTAGTGTCACTACCATACAGTACAGGATCAAAGTATGAATACTACACGCTTACTCCTGCTTAAGTAAATGGAGCAGATCGGTTGGTTCTTCTTACATCTGATGTGGTCTACGATGGGCTTAAAGGTGCTTATGGAGATACCACTAGTTCATGGGCGTTTCCTTGGAAAATCCAAAAATAAGGGATTTTATCATTTTTTCGTACAAAAACTGAACCGCAGTTTCCACGACGTCTATACACAAGAAATGGAGATACCACTAGTTCATGGGCGTTTCCTTGGAAAATCCAAAAAAAAGGGATTTTATCATTTTTTCGTACAAAAACTGAACCGCAGTTTCCACGACGTCTATACACAAGAAATGGAGATACCACTAGTTCATGGGCGTTTCCTTGGAAAATCCCAAAAAAAAGGGATTTTATCATTTTTTCGTACCAAAACTGAACCGCAGTTTCCACGACGTTTATACACAAGAAATGGGTGTAATTTTTACGATATATTACAAAGATCCCTATCCCTAACAGCCTTGAAAATTTTATTGATATCGTTATCCGTTTCCGAGATACAGAGATTCATAGTTATCTTACATGTACACCTAAAATAGGGACGTAAAACCCGGTCTGGGGAGTAAAATTAGTTTCACGTTATTTCAATGTCACATAAGTAAACTATCAAAATTTTACTGGCACCTAAAATTAGAATGACATGCCCTATTGTCGGCGGGAAAAGAAGGCAGCCAGCAAAAAATTCTTCTATCAGAGCACAGAAAAGACGAATATGCTACTGTTTAAAAGAGTCTGAATGAAAAGTGGGGCACCAGCTGCCTCATTCGACCTTTACCTTGTCCACCAACTTCAAAAATTTTCCCAAAAATTTTGTCGTGCAAGCATATTCGCGCTTTTTTATGCAGAAAGCGGAGTCAGTAGAATGGGAAAGAGGCAGAAAAGTAATAAATGCTGAAAGATGGTGGAGGAGTTGGCCACCACGAATTCTTTCAGGCTCCTTTTAAACTGATCTTTATTTGTAACTAAATTTTTTATGTTTGCTGGCAAACTATTGAAGACGAGTGTTCCTGAGTAGTGGACCCCTTTTCGAACTAAAGTAAGTGCTTTTAATTCCTTGTGCAGATAATTTTTGTTCCTGGTATTGTATGTATGAACTGAGCTGTTTGTATGAAAAAGAGACATATTATTTAGGACAAATTTCATTAAGGAGTAAATATACTGAGAGGCAGTAGTTAGTATACCCAGTTCTTTGAAGAGGTTTCTACAGGACGTCCGTGAATTTACTCCACAAATAATACGTATTACACGCTTTTGGACTGTGAAAACTTCTGTTTGACTTGAAGAGTTACCCCAAAATATTATACCATATGACATTACGGAATGAAAGTAGGCACAGTACGCAAGCTTTTTCATCTTTATGTTGCCTGTTTCAGCTAACACTCGAATTGCAAATACAGATTTGTTAAGGCATTTCTGCAGTTCTGTGGTGTGCTCCTCCCAACTGAATTTATTATCAAGTTGTAATACCAGAAATTTAAGACTGTCAACCTCTTCTATCTGCTCTTCTTCGTACTTTACGCATATGCTGGGTGGAAGTCTCTTACAGGTTCTGAATTGCATATAGTGAGTCTTTTCGAAGTTTAATGTCAATAAATGGTTTAAAACCAACTCACTAATATCCATGAAAATATCGTTAGAAGATCTTTCTAGAACTACGCTCAACATACTATTTATTGCAATACTTGTGTCATCTGCAAACAAAACGAACTCTGCTTCTGGTAGTGTAACTGATGAGATATCATTAATGGAACACAAGAAAAAGGCAATGGCCCCAAGATGAATCCTTGTGGGACACCACATGTAATTTCCTCCCGTTCTGATGATGACTGATGACTCAATTCACTAGTCCCTTGTACTTGATATCCTTTGTTTCCTGTTAACGAGGTATGACTTGAACCATTTTGCAGCACTGCCTGTGACACCATAGAATTCTAATTTATTTAGAACGATGTTGTGGTTCACACAATCAAATGCCTTTGACAAAGCACAGAAAATACCTGCTGCTTGTAATTTGTTATTTAATGAAGTACATTTTCACTGTAGGTGTAAATAGCCTTCTCGATATCAGAACTCTTCAGAAATCCAAACTGTGTTCTTGATAATATGTTATTTGTGGTCAGATGGCTGAGAAGCTGCCTGTACATTACTTTTTCTAAAAATTTTCAGAATGCTGGCCTACAGTAGAAGTAGGACAGAACGAAGGACACTATGGCTGTGAGACAAGAGACAGTGACAGAGAGACACAAAGAGATAATGATAATGAGATGGAAACTCAAAATGAGTGAGAATGGGCCGGTGGGAGTGGATGGGTATGAGCGACTCACAGCGATAGACAATTGGGTGAGAACGAGCTATAATGGGCTGAGCTTGTTGGAGTGAGAGGTGAGCGAAATGTTAAAAAGAGCGCGAATATGTTCTCGTGCCAAAATTTTTGGGAAAAGTTTTAGACAGTGATAAAGGTAGAATGATGCAGCTGATAAATCACTTTTCAGTTAGAGCCTTTTAAACAGGAGCACATTCGCTCTTTCTGTTCTCCAATAGGAGCATTTCTTCGCTAGTAAAAACAGTTTAGAGTTAGAGAACAGTGTCGATATTAGTACCTCCTTCGGTTTCCATTACGTTCAAATAAATAAAGATTCCGATGAACTCACGTACATTTCGTAAACGAACTATATGACTAATATTTAACAGCATGGAAACTGTGACGACAATTTGACGCACGTTCGCCTTATTACTTCTTAAGTAATAGCACCCAGTACGTTGTCCTCGATGTTGAGTGTTCATCGGAGGTGAGGGTAACATCTGGAGTGCCCCAGGGAAGTGTGGTAGGTCCGCTGTTGTTTCCTATCTACATAAATGATCTCTTGGATAGGGTGGATAGCAATGTGCGGCTGTTTGCTGATGATGCTGTGGTGTACGGGAAGGTGTCGTCGTTGAGTGACTGTAGGAGGATACAAGATGACTTGGACAGGATTTGTGATTGGTGTAAAGAATGGCAGCTAACTCTAAATATAGATAATGTAAATTAACGCAGATGAATAGGAAAAAGAATCCTGTAATGTTTGAATACTCCATTAGTAGTGTAGCGCTTGACACAGTCACGTCGATTAAATATTTGGGCGTAACATTGCAGAGCGATATGAAGTGGGACAAGCATGTAATGGCAGTTGTGGGGAAGGCGGATAGTCGTCTTCGGTTCATTGGTAGAATTTTGGGAAGATGTGGTTCATCTGTAAAGGAGACCGCTTATAAAACACTAATACGACCTATTCTTGAGTACTGCTCGAGCGTTTGGGATCCCTATCAGGTCATATTGAGGGAGGACATAGAAGCAATTCAGAGGCGGACTGCTAGATTTGTTACTGGTAGGTTTGATCATCACGCGAGTGTTACGGAAATGCTTCAGGAACTCGGGTGGGAGTCTCTAGAGGAAAGGAGGGGTTCTTTTCGTGAATCGCTACTGAGGAAATTTAGAGAATCAGCATTTGAGGCTGACTGCAGAAGAATTTTACTGCCGCCAACTTACATGTCGCGGAAAGACCACAAAGATCAGATAAGAGAGATTAGGGCTCGTACAGAGGCATATAGGCAGTCATTTTTCCCTCGTTCTGTTTGGGAGTGGAACAGAGAGAGATGATGCTAGTTGCGGTACGAGGTACCCTTCGCCACGCACCGTATGCTGGATTGCGGAGTATGTATGTAGAAATGTTGCGGAAATTAACGTAGCGGGAGTATGTCAGTCTATGCTCTATTAAAATGTGGCCATGTACACCCTCTACTTTATGAGTCTGTGGAATGTAAATGAGGTCCTACTTCAGTAGACAATAATATGGGCAGAACACAAGCCTATCAGCGAAGCTATGGCATACTGAACGGGTTAAAAGATTTGCAAAATTCTGGTAAGTTCCCTTCTCCTCAGGAGGCATTGAGTTACCAAATCATCAGGTCGCATACTATTGCAGAGAAATTGTATTCGCCGTTTATTAGACCTTATTTTAATCAACATTCCTCCCGGATGGTGTGACGGCTTGAAAACAGCCTCCTTCTTGTCAGCTTTGCTCGCACTTTTAAATTACTTCGAAATATTTTAGTGCGTCGAGCGGTGCTGGGTCGGGAAACAAAGAAAATATGCGCGTCTTCGTCGGTAACATCCGCAGAGTGAACTTTTATGGCACCCCACAACAGATAGGTAACGAAACAGTGCTCTTTCCTTGAACACTGCCTGTGTTTTAAGGCTCTGGGTTTCAGCGCTTCAGCCACAGTACTCCAGCCCCGCTCATTTCTAGTCTTTAGGAAAGACAACGTTCGATGCTAGTTACAGATGACCTCACCGCCGCGTGTTAAGACTACCGAACCATCTGAAACGAGCCGGATGCGTTGCAACCAAACGTGCCATAGCTAATAAATCAGGAAATCACCTAGCACCTCGCACTTCCATCCCCTCAATCAAGTCATCGCTCCTTTCCTCCCTCATGATATCCCGGCCACTCTAAATGAATCTAAATTACTTCTAATTTTATTGTGCTCATTTCCCTAATTTGACCGCGTGGCTGATTACGTTGTGTGTTAATGTGCATTCCTGATGCCTTTTTTTGAACCTTGCAAGGTATAGAGAGTAAAACTACTACGAGAACAAAATTTGAGAATGTTTCGAGTAGATGAAAAGAAACACTTTTCTATATGACTAATGGCACAAGTGCACTGTTGCCCCGCTAGATGTCCTTGAATATTTAAACGTCAGTCATTCTCAGAGAAAGTGTTTAAATTGCACTGTAATGAACATTGTTTTACAGTTGTTGTTGATAACGATGTTCGTTTACATCATTGCACAACAGGCATCTGTATGCCAATTATTGTGTAACACACTCAAAACAACCCGTTTTTTCCACGAATAATGGCTGCGTCTTCATACAAACAAGTAACCATTTCTTATAGAGTAGTGGTCGTCATGTTTTTTTGCTCGAGAACCAATACTGATATCGTAGGGCGGCACATCGGGTCGTATAGATATTCAGATCTTGTTATTAATTGATAACCTACATACATTCGTATGATATGAGCCCCTAATGGAATAGCTACTTTCGTGTCGATTGTTATGTTTCATATTGTTACCAACCATAGCAACCCCAAAACTACGATACTAATTGCTTGACGAAGTGTTGTTGTCTTATCTGTGTCAGCGGATGATCAGTTGATTAATAACAGTAACTGCACTTATCTTTAAAGCATTATGGAAAATAAGACATTATCACAAATGTTTACCAAATATTTTCAACGTCATTTTTCTTATCATTGCGTTGTATTAAAGTAGCCTTAATTAAATTTCATATTACTTGCAACAAATACGTACCACGTTTGAAGATGATAATTCGCACTCACGAATCCGGATTACTTCCGCTTGAAATGTATAGCAGCTGGTCGATACGACACACACATACCTATGAGTTATCAGAACCGGAAGGCAAACAATAAAACAAAAACTCCTCAGGTCCTCTAACTTCGCTGTGGCCGCGCTGTTTACCCTTCTGCCCCTGAGCTAAGCGGGCAACTTTAATTAGCTCACGGCCGCATTCACCAACGTTAATTATGAGCACATTTTAAAACATTCTGCCTCCGTAAGAATCTTTGTTTCTAACTCAGCAGAAAAACTACATTCTTAAGAAGCTCTTAACGTTTGTTGACATTTCTGGATTCGGCTATTTGTTACTAGATCCATATTACGACAAAATACGGCTGGGAACTGCGGGCTGCGCGAACATTTGGTTTGCGCCGCATGTGGCCCGCGGGTTACAGTTTGACGACGCCGTTCTTGAGTGTCTATCGGTGTTTCATATCTCCACAGAAAAAACTTCACATGAGTGAGGTCGGAAAACGTGGTAGACACGTCACTGGCCCAAAACCTCCTATTCCGCTGCTCGTGGTCTCGCGGTCGCGTTCTCGCTTCCCGAGCACGGGGTCCCGGGTTCGATTCCCGGCGGGGTCAGGGATTTTTCACCTGCCTCGAGATGGCTGTGTGTTTGTGCTGTCCTCATCATTTCATCATCATTCCGGAAAATGGCGAGATTGGGCTGAGCAAAGGTTGAGAATTAGTACGGGCGCTGATAACCAAGCAGTTGAGCGTCCCAGAAACCAAATATCATCACCCCCAAAACCACCAATCCAAAAACTGAAAAAAAAGCTTCGTCCAAATGTTTTCTGACGACCACGTCAAATATCCGTGGCGCCCCGTCATGCTACACAACTGGCCATTAAAATTGCTACACCAAGAAGAAATGCAGATGATAATCGGGTATTAATTGGACAAATATATTATACTAGAACTGACATGTGATTACATTTTCACACAATTTGGGTGCATAGATCCCGAGAAATCAGTACCCAGAACAACCACCCCTGGCCGTAATAACGGCATTGATACAACTGGACAATGAGTCAAACAGAGCTTGGATGGCGTGTACAGGTATAGCTGCCCATGCAGCTTCAACACGATACCACAGTTCATCAAGAGTAGTGACTGCCGTATTGTGACGAGCCAGTTGCTCGGCCACCATTGACAAGACGTTTTCAATTGGTGAGAGATCTGGAGAATGTGCTGGCCAGGGCAGTAGTCGAACATTTTCTGTATCCAGAAAGGCCCGTACAGGACCTGCAACATGCGGTCTTGCATTATCCTGCTGAAATGTAGGGTTTCGCAGGACTCGAATGAAGGGTAGAGCCACGGGTCGTAACACATCTGAAATGTAACGTCCACTGTTCAAAGTGCCGTCAATGCGAACAAGAGGTGTTACTAGAAATAATAAAAAATTATCCTTCTTTGCAATAAAAGGTAACTGTGTAGTACATCAGATTCCATTGTCAACGTCCAACGTGATGTTGTGAACGTTGGCCTAAAGGAAGCAGCGTCAAACCTTCCCAAGAACACTGAAATGGGGAAACCTTTCAAAGACGACCCCCCCCCCCCGCCCCTCCCCCAGTGGGGAAACAGTGTGCCTGTGACATTTGCGTTACATAACGAAAGTGTTTTTCATCTCGCCTAATAACTCTAAAATCTCCAAGTCTAGTTTTTTATACCCTGTACGTACACATATTATGCCATTTATTTTGACCGCCTTGCATAACTTTTAGTCCAGAAGCAAAATAAAAAAAGTTATCAAGGAAATGATACTTGTCTACAAGGTGGACATAACGCAGCATGATTGCCTAGCTTGTAACTTTATTCGTTACAAACATACGAACAGCACTGCACCTTTTTCAAGTATGCCCTGCTATTTTCCGGCTCGGCAATCACTTGCTCTACTCAAGAACGGTTCGCAAACTTCACGTAAAAAAGATATTATTAAAAACATAACAAAATTGACCGACTCCTGTTCTACCACATATGGCTGGTACGGGGGTAATTTAATTTGTCCATTCGCTGGAGCTGATAGTAAACAAATGGAAACACAAGGAAAATGCACATCGGCCAGTCAGTCATCCGTCTTTAGTTGAAGGTCTGTATGAGTATGACGTGCACCAAGAAGAGGATGTACAGGGTGGCGAAGATGAAAGTAGCCAGTGTAAGCGTAAAAGGGGTGGTGGTAAGTTCTATGGGACCAAACTGCTGAGGTCATCGGTCCCTAAGCTTACACACTACTTAATCTAAGTTAAACTAACTTACGCTAAGGACACGACCTACACTCATGCCCAAGGAAGGACTCGAACCTCCGACGGGGAAAGCAACCCCCTCGCAATATCAGTTCAAAGCACGTCTAAATATATTCAGACATCTGGCGTAAAGTTCGGATATCGACGGCGGCAACTTCACGGCTGATGCTTTATTTCAGTTCCTATATTGTGTAAGGATTTGTTTCATGGACCTTGCTCTTCAAGTGTCCCCACAGGAGAAAAAATCACACATACTTCGATCCGGCGAACGTGGTGGCCATAAATGTTTGCTGATAGTTCGTTCCTCAATAAAGAAATCATGGACTCGTTGCACGTGTAAGTAGGCTGTTTAGGTTTTTATGTTGGTAACGCCACGTAGCACTCTGTATGAAAATCACTGGCTGCAGTGTGTGGCTAGTTGTCATTGTTGGAATATTCGCTATTGTAGTGTTGGGCAGTTGTATGTGAACAGCGCGTAGCGTTGCGCAGTTGGGAGGTGAGCCGCCAGCAGTGGTGGATGTGGGGAGAGAGATGGCGGAATTTTGAGAGCGGATGATCTGGACGTGTGTCCATTAGAGACAGTAAATTTGTAAGACTGGATGTCATGAATTGATATATATATAATGACTTTTGAACACTCTTAAGGTAAATACATTGTTTGTTCTCTATCAAAATCTTTCATTTGCTAAGTATGCCTATCAGCAGTTAGTGCCCTCAGTAGTTAGATTCTTTTATTTAGCTGGCAGTATTGGCGATCGCTGTATTGCAGTACTTCCAGTAACGAAGATTTTTGTGAGGTAAGTGATTCATGAGAGGTATAGGTTATTGTTAGTCAGGGCCATTCTTTTTTAGGGTTTATTGAAAGTCAGATTGCGTTGCGCTAAAAATATTGTGTGTCAGTTTAGTGTTGATCAGGATAAGTAAAGAGCGAAATGTCTGAGTACGTTCAATTCTGCTCAGTTGTTTGAAAATCAAATAATGTAAGGTGTATCAGCACAGCAATTCATGAATTTTTTTTTAGGGGATGTTTCACAGGGATACCTCAGACATGTGACTTGTTGCCCCGTCTTGCCGGAAGAAGCAGTATTGTCTTTCGTATTCAGTGAGATGAGAACAAACCGTATCAAAAATTACCATGTATGCAACTGTCTTGAGAATAGTGTCCACCCCTGTCTCTGTGGCCGAGCGGTTCTAGCCGCTTCAGTACGGAACCGCGCTGCTGCCACGGTCGCAGGTTCGAATCCTGCCTCGGGCATGGATGAGTGTGATGTCCTTAGGTTAGTTAGGTTTAAGTAGTTCTCAGTCTAGGGGACTGATGACCTCAGATGTTAAGTCCCATAGTGCTTAGAGCCATTTGAATAGTGTCCACTGATGCGCGTTCCTTTTACACGGTACCAAATTTCGATTTTTTTTTTTCATCATGGAATAGTTGCTGACACACAATGTTAGGGTTCTTCGTTGCCCAGTACCTCGTGTCCTGTGAATTCACATGACTGGAAAGTTGAAACGATGCTTCATCACTCATGATGTAGTGGACAGCGTCAAACAAACCATCCTCGATGTTTTTCAAAAGCCACGTGCACTAATGAATGTTTCTATCATCCTCCCGTAATCGTTGCACAACCGTCACTCGATATGGCTTCGAATGAAGACTTTTCAATATCCGCTGGTAACTCCTACTTACATGTGCGCGCCTGTTGGGCCAGTTTAATGTAGACTTCTCTGGGCTCTAAATAGTTTTCCAGTGAATGTCTGCAATAACTTCTGGTGTCCGAACTCAAGGAATTCTTTGTCGTTTTACATTTTGCACGGATCCGCATGTGCGCCAGTTTTTTTACAGACACTGTATTGCTCTGTTTGCTGGTAGTCGTCTATCCTGATACTTGACCTAGAAAATTTCGCAAGTTTCCTCAATCAGAACTGTTTTCCATCTGCTTGCACAATTTCAACTCTTTCTTCTACCACTAAAGCCATTTGCTCACCGCAAAGAGAAACGTCTAACTTCACTGACGAAATAAACTGAAACGCTCACAGAAGAGTGCTAACAACGGTTACTGCATAAAACTGCCCATCGTTGTATCTGTTTAACCTATTTCAGGCCTCGAAATATTGAATTCGCATTCAGAGGGCAACTTTTAACTCCGTCACCCTATAGAAATGCTATTCATCTATGGAGAATGTGTGTTAGGCGAATTTACTGCAATTTCTATTCTGATAACATGACTTCAAATACTAGCAACTTTAAATCTCGTCCGCTGGGTGTTCAGTAGGCGCACTGCACTGTGCATTCGAGAAAACGGGCACACGACTCTTAAATGAACATCCCACCACCAGAACTTCCAGGTAAAAACAGCCATTTAGGCACATGTTCCATCCACACCTAAAATTTTGAACGTTTCGTCCCTCATTAAAATTGATGGAAATTTCATTTAAATTGATTTACACACAATTCTACATCTACGTGATGACTCTGTTATTCATAATAAAGTGCCTGGCAGAGTGTTCAATGAACCACTGTTCCACTCTCGAACGGCGCTCGGGAAAAACGAGCACTTAAATTTTTCTGTGCGAGCTCTGATTTCTCTTATTTTATCGTGATGATTATTTCTCTCTGAGTAGGTGGGTGCCAACAGAATGTTTTCGCAATCGAAGGACAAAACTGGCCATCTAAATTTCAAGAGAAGATCCCAACGCAACGAAACACGCCTTTGTTTTAATGATTGCCACTCCCATGACTGTGGCACCATCTCCCCTATTACGCGATAGTACAAAACGAGCCGCCCTTCTCTGAACTTTTTCGATGTCATCCGTCAGTCCCACCTGATGCGGATCCCGCACAGCAATACTCCAGAATAGGGTGGAAAAGCGTGGTGTAAGCAGTCTCTTTAGTTGATCTGTTGCACCTTGTAAGTGATCTGCCAATGAATCACAGTCTTTGGTTTGCTCTACCCACAACATTATCTATGTGATCGTTCCAATTTAGGTTATTTGTAATTGTAATCCCTAAGTATTTAGTTGAATTTACAGCGTTAAGGTTTGCGTGACTTACCGTGTAATCGAAATTTAGCGGATTTCTTTTAGTACTCATGTAAATAATTTCACACCCTTATTTATTCAGTGTTAATTGTCACTTATCGCACCATAGATATCTTATCTAAATTATTTTGCAATTTTGGTTTAAGTACATCAACTATTTGACAGAAAAACTTCATTGGCGCAGCTCTTTCGAATAATAAATAAATAAATATTTCTTACACTTGTTATTTTGTGAGTTACAGAGTTACCATGTCTGAAACGGATCGGGCGCGAGCGTGCGCCCTCTAATTGAGAAGCGGATTCGTTCTGGGGCGGGCTCATCTCCCTGAATCCTGAAAGGGGCTCGTTCACGCGCTCCGTTATCCGGTAGAGTCCAGCACAGCGCTCACGCCCGCGCACAACGCCGACCCCTTAGATAAAAGGGAAAAAGGCAAGGACGAAGAAGAATAAATTATATATATTACATACACGGGGTAAGTAAATTCCCTTTATAAACTTTAAGGACAAGTTCCTTACACCAAAGCAAGAAATAAATGTCTAGCTAACACTGGCTCTAAAATGCCCATCTTAAGAGCTACGAGCATTTGTTCTTCGACACTGTGAAATACATCTCTTCTGCTGCAAAATCTTTTCTTTCCCTATTTTGTGAGGAGGTAGTGTGTTTCAAAACAAGAAAAAAATGTTCTGCAAGGTTCGCAGGAGAGCTTCTGTAAAGTTTGGAAGGTAGGAGACGAGATACTGGCAGAAATAAAGCTGAGAGTACCGGGCGTGAGTCGTGCTTCGGTAGCTCAGATGGTAGAGCACTTGCCCGCAAAAGGCAAAGGTCCCGAGTTCGAGTCTCGGTCGGGCACACAGTTTTAATCTGCCAAGAAGTTTCATATCAGCGCACACTCCGCTGCAGAGTGAAAATCTCATTATGAAAAAATGTATAGTTAAACATAGGCACAAAAACGCCTACCTTAAGAGCAATGAGCACTCGTTCATCTTCGATACTGTAAAACACATCTCTTCTCCTGCAAGGTCTTTGCTTTCTATATTTTTCGAGGACGTAGTATGGATTAGAACAAAAAAAATATCTAGTATGCATGGGCTCTAAAAGTGCATACGTTAAGAGCTATGAGCACTTGTTCAGTGGAAGAGATGTATGACATATTAACGAAGACGATCAGGTGCTCATAGCTCCTAAGGTATGCATTTTTAGAGCCCATGCATACTAGATATTTTGTTTTCTTTTGTGTAAGAAACCTGTCCTCAAAGTCTGTAAAGGGAATTTAGTTACCCCATGTTGTTGTTGTTGTGGTCTTCAGTCCTGAGACTGGTTTGATGCAGCTCTCCATGCTACTCTATCCTGTGCAAGCTTCTTCATCTCCCAGTACCTACTGCAGCTTACATCCTTCTGAATCTGTTTAGTGTATTCATCTCTTCGTCTCCCTCTACGATCTTTACCCTCCACGCTGCCCTCCAGTACTAAATTGGTGATCCCTTGATGCATCAGAACATGTCCTACCAACCGATCCCTTCTTCTGGTCAAGTTGTGCCACAAACTCCTCTTCTCCCCAATTCTATTCAAAACCTCCTCATTAGTTATGTGATCTACCCATTTAATCCCCAGCATTCTTCTGTAGCACCACATTTCGAAAGCTTCTATTCTCTTCTTGTCTAAAATATTTATCGTCCATGTTTCACTTCCATACATAGCTACACTCCATGCAAATACTTTCAGAAACGACTTCTTGACACTTAAATCAATACTCGATGTTAACAAATTTCTCTTCTTCAGAAACACTTTCCTCGCCATTGCCAGTCTGCATCTTATATCCTCTCTACTTCGACCATCATCAGTTATTTTGCTCCCCAAATAGCAAAACTCCTTTATTACTTTAAGTGTCTCATTTCCTAATCTGATTCCTTCAGCATCACCCGACTTAATTCGACTACATTCCATTGTCCTTGTTTTGGATTTGTTGATGTTCATCTTATACCCTCCTTTCAAGACACTGTCCATTCCGTTCAACTGCTCTTCCAAGTCCTTTGCTGTCTTTGACAGAATTACAATGTCATCGGCGAACCTCAAAGTTTTTATTTCTTCTCCATGGATTTTAATACCTACTCCGAATTTTTCTTTTGTTTCCTTTACTGCTTGCTCAATGTACAGATTGAATAGCATCGGGGAGAGGCTACAACCCTGTCTCACTCCCTTCCCAACCACTGCTTCCCTCGACTCTTATAACTGCATCTGGTTTCTGAACAAATTGTAAATAGCCTTTCGCTTCCTGTAATTTACCCCTGCCACCTTTAGAATTGGAAAGAGAGTATTCCAGTCAACATTGTCAAAAGCTTTCTCTAAGTCTACAAATGCTAGAAATGTAGGTTTGCCTTTCCTTAATCTTTCTTCTAACATAACTCGTAGGGTCAGTACTGCCTCACGTGTTCCAACATTTCTAAGGAATCCAAACTGATCTTCCCCGAGGTCCGCTTCTACCAGTTTTTCCATTCGTCTGTAAAGAATTCGCGTTAGTTGGGGGTTGTTTGGGGGAAGAGACCAAACTGCGAGGTCATCGGTCTCATCGAATTAGGGAAGGGCGGGGAAGGAAGCCGGCCGTGCCCTTTCAGAGGAACCATCCCGGCATTTGCCTGGAGCGATTTAGGGAAATCACGGAAAACCTAAATCAGGATGACCGGACGCGGGATTGAACCGTCGTCCTCCCGAATGCGAGTCCAGTGTGCTAACCACTGCGCCACCTCGCTCGGTTAATTCGCGTTAGTATTTTGCAGCTGTGACTTATTAAACTGGTAGTTCGGTAATTTTCACATCTGCCAACACCTGCTTTCTCTGGGATTGGAATTATTATATTCTTCTTGAAGTCTGAGGGAATTTCGCTTGTCTCATACATCTTGCTCACCAGATGGTAGAGTTTTGTCAGGACTGGCTCTCCCAAGGCTTCAGTAATTCTAATGGATTGTTGTCTACTCCCGGGGCCTTGTATCGACTTGGGTCTTTCAATGCTCTGTCAAACTCTTCACGCAGTATCATATCTCCCATTTCATCTTCATCTACCTCCTCTTCCATTTCCATAATATTGTCCTCCAGTACATCGCCCCTGTATAGACCCTCTATATACTCCTTCCACCTTTCTGCTTTCTCTTCTTTGCTTAGAACTGGGTTTCCATCTGAGCTCTTGATATTCATGCAAGTGGTTCTCTTTTCTCCAAAGGTCTCTTTAATTTTCCTGTAGGCGGTATCTATCTTACCCCTAGTGAGATAAGCCTCTACATGCTTAGATTTGTCCTCTAGCCATCCCTGCTTAGCCATTTTGCACTTCCTGTCGATCTCATTTTCGAGACGTCTGTATTCCTTTTTGCCTGCTTCACTTACTGCATTTTTGTTTTTTCTCCTTTCATCAATTGAATTCAGTATCTCTTCTGTTACCCAAAGATTTCTACTATCCCTCGTCTTTTTACCTACTTGATCCTCTGCTGCCTTCACTATTTCATTCCTCAAAGCTACCCATTCTACTTTATTTCTTTCCCCCATTCCTGTCAATTGTTCCCTTATGCTCTCCCTGAAACTCTGTACAACTTCTGGTTCATTCAGTTTATCCAGGTCCCACCTCCTTAAATTCCCACCCATGTATACAATAATATCGTTTATTCTTCTTCGTCCTTGCCTTTTTCCCGTTTAGCTACGGGGTCAGCATTGTGCGCGGAGGCGTGTGCACAGTGATGGACTCCCCTGATAACGGAGCACGTGAACGCGATCCTTTAAAGATTCAGGGAAGTGAGCCTGCTACAGAACGAATCCGCCAAAGCACTATGACCATCAACTTGGTAGCATACTGGTACTATCGAATGCATTACAGCAGCGATTCTGTGCGGCATGAATTCGATAGGTTATTGATTGGTTATTCGGATTATGTGGCACCAGATCAGTACGCAGACATCACGCTGTATCCGTAAATTACGGCCCGGTGGGTTATGAGTGAGGAGTTGGCACCCGATAGCTTTCCAGATGTGTTTCGTATGGTGCAGAGCAGGCGAATTACGTGGTGATGAGATCCATCTGAGTTCATTAACAATGCTCCTCAAAAACCCTGTAGCATGACTCTTCTTTAGTGACACTGGCTATTATCCTGCTGAAAGATGCCATTACTGTCAGGGAAGGAGTCAAGCATGATGGAATGTAAATGGCCTGCAGTAATGTTCACGTAGTCCACAGCTGTTGTGGACTCTCCCATTACCTCCACAGCTCCACTTCTAACAGGAGCCAACTGTTAGGCTAAGGAATAGCCAACACTTAGTCGCATTCATCTATGTAGTAACATTTTCAAATGGTTCAAATGGCTCTGAGCACTATGGGACTTAACTTCTAAGGTCATCAGTCCCCTAGAACTTAGAACTACTTAAACCTAACTAACTAAGGACATCACACACATCCATGCCCGAGGCAGGGTTCGAACCTGCGACCGAAGTGGTCGCGCGGTTCTAGACTGTAGCGCCTAGAACCTCTCGGCCACCCCGGCCGGCAGTAACATTTTCACCCAGCTTTCATTTTATCTTGCTGATCTGAACATAGCCGAAGCCTGAACTTTTCAATTGGAATTTATGCTATTTTGCCAAACTAAAAGAAAAAGCTCCTCCCGCGCAGGCCATGAAGGCCCAAAGGTACCGACTGGCCGCCGTGTCATCCTCAGCCCACAGGCGTCACTGGATGCGGATATGGAGGGGCATGTGGACTGCACACCGCTCTCCCGGTCGTAGGTCATTTTCCGAGACCGGAGCCACTGCTTCTCAATCAAGTAGCTCCTCAGTTTGCCTCACTAGGGCTGAGTGCACCCCACTTGCCACAACGCTCGGCATCAACAGCGCTCGGCAGACAGTATTGTCACCGATCCATGTGCTAGCCCAGCCCGGCAGCGCTTAACTTCGGTGATCTGACGGGAACCGGTGTTTTGACCGTATTATGCCAGATTATTTTAAAAAATTATATCAATCATGGACTTATTCATAAACGACTAGAATGTCGTTCATTCCAAAAATGAAACAAGACTGGCGTTCTGAGACAAAAGCGAGTTTAAGGTTTCCAGAAATGATTGCAACTAGTCACCTTTAGTGACGAAAGTAACTTTTTATTTTACTACGGTCTATTTTAAGTTGCCTATCGACTTATCAGATGGTAAATAGTTGCTAGTGATTGTTTACAACATCTCGGGGGGCTTTGTTTAGCGGTAGTAAGACAAAAAATCGAAACAAGCGAGCTCTGAATGTGGTGTGGTATCTGGAATTACTTGTATCATAAGATCGACTTCATGACATTACTCGCCATTATTTTGATGCATAGGTTCAATCCTGCTGAACAAATCACCTTGGAAAACAGTTTGGTTTCCATTTATGTCAAGTGCTCAGCACGACATAAACTCTACACAAGTAACGGTTCCTATGTGCTATACGGGATGACGGGATGTAAACGAACCAGAGAGTGCGACCTAAGCTAATGTTCAAAAATTTGGTGGTGAAGCATAGGTGTTCTTTGTTAAACACTGGCAGTTAGGAAGTTTCATATAGATCTTAATGATAGTAATTTGTATATCGTTTTAAAGTGCATTCATTACTACAAAAATAACATACGCTATAAACAAAGTCTTTCAAAACGAGAGTTCAAAACGTCTTTTCTTCTATACATCTACATCTATACTCCGCAAGCCACCTTACGGTGTGTGGCGGAGGGTACTTATTGTACCACTATCTGATCCCCCCTTCCCTGTTCCATTCACGAATTGTGCGTGGGAAGAACGACTGCTTGTAAGTCTCCGTATTTGCTCTAATTTCTCGGATCTTTTCGTTGTGATCATTACGCGAGATATATGTGGGCGGTAGTAATATGTTGCCCATCTCTTCCCGGAATGTGCTCTCTCGTAATTTCGATAATAAACCTCTCCGTATTGCGTAACGCCTTTCTTGAAGTGTCCGCCACTGGAGCTTGTTCAGCATCTCCGTAACGCTCTCGCGCTGACTAAATGTCCCCATGACGAATCGCGCTGCTTTTCGCTGGATCATGTCTATCTCTTCTATTAATCCAGCCTGGTAAGGGTCCCATACTGATGAGCAATACTCAAGATTCGGACGAACAAGCGTTTTGTAAGCTACTTCTTTCGTCGATGAGTCACATTTTCTTAGAATTCTTCCTATGAATCTCAACCTGGCGCCTGCTTTTCCCACTATTTGTTTTATGTGATCATTCCAAAAAAAAATGGTTCAAATGGCTCTGAGTACTATGGGACTCAACTGCTGAGGTTATTAGTCCCCTAGAACTTAGAACTAGTTAAACCTAACTAACCTAAGGACATCACAAACATCCATTCCCGAGGCAGGATTCGAACCTGCGACCGTAGCGGTCTTGGGGTTCCAGACTGCAGCGCCTTTAACCGCACGGCCACTTCGGCCGGCGTGATCATTCCACTTCAGATCGCTCCGGATAGTAACTCCTAAGTATTTTACGGTCGTTACCGCTTCCAATGATTTACCACCTATGGCATAATCGTACTGGAATGGATTTCTGCCCCTGTGTATGCGCATTATATTACATTTATCTACGTTTAGGGAAAGCTGCCAGCTGTCGCACCATGCATTAATCCTCTGCAGGTCCTCCTGGAGTACGTACGAGTCTTCTGATGTTGCTACTTTCTTGTAGACAACCGTGTCATCTGCAAATAGCCTCACGGAGCTACCGATGTTGTCAACTAAGTCATTTATGTATATTGTAAACAATAAAGGTCCTATCACGCTTCCCTGCGGTACTCCCGAAATTACCTCTACATCTGCAGATTTTGAACCGTTAAGAATGACATGTTGTGTTCTTTCTTCTAGGAAATCCTGAATCCAATCACAAACCTGGTCCGATATTCCGTAAGCTCGTATTTTTTTCACTAAACGTAAGTGCGGAACCGTATCAAATGCCTTCCTGAAGTCCAGGAATACGGCATCAATCTGCTCGCCAGTGTCTACGGCACTGTGAATTTCTTGGGCAAATAGGGCGAGCTGAGTTTCACATGATCTCTGTTTGCGGAATCCATGTTGGTTATGATGAAGGAGATTTGTATTATCTAAGAACGTCATAATACGAGAACACAAAACATGTTCCATTATTCTACAACAGATTGACGTAAGCGAAATAGGCCTATAATTATTCGCATCTGATTTATGACCCTTCTTGAAAATGGGAACGACCTGCGCTTTCTTCCAGTCGCTAGGTACTTTACGTTCTTCCAGCGATCTACGATAAATTGCTGATAGAAAGGGGGCAAGTTCTTTAGCATAATCACTGTAGAATCTTAAGGGTATCTCGTCTGGTCCGGATGCTTTTCCGCTACTAAGTGATAGCAGTTGTTTTTCAATTCCGATATCGTTTATTTCAATATTTTCCATTTTGGCGTCCGTGCGACGGCTGAAGTCAGGGACCGTGTTACGATTTTCCGCAGTGAAACAGTTTCGGAACACTGAATTCAGTATTTCTTCCTTTCTTCGGTCGTCCTCTGTTTCGGTGCCATCGTGGTCA
This sequence comes from Schistocerca serialis cubense, assembly GCF_023864345.2. Lineage (NCBI taxonomy): Eukaryota > Metazoa > Arthropoda > Insecta > Orthoptera > Acrididae > Schistocerca > Schistocerca serialis. The sequence continues at coordinate 181,908,240 of NC_064646.1, read as the reverse complement.
ACGAGTGACTGAATAGGGGATTTAGATCCGCTTACCGATTTTACATATGACCAAAACTTTTTAGGGTTCTTGTTTAGATTGTTTGCCAATGTTTTATGTTCGAATTCGTTGAATGCTTCTCTCATTGCTCTCTTTACGCTCTTTTTCGCTTCGTTCAGCTTTTCCTTATCAGCTATGATTCGACTACTCTTAAACCTATGATGAAGCTTTCTTTGTTTCCGTAGTACCTTTCGTACATGATTGTTATACCACGGTGGATCTTTCCCCTCGCTTTGGACCTTAGTCGGTACGAACTTATCTAAGGCGTACTGGACGATGTTTCTGAATTTTTTCCATTTTTGTTCCACATCCTCTTCCTCAGAAATGAACGTTTGATGGTGGTCACTCAGATATTCTGCGATTTGTGCCCTATCACTCTTGTTAAGCAAATATATTTTCCTTCCTTTCTTGGCATTTCTTATTACACTTGTAGTCATTGATGCAACCACTGACTTATGATCACTGATACCCTCTTCTACATTCACGGAGTCGAAAAGTTCCGGTCTATTTGTTGCTATGAGGTCTAAAACGTTAGCTTCACGAGTTGGTTCTCTAACTATCTGCTCGAAGTAATTCTCGGACAAGGCAGTCAGGATAATGTCACAAGAGTCTCTGTCCCTGGCTCCAGTTCTGATTGTGTGACTATCCCATTCTATACCTGGTAGATTGAAGTCTCCCCCTATTACAATAGTATGATCACGAAACTTCTTCACGACGTTCTGCAGGTTCTCTCTGAGGCGCTCAACTACTACGGTTGCTGATGCAGGTGGTCTATAGAAGCATCCGACTATCATATCTGACCCACCTTTGATACTTAACCCAGATTATTTCACATTCGCATTCGCTAATAACTTCACTGGATATTATTGAATTCTTTACTGCTATAAATACTCCTCCACCATTGGCGTTTATCCTATCCTTGCGGTATATATTCCATTCTGTGTCTAGGATTTCGTTACTGTTCACTTCCGGTTTTAACCAACTTTCCGTTCCTAATACTATATGCGCACTATTTCCTTCAATAAGAGATACTAATTCAGGAACCTTGCCCTGGATACTCCTGCAGTTTACCAATATTACGTTAACTTTTCCTGTTTTTGTTCTCTGAGGACGGACGTTCTTTATCAACGATGATAATGTCCTCTCTGGTAAGCCGTCAGGTATTTTATCGTTTCGCCCAAGGGGGGTCCCTCTAACCTAAAAAACCCCCGTGTGCACGCCACACGTACTCTGCTACCCTAGTAGCTGCTTCCGGTGTGTAGTGCACGCCTGACCTGTCTAGGGGGGCCCTACAGTTCTCCACCCAATAACGGAGGTCGATGAATTTGCAACCATTATAGTCACAGAGTCGTCTGAGCCTCTGGTTTAGACCCTCCACACGGCTCCAAACCAGAGGACCGCGATCGACTCTGGGCACTATGCTGCAGATATTAAGCTCAGCTTGCACTCCGCGTGCGATGCTGGTTGTCTTCACCAAATCAGCCAGCCGCCGGAAGGAACCAAGGATGGCCTCAGAACCCAAGCGGCAGGCGTCATTCGTTCCGACATGTGCTACTATCTGCAGCCGGTCACACCCAGTCTTGGTGTGGAGATTGTGTAAGTCTGGTGTAGCTGGTGTCAGTGTAAGTGTTTTGCTTTGCAAGGTTAAAAGTACTTTAAAATTCTCAAAAGTGGTATTGTGTTCACTCATTCACTAAATTTATTTAAAAGAATTTGGAATGGTGTATGATTCTAGGCGCAAATCTGTATTCTAAGAGGTCCGTTTTTATCCCATACACTGTATACGATGTGTGAAGGACATCCATTGTCGCCAACGGAACGGCTGCAATTCAAAGACCTAATTATTACCATCAAAGTTGCCTGCATATCAGCAAAAGTCTAAATCATCAAAACTCTCTAGCCTATAAAGCAAATAAAATAGCCAAAAACGTAATAACGTAAAAACTCCATAGAAATACCCATAAGGAGGCTGCAACACAGAAGCAAACTACTAAAATGAAAAGGAAACTAACAATAATACTCTTCTTAAGGATTACGACGGCAGACAAGTTGTGATAGTGAATGAATCAAAACACATTAGCAACACTTTCCATTTTTTCAAAGCAACAATATAGCTAAATTGGAATCAGATCCAAACCACAAATACCAAGATAAAATAAAATCCTCTTAAGGAAGTGCAGCTTGCTTCTAACAACAACTGAAGCCAGATACTGTAAGATCATGAACCCAAGGATCGGATCACAGTCCAGTACGCCCAATTGTGAATTTAGTAAATAGATACGGACACAAAATCACTAGGCAATTTCACGTACCTTCAGTAAACGACTATTAATTGATTAAAAACATCACATACATAACCGTACACATATTGGCAAGGTTTACAGCCCTCGGTACAGTTAAACTGTATACTAATATAGACTGTCTACAATACACATTTTGAATAATAAAAAACAACTTATTACATCGCAAGTAGTTAAGTAACGTAGAAATCCACGAACTAATGAATTTGCTGAAGCTAGTACTATCCCTGAATTACTTTAAGTAGCTTAGCGGCCAATAAACGCCATACTATCATTTCATTTCATTATGAAGACAAGTGTGAATATTACTTGCCGAAATGCTGTGTAGGCACTCACTGTGGTAGACAGAATACTGGGGGGGGGGGGGGGGGGGAATCAGACAAGTGATCTATTCTGCAAGAGGTGTTCAAAAAGTTCCTCGCCCATCTCAATACACATATAACGCGTTTGAACAAGTGTTGTGTTGCACATGGAACATCATCTGGGCGGGCTTTAATTCTGGCAAGAGCGTCGGTGATACCAGCGAGAAGTTCTTCACGTGTATCCGCGTTCGTAGCGTACACCCCCCTCCCCCCCTCCCCCGCCACCCACCTTTTAACCATCCCCATAAACAGAAGACTAATGGGGTTAGGCCAGTTAACGAGTCCGCCACGCCAATCCACCGTCGAGGCTATCTGTTACCCAGATACTGGGATACTTGTCTGCTACAATGAATCGGTGATCCATCATGTTGCAAGTACATTTGCTGTCGACTCTAATGTAACTTCTTCCAAAAGTGTAGGTAGGTCTTCTATTAGGAAACGTGCGTTTGCTGCGGCTGTCGTACGATTTGGTAAGGACACAGGCCCTATCACAATGTCATCAGTCGTACTATGCCAGACGTTCACTGAGAACCTATCTTGGAATCTTGTTTCCTTAGTGTCATGTGGGTTCTCCATCGCCTGTGTATTAGAATTGCGGGTGTTCATGATGCCATTGCGTATAAATGTAGCCTCGTCTGTAAATAAAGTGTATTGCACGATGTCTCCGTGTACAACCGACCATTCACAAAATTGTCTGCTTACTAAGTCACCTGAATGCAGAATGGGTACAAGCTCTCGAAATGTAATGTACGCGTCACTCACGTTTGTAGAATATCAAGCTGACGGCTAATACGGCATGTACTGGTGGTGGGACTCCGTTGTACCGTTGCAATAATGTCTTCCCTTTCTTCAGTTGACTGGACGGTCTTACGTTCTGATGTTAGTATACATGGGGTAGTGTTCTGGATTCACATAATGTTTGAAAAACACTGGGAAATTCCCTGGCACAGGGGGTTCATCGATCAGGCAAACGTACCTGGTATTTCTGTTGTTCTGTCACTGTCGCACGGGCGTTGCCATTACAGTACCCATACACAAACATGGCTGTATATTTTGCATGGTTGAATGTATGTAGCATGTTGGTATTCATGGACGCAATAGACGTCCTCAATTAAACAACACTCAAGCACGACATCCACGCCGCCCCACGACTGCTCACTGATCCAGCCCACGATTGCCTACTGGGTGCACTTGCAGCTGTTGCCTCAGACAATGTCACAGTGCTGCCATCTCCACACCCCTTGTACGATGGATCAGTCATTGTCCCACCATTATTATGTCCAACAGTGCCTACGCGGCATTTCGATGAGTAATATTCACACTTGTCCTCATGTCCACTCGTGGATGTGTGTAGACTTCAGCCTGGTCCAGTTCCGTAAGAATGGAAAACTGGATACTGGTTCATAGGACTTCTTCAGTTTATTTTCACGTGTAGAATCAACTCACAATTATATGACATTCCTTCTATAAATCACCCTACAGAGATAAAAATCTATATTGAGAATTTTGGTTTGGCTATCAGCAATAACCTAAATGGCCTTCTCCCTGACATCTACATCGATGATCTAGAGGCAGACTGTCTGTGTAAAGCCAACCAAATGGCAAAAGAAAGCCTCTTATTAAAAACGTTGTGCAGATTGAAGAAGACATTTCGATGTTATACAATTGGACGACCAATGAAAGAGTGTTCTGGTGAGGAATACAACAGTGTCTGCTTTTCATTTGCGTTTTCTCCATCTAGTACAGGGCCCGATTTTTCAGTATTCGGTAAATTTTATTTTATTTGACTATGTGGTTGGATGTCCCTCAACTGCTAAGGTCCTCAGTCCATAAGCTTACACACTACTTAACCTAAATTATCCTGCGGACACACACACACACACACACACACACACACACACACACACACACACGCCCGAGGGAGGACACGAACCTTCGCCGGGACCAGCCGCACAGTCCATGACTGTAGCGCCCAAGACCGCTCGGCTAATCCCGCGCGGCAAAATCGCATTCAGACCGGCGGCCTAATTGTCTGCGTCTGGCAAACGATCGTGACTCGCAAGCTAGTGCGTTGTGTGTTACTTTTCTATGAGCAGGTGAGAAAAGAGTTTGCAGTTTAACACAAGACAATATGGAATTAATTTTCTAGATGGACGCTACACACCACAACAATAAACCTAAATACCCAATTTATTAAAAGCCCACCACATCAGATGTCAAACATGTCATCCCATATCAGTAAGAAACCACCCAATCAACAGCAGCTAGCATTCTTTAGATCAGTACACAAATGTATAAGCAAATTTCAAGTTAAACCAGCTATAAAATCTAAGGAACAAAACATTTTAAAAACAATAGCTTACAACAATACTCATAGTTGAGAAATTAGATGCAAACGTTAAAACTAATCAAACGCCATCAATACATCATTCCGCAGTAACAGAAGAAACCAAATACGTATCTCTCCTTTTCTCATTAATATCTCTTATCAACTCGGAAAGCGGTTCAAGCCACATAAGATAAAATAAGTTTTCACATGAACAAAAAAATACAAAGAAATGTTTATAATATTATGACATCCAACCAGCCTTATCACAAATCTGATATATATAAACTAACTTGTGACAACTTCTCCTGCTACCACATAAGGCAATTACGAAGAAGATGATACCAGATAGGCCGGCCAGGGTGGCCATGCGGTTCTAGGCGCTTCAGTCTGGTACCGCGTGACCGCTACGGTCGCAGGTTCGAATCCTGCCTCGGGTATGGATGTGTGTGGTGTCCTTAAGTTAGTTAGGTTTACGTAGTTCTAAGTTCTAGGGGACTGACGACCATAGATGTTAAGTCCCAGAGTGCTCAGAGGCATTTGATACCAGATACAAGGAGTACATCGACACATTCCAAAAAAAACTAAATAAATCCTTTTTTGCAGCCTGCCCAGTACAAAACAATCGTTTCATAAAATACAACCTCAGTCTCCTATACACTGAAACAATTAAATACTTTCATGCATAACCATACCTAAATGCTACATTAAGTGAAGCCATCAATGTGATAAGCTCTGATGTCTAGTTCAAATTCAGCGTCTAATAAGTAGATATAAACTTGCTAAATGTAGTTTCAGTACCAAGAAATACCGAAGAAATTTCATTTTCGTACCCAATTTTTGTAGACTTTATAAACAGCGTATGTTTTTGTAATGATGACTGTAATTTAAATCCCTATACACATTTACTGTCATTCAGGATGAATCTACAACCTTCTAAACTACCGTGTTAATCAAGTAAAATCTCTGCTTCAGCACAAAATCTTTGAACCTTAGCTTCAGTCACCCTCTCTGGTTTGTTTCTACATCCCGTGAAACACGTGGGAGCCATTACCTACCGGTATCTCTGTGTGATGTCTGCCCACGGTAGCTGAGTGGTAGCCGGCACGGTAGCTCAGCGTGTTTGGTCAGAGAGCTGGCTGGCCTCTGCAATAAAAAAACTCTGAGTGAAACGATCAACAACGAGCTTCAACGGATGTCATGTGACGTCCGCCACGACCAGATACAACGAACCATAACGAAAAAAAAAAGTGGTCAGTGCGACAGAATGTTAGTCCTAAGGGCCCGGGTTCGATTCCCGGCTGTGGTCGGAGATTTTCTCCGTTCAGGGAGTAGGTGTTGTGTTGTCCTAATCTTCATTATTTCGTCCCCATCGACGCGCCAAGTCGCCGAAGTGGCGTCAAATCTAAAGACTTGCACCCGGCCAACGGTCGACCGGATGGGAGGCCCTAGTCACACATTTACATTTATCTCTGTGTATTTTACACAAAGTAATTTGTTCAGCGGAAATAGTCCAATGGATGCAAATAACGGCAAGTAATGTCATTAAGTCGACCTTATGATGTAAATAATTTCAGATACTTCACCACTTTCAGTGCTTACTTTCTTCGAATTTGTTTTGTCTTGCTGCAGCTACACAAAGACTCCCACAATGCTACAAATAATCACTAGGAACAATACACCACCCGCTAAGCGGCTTAAAACCGGTCATGGTAAGATAAAGCGTTTCTATTATACAGGATTAATTAATGTAAAGATCACTTAATAACCACATTTTGCAGTATTGCTGTTATCTTCTGCCAAGCTTCTGTCGTGAGCGCGATGCTCCGTTATTTCGTTGATGTGGTCAATCCAAGAACTTTCCGTGGTCAGCCGCCTTTACATCTGCCACGTGGTTTCCATTCAAAAATTTCTCTGGCTACCGATTACCTGGCATTCTCAACATATGCCCATGCCACTTGAACTATTTATTTGCTTTCAATTCTACTTATATCACGGTCTCATTTGTCCTTATTCTATTTCTTGCTTCATCGTTAGTCTTTTTCCCGATTCTTGCTATTCTGGCGCTCCTTCGTAAATAATCAATTTCCACATTTTTTTAGTTTCCTTTTGAAGTCAGCTTTTAAAATCCCCAGTTCTGATCCATAACGTAGAACAGATTTAACCATTAACCTACCCATTTTTTTCTTACCGTTGCAGTCTGCCTGCTTAGCTGAGTAGTGACGTGTTTGCCTACCACGCAGCGGGCTCGGGTTCGATTCTCGGACGGGTTGGAGATTTTCTCTGCCCTTGGACTGAATGTTGTTTGTCCTTATAATCACCGACACGGCCGAACTTCTCCGGACGGGGACTCCCGGCCAACAATGCCACACGATCATTTTATTTCATTTCTTATTGTGGTGTCTCACCAAAAAGTATTTATACAGCCTACTACTTTTCTGCTTTGTAGTATTTTGTATTTTACTTCTGTATCACCCAATCCATTTTTGTCAATATATGCCCTTAGTTATTTAAGTTTTCCATTCGTCTTATGACTAACTCGTCATTGATGTGAACCTCAAATCTAGTGTCACTGTTCACTGTTCACTGCCAAATATTCGGTTTTTGTTAGACTCGCCTGTAATCCCCATTTGTCATATTCCTGTTGTAAACGTGGAGTCATGAACTCAAGAACTTATTAATCTTGTGCTATAATGGTCTGACGATCAACAAAACTTAACAAAACACCTGTACATCACTAACGGTGCTTCCCATGCCTCCACAGCTGTTCTTCCAAACGCCGGAGATTGGTTAGTCATTTCTGAACACCTTTATTTATCATAGTCGCAATGTTCCACATCCATAACGGAAAAAAGTTTCACTAAAAAGTTTGTTACATTTGAACCAAAATTATTCAGGAACATAGCTAAAATAAAATTTAATAAAAAATGTCTTCAGTTAGAGATAATACCGAAATTTGCGAATATTAAAAACAAATTCAGTGGAGTGAAATTGCTAAAATTACGGTTGGGCTGGGTTGTTTTGGGAGAGGAGACCAGACAGCGAGGTCATCGGTCTCATCTGATAAGGGAAGGATGGGGAAGGAAGTCGGCTGTGACCTCTGAAAGGAAACATCCCAGCATTTGTATGGAGCGATTTAGAGAAATCACGGAAAACCTAAATCAGGATGTCCGGATGCGTTATTGAACCGTCGTCCTCCCGAATGTGAGTCCAGTGTGCTAACCACTGCGACACCTCGCTCGGTAAAATTAGGGTAACGAGAGGTGTAAAAAGTGAATGAAGAGATTAATACAAAAAATTTCACAGCAAGCTGAAATTAGTGTAGGAAGATTGACCCTGTGTCAATTAGTGAGACGCAGGACATTGTTGACTCATGCACAATAGGAACGGTAATTGGTTGTTTCTAAACGCAGGAAGAAACTTCATTAATTACAGCAAAACTTGACGAGTAGCCAGGTAGACTGCCACATAAGAAATCACACCGTTGCAGGAACGCCTCATTGATCTGATCGATCTCACTTCAGATAGTGTTGAAAATAACTGTTGTTTAGGAGATTACAATATAAGACTCAATCAGCACATAGTGGTTACTAAGTGTAGCCGAATTGAAAGCAGCAAGATATATCGCAAAAATGGACATGTGTTAACAGTTAAATACATACATAAGAAGTTGAGAGGGAACAGTTTGTTCCATCTCATTACAATTAGTTGTTTGTTGCATTATATTGAATATACTTTCAAGATATTTTTTGGTTTAAATAGTGTGATATCTCGAGTGAAGAAGTGGACTACCTGTTTGATTCAATTCATAATTACATAAATGCACTTCCTTTCCCTAATCCCACTACGTTGCCTTGGGTTAATTACGTTTGGGGTTTGTATTAAGTCTGCTGCTAGTGCCAAGGCAGAGATGTGGTCACCCTGTAGGTCGGTTAGTGCCAACCTAAGCCTGGAGTAAAGACCGAGATGATGCACCTATTTGCCAGGGGGTAGTCGGGGGTTGGTAAAAGTTCCCCTCCCCTCCACGTAAGGGAACGGCCGTTGAGAGCCGCCGTGATAGTCATTCTTGGGGTAGTGGCTGAACTGAGCGGACGGCATCGAGGGCGATATCCGTCTTTGCCGCCAATTTCACCGAGGGATGAGGTATTATGTTTTACACTGTTACTAATCCGCTCTTTTTCAGGATTGAAATAGTTAGCGTGTCGTTACGGCCATTCATTCATTTTTTGAGATATTTTGCCTTTACAATTAAAGTTTTCAGTTGGGTTTCTTTTTCAGAGGCGAGCATGGGGGCTCGCGTTATCCATTTATAGTGCTGCAATGACTTGGTGCCTTCAGCACACGAGAGCAGCAATAGCTCTAAAAAAAAAAAAAGAAACGTATAGTTTCGCTTTTAGAAACAGCGTTTTTTGCAATGTTGAAGTAACCTGGGGCCTCACCCCGCCTAGTTAACACGTGGTCGTAATGGCTGATGAGTAATTTGGATGACGATTCAGTGTGAAACCTGGTAGGAGTTGCGTGTGTGACATACTTAAGGTTCTAAGCGTGTGACGTAAGGTTTTTCTAGGCCATCTCATAAATTTTGTTCAGTTCATTTTTAACCCCCATTTGCAAACAGTACGTCCTAACTACTTTGATAAAGAATAGGTTGAGTGTGTGAATGATTGTATAGTATGGAAAGCAAGAACGAACAGAGGGGTGAGTACAAAGAAATTAGCTGTTGCCATCGGTCACCCACGTGGTGCCGAATTGCACTACCAGCGAGCTACCAGTTCGTTCTTGGAAATTAGTTGAGGTGAGGATGCCTACGTGTGCTGTTAATTGATTATTTGGGTGTGCCATATTTCACAGGATGTTTTACTTTTTTCGAATTTTCTTTCTTTTGTCAATATGGGAGACGTTTGTGTCTGCTTTGTTCCTCCGTTTTTCCGCCAAAGAGAATTTTTGTTATTCAGTCCTAGTAGTAATCTTTGGTGCGAATTTCGATCACTGTCCCAGCAGACGGACCACAAGGGCAGCAACGTAGTCCTATCTTCTTTCCCAGTGCTTAAGGGGCTCCGGAAAGGCTCAAAATCATGAAAAGTTCAATTTTTACTTTTTTACGTTTTCTGAATCTGCGGACTATTACCTTTTAATAGATATATAATTTATTCAATTCCGAAGACTACAACTATTTTTAAATTTTTTTTGAAATGTGTTCTACATGGGCGTGATCCACTGTGGCGCTGTTAAACTGCTGTCAAATGGTGTTATTATTAACGTCCGTGTTCATCAGGTACATTTTAGTGATGTGAGATAAAGTATGTGTTGTGGCTAACCTGTGATGGTTCAATATATATCGCTGGTGTGATTGTCGATTGTTTCATGTTTATTTACTCTGACGTTATCTCGAAAATATTCGTAATTAATTCTGTTTCTTGAGTCTCTGTTTTATTGAAGTATAATAATGAGTAAAAGTAAAGTTATTAGAAATCCTCTGAAGGCTTTTAAGAAAAGGAGAAATGTTGGAAAGCCAAAGGTATGTGTTATTACTGTAAACAATAAAGACGATAACCAAGTGAGTGAACCTAACCTCCCAAGTACACCTGCCCATAGCAGTCAAAGTGGGAAAGAAAATACTTCACAAAAGAAGCTTGGTTCAATGAGTGAAAACTATGAATGTTTTATGGGCGAATCGGATGTGAATTAAATATTTGATATGTCGGTTCTCAAAGGAATTTTTTCAAACTGTGTAAGATGTATTCATTGTAGTGAAGTTGGTCTGGAACTCTCCATAATAAAGCACATAGGACTTGCTAGTGAAATGCAACTGAAATGTGATAAGTGTTCATACATGACCACCTTTTGGAACAGTGTTGCAGTAACTGCAACTGAAGAAAATGGTAGCAAAATCTACGAACACAACAAGGAGCGATGCTTGCTTTAGACAAGGAACGCCTTCGGGCTGCAAACAGGGCTGTAAAGAGTCTAGAAATACAAGCAAGAGTAAACAGGAGGAGGAACAAGAGGAAGCTGGAGGAGGAGTTTGCAGAGGATGAAGATAATCCATCCTATGGACCTGGAATGCACTAAAAAGTTAATCCAATCTTTGTCGCTCGATTCCCAAAACTTTTATTTTCTCTTACTAATTACATGTTTTCTAAGGATCTTCCAAACATATTTGTTTCAAACTTTCAGTAAATGTTACACAGTACCTTCTGCATAATTTAACACAGCCTTTTTCCAAAAAACTGTATATTTTTGAATATATAAATAAAAAATTGCAAAAAAAGTTGTGAATTTTCATTACAATTGAAAAAAAATCATCTTTAATAACTGAACTAAAATTTTGTAAAATCCCTGTGTTAAGTTGTAGCCCATATTCCAATAAATAATCTGTAAAAAGTTCAACTTCCTACCTCAAATACTTTGTGAGGAAAGATGTAATTTATAAGCGTTATTTTAACATTGCAAGTATAGGGCGTTCCGGAGCCCCTAAGTGGAAACGAGATGCCTGTTAGTTTAAGCACCTTCAGTGTGAGACAAAACTAGAAGTTATTTGACTTGACTTTGTTCGCTGCAATTATTAAATTTGTAAAGTTTTGGGGAATATAGATAATGTCATATTAAGTTTGTAAAGTTTCTGTGAATCTAGACAATAAATGTCCTACAAACTTGATGTCATGGATTTAGTGGTGATTACAAACCCCAGTCCTGTGTCGAGAGCAATGTCATGAATTTAGTGATCATTACAAACCCCAGTCCTGTGTAGAGATCAGTGTTACCAACAAAGTGGGGTCTTTCTAGATCATGATAGTGTGTGGGCTTTACTGACTTGCCCACTTGGTTGTTTGAGCCCTCCCCCGCGTTATCCGTTGCGCAATATTAACAAATAATCATCAGATCATTTAACTAAATGTCGGGCCGGCCCCTTAAATTCAATTCTTCCGAGCAATGTATCAAGCAGGCAAGCACGTGTCAATGAGGCGACGGCCACACACACGTCCGGCCACCTCTAGTATAATAGAAAGAAACAGAGATACAAAAAGGTAACGATGCATAACTAAACAGAAGGAACCTTTCAAAGTAAAAAAAAAAATTATCTAAGAGATAAAATTATGTCATTGCGAATGTCAAGGGAACGGGTAATCTGGAGGCTTAACAAGAAATTACATAAGCACACAGTTGTTACAAAAGCTTGTAAGTTCAATACGACAGCAGTACGAGGGTCATTCGATAATTAAAGAGACAAATTGGTCTGTTGAAAAAAACTGTTCGTAGGGCAAGTTTCGTACTTTGATGGCTTTAAGTTTGCATCACTGGGATGAGCCCTGATCAGCTGATATCAACATTGTTTTGTTTACAACCTCAAAAATACATTTCAAGATAGCGATGGCGAGTCCGCTTGAAACGCCCACATTAGTTGAACGATGTTCTGTTATTCATTGTTTACTTGCTGAAGGCAAGAAAGCAGTGTGAAGTTCATGATGAAGGTTGTATGGATGGTGCAAATTTTTACAAGTGGGTAGAGCAGTTGAAAAATGGTCACAACTCAGTGACTGACGAAATCGTTTTGGCCGACGAGTTGCAGTTTTAACTCCATGTCTTGAAAGTGAAATTGACAACATTATTCACGGCGACCACCGTGTGACTGTGGAAATGATAGTTGATAAGATTAAAGTTTGTACTGGTACATTTCATAACATTATCTGCAACAAGCTGAAGTACTGCAAAACACGTGCAAGATGGGTCCCAAAAGAGTTGTTGCGGCTACACAAGGAAACAAGGTTGAGAACAGAGTTAAAAGAACGTTATTAAAGAGAAGGTGAGCACTTCCTCAACAAAATTTTAACTTGTGATGGAACTTGAGTTCACACACTATGAGCCAGAATCAAAAAGACAAAGCTTGGAGTGGAAGGACACCAACTCACCTATCATGAAAAAATTCAAAATCCAAGCAACAGCAGGAATAGTCATATTGACGGTGGGATGCTGAAGGTCAAGTTTTTTGTGATTATCTCTAAGAGCAGCGTACAATGAGTAGCCAATACTACTCGGACTTGCTTTTAAACAAGGTGAAGCCAGTCATGTGAGAGAGACGACATGGATTCTCCAGCAATACAACGCATGTCCTCATATAGCTCAACTAACCCGTGAAACCATCGACAAAATGGCTGGGAAGTACTAGCTCATCCCCCTTACAGTCCTGATTTAGCACCTAGTAATTTCCACTTGTTTGGTGCACTGAAGGAGGGAAGTGGTTCTAGGACAACGAGGACGTGAAAAAGTTTGTGGGAAATTAGTTAAAACGTCAAGATAAAGAGTTCCTTGCAGCCGAAAAAAAAGCTAGTAGCCCATTGGAACAAGTGCATAAATGTTCAAAGAGATTAATTTTGGAAAATAGAAAAATATTGTTTTGCGAAAATAAAAGCTTTTCTTCGGACCAATTTGTCTCTATAATTATTGAGTTACCCTCGTAAATACAAAAAAGACAACAGAACAACACTTTACTCCATGCAGCATGAAAACCAGAGAAGGATCCCAATGCAAATTTCCACTCTCTTCTCATCATGAAAATAAATAACGTGAACTTTCTCTTTTCAGAAAAGAAGAGTAGACAAAAATAATAAATAATAGAAGGGCTCTACCATTAAAACGCAACACAACTAAAGAAATATGCAATTAAACAGAGGCTACAAGCACCACAAAATTCCACAAACATATACACTACAGCACGCACAAACACACAGAAACGAAACACTCATTGTGTGACTAACAAAAAGAAAAGACACTTCAGCATACAAACACTAATCAACACAGATAATAGCAAATATACTGAATAAACAAGGATTACATATAGCATACAGAACACGAAACACTCTAGTTCCATTTACAAACACAACAGAAAACGGAGACAAAATACCAAGGAACTGGTATATGAGAGTTAGAATGTCAAGACCGCAACCAGTTTATCTGGGAATAAAGGCACGAATTTCAAAATTAACACGTAATAATCTAAAAATGTGAAAACAGCCATTCTACCTTTGCTGAACACCGAATGAACATGGAACAGGATATGAAATTAATGAAAGTGAACAATTACAACAGAAAACTCTTAACATTGCGGGAAAACTTTCACATACAAAGAGCCCTTGCAATGAATAAGTAATAAATGACCAGATCAGCGTACCAGCCAACATATGTTAGCAACTAAAACAATAACAAACATGTAGGACAAAACCAGACTAAAAAACAGCTTAAACTCATATCACTGCAAAAAGAAAGTATTTGCGGTATATTCCCTCAGTTTCCCAGAGCAGGTCCCACCACATATGTAAAGTAACACACATACACACACAACAAACTAATAACGAAATAAATACAGACAACACCACAAGAAAAAGAATAGTGGAAAACACACAGTGGCAGTTGGCAACACTGCAGTAAATACAGAACACGCAGTTGTTATTTGTTAACACAGGGATCAACGCAATGGGAAACTGATGTGTCCAAAACTAGAAAGATCTGACATCCTGGTGTACGTAGCTCAACTAAGTACAGCCCCAGGACGACACACACGGAATAATATCACAAAATCGTAAGTTGAACCAGAGACTTGCGCTCTGAAAACTTCTTTCCTACGTAACAATAAGAGTAAAAAAACTGCAATATAGTGACGTATCTGTAATAATTGCATAAAGCAAAGATTATACACCTAAAAATGTGTAACAGGCCACTGAAGGCGCTACATAAATAAAAAGAAACGTAGACGGACACCAACTCAAGGAAACAAAACAATTAAGTCGCTTATGCCCTCCTGACGTGCGCAGATGAATCTGCATATGGCAAATCTTTACATGCAACTGTCAATAACAAAAACAGCTGAATGTATGCAAGTAACCGGGGCTAAATAAAAAAAGAACTTAACGGAAATATTCACATTTGCAGAATCACACAGTATAAAAACAGGGTGTGAATAATATCAGACGTCCTCATGGCACCCATGGGCACCGTAAACGTATACATAAACATTGTTAGACGAAGCTACTTTGAGTAGCTATAAAACAAAATTTACTGACTCCTAAACGTGTGTCTGTCACCGAAGTCCTGGAGTTAGTAGCAGTTTTACAGTTCATATTGTTATAAGCCCTTCTTATGTTTTATAGACAGCCTTGCATGCGAAGATATCGCAAAAACTAAAGCTGAAAGTTTCATGTGAAACATATTGAGAAGAAATACTTCAAAGATATCAAGAAAAAGCAGATAGTATCATTTATTACAGGCGATATGTCGACCACTTCATTATGCTATGTAAAGTCGAGGCAACGGTTATTTATCAATCAACATAGGTTTCAACGAATGCATCCAAAAATGAAATTTACGACAAAACTCTAAATGGGATATAAGATAAATTTCTTAGATTTAATTATTTCAAAATTTAATGCTTAACATTTGTTAGCAATTTATCGAAAACATACACAGGCTTCATTATAAACATACATTCTAATTGCCTGGTACGACGTAAGCGAGCTTGCTTCTTCACAATGCCGCGTAGAATTCTAAGACTTGCTGTTAGCGAGCACTGAAATAATAAGATTAACATTATTCAGGAGCCATTCCGTTAACCAGCCGCCAACCTCCACCTCACCCTTTGAAATCTTGGTTGTGGTGACAGGCTGATCGTTAGCCTAGCCCGTGGTCTATGTTAGCTTGCAAGCCAACGTATGGGAATGCCTAATAACGGTTGTGGTAACAGACTGTCCTGTAGTGTATTCTAATTTTTTACGTTCGCAGCACATTTAACACATCTTTCGCCATAAGAAGTGAAACCGCAATGTTAATTGTGAAAATGCGTATCATTAATGGACAAGTTTCCTGTGAGTAGTTTGCTGCATATTATGTACAAACGACGTAAACATAAAACTCCGCTGCAGAATGAAAATCTCATTCTGGGAACGTAAATATACTACGTAAAATGTAAGGGGAGAGGTGAACTATGTAACTTATTCCAGGTAGCCTTTGCTGTAATTACGACCCCAAATCACAGGAAAATATATAACAAAATAATGAACGATAAATTTCAGCAAAACACTGCTTATGAAAACAAAGAGAAAATAGTTGCAACGACGTACAGTGGATGTGTGTCAGATGAAACTGGGGGGAATGGGTCAGTATCATATTGCATGAAATTTTAAAAACTTATTGGCCTATAATTATGCTCTTTTAAAGTAATGTATCTTCTCTTCACAGAAGCCTATCATCTGTATCGTATCTTAAAAGATAACTGTTTTCCTCGAGGAAATAGACTCTGAGATTTTCTGAGCGTGTTTAATTAATCGAAATATAAGACTCTGACGATGGGTCGCGTCGTTCTGTAGGTGAACATTTGCCTGCTAGTTCAATTCCTGGCCAACGCAATTTTTTAAATAAAGGCGCTCGTTCTATCAACTTGTGAACTGAAAGTACATAAACATTCCAAAAAGGTCGATATCACTGCAGAATGGGAATCGCTTGCTCGTTTCTCGTTTCGATCATCATTTTTCCGCTTTTTTTCATTCACTTAGAATACACACGCCATTTAAATATAAAATTCATCAAATTTATTTTAAATAACACAGATCTAATGACTACTTTTTAATGAAAAATGCACGTCTTATTTCTAATCACAAATTGCACGCAAAATTCCAGTTTTTCATTGCAATTAGAAATTCCTAATAATCGATGTTTTATAGAAAATCACTAATAAAGGGTGTCTAAATTAACAAAAAAACACAACAAATTAAAATCAGATACTCTTTATTTTGACTGTGTCCATTGCTTTACACCACAGATGTGGCCTCGCACAAGCCAGAGTGGTAATCGTCGTAAAAACAGAGAAAACAATAAATTCCACGGCACCGAATGCTCCGCAGAAATGCTGCATTTGTATTGCATTTCCCCCTCAACTCATATTTTCCAGCAACGATAATTAGGCGGGCGATAATTAACATATATTTGGCGCATTTTGTATCAAAATGACATGTTGTTGTTGTTGTTGTTGTTGTGGTCTTCAGTCCTGAGACTGGTTTGATGCAGCTCTCCATGCTACTCTATCCTGTGCAAGCTTTTTCATCTCCCAGTACCTACTGCAACCTACATCCTTCTGAATCTGCTTAGTGTATTCATCTCTTGGTCTCCCTCTACGATTTTTACCCTCCACGCTGCCCTCCAATACTAAATTGGTGATCCCTTGATGCCTCAGAACATGTCCTACCAACCGATCCCTTCTCCTGGTCAAGTTGTGCCACAAACTTCTCTTCTCCCCAGTCCTATTCAATACTTCCTCGTTAGTTATGTGATCTACCCATCTAATCTTCAGCATTCTTCTGTAGCACCACATTTCGAAAGCTTCTATTCTCTTCTTGTCCAAACTATTTATCGTCCATGTTTCACTTCCATACATGGCTACACTCCATACGAATACTTTCAGAAATGACTTCCTGACACTTAAATCAATACTGGATGTTAACAAATTTCTCTTCTTCAGAAACGCTTTCCTTGCCATTGCCAGCTCACATTTTATATCCTCTCTACTTCGACCATCATCAGTTATTTTGCTCCCCAAATAGCAAAACTCCTTTACTACTTTAAGTGCCTCATTTCCCAATCTAATTCCCTCAGCATCAAATAACATAGGGATTCCAATTGATGGAAAAAGAAACGAAAAATGACCGAAATGAGACTTGAATCAACATTTACGTCTTGAACGCTACCGATGTGTTTTTCATCTTTGTGTGTTTTATGCTTCACAGAAACACCCGTGGAACATCCATCTTTGTTTAAAAATTTGCGTCTGCTGGGAACCAAATCGAGATTGCCTGTAGGAGTAGTAAGCCACCCATCACAGTCATGCATCTACATCGAAAAACTGTCTTTGTTTCATTGAATTAAAGACACCTGGAAAACTACAAAGCCAATTTTATCGAGAATTTTTTTCAGAGATGCATCGAACTGCTGTGAAAAACTGATTATTTCAGCTCCGAACTTGACCTACCATAAATATAAAAAATTACAAAAATCCTATTACCGTGTGGTCTCCTTGTCAGCAACAAACAAAAATCATTACAGACATGGCAATATTTTAAGATGTGATTAATTTTAATTGAAACTTCTGAAGAAGAAGAGCTTATGTTAATGCGAAAACGGCAAGTGATAAATGGTTATCATTTGCTACAGTTGGCTGTACCTGACTCCGTTGGATGAAAAATATGCTAGAGGAATTATAGTGAGCGCGCTTTATGTTGGTCGGTCACCACAGATGCGAACCTCTATTCAGGGGCAAATAGTTTTTGCCGTAGTGGAGTGAGGGGACGTGATAAGGGGAATATTATATTGTTTGACTTCCAGTGCTGACAACTCAGGGGCTTTGATGCCTCCTACCGATCAGGTGCTGTAGTATAAAGTTCAAACGGAATTAACTGTGTTCGTGAAGGCTCATCTTCAAATACACTGATCTGCCAGAATATTATGACCATCGATCAACTATAGATACAAACCCATCTAGCGATAGCAACGTTACATGGCGAGAAATGACTGCTAGTCAGACATATGCATGGTGCAAGTAGTATCAGTGAGCGTGTTGTCCATGTGTAGAATAGGGAAGGCGCGCCATCTCAGTTTGGCCGAGGACAAAATGTGACGGGCCGCATGCTCAGCACACGTATTTCGGAAACTGAACGACCTGTCGGTTGCTCGAGGAGTGCTGTAGTGAGTGCCTTCACCAAGGTGAAACCACGTCCAGACGTCGTGGGGTTGGGCGGCCAACCCTCATTACAGATGTCGGACGTCATAGGCTGGGAATCCTAGTAAAACAGGACGGGTTGCGATCTGTGGCGGAACTAACATAAGATTTTAATGCTGGTCAGAGTACAAGTGTGTCTGAACACTCAGTGCACCGAACACTTCTAACTATGGGCTTCCGCAGCCGACGACATGTGTATGAGCAAATGTTAACTTCACGTCAACAACTACGACTGAAATGGGTACGTGAGCATCGGCACTGGACGCTGGCACAGTGGCAGAGCGTTGCTTGGTCTTATGAATCCCGTTACCTTCTTCATCATGCCGATGGGAGGGCGCGAATCCGGCGTCTTCCAGGGGAACAGCTCCTTGACACCTAAACTGCGCGACGGAGACAAGCTGGTGGCGGCTCCATTATGCTCTGAGAAACATTGACGTGGGCATCTACGGGTCCAGCAGAGCTAATACAAGGCACCATTACGGCTAAGGAGTATGATACTTTGGTTACAGACCACGTACACCCCTTCATGACGATCAAGTTTCCCCGCCGGCAAGGGCATTTTTCAACAGGATAGTGCTCCATGTCATTGAAATGAGACTCATCCAACCAGGCAACATGTCTCCAGTCATCAACAGTCCAATGTCGGTGTTGGCGGGCCCAGGCGAGGCGTAAAGCTTTACGTTGTGGAGTCATCAAGAGTACACGAGTGGGCCTTCGGCTCCGAAAGCCCATATCGATGATGTTTCGCTGACACTTGTTGATGGCGCAGCATTGAAATCTGCATCAATTTGCGAAAGGTCTGCACTTGTCACGTTGAACGATTCTCTTCAGTCGTCGTTGGTCCCGTTGTTGCAGGATCTTTTTCGGCCGCAGCGATGTCGGATTCCTGATATTCACGGTACACTCGTGAAATGGTCGTACGGGAAAATCCCCACTTCATCGCCACCTCTGACATGTGTTCCATCGCTCGTGCGCCGGCAGTAACACCCCGTTCAAACTGCCATTGTAACAGCAGTAACCGATCTAACAACTGCGCCAGACGCTTGTCTTATATAGGCGTTGCCGACCGCAGCGCCGTATTCTGACTGTATTCTGTCTTTGAATGTACATACATATACCAGTGTCTTTGGCGCTTAAGTGTATAAGGAAGACTGCGTGCAGAAGATTTGTGCGACCCATTCTCGAGTCCCGTTCGAGTGTTTGGAATCGTCACCTACATCTGTATCTATACGTTACTCTGCAATTCACAATTAAGTGCCTGGCAGAGGTTTCGCATCGAATCACCTTCAAGCTTTTTCTCTACAGTTCCACTCGTGAAAAACGCGCGACAAAACCGAACTCTTAAATCTTTCTGCGCGAGCTCTGGTCCCTCTTAATTTTATCACGATGATCATTCTCCTTATGTAGGTGGGGGCCAGCAGAAAATTTTCGCTGTCGGAGAAGAAAATTTGTGATTGAAATTACACCAGAAGATTCTGTCGCAAGGAAATACGCCTTTGTGATAATGACTGCCACCCCAGTTCAAGTATCATATCCGCGGCACCCTCCCCCCAATTTCGCGATAGTACATAACGGGC
Source organism: Schistocerca serialis cubense (assembly GCF_023864345.2). Classification (NCBI taxonomy): domain Eukaryota; kingdom Metazoa; phylum Arthropoda; class Insecta; order Orthoptera; family Acrididae; genus Schistocerca; species Schistocerca serialis. The sequence goes on along the minus strand of NC_064646.1, from coordinate 181,887,877 downwards.
AACCCTTGTCTGAACTTTCTCGATGCCCTCCGACATCCCCATCTGATGCGGATCCCACAACGCACAGCAATACTCCAGAAGAGGGCGGACAAGTGTGATGTAAGAGTCTCTTTAGTAGACGTGTGATGGATTGGTTCGAGGAAGACAGTAGCGACTTTCAGTTGATGTGATAGCCCGCCAGCTGGGCAGATATTAACCCGATCGAACACATCTGGGATGTGATTGAACTTGGGGCCAAAGCTCATCCCCGCCCTCCCCGGAAGTTAGAAGAATTAGATTAGTTGTGTGTGCAGATATGGTACCAACTCCCCCCCCCCCCCCCCCAGCGGCCTACCAAGACCTCATTACTTCCATGCCATGACGCGTAGCTGCTGTTATCCGTGCAAAAGGTGGACGTACCGGCTATTAGCTAGATGGTCATAATGTCCTGGTTCATTAGTATACTTGAAGCAGGGAATACAGAGCAATGAGTACAAGAAAAATGACATCAGCAAACATTTGTGATCGCGTCTCATTTTGCATAACGCATTTAAATATAAGTACAAAACTGTTATTAGTCAATTAATCATCCACTCACACAGGCAACACAACAACACTTCGTCAGGCAATACAGTGTCACAACTTTGGTATCGCTCAGAGTGGCACCAGCCTGGAACAGAACAGTCGACACGAAGTGTTCCGACATAACGGTCAATACTTGGGGGCCCGCGCCCAACTAATAGCACCCTGACTAGAGCTATTGTACTGGAGCCTCATAACACACTTATTTATGTACCTTGAAAATAAGATCCGTACATATGTGACCCGAGGTGCCGCTCCACAATGTCAGTACTGGCTCTTGAGGAAAAAATGTTTCAACCATTGATATACACTGATGGAAAAAATATCGTAACACCAACCAGGAGCTTTGAGACAAAAACGAAAGGTGGTAGGCGTGTTTTTACATCTGAAAGACGATACCTATTCAAATTTCGCGTCTGTCGCATAAGAGTGGCGATAGTGGCGCCACTACGAGGATGCGAATCATGTTTGGTTTAAATACGCGCTGTAACGGCCGTGAGCGTTAGTTACTTTTGAGATTGGACGTGGTGAGTTGGTGTTAGTCAGGAATGCCTCTAAGACGACAGAGACGCCATTCTGAGCACCTGACTAAGTTTGAATGAGAAGTGCAATACGGCTAGGAGAAGCTGGATGTTCCCTCTGCGATATTGCAGAAAACTCATTAGGAATATAACCACTGTGTATGACTGCTGGCAGCCATGTCACTAGAATGTAGAAGAAGGCCAGGCTCCGGACTGCCATGTGGCACTACCTAGAGGGAAGACCATCTTGTTCGACGTATGGCCGTGACGCATCTTGCTGCATCCGCTGCAGCAATTCGAGCAACAGTTGGCACCGCAGTGACACAACGAACTGTTACTAATCGGTTACTTCGAGGACAACTCCGAACCAGACGCCTTTAACCTGCATTCCACTGACACCAAACCATCGACATTTGCGTGTTCAGTGGTGTTAAGCGAGAGCCCTTGTGGGGTAGAATGAAAGCCAGTTTTTCCTCGCTGCTAGCGATGACCTTATGTTGGTCAGGAGGAGGCCAGTTAAGGGCATGTAACCAACCTGTCTGCACGTTAGACACACTGGATCTACACCTGGAATCATGATCTGAGGTGCGATTTCGTATGATAGGAGGAGCAGTCTCGTGGTTATCCCATGCACCCTTACTGCAAATTAATACGTCAGTCTGGTGATTCGACCTGTTGCACTGCCACTCATGAACACCATTCCAGGGGGTATTTTCCAATAGGATAACGCTCATCCAAATATTGCTGTTGTAACCCAACATACTCTACTGAGTGTCGACGTGTTGCCTTGGCCTGCTTGATCACCAGATTTGTCTCCAATTGAGAATATATGAGACACCATTGGACTAAAGCGTCAATCACAAGCAGCGTTAACCATCCTCGTACTGACCTACCAAGTGTAAGAGGCATGGAAATCCATCTCACAAAATGACATCCAGCACCTGTACAACACAATGCATGCACGTTTGCATGCTTGCATTCAAATTTCTGACTAATGTACCAGCCATTCACTTTTGCAACGGCTTGCGTATCTCGCTCTTGGATTAACCTATGGTCTTGCAATTTTAGTCACATAAATGTGTTGCCTAGACAAATGTATTCCCGAAATTTCATTACTCTAAATTTATTACTTATTGGTGTTGTGATTTTTTTCTGACGGTGTAGATTATCTTGTATGAAAATACAGACTGCGTCAAAAACATTTATACGTATTTTATAAGGCTATATCTTTTAGATAAATGAAAACAGAAACTTGGGGTTAATTTTAACTGATGCAAGAAACTTCACCTTGGAGCTTATTCTTATGTTGCTACTGCATGTTGTTCCTGGTAGGTGTTGCCCTGGTAGAGCTAGCCCACTTGCTCACTCACCATGTAGCTCAGTAAATTGAAGTATGGCTTTGAAAATAACCGCGAGAACATAGGGTAAATTTCATTTTTTCAACAGGATGGAACACCACCTCACTAGCACATGCGTGTAAGAGCATTTCTAACAAGGGAACCTCCCCATCGCACCCCCTCAGATTTAGTTATAAGTTGGCACAGTGGACAGGCCTTGAAAAACTGAACACAGATCAATCGAGAAAACGGGAAGAAGTTGTGTGGAACTATGAAAAAAATAAGCAAAATATACAAACTCAGTAGTCCATGCGGAAGATAGGCAACATCAAGGAGATTGTGAGCTCAGGAGCGCCGTGGTCCCGTGGTTAGCGTGAGCAGCTGCGGAACGAGAGGTCCTTGGTTCAAGTCTTCCCTCGAGTGATAAGTTTACTTTCTTTATTTTCGCAAAGTTATGATCTGTCCGTTCGTTCATTGACGTCTCTGTTCACTGTAATAAGTTTTGTGTCTGTATTTTGCGACCGTGCCTCTCCAATGGGAACCGAAAACATTTGATCGCAAGGTCATAGGTCAACCGATTCCTCCACAGGAAAACACGTCTGATATATTCTATACGACATTGGTGACGGCATGTGCGTCACATGACAGGAATATGTTGTCGACCCACCTAACTTGTACACTTGGCGAATGGGTAAAAAGATTCTTCTACCTTGCCCGATTTAGGTTATCTTGTGGATGTGATAATCACTCCTAAAAAAGTGATGAAAACATAAGAGTTTGTCACATAAACTGCAACAAATGAATGCAACAGTTTTACAGTCGCACAGTTTTTCCTGTGCTCTGTCAAAACATATGTTTTTAACATTTTCAAATTTTTTTTTTGTGTAGACCGTCAATTCCTGCATATGTCCAAGCAAATCTGAACATGTCCTGGAATTTTGGAGAGAGAAGTTGATTATGTGAGTGTGCCTGAACTTTGATAATTGACACACAATCACGTAAACAATACTGCTCTGTGTACCTGTGCAGCTTCGCAAAATAATTGTCTGAAAATAAAAAATTAAACTTTGCACTCGAGGGAAGACTTGAACCAAGGACCTTTCGTTCCGCAGCTGCTCACGCTAACCACGCGACCATGGCGGTCCTGAGCTCAGAATCTCGTTGATGTTGCTTATCTTGCGCATGGACTACTCAGTTTGTATATTTTGCTTATTTTTTTCATAGTTCCACACAACTTCTTCCTGTTTTCTCGATTGATCTGTGTTTAGTTTTTCAAGGCCTATCCACTGTGCCAACTTATAACTAAATCTGTGGGGGGTGCGATGGGGAGGTTCCCTTGTAAGCATTGAGCTTCCTCAACAAAGGATCACCCGAAAGGTCCGCACGGATCTCTTAAGGCACCATGGGCCTCCAAGGTCGCCTAATCCCACTATGTTGTTGTTGTGGTCTTCAGTCCTGAGACTGGTTTGATGCAGCTCTCCATGCTAATCTATCCTGTGCAAGCTGCTCCATCTCCCAGTACCTACTGCAACCTACGTCCTTCTGAATCTGCTTAGTGTATTCATCTCTTGGTCTCCCCCTACGATTTTTACCCTCCACGCTGCCCTACAAAGCTAAATTTGTGATCCATTGATGCCTCAGGACATGTCCTACCAGCCGATCCCTTCTTCTAGTCAAGTTGTGCCACAAACTTCTCTTCTTCCCAATCCTATTCAATACCTCCTCATTAGTTACGTGATCTACCCACCTAATCTTCAACATTCTTCTGTAGCACCACATTTCGAAAGCTTCTATTCTCTTCTTCTCCAAACGATTTATTGTCCATGTTTCACTTCCATACATGGCTACACTCCATACAAATACTTTCAGAAACATATTCCTGTCACTTAAATCTATACTCAATGTTAACAAATTTCTCTTCTTCAGAAACGCTTTCCTTGCCATTGTCAGTCTACATTTTATATCCTTTCTACTTCGACCATCATCAGTTATTATGCTCCCCAAATAGCAAAACTCCTTTACTACTTTAAGTGTCTCATTTCGTAATCTAATTCCCTCAGCATCATCCGACTTAATTCGACTACATTCCATTATCCTCGTTTTGTTTTTATTGATGTTCATCTTATATCCTCCTTTCAAGACACTGTCCATTCCGTTCAACTGCTCTTCCAAGTCCTTTGCTGTCTCTGACAGAATTACAATGTCGTCGGCGAACCTCGACGTTTTTATTTCTTCTCCATGGATTTTAACACCTACTCCAAATTTTTCTTTTGTTTCCTTTACTGCTTGCTCAATATACAGATTGAATAACATCGGAGAGAGGCTACAACCCTGTCTCACTCCCTTCCCAACCACTGCTTCCCTCGACTCTTATAACTGCATCTCGTTTCTGAACATATTGTAAATAGCCTTTTGCTCCCTGTATTTTACCCCTGCCACCTTTAGAATTGGAAATAGAGTATTCCAGTCAACATTGTCAAAAGCTTTCTCTAAGTCTACAAATGCTAGAAACGTAAGTTTGACTTTCCTTAATCTTTCTTCTGAGATAAGTCGTAAGGTCAGTATTGCCTCACGTGTTCCAACATTTCTACGAAATCCAAACTGACCTTCCCCGAGGTCGACTTCTACCTGTTTTTCCATTCGTCTGTAAATAATTCGCGTTAGTATTTTGCAGCTGTGACTTATTAAACTGATAGTTCGGTAATCAGCAATGATCAACGACATGAGGATGCAGAAGGCAATGGAAACCACTGCATTAAAGACACTTAACGTGTATCCACAGGACATGTAGCCTGTAATTGAAGAAGTGTCATGATGATCTCTCCATGGGCAAAAGATTCCGTAATAGTCCCCCCTTCGGATCCCCGGGAGGGGATTGCCAAGGGGGAGATTACCATGAGCAAAAGATTGAATAATCAACGAAAGGATAACGTTCTACGAGTCGGGGCTTGGAATGTCAGAAGCTTGGCGTGGTAGGGAAACTAGAAAATCTGAAAAGGGAAATGCAAAGGCTCAATCTAGATATAGTAGGGGTCAGTGAAGTGAAGTGGAAGGAAGACAAGGATTTCTGGTCAGATGAGTATCGGGTAGTATCAACAGCAGCAGAAAATGGTATAACAAGAGTAGGATTCGTTATGAATAGGAAGGTAGGGCAGAGGGTGTGTTACTGTGAACAGTTCAGTGACCGGGTTGTTCTAATCAGAATCGACAGCAGACCAACACCGACAACGATAGTTCAGGTATACATGCCGACGTCGCAAGCTGAAGATGAACAGATAGAGAAAGTGTATGAGGATATTGAAAGGATAATACACTATGTAAAGGGGGACGAAAATCTAATAGTCATGGGGGACTGGAATGCAGTTGTAGGGGAAGGAGTAGAAGAAAAGGTTACAGGAGAATATGGGCTTGGGACAAGGAATGAAAGAGGAGAAAGGCTAATTGAGTTCTGTAACAAGTTTCAGCTAGTAATAGCGAATACCCTGTTCAAGAATCACAAGAGGAGGAGGTATACTTGGAAAAGGCCGGGAGATACGGGAAGATTTCAATTAGATTACATCATGGTCAGACAGAGATTTCGAAATCAGATACTGGTCTGTAAGGCGTACCCAGGAGCAGATATAGACTCAGATCACAATATAGTAGTGATGAAGAATAGGCTGAAGTTAAAGACATTAGTCAGGAAGAATCAATACGCAAAGAAGTGGGATACGGAAGTACTAAGGAATGACGAGATACGTATGAAGTTCTCTAACGCTATAGATACAGCAATAAGGAATAGCGCAGTAGGCAGTACAATTGAAGAGGAATGGACATCTCTAAAAAGGGCCATCACAGAAGCTGGGAAGGAAAACATAGGTACAAAGAAGGTAGCTGCGAAGAAACCATGGGTAACAGAAGAAATAAGTTCAAAGTTCAAATGGCTCTGAGCACTATGGGACTTAACATCTATGGTCATCAGTCCCCTAGAACTCAGAACTACTTAAACCTAACTAACCTAAGGACAGCACACAACACCCAGTCATCACGAGGCAGAGAACAGAAGAAATACTTCAGTTGATTGATGAAAGGAGGAAGTACAAACATGTTCCGGGAAAATCAGGAATACAGAAATACAAGTCGCTTAGGAATGAAATAAATAGGAAGTGCAGGGAAGCTAAGACGAAATGGCTGCAGGAAAAATGTGAGGACGTCGAAAAAGACATGATTGTCGGAAGGACAGACTCAGCATACAGGAAAGTCAAAACACCCTTTGGTGACATTAAAAGCAACGGTGGTAACATTAAGAGTGCAACGGGAATTCCACTGTTAAGTGCAGACGAGAGAGCAGATAGGTGGAAAGAATACATTGAATGCCTCTATGAGGGTGAAGATTTGTCTGATGTGAAAGAAGAAGAAGAAACAGCAGTCGATTTAGACGAGATAGGGGATCCAGTATTAGAATCGGAATTTAAAAGAGCTTTGGAGGACTTACGGTCAAATAAGGCAGAAGGGATAGATAACATTCATCAGAATTTCTAAAATCATTGGGGGAAGTGGCAACAAAACGACTATTCACGTTGGTGTGTAGAATATATGAGTCTGGCGACATACCATCTGACTTTCGGAAAAGCATCATCCACACAATTCCGAAGACGGCAAGAGCTGACAAGTGCGAGAATTATCGCACAATCAGCTTAACAGCTCATGCATCGAAGCTGCTTACAAGTATAATATACAGAAGAATGGAAAAGAAAATTGAGAATGCGCTAGGTGACGATCAGTTTGGCTTTAGGAAAAGTAAAGGGACGAGAGAGGCAATTCTGACGTTACGGCTAATAATGGAAGCAAGGCTAAAGAAAATACAGGACACTTTCATAGGATTTGTCGACCTGGAAAAAGCGTTCGACAATATAAAATGGTGCAAGCTGTTCGAGATTCTGAAAAAAGTAGGGGTAAGCTATAGGGAGAGACGGGTCATATACAATATGTACAACAACCAAGAGGGAATAATAAGAGTGGACGATCAAGAACGAAGTGCTCGTATTAAGAAGGGTGTAAGACAAGGCTGTAGCCTTTCGCCCCTACTCTTCAATCTGTACATCGAGGAAGCAATGATGGAAATAAAAGAAAGGTTCAGGAGTGGAATTAAAATACAAGGTGAAAGGATATCAATGATGCGATTCGCTGATGACATTGCTATCCTGAGTGAAAGTGAAGAAGAATTAAATGATCTGCTGAACGGAATGAACAGTCTAATGAGTACACAGTATGGTTTGCGAATAAATCTGAGAAAGACGAAGGCAATGTGAAGTAGTAGAAATGAGAACAGCGAGAAACTTAACATCAGGATTGATGGTCACGAAGTCAATGAAGTTAAGGAATTCTGCTACCTAGGCAGTAAAATAACCAATGACGGACGGAGCAAGGAGGACATCAAAAGCAGACTCGCTATGGCAAAAAAGGCATTTCTGGCCAAGAGAAGTCTACTAATATCAAATACCGGCCTTAATTTGAGGAAGAAATTTCTGAGGATGTACGTCTGGAGTACAGCATTGTATGGTAGTGAAACATGGACTGTGGGAAAAGCGGAACAGAAGAGAATCGAAGCATTTGAGATGTGGTGCTATAGACGATTGTTGAAAATTAGGTGGACTGATAAGGTAAGGAATGAGGAGGTTCTACGCAGAATCGGAGATGAAAGGAGTATGTGGAAAACACTGATAAGGAGAAGGGACAGGATGATAGGACATCTGCTAAGACATGAGGGAATGACTTCCATGGTACTAGAGGGAGCTGTAGAGGGCAAAAACTGTAGAGGAAGACAGAGATTGGAAGACGTCAAGCAAATAATTGAGGACGTAGGTTGCAAGTGCTACTCTGAGGTGAAGAGGTTAGCACAGGAAAGGAATTCGTGGCGGGCCGCATCAAACCAGTCAGTAGACTGATCACCAAAAAAAAAAAAAAAAAAAAAAAAAAAAAAAAAAAAAGTTCGGTACTTTTCACATCTGTCAACACCTGCTTTCTTTAGGATTGGAATTATTATATTCTTCTTGAAGTCTGAGGGTATTTCGCCTGTCTCGTACATCTTACTCACCAGATGGTAGAGTTTTGTCAGGACTGGCTCTCCCAAGGCCGTCAGCAGTTCTAATGGAATGTTGTCTACCCGGACAAGTACGACTAGGACTTCAGCTCTGCGGTTTCTGCGCAAATTTCAGCATGTATCCAAACTAAAATTAAAATTTTCTATATGTATTTCGTGAATGAATGTTATTTGTGTATAGATAGTATTAACAATAATTATAGTAGTAATAACTCCGCTATACCGGACCCAAGCCTGGGACTTCATCGTGTCAATGGCGCTGAAGGAGGAAGGGGACGAATAACAGGCTCGCAAAAGGAAAAGAAAAAAAAAACAGAGCTCACCTAGCCCAGGTATAGCACCCTGTGAGGACTCATCCTAGGATTACAGTGAAGGCTTCAGTGGAAGTGAAGGAGGAGAGAATGGATCTTGGATCGGCGGAACTAGCGGGAGAAGGGACACGGGAAAAGTCTACAAGGCGTCTGAGTTGCAACAAGCGGCAAAGTGGTCAGCTTCTGTTCACTAGAGGTGCGGTTGGAAACATGTTCCTCAGAGCTAACAACCCTGAGTAGTATTTTTAAGGGACTTGTTCCCCTAAATCAGCGAGAAATCAACAAAGAAGATACAATTTGGGAGAGATTTAGGCTTTCGGAATCTGGGGCCTACGACACTGTGGGAAGTCTTCTTCATGATAACACAGAAGTTCTTTCTGTTTTTATACTGAGCTGCCGCTCCGCCAGAGAATTAATATATTTTACATGATTTTTTCATTAAATTTTTTTCTTTCAGGAAGTCAGTTAAGTAGGACTGGAACATACGCAGAGCAACAGTGTCATATGTCAGGCATTCTGATATGATAAGAGATGTGCGCAAGTTTGTTGCCATTCTTGTAATAAGCTAAAAAAGGATGAATTGTTGCTTGTGTGTCGGTTCAATGGTAACCTTGAACTTCATCCTGTACAATAAATGTGTAGCTATCAGCAAAATCACAAATCACCAGAAACTCACCTTCTTTATATTCAATTTTCAGTTTTTTTTGGAGATTGATTGTTGACTGGCCACAATGAAATGCTGTGTAAATGATTTTAATTTCCCAAAAAAATAATGAATAAAGTCGTCAGAGGGTTTATAACGGTTTCTAGAGGTATACAGTCAACAGAGACCCACTGTTTGTAAGTTATCTGGTCGATATCATTACTGTCAGCAACTCTTGTAAATACTTTTTAAGTATTTCTAGTCCTAGACAGAACTGACTTTTACCAAAGTAACAAACGGACAATGATGGGTTACACACAGCTCTTGCCTTGCAGTCTTTCTAGGGTTTTACCGCAGTACCACCATTCACTGTCAGCTGAGGAATGTTTCAAAAAAATGGTTCAAATGGCTCTGAGCACTATGCGACTTAACATCTGTGGTCATCAGTCCCCTAGAACTTAGAACTACTTAAACCTAACTGACCTAAGGACATCACACACATCCATGCCCCAGGCAGGATTATAACCTGCGACCGTAGCGATCACGCGGTTCCAGACTGAAGCGCCTAGAACCGCACGGCCACACCGGCCGGCCAGGAATGTTACACCCGTTCAGCGTAAGTCTGAAGATTTGGTGAGTAGTGCACATACAAACACTATGCATACCACTGTTTTCAGTTAAAAAACGATTTTTAGGACATAGCACGGCAGACTTTAAAAACCCAATGTGGAGCCCCGGATAGTTATCTTTGTAGTACACAAAGATTTATTTCAAACTGCTTAAAATTAATTTTTTTGCATTTGTATTTTAGCTCCTTCAACTCTTATGAGCGTAAAATCTTTTTACTACGTAATGACCAGCTTATCTTAACAGAACAATAAATCTGCAATTATTTTATTAAGAGTTTTGCCAGGTTGCGGACTAGAAGAAGACAAAGCATCCCTGGCTTTCACGAACTCTACGTTTCTATCCTTTTTATATAGTATTAAAAATGTTTTCTTCGATTGTAATAAAATACATATTTTAGGTATTGTGTCTATTTATTAATTCTGAGTTGTTAATTTGTCTGGTGTTACACTTTAAAACACAGTTTTTTGATGAGAAGTAGGATTTTGTAGCCCAAGTAATAAAACCAACTATGATTTTGTAAAATTGTTACGGGTAGTAAAATTAAAATTACAATAATTCACGGTCTGAATGACATATAACAGAATCGCTATTGAGAGTCCAAGCTCATCCCAATTTGAAACTTTCAGAACATGTAGAGGAAAATATTTTCCACGTTACTTTCTTTTTGAGAATTTCGAAAATGCAATTTTCCATAGTTCAGTAAATTCATAAATGTTTTTCATTAAAAACTCTATATTTATATTTACCTAACATGTGATGACTGAAGTAGAGAGGATACAAAATGTCGATTGGCAACGTCCAGAAAAGAGTTTCTGAAGAAGAGAAGTTTCTTAACATCAGGTATAGATTTAAGTGTCAGCAATTCTTTTTTGATTGTATTTGTCCGGAGCTTAGCCATGTATGGAAGTGAAACACGGACGTTAAACAGTTTAGACGTAAAGAGAATGGAAGTTTTGAAATGTGATGCTACAGAATAATGCTGAAGATTGGAGGGGTGAATCACGTAACTAATGAGGTGGTACTGAATAGATGTGGGGAGAAAATAAATTTTCGGCACAACTTAACTAGGAGGAGGACTCGGTTGATAGGATACATTCTGAGAGATCGAGGGATCACCAATTTAGTACTGGAGGGTAGTGTGGGGATAAAAATCCTAGAGGGAGACCAAGAGATGACTGAAGTAAGCAAATTCAAAAGGATGTAGGTTGCTGTAGTTATTCGGAGATGAAGAAGCTTACATAGGATAGAGTAGCGTGTAGAGTTGCATCACATCAGTCTTCGGACCGAAGGGCCACAACAACAACAACAACAACCATGTGCCAATGGACAATCGTCTCAGTTGTGGGACTGTATTCATTATTTCCTATCAGACTGGTGACAGTTTGTAGTAACTGAAGGAAAGTCATAGAGTAAGAAGTAATATCTGGTCTTCTCCAAGGAAGTGTTATCGGCCCTCTGTTGTTCGTGATCTACATAAACGATTTAGGAGACATTCTAAGCAGTACTTTTACATTTTTTGTATATGATGCTGTTATATACCGTCTTGTAAAGCTATGAAAAGATCAAAACAAATTGCGAAACGATTTAGACAAGATACGTGTATGGTGCGTAAGGTAACAATTGACTGTAAGTAATGAAAAGTGTGAAATCATCCAGATGAGTACCAAAAGGTATCCTCTAAATTTCGGTTACACGATAAACTGCACAAATCTAAAGGCTGTAAATTCAACTATATACTTATGGATTACAATTACGTATCAGCTAAGTTAGAAGGATCACATATATAATGTGGGTAAAGCAAACCAAAGACTATTATTTATTGGAAGAACAATGAGAAAATGCAACAGGTCTAGTAAAGAGACTGGCTACACTGCACTTGCACGTCCTATTTTGGAGCATTGTTGTGCAATGTGTATCGACGGGGACATCGAAAAAATTCAAAGAAGGGCAGCTCGTTTTGCACTATCTCGAAATAGGGGAGAGAGGACCACGGACTTGACACGTGATTTGGGTGGGAATCATTAAAACAAAGGCGTTTTTCGTTGTGGCGGTTTAGATTCTGACCACTATTAAATTCAAGGTTAGGCCAATATTTTGAGAAAAGAACCAGTCCCAACGTAAAAAGTTTGACATACAGCATTTATCTGGGAAAAATAATTACAAAATACAATTGGAAAAAATACCTAAATGTTGGGAACAACACCAAGAAGACATTCAATCGAAAGGTCTCAAAAAGATCAGAGTACAACATACAAAAGATCAGCTGACGTCAACTGAGTACATTTAAAGCAGAAAAACATAAAGAACTTTCATATAACATTCAAAATAGTTTAAAGAAGTACACACCACCACGTTTACTATTTACAGATCCAAAAACACATACGACTGCATATAATAATACAGAGAACTACAGAATAAATGCGGACTAGAACTAAACAATTGCGATTTCATTTTGATAACGTGATCCAAATGCAACCAGTTTCAGGACCACCAGCAACAGAAGATATCAGAAAAATCACAAACCAACATAAAAATAACAAAGGATCAGGAGAAGACAAGATAGTCGCTGAATTGTGGAAATACCCTGGTGACAATATTATTCTATGTCTGGCAGAAATCTTTAATGAAATTTAGACAACGAACAGCTTACCATCAGATTGGATATCGGCATTAGTACATACACTACATAAAAAAAGAAACAAAACTGATCCTAAGAGTTATAGAGGGATCCCCTTTGGCCAGTGACATATAAGATCTTCTCCATGACACTTTTGAAAAGAACTGAAGCAGGATTTAGGGAGGGAAGGTCTTGTGCACAGCAAATACTCAATCGAAAGAACATAATGGGAAAGAGGAAAATCAGAAAAGTGAAATATTTGATAACTTTTGGAGATTTTAAAAAGTCACGTGATTCTATTGATAGAAATACAGTAATCAACATTATAAAGGAATTCGGCCTCGACAATAAAAAAATAGAAGTAATTAACAGAACTTAGACACAAATCGAAAGTAAAATATGTCGGGGAACTCTCAAAGCCTTTTCAAATAAAATCAGGAGTAAGACTGGGAGATGGTACATCACCCATACTTTTCAACTGCACATAATTTTGTGTGGCTCAATGGCCTGTTGCAAGCCGTTCTATTGGACGCCACTTTGACGACTTGCGTGTCCCTAACCTACCCCAGTTATCCAACCTACAGCTTAACGCAGAATCCAAACCACATTTGTTTCTAGAGACTCCTCAGATCGTTGAGAGATGGAAGATAGGTTAAAACAAAAATGAAAAATCTGTGGTCAAACTCAGATTGGATCCCGCGGTCTCTCGTCTTCCAGGCTCGCATCATCATGTACGTAGTTTATCTATAGGTTTCTGAAGAATGAGTTTGCGAGTGTTAAAATATGTGACGTATATGGCCGTATCTTTTGACTGCATCGTCTTAGCTTATAGTATTTACCCAGCCAAGCGATTTGGGATCTTCGCAAATAGTACAAATTTCAACTTGATACCTCTACCCGCTCCTGAGAAAAACGGGTCTTAACGGACAGACGGACAAAAAATGGCCCAAAAAAATTTTATTTTATATAATTAGAAAGTATCATTTTTTTTATTTTCTATTTTACTTTTACTTGCCAAACTTAATGATTCTAGTTCAACGGGAAGTACGCTGTAGGTTTTGAAGAGTGAGTTTGTATCTAAATATGTGACATAAATGGACATATCTTTTGAATGGATTGACTTAGAAGCTTAATTTTTTTACACCGTCAAGGAATCGTAGACTTCAGTACCTGACACAAAAGTCACCTTGATACCTCGACCCATTCCTGGGAGAAAGGGGTCTTAACGGACCGAGAAACAGACGGATAGCAAATGGCAAAATCAAATATGTGAAATAATTACAAACTTTTTTCGGGTTTTTTCTTTTACTTTCACGTGAAACCTTATCTCTTGTCAAATTGTATGACTTGATGTCAACGGGACCTACAGATTTTGATGAGTGAATTATCGAGTATCGCAATATGTGATATAAATGGCCGTAACTTTTCATTACATTCACCTAGAACCTTAATTTTTTCACACCGCCAAGGGGCCGTAGATCTTAGTATCTGACGTAAATCTCAACTTGATACGCCTACCCGTTATTGAGAAAAAGGGGTCCGACTGTTGCCGGATGAACAGACAGACAGACAGACAGACAGACGGACAACAATGTGAGCTAGTGGGGGTTCCGTTTTTGTCGATTGAGATATGGACTCCAAAAAGACCTTCTATTCTAGGTTTTTTAATTTTCCACAGAAAGTATCCGCAAACTGGACACATCACATGACAAGGGCAAGAATGGGAAACCAGTTCCAAGTAAATGAGCATCATAGTGGACGTAAATAGTTAAAAATGATTACTTGACTTCACGGCATAATATGTACACCAGACATAAATACACAATGGATGCTAAAATTGTATATCCGATTCAAAACTTAAAGCAAATATGTACCAATTAAGAAACGCTAAAATGACAGTCCTGGACAGTTTTCCTAAATTAATTAAGCTCACTTTAGTTACTCACCACTGTAAAACTCCAATAAAAAAAGCACGATGTATAAAACTATAGAAATACTGCTAACTTAGTTTGTGTGTTGCAAAAGTTAATTCTACTACTGCTACGTCAAGTGCGCAGTCTCCCTACTTCAGCTGTTGACTCTTTGCTTTTATACACAACTGCTTGCTGCGTTTACATCTTTTGTTCTGTCCGTAGAATATGAATATCTATGGAGTGTTCATAAGCGAGAGCAGCAGGGCAATGCTCGTTTCACAACAGTTCTCGCAATCTTGACGTCATTTTGAAGCCATGCGCAGTATCGGCTACCGACTTTGTGACAAGGAAGAATATGAACACTATTGCTCCTCGATTCATTCGCAGCAATTTAAGCTGTCCTATTACGTTCCTGCCCGACCACACACTCGGAAGTCGCTACATATTCGAACATAAAGAGACAAATATATTAGTGAAAAAGCAGAATATGAATTTTATTGCTGCTTGTTTCAGTCGTAGCAATTTAAGCTCTTCTCTTAGGTTCCTGCCTAATTACACAATCGGAAATCGCTAAATATTTATTTCACTTTTCGTTCTCAAATCAGACGGAACGTAAATGACATCGAATATTGCTGAACACACTTGTATTACGTTCATAAGAAAGTCTTAGAATGTGTTAACAACTCTAATACACAAAAAAATCTTTGTATGTCACTGTACGTGAACCACATCTTTCGTCTCCACAAATCAGCAACGAGTATCACAAAACTTTTACATCGACTTTAAGTACAACATTTAAATTATATGTATAAATGGTAAGAACTTCACTCTTTTGCATTTATTGTTGAGAATTTCTTGTTTTTCGTTCTTCAGGTATTGTTTCAGATCATATATAGACTCTCCTCCCTCGTTCAAAATGTAGTTTCTAAAACAATACACGAACCAAGTTAGTGTTCTTGTCTTGGATGCTGGAAACGCTTTTACGTCCATATACATTATTGTTTTGTTGTTTATTTCGTTAACAGTGGTTGATAGAAGACTTGTTGATTTAAACTTTATCCATTTCCATAGATCTGCAATTCTGTAGCAGCCTACTGTTCGGTGTATGGCAGTGTCAACTATTCCACAGTAAGGATGATTAGTTAGTTTTATTCCGTGGCTTCGCGCTGCTGTCCTGATCAGATTATTTAGAAACATGTAAGCTGCTGGGCGCAACTTTGAACTTAAGGATCTGTCAGCAAAATTTGACCAGAGCGTCTTCCAGTTTAAGTCTTCATGCTTCACCTGGTTTTCTGGGGAACATGGAGGTTTTTTTCCAATGGTTTCGATTATTTTCTTTGTCGTATAGAATATTACGTCTGGAGTCTTCTCAAAAACATATGTGTGGCTTGCAAGACACGACTTACTTTTTTTGACATCCTTCTGTCATCTCTGTTTTCTGTCACGATGCCCCAGTCCGCATTTTTGTAAATCTGATCAGTTGATAATTTGAGGGTACATATGAGATTTTTCAATGTAATGGCTGAACATTTTGCCTCGCAGTCTGTTAAGGTTAGGCCACCTTCGTTAAGTGGTTTCGTTAGTTAATCCCTGGCTACCCGAACAACATACCTTTCCAAATAAACCAACCAATGTACTTTTTAATTAGCGTGAAACATTTTCTGTTGATGGGTAAGCTTTTGTTAAACATACCACATTTTAGACAGGGCGAGTATGTTTACACAATCAACCCTTTGAATAATGTTTTATTTTCTTGTGCTATTCGGTATCAGGGCACCTCTTGTTTTTTCCATCACTCCTTTCGGATTGACGTCATTTAACTCGTTTATGTTTTTACTTAATTTTAATACCAGCACTTCCATTTCAACACAGTCGCTGAATGGGAATGACCTGGGTTTAGAACCTTCATTTATGCTCAACAAACGTGTTTTATCGTTGTTTATTGTTGCCCCTGTCGCTTCTTTACAATCATCCTTTATTTGTGATACTTTTGCAGTGTGTTAGGGTTCTATAATTATAATGGTAACATCATTGTGCACCAACATATAATCATTGTTTTGAAATGCTGCCTGTAAGGATTAATGGTGCCAAAGGGATGACAAACTGTATCATTGATAAGGGACAGCGATGTCGGACAGAACGTTGCACTGGGAATGCCTCTATGAAATGTCCGTTGATCTGCACCCTTGAAAACATTTAGTACTCATCCGGTACCAGAAAATCTATTGTTGCTTGAGGAAGTCTGAAATGTGCTGGCGCATCCCTTAGGTAATGACAAGTATCTTCATCGTGACTGATGTGGTCGTGTTGGTGTGTATCTCCTGCCTTGGTTATCATATTCTCCCTTGAAGGCTTATATCGTTGATGCATTATTAAGTGATAGCGGTGACGTGTCTGTGATAAATTTTCAGTGCTGCGTTACATTGAAATGACATATTGCAAACCATAAAATAAGCGTGTTTAATTCTTAATTTGTAAATTATTGACGATAAAAATTCAAGCCTCAGAGAACACTCGTGTACGAAGACATTAAACGTCCGTAAATCATTGTGACATTTCATTATAGCAATAATTATAATAAATCATTCCAAGAATGAAGTGTTTTTGTAAATTTCCAGTATGCCCGCATAAAGTCTGGCGAGAGGCCCCTATCAAATGTTAACGAAAGTCGGTAGCCAATCATGCTGTCGTCGATATTGCATGTGACGTCAAAATGATGTCGCGTTTGCGGGAAGTGCTGTGAACCGAGTGTTACCCTCATAAGCGCACTGTGAATGTTGTCAATAGCACACGGTATATCTCGTGAGTTTTGCTATAACGCTCTTTAATTCTGTTCTGCGCATCTGAATGCTCACTCCATAGGCACTCTTACTCCATGGTTCCGTCTCGTTGTAGTATTATAGATTTAAACACTGACCGTGACAGACACTTTTCTGGAGTCTATTTTTCAGAGTTTCAATAATATTCACGGTTATATCTCTAACAAAATGTTCTGTCATCTCAAACACATCTACAGTCGTTTCCTGGCATTTGGTGTTTGTCAAGGAAAATAAATTATGATACCATAGAAACAGTTCCACTATCCTACAGTCTGGTCACTTCAAAATAAGTGAAAAAGCTACTAAAAAGTGGCGAGTAAAATTTTTAAGGTATATGGTATGTATAACATACATACATCTTCACAAATTCTGCCACTTTTACATATTTAAACAAAATTTCAAATAAATTATGCAATAGTGAAACGTATTCACAAATGCGGCTAGATCTTTCTGTGGTATTTCAGCATCTTGCTTGCTAAATAGGAACGTGTACAAAATTTCGACGATAATCGAATATCTTGCAGAGTCCTGACTGATTACAGAACACACAAATAATATTAGTTTTTAATTTCGTCCACCTCATCCCAATTATTGGATAATTTCATTACACTGTACTGCCCTCGACAGTGAACATGCCATCACTTCAAAATGAGATATGCAGGGTTTACACCGATCTTCGTTGTACAAGGAGCAAATATTATACCTAATGTCCAGATGATAATCGTGTTCTCGGCAAGCAGCTTTATGTGGATCTGATGTGACGTTCTGTTAACGAGCATCTTAAGCCAGGTAGCGTCGCTAGACGCGAATTGTAGTAAACTTTGAACTGGACTAAACACCGTACAGCAAAAAGGTGACACACTGGGAGATAGGGATGTGTTCCCGGGTTCTGAGACTTCCGTGTGGGCATACATTGTCATGTTGGCGCAAGATTTCTTTTGGATTCTTGTCAGACCGAACACCCCGGAAACGGTTCTTGAGTTTGTTCAGACTCTTCACATATGCCTCAGAATTAATGGCAACACATCTACACTGAGGTGAATAAAGTCATGGGATAGTGATCTGCACAGATACAGATGGCAATAGTATAGCGTGCACAAGGTACAAAAGGACAGTGCATTGGCGGAGCTGTCATCGGCACTCAGGTGATACATTTGAAAATGTTTCAGACGTGATTATGGCCCCACGTTGGGAATTAACAGACTTTGAACCCTGAATGGTCGTCGGAGCTAGAAGTGTGGAACATTCTGTTTCCGAAATCGTTAGGGAATTCAGTATTCCGAGATCCAAAGCGTCAAGAGTGTGCCGAGAACACCAAATTTCAGTCATTACCTCGCACCACTGAGAAAGCAGTGGCCGATGGTCTTCGTTTAACGAACGAGGTCAGCGGGGTTTGCGTAGACTGTCAGTGTTAACAGACAAGGGACACTGCGTCAAATAATCACGGAGTTCAATGTGGGACGTTATGACGAACAAATCCATTGAGACGGGGCAGCGAAATCTGTTGTTAATGGACTATGGCAGCAGACGACAGACGCTAGTGTCTTTGCTAACAGCACTGAATCGCCTATGGCGCCTCTCCTGTCTCGTGACCACATTGGTTGCACTCTAGATGACTGTAAAACCGTGGCTTGGCCAGACGGTCCCCGATTTCAGTTGGTAATAGCTGATGCTAGAGTTCTAGTGTGGTGCAGACCCCACAACGCCATGGGCCCAAGTTGTCATCAAGGCACTGTGCAAGTTGGTTGCGGCTCCATAACGGTATGGGCCGTGGTTATACGGAATGGTCTGGGTCGTCTGGTGCAAATGAACCTATCATTGACTGAAAATAGTTATTTGCAGCCATTCATGGACTTCATGCTCGCAAACGATGATGGAATTTTTATGCGTGACAATGCGCTAAGTCACCGGGCCACAACTGTTCGCGGTCGGCCTGAAGAACACTCTGGACAATTCGAGCGAATGATTTGGCCAGCCAGATCGCCCGACATGAATCCCATCGAACACTTATGGGCCATAATCGACAGGTGAGGTCGTGCACAAAGTCCTGCACCAGCAACGTTTCGCACGTATGGACTGCTACAGAGGCAGCGTGGCTCAGTATTTCTGAAAGGGACTTCCAACAACTTAAGTCCATGCTACGCCGAGTTGCTGCGCTGCGGCAGGCAAAAGAAGGTCCGACATGACATTAGCAGGTCACCTCAGTGTACATCTACATGATTACTCAGCAATTCACGCTTAAATGCATGGCAGGTGGTTCACTTACCCAACTTCAGATTGTTTCTCTGCCATTCCACTCTCAAATAGCACGAGGGAAAAACGAACACGTAAACTTTATGTGACAGCTCTGCTTTTTTTTTCTTCTTTTATTACGATGGTCGTTTCTGCCTCTGTAGGTGGGCATCTTCCACGACGCACACTATTTAGTCACAGACATGCCAAGGCACCTCCTGGAAGCCCTGGTTCGTATTTTAAAGCTTCCGTCAATCACGATATGTACGCATTTAACATTGACTGCGACAAATGGGAGGAGCTCGCTGAAGACCACGGCAGATGGAGGAAACCCATCAAGGATAGCATCAAGTTCCACGACTACGCCTGACTCAACAATTTAGCTGCGAAACTAACGTGTAGACAAGCGCCTCCGGCTAACCCCTCTATCGGTATGGTGCACACTTACCCCACCTCTGGGCGTCCAGTGAACTGTCGACAGAAAGGACCTGCAAGATGATACTTGAATGTTCCAACACCAAGCATAGGCCAGTGATTGAGATGGGCGTCAATAAAATATTTTCACTTTCGGAGAAGAAAGTTGGTGAATGAAATTTCGTGAAAAAATTCCGCCGCAACGAAAAAACGCTTTTCTTTTAATGACTGCCAACCAATCCAACGTATCGGAACTGTGACACTCCCTTCCACGTTTGGCGATAATGCAAAACGAGCTGCCCTTCCTTGGACCTTTTCGACGTCTTCCGTTAATTAAAATCTGATAAGGATCCCACACGGCGCAGCAGTACTCTAGCAGAAGATGTACAAGCGCGGTGTAGGCAGTCTGTTTAATACACCTGTTGTATCTTCTAAGTGTTCTACCAATAAAACGCGGTCTCTGGTTCGCCTCCCCGACAACATCCACGAGAATGACACCATCAAATGGTTCAAATGGCTCAGAGCACTATGGGACTTAACATCTGAGGTCATCAGTCCCCTATAACTTAGAACTACTTAAACCTAACTAACCTAAGGACATCACACACATCCATGCCCGAGGCAGGATTCGAACCTGCGACCGTAGCGGTCGCACGGTTCCAGACTGAAGCGCCAAAACCGCTCAGCCACAACGGCCGGCAATGACACCATCACTGTCTCAAAAGGCTGTCGTCATGATTTTGACAGCAAAGGGAGCCGCATTTAATATCTTCTTTTTTGATGAATGCGTGTGATGTCACTCCACTGAACGTCTTTTTTCCGGCTCAAAGTGATACACCCAGGTTTCGTCATCTGTTACGATACGTGGCAGAAAGGTCTCTCCATTGGCCTCAAACTGGCCCAGTAGTTTAGATGAAATGGGTTTACCTTGAAAATTTTGGTCTGTTTTGAGCATTCGTGGAACTCATCTTGAGCACACCTTTAAATATCCCAGAGTCTCAGCCATAGGACACGCATTTCTAATTCTAATCGATAGCTGTAGAGCTAACTGTCGAGTTGTGATGTGCCGGGCTGCACGAATAAGAGCATCAACGCGATTCACCGTGTTGGGAGCAGTGACTGTGACGTGACATCCCGAACGTGACCGATCATAGAGTCTAATTTCTGCACTTCCTGACGCTTTAACTACGTTTACCCATAGCACAACAGAACTGTCAACTGAATTACTATCATACAATGCACACTATCGATGTTCACCACATTTACTTCTCCGTAACTAAGATTTTAATTACAGCACGTTGCTTGTAACAAGTGTCTTGAGTAGACGCCATTTTGATAGTCCACTACGTCTCTGCCATCTGTTTGCAGCTGTTCGACACTTAACACACTTTAAGAAGAAACGTTACATATGAAGCCCCTAGAAGGATTTTTTCTATACAGATTAACGGTTATAAGAAAAACTATGGCATTTATTGAATAACACTCGTACTTCCGTGATACAGGGATTATGAAGCTGGAAGCTTATAGCCATGATCTCTATTTAACTTACACACTTTTGAAAGCCTCAAATGTTTCAAAGACCTTCCTTGTACAAATGTTACATTCTTTGGCTAACATTCATACGTTTTTAAAATGTACAATAGGTCACGGTACAGTATTCCTGGCGTTCCACGACAACAGATATCACTTTTTGTTTTAAACCTAAGTGGCGTCCGTGTTCTTAATCCGTTCTTTTACTATCCACCAGTATTGCCTCGTTGTACTTCACCATAACCATGCGCCACTTTACATACTCCCCTAGTACTGATAGGACCAAGAGCGTCCATTATAGGTCGGAAAGTCTTTTGTTTTGCGCTGGTTTAAACTGTAGTCTTCAGGTAATTTTTTCCAAGTGTTTACCTCACACTGTTGGTTACTCTCGTAAAGAATCGCGACCTTGCTGGGTTAGGAGGAGGTCCCTCGTCCTTCTTGTTTGCAGTACTGATACACTGTCAGTCACATTAATGTGACCACCTGTGAGAAGTCTGAATGACTGTCCTTCGCAGCGCGACACCTTTGTGAGACGCACAGGATTAGGGTCAATGGCGTTCTGCGAGGGGCCGAGCGGTTCTAGGCGCTTCAGTATGGAACCGCGCGACCGCTATGGTCGCAAGTTCGAATCCTGCCTTGGGCATGGATGTGTGTGATGTCCTTATGTTAGTTAGGTTTAAGTAGTTCTAAGTTCCAGGGGACTGATGGCCTCAGAAGTTAAGTCCCATAGTGCTCAGAGCCATTTGAACCATTTTTCGTTTTGCGAGGCATCGACAGGGATGTGGAACCAGGCCGACTTCAGTGTCGTGGGCAGCTGCGCTTGGTTTCTTAGTTGAGGTTCCATTGTCAGTACAGCCCGATCGAAGTGGTTCCACAGTTTCCCGACTGGAATTAA
Source organism: Schistocerca serialis cubense (assembly GCF_023864345.2). Taxonomy (NCBI): domain Eukaryota; kingdom Metazoa; phylum Arthropoda; class Insecta; order Orthoptera; family Acrididae; genus Schistocerca; species Schistocerca serialis. The sequence goes on along the minus strand of NC_064646.1, from coordinate 181,865,372 downwards.
ATTCGTGGAGTTTGGTGGCCAGAGGAGTACGGTAAGCTTGTCCTGGTGCTCTTAGAACCAAGCACGTGCATTGCGTGCTGTGTGACACGTTGCATTGTCCTACTGGAAGCTGCCATCATGCCGAGGAAAAGCAAACTACATGTAACGGTGGACATGGTTCAAAAATGGTTGAAATGGCTCTAAGCACTATGGGACTTAACATCTGAGGTCATCAGGCCCCTAGAACTTATAACTACTTAAACCTAACTAACCTAAGGACACACACACATCCATGCCCGAGGCAGGATTCGAACCTGCGACCGTAACGATCTCGCGGTTCCAGACTGAAGAACCTAGAACCGCTCGGCCACACCGGCCGACGTGGACATGGTCCTCAAGGATAGATTCATAATTGTGATGACCCAGTTTGCTTTCCAGAATGACGAGATCACTTGCGGAATGTCACAGAAAGATTCCCAGACCATAACGCTCCAATGATTGTTGCAGGATGTTTGCTTTCAGACGTTTCACACTGTTTACACCAAAGACCATCTGTTCAAAAACTAACTTGATTCATTTGAAAGGGCCACCCGTCGCCACTCAATGGACGTCCAGTTGCGGTATCGGGGTGCAAACTGCACCCTTCGTCGCCGCTGAACAGCAGTTAGCATGGATGCATGAACCAGCCGCCTACTCCAGAGGACCATATACAGCAGCGTTCGCTATACAGTCGTTGAGGACACACTGTTGGTAGTCTCTTGCTTTATCTCGGCGGTCAGTTGCTCAACAGTTGCATGTTTATTCGCCTGTCCACATTTCTACAGCCATCGTTCACCCCACTGTTGCGCAACAGTTGCCTTGGCGCTGGTTTTGTGTAACGCCATTTTCCCATACACAGTATGCTTTATCCACGGCGGCGCGCGAACAGTTTACAAACTTACCCGTTTCGGAAATGATTCCACCCTTGGCCCGAAAGACGATGACCATGCCCTTTTGGACGTCAAATAAATCACTCCATTTCAGCATTACGAGGACTGAGCTGTTTTCTACGTTCCTCCAACACGCTTTATATACCCTCCACTGCTAGTGCTGCCACCAGCCGCGTGTGCGTGTGCGTGTGTGTGCCTGTGTGTGTGCCTGTGTGTGTGTGTGTGTGTGTGTGTGTGTGTGTGTGTGTGGATGCGTGTGAGCGGTTGTTGTACGTTAACGTCAAGCTAAGCGGTGGTCACTTTAATGTGACTAGACCGTGTAGAATTACATTTGAAGCACCTATCTTTGGAAAAGCTATCGTAGCCTTACGCTATTTGTTTTTTGGTTTTTGTTTAAGAAGTCGAGCCGGCCAGGGTCGCCGTTCGGTTCTAGGCGCTACAGTCTGGAGCCGAGCGACCGCTACGGTCGCTGGTTTGAATCCTGCCTCGGGCATGGATGTGTGTGATGTCCTTAGGTTAGTTAGGTTTAAATAGTTCTAAGTTCTAGGCGACTGATGACCTCAGAAGTTAAGTCGCATAGTGCTCACAGCCATTTGAACCATTTTTTAAGAAATCGAGGTCCGATCTCGAATTGTTGCTGACACTGATGTGGAAGATACTCGTAGACAAGCAATATTTATTACTTGTGTAGGTGGTTGTGTGAAGTGATACGTAAATACATATTTGTGCTAGTAGATTTCCCGCGCATGGTGACCTGAAAGTCTCTTTGCAAGTGTTATTATTTCATTCCACCTTTAATAACACTTAAATAGCTAACTGTTCAAAACATCCATATGTGTGCCATCATTATCAAATATGGTTCATATGACTCTGAGCACTATGGGACTTAACATCTAAGGTCATCAGTCCCCTAGAACTTAGAAATACTTAAACCTAACTAACCTAAGGACATCACACACATCCATGCCCGAGGCAGGATTCGAACCTGCGACCGTAGCGGTCGCGCGGTTTCAGACTGTAGCGCCTAGAACCGCTCGGCCACCCTGGCCGGCGCCATCATTATCCCTGGACAGCTTGATACTGTTCCATGTCTTCATGGACATCCACTTAGCAGCTAAGTTTATTTTCGTGTGGAGATGCATTTTTCTGCGTTTAATTTCAAGTTCTGCAGCATGAATTTTAGTCGATTTGCAGGGTGAACGTGTAACTTCAGCACATGTCATCCGGATTGATGGACGATCAGAGGGAAAGGGAGGGGGCGTGAAGCATCCAAAACACTTCCCAAGCGAAAAAGTATCATCTCTTTTCTCCCAGGTGATCAAGGCCTGACAGCTTCGTGGTGACATACCGTTCGTGAATCCTATCCATCATCTGTCACATTTTCGTCGTTTTGCTTCGATTTACGGACCCACACAGTTGTCACTAAGCGCTCCTCCAAAGTAAAGTTGGAAGTTATTTGCCATTGTTCTTCATCAAACACAGAGGCGAAAAAAATGGTTCAAATGGCTCTGAGCACTATGGGACTCAACTGCTGAGGTCATTAGTCCCCTAGAACTTAGAACTAGTTAAACCTAACTAACCTAAGGACATCACAAACATCCATGCCCGAGACAGGATTCGAACCAGCGACCGTAGCGGTCTTGCGGTTCCAGACTGCAGCGCCTTAACCGCACGGCCACTTCGACCGGCTGAGGCGAAAAATGACTTGGGTCAACACACAGAACTATTCTCCTCCCCGGGCACTCACGTGGCAGTTACGTACAGGCACACTTGTTACTCACATGAGGAACACCGTTACAATATTAGTGATCAGAACTGGAAGTTAAAATCTAGAACATCTTACCACCTTGCCCTGTTACATGCATTTCGTTCGGATGTAAAGGGATTTTCTAGCCAAACTGTACATGTGCTCCAGATTATTGTCAGGTCTTGTATAAGCTAGAATGTGTAGGAACGAAGGCAGACGTCATTCTCTGTCACAAACATAAGTTTGACTGTCGAATGAAATTTAAGAAATCGTGCAATTCATGTAGCTCTCTCTTAAATGTATCTTTCACTCAACGGAGTCTACGTAACATCTTCCCCCCCCCCCCCCCCAAATCCTGTATCTCTATCAGCTATCAGCATGTATACAATGAGGATTTTCTACGTATGGTAGCCTGAGGAAATTTACCCAACCAATAAAAATCTTCTGAGAAAGCACGGGATACCATGTCTCATTGTTGAAATATACGTTCGTGGAGACCTCGAAAATAACGCCTTAACCGGCCTTAACGAGAGGAGTACAAACGTGCTGCATTGTCTTTCTAACGTTATTTTCCCCGGTAGCTGAGTGGTCAGCGTGACAGACTGTTAATCCTAAGGGCCCGGGTTCGATTCCCGGCTGGGTCGGAAATTTTCTCCGCTCAGGGACTGGGTGTTGTGTTGTCCTAATCATCATCATTTCATCACCATCGACACGCAGGTCGCCGAAGTGGCGTCAAATCGAAAGACCTGCACCAGGCGAACGGTCTACCCGATGGGAGGCCCTAGCCACACGACATTTCCAACGTTATTTTGCGATTGTTGGTAAGAGTGGTTGGGTTAAAATTCTCAGGGTTTAACGTTCAGAAATCTGAACCTGCAATAAGTGATGTCCGCAAATCCCCATGTATCTTCTCGCAGGAAAGACTGAAGTCTTCGTCGTCGTGTCTACATGAGTATCAAATTACACATTTTTATGGTAAGTAAAAATTTTGAATTCCGTCATATCTGAAATATTTTTGGACCGTTGTAGTTGTATTAAGTTACCGATGCTATTTAGGTTTAGTGGCATACCGCAATTTAATGAAAAGTTTTGGATGCAGTGGTGATCCTTCCGATTGTGATTCTCATCTACGCGGTGGATATCCTAGAGAGGATGATGATCGAGCAGACTGTAAAGAATGAATTGGAAGAATCAGAAGAAGAAAAAGGACGTGGAGGAGAACTTCAACAAGGAAAGTGAAGACGAATCTAGTTATTATTCGTTATTATAGTTTCAGTACATATTTAAAATTTCCTGCCTTGATTCTTGATCACATTATTTTTATAACATTCCTTAACATTTCACTGCCCTAATGACGAATCGCCTGTCCCTTCTTGCAATCCGAAGACGATGTGGAGACGGAAGATACACTCCTGGAAATTGAAATAAGAACACCGTGGATTCATTGTCCCAGGAAGGGGAAACTTTATTGACACATTCCTGGGGTCAGATACATCACATGATCACACTGACAGAACCACAGGCACATAGACACAGGCAACAGAGCATGCACAATGTCGGCACTAGTACAGTGTATATCCACCTTTCGCAGCAATGCAGGCTGCTATTCTCCCATGGAGACGATCGTAGAGATGCTGGATGTAGTCCTGTGGAACGGCTTGCCATGCCATTTCCACCTGGCGCCTCAGTTGGACCAGCGTTCGTGCTGGACGTGCAGACCGCGTGAGACGACGCTTCATCCAGTCCCAAACATGCTCAATGGGGGACAGATCCGGAGATCTTGCTGGCCAGGGTAGTTGAGTTACACCTTCTAGAGCACGTTGGGTGGCACGGGATACATGCGGACGTGCATTGTCCTGTTGGAACAGCAAGTTCCCTTGCCGGTCTAGGAATGGTAGAACGATGGGTTCGATGACGGTTTGGATGTACCGTGCACTATTCAGTGTCCCCTCGACGATCACCAGTGGTGTACGGCCAGTGTAGGAGATCGGTCCCCACACCATGATGCCGGGTGTTGGCCCTGTGTGCCTCGGTCGTATGCAGTCCTGATTGTGGCGCTCACCTGCACGGCGCCAAACACGCATACGACCATCATTGGCACCAAGGCAGAAGCGACTCTCATCGCTGAAGACGACACGTCTCCATTCGTCTCTCCATTCACGCCTGTCGCGACACCACTGGAGGCGGGCTGCACGATGTTGGGGCGTGAGCGGAAGACGGCCTAACGGTGTGCGGGACTGTAGCCCAGCTTCATGGAGACGGTTGCGAATGGTCCTCGCCGATACCCCAGGAGCAACAGTGTCCCTAATTTGCTGGGAAGTGGCGGTGCGGTCCCCTACGGCACTGCGTAGGATCCTACGGTCTTGGCGTGCATCCGTGCGTCGCTGCGGTCCGGTCCCAGGTCGACGGGCACGTACACCTTCCGCCGACCACTGGCGACAACATCGATGTACTGTGGAGACCTCACGCCCCACGTGTTGAGCAATTCGGTGGTACGTCCACCCGGCCTCCCGCATGCCCACTATACGCCCTCACTCAAAGTCCGTCAGCTGCACATACGGTTCACGTCCACGCTGTCGCGGCGTGCTACCAGTGTTAAAGACTGCGATGGAGCTCCGTATGCCACGGCAAACTGGCTGACACTGACGGCGGCGGTGCACAAATGCTGCGCAGCTAGCGCCATTCGACGGCCAACACCGCGGTTCCTGGTGTGTCCGCTGTGCCGTGCGTGTGATCATTGCTTGTACAGCCCTCTCGCAGTGTCCGGAGCAAGTATGGTGGGTCTGACACACCGGTGTCAATGTGTTCTTTTTTCCATTTCCAGGAGTGTATAATGCTAATGGCTAATGGCTCACCAGAAATTGAATACGGCATTTTTCTTGAAAAAAGAAAAACAATAATGAAACAAAACAGCAGAGCTATAAAGATATAACTAAAAAAAAATATGACGCACTAATGAAATAACATGGAGAACTTTGATGGCGAAAAATTAAACACTATTCTCAGTTCGGAAAAACGCAGCAACTGCTACGTTTAGTTTTTATGGCACAGATTTTGTATTAATTGGTGGCTGCATATAGAAATCCTTGGCTTTCCGAAGCTAAAATAAGGCTGTAGCTGTTCTTTAATACAGCTTCGTCGTCGGCGTGCAACATGACCGCGCAGCCCGTCAACTTAGCCTAATCATTTGTTCAGAGAGTGTGCAATGGGGAACCCATTAGTAGCCCTCATGCTACCACCCTCGCGACATTTCTAATAATTCTAGTAATTAGACTGGAATCCATTGATCCTGTTGTGCGAGCGATCATTGAATACAGACAATGGAGAAAGAATAGCAGTCGATCGCGGAATTCGTCGTTTTATTACAGCAGACCTGATTCAGCTGTCCGTATTGATGGGTTTATGCAGCCTGAAGCACCTTAAAAAATCACGCTAGATTTTAATATTCTCTCGTTCGTTATGCGCAAATTATTAGTCCTACAGAGAAAAATGAACAAGACGTTTATGTAGGAAATTAAATGTAGTTAAATTTTGTACTGGGATACGCTGGAGGCTACGATTTTCGAGTTTTTCAGGAAAAATGCGTTTGTCGGTCACTTTTGTACGTTTTTCTTGAATAATTCGACAACTATGGCCTCTAGTGACAGCGTGTCCTAGTACAGCACTTAACTGTAGTTCCTACATAATGGTCCTGTTCATCTGTAGGACTAATAATTTGCACAAGCTAGAGAGAGAAAATGAAAATCTCGTGAATGTTTTCGATGGCGCTGCAGCCTGCAAAAAACACGTCAGTAGGGGTAGCTGAATAACCCTGTATATTACATACATGCACTGAACATGACTTTGCAATTGTTCAGATTCGGAAGTTCTGTAATAAGGCGAAGGATTTGGCGATTGATTCCTGTTCTTTTCTCCATTGTCTATTTCCAATAATTTTAACAAGCTTACTGCGCCTCTCAGACTACTACTTCCAATTACAGAACAGCCAGGCGTTTTGATCATCCGACTCGAAGTGCCAATCTACAGACTGCTTGGAAATGAAGCGGTAATGTCAGATACAGTCAAAAATTCTCTTTATTTCGAGAATCTTTCCAGATTTCCTACTTCTTAACAAATATCATCCAGAAGCAGGAATTGATGGCTATTAGTAAAGACATGTTAATAGATTCTTTCATTGGTGCTTGGTGGTAGAATTTGATACTTATCAACGAAGAACAGTGTTAATAGCTATACGAGAGAGATACTGGCGAAAGTAAGGCTGTGTGGGCGAACCGTGAATCGTGCATGGATAGCTGAGTTGGTAGAGCATTTACTTGTGAACTGCAAAAGTTCTGAGTTCAAGTACCGGTGCGGCACACATTTTTAATCTTTAGGAAGTTTCATTATTAATACCATCGTTGATAGGGTTGTAGGATGTCCTCCTGAGGGTTGTAGGATGTCCTCCTGAGGGATATCGCGTAAAATTCTGTCCACTTGGCAAGTTAGATCGTCAAAATCTCGAGATGGTTGGAGGGCCCAGCCTGTAAGTGCTCCAAACCTTATCAGTTTGGGAGAAATCTGACGAACTTGCTGGGCAAGGTATGGTTTGGCAAGCACGAAGATGAGTAATAGAAACTCTCACCGCGTGCAGACAGACAATATCTTGCTGAAATGTGACTCCCGGGTGGCTTGCCATGACGGAAAACAAAACGGAGCGTAGAACATCGTCGACGTATCACTGTGCTGCAGGGGTGCCATGGAGGACAACCAAAGGTATCCTGCTGTGAAATGAATTGACGCCCCAGGCCATCACTCCACGTGGTAGGCGATATTCGGATTGGTATCCACAGCTATATGTGGCATCTCCAGACACGTCTTCGGCTTGGACTCTCACTGAGTAGAGAACAACTGTCTTCAGTGATGAGTCCCGCTTCGAACTGAGGCCAGATGACCACCGAAGAGGTGCCTGGAGGCGCCTCCGTACAGCGGTGGGGTACCAACCTGCCTGTCGCCCACCACACTGCCCGACAAAATGGAGTTTTTCATGGTAGAACCTCTTTGGTTGTCATCCAATTTTTCTGAAACTGTGATCCTATGTTTGTTGTCCATGTACATCACATCTACCGATTTCTGCCCCATTCGGATAATTTCTTCGTGTTGCCTCATTTTTTGTATTGGAGCGTATTTCGTGAAACTGTATTCGGATTTGTGACATGATCGTCGCATATCGCTTGGCACTACCCATTCATTTTAGGGCCAGCATATTATTCTACTCATGCATTGTTAGTATATTGGGCGGTTTATGTGTGTGTGTGTTGGGGGGGGGGGGGAGGGAGGAGAGGGAAGCTTCGCATCGCATCGGGCTGAGCGTCCATTTGTAGCGACTAAGGAGCCCATCTGTAAATCCCATTGTTTCAGCCATGCTTCCATGCTGGATGGCCGAGTTATTGGGATCACTCTGAACGACCGACCCTCCCACCCCCTTTTGTGTGTTGGGCGAGCGGCGCTCAATGGTGATGCAGTCACCATATGTCCCTCCACCCCCTCCTCCCCTCCTCCCCCGAGCGAATTCGATAATCAGCCTTAAGGACCAATGCCCTAGCGCCAGTAGAAGATTGCGGGGGGGGGGGGGGGGTCTACTTATTAGAAATGCTGCCTTTGGATAACAGGGTCCCGGTTTCGATTCCCGATGGGGGTCGAGGATTTTCTCTGCCCGGGGACCCGGTGTTTGTGTTTTCCTCATCATTTCATCATCATTCAGGAAAATGGCGAGACCGGACAGTGAAAAGATTGGGAATTTGTTCGAGCGCTGATAACGACGCTGTTGAGCGCCCCACAAACCAAAATCACCAACATCTATCTCACTCTATAATCACGGTTTCTACATCTACATTTATACTCCGCAAGCCACCCAACGGTGTGTGGCAGAGGGTACTTTACGTGCCACTGTCATTACCTCCCTTTCCTGTTCCACTCGCGTATGGTTCGCGGGAAGAACGACTGCCGGAAAACCTCCGTGCGCGCTCGAATCTAATTTCACATTCGTGATCTCCTCGGGAGGTATAAGTAGGGGGAAGCAATATATTCGATACCTCATCCAGAAACGCACCCTCTCGAAACCTGGACAGCAAGCTACACCGCGATGCAGAGCGCCTCTCTTGCAAAGTCTGTCAGCTGAGTTTGCTAAACATCTCCGTAACGCTATCATGCTTACCAAATAACCCTGTGACGAAACGCGCCGCTCTTCTTTGGATCTTCTCTATCTCCTCTGTCAACCCGACCTGGTACGTATCCTACAATGATGAGCAATACTCAAGTATAGGTCGAACCGAGTGTTTTGCAAGCCACCTCCTTTATTGATGGACTACATTTTCTAAGGACTCTCCCAATGAATCTCAACCTGGCACCCGCCTTACCAACAATTAATTTTATATGATCATTCCACTTCAAACCTTTCCGTATGCATACTCCCAGATATTTTACAGAAGTAACTGCTACCAGTGTTTCTTCCGCTATCATGTAATCATACAATAAAGGATCCTTCTTTCTATGTATTCGCAATACATTACATTTGTCTATGTTAAGGGTCAGTTGCCACTCCGTGCACCAAGTGCCTATCCGCTGCAGATCTCCTGCATTTCGTTGCAATTTTCTAATGCTGCAACTTCTCTGTATACTACAGCATCATCCGCGAGAAGCCGCATGGAACTTCCGACAGCATGTTTCGCCTAATGTAGGGCGCAGACGAACTGGCTACTCAGAAACAACACGGTTTAACTCTGGAATCGACTTCGTAAAGGAAATTGTGCGTGGTGTACGCAGAAGGAAGGTTACTGTCTTTTCCTCTATTTTTAGAATATTTTATGGCATTTCTCGCCTGTCAGTTTAGCAACAGTATAGAGCTAGGCCCTCCACCTACGATTTTTTTTGTTTTTGGTTTTGTTTTGTTTTTTGTTTTTATAGAGGTTGGGGACTGAGCAGGAGGAATGAAACTTTTCGGCGAGTCGGAGACGGAGGTTCGATTGGCGCGGAAGTGGACGAAGAGAGACGAAAACTACTGGCCATCCGTAGTTGTTAATAGCATTCAGCTGTCTTGGAGCAGAGGTGAGTTTTCGGAGCCCACAATAGTGCGATCCGAAATCTTCAGAGTTGGAATTTAATTTCTTCAATCTTGCATGGGCGAATTGCACAGATAAGCACATAATGCGCTTTAGCTTCCATACAGTCTTCCTTCTACAGGGTCCCTCCCACCGTGTTAATCTCATACAGTTACTTAAATTAATTCGAAGGTCAGTTAATTTATGTCTTTCATTATCAAAGTTTGTTTAATATTGGTTCATTTTAAGTGCAAAATCACATTCTGCGAAAAGAGATTAATTGTATCTTTCATTGTTAACGTTGGCTTCATAATTGTTCAGTTTAAGAGATAAATCAGAGCATGCTAAGAGCAGAGTTATTGTAACTAACGGCTCTTTCATAAAAAGTAAAACTAGGAAATACTGTTAAATATATTTTTGACTCATCTTCTCCGACTTAAGAATAAATAAAAATTTTGTTAAAAGCAGATCTGACTCGCTTGATTTGTCCGATAACTTCCCTGGGCAGATAGGGTAAAGATAACCTGGTACACTGTCAAGTTGTTCTTTGCTGCGTCACATTTAACGTTATGGCATCGTTGTTTCACTAGCTGCAGCAGAAGCAGCTTGTTCGCACACACTCTACCAAGCATTTAGAGTTGTATTTTAAGACGACCACTCCCCCTCTTCAGCTTTAAGGTCATCAGAAAGTAACTGAATATAGAAGTTGTCTTACTACGGACTTGCGCGATAAAAGTTTCAATGCTTCTCCGAAAACTTCCGGTTTCTAATATCTTAGTTTCGGGGAACAAGGAAGTAATTATTAGGTTTAGGAAAAGTTACTTTCTTTGTAGTTTTCCCAGCTTAAGGAAAGTAGGTTAAGGACGGGGCGGAGGGAGAATTTTAGGAAGAGATAAACGCTTTGGGTATTAGATTCATGTATTGGTGGAACTCGTCATTTCCAATAGCAAGTTTTAGCACAAGTTAATTAAGTTAGGAAATTCCCATTCGTGTTAAAGGCAGAAGAGGAGGAAATACTTAGTTGATGTACTAGACTTCAGTGACATAATTTTCCGGATATTGGACTCTGAAGTTGCCAGTAATACCTTGTGCTGTCCGGCGACTTAGTCGGTAAACCGTTCATTCCAGGGTGGAGAAGTGGCCTGACATTTACGGTGTAATCAAGTCCTATTCCATACTTGAGGTAGACCGTCAACAGCTGACTGCCTTGCTGCCCCTCTTCGACGTTAATATCGGATTAACACAGCAACCAGCTGCCCGGTATGCGCACCAGGAACTTCGGATGGCAGGCAACTATAAACTAGTTTTAGTATGAGAAGAGAGGTCGAATATCACGTTACGCTAATAACGAGATTAGCTCAACCAATGGAAGTCTGTCAAAGTTGTTTTTTTTCTTTCAATTAAAGTAACCATCAACCATATAACCAATCTGAATAACACAATGCATTTTTTCTATTGGAAGTTATTTGCTCTTATCTTTAACCCAGTCATTTAAACAGGCGAGGAGGGGACAAGGGGTGGTGTGACCTAGTTCTTTCGCATATGCAAAGTCAGTCAGTTCGAATGTCGAAACACATAGAGTAAACCAGTCAAGTATCAAGATTTCGTTTACTGATCTTATACTTGGCCAATTTCTTCTCCTCGCTTTGCATATTGCTCGAGAACCTGACCGTTGTTGGAGCGCGCCAATTAGATACAGCAAGGAACGGGGAAAAAAACAGAGTAACAACTGTATTTAACAGTTTGGTATCGTCAACTTTACACATATGATCAGCTTACAATTCATACAAACCATTTCAAGGTCAAAATTGTTGAGGCAGAACGCAACCAGCCACATATACTTTTAAATGATTTACTTTATTGCCATTACTGGTTTCGGTCCATTGCGCACATCGTCAGACTGGTACAATTCAGTACAGTCTTACGATCGTTGGTAGCATCTCGTCTTCTTCTGAACTGCATAAGAACATTTAAGTAGTTAATGTCACTTTTATAAGCTGTACTGATGATTTACATAATATGTAAAAAAGATACTACTCTACCGCGACAGTCCAAGACGTCCCGAGACTGGACTAATAAAAATAATAGAGAAAAGTTAACGTGATGGTTTTAATGCTTGACTTGTTCTACATAGCCTCCCTTCACGTGAGTACAAAGCACAGAACGTTCATACAACTGTGTGAAATTAAATTTGCTATGAGATGTTGTTGAAGTCGCACGCCGCGTTGGCTAGAATGTTGGTTCTGCCTTCGAAGCGTTGACCCTTCATGCTAATTTCTGTAATTGGTCGTTTTTCGGTAGGTTCGTGTTGATAACGCCCAGTCTCGTCATCCGCGATGATTTTTCCAGAAAAGAACTGTACGCATTTTGCATTGTAATCAAGTCGTGGCTGGAGTCCAAGCGTCGATGTTTCTGTTCGGGAGTCAAGCTGTTCAGGACAGACTTCGCACACATTTTTCTCTTCTTCAAAACTTTCTATATCTTGAACACTTGCTTTAGAGGTGTCGATCCATTCCGAGTTGTAACACAACAAAATTGACACACTAAAGCCACACGTTCACTGCTTAATATTGCCTCCTCACAAATGACTGGTCGATTGTACATCTATAGTTTGCAGTTGATAGTTCAAGATGCCACCGTAGTTACTGCGGTGATGTCGCTTATACGCCAGGAGTAGAGTCAGTCTAGTAAGAATTTGGAAGGACTGCATAAATGCAACTATAACCACACTGCTGGCCATTAAAATTGCTACACCACGAAGATAACGTGCTATAGACGCGAAATTTAACCGACAGGAAGAAGATGCTATGATATGCAAATGATTAGCTTTCCAGAGCATTCACACAAGGTTGGCGCCGGTGGCTATACCTACAACGTGATGACATGAGGAACGTTTCCAACCGATTTCTCATACAAAAACAGCAGCTGACCGGCGTTGCCTGGTGAAACGTTGTTGTGATGCCTCGTGTAAGGACGAGAAATGCGTACCATCACGTTTCCGACTTCGACAAAGGTCGGATTGTAGCCTACCGCGATAGCGGTTTATCGTATCGCGACATTGCTGCTCGCGTTGGTCGAGATCCAATGACTGTTAGCAGAATATGGAATCGGTGGATTCAGCAGCATGGACTATCAGCTCGGAGACCATGGCTGCAGTTACCCCTGACGCTGCATCACAGACAGGAGCGCCTGCGATGGTGTACTCAACGACGAACTTGGGTGCACGAATGACAAAACGTCATTTTTTCGGATGAATCCAGATTGTTTAGAGCATCATGATGGTCGCACCCGTGTTTGGCGACATTGCGGTGAACGCACGTTGGAAGCGTGTATTCGTCATTGCCATCACCCGGTGTGATGGTATGGGGTGCCATTGGTTACACGTCTCGGTCACCTCTTGTTCGCATTGACGGCACTTTGAACAGTGGACGTTACATTTCAGATGTGTTACGACCCGTGGCTCTACACTTCCTGGATACAGAAAATGTTCGACTGCTGCCCTGGCCAGCACATTCTCCAGATCTCTCACCAATTGAAAACGTCTGGTCAATGGTGGCCGAGCAACTAGCTCGTCACAATACGCCAGTCACTACTCTTGATTAACTGTGGTATCGTGTTGAAGCTGCATGGGCAGCTGTACCTGTACACGCCATCCAAGTTCTGTTTGATTCAATGCCCAGGCGTATCAAGGCCGTTATTACGGCCAGAGGTGGTTGTTCTGGGTACTGATTTCTCAGGATCTCTGCACCCAAATTTCGTGAAAATGTAATCACATGTCAGTTCTAGTATAATATATTTGTCCAATGAATACCCGTTTATCATCTGCATTTCTTCTTGGTGTAGCAATTTTAATGGCCAGTAGTGTAATTGCCAACCAACTGTTGCTCATAACGCACTATTACATTAAGCGGCAGTTTACAGGGCTGCGTGCCGCTCTATTGATAGTGTCCTACCTGCCAGTACTTCTTCCTTGAAGACCAGACGCTCTTCCTCGAACTCACCTGTCCTTATGTCCAGTGTAGTTATCAGTACACTGGGCCCCAACATGTGAATTCTGCCGAATTAAGTGTCCAACACAACCACAGTTAGGGAGTTTCACTACACTTACAGTTAAAGAGAAACTACACTGGTGTCCAAAATTAAAGCAACGAACGGATATTTTGCAATATTGCATTTGTTTTTGTACAAAACAGTGTAACAGTTGATGGTGAAGTAGAAACAGTGTAACGGATTCAGAACGTAAACAACTGCAACATGCATAACGGTAGACAAAAATGTTCTTCGTTTTTTTTTTTCAACTTAACGGATTTGCACACACATTCCGACAACAGGTTAATGTACTCAGTATGTGGTGCGACCACCTCCGGCAGCAATACAGGCCTGACAACGACGGAGTATGCTGTGAATGATGTCACCAGTCTCATGTTGAGGCAATAACGCCCTTTCTTCCTCAGGTATCTCGTCACGATACCTGACAGCAATTAAGCCTTGCCGATTCACCCGTACAAGTACATGAAGAGCAGTTCGAGTGGTAAACATAATCTCTGCCCACATCGTTTCCACAATGTTTGGGTCCCGAAGCCGTGTTCCACGTTCCCTCCAGATGCGAATACATCGAGAATCCCACTCCAGACTAAACCGGGACTCATCTGTGAAAACAACACTAGCCCGCGGTTCGACCGTGCAGGTGGCCTGTTGATAACCCCACTCTAGACGTTCCCTTCTGTGACGACACGTCAGAGGTAGACATACAGCCTTCTGCACACCGTTTGCCTCGATCCAACACATCTAATGGATCTGCAAACACACATGCCAGTTGCCTTGCGGTACTAAGGCGGTACTGTCGTGCCCTTACAGCCAAGTAATGCTCCTCTCTTCTGAAGTCGGCCCTGCCTTGGTCTTCAGGACACAGTTTCGGTCTCTATAAACTATTGCCACATCCGAGAAATGACAGAACGATTCACGTTAAGTCATTTGGCCTCATCAGTTTGTTACTGTCCTGATTTCTTTCTTTATCTGGCCCTCCACCGCAGAGTGTCTGGTAGGCATCTTCTCTGTGTCATAGTGCACAGTCTGTGACTGTGTACACAGCGACTGTGGATGTGGGGGCTACCCAGCAAACACTACCTCGTTTCGTATGTGTCCTGTCGTCATCGTTGGCATGGTTGTCTGTTGACCGGTATGCCATCTTCTGTGCAGAACACGATCGTACGGACATCTAGTTGGCAGTTTGTATGATTATATCGTGACTTGGACACAGGACGGGGAAACAGCGGTTTATTGCTTTAATTTTGGACACCAGTGTAATTCTGCTAAAAGTTATTTGTACCGTGGAGGCCCAGTGTCCTCAGAATAAGTGCGTGTACATACTTAATTACATCGAAATAAAATAAAAGATGGTATTTGTCAGAATTCATCGAGCTTGTTCGGACACAAGTGCGCTGATACCAGTGGCACAAAATCACACATGAAACTTCTCTCATTTAAGAGTTTGTTTTCTAAATGCCACAACGCAGCTTATCTACGAGTGGGAGGGGCAGTTAATGCTCTTTGCCTTGCGGTACTTATCACAGGGGTCTGTGGAGAGCTGGAAATGATTAATTAGGTATTCTTCAAGCCGACAAGTTCCACAAAGTTTAGAGTCGCGACCAAAAGGTCGTCAGCGAGGTCAATAGCACAGTACTTGAGTACTTAACAGCTTGCAAGCGCAGCGTGCCCAACTTACCTTCGTACTTGGGAGTAATGCACTGCACACGACATAAGCTTTGCTCATTAACTACTTGCGCCAGGCCGCGGTGGCGAGCGGTTTTAGGCGCTTCAGTCCGGAACCGCGCAACTGCTACGGTCGCAGGTTCAAATCCTGCTTCGGGCATGGATTTGTGTGATGTCCTTAGGTTAGTTAGGTTTAAGTAGTTCTAAATTCTAGGGGACTGATGAGCTCAGATGTTAAGTCCCATAGTGCTCAGAGCCATTTGAACCATTTGAACTACTTGCGTCTAAGGCCCATACGTTTGTCACCAACATAGATATACTTAAGAAACATTCATACAGTTCACTGCCTGCACAGTTTTACTTAGACAACGTCAGTTGCACAGTGTGAGAAGATTAGATTAGATTTACTTTCATTCCAATTGATCCGTAGTGAGGAGGTCCTCAAGGATGTAGAACGTGTCAGAAAAACAATAATATATGGCAAATATTTACAACTAAAACAAATGAGCTAATGTACCTTCCACAGGTCCCAAGTGGAATGATGGTCTTTTTTATAATGTACGCTATATGAAGGGGTCATTTTACAACACTAATTTACTAAGATCCCATTAATGCACTGAATTTAAAATATAAAAAATTTTTTTTATTTATAAGATAATAAACATATAATAGAACTACTACAATACTTATTTACAATGAACACATTATTGCACTGAAACGGTGCAGAAGTTAGATTATACACCCGATGGAGTGACACTCGCCACACATCCATTCAATCAACCTTCCGAGCTGCACCTTCCCTAACAATGGCGTGTCGTCCAATTTCTCCTGATTCTTGGTGGCAGTAACGTCAGACACTACAGTTTACCAAATGTTAAATCTAGTTGCAATTATATCATTCTCTATGATTTTCAGCTGTGCAGAGAAACTATAAACTTTAATAAATACTGTGAACTCTGCTGTCCACCACAATGAAATGTAAGGCGGACTGTTTTACCCTTGGACTTGGTCGGCTGATGTACTCATCCACAGGAACCAAAGTGGAGTCTCCTCCAGTAAACCACATCTTAGCTTTTATTTCGGGTATTTTCTTAGTGTCCCTGGGCCTGCATCGCCACCTTCCAGCCGCCCACTGCCTTAATCCGCCGTGCTGACGCAGTATTTGGGGACAGCCGGCAGCGCCTGCCCCTGAATGCACTGTCTGGCCTCTTTGGGCTCCAGCTGCTGCTAAGTAAATTCTGATAGCCCAAAATATATAGTATATGTATACTCTGATCTTTATACTATTTTCACCAAACTTAGTGTAGTAAAATACTGCATCAATTAAAATGTTTTCCAGCTAATTACTTTTCTTAATTATTGTGCCAAACGGTTTGATTCATCTCATTATCAACTTGAGTGTGTTCAGTGTTATCACACCACACTGCGTCCGAAGCTCGTGGTCTAGGGGCTAGCGTTGCTGCCTCTGGATCACGGAGTCGCGGGTTCGATTCCCGGCCGGGTTGGGGATTGTCTCTGCCCGGGGACTGGGTGTTTGTGTTGTTCTCATTATTTCACCATCATCATTTGTGAAAGTGCCTACAATGGACTGTGTAAAATTGGGACTTTGTACTGGCGCTGATGACCGCGCAGTTGAGCGTCCCACAAACCAATCATCATCATCATCATCATCATCATCATCATCACGCTACACTGCCACATCTGACATTGTCTTAGTCAAATTTTGCGACCAAAATTCATTCATTTTTCATTATTTACTTGGTTTCTTATTATAGATCAAACTGAAAACGGCTTCATTGCGATGTTATCTTCTTTTCTCTTCCTTCATGCTACAGGGCCTCTTGAAAACATTTATCCGATTTAGCAATAATATATCTTCTACATGAATAAAGATACAAAATTGTATTTTAACTAATATATAAGAACGAAGCGTTTACCTTGGTACCAACTGTAATCTTCCAGTCCTTGTGTTTGGTGGTAGGTCTTTCTTTGTAACTAACTAGCTCGTGCATTACCCAATCTGCATGGAGTCGAGTTGACGTTAACACAGCTGCTTTTCAGTTTGTGCGCTTCAGTTAAAATGTGTGACATAATTGTCATCGACAGTACAGCACTGCACCTCCTACAGCTCAAAGCATTCGATGATCTCACCAGCAGCTGCAATACACTGATTGCTAATGCAAGGGAAGATCCACAGCTGCGCTCGTTGAAGACAAAGAGTGAAATTAACAGGATTTTTTTCTTTGTTTATTAGCTGACAAAACCTGGCACTTTCCACGAATTCATTCTGCCAGTTTCCTGTTAGAAACGAAAATAGAAATAGAACTGTGCTTCTAGCGTAATATCGAAAGAAATTATCTCCCGTGTATTCGTGAAAATGCCTTTGAAATTATCAGTTTCTGTACGACGGCAGCAGCTGCTTCATATGTCAACAGCCCGATTTTGTAAACGTCTCTATGGCAACGCCTCTTCATAGCTCTCTAGACGGCTATTGTTTCCACCTAAAACCATTTGCACTTCACAGTTGAAAGTTGTCAAAAGCGCCGCCAATGTCAGGTATTTCCTTCAGTAGTCTCGACTGAGGTAGTGCCTTAGTAGTAAAGAACAAATGTATTAAAACACCATGCATGATGCGGCATTTTTTCACGCATCTCTGTGTTTGACATCACATCCCTTGAACTACATGTCGTGCAGTGGTATCTCTGTGTAGATACATTCAGTGGCATATGTGAATATTGTCTGCGAAATATGTTGCGAATAGAGTTGGTAGCAAAGAAGTAATAAATTTAAACATCATGCATGATGCAGAAGTTTTTCCCGCATCTCATTGTTTTTGACGTCATATCTCCTGAACTATAAAAGATAGGTAGTTCATACCCCAACAGAAATTGTTACCTGACAGTAGGGGACACGTGTACCAATTTCGGTTGAAATGGATCCAGGGGTTTAGGAGGAGATGTGCAAGATACACACACACATACACTACTGGCCATTAAAATTGCTACACCAAGAAAAAATGCAGATGATAAACGGGTATTCCTTGGACAAATATATTGTACTAGAACTGACATGTGATTACATTTCCACGCAATTTGGGTGCATAGATCCTGAGAAATCAGTACCCAGAACAACCACCTCTGGCCGTAATACCGGCCTTGATACGCCTGCTCATTGAGTTAAACAGAGCTTGGATGGCCTGTACAGGTACAGCTGCCCATGCAGCTTCAACACGATACCACAGTTCATCAAAGGTAGTGACTGGCGTATTGTGACGAGCCAGTTGCTCGGCCACCATTGACCAGACGTTTTCAATTGGTGAGAGATCTGGAGAATGTGCTGGCCAGGGCAGCAGTCGAACATTTTCTGTATCCAGAAAGGTCCGTACAGGACCTGCAACATGCGGTCGTGCATTATCGTGCTGAAATGTAGGGTTTCGCAGGGATCGAATGAAGGGTAGAGCCATGGGTTGTTAACACATCTGAAATGTAACGTCCACTGTTCAAAGTGCCGTCAGGGCGAACAAGAGGTGACCGAGACGTGTAACCAATGGCACCCCATACCATCAAGCCGGGCGATACGCCAGTATGGCGATGACGAATACGCGCTTCCAATGTGCGTTCATCGCGATGTCACCAAACACGGATGCGACCATCAAGATGCTGTAAACAGAATTTGGATTCGTCCGAAAAAATTACGTTTTGCCATTCGTGCACCCAAGTTCGTCGTTGAGTACACCATCGCAGGCGCTCCTGTCTGTGATGCAGCGTCAAAGGTAACCGCAGCCATGGTCTCCGAGCTGATAGTCCATGCTACTGCAAAGGTCGTCGAACTGTTCGTGCAGATGGTTGTCGTCTTGCAAACGTCCCCATCTGTTGACTCAGGCATCGAGACGTGGCTGCACGATCTGTTACAGCCATGTGGATAAGATGCGTGTCATCTCGACTGCTAGTGATACGAGGCCGTTGGGATCCAGCACGGCGTTCCGTATTACCCTCCTGAACCCACCGATTCCATATTCTGCTAACAATCGTTCGATGTCGACCAACGCGAGCAGCGATGTCGCGATACGATAAACCGCAATCGCGATAGGCTACAATCCGACCTTTATCAAAGTTGGAAACGTGATGGTACGCATTTCTCCTCCTTACACGAGGCATCACAACAACGTTTCACCAGGCAACGCCGGTCAACTGCTGTTTGTGTATGAGAAATCGGTTGGAAACTTTCCTCATGTCAGCACGTTGTAGGTGTCGCCAACTTTGTGTGTATGCTCTGGAGAGCTAATTATTTGCATATCACAGCATCTTCTCCCTGTAGGTTAAATTTCGAGTCTGTAGCACATCACCTTCGCGGTGTAGCAATTTTAATGGCCAGTAGTGTACATTCACTTCATAATATGTGTGGAGTTTTTTTTACATGTAGTCCACAGAATTCTATCTACTCGTCGTGCCAGCTGAGAATTAGCCATTCTTCATGTCTCTGGTGTCTGAAAGTATACAGGATACCTTTGCTACAAGCCTTTCACGATGGTGTAAGATTTACGATACAAATTATCGTGAATACGTTCTGTGCGAGGGGAGGAGGCGGAAGAGATGATTGATAACAGTTCCCTTTCAGGTTTAGTGTTTTGTGATGAAGCTGCATTCCGTTTAAGTGAAAAAGTGATCCGCTGCACGGTAATAAAGGTGGCACGCTGCAACCACAGCATGTGTTTTGTGTCTTTTCTCTTGAAAAGATACACGGCCCACTCATTTTTCACGGAAAAGACATTCACAGGAATCACATGCCTAGGCTACGGTCGCAGGTTCGAATCCTGCCTCGGGCATGGATGTGTGTGCTGTCCTTAGGTTAGTTAGGTTTAAGTAGTTCTAAGTTCTAGGGGACTAATGACCACAGCAGTTGAGTCCCATAGTGCTCAGAGCCATTTGAACCATTTGAACCACATGCCTAGGTATGTTGGAGGTATGTCTCCTAATGCAGAACACGCCAAAAATTATATTATTCAATAGGACGGGGCTTCACTGCACTCTCACCTGAATATAAGAGATATTCTACACAATAAGCTGCCCTAACGAAGGAGCGGCCATAAGGGTGCATGGTTCTCACCTTAAAGGTCACCTGATATCACATTAGGTTACTTTTAGTTGGATGGTAGGGGAGGGGGGGGGGCGGCGAAGGATTCTCTCAATGTGCCGCTCCTTCCAAACGGTTTCGTGTCAACAGCCATGCCGCATAGCAACAGCAGCAAATGCAGTAGCTTCAGACACGATCGCAAAAAGTATACGGTGAGCTTTGCCCTCAGCTGGGTGTTTGTCGTACACGCTTCGGAGAACCCATTGAACATTTGTGAAAGGAAATTAAAATGTCTGTGCATTTTTCTGGCTGTATGTGAATGCTAGTCTCAGGAACTACTGCAGGGTTTTGACACGGTTTCCAATAATAGACAGACTGATTCACGAAACAGCTGTGTGTGTATGGTTTATAAATATTTCGTGCAAATTGTCTAAACTATGATGAATTAAAGTTTCCCAAAGAGTTTTTCTGCCTGCGTGTGAAGGTTGATCTCAGGAACTGCTGTAGGGATTTTGATACAGTTTTCGCTAATATGTAGACTGCTTCACGAGGAAGGTTTTTTTCATATAATTTACTAGCGACTCGACACAGCATGTATTTTGTGTATTATTCAATATATTATCAGGTTTACATGTACACATGTACAACAAACATTACCACATGCAGTTTACAAAGTATCAATTGAAAAACGCGTATTTTAACACATTCGCATCCAAGCATTATCAAATATGTCACGTTACAGATGTTGTTAAGTTCACAATAAATGTTCGAACATCCCACCATCAACTTCAACGCATTTTTACACTCTTGGGAGAACACGTTTTCTTGTCTGTGCGCCATTTCACGTTTCCTAATTAGGGCGGCAGTGTCCGTGATGCGACCAAGCAGTTCATCTCGCGTAGTCGTCTTTTGTTTGCACACCTCAGAATTCATTCAACCCAATGAACAAAAACTAATGGCGTAAGATCTGGCGATCTTAGTGACCATTCAATTGTACTATCGCGACCAGTCCTGTAAGTGGGGTATCTCTCGCTTTACTTCACTCACAACAGACCACGCACAATTGCGCATTGAACGGGCTAGTTTAAAGCCAAAAATACGTCCCGAGGGAAGAGGTTGAAAGCAGCGAGGCGGGTTGGTCTGGAATAAAACGTCAAAGAGGATGTAAGACACATACGTGCGTGTCAATGAGCCCAATAACAAATATACATTAGATGTTTTGTATCTCGGAAACCTTTCGGAATAGGTTACATGTCCACAAGAAGTTTTTTGCTTCAAATGAGGGTTTCTGTTACGTTCCTGAATACTGACCGCTGCTCTTGGGATATCACTACACCAGACAAGTCGTCCGGCAGTAGACAGAGCGAAGCCGGGGCGGGTTGTTAACTGATCCTAAATAACACCGTAAAGGGTACCTCAGGCTCGTATTTACATGGTTGTAAGTTAAATACCATTCAGAGTCGGATGGATCTTTTGAAAACAAAAACACTGTAGTTCTTTGCCTGATTTAAAATCCACCCCAAGTTGCTGTCTCCATTCATGCAGAGAAGTGATTTCCAAAGTAGACTATATCGACGCGCAGGAGTCGACCCTAACCTTAAAGGGGACCATGTCGGCGAAAAAAAAAAAAAAAAAAATTGAGGGTACATTAGATGAAAAATTAGTGTCCTCAAGACCCATTTGGGTAGATCGGAACTAAAATTTCGAATCTTTCTCGCAGAGCTGAAGCTTGCTCCTGTGCCCGTCATTGTTCGTCTCCCATTGGCTAAGAGGGAGATTCGAGGAACTCTATATTTTGCTCTCCTGTTCGCAACATTCAGCGAGTGAAGATCCACTCTTGTGCAAAAAATCCCTTGCCCTTATCGGCAGAGTGTAAAAGTATGTAGCGCTGCCCGTGATGGGCCAGAAACTTTCGTCACTCATCAAGAGATTTATATTAATTTGCGTCACAACATAGCAGAACTGTGCTGTCGTTCGAAAAGTGAGGTCCCATGTTACAGCTGGTACCTCCCAACGTCACCACAAGCTACCAGATTCAACAGTGAATGAGAGACGTCGGTATGCCGACCATTGTGGCCGGTGTGGCCGAGCGGTTCTAGACGCTTCAGTCTGGAACCGCGCGACCGCTACGGTCGCAGGTTCGACTCCTGCCTCGGGCATGGATGTGTGTGCTATCCTTAGGTTAGTTAGGTTTAAGTAGTTCTAAGTCTAGGGGATTGATGACCTCAGATGTTAAGTCCCATAGTGCTTAGAGCCATTTGAACCATTTTTTTTAGACGTCGGTATAGGCACGCCCTCAAGAGTCTCCATACGCCGTCGCTGCCGGAAGCTTGCTTACATTAGAACGCAGCGCCCCTCTGCTCACAATGTGATTGTCGCCTATCACGACGGCATCTTCTTAGCTCAGATCCAGCTGCGATCTAACAGAACTATTAGTCGGAACTGTGTATCAAAGACTATAGTCAATTGTACATTGAGACCTGATTGTAATTCTGTATTGTATCAAGTTATAGTGTTCAGTAACATAGACTGTTTCCAAGTTAAGTACTTTAGATTGCTCAGAGTTGAATAAAGTAACCCAATATTTTGTATGTGTTGTATCCGCTCGACCCCCTCCAGAAGTAACCTAGGCTTGGTACAATGGACTAAAATGGCAACAATGATGTGTTGTCCCGTCCTCCATTACTTCTCATGGCGACGATAAGGTTCCCGTACTTATCACGAGAGCTTACGAGGGAACCTCCCCATCGCAACCCCCCCCCCCCTTCAGATTTAGTGTCAAGATGGTTCAGTGGATATCCCGTCAAAAACTGAACACAGATCAAGCATGAAAAGAGGAAGAAGGTGTATTGAACTATGGAAAAAAAGAGAAACAGAAACAGTGAACAGCCCAAGCTTGACAACTGAAACACTAAGCGACAAGGGGAAGCAATGGCGTTGTGGTTAAGTGGTTACGGCGGTGGACTTGGTAAGTGGACGAGCCGGTTTCTAAGCTCCCTTGTCCCATTTAGTTTGATATTTTTATTTTATAAGTTTATGAACTGTCCGTCCGGTCATTGAAATGTTTGTTCTCTTTCCATTTGGTAGTCGTCGTACTATACATTGGTTATAGGATATATATCATATGGTAAGTGTGGTATCGATAGCAACGATGCCACGGCGTAAATACAAGTTCTAAAGTTGGCACTACGGCAGACACCGACTTCACCGCACTCTAGCCGGTGCGGGAAAGATCTACGAACTCCGCTCCTGATTCAGCCCATTTGATCAAGAGCAGACGGCCGGGACACTTCGCTTCAGCTTCGCACCTCAGGGCAAAGTTATGTATTACTCTTGTTGCTGAAGTAAGGGCGATTTTAATTCACACTGCAGTACCGATAGATTTTCACCTTTTCCTGCTCCTACCCATGCGCCGCCTTCCAGGTGGGATACAAAAGTAAGAATACATTACTGTCACAAGTAAACGTGAGGAATAGCGAGATACCACATAGAAGTCTCACAGAAACGAAAAAAAGAACAAATAGACGGATGTGAACTATGTTACAACAAAGGAATTCAAGAGTCAAAGCTTCCAAAACGGAACGCAACTTCAAGAACGCTAAAAAGGTACCTTTTGACAGAGAATAGATAAAGTATGGAATTGTGAAATTTTTGCGTTTATTAGTTGCAGTTTATGTGACAAGGTGTTATGTTTTCATCATTTCCTTGGGAGAGATCAGTCACATTCACATTCATACGAACATCTAAATCGGGCAAGGAGACATATCTCACTCACTCACCAGGAGTACAAATGAGGGCCGGCCGGAGTGGCCGTGCGGTTCTATACGCTACAGTCTGGAACCGAGCGACCGCGACGGTCGCAGGTTCGAATCCTGCCTCGGGCATGGATGTGTGTGATGTCCTTAGGTTAGTTAGGTTTAATTAGTTCTAAGTTCTAGGTGACTGATGACCTCAGAAGTCAAGTCGCATAGTGCTCAGAGCCATTTGAACCATTTTTTACAAATTAGGTCGTATCATGTGACACACGTACTTTCAATAGTGCTGTGTATGACACACCAGACGTGTTTTCCGTTGGAGGATTCGGTGGACTTGTCACCTTGTCATCAAAGATTTGCGGTTCCCATTCGAAAGCCACTTCCTTTCGGCTGCTAATAGAGTAAGTAGTTGTGCAGAATCAGCTTTCATTATGGATCCCTTCCTAACACGCTGTTGTTGCGAACGGAAGTTACACCACGACACAGACACAAATGTGAATACAGCGAACAGCGAAAAAGAACTAAAATAAAATAAAAAAATTGGCACGAGGAAGCTTTGAACACGCTTCGCCCGCTTTGCAGTCCAACATCGTGACCGCTGAACTACGATGCCCTCGCTTCTTTTCAGCGATTAGTGGTTCAAATGGCTCTGAGCTCTATGGGACTTAACATCTGAGGTCATCAGCCCCTAGAACTTAGAACTACTTAAACCTAACTAACCTAAGGACATCACACACATCCATGCCCGAGGCAGGATTCAAACCTGCGACCGTAGCGGTCGTGCGGTTCCAGACTGTAGCGCCTAGAACCGCTCAGCCACTCCGACCGGCCAGCGATTAATGTTCCACTTGTTTCGCTTGCTTGTACCCTTCACCGTTTCTACTTTGCTTTTTCTCACAGTTCAGCACACCTTCCTCCTGTTTTGCACGCTTGATCTGTGTTCAGTTTTTGACGGGCTATCCACTGGACCCTCTTACCTCTAAATCTGACAGCGGTGCGATGGAGTTTCTCTTGTTAGTGAACCGATAGAAACGGCGGCAATAATACACAGTGCTTAACCCTGTCTGAGTCCCCACGAGAACTGTCACTAAACGAAGTTGTTCAGTTTCAGACCAAGCACATTGAACGATTGCTGCTTAGTGTCCAACAAGTGACAATCTTACTGTCGTAACAAGCAGCTCCACGACCGGTTGCTGGCCCCAAGTTTCGCCTCTTAAATACTAAAGAAGAGCACTGGTCGTAATACCGCGTTCAGCTGGAATCACACTTCACCCCATACAACATTATAGGTATGGCGTGCATTACTTTCTTTTTTGCCCACCATCGGAGTCGACGTGTACTGTCTACGCATAAAGTTATTCCCGGACTCTCGTCTGGAAGATGTTGTTTGTGACGGAATCGATCCTAAAATCGACAAGCATTACGAGGCACAGATTCACGTCGCTGCTGGAGATCTAATTATTGTCCTCTAAATAAGCATCCTGAAGTCATTAAAGCATTAGATTTGCTGAACTCATCTGGCTAACGAGATAATGATGATGTTTAGTTTGTGGGGCGGTCATCAGCGTGCATACAAAGTCACAATTTTTACACAGTCCATTTTTTTTTACACTGTCCAGTCTAGCCACAGTCACGCATGATAATGATGCAGTGATCAGGACAACACAAACACGCGGTCCCCGGGCAGCGAAAATCCCCAACCCGGCCAGGAATCGAACCCGAGACTCTGTGATCCAGACGCAGCATCGCTAGCCACTAAACAACGAGCTACGAGGGGTAACAAGACATTGCAGGTCCAAGTGTTCTTGTGGACTAAGCTACAGCGATATTATGGTACGCAATGCGAGTATGCAGAATGTGTCAGATGCACGCATAGGTGCTACTACCCTAAAATTGCCCGCCCGGTTAGCCGTGCGGTCTAACCATTGCTCTACCACGCATACATAGGGGTTACATTCGTCTACTAAAACTAAAAGAGTGGTTCGGTGTGGGTTGGCGGAGGGGTGAAGTGGACTGTGGTAGTCGTCGTGGGGTTGTGGACCACTGCGGCTGTGGCCGGGACGGAGCCTCTCCGTCGTTTCTAGGCCCCCGGTGAACATACAATACACTACAGTACCCTAAAATTTGCACATCAGGATCTGAAAACGGTTTTGTCTATCGTGGAGTCTCAAGTGTTGTGGTCACAACTGGAGTTGATTCTGAGTCTTCGTCTCTTTCTCCCGTTCATAGTTCTCAAAACATTCAGTGCAAGTCTAAGGTTAATGTTAAAGTGAATAGAAGCAGGAGCCAGATTAACAGTAAATGTAAAGGAAAAGCATTTCAGACATGTGGCACAAGGTGTGCTTCAGAATAAAGTGAGAATATTTTGTCCTCAGTGTTTTTCAAATCATGATAGAACAGCTTCTCCTTGTCATGAAGTGCCGCGCGGGGTAGCCGCGCGGTCTTGGGCGTCTTGTCGCGGTTCGCGCGGCTTCCCCCGTCGGAGGTTAGAGTCCTCCCACGGGTATGGGTGTGTGTGTGTTGTCCTTAGCGTAAGTAAGGTTAAGTTAGATAAATTAGTGAGTAAGGCTAGGGACCGATGACCTCAGCAGTTTGGTCCCATAGTCCTTACCATAAATTTCCAATTTCCTTGTCATGATGTAAAGTGTTCCAGGTGTGGTAAACAAGGTCATAACCAGATCATCTGTTTAAAAGTCAGCCATGGCAGGGATCAGGGTACCACACGACTACAGCGTGGCTTTCAGCAAGTGAATGTTGCCAGCACTGTCATTACAGCTGGCCTCAACGAACGCTCGCTTTTGCGCTTCGCGGGAACCTTCTGCTGCAGTCTACAGACAGGCGAACAGATTTTTTGTACAATTGAGAGTGGCACAAAAGACAAATAAGACGCCTATGAGATGGTCAGTAACCTTCGGCTACATAAACCTACATCTGTTTTGTCTGCGTGTAACGGGCACGAAATTGCGGTATTTGGTATGTACAGTTTGCCAGTAACTTCTCATAAAGTTACAAAGAATATTTCCTTTCGTGTACTATATTCTAGAAATAGAGCAAACATTTTTGGTTTATAGTCGTTTGATTTGTCAATCTGTGCATATGAGACGATATGTTACAAATCAGTGTTTCAGTGCCTCGCACCAATGCTTCAGTCTTGTGTAATAAGTATAGTGAACCTTCCGAACCAGAATTAGGAAGGGCTAAGGATTCTGAGGTGAACATTACTGTTAAAGGCAATGCGTAACCATGATTTTATCGTGCCAGGCCTTCCCCCATGCTACACAGGAGCAGGTTGTTCAGGAACTCCAATGATGGAAAGACAATAGGATGATACAACCCATTTCTGCAAATCGATGGGCAGCCGATTGGGAGTACTTAAGAAGCCATCAACAGGTTTACGTCTGTGTGCTGATTTCAAAGCCACGGTAAACCCAGAGACTGTCGTGGATTTATATCCTCTTCCACGACTAGAAGCATGAAGAATTATTGGGCAAATTGGCACAGGAAAGATTCTTTTCCAAGACTGATTTACTAGAAACATACTTACTGTTACCGCCGGGCGAGCAGTCAAAGCAATACTTTATGATCAACACTCCTCTGGGGTTGTTTCAGTTTCAATGACTACCATTCAGAAGTGCTTCAGCACCTGATAAAGTGCCGAGAAGAAATTAGTACATCCTTGTAGAGGTTTCCATTTCACTCAAGATTTATTGTTGCAACAGTGCATATGTAGTGCATGAAATGATTACATTTACAGATCAATAGCGCAAGCTGTTCTGAGCTACCAGGTATCGACCCACGCCGCAACACCCATAACAGGCTGTGGAGCCTCAACGGGCAGCAATGCAGGCACTGACTCTGGCATCCAGTCAATTGTAAATGGCAAATACTGCTGTGGAATATGTTATCCCATGCCTGCTTGGCCGCTTCACGTAGATATGTAAGAGTTGTTTGTTGAGAAGTCGCATGAGTCACTTTTCGCGCCACCACATCCCACATGCGCTCGGTTGGAGAGAAGTCAAGAGATCCTATTGGCCGGCCCCGGTGGCCGAGCGGTTCTAGGCGCTTCAGTCTGGAACCGCGCGACCGCTACGGTCGCAGGTTCGAATCCTGCCTCGGGCATGAATGTGTGTGATGTCGTTAGGTTAGTTAGGTTTAAGTAGTTCTAAGTTCTAGGGGACTGATGACCTCAGATGTTAAGTCCCATAGTGCTCAGAGTCTGCGAAAGCTGAATCCTTCCGACAGGAGTTTGGCTGTTGGGCGAGTGGTGTGAAGGGCGTGCCGGTCGGTTGGTGGGGTCTGCCTTCCTCGCGCCCGCCAGCTAGTGCGGGCCTCCGGTTGTGGAAAGCGGCAACTCGGTGGCTGTCTGATCATTGGTTAGTGACACCGCAGTTCATCGCGTGTACGGACTGCCGCTTCACGTTGCTCGCAGCCTGGTCCGTCTGCTTCACCCTGTACCGATCTGCCGGATACGCCATCCGACTGTTTGTTTAAAAATTACCATCTCAAGGCACCTCTTGCATCCATGCAGCGCTGACACTGTTATATTTCTTTTAAAATGTGGCCTTTAGATTTAAATTTCAGTATTTATTTCTTTGATTTTAAGTTAAATTGTTATTGCATTAAATAATAACTAGTTAATTTGTGAGCCTGGTCCCCCCTCCCCCCTCCCCGTTTCCTTAACTCCCGATTGTCGCACAATCCTGGAATAGTTAATTTTGGCAGCTATTGGATGGGTTTTAAAAACCGTTCTACACATACGTTCTTATGATATACTCAAAAGATTTCCTTTGACAACAGCAATGTTCAAAACGTGTCGATGAAATGAATTATGGTTCTGAAAGCATCTTGTGTAACTATCCGCAAACGACCTGTTTCTCACTACAACTGGATGAGTCAACCTGATCCGGTAGTGAAGCATTGCTGTTGGTATATGTTCAATTTGTTCCGAACCAAGAAATCCATGAAGAACTGCACTTCCCAAGGGGTGTGAGAACGTCAGTAATGGTGAATCAACACTTAATATTTTGAAAGATTATTTCGTAGAGAGAGATATCCTAATATCAAATATAATAACAGCGGCAGCAGATGGAGTATGTGCCGTGTTTGGGCGCTATCGTTTGTTTATAAACCATTTAAAACAAAATGTACTCGGGATATAGAAATACACTGCGTCGTCCAATCGCAACATTTAGTTCCTAAAAGTCTGGGTATTCGATTGCATCACTTTAATCAATATTTGTGTTTACCCCACAAACAAACTTCGAAGCAACACGGTAAACTCGAGGTTATCTGCGCATTTACTGGATGACAAGGACGAGAACTTTGATCGATTACTCCTTCACAATGAAGTATGCTGGCTGTAAAAACACTTACGTTTGACAAGATTTTTCTCCCTTTTTAAGACTATTTTAGAGTTTTTAGATGCTAAAGATCCAATTTTATAAGATAATTTGATATTTGGGAATCAAACATTGCTTATCTAACAGATTTGTTTACTAAATTTAATGGGGTTAATTTGCAGTTACAAGGTAATTGTCTAAATTTGATAGATACGAAGTCCGTCATTTTGGCTTTTCTTGTCAGAAATAAACTAATGAAGCAATACAATGGACAGCGCGAACTTTTCTAATTTCTCAGTTTGTCACAGACAAACAGCCAGGATGATGGCGTTTCAACATACGTTCAACATTTAAATGTCTGTACGAACTCTTTGAAGCCAGGTGTGAAGTTGGTTTGACTGTGGAAATACCACAGTGGATTCTCAAACTATACACTGATAGTCTATAAAGGGATGTCGTATTAGAAGAAGAACTGATCGGAAGAAACATTCACGAAGAGCTTAGATCAGTTTACAAATGGATATCACCAACTCTGACTTCAAAGATACATACCTGTACATTATCCTGTATTATGAACTATAGCGAGAAAGTTTTTGATAGCTTTTCCAGCTTCATACCTCGTGGAAACACGTTTACCGCGGTTGTCAATCTTCTCACAAAAAAGAAACAGATTGGAAATCAATGACTGAGGAGATTCGTGGTTAAGCATAATTAAATTCAAGCCGAATACTGGCTCTGAGCACTATGGGACTTTACATCTATGGTCATCAGTCCCCTAGAACTTAGAACTACTTAAACCTAACTAACCTAAGGACATCACACAACATCCAGTCATCACGAGGCAGAGAAAATCCCTGACCCCGCCGGGAATCGAACCCGGGAACTCGGGCGTGGGAAGCGAGAACGCTACCGCAGCCGAATACTGAAAATATGCTATTTATGTATTAATTTTGCTAGATTTCAAATTTGTATTATTTAAAATAATATAAATATATAATTTAACATGTATTTTTAAAGTGTTTTCACTCTACAGTACTCCAGTGAAATCTATCGAAGTCAGTTGTAACATATCACTTGTTAAAACATATTGGAAGTTGATGAATTTATAAATATTCAGTCTATCAAAGGGACGGGATGTATCCAAAACAGAAAAAAATGGCACGTGCTCTTTGAGACAAAAGCGTTTGGGGACTCTGGTGTAGAAGATATAGTTTTGTGGAACAACGCGAATGTTTTGAAACATCCTTAGTTTTGTTCGTAGTTTATGGCTAAGTTGTCTCAGGAAACTGAAGCAGTTCATTTTTCAATTGCGACCGTTTTGATGTTATAACAAAAGTAGTGAATATTTATACAGGAGAAATAATATTTTTTTGGTCATTAATTGATAACTCATAGAAATATGTACTTTTTCCTTCTGTCGTGTCAAACTTTGTACATCGCTCGAAGAACAAACGAGAGCAGCAGAATATTTCGTTTCCGTTTGATGATTATTTCATTTCTTGAGAGTAACGAAGTCTGCACAGAGGAGGGAGCATATAGCTATAACAGGGGCAGTATGAAGATAACTGGCGTGCTGCTTTCTGGAGCGTGAAGAGATAAGTACAAATTTCATTCACGTTGTCACTCTTTTGTGACACCTCGTGGCATAATGAACTCCGAAACAAGCGAAGGAGAAATGTCAGAAGGCATCCTTCAGCAGCGAACAAAAACGCCAGGTGTAATTTTTTTAATATAGCGTATGACTTACTATCAATTTGACAAAAACAAAAGCACTCTTGCGCAGCGCGCAAAAAATAAGTAGATAAATGAAAAGCTGTCCCTCTGTCCCTTGTTTCGCAGTTTCCTCGTTTGAAAAAAAATGAACCAGCGCGACAGATCACACAATAATCTTGTATGTAGTTTCCTTAGCAGGCAAATTGCACTTTTGCAGAATCTTCCTAACATAAGACGGTGCGCTGAAGAGTAATTCCTCTGAATTTTTTGTTTAAAAACTCTTAAATCATTTTGAATAATACAATCGTTATTAACATTCTACACTTTTATTCTTCGTATCTACATATTTGCAGCCCTCTGTGGTTAAAGGGATCCGAATTGTAGCGTGTAACATGGTTGTGTGTAACGTAGCTATGTCGATGCGTGAGAAACAGCTTGCCGTAATCGAGTTTTAAATTTGAAGAGTTCTTCCATACATGAAGCACCTTCTTCTTCAGCTAGACAATGCCAGACCACACGAGCGCTACGGCATCTGCAGCAATCCGACGGCCTTGGCTTCACTGTCATCGATCATCGTACGAACAGTTCCAACGGTCCCCTTTCCGATTTTCATCTGTTTCCAAATCTTAAAGAACACCTTTGGGCGCTTCACTTTGAAGCGGTGCAAGCAGACGTGAGGTTGTGGCTCCGTCAACAAAGTCAAACATTCTACAGTGACGGTGTCAACAAAGTGGTCTCTCGTTAGGGAAAAGTGAGTTCGTCGCCAGGGTGACTATGTTGAGAAACAAACACGTAGACATGAAGAATGAAAGTGTAGAATGTTAAAAACGTTTGATTTACTTACAAAAACATTAAGGATTTTCACGAAAAAAATTCAAAGGCATTACTTTTTACCAAGGCCTGGTAACTGTGTTCCATTCATCTTCACTGTTGTTTGATTTTGCGCGTTGGTCGCATTTCGTATGGCTTCATAGAATTACGCTTCGATGATTAAGCAATAGCGTCCCCGCAAATTTAATACTTCGTATGAATATGCTGTAAAGTTGTACTTTCGTTTGGGAAAATTAGGGACGAAAGCAACTTTGGCATCATTTGTCACTATCAAGTAGCATAGCTCGATGAAACTTGGACCATAGATAGAAAGAACTGCTACAATATAGTACAGAAGTAAACTGAAAGATATGCGTAGTCAAACGAACAGAAATGTCACTTTTATTCAAAGAGAGTAATTACACTCAAGGCACCGCGGCTGACAGCGGCTGGATAGTCGTCGGCGCATGTGAACATGCTGCCATACGTTTTCCCAAAGCACACCAATGGGGTTTAAGTTGGAGGAACAGGCAACCAGTCCATTCGTCGAATATCTTCTCAGTCCAAGAGCCCTTCCACTCACGCTGTTCGATGTGGTCGCGCATTGTCGTCCTTAAAATGCAGCCAGTGCCGAATGCACCACTGAAAAGATCACATGGAGGAGAATTATAGTGGTGTGTGTTGTGCAGTTGCTGTCTTTGATAGTCACATGATGACTCTTCCTGGCGATCTCTTGCACAGGTGTGTCTGTTCTGTTGTAATGACAAATTGGTGTCAAGCTCTGTTAAGTGAATAATGTGTATGTATGTGACACATTAACAAGTGTTTGTTGACGAAATGTTTGGGAAGATTGAGAAATAAACAATGAAGTGATTTCTGGTGCAGCAAAATGTGTGCAGTGACAATACTGGGAGTAGTGATGATTCCAGAATGAGATTTTCACTCTGCAGCGGAGTGTGCGCTGATATGAAACTTCCTGGCCGATTAAAACTGTGTGTCGGACCGAGACTCGAACTCGGGACCTTTGCCTTTCGCGGGCAAGTGCTCTACCAAATGAGCTACCCGAGCATGGCTCACGACCCGTCCTCACAGCTTCAATTCTGCCACTGAAAATCTCATTCTGGAAACATCCCCTAGGCTGTGGCTAAGACATGTCTCCGCAATATCCTTTCTTCCAGGAGTGCTAGTTCTGCAAGGTATGCAGGAGGGCTTCTGCGATGATTGCAAGGTAGGAGACGAGGCACTGGCGGAATCAGAGCTGTGAGGACGGGTCGTGGGTCGTGCTTGGGTAGCTCAGTTGGTAGAGCACTTGCCCGTGAAAGGCAAAGGTCCCGAGTTCGAGTCTCGGTCCGGCACACAGTTTTAATCTGCCAGCAAGTTTCATATCAGCGCACACTCCGCTGCCAAGTGAAAACCTAATTCTGGATACGAGGGTCAGTTCTCCGATGAGAGCACTATAACGCCTGGACCGCAAGAAATATCAAGTCCGACAATGTTCCTGTCTACATTCCGTGTTCCCACTCTAGCCATTTGCGAGTACGTCCAAAATCACTACGCAGACTGAATCTGATCTCATCTGAGAAGAGCACTCGACCCCATTCCTCTTTGGTCCAGTCCCTATCGATGCCGCCGATGTGCGGGTGTCATCGTGACGTAACGGATGCTTCCCCCCAGTCTTCTGATGATTTTACCCGTGTGAAGTCATCCACGCTATGTGGGGGTAACTGCTCACTGACTGACCCACGCTGTCATTTTTCGCTGCTTCAACTGCCTGGTATTGCAGGACCAGCCCCATGTAGCTCATCTCACTCCACGTGACGCCCAGCTTCTTCGTTCAAGACTAGAAGACTCTCATAATATGCTCCCAGACTACCTTTCATGCCCACTGAGTAGTTAATATGTTATGTTACTTTATCTATTACTTACTAAAGTTTTCCAGAGCAGTATATATTCCTTCATTGACTTTGTGATTTCTATATGTTTGACCACGTGACGAGAAATCGTTCTGTAAATTAGTAATATCTGAGGTATAGTAGTGTTCTTAATGGATGTAAGTATGTTGCTTATGTATTTCTGGACGCTTCAGCCTGGTACGGAATATTTTATCTATATATCAGAAAAATTTATGTGTGAATAAGATACAGTTGATGAGTGGAGTAGTTCACAGCTGGATTGGTGTTAGTTAAGACTGTCGGATGTGAGCGCAGAATAGATTAGCAAAAAATCTGTTGATGTCTGGAAAGAAGAAAAGCTTCACTAGTGCTGGAAAGAGGAGAAATTTGAAAGATATCAAAGAGATTGTTGTGAATGGAGAAATGTGTAATTTTAGAGGGAAAGGCGACTCGAGCTTAGAATATTTTGGAAGAGCATTGCTGCACAATAATTCTACAATTTCCTCATATGTCGCCGGCCGGAGTGGCCGAGCGGTTCTAGGCGCTACAGTCTGGAACCGCGCGACCGATACGGTCGTAGGTTCGAATCCTGCCTCGGGCATGGATGTGTGTGATGTCCTTAGGTTAGTTAGGTTTAAGTAGTTCTAAGTTCTAGGGGACTGATGACCTTAGAAGTTAAGTCCGATAGTGCTCAGAGCCATTTGAGCCATTTGAACCTCATATGCCAGGAAAAAATTCCGTTTGCGAAGATTGATGCAGAAGGGGGAAGCACAAGTGGGAGCATCTCGAAAAAAGCCAAGGACAGCAAGAAAAAGATTTATGTTAAAGGTCATCACAGAAGATGCCGGGAAGAAGAAAAAGAAGAAGAAACTGAAACTACATCGAACATTCCAGAACGAGCAGCAGTCACGCTGAGAGACCACAATTACACCGTAATTTATTCGAGCAGCAAACCAGAGCTGTTTTCCAAGATATCAAGATAAAACTGATTGAGAATATTACTGTTGTTTAGACTTATGAATAAGGGAAATTAACCAATAGCGTTCTGTGCTTCGAAATGCGGACTTTGCCAAAAGAGAGTTTTATCAGTGTGCGGGCCTGTACTTCCATTCAGTTAATTTTGAGTGAAGTAATAAACGAATGGTCTGTCATCATAGCTGTGCAGACGTCATTGTTGGCAGTGCTAAATCAGTGCCTGCAAAATTTGTTAACCCGACGTGTCCCGTCCCGCATCTTTGCTCGAAACAGTTTAAACTTCTATCTACATCTTGTATTACTACGAAACAGTACACCGGAGCAGCCAGAGGTTTTATTTCAATTTTTACGATATTTTTTTTATGATTAACTGGAGACAGACAGCGCCGAGGAAACTGTGGTGCACCACGGGCCATAGATGACAACAGTTAATGATGGCTATGGAGATGTGTACGGACGGACGGACGGACAACTCTTGGGCAACTGACCTCCCAGATAAACCAATGGTCAACCAACAACATTTCCTCAACGACCATTCAGCAAACGTTGCTGCATATAAGCCTCTGCAGCAGGCACGCTGTTTAAGCACCCATGCTGAATGTAGTACATCGACGAGAAAGTCCGGAATCTGCACGCCGATACTGCAACTTGACGTCCACTGAGTGGCGACAGATGACCTTTTCAAATGAATCAAGTTTTATGCTCCACAGGACAGCATGGCATTAACAGCTCGAAACGTCTGAAAGCAAACACCTTGCAACCGGAGGGAGCATTATGATCTGGGAAATGTTTTTGTGGCATTCCCTGGGCAATCTCGTCAATCTGGAAGGCACAATGGATCAACATAAGTATGCATCTATCCTTGGAGACTATGCCCATCCGTACATGTAGTTTATTTTTTCTTGGCATGATGGCACCTACTTGCAGGACAGTGCAACGCGTCACGCAACTCGCAGTGGGGTACATGCGTGGTTCAAAGAGCACCGTAGTGAGTTTACCGTACTCCCCTGGCCATCAGACTCTCTGGACCGAGAATATGTGTGACCCCCCTCGATCGTACTGTTCGCCCCATTTATTCTCAACCAAGAAACCCATCACCGCTGACCATGGTACTGGAGTCGGTATGTCTCCACATCCGTGATGGTAGCTTCCAGAACCTCGCTTACTCTCTACCTGCATATCTCATGGTGCGAAACGTGGTTATTCCGGCTTTTGACAGGTGGTCACATTAATGTGACCGGACAGTGTATACATCAGTACAACACACAGTATTTAAACTTACACTACTGGCCATTAAAATTGCTACACTACGAATATGACGTGCTACAGACGCGAAATTTAACCGACAGGAAGAAGATGCTGTGATATGCAAATGCTTAGCTTTTCATATCATTCATACAAGGTTGGCGCCGGTGGCGACACCTACAACGTGCTGACATGAGGAAAGTTTCCAACCGATTTCTCATACACAAACAGCGGTTGACTGCCGTTGCCTGATGAAACGTTGTTGTGATGCCTCGTGTAAGGAGGAGAAATGCGTACCATCACGTTTCCGACTTTGATAAAGGTCTGATTGTAGCCTATCGCGATTGCGGTTTATCGTATCGCGACATTGCTGCTCGCGTTGGTCGAGATCCAATGACTGTTAGCAGAATATGGAATCGGTGGGTTCAGGAGGGTAATACGGAACACCGTGCTGGATCCCAACGGCCTCGTATCACTAGCAGTTGGGATGAAAGGCATCTTATCCGCGTGGCTGTAGCGGATCGTGCAGCCACGTCTCGATCCCTGAGTCGAAAGTTGGGGACGTTTGCAAGACAAAAACACCCGCACGAACAGTTCGACGCCGTTTGCAGCAGCATGGACTATCAGCTCGGAGACCATGGCTGCGGTTACCCTTGACGCAGCATCACAGACAGGAGCGCCTGCGATGGTGTACTCAACGACGAACCTGGGTGCACGAATGGCGAAACGTCATTTTTTCGAATGAATCCATGTTCTGCTTACAGCATCATGATGGTCGCATCCGTGTTTGGCGACATCGTGGAGAACGCACATTAGAGGCGTGTATTCGTCATCGCCATACTGGCGTATCATCCGGCGTGATGGTATGGGGTGCCATTGCTTACACATCTCGGTCACCTCTTGTTCGCATTGACGTCACTTTGAACAGTGGGTGTTACATTTCAGATGTGTTACGACCCGTGGCTCTTCTACCCTTCATTCGATCCCTGCGAAACCCTACATTTCAGCACGATAATGCACGACCGCATGTTGCAGGTCCTGTACGGGCCTTTCTGGATACAGAAAATGTTCGACTGCTGCCCTGGCCAGCACATTCTCCAGATCTCTCACCAATTGAAAACGTCTGGTCAATGGTGGCCGAGCAACTGGCTCGTCACAATACGCCAGTCACTACTCTTGATGAACTGTGGTACCGTGTTGAAGCTGCATGGGCAGCTGTACCTGTGCACGCCATCCAAGCTCTCTTTGACTCAATGCCCAGGCGTATCAAGGCCGTTATTACGCCTAGAGGTGGTTGTTCTGGGTACTGATTTCTCAGGATCTATGCACCCAAATTGCTTGAAAATGTAATCACATGTCAGTTCTAGTATAATATATTTGTCCAAGGAATACCCGTTTATCATCTACATTTCTTCTTGGGGTAGCAATTTTAATCGCCAGTAGTATATTTTCAATTATCCCAACTCAGTAGTATATATATATATATATATATATATATATATATATATATATATATATATATATATATAGTGGCCTGCGTGCCTTAGCGATACAGACAGCCGTACTGTAGGTGAAATCACAATGGAGGAGTATCTGCTGAGAGGCCAGACAGACGTATAGTTCCTCAAGACGAGAAGCAATCTTTCCAGTAGTTGCAGGAGCAACAGTCTCGGTGACTGACTGATCTGGCCTTGTGGCATCAACCAAAACGGCCTTGTCGTTCTGGTAATGCGAGTGGCTGAAAAGGAGGGGAAATTACAGCCGTAATTTTTCCCGATGGCATGCAGCTCTACTTTATGGTTAAACGATGAAGGCATCCTTCGTTGGTATTAATAGCGTGAAATGTCTGAAAGCAAACACCTTGCAACCGGAGGGAGCGTTATGGTCTGGGAAATGTTTTTGTGGCAGAGGTGTAATAGTCCCCCATTTGAATCTGCGGGTGGGGATACTCAGGAGAAACCAAACTGGCGTTCTGTGGATTTAAGCGTGAAATGTTATATCCTTTAATCGGGCAGGTAGGTTGTTGTTGTTGTTGTTGTTGTGGTCTTCAGTCCTGAGGCTGGTTTGCTGCAGCTCTCCATGCTACCCTATCCTGTGCAAGCTTCTTCATCTCCCAGTACTTACTGCAACCCACATCCTTCTGAATCTGCTTAGTGTATTCATCTCTTGGTCTCCCTCAGGTAGGTTAGAAAATTTAAAAAGGGAAATGCATAGGATGAAATTAGGTATAGTGAGAATTATTTAAGTGCGATGGCAGGATGAACAGGACTTAGTCAGCTGAATACAGGATTATAAAAACAAAATCAAATACCTTTAATGCGACTAGATTTAATAATGAGTAAGAAAATAGCAGTGCAGGTAAGCTGCTATGGACAGCATAGTGAACGCCAAGATAGACTTGAAGTCCACATCCACCACAGTAGTACAACTTGATATATGCCAACTATCTCCACAGATGATAAAAAAATGCAAGATATGAATGATGAGATAAAAGAAATTATTCAGATACTTAAAGGAGACGAAACTTTAGTTGTGATTAGGGGCTGGGGTTCGATATTAGAAAAGGAATAGAAGGAAAAATAGTACGTGAATATGGACTGGGAGAAAGGAGTGAAAGAGGAAACCGCCTAGTAGAATTTTGCACAGAGCATAATTTAATCATCGCTAACACTTGGCTTAAGAATCACGAAAGAAGGCTGTACACGTGGATGAGACCTGGAGACATCGGAAGGTTTTAGATTGATTATATAATGGTTAGAAAGAGATTTAGGAAGCAGATTTTAAATTGTAAGACATTTCCAGAGGCAGATGTGGGCACTGACCACAATTTATTAGTTGTGAACTGTAGATTAAAGCGGAAGAACTTGTAAAAAGGTAATAAATTAACGAGATGGGACCTGATAAGTTGAAAGAACCAAGGGTTGTTGAGAGTTTCAGAGGAGCATTAGGCAACGATTGACTAGGTCAGGGAAAATGAATACAGTAGGAGACGAATGGCCAGCTTTGAGAGATCAAATAGTGAAGACAGCAAAGGATCAAATAGGGAACAAGTCAAGGCCTATTGGAAATCCTTGGATAACACAAGAAATACTGAATTTAATTGATGAAAGGATAAAATATAAAAACGCAGCAAATGAAGCAGGCGAAAAGGAATACAAGCGTTTAAAAGATGAGAGTGACCATAATTGCATAGTGGCTAAGTAGGAATGGCTATAGGACAGATGCAAGGATGTAGAAGCATATATCACTAGCGGAAAGATAGATACTGCCAGCAGGAAAATTAAAAAGGCCTTTGGAGGTAAGAGAAACAGCTATATAAAGATCAAGAGCTCAAATGGAAAATCAGTCCTAAACAAAGAAGGGACAGCCGAAAGGAGGATATAGATCGTCTATAGAAGGGAGATGAACTTGAAGGCAATGTTACAGAAGTAGAAGTGGACGTAGATGAAGATATGATACTGCGAGAAGAATTTAAGTGAGCAGTGAAAGATCTAACTCGAAACAAGGCCCCGGGAGTAGACGACGACATTCCGTCAGAACTACTGACGGACTTGGGAGACCACCCGTGACTGGAATGGAATGAAAAGCGTATGAGACAGGCAAAATATTGTACACTCAGACTTAAAAAAGAATATAATAATTCCAATTCCAAAGAAAGCTTGTGCTGACAGGTGTGAAAATTGCCGAGCTATCAGTTTAGTAAGTCATGGCTGCAAAAAAGTAAAACGAATTCCTTGAAGAAGGATGTAAAGACTGGTAGAAGCCGATCTCGGGGAAGATCAGACTGGCTTCCGCAGAAATGGCCGCGCGGTTAGAGGCGCCATGTCACTGATTGCGCGGCCCCTCCCGCCGGAGTTTCGAGTCCTTCCTCAGGCACGGGTGTGTGTGTTATTCTTAGCATAGGTTAGTTTAAGTTAAAGCAGTGTGTAAGTCTAGGGACCGATGACCTCTGCAGTTTGGTCCCTTATGAATTCACACGCATTTGAACATTCCGGAGAAATGTAGGAACTCGCAGGGCAATACTGACCCTACGACTTAGGTGAAGAAAAGGCTAACCTAAATTTATAGCATTTGTTGACATAGAGAAAGCTTTTTATAAAGTTAACTGAAATACTCTTTTTGAAATACGGAACGTAGCAGGGATAAAATACAGGGAGCGAAAAACAGACTGCAGTTCCAGGATTCGAGGGGCTTGGAAGGGACGCAGTGGGGTGCAATGGAGTGAGACAGGATTGTACCCTATCACTGATGTCACTAAATGTGCATAATGAGCAAGGAGTAAAAGAAACCAAAGAAAAATTTAGAGGGAGAATTGAGATTTGGGAGAAGAAAAAAAAAAAACTTTAAGGCTTCCGATGGCACTGTAATTCTGGCAGAGACCGCAGAGGACTTCGAAGAGCGGCTGAACGGCATGAAAAGTGTCCGAAAGGAGGAGGACAATGGAGAGTAGGCGAAATGAGTCAGGTGATGCTGAGGGATTTAGATTAGGAAAAGAAACGCTTAAAGTAGTAGGTGAGTTCCGTTATTATGGCAGCAAAATAAATGATTATAGCTGAAGCAGACAGGCAATGGCAAGAAAAGCGTTTCTGAAGAAGAGAAATTTGTTAACATCGAATATAGATTTACGTGTTGGGAAGTCTTTCCTGACAATATTTGTTTGGAGTGTAGCCACGTAAGGAAGTGAAACATGGAAGATGAACAGTATAGGCAAGAAACGAATAGAAGCTTTTGAAATGTGGTGCTACAGGCGAAAGCTGAAAATTGGAAGACTAGGTCACGTTGAGGCGTGACGCCTGTAAGTGCTGGACGCCACGGCGCGACGGACGCGGAGACGCGGGAAAGACTTGGGGAGTGGAGCGGTTTGCGCGTGGTCGCGAGAGACAGAAATACTTCGGAACTTGTGAACTTGTGAGATTTACGTGGTTTCTACAGTGAAGACGTAGTACGCGTTTGGAAGTGAATATCTCGCGAGCTATGTTGTTGTTCATAGCTAATTACGTGAAGTAGGAATCTATTGCTTCCCTGTTATTCAACTTACATTTTATTTAATTGCTGGACCATCGACACCAATAAGTGTTTTGCAGAAATATACCGCATTCTCAAAAGTACTTCTACTATCGTACTCATCATTTAAAGTCGTTAAGACAGTACCTGCAGATTTTATTTAATTGCAATCTTTCATTTGTAATTTATTTACTACATTCATAATTCGCAATTGCCGAGTGATAGAAACCTTCGACCATTCGATTCATGTGCACATTTATATTGTATACTGTAGACTCAGCAGTATTTGGCCTGTAATGCGGCAACTACGTACCCCAGCCCCTAGACAACGAAATCAGCCAAAACTTTTAATATTTCAACGTTGAGTCGGAGGGAACGTGGTTGAGCGCCACCTCACCTCATGACACCACATTTCTCGAAAACCGGCAAGATCGAAGTTAAAAATCTTTGTTTTGGGGTCGATTATTAGCGGCCATCGATGTTTGGATCTCGATGACGTAATCCAAATTAGCAACGAGAATATGCCAACATCACACAACTCGAATCAGGAAAAGCACCAACGCTCATGTAAAACTCGTCTTCAGTATTAATCTGGTCGATGGTCCGAATGCCGGACATTTGCCACGCCGAATATTTGCCAGGCCGGACATTTGCCACACTTGCCCCTTCGCCAGGTAGCGATCCCTCAGGTAAGGGACGCCCTTCCTCACACTTCTTCTGTTCGCTTTCAAACCGCTTTCTCCACATCTTACTCGATACAACCATTACGTAAGGGACCTTCTTCTTCGACATATTGGCCAAATACAGAGATTCTTTTCCGAAATCGAAATGTTTATAACTTTTGTGAAACGATGCAATACCGACGATTATGTCAGTATGTAATTAGTTCTGCCAAGTATAAATATAGATTCCTCTGTCTGTACGGTAGCTTCCTTTCACGCTTACTGATTGTGGTAGACACAGTCCATCGCCATGGGAGCAATAAGAAAGTAACGATGTAAAGAGAATGCGAATGTACGCTAATCATTTCTTTTTGGTCAGTGCCCTTTGTGCCTACTTTAATTACTACAACTGGATGCTCAAAAGACAACAAGGAAAGAAGAAATGGGTATGTGAATGTTTGAAAAGAAAAACGACGTAGTCCATATTAATTTACTCTCTAAAATGTGATATCCCTTGCGGCGAAACATTAGTAAATAAAGTGTAGCGGGACAATGTTCCAAGCATGACTGAAAATACGTTCAGTAAATAGAGATAAGAACATCTATGATTGACTTGTCACCTAAAGTCGAAGTACAATTTTAAAATGTTAGAAATAAGGAAATGAAGTAATACAGAATGCTATGCTAGTAACGTACGTTGTTGTTCTACATTGTTTAGCTCTGGTATTTACAGAATCACAGAGAAAGCATCCTACGTTTTGGAGGGAAAAGCCGTAATTGTAATGATCTGCACTTCAACAGAAACAAGAAGCACGACTTAAGGAAAAATAATGTGTGTTCCAGCTCACAAGCGACATAGAAGCAGATAGTTCCTGTCACTTAGTATGGGCAGACGTTATATTCGACAACCGGGATAAATTAATAACTGGCTCCTTTTACCAACCCTCGGTCTCAGATGAAACATTTGCTGAACGGTTCAAAGAAAACTTGAGTGTCATCACAAATAGGTACCCTACTCATACAATTATAGTTGGCAGCGACTTCAATCTACCTTCCGTATGTTTACAGAAATACATTGTAGATAGAGAACAACTTCTGTAATTGTTCTAAATGCTTTTTTAAAATAATTTTGGAGAATTACTTCACGAGGCCATTCAAATTGTAAATGGTTATGAAAGCACACTTGACCTCTTAGCAGCCGGCCGCGGTGGTCGTGCGGTTCTAGGCGCTCCAGTCCGGAGCCGCGCTGCTGCTACGGTCGCAGGTTCGAATCCTGCCTCGGGCATGGATGTGTGTGATGTCCTTAGGTTAGTTAGGTTTAATTAGTTCTAAGTTCTAGGGGACTGATGACCACAGCAGTTGAGTCCCATAGTGCTCAGAGCCATTTGAACCATTTTTTGACCTCCTAGCCACAAATAATCCTGAGCGTCACGACGGATACAGGGATTAGTGAACACACAGTCGTAGCGAGACTCAATTCCGTAACAAAGAAATTCACCAAAACTAAACGCGAAATATATAAATTTATAAAAGCAACTAAAAATTCTGTTGACGTCTTTCTAAGAGACAGTCCCCAATCCTTCCAAACTATGCAAGTGAAGACCACATATGGCTTAACTTCAAAGAAATAGTATCAACAGCACTCGAGGGATTCATACCAAATAAATTAATAAGAGACGGAACTGATCCCCCATGGCACACAAAACGCGACAGAAAGCTGCTGCAGGAGCATCGAAAAAGGCGAGTATAATTTAGACGAACGCAAAATCTCCAAGATTGGCGAAGTTTTACTGAGGCTCGAAATTTGGTGCGGATTTCAATGCGAGATGCAATTAATAGTTTCCACAACGAAACTCTCTCTAGACATGTGGCGGAAAATCCAAAGAGAGTGTGG
Source organism: Schistocerca serialis cubense (assembly GCF_023864345.2). NCBI lineage: Eukaryota > Metazoa > Arthropoda > Insecta > Orthoptera > Acrididae > Schistocerca > Schistocerca serialis. Next base: position 181,821,567 of record NC_064646.1, on the reverse strand, counting down.
TTCTATGTTAAGTAAATCAGCGGAAAGGCTCAGTAAGTACCTTTACTGCGGGTCGTGCGGCAGTTGAGGAGGAGGAGGAGGAGGAGGAGGAGGAGGGGCAGACAAGGGACCCAACCCTTCGGAGCAGGTAAAATCGTGGCAAATGTCCGGCGTGGCAAATGTCCGCACAGCGATGGTCCACACTCATCATAATGCTTCCGCTCTGCGCAAAATCCGACTGAGGTGCTTTCGGCGATCAGCAGGTGCTCCGTGTCCGCAGACCGGCAGTGCGTGATCGGCTCGGGTGTCGGAGCTGCTACGGCCGAGGCTGCTGCGCCACTCCAGTGGTGATCGATGGTGCCGGCACTCCGAGCTGACGCGGGGCTCATTAACAGCCACGCGACGTCCACTCGACTCATTTTTCCCCGTTTATGGAAATCGCGGGCGCTCGCGCATTTTTGCAGTGATTAGCGAGGGCTTCTGCTTGCGGGACTTCTGCGTCACGACCGGTTACACACAAAAACGGTGCGGCACAACGCCTGGGTAATAAATCATGCGGAGCGCACCCCCACAGCCGAAAGCGTGCACGTCAACACAAAAGCTTAGCGTCCGGTGTTAGCTTGCATTTCTGAGCGCAGTTTTGTTGTAACTGCGTGCTGTCGGTAATTCAAATTTTTTCGTCGAATTCCTCGAGACTTTTAATCTCACTGGAGAACTGGCCTATGTTGCACATCCCATCGTTTGAAAGCTCAGAGTAGAGTCCGCGCAGGGCACAATTGGCCGACGCGCAGTAACCAGTTTTCTTCACAAGTGCTGGGCGAGGCCATTCGTTTGTTCGGGAGGAGAGGCCGACAGTGTTTGTCACCTTTCAGCCGGTCGGCGATGACAAAATCGAGGCACCCTGGAATTTTTCTCAAACGATTTTACAGAAACTATTGGGTAAAATGATTTCTTTTTTGGATGACTTATAGCTATGTATGTCAGCTTCGTGATAATGTATCCATCATTTCGTTAATTACTTCTTAAGTAATAGAACCCAGTACCTTGTCCTCGATGGTGAGTGTTCATCGGAGGGGAGGGTATCATCTGGAGTGCCCCAGGGAAGTGTGGAGGTCCGCTGTTGTTTTCTATCTGCGTAAATGATCTTTTGGATAGGGTGGATAGCAATGTGCGGCTGTTTGCTGATAATGCTGTGGTGTACGGGAAGGTATCGTCGCTGAGTGGCTGTAGGAGGATACAAGATGGCTTGGACAGGATTTGTGATTGGTGTAAAGAATGGCAGCTAACTCTAAATATAGATAAATGTAAATTAATGCAGATCAATAGGAAAAAGAATCCTGTAATGTTTTGAATACTCCATTAGTAGTGTAGCGCTTGACACAGTCACGTCGATTAAATATTTGGGCGTAACATTGCAGAGCGATATGAAGTGGGACAAGCATGTAATGGCAGTTGTGGGGAAGGCGGATAGTCGTCTTCGGTTCATTGGTAGAATTTTGGGAAGATGTGGTTCATCTGTAAAGGAGACTGCTTATAAAACACTAATACGACCTATTCTTGAGTACTGCTCGAGCGTTTGGGATCCCTATCACGTCATATTGAGGGAGGACATAGAAGCAATTCAGAGGCGGACTGCTAGATTTGTTACTGGTAGGTGTGATCATCACGCGAGTGTTACCGAAATGCTTCAGGAACTCGGGTGGGAGTCTCTAGAGGAAAGGAGGCGTTCTTTTCGTGAATCGCTACTGAGGAAGTTTAGAGAACCAGCATTTGAGGCTGACTGCAGTACAATTTTACAACCGCCAACTTATATTTCGCGGAAAGACCACAAAGATAAGATAAGAGAGATTAGGGCTCGTACAGAGGCATATAGGCAGTCATTTTTCCCTCGTTCTGTTTGGGAGTGGAGCAGGGAAAGAAGATGCTATTTCTGGTACGAGGTACCCTCCGCCACGCACCGTATGCTGGATTGCGGAGTGTGTATGTAGATGTAGATGTAGAATGGTTATATTTATTGTAGTATTTGCACGTAACTAAGACACTGCGCGAAATTCGAAAAATTTCCTAGTTAAAAACATGATTTTGTGTTTAGTGCATATTACATAATATGTTGCTGCATATCATATTTAGTTAACAAATTGAATTTTTCTTTAGACCTTGGTTAAGGTCTCTATCACCAATCTCGAGAAAAGTGTTCTGATGTCGCAGTCATATGTGATCGCGCGTGCCAGCGATAAAGCCAGAGTGAAATATCCACAACATTCCTCATATTTCATAAATAATTTGAGATATCGAAATGAGATTTTGGGAAATCATAGCGCGCAAAGAGGAGAGTATTTTCCCATACGGTAAACTTCATTCTCTACCGTGTTATTCCACTAACTATAGACTTTTGAAGGAAGAATATAATTTTTAAGGGCTGTCGATAGCTGATGAAACAGGAAGTGCTATAGGTTTTGGAATAAGGCAAGTTTACTTTTGTACTGAGGATGTGCTTTTTCATGAGCTATTGGCATTACCTTTCCTTAGATCCTCAATTAATAAACGTAATAAACCACTGCTTCAGATTTCTCTCACAGCTGCGTCTGCACGACATGTTGGTGAGATGACATTGTCTAAACTTCGCTGTATCTAGATAAAAGAAGCAAATTATGACATGGCAACAAGACAAATGTGTAGGTTTTACTCAAAATTCGCCCCTCATCATGCTGGTCTGAAAGCTACAAATGGTTAACAAGCCATGCGAAAGTAAATCGCAGTTATTGTTACATTTTCAGCGGAATTCTATCTAGATACTAACCGAAGCAGAGGTGACAGATCTTTTTGAACGGTCACCACGCAAGGGTGCATGCGAAGGGGTTCCCTTTCACATTTACAAAAACAAAAAAATGACCTTGGGCTTCAGTTTAGAACTGCATTTCCCTTCCAGTTTTCAGCACGTCCCCTACAGCGCCGGGCTGTAACGCCCAGCACTCCCGCTTTCCTCACACATACCCTGCCGATTGTGCATCTACCAGCCACGTTATTCTGTGCACACACTAACACTCAACCCAACTTCCACGGTTGTCTGTTGGACATGTTCCATTCCCGGTCTTAACCTACAGTTTTTATTCTCTACAACTCTCTCAAAAACAATAGAACTTACTTTTTAACGTTTTAACACAAATGCTATTATCCTGTTTGCCGTTGCTCAGTGGTAAGTGTGTCTGACTGCTACGCATAGGACCCAAATTTGTTTTCCAGTTCTATCAGAGAATTTTCCTTGGTGGGAGGACTGAAAGTGGGTGGACTCAGCCTTCTAATCCTAATCGAGGAGCTACGGTAAGGTTAAGCACAAATTGAGGCGCTTATAGCACATGTGATGTGACGTGACACAACAGCGCGATGCGCACATTGCGCATGTTATGATGGTTTTGTGGGGCGCTCAACTGCGCGCTCATCAGCGCCCGTCCAAAGTCCCAATTTTTACGCAGTCCAAGTTTTATACATTTCAATCGAAGCACTGTCATGAATGATAATGATGATGATGATGATGAAATGATGAGGACAACATAAACACCGTGTCCCCGGGCAGAGAAAATCCCCAATCCACCCCGGAATCTAACCAGGGACCCAGAGTCTGCAACGGTAGCCATTAGACCACGAGTAGCGGACACATTCTGCATGTGCCGCACAGGTGCTGCTCATATTGAGAGGCGTGCACATTTCCTCAGCACGCGCCAGTCGGCGACGCTCTACGCTGACAAGAGTCAAAGCGCGCACGCCCTGTAATCTTTCTAAACGATTTTACAGAAACTATTCGTTAAAAATATTTAATTTTTGCGTTCCTTTCGGCATTACGTACCAGTTCCGTGGCGTAGTGCTAACATCTCGCTAATGGTCATACTTATTGTGATATGTCCATTTAAGTAAGACACTGCGCAAAATTCGAGAGGTTTGCAACTAAAATCAGTGGCTGCTATGATTTTGCGTTTGGTGCGAGTTACACCACATTTTGCAGCGTATGAAATTTAGCTAACATACTGAGCTTTTCTTTAGATTGGGAGAAGGTCTCTAACTGCCTCCGATCTCAAGAAAAACGATCGTACACGGCGCATTCACTCCAGATCGCACACCCGCGAGAATGGAATATGACATCGCTCATATCTCCTAAACCGCTGGAGATATCGAAACGAGGTTATGGCGAATGATAGCACCGAAGGAGTAGAGCATTTAGCCAAATTGTTAACACACGGAACTTTCTCATCTACGGCGATATATCAGAAGTTATAGCTTTTTTTTTTTTCACTTCAGTGACTGTAATTTTTGAAGAGACATCGATAGCTAGTGAGACGAGAATTTCCTAGTATGAAAACAAATATGAAATTTCTTGTCATATGTTACTGCAATCCGACAGAGTGAGATTTTTTGTAAGCTATTGATTTCATTGCCGTCCGAGGTGGCCGAGCGGTTCTAGGCGCTACAGTCTGGAACCGCGCGACCGATACGGTCGCAGTTTCGAATCCTGCCTCGGGCATGGATGTGTGCGATGTCCTTAGGTTACTTAGGTTTAAGTAGTTCTAAGTTCTAGGGGACTGACGACCTCAGAAGTTCAGTCCCATAGTGCTCAGAGCCATTTGAACCATTTGATTTCATTGGTCGCCAGTTGGTTGTTTAATGAGACACTCTTGTTTCAGAATTCTGTCGCATTAGCTGTTGCAAGGTGAGATCGCACAAATTACACTGTGTTTTGGCATAAGAAGCACAATTAAATCTGTCAACAAAAGAGTTGTAGCCGTTACTCGTAAATGGTGAAGCTTCTTCGAATGAGGGAAGGTTAACAGTTCATACAAAAATAAATCGCCAATTTTGTTGTAGTTTTGGTGGTATCCTCATACCCATCGTATTTTTAACATTGAATGACTGGAGTGGAAACTTATTAAAGTATTTTATTCCTGTTCCTCATCTGAGCAATATTAAAATAATGACGAACCCTTCAGGCGGAGTGATGTGTACATGCCATGCGATGGTTACTCACCTACGGCTTGCCAGACTGACAGTGTGTGATTCGCGAATAAAATAGTTGTTATTAAGAAAAGTAAACAATTGATACATCGCAGAACACGGTGGTCAGCATAGTGTCAGCAGCTGAGAATAACGCGCACGACAGGAATGCGGAAGGTATCCAGCTGTGCCTTGTGTGGGGAAGACTTCACATCGTTCGAAAAAAAAAAAAAAAATTGTCATGAATGTAGGCCTGCCTTGTCAGCAATACATTTCAGTAAATTAAATATATCATATCACCAAACTCTTCGTCCGCCCTGATAGCTGAGTGGGCGGCGTGACGGATTGCCGTTCTCATGCCCGGGTTCGATTCCCGGCTAGGTCGGGGATATTCTCTGCTCAGGGACTGGGTGTTGTGCTGTCTTCATCATCATTTCATCCCCATCCGGCGCGCAGGTCGCCCAATGTGGCGTCGAATATAATAACACCTGCACCAAGGCAGCCGGACCTGCCCCGCAAGGGACCTCCCGGCCAATGACGCCAAACGTTCATTTCATTTTACGAAACTCTACCACGACACTCATACTTTCGGAATTATTCCCACTGCATTCTCCATTTGCGTAGCCTGTTGAGCAATCTGTTGATCGATGATGATACCGTTTATGCAACCACTGAAATGCTTTTTCTCTACACTGTGTACCAATGAAAACATCGTAATTCAGGAGGGTTTCTCGACTGTTTCTGGCTTACAGCGGTAGTGAAAATGTGATGTCTGCATGCATGTAATATAAGTCTCTTATTACATTCATACCCAAGTAATAACAATAAAACTCATATGCTTCAGACCTTGGACGCCCTTCAGCAGGTGCCGGCCGGGATGGCCGATCGGTTCTAGGCGCTACAGTCTGGAACCGCGCGACCACTACGGTCGCAGGTTCGAATCCTGCCTCGGGCATGGATGTGTGTGATGTCCTTAAGTTAGTTTGCTTTAAGTAGTTCTAAGTTCTAGGGGACTGATGACCTCAGATGTTAAGTCCCATAGTGCTCAGAGCCATTTGAACAATTTGCCTTTAGCAGGAACATAAAGTAAATAGCCACTTTTCGAAATTTTGTAACGGATCGTATAGGAATGTCGGCACAGGCAGGACGAAGACATTCTTGCCTCACCGAATAATGTTTAAACTTTCCGACCTTGCTTCTTGATCACATGATTTTATAATATTCATATATAATATTCTTCCTATTTCACGGCCCTCACGATGAATTGTCTGCCCCTTCTTGCAATTTGAAGACATCGTAGAGGCAGAAGATATAATCCCAGTGGCTGATGGCTCACACGTCACTGAACTCTGGATTGTTCCTCACGGAAGAAAAACAGTAATGAAATAAAACAGCAAAACTATACAGATATAAATGAAAAATACAATGAACTAATAAAAAAGATCGAGAGCATAAATGGCGATAAACGAATCACTACTCAATGACAATAGAGTTCAGTAATAAGGCAATATTTTTCGGACGGCCATCACTGCCACTGAGCATATACCGGTTGCGTGACGGAGCATATGGCAGGACTGCTTTCCCAATCCGCTCCTCATTTCTCCCGTAGTCACCGTGTGGCGAGAAACTGTGCCGCAACCACAACGCCGCGCTATCTGGCGCAGGCGCGTGTCGCGTCACCATAGCCGCGCGGGATTAGCCGAACGGTCTCAGGCGCTGCAGTCATGGACTGTGCTCCTGATCCCGGCGGAGGTTCGAGTCCTCCCTCGGGCATGGGTGTGTGTGTTTGTCCTTAGGATAATTTAGGTTAAGTAGTGTGTCAGCTTAGGGACTGATGACCTTAGCAGTTAAGTCCCATAAGGTTTCACACACATTTGAACATTTTTGTCGCGTCACCATCACGTCGCGTCCCAATTTGCGCGGTCGCACTTGAACCCGTTGAATTACAAAACTGCGCACTGCCCAGCGCCGCGCCACACGCGCTATACGCGTCTCAGCTTGCGCGTAGCATAAAAAGCCTAGTTTACACGACGACATTGGGTTGCGCCACTCGTTGTGTGGAATGAGTTGCACGCAAATGGTTTCATATCTGACTGTAGACATGGCGAAACCAGTATATACTTCAGTTTCGTCGTTTGGTGGGTTCCTGAGCCGTGTCTGAAATGGAAGCTTTGGCTGCTGCTCGTCGCACGAGTTGTGAGGGAGTTAAAGCTTGTTGCATGGAATCGCTTCCTCAGGAAAAAAGTAAACGTGTTTCAATTCGTGACTGGATGAAGAAAAGACGTCAGTTCGGTTGCTCAGCATCCTTGGAAGACCCAAGAAGTTCTTTTAATTATCTTAGAATATTACCAGAAGTGTTAACGTTTCTTCTAAATAGCGTTAATTGTGCAATAAGGAATAAAGATACTGTAATGCATGAAGCACTGTCGCCAGAACTGAAATTACATATCACATTGCATGCATTACAGTCGAGAACACTCGGCATGCTATAAGATGCGGTTTTAATTGGTGATGATGCGCTTTTCATTAACATCAATAATTATTAACAGTAATGATTATTAACATTAACAGCAGTAATTATTCAAAGCAGGCCACATTAAGAAGAGAATGGTTTGAAAACTACTCTCTTGAAGATAGATCTGTACAGTGGCAATATTTCAAAATTCAAACATGTGTGAATGGGGAGCACTGTGCGACGTTTTAAATAGATGAATATTGAATAAAGAATGTAGCTTCTTGATTTGGGTAGCCTTCCCTGCTGTCAATAATATTCCTTAAAAAAGAAAAAAGAGTCGGCCAACTTGAACGATGGGATTTTACTCTTGTAGACAAGAGCATTTCTACAGCTAGAATTACATTTGCTTGTTTTTTTTCTTAACTCAGTTGTATATGTGCTCCTAATTCAATAAATTTTGCGCTGCAGTTCAGATATTGTCAAACTGTGTATGTTCTGATCGCACGTGACCATCTCAGGAGCAGCAATATGTTGTTTATTTTTGCTATCAGCAACACTGAAATCCCACAAACACCTATGCAAAGCATAGATATCCGAAAAGCGAACATTATTCTCCGTTCCCCACTTCATATTTCATTTTGTCTACACTCTACGAACACACAAAACCTCAAAGCTCATGCAACTAGTGTCGCCAAAGTTGGAACACGCCGAAACTTTAGTTTCACCGACGAGTTTCGCAAACGCGCGGCGCGCATGCGCAGTAGCCGGTAGCGCAGTTGCCTGCAACCTAAAATATAGTGCAGCTTGCACGGCTTTGGAATCGCCATGACACCACGTCCCCGTGGTACTGTAACAACGACGCTATACTATTTTACATATAAGTAATATTTTTTCCATCTGATTTTTCGTTAAACTAGTGTAATTGATGTTATGATTTCATTTCTTTTTTGTGTCATGTAATTGTGTTAAGAAAATTGTAAACAAGTTTCAATGTGAATATTAATATTTATGTCAAATGTCAAGCAATATTGTGGTAGAATTGAAATGTAACAAATGTTGAGACTGTTGTAAGATGTTTAAAATTGTAACTGTGCGTCTGGTCCATACGTAGGAAATGTGTTAGGATATATAGAATGCAAAACCTCGGGTGAATACGCTGTCTGTAAGGGAGCGGTAAAAGGTGGATGGCATGCGAGCGCGGGAAAATGCACGCGGGCACTGCACGGCGGAACGCGCTCAGCAGCAGTAGTAGTTGGAGTTTGGCATTGGTCTGAGCAACACCTTCTGGAGCGAGGAGGCTCTCCTGGAAGACGTAGTTTCACTGAGCCTCGGGTATGCCGTTCCAAATCCCACACAGCATGGCAAAATTCCATAGGCACTAAATGGAAAAGTATTGCGACGCTAAGAAGAATTAAAGTGCCGATACGTCAAGAGCCATAGCTGTGGTTGTATGTGTGCTCTGTGCCTCGCCATCTCGCCGCCCGCCAACCGCCGCATCGATACAAGCAGGTTGAAACTTTTAGTACTATATTCGTATGGACCATGGAGTGAACTGTTCAATAATAACCTAAATTTTACCAGAACTTTCCCATCATTTAATTATCCTCACAACTAATCTAGACAGGGTCCTTTCCAAATGTTGTGCAATCCGAGTGTCCCGAAATGAAAAATTAAATTTTGTGTTAATAATAATTACTTGCAGACCTAGCTATGTTAGAATGGTGTTTAAAGAACTGTTTTGTTAATGAACCAGTAAATGAATAACGAAGGCCTAACGAAGTTGAAAGATAACTTTAATATTGATATAGTATGGAAAATGGAAACGAAGTCCCATGCTTCTTTACAGAGCGTAGGGGGACGATGCGGGAGACCCCCACCGCCTTACTAGGCACAGACGACACAACAACACCCAATCATCTGGAGGCAAGAAAAATCCCCAAACCCGCCGGGAATCGAACCCGGGACCACATGCTCGGGAAGCGAGAACGCTACCGCGAGACCACGAAGGCGGACATTGATATAGTAATGACGTTTAATTATTTCGAGACAGATATAAAGGTATTTAAATGAACAGTAAATAAGATAAAAAGAGTAGTAGCTCATATACTGGAAATCTTGAACGCATAATAATTTCAGTAACCAATTTTTTTTAATATAGTGATCATAACAGTTTCAGCCCCCCCCCCCTTTTTATTCATTTGAATTCTGAAGTGTTCTAAATTGGTTTGACCAGCAAAAGTTAAAGTCAATATAAAAGTCAAAATTTATCAGTATTTTATCTTTATCAAAATTGACATTTTGTGTGTGTCACAAAAGTGCTATTGCTAGGGTAACCTATGCCCGATTTTAATCAGATTAATAGACAGTATAAAGTTTTGTAGTATACATTATAGTGTAGTGTTATGTAATCATGGGTTTTCCATATCAGTACAGAACGTGAAACTATCAGTTCAATAGATTTTCTGGTTCTAAAATTCTACTATTTTATACAGTGTTACTACGTATTGTTTTGCATGAATATACACCAACTTGCACAGGGAAGAAACTCAGTTAATGCCTAATAAGGCTGGCGACCGTATTATTATTAAATTGGTAGCATCTTCAGTGTTACGTTTGGTCCATCCTGACGTGTAGTTGCATTTCGGACTTGCTTGACGGATCATTGTTATTACAGAGTGGGCGTAAGTCTGATTTGCCACCATTCAGGTACACGCGGTCGATATCTATACGAAAATCCTTTCTCATAAGGTGAACCCCGCTCAATTACCATAGCACAGGCTTTAACGAGTATTGTGTGCCCCACGCGCACGTTACAGTACCTTCCACAACCTCCGTGACTATTTTCCTGCAGGGGTCCACGCTTAACAGGTGGTTGTTCAGTGTACTGACAGGTGCCCGCACTAATGTGACTGGACAGTGTAATATTCACTTGGTCTTTGTTTATATTTTTTGGAGGTCTTGGCTGAAGAACGGAATCTTGAACTGCTGACAGACCACCGCAGCTCACTTTCCCCCTTACACACACACACACACACACACACACGCACACACTGCCTATATGGGGCGACGGGGATAAAATGAAAAAAAGGAAAGATCGGCTGAGAATGTTCTATGAGCATGAGCAGAGAGGGATACGTCTTAGAGAGCTTAAGCACTTAATGAGAGTAATTTGAAAAAAGGTTCGCGGCCATCTTGTATTGCATTTGCGGCAGCGTGCAGTCGGCGACTTCATGCGGTGTGCAGGTTTTTGTGATATCGGCACTTTGCTAACACCACAAGGCTGACAGAAAAGAACAATTTTCTGATTTTAATGTAATTCTGCAGGCTTTCGTGGGCGTTGTCACTGTAGTTAAAATCTTTTGGGTTATTAGGCCGTGTCATGTTTCTACTAAAATGATCGACGTTTCGACCCCTCTGCTGGGATCTTCCTCAGGACCTTCTGGTACAGTAGTTCTAGCGGTAGTGGACACCAGAAGATCCTGAGGAAGATCCCGAGAGAGGGGTCGAAACGTCGATCATTTTAGTAGAAAAATGACGCGGCCTAATAACCCAGAAGATTTTAACTTCTGATTTAATGTGTTGTTAGCAGTCTTCTTTCAGGTAAACGTAATGTTTGCCAGCACATTTGTAAACAATTAATCACCACCGCCTATTATCTCTGTGGCGCTTTTTTCCACCTCCTTGTGTCCTTCAGCCGCCCGCATCTCGTGGTCGTGCGGTAGCGTTCTCGCTTCGCACGCCCGGGTTCCCGGGTTCGATTCCCGGCGGGGTTAGGGATTTTCTCTACCTCGTGATGGCTGGGTGTTGTGTGCTGTCCTTAGGTTAGTTAGGTTTAAGTAGTTCTAAGTTCTAGGGGACTTATGACCACAGCAGTTGAGTCCCATAGTGCTCAGAGCCATTTCAACCAACCTTCAGCCAGATTGTTTGCTTCACGCTCTTTTTCTGATTCCTTGTATAAACGCTTTGGCGAACAGAATTATTTTAAACGAACTTTCAGAAATTATGTTTTGTGAGGAGAGTTAACATCTCGCTGTTGTCACTGACTGGAGCGTCTTTCATTATTCCTTGGTGTAAGCGCATGTGCCCTTACCGGCACTGCATTACCGCTATGCTTTGCGCAAACGACTACGTATTGATGTAGCTGAAATTGGTCCGTGCACGGTACCAGCAGCACGCGTTAGATGCAGTTTTTAAGTGGGTCATTTCTCGGATTCTATTGATCACAGAGATAAAGCGTCAAGTGTTTTGGATAGCCCTCCGCCTAGCGACCAACTGGATACCTATCGGGTGAACGGGCACACTGTGGCTGTCAGAAGTAGAGGGCCAAAATTTAAACAATACAGGCCGGCCGTTGTGGCCGTGCGGTTCTAGGGGCTTCAGTCTGGAACCGCGTGACCGCTACGTTCGCAGGTTCGAATCCTGCCTCGGGCATAGATGTGTGTGATGTTCTTAGGTTAGTTAGGTTTAAGTAGTTCTAAGTTCTAGGGGACTGATGACCACAGATGTTAAGTCCCATAGTGCTCAGAGCGATTTGAACCATTTTTTTAAACATTACACACTTCCTCCAGCGCAGACAAATTGAGCACATCGCTTGGTTCTTTCGTATTATGTGGTCTAGGGTCGACCTTAGGTGGCTTGTAAAAGCACTACTTGCTGATTGGTGGTTCCTGAGAAAAGGGTACAAAGAGCACAAATTGTGGGGATGGGCGCTTCTATGATTTATATTCATGGCAGATAGTCGAAACTTTTACCATCTGTTCTTAAGGTAATACTCTTGGGGAAATTCGAAACTTTTTGAATTATATTGTTCGTTACAGAGAACAAGAGCTTCAAAATTATAGTATTTAGCCAGAAAATAGCAAAATCCGGACTTTAGACGTCTTTGCGGGGTTACTCGCAATTATCTAAACAACTAAACACAACAAATTGCTCAAATTTAAAATGCACATTCCTTAGATATTCATCTAGAAACCGCGAAAATCTGCATCCGTTATCAAGATACACACCCAAAAAATCATGATTTTTTGGCTATCAGAAGTACGAATTGTGGTGATGGCCACTTCTAATTTATATTCGTGGCAAATCGTGGATATTTTTACCATGTCTTAGGATGATATTGTTGGAGAACAATGAACCTGTTTCTTATTGCAATATTAGTCACCACGATCCACTGGTTCAAGGTTACAATAATTATGCATGTAATATCTGGTCTGAGGCGTAAATGTGGTTTTAACTGGCGTAGCAAACACTTGACAAGGGTTCTATTGTCATCGCAAGGATTCTTGGTCACCAAATTATGTTCTTGCCCAGCATTTTTTCACCAATAAAACCTTATGACGCTCTGTTTCTGTGTAATGGTCGCTTCACGCCCATATAAACATGCCCAAGGGGGCGCTGCATCCTTCAAAGTCAAAGAAAACTATCAGCATGGCTTTGACATTTGACCTGATCTGACTAGCTATTTTTGGTCTTCGAGAAGCTTTTCTGACCCATTGTGAAGATTGAACCTTCGTCTCAACATCATAACCGTAAACCCACGTCTCATCACCAGTTATGATTCTCTTTAGGAACATTCCGTACTCATTTGAGCGCTCCAAAAGCTCTTCACATATTGCGAGGCAAAGGTCATTCTAGTCTTGACTGATGAGCTGTGAGACGAACTTGACGGCAACCAATACATTCCAAGATGTTGTGTTAGGATTTCATAACATGATCCAATTGAAACGCTACATTCTTCTACAATCTCTCGGGCAGTCAGTCTTCAATTGGTACGTACATTTTCTTTGACGTTCCTGACATGAGCGTCGTCGGTAGGCGTCGACAGGCGTCCTGAGCGAGGGCACTCTTTAACTTGCGTCTGGACATTTTTAAACTGTGTGAGCCGAGCCATTCGTAACGCCGAGTACGGCCTAAGCACTCATCGCTGCAGGCTGCCTTTATCATTTCGTGTGTTTCTGTAAAGATTTTCTTGACTTTCACGCAAAATTGCTGACGCATTGCTCCTCTAACAAGCCGTCTCGAAATGCGCAAACCGTGCGACACAACGTTCTACTCGATACAGCACTGAACACCACAACAACGAAGCTTCCGGTAGTTACACATTAACCACAGGCGTGTGCAGGCCAACCTCATTTCGCTCCAACACACCATTGGCGCGAAATTGCGAAATTTCGGAATTTTTTGAACAGACCTCTTGTATTCATCTGGTATTTGAGAATGAGAGCACTTACCAACTTCCAACAAACCTTACACACAATTTGAGACATTCAAGAAAACTTCTGGCTCTGATACTCCCCATTCCCTCTCCCCTCCCCCCCTTCCTCCGTGCCTCCTCTCCCACAAACTGATGAGAGGAAAAAATTTATCGTTTACTCCATTTTCGCGGTTCTGCAGCAAAACTCCAGCATCTGACATGACATTTTAATCTTTACTACTAATTCTATTGGAAACCTATTTTGCAGACAGTATCTACATGTACAACAAACGTGTACCTGTGAAATTATGTCATTGTACGATACGCAGTTCAGGAGCTATGCCGTCACAAACTCGGAAATGCGTGGAAAAGTAGCTTTTTCTTCAAATGGATTGCAAATTATCCAGATTATACTCATCTAGCAATTCTTAAAGAAAGCAGCTAGTGACCTCCAGCAAACTCTAAACTTTATATTAAAACCTTTTCTCACTTATATGCTTGACGTCAAGCTTGTGTATCTATGTACCATCATCTTCATCTTCTCTTAAGGTATTAGGCAGGAATTGCCTGTTACGGTACCCATCTCTGTCGCGGTCTTCCTTTGTCTCTTCTTGCATGGCACTTATAATTTCTTGCGTTTAAGGGAAGTCTCTCACTCTACATTCTTTGCAGATGTTCATTCCAATTTCTTCTGTAATCACGAATTTTATCATTGAGGTTAAAGATTTGCAGTTCTTCTGTAATATCTTGATTTCTTAGCCGGTCTTCTGTTGTGCAACCTTTAACACCTCTAAGGAATTTCATTTCTTGTGCCTGAATCCGGCTTTCATGCTTCTTGGTAATCGCCCATGTCTCACTTCCATAGAGCAGTGTGGGAACTGCAACAGTTTCGTAAAATTTGATTTGAGTGTCTTTGTTTTTTAGGCTCCTGTTGATTGTTCCACATACCCGAATGAATTTATTATGCTTAATTTCAATATCTCTGCTGTACCCACTGTCATTTCACATCCGAGGTAACTGAAATAGTTTACTTGCTCTAAAATCTTCTGACCTATCACTATTTTTGTTCTAATTGGTTCTTTCCCCATGAAGGCCATTGTCTTAGTTTTTTCTTTTAAAATTTCCATGTTCAATTTTGCACTTATTTGTTTTAGCAAGTAGATTCCTTTCTGAAGGTCATCTTCCTTATCTGCTAGGATCACTGCATCATCAGCATATAGTAAGTTATTTAAAAGTATGTTCCTATCTAGGAAGATGACTTTCTGAAATTCTGATTTCCATATGTGTATTATTTCATTAATGTAGATGTTGAACAAAGTTGGAGAGATGCTGCAGCTTTGTCGTACCCGTTTCTTAGTTGGTACCTCATTAGTTGCTTTACCATTGAGATCTAGAGTGACATTTGTGTCTCGATATAATCTTTTTATCTCATTTACTAGACACTTTGGATATCCACGATTCATCATTATTTCCCAATGTTCCTGTCTATTGACATTGTCAAAAGCTTTTTTAAAGTCAAGAAAAGCAATGTGTGTTTCTTTATTATACTCTCTCCGTTTTTCTATTACTTGATGCATAACAAAAACTGCATCTATTGTGGAGCGTCCTTTCCTACCTAAAACCATTTTTTCCTCATGCAGTATTGCTTCTGCTATGTTTTTAAGTCTAGTATTTAAAATCTTAGCATATATCTTTTATGCTGAGTCCAGTAAACTTATTCCCCTGTAATAACTGCGATGTATGTACCTTATCCATTAAGTGTTCCCGCTGTATTCACGGCTTGTAAGTGCGTCTACTGTGTGTCTGAATGTCAGCGTACTAGACGCGCTGCGCCATAGCTGTCCATGCACTGCGAACGTGACCGCCGCAGTGTGTGCTAGGGAAGTGCACGTACTGACGTAGAACATTAGTAGGCTTAAGCCAATTAATTCTGTGAACGTCGAGAGGTACATCGAAATTACACACTGCATCATTATAATGTAACTGGATAGGAAATTTGGTTATCAATATGACAACGAGAGATATTACACAGGGGAGCGACAGTTATAATGGATTTGTCACACTCATGTTTACACTTAGCCAATTAATCCTGTGAACGTTGAGACCCTGCTGCGTGAAAAATAACGTCAAAATTACACATTGCATCATTATAACGTAATTGGAATGGAGAGTTACTTGTACGCATATCATGGAACATCATACTGCAGGCATATTATCGGAATTATAACGTAATTGGAATGGAGAGTTACTTGTACGCATATCGTGGAACATCATACTGCAGGCATATTATCGGAATTCATCACATTGGATACAGTCTTAAGAAATCTTATAACTACATCCGTTCGAAATCCAACTGCAAGAAAACTTTAGATTATGTGAGGCGAAAAGGCAAGGCCCATGACGCTTTAAGGGAAACAAAACATCAAAACCAAAATCTGTAAAAGAATATGTCAGAGCACAGTTTGACAACGCCAGTGAGTGAGGATCAGTAGTCCACAGCTCGTGGTCGTGCGGTAGCGTTCTCGCTTCCCGCGCCCGGGTTCCCGGGTTCGATTCCCGGCGGGGTCAGGGATTTTCTCTGCCTCGTGATGACTGAGTGTTGTGTGATGTCCTTAGGTTAGTTAGGTTTAAGTAGTTCTAAATTCTAGGGGACTGATGATCATACATGTTAAGCCCCATAGTGCTCATAACCATTTGAACCATTTTTGAAGATCGGTAACCCACTACCGGCACTTTCAAGTGTGGGCTCTGAAAGCTGTTAGGGCAATTGCTCCGGACAATTTTAAAGCATATTTCCATTTCGTCAGTGGATTCAAAGAAGAATACAGCATTTTGTCCACGTATGTCCACGTACGGCATTGGCGAGTAAAGGAACTGAAGAAGAATATATTCTTAGAAAAAGAGCAGAAACATTTGGGACAGATGTAAACATGTTCATTAGAGGTAAAGACATCGTTAAGGCTTACGTGTGGAATAGTGACCAGAGCGAATTATTTTATGAGCTATCGCCTGCTTCAACACTATCACATAGAGGTGAAAAATCAAGAGGTGGTGTGCGTGGTACAGTCTGTTCGTAGTGCCACGCAGAGTTACACAATAGTTGTGGCTGTGTTGATGCATGGTAGATTAGCGAACAAGCTGCACACTTGTTTGCAGGAAACACACGGGACGTTTGGTCCACAGGTTGTAAAGAAACTGGCAGCAATGTGTCGGAACATCCATATTGAAGGGAGTAAGAAAGGAAATACAACCACAGAGCACATGAAAAGCTTTTTCAGTTCGGTTCTTTATGAACGGGTTGGTGAGAATGGTCTACTACATTGTGATTCATGGCCAGGACACAAGGATTACTACTTTGTGATTCATGGACAGGACACAAGGATTACAGACTGACAGAAGAATTTTTTCCAAAGAAGATTACTATGTTACACACACTGCCACCGAAGACAACCAAGTACTGCCAACCACTGGATGTATATTTCTTTAGAAGATATAAACTCTATTGCAGAAGTCTTGTTGGTTTTGTACGCTTGCAAATTGTCAAACAACAGGTCACATAACATGATCAGTATTTCTTCATCCGCCTTCATTCCGTGATCTGCAACCAACTTTCTGCACCGGGGTATAAACCCTATGTTAACATATGTGTTGCAAAAATGCGGATGTTCCTGCAGCATCATTTGATACTGTGGTCACAGTGGCTTTTGATGGTGGGCTACCGCAGTGCACATAAACCGAAGACAATGTAGAATGTCCATATTTGGCCATGTTAGTAAATTGTCGAAGTGTCTGCAGCAAGATCCCAGAGTTACTCTCAGAAATAAACAGTAGCAATGCCAATAATGTATTAGGCACAGAAAGCTGGTTAAAACCAGACATAAATAGCAGTGAAATCTTGAACTCGGACTGGACAATGTTTAGGAAGGATAGGACTGATGCTATGGGAGGTGGTGTGTTCATTGCAATTAAAAGGTGTTTAAACGCAGTTGAGATCGGTACTGGGTCGGACTATGAAATAGTCTGGATAAAGCTGTCAATCAGACAAGGATTGACCATTGTATTAGGATGTCTTTAGAGACCACCAGCATCCGCAACAAATGTCGCAGAAAGTTTCAGGGAAAGCTTTGAGTACATAGGAAATAAATATCCAAATTATCCATTAGTTATAGGTGGAGACTTTAATCTGGCATCCATTGACTGGACAAATTACACGTTTATCACAGGGGGCAGAAGCAAAGAGTCGTGTGAAGTTATTCTAGGACCGTTCTCAACATACAACCTTCAGCAATTGGTTAGAAAACCAACTCGAGATGGGAACATATTAGATATCTTGGCGACAAACAGACCTGATCTTTTAGAGTAAGTTAATCTGGAAGAAGGTATTAGCGACCATAATGTCGTTGTGGCTTCTAATTCAGTGGAAGTTGCAAAAAAAAAAAAAAAAAAAAAAACGGCGTTGAGTTTTCTTGTTTGGGAAAGCAAATAAAAGTATCATGAATGAATATCTTCCTAGTCAGCTCCAAGCATTCAACGCAGGATACAAAGATATTGAGCATCTTTGGTCGGAATTTAAAGATATTGCCCACCACGTGCTAGAGAAGTATGTGCCTAGCAAAAATATAGGATAGGGAAAGGATCCACCTTGGTACAGCAAACATATTAGGAAGTTACTGAAAAAGCAGAGAATTTTGCACAGCCATTTTAAGCGTAAACACTGCCCCGCTGACAAACAGAAATTATGCGAAATGAAAGCAGCTGTCAAATGGTCAATGAGAGATTCTTTTAACGAATTTGAAAGCAATATTTCATCTGTAGATTCTAAAAATAAACTCAAAAAATTTTGGTCGTACGTAAAATCTATGAAAGCTACAAATAATTCAATGCCTTCTCTTGTTGACAGTACGGGTAATGTAACGGATGATGTTGAACAGAAGGCCGAAATTCTAAACCTAGCTTTCAAAAACTCGTTTACGGTAGAGAACTGCAGCACCATTCTCCTTTTCAATTATCGAACAAACGCAAGGATGGCTGACATAGTGGTTAGTGTATCTGGGACTGTAGAACAGTTAAGATCCTTAGACGCCAGGAAGGCATCTGGCCCAGACGGTATCCCCGTAAGATTATATGTTGACTGTGCTAAAAATATAGCACCATTCTTATCCATCTTCTATCAGAGATCATTGGAACAGAGGAAAGTTCCCCGGGACTGGAATAATGCCCAGGTCATAGCAATCTATAAAAATGGTAGAAAATCGTATGCACATAATTACCGGCCAATTTCACAGACGTCGATTTGTTGTAGAATCATGGAACATATTTTGTGTTCAGACATAATGACCTATCTGGACTCTGAGAAGCTCATCTGCAGAAACCAGCACTGTTTTAGGAAACAGCGGTCATGCGAGACACAAATGGCCCTCTTTGTGCATGATATACAACAGGCTCTAGATACAGGCTCCCAAGTTGATGCCATATTTCTCGACTTTCGAAAGGCGTTCGACTCAGTTCCGCACTGTCACTTGCTCCAAAAAGTGCGCGCTTACTGTCTATCCGATGACATATGCGGTTGGATAGAAAGTTTTCTAACAGGCAGAGAGCAGTATGTCGTCCTGAATGGGGTGACTTCAACAGAAACAAGCGTCAACTTCAGGTGTGTCCCAGGGCAGCGTAATAGGTCCGCTGCTTTTTACGATTTACATAAACGATCTGACTGATGGCATTGACAGCGGCATTAGACTGTTTTCCGATGACATTGTAATCTAGAGGAAAGTAGTATCACACGAAAGTTGTGAACAAATCAATGAGGATTTGCAGAAAATAAATACGTGGTGTAATGACTGCCAGTCATTAGTAAGTGTAACCTACTGCGTACAACAAGGCGAAGATCCCCACTGATGTAGGAGTACAAAATAAATACCCAGTCTTTGGAAGCGGTAACATCCGTCAAGTATCTGAGTGTGACTATTCCAAATGATCTCAAATGGAATGATCAGATTACACAAGCAACGGGCAAGGCGAACTCTAGATTGTGGTTTATTGGTAGAATCCTGAAGCGAAGCAGTCCTTCAGCAAAGGAAATTGCTTACAATAAGTTAGTTCGCCCAGTCTTGGAGTATTGTTCGTTTGTATGGGACCCTTAGCAGTTGGGTCTGATTCAAGAGATTGAGAAGGTCCAAAGAAGAGAGGCAAGATTCGTGACTAATACATGTAGCCATCGCGAGAGCGTTAGAAATCTCATTGAAAGTTTGAAGTGGGACACACTTGCAGATAGATGGCGCGCTAAACGGAAGGGGCTGCTCAATAAATTCCGAAATCCGATCTTCGCCAAGGATGAAGAGCATATATTATTACCGCCAACTTTCAAATCGCGCAATGATCACCGTTCAAATATAAGAGAAATTAGAGCTCGTACTGAGGCGTTCAGACAGTCGGTTTTTCCCTCGCGCGATCTGCGAGTGGAACGACCGGTGGTGGGAAGTGGGGGAGGGGGAATATGACTTTGGCGTGAATTGTGTCCTCCGCCACACACCGCTTGGTGCCTAGAGGAGTATTTATGTAGATGTAGATGTTGTGAAGTGTGCATATTGCTTCGTTCCGTTGTATTTTAATCACTTCATTGAAACTCCACATTTGCGTTTTGATGATGAATGAAGGAAGAACGACCGCTGCCCCGGGCATGGATGTGTGTGATGTCCTTAGGTTAGTTAGGTTTAAGTAGTTCTAAGTTTTGGGGGACTGATGACCTAAGAAGTTAAGTCACGTAGTGCTCAGAGTCACTTGAACCATTTTTTTGAAGGAAGAACACAGCCTATTATAGTTTGGAAAATACTGTTAGGTACGAACTGCATCTGTCAATATATTACCCCCTTTACAGCAAATGTCGTCTAGCTTTCGCGAGATAATACCTCGTTTCTGCCTTTTGTGGATCTTCTGTTCATAACTGTCCGTTACAAGGCATTATTTCATCTGTGACTTGCGCTTCTCTAGTGTTTAGTTTCGTCATTCCTCAAATGTCGATTGTACACGAATGTGGAGTTTTACAGATAAATAACTCTGATGGGTCATACTACAGAGCTGGGATACTTCCCTTATCAGTATTATGAATGGCTAAAGTGTTAGTATGATTTAGCCATCCCTAGTGTGTCCTGTTTATATTCTTTCTGTGGTATTTTAGAATACCAATACATTACCAAAAAGTTATTTCACAAACTGATTTCCACCTTGAGAATTCTCTTTGTCGCTGGTTGTCTACGTTGCGGCGTGTGGCACATGTGATCATGACGGAGCTTCTTAACAGCACGCTCATTTATTAGAAAGTATCGCACACTAGCCTACTATTCTTCTGGCTGCTGATCTAGCGAAGGATGCTCTACTAACAAAGTACTGTAAAGTGGAAAAGCGTCCACTTCATCGACATTAGTGCTAAAAGGTTTCATACACGGTTAAGTATGGGACGATTAAAGCAGAATTAGGGGTGAATTTCACGCAGTCAGAAGCGTTATTCCGTGTTCGTTTCTTGTTAAAGGGTGGTGAAATAAATCACCTGTTATTCATCGTAGTATCTTTAGTTGTTTCCGATGTGCCATGGTGATTACTTTTGCGGCAGTTATGGTTGTATATACCGTTGTATACAGTTTTGTAATGTTTAATAGTGCGAGTTATACGCAACATTTTGATGATGGTAATGCTGGTATCGGAGTTGCCAATCACTTCATTGTTGAAAGTGAAAAGTGTGAAGTTTAGATACATAGTCCTGGTTTTTTGAGGGTGATAGTTCTCTGCGGCAGAGGGACTGTCTTTTGCTGAAAGAATTTATTCACTTCGTCAGTTTCTGATTTTATCTTTCCTTCATTCAATCTACGGAGACTCTCCCACAGAATCGCAGGTCAAGGAGTTTTTACACCGGTGTCCAGAGTACAAGCAACAAATCACTATTTCCCAGTCCTGTGTATAATTCACTATATTATAATACAAACTGTCAACATATGTCAGTACGATCGTGTTCTGCACGGACAACCACGCCAACAATGACGTCAGGGCGCCTATCAAACAGGGTAGTGTTTGCCGAGCAGTCCTACATCCGCAATCATTGTGTACACAGTCACAGACGGTGGAGTTTGGCATACAGGAGACACCTACCAGACTCTCTGCGGTGGAGTGCCATAGGAAGAATGGAAGCAGGACATCGCAAACTGTTGTGGCCCGATGGATAAATGTGAATCGTTCTGTTGTTTCTTGGATGTGGCGACAGGTTATAGAGACTGAAACTGTATCCAAAGACCAGGGCAGCGCTGGCATCAGAAAGAGAGGACCGTTATTTGGCTACGACGGTATCACCTTAGTACTGCACAGCAACTGGCATTCACCTCGCAGCATCCACTGGATGTGTTGTGTCGAGGCAACAGTGTACAGAAGGCTTCGTCAGAGCGACCTATACTGTCGGAGGCGTGCTGTATGTGTATCTCCGTCGCGTCTTCACAGAAGGGAACGACGAGAATGGAGTCGTCAACATGCTACCTGGACGGTCGAACAGTTAGCCAACGTTATTTTCATGAGTTCCAATTTGGTCTGGAGAGTGGTCTCGACAGATTCGCATCTGGAGGGAACGTGGAAGACGATTTCGGGACCCAAACGGTGTAGAAAGAGAGTGATATCGAGGAAGATCCCTGATAGTGTGGGCAGGGATAATGTTGACCACTCGAACACCTCTTTATGAAATCGTACGGGTGAATCTGCAAGGTTAAACAGCTTTTAGGTATCCTGACGGTTGAGGTCTTGGGACCTCATGTGCGGTTGTTGCAAGGTGCTGTGGGGTCAGATTTCGAATCGACCGCTGATGACCACGCAGTTGGAAGCCTCAGACATCAATCATCGAATCGATGGACGACAATGCTCAACCTCACAGAGCACGGGTGGTTGATGTTCTCTTGGAAACCGCTGATATTACACGCATTGCTTGCTCTCCCGATTTGAATCCGGTAGAGCACGTCTGCGAGCAGCTCCGCGGGAAGAATGGGCGTTATTGCCTCAACATGAAATTGATGACATTATTCACAGCATGTCCCGTCATTCTCGGACCTGTATTGCTGCCAGAGGTTGTAACACCCCATATTGAGTACATTAACAAGTTGTCGGAATATGTGTGCAAATCCGTTAAGTTGGAAAAAAAACGAACAGCATTTTTGTGTATCGTTATGCATATTGCTGTTGTTTACGTTCAATATTCTTTACATTGTTTCTATTTTACTATCAACAGTTCATACTGTTTTATGTCAATATAAACACAACCTTGCAAAATTTCCGTTTGTTTAATTTTGTACACCAGTGTATTAGCCGTACTGTACTTCTAGGAGCATGCTTTTCGCAGACAGCCTTCAGCCTATTAGAAAGTAATTTGAAAGTTGTTATAGTGCTACGGACGCTATAAAAATAAATGGATGTTACAGACTGTGTGGTGAAACTTTCTTCGTCCGCCCCCCGGTAGCTGAGTGGTCAGCGCGGCAGAATGTCAGTCCTATGGGGCCGGGTTCGATTCCCGGCTGGGTAAGAGATTTTCTCCGCTCAGGGAATGGTGTTGTCCTAATCATCCTGATTTCATCCCCGTCGACGCACAAGTCGCCGAAGTGGCGTCAAATCGAAAGACTTCCACCCGGCGAACGGTCTACCCGACGGGAGGCCCTACTCACACGACATTTACATTTTATTTACTAAAAACAACAAAGAAATACATCGAAGCGCAATGTGAAAACATACCAAGGTTTTGCTGAACACGTCATACATAGGTGTGGAGTCATCTGCCTTATCCACAAGACAATGCTAAACTGAATTATTATGGCAGATGCGCCGTTCAGAAAGACAAGTAAGCCACCAGGTGAGCATTAATGTTTAAGACTTAACGCAATTATTATAATTCCTTGAATAATGACGAAGATACCATCTGGATGTCGCGCATATTTACAAAACAAGTATACATAGTATCAAAAACCATGAAACAACGACTGTTTTAGTCACAAAATGAAATCTCATTTTGTAGGGGAGGGGAGCCAATAGGGTGCCCGGCAGAGGCGTAATGAACCGATCCATGAGTCGGCACGACGAAAAACCTTTTTATTACAAGACACTTACAATTAAAATAGATGTATTAAAAGACACATACATTAATCGCCTCTGTAAAACAGAGGTACAGGAAATATTTTTTTCACACATGAGTAGGTAACCTAAACTTAGCCCGCCCGGTTAGCCTTCCGCTACAACGCACGGCTTTCCGGACTGGGAAGGAGCGCCTCGTCTCTGGCACGAATCCGTCCGGCAGACTTGTGTCGAGGTCCGGTGAGCTGGCCAGTCTGTGGATGGTTTTTAGGCGGTTTTCCATCTGCCTTGGCGAATGCGGTCTGGTTCCCCTTATTCCGCCTCAGCTACACTATGTCGGCGATTGCTGCGCAAAAAGAGTGGTTCGGAGTGGGGCGGCGGAGGGGTGGAGCGGACTGCGGTAGCCGTGGGGTTGTGGAATACTGCGGCTGCGGCGGGGACGGAGCCTCTCCGTCGTTTCTAGGCCTCCGGTTAACATACAATACATACAACACAACAAAACCTAAACTTATAAACGTCGAAAGACGTTTACAAATGACAGAAATAAAGCAAAACCTAAAGGTAGTAACATGTGTAGGTACAGTTCAAGAAACCTGACGATCACTTCATGTACTGGAATTAACTCCGTGGCCATTGGGTTAAATAATTATAGAAATAACACTCATACAATATTCAAATTACGTAAAAATGGGCGCATACCTCTTACGTCATACATGTTATCAGTAAGACTTGCGGGTTCATTGATTATTTGGCGCCGCTGGGTTTTTGTGCAGTACGACGTTAGAGTTGAACGATCTATATTTTAAAATCTTGCTTTTATGTCAGTAAGAGTATGACTGCGTTTCTAGCGTTGCGTTGGATGTCATGGTAATATGATTTTGTTGTTATAGCCACAGTCTTCTTAGGTTGCTTGCAGAATGAGTGTCTCTCAACACGTTCACGTTCCACACTATGATACGAGGCTCGTCTTACATTTCCGACTAACACGATATTAGTGTGATTGTAGACGACAGCAGTTCAGCGCCCCCGGCTATTTAGACTTATGTCGATGAATATGAAGTGTGTCATTTTTCTCGTCTAAAACGTTGGGTTGGAGGTCAAATCGATTTCCGGGGCCGGCACACCTACCGCAGTCGACTAATACGTTATCAGAGCCGTTAAGTGCGGCACACCTTCTCCAAGCGAAGATTAATCCTAAATACACAGACTAAAGCCGTCGGCACACGGACCGTGCATCCGAACGTTGAGCGTTGAGCGTGCCGAGTTTCTGACGTCATAGCGTGGAATAGCACGTTCGGGAGTCTTTCCGAACGTGCAGAGTAATATCTGGCATGTCAGATATTCTGATCGTGCGTCTGAGCGTTGACCAATGAGATGGCACAACGCCACCTACGTCACACGCACGCAGTCTCCCTTCAGTACATAGTTGTGAGGCGCCATATTGGCATTCATTTCAAACCTATACGTATATACGCCGTTTCTGACCGCCAGCAAACTGAGAATCGCTGGAAAACCCGTTGTTAGTTGTGTGATTCGTTCCAATAAAATAATGAGAAACATCATATTCATGGCAAAAGAATTATTGTAACTTGTGTATTATGAGAGTAGGCTATTTGAAGGCAGCGACTCGCTGAAGATCCACCCAAAACGCATTGTTCTTGGTACAATTTGTTATAATTAAATTTCAGTTAGTAACATAATTATCTACTATTAACTTTTTTAGAAGGGATAAGACAATGTGATTACATAATAGGATCCTGGTGTTGGTTCAGAAAGACGACATAGTACTATATCTGCGCAGTGAAGATGAAGTACGAGCAGCACTGACATGGGTGGCGACTTACGGCGAAGCGTCGGGGAGCTGCCTCAACGTGTCAAAATCCAAGGTCCTGCTCATTGGTGAGGGCTTGCCGGAGAGATGCGCTGCCCCCCTTAGTGTCGCCGCCACCATACGGTGTCTGGACTTGATTTCACAGCAGACCTGCGCCGCTCAGCGGCTACCAATGGTAGACGCTTGCTACAGACAATCAGAGCAAATCTCGCAGAACACCGGCTACGAGCTCTCGACGTTATCCAGCGCGCGCAATACGTGAACATGTATCATGCTTCCCGTATACCACACGTGGCTCAAGTACTACCAGTCCAAAATCTCCTGGCGCGACTTTTTTTTGTTCCAATGGATTGCTTCTTCGCCAACAAGACGAAGGAGACTCATTTTTGTTTACTGGAAGGAGAAACCAATATAATCGGAGTCTTTGTTTTCTTTCGACAAAAAAAAAACTTTTCCTTATTTATTCCTCACAATTTGTTCTTAAAGGAAAAAGAAATTTGATTTTGGCTTTGAGAAACTTTTTTTTGTTCCAAAAGTTTGCTTCTTCGCCAACAAGACGAAGGAGACTCATTTTTGTTTATTGGAGGGAGAAACCAGTATATTTACAATAAAAAAAGTGGATACACCGGTTCCACAAAAAAAAAAAAAAAAAAAAAAAAGAAGGAGTAATGAGTAGCGTCTCTGTCCGGCGAAATTATTTAATGGGGCGGTGGTTCGCGCCTTAGAACTTCTAAATTTTTTTTCCTAACAATCGGGTTTTTATTACGTTCTGATACTTTTTTTATTGGTTTAATATAAGTATATGCTATAGTATTTGATGTTATGTTAATATAAGTTCGCCTTTTTTTGAGGGGTGATTGTTCGATTGGTTCAATCTACAGGGCAGCTTGCGCTACTTGTATAAAGATATTTTGCTGCTTTTTCTTTTACGCTTCGTAATTCACATGTTGCAAAGATTCTGCTACTGGGTAGAAACAGTGATCAACTAAGACTGAGCTTGGAATTTTACTAAAATGTGGGAATGATGAAATAATGTTTATCTTATAGGAGAAGTATTCCAAATTTGTACCTCACTGTTTGTAATGGAACTTTTATAAGCCTGTGTCCTTATTGATTGGACATGGTACTTTCCTTTTCGTGGACGGTGGAGGAAATGTGCGTTTTAATAGAGCTTACGTGGGAATTTTACGCGCGCCCACTGAGTAAACGGTGTGATTTACGAACTAGAAACATCCCTCAAATGCCGCTGGAGTGCGTTGCGACCACTTACACCACGTTGGGGCACACGTGCCGGATGCACAAGTCGCATCGTTCCTGAGCGTTGAGCAGCACGTTGAACTTGCCACGCTGCACGTTAACGTTCGACAGCACGGTCCGTGTGCCGACGGCTTAAGGAATTAAGAAAGTAGGATCAGTCACCACCCGCCGAAGACTAGATCGTTAGAGACGCAGGTCAAGTACGGAATGCGGAAGGTTAGGGAAGGAATGTGACTGTGCCTTTTCAAAGAACTACCACTGCATTCGCCTCCAGTCACTTAGGGAAACCACAGAAAATTTTGATTTGGATGATTTGATGTGTCGTTCTCCCAAGTAAGAAGAAAACAGTTCTCACAAATCTCACAAAAGCACATTAACACTTTCGCAGTTTATTCTTTACGTGATATTGATTTATGGTTAATGTTGGATCAGTGCAATTGTAAGTAGGCTGTTTATGTTTTCTTATTGGCAACGTTACGTAGCGCTCAATATGAAAATCACTGGCTGTGCTGTGTGCAGTCTGTGGCTGCTTTGCATTGTTGTAATACTCGCCATTGTAGTGTTAGGCAGCTGGCTGTGAACAGCGCGTAGCGTTGCGCAGTTGGAGGTGAGCCGCCAACAGTGGTGGATGTGGGGAGAGAGATGGCGGAGTTTTGAAATTTGTCATGAACTGCTATATTTATATATGATGATATCAAGGTAAATACATTGTTTGTTCTCTATTAATATCTTTCATTTGCTAACTATCCCTATCAGTAGTTAGTGCCTTCCATAGTTTGAATCTTTTATTTAGCTGGCAGTAGTGGCGCTTGCTGTATTGCAGTAGCTTGAGCAGCGAAGATTTTGTGAGGTAAGTGATTTGTGAAAGGTATAGTTTAATGTTAGTCAGGGCCATTCTTTTGTAGGGAATTTTGAAAGTCAGATTGCGTTGCGCTAACAAAATATTGTGTGTCAGTTTAAGCACAGTCATGTATAATTGTTGAAAGGGGACGTTTCATATGTCGACCCTTAGCCTAGGATACCTCACTGGAATCTTCTGATTTTTTCTTGTAGTTTGTGTATTTAGTGTAGCTTTTGTTTATTTCTAGCGCGTAATTGTAGAGAGAATCTCCTTTGTAGTTGTAGCCTTTCATTGTTGTACAGTAAAACAGTTGTGGCATGCATATAGATTTGCACCAAGTATTTCGCAGCTACGCTTGCAATTAACTAGATATTATTTTAGTGCTATGTTAATGTGTTCTCCTATTTTTGCACTTCAAATTGTGCTTTTCTGTGTTATCGTGTGAAATATTGTGACAATTATGGCGTGTGAAAAACGTAACACTAGGCTCCAAAGTAAATTGAGAAATGATAGTGACGACGAGCGTAGCTTATCAGCGCCGCAGAGTAATGAAGTAACTAATGTTCAAAGTAGTAATTTGGTAACTGTGCACAGGGAAATGGAGCGGGCGTCAAACAATGGCGTGGACAGTGAAACAATTAGTGAAGAGGGAAGCATTATCGATCGATCGGTCGGCAACAGCTCGCCTCAGGAAGCCGAAATGACACGACATGATCTCGCAAATACTGTAGATTCAGGTTTTGGATCCTCACCGTTTTCTCAAATGAGTCAAGACACATTTTCCGCTTGTCAAAATGTGAATGTTGCCGGTGCAAATTCACTGCCGAAAAGCACTGAGGAACATGTTTCAGACACCAGTGCATTGTTATTACAATTAATGCAACAAATGGGACAAAAGCTTGAAAAGTTAGACACAATGGAACAAAATCAGAGACAAACACAGCAAAAGTTAGACACAGTGGAACAAAATCTTCAAAAGTTAGACACAATGGAACAACACCAGAGACAAACACAGCAACAGTTAGACGCAATGGGACAAAATCTTCAAAAGTTAGACACCACACTTGAACAAACACCTGAAGATTTAACTAGTGAGTTACATAACATTGAATCGAAATGTCAAAAAGTCTGTAATGACATAAAAACACAAATTTGTGAGCATTTTCAACCCATTTTTTCGCGGCATGAAAATGTATTACAGAATCACGAAGCAGCCATAAAAGAACTGCAAACCATTGTTCATGAAAATCACAACACCTTGCAAGCTAAAATTGACTCAGTTGCATCTACCGATTCGGTTACGCAACTTGCAAAAACTCAAGAAAACTTAAAGGACACAGTAGATACGATTTCAACACAAATGGACACTCTGAAACTTGGTTCAGAAAAACACGCTGAGGAAATGTGTTCACTATCGGAGAAAGTAGCCAAACTTTCGGATAAGGTCACTAACTTATCTACAAAGGTAGATGATGATCTGAATGACACAAGACCTGTAGCCTTCACTGACACAGAAGAGTATGAGCAAATTAGAAAATTCAAACAGAATCAAAATCAAATCAATACACAGTACAAAAGAGAAATCCGGGAAGTACAAGATCAGCTGACACAGGTAATACAAGAATTACGTATTTCAGAGGCCACTCGCGCTCCAATACGGGAAGAGGGACTTAGAAATACGGAACAACCACAAAATAATAACACAGGACACTTCGGAAGTTATGAAAGAAATTGGCAAGGTGCACCGAATTTTGAAATGGAACCGCCGAAACGACGTAACAATGACCGATATGCGACTCGCCGACATGATGACTTTGACTATAAGCTGTTCATTACTACACGTAAATTCAAAACATTTAAGAATTCTGGGAACGACATTCATCCACAAGCATGGCTCCATCAATTCTCTCATTGTTTTCCTCCCAACTGGTCGTTAGAACACAGATTAGAATTTATGTGTGGCTACTTAGAGAATGAACCAGCTGTAAGAATGCGATCGGTCATTCACGATTGCCACAGTGAAGGAGAATTTTACCATGCCTTCCTCTCAGCATATTGGTCTCAAGCCACACAAGATCGAGTAAAACATGGCATCATAATGATGAAACACTTTGAACAATCTGAATTTTGCAGTCTTGTCAAATATTTTGAAGACATGTTGCATAAAAATCAGTATCTTTCAAACCCATACAGCCCCTCAGAACTCATCCGCATTTGCTTACTCAAATTGCCTGAACATTTACGACATATTATTTTAGCAGGACGTTGCAAAGACGACATTGAAGCTCTTCAGGGACTGTTACAAGAATTAGAAATCGACACAGACAGTCGCGGGATGCAAAAACAGGAAAACAATCACTACAGGTCACATCCGTCACAATTCCGTGACGACAGAAGTAATAACTGGACGCGACAAGGCTATTCCCACAACACAAATCGTGACCAAAACAGACACCACCCGTATGACAACCGTTGGCAGAATAGTAATAATTACAGGGAAAGATCACCTCTCCGCGGTAATATCACAGAGACAATCAGAGAAACAGACTATATGGGAACCAAAACAATTATTATTACGGGAGACAGAATAACTTGAGACGCAACGGTCCAGCGCGCAGTTACGATTCAGGGAGAAATTCTCCACCACTTAACCGGCAAGAAAGAAACTACAGGAACTACCGACATGACGACAGACGATGTGATCGTAACGACAGACCTGAATTGCATCAGAACTGGGGGGATTCAAACAGAGCAGGGCCCTCTCGAGGAGGTGAATTTGTAGAAGTCAGGTCTCCAAACCCCAATAACGACGCGCGCCAACAAAGGGACAGACAATGACTCACACCGCATGCAGCAGGCAGCCGCGTGCGCCCGCTAGCTCCGAGAAAAATAACATAAGACGTTAGCCTTGAGAAAAATTTTAGCATTCTTTACCGATGTATACAACATGATAATTGCTTTGTAGTTGAAACTCTGTGTACTAGGAAGAGTAAAGGTTTACACCACATTTCACATGTAAAACCATTTATTGAAAGATAATCTGCTTTTTAACTTTGTCTTTGCCATATAACTTTTCACTTTACATTACTAGTATGCTGTGTTAGACTTAAGAAACTGCTAACATACAACAATGTTTGAAGTTAAATATCCAGTCTAGAACCTAGGGAACATTTTTAAACAGAAATTACGAATGCATTGTTATAGTGAACAGACGACACAGTGTTGTATTTGTACATTCTTGCTTGTTAGTTGCACGATTACGTAACGACTATCAGGCTTACATACTTAGGACACATACTGGTACTGCTAATGAGATTTTAATGCAACATTTTGGTTTACTTGCAAATACATTATGGATTCAAGGTGCTTTCTGAGAGATACCAGGTGACACAGTGGTTAGTTTATTTGACAACTACACGACTATATCACGACGCTACTAATGAGTGACAATTTACAATGTTGCTGTTGCGGTGTATCTGTTTTATATCCGCACAGTTTTTCTGAATTCTTCTGGAAAGCAAAACATGTTTTAGTAGTAAGCTACAATGTGAGGGCCTTTTTCGTAGCACAACAATACTTTACAGTATAGTATTTTCTTGATCACAGTAATGTACATAATAATTACGATATCTATACGCAAAGCATTTCACTTTTGTTTATCATGAGGTAAGTACATTGGCTTCTGTAGAACTTAGCTTTTGGAGGACGACAACTACGACACTTCCACAGAGATTATCTTACAACAAGATGCACATTTAGCGCCGCAGGACACGCATTTCAGTGATTAATGTTGTACTTAAAACATTTATTTTTAAAGATTTTTGAATTACAAAGAAAGTTTTCCGTGATACATTTCATTCCATTGCTGTAATCTGTAACACCTGAGGGTATAATTACATTAATCCTCAGGGGGGTACAGGCCTACTTTGTGTACCATGTGTTTGGCAAGCACAAGGAACCCTAGCTAATATGGTATTTGCTTATACAACTTTACACATTGGTACCATATTTCTCTAACACACAAATTACACAGCTATCTGATCATTTAACTGAGAGAGACAAACATTTATTTTACTATATCAGTGACACATGTTTACGTAATTACACTGTTGGATAACTTCACACTTACGAAATTGTATTTTGTCTGTACTTTGTGAAATGCTCATATTTTTTCGGAACCATTGTGATACTATGAGAGCTTTGAATGATGTATTTGGTATGGATTCATGATTTTTAAAGTACGTTTGAGGCAGATGACACTTTTGACATGAGCAGATAATTTTTTTTAATTATTGGAGGAAGCTACGACGATTTTGAGATTTGACTGAGGTGTTATGATGTTATTTTTACGACGACGATGTGTATTATGCTGCTGAGGTATGTTTATGATTAATAGGCTGATGCTATATGAGTTATTTGATTATGATACTTATCTGTTATGATGCAATATTGAAGAAGTGTCGACGAATAAGGTAAGGGGTAATGAATAGTGGTTAGGGACGCTGACTTGTGAAAAAGGATGTTGGAAACCGAGAATCGTACTTTAAGAGTTATGAAATGTGTGTGTAAATGCGTGACTGTATCACAATGCCGGCGAAAATTTTTTTGGACACTTATATTTATAGGATTTTCCTTCTACAGATTTGCAACGCTAATTCTTGACCTGTGAAATATTTTTATGTGAGACTGTCACTGTAGCGGAAACTGCTGTCGTAAATATTTCCGTAAGAAAGTTAAGTGACCACCTGGACGTAATGCGTCGCGGGCACCCACCTGGGCAACAGCCGCCCGAAAAAAAAGCCATTAGCCTTTCAGCGGCAAAGGTAGAAAAAAAAAAGGGGACGCCATTAACCTCGCTTCTGACATTCCTTTGTAGAAAGCATCGCAAAAACGACACGGTCGAACTTGAAAACATATGATTACACTAGCTCTTAATTTACGATATTTACTGAAATGCCTAATGAAATGACGAGAAATATTTTTACATCTGCACACCTGATTATGACAAGCTTCTTGCTTTGCTTTTCATAGTTGCTTATTTCATTTGACATCTGTTTTCCAGCTGTGTTGCAGCATTGGTTTCATAAAATAAAATTAGATGCATTTGCTAATGTGAACACTTTCTGTCAACAGATCTATTAAATAATAATTTTGTGACCCACATTCTTCAAAAAAGGTGCACTTGGAAAGGAAAGAACAATAAGAAGGAACTAGTAACAGTAACACATAATTTTCTTTTCAAGTACATGGTAATATTTTTTTTACAATAAGTTGTTGTGGTGCACCACTTTAATTACTTAGACATTAAGATGTGATTATACATTTCCCTTATCTGCATTGTTATCTTTAGTGTACTATTTTTTCTGCTTGAGCTATGTCATGTTTAGATATAAGCTGCTGTTTGCCAGGCATAGTGCCACTGAACTTTAGTTTGTGTTACTCTGCTAAGCCAGATTTATTTTTTTGTGTGCTGCGCATTGCCTCATATTAGTTGTAATGTTGAATTGCTTGGTAATTTAGATTTACTGTAGCTTGCTTTGCGATTTTCCATTTTTTTTATTGCTGTTTATATTAATTGTTTTATGTGCTGCTGCATTGCCTCGTTCCTTAGTTTAGCATCTGAGCTCAGTAGATTTAAGTTAGGTTAAGAGGAGGTAGACTATATAAGAAACTGACTACGGACAATATGAAAATGAGTATTGTACACTGAGAAATAATTATATTGAAAGAAATACGAATAGAATACAGAAAGCAGGTATAGATAGGACTTTTTGGGAATAATGATGAATGAAGGGAGATCTCCAAGAAGTAAAGAAAGTTTTGTTTGCAAAATACTGCAGTACAACAAACCCTGTCCTTTCCTTTTGTGTTATCCCACTATATGTTTGTGTACCCTTGTGTATTTGTTTTCTTCTTGTCTCTGTGTAATTTCATAGAATTTTTTTCTTCTTTTAATATTAAGCTACATTCACTATGATGAGGAATACTGTTATCCTAGAATATAATTGGCATTAATAATATGTTATTTACTTTGTAAAGATGTTAGACATTATTAATTTCGTTCTGTTTAATGCTCATGTGTGAAGTTGACGTTTCAAAAGTTATTGCGATCTTTTATGTATCTACTTATCTCATAATTCCTGTAACACTGATGTATATGTTATTTCGATTCTTTTGTAAAGCCCATATTACTACAAATGTTATCTGTATTGTTATGTTTTTAATGATGTATTTTGTACCTTTGTTATTGTATTCTTATGTTATAAAATTGTAATTGACACCAGTTCATCAAATTAAGTAACTTGTAAGTTACATTTCACTGCACACATTTCTGTTGGTCATAGTATATGGACAATATGTGAGAAGTAGGGACTGTTAGTGTTTGAACGTGTGTTAATAATTCAGCAAGGGACTGGATAACAGCATTGCTGGTTCTAAGGACAATTCCAAAAACTTTGTGAGTGCACTAGTGGTGGTTATGGACTTGCTATATTATCCGCAAGACTCTTCAGTGGTGATTGTGCACCTGCACAGTCACAACAGATGGCTGCTGGCCATCTCTACAAGGACTACAGTGGGTCTACATCTTTGGTGGCCCACCAACGCCATTATTTCTACAAGGACTACAGTGGGTCTGCATCTTTGATGACCCACCAACGCCATTATTTCTACAAGGTCTGCAGTGGGTCTGCACCTCTGGTGGCCCACCAATACCATACTCTCTACCAGGACTACAGTGGGTCTGCTCTGTGATGACCTACCTACCAATATTCTTCCAAACTACGACTGACTCTGCTGTGGGTTTGCTCTGTTGTGGACCATTACCTGTATGCATGTCAAGAGTCAGCACTGTCTTTCCATTGGAAGGACAACGCTACTTCTTCAAGACAGCATGGAAATCCACTACTTCTGTGTGCATTTTCTTTTACTGCTCAGACTTTGAGAAAAACACTGCAATTTTACTGTGACGAATGATGAGGACTGTCTTTATGGACTGTGAGAAAAGGTTAGCTTTTGACCAACATTGTATCAATAAGTGTGTGCATTTTATATCTTTGTTACTGTCATTGTGAAAAATTTTTTGTCAAATCTGTATTGGCCAGTGCCCAACACCATTTGTAAAAATTTTTTTGTGGGGAGCATGGGGGCTATGTAAGTAGGCTGTTTATGTTTTCTTATTGGCAACGTTACGTAGCGCTCAATATGAAAATCACTGGCTGTGCTGTGTGCAGTCTGTGGCCGCTTTGCATTGTTGTAATACTCGCCATTGTAGTGTTAGGCAGCTGGCTGTGAACAGCGCGTAGCGTTGCGCAGTTGGAGGTGAGCCGCCAGCAGTGGTGGATGTGGGGAG
Source organism: Schistocerca serialis cubense (assembly GCF_023864345.2). Classification (NCBI taxonomy): domain Eukaryota; kingdom Metazoa; phylum Arthropoda; class Insecta; order Orthoptera; family Acrididae; genus Schistocerca; species Schistocerca serialis. The sequence continues at coordinate 181,786,588 of NC_064646.1, read as the reverse complement.
AGAGATGGCGGAGTTTTGAAATTTGTCATGAACTGCTATATTTATGTATGATGATATCAAGGTAAATACATTGTTTGTTCTCTATTAATATCTTTCATTTGCTAACTATCCCTATCAGTAGTTAGTGCCTTCCATAGTTTGAATCTTTTATTTAGCTGGCAGTAGTGGCGCTCGCTGTATTGCAGTAGCTTGAGCAGCGAAGATTTTGTGAGGTAAGTGATTTGTGAATGGTATAGTTTAATGTTAGTCAGGGCCATTCTTTTGTAGGGAATTTTGAAAGTCAGATTGCGTTGCGCTAACAAAATATTGTGTGTCAGTTTAAGCACAGTCATGTATAATTGTTCAAAAGGGGACGTTTCACAATTCACGCTTTTGAACCTAACCTAACCTAACTGTAGTAAAATCACTTCACTTTAGGAAAATAATATTTACTTTGTATATGGTACCTGTAGACCAGGTTATCTGAACATATAATCTCTGACTGACAAGTACAACACACTTGCGTGCCTAAAGAACAATGTCTAAAGAACAATTGTAACATGGCACCACCACTCGTTGAAGTTAATTTCACCGGCGCTGAATAGGTCCATAATCCAATTTTTAGCAGAGTTGTAATCATTGCAACCCAGGTCAACTGACTAATTTCCGGGAGAATAATATGTAAAATTAAATGAGTTGTCCCTCTACAGTGTACAGTGAAAGCAATAACATGATTTTATATAGTGTCTGATGGTTTCTATGTCTACACTACTCACAATAACGTAGTATTTTCTGCAAACAATGTAATTTTATTTGTAAACACGATTCCTCAAATTAAGTTAAGATGTTAGAGAGGACTAAAAGGCCCCAACCTTGAAGAGTTAATTGCATACATAAATACATAATTGGAGTATATAAATAAATAATGAGAAAATATATATCTATTTTCATGTGACATATCCCACTGAGTTTCACTCATTTAGTGATCCGCGTCTGGATTTATAGATAAATATTGCGTAGTCACAACTGTGATTATTATTATACTGATTTGGTCATATTTCTAAACAGGCAAAACCATGTGTCCACCTGAATTCAAATTTTTAGAGATTTATACGCTTGCGAGATTAAAAACAATAAGCCACATTTATTAGCACCAATACTTCCGAATTCCATTCTCGTTTTTACACAGGGATTGTTTACTTTGTGACAAGGCTGTGATACTTCAGGACAAAACTTCACGTTACTGGTCTAAAGTTACGCACATTAGCTAGTGAACTAGTTTAGTATGACCGTACCCCAAAAATTATGATATAAAATTTTGGGACTGCAGTGTGTTGAGTTACTGTGGTATTCAGTTCTCCCGCATTTTCGAAAACTGTTGTGCTTTGCTCCTGCCTACTCCGTATGACAATTGGCGATGTTTATTGATTATATTCCTGATTATTTTCTCATACACAATTATCCATTCATTTCATTTGCGACCGCTTGTCGTTCTAAACAGCTCAATGAGTGTGAATGCGTGCTTATTGATTGGCAAAATAAATAAAACTGCACAGCAGCTGGAAATAATGATATTTTGAATTACAGTGGTATGCAATATGTCATAACGGCATTTTAAATTACAGTGGAACGCAATATGTATTACAGAGGTTTAAATTTTACAGATAGGCAGTTTCTGATATCGCCACTAATGAGAGAAGTGAACAGACAGTTGGTGTTTGGAGTATCCTGATTGGCGATAATATAACATCGCCTCGCAGTACCAGTTCGTTGGTGGCTGTAGTAGAAACAGAGCAGTTTTATCAAGAAACAAAAGTGTGTTCATCAGAAATGGCAGCATTTCACCATCTGCGATCGAAAATATGATCATTATGAAGAAGGGTGTAGATTACACCAACCAAATGTTCAATGTGTTCTTGCGGCTTAGTGAGACAGGTCAGGTGAAGGAGTCACTTCCAATGAAATTCAGCATAGTTCTTTATTTTCAGTTAGTTTTAAGCGTCAACAAGCGAAATTGAAGTATTTCTAGGATGTCTCGCCTGACAGAACACTTGCGTCGGCTGAAACTCGTCATAAACGGACATATCTTCAGAAGGAACTCCAGTTATGTGGTAACATACAGTTTCTTTTCAGAATGTCCATGAAATACAGGGTGTACGTGAAGTTCGGGAACACTTTAAATTATTTATTGCACAAGAAGCAAACATTGTACGGATATCATACGTCATTTTTAAGACAAACCCTGAAAGTTTTTTTTTTCATGTAAGCCGCCACAGTGTAGTTTGGTAATTTGCCGTTCGTCAGAGCTAGACGCAAACATGGCGAGTTCAGGTGCAGAACAAGCTTTCTGTGTGTTGGAGTTCGACAAAAACAAGTGTGCTACAGCTGTTCAACGGATGTTTAGAACCAAGTACGTTAAGAAGCCACCAACAAGGAAGGCCATTTACCACTAGAACAAAAATTCGTTACGACGGGTTGCTTGTGCCCACTAAAGAGAAGCGGACGTCCCAGCGTGAGTGAAGTGAATGTGGAGCGCGTACAAGAGAGTTTCATAAGGAGCCCAAAGAAATCAGTGTGTCGTGTATCCCGTGCACTCGAAATGGCTCCAATGACAGTGTGGAAAGTCCTGTGACAGAAGCTGTCTATGAAACCATTCAAATTGAAGCTAATGCAGAAGCTCAATGACGACGACAAAGACAAGCGTTTTGAGTTTTGTTCGCAGTTGCAACAATGAATGAGGATGGGGATAGCATTGTTGATCGCTTAATTTTTAGTGACAAAGCCACTTTTCTTACAAATGGGAAAGTGAACAAGTACAACTGTCGAAAGTGGGGTGCAAAGCATCCACAAGAATGCATTGAATTTCAACATGATTCCCCAAAGGTAAATTTTTTTTGTGACTTGCGACGTCGAAAACTGTACGGGCCATTCTTCTTCGCTGAGAGCACTGCCACTGGATATTCCTACTTCGGCATGTTGCAACAATGGCTGATGCCTCAAATGCAATCGGACTCTCCGTTTATCTTCCAGTAGAATTGGGCTCTACCCCATTTTCATCATGAAGTTCGTGGGTACCTGAAAACGGAGCTGCCGCATCGATGGATCGGCCGTGCTACGTAAGGGGACAGCTGTTTCATGATATGGCCTCGCCGATCACTAGAGCTCAGTCCGTGTGACTTTCTTCTGTGGGAACACATTAAAGATCTGATGTATGTACCGCCTCTACCACGTGATGTAGCAAAGCTCCGGGACGGGAAGCGACTGCCCCAGTCGACGATGCCACGCTGGGACAGGTATGGCAAGAATTCGATTACCGTATTGACATCTGCTGGGTCAGTCATGGTTCGCATACCAAATGTTTGCAAAAAAAAAAAAAAAAAAAAAAATTCAGAGTTTCTCTTCAAATTGCAATATGTATGGCATCTGTACAACGTTTAGTTCTAGTGCAATAAATTCCCGGACTGCATTTACACCCTGTATTGGCAGAACGTGCCAAAATACGTAAAGATTAAAAAAAAAACAAAAACACTGTGCCAAGTTCAGTTTAGTGTGGTTTAATTACTATAGTCTCTTTCTGTGACGTGAAACGAGTGGCATGCACAATTATAGTGCATGTAAGCAGCTCGGTTGGAATAATAGGGAAGTTAATGTTTGACGACCTGAAGCTCCAAGCACGGGCTGCTTCTTGGTTCAAATGGATCTGAGCACTATCGGACTTAACATCTGAGGTCATCAGTCCCCTAGAACTTAGAACTACTTAAACCTAACTAACCTAAGGACATCACACACATCCATGCCCGAGGCAGGATTCGAACCTGCGCAGTTCCGGACTGAAGCTCCTAGAACCGCTCGGCCATTACGGCCGCCGGCTGCTCCTTCGTCCGTTGCACTGTCACTGTAGCTGTGCTGAAATGCTTCAACACAAAATGTAGTCCCGCAACGAGAGAGTGAATGGGTACCATTACTGTACTGAGTAAGGTAACACAGCTGAGGTAAAATTCAAATCTACTGTGAATCGATTATTTCTCTGGGTTGCATTCCTCACACACTGCTTTAAAAATAAACCTGAGTCACTTGCACACCCAAACCACTCAAGTCTACTGACCGTCTATTTATGAACATAAATATGATCTTCCTGGTTCAATCCACGCGGTGTGATTCGACTTAATTTGTGCAGTAAACGTATCGTCTGCACCACACATGGCACACTCACACATACAAGCACCATCAATAACTACATGTTAGCACTTAAACTTTTCTAAGTTCACTTCCTACACCTTTTTCTGATTAACGTGCTAGCCACCATTGCTCTGTCGGGGGATCTAACATACCACTGTTACGCCTCCGCAGTCTATACATGCGCACCAAAGAAACAAATGTGACACTAGAGGCGAACTTTTGATGCCTCCCATATGCAGCTTGCCAACATACAGGCAGTTCTCTCTCTCTCTCTCTCTTCTAGACACACACAAAAAATGGTTCAAATAGCTCTGAGCACTATTACACACACTTCTTTGGAGAATCAGGAGTTTCATGCAGGTAAGAATCCAGTTCTTGGCTAAAGTTTACTAGATTGCTTGCGTAACTGGATAAGAGGTCAAATATTTTAAAGAGTGAACTTCTTGCACTCCACTTCACGCTAAGGCTGTGTATGGATACTGTAAAAAATTGATACCTATAGTCTAGGTGTGCCGGCACAGTAACTCTTGTTCGGTCAGGGAACTGGCCACCCTCTGAACAATAAAATAATAATAATAATATGGAGTCAAAAGTTCTCCACGATGGAATCTTGTGACATCCAGACAGAACCACTAACGAAAAAATGATGATGAAACAAATCGCAAAGAACGAAGCGTTTTCGACTAGTATTATAATCTCGTGCATCCAGGTTTCGATTCCAACCACTGCTTAAATAAAAAAAAAAAAGCAAAAGGATCAGCAATGGCAACCGAAGACTTTCGGTGTAAGGAGTCACCCTTGTTCTACCAACAGCATGTCAAACAGGTCGGAGGATAGTAGATTCAAGTGAAACTTCCCCTTAGAAAAATTAATGAATTACTGTGCTGATAAACCTCTTACATAATTTGATTATAAAACAGCTGAGCAAAACTGAACGTACTCAGACATTACTCTCTTTACTTATTCTGATCAACACTAAACTGACACACAATATTTTTAGCGCAACGCAATCTGACCTACAAAAGAATGGCCCTGACTAACAATAACCTATACCTTTCACAAATCACTTACCTCACAAAAATCTTCGTTACTCGAACTACTGCAATTCAGCGAGCGCCACTACTGCCAGCTAAATAAAAGGTTCAAACTACTGAAGGCACTAACTACTGATATGCATAGTTAGCAAATGAAAGATTTTGATAGAGAACAAACAATGTAATTGCCTTAATAGTGTTCAAATGTCATAATATATATATAAGTTCATGACATCCAGTATTAAAAAATTACTCTTTCTGATGGATACACGTCCAGATCGTCCGCTCTCAAAATTCCGTCATCTCTCTCCCCACATCCACCACTGCTGGCGGCTCACCTCCAACTGCGCAACGCTACGCGCTAACATCCAGCTGCCCAACACTACAATGGCAGACAACAATGCAAACTAGCCACAGACTGCACACAGCACAGCCAGTGATTTTCATACAGAGCGCTACGTGGCGGTGGCGTTACCAATATAAGAAGCTAAACAGCCTACTTACACAAGGTCACCTCTCACCATTGGACTGGGAAACATCCCCTAAAGGGGGGATAGTTAGCAGCATGGGGATGATGGATGGAATGAAAACCACTGCATTAAAGACACACAACATGTATTCACACATGTGTCCTGAAGCTGAAATAATGATGATCGCTCTATTGGCAAAATTCTCGTATTCGTATGTCCAGGAGACGACTGCCACGGGAGAGATGACTATTCAAAAGGCTGTAAGACTATCCACAACTCGGAGCTCCATGTTTAACAGTCATATAGAACAGCTCGTTTGACGAAAGTTAAGTACCTAAAGACTGGAAAGTTACACAGGTCGCAGAAATACATAAAAAAGGGAATCGAAATAATCAGCTGAATTCACTGACGTCGATATGCAGTAGGATTTTGGAACATATACTGGGTCCCAACATTACCAAGTACCTCGAATAATTGACATATAACCTGCACAGACTCAAAAAATTTCAGTCTTCCGGAGCACTACTGGCTCTTTATACGGACGAAGTGACGAGTGCTATCTCGTTGACTCCACATTTTTTTTTCTTCCACAAGGCTCCTGACACCGTTTCTCATCAGCGGCTTGTAATCTAGGAACTCTTGACGTGCGAGGTCCCAAAAGGCCAATGATGTTTACGGGCCGACACCCCACATATTATCTACCACACAACCACAATATTGGCTGCTAATGGCAACAGGGGGCGGGACTGGAGGTATCCAGATCTGGAAATTGGAAAGTTTTAGTAAGTTCTATGGGACCGAATGGTTCAAATGGCTCTGAGCACTATGGGACTCAACATCTTAGGTCATAAGTCCCCTAGAACTTAGAACTACTTAAACCTAACTAACCTAAGGACATCACACACACTCATGCCCGAGGCAGGATTCGAACCTGCGACCGTAGCAGTCCCGCGGTTCCGGACTGCAGCGCCAGAACCGCTAGACCACCGCGGCCGGCTATGGGACCGAACTGCTGAGGTCATCGGTCCCTAATCCTACACACTACTTAACGTAACTTAAACTAACTTACGCTAAGGACAACACACACACCCATGCCCGATGGAGGACTCGATCCTCCGACGGAGGGGGTGGGAGGGGGGTGGGAGGGAGGGGGGGGGGCAGCCGCGCGAACCGTGGCAAGGCGCTCCAGGCCGCGCGGCTACCCCGCGCGACTAGAGGTACCCAATGGTGGGCACAGCATGACGCTACGGAACGCAGATGGGCTGCTTACTCAACGAGTAAGTCACAACAGTGCTACAGTGCTAGTGGTGCTGATACAAAGCAGAGCAATGGCAACGATAAACAAAGCAATCGTTATAAAGAATGTAGCAACCGGTCGCGGAGACATAATTTGTTTATCTTGTTGCAAATCGATTTCGACTGATATCAGTCATCATCGGTGCATTTTTCTATCCGATACGTGCCATAAGTAGAAGTACTGGCCTTGGCAGATTTCTATCATGAAGTCGATTTGCAACACGATAAATAAATCATGTTTCCGCGACTGGTTGCTACACTCTTTACAATTTTATATTCCACGGTCGCTGTACAGAAAGGGAACCTTATGGATCCCAACATTCAAAAGCAAACATTGCATTATATCTACATCAACAGCTGCCAAAGTTGACATTTCGTCGGAAAGGAAACCAAGGAATGTCTTAGAGTGAGAAAGAATTGGCATATGAAATATTAGCGTTTCTGCAAGATGAGTTAGTTAAACGTGTGGTGCCATAGACGCTCGACTGTGCAGACAATGTACATAAGGAGTGCAATGATGACGACTCGTTTTACCAGGCGAAAGTGATATTGAGGCATACAGTTCATCAGCGTTGTCGGACAGGGAGCTACAAATCCCGTCTGCGGAGAAAAATATTGAAGGACAGTCGTTCAATGAGCGGGCAATAAACGTAATTACGTACATGGAAGATAATCCGCAGGATAGTAAGAAAAAAAAAGAACAGATTTCGAAAAGTTCGCAGCAATGTGACAGTGTAGTGCACAAGAAAAAGTGAAGATGTTCAAGGGAAGGCGCACTTGTTACGTTTCAAGGATGCTCGACACAATTCACAGCTTGTGCATGATATTGAACTTCTACGCTACGCACATCAAACTGCGCGCGACATAGATTACAGTGATTTAAGAGAAGCAGTGGATTACTGCATAACTTCAAACAGTGCTACAGTACTGGAGGATGTAAGATAACGAAATTTCAAACACAGCGTCAGCTTGATGATGCCCATCAAACTGCAGAATCGGCCCCAAAATTTGTAGATGAGATAAAAAAAAAAAACTTATCCCTTCGTTCAATAAGGAATTTGTTTTCAACTCCGACCAATAGAGATTTGACGAGGAAATGCTTATGAAAGGAACCGTGGATATTAGAGGTACCAAGACAGTTGTATCAATATCAGCTAACATCAATACATTAACGTCTTTGTATACAATTATGTCGACTGATAATATGGATGGTAAATTGTCTGGAAAGTTATTTATTGTCTGCGAGAAGTTGGAGGTGCTCTACTCTATACAATTCTTTCTCGTGTGCGCGATCTTCTATGGGCACTAGGGAATATTTACGTAACAGCAAGCAATACAGGGAAAATGGGGATAAGAGAACTACAAATATGGTATGAGCACAGCGTTTGGCCAAAAGAACTTCCGTTTGCTTGATTCCTGGTCGCGTATAAAAATTATGCTCCTTCACAGCAAACTATCCTTCCTGAAAATTGTGTGACATTCGAGTTCATACCACCTGGAACCACTGGACCATTTCAGCCTCTGGATGTATGTTTTTTTTTTCCTTGCCTATGAAACATATTATCGCACTATCTGCAGCTATGTCTTGAACGACTCCTAGTTTTACGATGAGGTCCACAACAGGCTGTTTAGCATTCTGTTGCATCACGTTCCATCAGTTCTCGTCACACTGTTACGACAACATGATTCTACAGGCATTTTTCTAGAATGGATACCTAGCTGAACGTTGTGCAGAGTATGTAACTCCGAAGGATAGATCGCCTTCTAGCTTGATGGTGCGCACCGTTGTTATCATTGTGGGGCGCCATTTTTCATCAGGCGTTTATGGTGCACGTTTTGAATGTTTCTCGAATGTTGACGATGTCCATTTTGTCCCATAGAAGTTTGATCTCTGCGCCACGCGGACACTCATTTTATGTCGTCCTTCTGAAGAACCTGGTGACTCATTAGCAGCAAATATTTTTCCTGTCGTAATTGTTAACACAACATTTTCAAATGAGGCTTTATAAAGATTAAACTTGGGACCTCGCACTCAAGGAGTTCCTTGTTAGCGATTACAATTAGGAACAACTTTAACTGGAAGCAACACGTAAGCAATGCTGTGGGGAAGGTGGATCAAAGACTCCGTTTTATTTGTAGAACACAACAGTCATTAAGCTTGTCCGTCCTCTTCTAAATATTGTTGTGCTGTGTAAGATCCTTACCAGGTAGGCTTAATGGACAAATTAGAAAAATTACAAATAAGGGTAACTTTTTTTTGTATTACCACGAAATAGGAGGGAGAATGTCACGAGCATGATAAGCAAGTTGAGATGGCAGTAATTAAAGCGAAGGCATTTTTGGTTGCAAGGAAAACTTATTAAGAAATTCCAACCACTACCTTTCTTCTCAGGAAGACAAAATATATGTTTTTAAATCTCACCTACCTAAGAAGAAATAGCCATCGTGATGAAATAAGGGAAAAAAGAACTCGAACTCTGAATGTTCATTTTTCCTCGTACTCGTCGGGACTACACCAATGCTCGTAAATAAGGATAATGCTGATACAAGGTGAAACAACGCTCTGTGGGGCGGTTTGCGGGTTCAAATCACCTCGGGGTTGACCATGCGGTGCATCTGACCTGCGGTCGTCGCACGCTGGTGCTGACAGCACTCCACATACGCAGAGGTGTGTTTGTGCATGTCAGAATACGGTGCAGCGAGTAAGTGTGCAGAAGTTTTCAGACGTGCTAATGGTGACTGTGTGTTGAAAATGACTCAAAGAACACATATTGATGACGTTATGAGGGGTAGAATACTAGGGCGACTGGAGGCTGGTCAAACACAGCAGGTCGTAGCACGGGCCCTCCGTGTACCACAAAGTGTGATCTCAAGATGATAGCAACGATTCCTAGAAGACGGGAAACGTGTCCAGGCGCTACAGTACGGGATGTCCACAGCGTACAACACCACAAGAAGACCGATATTTCACCATCAGACGCCCGCAGTCGGCCACGGAGTAATGCAGGTAGCCTTGCTCGGGACCTTACCGTAGCCACTGGAACAGTTGTCTCCGGACACACAGTCTACAGACGACTGAACAGACATGGTTTATTCGGCCGGAGACCTGCAAGATGCATTCCACTGACCCCTGGTCACAGGAGAGCCCGTAAAGCCTGGTGTCAAGGACACAGTACATTGTAACTGGAACAATGGTCCCAGGTTATGTTCACGGACGAGTTCAGGTATAGTCTGAACAGCGATTCTCGCCTGGTTTTCATCTGGGGTAAACCAGGAACCATATACCAACCCATTAATGTCCTTGGAAGGGACCTGTATGGAGGTCGTGGTTTGATGGTGTGGTGTGGGATTATGACTGGTGCACGTACACCCCTGCATGTCTTTGACAGAAGAACTGTAACAGGTCAGGTGTCGGGACGTCATTTTGCACCAGAGTGTCCCCCTTTTCAGGGGTGCAGTGGGTCCCACCTTCTTCCTGATGGGTGTTAACGCATTGCTCCACCGAGCTGCCATCGTGGAGGAGTACTTTGAAACAGAAGATATCAGACAAATGAGGTGGCCTGCCTGTTCTTCAGACCTAAACCGAGCACGCCTGGGATGCTCTCGGTCGACGTACCGCTGCACGTCTTCAAACCCCTACGACACTTCATGAGCTCCGACAAGCACTGATGCAAGAATGAGAGGCTGTACCCCAGCAGCTGCCCGACCACCTGATCCAGAGTACGCCAACACGTTGTGCGGCCTGTGTACGTGTGCATGGTGATCATATCCCATATTGATGTCAGAGTACATGCGCAGGAAACAGTGGCGTTTTGTAGCACATGTGTTTCGGGACGGTTTCCTCAACTTATCATCAATACCGTGGACTTACAGATCTGTGTCGTGTGTGTTCCCAATGTGCCTATGCGATTAGCGCCAGTTTTGTGTAGTGCCACATTGTTTGGCACCACATTATGCAATTATCCTTAATTTATGACCACGAGTGTAGATAAAGGGAACTCAGAGAACAGGCCCGAGGACAGCGCCCTGCCGACCGGTCACCGTGTCATCCTCTACCATATGGCGTCACGTGAATGCGGTCTGCAGGGGCATGTGAGCAGCGCACTGCTGTTCCTGCCATTATCGGCTTTCCAGACGCAGCAGCCGCTACTTCTCATTCAAGCAGCTTCTTAGTTGGCATCAAGGGGCTTAGTGGATTCTGTTCCAGTCCTCCCACCAAGGAAAAATTCCCCGGAAATAGCGGGAACAGAACCCAAGACTTCCGAATGGCAGTCACATCCGCTGAACGGAGGTGGACCTCCGAGATTGACAAGGAAGAGACGTTGTTGTTGTTGTGCTCTTCAGTCCTGAGACTGGTTTGATGCAGTTCTCCATGCGGAAGAGACGTAGTCTGGAAGAGACGTAGTCTGAGAAATAGCACTATACACCTTCTACCAAACAGTTATAGTTGTAAAATATGCCAGACGCAAAAAAGCAAAACTTCAGAATCTAATGGCCATTATTTACAAAATAAATGGAAAAGTACGAGGAAGACCAGCGCACTGAATGCTCCGCACAAACTTGTTAATGTATATACATAGTTAATCCATCCTGAGAATCGTGAATCTCAACGATTTTTGTCTGTTGTTGAATGAATACTTGCGGGGTATTGGTCCCGGGAACTCTAAGACCGTACCAATATCTATACAGTAGTTCCACAGACAAGCCCGAACATACAAAAAGAAGCGAGGAGGAGACTTCAGATTACATACTGTAAGTAGGCTGTTTAGGTTTTTACACTACTGGCCATTAAAATTGCTACACCAAGAAGAAATGCAGATGATAAACGGACAAATATATTATACTAGAACTGACATGTGATTACATTTTCACGCAATTTGGGTGGATAGATCCTGAGAAATCAGGAGGACCTGCAACATGCGGTCGTCCATTATCCTGCTGAAATGTAGGGTTTCGCAGGGATCGAATGTAGGGTACAGACACGGGTCGTAACATATCTGAAATGTAACGTCCACTGTTCAAAGAGCCGTCAATGCGAACAAGAGGTGACCGAGACGTGTAACCAATGGCACCCCATACCATCAAGCCAGGTAATACGCCAGTATGGCGATGACGAATACACGCTTCCAATGTGCGTTCACTGCGATGTCGTCAAACACGGATGCGACCATCATAATGCTGTAAACAGAACCTGGATTCATCCGAAAAAATGACGTTTTCCCATTCGTGCACCCAGGTTCATCGTCGAGTACACCATCGTAGGCGCTCCTGTCTGTGATGCAGCGTCATGGGTAACCGCAGCCATGGTCTCCGAGCTGACAGTCCATGCTGCTGCAAACGTCGTCGAATTGTTCGTGCAGATGATTGTTGTCTTGCAAACGTTCCCGTCTGTTGACTCAGGGATCGAGACGTGGCTGCACGATCCGTTACAGCCATGCGGATAAGATGCCTGTCATCTCGACTACTAGTGATACGAAGCCGTTGGGATCCAGCATGGCGTTCCACATTACCCTCCTGAACCCACCGATGCCATAATCTGCAACAGTCATTGGATCTCGACCGACGCCAGCAGCAATGTCGCGATACAATAAACCGCAATCGCGATAGGTTACAATCCGACCTTTATTAAAGTCGGAAACGTGATGGTACATATTTCTCCTCCTTACACGAGGTATCACAACAACGTTTCACCAGGCAACGTCGGTCAACTGCTGTTTGTGTATGAGAAATCGGTTGGAAACTTTCCTCATGTCACCACGTAGTAGGTGTCGCCACCGGCGCCAACCCTGTGTAAATGCTCTGAAAAGCTAATCATTTGCATGTCACAGCATCTTCTTCCTGTCGGTTAAATTTCGCGTCTGTAGCACGTCATTTTCGTGGTGTAGCAATTTTAATGGCCAGTAGTGTATGTTGGTAACGCCACGTAGCGCTCTGTATGAAAATCACTGACTGTGCTGTGTGCAGTCTGTGGCTGGTTGGTATTGTTGGAATATTCGCTATTGTAGCGTTGGGCATTTGGATGTGAACAGCGGATAGCGTTGTGCAGGTGTCAACATTTGTAAAGCTCTAATTCTTCTCTCAAACCCCACCCTATGGGGAGAGAGGGAGAGTTTTAGTTTTAGCGAATCAAAATTTACAAAGTACATAAGTTTTTTTTACTTATCTGCATACATTTTTCCACGCAAAAATGAGAACATGGATTTTCTTGAATTACCAGGAATCAAAACAAATGATTTAAGTCAACATTTACGTAGTTTTTTTATGTAGAATCTGATTCTGCAGTAAAAATGGGGGTTCCCATTTGGAATTTTAAAGTTATCGCCCACCGCACCCCCAGGGAGCTGGGGTGGCGGGCTAAGTTTAGCACCAGCTGATGTCCCCGTCGAAAATAATCAACTTTGGATTCGACACATTTTTTCGTATGAAGCTTATTTTTCGAGTTATTCTGGTTTGTCAACTTAAAATTTACACCCTGTAGACTTGTGGCTAATTTCTGTTGGCAGCTATAGAGCAGTATACACTGAGGTGAAAAAAGTCATGGGATACCTTCTGATAACGTTTCGGCCTTTCTTTTGCCAGACGTAGTGCAGCATCTCGACGTGGCATGGACTCACCAAACCGTTGAAAGTCCCCTGCAGAAATACTCAGCCGCGCTGCCTCTACATAACTGCGAAAGATTCTATTGTATTCACGTCTCACGATCTGGGTTGCCAAATCATTCTCTCGAATTGTCCAGCGTATTCTTCAAACCAATCGCGAGCAGTTATGGCGCGTGACAAGGCGCATTTTCTTCCATAAAAATTCCATCGTTGTTTGGGAATATGAAGTACATGAAAGGCAGCAAGCGATCTCCAAGAAGCCTAACATAACCATCTGCAGTGAGTGATCGGTTCCCCTGGGCCAAAGGATCCAGTCCATTACATGTAAACACAGTCCACACCATTGTGGAGCCACCAACAGGTTGCACAGTGCCTTCTTAGGGTCTGCGCCAAGCCCGAACCTTACCATCAGCTCTTATGAACTGAAATCGGAAGTCATCCGGCCTGGTCACGGTTTTCCAGTCGTCTAGAGTCCAACCGATATGGTCACGAACCCAGGAGAGGCACTTCAGGTGATGTGGTCCTCTTAGCAATAGCGCTCGCGTTGCTCGTCTGCTGACACAGCCTATTAATGCCAAATTTCGCCGCAATGTCCTAACGGATAGGTTCGTCGTACGTCCCACACTGGTTTTAGCGGTTATTTCACGCATTGTCTCCTTAGCACTGACAACTCTACGCAAACGTCGCTGCTCTAGTTCTTTAAGTGAAGGCCGTCGGCCACTGCTTTGTTCGTGGTGAGAGGTAACGCCCGAAATTTGATGTTCTCGCCACATTCTTCAAGCTGTGTTTCTCGGAATATTGACTTCCCTAACGATTTCCGAAATGCAATGTCCTATGCGTCTAGATCCGACTACTATTCCACTTTCAAAGCCTGTAAATTCCTGTCATGGGGCCATAATCACGTCGGAAACATGATTCACCTGAGTACAACTGCCCTTAGATACCTTGTGTACGCGATGCTACAGCCACCTGTATGTGTGCATATCACTATCCCACGTTTTTTCTCATCTGAGTGTAGTATAAAAAAGGTGAAAAACACATGTTATCTAAGAAACAACAAAATCTGATGTCAACAAATTCCTAACGTTTGTGATACAGGTTGTTTATCAATGAATATCGGGGTGTTAACGCTTTATAATATTTATTACATTAAACTTAAAGTTATAAATGATATGTCAAATGAAAGAGCAACTGCCGGCCGCTGTGGTCGAGCGGTTCCAGGCGCTTCAGTCTGGAACCGCGCGACTGCTACAGTCGTAGGTTCGAATCCTGCCTCGGGCATGGATGTGTGTGATGTCCTTAGGTCAGTTAGGTTTAAGTACTTCTAAGTTCTATGGGACTGATGACCTCAGATGTTAAGTCCCATAGTGCTCAGAGCCATTTGAACCATTTTTGAAAGAGCAACTCAAACAGTTTTACCAAGAACCTTATAAATGTTCAATGTGAGCACCATTTGTCACACGGCACATATCAAGTCTAGGGGACCGAGCGAGGTGGCGCAGTGGTTAGTACACTGGACTCGCATTCGGGAGGACGACGGTTCAATCCCGTCTCCGGCCATCCTGATTTAGGTTTTCCGTGATTTCCCTAAATCGCTTCAGGCAAATGCCGGGATGGTTCCTTTGAAAGGGCACGGCCGATTTCCTTCCCCATCCTTCCCTCATCCGAGCTTGCGCTCCGTCTCTAATGACCTCGTTGTCGACGGGACGTTAAACACTAATATCCTCCTCCTCAAGTCTATGGCCGAGTTCTTCCCAAACGTTGATAAGTGTGTCTTCAGTGATTGTAGCATCGGCTGGTTCAATCCGGTTTCTTAATTCAGCGAGGTCCGGTGGTAGCAGAGGCACGTACACACGATCCTTGATGAAGCCCGGAAGGAAAAAATCGCATGGCGGATTGAAACAGCTGTTGCTACAATCACTAAAGACACACTTATCAGCGTTTGGGAAGAACTCGGCTATAGACTTGATGTGTGCCGTGTGACAAATGGTGCTCACATTGAACATTTATAAGGTCCTTGGTAAAACTGTTTGAATTGCTCTTTCATTTGACATGTCATTTATAACTGTAAGTTTAATATAATAAGTATTATAAAGTGTTAAACCCCGATATTCATTTATAGACACCCTGTATTTGTCTGTATATATTTCAGAAACAATAAAAGAAAATAAAAACACTCAAGATTCCACAACTGTGCTGAAACACGTTTGGGGATTAAATATAACAAAATTGTTGTTCTTGGAAAAACGCGGACCCTGTTTAATTCGTTACAGCTTCATACAGTCAGGCATAGTGAGATTAATGCAGAATGCAGTCTTTGTATAAAGGCTATCAGAAGTTGTTTTGTAGTAATTATTAGCTATATGATTCCTCAAAAGTGTAACTCACGCCTAAGAAACAGGAGACTCATACTGCCTCCTTGGTAGCCTTTGCTTTACATTTTTAATGCAGGCGCCTCTTAAAGCAGACAGTGAGGAAGTTTCATCTCTGTGAAAGCTTTCAGGCAGGAGGCAGAAAAGCGTCCATCAACGCCCCACCCCCACCCCCCACCCCGCTGGACGCTCAAAGACGGATGGCTGGTGGAGCATCTCACTTTCTAAAATGTCAGCCAGACGCCTTGACGAAAGTCTCTCCTGAAAGAAGTAGTGAAAAGGCCAGTTTTTATATCTGTAAAACTGTTTCCTTCTATCGGTCTGTCCACTCCTGGGTTCAGTCTGTTCAAAGATTTCCTTGCGATCCAACTTTCGTTGGGATCAGGTGGTACGCCTTTCGCAACTGCCATCTGCCCACACAGTGTTTCATGAGAATTAACACCACGTGTAAGGGTCCCTCATATAGGAGCTATAGACCACTAGGTAAAATTGTGATATGGGCCCCCTATCAGAAACAAATGAAATCAATAAGGTTTTCAAGACTATTATTTACTGTGACCAACTATCCGTGCATATTACTGAACTAGCTGAGTACCCAGCGTTGCCCTGCTATGTATTTACTTCAGTTACATTAATCCATCTACTCTGCCTCCTTCTGTCCTTCTCCTTCTGCCACTGCTCTCTGTCCATCTCCTCCACCCACCCCCCACTCCGCCCTCTTTACCCTGTCCCTGTCTCTGTCCAGCTATTCCTTTCTATGTCCATTTCCTCTTCTTCCCTTTCTCTGTCCTTGTCCTCCTCCCTCTCTTTTCCCATGCCTCCTGAGCTATATGTCATACGATGATATCATTCTGCAAGTACATTCTGCGGCATATGTGTTTACTGTCTGCTAAATATGTTACGAACAGAATTAGTAGCAAAGAAGTGATAAATTTAAAGGTCATTGTCCACGCGTGACGCATCATTTACTATATGTATAGCGAAAACGTAGGAAGAAATAAACCCCTTCTGCCGTATTTTGAGGCGGTTGTCAGCGAGAAAAAGTTTAGTGAAGGGCTGAAACAGTGTGCAAAGTTTGTTGCAAATCAGTAAGTGCTCTCGCTCTCAAAATACTGGTTGAATAAAATCTGGTTATACACGCTTCGTAGACTACAATTATTTTTCATTCACACCATTTTCGTGGTTAGGTGATTCTTGCATTCACAGAGATTCTTCCCATGCAGTAAGTGACATGTGTACCAAGTTTTGTTGAAACTGGTCCAGTAGTTTCGGAGGACATGTGGAACAAAAATACATAATCTTTTATGATACGTATGAATAACTTTTTTGTGATCCGTATTCGATAAAATATAGCCTGTACGGTGCCCCTAGCTACGATGAAGTTACCAGTGAAATCGGTATAAAAACCGTCTAGTAGCTTTGGAGATCAGCATATTCAGACAGACAAGAAAGTTATAAGAAAACTTTAAATCACAATATATTTTTTCCGATTTTGGTGAACTAAAGTTCTGAAGTTAATTGCGAAAACTTCATGAAAAATCGTCTCGTTGGAGAGTAGTGTGTTCAAAGACAAACGGACAGTCACAACGATGATCCTACAGATTTATTATTAGTATAGATATAGACTATTGCACAATCACGCCCCTCCACCTCCCCCCCCCCCCCCAATGTTTTTTTGTCTGTGGGTGAAGGCTAAACTCAGGAACTACTGTGGGGATTTTCACACAGTTTTCACTAACAGATGAGGATGGTTTCTGCTTATACACTAACATGAACACCTGCTTAATAGCTTGTCATCCGTCTTTGGAAAGAAATACATCCTAGATTCTGCTTATTAGGGATCCGACAGTTTGCTGGTAGGTTTGTGGAGGTAGGTGGCATTAAGTGTCTACACACAGGTGACGTAATTCGCGTAAATAACTGGCCGCTGATTTGCGTACGCAGTGATGGATCCCAATAGTGACCCAGATTGATTCCCTAGGATTTATATCAGGCGAATCTGGTCGCCGAGACATCCAACTGAGTTCACAGTAATGCTCCTCAAACCACTGTAGCACGGTTCTGTCTCGAAGACAAGGACAATTATGCTGCAGAAAGATGGCATCGTCGTAAGGGAAGACACCCAGCATGAAGGGATGCACATGGTTCACAGCAGTCAGCCGTGTCTTCGACTACTACCACAGGTCCCATGCAAGTGGAGGAGAGTGTCTCCCATAGCGTAATACTGCTCCCACCAGCCTGCGTCGTCGGCGCGCTGCACGTTTCGAGCCGCAGTCCACCTCGATGACGGCGTTTGTGGAGACGACCATTGACCTAGTGTAGCAAAAAGTGATTCACCCGAAGAACTGGTCGACGGTCGAATCCCGTCGGTCCCGTGGCCATTGCAATCGTAAATGACGGTGTCATTGGGTCAACATGTGAACACGTAGGGGTGATCTGCTGCGGAGCTCCATGTTTAACAATGTATGATGAATGGTGTGCTCCGAAAGACTTTTGTGTGCACCTGCATTGCACTCTTTCGGCCCAGATGCTGTTCTACTTTTTATACAGTCGCAGGTTCGAATCCTACATCGGGCATTGATGTGTGTGATGTCCTTAGGTTAGTTAGTTTTAAGCAGTTCTAAGTCTAGGGGACTGATGACCTCAGATGTTAAGTCCCATAGTGCTTAGAGCCATTTGCCATTCTACTTTACAGAGCAGGCAAGCCTTCGAAACACAAGTTCTGTGACGATTGGTGGACGTCCAACCATTTAGCGCGTAGTGGTAGTTTCACTGTCGTAGATGCTCACGACAGTAGCACGTGAATTTGACCAGCTTCGCCGGTTTCAAGATATTCGTTCATAGGCTCTGCGTAATAATAATTTTCCCTTTGACAAAATCGCTTATCTCAATGGATTTCCCATTTGCAGCCCATATCTTGGCTAGGATGATTTCCCTGTCCGTGACTGCACCGCTTACGTGCTTCTGTTACCACGCCAAGTGTCCGCAACGTTGCCAGGAGGCATCCAGCGTCGCGGTGGACAGTGTATTTTGGCTTACAAGGGGAGGCCGCCAATTGTGAAATTCAGATTCAATTCATACTGCGCATAATAAAAGCTCATGGCCAGAGGTGTAATGTGGCAAAGCACCAAGATGCACTTCTCAGCCGTTGTCGAGAAAATTGACAGTTAAAATAAACCGTTGCGGTGAAATACTCTCAACGATTAATGTTCATCTACTGCGTCGTGGCGCAGCGGTAAGCGCTCGGGTTCGTAATCCGAAGGTCGCCGAATCGAATGTCGGGCCATGTAACTTTTTTTTTTTTAGTATTTGTTTTTTGTAATTCAAATGTGTGGATACACACACACACACACACACACACACACACACACACACACATATATATATATATATATATATATATATATATATATATATATAATTCCCGGCAATCAGTTGCAACAATTATGCATATAATAGGTTGTTGGAAGTCGTTTGTCGTGGAAAAACTGGCTACTTCGAACATCATTATGTATTCCGCAAACAAAGTTGTATTTCACAAATGTGATTAATTGTCTTCATAATGTTAACCACGTATAGTTAACGGAAGGCGTAGAAACGAATACGTATAGCGTAAGTCAAACGTTCGAATTAGAATAGAAACCCCACGAACACAAAATTGCTGTGGCAGGTATGAAATATAAACTCCGTTACTCGCTCGTTGCACTTGAAGGACAGATGTTGAATGGGCCGAAACGAGCCGCCGCAAAACAGCGTAGATGCGGTCCCTAGCGCAACTTATAACATCGTCGAAAATCAGTGCGGGCGTGAGAGCTTTGGTACACCATGTTAAACAAACGGAAAAATGGAGGCGGTACAATTGGAGAGCGATCCGCCTTCACGAACATGCATAAGCAATTCATTAATAGTTTATATATATATATATATATATATATATATATATATATATATATATATATATATATTTGAATTACAAAAAACTAATAATAAAAAAAATGTTGCATGGCGCGAGATTTTTTTTTTTATTCACCAGAAACAGTAACAAAAATGGCTACAATGAAATGACATAAATAAGGTGACAGATAATTGCAGTCATGAATTACAGCATTCAAAAAATGACTCTTTAGTAGTAGCACAATTTAGCACCTTCACTGTCACCTTCAACTGGTGGCAGTTCAGCATGCACATTTTCTTCTTCTGCAGCCGGTTCCTCATCATCATTTCCCAGACCCAAATTAATCATTCAGTAAATCCTTGATGTGTGTTCTTTCCAGGGTAAATTACATGGACAGAAGTCCCGAACAGCGACATCGCAAAATATTTCACTGCCTTCTTATTTTTGTCAGTTCCAGCCTTATAAACGCATCTATAGGGAGTTCAAGATCTTCCTTTATATCAGACACCAGATGTTTCTCGCCATACTCTTGTATCTGCTGTACTGCTGATTTATTTTTCATGTGTGACTTGCAGGTGAGGTTAGGGTCGGGAACGTGACCCAATCCATTCCCTCTCTACTAGGAATCCAGTTCCTAACCTATACCCATTCCGTTGAAGACAATTCGGAGCATGTTACCATATTTCTTATTGTGATTCTGATATTTGAGTATTTTCTCGAGTTCATTTTCCATTGTTTGCTGAAGTTCTTGTTATTTGAGCAATTTTCTCCCTGGTCCATCTCCAGTTGATAATCCGATCTCCACAAGTGTAACGATGAGGTACACTATCCACGAGGTTGCATTTGCTGCAGAGGTTTGTGTCACTTAAACCGACGGCAAAGAGGCGCTCATTAGTGCTGATGATGTTATTGACTACCTTGTACCACGCTGTTCTCACGTCAGACGAAAGAACATCACTACTGATGTTTTTCCAGATTCGATCCAGCGACCTTCGGATTACGAACCCGAGCGCTTACCGCTGCGCCACGACGCTGTATAAAATTATTAATTGTAGAAAGTATTTCACCGCTACGGTTTCTTTTAACTGTCGATTTTCTCGACAACGGCTAAGAAGTGCATCTTGGTGCTTTGCCACATTACACCTCTGGCCATGAGCTTTTATTATGCGCAGTATGAATCGAATCTGAATTTCACAATTGGCGTCCTCCCCTTGTTAGTGTATTATTTGTAATTATACAGGGTGTTTCAAAAAGAACTTCACAACTTTTAAAATTCATATAAATTAATTCATAGTACCTACAGAGATGATTGCAGTGTCAATTTGTAGGGAAATACATCAAGTTTTGTCTCGCTTAGTTCGCTAGTGCCGAATCGCGCCGCTTGGAGCGCTAGCGGCAGTTGCGTTAAAGATGGCTGCCTTCGCTGGATCCGAGCGTGTTAGCTGTGTGTTTTGGTTTGAAGAATCGAAGTCGGCGACAACAGTTAAGCGTTATTCCGTACCAAGTAAGCTAAAGATCCTCCTTGCAGGATCACAATTTATGAGTGACATAAATGTTTTGTAGAAAGAGGCTGCTCCGTAAGGCATGGGAAATCATCAGGTCGTCCAAGCACATGTGACGACGTCGTTGAGCGAGTGAGACAACGTTTTGTCCACAGCCCTACGAAATCGACCTGGCATGCATCTTGCGAACTGCGAATCCCACATACGACTGTTTGGCGTGTGTTGAGAAACCGTTTGCATCTGAGACCGTACATATTGACGATCTTACAATTGCATGGTCCCCACATTCCCCAGACCCGACAACACTCGATTTTTTTTTAAGGGGATCCATCAAGGATATCGTGTTTGTACCTCCTGTGCCGGCTTCTCTACCTGAACATAGAGCAATAAATTACGTCGCCACTGAGCAAGTTGCACTTACAATGCTACAGCGAGTTTGGGAAGAACATGACTTCCAATGGGATGTGTGAAGGATAACCAACGGAAGTCACGTACAAGGTCTTTAGTTTAAGGAAAAAAAAAACTGAATATGTTTCCCTACAAAATAACACTAAACCCAGATCTGTATCTTCATTCAATAAAAACACCCTGCGTTAATTATGAGTGTGTAAATTAAGTGTTGTTATCTGATCCATATTTAATTGCTGTTTGGAGTGATATGTTATGACAAAGATAGGAGCTACAAGCTGGATCGTTACAGATGAGGTGATATCTGTCGGGAAAAGCAGTAAATTAAACAGCTACCGCAACTCGAAAGCGCAACGAAGCTTGGCAAGACTCTATAAATATCTGTCTGTATATGAAGGCTGATCTCAGGAATTACAGTAGGGATTTTGATGTACTTTTCACTAATAGAGGGACTGATTCAAGAAGAAGATTTATGTGAGCAATTTATTACTACTTCGCCAGGTAGGTCTCCGGCCGGGGTGGCCGAGTGGTTCTAGGCGCTACAGGCTGGAACCGCGCTACTGCTACGGTCGCAGGTTCGAATCCTGCCTCAGGCATGGATTTGTGTGATGCCCTTAGGTTAGTTAGGTTTAAGTAGTCCTATGTTCTAGGGGACTGATGACCTCAGCAGTGAAGTCCCATAGTGCTCCGAGCCATTTGAACCATTTTTGAACCAGGTAGGTCATCCAACCATAGATAGAGTAACCCGACCAATCTGGGGCAGGTCAGTGATATCTAAAAACGAACAAAGAGTTTCGAGTAGTGTCAACGCCAAAATCAGAATATCGCTTCTGAAGACAACATATTGTAACTGTAAGCAAATATTTTTGTTAGGCAAACGAAAGATGCAAAATGAATGTATTAATCAAGCAAATTTTACCCACGTTGAATGGAAGTACAATACTTCCCCAATTTGTACCTCCAGTGCCGGCTTCTCTACCTGAACTTACAGCAAGAATTTACGCCGGCACTGAGCAAGTTACACTTGCAATGCTACAGCGAGTTTGGAAAGAAACTGACTTCCAATGGGATGTGTGCAGGATAATCAACGGAAGTCACATACAACAGCTTTAGTTTAAGGAAGAAAAAACTGGATGTGTTTCCTTACAAAAAACACTTAAACCAGCTCTGTATCTTCTTTATATAAAAACACCCTGCATTAATTATGAGTGTGTAAATTAAGTAAACATCTGTTCTACTCGTTGATTTACCGTCTATCACTACGAACTGTAACCTCTCTGAGAGGAAATCACGAATCCAGCCACACAACTGAGACTATACTCCATATGCACGCAATTTGATTAATAGTCGATTGTGAGGAACGGTATCAAAAGCCTTCTGGAAATCTAGGAGTATGGAATCGATCTGAGATCCCTTGTCGACAGCACTCATTTCTTCATGCTCGTCACAAAGTTGGTAAGTTCTTGCAGTAGGACGTTCCACCCTTCCATCAGCGTGGTGACTGCCGCTGGATGGTCGTCGGTGTGTGTGGGTGTGTAGCAGTAAGTCTTTCCAGCACATTCCACATTTCGTCGATGGGATTTAAGTTGGGGGAACTGGCAGGTCAGTCCATTCACCCAACCATTATTATTTCTCCCCATACCATAACACCTGGACCACTAAATGATCATGTTTGACAATGCTGGACGTATATGGCCTGAGGTGGAAACAAGTAACACACCCAGGCTCATTATCGAACGTGATCGGCTGGTCGTCCTGGCGTTATGGTGTGTGTGAGGGCTGGGGTTGTGGTGTAAGGGAACAAATATTGCAAGGGCGCACTGACCTCGAAATCTTTGATCACGATACACTTAGCGGTAAACGTTACTGTAACATTGTACTCCTTCTACACTACTGGCCATTAAAATTGCTACACCAAGAAGAAATGCAGATGATAAACAGGTATTCATTGGACAAATATATTATACTAGAACTGACATGTGATTACATTGTCACG
Organism: Schistocerca serialis cubense; assembly: GCF_023864345.2. Classification (NCBI taxonomy): domain Eukaryota; kingdom Metazoa; phylum Arthropoda; class Insecta; order Orthoptera; family Acrididae; genus Schistocerca; species Schistocerca serialis. The sequence continues at coordinate 181,762,858 of NC_064646.1, read as the reverse complement.
TAATTTGAGTGCGTAGATCCTGAGAAATCAGTACCCAGAACAACCACCTCTGGCCGTAATAACGGCCTTGATACGCCTTGGCCTTGAGTGAAACAGAGCTTGCATGGCGTGTACAGGTACAGCTGCCCATGCAGCTTCAACACGATACCATAGTTCATCAAGAGTAGTGACTGGCGTATTGTGACGACCCAGTTGCTCGGCCACCATTGAACAGACGTTTTCAATTGGTGTGAGATCTGGAGAATGTGCTGGCCAGGGCAGCAGTCGAACATCGAACATCCAGAAAGGACCGTACAGGAAATCCTACACGCGGTCGTGCATTATCCTGCTAAAATGTAGGGTTTCGTAGGGATCGAATGAAAGGTAGAGCCATGAGTCGTAACACATCTGAAATGTAACGTCCACTGTTCAAAGTGCCATCAATGCGAACAAGAGGTGACCGAGACGTGTAACCAATGGCACCCCATACCATCACGCCAGGTGATACGCCAGTATGGCGATGACGAATACACGCTTCCAATGTGCGTTCACCGCGATGTCGCCAAACACGGATGCGACCATCATGATGCTGTAAACAGAACCTGGATTCATCCGAAAAAACGACGTTTTCCCATTCGTGCACCCAGGTTCGTCGTTGAGTACACCATCTTAGGCGCTCTTGTCTGTGATGCAGCGTCAAGGGTAACCGCAGCCATGGTCTTCGAGCTGATAGTCCATGCTGTTGCAGAAGTCGTCGAATTGTTCGTGCCGATGGTTGTTGTCTTGCTAACGTCATCTGTTGACTCAGGGATCGAGACGTGGCTGCACGATCCGTTACAGCCATGTGAATAAGATGCCTGTCATCTCGACTGCTAGTGATACGACGCCGTTGGGATACAGCACGGCGTTCCGTATGACCCTCCTGAAGCCACCGATTCCATATTCTGCTAACAGTCATTGGATCTCGACCATCGCGAGCAGCAATGTCGCGATACGATAAACCGTAATTGCTCTGAAAAGCTAATTATTTGCATGTCACAGCATCTTCTTCCTGTCGGTTAAATTTCGCGTCTTTAGCACGTCATCTTCGTGGTGTAGCAATTTTAATGGCCAGTAGTGTATATGACGAGAGGTGGAAACAAGTAACACATCCAGGCTCATTATCGAACATGATCGTTTGGTCGTCCCGGCGTTATGGTGTGGGTATGAAGGGTCGGATGGGGGTGTAAGGGAACAAAATGTTGCATGGGCGTACTGACCTCAAAATCTTTGAACACGATACATTTACCGGTAAATGTTACTGTAATACTGTACTCCTTCTACACGTGGATCTGACAGGGGTGCCTACGGCCCTGACTTCACTTTCATGGATGCCGATTCGCGCCCTTATCGCGCTGCACACGTGAAGGCGCTCTTGCAACGAGAGGATGTTTGGCGAATGGTCCCACACTCCCATCGAGCAGGTGTAGGATGCGTTCGGGTCACGTTTTGCAACACTTTCCCATGCACGGACGATAATACAGCACCTATCGACCACGTTTGTGGTTTTAATGGAACGCCCTACCACAAGACCTCGTTACCAATAAGAAACATATCTCGCCCTGAGTAATGTTTACTAGACCATCATAATTCGCGATGGCTGCAGCTGAATATTTTATTAAATTGAAGGGGGATGACTAATCAGCTGCAGCGGGATATTAAGCGGAATAAGCAGCGCCGAGCGAAAATTTGTACCGGATCGGGATTAGAACCCGGGATCTCCTATGAGGGAAGTGCGGTAACCATTACGCCATCTGGGACACAGTGTTATTGCCACTGCACAGACTATCTCGGTACGCTTCACAGCCCATCCTCACTCCCACCCAGTCGCCGCTGATTCCATTTAATGTCCCGCTGCAGCTGACAGCAGTCATCAGAATGGTTCAAATTGCTCTAAGCACTATGGGACTTACGATCTGAGGACATCAGTCCCCTAGACTTAGAACTACTGAAACCTAACTAACCTAAGGACATCACACACATCCATGCCCGAGGCAGGATTCGAACCTGCGACCGTAGCAGCAGCGCGGATCCGGACTGAAGCGCCTAGAAGCGCTCGGCCACAGCGGCCGGCCAGCAGTCATCCACCTTCAATATACATACAGTGTTTCACAGCTGCGTGATCTTCGTGGTGTCTGCTCTTTCGCAGCAGCTGACACCATGTATTCAAAAAGAATATTTTTGTCTTTGAATAATGCATTTCTATTCGTCTCACGGCGTATTTCTTTCAGTCTCTTTCTGTACCTCGTACACCGTGGCAGGCCTTTCTATGTACGGTCCAAGTTTCACAGAGCTATGATGCCTGGCAGTGACACATCATGCGAAAATTGCTTCCATCTTTAATTCCTTCATACCACTACCACAACAGAACACCAATTGATATTTAAATATTTTATAATTAATATTTTTTGAAGAAAAAACGAAAAAATAATAAAACAGTAAAATGTTTTGTAAAATGATTTGTCTGAAATTAAGAAATAAAATAAAAAGGCAAACAAACACGGTTCGAACAGGCCTTGAAGGCCCAATGGTAACTACCGGCCGCCGTATCATCCACGACCCTTAGGCGTTACAAGTTGCAAATACAGAGGGGCATGTAGTCAGCAAACCGCTCTGCCGGCCGTTGTCAGTTATCCCAACTTGTGAGAGATAAGATACACTACTGGCCATTAAAATTGCTACACCACGAAGATGACGTGCTACAGACACGAAATTTAACCGACAGGAAGAAGATGCTGTGAGATGCAAATGATTAGCTTTTCAGAGCATTCACACAAGGTTGGCGCCGGTGGCGACACCTACAACGTGCTGACATGAGGAAAGTTTCCAACCGATTTCTCATACACAAACAGCAGTTGACCAGCGTTGCCTGGTGAAATGTTGTTGTGATGCCTCGTGTAAGGAGGAGAAATGCTTACCATCACATTTCCGACTTTCATAAAGGTCGGATTGTAGCCTATTGCGATTGCGGTTTATCGTATCGCGACATTGCTGCGCCGGCCGGTGTGCCCGTGCGGTTCTAGGCGCTTCAGTCTGGAACCACGTGACCGCTACAATCGCAGGTTCGAATCCTGCCTCGGGCATGGATGTGTGTGATGTCCTTAGGTTAGTTAGGTTTAAGTAGTTCTAAGTTCTAGGGGAATGATGACCACAGATGTTAAGTCCCATAGTGTTCAGAGCCATTTGAACAATTTGACACTGCTGCTCGCGTTGGTCGATATCCAATGCCTGTTAGCAGAATATGAAAATCGGTGGGTTCAGGAGGGTAATACGTAACGCCGTGCTGGATCCCAACGGCGTCGTATCACTAGCAGTCGAGATGACAGGCATCTTATCCGATTGGCTGCAACGGATCCCTGAGTCAACAGATGGGGACGTTTGCAAGACATCAATCATCTGCACGAACAGTTCGACGACGTTTGCAGCAGCATGGACTATCAGTTCGGAGACCATGGCTGCAATTAACCTTGACGCTGCATCACAGACAGGAGCGCCTCCGATGGTGTACTCAACGACGAACCTGGGTGCACGAATGGCAAAAAACGTCATTTTTTCGGATGAATCCAGGTTCTGTTAACCCACCTGGGTGCACGAATGGCAAAACGTCGTTTTTTCGGATGAGTCCAGGTTCTGTTTACAGCATCACGATGGTCGCATCCGTGTTTGGCGACATCGCGGTGAACGCACATTGGAAGCGTGTATTCGTCATCACCATACTGGTGTATCACCCGGCGTGATGGTATGGGGTGCCATTGGTTACACGTCTTGTTCGCATTGACGGCAGTCTGAACAGTGGACGTTACATTTCAGATGTGTTACGACCCGTGGCTCTACCCTTCATTCGATCCCTACGAAACCCTACATTTCAGCAGGATAATGCACTACCGCATGTTACAGGTCCTGTACGGGCCTTTCTGGATGTAGAAAATGTTCGACTGCTGCCCTCGCTAGCACATTCTCCAGATCTCTCACCAAATGAAAACGTCTGGTCAATGGTGGCCGAGCAACTGGCTCGTCACAATACGCCAGTCAGTACTCTTGATGAACTATGGTATCGTGTTGAAGCTGCATGGGCAGCTGTACCTGTACACGCCATGCAAGCTCTGTTTGACTCAATGCCCAGGCGTATCAAGGCCGTTATTACGGCCAGAGGTGGTTGTTCTGGGTACTGATTTCTCAGGATCTACGCACCCAAATTGCGTGAAGATGTAATCACATGTCAGTTCTAGTATAATATATTTGTCCAATGAATACCAGTTTGCACAGTGCTGTCGACATCGTTGTTCTTGCCCAGTCACTTTTCCCGACAAAAAAAGTGAACGTAAAACGTGGTATGAATTGGAATTGTATTCAGCGAAAACGGATTCTAATTAGCGCGCTTTCTACGTTACTAATGCATGAGCGTTCCAGCTTCTTTATTTATGGTTTTAAATATTGAAGTACCTGATTTTTCAAAGCAATGTCAACCACATTTTTGATTCAATGTCTGAACTGCTGTACATGATTTCGAGTATCATTGAAAGTCGCATGAAATAGTTTTCCAATCTATTTCATTTATTTCTTTTGGATAAACTATTTTCTAAAACTATTTTTCCTAAACGTATTTATGATTTCTTAGGGAATGATGAAATCACCGGACTTGAAAAAAATCTGGAGCAGGAGACAATTTAGTCTGAAAATGGTTCTGTTACGAGAGTATATAGTTCAATTCTTTCAGTAAAAAGCTTTAAGTGGTGAAGCTTCCTCGCAGATTAAAACTGTGTGCCGGACCGAGACTCGAAGTCGGGACCTTTGCCTTTCGCGGGCAAGTGCTCTACCAACTGAGCTACACGAGCACGACTCACGCCCCGTCCTCACAGCTTTACTTCTGCCAGTACCTCGTCTCCTACCTTCCAAACTTTACAAAAGCTCTCTTGTGAACCTTGCAGAACTAGCGATCCTGAAGGAAAGAGTATTGCAGTGACATGGCTTAGCCACAGCTTGGGGGATGTTTCCAAAATGAGATTTTCACTCTGCAGCGGAGTGTACGCTGATATGAAACTTCCTGGCAGATTAAAACTGTGTGCCGGGCCGAGACTCGAACTCGGAACCTTTGCTTTTTGCAGGCAAATGCTTTACCAACTGAGCTACGGGAGCACGACTCACGCCCTGTCACCAACTGAAAGTAGGAGACGAGGTACTGGCAGAAGTAAAGCTGCGAGGACGGGGCGTGAGTCGTGCTCGGGTAGCTCAGTTGCCCGTGAATGACAAAGGTCCGGCACACAGTTTTAATCTGCCATGAAGTTTCATATCAGTGCACACCCCGCTGCAGAGTGAAAATTTCATTCTGGAGCAGTACGAGGTGCATTCAAGTTTTAAGGCCTCCGATTTTTTTTCTCTGGACTGGAAAGAGATAGAAACATGCGCATTGTTTTAAAATGAGGCCACGTTCATTGTCAATACATCCCAGAGATGGCAGCACCGTACGGCAGATGGAATTTTACCGCCAGCGGCGAGAATGAGAACTGTTTTATATACTTAAAATGGCGACGTTTTCCTTACTTGAACAGCATGCAATCATTCGTTTTCTGAATTTGCATGGTGTGAAACCAATTGAAATTCATCGACAGTTGAAGGAGACATGTGGTGATGGAGTTATGGATGTGTCGAAAGTGCGTTCATGGATGCGACAGTTTAATGAAGGCAGAACATCGTGTGACAACAAACCGAAACAATCTCGGGCTCACACAAACCGGTCTGACGACATGATCGAGAAAGTGGAGAGAATTGTTTTGGGGGATTGCCGAATGACAGATCGTCTGCAGAGTTGGCATTTCTGTGGATTCTGTGCACACAATCCTGCATGACGACCTGAAAATGCGAAAAGTCTCATCCAGGTGGGTGCCACGAATGCTGACGGACGACCACATGGCTGCCCGTGTGGCATGTTCCCAAGCAATGTTGACGCGCAACGACAGTATGAATGGGACTTTCTTTTCGTCGGTTGTGAAAATGGATGAGACGTGGATGCCATTTTTCAATCCAGAAACAAAGCGCCAGTGAGCTCAATGGAAGCACACAGATTCACCGACACCAAAAAAATTTCGGGTAACCGCCAATGCTGAAAAAATGATGGTGTCCATGTTCTGGGACAGCGAGGGTGTAATCCTTACCCATTGCGATCCAAAGGGCACTACGGTAACAGGTGCATCCCACGAAAATGTTTTGAAGAACAAATTCCTTCCTGTACTGCAACAAAAACGTCCGGGAAGGGCTGCATGTGTGCTGTTTCACCAAGACAGCGCACCCGCACATCGAGCTAACGTTACGCAACAGTTTCTTCGTGATAACAACTTTGAAGTGATTCCTCATGCTCCCTACTCACCTGACCTGGCTCTTAGTGACTTTTGGCTTTTTCCAACAATGAAGGGCACTCTCCGTGGCCGCACATTCACCAGCCGCGCTGCTATTGCCTCAGCGATTTTCCAGTGGTCAAAACAGACTCCTAAAGAAGCCTTCGCCGCTGCCATGGAATCATGGCGTCAGCGTTGTGAAAAATGTGTACGTCTGCAGGGCGATTACGTCGAGAAGTAACGCCAGTTTCATCGATTTCGGGTGAGTAGTTAATTAGAAAAAAAAATCGGAGGCCTTAGAACTTGAATGCACCTCGTAAGTGGTGATCAAAAAGGTTCCGTTTGAGGGCATTGCTGCAGCGTATATTGCAACGTAGCGCGACTGCAATGCGGATATATAAGCAACGACAAGTTGTCGAGGGGTTAGTGTGTCATTCGTGTCTTTCAGACGTGCGTGCTGCAAATGTAGGAAACTGAGCTATGGCGAAGTTTGCATGGGGCTTAATTAAATAAATAAATACAATGAAAGTAATTTTAGTAGCTGTGTATCCGGTTACGAAGTCTCGTAACCGGTTGGCCCTGAGTAGCATTATTACGCAATCTGACTGCATAAAATGACAATGTTGAGTGTTTATGGAAAAAGTTCAAGGCAATCGTAAAATGCGTTTTAGACAGGTACGTGCCGAGTAAAACTGTGAGGGACGGGAAAAACCCACCGTGGTACAACAACAAAGTTAGGAAACTACTGCGAAAGCAAAGAGAGCTCCACTCCAAGTTTAAACGCAGCCAAAACCTCTCAGACAAACAGAAGCTAAACGATGTCAAAGTTAGCGTAAGGAGGGCTATGCGTGAAGCGTTCATTGAATTCGAAAGTAAAATTCTATGTACCGACTTGACAGAAAATCCTAGGAAGTTCTGGTCTTACGTTAAATCAGTAAGTGGCTCGAAACAGCATATCCAGACACTACGGGATGATGATGGCATTGAAATAGAGGATGACACGCGTAAAGCTGAAATACTAAACACCTTTTTCCACTGCAGTTCCTTCTCTAAATCCTCGCACAAACGAAAAAATGGCTGACATCGAAATAAGTGTCCAAGGAATAGAAAAGCAACTGGAATCACTCAATAGAGGAAAGTCCACTGGACCTGACGGGATACCAATTCGATTCTACACAGAGTACGCGAAAGAACTTGCCCCCCTTCTAACAGCCGTGTACCGCAAGTCTCTAGAGGAACGGAGGGTTCCAAATGATTGGAAAAGAGCACAGATAGTCCCAGTCTTCAAGAAGGGTCGTCGAGCAGATGCGCAAAGCTATAGACCTATATCTCTTACGTCGATCTCTTGTAGAATTTTGGAACATGTTTTTTGCTCGCGTATCATGTCATTTCTGGAAACCCAGAATCTACTATGTAGGAATCAACATGGATTCCGGAAACAGCGATCGTGTGAGACCCAACTCGCCTTATTTGTTCATGAGACCCAGAAAATATTAGATACAGGCTCCCAGGTAGATGCTATTTTTCTTGACTTCCGGAAGGCGTTCGATACAGTTCCGCACTGTCGCCTGATAAGCAAAGTAAGAGCCTACGGAATATCAGACCAGCTGTGTGGCTGGATTGAGGAGTTTTTGGCAAACAGAACACAGCATGTTGTTATCAATGGAGAGACGTCTACAGACGTTAAAGTAACCTCTGGCGTGCCACAGGGGAGTGTTATGGGACCATTGCTTTTCACAATATATATAAATGACTTAGTAGATAGTGTCGGAAGTTCCATGCGGCTTTTCGCGGATGATGCTGTAGTATACAGAGAAGTTGCTGCATTAGAAAATTGTAGCGAAATACAGGAAGATCTGCAGCGGATAGGCACTTGGTGCAGGGAGTGGCAACTGACCCTTAACATAGACAAATGTAATGTATTGCGAATACATAGAAAGAAGGATCCTTTATTGTATGATTATATGATAGCGGAGCAAACACTGGTAGCAGTTACTTCTGTAAAATATCTGGGAGTATGCGTACGGAACGATTTGAAGTGGAATGATCATATAAAACTAATTGTTGGTAAGGCGGGTACCAGGTTGAGATTCATTGGGAGAGTGCTTAGAAAATGTAGTCCATCAACAAAGGAGGTGGCTTACAAAGCACTAGTTCGACCTATACTTGAGTATTGCTCATCAGTGTGGGATCCGTACCAGGTCGGGTTGACGGAGGAGATAGAGAAGATCCAAAGAAGAGCGGCGCGTTTCGTCACTGGGTTATTTGGTAACCGTGATAGCGTTACGGAGATGTTTAATAAACTCAAGTGGCAGACTCTGCAAGAGAGGCGCTCTGCATCGCGGTGTAGCTTGCTCGCCAGGTTTCGAGAGGGTGCGTTTCTGGATGAGGTATCGAATATATTGCTTCCCCCTACTTATACTTCCCGAGGAGATCACGAATGTAAAATTAGAGAGATTAGAGCGCGCACGGAGGCTTTCAGACAGTCGTTCTTCCCGCGAACCATACGCGACTGGAACAGGAAAGGGAGGTAATGACAGTGGCACGTAAAGTGCCCTCCGCCACACACCGTTGGGTGGCTTGCGGAGTATCAATGTAGATGTAGATGTAGATGAAAGGAACTTTCCGTTAACACAATTCTTTAATTAAGTCCCCTGCAACTACAAAAGCTACGAAACAACAAAGCACAAATGTAACTGTTCTCTGTGTGGTAGTGTGGTTCAACGTACATGTATCTGGCATGGTTCTTCCTCAATACGACAAGAAATTTTAAACACCATTTCCAATGAACTAATTGAAAAACCACAAATACTATAATTGCACATAGAAACCAGAATTACAAGTCTAATACACTCCTGGAAATTGAAATAAGAACACCGTGAATTCATTGTCCCAGGGAGGGTAAACTTTATTGACACATTCCTGGGGTCAGATACATCACATGATCACACTGACAGAACCACAGGCACATAGACACAGGCAACAGAGCATGCACAATGTCGGCACTAGTACAGTGTATATCCACCTTTCGCAGCAATGCAGGCTGCTATTCTCCCATGGAGACGATCGTAGAGATGCTGGATGTAGTCCTGTGGAACGGCTTGCCATGCCATTTCCACCTGGCGCCTCAGTTGGACCAGCGGTCGTGCTGGACGTGCAGACCGCGTGAGACGACGCTTCATCCAGTCCCAAACATGCTCAATGGGGGACAGATCCGGAGATCTTGCTGGCCAGGGTAGTTGACTTACACCTTTTAGAGCACGTTGGGTGGCACGGGATACATGCGGACGTGCATTGTCCTGTTGGAACAGCAAGTTCCCTTGCCGGTCTAGGAATGGTAGAACGATGGGTTCGATGACGGTTTGGATGTACCGTGCACTATTCAGTGTCCCCTCGACGATCACCAGTGGTGTACGGCCAGTGCAGGAGATCGCTCCCCACACCATGATGCCCGGTGTTGGCCCTGTGTGCCTCGGTCGTATGCGGTCCTGATTGTGGCGCTCACCTGCACGGCGCCAAACACGCATACGACCATCATTGGCACCAAGGCAGAAGCGACTCTCATCGCTGAAGACGACACGTCTCCATTCGTCCCTCCATTCACGCCTGTCGCGACACCACTGGAGGCGGGCTGCACGATGTTGGGGCGTGAGCGGAAGACGGCCTAACGGTGTGCGGGACCGTAGCCCAGCTTCATGGAGACGGTTGCGAATGGTCCTCGCCGATACCCCAGGAGCAACAGTGTCCCTAATTTGCTGGGAAGTGGCGGTGCGGTCCCCTACGGCACTGCGTAGGATCCTACGGTCTTGGAGTGCATCCGTGCGTCGCTGCGGTCCGGTCCCAGGTCGACGGGCACGCGCACCTTCCGCCGACCACTGGCGACAACATCGATGTACTGTGGAGACCTCACGCCCCACGTGTTGAGCAATTCGGCGGTACGTCCACCCGGCCTCCCGCATGCCCACTATACGCCCTCGCTCAAAGTCCGTCAACTGCACATACGGTTCACGTCCACGCTGTCGCGGCATGCTACCAGTGTTAAAGACTGCGATGGAGCTCCGTATGCCACGGCAAACTGGCTGACACTGACGGCGGCGGTGCACAAATGCTGCGCAGCTAGCGCCATTCGACGGCCAACACCGCGGTTCCTGGTGTGTCCGCTGTGCCGTGCGTGTGATCATTGCTTGTACAGCCCTCTCGCAGTGTCCGGAGCAAGTATGGTGGGTCTGACACACCGGTGTCAATGTGTTCTTTTTTCCATTTCCAGCAGTGTACATGAACACGAGCCAGATGCTTTGTTGACTGAACCTGTGACCAAGATGCATTATTGTTAAGGGGATTTGAAATAAAAAAATTTTGTTACCTCCACATACATTGACGAAAAATACACTACGATCATTACAACATCTTCCATATATACATTACACCAACCGAACAGCATCTACTCTCTCACCCAGCAGAACAATAACTGCACACGACATGCTCTCAACTAGTACTGCTCTCGACAACCTCTGAACTACAACTGCCCTCGACATTCTCTGAACAACTACTGCGCCAATGGAGGCGGCGGAATAATACTCTTTGGCGCAATCTCTGGCACTGTGACTCAGTGTAGCCACTTTCGTATGCCCCTCCTCCACTGGCTAGAATTTGATGGTATTTTTGCCAGCATTGGTGATGAAAATACCACCAAATGCGTCCAAAAAATACAGACAAAAATAAAAGATGGTATTAATAAGTAAATATCACATAACTAAACAAATTTTGGCTTTGCACTGACCCTTCAATAAACTAATATATAAAATACAGTGAGGAATACAAATACTTGCATACATGTGATTTTGCATAATAGTTTACACAGGTATTATTCAATCAATGGCACCAGCAATGACGAATAGGTGCAGGTAAGAGTCTCATAACATTTTATAAACAGTAAATACCCAAAAAATCAGTCTATATAAATATTCACATAAAATCTTTTCAATAGTTCAATAAACAGGTAACACTCCTCAGAGTAGTTGACAGTTCCAACAGTAGCACCCAGCAATGGTCAACAGGTGCAGACACCAACAAGTGACATCCTCTCAGTAGAAGCAGCTCCATCAGTGGCACCCAGCAATGGCGAGCAGGTGCAGACAGCAACAAGCGACATTATTTCAGTAGAAGCAGTTCCATCAGTGGCACCCAGCAATGTTGAACAGGTGCAGACACCAACAGGTGACATCATTTCAGTAGAAGCAGTTCCAACAGTGGCACCCAGCAATGTTGACAGGTGCACACAGCAACAAGTGACATTATCTCAGTAGAAACAGTTCCATCAGTGGCACCCAGCAATGTTGAGCAGGTGCAGACACCAACAAGTGACATCATTTCAGCAGAAGCAGTTCCAACAGTGGCACCCAGCAATGTTGAACAGGTGCAAGTAACAGTCCATAATATTCACTATCACTAATTAGACAGTTCATCAGAGTTCATCAGCAGAAATTAAACATTTCCAAGTGGCCCCACCAATGTTAATGCGTGTAAGCATGAACAACAGTTCGATTGCACACACAATTGCTTTTACAAAATTATTATCAATGCTCTTACACTAAACATAGAAATTATAATAAACACACAAATTATATCAGAGAATTGTCATATTAACTATAAAATACACAACTATCAGTAAACCTATAATATTTATGGGTGTCAGTGCAAGCCACAACAAACAAGTAAAATAATATTTAGGAGATAGGTCGGTAGCAATTATCTGGGATTAGGAAAGGAAAACACACAAAACACACTCACTCATCTTTCATCCACATATTAAGTACTACTGTGTAATTGAATAGTGTTAACAGTGTAAATGCAATTCTGTCAAAATTTGATGTTCAACATGTGTATCAAGTAGTAGTGGCAACAGTGTATAACAGTCAATAATAGTTAGTGAACGTCATAGTCATCATGTCAAGACCAATGTTTGCCAAGCCAAATCAAAATGTACGGTTGCTGAACAACTGTCAGTGTGCCAAGATATGCAAATACTTCCTCTCTCCAAATATATATATATATACTGCTTATTGATTTAACAAAGTGTGTGTGTAGACAATCTTCCTTCTACTTGAGTGTTCAAGTCTGCCATCTTCATCCTCCTTGTTTCATCAGCATCACATAATCTTAATACTTCAATAATACCTCTTACGTCGATACATATAAATCTTATCATCAATGTCATTTACCTTACCTCTTGTCCTCCAAAACACCAATAATCATCAACTTCACACAATCTCAATACCGCAATAATACCTCTTCAATACGTCGGTATATATAAACCTTATCACCAATATCATTTCACTTCCATAACAACTCTTTCCTCTAGTCAGTCTCCTCGAACAAGTACAGATAAAATCCTAGTGCAAACTTCAGTTCATCATCCCATACAATCCGAAGACACAATGTCCACACACAACCTCTGTGTAATCCACCTGACCCATATCTTCTACTCATTATGAATTATAAAATACATTTTGGTTACCTTATCCATCATTAAATAAAAGAAATGCATACATGACCTCTAACAGCCTTTAGTTTGAATAACTTTCAGTAAGTAAGTACGAGTACGGAGTGTGAATGATCGTAGTATTTCACAGCGTGTACACCAATTCAAGAATCATGGCAAAACAGAAGCAAAGATGTGGAGTATTTCTTGTGTCAAGTGTCTCTTGCTATTTCAATTGCTCACGAAGAATGCAGTGTAATAACTGTCAATGGTCTAAACCTAGTGTTGGTATGTCATGTCGTTAGCTTCCTCCCTAGTAACATAAATTTATACAGCTTCCATAAAACCTCCAGCTCATGTGACTTCAATGAAGTTTTTTTGTAGCAATGTCGTTCGTAGAATTATAGCAGTTCATTTTCTTATCTTAAAATATAAAGCACTGAGCGTAAGCAAAACATGCAATAGCGAGTAAATATACCAGTAGAGAACAGAATGTCAACAAATGGATGTAGCCCTACTACGAGGCTCTGCCAAGCGAACAATCTATAATTAATACCATAGTGTGACGTAAACTCCATGTTCGTACACAGTATATCAGCACTTCTATATACCAGATTAAAGTGTAGTTATGACAACAAAACAGAAATGTGTAAATATGCAATCCATACGCAAAGCAGCAAATATATATCTTACATAATAAACAGGTTATAGCATCATATGAGGATAAGCAAATAAATGTTCATATGTAATCTTAATAAGTAAACATGAAGGCGCAAGCAGATAAATCACGAAGTATGACTTATATACATAACCATATCAGTACGACTAATCAGGTGACAAATATAACTTAAATAAATAGGCACAGCAGGCACATAATAAAAAAATATGACATCAGTGAAAAACCAGAGCAGCCAAGCGATACATAATATACATAAGTAACAACCCTGTTCATTAATCAATCATTTTCACAATCAGTTAATACAAAGTATAAATCACGTAATAGCGAGCAGCAAATTACGTCTTAAGTACGTACCTAAGTGTAAATACGTTACCTGAAAAATAAACTCAATTAATAGTTACCTTTTTAGTTTATTACTTTCTTCTTCGAAATTATATTCTTCCTGCAATTTTCTTCGATAGCAAGTCCTCTTAACGTCGGACACACAGAATTTACCTGAAGTTCTTAAATATTTTATACAACTGTATCCTGAAAAAAACCGAACGTTAATAACATAATTTATTAAGTCACTATAGCTTTATACTGAATTTATTCGGAGAAGTTAGACTGTGTATTTGTTTACGACTGTCAGTGCATTGGCACTGAGCGCTTGATCAGCTGTAGGTACGCGTGACATAAGAAGTAATTGTTTGCGGTCAACGACTGCCTTCTGCGGCGCGCAGACTTGGCTGTTGCTTTGAGTATGTGCCGCCGTCAGAACACGGCGCAGTATCCTTGTATTCTTTGCGTGTTTACATGTAACTGTTAGTTTCTCAAAAGTATGTCATTCCACAAAAATTTTAACGTTCGATATATGATGTATTCCCTTAGAGCGTCGTGATTTAAGAGTCTCTACTTCGACAATGTTATCATGAATAATTTTGCGAACTCTATATGGACCGTTATAAAGCAGAAAAAATTTGCGACACAAGCCTTTTCTTTGTGAGACAAACGATGAGACTTAATTAACATCTTTTGACCAACTGACAAAGTCTTAAAACGACCAGGACGTTTAATGATTTCTCTCTTCTAGCAGCCGCAGATGCAATATTTTGTAGAGCCAGGTTGACAACTTCAGAATGCCGCAGTTTCCGTGTAGGCGGAAAAGGAACGATTTCAGAAATGCGATTTGTCGGTGCTTTATTTTTTAATATCAATATGGGCGGTAAAGAAGTTGAATCATTAGGGAGTTCATTCAGAATGTTTTGAAAAATATGAAGATACTGATCCCACGTTCTGTGATTCTGATGACAATATAGACGACACAATTTGTTGATTTCCTTCATCTATCTCTCTGAAACGTTAGATTGAGGGCGAAAAAGTGAAATGAAAATTGGTTTAATCTTACGACGCTGTAGAGTACGAAGCCAAATTTTAGAGCGTAACTGTGATCCATTATCTGATATAACCTTATCAACATGGCCCACTTCATTAAGAAAATATTTGATGAAAGCATTAGATACTGAACGAGCTGTTGCTTGGCGTAAAGGTGTAAAACACACATATTTTGATGTCAATTCCACTGCTACCAAAATGTATGCAAAACCATTAGTAGAACGAACCACTGGACCGAACAAATCGACTGCACCCATCTCCTTTAATTTCACTGGAATGATAGGAAACAACTGTGCTCTGTGAGAAATAGTTGGCGGCTTAGCCTTTTGACATAATTTGCATTTGGCAAGAACAAATCGAATACGTTTTTCCATATTACTGAAGTAGCAATTTTCTCGTAATTTATGAAAGCGTTTTCTGGGACCGAAGTGTGCATAACTGAAATGTGTATACCAAATCAATTTATTAACCCACTCACCAGGAATGCAAACTAACCAAACAGAGTTGTCAACAGATTTTCGTTTAAAAAGGATATCATTGCGAACTAAATAATACTGTCTAATCGCTACACTTTCCTTTCTCCTCCACTTCTCCTTAATGTCCTTCCAGATTGGATCCTTATTTTGCTCCTTAGCGATGTCCTGGAGCGAAAACGAAATAAAATTTTCAAACGCAACATCTTGAATATACATCAAACAATAATTGTTTTCTTTGCAGTCCTCCTCAGCACTTTGTTTTAAACCTATAGGTGCACGTGATAAAGCATCAGCAATAATATTTGAAAAACCCTGTATGTAAACAATAGTAAAATCAAATCCCTGTAGATACAGCGCCCATCGTGACAATTTTCCATGTGTTAATTTTGTTGACATAAGAAATTCCAGAGTTCGATGATCGGTGTAAACCTTAGTATGTCTGCCATACAAAAATTCGTGAAATTTTGTGAAAGTCCGTACAACAGCCAAAGCTTCAAGTTCCGTAATCGAATAATTCTTTTCTGATTTAGAGAGAACACGACTTCCAAATGCAACAGTTTTCTGTACTACAACGCCGTTTTCTTCTATCTCTTGAAGTAAATGTGCACCTAGTCCTTTGTATGATGAGTCCATCGCCAAACAAAAATCTTTAGATCCATCCGGGTGTGATAGAAGTGGAGCAGCAACTAAAGCATCACGAAGTTGTTCAAATTCCGATTCAGCTTCCTCATCGCAACACCAATTAGAATTCTTTCCAGATAGTTCACCTAAACGAGGTGTGGTCAAATTGTCCAATCTAACAAAGCGCTAAGAAAATTACAGATACCAAGGAAACTACGTGGCGCAGTGGTCAGTACACTGGACTCGCATTCGGGAGGACGACGGTTCAATCCCGTCTCCAGCCATCCTGATTTAGGTTTTCCATGATTTCTCTAAATGTTTCAGGCAAATGCCGGGATGGTTCCTTTCAAAGGGCACGGTCGATTTCCTTCCCCATCCTTCCCTAACCCGAGCTAGTGCTCCGTCTCTAATGACCTCGTTGTAGACGGGACGTTAAACAACACTAACCTAACCAAGGAAACTACGAACATCACGTTTTGTAGTAGGAACAGCATAATTACGAATAGCGTCTAGTTTCTCTGGATCACGAAGAATACTTTCTTTAGAAATAATATGACTAAGAAATTTCACCTGAGAACGACCAAATTCAGATTTTTTCAAGTTCACTGTAATGCCAACTCTTGCAAAAATACGTAATAATGAATCCAAAATTTTGTTATGCTCACTCCAAGAACGTTTAGCAATAAGAATGTCGTCAACATATGAAGTAATATTGTCACGAAGATAAACAGGTAAAATTTCGTTTAAACTACGAATGAATGCTGCTGAAGATACAGTAAGTCCAAACAGTAATTTCCGAAATCACTTTTGGGTAAAATAGTCATATCCGGTTATTCTTTACTGACTCCTTCTCTAGATAGATTGATAGTTGAAGAGTTGTTTTGATAGACACAAAGAATAGTAAAAGAATAGGCAGCAGTGCAGAAAACTAAAAGGGAAATAGCACCACTACAGCTCAGGGCCCTGTGCACGCTACGGCACATATTCACTTAGTGTAGTGAATCTCCTGAGGACATAAATATCCACACATAAATTCCAGTTTGTGACTTAGTGGCCAATTTGGTGGAAGTGCGTACATAAATTGATCTAACCATGAACATGGATGTATGTCATTCTTAGAATTGCGAAAGATCTTAAATTTCCGAACAGTTAAAAAGTGTTTATAGTCAAAGTTTTCGCCTCGTGGCGACAAAGACCTACCGCGTCTGTCCCAGTCCGAATGTCAATTATTGTCAAGTTCGCGCGCCTGTGATTCTAAATTTCTTCTACTGTCTTTTCCTACGATTTCGCTTTCAATTTGTTAGACTTGCTTTCGTAACGCCTCAAATTCCCCTTTAACTCGTTCATTAAATTTTCCCTGATTTTCAACATGTTTATTTATGTTCTGGTACTCTTCGGTTTCTGCAGATGGCAATGGAGCTGTATCATCTGGATCTCTGTCCCCATTTAAACTAAGACTTGTCAATTTATCTGAAATCTCCTCAACTCTTTCCGATAAGTCATCTATTTGTTCCTTCTGTTTATTTACGTCTTCCGTAAGTGTCGCGACTCGGGTTTCAGTATTGACACATACAGTAGTTAACTGTTCATATTGTTCTGTTAGGTTACTTATTCTTTCATTTGGAACGGATTCCTCGATTCTTTCAAATATTTCTTCCTTATCGTGTGCACGTTGTAAATTTAACTCTGAAAATTTTTGTACTATCACATGATCTCTTTCTTCCTCTTCTCTGTCCTGTTCCTTTTGTCTAATTTCTATTGAAATTAATCTATTATTGTGAGAATTCAAAATCGGTTGTACTTCTCTAATTTCTTTCTTTAATTAATCTTTCATGTTTTTGAAACATGTCCCTATTCGTGAGTCTAACCGTGTTTCCACTGTTCCCAGATCAGTTTTAATTGTTCTTACTTGTGAGTCTAACCGTGTTGCCAATGTTCCCATCTGTGATCCCAAATTTAATGTAGCACCCATCAACTGCTCCATATTAACTGGTTCAAAATTCTTTTCGCCCCTAACATTTCCCGTAAAAATTCCAGAATCTTCTATCGTTAATCTCATATTCTGAAAATTTCAGATTGTGAAAAATTTTGAACTGGTTCCGGACAATTTTCCCGGCTTATTAAATTGTCTTCTACTTCATTATTCATCATACTGTTCTCCTGCGTTGGCGAGTTCGCCATGTTAACAATTTCGTCTTTCTGACTATCCATCATTTTTGCCTTTTTCATCGATCGCGTAATCATTTACAAAACATACAAAACTCGTCACTATACGAAAATTACACACAATATAACATTTTATCACCAACAATACCATTCACACGAAATGCTTCCCGACAAACACGATTAACGAACAATTGAAATCTTCATAATTGCACAAAATTGTCAAACCCATATACGAGACATCAGAAATTAAATTCTGCAAAAATACCATTAGAAGAATGACAAGACAACTACAAATGTTCAATTACAAAATCTACACATGCAATATAGAGTACAATTACTAAACTACAAATTACTACAACAATACTACTGTTCTCTATTTTTACTGTCAAAAGAATTCCAAGGGACGATCCGAAGCAGCGGCCGCCACGTGCATGGGGGCTTAATTATATAAATGAAAATCCAATAATTTTAGTAGCTGTGTGTCCGGTTACGAAGTCTCGTAACCGGTTGGCCCTGAGTAGTATTAGTACGCAATCTGACTGCATAAAATAACAATAAAGAATGAAAGGAAATTTCCGTTAACACAATTGATTAATTACGTCCCCTGCAACTATAAAAGCTACGAAACAACAAAGCACAAGTGTATCTCTTCTGTGTGTGGTAGTGTGGTTCAACGTACATGTATCTGGCACGGTTCTTCCTCAATACGACAAGAAATTTTAAACACCATTTACAATTAAGTAATTAAAAAAGCCAAAAATACTATAATGACACATAGAAACCAGAATTACAGTCTAATACGTGAACACGAGCCAGATGCTTTGTTGAATGAACCTGTGACCAAGAGGCATTGTCAGTTAGGAAATTTGAAATAAAAATAATTTTGTTACCTCCATATATATTGACGAAAAATACACTATGATCATTGCAACATCTTCCATAAATACATTACACCCACCGACCAGCATCTACTCTCTCGCCCAGCAGAACAATAACTGCACACGACATGCTCTCAACTAGTACTGCTCTCGACATCCTCTCAACAAGCACTGCCCACGGCAACCTGTGAACTACAACTGCCCTCGACATTCTCTGAACAACTACTGCGCCAGCGGAGGCGGCGGAATAATACTCTTTGGCGCAATCTCTGGCGCTGTGACTCAGTGTAGCCACCTTTCAAGTTATTACCAAATGCGTCCAAACAGGACCAACGTGCTGTTATTCTTTTCTTGGTTGCCAAACGGCAACCATCGGTAGACATCCATCGGAGAATGAAGAATGTTCTTGAGGCAGCGAAATCCACCTTTGTGGAATGGTGCCGCTGTTTCATGATAACGTATGTCCCCATATCGCGAACCTCGCAACGCAGAAGTTACGGCATATCAGGTGATAAATACTCGGGCACCCGTTCTATAGTTCTGATCGCTCCCCATGCAATTATCACGCTTTCGGTCCCTTAAATAAGACCTACAAGGGCCGAGGATTCCTGTAGGACGAGGATGCGCAGCTGACAGTTACGGACTTCTTCACGCAGAAGGACACAATGTTTTACCAAACGGTATCTTCAACCCGGTGCGTCGGTTGGATGTTTGCTTCAACGCTCACAGCGGTTTTGCCCGATTGGTGTACCAATGCTGGACTGTATGATCTTCAAACGGAAACTTTTTGATCGCCTCTTATACATAATTACGCAGTATATAGGGTCTAGGTTATAAGGAGAAGGAGTAAGTTACTTTGGATTTATTATTGCTAGAAATGTACAATCTTAGGTACGGTGTCATAAGGGTGCCCTCAGAGGAAAGTTGAGAAAATATACAGCAGTCAGTCCCTAATAATCTTTTTATTGGAGATACAGATTTCAACCACTGTGTGGCTATCATCAGTGGGGTAAGATGCAAGCCAAATCGTCGTTATGGCTTTTCTATACGAATATCCCCTACTACACCATCCATACCTGTATTTCAGTTCACGATGAACTGAACTGGGCTGAAATACTGACACTGAAATATTGATATGGACAGTCTACAAGTACACTACTAGCCATTAAAATTGCTACACCACGAAGATGACGTGCTACAGACGCGAAATTTAACCGACAGGAAGAAGATGCTGTGATAAGCAAATTATTAGGTTTTCAGAGCATTCACACAAGGTTGGCGCCGGTGGTGGCACCTACAACGTGCTGACATGAGGAAAGTTTCCAACCGATTTCTCATACACAAACAGCAGTTGACCGGCGTTGCCTGGTGAAACGTTGTTGTGATGCCTCGCGTAAGGAGGAGAAATGCGTACCATCACGTTTCCGACTTTGATAAAGATCGGATTGTAGCCTATCACGATTGCGGCTTATCGTATCGCGACATTGCTGCTCGCATTGGTCAAGATCCAATGACTGTTAGTAGAATATGGAATCGGTGGGTTCAGGAGGGTAATACGGAACGCCGTGCTGGATCCCAACGGCCTCGTATCACTAGCAGTCGAGATGACAGGCATCTTATCCGCATGGCTGTAACGGATCGTGCATCCACGTCTCGATCCCTGAGTCAACAGATGGGGACGTTTGCAAGACAACAACCATCGGCACGAACAGTTCGACGACGTTAGTAGCATGGACTATCAGCTTGGAGACCATGGCTGCGGTTACCCTTGACCCTGCATCACAGACAGGAGCGCCTGCGGTGATGTACTTAACGACGAACCTAGGTGCACGAATGGCAAAACGTCATCTTTTCGGATGAATCCAGGTTCCGTTTACAGCATCATGATGGTCACATCCGTGTTTGGCGACATCGCGGTGAACGCACATTGGAAGCGTGTATTCGTCATCGCCATACTGGCGTACCATCCGGCGTGATGGTACATGGTGCCATTGGTTACGCGTGTCGGTCACCTCTTGTTCGCATTGACGACACTTTGAACAGTGGACGTTACATTTCGGATGTGTTACGACCCGTGGCTCTACCCTTTATTCTATCCCTGCGAAACTCTACATTACAGCAGGATAATGCACGACCGCATGTTACAGGTCCTGTACGGGCCTTTTTGGATACAGAAAATGTTCGACTGCTGCTATAGCCAGAACATTCTCCAGATCTCTCACCAATTGAAAACGTTTGGTCAATGGTGGCCGAGCAACTGGCTCGTCACAATGCGCCAGTCACTACTCTTGATGGACTGTGGTATCGTGTTGAAGCTGCATGGGCAGCTGTACCTGTACATGTCATGCAAGCTTTGTTTGACTCAATGCCCAGGCGTATGAAGGCCGTTATTACGGCCAGAGGTGGTTGTTCTGGGTACTGATTTCTCAGGATGTATGCACCCAAATTGCGTGAAAATGTAATCACATGTCACTTCTAGAATAATATATTTGTCCAATGAATACCCGTTTATCATCTGCATTTCTTCTTGGTGTAGCACTTTTAGTCGCCAGTAGTGTAAATCTTTCATCCATCCGAAGATTGTTTTGAACACCATAGTACTTTCCTAGACGTGGACCTGTTGTATGACGTTGCCTTCCGCCGACCTCTGAACTGACTCACCCAACCAGTTATTCGGAAACTAGCTGCTTAGTGTGAATAACTAATCACGGTGCAATTCGGCATTTTTCACATCGACGAATATTGCCGGAGGTAAAAGAATTCATTTATGACAGATATAAATCCTAGGATTGGTAAAGGATCAAACCGAGACATTCATATCTGTAGTCTGGCACGTTAGCATTGAACTACCGAGCCGTAGGGGCTGTTCGACAGGCAAGCGAAAATAATATTTGACTTGTATCTTACCGCAATGATGACAGCATCCTAGTAGTGGCAATCTGGATCTGCAATAAACAAATTCTGGTTCCTGTGGAGGTTCGAGTCCTCCCTCGGGCAAGGGTGTGTATGTTATTATCCTTAGGATAATTTAGGTTAAGTAGTGTGTAAGCTTAGCGACTGATGACCTTAGCAGTTAAGTCCCATAAGATTTCACACACATTAATTAATAAACAGATTATTAGCGCTTGAATGCTGTACATTTTCTCAACTGTTGATATTAATTGATTTTACCAGAGATTAATTCCTTCTGAAGAAATACTCTGCCAGAAGATTCGTTCTGCAGTAATACGAATCACTAATTTCTAAATATCTGACAGAAAATAACAAACATTCAGTTGACGATATTGATGTTAGGTAACTGAGATCAGATTTTTAAATGAGTTTTCGACACAACACAGTAGTCATTCGAGAACGGGTTTAATCATCCGTGGAAAAATTGAATGTGGTTCCCGATGAGTTACTAGCTACTGCCATTATGAATCATTGTTTTTCAAATTACTGAGAATTTGCAATGCCGCTCATTCTCATAATGACTGAAGCCACTGCTGCTGCTTCAAGGTAGTCTTCATCACTAGGGAACTTCGTTGTTTCATTAGAGACGCCATTTTCTCGTGATTCGACGAAACAGAGAATACTATTGCTGGCAGTTAGTTCAATGGAGACATTGTTCGAGTCTATACATTTTTATAGGAAGGAACGTAACTTAAACGCTTTTCGGTGAAGACACCCCTGTCGGCCCTGTCTGCATGAGTACGTGTGTTACTCCATTTCCGAAAGCAATGGTTGCACATAAACGGTCCCTGAGAGTCTTCATGAAAAGTTCATTACAGTTCTCTCATCCGAAATGATTATTTTTTTTCCCTTCGTGGTCCGGGAGTGTAATTACTTTTTGACCTCAGACTTTCCTCCTCGTCTCGGGAAGAATTTCGTCACGGTTGCTAGCCTCGCAGTTTGAGGCGCCTTGCCACGGTTCGCGCGGCTCCCCCCGTCGGAGGTTCGAGTCGTACCTGGGGCATGGGTGTGTGTATGTTGTCCTTAACGTAAGTTAGTTTAAGTTAGATTAAGTAACGCGTAAGCCTAGGGACCGATGACCTCACCAGTTTGGTCCCATAGGAACTTGCCAAAAATTTCCAAAAGAATTTCACGGTTCCTACTGTATTCTTCCTCCTCTGGGTGTGTATACAGTCTTCCCCTTCCCTTTCTCATTTGGCTACGCCGAGCACTCGCTTCCAGTCCAGTTATGTTCATGTAATGGGACACCCTTTTCTAACATAACCTTTTTTTAATAGAAATAACCGATACCATGTATACTATCGATTCCTGTGTAGGTGAACTATCTCTGCTGTTTCACTGAAAGAATGTCATTTGATTTTGTATACGATATATTATATTTCATGGTAAACGTATAAAAAGAAATTAATTCGTTAGTACTCCGTAGGTGCAGTTAAAATTACTCTTCTTTTAAATATATTTGAAATTGCGATATTTCTGGTATACTTAAAATTCATATTATTATTTACGCAATCTAACGCTAATTATTAAATTTATTTCTGGATTCATTTATAAAATAATGTTGTGGCTTAGTAAAGATTCTTCTTTTGTTAAGAAAATATGTAAGCACTTTTGCTTTGTAAACTCTTTGGAATATTGTGAGTACCGCGTAATGTACGCTGATGGAAACGCACGTATATTTTTAATTTTGTTTACAATAATGTAATTGATGGTTTTATGAAAACGCAGATTGTGAAGTTGGTGTGTTATAGAAGAACGGGACAAAATAAAAGAAAATCATAGCAACAGCTAGTACTTCATCAGTTATTTAGTCTTCTGGAAACCAGCAAGTCAAAATTTCAGCCTCAAGAATGTACCCCTAGACGCAAGGATTGGAGCCATCAACAAGAGAAAATGAAGATAAATAAAATTTTTTCGTTTTTGTCTATCTTACGCCTCTCGAAGCTTTTGGAAATAATGAAGACACTATGAAAAATTTAATAGTGATTTGTGGGAGGGTGAGATTACAGTCATCACAACCACATTATGCTTCCCAAGATAACCAGCACCTGTTTATTGCTCTGCTGTGCGTGGGCACCATTTGCTAGTACTAAAATCGCGCAGATGATGACTTATGTGAAATGCACACTAGGAGTTATGGTAAGTGTTATTGTTGCCGCATAGCTGTTTATGGCTTTCAGTACAGGCCTGTTTTATTTCGACCATTGTCAACGAAGCCATTTGGTAGGCCAGTGCGGGCAAAAGTTTTCAGTGTGGCTAAGTGATGGGTTTTCTTGGTTGGTTCAGTGTATGAGTTATTGCTGTTATTCTTTGAAATCAATTATTTTTGGAGAAAATTAATGTCAGTTATCATAATTGCAGAACACACCATAATCAAGTGTAAGGAATAGAATATTGCTGCATTCCTTTTTGTTTATTCATTGGCATAAGAAATGTACACCTATCCAAGTGTGAGACAGAAAGAGAATAGGCGATTCTGTAACAGTAAAAAGAAATGGTATGGATATATGAAAAAAACTGTCAGTTGTTAAACAGTGGAAGATTGTTGAGGAAGAAGCTCCTAACCGTTAATCACTCCCGATTTTCTCGTCTTGTGTTGTAGACGAGGTATGAGTTACTGGGGTATATTGTGCTTCATAATAACTTGATATATTTATCAAAAGTTTTTACCGTTAATGTTGTCACCTATAGATCCATCATATGTGTTTTTATGTAGCTTATTTTCTGCTTTAGAGACGGTGTGTCATGAAGGGCAACTACATTGTTCGAAAGCAGTCAAACATATCGCTGATCTCGTCTCGCTGTTTGAGCCTTGTATCCCGAATAGATCAAGCATCTGTAAATACTAAATCCGAATCAGTTTTGCTACCAATGTACAAGGTGAAATTAAAGTAAGATTTTTCACGGTCAATGTGCCTATGGAACAATGGTACGTTCGGCAGCACCCAAGGCCTGATACGCTCACCAATTAGTAGGCGATAGTGATTTCATTTTTCTTACACGAACTCACATAATATTCAATGGGATGATTAATATTTCCTGATGTTTGGATGTAAATCCAATACGTCGTGCTATATAGCGTCTGTGCTGAGTCCTTCGACGCCAAACCTTTAATTCATGCACTGCATACTATTTAGCAGATTTATTTAACTTCATTATTTTCATACTTGCTCTCCGCTGCCCGACGAAGGTTGCATTACACTTGCGACTGCGAAGATTTCAAAATTGCTACTTGTCTTATGAACTGTAATTACTGTATGAATATTAGGGTCTCCCTCATTTTCCAACTTCAATATTTTTGAGCACTCACCCACTAGTATTTTTTGAATGAGTCTAAAACATGTCTGTATGAAATTCTGTTGTGGTAGAAGCACTATAACCCGAGCCGACTTGAGCGCGAAAGTTCGCAGACGTCTTGGTGGTGTCACCACAGCTTCCCAGTACGCGCACGCGCAGTGCAGTTACCGATCATGTCGCACGTATTTTCCAGTCGCTATCTAAGCTGTCACATCAGTCACACAAGGCAAACGATAGTGTGTTTTTCGTAGAAGATATAAAACACCAAATAACTTCACACAAATTATCATCAAATAGACATGTGCTGGCTGTGTGATTTTATAACACACGGGAAATTAGTAAAAGTGATAATATTGTGGTTCGCGAGTACAATATATTTTGGGAGAACGCAAGAATACGGACAAGATATATTCAGCAATGTTCACAAAAGGTCGCTAACGTGCATTCAGAGTGGAAAAAATTACAAAAATCGCAAAAGTGTGTCAAGATGTGTTCAAGCGCCGTGAAGAGGAGTTTATAAATAATTCGAACAATGCTGTACCAACAATCAAGCTGGATGAAGACAGGATGTTTTTACTTCGACAGAAAGAGCCAGGACGTAAAGGCTACCTTGCAGGAGAGATGAAAAAGCATGAGAAAGAAAAGTTTAGGGCATCTACTTCTACAGCACTTCTTTCATCATATGGAGAATGGGCTAAGGAATTTTGAAGTTCGGATGAAATTGACGTTTCTGATGACGAGTTTTTAATAAGTACTTACGAGAGTAGTTCATTTTAGAATGCTGCAAGGCGAGATACCAAAGATTTTATTACTGAAGGCGTCTGCCTTGGATGGATGACCGCTTTATGTAAGAGATTCTGCATGTATATATTCTTCAGGCGACAGCACATGTACTTCGTCACAATACTGAAAAGCTGTGTATTAATAAATCATCTCTTTGTAGTGTCGGACAGAAGAGAGGAGGAAAACGTTCAATAAAATCGGCTTACAACAATGGAATCCCTGCATTTGCTGCTGTTCATTGTGATTCTTAACTGCCAGGGACCCAAAAGAAGGAAAACTTCCAATCATTGTTACATTTGGGGACAGTGGACATATCATTGACATTCCGGAATTACATAATAGTTCTGATGAGGGAAAGTGAACGCTGTTTGGAATGCATTAACATATTAGGGTACTGACGAAAATATATAAATTCTATGCAGCGGGAAACTGATTCTAACACTGGCCATCTTAATCGGGCATGCGTCTTACGTGAATACGACGGAGACGGGGAGTTGTATTTCCCAAGCCGTCATCACACAGGGTGACAATTATTGAAAAAACCCAAATAAGTTACAAACTACGGCGTGCACAAACTTAATTCAACATGTAAACGTCACTAGAGATATTCGGGTATGGGTTATGACATGTTCGATATGCCTGCCATCATTGGCGATGATGTGGCGCAGACGAAAAGCGAAATTCTGCATGACCCGCTGACGTGTCGCAACGTCGATGCTGTCGATGACCTCCTGAATGGCTGTTTTCAGCTCAGCATCAGTTCTGGAATTATTGATGTACACCTTGTCTTTAATACAGCCCCCAAAAAAGGAGTCGCATGTGTCCAGACCCAGAGAATATGGCAGCCAATCGAGGCGCATGCCAGTGGCTTCTGGGTACCTGAGATCCAGAATACGAGCCAAAAAGTGCTCCTCCAGGAGATCTAACACTCTCCTGTTTTCATGGGTTGGAGCTCTGTCTTGCATGAACCGCATCTTTTCGAAAACAGGGTCACTTTGGTTAACGGGGATGAAATCATCTTCCAAAACGTTCACGTAGCGTTCGGTTGTCACTGTGCCATCAAGGAATATTGCACCGATTATTCCGTGACTGGTCACTGCACACCACCCGCTGCGGGTGAAGACACTTCTAGATAGCGAAATGCGGATTCTCAGTCCCCCAAAGGCGCCAGTTTTGTTTATTGACGAACCCATCCAAATGAAAGTGGGCTTCGTCGCAAAACCAAACCATACAGTGCATACTAATTCCCATCATTCCCCGCGGCCAACTGTGCAGTTTGAACGTTCAAACGCAAACCGTGTATGGACTTTCTGGTTTGCATTTTAAAGCATCGGATATCACGAATTTTGAAGTTCTCGGGAAAATTGACGTATTCTATCATTAGTTGTATCAGTTTGCAAGTTGCAAGAAATTTAGTTACAAGCATTGTTGAGTTCAGAATTTGTGCCATCAAGATGGCTGCTGGCGCGCATGATTGTAGTTAAGATATCGATGCGACCTTAGTTCGTTTGACACTCCAACATGCTTCTTCTCACGAGTTGAGCGAGATAATTTGGTATTGTCAACTGTAATACTTATAAGTACACTAGTGCAGAGAAAGCGACTGAATTGAGCCCTACAGCATATTTTGTGGTGTGACTAAAATTGATAAACGAGAAATCATGGAACCTAGAAATACAGTTCAACTCCTAGAAAATGTCAAAAACGGCAATACGGAGGAACCGGACGCCGAAATTGTAGTCGAAGACGCCATTGAGATCGATGTTCTGTAAAACCATCTTTGCAACAAACGTCTGTAGCGCCAGATACTTTATTTCAGAAATTAGAAAATATGATGAAAAATAATTTCGAACTTATGAGACATTGACATGACAGTAAATTAACCGCGAATGACACACAACAGTCCGACCAACTAAAAAACAATTTCGAGCTTATGGCACTGTATCTTTATAATAAAATGGACGCACGACTGAAATAGAACTTCGAGAAAGTAATAAAAGAACAATCCAAACAAATAATAGCTACGCTCGATCACATTACGCTAAAGGGCAGTCGGAGAACGTTGTCACAAATTTCACAGCAATAAATTACCAACATAAATACATAACAAGAGGCATACTGCTGAATACTGCAGACATTATTGCAAATTTCTGGTGGAGTAGGAGCAATGAAAACATAGCAGTCCGGTATGAAAACATAAATGCAGAAGCATACGAATCAGTTCCATAAATCAGTTCCATACTTTGGCTATGGAAAACGAAAACAAAATCAAAGAAGCACAGCATAAGTAACTGACAAATAATGTTTCCGCATGATTAAAGGCACAGAAAAAGCATACAAATGATACTTTTAACACAGAGAATGCAGCTCAGGAAATAGTATTCCAGTGTAGTAAGCCTAATAATCACGTGACGCATGAACTGAAACAAGTCAAAACACAAATTCGCGGCAGAGGCAAGAAATAGCCGTCATAAGAAATGTGGTATACGAACCAACAATAGTAAGAGTAGGTAACGTGTATGGTAAAGCATCTTTAACGAAAGACCTTATGCGGAAAAAGCAGGGCCAATTAGTTCGGTAGTGGCAACTCATTTGATCATGTGGAGGCAGGACCAACTCTATCTTCAAATTACTCGAAGAAAGCCTAGTAAAACATAGGCAATTCCAGATATTCTTGCACGAAAAGAACTCACCCTACACAGCCATATTTATAAGAAGTTTCAGAAGTGTCTTACCACAAACGTGGAATGACTAATAGAAAATAGTTTGTCATGGCATACATACGTACATGGTGAGGGAGCACTTTGGGCAATGGACATAGCCGATAAATGCACAACGTGTGCTGATTTCGAAAAGGCTTTCCTAAATCGGTGCCGGTCCGCGTCAGTTCAGGAAAGAGTACGGAAACAAGTCTATGATTCGGAGCACTGCAATCCAAAACAAGGCAAAGAACCCAGATCCGTGGGGGATGGTAATAACACAAGATTTTCCAAAAGAAGTTAAAATAAACAAAAAGTATTTCAGCATAAAGAGAAAACTATGTCTTGCCTGAGTGCGCGTGCAGTGATTTTGTTAGTAAGTGGGAGAATGATCATGAACGCTCTAATGAGTGCTGACGGTTAATTAAGATTTGTATTTCGGTGCAAACAACAGTGAGGAATGAAAATCAGGTATGATGTTCACTCACCTTTGGTGAATCGTGACCTGTGACGTACGAAGTTAATCCAAGTGCAGATTCTGCAACAGACGAACTCTTCAGATATAGGTGATGCACTTCTTACGACGGTAATGTTGGATACTACTGTGAACACTACCGGTACGTACAATTGTGGCAACCATGTGACGCTATGCTAATTCCGTACGCTCTCGACAATGGAGTTAGCAACGCTTGGCAGTTGTCACATTCGAAATGTGAAAATGTGTAAACACGGTGCTAATAAGCCAGGTAGAAATTACGATTTTAAAGAGGAAAGCTACCATGCAAGGATGCTTATAAATAGTGCTTGTGATAGTGAATTGGACGTGTTTGGACGCAAAGTAACAACGGACATGACACCTCGTACAAATAAAGATCTGCATAATTTTACTGTGAAAATAAAAGTGAATAAACTTCTAATAAATGTAATAATAAATACGTAATGAAATTCCCCAATGCCAAAACACGGATAAAAAGTAATAAATGTAGTCATGTAAAACAAATATTGTAAAATATTGTGAACTAAGAATGCAGTGTACTAATGGTATTGATCACTTAGCGGTTAGCAGCGTAGGTCTCGGGCCAGCTGGGCATGACGTCACAGCGATGCTTCAAAAGACAGTGCCGATTCTCAATGATTCTTTGTTCCCACTGACAGTAAAATACTATTTGTAAAAGACTAGTCGGCTTGAAACTAAATTGAACACTGAAACTGCGTTAATCCATGCTGTAAAATCTAACGTTATAGATGAATTATATTATCGTGGTGTCGGCTCTTTGAGGCATGTCCGAAAGCACAGAAACAATACATTCATATAATTGATTCGCCTAGATGGACAATGGATCCACCTTCTTCAGTGCGGATGCCCAAGTTCGTCTGACGTCCTGCGGGAATCTCACAAGGAGATATCGCGGCGTTGGGATCACAGATTTACTTCAAATGTTGTACACCTTTAGTAGGTCATGAAACAAAATAATGTACTATCAGTAATGCGCACTACTCTGGAAGTTAATAAAAGACGGGTCTGATACACCATGGTACACAAAACACGTCAGAACACTGTTGCAGAAGCAACGAAAAAAGCATGCCAAATTCAGAAGAACGCAATATCCCCAAGACCGGCTAAGTTTCACGGAAGCTCGACATTTAGTGCGGACGTCAATGCGAGATGCTTTCAATAGCTTCCACAATGAAACATTGTCTCAAAATATGGTAAAAAAAACCAAAGAAATTCTCGTCGTATGTAAAGTACACTAGTGGCAATAAGCAGTCGATACCGCCATTGCGCGATAGCGTTGGAAATGGTATATAACCACTCACTTGGCGAAAGGTCTGTTCCTAAGGACTGGAAAGTAGCACAGTTCACACCAATATTCAAGAAAGGAAATAGCAGTAACCCATTGAATTACAGACTCATATCACTAACCTCAATTTGCAGTAGGATATTGGAGCATACACTGTACTCGAACATTATGAATCACCTAGCTCTTTCCATGAAGTAATGAGTGCTGTAGACGAGGGATCTCAGATCGATTCCATATTCCTAGATTTCCAGAAGGCTTTTGATACCGTTCCTCACAAGCGACTACTAATCAAATCGTGTGCATATGGAGTATCGTCTCAGTTGTGTGACTGGATTCGTGATTTCCTCTCAGAGAGTGATAGACGGCATATCATCGAGTAGAGCAGAAATGATACCTGGCGTTCCGCAAGGTATTGTCATAGGCCCTCTGCTATTCCTGATTTACATAAATTATCTAGGTGATAATCTGAGCAGCATCCTTAGATTGTTTGCAGATGATGCTGTAATTTACCGTCTAGTGAAATCAGCAGACGATCAATTCCAGTTACAAAATGATCTAGAGAGAATTTCTCCATGGTGCGAAAAGTGGCAATTGGCGCTAAACAAAGAAAAGTGCGAGGTCATCCACTTGGGTACTAAAAGAAATCCGATAAATTTTTGGTATACGATAAATCGCACAAATCTAAGGGCTGCCAATTCGACTAAATACCTAGGAATTACAATTACGATCAACTTAAATTGGAAAGACCACATAGATAATATTGTGGGGAAGCCGAAGCAAAGACTGCGCTTTGTTGGCAGAACACTTAGAATATGCGACAAACCCACTAAAGAGACTGCCTACATTACACTTGTCCGTCCTCTGCTGGAATATTGCTGCACAATGTGGGATCCTTACCAGGTAGGATTGACGGAGGACGTCGAAAAAGTGCAAAGAAGGGCAGCTTGTTTCGTGTTATCGCGCAATAGGGGTGAGAGTGTCACTAATAGGATACGCGAGTTGGGGTGGCAGCCACTGAAACAAAGGCGGTTTTCTTCGCGGCGAGATCTATTTACGAAATTTCAATCACTAACTTTCTCTTCCGAATGCAAAAATATTTTGTTGACAGCCACCTACGTTGGGAGAAATGATCATCATAAGAAAATAAGAGAAATCAGAGCTCGAACGGAAAGATTTAGGTGTTCCTTTTTCCCACGCGCCATTCGAGAGTGGAATGGTGGAGAAATAGTATGAAAATGGTTCGATGAACCCTCTACCGGGCACGTAAGTGTGAATCGCACAGTGACCATGTAGATGTAGAAGTTCCGAGAAAATCGCAAGAGAAGTTTTACGCGTTTATTATTTGGTTTCTGTATCTACGCGTTGGTGTCGGACGTTAGAGTTTATCGCGGTCAACTGATTAGGGAACATGCATGAGGCGACGGTTCGACTCCCATTGATACTTAATTGTTAATCTATCTTTTCATCACTGATAACATTACTTAATTTACATGACATTTGAGAGGTAAGATAGTGAAAACACCACGTGTATTTTAGTTTTAGTGAATTTCATGTTATCTGACTACTTACTATTTTTAATTAAATTATTAGAACAAACAAATTTATAATTATCGACAAGTAAACTAAGAAACGCATAGAGTTTCCCCGAAAATGTACGCCTGTCGTGATTTGCGGAATCCCTTATACATGCAATCTGGTAAGATACCCGGAACAGCTCACCTCGACGCTTCGAGCTGCAGACACACAGGCAGGCCCCATTTGGCAGTTAACCTGCGTAGCAGGGAGACGTTGCTTTTTTTTTAATATCGCAGAATTTACACTTGTGCTACAAAAATGAAGGTGACCCCTGTATGAAATGGGCTGTCCCACGTCCTTGAAAATTTAATGAAAAATAGCAAATAATCAAATAGCAGACGAAAGTCACTACAACTTCATTAAAATGCAAGTTTTTTTTCACTATAGTACTTCAAAAACGTTATATAAAATAAATATTGTGACCAATGATGAAAAAAACTACCGTTAGCGGGAGCCGATCATCACTTGGGGAACAACACCTTTTGCGTAGCTCGAACGCAAACGGCTTGAGTACAATGACTTGTTACATCCGACACCTTCGCACAGCTACATCATCTAAATAGTAGACGCGTAAAATTTCTCATACGATTTTCTCGGAATTGCCAGAGTAGTGCATCTTACTGTTTGCACGTTATGTTATTTTAATGGTCTACTAAGATTGGTTGGTTGGTTGGTTTTGGTGAAGGAGACCAGACAGCGAGGTCATCGGTCTCATCGGATTAGGGAAGGACGGGGAAGGAAGTCGGCCGTGCCCTTTGAAAGGAACCATCCCGGCATTTGCCTGGAGCGATTGAGGGAAATCACGGAAAACCTAAATCAGGATGGCTGGACGCGGGATTGAACCGTCGTCCTCCCGAATGCGAGTCCAGTGTCCAACCACTGCGCCACCTCGCTCGGTGGTCTACTAAGATGGCCGGCCAGAGTGGACGAGCGGTTCTAGGCGCTACAGTGTGGAACCGTGCGACCGGTATGGTCGCAGGTTCGAATCATGCCTCGGGCATGGATGTGTGTGATGTCCTTAGGTTAGTTAGGTTTAAGTAGTTCGAAGTTCTAGGGGACTGATGACCTCAGTAGTTAAGTCCCATAGTGCTCAGAGCCATTTGAACCATATTTCTACTAAGATGTACAAAGTTTGAAGCCACGCTGGCTTCCCCTTGAGAAAGTAACGAACATGGAGGAAACGCACAGGGACTGTGGGTGGGTGGCGCTCGGTGGGGTGTGGGCAGGCCGTGAGCCGTACTGAGATTCTCTGTGCATGTGCGATAAACACTGTGTGCCGGGTGGCGCAGTGGTCAACGGAGCTGCGTAGTAAGTAGGAGATCACGGATTCGAGTCCTGGTCCCAGAAACATTTTCACTCGTCGCTACTGAGTGCGTGCAATGGCCCTATGCAGCTAACATCAATAATCTCTTCCTTTTCCGTCCTTTTTCCATACTCCACCATCAATTTACGTATAAAGTTATACAGGAACTATATTTCGTTGTAATAGATTGACATCACAGGCCTGCCTTTAGCAGGGTGACAGAACTGGGTTAACGTCTACGAGACACGGCGAACCGTTACCGTTACTCTACATTCCGATTTACTTTCTGCAACAGTTATGCCCGACCCAAAGTACTCGAGGTAGGGCGTTTTCTGTGAGAGGAAGTGAACATCGCGGCGACCGACGTTAAGGAATACACTCGTCGATCGAGAGCAGCACGGTCTGTGTTAAAATCAATAACGACCCGGCGTGCGAACGCATCCTGCTCGAGACCAAACAGGCGCTCCACTTCTGTCTTGCTGATGGCAAAGTCGGGGCGGTAACCGTCGACCACGCGGGCTTAGATGTGCGTACGATATGCGTTTTTGAACTGGCATTAGAACTTCCTGTAGCGGAAGTTGTCGCGGCACTCCGCCATATTGCGGAGAAGGGGACGCAGTTTCGGACGTAACCTGTTCTAGACGGCGACCATCTCCGAAGCCACGTCCCGTCCTACTTACAGATCGGCGAATGCCGTGCAATGATTATGTATGACGACCAGCCTCTGACCCGTTCAGGGTGCGGCAAATGAGGCCACCTTATATCTGAATGCCTACAACGGCGTATTACGCAACTTCCAGCTGCTGACGGATCACCCGCGTCGCAACCTATAGTGCTACAGGTGACCGCAGCCCTACAGCCTCGCAACGCCGCACGGACGCCACAAATGAGCCCCGACCCAGCAGGGAGCGCCTCGGACGGCCCACCGCCTAGGCCGGCCATCAACCCCGACGGTGCTGACGCTGCCGGTTGCTGACCCAAACCTTGGCAACAAAATGGAGATGGACTCGCTCGTCTCACTACGGCGGTCTTCTTGCCAGAGCCACGCGACTCCCTTCCGTCGTCGAACACGGAAAATCGCATAAGGAAACATCGTTCTCCGAAAGTCGCAGGAGCATTCCAAAGGATTGGAAAAAGGCACAGGTGATCCCCGTTTTCAAGAAGGGACGTCGAACCTATATCTCTAACGTCGATCAGTTGTAGAATTTTGGAACACGTATTATGTTCGAGTATAATGACTTTTCTGGAGACTAGAAATCTACTCTGTGGAAGCAGCATGGGTTTCGAAAAAGACGATCGTTTGAAACGCAGATCGCGCTATTCGTCCACGAGACTCAGAGGGCCATAGACACGGGTTCCCAGGTAGATGCCGTGTTTCTTGACTTACGCAAGGCGTTCGATACAGTTCCTCACAGTCGTTTAATGGACTATCAGACCAATTGTGTGGTTGGATTGAAGAGTTCCTAGATAACAGAACGCAGCATGTCATTCTCAATGGAGAGAAGTCTTCCGAAGTAAGAGTGATTTCAGGTGTGCCGCAGGGGAGTGTCGTAGGACCGTTGCTATTCACAGTATACATAAATGACCTTGTGGATGACATCGGAAGTTCACTGAGGCTTTTTGCGGATGATGCTGTGGTATAAAGAGAGGTTGCAACAATGGAAAATTGTACTGAAATGCAGGAGGATTTGCAGCGAATTGATGCATGGTGCAGAGAATGGCAATTGAATCTCAATGTAGACAAGTGTAATGTGCTGCGAATACATAGAAAGAAAGATCCTTTATCATTTAGCTACAATATAGCAGGTCAGACACTGGAAGCAGTTAATTCCATGAATTATCTGGGAGTACGCATTAGGAGTGATTTAAAATGGAATGATCATATAAAGTTGATCTTCGGTAAAGCAGATGCCAGGCTGAGATTCATTGGAAGAATCCTAAGGAAATGCAATCCGAAAACAAAGGAAGTAGGTTACAGTACGCTTGTTCGCCCACTGCTTGAATACTGCTCAGCAGTGTGGGATCCGTACCAGATAGGGTGGATAGAAGAGATAGAGAAGATCCAACGGAGAGCAGCACGCTTCGTTACAGGATCATTTAGTACTCGCGAAAGCGTTACGGAGATGATAGATAAACTCCAGTGGAAGACCCTGCAGGAGAGACGATCAGTAGCTCGGTACGGGCTTTTGGTGAAGTTGCGAGAACATACCTTCACCGAGGAGTCAAGTAGTATATTGCTCCCTCCTATGTATATCTCGCGAAGAGACCATGAGGATAAAATCAGAGAGATTAAAGCCCACACAGAGGCATACCGACAATTCCTCTTTCCACGAACGATACGAGACTGGAATAGAAGGTAGAACCGATAGAGGTACTCAAGGTACCCTCCGCCACACACCGTCAGGTGGCTTCCTGAGTATTGATGCAGATGTAGATGTAGATGCAGATGGCGCCGCACCGGTTTCGGCCAAGAGGAAATGTTGCAGGTCGAGGACGATACCCCCGTCGACCAGAACGGCGCCCCCGAATCCTCCACTGCCGAAGAAGACCATGTGAGCCCGGCGACGTCAGCCGCTATCCCTGCGCCCGTCCCCCCAAAAGCACCATGAGGATGCTGAACTACTTAATGGACGTAGCACAGCCGAAACTACATCACGAACCACTACTAGGTCCGCCGCTTTTTAAGATTTACATAAACGATCTGGTTGATGGTGATGACAGTGGCATTAGACTGTTTGCCGATGATGCTGTATTCTAAAGGAAGGTAGTATCACACGAAAGTTGTGAACAAATGAATGACGATTTGCTGAAAATAATTGCGTGGTGTAATGACTGGCAGTTGGCTCTCAATATTAGTACGTGTAACCTACCGCGTATAACAAAGCGACAATCCCCATTAATGTACGAGTTCAAAATAAATGCCCACTCTTTGGAAGCGGCAACATCCGTCGGGTATCTGGGTGTGACTATTCGAAATGATATGAAATGGAACGATCAGATTATACAAGTAACGGGTAAGGCGAAATGTAGATTGCGGTTTATTGGTAGAATTCTGAAGCGATGCAGTCCTTCAACAAAGGAAATTGCTTGCAATACTTTAGTTCGTCCAGTCTTAGAGTATTTTTCGTCTGTATGGGATCCTTACCAGTTGGGTCTGATTCAAGAGATTGAGAAGGTCCAAAGAAGAGCGGCAAGACTCGTGACTGGTACATTTAGCCATCGCGAGAGCGTTACAAATCTCATAGACAGTTTGAAGTGGGACACACTTGCAGATAGACGACGCGCTAAACGGTAGGAGCCGCTCACTAAATTCCAAAATCCGAGTATGAAGAGCATATATTATTACCACCAACTTTCATACCGTACAATGATCACCATTCAAAGATATGGGAAATAAGAGCTCGTACTGAAGCGTTCAGGCAGTCGTTTTTCGCTCACGCGATCCGCGAGTGGAATAGAGGAGGGGGTGGGGGAGGGGGAGCGAATATGACTTTGGCGCGAATAGTACCCTCCGCCACACAACGCTTGGTGGCTAGCACTCCATCTGATGAAGGCAAAATGGAAGCTACACCGGTGCCCACCTCCACGGCGTAGAGCGACGAGGAGATCGAGAAGCAGGACCTGTTGCGGGATCCTGCGTCGTCGGTGCCGCTCCACTAATCATACTATCCCCAGAACTCCCTGCGGAAGAGCTGGATAATGTTCCACGGAGACACCCACGCCCTTCCTCGGGACCAGCCTCCAGCTGTCTGCCGCCAGGCCTATCCGACAGCAACCATCAGCACCAAAAAACATCCGTTCTACGATGAAAGTCCGTCTTACGCAGGAGACGTTCTGGGATTCTGATGTTGATTTCGCCATCCTGCAGGACATTCACTTGGCCAGTGTCCCGGATATCAATGGCTATACCGCCCGCGCATCCGCAATTGATTCCAAGGGCCTCAGATTGGCCATCTAAGTTCGCGAAGGGATTCCTATCACTGATGTCACCTTGCTTTCATCAGCTCGGGGCATGGCACTCACTTCCATGAGGACACACTTCATTAATGTTTACGCCCCTCTGGGCACCAACCGACGACGTGAACAGGCCCAATTTTATTTTGAGGGCATTGTCCCCCCTCCCCCTCCCCGTTTTCAACGCGATGTCAACACTGCCTGCCAAGAGGTAATGTTAATGTTAAGTGCTTTCTGCACCCATAAGACTAGATTGCGCACTTTATCACATGCCAAGAATTAAGTATAGCGGTGCAGGACCCCCTGCACCATTATATCTGGGAAGTACAACGTGGAGACGAGTCTGGCCATACTTATCTTACCAGTCATTCTCCGGGCAACCTAGCCAGGATATGTGTCTCATGGAATCTTTGTGATACGGGATGCAGAACGCTGGCCACTGGGCTTTTCCGACCTTTGCGCTTACATCTACATGGACATGATTCCGCCCCAATTTGTATGCTGCAGTCGTGCGCCATGGAAACTAAATACTTTTCATCTGCGTGACTGGACTTGGCCACAGCAAGCCACCGAGACTTGGGCAGCCTGCAAACGACGTCTTCCCAGCTATTGCTCGACACTGATGTGGTGGATGGACTGCACCAAACCAGCGATTCGGAGGACACTGATGAGATATGGGAAGGACTTGGCTGAATGGTATCACAACACTATCAACGTCTACTATGCGATTCTCCAAGGTTTGGATGCTTGGCCCCCAACGCCAGACAACCAGTTGGAGCGGCAAAGAACTAAGGCGAAAATAATTGCGCTGGCACCCCACAAATTGCAAGGAGTGGTGAAATGGACTTGGCGCCATGATCATGCGGGTTTGGAAAGAGCATCCATGCATCATATAGTGTCCAACGAACGACGGCATCGTCGGGAGCTCACCGACACTCTAGTCACGCCTGATGGCCCACAGGTGACCAATCAGAATGATAACGTTCACTCCTCTGTCCAACACTACCATCGAACTTACAGGTAAGATGCCGAAACTGAACCTGACGACTCCAGTTTGCATTACGTTATGCACACCCTCCCCCACAAGGAAGCAAATACATTGACAATGGCGGTCACACGGGACGAAGTTGGCGCAGTCGATAAGGGTACAGTCAACAGATCGCCTGGCAATGATGGCTTACCCATTGGGTTTTACCGAGTCTTCTGGGAACTCATGGCAACGCGGTGGACGACTATGTTTTAAGAACTGATGGCATCTGACCAAGCAGTCCCACCCACTTTTGTTGAGGGCCTCATCATTCTAGTCCACAAACCACCTCGTGGTTCGATGGTCATGAGGTGTAGACCACTCACCCTACTAAACACTGATTACAAGATTTTTCACACGCTTACTGGCAATGCGTCTCCTGAAAATACTCCCTCATGTCCTCTCCCCAGAGAAAACGGCACCTGGGATACAGGTTAACACAGAGATATAGACTGCCATTGGGGAATGCCGCGACTTAATTCCGACGGCAGCGAGTTGCAGACTCCGTGCAGTGGTCGTCGCTATAGATTTCGATAGCGGCTTCCTGTTTTCAGTGGCAGCCAGCATGGGCATCCCCTCTCCCTTCGTTGACGTCCTCCTGCGACTTAACAGCAGCGTCAGTTTACGATACAAGTAAATGGACGTTTAGCAGGCCCGGTACCCATTCGCTGCACAATTCGGCAAGGGTGTCCTTTCTCTACCCTCCTGTATGCTATTGCCTGGAGGATATTGGAGGCCCGACGACGGAGGTCTCTGGCCTCACCCTTCGCCAACACACCTTTCGCTGTTTGGCATATGCTGATGACGACCTCCTCCTCCTCACCCGTTCTGGCTCCGAGATTCGAGCAGTTCTCGAGTTTATTAGACCTTGTGGGGCTACCGCTGGCAGTGCCATGAATGTCGCAAAATATTCTGTGATATACATTGGACGAGGTCTCCAGCAAGATGAACTGGCACCCCTGCCGCTCGTGGGGACGTTCCTGTACCTGGGCATAACCTTTACCACCACCGTTACACGCAAAGCGATGACGATTTGCTGTCGCCTGTCACACATCGTCCAGAACGACGTCTGTCAGAACCTTCTGGGCCGCCAGAACACACTTCAATGCATTGAGTTTCTTAATCGTAATGTGGCATCAAAATTGGTCTACATCGTGTCGGTTCTCCCTTTGCCGACGGCAATTGAGCGCAGCCTTCAGGCGGCCCTTGGCAGTTACCTTACGGCTGGTTCCATGTTTAAAGTCTGTTATGAAACACTTACAGGGTGTTTCAAAAATGACCGGTATATTTGAAACGGCAATAAAAACTAAACGAGCAGCGATAGAAATACACCGTTTGTTGCAATATGCTTGGGACAACAGTACATTTTCAGGCGGACAAACTTTCGAAATTACAGTAGTTACAATTTTCAACAAAAGATGGCGCTGCAAGTGATG
Organism: Schistocerca serialis cubense; assembly: GCF_023864345.2. Lineage (NCBI taxonomy): Eukaryota > Metazoa > Arthropoda > Insecta > Orthoptera > Acrididae > Schistocerca > Schistocerca serialis. Next base: position 181,723,005 of record NC_064646.1, on the reverse strand, counting down.
TGAAAGATATAGAAGACAACGCAGTCTATGGGTGCGCCATTCTGTACGTCGTCTTTCTGTTGTAAGCGTGTGCTGTTCACAACGTGCAAGTGTGCTGTAGACAATATGGTTTATTCCTTAGAACAGAGGATTTTTCTGGTGTTGGAATTCCACCGCCTAGAACACAGTGTTGTTGCAACAAGACGAAGTTTTCAACGGAGGTTTAATGTAACCAAAGGACCGAAAAGCGATACAATAAAGGATCTGTTTGAAAAATTTCAACGGACTGGGAACGTGACGGATGAACGTGCTGGAAAGGTAAGGCGACCGCGTATGGCAACCACAGAGGGCAACGCGCAGCTAGTGCAGCAGGTGATCCAACAGCGGCCTCGGGTTTCCGTTCACCGTGTTGCAGCTGCGGTCCAAATGACGCCAACGTCCACGTATCGTCTCATGCGCCAGAGTTTACACCTCTATCCATACAAAATTCAAACGCGGCAACCCCTCAGCGCCGCTACCATTGCTGCACGAGAGACATTCGCTAACGATATAGTGCACAGGATTGATGACGGCGATATGCATGTGGGCAGCATTTGGTTTACTGACGAAGCTTATTTTTATCTGGACGGCTTCGTCAATAAACAGAACTGGCGCATATGGGGAACCGAAAAGCCCCATGTTGCAGTCCCATCGTCCCTGAATCCTCAAAAAGTACTGGTCTGGGCCGCCGTTTCTTCCAAAGGAATCATTGGCCCATTTTTCAGATCCGAAACGATTACTGCATCACGCTATCTGGACATTCTTCGTGAGTTTGTGGCGGTACAAACTGCCTTAGACGACACTGCGAACACCTCGTGGTTTATGCAAGATGGTGCCCGGCCACATCGCACGGCCGACGTCTTTAATTTCCTGAATGAATATTTCGATGATCGTGTGATTGCTTTGGGCTATCCGAAACATACAGGAGGCGGCGTGGATTGGCCTCCCTATTCGCCAGACATGAACCCCTGTGACTTCTTTCTGTGGGGACACTTGAAAGACCAGGTGTACCGCCAGAATCCAGAAACAATTGAACAGCTGAAGCAGTACATCTCATCTGCATGTGAAGCCATTCCGCCAGACACGTTGTCAAAGGTTTCGGGTAATTTCATTCAGAGACTACGCCATATTATTGCTACGCTTGGTGGATATGTGGAAAATATCGTACTATAGAGTTTCCCAGACCGCAGCGCCATCTGTTGTTGAAAATTGTAACTACTGTAATTTCGAAAGTTTGTCTGCCTGAAAATGTACTGTTGTCCCAAGCATATTGCAGCAAACGGTGTATTTCTATCGCTGCTCGTTTAGTTTTTATTGCCGTTTCAAATATACCGGTCATTTTTGAAACACCCTGTACCATGCTCCCACGGGATGGTGGCCTCGGACTCAGCGTCTGTATGCAAGCTACAGCCTTGTGTACGACTACCATGAGAAGGCAGTGCAATGAACGGGGCGGCCGTCAGGTCAGCACTGTGTAAGTTACCAACAGGAGTCCATTGATGGCACTTTGGCAAAAAGTGAGACCACATCAAAGTTAACAAGTAAATCCGGGCTGCTAAGGTTAACTGTCTTCAAGACTCTGAGAAGCCACTAGCACAGGTGTACTTCCTGCAGATAGGCGTGATGCCACGGTTCTTTTTATGAGGGAAGCCTACAACGAGAAGACGGATAGTCAGCTAAGTGATTCTACATACCGCAAAATCGGAAAGGACCCATCGAGTCGCAGATCAAGAAAAACTGCTACTCTTCTAGTCGTCTACCTAAACAAGTTATCAAGAGGTTGAGACTACACAACGCAGTAGCGTTCCTAAGATTCACAACGATGGTGTCCCACTACGACTAATAGCGAGTAATATTGCTGCCTCGACCTATCGTACGGCAAAACATCTGGCCCCTCTACTCAAGCCGTATGTGGTTAAGTGTTATCCCCACATACGTAATTTTGTTGATTTTGTCAATCGATTGAAGCCAGTTTGAAGCCATATTGACTACTAATCGACTGTGGCTGTTTCAAAAATATGAATAGGTTTCCAAATACCGCTACCAGCTAAAAAAATTTGTTGACAACTAAACTAATTATTTAGCGACATGTTTCGCGGTGATACCTTATCATCAGGCTATATTGGCATTACAAAAAACATTTAACATACGTTTACACAGATACTGAAGCTACTTAATATGACTGCTGTGATCATCCTGAGAAGGGTTAGAGAGATAAACTAGTTAGAGGCAATGCCACATGGCGTATTGGTCTTATGTGCACATGAAAATTTTATAAAACACTTTCACTCACTTTGTTCTTGTGGCTTGGCAGTTTTCTTGTGTTGTGTTGAGGCATAGCTATTTCCATGGCTCTTTTGGACTTCTTCATCACTATTCACAGACTTCACAAAGGTGTCTTTAAAGCACGAGAAAAAAAACAACCGAATCAGCAGAGCAGAACACAAGATGGAAGTCAAAACAAGGCTGGTTTCGAATTGACTGTCGACATGTAGATCCTTGTGTTGTCAGTAGCAACGTCTTCTGCATGTCTTGCTATCATAGCATTTATGTTTGTTGACATAATATATTACAAAATGAGAGACTGTGACGGTTTTATACTACAAATGGCAACACAAATACTATTTATTTTCATGATTTTTTTGAACTCTATCATTTCATTTAGGATCTCGTTATTCGATTTAAGGCCGTGCTTGAATATTTCCATTTCTTCCAAGATGGCCATTCTCCTGTTCTTTTCCCAAAGTATGTAGTACTTATAGGTCGTTATCCATTGCAACACTGTGTCCAGTTTCATTTATGTGATTTGCTATAGCTGACTTATTAGCTTTATCCAGTCTGAAACAGTCATAATTATTTCACAATCAATGAAAGTTGTACAAACAGCATGTAGGTCTTCTCTGTCTCAGCGGGGTCATTGTAGAAATTTTCATTAATCAGCTATCATTAATGTTGTAAGAGGAGAAAAGATGCCGATAAAAATAGTTGTGCATAAAGAAGAAGTGAGTAGCAAAGACAGTAATGTAGGACTATTCGTCACCGATGAAAGTGAAATGGTGGCACAGCTGACGTGTTTCGCAGTAAGTCCAAGACACATCATACCTGTGTCAAAATCAAAATTGTGCAAACAACAATAAAGAAACAAAAGCCAAAGAAAGGACAAGTCAACGATAATAACGTCGAGCCACAGAAATCAACTGCTACAAGATAGCCGGCCGTAGTGGCCGAGCGGTTGTAGGCGCTACAGTCTGGAACAGCACGACCGCTACGGTCGCAGGTTCGAATCCTTCCTCGGGTATGGATATGTGTGATGTCCTTAGGTTAGTTAGGTTTAAGTAGTTCTATGTTCTAGGGGACTGATGACCTCAGAAGTTAAGTCCCATAGTGGGTTGGGTTGGGTTGTTTGGGGGAAGAGACCAAACAGCGAGGTCATCGGTCTCATCGGACGGGGAAGGAAGTCGGCCGTGCCCTTTTAAAGGAACCATCCCGGCATTTACCTGGAGCGAATTAGGGAAATCACGGAAAACCTAAATCAGGATGGCCGGACGCGGGATTGGACCGTCGTCCTCCCGAGTGCGAGTGTCAGTCCCATAGTGCTCAGAGCCATTTGAACCATTTTTTTTGTTACAAGATAAGTCGAAGAAAGATAAGTACATCAACAAGAAAAGGACGTCAGCAGAAACGATGGAAAAGACTGAAAGGTGCAGACTTGCTGGAATGAATAACAAAAAAATAAAGCAAAGACGCAACAAGTAAACAACCCGGTAAATGCAAGAAGCAGCTTTTCGCATAATACAGTGAAGAAAAGGAGACGAAGGACAATGATGTTGGATTAAATGCTCTAATTTGAAGCAGCGGGTTGATGAAGAATGTGCTGGCTTTTGAATCTAATTTGAATTAGAGCATTTGACTGTGATACTGTGTATTATTAATGGGTTCTTCCGTCACTTCTTGGTAGAACAATTCCACATATAAGGCTGAATAACAGTTTACTTGTTATTCAACCTTAAAAATGTTACTGTATAGTTTGGAAACAGAAAATACATTAATATTTTTCATAATTTGGTAAATTATTACTATAGTCAAGTATATTTTCTCAAATTTAAATGGATGTCATTCAATAAATGTGTATCTTCTTCATCCTGTTCCCAGTGTCCCAAAATCTTCATCTCAGCCTTAGTTTCCCATATCTTTCTATCTGGCCATTTTACTCTGCGTACTGGGAAGTTGCATTTTTGCAGACTTTCAGTTAAGCTCGTTTTTCTACTGCAAAAGGAGGGACTGAAAATGATTGTATGGCATTGTTAGCCGGGAGGCCCCATGCGGGGGAGTTCGGCCGCCGTATTGTAAGTCCTTTTTAGGTGACACCACTTCGGCGACTTGCGTGTCAGTGATGACGAAATGATGATGAAAGACACATAACACCCGCTCTACTCGAGGCAGAGAAAATCCCTGACCGCGCCGGGAATCGAACCCGGGACCTCGTGCACGAGAAGCGAGAACGCTACCGCAAAACCACGAGCTGCGGACTATAATCCGACTGCTTTACAGTTACAGAAAGTGTACAGCAATGCAGTTATAATTTGCTTACCTATGAAATAAAAGCAGAGGAAAACAACAGTCTCCTTAATTTGGCCGCTTTACCCAACTTTTCCCTAGACATTCCCTTACATTATCTTACATTTATCCATTTTTAAAGAGTTTTTCCATTCATCACATGAAGTAAAGGTTTGTAGAAGTCCTTCATGAAATAGCCAAACAATGATACATTCCTGTACACAGCTACATCGCCAGTGACCAATACTATAGCGCAGCTGACCCTACCTGATAAATGGTTTATTAAAGGACCTTCGTTGGGACACACCCGATGTTGCTTTCGTGTCTTTGGTACACCTGACGTCCAGTAAAACGTACTGGGTTTCATTAGTCGAATATTCGTAGAGCCAATCACGTATTTGACAAGGTACTCCATATGGTCGTCTGTTGGCTAATAGTCGAAAACGTGGTTCATTGTCGAAAGCCTTACAGAAATCTAGGAAGACGGAATCTACTTGATCGATTACACCTATTTTTTGCCAGATATACATGAGCACAGCAGGCTAGGTTTTGCATGAGCGATTCCTTCTGCAACAACACCTATCATTTGAGTGAAGTTTATATTCCTCGAGGAGCGTCATGGTGATTTAACTTCGAATGTACTCTAGGATTGTCGATATTTTTTTGTATTTTACTTCATATTATAATGACTTGCTTTTATAGTGTAATGCGCAGCGCATTAGCTTCACCTGATGTTGCTTATACCTTAGGTCAGGGCCGGCCAGAAATTCTGCACGCGTGCGGTGCTCCTGCACATGTGCAACTTCCGGATCACAGCGTGCACACCGCAGCCGTCACCGTTCATGTAGTGCATGTTTCTACGCACAGATGTCGCTCCTCTGTTACACAAAGTGCGTTATCGACACCTCGTATGTATATCACAACCTGGGCTGTATCTGTAAGATCTGTTGCTTCATCGAGCGCAACAGAGAAAGCAACGAAGTATTTAGCCTTATTTATTAGCTGCCTGTGCAGATCGCCGGCTATAGCACTGATACGTCTTGTCACTGTTTGTTTGGATAACTGATTACCTGAAACCCTCTAACGTTCGTGGGACACACAAGTTCTGCAGCATCAATCAGACACCCTTTCACAAACTCCCGTTCGGAAAAGGTTTTCCCAGATTGTGCAGTTCTTAATGCGATTCTAAAACTTGATCACAGTGAAGATTTAATGTGGTTGTCATTCTGGAAAATTGAAAACAGTTAATTGTACAGCGTACAGTAAAATAGACATAAATGTAACACAAGAAACTAAGAGTTCAAGAAGTATCAGTTATTTCGACGTACAGTAAAATCGAGTTGATGTGTCCCATCCATTTTCTTAAGGACATTTAATTTTGCTTGCCGTTCATCACTGTTGAGTACACTACACTCGTCTTTGTGATAAGTATTGTAGTGTCTTTCAATTGAAAACTTACGCTGGCCGCCTATTATTCGGCGGCACAGCAAACAATGTGAGTTTTCACCAACGGCTACAAAAAAGAATTACAGTTCCCAGTCATTTTTAAACGACTGAGAACATAGATCTCCCGTCCTTAGCTTTTCCACAGTACTTGCCATTTCTCAGTACTTCTCTGCTAAGGTTACTGTCACAGGGGGTAAACGAGACTGGATATGTTGCGCTCTTGCTTGTACCACAGGGCACTGGAGGCACCGCCGTTCATTTAGAACACATGTCTAATAACAGATGTCGCTGTCGCTCGCTGTCGCACACGTGCGCACATGTCTAGCACTTCCGCACGTCTGCACACTGTGCAGCGTTTGGCCGGCCCTGCCTTAGGTAATTGGGCTATGCGCGGATCTGTTTAAAAAGAATAGTTCGATTAGGGTCGCGGCGCGCACTTACGCTCTCACGCCCCACAGCCATGTCGCTGCAGTTAGTAAACTGAAGCTGTGATCTCGCAGTCAAATAGTCTGTGCACTTTGTGGTTCAAATGGTTCAAATGGCTCTGAGCACTATGGGACTTAACATCTATGGTCATCAGTCCCCTAGAACTCAGAACTTCTTAACCCAACTAACCTAAGGACAGCACACAACACCCAGTCATCACGAGGCAGAGAAAATCCCTGTCCCCCCCCCCCCCTCCCACCCGCACTTTCCGGAATTTTGAAGCAACAAAACATAAATACTAAATAAGAGATAAATGAAGAATTAACAAAAAGAGGATATTTAACGAATGTAATTGATTTAGAAGACAGAGAAACATGTTGAATTATGTATATTCAAGAGAGTAAATCTAAATAAACGGTAATTGGTGGTACGATAACTACGTGTGATATGGACAGAAACAATCTTAACAATTAATAAGAAGCTTTCACTCTAACTTCTGTAATTGACTTAGACTACAGACCTCGGGCATGGATGTGTGTGATGTCCTTAGGTTAGTTAGGTTTAAGTAGTTCTAAGTTCTAGGGGACTGATGAACTCAGATGTTAAGTCCCATAGTGCTTAGAGCCATTTGAACCATTTAGACGACAGAGAAAGACGATGAATAATTTTTATTCAAGAAAGCAAATCGAAAATAAACGGAAAGTGGTGCTACAGTAACTTCATGTAATACAGACAGAAGTAAAATTATTAAACGCGGCATAACTGCATTGAGAGCTTTACGGCAATGATAGCGAAATCCCGAAGCTAAATAGTGATCTAAAACACGTGACAAACTACGTCCATTTCGTGATCACACTATACAAAACATTCACCAGCTCAAAATATTTCACAGCTCATGACGATTTACAAATTAACACACGTGACATAACACCGAGCGAGGTGGCGCAGTGGTTAGACACTGGACTCGCATTCGGAAGGATGACGGTTCAATCCCTCGTCCGGCCATCCTGATTTAGGTTTTCCGTGATTTCCCTAAATCACTCCAGGCAAATGCCGGGATGGTTCCTCTGAAAGGACACGGCCGACTTCCTTCCCCATCCTTCCCTATTCCGATGAGTCCGATGACCACGCTGTCTGGTCTCCTTCCCCAAACCAACCAACCAACCAGCACGTGACATAACAAGTAGGAATTCTACCTATTCTCAATGGTGTAATGCAGTCGGAAAAAGTAAATGTTCTGCACGGGAACATGAAACGTCGGTCTTCGCATCATGCCTATTCAGATGGAACATTACCAGTGTGGTTAGACGTGCAGTATGAGTCACGGGCAAGACAGGTGCTGTCAGGGTTCTCGAGTGTATGTAGTAATTTCTCCACCATGCAAACGTTTGGGTTACACGCGTCTTGTATGAGACGTTCCGGTGGGGGGGGGGGGGGGGGTCGACTTGGGGCCGAACCGCACAGTGGCCCTGGGTTCAGTGTGGGGCGGAGGTGGGTCAGGTGGCAGGTGGACTGCTGTGGCCTGTTGTGGGGTTGTGAACCACTGAGGGCTACGGCGGGACGAAGCCCCTCTGTCGTTTCTAGGTCCCCTGTTCAATACACACATACACAGTCAACAAATGTACATAAGTTTAGTTCATCTGTTGTTTGCTTGTATCGAAAGACGCTTTAAAATGGGACGGAATGATAATGTAGTTGTCAAGGAAGAGGATGCGATTCAGTTTGATGGAAGTGCCAGTCAGGCAAGCATTACAGGGCAGAAAAATGTGAATGAATTAGAATTTAATCGTGTTTCAGATCCTAATTTGCAACAGTTATCTCCAGTTGTGGGTGAGAAATGGGGACAAAACGGTTTGACAGATGTACCATCTCTTTTAATAATAGAGTGATTTTAGTGATGCTGATTTATTTGACATCAGCCATGATGACTTAAATGAACAGGAGGCAAGAGAGGCAGATGCCAAATTCGGTATGTTGCAAGTAAAGTGTAAAGGAGATGTTAGCAGCTTTAATGCTTAGCATCAATGAAGCAAACAGAAATTTAGCTAGTCAGCTTAAGCAGCAGGCTGGTATTATAAAAGAGTTAGCTGGTGAACTTAAAGAGTTTAAAGTTAAAAAACCAAGCTGCTGATCTAAAAGCCGGCCGAAGTGGCCGTGCGGTTAAAGGCGCTGCAGTCTGGAACCGCAAGACCGCTACGGTCGCAGGTTCGAATCCTGCCTCGGGCATGGATGTTTGTGATGTCCTTAGGTTAGTCAGGTTTAACTAGTTCTAAGTTCTAGGGGACTGATGACCTCAGCTGTTGAATCCCATAGTGCTCAGAGCCATTTGAACCATTTTTTTTTTTTTTTTGCTGATCTAAAGGAAATGTGGCGAACAGGATCAAAGACTCTCATGAAAAGGTCGAAGTTTAAGTTTCTCAAGTTGAAGAAAGTTGTAAGGAATCCTCAGATAGTGTAAAAAAGGAATTAAAAGAGACTATTCAAAGGCTAGCTAATGAAAACAAGCAAAGAATGGGTCAGATCCAAGAAAATGTTCAGAAAGCAGAGCATAAAACAGCTACAGTGCTAGATATATGTGAAAGTGAGCACACAATTTTTAATAGTAAAATCAATGAAGATAGCGAAAAGTGTTTAAAAGCTATAAAGGTTGTATCAGATCTTGTGGAAGAAGTAGAGACTAACATGTATTATTTGACTAGTCGCGTGGGAGTGGTAGCAAATGAACTACATGAGCGTAAAAACAGACTAACTAGAATTGAATATACAAGTTAGTACTAACAGTGTGGGAGGTAGTTTCCTAATCGAGTCGACTGAAGTATCTCACATTTCTAACACAGAGTTCTTACGTTCTGATTAGGCTGGACATATACATCCAAAGGAATTTTGGAATGATTCTGTAAATATGTTATCAAGATTATACATCGATAGGCAAATGATCGGCTTTATTTCGTCAAATTTTATAGGGGAAGCTAGGATCTGGAAGGTGAATGCTACTGAACGATGGGATACTTTGGAAGAGTTTAAAGATGCTTTTTTCACATAATATTGGGGTAAACAAAAGCAGATGGAACTGAAAAAGAATTCAGGGCTGGGGGAAAATTTAGTCCCAGAAAACAGAGTGTAAAAAAATATTGTGAAAAGATTTGCTTTAAAGTGGGTGGCTAATTTACCTTATCTCTCTGACAAATTAGAGCCAGAGCAGGTTATAATGGAGGGAAGCTGCTTATGAATTGGCGTAACAAAATAATTGCTGCTTTTTGGGACGATATTAATAAACTTATTAATTATCTGGAAAGAGCAGAGCAACTAATCCTGGAGAAGGAGCAGGCTAAGAGAAACTTTAGGCCTCCGAATTACGCGGAACCTCGACAGAATGTGAATATAAACAGAGTGGGTGTATCTCGAGGTAACGGCAGAGGTAGAGGCGCAAAAGGTTGATGCCATTCTACGGGAGAGAGGCAAACTAATTCCTTTCAAGGAGTGCTAATAAATCGCGATCTTCATCGACGCCCACGAGAAAGACAGGCTGGGGGGCGTACGTCACGAAGGTAGGCCGAGCTCGCTCAACTTAACAGACAAACTGAGTTTCTACACCTGTTAACTCATAACTTGATGTGTATCTACAAACGAGAATTGCATCTTCCCCTGGAAGCCACTATTATGGAGTCTTTCATTAGTCCTACAATGATAGGAAGTCCACAAGCCTATTGATAATTTATTAAAGCTGTACTGGGGTGTAAAAAAATTAAAATCATGCCAAAATGATTATCTGATGGATAAGTCACTACATCTTGTATGACATGAGGACTGTGAAGAAGAAGAATGCTATAAACAAGCCGTTATACCATTTATGTTGAGAATTGATCTTAAATATTGTTGCACTAGTAACCAGTAATACCTCATAATAGCAGATTCCAGTAGAAGGTGCTATTCTCGTTAGTACGTACACATCCAGTTGCGAGTTAACATGTTCAGAAACGCATTTTGTCTGCTGAGTTGAGCAAGCGAGAGAGCGAGCTAAGCCTACCTTCGTGACGTACACGCCACAGCCTGTCTTTCTTGTGGGACGCGATCTTCATTAAGTGACGATACTGATGTCCAAAACAGACAACAGAGGGGACTGCGAGAGGGAGAAAGCGCAGTATCACGAAGTATGGGAAGGTAGATCCGGTCTGTGGCGTTTGCAGGACGGGAAAGTAGATCCAGTCTGTGAAGATGCTGGCGTTTGCACGACGGGTAATGGCAGTTTAAAATCGCTACCAACTCCTTTTACAATGTGTAGCGAAGAAGTGACTAAATTGGGAAGTAATGACGTAGGCAGTACGAATGATACAAATGAGGTAAGTAACATAAAAATGTTTATATTTCATGGTGGCTTAGGTGACGTTTTGAATAGGAACAGGTGAAGAGAACACTGCAGTAATGAGGATTTGATATGTGTGTACTGATGATGGCACAGGTTCAAATCAACAGGAGAACGCGTGCACGAAGAAGAGGAGAACACAGATAAAAAAGAATTGCAGGATTTAGACGAGAGAAATATTGTTGTTGTTGTTGTTGTTGTGGTCTTCTGTCCATAGACTGCTTTGATGCAGCTCTCCATGTTACTCTATACAGCGCAAGCGTCTTCGTCTCCGAGTAACTATTGCTACCTAAATCCTTCTGAATCAGTTTAGTGTATTTATGCCGTGTCTCCCTCTACGATTTTTACCCTCCACGCTTCCCTCCAGTACTGCATTGATGATTCCTTGACGCTTCAGAACGTGTCCTACCAACCGATCCCTTCATCTAGTCAAGTTGTACCACAAATTCCTCTTCTCCAAAAATGGTTCAAATGGCTTGAGCACTATGGGACTTAACATCTATGGTCATCAGTCCCCTAGAACTTAGAACTACTTAAACCTAACTAACCTAAGGACAGCACACACATCCATGCCCGAGTCAGGATTCGAACCTGCGACCGTAGCGGTCACGCGGTTCCAGACTGAAGCGCCTAGAACCGCACGGCCACACCGGCCGGTTCCTCTTCTCCCCAATGCTATTCAGTGCCTCCTCATTAGTGATCTACCTTGTCTAAACTATTTATCGTCCATGTTTCACTTCCATAGATGACTACGCTCCATTCAAATACTTTCAGAAAAGACTTCCTGACACTTAAATCTACAATCGATGTTAAAAAATTTCTCTTCTTCAGACACGCTTTTCTTACCATTGGCAGTCTACATTTTATATCCTCTCTGCTTCAACCATCATCAGTTATTTTGCTCCCCAAATAGAAATACTCATCTACTACTTTAAGTGTCTTATTTCCTAATCTAATTCCATAAGCATCACCTGATTTAATTCGACTACAATCCGTTACCCTCGTTTTCCTTTTGTTGATATTCATCTCATATCCTCCTTTCAAGACAATGTCCATTTCGTTTAACTGCTCTTCCAGTTCCTTTGCTGTCTCTGACAGAATTACAGTGTCGTCGGCAAACCTCAAAGATTTTATTTCTTCTCCATGGATTTTAATTCCTACTCCAAATTTTTCTTTTGTTTGCTTTACTGCTTGCTCAAAATACAGATTTAATAACATCAGAGATAGGCTACAATCCTGTTTCACTCCCTTCGCAATCACTGCTTCCCTTTATGGAGGTGATTAATGAGAATTTGTTTGTAATAAGGAGAGAGGTACATACTGAGGATGACTGTAGTGGGAACAGTTAAGTAATTTAATGGAGGAGGTTCAGGAAGAGAAAGGTGATGCGCCAATGTGTTTTGATATGTCAGTAGTGGACATGTTGACCGAATAAGAGGATAAACAGTGAAAATAATCCTACAAATACGTGTGTCATCTCTAGGCATGGGAAAGGTTTTGAGAGAAGGGAAGTTGTACACGATTTGCTTGGTGAATCTGAAGTCAGTAACATTGGAGAGAAGACAGGTCAGGGCGTAGTCGAGTTAGTGGTACAAGGGAAAGAAGTGCAGTATTTAGCTGACAGTGGCCGTGATCTTCGTGCTGTTAGTCAAAAGTGGTTAGATGCTTTGCCAAACAAGGAGGAATTAATAATCATGCCTGTTATGGGAATTCAAATAATTGATGCCATAGGAAAGGTTAAGAAAGTTGTTAAATATGAAGTGTTGCTGCCTGTTAAAATAAAGGATATACAGTGGTATCATAACTTCCTGATAATGCAAGGACATGTTGACAAGGGTAGATTTCTTCAATGAATATAAAGGGGAGCTGCATTTTAATGAGGCTTCTATGATATAAATATAATTATATCATTTTCTAGGAAAAAGAAGTAAACTACTAAGGAGAGTAACAGTTTTCCCATTAGGTATCGCAGAAAAAGGGAATATGTGGATGGATATTATGAATGTGACACTGAGGAAATGGGGCTTGATCCAGAAGAGTTGCTGTTTGTAAGAGATGTTTATTTATTTATTTATTGATTTATTTAACCTGGCAAGATTAGGGCCATCAGGCCCTCTCTTACATCTAACCAGGCATTCTACTTATTTTACATTCATATGTTTTAGTAGGCATGTTAAACTACATCTAGTACAAAAAGTGAAATAAACAATTTGAAAGGTACACCTGGAAAAATACATACATGTAGAGTTTATATTCTTAGGTCACAAGTACTGTTATAATTAGACATTATTGAAGAGACAGATTTTAGATAGGAGTGCTGGCAGCAGGGAGTATGAGGGACACTCATGGTGAAGGGAGGAGAAGAATAGAGACATGATGAAACATAATTAAGGAAATATAAAGGAAAAGAAGATTGCGTGGCTAATAGAGATAGATGAAGAGGAAGGCATCTCAGGAGCAAGGTATGAGACGCTAGCTTTGCTATTTGACAGATGAGGGGATTGTCCTTGTACATTAATTTTGTGGAGAACTTTGTGAGGATGATAGTAGGAAATGCTTCAACTTCTTCTTAAAAGCAGCAGGAGATCGAATTTTGCGCAAGGTAAGGGGCAGCTTGTTCCAGAGGCGGACAGCGGCAACTGAGAAGGAGTTTGCAAAAGTTTTTGTTTTGTGAGTGGGCACAGTTAGGATACCAAATAAGAGTGACCTCGTGTTTCGATTATGATCGCATGGCAGGTTTTTAATCTCTGAAGCAAGGTACTGGGGTGCTTACGCGACGAGGAGTCGTTGGAGTAGACATAGAGTGTGTTAGTCACGCAATTTGTCCGGCCGCAGCCACCCTAGCTCGGAGTATGAAGCACTAACATGATCATATCGGCGAATGTTGCAGGTGTAACGCACACAGGCATTCATGGTTAGCTCTAGCCGTCTTTTGTTTTCACTACTCATGCCTTGTTGAATCACATCACAATAGTGGAGGTTCGGTAGAACGAGTGCTTGCACGAGCTGGCGTTTCAAGTCCTGTGGAAATATGTTCCGAAACTTTTTGAGAGCATAGAGACAAGCAGACGTCTTTCGGCACACTGCGACTGTATTCTCCGCCCAGTTGAGATGCTCATCCAAAGTTACACCCAAGTTCTTCATTGTTTTCTGATATGGTATTGGAGTACCGTCGAGCAGAATAGGAGGTAGCCGTTCGCGGAAATCTGAACTTTCTTTTTTGCATTTAGTTTAAGCCCCAGGTTTTTCGCCCACGTCACTACTGAAGTTGGTTGGTTGGTTGGTTTGGGGAAGGAGACCAGACAGCGTGGTCATCGGTCTCATCGGATTAGGGAAGGATGGGGAAGGAAGTCGGCCGTGCCCTTTCAGAGGAACCATCCCGGCATTTGCCTGGAGTGATTTAGGGAAATCACGGAAAACCTAAATCAGGATGGCCGGATGCGGGATTGAACCGTCATCCTTCCGAATGCGAGTCCAGTGTCTAACCACTGCGCCACCTCGCTCGGTCACTACTGAAGACAGATCATCATTCATCTGAGCGATTGCAGTGTTTACATCTTCAGGTCTGACGCTTAGGTAGAGCTGGAGGTCGTCGGCATAGAAATGATATTTACAGGGGGACAGAACCGACGAAATATCGTTGACATATAAAGAAAACAAAAGTGGTCCTAAGACTGATCCTTGTGGCACTCCCGAGGAAACATGTTTCTAGGAAGATTTTTCATTTACGCAGACAACACATTGCTGTCTGTCTTTTAAGTAGCTTTCAAACCATCTCATTGCACTATCAGAGAAATTAAGCTGTTGCATTTTTCTGAGCAATATGTCAAAGTTAACAGTGTCAAAAGCTTTGCTGAAGTCCAGTAGCGTCAATATTGTTGCCTTTCGATTGTCGATGGCATATTTCAGGTCATCAGTTACTTTAATTAGAGCAGTGTTTGTGCTGTGATGTTTACGGAAACCGGATTGAAATTTGTCATATAGGCTGAATTCATGCAAGTGTTCAGTGATTTGGTCATGAACAATATATTCAAGTGCTTTGGAAACAGCAGGCAGTATGCTAATTGGTCGGTAATCACTAGGCAGTTGCGGGTTTTCGATCTTAGGGATGGGTCGAATTAGGCTTCTTTTCCATGCAGTGGGATATATTCCGTTCACGAGGGAAAAATTAAATGTCAGCCAAGACAGGTACTAAGATATCGGCAACATTCTTAATCATGGTTATACCGATACTCTCGTTGCCTATTGCATCAGAAGAGATTCTCATTATTGCTTTTCTTGCCGTATTTGTTGTTACATGTTTTAGATGGAAGGTATCGTTGTTAGTTATCCTGTTTGGGGATTCTTGTGGATGGTAATTATCAGCTGTGCTGGTATTCAGAGGTGCAGAGAAGAATTCATTTAATTCGTTAACTGACACATGAAAAGTAGTTTCCGATTTTGCCTTTCCGACCCCCAAGCTACGGAGATTCTTCCATAGGGTCGTGGGCGTCAGATCGCTGCATACAAGGGAGCGAGCGTGCCTGATTTTAGCATTGCGAATGCATTGTTTCACTCTGTTCCATAGCTTTCTATATTCTTCGAAACGCTCGGGTTTCGGATCTGCCTTGAAACGCCTGTGGGCAGCATCCCTATTAGTCATCATTTGACGTAATTCAGCTGTCAGCCATGGAGCAGGAGATTTTCTTACACGGATTGTGCGCAAAGGTGCATGTTTGTCATAGGGGGCAGTGAGTTTATCACCAAGTTCATTAATTTTGCCGTCGATTGTGGGTTTTCTGATTATTTGATGCCATGAGATTTCTGAGTAATCGGCTGTTAGAGCGTCAAGGTCAATACGTTTCATGTTCCTACAAGTTATGTAACGCGATTTGATCCTTGGGGGCTGAACAGAGTAGGCCAGGAATATTACATCATGTGCTGAGAGGCCAGGGGCCGATGTTTGACCAAAATCTCTTACTTTGTCAGTCTGTTTCGTTGCGATTACGTCTATAAGAGTATGACTGTGCGCCGTATGGTGTGTAGGTTGTAATGGAAGAGTGTTCATGCTATTGCAACTAAACAGTCTTCTTAGGTTAATTGCAGAGGGAGTGTCTCTTAGCAGGTCTATGTTCAAGTCACCCATTACGATGACATGTTCGTATTGACACTGAAGTGAATGTAATTCCGACTGGAAGGAACTCATTGAGCTTATTTTTGGCGGCTTGTACACGACGCCAGTCAAGAATTTCCGACTTTGTATATTTATTTAAATGAACATGAATTCAGCCTCTTTTTCTTCAGCAGGATTTGACGTACATAAGACTTTCGCTTTGAGATCTATTCGTATATACGCGCCGACCCCGCCACCTCGCTTTTTTGATCTGTCTGCCCTAAGAAATGTGTACCCTGGGAGATGAAAAGATGCAGAGGATATGTGTGGTTTCAACCACGTTTCGGATAAGAGGATTACGTGGTAGTTTAGTTGGTTGAAGAGGAGGCTAAGGTCTTCGTAATGCGCAGGTAAAGACTGGATGTTGCAGTGAGCTGCTAAAAGCTCTGACGCGTTCTGCTGAGCAGTCTGGAGTAGGGTGGCAGACTGGTTTGTCCCTTTGTTAGGCACTACCTGCCGCGAGGGGCACTGGCCGCTGCTTCCGCCAAGTGACATAACACAGGGGTGTCCGAGATTTTGCACGCCCTGTTTGTGACACCGCGAGTGCCGAAAGAAAGGCGACTGCTAAAGATTTCCTGAGGTTGCGGGAGTATAGAAAATGGATTAGTGGTATTCGGTGCAAGGAGAATATGACCGAAATAGTGACGGCTGTGTGTTACTGTGTATCCTCTGTCGTAAGAGGAGAAATGTAATTAGCGTATTTGAAACAGCTTAGGGTGGAAATAAGGGAGAAGGGAGTGATTTAAGAGGCCGATGCTGCCAGCAGAGAGAAATAAGCTTAATAATTAATAGATTATCGTAGGAAGCTAGAATTAAATTGAACACCCCCAACACATACGTTTTTCGTATTAAGTGCATTGTGCTGCCACCTACTGCCAGGTACTCGATACCAGCGACCTCAGTAGTCAGTAGACATCGTGAGAGAGCAGAATGGGGCGCTCTGCAGAACTCACGGACTTCAAACGTGGTCAGGTGATTGCATGTCACTTGTGCCATACAACTTTACGCGAGATTCCACACTTCTAAACATCCGTAGGTACACTGTTTCCGATGTGACAGTGAAGTGGAAGCGTGAAGGTACACATACATCACAAAAGCGTCCAGGCTAACCTCATCTGTTGATTGATAGAGATCGCCGACAGTTGAAGGGGGTCGTAATGTGTAGTAGGCAGACAACTATCCAGACCATCACACAGGAATTTCCAACTGCATCAGTATTATGATAGTTGGCGGGAGGTAAGAAAACTTGGAATTCATGGTCGAGCAGCTCCTCATAAGCCACACATCACGCTTGTAAATGCCAAACGAAGGCTCACTTTGTGTAAGGAGCGTAAACATTGGACAATTGAACAGTGGAAAAACGTTATGTGGGGTGACGAATCACGGTACACAATGCGGCGATGCGATGGCAGGGTGTGGGTATGCCCAGTGAAGCTCATCTGCCAGCGTGTGTAGGGCCAACAGTAAAATTTGGAGGTGGTTGTTTTGCGTGGCACTATTGCAGCACAGCCCTACATTGATATTTGAAGCACATTCTCTCTTCCCACTGTTGAAGAGCAATTCGGGGATGGCGATTGTATCTATCAACACTATCGAGAACCTGTTCATAATGCATGGCCTGTGGTGGAGTGGTTACACGACAATAACATCCCTGTAATGGACTGGCCTGCACAGAGTCCTGACCTGAATCCTATAGAACACCTTTGGGATGTTTCGGAACGCCGACATCGAGCCAGGTCTCACCGACCAACATCGATACCTCTCATCAGTGCAGCACTCCGTGAAGAATGGGCTGTCATTCACCTGGTTGAACGTGTGCCTGCGAGAGTGGAAGCTGTCATCAATGCTAAGGGTGGGTCAGCACCATACTGAACTCCAGCATTACCGATAGAGGGTGGCACTAAATTGTAAGTCAGTTTCAGCCACGTGTCCAGACACTTTCGATAACATAACGTACGAGGGGCAGTCAAATGAAACCGAGGCAGATGGGAAAAAGGTAACTAAACTGTTTATTGTTTCAGAAGCAATCCCCATAACTGTAATAAATTTATCGCACTGTGAGAGGACTGTCTTCACGGAAAAATGTTTGCGGCTGCCAATAGAAATATAATTGTGCCCAGACTATAACACTATTCCCTAATAACTGAAACTTAAGTTCTGTCACGAGAAAAGCTACGTATAACACTAATGTGCCGTGAAACACCCTAATTTTATCCTCTGAGAGGATTTCAAAGTTCGAGCGTTCGTGTGTCTAATGGGAAAGGGTACCGGACTATAATTTCGAATGTTGTGAAGTTGACAGTAAAACCAATCGGGTATTAACCTTAGAAGTTAACAGAAGTGGTAAAATTATAAGTGAATGAAAGAAATGAACGGTCGCCAACCTAATTAGACACATTAATTAGGAAATATATAATTGATAAAATTGGATATTAGTTATTGAAGTTGCTTTTATTGAGATTTCCCTTTGAATAGCAAACAGGATGCAGACTGACACAGTGCAGTCTGTACTGTGTGTAGAAGCAGTTACCAGTAACACACACACACCAGTAAATTATGGGGAGCAAAATTGCACCGAGCTCAAACTAATGATGGCCGCAATCATTAGCATTACGTAATCGAAATACTGAAACATCATTGCATGAAGTGCAGAACTAATTTTGAACATGAAGGGTTTCTATCTTGACTGACAAGAAATACACAAATAAAGATGAATAACATCTTAAATAGCTTAAACATTAAGCTCCTCTGCATAAAGCAGTTTTTCTTAGTGACAGTAATAATTCATTTTTTTCTTAATAGGAGGACAATATAATGGGGACTCATAAACTGGTATAGTTCCACTAGCCAAGGTTCTATGATTATTGCAACAGTAAAAACTATCTCTAAAAGTTAATTATTCACTTAAATTACTTTGAAAGGTAATTAAATGCAAAACTGGGATTAATTAACTTCAAAAGAAACCATTCATGATGGGTATCAAAACTACACTATCTTTGAAAATGTGCATAAGTTCACTTCTAATAGTATTACCGCAAATCGGTTCATTAAAGATTTATATGTACTTTAATCACCTGTGAAGCAGGTATTCTTGGGAATAATATTTTCGCAATCTTGCTCTGTAATCCTAAAAAACTATATTTTATAATAAACTAAGGATACTTCAGCAGGTATTCTTGGGAATAATATTTTCGCAATCTTGCTCTGTAATCCTAAAAACTATATTTTATAATAAACTAAGGATACTTCAGCTAAAGCCTATCCAACTTCACTTTTATGGTTTTAGCTTCTAAATAATTAAGATTTTCACTTTCCTACTGATTGGTCTTAAAATTTTTGCACTTAAACTTCCTACCTTAACTATTTCACATGGGGTAGTCCATAAACAAAGCATCCAAATTTTACTCTTACTTTAACTTTCGCTACTCTTTTTACTTTAGACAGAAAATCACTTTTAAACACATGAATGCCAGAATTGTTCATTTAAATCAGGACACCCGGTTTTAGTAGCATTTAAGTGAGGACTCTGCGTAGGTTCGAGATCAGGACTGAAGTTATGGTTTCGAACACGAGTCGACGATTTTTGTGGTTATTATTGAAACAACACACAAATTAACTGGTCCATATCAATATACATTGAGTAACTGAATGTATGAAGTCTGTGAAGCAGTGGCGAAGATTAGTGGCAGGCGAAATGGCGGCTAACTGTACTCACGGCTCTTGATGTGCGAATGCTCTACAAAATCTCTTCTCGGCATCGGATTTCCAACATATTAGAGCCATTCCATTATTCCGTGAATATCAAGTAAAAGCCAGATCCACAACCGATGCAAATCCCTTCTTATGCAGCTTCCAGTTGCCTCTATTAGCACCGTCGAGGTGTACCGTGCTAAGGCTAGCCGCACACTACGTACCGTACACGCAAAAGAGCCGCTCAGTTCGACCGCCAAACCCACCTTTTACACTGCGCCTTGCCACTTTCGTTGCGGAGAGACTTCCCTACAGCGTTTACATTTTACAAATACAAGTGCCCTAAGCATGAACCAGCTTTTAACAACCATGCTTCTGTCATAAACATATTCATATTATAATGATTTAAATTTTTACCATACTCTTTTGTTTTTTTTCATATATAAATTACAAAACTCTAATTTTCTTGCCATACATCAAGGAGTTCAAACAACACAGATTGCATACTTCAAAAATTACAGATACACAGTTACTTAAAATAAACCTACTCTTAATCGAGCCTTCTCGTCAGAATCAAATAGACAGTCGGCCACACGTTGCCAAGGTTATTCCGACTACACCGTAAAGGTTTCACTGGGAAGCCTTTATACATCCTTCACACAGTACCGATTCCTCTCCATGCGATTTGCATATTTTAGGAGCTCTGAAGAAAGACATTCGTAGCTGTCAATTTGCATCGGACGAAGGGTGCACGACTGGGTACAATCATGATTTCTTAGGCAACTGCAAACACCGTGAAGGCATTGACCGTCTTGTCTCATGCTGGGATCTTATTTTTTCTCAACTGTCTTGCTTTTATTTGACTGACCCTTATACATTTGTATGTGCATTGAATTTCAGTTTTTTTTTCTTTTTTACATAAGAAATCAACCTCGGATGATACGCATACAAGCAACTGATAGTCTGTTTTTACTGAATGGAAATGCCACGAGAAGCTCCGAAACTTAAACTATAAAGCGATTTGAAGTATGATGGAAAGTAGGTTCAGCAGTACAATGTACACATTTCTTAATCAGAAAATGTTTGCGATGTTTCTGCATTATATCTTAAAATTAATTTCTTTCATTTTTTTGAAGTGTACTTTCAAAAATTTATTTGAAATTATTAGTGCCTGTAGATGCTCTGTAATGAAGATGAGACGTATAAGGGTGTTAACATATATTCGGATATGAATCAGATCACTGAATGTGATCAATATTTTATTGATGTTCAGCGTGCAGCATCGTTCTCCTGACGCTAGGTCATAGTTAAGTTTGCTTGCGGAATGCTCATATGCAGTTACGCTCATTTCTGTCTATAGCTGTGGAGCTTTTTGGTCCACCGAGAAATTCCGGAAGTGTTTCGTCTATCGGATAAAAGGAAAAACTGGACCAACCAAGAATTAAATTCAACTAAAAAAGTACTTTTTCACTTTAGAAAGAAATTTGATTATCGTCTCGATTTCGAATGAATTCTTTATGCTCAGGTGGCTTTGAGTGAGTACAACTCTCTCTCTCTCTCTCTCTCTCTCTCTCTCTCTCTCTCTCTCTCTCTCTCTCCCTCTCTCTCTCTCTCGATTCACGTCCCCCTCCCTCTCAGAAATCTCTGTGAAAGAAAGAAAGAAACGACCGAACTGAATTTACCCTCTAAATGCGTATTCGTTTGACTGTGGGGGAGAAAGAATTTCACAGGAAGAGAGAGAAAATATGGTGGTGCGAGGAATTACTTCTTTTTAATCACTGCCGCAGAAGTAATTTGTTTCACGTATCCACTGAGTTGGGGAGCATATTTCCAATCTCTACAGGTGATTTGCCTCCCACATCTGTGAAGCGGTACCGTAACGTGAGAGGAATTTTCTGAATAGGCTACAGGGTTTTCTGAACGAGTCGTATAGAAAAAGTTAGTAAAAATTTCGACACTTTTGTATGTATTGACGCTGGACGAACGCGAGGAAATATAGAATCGTAATGTGAATCGGATATCACGATATCGTAAATAAGTACTTAAAGGAGGTGGCATATATCGTTTAGTGTATCAGGAGTAGTTGCGACTTATTAGACGTGGCTTTTTAATTGAATGCTCGCAACTATAGGGAAGTGCGAATGAAAAATTTGTAAGATATTTCGCGTGATTTGTAATTTATATGGACAATTCCATGGAAAGTGGCAATTACGTCATGGTTAGGGTAGAACCTTGTACCGATGTATTTGTCAAGGAATCGTAATAAAGCAATAAATAATTCAACTTCTCACTGATAAACGTCTGGGATTACAAGTGACTAACTGTAGGACGACATGGAAATACGTATGGCTGTAGTTATAGGGCATGGTATTGCGACCACTTTACTGTAGATCTATATCTGGAATCTTCCTTGTTGGCTTTCCTTCTTGAAATCGCATCCCAGAGTTCCTATAATGCATTTAGCATTTTTCTCTGCTTTTTAGGAAAATAAATTGTTATGTCTCTAATATTTGTGCAAGACTGCTGACTTCATAACCGTTATTTGATGGTTATGTGTTTTAGAATCTATACTTTCTATTATACGAGGTCCGTTCAAAAAATTCCGGAACGTTCGTAATTTGGCACCCATGGTAAGTTGGAGCGAAATGCAGTTGGCATCCCTGCACACGCCTGGATCGGACGTCTCATTGTTGAGTGTTTGCCAGTTATTGTTCAGTTGTATATTGAGTAGAACGTTGCGTGGCACAGTTCGCGAATCCCGGAATGGAAGAGTTAGAGGAGCAACGCATCTGCATAAAGTTTTGCGTGAAACTCAAGCAAACCTTTATAGAGACACACGAAATGATGCAGGGAGTCTGCGGTAATGCGTGCTTATGCCGCACTCGGTGTTACGAATCGTTCATACTGCTTAGAAATGGCCGGACGGAAGTTAAAACTGACCCTCGTTCAGGACGCCCTTCGAAGTCTGCCGACGACGCTCATGCCAGGAGCGTCAACGAACTGTTCTTGCCAATAGAAATCTGGCTCTCCGAGAGATTGCAGAAGAATGTAACATTTCAGTTGGATCATGTCATGAAATCCTCACACAGCATCTTGGAATGCATCGTCCTGCCGCCAAGTTTGTACCACGGCTCATGAGTGAAGACCAGAAGGACCTTCGTCTCGCAATCTGTGAAGAGCTTTTGGATCGTGCAAATGACAGCGAGATGTTCCTTAAGAGAATCATGACTGGTGATGAGGCGTGGGTCTCCGGTTATGACGTTGATACCAAGGTTCAATCTTCACAGTGGGTCGGGAAAGGTTCTCTGGTCAGATCAAATGTCAAAGTCATGCTGATAGCATAGAAAAATTTTGTGGACAAAGTTCCGGAATTTTTTGAACGGACCTCGTATTTGCAGTTTATTCTGTCAGTCCATTTTGACATCTACATCTACATCTACATGGATACTCTGCAAATCACATTTAAGTGCCTGGCAGAGGGTCATCGAACCACCTTCTCAATTCTCTATTATTCCAATCTCATATAGCGCGCGGAAAGAAAGAACACCTATATGTTTCCGCACGAGCTCTGATTTCCCTTCCTGTATCGTGGTGATCGCTTCTCCCTATATAGGTCGGTGTCAACAAAATATTCTCGCATTCGGAGAAAGCTGGTGTATGGAATTTCGGGAGAAGATTCCGTCACAACGAAAAACGCCTTTCTTTTAATGGTGTCCAGCCCAAATCCTTTTTCATTTCTGTGACACTCTCTCCCATATTTCGCGATAATACAAAACGTGCTGCCCTTCTTTGAGCTTTTTCGATGTACTCCGTCAGTCCTATCTGGTAAGGATCGCACACCGCGCAGCAGTATTCTAAAAGAGGACGGACAAGCGTAGTGTAGGCAGTCTCCTTAGTTGATCTGTTACACTTTCTAGGTAATATGTCATTCAACAAAATTGCAATGTGATGAGTTAAAGCTAGTTACCCAGCTGGGATTCCTTTCGATTTATGAAGCAACAGAGAAAGACCATCGCCCTATTTGACACATATTTCAACGTGCAAGGAATGCATGAATTGCTACTTAATTTCGTATCTGTCAGTGTATTAGTGTCTGTTATAACAGTTTGCAGTCCTTCTTTAGCTCATTTAATTAGTTTATACAGTCTGGAACCGCGCGACCGCTACGATCGCAGGTTCGAATCCTGCGTCGGGCATGGATGTGTGTGATGTCCTTAGGTTAGTTAGGTTTAAGTAGTTCTAAGTTCTAGGGGACTGATGACCTTAGCAGTTAAGTCACATAGTGCTCAGAGCCATTTGAACCATTAGTTTATAAACTGCACATTTTGTGAATTATATGTATGATTTATTTCGAAATTTTATGAAACGAATCGGTTAACAGTTTAAATACACATAATGTATCTCCATACATGGCAACATGAGGACCATCTAGCGGTTATTAAATAGCCCATCTTCCTTAATGTAGTGCAAATTTAATGTATTCGTCTTTGACAGTACTCACGATTTTTTCGAAACACACTTAAATTTAAGAATTGAGATCTGTGCATCGGTCTTTATTTATTTATTGATTCATGTACACACCGTGTTCCGTAAATCCCTTAGTTGAAGTGAACCTTCAGCGATGGATGGGGTGAACAGCAATATGTAACTGCTTGTAGCGTACAATAAAGTGTTGTTAAGTGACTGTAGCCAGTTACTGGATGACTTATACATAATTTATACTTTGTGTGATGAATGGCACCATGCTGTAAATGTAAAAAAATGTAAATTAATGCGGATGAGAAAAAACCAGTTCGAATATAGTGTTAGTGATATGCTGCTTGACACAGTCACATCATTTAAATAAATATGCGTACAGCTGAAAATGAAACGAAGAAGTAAGGTGTGGCAGTACGCCACATAATGTGATAAAAATGATATTAAATAACTTCGAAAATATACCTAAACTGACGTCGTAACTAAATATAAATATTATGCGAGAAAAGTAACAAAGGCTAAGTAATCAGTTAATATGATCTGCGAATGTATTGGCAATCTCTGTTTTCTTTGCAAGAAGGTCTCTCTCTTCCCTTTTGTTTCTTCGTAGTGTAGGAAGCCATTTTGCGACGAGCCACGAAAACGTGTAAGTTTCATCTAATATTTAGCTTAAATATAATCAAATATTACTGTAAAGTGTTTTCAATGTTTATCTGTACCAGCTCATATATTCATGAAGTGGTAAAATTAATTTCTTTATGCAAATTTTATAGGGAATCGTTGGTTCAGAGGTCAGCGCCATTGTTATAAATGATAACGGCCAAGAGGCGTAATAAATATCTTAATACACGCTAATTTCCACAAGTAAAAATAAATGTAAATGTAGGAGATTTCTCTTGTCGGTCAAATTAACTGCGAGAAGCAGGAGCTGTGAAGCAGGCACAATAACATTAACTTCAACTTTTCATAATATACAAATAACAATACATAAAGAACCACCGCAATGGTGCCCAACGTGGGGCACGAACCACCGATTTACATAAATATACCAGTTGTGGAGATACATAAAGCACCATCACAACTGGAGTCCAAAGCGTGCAGCTCGAACCACTTACATAAATATATACATAAATACAGATATATAGATAGATAAATACAGATATATAGCTGTATTTAGTTTTTGGTTAAACTCAGAATCTCAATCTAAAACTGAGATGTAAATGTATATTTTATGTATGTAGAAATTACAGCTGGTACATATTTCAACGTTGTAAAAATAAACTGTTTCATGTACCACGTCCATCAAAATCCTACACGAAACCTATCCATGTGTGAGAAGTGGTTGCAGTAACTGATCCTTAGTCTGCAGCTTTAAGAAAAATACAAATAACCAGAACAATAAACCAAAAACTAAAAAAGGTAAGAGTGCAGTTACAAGTGTTACTGGCTGGTGGACGACAAGGCATAAATGAGCAGGGGACCAGGCTCTCTGCAAAGTGAAAAATTTTAAATTGTCTACATATTTTAGTGAATTTACATTTGTATATTGTTGCAGTGAAGTCAAAAAGATTCATTTACTAAAAGCAGTGAATGATAGTTTTCAACTTGAGTGTCTTACATAGATAGTTTAGTGCAGTGCCTATTTCATACGAATTTGCTTGCCAGATTTAGTGTAAAGTAATTTAAAGTTAGGTGTGCACAAAGGTAACTGCAGAACATAGATCTCAAGATAATTTTGCAATGTTTTTGATAATTAACAATTCAGTATAGGTGAAACTTGCACTGCAGTTGCAGAAAATTCTGTATAGGTGTACTAGCTCAATTTACGTATAGAGTCCAGTTTTGAATCAATTTGTGGTGTCACCGCCAGACACCACACTTGCTAGGTGGTAGCCTTTAAATCGGCCGCGGTCCGTTAGTATACGTCGGACCCGCGTGTCGCCACTGTCAGTGATTGCAACCGAGCGCCGTCACACGGCAGGTCTAGAGAGACTTCCTAGCACTCGCCCCAGTTGTACAGCCGACTTTGCTAGCGAGGTTCACTGACAAATTACATTCTCATTTGCCGAGACGATAGTTAGCATAGCCTTCAGCTACGCCATTTGCTACGACCTAGCAAGGCGCCATTATCATTTGCTATTTATCTTGTGATGCATGTACCGTCAGACCGATGTTCACCAATTATGGATTAAAGTTAAGTATTCCAGAAGCTACGTACTTTTTTACTAGACTCAACTCCTGCGTGAGCTTAAACGCGCGCCTTTCGGCTATCTCATACAGTCTCGCGCTGGCGGTCGTAGCGCTCGCTTCGCTCGCTAGCGTTGGAGACGCCCGAGGTAGTGTCTTTGTTAAGACGCGCGCAAAATTGTCGTGTTGGGGCGGCGTGCATCTGCCTTCGCGGAGCTAGCCGTTGCCGCTCTTGCCGCCGCAACCCGTGTGGCTGCCGCTGCTGCCGCAATCGCCGCCGCATCCACTGCGGCTGCCGCTGCGGCTACCGTCGCCTGTGCTGGTACTGCTGTACCGGCAACTCCAAAAAAGCAATTGTCGTTGGGTTGTCGTATCGAGACAGGAAATAGGTTAGAATAACTCCGGAGAGCCGGAATTTAGGGACTGTTAGTGGTAGGGAACGCTGCAGAGCCAGGGCCCCTGCTGCGGCGGGACCAGCCCGCGTTCTGACAGGCCAGATCAAAAGCTAGGTCCAGGCAGACTGTCGCGTGTAGGGTCCATCTCCATGACCCCCCCTTCCCCCCAGACTTCATCGGAAAGGGCTGAATGAAGATCCAGCCCAATCCCAAGATGAGTAGGACAAGCCACACTCCGACAGGAGCAAAACCAAGATCACCGTCATGTCCACCCAACATAGACGTCCGCCGGAAAAGTGACAACGAAGGAGCTCCTAAATGCATACCACAGCCTGGCCCAAGCCAGGAGCCAAGCCAAGAAAACGAACACTCACAACGGGCCTCCACACCCACAGACACTGACCCCAGCTTCGAATTCAGACTGCCAAGGGGCAGACGCTCCCCAAAAAGGCGGCCACACATAAATCAGACTACTCCAACTGAACTCTCTTTCGAGAGTGAAAACATATATCAAGTCCTCGACCTTATCGAAGAGTTACCGGCAGCTCTGCTGACGCAGAACGAGCCAAAAGAGCCAGAGAACACTGACACACCGGGTAAACCATCCACATCTGAACTCAAGAACACCGAACAACAGCAACAGGCATCACAACACACACTGCAACCTCAAGCGGGGCGCAGCACAGCCAACAACAAAGTACCACCTATTGTTGTCCATCAACCATGCGACTTCCAAAAGCTCAACAAAACCCTAAAGGAAAAGGTCAAGGGGCCACTAAAAGCCATCTTCCGCGGAGACAGCGTCAAATACCACTTCGACACAGCGGAAGACTACAGGGAGGCAGAAAAATTCCTGAGACAGGAAAATCTACCCTACTACGGTCACCAGCTTGCCGACCAACGCTGTAGACGCTTTGTCATGAAAGGATTACTACCCAACACACCGGAAGACGAAGTTAAAGCAGCACTTACACAAAAAGGCCACCAAATCGTGTCCGTTTTCGAGCACAAAAAGAGGGACAGAGAGACATATCAACTCATCCCCCAGGGAACTTACCAAATTGCAACACCACAAATCAAAGACGCCGACAAACTGTATGACATACGTGGCTTGCTGGGGATGGTGGTACGTGTGGAGGCATACAGAGCGAAAAATGATCCTGCACAGTGCCACCGATGCCAAAGACTAGACCACACCGCGAACTATTGTCAGCTACCAGCACGATGTGTACGCTGCGCCGGACTACACCACTCCAAGGACTGTCAGAAGCCACGATCAGAACCACCCACCTGCGCAAACTGCAAAGGGAGCCACCCTGCAAACTTTAAAGGGTGCGAACACTATCAAAAGAGGCTAAAGCCATTCAGACCAGCCCAAAACGCGACCCGTCAAGAATACACAAGAACCGAACTACAGACAGACTCAGCAAGATACACCGACAGACGACAGACAGCGGCAAACGCCACCATCACAAGAGATATTCGGGTAACCGACCGCACTTACGCAACTGTAACCACACCCCCACAGCAACATCCACAACACGACAAAACCGTGGCCCCAGGCACTCCAACCCGACAACAACTGGGCGCCCCACCACAACATCAACCACCAGCAGATCACAGGCCCACTGAACTGGGAACAGCACTGGCGGAAATACTGTCCACATTACAACTCTTCAATAAACAAAACCTCGTGACAACCATCATTACTACGGCCAACAAACTCCGCACAGCAAAAGACAAAACGGCAAAGGCAGTAATACTGCTGGAAGCAGCCATAATGCTCACGGAGTAAAAATGGCGGGACACAGGAGGCAAAAACGTGACATAACCATTTGCGTCTGGAACGCAAGTGGCATCAAACGCAAGAAGATCGAAACTCAAGCGTTCATAACTGAAAAAGACATTGACATCATGCTAGTTACAGAAACCCACCTGCAGCCATCAGACAACTTCCGACTCCGAAACATGACTTGTTACAGAACCGACCGACGAAACCAACGAGGTGGAGGCACAGCAATACTCATTAAGAACACAATAACTCATGACCCAGTGAGCTGCCCAGAACTGCAACAAATGGAAGTCACTCTCGCCAAAATAAACACCGACGATGGGGCGATACTAATCGGGGCCACATACCTCGCCCCCAACCGCCAGCTTCTAGAAGACGACTTACGAACAGTACTAGATCTCCACCCCAGAATTCTCCTAGTGGGAGACCTAAACGCAAAACATCCCTTTTGGAACTCGCGGATAGTGAACCCGAAGGGAAATAAGCTGCAATCGCTGGAAGAAACGCTCCAGTTTATCGTCCAAGGGCCAGACGACCCCACACGAACACCACTCCTACCCCAACAGAGACCAGATGTCCTTGACATTATATTAACCAAGGGCCCAATAGGCAATGTGAAAATGACAGTCTGCAACAACCTGACATCCGACCATCACCCAGTACTCGTTAACATCCGTAAAATAAGACCACCATCTCAGCCACAAACGAAAACCATTAACATAAATTGGGACCAATATAGAACGACATTAACAGCCTCCTCTCGACCAACCACCGACCTCACCACAGTCAACAAAGTAGATAAAGCAATACAGAAGCTAACAAAAGACATCCAAATAGCCGCCAAAAACGCCACCACAACAACAACAGTAGAAAAACAGCAAGAAAACCTTCCCCCACTACTGCAAGATCTCCGACACCTGAAAAACATGGCACGAAAGCGATGGCAACGAACACGCGACCCTAGGGACCGCACAGAAATGAATAAACTAACAAGAGAACTGCAGAAACGTCTCACAGAATGGCGCGCCGAAAGTTGGAACGACCTCATGGAAACATTCAGGCTCCAATCACAGGACGAATGGAAATTAGTCACAAACCTAAAAAGCCAGCCAACGGGGAAGAGGGCCCTATCAGGCCAACAAGGCACCGTATTCGATGCCCTGGCAAGAGCCGAACTATTAGCTGACACTTTCGAAGACCAAAACTCCCTACCCCAGTATGACGTTCGCACGCGGGAAGACCACGAAAAAGACAGCATAATGCGCCGTGAAACCGAAGCACTCAGAAACACAATACCAGCCATACCACCAGAACTAGCCACACCCAGCGAAATACGGAAAGAAATACAAAAACGAAGCGGAAAAACAGCCCCAGGTCTCGACAGAATAACCCACATGCATCTCAAAAACCTCTCTAGAAAGCCCCTTGTCCTCCTGACCAGAATAATAAACAGATGTCTGCAACTGAATTACTTCCCCACAACATGGAAGAAAGCAAAACTGATAACAATTCCAAAAGCAGGAAAAAACCCCAGCCTACCAGCCAACAACAGACCCATAAGCCTCCTTCACACCATGGGGAAAATTCTAGAAAGGGTTATCCTAAACCGCATCCAAAAAGCCCTCACTGAAGACAACACCATCCGGGCAGAACAATTTGGCTTCCAAAGGAAAGTTTCTGCTGAACTCCAAGTACTCCGGTTAACCGAACATATTGCCCAAAACATGAACTACGAAAACTCAACAGCCGCCATCTTCCTTGATTGGGAAAAAGCATTCGACAAAGTATGGCATCAGAACCTCATATGGAAACTCCTCAGACAAACAACCATCCCGGCCACCTACGTCAAAATTATAGACAGCTTCCTGACCGACAGACACTTCGTAGTCGAAATTGACGGAAAACACTCATCCACACGACCGCTGACTGCAGGAATACCCCAAGGATCAGTTCTCTCGCCGACCCTGTTTAACATCTACGCAAACGACATCCCACTAGAGCCAGGAGTAAATATCGCCCAGTTCGCTGACGATACAGCCTTTTTCACAAGCGGCAAGCGTCACCTCACCAATATCAAAAGGCTGCAGCGGCAAGTGTCCCTAGTGGAAGCATGGTGTCGACAAAATAAAATGCAACTGAACGCAGGGAAATCAGCCGCAGTTTACTTTACAAGGAAAAGACCAATCCTTGAAGAAAACCTGCGACTAAATGCGCAAGAACTCCCGTGGAGGGACGAAGTAAAGTATTTAGGCGTCATATTGGACAAAAAATTGCTCTACCACCGACACATTAAGGAAAAGAAACAAAAAGCCCAAAACCTAGCAAAGGCCCTCTATCCAATTTTCAAAAGCAAAAACCTAAAGCAAGAAACCAAACGAACATTATACAAAACTGCATTCCTCCCGACGATGACGTATGGCTGCACCTCTTGGGGCACTGCAAGCAGAACAACCAGACACCAACTACAAATCGTCCAAAACAAAGTGCTGCGCTGGATCCTAGGGGCCCCACCATGGGCACGCACCAGACACCTCCACGAGATCATGGAGATGGACGTGTTGGACGAAACAGTCAAGAAATTAGCAACACGGGTTCACAACAAACTAGATATTATAAGAGACAACTGTAGGCATCTGACTAACGTAGGCACCAGCAAACCCAAACATTGGCACAAGCAACGCGTGCCACGTAGCATAATTGACGAACCAGCAGACCAAACTGACGACTAGTAGAATAGAGCAGACACAAATGCTGCAAATAGTTAAAATCACCAGCCACCCCTAGTAGATTAGAATTAGCATATAGTGTGTAGTTAGATTAAAATAACAACCATCTCTCAATATAAATGCATAACTAGCAAAACCCATAGCTCATAAGGTTAGGTAGTATTATGCGAAATTAAATGTGTGCAAATACACAGTGTATAAGGATAGGTAGGATTAGCATGATAAAGAACTAAGAAACTAGGACTCACATCCACAACCAAAGTACGACAACCCAACGGCAATCACCAAAGAAGCAACAAGAAGACAACGAGAACCACACAACTCCTGAAGAGGAAGAACAGACCACCAACCAAGGAGGCGGATTGGCGGACACAGTCCGGAAAAAAATAACATTCCTGTCCCCCAAAGTCAAATAAATAGTGCCACCACAGCACAACCAACCAAACATACACAAAAATACACGGCGAATCGGCAAAGCCGATGGGCCTTTCCTCAACAAAGTGACAAAAAAAAAAAAAAAAAAAAAAAAAAAAAAGCTATCTCATAGTGGCTTGGCTGTCTTGCCAAGTCACAACAGTTTGGCGACGAGCCAATTCGCGTTCGTAACTATACAGACTGATTTACTTGTGTAATGGCTTCACCACAATCTCCAGATGTACTGTCCGAATTTTATCGCTTACAGAATCAGCAGACGCAGGCCTTACTGGATGCCCTTGGGCAGCTCGTCCAGGGTCAACGTGCAAGGCGAAACGATGCGGCAGCCGCCGCTTCACCGCTCCCGCAACCACAACACGCAGTTGCACCACCTTTTCGTCCTTTTGATGCTGCACTGGAAAGCTGGACGGAGTGGTCACGCCAATTTGGATTCAATCTCGCCGCCTACAGAATTCAAGGTAACGAGCGGCAGCCTTTCTTATTATCGTGTGTCGGAGTGTCCACGTACCGTATGATAGTCAAATTGTTTCCCCGACGCGACGTAGCAACTCTGTCCTACGACGAAATTTTGTCTGCATTAGATGCATATTTCAAAGAATCAGTCAATGTCGTTGCAAAAAGGTATACCTTCTTTCGTACAAAACGTACGGCAGGTCAGACTAATAGGGAGTGGGTTGCAACCTTGCAAGGCCTTACTAGGGATTGTGCTTTTGAGTGTCAATGTGGACTCCCTTATTCAGATACTATGGTGCGTGATGCAATTGCACAGAACGTTTCTGATGTTCATATAAGGGAACAGATTTTTAAACTAGTCAATCCCTCCCTTCAACAAGTGATGGACATATTGGATCGGCAGGACACGCTTGACTTTGCTCAGGCATCATTTGAAACTTCGCCACCCGTGTGTCACGTTAACCGGCCCGCCGGGCGATCTGTGTGGAACAGTAAGCAGTCCTCGCGCCCGGCCGCGCCAAAGCCACCTGGCTCTCAGCCACGTGTCCCGCGCCGGCAAGCAAATGCAGTGAAATCATGCCCGCGGTGTGCTACTAGACATTCGCATGAGAATTGCCCGTCACGCTAAGCTATTTGCTTTTTCTGTAATAAAAAAGGACATGTTCAAAGTGTTTGCCAGAAAAAGCTCCGATTGGACGCTCAAAACCATTCCAGGCCCTTTGCTTCACGCCGGAATTGGAACCGAACCAAGGATACTCAGGGTCGTGAAACTTCGCCCATGGAAATTCATGTAGTTCATTCCACTCTGCCCAGTGCCACTCTCTCTAACAGTGACTGTGTTCGTCCCACAAATAGTGTGCGTCAACATCGCCGGAAATCCCGTCAGGTCGCAAGTGATTATGTACCAGTGTCAGTTGACGTTGCACGAGACAGTCGCTCTTGTCGTCAGCAGGACAATAAACTTTTTGTGGCCAAGTGATACCGTTCCAGCTCGATACCGGAGCTGCAGTTTCACTGATCAATCAAGACACGTACAAACAGCTGGGCACACCTCTGTTGCGTGCCACAAATGTTAAGCTAACTACATATTCAAGTCACCGGCTCCCTGTGTTAGGACAGTGTAGCCTTCTTGCAACATACAAGGGACAAACAAAACTTGTGTCATTGTACGTCCTTCGTTCTTCTTCTGCAGTGAACTTGTTTGGTTTCGATTTGTTTCAGTTGTTTAACTTG
Source organism: Schistocerca serialis cubense (assembly GCF_023864345.2). Lineage (NCBI taxonomy): Eukaryota > Metazoa > Arthropoda > Insecta > Orthoptera > Acrididae > Schistocerca > Schistocerca serialis. The sequence goes on along the minus strand of NC_064646.1, from coordinate 181,689,656 downwards.
TCTATAGTAAATCAGGTCCTAGCAGTGAACCAGACTGTGCCTTCAGCCAGTGTTTCTCATCTATGTGAAGAATTTGCAGACATTTTTGCACCGGGCCTTGGTTGCGCTAAGAACTATGAAGCACATTTGGAACTGAAAGTAAACACGCAACCGAAATTTTTCAGAGCGCGCAATGTTCCCCACGCATTGCGTGATGAGGTCGCAAGAACATCACAAGGTGTAATTGAACGTGTGCAGGCTTCTATCTGGGCATCACCCTTAGTAATTTTGCCAAAACCTTCCGGAAAATTGAGACTTTGTGTGGACTTTAAGGCAACAGTGAATCCCCAACTAGTGACTGCAACTTTTCCTTTACCCCGCCCGGAAGATCTTTTTGACAAACTGTGCCCGGGTACATATTTTCCTAAGTTGGACCTAGCAGATGCGTACTTGCAAATACCGGTTGACGAAGCATCCCAGCGCGTTCTAGTGGTTAACACGCATCTTGGTTTGTACCGATTCAAAAGACTGCCATTCAGGTGTGCATCATCCCCTGCCTTGTTTCAGCAATATCTACAAACTGTTTGTGCGTCGATCCCTACTGCAGCAAACTATCTGGACGATATTGTGCTCTCCGGAAAGACGGAAGAAGAACATTTAGCCAATCTCAGAACATTATTTCAGGTCTTGCGACAAAATGGTCTTCGCTTGCGGAAGGACAAATGTGTGTTTTTTGCTCGGGACTTACCCTACCTGGGCCATGTACTCAATGCCCAAGGCATAAATCCGAGTCCAGAGCACCTCCGTGCCATACAAGACTTGCCTTCGCCGCAGAATTTGAAGCAGCTACAGAGTGTGCTGGGAAAAATAAATTAGTATCATCGCTATGTGCGCCACGCCTCTTCCATTTCAGCTCCGCTTCATCGCTTACGCCGTAAAGGTGTTCCGTTCGTCTGGACGACGGAATGCGAACGCGCCTTTCACCAGTTGAAATCGGCGTTGCTTTCCAATACTTACGCCATTCGATCCCCAGAAACCCCTTTTGTTGATGGTAGATGCATCGGATTTCGGGATCGGTGCTGTGCTTGCGCACAAAGATGGATCGCACGATCGCCCTATTGCCTTTGCGTCCAAATTGCTCTCGTCTGCGCAAAGAAATTATTCACAGATCGAGAAAGAAGCTTTGGCTCTCGTATTTGGTGTTACTAAGTTTCATGATTTCTTGTATGGTCGTCACTTTACCATCATCACAGACCACAAACCTTTGACATCGCTTTTTCATCCGAACAAGCCTGTTCCTCCACGTACAGCGCAGAAATTCATTCGCTGGTCTATTTTCCTCTCGCAGTACCGCTACGATATCTTCTATCGGTCCACTGCTAAGCACGGAAACGCCGATGCGTTGTCCCGTTTGCCTGTTGCTGAGGATAGAGCATTCGATTCCTCCGAACTTGCTTGCATGTTCATTGATTCGGAAACCGATGACGTGGTCGAATCGTTTCCGATTGATTTTCGTCGTTTAGCTACAGCCACAGCTGCTGACCCTGTCCTTGCTACCGTTCTGCGTTTTGTTGCTACGAAATGGCCCTCGTCAAAGTCACGGATCGAGGATCCGTTGGTTCGCCGATTTTTTGCTCACAAGAAGAGACTTTTTGTTCGACGTGGTGTTTTGTTGTTGCGTTCTGATAATGATCAGTCCAGGGTCGTGGTCCGACGTTCGCTCCAGTCCTCTGTCTTATGACTTCTCCACCATGGACATTGGGGTGTAGCGCGAACGAAACAACTTGCTCGTCAGCACTGTACTTGGTTCGGAATCGATGCTGCGATTACGAATATGTGCTCTTCTTGCATGGCGTGTGCCGAACAACAATCCGCACCACCGCGGAAATTCGTTGCATGGCCGAAAGCCACTTCCCCTTGGCAACGCTTACACATCGATTTTGCTGGTCCATTCTGGAATGCTCGATGGTTGGATGTTGTCGATTCGTTCAGTAATTTCCCTTTTGTTGTCCGGATGTCTTCCACGACGTCTTCTGCCACCATCCAAGCGTTATCTGCTATCTTTTGCATTGAAGGTCTTCCACAGACTATTGTTTCCGACAATGGCCCACAGTTCATGTCCGCAGAATTTCAGTCATTCTGCAAGGCCAATGGTATTCAACATCTGACGTCCGCGCCGTTTTCGCCACAGTCCAACGGTGCTGCTGAACGTTTGGTCAGGACTTTCAAGTCACAGATGTTGAAGCTGAAAGAGTCGCATTCTCGGGAGGACGCGTTATTGCTCTTTTTGTCCTCGTATCGCTCTCAGCCCCGCGATGGTCGCTCGCCGGCTGAGTTGCTTCACGGTCGCCCTCGTCGGACCTTGATGTCTTTGCTCCATCCTCCGCATCAGGTTCCTGTGCAGCGGCACACACCTGCTTTTGCCCCAGGCGATCTTGTCTACTACCGCAACTATCGAGGTTCACGGCGTTGGCTTGAAGGGTGCATTCTTCGCTGCCTCGGCCGCGCTATGTATCTGGTTTTGGGGGCCTCTGGTGAGGTGCGTCGGCATCTCAATCAGCTGCGCCTCTGTCGTCGCACGGGATCTGCCGCTCCCCGTCTGCTTTCAGCGACGGTGCCGTCCGGTCCGCGCCCTGGGGACCCATCTACTGGCTCGCCTCAGCCCCAGTTGTTACCGACGCTGCCTTCCATTTTGCCCCATGTCGACGCGCCGCCGCCACCGCCTGTTCTCCCGCCGGCGACGCCCGCAGTGGACGCGTCGCTCCAACCGCCGGGCGCCTCCCTGGGTCACGCGCCGCTGATCGCTTCCCGTGACCAGTTGTCCTCCGCCATGGACCTCTTGCCCGCTCCGGACCATATGTCGTCTTCGCCAGTCGGGGGCCCTCGGCTCGATGGAGGTCGACCCTTCGGCCCCTCCTGTCTCTCTAAGGGCGGATACACCGCATGTTGGCGTGCACCCTGGACTAGGTTTTCAGGCGTTTCCTAGCTCCCCTCGGACCGAATGGCAGGGTGCGGGTGGCACAGCCTCGTCTGTTGTTAGGCTCCCCACATCGTCGCATACGTCAACATGGGGTCCTCTCCATGGCGGGCGGAAGCCTTATGCCACAACCATCCGCCGATTTGCGGGGGAGGAATGTGGTGTCACCGCCAGACACCACACTTGCTAGGTGGTAGCCTTTAAATCGGCTGCGGTCCGTTAGTATACGTCGGACCAGCGTGTCGCCACTGTCAGTGATTGCAGACCGAGCGCCGCCACACGGCAGGTCTAGAGAGGATTCCTAGCACTCGCCCCAGTTGTACAGCCGACTTTGCTAGCGAAGGTTCACTGACAAATTACGTTCTCAGATGCCGAGACGATAGTTAGCATAGCCTTCAGCTACGTCATTTGCTACGACCTAGCAAGGCGCCATTATCATTTGCTATTTATCTTGTGATGCATGTACCGTCAGACCGATGTTCACCAATTATGGATTAAAGTTAAGTATTCCAGAAGCTACGTACTTTTTTTACTAGACTCAACTCCTTTAACTGTTCCAGACCTCACGCCAGCCTGCGTGAGCTTAAACGCGTGCCTTTCGGCTATCTCGTAGGGGCTTGGCTGTCTTGCCAAGTCACAACACAATTTATAGAATTTTAGTTAATGATAGGCTTATATAAATACAAGAAAGTGAATTTAAGTAGAAATTTCTAATTTTGTGTGTGTGTTTTTTAGTATATTGTAACACTATTTCACTTAAAGCGTGTGTTACATTTCTTGTGTTTTTGTGTGTGTCTAACGTACGTTGTCATTGAACAAGCATGGATAGGCCACTTAGAGAGAAACGTGCCGCGAGTGAGGCTATATCTGAGACGGAAGTGGACGATAATGTCCATGAGCTCGAAATAACTGGCCCATCGGAGAATAGCCATTTGCAAATTCTTCAAAAGGAACCAGAACTGGGACTAAGATCTCACGATGTCACTGAAAATCCTGAACTAGTTCAAGTGAGCACACATGTTCACGAGATTAGGCCAGAAACGAAGACTGGGTTATCAGCAGGACAGTTGACTACTACACACTTTGTTCAACATGATGACAAGCATAACTGTAAATCGGAAACCCATTTACAAATCGATCCCTCTGCTACGACAGCTGAACCTATGTTACTCTGGAATACAGAAAGGCTGTAAGGTACGTGTCCAGTTAATATACACCGTGAAGATAGATTTGTCTGCGAGAGTCAGCCTTGCCAGACTCAACGGACTTCTACGGGTATTGTTGGTGCCGCTTATTCAGGCGTCTTACCAACCCTTTCCCAAGTAAAACTTGAGGAATCGTTGATAAAACATAGACAGTTTCAGATATGCAATGATGAGAAAAGGTTGTGCATCCCCTCATCTTTTTAAAAAGTTTTAAAAACGTTTTGCCTCATTCATGTACAGTGAGGCAAAAGATTGTTTGTCACATCCTTTACAACAGGAGATGCAGCGCTGTGGGCACTAGAAACGGCCGAACAGTGCGCGTCGTTGTAGTTTTTGAAAACAAATTTCCTTCGAGGTTCTGGTCCCCATCTGTACAAGAACGTTTAAGAAAACAGGTCTACAACCCCGAACTGTTCAACCTCGGCCAGCGGAATATAAGAAAGTATTTTGAGAGATGTCTTAACAAGACGCGCTATTGGGATGAATCGATGTTGGCAATTGAGAATTCTTAAAGGAAAATTACCCATAGTCATTCGAGAAAAGCTCGTGCATGTCCCAGACACGGACTTAGAACAATTTATGTCAACACTACATTCTTTGGATTTGGTCCAAGAAGTGCACGTCTAAACGAATATGGTAATGCGAGGAGCAATCAAAACAACAATATATCACGACAGTCGAATAGTAGCAGCCCGAGAAAGAACGGGTTCGTGAAGAATAATGACTTTACAAATGGTGAAGCTTACAATAAAAGGCAGGCGGGGGTTAACCAGCAACCGACTAACAGTAATTGGTATCCTAAGCACCGGTACTCACGATCTACTTACTCACCGAGTAAAAACGGCAATGAACAATAGAACCGTAAAAGGAGAGGCGAAGGAGGGGGTAACCACAACTTCTTACACAAAAACATGCGCACTGCCAACGACCACTGGCAACGCCCAGGACCGGCAAACTGGCAGGCACAAAGTCAAATGTGAAATATTAATGTACCGATGCATCACATTAACATTATTCCCATGCCATTGCAACCGCTGCATCCACCTAACCCTAATGCCCAAGTGTATGTACCACAGAGTCAGTCTTGCGCTCAAAACGAGAGTGTGAGGATTGTGGAGTCACAGATGAAACCCGTGAAGCAAGAGACAGGCCGTCAATTACCGGCCGACCGCTGTGGGGCGCTTTCCAGTCGGTCGGCAGCGAAAGAGTGAGGGGCGCGCGGGATGTAAACTTGTGTATGCTGAGGTACAATGATGGCCAGCATTTAAAGGACGAACTGATATCTGAACCGTGACAGCGAAGTACAGATGATGTTAAACTAATTCAGGCTTCCTTTCAGGCTAAAATTAAAGATATTTTAATGGTAGTGATTCTGAACACCGGTGCCAGCACATCCGTGATATATGAGCAATTGTTCCGTTGTGTGGACAAGATCAGGAAGCTGCCGATTTTACCAGTGGAAAACTGTAGAGTGGTGGGAGCCCTACGAGGGGAGAGGCAGTTAATAAAATACCAGGTGCAGGTAGAGCTAACACTGGAAAAAGAAGCATTTACAAGTTCATTCCTGGTGGTTAGAAATCTCGCCGTACCCTGGTTCCTGGGTTTACATGCTCTCTGTGAAAATATGGCCAAAATTGACCTGGCACTGGGCACCTGCACCTTAATATACCACGATAAGCTGATCGAATTTGTGTCATACAGGACGCTTGATGCGTGCACGAACTATTGTCAGCATGTTAGCGTAGTGGTCCCAGACAGTCCCACGCTGGTGGAGGTGAACAGTCTGTCAGTAGAGAGTGAAAATGATACGGAAGGTGCCTGGTTGCACGGAACATTAAGCAAAATATTGTCGAAAAGGTAGCCGAATTCCACATATTTGAATGACCAGCAACAAAGTGAACTGACACAGTTGCTTGACCAATTTGCTGATATATTTACCGAAAGACCCGGTTAATCACAGTGTATGAGTACAATATGCAAGTCCAAGCACACGATACATTCTGCCGCGCGACCTATTGTATCCACAGAAAGATTGTATCCACAAGAAGACCTAAAACCTTTTACTGGGCAAACCAATGAAATTTCTGAAAACTGAGGACAAGTCACTGAGTGAAAACTGTAAATAGATGCGTACTTGATAAGCAAACATACTTTGATCAAATTTAAGTTAGTTTGAGTATGTATTTTTGTGTGCTTTGTTCATTTTTGTGAGTAAATTTCCTTGTTTTGGTTGGAGTGTAAGTATGTGTAATGAATTGAATGTGTGCATCATGTATGTACATGAACTAACATATTAGAAAATGAATTGGACGTACTAACACTGAGCACAGTGTGTGCGCCCGAAAATCTGTCCCATTAAAATTTTGATAATGGCCATTCTCTGGACGGAATCGTTCGTATTCCTCATTTCAGCGACAGTACAGCTTGATAGATTTGGCGCGAATACCAGCTAGAAGTACTTGTGGCTGCACTCTCGCGTGCGAGGCAGCTGCAAGCGCGCAATCTACACTCACGCTCATAAATTAAGGATAATACTGATACATGGTGAAAGAATGCTCTGGTGGACGGTTTGTGGGTTTAAATCACTTCGGGGTATGACCATGCGGTGCATTTGACCTGCGGTCGTTGCACGGTGGCGCTGACAGCAGTCCACATACACAGACGTGTGTTGGTGTATGTCAGAGTACGGTGCAGCGAGTAAGTGTGCAGACGTTTTCAGATGTACTAATGCTGGCTGTGTGTTGAAAATGGCTCAGAGAACACATATTGATGACGTTATGAGGTGTAGAATACTAGGGCGACTGGAAGCTGGTCAAACACAGCAGGTCGTAGCACGGGCCCACCGTGTGCCACAAAGTGTGGTCTCAAGTTTATGGCAACGATTCTAGCAGACAGGAAATGTATCCAGGCGCTACACCACGGGACGTCCACAGTGTACAACACCACAAGAAGACCGATATCTCACCACCAGTGCCCGCAGACGGCCACGGAGTACTGCAGGTAACCTTGCTCGGCACCTTGCCGCAGCCACTGGAACAGTTGTCTCCAGACACACAGTTTACAGACGACTGAACAGATACGGTTTATTCGCCCGGAGACCTGCAAGATCCATTCCACTCATCCCTGGTCACAGGAGAGTCCTTAATGCGTGGTGTCAAGATCACAGTTCATAGTCATTGGAACAGTGGTCCCAGGTTATTTTCACGGACGAGTCCAAAGTCTGAATAGTGATCCTCGCCGGGTTTTCATCTGTCGTGAACCAGGAACCAGATACCAACCCCTTAATGTTCTTGAAAGGGGCCTGTATGGAGGTCGTGGTTTGATGGTGTGGGGTGGGATTATGATTGGTGCACTACGCCCCTGCATGTCTTTGACAGAGGAACTGTAACAGATCAGGTGTATCGGGACGTTATTTTGCACCAATATGTGCGCCTTATGAGGGGTGCAATGGGTTCCACCTTTCTCCTGATGGATGATAACCTTCGGCCACACCGAGCTGCCATCGTGGAAGAGTGCCTTAAAACAGATGATATCAGGCTAATTGAGTGGCCTGCCTGTTCTCCAGACCTAAAACCCATCGAGCACGTCTGGGATGCTCCCTGTCGACGTATCAAACCCTTGGCCACTTCACGAGCTCCGACAGGCACTGGTGCAAGAGTGGGAGGCTATACCCCAGAAGCTGCTCGACCACCAGATCCAGAGTATGCCAACCCGTTGTGTAGCCTGTGTATGTGTGCATGGTGATAATATCCCATATTGATGTAGGGGTACATGCGCAGGGAACAGTGGCGTTTTGTAGCACATGTGTTTCGCGACGGTTTTCTCAACTTATCACCAATACCGTGGACTTACAGATCTGTGTCGTGTGTGTTCGCTATGAGCTTATGCTATTAGCGCCAGTTTTGCGTAGTGCTACGTTGTGTGGCACCACATTCTGCTCATGAGTAAGAGGATTTGGCAAAGAACTTGATAATTTTGTAATAGACAAAATATATTTCATATTACTTCTCGGTAAAGGCGACAAAATATGTAATATCGATTGTATATGTATTTGTGTATTTACTTTGAATGAAAAGGAACAAAATGTCCTCAATGTGCGTTTAATGTGAAGTAGTTTTCCAGAAACTCAGATAGTGACATGAGGAAAGAAGAACAGACAGAACGTGTTACAGCTAGTCAAAACATTGATAAACTGCAGCAGTAATAAAGTAAACGTAATTGCTCGTCACATATGGGTGAACTGTAGTAAGTAAAGTGCTATATGATTGTTATAGTTTCACAGAACTGTGCATAGCAAGAAACAGTGGTTTTTATTGGAAGACAGTGAACCTATACTGAGTGGTTAAGAAACAGCCAACCACAAGCTAAAATCACTAGTGAACGCTTTATCGGCACAAGTATTAGCGGAACAGTGTGAAAGTGTCACGACAATAATCCTTGTACAGAAGCTCACCAGAGTGAGATACAGGAAAATCACAGTGAACATGTGTGTTACGAAACACTACTTACGATAAGCAATAGAATGAACTGAAAAAGCCAAAATCCCATGTGAAGTACTGTTATTGTCTGTTCTCGACCAAGATACTACAGAAACTTACAAATACACGTGTGACTGCGGAGTGTATGGCGTAATAACGCTCCTCTCACAGCCAGTGTATTTTGTGGTACTGTTGGGAGAAATCTGATGCAAGGTGGGTTAATTTTTCACGTTGCTCGAGTGGCGAGCGGGGGCGTAGCTTTCTCTTGTTGTGTGGCGTAGCTGTTCTGGACCGCTCAGCTGACCGGCGCCGGGCGTCGCACAATTGTCCGCTGCCACCGCTGACATCATGCACCGGTCATCGAACCTGCTTTCCACGCGCCTTGTTCCCTCTTTTGCCGTTGCCCTGCGCTGAATACTCGCCGACACTGTCGTCAACTGCCGACGCGGCGATCGAGGAACTTTCTGCAACTAACGTTGGTATATGATATTTGTAACAATAAGTAAATAAATAAATAAATTAACTTTGCAACAGTAATGTGAACGCTAACATGTATTTTCTCAACACCAAAGTATGCTCGTGAATGTAAAGTCAAATGAACTTCATTTGCTAAAACGTCATAAATACCAAACTTTTCGCCAGTATTTCTAAACTGACAAAGACTTTTGCCTTATATGTGAAACTAGTAGCCGAACGTTGTGGCCGTGCGGTTCTAGGCGCTACAGTCTGGAACCGAGCGACCGCTACGGTCGCAGGTTCGAATCCTGCCTCGGGAATGGATGTGTGTGATGTCCTTAGGTTGGTTAGGTTTAATTAGTTCTAAGTTCTAGGCGACTGATGACCTCAGAAGTTAAGTCGCGTAGTGCTCAGAGCCATTTTTTGAAACTAGTATAACTTGTTACGGACATCAACCTTACGTGACAAAACATGTCATGGACAGTCTTAATCAGCGAATATGAAAAGCTTTCTGAAATAATTTGCGCAATAAGCATCTGATACATGAACCGTTTTTCTTTCGTGTTGATGTAAACAATGTTTTATCAAAATTGTTGTATATGTTTAAATGTCTATCATTCGAAAATCATTACATATCACTTGAAAGTAAACACTTCAGTTTTAAACATAGCTGTGTAGTGAGCCACCGTTTATAAATTAAAGCAATTACAGCCCTTGATCACAAAATTTAAGCCTTTGACCGGTTTTGAACACTTCTATGAGTGCCTTCATCAGAAATTCAATATTCAAATTGGCATGTCACATATAAGATAAATACACTACTGGCCAATAAAATCGCTACACCACGAAGATGACGTGCTACAGACGCAAAATTTAACCGACAGGAAGAAGATGCTGTGATATGCAAATGATTAGCTTTTCAGAGCATTCACACAAGGTTGGCGCCAGTGACGACACCTACAACGTGCTGACATGAGGAAAGTTTCGTACCGATTTCTCATACACAAACAGCAGTTGACCGGTGTTGCCTGGTGAAACGTTGTTATGATGCCTCGTGTAAGGAGGAGAAATGCTTACTATGACGTTTCCGACTTTGATAAAGGTCGGATTGTAGCCTATCGCGATTGCGGTTTATCGTATCGCGACGTTGCTGCTCCCGTTGGTCGAGATCTAATGACTGTTAGCAGAATATGGAATCGGCGGCTTCAGGAGGGTAATACGGAACGCCGTGCTGGATCCCAACGACCTCGTTATCACTAGAAGTTGAGATTACAGGCATCTTACCCGCATGGCTGTAACGGATCGTGCAGCCACGTCTCGATCCTCGTGTCAACAGATGGGGACGTTTGCAAGACAACAACCATCTGCACGAACAGTTCGACGACGTTTGCAGCAGCATGGACTATCAGCTCGGAAGCCATGGCTGCGGTTACCCTTGACTCTGCATCACAGACAGGAGCGCCTGCGATAGTGTACTCAACGACGAACCAGGGTGCACGAATGGCAAAACGTCATTTTTTCGGATGAATCCAGTTTCTGTTTACAGCATCATGATGGTCGCATCCGTGTTTGACGGCATCGCGGTGGACGCACATTGGAAGCGTGTATTCGTCATCGCCATACTGGCGTATCACCCGGCGTGATGGTATGGGGTGCCATTGGTTACACGTCCCCGTCACCTCTTGTTCTCATTGACGACACTTTGAACAGTGGACATTACATTTCAGATGTGTTACGACCCGTGGCTCTACCCTTCATTCGATCCCTGTGAAACCCTACATTTCAGCAGGATAATGCACGACCCCATGTTGCAGGTCCTGTACAGGCCTATCTGGATACAGAAAATGTTCGACTGCTGCCCTGGCCAGCACGTTCCTCAGATCTCTCATCAACTGAAAACGTCTGGTCAATGGTGGCCGAGCAACTGGCTCGTCACAATACGCCAGTCACTACTCTTGATGAACTGTGGTATCGTGTTGAAGCTACATGGGCAGCTGTACCTGTACACGCCATCCAAGCTCTGTTTGACTCAATGCCCAGTCGTATGAAGGCCGTTATTATGGCTAGAGGTAGTTGTTCTGGGTACTGATTTCTCAGGATCTACGCACCCAAATCGCGTGAAAATGTAATCACATGTCAGTTCTAGTATAATATATTTGTCCAATGAATACCCGTTTCTCATCTGCATTTCTTCTTGGTGTAGCAGTTTTAATGCCAGTAGTGTTGTTGTTGTTGTGGTCTTCAGTCCTGAGACTGGTTTGATGCAGCTCTCCATGCTAATCTATCCTGTGCAAGCTTCTTCATCTCCCAGTGCCTACTGAAACCTACATTCTTCTAAATCTGCTTAGTGTATTCATCTCTTGGTCTCCCTCTACGATTTTTACCCTCCACTCTGCCCTCCAATGCTAAATTTGTGATCCCTTGATGCCTCAGGACATGTCCTACCAACCGGTCCCTTCTTCTGGTCAAGTTGTGCCATAAACTTCTCTTCTCCCCAATCCTATTCAATACCTCCTCATTAGTAACGTGATTACCCATCTAATCTTCAGCATTCTTCTGTAGCACCACATTTCGAAAGCTTCTATTCTCTTCTTGTCCAAACTCTTTATGTTTCACTTCCATACATGGCTACACTCCATACAAATACTTTCAGAAACGATTTCCTCACACTTAAATCTATACTCGATGGTTACAAATTTCTCTTCTTCAGAAACGCTTTCCTTGCGATTGCCAGTCTACATTTTATATCCACTCTACTTCGACCATCATCAGTTATTTTGCTCCCCAAATAGCAAAACTCCTTTACTGCTTTAAGTGTCTCATTTTCTAATCTAATTCCCTCAGCATCACCCGACTTAATTCGACTACATTCCATTATCCTCGTTTTGCTTTTGTTGATGTTCATCTTATATCCTCCTTTCAAGACACTGTCCATTCCGTTCAACTGCTCTTCCAAGTCCTTTGCTGTCTCTGACAGAATTACAATGTCATCGGCGAACCTCAAAGTTTTTATTTCTTCTCCATGGACTTTAATACCTACTCTGAATTTTTCTTTTGTTTCCTCTACTGCTTGCTCAATATACAAATTGAATAAAGTGGGGGTATGCTACAACCCTGTCTCACTCCCTTCCAAACCACTACTTCCCTTTCATGCCCCTCGACTCTTATAACTGCCATCTGGTTTCTGTACAAATTATAAATAGCTTTTCGCTCCCTGTATTTTACCCTTGCCACCTTTAGAATTCGAAAGAGAGTATTCCAGTCAACATTGTCAAAAGCTTTCTCTAAGTCTAGAAATGCTACAAATGTAGGTTTGCCTTTCCTTAATCTATTTTCTAAGATAAGTCGTAGGGTCAGTGTTCCCTCACGTGTTGCAATATTTCTACGGAATCCAAACTGATCTTCGCCGAGGTCGGCTTCTACCAGTTTTTCCATTCGTCTGTAAAGATTTCGCGTTAGTATTTTGCAGCTGTGACCTATTAAAATGATAGTACGGTAATTTTCACATCTGTCAACACCTGCTTTCTTTGGGATTCGGATTATTATATTCTTCTTCAAGTCTGAGGGTATTTCGCCTGTCTCATACATCTTGCTCACCAGATGGAAGAGTTTTGTCAGGACTGGCTCTCCCAAGGCCGTCAGTAGTTCCAATGGAATGCTGTCTACTCCCGGGGCCTTTTTTCGACTCAGGTCTTTCAGTGCTCTGTCAAACTCTTCACGCAGTATCGTATCTCCCATTTCATCTTCATCTACATCCGCTTCCATTTCCATAATATTGTCCTGAAGTACATCGCCGTTGTATAGACCCTCTATATACTCCTTCCACCTTTCTGCTTTCCCCTCTTTGCTTAGAACTGGGTTTCCAACTGAGCTCTTGATATTCATACAAGTGGCTCTCCAAAGCTACGGTCGCAGGTTCGAATCCTGCCTCGGGCATGGATGTGTGTGATGTCCTTAGGTTAGTTAGGTTTAAGTAGTTCTAAGTTGTAGGGGACTGATGACCACAGCAGTTGAGTCCCATAGTGCTCAGAGCCATTTGAACCATTTTTTCTCCAAAGGTCTCTTTAATTTTCCTGTAGGCTGTATCTATCTTACCCCTAGTGAGATAAGCCTCTACATCCTTACATTTGTCCTCTAGCCATCCCTGCTTAGCCATTTTGCACTTCCTGTCGATCTCATTTTTGAGACGTTTGTATTCCTTTTTGCCTGCTTCATTTACTGCATTTTTGTATTTTCTCCTTTCATCAATTAAATTCAATATTTCTTCTATTACCCAAGAATTTCTACTAGCCCTCGTCTTTTTACCTACTTGATCCTCTGCTGCCTTCACTACTTCATCCCTCAGAGCTACCCATTCTTCTTCTACTGCATTTCTTTCCCCCATTCCTGTCAATTGTTCCCTTATGCTCTCCTTGAAACTCTGTACAACCTCTGGTTCTTTCAGTTTATCCAGGTCCCATCTCCTTAAATTCCCACTTTTTGCAATTTCTTCAGTTTTAATCTACAGTTCATAACCAATAGATTGTGGTCAGAGTCCACATCTGTCCCTGGAAATGTCCTACAATTTAAGAACTGGTTTCTAAATCTCTGTTTTACCATTATATAATCTATCTGATACCTTTTAGTATATCCAGGATTCTTCCATGTATACAACCTTCTTTTATGATTCTTGAACCAAGTGTTAGCTATGATTAAGTTATGCTCTGTGCAAAATTCTAACAGACGGCTTCCTCTTTCATTTCTTAGCCCCAATCCATATTCACCTACTATGTTTCCTTCTCTCCCTTTTCCTACTCTCGAATTCCAGTCACCCATGACTATTAAATTTTCGTCTCCCTTCACTACCTGAATAATTTCTTTTATCTCATCATACATTTCTTCAATTTCTTCGTCATCTGCAGAGCTAGTTGGCGTATAAACTTGTACTACTGTAGTAGGCATGGGCTTCGTGTTTATCTTTGCCACTATGATACGTTCACTATGCTGTTTGTAGTAGCTTACCCGCACTCCTATTTTCCTATTCATTATTAAACCTACTCCCGCATTTTGTATTTATTACCCTGTATTCACCTGACCAGAAGTCTTGTTCCTCCTGCCACCGAACTTCACTAATTCCCGCTATATCTAACTTTAACCTAACCATTTCCCTTTTTAAATTTTCTAACCTACCTGCCCGATTAAGGGATCTGACATTCCACGCTCCGATCCGTAGAATGCCAGTTTTCTTTCTCCTGATAACGACGTCCTCTTGAGTAGTCCCCGCCCGGAGATCCGAATAGGGGACTATTTTACCTCTGGAATATTTTACCCAAGAGGACGCCAGCATCATTTAGCCATACAGTAAAGCTGCATGCCCTCGGGAAGAATTCGGCTCTAGTTTCCCCTTGCTTTCAGCCGTTCGCAGTACCACAACAGCAAGGCCGTTTTGGTCAATGTTACAAGGCCAGATCAGTCAATCATCCAGACTGTTGCCCCTGCAACTACTGAAAAGGCTGCTGCGCCTCTTCAGGAACCACACGTTTGTCTGGCCTCTCAACAGATACCCCTCCGTTGTGGTTGCACCTACGGTGCGGCTATCTGTATCGTTGAGGCACGCAAGCCTGCCCACCAACGGCAAGGTCCATGGTTCATGGGGGGAGGGCCAGTAGTGTATCGAGCTAGAAAGGACATAGTGGCTCGCCTTCCATGTATTCCTTTTTAAATTTTGGTGACTTAAGCCTTTCTCACTTGATGTTTATCTTATACGTGACATGCAAATTTGAACATTTAAGTTCTGATGAAGGCTCTCATAGAAGTGTTGAAACCTGGTCAAGTCACTTAAATTTTGTGACCGAGGGCTGTAATTGCTTTAACTTTGAAAGTAAACAGTTCGAAGACTCCGGGCAGGGTTGTTTTCGACCCGTTTTTTGCGATACACTTGCAACCTGAATGGGGGAGTATAAGCCTTTTACTATCGGGTCATAGGTTATTCCGAACTGTTGGCCTTCATGTGCAGGCACAGGGCAAACAGTAAGTTAAACACAAGCCCTGACGAAAATAATTGTAAACCTGCAAAAACACATTGTAAACAAATACTGTAGGTGTAAGATAAAACCGGCCGGAGTGGCCGAGCGGTTCTAGGCGCTACAGTCTGGAGCCGCGCGACCACTACGGTCGCAGATTCGAATCCTGCCTCGGGCATGGATGTGTGTGATGTCCTTAGGTTAGTTAGGTTTAAGTAGTTCTAAGTTCTAGGGGACTGATGACCTCAGACGTTAAGTGCCATAGTGCTCGGAGCCATTTGAACCATTTTGTAAGATAAAGCTCTGCTTGCTTAATAATATGAGTAGTCTGAAGCTATACTTGTTTTAGTCACAGTGACGAGTGTGATTGAAGTCTTTAAAAATCATGTGAAGTGATCGGGTCTGGTAGTGAGTGGGACCCTACATTAGAAATATTTGGGTACACCCTGACTAGGGGGCCCATGTGACGGTTCACCACATAACGTGATACAGATGATATTGAATAACTTTACAAATATACCAAAACTGACTTTGTAACGGAATATATTATCTCAGAAAAATGAAAAAGACTCTGTAATCAATTAATATGATATGGGAACGTAATTGCAATCTCTGTATATTTGGCAAAAAGGTCGCTCTATTCCCTTTTGCTTCTTCGTAGTGTAAGAAGCCATTTTGTGACGAGCCACAAAAACGTCTAAGTTTCATGTGATACTTAGGCTAAAGATAATCAAATATTGCTTAAATGTGTTGTCCATGTTTATCTGCACCAGCTTCTATATTTATGAAGTGGTAAAATTAATTACTTTATGCAAATTCAGTAGGGTAACTTTGGTGCAGAGGTCAGCGCTGTTGTTCTAAGTGATAACGGGTGAGAGTGGTAATAAATATCTTAATATTCGCTAATTTTCTCATGTAAAATTAATTGTAATTGTGAGAAATTTCTCTTGATTAGCGGTAATATTTGGAAATCGCGAGAGTCCCCTTAGCCCTGCAAACAGACTTGCCCACTGTTTCTATGTTTCGATACAGTGTATCGATACGTGGAACTGTTTCAGTGTTTGAAACGGCTATGTTTTACTGTTTCGAAACAATGGTGTTTCATTCCGCTCTTTGTCGAATAACTGGACCAGATTCGTTCTCGAGCCAGACACAGAAGCTGTATCGTTGTTTCAAAATAACGCTGTTTCCGTCCACTTGTGCTTGGAACGGACTAATTGTATCGAAACAGTGATGTTTAATTTCGCTCTGTCTCGTACGAGATTCGAACACGGCACAGATACTGAAGTACGTTTAATATACTAGCTCATAAAACACTTTGAAGAGTGTCGAAATCTTTTTGACACACAACAGCATGAAGCTTAAGATTTCCGAAAATAAAGCTTCGTTTCTAATTGACTGCTCTATTCCGAAATGGCGTAATATATGCTTTATAAACACTAACAGACAATAAAATAAAGCACACACTACGCATTCAAAATAATAAAAGTGTGAAAACATTCAGTTAAATTACACATCTCCCATAACATACGCTTTCATGTTCATGTCCAGTATTCATAATAAAAAACGCAATAAACCTACAGCATTTTGAATGAAAAAAGGCTTAGAGTGGTAGTTTTTAGACTAATACATAAATTGGATGTACTTTCAAGCACTGTGATTGACGGATCATTGATGATGTAACGGTGAACGGAAGGGCTGGGAAACATGGTGGATTTATAATAATGGCTCGAAACACCTTGGGGAAGAAACTTTTTTTCTCTTATATTTTGTTATTTATTCGAATTATGTTGCTTTATTTGTTAGTCAATAGTCAATGTGCCTATACTCCACAATGATTTCTTTTGTGTTCATGGAAATCAGCAGGACGGGTATGTATTATCCATACTAACGAAATGCTAGAATTCCAGAAGCTTATCCGTTATTTCTGCAGTTTGCTCCCGCCTCCAGCGCCGTTCGTGTTTGTTCTTCTGTCTTCAGCTATGGCGTTGCGAAGCCCGGTGTGGGATTATTTTATGAAGATAAATCCTGAGAAAATTAAATGTAACTTGTACTCAGCAGTGTTGTCATTTAAAAGTAGTTCAACTTATTACTTAAACAGACACTTGCGACATAAGCATCCAACAGTTAATTTAAGTGAAGCTCGTTCGAAAGCTGTTTTTATGAATCAGGACAGTGACGAAGTCAGTTCAATTTCCACAGCAACTGTTAGCAACTGTTCAGGAATCTGCAGTTTCAGTGCCTGTGCGTCAAGATAAACAATCTGTGCAAGAAATACCCAGAACTTCCACCGGTTCAGTCCTGGGTAGGTGTGGTAGACAAACAAAGATTACTGGATTTGCATCAAGACCAATGCCTTCATCCAAACGAGCCAAAATAGACGAACAGATTGTTGTTAAAGAATGCTTTCCTTTTAATGTAGTTGAAAGTGCAGAGTTTAGAAAAATGACTTATTTATTAAATGAAAACTATGCACCTCCCAGTAGAAAAACACTCTCCCACAGTTTACTCTCTCAAGTGTTCGACAGCACATTAGAGCGAGCAAGATCTGCAGTGGAAGCTGCATCCTACATCTGCATTACGACTGATGGATGAACATTTGTAAATAATGAGAATTATATAGCAGTGACTGCTCACTTCATTGACGAAAACTGAAATCTGAAGTCATATTTGTTATCTAGTTTTAAATTCCATGACAAGCATACAGTAGAAAACATTTCCAGTGAATTACAAAATGTGTCTTCAGCTTGGGGTATTGCCAATAAAATTGTAGCTTTCACTGCAGATAATACACCTAATATGGTGAAGGCAGTGATGATGTGCAAATGGTGGTATGTACCTTGTTTTGCACATACACTGAATTTAATTGTGCAAGCAACATTGAACCAATTACAGATACAAGGGCAAAAATTAAGTCAATAGTGGAATTTTTCACAATAACTCTTCAAGCACTTGAGAAATAACACAATATTCAGAAGCAAATGGGCTTCCCTATTTTAACACCAAAACAAGATTGCTCTACGAGATGGAATTCTACGTATGAAATGTTTGATAGGCTTTTGAAAATCAAAGAGCCTTTGCAAAGCACACTCGCCATCATCAGTGTGGATTCACAAACAAAACTGTCCAATGAAGACTAGTCAGTTATTGAAAAATAACACATATACATGCACAAAACAGATAATTATTCTCAAACACATAAATGAATAAATAACATACTCAAAAAAATTAAACTCACTGAATGGTAATACTATCTCCTTTTGAACAAATCATAACAGAAATTAGCAGTCAAAGAAATGTAACCTTGTCAACAGTGGTCTTATTAAGCAAAGGTTTAGCACACCCAGTTAACTGTGGGTCTGACGCACGGCTTTCCGGATTGGGAAGGAGTGCCTGGTCCCCGACACGAATCCGCCCGGCGGACTTGTGTCGAGGTGCGGTGAGCCGGCCAGTCTGTGGATGGTTTTTAGGCGGTTTTCCATCTGCCTCGATGAATGAGGGCTGGTTCCCCTTATTCCGTCTCAGTTACACTACGTTGGCGATTGCCGCGCATACAAATTCTGCACGTACGCGTACACCACCATTACTCTACAACGCAAACATAGGAGTCACACTCGTCTGATGTTCCCGGGGGGGGGGGGGGGGGGGGGGGTCCGCCGGGGGCCGAACCGCACAATAAGGTTCGGTGTGGGGCGGTGGAGGGGTGAAGTGGACTGCGGTAGTCATCGTGGGGTTATGGACCACTGTGGGCGGGGACGGAGCCTCTCTCCGTCGTTTCTAGGCTCCCGGTTCACATACTATACAATACAATACAGGAAAATGTTTACAATGTCATTGTCTGAGACTGAAAAACTCAGATCACAGCAATGAAGCCAATAATACAGTAACTACTAAACTTGAGGACGGAATCTGTACCCACCTCGTTCAAAAGTTTGCAGATAAAGCAATTGCTTGTGAAGCAACACTATTGGATCCTCGCTTCAGGGAGCATGGATTTCCAAAAACTGGGTATCGATTAAAAGAAACAAAGTGTACCATAATTAACAAATGCTGTGCAGTACGACAGAAACCCACTCGGTGTTGTACAGACAGTCCACCACCATCCAAACCAGCTATGGTGAGCACATTCACCTCTAGCAGTGGCAACATTTGGCAAGATTTTGACTAAGCTGTAGGTGGCTTGATCCAAAGTGTAGACAATCCACGTCCTGCAAGCATAGTCGAGCTTGATAAATATATGGAGGTGCCACTGATACACAGATCACAAGATCCATTGCTAGGGTGGAAAGAAAATCATGTGTTGTTTCCTACACTGTTTGAAATAATGAAACGACATCTTTGTATTATGGCCACCTCTGTTCCATGTGAGCGCATATTTTCAAAGCAGGGGCAAACAATAACAGAGAGACGATCCAGTCTTCAAGCGAAAAAGTATCAAAAATGGTATTTCTAAACTACATCTTAGAGTAGGTACAGCAGATCTACTCAGAAATGAAACAGTAAAATTTCAATTGATTTTGTTCTTCTCTGGACGTTGTGCACTGAATTTATATTTGATTGTATTTTGTTTAGTCCACTAGTGCATGTACCTACCTTACAAGAACATTTTTCTTAAATTTGTTGCACACAGAAGACGCGTTTTTGCTTACCATTCAGTGAGTTTAATTTTTTTGAGTATGTTATTTATTCATTTATGTGTCTGAGAATAATTATCTGTTTTGTGCATGTATATGTGTGTGTGTTTATTTTTGTAAATGTGGTATGTTTGGTTATTACACTATAGGTATATTGATACTTGTATATCATAAATAAGTCTCAGGCAAATCAACAATGGTACTTCAATACTTTTGTTCTTGGCGTTTAGATACTGTGATAAAAATTGCATTCCAACAGCAACTTAACTTCATCTGTGATTTCCTGGGGAAGTTTATAATAAAATGGTAATACATATGCTTGGTGTGAGTACTTTAGGGAACTCTACGTACCTGTACCTCAAACAAACTTCTTTAGCAAGAACTATAAGTGGTGTAGAGGCAGATCTGCCATGATACAGGTATCACAAAGGTGTTACACTGTATGAATTGTTTTAAATTTTAGTCTGGGTTTTATACTTCAAACAAACATACCAATCTCTGCATTTCAGTTACCTTGAAATGTTTTAACATGTTTTCCAGTTCTATCAAGTGTACTTATTATGAGATGTATCCAGCTAACTTGTGAATGTTTGATGAGAAACTGGAATACTTGAGCATTGTGCTATATGCTACAGTCTGTTATGGTAACTTTTTGATCTGTGTTCATGAGTCACTTTGCATCCTGCTCTGTGTGACAATCAATGGAAAATTTAACTGTGAGTAATAAAAGTGTGAGTGCACACTCATAAATGTCAATTCAGTGCTTCGCTTCCCAGAATGTTATCTGAGTAAATTATATCTCATGATACGCCTTTTCAAGAGCACTTACAGATTGTCACTCATAAAACCTATCAAAATTATGCACTAGAATACATGGAAACGTGTTTGACAAAATCTGTCATGTCAATCATATTTAGTCTGAACTCGGCCAATTGGAAAGTATGGAAGTCACACGACACGAAAGCAGCACATTTTCTACAGGAAATATGGAACTGCAAAGACACCTAAGTGAAAGTTTCATACTTTCTGCGATATGATTGGCGCTCTCGCACCTCAATTGTGTTTTTATGACAATATTTGTACGGTAGACACTCAAGATGATCTAATGTGAAGGCCTATACTATTACAAAACACAAACTGTTTCAAAACATTACACTGTACTGTTTAATTTGTTTTGAAACAGTTATGTCAACATTGGAGTAATTTACTAAAATCAAATTTAACAACAAATACAGTCCTATACCTAACGCTTGGAATTTTTGATGGTGACGTAATATAAAAACACTGTGTCGGGCTAATTAACTGTGAGAAGCACCACCACTGAGTAACTGACGCAAATAATTTTCCGGTGTGAAGCAGGATCCCCATCACATCGGATTAAAGGAAAACTTCAAAACAATTCTGAGGCCTGCTGGCAGATTTGTTACAGGTAACTTCGATCACCGCCAGTGTTACGGAGATGTTTCATGAAAAACAAATAGGAATAAGCGGAGAGAAGACGACTTTAGTTTTGCGAAACATGAGGAAATTTAGAGAACCAGCATTTCCAGATGACTACAGAACGATTCGACTGCCACCAGTGTACATATGCGTAAGGATCACAAAGCTATGTAATAGAAATTAGGACTTGTACAGAGGCATATACATAGTCTTTTTCCCCTTGCTCCGTTTGCACTTGGAAAAGGAAAGATATCCTCTGTTGTGCACCCTATATGGTGGCTTACTGAATATGTATATAGCTGTTGATGCCAATATGTAAGGAGTCAACTTACACACTGACAGGGAGAAGCAGCCACTGCAGGATAGGTCTGTGCTGTATACTAACAACAAATTATATCTAGTGCAAACTTAGTACACATTACATCAGTAATTAATAATATTTGTCTATAGGATAGAAGAATATATCTAGAAGAAACGGTATGAGATTAGATTTAACAATTATTTTTCTGCCTGTCAGACAATTTATGCTATGTGGCAAATGAACAAAGATTTTTGTTACTGCTGATTTAAAATATTTCTGAATCACTGACAACGTTAGTAATGGAGGTCATGTTTTTTGTGTTATTTCTGTAGAGATTGCTATATTTCTAAGATTGTGTTAGATTATTCATGGAAAATTACATTAGCAAATACGTATACTGTGAAGGTACAGTTAGATACATTACTTCGTGAGAGGCGCCTGTTAGATGACTGAGTGAGTCCTACATATTATTCTCACAGCTCTCCTGTGTGCAATAAACATTTTTTCCGAGTCATGATTTACTCTAAAACATGCCACAAGATATTGTGGGTAAAAGTATGCAAAATACGTTTAAAAAACTTAATTTTTTCTGATATTAGCAATTATAAGAAGACAAAAAGTTGCTAAAACGTAGTTGTTTGACAGAATGATTAATGTGTATCTTCCAGTTCAAAATTACGTGAATATCCATAACAAAAATTTGAACAATCTGTTCTAAACAGGTGAAGTCTCAGCTCCTCGCAGCTCCGACTTCAACTACATAGCATACGATGGCTCGTCGACGTCTGGAACTCCTTATCTCCAGTCGCCACAAACAACAATGCCGACTCGGACCCGGGTGCAGCGTGTACTGGAGCCACTCGCTGTGGAGCACGTACGACCCCAAATGCAGGGTTTAATCGCCTGCCACCGTGGTTACTACACAGGCCCACAGTGATTTTAGATTATTTGCAGTACAGAAAATGCTGCACTCCTGGATATGTTACGGCATTTTAGCTTAGCACCACAACTCTATGGCCGTCTCCTCTGACTTGAGGGGACTCCGTTTCCCTAATTGTGTCCTCAAGGGTCGACTGCCTCGAGACTCTGCTGTCTTCGACGCGGAATTATATGCGGCCTTGCGGACACTGGCGTAGATGAGATGAGCATCAAGTGCTAAATTCCTTGTCTGTTCCGGTTCTCCGTGTGGTCTTCACTCTCTACTACGCCCTTTTCCCAACAAAATAAAGTAACCCAGAATGTACAGGACATCCTCCTCCAACTGGAACGGCTGGAGAAGAAGAAGCCTTTCTGATGGGGACCAGGGCACATGGGTAATGGAACGAAAGGGCAAATGTAGCACCCAAGGAGGCGTGTCGTGAGCGTCAGTTTTTCAGTGTTCCATCCCCCTGCACGCTGTCTCCTCGTTGCTGAGGTACGGAGTCAGGAGTCGACGGGAAGACGAGCAGCTGGAAGTGACAGATAATAAGCTGCGTCTTAAAGCCAATACGCGGCCGTGGCGTATCCCCTTTCAGCCACGAATAGGGGATGAGGCCCTCGCATACGCCACCGTCCTCTGACGCATAGCTTCTTGGTCCGGTTCGACGACCCTCCAACGTGTGGTGCTTGTGGCATACAGATCACTACGCGCCACATTTTGCTAGACTGTGTTTTGTTTTCCGACCAAAGGCCAGCGGCAGATTTGTCGGCACATCTGGTCTCTATTTTAAGTGACGTTCAAACGAATGTGCTGATGCTTCTAAGGTTTTGTGAATTGTCCAAATTGTTTCCATAAATTTCAGGGAGATGGTCTTAACAGGGTGACTGGCTCATCCATGTTTTCTGTATGTGGTCAGCCTCCCACATATTCCCGGGCCGTTGTTGTAGCTCCTCTGTCGTTTTTCTTCCGTTTCTACCCAAGTGTAGTGTCTTTCACTATTTCTCCTTTGCTTTACGGCAGATTATATGGAGTGTTGTGTGGATCAACGCGAGTGAGTGAGTGAGTGTGCCAAAGGTTCTACTAGCCCTTTTAACCATATTCTTCCTCTTAATGTTTTCAAGAGCGCTGATAATCTCACCGTTGAGCACCCGTTCACCTCCGAAGACAACAACAACAACAACAACAACAGTTCTAAGTCTCCGCATTATGTGCTATTATAAAGGACAGTGTTGTATTCCGTGGTAACCACACTGAAATTAACTAAAATGCTATGTGTATTCTAAGTTGTTGACACGCTGCAAGTCTGACTATTTTGTCGACGTTCTGTAGCAGTTCGTTACTGATTACCGATGGATGGTCAATTCCATATCCTTCAACAAACAACACCACTGATGCTCACACATTAGTTCTATTTTAATTATAGTTGCATATGAGAGAAAATTGCTCCACAAGTTTGAAGTGTTACCCTGTTTCGATAATTATAGACAATATAAGACTCATTGCATGGAGCCCTGTTCATTGATTCTTGTTCGTAGACAACTCATCAGTGTTCTTCCGCCAAACTTCCTCTAACTATATGCCAACTGCTTTCAACAATTAAGAGATAACACTAGTCTTAAATTTTACACTGAAAGGTCTATGCATTTTTTAATTATTCACTTGTGTTTTAATGCATTACATCTACTCATCTGATGTGGTTGAAAGCATTTCACAGCTCAGCGCATCAAAGTGCAAGACCCACTGTTGGTTGTTATATGCTAGGGGCAACTGCATGATGCTGCTAATGACCTTGATGACTTTTAATGCGTGACGTTATCAAGATGGCATGTGTAAAATAAAATATTTAAAAAAAAGATACATGAAGTCATCACGGTGGAAGATGGCAGAAAATTGTTAAAAAAAGATGGCACTGGTAGAGAAATTCAAAAACCAAATATGACACTCTCTGGAAATTTAAACATTAAAAGCTGCAAGATCGTGGTGGTGGCAAAACTTTTAGTACTCATTAAATGAAACAACAACTCAGAGAAAAAAACGTTTCATATAACATGAAACAGGCCAATTAACATATTGTATAGCCAGTGAAGTTCAAAGCATCCTTTATAGTACAGTATTCTCACATCAAAAGTTATATAAACTGCTGCACCTGAATTGACACCAGTTTCAAAAATATGTGATTATTTATCAAAATTTGTATGTATGCACGCACACAAACACACACACACACACACACACACACACACACACACACACACACACACACATACACACTGCATAATGTTCTACTTCTGTGAATACTGTAGCGTCTCATCACTAAATTTCATCTCTTATGTATGCATACAAAATAAAAAAAATTCCAGTATTTCCACACCTGCTTCAAAATATTGTCTCTGATGTATACACCACAGCAAATTTCCTAACTCTGTCTTTCCTGCCACCTTTATCTTGTCATTAAATTTCTCCTCACATGTGTGCATACATTAGTAAAAAATTACATACTATACATATCACATCCACCCCATAAGCATCATTGCACCATCATGAGTATATTTAATCTCTCTGTGAACTTACTTTAACAAGGCAACAGCATTGTAAACTCGCTTGTAAATTAAGCACTGAGCCACAAAAATCTTCTTTTAGGGCGTTATAGTTTCAGTGATATTGTTGATAGAAACTCACACTGTTATATACACTGTTTTTTACTAGGCTCATATGAAAATACGTTAGTACTTACCACTATTTTCGATATCATCTGCGTCCATGTTGTTCACACTTCCAAGATATTCATGCAGATGGTGCCGCTGTTGAAAAAGTCTAGTTCACCATGACTGATAGCAGGGAAGCTTGATGGTAGATATACTTTGCTGTCATTCAGGTAAACCAGCATTGTGACTCTGAATTCGATGTTGACACATCTTGGTCTCAAGATTGGGTGTCGCTCCGTAATCTTCGAAGTCAACAGTCTTTCGAAGCATTTTACTCCTCCACCTCCACCCTGACGCTTGAAATTTTGCAATATAGGAGCACAAGAAACCCTGCTTTAATTCCAACAAGTAATTACTAAACAAAACACAAATTTTATTAGGTGTGGTAGTGCATACTAGAGTTGCTTTTTTTTGGCAATTCAACGTAGGAAAAATAGGGGATAACAGCAGCTGCATCAT
The DNA here is from genome assembly GCF_023864345.2 of Schistocerca serialis cubense. NCBI lineage: Eukaryota > Metazoa > Arthropoda > Insecta > Orthoptera > Acrididae > Schistocerca > Schistocerca serialis. The sequence goes on along the minus strand of NC_064646.1, from coordinate 181,664,101 downwards.
TAATGGCTTATTTAAACTAGTTGTTGCTAGTAGTTATACCTACTTTCCTGCTAAGGCAGCAATTTTCCACCTGTTACAAGTTCTGACAAGGTGAAACTTGTTCCAACAAGCAAAAACGATTAGTCACCAAGCTTGTATGTTGTGCAATCTCCAAGTGCATCAAATTTGGCCAATTTGACGAGAAAGGACGGACAAGCTGTGAATTTTTCCAACGAGCAAAACCTCTTTATTAGCAAGTTCAGGCTTACTGATTGCTGCCTGCAAGCTCAAATGGATCGGCATTCATGTCGTATTGCGTCAAGCGGGGTGTCAAATATTTCGACGAGAAGCTTTACATTATTTGGCGATGAAATCAACGATAGCATGGGATATGAGTGTGTATGGTTACAGTGAGATGTTAGTTGTCTAACTGGATGTAAAGGAAAGCTCTATTACTCTCCATGACCGGTGAGTGATTGCTCTTGTAAAGCAATTACACATTTTATTCTATTCTTTTTACAACATCATTCCGGCGGAGGTCTAACTTCAAGCAATAATCAACGGTTCTTGAATGCTCTCTTCAAAGATATTATGCCCTTATCATATGACCCATTGCATACCATTTTGGAAGCGAGTTAAGAAAAGTAGTGGCTCCACCAATTCATTTGGATTATTCCATAGAACAAAATTGACATATGCTGGCGATTCGTTGGTGACTGCCATCTAATGGCATCCATGGGAATTTTCATTATCTGCATAACGATATACGTGTCATCTCTCAGTAACGACCCACTAACTAAAACTGAAGTTGGAATAACGATATGTATATATTTATTGCTTCTCTTGGAATTTAATGGTCTGTGGGAGAGATAGTTCTGTTCATGAGCATTGGTGGCACCGTCAATTTCACCGTAATTCTGAAGATATTGTGTTGTGTAGCTTGTCTTAGGGAGCTTAATTTAAAAAAAATAGATTATATAATCCTCTCATTTCCTGGAATTTTGCATTGTGAATTATTAAATCATTACCTTTGACAAGCATCTGTGAATTGCCAGTAATCCACACATTTCATATGTCTTATACTCGTTCTCTCTGTTGGTCTACTAAAATACCTCGTCTCTGCTATAATTTTCTTTCGTTACTCGCCTTCAACAACATGACCATCATCCTCCTTACATTCCTCCTCCTCCTCATCATCATCTTTTTCTTCTTCTTCTTCTTATCTGTCTTTTTCTTTCATAGTTACAGTGTTTTCTTTGGAGTCATCTTCTTTATCTTGGTCTGTCTTTTTTCGGAATAGGTGCCCACATTGTGTCATTATATTTCGGAGCTGAGAAAACGGTCTAAATGTTCTTTCCTGTATAGATTCAGTTTCATCTTGCCTTTTTTGCAGCAACGCCCGTTTACTGCCGATATTTTGTCTAGATCCCAGCACATGGCTTTTCAGATTAATATTTTGCCCAAAGGAATTCAGAGTCATGTTGACAGCCGCACTGCTCAATCAATATCTGAACTGATTATAAACAATATCTCATTTTCAGAGCAATACAGAAAATGCTCGTATATGGTGATGGAGGTAACTACAAATGTAGTTATCAAAATTAATACGATAACGAACATTATTTAAAACATAATCTTTGCTTATAATTAGAACATTATGCACATTATTACTCAATGCTAGTTTGAACATCTTGAAGAATACAGTGAAAGTCAAATCTCGGTTAACAAGATCGCAGAATACATGCCTCAAATTACGTTCATATTGTTTAAATGATGATAATAACAATAATACAAATAATGATAATTGAATTACCATTTTCATAATTGTTTTGGAAGTAAGAAAGATTAGAGTTTAACATCCTGTCAACAGGGAGGTCATTAGAGATCAGATTTCGAAATTATGGGGAAGGAAGCCAACTGTGTTCTTTTCAAAGGAACCATTGTAGCATTTTTCTGGAGCGACTTAGGGAAACATAGAAAACCTAAATCTGGATGGCCAGAATTTGAAGAGTTGTCCTATCAAATGCAAGTCCAGTGCCCTGTCTCGTTTGGTAAATTGCTTCCAAATTTTACTATATGTCGGACATCCATAAAAGCTGTTTACATCATATGGGCGACACATAGAAAAGTAAAACTTCATATGATTTTGCTTAACACAAACAATGCTATTTGTGGTTTTGTAGTTTTCTTTGTCAGGAAGACCTCTGATGGAGAGTCGTTCAGCTTGCTTCTTCAATTGCGTCTCCAAACACACTGAGGTGTGTTCTGATATACAGCAACTACACTGAAGCGCCAAAGAAACTGGTATGGTTACACGTATTGAAATACAGAGGTATGTAAACGGGCAGAATACGGCGCTGCGTCGGCAACGCCTATTTAAGACGAGTGTCTGGCGCAGTTGTTAGATAGGTCACTCTTGCTACAATGGTAGCTAATCAAGGTTTTGAACGTGGTGTTATAGTCGGTGCACGAGTGATGGGACACAGCATCTCCGTGCTGGCGATGAAGTGGGGATTTTCCTGTACCACCATTTCACGAGTGTACCGTGAATATTAGAAATCCGGTGAAACATCAAATCTCCGACATCGCTGCGGCAGGAAAAAGATCCTGCAAGAAAGGGACCAACGACGACTGAAGAAAATCGTTCAACGTAGCAGAAGTGCAACCTTTCCGAAAATTGCTGCAAATTTCAATGCTGGGACATTAACAAGGGGCAGCGTGCGAACCATTCAACGAAACATCATCGATATGGGCTTTCGGAGCCAAAGGCCCACTCGTACACCCTTGATGACTGCACGACACAAAGCTGTACGCCTCACCTGGGCCGGTTAACATCGACAGTGGACTGTTGATGACTGGAAACACGTTGCCTGATCGGATGAGTCTCGTTTCAAATTGTATCGAGTGGATGGACGTGTGCAGGTATGAAGACAACCTCATGAATCCATAGACCCTGCATGTCAGCAGGGGACTATTCAAGCTGGTGGAGGCTCTGTTATGGTGTGGGGCTTGTGCAGTTCGAGTGATATGGGACCCCTGATAGTCTAGATATGACTTTGACAGGTGACACGTACGTAAGCATCATGTCTGATCAGCTGCATTCATTCATGCCCATTGTGCATTCCGACTGACTTGGGCAATTCCAGCAGGACAATGTGACACCCTAAACAGCCAGAATTGCTACAGAGTAGCTTCAGGAACACTCTTCTGAGTTTAAACACTTCCACTGGCCACAGAAAATGGGCATGAACATGAACATAAACATTATTGAGCATATATTGGATGCCTTGCAACGTGCTGTTCGGAAGTGATCTCCACCCCCTCATGCTTACGGATTTACGGACACCTCTGCAGGATTCATGGTGTCAGTTCTCTCGATTACTACTTCAGACATTAGTCGAGTCCATGTCGCGTAGTGTTGCGGCACTTCTGCGTGTTCGCGGGGGCCGTACACGATATTAGGCAGGTGTACCAGTTTCTTTGGCTCTTCAGTGTAGTACATCAGTTGAAGGAGAAGAAGATGATGGTGAAGGAATGTGCCGCTTACTCCTAGAACTTAATATACCTGGCTACTTTACTGTGGGCGAGGAACAGTGTTGATGGAATGGCTAAACAGACTTGCTGTTGGAGTCAGCGTGCAAGGAACATGAGAAGCTTACGCAATGCATACAGACAGTTTGTCAGAGTGATATTTCATAGACCGGATTCTGTCTGAAAAATATACAGAATAAGTAATAGGCTCCCGTATCACTTACAAACATACTAAGGTAAGGAATATCATAACACTCATTTCGAGAAGCTAACTGAAAAACATGAGAGTAATCACTACTCATCGTTTTCCAACTTGAAAGCTTCGTTGTGGAGCGATTCAATAGAATTCTTAAGGTAAAATTGTTTAAACGTTTAGCCGCTTAGGGTTCTCTCAAATGGATTGAGATGGTACAAGGTCTTATCAGTCAGTGTAGTCCCACAAAACTTAAAATAATGAAAAGGAGATCTGTGATATTTCATATTCTCCCAGCGTACTTCCTGACAAAATAGTTCGTGGGTGAACAGCTGGATGTCCGTGTGGGACAGGCACAATATTTTGGAAAGCAGATATGTTACCACCTTCAGGTGTCTAGAAAAACAGACCACTGAAGGGCTGATGCTGCGATTTTATCTCTTTGCCCCTTCCCTCAGACATGGTGTTTCATCCGATGAACACGTGCAGCATCTCCACCCCCACTCCTCCTGCTGCATCGTTGCTTCATCCCAGCTTTGTGCACAGGTGTGCGTACTGCAGCGCCTCTGCTGTTCCTATGCCTGCTTCTGAAGTAAGTTTATTGTGGAATATATCTTTCCTCTTCTTAATCTGAGTGATTGCAGGTTCCCAGACCTGGGAAAGATAGAATGAACTATCCGGAAACACTGAGTGAACACAGTTTTCTGCGAATGAATTCAAACGCGGTCATTACTTGGTACTGCCAAAGACGACCTCGAACTACAGAAATATGTGGTCTGTCAGATAGCACGACAGTGTGGCAACACGTATATAAGTCAGACGGTTGTTGCCAAGAACACCAACAGGATACCAGATTGCAGCAGACTAACAAGATGGCAGTTGTGGAACACTGCCTATCAGACTTACATGGAATGAATTACGACCATACTAAGGTTCAGACACAGATTTTTAACTTCTGGGGTTGTGTCGTTAAATAATCTATCAACCTATCAAGATTCGAATAAGGGATCCGCTGATTAGTCGTGGTATTGGCTACATCTTTCGTAAGGGTGGGAAACCTTAAATCTAAGAAGAGCAAGGAAATGTCACAACCAACTGACTTCAAAGGAAGGAGAAAGAGCAGCTGAAGTTCCGCCAACATGAATGCCTTGGTGAAAATCCAGGGCAGAGCAACGAGTGGGCAGGAGGCGTGGGACAGAGATGCTGGGTGCAGGTGTGGGATCGAGCAGCAGATCTGATGGAGGGAGCGCTGAAAGGGATAACAGTGCCGCAGTAGCCCCCTCAGTGATCAGTTCATCACAGCTCCTGATGATGGTAATGTAGTCGCCTGTCAAAATAATGTGCTTGTTAGACACTGTCATCCAGCTACTAGCTCGTGAACTATTTCCTCAATATGGGACCTGTCGATGTGAAAGATAACGAATTTTTTCTGCATAATGACATTAACACAACCGGTCTAAAGCTAAATTCAATATAGGTGATTTGGTTAGTACTGGTAAACATAAGTCGATTTTCGAGAAAGGCTTGACCCAAAACTGGCTAATGAGACATTTAAAGTTCGAGCAATTCAGGGAACCAATCCAAAATGTATCTGCTGGAAGAATACATCTTCTGACCTGTAATCATTAATCGTGTAGGCAATCTGCTCTAGCCCTTGCACTTTTGAAGGTAATGTAAGTGCAAAGTGAGTCAAAAGCCACGTAGATATGCTACTGGTCTGCTAGGTCATCTGACCTTGAGACACTGAATGCTGTCTACTGTTTGGTTACTGGACTATCACAGGGGAGTTTAGGACCAGTCCCATTTCTAGCCTATGTATAGACGCTGATGAACCACCATTTTGCATCATTTTACAACTTCTCGTCAAGCGACATAACCACTCAGCAATTTACAATCACCTGCATAGCTTGCTCATGAAATTTACAGCAACCAATAGTCAACGCCATACTTTACTGTTACCTTATGTCCACCAGAACGCCATTTCAATAACCATTATTCAATGAACGATTACAGTTTCCCAAAGACGTCTTTACTTGAATTATGAGAACATTAGAGAGCACTTAGGTCTTTTCGGTATCCTACAATTTGGTATCTATCAGAGGTAGCTGCAGCAAACTTCCTTTGATTTGACCAACATTGTAGCAACAGACGTAGCATCACATGGAGTCCATTAGTAATTTTGGATTCAACATTTTTTGGTATTTAGGTACTTTGGGTGCAGTTGTTGAATTAGCATCTTAGAACATTTTAGTACATTTTAGTGCTATATGTGTATAAAACAGTGGGCACAAGCAGAACAACACCTTTGGCTTCTCTGGTCGTGATCTAGTCTGTGCCAACTAGATTCCTCCATAATCTACATGTAATATTTATACATTCAAATGATGCATGAACCCCTTCTCCTGTTACGAATGGGAAAGCTTGCAGCATCAAGCCAGACACTGGTGCATCGTATGATGCTGGAAGACGAACAAATGCAAATAGCATGCAAGGAATCTTGGTGGGAAAGGTTGCAGTGAAGTATCACAATACTAATTATTATGTCGCTGTTGAAGCAGAACATCATGAGTTTTGGGGAGGAGGAGCTGCTGGATGTGACGAATTGTAAGCTGTGGTCAGGGAAACCGACTGCCCAGCTAAGGTGATCGTCTTTCTGGGCATTGCAGTAGGAATTGAAGTGATATATTTCTGTATATGCCATTATCTTAGGTCCTCTTTGAATTCAGATCTGGGGTGCATGTATCTTAAGAACTTCAGGACGCCTTATTTTAGTGGAGTACAATTTACCGTGATCTGAAAATTAAATTCAACATGAGTTGAGAGTGAAGGTATATTATCTACCTGAAACATAAAAAACTATCTCACAGTCTTTCAGTAAAACGGAATGTTTAAGCATATGTACACTGATTTGACAATATGTTGTGCGAAAATCCAGCAGTCACTGAGAGCATACGGATTGATAATATGCGTAGGTCAATCGAGGTACGCAACCTTGTGCTGTCTCAAAGACAATCTGGGTAAGCACTCGCGAACTACATGCAGAACAATTTTACTTTTTCAAGCGGAAAGAAAAAAAACTACTATTGCACTGATGATGCCTCTGAATAAGAAAAATAACTAAAATTACGATGTTCGTAGCAACATTTTTTCCCTTTAAGTTATAGTTTATTGTACTCTGGTATTTTCTCTACTGTGAAGCCACTGTTGCTATTACGACTTCAGTCTTTTCCAGTAGGAGTATACACTGAAGAGCCAAAGAAACTGGTACACCAGCCTAATATTGTGAAGTCGCCCTCTGAGCATGCAGAAGTGCCGCCACTCGACGTGGCATGGACTCGACTAATGTCTGAAGTAGTGCTGGAGGGAATTGACACCATGAATCCTGCAGGGATGTCCGTAAATCCGTGAGAGTACTAGCGGGTGGAGATCTCTTCCGAGTTGCATAGTTCAACGCATCCCAGATATGCTCAGTAATGTTCACGTCTGGGCAGTTTCGTGCCAAGTAGAAGCGTTTAAACACAGAAGAGTATCCCTGGAGCCACCCTGTAGCAACTCTGTACGTGTGAAATGTCGCACTCTCCTGCTGGAATGCTCCGAGTCCGCCGGAATGCAGAATGGACATGAGCAGATGCAGGTGATCAGATAGGATCCTTATGTACGTGTCACCTGTCAGATTCGTATCTAGACGTATCAGGTGCCCCACATCACTCCAACTGGACACACCCCATACCATAACAGAGCCTCCACCAGCTATAACAGTCCCGTGCTGACATGCAGGGTCCATGGATTCCTGATTTTGTCTCCATACGCGTAAACATCCATCCGATCAATACAATCTGAAACGAGACTCGTCCGACCAGATGACATGTTTTCAATCATGAGTCCAACGTCGGTGTTGAAGGGCGTAAAGCTTTGTGTCGTGCAGTCATCAAGGGTATACGAGTGGGCCTTCGGCTCCGAAAGCCCATATCGATGATGTTTCGTTGAATGGTTGCCGATGGCTCAGCATTGAAATATGCAGGAATTTTCGGAAGGGTTGCACTTCTGTCACGTTGAACGATTCTCATCGGTCGTCGTTGGTCCCATTCTTGCAGGATCTTTTTCCGGCCACAGCGATGTCGGAGATTTGATGTTTCACCGGATTACTGAATTTCACGGTAAACTCGTGAAATGGTCGTACGGGAAAGTCCCCACTTCATCGCTACCTCGGAGATGCTGTGTCCAATCGCTCCTGCGCCGACTACAACACCACGTTCAGCAGTAACCGATCTAACAACTCTGTGAGACACTTGTCTTATATAGACGTTTCCGACCGCAGCGCCGTATTCTGCCTGTTTACATATCTCTGTATTTGAATACCCAGCTTATCTGGCGCTTCAGTGTAGGATTTGCTGCGGGATGACGTACGGTGCGCTGTGCGGACGGGAACAAGCTTCGCCTCCAGCAGGCAAAGTGAAATGAAGCCGGTATTGCTCCCGGGTACTGAAGCCTCAGGAGTCAGGGCACAGTAAACCATTCCTTCCTTGAATATCGGCCTGTGGCCAGTCGCTCTTTCGGCGAGAGTGTAGGCTCACATGGTTCCAGTGAGTAACCTGATTCCGACGACGCTCAGGTCTCTGCGGACATGAGGGATTGGAGGGCAGATGAAGGCGCCCATGCCCCCATCCATCAGTTTACCGTCACCGTGGAGAACTAGATGCTGGTGGCTGCTGGCCGGAAAGCGACGACCGCGCGCCTGACCGTCGGAACGTCGTACTCTGCTACCTTCTGCCGGTGGCAGCAGTCGGTGTCGATGTGGTCGCTGACGACCTGCGCGTCGATGACGTGCGCCTCGCCACGATGTGAGGATTGCGGGAACACAAACCTCTATTTTCGAGCTCCCACAAAACAACAAGGTGCACCATGGAGGTAATGGTCAGTTAAATACTTTGCGTTATCGAAACTGAGATTGCTGTTTGTGTTGTCACATCAAAAAGCCGCCTCATCACTCATTTTTGAAACAATCGCTAGCAAAAGAGCGAAACAATACACATCACAGCGACAGCATAGCCCAGAGATATTGCAGTCAACACCGGCGAATAGTATGAACATCTCAAAAACGCTCTGGCATGAAGTCTCCCGACCGCTGCTAAGTTCTACCGACTGGGACTGGGGAGTCCAAGTGCCAAGTTATAGTTCTTAATAAGTAAGCTATTCATGACAAATGAATGCAGCTAAACGCAGGAAAATATACCACTTCATGGTGAGTGGGAAGAATTTTTTTTTTTGTTACTTGCATAAATACAGTCCCCTAAAAAGGGGACTACTGAACGCCATTTTAGAAAAGTTCACAAAGAATTCGCACTGGCAAAAGCTGTTAGTGTTGAGTTGAGGAGGAAGAAACTTTCTATTCTTAATCACGGCAGTCTTTTTTTTGTAAAGCCTGTACAAAAAAAGACGTCTTTCGTCAAACACAGCATTATTTCGTGTTTCAGAAGTATTGGTGAAACACGGAAAACGGATTGTCGATGGCACAGTCGTTAAGGCGTACTTCTTGGCAGCTATTGATTCCTTCTTTTCCACATTTAAAAACTTGTCAGAGACGTCACAGCCAACGGCCTTGCCGCAGTGATAACATCGGCTCCCGTCAGATGACCGAAGTTAAGCGCTGTCGGGCTAGGCTAGCACTTGAATGGGTGACCATCCGGTCTGCCGAGCGCTGTTGGCTAGCGGGGTGCACTCAGCCCTTATGAGGCAAACTGAGGAGCTACTTGATTGAGAAGTAGCGGCTCCGGTCTCATAAACATAAGGCCGAGAGAGCGGTGTGCTGACCACATGCCCCTCCATATCCGCGTCCAGTGACGGCTGTGGGCTGAGGATGACATGGTGGCCGGTCGGTACCGTTGGGTCTTCCAAGGACTGTTCGGACGGTCTAGAGACATCACAGACATGCCTCTGTCAAGACCTACTATAACTAGAAAAGTGGAATTAATGGTGAAAGATATAAAAGGTCAACTCATAACAGATTTGCAGTTCTGCTTTTGTTTCTCACTGCAGTTAGACGAGTCAGTGGATGTAACCGATTCACCTCAAGTCATGATTTTTTGTAAGATTGATATTTTAGGATTTTAGCGTAAAAGAAGACTTGCTTGCAGTTTTGACCTTTGAAAGAAAGGACAAGAAAGATTTTTACAGTGTGTTCAAATCCTTCATTTCTGAATATGATAAGCCAATTCAGAGTCTTGTGTCTGTTACTACCGATGGAGCGCTTTGGATGGTAAGCGAAGATAGAGCATTTGTTACCTTGCGTGCGAGCGACGAATCTTTCCCTCCTTTCCTTAAGTATCATTGTCCCATATAGCAACAAGTGCTTTATGGACATATTTTGAAAATGGCACATGTTATGAATATCGTCACAAAAATTGTTAATTCAGTTCGCTCACAATCACAACAGAGAAGAAAGTTTAGTGTTTTTAGAAGAATTTTATAGCCCGTGTGGAGACCTATCATTGCACACCAAAGTTCGCTAATTGAGTGGAGGTACGGTTCTACACTGTTTTAAAGAACTTCTGCCAGCGATAAAATCTTTTGTGTTTGAAAGAGAGGAAGATTACTTACATCTGCAAGATTTAAGCTGCTCGTTGGATCTGGCTTTTATAACTGATATAAAAGTTAAACCAAATGAGTTGAACAAAGAATTCCAAGGAAAAAACCAAACCATCCTAAGACTTATGTCTTCTATAAAGTGTTTAATGCAAAAATTTGACATTAGGATAGGACAGTTACAGAAATTAAATGTGAAACTATTGCCTCAAATACAGTCTGAATTGTCGGATCAAGATACATCACTGGATCGAGAAGCTGCAGAGAAGTAAACACCCAACCCAACAGTACTGAAGACAATTTGAAAACTAATTTTCAGATTTCAAGCCAGAAGAGCCTGTTCTAACATTCACTGATGAACCATCCCAAAAAGTGGATGTGGAAGGCATTTTAAGTAAAATAAGTGCTTTTTTCCATTGTAGTGAGAGTGAACTTGAAAAGAAAATAATTCGATTCAGAATGACATTTCCTTAAAGTCAGATTAGAATGAAGATAACTTTAAAAAATTGCATCGTATGTTTTATATTTTTTTGGATCAATTTCTCTGAATGAGGCAGCATCTTCACCGATGAAGACAGTGAAATCGAAGCGTTATTTCACACTCACTGATCCTCTTTTTTTAGACTGTGTAAGGTTGGCTCTGACAAAATATTCACCACATTATGATAAACTGTCAATTATATGCAAAGCCAAGTACTTCACTAAATTTTTTCAATATTTGAGAAGGTGGATATTTGAATTTATTAACATGTGTAATATCTAATAGTGCCCCCACAGCTTTTGCTTCAGAGAAAATTACCTCTTCTGTATTTAGAATAATTAAAATGGTTAATTTTGAATACAGTGTTGCTTTGTTCTTAAGCCTTTATGAATTTTTAAGTCAGTAGATCTCTAAATGAACTAAATTGCATGTAGCGGTATTCAAGCCTCAAGTGTTTCAGCACGCCTGATCGACTAGATTAGAGGGTAAATACGAAATTTCTCACAACACAATATTGGCAGTTAGTTAAATAGACTAAAGACTAAATATAGATTTCTTATTAGACAATGTTAACAACAGGGTACTATTTACGAAACAACACAGAATCAAGATCATTCCATTAATTTACAAAGTATTTAAAGACATAAATTTTGGAACAAGAGGCGTACGTGGCTGTAGGTAGAGGTGGGGGAAGGGAGGAGGCTGGGTATGAACTTATTTCAGTTCCATTAGCCGATCTCTTCTTTATCCCTCTCTTTATGTATCTCCTCAGCCCTCCTCTCTCTCCTTCTCCCCCATCCTTCTCACCACCTTCTCCACGCCCCATTGTCTATCTCCTAGTGTCCCGTTCTCTGTCCATATACCCCTCTGCACTTTCTCTGACCTGTTCCTGTCCCTGCTGTCTGCCTGTGCCTTCTATCTCTTCCATACAAAGGCCCTCTGAATTCCTTTTCTCTTCCAACTCTGTCTCTTCGCAACTCCATTTACCCCCGATCTCCTCTTTCTGCTGTCTCCTCCTCATCGATGACTGGGTGTTTGTGTTGTCCTCATCATTTCATCATCATCCAGGAAAGTGGCGAAATTGGACTGAGCAAAGATTGGATAATTGTACGGGCGCTGATAACCACGCAGTTGAGCGCCCCACAAACCAAACATCATCATCATCATCATCATCCTCCTCATCCTCTCTCTGCCCATCTCCTCCTCCACTCTCACTCTCTCTCTCTGTCCATCTCCTCTTTCTTCTCTCTCTTTATTTTTCTCCTCATCTCTCTGCATATCTCTTCCCACCTCTCTCAGTACACCTTCTCCTTCCCCTCTCTCTGTCGTCTACTCTACTTTCCTTCCTCAGTCTATTTGCTCCTCTCCCTCTCTCTCCGCATATCCTCCTCTTTCCTTTTTCTGTCCATGTCCCCCCCCCCCCTCTCCTTCACGTTGTTCATCACTGTCTTCCTCATATACATGTCCACGTCATCCTGCCACTCTTTGTCTGTTCATCTCTTACTCTCCCCTTCATCCTCCACATTACCATTCCAAACTCAATAGGAGGTTGCTGGTATTTCTTTCCATGTTTGGTAGAAATCGATCCAAGGTTTTAGAGGAGCGTTTTGGCCACAGATACGCCAAAGTACACACGTGTCACATATATTTCACATATATTTAACATATTACGCACATATTTCACCTGTATCTGTAGCGACTTTCGCCCTGCAGCTTATACTTCATGTAGCTCATATCTAAGACATTATGTCTCCTGAACAATGTGTCGTATAATGATACAATTTTGCAGGTACATTCAGTGACAGTTATTATATTGTCTGCAAAAGTGTTGCGAATAGAGTCGATACTAAGGGCGTAATAAATTAAAAGTCATACATGATGCAGCAGTTTCTCACGTGTCTTGGTGTTTATGACATCAAGTCTCCTCAGATATGTGTCATAAAAGGATATAATTTTGTTTCTACGTTCAGCGGCATATGTGGGTACTGTATGAGAAACATGTTGCGAATAGAGTGAATAGTACAGAAGCAATATTTTTAAACGTCATGCATGAGGTGGCAGTTTCTCACGCATCTCAGTGTTTATGACGTGATATCTTCTTAAATATGTGTCATACTGTGATATGCTTTTGCAGATACATTCAATAGTATACGTGAATACCGTCCGCAAAATGTGTTGTGAATGCAGTTAGTAATAGAGAAGTAATAAGCTAAAACGCCTTGCCTGCTTTGGCAGTTATACTATATGAACAGCGAAAATGTAGTAAGCGCAAACAAATTTTTCCTTTCATCATTTTGTTGGGATTATGAGCGAGAAAAAGTTTCGGAAATGTTTGAAACTGTGTTTAAAGGTTTTTGCAAGTCACTAAGAGCTCTCATTCTCAAATAATTGGTGAATTAAGTCGGCAAATTAGCGCTTCGTTATCTACAATACTTTTCAACCCTCCCCAATCCCTTTCATAAGTAGATGGGTCTTACCCCCATAGTGATTCTCTCCACGGTTTGTCGAAACTCGTTCAGTGGTTTAGGAGGAGAAGATAAGCATATAAATGTACTATTGTACCAAAAAATACCGGAACGACCTGAATTGCGTGTCTCCTGATTTGCATGCAACCCGCATAATGTAGCTGTCCTTTAACCTCTTTGCAGTACAGACGTTTAACTACACAAGAGATCACTAGAGAACATTGTTGGCTCTGAGCACTTGAGACTTAACTGCTGAGGTCATCAGTCCCCTAGAACTTAGAACTACTTAAACCTAACTAACCTAAGGACATCACACACATCCACGCCCGAGGCAGGATTCGAACCTGTGACCGTAGCGGTCGCGCGGTTCCAGACTGTAGCGCCTAGAACCGCTCGGCCACCCCGGCCGGCCAGAGAACATTGTTCTTTAAGATTATCAGTTCATATGTAAATCAACACCACGATATTGCAAACAATAGGAAACGAATCATTAGATATGAGAGAGAACTTAGCGCTTGTAAACTCAATTTTCTTACAGCGAACGACATTTCAAAATCACTACCATATTTTTTAGAATTTGAGTTAACTATGTCACGTAAGTCACTCCAGCACTCTTAAGCCAAAATTAAATATTTTTATGAACAAGATATTTCGAGGCGATATCTGGACTCCTAAAGTTCTCTGATAGTTCGAAGTATTTTTGCTGTTTAAAAGGTTTTTCTCACAACCGTGAAACGTCGTTTCGGATACGAGTGGTTTGTCATAAACTGGATGTTGAGCTAACCAGTTAACAACAACGCAATTAACAGCGCAAAGTGTTCTATGAAACTTCAAAGTTAGCATCATATCACCGGTACTTTGTACTAACTACTGAGAAATTATTTTTCCACATATTTGAACGTTAAATGACATGACGAAAGTTTTTGTTCTGGATTTGGATTGAAACAAAACGCCATTGTAACTAATCAAAGCTTTCGTGCCTGACCGAGAATCGATTACAGCAACGTTCGTCACTGGCAGCTGTGCGTAAAGAGTCGTGAAATATCGAAGTAGTCATCAGTATCAGTTAGACAATCTGAACTTGAAAATTTTTTTGCTCTGTCTGTAATCCTGTCAAAACTTTTATCTCCCTGTTAATTAACTTCTAAAAACGTTTAATCCAGTTTCAAGTAACGAAGTTTGTACTTTCCCGAAACGAAGTGCAGTAACATAAAGATTTTGACGGGGAATCCAACCACCACGTCAAAAAATTGCTGTGGCACCACATTTCAAAAGCTTCCGCTCCCTTCGAGTTTAAACAATTTATCATCCATGTTTCATTTCCATACATGGCTACACTCCAAGCACATACTTTCAGGAAAGACTTCCTGACACTTAAATCTATACTCTATTTTAACAAATTTCTTTTCTTCAGAAAACATTTCCTTGCCATTGCCATTCTACATTTTATATCCTCTCTACTTCGACCATCATCAGTTATTTTGCTCCGCAAATAACAAAAGTCTTCTACTACTTTAAGTGTCTCCTTGCCTCACCTTCACCCGAGTGAACTCGACTACATTCCATTATCCTCGTTTTTATTTTGTTGATGTTAATCTTATATCCACTTTCAAGACACTTTCCATTCCGTTCAGCTCCTCCTCCAGCACCTTTTCTGTCTCTGATAGAATTACAATGTCGTCGGCAAACTCAAAGTTTCTATATCTTCTCCATGGATTTTAATTCCTACTAAAAATTTTTCTTTTGTTCTCTTCACTACTTGCTCATATACACATCGAACAACATCGAGGATAGGCTACGACCTTGTCTCACTCCCTTCTCAACCACTGCTTCTCTTTCGGGCCCCTCGACTCTTATAACTGCCATCTGGCTTCTGTACAAATTGTAAATAGCTTTTCGCTCCCTGTATATTACCCTTGCTGTCTTCAGAATCTGAAAGAGAGTATTCCAGCCAACATTGTCAGAAGCTTTCTCGAAGTCTAAAAATGCAAGAAACGTAGGTTTGCCTTTCCTTAAACTATCTTCTAAGATAAGCCGTAGGGTCAGTATTGCCTCCTGTGTTCCGGCATTTGTACAGAATCCAAACTGATCTTCCCCGAGGTCGGCTTCTACTAGTGTTTCCGTTCATCTGTAAGGGAATCGTGTTAGTATTTTGCAAACTGTGACTTAGTAAACTGATAGTTCGGTAATTTTCACACCTGTCAATACCTGCTTTCTTTGGGATTGGAATTACTATGTTCTTTTTGAAGTCTGAGGGTATTTCGCCTGAATCATATCTTGCTCACCAGATGGAAGAGTTTTGTTGTGGCTGGCTCTGCCAAGGCTGTCAGTAGTTCGAACGGAAAGTCGTCTACTCCTGGGACCTTGTTGACAGTTAGGTCTTTTAATGCTCTGTCAAATTTTTCACGCAGTATAATATCGCCCATTTCATCCTCATCTAAGTCCTCTTCCATTTCCATAATATTTCCAGCAAATACATCGCCCTTGTATAGACCCTCTTTGTACTTCCCATTCTTTTCTAACGACTGGTTTCACATCTGAGCTCTTGATTTTCACACAGGTGGTTCTCTTTTATCCAAACGTCTCTCTAATTTTTCTGTCTGCAGTATCTAACTTACCCTTAAGTAACATATGCTTCTACATCCTTACATTTATCCTCTATCCATCCCTGCTCAGACATTTTGCACTTAACTGTCGGTCTCATTTTTGAGACGTTTGTTCCGTTTCGCTTGCTTCATTTACTGCATTTTTATATTTTCTCCTTTCATCAATTAAATCCAATATCTATTCTGTTATCCAAGGATTTCTTCTAGCCCTCGTCTTTTTATCTACTAGATCCTCTGCTGCCTTCACTATTTCATCTCTCAGAGCTACCCTTTCTTCTTCTACTGTATTTCTTTCCCCTGTTCTTATCAATCATTCCCTAATGCTCTCTCTGAAACTCCCTACACATTCTCGTTCTTTTAGTTTATCCAGTGTTCATCTTCATAAATCCCTACCTTTTTGCAGTTCATAACCAACAAATTGTGGTCAGAGTCCATATCTCCCCCCTGGAAATGTCTTACAGTTAAAAACCTGGTTCCGAAATCTCTGTCTTACAATTTTACAGGGCTATTACAAACGATTGAAGCGATTTCATAAATTCACTGTAGCTCCATTCATTGACATATGGTCAAGACACACTACAGATACGTAGAAAAACTCATAAAGTTTTGTTCGGCTGAAGCCGCACTTCAGGTTTCTGCCGCCAGATTGCTCGAGAGCGCAGTGAGACAAAATGGCGACAGGAGCCGAGAAAGCGTATGTCGTGCTTGAAATGCACTCACATCAGTCAGTCATAACAGTGCAACGACACTTCAGGACGAAGTTCAACAAAGATCCACCAACTGCTAACTCCATTCGGCGATGGTATGCGCAGTTTAAAGCTTCTGGATGCCTCTATAAGGGGAAATCAACGGGTCGGCCTGCAGTGAGCGAAGAAACGGTTGAACGCGTGCGGGCAAGTTTCACGCGTAGCCCGCGGAAGTCGACGAATAAAGCAAGCAGGGAGCTAAACGTACCACAGCCGACGGTTTGGAAAATCTTACTGAAAAGGCTAAAGCAGAAGCCTTACCGTTTACAGTTGCTACAAGCCCTGACACCCGATGACAAAGTCAAACGCTTTGAATTGTCGGCGCGGTTGCAACAGCTCATGGAAGAGGATGCGTTCAGTGCGAAACTTGTTTTCAGTGATGAAGCAACATTTTTTCTTAATGGTGAAGTGAACAGACACAATGTGCGAATCTGGGCGGTAGAGAAATCTCACGCATTCGTGCAGCAAATTCGCAATTCACCAAAAGTTAACGTGTTTTGTGCAATCTCACGGTTTAAAGTTTACGGCCCCTTTTTCTTCTGCGAAAAAAACGTTGCAGGACACGTGTATCTGGACATGCTGGAAAATTGGCTCATGCCACAACTGGAGACCGACTTCATCTTTCAACAGGATGGTGCTCCACCGCACTTCCATCATGATGTTCGGCATTTCTTAAACAGGAGATTGGAAAACCGATGGATCGGTCGTGGTGGAGATCATGATCAGCAATTCATGTCATGGCCTCTACGCTCTCCCGACTTAACCCCATGCGATTTCTTTCTGTGGGTTATGTGAAAGATTCAGTATTTAAACCTCCTCTACCAAGAAACGCGCCAGAACTGCGAGCTCGCATCAACGATGCTTTCGAACTCATTGATGGGGATATGCTGCGCTGAGTGTGGGAGGAACTTGATTATCGGCTTGATGTCTGCCGAATCACTAAAGGGGCACATATCGAAGATTTGTGAATGCCTAAAAAAACTTTTTGAGTTTTTGTATGTGTGTGCAAAGCATTGTGAAAATATCTCAAATAATAAAGTTATTGTAGAGCTGTGAAATCACTTCAATCATTTGTAATAACCCTGTATAATCAGTCTGAGACCTTCAGGTGACTCCAGGTCTCTTCCACGTCTACAACCTTCTTTCATGATTCTTAAACCAAATGTTAACTGTGATTAAGTTATGCTATGTGCAAAGTCTACCAGGCGGCTTCCTATTTCATTCCACACCCCCAATCCATATTCACCTACTACTTTTCCTTCTCTTCCTTTTCCTACTATCGATTACCAGTCCTCCATGACTATTAAATTTTCATCTCCCTTAACTATCTGATTAATTTCTTTTATCGCACTATGTATTTCTTCAAACTCTTTATCATCCGCAGTGCTAGTTGGCATACAAGCTTGTACTACTGTTGTAGGCGTGGGCTTTCGTTTCTATCTTGGCTACAATAATGTGTTCACTATGCTGCTCGTAGTAACTTATCCGTGTTCCTATTTTTTATGCATTATTAAACCTACTCCTGCATTACCCATATTTCATTTTGTATTTGTAGCCCTGTAATCACCTGACCGGAAGTCTTGTTCCTCCTGCCACCGCACTTCACTAATTCCCACTATGTTTAGCTTTAAACTACCCATTTGCCTTGTTAAATTTTCTAACCCACCTACCCAATTAAAGGATCTGACATTCCACGCCAGTTTTGTTTCTCCTGGTAGCGACGTCCTCCTGTGTAGTCCCCGCGTGGAGACGTGAATGGGGGACTAGTTTACCTCCGGAATGTTTCACCCAAGAAGATGCCATCATTGTTTAACCATTCGGTCAAGCCGCATGTCCTCGGGAAAAGTTACGGCTGCAGTTTCCCCTTGCTTTCCGCCATTCGCAGTACCAGCACAGCACGGCCGTTTCGATTGATGTTGCAAGGCCAGATCAGTCTATCATCGAGACAGTTGCCCCTTCAGCTACTGAAAAGGCTGCTGAACCTTTTCGGGAACCGCACGTTTGTCTGGCCTCTTAACAGATACCCCTCCGTTGTGGTGACACCTACAATACGGCTATCTGTAACAATGTGTAACGATGAGGCACGTAGGCACCGTGGTTCACGGACGGAAGGGGGAGGGGGGGGGGGGAGGTTAAAATGGTAAATATGTAAAATAATTTGTGAGATATCGAACTTTTTCACCAGTAGTGAAATGTTTGAATATGAAATGTGGATACAATATTTTTTGTATCACTAATACAAGAAAAAAATATTGCGGAATATCAACTGTTTACCATTGCAATAAGATCATTTATCGTGACCCAAGTCCACATTTTCGTGGAATTACTGAAACTGTAGTAGCCACTTCAACAATGTAGAATAACTTTTCAGTTTGGCAAAACTGACATCCGACTCAGAGGCTAACCAGAAATCGCCAAAAAGAAATTCCAACAGTGTGAAACACCAGCTTCAGTAAAGTGGTGAAACGAAGGCTGTTGACCACTTCTCTTACTCATCGGAAAACACACAGCTCAGCTGTTGGGCTTTACAAATATACTGCGACAGTGTGCAGCCGGATCCCGTCGACATTCTGCCACGATATTTCGGCCCAGAGACGTCCGGACATCATCAGGTGAGTACACAACTACTGAAGAGCCCAGGTGAAGTCGCGGTATTTATGCCGAATCTCGCGCATCCGAAATGTACTGGCATCCTATTGCGCATGCGTCACGTACTGACATGCGCGGCATAGCCGAGTTGTACGTGCTGCCCTCGGTGGTGAAAGTAAAAGATCATCTAGTCATTGAGTATCGAATGACGCCGTCGATTCCGCTATGATTGTATAATTTTAATAACAGGATTCCAATTTTTATCCAGCTGAAAGCCGTTGTCACGATTTATAAGATTATCGGCAAAACGTATTTCCACTGATTCTTTGATTACGTAATCCCAAAATCCGGAAACCGGAGCTAAAATTTTTGTCCCATTGTATTCCATTGAATGTCCCAAAGAAATACCGTGATCTGCTATTGCCGATTTTGACGGTTGCCGCAGACGGGTGTATCTTTCATGTTCTATACATCGTTCATGGACAGTTCTTGTCGTCTGGCCAATATACGCAGAGCCACATTCACAGGGAATTTTGTAGACGCCTGCTTTCTTCAGGTGTAAATCGTCTTTAACGGATCCAACCAGGGCCCGGTTCTTTGCTGGTGGACGGAAGACAACCTTGATTTTATTTTTCTTCAGTAATCTGCCTATTTTCGACGACACATTCCCGGCGTATGGAAGGAACGCAGTGGATTTAAAGTCGTCATCAACGTCCTCAGTGCTTTGCTTCTTTTTATGACAGTTGCGCATGGCCTTCCTTATTTGGCGTGAAGTGTAGCCATTCTCTTTAAAAACCTTCTCCAAGTGTTCTAATTCTGCGTGGAGGTTTTCATCATCCGATATTACAAGCGCTCGATGTATTAAGGTACTGAGAACACCGGCAGTTTGTGCTGGGTGATGACAGCTTGACGCCTGGAGATACAGATCTGTGTTCAAATGGATTTGAGCACTATGGGACTTAACATCTGAGGTCATCACTCCCCTAGAACTTAGAACTACTTACACCTATCTAACCTAAGGACATCACACACATCCACGCCCGAGGCATCGTACCGCCAGAAGACCGTAGGTTTTAAAACAGCAGACTCAAGTGCTTTCTCCTCAAAGTCCTCCATAAAGAGATTAGCTACCACAGGGGACAAAGGGCTCCCCATGGCGACGCCGTCTGTTTGTTCAAAGAATTCGTCATTGAATAAAAAGTGCGTTGAGGAGAGTATATGTTCAAACAAGGCCCCCATTTCTCTACTGGATAAGTTACCAATAAGATGTAACGATTCCATTAAAGGCACTTTGGTAAAAAGTAAGACCACATCAAAGCTAATAAATCAGAGCTGCTAAGCTTAACTTCCTTCAAGCGACTGACAAAGTCCTCGGAATTACGTATATGGCGGCAACACTTACCCAGATACGGCTTTAGTAGTGAGGCCAGAAATTTTGCTGTAGAATATGTCGCAGCGCCAATATTACTCACTATTAATCGTAGTTGGGCACCATCCTTGTGTATCTTGGGAAGACCATAGAGTCTTGGTGGTACTGCATTGTGTGGTCTCAATCTCTTGATAACTTGTTCAGGTAGAGAACAGTCGTTCAAAAGGGTAGCAGTTTTCCTTGATATTCGGCTTGTTGGGTCCTTTTCAATCTGCGGTACGTAGAATCATTTAGCTGACTGTATATCTTCTCGTTGTAGGCTTCTCTTGTCAGAAGAACTTATCTGCAGGCAGTACGACTGTGCTAGTATCTTCTCTGAGGCTGCGGAGAGCAGCACTTTCAGCGGGCGAGATGTTACTCCGTTGTGGCGTACATTTCAACAACGTTCGGCAAGATTCACGTCGAATTTCGTCTGCAGAATCGACAGGGAGACGTCTAATGGCTTCCTCAATGGATCTGATGAAATCCGTTAAAGGCAGTGAAGCAGGTGTAGGAGCGAAGTTTAACCCTTTCGCAAGCACTGACATCGTCGCATCGTCAAAAGATTTCTCCGTGAGGTTCACCACGGATCGTCCAGAGATAGCTCCTTGCGGCTTTCGTGTTACGAGTTGGCTAAACTTTGCACTTTGCCTGTTCGTACTGTTCCTGTCAGCCCAGTCTGCCATAGTCCAGGATGCACCGTTAATCGAGTCCCAGCTGAGGGAAGAACATTTTGCTGTAATCTTCAGATGTAAATAATATAAATTCCTGGCAACGGAGTCTAACTCACGGATTCATTCTTTTACTAAGGCCAGACTCGCCTTACGTTTTATATTGTTGGCGGCGACACTATTAATAAAATGAACAACTCTGGCACCATATACGTCATTACGAGGATTTTGTCAGTAGGTTGAAGGAAGTTAAGCTTAGCAGCTCGGAGTTATTAGTCAGCTATGATGTGGTCTCACTTTTTACTAAAGTGCCTTTAATGGAATCGTTACATCTTATTGGTAACTTATTCAGTGCAGAAATGACGGCCTTGTTTGAACATATACTCTCCTCAACGTACTTTTTATTCAATGACGAATTCTTTGAACAAACAGACGGCGTGTGGTCCCCTGTGGTAGGTAATCTCTTTATGGAGGACTTTAAGGAGAAAGCACTTGAGTCTGCTCTTTTGAAACCTACGATCTTCTGGCGGTACGTAGATGATACTTTTGTTGTATGGCCTCATGGCGGACGGGAACTGGAGAAATTCCTTCATCACTTAAGCTCATTACATGAGAACATCAAATTCTAGACGTGTTAGTACGCCGTAAAAATGATCAGTCATTAGGACATTCTGTGTACAGGAAGCCGACTCACACAGATCTGTATCTCCAGGCGTCAACCTGTCATCACCCTGCACAAACAGCCGGTGTTCTCAGTACCTTAATACATCGAGCGCATGTAATATCGGATGATGAAAACCTCCACGCAGCATTAGAACACTTGGAGAAGGTTTTTAAAGAGAATGGCTACACTTCACGCCAAATAAGGAAGGCCATGCGCAACTGTCATAACAAGAAGCAAAGCACTGAGGACGCTGATGACGACTTTAAATCCACTGCGTTCCTTCCATACGCCGGGAATGTGTCGTCGAAAATAGGCAGATTACTGAAGAAAAATAAAATCAAGGTTGTCTTCCGTCCACCAGCAAAGAACCGGGCCCTGGTTGGATCCGTTAAAGACGATTTACACCTGAAGAAAGCAGGCGTCTACAAAATTCCCTGTGAATGTGGCTCTGCGTATATTGGCCAGACGACAAGAACTGTCC
Source organism: Schistocerca serialis cubense (assembly GCF_023864345.2). Taxonomy (NCBI): domain Eukaryota; kingdom Metazoa; phylum Arthropoda; class Insecta; order Orthoptera; family Acrididae; genus Schistocerca; species Schistocerca serialis. Next base: position 181,641,705 of record NC_064646.1, on the reverse strand, counting down.
ATGAACGATGTATAGAACATGAAAGATACACCCGTCTGCGGCAACCGTCAAAATCGGCAATAGCAGATCACGGTATTTCTTTGGGACATTCAATGGAATACAATGGGACAAAAATTTTAGCTCCGGTTTCCGGATTTTGGGATTACGTAATCAAAGAATCAGTGGAAATACGTTTTGCCGATAATCTTATAAATCGTGACAACGGCTTTCAGCTGGATAAAAATTGGAATCCTGTTATTAAAATTATACAATCATAGCGGAATCGACGGCGTCATTCGATACTCAATGACTAGATGATCTTTTACTTTCACCACCGAGGGCAGCACGTACAACTCGGCTATGCCGCGCATGTCAGTACGTGACGCATGCGCAATAGGATGCCAGTACATTTCGGATGCGCGAGATTCGGCATAAGTACCGCGACTTCACCTGGGCTCTTCAGTAGTTGTGTTCTCACCTGATGATGTCCGGACGTCTCTGGGCCGATATATCGTGGCAGAATGTCAACGGGATCCGGCTGCATACCCGGAAATTATTAGAAGAAGATATACGCCGGGAAAATATCAGAAGCCACATACTGCAGCAGTAATTTCGTCTGCAAGCAATACATACGAATTGCTGGATTTAATAGTACAGTGGCTTCCAGTTCTGTATATTCCCGACCTAAACTGGCTCTGCATCCTTTTATGCCCCAGGTACTGCAACGTCATATTGATATCAACAATGTGCTCGTACTGCCAACTTCATTGTTCGCTTAACTTGATTTTGTAATCACAGGTTAGTTTTCTGTTCAGTAAGCTTTTTTCTCTTCTTACCTGCGAAATGCGGCCAGTAGTCGCTTCACAAACTGCTGTTTAGTGCTTTTAGGAAGATTTCTTTTAATGTAGTCGTAGGTGAAGGAATTTATTTTTATTTCAATCTTAAAATATCTAAAGCAGCAACGTTCACAAATTTACCAAATAAGAAAAGCTTATTGTCCAGGTACAAAAAGGTTTAGTCTGCACAGTCTGGACCAGATAGATCTTTTCGTCTGACAACACTGCCTCACAGTATCACTAACAGGTATTACACGTTGTGTTCCTGTAGCTATGGAAATCATTAGCTGAAACCGAGAGTAGCATTTAAGGGTATGGTACTCCTAAAAATAAAATCAACTGAACTTGAAATTTGTTGAAATTTGACATTTTCTGTTTTCTACTCCATAATGTACTTTGGACTTTCCTGAACATTTTGTTATATAATACATTAAAATCAGAGAATTGTGAGACCTTCAAATATTATTTTGAATGTTGACATGTGTCTCAAATTTCGCGGCTACGCATATATTGCCACAGTTGACCAGTTATATCTTGGGAACTACACGGTCTAGAAGGCTGTGAATTACTTTGTTTAGTGTCTACTGCTACGTCTCAGAAGTTGGCATTACGAATAAACAAATCAGTCCTTTGTTACTGATACTAGTTTTAGTTGAAAGCAGTGTGATTATAGGCTATTTTTGTAGTAAGCTAACTTCCAGTGCTTTTTATACGTAAATAAAATGACTATGCGTAAAAGTACCTTCAAGAAACGCAAATTTGTGGGTAACAGAAATGTGAGATCTGCATTTTCATCGAATATCAACCGATGAATAGCCATGTCATGCTTTGTGTTCACGTCCACCAAACACTTGGTGTAAATATAGGCAAACTGAATTTTCTGGCACCCTGCATGAATTTACACGGAAAACTTCTCTTTCTTTGGCAGTAACGGAGGCAATCAAACCTATTTACAGATATTTGGCAAATCCTGAGCTACTAAAGAAGTGTTTACATGGGAAGACCCAGAATGTAAATGAGTCCTTCAATAATGTTGTGTGGTGCCGTGTGCCTAAAACTGTATTTGTTGGCCTTATGACTCTAAGGTTAGTAGCGTCTGATACTGTAATAACTTTTAATGGTGGGAACTATGACAGACTTAAGGTTATGGGGGAGTAAGGGGTAAGATTTGGACAGAACACAGCTAAGGGACTTCGAAAACTGGATGAGCTTCGTGTACGTGAAGCAGAGTTAGCTGCTCAGCAAATGACAAAAGAAGCAAGAAAGAAAAGGTGGAGGCAAGCACTGGGCTGTTGTGACACTGAAGAAGACACAGACTACAGGCCAGGGCAATTCTAGTGCATAAAAGACGCAGAAATCTAACTCTGTATACGAATTTTAAATAAAGTTTTAAACTTTAACACCTCTGAACTACATTTTTTGCAATAAATGACCCGTTTTCTAAAAAAACTACTAATGGTAGAGATATGAAATTTTCACAGCATGCCAAGTGTGAGATTCAACACATATGGAACTAAAATAATTAAAATATCCTGACTTGTTTTGTTTTCATGTTCATTTATTTACAAAATTCTGTCAAAAAATTGAGTGTTTTTTTTTAAAGAAAAGATAACATGCCCCACAATACAATTTTAATAATAATTCTAGTTCAGTGTATCTAGAAAGGTGCATTCAATAATTATGGAAAATTGTAAGTTGGTGTCTTAAAACGTTTCCAAGATGGTGGGTCAAAAATCAGATAATGTAACATTGGCGGCATAGGACATACAATGTCCCCTTAACAACCGAAGGCTGAGTCCACCCTCAGACTAAGGTGTGTTCATAATAGGGAAACCAGGGGACACCGTCTGTCCTCTCCTTCCCCAGCGATCATTGGAAATGATACACACAAGCACCTATAATACTATGAGTACTTTGAACCCTAAATCGTCATAGTCCTTCCTAACTAACAATTGTTTGTTTATAAGGAATTAAAATTTTTATAAGTGGCAGAACTCGAACCTGATAACAAGAGATTACAAACTTACCACTTTACCTACTCCACTGTCCTCCCACTTGCATGAAGCACCGTTACAGATTTCTGTGGAGTAAAATGTGAGGTTGTACAGCTGGCTAAAATACGATAGTCGGAGTAACATGACCTACATCACACTGTGGATCAAAGTTTTATCTTTAATCTCTGAAAATGGTGTCATTATTATTGCTATATATGACGTTGCAGACAAAATACATTTAGATGTTGCTCTAAGCGAGAGTCACCAGGCACTAATTTATTAATTTTTTTCTCAAAGCGTGTAATCGCGAATGAATTTTACTTCTTAGTTGAAGGAAGTGCTCACCACCTCGTATCGCACTTCGTTTCCTCCTGAATTCTCAGTGGGTCTTTACCTGAGAAGTGTCATAGATCAAGACATTTGATGAAGTTGGCATCCTTGCACTTTATGAAGATGGATACCGTATCACCACTATTTCCCATGCTGTAGCATACAGAAATATACGGTACATCTCTAGGTGATTAGGATGGAAGAGGAAGGCCACGTCAACCGTCGCCGTCGTCCTGGACGTCCGCGGACTACCGCGGATGGCAGTACAACAGTATACTCCTCAAAGGCCATGAAGACCGTTTCAGGACTAGCACATAAATTAGGAACATTCTTCAAATAAGTGTGAGCTGGTCGACCATTCGTCGTCGTCTCAACAAGAAAGGAAGGTATGCACAAAAATCAACCCCTAAGGAAATGATGAAAGAGCAACCTGAGCAGTCAGATTAAACTTCACTGGCGCACTGGAGAAAACCATTTTCATACTGGGGGGGGGGGGGGGGGGAGTTATATTTACAATTGGGAAGGTGTCTTCTACTACACCAAATACTTCAGTCCATGTACATCGGCCGCGTGGAGCGAGACTCGACAGCAAATATGGTCATCAGAGGCAAAAGTGTGGCCGAAGTGCTGTCACAGCTTGGGATGGATATCAGAAAGTATCTGCGTTCTGTGACAAGAGGACCGTCAGTTATCCAGTCATGACTACTGCAAAATTCTGGGGAACGTAATGCTGCATTCTGTTCGTCTGAGATTTCCGGGAGGCAGAATAATCTTCTAATATGACCGATCTGCTGTCCACACCATAATCTGTGTAAAACACTGGTTTCAAATGAATGGAGGGATTGAGATGTTGGACCGTCCTCCCAAAGGTGCTGACCGCAGTGCCGTGGAGCATATATGGGCAGAGAAGGAGAAAATTGTTAGGTGCAGAACAACAGCACCGACTACCAAGCTGGTGTTGACCGAAGCAGCTCATTACGCATGGGAAGAGTTGTTATAGAATATGAGATTGCTCCGGAAACTTGTTGCCTCTATTCCCCGGCGGCTAAATGCAGTTTTAGATGAGCCAGAAACTGGACACGTTAGTGAATTATTGTGTTGTCAGCAAAAGATTTGTTTATGACAAATGAACGTTTTCAAAATGTACAAATGTGTGTAAATTTGTAAGGGACCAAATTGCTGAAGTCATCGGTCCCTAGAGTTACACACTACTTAAACTGACTGATGCTATGAACAACACCCACACCCACGTCCGAGAGAGGACTGGAACCTCCGGCCGGAGGGGCCTGCAATCCGTGGCGTAGCGCCTCAAATCACGCAACCACTCCGCGCGTCATGAACGTTTTGTATTCCCTCGAAGAAGATGAACATTTCGTATGTCTTATCCATGTTTTGTATGAAAAAAGACGAGAAGATTATACATAAAAACTAGGCTGTCTGTTTCACTCTTTTCGGTCGTTAAATAGACTCTTGATTTTACGTTATTTTACGACCATTGACAAAAAAGGCTGAGACAAACACGAAACTAATTCCTTTTCGTCACACGGCGACGTGTAAGTGTTGATGAAGGGATCAAGAGAAAGTATTAATTTTTTACGTCCAGAAAAGCATCCTATTAATTTGTCTTCTCTTTATTTACTTGCTGACAAGAAGCCAATTGTGAAGGTAGCACAAAGGAAATACCATTTTCTTCCAGTGCCAAGTGGAAATCACGATACATAAGGAGAAAAAGTGGTGCAATACCGGTGATGTAGTCGTACTTGAGCGTCTGAGTCCACTACATAATCGATTACATACTTATGAATTCCTTAAAATCAAGAATATTTACTAATTTTGGATGTCCTCTTAAATTACTCGTAATAACTCTTACCATGAATTAAAGTTCATGGAAGTGACAAGACCTGCGGATTAGGAACTGATGGCCTTAACCAATAAGCCTCTCTATCATGGCGTACGCTGTACTTACGATATGGTATGATACGGTCCGTGACGTCGCACCTTTTCCATGAAAAAAGATGCTCGTACAGAACTTGGCTTGAGAATCTTTTAAGCATGTATTTTTTTGTCATGTCCGTCTGCTTATCTGAGTGGTATCGTGCTTGCCTACCATGCAGCGGGCCCGGATTCGATTCCCGGCCTGCTTGCAGATTTTCTACTCTCATGGACTGGTTCTGTGTTGTCCTTGTCATCTCATAATCACGGACACGCAAGTCGCCCAATGTGGCGTCACCTAAAATAAGACTTCCAACGCGGCGGCCGAACTTTCCCAGATGGCAACTCCCGGCCATCAACGCCACACGATCATTTCACTTCGTTTCTATCACCTTGATTCAAATACACTCCTGGAAATTGAAATAAGAACACCGTGAATTCATTGTCCCAGGAAGGGGAAACTTTATTGACACATTCCTGGGGTCAGATACATCACATGATCACACTGACAGAACCACAGGTACATAGACACAGGCAACAAAGCATGCACAATGTCGGCACTAGTACAGTGTATATCCACCTTTCGCAGCAATGCAGGCTGCTATTCTCCCATGGAGACGATCGTAGAGATGCTGGATGTAGTCCTGTGGAACGGCTTGCCATGCCATTTCCACCTGGCGCCTCAGGTGGACCAGCGTTCGTGCTGGACGTGCAGACCGCGTGAGACGACGCTTCATCCAGTCCCAAACATGCTCAATGGGGGACAGATCCGGAGATCTTGCTGGCCAGGGTAGTTGACTTACACCTTCTAGAGCACGTTGTGTGGCACGGGATACATGCGGACGTGCATTGTCCTGTTGGAACAGCAAGTTCGCTTGCTGGTCTAGGAATGGTAGAACGATGGGTTCGATGACGGTTTGGATGTACCGTGCACTATTCAGTGTCCCCTCGTCGATCACCAGTGGTGTACGGCCAGTGTAGGAGATCGCTCCCCACACCATGATGCCGGGTGTTGGCCCTGTGTGCCTCGGTCGTATGCAGTCCTGATTGTGGCGCTCACTTGCACGGCGCCAAACACGCATACGACCATCATTGGCACCAAGGCAGAAGCGACTCTCATCGCTGAAGACGACACGTCTTCATTCGTCCCTCCATTCACGCCTGTCGCGACACCACTGGAGGCGGGCTGCACGATGTTGGGGCGTGAGCGGAAGACGACCTAACGGTGTGCGGGACCGTAGCCCAGCTTCATGGAGACGGTTGCGAATGGTCCTCGCCGATACCCCAGGAGCAACAGTGTCCCTAATTTGCTGGGAAGTGGCGGTGCGGTCCCCTACGGCACTGCGTAGGATCCTACGGTCTTGGCGTGCATCCGTGCGTCGCTGCGGTCCGGTCCCAGGTCGACGGGCACGTGCACCTTCCGCCGACCACTGGCGACAACATCGATGTACTGTGGAGACCTCACGCCCCACGTGTTGAGCAATTCGGCGGTACGTCCACCCGGCCTCCCGCATGCCCACTATACGCCCTCACTCAAAGTCCGTCAACTGCACATACGGTTCACGTCCACGCTGTCGCGGCATGCTACCAGTGTTAAAGACTGCGATGGAGCTCCGTATGCCACGGCAAACTGGCTGACACTGACGGCGGCGGTGCACAAATGCTGCGCAGCTAGCGCCATTCGACGGCCAACACCGCGGTTCCTGGTGTGTCCGCTGTGCCGTGCGTGTGATCATTGCTTGTACAGCCCTCTCGCAGTGTCCGGAGCAAGTATGGTGGGTCTGACACACCGGTGTCAATGTCTTCTTTTTTCCATTTCCAGGAGTGTATATTAGAAAATGTGGTTAAATTATACACTTATTATATCTTATGACGGAAGTCCCATTTAATGAAAGAAATCTGTTTCAGTCGAAGTTGTGAAATGATTCAAGTATATCACACAGCAATCAAAAAGTATATTTACGAGGAAAATGTGTCTCTCGTGATGCAGATACAAAAAGAAAAATATGAAAAAGGTTGCAGTTCTGCTATTCAGTACGTTTTTCTCTTCCAGATTTACGTCAGTATGTTCATTGCCTTAGTAATGTTTGTCTCGCGTGATGATTCCCTAAATGAAAAGCTACTTGCAACTTACTGACTTTAATGGTTTCTTTGAGCCTTTTCTGAGCCTTTCTTATGAAGCATCTCGGAATTTCCTAAATAGATATTTCTGCTCACTGCGTACTGTATGTAGGTTGTAAGATGGCTTATGATGCAGAGCTTGTCTTATGATTTAGTCACTGGATCTCATTCTGGCCGTTTGCAGACCGGAGAAAGAAAACGAGAGAAAAATACTTCCATCCTGCAGCGAGATTCGAGCCGACAGGCATATCAACGAATGTGCTAGAAATTGAGCATGTTACCGCTGAGCCAACATGACACTGCTGTGTTGTACCTTTTTTCACTAAGTCCATGTTTCGTAATGTAGATTACTAAGAACTAGGTGCCAAACCTTGGTTCGAACAATGAATTTTACGTACTCAGTGTCTCTCAAATGGAAGCCATGCAGAATATTTCATCGAGATGACAAGAAAGTACAGTATTAGACATAAAACGAGGCCTTAGGCCGGTAGCCTCACAGACGAATTCCGAGTCGTTCACTTCAGGCAGCCACAATTCCCGACCCCACTCAGAATTCAAAGTCTCGCCACATGCCCTATCTGGCAACACTGCTTTGTATGGAAGTGAATGTAGGAAGATCTGTCAGTCTACTCGAGCTGTTATGAAAAGGTATGTGCTGGTGGGCGAGGGATAAGCTTCGTACTCTGTACACATAAAGTCGCACGGTCGAATCCACTCCATTCATTAGTTTCCTAAATTGCATATCAGATATCTGCTTAAGTTACTAGTCTAACAACAAAAAGCCTCAAAAACATTTCCGCGAAACAGCCTGTGGCTGCGTCAGCATCAGAACAGTTTACGCTCAAGGTTTAATTATTTATTTTATGTATAATTTAACGTATCGCAACGCATTTCAAGCATGTTTCGCTCATCAAGCTCGTATGCATACAGAAAACTGTTACACGAAGATAAAATCCAATCAGCGTCTAGTCGTACCTTCTGCTGGCATGGAGCTGTATCTCGTTGTGATTGACATCTTAGCCTGTGTGAGAAACAAATGTTTTTCAGCAGTTATTGTGGTGCGATATCGTGTGACACACAAATCAGTTGTTCACTTACAATTTGGACTTCCCAAACTTCATTTGCTTTTTTGGTGCTCTGAAGGAGCTGTGTTGTAACATTATATTGTTGCACTGCCTAATGTGACACTGATTTGGACGTAATTATTACACAGAATCTTGGTTCCTAAACTCAGCAAGGGTGGCAACAATTAATGAAGAAATAAGCAGATTTCCTACAAAGAAACTGACAACAGGCATTGTAATTCTCCAGTTAAATAACCTTCTTGCAGCCCGTAACTTAGTTTACAACCCATCTAATGTATCTTGAACAAATTGTTTAGAAAATTTCATCAAAATTACAAGAAAATATCTAGTGAACTGAGTAGGATAATTTAGTTCCAGTCCTGGAAGTTCATCGACTGTCACTGAGTGGCCAAACATTTTTCAGATGGCATTTTATACGTAACTTTTTTTGGAGAAAATACAAGTGATTTGGGAACATTTGTTTTGATATCTCTGTAATGGGCTCTAACGGCATTCTTTCCTTAGTCACTGTTCTTTGATGGCGCTAAAACATGTCAAATACATATGGTCGCTAAAACACTTCAAATACACGTGACGCAGAGCATACCGCCTATTTATTCAAATAACTATTGGTTAGTATATTTTAGAATATTTGAAGCAACATTGCAGGAAGCTGATTACTTAACTAACTGTAACATATAGAATCTGCGCAGTGACTGTCATTTCAGTTGTATAGCAGACGGTTATTTGTTAACCAAATATCTGCAGAATTTCTCCATTTACTGCAAGAATGAACCCTGTGCCTGCTTGGTGCTAATAAGACAGCCGTTACATATATTAGGTATATTGGATTGACGGCTGTTTCCCTTCTAATGTTAGAAGTTTATTGTTCCATTAATTGCTTGTTCGTGAGGGTAATATGAGGCAGCATATCACAGCAGATGTTCATAGTCACCCATTAGTGCATAGTGCATGCTAGCTTGTGGAGCAGGATGATATAAGTAGGGCTTAATCAGAGTTGTTGGTCACAAGAAGCGACAACGGCATGAGGCCAACTTCACTTAGGTAGGCAGCTTTAGATTAAGTGCATTACCACCAATGTCATTCAGAACGAGTGGATTGCAGAGCACCACCACATTCTTGGAGCACCAGTACCAGTTTGATCATATAGTTATTGCTGTCAACTACGCAGTGTTGCACCAAGACTCTCTCGATCTCAACCAAGTGCTTTCAATCAATCATTACGTGGTAATCTACAGTGTACCAGTGGACGGATGGGATGGGAAAGACACCACTGACATGGGGCCATGTACTGTAATATGTACTGCAATTGATAGCGCGCTCAGTATTAGCAATTTCACCAGCTGATCCTTAATTTCAGCGCCAGTCGATGACACAGCAGATTGATTCCCAGTTTCTGTACCATCGCTAAACCACCCCTACACTACTTTGCAAGTACCGTATATCAGATTGAGAATGCAGATAGATGACTGTGCTGTACGTCCATTTGGCCACATACACCAAATTATGCCAGACAGCTTCCTATACCGATGCAATTAGGTTATATACATACTTACAGCACATCGATCATAGTGGAGAATTTACGATTACAACTGTTCATCTTACCTACCCTGTGAGGATGGGCGTCACAGAGTATTTTCGCATTCGTAGGATAAAGTCGGAGAGTGACAATTCTCTCCCACATTGTGCTCGATCAATGCTCCCTGCAACACTGTCGCCAATTTAATCAGCAACTGACCGGAAGTATGAGGATCCAACACCAACTACATGCTATGTAATATGAAGAAACAGAGGGAGCTGTGTCTGTAACTGCTGTTCAGCGAAGACTTTTCCGCACCAATCTTACCCAAGGTATCCATCCAAATGCACAAGATCTCTCCAGATGCGAACACGTCGAAGAGGGTAGCACCCCTTATCAGTGTATAATATACATGAGGGTGTTGCAGCATGTTCGAATCTTGCCTCGGGCATGAATGTGTTCGATGTCCTTAAGTTAGTTAGGTTTAAGTAGTTCTAAGTTCTAGGGGACTGATGACCTCAGAAGTTAAGTCCCATAGTGCTCAGAGCCATTTGAACCATTTTTTGCAGCATATAACAGACGGTTAAGAAGAAACATGTCGTTTATTCATGATGGAGCTCCAATCAGATGGAACTTGAAACATATCACGTAAATCAACTGTACTATCAATCATGAAGTATTGTTCCACTGTCTGGAATAAGTACCGGGAAGGTACCAACACGAAAGAAACGATCATGGAGGATAAACACACACTCCTATGGGTACATGAGTTCGCACCAAAAAATGCTGTATTCTTAAAGCTATATGATTTTCGGCATGCAGGATATATTTGTCCAACGTTAGACATACAACCACCCTGCATGTTTTCTACTCCAATCACTATGGTGAAAACTTTAAAATAATTAAACGTCTTCCTTCTGCAGTATTCTGGAATCCTAGGAAGGCATATTTAGTGTACATCCATCGCTTGAGCTGCTTATAAAACGACTAGAATGAAGTCAGGAGACTGCTTTTCCACCTCTTAGGAAATTAATGGTTTTTATATGTCCTTTTAAGTCGGAAAACGTACGTACCCTCAATCACACTTCCCACGTCAGTCATGCTTATTATTAGTATCGGTTTTGACAGATGTGGCTATGTGTCACTAGGAAATGGAGTGATGAAAAACCAGCATGAAAATTTTCGATAGCTGTTACACTGAGGTACCGCCTACGCCCTGCCGCAAGAAAATGTACACGAAGAAGCAGCAACTTCATGAGGGTGTAAGCACCACGATCAGTAGCCAAAGGAGATGTAACAGTCTTACTGACGTTTACAGGTCTAGTAGCATTCCTCTCACACGAAGAAGTCCTGGTTTTGCTCATGTTTAGGATAATATAGTAATTTCGTCCTAACACAATGTCTCTCGAGTACACACCCCTCACACTATTAAAGGATACATATGGCATCGTTCCATTCTCCTACAGAACAATCTAGGGAATGACTTAAAAATGATAAACTCGTTCATTCTTCCCCTTAATACTTAAGGAATAAAACAGCTTGTGAGAGCCAACCTTAATTCGGTAAAATCTATTTGCGACTACTTATGTGAAAACGCAGTTATGGATTGGGATACACACGTTTCGTCTGTTTTGATATAGCGCCTCTATGTAATACTTATGTCGCCTCTGTTAAAGTATGTGGTACGAAAACGCGCGTAGTTTACAGGGGGAGGGGAATAGGAGAGTTCAAAGTGAATGCAGCCAGAGCACAGAGCTTTTCTCCGGATTGAGTGCACGGGTATCCCCTGCCCATCTCAATTCTCACGCATTTCATGCTACTTTTTCTCTAATTTTATGTATTATCAGTTGATTTACGTAATTTTGCAAGGTGGTTTTGCTATTTAACATATTTCGTCGTGTTTCCCTCAGTTTTACGTATTTCACATCAATTTGCCGTAATTACACCAGGTTTTTTGCTTTTACGTTATTTTCGAAGTCCTACAGCCCCGAAAATAGCGAAAAACTCTTCGCAAAACGATTCTGCAGGGGAAGTAATCACATTTATACGACACGTTTCTACTTAATCATCCGTTATGGACAATGTAGGAGGGAACTGTCACTCTCCGATTTTAATCTACGACTGTGAAAATACTCTGTGACACTCATCCGCACAAGGAAGGATGGCCAGTCGCAATTGTAAATTCTGCACTATGTTCGATGTGCTGGAAATATGCAGATAACCTAATTGCATCGGTATAGAACGCTGTCTGGTATATTCTGGTGTATGTGGCCAAATGGACATACTGCACAGTCATATATCTGCGTTCGGAATCTGGTATATGGTACTTGCAAAGTAGTGCAGGGGTGATTTAGTGATGATACAGAAATTGGGAAGCAATCTGCTGTATCATTGCCTGGTATTGAAATTACGGAACAACTGGCAAAATTGCTAAACTTGATTGTGCTTTCAACGGCTGTGCATATTAGTACATTGTCACGTAGCAATGGTGTCTTTCCCATCCCATCCGTCCACTGCTACACTATTCATTACCACATAACAACTGACTGACACCTTTTCATGAATAAATCATACAAATGTTGTGCGGTATAACAGGTATATATGAGGGAAGAAATGTGGTTATTGCTTTAGTGCAAATATCAATGGAACCAAACAATTGATAAACGGAGTGTCCCCACCCAACAAAGTGAGAGATGAAGAGGGCCTTGGTGTAACACTGGATATCTGCTACTTGTCACAGTGGAACATGGGATTAAATGTAGAGGTCATTATGTACAGACAGTTGCTAGGAAGCGTTCCTCAGTTCTGCAGACTCATCCAATTCCCATATGATACAATGCCCTACCCACTTTTCTACCATCCTGTGTGTTGTGAGAGCTGCATAATTTACACCATGCAACATTCAGATTTTTGTAAGAGGCAATGGATAAAATTTATTAATGTTGGTTTGGCACATGACATAGACCTTGAAGTCATAGTAGAAAAACAAAGTGTATGGTAGTGTACAAAGCTGTAGCCGTAAACTGCTTGAATGTGTTTCAGCTGCAAAAAACGATGTATTAAACTGCTTATGAAGGAACAATACAGTAACCCTCTCTTGTGACTTATAGGCTGTTTGATATGTTCTTCCCCCAGTACAGTCGACAAAACTCTTCGCAGTTCTGTGCACGAGACTTCGACTACTGTCCACCAGCTCCAGTGGAGAGATATGTATATATGTAATATGCTCGCTGTCAATGGACAGATGGTATTTGTTTTTCGATATAGCAGAAGTGAGAGAGACATGGTAAAATCTTATAGGAGGTTCTATTACAAGGAGTGGTACAGCTGGTTAAAGTTTGGATGCAGATAGGTCTCTCAAAACTACACTGATTTTGCTCATAAAACTAATAAAAATCGGCTGTATCTATTCTCGTGGAATCATGATTGTTTTTATTATTATCATCACGATACGTCCTGTGTTATTTCATATGTCATAACCTCTAATTACAAATTAGACACCGCTTGAATTATAGCTCATTGTGGAACTTCGAAATGGTAGCACTTTTTCCCGACATGTGGGTAGATTGTGTTAAACAGGCTATGATGATCAAATTAATCACAAAACTATAACTCAAGAAGCTGCTTCTATGCTGACTGGATATACCAGCTGCTACCACAGCTGACCAACAGGCTACAGCAAGGACCCTGACAAGTTCACGCACTAATGCACAAACAAACCGCCAAAACTACCCTACACTGTGGATTTGTTATGTGACCTTTCTGACACTAACCGGTGATGAACCAACTTTACAGATAAACTGATGCTGATGGAGAAGCAAATACCTGTACCCAGCTGCAGCCCTGGAGCAACATTGCTTCACAACGTCAACGGTATCTGCCTGCATGATACCCACTACTAACAAAACGTACCCTTGCATGACCTGTATCAGGCAGCAAGAAATGCGCTGCTGCTCTCACAATCTGACCCAACTATCGCATTTTTCTCTTGTCTCTTGCCTTGACACTTTTTTCCCTCTGCCTTTCAAACTGTTGCCCTTTGTTCAACTTTTGATCCAATCTATCTCCAGATGAGTGTGTATTAATGGTTAATCATAACCAGACATATGCAAACATCGCAGTACCTACATGCTGCGAGACCTCACTTAGTGAAAACTAGAGATGCCAGTAGACCTTTTGTGTTGGCCACCGTCCCCATGTGAGGGCGTGGAGAAGCTCCACCCTATTTAAAAAAATATGTTGCTGTTTGATCGACTGTCTTCAGGATGAAAGAAATTTTACACACAGGTCGGTAGAGGGCAGCTATAGAGTAAAAATGTGAAGTGTAAGTACGCAGATGCTAACTGGTTTTGCTGTATCAGAAGAGATAGACGTGGTAAAATCTTATAGGAGGTTCTATTACAAGACGGTCTCTCAGGATTTGTTTTTTTATATGCTGATGTGACGTAGCTTCACACTGGTAAAACGGGACTTGCCATAGCATACAAAACAGTGCAACATCCTCTTGAACTATACTTTGCTGTTGTTGAAGGTCAAATGATTGTATTTTTTCGACATGTGAGCAAATGGTGCGAAAGATTGTATCCTCCAATGTTATTTCATGTGTCTTAAATGTTTTTAATAGACGTGTGCATGACAGTTTATTTACAGACACAGAATTGAAAGTGATAGGCGCTGTTCATCAAGCTGAAAGAAATTGCTTAACATGGATGTTTTTACTCTGGAGTTTGCATTCTCGCTTTTTCTCTACTTCGTTGTTGGTTTCAAAATAATGAGGACATTCAGCGGTGATCTGCAGTTTTTCACAAAAGAATAGTGAAAGTTCATTTTCCCCCATTTTAAGCCGGGTTGACATGTATAGACCTCTGCAATCTGGTTATCAGTGATTGGCGGCGATGCTTTAGTTTTTTCACTTCGTTGGGTGTCGCAAAATAGAGATGCAAATTGTATCCTGCAGTTGCACAAAAAAAACTATACCGATGTTGCTCATAAAACTAAAAGAAAATGGTGTGCCTATTTTCATTGACATTACATACAATTTTTACAGTGTAGTGTTTTCACATTCAGAATGGCAGGACTAGCCAGGCGGTGCGAGGACAGTCCAGTGTGTGTGTGTGTGTGTGTGTGTGTGTGTGTGTGTGTGTGTGTGTGTGTGTGTATGTGTGTGGTTGTGTGCATGTGTGTGTGTGTGTGTGTATGTGTGTGTGTGTGTGTGTGTGTGTGTGTGTGTGTGTGTGTGCGTGTGTGTGTGTGTATGCGTTTGTGTGCATATGTGTTCGTCCGAGAGAGCTGTGCCACGACTAGACATGCCTACAGTTTAGCCTCATGTATGTCGTTTTTGTTCTGCAGGCAGCTGACGTTATGACCTATTGTGTTAGCGAAGAACCGCTGAATGGACCATCCGGCCACGTGCCCCGCGCAGGAGATTGCTCCGACTGCAGATGGGCGAAGAGTCTGCTCCCGCATTTGGCAGGGGCTCTGGTTGGCAGTTGCATTGTTGTTCCAAGGGGGTCTAGTCTCTCCGAGAAATATGTTTAAGGATATGTGGATGAGAATGGCCTGTGTTTTTATGCTTCGCTTTCGGTAAGCATTACCCGTGACCTGCAATTCGGAGGAAGTTGCGGTTTTGTACCGACACTGAATGACATTAACTGAAGCTGTACAAGGAAATTTATTAAACTGTCGGTTATAGTTTAAGAATTACAACATTTTGTCTAATAGATGGTTATCTAACACTCATTTCATTTCTGGCACTATTTTCTGGTGCATCATCCGTCATACTCTGGCAGACTGCTGTCAACATTCATAGGAACGCGTTATGCCTCTCATTTTGTAGTTTGTAATGCATCTGAGGAAATAGAAAAATCTTCATTATACCACATAATTATTTTGCTCAGAAATTACCGCTAAAATTATATGCAGAATCAAAAACATAGAAAGTTTCAGCAATGTATTATGCCTAATACAATGAGACTATAGCATTCTTCACTTTGCGGAAATTTGTTGAACGTGGCTCAAACCATAGTGAAGATATATGTACCTAAAGTTCGGAAAATGTAGTTTCGAGAAAATGAGAAAAGACTGTCCACAGTGCTTTTGACTCACCGAATGCCTCGTTCAGAACATCCCAGCAGCATATTCTTGCTGGCCAGCTGTTTCTTTATCCTCTACACTTTTTGAGGAGTCCTTTTCTTACCCTGAACTCTTCAGTGGTGGCCTTCGCAGCCTTTCAGCTTCAACTACTCTCTGACGATCTATGACAGTCGAAGGAACTATCACATTATTTCCTTGTTAGATGATCTATTTGTCCGGTATTTTTGTCCTGATAGTTGCACCATCATTGAAACAGATGACAGCATTCATCACACCTATTTTGAGTAGCATCCCTCCAACATACATTGTCTTTGGTACCTGTTGCCACACACAACTGTTGAAACTATTATTATGGTTCTTTGTGTGGCCATGTAGACATCTGCTAAATAATTTTGTATCTGCAAAATTCCTGTATATTGACTTTATTGTTTGCATGACTGTGGCAGTGCGACAGTGAACTGAAAGGAGACGTGGCTGGTGTACAGACGTTTGTTCAAAGAGCGTTTAAGAACAAATAAACAATTTGAAAGTTGATAATGCACACATTTTTGGAAACGGGAGAAATTTGTCTTTCAGATGCAGATAATTTTTTTTTCTATTTTTCAGTCATTTTTACGTCGAGGTCTCCTTAACAGATTGCATGAAACATCCTCTTCATGTCTCTTTATCTGTGACTGATTTCCACTGGAGACAGTATATCAGTGTCACCAGAAGGATCTCTTTATGGACCACCAGCTGAAAGATAGATCGGGCTTCACCTATGGCGAGGACAGGGAGGCATGAGGGGTGTTAGGAGGGAGGGTAACACTGATTAGTTCGTGAGTGCCCACTGAGGAGGACACTGATGCAACTGCTACTCCCTCTGCAATCTTTTGGGACGACGATTTTCCCAAGTACATGCGTTCCATTATGACACGTTGATCATGAGTGATGTTTTTTTTCACAATTTCGATGTGTAATTAGAACAGTGAAGCATTTTCCATCAGTTGTGGTAATGTGTATTGGCTTCGATTACCTCGGCTGCAGGATGACTGTCAAGCAGGTGTCTGTAGAAAACTCTCATGTTGAACAGCTGTAGATACACTCCTCAGTTGTATGGTTACATGTAATACTCTTATCAATCTCCTCTCTGTCCAACACCAGCATTTCGTCAGTTGAACACTTTTCCCACAAAAAAAAAAAAAAAAAAAAAAAAAAAAAAAAAAAAAAAAAAAAAAAAAAAAAAAAAGATAGTACCTTTCACTCCACCCTTTTTTCCCTTCAGATTGTAGGTGAAGGGTAAAGTTTGAGTAAGTCAGCCACTAGTTTCCAGTCGAATTGGGAAATTTTTTCACAGCAGGATAACACCAGTGGTATGGTATCGTCAATTTTTGAGCTGCATTGCGATTCTAAGCACTTCTTGTGTAGCGCTATGCCTATAGTTTTGTTATTAGGACCGATATTTATTGATTAATTACCTAATTATGGCCGATCTTCAGTTTCGCAACAAAAATAAATAAAGTACACTAACCTGACCTTCCCCTCCTGCGTCTGGACAGTTTCCAAGTGTTGGGGGGTGCACTTGGCCTTAGTGTCCAGAAGGACCAGGGCTCGAGTCCCAGAAAGTACACCGACATTTTTAATTTCCTTCCAATTCCAATGGGGGGTGGGGGGGACGTCAGCACAGCACGAGCAATTGCCACGTAACTTCTCCATCACTGTGACGAAATTTTATGACACTTGCGTTAGCAGCTAACAAGTTCTCCCACTCTCCCACAGACGGCACCTGCGTTTCTGTCAAAGAGATTGTTTGCTGTTTTCAGGCGGTATATAACATCTTTTTCATGGAAAAGGTGTGACGTCACAAATCATATCATACGATGACATGAGCAAAGCATTCACGATTAGTAGAATGGCGTAGTGATTTAGGTGATCAGTAGGGGGTTCGAATCTTGTCGCTTCCATAAACTTTAATTCGTGGTAAGAGTTCTTATTTTAGGAGGACAATGGGAACTAGTAAGTATTCTTAATTTTTAGGAATTCACAAGTATATAATCGAGTGCACTCAAACGCTGGACTACGTCTACACCGCCGGTGTTGCACCACTTTTTTCTTTATGTATTGTGATTCCTGCTTGCCATTAGAAGAAAATAATGTCTCCTTTGAGCTTTCTTCGGAATGTGGGTAGCGCCGGAAAGTAAATAAAGAGAATACAAATTAATATGACGGTTTTTCTAGACGTAACTTTGATGCCTTCATCGTCACTGACGTCATGTACCATGTGACAAGAAAAAAAATTACTTTCATGTTTGTCTCGGTCTTTTTGAACAATGGTCGTAAAACAATTCAAAATCAAGAGTCTATTTAACGAGTGAAAGGATTGAAATAGACAGGCTAGTGTTTATGTACAATCTGCTCACTTTCGTTAATAAAAAACAGAGATCAGAGAAACGAATTTTCTTCTCCTTCGAGGGAAAACAAAAGGTCCATTTGCGATAAACAAAACTTTTTCCCTGATAACACAATAATTCACTAACGAGTCCTGTTTCGCGCTTCATCTACGACTACATTTAGCCGCCGGGGAATATTGTCTACAAGTTTCCGGATGACTTATTCTGCGACAACTCTTCCCATTCGCCATGAGCCACTTCAGAGAGCGCTCACTTGGTTGCCGGTACTGGTGTTCTATACCTAATAATATTCTCCATCTCTGCCCATACGTGCTCTACTGGACTGAGGCCAGAGCACCTTTGGGAGGCCAGTCCTACAGATCAACGTCTCCGTTCATTTGACACCAGTACTTTTTACAGTTCACGGTGTGGACAGAGGAACGGTTATGTTGTAAGATTATTCTGCCTCCGAAAAATCTCAGAGGAACAAAAGGTAAATTACATTCTCCATTATTTCGCAGTCGTAATGACTAGATAACGGACGGTAAATTTTCCACCGAACGCCAGAACTACTTGGTGATATCCATCCCCAAACTGTGACAGCAGTTCGACCACACCTTTCCCTCAGATGACCATATTTGCTGTCTAGTCTCGCCCCAGTTGGTCGATACACATGGACTGAAGTATTTGGTGTACTACGAGGGTAATCCCAAAAGCAAGGTCTCCTGCTTTTTCATAAGTACAGAACTCTGTTTGTGTGGCAGTTGGTCACACTGTTATGAAGAGTGCTTCACTCGCTGTGTGTAAACATGCGCACGCCGCGTTGAGGTGCTCAGTCTCGGCTTGTCAGCAGTTGAGAATGGAGCTCCTATTGGACGTTACCGCCAAGTGCGAATTGCGCGCAGTTATTCGGTTTTTGAACGCAAAGGGTACTGCGCCAATTGAAATCCATCGCCAAATGACGCAGTGTATGGTGAGTTGTGCATGGATGTTAAAAATGTTCGTAAGTGGTGTAGAGAGTTTGCAGCTGGTGGGGCCGAAATTCAGGTCGAACAAAGGAGCGGGAGACTGTCAATTTCTGAGGAGACAGTGTTGAAGGTTGAGCAAACCATGCGTGAAGATCGGGGTATCAACCTGAATAATCTCTGCACGTTGGTTCCTGAGGCCTCCTGAAGCACCTCTCACAGAATTTTAATGGAAACATTGAACTACCGGAAGCTGTGCGCAAGATGGGTGCCACGAATGCTGACTGAGGACCACATGTGGCAACGAGTTGATGCTTCCCGCGCATTTCTTCACCGCCTTGCAGCCGAACAGGACAACTTTCTGGGCTAAATTGTCACGAGTGCGCATACCACTTTACACCTGAGACCAAGCAACAATCACGCCAGTGGCGGCATCCTTCTTCGCCAAAGCCGCGAAAATTCAAACAAACACAGTCTGCCGGTAAAGTTATGACAACCGTTTTTTGGGATCGGATAGGCCGGCCGGGGTGGCCGAGCGGTTCTAGGCGCTGCAGTCTGGAACCGCGCGACCGGTACGGTCGCAGGTTCGAATCCTGCCTCGGGCATGGATGTGTGTGTTGTCCTTAGGTTAGTTAGGTTTAAGTAGTTCTAAGTTCTAGGGGACTGTTGACCTGAGAAGTTAAGTCCCATAGTGCTCAGAGCCATTTGAACCATTTGATCGGATAGGGGTATCGTTGGTCGATTTTATGCCCACTGGGACCACGATTAACGCTGACAGGCATTGTGAGACTCTGAAAAAACTCAAACGGGCAATTCAGAACCGGAGAAAAGGAATCTTGAGCAAGGGCGTACACATTCTCCATGACAGCGCTCACCCACACATCGCTCGGTAAACCGTTGCTCTCTTGCAACAGTTTCAGTGGAACATAATCACCCACCTGCCCTATAGTGCTGACTAGGTTAAAAGAACATTTGGGTGGAAAGCGATTCAGCTCCGACGACGAAGTGAAAGAAGACGTTCATAACTTTGTGAACAGCATGGCGGCGAGGTGGTATGACATGGGCATACAAAAACTACCACAGCGTCTACAAAAATGCATCGACAGAAATGGTGATTATGTCGAAGAAAAGCTAAATATTCAAGCTGTAAACTGATGTAAACCATTGTAGAAATAAATAGGTCTATGTACTTACAAGAAATAGGAGACCTTACTTTTGGGATTACCTTCGTAGAAAATACCTTCTTGGCTGTTGATATAACTTGCTCCCAGTAGGAAAGTGGTTTCCTTCATATACCAGATCAAAGTTTAATCTGACTGCCTTACGTTGCTCCGTCAACATGTTCTTAACGGCTGATTTTCGTCAATACCTCCCCTTCTCGTTGTAAAGACGACGAATAGTCGACCAGCTCACACTTATTTGAAGAATGTGAAACGTCCCCTTAACGTCCCCTTTTGAAAAATTATACATGACTGTGCTTAAACTGACGCACAATATTTTTAGCGCAACGCAATCTGACTTTCAAAAATCCCTACAAAAGAATGGCCCTGACTAACATTAACCTATACGTTTCACAAATCACTTACCTCACAAAAATCTTGGTTACTCGAACTACTGCTATACAGCGAGCGCCACTACTGCCAGCTAAATAAAAAATTCAAACTACGGAAGGCACTAACTACTGATAGGCATGGTTAGCAAATGAAAGATTTTTTTTATAGAGAACAAACAATGTATTTACCTTAATAGTCATCAAAAGTCATAATATATATAGCAGTTCATGACATCCAGTCTGACAAATTTCAAAATTCCGCCATTTCTCTCCCCACATCCATCACTGCTGGCGGCTCACCTCCAACTGCGCAACGCTACGCGCTGTTCACATCCAGCTGCCCAACACTACAATGGCAGACAACAATGCAAACTAGCCACAGACTGCACACAGCACAGCCAGTGATTTTCATACAGAGCGCTACGTGGCGTTACTAATAAGAAAACATAAACAGCCTACTTACATAGCCCCCATGCTCCCCACAAAAAAATTTACAAATTGTATTGGGCAGTGGCCAATAACGATCTGATAAAATTTTTCATAATTACAATAACAAAGATATCAAATGCACACACTTATTGATACAATGTTGGTCAAAAGCTAAAATTTTCTCACAGTCCATAAAGACAGTCCTGATCGTTCATCACAGTAAAATAGCAGTGATTTTCTCAAAGTCTGAGCAGTAGAAGAAAATGCACACGGAAGTAGTGGATTTCCATGCAGTCTTGAAGAAGTAGTGTTGTCCTTCCAACGAAAAGACAGTGCTGACTCTCGACATGCAGACAGGTAATGGGCCACAACAGAGCAAACCCACAGCAGAGTCATTCGACGTTTTGAAGAATATTGGTAGGTAGGTCATCACAGAGCAGACCCACTGTAGCCCTGGTAGAGATTATGGTATTGGTGGGCCACCAGAGGTGCAGATCCACTGCAGTCCTGGTAGAAATAATGGTATTGGTGGGCCACCAGAGGTGCAGACCCACTGCAGTCCTTGTAGAAATAATGGTACTGGTGAGTCAGCAAAGGTGTAGACCCACTGTAGTCCTTGTAGAAATAATGGTATTAGTGGGTCATCAAAGATGCAGACCCACTGTAGTCCTTGTAGAGATGGCCAGCAGACATCTGTTGTTACTGTGCAGGTGCACAATCACCATTGAAGAGTCTTGCGGATAATGTAGCAAGTCCACAACCACCACTTGTGCACTCACAAAGTTTTTGGAATTGTCCTTAGAACCAGCAATGCTGTTATCCAGTCCCTTGCTAAATTAGAAACACATGTGCAAACACTAACAGTCCCTACTTCTCACATATTGTGCATTACTATGACCAACAGAAATGTGTGCAGTGAAACGTAACTTAATTTGAAGAACTGGTGTCTATACAATTACAACATAAGAATACAATTACAAAGGTACAAAATACATCATTAAAGAACATAACGTCCGCCCCAGTAGCTGAGTGGTCAGTGTGACGGATTGCCGTCCTCTGGGCCCGGGTTCGATTCCCGGCTGGGTCGGAGATTTTCTCCGCTCAGGGACTGGGTGTTGTGTTGTGTTCATCATCATTTCATCCCCATCCGGCGTGCGGGTCGCCCAATGTGGCGCCGAATGTAATAAGCCCTGCGATGTGGCGGCCGGACCTGCCCCGCGAGGGGCCTCCCGGCCAATGACGCCAAACGCTCATTTCCATTTCCAAAGAACATAACAGTACAGATAACTTTTGTAGTAACACAGACTTTACAAAAGAATAGAAATAAACATATACATCAATGTTACAGGAATTATGAAATAAGTAAATAAATAAAATAATGAGAATAGTTTTCGAAACATTAATTTCACACATGATAATTGTAACAGAACAGAATTAATAATGTCTAAACATCTTTACAAAGGAAATAACATATTATAAATGCAAATTATATTTGAGGATAACAGTATTCCTCATCAGAGTGAATGTAGCTGAGTATTAGAGAAATTCTACAACATAAATCTTATTAGCTAAACACATAAAGACAGGAAGAACACAAATACACAAGGGTACGCAAAAACATAGCGAAATAATACAAAAGGAAAGACAGGGTTCGTTTTCAGTGTGACTTTTGGTACTGCAGTCCAACCCAAAACTTCGTTCTGTAGAACTTTCCTCTTATTTCAACATTTGTTTCCACCAAAAAAATTCTATCCAAGCATGCTTTCTAGATTCTGTTCACATCGTCTTTCAAAATTCTTTTTTGGTCAAACCATTTTCTCATAGCTTATCAATGCATTTATTCCAATTCATCACAACTCGTTCTCACATATAGCCTACCCCATCTTAAGCTAACTTAAATCTACTCAGCTCAGATGCTAAACTAAGGGATGAGGCAATGTAGCAGCACAAAACAATTAACACAAATAGCAATGACAAAAAAATGCAGAGTGCAAAGCAAGCAGCAGTAAATCTAAATTAACAGATAAAATACAAAATTACAACTAATATGAGCCAATGTGCAGCAACAAGAAAAATAAATCAGTAGTAAAACTGGCTTAACAGAGTAATGTAAAGTGAAATTTAGTAGCACAATGCCAGGCAAACAGCAGCAGCAAATGCAATAACTTATATCCAAACATGACATAGCTCAAGCAAAAAAAAAAAAAAAAAAAAAAAAAAAAAAAATAGTACACTAAAGACAACAATGCAGATAAGGGAAATGTATATTCACATCTTAATGTCTATATAATTAAAGTGCTGCACCACAAAAACTAATTCTACAAAAAAATTACCAATTACTTGAAAAGAAAATTATATATGCAGTTACTGTTATTAGTCCCTTCTTATTGTTCTTTCCATTCCAAGAGCTCCTTTTTCGAAGAATGCGGATCAGAAAATAATTATTTAATAGATCTGTTGACAGAAAGTGTTCACATTAGCAGATGCATTTAAGTTTATTTTATAAAACCAATGCTGCAACGCAGCTGGAGACCAGATATTAAACAAAATGAGCAATCTCTCAACTAGAAAGACAATAGATGTAAAATGTAGCTCATCATTTCATTAGGCATTTTAGTAAATATCATAAATTAAGAGTGCCACAGTGTTATCATATGTTTTCAAGTTTGAGCGTGTCGTATTTGCGATGCTTTTGACAAAGAAATGTCAATAGCGAGGATAATGCCCTCTTTTTTTTTTGCACCTAATGGCTTTCTTTTGTCAGACGACTACCTCTCAGCTGGGAGCCCAAAACGCATTACGTCAAGGTCACTTACCTTTCTTACTGAAATATTTACGACTGCAGTTTCCGCTACAGTGGCAGTTTCATATAAAAAAATTCACAGGTTGAGAATTTGCGTTACAAATGTGTAGAAGCAAAATCCTATAAATATAACAGTGTCCAAAAAATATTCGTCGGCATTGTGATACATTCACGCATTTAGACACATTTCATAACTCTTAAAGTACGATTCTTGGTTTCCAACAACCTTTTCCACAAATCAGAGTCCCTAACCACTACTCATTATTCCTTACCTTATTTACATATACATATTGTAGTGTCGGCAGACTTGCCAACACTACGCACACTAATTGAAAGAGGCGGCCAAGATGCACGTGCTAACTCATGAAGGATGGAGTGATGTCTGAAACAGGACACGTAATGAATGCTATAAAGAAAAGTACGTAGCTTCTGGAATACTTAACTTTAATCCATCCGTTGTATACATCGTTCTTGATGAGACTCTTTAGATACAAGCTATGTAAGGCTAATGGCGCCTTGCTAGGTCGTAGCCATTGACTTAGCTGAAGGCTATTCTAACTATCTGCTCTGCAAATGAGCAAGGCTTCGTCAGTGTGCATTGCTAGCTACGTCGTCCATACAACTGGGGCGAGTGTTAGTAAGTCTCTCTAGACCTGCAGTGTGGTGGCGCTCGGTCTGCTATCACTGAAAGTGGCGACACGTGGGTCCGACATGTACTAATGAACCGCGGCCGATTTAAAGCTACCACCTAGCAAGTGTGGTGTCTGGCGGTGACACCACACATATCGTCGACACTTCTACAATATTTCATTATAACTGATACATAGCATAATCAAATTCCTCATATAGTATCAGCTTATTGATCATAAACATACCTCAACAGCATAATACACATCATCGTCGTAATAATGTCATAACACCCCAGTCAAATCTCAAAAATGTCGTAGCTTTCTGCAATAATTTCAAAGCTTAAAAAAAATTCTCTGCTCATTTCAATAGTTTCATCTATCTCAAACGTACTTTAAAATCATGCTCCCTTACCAAATACATCATTCAAAGCTCTCATAGTATCACAATGGTTCCAAAAAAACATGAACAGTTCACAAAGTACAGACAAAATACAATTTCATAAATGTGAAGTTACCCAACTATGTAACTGTGCAAACATGTGTCACTGATGTAGTAAAAAAATGTTTATCTCTCAGTTAAATGATCAGATAGCTGTGTAATTTGTGTGTTAGAGAAATATGGTACCGATGTGTAAAGTTGTATAAGCAAATACCATATTAGCTAGGGCTCCTTGTGCTTGCCAAACACATGGTACACAAAGTAAGCGTACATCCCTCTGAGGATTAATGTAATTATACCCTCAGGTGTTACAGATTACAGCAATGGAATGAAATGTATCACGGAAAACTTTCTTTGTAATTCAAAAATCCTTAAAAATAAATGTTTTAAGAATAAGATTAATCACTCAAATACGTGTACTGTAGCGCTAAACTGTGCGTCTTGTTGCAACATAGTCTCTGTGGAAGTGTCGTAGTTATCGTCCTCCAAAAGCTAAATTCTGCAGAAGTCAATGTACTTACCTCATGATAAACAAAAGTGAAATGCTTTGCGTATAGATATCGTAGTTATTATGCTTATTGGCGTGATGAAGAAAGTACTGTACAGTAACGTATTGTTGTGCCACGAAAAAGGCTGTCTCATTGTTGCTATACCACAAAAGTTACAACTAAAACATGTTTTACTTTCCAGAATAATGCAGAAAAACTTTGCAGATATAAAACAGAAACACCGCAAAAGCAACATTGTAAATTGTCACTCATTAGTAGCGTTGTGATAAAACCGTGTAGTTGTCACATAAACTAACCACTGTGTCGTCTGGTATCTCACAGAAAGTACTTTAAATCCAGAATGTATTTTCACGTAAACCAAAATGTTGCATTAAAATCTCATTAGCAGTACCAGTATATGTTCTAAGTATGTAAGCCTTATAGTCGTTACGTAATCGTGCAACTAACAAGCAAAAATGTACACACACAATAACACTGTGACGTCTGTTCACTATAACAATGCATTCGTAATTTCTGTTTCAATAAGTTCTCTTGGTTCTTGACTGGATATTTAACTTCAAACATTGTTGCATGTTAACAGATTCTAAGTCTGACAAGCATACTAGTAATGTAACATGAAAAGTTATATGGCAAAGACAAAGTTAAAAAGCAGATTATCTTTCAATAAACGGTTTTACATGTGAAACGTGGAGTAACCCTTTGTTGTTCCTAGCATGCAGAGTTTCAACTTTAACGCAATTATCATGTGATATACGTCGGTAAAGAATACTGGAATTTTTCTCAAGGTTAGCGTCTATGTTATTTTTCCCTGAGCCAGCGGGCGCACGTGGCTGCCTGCGGTGCGAGTCATTGTCTGTTTCTTTGTTGGCGCGCGTCGTTACTGGGATTGGGAGACCTAACTTCTACAAATTCACCTTGTCGAGAGTGCCCTGCTCTGTTTGAATCTCGCCAGTTCTGATGCAATTCAAGTCTGTCGTTACGATTATATCGTCTGTCGTCATGTCGGTAGTTCCTGTAATTTCTTTGTTGTCGGTTAAGTGGTGGAGAATTTCTCCCTGAATTATCACTGCACGGTGGACCGTTGCGTCTGAAGTTATTCTGTCTCCTGTGATAATAATAGTTCTGGTTGCCATATTGTCTGTTTCTATGATTGTTTCTGTCATATTCATTACTACGGAAATGCAATCTCTTTCTGTAACTATTACTCTGCCAGTGGTTGTCATATGGGTGGTGTCTGTTTTGTTCACGATTTGCGTTGTAAGAATAGCCTTGTTGTGTCCAGTTATTATTTCTTTCATCGCGGAATTGTGACGGATGTGATCCGTAATTGTTGTGCTCCTGTTTTCGCGTTCCGCGATTGTCAGTGTCAATTTCCATTTCTTGTTACAGTCCCTGAAAAGCTTCAGTGTCGTCTTTGAAACGTCCTGCCAAATTAATATGTCGTAAATGTTCAGGCAATTTGATTAAACCAATGCGGATGAGTTCTGAGGGGCTGTATGGGTTTGAAAGATACTGATTCTTATGTAAAATGCTTCGAAATATTTCACAAGACTGGAAAATTTAGATTGTTCGAAATGTTTCATCATTATGATGCTACGTTTTACTCGGTCTTGTGTAGCTTGAGACCAATATGCTGAGAGGAAGGCATGATAAAATTCTCCTTCACTGTGACAATGGTGAATGACCGATCGCATTCTTACAGCTGGTTCATTCTCTAAATAGCCACACATAAATTCTAATCTGTGTTCTAATGACTAGTTGGGAGGAAAACAATGAGAGAATTGATGGAGCCACGCTTGTGGATGAATGTCATTGCCAGAATACTTAAATGTTTTAAATTTACGTGTAGTAATGAACAGCTTATAGTCAAAATCATCATGTCGGCGAGTCGCATATCGGTCATTGTTACGTCGTTTCGGCGGTTCCATTTCAAAATTCGGTGTGCCTTGCCAATTTCTTTCATAATTTCCGAAGTGTCCTGTGTTATTATTTTGTGGTTGTTCCGTATTTCTAAGTCCCTCTTCCCGTGTTGGAGTGCGAGTGTCCTCTGAAATATGTAATTTTTGTGGCAACTGATCTTGTACTTCCCGGATTTCTCTTTTGTGTTGCGTATTAATTTGATTCTGATTTTGTTTGAATTTCTTAATTTGTTCATACTCTTCTGTGTCAGTGATGGCTACAGGTCTTGTGTCATTCAGATCATCATCTACCTTTGTAGATAAGTTAGTGAACTGATTCGAAAGTTCGGCTACTTTCTCCGATAGTGTACTTATTTCCTCAGTGTGTTTTTCTGAAGCAAGTTTCAGAGTATCTACTGTATCCTTTAAGTTTTACCGAGTTTTTGCAAGTTGCGTAACCGAGTCGGTACATGCAACTGAGTCAATTTTAGCTTGCAAGGTGTCGTGATTTTCATGAACAATGGTTTGCAGTTCTTTTATGGCTGCTTTGTGGTTCTGTAATGCATTTTCATGCCGCGAAAAAATAGGTTGAAAATGCTCACAAATTTGTGCTTTTACTTCATTACAGACTTTTTGACATTTCGATTCATTGTTATGTAACTCAGTAGTTAAATCTTCACGTGTTTGTTCAAGTGTGTTGTCTAACTTTTGAAGCTTTTGCTGTGTTTGTCTCTGATTTTGTTCCATTGTGTCTAACTTTTGAAGCTTTTGCTGTGTTTGTCTCTGATTTTGTTCCATTGTGTCTAACTGTTGCTGTGTTTGTCTCTGGTGTTGTTCCATTGTGTCTAACTTTTGAAGCTTTTGCTGTGTTTGTCTCTGATTTTGTTCCATTTGTTGCATTAGCTGTAATAACAGTGCATAAGTGTCTGGAATCTGTTCCTCTACGCTTTTAGGCAGTGCATTTGCACCGGCAACATTCACATTTTGATAAGCAGAAAATGTGTCTTGACTTATTTGAGAAAACGGTGAGGACGCAAAACCTGAATCTGCAGTATTTGCAAAATTGTGTCCTGTCATTTCGGATTCCTGAGGCGAGCTGTTGCCGAGCGATCGATCGATAATGCTTCCCTGTTCACTAATTGTTTCACTGCCTACGACATTGTTTGCCGCCCGCTCCATTTCCCTATGCACAATTACCAAATTACTATGTTGAACATTAGTTACTTCATTACACGGTGGCGCTAACACACTGTTTTCGTCTTCACTGTCATTTCTCAGTTTACTTTGGAGCCTAGTATTACGTTTTTCGCACGCCATAATTGTCACAATATTTCACACGATAACACAAAAAAGCACAATTTGAAGAGCAAAATAAGATTACATGGCAATGGAAATAATGTCTACTTAATTGCAAGCGCAGCTGCGAAATACTTGGTGCAAATCTACATGCATGTCACAACTGTTTTACTGTACAACAATGAAAAACTACAATTACAAAGGAAATTCTCTCTATGATTACGCGCTAGCAATAAACAAAGGCTACACTAATTACACAAACTACAAGAAAAAAATCAGGATATTCCAGTGAGGTATCCTCGGCTAAGGGTCGACATATGAAACGTCCATTTTTGAACATTTATACATGACTGTGCTTAAACTGACACACAATATTTTTAGCGCAACGCAATCTGACTTTCAAAAATCCCTACAAAAGAATGACCCTGACTAACATTAACCTATACGTTTCACAAATCACTTACCTCACAAAATTCTTGGTTACTCGAACTACTGCAATACAGCAAGCGCCATTACTGCCAGCTAAATAAAAAATTCAAACTACGGATGGCACTAACTACTGATAGGCATGGTTAGCAAATGAAAATTTTTTTATAGAGAACAAACAATGTATTTAAATTAATAGTCGCCAAAAGTCATAATACACTCCTGGAAATTGAAATAAGAACACCGTGAATTCATTGTCCCAGGAAGGGGAAACTTTATTGACACATTCCTGGGGTCAGATACATCACATGATCACACTGACAGAACCACAGGCACATAGACACAGGCAACAGAGCATGCACAATGTCGGCACTAGTACAGTGTATATCCACCTTTCGCAGCAATGCAGGCTGCTATTCTCCCATGGAGACGATCGTAGAGATGCTGGATGTAGTCCTGTGGAACGGCTTGCCATGCCATTTCCACCTGGCGCCTCAGTTGAACCAGCGTTCGTGCTGGACGTGCAGAACACGTGAGACGACGCTTCATCCAGTCCCAAACATGCTCAATGGGGGACAGATCCGGAGATCTTGCTGGCCAGGGTAGTTGACTTACACCTTCTAGAGCACGTTGGGTGGCACGGGATACACGCGGACGTGCATTGTCCTGTTGGAACAGCAAGTTCCCTTGCCGGTCTAGGAATGGTAGAACGATGGGTTCGATGACGGTTTGGAAGTACCGTGCACTATTCAGTGTCCCCTCGAGGAGATCGCTCCCCACACCATGATGCCGGGTGTTGGCCCTGTGTGCCTCGGTCGTATGCAGTCCTGATTGTGGCGCTCACCTGCACGGCGCCAAACACGCATACGACCATCATTGGCACCAAGGCAGAAGCGACTCTCATCGCTGAAGACGACACGTCTCCATTCGTCCCTCCATTCACGCCTGTCGCGACACCACTGGAGGCGGGCTGCACGATGTTGCGGCGTGAGCGGAAGATGGCCTAACGGTGTGCGGGACCGTAGCCCAGCTTCATGGAGACGGTTGCGAATGGTCCTCGCCGATACCCCAGGAGCAACAGTGTCCCTAATTTGCTGGGAAGTGGCGGTGCGGTCCCCTACGGCACTGAGTAGGATCCTACGGTCTTGGCGTGCATCCGTGCGTCGCTGCGGTCCGGTCCCAGGTCGACGGGCACGTGCACCTTCCGCCGACCACTGGCGACAACATCGATGTACTGTGGAGACCTCACGCCCCACGTGTTGAGCAATTCGGCGGTACGTCCACCCGGCCTCCCGCATGCCCACTATACGCCCTCGCTCAAAGTCCGTCAACTGCACATACGGTTCACGTCCACGCTGTCGCGGCATGCTACCAGTGTTAAAGACCGCGATGGAGCTCCGTATACCACGGCAAACTGGCTGACACTGACGGCGGCGGTGCACAAATGCTGCGCAGCTAGCGCCATTCGACGGCCAACACCGCGGTTCCTGGTGTGTCCGCTGTGCCGTGCGTGTGATCATTGCTTGTACAGCCCTCTCGCAGTGTCCGGAGCAAGTATGGTGGGTCTGACACACCGGTGTCAATGTGTTCTGTTTTCCATTTCCAGGAGTGTATATATAGCAGTTCATGACATCCAGTCTGTCAAATTTCAAAATTCCGCCATTTCTCTCCCCACATCCACCACTGCTGGCGGCTCACCTTCAACTGCGCAACGCTACGCGCTGTTCACATCCAGCTGCCCAACACTACAATGGCAGACAACAATGCAAACTAGCCACAGACTGCACACAGCACAGCCAGTGATTTTCATACAGAGCGCTACGTGGCGTTACCAATAAGAAAACATAAACAGCCTACTTACAAATGTTGCTAATTTCTGTGCTAGTCCTGAAAGGGTCTTCATCACTGCACTGCAATGTACTATTATCCTAATGCCCTGTCGTAGTCCACGGACGTCCAGATCGATGACGACGCTCGACACGGCCTTCCTCCTCCACCCTAGCCACCTACAGATGTATCGTAGATTTCCTATATCCTAGAGCACGGGAAAAAGCGCTGATAGAGTACCCATCTTCATGAAGCGCAAAAAGGGAACGTCATCAAATTCCTTGAGCTGTGACGTAAGGTCAGGATCCACTGACATGTCAGAAGGAGAAGTGTTGCACAAGGCGGAGAGTACTTCCTTCGCCTCTGAAGTCAAATTCATTCCCGGCTATATGCTTTGAAAAAATATTTAGTCAATGAGTTCCTTGTTAGTATGGTTTAGGTAACCGTTTAAATTCATTATTACTGTAAACGTTGTACGTACTAATAATAGTGACACCGTTTTCAGATATTAGAGGTAAAATTTAGATTGACTTTATGATGCAGATCATGTTGCTCCGTCTCGTACTTTAGTCAACAGTCTTAACTCGCATATTACACCACAGAAATTTGTGACGGCCCTTCATAGAAGTGGGAGGATAGTGGAGTGGGTAAAGCGGTGAGTTTATAATCTCTTGTTAACAGGTTCGTATTCAGCCGCTTCTATAAATTTTAATTCGTTGTAAACAAAGAATTATTGCGTCTTGGAGGACAACCTCAATTTTAACGTTCAAAGTACTCGTGGTATTGTAAATGTTTGTGTGTATGGCTTCCAGTGGTCACTGGAGGAAGGCGAGGACAAAGAGTGTCCCTTGTTTTCCCTATTACATATACACCTTAGTTTGAGGGTGAACTCAGCCTTCACTTGTTAATGGTTTTGTATTTTTAGCAGTACCATACCATTACGTGTTAAACTCAGCTGATTGCTGCTTAAGATATTTTAAGATTAAACTAAACTCCTTCACCAACGACTGTGTTATAAAAAATTTTCTTAGCTGTGCTAAATAGCGGTTGGTGAAGGTATTATTGGCCACATTTCGCTGGCAAGAAAGGCAAAAGCTTACTGGCCAGAAAACTAAACTCCCAGAAGGGAAGGACGAACAAAATGAAATCTCTCATATTGAGATATCATGTGACTTTTATTTTAGTGATTACAAAATCAAGTTAAACGAAGAATGAAGTTGGCAGCACGAGCACTTTGTTAGTGTCAGTATAACATTGCCGTACCTGGAATCTTAAATGATGCAGAGCCAGTTTAGGCCACGAATATACGGCACTATCAGATTCTGGAATTCGTATGAATTGCTTGCCTACGAAATCACTGTTGCAGTATATTTGTATAGTCCAATAAGTCAAGTGCGTATTTTCCGGTGGGTAAGTCTTCGTTTCATCAGTTTATTCAAGCTGGTGTTCCAACAGAGTTAGAATTTCTCGTTGGCGGCTACGTAAGGTCTCTGAGTCAGATGTCATTTGTGCAACGTTGGAATACTGTTCTGCATTGTTGAAGTGGATACTACAGTTAGAGTAATTCCGAGAAAACGTGAACTTGGACCACGTAAAATCAGTTTATTGCAACGGAAAACAGTTTATATTCTGCAATACTTTCTTCCTTGTACTGTTTGAAGTATGTCAGACGTATCAGATCATCTGGAGAGAATGGTCGTGACATTTAACAAACGACATTAACATCCTCTGGCTTTGAAACTGGTGTTTACCTCCAGTTCTAGCATTCTGCAAGCGTCGTTGCTAAGCGCAAATAAGTGAAGTAGTGCAGCGCAATATTCGTTATGAAGTAACGTCTTCATTAGTTAATTTAGTGTTAATATAATCTAAGAATATTTGGAGATATCCGATATTGTCATGAAAAGCATTCCCTACTTTTGGAAAGAACTAAATAACTATTTGTTACGGTCCGCTTTCCACAGATCGCCGCAGTCATTTGCTGTGAACTAAATATTTACATGAAACTGCTTCAAAAAATGGCCAGGAAGCAACAAATGCTCTAGTGAAGCAGAAGTGTAGCAGCAGTGGGATGAGGAAATTAATAGCGATAATGGCTGTAAGAATGGAAAAATTTGGTAACTTCATTCTCTGCAATGGTGTTCCTCGACCTAAGAAATTTCTCGAAATAATGAAAATTTCAGAATGGCTTACAATCATGGCTATGATGGCTAAAAGCGGCTTTAAATCTCGCTGTCATAAGACTAGCATAATTTCTGCGTCATATGTCTACTGATAACACAGGCCAACGATGGAAAAACTTTTTTGCTGAAAATACCTTATGTTTTTTAGGCTGGGAAATATAAATATGATACTTAAAAAACTGAATCACCCACCATTTCTTTACATGTTAAATTTATTAAATAAAGTTATTGTTTAACGAACTTAACAGCTGTTACATATTTAAAATAATTTAAAAAGGAGGTGTCATGAATGTAGATGACGTTGGTAGCACTTCTGACAAACATTTACTTGCAAAAAAAAGGGTCGATTCTATTTTTGTTAACAGATGGTGTTTTGTTTGCTGTCAACCTAACCTCACTTTCCCTTTCCTGTACATGTGCTCAGTACAATGTCTAATCGTGGTTGTAAAAACTCTGCTGATAGTCTTTGTTACATTTGTGGTGAATTTGTGATTTAAAAAACACCAAAGAAACATTACAGACTTTGTGAAAAAGGTTTATCTATCATACTTTGGATTTAAACTTGGTGATCAAAATAAATCTTGGGCCCCGCATAAGGTATGTTATGTGTGTGTTGAAGATCTGAAGAAATGGCCCAAAAAGGAGGAAAAAATAATTTAGGTTTGCTGTTCCTATGATTTCGAGGGAGCCAAGAAATTATTCCGATGATTGCTACTTTGGCAGTGTTGAAATGACTGGTCATAATTCGAAAAACAAGAAGGTAATAAGCTACCTTAATCTTCCGTCCGCCATCCGACCAGTAGGGCATGGTGTAGATTTGCTGGTTCCTGGACCACCAGATAATTTGAATCCTGTTCCAACAGAAGTATTTTCTGATGTACAACCTGATTTACAAGAACCAGATGATGATGAGTTCCATTGTAATACAAAAAGTCTAGAGCCCAAATTATTTACTCAGACCGAGCTCAACGATTTTGTGAGGGATCTGGGCTTAATGGAAGAAAAAGCTGAATTGCTTGTCTCTGGATTAAAAGAAAAGAACTTATTTGCAGTTGGAACCAGCACATACATGTATAGAAAGAGAGAGCAACAATTTTACAAGTTTTTTCAACAGGAAGGTGATTTAGTGTACTGCTCAGACATTCGCAGTCTGATGAATGAGTTTGGTATAGAATACAAAAAGGAAGACTGGAGGCTGTTTGTTGATTAATCCAAAACTAGTTTAAATGCTGCTTTCTTAAACAATGGTAGCATGTATGTATCTATACCCGTTGGACATTCTGTACGTAGAAAAGAAAGCTATGAAAACCTAGAAATACTGCTAAACAAAATAGGCTATTATGCTCATGGTTGTATGATATGTGGCGATCTAAAAGTAACATGTATGCTCCTTGGTCAGCAAGGTGGCTTTATCAAATTACCATGTTTCTTGTGTGAATGGGACAGTAGGGCAAGGGGTCAACACTGGTGCAGAAAGAAGTGGCCTGTGAGGGAGTCTTTAAAACCTGGTGAGAAGAACATTCTACGCAAGAACCTTGTAGATCCAAAAAATGTACTCCTACCACCACTACATATAAAGTTAGGTCCAATGAAACATTTCGTAAAGGCTTTGCCTAAATATGGACCATGTTTTAAGTATCTCTGCCAAAAGTTTCCATACCTTTCAGAAGCTAAACTAAAAGAAGGCGTCTTTGTTGGACCTGACACTAGAAAATTGATGTTTGATGCTAACTTTGAATCCACAGTGACCTTAAATGAGAAATAAACATGGGTATCATTCAAGCAAGTCGTTACAAAGTTCTTAGGACATGAAAAAGACCCAGAATATGTTTCTATTATAGCTACAACGTTAAAGAAGTTATAAATTTAGAATGTTTAATGAGCCTGAAAGTTCACCTTTTGAACAGTCATCTTGATTACTTCCCAGACAATATGGGAGATGTTAGTGAGGTGCAAAGAGAGCGTTTTCACCAGGACATCAAAGTGATGGAAAAACGCTACCAAGGCCGCTGGAACACTAGCACGATGGGGGACTTCTGTTGGTCGCTTCACCGAGAAGTTCAGCAAGCGACTCATCGTAGAAAAAGCTACACAAGAAGCTTCAAAGAAAAAAGAGAAAGAAAATGCAAACCAATTCCAGCAGACAAGTGAAACCTCTATTCATATCATTGTTTTAAGTAGCTTACTGTAAATACAAACCATGCTTACGTTGTAACAAAGCGGTTCATTAATTTCCCCGTTAACTATATAGCCGGCCGAAGTGGCCGTGCGGTTCTGGGCGCTACAGTCTGGAGCCGAGCGACCGCTACGGTCGCAGGTTCGAATCCTGCCTCGGGCGTGGATGTGTGTGATGTCCTTAGGTTAGTTAGGTTTAAATAGTTCTAAGTTCTAGGCGACTGATGAGCTCAGAAGTTAAGTCGCATAGTGCTCAGAGCCATTTGAAGCATTTTTTTAACTGTATAGCATAGGATTTTTATACTATATAATAAAATGCATATTGGTCGCAAATTATGGGTGATACAGAAAAACTAAGGCTAGATTTGGATTCAGCTCATAAAACTATAAAGATCAACTATCAAAGTGGAAAAGTTTTTTAAAAAATTTTTCTCGTTGACCTGTGTCCTTAACCACTTAGATGCGAGGTACGGGGTCGATTCCCACTTCCGTTATGTATTCTAAAGAAACACGAACAGATCTCCTTCCAGTCTACTAATATCAAGTGAAGAGCGTCATGTTGCACTATAGTTCAGAATGTGTATTATAAACATCATATCGCTTCGCTAATAATGGGGTTTAGATTGAATCATAGCAAAGGCAGAAGACGCTGCAAGCAGAGTCTCTGTCAGCACTGAGCTTCCTTACACTAGAAACTTTATTTAATGAGGCAATGGTAACTTCACGACTCGGTAATCTTATATTATTTGAAATTGAGACGTTGAAAAGTATATTGTTGGACTGGGACTCGAATTAGGATCTCGTCTTTCCTTGGTATCTGACCCACGGAATGATATAGTTCGATCATTGCATTGTTTTCCCCAAGATTTCTAACTCCTCTAGGATCTCCGCGAAAGGCCTGTGTGTACGTTCGAATCCTCTAACACATGCACACCGAACTACTACTACTTCATTTCTAATGTCTCTTCATGTGTCGTCAATGATAATGATAGGTGCTTTTTTCAAGTCAAACATGCACACATATCACTACTAGTGAGTAAACAATTCGTGGTCAGAAAACAACGACGGCAGGTGCCGGGTTCGATTCTCGGTTAGCCAAAAAAGCTGTATCCGTATTTCAAACTTAAACTTCTCGCTGCTGGTGGAAATATTGATATCCAACATCTGATATTACTTAATTAACAATCTGATGGCGAGCTGCTTTCGAGTTTCCGTTCCCATGAATGTATAGGTCCATTTTACTCAGAGTGTAATATTTACTAGTATATGGAATATCTGTAGTTGGTTTCTGAAAAATGCTGTGCAAATGTGATTTTCTGTAATTTATTACATCTAAGATGTCCCCTCAGTTTGGTGAATACCGAACTCCCGGTTTTCCTATGCAACGCGAGCACAACTTGTAGTGAATAATCTTGCACCGTCACTTTTATTCGCCAAAATGCAATGTTCTGTGAAGTTGGATATTTGCCTACTGCGTTAGTGGTGTAGTGGTGTGCTATCAATGTGTTGCCTATCCTTTTTCGTAGTTTACTATCGAATGACAGCATTTATATTTACTTGACTGAAATTTGGTACGTTATTGATGAGCGTATTACTGCCTTTATTTGCTTATTTTTCTTCCTGTAAATGATAGTTATAATCCCATTCTAATTGACAGCATACTGCGGAGGAAGAAATGTAGGTAATCAAGGACTTGGAGCAAACTCAACAAATGTGTACTACAGCTTATATTGACTTGTTTCTTTGTTTAGCTTGCAAAAGCGGAGAGGCTACGTTTACTCCGGCCCAGGACGCCTACTCAGCATCTGATTTGAAAGTCATTTCTCTGCTGTGCTGTCAGAGAGCCGATGTGGCCTGTGTTCGAAAGTGGGAGATGTATTCTGGTTCTTTTTCTCATTGTAGGGTCGTGAAAGTGGGAGATACATTCTCGCTTTTTTGCTCATTCGAGGTGCGGTTGCAATAAATCCTCCACGAGCCCTCTGGCAGATATGCAACTCGTTTGCATGCATAATACTTTCCAGTGTCGCTCCTTTGACATTTGGAGAACGTCCGCAGCAACCGTTAGAATATGTCAGCTATGAACTCCGACATGCATGTCACAGTGAAGTATGTGTGGCAGGTAGTATGGGAGCCATATGTTGCTGTGAGGGCGCGCGACGTACACCGTAGTAAGAGGTTAAGGCTTCGTAAAAAAAGTGACGGA
The DNA here is from genome assembly GCF_023864345.2 of Schistocerca serialis cubense. Classification (NCBI taxonomy): domain Eukaryota; kingdom Metazoa; phylum Arthropoda; class Insecta; order Orthoptera; family Acrididae; genus Schistocerca; species Schistocerca serialis. The sequence goes on along the minus strand of NC_064646.1, from coordinate 181,604,116 downwards.
AAGCTATATCTTACTAGCATAACCACAACGTATGTGCGTAGCAGAGCTTGTGCATGTCGTCCGTGATTTTAATTCATATGAAGATGTAATTCGTATCAAGATGTATCTGCGTGTTTTGTAAGTACAGGATTCCTCTTTTTTCCCTTCCATTTCATAAAATGTGCTAAGTGGAAGTGAATTTTGATCTGTCTGTCAATGCATGAAACTCATCTGCTTCAGTTTTTAAATACTTGTCACAGAGATACCAGTTACTAAAAACGAATTGTAGTTATCATTGTATCGACTTACAGAAGTCGCAAATATTTGCAGTTAAGCACTAATAAACTTCAAGAAGATGTCTGAAATGCTGTCCGATAAGAAAAGTGTATCAAAAGGTAAATGATGACGATAATTAACCCTTACGACATACAGTTTAGTATCGGGGCACACGGACACATCTTTCCCACAAGCATAGGCAAAAGAATTTGAGAATGTCGTCAAAGGACGACTCCACTAAAAGGATCAGTAATGACAAAACAAAGTATAATTAACTTGCTTCAGCAACACGCCATTTGCTTAATACTTGAGTAGGCCATGAGAGAACTGTATTGCAGAAATGAAGTAGCGAATCCGTGTTGGGAAGAGACACGTGATCTAAAATTTCACTGTGAAACATTTTAGAGATACAGCGTCGCGCACAGTCTATTGTGCTTTTGGTGAATTTTTGTGGGAGCACAAGGTGACAAACGAACAAATAAAACATCGTCCATGATCTTAAACATCAGTCTTCTTGAATGTATTAGAACGTTCATTACTTAACACATTATGAAACGGTCATTGAATTGACGAGGAGTAGTACGACTGGGAAAACTATGCACCGCATGGGATGTCACACAGTGAAAGCAATGTAAAAGAAAAAAAAATATACTCAACTAATCGTAAGTAACAGAAATACATGCTCGACGATTGCATACTGCCACGTAGGTCGCCTGAGAAACTACAGTTTACGGCACACACATAATATGAATCTTGTTATTGCAAACTGCGTTACGTTCTCCAGGCAAGAACGTTACAGACATGCAGTGCACAAGGGAAATTTATCTGACAATGGATAAATTATTCATGCCATTCCACAATGCTAGTTATCACTTTCACTGTAGTTTCACATCTGTGAAATTGTCCTCCATTTAGTAGACAATACGGATTCAGCAACATCAGTAATTACGAAAATAGTATTAAAAGAAGTACTGACTAATGAAATAATTTTGAAGAAACATAGCATATTTCTTTCTGCACATGAAGCACTGCAACACAAGTACCTAAGTCATCAGCATGCAAAAAACATTTATGTTTACAAAGGAATTTTCAAAACATTTAGAATTCGTACTGATAAAAATTTAAATGAAAAAGAACAAGGCGTTGGGGAGCTTCTGAAACTACTTCGTTCAGTAAATTTTGAAATGTGCATGTTCAGCGGAAAAATAAACGAAGCTTATAAACATTCATTTAGCGTAGCAGGACAAACATTGTTTGCAAAAAAGAGGGATAGTAAGGTAGCAATATTTGTATAACTCCATAGAAAGAGGGATGCAGTTGGTGAAAATAGCGTCAACAACATTTTTTAAATGGGAAGTTCCACTTTTTTGCGTGCTATAATTACACATAAAGAACTAAGTGACGTGCAGTATTTGTTTTCATTATCTTAACAGATGAAATAGGGCAGAAACTTCTATTTTAATTTTATGTGATGATTCCTTATGAGATATTGATATATCTTCGTTCTTTGTTATGTGATGCTTTGTCTGTGTACAGAAAGTACCGACGAAAATCAAAAGTGCTGTCGTTTTGCTAACGAATAAGTACAGTCTTTTGGCGGAAATATGTTAAAATTACTTGCAGTGTTGCAGAAGTTACCGTGCGCCTGCTCTATGTAATATGTTTGTTTGTACGTTTTTTTTTCAGAATTAAAGAGTGCAATCGGTTTCTATGAGAAGTTTATTAACAGTAAAATTGAATTTGTCATATAGAAAGGAAGGTATTGTACTGTACAAGATAAGGTTATTTAGCATGATCCATCATTATCGATGTTTCTCAGAACCTTATATTTGTGTGAATAAATCAGTAAGTAGAATAGTTGTTAAGGGGCGCGATGCGTGACGAGTGTAATGCCATGCTACCTCCGTTAGTATTTCCCCAAAAGGACGATAAGCTGCATTTTCATCACACCCATTCACTGAGTGAATGAACGCACCTTATCTGCGTTGTGTGAGTGAAAGGCAGGGAGAAGACACTGTCGTAGCAGGGATTTCAGAAGTTGCAGCTGTAATTGGGATTACCTCTTCTGACGGCAGAAAAGATATTATCCCTGATTGCATATACATATGTTTGCGTCCAGTGTAAGAGGGAAACATAGCTGTGAACGTTGTGTAGCACAACGGATGAACTCGTGGGGCTCATGGGTTAATGTTGTTGGTGGTGATGAGAGATGGGAGCGGGTGAAACCGGTGCCCGCACGCAGTCTACTGCCTCCGAATAGTTAGAGAGAGGGTTCACCATCGACTGTGTCATATGTCCTCTCTTCTTGAGACGCTGCACTAAAATTAAATCTGGTCACTTCCGCTGCTGTTGGTAATCAGGAAGTATAAAACACCAGCTTCACCCCTCGACGTTCAAATACATCCACCTCCATAGCTGAGCGATGAGTAGGGTAGCTGCCGTACGGAGCATCTGTGTTCGATTCCTTGCAGTTCCAGCGGTTTTTCCTTGGTGAAAGTCTGGAACAGGGTGCAATCAGCTTTTTGATACCACCTGAGGAGTTACTTGACAGAGTAGTAGCGGCACCACGTCCGCTAACCCGATAACGGCCGGAAGTGCGGTGTGTTAACCCTCATACCTCCATACAACAGCCGGACGCTGTGACCGAGCGGTTCTAGGCGCTTCAGTTCGGAATCGCGCTGCTGCTACAGTCGCATGTTCGAATCCTGCCTCGGGCATGGATGTGTGTAATGTCCTTAGGTCTAGGGGACTGATGACCTCAGCTGTTAAGTCCCGTAGTGCTTAGAGCCATTTGAACCATCTGAACCATACAACATACACTTGAAGCCGTTAGCGGACGGATGACGGATGACACGGCGGTCGGTCGACCTCCAATGTTCCGTCTGTGACCAGGAAGGAAGTGCCTGCTTGTTTTCTTTATACGGTGGTGCATAAGCTTGTAGCGCTTTTCCACAAATTTAACAAACACAACGGATACACACAGTAGAGACTTTAGTTATCAATAATAAATCATCCTCCACTATTTAAAACAATCTGCCAATCCTGGAGCAGCTTTTAGATTCTGCAACTGTAGAAATCACGTGGACTGGAGGCGATGAACCCGTCGGAGCGCATATTCATCCAGTTTGTTCGATAGAGAGCGGGAAAAGTGAAAATCTGAGGGCTCAAAATCAGCTGAATAATGTGAGTGCGGAATAACTTCCCAACCCAACTCCCGTGCAGTGTTCATTGTCCGTCTAGCAGAATGCAGGAGTGCGTTATCGTGGAGTAGCAACACTTCACGAAATCTTCCTGGCCGTTGTTCCTCGACTGCGTCTGCAAGACATCTCAGTTGTTGACAGTAAATGTCAGCAGTGACGATTTCACCTTGGGGAGGCAATTCGTAGTATATGACACCGCTGTTCCACCAGATGTGTAACATAATCTTTTGTGGATACGCGCACGTCTTTGTATTTGGACTGATCGCTATTTTTGGGCTCAACCATTCCGTTCTTTTCATTATGTTAGCACAAAGGCAGCATTTCTCGTCACCAGTAACGATACAGGATAGGAATGGTAGGTGTTGCTCACAAGCCAGTTGATGGCGATCAAGCAGAGATGCAAATATGGCCACCCGCAGATTTTTGTGGTTTTGACTTAAAGCATGCGGTTCCCATACGCCCGATTTTTGAACCCCCATTGCATGCAGATGTCGCACGATGGTGGAAAGATCACAGTTAATCACATTTGCCAGTTCTCGAGTACACTGACATGGATAATCCTGGACTATTGCGTTTAAACAATCTTTATCAAACACCTTAGGCTTTCCTGAACGAGGAGAATCACTGATGCCAAAACGAGCTTTCTTAAGACGGTAGGAACTATGTTCTTGCCGTGCCCTGTCCGGTGGTACAATCCACACACACGACACGAATGTTTCTGGCTGCTTCCGCTGCTGTCAGACCTCTACTCAAGTCAGATAGAAGAATGTGTCAGAAATGTTCCAATTTATCCACTTGGCACACCATTTTCTGGCGCCCACAGCTGCAGTCACTATCTCCAAATGACAAAACGGGAATACGTGAAGTCATACAGCAACAGTGAATTACAAATACAAAATAAACCAATAGCAGTCGGACTACCAATGTACAAAACAAAAACCCTACAAACTTATGTACTATCCTAATACTTACCAAGCCTTGACTCGCAAGTACTGACGCTAAAAATTTGCTCCACCACTAGAATTCGTAACCGTTACTTATGAGCGCCACACCACAAGCGTGCATTAACTGCTGTCGCATATTCCCCACCGCACGTTCTTTTTTACTTTATATGCAGTTTACATGGCATGAAATTTTAATTAATTTTATATTGCTTATTGTTGCAAGCACAACAGATAAAATACGATTCTCACTATTAGTTTCTGCAGTTGAAAATGTTTTAACTTTACGCACTTTGATGTATTATGTGGGGATACGCACAAGACTGAAAGATTTCCTGCTGTGGACATACGATCTTTAATTTGCAAACTATTTTTGTATAACACTGATCTGGCTTGTTAGATATGGAACATGGTATCATTACTGTAACTAATTATGGAATAAAAAATGCCCTTCGCTGCTTTCATCTCTTGAATGCACAGAAAATTACTATTACCTGTATGGAAGTTACAGTATGCTACGTTCACTAAACGTAAAAGCTGCAGTGGATTTTTTAAAAATATATTAACACTATTAACTGCCACGACTACCATGAGAGCATGAAACTAAAAAAAAAAAAATGAAATTTGATTATTATGTTATTAGCCAGAACAGGTTTTGCACAGCAGTCTTTGATCACACACAAGTAAAATTTTACCACTCATGAATTACTTACGTAACTGATAACATAATAGCAGCTGCCCCATGTCCACCTGAAAAAAGACATTTTAAAATCCACAGTTTCTCTCCGAAGTCTCCAGGAAGCTGAAAGAGATAATTTTAATGTACCGTTACCTGCCCGCTATATTGCGGGAAAACTGCTTTTATTCAATTAATTCGAATTTGCCGCGGCAGCGGCTCCTGCTATCGCTGCACGGCTCTGCGTCATGAAAAATTCCTAATATGCTGAAAACTGCTAAGAATGTGGAATGAAACCATGGGCAAGCTAGCAATAAATTATTAGAGGTAATAATGTTAACAATTTCTATATTCAAAAAATCAACATAAATTGAACGTACAGACCTTTTACAAATATCAGCCTCCAATGGCGTCTTTCTCGATCAAAGGACAAACGAAGGCTACCTAAACATTCAAGCGAGCGTCACAGGCTCTTACAACTTAAACGGCTACAAGAAGACAGAGAGAGTAATGTTTCAACCTCCACTACTTATAGGCAATTTAATATGCATCTTTGTTATCTCTTTGAATTATCATTGTCTGCTTCGATACATACATTCGCCGACCACAGATGACATTTGTGAAATATAAATACATGAATATTGCACAAACATAAACGTGAAAAACTGTTATTTCCTTTCATACATAATCTACAGCCATTCATACAGTAATGAAATAACAATAATACAGATAAATGTTTACTTTTATTATTATTTTATATATTCTAACGATTTTGTAAATGTCTTGCCAGGAGAAGTCACACTACACAGACTATGAATGTGGCTATTGTACAGTAACGAAATGAATACCTCTACAAATTACATTTGTTAAAAATATTTAGAAACATTTTTAACCAAGGACTGACGAGAATAGTTAGTAACAGGTAGCTTCCAGACAACTGTTGCGGCTGCAAGAATAAATTAGTTACCGTAATATTACCTGATGAGGCCGCTAACTTGCCGAGAGCGCTAATTTAAATTTGTTAGCTACTGCATATTAAATCTGGGCTGGAGAAAAGTTAATCAGTTCAACATCTTGTTTTGGGTACAGACTTATAAACGTGCAAGTTCGATAAACTCTAAAACACACTTCGTTGTACTTAAGGTTTTCGGTGAAGCATTTTTGTAACCTTGCGGCAGCTACACATCAGGTTCATTGTTTTGTTGTAGAGTGTGGAATATTTTCGATCTCGCGCCTTCCCGCTGAATCGAGTCACCTTCTCAATTTTTTGGAAATTTGTGGTAAGTTCCTATGGGACCAAACTGAGGAGGTCATCGGTCCCTAGGCTTACACACGACTTAATCTAACTAAGACTAACTTACGCTAATGACAATACACACACTCATGCCCCATGGAGCATTCGAACCTCCGACGGGGGGGGGGGGGGGGGGGGGGGGGCAGAATATAAGGAGATTGTGACAGTAATATCTCTGACGTTATTGTTGTTCTTTTCTTCAGTCTATCCTGTGCTAATCTCTTCATCTCCGAATAACTACTGCAATCTACATCCTTCTGAATCTGCTTATTGTATTCATCTCTTGGTCTTCCTCTATGCTTTTTACGCCCCACACTTTCCTCCAGTACGAAACTAGTAATTCCCTGATGTCTCAGAATGTGTCCTATCAACCGATTTCTTGTTTTGGTCAAGTTGTGCCACAAATTTCTTATGTCTCCAGTTGTACATAGTACCTCCTCGTTAGTTACGCGATCTCCCTACGTAATCTTCAACATTCATCTGTGTTTCACTTCCATTCTAGGCTACATTCCAGACAAATAATTTCAGTAAAGACTTCCAAACACTTAAATCTGTACTCGACGTTAACAAACTTTTCTTCTTTAGAAATGCTTTTCTTGCCATTACCAATCTACATTTTATCCTCTTTGCTTCGGCCACCATCAGTTTATTTGCTGCAAAAGTAACAAAACTCATCTACTACTTTAAGTATCTCGGTTCGAAATGTAATTCCTTTTGCATCACCGGATTTAATTCGACCATATTCCATTATCACTGGCTGCCTTTTGTTGTTGCTCGTCTTATATCGTCCTTGATGTCGATTTATTTCAAGTGTTCTTCCAAGTCCTTTACTGTCTCTGACAATATCATCGGCAAACCTCAAAATTTTTATGTCTTTTCCCTTAAATTTAATCCCTAATCCAAAGTTTTCGGTGGTTTCCTTTACCACTTGTTCAATGTACAGACGGAATGACATCGGGGATGGTCTACAAGACTGTCTTGCTCACGTCGGGTATAAGAGTCAAGGGGCGTGGAAGGGAAGCAGTAGTTGTGAAGGGATCTCTGACGTAGCGGTGAGAGTGTATTGAATGTCACTATTACCTTCTCCTTTGCTCCATTATGAAAAATAAAAAAGTGAATTTATCTGAGAAAAACCAGCATTTTAACCTCGAAGATAAAAGAGAATGTACTCATACACGACTGCACCAATATACGCCATACTGCGGAACATTTACCTTGGTTCGAGAGCTACAAAAACTAATTATGATTATCGTATTTCATTAATCGCATTCAGTGCATGTTAACAAAAATTCTCTGTTTAATAGTCGATACCGCAAGTACTAGCGTGATGTAATAGTTGTGTAGTCCATCTGACAATAAAACTAATCGAAACGTTGAAGGGCCATTGCTTGATTATTCGTTTAATTACATTTACGAACCTGGTCTCCGTGAAAGTTTTTCCAAAGGTTATTTTAATTTTAACATACAGCTTAGTGATTCATATGTCATTTTTATTAGTCGTCAGGCATCACAGAAAAATATTTTCACTACATACTCACATAATGAATGTAAACAATAATCTTCAATAACGTATATTCATCAACATGCCTTTTTCTTTTTTTCTTTTTTTTGTCATCCGTCTTCTGACTGGTTTGTTGCGGCCCGCCAAGAATTCCTCTAATGTACTAATCTCTTCATCTCACAGTAGCACTTGCAAACTACGTCCTCAATTATTTGCTGGATGTATTCCAATCTCTGTCTTCCTCTACAGTTTTTGCCCTCTACAGCTCCCTCTAGAACCATGGTAGTCATTCCCTCATGTCTTCACAAATGTCCTATCTTCCGGTCGTTTCTCCTTATCAGCGTGTTCCACATGTTCCTTTCCTCTCCGATTCTGCGCAGAACCTCCTCATTCCTTACCTTATCAGTCAAACTAATTTCAACATTCGTCTGTAAAATCACATTTCAAATGCTTCGATTCTCTTCTGTTCCGGTTTTCCCACAGTCCGTGTTTCACTATCTCGCGTCCGTCGGCCGTCGTAATTTAATTTATTATTTACTACAGAAATTGATTGGTAATGGTGATTGTTGTCGACGTACGTGATGGGCCTTAATCAAAATGATATTTCATTCAATTTTGATTTAGAATTAAATGCTTTTGTCAAGTGTGGAAATTGTTTGTTACGTTAATGAACGTTAGACTCGCAGAATCTTAAAACATGAACATATAAGTTGAACAATGGAATAAACTTTTCATATTAATTTCCTCGGCTAGTCAGTTCATTTTAAAGCAAAAAATCTTTATTTATTAATTACAATTGCGACCCACACACGCGCGAGAGTATTTTTTCTTACCTCCGTTAACCATTGCATTGTAGTCGGAGTCCTGGCTCTGGCTCTCGGCTGTTGTACTTAAAATAAGAATCTTAAAGCTACGTATTCTCTGCAGTGTCGGGGGGCTGTGGAGAAAATTGTATATTACGTTAATAGCGGGCGAGTTTTTCGATTCCGCTAATTTTTATGAGTTAATATCGCCACGTAATGGTGTCGTTGGCTGCATCGGCCGCTGCGGTTGTTGCACTGAACATTACTCGAATGCAGGTTGATTAAAGGAAGACGGACATGAAATCGGGATCACCTCATACAAATTAAAAGTGAACAATAATATTAAATCAATATATTATCTGCTTAATTAGTACAAATATGCTTACATTTGCCAGCACTCGCAAGATGTCCGTCTACTCGCAACCAATACAGGAGAAGAAGTGAAGACGACTAAAAAATTAACAAAAGAGCGTATCTTGTTGTCTCTTTAGATCATTTTGTTATATTTCTTTGCCCTCGAAACTTACACAGAGAAATTATTATAATACGAACACATGAGAAAAATGTATATTATTCAATTTTTAAATGTCTCTTCTTTATAAATACTGTTTTTAAATCTTTTCTTATTATTTCACTGGGGACGCTATACCTACCATAGAATGCCGTACTCCAGACGTACATTCTCAGAAATTTCTTCCTCAAATTAAGGGCGGTATATGATATTAGTAGACTTCTCTATGCCAGGAATGCCCTTTTTGCCATTGCTAGTCTGCTTTTGATGTCCTCCTTGCTCCGTCCGTCATTAGTTATTTCACTGCCTAGGTAGCAGAATTCCTTAACTTCATCTACTTCGTGACCATCAATCCTGATGTTAAGTTTTTCGCTGTTCTCATTTCTATTACTTCTCATTACCTTCGTCTTTTTTCGATTTACTCTCAATCTATACTTTCTCCTCATTAAACTGCTCAGTCCGTTTCCCATATCATGTAATTCTTCTTCACTTTCATTCAAGATAGCAATGTCATCAGCGAATCGTATCATTGATATCCTTTCCCCTCGAATTTTAATTCCACTCCTGAACCTTTCTTTATTTCCATCATTGCTTCCTCGATGTACAGACTGAACAGTAGGGGCGAAATGCTACATCCTTGTCTTACACCCTTTTTAATACGAGCACTTCGTTCTTGGTCGTCCACTCTTATTATTCCCTCTTGGCTGTTGTACATATTGTATATGACCCGTTTCTACCTTTACCCCTTCTTTTATTCAGAATCTCGACCATCTTCGACCATTTTCCATTGTCAAACGCTTTTTCCAGGTCGACAAATCCTATGAAAGTGTCTATTTTTCCTTAGTTTTGCTTCCATTATTAACCGCAACGTCAGAGTTGCCTCTGTCGTGCCTTTACTTTTCCTAAAGCCAAACTGATTGTCATCTAGCGCACCCTCAATTTTCTTTTCCGTTCTTCTATATGTTATTCTTGTAAGCAACTTGGATTCATGAGATGTTAAGCCGAGTGTGCGATAATTCTTGCACTTGTCAGATCTTGCCGTCTTCGGAATTATGTGGATGACGCTTTTCCGAAAGTCAGATGGTATGTCGCCAGACTCATACATTCTACACACCAATGTGAAGAGTCGTTTTGTTGCCACTTCCCCCAATGATTTTAGAAATTCTGATGGAATGTTATCTATCCCTTCTGCCTTATTTGATTGATGTCCTCCAAAGCTCTTTTCAATTCTGATTCTAATACTGGATCCCCTAACTCTTCTAAATCGACTCCTGTTTCTTCTTCTACAGCATCAGACAGATCTTCCCCCTCATAGAGGCTTTCAATGTATTCTTTCCACCTATCCGCTCTCCCCTCTGCATTTAACAGTAGAATTCCCGTTGCACTCATAATGTTATCACCCCTGCTTTTAATGTCACCGAAGGTTGTTCTGACTTTTCTGTCTGCTGAGTCTGTCCTTCCGCAGTCATTTCTTTTTCGATGTCTTCACGTTTTTCCTGCAGCCATTTCGTCTTAGCTTTCCTGCACTTCCTATTTATTTCATTCCTCAGCGACTTGTATTTCTCTATTCCTGATTTTCGCGGGACATTTTTGTACTTCCTCCTTTCATCGATCAATTGAGGTATTTCTTCCGTTACCCATGGTTTCTTCACAGTTGCCTTCTTTGTACCTATGTTTTCCTTCCCTACTTGTGTGATGGCCCTTTTTAGAGATGTCCATTCCTTTTCAACTGTACTGCCTACTGAGCTATTCCTTACTGCTATATCTACAGCCTTAGAGAACTTCAACCGTATCTCGTCATTCCTTGGTACTTCCGTATCCCACCTCTTTGCTTATTGATTCTTCCTGACTAATGTCATAAACGTCAGCCTACTCTTCGTCACTACTATATTGTGATCTGACTCTTTATCTGTGGATACACGTTACTTGTCTTTTATGCAGTGGTTTCCGTTGCCTTCTGCATTCTCATTCCGTTGATTATTGCTGATTCTTCCGCCTTCAGGGGCAGTTTCCCACCCCTAGAACAAGAGAGTGCGCTGAACCTCTCCGCTCCTTCGTTATCTTTGACAAGGCCGTTGGTAGAATGAGGATGACTTCTTATGCCAAAAGTCTTCGGCCTCCCATGCTGATTATTAATCAAATTTTGGGTAGCGGCGGGATTCGAATCGCGGACCGATAACGTTTTGATTATGAAACAAAGACGATACCCCTCGAACATAATAGTAACTGATTGAAACGTGATTGTCTGAGGAATTATTTTATATAAAATAACACACACGTGACTGCGTAAAAATAAATGACAAATATGAGTATGACACTAGCATGAAGAAAACAACTAGATGAGCTGTCAGAACGACAGTCTTTTCAAGAATTTGTACATAGACGTACAATCAGAATTTTTTTGCATATCCAGGCAATTGACAAGCTGACGGTCACTTCCGTTGATTTTCAAGATTTGATGACTGCACAAGTTCGTGATGTTAATCGAGATTCTCCAGTTGTAAATATAGCTACGATAACCACAACTTAATGAAACTAAGTATTTTATTTGGAAGAAAGTCAAGTCGGACCTTCTATGATCAGAAAAACAAACGCTGCCGATGGGATTAACGAAGTTATTTTTATAAAGGCATTTTTTGTAAACTTCAGTTACGCCATATGTCATTCCCTTTTGTATATACTGTTGCAGATTACTTTCTAGATCATGTCCTAAGGCTACTGAAACTTTTGACCTTCTCTATTTGGCGAATATCCATTTTCAGATATGCAGGTGGTTGTTTAACGTTTGTTAAAAATTTGTACTCTTTTTGGCAGAAGTTCTCAAACAGATCCTATTGGTTATTTCTTCTACATTGTTAATTTTTATTGAAACAGATGTCACATTTTCATAAAGGATAGCAAAGTCGTCTGCAAATGCGAGACAGTTTATACCAAACTTTTGTTTCCCCTGTCTAACCTTTGTGTTGAAATCTTATATTCCCTCAGGTTTTAATTCGAAATTATCACTATTTTTTCTACAACAGAATTAAAAAGTATTGGGGATAGGCAATCACGCTGCCGTACAACTACCGTTATTACGAAGGGATGAAAAATTTCTCCCAAAAATTTCACTTTAGATACTGTGTCTGCAAGTATTTTACGAATTACGAGTAGATTTGCTAATTTAGACCTTACGCCAAATTTTCGGATTATTTTATTTAGTTTGTCAGTCAGCGAATCAAAGGCATTTTTGAAATTGAAATACTGGTGATTGGAAAATAAAGTTAATGAACTTCTTCAGAGGACACTGTTCGTCAATAAGGCTCACGGAATCAGAAGTATTCATTGCTTCGGTAGGACTGAAGAATTTCATTAAATTTGAAATAAGAACATAACTTTTATATAAATTTTCTGTTCGCTCACCAGCGGAGGGAAATACACTTTATAAAGCTCAAAAGAAAATGAAGCGTGGCTCAGACCCCATAGGCAACCATCGCAAACAGCTTGCTAACCGCCGTGTTAAGATTGTCTTCTTTCTGTGCATTACTTTCGACGTCCAAAAGCTCTGGTCGTAGATGAATCTCATTTATGAATTTATGAAGGTCATAGTTCTATCGTTTGTTCATCTCTCCATTATTATACACAACGAACTCACAACAACAAACAGTTACTAAAACAGGTGGCTACGTGTACACGTGTAAACTTTCGAACAAAAGCAAAACAATATTGTTTTCGCTCGGACATATGTCTGCAGTGCTTTCGATGAGAGAAACAGGAACCAAAGGTGAGAGAGAGAGAAGGAAGCATTTAAGGACAATGATAGAGAAAGATATTGACCGGCAATACGAAATATTCTCGAGCCTTGTTGAACAGCACGTTCACCCCTTGGCAATACGTCGCCAACTACCTGCAACACTAGAAGCGGTCACGTACCAGAACTGCCGTGTATTGCAGCCAGATTGTTGCTGTGATGACGACAAGGTCATTGTAGCCATATATTTCTGTAAAATACGGCTCACGTAAATGTACATTAACAAACGGGGTCGCGACGCTCCCGCTGTAGAGGGCACAGTGCCCCAGCGACAAACAAACCACACTTCTCAACACGAAGTCTGATGTATGTGTAGAGTATCGTTCATATTGATGTATTGGTTTACACAAAAAGGAGCGCATGCATGGCATCATGGCATTACATCAATAAGAAATACGAGACACCACATTGGCCATCTAGCTAAGGATACTGAGAGGTATGAAACATCGCATTACATGACTGTTCAGTTGCGATGGTCTTCTACTCAACAGACATTTACTTTGGATTAATGCTTTTCTTTAGGACCCAGAAGTGGCGAGTAAATAGTAGAAGACCTTTCTCGGAAAGATGTCATAAACCTATACAATAACGTGGAGATTCGTTCGGTGCACTTGATGGCTAAACAGTTTGTGAATGTGAAAAATAGAAATATGCTTTGTATAGGTACCTACATTATTTGACGTACCAAATCTACTACCACTGCTGACGTTGAGAGGAAAACTGCTACATGCGCGTGGTAACAAAAATGTAAAAAGCGATAATTCTCCTTGCAGAGAACAAATCAATTCCACAATTATTGTTCCTTAATCAGAGCCACGAACCGCAGCGCCTGCAAATCATTAGATTCCGTGCAAAATTATGCGGCCAGGTGTAGGGAAAGAGCTGCCCCGTCCCCCTCCCTCCCCGTATTTAATCTGCCTACCAGTCACAACTGTGTTTACGCCAAACACCTAACCAAATTATAACTGATCTGTTTTGAGTGATATCTAGCGAATAGCGTTAAAGAATGGGTAAGAAACTTGAAGGAACAAATATGAGTCTGTCGCAGTTAATGGAATAAATAAAAAAAATAAAAAACGTTACAGTTCCCAGAATTGATCTCACTTATAGAATGATCACCAACACTCATCAAAACAAGCAAACAAGTTCCCCCAAGAGCTGTGCAGTACTACGATTGGATACATTCTTATATGTAAACAAACTTTATTCAGCACGACGTTTTCCGAATTGAAGCTTTGTCGCTGTCGAAATGCTGCTCTGTCAATGGAAATCCAACTACACAGCTATGATCGATCGATGTTACCTTAGCTAATAGCGCCCACTTTACGACATGCATATGTTCGTTGCACTTCGAATAAAGTATTGCATAAACCACAGCGGAAGGTCCCCAGACAGACCAGAGAAAGAGCATTGCGTACGAACACTGCTAATGTCAAATTATACATAGAAATGCGAAACAAGAATAAATACACCAATAAAATAAAAACGTATATTTCTTGTTACTGCAGAAAGTCAAGAAAGTGTAGTACATACAAGTGCTAGAAATGTAACGTAGTCAGATAGTATTTATATCAACATTTTATAGTGAAAAACGTTACACAGTAAATTCAGTTTTAATTCAGTATTCGTAATTACTGAAAAAATATTTAAATTATTTTGTTACTACGATATGTGGAGTAGTATAAATGAACTCAGCTAAGCAGAAATAAGTTTTATTAAAGAAACCATGTCAAAAAAACATAATCACCAGAAGAGTGTTCCCTACAATCACAAACTTTGGAGGAAGAAACTTAGCTGTGAGAAACTATGACTCGCTATCCCACTCTGACATTTTCAGTAAATTTGATCTTTGTTAAATAATGCCGTTGTAGCTTTCCTGTTGATAGTAAGATTATGTAGTAAATGATGCATACCCTCACCTTGTTGGTGGAGGCGTTGGTGGTCGACAATGCAGAACAAAAGTAATCCATACTGAAGAATGTAATGTTTACAAACGTCTTTGCATGTAACAAACACTTCAAAGTACCGCTCAGCAACTGTAGTTCCTGTGTATCTTACATAATTCAGAATATGTGGTTAATATTGAGATCAATTCACCCAGTAAACCTGACCTCTCAGTCACTGCTTTCCTATTAACCCACCATATAACAGTTCAAATGGCTCTGAGCACTATGGGACTTAACTTCTGAGGTCATCAGTCCCCTAGAACTTAGAACTACTTAAACGTAACTAACCTAAGGACATCACACACATCCATACCCGACGCAAGTTTCGAACCTGCGACCGCAGCGGTCCCGCGGCTCCAGACTGTTGCGCCTAGAACCGCTCGGCCACTCCGGCCGGCTAAAACAGTTCACCATAAGAAGCACCTCTCGAGGTAATTACACCTCGAAGTACCTACTCAGTACTGAGATCAGTTCACACGGTGAACCTACCTTTATATAGTCACTATCTTCCTATAATAACGACAACAGGGCACACCAAGACACTGGAATTGTAACTCGGCTGTCCGCGTTTACTTCGTAAACCGTGTCGTTGTCACGCTGTTAATACGAGGGATTGATGAAAAGTAATGCCACCGAATTTTGTATGTGGAAACTCTTAAAGCTTTTTAAATAAAGCAAACTTTATTAACATTCTACGTTTCTACTCTGCTTCCCACTGTTGAAGAGCAATTCGGGGATGGCGATTGCATCTTTCAACACAATCGAGCACCTATTCATAATGCATGGCCTGTGGAGGAGTGGTTACACGACAATAACAGCCTTGTAATGGAATGGCCGGCACAGAGTCCTGACCTGAATACTATAGAACACCTTTGGGACTTGTTGAAACGCCGACTTCGTGCCAGGCCTCACCGACCGTCATCGATACCTCTCCTCAGTGCAGCACTTCCCATGAAGAATTGGCTGCCATTCCCCAAGAAACCTTCCAGTACCTGATGGAACGTATGCCTGCGAGAGTGGAAGCTGTCATCAAGGCTAATGGTGGGCCAATACCAGATTAAATTCCAGCATTACTGATGGAGGGTGCCATGAACTTGTAAGTCATTTTCAACCAGGTGTCCGGATACTTTTGATCATATAGTGTAGGTACGTTATACTCTGCCGTGATACACGTTGCAATTCGGAGGCCTCTTGCGGCAGAGGGTTGCAACTAGCTCCAGCGAACCGTGATCATTGAGCGAATAGTGCGCGTGACATACTAACTTAACCGATATTGGGAACACAATAATAAATTTGGAGGCATTAATTTTTAGCGCGTCAGCGTAGATGTATCTCTGCACTATTCTCAGCCCATAAATTATTGCGTAGAATATTAATCCACTTTATTTTTACAGTCCAGAGTACACCATAAAACAGTATATTTTTGCGGTTACAAATTCGCCATCCATGTCTGTGAACTGCAAAACAACAGCCATTCACAGCTGTCCTCCTATTGTTATATCAAAAGTCGTTAGTATCGATACACTTCTCTCACTCCCGCAGAATATTATTAATTATTACAATAAAATCTTATTTCACGTTTTCAATTAGAACGTACAAAATTAATTTAAGCTTAAGAAAAAGTTAAAATAAAATAAAATAAATAAAAACAGTAAAAACACAAAATATAAAATCCATTCAGTCTCTTGACAGTTACAGAGGGTGCCACATTATGGTACATTACGTTATGCACAAATATTAGTAAACGAATTAAATGTATAAGGATGGTTAGATTTATCGTGTTACCTTTGCGATGAAAGTACCTGCCTGCCATAAAAAGAATAGACACGCTTAGACATTTCACAGAAACCACGTGAAGATGATGAGCTTTTTTAAAAAAAATGCTAGATACAGGCTGTTAAAAAAGACTAAGCTGGCTAATTTGTGATGCTGTTTATTAGCTGTGTGTTTAATTTATTTCTATTGCTTTTACGTTCTTTGTTTTACTGATTATTGTTCGGCTGGTCGTCATGCAACGCCTGAGAATCATTTATGTAATATATACATTTATGTTAAATTTTTTGTGAGCTTTGTGTCATAGCAGAGTTTTCCCCGGTGGAAGTGCACTGTGTTTGTTTTCCCTTTCTTTACCAGGTATGGTATGATTAAGCTGATGTCATTTCATTCGGAGGTTTTTGCTCTGTTCAGATTTATTTTACAATCATTCCTGTCTGTTGCTTTTTTTACTGTCACTTGATATGTAAAATCTACTAACTATTCAAGTGGAAAAAAATTAAAAACAAACATCGCCCTTATGACTGGCTTTCTCGCCGCTAGGTGCACTAGTGTCTCTGCACCTGTCAGATAGTAACAACTTTCACAGCAGTGGGTATGACGGCGGTGCTTACATTAAGTAGGACCACATTCGGCAAAGAATATGAGTGTAAGTTATAGTACTGCTTCAAGTCGAGTAGGAACTGTATTTCTCTGCACATAGATTGCGAATCTCATCTCTCCACTAAGGACTGGGTAATTTTGAACAGTACGATTTGATTAAGCAAAAGAAGAGAGCAGAAAAGGCGAAATAATTCAGCTCCTAGAGAGCATGGGTACTAAACGCGGGTGAAGCGAGGGAACATCATAAGTTGCCTGACACAAGAAAAAATATTTCGTCAGCAGTAGAGGTCTACTATACATTTGAAATATGGTACCGAAGAATTGTGTCAATTTAAATGGGCTGTACAATAGCAGATTGATGGGATTTAGAAAAAATATTCAGCAGAAGAAAGTGCAGATATTAGTGGGTCATTCGCTAAGATTTCTAAGCGTAGTTAATGTGGAATTTTTATTTTGGAAGTCATCGTCTATCAGAATTTTCACTCAGTTGTGTTTGTTTACTTTCTTAGAAATCGACTTCGAAGCCTGTCTTCGCATCACCCTTATACACGTAGGAACAGTTACCGATATGAAGTACATACGCAAGTATATCTTGTTACTGTACCACAACATCCCGTAAAGTAGTAATATATAATATTTTCTACGTTAGAGGATAGTTATCATTTCGATAACTAGGCCTAAGTGTCTGAAGATGAAGGCATAACAGGGTTCAAAACTGACTGTAAATGAAATAAACAAATACAGCTGAGTGGGAAATTAGTATGAAAATCGTCTGCGAGCTCTAAAACAAGCTGAATCGCGCATTATCCATAATAGAAGTAATAAGGTTCATGTGGAATTGGAAAGAGTGGTACAGAGGAACGTAGTGCGGCAAGCTATTTTTGAAAAAAAAAAAAAATCTGGTTTATTTCTTGCTTCTAGACAAACAATTTCACAAAAAATTTGGCCCTTATTTTACAAAATTTTTAATCTGAATTTTTTTCTGAAAGCCCTGATTACTTTCAAGCAATTAAATCTTCGTTTGCAAAACTAGGCTCCATGCTGGTCAGTTTGATACGTCAATTTGACACTGCGTTTCTCCATTTTATGTTCTCGTTATGCTAAGAATATTGAAACAAAATTTCTAGAGCGTTTCCTCACAAACGTTTGACCAAAAGAATGAACGATATTGTTGTGAACAGTCTACATGAGGCGATGAAACAATCATTCAGTTATAGTAATCGAGTTAAGCATTTTCTTCACTAATGCGCTTCAGAAAATTGTTGTCGCTAGTGACTAAGATACTATGATACTGGATACTATACTCTACACTTCAGAATAATTTCAATTCGGTCAATTTCAGCTTGAATTTCCATGTAAAATTTGACTAATTTCACAAGTTTAACGGTATAGGCAGAGTCTGTATTAAAATATTTGTTCTAAAAGGTCTAGATATAAAATCTGAAGACAGTGCTATCATTTACACCAAATACCCGTCACATACTGGCTGTCAGTAAGCGCGGGAATACTGGAAACGTAAATGCTCTTAGAAGCAAGCGTTTTTTATTTTATTTTATTTGTTTATTCTTTGGGGCATCAGTTTTCTGAATGTTTGATGCTGTTCCCCACCACTTCCTCTCCTCTACCAACTTCTTCATTTCAGAATAGCACTTAAGCCGCCGTCCTCAGTTATTTGTTGGATATACACCGAAGCGTCAAAAAAACTGCTACAGGCATGCGTATTCAAATACAGATATATATATAAGCGGCAGAATGCGGCGCTGCGGTCGGCAACGCTGTATATGACAGAAAGCGTCTGGCGCAGATGTTAGATCGGTTACTGCTGATACAAAAGCACGTTATCAAGATTTAAGTGAGGTTGAGGACCGATGGCCTTTGCAGTCTGGCCCCTTCAACCTCCACAAGCCAACCAACCAAGTGAGTTTGAACATGACGTTATAGTTGGCTCATGGGCTGTGGGACACATTATCTCTGAGGTAGCGATGAAGTGGGGATTTTCCCGTACGACCATTTCACGAGTGTAACGTGAATATCAGGAATCCGGTAAAACATCAAATCTCCGATATCGCTGCTGCCGGAAAAAGATCCTGCAAGAAAGTGACAAACGACGACTGAAGAGAATGGTTCAGCGTGACAGAAGTGCAACCCATCTGCAAATCGCTGACGATTTCAATGCTGGGACATCAACAAGTGTCAGCGTGCGAACCATTCAAGGAAACGTCATCGATATGGGCTTTCGGAGCTAAAGGCCCATTCGTGTACCCTTGATGACGACAAGACATCCTGTCTGATCACCAGCATTCATTCACGTCCATTGTGCATTCCAACGGACTTGAGCAACTCCAGCAGGACAATGCGACACCCCACACGCCCAGAACTGCTACAGAGTGGCTCCTGGAACACTCGTCTGAGGTTCAACATCCCTGCTGGCTACCAAACTCCCCAGACATGAACATTGTTGAGGATGCCTGGAATGTCTTGCAACGTGCTGTTCAGAGTAGATCTCAACCCGGTCGTACTCTCACGGATTTACGGACAACCCTGCAGGATTCATACTGTTAATTCCCTCCAGCACTTTTTCAGACATTAGTCGAGTCCATTCCACCTCGTGTTGCGTCATTTCTGCGTGCTCGCACGATATTAAGCAGGTGTACCAGTTTCTTTGCCTCTGTCTTCCCCTACAGTTTTCACCTTCTACAGCTCCCTCTAGTACGATGGAAGTTATTCCCTGATGTTTTAACACATGTTGTATCATTTGCCTCTTCTCTGGCCAATTTTTTTACACATACTTCTTTCGGTGCAGTTTTTTCGGAGAACCTCCTCGTTTCTTAACAAGGCATCTAATTTTAACATTATTCTATAGCCCAGATGTCAAACTCTTTGATTCTCTTCCTTTGCGGGTTCCTAGCAATCCATAGTTCACTTCAGTACAACGCTGTTCTAGATGTACATGCTCTGAAATTTCTTCCTCAAATTAAGGCCAATGACTGATACTAGTAGACTTCTTTTGATCAGGAATTCCCTCTTTGCCAGTGCTGGTCTACTTGTTATGCGTTCCTTACATCGTCCCTTAAAGGCTAACAATATTTTGCTTTCAAAGTAACAGAATCCTTTCACTCCTTCGTCGTGGGACCAATTTTTATGTTAAGTTTCTTAGTTCTGTTACTCCTCATTACTTGCACTTTTCTTCATTTTACTCTCAATATATATTTTGCGCTCATTAGGTTATTCATTCCATTCTCCTTCAGTTTCACGGGCGATAGCAATGTCATCAACGAAAATTATCATTGATATCCTTTCACCATGAATTATATCCCACTCTTGATACTTTATTTCATTTTCCTTACTGTTTCTTCGTTGCACAAACGGAACATTAGTGGGAAAGATTGCACTCCTGTCACACACCCGTCTCTATTGACCGCGCTATCGGCGGGACGTTAAACGATAATCATTCTCCGTTCCTTCCTGTCTGACACCCTTTTTAAACCGAGCACTTCGTTCTTAGTCTTCCAGTCTTATTGTTCGTTTTGGTTCTGATACTATTATACACATTACCCACCTTCCGCTATCGCTTTCACTAGGAGCAACACCAGATGTGATAAAAGACGACATCAGAACAACAGGAAAAAGGCGCAACGTTAGATCTATGAAGAAGAACTTACGATTTTTATTGTAATTAAATAGCACCTACACACACTTCAGTGCAAATTATATTTCTTTTATCTTGTCCTGTTTGACACACAGCAAGCACTTGTATACAGGGAGGTGCAGAGAAACTGTAAAATTTGAAAATTAGTGTTGTTAGCACTGTAGTCCGGCAGTTGTTGGGAATGGATGCGGTGTTGCTGTGAACGCGTTGCCATCCAGTAATCATGCAGCACTGGAGTGATTAGGACAGTGCTATCGCTGTGAGAGCAGCAATTAAATCCACAAAACCCTGCGCCTCATAGGGATTTAAGCGAACAGATGTTGACTAAAATCAACGAAGACGCCAATTTTCTTAACAACACATGGATGTCAGATGAAGCCCACTTCCACCTTAACGGACACGTTTACAAGCAGGATTTGCTTACTGGCCACACGAAAAGCTTTGTGAGTTTGACGAGCATCCATCACATTGCGCCAAAGCTACATTATGGTGTGCTGTGTCGTGTCATGGTGTCATTGGCCTTTACTATTTTGATCGTGAGGATGACGTTACACTACATGATCAAAACTATCCGGACACCTGGCTGAAAAAGACTTACAAGTTCGTGGCGCCCTGCATCGGTAATACTGGAATTCAATGTTGGCCCACCCTTAGCCTTGATGACAGCATCCACTCTCGCAGGCGTATTTCCAATCAGGTGCTGGAAGGTTTCTTAGGGAATGACACCCCATTCTTCACGGAGTGCTGCCCTGAGGAGAGGTATCGGCGTCTGTAGGTGATACCTGTCACCAAGTCGGCTTTGAAAAACATCCCAAAGGTGTTCTGTAGGATTCAGGTCAGGTATCTGTGCCGGTCAGTCCATTACAGGGGTGTTATTGTCGTGTAACCACTCCACCACAGGCCGTGCATTATGAACAGGTGCTCGATGGTGCTGAAAGATGCAATCGCCATCCCCGAATTGCTCTTCAACAGTGGGATGCAAGAAGGTGCTCAAAACATCAATGTAGGCCTGTGCTGTGATAGTGCCACGCAAAACAACAAGGGGTGCAAGCCCTCTACCTGAAAAGCACGACCACCACCGCCTCCGAATTTTACTGTTGGAACTACGCACGCTGGCAGATGACAGTCAACGGGTATTCGCCATACCCACACCCTGCCATCGGATCGCCACATTGTGTACTGTGATTCCTCACTCCACACAACGTTTTTCTACTGTTCAATCGACCAATGTTTACGCTCCTTACACCAATCGAAGCGTCGTTTGGCATTTACCGGCGTGATGTGTGGCTTATGAGCAGCCGATCGACCATGAAAACCAAGTTTTCTCGCCTCCCGCCTAACTGCCATAGTACTTACAGTGGATCCTGATGCAGTTTGGAATTCCTGTGTGATGGTCTGGATAGATGATGTCTGCCTATTACACGTTACGACCCTCTTCAACTGTCGGCGGTCTCTGTCAGTCAACAGACGAGGTCGGCCTGTACATTTTTGTGCTGCACGTGTTCTTTCACGTTTCCACTTCACTATCACATCGGAAACCGTGGACCTAGGGATGTTTAGGAGTGGAAATCTCGCGTATAGACGTATGACACAAGTGACACCTAATCAGCTGACCACGTTCGAAGTCCGTGAGTTCCGCGGAGCGCCCCCTTCTGCTCTCCCACGATGTCTAATGACTACTGAGGTCGCTGATATAGAGTATCTGATAGTAGGTGGCAGCACAATGCACCTAATATGAAAAACAGATGTTTTTGGTAATGTCCGGATACTTTTGATCACATAGTGTACAACTAGTGTGGCACCCGGTCGGTATGTCGATATTCCTGAAACATTCTTTTCACTGAGACTGGTCGAGTCTAACATCAAAAACAATACGTTGTTTCAGCAGGACGGAGCAACATCATATACTGCTCGACAATCGATGCAAGCCATTCGTCAATTGTTTGGAAGGCACGTAATTTCGCGCAACGGTGACATTACATGGCCTGCGAGAACCTCTGATCTCAGTGTATGTGACTTCCTCCTGTGGGGACGTTTTCAAAGCAATGTGTATCGCATACATTCTGCAACAATGTATGAATTGAAATAAAAGACTGAAAACGAAATCACCGCCATTTCCCAAGACATGTCTGGAGTTTCCGTAACAGGCTATTAGAATGTGAGCACCAAAAGGAAGCTCATCTTTGCGACGTCATCTTTAAGTCTGTTTGTGCCGTTCTGTAATGAAAACATACATGGTACACTGTCAATAAAAATGATTTTTCGTGCAAATTACATTATTTCAAAACTTTCGTTTCCCTCAGCTACCCTGTATAAAAAGCGTCTGCGGCGCTTATCTGGCGTGTCCAGCGTTCAGAAAGTAGGGACTTGAATCGTAAGGGCCTCTGAAAGCCCGTTGTCAGTTCCGCTGCGAAATAACGCCATTGGGGAAATAGACGTGCGGAATGGGCAGTATGGCGCCGAGTCCTGTCTCGTACACCACCGGGTTTGATCTTTTCACTGTTACTGCAGCAGAGGCACCAACTTCCGCTCCTGTAGTTCCTGAACTGGCCATTTGTTTGGAGCGGCAGCTGAATAAACAACGGGCAAGTACGGAATGGCAGTAAAAACCTTCATCAACCGAGTTTTGTGGGACATACTACTACGCGTCATAACGTGAGAGAATTTACGACGTTGTCTTCGTCTCTGGGAAAGAGCCCTCTCATTTCTGATCATAAAACCCTTCAAATATGCTGGGTAGCGAATAACATCTTTGGTACCAGAAAACGTCCTCTGCGGAACATTATTTTTCGGCCGTGCGGTATCCATATAGTGCAGCGACGATTTAAAATGTTCGTGTTGGACTCGTAAAATGTGAAAGAATGTTTACGATGGCGAAGGGACAATGTCTTTACTAGAAAAATATCTTTACTAGAAAAGTACGAGGACTGTTCGGAAAGTAAGGTCCGATCAGCTGCGAAATCGAAATCAGATTGAAAATCAAAATTCTAATTCGCAACACCTTCCAGCTATAGTCGCCGTCCGACTTAAACATTTGTCGTGGCATTGTACAAACTTTCCAGTACCCTCGTCACAAATAGCAGCCGTCTGTATTTTCCGCCAATTCTCTACGCTGGTCTGCCTTTAGTTGTTTGTGCCAAAACGTTGTCTTCGTAGCCAGCAGTTCATGTCAGCGGGAATGAACGTCGAAGGGAGCCAATTAAGGGCTGTATTGTGGGTAATCAAACACTTCTCATCGAAAACGTTGCAGAAGCTCTTCATTGCCAATGCAGAATGCGGCTGAGAATTTTCTTGACGAAAGAAGCGTATGACATTTATGTTATGTGGACTGCGTAGCTTCAGGTGAAATTTCTTACCAAATCCACATACTTGGCGGGACACACTGTTATTTTAGGCATTTCTACGAGATCACTTTGCGCTCTGAACTGAAAAGAGCGACGTGAAGCGATCGGCAGGCACACCTAAGACACTGTCCAACACGTCTGTTCAAAGTTCCATCGGATTTTCACAGTGGTTTCCATTTCGCAGCAAATCGGACCTTACTTTCCGAATATGCCTCGTATTTTACACGCAAGAGTTTTCAGCCTGGCAAAATACGACGGGAAATGTTCGTATTGTGGTCGTCTATAGCCCCAGACAAATCGAGTATCGTAAACGTATTGCATCTACGGACTAGCTAATGTACTATCCTCCCCCACTCACTTACCCTAGTTCTATCGACCGCTCCACTAACTTCAGTAAAACGCACATTGAGCACATAGCCTTATAGTTAACACAGCTTATACACGCCATGCTACTTATACGCACAGCTCCTTCAGAGAATAGTATTATGAGCGAACAGTTGTATGTCATTTCTTTTCTCATACAGTATGCTGTAAAACTCCCGTTACAGACTTCTAGGACTTGTAGAGGGGGCTCAGTAGGCAATATTTTGAACTGACCCTTGCCTAGAAACGTATCGTTTCCGTGCTACAGCTGTCTGGAAGCGTATTTGGTGGGTAGGTGTGCAACATGGAAGTCAAGGAGGGGTGGAGATGCTTACGTCGGATCGGCTGATATATATATATATATATATATATATATATATATATATATATATATATATATATATATATATATATATAGACGTTTATGCTACCTCTCTGACCTGGTTCGAGTCTCATTCACGTCTCTGTGAGTGCTAGAGCAACATGGTTGAGTAAACGTTTGCAGATGACACTGAGGTGATCCTTCTATATGCCGAAACGTTCGGTAATAGAAGAGCTGCCTCTCTCCTTTATCGGGGTCGTTATCCAAAACTTCCGACTCCATCCCACACCCTCTTTTGCCACAATTATGCAACGGCTTCGACAAAGGGTGCCTTCACCGTAAGCAGGCGAGGCAGTGGTGCTCCAAGGAAACGCCGGACACAACGGTGTTTGTGAAAACGTATTAAGTTTCCTTTGCGTTTTCTTTGTTATTAATGAGTAGAACCGTAAAGCAAGTGATATGTTGAGTCATGTGTAATAAATTACTTGGAAAAGTTGTTGCGTTAACAACATGTTGTCAAACTGTTGTAGCACGGAAGTGGTACGTTTCCTGACATGGATTCCAGTTCAAAATATTATCTACTCAGTCCCCTTTACAAGTTCTAGAAGTTGGCAAAGGATATTTTAGAGCATCCTGTGTAATACACAATACATGTAATATGAAGCAGCAACCATCAACAGTTCAGGGATAAATCATTTTAACTGATAACTACCTATATAAGTTCCATAATTTACAAATTAGTATGCAGACAAATTACATTTTTTGTGTTAATACGACGTGGTGGGTTATTTCACAGCTGTGTTATTCCAATCGAAACGTAAGCGTAAATTAACAGATAAATATATACGAAGAGCATGGTTGCAAATCGAGCATGAGTTTGCAAACTGTTTCTAGAGCAACGGTTTCCAACCATTCTGAGACCATTAACCACACACATACACTACCCCTCACCCCCTTGCCACCAGACTATCAATATTAGAGCCTATTTAGAATTTAGATTGGAAAAGAATTTCCTTTGAACACTTTTGTTTTTAAAATGAAAGGTAATTGCTACATAGTTTTTGTACGTGTTTTATTAAACTGCGAACTACTAAGACAATGAGATAATTGATTCTGCTTTTTCTAACAACTTTTTTATAGACTAACTGCAATCGCTAAATATGTATAGTAATTGCATATGCATACTAAATTTCTTGCCCACCTCTATCTGCCCATCTTCTCATTCCCCTGTATCTCTCCGCACATCTCCTGCTTCCGCCATATTTCTGTGCATAAGCTCCTCCCTCCTCTCTCTTTCCATCTCCTTCTCCCCACGTCCATTTCCGCCTGAATGTTCAGTAGTTCCATACATCTCCTCTATCCCACTAGCCCCACCATCTGTCTGAGCATAGCGTCCTCCCCTTCTCTCTATCCATCTCTACCTCTCCCCTCTCTGTGCCCATTTCTGTATGAATGATCATTAGAGTGTCGTGTAAGAATCTGCCGAAAATAGGTAAATAACTTTTCGAAATTCTCGGTAACAACGTTTCCCTTTATATGTCAAACGGTTCTTTCTGTTATGAAAATATGTGACAGCAGATCTTTCAAACTGAAAGCACTCTTTTACTTTCTTTTTCACATCAAAAATACCATTACCATCTGCAGTTATCAACACCCACACACATACACAAAATAAGCTAAATCGGCCGAGCAGTTCTCAGTTGATGATCTTTCACAATTAATTTTAATTTCCGATTTTCTATTACTTTTTCCAAAAAATTTCTTTCGTTCAAACTTCGTCCTCGGTCACGGCGTTCTCATGATATTTCTTACATTTGGCAACTGATTTTTTTTATGTAGATGAAGTAATTATCAGTGAATCGAAGGTGCTACCTAGGAGTCCTCCTCATAAAAGAGAGCTACCTTTCCATAGTGAGGGTAGCCACTTGTTACAAAACATGCTTCCTCTCCGCCACTCCTCTCGCTGGTGACACATGGTTCACCTTCATCTAGGGCGACCAACATTTGATAATGTTTTTAAGTGAGATGAACAACCTATGACCAAGATTTTAAGCTGGATTTGGTCACAATAAATTACAACTTCAGAGTTTTGTCACATTTTACTGAAATGTGTGACAATACTCGTATAAAAAAATATGAAAAAACTTGCATACTTTTCTTACTTTTACATAAAGATACACTTGAACGCTGAACCTACAGCAGCTAGGATTACAGGAAGAAAACTTCGCAAATAGAAACATTTCATGCTGGCTGTCCTCTGTTTTCGATTGCTGCCAAATTTAGCGACCTATCAGTACCGGGTCTTTCGTAGCATTGAGAACTGATGTGTTGTGCGAATCAAATGACATATAAATAATGTAACAAGCGTGTTTAAAAATAAACGCCTCTATAATCCGCTCTTGCTGGTCCTTGTTGCTTCCGTGTGTTATTTATGCCAAATCTGCTAATCAATACAAGCCGAGAGCATCCGTGGTTAACCAGTATTGAGCGAGAAACAAGTAACCATCTCACGACCCCTCTAGACATGTAGGCTACGTCTTTCTTTCTCCTTTCCTCGCATTCCCTTGAGCCAAACTGTTTTCCCCAGAAGCACGAACAGAAAAAAGACCATATGTCAACAATGGTATCGATTAATATACGAAAAATTTTAGAATCTTTCAGTCAGTGTATTTTAACCACCGATAGTACTACAAGGGTTTAATATTTATAGCAGTGATCATTGAAAAAAAATACGGAGCACTGAAAAGTAAACGGAAGAAACAGACGGACGGTAAGCAAGACGGGAGGACTAGGAAAAATGGCCCTACTACAAGAGGTCGCGGAAAACACGGTAGAGTTAGTCACCATATCCTCACCCTGCAGCCCAATTTAAAATCAACAAAGTTAAAATTTGTGTACTATACTTGGTTTGTAAAGCACTTGACTGACGGACTGCTTACTTCTGAAATGGAAGACTTTAGGCTGACAACGCTTTGTATATGCCCACTGCCACTAATAATAACAACTATAATAATAATAAAAATAATAATAATAACCCCGTGGAGGCCCGGGAAAAGAATAGGCCTCCGGTATGTTCTGCCAGTCGTAAAAGGCGACGAAAAGAACAAACCACTAATAGGGCTAACCCCCCTTTTAGTGTGATTACTTGGTTCAGGAAAGAACTAAAGAAGCCTCGGACAAGCGCCATCATGGTCGGAGACGACGCTTGAACCCTATGCCCGCCCACAATGGTAACGACACTGCTAGCCAACTGGAAAATCATTTAAATCCAAATAGAGGTGTTTTGCAGGATATGCTTCCTGCAACCACCCTAGAAAGAAAACGAAGACGAAGGATGAGATGGTCAGATGAAGTTAATCGACACCTCATGATCTGTTATTACCAAGCAACAACCTAGGAACCAACACAACTGGATACAGATTACAGGTATACACAACATTTATTGCCAGATACCCAGAATTAAAATTTTTAACACAACAACGACTAACTGATCAGATCCGTGTAATAATCAAAAATAACAGGATACCTCAGTCAGAATTAGAAAACATCAAACAACAAGTACAACAAATACTGGAACAAAATAATGTGCAATTAGAAGAAGAAGAAAATACAGTAATGGACTCAAGCATCCCAGAGAAAACAAACAAAGAACAAAACGCGTCAATTAAACAATCAGGGGAAAACGAAATCTTAAGACAGCCACCAGAACAAGCACAAATACACTCCTGGAAATTGAAATAAGAACACCGTGAATTCATTGTCCCAGGAAGGGGAAACTTTATTGACACATTCCTGGGGTCCGATACATCACATGATCACACTGACAGAACCACAGGCACATAGACACAGGCAACAGAGCATGCACAATGTCGGCACTAGTACAGTGTATATCCACCTTTCGCAGCAATGCAGGCTGCTATTCTCCCATGGAGACGATCGTAGAGATGCTGGATGTAGTCCTGTGGAACGGCTTGCCATGCCATTTTCACCTGGCGCCTCAGTTGGACCAGCGTTCGTGCTGGACGTGCAGACCGCGTGAGACGACGCTTCATCCAGTCCCAAACATGCTCAATGGGGGACAGATCCGGAGATCTTGCTGGCCAGGGTAGTTGACTTACACCTTCTAGAGCACGTTGGGTGGCACGGGATACATGCGGATGTGCATTGTCCTGTTGGAACAGCGAGTTCCCTTGCCGGTCTAGGAATGGTAGAACGATGGGTTCGATGACGGTTTGGATGTACCGTGCACTATTCAGTGTCCCCTCGACGATCATCAGTTGTGTACGGCCAGTGTAGGAGATCGCTCCCCACACCATGATGCCGGGTGTTGGCCCTGTGTGCCTCGGTCGTATGCAGTCCTGATTATGGCGCTCACCTGCACGGCGCCAAACACGCATACGACCATCATTGGCACCAAGGCAGAAGCGACTCTCATCGCTGAAGACGACACGTCTCCATTCGTCCCTCCATTCACGCCTGTCGCGACACCACTGGAGGCGGGCTGCATGATGTTGGGGCGTGAGCGGAAGACGGCCTAACGGTGTGCGGGACCGTAGCCCAGCTTCATGGAGACGGTCCTCGCCGATACCCCAGGAGCAACAGTGTCCCTAATTTGCTGGGAAGTGGCGGTGCGGTCCCCTACGCACTGCGTAGGATCCTACGGTCTTGGCGTGCATCCGTGCGTCGCTGCGGTCCGGTCCCATGTCGACGGGCACGTGCACCTTCCGCCGACCACTGGCGACAACATCGATGTACTGTGGAGACCTCACGCCCCACGTGTTGAGCAATTCGGCGGTACGTCCACCCGGCCTCCCGCATGCCCACTATACGCCCTCGCTCAAAGTCCGCCAACTGCACATACGGTTCACGTCCACGCTGTCGCGGCATGCTACCAGTGTTAAAGACTGCGATGGAGCTCCGTATGCCACGGCAAACTGGCTGACACTGACGGCGGCGGTGCACAAATGCTGCGCAGCTAGCGCCATTCGACGGCCAACACCGCGGTTCCTGGTGTGTCCGCTGTGCCGTGCGTGTGATCATTGCTTGTACAGCCCTCTCGCAGTGTCCGGAGCAAGTATGGTGGGTCTGACACACCGGTGTCAATGTGTTCTTTTTTCCATTTCCAGGAGTGTAGAACATGAAGTGACACATGTTAGAAATAGAAGAAAAATTTCAGTTGACATATATAGAATACAAAGACACAAATACAGACGTTAGACCATTCTTGCATAGACCACCAAATAACCCACAAGTCGAAACAACAATAACAACTATCAACACAATCATACACAACAAAATAAATGAAAACACAACTATGGAAGAGTTACAACTACTGTTTTATGTAGGAGCACTCACTACACTAAATATACACACTAGGCAGAGATCAGAACCAATCAACGCACAGAAGAAACCCACAAAACCAGCATGGCAACACAGGCTACAGATCAGAATAGAAAAACTGAGAAAAGACATTGGACAGCTAACAGAATTTATAAGAAATGAAATATCAGACAAAAAACGAAAAAGGTTAGGTGAAATCTCACAACAAGAAGCAATAGAGCAATTAGATGAAAAGATGCAGAAATTACAAGCATTGGCCAAACGACTTAGAAGATACAAAAAAAGTGAAAATAGAAGGAAACAAAACCAAACATTCAACACAAACCAAAAGAAATTTTACCAAACAATAGATAACACACACATTAAAATAGACAATCCACCAAACATAACAGACATGGAACACTTCTGGAGCAACATATGGTCAAACCCGGTACAACATAACAGGCATGCACGGTGGATACAAGCAGAAACAAACTCATACAAGATGATACCACAAATGCCTGAAGTGATAATTTTGCAACATGAAGTCACCCGAGCAATTAATTCTACGCACAATTGGAAAGCCCCTGGAAATGATAAAATAGCAAATTTCTGGCTAAAGAAGTTCACCTCAACACATTCACATCTAACTAAATCATTTAACAGTTACATTGCAGACCCATACACATTCCCTGATACACTTACACATGAAATAACCTATCTGAAACCTAAAGATCAAGCAGACACAGCAAACCCAGCTAAATATCGCCCCATAACATGCCTACCAACAATCTACAAAATATTAACTTCAGTCATTACACAGAAATTAATGACACATACAACACAGAACAAAATTATAAATGAACAACAAAAAGGCAGCTGCAAAGGAGCACGAGGATGTAAATAGCAACTGATAATAGATACAGAGGTGACATATCAAGCTAAAACTAAACAAAGGTCGCTGCACTACGCATACATTGATTACCAAAAAGCTTTTGATAGTGTATCCCACTCATGGTTACTACAGATATTGGAAAAATACAAAGTAGATCCTAAATTGATACAGTTCCTAAACATAGTAATGAAAAACTGGAAAACCACACTTAATATCCAAACAAATTCAGATAATATCACATCACAGCCAATACAGATTAAGTGTGGAATACACCAAGGAGACTCATTAAGTCCTTTCTGGTTCTGTCTTGCTCTGAACCCACTATCCAACATGCTAAATAATACAAATTATGGATATAATATTACTGGAACATACCCACACAAAATCACACATTTGCTATACATGGATGATCTAAAACTACTGGCAGCAACCAATCAACAACTCAACCAATTACTAAAGATAACAGAAGAATTCAGCAATGATATAAATATGGCTTTTGGAACAGACAAATGCAAGAAAAATAGCATAGTCAAGGGAAAACACACTAAACAAGAAGATTACATATTGAATAACCACAGTGACTCCATAGAAGCGATGGAAAAAACAGATGCCTATAAATATCTAGGATACAGACAAAAAATAGGAATAGATAATACAAATATTAAAGAAGAACTAAAAGAAAAATATAGACAAAGACTAACAAAAATACTGAAAACAGAATTGACAGCAAGAAACAAGACAAAAGCTATAAATACTTATGCTATACCAATATTGACCCACTCATTTGGAGTAGTGAAATGGAGTAACACAGACCTAGAAGCACTCAGTACACTTACACGTTCACAATGCCACAAATATAGAATACATCACATACATTCAGCAACAGAAAGATTCACATTAAGGAGAAAGGGAGGAGGAAGGGGATTCATCGACACAAAAAACCTACATTATGGACAGGTAGACAATTTAAGAAAATTCTTTCTAGAACGAGCAGAAACTAGCAAAATACACAAAGCAATCACTCATATAAATACATTGGCTACACCACTGCAATTTCATAACCACTTATACAACCCTTTAGATCACATAACATCAACAGATACGAAGAAAGTAAATTGGAAAAAGAAAACACTACATGACAAGCACCTGTATCATCTAACACAGCCAGCCACACATCGATCAAGACGCATCAAACACATGGCTGAGAAAAGGCAATATATACAGTGAGACGAAAGGACTCATTATTGCAATACAGGATCAAACAATAAACACCAGATATTACAGCAAGCATATTATTAAAGATCCCAATACTACAACAGATAAATGCAGACTTTGCAAACAACAAATAGAAACAGTAGATCACATCACAAGTGGATGTACAATACTAGCAAATACAGAATACTCCAGAAGACATGACAATGTAGCAAAAATAATACATCAACAACTTGCCATAAAACATAAACTAATAAAACAACACGTTCCCGCATACAAGTATGCACCACAAAATGTACTGGAGAATGATGAATACAAATTATACTGGAACAGAACCATTATAACAGATAAAACAACACCACATAACAAACCTGACATCATACTCACCAATAAAAAGAAGAAATAAACACAACTAATCGAAATATCCATACCCAATACAACAAATATACAGAAGAAAACAGGAAAAAAAAATTGAAAAATACATCCAACTGGCTGAGGAAGTCAAGGACATGTGGCATCAGGATAGAGTTGACATTATACCGATTATACTATAAACTACAGGAGTCATACCACACAATATCCACCAGTACATCAACGCAATACAGCTACATCCAAACGTATATATACAACTACAGAAATCCGTAATTATTGATATGTGTTCAATAACCCGAAAGTTCCTAAATACAATGTAACATATACCATACAGTTAAAAGGAAGTCACGCTTGATGAAGGTCCGCATCACTTTCCATTTTTAACCAGACCTAAGGTCTGAGAAAAATAGAAATAATAAAAATGTGTAGGCCCTATAGCAGTGTAGTAGCCATTACGAAATTTCTGTTACCTGTTGCGAGCAGGCTTTTTCATGAGATATTTAAGCGTATGTGATGTATGTGCCTCAACTGTGGTGTCATGTATGCTCGGTACAAAGTGCAAAATATATGTGTAGGGGATTGACTGTGTGAGGAAGATGTTCATAAATTGGTACAGTGATATTTATGAAGATATAAGAAGTCGAGAGAAAGACTTTGTCGTTGCTTTATCAAAGTAAAATTGTATAGAGCATTTGAGAACGTAATCCACCTTCTATAGCAGTCACAGTTACAAGGAAAAATAATATTCCGATTAAGGGTAGATTTAAATAAATATGCTTCACACAACGCATAAAATATTTTAATTAATATTTAATGAGTGTAGACGAAGAAGATTAGAAGATGCTTACATGTCGTAAGTCCTACGATAGACACTTGGTAAAGGGATATGACATGCCAAGAAAAAAGAATACTTAAGCTATTGTTACACTGTGTTTGAAACTGGAATAAAAATAAAATGCTTGTTAACGACTTATGTCGAAACAAGTGTGTTATTTAAAACACTTAGCCAAAAAATCTGCCATACGGTTGCTGTATTAGTTTTTGTTAGTATAATATGGGTAAATACAAGAATGATACTTGTTAGCTAGGATTAGCAAATTCTTTGTAATTAGTCTCACATACTTTAATTTGTAAATATCAGAGCAAAATATCTGCAAAAATCAGTACCGTGGCATTTTAACACAAAAGCATGTAAGCTGTCTAATAATGAAATTGTAAAATTCCATATCAGTAACTGAGATTGTTATGAAATTATTTAAAGAAAGTTTGTGGGTTGTAGCTGTGTTAAATAAGTTCCTGTAAACTCGAAAACCTTTCAAACTCCGCAAAACATGTTGCACCTACATCAGTAAAACGAATTTTGTGCATAAATTGTGGCAAACGTAATTAAGAATATTCATAAATAAATAAAAAAGTCAGGCAATGTTAAAAGCTGAGTCATAAGGCACGTCATATTCTTCTCCAAAATTCTTTAAATTTTCTTGTTGAAAGAAAATAACAAATTAACTAAATCAGCATCGATTGTCAAAGCACTAAAACTTCTACTTTCAACACACATTTACCATAGGTAAATGCTTCTATTAACAACAGCCGCGAATACTGTCCGACAGTGTTTAATAGGCCTCTTTTATTTCATAAAACAGTGGTTTCCGTTAAATAATTGTACATAGTTCGCTATATCTACAGTGGGATTGACAATGCCACTTAGTTTACGATTGCGACTGCGTTAATTTCTGTAAACAATTGAGATTGAACGACGTTGTTGATTGAATGCTTCTTTCTTCCAAAGGTATTTTTGTCTAACCAATTAAAGTTGCTCGGGAAATTCCAATCGAACAATTCGTTGCTTTGTTGTAAGTTTAATATTTCAGAAAGCACTGTTCAGGATGCAATACAGGCAATCACGCAAAACTGCTTTACATTCTAGGCCCATTCGCCAAGTAAGCGATTACCTAGTATCCTAGTCCCGTATAAGTATCATGTCTGAAAGTAAATTAATATTAACATTCTGTACATTGTACTCGTGACAATGAGAGGGGAATGATGCAATCACGTCTTCTTTAACAACGAATACGGAGCGCCACACGATATATTAATAACCAGAGCACATCTTCACTGTTACGAATGCTGTTTGCATTTCGTACCTTGAGCAGACATTTCGTCACTAAATTCCATGTTTGGCCGTTCCTTCACGTTCATTTATATCATTTTAACTCACATGCACATATTCAACGACTATCACAACGTACTCATCTTCATGACGTCCACGTGTAACTGCATTTGATTTCGTTTCTGTCACTTTCTTGCCTATCTCTCTCACACTAGTATTAATGACGCTTGTGTACTTTCCTTAGTTTTGGATATTCCTTACAAACCACTACTACAAATGCAAATTAACTTCCTGGGAAAAAATTGTGACTTAAGAAAATTGTATAAATGCTCAGCATGTTGCTATATTTTCAATTTAGAAAATGTACTGTAATTGTAAAACTGACTCGTTTTACATAATAAGACTAGCTCACAATTATGACCAACAAAATATGCAACAAATTAATAAATTTAATTTTTGAAAAGCTGTACCACTGTATAATTGTTTTCAAGGAATTATCCAGTAACTCATGGCTCAGTTAAAAAAAGACAATTGACCTCAAGGTGAGTGAAATATAAGACCTCAAGTGGATTCAGCGTGGTCTGTCCGTATTCACGTAATTTAAAATTTTACGTGCCTTAAGCTATTTCTAAATGCAAATTTTAATTGTGAATATCACATGTCCATACTCAATTACACAGACTGAATTGCTTTAAGGATCTTTCACAACGACATAAGGCATTAATATGTTGGAAAAAAAGTTTAAAGGCTGAATTTGGAGATGTTATTATTATTATAATCGTTCACATCCTTCTTTATATGAACGTGAACACAAGTAGCGATCATTACTTTGTTTGAATGTAAGGTGGCACCATTCATCCTGTTGGCTTAAAAGAGGCAATAGCTGATGGTATTTTCATGCTCACACTCACATACTTGTTGCCAATGATAATGACCTAATCGGTTGAAAACAGACTGTTGTGTAAGTAAAACAATCATGGTACGCATAAAATTAAAACTGTTGGTGGAAACAATGGAGTTAATAAAGATAGTATTGTTCAGAGTCCTAAAGATACTATTGTTCAGAGTGCACATTGTGCTGTATATGGGTAAGATATTATATAGCTCGAGTAAAGGATACGGCTTAATAATGCACCCTCTTTTCCAAACACGTTGCAGTTCACGATCTGTCTCCTTCTTCTTCTTCCTTCACTTTCCCTGCCTTTGGAGAACGCATACGGAAATATCATAGAAACTTTGATGGAATGACGTGAATAGCAATTTTGGGCTAAGTAAGGACCATGTGCCAGTTTCTGTTCCTTACTAATTGTTTTTCCATTAAGTCAGTACACTTTCATTTGTTCATTATGGTTTTTCTTCCCGTTCTCTGATCACTTCAGTCCAGTTTTTTGCACTCTTATACCCTGAACTCCTTCCATGTCCAATACTTTTTCCGCATGTACTTCCCTTAAAATGTGACGCCTGCTGTAACGCAAATTAATCTTTCAAAGGAAATAGCCAGTACGTCCGGCTTAAGAATTTCTTCAAAAAAAAAAAAAAATAAAATAAAAAAAAATAAAAAGAACGGATTTTGAGCAAACATTAAAATTTCTGCCAAAAAAAGAGCTTTAACGGTAAATTTGGAAATTATTACAATTATAATTCTTTACTGTCATAGACTAATTAGTTTCGTACCATTTGTATGTTTTATTTAGTGGGCAGCTTGATGCCTCACTGTTTTGAAATTTTCCTACACCGATTTGAGCATTTAAGTCATCCAGACGCAATATGGTTTTCATCTTCGTTATTTCTAGAAAATCCCATTCTTCTGGTATTTTTCTGGATTATTCTTTTTGTAATTGTGTACTGAAGCATGGAAATTAACAAGTCCACAGTTTTTATTTTCGAATTTACTTAAAAGGGGTAGAGTCGTTCCGAGGCAGATTTAAATTCAGTTACATTCCCTATTGTGCTTTTATTAACATAGAAAGCTGTTCACAGTAATGGCATGCTTTTCATAATTCTCATTGCTGGTTTACTCTTATAGATTCTATACCTGCAAGTACCCGTTAAATTTTCTTCCGGGAATGTGCTTCCTAGAACCTCTAGAATTTGAATTTTTTGTCTGTAAAAGTATTTTTATTCTAGTTCTTTTTGTTCGTCGGTTTTGAGAAAATAAATTAGATTTATAGAGCATAAACATAATTTCTTTTTAATTTTATTTTAAAAAGATTCTGACATTCGCTCGACTCTGACTGCAGTGTCGGGACTTCCAGGAATCTTTTGTTCCGGTGCAACGCACGATGCAATGGCGCATTTCCTTTCGAATTACCTCCTGTTGTAGTGCTCTCGTTTAAAGGGTTTCTCGCGTTGCAGCTGAAATTGTATCAAACTTTTAATATAAGGTCGGCTTGTTAGTCTGAAATTCGATATTTTTTCCGTTCTCTCCGCCCTTGGTGATTGGAGTTCACCTCCTTTGAGATCGTTGGCCGGGTTGCACCTGTAACGATAGGATGGAATGGAACCATATGGAGCCAGATGAAACTAGTTTTTTTATGAGTCTATTACTCCCACTTCACCTCCTTCCCCACCACGAGGACGATATTATTATTATTATTATTGGTTCAAAATTACTGTGGTCGACATGTTTTCGAAAGTAGCTCAAAAATTAAAAAAGGGAGTTTAAACGTGATAAATGGGTAATTGCAGTTGTTCAACTCTGTCATTTGGCTCGCTATTGCCAATTTATCAAGGATACATGGAGTTGTTCCATGTTTCAAACTCTCTCCACATGCATGCGTGCTACTTCTCAGAGCTCCCACTAAATTGCCACTTGTTAGCACTTTCGGTGCGAGTGTATGAAAGGAATAATTTTGAAGCAATTAACTGGTCTAACACTAATAAAGTAATCACAAAACGGCAATGACCTCTGTTTAACCAAAATTGTATGTCTTGGTCCAGTATATGTGTTACTCTGCTGCAGACTATCTTAAACGCTCTTCTGCAAACTATCAGAAATGCAAATGAAGTCAGTTTAGTGACAATCATTAATACAACAAATTAAATGCGCTATGTAGTCTTAAACATGTATCTTTCGCACTCTACAGCACATTGAGAAAGTATACAAACATCCATTCCAGAAAAACAATCTATAAAATGTATTATCTGCTAGCGAAATTCGCAATAACTTGAATGGTACCAAATTTTTTCCGAAAATTATTTATCAGTTATTATCAAATTAATACTGCAGTTGTTAAGCACAGACTGATGATGACTCGAAACACACTTGTCTATATGTTCTTTATGATGGTAGTGTATCTTACCAACTAGGCAGAAATCAAAGTAGTAAATATTCAATCCTAGAAAGCCACTTCTTAGTTCACCATATCCACTGTATGAAAATAATCAGCAACAGTTTTAAATCTTTAAAGCGAGAGCTAAATGTGTAATTTACATTCAGCAACACCATCTTCAATTTTGAACAAACTTGTACCCTGACAACACCTCAATTTTGTCTGTAATTCGTCTTTCGAAATCAGCTTAGTAATTGTAGACATTTTAGCACACTACACATCTGTATCACCTTAAATAAGTACTTCACCACAAAATTTAGGTTATACTCCAGAGATAAACAACATATTCTTTTCCATTCAAAATATATGCCCTCTTTATTTAAAATGTACTGAGCAAGTTAATAACTGAGGTCGGTCCACACAGAAAATATTTATTATAAATGTTCTTATATAGTTGTTGAGAGGACGGAAATATGTGGATTAATTACTCTGAATGTGATAATTACACCTAAAACGTTCCAACTGTTGCACAACTGGCAAGTCTTTCACTTACTATGAAGCAGTACATGTACCCAGGCTTACAAACTCCACCATTAGTGGTTTTAAAGATAATAAATGTAGCTCTTATAAACTGGCTCTTGAAGTGTGAACAAAATGTACTCCCACCAAACCAAAATAAACGGCTGAGAGCTCACACCTCACAACCACCATTAATAAACCACTTACATCAAAGTTCTTAGTACACAGTCACCGTGTAACGACTTGCCAACTTTATCCAAGATCGTTTCACTTATGATCTTGTATAAACCAAAATATTCAAGAACTGTCTCATGAAACAACTGAATTACACAAGTTTTCTTGTAAATAAAAAAAATTGAACAACTACATTTGCTTTACAATTTTACACAATATAGTCTAAAAATTTATGTGTTTAATACGCAGTAATCTTCTCTTGTTGCAATTATCTAAGATTGCTGTTTATGAAGACACTTAACACATTGAGCGCGTACCCGATTTTACCGAGCTTTGCATTGAGACGCCAGTCCCACGTGCCGTTCCCCACTTGACGAGTGTTGAATTGGACTTGCGCTGTAGCAAAACTACAATTCGGTTGTCTTGGTACAGTACGTAAATGACGTAGTAAATGGTAGAAATACCGGTAAAATTTGTGGCATTGTTAGAGATAGAAACACAAATGAATGTGTGAGAGAGGAACTGGGAGCCGACAATTTTTCTTTGCTTTTGTTCCTTTGTTTATTTGTTTTGCACATATTTAGTCCGGCACAGCATTCAGTCCATTGTATACTTCAGATCCTTACCAGATAACAATTGCGTTTTATGAGTAAAAACGTTCGCTACTCGTGTGACTTCTGCGGTTTTATGTAACCAAAACAATTACTTTTGATGCAAGTACCGTTTACTCACACAAACACAAAACAATCTATATAATTATTGTTGCTATTTTGTACTCAGTAGATCTATATCATGATCAAAGGTAAGAATTCTTGTTATAACTGATAAGTACGAAAGTTGTTTACCAATAACAGAAACATGTTTTACATAAGTATTGAAGCAATTTTTGACGTGTTTTTGTTTTGAATTTTCTGATGCTACATGATATATACGTATTTTTTTCATTTTTCAATACGACATACCTCTGTACCACATTACAAGTCCACAATTTTCGGATAAAACCTGAATTAAACAATGACAGTTTCAAATTTGCTGTACATACTGTTTATTTTTAAGTAACAGACAGGAGGATCACTACATATAACAGAATGTTCTGTAGGTCACAAGGCCCTCAATAGATCCACATGCAGTTTATAGACGGTGCATCACTTCCGATGTTTAGGGGAATCTAGTAAGACACTGATATGGTATGTAAACAAAGCGATCGAAATGAGGTAACACCGATAAAAGTGCAACACACTTAAAAGGAAAGTTAAGGAACTAACTGAGCAAACCTACTGGGAGATTCCCGTAGTCTATACTTACTTATGACATTTACGGTAGCTTACGGTAGTTTTGCACTGATGTGACAAAATTAATGGTTCAATGGTTCAAATGGCTCTGAGCACTATGGGACTTAACATCTATGTTCCTTGCCCAACTCCAACAGTAATCGATATCTCCCATTTTTCTGGTCGTGACTCCGATCTTTGTTTTTGCATATACAAATTATGAAAGCATCAACGGCTCCAGTATCAAGTGTCTTCATGAACAGTATCAAATGCCATCTTGTGGTACGTCTGGCACAAGAATATTCTCTTACCAACTTGTCTGCATCATCCACTCCACGTTCGATACGGTTATATTCGAGTATCATGTTGGGCTTTTTGTGTCAACAGCTTGAGTTGAAAGCACGTGTTCTGTTTTTCTTTGTGACGTAGGTAACCACTGCTACGCCGTCTGAGAATACGGATTTCGGTGAAAAAAGCTCTCTACCTTCTGAAGTTTCCGTCATTCCACGAATGTCACAGTGATGTTCTTCTTCAGCAGAAATACTGCCATTGGCTTGGAAATTTGTGAAGGTGCAGATAGCATTTGCAGTCTGGTTGTCAAAGAACACGCTGAAAACGGCGGACATTGTGGGCGTAAGATCACATGCACGCGTTAGCGTAGAACTACTTTGACAACGTGATACTGACATCGGCCAGTCATCTCAGACACCGAACTTCTGCCTTTTCTTGCTGACATTACAATAAACTCATCTCATTCAACGGAATCTCCGTCAGAATTTTCTCTGACAATCTCACTTCCTTGTGAAATCACTTTATGGTCTTCTTCCGATTCTGAGGCATCTCATTCTGGAGAGAAGGCCACAACACTTTCGCTCAAGGCATCTTCCGGGTCACTGAGATCACATTCATCCGGTATCCGATGAACGTTGTCACCTGAGGCCATTTCTTAAATTGACACCGTTCAAATTCTGAAAAAGACGGTCAAAATATGTAATGTAGTATTCCTTTATATTTCTAATGAAGACATCGTAGATGGATGCAGAAAACGTATAAAAACTAAGAATAAATTGGTTCTTAGAGTTGCAACAGTATCAACAAAAGAATGAGATTTTCACTCTGCAGCGGAGTGTGCGCTGATATGAAACTTCCTGGAAGATTAAAACTGTCTGCCCGACCGAGACTCGAACTCGGGACCTTTGCCTTTCGCGGGC
Organism: Schistocerca serialis cubense; assembly: GCF_023864345.2. Lineage (NCBI taxonomy): Eukaryota > Metazoa > Arthropoda > Insecta > Orthoptera > Acrididae > Schistocerca > Schistocerca serialis. The sequence goes on along the minus strand of NC_064646.1, from coordinate 181,562,790 downwards.
AAGTGCTCTACCATCGAGCTACCGAAGCACGAATCACGCCCGGTACTCACAGCTTTACTTCTGCCAGTATCTCGTCTCCTACCTTCCAAACTTTACAGAAGCTCTCCTGCGAGTTTGGAAGGTAGGAGACGAGATACTGGCAGAAGTAAAGCTGTGAGTACGGGGCGTGATTCGTGCTTCGGTAGCTCGATGGTAGAGCACTTTCCCGCGAAAGGCAAAGGTCCCGAGTTCGAGTCTCGGTCGGGCACACAGTTTTAATCTGCCAGGAAGTTTAGTATCAACAAAAATTACTCTCTGTGGTAACTAGAGGATCCTCTAGAGATATTAAGGGCTATGATTCATTGTCCCCATTGGTATATGCCTGCCTGGGTAATACTCGAGTTTTCTTATCAATGTACATGGCTATTGTATTTTTATTTGCAGTCATGTTTTATTTTTATGGTTCCTCTTCATTAGATTTTAGACTTACTTCTTATCTTTTCTGTTATGGAGGAAATACTTCTTGTTAGTCTTCTACTTTGTTCTTCTAAAGTGCTGTTATTTTAATATTCAGAGCGTCCACTTAATCTTAAGAGTGAAAGTTGATCAGCTCCTGTTTAGATATTCGATGTGCAGTCACAATAACCGTAGTCTATGAGTTTTGGTAATTTACATTTGTTTCCCGAACGTCTGTTTGCACTCCCACTATATCTGCAAACGGATTTGTGGGTTCCTATATCCCACTCGATGTACATGTTTGGGATATGGACCATGACGTATTAACAAGTGTACCATACTGCGAGCAGGCTGGATACCGAGCGTACTGAGCTTGTTCCTTATGTTTGAGAAATGCTATAATGCTAAATACCTCTCATTCGTCTAGCACGTAACCCCGTAACTGTCTTTTATTAGGAATATGAGCCCCTGTGATTGTTTACACTCGATCATATTGTTCACACCCCAACCACTAAAACTCTATCTTGTAACGTACCACGGTATCCACTTCATATATCCCGCCAATCATCAGTAAACCCTGCGTAGTGAGAAAGTTACCGGTAAATCTCGGGATTACGCTCCGCTGTATTCGTCGCAGTGTTGTTCTATGAGGTCTACATTCGAAGGCGATACATCCACACACTAGAGCCATATCCGCAATAGTACTAAAGATAGGTTCATGATATGACAGCACACGTGCAGCAGTAATTGATAGTCGGCAGTGCCAATACAGGCAAAGCTATGAATAATTTTAAAGGCTGTCTAAAGGATTTTACATTTTCTAGGAAGTTCGTTTTCTCATCTAGAAGACTGCCTTCATAGCTGCAAATGGTACTACGTTTTGTATCAATTTCGTCAAGCTTCAGAGAAGGATTTCAGGCAAGGAATAGTCTTCCTTCCAGAAGTATTTACATTTCTTTATCGACGGCTATAGCTACTTTGTTATCTGTGTACCACAGGTGCATCGGAACAAGACCACCATTCGTCTTTTCCTACAGCCTCTGGAGACCGTCGACGCAACTACTAGGATGTGGCGCATGAAAGAACATCTTGAACAGTATATCCCCGCTCAACAGCTGTAGCAGGAGGTAATTCTAGGATCCCAGAACAACTGACCACTTATGGAGCCTTGTGGGCAGTCTTGTTCGGCCCCGCAACCAATTGGACACTACGTCCACTACAGTAATGGCACTACAGTAATGGACAAACCTCTTCTACAGACATTTGGGGACGCCGAGATCTTGCAGACATAGGAAAATCGCAGGTCATCAAAGACGATCGAATGTGCCTACGACGTCAATCATGAATGCAGTATCGAATGTTTCGGAGTAGTATTTTCTGCACTATGAATAACTCTATTAGAAGCGTCATCTACAGACTTCCTTTTCTAAAACCATGTTGGTACTGCTTCAGACTCAAGAGCTCCCAGTGAGCCTGCATCCTTTCGAAAAGCCGACGCTCCTGGAAATAGCCAAGACGTTTAACCCTCCGTTGCTTGCGCAGATAACACTCGTCGTCCAGGTGATTTTCCCGCTCTGTTTTGTCTGAGGGGGCTGGACTGTGTTCCCGTCATTTTCAGTACTTTTCTGTTAACTCTCCATCCGCTAGTTCCAGCCATCATTGGCTTTCAGTTACGCAACTTGTATGGTTTATGAAATATTCTTACAGCCTGGAGGGCACTGGTCATCCGCATGAACACTACTGCTACGATCTGAAACAAATTAAGTGCATGTTACGTTCTTGCTTTCGCAGATTCAATCCAACTTCCATGTGCACAGTTTCAGGCGTATCGAAATTAATTACAGTTAATTTGCTTTTTACCTAGAAAGTTTACCTCCGAAAAGTAAAAATACTCTGTACTTTTAGTTTGTAGAATAAGTGTCAAAGGCTAGGACAGTTTATCCCAGATCCTGATGTATGGCTGAAACGATTGCATGAGATTAGTGATGAAGAGCCTGACAGTAATTCTGTTGACTCCGAGGGTTGTCTGTATGAAAGCGGTCGTGATTCAGGAACAGTACAAGAGGTGTCAGAAAATGATGAATTTTAATCACAGGAATAAGTAGTTCAAGAGGACATATTTCTTTTAGGAAACAAAGGAATAGCTAAATTTACTTTCCCTAAAGTAAACATCCAACCAATGTTAGGACAAGACTTAGTTATATTACGAGGGCAGTTCAATAAGTAATGCAACACATTTTTTTTCTCGGCCAATTTTGGTTGAAAAAACCGGAAATTTCTTGTGGAATATTTTCAAACATTCCCGCTTCGTCTCGTATAGTTTCATTGACTTCCGACAGGTGGCAGCGCTGTACGGAGCTGTTAAAATGGCGTCTGTAACAGATGTGCGTTGCAAACAACGGGCAGTGATCGAGTTTCTTTTGGCGGAAAACCAGGGCATCTCAGATATTCATAGGCGCTTGCAGAATGTCTACGGTGATCTGGCAGTGGACAAAAGCACGGTGAGTCGTTGGGCAAAGCGTGTGTCATCATCGCCGCAAGGTCAAGCAAGACTGTCTGATCTCCCGCGTGCGGGCCGGCCGTGCACAGCTGTGACTCCTGCAATGGCGGAGCGTGCGAACACACTCGTTCGAGATGATCGACGGATCACCATCAAACAACTCAGTGCTCAACTTGACATCTCTGTTGGTAATGCTGTCACAATTGTTCAGCAGTTGGGATATTCAAAGGTTTGTTCCCGCTGGGTCCCTCGTTGTCTAACCGAACACCATAAAGAGCAAAGGAGAACCATCTGTGCGGAATTGCTTGCTCGTCATGTGGCTGAGGGTGACAATTTCTTGTCAAAGATTGTTACAGGCGATGAAACATGGGTTCATCACTTCGAACCTGAAACAAAACGGCAATCAATGGAGTGCCGCCGCACCCACTCCCCTACCAAGAAAAAGTTTAAAGCCATACCCTCAGCCGGTAAAGTCATGATTACAGTCTTCTGGGACGCTGAAGGGGTTATTCTGTTCGATGTCCTTCCCCATGGTCAAACGATCAACTCTGAAGTGTATTGTGCTACTCTTCAGAAATTGAAGAAACGACTTCAGCGTGTTCGTAGGCACAAAAATCTGAACGAACTTCTCCTTCTTCATGACAACGCAAGACCTCACACAAGTCTTCGCACCCGAGAGGAGCTCACAAAACTTCAGTGGACTGTTCTTCCTCATGCACCCTACAGCCTCGATCTCGCACCGTCGGATTTCCATATGTTTGGCCCAATGAAGGACGCAATCCGTGGGAGGCACTACGCGGATGATGAAGAAGTTATTGATGCAGTACGACGTTGGCTCCGACATCGACCAGTGGAATGGTACCGTGCAGGCATACAGGCCCTCATTTCAAGGTGGCGTAAGGCCGTGGCATTGAATGGAGATTACGTTGAAAAATAGTGTTGTGTAGCTAAAAGATTGGGGAATAACCTGGTGTATTTCAATGCTGAATAAAACAACCCCTGTTTCAGAAAAAAAATGTGTTGCATTACTTATTGAACTGCCCTCGTATTAATCATTTAGCTGGATCCAAAAATTAAGCTCTTATAAAAAAGACAGAGTTGTATATTAGGAAGCTATTCTTGGATGAAAATATAATACCCATTATTGCAACATGACTAATATTTATATCAGTGAAGATTGTGGTAACTTTCTAGGGAAAGGTATACTAAAAAAAAAAACAGATGTTGTAGAGATCATAGCTTTCATACGCATGAAATATCTGTTTGAATCTCCGTGACGTTCTAGATGGAGTTTTATCAAAGTTATGGATAACTCAAATGGCAGTGGACTTGTATCATGCTACTTATGCGTGAGTGAAAACCGATTTAGGTTGCACTTAAGATGTCTGAGGCTTGATAGTATCCTTATTGTGTTGTCAGAGAGAATGACAAGTTTGCTGCTCTCTAGCGGAACCGGAGCTATTGCCAAAATATTCATCACCTAGTGTGTACGTTACTGTATTTGTGTATTAAATGCATTCCATTTACATGTAAATATAACACTTCTAAAATCATTCACATACTCCGTTCAAAGTTTCCAGATATATCGTTTATGTTGTGGAAGACACCTGTCATGCGCGAGAGTAACCGTGTCAGGATTTATCGCGCGAAAAACGAAGGGTTAGCAAGCAGACAGGTCAATAGTCATCCGATGTTGATGGGCCTTTAAACTTCCCGTTTTCATCACTTTTGCCCTGGCTGTTTTCCAAACTTCTGGGATCCTACTGCAACCCAGCAAGTTATTTCAAGATAACTTCCGTTGCCGTAAGGTACGCAGCCATCTAGTACGGTGACTGCAGGATGGCTATGTTTCTATTCGGTCTCCTCACAGCACAGCTGACACTACCTGCCGTAAGAACTGCATTGCGTAACATTCAGTCGATAAGAAGATTCATACCCTCTACGAATCTAAATAATCCATATTAGTTATTATCCGATTTTGTTCTAATTCGGTACACAGCCTTTTGTTATTAATGGAATGATGCTGTCAAAATTTCATAGTTTTATTTTTATTTATTATAGTTCCAGAGATAAAGAGAATTACGTAAAAATCCTAAAGCCTACGATTGTTTTTTAAAATCAAGTTAGGAACAATAACAGATTGACTTTAATTGTAATTTGAAGCCATTACAAAGTTGTCAGTGCGTAAAAATCAATTATTTAGAATTTTCTTTTTAAAACTTTAGCCCTTTGCATTACATAATACAGCCCGCAGCTCGTGGTCGTGCGGTAGCGTTCTCGCTACCCGCGCCCGGGTTCCCGGGTTCGATTCGCGGCGGGGTCAGGGATTTTCTCTGCCTCGTGATGGCTGGGTGTTGTGTGATGTCCTTAGGTTAGTTAGGTTTAAGTAGTTCTAAGTTCTAGGGGACTGATGACCTTAGAAGTTAAGTCCCATAGTGCTCAGAGGCATTTGAACCATTACATAATACAAAAATCGGTCAAAATTATTATTTGATTATATTTTGTTGTGTGAGTGCTTGAGAATGAATGAGTGAGTGTGTGTGGGACTTACGTTAAAATTTAATACTTCATTTTACGTAAAACTTTGTACAAACGAAACGTGGGAAAGATACGTTGTAACCACGTTTCAGGTGACGTATGGCTGTGTGAGCATGCTTTTGTATAATATCAGCAAGAATGGAAGTTAGAGGCAGAATAAGTTTATTTATTAATTTGAAGAATATTTCGCACTTTCGCTCATTTTGATTAAACATAATACAAGAAATTGAAGTTTTGCTGACATTAATTACTACCCAATTAGTGATTGGATAAGGCAAGATTTACCGCGAGAATGTTCAGAAAGGAAGGTTCTGATTGGTCGTTTAGATCAACAGCTAATCAGAATCAAGCAGTTCCTGCGCGAATAGAGGAGTGTGCAGAGAGGAAAGTACCTCGAGAGAGTCGCTTGCTAGCCAGCCTAGGGATAACATAATGTTAGATCGCTCCTTAAAAATACTCTTTAAGATGAGGAAACAGTGAGCTAATTTTGGTTCAAACGTATCACACTGAAGCGACTGGAGTTACGAACATTTTAATGAACGTTTGCTGTTTCTAAGTTAAATAGTTTGAGAGATATGAGCGTGTGAACTTTCTGGTCGTATTAACAACTCCGGTGGCGGGTTTCGTGCTCTTTACGGAATATTTTGGCGAGCACTTTTTACGACCGAATGTTTAGCTCGCGAATAGTTGTGGATCTGTGACTGGTAGAACCTGAAAATTAGTCGGGTCGGACTTGCTAAAATTCTGGCTGCTTTTCGAGTGAATATTTGTTATACGGGCAGTGAACTTTCAATGGTAACGTTTCACCATCTTAAATACGGACTTGATAGTCATTTCATAAGTTTTAATATAAATAAAAAACAAATTTAATCTAATTTTAACTGCTTCTCTGCAAGTAGACTGAATATCCCGATCGCCTGATTTTTTAATCATGAACTTTCAGGAACTGACTTTCAACTAGAGTTATGCGGCCTCTGTGTAGTAGGTATTAGGTAGTGGTTTCATCAACGCTGCTTTACACTGCCTAGCACGTATCTGCTACCACAGACTGAAGGGACATCAGCGAGACTCCTACCGAGGTAGGTGGACTGAAGGACATCGTTAACAACAACACAGACAATCGACCCCGCCCCGCTGCACTACGTATACGCAGCGCCTCGCTTAATAATACCGACAAATAAGGCACCATCAGTAGACCTATCACCCAAACTACTGTTACCCACACTGCCTCAGGGCAGCCGCCACCCGAATCGGATGCCTTTCCAATTTTGACCTTGGACATTGGGATAGCAACTTCTTTCTGAGATAATTTGTTATCGAGTTCGCTTCTAAATTCTACATGTATTTCAGTATCTGTGTTCGTGTTATCATCAGCATGGTTAGCAAGTGTTCTCCTGACTGTCTTCATCCAACTGTCGTTGAGCCATCCTCTCTAAGAACTGTGGACATGGCAGAAGGTTTCTCAACAGTTAACGACTTACAATCCCTTTTCCACCCTTCAAATTGCAATTGCCTTCGAAGAAACGTCTCCCAGTATATTCTTTTGGTTTCCTGAAGCAATGTTTTGTAGTTCATCTAAACTAGTCTGTACTCACTGAGACTTGTAATGCACTCCGGTTCCCCTAATGTTCTTTTTCTTGATCTTACTCTTCGTCTCCACCTGGTGAGTTCTGGGTTCCATGGGGTAGTAGCCTGACTGTTCATCATTTTCTTCGTGACGTAAATGTCCTGTGTTCTACAGAGCTCAGTTAGCAGGTACCCACGCAAGTCTACATGTACCAGAGGCGATTGTATTGGAAAGCCAACAGTGTAGGCAATTAAACAATTCCAGTCCGTTTTTCTAATATCAAAGCCGATCATGCTTTCCTCTTGTGCCTTTAATATTGTTACTTTCCCACTAGAAGAGGGAAAGTTTGAGTGGAGCGAAAATAATACTCCCTATAAATTGCACAATGCGTTTTTGTCCGAAATCTCATAGCCAGAAAGAAGCGGGAAATGGACAATTGTAGTATCAAACTGATCAGCGTGAGGTCTAGTTTTGCCAAAAATGATTTATTTGTTGGAAACCTAAAATGAACTATCGAAAAGCTTCGTTTTTGATAATATACGCTATTTCGTTTCGGTATTTACAAGGAAAAAATCATATTTATTGGCTGTCTAGAGAGTTACTAAATGCTGTAAGTAACATTTATGTTAAATGAAGTTTTTTTATTTATTTAATTTTACACGTAGTTCCGTAGGATCAAATTGAGGAGCAAATCTCCAAGGCCATGGAACGTGTCAGTACATGATATTACAACATAAAAGTAATAACAGATAAAATAAAATATTTATGAACCCAAAACAAGACAAGCCATAAATTTATGCAAACGCAATCAACAATATAACACAGGAATGAGCTTAATTTTCCAAATAACTCCTGCATAGAATAGGAGTGACCCATGAGGAAACTCTTCAGTTTCGATTTGAAAGCACGTGGGTTATGTCAGAATACCCAGACTCGTGAATAGGGGTTGACAATAGGTTCGCGAACTTACACCACTTATTGCCCGAACCGGTCGTTTCTGAGACAAAAGTATCTTTTGAGTATGGGAAGAGTTACCCCAAATTATACTTTTCGTGTCAAACTATCACTTACTTCAGATACCGTTCGAGTAGTAAATATAGCAGCATTAAATCTTCGAACAAGATTCTGAACGTTGGCGTTCCACTACAGTTTATTATCTATCAGAACACCTACAAATTTGAACTGTTCAGTTTCACGAATCATACGCCCATTCTGTGAAATTCAAACGTCGAATTTTTTTTAATTGTGTGGTAGAAACTGGAAAAACTGGGTCTTTCTGTGATTTAGTGTTACTTTATTTTCTGCAAGCCATGAACTTAAGAGATGAATTGGACTATCTGGAACAGTACCAACGTTCCATACAACTGCGTACTACTACGGTAATCCCAAAAGTAAGGTCTCCTATTTCCTTATAAGTACATAAACTCTGTTATGAAGAGTGCTTCACGTGCTGTGTGTAAACATGCGCACGCCGCGCTGAGGTGCTCAGTCTTGGCTTAGCAGCCGTTGGATGTTACCGCCAAGTTCGAATTGCGCGCAGTTATTCGGTTTTTGAACGCAAAGGGCACTGCGTCGATTGAAATCCATCGCCAATTGACGGAATCGTATGGTGAGTCGTGCATGGATGTCAAAAATGTCCGTAAGTGGTGTAGAGAGTTTGCATCTGGTCGGACCGAAATTCACGACGAACAAAGGAGCGGGAAAACGTCCATTTCTGAGGAGACAGTGTTGAAGGTTGAGTAAAGCATGCGTGAATATCGGCGGATCACCCTGCACGTTGGTTCCTGAGGTTTCCCGAAGCACCGCTCACAGAATTTTTACGGAAACAATGAACTACCGGAAGGTGTGCGCAAGATGGGTGCCATGCATGCTGACTGAGGACCACGTGCGGCAACGAGTTGATGCTTCCCGCGCATTTCTTCATTGCCTTGCAGCCGAACAGGACAACTTTCTGGACTCAACTGTCACGGGTGACGAAACCTGGGCATACCACTTTACATCTGAGACCAAGCAACAATCACGTCCGTGGCGGCATCCTTCTTCGCCACAGCCGCAGAAATTCAAACACACACAGTCTGCCGGTAAAGTCATGACAACCGTTTCTTGGGAACAGAAAATGGTATTGTTGGTCGACTTTATGACCACTGGGACCACAATTAACGCTGAAAGGTACTGTGAGACACTGAAAAAACTCTAACGGGCAATTCAGAACCGGAGAAGAGGAATGTTGAGCAAGGGCGTACACATTCTCCATGACATCGCTCGCCCACACACCGCTCGGCAAACCGTTGCTCTCCTGCAACAGTTTCAGTGGAACATAATCACCCACCCACCCTATAGTCCTGACTTGACTATCACCTTTTCCCTAGGTTAAAAGAACATTTGGCCGGAAAACGATTCAGCTCCGACGACGATGTGAAAGAAGAGGTTCATAACTTTCTGAACAGCATGGCGGCGAGCTGGTATGACATGGGCATACAAAAACTGCCGCAGCGTCTACAAAAATGCATCGACAGAAATGTTGATTATGTCGAAAAATAGCTAAATGTTCAAGCTGTAAACTTATGTAAACCATTGTAGAAATAAACAGGTCCATGTACATATAAAAAATAGGAGACCTTACTTTTGCGATTACCCTCGTACCATGCTAGTTTCATCAGCAAACAGACATATTTTAGAATCACTTGTAATACTAGAGGGCATATCATTTATATAAATAAGGAACGGGAGCTTCCCCAGCCCTGATCTCTGGGGCATACCCCATTTAGCCATGCCACACTCAGACCCCACATCATAATCATTCGCTACATTGTTGATAAATTATTGCTGTCTGTTGTTAAAGTAAACCAATTTTGAGCTACTTCCTGTATTTCATAATGATCCAACTTCTGGAGTAATATTTTGTCATCAACACAGTCAAAGGCCTTAGTTAAATCAAAAAAGACACTTAGCGTTCGAAACCTTTTGTTTAATCCACCCATTACCTCACAAAGAACAGAGAATATAGTATTTTCAGTTGTTAAACCACTTCTAAAACCGAACTGTACATTCGATAGCAAATATTGTGAAATAAGATGATGAATTACCCTTATATACACAGCACTTTATCACATACTGATGGCATGGAAATAGGTCCAAAATGGTCTGCATTATCCCTTTCTCTCTTTTTATAAAGCGGTTTTACTACTCATTATTTAATCGTCCAGGAAATTGACTATTCTTAAGGGAAAAATTACTAATAGGGCTAAGTACATGTGCAGCCTAGTACTTTAATGTTCTGTTAGGTACTCCGTCATATCCATGAGAGTCCTTAATCTTCAGCAATTTAATTGTTGACTCAGTCTCTCCCTTGTCAGTATCACAGAGGATTATTTCAGACATCAGTCTCGGAAAGACATTTTCCAATAGAGTTATATGATTCCCTAAAGAAACTAAGTTTTTATTTAATTCACCAACAATCTTCAGAAAGTGATTGTTAAATATTGTACATATATCTGGCTTATCAGTAACAGAAATATTTTTACTACGAACTGACTTTATAACGTCGACCTTGTGCTGTTGACCAGTCACTTTCTTCACAACTGACGATATTTTTTTAATTTTATCCTGTGAATTAGCTATTCCATTTGCGTACCTCACTGTCTTTTGGTAATGGGCTCCTGCGGCTCGATTGTGGCTACATCATTTCGATGTAATTCTCACTTTGTCTACATGATGTCCTCATCCCATTAATCAGCATCCAGGCTGCCTTTTATTGGTAGTACCCTGTTTAGAACGCTCTAACGGAAAGCAAGAAAGAAAGGGAGCCGCGGACGACAACCAAAGAGGTCCTTCTATGAAATGAAACGGCGGTCCATAGCACTTTTCCTGTTTGTTGGGCCGCATCATGGTCGACAGACAGGTTGGTAGCCCACCACTGTTATGGACGTCTCCAGACACACCTTCGCTGGTAATCGGAGCTCAGTTCGAAGAGGGACCCATCACTGAAGGCAGTTCTACTCCAGTCAATGATATTCCACCTCGAAGACTTGTCTGAAGACGGCCCTGACAGCGGTGGGATACCAGTCCGACTGTCGCCCGCCAAACGAACCAACAACCTGGAGTGATGGTCTGTAGTCCCATTTCATTTCATTGCAGGACGTCTTTGGTTGTCAACAGCAGAAGCCTTACAGGACAGTCGAGATACTCTACGCTCCGTTTTGTTGCCCTTCTGGGGAACCCAACCTAGGCTTACATTACAGTAAGATAATTCCCCTTCCACATACGGCGAGAAACTGTTTGTTTTCGTGTTTGCCAAACCCTTACTTTGGCCAGTAAGGTCGCTGGAGCTTTCGCCAATTGAGAACGCTTGGAGCTTTATGGTCAGAGCCCTCAAACCGGTTCGGGATTTTGACGATCTAACGCGCCAGTTGGACAGAATTCAGCACGATCCCTCAGATGTACATCTAACAACTGTGTGAAACAATGTCTAGCCGAATAACCGCTTGCATTAGGGCCAAAGGTGAACAAATGCGTTATTGACTTGCTAAATTTGTGAAGCTCTATCTCTTGAATAAACCATCCAATTTTCTGAAACTGTAATCATTTATTTATCTATACGTGTACACCAGGCCTACCAATCCCGTTCCATCCGGATAAATCCCTCGTGATTCGCCGTTGAGTGTTTTTACAGTAAGAGTGAATAAGTCTGATGCATCACAGAAGATGCACAAAATGGTCACACTTCCGCACTATTTTGCCGCTAATTTTACACTGTAGACTTCGCTGAAGATTTTTGGCAAAACATTTCCAGTCTTAAACCCTTGCGGAATCAGTTCTGCCCACGTTTTTTCCACGAATTGTGTTTCGCATAACATTCGATAGTGAACACACTTTGTTTTATCGACACCACCATTTTCTGTTGCATTGAAGTGCTCAACGAATACGTCCTCTCCTCTCATTCAGACACAATGACACAGAGAAGTACTCTGCACAGAGCATTTGGCAGTTAAAAACTCCGAATAAGTGTGAATAGGACTCGTCCACCAAAGGTTCCAAACGAACTAAATTATGCATACAGATAATTCATTGATCTCGGGAATCGAGAATTCGGACGATTTTTGCCTGTTACCGATATCTATACTGGCAAAATATGTGACAAACTGACCTTGTATGAAACGCCCCCTTTGAAGAATTATACATGATTGTGCTTAAACTGACACACAATATTTTTTAGCGCAACGCAATCTGACTTTAAAAAATCCCTACAAAAGAATGGCCCTGACTAACATTAACCTATACGTTTCACAAATCACTTACCTCACAAAAATCTTCGTTACTCGAACTACTGCAATACAGCGGGCGCCACTACTGCCAGCTTAATATTGTTCAAAAGTAATATTATATATATCAGTTCATGACATTCAGTCTTACAAATGTACTGTTTCTGATGGACACACGTCCAGACCATCCGCACTCAAAAATCCGCCATCTCACTACCCCACATTCACCACTGCTGGCGGCTCACTTCCAACTGCGCAACGCTACGCGCTGTTAACAGCCAACAGCCCAACACTACAATAGCGCACAACAATGCAAACCACCCACAGACTGCACACAGCACATCCAGTGATTTTCATACAGAGCGCTACGTGGCGTTACCAATATAAAAACCTAAATAGCCTACTTACACTTGTTTTTCGATTGCATTGGCACAGAATGCTTAAATTTCTTACGTCGTCAGGGGTCGCACAGTTTAGTTATGTGACACAAATTTCTCTTTGATACATCTACCCGTTAATGAGAGAAAGGTTTAACAGATAGGCAGACAAACGTTCAGAGAACATGATCAAGAAAGTATTTTTTTCGAGTGATATAATTAGAAATTAACTGTTTTCGGATTTCTTATTTTACTTGTACTATAGAACCTTCTTGCCTAATTTCATGTTTCTAGGTCGATGAGAAGTCACTACAGGTTTTGATGAGTGAATTTACGAGTATTAAATTATGTGACATAAATGGCCGTATCTTTTGATTAAGTTAGCTTACTAGCTTAAATATTTTACACCTTCAAGGGACCATACACGTTAGTATATGACACAAAATTCAACTTGATGTATCTCGCATTTACTGAAAAAAAGGGTTCCTATGAGAGAGATAGTCGGATAACAAATTAGAAAAGAAATATTTTTCGTGTCACATAGTTAATAATTAACATTTTACGGATTTTTTCCTTTATTTGGACTTTGGAACCTCTCTTCCTGCCAAAATTCCATGATTCTAGATCAACAGGAGGTAAGCTATAGGTTCTAATCGATAAGTTTGCAAGTGTCAAATTATGTGGCATAAATTGCCTTACCTTTTGATTGGATTGACGAAGATGCCGAACTTTTTAACATCGCTAAGGAATCATAGACCTTAGTATGTGCCGGCCGGAGTGGCCTAGCGGTTAAAGGCGCTACAGTCTGGAACCGCACGACCGCTACGGTCGCAGGTTCGAATCCTGCCTCTGGCATGGATGTGTGTGACGTCCTTAGCTTAGTTAGGTTTAAGTAGTTCTAAGTTCTAGGGGACTTATGACCACAGCAGTTGAGTCCCATAGTGCTCAGAGCCATTTGAACCATTTGAACCTTAGTATGTGACAAGTTGTGCTTGTTATGTCTACCCGTTCATGAGAAAAAGCGGTCTTAACAGTCTGACAGACAGACGGACACAAAGTGATCACACAAGGGTGAGTGAAATACGGAATCTTAAAATACATACGTAGTAGTAGCTCTCAATGCGATGCAGCGATGGCATTATCGGCGTCACAGCCAGAGAATGAGCTCCACTATAACACACGATAGAATGTGAAAAACCAGGCGAAGTGTATTCCACTGATTCTCATAAACGACTTATGATAACCAAGCTTAAACTAAGTTGGACGAAAAGTTTTTTGCAAACAAAAGAATCTATTATCTGCACATAATACGCGCAAAATATTTTTAACGATTGCCACCAGAATACGATAGGGACGTGAATATATATCTCCGTTTTGCATAATGGCTTTCACAGCATGGCAAAGAAGAACTTTTTTAATTAAACCTGAGGGGACACCGAATGGGAGTGAAAGTTCAGGTGCGAAAGCGCTTTAGTGGAGAACTCTGGATAATTCAGCATAAATACATGACACTGCATAGACACTTTAAATTTACCGATCTCCTCCACCCGAACAACCAACAGTTTTCGTTCTGAGACAAGTAAAATAGTCTCTGTTGACAATTTCATTCCTTGCTGAGGAAGGGCTATTTTCTTACTTGCTATTAGGAACTTATTACGCTGACAATGGTGGAGGTTCAAAGGATCAGAGTTTCTGGTGATTAAGGGAAGGTATAGTAAAATAACGAAATCACACTGACTTACCTGAGTGTAGAGTAAAATACATAGGTGCATTCTTGTGAAGTAACAAACCGCTTGTAGATGTTATAATAATTAAACTTCCAGAAAGAGTAACATTTGATCAAATACACATGGGATAACGCGTACATCTCAAACGCCTGGAGGATGAATTTTCCTTCCTCCGACTCAATTAGGCGTGCTTTGTGTGTGCTACCTACTGAAATAAAACTTCGTTATTCGGTAGAAACTGAATGTAGAGAGGCATGATACTCCTGTAGTTACTTATACACCCGTAGAAAGAATTACAACGTCGCTGAAGAGTATGACAATATTTCTTCTGGAATGATAATAGGATACTGGGAAAAGGAGGTGGTGTATTTGTTGCGGCAGACAAAAAACTCAGTCCCACCAAGGTACAAATTAAAGGAGCCTGAGAGATTGTTTGGGTAAGCCCATCAGGGAAGAGCATAAAACCTCAATTTGGTCCTGCTATCGACTGCTATACCCAACTCCTGTTGTAACCGAAAAGTACGTTCTCCAATCATACTGAAAGGAGTTTCCTGGGCACTCTCGTATGTGACATCAGAATAAGATAAGTATATTAATAAATTAAAATAAAACTAGTGTGATATAAACAATGAATGTCTTTGATCGGCTCGATTATGTGGATCGCTGACTGTGCGTGATCACAGAGCCAAAGATACCGTGCAGCTTTTTTAGAGTAAGACAGCACTGGACGAGCAGTCATAGTCAGCTGTCTGTGAGAGAAAGACGATGGAGTAGGCAGTTTCTGTGGCGTGCTGTGTGAAGCCGCCAAGAGTTAAAGTAGGTATGTCAATATTGTTGAACACGGAAGTAGAACTCTTCAGGCAAATAAGGTAAAGATTTAAATAATTATGATTTCTGTTTTTTGCCAGCGCGTTAGTATAGATAAGTTGGCTGATAATATGTAATTTTTTAATAACCCCAGAATGTACGTACACTGTCTTGAGAAAAAGACTTGTTAGATATTTCATTTTTGTAATGCTTTTAAGATTTGTTAACAGAGCAATGTATAATTTGATGATTTGCTTTTATGTTGGATTAATGGGGTTAGATAATACGAGCTGTATAAATCTCATTGTTTGTGAATCAATTGTGAGTAATTTAGCTTCAGTTGTCGGATGTTTTTCAAAAGCCAGATTTAACATGCAATATAATTTTGCTAAAAAACCTGATTGTTGGTATTTCACCAAAATCAGTAGCACCTCTCAGTCCAGATCATATATTTTTTAAAGAAGTTGAATTTTCTTAAATATTTTCGTTTATCAGCCAAAAGAGTTTCATGTGCATTGCAGGTATTATGGCCAGCATTGCACACTGCTGAGCCTGTAGCTAGCATTCATATTTTCTTATGAGAGACCAGAATGTATCGCGTTACACCGTTGCTGCTCTAGAGGTAAGACAATTTAATTTATGTGTTATGTGCACACAGACCAAAAATACCAGTTTTGAACAGGGCCAGATGATTCAGTGCCTAAGGGGATGAATGCGTTTTGCAGTGATTGTATTGCTTTATTGGTATTGGGAGTTGCATTGCCCAATCGATTCGTGTAAAGTTTAGCTAACAATAACACAGAGTAAGCACACCACTTGCAGCTACAACACGCTACACGACAATGCTAGTTTTGTATCAGTTCCACAGTTCAGACATTCATTCAAAAATTTATTTAAAGAAAGTTGTTTATTTGTTATGTGCAGACTTCATTCAATATAATTATAAGCATTTATTTTTTTAAAAAAAGAACGTTGGAATACTGTAATCGTCGGAGGAGATTTTAATAATCCAACAAGCAATTGGGATAATTACAGTTTTGTGATGTGCCTCACTAGAAATCATACGAAACATTATTAACGCCTTCTCTTCTGTAAACTAACTAGAATAAATAGTACGGAATCCTATTCATAATGGAAGTGTATTAAATCTAACAGCAACAAACAGACCTGATATCACTGAGGATGTCCGCTTCAAAAATGCTATCAGTATCTATGAGACAGTTTTGCTATGATTACCATATGTCCAATAAACTAGGTTGAAAGCATTATTGTCGTATCTCGGTGAGGTAACTGAAACTTTTAACCCGGGACTATAGCATGTAGAGGAACTTTGGCTCATGCTTAAATAAATAGTTGACCATTCACTGGATAGTTATGTACAAGGAGAACAGTTCATGATGGGAGAGACCATTCGTGTTATGAAGTCACTGTAAAGAATTTCAAAGGAGACCGAGACTACGTCTAATAGGTGTAAAACAATATATAGGGCTATGGACAGAGAAATGCTAAATGAAAGGCGTTTAGCTGTCAAAGAGAGCAGTGCGTGAAGCATTCAGCCACTACAGTCTTCAGTCATATCTGTATCAGAATATTGGCGAATGTTCTGTCACGAAAGACTGATCGTATATGAAGGCTGTTAGTTACAGCAAAATTAGTGTCCAGGCGCTCACGGACGAGACAGGAATTGAAATTCAGAATAGCAAAGCAAAAGCAGAAATGTTTGTTTTCAAATGTTCCTTTAAAACCTGAAACTCATGAGAATCGCCCCAGTTAGTTCTGGTCCCACAGAATCGAAGAGTGAAACAGATATTACTACCAGTGGCATTGAGAAACAGCTAAAATCGTTAAATTTAAGGAAGGTCTAGGGCTCGTCGAGATTCCCTCCATATTCAGTACTGAACTTACGGATGTGTTAGCTCCTCTTTTAACTATAATCTATGGTAGCCCTCGAACAGAAAACCACCCCCATTAGTTAGAAAAAAGCTCAGGTCAAATGCGTCTTCAAACAAAACTGATCCACAAAACTACCGTCCAGTACACTTGACATCGATTCGTTGTCGAATATTAGAATATATTTTAAGCTCAAACGCAGTCAGATATTTCGAGTAGAATGATCTCCTCCATGCCAACCAGCGCGGATTCCGAAAACATTGACCACGTGAGAGCCAACTCCCACTTTTCTTACATGACACACTTAAATCCATGAATCAAGGTACTCAGCTAGATGCAAGTATTCCTTGAAATGCAAAAAAACATTTGGCTCAGTACTATGTTTAGATATATTATCAAAAGCACGATCATATGGGGTAACAAGCAAAATTTGTGGCTAGATTTAGGATTTTTTGGTAGGAAAAACACAGAAAGTTATAGAGAGTTGTAGAAGTAGCTCGTGGTGTGCCTGGAGAAGTGTGTTGTGTATACATAACCTTGCAGAAATCGTTAATATTAAGCTCAGACTTTTTACAGATAATATCGAAGTACTGTCTGAAAGAAGCTGCACAAATATTCCGTCAGATCTTGATAATATTTAAAAGGAGTGCAGAGGCTGGCAACTGGCTTTCTGTATTCAGAAACGTAAAAC
Source organism: Schistocerca serialis cubense (assembly GCF_023864345.2). Taxonomy (NCBI): domain Eukaryota; kingdom Metazoa; phylum Arthropoda; class Insecta; order Orthoptera; family Acrididae; genus Schistocerca; species Schistocerca serialis. The sequence goes on along the minus strand of NC_064646.1, from coordinate 181,544,997 downwards.
AGTTCAGTTCACAAAACGAAAAAAACGTAATATTGTACGTCTTTAGTGAGTCACAATTGGAATCTGTCAAGTCATAAAAATAACTGGTTGTAACAGTTTGTAGTTATATGGAATGGAACTGCCACAAGGCTCAGTCGGAAGTAAAGCGTGTGGGAGACTGCCTTCCATTGATAGACTACTGTTATATTGCTACATTCTGAAGATTGTTTCGATACAGCTCTCCAAGCTGCTCTTCCTGTGCAAGCCTCTTTATCTCCGAGTAACTACTGTAACCTACATCCTTCTGAATCTGCTTAGTGTATTCATCTCTTGGTCTCCCTATTCGATTTTACGCCCAACACTTCGCTCGAGCCGGCCGGTGTGGCCGTGCGGTTAATGGCGCTTCAGTCTGGAACCGCGTTACCGCTACGGTCGCAGGTTCGAATCCTGCCTCGGGCATGGATGTGTGTGATGTCCTTAGGTTAGTTAGGTTTAATTAGTTCTAAGTTCTAGGCGACTGATGACCTCAGAAGTTAAGTCGCATAGTGCTCAGAGCCATTTGAACCATTTGAACTTCGCTCCAATCTTAAACTAGTGATCCCTTGATGTCTCAGAATGTGTCCTTATCAACCGCTCCCTGCTTCTAGTCACATTTCGTCATAAATTTCTTCTCTCCCCAGTTCTGTTCAGTACCTCCTTATTAGTTACGTGATCTTCCCGTCTAATCTTCTGTAGCACCACATGTCAAAAGCTTCTATTTTCTTCTTGTCTAAACTGTTTACCGTACATGTTTCACTTCCATACACTACACTCCACACAAATATTTTGAGGAAAAACTTCCTCACACCTAACTCTGTATTCGATGTTAATAAATTTCTCTTTTCAGAAACACTTTTCTCGCAACTGCCAATCTACATTTTATATCCGCTCTACTTCGACCATCATTTGTTATTATTCTGCCCAAATAAGAAAACTCATCTACTATTTTTAGTGTCTCGTTTCATAGTCTAATTCCCACAGCGTCACCTGATCTAATTCGGCTATTTCCAACATCCTTGTTTTGCTTTTGTTGATGTTTATCTTATATCTTCCTTTTAAGACACTGTCCTTTCTATCCACCTGCTGTTCCAAGCTCTTTGCTGTCTGCGACAAAATTACAATATCGTCAGCAAACCTCGAAGTTTTTATTTCTGCTTCCTCATAATTTAATTTCACACTTCAAATTTTCCTTTGGTTTCCTTTACTGCTTGCTCAGTGAACCGATTGAATAACATCGAGGATAGGCTAAGACCCTTTCTTCTCAACCGCTGCTTCCCTGTCACACCCCTTGACTCTAATTGCTGTCTGGTTTCTGTGCAAGTTGTAAATAGCCTTTCGCTCCCTGAATTTGAGCCGTTCTACCTCCATAATTTCAACGAGAATATTCCAGTCAACATTGTCAAAAGTTTTCTCTAAATCTAAGATGCTACAAATGTCGGTTTGCCTTTCCTTGACCTATCTCCTAAGATAAGTCCTAGGGTCAGTACTGCCTCGCATGTTCCTACGTTTCTACGAAATCCAAACTGTTCTTCCCCGACGGTGGCTTCTACAGGTTTTTACATTCTTCTGCAAAGAATTTGTGTTGGTATTTTGCAACTATGACTTATTAAACTGATAGTTCTGTAACATTCACACACGCCAGCACCTGCTTTCTTTGGAATACGAGGGAAGTGAAATGAGTCTGCAAAGGAGACTGAAGCCAAACAGTAGTACAACTCAGCCTAGACTATCCTCAGTTGTGTTGTCGAAGTACCTAACAGGGCTAACAAAGGATACTGAACGGAAACAAAAAAGGCAGCACGAATGGTCGAGGTTTGTTCGATCTACCAGAGAGTGTCCCGAAGATACTGAAAGATCTGAGATATCGGACGCTTCAAGGTAGACACAACCTGTTCAGAAAGCTTTATAACCAACTTTATGTGTTGAATCTAGAAATATACTACAACCTTCTACGTATCGCTCCACTGGGATCACGAAGACAAGATCAGGTTAACTACAGTATGCGCAGAGGTGTTTCAGCAATCATCCTTCACGAACTCCATGGAAGAGTGGAAGGGGAAAAGCCCTGATAGATGTTATAATGGAACGTACACTGTGCCATGTACTTAACAGTAGTTTGCAGAGTACATATGTAGATGCAGATTTTCGAAACGCAATCTCTGAGTATTACTCTATAAAGCTAGACACTTTAGCAGAAAACGGGGCACTGCTCACAAATTAGACGTCCAGAATTCATCAGAATTTGGCCCTCGCTTCGCTCAAGAAAGGTGGGGCAATTTCCAGCTATAACTCACTTCATGGGGAGGCGGACTCAAATCCTTGATCGCCCATCCTTACTTAAACGTCCGCAAATCAGTTCAAGAGAATGCTGAGATCGTTCCTTTCAAAACTTCATAACTGAATTTTTTCCTCGTCTGCACTCACTCAACTATGGAAAGCGCTGAGAGGATGAACGTCGATACAAATAGAGTTTTTGTAACGTGTCGGTAACAACAAGTACTAGAACTTGTGCTAGGTTAAATGTGAGTCCTCACTGCTTGAAATTGTCATTTAATGCCCCAAAGTGGCATCAGAAGACTCACCTTCCCTTTCTATGAAATATGAGAAGATCAGGGCAAGATCGACCACCCTCTGATAAATACTGCTGTTCCCTCTTGCTCGCTATAAGCAATCGTAGTAACAATGAGAATGAAGCTCAACTGCAGCAAACTTTGCAGCCAACGATAATAGGCAGTATATCAGTAAAACAGACGCTAGTTATCATTTTCAAGACATTCTCTTGTAATGTATCAATGAACCATGTTGCGCCTGAGCGTGAATTTATTAGTCTGTGACATCCAGTGCCAAGACAATGTATTTAGATTGCAGCTGTGATAGGGTGTTTGTTAATCTAAGATGTATGTGACAATGTGTACGCACACTTCATCTCTGTATATATTGCAGCTCTTACTTTTCTCTAGGGTATTATCTCTGGTCATCGCTAAGAAGTGTTAACACATTAAACGCGTTGCCAGCCCTATTGGACCGACAGTGGACTCTTCATTTGGGCCCTGTCATTCGCCACCATTTACGAGAAGAAATTTCATGTCTTTCATATTAGCAAAGTCTCTTTTTTTAATAGTTGTTGATGAATTTTCAAAAATTACAAAACTGGTTTAAAACAAAATAAACAATTAAAACCTGTAGCTTCTGGTATATCACCATATTTAAAGTTCTGTTTCTTAACCGTTCGGAGAAACAATCTTCTGTTTGTATGCTCCCATTCGCCAAAATGTCGTTTCGATATCTCGAGTGATTTAGAAGATACGAGGAATGTTATTAATGTTTCATTACCGCGTTCTTACCACTGAAAGTGAACACGCTACTTAAAATCAATTTTCTGGAGAATGGAGACAGACAAATTCAATATCATAGCTAAATTTAATTTGCAGCAACATATGGTGTAATAAGCACTAAACGCAAAATCAAAGCAACCCCTATTTTTCATTGCAACTTTTTCAAATTTGTTATTTATATAGGAAATATTACAATAACTATTATCGTTATCGAAATGATGGGCATTTCACCATGAAGCTGAACATGTAAAACTGTAAGTAACAAAGAAATCAAGTTTTTTGCCTAACAATTTCTGTAAAATCGTTTGAGAAAGATTGTAGGGCTTGCGCCTCAAAATCTGTCAGCCCATCCAAGCACAGCCCGCTCTGGATGACGTCACACAGACCGCGCCACGGCCTTCTTTTTAGGTGGTGGTGCGTCACTCCTCTGGATCTGAAAGTGCACTTTTCGTTTTGGCGACATCAGTAAATTCGAAAACTGTAGCCGCATCCATTATCACAGCATAATTTAAACATTTTGATGAAATATTTTTGGCTCTTTTGTTTCAAATATTGCCGTAATATAATTCTTTCCAGGATACTCGCCGATAGGAAGTATTTCGGCAAGATCATAATTTTTTTAAAAAGTTTAGTCCATTTCGTAGACGATGAATTGCTCATTTGAGAGACGATCTAAAGCATCAACTTCTGTACTGTCTGCGAAATGCAGCATTTCTCAACATAATTTTGAAACTATCTCTACTCATTACCTTCCGTGGGAATGTTTGAACTAGCAATGGATCCTGGGATCATTATAATTATGTGGAGGGAAGTTTCATCCACCCCATCCACAAAATCAATCCAAATAACTACTGAATTTCATCCTCGTTTCTTGGCACCCATTCATTCAAACGTTTGGAAATTATTGTCATGTGTGTAGCATTAATAGTTGTTTGATGATTGAGCAAATATTTCATATATGATAAAAAGCCTGTAAAAATCGTCGACTTCGTTACACTCTTGCACATTTTCATCTGTCCTTTTGCACCATGGGCACTCGCAAAATGCACAGTATTCTCGAGGATCAAACCATGTATTTTGATCACTTAATGAACCATCAGACGAATTCTCACTTTCGGTTGATAGCAGTCGCATGACATGGCGCTGTTTTCTTGGTACAAATAAACGCCCTCGAAAAATCACAGTCTTTTCCTGGCAACAAACTTGGTACTGTGAGCAACAAAGCATTTTCAAATTAATCGTTGTGATGCTAGTCGCTTCTTACATAACTGTGGCCCTCTCCAACTAGTCGTCCCTTGGAAGTTGTTTCCATACCATACCACGCCCGTTTATGCAACTCAAAAACTTCTACGTGATGACCTGCGGTTTTTTTTTTTTTACTTACACAGCTCGTCGACAGTTGTGAAGCGTATTTTTGCACGGCAACGCCTGTGTGCGAGGTGGCAAATGCTAGGTGGGTGGCAGTCGTGCCATAATGCGCCCGATTATACTCTCATTAGACCAGCACAGTGAGATGACAAAAGTCGATGGATACCTCCTAATATCGTGCTGAGCCTCTGTTTGATCGGCATAGTACAGCAACTCGAGGCGGCATGGACTCGACAAGCCGTTGCAAGTCACCTGCCGAAATGCTGAACTGCGCTGCGTCTATAGCCGTCCATACTTGCGAAAGTGTTGCCAGTGCAGGATTCTGTGCACGAATGACCTCTCCATTATGTTTCATAAATGTTCAATGGGATTCGTGTCGGCCGAGCTGGGTAGCCAAATCATTCGTTCGAATTGTCCAGAGTGTTCTTCAAGCCAGTCACGAACAACCATGGCCTGGTGACACGGCGCATCGTCACCCACAGAAACTCCACCGTTGTTTGCTGCAAGCAGGCCGTGGTGGCCGTGCGGTTCTAGGCGCTTCAGTCGGGAATCGCGTGACTGCTACGGTCGCAGGTTCGAATCCTGCCTCGGGCGTGGACGTGTGTGATGTGCTTAGGTAAGTTAGGTTTAAGTAGTTCTAAGCTCTAGGGGCTGATGACCTCAGATGTTAAGTCCCATAGTGCTCAGAGCCATTTGAGCCATTTTTGTTTGCTGCAAATGATCTTGAAGAACATAAACATTTTCGGTCAATCATCGGTTCAACTGGCCCAGAGGACTCACTCCATTCCACGTAAACACAGCCAATACCGTTATGGAGCCACCACCAGCTTGCACAATGCCATGACAACTTGTGTCCACGGCTTCGTGGGGTCTGCACCACGCTCGAAACCTACCATCAGTTCTTACCAACAGAATTCTGGACTCATCTGACCAGGTCTCGGTTTTTCAGGGTCCAAGGGGCCCTATTCTGTATCGTTCATACCGATCGGTGTAGTAGGTTAGTCACTGTAGTGACGTCATTTTCGGTTCTTTATCCATATATACTATGCAGTAAGCTTCTGAGACCTGTTAACCGAACAGTCCTCCCACCGACTTTACGACAGTTGTACCGAGAGGTTTTGGATTTCGGTGTGGCCCTGTCGATCGTTGAGCTATGGTTTATGTACACCTATAATTTGTTATTTTAAGCATATTTAGTGGTTTTAGCTTTGGATTTAGTGATTGTGTTACTAAAGAATCACCAGAGGACGCATCTGGTTGGAAAGTGAGTTCATAATACACTATTTGTCTTTCTTAGAAATATGGTTAGGTTAGGTTGTTACTGTGAATGACTACATCAAAAAAAAGTTTTCGGTCAATAGTCTCTCAAAATATATGTTATTTTTATGCAAATAAGAGTTTAAAGATCATTAAATATCAAGACATCGCCTCTGCTTACGTATATTACATGAGTGTGAACTGAGGTAACTAGTGACTTTGTATATTTTTTCCCACAAATAGTCAGCCTACGTTCCGAAATAGTACAAGAATTGAGCGCTGTGTTACTGTTGCTTGGCGTGGCCATGTGGTTAGCGTGCGATAATGCGATACGAGAAGACACAGGTTCACGAACGAATGGGGGTAGAAGTTGTTTCTTTTCTCTCTCTCTTCATATATGCGACACGTTCTGAGACATTGTTATTCGTGTAAGTAAAAATTTTTCTGCAATACTCGTTATTACTTACATGTAAGAGCGCACTTCATCAGTAATGATTTCGTGATTTCTGTGTGTCTAAAAAACGAAATATGAAATTGCTATGAGTGAAACAACCGAAAGTGACCTTCATATTTTCTCTTGTCAGAAATAATTCACCATTTTTTCCTAATATGTAGCGATTTCCGAGTATACGGTTAGACAGGAATCTAAGAGCACAACTTAAATTACTGGGAATCTAACTAGCAGCAGTCGTCTTCATAATCTTGCTTGTCACAAGTATTTATCTGCGATCGAATCCTCAAACACAGTAGACAGAGATGAAAGATTTCCGCCGTAATATTTTTAGACTCTAGCACCATATACGAAATATTTTCATTCATTAGATGCATGTTATAAACTTCGAGGAACTGCAGGAGCTCTCGAAAATGCGCTTTTTCAATTTTGTTTTTAAGTCCCAAATCTTTGACGTATCATATAGGGAAGTGGGGTACTTAATCAAAAAAAAAAATGGTTCAAATGGCTCTGAGCACTATGGGACTCAACATCTTAGGTCATAAGTCCCCTAGAACTTAGGACTACTTAAACCTAACTAACCTAAGGACATCACATACACCCATGCCCGAGGCAGGATTCGAACCTGCGACCGTAGCAGTCCCGCGGTTCCGGACTGCAGCGCCAGAACCGCTAGACCACTGCGGCCGGCGGTACTTAATCATTTGGATCTCTAGGAGCGAGTTATAACTATATTCTGTTTATGGTTCAAATGGCTCTGAGCACCATGGGACTTAACTGCTGTGGTCATCAGTCCCATAGAACTACTTAAACCTAACTAACCTAAGGACATCACACACATCCATGCCCGAGGCAGGATTCGAACCTACGACCGTAGCGGTCGCGCGGTTCCAGACTGTAGCGCCTAGAACCGCTCGGCCACTACGGCCGACCATATTCTGTTTCTCTTCTTATTCTTTGATACTCCCAGGATCAATTTTTCGGGTGTTTTTATAGATGTATTAGCACGATGTGGTACTACACATTATTCCGAACTCATTATCCGAAACGTAAAATCCAAAACACGATGTCAGTGTGAATGAGAATGAGATGACATAATGCGGCATTTATGACAATCTGCAGAATACAGTCAAATACGCTATCGTTACTATGCATGCTTGAGAACATGCGGTCAGGGAAACTGTAAAAATTTCTATGCATTTCAGCTGAGAATCATGGAAATGGATATACTGCGCCTGATACTGTTAAAGAGGAGGCAAGAGCGATGAAGGCCGGCACGTCTGCTCGATGGAACGCGACGTCATGCGTTATGGCAACGTAAACGCAATTTTCGGTACTTCGAAGAATAACGCTCCTGCGTCGCCTGCTAGCCGCTTTGCGTTCGTGGCGCTGAGCGCGCTGCAGTGCGCATGCGCGGATCTGCCGCCGCTTGCTTTTGATTCGCTCGCCCGACGCGAACCGACAACAGCGTTTCGGTTCTCTAGACCCGAACGGTATCGCTTCCGAAATGCATGCTAAATAATGCAGAGGCTCTAATTCGAGTACTAGACCGTTCGGTGCTCTTGAGTACCGAAACAATCGCCACAATGGCGGAAAGATAAAGAACAGGCACCCAGGGGAGGCGCTGCAGGAATATGTCGTGGTGTTAACAAAGCCAGTCGCTTCGATCATCTGCCGCCATACCACATTAACGCCAGATTTCGCCGCACTGTCCTAACGGTTACGTTCGTCGTACGTCTCACACTGATTTCTGTGGTAATTTCGCTCAGTCTTGCTTGTCTGTTAGGACTGACAACTCTATGAAAACGCTGTTGCTCTCGGTTGTTAAGTGAAGACCGTCGGCCACTCCGTGGACCGCGGTGAGAAGTACTGCCTGAAAATTAATACTCACGGCACATTCTTGCAACTGTGAATATTGGAATATTGAATTCGCTAACGATTTCCTAAATGAAATGACCCATGCGTCTAACTCCAGCAATGATATGGCGTTGAAAGTTTGTTATGAGGGTTGTCCAGAAAGTAATGCACCGCGTCTTTTTTTCTCATACGAAAACAATGCTACGAATGCGAAATGTTACGTATGTGTTATCTGAATTCTCGTGAGTGAGCGCGCCAAGTTTCCGTCACCTCCAACAGATAGCTCAGCTGCAGAACACTTCCAATACGTCGTTTGTAGGTGGTGTAAGTTACAAGCAACGTGCCGTTATTGAATTTATCACTACAGAGAAAGAAACTGTGGGGAACATCAGAAACGCTTGTGCCAAGTCTATGGGGCATCTGCTGTCGACAGCAGAACAATTAGTCACTGGGCACGGAGGGTGAGGACTTCAGCAGGTGGTTCGGCAGAGCTCCACGATTTGCAGCGGTCGAAGAGACCATCTATGGCTGTCATACCTGACATGTTGCAGCGAGCTGACGTCATTCGCGAGGACAGATGCATTACAACTCGGCAGTTGGAGCTGCATCTGTCAGTCAGCAAAGGAAGTTTCCACAGTGAAGCACTGGCTCCGGAACAAAGACAAGGGTTGGTACCTACAGGGCCTACACGCCCTTGTTTCGCACTGGAGGAAGGCCATAGAACGGGACGGAGATTACGTGGAAAAATAGGATGTGTAGATAAAACACCATTCTTTCGTGTGTGTATTTCTCATTATGTCCAATAAGGAACTGTTGAAGAAAGGAAATGCGTTGCATCACTTTCTGGGCAAACCTCGTAGTTCCTGCCGTGTGGCCATAATCACTTCGGAAACCTTTTCACATGAATCACCTGAATATACCAATCCATTGCCCTTTATATACTGTGTACGCGCTGATTCTACTGCTATCTGTATATGCGCAAATCGCTATCCCATTAACTTTGATTCCCAGCAGGGTCAAGGATTTACATAAGTTTACAGCTTGAACATTTAGCTATTTTTCGACATAATCAACATTTCTGTCGATGCATTTTTGTAGACGCTGCGGCAGTTTTTGTATGCCCATGTCATACCAGCTCGCCGCCATGCTGTTCAGAAAGTTATGAACCTCTTCTTTCACATCGTCGTCGGAGCTGAATCGTTTCCCGGCCAAATGTTCTTTTAACCTAGGGAAAAGGTGATAGTCAAGTCAGGACTATAGGGTGGGTGGGTGATTATGTTCCACTGAAACTGTTGCAGGAGAGCAACGGTTTGCCGAGCGATGTGTGGGCGAGCGATGTCATGGAGAATGTGTACGCCCTTGCTCAACATTCCTCTTCTCCGGTTCTGAATTGCCCGTTAGAGTTTTTTCAGTGTCTCACAGTACCTGTCAGCGTTAATTGTGGTCCCAGTGGTCATAAAGTCGACCAACAATACCATTTTCTGTTCCCAAGAAACGGTTGTCATGACTTTACCGGCAGACTGTGTGTGTTTGAATTTCTGCGGCTGTGGCGAAGAAGGATGCCGCCACGGACGTGATTGTTGCTTGGTCTCAGATGTAAAGTGGTATGCCCGTGACAGTTGAGTCCAGAAAGTTGTCCTGTTCGGCTGCAAGGCAATGAAGAAATGCGCGGGAAGCATCAACTCGTTGCCGCACGTGGTCCTCAGTCAGCATGCATGGCACCCATCTTCCGCACACCTTCCGGTAGTTCATTGTTTCCGTAAAAATTCTGTGAGCGGTGCTTCGGGAAACCTCAGGAACCAACGTGCAGGGTGATCCGCCGATATTCACGCATGCTTTACTCAACCTTCAACACTGTCTCCTCAGAAATGGACGTTTTCCCGCTCCTTTGTTCGTCGTGAATTTCGGTCCGACCAGATGCAAACTCTCTACACCACTTACGGACATTTTTGACATCCATGCACGACTCACCATACGATTCCGTCAATTGGCGATGGATTTCAATCGACGCAGTGCCCTTTGCGTTCAAAAACCGAATAACTGCGCGCAATTCGAACTTGGCGGTAACATCCAACGGCTGCTAAGCCAAGACTGAGCACCTCAGCGCGGCGTGCGCATGTTTACACACAGCACGTGAAGCACTCTTCATAACAGAGTTTATGTACTTATAAGGAAATAGGAGACCTTACTTTTGGGATTACCGTAGTAGTACGCAGTTGTATGGAACGTTGGTACTGTTCCAGATAGTCCAATTCATCTCTTAAGTTCATGGCTTGCAGAAAATAAAGTAACACTAAATCACAGAAAGACCCAGTTTTTCCAGTTTCTACCACACAATTAAAAAAAATTCGACGTTTGAATTTCACAGAATGGGCGTATGATTCGTGAAACTGAACAGTTCAAATTTGTAGTTGTTCTGATAGATAATAAACTGTAGTGGAACGCCAACGTTCAGAATCTTGTTCGAAGATTTAATACTGCTATATTTACTACTCGAACGGTATCTGAAGTAAGTGATAGTTTGACACGAAAAGTATAATTTGGGGTAACTCTTCCCATACTCAAAAGATACTTTTGTCTCAGAAACGACCGATTCGGGCAATAAGTGGTGTAAGTTCGCGAACCTATTGTCAACCCCTATTCACGAGTCTGGGTACTCTGACATAACCCACGTGCTTTCAAATCGAAACTGAAGAGTTTCCTCATGGGTCACTCCTATTCTATGCAGGAGTTATTTGGAAAATTAAGCTCATTCCTGTGTTATATTGTTGATTGCGTTTGCATAAATTTATGGCTTGTCTTGTTTTGGGTTCATAAATATTTTATTTTATCTGTTATTACTTTTATGTTGTAATATCATGTACTGACACGTTCCATGGCCTTGGAGATTTGCTCCTCAATTTGATCCTACGGAACTACGTGTAAAATTAAATAAATAAAAAAACTTCATTTAACATAAATGTTACTTACAGCATTTAGTAACTCTCTAGACAGCCAATAAATATGATTTTTTCCTTGTAAATACCGAAACGAAGTAGCGTATATTATCAAAAACGAAGCTTTTCGATAGTTCATTTTAGGTTTCCAACAAATAAATCATTTTTGGCAAAACTAGACCTCACGCTGATCAGTTTGATACTACAATTGTCCATTTCCCGCTTCTTTCTGGCTATGAGATTTCGGACAAAAACGCATTGTGCAATTTATAGGGAGTATTATTTTCGCTCCACTCAAACTTTCCCTCTTCTAGTGGGAAAGTAACAATATTAAAGGCACAAGAGGAAAGCATGATCGGCTTTGATATTAGAAAAACGGACTGGAATTGTTTAATTGCCTACACTGTTGGCTTTCCAATACAATCGCCTCTGGTACATGTAGACTTGCGTGGGTACCTGCTAACTGAGCTCTGTAGAACACAGGACATTTACGTCACGAAGAAAATGATGAACAGTCAGGCTACTACCCCATGGAACCCAGAACTCACCAGGTGGAGACGAAGAGTAAGATCAAGAAAAAGAACATTAGGGGAACCGGAGTGCATTACAAGTCTCAGTGAGTACAGACTAGTTTAGATGAACTACAAAACATTGCTTCAGGAAACCAAAAGAATATACTGGGAGACGTTTCTTCGAAGGCAATTGCAATTTGAAGGGTGGAAAAGGGATTGTAAGTCGTTAACTGTTGAGAAACCTTCTGCCATGTCCACAGTTCTTAGAGAGGATGGCTCAACGACAGTTGGATGAAGACAGTCAGGAGAACACTTGCTAACCATGCTGATGATAACACGAACACAGATACTGAAATACATGTAGAATTTAGAAGCGAACTCGATAACAAATTATCTCAGAAAGAAGTTGCTATCCCAATGTCCAAGGTCAAAATTGGAAAGGCATCCGATTCGGGTGGCGGCTGCCCTGAGGCAGTGTGGGTAACAGTAGTTTGGGTGATAGGTCTACTGATGGTGCCTTATTTGTCGGTATTATTAAGCGAGGCGCTGCGTATACGTAGTGCAGCGGGGCGGGGTCGATTGTCTGTGTTGTTGTTAACGATGTCCTTCAGTCCACCTACCTCGGTAGGAGTCTCGCTGATGTCCCTTCAGTCTGTGGTAGCAGATACGTGCTAGGCAGTGTAAAGCAGCGTTGATGAAACCACTACCTAATACCTACTACACAGAGGCCGCATAACTCTAGTTGAAAGTCAGTTCCTGAAAGTTCATGATTAAAAAATCAGGCGATCGGGATATTCAGTCTACTTGCAGAGAAGCAGTTAAAATTAGATTAAATTTGTTTTTTATTTATATTAAAACTTATGAAATGACTATCAAGTCCGTATTTAAGATGGTGAAACGTTACCATTGAAAGTTCACTGCCCGTATAACAAATATTCACTCGAAAAGCAGCCAGAATTTTAGCAAGTCCGACCCGACTAATTTTCAGGTTCTACCAGTCACAGATCCACAACTATTCGCGAGCTAAACATTCGGTCGTAAAAAGTGCTCGCCAAAATATTCCGTAAAGAGCACGAAACCCGCCACCGGAGTTGTTAATACGACCAGAAAGTTCACACGCTCATATCTCTCAAACTATTTAACTTAGAAACAGCAAACGTTCATTAAAATGTTCGTAACTCCAGTCGCTTCAGTGTGATACGTTTGAACCAAAATTAGCTCACTGTTTCCTCATCTTAAAGAGTATTTTTAAGGAGCGATCTAACATTATGTTATCCCTAGGCTGGCTAGCAAGCGACTCTCTCGAGGTACTTTCCTCTCTGCACACTCCTCTATTCGCGCAGGAACTGCTTGAGTCTGATTAGCTGTTGATCTAAACGACCAATCAGAACCTTCCTTTCTGAACATTCTCGCTGTAAATCTTGCCTTATCCAATCACTAATTGGGTAGTAATTAATGTCAGCAAAACTTCAATTTCTTGTATTATGTTTAATCAAAATGAGCGAAAGTGCGAAATATTCTTCAAATTAATAAATAAACTTATTCTGCCTCTAACTTCCATTCTTGCTGATATTATACAAAAGCATGCTCACACAGCCATACGTCACCTGAAACGTGGTTACAACGTACCTTTCCCACGTTTCGTTTGTACAAAGTTTTACGTAAAATGAAGTATTAAATTTTAACGTAAGTCCCACACACACTCACTCATTCATTCTCAAGCACTCACACAATAAAATATAATCAAATAATAATTGCGACCGATTTTTGTATTACGTAATGCAAAGGGCTAAAGTTTTAAAAAGAAAATTCTAATTAATTGATTTTTACGCACTGACAACTTTGTAATGGCTTCAAATTACAATTAAAGTCAATCTGTTATTGTTCCTAACTTGATTTTAAAAAACAAGCGTAGGCTTTAGGATTTTTACGTAATTCTCTTTATCTCTGGAACTATAATAAATAAAAATAAAACTATGAAATTTTGACAGTATCATTCCATTAATAACAAAAGGCTGTGTACCGAATTAGAACAAAATCGGATAATAACTAATATGGATTATTTAGATTCGTAGAGGGTATGAATCTTCTTATCGACTGAATGTTACGCGATGCAGTTCTCACGGCAGGTAGTGTCAGCTGTGCTGTGAGGAGACCGAATAGAAACATAGCCATCCTGCAGCCACCGTACTAGATGGCTGCGTACCTTACGGCAACGGAAGTTATCTTGAAATAACTTGCTGGGTTGCAGTAGGATCCCAGCAGTTTGGAAAACAGCCAGGGCAAAAGTGATGAAAACGGGAAGTGTAAAGGCCCATCAACATCGGATGACTATTGACCTGTCTGCTTGCTAACCCTTCGTTTTTCGCGCGATAAATCCTGACACGGTTACTCTCGCGCATGACAGGTGTCTTCCACAACATAAACGATATATCTGGACACTTTGAACGGAGTATGTGAATGATTTTAGAAGTGTTATATTTACATGTAAATGGAATGCATTTAATACACAAATACAGTAACGTACACACTAGGTGATGGATATTTTGGCAATAGCTCCAGTTCCGCTAGAGAGCAGCAAACTTGTCATTCTCTCTGACAACACAATAAGCCTCAGCCATCTCAAGTGCAACCTAAATCGGTTTTCACTCATGCATAAGTAGCATGATACAAGTCCACTGCCATTTGGGTTATCCATAACTTTGATAAAACTCCATCTAGAACGTCACGGAGATTCAAACAGATATTTCATCCGTATGAAAGCGGTGATCTCTACAACATCTGTTTTTTTTAGTATCCCTTTCCCTAGAAAGTTACCACAAACTTCACTGATATAAATATTAGTCATGTTGCAATAATGGGTATTATATTTTCATCCAAGAATAACTTCCTAATATACAATTCTGTCGTTTTTATAAGAGTTTAATTTTTGGATCCAGCTAAATGATTAATAATATAACTAAGTCTTGTCCTAACATTGGTTGGATGTTTACTTTATGGAAAGTAAATTAAGCTATTCCTTTGTTTCCTAAAACAAATATGTCCTCTTGAACTACTTATTCCTGTGATTAAAATTCATCATTTTCTGACACCTCTTGTACTGTTCCTGAATCACGACCGCTTTCATACAGACAACCCTCGGAGTCAACAGTATTACTGTCAGGCTCTTCATCACTAATCTCATGCAATCGTTTCAGCCATACATCAGGGTCTGGGATAAACTGTCCTAGCCTTTGACACTTATTCTACAAACTAAAAGTACAGAGTATTTTTACTTTTCGGAGGTAAACATTCTAGGTAAACAGCAAATTAACTGTAATTAATTTCGATACGCCTGAAACTGTGCGCATGGAAGTTGGATTGAATCTGCGAAAGCAATAACGTAACATGCACTTAATTTGTTTCAGATTGTAGCAGTAGTGTTCATGACGATGACCAGTGCCCTCCAGGCTGTTAGAATATTTCATAAACCATACAAGTTGCGTAACTGAAAGCCAATGATGGCTGAAACTAGCGGATGGAGTGTTAACAGAAAAGTACTGAAAATGACGGGAACACAGTCCAGCCCCCTCAGACAAAACAGAGCGGGAAAATCATCTGGACGACGAATGTTATCTGCGCGAGCAACGGAGGGTTAAACGTCTTGGCTATTTCCAGGAGCGTCGGCTTTTCGAAAGGATGCAGGCTGGAGCTCTTGAGTCTGAAGCAGTACCAACATTGGTTTTAGAAAAGGAGGTCTGTAGATGACGCTTCTAATAGAGTTATTCATAGTGCAGAAAATACTACTCCGAAACATTCGATACTGCACTCATGATTGACGTCGTAGGCACATTCGATCGTCTTTGATGACCTGCGATTTTCCTATGTCTGCAAGATCTCGGCGTCCCCAAATGTCTGTAGAAGAGGTTTGTCCATTACTGTAGTGCCATTACTGTAGTGGACGTAGTGTCCAATTGGTTGCGGGGCAGAACAAGACTGCCCACAAGGCTCCATAAGTGGTCAGTTGTTCTGGGATCCTAGAATTATCTTCTGCTACAGCTGTTGAACGGGGATATACTGTTCAAGATGTTCTTTCATGCGCCACATCCTAGTAGTTGTGTCGACGGTCTCCAGAGGCTGTAGGAAAAGACGAATGGTGGTCTTGTTCCGATGCACCTGTGGTACACAGATAACAAAGTAGCTATAGCCGTCGATAAGGAAATGTAAATACTTCTGGAAGGAAGACTATTTCTTGCTTGAAATCCTTCCCTGAAGCTTGACGAAATTGATACAAAACGTAGTACCATTTGCAGCTATGAAGGCAGTCTTCTAGATGAGAAAACGAACTTCCTAGAAAATGTAAAATCCATTAGACAGCCTTTAAAATTATTCATAGCTTTGCCTGTATTGGCACTGCCGACTATCAATTACTGCTACACGTTGTGCTGTCATATCATGAAGCTATCTTTAGTACTATTGCGGATATGGCTCTAGTGTGTGGATGTATCGCCTTCGACTGTAGACCTCATAGAACAACACTGCGACGAATACAGCGGAGCGTAATCCCGAGATTTACCGGTAACTTTCTCACAACGCAGGGTTTACTGATGATTGGCGGGATATATCAAGCGGATACCGTGGTACGTTACAAGATAGAGTTTTAGTGGTTGGGGTGTGAACAATATGATCGAGTGTAAACAATCACAGGGGCTCATATTCCCAATAAAAGACAGTTACGGGGTTACGTGCTAGACGAATGAGAGGTATTTAGCATTATAGCATTTCTCAAACATAAGGAACAAGCTCAGTACGCTCGGTATTCAGCCTGCTCGCATTATGGTACACTTGTTAATACGTCATGGCCCATATCCCAAACATGTACATCGAGTGGGATATAGGAACCCACAAATCCGTGAATGCGAAGAGGATCATGTAGTCTGCACTTTCCCCCGTTTGCAGATATAGTGGGAGTGCAAACAGACGTTCGGGAAACAAATGTAAATTACCAAAACTCATAGACTACGGTTATTGTGATTGCACATCGAATATCTAAACGGGAGCTGATCAACTTTCACTCTCAAGATTAAGTGGACGCTCTGAATATTAGAATAACAGCACTTTAGAAGAACAAAGTAGAAGACTAACAAGAAGTATTTCCTCCATAACAGAAAAGATAAGAAGTAAGTCTGAAATCTAATGAAGAGGAACCATAAAAATAAAACATGACTGCAAATAAAAGTACAATAGCCATGTACATTGATAAGGAAACTCGAGTATTACCCAGGCAGGCATATACCAATGGGGACAATGAATCATAGGCCTTAATATCTCTAGAGGATCCTCCTGCGAGGAGAGCTTCTGTAAAGTTTGGAAGGTAGGAGACGAGATACTGGCAGAAGTAAAGCTGTGAGTTCCGGGCATGATTCGTGCTTCGGTAGCTCAGATGGTAGAGCACTTTCCCGCGAAAGGCAAAGGTCCCGAGTTCGAGTCTCGGTCGGGCACACAGTTTTAATCTGCCAAGAAGTTTCATATCAGCGCACACTCCGCTGCAGAGTGAAAATCTCATTCTTTTGTTGATACTGTTTCAACACTAAGAACCAATTTATTCTTGGTTTTTATACGTTTTTTGCATCCATCTACGATGTCTTCATTAGAAATATAAAGGAATACTACATTACATATTTTGACCGTCTTTTTCAGAATTTGAACGGTGTCAATTTAAGAAATGGCCTCAGGTGACCACGTTCATCGGATACCGGATGAATGTGATCTCAGTGACCCGGAAGATGCCTTGAGCGAAAGTGTTGTGGCCTTCTCTCCAGAATGAGATGTCTCAGAATCTGAAGAAGACCATAAAGTGATTTCACAAGGAAGTGAGATTGTCAGAGAAAATTCTGACGGAGATTCCGTTGAAGGAGATGAGTTTATTGTAATGTCAGCAAGAAAAGGCAGAAGTTCGGTGTCTGAGATGACTGGCCGATGTCAGTATCACGTTGTCAAAGTAGTTCTACGCTAACGCGTGCATGTGATCTTACGCCCACAATGTCCGCCGTTTTCAGCGTGTTCTTTGACAACCAGACTGCAAATGCTATCTGCACCTTCGCAAATTTCCAAGCCAATGGCAGTATTTCTGCTGAAGAAGAACATTACTGTGACATTCGTGGAATGACGGAAACTTCAGAAGGTAGAGAGCTTTTTTCACCGAAATCCGTATTCTCAGACGGCGTAGCAGTGGTTACCTACGTCACAAAGAAAAACAGAACACGTGCTTTCAACTCAAGCTGTTGACACAAAAAGCCCAACATGATACTCGAATATAACCGTATCGAACGTGGAGTGGATGATGCAGACAAGTTGGTAAGAGAATATTCTTGTGCCAGACGTACCACAAGATGGCATTTGATACTGTTCATGAACACACTTGATACTGGAGCCGTTGATGCTTTCATAATTTGTATATGCAAAAACAAAGGTCGGAGTCACGAGCAGAAAAATGGGGGATATCGATTACTGTTGGAGTTGGGCAAGGAACACACTAAACCCAAAATTCGTCCGTGGGCAAACAGTTCCAATGATCTCCATCTTCCGTCATAGCTATTTAGTCTGAAGCAGTTTTTGTTGCACGCAAAACCATGAACATGAAGGCAGCAGCAGATCCACAAGAGAGGACGATGCACACACATACTGTCGCAGATGCGCAGACGGGAACGACAACACTGTATGTTATGAAAGCAAACTTTTTGTCTGCGAGACACAGTCGAGGAAGCCTAGCACAGTTGTGCCATGTGATGAATACTGTACCGATGGCAAGAAATGAATCTGCACGATTTGTTTTTGCGAAATGGTGTGGTTGTACTTGTATTGTATACTGAGGTATACTGTTTTACAGTATTATATGTACATGTACATAAATGTAGGCTGGCAATGGCAAGGTAAGCGTTTCTGAAGAAGAGAAATTTGTTAACATCCAGTATTGATTTAAGTGTCAGGAAGTCATTTCTGAAAGTATTCGTATGGAGTGTAGCCATGTATGGAAGTGAAACATGGACAATAAATAGTTTGGACAAGAAGAGAACAGAAGCTTTCGAAATGTGGTGCTACAGAAGAATGCTGAAGATTAGATGGGTAGATCACATAACTAATGAGGAAGTATTGAACAGGATTGGGGAGAAGAGAAGTTTTGTGGCACAACGTGACCAGAAGAAGGGATCGGTTGGTAGGACATGTTCTGAGGCATCAAGGGATCACCAATTTAGTATTGGAGGGCAGCGTGGAGGGTAAAAATCGTAGAGGGAGACCAAGAGATGAATACACTAAGCAGATTCAGAAGGATGTAGGTTGCAGTAGGTACTGGGAGATGAAAAAGCTTGCACAGGATAGAGTAGCATGGAGAGCTGCATCAAACCCGTCTCAGGACTGAAGACCACAACAACAACAACAACATGTACATTTACCGTGTAGTATACTGTCCTATGTGATCTTGAAGAGTAGAAGTATTATACTGTACATAAACAAATAGAAAATGTACACAACACCATATCATCATCTCTGAAAATGTAAAAATTTCGTTGTTAAAATTAAGTCTTCAGATTTAGAAACATAAAAGTGTAAAATTAGATGAAGAACAGAATACTGCCAAAATAAAAATAAAACTTGATGTCAACAACGCACATATAATTTAAATGAACTTTTAGGCAGCCAAAGAACGTAATTTGAGAAACCCTATAAACTACTGCGGTGGGAAAGAAAAAGACACGGGTTCCCCAGAAGACCCCAACCTCGTAAACTGTTAAACTGTTGTGTTCTGCCCACTCGTCTAATACAAGGTGGCTAGAAAAGCTGCTTTCTCGGACCGCTAGACAAGCAAGGGGATACAGACAAACATAAGCAAGCTCTGCAGAATAGGCAGTTCTTAATACAAGTGAACCAATTCAGTTTCTAAGCCACTGCTGTAGCGTTCGTAGGTCGGCTCTACTTCCACTCGGGCCATACTTAACTTAAATGTACTTTTAGGCAGCCAAAGAACCTAATTTGAATAACCCTCTACACTACTGTGCTGGGAAAGAAAATGACACGGGTTCCCCAGAAGACCGCCAACCTCGTAAGCTGATGAGTTCTGCCCACTCGTCTAATATGAGGTGCCTAAGAAAGCTGCTTTCTCGGATCGCTAGACAAGCAAGGGGCGACAGACAAACATAAGCAAGAACTTCAACATATGCAATTTTTAATACAAGTGAACCAATTCAGTGTCTAAGTCAGTGCTGTAGCGTCCGTAGGCCGGCTCGACTTCAACTTGGGTCGCGGCAAGGCGGCGCTGCGCTCATATTCTCTTCGTGTAGAGCGCGCTCCTGTCTCGGTGTCGTCCTAGGGACGGGTCTGTCCACGTGCTATTGGCTGACGTCGTCTCACAGCCCTCTTTGCTCTTCCGTTCTTGATCATCGTGCCCACGCTTGGCGCTACGCCGGAACATAAACAACGTTTACGACTTAGGCTTGGTATGTTACGGGGTAGAGTAACACAAGTATGTATTAGATGTACGCATAATTTTAGCTTCTCCCGAGGCTACCAGTAGTAGATATAGTAGCGTAAACTGGAAGCTGTTCACTTAGAACGTTAATTAAGTTCCTAAAATTTTAAGCTGTTTTTATTTGAGTATGTTTGCAACATCCTGTCCGCCCCAATAACTGAATGGCCAGCGCGTTGGAGTACCGCGCACGGGGGCCCGGGTTCGATTCCCGGCTGGGGTGGGAGATTTTCTGCCCTCAGGGACTGGGTGTAGTGGCTGTCCTCATCATCATTTCATCCCCATTGTCGACGCGCCAGTCGCCCAATGTGGCGTCGCACTCAATAAGGCTTGCGTTTGGCGGTCGAACTTCCCGCCTGGGAACTCGCGACCACTGACGCCATACGCTTATTTCCATTTCATTTTGCAACATCCTGTTTTATTTCAACATTAATATTAACAATAGTTGGTGTCAACATGTTTCATAACCATACTACACTACTGGTCATTAAAACTGCTACACCACGAAGATGACGTGCTACAGACGCGAAATTTAACCGACAGGAAGAAGATGTTGTGATATGCAGATGATTAGCTTTTCAGAGCATTCACACAAGGTTGGCGCCCGTGGCGACACCTACAACGTGCTGACATGGGAAAAGTTTCCAACCAATTTCTCACACACAAGCAGCACTTGACCGGCGTTGCCTGGTGAAACGTTGTTGTGATGCCTCGTGTAAGGAGGAGAAATGCGTACCATCACGTTTCCGACTTTGGTAAAGGTCGGATTGTAGCCTATCGCGATTGCGATTCATCGTATCGCGACATTGCTGCTCGCGTTGGTCGAGATCCAATGACTGTTAGCAGAATATGGAATCGGTGTGTTCAGGGGGGTAATACGGAACGCCGTGCTGGATCCCAACGGACTCGTATCACTAGCAGTCGAGGAGACAGGCATCTTATCCGCATGGCTGTAACGAATCGTGCAGTCACGTCTCGATCACTGAGTCAACAGATGGGGACGTTTGCAAGACAACAACTATCTGCATGAACAGTTCGACGACGTTTGCAGCAGCATGGACAATCAGCTCGGAGACCATTCCAGCAGGACAATGCACGAGCGTATGTTGCAGGTCCTGTACGGGTCTTTCTGAATACAGAAAATGCTCGACTGCTGCCCTGGCCAGAACATTCTTCAGATCTCAGATCTCTCACCAACTGAAAACGTCTGGTCAATGGTGGCCGAGCAACTGGCTCGTCACAATACGGCAGTCACTATTGTTGATGAACTGTGGTATCATGTTGAAACTGCATGGGCAGCTGTACCTGTACACGCCATACAAGCTCTGTTTGACTCAATACCCAGAGCTGGTTGTTCTGGGTACTAATTTCTCAGGATCTATGCACCCAAATTGCACGAAACTGTAGTCACATGTCAGTTCTAATATAATATATTTGTTCAATGAATATCCGTTTATCATCTGCATTTCTTCTTGGTGTAGTAATTTTAATGGCCAGTAGTGTATATGTAATATAACGCATTGTATGCTATCGTGGGTACTGAATGTGTTCGACCTGTTTGGAGTTTTGAGGTTCAGATCTAAAATATATGACAAAAACTGAATTGAACTGATCTGTACTGAAATAACCTGATGGTCTCTAGATTTTCTTCCGTCAAGAATGGTGTCTTGAGTTCCATATGCAAGAGAGGTCAGAATCCGATGACAAATTTTAAATGTTGGTGCGCAAGTTCATACTTTATTCAGTACTACACCATTGCCAGAGACGAACTGCAGGAAGACGAATGCGATCAAGATGGTGGCAAGACTTGCTGTGTATTCCACTCACTCTATAGTAGAACAGTCGAGGTGGTCATCGCATTTTTCCCCCAGTCGCTTCTTTTTCCTTGGTATTACTCTGCCTTGAGCATGTTGCAGCATCACTTGCATCTACAGTAGGACAACGATGACTGCCTTAGGCCCACTTCACAGTTCGGAAGACGAGGAAAGCTTCCTCCCCTTTACCTCCGTGAAATGGTTGCTTTTACAGCGTCCATTGACTGACCGACCTGGTGGCCTCTGCAAGTCCTGCGAAATTCATGCGTGTCAGAACGCCCCGTCATGTCGTACGCATATTTCAAAACCTAGGGACTGAATAAACATGAAGCGGAAGCTATGAATTCGCAAGTGGAATATGTCAACCGATACACGTGTGTTGATCATGCATAAACAACAGGCAAGTTTTGGTGCTGTTAGTGGAAGTGCAGTCTCCGTAACACGTGTTAAACAATTGACTACTGACGGCAAAATGCAGGAGCCACATCCATGATATGATGTACATCAGTGTTTGGTGTAGTATATGAACAAAAAAAGGGAAGTTAGTTTAATTATTTTCTTCCAGATAGTATCAGCAACAACGATGCTTCGAATAAACATTCACTTCTGTATTATCCCATATTGATACAACTGTGGATGAACCATGGAGAGAAAAGGAATACATCCAGAAAAGAACAAATGTCAAGGTGATTTCTGTGATACTTTACAACTTGTATGTCAACGCGTGTTCGCTATTCTGAAGGTTCTGAAAACGTAGCACAGACTGCTTACAGAAGAGTGTTGAAAATTTATTGTTTATATCCTCCCGAAATTTTCCATCATGACGGATATATTCCATAAAAACATGACTGAAAACTCTTAGGCCAATGCAAAAAGGGTATAACTTTCGTGGCATTTTGTTCGTTTAGTACTACTTACTGTATCAAATGAGAATGACTCTACAAAAAGAGGTTAGTGATAAGCTTTGAATTGTCAGTAACAAACCCGAGTTATTTATTCGCGATATTTACCTTGAGAAATACGAACGTCACCGCCCTCTTTTGTAACATGTCTGTAGTTCTTGAGACAAAACTCCATTCCGGAGGTTTCGTTTGACTTTGTAAGCATCGTCGTGCAGGAAAGAATGGTGAGCTTTAGGAGAGATACAGGGTACAAAAATAAAGGCCATCGCAAGTCGGAAGACAGGAAAATGATGACATCTGAAATACTGAAAATATGTTCAGACAGCAGCCATAAAATCTGTGCGAAAGTAAAAGCGCATATTGTTCATTTGACGGACGCTCCGAGGTAACATTCAATGGTAGATTCTCTATTACTTAAGAGATACAGCAAGTAACTTGCGTCGAAATGTGATCACCCTAACGATACAGTAACAACGTACACCACTATTCAAAACATAGATTTTATTTTCTTCATTCTGGATCGTACACATTCCACACTAATAAATCTGCATATAATTTGAAGGCAGATCGGCACTGATATCGGAAGTTGTGGAAGACAGTAGAATCCCTACGAACATATAGAATTGCATTAGTTTTGAGAGTTGTTATAGTCAAGAATTACAAATGATTTCTCAACTACAGGGGAAAAAATCAATTAGGTGATGACTAATGTAACTTCACAGAGTTTTCCGTCCGCGTAGAATAAGGTTGACAGACGATACAGGCTAGAGACTGGATAATAGTTTCCCGATACTCCCCGGCTGCTCAAAAAATTAAATTACATTTGACTCTCGCCTCACTATTGCAAGGGATACACGCAAAACCATAAACTAAGCGCAACAATCTACGGCTCCCCTTACCATTTGACAGTTTAGGGAAATATGGGACGAAACAGTATTAATGCCTGCCACCGAACAAACTGTTGCATACTTGAACAAATTTGCAGTAAGAAGTCTCATACAGTCTGTATGTATAAATAATAGTGAACACGGCCAATGCTTCGCAATTGATAAATACCTATCGAAATCAGATATACGTCTTTATTTTTGTGCAATCTATATCTGATAAGAAGCTCCTCATCCCCTGCTTTCAGATCATGTGTCTTGTTTATTGTTAATGCAAACGAAACCTAGTTTGGGAATTGAAGTAGTTTCAAATCAGTGGGTAAATCGGATGGAAAAGTTGGTATACGCAGTATGAGCGACATTCCCTGCAGCTGGAGCTGTAAAGATAGAAGCTTCAGTGACAATAATTTACGTAGTTTTAATCTGCGAAGGGATAAAATTGTAATATTTCGGACGATTCAGATTCTACAGTAGCATTCTAACCATAAGGTTATAAGCCATAAATACAACTTTCCTGTTATCTGTTATCATCGACTACTGAGAAGAGAACAGAATAGCACATTTTCGTGTATACATTTTTTTATAATTATGTATAAAGAGAAAGAATGAGAGAATTTGTCTAATGGTTTTAATGCCCTGCTATATTAGATAAAACTGACTGCGAGAAAGAAAATGCAACCGCACGTTTCCGCAATACAGCACGGCATATTCTTTCGTGCAATCGGTTTTCACAGAAAATCTGTAATAGCTGTTTTAAAAAAAATATATATAGGCTATGTCCGACTGAAAGTTGTTTAAGTATCAAGTAAAATTTGAAATAAATGGGTCAAGAACATTTCGAGACTTTTGCTGACAATGTTTTTATAGCAAAAGTCACCAAAGCTATAATGGGGAATAACTCGGGATAGAGACGAGATATAGAAAAGTGTTTCAGGTAAAAGTTGTAGATGGCAAAGAGGGTCGTGCATCGCTATTAACGGCCTTGACTTTGAACGCGAATTTCTACCTCATTTGAAGGGTCAAGTGATTTTTTAAAACTGGAACCTTAATATTTGATTTAAGATTTGAAAGAGTGGCAAATTTTGTGTATAAAAGAGATACAGTGTTCAAGGTCTTGGCAACGTTCAGGGAAGGTCAAATACGAAAATATGTTTTCAGTTACAGGTATTAACTCGGAATAGAGGAGGAATGCAGAAAAATACAATGGAAGGGGAATAACGGGTCATATATCATTACCAATAACCATGCTCTTAAACTTAATTGTCGAAGGTCATTGGAAGGTTGTGTTTTGTTTCACGGAAACTCCTATTAGTAACGTCAGGTTTGAGAACAGCGAAGAGAGATTGGAACTTTAGGTTTTAATTAACGTGTCTATTGCCAAAAATAAATACGTCACGATCTACAAATATCGTTTTCACATCTACAAGTCAGTAGAAAAAAAAAGTAAAATGCAGATCGTTAATTTATGAATCGTTCATAAGTCCCCTCGTCTCTCTTTCCTCGGGATGCCCCTTCCATTTTGTATCTAACATTGTATTTTGCTGTATCGTTCCTCTGTCCCGAGTTAATCCCTACGAGAAGTAAAAACATTTGCTTATCTTACCTTCATTGAGCCTGGACATGACCTTCAATAATATGCATTTTATAAGAAAAATTTGCCGCGATTTTCAAACCTTAAATCAAATACTACGGTTCCCATAAAAAATCACTTCCGATAAAAAAACCACTTTGGGCTCCAAATTACCTTGAAAATCACGTTCATGATCACAGCCATTAGTTATTAAGCGTGACCCACGTTGCCAAATACAACTTTTATCTAAAACATTTTCTGTATCTCATCTCTATCCCGAGTTATTCCCCAATGTGGGTTAAAATGGTCCACCAACAATTTAAATAATTTGAAGACACCGGTTAAAACGTTTTGATATATATATATATATATATATATATATATATATATATATATATATTCTATGTCTGTCCAACGTTCATTAGAGCATCACGTAAAATTTTTAAGTAAATCGATCAAGATATTTTAGAGATGTTCAGAAACAATCTTAAACAACGTCGTATCTTTATGTGGCAGTACAGGTACGTTCCGATTGTTAGGTAGGGCTACCAGGGAAGGGGAAATGTTGACCTTCAAGAAATTTTGCATGAAACTGTACCCACCACGAGAAGAAGTAATATTTAGCTTGGTTATTAGAGCCTACAGTGATTTATCAAGTGGGTTTGCAAATTAGCGATTTGATCCCTACCCAAATATTACAATAACGGGTTAAAATTTCCAGCTTTTAATCAGCATGGAAACGAGATGATTCAGATGAAACAAGGACGAAAGTTCGACAGGAAGTAAATGCCCACTAAACGAAATAAATCATACTGAACTGAATACAATTGCGATATTGAGAGTAAACTACAACGGAAGACTCTTTGTGGAGATAATATCATCAGACGTCAGCAGATTGAGGGCGAGCTGTACTTCCAGAATAGGACTAAATCTGAGTGCGTTTTTTTAAAATTAATTTGTCAGTTGCTGTTGTTACCTATGACTTGCGCAGCAAAAGATTTTACAGTCTGTGTTGAACAGATATTTTTAGTATCACACCCCCGTGGTACATTCATAACGCTAAGATATATCGTGAAGACAGTACCAAAAAAAGTAGCGAGATAAAGGGACGGTCAAAATATCGAGCAGAGACCGAGATTTATCGAGCTATGTCGTAAACTGCTCTAACCGTTCGAATCATTCGCGAGCACACCACTGAAGAGGACGAGATACCGCAAATCGACTCGCCACGGCGAGTTTCGACTTAAGGCCCGCCACAGTCGCCTAGCTCCAGCACTTGCCTCCGGCTTCGCCAGCCAGGAGTGTGATGAGAATTGTTCTTGGCCTTTACGACCCTGGGCTTTACGACTCGTGACGTCTACGTGGTGTTTCCGACCACAAATATTTTAGCTGTGGATTTTCCGAAAGTCGAAGGAAATCGGAAAAGCGGGTGAGGCTCTGCCGACCGTTTTATAATAAAATCGCCCCTCCACATTTTATGCAGTTTTAGGACAGGGTATGGACAAAGCACATTTGTTATTATTACCTTTGATTTTTTTGTTTTCATTTGTTTAAGGTTTGACTTTTTCTTTCTGCATTACTGCAGCAAATTGTTGTCTTATTTTATGAGTTTTAATTACTAACTCAATTTTTTGTAATAAAACCAGAGAATTTAAACATCTTCTCAGGCCCCGAGTCGTTATATAAGAAGCAGTCAAACGAAAACAAGACAGATGGAAAGAAAGTAAGTAAACTCATTATTTCAGAAGTAATCGCCATAGCTTTTGAAACATGTATTCCACTGCGAAACAAGACGGTCAACGCTGATGCTGGCAAACGCCGAAAGGCGTAATATTAGATTAATAAAAACATTCTGCATTCAGTCAATGACTTTTCCCTCACCAACCTATTCAGCATTCTGCAGATTGCACGTATTTTTATACATGGTCGTACACCTCCTTCTTGACTTTATGTCACGGCTACGTTAAATTGATTGACCTAATAATAATAACATCCTTTTCATTCGATCAAACCCTTTTTTTTCTAGCTTAATGTTTTCACGCAGTTTTCCAAGTCTGCTAAATTCTCATAGCCACCAATTTCTACTTCAGACTGTTGTTCGGCACCTGTCATAGTTCCTACACTTCCGCATTACAAACTGAGTAAGACACTATACTCACGTGTCCATAAACTTGAATTCCAGTTCGACGGTTAATTGTTGTTCGGTGTTGATCACTCTCTCTCCGTTGTTTCCACCTAAATTAGTGTACTATTCATCCATCACTTGAAATTTTGAATATTAGAACGTTGATCTTGTTATCAATTTTCTTCCTGCAACATCCACACAATTTATACTTTTCAGTCGCAGACATAGAGCCCACATGTCGTAAACTCACTTCCTTGTGGTGTTGGCTTCAATAATCGAAGCATCAACAACATTCACAAAATTAGGAATTTATAAACAATGCGTCCATTTGCGTGATCATTACAAAGTTAATATGATAAACTGTGCTGAACTTTAAGTCGAATAATGTCAATTATTCAACCTTGTGTTCGTTGATATAGAAATTTTTGATTGGTTGTACTTCTAGTACGATGGTTTTGCTTGCTGAAAAAGGATTGGGTTGTTGCTTGTATATATGAACTGCGAAATGTTACTATGAACCAGGATATTGTCTTCGTGTCGACGTTTTAATGAAAGTCAATTCTTCCGCTACACAAGCCAAAATACTTGTTCACAATTCAATAAAATCACTTACAGGCCGTATTTTCAGTCTAGCACGTCGTACTTACATGTTACTTCGCAACTGAACAACTAACGACCGTCTCCATCACTTTACAACCGCCAGAGTCCAGCTACTTCTTTACAATTCAAGCGGATACCAAAAGTTTGCATTCAAGTTATGCATACAATATCAATATAATCGAAGTTTCTTCCAAAGAGCTACAGATATATTTAACATTTCATTAACAAAAGCATCTTTCTTATCAGTTTTATCTTTTTGATTGGTTATAGAAACAATAACTACTGTATTATTGACGTATCGGGAAAGTACTTACTTCAGTATTAGTTGTATCGTATTCTACCATACTTTGAGAAAAAGGTGTATTGAGAAATACCATTACAGAAGACAACCGCAAATATTTTTCCTTGAAGGCACTGACCTTCTTTGTCTCACAGTGGGATGAAGGTGTGGATAAATGTATTAACGGTTATGGCGATTATTTTTAAAATAATAAACAATATACTTACGCTTTCGATCTGTGCCGTTGTCATTTGACTCACCCTTACATATTCTTATAATGTCTTTCAACCTTTCGTCAAGATCTACGGAACTTTCTCTTCTTTTTGTAAATGGCAGACAAATGTAAATTTGTTTTAATTTCAAGTATATCATTTACTGCTTCCTACTTCAGATTATTTATCAGGAAGTATACGTTGCAGTGGTTTTGGATTAATTAACAAGCTGAATTTTCTATACCTTTGACAGCATTCGTGGTTCGGTGCCTCTATTTAAAAACACTGCACATTTCAATTTGTATACTAGGATTTTCTATCCATTGATTGACCATTTAATCTGAGAATTTCGTGATTTTTATCTTCACAGGGAATTTTCTCCATTATTTCCATCTAAGCTTCATCAACATTGTTTGGCGGAAGGTACGCCAGTGTAGCACACATGCTGTAAAACAATGAGACTTCTTCTCTATTCCTTTGTTCCTCCGTTAGTGCTTGTTCTTATATTTTCTTCCACAGACATTGGTTGAAGTGAAAATTGCCACCGGAAAACGATCTTTCGGTCAACACTGTTTTCATAGCTTAAATTCCACCCGTCTCAAAGTCTAGCACTGCAATTTTCGGCGATTACTCAGGCATCTTAATTTTTAATCCAGAAAAGTCTTTCATATATATTGTCACTTTTGTCTGAGAGCGAAGGAAACAAAACGGGAAATACTTCTGTCTCTTCTTCTGCCAACATGTATGGTGTACGGTTGCCTTTGTTTCGAACAGCTGACAGATGTCCCGTCAATAAGAACAGTTCTGTTATCACGGAGGATATTCTTCTCTTCTTCATCATCAAACTCCATGATTCTTTGGTCAAGAACAGACCCATCGACAGTTTTCAAAAACCGGTACCTATAGTTGATTTCAAATGTCTTTGCTCAGATGAATCTCTGAATTAATCGTAGAGTTGTGGGCAGTGTCAGTAGTGTCCGTTCTTGCTTTACACAATACGGTCTTGGAAGTATCAAATTCTGGCATATTAGCGACGGAATCTGATCCTTTATCTTTCAAATCTTAAAACTCATCTCAAAAAATTGGGAAAACAGGTGCTACCTTTTCTAGGTGGACTCTTTTCCTCGAGTTATGTATACGTTTTTAAATGTGCTGTCCTGTTATGGTTCTGCCACACGAAATTTTCAGACGGCCTCAGTACTTGCTTTTTTCAGAATTCGTGCACAACCAGTTGGTATGCTCATCACATTTTCTGATCACCCTGTAGTGAGGACCATTCTTGAGGGGACAAGGCTAACCTTTCCTTGTAATTATTTCCATTACTCGCCGTGTAACGAAAGTTGGGCATACGAAACTACACACACGGAAAAAAAATTGCAGGACCAAGAAAGAGTTATGTGACATAAAAGAAAGTTGGTAGACGTGCTTCTGAAAAATGATATCTATTCAAGCCACGCGGGATTAGCCGAGCGGTCTCGGCACTGCAGTCATGGACTGTGCGGCTGGTCTCGGCGGAGGTTCGAGTCCTCCCTCGGGCATGGGTGTGTGTGTTTGTCCTTAGGCTAATTTAGGTTAAGTAGTGTGTAAGCTTAGGGACTGATGACCTTAGCAGTGAAGTCCCATAATATTTCACGCACATTTGAACATTGTCTATTCAAATTTCGTGCTAGTCGCGTAAGAGTAGCGCTGGTAGCGCCACTATGAGGATGGAAATCAGGTCTGTTTTAATTCCTGCTCTAACGGAAACGAGCGTCCGTTACCTTTGAGATTGGTGAGTTAATGTTAGTTAAGAATTGCTTTAAGGCGAAAAAGACGCCGTTATCACCACCTCACTGAGTGTGAACGAGGTCGTGTAACTGAGCTACAAGAAGCTAAGTGTTCCTTCTGCGATATTGTAGAAATACTTGGCAGGAAGGTGGTCACTGTTCGTGGTTGCTGGAAGCCGTGTTCACGAGAAAGTACGGTCACAACAAGACCGGCTTCCGGTCGGCCACGTGGCACTACAGAGAGGGACGACCATTGTCTTCGGCGTATGGCTCTGGCACATCGCAATGCATACGCAACAACAATTTGAGCATCAGTTAAAACTTTCGTGCTGAGAGGCCGTGGTCAATCTGTCAAACTTCTTCCTGACGTTTCGTTGCAAAGTGCGCGCAACATCTTCCGAGGTGAGTCAACGACTGGCTGCCAGACCGTGGAGGTCCTGTTTATATAGAGCGCATAGCGGGCACCAACATACGTCACGTGAGGCCGACTGTAAGTCTATCTCTGACTAATGTCATTATTTTCGATTGGAGGTAATCGATTGTCACACCGTTGGTGCAAAGTCGCCCGCCATGTATTATCTAACTTTAAGCCTTCTTCTTTTCTATTAAAATTATTGTGGTGTTTCTGAGTCTCTATAGCTTCTCTACACATGCGTGCATAATAATGCGATGTCCTGGCTAGCACACTCGTCTCACTAAATTATATTTCACCGTCTTTAGAAAACATGTTCCGCTACAGCTTACTTACCGGTATGTCCCAGTCGACAGTTCCCTTTGTGTTCTGTTAAACGGGTATTGACACTCGTTTTCGTTGTTCCAATATAAACCTCCCCAAAGCTACACGGAATTTTATACACCCCAGGAGTTGATAGCTTTCCCAGTACCGTCCGTAATATTGCGAACAAATGGAAGAAAAACTTTTCCGGCTGACAGTTGTTGCTGCTGAATTTTGTCAGACACTTTTCTTGTGGGATGGGGTGCTCGATCTATCTTGTTGTCAGTGTATCCATTTTTGTTAAAACCCTTTCGCAAAAGATTTAGTTCATCTTGCAAATAATATGGCTCACAGATCTTATTAGCTCTGTTTTGATGACACCCCTCTTCTGCCTCGCATGGTGGTTCGAATCCTTATGGAGGTAACAGTCGGTATGTGTACCTTTTTTATACACTTTATGACCTAGACTCCCATCTGCTCGTTTAATTAGTGATACATTCGAAAAATTAAGTTGTCCATTACTGTCTTTCTCCATAGTAAATTGTATCATTAGATTAATACTATTTAGCTTTCATCAAAACCGATACCACTTCAAAGGGCTTTTACTGGCAGACTGTTCAAAAAATACAATCAGACTCATGGTGTCTTTGAGTTTGGACAACTGTGAGGATGATTATAAAATGTGGTATTACAACCCGCCACCAGCCACTGTGTTTTGGAGCGCGGGCTGCCTAGCTGTAGGCTCCCCGCGTGCTTAATTACTGAGTCTGCGATGCGCCACGCTGTACCTTATCGAAGATTATGGACCCACGGCGCCGGATGTTATCCTCTGACGTGCTTCCCGTGAAACATTGCTTCTCTGTTTACAGTACTACCACGCACGCACGTCTACATCCGTTAACAAAACAAGGTAAGTGAAGGAACCTCATCACTTTGTTAGAGAAGAGACAACAGGGAGAAGTTGCGAAATGTAACTCTGATAAGTCAGTGCTTGACGTTACGCGGTTTCGAATTTACACGCCTAACTCCTAACATTACGACAAACGGTCATTTGGAACAATGTTGTGTTGAAGGTAATGTGCTATACAGACAAACAGATCGATGACATTTAGAGTGTCCGAAGTTCTTGATATGCTCAGGAAAAGTGTAAATGTACAGACGCTTTAATTTTATGGAAGTCATTGTTCTTTATCGAGAAGAGCTGTAGGAAAACAAAAACCCTCCATCTTATGTTAGGGATTAAGAATTCTGAAAATCAAATCAAAGCTGTTGGAACATACTTAGAATGAAAACTGCAGAGTCTGTCACGAAACAAGGCGATCTAGTAGTTACGGATAATGACCAAATGACCATAGCCGTTGTGCCAAAGCAGTTCGATTATGTCCATCCCCCCCCTCCCCGACCTGAAAAAAAGAATCATTTTTGTTATTATCTTTGTTACACAAATTTTGAGATATCATATAATATAGTCATTTATATAGCATATACAAAGTACCTTAAAATTTCTAATATTCGCTCAGGCCTAACTCAAATTAACTTTATTATTTATTATCTTATTTACTTTAGGTTAAAAAGTGTGCTTGTTACAAAATATCAGTAATTTCAAGTTTCGTTATCATTGTCCATTTGTAAACATATACCCAATTACAGACTTCCTTATAAGGTAGTAGATAAAAATCAATACAAGCAACTAAAGAATTCATACATTCAGTAATGAAAATTAATTTCAAAGTAATTAACAACTGTTACTGAGATAGAATCGCGTATTTGCACTAACTAACCAGCATAATCCGACAGAAATTATTACCATATCTGGCACTTCTTCAAAATAATCTCCATCCACTATTTAGTTCATCAGAAATCTAAATATTTAAATGTAATCTGAAAAAAATCAAGCAATTAACAACAAACAACTTCAGTTTTCATTACTGTAAATTTAAAGCGGCATGTTGGAAACCAGTTTAGTTCGGCTCTAGATCATCCTATGGTGTGTTTCAGTTATGAAGTAAGGAAGATCTGTGTCTGAAGATACAGGGTAATGTATCGCAGACGATTTAGTACAGATTAATGGTCGGGAAATGTGCCTTGTGTTACTTAAATTTCATAACTGTTTGTCATATTATCGAAATTTCAATAATGGTTAGTGCAAATCTGTGGCAATGGGGTCAGATTATGAACTGCGTTATTTTGAAATGATAATTAGTGTACACGTAGTGTTCGTACTGATATGATGTTAGGTCTGAAGGACAGTGACTTAAGTCTTTTAATCAGTGACTATGTTAATTTTATATTTGCTATTGGTGAATAATAATAAATGATTATGTTGGTGTTAGGTTACTGCACTCGAACAAAGTTGGAGGGCATCAGTGATTGCAGTATGTAGCTACTCGTTACATTATTGGTAGTAAATTGTTCCCACCACTAACTTTTCAATCAGGTTCGACGGAGGTGTTAACACTGAGACTAACTGTGCATGTAAAAATGGGTAAACTACAACACCAAATAATCACTTTCAAAATAAATCTGAAAAATTCACTCCAATCAACTGAAAAGAATGGCGTGATAGTACCACGAACATTTTACCATGTGTGGTTACTGTAAAGCCTTCCAGAGAGCGGGAAACTAGTTCAGTCTCTTAGAAGGAAAACCTTTGTCGGGTATGATATCACTGCAAGCAAAATAGTGAAATTATGTGGCTGCTTTATTTAATGACATATTTAATCCGTCACTTTCACAAGATATCTTTCCAGACAGACTAAAGTATGTCATTTTTATACCCAGTTTGAGAAAAGTATTAGAGAAGATATTAACAAAAATCGACCCATTTCGCTAGGAACTTCTTTGTCAAGCGTTCTGGGAATTTTTTTTTAAGAATGACTGATGATGTCTGGAAAAATAAGCTCCTGTGTCAGTGACATTCAAGAAGTACCTACCATTGGATATACCATCTATAACACAGGGTGTGTAGTGAAACATCTGAATTATAAGACTTAACCCACCAGAACTTTTTGTGATGTGCCTAACGCATTTGACTGTGCAAGTCACAACATCCTTTCCAAAAAGCTTTTGAGATATAATTGGAATGTAGTTCACTTCACATTTCACTAATACAAAACAAATGGTCTTGTTAGACATCTTCTGCAGCTCTGAAGTTGAATCTCTCTTTGAGTGAGAACAAATTACTACTGGCGTTCCAAGGAGTTGAGTTTTGAAACAACTCCTGTTCTTGCTGTATGTAAATCTCTTTCCAAGTTACAATGCTAAAGGGGAAATACTAAGTGATTCAAAGTATACTGGCACCTAGTACCAAACATTAATACAGTGTGTGTCCACCTTTCGCTTTTAAGACGATTTTAACTTTTCTGGGGACACTTGAAATGAGGTGTCTGAATATCTGTGGAGGAATAACAGCCCATTCTTTCTCAAGAGCAGAAACTAGAGCAGGTGATAAAGTATGCGTGAGTCTGATATGAATTGGACGTTCTGCTCATCCCAAAGTTGATCCATTGGTCTCAGGTCCATTTAAGAAACCATTGCCTCACAGATGCTGCTTCAGGACATGGTGCTCGGTCATGCTGATACAAACAGTCGTGTCTCCGAACTGTTTTGCTGCTAAACGCAGTACACAATTGTGTAATTTGTTTTTATATTCTTTCACATTTAGCATTTTCTCATGCCTAGTAAGGGGATCACACCATAACTCATGGATACCATGTCCATATCATAACATTATCTCATCTGTTCTTCGCTGTTGGCACTACAAATGAAGGCGTTCAAGGTTCTTCAGGCATTAGCAAAACCCTAATCCTCCCATCGAACTGTACAGGTTGTACAGTGATTTATCACTCCAAATCACTTGTTTCTAGTCCATTCTCTGTCCACTGGCGTTGCTCTTTTCAGCACCTCAAGGGTTGCTTAGGATTGACTACAGAAGTATGTGGCTTATGACAGGATGCTCGACCATTGTACAACTTTATTTTTAACTCACTACGCACAGACATTGTGCTGGCTGGATTTCTGGCAGAACTTCTGAACTCGCAATTGATTCCCTCCACTAATCTGATGTGATTTTTTATAAATACCCTTCAGAATGCTCGATGGTCTCTGCCCGTCAGTACATGAGATCTGCCTAGTGTTGTATTGGCTGTGGCTGTTTCTTCGCATTTCTACTTCACAATCACATCACCAACAGTCGGCTTGGGCAGCTTTAGAAGCCTTGAAAGGTCTCTGATGAATTTGTGACTCAGTGACATCCAATGACTAGTTCACGTTCCAAGTCACTGAGCTCTTATGACCGACTCATTTTGCGTTATGACGTATCCGCTGACGACACGATAGTCCACATCTCCTTTTTGCTACCGAGTCCGCCTCTAGTGACATCTTGTGGTCAATTAGGAGTTACATTTTATTCGTTGGTGGAATACACTTTGCTGATGACGCCAGCATCATACTCAACCCGAAAAAATTTTTTTCAATAAATTTATTGCATATTTAGAGACGTTTTGCCTAGAATTTTTCAACAGGTCGTACGTACGAGGGTGAGTCAAATGAAAACCTTAAATTTGTAATAACAAATCGAAATTTCGCGCCGTTATCCTGTAAGTTGGCAAGCGTGCTACAAACAGCGTGGAGAATGGCCTGTAGGTGGCAGCATAGTGCAGATACACACATACCGTCGCGGTATCAGTATAAAGATGGCTGCCACACTTGCGACTTACACCAGGGAAGAACAGCGTTCTGTTATTCGGTTTTTGCGTAGTGAAGGTATGAAACCTTTTGAAATTCATCGACGAATGAGGGTTCAGTACGGTGATGCTTGTTTGCCACAGCAGCAAGTCTACAAAAGGAGTAGGAAGTTCGCAAATGGCGTGACTTCAGTGAAAGATCCTCCTCGTCCAGGTTAGGCACAACGAGTTGTGACTCCACAGAACATTGCAGCAGTTGAAGCCATAGTGAAGGAAAACCGCTGAGTGACTCTGAATGACATAGTAGCATGTTTACAGATTAGTCATGGATCAGCACACCACATTGTGCATGATGTGCTCCAGTTGCACAAAGTGACTGCAAGATGGGTGCCACGGCAGCAGACTCCTGAAATGAGAGAACGATGTGTTGATGCTTGTGAAGAACTTCTTCGCGCTTTGAACGAAAAGGTTATGGTTTCCTTGCAAGAATCGTTACTGGGGACGAAACCTGGGTTCACTTCCATTTTCAGTGTCTTCCTCATCCACCCTACCCACCAGATCTTGCCCCAACTGAGTTCCATATGTTTGGACCACTCAAAGACGCAATGGGAGGAAAGAAGTTACTTTCTGATGAAGAGATACGCGACGGGGTGCATGAGTGGTTGCGCGGAGTACCAAAAGAATTTTTTTCTATAGGAATTTATGCACTTAATAATCGCCGGAGGGCTTGCATTGAGCGTGGGGGCGATTATGTTGAAAAGTAATACAGCTTTATACCACTTCTGCACAATAAATAGTATTTTAAAAAATTTAAGGTTTTCATTAGACTCACCCTCGTATTACAATTTTAAATATGACAATACAAAATTGGCTACCAAGTTTTTCGCGACGTATTTCCTGAGCAAAAATTTCTCGGTGTACATGCCGCGTCAAATCAGCATAAATCTCCAAGCTTTCGACCACTACCTCCATGGTCGTCGTCAGGGCTAAAACTGACTGTCGTGAACTATTTTTTTTTTTTTTTTCATTTATTGAATTTCAATTCCCCCCCGAAGGGGGCGGGCTGGCAGCAGCTTAGTACGCCGCTCTTCAGCCGACAGATTTTGTGACAAAGATCAAGAGAACAAATAATAAAAAACAGGCGATAAAATCGGAGACTTAGAGAGTAACAAGGTGAAAAGAAATCGTGGAACTTAAAACAACAACACAGGGATGATGACGCTAATAAAAATACATACGAAGCAGACAGGGAAAACAATAGACAATTAAAAAAACACGGCGACAGTCTGGATTCTGTTCGCAAAGGACATAAAATTCACACCGAGCGACAGCATGGTTTCTGTTCGCAACACGAGGAAGACAAACAACACTGAATAGTCACTGGAACACTGCACTAAAAAGTTGGCAAATGTGACACCACAGTCGAGAGCAGGTGGGGGGAAACTGGACAGAAGATGAGAAAACAAAAAAGGGGGGGAAAGGACAGTAAAAGTGAAGGGGGGGAGCCGGGAAAGGAGCTGAAGGAGGATGAGGACCCATAAGAGGGGTGGGGGGCAGACGCGACAGGGAGTGGGGTAGGCAGAGGAGGGGAATACAAAAGGACTGGGGGGGGGGAGAAGGGAGGTAGGGAGAGGTTTAGTGGGGAGAAAAACAGGACGGAAGGGGGGGGGGAAGATGTCGTGAACTAGCGAGGTTCCCACTTTTATATGCAAAGGACGGCTTCTTATTGGCTGGAATACGTCAGCGATATGGCGCGTAGCGAAGTGGTGCCCTCTACTTCCATAGATGTAGTTGCTATCCCGCGTTGCTTGCAGCGCCATCCCTTAAATCAGGAGGTAAAGTGCGAGAAGTTTTTCTCTGCGATTTTTCTTTATCTAGTGCACTCTTGCAAGTGTTGCTAAGTGCATAGCCGTTGTCTCTATTAAAGTTATTATCGCTAAGTCTAATTTCGACTGCTTCCCGGATCACAGAGTCCCAGTAATTCGATGTGTGGGCTATTACTCTGGATTCTTCAAATAAAATCTTATGCTTGTTAAGCAGGCTATGTTCAGCCACCGCTGATTTTTCCAAATACCTGTATTTCAGGTGGCGTTGGTGCTCGATGCAGCGGTCGGCAACGGTTCTTGCAGACTGGCCCACGTAATTCTTGCCGCATTCGCAAGGAATAGTATAAATTCCCGGCACTCTTAAGCCGAGACTATCTTTGACTGGTCTCAACATTTCCTTAATTTTCCTAGGTGGTCGGAAAACTGGTTTTATTCCTTACCTCTTCAGGACTCTGGCTATCTTGCTCGTTGTAGCACCGCAAAAAGGAAGCCGCGATATGTGTTGGTCCTCTTCTTGTATGTGGCCGGCATCGTGTCTTACTTTCTTGGACAATACTGATTTAATTTCACCGGCAGAATAACCATTCCTCTTGAAAACAGTCGTCAAATGGTTGATCTCGGGACCGAGGTGGTCCTTGTCGGAAATAGTCCTGGCTCTGTGTACTAAAGTATTCAGCATAGCTCTCTTCTGAGACGGATGATGGAAGCTATGGCTATGCAGATATAAGTCTGTATGGGTTGGCTTCCTGTACACAGAATGGCCCAGTCGTCCATCCGGCTTTCGCTCTACCAACACATCTAAAAAAGGTAACTTCCCTTCGTTCTCTACCTCCAATGTAAATTTTATGTTTGGATGTACACCATTCAGATGTTCGACGAACTGCTGCAGCGTGTCGCTGCCGTGTGGCCAGATTAAAAAAGTATCGTCGACGTATCTGTAGAAGCATGATGGGCGGAGGTGAGCACTGCTCAGGGCTCGTTCTTCAAAGTCCTCCATGAAAAAATTCGCTATTGCTGGTGACAGTGGCGAACCCATGGCTGTTCCATCCGTCATTTCATAATAATTTCCACTGTATAAAAAATAAGTGGTGAAACGTCCCCTTTTAACAATTATACACGACTGTCCTTAACCTGACACACAATACTTTGTTAGCGCAACGCAATCTGACTTTCAAAATTCCCTACAAAAGAATGGCCCTGACTAACATTAAACTATACCTTTCACAAATCACTTACCTCACAAAAATCTTCGCTGCTCAAGCTACTGCAATACAGCAAGCGCCACTACTGCCAGCTAAATAAAAGATTCAAACTATGGAAGGCACTAACTACTGATAGGGATAGTTAGCAAATGAAAGATATTAATAGAGAACGAACAATGTATTTACCTTGATATCATCATATATAAATATAGCAGTTCATGACAAATTTCAAAACTCCGCCATCTCTCTCCCCACATACACCACTGCTGGCGGCTCACCTCCAACTGCGCAACGCTACGCGCTGTTCACAGCCAGCTGCCTAACACTACAATGGCGAGTATTACAACAATGCAAAGCAGACACAGACTGCCCACAGCACAGCCAGTGATTGTCATACAGAGGTGGCGTTACCAATAAAAAACCTAAACAGCCTACTTACATAGAGAAAACATAAACAGCCTACTTACATAGCCCCCATGCTCCCCACAAAAATTTTTACAAATGGTGTTGGGCACTGGCCAATACAGATTTGACAAAAATTTTTCACAATTACAGTAACAAAGATATAAAATGCACACACTTATTAATATTATGTTGGTCAAAAGATCAAAATTTCTCACAGTCCATAAAGACAGTCCACATTGTTCATCACAGTAAAACTGCAGAGTTTTTCTCAAAGTCCAAGCAGTAAAAGAAAATGCACATAGAAGTAGTGGATTTCCATGCAGTCTTGAAGAAGTAGTGTTGACCTTCCAACGGAAAGACAGTGCTGACTCTCGACATGCAGACAGGTAATGGGCCACAACAGAGCAAACCCACAGCAGAGTCATTCGAAGTTTGGAAGAATATTGGTAGGTAGGTCATCACAGAGCAGACCCACTGGAGTCCTGGTAGAGATTGTGGTATTGGTGGGCCACCAGAGGTGCAGACCCACTGCAGTCCTTGTAGAAATAATGGCGTTGGTAGGTCATCATAGATGCAGACCCACTGTAGTCCTTGTAGAGATAATGGTATTGGTGGGCCACCAGAGGTGCAGACCCACTGTAGTCCTGGTAGAGACGGCCAGCAGCCATCCGTTGCGACTGTGCAGGTGCACAATCACCATCGAAGATTCTTGCAGAGAATATAGCAAGTCCATAAACCACCACTTGTGCACTCACAACGTTTTTGGAATTGTCCTTAGAACCAGCAATGCTGTTATCCAGTCCTTTGCTGAATTAGTAACACACATGCAAACACGAACAGTCCCAACTTCTCACATATTGTCCATATACTATGACCAACAGAAACGTGTGCAGTGAAATGTAACTTACAAGTTAATAATATCATGAACTGGTGACAATTACAATTTTATAACAGAAGAATACAATAACAAAGGTACAAAATACATCATTAAAGAACATAACAATACAGATAACATTTGTAGTAAAACAGGCGTTACAAAAGAATAGAAATAGACATATACGTCAGTGTTACAGGAATTATGACATGAGTACATACATAAAAGATCACAATAACTTTTGAAACATCAACTTCACACATTAGCATTAACACAAAACAGAGTAAATAATGTCTAAACATCTTTACAAAGTAAATAACATATTATTAATGCCAATTATATTCGAGGATAACAGTATTCCTCATCATAGTGAATGTAGCTTAATATTAAAAGAAGAAAAAATTCTATGAAACTACACAGACACAGGAAGAAAATAAATACACAAGGGTACACAAACACATAGTGGGATAACACCAATAGGAAAGGACAGGGTTCGTTTTCAGTGTAACATTTGGTACTGCAGTCCAACCCAAAACTTCATATATCTTTCCTCTTATTTCATCCTTTGTTTCCACCAAAAAAATTCTATCTAAGCATGCTTTCTGTATTTGTATGTTCACACATTTCTTACCTCAACATTTATTTCCAAGAAAATCCTACCTAAACCTGTTTTCTGTACCCTTTTTATTTGTATAACTTTTCAATGCATTTCTTCCAATTCATCGCAACTCATTCTCTTCTATAGTCTACCCCCTCTTAATCTAACTTAAATCTACTGAGCTCAGATGCTAAACTAAGGGACGAGGCAATGCAGCAGCACGTAAAACAATTATTATAAACAGCAATGAAAAAAATGGAAAATTGCAAAGCAAGCTACAGTATAAATTAGCAAAAGTCAAATTCAATAACACTATGCCTGGCAAACAGCAGCAACTTATACCTAAACATGACATAGCGCAAGCAGAAAAAATATTACACTTAAATGGCCATGTCTAATGCCTATGTCACATCTTAACATTAGAGTGATGCATCACAATTTATTCTACAAAAGAAATTACCAAGTACTTGAAAAGAAAATTATGAATGCAGTTCCTGTGAAGGTAACTGTCGCTTTGTGCTCCCTCATTTTTTTGAAAAAAATTATTATATACTCGATCTGTAGACAGAAAATATTTATATTAGTACATCTATAAAATTTTATTTTAACCAATGCTGCAGTGCAGCTAGAAACTTGATATTAAACAAAATGTGTAAATAAATACATAAAGCAAGCCATATGGCATTTTTCTTAACTAGCAAGGCAATAGCTGTGAAATGTTTCTCATCGTGTCATTAGGTATTTCAGTAAATATCATAAATTACGAGCTCCACAGTATGCTTTCAACAAGGAGATGTCAGTAGCGTGGACAATGGCCTTCCCTTTCTTTTTTTTTTTCTACCTGTGCTTCTGACGAGGCACTCACACTAATGGCTTGTTCTCCAGGCGTCTGACACACCTGGGTGCCCACGACGCATTATGTGCAGGTGGTCACTTAACTTTCGTACGGAAATATTTACGACAGCAGTTTCCACTACAGTGACAGTCATATATACAAAATTTCACAGGTCGAGAATTTACTTTGCAAATGTGTAGAAACAAAATCCTATGAATATAACAGCGTCCAAAAAAATTTTCAGTGGCATTGTGATACATTCACACATGATTCACACATTTCATAATTCTAAAGTACGATTCTTGGTTTCCAACATCCTGTTTCACAAGTCAAGAGTCCCTACCCACTATTCATTACTCCTTACCTTATTACACATATACGTATCCATCGACACTCGTCAATATTTCGTCATTATAAATATGAAGCATAATCAAATAACTCATATAGCCTCAGCCTATTAATCATAAACATACCTCAGCAGCATAATACACATC
This sequence comes from Schistocerca serialis cubense, assembly GCF_023864345.2. Taxonomy (NCBI): domain Eukaryota; kingdom Metazoa; phylum Arthropoda; class Insecta; order Orthoptera; family Acrididae; genus Schistocerca; species Schistocerca serialis. The sequence continues at coordinate 181,502,973 of NC_064646.1, read as the reverse complement.
GTCGTCGTAAAAATAACATCATAACACCTCAGTCAAATCTCAAAATCGTCGTAGCTTTCTGCAATAATTTCAAACCCTAAAAAAATATTCTCTGCTCATTTCAATAATGTCATCTACCTCAAACGTACTTTAAAATCATGCTCCCTTACCAAATATATCATTCAAAGCTCTCATAGTATCACAATGGTTCCGAAAAAATATGAGCATTTCACAAAGTACAGACAAAATACAATTTCTTAAGTGTGAAGCTATCCAACTGTGTAATTGCGTAAACATGTGTCACTGATGCAGTAAAATAAATGTTTGTCTCTCTCAGTTAAATGATCAGACAGCTGTGTAATTTGTGTGTTAGAGAAATATGGTACCGATGTGTAAAGTTGTATAAGCAAATACCATATTAGCTAGGGTTCCTTGTGCTTGCCAAACACATGGTACACAAAGTAGGCGTGTACCCCCCTGAGGATAAATGTAATTATGCCCTCAGGTGTTACAAATTACAGCAATGGAATGAAATGTATCACGGAAAACTTTCTTTGTAATTAAAAAATCTTTAAAAATAAATGTTTCAAGTACAAAATTAATCACTCAAATACGTGTACTGTAGCGCTAAACTGTGCGTCGTCCTCCGAAAGCTAAGTTCTGCAGAAGTCAATGTACTTACCTCATGATAAACAAAAGTGAAATGCTTTGCGTATAGATATCGTAGTTATAATGCTTATTGGTGTGATGAAGAAAGTACTGTACAGTAACGTAATGTTGTGCCACGAAAAAGGCTGTCTCATTGTTGCTATACCACAAAAGTTACTAATAAAACATGTTTTGATTTCCAGAAGAATTCAGAAAACTGTGCAGATATAAAACAGATACACCGCAAAAGCAACATTGTAAATTGTCACTCATTAGTAGCGTCGTGATAAAAATCGTGTAGCTGTCACATAAACTAACCTCTGTGTCATCTGGTATCTCTCAGAAAGCACATTAAATTCAGAATGTATTTTCAAATAAACCAAAATGTTGCATTAAAATCTCATTAGCAGTACTGGTAAATGTTCTAAGTATGTGAGCCTTATAGTCGTTACGTAATCGTGCAACAAACAAGCAAGAATGTACACACACAATAACACTGTGACGTCTGTTTACTATAACAATGCATTCGTCATTTCTGTTTAAATAAGTTCTCTTGGTTCTTGATTGGATATTTAACTTCAAACATTGTTGCATGGTAACAGTTTCTAAAGCATACTAGTAACGTGAAGTGAAACGTTTTATGGCAAAGACAAAGTTAAAAGGCAGATTATCTGTCAATAAATGGTTTTACATGAGAAATGTGGTGTAAACCTTTACTCTTCCTAGTACGCAGAGTTTCAACTTCAACGCAATTATCATGTGGTATACGTCGGATTCTGTAAGGTCCATTGTAAACTAGAAAGAATTTGTGACTCAAGTGTTTCTTCTTATGTGACAATGAATGAGATTTAATGAGAACTTTTTGACCAATATACAATTTCTTTGCATTTGCTTTACCGTGTAGTTTTCTCCTTTTGTCTGCTGCAGATTTTATATTTTTAAGAGCCAAATCAATTATGTCTTTGTGTCGAAGTTTACGTGTATTCGGGAAAGGTACAAGCTCTCTGATTCTGTTCGGTGGTTCTTCATTCTTCAGTACAAGAGTAGGTGGTAAAGCAGTGGAGTCGTGAGGCATTTCATTCAGCACGTTTTGAAATAAGTGTAAATATCAGTCCCAATGCTGATGCTTTCTGTGACAATAAAGTCTGCAAAGCTTATTGATTTCTTTCATAATCCGTTCAGATGGGTTGCAATGTGGTGAGTACAATGAAATAAAAACAGGTTTGATTTTATGGTTGCGAAGCATGCGTGACCAAACAGCAGATCTGAATTGCGGTCCGTTATCTGAAATGACTTTACTAACGTGTCCAACTTCACGTAAGAAATTTTTAACAAAGGCGTTGGATACGGACCGTCCAGTGGCTTTACGTAACGGAGTGAAAGAAACAAATTTTGAAGTAAGTTCAACAGCGACTAGAACGTACGAAAATCCATTGGATGTTCTGACAAGCGGTCCCAAGAGATCAACAGCAGCAAATTCTTTTAATTTAGCAGGAATAATAGGAAACAACGGAGCACGATGTGAGACAGTAGATGGTTTCGCCTTTTGACAAAGTTTACAAATAGACAAGACTCTTCGAATTCGCTTTTCCATATTGTTAAAATAACAAGTCGTTCGAAGAATATGATAACATTTTCGTGGGCCAAAATGTGCGTAGCTGAAATGAATGTACCAAATGAGCTTATTAACAAAATCGTCTGGAATGCAAAGTACCCATAGCTTGTCATCAACAGTGCAGCGTCTGAAGAGTATGTTGTTTCTAACCAGGTAATAATGCCGAATCTGTGTGTGTGTCTTTTCATGCCATTTGCTCTTGATGTCTTTCCAAATCGGATCTTTATCTTGTTCATGAGCAATGTCCTTTAAAGATGTGGTGATGAAGTTTTCAAAGGCGACTTTCTGAATGTAAAGAATACTGAAATTTTTCTCGAGGTTGCCTTCTGTGGTACTTTTCTCAAGCCCAGCCGGTGCGCGTGACAGTGCGTCCGCAACAATGTTCTCCTTGCCGGGAATGTAGACTATTGTGAAGCGGAATTCTTGCAGAAACAATGCCCAACGTTTTAACCTGTCATGATTTAATTTTGAAGACATAAGAAATTGTAATGCACGATGATCACTGTATACTTTTACGTGCTTACCAGAAAGAAAGAAACGGAATTTGTTAAATGCCCAAACGATAGCTAAAGCTTCTAATTCAGTAACGGAATAATTTTTTTCAGATTTGGTTAGCACTCGGCTAGCAAAAGCAATGGTTTTCTGAATGGTAGTGTCATTTTCTATGGCTTCTTGAAATAAATGGGCACCAAGACCGACTTTAGAAGAATCTGTACTAAGGCAGAAATCTTGTGACAGATCAGGATGAGCTAGTATTGGCGCGTGAAGTAACGCTTCTTTCAAAGAATTGAATTCCAACTGTGCTTGTTCGTCCCAGTTCCAAATAGTATTTTTTCCAGTGAGAGAACAAAGTTTTGGTGTAACTAGAATTTGCATATTCAGAAAACGACGGTAAAAATTTACGAGACCTAGAAAACTGCGGACTTGTCTTTTTGTGGATGGAACTGGAATGGCTCTGATTGCTTCTAACTTTTCAGGATCCGGCTGAATGCCTTCAGAAGAAATAACATGTCCCAAAAACCTCACCTTTGACCTACCGAATTCAGACTTTTCCAAGTTAACTGTAATTCCAGATTCTGCAAAAATACGTAACAGACTGTTGAGGATGCGATTATGTTGTTCCCATGAAGCTTCCGCTATTAGAATATCGTCCACATATAAGGTGATGTGACGTTTTAAGAACTCAGGTAATATGGAATTTAGCCCGCGAATAAATGCTGCTGAAGAAATGTTCAAACCAAAGGGAAGTTTCCGAAACTGATAACAAACGCCGAAACAAAGGAAAGCTGTGTATTTTCTGCATTCTGGATGAAGTTCGATCTGATAAAAGCTGGATCTGAGATCAATGGAAGACAACACTTTTACACCATTAAAATTTTGAAGAAGTTCTTCCATCGTCTGCGGCCTGTCTGTTTCAGGAATAATGATAGTATTGATTTGTCTCGAATCTAAGACAAGTCTGATCGATCCATTTTTCTTTTCAACAACATGTAATGGATTGTTGTATGAGCTTACTGCAGGCTCAATAATGCCCTCGTCAAGCATAGATTGTATTTCTGTTCTAACACGGTCCCTATAATGTGCTGGAATTACATATGGTCTAACACAAAATTTAGTATGCTCACGAACACGAAATTGGTATTGAAATCCCTTGATTGTTCCTGTTTTATGAGTAAAAACTGTGGAATGTGCTTGTAAAATCTCAAAAAGGTCCTGCCTATCAGTGTCATTACAATTCTCAATTGTTTGAATTTTATTCTGAATTAACTTATTAATGTCAAATGCGCCGTCGATATCATCCCTGTCAGTACTTGCAGAGTGATTGTTAGTGTCTAGTTCCGTAGAAAAGTCCGAACTGTTGTCTAACAGAAGGTAAAGCCGATTAATTTCCTCGTCATGGTTTGAGAGCCAGTCTTCAAATTTCAAAGCTATTGACTTACCTTCTTTCTCTAAACTTATTTCAGCATCGTGAAAGCTTAAGATTGCTTTGTATTCATTCAAAAAGTCTACTCCCAATAAAATTTCCGTCGACAATAATGGAACAATAAGAAAGTTTATAGAGAAGCTGTGGCTTTGACAAAAGAATTCTAAATTGGTTTGCTGGCGTACATCTACACTTTTTCCAAAAATTGCACCTTGTAATTTAATCTTACGTAACGGAAGTGTAGGGCAATCGTTCGATTTGTTACATTTGCTAAAGGCTGTTTCACTAATTACTGAGATGGGACTGCCAGAGTCAAGTACTGCCGTAAATTTTACGTCATTTACTGTAATGTGAATCACAGGATATGCAATATTGTTATGTTTTATGTCGTGTTCCTGGAGTAAGATGTCCCTAATGTCTTCCATTTTTACGTAATTACTAGCTACGGCAGCTGCGTCGTTAGTGTCATAAGAACGTTTTGTGGCTGCCATCGGTGTGAGTCATTGCCTATTGTCTCTTTGTTGGCGCGCGTCGTTATTGGGATTTGGAGACCTAACATCTACAAATTTACCGTGACGAGAGGGCCCTGCCCTGTTTAAATCCCGCCAGTTCTGATGCAATTCGGGTCTGTCTTTACGATCACATCGTCTGTCGTCATGTCGGTAGTTCCTGTAGTTTCTTTCTTGTCGGTTAAGTGGTGGAGAATTTCTCCCTGAATCGTAACTGTGCGCTGGACCGTTGCGTCTCAAGTCATTCTGTCTCCCGTAATAATAATTGTTTTGGTTCCCATATTGTCTGTTTCTCTGATTGTCTCTGTGATTGTCATTACCGCGGAGAGGTGATCTTTCCCTGTAATTATTACTACTCTGCCAACGGTTGTCATACGGGTGGTGTCTGTTTTGGTCACGATTTGTGTTATGAGAATAGCCTTGTCGCGTCCAGTTATTATCGAGGAATTGTGACGGATGTGACCTGTAATTGTTGTGTTCCTGTTTCCGCATTCCGCGATTGTCAGTGTCAATTTCCAATTCTTGTAACAGTCCCTGAAAAGCTTCAATGTCGTCTTTGCAACGTCCTGCCAAAATAATGTGTCGTAAATGTTCAGGCAATTTGATTAAGCAAATGCGGATAAGTTCTGAGGGGCTGTATGGGTTTGACAGGTACTGATTCTTGTGCAACATGTCTTCAAAATATTTCACAAGACTGGAAAATTCAGATTGTTCGAAACGTTTCATCATGATGATGCTATGTTTTACACGGTCTTGTGTGGCTTGAGACCAATATGCTGAGAGGAAGGCATGGTAAAATTCTCCCTCACTGTGGCAATCGTGAATGACCGATCGCATTCTTACAGCTGGTTCATTCTCTAAATAGCCACACATGAATTCTAATCTGTGTTCTAACGACCAGTTGGGAGGAAAACAATGAGAGAATTGATGGGGCCATGCTTGTGGATGAATGTCGTTGCCAGAATTCTTAAATGTTTGGAATTTACGTGTAGTAATGAACAGCTTATAGTCAAAATCATCATGTCGGCGAGTCGCATATCGGTCATTGTTAGGTCGTGTCGGCCGTTCCATCTCAAAATTCGGTGCACATTGCCAATTTCTTTCATAACTTCCGAAATGCCCTGTGTTATTATTTTGTGGCTGTTCCGTATTTCTGTGTCCCTCTTCCCGTATTGGGGCGCGAGTATCCTGTGAAATACGTAATTCTTGTATTACCTGTGTCAGCTGATCTTGTACTTCCCGGATTTCTCTTTGGTGTTGTGTATTGATTTGATTTTGATTTTGTTTGAATTTTCTAATTTGTTCATACTCTTCAGTGTCCATGAAAGCTACAGGTGTTGTGTCATTCAGATCATCATCTACCTTTGTAGATAAGTTAGTGAACTGATCTGAAAGTTCGGCTACTTTATCCGATAGTGAAATCATTTCCTCTCTATGTTTTTCTGAACCAAGTTTCAGAGTGTCCATTTGTGTTGCAATCGTGTCTACTGTGACCTTTAAGTTTTCCTGAGTTTTTGCAAGTTACATAACCGTATCGGTAGATGCAACTGAGTCAAATTTTGCTTGCAAGGTCTCATGATTTTCATGAACAATAGTTTGCAGTTCTTTTATAGCTGCTTCGTGATTCTGTAGTGCATTTTCATGACGCGAAAAAATAGGTTGGAAATGCTCACAAATTTGTGTTTTTACGTCATTACAGACTTTTTGACATTTCGATTCAATGTGATGTAACTCAGCAGTTAAATCCTCACGTGTTCGTTCAAGAGTTTGCTCCAATGAGTCTAACTTTTTAAGATTTTGTTCCATTGTGTCTAACTTTTGAAGCTTTTGCTGTGTTTGTCTCTGATTTTGTTCCATTGTGTCTAACTTTTTGAGATTTTGTTCCACTGTGTCTAACTTTTTAAGATTTTGTCCCATTTGTCTCTGATTTTGTTCCATTTGTTGCATTAATTGCAATAATAATGTATTAGTGTCTGGAATCTGTTTCTCTACGCTTTTCGGCAGTGCATTTGCACCGGCAACATTCACATTTTGACAAGCAGAAAATGCGTCTTGACTTATTTGAGAAAACGGTGATAACCCAAAACCTGAATCTACAGTATTTGCGAAATTGTGTCCTGTCATTTCGGATTCCTGAGGCGAGCTGTTGCCGACCGATCGATCGATAATGCTTCCCTCTTCACTAATTGTTTCACTGTCCGTGCCATTGTTTGCCGCCCGCTCCATTTCCCTATGCACGATTACCAAATTACTACTTTGAACATCAGTTAATTCATTACTCTGCGGCGCTAACACACTGCCTTCGTTTTCACTGTCATTTCTCAGTTTACTTTGGAGCCTAGTATTACGTTTTTCACACGCCATTATTGTCACAGTATTTCACACGACAACACAGAAGAACACAATTTGAAGAGCAAAATAAAATAACGTAGCAATGGAAATAATGTCTAGTTAATTGCAGCTGCGAAATACTTGGTGCAAATCTACATGCATGCCACAACTGTTTTACTCTACAACAATGAAAACTACAACTACAAAGGAGATTCTCTCTACAATTACGCGCTAGCAATAAACAAAATCTACACTAATTACACAAACTACAACAAAAAATCAGAAGATTCCAGTGAGGTATCCTGGCAGGGTCGCCATATGAAACGTCCCCTTTTAACAATTATACACGACTGTCCTTAACCTGACACACAATACTCTGTTAGCGCAACGCAATCTGACTTTCAAAATTCCCTACAAAAGAATGGCCCTGACTAACATTAAACTATACCTTTCACAAATCACTTACCTCACAAAAATCTTCGCTGCTCAAGCTACTGCAATACAGCAAGCGCCACTACTGCCAGCTAAATAAAAGATTCAAACTATGGAAGGCACTAACTACTGATAGGGATAGTTAGCAAATGAAAGATATTAATAGAGAACGAACAATGTATTTACCTTGATATCATCATATATAAATATAGCAGTTCATGACAAATTTCAAAACTCCGCCATCTCTCTCCCCACATCCACCACTGCTGGCGGCTCACCTCCAACTGCGCAACGCTACGCGCTGTTCACAGCCAGCTGCCTAACACTACAATGGCGAGTATTACAACAATGCAAAGCAGACACAGACTGCCCACAGCACAGCCAGTGATTGTCATACAGAGGTGGCATTACCAATAAAAAACCTAAACAGCCTACTTACATAGAGAAAACATAAACAGCCTACTTACAGTGGTCGTCAAGGTATGCCGGAACAACTTCAAAATTTCTGAGGAGAAATGAGCAGACAACAATTGTAATGTGTCATCCACAGGTACTTTGGTGAACAGAGAAACCACGTCGAGGCTGACCATGATATCACTTGGGCCTATCTTCAGCTGTTTTATGATATCAACAAACATTTATCCTGATTTGACGCGGCATGTACACCGAGAAATTTTTACTCAGGAAATACGTCGCGAAAGACTTCGTAGCCATATTAGTTTCCTCTACGGGGAGGACATAGCGCGCAGCGTTCGTCACCTGGAGAAGCTGCGCCTGAAACAGTTTCAGTTGCTGAGCAATCTGGCTTTTTTACAACGCTGTCGTGACAAGGAGGTAGTACCGAAGTTTGCAGTCGTCAAACACCACATCAGAAGCGCTGCAGTAAACAGAATTTTACGAAAGACCAGCCATGCTATTGTGAAGGAGAGGATACGTCATACCAGGTATGAACTAGACATGAACGCTCGCCTGTTATTTAGTTGCCATTTATTTCTGGCCGAAGTCCTCTCACCATTGGACTGGGAATGGGTGGATATGACTTTGGCGGCACACCAACGAACCAATTTAAGCAGGACTACTGCGAAACAGGCCGATAAATTTGAGCGGCTTAACCGTGATCAAGGAACTACTGGGTCCAACGGCATTCACCGCACTGTTATCAACTTCTCTGACAAGGAACTTGATGAAGCTACCATCTCGGCTCTCGGTAAAGGATTGAACTTTGCCCCAGCTCCACGTAAGTTACCGGTGGTTGAGATCATTAGTGGAGTGGAACAAGCAGTTCGTCATCTTTCTCAAGAAGCAGCGGATGACGTAAGGCTTGCTACTAGCCGGATTTTAGCGACATCTAAGCCGCCTAAGTCAAACATCAGCAGAGAGGAGAGACAAGGACTGAAATTGTTGCAGAAGGATGAAGATCTAGTTGTTTTACCTGCTGACAAGGGGAGCGCCACGGTAATCCTCAATGCTACAGATTACCACAAGAAAGTTGGATTATTACTGGAGAACAGCACATACAGGGTTCTCAGACGGGATCCCACATCGGCGCTCAGCAGGAAGACAAGGGAGCTACTAAAAAAACTCTGGCCTCTCCGACGAACTGGTGAAGAACTTACGGTCGAGAGCACCTAGGCCACCAAGACTGTACGGTTTGCCAAAGCTTCATAAGGAGAACGTCCCGTTGAGACCGATTGTTAGCGCTATTGGCTCTCCTACGTACAAGCTTGCAAAGCACTTAACTAAATTGTTGGCGCCTATAGTTGGTCACTGCCCACATCATATTAAAAATTCAAAAATGTTTGTTGATATCATAAAACAGATGAAGATAGGCCCAAGTGATATCATGGTCAGCCTCGACGTGGTTTCTCTGTTCACCAAAGTACCTGTGGATGACACATTACAATTGTTGGCTGCTCATTTCTCCTCAGAAATTTTGAAGTTGTTCCGGCATACCTTGACGACCACTTATTTTTTATACAGTGGAAATTATTATGAAATGACGGATGGAACAGCCATGGATTCACCACTGTCACCAGTAATAGCGAATTTTTTCATGGAGGACTTTGAAGAACGAGCCCTGAGCAGTGCTCACCTCCGCCCATCATGCTTCTACAGATACGTCGACGATACTTTTTTAATCTGGCCACACGGCAGCGACACGCTGCAGCAGTTCGTCGAACATCTGAATGGTGTACATCCAAACATAAAATTTACATTGGAGATAGAGAACGAAGGGAAGTTACCTTTTTTAGATGTGTTGGTAGAGCGAAAGCCGGATGGACGACTGGGCCATTCTGTGTACAGGAAGCCAACCCATACAGACTTATATCTGCATAGCCATAGCTTCCATCATCCGTCTCAGAAGAGAGCTGTGCTGAATACTTTAGTACACAGAGCCAGGACTATTTCCGACAAGGACCACCTCGGTCCCGAGATCAACCATTTGACGACTGTTTTCAAGAGGAATGGTTATTCTGCCGGTGAAATTAAATCAGTATTGTCCAAGAAAGTAAGACACGATGCCGGCCACATACAAGAAGAGGACCAACACATATCGCGGCTTCCTTTTTGCGGTGCTACAACGAGCAAGATAGCCAGAGTCCTGAAGAGGCAAGGAATAAAACCAGTTTTCCGACCACCTAGGAAAATTAAGGAAATGTTGAGACCAGTCAAAGATAGTCTCGGCTTAAGAGTGCCGGGAATTTATACTATTCCTTGCGAATGCGGCAAGAATTACGTGGGCCAGTCTGTAAGAACCGTTGCCGACCGCTGCATCGAGCACCAACGCCACCTGAAATACAGGTATTTGGAAAAATCAGCGGTGGCTGAACATAGCCTGCTTAACAAGCATAAGATTTTATTTGAAGAAACCAGAGTAATAGCCCACACATCGAATTACTGGGACTCTGTGATCCGGGAAGCAGTCGAAATTAGACTTAGCGATAATAACTTTAATAGAGACAACGGCTATGCACTTAGCAACACTTGCAAGAGTGCACTGGATAAAGAAAAATCGCAGAGAAAAACTTCTCGCACTTTACCTCCTGATTTAAGGGATGGCGCTGCAAGCAACGCGGGATAGCAACTACATCTATGGAAGTAGAGGGCACCACTTCGCTACGTGCCATATCGCTGACGTATTCCAGCCAATAAGAAGCCGTCCTTTGCATATAAAAGTGGGAACTTCGCTAGTTCACGACCGCATTCGAGGGTTGGATTCCCTCTCTTCTTCATCGAAGAGTTTTACTGCCTGGGCTACTCTCAGGGTGCACCTTCGACGTGGAAGATTCCCGCCGTTTCCCTGCCGTGTCGTCTGCTTGCCGTCCATACTGCCTACCGGTGCTCGCCGCCGCCGCCGCCGCTTGGTCGCCGCCTTCCGGTCCTCGCCGCCGCCGCCGCCGCCGCCTGGTCGCCGCCTGCCGGGGCTCGCCGCCGCCGCCTGGTCGCCGCCTGCCGGTGCTCGCCACCGTCGCCTGCCGCCTTCCGGTCCTCGCCGCCGCCGCCGCCACCGCCGCCGTCGTCGCCGCCGCCGCCGCCGCCACCTGCAGGTCGCCGCCGTCGCCGTTTGGTCGCCGCCGCCGCGCTTCTCGCGCGCCGCCGCCATGTCCCAACCCACCACCACCACTTCTATCATTTTCACCTCTCCCTCCGCTGCTCCAACCACCATCACATGGAGCTCCTCCTCCACCCCACTTCCCGTCCTTCCTTCTCTCCCTGTCCACCCCACCCCTGCACCACTTTCGGCTGTAACCACCCCCAACTACCCCTCCCCTATCACCGTCGCCCCATCGACAGCTACTGACTTTCCACCGCTCCCCGCACTGCCTCCGACAGGCTCCAAGCCAGCACGGATCTCTGCTCGACGTTCCACAGTCTCAGTGACACCCACGCCCCCTCCGTCTGCGTCATCCGCTGCTCAGGGTGGTCCTGCCCCCCGCCATCTCCCCCTGCAACCCGTACCCCTGCCCCCTCTCCACAAGGTCGTGCCCACGAAACCTTCAAAGCGCCCGAATGTTGACCCTTCCCCTGCAGTCTCCTCCAAAAAAACCCCCAGTCCCCGTGACCCACCCACCCCCATGGACGCGGCTCCGACCCCCGCCCCGCCTGGCACCCACACCTTTGTCCTCTCCAATCCTGACCCTCAATTCCTTGATGCCCGCTCCCTCACCCTCGCCATCCGGAAATACTACCCCAATGCTTCCATCTCCCAACTTATTCCTCGCAAGGACTCGGTCCTCATCAAATCCCCCAGTGCTTCCCTCCACACCGATCTCCTCTCCCGCATCCCCCGTATCCAATTTGGCCAATGTGCAACCCTCACCCCCTACCACACCCCGTCCTCTCCCCGTCAGCCTCAACCTCCCCGGCGTCCGCCAACCTTCACCGCTGTGATCACGAAGCTTAGCCCCATGATCACGGAGGCTGAGGTGTTGGTGGAACTCAACTCCCGGCCCGACATTGAAATCCGCTCGGCCCGTCGCATCTTCAATGACGCCGGGCCGACTTTTCTCATGCGGATATTCACTGAATCCTCCTCCTCCATTGACCGCCTCCTCACCGAGGGAGCCCTCATCTACAATCAGCGCCATAAGGTGGACCCCTCCCGTTCCCCCGTCCAATCCTACCGCTGCCAACGCTGTCTCACCTACAACGACCACATTACCTCTGCCTGCAGGAACCCCCCTACTTGTCCCCACTGCAAAGCTTCCCACTTCCTCAAGCATTGCCCCAACCTCACCTCTCCCCCCTCCTGCAACACTTGCAATGAACCACATCCTACCTACTCCTCGAAGTGTAAAGCGAAACCTCCACCAGTTACCCCTGAGCTCACCGTGCCTGTCCGCCCTCCCCCTACTGCTGAGGACATCATCCGTTTCACCACCATTGTGCTCCAAAACATCCACCCCTTCCAGCACTCACACACTCTTTCCCAAATCGCCCTCGCTGCCCGTTCCATCTTCCATCTTACCACCTATGCCACATACTCCCACAACCAGGCCCACTTCACCTTCACCCCACTCACCACCCTTGTCTAACTCTCCACTCCCATGGCACAACAACCATACCGTATCCTGTACCACAACATTCGCTCCCTGCCCACCCACAAACTCCTCTTCCTCCACACCCTACGTCAGCACCGCGTGGATGCCTTCGTCCTAAATGAAACCTTCCTTCAACCCCGTCTCTCCATCTCCACGGCTCCTTACACTCTACACCGCACCGATAACCCGTACCCTCTCGCGCGTGGCGGAGTTGCTATTGGCCACCTCAAGCACCTCCCTGTCCGGCCCCAACCTCTCGTTAACAATCCTGCCGAGCATCTCACCCTCAGCCTCTTCTTCCCCACCCTTACCATCACCTGTGCCACCATTTATGTCCGCCCATCCCGTACGATTTCCTGGCCCACATTGACCGCACCTTCTCCACCTACGTGATTGCTGCTGACCTCAATATCCACAGCCGTGATCCTGCCGACCTCCGGCGGTGGCATCAGTTTCTCACCACTCTCTAGGGAGACCTGGTTCCCCTGCCTCAGCACACCCGGCCCGAATCCAACACCACTCCTGATGTGGTCCTTGCCTCTCCGAACCTCCTTGGGTGCATCACCGCGGATGTCCTTGACCTCATTGGCAGTGACCATGCTCCTGTCCTCCTCACTATCTCTAACGGTCGCCCTCCCCGCCACGCTCCTCGCCCTGACGTCCCTCCTAAACTTGTCCATGATTACTCCCGTGCCAACTGGGATGCCTACCGGGATTCCATTCACACCCAGGTTGACGGCCACGACCTTACCCTCCAGTCTCCTGATGACATCGCTCGCGCTGCTGCCTTCCTGCACCAGACATTGTCTGACGCCGTCGCCACCCATATCCCCACCAAAGCCATCCACCCTCACCGCCCCGCCCTGCCTCCACAGGCCGTCCTTCTCCTTCGAGAGTCCCGCCGCCTCTACCGCTCTTTTCTCCGCACTCGTGACCGGGATACACTTACCCGCCACCGGCAATTACAGCGACACATCCGCAACCTGCTTGTTGCGAAGAAACGCCGAGCCTGGCGCCAGACATGTACACGACTCAACACCACACTCCCCATCAACTCTTCCAAGTATTGGTCTGCCTTCCACCGCCTTACTGGGAACCGCCCCACCCCCCAGTACCCTCTCCTCCTTAATGACCGTCCCTTTCCTGACAACCTCAGTAAGGCCAACCACTTTGCCTCCCACCTCTCTGATGTTTTTTCCATCCCAGATGATCCCCACTTTGATTATTCCCTCTTCCCTGATGTCATGGACCGTACGAATACCTCTGTTCCTCCCCTTGCTCCTAGCTTCCAGTACTTGGGCCACACCCCACCTTCTGCACTTAACACTCCCATCACTACACAGGACATCAGCCTCACACTCCGCACTAAACGCAACACTGCTCCCGGCCATGACTGCGTTACCTACTGCCACCTCAAACACTGCCCTCCCTCCTTCCTTTCCCTCCTTGCCACCCTCTACAATGTCATCCTTGCCACTGGCTTCTATCCCGACCTGTGGAAAACCTCCCGTATCCTGATGTTCTCCAAACCCAATAAGCCTCCATCTGATGCCTCTTCCTATCGTCCTATCTGTCTCACATCGGTGTTCAGCAAGCTCTTGGAATCCATCCTTTCCCGGCGCATCCATCTCCACCTCCACCAAAACTACCTCCTCCCAAACACCCAATGTGGCTTTCGACCTTCCTTCTCTGCTGATGACCAACTCCTCCGCCTCACTCATCTCCTCTCCCTCCAGCTTAACTCCCGTCGCTCCGCCATTTTTGTCTCACTTGACCTCGAAAAGGCCTACGACCGTGTCTGGCATCCCGGTCTCCTGTTTAAACTCCAAACCTACGCCCTTCCTATCAACTACATCCGTCTGGTGGCCTCCTTCCTCTCCCACCGCCCCTCCTATGTTACCATCCATCATGCCACTTCCCACACCTTCTACCCCTCTGCCGGTGTGCCCCAGGGCTCTGTCCTCTCCCCTCTCCTCTACCTCCTGTACACGGCAGATATGCCCCAACCCCCCCCTCCAGTACACCTCTTGCAATATGCTGATGACACCGCATTCCTCGCCCTCGCTCCTACCCTCCAACGGTCCCAACGCCTTCTCCAGAATCACCTTGACCATTTTGCTGCATGGTGTAACCACTGGCTCCTGAAACTCAATCCTTCCAAGACCCAGGCAATCATCGTAGGTCGTACCACTCGCTCCTTCCGGCTCCTGGATTTCTCCCTTACTGTCTGTGCACGTCCTGTCCGCCTCACCCCCACCCTCACCTACCTTGGCCTCATCATTGACCGTCACCTCACCTGGATACCTCATCTCCGCTCCATCCAATCCAAAGCCCACAACCGCCTCCGACTCCTCAAACTCCTCTCTGGCCGGACATGGGGGTTGCACCCCTCTACCATCCTCCACACCTACAAATCCTTCATCCGTCCCATCCTCTGTTATGCCAGTCCTGCCTGGATATCTGCCCCCCCCCAAATTCTATCAGTCCCTCCAGATCCTCGAGCGTCATGCACTCCGCCTCGCCTTCCGTATCCGCCTCCCGTCCCCCACGTGGATCCTCTATGATCTCATTCCTTTCCCCCATCTGCTCCTATTCCTCGAACATATCCGCATCCTCTACACCTCCCGCCGTCTCGAACCCCCTCACCCCCTGGTTGCTCCTCTCCTCTCCCATCCCCGCCCCCTGCCACGTCTTCACTGTTGTGTCCTCCCTACCCTCCATCTCTCCACCCTCCATCTCCTTTCCCAAGGTGGCTTCCGTCAACTCCCCCTCCCGGATGATGCCCTCTCTCCCTCCATTTATCCTTCCTATCAACTCTGATCCTCAATCCCCCTCCTTTCCTCTGTCCTTTCCCTGGGCTCCCTCTTCCCCCCTCCCTTCCGTCCAGTTTTCTCCCCACTCAACCTCTCCCTACCTCCCTTCTCCCCCCCAGTCCTTTTGTATTCCCCTACTCTGCCTACCCCACTCCCTGTCGCGTCTGCCCCCCACCCCTCTTATGGGTCCTCATCCTCCTTCAGCTCCTTTCCTGGCTCCCCCCTTCGCTTTTCCTCTCCTTTCCCCCCTTTTTTGTTTTCCCCTCTTCTGTCCAGTATCCCCCCACCTGCTCTCGACTGTGGTGTCACATTTGCCCACTTTTTAGTGCAGTGTTCCAGTGACTATTCAGTGTTGTTTGTCTTTCTCGTGTTGCGAACAGAAACCATGCTGTCGCTAGGTGTGAATTTTATGTCCTTTGCGAACAGAATCCAGACTGTCACCGTGTTTTTTAATTGTCTATTGTTTTCCCTGTCTGCTTCGTATGTATTTTTCTTAGCATCATCATCCCTCTGTTGTTGTTTTAAGTTCCACTATTCCTTTTCGCCTTGTTACTCTCTAAGTCTCCGATTTTATCGCCTGTTTTTTATTATTTGTTCTCTTGATCTTTGTCACAAAATCTGTCGCCTGAAGAGCGGCATACTAAGCTGCTGCCAGCCCGCCCTCTTCGGGGGGAGTTGAAATTCAATAAATGAAAAAAAAAAAAAAAAAAAGTAGTTCACGACAGTCAGTTTTAGCCCTGACGACGACCATGGTGGTAGTGGTCGAAAGCTTGGAGATTTATCCTGATTTGACGCGGCATGTACACCGAGAAATTTTTACTCACAATACAAAATTGCTCCAAGAAAAATTGTTCAAAGCAAATATTGCATTCAGAAATAATATTCGAAGCAATAATAAGGAATAACAAAGCAAAAATTAAATTAATTAACGAAACTGAAGCTGTTAAGTATAAGTGTTAGTAAGTTGTTGAAATTGAAGGAAGGTTGAAGATTATAGGAGAGATTAGAGATGAGTTGTAGATTCCCACTAACACAATTCAGCGAGGATGCGGAGGGGGGGGGGGGGGGGGATGAGGAAAGACAGAATCATTCGCCTGCCCCTGGTTCTTGGTGTGACTATGCTACGTGCCTACTTCCGCCATAGGAATTTTATGTGACTCTAGGTATAATAACCTGTCACAAGTTATGTACTTCGTGATTGGATCATGGAAGTTGTTATCATCATTGTCTGTTTCTTGGGTCAGTTTTGCCATGTTCCTCGCAGATGTCAATCACGTTCCTTGTTTGCTTTGTCCTGGATCTCATGTCAAGTCTAGTCCCTCTTTAGTTTATGTACTGAGGATCAACGCCTTTGAGATCGAGTCTGCTGTGTTGTTGATATATTTCCATGCTGTTTCGTTCCTAATCGTGTTGTAGAAGTCATCGTATGTGTACTCTAGTGATCTGGCCTGTGTGAGAAGTGTATAGTGTATTACGACGTGCTCTGTGGAACGTCTCTCCCCACAAATACATTCTTCCCTTTCCGTGAGATGCATGCAGTGTAAATGCATTGGGTAAGGGCCATGTCCAACCACGAAGTGGACCATGCCTCTGCTTGGGCCTATATGTGTCATTCCAAATTTTTCCTTTATAACTTCTATCCCATTCCCGTTGCCAGCTATATGACCGCCACCTCTTTAAGTGGGGATTTTCTCTTATTTATTCCCATTTTATGGTAGTTATTCTAAGTCTCCCCTTCTTCCAACATGCTGCAGCGCGATATGTGAAGGTGTAGCATATCGTGTAGACTCTGAAGATCACACACAGAGCTGAAAGCCTCCGACAGTCTGAGCAACACACATCTTTGCCTTCTCCAAGCAGCTGTTCTGCTAGTAACAAAGCTACGGTAGTGTGCCCACGTACCTGGCCGTAAAGCGTACAATCTACTCAGAGATGGCGCAGTGGTAATATTAAGTATTCAGCGATTACTCTGACTGCCGGCCGGTGTGGCCGAGCGGTTCTAGGCGCTTCAGTGTGGAACCGCGCGACCGCTACGGTCGCAGGTTCGAATCCTGCCTCGGGCATGGATGTGTGTGATGTCCTTAGGTTAGTTAGGTTTAAGTAGTTCTAAGTTCTATGGGACTGATGACCTCAGATGTTAAGTCCCATAGTGCTCAGAGCCTTTTGAATCATTTTTTTTTATTACCCTGGCTAATTTGACTAATAGTCGTTTAGCCTTCCAGGGAACGATTTGTATGTGGTTATGAAAGTTTAGTAGCTCGTCAGTATGTATGCCAGCGTATCGTGTTTTTCTGTTACGTGTTATGGAAACGTTATATAGTATGATTGCAGGGTTTGTTTGTAGTTTATCTTGTAACGTGATGTAGACTATTTTCTTGGCTGCTATGGAAATAAATATAGCCTCTCCTGTCAACAACTTAAACTTATTCTTGCACCGAAATGAGTGAAGATGCAGCCGTAGAATATGTGAGAATGTAAAAGTGCTGGTAGGTAATGCCAGCGTTAAAAACAAAATAAAACAATTTCTACTTGTCAACGCCTTCTACTCCATATTTGAACTTATGAGTTAAAAGTATATACGGCTAAATTAAATTTAGAAAATTTTGTTTCAGATTAAGGCTGAAACAAAAAATACAATTATCCAAAAGGCCAACATGTAACTATTTGTAAAATTACTGACGCGGCCCGCGTCATGCTAAGTTGCCGTAAATGTGACCCACAGGAGATGGAAGAAACTTAAAATGCAATAGAGTCATTGAATGAAGAGACTCTCTTCTTTAGGTCTCATGACATGCTCTGAATTGCGACGCATCGTAAATCTACCTAACGTTATCTCACGTTTGGTGCAGTTAAATGAACGCACCATTCAGGGAATATGCAGCTTACTAAGGATGTGGAAGATTGTTTAAGTGGTCTTGTTCTGGAGGCGGCTAGGCTAGCACGAAAGTTCGCGCAGCTCGCCGGCGTAAAATGTTGCTCTTAGACGTCATTATGTAGTACAAGGGAGGTGAAAACTGTGTGCTGTCTTCAGAGAAATGACCGTGTGTTAAGTTCGCCGTACTTTTAAGCATAAACGTACTCTGAAGAGCCAAAAAAACTGATACACCTGCCTAATATCGTGTAGCGCACCCGCGAGCACGCGGAAGTGCCGCAATAGGGCATGGCACGGACTCGACTAATGTCTGAAGTAGTGCTGGAGGGAGCTGAGACCATGAATCATGCAGGGTTGTCCATAAATCCGTAAGTGTACGAGGGGGTGGAGATTTCTTCTGAACAGCACGTTGCAAGGCATCCCTGATATCCTCAATAACGTTCATGTCTGGGAGTCTGGTGGCCAACGGAAGTGTTTAAACTCAGTGGCGTGTTCCTGCAGCCACTATGTAGTAATTCTGGACTTGTAGGGTGTAGCATTATCCTGCAGGAATTGACCAGGTCCGTCCGAATGGACATGAATGGATGCAGATGATCAGACAGGATGCTTACGTAGTGTCACCTGTCGGAGTCGTACCCAGGTGTGACAGGGGTCCCATATAACTCCAATTGCACACGCCCCACACCATTACAGAGCCTCAACTAGTTTTAATAGTCCACTATGACATGCATCGTCCATGGATTCATGATGTTGTCTCCATATCCGACACGTACATCTGTTCTATACAATTTGAAGTAGGACTCGTCCGACCAGCAACATGTTTCCAGTCATCAATAGTCCAATGCCGGTGTTGACAGACCCAGACGAGGCGTAAAGCTTTGTGTCGTGCAGTAATCAAGGGTACACGAGTAGGCATTCGGTTCCGAAAGCCCATATCGATGATGTTTCGTTGAATGATTCGCACGCTGACACTTGCTGATGGCTCAGCACTGAAATCTGCAGCAATTTTCGGAAGGGATGCGCTTCCGTCACGTTGAAAGATTCTCTTCAGTCGTTGTTCGTCCTGTTCTTGCAGGATCTTTTTCCGACCGCAGTGATGTCAGAGGTGTGATGTTTTACCGGATTTCTGATATTCACGGCACCCTCGTGAAATGGTCGTATTGGAAAATCCCCACTTCATCGCTACCTCGGAGGGGTCGAGCGCCGATGGTAACACGAAGTCCAAACTCACTTAAATCTTGATAACCTGCCATTGTAGCAGCACTAACCGGTCTAGGGGTCGGCCGGTGTGCCCGAGCGGTTCTAGGCGCTTCAGTCTTGAACCGCGCGACGGCTGCCGTCGCAGGTTCGAATCGTGCTTCAGGCGTGGATGTGTGTGATGTCCTTGGGTTAGTTAGGTTTAAGTAGTTCTAAGTTCTAGGGGACTAATGACCTCAGATGTTAAGTCCCATAGCGCTCAGAGCCACTTGAACCGATCTAGTAACTGCGCCTGACGCTTGTTGTCTTATATATATGCGTTGCTTACCGCAGCGCTGTATTCTGCCTGTTAACGTATCTCTGTACTTCAATACGCATGCCTATACCAGTTTCTTTGGCGCTTCAGTGTATATGTTACTGTAAAAGTAAGATGACTGATAAATCTTTCTCTGTATTCTGCCTGTTTGCATATCTCTGTACTTGAATACGCATGCCTATACCAGTTTCTTTGGCGCTTCAGTGTATATGTTACTGTAAAAGTAAGATGACTGATAAATCTTTCTCTGTATTCGGCCTGTTTGCATATCTCTGTACTCGAATACGCATGCCTAGACCAGTTTCTTTGGCGCTTCAGTGTATATGTTACTGTAAAAGTAAGATGACTGATAAATCTTTCTCTGTATTCTGCCTATTTGCATATCTCTGTACTTGAATACGCATGCCTATACCAGTTTCTTTGGCGCTTCAGTGTATATGTTACTGTAAAAGTAAGATGACTGATATATCTTTCTCTGTATTCTGCCTGTGGCATTTCGAATTACATAACATGAAGACGATTTACACAAGCAGTTTTTAGTTGAACACTTTTTTAAACAACTGCACTTTTTGAACCCTTGTCCTGCAACAAAACATTGTTCAGCAACCACTTCCCGTAGACTAATTTCTTCTCTTGCTACTTCTTCAACGTTGATAAAATTTTCCTAGTGTACAATGTCTTCAGTTTACCAGCTTTGGTAGCAAGTTGACAGAATTCGTCATCCTGAATATTTACCTACTTAATGACTCATTGATTAAAGCGCTCAGCAGCCCTTTTAAAATCGATGAAAAGGAGCACTATAACAGGGTTAGGAACTTGAATGCGAAGGTTAGACACACCAGTATCTATTTATAACACGTCGGTGCAGAATACCTAGCTACAGTTAGAAATGAAGACCTGCAGTTTGTCAGGCAGTTGTGTGATAAGTTTCATAATAAAATAAATCTTGTAGAGTCATACAAATTTTTCTTCTTCAACATAAATTTCTATAATTTCACAAGTTTGGAGTTACGATTATGTCGATGACTGAACCTCATAATTGTGCGAGGAATTTTTTCCCGCAATGATGGGAACGAAGTCTAGCCACAGAAGCTCGATGACAGAACTCAGTTTAAAAACTTATCAGCGCTCAGGAAGTGGTACCACACACTAACGCTTCAGTGAAAAGCAAAATAAGCAGTATTCATTGATATGCAGTGTTTCTATGTTTAATGTGTGTAAAGTAGTCGCAAAATACAAGTAGATGTCAATGTGTGTGATTTCCTAAGGGTCCAAACTGCTGAAGTCATTGGTCCCTAGACCTTCACGCTACTTAAACTAACTTAAGCTAAGTACAACACACACCCATCCCCGAACCTCCGGCGGGAGGGGCCGCGCAGTCCATGACATGGCGTCTCTAACCGCGCGGCCACTCCACCCGGCAAAGTAGATGTCAATCTAAACTTCATCCGAAAATGATATTCATCATAAGACAGGATCATCTATAACAAATATATTACGTACGTAGCTGCTCCATGTTCTTTGCTACATCAATTAAAAGATACGTAAGTTTCATTTCATTGCCATTTCTCAACAATGCAGCTGCTTTAGGAAATCACTTTGCTACGAAAGGCATTAATTAGCCATTGTGCAGCGATAATACCCATAGAACTACTAGCGACCATAGAATAGAGTCGTTGGCAACAGTTGCGGAGTTGCCTTGTTCCATTCCTCATCCGCTCCCCCTCCTCTTCTTCTTCCCCCACTCGTCGTAAGCTCGCCAGTTCCCCACCGATGAAGCGTGAGCGCGAGTTAGCTCTTATGAGGAGCAGCAGTTTGGGGCAATAAGCTGAGAAACCTTGTAGGGACTGCATCGTAATGATTTAGTCCACCACAACGTTTTTGCACCTGAGCGTGAGGTCGCTTCGGTCGGCATATCATGAGTTTTTGTCTTGGAACTCACGAGGACACGCTGAACCACTTAATAATATATGCACAACTGTCCTGAAAGGATTCACAGGCATGCGTGAAAAAAGAGACACCACACATTCATGTGCCTAGATAGGCAATGAATTCACCTTCTTCAGTGCAGATGTACAAGTACCTCAGACATCCTCTGGGAGTCTCAGAGTAGCAAGCACGGAGGAAATTGAGAGAAACTGCGGATAAGTGGTGCTCGGTGTGAATGTGGGGCAGCGGTGAGTCGTTCCGAGATAGCCCACGTAGTTGTGATAACGAAGTGTCACGTATGGCCCAAAGGTTAACGCACCTTACTAGTAAGCGCGAAATCCCGGCTTCGAATCCTGATCCAGTACATCTTTTTCAGTCGTCGCCGCTGATTCCGCATGATGTCCCGACGCAGCTGACATCCGTAATCCCTTCCCTTTACTTTCTCCCCCCTCCACCTTCAGTTTACATACTCCTGTACCTGTTTACTTTAACGTCACCACATTATTCCGATAACGATCATGGGAGGCCGAGTGCAATAATATAGTGATCAAGTAGCAGTACGATAACAGAAACTTAATCATGGGTCCGCAATAGACCCGTTTGCGAGATAATTGCGAGCTGCCACAAAGTTCTTTATCAGTTGAAATTGTAGCCCAATTATGCTGCAGATTTTGTAGGCAGAGCAGCCACAGCCTCGACATATAATTTTGAAGACAACACCGCTTCAGCTTTTTGGCTACATCATAAGGTGCAGTAAAGTCAAGTCATCATCTGATCGAGAGAAGAGAACACCGCGATTACAGTCAAGAATTTTCGCTAAGTAATGGACGTCAAACATAAAAAGGGTAAAATGACATGAACGTTTCAGTGATACTCATGGTATCACGGAAGCGTATCACGGGAGCGTTCTATATTAGATTATGCTATTTTATGTTTGAGTCCGCCACTTAGCAAAAATTGCTGACTATGGTAGCTGGCTAATCCCATTCCATTTTCTATATCGGAAAGTGATTTGGTTTTACTATTCCAGGTAGATAGTGACTTAATCGAATAGTTTACAGTTTCAATTTTTTTTAGTCACAACTCCTCTCCCGTGGCAAATTTTTCATCTCAGAGAAGCACTTGCAACCTACGTCTTCAATTTTTTGTTGGATGTATTCCAGTCTCTGTGTTCCTCTTTAGTTTTTGTCCCCTATAGCTCACTCCAGTATAACTGAAGTAATTCCTTAACGTCTTAATATATGTCCTATCATCGAGTCCCTTCTTCTTGTCAGCATTTTCCATGAACTCCTAGCTCCGCCGGCTAAGCGGAGAACGTTCTTATACCTTATCGAAGTCGGCTCATCTAATTTTCAACATCCTTCTGCAGCGCCACATCGCAGATACTTCCATTTTCTTCCGTCTGGTACTCCAAAAAAACATTCTCAGAAATTTCGCCCTCTATTGATTCTATTAAACTTCTCTTGGCCAGGAATGCCCTTTTTATGTGAGCTAGTCTGCTTTTTATATCCTTCTTGCTCCTTTCATAACGGATTATTTAACTACCTAGGTAGCAGAATTCCTTAACTTCACCTACTTCTTGATCACTAATTTTGGTGTGAAGTTGGTCGCTGTTCTCATTTATGCTACTTCTCATTGTTTTCGTCTTTCTTCGATTTACTCCCATTCCATATTCCGTACTCATCAGACGGTTCATTTCATTCAACGCATCCTATAATTTTTTATTTTAATTGAGAATAGCAATGTCATCAGCAAATTTTCCAATTGATACAAGTTCACTTTGAATTTTAATTCCACTCTTTAACGTTTTATTCCCGTCATTGTTTCTTCGATGTATAGATAAAACAGTTGGGGCGAAAGACTGCACCCTATCATACAGCCTTTTCAATCAGTACACTTCGTTCTTGATCTTCCAGTCTTGATATTCCGTCATGGTACTGGTACATATTGTATATTACCCGTCTTTTCCTTCAGTTTACCCTATCTTTTCTCAGAATTTCAAACACCTAATATCATTTAATATTGTCGAACACTTTTTCCAGGTCGACAAATCCTATGAACGTGTCTTGATTTTTCTTCAGTCTTGCTTGCATTATCAACTGCAACGTCAGAACTTACTCGCTGGTGCCTTTACATTTCTAAAGGCAAACTGATCGTCATTTGACAGATTCTTAGTTTTCTTTCCAATCCTTCTGTGTATTATTCTTGTCAGCAGCTTGGATGCGTGAGCTATTAAGCTGAATGTGTGATAATTCTCGCACTCTTCAGCTCTTGCAATCTCCAGAACCGTGTGGACGATGTTTTTCCGAAATCGTGATGGTATATCGCCAGTCTCTTACATTCAACACACCGACGTGAATGGTCGTTTTGTTGCCACTTCACCCAATGAGTTTATAAATTCCGATGGAATGTTATCTATCCCTTCTGCCTTATTTGATCTTAAGTCTCTCAAAGCTATTTTAAATTCTGATTCTAATACTGGATCCCCTATCGCTTCCCCATCGACTCCTGTTTCTTCTTCTGTCACGTCATCAGAAAATTCCTACCTCATATAGAGGCCTTTAATGTCCTCCTTTCACTCATTCTCTCTCTCTCTCCTTTGCGGAATTCCCATTGTAATCTTAATGTTACCGACCTTGCTTTTAATTTCACCAGAGGTTGTACTGGCTTTTCTATATGCCGAGTAAGTCTTTTCGACAGTCATTTCTTTTTAGATTTCTTCAAATTTTTCATGTAGCCACTTCGTCTTAGCTTCCCTGCTCTTCCTATTTATTTCACTCCTGAGTGGCTTGTATTTTCGTGTTCCTAAATTTACCAGAACGCTTTTGTACATCCTTCCTCTACAAATTTTATCCTCTATAGACAATTTTAGTATTCAGCAAACGTATACGCAACCATGTGAATGATGCTCGTTCCAGCTCAGAGACGTAGGATAGACATTAACCGATGCGACGTAATCATGCGCCATCATGATTAGCCTGTTGCATACCTACCTAGCAAACATGTTTTCAGGCGGCTGTGACACAGAAACGCTACGTTTCCGGACGTGGGTTTCTATGCAGAGTATTATGTACTCCCTCCTCTCTAAAGTCCTAGAAGACTGTAACATGAATTTCCGAACGCCCTGTGGATGTAAATGTAAATATAATCTACGTATTAAGATGTCACTCCATCCAATTATGGGAACGCAAAACTCATGGAAGAATTTTGTCTCTCATTGATCGAGAAAACAAAAGACGGAACTTCTGTTGCTGATTGTCTCTCGGTAAAAATCTTCGTACTAATCCATCATTTTCTCAGTCTGCCTTAAGTATTTCCGTTCTTAGCAGCTCAACTGCTGTAATGTCGACTTATTTATTTAAAATGTGACTTACTGAATGCGATCACACACTTACACACTTGCTGCATGAAGTATTATCATCGTGTATTCTCCATGTGCAATTCTTATGGTTGTTACAACAGCAGTCTCTCCTCGTCCGAGCACTCAAAATCAGTGTCTGTGGAAATCACCTTAGTAAATTGTGATGCATGTGGGTATTACGTACATTTCAGAGGCATAAATATCAATATAGGACAGCGGCTTCCACGCTATCTATTCACATGTCGTATGAAAATAGTTATTTTTACATGACAGCTAGCTACAATTCGCGTCCCACCCTCCTCGTTATTTCGTAACATCCAACTGAGTAAAACTACGAACTTGGTCTACGATAGTGTTGTCGATGACAGATGAGCAAACTGCCGAATTCAGAGCTCTATAACAATAATTTTTGTCACAGTTACCTCCAGTGTGAAGTATTTTCCATCAAATTTACAATTTTACTAGGTTCTTCCGTAATTTCAACGTATTTTACTCAGTTACTCGAGTTGAAAACCACTGCTGTCGACGACTTCTCACGTTAACAAAACGCCTCATCGTCTCGATCACGTGATCGTGTCATCCATTAACATTGCAGCAAGGCTCTCAATTTTTGTATCATTATCTCCCTCTCGCTAGAGAGCGTCATTAGTCGACCATTAAATCGTACCTCGTTAGAAGCCCTCTCAACCTATTACTACATTTACTTTCTGTCATCCTTTAACGCAGATCCATGTGAATTTAGAGGCAAATGATTCTCTTTTCTAGGAATGCATCAAAGACAGCAGTCAACTTGAGTGTTTTCTTACTATCTCAAAGAAGTACGAAACGAGGGTTGCCTTGCCTTCAAATATCTAGCTTCAACTACTTTGCAGATCACCCAACTACCTATTTTCTGCCGTTTGGCAAGAATTATGAAAAAGGCGCAGGTAGAATTTCGTAAACAGGAAATAATTTGTGGGTTTTCGGCAGTGTGAGGTGTCCCTGCAGAGCAGTGGGTTGTATGACCGGGAAAAGTAATTGAAATTGCTACCTGAAGGCAAAGCGAGCCTGGTTCGAACCTATATGACCGAACAAGTGCTTAAAGTTTAGGAATTTTCGTCAAAAAGAAGCAATATTCTGTAGAAAGTTCTAAAATTTCAGCAATTTTCGATCAAATAGATACGAAGCAGGGATTTCCTGCCCACTTCGGCGACTTGCACGATGAAATGAAGATGATTAAGGTAATAGGTAATAGGAATACAAGAAAGTTGACTTCTGTTCTGTGATGCTTTCCTGGGAAAGTGAATCCGCTTGCAAGTTGACATGGATCTGCGTTAAGGAAGATGGAATGTAGATCAGTTGAGAGGGTTTAAGGAGGTAGTATTTAATGGTAGACTGATGATGCGCTCTAGAGAGGGGCAGATGTTGTGGCACGTCATTTATCACACATTTAACAATTTTTTTCTGTTGTTCTCTTGGGGTATATCGGTTGTGTGGCGTAACCTGTGTTCAACTTGTATACAATTGCGTGTGCTGTGTGTGACTTAGTGCGCAGCAAATCTCCCCATGCCATAGTCAGTATAAGACTTCCAAAGCATGTGTGGTTAATTATGTCCATCAAACCAAACAGATGGGAAACCTATTTCGGCACCCTCCTCTAGACGAACGAAGATGCAGGCGAAGTACGCCATTTCCCTGCCACATCTTGGACATAAACCGAGTTTTTAGTTTTATAAAAGCAGTGACTCTAAGAGACAGGTGTTTGACAGGTGTTTGCTAGGTTCTACAACCCCCCCCTCCCCCCCCCCCCCCCCCGTGTATACATTCACTTGACAGATGTTGTATGTGGAAGAGACTGTGTCCCGCTCACGGTGTTAGTGCAGCATGGCGTATAATTCCTCTTGTCACACAACACTGCTATGCATTTGTCTGTTTCCTCAAAAGACGTCGTTGTTCCACGTATTTTCGGTTGATAAAGATCACTTTATAGGTCTGATGCGAGCATTGCATAATTTCGTCCGTGAACAGTGGGCGCTATACAAATCTGGAAAGCTATATAGTGCATGTATCACAAAGAATCTATGCTTTTTTTGCTCTAGTGTAGAAGGCAACAGTTTTATCATCCTGAAGTTTCCTACCATAGCGAATGGGATAGAATACTTGCAGGGTGAATGTATGTCAGGTGTTGGAAAACATATTTCCTGCATTGAAGTATCAAGAGAGTTGCATTCCACACGAGTAATATGTCGGAAATCACACTGCTTTAACAGTACAGCACGTTTAAGTGAAGAACCGGGTAGCCTTAGGAGTGTGTCTTTTGATATGCGGTGTTGTACAGCCATTTCTCTCTTTCCAGTGCCTTGTTGGCATGGAATCCAAACGCTACGACAATGCTACAGAGTAGATAGCACAAGTGATTTACGTAAAATGCTTTTAACTGCTTCGGCCCTAAACTCCATCAAGCATAAACCACACGTTCCTTCTTCTTCTCAGTCGTCTGTTATATCGCCACAACAGTCTCAAATGTGTCAGGCTCGTATCTACTACACATCAATAGGGAGTGGTGACCTCCTCAGCATGCATGCATCAAGAGACATCGTGTGTAATTGAATGTGTGATGTATAATTGGTACCGGATAGTCTTTTCAGAACGGCAGTTCCACTATTGGAATGAGAAAACCGGTCTATAGCACTAGCATCGGTTGGTTGTACAAGTTTCGAACATGGTTTTTTTCTCTCTTAAAACGCAACCGATAGAAGTGTACTGAACAGGGGAAACTCAGAACGTTCTGTACCTCCACGAGACTTCGGTTGTAGCGACTGCAGTACTTTTCTATTTCTGGTCAGTTCCAAATTACATAAAAATTACATCGGAGACAATGTTGCATGGAGGGTTGGTTAAATACAGCGGAAGAGTTACGAGATGCATAGAGAGAGACCATCTTGAGTTTTGTTCAAATGGTTCAAATGGCTCTGAGCACTATGGGACTTAACATCTGAGGTCATCAGTCCCCTAGATCTTAGAACGACTTAAACCTAACTAACCTAAGTACATCAGGCACATCCATTTCGAGGCAGGATTCGAACCTGCGACCGTAGTGGTTGCGCGGTTCCAGACTGAAGCGTCTAGAACCGCTCGGCCACCCTGGCCGGCTAGAGTTTTGTGATTCTTCAGTTTCTCCCAGCGTATTTCTTGCTCAAACAGTCCACGGGTGTACTGCCAGTCTATAGTGTCCAATGGGCACAATATTTCGCCTACCAGACATGTCGCCAAAGTCGGGTGCGCTGACGAACTGAGCTCCTGAGGGCGGGCGGCCGTCTTAACGCGAGCATTATTGGGAAATGTCAAAGACGATATACGAGGTATATTAAAGTTCTAAGACCTCCGATTTTTTTTCTCCGGACTGGAATGAGATCAAAACATGTGCATTGTTTTAAAATGAGGCCGTGTTCATTGTCAATACATCCTAGAGATGGCAGCACCATACGGCAGATGGAATTTTACCGCCAGCGGCGAGAATGAGAACTGTTTTAAATACTTAAAACGGCGACGTTTTCCTTACTTGAACAGCGTGCAATCATTCGTTTTCTGAATTTGCCTGGTGTGAAACCAATTGAAATTCATCGACAGTTGAAGGAGACATGTGGTGATGGAGTTATAGATGTGTCGAAAGTGCGTTCGTGGGTGCGACAGTTTAATGAAGGCAGAACATCGTGTGACAAGAAACCGAAACAACCTCGGGCTCACACAAGCCGGTCTGACGACATGATCGTGAAAGTGGAGAGAATTGTTTTTGGGGATCGCCGAATGACTGTTGAACAGATCGCCTCCAGAGTTGGCATTTCTGTGGGTTCTGTGCACACAATCCTGCATGACGACCTGAAAATGCGAAAAGTGTCATCCAGGTGGGTGCCACGAATGCTGACGGACGACCACATCACTGCCCATGTGGCATGTTGCCAAACAATGTTGACGCACAACGACAGCATGAATGGGACTTTCTTTTCGTCGGTTGTGACAATGGATGAGACGAGGATGCCATTTTTCAATCCAGAAACAAAGCGCCAGTCAGCTCAACGGAAGCACACAGATTCACCGCCACCAAAAAAATTTCGGGTAACCGCCAGTGCTGAAAAAATGATGATGTCCATGTTCTGGGACAGCGAGGGCGTAATCCTTACCCATTGCGTTCCAAAGGGCACTACGGTAACAGGTGCATCCTACGGAAATGTTTTGAATAACAAATTCCTTCCTGCGCTGCAACAAAAACGTCTGGGAAGGGCTGTACATGCGCTGTTTCACCAAGACAACGCACCCGCACATCGAGCTAACGTTACTCAACAGTTTCTTCGTGATAACAACTTTGAAGTGATTCCTCATGCTCCCTACTCACCTGATCTGGCTCCTAGTGACTTTTGGCTTTTTCCAACAATGAAAGACACTCTCCGTGGCCGCACATTCACCAGCTGTGCTGCTATTGCCTCAGCGATTTTCCAGTGGTCAAAACACACTCCTAAAGAAGCCTTCGCCGCTGCCATGGAATCATGGCGTCAGCGTTGTGAAAAATATGTACGTCTGCAGGGCGATTACGTCGAGAAGTCACGCCAGTTTCATCAATTTCGGGTGAGTAGTTAATTAGAAAAAAAATCGGAGGCCTTAGAACTTGAATGCACCTCGTATATACCAGATTCCGTGTCAATGTGGGAAGAATTATATTGGACAGTGCGCACCATCGAAGATCGTTGCCGAGAACATCAGACGCACACTCGACTTGGGTACCCCAACAAGTCGGCGGTCACAGAGCACTGTTTGTCCGAAAATCACGAAATGGACTACCAACAGGGTCTTGGCACAGACATCTAAATACTGGGACAGCGTCGTCAAAGAGGCTATCGAAATTCTTACCAGGGACGGACTCATCAACCGAGATTGCGGCTACACCCTCAGCAGGGCACTGGAACCAGCATTGAGTCTAATTAAAAAGACGCTCAGCAAAGGAAACGAACGAGCGACCAGGGCGGACGAGGCAATTACACCGACATCACTACAGATGCCGACGCCAGCGTCTCACCGACCGCTGACGCGCGGGAGCGGACCGCGGAGAGAACGCCTCGCGATGGGAGGAGATTTATCCCATTAAGTCCCAAATTAATTTTTTTAAATATTGAATTTTTTATTCCTTAATTATAATGTACATAGTGTATGAAACAAAATAACTACAAAAATAGCCAAAGAATATCATGATGATATAATGGCCGTCCTCAAAATAGGACGCCGGGATCTAACAGTATCGTATAATATACTAAACTGTATTCAATTCTTAACTATTTATTTCTTGTGAAATGGTACAAAACACTTCACACACAGTGTTACACGGCATTTAACACAATATGTTTTTGGTTTCCCGTTGCATTTAGCTCTTACACATCTTCTTTGCGTGCTTCTTTTGTCAATCATATGACCAATTCCATCAAACATGATGTCTGGTATCACTCTCAACTGGCTAGATGGGTATTCCATTGGTCGTCCAATATTTGGTCTTCCAGTGTCCAATTTCATGTATGTAACAGTGACAGCACGTCTGAAGTGCAGTAAATCGAGTGCATTTTTCCCATGTACTAGTATGTAGAAGAGCCAGGCATTTACGAAGGCCATTTCCAGCATACGTGTAAATAGGACCCAGTACCATTTTTTCCATCTAATTACCGTCGCATATTTTCCAACTAACCAGTCATGGTGGTCAATACCTCCCATGTACGCGTTATACGACTTCAAAACGGTAGGCTGTTGCACTTGTTTCTTCTTACTTGCATGCTTACTGTACCGCATAGCTGCTCCCAAAGGTTCAACTTTGTCAAAATTTTTACCAATTGTAACGCATCTGTTGTCGCGCCATCCAACAAATAAGACTTCATCATTCCTGTCGAACTGGTAGTCATAGTTTCCTCGAACTGTCTTTTTCAGTTTGTTGCTGCTCAGTAGTGGACTGTCACCAACTCGATTCTCTCTGACAGTTCCGGTTGCTCGAAAACCCAAATTTCTCAGATGAATCAGAAGATCTCTACTAGTGAAGAAATTGTCAAAGTACACACAATGATTCTCGGTTTTTGTGAATGCAGTCCAGCACGTTTAGAACTAATCTTGATCCCACTAGTAGGTCATCCCTTGCAGTACCTTCTGGGTCCTTTCCACATTATAAATCAAATTTGAAACAGCAGCCACTTGCTCCACAAAGAGACCACAACTTATAGCCAAATCTAATAGGCTTGCCTCGGATAAACTGTTTCAGCCCACTTCGTCCATAGTATTTCACTATCATTTCGTCAATTGACAAATTTTCCTCAAATATTCCAAATTTTTGAAAAGATTCATTTATCATTTTCAAGAGAGATCTAATTTTGAATCCGCGATCATGTTTGTTTCCATTGCCTAAGTAATTATCTTGAAAATGAAGCAATGTTTTCAACTTCTGATATTTATTCCTTGACATAGCTGTCTTTATAATTGGTATGCCAACATCTTCACCTTGAGACCAATATAGCTTCTCAGCAGGGAGTTTATGATAGCCAGCAAAAAGAAGAAATCCGACAAAGACCTTCAGTTCTTCAACTGTGAGGATAGAATCCTGCATATTCTTCATATTTACTGCATATCTCACAGTTTTTTTCACTATGAACTCTTACATGTTTTCGTTCATCAGTTCTGCAAACATCTCCTTCGGAGTCAAGGAAGAAAGTTGTTCCTTCAATTCCCTTCTCTTTGTGCTGATGTCATGCTCACTAGTTTGAGACAGCTTTGTATAGACTGGAGGTGTCTTTTTCTAATTGCTTTTCTCATCAGTAAGACGTCTCTTCTTCTACTTACTTCTAGAAACTTGGAATGTACTTGGCAGTGAAGTTTTACATACAGTTTCTTCATTATTCTCAGATGCAACATAATGTAATTCAATAGCCCCTGGCACATCTGAGACTTCCACGGTTCCAGTAACATTGTCTGGACCTTCTTCTTCGTTGGTCACACAGTCTACTTCAGGAGGACATACGGTGATATCAATATGGTCCTGATCATCTGACACCGCATTATAGAATGCGTCACTGTTTATTATTTCTTCCATTTCTTCGTTAGTGCGGTATCTATCACGTCTGAAGGCCATTATAATCTATATAAAATGAAATGAAATAAAATTTAATAAAATAAAGTGAAATGAAAGAATAATACATTAGCACAAACTACAGAAAAGGGAACGTGTAAATACCTCTGTCCTTCTGGATCTGAATTATTTACTAATGGGTAACATATTGATAAATGTACTTACATAATACGCTGTAAATATCAAAGTAACTTCATATCCTGTAATATATAAGAGGGGTTGATACTTACCTCAGCAACAAAATCTGGCAAAATTACCACGTTCTAAAAAGAAAATACATCAGCAGTAGCAGAGTTTCATATTCGAACGTGCAGCAATACAAATAACTGAAATGATAACACCAAGTCCCAGTGTCCTATTTCGAGTACACCAAATTTTATAACAATGGAAAACAATGAATATAACTCCAATTGAGCTAACAATGCAAGTAGTTTAAAAGACACATTGTTGGCTATAAATAATCACAAAAAGAACTTTGCAACATATTTCAGATATTACTAAATTGTCGATAAAGTAAATACCTGCAATAATGAAAAGTGCGCCTTAGTATTCAATAATCAGTTAATGGTAGGATTTATTGCTTTTAATTTCCTGTAAGTATACATTTATAAAAAGCATCAACAAATGACGTAGAACAGTAATAGTTGCAAATTAATAATTTATTGTGTATTTATAAATAAATATGTGCTCTGTCCTCAAAATAGGACACTGGTACTTAATGGATTAAGACGGGTCCCTGCCCTCAGGAGCTCAGTTCGTGAGCGCACCTGACGATGGCGACATGTCTGATCGCCGGAATATTATGCCCGTTGGACACTATGGACTGGCAGTACACTCGTGGACTGTTCGATCTAGAGTTTTGTTCAGAATCCTTAGCTGATAGGTTCAACGGAACAGCAGCTCGTTTCGAAATAGAGGACAGAGTGCTGCTGTGGATACGATTCGTTTGTTGGGGTTGTAATCATCGAAGGCGTTGGTGAGATCGTTTAATCCTATTAACGCGAGGAAACTTTGTGACTCCCATCCACAAAGGGAAGATGGTCAATCGTAATAAAATCTTGCGGAATTTATAAAATGTTTCGTCTAAGGAACGTAGCTTTTGTACATCCTCTCTGCTGCCGGCTATTTCCCACACCACGAAATAGTATTTGTGTTATATGATGTAGGCAGTGTATCAGGGTTCATGATGTGTCCACATGGATATAGCAACAGCAAAGTAATGGAGATCGACATGATGAGACGTTTTGCTGACATGAGAAGTCGCCGAGAGCAGTGGTTTTGAGCTCGAGTAATTGAGTAAAATATGTTGAAATTACGAAAACACCTGATAAAATTGCGAATTTTGCGCAAAAGACATAAAAGTGAGTAAAAATGCTACAAAAAAGATTGTTAAAAGCTCCGAACTCGGCTGTTTGCTCATCTGCCATCGACAACACTATTGTGAAACTAGTTCGTAGTTTTACTCAGTTGGGTATATTACGAAATAACGAGGAGGGAGGGACGCGAATTGTAGCTTGCTGTCAGATTCAAAAATAACTATTATCATCCGACATGTGAGTAGATAGCATGGAAGCCTATGTTATATGTTGATATTTATGCCTCTGAAATATACGTAATACCCACATGCATCACAATTTAGGTAGGTGACTTGCACAGACACTGATTTTGAGTGCTGTGGCGACGAGAGACTGCTGGAAGCGGACGGCAGCAGTGGGGCGAGAAGCGACCTCCCAGTTACAGCGTCTGCCCCTGTGGCGAGTGCTGCCTTTTCCCACGGCGACACATTGCACGCTGTTGACCGTTCCTGACCAACAGTCGAGTATCTCGTTTCTGTTCCACAAATTTCCGAGACATACGTTTGATTTTCGCACACCTGAAACAGAATACCATTGTCAACCTAACATCGGCCAAATCAGAGCAAGGCTAGCAGATGGATTTTTTTGTGTGCCACAAGCGAGAAGATAGAACAGACCTGAGAAAGCAGAACCAATAACTACATGAATGTACTGCTGGAGACCGGAAACAGTATAACATTGTTAACCCAACATCGACTGAAACAGAGCACCTTTAGTGGATGGAACTCTTTGCGTACCATCAGGGACATGAGAGTACGGGCCTGGAAACCAGTATCCCTACGCAAGGGGTGAGAAGAATGAAGGAGGAGGGGAGGTAGGAGAGGAGGTAAGATCGGTTCTGAGCTGGTTAGTTTCTAGCCAAACATCGAGATGAAGATACATGCGCCGGCCGCTGTGGCCGTGCGGTTCTAGGCGCTTCAGTCTGGAACCGCGTGACCGCTACGGTCGCAGGTTCGAATCCTGCCTCGGGCATGGATGTGTGTGATGTCCTTAGGTTAGTTAGGTTTAAGTAGTTCTAAGTTCTAGGGGACTGATGACCACAGATGTTAAGTCCCATAGTGCTCAGAGCCATTTGAACCATTTTGAAGATACATGCACTGTTCTACTGTATGGTTTTTCTGCTGTAAGATTATTACGTCTCTCTCCTCGTAAAACACAATGGCACCACTCACAGGAAAAACACGTCTATCCATCATGCAATGTTCGCTCAATATTGATTATCGTGTCGTAATTTGGTCCTCACAGTCTCAAGTTATTGATTACGTCTTCTGCTCAGCGCAGTGTCTGGAACTTGTTAGCTGAATGTATGTTTAAGAACTATTGGATCGTATTAAGGGCTTATTTTATAGTTAATCCAACGCAAAGTTCGATGTTCTCGAGTCAGTAGTCATTATAGCATGCATGTTGATACAATGTGCGTGAGTTTACATTTATTTAGCTGGAGATCCGCTTTATGCATTGTTGCTTTACATCATTCATTTTAAATTCCTAACACTGAACCCTTTATGTGATGTGAGGTGAGGACTGACGCTACAATATTCTTTGTAACAAGCATAAAAATCACACCTGCAGAATACACGATGGCAGTACTTCATGGAGCAAATGAGTGTTCGTCGTTATTTAGTCACTTTTTTAAAAATAAATGAGCTGCTAAGAATGACAACACTTAAGCGAGTCTGAGAAAATAATTGCCTAATACGAAGTTTTTTACCGAGAGACAATCAGCAGCAGAAGTTTTCTAGATAAATACGAGACAACGTTCTTCCATGAGTGCTGTGTGCATGTAAATGAATGGAGTCACATCGTAACAGGGCGACTAAATTTACATTTATATTTAATGCTTACTTTGCAAGCCATCATAGAGTATTTGTCAGAGGGCACCCTGTACCACTATTAATCATTTCCTTTCCCACTCGACTCGCAAATAGCGTAAGGGAAAAACACTACCTATATGCCTCCATATAAGCGCTAATTACTCGTATTTTACCTTCATGATCCTTATGCAAAAACGTATGGGCGCGGCAATGGCGCCTTCTGCAATTAGTTTCAAATGTCGGTTCTCTAAATTTTCTCAGTGGTTTTCCTCGAAAAGAATAAGGTTTTCCGTCCACGGATTCCCATTCGAGCTACCTGGAGTGTGTAATCCGACTGCAGAAAAATTACTCACCATGCGGGCCGCCTCGGTACGTGAGAGGGTGCACTTTACTCGCCGCAGCCTTGAATACAACTCCCAGGAACTATTTAAACTTCATCTTAAACTGGCCAATCAGTTTAATTCGTGGACCTGGGACTGGGTGGATGGTGGTACCTGGACGACAGCCGATTCTGCACATAAAAAGGCCACTGCACGTCAGATTTCAAAATTCTCACGTCTCTCGGATAAACCATCGCTGGAGGTACCATGCAAGACGATCATGGAGTTGTCTCACTAGGCGGTTTCGGTTCTGGAGAAGGGACTCAACTTTGCTCCCACCCCTCGGTTCACGCCGGTCGCGGGCATCGTCAGTGCAGTGGAACAGGTTGCAGCGCGATTACCACCTGAAGCAGCAGAAGAAGTGCGTCGGGAAACCTGCCGGGCTCCGACCAGAACTATACCTACGAAGACTAACATTATCAGTAGAGAGAGGGCGGCCATTCGGGACCTAAGAGAGTGCTCTGAGATTGTTGTCTTACCTGCTGACAAAGGCAATGCCACTCAAAGGTCTCTGCTGGATTCCTTTCATGTTAATTTCTTAAATCGGTTGTCATTTACGACATAAATTCCTCTTCTAAATTTACTGTGGCGTTTCTGACTATCTGGGAGGAAACTGAGTAGTGGAACGTGTTACTTTTACACATAAACAAGAACGATCTGTCACACTACTACACTTTAAAACACAGTTTATATGTAATTCATGTCACACAGTCTCATACAGAACCTACATCCGCTTTCTTTTATATACTGTATATGATAAGATACTGTCATCCCGCTTCCCTTCTGTGTCAGAGGATGAATGAGCAAATGTATTTCTAGTTGCATGCTTGAAGGTAGCAGAGGAGCCTGTCTGCTAGAGAACAGTAGGACCAACGTCGGAACAGGTAGCTACCCTTTCTAAAAGCAAAGAGGTTTCTATCCTTAGTATTGTCCTGTCCGTCCCTTGCCATGTTGGTATAGGAAGCTGCCCCTCTGGGCACTTCCGTTTGTATTTGTGATCCACCCTCAGGAAGGGACCAGGGCAGTCTGTCCGTGGCGAGCGTCTGAAGTGGTAAGATCTCCGGATTAGCGCGTGTCTGCTAAGTCCGTAGGACAATGGATTTCTTAAGTTCAGCCTAACTGAAAATTTAATCACATTTATTTCAGGTTTAGCTCTAAAACATCTAATATTATCTTAAATTGCGACGCAGTGTAATTCGAGTGTGAAGTTCAGAATATATTCCGGTAGTTGCTTTGTCACTACTTTATGAGTAAAGTGGAACCACGTGTTGATCAGTAACTCTAACTAGCATCATCAATCTTCAATGCGAATGTGCGTGAGATTATAAAGTATCGTCTTGACAATATTTTTCAATATAGCAACTTTTCTTTATGTTCAACCCACGTGGGGTGTACTTTGTGAGACCAGTACCACGTGCTTATACAATTGTTTGACCCATCAGGTTAATAGTAAGACGATAGTAACCAATTCGAGGTTTTTCTTTTGTAAATTGCTTTTCGATCTAATTTATTTTAACTATCAAAATTATTGTGGAGTTACACTCTTTGTGTAAACCAAGTTGACCACGTGAAGCATATGGTGTAATCATCAAAGTAGCCCTCAGCTATTCTTTTCGGGAAGATTTCACAGAGAGTTAGTATGAATTTAGTATACCAGTTTGTGGTAATTACATGACGGACAGGATTGTGCTACGGACGTAACTTCTTTGGGTGAAAGTTGAATCGGTTGGTTGTGGTTAATTTCCTCTTGCATATGTTTCAACGTTCTTCGTGTGTTATTTTACGAATGCAGTGTTGTACGCAGTCTCCCAATCTTGGCTCCATATTTGATGTGTTCCATAAGACTACAAACTCACATTTACCACAATCCTAAATAAGGAACCAGATTAGTTATAACTCAAGTTTAATATGCTGAAATTTCAATGATCAATGTTAAAATAAATTTCCAAATATAAACTGATTTATTTCTTTTTATTTAAATTCTCTTATATATATATATATATATATATATATATATATATATATATATATATATATATATATATATATATATAACCGGTGGTCGTATGACTATTAAAAGATTATAATTAATGTTAGTCTGGTTGGGAATTTGGTAAGGTAGACTGGATACCTGGTGAAACAGCTGCTCAGTAATGCAAGGTTAACACCACAAATTAAAGTGACAACATTACACCACCATTGTTCTTTCCCGTAAGGACTACATTGAGAAGATGCAGTGCCTGCTAGATGACGACTCCTACAGGAGGATCAAGGCTGACCACACGAAGAAAGTGGAGAACAAGACCAGGGCTCTACTCAAGGACGCAGATCTATCAGAGGGGGACGCCAAGAAATTGTCACCTCAAGGACCTGTACCACCAAGACTCTATGGACTCCCTAAGGTCCACAAAGAAGGGGTACTTATGCGCCCGATTGTCAGCAACATTAGGGCACCTACTTACTTGCTGGCAAAATATCTGACTGAATTACTTAGCCCCTATGTAGGTAAATGCCCTCACCATATCCGTAATTCCTTGGATTTCGTGAAACGTCTCGACAAATTCAGACTGAAAGACACAGTTATCCTAGTGAGCTTCGACGTGGTTTCACTATTCACCAGGGAGCCTCTACGAGAGTCGGTCGAGCTTATTGGGCAGAAATTTGACGAGAAAACCACCGAACTCTTTAGGC
Source organism: Schistocerca serialis cubense (assembly GCF_023864345.2). Taxonomy (NCBI): domain Eukaryota; kingdom Metazoa; phylum Arthropoda; class Insecta; order Orthoptera; family Acrididae; genus Schistocerca; species Schistocerca serialis. The sequence goes on along the minus strand of NC_064646.1, from coordinate 181,464,636 downwards.
ATGTCTTGACATCAACGTATTTTCTGTTTAATGATGAATACTATGAGCAAACGGATGGAGTCGCAGTGGGTAGCCCACTCTCGCCGGTGGTCGCGAATTTGTACATGGAGTACAGCGAGGAGAAAGCCTTGGCGTCATCCTACTGGAAACCTACTTGTTTCTTCCGTTATGTCGATGACACGTTCGTCATCTGGCCCCATAGTAGGGACAAGCTCCTGGATTTCCTTACACACCTAAACTCCATACATCCAAACATCAAATTCACTATGGAGACCGAAGCAGAAGGAAGATTACCATTCCTGGACGTCATGGTCAAGAGAAGATCTGATAGTACCTTGAGCCACGATGTGTACAGGAAGAAAACGCACACTGACCTGTACCTGCATGCGGACAGCTGCCACCACCCTTCTCAGAGGAATGGAGTACTAAAAACACTAGTACACAGGGCGCGCAGCATCTCAGACGCAGGGAATCTGCCCCAGGATTTGGAACACCTCGGAACCGTGTACCGAAGAAACAGGTACTCGGAATGGCAGATTAGACGCGCTCTCCGTCCCACCACCGCAGCACAACCTATGGAGACGGATGAAGTCACGGAAGAAGAGGTAGCCACTGCCTTTATTCCGTACAATGGCACAATATCGGGGAAAATCGACCGTATATTAAAGACACACCGAGTTAAAACCGTCTTTTGCCCGCCCAATAAAACGCGGGCATTACTGGGAAGTGTGAAAGATGACCTCGGTTTGAGGAAGGTCGGCATATACCAAATTCCCTGTGAGTGTGTGAAGACTTATATCGGACAAATAGTACGCACCATCGAAGATCGTTGCCGAGAACATCAAAGGCACACTCGACTGAAATATCCAAATAAGTCGGTGGTAGCAGAGCGCTGTTTGTCCGAGAAACACGAGATGGATTATTAGCGTACCAAGATCCTGGCTCAGACCTCTAAATATTGGGACAGTGTTATAAGGGAGGGCATGGAAATTCGCACCAAGGAAGATCTTATTTACCGAGATTGCGGCTCTAATCTCAGCAAGGCTTGGGACCCGGCACTGAATGTAATTAAGAATACTCTTAGCAAGAAGTACGAACTGGCGACCAGGGCGGACGTAACAAGCACATCGACGCTACCACAGACTCCGACGCTCACGTCTTCGCGACCGCCGGCGCGCGAGCGCGGGTCCAGAGAGCGGCCCGTGGGGGGAGGGGATTTAAATCTGCCGACCGCCCTCAGGAGCTCAGTTCGTCAGCGCACCTGACGATGGTGACATGTCTGATCGCCGAAATATTGTGCCCGTTGGACACTATGAACCGACAGTATATCCGTGGACTGCTCGAGCAACAAATACGCCGGGAGAAACTGAAGAATCACAACAACATCCCTGTCTCGGGTTGGGTAAAGTTCATTTTTTAAACCGTGGAGAGTCTATGTTACAGGTGAACTTGCAGTTAGAACTATATATCCAAGCCGCACCAATTTGTCCTGAAATGTGCCACAGTCAGCGGGCGGGACGGTCACGAAGAGCTTTGCTGATTGGACGCCACAAAATAGTCTATGACGATTGGTTAGTTACAAAGAATGCTGCGACCTGTCGGCTCTTCCCTGCAGCCGCAGGCTGAATAGCGAAGAACCAGTATGCTGACTGAGCGGCGACAGAAGCTGATGTGTGTGTTATGTGAGAAGATTCAGTGTGGAGAGTGTTTCACTGGACATTATTTCCCAAGTAAATTGATCGGTTCACTGCTTGGCAGTCACGATAACAGTCTCTTTGGCTCCTGAGCATCTGGTACGACTGGAGATGTCAATGGCCGGTGCGCTGCGGCCACCTGGCAGTCGGCTGACAACGTGCGCTTTTCAATTTGCTATTGTATGTGACTGGAGGATTTTTTTTGGCCAGGTGTGTTCAGTTTGAGGTGGAAACGTTGTGGTGGAGGAGGGTGCTTCTGTTCTCAAATGTGGGTGCATACGAGACCTCGGATATATTTAGTGCTACTCTCTATTTGTGACGGTAATTTAATTACTTGATTTGTAAAATGTTTTCATGTGATTCCCAAACGATATTTTATTACGAAGGAGAATCATCGTAAGGTGGTGAGTGTTTTAAGCGATCTATTTGACTGCTTTAAATTGTTAAACAATTAACTTGGCACGGTATTGCAAATGGCCTATTTCCTGCTATAACAAGCGGTTTCTTCTCGTTAGAAATTTTTCTATGTGTAGTTCAAAGTTTTGTTGTGATATGCGGCTCTGACCATACCATTTACAAAGCGTTTTTCGATGTTTAGATCAGTTTATAGGATTGTAACAGTTACTTGTTTTGCAACGCTTTGCCAATTTCAAGGGTTCTGTTGACTATGGCACACAGCAGGGTGAACATATACATAAGCGATCAGGGAGAGTGGGGCTGGGGGCTGGCGGAAACTGAAGGTGGGTGAGGGGTTGACTGTAGGACACTTTCGAGCAGCCTCTGGTAGCGAGATTGTGGATTAAAGCAATCGATCTTCAACCTTCGAGTAGAAAATGTATACACACGATCGGAAAAAGTGGGGGCGGTAAAAAATGGGGGCGGGGGCCAGAGGAGTGTGGAGGCAGCTGTAGGACAATCCAGCAGTAGGATAACACCACCTAAAATAAATAAAGTAAATAAAGGCATTGCATTAAATCCTTCTTCTCCAGCATCTCAGCACAGACTATTTTCCCACCAGTAACAAGCGGGGAAGAGGGAGGAGAAGTGTTGGAGAGGAGGTGGGGAATGGGAGGGGTGAGCGGGGCATTTCCCAGGAGGGGGAAAATTGTTCAGAACTGAGCTGGGTAGGAGTGACCAAAAAAGTGTCTCTGTTCTGAGAGGAGTGGGGAGGAGAAGGGAACAGGGGTTGGAGGGTTGTCAGAAGAACAAATTACCACAGGGGGTCATAAATCAACCCACAGATGCTCATAAATCAGTTAGCATAACAATAGGTTAAGGGAAGGGGGAGGGGTGGTTTAATTGATCAATCTAATTAATTAGTATATCAATCTGATATGAAAAGTGTTTCAGGACCAACTATGCCCCAGTAATCACAGAGACATGTGCTATGTGTGGACGAGCATTGTCCTATTGAAAAATGGCACCCTGATACTGTCACATAAGAGGTAACGCATGAGGACACAGAATGTTTGTGGCATACTGTTTGTCCCGTCAGAGTCCCATTAGTCATCACCAATTTTGTATTGGTGACATACCCAGTGTCTCTCCAAACTGTGATGCCAGGATGCTGCTATACTTCTCGAAAACACTGGAAGTATGGGACATCTCCCTGGTTCTCTTCACACTCGTCAACGATGGAGATCCGCATTAGTGCAGAACAATGATTCATCACTGAACACAATGTGATGCCTTACATCAGCAATCTATTCTTTCCATTCATGGCAGCAATCCAAATGCAGGTGTTTTTGTTGTGGTGTTAATGGCAGCCCAGTAGTTCCCGACTTCTGCTAGTCTCCAACCAATGGTGCAGAATGACTCAGAGTGGTGCAGGGAGTCCATTACTTTTTATTGGATGCCAAGCACAGACGTGGGGGGATTACGATGTACATGGTGTATGATTCAAGTGATCCTCCCTTGTGGTGGTCGTACATGGTCCACCGAAATCTTGACGACCATTATGACTGCCCTAACATTCCTATGCAATCAACATTGAGTCACTGTCAAACTTAAATGCCCCACAAATATGGATGTTGCACAGTCTAATCAGAGGGCTAAATGGGTCCCACAGTGAGGCCCCTTCCAAGCTCGTTAATTGCTGATAACGCTGTCTCAAACGAGTGCGTGGCATCTCTATAGCCTACACGGTGATAACTCCCCGTCTGGCGGTGTTCACGTCTCTGTGTACCCTTTCAGGCTCGGTAATAACATTAAACACGAAGAGCACCAATACCCTCTGGTGGCCATTCACAGAGAATTGCAGCTCTAGTCATTTACAATCTCGCAGATGGTGTGTGCGTGTACGAAGTCATACTGACATCTGACTGTCTTCGGTCGTGGACTGTATCAATCTTAAGTTTATTTAAGTAATAGTAAATCAAATTCAGTCATTCACTCACTACAACCCAATCTGGAATTTTCATAGCAACAGCCGTCTCCTTGGCTTGAAAAACAATCTATGGTCTGCTCTAACGCGCTGGAATGTGGCTGCAGTGTCCCAACACAGGAGCCAGAAGAAGTCAGTATACGGTTCGACAACAGTGCGGCAAGAATGATGTCAGAGGTCCTAGCTTTAGCCCTGCACATAATTCTCCTATCTAGGAAGCAGGATGACCGAAGTGAAGAAGATACGACAAGCAGATTAACACAGGCGAAGAAAGCTTTCTTCAGTAACACAGCCCTAGTGATAACAGATATTGACATGCAACTGAGGAAGGAGTTACTGAAAGTATATTTCTGGTGCACAGCATTGTCTGGAAATGAAACGTGGACCACTGGAAATCGGGATGAGAAGAAACAGATAACACTTGAAATGTGGTACAGTCAAAATGAAGAAGTTCTAAGAGAATTGGCGGGGGAGGAAATCTAAGAAAGACTCTTGCCAGAAGAAGAACAGATAAACGGCTCAATTCGTAAGGCACACAGGAACAGCGTTCCTTCTTCAGGAAGGAGCTGCAGAGGGTCATATCTAAACTGGAATAAGTTAAACAGATCTCAGTGGACTTTAGGTGTCTTAGATACGGAAAGATAACACAATATTGGAGAAGATCGAGGGGAACATCAGATCAGTAAAAAGCCTCATGACTTTAAAAAAAACACAACTTGAAGGTGGCAGTGAATGGAGTAAATGTGCAAGAAAACTATTGTTATAGAACTTCAGCTGACTGGCTTCCATTCATTATTATCAGCTGAAATGCGACAGCTCAAATTGAAACTCCAAGGCCTTCACACAGGAAAATATTTCTCACTGTGTTGCCCACAGTTCAAAGACTGTCACAACAATTTTTGACGAGCGCCCTAGTTAGAAATGCCTAACCCAAAGACGGGAAATGTGTATTACATGTTGTCAAGACCTATGTTTAATGATGCACAGGATGGTCTGATACAGTCTAAAAAGCTTGTAATGGTGTTGGAGGGGAGGTTGTGCAGAGAAATAATTGTTAACAAAAAGCACTGAAGTTAGTTAATCAAGCCGTCGTTGTATGCGTAAGTTCAAGCACTTGCACGCGCTAAAATTCTGTAACGCCTACACATCTGTCGGTTCATGGGTTACCATTTGTTCAAATGCTCATCATCAATTAAAATGTGCCTTATTCTGAAGTGATAAATTTAAGCTAGGTGGGAAAAAGCTACGTTTGTTCAGTTTGATTAAGCCAAACGAAGAACAAGCTTGACCACAATGTCTCAGGAACGCTGCTTGAATAAGCACCCGAAACTACCTGATTGAGAACTCGGAAAAGGGGAAACGTACAGAATTTTTTTTCTTAGAAATTATTTCTCAGCGCTACTTCACCGGCAACACCCTCACAGGTTTGGAAGAGAGTTTCTGACCAATCTGTGTAACGGCATAAGTGTTTGGCTCAGTCTCAACGTTGTGGCCTTACAGCAACCACCAGACGTGTGATACCATCGAGCAGACAGGTTACATAGAATTGCTCCAACTATTCTGTGTGGATCGCTCAGTTTTCGTCACGGGGGACGATATTGTTGTGTTCGGAAACAATTTTTCCTGGCAAACTATTTGCAAGACCGGGACTCGAATGCCTTTGCCTTTCGTTGGTTAGTGCTCTACCAACTGAGATATCCAAACATGATTCGCGACCGCCCGTCTTCAGTAGCTCGTCTCCTACCTTCCTTCAGAAAAGCTCTCCTGCGAAATTTACCGGACTAGCAGTCCTCGAAGAAAGGATATCGCAGGATTATAGCTTAGCCTTAGGGAAGGGGTGGGGAGCGGGGGTTGTTTACAGAATACGTATTTCTCTCTGCAGCGGAGTCTGCACTGATATGAAACTTCTTGGTAAATTGTGTCAGACTTGGACTGGAACGCGGGTCCTTCGTTTTTCACGGGCGAGTGCTCTCACGACACTCGACCAGTACCCCAATCTGTCACTAAGCCATGTACCCACAATATCCTTTCTTCCAGGAGTGCTACTCCCGCAAGGTACTCAGTAGAACGTCTGTGAAATCTGGAAGCTAACAGATGAAGTGGTGGTGGAAGTAAAGCTGTGAGAGCGGGTCGTGACTCTTGCTGGATAGCTCAGTTGGCGGAATACTTGCCCGCAAAAGGCAAAGATCTCGGGCAAGAATCCGGATCCGGCACACATATGCCGGGAAGTTTAATGTTATAGTGTTATCAAGAATAAGTACAATAATGTGAGAATGAATGGAGAACCATTCATTAACCTAAAAAGTGGCAGAAGATGTTTTCTCTGTTTATATGGGGTGAAGTCAGAACAGTTTACAATGTTTTCTGTTGAGACTGAGACAGAGAGTACACTCACTCACTGCCGTCGCTCTTGCCCTCCAGCACCCGCACCACATGCTCCATCTATTGTGCCATGGCAACTCTAAGAAGAAGAAGAAGAAAGAAAGATTAGGATTTATCCTCATTGACCAAGATGTTATTACTGGCGGAACACTGTGAACTGGACAAGCATATGGGAGGAACCATCTCAGGATTTGCCATAAATGATTAGCAGAAAATAGGGAAATCTCAACTCTGGCTGGTAGGACGTGCATCACTTTCTATTCAAATGGTCCAAATGGCTCTGGGCACTATGAGACTTAACATCTGAGGTCATCAGTCCCCTAGAACTTAGAACTGCTTAAATCTAACTAACCTAAGGACACCACATACATCCGTGCGCGAGGCAGGATTGGAACCTGCGACCGTAGCGGTCGCGCGGTTCCATACTGAAGCGCCTAGAACCACTCGGCCACAACGGCCGGCTACTTTCTATTACCAACGTTTTAAATTACAATTAGTCTCTACAACTAGAGCTACTTGGGTTTATGAAAAGCAGAGTAGTTAAATATAAAGTTATAGCAAAAACACCATCGAATGCTTAAAATTCGCTGTAAATATGTAACACCTATTTTTGACCTATTTTGTATCTGTATCGATATTTCTGTGTCAATTTATAGTATTGCTTATGTATGATACTATATCTGTCATGAAAATTCTTTGTCTATGTATACAAGTTTCAGTTATGTGAATTTTTGAACGATGTTGTTCAAATCATGCTTGTGAATTTAAATAACTACTGAAATGATTGTTATGTAATGTACTATAGATGACTTGGTCCATAATTAGGGAACGTACGGTTAAATGTAAGAGATGTGGGGAAGCCTTGCAGCTACGGAAGTAGCCTGGAGGAGTGGAAAAGTTGTAGCTGGCGCGCAAGTGGCAGCTCGTCCTTTGTGACGGGTAAGGAGTCTGGGCTGAGCAGTGCTGTGGTTAACACCTCGCTAGCACTAGCGGATCATTGTGGCTCATATTCCTCGAGTTTTGAGGCCTGAAGAGCATAATGGCATTAGTTATGGGCCTTGGATGGTGCGTTTGATGATACCATTATCATGGCATGGTTTCTGGCCCTATAATTCCGACGCCAAGAAGATATGTAACAGGTCGACGTCAACAGTATTGCTATGATTGCATCGCCGCCAGGTTAACAGCCACTGCAAATTACCGCACCAGTACCACCAGCGTTCCGCTTGTTTGTATTTCGCACTCTGTAAATGGACCAGGTATTTGTGATATTTACTTGATTTTAATAATTATCGTGGTTTTACTAGAAACTCTATCTTGCACCCGTGATTATTGCAAATCACAAACCTGGACATGAATCTTATCCTAGTGAATTTACTTCTGAGTGTCATTATTTACTATGAGAAAGTGGTTGAACTTGAATTTAATGTTGTGTTGACATTTGCACAGCTAATTATATTTTTGATTAGGTCAAAAGACAGCTTATGAAAGCACATTTATTATGTAAAAAGTTGTAGTTTGTTGTACTTTACTTAATTAATAATTAATGATTAGAAACGATTCCTCGTACATACTGGTGTAGTTTTCTTAATGAGTATGGGTCTTCAAGCCATGAAAGCTTAAGGGTCCTCATGCACCAGCCTACTATTGTACGTGCAGTGACAGATTAGTGACGTAAGGTACCGCTAGTAAACAAATATTACACGATCAACAAGTAACAACAAAATTTTGTAGCGAGCACATTGTGCTCATGTGGGAGCGATGTAGATGTTTGTAAAACAATAAACTGATAGCCAAGATCGCAGGAATTCTTTTTATTTCGTGATTACCGGTTTCGGCGAAACTAAAGCCGCCATCATCGGATCTAGGGAGGACAGAAAACAGTATAAAAATGGGCTTGGATTCCACTTATATAACATGTATCCATATAAATTTAGTTACATACCTTAGGACACATGTAGGTTACAACATCAAGGCAAACAATGGTGATATTAATAGTTGCCTATAACACGCAGGCCTTACAAAATTTTCGTAAGTAGCACATAGGCGTTCAAGAGAGATGACATTGTCATCGTCTCCATCATATACAAGCGCAGGCTAGGTACGTGATGAAGACACTTAACGCTTATAACGTCATCTCTCTTGAACGCCTATGTGCTACTTACGAAAATTTTGTAAGGCCTGCGTGTTATATGTAACTATTAATATCACCATTGTTTGCCTTGATGTTGTAACCTGTATGTGTCCTAAGACATGTAACTAAATTTATATGTGTACATGTTATATAAGTGGAATTCAAGGTCACTTTTATAGTGTTTTCTGTCCTCCCTAGATCCGATGATGGCGGCTTTAGTTTCGCCGAAACCGGTAATCACGGAATAAAAAGAATTCCTGCGATCTTGGCTATCACTTTATTGTTTAACAACAAAATTCGAAATAATATGAGTTCGATAAGAACTGTTAGCGGTACGTTTCAGTTTCTACAGAAATGCTTTGAACAGTGACTCATTTATTTCAATACAGCAAGCGAAAATTTAGTACTCGTTGTTACATTTTTTCACTCAAAGATGTTTCTGTAGCAGTTCACAAGGTTTTTCGATCTGCTGACTGGTCATTTGAAAATAATTTGAACTGGTTGTTAACCACCCTGCTAACAATCGAGGTACACTGTTTATTAAAGGAAGTGTAACGCTGTATCACTAAGATCTGTGTGACTCCACTTTTGAAGCTAAACATCCAACCATGTCACCCTTCATTGAATAAATGAAGTATTACAATAACTGGATTATTTTACTACTGACGCTACTGTACATTTTGGTAATCGCTGTAATTCTTGAAGTAATTTGATTTTACTTGTTCTGTAACTTTCAGTTCAGTCGGTGAATCGGAACACGTTGGCTGCGTCGTTGGACGAGAAAGGATATGATGATACAGTGGTACTTTATTGAGGTCCAAACAGGCACTTCATCATCATAATTGACTCTTCCATGAAATTCCATGAGCCTCTCTTTGGGAGAGAGGTCGTCCGTTCTAGTTGATTGACCACACCATTCAGACTGAAATAACACATATGTTATTAATAATACCTACTGTCTCATGCATACAAACTGTAAAAGATTCCTTTTTCTCCCCAGTGTTTATGGCATTCAGCGTTTTCATTTTATGCGATAGTAAATGCCTTTGTTATAAGGAATTGTCTGATTTTTGTGACTTGAGGATCCAGCTCATCTCACCAATGTGCCGGACTTGGGCGACATAGTCACTACCAAAGCTCGCAGATTTTCTATCACTCGAGTTTGAGAAACACAACACAACATTTGTTCTGACCACGGTCCCACATTTCTCGCTTTGAGGCATTGTACCTCCTGACGTAAATAATTTTTGTGGCAAGTGGTAACTGCCACCTACAGGACAGACCACACACGTTTAACGCTTAAAGGTAGAGAAACAAAAAGTTCGTTTCCACTTATGTCTGGAGAAGGATGGCGAGTCTAATGAATCATTTACTGCACAATATTCTATAGTAAATGCTTCAATACTAGCGCTGTAAATTTCGCAATAGTGAGTCAAAGTGTACACAAGTTGATACAACGCAAGCGTCCACGTATTTCATGTGTTATTCAACTCGTTTCAGGATTTCAGTCTTTTTGATGAACTGTTCAGATGCCTGCCTATCGCAAATGAAAACCGCGACACTTTATCCTGAGAAGCAAATGTCATGCTGGATTAAACTCAGTATCCAAGAGATCCGCGCACCAAGATCTCTCACGCTATCCGTGTTTCATCCCTCCATATTTTCTTTCTCTTCTCGGTTTCTAGTGAGAAGTGATTTTACTAAATTTCTTGATGTTGTAAATGCACCAGCCTAGTTAATTAATGAAGTAATGAAAAGGCTCCTTCAGAGCCAGTGTAGCTATATTTGTATTTTGTTTGGTTGCTTCAGACCGAGTTTAAGAAAGAACAATTTACTGTGTTATCTATTATAATGTACGTTGGTTAATGCACAGGCATGTACTAAGCAATGAAGTTATAGATTATGATCATCAGCTTTTCTCTGTTAAGTATTACTACTAGTTTCATGTGTGTCGCTAATGGTTTTACAAAGTGTTGCACTAGTATATGATGACTTCAAGATCCACCGAAAAACACCTGCAGGAAAGTAACGCACAAACACCTACCTTCCATCGCCACCCCACCATCCCACTCCACTCTCAGCCTCTACCGCTACCATGATCACTCAACCAGCTCCACGCAGCGAAATGTTTAAATGTGATCTATGAATTGGAAACTTCTACTGTGTACATTTAGTACCTACGGAAGAACACTTGGATACATGGAAAGGACAGAAAAATGAATGTAAGTGAAAAAACGCAACCATATGTTTCTAAATAGTTCGATAATTTAAATGAGCTGCCAATAACCAGCACACATCTCCTAAGTAAATAAATAATTTTCTTTGTGTTATAGACTACCGATGATGCCTATCATGACAGGCGAAAAATTTTTGGTAGATACAAATAAAACATTTAGTTAGAGAAGATGGAATTCTTCTTCGCCGCATGATAAAGCATAACTGAAGCAGCAACTGCAGAAGGATAGTTTCAAATTTTAACAACATAATTACATTGTAACTCTGTACGAACAATCGGCGACCACGTGTCCCTTATGCCAAAACCCTCAGAAAACATCGCTGAACAGCCTCAGATATATTGTCGGTTGATTTCGGGTTCACCCTGCAAACGTCGGCGCGTTTTTCACTCTGTGGGGTACAATTCTGTCACCTACTTCTGAGGCTGCTGCACACAGTATGTGGCCATTTTCTCTGTTGGAGTTGGTCCACCAATAACCTTAAGTTAACCAGCGTGAAAGCATCGATCGCTCACAGAACCGGCAACTTCTGGTGAAGCGCGGCCAATATTTTGCAATTACGTGAATATTTCGGTCGTCTATTGCTACAGAATGTCGTTCATTTCGAAGAATTATGCTGAAAGATCAATACTCTAAATAAACATGTACTTCATGAGTTAGTGTACTTTCATTTATTTCTTTATTTCGATCGTTTAGGATCATCGATGTCTTTTTCAATACAGCTTCTTTCTTTCCAATACCTTTTAATTCTCTCGTTCCGCCTGGGTCGCTCTGCTTCCGTAATTTTAATTTTGACTCTGGTTTCAGTCTGCTTATGACTTTACGTAGTATTCTTATAACTGAACGTATCCTGCACTTCTGGGTCCTGATTATTTCGCTTGTTTCCACTGTTTCTCACCCTCAACCATCACCCCTCCACCTCCTGACTTCTTTCATCACGTTGTTCCCTGTTCAACATTTGTCGTTCCATATATTTTCGATTAACATCTTGTCCTCCATCTTCATGAACGGTAGCGTTCTCGCTTCCCGCGCCCGGGTTCCCGGGTTCGATTCCCGGCGGGGTCAGGGATTTTCTCTGCCTCGTGATGACTGGGTGTTGTGTGCTGTCCTTAGGTTAATTAGGTTTAAGTAGTTCCAAGTTTTAGGGGACTGATGACCATAGACGTTAAGTTCCATAGTGCTCAGAGCCATTTGAACCATTTGAACCATCTTCATGAAGTGAGCGGCAAATCCGATTCTCCTCTTCCATATCATGCTTGAAATTAATTCAAAACTGTCACACAGACCCTGCTTTGATGTATCAACCCAGACATCACCCACGTTTTCGTGCAACAGATTTCCCTCTTGACCTTTCGTCCCTCCTCCTCCAGCCGGAAGCTGGCTCTCTTAACTAAAATAAACTAAATAAATTTAAATAAAATAAATTTATGTTTTTTATCTGTCCTGTCACAATAAAATATATCTATCCAAGTGAAAGATAAAAATATTTGTATGTCAATAAGTGTACAAACGCAACGATCATTTCTGAAATTGATTAAATCTAGATTACTATATCGATTTGTAAAGACAGCTACAAACAGTTATCGAAACAGTAGAACATTGCTTAGGGAACAAGCTCCTTCCTGTTTAACTTTACTTCCACCAGTTCATCATTGTGATACAGATATATTTTGTATTGTTCTGAATAATAACGAAAATAATTACAAAACGTATCTACAATCACTGTAATCACCTACAGATTCCACACATACATTTTTTATATCGTACATTTTCTATTCTAGAGACACTGTGTGAAAGTACCATATCCTGCTGTTAGAGCATTTCTTTTAAAACAGCTTTTCAATGTGAAAATTAGATTAATGCTCTTGACGGTCAATCTGGTTATTGAACCCGACCTGATAGACTCATTGATCAACAAGCAATAGCGATTTCATTTTCCTTACAGGAGGTTAAATTAGTGCTCAAAATGATAATGAATATTGTTATGTACCAACCCTGTATCAGGCAGCTGGCCGTAGAATTTCATAATTGAGAGACCTCGTTCACTTTGTGTTCCTTGCGGGAGTGTCAACAAGCCCGAAACGAAATGGCAGCGTTTCATCACGTTAGCAGGTCAGGCGGAAAGCAGGACATCAGTGCTTTGTGCGAACTGGGTGTCTATCATCAGCAGGAGCTTAGTGAAGGAACACAACTGAGAAGTACCACGTCACCACGTTATGTGAAGTACTAAGCCTCATCGCTACCGCAAGAAGGCGTACTGAATATTGTTACGGACCGGTCTGTTGGTATAACAAATGTTATATGAAAATAAGACGCGATATGAAACGCTGATGATACATTCGTATTAGGAAAGCCTATGCGATCATTACAAGTGACGTTGGGTCAACACCAGCCGATACTTCACACTGTAAATACTCCAGCATTTGGGTTCTGAGAGGAGTTGGTCAGAAGGATTGATGACATACAGGATTAAATCAGACAGTAAAGCGCCGGAAGCTACCGACAAAAAAGGGAATTCCAAGAAGAAAGCATATACTTTTCCTTTTCAATATGATCAAGTCGTCTAAGAATTTGTAATTAAATAATACAGCATTTATTCTTTTCATTTCAGCTTGTTGAATATATGTGCAAAAGAAAATGGAAAAGAGAATGACCAACAGTGACAAAGAGTGATTGCACACTGATATTGAGACGCAGCGACCTCCACCATGATTTCATTAATTAAAAAAAAAGAAAAAAAAAACATTTAATACTTTGTTATAAAATCATTCTCAAATGGCGTCGTTGAAGACGAATACTTTTATAACTTTTATAACTTTTCTAACACAGAAAATTATTGAATATTTCTACCACAGCGAAAAAAAAGAGACGTGAATGTCGTGGACAGAGTTAAGGATGTAAAAGAAGGTAAGTAGCTGTTCGACTTACCTAGCAGCTTCAGAGACGTCAAAACATCTTGACATATTCGTGCTTTTTAACTTACTTGTGTTAGTACCCATGTCATGTAATGTAACACATCCTGTCAAATAAGGTTGTAAATCACCACTGGCATCTTACTATTCATTGTGTGGCAGCCAATGAAGGGTTACTTACTTTCACTAACAGGAGCTTCTTTTGATTATTATTGTTTCTTTTCTTCTGGCCTGCTACTATGGCATATCATGTCCACATTCGCTCTCATTTTTCTTTGGCGACGTAACTTTCTCTAAATAGTTTTGCCCGTTATTTGAAATAGATTTAGGGCCACCTAAATTTTAGGAACAAGTACTTCACTGATTGAATTTATTAAGGTCGCAACGGATAACGCAATGGTATTCTATGGGACAGTCACAGAAAGCCACGTACCGGTAGCTGAACTTGAGCCAAGCACATTGGATTTTAGGAGCGTAATCATCAATACTACAAATGTATCGAAAATAAACTATCACGGAAATAGCGTCAAATGATAAAATATTTATTTTGGACTAATATTTTGCATGTTAACAGTAATCTATTTGTATTTAGTAGACGGACAAAACGTTCCTGGTACATTTATATCCGATCCTATGGCTTTCTCATACGAGAATAACAAGCCACGCTGGCCTTAATCTGTAGAGTCCTGTGGGGTGGGGAAATCTGGGGAGCACGTGGTCACTGGTCAAGTTTGTAATACAGACATTCACATGCACTAATTGACACGGCAAACAGAATGTCGACAGCATTTATTAATGAGAAGAATAGTATCCACCTCGTGGCTGGCATCGAGCAGGATTTTGGTGGCTGTATATCTTTGTGTGAAGCGCTTGGAATCAAATCGATTCATCTTGCCCAATATACGCTCGGTACAGTTTTATTGATAATTTAAAATGTCCCGCACAAATAAAATAAAATAGCAGACAGTAACTTTTAAGGCTCGTGCTGCGCTTTGAATCTATAGACCGCATGGTCGCGCATAACGGAAATCACACTCTTATGACACTGATTAACTGAACCAAAAATTGTAACCAGAACCTAAATGGTAATTCAAAAAATGGCTAGGAGAAGAAAATATTGAGATTACAAATTATTATTAACAGATGCAAATACCTTTTGTCCCTTGTTCGACACAGACGTTGTAAGAGGTATGTGCTACCTGCGATATGTAAGCTATAAGAGAATCTAAGACCAAAGAGCAGTGTTGACTGTAGTATGAACTGTGTAGTAGTAGCAGTAAGTTGTTGCTAGGGAGCAGTCGCCTGTCTGCGCTTGTCAGTCCTGTCTGGTGTATCATGTTGGCTGGGCCGGTCGCGGTGCAGCGATGCCGGAGCCTGAGTATTATTGTATAAGGTAAAAAAGCAGCCTCGCGCACATCTAGTAATATTATGTAAACTCTCATGTAAATCTTTTAAAATGTCCTAATAATAATCTTTGTATAATTTCTAACAAGCATTCATTTCAATTTAAAGAATTTAATATTTTTTTTAATGCATGATCATTCCGATTGTTGCTAAGGAAAAATCATTTGCTTCCTTTCATAAATAACAAATGTATAGGCCAGCATTGCACAGAGCTGTGCCGGAAAAGAGCTATTGTAAGAGCAGATAGTTGCCGACTTTATCGAGGTGAGAATTTTTTGCTTTTTATTCAGAATGATCTTACAGGGCCATGACACAGCATTGCTGTCGTCCAAATTTTGCCAGGTTACTGAATTTATTTTTTATTACGAGGTTTAGGAATTTTTCTGTTTCGAGCTTATATTAAATGAGAAAATAATATTGTGGGTACATTAAAAGGGAACCAATTTTGTTGAGAGGTTACACAAAAAATAGAATCATATTATTATTAATTAAGTTTTTTTGTGAGGCTATGCAAAAATTAGAATCATTAACCAAATAATAATATTTAAAATTATTTCATGTGGGGAGGTTACACTTGGCGACCCTGCTAGGATCGGATTTCCTTTGTGAATTTCTGAGAAGTAGTCATGTATCTACTCTTATTTACTTAAATGTAGTTTGCATCTGGCGCAAAGCATTTACTAATTTGTCACTCTTTCTTTCACAGATCATCGGCAATTTATTGCTCTTTGTTGTAATTGTTTGTTTCATTTCACTTTGTCTTTGTTTCATTTGTGCTTAATTTTGATTTGTGAAAAAAATGCCGCGAAAAACTCTTAACAGCACATCGCAATGTGCAATGAGTGAAATTGCTGACTCGATTAATTTGACCGATAATACTTGTGACAGTGTAATGGCGATAATCCTCCATTTACAGACAATCAGTGCATACCGATCACTAGTAATGATTTTAATGCTAATGATGAACGAACAAATGCAATGATGTCCAGAGTAAATGTAACAATTGGTGACGCGGCACGTTGCGATACAATGAACGCTGCTCAGTTTGACACACTCGGTTTGCAAAATTTGCATAGTGAACAGATAAATTTTTCTCACTAAGATGAACAATGTAGGCAAAATACGTCAGATTTATTTGATTCCGAGGTAGTGCACATCCAATTGGCGAACCTTTTCAAGAATTTGAAAATGACCAGATGGTTACACAAAACGTGACAAATTCAGATACACCACCACATAGCTCAGAGAAAAGAGTCGCTAATTTTGGCTTGGATCAAATAATGGCATCATTGCTACAGTCTAAGAACGAACAAGACGACAATTTCAAAAAATTTAATGAAAATTTCAAACAGTCGAAGAAAGAACAATACAACAATCACAAACAACGTAGTGAAAAACTAGACAACAATTCCAAACAGCTTAGTGAACAGATTACAGCCGTTGCTGCGCAATGTCGTGATACTAAAGAACAATTACGTGAGAAAATTAAGGCTTGTGCTAGGAACAGTAGTGAAGAAATTAGATCTGTGGCACAAGAATTAAGTAATACACATGCAGCCACTGCTAAATTACTTAGAGACGAAATTAGTGCAGTCGCTAAACAATGCTCTGAAAACGCAACACTGTTAAGCGACGAGTTTAAATTAACGTCAGCAGAACTTTCACGCACGCTGAATGCGAAAGTAGACACGAAATTTGACCAACAGAACAGCCAAATTGACGAACGTTTTAATCACCACCTACAAAACAGTGAAACGTGTTACCGTAAATTTATACAGGAACAGAATAAAGTAAAGAGACAAGTAATGGAAACAATTACTGCACAGAGACAGGAAGATAAGCGTAAATTGTTTACGAAAGTAAAAACATACGTAGACAACAATATTGCTGCAGTATCAGACGAAATTAATGCTATCAAACAGTTGAACACCGAATTGCATGATGAAATCTCTGATCTTAAAACAAAAACAGACACACACACAGTAGACTTTCAAACAGTGACCGACAGACTTGAACAATTAGAACTAATACAGGATCCAGATGCCATCAAAGCAGACGTTAAGAAATTAAACAAAACCACACGTAAAATACAAGAACAAATTAATGCTTGCGATACTAAAAACGATGATCAGGTAAAAGCACTGACTGAAAAATTTGATGAATTGGCTAGTCGTATTGACGTTATCGAAAGTAATAATGACACCAAATTAGACGATACGTCACCAGTTTCGTTTAATCAAACACCCGAATTCCAAAATTTACAGCAGACAATCAGTGAGATAGGTTCGTCCAATAATACATTACGTAGAAAATTGTCAACTTTACAACAAGAAGTAACAGAGATGAAAAATGTTTCAGCCTTTAACACATCACACCATACGCCACTTTGCGAACATTTGTCAGACTCACACAGCCAGTATAATATAGGTAATTTACAGAGAGTACGTGAGTTAGATTTCGAACAGTCACAGACAAATAGATTCTCATACAATCCTGAACCTGTTCAGACGTACAGAGACGATAATTTTGATTACAAGCACTTTCTATCCGTTGGGAAATTTAAGAATGACAGAACACAGATTCACCGTTTTGACTGGATACGACAATTTATTTTTGTACTTTCACCAGCTTGGCCTGTAATGCAGAAACTAGCTTTGGATTGGATACGACAATTTACTTTTGTATTTTCACCGCCATTACCTGTAACGCACAAACTAAAATTTAATTGTAGTGCGTAATGGACCTCAGGGGATTCATTACACTTCGATGAATATGTGCCGTAACGTGCACAGGGCCCCGAGCCGTAGTAGTGCTATTTCATCTTTAGTTGTCTGCATTGCTGCCTTCTCTTTTACTATCCTTTATATCTATCAAAACAGCTCTTCAACTATCGATCTATCTAGGATTAAGGATATATAAAGAAAACCTGATATGACGAGTTTTACCTCAAAGTGACAGTTATCATTAGACGCTCCAGAAATGATAACCACGAGAACTTTAATATCAGACAAAAATTTAATCATCAGTATGTGTCAAATTTTCAGCAGTCGCAAACACATTTTGGTAACAATAGAGGCTTTTCTCCGCAACTGCATCGAAGCCAGCCGGTTAGCATACCTAACCAACAATGTAGTCTGCAAGGTCAACCAAGCTTTAATGTTTCGCCGCCTACACGTATAGCGTCGGCCACACCAAATAGTAACGCACAGCAACAAGGAAATCAGTACGTACAGAAAACACATTTCAATTCCTATCGCAACGCGCCTTGTAGAAATGACTATCATGACAGATGTAAAAGTAATGAGCATAATTTTCAGCATACGTTTAATAACAGTCGGTCTTATCAGCAGCAAAATCATCCGCAACAACATATTATCATGAATGAACTAGACAGTATATATCATCCCGAACGTAATACGTCAGGAAGAAATAACAGAACAGTACAAATAGTGGAAATGCCACAGCATCCTCCCGCAAATAATAGCACGTCAGAAAGAATTTGACTAGATACAGTAAATGTTGCATCTTCCAGCAACGCAAGCAGTACTTTTGACACACAGAATCTTGTTCACGAAAATGTTATTAGTTTTGACGACATCCGATACACACTTTTGCATTAAAAGACAGGATCACAACGTATGTAGACGACATTCTTATTGCAGAAGCTAACTGACCTGAACACAATCTGATTCTTGAACAACTGTTACGAACTTTACGTGCAAAAGGACTCACAGTTAATCTTAGTAAATCGCACTTTGGCAAAACTTCTATAAAAATTCTTGGACATGTAATTTCAGCAGAAGGCATTGCGCCTGACCCGGAGAAACTTCAAGCTTTACGTGACATTACTGTTCCTACGACGAAGAAACAACTACGCAGCTTTTTGGGTTTAATTAACTTTTTTCGTAAATTTATTCATTACTCTGCTTTAGACACCCCTAGATTATGTCAATTGACGGGTAAAAACACTATTTGGTCCTGGGATAGCCAAGCACATTCTGAATTTGTGAATCTGAAAGAAGCTTTGTTGAATGCACCACTTTTATCACATCCAGATCTTACTAGAAATTTTTCCATTGCCACCGACAGTTCTAACACCGCTTTAGGCATACCCATTTTTCAAGAAATTGAAGATGGTTCCACAGTAATTAAAAACATCGCCTTTGCGAGTCGCATTCTGTCACCTGCTGAACGCAATTATTTTGTTACAGAACATGAAACATTATGTGTCGTATGGGCATTTACGAGATTTAGGCATTTTCTTTATGGAAGACACACTACCGTTTACACAGATCATAGGGCGATACAGTTTTTACTTTCAGCAAAATTTACACACTACAGGTTAAGCAGATGGAAACTTTATTTACAGGAATTTAATTTTACAATTGTTCACATTCCCGGTACACAAAATATTGTAGCAGACGCACTATCCTGTTCTATCAGCAACAATCAGCAAGACATCGCTACCAACTTCTGCAAAGCCAATTTCAGCGTCATGTATATTCAACAAATTGCATTTGAAAATTTCATTTCGTCGTCATTACGAGACATAGTTTTTTTTTCTTTCACATACTTTGGTCAGCTGCGCGAACTAATGCTTCTGTCCGTCAGCTGTGTTGTCTTCTGCTGTCACTACCAATTTATGACACTCACAAAACACAAATAAATGTTTTTCAGCAAATGATTAATTTTGACACGTGCAAACTATTACCGATACTAATAAAGTAGAATCGGAACACGAAAGAACATGTCCAACCTCACTACCACGTTTTTGCTACATCTTTGTCGGTGTTGAACTCACTTCAAAATTTGTTACCTTCACTCCGTTACGCAAAGCTACTCCTAAATCTGTTTCGAAAGCATTTGTAAAACATTTTTTATTTCATGTAGGGCAAGTAATTTCCGACAATGGACCACAATTTCGATCTGCTATATGGACACGTAGGTTACGAACAAGAAACATTTCTCCGATCTATATATCCAAGTATCATGCATCTTCGAACCCTTGTGAACGATTAATGAGAGAAATTGGTAAACTGTGTAGAATATACTGCCATAAAAGACATATTGATTGGGAGACACAAATACTCTCATTCCAGGATGTAATTAATTCCATACCAAATGAGTCTACTATGCTATCTCCGACTGTTATACTGAAAAATGTTGAACCTTCCTACATCTCGTCGACTACGACACCATGAAATAATTGACATTGCGCTGAACAACATCAAACGTGTCGCAGAGCGCCGGAGAAGACTGCAAAAACAGGTTTGTACACGCCGTGACTTTGACGTTGGACAGAAGATATTAGTGCGTACATACTATTTATCTAACACAGGAAAGAGTAGATGTAGTAAATTTAAGCTTCTATACGCAGGTCCATATAGAATTCGCAGCATTCCTCACCCCAATGTAGTACACGTCGAAACTCTGAGAACCAGAAAAAGTAAAGGCAATCACCATGTCTCCAATATTAAACCCTTTATTGAATGAACATACTTTATGATTTATCACACTGTAATGCCATTTCCTGATTTTTATATGACCACTTATACAATTATATTTATATGAACACTTACTGATGATTATCATATTTTTTCTTGGCAAGTGCCCGGCAGGGTAAGGTTAGCAGGTCGCTCCTCTTGTCGTTATATATCAGACCGTGCACATTTTCCATTTTTTATGTATGTATGATTGTTTTCCTGTTTCTTTGTATGCACTATGAAATCTTTAAGATATAACAAACACCAGCTGATTTTGACATTTTGCCTTATATCTCAACATCGTAACTATTTTACATTTTTTTTTGCTACTACATTATGATACTCTGTGTACATTTTTGCACCCGCACACTGTCTGTTTTTTTGACATATTACGTTTTCCGTCATGCTGTGCTGTATGCTTAATTATATCACTAGAAACCGGTTTTTATTTAATGGGTATATGATTTAAATGCAAGACATTAATCATTGTCCATCATTTTCAGAAAGCAATAACGTGTAAAGGAAATAAATGAAACAAACCACAGTGGATTACTATGAAATGGGAATTTTACCTTCGGTATGAACGAAAGAAGATGCAATACCTCGTCACAAACAGTAAATGGATCAGAATTGACAAACATTAACATGAATATACTATACACATCGTATGATAGCAGTCATAACTAATTTTTTCTTTCAGAATACGAGGCGATTGATGCAGGCTGTCAGACAGAACTAAACGTCTTAGTTTTAGTGATGAAATATGCTAGAAATAAGGAACTCTATACTATGAATAGTTGTATGAAGTAAATGGTAATATGAATAATGAATAATGAAGTGTCTTTTTGCAGATGATAATGAATGATGATGAATAGTGATGAAGAATATGGTAATATGAAGTTTTTCTTTGCAGGTGATGATAATAATGAAGTTATGGTGATATGAATAATGAAGTTTTTGTTTACAGGTGATGATAGTGATAAATTTTATATGGCCACTAAACGCACCACTTTTAAGTTTTTCTTTGCAGATGAGAATAATGATGAAGTTTATATATTTACTGTTAGTTAAGAAATGCTATGTAGTTGTTTAAGTATTTGTTGCAGTTCGTTTTGACAGTATGTCTTATGTCGCATGGTATAATGTCTGAAGGTTTTGGAAAGGACAGCTAGAGTACATATATATTGAATACAAATTTCATTACCTGTTAATTCGACGTTCACTACTTTTCAACATAATATGCGTTTCTTCTTTCAGCTTAATAATCCATTTTGTATTTTTTCTAGGAGAAGCTATTCACGAAATTAATATGCTATAAGCAGTTAATCATTATACCTGTTCTAGTACTTGCATTTTTTTATCCATTTGTGTGCATCATTCATGAATGTGATCACATATGCTCTACTTGTTTCATAACCTTGCGACAGCTGACTCATGACGAATGATGTTACCTATCCTCATTTGCAGCAGTAAGTCAAAAGCAAATATTTTCATCCCCAAGCAATTAATTATCGATCCCAACGCAATGCATTGCTAGTCACAGACCTTGAGTAATAGTTACAGTGTGTTACATTTTCAATATGTCCTATGTCACTTGAATGATGAATTCTGAGTAATACCGAATGATGTTTTCTGATCACAGACCTTGAGTAATAGTTACAGTGTGTTACATTTTCAATATGTCCTATGTCACTTGAATGATAAATTCTGAGTAATACTGAATGATGTTTTCTAGTCACAGACATTGAATAATAGTTACAGTATGTTACATTTTCAATATGTCCTATGTCACTTGAATGATGAGTTCTAAGTAATACTGAATGATGCTTTGTAATAATGCATAAATACTATGCCAATAATTTCTGTAAATAATATTTCTGTTATACTCTATAAATGCTATGCCAATAATTAACTCTCCTTTTGAATGATAACTTCTGAATAATACTGAATAAGGTTTTATAAAAATATAAGAATACTTTGTAACTGGCCAGTGAGTGCCAATAATTATTTTAAATATGTCGTATGTCACTTGAATGATGAAAAATGTTTTGTACTATTCAATACTTGCTATATGTTTAGTAACTGGCCAATGAATGCCCTGTTTCTCATTTTAATTTTGTATTATGTCACCTACATGCTATTATATATGAATACCAGTGGCTTGATGCTACACTCATTAGCTCCTGTTTTGAATGATGACTTCTGATGGTTTGTAACTGGCCAATGAGTGCCAATGATTACTATAACTAGGTGAATTATCTTAATACTATGCCATTCATTAGCTCCTGTTCTGAATGATGACTTCTGATGGTTTGTAACTGGCGAATGAGTGCCAATGATTACTATAACTGGGTGAATTATGTTAATACTATGCTATTCATTAGCTCCTGTTTTGAATGATGACTTCTGATGGTTTGTAACTGGCCAATGAATGCCAATGATTACTATAACTAGATGAATTATGTAAATGGTATGCCATTAATTAACTCTTGCTTTGAATTATCACTTTTAAATAATGTATAAAAATGGTTTGTAACTGGCCAATGAGTGCCAATGTTCACTGTAATCAGATGATTTATGAACATTATTCTGTAATACTTCATACATAGTACAGAAGTGTTCAGTAACTAGGCGATGAGTGCCAACAATTTGTCAAATCGGTTGATAGACTAGTGTAATTCTCAATGATGACTAGCATGAGACTTAATGTCCTTCACCTTCTGACCTAATTACCAGAAATTACTGCAATATACGTTTGTCCTGTCTATCCTTATGATCATGGAGCACTATATTTGGTTTCTGCACTAATCCTACGTTGGTGAATGAGTGTGGTGTTGATACATCATGGTGTCCACCACCTTGAACAATGGAGATGTTACTATGGTTCCACTGTTTGGTGTACCTAATGTACTACCAAAATGATAACATGGAATATTAATACGACATTTCAGTGTCTTGGCTACACTGATTAATACTTCAGGGAGGAGAACTTCAGATTGTCTCACATGGTGTTGTGCTTCTGTAGAAAGATATGGACTTTCAGTGCAGCTACGTCCAACCTAATGTTCTACAACCATGATGCAATCCTTCCCTTTCCTATCCTAGTTCTAGTAAAATGGTAACAAAAAATACTACAGTGCGTATGCACTTTATGTCATTTGTTAATGTGTTTTGTACTCATTGCGTATACATTTTGTCATTGCTTGATATGTTCTGTACTCAGTGCATGTGCACTATATTTCATTTCATGTTATGCACTTATATATATGTATATACTCTGTGACTGTAAACTCAGTTAATTAAGAAAAATTGCGTATATATTTTGTGATTTCTTGATATGTTCTGTACTCAGTGCATGTGCACTCTATTTCATTCTATGTTCTGTACTTATATATATGTATATACTCTGTCAACTTAGTTAATTAAGTAGATTTTAGAAAAATTTGTTGCTCATGGCAAGTCCAATTGACTCACCATCGCTGCCAAATTTTTGCCCCCCCCAGTGCTGGGTTATGTAAGAGGTATGTGCTACCTGCGATATGTAAGCTATAAGAGAATCTGAGACCAAAGAGCAGTGTTGACTGCAGTACGAACTGTGCAGTAGTAGCAGTAAGTTGTTACTAGCGAGCAGTCGCCTGTCTGCGCTTGTCAGTCCTGTCTGGTGTATCATGTTGGCTGGGCCGGTCGCGGTGCAGCGATGCCGGAGCCTGAGTATTATTGTATAAGGTAAAAAAGCAGCCTCGCGCACATCTAGTAATATTATGTAAACTCTCACGTAAATCTTTTAAAAATGTCCTAATAATAGTCTTTGTATAATTTCTAACAAGCATTCATTTCAATTTAAAGAATAAAATATTTTTTTAATGCATGATCATTCCAATTGTTACAAAGAAAAATCATTTACTTCCTTTCATAAATAACAAATGTATAGGCCAGCATTGCACAGAGCTGTGCCGGAAAAGAGCTATTGTAAGAGCAGATAATTGCCGACTTTATCGAGGTGAGAATTTTTTGCTTTTCATTCAGAATGATCTTACAGGTCCATGACGCAGCATTGCTGTCGTCTAAATTTTACCAGGTTACTGAATTTATTTTTTATTACCAGGTTTAGGAATTTTTCTGTCGAGCTTATATTAAATGAGAAAAGAATTTTGTGGGTACATTAAATGGGAACCAATTTTGTTCAGAGGTTACACAAAAAATAGAATCATATTATTATTATTATTAATTAAGTTTTTTTTGTGAGGTTACACAAAAATTGGAATCATTAACCAAATAATAATATTTAAAATTATTTCGTGTGGGGAGCTTACAACGTTCTGAGGGAACGTCTGGTCGCCTACCTGTCTTCAGAACAACTCAACCTGTAACCGTCGCTCGGAGCTCTCTCCGAACCGCCCGAGGTGGTGGGGGCGGCCCATGACCAACCTCTGCTAGGAAAATATTTTGCTTTACTCATCTTTGGCCAAGTCCTTCTGTTCCTGCTCTCTGCCTTCCACCAACACCGTTTAGGTTGTTAGAAGATTAAGAAACCCACCACTTCTCTGGTTCGTCTGCTACTGCATTCAAATCATTCACACTTGACCACACACTTTCAGGAAGGATGAAAAATGGAAATCAGGATACAGGACGTCCACATAAGAATGAAAAAAAGAAATGTGTAGACCCATATTGCTTCTACAGGCATGCAGTTGTTGGGGCTGAGATTAATTAGTTGCATCACTCAGTTTTTAATCATGTAACGACACCTATTGTGATGTTACAAGGTAAAATGATACATGATGTCATGTTGTATAATATGATACGTGCCGTGATGTCACCCAGCATGGCATTGATCATGATGTCATGCTATATGACACAATGGCTCATTAAAGCTTAGGATTCATCGATCCCCCTCTAGCATGCTTCCGATTATATATGCACCCCGATCTCGGATACTTACTACTGTAGATGCATCCCACTGTCTACAAACACGTAAATTATTTGTGTCTATATATTCTTACATCCCTCACCATACATGTAACAGGTCGTGGGTTTTGGGCACAAATGGTCCCATTAGGATAGAAATCAACTTCCCTCCTCCCCTCCCCCCCCCCCCCCCCACCCAGAAATCAAAAAATTGTTTTAGTGTCCCCCCCTCCCTCTCTCACCCCCTTCCAGGAACAAATCCATCTCGAGAAATTTAATCCTCCCAGAAAAACTCTTTTTAGCTATTACAAGTTTTATTCGCATATTCATAAGACTGTATACGATGAAAAATAAGCATAAATACTTAATACAATGCATAAAATAACAGCAGACGTAAATACGATATCGAACGAAATATTAAATACTGTAGGAGTTTTATGATAATGATGTATGCAAATACATAACGTAGATAAACTTACTGTACGACCATATTACGCAGCATACTATATCACAAGTGGAACAATTCGCGCGACAGATAATAAACTACTGAAGAGCATACATCTTGTTGTTATCTAATGTCTTAAATTCTTGTCATTATTTGTTTAAAGTATGCAATAATAAAAATTGAAAAACAAGAAACCGTCGCTAGAAAAACTGGAGTGAATTATTTTGGCGCGAAATGTTTCAACAACCAATCTCCCTTGATTGGGTGAAATAAGCAAACGAAATGTGAAGCATTGTATGCACGACAAAATTCAGCTTTTCAATCCTGTTCGAAAACTAACGAACTTAAGCTTGTTTTGTCCGAAATTAAATTTCCTAAAGGATGACATGTGGTTTTTTAAGAAAACGCAGTAAACCTTTCTCTATTGATGAGAAACAAGGTGCCCTTTCTCTGACAATTACTTTTATAGCAGTTTCGGGTTAATTCAAATTTCTACGTAGCCATTAATAAAGTTTTAAAAGTGCCGCCCGCATCTCGTGGTCGTGCGGTAGCGTTCTCGCGTCACACGCCCGGGTTCCCGGGTTCGATTCCCGGCGGGGTCAGGGATTTTCTCTGCCTCGTGATGGCTGGGTGTTGTGTGCTGTCCTTAGGTTAGTTAGGTTTAAGTAGTTCTAAGTTCTAGGGGACTTATGACCACAGCAGTTGAGTCCCGTAGTGCTCAGAGCCATTAAAAGTGCCATCAAACAGTACGTCATTTTGTACAGGGCTGGGCATACTTCTGGCTTGATACGCGCTTTGTTTTGCACGTCCAAAGATTTTTCGATGCTTTTAAGCAATTGGTGAATAAAACATTTGACGTATAAACAACGAAACGATGACAAACTGTAGTAACCAGATTTCTTTACTGTCTCCAAATGCAGCATTTAAAATGCGACATATTTCTACGGAACACAGTCGTCACGTGCAAAAGTGTGATTTCTTGCACGTGAAACCCGAACGATGACAGATTTTTGAGAACAGTTCTTGTAATTACTGTAAGAACGTAATTTTTGTTACCATCTGTATCAGTTTAAGCCGTCTCAGCATGTGCGATTCGCGTTAAAACCGGATGTTCCGTGTATTTTATGTGCAACTTAGATCACTTTATCGTGGAAACTTATAAAGCTGTCACAAGACAACGGAACCACCATTAATTAAATATATTTGTCGACCGTCTTACAAAATTTGAAATGATTCGCGCAAGTTTGAAACATAATCGAAGGGGGGCGTAAAAAACTCACAAAAAACGTGACATTGGTACGTAAGATCCGAATGTTGCTAGATTTTTGAAAGCAAGTTTCCAATTTGATCGTAATATGGCATTTTCCCCCCATAAACCATGTACCTTACCGTTGGTGGGGAGGCTTGCGTGCCTCAGCGATACAGATAGCCGTACCGCAGGTGCAACCACGACGGTTGTGTATCTGCTGAGAGGACAGATAAACGGTGTGGTTCCTGAAGAGGGGAAGCAGCTTTTTCAGTAGTTCCAAGGGCAACAGTCTGGATGATTTACTCATCTGGCCTTGTAACATCAACCAAAACGGCCTTGCTGTGCTGGTACTGCGAACGGCTGAAAGAAAGGGGAAACTACAGCCGTAACTTTTCTTGAGGACATGCAGCTTCACTGCATGGTTAAATAATGATGGCTTCTTTTTGGGTGAAACATCCCGGAGGTTAAATAGTCCCGATTCGGGTTTCCGGGCGGGGACTACTCAGGACGACGTCGTTATCAGGAGAAATGGAAGCATGGAATGTCAGATTCCTTGTCGGGCAGGTACGTTAAAAAAATTAAATAGGAAAATGGATAGGTTAAAGTTAGATATAGTGGGAATTAGTGAAGTTCAGTGGCAGGAGGAACAAGACTTATGGTCAGGTGAATACTGCGTTATAAATAACAAATTCAAATATGGGTAATGCATTAGTAGGTTTAATAATGAATAAAAAAAATAGGAACGTGGATAAGCTACTACGAGCAGTATAGTGAACGCATTAATTGTAGGCAAGATAGACACGAAGCCCACGCCTACTGCCGGCCGAAGTGGCCGTGCGGTTAAAGGCACTGCAGTCTGGAACCGCAAGACCGCTACGGTCGCAGGTTCGAATCCTGCCTCGGGCATGGATGTTTGTGATGTCCTTAGGTTAGTTAGGTTTAACTAGTTCAAAGTTCTAGGGGACTAATGACCTCAGCAGTTGAGTCCCATAGTGCTCAGAGACATTTGAACCCACGCCTACTACTGTAGTACAAGTTTATATGCCAGCTAGCTCCACAGATGATGAAGAGATTGAAGAAATACATGACGCGATAAAAGAAATTACTCAGATAGTTAAGGGAGGACTGGAAATCGATAGTAGGAAAAGGAAGAGAAGGAAGAGCAGTAAGTGATTATGGACTGGGGGTGAGGAATGAAAGAGGAAGACACCTGGCAGAATCTGCACACAGCATAACTTAATCATAGCTATACTTGGTTTAAGAATCATGAAAGAGGGTTGTAGACGTGGAGGAGACCTGGAGAAACCTGAAGGTCTCACATTGATTATATAATGGTAAGACAGAGATTTAGGAACCAGGTTCTAATTGTAAGACATTTCCAGGGAGAGATGTGGACTATGACCACAATCTATTGGTTAAGACCTGAAGATTAAAACTGAAGAATCTTCGAAAAGGTGGGAATTTAAGGAGATGGGACCTGGATAAACTGAAGGAACCACAGGTTGTAGAGAGTTTCAGAGAGAGCATTAGGAAACGATTGACAAGAACGGGGGAATGAAATACAGTAGAAGAAGAATGGATAGCTTTGAGAGATGAAATAGTGAAGGCAGCAGAGGACCAAGTAAGTAACGAGAAGAGGGCTAGTAGAAATAATTGAGTAACAGACTAAATATTGAATTAACAAACGTCTCAAAAATGAGATTGACAGGAAGTGCAAAATGGCTAAGCAGGGATGGCTAGAGGACAAATGTAAGGGGTCTGATGAGCAAGATGTATGAGACAGGCGAAATACCCTCAGACTTCAAGAAGAATATTGTAATTCAAATCCCAAAGAAAGCAAGTGTCGACACGTGTGAAAGTTACCGAACTATCAGTTTAATAAGGCAGGGCTGCAAAACACTAACACGAATTCCTTACAGACGAATGGAAGAACTAGTAAAAGCCGACCTCGGGGAAGATCAGTTTGGATTCCATAGAAATGTTGGAACATGTGAGGCAATACTGACACTACGAATTATCTTAGAAGATAGATTAAGGAAAGGCAAACGTACGTTTCCAGCATTTGTAGACTTAGAGAAAGCTTTTGACAATGTTGACTGGAATACTCTCTTTCAAATTCTGAATGGGGCAGGGGTCAAATACAGGGAGCGAAATGCTATTTACAATTTGTACAGAAACCAGATGACACTTATAAGAGCCGAGGAGCTTGAAAGAGAAGCAGTGGTTGGGAAGGGAGTGAGACAGAATTGTAGCTTATCCCCGATGTTACTCAATTTGTATATTGAGCAAGCAGTAAAGGAAACAAAAGAAAAATTCGGAGTAGAAATAAAAATCCACGGAGAAGAAATAAAAACTTTGAGGTTCGCCGATGACATTATAATTCTGTCAGAGACAGCAAAGGACTTGGAAGAGCAGTTGAACGGAATGGACAGTGTCTTGAAAGGAGGATATAAGATGAACATCAACAAAAGCAAAACGAGGATAATGGAATGTAGTCGAATTAAGTCGGGTGATGCTGAGGGAATTAGATTAGGAAATGAGACACTTAAAGTAGGAAAGGAGTTTTGCTATTTGGGAAGCAAAATAACTAATGATGGTCAAAGTAGAGAGGATTAGACTGGCAATGGAAAGGAAAGCGTTTCTGAAGAAGAGAAATTTGTTAACATCGAGTATAGATTTGAGTGTCAGTAAGCCTTTTCTGAAAGTATTTGTATGGAGTGTAGCCATGTATGGAAGTGATACATGGACGATAAGTAGTTTAGATAAGAAGAGAAGAGAAGCTTTCGAAATGGGGTGCTACAGAAGAATGCTGAAGATTAGATGGGTAGAACGTGTAACTAAAGCGGAGGTACTGAATAGAAATGGAGAGATGAGGAATTTGTGGCACAACTTGATTAGAAGAAGGCGTTGATTGGTAGGACGTGTTCTGAGGGATCAACAATTTAGTATCGGAGGGCGGCCTGGAGGGTAAAAATCGTAGAGGGAGACCAAGAGATGAATACACTAAGCAGATTCAGAAGGATGTAGGTTGCAGTATGTACTGGGAGATGAAGACTTTTGCACAGGATAGACTAGTATGGAGAACTGCATCAAACTCGTCTCAGAACTGAAGACTACAACAACAACAAAAATGCATGTTTATTTATTTACTGTAATGCACTTTAAATCGTTTGCGCGATCAGTTCAGAAGGAAGGAATTTTAAGGCTACATTCACCTCGAATTTAAAACAACGTATCTCGACAACGAATAAAAGTGTTGGATAAAAGAATCGCTTTGACATTATCCGTCTATCTACCTTCGTGAATAAAACGTGTGCTTGAAGTAGAATTGGACCGCTTCATAAACCTCCCAGTAGAACGTATGTTTGCACGTAAAATCCAAACGAAGCAAGATTTTTTTCAAACGATTAAAACTAACCTTAGACCAATATCCGATACCCAGTTGGATCATATCTCAAGCATCATTCTCTCTCCAGTCAAGAGTTATTTAAAGATTAATGTTTTTACACATAAAATCCGCTCGAGGCTGACTGTTTCTGCACCTAAAATCGAAGGATGCAGAAACAAATGGTGCTATTAACTGAGCATTAATTTCAGCAGAATTAAAATATTTTGAAAAAGGGAATTAATCAGTTTGCAAAATTTGCCTGGACATCGTGTCCAGTTTGTCGTTCAAACCTTGCTTAATATACCGTAACATAGGTAGAGATGATGATGATGTTTGGCTGTTGAGGCGCTCAACTGCGCAGTCGTCAGCGCCTGTACAAAGTCCCAATTTTTACACAGTCTAAGTTATACAAAATTAAATCTAGCCACTGTCACGAATCATGATGATGATGATGATGATGATGATGAGGAGGAGGAGGAGGAGGAGAATTATGATGAAATGAAGTCCTCGGGCAGAGAAAATTCCCGTAACATAGGTAGATTAAGACAAAAGTTGGAATGGTTGTAAGAATGACCAATGGTCCAGGCTGAACCAAAAACTTTTACCCCATGTTCGAAGGAGCCGAACACCAAGGCCCCCCTCAAATCGCGATTCCAGCCGCGTCCTTTTGATACACATATACGCTGCAGTGATTAGTACTAGTTACAATAATTTGTGGATTTCATATTATTTAGATACAAGTAAATGAAACAGGTTTGTTTTAACATTAGTCACACTTTACACTGCTTTTACAAAAAATTTTGCTTTTATTGGACTTGCCCATTATGTTGTGAAATAATTCATCGTTGTATTTCAATCGAGTACAATCTCTTTCTTTCAGACACCACAATTTTTATTTCGAAACTGCAGTTTTGCATTGTGTAGGGCCTACGTATTATCATCGATCGTAAGTAACTCTTTGATTTATGATATGGATCCAAACAAGGTAAACAATCTTCCCTTTTCAATTTATACTTGCCGACCTTATACCAACGTGGACTTTACAACACAACATTACGCCTTGACCCGAAAAAAAGAATGATGTAGATATCTTTTACTCTAATAAACCTAAATAACGAATAATTTACTAAATACATTGTGACGGTTGCATTTCATGGATTTGTGACATTTGCGTCATTGCCCTGTTTGGAGCTAAGACTCATCCACATGATCTAGTGCAGTACAGAAGTGACCAATTGAAGTTCGATGTGACGTTTCCCTTCGTGGAAGGCAGACGGCTTCATATTTTTAGTTCATGTTGTCATCTTTCTCTCACAGTTATTCTCGCTGTGTCTCCCACATATTCTGCAGTGTGCCCCTTTTTACCCTGCATATAAAGGCACGTAGCCACGCATGCGTCTGTGTCCAGCACGAGGAAAAAGCAAGCAGCGCGCTCGTGGCATTGCACTCCCACCCACACATACAGTACATCACAGGAATTCCCACTGCTGACGTCAGAGCTGTTTAGTTCCATACTTTGTTTCAGACTGCTTGCCTACACAAATTTTTGGGTAGCATTTCTCTCCCCCGGTGTGAGGTCGCTCCGCATTTAGTCCCATTTTTAGAGTACAGAGAAAGCACTGGCGTCACAGGATTGAAAGTTTTGCTGTTGCACTAGTGCTGTGGTAAATAATACACCAATATTAGAGATAGAACTCTAATTACAGTACACAGTTCACATTCCATCACAGTCTGTTATAAACAGCGACTCTCAACTCCATTGGCTTTGTTTCAGATGTTGATCTCCGGTATTCGGTCAGTGTTTTGATACCAGGAACCTCTATAGACTTGTGTCTTGTTACAGAGTAATTAGACCGACTTGTTATTCCACTCAACTCTGATATTCAGTTTGTGGAACGTCGACTCTCTCCGTCTCACCACAGTTAAATAAAGCACAACACAATCACGTCAAATTTGCTTCACGCTGTTAGTTCTACTCACTGTTCTCTCTCCACTACCTGAAGTGTTTATTTGTCTAATTTACTTCCCTCCCACGCAACAAGGGGTAGTAGACCACTATAATAATAAACTGAAAATAGTCTAAAACTTAACCCCGTAAACTTCGGTCCACTTGTTGACATATCAGCGTCATCTTCTGAAAATACTGCGTGCAGTATGATAATTGATACAAGTTGTGTTTTCGGGAAACAAGGAAAAGCTTGCGAATTGGAATTTTTTTAAACTCATATTATAAGCAAGACATTCTACAACATAAAAAGCAGCATCTGGCGCATTAATGATGCGAAATTCTGAGAATGTTCTGTGTTTGTCTTTGTTAACTTAAATATTTATTTATTTGTTAGTAGAGAAGTAAATTTGCTCATCTTGATTGTGGTGTATTTCAGTACTCCATTTGTCCCGCACTTCATGTAAGCAGCGCTCAAAACTTACCTGTACGAAAAGTGAGACGCATTAATGTGTAATTCACTTCGTCTAGTTACAAAAATCTCACTCAGAATAGTCAATTCTGGTCCATTTTGTAAGACGTTAGCGTTGTCCTTCCCACAAAGGACGGTTAGAACTTTTGTAACGACCGCTTCCCGCAGACTAACAAGGACGGATTTCATTGAGTGCCTGGCAACTGAATCACCATCCTGAAAGCTTGGCATAGACTAACCGACTGCTGTAGAACGATTCAATACCGCTCGCGGCCGTGAATATCGTATGGAACACTCGTTTCTTGGTGCCACCCATCCACTAGAGGCTAAGAACGACCCCTCGCCTCATTGAGAATTCTAAATATTTCTGCCAGTTGGGGACCTAAATTAACTTATGTCTGACTTTATGTCATCTGTTGGGGGACATCTGAGTTGTTATATTATTCTTAAGAAATCTGGTTCGCCAAGATCGTTTGTAAGTCTTTTTATTGATTACCGGTTTCGACTGATCTGTGCTGTCATCAAAGGAACTTGTTTGTAAAGATAATGAACTTTTGTTAATGTGTTACGAGATCCGATGATGATAGCACATCTCTGGCTAAACCGGTAATCGATAAAAAATTTACA
The DNA here is from genome assembly GCF_023864345.2 of Schistocerca serialis cubense. Taxonomy (NCBI): domain Eukaryota; kingdom Metazoa; phylum Arthropoda; class Insecta; order Orthoptera; family Acrididae; genus Schistocerca; species Schistocerca serialis. Next base: position 181,430,976 of record NC_064646.1, on the reverse strand, counting down.
AACAATTTTGGGGAATCTGATTTTTTTGGAATAATATCTAAATCACTGTCAATTTTTCTCACAGTACAAGAAGATTGTCTTAGCACGGTAGAGTAGTTCTATGTATATAAACATGAAAGTTATAATTTTCCAAATGCAACTGTTGCTGAATTTCTTTTTCAAAAGTGCCAATTCAGTACTCTTACTATCTTATAATATTGTAACTCTAAGCATAAAAATTATTATAACGTCATTATATTGTCTAATAAAAATGATACCGAAATTTGTAACCTACGTGTTAAATCAGTACTACTGAAAATTTTTGTGTAAAAAATACATACTTTTGTCAATAACTTGCAGATAATGAAACCGATAAAACATGCTACCTAGGACAACGATTCCTTATGCAAATACACATACTATTAGACCTTTAGGTTAGTAGTCTTTTTTGTATTTTGACGGAAATCAAAATTATGGGAAATCTTGATTTGCTCGTGAACTTAAACATGATGGCTTCAGACACTGTGAACTTTACTTAGGTATGGATTTGAACATATAACGTACTTTTTTAAGGAAGTCAGACGGCAGCAATTTTCATGGCGTGGGTCTGTGTAACAGTTAACCGATAAACATGAGCTACGTCCACACGTAGGCTCCATCAGACAGGATGATATTTATCCCAGCTCTCTCAGCACGTAAGAGGCTCATCATCATATTCAACCATCGCTCCAGTCGCACTTTCTGCCCCACAAATTCCAATGAGAATGCCTGCATCTCGATTAAAATGCACCTGCTTCTGTGGATAGCAGATGTTACAGTTAAATGCAATTTCGCTTCTACATTCGAATAATTCAACACAGACACATGTTATTATGTCGTGTTTCTAATCAACTCGCTGCGCTTTTCATAAATCCAAGATCGGTTCGACTAATGGATCTATTCCAAATCGGTTCCTTCAGATGAAAACTGCTTCGTCTGTCATAAACTAAATACGGCATGATCCGTTGGTACTGTTGAAACGTAACGGATATTTTCGGTCACTACTGAAAAGACTTGAAATTAGCAGCTGCTTTCTATATTGATCCCTTTACTTAATTCTACTTTATGAAGATCCTTTGTGTGGTTAAGATTCTCTTATCGGTAGGCATGCTGCAGCATGAGCTAATAGTTTTCAAAACGCTGCGCATAAAAACTGTTTTTCTCATTCTATTCGTGATAGAAAGACTGTTTTGGGTAGCCAATTGGGTAGGGTCCATTTGCATAGCCCACAGAAGGATCGTCTTACTGGAAGTAAGTACAGGGTCAAAACTTGAACATTGCACACTTCCTCCACATTAGACAAATGGAGCAAATCGGTTGGTTCTTTTTGCATTAGATGTGGTACACGGTGCGTTTTAAGGGGCTTGAGGAGAAACCAATCAGTTATTTTAAAATACACTGTAGTTAGATCTCGCAGTGCACAACTTTGTCTCTTTTGTTAATTAATAAAGAAAAAGAAAGGTTAAGTTCTAACGTACCGGAGTCTGCGACACATTGGAGTTGGTTGTTACTGTACCATATCTAGAAGTTGATCACATGAGACAACGAACGCTTGCGAATATTGAAGACATTGATAGAACAATTTATCAACAGCAATGACAAGAAGCTACTGAAATAATACTAAAACAAACTATTCCACTCTTGAGTGATTTCGTCGATTGTATCTGAAGTAATGAGTTCATCTAAAGCATTACATGGTTTTTGTTGAAGTGTTCCTGCGTCACAGTCAATAGTGTACAGGAATTGTTAAGAACTTCTACAAAGAATCAGTTCTATATTTTCACACACATTACTGTACACATACATAGTTTTTGTGTTACTATTTTTTTGGGAAATTTTCTTTCTTCTGTTGTTGTACACAGTTAGTTCTACCTATAGTTCATTTGGAAGCGAATTAATTAGAGTGATTACTAATAACGTATTTCCCCAAATCCACAACTCCCGTCGATATACTTATTTTTTAGTCTTTTGCTGTCGAGCGTGGGAGATCCACGGGCTCATATGTGCGTCTGAAAGTCTTTTAGCTCTATAAATAATAAACAAACCTCTCGAATGACCTTGATTATTTTAATTGTGTACATAAACAAGGTTAGATCAATGCACTGAAAGACTGAAATATCTTGCTGTCTTAGTGAGTGAGTGTTGCCACCTCCGACGTAGGCAAAATCACAGCAGCGCCCTCTTGGAAACATAGGCACCTCTTGTATGCTAAAGGCATCTGCTATTGCAGTCCCCAAAACAACCGACCGCACAAGTACTACTGCCAAAAAAGACCCTCTTTCAGCTGAGAATGTTAGTGACGTCGTTCCTATTGCTTGAGATAATCTCTCCGTCAGAAATAAGTGTTTGGTGTCTCAAAAGTAAGTACTGTTAAACTTATGTTGATGCGTAATATATCAGTGCATCCAAAAGGACACTGCGAATCTCTTACGAATTGTCGGTCCCGCTCGCTTAGAAACTGTGTTTGAAATATTTCGATTGAGCTGGTTAAAAGGGATCGAAATGGTTAAAAACTCAGAAAAAAAATCACTTGGAAAATGGCAATCTTAAAGTATAACAGAATGATATCATGATTACAGGATTACACAACTATAATTGCATTTCGTCTACACAAATTATCATGATGTTTATTGATATATCCTTATTCATGTTTTAACTAATTAAATTAATAAATATTAACTTTAAAAAACTCTTATAAAACCATTACATCATCATATGTAGGAGTGTGAAACTGCAGAAACACTACCACTGATTTCCCTTTCCCCGCCGTACCTCCAGCCAATCATAGCCTATTAGTCCAACTGCATAAATGGAAAATTTGGAAAACTCTCCCCTCTCTCTATCTCTTGCCAATCACATAGTGAAGTAATCATTTTCAACCGTTCATAGTGTCGATAAAAACAAGAACGTAGAAATAGCCCAGTTGCATTAATGGTAAATTAAAAGTCTCCCCCCTATCCATATTCACATCTAATCAAAGCACAGCAAGATGGTGGATCTAGACCAGTTGTATGCGTTACACCACATCCACCTCCACTTTCCAACCAATCAGGGTGTAGTATTTAAATGATGTGTCATATTATTTTATTTCTGTTGTACACTTACCTATCTCAAATGAATCATAGTATAGTATTAAAAACAGTGCCAAATATGCTATTAAAATTAGGTAACACTCAGATTGAAGCCAAAAATATTCAGCACTTCCAATAGACGTAAAAACAGTGTCGAACTGCATTATTTATGTTCACATTCATACTTTTAAAATAGCACGAAGTATGCAGTAAAAATCAGATTAAAGACAAAGATATTAAGAATTTATAAAAGATGTAGACTGTCAAATTACAATATTTACAGACAAATACATACTTCTGATGTAGCTCAATCTGCACTGTTCCCAGAAATATCCAAAACAACTATCAAATATACATAAAAGTAGTAGTTGATTAAAATGCCGAAGATGTGATCAAATATGTTAGCAGTACTATCTTCCAAACAATCGTTAATGGACTGGCTGACCAGTAAATTTCGTTCAAAGCTATATACTATTCGCTACGGAATATTATAACGCGTATATAACACATGCTCTGTAATTAAAAAACAACATTTGGTTGTAAAATATAAATAACAAACTAGGAATTCATAATTGTCGAACATGAATTTCACCTTAAATACTACTCTCCAAACTCTGAAAACTCTGTTTCATTTCTCAACGGCTTGCTGTCACAGTAGGATAGCTTCACTCTTGAAAAGCGACAAGAGTTCGTTCTCACTACCATGAGTTGTTACCACTGCCAGCAATAGTTGTCTGTACTGGGTAAAATAATTCATAGTTCGGTCTATGAACGCACTTGGTTTACGACACAACAGACTTAAATTTATTAACTGCCACATTTATGAGATCATAATATTCTCTATCGGCTGCAAAATACATCAGCAACAAAAACGTGTGAAGCACGTAGATTAACTGGAAACCTAGTTGAGGTTAAGTACAAGAAAAGACGATGTAAGGTTCAAATTACTTACTTTACTTCATGTACGATGTCACAACAGTCTAAAATACGTCAGAAAATGTAATGTTTATGTTACAACAGTGTATAAATATATGAAGTGTATTCAGTATGTGCAAAAAGTGCCATCTTTATTTGCATTATCTCTCAAAATTATTTTCCACACACATGTTCCATCATTTTTGTGAACTCTAAGAAGAGTGTGTCAGGGGAGAATGAAGATAATGTATCACTACAAAAATGTGATCTATAACAATTATTGCATAAACGACTGAGTTCCTATTTGAGATTAAGTACAAAAAATGGTTGTAAGGTTCAAATTTATTACTTTACGTCAGCTATGACTCCGCAATACATTCTAAAATGCCTGAGAAAAAGTAATGTTTATGTTTCAAAAGTATCTAAATAGGCAAAGTGTGTTCAATCTGATAAGTCAAGTGTACTGTCATCACCTCAAGTTTCTTTCTTTCATCACCAGTTTAGAAGGGGGCGAGAGAAGATGAAGCATCACAAGAAAAAATTCAGTCAGTGACAAGTATTACTAAGACAGGCGGATGCTACATTTCAGGAAACTGTGGCTCACTAAAATAAACCCTGTATCAACAACAGCATCATCTAATAAAAAGTATTATCGAACATTTATACTAAATGATACTTTTTCTCTTTTTTAGTGAGTGAAGGAATAAGATGTTTGTTTTTAGGAAGGAATACTCTCTCTCAAATTCTGAAGGTGGCAGGGGTAAAATACAGGGAGCGAAAGGCTATTTACAATTTGTACAGAAACCAGATGGCAGTTATAAGAGTCGAGGGGCATGAAAGGGAAGCAGTGGTTGGGAAAGGAGTGAGACAGGGTTGTAGCCTCTCCCCGATGTTATTCAATCTGTATTTGAGCAAGCAGTAAAGGAAACAAAAGAAAAATTCGGAGTAGGTATTAAAATCCATGGAGAAGAAATAAAAACTTTGAGGTTCGCCGATGACATTGTAATTCTGTCAGAGACAGCAAAGGACTTGGAAGAGCAGTTGAACGGAATGGACAGTGTCTTGAAAGGAGGATATAAGATGAACATCAACAAAAGCAAAACGAGGATAATGGAATGTAGTCAAATTAAATCGGGTGATGCTGAGGGGATTAGATTAGGAAATGAGACACTTAAAGTAGTAAAGGAGTTTTGCTATTTAGGGAGTAAAATAACTGATGATGGTCGAAGTAGAGAGGATATAAAATGTAGACTGACAATGGCAAGGAAATCGTTTCTGAAGAAGAGAAATTTGTTAACATTGAGTATAGATTTAAGTGTCAGGAAGTCGTTTCTGAAAGTATTTGTATGGAGTGTAGCCATGTATGGAAGTGAAACATGGACGATAACCAGTTTGGACAAGAAGAGAACAGAAGCTTTCGAAATGTGGTGCTACAGAAGAATGCTGAAGGTGAGGTGGGTAGATCACGTAACTAATGAGGAGGTATTGAATAGGATTGGGGAGAAGAGAAGTTTGTGGCACAACTTGACTAGAAGAAGGGATCGGTTGGTAGGACATGTTTTGAGGCATCAAGGGATCACAAATTTAGCATTGGAGGGCAGTGTGGAGGGTAAAAATCGTAGAGGGAGACCAAGAGATCAATACACTAAGCAGATTCAGAAGGATGTAGGTTGCAGAAGGTACTGGGAGATGAAGAAGCTTGCACAGGATAGAGTAGCATGGAGAGCTGCATCAAACCAGTCTCAGGACTGAAGACCACAACAACAACAACAGGTATTTTATTACAATATACCACTGAAAATTTGAAACGATATGTATTATTTATAAACATGTACGTATGGGAGATATAACCAAAGATGATAACAGTAAGAGATGTGGCGTCTCCAAAAGTGTTGATATCTTTCTGTTTTTTCTGAGATTTTTCTCACACTTCGCAAACGCAATGAACCTTCAAAAATTAAATATTTTAGCATCTAAATGCTCGGTATTAGTGGTAAAAATGCATACAATTTGCATGTTTGTCGTAATAAATGGAAGATCACTACGAAAATTCGAGCAAAGTGAAAGTTGAACCATTTTATGTACGGATAATTACACATTGGAAGCACAATTAAGCTTCAAATTAAATATTGCCGCATCTAAATTGTCTGTATTACTCATGAAAACACTCGCAGCTTGCATTTGGCATTACTGGTGTGATATTTTAGGTTAAGTCGCACTCATGTACGACGAATGATGAGATACTTTAGGTTAAGTCGCAGTCGTGTACGACGAACGTGAAGTATATGTAAAACACTTGCAAGTTCTATGAATTCTTAAAATTAGATGGCTACCTCAAGTGAGTCGGCCATTCTCTACAACTTGGAAATATGTAAAGTATTGGGTATTTATCTATAGGCACTCTACCCTCTACTGTAATTTACTTTGATGTAAGTTAATTTCCCCTGATCACAGAACATTAAACAAAATGGCTGTAAATATTACGAAGTATGGCCCTTCAAAAAATGCAGGATGTGTGAGTAAGGGACCTAACCCATCTAGTAACCAATGTTAAGTCTATGGGTCTAGTGGGGCACTAATTGCGTGCAGGCCCTGCCCTAATCCGTTGAGCAATTTCGATTATTGTTGTTTTATTCTTTTTTTTTTTGCCATTTACTGTCTGTGCGTCTGTCGAGATATCGCATGTTCAGTTGAGAAGATGTCTATGGTAGAAGAACTACTGAGCAGGATATGTGAGCATTCTGTGACAACTATTTTTTGAGCTGTCAAATCAATAGCAACCATCCACAGCCCAACAGATGTCTGATCCAAGCTGGCAGAAATACTGGATCAGGACAACGATCAGCATCTTCGTTACTACACTCGTTTTTTTTGTTAATTCCATAATGGTGGTCTACTTTAATGTCGAAACAAAATAACCTGCATGTGTTGAACATTAACGAATGGTGTTTGTAACGCTTAAAAATAGAACAATGGTGAATTATTATTATTATTATTATTATGTTTACCTACCTGTCAATACTACAGTTTGTGAGCGTATGCCTTTTCATTTTCCCAGCATCACTAACTATGATCTGCTTACCTCGCATCTTCTAATGTTTCCTCGTAGATCTTATCTCGATTGGCTGCTTTCCCATATAGGCGAAGGATTAGAAGTGCAGACTCTGCCAAACTGAGGTGGCAGTGTGGGAGAAAATACAGTGCTACGAAATAAAATTAACAAAACATAGGATGTAATCAAGAAACGGAAGTAAGATTCCGATTACGTTCATGCTAACCACTTTCAGAGCACCGCAAAAGGACACAAACTAACGATTCACAATATTACAGGATGCTCAAAACTTCACTCGACGCTCACCAAAGCATTGTTTTCCACACTCAAATGATTTTCGGTGAATCGTTGAACTATACCGTCCAAAGTGCGTGTTCCATTTGTTCACACTTGCTATGAAACCTCTAGTTAGTTGTTATACAACGTTTTCCAAGGCACTGTTAATTACGACGAACAAATGCAGCTTCGTAATCTACGTGACCATCCCGATGAGTGTTGCAGCGATCGTACCTGGTATTCGTAAAATACTCGTAGTGTGTTACAGTAACAGCCTGGCACCTCCTTATTCTGTGTTGGCTACTGATTGGCCCGTCGTTTTCCACCAATGACAACTAAGTTAAAATGTTCTTTTCATTTACGTTGTTACCTTAATGAGTTTATGAAACTATTATTACCCTTCCGTCAATGCTGCTGATGTTGGCGGAATGGCTGGAAGAACATATCAGTGTTCAAATAATAAATATTGACTAACAACACTGTAGTGCTTCGCGCCGTGCGAAGTATGTGATTGTGAGCTGTCTGTACGATACTCGAGCATGATGCAGTCACCGGTAGCAGGCGTGTTCACACGCTCTGAAACCAATAATACGCAACTCAATGCACGGTACCCTCTCCCTACCTTGGCTGCTACTAAATTTTCTTGTACGACCGATGGCAAGTAAAACTAAAATAAAAATCTAATGAGGGGGAAAAATGGCAGAAACGCCACATGTTCACACTTGGAAAAAAGGTAATGCTCTTCGTCTAATCTAGTGAAGCATATATAAGTTTGTAAAGATCATATTGCAAAATATCGTTTGAAATGACGTAATATTAAGGGTGCTTACCTTCAATATAGAAAAACTTTCACGCAGTGGTGAAAAACACGATATGCATCTCGTCTGCAGTCCCACAATGGCTTATCAGAATTTTGCGTTATTTAAGAATTATTGCTAGTCTTCGTCACTCAAGCCTGAGAGACGTTGCGGGACAAAAACCTTTCTCTCTCACAGCTCCGCAATTACGACATCCCCATAAAGCATAACAACGTTTTTCTCTTTGATGACAGGGAGCCGCATGTGTATCATTAAAGTCGTTCGTGTAGGCCGCTTTTGCTTTGCCCTTCGTAGAGTTGCCCTGCTAGCAGAATGATGCAGGCAAATTTTAAAGATTGTAGCATGCCTTCTTTATATTTCGCTCGCCGTAGTATCGACTATATTCTCTGAACAGTAAATTTTATCTCGGAGCGATGGGTTGCACCTTATGACATTTTAATACACAACAGTTTTACCAGCTGTTAGCGAAGTTCTTCCTAATACCACTCCGAAATTTTGTCTGTGGAATTCGGTTTGATCTTGTACAGGTGACTGAAAAGAGTTTCATCGGGTTCAGCTATACAGTAATTGCCGTCCACGTCGAAAGAGTCTCTGGAAACTTTTCTCACCGGTGAACGTATCCCCTGCATTCTGTCTACGAACAATTGGAAATATAACTGGGGAAAGAAGAATAGTTTCAGGGTACTTCTGAGAAATGGTATTAAATGCATCGTGCAACCTGATTCATCTCATAAAGAACATACCAAGTCACTGCGTGCAATTGTAAGAAATAAGACTAATTGTACGTCGTAATGCACTGAGGTGGCAAAAGATACGGGATGGCGATATGCACATATACACATGACGGTAGTATCACGTACACAACGTATAAAAGGGCAAGACATTGGCGGAGCTGTCAATTGCAATCAGCTGATTCACGTGAAAAAGTGTCCGACGTGGTTATGACTGTGTGACGGACATTAAAAGACTTTCAACGCGGAGTAACTGTTGGAGCTAGACGCATGGGACATTTCATTTCGGAAATCGTTAGAGAATTCAATATTTCGAGACCCCCAGTGTCAACAGCGTGCTTAGAATACCCAATAGCAGGCATTACTTCTCAACTCAGACAACACAGTAGCCGATGGCCTTCACTTCACGACCGAGAGCAGCGGCGTTAGCGTAGAATTGTCAGTGCCAACAGACAAGCAACACTGCGTGAAATTACCGCAGAAATTAATGTGATACGTACCACGAGCGAATCCATTGGGACAGTGCGGCAAAATTTGGCATTAATTGGCTGTGGCAGCAAACGACGGGCGCGAATGCCTTTGCTAACAGCACGGCATCGCGTTTGGCCTCTCCTGGGCTCATGACCACATCGGTTGGATCCTAGACGACTGGAAAATCGTGGCCTGGTCAGATGAGTCCCGAGTCCAGTTGTTAAGAGCTGATGGTGGGGTTCGAATGAGGCGCTGAAATCACGAGGCCGTGGAGCCAGGTTGTCAAGAAGGTAATGACCAAGATGGTGGTGGCTCCATAACGGTGTGGACTGTGTTTACATGGAATGGACTGGAGTCTCTGGTAGAACTGAACCGATTATTGACTGCAAATGCTTACGGCGGTCAGCTATTTGGAGACCGTCTGCAGCCATTCATGGACTTGATGTTCCCAAACAACATTGGAACTTTTATGGATGACAATGCGTCATGTCACCAAGGCACAATTGTTCACGATTGGTTTGCAGAACATTCCGGATAATTTCGTCGTCCAGATCACCGGTGTGAATCCCATTGAACATTTATGGGACGTAATCTAAAGGTCAATTGGTGCATAAAATTTTGTAACGACGGCACTTTGCAATGTGGACGGGTGTAGAGGTAGCATTATTCAATATTTCTGCAAGGGATTTCCAAAGATTTGTTGAGTACATGCCATGTCAAGATACTGTACAGCGCAGAGGTCCGACATGATATTGCGAGGTATACCATCACTTTTGTCATCTCAGCGTATCTGTTACGAAGCTGTGCGAAAAGTGTTCCACTATTTCTTTCTTCTTCCTCTAGAAATGAGTGGATTTATCTCAGAACTTACGTAATTACTTGTTGATGGTCACCAGTGGTTCCAGAACGCGTATTAATCAGGATGATTCTTTAAGCTTTCTGGAGTTCTGTTCAGGAATCATATTGTCATTTGCCGGTTACGTTTTTCCTTGAAAGATACTTATTGACAGACGACTTTTCATAAGTCGCAGTTACTTCCCCGACACGAAGAGAGAAAATGGAAAATGTTCTAAGCCCCAAATCTCAGATGTCAGGAGAATCAAACAACAATTTTTCTCTTTACGTACGTTTATTGTTTCCAGACATCTAAGAAGATATTCCGACACCACGGAATAATGATGCTCACCTCATCACTGGATAAAAATACAGAGATAAATTAGAAAATAAATAATTTATCAAAAACTTTCTAAGAGCCACACCAGGAAACCGACTGTCCTAAGTGCTACGCTGGAAGTTTTCTTTTGTTACAAGTGCCTCTAATAGATGGGATTTACGTTTCATTTATGATAAAATTACGAGAGCATGCTGAAGAGTAATGCTTTCGAATTTTGTATTGAAAACTGTCAAAGGTTTTGAAATAAAACAAACTTTATGAACGTGAAATGTCTTTATTCCTCATATCTATACATTTATTTGGTTGCGTAATCACCTTAGAGACGAACACAAGTCTCACAACGAAAGGCCAGTTTCTTGACACCGTAACTGTAGGATTTGCATCTGTGGTCTAGGGGAGCCGGCACGGTAGCTCACAGTGTGAGGTTAGAGGATAAACTTAAACGGGTGTCATGGGTCGTCCGCCCCGAAAAAGTGCAACAAACGTTAACGAACAAAATGAGATTAAAAAAAAGACAGAAAGACAGGATAGCGTCTTGGATTAGTAATCAAAATGTCCTCGGTCCCAGGTTCGAAACCCGCCACCGCTTTTTAAATTTTGATTAAAAATCAACATTGGCGGCCGTAGACTTCCGTCATAAGAAGTCACCCTCTTTCTGCCAAAGGCCTTGTCGAAGAGGGCGCCGGGGCAGACCGAGGTTCAGGGCACTCTCTTATCCTAGGACTGAAAAAACTGTACCTAAAGGCAGAAGAATCAGCAATGATCAACGCCATGAGGATACAGAAAGCAATGGAAACGCCTGCATTAAAGACACATAACGTGGATCCACAGGACATGTGGCCTTCAATTGAAACAGTGTCATCATGATCTCTCCATTGGCAAAATATTCCGGAATAGTCCCCCATTTGGATCTCTGGGAGCGGACTGCGAAGGGGGAGGTGATGATGAGAAAAAGATTGAATGACCAATGAAAGGAAAACGTTCTAAGAGTCGGGGCGTGGAATGTAAGAAGTTTGAACGTGGTAGGAAATTTAGAAAATCTGAAAATGGAAATGCAAAGGCTCAATATAGATATCGTAAGGGTCAGTGAAAGATAACACGTGGTAATATCAACATTAGCAGAAAATGGTATAACGGGAGCATGATTCGCTGTGAACAGGAAGGTAGGGCAGAGAGAGTTTTACTGTGGATAGTTCAGAGGTAGGGTTATTCTTACCAGAATCGACAGAAAACCAACACAGACAACGACACTCCAGGTACACAACTTGACATCGCAAGCTGAAGATGAAAATATAAAGTATATGAGGATAGTGAAAGGGTAATACAGGACGTAAAGGGAGACGAAAATCTAATAGTCAGTAATAGGGGAAGGAGTAGAAGAAACGGTTACGGAGAATGTGGGCTGGGGACAAGGAATGAGAAAAGAGAAAGACTAATTGAGTTCTGCAATAAATAGCGAATACTCTGTTCAAGAATCACAAGAGGAGTATGTATACTTGGAAAAGGCCGGGTGATACGGGAATACGAGGGTCGTCCACAAAGTAAGTTCCGTTTGTTTATATAAAACAAACCTGTATAGATACAGAAACAATAGTTGTTATACAAAAATCTACATTTCTTAAGCTACTTTTCTACACAGCCTCCGAAATTTTGTAGGCACTTGTCATAGCGTGGCACAAGTTTTTGTATGCCTTCTTCATAGAAGGTTGCCGCCTGTGTATTCAACCATGTGGTAACATGTTCTTTCAGCTCGTCATCATTGTTAAAGTGTTGACCCCCAAGGACTGATTTTAGGTGTAAGATGAGATGTAGCGCGTCAAAAACTGAAGTGCGCTGCCCATCCGTTGTTTTTGTGTTGTTCAGTAAGAATTTTGGGTACCGAGGGTGAGAAAAGTTTTCTAAATTTCAGTTTTTCAGTAACAATTTCATAAATCAGTGATCGTGAGATTTGCGGAACTTCCATAGCAAGGGCACTAAGTGTACGCTTACGGTTGTGCTTAATCTTCTCTTCAATTGCATGAACCAGTTCATCAGTAATCACAGACGGGCGTCCACTTCGTTCTTCATAGTGCATTTGATCACGTCCTTCATTGAACAGTCTGACCGATCTTCTAACCATTGAATTTCTCATAGCATTTTGTTCGCAAATCTCGCAGATTTGCCGATGAATTTCCTTTGGTTGAACTTTCTTTGCATTTAGAAAACGAATCACAGATCTGATTTCGCACGCGGCGGCATTTCCAATTACGGTTGACATTATAAAGAAGCACTACAAAGTACATGTCGGCAGCAGCGATCTGAAAATGGCGTGCATGTCTTCTCCTCGAGTCAGAGTAACTGCAGCGCATGCTCGGAACTGCGATCGTAGCGTTGCCACGGATAGAAATAGAAACGAAACACTTTGTGGACGACCCTCGTATTTCAGTTTGATTACGTCATGATCAGGCAGAGATTCCGAAATCAGATACTGGATTGTAAGGCGTACCAAGGAGAAGGTATAGACTCAGATCACAATATAGTAGTTAAGAAGAGTAGGCTGAAGTTTAAGACATTAGTCAAGAAGAATTAATACGCAAGGAAAAGCGATACGGAAGAGCTAAGGAATGACGTGTTACGCTTGAAGGTCTCTAAGGCCATAGATACAGCAATAAGGAATAGCTCAGTAGGAGGAGGAGGAGGAGATTAGTGTCTAACGTCCCGTCGACAACGAGGTCATTAGAGACGGAGCGCAAGCTCGGGTGAGGGAAGGATGGGGAAGGAAATCGGCCGTGCCCTTTCAGAGGAACCATCCCGGCATTTGCCTGAAGTGATTTAGGGAAATCACGGAAAACCTAAATCAGGATGGCCGGAGACGGGATTGAACCGTCGTCCTCCCGAATGCGAGTCCAGTGTGCTAAGCACTGCGCCACCTCTCTCGGTAGATCAGTAGGCAATACAGTTGAAGTGATATGGACATCTCTGAAAAGGGCCACCACAGAAGTTGGAAAGGAAAGCATAAGTGTAAAGAATGGAACTGTCAAGAAACCATGGGTAACGGAAAAAATACCTCAGCTGATCGAAGAAAAAAGGAAGTACGAAAATGTTTGGGGTAACTCAGGGGTACAGAAGTACAAGTCGCTGAGGAATAAAACAAATAGAAAGTGCAGGGAAGCTAAGACGAAATGGCTGCAGGATAAATGTGAACAAATCGAAAAAGAAATTACTGTGGGAACGACTGACTCAGCATATAGGAAAGTCAAAACAACCTTCGGTGAAATTAAATCGGGAGGGTGGTAACATTAGGGGTGCAACGGGAATTCCACTGCTAAATGCAGAGGAGAGGGTGTAGGTGGAAAGAGTACGCTGAAGGCCTCTATGAGGGGAAGATTTGGCCAGTGTCATAGAAGAGGAAACAAGAGTCGATAAGGAAGAGATAGGGGATCCATTATTAGAATCAGAATTTAAGAGAGCTTTGGAAGACTTAAGATCAAATAAGACAGAATAGATAGATAACATTCCATCAGAATTTCTAAAATCGTTTGGTAAAGTGGTAACAATGCGACTATTCCCATTGGTGTGTAGAATATATAAGTCTGGCGACATCCCATCTGCCTTTCGGAAAAATATCATCCACACAATTCCTCAGGCAGAATGAGCTGACAAGTGCGAGAATTACCGCACAATCTGCTTAACAGCTCACGTATCCAGGTTACTGACGAGAATAATATACAAAAGAATGGAAAATAAAATTGAGGATATGTTAGATGACAATCAGTTTGGATTTAGGAAAGGTAAAGGCACCAGAGAGGCAAGTCTCACGTTGCGGTTGATAATGGTAGCAAGGCTGAAGAAAAATCAAGACACGTTCATAGGATTAGTCGATCTGGAAAAGTCGTTCGTCATTGTCAAATGATGCAAGACGTTCCAAATTGTGAGAAAAATAGGTGTCAGCGGTAGGGAGAGACGGGTAATATACAATATGTATAAGAGCCAAGAGGGAAAAATAAGAGTTGACGTCCATGAACAAAGTGTTCGTATTAAAAAGAGTTTATGACAAGGATGTAGTGTTTCGCCCTACTGTTCAATCTGTACGTCGAAGAAGCAATGATGGAAATAAACTAAGGTTCAGGAGTGGAATTAAAATTCGAGGTCAAAGGATATCAGTGTTACGATACGCTGATGACATTACTATCCTCATCAAAACTGAAGCAGAATTACATGATCTGCTGAATGGAATGAACAGTCTAATGAGTACAAAATATAATTGAGAGTAAACTGATGAAAGGCGAAAGTAACGAGAAGTAACATAAATGAGAACAGCCCGAAACTAAACTTCAGGATTGATTGCCACGAAGTAGATGAAATTAAGGGCAGCTAAATAACCAATGACGGACTGAGCAGGCAGGACATCAAAAGCAGACTAGCACTGACAAAAAGGGCTTTCCTGGCCAAGAGAAGTCTACTAGAATCAGACATAGACCTTAAATTGAGGAAAAAAATTCGGAGAATGTACGTTTGGAGCACAGAATTGTACGTTAGTGAAACATGGACTACGACAAAACCAGAAGAGAATAGAAGGAATTGAGATGTGGTGCTACAGACGAATGTTGAAAAGTAGGTGGACTGATGAGGTAAAGAATGAAGAGGTTGAGCACAGAATCGGAGAGGAAAGGAATATGTGGAAAACACTTACAAGGAGAAGGACTGCATCATAGGACATCTATTAAGACATCAAGGATTGACATCCATGGTACTGGAGGGATCTTTAGAGGGCAAAAACTGTAGACGAAGACAGAGACTGGAATACATCCAGCAAATAGTTCAGGATATAGGTTGCAAGTGCCACTCTAAGGTGATGAGATTATGACAGGAGAGGAATTCGTGACGAGCCACACCAAACCAGAGACCAGTCAGAAGATTGATGACTCAAAAGAAAAAAAAGGAAAAAAACCTGCAGAAAATGTGACATTGTTGACTGAGCTGCAACCTCATGTCTACGTGCACCGCTTGATCACTGTTTAGAAACCAGATGAAAGTCGGATGGGGTCGGGTCGGATCTGTATGGAGGATGGTCGATGACAGTGAAGAAAGGGCCTCGCATTGTTTCAGATGTCGCAGCGCTCATATGTATATTGGCACTATCAAACTGAAGGAGAGGTTGCTCCGTCTGTGGACGAACTCTTCGAATTAGAGCTTTCAGTTCTCTAAGGGTATCGCAGTTCCTTGTAGTATTTACTGTGTTATCCCACTCTTGCCTGAGAGCTATGTCTGTGTTATCCTGCCTGTTTCGCCTGACGAGTTATTCAGCCCGAGCCCTGTTGGTTGGTCGCCTTATGGTCGTCCACCCCGAGCTCTGTCACACACGTTGAGGTTAGCACCACCGTTTCTTTGATTACTAGCACGGGCGAGCACAGCGTCGCCCATAATTGGTGTCGATAAAATCATCTCCGCAAACAGCTTTCATTCGTCTATGGATTTCAATTGGAAGGACGTTTTCTGCGGTTAGAAACTGGATTACAGAACGCTGTTTCTCACGCACTGAAGTTGTTGCGTTACAACAAGCCGTGTTACACGCTACAATTCGGATCCCTCTAGCTATTGAGGGTTGTAACTTGCGTCTGCGATGCGGGAAAGTCTAACGAGTAATATGCATGACGTATAACAACTCAAACAATATTGAGAACAGAATAAAAAAAAAATGGTTCAAATGGCTCTGAGTACTATGGGACTTAACTTCTGAGGTCATCAGTCCCCTAGAACTTGGAACTACTTAAACCTAACTAACCTGAGAACACCACTCACATCCATGCCCGAGGCAGGATTCGAACCTGCGTCCGTAGCAGTCGCGCTGTTCCAGATTGTAGCACCTAGAACCGCTCGGCCACCCCGGCCGGCACAGAATAAAAAATCCGGAGGCATTACTTTTCAATACGCCTTCGTACATGAATACAGAAGTAGTAGTTGAACTAGTAGAACTGCAGTCAGCAAAAACCGAATCTCATTTCTTTTACATTCTTTTACAAGAGAATAAAAAAAAATACAATCAAAGAAAACATCTCTCTTTTCTCCAAAACACCAAGCTTCTGATCACATGTTTCAAACTTTACTGCAAAAATCTCTGTGTTATTGTGGAAGAAATGGCAACATCATCAACAGATCTTTCTGTCTTACAACTGGTAAACGTGGTTGATCTTTCTGATGAAGCACGGCGTGGCATACAGCTCCGATGGTTTTTCCTCATTTGAACACGTTGAAATTTTTCTGTTTGTTTCAGAGTAAGAAATTTTTAATAGTTGAGACGTATTTGTACGAGACACTTTGATCGTACTACATACTGAAATGTTACACGCCTGCATTGACGTAAGTGTTTCAGCAGTTCTGTTAAAAGGTGGATTGACACTGAATTGACATTTCTGCTTGCTTTTCGAATCGTAAAGAGAATGCTGGCACATGGTACTACAATGAAAATAAGAAATGTGTGAAGGAACTTACGATGGAGAAAGTGCAGTTAACAAATGTACAGTTCCGAGAACATTAAATGTTTTAAATCCAAATCTGACCTTACAGTGGATGTGTACCTTTTAGTAATAAAACATACTTAAATAGCAATTAATTATATTTATGTTAGAAATTACGTCGCTGTGAAATGAAGATCATTTGAAACAGTGCATGGTGTTTTATTGATAAGTTTACAGGACGATGTAATGTCTGGGCGCTTAGAAGTAATTTTTTGGATGTAACGTCCTTAGTTCGGTTGTTTTTATCATTTCCATGACCTACTGCTCTTATGGTTTCATCAGCGGTGTGCATGAACTAAGAAAAATCGCAGCACTTACTGAAACATGTCTCCCCCTATTAACTTTATTTCTACTAAAAATTTTTTGTTACCGTGACTGTTTCAAAGGCTTTAATAATTAACAAGAGCAAATGTTTAAGTGCTTTTTTTTACTGTTATCTGGAATTTAAAGGTACCATTTTTGTTTTCGTAATTTGATCGCAACAGCGTGTTATTGGAAATCTGGATGAGGAATTATAAGCCGCAGAGGTAAATTAATGTCGGTAAATCGTGTTACTGCGCAGTCGACCAAACATATGTCGATGTATTTAAAATATGAGAGAGAGAGAGAGAGAGAGAGAGAGAGAGAGAGAGAAAGAGAGAGAGAGACGAGAAAGGAGTACCGTGGGAAGCAGAGAGGGATCTACAAAACTTCGCAGCAGGTGCTGCTAACACACGCACTATTTTCAAATACGAAACAGCACTACGTTCAGGTAGTCATACACACGTAAATGTAAATGGCAAAGCCATTGACAAAAATCGGCACTGACCTAGTTTTAAGCGAATAAAAAAAGGTACAATATGTCGCCAAATCGAGGCGGTGCGTGATGGCGGAACAGCAGTGAACAGTAATTTATGCAACAGCTGTCAGCCGATGAGCGTGTAAATGATCTTATTAAATCTACAATGGCCTTTGAAATGACTGAATAGACCGTAACATGTGGACAATGTTTCACATACTGCATGACGGTGCATCGACTGTGCTTTATTAACACTGCGTCAGCAGACTGTTCCGAGTTACTTCGCCCGTACATTATTTATTGAAAACTGGAATGTAATACACCAACATTAATAACTAGAAACACCACAAAAAGAGAGGGAGCAAGGTGGCGCAGTGGTTAAGACAATGGACTCGCATTCGGGAGGACGACGGTTCAAACCCGCGTCCGGACATCCTGATTTACGTTTTCCGTGATTTCCCTAAATCGCATCAGGAAAATTCCGGAATGGTTCCCTAATCCGATTGAATCGATGACCTCGCTGTTTCGTCCCACTCCCCCAAATCAACCAACCAACTCCAAAAAGGAAGTGTTCGGTCAAAGAAAGTAGTTGTAAAGTACTGTATACGTTAGACCTTCAGTTTAAAGTTATATATGAACAATTACTAAAAATCTTCTGGAAAATACACCTACATCATCTACATCTACATTGATACTCCGCAAGCCACCCAATGGCGTGTGGCGGAGGGCACTTTACGTGCCACTGTCATTACCTCCCTTTCCTGTTCCAGTCGCGTATGGTTCGCGGGAAGAACGACTGTCTGAAAGCCTCCGTGCGCGCTCTAATCTCTCTAATTTTACATTCGTGATATCCTCGGGAGGTATAAGTAGGGGGAAGCAATATATTCGATACCTCATCCAGAAACGCACCCTCTCGAAACCTGGCGAGCAAGCTACACCGCGATGCAGAGCGCCTCTCTTGCAGAGTCTGCCACTTGAGTTTATCAAACATCTCCGTAACGCTATCACGGTTACCAAATAACCCTGTGACGAAACGCGCCGCTCTTCTTTGGATCTTCTCTATCTCCTCCGTCAGACCGATCTGGTACGGATCCCACACTGATGAGCAATACTCAAGTATAGGTCGAGCGAGTGTTTTGTAAGCCACCTCCTTTGTTGATGGACTACATTTTCTAAGTACTCTCCCAATGAATCTCAACCTGGTACCCGCCTTACCAACAATTAATTTTATATGATCATTCCACTTCAAATCGTTCCGCACGCATACTCCCAGATATTTTACAGAAGTAACTGCTACCAGTGTTTGTTCCGCTATGATATAATCATACAATAAAGGATCCTTCTTTCTATGTATTCGCAATACATTACATTTGTCTATGTTAAGGGTCAGTTGCCACTCCCTGCACCAAGTGCCTATCCGCTGCAGATCTTCCTGCATTTCGCTACAATTTTCTAATGCTGCAACTTCTCTGTATACTACAGCATCATCCGCGAAAAGCCGCATGGAACTTCCGACACCTAAGTTTAGCAGGACTTGACGGTTTGTTGATGTAGTGCTAAGGGGCATGTGTGGAGAGTGAGCGGCCTTGGGATCGAATCCAGCTTAATATTCGACGAGAGGTGTCGGCAGGAACGACACGTAGTTCGAATTTCACCCTAAGCTGTAGGTCCCCTTTGCCCGGGTGGAGAACACTGGGGACACACAAAACCTGCTCTCGGCTATTGAGGCACACGAAGTTATTGTTGTTAGTATACCTATCACAGAAGACTGCTCCAGTGTTTGGTGACATTAATCAAGGACACCTTGCGGAAAACGCCGAAAATATTTCTCCACACGTTCCCCATTATTATAGCTACAGAGTTTTATGTATGGGTCCGTAACTGAGACTCTGTTTTAGAATTAGAAGCTGTGCGTCGACATTAAATTTAAATTTTATTTTATTTATTTTTATTTCATTTTCTGCAACTAGGTTTTGGTTCGCAGCCCCTTCTCAAGTGGTCCTGTATAAAAATAAAGCATAAAGAGTGAGTGTCATCATAACCAATTTTTGGTAAGTTACATTATAGCACTATTTTACTCTCATTAATTTGCGTAGTACACATTATAAGATTAATCTATGCACTGTATAATTGTAGTTCAGATCATGAACACATACTTAATCCGCAAACAAATAGTTATACTTCGTCACATGAATAAAATAGGTATTTATGTAGTTGAAGTTAGTGAAAGAGCCAAGAAAGAACAATGATTATAAACCATACTCTCTAAATAAATACATAATCTGAAGAATTGCATGTTTGCCATCGATTACACAAATTTATTATTTATTTTCTACCGGTTATTCTAGTAGCCACCATCTTTGCAAGAAGGTTACATCAACAGAAGCAAACGAACAAATTACAGGCATGGTAAAAGAAATGAATTTTCCAGTTGATCTAGGTAAACACGTGGAAGTGCTGATAAAAAACCTATACATTAGGTGGATATGCAATTCAACTTTCAATTGGATTAATTAACTCTGGTGCTTTTCAGTTTAGCCAATGTAAAGTTGAATTGCATATATATCTAAAGCAGAACTTTCCTTATAAGTACTTCCATAAGTTTATCTTGATCAACTTGACAACTTATTTGTCTTATGCTGTGTGCACAATGTTCGTTTTTTTTTTTTTTTTTTTTTCTCCCTGTAATGGTGGTCGCTGCGACCGAAACTGGTAAAAAATCATAATAAATTTAGACAGAATGTTTCAAAAATACTTTTACAATTTTTGGGGACAGGTTCCTGACAAGGAAAAAATCTCATTTAAACATACATTAGAAATACCTTCATTTTCAAATTATTAATGAAAGTGGACGAAAGTCAGCATGGAGGATACTCGTACTTCACTAGCAACTCATGTATCCGTACCATCTTACAAAAAAGCCTCTAGGTCCAAACTAATAACGTCTTACGGGTATGTAGAAAAGCTTTTCCTTCGGTACGTCAGCTAGTCCTCTCTCTTGGTGTTTTCTCAGTCTAAGAATATTGTTGAATAGAGCGTATCTGTCCCCTTGCGTCCATCTTAGAGAAAGAAGGAAAATTGTTGGGTGACTCGAGGAGGAGTGAGGGTTCTTTCGTGAATCTAGTATTTTGTGATTTTCAACCATTAATAATAATAATAATAATAATAATAATAATTACCTGTGTTTCATTGTCAGCGATCTTGTGCAGGTCTTTCAGTTGCTTGTCACTAGCTTATCCCAGACATTCACCTGAGGAAAGCGGACCTACAGTTTAACATGGAATCCGAAACGAGTGTCATTCCAGGTGAATCTTGACATCAGTGAGAGGGGAATGCTAAGCTAAAGGCAAGAAGAAACAAATCTGAGGCCCAACTGGGATTTGATCCCGCGACTTTTCGGTTAATCTACAAAATTGATTTAATAAAGAATACATAATATTTAGTTTAATAAGAACGAACGTGACTGTGTCGACAGCCGAACCTTTTTCTACAACAGCCAGAACAAGCAATAATGCAAGGACAAGAAGACGAAATTTCCAGTAGTTGTGATTAATGGCAGCTAGCCCTGTATGTGGAAAAATGCAAGTTAATGCGGATGAGTAGGATGAGCAAACCTGTAATGTTCAGATACAGTATTACTAGTGTCCTGCTTGATACAGTCAAATCGTTTAAATATCTGGGCGTAACGCTGCAAAGCGACACGAGGTGGTACGAGCATGTGAGGCCTGTGGGAGGGAAGGCGAATGGTCGATGGGAGAATTTTAGGAAAGACTGCTTCACCTACAAAGGAGACCGCATAGGGCACGCCGGTGGGACCTATTCTTGAGTACTACTCTCCGGCCGAAGTGGCCGAGCTGTTCTAGGCGCTAGTCTGGAACCGACCGACCGCTCCGGTCGCAGGTTCGAATCCTGCCTCGGGCTTGGATGTGTGTGATGTTAGGTTTACGTAGTTCTAAGTTCTAGGGGACCGATGACCTCAGATGTTAAGTCCCATAGTGCACAGAGCCATTTTGAGTACTCGCTCGAGTGTTTGGCATCCGTACCAGGTCGGACTGAAGAAAGGCATCGAAGCAATTCGGAGGCGGGCAGCAAGATTTGTTACCAGTAAGTTCGAACAACACGTATAAATGCTAACGGAGATGCTTCAGAAACTTAAATGGGAATCCTTGGAGGGAAGGCGGCTTGCTTTTCGAGAAGCGCTGTTGAGAAAATTTAGAGAACCAGCATTTGAAGCTGACAGCCAAACGATTCTACTGCCACCAACATACATTTTGCGTAAGGACCATGAACACAAAAAAGGGTGACCAGTTTTGTAGGCGTGCATGGCTAAACTTAATTTTCCCAATTATTAAGTAGACAAGCGTATTTGAGTTAATTGTACTTCAACCTAAAGAACCGACCAGTTTGGCCAATGGTTTTCGCATTTTAACTGTCACACTGAATTTTGCAGACCTTTATCATATTTATCAACTTTCAGATTTAAATCATTTCTTAATTGACGTCTTAGCATGTTGTAGATTTTTAAATGTGGCTTCAAATTTAGCCGACCTAAGAATATTAGCTACTTTCTGTGATAAATTACTGTAATATAGAATTGCGAATTTCTTAACAGTCTGTGAGGCATTTCCATTAACTTCCATGTGCTGTTTCTTACATATATAATTTGATTACTCATGTAATTGATTCACTGTGTTTTCATGGTATCCGTTAGCTTCTTATAATATTGAGCTTACGCATTCTGTTCTGTTGTCCCGTTTACACAATAGGTCTTTAAATGCTCTATCTTCTGGACAGCAAAGGGTGGAAACATTTTGGCCACTTGGGTGGGAAGAATTGTTATGTAACAGAATATTCATTGTTGTTGGCTTCCTGTACACTTTGAAGGCATGCCTACCATCTTTCTTCTTAATATATAGCTCGATATGAGCTTTCTTGATTGACAGCGTGTTAAATTGTATCACGCAAATCTTTAAAATTATTTACGCTTTCCATAATCTCACTTTCCACTCCATCTATCAAAAACAGTGTGCTATCCATATACCACTTACAGTATAGGATTTTGTCAAGGGACTACAGCACAGCAGACACTATTATCTTCTCCAGATGATTGATAAAGATATCCACTGTATTAAAGGTATACTGGAGGAGATAGCCGGTTCGTCTTCTTTCACATTAAATTTGTTGTTAAAAGAACAGTAGTTACATTTACGATAAACTGAAATAGTTGAATAAATTCTTCGAGTAAGTTGGCTCTAATCACCTCTACAGCCTCGTCAACAAGTAAATTCAATATAGAATTTTAATGTCGAGTAATACGAAGCAAGAAGTGTCAGAACTAGGCTTATGCTTGATCTGATTAATATAGCATTATTGCTAAGTGAAAACTATCATCTGAGTCACAAAACACCTATTAAATTTTATTCAGCATTTTCGAAGTTTTATATGAAGGCTTGTTCACGGAGTTTGCAACCAGACTAAAGGGGTGACTTTTTTGTAAACTTTTCTCCTTCTGCTAATAACAAAGACACCAATCTCAGTAAACTTTGTGGTGTTGCATGTACCATTTGGTAAGGTAACCAGAAATTTCGGTAATATTGTTTTCTTAAAAGGAACATGCAATGTACCGTTGATATATAATTATTAACCATCAATAACAGTAATACTTTCTTTATTGACCTTAGTAACAATCACTTTATTAATATCAAGCTTGTCATTAATAGAAGTAACTGTCTTGCAATTTATACTGCTAGTGTGACCATTATTAGAATATTTATCTATTTTGGCCCTAATGGCTTTAGCCTGTTTCCGTCAATTGTACCCTTTGTCACTTGCATTTAACTCAGCCACATCTGTCACTGTTTCAGTCGCTTCAACCTATTACATCACTTTTTTCTTGTTTAAAATGGGTTGTATGTTAAATTAGCAGCAGAACAGCAAAAATGGGATGCGTGCATCCAGTAGTAGTTTCACAGTGTCAAAAACAATTTATGAATGAATAAAACTTTAACAAAAACAAAAAATAATTTTTTGCGATTTCCTGGAAAACTAAATTAAAGTCTATGTTCAATATTTAACTCTGTAAATTCTGCTCATGTACGAGGAGCGTTCAATAAGCAATGCAACACTTTTTTTCTCGGACAGTATCGATTGAAAAGAGAGGATTTTTTTGTGGGACTACGTATGACATTCCTATTTCGTGATGTTGCTGTAGGTGGCGGGGCTATATGCAGCCTTCAAAATGACGTCTGTATGGAAGTGAATTTCAGACAGAGAGCTGACATTAAGTTCCTTTTAGTGGAAACCCAGTTAACGCAGATATTGTTAGGCACTTGCAGAGTGTCTGTGGAGACCTGGCAGTGAACAAAAGCACAGTGAGTTGTTAGACAACGCATGTGTCATCATCACGACAAGTTCTTGCAAACCTGTCTGATCTCCCACATGCTGCCAGGTCACACATAGCTGTGACTCCTGCAGAAAGTGCAGACACTCTCATTCTTCGTGGTCGATGGATAACAATCAGGCACCGCGATACACAACTGTATGTCTCTGATGGTAGTGCTGACACACTCGTCCACCAGTTGGGGTACTTCATCGACCAAATTCGTTAACCATCAGCAGGGCGCTATCCTCTTCACCATAAATTCCGAGAAAGTCTTGAGTGAAACAAATAGTTAAAATAAAAGATTCAGTTAAATTTACAGTTAATTTTCAATTAAGTAATTACAGTAATAAAAAAGCAGTAATAAATGTAATTGTTGGTATAATGCTGCAGTGCTGCTATAGAAAGTAATTTCAAACTAAAAATGATTTAAACGCAGTTCATATTTCTATGACAAAAAAACTTTGGGTCTTTTGCAGACCAAGCAGTTTTCATGATTTTATGTTGTTTCCTGCAAACGATAATGTGTACCTATTTCTACATACCTTAGTTTTGACAAATAGTTGCCGCGTTAAATGAAAGTTTTTACAGAGTCATTTTAAAAGCTATGAGTAAAGAACGGTAGTTAAATTTTTCGTAATTGTTGCAAGCATCCAAAAGATAGCATTGCGGTGAGTTACGTGATACGGTACAGTTTCTATTAAGTGTTGCTAGTCGTTGCATATTATTGGTTTACATAATTATAATTAACATCATTGCATTCGAAATTAACGTCACTAGTGTGCTGAATAATCATTCTTGCCTAGTGTTTGCGTCATTTCAAAGTTATTACAATCATTTACCGAATTTAACTTCAGCTCTTTTTGAAGATGGCGACCGTTTTTTATCACACCATCTAAATTCATTCAAACAAACTTTTTTATACGAGATTACGGCTAACTACAGTGAGACTTTAACTCCTAACCATTTTATTTGCATTTCGATCGTTGTTGTAGAGAGTAAACGCTTGTGCGATAACGATCAGATTGTAACTATCTCTATTGCATCAGTAAGCACTGATCTTCGGATTTGATGTGTTGTTTCGATTAACTGAGGACATTAGGGATACGCGCCACAAAAACCTATTTGTAAACCGGAGAGTATATATACGTTATAAACTACGACAGAGATTTCCAACCTGATAATTCCCTATATCAGTGGAACAACTGCAGTGGCTTGAAAGTCCTTTTGAACTATTGTAATGAATGACTTACAAACCGATTCTTACGTTGCACCGTCTCATATACTTCAGCCCTTTTCCACTTCCTTGCTACTTGTCGAAGCTCCACAGGGTAAAAAAACTACAATTGCCGAGGGAAAAATTTGCTGTACCGGATAATTCAGTACGTAATGGGAGATGAAAGTCTAATGGTCATGAGGGACTGAAACGCGATTTTAGGGGAAGGAATAAAAGAAAGGGTTACAGGAGAATGTGGGCTAGTGGAAATGAGAGAGAAGAAAGACTAATTGAGTTCTGGAACAAATTTCAGCTGCTAATAGCGAATACTCTGCTCAAGAATCATAAGAGGAGAGGTATACTTGGAAAAGGCTAGGAGATACGGGAAGATACTTATTAAAAACATGGTCAGAGAGGTTCTGAAATCAAATATTGAATTGTAAGACATGCCCACGAGCGTACGTAGATTTCGATAACAATTTTGTAATGATGAAGAGTGGACTGAAGTTAAAGAGATTAATCAGGAAAATCAGTGCATAAAGAAGTAGGACACATAGGTTGGAAAGAGAAACATAGGTACAAGGAAGGTAACTGCGAAGAAACCATAGCTGACAGAAGAAATACATCAGTTGCTCGACTAAACAAGGAAAAAAAATTCCCAGGGAAATTCAGGAACACAGAAATACATGTGGTTGAGGAATGAAATAAATAGTAAGTGCAGGAAAGCTGAGGTGAAATGGCTGCATGAAAGATGTGAAGGAATGGAAAAAGAAACGATTGACGGAAGGACTGACTAGGCATATAGAAAAGTTGAAACAGTTTTTGGTGAAACTAAAAGCAAGGGCGGTAACATTAAGAGTGCAATGGGGATTCCATTGTTAAATGCAGAGGAGAGACCGATTAGTTGGAAACAGTACACTGAGCGCCTCTTTGAGGAAAGAAGCAAAGCCGGCCGAAGTGGCCGTGCGGTTAAAGGCGCTGCAGTCTGGAACCGCAAGACCGCTACGGTCGTAGGTTCGAATCCTGCCTCGGGCATGGATGTTTGTGATGTCCTTAGGTTAGTTAGGTTTAACTAGTTCTAAGTTCTAGGGGACTGATGACCTCAGCAGTTGAGTCCCATAGTGCTCAGAGCCATTTTTTTTGAGGAAAGAAGAAACATGAATCGAAAATTAAGAGATACGAGATTCATTATTAGAATTGGAATTTAAAAATGTTTGAACTACTTAATTTCAAATAAGGCAGAATGGATGAATAACATTCCACGGGATATGTACAATCTTTGAGGGAAGGGGTATCAAAAAGACTACTCACTTTGGTATGTAGAATCTATGAGATTGACGATATACCACGAGACTTCCGGAAAATACATCATCCATACAATACCAAAGACAGCAAGAAGTGACAAGTGCGAGAGTCATCGCACAATCAGCTTAACAGCTCTCACACACGAGTTGATGGCGAGAATAATGCACAGAAGAATTGACGATCTGTTAGATGACGGTAAGTTTGTCTTTAGGAAATGTAAAGGTACCAGAGAGGGGAAAAAATGGTACAAATGGCTCTGAACACTATGGGACTTAACATCTGAGGTCATCAGTCCCCTAGAACTTAGAACTACTTAAACCTAACTAACCTAAGGACATCACACACATCCATGCCAGAGGCAGGATTCGAAACTGCGACCGCAGCGGTCGCGCGGTTCCAGACTGAAGGACCTAGAAACGCTCGGCCACCCTGGCCGGCCCAGGAAGACACTTCCGGCGTTTTAATTAATAATGAAAGCGAGACTGAAGAAAAATCAGGACGCGTTCAGACGAATTATCGACCTAGACAAATGATGCAAGATGGTCGAGTGGAAATTATCAGAAAAATAGGGTAAAGTATAGCGAAAGGTGGGTGCACAAGAACCAAGAGGACCAATAAGACTTTAAGACAAAGAATATAGTGCTCGGATTAAAAAGGATGTATGACAGGGATGTAGTCTTCCGGCTCTAGTGTTCAATCTAGAAACCGGGAAAGCAGTAACTGAAATAAAAGAAAGGTGCAAGAGTGGGATTAAAATTCAAGGTGAAGGGATATTGGGGATAAGATTCGCTGATGACATTGCTATCCTCAGTAAAAGTGAATAAGAATTACAGGGTTTGCTGAAGGGAATGAACAGTCTAATGAGCGTAGAATATGAACTGAGAGTAAATCGAAAACATACGAACGTAATGAAAAACAGCCGAAATGAGAACAGTGACCAATTTAACATCATTGGGATTACAGAGTAGACTAAGGTAGGATTTCTGTTACCTAGGTAGTAAAATAACCAAAGATGGAGGACTCAAAGAGAAGACTAGCGCTGGCAAAAAGGGCCAAGACAATTCTACTAGTTTCAAACATAGGCCTTAACTTGAGGAAGAAATTTCTGAGTACGTACGTTTAGAGCACAACATTGTATGGTACTGAAACATGGACTGAGAGAACAAAAGAGAATCGAAGTATTTGAGATGTGGTGCTTCAGACGACAGTTGAAAACTGAGTGGACTTACAAGGTAATGAATAAGCAAGTTCTCCGCAGAATCGACAAGGAAGCGATTACATGGATAACACTGGCCAGAGGAAGGGACAGGATGATAGGACGTCTGTTAAGGCATCAGGCAGTAACTTCCACAGTAGCAGACAGAGCTATAGAGTGTAAAAACTGTGGAGGAAGACAGAGATTGGAATACATCCAGCAAATAATTGATGGCTTGGGTTGTGCAGGAGAGCAGTTCGTGGCAGGCCGCTTCAAAGCATTCAAAACAGTAATTACTGAAAAAAAAATGAGAATGCTACACTAAAGGTTAAAGGGGGGACGTTGATGAAATCGAGCAAAAATGTCAATTTTCGATTTATTTTTTATTTGTTAGTAAGCCGGCCGATGTGGCCGTGCGGTTCTAGGCGCATCCGTCTGGAACTGGGTGACCGCTACGGTCGCAGGTTCGAATCCTGCCTCGGGCATGGATGTGTGTGATGTCCTTAGGTTAGATAGGTTTAAGTAGTTCTAAGTTCTAGGGGACTGATGACCTCAGAAGTTATGTCCCATAGCGCTCACAGTCATTTATTTGTTAGTACAACTCATGGACAATAAGTTCTCAAAGTTTCAATGTTGAAATGACATTCGAAGTGCCTGAAAATTAGTTAAAAGTGTGACGCGACCTCCCTGCCACGCTCATGTTTTGAAGCAGCACTTCAATACCAGCTCAGTGAACAACGATTCTGTGTATTACTTTCAACCAAACGTGTGCGGGACACATCTAAAAGGCCGTGATACATACTCTTAGGTTTTATAGATCATCTTTGGCCGATCCTGCGCTTCTCAAAAAGTGTGTTCATGGCAAAACCCTAAATCCAAATGAGTCTCTGAATTCACTCACATGGAAACGATGCTCTAAAAACACATTTGCATCTGCTACAGTTGTCAGAATTGCAACTTATGATGCAGTTATTGTATTTAAGGGAGGATTAAGGTATTAGAAAGAATGGGCTTCAAGGTAAGAAATTTTACTCAAGACATCCTGAGAAAAATAGATTTACAGCGCGTCTCTGCAGCTGAAAAGTCAGCTGAAGACCTGGTAAAGGAAAGAAGACAGACAACAAGACACCAGAAGAGAAGCCTTGAAGGGAAAGATGACGCAGAATACTAATGTGGTGCGTTCTGAAGAAGTGACATAAGGAAAAAAGTTAGGTTGAACTTAAAATTGCGTTTCCTGAAAAGTTTGTTTTCTAAAGGTTATGTACCTTTCCCTCAGATTCTATGAGTGATAGAATTATGAAATTTTGTACACATATTTCTGTAAACCTAATAATCGTTGTCTCAAGAGAAAATTTTGAATTTCTGATTGCAAGCTGAGATATGGGGCAAAATGCTTGGAACTTTGCATGAATTTAAAATTATTGCACTTGTGGCGTTATAATCAAAAAAATTATGAAAATTCTCCTATTTGACCTATTCCAAAAACCTCATGAGAAAAGCTTACAACATATAAAGAGATGAAACAGAGAAATTTTTGTTGAAATATCTTGAATACTTTCTGAGAAAAAGGAACATATATTATTTTTTAAAAATAAAAGTTCAAATTTCATTCAAAAAAAGTTGAATATATATAATCAGAGGATTTTATGTGTAAAAGTGTTACTTTCATGTAAAGCGTGGTTCAAAATTTCATTGCCATATCTCCAAACTAAGGATTTGGTGCCTTTTTTAAATAGTGTGGGTTTTTCATCAACTTCCCCCTTAAACTAATATTTTGATTTAAGTGCACTGTTTTTAATTTTAACGTAAATCTTGTTACGAATATTTGGTTGATACTAAGATGCATAACTTGTTTATTAGTGTTTATAAGTCTGTGGATCAATTAAAGCTGGTTTTCAGTGAAAAATAATTATCACACATAAATTTTCATGTTACACTCTACCTTCTAAAATTTTAAACGACTCAATGGAAACTGAATGAATAAATGACCGAATATTCTTATGACAATATGTTTTATAATTCTATTAAATAACATATCAATGTGTTGCATAGTGTGAAGTCTATCCTAAGAGAATCTTCAAGTAAAATTATAAATACCGAAAAGCATACTTACGCAGTACCATCTGCCCTCTCCGTACAAATAGTGAATTTATTTTGCGGAGTACACAGAGTCGGGATTTCGAGGGGCCACATCTCCAGCGCTCTCCTACAACGTCCGATCTCCTCTGCCCAGCACGCTCTCTCTTCTGTGCAACTCGTCACAGATTTATTCTATAAACTACGAGGAGCGCCTTATCCAGGTCAGCGGAAGACAAAAACAGTGTCTATAGTCCTTACACGCAATCCACATACTTTTCTTAATCACTTGAGAACTCAGCGTTGCACTATCAACTTTTAAGGAAATTAAACTGCTGGAGAAGGCAGGAAACAGCCAACACCCTCCAGCTGAAATGCGCCAATGATGAGTTTGCACTTGGTCTAACGGGGCAGAGCTCTTTGGTCTGAATATTTGTGTCTGTTCAACATCTACCCTTGCAGTTCTC
Organism: Schistocerca serialis cubense; assembly: GCF_023864345.2. NCBI lineage: Eukaryota > Metazoa > Arthropoda > Insecta > Orthoptera > Acrididae > Schistocerca > Schistocerca serialis. The sequence continues at coordinate 181,400,537 of NC_064646.1, read as the reverse complement.
GCCCTGTGTCACAGAGACGCTGTAATATATCGGGTCTAGACTTCGTGTTTTTAACACAAGTGATCTTTGCTCTCCGGATCGTAGGATTCCACAGGCGCAATTAAAAAAAAATATCTTTGTCGCCCTTCTCTTTCGCTCGCTGCATTACAAGAAATATTATATAAAATTTCGCCGCGATTTTACAATCCCCATCCTGCTGCAGTACTCTTAGAGATTAGCACTTTAAGATAGCTGTTTGGTCTTACGATAAATGTACTACAGTTTGCGATGCCACCATCCGAATGTACTGTAATATTTTTAGACCACGCGGCATCGGACGTCTGGAAAGCGGCTATCGCGTGTAATAAGCCTGAATAGCTTTGCTATGTAGTTCAGACTACTACACGAAATTACTGAATAAATGCTGGCGATGGCGTACAAGAAATCGAATGTTAAATGAATTCTGATTTTCATTAACAAAAATAACCTCTTTGAAGTGACTGAACAGAATGCACTAACTGGTGTACGTTAATCACGCCTAGCAGGCGAACAACATTTACGTAACGCAATATACACACACACATGATAAACACTTAAACTTGCTGTAAGATTGATCTACACCAACTGTCAGTAATGATTTTTATGTTACTAAATTTGCATTGCACTGAAGGTACAATGAGTACTGTGGTGGCAGTAAATTCTTTAATTGAATAATCAATGAACACTATAGAGCTGATGGTTACTAGAGATGTTAAAAACATTACTTTAGAATCATTTTTGTTCTAATGAAACTGAATGAGTTTTTACGTTCATAATGTACTGAATCCTAGGGACTTACATTTATTGTGGTGTTCTTCAGTCCAGCGATTGGTTTGATGCAGCTCCCCATGCTGCTCCATCCTGTGCAAGCGTCTTCATCTCCCAGTACCTACAGCAACTTACATTCTTCTGAATCTGCTTAGTGTATTTATCTCTTGGTCTGCCTCTATGATTTTTACCCTCCATGCTGCCCTCCAATACTAAACTGGTGATCCCTTGATGCCTCGAACGTGTCCAACCAACCGATCCCTTTTTCTGGTCAAGTTGTGCCACAAATTTCTTTTCTCCCCAAATCTGTTCAGTACCTCCTCGTTAGTTACGTGATCCGATCCCTATGTATATATCACATCAGTCGTTGCAACAAAATAAAATCAAATCATAAGGACGTCTGTAGGTATTTTATTTTCATACAGCAGTAAGAACCATGGACCTTGCCGTTGGTGGGGAGGCTTGCGTGCCTGAGCGATACAGATGGCCGTACCATAGGTGCAACCACAATCTGTTGAGAGGCCAGACAAATATGTGGCTCCTGAAGAGGGGCAGCAGCCTTTTCAGTAGTTGCAGGGGCAACAGTCTGGATGATTGACTGGTCTGGCCTTGTAACACTAACCGAAACGGCCTTGCTGTGCTGGTACTGCGAACGGCTAAAAGCAAGGGATAACTACAGCCGTAATTTTTCCCGAGGGCATGCAGCTTTACTGTATGGTTAAATGACGATGGCGTCCTCTTGGGTAAAATATTCCGGAGGTAAAATAGTCCCCCATTCAGATCTCCGGGCGGGAACCGCTCAGGAGGACGTCGTTATCTGGAGAAAGAAAACTGGCGTTCTACGGATCGGAGCGTGGAATGTCAGATCCCTTAATCGAGCAGGTAGGTTAGAAAATTTAAAAAGGGAAATGGATAGGTTAAAGTTAGATGTAGTGGGAATTAGTGAAGTTCGGTGGCAGGAGGAACAAGACTTTTGGTCAGGTGAATACAGGGTTATAAATACAAAATCAAATAGGAGTAGTGCAGGAGCAGGTATAATAATGAATAAAAAATAGGAGTGCGGGTAAGCTACTACAAACAGCATAGTGAACGCACTATTGTGGCCAAGATAGACACGAAGCCCATGCCTACTACAGTAGTACAAGTTTATATGACAACTAGCTCTGCAGATGACGAAGAAATTGAAGAAATGTGTGATGAGATAAAAGAAATTATTCAGGTAGTGAAGGGAGACGAAAATTTAATAGTCAGGGGTGACTGGAATTCGAGAGTAGGAAAAGGGAGAGAAGGAAACATAGTGGGTGAATATGGATTGGGGGAGAGAAATGAAAGAGGAAGCCGTCTGGTAGAATTTTGCACAGAGCATAACATAATCATAGCTAACACTTGGTTGAAGAATCATAAAAGAAGGTTGTATACATGGAAGAACCCTGGAGATACTAGAAGGTATTTGATAGATTATATAATGGTAAGATACAGATTTAGGAACCAGGTTTTAAATTATAAGACATTTGCAGGGGCAGATGTGGACTCTGACTACAATCTATTGGTTATGAACTGTAGATTAAAACTGAAGAAACTGCAAAAAGGTGGGAATTTAAGGAGATGGGACCTGGATAAACTGACTAAACCAGAGGTTGTACAGACTTTCCGGGAGAGCATAAGGGAACCATTGACAGGAATGGGGGAAAGAAATACAGTAGAAGAAGAATGGGTAGCTCTGAGGGATGAAGTAGTGAAGGCGGCAGAGGATCAAGCAGGTAAAAAGACAAGGGCTAGTAGAAATCCTTGGGTAACAGAAGATATATTGAATTTAATTGATGAAAGGAGAAAATATAAAAACGCAGTAAATGAACCAGGCAAAAAGGAATACAAAAGTCTCAAAAATGAGATTGACAGGAAGTGCAAAGTGGCTAAGCAGGGATAGCTAGAGGACAAACGTAAGGATGTAGAGGCTTATCTCACGAGGGGTAAGACAGATACCGCCTACAGGAAAATTAAAGGGACCTTTGGAGAAAAGAGAGCCACTTGTATGAATATCAAGAGCTCAGATGGAAACCCAGTTCTAAGCAAAGAAGGGAAAGCAGAAAGGTGGAAGGAGTATATAGAGGGTCTATACAAGGGCGATGTACTTGAGGACAATATTATGGAAATGGAAGAGGATGTAGATGAAGATGAAATGGGAGACACGATACTGCGTGAAGAGTTTGACAGAGCACTGAAAGACCTGAGTCGAAACAAGACCCTGGGAGTAGACAACATTCCATTGGAACTACTGACGGCCTTGGGAGACCCAGTCCTGACAAAACTCTACCATCTGGTGAGCAAGATGTATGAGACAGGTGAAATACCCTCAGACTTCAAGAAGAATATAATAATTCCAATCCCAAAGAAAGCAGGTGTTGCCAGATGTGAAAATTACCGAACTATCAGTTTAATAAGTCACTGCTGCAAAATACTAACGCGAATTCTTTACAGACGAATGGAAAAACTGGTAGAAGCCGATCTCGGGGATGATCAGTTTGGATTCCGCAGAAATGGTGGAACACGTGAGACAGTACTGACCCTACGACTTATGTTAGAAAATAGATTAAGGAAAGGCAAACCTCGTTTCTAGCATTTGTAGACTTAGAGAAAGCTTTCGACAATGTTGACTGGAATACTCTCTTTCAAATTCTAAAGATGGCAGGGGTAAAATACAGGGAGCGAAAGGCTATTTACAATTTATACAGAAACCAGATGGCAGCTATAAGAGTCGAGGGGCATGAAAGGGAAGCAGCGGTTGGGAAGGGAGTGAGACAGGGCTGTAGCCTGTCCCCGATGTTATTCAATCTGTATATTGAGCAAGCAGTAAAGGAAACAAAAGAAAAATTCGGAGTAGGTATTAAAATCCATGGAGAAGAAATAAAAATGTTGAGGTTCGCCGATGACATTGTAATTCTGTCAGGGACAGCAAAGGACTTGGAAGAGCAGTTGAACGGAATGGACAGTGTCTTGAAAGGAGGATATAAGATGAACATCAACAAAAGCAAAACGAGGATAATGGAATGCAGTCGAATTAAGTCGGGTGATGCTGAGGGAATTAGATTAGGAAATGAGACACTTAAAGTAGGAAAGGAGTTTTGCTATTTGGGAAGCAAAATAACTAATGATGGTCAAAGTAGAGAGGATATAAAATGTAGACTGGCAATGGAAAGGAAAGTGTTTCTGAAGAAGAGAAATTTGTTGACATCGAGTATAGATTTAAGTGTAAGATAGTCGTTTCTGAAAGTATTTGTATGGAGTGTAGCCATGTATGGAAGTGAAACATGGACGATAGATAGTTTGGACAAGAAGAGAATAGATGCTTTCGAAATGTGGTGCTACAGAAGATTAGATGGGTAGATCACATAACTAATGAGGAGGTATTGAATAGAATTGGGGGAGGAGTTTGTGGCACTACTTGACAAGAAGAAGGGACCGGTTGGTAGGACATGTTCTCAGGCGTGAGGGGATCACAAATTTAGCATTGGAGGGCAGCGTGGAGGGTAAAAAACGTAGAGGGAGACCAAGAGATGAATACACTAAGCAGATTCAGAAGGATGTAGGTTGTAGTAAGTACTGGGGGATGATGAAGTTTGCACAGGATAGAGTAGCATGGAGAGCTGTATCAAGCCAGTCTCAGGACTGAAGACACAACAACAACAACAACAACAATGTACTGAAAAGCCACCACATCGAGTTGAACTGTAATTAATGTGGCACGGTTCCTGGCGTCTTCTGTCAGTTGTATAATCCGGCGTTTGTTGGAAATTTTCGGCGTTAATTCCGATTATATCCTCTTGTTGCATTAATACGCCGATACTCAAGTAATATAGCCTTTTTACTGGTATTGCTGCACACACAGTGATGGATTTGGGATAATAATGAAGTTTTTTCTTTGAATAATTGATGAGACTCGTGGAATGCACTTTGAATCACAAACTTATTATTTCACTCAGGCATTACACTGTAGAGAACTTGACTTGATAAATACATAAACTGGTTCGCTACGGATAAATGTACTTGTTATGGCGGCGGTATAAAATGCACTGTTCATATAAACACTGTCGTACGGTAACTACTAGTTCGTTGCTTGTGCTGGCGCGAGCTCATTAATGGATCTCATATGGTAGTAAGATCACATTGCAACATTAGCTGCAGACACTGGTCACTTCATACCTTGCTGCTGGTCGCTGCAGTCCGTCGTAAATTACGCAGACTTCCACAAGACGTGCCATGTGCTTTCTGAGCGGGAACAGCAACTGTAACGCTCACAAGCCGTCTACCTCGAAATGTTGCATCCAGCAAGCCTTATTGTCCATTTGACTTGCTGACACAACATAAATCCAGTTCGTGATTGTTGTACGCTCACTTTTAACTGTCTATAAGCAACGTTACCGTACCGTACTAAAACCGTCACTTTCGCGCCGCGTAATCTCTGTTCTGCATCTGAACAGTTCCAGAACACATCTCTCTCTACTGCCAAATTCACGCGCCAACCTGCATTGTTCGCGTCCTCGGAGATTTCCCTCACATTTAAACATTAATTTACACTATGCCAAGTTCTCTATTTACAAATGGACATACCGTAACATTACCTTATTCAATTACAGTCATTATATATATATATATATATATATATATGCAGGGTGTCCCAGCTATCTTGTCCACCCAAAATATCTCTGGAACAATAACAGCTATTGGAAAACGACTTTCACCGGTATCAATGTAGGGCTGGGGCTCATGAATGTACATATTTGGAAACATTCTAAAACGAAAGCATATATGTTTTTTAACACAAACCTATGTTTCTTTAAATGGACCTCCTAAATTTTTTCTTCAGCAATCTATAGCATGACAAAGCACATACACAATGGCGTTGATTGCATCGCAATATTCGCATTACATCCCGAGATATTGAGACGCGAAGCTGACGCTTGAAACACCCGACACACGCTGCTAGCGCACGCCCTGGTAGGTGGATTGGACGAGGTGGCCCAGTTAGGTGGCCTGCCCGATCTCCGGACCTTACGCCGCTGGATTATTTTCTTTGGGGAGCAGTGAAGGATTCTGTTTACCAACATGAACCAACAACACCAGAGGACATGAAGCAACGCATTATTGATGCTTGTACAGCAATCAAAGAGGAAACAGTAGTACGAAGTAGGACATCCTCCATCCGCAGAGTGAACCTATGTATGCAAGCCAATGGGCATCACTTTGAACATGAGATGTGAACGCTATGTTTAGTATGTAGAGCTGGTATCACAGTGGAAGTTTCTACAAAGGGCCATTTTACCCAGTGATGTTAAGAAACATGTGTTTGCAACAATTTGTCATTTAACGCATTAGATAAACATAACATTGATAATTACGTGATAATAAAACTAATTGGTTAAACATGTTTACATTCATCTTCTATGTCCTACCTGAACTTCCCAAATCAAAACATTTTTACCTAAACAACGGTAAAACTTTTAGTCCACTTGCTCGTTTCACTAAAACCATCAACATGAATTTTACTATTACGAGCTAATGATTAACTGTCACTTGCGCTAGATCTACAGTAAAGTAAAGTTTTAACGTTGAACGGCATTACCTTTTTAGTAACGGATTAACGATAAGCGAAGTTAACTTTGTGACTAACGTTGCGGTACACAGATATGTTACAGAACCGCATCACTCCTAGCCTATGGGATAAATACCTGCTGGAATGTACGACGTTAATGCGGGATGGTAGCAGACCGTATTATTCATTTCGGACCTCTTCATAAGTGTGGAAGTGTGATTACGCATTTCAATCACATCGCGATTACGAGCAGTATGGGGTTTACGCCTGAGCCTCAGGACGTGCGCTAGCAGCGTATGTCGGGTGTTTCAAGCGTCAACTTCGCGTCTTAATATCTCGGGATGTAGTAGGAATATTGCGATGCAATCAACGCCATTGTGTATGTGCTTTGTCATGCTATGGATTGCTGAAGAAAAAATATAGGAGGTTCATTTAAAAAAATCATAAGTATGTGTTAAAAAACACATATGCTTTCGTTTTAGAATGTTTCCAAATATGTGCATTCATGGGCCCCAGCCCTACATTGATACCGGTGAAAGTCGTTCTCCAATAGCTGTTATTGTTCCAGAGATATTTTGGGTGGACAAGATAGCTGGGACACCCTGTATATATATATATATATATATATATATATATATATATATATATATATATATATATATATATATAAAATTAATATTTTTACTATACGTAGTAATGTCATCCTAGTTTAACGCTTCTTTATTTTGTTGTCCGAGTGCAGCACTATTCACATACTGTCTTACTCCTAGCCAGGCGGAAGCACCTGTGCTTTTGTTTGCGCAACTATACAACAGATGGCATGAGCATTCACTTATTCAACTGCTGTGCCTTGGCTATGCTTCGTTGTGGCATTACAAGTTGTAATTTATTTCAACGATATTATCTTCTCTTTTAGAATCGAATGCAAAATACTCAAAAATGAAACCATTTTGATTCACATGAGCTAATAATAAGAGTAAGAGGTAGTCAAATGAAAATAAGATGGAACAAAGCAAGTAAACTGTTTATTATTTCAGACATAGTAGTTTATAATACATTCATCCCACTGTGACACAAGGCGGTCAGTGACTTCATTGAACTATGTTTTGTGATTAACTACGGAGTCTACCTCTACCTCTACATAAATACTCGGCAAGTCACCGTGCGGTGCGTGGCGGAGGGTACCCTGTACCACTACTTGTGATTTTCTTTCCTGTTCCACTTGCAAATAGGGCGAGGGAGAAACGACTATCTATGTGCCTCCGTATGAGCCCTAACTTCTCGTGTCTTACCTTCGTGCTCCATATGCACACTGTATGTTGACTGATGAACAATCGGTCGGCAATCTGCTTCAAATACCAGTTCTCTCAATAGTGTTTCTCGAAAAGAAGGTCGCCTTCCCTCCAGAGAACTCCATTTGAGTTCGCGAAGCATCTCCATAACACTTATGTGTTGTTCGAACCTACTGTAACAAATCTAGCAGCCCTCCACTGAATTGCTTTGATGTCTTCCTTCAATCCGATCTCGTATGAATCCCAAACATTCGAGCAGTTCTCAAGAATAGGTCACACCAGGGTCATATATTCGGTCTCCTTTACTGGTGAACCACTCTTTCCTAAAATTCTCTCAATAAACCGGATTCGACCACTCGCCTTCCCTACCACAGTTCTCACGTTCTCGTTCCATCTCATATCGCTTTGCAACGTTATGGCCAGATATTTAAACGAGTTGACTGTGTCAAGCAGGACACTGGTAGTACTGTATCCGAACATTGCAGATTTGGTCTTCCAGCTCATCCGCATTAACTTACATTTTTCCACGTTTGGGGCGATCTGCCACTTTCACACCAAATGGAAATTTTATCTAAATCATCTTGTATCTTCCTACAGCTACTCAACTTCGACACCTTACCGTACACCACAGCATCATCAGCAAGCAACCGCAGATTTCTACCCACCCTGTACACCAAATCATTTACGCATATAGAGAACAAGAGCAATCCTATCACACTTCCCTGTGGCACTTCTGAGGATTATCTTGCCTCTGATGAACACTCGTCGTTGAAGACAACACTCTGGGTTCTATTACTTGAGAAGACTTCGAGTCACTCACGTATTTGTGAACATATTCCATATGCTTGTACCTTCGTTAACAGCCTGAAATAGGGCAACGTGTCAAATGCTTTCCGGAAATCTAGAAATATGGAATCTGCGTGTTGTCCTTCATCTATTGTTCGCATTATATCATGTAAGAAAAGGGCAAGCTGAGTTTCGCAAAAGCAATGCTTTCTAAAACCATCATGATACATCGACCTAAGCTTCTCACTCTCAAGAAAGTTTATTGTATTTGAACTAAGAATACGTTAAAGGATTCTGCAGCAAACAGAAATTAGGGACATTGGCCTGTAATATTGTGGGTCCGCCCTTTTACCCTTCTTATACACTGGAATCACCTGCGCTTTTCTCCAGTTGCTTGAGACTTTGTGCTGGGTGAGAGATTCACGGTAAACGCAAGCTAATTAACGGGCCAATGCCGTATAGTACTCTTTGTAAAATCGAACTGGGATTCCATCCGAACCTGGTGATTTATTTGCTTTCAAATCTTTCAGTTGTCTATCTACGCCAGGTATGCTAATTACTTTGTCGTCCATACACGAATCTGTCCAATGGTCAAATGACGGTATGTTTGTACGATTCTCCTGTGTGAGCGATTTCTTGAACGTGAAATTTAAAATTTTGCCTTTCGTTTTGCTATAACGAATGCATTCTGGCGTGTACCTCTTCGTCCGAAGCAAATCGACTTCCACGAATGTGTTTCTTTGTTCAGGGTTCCAAAAATATAGAAATCGCTTGGGGAGAAACAGGGATTGTGCAATTCACATTTAAGTGCTTGGCAGAGGGTTCATCGAACCACAATCATACTATCTCCCTACCATTCCACTCCCGAACAGTGCGTGGGAAAAACGAACACCTAAACCTTTCTGTTCGAGCTCTGATTTCTCTTATTTTATTTTGATGATCATTCCTACCTATGTAGGTTGGGCTCAAAAAAATATTTTCCCATTCGGAAGAGAAAGTTGGTGACTGAAATTTCGTAAATAGATCTCGCCGCGACGAAAAACGTCTTTGCTTTAATGACTTTGTAACCTCCCCGCAAAAATTATTAAATGAAAAATGAGAATGGAGCCAAGTGTAACCTCCTCACACAATAGTTAATGAATGATAATTGACCATAAACCCGCTGTCCACTCGCTACTGTATCCGACTGACTACTGCTGTATCCGACTGACTACTGCTGTCGACTCGCGCAGACTAGCGCAGACTAGCGACAAGCAACAACTAACAATAAACTACTCTCTGGTCAGAGATTCTGTCATGCCTCGCCAATCGCCGGCGAAGCATACACCTTACAACTTCCATCCCAACTCGCGTATCGTATCTGCCACACTCTCTCACTTGCTGAGGCGCTGTTCTTCAATAAATGGTTCTCATTGACGCTCTAAAAGAATATAGCACGTCCACCCACCCTGACCACAACTTTTAGGGTCGAATGACGTATTTTATTCCCAAAATATTTTTTATACAAATAATCGTACACATAATTAGTCACGTATATTGCAAGTGCTCCAGACTTTCCTGAGTTAAGCTTCTGTGTCAGCTCCTATTACTAGTGGTGCCTTATATTGTACTGCATTGCATTGCATGGAACTGGGGACCTAGAAACGACGGAGAGGCTTCGCCCCCGCCTTAGACCGCAGTGGTACACAATCCCACAACAGTCGACAGCAGTCCACTCACCCCTCCACCGCCCCACACCGAACCCAGGATAATTGTGTGGTTCGGCCCCTAGTGGACCCCCTCGGGAACGTCTCACACCACGGGTGTAACCCCAAATGTTTGGGTTGAAGAGTAATTATGGTGTACGCGTACGTGGAGATAGTTTGTGCAGCAATCGCCGAGGCGGAATAAGGGAACCAGCCCGTATTCGACGAAGCAGATTGAAAACCGCCTTAAAAACCATCCACAGACTGGCCGGCACGCCGGACCTCGACACCAATCCGCGGACTGATTCGTGCCGGGGACCGGCACGCCTTTCCGCCCGGGGAGCAGTGCGTTAGAACTCACGGCTAACCGGGCGGGCCTTGTGTCTTACTTCCACAGTAAATTTTTATATACAGAAAGTGCGTGTGTCAGTTTTGGCAGAAACCCCTTCAAAAGTTACAGAGATATAACGATATGTCAGTGTCGTTACAACCTCTCCTACCCGCAACTCTCGCTGGTGACCTCATCATGACTGTCACCATTCAGTCAAGCGGCTGCGAGAACTACAGAGCTGATACTAATTCGGTCGTTGTTAAATATTTTTACTAGTTACGTCTAAGAGCATCCGAGATCAGTAAGCCCAACAGCTTTGGAACTTGCTGAGGCGCTGTTCTTTAATAAATGGTTCTCATTGACGCTCTAAAAGAATATAGCACGTCCACTCACCCTGACCACAACTTTTAGGGTCGAATGACGTATTTTATTACCACAATATTTTTTATACAAATCATCGTACAAATAATTAGTCATGTATATAGCAAGTGCTCCAGAATTTCCTGAGTTAAGCTTCTGTGTCAGCCCATTGACCCAACACTGCGGGTGGTAGGCAGTTCTTACCCCCAAAGTAACTTTCGCGCGGGTGCTTACAGCGCCGCATCAAAGTTCCATCGTCATTGGATGAATGGTATATGAATGCACTGAAGGCGAACAAACAAATATTCGTTTTTGCATGTGCTAGATTTAACATCGAAGCCGGATGCCTCTAATGGCGTCACAATCGTCGAAAATGGTTAAGGGAGGGAAGTGTCTGCATCTGTCTGTGAATAATGTCAACTTTGTTCTGTGTGTTATCGTATTTTAACTGTTTATGTATCTTATTCTCTGAGGTGGAATTTGGGTACTAGCTTAGCATTTGACTTCACAAGCGTGGGAAAGCGCCTAAAAACCCTCACTTAGGTTCGCCGATGCACCAGCTCAAGGTCGTTAATCCACCGATTCTGATGTGGCGCGCCTACCAGTATTGTGAGCTAGCACCTGTGTGCTACGGTATACCAACAGGGAATGATAATAATTAACTAAATTACCAAAAGCAATTAAGCTGGATGAACCCGAAGTTCATCGACAGAATTTTGAAGGTTGTTCAGGGATAATTTCTCCGTGTTTTGGTATAGGAGACCAGTGGTCTTCGTTGGTTCGTTACCAAGTCATTGCATTTCACGTTAAATAAGAAGGACCGTTGTGACAGTTAAAAATCTTTATTCAAAGCCATAACCAGTTTCGCCAACTGTATCTACTTCGTGAGGTATTTTCCTGCATACAAATATATAAAACAACTTATTAGAATTTTGGCAATGGCAGGTAACAGAAAATAATAGCGATTAGGTTCTGTGTCTACGCACAGTCAATCCATGGAAGCGATCTATTTAAAAGCCGGAAAAAGCACTAGCAGACAGATTTACATCACAGAAACGCATTAGCCAATTCTGATTACTTAAACGAGTGATATTCCTTCATTCTCTTCACATTTCAAAAACATTTTTATCTGTGTATAATCTGAAAAAGTTTCGAAATTATTTGTAATAATAATTTGGACATAAGCGATTTAAAAACAGAATGTATTGTTTTTGATTATTATAGTTTTTTTAAAAAAATGTACAGCGAGCCACAAACTTTTAAATCGGTCTACCAAGTTACTTACACTTTGTTTGCTACATAGCGCATGCGCGGCTTCCCGCGTAGGCCACGCTACAGCTTACAGTTAATTTAATACTGGCAACCGCAACACTTCCCCCACAGGTTGCCTACATTAGAAATAATATACGACAATCTAACAGTTGTTTCTCCATCAACATTTGAGATGTGGTTCTTTTGCAGAACATCTTTTAAATTATTTATTTCATATCCATACGTTCCCACTTTTGACGTTGTCACCTACTTCTTTTTAAAAAAAATATATGCCTTGATGAGAATGTTGAGGAATGTGCTGTTTCCGGTTTTAAACAAGTCATTGTGTGGATTCACTGTAAGTATACACAAACCTAATCCCTTCTATTTTCCGTTACCTGCTATTGCCAAAATTCTAAGTTCTTTTACATGTTTGTATATAGCAGAACACACAGCGGTGCTTGTTATTCATCATGAAATATTTCTACGGTGGATGCCCTACACACAAAGTGCTAAGCTCACTGCACTTCGTTTGGTTACTTACCCTCATTTACATTTGTGTCTTTGTTACCAAGAATATCGCAAATTTCAACTGTACTCTCCACGTACCTTCTTTGCAAAAATAGAAAAAGTTTCCCATCCACTCACATTGCCTGCTGTTGTCGACACCACTACCCACTTTACTCTTCGCTCTCAAGCTTCCATTCGGTCACGTGTTTGTTTTTTCGGTAGTATTGTTTGTTCGCTAACAGCGATACACAGCACAGTGTATACATTTACTAATGAAGAGTTGGCCAATATGCACCTCGTTTTCCTGTTCAGTGAATGTAATGGAAGAACAGCACAGTTGCTGTATGCAGGGCCGCACCCACAGCGGTGGAAAAAAACCATATGACAGTAATATGCATGTGAGGTTCTTGCATTATTTCTTTATTTTGTGTTCTACGTTTTGGTGGTTGCATGCTTCAGGTCGTGTGGAAGGTAGTTTTATGGAAACAAATTCGGGTAAGAAACCGAATAAATGGTAATATTTCTCAGTAACGAGCTACCAGTGACCACGCTCGCTTGTACCAAAATACTCAGATAATATCCAGAATAAACCCCTGAAATGTTGTCATTGGATTTCTGCTTCCTGTTTTAGATGTGACGTAGGAAAAAGAAAAACAAGGCATCTGCTGTGCTAGAAAGTCTACGTACGTTCTTCAATAAAGGTCAGCTAATGATAAGGGACTCACTATCTAAAAATCACAGGAGCAGCAGGAATAATTGGAAAAGAGTGAGATTCAGAAAATATCTTTATTGCGAAACACAACTAGCTCTTTATACTCATGAATTAATGAGAGCTATCGACAGAGGATGTGAAATTGATTCCATATTTTTAGATTTCCAGAAGGATTTCGACACCGTTCCTCGCAAGCGTCTTCTAACCAAACTGCACGCCTGTGGAATATCGCCTCAGTTGTGCGACTGCATTCGTGATTTCCTGTCAGATAGGTCACAGTTAGTAGTAACAGACGGAAAGTCATCGAGTGAAACAGATGTATTATCCGGCGTTCCCCAAGGAAGTGTTATCGGTCCTCTATTGTTTCTGATCTATATTAACGACATAGGAGACAATCGAAGTAGCTATTAGATTGTTTGCAGATGATGCTGTCATTTACCGTCTTGTAATGTCATCAGATGACCAAAACTAATTGCCAAATAATTTAGATAAATTATCTGTATGGTGCGAAATGTGGCAACTGACCCTGAATAAAGAAAAGTATGAAGTTATTCACATGAGTACTAAAAGAAATCTGCTAAATTTCAATTACGCGATAAGTCACACAAATCCGAAGGCTGTAAATTCAACTAAATACTTAGGAATTACAATTACAAATAACCTAAACTGGAACGATCACATAGATATTGTTGTGTGTAGAGCAAACGAAAGACTGCGATTCATTGGCAGAACGCATAGAAGGTGCAACAGGTCTACTAAAGAGACTGATTACACCACGCTTGTCCGCCCTATTTTGGAGTATTGCTGTGCCGTGTGGGATCCGCATCAGGAGGGACTGACGAATGACATCGAAAAAGTACAAAGTAGGGCTGCTCGTTTTGTATTACTGCTAAATAGGGGAGATAGTGCCACACACATGATACATGAATTGGAGTGGCAATCATTAAAACAAAGGCCTTTTTTCGTTGCGACGGGATCTTCTCACGAAATTTCAGTCACCAGTTTTTTCCTCCCATTGCGTAAACATTCTGTTGGCTCAAAAATGGTTCAAATGGCTCTGGGCACTATGGGACTTAACATCTGAGGTCATCAGTCCCATAGAACTTAGAACTACTTAAACCTAACTAACCTAAGGACATCACACACATCCATGCCCGAGGCAGGATTCGAACCTGCGACCGTAGCAGTCGCGCGGTTCCGGACTACAGCGCCTAGAACCGCATGGCCACCACGGCCGGCATTCTGTTGGCACCCATCTACATAGGGAGAAATGATCATCACGACAAAATACGAGAAATCAGGGCTCGCACAGAAAAATTTAAGTGCTCGTTTTTCCCGCGCACCTTTGGAGAGACAGCTTGAAGGTGGTTCATTGAACCCTCTGCCAAGCCTTTTTTGTGAATATCAGAGTAATCACGTAGATGTATATGCTGGAAGATTCCAGATTGATTACATAATGGTCAGACAGAGATTATGAAATCAGATATTGGATTTTCTGGTGCACACAGGAGCAGATGAAAATTCAAAGCACAATGTACTACTGACGAAGATAGGCTGAAGTATAAGTAAATCGTTCAGAAGAATCGTTCAGAAGTTCGAAGAAGTTAGATAATGAATTTCTGAGGAAAGGTAAGATGACTCTGAAATTCTATAAGGTTGTTGATGCTGCAATAATTAATAGCACAGTACGCAGTTCAAATGAAGAGGAACTGACGTCTCTAAAAATGACGATCACGGGAACTGGACAAACATAGATGCACTGGGGGTAACAGCGAAGAAACCTTGGCTAATAGAATAAAGATTTGAGTTGATCGGCGAAAGAAGAAACTACAAAAAAGTTCAAGGAAAGATCGAAATATAGTAGTAAAAGTTATTTAAGAGGAAAGTAAGTACTATGTGTAGGGAAGCGAAAATGAAATGGGTGCATATATAATGTGAAGGAGCAGAAAAAGAAATAGAAGTTGGAAGAAATGATTCAGCATACAGAAAATTCAGAACAGTCTTCAGTGGAATTCAAGACAGGGACATCAACATGAAGGGTTAATGCGAACTGCCCTGTTAACCGCATAGTAGAGAGCAGATAGGTAGAAAGAGTACACGGAAGTCCTCCACAAGGAAGAGGACTTGTCCGACGACGATAGAAGAAGAAATGTGAGTAGATATGAAGACAGAAGATCTAGTATTAGAGTCAGAATTTAATAGAGCTTTGGAAGAATTGTGATGAAATTCCTTCGAAATTTCTAGAAGCGTTGGAGGACGTGGTATCGAAAAGACTGTTCAAGTTGGTGCGTGAAATCAGTGAGACTGGAGACATACCATCAGACTTTCGGTTAAATATGTTGCACACAATCGCGAAGAGAGAAAGGACGCGTTAGCGCGAGAACTATAATTCAGTAGCTTAACATCTCATACATCCAAGTTGCTGACGAGAATAATCCACAGAAAACTGGAAAATAAAGTTGAGGATGCGTTAGTTGACGATCAGTTTGGCTCCAGGAAAGGAAAAGGCATTAGAAAGACAGTTCTGGCGTTGCTCTTGATGAGTAAAGCAACACTCAAGAAAAATCAAGACACGTTTACAGGATTTATCGACCTAGAAAAAGTGTTCGACAACGTAAAATGGTGGAACCTTTCGAAATTCTGAGAAAAATAGATATTACCCATAGGGAAAGAAGGGTAATAAACAAAATATGTCAAAAGGGACAAAAAAGAAAGACTTTAAAAGAACGAAATTCCTGGACTAGAAATTACATAAGACAGTCTTTCGCCCCTACTATTCAGTCTGTGCATCAAGAAGCAATTATGGAAACAAAAGAAAGGTTCAAGATCGGAATCAATATTCAAGGCGAAAGAATATCAGCGATAAGATTCGCTGATGAAATTGTTATCATCGCTGAAAGTGGAGAAGAATTACGGTAACTGTTGAATGGAATGTACAGGCTAGTGAACACGGAATGTGGATTTAGAGAAAACTGAAGAAAGAAAAGAGTAACGAAAAATTGCAGTAGTGAGACTAGCGATAAGCTTACCATCAAAGTTGGGGACTATGAAGTAGATCAGGGCTTCCCAACCTTTTCAGCTGGAGGACCCCTTCTTCAGTCGAAAATCCATGGCGGACCCCTAGTCAGTCAAGAGCACAGTAACTTTAAATTTCAGAGCGAAACCCATGGGAACTGAAAGCTTCTTAATGCAAGGATCATGTTCCCAATGACCCCCGCCCGCATCTCGTGGTCGTGCGGTAGCGTTCTCGCTCTCCACGCCCGGGTTCCCGGGTTCGATTCCCGGCGGGGTCAGGGATTTTCTCTGCCTCGTGATGGCTGGGTGTTGTGTGCTGTCCTTAGGTTAGTTAGGTTTAAGTAGTTCTAAGTTCTAGGAGACTTATGACCACAGCAGTTGAGTCCCATAGTGCTCAGAGCCATTTGAACCATTTTTGAACCCAATGACCCCCCTCCCCCCCCCCCCTCGAAGTATCATTAGTCTTTGGTTTAGAGATGAATGAAAACAACTTGAAATTAACGATCCAATTTGAATTCCAATTGTATCCAGACACTTACTAGTGGATCTTCTCACTTTGTTCAAAACACTATAGCCTGATTAAAATTACTTGGTAATTGAAATTTCACACGATGGAGCTGTCTTCCTCCAAGAGCAATGAACGTCACGTCCAAACTGCTCGCTGTTGACAAGCTGCCGCTTATTGTCTGTTCACTTCCACTATTTGGCTACTACTGTGTAAGGAGCCTGCATATTTCGTAACACTCGTGTGTGTGTGTGTGGGGGGGGGGGTTCGTGAAATCCGAAGAAAAATGTTCAAATGTATATAAAGTCTTCCTTTGGTCGTGCTCCCTCCTCATTCATTTTAACTGGAAACTTCCTTGTTGTGAAGGCGATGGAGAAACTGCACCCTTCTTCAGTGATCCTACCTTCAGCCACCGATCCATGTTAGAAGTAATAAACTGGTCAAAAATCGACTTATGAAATAGGTAGTGCACTGACAAAGCAAGTTTAACATTTAATGATGCCTGGGACCGCATACGTGCCAGCGAGCGCTGTGATTGGTCGACAAAGCTCGCTCCGCGCATGCGTAAAAGGTTTCAGCGCACTTAGCGCCGTGAGCCGGCGCACAAACGACCCCCGTATTGTTGCGAAACAGTCAATCAGAGAAGCCGCATTCTACGTCACTAAACTATGTATACGTTCTCACTTAGGAACTGCAAAGGTTGCTTGTGGATCACACGAAAAAAATAGTGATGAATTTGATTTTGACATTTTTATTCAGTAATTTTACTCATTATTTTACACGATTTGGTGAAAGGTGGCCGCGGACCCGCTAGAAAGAGCAGGCGGACCCCTAAGGGGTCCGCGGACCACAGGTTGGGAAGCCCTGAGTAGACGATGTTAAGAAATTCTGCTCTTTTGGACGCAAAATAGTACCTGACCGGCAAAGCAAAGACGACATATAAAGATGACTGTCAAAGGCACTGAGGACAGTTCAGCTGTGGTGAATTTGTTACTGTATAAAGACTTATACGCTTAATTGGAATTTCAAGATTCGTTGCAGTTTAAGCGAGTTGACGGACGGCTCCATGTCTTTAGTTCACGTATTTCACCGCCCACGAACGCTCTCCTTGCATTGTAAGTTTTAACAGTTAGATTTCAGTGTTATACCGTAACGATGTTACAGACTTTCGGGAATGGTGAAGAAGGGTAAATGTGTCAATCTGAGGTAAAGTTAACTTTTCCGGAAAAGACCATGTCGAAGCCTATAAATGAAAACCATTCTCTTTCCTCTGACAGTGGACTTGCTGTATTCCAATCGCCTTGCTTTCCATGCTTTGGGATGAGATAGCACGACCAAAATAAGAAAAAAAAGTCCAGTAAACTTGGAGTCGAGAGAAAATACCATAAGAGCTATGAGGACTTGTTAATCTTTGCTACCTTGACAAACATCTCTTCTACGGAACAAGTGCACAAAGCTCTTGCGGTATGTTGTTTAGAGGTCACGTTAACTAGAGACTCTTTTTCGTCTTTTGATCCATCGCCTCCCAAAATATGGAAAGTAAAGGGCTTGCAGCAGAGGGGTCCATTGTCAAAGGTATCAGAGAGATTTTCGGTTGCAACATCCGACTATGTCGTTTCCGGTCCTAGATCTTACCTCCGATTGATAGATGTCATCTATCATAACTGAAACTTAGTAACAACATCACGGGTTGCATGTTGTGGTCAGCAAAATCTGTGCGAAACAACCATCCGGGATAAATTTGTGTGTGATCTGAAGAAACGAATAATCACGATTACTCCTGTAGTTGTAGACCACATTTTTAACGTGCTGCATCGTGTTCCTAATGTTTTTCCTTCAACACTCTCCATTCATTTATAATTTTGTTCAGTAATTTCACTGATTTATCTGCGTTACAATAAGATGCTTTACGACTGATTCATGCTTCTATACGGGGTTCAAGCAACAGCGCATGACAGAACTCAGCTTGTTCATATTAGCTGAGCCGCGCGTGGCTCTATTCCGTGCCATCTCTTATTTAACACCTTGTTTGTTTTACCGCACTGCCACCTCGTTATGTTAGTTTTCAATTACTGGTGTCACTGAGTTGCTGCCTTGTCTGCCCGTGAGTGGCCGCAACAGCGCTTATCGATATGCGCCCTCCCGTATTATCTTTGCTCGACTGCTATTACTTCCTGGTCGTCGTGTGTTGTCAGTGAGTTCGGACCTGGCAGTGTTTGAGTTGGCACGCGGCACAAGTTCCGTCGGGGCGCGGCAGCGGTGAGGTCCGGGCGGCCATGACTCGCCCGACGGTTGCCGACGCACATGATTGGAGTGGGGACGACTTTGGTTGGTCGTCGGTCGGTCGTCTTGTTAGATGACGTGTATTTGGCCGGCGATCGCTTATGGGTTGGCTGAGTGCCGACTCAGGATTCGCCCTTATTATTGTACAGTCACTGCCGTTAGCATTGTCTAGTTCTTCGGGCAAGTGTTCGTGAAACTGTGTGTAGTTTGTGTGATTTCGACTGGCAAATTTTTTAAATGTTGTCAGCGTACTCGCTCTCAGTCGATCGGTTGCCGTGGAGCAGCGAGGAACTCTCGCCAGGGTGTAATTTGGCTGGGCCTGCTGGCGGTCTCTACAAGGTGTTGGAGTGTGTCTCTGTTGCCATTGCTACGAGGTCTGTGGCTCACTGACCCTGACACGAAATTTGAGTTTTGATTGAACCTACCAGCAAGTCAAGACTGTTCACATTGTGTCGTTTGGAGTTCGTTATCAAAAATATGGCTCTGAGCACTATGGGACTTAACTACTGAGGTCATCAGTCCCCTAGAACTTAGAACTACTTAAACCTAACTAACCTAAGGACATCACACACATCCATGCCCGAGGCAGGATTCGAACCTGCGACCGTAGCGGTCACGCGGTTCCAAACTGACGCGCTTAGAACCGCACGGCCACACCGGCCGGCGGAGTTCGTTATCGGCTGTTGGGATATTCCCGCTAGCAACAATGTGGTTTTCAAGTTGGAAAACTGTAGCCACCCTCTGGTGTGGAATTCTACTGCATTTGGTTACTTGAATTGGAGTGCACTAGCGGAATCTTCTGCCTTGTGGCCATTAACGGTCGGGTTACCTGCCCTGACTGTTGACGTAAATTTCAGGCAGTGTAGTTTCCTCATTGTGTTGTTACTGTCCAGCATGGTGTGTAGTTTGACAGCTCCATGTATGATTGGTTGTGGGCGCCAATGTCTTCTATGTTGTTCCTTTGAACTCCCTGTTGTGCCCTGGTCAGGTGAAGTGGAAGCTATCTTGTTGGTGGGTCTGTTGACTGTCGGTCGGTTTGGTTGTCATCAGATCATGAATGGTTGGCCCGATTGTCTGTCTCACCTAAGCGAGCGTTAGTGTTTGAACTCCAGGCCGACCCTCGAACATCTGAGCGCCCTTGTGTGTACTGCCTTTTCTTGTTTGTTCTTGTTGTTTGTACCTGCATGGCTTCTAGCCGATTTTTAAAAAAAATTAGAGTTCTTTGGCTCTTCGGGCCTTCAGCCTAGTTTAAAGTACTGTTTCACGTAAGCCCTTTGGCGTTTTAAAACTTTTAATGTTGTTGGATTTTAACTCTTGGGCCTTCAGCCGATTTTGAGTTTGAGTTCTTTTGCTCTTAGGGCCTTCAGCCTAAATTAAAGAAGTTTCATGTAAGGCCTTTGGTATTTAAAAAATTGATGTTATGGAGTTTTAAGTGTTAGTGATGTGTTGGTAAATGTGCCAACACCTTGTAGATAGAGGCGGCCGAAATGCACACTATCTAACGCAGACGGGCGTGAATTCTGGAACAGGATAAGTAGTGAATGGTAGCAAGAAAAGTACGTAGCTGCTATACTTAACTTTTATATCTTCATTGGTTTACAACGTTCTTGTAGAGACATGCTTTATGCGGTAAGTATCAAACTATGTAAGGCTAATGGCGCCTTGCTAGGTCGTAGCCATGGACTTAGCAGAAGGCTATTCTAACTGTCTCTCGGCAAATGAGAGAAAGGCTTCGTCAGTGTAGTCGCAAGCAAAGTCGTCGTACAACTGGGGCGAGTGCTATTCCGTAACTCGAGACCTGCCTTGTGGTGGCGTTCGGTCTGCGATCACATAGTGGCGACACACGGGTCCGACATGTACTAAATGGACCGCGGCCGATTTAAGCTACCACCTAGCAAGTGTGGTGTCTGGCGGTGACACCACAGTTAGACCTTCAGCCCTTTTGAATTTGACTTGTTTACTTCAGCCTGACTAAAGAATTGTTTGAAGATAAGGCTTGCCTGTTAAATTTCTGATTATTCTTGCGTTTTAAGTTATTGGCCTTCAGCCGTTTTAAATGTAAGTGGCTTTCAGCCAGTAATTAAGTCCCAAGGATTAAAGCTGTGTGTTTAATTTTTTTTGGGGATCTTGTAATGTTTGATCAAATAATAAAGTTGTATGTTCGAGTGTAACTGACAGGCCTTATTTTGGTCCCTTTCCACAATTTATACTATCTCTCTTGTCCTGCGGGATTAACAGGGCGTCTCATTAGCCATATTCAAGACCTGTGATCACATACTTGCCCTCTTGTGGTTGAGCGGTAACAGATTGATGCTGGGTGGTGATTAATTTCTCATTATTTGTTACTGTGCTCCAGTGAGGTTACAAACATCGACTTTAATTTCATTAAGGAATTTTCGAGAATGTACTTTTGGAGCAAATGATTGACAGTAGTGAATCACTGCCTCTGGAAAAACCGGAAAATAAGACTAGAAGCGTCTGCTGTGGAAAGACTTAGAAAATTAGGTGGACTGATGAGATAAGAATGAGGAGGTGAAATTACAATGAAATGAACACCCTTAGCTGCTTATTTTTTTTTTTGTAACCATATATATTTATTTAAATATTTTAACAACGATACATTTAAAAAAAAGACATTTTATTCTATTAATCTATTATCCTAGTGATGGTTAATATTATTGTCATTTTATATGTTTTCGTTTTTATATTTTACTTTTTCGTTTTTCTCTTATTGTTTGTTCCTTAAACCCTTTTACATGGCCATTTGTCGTCTTTTTTTTTTTTTTTTTTTTTTTTTTTTTTTTTTTTTTTTTACGTATACTTCAGAATATATCTAATTGAAGAAGAGAGAAAATTTTTTCATATTACATAAGAGAAGCAGAAAGGATAGTGTGAGTAATCAATAGAATTTTATAGGCACAAACTAAAGGAAATCAAAATATCTAATAATAATGAGTAGTTGGCACTTTCCACTAGGGAGCACTTTGTGTCACTGATTCCACTAGGAAGAAACACTTTATGCTACTATACTTCACTATGTGATGCGAGAAGAGAAAGCTCTTTATCTTTTGTGTTGCACTTGTTCACTATCACTGCACACGTTATTCTTGTGGTGAGTGTGGTGAGGTGGCTGGTGGCGGTGCTGAGGGTCACAGGCTGGGGAGGACTCTGGCGATTGCTGTCTGCAGTGGAATCTGCAGGAAGTTTTTGAAGTTCTCGTGGTATCGCCTGTGCTGCTGGGCCGTCTTGTTCTCCTCCCAGAGGTCCATCAGGAAAGCCAGCCGGTCGGTCTGCATCCGCGCTACGATGCCATGTGCCGTCATGGCGAGGAGCCAGAGAGTCGCCAGTCGCTTGGGTCGTGGAAATGGGTTGCAGTCTGGGGCGGTGATTGCTTCCACTGTGATGCTTCCCGGCGCCGTTCTGTTGATGTGGGCCACCATCTGCTGGCACGCTTCCCAGATGTTGATGGCATTCCCGCACGTGAATCGGTGCTCGAGGGTGTCGGTCATGCCACATACGTCACACTTGTCACTTGCGACGAGTTTTATCTCCGCCAGTCTTTGGTTGGTTGGTACCGTTCTGTTAATTATTTTGTACCATGTCTCCTTCGCATGTTTAGGTAACACGTTTTCTGAGACGTTCCCCCATATTTGTTTCCAATTGTATTGCGGGAGTTTTTGTTCAATTTTGTTTTTTTCCGGCTTCCCCCTGAGGGCCCAGTATATTCTCTTGGCTGTTCTGTGGCTGGGGTTCGCCACGGTGTCCAGAACGTAACTTTTGTTGGCGTAGTGCAGCCTGACGTGTCGCATTCTGCAGGGAATGTGTCTCGTGTCGACCGGCGCTTCTTGTGATGCGGGCTTGTATCTTCCAATTATCTTGGCTGTGACGCTGTCAGGGTTTTTGTCCTGGATGGCGAGCGTTCGTTTCAGTAGAAGGGCTGCACATTTGGTCTTTATATCAACTAGACCTAGTCCCCCTTCTTTTGTTGGCAGCGAGCACGTTTCTTGCGCCACTTTGAATATATTTCGACGCCACAACAGGTAGTACACTGCGCTCGTTAGTGCTCGCGCAATTTCTGTCGGGATGCTTAAGATTTGCGCCAGGTACCAAGCTTTCGACAGGATCGTCGTGTTTATCAGTTCTGTTTTCTGGTGGATTGTTAGCTTCCGGTTCGCGTGCTGTCTGGAGAGACCTCTTATGGTGTGTAGCACGTCCCTCCAGTTGTATGCGGCCATTCTAAGTGGACAAGACTGTATATATATTCCAAGAACTTTATGGCTTTCTGCTATTTTATACCATTGGCTGTCTGGTTTGAGTCGTTGATTCCCTATCGGCAATAGCACTGTTTTTCTGGGGTTGGTTTGGGCGCCTGCGCTTTTTGGAATGTATTCATGATGGTTTCTACTCTCCCAATATCTTCCTGGTCTTCAATAAAGATGCCTAGGTCGTCAGCGTAGGCTATACATGCTACTGCTTTTCCTCCTACGGAGAAGCCTCTGATGTCGTTTGTGAGTTTCCGCAGGAGTGGGTCCAGTGCTATAGCGAATAGAGCCATTGACAATGGACAGCCTTGCCTCACGGATCTGTCCAGTTTTATCAGTTTTGTTTCCCAACTATTGATTATTACTGTCGATCTTGCAGTACTTAGTATCTTATGGATGATTGCGATGAATTTTTGCCCAAACCCGAGTCTATTTAGTGTCTCTACGAGATATTTGTGGTCGATCCTGTCGAAGGCTTTGTTGAAGTCCACCGAAATTATGGCACCTGCGCTTCTGGTGGTGGCTGCCTGTGCTATTATGTCCCTGTAGGTGCATATGGCGTCAAATATATTTTTCCCTGGTACCGCACATGTTTGCCACGGACTGATGACTTTCCTCATCGCCGATTTCAGGTTGTTTGCGATGCATTTCGCTTTTATTTTATAGTCGGCGTTGAGGAGCGTAATCGGACGAAACTCTTCAATGCGGCGGGCGGCTCTCTTCTTAGGGATGAGTGTTATGGTCCCTTCGGTCAGCCCAGGTGGAATTTCCGCCCCATCGAGTATCTCGTTCACCATTTCCGTGAATTGCTCTCCTAGCACGTCCCAATATGCGAGGTAGAACTCGAGCGGGATGCCGTCGGCGCCGGGTCGTTGACATACGTCAACGGGGACAGATGAAAATGTATGCCCCCACTGGGAGTCGAACCCGGGATCTCCTGCTTACATGACAGACGCTCTATCCATCTAAGCCACCGACGACACAGAGGCTAGCGCGACTGCAGGGATTTATCTCTGGCACACCTCCCGCGAAACTCACATTCTCAACGTATTGTCCCGCACAACATTCGTAGTGCCCCCGCCCATTATACTCATTACTCGCGGCGCGTTGCCGATTCCCGTAAGAGTTCGGGCACTGTTTGTGCATTCGCACAGAAGAAGAAGATGGTCAATCGACCGGTGAGCCTTAACTATATATACACTAAGATGGTATCTGTCCGAAAGAACAGATACCATCGGTGACCATGCAGCTCGTTAGAATGAAAGCAGCTAAGGGTGTTCATTTCATTGTAATTTCATTCTAATGAGCTGCATGGTCACCGATGGTATCTGTTCTTTCGGACAGATACCATTTTAGTATATATATATATATATATATGTGTATATATCCCTGCAGTCACGCTATCCCTCTGGGTCCTCGGTGGCTCAGATGGATAGAGCGTCTGCCGTGTAAGCAGGAGATCCCGGCTTCGAGTCCCGGTCGGGGCACACATTTTCCTCTGTCCCCGTTGTCGTATGTCAACGCCTGTATGCAGCTAAGGGTGTTCATTTCATTGTAATTTCATTCTAACGAGCTGCATGGTCATCTTAGTATATATATACCATCTTAGTATATATATATATATATATATATATATATATATATATATATATATATATATAATGATAAGGTGCTCCGCAGAATCGGTGTAAAGAAATATGTGGAAAACACTGACAAGAAGAAGGGACAGGATTACAGAACATATGTCAAGATATCAGGGAATAACCTCCGCAGTACTAGAGCAAGTTGCATGGGATAAAAATGTAGGCGAAGACTGTGTGGAGAAAACATTCAACAAATAAATGAGGGCGTAGGCTGCAACTATTACTCTGAGATGAAGAGATGTGCACAGGAGAGAAAGTCTTAGCAAGCCACAACGAACCTGCTAGGAGACTGAAGGTAGTGCTAGAAGAAGGTATGTGTGATGAATTTTTACGTGGGGAGTAACAGACACATTTCACTCAGCCTAAAATTAAACCTTGTTCTTAATGTATTGTGAAAGCTGTTAAGTTATTATTCAAAGGTTTAAGGCCAAGTATACAAGCAAAAAAAGCCTTCTGGAAGCAGTCATTTGGCTTGAAATTCATGGATAGAATTGTTGGATGTCCTCCTGCGGAATGTCGTGCCGAATTCTGTCCAACTGGCGCGTTAAATCGTCAAAATCGCGACTGGTTGGAAGTCCCTGCCAATAGTTCTCCAAACGTTCTCAACTGAGGAGACATCCGGCGACCCTACTGAGTGAGGTAGGGTTTGGTAAGCACGGAGACAAGCAGGAGAAACTCTGGCCGTGTGCGGGTGGGCGTTATCTCGCTGAAATGTAAACCCAGTTTGACTTAGCATGGAAGGCAACAAAACGGAGCGTAGAATATCCTCGCCGTACCATTGAGCTGTAAGGGTGACGCGGATAACAACCAAAGTGATCCTGCTATGATAAGAAATAGCGCCTCAGACCGTCGCTCCTGATTCGCGGACCGTATGGCGGGCGATAGTCAGTTTTCTATCCAGTCGCTGTCTGGAATATCACTGGCTGGAATAGAATTGTCTTTAGCGAAGAGTCCCGTTTTGAAATGAGCCCGGATGACCAGCGAAGACGTGTCTGGAGACGTTCCGGGAAGTGATGAGATCTGAACCAGAATGTTGCCCGCAACACGGCCCGGAAACCAAGAGTGATCGTATGGGGTACGATTTCTTTTGATGGGAGGCTCCCTTTGGTTTTCATACGCGGCACTTGTGCGGCGCAATGGTGCGACGATTTTCTACACCCATTGGCCTTACCGGGGAAGCAACTACACTCATGCTCATAAATTAAGGATAATTGCAGAATGTGGTGCGACACAGCGTGGCACTACACCAAACTGGCGCTAATAGTATAGGCACATAGGGAACACACACGACACAGATGTGTAAGTCCACGGTATTGGTGATAATTTGAGAAAACCGTCCCGAAACACATGCGCTACAAAGCGCCACTGTTTCCTGCGCATGTACCCAGACATCAATATGGGACATGATCACGATGCACACGTACACAGGCCACACAACGGGTTGGCATACTCTGGATCAGGTGGTCGAGCAGCTGCTGGGGTACAGCCTCTTCTTGCATCAGTGCGTGTCGGAGCTCCTGAGGTGCCGTAGGGGTTTGAAGACGTGCAGCGTTACGTCGAACGAGACCATCCCAGACGTGCTCGGTGGGGTTTAGGTCTGGAGAACAAGCAGGGCACTCCATTCACCTGATATCTTGCGTTTAAAGGTACTCCTTCACGGTGGCAGCTCGGTGGGGCCGTGCTTTATCATCCATCAGGAGGAAGGTGAGACTCACTGCACCCCTGATGAGGCGGACATGCTGGTGCAAAATGACGTCCCGATAAACCTGACCTGTTGCAGTTCCTCTGTCAAAGAGATACAGGGGTGTACGTACACTAATCATTATCCCATCCCACACCATCAAACCACGACCTCCATACAGGTCCCTTTCAAGGACATTAAGGGGTTGATATCTCGTTCTTTGTTCACGCCAGATAAAAAACCGGCGAGAATCACTGTTCAGACTACACCTGGACTCGTCCGTGAACATAACTGGGAGCACTGTTCCAGTGTTCATGTACTGTGTTCTTGATACCAGGCTTTACGGTCTCTTCTGTGACTAGGGGTCAGTGGAATGCACCTTGCAGGTCTCCAGACGAATAAACCATGTCTGTTAAGTCGTCTGTAGACTGTGTGTCTGGAGACAACTGTTCCAGTGGCTGCGGTAAGGTCCCGAGCAAGACTACCTGCAGTACTCCGTGGCCGTCTGCGGGCGCTAATGGTGAGATATCGGTCTTCTTGTGGTGTTGTACTCTGTGGACATCCCGTACTGTAGCGCCTGGACACGTTTCCTGTCTGCTGGAATCGTTACCATAATCTTGGGATCACACTTCGTGGCACATGGAGGGCCCGTGCTACGACATGCTGTCTTTGACCAGCCTCCAGTCTCCCTAGTATTCTACCCCTCATAACGTCATCCATATGTGTTATTTGAGCCATTTTCAACACACAGTCACCATTAGTACGTTTGAAAACGTCTGCACAGTTACTCGCTGCACCGTACTCTGGCATGCGCCAACACACCTCTGCGTATGTGGACTGCTGCCAGCGCCATCATGCGACGACCGCAGGTCAAATGCATCACATGGTCACACCCCGTGGTGATTTAGACCCGCAAACCGCCCACCAAAGCGTTGTTTCACCATGTATCAGCATTATCCTTAATTTATGAGCATGAGTGTATTTTATTCTATGTACGTTAGTTCCCAGTTTAACCGATTACATAATGAATGAAGTAAAAGTTTAGGGATTAATGCGGTCCATAACCGATAAAACTGATACTGTTGCATCCCTGATGACTTGGTTGCTTTGCTGGAAAAATGCTGACTGACCTCGGCTCACGTAGGCGATGTGGCCGTCCGTTCGCTTCCCACGCAGCAGGGTTGGCTGACGCACATCGCGTTGACGTGCGGTAGCTCGTCTTTCATTCTAACGAGCTCCCCTTGTTGCGTGTCTCTCAGCCGTCCCACATCGCCACACTGGCTGTCGATACGTCACATCAGTGGCTGTTGCCGTCGTGTAGTTTCAATTTCTTTTTCATGCCAAGAGCACACGTCTCCCCACGACATGACACACTTCCGCCCCAGCGGTACACGAAGTAAGAAATGTCAACTTTAGACGGAAAACCGATATCTATTGTGCATTTTGCCACTCACATAGAGACTTTTCGTTTCAGAAGCTACTCATTTGTATGTGTAGAGGCTTTCGAAAATACTTTGGTACCCATGACGCGCTTTATGCCTTATGACGAGAACGAGAATTTCAGAACGTTAACGGAGGAAGTTCTGGTATTATGATTAACCATTCATTTTTGCAGTTGTAGCCGGTCGCTGTGGCCGAGCGGTTCTAGGAGCTTCAGTCTAGAACCTCGCGACCCCTACGGTCGCTGGTTTGAAAAAAAAATGGTTCAAATGGCTCTGAGCACTATGGGACTCAACTGCTGAGGTCATTAGTCCCCTAGAACTTAGAACTAGTTAAACCTAACTAACCTAAGGACATCACAAACATCCATGCCCGAGGCAGGATTCGAACCTGCGACCGTAGCGGTCTTGCGGTTCCAGACTGCAGCGCCTTTAACCGCACGGCCACTTCGGCCGGCTCGCTGGTTTGAATCCTGCCTCGTGCATGGATGTGTGTGATGTCCTTAGGTTAGCTAAGTTTAAGTAGTTCTAAGTTCTAGGGGACGGATGACCTCAGATGTTAAGTCCCATAGTGCTCAGAGCCATTTGAACCATTTTGCAGTTGTATCTCCAAGTTGAACTCATTCTTAGCTCTCAAACACACTTTATCATAAACTTCAATTATTTGGCAATAAGTATTTGTACTTCTCTTAACAAAATTAAAATAAAAAAAACATGCTACCAAAAGATGAGTTCTTAAAAAAAATTTGCACTATGAGTTAGGGTTATGATAAGTCCGCATATATGCGAACATGTTCGCAACTTCGACGTATACGTTTTTACCATTTCTGCTTATGTCCAATTTTTTAGTTTTGGAAATTAAAAAATTTTAATTTTTGTTTTCGTCTCGTACCATCAACAAATTATATACTATTCATTTCCATTATTGTATTAAAGCAGTTGTTATTTGCTTACAGTCGACCTGTTATTCTAGTAAAACGGAAAATATCGATTTATATAGTTTACACCTGACATTTAGATCTTTTTAGCTTAGAGGCCGGTGTGATGTATACGTTCCTTGGCTGTGATTATTCACCTTCCCTTCGATTTCTACGTAACAGTTCATTTTTGTGCGATACACGTTCTTTTTTAGCAAACTAGTATATTTATTCAGTTTACTTGTTGTTTGTTGCGTATGTATTTCAGCCATTTCAGAGTATAAAACTGAGTTAATCATGCTTTAACCGGCAGTCCTAAAGGGATTAGTCCAGCTCTTATAGGAACACGACAGTCCCTGAGTTACGGAAATCGTTATTTCTTATTCAAATCTCAAAAAACATCGCAATCTAGTAGCAATGACCTGGGCTATACTATAGATAAGAGCTATGCGATCATGCTTTTGTATTTAAAACAAAGAAAAACTCTACCGCGCGGACTGGTCGCGCGGTTAGAGGCGCCATGTCACTGATTGCGCGGCCCCTCCCACCGGACGTTCGAGTCTTCCGTCGGGCATGAGTGTGTGTGTTGTTTATAGCACAAGTTAATGTAAGTAACGTGTAAGTCTAGGGACTGATGGCCTCAGCAGTTAGGTACCTTAGGAATTCACACACACATATCAACATTTCAAAACTTTCCAGCACCGCTAAATAGATCCAGACAAGAATGGCCGTCATAGCATTGAGGTGTTCTCATCCTGGGGTCTCAGAACATGGAAACCCTACTTGGAGTGCTAATATGGAATAGTCGGGAAATATGGGGTAGTGCTGTGAAAATGGAGGTAATCACGTAAATGTGGGGAAAACATATTTTATGTACACAAAATAAAATTGTAAGATTGCTCTTCATTTGGACTCCAAAAAGAATTACGAGTACTTATCAGTAAAAGGAAAATAATCTGCTTCAATTATAGATTTGTTAAATTTATTAACTTCTAGACAAAACTCTGAAGCCATTATTTGTTTATGTAGTAGAGGTGATTTCTTTTACATTCACGTATTTGCAGGTTACAGATCTAATCTTCGTTCTCAGCACTTGCAAAGTTAAGGTGCATTTTATGGACAACCAAGTATTCGATATTGCTCGACATGCCCTCTTTGAGCTTCACAAGGTAACCATAAAACCAACTGTATGCATGGCCAGAAATACATAACGATCGACTTCTCTTTTACTTAATAAATTGCATAGTTTCAGTCGTCAGTGAATATTTTCAATAACTATTGCATACTTTTGAAGGCGTACCTTCAAACAATTTGTCACACTACTTAAACAATTTTTATGCGCCGTAACTCACACGATCTCTGGAGAAGATCTGGACTCACTACAGAGCATCACGGTGAGAAATAACGGTGTTCGGCACGAAGTTAATCTATTATATGCAGAGAAGACATATTTGATACAAGCCTCAAATACGAATATGTCAAGCATTGTTCGAACTGTTCTGATAAATGACACCACATGTTACTACTGTAGCAGGCTTTGGGCCTAGGAGAACGAACATGTATGAGTAATCTACTGTACAGTTGCTTGTGGAGTGGAGTCTCTGAAGAACCATCACTAGACAAAGAAACGGTTTGATCTGGTAAGTGCTTTGTCGCTATGGAATCGATACCTTGACGCTAGAAGGAGCAAGAGTGGGAAGTGATTGTAGAGAACAAACAATATTTCTTTTAAATCAGTCTAAAAATAATAAAACATAATTCCTTACGAGAGCATAATACCCTTTTTGGGGCGAATAAATCCGCTCCAGTGGTAGTTGACATCCTTTATTTGGATGAAACCGTACACAAGAGCCGGGTTTCATTTTCCATTTTCAGGCACTACAAAACATAATGGAAGCTAAGAGATATTGTATAAAACTGTTTGACATTAAAAGGGTCCATGCAAATATGAACATTAGGTCCTTTAATTGAGTAAGTGTTAAACGTAGGCTACCAATTACGTAAAAGTCCAGGAAATTTATTAAGTAACATGCCATATCCCGGGTGAGTGTGGTATGGTAAGATTATATGAGTCAACTTGGGCCTAACCAAAGCATGCATGTATCGCCAAATAAAGACTCATTGCCAGCCAAATGCAAACTACGAACCAACAGCGAACGACCAGACAAGTGGCATAGGGTTAAGAAAGTAAAATGAAGGCATAAATGCCGTAGAATGCCAAATTATGAACCTCAAAAGTAGCTTAGCAGATAAGTGCCCAACCCGCCGCATCTCGTGGACGCCCAGTAAGACCGGTCAACGGACAGCCGCGTCAACGACAATGAGACGCCTCAGAACACAAATCTACACCTACATCAATACTCCGCAATCAGTCTGACATTGTGTAGCAGAGGGTTGTTCTGGTACCCTCACTGATCACACCTATTCCACTCCTTGACGCACAACGTCTTTTTGTAGCATCTGCCACTGTAGTTTGTTACGCATTTCTGTGACGCTCACGCGTCGACTGAACGATTGCATGACGAAACTCGGCGCTCTTCATTGGACCTTCTTCGTCACGTGCATCAGTTCTATCTCGAGGGGGCGGGAGAGAATTTTGAAAAGTATATATACGAGGGTTATTCGGAAAGTAAGGAACGATAGGTCGCGAAATGGAAAATACGGTGAAAATCGGATGAAGCTTTGGACAGATGCGTTGGGCACCGAGTCTAGTATGCCTGTCGATTTCATAATGTCGCTCTTTTCAGTTCTGAGCTCACAGTGAGAACGTGAAGATGGGTAGAAATTAGCATCTCCCGCCAAGTAGGGGGGGGGGGGGGGGGGGGGCTGGCGAAAATCTTCGCCTGAAGCTATGCAATCCACCTAACATAGCTGTCATGCCGTTCGTTCTACACGACAATTCTCGGCCGCACTCTGCAGGGGCAAAGGAGATGCTCCTGCAGCGTTTTCGATGGGAAGTGCTTGATCAGCCACAATACAGCCCGTAATACGCTACCCCTGAGGTTCATCTCTGCTCAAATGAACCGCTGGCTATGAAGACAATATTTTGACATAGACAACGAGCTGCAGTCCAGAATAGAAAATTATCGAAAAACATTAGAGGCTGTCTTCTATAACGAGGGAATTGAAAAGTTGGTACAACGCTACGACAGACGTCGTAGTCTGAGCGGTGACTGTGTAGGGAAGTAACTGGAAGATGTAGCTAACCGTTGCAAATAAAACGGTTTTGATTTTGTCTGTGGTTTCCGTAATAGATATTTACGAAAGATAAAGATAATTCAGAGACAATGAATCGAAAATTTGATATATCGATATTTTGGCCAACACCTACGCGAGAGAAGTCTCGGGAGTGAAACACTTTTGCTATGTGTTCTGCGCATGAAGTATTGTGCTTATCATAAATACTTCAGACAATAAGAGTCCATTTTCCGTTGCATACCAGTGCAGTAACGTGTGTAACTTTTGTGCCGAGCCTACGTTACTTTTACACCTCCTCTATCTTATCTTGATCCAGGCCCTCAGGTGGTAAGGAGAGCCCACATTCTGCCCCACTACTGGGAGTAGTGGGTTTACACCTTTGTCATACAGTGCTGTCACCAAACGTGGGCGTTTTGCATCTCGTAGCTATCATTTTCAATTATAGAAATGACTCACGGAAGCAACAAACTTCCATGAATATGCAGTACAGATACATTCATGTTCAAAGCTGATGCTCATTTGCAGTACTGAATTTGAAATTAAATTAAGTCTGGTGTAAGACATTTACTGTCAGATTTCAAAGATAGGTAAAGCTGGAATAGGCATGAAATTTGATGATGAGAACTGTAGTGTCTGTGTATCGAGAAATCACTGGCAATAAAAAATATCACCTTCTGTACACACTGTTTAATATCGATTAATCGATAATTTATATACCTGCGAAGTACATTGCTATTATTTGAAAAAAGTCGATTCTTCGATACGTCGTTATTTTTTGCCCACCTCAACTACCCGGAAGGGTCCTAGGTTGACGGACAATACTCAAGAATCGGTCGAATAAGCTCTTTGTAAGCAACTTCTTTCGTGGATGAGTTATGTTTCCTTAAGGTGTTTAATATGCGTTTGAGTCTAGCGTCTGTTTTCCGAGCTGTTTGTGTCAGGTGGCCATACGACTTAACGTCATAGAATGGCCACATCCAGAACTAATGCCGGCCTCTAAGGGCGAGCGGTTCTAGGCAGTTCAGTCTGGAACCGCGAGACCGCTAAGGTTGCAGGTTCAAATCCTGCCTCGGGCATGGATGTGTGTGATGTCCTTACGTTCTAAGTTCTAGGGGACTGATGACCTCAGATGTGAAATCCCATAGTGCTCAGAGCCATTTGAACCATTGTGAACCAGAACTAATACCAAGTGTGGGAGGGCAACAGTAGAAATCATAGCTAGCAACACGGCCGCATCCCCAAGTTTTCTCTCAAACGCCACCCGCTGCTACAATAGCGCTACTTAGAAATGAGAAAGAATATCGGAAAAACGCCATTTAATTAACAGTTTTCCGCCGAGCACTTACTCAATACAGAAATGTTCCGCGGAACACAGTTTGGGAAGCCCTGGTCTAGACAGATGGTAATTGCGAACGGCAGTCAGAAAACCTACATTCCCTGTTTGCCTCCTCGGCAAGCAGGCTGTAGTGGAGACAGGCTGGGCAGCGAAGAGAGACGGATCCACGGAGTACCAGCTAGGACAACACGGCGAGACAGGAAAACAGGAAAGGCTTTGCGGACGGAGAAGGTAGAGAGGCACGGGAAGCATTCCAAAAGTCTGCAGTAGCAGCAGCGGCAGCAGCAGTTGTAATAGTAGCAGTCTCTGCAGCTGTAGCTGACGCGGCGCTGGCTCTGCAGGCGACCCTTTTGGGGGGGGGGGGGAGGGGGGGGGAAGGTGGGATGGTGGGAGCAGGAGGGGGAGGAGGGAGTGAAGCGCGGATGCAGCCTCTCTGTGGGCGCTAATGGCTCCAGCGGCTGAGTGCTGAGATACTCAGTCGACCACAGAGCCGGCGCTGCTTAACCCCCCAATCCCGGCGGAGCTTCCGCATGGAGCTACTACCGTGCGCGGATATGTAGCGTCATACGACCCACTCTGTTCGCTGCCACTCAGCTACGTAAACATGGCAGATCAACGAAACCGTTATTTAAACGGGGTGACGGAAGTAAAATAGTTCACCGCAACGATATGCGGCGTCTACTGATATGAGAATGCTTCACAGACGACGGACGACATAACGTGGTGGGGACAGTTAAGTTTGCTATTTTAAATGCAGCTGTTCACATGAGTACTTCACTAGTACAGGCTCCACCTGACATCCAAAATTTTTGCAGTAAGTTCGCCTGCTCACTGATTCGAAAACGTAGAGACACAGTGGAAGCCTGGTGGCTTTCGTAGCTGTTGTCATTGACGACACAAGCTTCAGAGTAATCAGAAGGCGTCATATTCTTCAGACTTTTTCAAAGCTCAGCGTTTCCGTCCCTCTGCTGAGATCTTCTTCACTGGCGTACAGCAATCGATGGATGCCATTGGAAACCTGAAGTTGCCAGCAGAGGGAGCGCAACGTTGAGCATTAAAGAAATTTGAATGACAATGTCTAACGACTTAGAAGATTTTATCGTCCACAGTTCTTAATCACTAGGATTTTGTTGCTGCGCAGTCTGGAACATACAAGGTGCTCGGAAACTCCCGTTGCAAACACTTAGACATGTAGAGGGTAGTGAATACACAACATTTTGAATAGGAACCCATGTTTCAATGCGGATGATTATCTCATCCACATCCACGTGAGGAATGTACTTAGGCGTGACCCAGTAAAATTGTTGCAATCCATTTGAAAAGAATACTGACTCGTTCCGTCATTACTTACGCATTTGCATTACAACGTACACCTTATGGTTTAGATTAGTCGACAACAACAAGAACCCAGCATCTCCCGCACCACCCGCAACGTACCGATGCATTACAACAGCGGCTCGATGTGGCGACCAGCAACGTTCTCACACACATTATACCTCCGAAGCATGTTCTGGTGCATTCTCTCCATCCCACCTGGTGTCTCTTCAATGTCTTGTGCAGCGGCCAGAACTCGTCCCAGCAGCAGATCTTCCTCTGTCTCTACAGGTGTCTCATAAATTATGCGCAGTTTGTGCCATGGAGTGTGACGGCGTGGGAAACTTTCGTGATACTAGCAGCTCTTCCGTTACCTCCAGTTTCGCCATACACAAGGAGCATGTATGTGTATTCCGCAAACGTGTACTGCACCGTGTTTCATCCGCCGCGGTAGTCTAGTGGTTCTAGGCGCGCAGTCCGGAACCGCGGGACTGCTACGGTCACAGGTTCGAATCCTGCCTCGGGCATGGATGTGTGTGATGTCCTTAGGTTAGTTAGGTTTAAGTAGTTCTAAGTTCTAGGGGACTGATGACCACAGAAGTTCAGTCCCACAGTACTCAGAGGCATTTGAACCATTTGAACCACCATGTTTCCTCTATCGGTGATGCACAGATAGTGACTCGGTCTCACAGCAAAGCGGACAATAAGTGACATCTGGGGATCGTTTGACATAGTACACGTCATCGTGTCTACCCCGTTGCGTACCAGGACAGGCAATTCTGATACCTTTCTCTTGCCCTAAGCAGACATTGACAATGTCCACATTTGAATTGAAACTGTCGTAGAACGGAAACGATACGTTTCCGGACATGGGTTCCTATTCAGAATGTTATGTACTCACTATCCTCTATATGTCGTAGAAGTTTCTACCGGGAATTTCCAACCACCCTGTATATCGATAAAAGTGAAGGTGATCGAGTATTACTTGAACTTTTCAACGGCCGACTTGCGATTAGCAAGTATTTTTAAACTCTTTACAGTGGCAGATCGAGTGTTTCCTCGGAGTCAAATTACAGTCCAAAATAGACCTTACATCACTGAGACACAGAAACGTTGGAAAAGTCGGTGTTTTTGCTATATATAATAACAATGTTTAAGCAAAGACAATGCCGTTATGCCACTAAAAATCCCCACCACGTTAGTTCAAAGGAAAACATCGAAGAAATTCAGAGACGAGATGCTTCGGGAACTCAAATGGGAATCACTGGAAGGATCCTTTCCGAGAAGCACTACTAAGAAAATTTAGAGAACCAGCATTTGAAGCTGACTGCAGAACGATTCTACTGCCGCCAACGTGCATATCGGGTAAGACCATGAAGATAAGATTAGGGAGATTGGCGCTTCTATGGGGACATATAGATAGTTATTTTTCCCTCCCTGTGTTTGTGAGTGGAAAAAGGAAATGACTGACAGTGGTACAGGGTACACTCCGCCACGTACCGTACGGTGGCTTCCGGGATATGTATGAAGATGGAGATATCGAATATGAACAGGAACATGAAGCGGCCTAACGCCTTAGAAGACTTTGCCATCAGCATTTCTTAATCATTACGGTTCAGTCATTACGGTTCAGCTGTTGCGCAGTTGGAGCATATATGGATAAAAACGAAGTTAACCTGGTATTATGTGAACTCTTCAACGTCCGACCTGGGATGAGCAGGAGTTTTTACGCTCTGAACAGTGAGGTTTCTTTATACGAGGGCTATGCCGAAAGTTTTTAGCAGAATGAGTGAAAAAAAATTTATTTGCAAAAAGCGTTTACAACTTTTCAAACTACTCTCCATTAGCATGTATACATTTTTCCATTCTCTGAAACCACCTAGAAAATGTGTCAGTCCAAGCTTCTTTTGGGATATCACTTAGTGCACTCTCGTACGCTGCAATGGCCTCTTCATCTGATGAAAACCGCTGCCCTCGAATTTTTTCCTTAGTTTTAGGGAACAGAAAGAAGTCACAGGGGGCCAGGTCAGGTGAATAGGGGGGATGGGGTAACACTCGCACTTTTTCCTTCTCCAGAAAGTCCATCATTCTGGCAGCCCTGTGCGCAGATGCATTGTCGTGATGCAGCAGAAGGTGCCCACTCTTGAACTTTGGATGCTGTGACTTGCATGTGGCGGTGACTTTTGGAAGACAGTCGTTCACATACCATTCAGCATTGACTGTAAGACGTGTGTCCAAGGTCACAGAGGTGAGGTGCCCGATCTATGTGAAAAAAGTTGCCACCATCTTTTTTCCAGAGCTCCAACTTCGTCGAACTTTTGTGGGTGCATCCTCCCCTGGAAAGCACCACACAGAAGACTGTCTCTTCGTTTCAGGCTCATAATGGTAGACCCACATTTAATCACCTGTGAAGATATTGTAGGTGTCTTGGGACTTCCCTCCATTAAATTTTTCGAGCATGAAACGACACCAGTCCACTCTCCCCTCCTTTAGGCTTTCTGTCAGGAAATGTGGCACCCATCGGGCACACCTCTTAGTAAGGCCTAAGTCACTATGAACGATGGTCTGTGCTGCTGTTGATCCAATATTTAGGGTCCCTTCAATGTCACAAAATGTAAGATGTGGATCTTCTTTGATCATTTTCCTCACAGCATCAATGTTTTCAGGAGTCACAGCTGTTGCTGCCCGACCGGGACGAGGTTCGTCTTCAATTGACTGCCGACCCCTCGAAAACTCGTGAAACCAATTTCCAACTGTGGCCCTAGAAGGGGAAGCTTCACCAAAAACACGCAGCAAAGAAGAATGGCATTCTTCGGCACTTAAACCCTTTTTATAAGTGTAAAAAATCATGGGGCGAAAGTCGCTGCGCCACAGCTCCATCTTGCACCGTCTCTGACTCAGCACTGCCTGTGCTTTCTTACCGCGCTGTTGGAGGATCACCGCTAGCCAGGGGCTGCGCGCTCACGTCCCAAGGTCGAAAAACATCGCTCGTTCGAATGAAAATAACCCCATTGTCATCCACCTTAC
This sequence comes from Schistocerca serialis cubense, assembly GCF_023864345.2. NCBI lineage: Eukaryota > Metazoa > Arthropoda > Insecta > Orthoptera > Acrididae > Schistocerca > Schistocerca serialis. The sequence continues at coordinate 181,362,614 of NC_064646.1, read as the reverse complement.
GGTTTATGGGCTGCGAAAAACTTTCGGCATAGCCCTCGTATCGGCAGATCCAGTGGCACTGCTGTTTTCATGGTGTCAAAGTCCAACGAACAATAGACCTTATAACACTGCAACACAGAGTACTTCACTTTCTTATTTTCACATTTTTGTTACTAATTTCACGTAATTAATATGCATTTTGTCATTTTACTATCAATAGTAATTATTTGAAATACTGTGACGCAAACTTATTGTAAATCATTTGGGAACAACTTTGTAAGAAATGTGGTAGAAACGTTGCCAAAATCAGAGTTTTTGCTAAGTATAATAACAGTCTATAACCAAAGATAATGCCTACGTGGCACTAACATCACTGATACGCAAAAGCGCGCACGCAGAGTAGTTGCCAGTTGACAGCGAGTGAAGTCGTAAGCGAGTAACTTGAGTGAACTCCATGGTGATAAAACGTTAGACAAAGCAATGTGAAGATTACGAGCAATAGCAGTGACCACAGCACAATAATTTTTTGGGAGAGTACTACATAGTCAAATATATTTAATCCTCCTTGTAAAGAGAAAGAGACCCTTTGACCAAATAATCGTTGTCATCGAATCATTACGTCACACCTACAGCAACACCAGAAGAAGAGCCTTGGACCTAATAACTGTTGTCATCGAATCATTACGCCACACTTACAGGAACACTTCTTCGAAGTAAGACTGTGCCATTCTAGATGATTAGAAATTAAAATATTTGCTAGTGTGGTTGATTCATTTTGATGGACAGTATAATTTTAATCAACTTTAATTCTGTCCCAGTGTAAATCATTTTCCTAAGTCATCACTATCAACAATAGGATCCTGTTCCTCTCGTTGTATATCCGAATATCGCATTAATGAAACAGAGTTGCATACTAAGTTCATGGAAGAGCTAGAAAATAAGCCTTAAAAATTTCTTCTTCAAAGAAAAAGTGTCTGAAATGTAGTTGGAAGCGCTATTTCGAAACTTATAAATTTGACTGCATTCATTATCCTTCTGAGAAAGTACAAATCAAGTATGAAAATGAATATCTCTGGGAAAGCAAAGTTCAAATTACTAATTAACAGCATTACGTTACATAATTGTGTATACGTGGCTGCTTTTTTTAAAAAAAATTAAGGTTCCGATTGGTCGCGAAATGGAAACTACAGCGAAAATAAAAAAAAGTAATTGGAACATTTAACTACACTTCCCATCTACTTGTCTATACAGTCCCCATTTTGATTCAAAATCTGTCACAGCGTTGTACCAACTTTGCGATACCCTCGTCATAGACGCCAGTCGCCTGTGCTTTCTGCCAGTCCCCTACGCAGGCCTGAAGCTCTTTGTCTGTGCCAAAATGTTGTCTTCGTGGCCAGCGGCTCGTGTGAGCAGGGAGATGAAAGTCAGGGGGAACTAATTCCGTGCTGTGTCAAATGCTTTTCGACATCGCGGAATGTGGAATTCGTCTGCTGCTGTCAGCTGTACTTCGGTATAAAACTTTATTGGATTTTCACTGTGGTTTTAATTTCACGACCGAGCGGATCTCGAGAAAGAAAAATAGCCCTCGTATTTTTTTATGTGTTGTGTGATTGTTGGCTTTTGGAAGTCCGGTGTTGCCTATTTTCATCACTGCTGATTATGACCTATTCCGTGTTAAATTGTTGTATTTATTGTAATGAGTTGTGTTTATTGAAAAGAAATGGTCAGTGAAACCTAAAGACAATGAATGTTAAAGTGAGGCAACATCTCTCTATCATTGGAACATTACATGTCACACTTCGTGTATGAATTTTGATTTTGAATTTTTTCAAAGTATCCGGTATCATGCAAATTAACTTTCAAATACTGTACTGTAGTATCTTGGCACGTTGCTGTCGTAGTGTCCATGTTGGTAGTGACCGGGCCAAATATCTCACGAAATAAGCATCAAACGAAGAAACTACAAACAACGAAACTCGTCTAGCTTGAAGGGGGAAACCAGATGGCGCCATGGTTGACCCGTTAGATGGCGCTGCTATAGGTCAAATGATATCAATTGCGTTTTTTTTTTAAATAGGAACCCCCATTTCTTATTACATATTCGTGTAGTACGTAAAGAAATATGTATGTTTTAGTTGGACCACTTTTTTCGCTTTGTGATAGATGGCGCTGTAATAGACAAAAACGTATAAGTACGTGGTATCACGTAACATCCCGCCAGTGCGGACGGTATTTGCTTCGTGATACATTACTCGTGTTAAAATGGACCGTTTACCAGTTGCGGAAAAGGTCGATATCGTGTTGGTGTGTGGCTATTGTGATCAAAATGCCCAACGGGCTTGTGCTATGTATGCTGCTCGGTTTCCTGGACGACGTCATCCAAGTGTCCGGACCGTTCGCCGGATAGTTACGTTATTTAAGGAAACCGAAAGCGTTCAGCCACATGTGAAATGTCAACCACGGCCTGCAACAAATGATAATGCCCAAGTAGGTGTTTTAGCAGCTGTCGCGGCTAATCCGCACATCAGTAGCAGACAATTTGCGCGAGAATCGGGAATCTCAAAAACGTCGGTGTTGAGAATGCTACATCAACATCGATTGCACACGTATTATATTTCTATGCACCAGGAATTGCATGGCGACGACTTTGAACGTCGTGTACAGTTCTGTCACTGGGCACAAGAGAAATTACGGCACAATGACAGATTTTTTACACGCGTTCTATTTAGCGACGAAGCGTCATTCACCAACAGCGGTAACGTAAACCGGCATAATATGCACAATTGGGCAACGGAAAATCCACGATGGCTGCGACAAGTGGAACATAAGCGATGTTGGTGGGTTAATGTATGGTGTGGCATTATGGGAAGAAGCCGGGCGAGATTAGCCAAGCGGTCTTGGGCACTGCAGTCACGGACTGTGCGGCTGGTCCCGGCGGAGGTTCGAGTCCTTTCTCGGGCATGGGTGGGTATGTTTGGCCTTAGGATAATGTAGGTTAAGTAGTGTGTAAGCTTAGGGAATGATGACCTTAGCAGTTAAGTCCCATGAGATTTCACACACATTTGAACATTATGGGAAGAAGGATAATTGGCCCCATTTTATCGATGGCAATCTAAATGGTGCAATGTATGCTGATTTCCTACGTAATGTTTTACCGATGTTTCACTGCATGTCAGAATGGCGATGTACTTCCAGCACGATGGATGTCCGGCACATACCTCGCGTGCGGTTGAAGCGGTATTGAATAGCATATTTCATGACACGTGGATTGGTCGTCGAAGCGCCATACCATGGCCCGCACGTTCACCGGATCTGACGTCCCCGGATTTGTTTCTGTGGGGAAAGTTGAAGGATATTTGCTACCGCGATCCACCGACAACGCCTGACAACATGCGTCTGCGCGTTGTCAATGCATGTGTGAACATTACAGAAGGCGAACTACTCGCTGTTGAGAGGCCAAATGCATTGAGATTGACGGACATCATTTTGAGGATTTATTGCATTAATGTTGTATCTACAGGTAATTACGCTGTAACAGCAAGCGTTCTCAGAAATGATAAGTTCACAAAGGTACATGTAACACATTGGAACAAACGAAATAAAATGTTCAAACGTACCTACGTTCTGTATTTTAATTTAAAACACCTACCTGTTACCAATTGTTCGTCTAAAATTGTGAGCCATATGTTTGTGACTAGTACAGCACCATCTATCACAAAGCGAAAAAAAGTGGTCAACTAAAAAATTCATAGTTCTTTACGTACTACACGAATAAGTAATAAAAATGGGGTTTCCTATTTAGAAAAACGCAGTTGATATCCGTTTGACCTATGGCAGCGCCATCTAGCGGACCAACCATAGCGCCATCTGGTTTCCCTCTTCAAGCTGAACAAGTTTCGTTCTTTGTAGTTTTTTCGTTTGACGCTTATTTCGTGAGATATGTGGCCCGGTCACGATCAATGGACCACCCTGTATAGCCTGGAGAAATCTTCCTTCTGAAATGGATGCATGACCTAAGGAATAGACATTGCATTCACAGGCAACAGTCGCATTTTAAATAAGAAATGATATTACGGTCCCGCATGAACTGTAGAGTATTTAGGAACAAATGAAAATCTGTATCAGACTGGGGCTTGCACACGGATTTCGCGCTTATCGTGATCGGTCGCCTCAACTACTTGAGGTATCCGAGCACACTTCCAGGAGCGACTCAACACCCATTTGTCCTGATGTCTACATTCCTCAATGCTCGCACTGTACTAGCGTGATTTGCGCACATGTTTAGACACGTTCTACGACCGTCACATTGCCTGCTGTAGCGTGAAATTAGGTACTGTAGTGCAGTGTCGTGTTCTACTATACAGTATACTATTTCACGCAATAACAGGGCAAAGAGACTAGCGATAAACAATTGGAAGAGGAAGGGTATACACCGTTGATACTCGTGCGTGTTTTTGTCTGGATAGATCACAATGGCACATACACTCCTGGAAATGGAAAAAAGAACACATTGACACCGGTGTGTCAGACCCACCATACTTGCTCCGGACACTGCGAGAGGGCTGTACAAGCAATGATCACACGCACGGCACAGCGGACACACCAGGAACCGCGGTGTTGGCCGTCGAATGGCGCTAGCTGCGCAGCATTTGTGCACCGCCGCCGTCAGTGTCAGCCAGTTTGCCGTGGCATACGGAGCTCCATCGCAGTCTTTGACACTGGTAGCATGCCGCGACAGCGTGGACGTGAACCGTATGTGCAATTGACGGACTTTGAGCGAGGGCGTATAGTGGGCATGCGGGAGGCCGGGTGGACGTACCGCCGAATTGCTCAACACGTGGGGCGTGAGGTCTCCACAGTACATCGATGTTGTCGCCAGTGGTCGGCGGAAGGTGCACGTGCCCGTCGACCTGGGACCGGACCGCAGCGACGCACGGATGCACGCCAAGACCGTAGGATCCTACGCAGTGCCGTAGGGGACCGCACCGCCACTTCCCAGCAAATTAGGGACACTGTTGCTCCTGGGGTATCGGCGAGCACCATTCGCAACCGTCTCCATGAAGCTGGGCTACGGTCCCGCACACCGTTAGGCCGTCTTCCGCTCACGCCCCAACATCGTGCAGCCCGCCTCCAGTGGTGTCGCGACAGGCGTGAATGGAGGGACGAATGGAGACGTGTCGTCTTCAGCGATGAGAGTCGCTTCTGCCTTGGTGCCAATGATGGTCGTATGCGTGTTTGGCGCCGTGCAGGTGAGCGCCACAATCAGGACTGCATACGACCGAGGCACACAGGGCCAACACCCGGCATCATGGTGTGGGGAGCGATCTCCTACACTGGCCGTACACCACTGGTGATCGTCGAGGGGACACTGAATAGTGCACGGTACATCCAAACCGTCATCGAACCCATCGTTCTACCATTCCTAGACCGGCAAGGGAACTTGCTGTTCCAACAGGACAATGCACGTCCGCATGTATCCCGTGCCACCCAACGTGCTCTAGAAGGTGTAAGTCAACTACCCTGGCCAGCAAGATCTCCGGATCTGTCCCCCATTGAGCATGTTTGAGACTGGATGAAGCGTCGTCTCACGCGGTCTGCACGTCCAGCACGAACGCTGGTCCAACTGAGGCACCAGGTGGAAATGGCATGGCAAGCCGTTCCACAGGACTACATCCAGCATCTCTACGATCGTCTCCATGGGAGAATAGCAGCCTGCATTGCTGCGAAAGGTGGATATACACTGTACTAGTGCCGACATTGTGCATGCTCTGTTGCCTGTGTCTATGTGCCTGTGCTTCTGTCAGTGTGATCATGTGATGTATCTGACCCCAGGAATGTGTCAATAAAGTTTCCCCTTCCTGGGACAATGAATTCACGGTGTTCTTATTTCAATTTCCAGGAGTGTAGTTTCAGAAAGGCTACGATCCAATTTATATTTGACAACGAATATGTCACACCCAAAGCTTCTGAAATAGAGCGTTTTTTTGATGGTGGAAGTTCGTTTACCTGCTACACATCTATTTTGGATACATCTATCCATTGTAAGCAGAACAGAGCACGTCAAGATAACCGATGAAGCAGCATGTGAAAGAACCATCACCGCTGCTCAAAGAGAATTTAAGTTTCGACTCTCTGATGGCCATAACAGTGATGTAACAACCGCTCCTTCCGGCTTGGAAGTGACGATCATTCGGTATTTGAGGCACCAATTTCGATGGTTATTGAATCGCTGCGACCATATGGGGCGGTACTCAGTCATACGCCTGAACGCTGGGCAAGTTTTAGCACTTATCCAGTGCTAAACAGCGTCAGATGAAAGTGTATTATCGTTAACGAACATATCCCTTCATACTTATACGTTGGAGGATGTCGAGCTATTGTGACTTACGATGGCCAACCGTGGACATGTTCTGGTTGAGGTGGAGAAGGACATGTGCACCCAGGGTGCATAAAACGCATCATGCAACTGTCACGTGGAGAAGTGGCTCAGCGAGAAGTCCCCACGAAACTGCCGTTGTCGCGTGTGTCTGTGCCCCGCCGGGAGGTGTTGCCGAGAGTTTCATATGGACTCGTTGGTGGAAAACATGGTTCAAATGGCTCTAAGCACTATGGGACTTAACATCTGAGATCATTAGTCCCCTACTTAAACCTAAGGACATCACACACATCCATGACCGAGGAAGGATTTGAACCTGCGACCGTAGCAGCAGCGCGGTTCCAGGCTGAAGCGCTCGGCCACAGCGGCCGGCTTGATGGAAGAGCGGACCGAGTAATGGAAGCAGGAAGGTGACAAAAAGGATGCCCCTACACCATCCTCACGGCAGAGCACTCGGTGAGGAAGTGGAGGTCGAGAATGTGACGGCAGTTACTGGCCAATGAGAGCCCAATGAAAACGGAAGCGTCACATACGGCAGCAGAGGGCAGGGCGCGGAAACAACGCTTGCCGAAAGGTCGCAAAAAGCGCCTCGTAGTTGGGGCGGAGCATTATTCCCTAGCCTAGGGGATGCGGAAGGTCTTCGAGCTGAAGATACATCTGATATGTAACACATGCCTTTAGAGGACGTCAGAAGGATTCCTTCAGATGTTGACCGGATGCCCTGCCTTTCAGATGGTCCCACTTTAGTGACACCGATTGACCCTGTAGTGTTGATGGAGGAGTCAATAACTAGTTCCCGGTACTCACATCGAAATGTGGCAGAGGCCATTTCTGAGATATACGACCAAAATGACCGAACGGAGCAAGTCGAAGAGGTGCCAGAGTCGGTGCCCCCACTTGATGATGATGGCTCACTTACATGGCGCACACCACAGGACTAAAACAACGGAGGGAAGCCCGTTGGCGGGTAACCCTCCGAGCACAGTGGACTATAGTCTTTGGAGTTTACAATGATATGACACGAGCATGGCGATGACAAAGAATCAAGTACAAAAGGTGAGAAAAGTGTACATTAATTTCGTAGGATCGCTTGCAAAACTGTAACTTTTCCGGGTATGATCTACGCTACGGACGTCGATATGTTGTTCGTGCAGGAAACCTGGAGTACTACTCTTCCAGACGTGTGTGGTTAAAACTCTTGCCTAGCGCCGATTCCAGATGTAGGACGTGGAACGAAGATTTTGGTGCGGGAAGGGATTTTGATGTTTGATCTCGATTATCTCCCTTCGGCACAGGTTTGGCGATGACTGTGAACGGCATTCGTATTGTCGACACCTATGTACCCTCCGGATATGACAATCGACTGACGCTGGAGAGGATTGCGCCCATATTCCGTGGCAGATATAATCAAATATTGGTAGCAAGGGATTTTAATTATGTTATTCATGCCGAAGGATCAAACCCGTAATTTTAACTCCTGCTATGCACAGCGCACAATCTGCAGAGGCATGACATTAATGGACACATGGGAAAAGACCCATGGGCAGCGTAAGAGATACACGTTTTCCACTAGCTACTCGGTAAGCAGACTGGATCGAAATTATGTTTCTGGCTAATTGAAAACGTCACGTGTTGGCTGCAGAGTGTTGGCCCACAGCTTTTACGGATCATCTTGCATATTTATGCCCGTTAACCTTCCCACGGCAGCAGATCTGGTGGAGCCGTGCTTCGTGGAAACGTGATCCATTATTATTGGTGGATCCCGAACGTCGACTGCGGATCGAAGAAGCATGGCAGACATGCACTTGCCTTCTCCCGATGCACCGTACGGTTCTTTCATAGTGGCTGCAATGTGCAAAACCGGCGGTATAAAAGCCTCTCACGACTTACAGCAAGGAGAAAGCGAGATGGCTACGAGATGTACTTGAATATAACTACATGTTGCTTCGTGACCTGACCTTCAGGGCTCCATTGCCTGGGCGTAAAATGGGAGTCCATCGCACTGAGGCGAGCGTTTTGTCGATCACGAGACGTCGATTGGAGGGACTATCGATCCGTGCTCTGTGCTTGGACAACGCCGATGGAAAATGTATTTCCACGCATTACGTGTCCAGAGAACCGGTACGTAATCGACAATCGTTGATCACAGTGTTCCAAGACAGGGATGATCGGCCCTTGACGTCAGATCAGGACATTGCTACTGCGTTCCTGAAGCATTACTGTCTCCTGTTCGCCGGGACGCCGATGATCGATACAGTGGGTGAAGACATATTGCTACAGATGCGCACGGTGGTGGATGGTTCGGATCCAGTAGCGTTATTGGCACCCTTAATGGAGTACGACATAACAAAGGTTCTGAAGAACGGCGCGGTGCATAAATTCGCAGTGCCAGATAGTTCGACTCTCGAATTTCATCTCAGCCCCCAATCTTTTCTCCTGTGCTCAGTGGCAATTACAGATCTTTGCATATTTGGTCCACCAGACACTTTCATCAACTGCATAATATTAAAGCATGAGGCCGCACTATCAATGAAGCACTGCATGTCATCCAAGATACCTATTTTCTGTTGAGCGCCCATAAGCCCCCCCCCCCCCCCAATAAGCCCCGATACCTATTTTCAAGGTATTTAACCATACCAGAAGAGTTCTTGGTATCCGTTCTCATATACAGCAGCAAGGCAATAACTAAACTGTCTATATAAACAAATACGAAACAACCATGACGTTTTTACAGATTACCCATCATTAGAGACTAAAAAGCCACAACAAGAAACAAGTGAGAACAAAATTCTGTTTTTAACAGAGCAGTCTGCATGATGTGGATGCATCGTTATGTTTGCCGACACTTTTAAATGTCTATAATTTTGGGATTTTCTTCGGTACAGTTTTCTCTAAGTCAACTTTTCCTTGTACAAAAAACCACGAGGAATTATTTTAAGACAAATATTAATCAAGCGTTTTTTTATATTTATTCACGTACTACTCCCCTTAACCTTGACGCGCTAGAATTATACTTCACGTCGATATTCCCTGTCTGCGTGAAATTCCCGTGTCTCTAGCAATGCCATGAACGAAAATTTCACTGTGTTGGGGCTAGGTAACTAAGTAGCTGTATAATGGAACTATCATTGCCTTGTACATATGGTAAAGTGTATTGAGATGCATCCGCTTCACCTACATTGTATTCCATGTAGATAAGGCTATGTCCTGTCATTCTTGAACCAACATGTAGTTAAAATGGAAAGCTAGGTGTTGTGTATAGGATACGCAAGCAAGAGAAAAACTATAAGCCACTGGAAAAAAATTCAGCAGTAGGTATGGGATAGACCATACCGCATGAACTGTTTCATATGATCTAAAGACCTAAGATCTAAATCTCAATTTTTAAAACTCTATTCTGGTTTCTTGAATCTCCTAACAAGCCTTACATACTTAGGGTATGATGCACATCAAGATTCAGGTTTCAGTGCTTGATGCGCGAGAAGTCACCATTCTCTTCTTTCTCGCCAGACCCTTAAATTCTCAATCTTATTCGTATTTGGTCTTCAGGTCAACAAACCATATGTGTCTCCATAGATGAAGAAGGAGACTGGAACAATTACACGTTACTGCCAGCTAGACCTGCTTATGACTGCAGTGAGTTTATACAATTGCCAAGTTAGACCTTACAAACCTGTTTTGTTTGTTCATATGATTAAGGAGTTAGTACTCTGGCCTCTAGGTCGTGGATCATCAGTACCACCTCTCTCCTGGTAAAGTCTTGACATAGACTAATAAAATAGAGGTTAATAAATGCAAAAAGAGAATTACTTAATTTCGTATGAGTGCTTCTACATAAATCTTTTCTTTCCTAATTTATGAACATCTGTTTTCATGTTCGTACGATGTCTGTGACTCCACCCTCATTTACTTTTCCAAATATATTGCTTTAACAGGTTGCCCATTTCACATGTATACAGTGACAGCCACAGATGCAGGAATATCCAGGTTTTCCACGATTTCCACAAATCGCTTCAGGCAAATGGCGGCCGACTTCTTTCCCCATCCTTCCCTAATCTGATGGGGCCGATGACCTCGCTGTTTGGTCCCCTCCTCCGAACCAACCAACCAACTACCGTTAAGGAACAAAGCGGTATACCTACTGGACTGTTTCTTCTTCTTCTTGAGAAGATCGTGTAATGGCCACACAACGGACGCGACCAATGTCATTGGAACACTGCGTTAGCTTTGCCCACATTAAGACCTCTTGTTACTGCAGTGCGTCTTACACAGGTTGTTTATTGAAAAAAAAGAGGAAAGGGTAAAAACGATATCCATTCTGCTAAAATGCCATGAAAGATGACATACAGGCAATGTTAATCCACTCGATGAAGGGAGGTCGGCACCAAGCACAAGGGAAGTAACGTGACTGAAAGTCATAATAACGTTCCACTAAATTTATCTAAAAACCATCTATGCTTTAACTGTGTTTCTTCGTTTGATATCTTACCAATTAGTAAAAACAAATGAAATGATGTGTTTGTTCCAACTAAAAAACAGACGATGCTGGAAAAGCGTATTTAGAGAAACAGGTTGCAACTTTTTATAATGTTTTAGTATCTAATCACTAAAGTTATTTTCATGTACTGTGTTTGCAAGGAGAAGGCAACTTAGATGCCGTTTAAAGATAAGATAATCTTTTTTCTCTTTCAATTTCAAATTGTGAAAGTAGTTTTGCTGTTGTGCTGTGCCCTTCAATAACAGTGGGGCACCAAAATTTTTCTGCGAAGAGTGTTCGTGAGGTTATCAATGTTTTCATTGATTACATTAATAAATTGAGTTTTAGCGGAAATTCTGACTTGTAATTGGATTCCATTCTCTATTCCTAGCCTTGTTCGATACTCTGCATCGTCTACAATAGAACAATCAATCATCTTAATATAATCTGCCGCATTCACTAAATAGACAACTAGGTGTATACATTGGATTCACATATAACTACACGAATAAAGTATTTGGCGTGACTTGCATGAAATAAACCAGAACATTGGCAGAAAAGTTAAGGTGTAACAGAACTATTTCGTTTGCAGTCGAAATCTAACTGAAAAATTGTGTAAATATTGGTTATGTACCAAATATATCCAGTTTTCAGGAGTCAGTTATCGAGGTTTTACTTGCGTTCAATGCATGAAAGTCACCAGCTAATCCGAATTATATCACATACAGCAAACATCATTAATTAAAGATAGATGTCAGGCTTGTCAAGCAGAAATGAAAGATCATTTGTGTCTGTTGTCCATTTCTTACATGTCTCATGCATAACATGTATCTTTCTGTAATACAGAAAAAAGCCCCAATGCTAACACTTTCATCTTTCCTTTGGTCAACGGTCACTAGTTTGTAGGCCAATGTGGTCTCACAAACACCGGGGGTATTACTTAAGTTTCATACGTCGGCGAAACGAATAATATTATCATTAAGCTGAAAAGAGGATTACATTTCAAAGAGCTAAACAAAAGTTTCATTCTAAGGATGGTTTTCATTAATTTTGCTTCTACTGCGCTTTTCAGGCCCTCGCATCTTGAGCGAATGTCTTATTCGACACTGAAGTCAATTTGATAAAATACTGAGAGAAGAGGGAACTTCTCTCTTGTAATCTGTTTAAAGACAGGAGCGCCGTGGGAACTAGTCCCCCACCAGCTGCGGGACGTCACATCTGCAGTTGGGGGCGTAATTCTGCGACGATGGGGGGATCGGCAAGGGGTAGCAGCTGATCCATTAGTCAAACAGCACCACCACCACCACTACACACCGCACACCTACATTTAGCGGTGGTAGCAACGTCGCAGCTCCATCGAAAAACGTTTCTGTGTTATTTTCCACTTCACTTTATAAAGCTCCAACCCATCGCGAGAAACCGCAGTCGATATACATATTTAGTGTTTCGGAGTCGATTTCATCCTAATTTTTGCCCTTTCCTCTTGCGCTTTTTTCTTCGTAAAACCGTGTTCCCCGAACTTCTAGACCGTTCGCTGTAAAATGTTGAAACTGTGGGGTCTTTGATTGTGAAAGTACAACTAATTCGTGAATTAATTAACATATTTCAATATTCCGTCTCTAAATACATATATATGTTTATCCAAATGTGACTCCCCACCACAATGAAATAAAATAATGTAGGTTCATATTGTTCCGTATGTGCCAGAAGGGACGCAGCATTAGCTCAAATGTATGGAGCTGTAGGCGGCATCACATCTTGATAACACCTAGACTAATTCAGAATGACGTCGTAAAACCAAAACCAGTAACGTCAGAGGCGAAACTGAAATACATTTCTTGTGATACGAATCCAATGCCTTAACTACTGCCATATACAGAGTGAGTCAGGATGAAATGCACATTCTTTGAGACGCGATAGTATTAGTGATTCTGAACAAAAAACTTCATATGGACATATGTCCAATTGCGAATGGTTTCCGAGATAGAACGCGTTTAATGTAACTTTTGTACGTTTTTCTTTAATAATTCGATAACCACGCACTCCAACGGCAACGTATCTCAGTACACAATTAAAAGAAATTAAATTTGCTACAAAAAAGGGTCCTATTTAATTTTTGTCTGGGACTAACAGTTTGTGCGGAGCGATCGCGGGAATGTTGAAAATCTCGCGCGACGTGCGTGCACTGTAGCTTAGGTACTTTTTGAAGACCAGTTTGAGGCAGTTTTCCGACTTGATAGACCACAAGCGTCCTGTATCAAAAAGATCGTCTCAACTTCCTCTGTATTACTGTGGTACGTTGTAAACAATGAGAATGAGTAATACAGAAAATAAATAGAAATGTACATTAAAAGTGTTCTGTCTCGGAAATCATTCGGAATAGGGCATATGTCGACATCAAGTTTTCTTGTTCGGAATCAGTAATGCTATCACCCGTCAGAACACGTACCTTTCCTCCTGATTCACCCTGTATTATTCACACCTAAAGAGACAAGTGAAACATTTGGTAATCTGGACAGCAATAATAAATAAAGTAATAACACGCAAATGAATTACAGACATTGGATACGAATGGGTATTGATTGAAGTCAATGGGAAAAGTTGAGAAATCGTGCTGGAGAGGGATTCGAACCCGTGTCTTCTGCTTACTAGGCAGATGCTTTGAACCCTAATCCATACAGATACCGACACAGTGGTCATTGCGACTGCATGGACTTTCCTAGCACTCCTTCCGGGACACCCAAAGTCTAAACTTACCCACACACTGTTAATGTAGTGCCACTTGATCATTATTATTCGTTACTTGAGGCATTTCGCAGATTCCCGTAAGAGCTCGAGCCTGATGCGCATCTGCACTGTAGAGACAATCGACCGTCTCGTCTTGTGTTTTTGCTCGCGCACGAGCGTGTGTGTGTGTGTGTGTGTGTGTGTGTGTGTGTGTGTGTGTGTGTACACAGTCTTGATCGAGCAGCCGTTATCTCCGAAAGAACAGACTGTACGCACATACGAAATTAAGTTTTAAGTTATTGCTGCCAAAGAAATAATTCTGGAATTTATCTAATCTCACACCAATGTGTGTGAACATTTCACTGCCTAAACGGAACCTTATAATTGTATTAAACTGTGTACCATAACACTATAAAAACAGTTATAATCATGTACGTGATCATACTTTGTGATTAACAGATGATGTGAAGCATCTACGTTGTGGATCAAGGCTATAAGTGACGCAGTATGGAATAACAGCCGCGAGGGATTAGCCGAGCGGTCTTAGGCGCTGCAGTCATGGACTGTGCGGCTGGTCCCGGCGGAGTTTCGAGTCCTCCCTCGGGCATGGTTGTGTGTGTTTGTCCTTAGGATAATTTAGGTTAAGTAGTGTGTAAGCTTAGTGCCTGATGACCTTAGCAGTTATGTCCCATAAGACTTCACACACATTTGAACATTTTTTTTGAAATCACAAAGCGCCTGGGCCTGTTTCCCGGAAGTCTCTGTCCTCGTGGTCTCTGTGCGAGCACACAAAGCATCACGTTTGCCGGAAGACTGTAAAGAACAACTTGAAGGCCAACTGTGTTCAGGATGTATAAGGAAGGGTCATATCAAGGAAACAAGTGAGACAGCGAAACAGTGCTCTTCAGTGAAGCCTTTCACATTCCTTGCAGAATATGGTCGGACATTGACCTACTGGTGTATGGCCTGTGGAGCTTCACGAAGGAGTGGCAGTACCTAGGTATCTCCCTTATGTACTAGCTGCTATAAACGTTTCCACTAATTCACTGAAGCCAAGGTAGCATGTTGTAGCTAGTGGCACTTCAGACCTCCCATTTAATATACATCAAGCAGGAATAATGAACTTAAAATGAATAATTACTGCTTTTCTGCAGAGGGTGTTCGTCTTACCTTAAAGAAAAAACAAAAACTGCATGTTATTCAGTACATCACAAAAAAAGAGTTCAATACCAGTTGATATGTCTACGTGAGCAGAAGAAACTAATGATCAAAGTCCGAAAACAATTTATTGTACTGTTCAATTAATCAAAACAAATTCTCCAAGTGTAACACCAACACAAAACAGTGATCCATCTTCGAATCACAACTACATACAAGAATAATATAGAAAACAACTGAAATAATTTCCTACTAGTCTCCGCCAGAGACTTCTCCGATATATCAAGCCTAATCCAGAGATCAGCGAGAAGATCCAAGCCAGGCTGCCAGGGCGGCAGCTATCCACGTCTGCTGGGAGTCGATGAACTGCAGATGTGCGGCCGAGCGCCGGCCTTTATACCGCTTCTGCGAATGAGTACCTCGGAACCATTTTCCATCACTTGGTTTGACGTGTGAAAGTAGTTCTGGGATCTGCAGCGACCTCTTCCTTATGTTTATGTGGGCTGGTAGTGGCCCCTGGTGGCCGCTGGTGTCTTTGCTGTGTTGTTGTTGTTGTTGTGGCTGTTCATCAATATTGCCTGTCGGTTGTGTAGTGCTTCGGTGTGCCTGCGAAGCGGGCAACCCGCAGCTGCTGGCTGTCAGTTTGGTTGCTGATACTCTAGGCACCGTGATGTCTGGTGGAGAAGGCCACAGCACCAGTGATACACTAAAAATTTGGGCAAGAGTAAGTAACAAAAACTGGTTTCCTCTAAAGGTTTTAGGTTTACAAATTGATGAGAATTTAAGTTGGAAGATCTCATTTTACAGCTTCATATACAACACGGTTCAGCCATCTTTTTTCTTTGGTTGAATTTAAGTCACAGAGAAAAACAAACATCAGTAAGTTAATATAGTTTGCTTATTTTCATACACTAAACTATTTTGGGTTTATATTATGGTGTAACTCTTATTTAAACTACAGAAGTTTCATTGCACATAAACTTACCTTAAGAGTAATCTCAGCCGCTCACCTACGTTTGTCCTGTAGATAATAGGTTACCGACAAAAGTAAGTCACCCATTATGCGCCATGAAAGCGTGAAATCGGCCCATGAAACATGTAACTAAGTAAACCATTACTCTTGATATTTTCCCATTACGTCTCTACACAACACAGAATGCCAGATTGTATTCACAGTCGTGATGACAAGAGGCAGTCACTGCACGACGGCACCGATACATTCACACTCGTTTCAGTGTTGCAACGTCGAGCCAACACTGTAGATGTAGCTGTACCCCATCCTTGCGCCCTTGCCGGCCGTTGTGACCGAGCGGTTCTAGGCGCTTTAGTCTAGAGCCGCGTGACCTCTATGATCGCACGTTCGAATCCTGCCTCGGGCATGGATGTGTGTGATGTCCTTTGCTTGGTTAGGTTTATGTAGTTCTAAGTTCTAGGGGACTGATGACCTCAGATGTTTAAGTCCCATAGTGCTCAGAGCCATTTGAACCATTTGAACCTTGCGTCCTTCAGGACAGGATGCCGGCCATGCAGCAGTACGATAACTTTTAAATGTCCAGTATAAGCCATTCGCATAATTTCGCCCTGTTGTATCCTTTGATATCACTCAAACGTGTTTTTCGTAGCAGCACCCACTGTGCTACGAGTCGAAATGTGATTCTATAGCAAATGTAACTCTTGGTGATTGTTCACTCTTCCAATTCAAAATAGGAAAAGGAAAATTATGCTTTTAATGTCTGATGAGGAGGTCGTTACATACAGAAGAAATTTACTGACATGCCGAAGCAATGCCCTCTAACATCGACGAGGTCACCTGTCGATTGGTTTCTAATTTCCACTTTGTTTCACAGCTCTTCATTCACTGAGCCGACATCGCCAGCTTCACAAGTGCTGAGCCTACGAGCACACAATATCTCATCAGTATTATCGCTACTGATACCCCATTGTGCGCATCATCATAGGTGGAGTCTTCTGAAGAACACGTAATTAGTACTGGAATTTTCGCAAATAGTAACTTATTTGTGAAAACAACAGGATGTCATTATATCAAATAAATACATGGTTTGGAACCATGGCTGTAAATGAAATAAATTGCTGATGGTTTACAGCAATTATTCACAAATTGGTTTTAGGTTGTTTTACTCAAAAACTAACATTACCGGTTCTGAATTTGTGCAATTCATCATCAGACAGCTTTAATACATTCGTCAGAAAATATGATGCGTTGGTTTATTGGTGAGTTGCCCCGAAATGTCCGTCTGGAATAGTTGTTTTCACAGTTTTTCTATGGATTGAGGGCTCTGACCTCTGCACAGAGAAGCTGACGTAGCCGTAGTGCAGGCTATAAGGCCCTCTTCTTGCTGGCGGGAGCTTACTATGTCAAGGTCTACACGGCCACAAAAATGCCGAGAGACGCCATGATCGTCCACAGTTGTGACTAGTTGATCGAGCTGAGCGGTGGTGGGCAGTTACAGTGGTCGTGAATTCAAGACAAGCTGCCATCTTAGCATCGGTGAGTATGGACCGTTCGGCTAGCGATGTTGCCGATAGTTAAATTCATCTCCGAGTTCACATTAAGAAGCGTTCGTGGTTATGCTGCTTATCAAAGTGTTTGATAACATTTTTGGGAAACAGCGATCTTGTAAGTTATGTAAGATCAGTGAAAAAACATTCAAGATCGCGGTGGTTTATTTATTAAAATGGTCGGTTTCGGCCAAGTTTTGAGCCATCTTCAGAAAGCACCATCAGCTGAACTTGACGATGTCTAGAACAGTCAGTAGACCTCAGTCGCTATAACTGCTATTAGTGCTATTCTGAGGATGACCTAAGACTAGATCGAAACTGGTCGTTTTACCAGGTGTAGAACTATGAAACCGGAATTTGGTTGCAATAATTACGTGTCTGTTGTTTGAAACTGAAAAAACAATATTTTATTCAATATAATCTCCATTGCTATTCGTACATTTCTCCCATCTCACTGGCAAGCTTCTTTTGAAGCGACCTAGTAAGCGAGCCATTTTCGTACATGTTCATACGAATTAAAGCGTTGTTCAGCGAGAGCGTGTCCCAGTGGTGCAAATATATAATAATCGTTTGGAGCCAAGTCTGGAGTAGAAGCCGCATGCCCTGGTATTTCCCAACTGAACGCCTCCATCGTATCCCTGATCCGTTTTGTTGTGTGTGATGGGGCGTTATCATGTAGCAATACCACTTTGTGTTCATTTTTTCTATATTCCCTTTGTTTTCAATGTAATGTTCGATTTAAATCGATCGTTTGCTGTTGGTAGCGATCAGTGTTAACCGTTTCACTAGGTTGTAGCAGCTCATAATAGGTGACACCCTTCTGATCTCACCAAACCCGGTCTTGCAATGGATGTTGACGGTTTGCCTGGATTCACCCATGATTTACGACGCTTAGGATTCTCAAAAGATATCAATTTTTCATGATCTGTCACTATTCGTTGGAGAAACGACTTTCTTTTGTCTCTGGCGAGCAGCATTTCACCAGTGATATTTCGATTTGCTTCCTGTCTTTCATTCAGTTCATGCGGAATCCATTTTCCCCCTTTCTGCACTTTTCCCATAGATTTCAACAGAAGAGAAATGGCTTTCTGAGTAACAGTCAATTGTTCTGCGAGTTTCTGTTGAGTTTGAATATCATCTTCATCCAATAAGTCCTGAAATTCGTTGTCATCGAACATTTTCGGTGGTTTCCCGCGCTCGTCGTTTCTCACGTCAAAATCACCACTTTTGAATTTTTTTGAACCACTCGAAACTCTGTGCTTTCCCAAGAGCATGTTCGCCTAAAGAATCGACGAGCATTTGATGCGATTCTGCAGCAGTTTTCTTCAAATGATAACAGAAATCCAATGTTGTCCGCAAATCGTAGTTCGTAGGCACAAAAATCGACATGCTTACGGGTTTGAAACAGATACCGATGAATGGAATTTGGGTTACCGTGTGTTGACAGGAAGCAGAAATGAAATAACTATCGCGATCTAGACTGTTTTTTCACTGATTTTATGTGCTGCTAATCGTTCAGAATGCAACAGACTGGTCGCTATTCAAGATGATGCCGCAATAGTTGCTTGAAGTGGCCCCAAGGTTTCTCGTCGCACTCTGTCGCAGTTCAAGGGCTGAACCGTTTTAATTCAATGCTGTTGATAGGACTGAGAATCTTATATTGTATATTCTTGTCCTGAGGCAAGAAGCAATAGCAACTGGCTTACATAAATTTATAGTTATACTCATGTATCAGGTTACCTCGCCAATTTATAATGTGTTATTGGAGTAACAATATAGTTGATATTAACAGAACAGACGCATTTTCTCTTGTCTGTGGCTTCCCTTTGTTGTCCTATTGATTATGTTAATTGACCATCAACTGAACCCCCTGCTGGAAGAGAATTAATTTTGTACCAGCCACCAACAGATAGGTGAATGACAAATCTCACGACTTGTAGGGAAAGAGAAATTTGGAAATTTGTGTTAAGTTCGTGTGGGACCAAATGGCAGACGTCAAAGGTCCCTAGGCTTACACACTACTTAATCTAACTACCCAAGCCTGAGGGAGGACTCGAACTTCCGACGGGTGCGGGGGGGGGGGGGGGGGGGGGGGGGGAGAAGGGGGAGGGGAGAAGGAGCCGCCACGGCGCCTCACACCCCGTGAAACAGAAATTGTCTACAGAAGTAATTATTTAGCAACACCTTCGCAAACTGACCTTCATTGGTATTCACGCCATTGCCTACAGCAGCCAACAATCGCTACATTTTGTCCGTTATATGAAATTCACAGACAGCACTGTCGCAGTTAGTCGCTTTGTTTATGTGCATTGTCGTGCATAACGAGAAGGAAAAACGTAAGATTAGGATTTAACTTCCTGTTAATGGTGACGTCATTAGTGACAGAGCTCACGTTCGGACCCAGGGAAGCACAGGGAAGGAAATAAGCCATACTCCTCCAAAGGAGCCATCCGACATTTGCCTGAAGCGGCTAAGGTAAATCATGGAAATCCTAAATCTGGATGGACGGACTGAGATTTCAATCACCGTTCTGCAGAATATTAGTTAACTACTACAGCCCCACCTCGCTCAGTAGGTCGTACTTGAAGTTTAATGACGTGTGTTCCTGTTACCTGACTATTTATATACGACGTTATTTACTGTAGACAATAAGATACTAGTGGTTCTAAATAATGTACAAGGGGCGTACGATAAATAATGCAACACATTTTTTTCTGAAAACAGGTTGGCTTTATTCAGGATTCCAGCACACCATATTATTCCGCACTATTTTGACTAAAACACTCTCTTTTTCATCATAATCTCAGTTCAATGCGAAGGCCTTACGCCAACTTACTGGGACGACCTGCATGCCTGCAATGGTACCACTCTACTGATCGACGTCTTGCTGCATCAATAATCTCCCCATCATCCACTTACTGCTTCACGCGGAGTTAATCTTTCATTTTACCAAACAGATGGAAGTCAGAAAGTGCGAGATCCGTGCTGTAAGTTGGATGAGGAAGAAGAGTCAAATCAAGTTTTGTGAGCTCCTCTCGGGTGCGCAGACTTGTGCGGTGCCTTACGTTGTCATGGTGAAGGAAAACTTCGTTTGTATTTTTGTGGCGAGTAAAAACATTGCAGGAGTCATAACTGTGTGCGGTCACCTGCCATGCGTGAGATCGGACAGGTTTGCTCGACCTTATTGCGATGATGACTGATGCTTCGTCAAAAGACCCACGGTGGCTTTGTTCACTACCATACCTCCATAGACGTCCTTCAAGCACGTATAAATGTCCGCGGAGCTCCGATTTTCCGCCAAGAGAAACTCAAAGACGGTTCTCTGTTTGGAACTCACCTCTGTCACCGACGCCATTTTAAAACCTGCGTAAAGCGCCGCCACCTGTCGGAACTTCATGTAACCACAGAGGCTGAAGCGGGAATATTCCACGATGTCCCACAATACATTCCTCATTTTTTCATCCAAAATCGGCAGAGAAAAAATGTGTTGCGTTAGTTATTGAACTCCCCTCGTTTGTCACTGTTTGTTGTGGCTTTTAGTTCAGAGACTGCGTGAGGGCGCTCTCCGTGCCACTCTGTTCTGTGCAAGCCTTTTCATCTCTGAGTAACTACTGCAACCTACATCCTTCTGAATCTGCTTGGTGTATTCATCTCCTTTCCTGGACCCACCATCTCCGGACAGTCCAAGCCAAGGCACGAACCCATCTCCTTAAATTACTCTCTGGCCAAACATGGGGTCTGGACCCCTCCACAATCCTCCACACTTATAAGTCTCTCATCCTTCCTATCCTTTGTTATGCCCACGGCGCCTGGATATCTGCCCCTCCCAGTTACTATAAGTCCCTTCAAATCCTTGAAAGCCATGCACTCTGCCTCGCCAATCGCATCTGTCTCCCCTCCCCCATGTGGATCCTTTACAACTTGATCCCTTTCCTGCACCTCCTCCTATTCCTCAAACAGATACGGATCCTCTACACCTCCCACAAGCTCGACGCTCCCTGCCTGCTTGTCTCTCCCATACTCTTCCACCCCATCCCACAGCCACACCTATACTCTTGCATCCCATCTGCCCTCCATCTTCACACTCTCCACACCCTTGCCCAGGGTGGCTTCTGCCAACTCCCCCTTCCTGAAGATGTCCTTCTTCCATCCATATACCCCTCCTATCAACTCTAATACACACTTCCTTTCCTACCTTCCCCCCTTTTCCTCCTGCGCTCCCTCTCTCCCTCCTCATCTTCCTTCTCTCTCCCTCTCCTCTCTCCCAGTTCTCCCACTTCCTTCACCCCCTCCCCAGGCTTCCAAAACCGACCTTGCACTCTCCCGTCCCCTCACCCTTCCTGTATCCCATTGGCTGTTTCCCCCCCTGCCCGTCTCCTGCATCCAGTGGCTGCCCCCGCCCTTCCATCTCCTTAGTGTGTTCAGTGCTCCGATGATCATCACCAATGTGCTAAAGTGTTCTCTTTGCCTAAGTGCGTCAGTGTTCTTTTTCAGTGTGCTCCTTTGTTTGCGTGTGTAACAGTTTGTCTACGTTTGTGTGCACTGCTAAACTTACTTGTACAACCAGTGCCTTTCACGAAAGCCTTCATGTCATTTCTTATGTATGGCTCCTGTTTTTACCATTCATGTGTGTCTGTTTTTCTGTCTACATGTTTACTGTCTGTTTTTCTGTGGCCAACGAGCAGCGTAGATGGGCCGCTACCAGCCTACCTTTCGTAAGGTATCAAAATAACAATAAAGAAAAAAAATCATCTCTTGGTCTCCCTCTACGATTTTTACCCTACACGCTTCCCTCCAATACTAAATTGGTGCTCCCTCGATGCCTCAGAACGTGTCCTACCAACCGACCCCTTCTCCCCAATTCTATTCAGTGTCCCTTCATTAGTTACATGATCTATTCAACTAATCTTCAGCGTTCTTCTGTAGCTCCACATTTCGAAAGCTTCGTTTCTTCTCTTGTTTAAAGTGTTTATCGTCCATGTTTACCTTCCAAGAATGGCTACACTTCATGCAAATACTTTCAGAAAGGACTTCCTGACACTTAAGTCTATACTCGATGTGAACAAATATCTGTTCTTCAGAAACGATTTCCTTTCCGCAGCCAGTGTACACTTTATATCTTCTCTACTGCAACCATCATCAGTTATTTTGCTTTTCAGGTAGCAAAACTCATCTACTACTTTAAGTATATCATTTCCTAATCTATTTCCCTCAGAATCACTTGATTTAAATCGACTACATTCCATTATCCTCGTTTTGCATTTTTTGATGTTCATCTTATGTCCTTCTTTCAAGACTCTGTATGTATAATGTTAAAGAATACTTCTTATGAAAAACGCATATAATGAATTTCGTATGAGTGTATATTTTAATGATGATTACGAATTGATACCTTTTTTATGCTTGTCTCTGTTACTTGTGGAAATCGGTCTGTTAACGATCGTGTGATCGAAAACAGTCGTCTATTAAGGATTATACTAATTAAGCAGATTGTGATGGTTCCACAACGAAGTTGTTACTAATATTTCAATCTGCGCATCACTGTTTCTACAAAGTATTCATAACTGTACAGGATGTACGATAATAGCGAAAACCGATACTGGTGCAAAGTATACGATGACTGAAGTGAAAACGTTGCGGGGAACGTGGGTCCGGCAACTAGAGGTTTGCGGCAGTGTGATATGAGCTACCCCTGACTTGAGTTCGACATATTTTTATTTATTTTATTTATAGATATATTTAATCTTTCAAGATTAGGACCCTCAGACGTTCTTAACATCCAACCAATCATTATGGGTACTGGGGTCATGGAAACATCACGAGATGTGCGTCCTTTAACATGAATGCAGATGCTAGCCAACGCTGTTGTATTTCACCACGAATGGCACCTGTGCAATGTTCTTAATACAGGGTGTTTCAAAAAGAATACATGTATTTCGAACGCATACATTTATTAAACATTAAAACATACGAATATGAAAGTTTACACACATATTTACGAACCTCTCAAGTTCAGATTACAGATATTCAATATGTCCTCCATCACCGACACGAACAATATCACTTCGATACTGAAATTCCTCCCATATTCGAGCAAGCATGTCCTTCGTCACTGATGCTATGGCAGTACGGATCCGCTTCCTCATCCGTTCCAGTTTCTGTGGGAATGGTGGTACATAAACGTTGTCTTTAACGAAGCCCCACAGGAAGAAGTCAGAGGGTGTAAAATCCAGTGACCGTGGAGCCCAGCTGAGACATGGTAAGTCGCCAGCTCCTTGACGACCGATCCAACTGTGCAGTAGAGTTTCATTCAGTTATTCATGCACTTGGCGACTCCAGTGAGGGTGTGCCCCGTCTTGTTGAAATAGGATGTATTCTTCGTGCAGCCTCGGAAACGACCAGCTTTGTAACATTAACCGTGTTTCCATCAAAGAGGAGTGAGCCGTAAACAGATTATATCGCACAAAACTAACTTTGGGTGAATCTCGTACATGTTCAATGGCTGTATAAGGGTTCTGTATGCCCCAAATTCGAACACTGTGTTCATTTACCTGACCACTAACATGGAAACTCACCTCATCACTGAACTCGATGCGTTGTGCGAAAGTAACATTGTCAATAGCCTCAAGAATGATTTCTTTCCTTCATGGGTTCTTTGTCCCTCTTCAGTGCGTGTTACAATTGATTTGGCAGTGTTAGGAGGCAGATGGTGGCTGGATGCTCTTCCTACCGCCACTCCGAACCCCCTGGGACGGGAGCAGTGTAACCCAGCTGTCTGCATCTAGTGTAAGGCGTGGAACAGTGTGAACGTTTTCAAATGTCTACGAGTCGTGTAACTGAGGCGGAACGTGGGGACCAGCCCGGTATTCACCTAGCGGGATGTGCAAAACGGCCTGAAAACCACATCCACGCTGGCTAGCATACCGGCTCTCATCGCTAATCCGCCGCGCGGATTCGATCTGGGATCAGCGCGCCTACCCGATTCAAGGAAGCAGCGCATTAGCGCTCTCGGTTACGTTGACGAACGAATAGCGTCAAGAATCTTGTTGCAAAATGCCACACGATTGCATCTGTCATCAGGACGCAAAACTTTTAACAGTTGCAAGGCGTACCGCTTCATAACCAACCTACGTCTCAAAACACGCCAAATTGTTGTTGTAGGCAGTTGTAACTCCCGACTGGCACGACGAGTCGATTTTGAGGGACTACGTTAGAAAGCAATTTGAATTTGTGCAACATTTTCTTCAGGAACATGACGTCGACAAGGATTCTTTCCTTTACATACAAATCCTGTACCTGGAAACCGTCGATACCACCTGCGAATATTCCACCCATTCGGAGGATCGCTTTGATATCTCAATCTGAAACGTCTCTGCACTGTAATCACCGAATTGCACTTCGAAAACTTGAGAACACAAAATGATTTCTGATGCGGAGTAGCCATTTTAAATATATGACGGTTACCAAGCAAAACAGTAGACAACTAACATCTAGCGGCTATTAATATAAAGTAGACTATGTATTCGTTTCTCGTATAACCGAGCCGAGGCGCAGCGAGCGATAGTTTGGACAAAATAATACTTTGTAATACGTATATTCTTTTTGAAACACCCTCTACATTGCGTCAGTCGTGGTCAGAACAGTGTTCTGTTTAGTGTTCGAAAGCTAGGTGCATTGTATTGTATTGTACTGTATGTTAGGGGGCCTAGAAACGACGGAAAGTCTCCGCCCCCGCCGCTGCCGCAGTGGTCCACAATCCTACGACGACTACCGCGGTCCGCTTCACCCCTCCGCCGTTCCACACTGAACCACTCTTTCAGGGCTATTGTGCGGTCCGGCCCCCGGTGGATCCCCCACCCCCAGGTAACGTCTGACACCAAACGAGAGTAACCTCTATGTTTGGGTGGTAGGATAAAGGTAGTTAAGGTGGTGTACACGTATGTGGATAACTTGTTTGCGCAGCAATCGCCGACATAGTGTAGCTGAGGCGGAATAAGGGGAACCAGCCCGCATTCGCCAAGGCATATGGAAAGCCGCCTAAAAACCATCCACAGGCTGGCCAGCTCACCGGTCCCCGACACATGTCCGCCGGGCGGATTCGAGTCGAGGGCCAGGCGCTACTTCCCAATCCGGAAAGCCGTTCGTTAGACCGCACGGCTAACCGGGCGGGCTTGCTAGATGCATATGTAACTGAGGTAACCGAAGTGTTCGTTGTCTCAAGAGGCAGTGTATCGAAGCTTTATACCGCATACAGGGTAACTCACAGCAGGGAAGAAAGTGTGCGTTGTGCGATCGTGTAAGGCTGTCAAACATCACCTGCTAACTCACAGCAAGAAAGAAAGTGTGTGTTGTGCGACCCTGTAAGAATGTCACTGAA
Organism: Schistocerca serialis cubense; assembly: GCF_023864345.2. Taxonomy (NCBI): domain Eukaryota; kingdom Metazoa; phylum Arthropoda; class Insecta; order Orthoptera; family Acrididae; genus Schistocerca; species Schistocerca serialis. The sequence goes on along the minus strand of NC_064646.1, from coordinate 181,337,000 downwards.
GTGGCTTGTGACGAAAAATAAGTGAATCACTGCTGCAAAAGTGTTCTAGAACTGAATGACGCTCTCGCGAACCCTGTCAGCACCAAAACAAGTCTAAGGGAGCTTCATAAGTAGGAAATTGCAGGGCGGGCTGGAATTGCAAAACCACTCATCGTAGATGCAAATGTCCGTACCAGGAAAACATGGCGCCGAAGCCATAAAACCTGATCTGTGGAGCAATGGCAGGAAATAACTTGGTCGGATGAACCTTGTTTCAAACTGTTTCCAACTTCTGGCCGAGTATAAGTTCCAAAAGTGGAACACGTTCGGTGATGATATGGCTGCCATACCGCGGTATTCCATGGAGCCATGCTTACCCTGCCGCATGACTGCAAGGATTACGCCACCGTTTTAGTTGGGCAGGTACATTCAGTGGTACAATGATCTGTAATGGCGGTGTTATATTCCAAGGCAATAGGGACCTCGTCCAACAATTCCCATCATCCTGGAGTAGGTTTATGGCTAAGAGGATTAACTGTCGCATCTCCCTTGACCACTAAGGTCTCCATGAGTGAGTGTTATTGAGCCTTTGTGCTCGACATCGAAGAGGAGGGTGTGTGATTGTTATCCACTTCCATCACCGTTAACTGATCTTGCCTCTCTTTGCAGTAAGAATGGTATAGCTTGGAAACTGTATAGGACCTATATTTATCCTTTCAGAGACAACTAGAAGCTCTTTTGATTGCGAACGTGTTTCCTGTACCCTATTAAGCAAGGTAATGCGTCGTGATTTTGGCGTTTCCATCATTTTGTTTACCCCCTGGTATTTGCATTATATTCAGGTTAGTGAGCATAAGTTACAAAATGGTTCAAATGGCTCTGAGCACTATGGGACTTAACTTCTGAGGTCATCAGTCCCCTAGAACTTAGCACTACTTAAACATAACTAACCTATTGACATTACACACATCCATGCCCGAGGCAGGATTAGAATCTGCGACCATAGCGGTCGCGCGGTTCCAGACTGTAGCGCCTAGAACCGCTCGGCCACCCCGGCCGGCCATAAGTTACATCTAGTAAGTAACGTTATATAACATAGTAGTAACTTGAGTGCAAAAAAAAGGAATACTTTAAAAGTCGTCCATCCTTTTGGTAAAAGTGGATCACTTCGTCCTATAACAAGGCCTTTGGGCGGTTGAGCGCTAATGTGTGCAAAGAGAATGAAATTTTCACTCTACCGCGGAGTGTGCGCTGATGTAAACTTCCTAGCAGATTAAAACTGCATGCCGGAAGAATACTCGAACTCGGGATCTTTTCGTTTCGCGGGAAAGTGCTCTCCCTATTGAGCTATCGAAGCACGACTCACGAGCCGACCTCACAGGCGGAAGTAAAGCTGTGAGGAGGGGTTTTTGCGTCGCGTTTGGGTAGCTCAGTCAGTACAGCATTTGTCAGCGAAAAGCAAAGGACTCGCAGTGGAGTCTCTGTTCGGCAAACCTGGTGCACACAGCTTTAACGTGCCAGTAAGTTTCTTGTAAACAACGTGATTGACACTATTTATTCTGCACCCTGAGCGCCAAATCGTCTGCAGTTACATGAATTTTCAAGACCTAGATTCTGTCCTAAAGAGAAATCTGCGCAACGGTATTTAATTATTGAACTCCAGTACGACCGATCAGGGATGACACTTTGCAAGCGTATTCAGTATTTTTCTCTCAGAGGGCACGGGATTCTAAGGAATACGTGATTTGGGGGCAAGTTCTGGCTTGTACATCAGCGAGAAATTCAACAATCTGAGTAGCTACCTTTCTATCATTTACTTACGCTATCCTTTATGCTATCAAATGGTATAAAAAGTTCAGAGACACAAGCATAACGTGCGTTTGAAAGAATAATCGGTCTCAAACTCTTAATTCAGCGAATTACATAAACTTAACAATCGATAGAAAGAGTTAAAACCTGCCATTGATTCGTAGCAAGTGGAGGGAAGCCCGGGGCTAAATTAAGGAAGTGAAACAGTTGTGTGGCTTCAAACATCACGGCGCACGATCTTACAAGTCAGTTTAATTAAGGGGCGGGGGGGGGGGGGGGGGGGGGGAGGGGCGTTCGTGAGAAACACACACTGTTTAAAAGTTGTACCAAATCCACAATTTTGGAGATACGGTAATGAAATTTTGTACCATGCTTTACATGATATTAACAAATTCACTGTTAAGTTCTTTATGGAACTTAAAAATTTTATTTTCAAAAGAATAATATATGTACCTTTTTCTCAGAAACTATTGAGAGATTTCTACAAAATTTTCTCTGCTTAACCTCTCTGCATGTAGTAAGATTTTTAGAATATTTCAGATAGGCGAATTTTAATAATTTTTTGATTATGATTTTGTAACTATAATACGAAATTCATGCAAAATTCTAAGCACCTTGCCTCATATCTCAGCTTACACTCAGAATTCCAAAGTTTAGTTCCGACAGAATATTGGGTTTATAGAAATAAGTGTACAAAATTTCATAATTCTTATCTTCATAGATTCTGAGAAAAAGGTACAAAAACTTATTTTTCAGGAACTGCAATTTAAAGCGCAGCCTTTTCAGAAGACCCCACATTTGTACTCAGGGTCCTCTTTCCCTTGAAGGGTTCTCTTCTAGTTTCATATTTTCTGCCTTGTTTCTCTTACATGTGTACAACTGACTTTACAGTTGCAGGGAGGCGCTGTAAGTCTATTTTTCTCAAGAAGTCTTGAGCAAAATTTCCTGTCTTGAAGCTCATTCTTCCCATACCTTTATCTTCCCCAAGTTTCTACAATTAAACAGAAGAACTGAATCATAAGTTGCAATTCTGAGAACTGTAACGGATGAAAATGTAGCTTTCAGTAATCTTTTCCATATGAGTGAATTCAGAAACACATTTGGATTCTGGGTTTTGTCATGAACACACTTTTTTAGAAGTTCAGGATCGGACAGAAACCTGTAAGTGTGCTTTACAATATCCGGGATACAATTTGGAAGCGTCTTCTTGTGAATGTAGGGGGTTGTTCACTGAACTAGTATTGAATTGCTGCTTTAAAAAGTGGTGGTCACAAGAAGGTCGTGTCACACATTTAATTATTTTTAAGGCACTTCAGATGCTATTTCATCACTGAAACTCTGGGAACTTATAGTGCACGAGTTCAACTAACAAATAAAAAATAAATTGAAAATTGCCATTGTGACCACTTTCATGAACGTCCCTCCATTTATGAGTGACTTCGCAGCTCTGACTAAGTAAGAAACGAAAGGAAGAAGATTAACACTATCTGACTAGGCACGGTTTCCAAACGTAATGTTGCCCCAGGTCACCTAAGCTGAAATCCATCTCTATCCGTTCCGATGCGTACTCATTACTTCGCACTGCGCAGTTCTTAGCTTGGCTAAGTCGCGGATTACAGCAGCCGGGGACGGGTGCGACTGGAGCTCTTGCGTTCTCCTCATGCGCAGGTAGCGGAAGCGAATTTCGTGCGTCCACCGTCTACTGCCGGCGACCAAGGGCAAATCTCTGCACCAAGCTGCAATGAGATTCGAACGTAGTCCAACCTCTACCGAAACTCTTAACCGAATGCTCCGCACCTGAAAATTGCTACTCTCCACCTTGCCTCTCTGCAGTGCCTCCTCGTTTAGCCCTCGGGCAACCGCTGGGCACACGGAAGACGCAACTTCTAACACAGAAAATGTGAGCTCCCACGGGCGTCTTGAAGAAGGAAGAAACAATGAAATTCGCTTCCGCCTAAGGCGGAAAACGCGCCCAGAAATGACACCTCTAGCGAAATGCTGGTGTCCAACATCCTCCGCTACAAGAATTTCGACAGATGTCAAGCACGTTATTCTGTGCTGCTTATCTGATTTTCCGAGTCCGGCGAAGATGTTATCAGGCTTTGAAATCTCTGCAGCTTGCGTTCCCCCGTCCTGAACCGGACTCACTGCTTTAACTGGCGCATACTCGTCCGGCCTCTGCAGCTGAAGCTAATGACCTAGCTCCGCCCCTCAGTATTGTCCGCTCTTGCTTCTGAGAGAAATGCTGGCCAGCAGGCGCGGCCAAGCACAAACACAACCCTGACCCCCTGTTGCCAGCGAGACCCTCGGAGGCCACCCACACAGCGTATGATGCAAGTCGTCCGGCACAGCAGAGCTGAGAGACCTGAAAGTCTGAGACAGAAAGCTACTTTTGTGTGACACATGTACTGTTACAATCTAAACTGCAAGATAAAATTACGAAAAGAAATTAGTGGATAACCATTACACATGAACCTCGTAGCCACTGATTGAACGAAAACGGAAAGAAATTCGCATAAACTCGAATGTGTTTTATGTCAATATGCGACCGAATGGGAGGCGATGACCCATTATTTCCCCACGTCACAGCTTTAGTAATGCATGAGTGTTATACCGGAGTCAAGGTAGCCCCTGAGGGCCGGCAGCCCATATTACACCACAGAGGACGAGGTTGTCTATGCCGAAGGCATACCAAAAGCACCATGCTAAACACCGGATATTTATATACAAGATAATGGAAACAGACACTCCCAGCACTCCTTCCTGCAGGGGGAGTAGCAATGGCCTGCAAGAAGTATCACCCGATTGTCTGTAGAGGGCTATATAGGGACTAGAACCAGCCCCGAGGTTCAGTTCATGCCGGATGCCGACCTCGTGTACTGCGACCGTTGAAGATTACGTCTTCGTCTCGGAATTGTACTGTTAATAGTGTGTGAGTGTGTTACCACGAACCTTTGTGGAAAATTAGAAGTGAACCTTTGTTTGCCTCAATTAGGAGACTTTTTTTTCGTTATTGCTACCTTTCGTTTCTATGTTCAGTCATCAACCTTGTAAACTTACATCAATAAACGTTGTGTTTGTGAAAAATTGCGAACTGACAGTCACAACAATAAGTATAACAATAGACGCAAGTTACGGTGATATGCACTGTCGAAAATGAAAATTAGTGTACCCTTTTAGAGATTTCCAATTCACTCAAGATTTATTGTTGCAACAGGCTATATGGAGTACACGAAATGATTATATTTACAGATCAATAGGGCAAGCGGCTCTGAGGTACCAGGTATCGCCCATGCTGAAACACCGATATTAATGCGTGCTGCAGCCTACACGGGCCGCCATGCCAGAACTTATTCTGGCATCCAGTCGATCGAACAGATGGCGAGTACTGTCCTGGAATAAGTTATGCCACGCCCGATCTACCTGCCAGCGTAGTTTTGTAAGCGTTCTAAGTTGACGAGTCACGCGAGCCACTTCTCGTCCCATCATTTCCCCTACGTGCAGCGCTACATGTCGCCCAGGGAAGTTGCTGCACGTCTTGCAGAGTTTCACGGGCAGTGTGTGGGCGAGCATTATCGTTTTGGAACACCGGATCACCTTCCTGTCGCAAAAACGGCAAAATATGGGGTATATGACTAGTCTACACGTATCCAAGGTGAACGAGAGTTTTAGTTTATCGCACCCCAGACCATAAGGCCGGGGGTGACGTCAGTGTATCTTTGGCGAATGCACTCTACGAAACAGCGCTCACCAGATCTACGTCGTACACGCAAATGATCATCACTTGCGTGCATGCAGAATCTGCTTTCATGACTGAAGGCCACGGTGTGCTATTACATCTTCCAAGTGATTCTGGCACTAGGATCGATCCTAAGGCAAGCATTTTACAGTCCTTGTTTACTAGGCATTTTTTCTTGTTTTGGTCCATATTAACATCTCTGAAAGTTGCCTACCCAGCACTCTTGGTAACACATGTGGCCGTACATGTACATGTATTCCACAGACAGAGGTATCAGAAAGATTTTAGCTTATAAGTTTTGATTCGGTCGTTTCTGGACCGGAATCACTTACCTCAGACTGATACATTTACTCTCCTCCATCATCTCCGAAAGTTTGTAACATCATCACAGAATTGTCTGGTATACATTATCTGAATATGTCTAACGTGGCGTGTGGGTTGTAATAGGAGAATGTTGATGTTGCTCGTACATTCTTCTTAGGTTTGTTGTGGAGGGAGTGTCTTTCAACAACGTCTGCCGCTACGGTGAAGTGTTCGCATTGACACTGAAGTGAATATAGTTGTAAGTGAAAGGAAGTCCCTGAGTTGATTTTTGAAGGCTTGTAGATGACACAAGTGAAACATAGGCTATTGTCTCAGTTAATAGAAACATACAATATTTTTGATTAAGATCACGTCTAATGAGACATCTCCACCTATGACCTACCTTAGGATGAAATGCGAAAATACATCGGCACGGTAATTCTACAATTTATTGTAGACTTGTACCTACTAAAGCAGGTGATCTAAGGGTCATTTTTACATTTGGAGTCAATGCTTGTAACATCCACGTGATATGTTTTTGGCTACAGTGCGACGAGAGGAAATTATGCCTCTAACAGCTATAAACATGTATTCGACGTATGAAAAAACAATGAAAACTTATTAATATTAATTATTTATATAATATTCTATCATGTAATTAGACATATCGATGTGTATCATACAAAGACAATGATAATTGTAAATTCCTTTTATGATCTGCGTTTGTCTTCCTTTGTTTTTTTACCTTTTGTTGGTTAGCTTTTGTAGGTTCAGCACGCAAAATGCATATCAAACTGAGGTCTGTTAAGAAATTGTAATTATTTGTTAATTATTACTTGAAAATAGAGTTCATTATTATTATAAACATGAGTGAATAATTATTTGTAACTGTAATTCCTCTCTCAGTAAGCATTATCTGTGTTAATTGTTTCTTTCCGCTGCTAGGAGCGCAGCCATTGATGATAGCGATTTGTGTCGCGATTTTGTCTGTGGTTTACTTAGAAACAAATCAGATGTTTGCTTGATGAAGTCTAAATAGTGCACAATACGAAAGTAGAGTTTCTGTAAAGTTCAATAAGCATTTAAAATACTTATTTGCTCTAACAATAGAAAGTCTCTATCAATTGTCTGCCGCCATCTTCACAATTATCACAGCGGCAAATTCAAATTACGCAACTCTGCAGACATAAATGCTGAACGTAATACAAATGCGTAAAAATAAATGTGCACAGGTGGTCCCGAACTCATTTGAATGAAAATAATTCGAATCAGATTGGTTCTTAAAAAATAGTGCTCATAGCACGATCGTTATAACAAACTTTTCTAGCTGATGTATGGAGCCGAAATTAATTACGCACGAGTTGCGAAGAATATTGTTTCAGGTAACATACGTCAGTGTTGTGCGCGGCTGATATTCGGTGGTTTTAATGATCATTTTGCTGAAAATAACTGTTTCCACTATAATCCATAGTTGTATAGAATCCGTTGTATGAACTGTGATTTACTGACACGCAACTTACAGACAACACTTTAACACGACGTTAACTGGGAGTTCTTTAGCAACTTGATCAAATCTTTAGCCGGGAGAAAAATTATTTAGTAATTACTCAATGTAATAAAATATGATTATCATTTACATTTACAAATTAGTTAAATACCAAACCACTGAATAACACAGGGAACGCCACATGCTGTAGCTTTCTATGCAGTTAGGCCTGAATCCTTTCAAACACTCGTGTATCGTCTACCGTAACTTGACAAAACCGTAAAATTCACTGCGCCATTTCTTTATCCATATTAGTGGAGGCGATGTTCATCAGTCAGAAAAATCCAGAGGTCTGAGGTCCTGCACCACCTACCCATCTTGTACGAAACTGGTGTGTCAGATGTGGTCTCCCATCACACACCACACTCTCTAAAGCTGTGCATGGGAATATCGTCAAGTAATCCCCCCGCAAAAACTCAAGGTACCCATGACCACGAAGTATTTTTGGAAGAATGTGTGAAAGAGACGATTATAACGTACGTCAAAACGCACATTCCATGAGAATGCCTCAAGAACGATTTGCGGGCTTAGGCAAATTAGTGCCCAATTAGATGGCTTATTAACCGAAAGGTTTACATTACAAACACATTACTACTAAGTAGGTCCATATTTCGTAATTTTAGTGAGTAGCGGTTCGGGATCACACATTTTTAACGATCTCGCAAACAGCTCATTTGGCAGCCCATGTTAGCTGGAACGTTTTCGCTTCTGCCATAATCTCTATCAAGAGTGTCAGTTGTCGCTGTTAAAGGCGGTACACCCTTCAGATACATTAATGATTGAAATAACTTAGTGGTTCTTCTTTAACGTGCACCGTTTTGCTCCGTAACGAGGGGCAGTAACGATTAACACTTGTTGCCATTCCTTACTCTATTTTCGTAACGTCATTCTGACCCAGTTCCGCACACTTATCGCTCTGTTCGCTCCAAGTGCTCCCAAAATGTAAATTCTTAACGGAGTTCCACTGTTGCCCGTAATGCTATTCTAAAATTAGATTCTGATGGAAGGTCTGTTGTACTGCAGACCGACAGCCTGAAAATATTTTCCGCTAGTCAGCACTCCTCCATCAAAATAGCCATGAATATTCAGTAACCCAAAAAGGAAGCAGTAATTTACGAACAATGCGCTAAAAATTCAGGAGGTGGAGAATAACCAGAACGCCACAGTCAGATGACTCGAGACTGCTGTTTATCTTTCACTTTTTATTTCTTTTAAAAATCGTTAGACATTCAAAGTTCGTAAAGGTTTGTGGTTTAAGAATAGCTATGGAATCTTGATCTCCAAGGTAAGCAGAACATGTTCCTTCGATTGCTTTTTGTAAGGTGCACCTTTACCTGTAATAGACTTCGCGCTCAACTCTCCAGTTACGTAGTTATGCCTGAGTTTACCCTCTCTGAAGAGCTTAAGTTCCGGTGTTTTATATCGTGTGACATTTGCCTTGCGGCGTACAAAAGTGGGACTGTCATTACTTTGTAAAATTTTGTTTCCGTCTTCATCCTGACTTTCCCTTTGTGGTTGCTTGCAGTTCTCCCCATATTCTCTGACAGGTGAGTGTTTCATTCTCACATCCTTACTCTCTTCATATGTTGTGTCGAAACTCAGGTGTTAGAAAGAGGCACTGCTCCAGTGTTTGACAATGTGATAATGAATGTAGAATTTTAGTCCCAGTGGTTCTTGTACCTGAGTTTACCTCTAGCTGTTCTTTTTCTGTTTTTCAGAAATCCCATACCCAGAACTTCATTCTCGAAGCATTTATTACTTTCAGAATTTCTAAGTCCCACGTTTTCTCTGCGTACTGGTTACACTATAGCTTTTTATAGTGTCTGATGTATTCTTCAGATATTTGGTTTAGCTACATCTCTCTTTGTTATGTAAGTTCATTAATTTCATCCCTTCCACATAATGTTATTTTCTGCCTGTGATTGCTTCACACTACACAGTTTTGGCTGGCCTGTTATTGTAGCTTTCTTTCTTCTGTACGAAATTTTTGTGTTTTTTAATCAGTATATAGAATTTTCCACGGCCACACACACGTAGCTGTTGTGTGTTCTCGTATCGAGTTATCAAGTCCATATAATATGCGAATATACTCTCTAACCAATAGATAAGTAAAAAGAAATTGAAGATAACGCAGCGTCGAATGGAGAATCAAAGCAAAACCCACACAGCGCTTTGTGTGTGCCAGTATACGTACTATTGACGATTTTATTTCGACCATGTCAGGGAATCTTCTGTTTAGATAGCACAAGATAATCTGTTAAGCCATGTCGATTCCGCTCTTGTTGCCGAACAAGAGTCTGTTCTGCTGCCTGCTGTTTGAGTAATTTCAAATCCAAATTCTAATCTATATAGATTGTCCATTCCATCTAGCAGCTCTCGTCTCTCCCGTACTTTCCATATAATGAGCTATACTGGGTGTTCAGGAACTCCCTTTACAGACTTCCAGGACTAATAGAGGTGAGTGAGTACATTTTCCGTTCTGCGACGGTTTCAGTTCAGATGTGCAGTACCTGCTTCCACTTTAGCTAACTGGTCCTTCATACTTACCTTCTTACAAAACGTGTTGGGCCTGTTCTTGGAAGCTGGGCCACTGAATGTCCGTCAGGAAATGTGGTGCACCACCTCACTTCTCAAGTGCGCTTTGGAGACGTCTGAACAGATGAAAGATGGATTGGCCTTGGTGGTCCAACAGCCGTGGCCGCCGCGATCGCCAGATTTAACACTTACGGACTACTTCTTGCGGGGCCGTGTGCAAAGTTTAATTTACGACATGTATAAATTGAAGGGGGATTACCACTATCACCTGCATCGGGACATCAAGCGGAATCAGCGGCGACGAGCGAAAATGTGTACCGGACCGGGATTCGAACCCGGGATTTCCTTCTTAATAGGGAGGTGCAGGCCCCGTATCCTGCTGCAGTTGATAGCAGTAATCCGACTTCAATTGGCATACAGTGTTTTACAGCTGCGGGATCTGCGTGGTCTCCGGCCTTTCGTAGGAACAGTTATCATGCATTCAAATAATTCAATTTTCGAGACTCATGTAGAAACAGAAGAAGATCTGCTGGCTCGAGCTCTTGACGCTGCACTGGAAATTGAAGAGACTCCAGGTGGGATGGAGAGTGTGTGCCAGAACATGCTTCCTAGGTACAGTGTCTCTAACAACGTTGGTGCTCGTCACATCGAGCCGCTGTTGTAATGCTTCAGTACTGTTCTGTACATACAGGATACTGGGTTCTTTCTCGTTTTCGAATAATGTGAACACGTAATGTTTAAGTGTCAATACAAAAAAAGGGTTTAAGTGATAAATAGACGTACCATTATGTTTCCTTCCGAATTGTTTCCTAGTAACTGCACTACGTTACGCCCAATTCCGTTCTTCAGGAAGAGGTGGATGACTTAAACATCTGAATTAAAACCCTGGTAGAACGGAAACGGCGCATTTCAGGACATGGATTCCTATTCAAAAACATTATGTACTCACTCCCCCTACAAGTCCTAGAAGTTCGTAAAGGGAATTGTCAAACATCTTGTAGTGTTTGGAAATACTCTTTCAGTCTTCCCTCTACATTGACGATAAACTACAACCATGTCTTACTGTCTCAGTCATTGTGCCTAATTTTTGCTCGTTACATCCAAACGTGACGGTATAATCTGAAACTTAACCAGTCTAACAATCAAAACACATAAAAAATTAATGTGGCGACACTGTTCAAGTTTGAAAACCGTAATAACTATCTAACTACAATGCAATTACTAAATATTGCTAAATGTTGCACAGCGTCATTGGAATAACGATACTGCCTATACTTCCTAATACGGTGAAAAGCAGATATTCCGTCTTGTTAATAGAATCGCCGCTGTCAACACTCAGTTTACTTTACATATATTTTTATTGCTTTGGAACTTGTTATTGCAGCATTACTGCAAAGGTCTTTCTGTACCCAGTATCGACAACAAACATTGATTATCTCTGTCCGCCCCGATAGCTGAGTTGGCTTCTGTAATAAAAAAAAAACTGGGTGGAAGGATCAACCACCGAACTTGAACAGGATGTCTTGCGACGTCCGCAACGACCAAACACAACGAAAAGAAAAGTGGTCAGCGTGACGAATTGCCGTCCTACGGGCCCGGGTTCGATTCCCGGCTGGGTCGGAGATTTTCTCTGCTCAGGGACAGGGTGTTGTGTTGTCTTCATCATCATTTTATCCCCGTCGGCACGCAGGTTGCCCAATGTGGCGTCGAATGTAATAAGACTTGCACCAAGGCGGCCGGACCTGCCTCATAAGGAGCCTCCCGGACAATGACGCCAAACGCTCATTTCATTTCCATTGATTATCTCCGATGTTTTTCTCCGTAAGTTGGGTGTTCGGGCCTATAAGCACACTGAAGGAAGGAAGATTGGGTTTAACGTCCCGTCGACATCGAGGTCATTAGAGTCAGAGTACGAGCTCGGATTGCGTCAAGGAAATCGGCCGCACCCTTTCGAAGGAACCGTCCCAGCATTTTCCTGGAATGATTTAGGGAAATCACGGAAAACCTAAATCTGGATGGCCGGACGAGGGTTTGAGCTGTCGTCCTCCAGAATGCGCGTCAGATATGCTACCTAATGCGCCACCCCGCTGAGTGACAAGCCCGCTGCCCGTTTACAAAACGAGGGTAGGTCCCAGCTTTTCGAATACTCTGTCCCGGTGTGTGCTGTAAGGGGCACAAGATGCGCTTCATGTTGAATGTGTCTGGTCGACGAGTTGCTGTTTGGTGAAATGCTTCATGTAATTGGGTAGTGTTTAGGTAGTCCACATGTAAAATGTTATTACGGTGATGATTTATTGTGTACTAACATCTCATGGGTAACTTTTAACTAATTCACGTTGTGAAATTCCTATTGCTATGTTGGTATACTTACAGGAGGTGGAAAAAAATATGCAAACACCGAAAACACAAAACATTAACATGCCTAACACGGTGTAGAAAAACCTTTGACATTAAAAAGAAAAACCTTCCAATCGTCTCGGAATGGATAAATACAGGTCCTGTATGGTTTCCAAATATAATCTCACACCTTCTTCCTGCAAAATAGTGGCAAGTTCCGGTAACGGTGATAGAGGTGGATAGAGATCAAGCACCCGTCTCTCCAAAGTAGACCACAAAGGCTTTCGCTGGTGGGCAGGGGAGTTGCGATAATTCATCCTTGTGCTCACAGAGCCACCAGTCTTGGCCAATGCAAGCGGTGTGAAAAGTGTCCCTGTCGTCCATGGAAGGAGCTATACTAGATATAGCTATGCGATTTGTTGCAAATGGTATCTTATAGAGATTTCTATGGATAGACTGCCAGATATGTTCGGTTTGTTGTCTCTATAAGGTCTAGTTTCTACACGTTGTACTCCAGTCAAATTGTGTTTTTACGACGAATTGCTTCCATTCTACATGTGTTTTGAGGCATGATGAGAATCTGAGGTTTGACGACTGAATTTAATTAGTGACTCAACAATGGAAAAATGGAAAAAAGGTAAAACAAATAATTTTTGGTGGTTTTTTACATATAACTCGGAAACTATCAACTTTTCGTAAATTAACTTGCGAATTGAAATGGGTCTACAAAAAAATCTCACAAATTTCACTCTTAAATTTTTTTTCTCCCATGAACCGTTGGGACTGAAGTGTTTGTTGGAAATAGACGTTTTTCGGCTGTCTCCGCAAAACTTCAATTTTCCGCTACTAAACTTTGTCAGCGGTATTTTCCCAGTTCTTAACACATTCTTTATTTTGATAGTGCAGATCATTTTTTCAAAAATAATGTAGTTTTTAAGTTATTTAATTACCTCCAAGACAAAAAATAATTACGCACCGCAGAGGAATTATCCGAATGGGACAGAAATCGGTAGATGTGATGTCCATGTACAGATAAACAAATGATTACAATTTTAGAAAAAATTGATGATTTGTTCAGGAGAAAGAGCTTCACAAATTGAGCATGTGAGTAACGCTTTGCTCCACCTCTGACCGGTATGCAAGCTGCTATTCAGTTAGACACTGATAGACAGAGTTGGTAGATGTTTTCCTGAGAAATATCGTGCCAAATTCTGTCCAATTGGAGAGTAAGATTGTCAATTTTCCGTGCTGGTTGGCGGGTCCTGCCCATAATGCCCCAAATGTTCTTAGTTGGGGTTAGATTCGATGATGGTTCAAATGGCTCTGAGCACTATGGGACTTAACATCTGAAGTCATCAGTCCCCTAGAACGTAGAACTACTTAAACCTAACTAACCTAAGGACATCACACACACCCATGCCCGAGGCAGGATTCGAACCTGCGACCGTAGCGGTCGCGCGATTCCGGACTGGAGCGCCTAGAACCGCTCGGCCAAGGTATGGTTTGGTAAGGGTGAGGATCAGCAGTAGAAATTCTCGCCGTTTGCAGGCGGTCATTATCTTGCTGAAATATAGGCAAAGATGGCTTGCCATGTGAGGCAACAAAACGGTGAGCAGAGTATAGTCGACGTACCATTGTGCAGTAAGGGTGCTTCGGATGACAACCAAAGTGGTCCTGCTATAAAAATACGTGGCAGCACAGACCATCACTGTTGATTGTCGTACCGCAGGGCAGGTGACAGTCAGGATGATATCCCACCGCTGTCAGGGACATCTCCAGACATATCTTCGGCCTGGAATCGAATTTATTGGAGTAGAATTGTCTTCAGTGACGAGTTCTGCTTCGAACAGAGCCCCTACGACCACGGGAGACCCGGAGAGCGATGGGATACCAAACCGATCGTCTCCTGCCGTACCGCCCGCCAATCAGGAGTGATGGATGGTCCGGGATGCCGTTTCATTTCCTAGGAAGACTTCCTTTGGCTGTCATCCGCTGCACCACTATGGCACAATGGTACGTCGACGACGATACACTACACTCTGTTGTGTTGCCATTCATGATAAAAGTTTCCGGTTTTAAAGAAAGAGAGCCGGCCGAAGTGGCCGAGCGGTTAAAGGCGCTGCAGTCTGGAACCGCAAGACCGCTACGGTCGCAGGTTCGAATCCTGCCTCGGGCATGGATGTTTGTGATGTCCTTAGGTTAGTTAGGTTTAACTAGTTCTAAGTTCTAGGGGACTAATGACCACAGCAGTTGAGTCCCATAGTGCTCAGAGCCATTTGAACCATTTAAAGAAAGAGTTTCGTGTGGCATCTTGGTACGTGTGTTTCTCCCTCGATTCGGGTACAATGAAAAAGTTATAAAAAATCAGTCGTGACATTTAAATGATGAAGCGTTTCCGGACTCATAACACACAACATATTTTGTTGTTGCAAGTTTGATAAATGTGTTCTGAAACTTGAACCACGCCGGGTAGCCACGCGGTTTGAGGCGCCACGTCGCCGGAGGTTCGAGTCCTCCCTCGGGGATTGGTGTGTGTGTCTTGTTCTTAGCACAAGTTAGTTTAAGTTGTGTGTAAGTCTAGAGACCAATGACCACAGCAGTTTGGTCCCTTAGGAATTCACACACATTTAAAAGTTCAGCATTATCTGTTATATTACGTAAAAAAATGCAGGCCAGCGTGTCATTTATCCCGACACCTTTAATAACCTATGATGTTCGGATTGCAAGTTAGTGGCTCACTAGAAATAACATCCGTGAAAGTAACATGCTGAGAACATTCTCGTAGTAGATCCTAGTTTTATAAAAACCGGACAGATTTTTCATAGGGGTCATCTGCGATTCTTATGAAAATAAAAGCAGCGATCGAGAAACAAATGTTATAAGTTTCACTCTAATCTTCTCAGTTATTCTGCAAATCGCGGACAAATTTCCCAGAGTAATGTAAGAGATGGTACAGTCGTATAAAATCATTTGGAGATAAAAAATGTATTGACACCACGAACCGAATATGTAGATCAATACCAAAGAGTCTAGATAGAATATGTGACAGAAACTGCCACAGCCTGACGTTTATGCAAATAACCATATCTCTTCGTTGGCGCAGATATAGAGGCACTCTGATGGCAGTATATTGGAGTCGGCCATATTGATTTATTGAGGATGGCGACATCCACTATTCCTAATGTAACGCGAGCTTAATGCGGTTAGGTGTGTCGTTACTGGAGAGCTCCCGTGAACACAGCTGGTTATAACGGCTAGTGTAGTAATTTGCGGGAAGTCTGGTTTACGACATATGAAACTCAAGTGGACCGCGACCGTCGTTAGTGAAGCTTAAATGTAACGTGAACGCTACGATCAATTAGCCATGAAAACAGATGCTTTCCGGATCCTGTTCTATGCAGTTACTGATTATTTCTAAATGATTTGTGGTCGATGTCATATGAAGCCCTAAGTGCAAGGAATTTAAGCGACAACAGAAACTCTTTGATTAAAAAAAGTTTTGTTGTGCCACCTTCGTATCCACGAAAGTGTGTGGACGTACACTATGTGATCAAAAGTAACCGGACCCCCCCAAAAACATACGTTTTTCATGTTAGGTGCATTTTGCTGCCACCTACTGCCAGGGACTCCATATCAGCAACCTCAGTAGTCATTAGACATCGTGAGAGAGCAGAATTGGGCGCACCGCGGAACTCACTGACTTCGAACGTGGTCAGATGATTGGGTGTCACTTGTGTCATACGTCTGTACGCGAGATTTTCACACTCTAAACATCCCTAGGTACACTATTTCCGATGTGATAGTGAAGAGGAAAAGTGGAGGGACACGTACAGCACAAAAGCGTAAAGGCCGACCTTGTCTATTGACTGACAGAGACCGCCGACAGTTGAAGAGAATCGTGATATGTAATAGGCAGACGTCCATCCAGACCATCGCACAGGACCTCCAAACTGCATCAGGATCCACTTCAAGTACTACGACAGTCAGGCGGAAGGTAAGAAAACTTGGATTTCATGGTCGAGTGGCTGCTCATAAGCCACATATGAGGCCGGGAAATACCAAACGACGCCTCGCTTGGTGTAAGGACCGAAAACGTTGGACGACTGAACAGTGGGAAAATGTTAAGTGGAGTGACGAATCACGGTACACAATGTGACAATCCTATGGCAGGTTGTGAGTACGACGAATGCCCTGTGAACGTCATCTACCAGCGTGTGTAGTGCCAACAGTAAAATTCGTAGGTGTTATGGTGTAATAGTGTTTTTCTTGGAGGGGGCTTGCACCCCTTGTTGCTTTGCGTGGCACTATGACACCACAGTCCTACATTAACGTTTTAAGCAACTTCTTGCTTCCCATTGTTGAAACGCAATTCGGGGATGGCGACTGCATCTTTCAACACGATCGAGCCTGTGGCGGCGTGGTTGCGCTACAATAAAATCCCTTTAATGGACTGGCCTGCACAGAGTCCTGATCAGAATCGCATAGAACACCTTTGGGATGTTTTGGAACGCCGACTTCGTGCAAGGCCTCACCGACCGACATTGATACCTCTCCTCAGTGCAGCACTCCGTGAAGAATGGTCTGCTATTCCCCAAGAAACGTTCCAGCACCTGATTGAACGTATGCCTGCGAGAGTGGAAACTGTCATCAAGGCTAAGGATGGGCTAACGCTATATTGAACTCGAGCATTACCGATGGAGGGCGCCACGAACTTGTAACTCATTTTCACCTAGGTGTCCGGATACTATTGATCACATAATGTATATTTGTATGCCTTTTGTGTAGTATGCGAACATTTTACCTGCACTCGACTGAAATGGGTCGCTGGCCTCTGGTGTACCCGTATGGCAGTCATGATTGGGAGACACTGTCAGCCTATCCGCGTGGTTAGGCTCCGAGGCGTCTCCGCTAGCCTGAGATAAAAAACGCCTCCAGTCCACGACTTATCTTAGAATGTCGCCACTTTCACTTTACCTTTATAAATTTTCTTTCGCTTCCATTCTTGACGTAGGAACAGGATAAATGACATTTTTTATTTCTGCATACAGAGAAAGTTGGATGTTTGCTTTTCATTTTTTTTTTTTTTTTTTTTTTAAGTTTGGAAGATCGGTTTTGAGCAAAGGTGATCTTACGGAAGATACATAAAAATAAGCTATGGGAAGTAGAGTGTTTTACAGTTTTGTGCAATTTGTCTTAAACTGTTAGTTCTTACTTATATTTTACTTTTACTTCTTTTAGAAGCTTTGGCAGATGCTCTGTTAATTTTATACTATCTCTAGCACATTCGGATGTTGATAATACTGGTTCATAAGTTCGTAACATTTTTGTTTTACATGGTGGAATTCGGGTTGCTGTGGGTTTATTTATTGATTGTCATTTATTTGTTGTTCACTATAGCTACTTGAGTTTACATATTGTCATTTTTACTTTTGGAGACAGTGAGTGGAGGTGTATACGCCAGAAAACGGAATGCCAAGTGGAGAAATCGGAACATTTCCGCTATATTCTTCTGTTTGAGTTCAATACAGCGGTGACTGCGGCGGAGGCAGCCAGAGACATTTCCACTATGCGAGGAGATAATGCCGTTGGACAGAAATTTTTTTCTCTTTTTATGGAGGATTCTTTTGACATTAGTAACTCCACGTTCTTGAAGACCTTCGAGTTTTCATGAAGATCGTTTAAGTGCTTTAATCCACATTGATCCACGTCAGTGTACTCGAGAAAAGGCCAATGTGGTGAACTGTGTTCATTACACCACCGTGAGAGATTTACATGCAATGGGGAAGGTTCAAAAAATCGGATGTATGGGTACCGCATGCTCCAGGCCAAAATCGCAACAATCAGTGAGTTGCCATATGTGCATCTCTGCATGTACGACATTAATTGGCTCGTAAACAACAGCGACCATTCCTATCCTGTGTCGTTACTGGTGACGAGAAATGGCGTCTTTATGCTAAAATGAGGGAAACAATGGTATAGTTGAGCCCAAACAAAACAGTAATTCCTCGTACAAAGACCTGCGCCCATACGCAAAAGATAATGTTATGCATCTGGTGGAACAACGACAGATTGGTGTACTACGAATTGCTTCCACGAGGAGTAACCATCATTGCTGACATTTATCGTCAACAACTGAGACTTCTTGCAGATGCAATTCAAGAACAATGACGAGAAAACTGCGTGAAATGATACTACTCCACGATAATGCCCATTTGCATTCTGCTAGACTGGCAAAAAATACTGTACAGGGCTTGGTTAGTCATTCCTCACACACCTTACTCACTTGCTCTTGCGCCATCGGCCTTTCACCTTTTCCACTTTCTGTCGAACAACTTCCAAGGAACTTCCTTTCCGGGTGAAAACGCGCGCAAAAGACGGCTCGACGAGTTGCTCGCCTCAGAATCTCGTGATTTCTACTGT
Organism: Schistocerca serialis cubense; assembly: GCF_023864345.2. Lineage (NCBI taxonomy): Eukaryota > Metazoa > Arthropoda > Insecta > Orthoptera > Acrididae > Schistocerca > Schistocerca serialis. The sequence continues at coordinate 181,318,332 of NC_064646.1, read as the reverse complement.
CGCGGAATCTAAAAGTTATTGACGACTAAATTTCTCTGTTATGTCTATCTGTTGCGTTTATTGAACGTACGGAAAATACGCTACGAACTTATGCACCAACTCAATACAACTGAGGCTAATCGTGATTGATAATACCAGTGACATAGCTTGTTGTCAGCGATTGTTATATACAGATGTATATTTTTATTAGTGTAGCTAATGTATGCGATCTCTACCCTTATGTATCCAATTGCTAATAAATATACAAAATATAGCTAACATAAAAGTAAAATGTGTGAATATAAATACTGTGAAGTCTGTTATGTTTCACTTAAAAGGTTATTCCATCTCTTGACGAGTATACCTGTAAAATTTTCGACAAAAATATTTATTTTTGGGTTAGAATACCATACGCATCTTTTTTCATTCACGTGAAGTAGAAAATTCTAGTTCCTTAAGAATATTTGGATATTTGCCCTTATCAGCCAAGTGTAGAAATGACATGCTTGTTCTAGGTCTGTTGAGTTTGTTCGTTTAGAATACCACTCGCATCTTTTGTCATGTGAGTGAAAATTTCTAGATCCTTAAGAATGTTGGGACGTTTACCTGTATCAACCAAGTGTAGAATTGACATGCATTTTGCTAGATTTGTGTTTTTGGAATTTTGTCCCTCAAATGTGTCCTACATGCTTACGGATTGTTTTCATTACCGTTCATGCGTTCTCTGAACCTCTTTTAAAATAGCTCCTCGTTTGATCGATGTGTATTTTATTCGTAGTCCTTCTATTTTAAATTTATCAACTCCATATCTGGAAAATTTTATTAGTTGTTGTAATGAATGGTGTATTCGTGTTGTTACTGTTTTCTCTGATCTAAATCCAATTACGTCTGACATCTATCCCCAACTGGGTACATGCATTTAGCTTTTTCTTTATTTTGCACTCGTTTAAATGTAGTTTCGTACTTCGGGTTATATTTATTAGTTTCCTTTATGTAAGAAATAAATTTGTTGATTTTAATATTATATCCATTGTTGTGTTGGTATAGTTTTAAGTATGGCGGTTTCTGATTTAATAATTTCTTAATTTAGTGAATATTTGTGTGTTTTGTCAACGCGAACTCAAAACTAGGACTCTTTGAGGCTTCTATGAAGGTTTTCTGAACAAGTTGGAGATATGTGCTGAATTTTTTTCCCAATTTCGAGGTCTACAAAACTTATTTTGTGGTTTTCCTATTTATGATGCGAATATGACGTTGGGGTGTAGTTCATTCATTGTGAATGGAATGTATCTACTTCTTGTTTAATTCCATTCTTTAGGAACAGACTGTCATCGACGTATCTTCATTACCCATTTTACTAAGGTTTGAAGCTCCTGTTGACGTTCTTCCGTGTTTTTGATTTAAAAATTGCGTTGCTTTGAAAATCTTCAGTAGTATGAGTATCTTCAGTACTAATGTATATTATTATTCCACACTGTTTGTTCATTGAAGAAATCATTTTAATTGTATAGAAGCGCTGTATGTGTGGATGTGCTCGATACCAGTCCTGTAAATTAAAAAGAAATAAAATAAAAAGCCAACTGTGTCGTCCTTACGTACAAACAAAAAGTGTTGTTTATTACGTACTCGTATATTAAGGCTGCAAGGCACCTAGAATACAAAACATTTGTGGGGCCTGGAATTTATTTAGTATCGTCATGACTGGCTGAGTTTACGATCTCTCCCCTTTAATTTACATCGTTCTAATAACGTCTCTTCCTGTCCTTCTCCTTTCTCAAATTTCCTCTAGAATCTAGTTGCGAATGTGCCGGAGAATTGTTTCATGTCTATGTATTTACTACGGTATACAGTCGCTGGAGTAACGAATTGTGTATCTGCTACTTCGTCAATCTCTGCAGTTGGCGCAACGCTTTTTACTTGCAACTGTATGCGCATAGATTAAGGTTTTAGCTCAGCATCCGTCTCTTTGCATGAGTCAGCGGCGTAACGAATTTAATCCGGTACTTGTCCGTACATGACAGTGTAGGGAGGGCAAAGAGTCAGAAATGTTTATGTACAGAAAAGAAAGGAAACGAAAAGACAAACACACAGAGGAGTAGTAAGTAGCATGTAGTAACTAGCAGTCGAACGTACAAGCTGTTGCGTGAGACCTCAGTAATTCTTGCTTTTCGTCCTCTTCCGCCAGTATTGTGGTGATCTTAACAGCATTCCTGTTACGTTCTTCTTTCATGTCTCTGTTTCTCATTCATATCGTGATATCACTTATCTGTACCTTTGTCGGGCGTGTAGTCTTGAGCCGCTTCACATTCACTATAAGAAATGAGTCCGTAGTTGAGGTAGGCATGTATTTATGAATGTTTGAAAGGCATCTCTTTCAGGCACCTTTCAGGATATTATTCCTTGTAATAATCGACTTGGGTTTATTTAGTTAGCAAACCATTTGTCTGCTACTTATTTTACGTAGAGCAGTGCTCGCGACGAAGATTGCGTAGGTTAAAATTTTCATTGATTTTCTTTCCTTTTTTTTATTTCACATCAGCATCCTGAGTTTACGTTTATCCATAATCCTGACCTGGGATAGCGTTGTGATATATGAATGTGTGGATGACTGGAATACTGCGAACATAGAATCAGAATAGCTTTCTTGAACCTAGCTACAGAAGCCTAGCAACGTCCATTGAATTCAGCTTTCAAAGCTGGCTTGTGCGGTGTCCGAAGTACGAACAACTCGTTCTTTTTGAAAAGTACTTCTTGCGATTGTTGAGGCAGACCAGCGCGCTAGCTGTGGAAATCTCCACCGAACTCTTGTTCATATTTTTGGCAGTTAACTGGTGGGATACTTGACCAAGAGGCGATGATGTTTGTGGCACCCACTCGATTGCTCAGAGAGCCTCGTCCCACGGTGTCATTTCTTTACGATTTGCTGAATTCCGACTGACCACAGTGTCTAGAAAGTGTTAAAAATTTCCTTGCGGGATTAGCCGAGCGGTCTAAGGCGCTGCAGTCATGGACTGTTTGGCTGGTCCCGGCGGAGGTTCGTGTCCTCCCTCGGGCATGGGTGTGTGCGTTTATCCTTAGGATAATTTAGGTTAAGTAGTGTGTAAGCTTAGGGACTGATGACCTTAGCAGTTAAGTCCCATGAGATTTCACACACATTTGAACATTTTTTTCCTTAGAAATTTTCTGGGTTAGTTAGTCTGGGTCGACGGTGTGGTGAGCAAGTCGCGCTGCTTTCGAATGTACTTAGAATAAAACATTTTGGTTGAGATTCCGATTAGTAGTTTTATTTCATAATGTAGCTAATCTCTACAGTTGGAAATATAACTTTGATTTCATCATCCACATACGTTAGGATTTCTCTTTTGTTCTGTACAGAATTCCTTAAGCAGAATAACTCGTCATAAACCAGCTTGGACGGCCACAGCTATCAATTCCTAATAATTATCATGATTTTCTTTGATATGGTTAATTTATCTTCTAGTGACTTTATTTCGTACTTGCAGCGAGTGTCTGAATTTTAGCACAATCACACGGGCAGGCATGTCCCATCCTCTTGACGATACGATCCTTTGGCGAGAGAATTTATCAAAAGAGTATGTTAAGAACCTCCCCCCTCCCCCCCCCCCCCAACATACACACACACTCGTAAGGAACCACATTATTGAGATGAATTTGCTTTGTAAAAAATTGATAAAGCGAGGGCACCTTGCTGATAGTAAATGTCTTCTTTCATGGAATATACTTCGTTAGACTTTTTTCTCCCGCGCATTACATCACTCCCGCCCACCTCCTGTGATTACTGACAAATGAGAAATTTCCTTCTACAAGATTAATGAAATTCAGTCCCTGATCAATATTGTGGCGTTCGCTTCGTTGGATTCCGTTGCACAATGCAGATAAATTACTGGACCAAAGTCCATTAAATTCTTTCTATGACGTCAGACAACACTACATACGCAAGGAAACATCGACATCTTGACCTCGTATCTCATGGAAAAAAAAATTGCAAGGTTACAGTCCCAGCAACAGACCGCATGAGAAAATTTGGGACATAGTTCTGATAGTACGCAGTTGTGACTTTCTGAAAGTACGGCTTTGAAACTTTCGAGCGCACCTGTTTGTCATTCGCTAATATTGTACAGCGGAGCAACGATCAGGGCCCTCCTATTCGCAGGACGTTGAAGGCGAGGGAAGAGGACGGAGAAGGTGGACACATTTGTCCAACGTATTTCAAAATCTTGTTCAAGGTGGCGTCATTGCTTGAGAAAAATGGTAATTAATATAAGGACACAAAGTGTGATCCTGACGTATATGTACCGTCAACATTATTTTAACTGTATTCTTGTACTGATGTTTAGTAGCTGCATATATGCTTCAAACTGAAAATGAACAAACCTTTTCCGAGCCCATATCAGGCACAGGGGGATGAAATACCAATAAAAAAAAAGAATAAACCAAAACAACTGCAGAATTATTGGGAAATGAAAGGAATGATATTCATTAACAAGTTAATCATGCCTGTCACGTTGAAGAATTGAAGGATATTGCATCTCTTGCAAAGGTACGTCACTTTAACACTGCGAGAACAAGATAATGCACAACAGCGATGATAATAATTAAATAGCGCTACGCTAATTCTTCAAAGACATACCAGTTTGTTTCATTATGTTTGTGATACGCAATGGAAAAATGTTCAAAGCAAAGAAATCTATAGCACCAGCAAGCGTTAGAAACCCCTCACTTTATCACAATGAACACAGCACGTTAACAATGTGAACACACAAACCTCTTACGCAATCCACTATACAGTCCTTCGCTCTCGGTCAGTAGGTGGCTGCAGTGGGTCGGATGGAGAGATGCACATGAAAGTTTAAAAGCTGTACTTAAAGAGGTTATAACTGCTTACTATCAGGTTCAAATGGCTCTGAGCACTATGGGACTCAACTTCTGAGGTCACCAGTCCCCTACAACGTAGAACTAGTTAAACCTGACTAACCTAAGGACATCACACGCATCCATTCCCGAAGCAGGATTCGAACCTGCGACCGTAGCGGTCGCGCGGTTCCAGACTGTAGCGCCTAGAACCGCTTGACCACATCGGCCGGCCATCAGGATTATGGCCCAAATTTTTACTCGACGTCTTCGAAGACTGCCGCCTTGCCGTGACGAGGAGGTTTTTGCAACCTGTTGTGACCCAGAGAGCTATGCTGCAGGGAGCGCAAGCTCCTGGCAGGGCCACTCTAGGCAGACAGATCCTATGGGAAGCAGTCAGACAGAGAGCAGACCACAAGGAAGGGGGAGGGGTGGGGGCGCACTTAGGCGTAGGGCAGTCGACCCTCCTAGACGAGACAACCTTGATTAGAAACAGGGAAGGACATCCTACGAAACCTGGAGAGATGGATCCATAGCCGTAACGAAGCCAACCATCTAAATTCTAAAGCGAGACAAGCCCTAAAGGAAAAAAGGTGTGCTGTGACATCTAAAGGTGGCAGTCCCACCACTTAGCAACTCTGGTATCTTGTAACAGGGGAATTACAACATTACTCTCGAAAATCAAGTAGAAAAACTGAGTGATCTTTAGATCACGACCAAACCGAGAAGAAAGGTTAACAGTAAAACGAATGGGAAAATGTTGAAAATAGCCACATGGCATATTAGAGGAATTAGCACTAAAGAAGAGAAACTAACAAGGAGATTAAACACTGAAAAAGATAATATAGCTTCAATAAGGAAAACAAAGGAGGAACCACAAGGCTCTAAAGAAATCAGTGGTTATATTATGATACACAGCGTCGTAAGCAAAACTGAACGGACAGAAGCTGGAGTTTCAGTTACGATAAATCATACACTTCTTAAGTGAAAGACTGTTACGGTACATTTAAGGTTAAAGATATTGGGTAAACTGGTGAATATAGTTGATGCATATGCGTCAGAGAAGGGAAAGACAGAAGCAACGTGTGCAACCTACGAATGAATACCGACGATCAATAATGGAATACATAAAGTAGAATATTTAATAGTTGGTGCTGGATAGGTAGATCTACCTTTAAAAGAACAAAGAAATATACAAAAGACGACAATGAAGATTTGTTAAAAACTTATTCTATTTTCAACGACTTAATAATAACGAACGTTTTTATCACATAAAGATGTTCATAAGCTTACATGGAGCACTAAGGCTACTAGATCTAAACAGACTACGTTAGTGCAAATGAGAGAGCCATCCCATTAATAGCAGACACAGAGTCTACAGAGGATGTAATGTTAGTACTGACCAATTTCTGATAAGATCAAAAATAAGAATCTCACTGTAAGAGAATAAAAGCAAATTTAAAAAAATAAACACTGGAAAAAGTCTATAGAATACATTTGCTACAAGATCTAAGCGTAAAGGTGGTTATACAGAAAACGTTTGGATGAAGTAATCAAACAAGTGCAAGGGAAAAAGAACATTAATGAGGAGTGGAAAGAAATGGTAAGAATAATATACACAGTTGCTGGTGAAGCTTTGGGGAAAAATATGATTTATAGAAACAGAAGAAGTCTTCCTATCTAGAACCAAGAACTAACTGACATCATACAATGTAAGAATCAGGCACCCTGAGATATCTGCAATCAAAGAAACAAGAGAACTGCATCAAGTATAAGTTACACATAACAATGGTGAAGAAAAATAAAAAATCAACATAACTGGGAACATTTTCTGAGTGATATGGAGCGTGACGAACATTGGAATTGTACTAAAGCCTACAGGATGCTGAAACAAAGATGAAATAGATATGGTTCAAGTTAACCACATTTCAGAGTGGTTGGATTATTTCCAAAATCTATGGACAAGTGACGAGGAAAACGTGAAAACTGCAGTTAGTGGCGGACATGTTGGTCTTATATCAACAGAAGAACTAAAGATTATGTTAAAAACATCTAAAAGCAGAAAATCCCCAGGCAAGACAACTTCAATGCGGAATTATTCAACTATGCTTCGGAATCGTTACTCACAAAACTACAGAATTTGGCAAATACTTGTTGGAAATAGAATAACGCACCAGAGGATTGGAAAACAACGGATTTTATCCAATTATTTAAATAAGGGGATAGCTGAAAATGTGACAGTTGTCGAGGTGTTAGTCTTCCAAACTTTGGATACAAGTTATGCAAGAATAACAACAAACAGGCTAAAGGTACTTTCCTAAACGTTTCTTACTGAAGAACAAAATGGGTTTCGGAGCTTGCTTAGACTGTAGTTTTCCATTTAGCCAAGTCACTGAAAATCACAGAGAATACAATCATCCAACATACGTGGCCTTCACTGATTATGATAAAGCTTTTGATAAAGCTAACAGAGTTAAATTTTGAGAAATGTTAGAAAAGAATAGTATATTCGCGTATCTAATAAGTGTAATTCAAAGTACGTATGTACACAACAAATTCAAAGTACAAAAAGGAAGTCTATTTGAGAGAAACATCCCTCAGGGAGTGAGACAATGGTGTCCTTTATCACCCATACTATTTAATATGTACACAGACGTCGTCGTAAAGTTATGACAGAATCAAGTAGCACACCATTATAAACTTAATACTGGAGTTGTAAATACACTCCTGTTTGCAGATGATCAAATAATCTTCGTGGAGTCATAAGATAAATGACAGAGAGCAATTTGGTCCTTGAGCAAGGTAGCAAATGATTATAATATGATAATATCGAACGGTAAAACTGAGACAACGGCATTCCCTGGTAAGAAGCATTTAAGAGCAAAAATAACTGATGATAAGCTGCTAGGGTAAATAAATAATTTCAAATACCTGTAATATGAGGTCTCATACATCACACACAATGACCAGGAATACAAACGGCAAAAATTCCAGCAGTTGATAGGTACTATAAGTAGATCTATCCACAATAGAGTTAGAAAAGAGACTATACTAAAAGTTTATAAGGTGATGACAGTCCGAGTTCTAATGTATGGGTCATACACTTGGACTCTGACAGTCAAAGGAGGAGAATTGATGGAATACAGATGAGACTCCTAAGATCTCTGCATGGTTACACTCTCATTGATCGGATGAAAAATAGTGACATAGGGAATGAGTTTGCTGTCAAAAGCATACTTCAGAAAATAGAGGAGTACAGAAAGAAATGGCATGAACGCATTCAAGGGATGTCAGAAGAACGAATGCATAAACTAGTTACAAATATGTACCTCAAGGGAAAAGGAATGTTGGGTGTCTTAAAAAGAGATGGAAAGGTCAACTGCACTCTGCTTGAAACTGGAACAGGCAAGGACACTAAACCGAAACTGGATATGATGATGATGTTTTTCACGTGGGATCGATTGCTGGGGCTGATATCTTGAAAGTGTCCTTATATCTCCTTAAAATCTGAGGTCATTTTGGTGATGCTTGTTTCTTAGTAGAACTTACAAACAGAAAGGTATTGCCTGATCGTGATAAGAAGGACGGTGGCTTTATAAAGTCCATGGTACGTGGCGAAAGACGTACCGCGTATTTTAATAAAATCAAAATTCAGACTCAGACAGTAAACAAACGACAGCCAGCATCAGTGCGAAAAGTAGATATTGTAGAAAGAACAAGGGCTATCTTTTATGTTTTATTTGAACTTAAACCTATTCACCTCTTGCTCCACTAAATGCAAGACTGCGATCTGTTTAGAGTGGTCACATCCCATATTGATTAGTGCGCCGTGTACCTCGTGACCTGTGGCAATTTTTTCTTAAGGTACATCCACTCACAATAATGTGCTTTTACACCGTCCTGCGGATCATTCTGACCAAATGCTGCATCATGTTCTCCAACCTGAATCAGTGGTCGAGGAGTTACAATATTAGTGTTGTAAATTAAACATCGTTCTCTTGCTGCAGCAATAATATACGAATCCCAGGCGCTTTTTACTTTTATTGTGTTGTAATAGTTCAGTTATCAATTAACCGCATTTGTCACGAAAAAAAGGAAGACTAATTTAACATCAGTCACTGTATCGTATTCGTGCTGGACAGACCGACTGCATCACATGATTGCAGTGATCATTGATCTTCTCAAAACTGTTAGGAAGTAGCCTTTATTCCCTTTTTAAATGTAATGTTCTTTGAAATGTGTATCGAGATTTTAGCTTAGTGATCCTAGGTTTATTTTATATAGTGAACTTATATAAAAGTTTTTTAATTTTATTCTCAATAATGTCGTGCATTGCGCAGTTTATTTGCTTATTTATACATTTTTTGAAATAGCTGATTGAAGCTGAGCCACATTTTTGTTTTTTCGTTTATCATTGCGTATTCTTTGGTTTTTTTTGTGACGGGAAATTATTGAATGCAGTCAGATGCGAATTATAGGGTCTCAGTTGTGGTGCTTAATCTAGCAACTTAAATTTTCCAGGAGATTTTTTTTACTTTAGGCTCCTGATTACAGTGGTTCACCCGTACCGAATTGATACTGAAATTTAGCGTTCGGTATTAAATACGGTATAATTAAATTCAAAGTTTCATTTTTAAAAAAAGGAACCGCCAGGTTTCAAACGCACCCTCAATAGATTTTTTGAAGATTCACATTATGTTTTGGTTTTACGCATATACTGCTTATAGATTTCAAACGTTTTACGACATAATTTTCACATTAATGAAGTATTATCTACAGGTACGCTTTACCCATTATGACAATTTTTGTATTTCTTCTCATGCAGTCATAGGTTAAGAGATGCACTTCCGTTTTACTTAAGAAAACATATTCGCGCCGTAATTTTCGGTTTTCTTGTCTTCCACACTTAGTTTTTAAATGTCCTCCAGATACGGAAACTATACTCCGATATCAGATATAATAAGCATTATAGATAAAAATCTGAAACCAGACACTCAACTTGCTGATGAACATATTAATGAATAGTTGAAACTACTATAACTTACTACAGAACAATTATACATCATTCCTGAAAGAAAAAACAATCTAAGAAAGATACTTCCAGTATAACATATTCAGAAATTGAATATTACTATTGCAGTAAGGAAAAGGTGTTTACATATCTTTTTATAGTTGCTGACCTGTGTGGTCATTCCAACAAATTTTTGTAATATTGCCTACTTACTATGGAGACTTGGCTATGAAGGAGCGACTGCGATTAGAGCTAGTTAACGCTAAACCTCCCTCGGCTGTGACTACAAACTCAGCAAAGTTTGGGAACCAACTTTTGAATTTATTAAAGTAGTAAAAGTTGTAATCAACAACAACAACAATAACAATGAGCAGATATCTGATGAAGGTGGAGCGTCAACGGATACTCCGATGACTGGACTGACATCGGACAGAGCGATACACACGGTTCGGGGCGTGATACGGGGACGAAGCACCTAAGAACATGCACAGGAGGCAATAAGGAGGCTCTAGGTCGAGTACATCCATCACATGTTCTCGTGTCTGATTGTGACATCCTTCTTTGTAACTTTGTACTTTCTATGGGGAAAAGAGGAATCGATTGGAGTTGGAGTCTAATGACATCGGGCCCGTTGCCAACCTTAGCTACGAAACAGTACAGCGCACCATAGCAATGTAGCTTTACAGTACGCATTGTGAATGGAGGGTTGATCCTGTGTGCTGCCTGCCTTGTAAGGAGTCGCGGCTTCTTCCTGCCACACCCCGCTCCAACCATAGGAACCAATGTGCGAGGCGACGATAGGGTGCGTACACTCCAGACAGCTCCCGCGAAGAGTGCCAAAACACATTGTACGTACAGCAGTCGATTGCTCATTTGACAGTAAGACTCAAGTTGTCGTACTTACACCTGAGCCGCGCGTGGCTCATGTTCGTGCCATCTATTACTTAACATCTTGTTTTTACCGTACGGCCGCCTCGTCATTTTAATTTCATTTACTGGTGTCACTGAATTGCTGTCTTGCCTCCCCGTGAGTGGCAGTAGCAGCGCGTATCGATATTAGACCTGCCGCATTATCTTTGCTGGATGGCTATTACACTACTGCCCATTAAAATTGCTACACCACGAAGATGACCTGCTACAGACGCGAAATTTAACCGACAGGAAGAAGATGCTGTGATATGCAAATGATTAGCTTTTCAGAGCATTCACACAAGGTTTCGCCGGTGGCGACACCTAAAACGTGCTGACATGAGGAAAGTTTCCAACCGATTTCTCATACACAGACAGCAGTTGACCGGCGTTGCCTGGTGAAACGTTGTTGTGATGCCTCGTGTAAGGAGAAGAAATGCATACCATCACGTTTCCGACTTTGATAAAGGTAGGATTGTAGCCTACCGCGATTGCGGTTTATCGTATCGCGACATTGCCGCTCGCGTTGGTCGAGATCAAATGACTGGTAGCAGAATATGGAATCGGTGTGTTCAGGAGGGTAATAAGGAACGCCGTGCTGGATCCCAACGGCCTCGTATCACTATCAGTCGAGATGACAGGCAGCTTATCCGCATGGCTGTAATGGACCGTGCAGCCACGTCTCGATCTATGAGTCAACAGATGGGGACGTTTGCAAGACAACAACCGTCTGCACGAACAGTTCGACGACGTTGGCAGCAACATGGACTATCAGCTCGGAGACCATGGCTGCGGTTACCCTTGACGCTGCATCAACTACGAACCTCGGTGCACGAATGGCAAAACGTCATTTTTTCGGACGAATCCAGGTTCTGTTTACAGTATCATGATGGTCGCATCCATGTTTGGCGACATCGCGGTGAATGCACATTGGAAGCCTGTATTCGTCGTCGCCATACTGGCGTATCACCCGGCGTGAGGGTATGGGGTGCCATAGGTTACACGTCTCGGTCACCTCTTGTTCGCATTGACGGCACTTTGAAAAATGGATGTTCCATTTCAGATCTGTTACGACCCATGGCTCTACCCTTTATTCGATCCCTACGAAACCGTACATTTCAGCAGGATAATCCACGCCCGCATGTTGCAGGTACTGTACGGGCCTTTCTGGACACAGAAAATGTTCGACTGCTGCCCTGGCCAGCTCATTCTCCAGATCTCTTACCAGTTGGAAACGTCTGGTCAATGGTGGCCAAGCAATTGGCTCGTCACAATTCGCCAGTCACTACTCTTGGTGAACTGTAGTATTGTGTTGAAGCTGCATGGGCAGCTGTACCTGTACACGCCATCCAAGCTCTGTTTGACTCAATGCCCAGGCGTATCAAGGCCGTTATTACGGCCAGTGGTGGTGGTTGTTCTGGGTACTGATTTCTCAGGATCTATTCACCCAAATTGCGTGAAAATGTAATCACATGTCAGTTCTAGTATAATATATTTGTCCAATGAATACCCGTTTATCATCTGCATTTCTTCTTGGTGTAGCAATTTTAATGGCCAGTAGTGCCCGGTCGTCGTGTGTCGTGAAGTGACATCGCACCTGGAGCGGTTGGAGTTGGAACGCGGAGAAGTCCAGTCGGGACGTAGCAGCAGTCGGGGACGGAGCTCTAGGGAGGCGCCGACAGCCAGTACTCACCGACCGCTCGCGACACAGGATGAACTGTCTGACGGACGGAGATGACAGCGCGATCGACCGTTGGTCGGTCGTTCAGTTGGTCGCCTCTTTGGGCGACGTGTGTTTGGTCTTTTGACCGTTTCTGGGCCTCGTCACTGGGTCATATTGCTGAACGTGGCTCGGTTTCTTCTTGTGCGGAGACGTCGTGGCCAATCGGCAAGAGTTCTCTCTGGATGATTGGGTCCGAGCTAGCGTGCCCCGACAGTCAAGACTCGCCCGACCCTTGCTGACACACACCGTTTGAGTGGCAACGACCTTGGTCCGTTGTTGGTCGGTCGTCTCGTCAGATGACATGTGTTTTGTCACCGACCGTCTATCGGTTTTGTGTGTGTGTCCCCCTTTTATTTGTTCTAGTTGTTGATCAGTGATTCGTTTTACGAGTTATCGAGTTTCTTGTAGCAGTGTTTCGTGGAGCACTGTGTACCCTGTGTCAGTTCCACTGAGCAATGCTTTAAGTGCTGCAATGCTGTCTACGTACTGCAGTGGCCAGTCGGTCGGTTGCGACAGATCAGCGAGTGAGTGGTTTCTTACAGTGTTCATACTGTCCGCAAAAAAATGGTTCAAATGGCTCTGAGCACAATGGGACTCAACATCTGAGGTCATCAGTCACCTAGAACTTAGAACTACTTAAATCTAACTAACCTAAGGACATCATACACATCCATGCCCGAGGCAGGATTCGAACATGCGACCTTAGCAGTCGCGCGTTTCCGGACTGAAGCGCCTAGAACCGCTCGACCACCACGGCCGGCTAAACTGTCCGCCACGCCGTGTAGTTCCACGACCGTGGCGATGTTCATCTATCTCAGTAGTTATTATGCCTTGGCTTATTAACACACTAATATTTGAAGACGAGTGCTACTGGTTTCTTTGCCTCGCTGGCATTTTGGTTGTAGTACCGTTGGCCTGGTGATCGAAATCAGGTAGTTGATTGGTTCGTCGGCTGTCTGTCTGTTGGGTTGCTTTCCGAGTAAGAGATTGTTGGTCAGCCTGCCCGTCTCGCCTAAACGGGCGTTAGGCCGACCCTTGGAAACTTCTGAGCGCCGTCAGGTGTGTTACATAGTAACTTCCCTGTTTGAGTTTTAGTCATTTGGTTGATGTGTGGCCTTCAGCCGACTTTTAATATACGTTGAATTAATGTTCCTGTCTTGCCCTTAAGGCATAAGATTGTTATTCTTTATTTTATATGAAATGTTTTATGGTACGACCTTCTGCCTTTAAAATTGAAACTTTTCTTTTAGTGCCTAAGCCGTTAAATTATTTGCTGATGTGCGGCCTTCAGACGAGTGTTGATATCTCTTAAATTAATATTCTTTTCCTGCCCTTAAGGCATACGATTGTGATGCTTTTGTATGGGGCCTTCAGCCGAATTTGTTTCAATTGTTTTAAGATAAGACATTCTGCCTTTTTTATTGAAACACTTCTTATTGCTTAATATGCGGCCTCCAGCCGAGTTCCGTTAAAATTAAAGTACAAAGGCCTTCAGCCTGTTCAGATTGCAGATTTCGAAAATATTTTTGGGTCACATCTCCAGAAGAACCTTGTATGTGAATTTCTTACTTAGGCCTTGCATCTTGAATTTTGAGTGTGGCCTTCTGCCGATCTAAAGTTAATCAAAGGAGGTCGATTAAAACATTGAGTGTTTTTCATTCTTGATGTATTATCATGTGTGTGGACAAATAAAGTTTGTATCTTGAGTGCAACTGACAGCAACCTTATTCTGGCCCCTCTCCACAACGTAATCCGCTCTGCCCTGATAGCCCTGGCATTTCAACACCGAACAAGAATTATATTTGCATGAAATACCTCAGTATGCTCTCACGAAAAAAGAAAGAAGTAGTAGTAAGAATTTAACACCGGAATGTACTCATTCAGTTAGCTCATTTGTTGGTGCCATCGTCACGCTGTAATGCGACTCGTTGAAAGTAGTTGGACATGGGAATAAGGTTCTCTGTCTATTGATAGCAATATCATTGTCACTGATACTGAATTTAAGGATTTGCGTATGAAAATTAGGTAGATTTTGATGTTTGTGATTCTCTTGCACCGATGTTGTACACCTTACGAAGAAACCGCTTGACATTTCCACTCGGTGATGCACTCCTTGCGAAATTTCCATGGCTAGGGTCAAGATGGCCTGGCACTCACTATCGGCGTAATTAGTACTTACAGAGACATAATTTTAATACCATATGTACCTTATTATGAAGCGAGAAATACATTTCATTTTTATACAGTTTGCGACAGTTACGTCATTACTCTCGATTTTTTGAACAAGAATAAATTATTTTCATAAAAACAACCTCTTTCATGTGAGATTTAAAACTTTCCTGGCGTACATATTGTTCCACAAAATTTGGGGCGAACTGCAGGATGTTTGCAACTTGCTGCAACAAATTGAATTCGGCATGGAATCCAATCGCCGAAAAACTTCGTGTCCTCCGTAGCCGGCGCAGATCTGGGATGGAACCGCGGGAAGACAGTCGAATTGATATCGATGCGGCGACTTTTCACCACGGAGAGTACGCTGCGCAGCAGAATCGAACGCGCTCAAGTAGCACACACGCAGTGCCAAGTGAATCCAGCACGCATGTGCCGGAGGGGCCTTAAATACCAGAGCTCAGGGAGTTTTCACCAGTATCACCCGAAGATGGCCAGAAGAATCTGCGCTGAAATACTGTGGCAGGAAGTTGCAAACACACGACAGTTCGCCCGCAATTTTGTGGAACAACCTCTTTGATTTTTGTGGCAAATAGCGATCTGAAAGCTTGTCTTTCAATGGTTTTCTTTTCTTCTCTGTCGAATAAAGTTATTTTCGCTGACACCAAGCTAGAAGACATCGTCTCTTTCAGTGACAGAATGCACTGAGCGAATAACAGATAAGCTAAGAGGGACACTGTCACATGTAAAATACCAGCGGTTACAGGTGTTAGAGAAGTATCAATTTTAGGGTACAGAAAGAAAGAAAATGTGCTTATAGAGAGGTCAGGATAGAAAAAAGTATTCAGTTCAGAAAACAGATAAACGGCAGACAGTTTTAACATACAGCTTTTTCGCAAGCAGCGCTTAACAGAAAATATTCAAAAAATTCCAGAAAAGATTTCTCCAGTCAGTTTTCACTCAGTCGCAATTTAACAACAGTTATCGTCGTTACACCAGAACCTCCAAGAACTCAAAAGTTAAATTGACGAACTACTCATTTGTGCCGGCTGTTTTGACCGAGCGGTTCTAAGCGCTTCAGTCTGGAACCGCGCTGTTGTTACTGTCGCAGGTTCGAATACTGCCTCAGGCACGGATGTGTGTGATGTCGTCAGGTTAGATAGGTTTAAGTAGTTCTAAGTTCTAGGGAACTGATGAACTTAGATGCTAAGTCCCATAGTGCTCAGAGCCATTTGAACCATTTTTTTACTCATTTGTGCCTTTTTTTTCCTTTATTGTAATTTTAATCACCTATACAGGCGGGCTGGCAGCAGCACATGACGCTGCTCTTCAGCCTTAAGTGGAACAATAACATGACATAGAGGTGATACAGACAATACAAAAAACGGCGGGCAAAAAATGGAGATACAAAAAAACAATAAACATGAAGCCGTTCATGTTGGACGATAAAAACACTAACACTTGTGGACACGGCGCACAAAACACGGAGAACGGCGATGGCACATGTGAACAGTGGAGTCGTAACTGCACGAGACACAAAACGAAGCACACACACGAGATACTGATGTCGATGATCTCCGGCGCGTGAATGTTCACTATGCGTGTGCGAGTCCGGGGACCTGCCAAGAGAGGAGGAGGAGGAAGGGGAGTGGGAGAGCGAGAGGGGAGAGCAGAGATGCCACGGGCAGGGGAGAAAGGGGGGAGGAAGGAAGGGGGAGGGGAAACCCGGGGGAAGAGGGGTGGAGGGAGGGGACGTGGGAAAAGGAAAGACAAGGGAAGGGAAGAGAAGGGAGGGAGGGTGCCTAAAGGAAAGGACACCGGAAGTGGGGGGTGGAGCAGGGTCAAAGTTGATAGGAGGGGTAGATGGAGGGGAGGAGGACATCATCAGGGAGGGGGAGCTGGCGGAAGCCACCTTGGGAGAGGGTAAGGAGGGTGGAGAGATGGAGACCGGGTGGGACGTGCGAATACAGGCGCGGCAGCGGGCGGGGGTGGGAGAGGATCGGGGAGACGAGCGGGTGAGGAGGATCGAGTTTGCGGGAGGTGTACAGGATCCGTATCCCTTCAAGGAAAAGGAGGAGGTGGGGGAAGGGGATGAGATTGTACAGGATCCGCGTGGGGGAGGGGAGACGATAGGCGAGGCGGAGAGCATGACGTTCAAGGATTTGGAGGGATTTATAAAACGTAGGGGGGGTGGAGATCCAAGCCAGATGGGCATAACAAAGGATAGGGCGGATGAAGGACTTAAAGGTGTGGAGGATGGTGGAGGGGTCCAGACCCCACGTACGGCCAGAGAGGAGCTTGAGGAGACTGAGGTGGGAGCGTGCCTTGGCTTGGATTGTCCGGAGGTGGGGAGTCCAGGAGAGGCGACGGTCGAGGGTGACGCCAAGGTACTTAAGGGTGGGAGTGAGGGCGATAGGACGGCCATAGATAGTGAGATAGAAATCAAGGAGTAGGAAGGAAGGGGTGGTTTTGCCTACAGTGATCGCCTGGGTTTTGGAGGGATTGACCTTGAGCAACCACTGGTTGCACCAAGCGGTGAACCGGTCAAGATGGGATTGGAGAAGGTGTTGGGAGCGCTGTAGGGTGGGGGCAATGGCAAGGAAGGCGGTGTCATCGGCAAACTGGAGAAGGTGGACGGGGGCTGACGGCGGCGGCATGTCCGCCATGTACAAAAGGTACAGAAGAGGGGAGAGGACGGAGCCTTGGGGCACACCAGCAGAGGGGAAAAAGGTGTAGGAATCTGTGTTATGGATGGTGACATAGGAAGGACGGCGGGAGAGAAAGGAGCCGATCAGACAGATGTAGTTAATGGGAAGGGCGAAGGTTTGGAGCTTGAAGAGGAGACCGGAATGCCATACGCGGTCATATGCACGTTCGAGGTCCAAGGAGAGGAAGATGGCGGAGCGACGGGAATTAAGCTGTTCAGAAAGGAGATGAGTGAGGTGAAGGAGAAGGTCGTCGGAAGAGAAGGACAGCCGAAAGCCACACTAGGTAACAGGAAGGAGGCGGTGCTGGCGGAGATGCCGGTGGATGCGTCGGGTGAGGATAGATTCCAGGACTTTGCTGAAGACCGAGGTAAGGCTGATGGGACGGTAGGAGGAGACGGCGGACGGCGGCTTGCCAGGTTTAAGGAACATGAGGATATGGGAGGTTTTCCACAGGTCGGGGTAGTAACCGGTGGACAGGACTACATTGTAGAGCCTGGCCAGGGTGGAGAGGAAAGAGACAGGAGCTTCACGAAGGTGACGGTAGGTGACACGATCGTCACCAGGAGCGGTGTTGCGTTTAGTGCGGAGTGTAGCAATGAGATCCTGTGTAGTGATAGGGGCATTGAGATCCATGTGTGCAATGTTGTCCAAGTACTGGAAACCAGGAGCGACGGGAGGGACGGAGGTGTCAGATCGATCGCGGACATCCGGGAAGAGGGAGTAATCGAACTGGGGATCATCGGGGATGGAAAATACATCAGAGAGGTAGGAGGCAAAGTGATTGGCCTTACTAAGGGTGTCAGGGAAAGGGTGATCATCATGGAGAAGAGGATAATAGGGGGAGGATTTAGTTCTGGTAAGGCGACGGACGGCCGACCAGAACTTGGACGAGTTGATTGGTAGGGTAGCATTTAAACGGGTCCATGTCTGTCGCCAGTCCTGGCGTTTCTTAGCCGCGAGCAAATTACGAATGTGTCGCTGGAGTTGCCGGTGGTGTCGTAGTGTGTCCGGGTCACGCGTGCGGAGGAAGGCACGGTAGAGACGACGGGATTCACGGAGGAGGAGAACGGCCTGTGGGGGTAAGGTAGGACAGTGGGGGTGGATGGCGACAGTAGGGACGTGGGCCTCCACGGCCTCAGACAAGGTCTGCTGGAGAAAGGAGGCGGCATGGGTGACATTGTCAGGGTGGTGGTAGGTGAAGGGGTGGCTATCGACCTGGGTGGAAAGGGTATCCCGGTAGGCATTCCAGTCGGCACGGGAATAGTCGTGGACATACTTAGGGGGAGGGTCAGTACGAGGGTCGGGGCGAGGGCGACGACCGTCTGAAACGGTGAGGAGGACAGGGAGATGGTCGCTACCAATTGGCTCCAGGACATCCACTGTTATGCGGCCAAGGAGGTTGGGGGAGGAGAGGATAAAATCAGGAGTGGAGTTGGATTCGGGACGGGTGTGCTGGGGATGGGGATGAGGGCGCCTTGAAGGGAGGAGAGGAACCGATGCCACCGACGTAACTGGGCGGCGGAACGACTATGGATGGTGAGGTCGGCGGCGATCACGTAGGAGGAGAAGGTACGGTCAATGTAGGAGAGGAAGTCGAAGGGAATAGGGGCGTTAGGGCGGACATAGATGGTGACGCAGGTAATGGTAAGGTCGGGGAAGAAGAGACTAAGGATCAGGTGTTCGGTGGGGTCGGGAAGGAGAGGTTGGAGCCGAACAGGGATCGGGCGGTGGTGACCAATGGCAACTCCGCCACGCGCAATTGGGAGGGGGTTATTGGAGCGGTGGAGGAGATAGGGTGAGGTGTGGATGGAGTGGTGGGGTTGGAGGAAGGTTTCATTGAGGAGGAAGGCATCCACGCAGTGGGTGGCAAAGGTGTGCAGGAAGAGGTTCTTGTTGGCGGAGAGGGAGCGGATGTTGTTGAAAAGGATACATTGCTGTCGCGCCATGACAGGGATTTAGACGAAGGTGTCAAGATGGGAGAAGGTGAAATAGGCCTGGTTGTTGGAGTAGGTGGCGTACATCTTGAGTTGGAATATGGAATGGGCGGCAAGGGAGATCTGCTGGAGGGTGTGGTGGCGCTGAAAGGGATGAACGTTATGAAGGACGATGGTGATGAACCTGATGATGTCGTCAGCGGTGGGGGGGGGGGACGAAGGGAATTGCCAGGAGGGGTGGGGGCGTCTAGGGGACGGACAGGGACGGTGAGTTCAGGAGTGGTCAGAGGGGGTCGGGCTTTACACTTTTGGGAGTAGGTGGGATGGGGGAGATTGCAGGTATTGCAGGAAGGAGGGGATTGGAGGTCAGGGCACTGCCTGAGGAAGTGCCCTTGCCTACAATGCGGGCAGGTGGGGGCCTCGTGGCACTCAGCTGTGGGGTGCGCGTTATAGTGCAGTCACCTCTGGCAGCACAGGGATTGAGGAGGGGAATGGGAGGGGTCAGCCTTATAACGCTGGTTAGAAAGGTGGGCACCCTCCTTCAGGAGATGGTCTATGGAGGCGGCATGCTCAGATAAAACCCACATAAGGCGGGTGGGGCTGGCAGCATTATGGATCCGGCGAACCGCACGCACCTCCAGATGGGGATGGGCCTGAAGCTCCGCCAACACCTCCTCCTCCGTGATCACTGGACTGAGCCGAGTGATCACGGCGGTGAGGGTTGGCGAGCGACGCGGAGGTTGGGGTTGGCGGGAGGGAGGTGGCGAGGGAGCAGGGGTGAGAGAGGCATTAGGGCCAAAGCAGGTGACAGGGATGCAGGAAAGGAGGTCTGTGTGGAGGGTAGGGCTGGGGGAGGAGATGAGTATCGAATCACGGCGAGGAGTGAGGAGGGAGATAGGGGCACCAGGACAATTCTGGCGAAGGAAGAGGGTGAGGTTCCGGGCTTCAAGGAGGGAGGGATCCGGACGGGAGAGGAGGTAGTGGTAGGAGGAGGTGGTAGAGGAGGAGGAGGGGGCAGGGACGGGCGGGGAGACGTCCATGGCATCAGGGGTGGGGGAAGGGGGACGAGGCGGAGCCTTTTTTGGAGCAGACGAGGCAGGGGTGCCACTGGGGCGCTTGACGGCGGCGGAGGAGGTGTGGGGGATGGGAACAACTGGAATGTGGCGGGGAGTGGCAGGTCCCGGGGCTGGAGTCGGCGCCATGGATGGTAATGGTGACGGTGAATGCGAAGGCGACGGCGACGATGACGATGATGGTGGCGGTGGCGGCGGTGATGGCGAAGGCGACGGGGAGAGTTGGGCATGGATAGTGGCCCAACGGGCCACCACCCTAGCCGGAGCTGCAGTGACAGGCTGGGGGAGTGGGGGGAAAGGATCAGATCGAGAGGAGCGGGAGGAAGAAGCTGGAGAGGGGGCGACAAAGAGCGAGGGCGAAGGGAGAGTGAGAAGAGGTGGGATGGTAGGAGGGGGTGGGACTGGGCACACCACGTTATAGTGGTGGAGGTGGCGGAAGGGGAAGTGTAAACTATGGCGGTGGTGGTAGTGGTGGCGGTGGTGGCGGGGGCGGACATGACGACAGGGAGAAACAATAACGCCCAGAACGAAAGGGAAAGGACACAAACCGGGGCAGACGAAGACAAAGACGGAGGAAGACGAGGACGGCCGAAGACCAGGGTCGGACGGCGACGGCGGCTGCGGCGGTGAGCACCGGCTGGCGGCGGCGGCGGCGGCGGCGGCGGCGGCGGCGAGCACCGGCTGGCGGCGACGGCGGCGGCGGCGGCGGCGGCGGCGGCAAACAGACGGACGGACGGACAGCAGGCAGCAGCGGTAGCGGCGGAGACGGACAGCGAGCAGGCAGGCGGACGGACGGACGGACGGACGGACGGATGAACGAACGAACAGCTACAGCAGTAAGCAGCGGGCGGACGGGCAGACAGACCACAATCTTCGAAAGCGGAGATTCCAACCTGAGAGTAGCCCAGGCTTTACAATCTGGCGCATTCGAACGAGGGGATCCAACCCTCTGATGTCATTTGTGCTGATGAACTAGATTCATCTAATCCAGTTGATGTAATCACCCTCTGAGAACATCTCACCACTGGTATAGCTACGTTGATCGTCTCAGGATTTAAATTAGCTTCTTACTTCCATTGAGTAGATATGCCACATTTACTTGAAACTGCCTTAAGCTCAGGAATATTGAAATTAGTAAATTCTGCGTATAGCAGTATCTAGAAGCATGTGTAGCAGAGACAGTGTTCCATAACAGACATTCTGAACTAGGGACCATACACTGAGCATCTACAGGAAATTATACTCTACTCATAAATGATCTAGAAACTCCAGTGGCCTATTTAACAGGGAAAGAATTGTGGCTGCTGGTGATTTTAATATAGATTTTCTTAATAAATGTTTCCAGTTAGTCCGTAACATTGTCATTCAATGTATGAGACCACGGCGAAAAGTACTGCCTTGGAGTGTTTCACTGTGCTCTCAATACCGGTTGAGGCATTACATATCATGATATTAAATGCCAGACTTTCCCCGCTCAGTTGACGCAAGCCACAACCCTCTGCCGCTAGAGGGCTCCGATTTGTAGCGTGTAAAATGGCGGCGTATAAAGTAACTATGTCGGCGGGGGAGAAACAGCGTGCTGTAATGAAGTTTCTAACTACAGAAAACGTGCCTCCAATTGAAATCCATACTAGGATGAATACTGTGTATTGGTGATGATTGTATAGCCATCGGTAACGGTGACCTGGTGTTGTTCGAGATTGTAATGAAGGAAATTGTGGTGCTAACCTCAACGTGGATGGCAGAACTCGGAGTTGACGACCGCATTTCAAAAACTTAAAGAACATCTTCGAAGACTTTACAGCGGTGCAAGCAGAGGTGGGATTGTGGGTTCGATATCAGAGTGAGACGTTCTACAGAGACAGCAACAACAAACTGGTCGCTTCTTGAGGGAACTGTGTTCATCTTCAGGTTGACTATATTGAGAAATAAATATGAACTCCCGAATAATAGAGATGTAGAATGTTGACAAAATTTACTTTATTTAAAAATCTTTAACACTTTCCACATAAAAAAATTTGGCGACATTACTTTTTGTCATGTCCTCGTAATTCCTACAGCAAACTTTCTAAGCAGACTAACTGGAAGCAGACAAACGCTCTAAGACAGGCATTGATAATATCTTTATCTATGAAAATGGTATCTGTTCTTTCTGACAAGTCGAAAGAACAGATACCATCTTCATATATTTATAGCTAAGGCTCACCGGCCATTTGACCATCATCTTCTGTGCGGATGCACAAACAGTGCCCGAACTCTTACGGGAATCGGCGGTAAAGCAGCGAGTAATGTGTATGATGGGCAGGGGCACTATGAATATACAGTAGTGTGGGACAGTAAGTTGCGAATGTGGGTCCCACGGGAGGCGTGCCAGAGATAAGTCCCTGCGGTCGCACTATCCTCTGTGTCCTCGATGGCTCATATGGATGCCGGCACGGTAACTCAGCGTGTTCGGTCAGAGAACTGGTTGGCCTCTGTAATAAAAAAACTGAGTGGAAGAATCAACAACGAACTTTAACGGATGTCATGTGGCGTCCGCAACGATCAAACACAACGAACAAAATGAAAAAAAAAACAAATGATGGATATAGCGTCTGCCATGTACGCAGGAGATCCCGGGTTCGAGTCTCGGTCGGGGCACACATTTTCAGCTGTCCCCGTCGACTTATATCAACGCCTGTATGCAGCTAAGGGTATTCATTTCATTATAATATCTTTATTGACAAATCAAAGGAACAAAATCACATCACAAAATGAATAACCAATAGAATTTAGGACCATGTTAAGCAGTTTCTTTTTCTGGGTGTAGATGCCGGACAAGTTAAAATGTGAGAACGGGATATTTTGTATCTACAACGGGCGTGACAACACCACAAGCCGTCACCGTTGACACAAGTGTATCTCTACTAGCCGACGGTGGTTCGACTCCAAGCGGGGGACCTGAACCCCGGAAGAGGGAACGAAACTCGACGTATGAGTCACTCTATGGGGGGAACAGAAAGTCCGAACACCGCCTAGAAAGCCACAAAAAGTGACCAACGAGAGCGACTGAGCAATTCGGCACACGGAAGCAGAGTATAGAGCAAGGGAAGGGCAGATCCGAGCTAGTTAGAATCAGTGGAAGACCTGATTGCACCGGCCTGTCACCGTCGACAGTAAACACATGGATCAGGGTCAGTGGTTCTCCCCACAGAATGCAACGTCTGCGCACCCGTTGCAGTTGGCCACCCTAGTCTGCCACGAGACCCTCGCCATTCCATTAGCGGTGGTACTAAAGGACTGTAGTTATCCACCAAAAACAGAGTACAGGGTTATTCCAAATGATGTACCCATTTTCAAACATTTGTATTTATTCAAGAGCAAATGCAAAATAAACGCTTTATACCAATGAAAAAATGAAATTTCAAAGCTTCTTTTCAAAATGTTCAAATGGTTCAAATGGCTCTGAGCAGTATGGGACTTAACTTCTGAGGTCATCCGTCCCATAGAACTTAGAACTACTTAAACCTAACTAACCTAAGGACATCACAAACGTCCATGCCCGAGGCAGGATTCGAATCTGCGACCGTAATAGTAGCGCGGTTCCAGACTGTAGCGCCTAGAACCGCTTGGCCACCTCGGCCGGCCCCAAAATTTTTGATATCAATTTAATAAATTTAATAATTTGTAATAATTTGAAGCTAATTAGTTTTTAATAATTATTTAATAGTTAGAAACGTAATAAATGTTATAAATGTTCAATGTGGCCACAGTTGGCTGCACGGTAAACATCGACGTGGTAGAAAAACTTGTACCACACACGCGAAAGCGTATCTGCTATAACTGAGTGCACGCCAGCAGGGATCTGGTTTCATAGATCATTCAGAGTTGTTAGTAGAGGCGGGAAGTTAACAGCTTCCTTCGCACAACCCGATAAGAAACATTCGCAGGGTGTGAGATGAGGAGATCTCTGTGGCCAGGTCCTAAATCCCCTGCGACTGATCTAGCACTGAGGAGGGGACTCATTCAAAAAGTCTCGTACATCATAGTGCCAGTGGGGCAGAGTTCCATCCTGTTGGAAAATGAAGACCTGGGAATCTTCCACATCTTGAAGGAACAGCCATTGTTCCAACATGTCCAGGTACGTGATTCCCGTTACAGTTCTTTCCGCAAAGAAAAATGATTTATAAGCCTTTGTACGGGATACAGCACAGAACATGTTGATCTTCAGTGAGTCTCTTTCGTGTTACAATGGTGAATTTTCCAAACCCCGTATGCGAACGTTGTGTGTGTCCACTTTTTCACTAAGGTGGAAAGTCTCTTCATCGCTAAAAATTACACGCTGTAGAAATGCGTCATCCTCCATCTTTGCTATCACATAACAACAAAATGCAAGACGCTTCTCTTTGTCAGTGGGATGGAGAGCCTGCACAAGTTGTAGTCGTTAGGGCTTGTACAGCAAACGCCAACTTTCCATACAGTTGATTAGGTTCAAATGGCTCTGAGCACTATGGGACATAATATCTGAGGTCATCAGTCCCCTAGAACTTAGAACTACTTAAATCTAACTAACCTAACGACATCACACACATCCATACCCGAGACGGGATTCGAAGCTGCGACGTAGCGGTCACGCGGTTCCAGACTGAAGCGCCTAGAACCGCACGGCCACTAGCGGCCGGCAGTTGATTAGGATATTCCACGTTCTTGACTGTATCTGTTGGTAGACTTACGGGGACTGCGCACAAAACTTTCTTGAATTCGTCGGACATCATTCTCTGACACACGCGGTCGGCCTGTGCTTTTTCCTTTGCGCACACTCCCAGGCTATTTAAGTCTCTTAAACCAACGGCTAATCTTTTGCGAGTTGGTGGTTGAATACCGAATTTGGTACAAAATGCCCGCTGCGTTGCAATTTGCGACTCAGTTTTCGCGAACTCAAGAACGTAGAAAACCTTGTGCTCCATAGTCACCATCTCACTCACAACTGACAGTGAAACGGAATGAAGGCCCTATCGCCGCGCGAACTCTACCAGCCGCTTCTGAAACCATCGCCGACCGCCCGTTGCCGCCCGCCAAAAACTTTGAAACTTCCTCTTCTTGTTCATTTTGGTTTTGTACCTGAATGCATTCGAATTTTTGAAAATGGGTCCATCATTTAGAATAACTCTGTATTCTAGAAAATTACTCAAATATATGAAAAGGTCCTTACAATGCTCGTGACATGAATAAAAGACACCAAGCATTCATTTATAAAGTCATTACATTGTTTTAAAACTATTATCCTCCAAAAGTAATTCAAATTAAACTGAAGTCTACAACGCATCCGTAGATTGCTCAAGCAATAAAAGTTTCTTGAATGGCAAAATGTAAACAGTATCTGCCAGCCAGGAACAGCTCCAACGTTAATGATTTAACTCATTAAAAGCAATATTGCAGAATATTAAGAAAAGTAATAATCTCATGCTATCAATAGGAAATATAAAGAGCTTTTTAAAGAAATTTGTTACACTACCCGCATATATTAACAAAGTATCACGTACCCTTAAAGCTACGTGGCCATGTTTCTTGCTGCTTCTACCAGTCTTCTCTTTCACTACATCTCACTATGTTTTTATTTTGTTGCCTGATGTTGCTATTTTCTTATCATGATCCATTTGCTTAGACGTCTGGATTAAGGTTAGTAGATAATGCCCTAGAATATCTGAGCCTAACCTTGACGAATAACTTCAGTTATATGAATGTGCCACTCGAGCACTCACTACATCAAATGAAATGACGTGCACAGTAAAATTTCAAAACTTAATAATTCTAGTATTTTTGATGAAATATCAACAAAGTTAATTAAAGAGTGATCTCGTGAGTTTGTAAAATCTCAAGCTTGGTTCAAATGGTTCAAATGGCTCTGAGCACTACGGGACTTAACATCTGAGGTCATTAGTCCCGCCCACATCTCGTGGTCGTGCGGTAGCGTTCTCGCTTCCCACGCCCGGGTTCCCGGGTTCGATTCCCGGCGGGGTCAGGGATTTTCTCTGCCTCGTGATGGCTGGGTGTTGTGTGCTGTCCTTAGGTTAGTTAGGTTTAAGTAGTTCTAAGTTCTAGGGGACTGATGACCATAGATGTTAAGTCCCATAGTGCTCAGAGCCATTTGAACCATTCATTAGTCCCCTAGAACTTAGAACTACTTAAACCTAACTAACCTAAGGACATCACACACATCCATGCCCCAGGCAGGATTCGAACCTGCGACTGTAGCTGTCGCGCGGTTCCAGACTGAAGCACCTAGAAGCGCTTGGCCGCACAGGCCGGCCCAAGCTACTTGTGAAAGCAGTCTTTTATCATTGGAAGTTTTACTGATGGGCTAAAATACGCTGATAGCAATTTTCTGTTGAAGAAAGGGGGTAAAGAAATGCCTTCAATCGACCACTTACACTTTTGCCAGCTTTCTCAAAATTTTAGAAAAGGTTACCTATCAAAGACGCAGTAAAGATTTCTGAATTGTTCCGATACTGGATAGACTATTTTCAAATATAGTGAGAATGAATTTAATTCTTCAGATATTTAAAGTACAACCTGCAGATGTTTCCGGTATTTTCTCAGACGACTTTGAATTAGAGGTCCACAAAATCTTTGGAAGTAATTTAGAATTTACTTTGTCACTGTTCATGCTGTAAAATGATTCTACGATTACAGTTACATCTTGCAAGCAGGAAACGAAGGGTGTCAGTATGAGAGCTCAATGAATTGAGCTATCAGTCATCATCAGATTGGCAATTGGTGTCCCACAAGCGTCTATCTTAAGCGCACTGTTTTTCTTGTTTACATTACTGACTAGACGAAGAATGATGTAGCTAACAATACATAGCA
Source organism: Schistocerca serialis cubense (assembly GCF_023864345.2). NCBI lineage: Eukaryota > Metazoa > Arthropoda > Insecta > Orthoptera > Acrididae > Schistocerca > Schistocerca serialis. The sequence continues at coordinate 181,291,108 of NC_064646.1, read as the reverse complement.
AGTGGAGCAAGGTTTTACAGAAAGATGCTAATGACATTTTCATGGATACTAATAAATGGATTATAACGAATGCAGTGTTATTAAAAATGGAAAAGATTCACTATAAGCAGTTCAGAACATGTATGAGGTTGCCGTCCAGCATGTATGTAAAGTAGGAAGAAGCATAGATAGAAGAGATTCTACACAGAGTACGCGAAAGAACTTGCCCCCCTTCTAACAGCCGTGTACTGCAAGTCTCTAGAGGAACGGAGGGTTCCAAATGATTGGAAAAGAGCACAGATAGTCCCAGTCTTCAAGAAGGGTCGTCGAGCAGATGCGCAAAACTATAGACCTATATCTCTGACGTCGATCTGTTGTAGAATTTTAGAACGTGTTTTTTGCTCGAGTATCATGTCGTTTTTGGAAACCCAGAATCTACTATGTAGGAATCAACATGGATTCCGGAAACAGCGATCGTGTGAGACCCAACTCGCTTTATTTGTTCATGAGACCCAGAAAATATTAGATACAGGCTCCCAGGTAGATGCTATTTTTCTTGACTTCCGGAAGGCGTTCGATACAGTTCCGCACTGTCGCCTGATAAACAAAGTAAGAGCCTACGGAATATCAGACCAGCTGTGTGGCTGGATTGAAGAGTTTTTAGCAAACAGAACACAGCATGTTGTTATCAATGGAGAGACGTCTACAGACGTTAAAGTAACCTCTGGCGTGCCACAGGGGAGTGTTATGGGACCATTGCTTTTCACAATGTATATAAATGACCTAGTAGATAGTGTCGGAAGTTCCATGCGGCTTTTCGCGGATGATGCTGTAGTATACAGAGAAGTTGCAGCATTAGAAAATTGTAGCGAAATGCAGGAAGATCTGCAGCGGATAGGCACTTGGTGCAGGGAGTGGCAACTGACCCTTAACATAGACAAATGTAATGCATTGCGAATACATAGAAAGAAGGATCCTTTATTGTGTGATTATATGATAGCGGAACAAACACTGGTAGCAGTTACTTCTGTAAAATATCTTGGAGTATGCGTGCGGAACGATTTGAAGTGGAATGATCATATAAAATTAATTGTTGGTAAGGCGGGTACCAGGTTGAGATTCATTGGGAGAGTGCTTAGAAAATGTAGTCCATTAACAAAGGAGGTCGCTTACAAAACACTCGTTCGACCTATACTTGAGTATTGCTCATCATTGTGGGATCCGTACCAGATCGGTTTGACGGAGGAGATAGAGAAGATCCAAAGAAGAGCGGCGCGTTTCGTCACAGGGTTATTTGGTAACCGTGATAGCGTTACGGAGATGTTTAATAAACTCAAGTGGCAGACTCTGCAAGAGAGGCGCTCTGCATCGCGGTGTAGCTTGCTCGCCAGGTTTCGAGAGGGTGCGTTTCTGGATGAGGTATCGAATATATTGCTTCCCCCTACTTATACCTCCCGAGGAGATAACGAATGTAAAATTAGAGAGATTAGAGCGCGCACGGAGGCTTTCAGACAGTCGTTCTTCCCGGGAACCAAACGCGACTGGAACAGGAAAGGGAGGTAATGACAGTGGCACGTAAAGTGCCCTCCGCCACACACCGTTGGGTGGCTTGCGGAGTATAAATGTAGATGTAGATGTAGATGTAAACTGATAGTGTTAAATGTCTGGGATTACAACTTCGTAATAAATTCAGATGTGAACAGCATACTATAGAATTGCTGAAACTCGTAAACAAAATATTACTTGAAATGCGACCGTCAACGAAAGTAGGCGAAATAAAATAGCAGGTATATTTTACTTACATTCATACAATGACACATGATATCATATTTGTGGCAATTCTTCAGGTCAAACGTGAGTTTCCAGCATCTAAATGCGTTTGTGAGTTTATGGACTTCCTGCTGAAGCCTTTTCAAGGAATTGGTTATAGAAATTACCAATTAATTTTTCTCAGTGAAATTTGTTTTAAATAACACATCCCTTTTTCTAACGAACAACTCAGTTCACATACCGGTACCAGGTACATGGACGATCTATTCATACATAGACCTAAAGGCACTTGCGTTAGTACCAAGAGGTGCCACTATCTGGGAACACACATTTTCAGTAAGAAGTGTAGAAAATCTAGCTACGAATAAATCTCAGTTTCAGAAGAGCCTGAAAGATTTACTTATGCCAAGTTATATTTCACAGATGAATTTCTAAACAGAAGCAATTGGTGTACACTATACATTATTCCTGCTTTTTATTACTGCATGTTTATTAATATAACACACTGCAAGTAAAAGAATATATCTGAAATGTTCCATACCCACAAGTATTCCTCAATACGAAGATTTCAGATTACCTAATTTAATCTTTATTTTTCTGAGTCAAATACAAAAACCTTAGATGGAATGCCGAATGATGCACAGTAACGAAGTGTGATATTAACGAAAATATTTTGCGTTGATTGTGTTCCATATTTCGGATTAACTTTAGAAATTACGTCGTATACGTAATCCGCTGTTAAAAGTTCTTTTTTAGTGAGCGACCACTTTCACTCAAAAATCATATTTCAGCACCTGTAGTACAAATGTAAAGAATATAGACAATACAAGTGATTTTTTTCCAGATTATATACTTGGATTAACATCAAGAGTTTCATTGAAAGAAGATGACACAAAAAGGGGCACAATGCCAAAAACTCTTTTGGAAACTAGACCAGAAATCAATAATTATTAGCCACAAGACGGAGTATGCGAACATGAGACGTGCAATATTGCAATATTTCACATTATCTGTATCGGGAGTAAACAAGCTTATAGGGTACAGGAGAGCGTTGTACCCTGGAATACTTCTCCTACGTTCGGCTCCAGGTATCCCAATAACAGAAGGTAAACATTTTCTAATTCTATTTTTGTACGCTGACCTCTTTTTCTTAAATTACAAAAATTACTCCAGACACATGTGAAAACATGACATTATTGTATACTCAAGAAAAATCGAGAAAATCTTGTCAGTCTGTATTTAACGGTCTAAATGTTACATTGTTACTCTACTACGCAACAGTAATCAGTAAACCAGATTAAGTAGAAGTAGTATCAAAAGCCTTTTATAAGTTAAACAAATCCTGAAATAGAAGCTGTAGGAAACTAAAACAAGTTTCTTTTTTCATGAAAGATAAAACTGTTACGACACTAAAGGAACTCAGTTACTTTCTAAACGTCACGAATGGGTCCATAGGTCTCAAGAATAGGCGACTCTTAGAAGTGGAAATAAGACAAAGATGAACAATTTAGGTGCACTATAATGAGGTGGGTTAATCTTAACTACAAAGTTACTATTAACAGCACATATAATATATTAATTATATTATACATTTACACAGCACAGTAGAAATTCCTTTAGTTATCTGAAACGCCGTTTCACTGCCCACAAAGTATTTAATGTGATTTGTGTGGCTGATGAATGCAAGTCCCTCCGTTTACCTGACTTCCTTCTGTACTAAAGATGTCTTTGTATAGGGCTCATTTTGATCTTACTGCTACAGTCCTGCTTTTTACTACTTTCCAGAAAAGAGAGATATAGACATCTAATGTTAGAGTACATAAACGAATATATATTAATTTTGAAAGGTTTATCTAAGCACCAAGTTTTCTAAAGAGCTGACTTCAGCTATAGCCGGCTGGTCCCGGCGGAGGTTCGAGTCCTCCCTCGGGCATGGGTGTGTGTGTGTTTATCATTAGGATAATTTAGGTTAAGTAGCGTGTAAGCTTAGGGACTAATGATCTTAGCAGTTAAGTCCCATAACATTTCACACCCATTTTTTTTCAGCTATAGCTGTAGATACGTACTTCTGCGATCTGAAAAAAAATCCTGTAAATTTACTCCTCTCCGCCCCCCCCCCCCCCCCCCCTCAAATGCTATGCTGTAACTCATGAATGAATGGAGGTATATGTAAGAAAATAATATTTTTATTTTTAAATCATTTATAGCTGAAATCACAAACTCTACTTGTGTACTAAAGCGTCCCATTAAATCTAGGTGAGATGGGCTGAAGTGGACGAATTCTTGTGATACATTTTTCGTTATCTGCCCTGTCAGTAAGGAGGCTGGTATTATTTCTTCTTACACTGAAAAAAGAGAAAGAAGTTACATTTCCTAAGTAAACAAGTGTAGTAGCATTACTGTATTTTAGAAAAAGGAATGGGGCTATAATAAAACCCTCTGTAGCAGCATTTCTTATGGCTTCAGATACCGAGTGGTTGTTGGAAAGAGATAGACATTCTTGTGATCGACAGTACTTTCTGTCATGCAGATCGGATGAAATAAGGAACATACTGTGTCTATTATTTTACTGTTCTTTAAGCTCTGCTTGAAGCTATCATGATTCACACAACTGGAAGCATTCGGTAACTCACGGGGGTCACTATATATATACTGTTTTTAGGTGATAGTCCTATTTGAAATCCAGACTGTTTGGTTCTGAGTAGAAGTTCTAATCTAAATAATCGATAAACTTATTAAAAGTACTGTGACAGGAAATATTTACTATTTTTCATTTTGCCTTTTTGTGAAGTGGCTCGAACTCAGTAGAATACGAGTAGAAACTGATTAATTATTTAAATCTGTTTGTTACTGCTGATTTTGGTACAGCCATTTGACCTTTACTAACGGAAAGATGCTGTACTTTATGGAAGATATTTTTTCACGATCATTGTCAAAGTCTGTACTAACCACAAGTAACAAGGTTGCTAATTTTTTACCTGCAAGTCAACACATCTGTTTCATATTGATGAAAAAGAAGTGGCAGCAATGCAACGTGTTACAGTATCGACAGCTCTTTTAATTATCCGACATGCTCAGTAGTAAAAGTAATTTGGCCTGAGGTTTCCAGGAAGATTTGCTCCCCCCAGGGGTTGTGGCAGCACGCTTCTGCCGCAACTTTCCATTAGCGATAGCTCGCACAGGCCTCGGAATTTGACGGACAGAGAGTGGCTGGCTGAAAGCCTCCACAAAGCGCTGTCTCCTATCATAAAACCGAATTACTCGCAGAGCTACCACGCTTCTGCATCAGTGGTACACTTTGCCTTTGCCATACCGACCAATTGCATTAGCTCACTCCAGTGGGCTTACTACCACAATAATTGCTCTCCTTTCATCTTCTAATCTTACGGCACATAGCCCTGTTGCACGGCGTACAAATGTAGTTTGTGCCACTGACTCATGTTTGGTAGAGGCCGATAGCGAGTGACGGTAAAGTGAAATCGAATCAGAGTTACCAGGATGAGATCCTGATAACAGAAGAAATTATCAGAAGTAGAATGTGGACGCCAATGGAGGAAAGGTGGTAGATTATCGTTCATGAACACCAGCCAGTACCCTTCAGTTCAACCTTTCAAAGCCTCGCCTAAAAGTACAACGGTTGGACCGAAATATCGTACATGGCGAGAGATGCATGTTTGAACATAAATGCAGTGCTAACCAAGCAAAACAGGTTGCGCTTTTGTATTTGACCATAACAGCAGTTCTGCAGTATCCCCAACAAATTAAAAGTGTCTGTCGTGGTTAGAATAGTGTCCTGCGTAGTTGTGAGTGCTTCTTTGTTGGAGCTAAGTGAAATCTATAGCGGACAAATTGTTGGTGCTCATATGGTAAGACGCTTCCGTAAACACGGTAGCCGAGGTTTGCTGTTACAAGGGACACAGAATGGGTGATTTAAACTGTATGCAAGGAAATTGGAAAAATTTCATCCGCTAACACACAATGCTGACAAAAGTGTGTACTGCGTGATCATGCAGACGTTTACTGAAGAGGATCGTGACAAAAAATTAAAGGAAGACAAAAGTCACTGCATTGAATGCAGCAAACGTGAACCCTCTCAGCACCAAAAACATATGAAGAGAGCTCTATAAGCTGGGAATTGCAGGTTGTGCTGGCGGTCCAGAGGTTGAAAGAGGATCGGCAGAGACCAAAAACAGACTCGAATGAAACGCGTCTCCGACGCCCTCTCGGCCACCAATATTTAGATCGTCGCTGCGGACCGGAGGGCGAGTCTGGTCGAGTGTGTAGCACCGAGTAAGATCCAATGTCATCAGTCGCAGCCTAGTGGGAATCGCAGTAGCAGCTAGCTCTGCCGCTAACTCAGAGAGAGGCAGCACATAGCAGCCATAATTGCGAACATAGCGGACTTGGTACTTCACCAGCAGTGAGGCTAGCGTGGACTAATACAGAGGGCTTATACCACAAAGACTATCTTAAGGTAAGTAATTTTCTGTCTCTATAAATAAAGAACCTAGTTAATATTTGTGTGCAGTTCGTGTTATAGAAAGAGGATACTGGCCACCAAACAACCTCCTCTCCTCGTTCCCATGATACAGCTCTACAGAGACAACGAGACGACTTAAAACAGGGCGAGCTGAAATTCCAAAACCACACATCAGTGATTCAAAGAGTCATAACAGGAAAACGTGCTGCCGAAGCCATAAAGCATGACCTATGGAGCAATGCAAGAATGTCATTTGGTCGCATGAGTCTTGTGTCACACTATTTCCAACTTCTGGCTCAGTTTCCATCTCAAGAGTGAAACACAGTGGAGGTTCGGCAATGATTGGAGAACCATGTCGTGGTATTCCATGGACCCAACGGCGACTCTGCAAGATGCATTATTGCCAAGGATTATGTGACAAGTATGACTGATCAGGTGTGTCCCATGGTACAGTTTTTATTCCCCAATGGTCATGCTGTGTTCCAAGACGACAGCGGTCTCTGTTCACTCAGCTGCCATCGTCCAGGACGTCTGGTGAGCACGAGGGTGAACTGTCACATCTCCCCGGAACACAGTCACTAGATCTGACTATTATTGACCCCTTGTTGTCTACTTTGGATAGAGGGGTGCTTGACCGGTATCCACACCATCATCGTTACATGAGCATTCCACCAAAATGTTGCAGGAAGAATGGTATAAAATTCCATTAAAAACAGTACAGGGCCTGTATTTATTATGTATTCTGAGTTGACTGCAAGCTAATATCTGGGGACAACAGTTTTCCTGTACCTTATTAGTCATGGTGTTTCCACATATTTGTTCACCTCCTGCATACTGCTGGGCACTAAACCTGGAACACTAGTGAGCCATGCGTGGCTCACGGTAATCCCGTTTATTGCTCGTCATCTTGTTTTGTGGTTCTGTCGCCTCGTTTTTTTTTTTTAAATTCGATTATTTGATTTACTGGCTTCACTAGGTTGTTGGATTGCTTGCACGTGAGTGGCAGCAGCAGCACTTATCGATAAGTGCACTGTCGTACCATCTCTGGAGCGACTGCTAGTATTTCCGGGTCGTCGTCTGTCGTGAGTTCAGTCGGGGACGAAGCAGGAGTCGGGGACGGAGCGCCAGTGAGGGGCTGACAGCCAGTACTTTCCGGCCGCTGGCCACACACGTGAACTGTCCGAGGGAAGGAAATTGGAGAGGAACGACCGCTCGTTGGTCGTTCGGTCGGTCGTCTCACCGGACGACGTGTGGTTGGTCGCCGACCGCTTACGGAAACTCTCTGTGTGTGTTCCAAGGTCATTGGTTCTAGGATTGTCGGAGTTCTTGGTGCAAGAGTTTACGTGGAACTGTGTGTAGCTTCTGTGATTTACGCTGAGCAGATGAATGCTGTGTGCGTACTGGAGTAGCCAGTCGGTCAGTTGCGACGGAGCAAGGGAATTGATTGGGTTGTTGGTTGGTTCTTCAGCCGTTCCTAGGTCGCGCTGCCACCCGATTATTTACTGTTACGCTTGGCTGCCTGTCTCACCTAAACTGTTGTTAGAGTTTGCTACCCGGGCCTACCCTTGGAGCACTTCCGAGCACCACTGTTCTGCTGTTTGTGATTGTCATTTTATTTGGTCGCAGGTATTGTGCCAGGAGGCCTTCAGCCGTGTATTAATATTGTCTGTTTTATGTTTAGTATACGGCCTTCAGCCGACTTCATAACAACTTTAAGATTAGGTCTTCAGCCGTGTTTCATTGAAAATTCTTGTTGCTCTGTATTTAGGCCATCAGCCACGTTTGTTTCAGAATCTGTGGCTTTAATATGTAAATCCTTGTCTGTAAGGTTTCTCTTTAATTATCTTGAATTCTTGAAACGGCCTTCAGCCGTGTTCTGTGAATGTTTATCTTAAGGTTGTCTTTAATTATTCTTGAGTAATTGTTTGGGCCTACAGCCGACAAGATACTTCAAGCTTTCTTAAGATGTTTTTCTGGCGTAGGTACTGTGCAAAAGCTCATCTTTAAAGCCTCTCCTTTATTATGTAAAGAAAAAATTTTATTGGGCCTTCAGCCGAAGAATTAACTTGAATTTTCCTTGATATGGCATTTGGGCGGAATTTGTAAATGCTTGGCTATTAAAGAATTTCCTTAGCTGATCTGAAATATTATTTCGGCCTTTAGCCGAGAAGATAGTGTGATTTTGGTTAAGTAAGGCCTTCAGCCGTTACTTTAGGTCCCGGTGTTTTAAAAGCAATCATTCACACTTATTCTGGAGAAGTTACTGGGGCCCTCAGCCGTGAATTGATCTTTGTCGTTTTAAAGAGAAAACTGTGCATTGGTTTGAGAAATAAAGTTGTGTGTGTTATTGTGTAATTACCAATAATTGACCTTGGCCCCTTTCCACAACCTGATCCGCTCTGTCCTGCGATAACAGATTTCAAAAATTCAAATGGCTCTGAGCACTATGGGACTTAACATCTATGGTTATCAGTCCCCTAGAACTTAGAACTACTTAAACCTAACTAACCTAAGGACAGCACACAACACCCAGCCATCACGAGGCAGAGAAAATCCCTGACCCCGCCGGGAATCGAACCCGGGAACCCGTGCGTGGGAAGCGAGAACGCTACCGCACGACCACGAGATGCTGGCAACAGATTTCATCTATGAATTAAATCAAGTAGGGAAATCTTATTTATCTTCGTATTTAGTGCAGTGCTGGAAGTGTGGCTGGCGACAGGCGTTGCTAATACCACCGCCAGTGGCAGCTACACAGAAACTGCAGCCGCCAACGGATGGCCGCCCCCACAGATACGCCCTCCTCGGGCGGCTCAGGGAGCTCCGCTGTTGAGGTCTACAAGAGACTGCCACAAGCTGCCATCAGCACCCTTCAGTATTGTGATCTCGTCTGCGAGTACTCGGCCTCTCTCGCTCTCCGTGATTAGTACTTTAAGCACTTGCACACAGACCTGGAACATTCTGGATCCTGTATTGCATTTGACTGCATTCGTGTTCTGCAAACGTTTGAGTAAACTATTTTTATCTGACTGTTGTTATGTCCCTCATTATTTGCTTTCTGCCTGTAGAGCTGACGCATTGCTACAGGATACAACATATACAGTGATGAAAAGAAAGTTTCAACACCAAAAAATAACTAATGTAGAGTAATGAAATTTCGGTTACACATTAGCCTATTTAAAATATGTAAGCGGTTAACATTGTAAGAGCACAGATTAACGTAAGCACGAGATGGAGTTCCATGCCTGTTTCATTTGGTCGGTCAATGCAGGGGACGTGAGTGCTGGTTGTGGATGACGCGGTGGAGTTGTCGTCCAATGATGGCCCAATTGTGCCACAACGCCGCGACTGATTTTCTCGTGGGAAACAGTGTGGGCAGGGGCACGTGTCAAGCACAAAATCAGGAAGTTGTTACACCCTAACCTATTACTTTCCAGGATATTCAAAATTAGCTACCTGAAAATTTCAGAACAATACACTTTTCAAGCTTAATTTAGTCACATTATATACATAAATTTTTTAATGAGCTACCAAAAATTGGGAATCTGTCTCACACAACAGTTAATTTTAGCTTTGTCTATTTCGACATTACTTAAACTCGGAAAGTTAGTTTCGCTTTCCATGACATGAAAACCAAATAGATTTACACTTTCCTAAAATCGTATTACATAAATCAGAGCAATAGTACGGATGCAATTATGAAAAAGAGTGCATTTATTAATTATCTGCATTTTTTAAAATTCTCGTCATTTTTCTCACCCCTCCCCCCTTCCACATGACTCCCCTCCCCCTGACTGACAGTTCATCTTCTTTAGAGAGCCAAGTCCACTCACGAACCCCCAGAATCTCCTGGCTAATCGACCTCATCTACCACCTGGTGCTCCCCTCATGTACCGAAAATGAAACTAATCTATACATTTCTTACGAGATTAGTATGCCGTTTCATCTGCTCCCTTATTTTCACAAGGCTGACACTGTTCAGCACTTGTGAAGGTACTTAAAGGAAGTGCTGTCTCTGCACACAGTCAGCAAGGCACCATCTCTAAGAAAATTCTACTCACAGATATAGTCACCCGAAACAAGAAATCTCCTAAATCTCAGACACAACTAAAACATAATCCTAGATACATGCGAAGTAAACACAAATCAAAATTTGTGCCTGTGGGGGATACACTCCACTGTAAGCAGAACATGGGTGATGGGGAGGTTATTGATGTAGCAAGCGTTGGCTCCGATGACGATCAGTGAAATGGTACCATGCGGGCATACAAGCCTTCCCAGTACATGGCGTATTTCCGTAGCATTGAATGGAGATTGTGCTGAAAAATAGAGATTTGTGGTCAAGGGAGTGGGGAATAATATTGTGTATTGGAATCTTGAATAAAACTAACTTGCTTTCAGGAAAAAAAAAATGTTGCGTTACTTGCTGAACGCCCGTTGTACTAGGAAAAATACACATAACGGTAAAAAACATAAAAAGTTGTTTAAAGTAGTACTTACAGGATTCTTGCACAATTCCAGAATGCTCTTCGTGTTTCTTGCGTAATTTCTTTCTAGACTTGGGTACAGGAGATAGTAAGTACTTGGAATGGGTTTCTATGACAGTATTATTTGCTTATATCTCTTGTTTCTTGCTTCTGCCTCTTTCTGTTTTTTTTATTTCACCTTTCATTTCAGGCATATCAAGACTGTCTCTAGGTGTTAACAATAATTTCTCAATTAATACGTTTGCCGTTCGCTCGCTCCACAGGACTTCAATTAACACAACTCTAGAACTCTCACGTATTGTACTGTTCGTTATATCTTCAAAGTCTGTCAGATTATACCCCAGGAATTATGCATAGCACCACAATATTTGCTGTGAAAACGTCCAATCCCTCGCATGCTTCTCTCCAGTGAGTTAGTAGCTGGTCAGTAAACCGAAATATTTTTTACTTCCGCTCCATTACTCTGTATTTTCTAACATTTATAAAATAATCCTTCCCAATTTTTAGCCAATCTTCTTAAGCTGCACGTCTCCTTAAACTACACAATTTCAGTTTTTGAAAATACACCCAGTACAACTGAAATATATTTCCAGTCATTCTATGTAACAGGCAGGGAGCCACATAATTCCACCAATACAAATTCCAAATCATCTTTTGATAAATTACTCAATATTAGCTGCTTACTGGTACAGTTACTTGCTTTCACATTTTGGCTTTTATTGCAGGATTGCAGTCGCTTATTTTTTTTCTTTGCTATGTTGTTAAAAATTACTATTTTTCTTCGTATTCTCTAAATACGTTCTGGAGCCCACATGCCAATGGCTTAAATGAATATAACCCAATTATCTGAAATATGTATTTTCTAAATAAAAATTCGTAATGTACTACTGCGTAACTGCTAGCGGATTTGCATTTTTCCCATTTCATATTATGTAAACTGAAAATGGAGAGGAGAAAAAGGAAAGGAAAGGGAAGGACATGATGATATCAGCTGTATCGAGACTTTATGCAGGATCGGCGCCAACAAGTGAAAATGTGTCCCGGCCCGGAACTCAAACCCTTGATCCCCTGCTTAGTAGGTGCTAACCACGGTGCCATCCAGACACATACTAACCGCCAGGGCAGGTAAAAGGCGCGTTAGCGGCCACTAGGCAAGAAAAATTACCTATGGTTGAACTTAACGATTTGTACAAAGTTGAACGCAGTGAATAGTAATAACAAGTTGAGGAACGATCCGCCTTCCCCAAAGGCTCCACTCACTGCTCTTCGCCTCGGCGACACTACGAGCATCAACACGAACCCAAGTCACTGGAGAATCGCGATATATCACAATGGTGGAGGTTTTTCTACTTGGATTGAAATGCAATTATCTCAATGCTTGCTGGATCCGGTTTATGACGAGATTGTACATCCTCGTGACCACAGCCCTTACCATCCGGCAGTTCATACGTCCCACCAGTGGTCCCGGCGTGTTCTGCCATTGCGCGTGCCTGGCTCCTCCTGAGTCCTCAACTGAATTGGCCCACTCACCCGACCCAGAGAAACAACGACGTTGCCCCAAAGATAGGGTAACAGTTACTGCATATTGATAACAGCCGCTGCTGCCACTAGCGGACAGGCAACGCATGCGAAACCCGAAACCGAGTGCCGCCAGTCAACACGAGAAGAAGACAAACAACCGCAACCATGCCAACTAAACGATACCGTCTGGCCTTCAACAGAGGGCGGGAACCCACAAACAGCACCAATGCGAGCCGCAGCACCGCTCAACCTCCCTCTCTCAAGGACAAACCCCGGGACAAACTCAACTAGCGGCCTAACCAAACTTAATTTGATTAAGGTGGTCCCGGTATTGCTTACCGATACCGGTGTCCTTAACCAGAAGATTAACTGGGCCCAAAATCCGCATAATCGTACACGGACCCAGAAAACGGGGAGTAAGCTTACCAAGGTTGCCAACACGCACCTCCCTCTCGGGAAAATTACGGACATACACCTGATCTCCAGGTTTACCCCTGTAGGCTCGTCGATTACAGTTATAACGACCAGCCAGTCTGTTGCGAGCCCTGAGAATATTGCGCCTTGCACGATTCCAGTTTTCTTTCACAACCTGAGGGGGTGATCTCCGCAGGAGTTACATCTTAAATCGCCCATAAGTTCGAAAGGGGGGAATTAACAGGATAAGCAAATATCATAGAAATCGGAGTAGTCTTTAAAGCTTCATGGCTGACCGTACTGAATGCAAAATAAACCAAGGCAGACTAGAATCCCACTTACTGGGAGACTTCTGATGAAAGTGCGGATTTAAGGTTACGATTGACTCTTTCCTCAAAAAACCCCTACGGATAATACAGGGCAGTAGTTACATGCTTAACACCGCTTTGGAAACAGAAGGACTTGAAGGGGGCCGAAAGAAAGGCAGATGCATTATCACCAACGATTTGCTTAGGAGGTCCAAAAACACTAAATACGTTAGTTAAATACGCAATGGTGGTGGCAGCAGTCACATCACGACTCGGAACAAGCCAGGTAAACCTCGAAAACGCGTCAATAATAACTAATACATACCGATGGCCTCCTTTGGTGCAAGGTAAGGGCCCCACATAATTGATATAGAGTTTGTCCATGGGGCAAGATTCACGCTCAGAACTAAGGAAACCCCCACTGATGAGCGTTTTTCGGTTTGGCCATATGACACAACCGACACCCAGAAACCATTTCTATAACGTTTCGGTCAATAGACGGCCAAATCAGATGCTCCTTCTTCAGGGTCTTATAGGTTCCTAATTGCCCGCCAATCAACGAGTTGTGAATATAATGGAAAACGGGGCCTACTTGGGTGCCTGGTAGACAGATCTTAATCTCCTTAGTACGTCCCACCCTTTTACACAAAATGCCTTTCCTGATAATATATTCATCCAAACGCTCCCCTGCCGAAAGCCGTTTCTTAAAGGGTCCCCAGGTGAGGTGGAAGCGTGCTGGGCCCATAACCCAGAGGTCCGTGGATCCTAACCACGCTCTGCTACCAATTGAAACCTGGACGTCAAGGGAAGGCAGGATTCTGTTACGATTGTGGACGGGGCCGTAATCGGTTACTATTGGTTGCCTTTTACAGTTACACACAGTTCATTTTAAACCAGTAATTCCAGACTCAACAATAAATAAAAAATACCACATGTTATTAATGAAGGAATAATCAGCTGTGTAAATAATAATGTTTTCAGTGAGTTACAGTTTAGCAAATCACCATTAAATACAGATACAGCAGATAATGTTTCAAAAGCAAGCCACTGTGATGTGGGCAGAAGGCCTTGCACCCCAGGAATGGCAATAAATTAAGAATTGTTTAAAACTCGCTGAAACATGCAAATTACAGGTTTGAAATATTAAAGGCAAGTCGCCGCAAACACAGCAGAAGGTCAGACGCCGGGAATGGCAGTAAATGTTTTAAAGGCTTACTGCGTAAATAGAAATACCAAATTAGAATTTTAAGGCAAGTGACCACAATCATGGCTGAAGGCCTTACACGCCAAGAATGGCAATAAGTTAAGAATTGTTTAAGAACTCGTTGCAATTTACAATTTACAGGTTTGAAATATTAAAGGTAAGTCGCCACAAACACGGCGGAAGGCACCAGACGCCAGAAATGGCAGCGCGAGGCGTGTTTTTTTAAGTAAGTACCATTTTGAAATAAAAAAAGATGTGCTAAGATATCTCAATAATTTTATTTTTCCATGAAAGCCTGTACCTTAATCTACGCACTGACGCCATTACAGTCCGATTCTTCCTTGTTTACGTTGTGTACTGAGTGTTTAAGATGCCTCCGATAATCGTGAGTCCCGCCGACTGTGAAGTACGGGCTGTTACAAGATTTCTTGGTACTAAAAGTCTAAAAGCGATCGATATTCATCGTGAGATCTGTGCAGTTTATGGAGAAAATATTATGAGTGATGGAATGGTAAGAAAGTAAGTGAGAGCATTTAAACATGGCCGCACAAATGTGCATGACGAACAACGGAGTGGCCGTCCTTCGGTCGTTGTCCGCAGCTCGTGGTCGTGCGGTAGCGTTCTCGCTTCCCGCGTCCGGGTTCCCGGGTTCGATTCCCGGCGGGGTCAGGGATTTTCTCTGCCTCGTGATGACTGGGTGTTGTGTGATGTCCTTAGGATAGTTTGGTTTAAGTAGTTCTAAGTTCTAGGGGACTGATGACCTCAGATGTTAAGCCCCATAGTGCTCAGAGCCTTCGGTCGTTAATGGAAGTTTGGTGCAAGAAGTGGACAGTAAGGTGAGAGAAAACAGACGCTTTACGATTTCCTCCTGGCGGGATGACTTTCCTAGTGTTTCTCGTAGTGTTTTGTATGGCATTGTGTCCGAGCACTTGAATTACCGAAAATTGTGCGCACGCTGGGTACCGAAAATGTTGACGGCTGTGCACGAAACCAAACGTTTAGACAGTGCATTCACTTTCCTTGAGCGGTACCACAACGACGGTGATGATTTCTTAAGCCAAATTGTTACGGGCGATGAAACATGGTTGCCTACGTCACAACAGAATCAAAGCAACAGTCCATGGCAGTTGAGCAAGGGCATCGTTTTGCTGCAAGACAATGCCCACCCGCATGTGGCTAATCAGACCAAATATCTCTTCACATCTTTTCGATGGAAAACTCGAAATCATCCTCCGTACAGCCCCGATCTTGCGCCCAGTGACTGCCATCTGTTCCTGCACTTGAAGAAACACTTGGGCGGTAAGCGTCTTCAAGACGATGACGAAGTCAAAACAGTGGTGATGCTGTGGTTAACAAGTCAGGCGGCAGGCTTCTATGAGGAGGGTATTCAAAAACTGGGACAACGTTATTACAATTGCCTTAATATTGGCGTAAATTATGTGGAAAAGTAGATTAAGGTCTAGGTTTTAATGTAAAAATAAAATTATTGAGATATCTTAGCACGTCTTTTTTTAATTTCGAAACGGTACTTACTTAAAAAAGACGCCTCGTAAATCAAAATTGTAAGGCAAATGACCACAATCACGGCTGAAGGCCTTACGCGCCAGGAACGGCAATAATATAAAAAATCTAGAAACCTGCTGTAAAACAGCAAATACAATAGCAAAGGTAAATTAAAAAACAAGCAACTGATCACCAAACGGGTGAAATAAGATCATGGGAAACTTTTTAACACAACCCTTAACATCCACTGAACACTACACTGCTAGATTTATTATAGAAGGCGACCAGATCTAGCAACTAGACATATATAACCTTTATCACAGCCATTACAACGTTTTCTAATAACTAACACAATAATAAAACACAGGGACCAGTATGTAAGTTCCTTAAAGGGTTCTGAGGCAGATTATACCCTCAGAAGGCGTGGGCTGAAGGAGCGTTACACTGAACTACTAGCCATCAGACCTCCTTTTACAACACACACGTCTTACAAGAACCAAGGTGCCACAGACGGGGATCCAGGAATCGACCTCTGAGAAGGTCCAGCAACAAACACATTCGTGAGCGATGAGATAGGCAGCCAAGAGTTGCGTTCACTTCACAAGATGGTACCTCAGACTAGTGACAGTCTAACAAATGACTAATGATACTCTTGCTGAAGCTACCTGACATCCAATAAACTAAATACAACGATAGAACAATACATTAAAGCAGGAACCGGTGGTCTGCACTACGTTCTCAGAATACTGTGCTTAGAGTGCCCGGAACGAGGAAGGAATCACTACCACCAGGGCAGGTAACTGGGGGGTTAGCGGCCACCCGGCAAGAAAATTTACCGGTGGTTGGACTTAACAAATTGAAACAAGTTGAAAGCAGTAAATAGTAATAAGAAGTCGAGGAAAGCTAATCAGATCCACCTTCTCCAAGCACTTCACTCACTGCTCTTCGCTTCGGCGACACTAAAAGCAGCAACACGAAACCAAGTCACTGGAGAATCGCGAGATGGAGGTTTCTCTACTTGGATTGAAATGCTCTCATCATAAAGCTTGCTTTATCCGTTTTACTACGAGGACGTGAACCCTCGTGACCACAGCCCTTCCATCCGGCAGTTCATGCGTGCCACCAGTGGTCCCGGCGTGTTCTTCCACTGCACGGACCTGGCTCCTCCTGAGTCCCCAACTGAATTTGCCCACTCACCCGACCCGGACAAACAATGAAGTTGCCCCAAAGATAGGGCAACAGTTACTACATATCGATAACCGCCGCTGCTGCCACTAGCGGACAGGCAACGTTTCCGAAACCTAGTGGCGCCAGTCAACACTATAAGAAGACAAACAACTGCCAACTAAACGATACTGTCTGGCCTCAACAGAGGGCGGAAACCTACAAACAGCACCAATGCGAGCCGCTGCACGGTTCAATAGTCAAGGTAATGCAAACACAATTTATATTTAAAAATTATTATTCATAAGATTCACTGCTTAATATTATGTTTGTAATTAGTTCTGATATTACAAAGAACTCTGCTTCCTTTACCCTTCCTTGTGCTGCGGGGTGGCCGAGCGGTTCTAGGCGCTTCAATCTGGAACCGCGTGACCACTGCGGTGCAGGTTCGAATCCTGCCTCGGGCATGGGTGTGTGTGATGTCCTTAGGTTAGTTAGGTTTAAGTAGTTCTAAGTTATAGGGGACTGATGACCTCAGAAATTAAGTCCCATAGTGCTCAGAGCCATCTGAACCTTGTGCTGCAACGGCAGCCGATACTTGAGCCTTTACTGGTTTAGTTAACTTGTCTATCACCTCTTCAATCACAGGGATTACTATTAATTTTCCTTCTACTTTTATAACATAAAATAATGCCAATGATAGCACAGACAATTTACGGTCAGAGTCCAAAATGACTTCTTGTAAATTGCTAACTGCTGTTTACAAATTTGCAGATGATACTCAAAACATGTCATTTTAAGCATTCTTCACAAATTTGACCGCCTTCAGGATGTAGAGCACATTCGGAGATGGTTTGCAAAGAGTCCACACCACTTCTCACAGTGGCAGCAGAGCGTTTGCCATTTGTCATGTGGTACTCTCAGGTGTTTTGTGGACACATTTGTATTTTGTAGTTAATGTGAATCTTCTCTGGCAGAAGTTGGGAGATTAGGATGAGGTCACTGCCAAAAAAAAAAATATTTATCGACCTCTCAACAGTGTGTACTTGTGGTTCATCCCACGCCAGGTCAGTGTTGGGTGGTGGGCTTCATTCCTATGGTCTGCGGTGCTCTCTGCATAAAATTGATGCAGCCGGCTGATGTCACTTCTAGTTCAGCTCGGTGATGAGAATACCTTGCAACGTGCACATGCTCAGCTGTCTGGTAGTACTGGCTCAGTTGCAGGGGCAAGGTAACATGTCCAAGTTTGGCCATAGGCAAGGCATGTCGGCAGTCAGGGTTGTGTGAGGTAACAGATGCACCCATGTACGATCTCTGGACTTTCGTCTGGCTGGTGGATTCTGGCTCTGGCAGGCACTCAGTGGCTCAGTGGTTGAAAGTTAGATTCGCAGCCAATAGTACTGAAACTGACTGCACTGGCGTTTGGTCATGTTGAGCAGTGGTGCCTCATGGTGGAAACCTTCAGTACAGCAGATGCTGATTCGATGACGTGCTTGAAGGCCTGTATACACTCCTGGAAATGGAAAAAAGAACACATTGACACCGGTGTGTCAGACCCACCATACTTGCTCCGGACACTGCGAGAGGGCTGTACAAGCAATGATCACACGCACGGCACAGCGGACACACCAGGAACCGCGGTGTTGGCCGTCGAATGGCGCTAGCTGCGCAGCATTTGTGCACCGCCGCCGTCAGTGTCTGTCAGTTTGCCGTGGCATACGGAGCTCCATCGCAGTCTTTAACACTGGTAGCATGCCGTGACAGCGTGGACGTGAACCGTATGTGCAGTTGACGGACTTTGAGCGAGGGCATATAGTGAGCATGCGGGAGGCCGGGTGGACGTACCGCCGAATTGCTCAACACGAGGGGCGTGAGGTCTCCACAGTACATCGATGTTGTCGCTAGTGGTCGGCGGAAGGTGCACGTGCCCGTCGACCTGGGACCGGACCGCAGCGACGCACGGATGCACGCCAAGACCGTAGGATCCTACGCAGTGCCGTAGGGGACCGCACCGCCACTTCCCAGAATTAGGGACACTGTTGCTCCTGGGGTATCGTCGAGGACAATTCGCAACCGTCTCCATGAAGCTGGGCTACGGTCCCGCACACCGTTAGGCCGTCTTCCGATCACGCCCCAACATCGTGCAGCCCGCCTCCAGTGGTGTCGCGACAGGCGTGAATGGAGGGACGAATGGAGACGTGTCGTCTTCAGCGATGAGAGTCGCTTCTGCCTTGGTGCCAATGATGGTCGTATGCGTGTTTGGCGCCGTGCACGTGAGCGCCACAATCAGGACTGCATACGACCGAGGCACACAGGGCCAACACTCGGCATCATGGTGTGGGGAGCGATCTCCTACACTGGCCGTACACCACTGGTGATCGTCGAGGGGACACTGAATAGTGCACGGTACATCCAAACCGTCATCGAACCCATCGTTCTACCATTCCTAGACCGGCAAGGGAACTTGCTGTTCCAACAGGACAATGCACGTCCGCATGTATCCCGTGCCACCCAACGTGCTCTAGAAGGTGTAAGTCAACTACCCTGGCCAGCAAGATCTCCGGATCTGTCCCCCATTGAGCATGTTTGGGACTGGATGAAGCGTCGTCTCACGCGGTCTGCACGTCCAGCACGAACGCTGGTCCAACTGAGGCGCCAGGTGGAAATGGCATGGCAAGCCGTTCCACAGGACTACATCCAGCATCTCTACGATCGTCTCCATGGGAGAATAGCAGCCTGCATTGCTGCGAAAGGTGGATATACACTGTACTAGTGCCGACATTGTGCATGCTCTGTTGCCTGTGTCTATGTGCCTGTGCTTCTGTCAGTGTGATCATGTGATGTATCTGACCCCAGGAATGTGTCAATAAAGTTTCCCCTTCCTGGGACAATGAATTCACGGTGTTCTTATTTCAATTTCCAGGAGTGTATATAAGCACCAAGGAAGGTATGTTGTGGTGTGGTCACCACGTATGTCATGTATGCCACATACTGAAGTGTGCCAAGATTCGGTAACTCTCTGGTCACCGGCGAACAGACGGGCTGCACTGCCGAGGCGGGTGCCTCGATGTAACGCTGTGGCAGCGAAACGCCGAAGTGGCACTCTGGCAGCAGTCAGACATCTTGCATTTGCCTCACGGTGCTACTCTCTTCTCTTCTTGGAAGAATTCGACACTCCGAATTCCTGATCTGATGATGGTTAGCAAAAATAAGTTCCCTAATATATTTAAAAAATTCTCTATTTGTATAAAACTAGCACTAGTCCTGCGAACTAATATCAGGGTAGTGGATATGTGTTATTACAGTTTGATTTATGTCCACACCATAACGCTTATGTCAACATTCATGTAACTCACTCAGTGCTTTAAGTAACACCCTCCAGGTTGTCTCACTGAGGAGCCTAGAACACACTTAAAGTCTATGACATTGACTTGTCCATTCAGCAGCAGTGTCAAAGTATCTAATAAGTACATGGTTTTGAGCTTCTGAGGAGTATCCTACAAGAGTACTTCTGCTTCACTTGCCTTACGTAACAGGACTATGTTCTCGAGATTTTCCATAAATTATTCTCCTTCGCCTATTCGTAGTTTCACCGGTATAATCACTCTGTTCCCCCTGTTACACAGTATCCTAAGAATCTATCAGGTCTTATCACCAAGTCATGAAACAAGCACAAAAGATGGGGACAAGAACTTAACATAGATTGTGTACAAAAATAGAATCTATGATAAAGACACTGTAGTCACATTTTTGAACATAACGTATGGAGAACGAACTCTTAAATCTTAAACCTTATCCTATCCTCCCAAGAAACCCATCCAGTGTGTCATGCTCCATAAGATCTGAGATACCATTTACACCCAGGAGTTCTACCAGCTACCACCTGTGCAAATTTAACTCAAATACTATTACTCGATATCATTTCCGCCTCGTCATACTTCTCTGAAAGCTGATAAGTTTTTCCCATTATTACTCCTGTTATTCCTTATACTGCTTCTGACAGTTATCTGACATTGATTGTCTACTCTCATGCCGACTGTACGTTGAAGGACAAGAAGCGGTACATTGATGACATAATGGTTAGTGATCCTTCTCGCATCCATGGTATCTCACCGTTGCATAATGAGAAGACAAAAAAGACCAACTGTAAGACACGCTCAAGACGCTGATCTATTTTTTCCCATTAGTAGTGCACCACAGCTTACAGCTACCTCACCAGAGAACACAATCACAGATAACGGCAGGGCTGGGTCCCAGAAACAGAAAAGGAGAAAAAATGCTATGCACACGACTCAGGAACTCTGTGATTATCAAACCACTTATCCACTTGCGAAGCTCTGTGCAGGAATACCAATACCATTTACAGTAAATTACACCTTCATTCACTCAGTATTTACATTAAAATTACTCAATACTCACGGTCTATCACGACTCAGCCACACACTTTTTTACATAACCTGGCATAATAGCTTCTTTGCGAGGATACCCAACATACTGCACCATGTGACTCAGTACAAGTTGCCACATGACCCCGTGGGTTACACTGAGGGCATATAATAGGTTCCATGGACTCATCGCTTCGATCCGTCCCTGGTACGTCAACCACATTTATTCCCAACATAATGAAGACATATCAGTAGATCAAGAAGAGAATTGACACGAATCCAGGAACAGTCGATATGAGGGATTTACAGAATACACGTGCTACTTACCATCGATTCACTGGCGGTGATAGTAGCGTCCCCACTAACCCCGCTTCTGACACCACTTGTATTCGGTTTGGGTGTTCTCTAGTGAAAGTTGATCCATCAATTGTGAGTAAAAAGCAGCTCGTTGTCAGCATAAACCTTCATTTATTTCCCATCAGTGTTAATTGGTGGCTCATGCCCATGTAAAGCACGTGTGGACATCACACCCACAGACAATGGCCCTTGACTTTTAGAGATGATGCAATCGGATGTTGTTACATCCAGAGCAGCCCTGCAATTGTGAGACCTTGCGACATTTCCACACTCAGGCATTCTACAGCGCTGGTTCAGCTGCAGAGGCGAGTAAGGTGGCACAGCTGGGCATAGACGTTCGTAAGGCTGGCTGGCAGTTTGCATGGGTGAAGTGATGGAGAAACCTGGTTACGAACCCCAAACCTGCATCTGGCTGGTGGCCTCTCTTACAGCAATCACTTTTCTTGCGTTTGGCTCGCTCCATTACACCTTCACAGGATACAGGCCTCAGTTACTACGAATCTTTCATGGTAGATAACAATATGTAGAGTTCTGTGAATTCATTTTTGTGGTGTCACCGCTAGACACCACACTTGCTAGATGGTAGCCTTTAAATCGGCCGCGGTCCGGTAGTATACGTCGGACCCGCGTGTCGCCACTGTCAGTGATTGCAGACCGAGCGCCGCCACACGGCAGGTCTAGAGAGACGTCCTAGCACTCGCCCCAGTTGTACAGCCGACTTTGCTAGCGATGGTTCACTGACAAATTACGCTCTCATTTGCCGAGACGATAGTTAGCATAGCCTTCAGCTACGTCATTTGCTACGACCTAGCAAGGCGCCATTATCATTTGCTATTTACCGTCAGACCGATGTTCACCAATTATGGATTAAAGTTAAGTATTCCAGAAGCTACGTACTATTTTTGCTACTATAAAGACCTTGTCATTTTCCAGACCTCACGCCATCCTGCCTGAGCTTAAACGCGTGCCCTACGGCCTCCCGTCCTCGTGGATTGGCTGTCCTGCCAGTCCACAAAAATTTTAGTGTGAACATGGATGTCAACATCATGCAAGTCAGTAGGAGCCTGTGAGCCGGTAGATTACACTACAAGCATATAATTGATTCCAGTGGTTCATCCCTTGGGTCCCTTTAGATACCTCAACCACATCTACACCCAACATAACCAAGGCACATCAGTAGGGCATCAGGAAGAGGATGGACGCAGAACCAGGAACAAGGAGTATGAGGAACTCTTGGGGCTTTAGGTGATGGAGAAATCTGATTATAAACCCAAAACCAGAGTCTGGCTGGTGACGTCTGGCGCTGACGTACACTTAGTGGCTCGATGAGTGAGAGGGCCTCAGTTCGATTCTCTGTTCATTATTGAGGCGATGGGTCCCCATGGCAGACAGTCCTGTCAGCATCAAGCTTTATGACAGACTCGCACACTGCAGTGAATGGCGACTTGATAATTCACCAATTCGATGCGAGGAAGTTGGTTTGTTGTGGTTTGGCCGCCGCAAATGTCATTCCTGGTCACTGTCTGAGACGCAGGCTGCAGTGAGAAGCTGAGTGCTGTGATGTAAAGCTGTGCCAACATAATACGGCAAGTGAATCTCCTATAGCAAATAATGTTCTTTCCTTTTGCTCACTCCATTACACTTTCAAACCATATAGGCTTTAGTTACTATGCGTCTTTCATAACAGTGATTTATAACAAAGTTTAGAGGTCCGTGAATTCAATTCGTGTGTGAAAATGGATGCAAACTATTTGCTTTCACTTTTCTTGTTGAGTGAGTATGCCACGTTATATTAAGAGACAAAGTGAATCCCACAATATGAGAATATGCGAACTCAGCAGCCACAAATCGTTGCCGTCCGCAAGAGAGACTCTTCGAACCTTATGACCCACTCGGTTTTGAGTGAAAAACAGCTACATGAATCACGAACCTGGTTGTTTTGAAGGTCTGGCATTTCCAACAACTCACAGAACAAGGGTCGAAAATTTCATTCTTCAGTGAAAGGAGCACTACCGCAGTGGCACATGCATGTAAGAACATTTCTTAACGAGTTGCCTCAGTGATGGATAGGTCGTAACGCGTGTACGGCTCTCACATTCTACCACTGATCTTCCAGACTGCTTCATATCACGGTAACCTTTTCTTTTTTGAGGGGGTTTGTGAAAGTCCGACTGTATGCTTCCCCTTCCAATAAATGTGGCTCTACTGTGACTAAAAACAGCAGTGAAGGCAGTAACTCCAGAAGTGGCTGAAAAAGTAAGGGACAAGTCTATCGCCTGAATGCTGGTCG
The DNA here is from genome assembly GCF_023864345.2 of Schistocerca serialis cubense. Taxonomy (NCBI): domain Eukaryota; kingdom Metazoa; phylum Arthropoda; class Insecta; order Orthoptera; family Acrididae; genus Schistocerca; species Schistocerca serialis. Next base: position 181,267,246 of record NC_064646.1, on the reverse strand, counting down.
TGCATCTGGTGGAGAGCACATTGATTTGTGGTAGGTAAATACGATCTTTGACAGAAAATTTAATCCTTGAAAATACTTGAATGTTGTGCGTGTATGCATGTAAGAGATACATTGTTACATCTACTGCAGTACAACAAACACTTTGTGACACAGAAAAGATGAATATACAGTTACAACAATTCACAAAACAAGTGCACACTACCTCATCATAAGGCTGTTAGCAGACACCGAGTAAAGAATCAAGATGTCAACGGTCACGGAAGTCCGTCAGCATCCATTTATTCACAGTCCAAAGAGTTGTCCAAGTGAGAACCAGTAAGTAGAGGTCAGCGAGGTGGATGCTAGAGCACCGCACAATGAGAAGTGAGATCACACTGACAAGGTGGCCGGTTTTAATTCCTGCAACATGAGGTCAGAGGCCAGGCCCATGTCAGTGCTTTTAAGCGTAAACTGGTAACCCACGTGGTGACTTTATTAGCATCACAGACTTTTCTATACGTTGTATTTTCAATACTCGATATGTTTTGTATGAGCTGGCTGTATGATATAAGCTAAAGGCCATTAAAATCAATTTAAAAAACTCGATTTTGTATGCGTGTTTATGCCAGCACCTGAGTGTCGTCGAAGCTCTATAGAAGTTATTGTTTTCTCTTACAGCTGTTTGTAATTGGCAGTTGAAGGCTGGCAACAGCTGGGCTAGCTGTCACGGGCAGCTTCTTATGCTGACTCGTCTACAGATTGCTTCACGTGGAAGGTTTGTGTACAATTTATAAATATTTCGCACAAGTTGGTTAAACTATGTTGAATTAAAATATCCGCCACTTTTTTTTATGGACGTACGTGAAGGTTAATCCCAGAAACTACTGTACGGATTTTAATACAGGTAGACTGATACACAAGAAAGATTTGCGTATAACTGCTACACGAGACAAGTCATGACCGGCCACGGTGGCCGAGCGGTTCTAGGCGCTTCAGTCCGGAACCATGTGACTGCTACGATCGCAGGTTCGAATCCTGCCTCGGGCATGGATGTGTGTGATGTCGTTAGGTTAGTTAGGTTCAAGTAGTTCTAAGTTCTAGGGGACTGATGACCTCTGATGTTAAGTCCCATAGTGCTCAGAGCCATTTTTTGAGACAAGTCATCCGACAACAGAGCTACCCGCGTGAAGCTTCGGCGAGTCGCTAGTTACACTACAAAACTAATTATAAAGAAGTAACGGGATAAATGAAAATTAGGTGTCGCAGAAAGGAGGAATGATCAGGGAAGGGAAGAACGAAACTGAGAGTAAAAAGTTACTGTCTCACTAGAAACGAACGTGAAAAATAATGAAAAGTCAATAATAGTAATGACAGGAAAAGCAGAAGCAAGTATATAATGCTCATAATGTTCATAATGATGTTATTCTTTTACATGCACTTGATGACGAGCAGTCCACCAACCACAGTCTCTGACCCAGTATCAGGGCCGCTGCGGCCACCGTGTCACATGTCCTCAGACTCGCAGAACGTCATCTCCTTCACTCTGGCAGTCGTTGACACTGGCCATGTTTCTGACACGTGGGATGTCATCATTCGTATATGAAGGCTGCTATCTCCTTCGTTCGGCACTTCAGACTCTGTTGACGTGACGTACGCTCTTCCGTTACACTGTTGGAGTACACACCTGGCAGGATCCGTTGGTACTCGCCAGGAACTCACTAATCGAGACTCACGATATGTCCCGTAAAAATCATACGCTCCGTATCGAGTGATCTTTCCTCTTCACTGTCCACTCTGATAAGGAGTCTACAGCGAAGTATCGTCAAAAATCACCAGGATTCATGTTCTTTTTCCCTCTGATGATTGAAAAACTTTTGTAGCTATGCCCTGGAGATTGTGTTAGACATCTCGGTTGCATAACTACGAATACACAAAATCAACATACAGAGTTTTTGAGAGGCCATCGAAGACGACGAACAACAACGCTTTGACGGATGTGAGGAATGTTCGCTTCGGTTCAGCACTGAAGGTAATTAGCAACCGCATTCAGCAGCAAATCGTGGTTTTATTAAAGTGCACGACGCATTTCGAACCCTGGGGCTCATCTTCAGGTGCTTCAAAGTCTACGTCAACTTTAAATTTCGATTAGTTCTGGACTTTTTGTAGTAATAAGTGTATGGTTCTGGAGTACGTTCTATTAAACAGCACATCCGCAGAAATATTTTGTCACGGCACAGTTTAGAACACAAAGATGAACTCCCAAGGCTCGAAATGCATCGTGCATTTTAATAACATTACGATTTGTGGCTGAAGGCGGTTGTTCTTTCTTATTACGAAAGTAATACGGTCACGGAAGAAAGACTGCAGACAATGGAGAAAATTGAACAGTAAGTAACTATAGGACTATCGTATTAAAGAACAACGTCTATTCCTATAAATTTCTGCTACACGAAACACATGATATGCCTGTTTTCAGATTCACAAGAAAGCTTTGTATTTTAATTCTTTACGTCTTTGTACACTTTTGGAAAAGATGTTTCAGACAGACTTACTTTCTTCTCCGGTTTCTTTTATCTATTTATATTCTGTTGGTGGAAGGGATTTTGAAATTTCGGTGCTACGCAGTCCTACATCCGCTTCACACACACTCTCCTCGCCCTAGTTGCTGCAGGAGACCATCGCCTTGTTCGCCTTTCTGTCGGCGTGCGCCGCAAATTGCCCCTTAGTTAGACCGCAGACCGCGATTAAAGGACTGCGCTGACGGCAGCGCCAGCTGCGGTTGCCGTTTTGGGCAACTCGCTTTCGTAACTGCCTAATTACCTGTCCAGGCACTGCTCTTCAGGAAGCGATTCTGAACATTCTCTGACGACATCCACAATGGTTCACGTAATCTAGTGGCTGGAAGCAACTAAAGGCCCCCGACCACCAGGGGGGAGATTATTCGGTTTGCGGATTATCCATGTGCCGTTCGATGTTTTTTGAAAAAGGAAAAAAAAATAGAAAACGAAGACTTTAGTAAACTGTTATAAAGATAAGGAATATTTTCGTTTGGAATACACTTCTATGTATCTGAGGAAGTGCTCAAATGTATTAGGCTTGTGATCTACAACATACAATATAGTCCATTTAGAGATCCACTCATTTAAAAATTCGTACACATTTAAGTAAAAAACCATAGTGAAAATTAAGCATTTTAACTACACAAGATTCGTAAAAGGTAATTTACTCGTCATCAAAAATTGTTGGCCTAATACTCAATTTTTACGACACTACACTCCTGGAAAAATTTCAATATGTACCGTCCTTAATGATGAAGAAAGTTTAGTAATATATTTGGCTTTGCATGTCACTGGCAAGTTTATTACAATCTGGCTAATAATTTGTCAGAGTCAACCCCACACAGTCTGATAGATGGGAATCAGTCAGCTTATTTCTACACTCAACTTTCACTATGTTCATCGCTGAAAACGGTGTCTCACACAGATAAGTTGATCCAAAAAACGATAAGGCATACGATGCCACTTTTATGTAAAATGTTAGGGTAGATCTTTACACTCAATAATTTCCAAAAGTTACCTTCGTTATGCCCTCCCGGCTAGCCGCGCAGTCTAACGCGCTGCTTCCCGTGAGCGAAGGCATGCCGATCGCGGCACGAATCCATCCGGTGGCTTAGTGTCGAGATTTGGTGTGCTGGCCAGCCTATGGATGGTTTTTAAGACGGTTTTCCATCTTCCTCGGCGAATGCGGGGCGATTCCCCTTGTTCCACCTCAGTTACACTACGTCAGCAATTGCTGCGCAAACACCGTTTTCACGTACGCGTACACCATAATTATACTGCGACGCAAACATCTGGGTTTACATTCGTCTGGTAGGAGACGTTCCAAGGGGCTGTGGAGGTCCACTGGGGGCCAAACCGCACAATAATCCTGGGTTGGGTGTGGGGCGGCGGTGGGGTAGGTGGACTGCTGTGGCCTGTTGTGAGATTGTGAACCACTGAGGGCTACGGCGGGACGAGACCTATCCGTCGTTTCCAGGTTCCCAGTTTAATACATACATACATACCTTCGTTACATGCTGACTTAAAAAAAATGTCACATTAAAGAAGAATTTTTTTCTCTGCAAGTTCAGTCTCACTACTAGAGAAACGAGTACTCATTTTACTTGAAATATCTTCCACATCCACTTTTTGGAAAAGTTGCGCTATGAAAGATAGAACAGGTTCCATAGTCTTCAAACCCGAAAATCGATTTTCGAACTTTGTCTTCAGTGTCGTCATATTGGTGGCTTCTTAATCCAGTGGTGTTTGTTGGCCTGACAGTTTTCAGGAAACTATTTCACATTTAATTTCTGTAATTGTGCTGGCTAAAGACAGTTTATAGAAGATGTAAGAGTGATGACGGTCTGGTTTTTTCCTTGAAATTCTTTGCTTTTCTCATTTAGTTTAACTATCGTATCAGTTACAAACGCCAGATGCAACAACTATCTCAAATCGTACAGTTGTAATTTTTCTCTCTTCCGGACACAAAAGATTTTATCGCTGATAGAAGTCTCTAAATCTGTTTAAAACCACACCTTTACTCAGCCATAGAACGTAGGTGTGAAGTAGCAAGTCTCGATAACGGCTATCCAGTTCTTCTAATAGCGCTCTAAACTACCTTCTCTGTAGTGGCTGTGACCGAACAGAATTCACAATTTTTGTGGCAATACTCATAAGATGTGCCATTTCGAAAATGAGTCCACAAAATCCTTGCTGATGCACAATAGACCGACACTTAAAGAAATGCAAGAAAGAGTCGTCGTTCGCACACAAAGTAACAGTTCTTTTGTGTATCCACACCGTGCAAGGAACTCCATCAATAGTTATAGATGCAAGTTTCTGAATTGGTCAATCATATTCTGGAGAAGTGCAATCGGTCTACAAGGGAAATTGCTTACAAATCACTCGTCCGACATGTTCTAGAATATTGTTAAACTGTGTGGCACCTGTACCAGATAGGGCTAACAGCGGATGTTGAACGTATACAGAGAAGGGCAGCACGAATGGTCACAGATTTGTTTAATCCGCGGGAGAGTTCCACAGAGATACTGAAGGAACTGAAGTGGAAGAATCTTGAAGATAGACGTAAACTGTCTTCAGGAAGTCTATTAACAAAGTTTCAAGAACCAGCTTTAAATTGCTGCTCAAAGAATGTATTACAGCCCCCTATGTATCGCTCACATAGGGATGATGAAGATAAGATTAGAATAATTCTTGCACGCACAGAGATATTCAACCATTTTTCCCGCGCTCCATACATGAATGGAACAATATGAAACCCTAATAACTGGGACAATGGGGTGTACCCTCTGCCATGCACCTCACGGTGGTTTGCAGAGTATATATGTAGATGAATTCAGAAATGAAGGATATGAAGGCATTATAAGAATCTTCTCCTCATGTAGCGTCTTTCAAGATCAAAAATTTAAGCGAGTCTTCTTTTACACCGAAATCCAAAAATATCGGTCTTACAAAAATTACAATTCGACGTGATCGATTCTGTGTACTGACTCGTCTAACGGCAATGACAAACACAAGGAGGATGGAAATCTGTCACCAGTTGTCCTTTATATTCTCCACCATTAACTCCACTTGTCTTGTTATAGTAACTCTTGACAGAGGCCTGATATTATCTCTGGCTTGTTTTTAAATGTGGAAAACAAGGACTCAATAGCTGCCAGAAAGCGCTCCTTAACAACTGTGCCAGTGTCAAATGATTTTGATTTATTCATCAGTAATTCTGATACAAGAAATGATGCTATTTTTGATGAAAGACTTTTTTTTTACAGGCTTTACAAATAAAGACTGCTGTAGTTGTAATTTACTTTTAAGATTAGAAAATTTCTTTCTCCGTGGCTCACTACTGACAGCTGCTTTGGATTCTAGGTCTTTGTTCTAAAATGGTGTTCAATACTTCCCTTTTTGGATATGGCTAAAGTAGCATTACACATCAAACTTACGCACTTATCTTTATACTCGCTAAAAAAGAAGATCTATTCTTCCCATTCACAACGGGTACGGTATATTTTGCTGTGTTCCGCTGCACTCATTTGTAAGAAACATGTTACTAACAGGTGAGAACTATTGATCAATTCAAGGACACCCTATTTCTGATCGGTAGCACTCGGCAGCGATCGGCAAACCTCGTACCGTAGTGGCTAGTAAATGTTCGTTGGCCGGTGTTGACTGCATAGCCGCTCAGATCTGCTCTCGCTGTGGTGTATATTATTGCTTTATTATGATCGTTATAGTTTCGAAAATGAGTGAGGAGGAGGTTACTTGAAATGTCAATACAAGCAGCAATCTCAGATTCGAAAACCTGAAGGATTTAACTGACATTACCTCCTTCGTGCACATCATTCCTTGCCCCCCCCCCCCTATCCCTAGTCCCCCAGAGTTTGTTCCCACCACACTGCACACCGCTTGTAGCTCTTCATGCAGCAAACTCTGCGCGCTTTCTCCGCTTTAGGCCCCGCTAACAATGCTCCAAGATAAAGTCCGCGACTAATGACGTTACTAGGCAGGACGAAAGAATGTTGCATGGCGCTCAGCGTTAAAGGCGGTGAAATGCAGATGGAGACGAAATAGGAGGAGAAATTGTTGTCAGATAATCGTCTACAAATACTGTGAGAAACACTCATTGTGAACAGACTCCTATTATACAAAAACACCTCTTTTAAACAGACTTTGGAGAAAGGTTTTTAAATATCTACTCATAAAGCAATGGCGACCGACCGATCGATTTCAATCGACGGGTTGATCTCCCCTTGGAAGGAGGATGCAGGCCCCAATCCCATCGTCAGAGATCCTTCAAGTATTTCTCCCGTTGTTTCCCATCTCCTCGTCATATAAATGAAGAAATTCTCCGTTTGTAACACGTCGACAGATACATGTCTGCTTAGCCCTTTCCCATGGAGCTGAAAATTGATAATTTACGACTGACTTAAAGCCACCAGTAAAGTAGAATGATTTATGTTTTCTGCTGGGACGCTATGGCTTCAGAAATATTTCTCATTGATGAACGAAATGAAAACATGCTGTTGAACACCGTCATGAGTATTGCATTGTTGATCGTGTCTTTCTATCCATCTACAGACCTCAATAGTATTGTAGTTTCTAAATGGTTGAATTGACAATGAGTGTTAACCGATATCACATTCCTTTTTCTTACTAAAGTTACGGACGGATTAGATATATTAGCAAGAAAACTTTGTAAAATGAGAAGTTTTTGAAAAGTTATAAAAGGACGAATTTACAGTAAAACTCCCTCAGGATTACAGGACAGGCATGAGAACAATACAAGACTTACAGAAAAAGGATAACTGTTAAATTCTGTAACGAAAGCAGACAGTTGAGCTAAATACAGCATAACTGCCTGGAACTTGGAACTTCATCTTACGCCAAACTGCATGAGGTAATGAGTTTGTCTCACCAGCATAAGAGAGCAAAAGGAGTTCCCGCAACAGATCCGATTTTAGTAGAGGAAGTAAGGGAGTTCCATGAAACTCTAAAGACTGAAGGAAAATTCGATGATACGTAAGCACTGCTAACTCGATACAGTCTTCGCTTCGGGATTTGGGAAATTGCTGTTTAGGGTGAGCAACTTTGCGTTAACAAAGGCGCAGCTGACGCTATTTTTGTGATGGCTTCTTCTGTTATATCGAACAGAACAAATTTGTCCGGGCGACTGTACGTAAGGATGTGGCTCAGGGTACTACCACAAGTACTTCAGCGTCTTGGACAGACTGAAACACATGTCAGTCGGTTTAAGCGAAGTAAAGGAACGCTGAATTCAGCTGATGAACACGGATTTAAGCCACACGTTGGGAAAAAAAAGAACCTCCCCCGATCAAAGGAATGACGAAATGACCAATTCATAAGGAAGGAGCGTCCATGGACAATAACGTCTTCAGGGGCTGGGTCTGTTTAATGTACACTCCTGGAAATGGAAAAAAGAACACATTGACACCGGTGTGTCAGACCCACCATACTTGCTCCGGACACTGCGAGAGGGCTGTACAAGCAATGATCACACGCACGGCACAGCGGACACACCAGGAACCGCGGTGTTGGCCGTCGAATGGCGCTAGCTGCGCAGCATTTGTGCACCGCCGCCGTCAGTGTCAGCCAGTTTGCCGTGGCATACGGAGCTCCATCGCAGTCTTTAACACTGGTAGCATGCCGCGACAGCGTGGACGTGAACCGTATGTGCAGTTGACGGACTTTGAGCGAGGGCGTATAGTGGGCATGCGGGAGGCCGGGTGGACGTACCGCCGAATTGCTCAACACGTGGGGCGTGAGGTCTCCACAGTACATCGATGTTGTCGCCAGTGGTCGGCGGAAGGTGCACGTGCCCGTCGACCTGGGACCGGACCGCAGCGACGCACAGATGCACGCCAAGACCGTAGGATCCTACGCAGTGCCGTAGGGGATCGCACCGCCACTTCCCAGCAAATTAGGGACACTGTTGCTCCTGGGATATCGGCGAGGACCATTCGCAACCGTCTCCATGAAGCTGGGCTACGGTCCCGCACACCGTTAGGCCGTCTTCCGCTCACGCCCCAACATCGTGCAGCCCGCCTCCAGTGGTGTCGCGACAGGCGTGAATGGAGGGACGAATGAAGACGTGTCGTCTTCAGCGATGAGAGTCGCTTCTGCCTTGGTACCAATGATGGTCGTATGCGTGTTTGGCGCCGTGCAGGTGAGCGCCACAATCAGGACTGCATACGACCGAGGCACACAGGGCCAACACCCGGCATCATGGTGTGGGGAGCGATCTCCTACACTGGCCGTACACCACTGGTAATCGTCGAGGGGACACTGAATAGTGCACGGTACATCCAAACCGTCATCGAACCCATCGTTCTACCATTCCTAGACCGGCAAGGGAACTTGCTGTTCCAACAGGACAATGCACGTCCGCATGTATCCCGTGCCACCCAACGTGCTCTAGAAGGTGTAAGTCAACTACCCTGGCCAGCAAGATCTCCGGATCTGTCCCCCATTGAGCATGTTTGGGACTGGATGAAGCGTCGTCTCACGCGGTCTGCACGTCCAGCACGAACGCTGGTCCAACTGAGGCGCCAGGTGGAAATGGCATGGCAAGCCGTTCCACAGGACTACATCCAGCATCTCTACGATCGTCTCCATGGGAGAATAGCAGCCTGCATTGCTGCGAAAGGTGGATATACACTGTACTAGTGCCGACATTGTGCATGCTCTGTTGCCTGTGTCTATGTGCCTGTGGTTCTGACAGTGTGATCATGTGATGTATCTGACCCCAGGAATGTGTCAATAAAGTTTCCCCTTTATGGGACAATGAATTCACGGTGTTCTTATTTCAATTTCCAGGAGTGTATATTCCTGCTCTGCGTAAGAATTCTGGGAGGGAAAGAGAGAGAGAAAAGGTCTACCTGAAAGAGCTGTTCTTTTATGGACAGCATACGTTGTCACCTGCGAAACAGTTGTTCATTTCGGATGGCGGAATGATTTTTTTGAGGTACCTTTCAACCCGTGTGGCGCTTGTAAAGCCAATGAACCAAAGTGTCATCACGACAGTGAAATATGTTCGGTCGAATCTCATGAATGTTCAGAAATCCACAGTTTCTGCATCATGCTCTATGCAGTCCACAATGGAAATATAACGGCTATAGCTCTCTCGTGGAAGAAAATTGCAAACCCTCCTCTGAAAGAGAGCCTTAAAAGTTAAAATAGTGTGGAATCTGTCGCTACTGTTCGCCTACCAGATCTGAAAAAAATCTCTGTTTTGATAATGTGAATGACGTAAACATCCGCTAGTGGTTAATTAGCGATAATAGTAAACCAGGATTTGCGTGGCTAAGTGACGCAATATAGTGAACAAAATTTGTCCAGTGGAGAAGAGAGCGAAGACGAAGCAGTCGTGGAAAGATAGTTAATTTTCTAGATCAGTCTTTTAAAATATCCAAAAATTCTTCACCATTAAACGCTTTTTTTCTCTTTAACTGTTTCCTTCAGACGATCAGGATGTCCTTCGAAAAATATAAAGCTGAATGGTAGGTGTAACATATTTCGTACCTTCAGTTATTCTAGAAGTATTTCTCAAGGTTAAAATATTAACCTTCTATCTATTGGCCCATTTAAAGTTGTTACATGTTTATTAATCAAGAGAAAGTCAAGTCTGACCATTTGGAGGAAGTTCGAACAGTTGATACTTCACATACAACTACCCTATTGAGAAAGAACGTTTAAGAGCAAGTGCATTGTCATGGTGAAAACTGGAGTACATTGTTTGGGCCTCCCCGAAGATCGCAGCACAGAGAAATAGGCACGACACGTCATTATCAGCGATCAGACGTACCCTGGGCAACGCTGAGATTAATCACAACAGCGGATCCTTCCAGCACCAGAAGATTACACATGGTTATAAATCAAAAATACTTTTTTCCAAGCCAACTCTTACCATGATTTCCATAAATATTGAAGGAATATCATTAGAGAAAAAATAATATTATCCAATATGTGTAAGACAAGAACTGTGACCTCCTGTTCATCCAGGAAACTCATAGACGCCTGAATGACAGAAGACTAAAGATAAGCGGAATGACCTTAAACATGAGAGACCCAGCACGAAATACGGCAGTGCAATATTTGCTAAACAAGGGCTGAATATCTCGTCCGCAAACTTAACTGAAGACGACGACACAGAAATACTGACTGTAGCAACAGTCTCATTCAGAAACATCCACGTACACTTCCCCGAATACTGTATTTTCTTTCAGGAAATCAGATAATTTCTGTTCGCAACCAGTGAAAGTTAATATGGGAGATTTTAAGTGCCACAGAGTAACATGAAGTTAGAGAGAAACAGACCAAAGTGGTGAAAACTTTGAATACTGGGTAGAGCTCACGTGCCTGAAGCTAATACATGATCCATAGCTACCATACTCCTTCTGGAGTGGAAGATGAGACCGTGGATATAACCCAGATAATATGTTTGCAAGTGAAAATGTTGCCCACCAAGTGAATAAAGAAATGGAAGATCTAATTCCGAGTACACAATACCGAGCTATTATCTGCACGATAGAAGTAGTCATCAAACGCAAAAATACCACCTTCAAGAAAAGGTATATACAGGGTAATCCATTGATCGTGTTCGGGCCAAATATCTCACGAAATAAGCGTCAAACGAAAACTACAAAGAACGAAACTTGTCTAGCTTGAAGGGGGAAACGAGATGGCGCTATGGTTGGCCCGCTAGATGGCGCTGCCATAGGTCAAACTGATATCAACTGCGTTTTTTTAAATAGGAACCCCCATTTTTATTACTTATTAGTGTAGTATGCAACGAAATATGAATGTTTTAGTTGGACCACTTTTTTCGCTTTGTAATACACGGCGCTGTAATATTCACAAACGTATTAGTACGTGGTGGTATTTGCTTCGTGATACATTACCCGTTTTAAATTGGACCGTTTACCAATTTTGGAAAATGTCGATATCGTGTTGATGTATGGCTATTGTGATCAAAATGCCCAACGGGCATGTGCTATGTATGCTGCTCGGATCTTCAGTCGAAACTCTATGTCGGCCGAACACCGATTAGGAAACAATCGGGCTTCCTCCAGAGGTGTAATGTTCTGTACGGGTTTTGAATTTGCAACAACACACAGAAGATGGATGTGAACGCGGGCACATAAGCGGTGTTGCCTTTTTTGATCTTATTGCCGCGTACGACAACATCAATCACAGGAAATTATTAATTAAGATCTATGTCATCACAAAAGCCATTTCACACATTTTATGAGATGCCTGTTTCAGCCGGCCGCAGTGGCCGTGCGGTTCTAGGCGCTGCAGTCTGGAACCGCGAGACCGCTACGGTCGCAGGTTCGAATCCTGCCTCGAGCATGGATGTGTGTGATGTCCTTAGGTTAGTTAGGTTTAACTAGTTCTAAGTTCTAGGGGACTAATGACCTCAGAAGTTGAGTCCCATAGTGCTCAGAGCCATTTGAACCATTTTTGCCTGTTTCAAAACAGACATTTCTTCCTTACTTTACAAAACAACAGGATCCGTTGGAGGACACTGAGAGATGGTATCCCCAATGAAGTGTGTTAGCCCTATCGTTATATAATATTTAAACAAATGAAGTACCAATTAAACCTACCTCAAGATCTTTTACTTACGCAGATGACACAGTAGTTCCTGCCCAAGGTTGAACTTTTGAGGAGGTGGAAGGAAAACTAAAAACAGATCTTAAGACGTTGTTGTTGTTGTGGTCTTCAGTCCTGAGACTGGTTTTATGCAGCTAGCCATGCTACTCTATCCTGTGCAAGCTTCTTCATCTCCCAGTACCTACTGCACCCTACATCCTTTTGAATCTGCTTAGTGTATTCATCTCTTGGTCTCCCTCTACGATTTTTACCCTCCACGTTGCCCTCCAGTACTAAATTGGTGATCCCTTGATGTCTCAGAACATGTCCTACCAACCCATCCCTTCTTCTAGTCAAGTTGTGCCACAAATTTCTCTTCTCTTCAGTTCCACTCAATACCTCCTTATTAGTTATGTGATCTACCCATCTAATCTTCAGCATGCTTCTGTAGCACCACATTTAGAAAGCTTCTATTCTCTTCTTGTCTAAACTATTTATCGTCAACGTTTCACTTCCATACATGGCTACACTCCATACAAATACTTTGTGAAACGACTTCCTGACACTTAAATCTATACTCGATGTTAACAAATTTCTCTTCTTCGGAAACGCTTTCCTTGCCATTGCCAGTATACATTTTATATTCTCTCTACTTCGACCATCATCAGTTATTTTGCTCCCCAAATAGCAAAACTCCTTTACTACATTAAATGTCTAATTTCCTAATCTAATTTCCTCAGCATCACCCGACTTAATTCGACTACATTCCATTATCCTCGTTTTGCTTTTGTTGATGTTCATCTTATACCCTCCTTTCAGGACACTGTCCATTCCGTTCAACTGCTCTTCCAAGTTCTTTGCTATTTCTTGGAGAATTACAATGTCATCGGTGAACCTCAAAGTTTTTATAGTTTTTATTTCTTCTCCATGGATTTTAATACAAACTCCGAACTTTTCTTTTGTTACCTTTACTGCTTGCTTAATATACAGATTGAATAGCATCGGGGAGAGGCTACAACCCTGTATCACTCCCTTCCCAACCACTGCTTCCCTTTCATGTCCCTAGACTCTTATAACTGCCATCTGGTTTCTGTGCAAATTGTAAATAGCCTTTCGCTCCCTGTATTTTACCCCTGCCACCTTGAGAATTTGAAAGAGAGTATTCCAGTCAACATTGTCAAAAGCTTTCCCTAAGTCTACAAATGCTAGAATCGTAGGTTTGCCTTTCCTTAATCTTTCTTCTAAGATAAGTCTTAGGGTCAGTATTGCCTCACGTGTCCAACATTTCTACGGAATCCAAACTGATCTTCCCCGAGGTCGGCTTCTACCAGTTTTTCCATTCGTCTGTAAAGAATTCTTAAGACAATAACTGATTATTATGACTCTTCAAAGGCACAAGAATGTGCATTCCACTTACGGAGCAGAGAGGCCATGAGGAAACCGAGCATAACTTGGAGAAGTCTACAATTAACACTCTGCAATACTCCAAAATATCTGGGAGGAAAGTTAGATCGTTTCCTCTCCTTCAAAGACCACTGCACAGATATAAAAAGAAAGTCTGTAATAGCAACAATATTATTCGAAAACTGACAAGCAAGCGGATCTCTTCCGCTCATCTGCCCTTTCTTTGTACTTCTCCGCTGCAGATTATGCAGCAGGTAGGCAAATATTGCCCCAAATGAAACAGGACGCATTGTGACAGGCTGCCTGCAGTCAACCCTAGACAATAAAACCTACCATCTCTTAGGCGTAGCACCACCAAGTAGAGAACTGAAGCTGGAATGGAAAGAAAGGAGTAGGAGACAGTCGAAGGCATCCCCTGTTTGGACCTGAACGTCAGGCACCAAGACTGAAAACGAGAAAACGTTCCCTGCAGACAACGCAACCAACTCCGACGCCATCTGCAGTGCGTAGCACACAACACTGGCGTAGTTCATTATCAGAGGAATATTGGGATGACCCTAAAGAACATGCTGCAGGTCACCACCTCCGATACGAGACATGGAAGGTCCTCAGTAGCCCGAGAACTGTATATGCCGGTACAAAGTGAACACGAAGAAGTGCTGATACATCTCAGAGGACGAGTTATGTGAGTGTGGTGGACCTCAAGACCAGCAGCACTTCCTCAACTGCAGGGAACTGTCAGAACTTGTCTCGATGGACAACTAAGAATGATAAGGCAGTTCATACAGCGGAATTCTGCCCACCCCGTGGAATATAATCATGTATATGTATTTTATAATCCTATATATGTCGTGTTCTGGACATGCACAAATAGATAAAAAAATGGCGAAAACTAACATTGTTTATGTTGGAATTTAGCCCTTCTAAAACACATTTTCGTCTATTTTCTCATACAACTGGCAGAGTATTCTCAACGTAATCAATCAGAAGAAGCACTAATGTATCCCAGAGGCTTGTGGGCATAATCTTTCCGGCATACTGGTTCAGTTGCACTGCTTCTACAATGAAGTCATGGTACCATTGTCATATAAAAGGAAATATCGTCGTACAGAATCAGTTGGTAATTTTTGCTAAAATATAGGAGAGAGCCGATCGTTGTAGACATTACATTGACGGCCCCTGCGAGGAGCAGAAACAGTCTGACGATGCAGTAGCACGAGAAATGGGAGTCTTTATGTAAGATATAGGGGACCCAGTGTTACAGTTGAGTTTAACGGACCATTGGAATACTTGTAACCAAGTAATACTTGAAAATTGAAGGTTTTTCGACACCGTTCCTCACAAGCGTCTTCTAATCGAACTGCGTGCCTACGGAGTATCGCCTCAGTTGTGCGACTGGATTCATGGTTTCCTGTCAGAAAGGTCACAGTTCGTAGTAATAGACGAAAGTCATCGAGTAAAACAGAAGTAATATCCGGCGTCCCCCACGGAAGTGTTATAGGCCCTCTGTTGTTCCTGATCTATATTAACGACGTAGGAGACTATATGAGTAGCCCTATTAGATTGTTTGCAGATGATGCTGTCATTTACCGTCTTGTAAAGTCATCAGATGATCAAAAAGACTTGCAGAATGATTTAGATAAGATATCTGTATGGTGAGAAAAGTGGCAATTGACCCTGAATAAAGAAAAGTGCGGAGTTATTCACATGAGTACTAAACAAAATAAGCTAAATTTCGATTACGCGATAAATCACACAAATCTGAGGGTTGTAAATTCAACTAAATACTTAGGGATTATAATTACAAATAACCTAAATTGGAACGATCACATAGATAATATTGTGGGTAGAGCAAACCAAAGACTGCGGTTCATTGGCAGAACACTTAGAAGGTGCAACACGTCTACCAAAGAGACTGCTTACACTACGCTTGTCCGCCCTATTCTGGAGTACTGCTGTGCGGTGTGGGTTCCACATCAGGTGGGACTGACGGATGACATCGAAAAAGTACAAACAAGGGCAGCTCGTTTTGTATTATCGCGAAATAGGGGAGATAGTGTCACAGAAATGATACGTGAATTGGAGTGGCAAACATTGAAACAAAGGCGTTTTTCGTTGCGACGGGATCTTCTCATGAAATTTCAATCACCAGTTTTCTCCTCCGATTGCGAAAACGTTATGTTGGCACCCACCTACATAGGGAGAAATGATCATCACGATAAAATAAGAGAAATCAGGGCTCGCACGGAAAAATTTAAGTGCTCATTTTTCCCGCGTGCCGTTCGAGAGTGGAACGATGGAGAGACAGCATGCAGGTGGTTCGTTGAACCCTCTGCCAGGCACTTTATTGTGAATAGCAGAGTAATCACGTAGATGCAGATGTAGAAAAGAGAATTTCACTACTAAAGAAGAAAACAAAACCTGTCTGTTTCCGACGGTGCAATGCAGCCGTCGACAAAGGAGCGATGGTGGAGGGAAGTGAACCACGAATTGTTCGAACATCCCTCGTACTCAGTAGATTTGACATGCAGTGACTTCTACATCCTCTCTAATCTAAAGATATTTGTTGTCGGAAAACGTTTTGAATCAAATAAGTACCTAATAACAGCCGCAGATGGGTTAGCAGACATTGCACAATTGCAATTCAAGGCTGCAACGAACTTACTAGGAAAAACTTGTGAATAAAGTACTTTGAAGCGAAATAGGACTACGTTAAAACGTAAGTGCATTTGTGACATAAAAGAACAGCCTCTTCATAACAACGCCAAAACGTCTCTCTTTGTATTCGTATACCGAGTTTATCGATAACGTTGGTCGTATTTTACAGTTTCAACCAATAATTAGCTATATTTGCACCCATTTCCACTCGAAACATAGGCCCAGCTTGTCGTGCCAAATGTACTAGCTTGCACCTACTAGCTGCTCTTATAAAGCAATGCTTTATTGAAATTGGAAAATTGTTTCTGGTAAGGCGAACTGTGTTGGAAGAAATGGCAGCGTTTTTATTTTGTCGTGAAGAAAAGAATCTAGATCACATTTTTCTTTAACTATTATCACATGTCTCCGTCAAATGAGGCAATCTTCAGGTTTAAAAATAAAATACAGCAGGACTGTAGCTACCACCGACGACAGCTTGTGTGGATGGTCAAGAAGTTAAAAATGCACGTGATATAAAGTGGTTTTTTAATAAGCGAAATTGTTTGCACTTAAAAATGACTCGAGAGCACCAATATACATCGACTTTTGAAAATTGTACTGTCAAATTTGATGTTCATCGTTTACTGAGTGCGGGGATGCCATTGCCTTTATTAAAGCATGACTGGAATATCATATGGTTTTAATTACAAGATACGGTACACATTCCATGTAGTAGGAGGCAGGCTTTCAGCGATGCACAAAATGTAATGATGGGAGCAGAAATGACAAGTTGGTCGCTGTTAATCATCGCTAATGGCGACGCTTGTGCACGGCCCTTCTGGGTAATATCGACAGCTCCGTATTCGTTGCTCCTGCATTCATTTCTTGTCCAAAGATGTGCTTTTCCGAGAGAACTGTTATGAATATCAGGAGATTAAAAAAAAGTCTGTACTTTTTGCACTTACTGGCAGGCCAGCTGAACTTATGGACGTAAAATAAAGCTTGCAAATCTATAATGCATTTGCAGAATGACTTAGATACGATATCTAAATGGTGCGAATGGTTACAATTGTCTGCCAATAAGGAAACGTTTGAGGTCATCCACATTAGTACAAAAAGAAATCCGTTAAATTTCGATTACATGATAAATTACCCAAATTTAAAGGCAGTCAGTTCGACTAAATGCCTAGGAATTACAATTAGGAAAACTTAAGTTGAATCGCTAACACAGGTAAAGTTGTGGAAGATGGCAAAACGAAGACTACGCGTTCTATTGGCAAAACACTTAGATCTGCTAAAGAGACTGCCTACACACGCTCGTTCGTCCACCGCTAGAACACTCCTGTGCTGTGTGGTGTCTTTACCAGATAGGTCTGACAGAGGACATCGAAAAAGCTCAAACAGGGGCACCTCGTTTGTATTAACACGAAATAGGGGAGAGAGCGTCAAAAATATGATAAGCTAGTTGGGATGGCATTCATTAAAACAAAGGCGTATTTTGTTTCCGCGAGATATCTTCACGGAATTTCAGTCATCAGCTTTCTCCTCTGAATGGGTAAATATTTCATCGCCGCCAACGTACCTAGGGAGAAATGATCATCATAAAAAAATTAGAGTAAACATAAATCGTACAGAAAAATTGTCCACGCACTTTTAGAGAGTGCAGTCGTAGAAAAATATTCAGAATGTGGTTCGAAGAACCTTCTGCCAGGCACTTAAGTGTGAATTGAAGAGTAGTCATGTAGATGTAGAGGCTGATACGAGAAACGCGTGCAGTGTTTATGCATAATAACAGTTACTAAAGTCAGCGACATCGATAATACAGACTTTAAAGATACCTTCGTCTCGCTGAGAATGATTTTTGGTTTAGCTTTTTCACTATAGCATTTATGTCAAAAATTGTAGCTGTTTTTGGGAGTGGCACAAGACTACTTGAAATGAATAATGCACAAAAATAATGGGTAGTACCAATATTGTGCCGAGGCATTTGCTGCTTTGTAGTTGGAAATGTTAAGGCAAATTTGAAAAGCGTGATCACTTCTGAAGGGGTCAATTCATAGGTGAATAGAGAAGAAAAGTATAGATAAGCGGCCCCAGAGACAGGAGAAGAAGATGGATATTGAACACTTCGCAGCGTATGCCTTGAACAATTAATAATTTTATACATTTCACAATTTGTCGTATATAGTACAATAAGAAGCTTTAGGAAACTAAAAGTAAGACAATGACTATAAATAGAGGGGTAACCTTTCGACAATTGTACAATAGTTGGTCAACAAAAAATGGTTCAAAAGGCTCTAAGCACTATGGGACTTAACATCTGAGGTCATCAGTCTCCTAAACTTAGAACTACTTAAACCTAACTAACCTGAGGACATCACACACATCCATGCCCGAGGCAGGATTCGAACCTGCGACCGTAGCAGCCGCGTGGTTCCGGACTGAAGCGCCTAGAACCTCTCGGACACCGCGGCCGGCAGTTGGTCAACAGGATGTGTAGGGTGAACAGACATAGGACACTGTTTATCAATGCAGACGAAACAGACACACGACAAAATTTAACGAAGCATTATAAATTAAATGGTATATTAAAGGGGAAGTTTGTTAAACGATGAGAAAAGATATACAAATCAGATTTCACAATGCCCTATCAAATGCGGCTCGTCTATGTGGAGGCGTATTTGGACTCACCGAAAAAATG
Source organism: Schistocerca serialis cubense (assembly GCF_023864345.2). NCBI lineage: Eukaryota > Metazoa > Arthropoda > Insecta > Orthoptera > Acrididae > Schistocerca > Schistocerca serialis. The sequence goes on along the minus strand of NC_064646.1, from coordinate 181,248,358 downwards.
AGGCAGCGACAGCAAATAACGTACAGATGAGACATCACCATTCCCAAAGTCGTCTAACGTCGACGGACAGCACAAGAAGTGAAAATATTAGAAAACAATGCCACGAAAAGAAATTGTGTTTCAGATCAAAATGCACCAATGTAATACTAGACCCAAAGTGATATTGTGATACCAGAGAATAGATTTCCACATAAGGTTGTAAAATACGAAAGCCTCAACGAAATTTATGTTTATTACAAAATAGATTGAACAGTTTGTATATTATCAGATTGGGTACTGGAACATACTGCTAATGAACGGCTAAGATAACCATGATGATGAGGCACTATTTCCTGTGGAAGAACAGTGATTATGTGAAATAAAAAAAAAAGGACAGTGAAAAACACTATAATTCTGTGTGGTTAGTTGGTTTAGGTTAGTATTATCATCTTGAAACAATATCTGCGCTAGGAGTCCACAGTTCTACTTTTATTCTAAAATCATCACAGTGAGTGGCGTTAATGTGTTGCGCAATCGCTTCTTGCAAACTTTTCATCATTTCTGTTTAATTGCGACTACAGAATAACTAATTTGCACCCGAGAACTATCATTATTTATGATTTGTGCTACAAGACGTCTTCACGATCCATCCAAAAGCGTGGGAATGTGGAACACAAAAACACTATAAATAAACTACCTGAACTGGACTTCCCTGTAATATCGCTTCAGAGGTGTTATCTTTACACATTTTGTGAACAGACATTCACCGTAGCAAAGTAACTAGGTTGCTCGAAATTAAAACTGAAGAATCAAGAAGGATAGCAAATAACGAAAATTTATTTGTTGTGCAGTACAGTGTAGTAGGTAGAATACGTGGTTAGATTTGTAGGTGATTTTAGGGTATAAAGGTATTCATTTTCTAGCATCAAAACCGAACCGTGGATTCCAAGACGGCTATGCACAGAAAACTGCTAAATTTTCTACAATATATTCCTAAGATTCCGCTCTCGAACAAGCTTGGAAGTGTTATTGATACTTTTAAGAGTTTCCGAGAAACAGAGATTCAAATCTAACTTAAACGTGCAGGTAAAATACGCACGTGAAATTCGATGTGAGGCTAAATCTAAATAATAAATAACTGCAGCAAATTGCTGGAAGTTTGACGTTACATTTTCTAGGCGTTTATTTACAAGTGTCCAGCTCAAAAATCTTTATCCATTATCGAGAAACACCCCAAAAGCATGGTTTCTGGGTACCAAAACCGAACAGCACAGTAAACAGGTGTAATTTCTACGATGTATCCTTACCATCCCGATCTCGAACAACCAAGAAAATTTTCTTAACACATTTATCCGTTTACGTGATACGGAGGTTGAAAGTTATCCTACTTGCACACGTAAAATACCAACGTAATATCTACTGTGAGATGAAAATGTAGTTTGTTAAGAGACTTAGTACTGAGAACTGTGCTGTAAAGTGTCACCGTTATCATCAGAAGGATTCTGTGAACCCCGTGTTGTACGACTGAGGATCATGTAAAACTTGTGTGAACGTAAAATTCGATCTGACATGTAATATTAATTTTGTGTCATTTCGATTTCACACAAGTAAACAATCAAAATTTTTAGGGGAAAGGAGGGTACCAGCGGAGCACAAAAAAGGCGAATACGCTTTTGTTTAAAAGACCTAACTGGAAAGTGGGGTAGCAGCTTCCTCATTCTACCTTCCTCGTCGCCTTGACAAATTTTCCCGAAAATTTTGGCGTGCGAACATATTCGACCTTTTTTATATTGAGGGAGAAGGAGACAGTGGCGGAGGGAAAAAGACGGAAATGTAACAAATACTGGAAGACAGTAGTCGTAGTGTATGGAAAGAACGAAGGAGACATTGGCAGTGTGAGAGAAAGAGAGGGACAGAGTGGCAGTGAAACATAGTGAAAGAACAGTGCTAGAAAAAGAGAGAAAGTGGCAGTGGAACATATTTGACAGTGAAAGAACGGAGCTAGGAAAAGAGTGAAGGAGACAGGGCCAGTGGTAGAGTAATATAGACAAGGAGAAAGTGGAAGTGGGCGAAAGTCAATGATAATGAGAGAGAGAGTATTACGGCAATGACAACGACAACGATGAAGAGAGAGATCGTGCCAGTCGCAAGGGCCAGGGGCAGTGGGATGCAATGGGTCAGCTAGGAGCAATAGGAGAGAACAAGAGGAGACTGATGGTGAGAGGAATCAATAGTAACTGCACAGAACGAAGAAGACTATGGATATGAGTCAGGAGACAGTGACAGAGATAAAGATAATGAGTTATGTTGAATGAATGAGTGAAAATGTGCAAGTGGGAGTGGATGGACTAGTGTGAGTGTACGAGCTACTGGTAGGAGAGCTTGTGGAAGTGAGAGGGGAGTTGAATGTTGAAAAGCCCTTGAATGTGGAAAATTTTTACTGGGGAAGGAAGAATGTGGCAGCAAGTACCGCACTTTCCAGTCAGAGTCTTTTAAACAGGAGCAGACTCGCCTTTTTTGTGCTCCAATAGGAGCATTTTTCATTCCAGGCAGCTTCGGATCTTTGCCACAGTTAATCAGTGGTAGTGGCTGGCGAGTTGTGGCATAAACACTGTGTCAGCAACCCATAACCAGACTTTGAAACTAATATAGAGAACATGCTGGTCAGGGGAACAGTCATACACTCTATCTTGGTGCGTGAGGACAGCGTAGGTCATCTTGTTGAAATATAACATCACAGACACGTTCAGTGCAGGGCACAGCACCAGCGTTAACACGTTGTGCAGGTAACGACTGCTATCCAAATCACCGACTTTGCGAACCAGCGGTGATCGAGTACTGCACCCTATAGCATTCCATATCGCCAGGCACTGGCCATACATAAATAATGCAATCTGGCAACGTTAGTACTCCTCCAAAATTCCACATATGTCCACAATTATACTGTACGCAGAATTGGGGCCCTTACACAAGAACACGCCGCTGATACATCAAGTATTGTCTTAGGAGAATCACTATCGGCACGCCTGTCTATGCTGGTGCGTCAAAGTAAGCTGCAATAATGGTCGCTGTGCTGCAAGCCCGAGGTGTTGTAGGGGTCACTGCACAGATCATGTGGATGCTAATGTTACAGCAAACAAGTAAATGTACTATATCAAGACACGTGACGTGGCTGAACGATCCTGCATGGGTCAGAAAACAGTATCTCCATCCTTTCGGGTGCTAGTGGCATGGGCTCAGTCAGGTTTGGCACGGCGATGAGTGTGGCATGACAGCCGATGATCCTGACCAATGTGATCTAGCTACGATACGGTCGGTGTTGAATTCCGATACGTCGAAAAGGCACTTCTCATTTTTACGTGATGTTCTAACAAACATAAGCTCAGGAGAGTCTCTGGACATGATACTGCCACTGTCGAATTCTGACACATCTGAAAGACGCTTCACCTTTTAACACGATGTTCCCGAAAACAATTAACATTCAGACCTGATTCCGGAATCCGAAACTTGCTGCACAAACTTTCCATACGTGACATTATTCCCAAGTGCTCTGTGAAGTTGACTGTAATACTAATATTTGCATATCCATGCTCGTAGCACGCTTCATGCCAATTTTCAGTCTGATTTCATGGTTTGGTAATTTTAATGTCGAATAGTGTATATGCCCATAACGTAAAAATAATGAAGAAACGAGACGAAAATCCAGCAAGGCAAGACAAAGATGCATAGAATATTTTATACAAACTGGCTGAGGTATAGGAAACGGTGGGAGGGTTGTGTAGGCATACATCTTAAACTGTACTTAAATTTGTTTTTAAATTAATCTCAACAACTCCAAGCACATACACAAGATGATACAAATAAGTTGCCGGCCGGAGTGGCCGTGCGGTTCTAGGCGCTACAGTCTGGAGCCGAGCGTCCGCTACGGTCGCAGGTTCGAATACTGCCTCGGGCATGGATGTGTGTGATGTCCTTAGGTTAGTTAGGTTTAATTAGTTCTAAGTTCTAGGCGACTGATGACCTCAGAAGTTAAGTCGCATAGTGCTCAAAGCCATTTGAACCATTTTTGAACAAATAAGTTATTCAATGATCAGTTTGCAACAATGCAAAACTTAACAGCTGATGCAATGGAACACATGATGAAAAAGTCTGCTCCCTTTAATTCCACGAACTTTACAATAACAGAGTCATGAAATTTAATGCAAAAAGTAAGAACGTGACGATAACAGGACTATACAGAATAATGAGTTCTAGCACGGCAAATTGAAGCCCAAAATGTAGCCAACCAAATACGACCACACTAACCAGCTCTTGCTCGAACAATCATTTGACAAGAGAGCGGAAGTCAACAAGCGAATACACCAACCAAAGTTACCTAATGCTGGGCACAATAAATGAGAAAAAGAAATCATGTCTGTAACAGAAAGGCATTAAAATATCACTGAGCACGCCAAAAATAAAATAAACTATTGAACATTAATAAAGTAGGCCATAAGTGAAACTTGTGATCTCTTGGTAAATTAATTTGGCCCACCAAGTCGCAGTCACCTGCGCCATACTACTGTTTTGATCACTACGGGCACAATTTCCTTCAACTGTCCTCGCCAAAAGCACACCACCTCTAACGAAATCACAATCGTGATCATGCTGGGTTCCGTGGATTCACGAAACCAAGCACTGTTCACTGCAGCAGTCTCCAACGATGCCCTATCTAGACAGCAAACCATCGACTGCCACTGCTGCAAGTCGATCAGGCTGTCTCGCTGCTTTGCTCCACAATTTCTGCTTCTTTACATCCAGCTGGATGCTCTCTTTGGGAGTAGCTATCTTTGTTGCCTTCTGGCTGTCCATCTTCCAGGTATCTCCATTCTACTAAGGTTCCACTCTGATGACAGCAGCCACCTCTTCCTGCATTCACTGTGCCACTATCATGGACAACTCTCTGTGTCAGCTACATGAACAAGCTCAGTCTGTGCACCATACGTGGCCTGGCACCAAATGTGAAGACTCACCGGCTGTCTCTGTGGCAGCTACATAAACAAGTTCAGTCTGTGAACCATGTGTGGCCCAGCACCAAATGTGAAGATTCGTCCTCTGCTGTTCACAGCGCCTGGAACTGGCTCCAGAAGATGTTGGCGCTTAACCACCGCATGCCAGACTGTTCCTTGATGTGACACCATATTTTACTGCTGCAGGCACTTTCTGCCATTGTGGAAGGCAAGTCGAGTGCTGACGTTAACAGCCAAGCAGAGTGAGAATGCAACTGTGCCGTGAATCGCTAATTCATGGCTCATAACGGAGAGACTTAACACTGTGCATGTTTATAAAAAAACATTTACATTTTTGTGGATTCAATGAAAAGACAATCAAATGGGTACCGTTATTGGAAGGAAACTATCGATAGCCAGTGTCAAAGTATCTCCACATCACTGCAGACTTTAAGTTAACTACACAAACAGCTGTTACAGTTATGAGGGCGCAGCTGTGGTTCATAGTGAGCTGTTCCTGCATCACACACGCGCACGCACCCACGCCCCCCCCCCCCCCCCCACACACACACACATATCCACAAACTATATGTATATACAGGGTGTAATGGTTACGTAGTTATCTCTGTTGGTGATTGAGAATGATATACTGAACATTACATTATTACTTACTTCATGTGCAGAATAACACTTATAGCTATTAGGAGTAGTACGCTTTTAGGTTGGTTATTAGTTGCAAGTACATATGGCAAGAGCAATCCATTAATTCCCAGGGGCAACAGGTCAGATGTTGGAAGTGTGGACTCAAAACAGTATATAATGACAGGTGTAGCCCACTTGGTGCAGTTAAGCACTTTGCAGAAAACATCAAGTAGTGAATTATGTGAGGTGTTTGTGACAAGACTGTGACACACAGAAAAAACAACCAACTCACTTATATACAGGGTGTATCATAATTAATAGCGTAAACGCATACAGTTGAAAGTACACGATACTAGAAGCAAAAAAGTCTCAGTAAACATGGGGTCGAAAATGCGTGCGGAGCTACGAGCAGTTTTTTATCCTCGATCCTGTGAAACAAATCCTTTCTACTGCAAGTTCTTTGCTTTCCATATTTTGGGAAGTGGTAGCATGGACTAAATTAAGAAAAAATGTCCAGCAAACACGTGCTCTAAAACGCATACCTTAAAAGTTACGAGAACTTGATCATTAGATGGCGACTGCAGCCATGAAATCCGGAGACGCCTGTTGCTCGGTAGACAGGCGATGTCAAACCTTGACAAGGTTATAAGGTCCAGAGATATAACACTAACAACAAAGATCCGTATTGTGAGGGCTATGGTCTTTCCAGTTGTGATGTATGGGTGTGAGACCTGGACCATTAGAAAGGCTGAACGGCGAAGAATTGACTCCTTCGAATTGTGGTGTTGGAGGAAACTTCTTAGAGTTCCGTGGACTGCAAAGAGAACCAACACATCAATATTTGAGCAAATAAAACCAGATTTCTCCCTGGAAGGTTTAATGTTAAAACAAAAGCTGACCTACTTTGGACACACAATGCGAAGGCATTGGTTGGAGGAAACTTCTTAGAGTTCCGTGGACTGCAAAGAGAACCAACACATCAATATTGGAGCAAATAAAACCAGATTTCTCCCTGGAAGGTTTAATGTTAAAACAAAAGCTGACCTACTTTGGACACACAATGCGAAGGCATACCTCCCTGGAAAAAACATTAATGCTGGAGGAGATTGAAGGAACTAGAAGAAGAGGACGTCAGAGGATGAGATGGATCGATGGCATCACAGAAGCAATGTGCTCCAACCTGGAAGGTCTACGGGAGAAAGTGCAAGACAGGAGAAAGTGGCGTGATTTGGTTCATGGGGTCACGAAGAGTCGGAACCGACTAAACGAATAGAGAGAGAGAGAGAGATTCAAAGTAGCAAAGATAAACAAGTGCTCATAGCTCTTAAGGAATTCATTTTGGAGCACATGTTTACTGGACATTTTTTCTTGTTTTGGTCTGTTCTACCAGTTCCCAAAATGTGGAAAGCAAAGAACTTGCAGTAGAAGAGATTTGTTTCACAGTGGCGAAGATGAAAACTTGCTCGTAGCTCTTAAGGTACGCATTTTCGACCCTATGTTTACTGAGACTTTTTTATTTCTAGTATCGTGTACTTTCTACTGTATGCGTTTACGCCATTACTTACGATACACGCTGTACATAGGATTTTTCAGAAGTGATGGCCAATAATTCACACATGAGAAGGTCAGGTCTAAAGTAGCTAAAAAGCTCCAATAAACATGGTTCCACAAATCAACTGTTGTCGAGATACATTTTCTGTTGCGGTTCCTCAGTGTTTAATACAACAAATTTTCTGTTGGCGTTCATCAATGTCTAGGAACACAAGGAATCTCTAAACGATGAAGTAGGTGTTTTAAAAGTTCTCCATTCGTCTGTAGGCAACACTGAACACGTCTCTGAAATGAATTGCAAATCCTCTCAGGCAATCCTGGGGAATTCTGTAAACGCTGGAAGTCTGCTTCAATCCGCAAGCGTAGTTCCTCAAGAGAGCTGACCTCGGTAGCGTATACCTGACCTTTGACATGACTCCACACACAGAAATCCGTGAGATTTAAATCGAGACACCTTGGAGGCCATTGGCATAGGTCCCACCCTACCCATGCAATTTTGACAGAGTTAGAAGCCGGAGCACTTGCAAATGACAACGTGCTGCAACACCATCATACATGAACCGCATGTTCAAGCGTTGGTTCAGTGGAACGTCATCATGTACATCTGGAAGCACAGTCACCAGAAACAGCATGTACTGCTGTCTGGTTAGTCTCTGTAGTAGGAAGTGTGGTCTAATTGTGCGGTCTCCGAGCACTCCTGTTCAGACGTTCAACGAATAACCTTGCTGCTGTCGTGATACATGTGTTGCATTGGGATTGACATCGGCCAAAATGTGACAGTTATGGTAGTTAAAAATACCGTCAAGGGTGAACGTAACCGCATCCATGAACAGAATATTGCTTGTAATCAGGGGATTCAGGGCACACTGTTGTTGTACCCATTGGCAGAAATTCTCTCTAACAGGGAAGACTGCATTGTTAAGGGCTTGCCCTCGCTGGTGACATTTAGACAAAGTAGTTGCCTATGTAAAATACGGCACACACTGCTGTGATTCAGGACACACTCTTGGGTAGCAATCCTCCTTGTTAAAGTACTCGGACGTTCGAGTACAATGCGTAACATCCTTTCCTCAACATCGGGTGTCATGGACCTGGATCGACCTTCTCGTACATGCTGTGTGAAACTCCTGGTTTCTCTAAGGCACTGATGTAACCGGCTAAATGTACGTCTGTCGGTTTGCCTGCGGAGATGGAAAGTACAGACTCAAGGGCACTGCCATTCGCTTTGCCACACATGAAATGCATGTCAGCGTACTATTCATTGGTTTAGCCTCTTTCCATGGAACCTTCACGTTTGTAAATGATTTTTGAGACCTGTACGGCACAGGGCACGGAGGGGGATAGGGAAGTAGTTGCGCATGCGTAAACAAACAGATAGCTAATCCCAAACCTTGAGCTACCAACGCAAATACCGCCGTATCCACGGGCGTTTACAGTTGGTTTCCAACTCGAATTTATGCGATACCTCGGCAACGGTTGATTTGCGGACCCGTGTTTATTGGAGATTTTTAGCTACTTTTCGTCTTAACTTTCAATGTATGAATTATTGACCATCACTTCTGAAACCTTGGGTAACAGAAGAAATACTGAATTTAATTGATGAAAGGAGAAAATATAAAAATGCAGTAAATGAAGCAGGCAAAAAAGAATACAAACGTCTCAAAAATGAGATTGACTGGAAGTGCAAAATGGCTAAGCAGGAATGGCTAGAGTACAGATGTAAGGATGTAGAGGCTTGTCTCACTAGGGGTAAGATAGATACTGCCTACAGGAAAATTAAAGAGGCCTTTGGAGAGAAGAGAACCACTTGTATGAATATCAAGAGCTCAGATGGCAACCCAGTTCTAAGCAAAGAAAGGACGGCAGAAAGGTGGAAGGAGTATATCGAGGGTTTATACAAGGGCGATGTACTTGAGGACAATATTATGGAAATGGAAGAGGATGTAGATGAAGATGAAATGGGAGATAAGATACTGCGTGAAGAGTTTGACAGAGCACTGAAAGACCTGAGTCGAAACAAGGCCCCGGGAGTAGACAACATTCCATTAGAACTACTGATAGCCTTGGGAGAGCCAGTCATGACAAAACTCTACCATTTGGTGAGCAAGATGTATGAGACAGGCGAAATACCCACAGACTTCAAGAAGAATATAATAATTCCAATCCCAAAGAAAGCAGGTGTTGACAGATGTGAAAATTACAGAACTATCAGTTTAATAAGTCACAGCTGCAAAATACTAACGCGAATTCTTTACAGACGAATGGAAAAACTGGTAGAAGCGGACCTCGGGGAGGATCAGTTTGGATTCCGTAGAAATGTTGGAACACGTGAGGCAATACTAACGTTACGACTTATCTTAGAAGAAAGATTAAGAAAAGGCAAACCTACGTTTCTAGCATTTGTAGACTTAGAGAAAGCTTTTGACAACGTTAACTGGAATACTCTCTTTCAAATTCTGAAGGTGGCAGGAGTAAAATACAGGGAGTGTAAGGCTATTTACAATTTGTACAGAAACCAGATGGCAGTTATAAGAGTCGAGGGGCATGAAAGGGAAGCAGTGGTTGGGAAAGGAGTGAGACAGGGTTGTAGCCTCTCCCCGATGTTATTCAATCTGTATATTGAGCAAGCAGTAAAGGAAACAAAAGAAAAATTCGGAGCAGGTATTAAAATTCATGGAGAAGAAGTAAAAACTTTGAGGTTTGCCGATTACATTGTAATTCTGTCAGAGACAGTAAAGGACTTGGAAGAGCAGTTGAACGGAATGGACAGTGTCTTGAAAGGAGGATATAAGATGAACATCTACAAAAGCAAAATGACGATAATGGAATGTAGTCAAATTAAATCGGGTGATGCTGAGGGGATTAGATTAGGAAATGAGACACTTAAAGTAGTAAAGGAGTTTTGCTATTTAGGGAGTAAAATAACTGATGATGGTCGAAGTAGAGAGGATATAAAATGTATACTGGCAATGGCAAGGAAATCGTTTCTGAAGAAGAGAAATTTGTTAACATCGAGTATAAATTTAAGTGTCAGGAAGTCGTTTCTGGAAGTATTTGTATGGAGTGTAGCCATGTATGGAAGTGAAACATGGACAATAACCAGTTTGGACAAGAAGAGAATAGAAGCTTTCTAAATGTGGTGCTACAGAAGAATGCTGAAGATAAGGTGGGTAGATCACGTAAGTAATGAGGAGGTATTGAATAGGATTGGGGAGAAGTTTGTGGCACAACTTGACTAGAAGAAGGGATCGGTTGGTAGGACATGTTTTGAGGCATCAAGGGATCACAAATTTAGCATTGGAGGGCAGCGTGGAGGGTAAAAATCGTAGAGGGAGACCAAGAGATCAATACACTAAGCAGATTCAGAAGGATGTAGGTTGCAGTAAGTACTGGGAGATGAAGAAGCTTGCACAGGATAGAGTAGCATGGAGAGCTGCATCAAATCAGTCTCAGGACTGAAGACCACAACAACAACAACAACTTCTGAAACACCCTGTTATTATGAGACAAATAATTGTTTCGAAAACGATGCATCGTACAAGGAAAATGTTCTATAGAATATCTGCCTGTGCTGCAGCTGGACACAAGCACACTTGATATTTGTCGAATACAGCGCAATGTATCACGAATGGAACACAATAGTTCGAGTAAACGGTACGTTTTTTGGTGTAGAATCCGAACATGCAATAAAAATGGGGGTTCCCATTTGAAAATTCAAAGTTCACCTCGTCCACGCAGGAGTTGGTTAAGAGGTGGACAGTTATAGCACCGACGGATGTCCCGATTGCTGATATTAAGCTTTCAATCAAAACATTTTTCTCACGCTTAATTTTCCAGATATTTAGCTGTCTCAAGTTAAAACAAACAACCTGTGTGTTCCACAGATTTAATTAATTTGCGCACAGTAAAGTCGAGTCAAAAAATGGTTCAAATGGCCCTGAGCACTATGGGACTTAACTTCTGAGGTCATCAGTCCCCTAGAACTTAGAACTACTTGAACCTAACTAACCTAAGGACATGACACATCCATGCCCCAGGCAGGATTGGAACCTGCGACCGTAGCGGTCGCGCGGTTCCAGACTGTAGCGCCTAGAACCGCTCGACAAAGACGAATCAGATTCGTTCCTACTGTTAATGCTAAGAACATCCTGTAATTAGTTCGAACAGTGCAGATAGCTACTCGGCGAGGGACAGATTGCCATTAAAATCTAGTTCACGGTGTACCCAGACATAAAGGTTATATTTCTGCACAGCCGTTTACTATTATGCTGACGAGAAGTAAAATCATTATCTACCAGAGAATAAACGAGATATTCGTTCGCGTGTAAATCAGTGGGACGACAACACAAATAGCAGATTGCAGTTCACGTGAAAATTTGGTAACTGCATAAGTTGCACAGTGCAACCAGTAATTAACAGAGGGCTGTTTATACCTGTTGGACGAAGACAAAATAAATTTGCAACTCATATATTGGAAATTATGCTGGATATATTTTTTATTTTTTCTATCTATTTCCATCCATTCATTCGCCTAAATAATTTACAGCAAAGACTAAAACACGGTATGCCCTCAGCAATCAAGTTTGTGGAGCTAGCGAGAAAAGATAAAGAACATTAATTTTGTTATATTTGTAAAAACTCCAATCGGATATTTCGTCCGTGATAGAGGACGTGTATTTCTGTTTCGTTCACTAGTAATGTGTAAAATATTCTTATAGTACAAAGTTCACTTCACTTACTGGATCCTCATTTCACCTCATCTGCGTTACCGGTAACTGTAATGCTTCGGAGAAGCAAGACATTTAAGCAGAGCAAGCAGGAGTCCGTAACATTGTTTTCAAAGAAGAAGAATTGATAAATAACACCAAGACTCGAAGAAGTGTCATCTAGTAATCCAATATTACATGTTACAGATTTTTCGTGTAAACAAAAAATCACAAGTCTCACGGGAATGTGTGTCGCTGAACAGAAATCAGCTGAGACACTCGCTCCCGAGTGAAATCACTATTATTGCTGCTCTTGTGCGAGGCCAGCAAATTTTTCATCCTAATTATTATTGTTAAAATTATTAATTAATTATAGGCCTGGTGTCTATTCCCTGAGGGATGCCAGCTTGATTAGGCAGGTGAAAACAATTAAATGATATAAAACATGATGTGTAACATTTGGTTGTACTAATTGTTTTTTTATTTACGTTGTTTCATGATTGGAATATTGGCGAGACAAAACAAAGGTCAAACAGAACATGCCATGCACAAATTAGAAATGGGTAACCGAAGGAATGGGACCACCATTTAAGAAGATATTCTATAAGGTAGGAAAGAACTACAACTTGTAGCTCGGATGACTGCGCTTGGTAACGCCTCGATCAACAGTAATATCAGTATCTTACCCCATCCAATCATAAATTTGAAGCGTTATTTTAAAGCAATAGAGATTTGCGTTAGCAGTATTTTGATTTTTTGGAATGTGGATATAAAAATTGTAAACGGCAACAATAAACTGAAATGCTGGCGTGGAATATATCATGTACTGATTAGAAAAATTTTCGCAATCAACTTTAAAATTCAATTTTATTTCCTATTTGTAGCTTAATAACAGGTATACGAAACGGAAGCAGTTAGAAAGGTTGTGCCGACTAACGGAAATAGTGTAGAGGTACAAAATGTCGTCGCAATGGGTGCGACGCCAAATGTTGGTGACACAGAAAATGTCCGTCATATCGACGATAACTGCTACAATGACACAAATTCACTTCAAGCTGATGGCAATGATGTCTCACCTCATGACGCTACCATGCCCACGGTAGACGAGACTAATTCTCAACGCTCACCGAGAAGCATTTTCTCGCATGAAGGCAGTGAAAGACGCGGTAGTACGGAATAGGTAAATTTCAGTTACTCCATGTCACGAGAACTTGTTTTAAATGTCATGGGACAAGACACGACGGTACACAGACGCTAATGCGTCATCCATGTATTAAATGAAGGACATGTATAAAGGCCTCTGTGACCTAATGAACAATTTATTTAATAATTTTTCTACACAACAAACCGAGAAACTTGATAAAATATTTCGTCATTTTATAAATGAACGAAAGCAAACATATAATGGTTTTAGGAATGACCTATCACAGAGGTTCGATAATTGAATTAGTGAACATACTCCTGATACTTAAAATTATAAGTCTAATTTTACATCACACTTCAACGGCTTAGTGTCATGGTTGTTTAAAGTCTCTTTCCATTTACACTATTTTCTTCCCCGAGAAACTTCGTTATAGATTTTTTAAACTCGTGTTTGTAGGTGTCAAGTAATATCTGAGAAATGTATAAAACTTATTTTTATATCCAAATATAAGCAAATCATAGAGCAGGGCAATAGAACAAAGTGCAACTTTTATTTTGAATGTCACTATGTGGAGCTCACGCTACACGATGCTAAGTACAGACCAGACGGTACATCAAACAGTTCGTCTGCGAGGAAGCAACCTGTTTTCAATGAAACTTACGTAAGCCATCTGACTACAGAACAAATGTCTCAGATTAAAATGTTGGTCCTGAATACTGCTAATCTTTATCTTTCGTCTTACAAACAATCACTGTATGAGCTCTTATTGTAATTACATAGCAAATTAACATAAAAATTAACGATCTGGCTTTCTGATAAAACTGCTTGAAAGTTCACAAATTAGCACTTTACTGAACTCTTCTAGTGATATTAAGCCTCTGAACTGGTAGGATCATTTTTTCAAAAATACACTCTGACAATCACTGTGCCTTAGATTGGACATTAATTTTGGTGGCAATTAGATTTATTGGCTTACCAAAGTGCACGGGACGCTCGTCTGCTCTGCCAGTTGTTGCTATTAAGAGTAATGCTATGATCGTAAAAAAAAAGTTTCATTTGGCGTACTTCCGATGTGCAATGCAAGACGCTGTCTTAGCAATTTTCGTAAATACTTTTCAATGTACAACTAATGATGTGCAATGCGAGTGTGCAAACAGAGTCATGAAAGTAAAAGCGAAAATGGGGAACTAATCTTAATGGCTAATAAATGAGAACAAAGACTCCAAGTTTAATTACGCTTTATTAAACCACGACAACAATACACCTTCTCACGAAGTACTCATACCTAGACAATTTAGCAAAAATATTTCTCAATATATCTCCCGTGTAGAATTGCCTTGCTTGACATTCATTTTAACTATAAGACAAGACCATATGCTGCACTGTAAAATTTATACAGCGAACTTCAACCATACACAATGTTCTGACAGTAAGAAGCTACGCAATTACAAATTGAAAGAACTGGATTGCCTTAGGAGTTGGCTTTTGTCATTCTTCTATTAAGATAATCCCACTAGCTCAATATCTTTTCCTCAAAACATGTTATTACAAAACCCTTTTTAAATAATGCTGCCTCAACTACACAGCAGGCCAGCTTCCATCCTTTTTCTAAACAAGTACATTGCCAGAGGGTCCAGAACACACTCTTCTTGGTGCTCTCTGACTTACTCTGATCATCTCTCGTCTCAGACACAATCTTACGAAGACTGTAATTATATCGATATTGCAGAGATTGAGCATATTTATCAAATTCGGAACTTCATTCACATTTATGGCCAAACTTCCTGAAAATCCTCATGTCAAACAGGACAGCTCCCTTTCACCTGCTATTAATACAAAATCCGATACTCATTAACCATTAAAAATTATCTCCTTCCATAAATTATGACTCTTACTACATTTGCACTTAACTTTTACCAGATGAAGCATATATACTGTGCCACTAAAAGTAAAAGTATTTCTCCACGCCATACGTTTCATAGATGGCTATATTTATGCCTTGTGTCATTTTAAAAGTTTAATACACTGGAACCACCCTTGTCTTTTATCCAACTTTGTCCAGGATCACAAATAATTACAATGAAGCTGGTGTAATTGGATCGCTCAGCTTTGAATAACTATTTTGTAAGTGAAGAATATTATTGCACAATATATTCTCATTATGGTGCTGTAACTGTAGCAGCAAAGTAATAAACTGTAACTGCAATGTAGTAAATGAAAGGTGATTATGATTTCTGTAGCGGAACTTTAAAACAGAACTCCTGCTAACTAGCCCATTGTCATGACCACTTGACTCTGTGTCTATCAAGAACCTAACCAAGGAAAGAGATGACAATGACCGAGTCATAGCAAAATCCATCGGGACATCTAGGTAGTCCCTATTATTGTGTGAAAAGTGCGCAGTAGCCCCGTGAGCTGTCAGGGCTACATTTTACAGGAAGTGTGCAGGCATATTGTCAAGAATGTAACGAAACGTACAAATAACTTTTGATGTACTGTGCCTAACCACCTAGATATGATACAACACTTCACATACATTTAATTGCATTCGTGAAAAGTTATGAAATTATCATTAAAATCTTAATATCTGAGATTTGTATATAAATGGAAAATGGCTATTAGAAAAAGATATGCCACTGAAATATCTGTTACTACAGTGAAGAGAAGATAACTTTTATCCGGAAGACGATTAGAGAGGAAGAAATGTATGAATAAACACAGAATATAAGATGGACAATAGATTGTCTGGATGTTGAACGTAATAGATTTACAGAGATGAAAAGTTTAGCTCTGGAGATCCCGAATGAGAAATGCACTTGAGTCACATGTCAGCAGACTTGTATTTTGTAAAAAATGCCTGCCTCAATAGCCTTGTCTTGAGTTACGAAAATCCCTAGGCCACATGTGTTTCAGACAACAGGGATTCTTTCTCGACTTCCAGGCTACAACTGTAGCCAACATATGGGCTGGAATTATATTAAAAGTAGGACTTCAATTGCTGTCACCTGTTTTGTATGGTGCACATGACTTGCCATTCATTCGAGATATGCTGCGGTTGGCATCAGTTATATAAGACAACAAGTGTCTGGCGCAGTTGTTAGATCGGTTACTGCTGCTACAATAGTAGGTTATCAAGATTTAAGTGAATTTGAACGTTGTGTTATAGTCGGAGCACAAGCGACGGGACACTGCATCTCCGAAGTAGCAATGAAGTGGGGATTTTACCGTACGACCACTTCACGAGTGTACCACTAATATCAGGAATCCGGTAAAACATCGTATCTCCAACGTTGCTGAGGCCAGAAAAAGATTTTGCAAGAACGGGACCAACGATGACTGAAGAGAATCGTTCAACATGACAGAAGTGCAACCCTTCCGCAAATTTTTGCAGATTTCAGTCCTGGGCCATCAACAAGTGTCAGCGTGCGAACCATTCGACGAAACATCATCGATATGGGCTTTCGGAGCCGAAGACCCACTCGTGTACCCTTGATGAATGCGTTACACAAAGCTTTGCGACTGGCCTGGGCCCGTCAACACCCACATTAGACTGTTGATTACTAGAACCATGTTGCCTGGTCGGACGAGTCTCGTTTCAAATTGTATCGAGTGGATGGACGTGTACGGATATGGAGAAAACGTCATGAATCCATGGACGCTGCATGTGTTGAAGCTGGTGGAGGCTCTGTAACGGTGTTGGGCGAGTGCAGTTGGAGTGATATGGGGCACCTGATACATCTAGTTACGACTCTGACAGGTGACACGTATGTAAGCATCCTGTCTCATCACCTGCATCCATTCATGTCCATTGTGCATTCCAACGGACTTGGGCAATTTCAGCAGGACAATGCGACATCACACACTTCCAGAATTACTACAGAGTAGCTCTAGAATCACACTTCAGAGTTTAAACACTTCCGATGGCTACCAGACTACCCGGACATGAAAATTATTGAGCGTATCTGGGATACCTTGCAATGTGCTATTCAGAATAGATCTCCACCCCCTCGTACTCTCACGGATTTATGGACAGCCCTGCAGGATTCATGGTGTCAGTTCCCTCCAGCACTACTTCAGATATTAGTCGAGTCCATGCCACGTCGTGATGCGACACTTCTGCGTGCTTGCGGGGGCCCTACACGGTATTAGGCAGGTGTACCAGTTTCTTTGCCTCTTCAACGAATTTCCGCTATTGTTTGTACCTCTAGTTGTACGCAATAGCATGTGATTTGAAGGCAACAACACACTATCCGTTTCGATATCAATGTGTGTTATCACCTCTACAACCAATAAACTCATCGTTAAATTGGAAGAGAAGACCTTATCCACTGGCAAACGCTCTGGATTTATCTCATTTATTTGGATATATTTTTGCCTGTTTACATGGAATAGTTAGCGTACATAATCATATCTGGAACTGAAAGATAACTGTTTGACAATGTCCATACCCACGTGTGTCATTATACAAGAGACAGTAGGGAGAGAGTGTGCCACAATTTTGTGAGTTGGCAGTAGCGGTAATCACTCTGAATATCAGGAATGAGCCTAATTTTAGCCGTAAGATGTATTTTGTTCATGCCAATAAAAAACTAAATATCCATTTTTGACCATTATTTCTTATCAGACTACTCAGTTTAGAATTCCCGTAGCATACGTACAATTTTGACTGCTAGGGATATTGGACAGTCTGTGTATGTGCGAGTTTATTATTAGGTGATTAAAATGTATTCTAAGTATTCTGATCAACCACATCATACGTGTTCGTATAGATTAGCGACCATGTGTGGGGTTGTATGAGCGTCAGTAGTGTATTGCAGCAGCGCTGACTGCAGGCGGGCGAGGTGTGTTGTAACTGCAAACTTGTTCAAGCATCGAACTCAGCGCACAGCGCAGAATATTGCAGCAAGGAGCAAGGCAGAGCTCATGCTCAGACGAAAAAGGTATTATTTACCTACGCACTAAATTGACTTACACTGTGTGATCAAAAGTATCCGGACACCTGGCTGAAAATGACTTACAAGTTCGTGGCGCCCTCCATCGGTAACGCTGGAATTCAGTAAGGTGATGGCCCACCCTTAGCCTTGATGACAGATTCCACTCTCGCAGGCATACTTTCAATCACGTGCTAGGAGGTTTCTTGGGGAATGGCAGCTCATTCATCACGGAGTGCTGCACGGAGGAGAGGTATCGATGTCGGCCAGTGAGGCCTGGCACGAAGTCGGTGTTCCAAAACATCCCAGTAGGATCCAGGTCAGGGCTCCTTGCAGGCCAGTCCATTATAGGGATGTTATTGTTGTGTAAGCACTCCGCCACAGGCCGTGCACTATGAACAGGTGCACGATCTTATTGAAAGATGCAGTCGCCATCCCTGGATTGCTCCTCAACTGTGTGAAAGAAGAAGGTGCTTAAAACATCAATGTAGGCCTGTGCTGAGATAGTGCGACGCCAAAACAACAATAGGTGCAAGCCCCCTCCACGAAAAACATGACCACACCATAACACCACCGTCTCCGAATTTTATTGTTGGCACTACACACGCTGGCAGATGACGTTCAACGGGTATTCGCCATACCCACACCCTGCGATCGGATCGCCACACCGTGTACCGTCATTCGTCACTCCGCACAACGTTTTTCCACTGTTCAATCGTCCAATGTTTACGCTTCTTATACCAAGCTAGGCGCCGTTGGCATTTACCGGCGAGATGTGTGGCTTATGAGCAGCCGCTCGACCATGAAATCCAAGTTTCCTCACCTCCCGCCTAACTGTCATCGTACTTGCAGTGGATTCTGATGCCGTTTGGAATTCCTGTATGATGGTCTGGATAGATGTCTGCCTATTACACACTATGACCCTCTTCAACTGTCGGCACTCTTTGTCAGTCAATAGACGAGGTCGGCCTGAATGCTTTTTTGCTGCACGTGTTCCTTCACGTTTCCACTTTAGTATCACATCGGAAACAGTGGACCTAGGGAAGTTGAGGGGTGGGGAAATCTCGCGTACGGACGTATGACACAAGTGACGCCCAGTCACCTGACACTCCCCATTTTGGTCTCTCACGATGTCAATTGACTACTGAGGTCGCTGATATGGAGTACCTGGCAGTAGGTGGCAGCACATTGCACCTAATATAAAAACATGTTTTTAAGTGTGTCCGGATACTTTTGATCACATTACGTCTGGAGTCATCTCTTTGTACTCCAACTAACGACAAATGTGAGATATAACAGAGATAATTTTGAAATGTGAATAACACTTCTTTAGAAAGAAATAAGCCTGAAGGTTAGATGTCCACTTGTTTCTTTGTTCTGTTTTCTGATCAGGCAGATATTACAGGAACCCATGACAAAACAAAGTCAATGTCGCCGTCGCAATACTTCAACGCTTTAACTTTCATATGTTGAATGAAACCAAACTGTTCGTCTCGGAGATATACGCATACTTATAAATTTTATTGTATTGTTGCATTGTATGTCAACCGGGGACCTAGAAACGACGGAGAGGCTCCGTCCCCGACGCAGCCGCAGTGGTCCACAACCCCACGACGGCTACCGCAGTCCACTTCACCCCACCGGCGCCCCACACCGATCCCAGGGCTATTGTGCGGTTCGGCCCCCGGTGGACCCCCGCAGGGAACTTCTCACACCAGACGAGTGTAACCCCTATGTTTGCGTGGTAGAGTAATGGTGGTGTACGCGTACGTGGAGGAATTGTTTGCGGAGCAATCGCCAACATAGTGTAGCTGAAGCGGAATAAGGGGAACCAGCCCGCATTCGCCGAGGCAGATGGAAAACCACCTAAAAACCATCCACAGACTGACCGGCTCACCGTACCTCGACGTAAGTCCGCCGGGCGGATTCGTTCCGGGGAACAGGCGCTTCTTCCCACTCCGGAAAGTCGTGCGTTAGACCGCTCGGCTAACCGGGCGGGCCATACTTATAAATAACCGGAAATGGAATAAAAATTGAAAAGCAGTCACAAACACTACAGGTACACGTTTATTTGTCTCAGATGGGCCTACAACGTCCCACTCTGATCGTGCAACAGCGTGGCGCCTGCAGCTTACTCGCTCTTCCGGCGACGCTTCAGACAGCAAGGCGTCGGCGCATGCGAGAGAAAGGCCAGAGCTCAGAAGCCCATGTAGAAGAGTAAGGTGGATTAATGATGTCGCACAAGCACCAGATTTCCCAAAAAAAGTTGTCCATATCCTCTGTGAACGTGTCAAACGACTGGAAGGTCATCACAGAACCGCTTACCCACATCACACTCTTTATGTTGACAACGTGGAGGTGAGGTCCACGACGTCCAGCCTTGATATCACGCGGCTTTCTTATGGGTGACCGAAGGAAACATTTATGACACACCAACACTCAAAATCAATATAAAAAACGCCTCATAGGATAGCATAAAAGACATCAATAAAGCTACCATTTCTCTTGGGGCGTTCACTGAGACAGATTTTATGCTTGACAATGACAGTCTGCAATGGGATGTAGAACTGAACGACGTTCTCAGGAAGCATTACGATTACTAACGCCTTCCGGACGACTCAGTCCTTGCAGCTGCAAGGCCATTAAGCGATATCTCTCATCTCCGATGTACGAGGGGAACCACTAGGTACCTTTCAAAACCGTTCGACGGAAGGTGATCGTGTTATGAAACAGCAATGGACGGCTGTTCGATGCTGTTTCTGCACTCCTGTTTCGCGCTCTCCCTGTGGAGATCAAGTATGTGGAGGTAGGGGTGGGGGGTTGGGGGGGGTCTAGGGGTGCTGCGCGTTGCGACATGACAATATACCAAAAAAAAAAAAAAAAAGAAAAAAACGCACAGGATTCCTCTGAGACGTCCAGTCGTAGGGTAAGGGCGGCACGACCCCAATTTTGATAACCAATTGATATGCAAATTAATTAAATTGATCAATTAATTCCTGAGCCAGTATGTGGATTCCTGCACCTCCCCTACCTCCCACGCCCCATTTCCCTCCCTCACCCTACTGGTGGGAATTTCGAATTTTACCGGGAATTTCCAAATTTGGCGGGAATTTATTATCCCATGGCTCTGTTGATATCCCACAGTCTGCTTCACACAATCTGCTCATGTGTCGGGAAGAAACACTATCATGTTTAGGTTCCACAACGAGCTTATGAATAATGAATGAGGTTATGAATAATGAATCACGGAGGACTTGCGGTAACACTGTTTTTCTAAGAATGTAATGGTGGTGATAATAATAAAAACAGTCATGATTTCACGAGACTGGATATAGCCAATTACTATTAGTTTTATGAACAAAATCCAATGCTCCACAGTGACAAGTAGTAGAAACCCGGTGTTCAGCCAAGGTTCACTCCATCTTAACCAATTGGTGTTAGTTAATCATTATGCAGTAATCAACAGCATATCAATGGATGGGTAGGATGGGAAAGACACTTGATGTGGGTGATGAAAGGTAATACACACCACAGTTGATAGTGGGTTCAATTCGAGCAATTTCATCCAGTTGTTCCATAGTTTCAATGCCAGCAAATGAGACAGTAGATTGCTTCCCAGTTTTTGTATCATCCCTATATCACCCTTCCACTGCTTTGCAGATACCATATACTAGATTGCGAATGCAGATGGGTGACCGTCCAGTGCGTCTATATGAACATATATATCAAAATATCTTAGTTATTCCACAAATTCAATACCAGTCAATGACATGGCAGAATGCTTCCCATTGTCTGTATTTTCGCTAAATCACCCACCCACTGATTTTCAGATACCACACACTAGACTGTGAATGCAGATAGATGATTGTGCGTACATCCATTTGGTCACATACATCAAAGTACACCAGACAGTGTCATATACCAATGCAAGTAGGTTATCTACATATTCCAGTGCATCGATCATAGTGCAGAATTTACGATTGGCCATCTTTCCCTGTGTGGATGGGCGTCACAGGGTATTCTCACACTCGTAGGATAAAGTCGAAGACTGACAGATCCCTCCCACATTATCTTTGACCAATCCTCCCTGCAACACCAGTCATACCCATGGCACCCATTCAAAAGCACAAGATCTCTTCAGAAGCATCTATGTTGAGGAGGGTAGTACCTCTTATCAATCTATAGTAGACATGAGAGTGCTGTGTTGATATAACAGATGCTAAAGAAGAAACTTGTGGTTTATATGTGATGGAGCTCCAGATGGATTGAGTTTCCTATACATCAACCATATTAGCAATTCTGAAACTTTATTCCAGTGTCCACGTACCCTCAACCCACCACAGTTCCCAGCATTTTGTGGTACTTTTTCTCTAATTTTATGTATTCTCAGTCAATTTAAATAATTTTAGAACCTTTTTTTGCAAATTTACATATTTCGTCATAGTTCCCTCAATTTTACGTACTTCCCATCAATTTGTCGTAATTATGCTAGATTTTGGTAGATTTTTACCTATTTTATGTCATGTGATTTTTTAAAATTGTTCTGTATGTAGATGATCTTATTCCCAGCATACCCATGTGTTGTTTGATTTATACAAGGATATTGGTGTGTCCTAGACACCAGCCTACTAAAAAACTCAAAGAATTTCCCTCTTTGCAATGATATACATGCATGAATTTTGGATTAGACGATCATGAAAAGTATAGTAACACTCACCTCTTACCTAGATGAGCCTTAGCAGGTGGTACAGATTGGGACTCGTAGTCCGCAAACAAATCCATGTACTGCCACGGCACATCAGAGAGCTTGTCTGCAGACTCACATAGCAATGCACTTGATGGAAACTCAAAGTCTGACACAAAGTTACACATTCATCTGAATTCCACTCTACCATGTGCAACAGAGAGTTGACTTGTGTACAGAGTTTATTTCTGTTGCTGCTCTGATATTTTTCCCCCTACAAGATGGGCAAGTGTATGGTGGTGTAGAAAGCTGTAGTCGTTCACTGCTTGGATGTCTTACAGCCGAAAACAATGTATTAAACAGCTTATGAAGGACCAATAAAGGAACTCTCTCTTGTGATTGATATTCTGTTGGATATGGTCTTCCTCCAGTATAGCTGACAAAACTTTATGCAAATCTGTGCAAGCAACTTTGAGCACTGCGCACGTGCTCCATTAGAGTGATACATGTATATGTGATACGCCAGATGTCAACATGCACCATGTATTTGTTTTTTCCATGTATTGGAAGAGAGAGTTGCGGTAACATCTTTCAGGAGGTTCTATTACAAGGAGCAGAATAACTATTTAAAATTTAGATGCAGATAGATTCTCAAAACTACACTGATTTTGCTCATAAAAGTAACAGAAATCGGCTATTTCTAGTCTCGTGAAATCATGACTGTTTTTATTATTATGGTCATCATTATGTGTTTAAAAATATGTGTTACCGCAAGTCCTGTGTTATTTCGTACTCTAACTATAAAGTAGATACCACTTGAATTATAGCTCATTGTGGAACCTAAAATTGTTAGTGTTTCTTTCCGACATGTGAGTAGATTGTGTGAAACAGGTTGTGATGTTCAAATTGCGTACAACCTACAGCGCAAGATCTGCTGTATAGTGGAAACGTTGCAGACATGTCGGTAGAGGTGAGTTATGGAAAAAAAAATGTCAACTGTAAGCACACGGACGGTAACTGGTTTAGATGTAACGGAACATGGTAAAATCTTATAGGAGTTTCTATTACAAGACAGGCTCTCACGATTTGTTTCGTAAACGACAGTGTGATATAGCAGCATATTGGTAAAACAGGACTTACCATAGCGTTCAAAACAGCAACGTTTTCTTGAGTTGTAGCATTCTGTTGTCGAAGGTAAAATGATTATCTTTCTTTACGACATGTGAGCTAATGGTGTGAAAGTTTGTATTATCTAATGTTATTTCATGTGCCTGAAATGTTTGTAATACCCATGTGCATGACAGTTTATTAACAGACACTGATCTGAATGGTAGAGACACTCAGGTCGTGTAATTTGTCCATCAAGTTGAAAGAAATTGCTTATCATCGATGTTTCTTCTTCAGAGTTTAGATTCTCGTTTTTTCTTTACTCTTATGATGGTTTCAAAATAACGAGGACATTCTGCGGTGATCAGCAATTTTCGAGATAAAACAGAGTGGAAGTTTTTTCCCAATTCTATGCAGGGTGGACGTGTACAGGGGGTGTATTGGCTGACGTCTGAATTTTGGTCATATGTAATCGACAGCGGTGCACTTCGTTGGATGTGGCAAACTAATTAGATTCAAATTGTATTCTGCAGTCGAACATAATAATATACCGATTTTGCTTATAAAACTAAAAGAAAATGACCTGCGACAATTTTCATGGGAAGAGGACATTTATTGTTACCGACATTGTGTTCTCCTTTTTAATAGAAACTCGATTATAACAGACGCATTGACGTTAAGAACAATTGTTACAGTGAATTGTTTTCACGGTGGGCATTTGGATGGTGTGCGGAACAGTCCAGTGTTTGTATGTATGTGTGTTTGTGTGCATGTGCATGTGCGCGCGAGCGTGTGTGTGTGTGTGTGTGTGTGTGTGTGTGTGTGTGTGTATGGGAGGGTGGGATAGTACTCGAGGAAACTCTGCATCCGAACAAGGAAGGTGTGTCGTATAGGTGGCTGTGCCACTAAATATTCCTTTTTGTTAGTGAAGAACCGCCGAATTGAACATACAGCCACGTTCCCTGCCCTGGAGAGTGCTCCTGCTACAGCTGGCGAGGACTCTGCTCTCAGATGCGGTTGGGGTTGTGGCCAGCAGAGGCGATGGAGACGTCTGCCTGTTATCCAAGCAGCGGATGTTTAAAAAAGCGATCTGGAGAGTTCTCTGGAATTTCGTTGTTGTTACAGGGGGGGGGGGGTTCTTTACGGAATATACATTTTACAGGTTACAAGCAATGTCCTCTTCAAGCCTTTTATCTGTCTGTACTGATTTCTGCAGACTGGAGACAGTACACAATGTGATCAAAAGTATCCAGACACCTCCAAAAACATACATTTTCAGTATTTGGTGCATTGTGCTTCCACTTACTGCCAGGTACTCCATATCAGCGAATCGGCGACCTCAAAAGAGAGAGCACAATGGGTCGCTAGGCGGAATTCACGGGCTTCGAACGTCGTCAGGTGATTGGGTGTCACTAGTGTCGCGAGATTTCCACACTCCTAAACATCCCTAGGTCTACTGTTTCCGATGTGATAGTGAAGTGGAAACGTGAAGGGGCAGGTACTGCACAAAAGGATACAGGCCGACCTCGTTTGTTGACTGGCAAAGACCGCCGACAGTTGAAGAAGGTCATAATGTGTAATACGCAGACATCCATCCGGACCATCAGACAGGAATTCCAGATGGCATCAGGATCCACCGCAAGTACTATGACAGGCGGGAGGTGAGAAGACTTGGATTTCATGGTCGAGCGGCTGCTCATAAGCCACGTATCACGCTGGCAAATGCCAAACTACGCCTCGCTTGGTGTAAGGAGGGTAAACATTGGACGACTGAACAGTGGAGAAACGTTGTGTGGAGTGACGAATCACGTTAAATTGTGTGGTGATCCGATGGCAGGATGTGGGGATGACGGATGTCAGGTGAATGTCACTTGCCAGCGTGTGTAGCGCCAACAATAAAATTCGGAGACGGTGTGGTCGTGTTTGCACCCCTTGTTGTTTTGCATGGCACTGTCGCAGCACAGGCGTACATTGATGTTTGAAGCACCTTCTTGCTTCCCCCTGTCGAAGAACAAATTGGGTTTGGCGGCTGCATCTTTCAACACGATCGAGCACCTGCTCATAATGCACGGCCTGTGGCGGAGTGGTTACACGACAATAACATTCCAGTGATGGACTGGCCTGCACAGAGTCCTGATCTGGATCCTATTGGGATGTTTTGGAACGTCGACTTCTTGCCAGGCCTCACTGACCGACATCGATACCTCTCCTCAGTGCAGCACTCCCCATGAAGAATGGAATGCCATTCCCCAAGAAACCTTCCAGCACCTGATTGAAGACATGCTTGGGAGATTGGAAGCTGTCATGAAGGCAAAGGGTGGCCCAAAACCATATTGAATTCCAGAATTACCGATGGAGGGCGCCACGAACTTGTAAGTCGTTTTCAGCCAGGTGTGCGGATGCTTTTGCTCACATAGAGTATACCACTGCCATCAGATAGATCTCTTTGTGGACCATCAGTGGCAACATAGAACAGGGACTGTCACTACCTGCAGTGAGGAGAGGGAGGTAGCGATGAAGGGCGAGGAGGGGGGGAGGGGTCGTAACTCTGTCGCCATGTTTGTTTGTTTGTGAGCACCCGTCCAGTAGAACAGATGTTCAACTACCGCTCCTCTGAAGTATTTTGGGATGACGATTTCCCCAGTAAATGTGTTGCATTATTACGTGTTCATTACGAGTGCTGATTCTTCCACGATAATTTGGAAGTGTAATTAGAACAGTGACGTATTTTCCATCAGATGCAGTAGCGTGTATTGGCTTTGATTACCTGGGCTGGAATGCGACTTTCGAGCAGGCGTCTGTAGCGAACTCTCTTATCGAATAGTGATAGATACAGTCCTTATCTGAACGCTTACAGGTAAGACACTTAAGATTCCTTTCTGTCTAACGACAGTATCTCGTCAGTTGAACATATTTGCTTACAAAAAGAATAATGATGGAACCTCACACTGTGTGTGTGCCACTAGTTTCGAGAGGTATTGTGAAATGTTTCCCCAGCTGGATAACACCAGTTGTATGGCATCATCAATTTTTGAGCTGTATTTCGGCTTTAGGCACTCCTTGTGTAGAGCTATGCATATGGTTGTGTAATTATTGCCGATCTTTGTGATTCATTACGTATTTAAGACCGATCTCTGTATCACTTTGGCAGCCAAAATAAATGAAGTACAGTAACCTAACGCTACTTTCCTGCAACTGGACAGTTTCCATGTGTTGTGGGGAGGGGGGCGGTGCACTTGGGCTTTCTTTTCGAGGTACATTTTTAACTTCACGCCTGTTCCCTGGTTCAGGGTGGGGTGGGACGTCAATGGAGCCTTGGGATAAAGAAATTTCCGAAAAAATTCTAAATTCGCGCCAGTAGGGTAGGAGGTGGAGGGGGTGGTAGGGGGAGGGGAAGGTAGGGGGCTGGGGACCCACATGCCAGCTAAGGAAAACAGATGACGTCATCCTGAGATGGTTGAGCGGTAATTAATTGATAAATTTAATCAATTTGCATATCAGTTTGATATTAATTTGATATCAAAATTGGGGTTGTGCTCCCTTGATCTACTACTAACCCCTCCCCCCCCCCCCACCTCCTAGTCCGACAACACCCCCGTTGCTACCCACGCACCTTTGCTGGGAACTTTAAAAATGTTCCTGTACAAAGTGGGCTATTTGCTAATTCCTAGGGGCGGATGATGTAGGCAGCACTTTCGACATCCCCTTATATTTCGCAAGCAGCCAGCACTTGCTACTTTAGTCAAGTAGCGCCTCTGACATGAGGTGTGTCGAACGGTTTCCTGTCAAACTGGCACCTAGAAGTCAATGAATCTCTTTCTCTGTACAAGAACGTATTAAAGTACCCAGCAAAGATGCTCGGATTGCACCGGGCGTTACCCGTGTTTTTATGTCGTAAACCACCCTCCCTCCCCTCCACACCGCTCCACTCCTCCGTAATTGCGCCACAGGAGAGATGTAAAAGTATCAATGCCCTTAGCTGCTTTCGCTGAATGGTTTAGAGCGGTACCTACTGTTTCCACCCTATAAACCATGGCAAAAGTTGCGGTCGCTCTACTCTCCAAAGGGTGTATGTCAGGTTCAATGAGGCTGCAGACTCATGATGTGCTTAGAAAGGGTTTAATTGTCCGAAGGGTGTCAGCACTCTCAAAAGTATTTAAGAAGATCGTCCTTTTGTTCATTGCACTGCAGATCGACTTTTTCGACCCAAAAATGTATGAGAATCAACGCCCAAGGGAAGGAGTGATTTCATCGATACCCTTTATTTCAGTAACCCATTGGGAATGCGTGTGATTTAAACGGTGGGCGTCGCGGTTCTGATCTCCGTCGCAGAGGGTTAAAAGAAGGGATGAAATGTGGGTAAGAGGGGCTGAGACGGGCTTTCTACCGTGTGACATGTCCACGGTGGCGTTCGGGAGAATTATAATGAAATTCGGCGTGAATGTGACATTGTTAACCCACCTTACACCTCATGAAACTCCGACTTCTGGCCTTTTTCCGGGTGTGTCCATGTGTTGCTGTTCGAGGCGTCGCCGAAAACGAGTGCGACGTCGCAGTACGCCACCTTGCACCATTGCAGAGGAAGGCTGTAGGCATCTTCGAGCCAGAGCTCAAACTTGTACGTTACAATGGGTGGCAATTACGGGGTTGCGGAAAAGTGACACTTTAATTGTGTTTCACAGCTTATGACTGATCTCCCGGGTACATTTATTGTATTTACTTGTTTATCATGTTCCGTGGATCCAAACGGGCAGAACATACTTGGTCACGGAACTAGTCAGTCCAGCACAGTATACAGAATGCTGATTAGAAAAATTACAAACAAAGAGTTAAGTAATTAATAAAACAAGAAAATATAGTGTACAGGCTTAAATAACACATTACCTTAAGGACCCTTAAAGAAAGATTTTAGAAAGGAAAATAAAATCCTTATAGAACTGTCCCTAACATATCTGAGTTATGTAGTAGGGATACACTCCTGGAAATGGAAAAAAGAACACATTGACACCGGTGTGTCAGACCCACCATACTTGCTCCGGACACTGCGAGAGGGCTGTACAAGCAATGATCACACGCACGGCACAGCGGACACACCAGGAACCGCGGTGTTGGCCGTCGAATGGCGCTAGCTGCGCAGCATTTGTGCACCGCCGCCGTCAGTGTCAGCCAGTTTGCCGTGGCATACGGAGCTCCATCGCAGTCTTTAACGCTGGTAGCATGCCGCGACAGCGTGGACGTGAACCGTATGTGCAGTTGACGGACTTTGAGCGAGGGCGTATAGTGGGCAAGCGGGAGGCCGGGTGGACGTACCGCCGAATTGCTCAACACGTGGGGCGTGAGGTCTCCACAGTACATCGATGTTGTCGCCAGTGGTCGGCGGAAGGTGCACGTGCCCGTCGACCTGGGACCGGACCGCAGCGACGCACGGATGCACGCCAAGACCGTAGGATCCTGCGCAGTGCCGTAGGGGACCGCACCGCCACTTCCCAGCAAATTAGGGACACTGTTGCGCCTGGGGTATCGGCGAGGACCATTCGCAACCGTCTCCATGAAGCTGGGCTACGGTCCCGCACACCGTTAGGCCGTCTTCCGCTCACGCCCCAACATCGTGCAGCCCGCCTCCAGTGGTGTCGCGACAGGCGTGAATGGAGGGACGAATGGAGACGTGTCGTCTTCAGCGATGAGAGTCGCTTCTGCCTTGGTGCCAATGATGGTCGTATGCGTGTTTGGCGCCGTGCAGGTGAGCGCCACAATCAGGACTGCATACGACCGAGGCACACAGGGCCAACACCCGGCATCATGGTGTGGGGAGCGATCTCCTACACTGGCCGTACACCACTGGTGATCGTCGAGGG
Organism: Schistocerca serialis cubense; assembly: GCF_023864345.2. Lineage (NCBI taxonomy): Eukaryota > Metazoa > Arthropoda > Insecta > Orthoptera > Acrididae > Schistocerca > Schistocerca serialis. The sequence continues at coordinate 181,218,771 of NC_064646.1, read as the reverse complement.
GACACTGAATAGTGCACGGTACATCCAAACCGTCATCGAACCCATCGTTCTACCATTCCTAGACCGGCAAGGGAACTTGCTGTTCCAACAGGACAATGCACGTCCGCATGTATCCCGTGCCACCCAACGTGCTCTAGAAGGTGTAAGTCAACTACCCTGGCCAGCAAGATCTCCGGATCTGTCCCCCATTGAGCATGTTTGGGACCGGATGAAGCGTCGTCTCACGCGGTCTGCACGTCCAGCACGAACGCTGGTCCAACTGAGGCGCCAGGTGGAAATGGCATGGCAAGCCGTTCCACAGGACTACATCCAGCATCTCTACGATCGTCTCCATGGGAGAATAGCAGCCTGCATTGCTGCGAAAGGTGGATATACACTGTACTAGTGCCGACATTGTGCATGCTCTGTTGCCTGTGTCTATGTGCCTGTGGTTCTGTCAGTGTGATCATGTGATGTATCTGACCCCAGGAATGTGTCAATAAAGTTTCCCCTTCCTGGGACAATGAATTCACGGTGTTCTTATTTCAATTTCCAGGAGTGTATAAAACAAAATAGAGAAACGTGAACCGGATGGAAACAACACGTGACCTGAATGCCAGAGGAAGGACTGTTGAGATAACTGTGGAGGTAAGGTCCGAGAGGAGGAATAAATCCGGGTAAGACCAAAATGAGATGGGCTGAAGAACAACATTTAAAGGTAGCCCAATTCATGGAACAGAAGATGATAAGAAATTACGTAGGAAAGTTCTCAGTCACTGCAAGGACTACCCCTATGGAATAAACGGCTCAAAGAAACCTTTCAACTTGGTTTTGAGTATCTGGAGTTCATTTTTTTTCCGTTCCGCTGTAACCCTGAAATCGATAACTATCAAAGCTGCCATTTTTATGGTTGCATCTTATTGGCATGAAATTACTTGACTAACGATTCAGAAGTCATAGAAAACAGTATAACATGTTATTTGTGATTCCACCGGTCGAGTTTGTGAAGTTGTCAACACCTCTGAATTCTATGAAATGTTAGCAAACATACCTGGCCGTTCGGATGTATGCGATGGTGGCATAGGTGCCTGGGTGCAGAATGACAGTGATGCTGCTTATGGTCTGATTCCGCCTCTTATGGTACAGAGAAATACGACGAAAGTGGGCAACGAAACTGGTGTTTCAGGGAAATGAGTGATTCCCCTTGCGAAGGCATAAGCACAGCTCCAAAAATTAATTGTTTACCTAGAACGGTAGCCGCAAATGTGCGAACACTCGTAAATAGAAAAGGGGGCTAAGATCACCAGAAACCTAAAAAAACGATAAAAACGTCAAAAGCGGGAGTATAGTGGATATTAATAACTTATAAAGATATTTTGCAAAGAACCGCATTCGAACCGTTGATGGAGAAACAATAGAAGCTCGCCATTTGATTTACATGCAAATGAGTCTGTGTGGACAGTTCACTTCATATCTCTATGTATTGCTACTCCAAATATTTGTGTTGTATTACAGACTATAGATGTGACTCATTGGTCTTTACTTAAGGGAACTAAAATCTTTCACGTTTCGTGAAGTTTCTCTACATTAATAGCTAATTACTGGGTTTTACACAAGGCTGATATTTTATGAGATCTAGTTGGGTGTTAACAAAATGTTTACCATCTCCGTCTATATCTGTACAACTGCCCTGCAGTTCGCATTTGAATGCTTGGTAGAGGGTTCATAAAACTGGTTGAAACTATGCCTCTCTCAAATAGTACATGAGAAAAAAAGAACACTTAATGGTATCGGTGCGAGATCTGTTTTCTCCTATTTTATCGTGAGAATCGTTCCTCGTTATTTAGGTGGAAGACAAAATATTTTCACATCCAGAGGAGCATGTTGGTGACGGACATTTTGTGAAAAGATCTCGTCGTCACAATAAATGCATTTGTTTAATGATTGCTGATTGCTACCCCAGCTCGCTTATCATATCTGTGACACTCTGTTCCATATTTCGCAGTGATACAGAACGACCTGCCCATCATTGAATGATTTGATTGCCCTGCGTAAGGATTGATGTCGCACAGCAATACTACAGATGAGGCACAAGCGTAGAGTAGGTAGCCTCTGTAGCAGAGTTATTGGAAACCGTAAGCCTTGTGCCAATAAAATACAGTCTTTAGTTCACCTTCAATCCGACATTTTCTGAGCGATAGCTCACATTTAAGTTTTTTTGTAATTATAGTCCTTTCGTATTTTTTTGAAGAAACAGTTTCTAAATTTAATTTATCGTGTGACTTCTCTTAGTACTCACGGGGAGCGGAAGTTAATGATTGCTAAAGCTGAAGCTATTTCATCAGCATACTCCGAAGAATGCTGAAGATTCGACGGGTAGATCACATAAACTAAAGAGAGTACTGAAAAATACTGGAGAGACGAGAAATTTGTGGCACAACTTGAATGTAGGAAGGGATCGGTTGATAGGATACGTTATGAGACGTCAAGGGATCACCAGTTTAGCATTGGAGGAAAGCGCGTGGGCGAAAATCGTAGAGGGAAACCGAGAGATGAATACAATAAGCAGATTCAGAAGGATGTGGACTTTAGTTGTTACTCTAAGATGAAGAGGCTTGCACAGAATAGAGTCACATGGAGAGCTGCATCAAACCGGTCTTCGCACTGTCGACAACAACAACAACAACAACTCCGAAAGAAACCCAAGTGGCAGATAATCTGGACTGAAAGGCTTGGCTGTATTGAGTAACTTCAGTAGCTTTGTAAAATGTAAGCCTTCACCGTCGGAAATGTGACAATTAATAAATTTTACGGGCTATTAAGGCGAGGTCGAATAGATCAGATTAAAACCCAACGTTTCGTCCCCACTTGCGGAGAGCATTTTCAAGGGGCATTGTAGCTCTTTTGAGCGTCTGCTCACACCCTGTGCCGTATTGGCCGCCATCCGGATGCTCGCACTTTCAAATATGTGCGCCACGAACGGTGGAAACAATCTGCTTCCTCTTTAATTCGAATGCTGGGCCATTGCGCAATGGAGATTAACACACCAGTACGTTACGATTAGGGCACCATTAATACGTGGTACGGCGCAGTATGGAAAGGAATGTTCAAAGATCGCTACGCCGCACGACATCAAACACTAGGACAGTTTTATGCACTCCAGTTAACTGCAGCTGACTTCATTTGGCGTGCGAAACGAGTCCTACCGCCATACCTTGCGCCAGATCGTCCTCCAACGCGCCACAGTGGTTCCTCGCCGCCATAAAGAAGTTCCGCCATAAAGAGGCCATAAAGAGGTCATAAAAAGGAGAGGCGACCACCTATAAAGGTGAGGTCCATACAAATGTTAATCCTCTTGGACAACAGTTACCAAGGTGTCTGGAAATCACATCTACATCATCGCAAACGGTCAACCTGTCCAGCCAATATCCGATAATGAGAAGTCATTTTCTGTGATGCCGGATGCTTTTCGTTGCCAACAGGAGAATGTTACTTTCTGAGATTCAAAAGACTTTGTGATGAAAGTTGCAAATGGAAAATACGTCTATCCAACAGTAGTGTGAGTTGTGAGAATAACTATCAATGACAGAATGTAGCCATTGGGATTTTTCGTTTTACCAGAATCCAGCCAGTATATTATTCTTTGTATGGTACTTCTTTCTGGCGCCCAAGAACTCATAGACTGTGAAGGACTGGAACTCAAGATTAAAGGAACTACCGCACTATGTTCCCACAACAACGACTGCTGTGGACGTTTGTCTACTATTGCAGACACAACTGTCTTACCTACATCAACGAGACGTCTTATGTCAATACTCCGAAAGCTCACTCTAGCTATGTAGATGTATTCGAGAGAATATATGCCAACGACGATCATAAACAACATAAGTGAACATTAAAGGCTCTTTTTCACCAACCCGTTAGTCATTCCTAAGGTGATTTGCAAAGGGGTGACCGGACCAGTCCAGGAAGGTCATCTTAATGCTGTCGATGAAACATCATTGCTGAGCTACATCACGTAACATAACGCACAACTCATCTCCCTACGTTTTGTAATTACTGCTATAAAAACAGTTGCACAATGAATTTTTCTGCAAGGGATGAGTTGGGCTGGGTTGATTTGTGGAAGGAGACCAAACTGCTATGTCATTGGTCTCATCGGATTTGGGAAGGATGAAGAAGGATGTCGTCCGTGCCCTTCCAAAGGAACCATACCGGCATTTTCCTGAAGCAGTTTAGGGAAATTACGGAGAACATAATTCAGGATGGCCGGATGCGGGATTGAACCGTCGTCCTCCCGAATGCTAGTCCAGTGTGCTAACCACTGCGCCACCTCCCTTGGGCTGCGGGGGATGAGTCACGGTTATATCACGCTCATATATATGTGTATATAGTAGAAATTGACACAAATGTTTTCATTTTTTTGTTGCTTTTACGTCGCTTTACGAATTATGCTTGCGTCTTTACGGGTAACTGTAATATGAATGTATCCAATAATTGCCAGAAACTGACTTGCTCCCAAAAAGCTTAGAAAGGTTAAGCGATTTGTCGTTCTAGTGAAATGCTTCAGGATCTGCTTCAAAGTAACGCTTCGAAAAGTAGATGCAGCTTGCCAATAAATAATCTGATAATTTCGCTTGGGTGTGAACACGAATTTGCTATGTTATCACTTATTAAACCGCCAGTATCCCCTGTTTATTGTATCTAGTATGTTTTAAATTGAGTACCATGGGTCTGGGTCAGTCACTTCACGCGGATATCAAATGCCACACCACAAATTTGTTAGTAACTCGTTCAAGAATTAAGATGAATTTGAAGAATCGGTTTTATATTACTACTATCGAAACCGGCAATCAAAAATCAAATGGTCCAAATGGCTCTGAGCACTATGGGACTTAACTTCTGAGGTCATCAGTCCCCTAGAACTTAGAACTATTTCAGCCTAACTAACCTAACGACATCACACACATCCATGCCCTAGGCAGGATTCAAACCTGCGACCATAGCGGTCGCGCAGTTCCAGACTGTAGCGCCTAGAACCGCTCGGCCACTCTGGCCAGCGAACCCCGCAATCCTTTGCAATTGTAAATATATATGCGAATTTGATATACATATTAATTTCCTTTTCCGCCCTCTCCATATCCATGCCCCCCTCTCTTTGTGCTTCTTACCTTCCTTCCCCTCACTCTGTCCATCACCTGTTACCCCCCTCTCTCTCTGTACATAATCTTCTTCCGTCTATCTCTGTCCATCTCCTCGTTCCCCGTCAGTCCGTTTTCTGTTTCCTCATGTCTACGTCCATTTCCTCCACCTGTCCAGGCCATGTCACCTTCCTCTCCTCCCTCCCCCCCTCTGACTTTAAGCATTGTTTATTTTTAATTCAAACGAAATCTTGATTGGAAATTGCTTGGGATCACTGGCATGTAGGGTATGAGAGAGATCTCTCCAACTGCCGGATCCGCGAGGATAGTAGCTTCCACGACAGGATTTCGTATAGTTTTAATCTACGGACGGGTAGGAATACAAAGTTTCTGACGCTACCGAAGTAGCGTATTAATCATAAGTCGATAAGCCATAAGTACAACTTTCCTTCTTTCTTTTAAAACTGACTAAGAGGAAAAAAATAAAACGTCAAATTGCTGGGTATTCAACTTTTGTTTAAAATTATACGAGAGTGCGCTGAAAAGTATAGCCGCCAATTTTTTTATGTGAAAACACTTGAAGCCTAATAAATACAACGAATATTGTCAAGTTCTACATCTTTATTCTCCTTGTCTATATATTTAATTCTCAAGATAGTCACTCAGGCAATATTCTACATCTTTATTCTTCATATCTAGACATTTATTTTTTAATGTAGTCACCCAGGCGACAGTCACATTTCTCGCAAAGAGAGACCAGTTCATTGATACCGCCACTGCAGAGTGATTTACTTTATTGTTAGAGCTGCAACCTCACCTCTACTTACACCACTCCATCACTATCAAAGTGAAGTCGTCGACGGTGCTCTTTGAGTTTTGGAAGCAGATGAAAATCGGATGGGGCCAATTTGGAACTGTATGGAGGATGTTCGATGACAGTGATGCCTAGGCTCGGATTGTCGCGAATATCGTAGCGCTCATGCGAGGTCTGGCTCAAAAAATGGTTCAAATGGCTCTAAGCACTATGGGACTTAACTTCTGAGGTCATCAGTCCCCTAGAACTTAGAGCTACTTAAACCTAACTAACCTAAGGACATCACACATATCCATGCCCGAGGCAGGATTCGAACCTGCGACCGTAGCAGTCGCGCGGTTCCAGACTGTAGCGCCTAGAACCGCTCGACCACTCCGGCCGGCCGTGGTCTGGTGTTGTCTTGCTGAAGGGGAGGATGCCCCATGTGTGGACGACCTCTTTGAAGTTGTAACTGGATTACAGCATGCTGTTTCTCAAGCACTGACATGATGAACACCGCTGTGATGGAAGAAGGTAGACGTGAAGAATGAAGATGTTGAATATGGCTACGAAGTTTTTCGTGGAGTCCGTGCATAAAAAGTTCTCGCTACGCTTGCCTCGTCAAATTCGGATTTTATGTAAAGATTTAGAATGTTAATAAGGTTTGTTTTATTTATTTATTTTGGGAAGAACGTCTAGAATTTTCACTTAAACAACTCCGAGATATTACTTACCTGCACGTCCTCGTGTATAAGGAAAGAGAATGTACGGGGTGATCTGAAACAGTCCGAAAAGCTTGTAGGAGTGTTGTGTGGTTTGTTGTGCTGAGAAATAATTGTTAGCAGAAAAATACACGTTGCACCGTTTCCAAGTTAATTACACTGGGGAATAGTCAATTTGTTGTTCTAGATCTGTGACTTGTCCTTAACTAATTTTTAGTCACTGAATTCTAAACTGTTAGCAGTTTTTCTCTATCACGTCAAGTTTTTAAACTACAGGATACTCTCTCTTTACCCTAAAAGTCATTAAAACTGGGCATACAAAGGAAAATAAAGTGGGTACTAACCAAACGTAATAGAATATTAGAATATTTTATTCATTCAAAGGTTATTATAATATTCAAACTTCTACATCTACATCTACATCTACATTGATACTCCGCAAGCCACCCAACGGTGTGTGGCGGAGGGCACTTTACGTGCCACTGTCATTACCTCCCTTTCCTGTTCCAGTCGCGTATGGTTCGCGGGAAGAACGACTGTCTGAAAGCCTCCGTGCGCGCTCTAATCTCTCTAATTTTACATTCGTGATCTCCTCGGGAGGTATAAGTAGGGGGAAGCAATATATTCGATACCTCATCCAGAAACGCACCCTCTCGAAACCTGGCGAGCAATCTACACCGCGATGCAGAGCGCCTCTCTTGCAGAGTCTGCCACTTGAGTTTATTAAACACCTCCGTAACGCTTTCACGGTTACCAAATAACCCTGTGACGAAACGCGCCGCTCTTCTTTGGATCTTCTCTATCTCCTCCGTCAGACCGATCTGGTACGGATCCCACACTGATGAGCAATACTCAAGTATAGGTCGAACGAGTGTTTTGTAAGCCACCTCCTTTGTTGATGGACTACATTTTCTAAGGGCTCTCCCAATGAATCTCAACCTGGTACCCGCCTTACCAACAATTAATTTTATATGATCATTCCACTTCAAATCGTTCCGCACGCACACTCCCAGATATTTTACAGAAGTAACTGCTACCACTGTTTGTTCCGCTATCATATAATCATACAATAAAGGATCCTTCTTTCTATGTATTCGCAATACATTACATTTGTCTATGTTAAGGGTCAGTTGCCACTCCCTGCACCAAGTGCCTATCCGCTGCAGATCTTCCTGCATTTCGCTACAAATTTCTAATGGTGCAACTTCTCTGTATACTACAGCATCATCCGCGAAAAGCCGCATGGAACTTCCGACACTATATACTAAGTCATTTATATATATTGTGAAAAGCAATGGTCCCATAACACTCCCCTGTGGCACGCCAGAGGTTACTTTAACGTATGTAGACGTCTCTCCATTGATAACAACATGCTGTGTTCTGTTTGCTAAAAACTCTTCAATCCAGCCGCACAGCTGGTCTGATATTCCGTAAGCTCTTACTTTGTTTATCAGGCGACAGTGCGGAACTGTATCGAACGCCTTCCGGAAGTCAAGAAAAATAGCATCTACCTGGGAGCCTGTATCTAATATTTTCTGGGTCTCATGAACAAATAAAGCGAGTTGGGTCTCACACGATCGCTGTTTCCGGAATCCATGTTGATTCCTACATAGTAGATTCTGGGTTTCCAGAAATGACATGATACGCGAGCAAAAAACATGTTCTAAAATTCTACAAGAGATCGACGTAAGAGATATAGGTCTATAGTTTTGCGCATCTGCTCGACGACCCTTCTTGAAGACTGGGACTATCTGTGCTCTTTTCCAATCATTTGGAACTCTCCGTTCCTCTAGAGACTTGCGGTACACGGCTGTTAGAAGGGGGGCAAGTTCTTTCGCGTACTCTGTGTAGAATCGAATTGGTATCCCGTCAGGTCCAGTGGACTTTCCTCTATTGAGTGATTCCAGTTGCTTTTCTATTCCTTGGACACTTATTTCGATGTCAGCCATTTTTTCGTCTGTGCGAGGATTTAGAGAAGGAACTGCAGTGCGGTCTTCCTCTGTGAAACAGCTTTGGAAAAAGGTGCTTAGTATTTCAGCTTTACGCGTGTCATCCTCTGTTTCAATGCCATCATCATCCCGTAGTGTCTGGATATGCTGTTTCGAGCCACTTACTGATTTAACGTAAGACCAGAACTTCCTAGGATTTTCTGTCAAGTCGGTACATAGAATTTTACTTTCGAATTCAATGAACGCTTTACGCATAGCCCTCCTTACGCTAACTTTGACATCGTTTAGCTTCTGTTTGTCTGAGAGGTTTTGGCTGCGTTTAAACTTGGAGTGGAGCTCTCTTTGCTTTCGCAGTAGTTTCCTAACATTGTTGTTGTACCACGGTGGGTTTTTTCCGTCCCTCACAGTTTTACTCGGCACGTACCTGTCTAAAACGCATTTTACGATTGCCTTGAACTTTTTCCATAAACACTCAACATTGTCAGTGTCGGAACAGAAATTTTCGTTTTGATCTGTTAGGTAGTCTGAAATCTGCCTTCTATTACTCTTGCTAAACAGATAAACCTTTCTCCCTCTTTTTATATTCCTATTAACTTCCATATTCAGGGATGCTGCAACGGGCTTATGATCACTGATTCCCTGTTCTGTACATACAGAGTCGAAAAGTTCGGGTCTGTTTATTATCATTAGGTCCAAGATGTTATCTCCACGAGTCGGTTCTCTGTTTAATTGCTCGAGGTAATTTTCGGATAGTGCACTCAGTATAATGTCACTCGATGCTCTGTCCCTACCACCCGTCCTAAACATCTGAGTGTCCCAGTCTATATCTGGTAAATTGTAATCTCCACCTAAGACTATACGTTGTGTTTATACAAATAATAAAAACAAAGGTATTAGGGAACAAATTTTCGCTTATAACTTTTCCTACAATGTCCCATCTGGGGACATTCTCGCTTGATGCTCCAACAGTAGTCAGCCATCATACCGATATTCCATCTACCTTGATACCTTGCTTCCAAGACCTTCAAATCTTGGTGGAATCGCTCACCCTGTTCATCGCTAAGAGCACCAAGATTTTCTGGAAAGTTTGCAAGATGGCTATTTAAGAAATGCTGTTTGATACGTTACAGCCAAGCTTTTTAAAGCTCCCTAGGAGTTGTTGAACAATTTCGACGTAATTCTGGGCTAATGTATTTCCTAGACAGTCCTTGACAATACTTCTGAATGCCAACCAAGCATTATTTTCAAGTTCGGTCATTGTTTCTATGAAACGATCATCTTTAATAAGTTGCCGAATCTGTGGCCCATCAAAGACACCGGCCTTCATCTTCTCATATGACAAGCTAGGAAGTGCCGAAATGATATACTTAAAACAGTCCCCTTCAGTTGAGAGAGCTCTAAAAAAATGCTTCATGAGACCAAGTTTTATATGCAAAGGCGGAAATATAATGTTTTTTTCTGTCGACAAGTGGATGATTTACAGTGTTTGGATCACCAGGTTCAAAATGGCTCTGAGCACTATGCGACTCCACTGCTGAGGTCATTAGTCCCCTAGAACTTAGAACTAGTTAAACCTAACTAACCTAAGGACATCACAAACATCCATGCCCGAGGCAGGATTCGAACCTGCGACCGTAGCGGTCTTGCGGTTCCAGACTGCAGCGCCTTTAACCGCACGGCCACTTCGGCCGGCTGATCACCAGGTTTCAGGTCAGATCTTGGCGGCCAATTTGACTGCACCCAGTGCTTCTCACGAGCTCTGCTGTCCCACATACACAGAAAACACAGAGAACACGGATACTAGGTATATCCGCGTTGCTGGCCAAGAAGGAAAGAAACCATTTTAAGGTCAACACAGATGATCCATTGCGAGAGTGTTGTGTGGTTGGTTGTGCTGAGAAATAATTGTTATATTGCAACACGTCAATGACCTTCTTTATGTCTTCGTATTATTCATGTAAGAAAACTGAATGGCCTATTGGGACTGAACCGTATAAATTTCCATTGTGGAGGAGAACACACTTCAAGCTACGTTTTAAGCTATCTATAAACAATCGCCATTCGGTTGCGTTATAGTCTGAAATTCCCAAATCCTTCATTAAACCAGGTATGTTGTGGCAATACACAAATCCATCAGCACTCCAAAAGAACTGCAGAAATGCACTTCCTCTCGATCAGAAGTAGTTGATTTTAGCTCCTTTTCCTAACAAGTTTTTTTGGTGCAGTCTTGATGCTAGAAGTTCTGATGATTTTTTGGATAGTCCCAAATCCCGTACCGAGTCATTTAACTCATCCTGATTAAATCCTTTACGAACAGAATCGTCGTCACCTTTAAAATCTTCGTCGCTGCGGTCACTTCGATCTTCGCCCGACGCATCTTCTTGTAGTTCCAAAGAGGTAATTCTTGAAACACAGGCACTGGAATTTCAGCTGAATGCGGCACAGGGCGTATAGCTGACTTTAAAGGAGGGTAATCTATTTTATATATTTTTTGTTATATTCTGCTGTTTTTACTATACAAAAGTAACAATCACTGGACTGGTCTTTGAGTTTGGTATACCAAACGGAAGTTTATCGCGTATTCATTTTCTCCACATTCTCAAACCCTCCACACACTGCTTCCAGACTTTTTGAGGGGCCCATGATTTATCTTGTTCGCCAATTTTTACTTTAAAATAAGCAAAATATGTTTCCCTGACAAAATTAATGATGTTTGTCCGTTGAGTGGGAATGGTAAAACTGCCAACATATAACAAAACGAATCGTGGCTGTTTAAGCACTTACGACGCTAACTACCAGCGACAGACATAAAGAAACATTTTCGTTTATACAGGGTGTTACAAAAAGATACGGCCAAACTTTCAGGAAACATTCCTCACACACAAATAAAAAAAATATGTTATGTGGACATGTGTCCGGAAACGCTTACTTTCCATGTCAGAGCTCATTTTAGTTTCATTCCAACGTGATCAAATTGTAAATTTTCACAATCAACATGCGTGGGCTGACGAGAATCCGCACGCAATTGTGCAATCACGTCATCAACGCAGATTTTCTGTGAACGTTTGGGCAGGCATTGTTGGTGATGTCTTGACTGGGCCCCATGTTCTTCCACCTACGCTCAATGGAGCACGTTATCATGATTTCATACGGGATACTTTACCTGGACTGCTAGAACATGTGCCTTTACAAGTACGACACAACATGCATGATGGAGCTCCTGCACATTTCAGTCGAAGTGTCTCAACAACAGATTCGGTGACCGATGGATTGGTAGAGGCGGACCAATTCCATGGCCTCCACGCTCTCTTGACCTCAACCCTCTTGACTTTCATTTATGGGGCATTTGAAAGCTTTTATCTACGCAACCCCGGTACCAAATGTAGAGACTCTTTGTGCTCGTATTGTGGACGGATGTGATACAATACGTCATTCTCCAGGGCTGCATCAGTCCATCAGGGATTCCATGCGTCGCTAACGGAGGACATTTTGAACATTTCCTGTGACAAATTGTTGAAGTCACGCTGGTACGTTCTGTTGCTGTGTGTTTCCATTCCATGATTAATGTGGTTTGAAGAAAAGTAATAAAAAGAGCTCTAACATGGAAAGTAAGCGTTTCCGGACACATGTCCACATAACATATTTTCTTTCTTTGTGTGTGAGGAATGTTTCCTGAAAGTTTGGCCGTACCTTTTTGTAACACGCTGTATATAAATAAGAGGTAAATACTGCTAATCTTGTGCAAATACAAATTCTTGCACCACGCGTCGGAAACCGGCTACACTATATCAGAACGACAAATACACTTGTTTACTACAGCGTCAATAGTTTAGACAATATGAATCTAAACCTGTCGCGCGGTGTCACTATCCTCTCCAGTCGTCACTGCACTGGTTTAAGGTTTGTTTACAGAGTGCAGCACTGCTTTCTGTAACAAACAAGTTACCTCTCAGAAGCGCAATCGCATGCGCAACAACTGTAGGAACAAAACTTGACATGATAGGAAAAAACTAATTACAGTTTTGGAATCAGTATGTCCATTTACCTCTAAAACAGCCTAAGAATCGAAGCCAACAGAAATTAAGTTAAAAATTTTTCCCCATTGTCATCATTGACGTCGGCCAGTCAAATTGTTGCGCGCGTGAATTAAAGCAACCCACCAAAGACGGTGTCACCAAATCTGTTCTTCGTTTGGTTTTCAAAACCTAGTATGAGAGGAATCCAAAATTTTGGCACTGGACGGTAGTAAGGATCGAACCCGAGTCAAAGGCTTAGCAGTCTGGGAGGAGGAGGAATTAGTGTTTAAAGTCCCGTCGACAACCAGGCCATTAGAGACGGAGCAAAAGCTCGGATTAGGGAAGGATGGAGAAGGAATGCAGCTGTACCCTTTGGAAGGAACGATCCAAACATTTGCATTAAGCGATTTAGGGGAATTACGGAAAACCTGGATCAGGATGGTCAGACGCGGGTTTGGACTGTGGTCCCCCGAATGGGAGTTCAGTGCGGTGCGCTAACCCCTGCGCTACCCTTTTCGCTGTGAGCAGCCTCGCGCGATATCGCCTACGCTTTGAGAACGACTGACGCTAATTGTATCTGGCGGACTACTTGAATTTGTGTGTGCAACGGCCTGATTAGCCGGGAGGAATAATAATTTCAATGGTTCAAATGGCTCTGAGCAGTATGGGACTTAACATCTATGGTCATCAGTCCCCTAGAACTTAGAACTACTTAAACCTAACTAACCTGAGGACATCACACACATCCATGCCCGAGGCAGGATTCGAACCTGCGAACGTAGCGGTTGCTCGGCTCCAGACTGTAGCGCCTAGAACCGCACGGCCACTCGGGCCGGCAATAATAATTTGCGTAATAATTTAAACGCCCTGTTATCGCAGTTAAAAGTGGCAGCGAGGAAAGAAAAACAAACCGCATAGTTTCACAGCATTACACAATACGACGTTTTCTTTCTCTGTTTTAACAGACGCCTGTAGATTGTTGTTTATAAAATGTAGACTTTATCTGTCTGAAAGTTTTTTACAGTATTGTGTAAAAGTTTGAATTGTCCAAGAACTTTTCGAAATTTTTGGTAACGTTAAATAATGTCTTGTCTTCATATAATAGTATAGACTGAAATTCATTTATTAAGGGCAAAAAAAATATTACCGAAAATTCTGTAGAAGCATTTGGAAAACTTTTAAAAAGCTATAAATAAGTTGCATGGTCGATGAAAGGGAAATTATAATTATACTTTCAAACCGCTGTGGAAGTAATACCAGTGGTGAGAAAGACGTCAATTTTGCAACGGTGTATTATCGGAAAAGGGGGAAACGTATGACAGAAGAAAAATAAATGGTGAATAAATGTAGCAATAGATGGCGCTGTAAGCATCATAGTTTATTAGTGGTCGACTACAAATGACAGATGAATCATACAACAACGCCTGTGGTGTGCGTTGGACGTTAAACAAACTGTACTATTCAGCGTCCGTGGATGTACAAGTGTGATACTGTTAGTTACGTAAGCCCATCCACCACGGCAAGGTCATATCACATCGGAAGAAAAAAATTGATTTTTAATTGTCCTAAAGCCAAAAATCGTATAAAAATCATCAATCGGTTTTTGATTGTCCTAAGGCTAAAAACCGCATAAAAGCATCAATTACAACGGTTTTTAATTGTCCTGACTCCAAAAACCGCATAAAAAGCATCAATCAAAATCAAATCGGATTATTAATTGCCGTATGATTGGCGCAAAACATGTTACATTCTGTAACAAGTTGAACTCGAGAAACAGGATGTTCCACAACCGATCGAAGTGTCCCCGGGGTCACGTGCAGAATGTGTGCCTTCAGTGCAGATAAGTTTGCAACCAGAACACTGAACACAACATCTTTCAGGTAGCACGACAACCAGAGGTCATACGGATTAAGGTGAGGTGGTCGGGACGGCCAGGCTGTAGGGAAATGGCGGCTGATAATTCTAGAATTTCCGAAATGGCGCTTCAGCAGGTGCTTAACTGGATTTGCAATGCGCAGAGGTGCGTCATCTTGCATAAAAATGATCTCATCCGCACATCCACGCTGTTAGAGAACTGGAATGACGTGGTTGCGCAAAAGACACTCAAAGCGCTTAGCAGTGGTAACAGGGCCGGAAGCACCTATCTCTCCGAAAAAATACGAACCTATGATAAATGATGCCGTAAACGCGCACCAGACAATTAGCTTTTCAGGGTGAAGAGGTACTGGTTGATTTACGTGTGGATTTTCCGTTGCCCATATTCGACAATTCTGTGTACTGACATATCCTGTCAGATGGAAGTGTGCTTCGTCTGTCCACAAAATCTTCCACGGCCAATCATTGTCTACTTCCACGCAAGCAAGAAATTCCAAAGCAAAGGTATCTCTTGCTGGCAGGTCAACAGGAAGCAACTCGCGCACATGTATAATTTTGAATGGATACAAAGAAGGATGTTTCGTAGGATTTTGCGCACCGTGCTCACGGATATGTCCAATGTTTGAACAATTCTCCGTGCATTTCACGGTTGCACACCACCACTCGTCTCCAGCATTGCTGTGGTCACTGCTTCCACTGACGTCGAATCAATTCGTTTCTTCCCTCTACCAGGTTGCACACCAAAAGAACCCGACTTTTCGAATTTCCGAATAATTTTCGCCAGACTCGCGGCAGTCATAGGACCAAAACCTTTTTCCAACTCCTTCAGTGTCGGGAACTTCTGCAGAGCAGCGTGTGCACAGTCATCATTCTTGCAATACAGCTTTACATGCAGAGCGCGATCCTGCATTGAGACAGTCATGGCGAACGAAAGGAGGAAAAGCCGTGTACCCAGCGTGTTTATACCAACTTCAATGGGTCGTGCGCATGACAGATGTTTTCATTTACATATTCTGACACATACAGTGCCATCTATTGATCAATTTTCACACTGTTTTTTTTTCTTCTGCCACAAGTGTTCCCCCTTCTCCATTGCAATTTGACGTCATTCTGGCTAGTGCTGTTATTTCCAAACCTTTTGAAAATTTAATTATAATCACTCTGTACTTTCGAATAGGTTCAAATGGCTCTGAGCACTATGGGACTCAACATCTGTGGTCATACGTCCCCTAGAACTTAAAACTACTTAAACCTAACTAACCTAAGGACATCACACACATCCATGCCCGAGGCAGGATTCGAACCTGCGACCGTAGCGGTCACGCGGTTCCAGACTGAAGCGCCTTTAACCGCACGGCCACACCGGCCGGCTTTCGAATAGGCATTCTGTTCTCTTCCACAACATTATGCTGGAAGAATGGGACGTGTCCTTACCTGTTCATCTAGAGCTAATGAATTTTTGTCTGTTCAACAATTCTGTAGTGAACGCGGCAGTCACTGTTGTGTTAAGTAATAGTTGCTTCCCTAGTTCTGCAGATGGTATCGGGATATTGATTCCCATGGGCCTCGCCGCTTGGCTGTCAGCGTCGTCCAAGGTAAACAGCCCCAGTAATTTAACTTTCTCAATTAGTACAGCCTAAAATAGACAAGGAAGAGGGGACGAGAGAAGTAATCGTGAAACTTCAATGAAAAACATTAGTAAACCATATAACTGTATAACAGCTCCCTCAACTTTTTCCAATTTATTTCTGTGTGAAAGAACTGTCAGTAATGATTTATATTCAAAATTAACAATGGAGTGGTAGATAATTTCGCTCACGCCGTAATAGAGTACACAGTACAGAACAATCATCTGGTTGTAGCAATAGTATTTTAATTTACTTGCTTTACATGAAGTTTTCCAAAATTTTCTTTGGAGAAATGGTGAAGTGAGATTGCTCTGGGGTGCGACAGATAATAAATGCTTTAACAAAATGATTTCCGTCGCAAAATCAATGTTGAGCGATGCTTCACAAACGTAAGGGCTAACTGTGTACAAAGTATTCCTGTCGCGCCGGCCGAAGTGGCCGTGCGGTTAAAGGCGCTGCAGTCTGGAACCGCAAGACCGCTACGGTCGCAGGTTCGAATCCTGTCTCGGGCATAGATGTTTGTGATGTCCTTAGGTTAGTTAGGTTTAACTAGTTCTAAGTTCTAGGGGACTAATGACCTCAGCAGTTGAGTCCCATAGTGCTCAGAGCCATTTGAACCATATTCCTGTCGCGATAAGTATAGCCTTGTGAAGGAAACTGAACAGATAGGCGGCAACAAGAAACATAAATTTTCGATAATGCCTTAAAATTATCTTTTTGTGTCATGGATTGGTTTAGTCAGTTGTTAATGACGAAGTTTTTAGTATACAGGTACTACCTTTGGGTACTAACTGACACACTTGAATGACAAAATTCGCCAATTAGTGCTACTGACTAGCGCCGGAAAAAGCAAGCTGTTTGCAGATCTCTGACGACCGGTTCTCTACTAAATCTTTTAGTTCATTGTCTCACCAATGTTCTTAATCTAGACACATCAGATCTTTGAAATCTGTAGAGTATAATCATTTTAAGTATGAATTAATTGCAGACACTGGTTTGCATGAAAAATGGTACCTTTCTGCGTTATATCCTCCTCATTTGATTTTCTTTGTATACAGTGTATTACAACACGACACCGAAGCTTCGAGCGGCTGTACAGGATGTATTGAGAAACAAATTGAGGATAGGAACACGTGTCTCGAAACGTCATTCAACGACGCTACAGAACGTCGAAGTGATAGGTGTCCCCGAGCGGTCTAAGGCGCTGCAGTCATGGACTATGCGGCTTGTCCCGGCGGGTGTTCGAGTCTTCCCTCGGGCATGAGTGTGTGTGTTTGTCCTTAGGATAATTTATGTTAAGTAGTGTGTAAGCTTAGGGACTGATGACCTTAGCAGTTAAGCCCCACAAAATTTCACACACATTTGAACATTTTGATAGGTGTCGGCGCCTGCCTCTAGGCTACCCCTTCGGCATGAAACGTTGCTTTGTATGCTGGCGGACCGTAACCGGAACGTCTCGCTATGTGTTTGTTATTCAATGATCGCCACTGACTGCCACTATCGCCAGTGGAGAAGATGGAGCTATCTGTTGAGGAGACAGGCCTTTTCTCCTATGAATGCGATGCTCTATTGCCTCTTTGGATGATGGTTTTGGACATGGGTTTCCATTCTCAGTTTATTTTTCTCCTGGAACCTTCTAAAATCTCATATGTTTTTCGGTATACAGTAGAAAAATGAAATGCAGATGGAAACCCATATCTGAAACCGTCATCCACCAAGCTAACAGAGCTCACATTCACAGGAGACAAAGGCCTGTCTATGCAGCAGATAGCTCCATCTTCTCTCCTGGTGATAGTGGCAATCAGTCGAGATCAATGAATGACAAACAACATTGCGAGACGATCAACGCCTGTGAGCAGCAGAAGGTCTAGATTTCATTATAACTTCATTGTTCGAGATCTGCAGTATCACCAATGATACCTGTACAGATACCAGCTTCATATAATAAAAACAGGCCTTCCTGGCCTGAGTGTATACCAATTACGTTCCTTTCAGAGTATGCTGATGCAATAGCTCCATACTTGACAATCACATACAACCACTCGCTCGACACAAGATCAGTACCCAAGGACTGGAAAGTTGGACAGGTCACACCAATATTCAAGAAAGGTAATAGGAGCGCAATCCACTAAATTATAGGGTCATAAAATTAACGTCCATATGCAGCAGGATAGTGGAACATATATTGTGTTCCAACATTATGAATTACCTCGAAGAGAACGGTCTATTGATAGACAGTCAACATGGATTTGGAAAACATCGTTCTTGTGAAACACAACTAGCTCTTTATTCAAGTGAAGTGTTGAGTGCAATTGACAAGGGATTTAAAATTAATTCCGTATTTCTAAATTTACAGGAGGCTTTTGACACCGTATCTCACAAGCTGCTTGTGAAATTGTTTGCTTATGGAATATCGTTTCAGTAATGTGACGGGATTCATAATTTCCCGTCAGAGAGATCACAGTTCGTAGTAACTGACAGAAAGTCATCGAGTAAAACAGAAGAGATCTCCGGTGTCCCCCAAGATAGTGTTATAGGACCTCTGCTGTTCATCTATATAAACGATGTAGGACACAATGTGAGCAGTCGTGTTAGGTTGTCTGTAGAAGTACTGTCGTTTATCGTCTAGTATAGACATCAAAAGAGCAAAACGATTTAGAAAAGATATCTGTATGGTGCGAAAATAGGCAATTGACCTTAAATAATGAAAAGCGTGAGGTCATCCACATGAGTACTAACAGGAATCCGTTGAACTTCGATTACACGATACATCAGTCAAACCTAAAAGCCATAAATTCAACTAAACACCTAGTAATTAAAATTAAGATCAACTTAAATTGGAAAGAACACATATAAAATGTTGTGGGGAAGGCGGACTAAAGAGTGTGTTTTATTGGCAGAACACTTAGAAGATCCAACTCTACAATCTAAAGACACTGCCTACATTACGCTTGTCCATTCTCTTTTTGAGTACTGTTGCGCGGTGTGGGATCCTAAACGAGATAGGATTAGCGGAGTACATTGAGAGAGTTCAAAGAAGAGCAGCACGTTTTACATTATTGAGACTAGGAGACATATTGTCAATTACTTGAATCGGGATTTGGGGTGGACATCATTAAAGCAGAGGGGTCCTTCTTTACGGTGGTATCTTCTCACGAAATTTCTATCACCAACTTTCTCCTCCGAATGTGAAGATATTTTGTTGACGCCGACCAACGTAGGGAGAAACTATCATCATAATAAAATTAGGGACATTTGAGCTCGCACCGAGAGATATGAGGAGACGGAGATACAGCATATTCGTGTGAGACATAGCTCTAAAAGGGCCTAATTGTGGGTCTCCATCTGACCGGCTGGTCGAGTGATGCAGATGCGAAAGTGGACCGATGCTAGACTTTAGAAGTATGTGATGCATACTCGTCGTCAAGCTTCCAGACGACCACGCCTGACCACCACAAGACGTGATAGATGTATTGTGCACCAAGCAGCCGGCCGGTGTGACAGAGCGGTTCTAGGCGCTTCATTCCGGAACCGCGCTACTGCTATGGCCGCAGGTTCGAATCCTGCCTTGGGCATGGATGTGTGTGATGTCCTTAGGTTGGTTAAGTTTAAGTATTTCTAAGTCTGGGGGACTGATGACCTCAGATGTTAAGTCCCATAGTGCTTAGAGCCATTTGAACCATTTTTTTGCACCAAGCACGTCATTATCACTTCGCCCATCTGCTCCTACCATATGACAGCAAACAATGGACTCCATGCAAAATTCTGCATATTTCTCCACTATTGGTTAGGGAATAGCAGCAACATGGCCACTGACGTAATTTCAGGCAGTGTCCTTTACTCACCTGTTGTCACTGTCCAACACGGTGTGTGGTTTTGAAAGCTTAATACATATACATATTTGATCGTGGATGATCACGCCCGTAACGTTTTGTGTTTGAATTCGCACGTACCGATTGGTGGTAAGCAAGTCGTTTGTCGGTCGGTCTGTGGCTGTCCCTTGGTTGGGTTCCGATGGATCGAGTGTAGTTGGGCTCACCACCTGTCTCACCTAAGTGAATGAGGGCAGACCGACCCCCTGGTGGCTTCTGAGTGCTGTTGTCCTTACTGTCTTCCTCACCGGTGTTTAATTGTCTGTTTATAATCTGTCATAGTCAATGATTAAATAAAAATTCTTGGTTTTACTTTGTTTTATGTAAGTAAGTTTGAATTCCAGCAAGTGGATATTTGCTGATAGGTTATTGCCATTGTGTTGTCTTTTCTTTTAGTCTAGTTTCAGCTACTTAAGACTTAAGGCTTATGGTTACATTTTTTTAAATTTTGGAAAATTAATTGTGGGCCTTCAGCCTTGGAACCTTATTCTTAAAATTACCTTTCAAGCTTAAACATTGCGGCCTTCTGCCTTTGAAAGGTTATGGTAATTTATTTTAAAATCTTGAAAATTTTATTGTGGGCCTTCAGCTGTTTATACTGCATTTTGTTTATGTTTGTCTATCCACCCTTGCCTTGAGGCTTTCAGCCTAGCTGTGAGATATATATTTTAATCATTTTATTTGTGATTGTAACTGCCTGTTTTTAGTCACTTGAAACTTAGCTTGTTGATTTAATTTTTCTTGTTTGGAGGCCTTCAGCCGTGAAAGATTTGGAGTATGAAACTCGTGGTTGTAGAATTTCGGCTATGTGCCGCTTTGGTTGTAAATGTGTTATTAAATTACAATAAATTACAATTTTAAGGTGAATCTGACCCCAACCTTATTTGGCCCTTTCCATAATCCTAATCACCTGTTCTGCCCAGCGGGTTTAGCGGGCTTCTCACACATACCCTCTCAGTCAATGAAGTTTCATTTCGTTCCCTTCTCCCCTTCTGGATGCCTGACCCTTTTTTAATAGGCGGTGCAAAAAAAGAATGCAAACTGTCAACTCATGAAAAACTATTTTCCTTCCTGAAACGATTAGGTGGTAATTTAATATCTCTTTCAACTACGTGTGCTTCAGATATCAAGGGAAACGTAAATCAAACTGCATTTCATGGTATACACAGTGAAATAGGTCCGCAAAGCAATTTCTAACGGTACACGTAATTTCTAACGGTACACGTTCACCCGAAAATCCATACGCAGTGAGTTATTAATTTGTATGCGCGTCAAATTTATCGAACTATAATGTATATAGTACATCAGTAGAGTCAGCCACCAGCTGTATGTTTTCAGTTTTGATTTATGTGTACTGCCAACTTGAATTGCTATGCTTCTAATGTTTATATACAACAAATAATTAACAATGATCCTGATTCTAATTATTTTTCCGGAGAATTGAATCTTTAAAGATATTTCGGGTTAGTATCTGGTTGTCGTTTACTACATACTTCGACTGGGTACGAGTCAATCTTACTCAGATGAACCATCGAAGGATGACTAATAGGTCCACAGTCGGAATATCGCGGAATGTAGTAAATGATGACCGACTGGAAACCCGAAATTTCTTTTAACATTGGATTTGATTGTTTGATGTTTCAAGAATTGCTATCGTTGACTTTAACTTTTGTTGCTTGTGCTATGGAACGGCGACTAGAGGCGCGCTCATCTGTCATAGTAATCGAAAGTTTAAGGCAAGTATCTTCTGATGTCTGGTGTTTACGACATGAGAAGTGGATTTAGACAAATAATTCGGCTCTACCATTGTTGCGTGCCTCTTCCCCGGTTACACGATCAGCAGCAGAGTTGACTGGTGATGCGAAGGAAGAAGGATACCCACGTACATCCTGACTTCCCTAATTGTGTGTCGGATAGATATACATGCCTGGTTAGCAGCTGCGTGAGATGATACCTCTCAAGCGGAATAATGAGCACACAATTTCACCGCATTGACTACTCAAGTTTTACGACGCAGTTAGATGCGCTCAAGGAACCCAAAACTACAAACATACACTCCTGGAAATTGAAATAAGAACACCGTGAATTCATTGTCCCAAAAAGGGGAAACTTTATTGACACATTCCTGGGGTCAGATACATCACATGATCACACTGACAGAACCACAGGCACATAGACACAGGCAACAGAGCATGCACAATGTCGGCACTAGTACAGTGTACACTCACCTTTCGCAGCAATGCAGGCTGCTATTCTCCCATGGAGACGATCGTAGAGATGCTGGATGTAGTCCTGTGGAACGGCTTGCCATGCCATTTCCACCTGGCGCCTCAGTTGGACCAGCGTTCGTGCTGGACGTGCTGACCGCGTGAGACGAGGCTTCATCCAGTCCCAAACATGCTCAATGGGGGACAGATCCGGAGATCTTGCTGGCCAGGGTAGTTGACTTACACCTTCTAGAGCACGTTGGGTGGCACGGGATACATGCGGACGTGCATTGTCCTGTTGGAACAGCAAGTTCCCTTGCCGGTCTAGGAATGGTAGAACGATGGGTTCGATGACGGTTTGGATGTACCGTGCACTATTCAGTGTCCCCTAGACGATCACCAGTGGTGTACGGCCAGTGTAGGAGATCGCTCCCCACACCATGATGCCGGTTGCCCTGTGTGCCTCGGTCGTATGCAGTCCTGATTGTGGCGCTCACCTGCACGGCGCTAAACACGCATACGACCATCATTGGCACCTAGGCAGAAGCGACTCTCATCGCTGAAGACGACACGTCTCCATTCGTCCCTCCATTCACGCCTGTCGCGACACCACTGGAGGCGGGCTGCACGATGTTGAGGCGTGAGCGGAAGACGGCCTAACGGTGTGCGGGACCGTAGCCCAGCTTCATGGAGACGGTTGCGAATGGTCCTCGCCGATACCCCAGGAGCAACAGTGTCCCTAATTTGCTGGGAAGTGGCGGTGCGGTCCCCTACGGCACTGCGTAGGATCCTACGGTCTTGGCGTGCATCCGTGCGTCGCTGCGGTCCGGTCCCAGGTCGACGGGCACGTGCACCTTCCGCCGACCACTGGCGACAACATCGATGTACTGTGGAGACCTCACGCACCACGTGTTGAGCAATTCGGTGGTACGTCCACTCGGCCTCCCGCATGCCCACTATACGCCCTCGCTCAAAGTCCGTCAACTGCACATACGGTTCACGTCCACGCTGTCGCGGCATGCTACCAGTGTTAAAGATTGCGATGGAGCTCCGTATGCCACGGCAAACTGGCTGACACTGACGGCGGCGGTGCACAAATGCTGCGCAGCTAGCGCCATTCGACGGCCAACACCGCGGTTCCTGGTGTGTCCGCTGTGCCGTGCGTGTGATCATTGCTTGTACAGCCCTCTCGCAGTGTCCGGAGCAAGTATGGTGGGTCTGACACACCGGTGTCAATGTGTTCTTTTTTCCATTTCCAGGAGTGTATTTAAACGAGAAACTTCCAGTAGGTGGCGACTGCTCTACAACATGAATGCTGAGAAGTCATTACAAACACAATGAAATTAATCTATACGTATATAAAAAAAAGTCCTGAGTCTCAAACTATGATCCGACCATGCGCTTCCACGTGTATACCATGCAAAGAAACTGTATTATAGGACACAGTGTGCAAGATGGATAGTGAAAAAGTTTTAGTATACCAACAAACCACAAATAATATCATCGCCAATTAGCATTAACATCACCGAGATGCAGAGTAACGGGGGGGGGGGGGGGGGAATTGTTCGTCTGTGGCTGTTGTACCATACTCCCCAAGTTTCCAGCACAGAGTGCAGACTATTATCCAATTGAACATGTTTGGAGTACGCTTTCGATAATGTTCAGAAAGCGTCAAATACGAAATAAGACTGCTCTGAAACAATGTCTACAACAAGAATGATAGAATATTATCTCAGAGACTACCAAAAAAGGCCGGCCGAAGTGGCCGTGTGGTTAAAGGCGCTGCAGTCTGGAACCGCAAGACCGCTACGGTCGCAGGATCGAATCCTGCCTCGGGCATGGTTGTTTGTGATGTCCTTAGGTTAGTTAGGTTGAACTAGTTCTAAGTTCTAGGGGACTAATGACCTCAGCAGTTGAGTCCCATAGTGCTCAGAGCCATTTGAACCATTTTGAACTACCAAAAAACTGGTTCATTCCATGTCAAAGAGATTAACGGAAGTGATACATAGAAGAAGACTGCTAACAAAGTACTAGTATTGTCATTATATTTATCTACATTTCATTTTTCTTTGCATGTGTGAATAGTTTTTCCCCACTCTCTGACGAAAGCTGGTACAGAATTGTTATTTACTTTTTACAGAAGGCTAACTTAGTTAATCCTTTTATATGTGCAGATCAGGAAGAAAAACCCCATGTTGTTAGTTAACCAAATAACATTTCTGCTTGTGATCTTTAATTCCTGTAAACAAAATTATCTACATGACCAAAGGTGTATCATTACTTTTTTCCATGATTGTATACAATTGGCCAACATGTGTCAATGAATGAACCCCGTGTGGAGTATAATTCCAAAGAGAATGGTAAACAGTCGTAATTTGATTGATTTACGTCCATATTAGCAATAAAGTACGAGCTATGTAATGATTTATTCTTATTTACGGAAAAATATTAAGTAGGCTCACATATTTACTAAGTAAATTTTAACTTAGCGTCGAGAAAATGTGTCATGATTGTCTGCAGTGCATTTTAAGTCTTCTCTCTACATTCATTTTAATGGAAAATGAGAAGAAACCCGGAATATCAACATAATTTTAAGAACTGCAATGTTTATGTTTATCCTGAAAAGTTAAGTTATTTTGGACGTGTGGTGTTTTACAATATTCCCATTCAATTATTATTCAAAGTCGAATGAGTAGAACAAGATACGACTCCAGCCAACAAAACGACAAATATTTTTACTTACCTTCACAAACAGTGCGGCTAAGTACCGCTTCTGCGTAGTGTATAAGAAGGAACAGGCGTTCGGAAACTCAAATTCTTATGTAACTCAGAGAGACATGTTACAGCTTGTATTGGAATCCCAGCTAACATAAGTATCCAACTTCCAATGGAAAATTGTAATTAACTCGTAAAGTTAACCTCTCATTAGCTTAGGCGTAAATTAACTCTAAAAGTGTTATTGTGATGAATCGTAATAAATCACTACCATGTGTTCAATGCTATAAATTTCCTCTTGTCAGACAGCAATAGGTTTAAATGCATCCGTAATTAAGTATAGCACCAGTTAAGAATATTCAATAAAAGTCTCTCTTTCTTTCGTTCTTTCTTTTCTGTAAGGTAGTTAAACGTAATACGAGCATATGAATATCTTTTGTTTTCTCATTCCTTTCCTGAATGAACAGTACGTCGTAATAAGAGCTTTAGATAGTTTGTCAGTTCGTCGTAATGTACAGCAAAGTTAACACAAACTTTAAGGGTGAACGATAACGCTTAATTACTACGAATATTAAACTTCGTTACCAAATGCTATTTACAGAAAAGAAACTCTCAAAATATCAGTCTGGTTATCTTCTGTTACCATTTTGGGTTGGGTTGTTTGGGGAAGGAGACCAGACAGCGAGGTCATCGGTCTCATCGGAATAGGCAAGGATGGGGAAGGAAACCGGCCGTGCCCTTTCAAAGAAACCATCCCGGCATTTGCCTGGAGCGATTTAGGGAAATCACGGAAAACCTAAATCAGGATGGCCGGACGCGGGATTGAACCGTCGTCCTCCCGTGTTACCATTTTCTGTCTTTTATGTTAAGTAGCCAAGGGTACCAAACAAATTCCAAATGAACCATACATATGTTTTTAGATGGGGTCCGCCTTTAGCAAAACACAGTTTTGTTTTTTTATCACAAACATGTTTGACTGCAGTTGCAGCATCATCATTGGGCTTTTATTTTATGACTTTTTACTAAATGGTGTGGTTTTCCTGATGTGTTATGTTTTTACGGTTAGTGATTTCTTTCTTAGTTTGTCATGTTTTCTGTTTTCCTCATCTTCTTCTCTGTGAAGTTCTATATATTCAGCAGTCACTGTGCTCAAATAAGAAGCGCAGGGAAAGTAAAGCGAAATGAAAAATGTGAGAAATGTGGAGAAATCCAAAAAGAGATGACTGTCTGAAGGACTGACTGAGTATACAGAAAAGTCACGAAAACCTCCTCTGAAATTAAAAGCAAGGGCGGCAGGATTAAGGGTGAAATGGGAATTCCATTGTTAAATGCACAGGAGAGAGCGGGTTGATGGAAAGAGTATATCGAAGAGCTCTGTGAGTGAGACGACTTGTCTAATGACGTGATTATTGAAGGAACAGGAGTCGAATTTAAAAGCACTTTTGGAAGATGTTACGTATAATATTCTTCCGGAATTTGTAGAAACCATTGTTGGAAGTGACAACAAGACGACTATTCACTCTGGTTTGTAGAATGTATGGGACAGGTGATATATAATCGGACTTTCGGAAACACATCAACAGCGCGACTCCGAAGACAGCAAGAGCCGACATGGGCGACAATTATCACACAACCAGCTTAACGGCTCATGAATCAAGTAGCCGACAAAAATAATATAGAAAAGAATTTAAAAGAAAACTGAGGATCCATTAGATGACCATCAATTTGGCTTTAGGGAAGGTAAAGACACCAGAGAGGCAGTTCTGACGTTGCGGATGCTAATGGGACCAAGACCGTAGAAAAATCAAGAGTTGTTCATAGGGTACGTCAAACTGGAAAAAGCATTCGACAGTGTCAGATAGTGTATGATGTTCGAAATTCCGGGAAAAAATGGGTATAGGGTATAGGGAAAGGCGGATAATATACAATTCGTACAAGAACCAAGAGGGAACAAGACTGGAAGACCAAGAACTCGGCTTAAAAAGAGTTTACGACAGGGAAATAGTCTTTCGACGCTATTGTTCGATCTCTACTTCGAAGGTGCAAGTACGGAAATTAAAGGAACTCAGGAGGAAAGGATATCAATGATAAGATTTGCTGATGAGATTGCTATCCTCAGCTAAAGCGAAGAAGAATGATAGGATGCACTGAACGGAATGAAGAGTCTAATGAGTACGGATTATGGATTAGGAGTATATCGAAGAAAGATGAAAGTAATGGGAGGCAGCAGAAACGAGAAGTACGAGAAACTTAAAATCTTCATTTGTGAACACGAAGTTGGCGAAGTTAAGGAATTCTACTACCTAGGCGCCGGGCTCTGTGACTGAGTGGTTCTAGGCGCTTCAGTCCAGAACCACGTGGTTGCTACGGTCGCAGGTTCGAATTCTGCCTCCGGCATGGTTGGCTGTGATGTTCTGAGGTTAGTTAGGTTCACGTAGTTCTAAGTACAGGGGACTGACGACCTCAGATGTTAAGTCCCATAGTGCTTAGAGCCATTTACCACCTAGGCAACAACATAACGCATGACGGACGGAGCAAGGAGGATATAAAAAGGAGGGTAGCATTGGCCAAAAAAGCAGTCTTGCCGAAGAAAAGTGTATTAACACCAAACACAAGCCCTAGTTTGTGGAATAAATTTCTGAGGATGCACGTTTGGAAACAAGGAGCGTGGGAAAAGCGGAACATACAGAATCGAAGCTTTTTATACATGGCGTTACACAAGAAAATTGAAAATTATGGACTGATAAGATAAGAAATACGGAGGATCTCCGGAGAATCGGCGAGGAGAGGAATATACGGAAAACACTTACAAGATGAAGTGACAAGACGATAGGACATCGAGGAATACTTCCATGGCACTAGAGGCTTCTGTAGAGGGTAAAAACAGTAGAGGAAAACAGGGATTTCATTGTTGTTGTTGTTGTGGTCTTCAGTTCTGAGACTGTTTTGATGCTGCCCTCCATGCTACTCTATCCTGTGCAAGCTTCTTCATCTCCCAGTACCTACTGCAACCTACATCCTTCTGAATCTGCTTAGTGTATTCATCTCTTGGTCTCCCTCTACGATTTTTACCTTCTACGCTGCCCTCCAATACTAAATTGGTGTTCCCTTGATGCCTCAGAACATGTCCTACCAACCGATCCCTTCTTCTAGTCAAGTTGTGCCACAAACATCTCTTCTCCCCAATCCTATTCAGTACTTCCTCATTAGTTATGTGATCTACCCGTCCAATCTTAAGTATTCTTCTGTAGCACCACACTTCGAAAGCTTCTATTCTCTTCATGTCCAAACTATTTATCGTCCATGTTTCACTTCCACACATGGCTACGCTCCATACAAATACTTTCAGAAACGACATCCTGACACTTAAATCTATACTCGATGTTAACAAATTTCTCTTCTTCAGAAACGCTTTCCTTGCCATTGCCAGTCTACATTTTATATCCTCTCTACTTCGACCATCATCAGTTATTTTGTTCCCCAAATAGCAAAACTCCTTTACTACTTTAAGTGTCTCATTTCCTAATCTAATTCATTCAGCATCACCCGACTTAATTCGACTACATTCCATTATCATTGTTTTGCGTTTGTTGGTGTTCATCTTATACCCTCCTTTGAAGACACTGTCCATTCCGTTCAACTGCTCTTCCAAGTCCTTTCCTGTCTCTGACAGAATTACAATGTCATCAGCGAACCTCAAAGTTTTTATTTCTTCTACATGGATTTTAATACCTACTCCGAATTTTTCTTTTGTTTCCTTCACTGCTTGCTCAATATAGAGACTGAATAACATCGGGGAGAGGCTACAACCCTGTCTCACTCCCTTCCCAACCACTGCTTCCCTTTCATGTCCCTCGACTCTTATAACTGCCGTCTGGTTTCTGTACAAATTGTAAGTAGCTTTTCGCTCCCTGTATTTTACCCCAGCCACCTTCAGAATTTGAAAGAGAGTATTCCACTCAACATTGTCAAAAGCTTTCTCTAAGTCTACATATGCTAGAAACTTACGTTTGCCTTTCCTTAATCTTTCTTCTAAGATAAGTCGTAAGGTCAGTATTGCCTCACGTGTTCCAGTGTTTCTACAGAATCCAAACTGATCTTCTCCGAGGTCGGCTTCTACTAGTTTTTCCATTCGTCTGTAAAGAATTCGCATTAGTATTTTGCAGCCGTGACTTATTAAACTGCTAGTTCGGTAATTTTCACATCTGTCAACACCTGCCTTCTTTGGGATTGGAATTATTATATTCTTCTTGAAGTCTGAGGGTATTTCGCCTGTCTCATATATCTTGCTTACCAGATGGTAGAGTTTTGTCAAGACTGGCTCTCCCAAGGCTGTCAGTAGTTCTAATGGAATGTTGTCTACTCCCGGGGCCTTGTATCGACTCAGGTCTTTCAGTGCTCTGTCAAACTCTTCACGCAGTATCATATCTCCCAATTCTTCTTCATCTACATCCACTTCTATTTCCATAATATTGTCCTCAAGTACATCGGCCTTGTATAGACCCTCTATATACTCCTTCCACCTTTCTGCTTTCCCTTCTTTGCTTAGAACTGGGTTTCCATCTGAGCTCTTGATATTTCATTACCCCTAGCAAATAACTGAGGATGTCGTTTGCAAGTGTTATTCTGAGATGAAAGGGTTGGCACAAGATAGGTTTCCTTGACAGCCCGCATCAAACGAGTCAGAAGAGTGATGACAAAAAAAAAATAAAAAAAGAAAAATGAGTGATCACAGGGAGAATAGGTTAACTTCGGAGTATAGCGGTCGAAGCCATAGTTCATTCACCAAGCTGAACATTAAAATTTTCTACTTGATAATTCTTGACACTGACGTTCATTTCCTTCGTTTTCCATTCCACTGACAGCTGTGTGGATGTGTTCATTTGAAATTAAGTGTGGAATGTTTACAGTTATTTTATTTAGTCTATAAATTTCGACTCTCCAGTGGAGTCAGTTCTATGATGTTGAATAGTAATCGACTGCTACTGTTAAAATTCGGAAAGAAGAAGTTCCAAGAACAGTTAGGCAATACATTATCTCCTCGCTAATGTTGTGATACTACCACGGCAGGAAAATCAGGGAATCTCTCTCTCATGAAGTTTTTTACGGACAGGCGTTATTTTCGTCCACCTTTCATGAGAGGAACCGATACCTCGTGACGCACACAGTAAGATAGCTCACGGAGTGAAGATGTAAATCAGAAAAAGTGTGTGACGTAAGGCTTTGACTGGCACGACCGGATGTGGCAGTTATCTTCCAATTCACCTGTATGTGTGTAGTTATGGCAATGAAAATCGTTGAGGCACTGTGATGGTCTTGGCTCAAGAAGCTTGCACAGGATAGAGTAGCATGGAGAGCTGCATCAAACCAGTCTCAGGACTGAAGACCACAACATTAACATATTTCACTTCTTTTCACGCCACAGAATATCCTCTCCACACAGGATAGAGTAGCATGGAGAGCTGCATCAAACCAGTCTCAGGACTGAAGACCACAACATTAACATATTTCACTTCTTTTCACGCCACAGAATATCCTCTCCACGGGATGTACCCAATTCGATTGATGTAATGCGTCGAATGTACACTCCTGGAAATTGAAATAAGAACACCGTGAATTCATTGTCCCAGGAAGGGGAAACTTTATTGACACATTCCTGGGGTCAGATACATCATATGATCACACTGACAGAACCACAGGCACATAGACACAGGCAACAGAGCATGCACAATGTCGGCACTAGTACAGTGTACAC
This sequence comes from Schistocerca serialis cubense, assembly GCF_023864345.2. NCBI lineage: Eukaryota > Metazoa > Arthropoda > Insecta > Orthoptera > Acrididae > Schistocerca > Schistocerca serialis. The sequence continues at coordinate 181,188,119 of NC_064646.1, read as the reverse complement.
TCACCTTTCGCAGCAATGCAGGCTGCTATTCTCCCATGGAGACGATCGTAGAGATGCTGGATGTAGTCATGTGGAACGGCTTGCCATGCCATTTCTACCTGGCGCCTCAGTTGGACCAGCGTTCGTGCTGGACGTGCTGACCGCGTGAGACGAGGCTTCATCCAGTCCCAAACATGCTCAATGGGGGACAGATCCGGAGATCTTGCTGGCCAGGGTAGTTGACTTACACCTTCTAGAGCACGTTGGGTGGCACGGGATACATGCGGACGTGCATTGTCCTGTTGGAACAGCAAGTTCCCTTGCCGGTCTAGGAATGGTAGAACGATGGGTTCGATGACGGTTTGGATGTACCGTGCACTATTCAGTGTCCCCTCGACGATCACCAGTGGTGTACGGCCAGTGTAGGAGATCGCTCCCCACACCATGATGCCGGGTGTTGGCCCTGTGTGCCTCGGTCGTATGCAGTCCTGATTGTGGCGCTCACCTGCACGGCGCCAAACACGCATACGACCATCATTGGCGCCAAGGCAGAAGCGACTCTCATCGCTGAAGACGACACGTCTCCATTCGTCCCTCCATTCACGCCTGTCGCGACACCACTGGAGGCGGGCTGCACGATGTTGGGGCGTGAGCGGAAGACGGCCTAACGGTGTGCGGGACCGTAGCCCAGCTTCATGGAGACGGTTGCGAATGGTCCTCGCCGATACCCCAGGAGCAACAGTGTCCCTAATTTGCTGGGAAGTGGCGGTGCGGTATCCTACGGCACTGCGTAGGATCCTACGGTCTTGGCGTGCATCCGTGCGTCGCTGCGGTCCGGTCCCAGGTCGACGGGCACGTGCACCTTCCGCCGACCACTGGCGACAACATCGATGTACTGTGGAGACCTCACGCCCCACGTGTTGAGCAATTATGCGGTACGTCCACCCGGCCTCCCGCATGCCCACTATACGCCCTCGCTCAAAGTCCGTCAACTGCACATACGGTTCACGTCCATGCTGTCGCGGCATGCTACCAGTGTTAAAGACTGCGATGGAGCTCCGTATGCCACGGCAAACTGGCTGACACTGACGGCGGCGGTGCACAAATGCTGCGCAGCTAGCGCCATTCGACGGCCAACACCGCGGTTCCTGGTGTGTCCGCTGTGCCGTGCGTGTGATCATTGCTTGTACAGCCCTCTCGCAGTTTCCGGAGCAAGTATGGTGGGTCTGACGCACCGGTGTCAATGTGTTCTTTTTTCCATTTCCAGGAGTGTATCTCGACGTGCTTTCCTGAGACTTATTAATACGCTTTTGGATAAGGGATCTTTCACGTACACTGTAAAGAAATTTTGGCCCGGTGATAAATACAAAGATAGCGGGGCACTTAAACCACCTGACGAATTGTTTCTGCTTTATATACTCTCTCTCCTTATAGACGAGAGTGTGCTGGAATATAATGCTTACGAATTTTTATCTGAAAATCTTAAAGCTTTTCAACTAAAACATTTAACTAAAACACACTTTGTTAACATAATACGTCTTTTTTCCTTAATATCTACTTTCCATTTCTCAGCATAGTCATACTGGTGAGGAGCACTTTCTTCCCAACGAGAGACCAGTTTGTTGAGGGAGCCATAAACTCATCTCTGCTGGCATCACTTCAGGCTTAAAGAACATCTTCCAGGAATTCATTTTGATAGTTGTGAAGTGATGCCAGCAGAGATGAGTTTGTGGCTCCCTCAACAAACTGGTCTCTCGTTGGGAAGAAAGTGCTCCTCACCATTATGACTATGCTGAGAAATGGAAAGTAGATATTAAGGAAGAAAGACGTATAGATGAAAATCGGATGGGGCCAAGTTGGAACTGTATGGAGGATGATCGATGGCAGTGAAACCAAGACGTCGAATTGCTTCAGATGCTGCACAGTTCGTCTGTGGTCTGTCATTGTATTGCTGAAGCAGAGGGTGCTCCATGTGTGGACGACCTCTTGAATTTGAAACTCGATTACAGCGTGCCATTTCCTAGTTACGATACAAACCGCCATGTTACACACACTGTAGCAGCATAAGGATGCTAATATGTTGACATTAAGAATGTAGGTGTAGAATGTTAATAAGGTTTGTCTTATTTAAAAAGCTTTAACAATCTTCACCTAAAAATTTCGAAGTCAATACTTTTCAGCACGCCCTCAGGAGACGAATATTAGGTAAAAATTAACAGCAAGGTAGATAAACTGGCCTGAAGTGTATGACGATAAAACGATGAAAAATACTCGTGCGTGTAGTAGTAACAATTCTGTTTGGAGAGCGTCTTGCATTTTTAGCGTGTGTACAGTATACAATGATACATGCTGCAGTGCTATTAACACTGCTCATTCAGCTGTCCCAAAATAAAACGTTGAGTAAAGGATAGCAACAGAGAATGCTTCCCTGTCAACCAACTGTCGCTGTGTATATAAAATTGCCGTATGATTACTTAAGTAAGTTGCTCCTACAATGTTTGTTCTGACGTCACCCTGACACGACAAAGTTCAACAATTCCTCTACACACAGAAAGGTAACTTAAGCAAACATGCATGTCCTTCCCATCCCACCTCCTTGTATTATGTTCGAATGAGTGTGAAACACTACTTAACCTAAATTATCCTAAGGACAAACACACACACCCATGCCCGAGGGAGGACTCGAACCTCCGCCGGGACCAGCCGCACACCTCCTTGTATTATTTATTCTTTTAAACACGTGGGTTACATACATCCACATACACACAAGCGTACCACAAATTCACTAGAAAAATGTGTTACGAAAATTAAATATTGCCTTAAATACGTCATAAATCGCTCGCGTATGAAGAGATCAAAACTAAAATCTGCGTTCTCTGTTAATTGTAGGTTACGAGTGTTTATCACATTCGAGTGTACTTATTTAACAGATCACTACGTTACGGATCTTGGTTCAGTGTAATACATTATGTACGCCAAAATTAATAAAATGTTTTAGTTATGTCTTTGAACATACCGGGCAGCGACTTTTACGTCAATTTCTATCCTACAGGTAGATACAGCGACCCTCTCCCCATATTGATCACTATTTGTACTTACGAAAGTGGATAGGCAGCTACAGAAGCGTTTTTTCTTGTGATGCGAATTGGATCTGTTTTTTGTGTTATTGCATCATTAATTTAATTGCACTTGAGAAACTTGTTTGTTCTCTAGGTACCCAAATGATTTCACTTGTTGTCTTCTCAATAGTAAAATGCATCATTAATTAGTTTTTAATGAGCCATTTCCTCTCCTTAAGTAGTATTGTATACTTAAAACATCAGGCTCGAACCAACTAGGAGACATCACTAAGTTTGACAGTCGGAAAGAGTCATATTCGACCTTTATGCACGCAGTTAACTACATCTAGGAAATTTATATATATGCAGAAACAACTCATTACGAAACTACCGCTGTGTTCTTGCGTGTTTAACCAACTCTTTTTTGAACATCATAGGAAGTCTGCAGCTATATGGAACTATTTACTCACTTGCTGTCATTATGTCCTTTACAATACAGATACATATTTCATTGTGTGTTTGTTCAATGAATAATAAACTCATAAAATCTTAAATTTTGATTCCCGACCATGATCAGTGTTAAATATCTGGACAGATTGAGTTGAAATGCTCGACGAATTTGTTACATTATCTTCCCATGAGGAATATTGTCTTCTTTCTACATTCTCACCTAATTTTTATTTTGGTATGTACACTGGAAAATACTTAGTCTGGAACAACTAATGTTAACAGCTGTACAAAATAGGTTGTGATAGTTCTACCGTGAGAAAGTTTTCAATTTTCACTGTATCCAAATAAAACTTCCTGCAGTCCCTATAATTTCAATAAAAAAATCTCTCGTTAAGAAACTATTTTCGTTCGTTACTGTTTTCCTAAATTAGTTAAACTGTAATATTCACTAAAGTAACTGATTACAATAGGTTTGATAAAACTAAGAAAGATTACGTCTGACATTGTTGTTTTTCAATGACCAGCGGTATATTTATTGTATCGTCCCATCTATCTGACTTCATTAACTACTGTTTGACAATGAGAGATCTCTGATCCTCATCTGGTGTATCAGATTGTACTATCTGCAACAAACGGCTGCTCTTGACATTCAATAAGGACTGATTTTGTGCAGGTCCAGTCCAGCCACAAATGTGGGATAAATAACTCAAGAGAAATCTTCTGGATGGGATCTGACGTAGGAATCTAGAGGTAACAGAATTTTGCAGCAGTGGAGTACACATGCCAACGGCCTTGCCGCAGTGGTAACACCGGTTCCTGTCAGATCACCGAATTTAAGGTCTGCCGAGCTTCGCTAGCACTTGGGTGGGTGACCATCTGCGTCTGCCAAGCACTGTTGGCAGGGGGGTGTACGCTCAGCCCTAATGAAGCCAATTGAGGAGCTACTTGACTGAGAAGTAGCGGCCCCAGTCACGAAAACTGACAATGACCAGGAGAGTGTTGAGCTGACCATATGCTCCCGATATCAACGTCTAGGTGACACCATCCGGCAAAGAAAGACACTGCGTTTGATCAGTACCGTTGGGTCTTCTGAGGCCTATTCGGATGGAGAGAAAGCGGGTACACGTTTTCGTTTGTTTGTTTCTTTACAACATTTTCCGCTAAATATTTGTATTGTGTATGTGTGTAAGTATCTCTGTGTGTGGAGTTTAGTGTAATGCTTTTGTTGGATGGAACTCTGGCACAATGTCTGGTGACCAGCAGGAACTTTACAGTACCAACTATCCTCCTTGCCTGCTGAATACTAGAGTGTACACATGTGCAAGTGCATGTGTATTTACTTAGAACTATCTGAGTACCCAGAATTGCCCACGTATGCATTCATTCCAATTCTATTAGTCCATCTCCACCGCATCCCTTCTCTCTCTGTCTTTTCCTTCGCCCCCCCCCCTCTCTCTCCATCTCCTCCACTCCCTGCACATTCTGTCCATCTCATCCTGCCTCTCGCTCTATCTGTCTGCTCCTCCCGCCTCTGTCGATCTCCTCCTCTGTCGGTCTCCTCTCCCTCCTCTTTCTCGGTCTCCTCATCCCTTCTTTATTTCATCCTCATCCTACCCCCCAAATTCCATCTGCTCCTCCCTCCCTTTGTTCATCACCTTCTCTTTACTTTCTCTTTCCATTTCCACCTTGCCCATCTCTCTGTCTGCTCTCTCCTCTCTCTCTTAGTCCAGCTGCTCCCCCCTCTTTGTCCGCGTCCTCCCCTATACTTTTCCTGTTCATCACCTCCTCCTCGTCTCTTTCTCTCTGCCCATCTTCTCATCTCCCCATTCCCTATACATTTCCCCTTCTCCTTCACTCTCTCCACATGTTTCTCCCCCTGTGTCTATCTCCCCTTCTCCCTCTCCATCTGTCCACCTACTCCATCCCATTCTGTCTCGGTGTTATCACCCACTCCCTAACGGCAGGCTGCTGGTACTTACACCTCTTCTTCCCCCCCCTCCCCCCACCCCAGTATTTCATTTCAGGTCAAAGATAGGTTCAAATTGATCCTTGGCTTTAGCAGAAGCTTTTTGCCAGAGGCTTTGCCCATGTACGCGCGTGTCACATCTATTTCGTATGCATTTAACGTGTTTCAGATATATTTGCACACAAAGTTCAACTGTACGTACAGCGAAATTCACCCTGAAATTTCTTTTTCACCCTTCCCAATGATTGTGACGCCATACATATCAATTGTGACGCCATACATGCTGATCTACGTGCAATACAATGATGTAATTCTGTATATACATCGAGTGGTACGTGGGGATATTGTCTGCAAAATGTGTTGCTAATAGAGTTAGTAGTAAAGAAGTAATAAATTAAAACATTATGCCTGATGCATACGTGCCAATACAAGTGGATACTGTCTGCGAAATGTGTTTCTAATGGAGTAAAGAGTAAAGAAGTGATACATTAAAACATTATGCCTGATGCGACAGTTTTACTGCATTAACTGCAAAAACGTACAGGGTGACCGTTATTGAACTACACTCCTGGAAATGGAAAAAAGAACACATTGACACCGGTGTGTCAGACCCACCATACTTGCTCCGGACACTGCGAGAGGGCTGTACAAGCAATGATCACACGCACGGCACAGCGGACACACCAGGAACCGCGGTGTTGGCCGTCGAATGGCGCTAGCTGCGCAGCATTTGTGCACCGCCGCCGTCAGTGTCAGCCAGTTTGCCGTGGCATACGGAGCGCCATCCATCGCAGTCTTTAACACTGGTAGCATGCCGCGACAGCGGGGACGTGAACCGTATGTGCAGTTGACGGACTTTGAGCGAGGGCGTATAGTGGGCATGCGGGAGGCCGGGTGGACGTACCGCCGAATTGCTCAACACGTGAGGCGTGATGTCTCCACAGTACATCGATGTTGTCGCCAGTGGTCGGCGGAAGGTGCACGTGCCCGTCGACGTGGGACCGGACCGCAGCGACGCACGGATGCACGCCAAGACCGTAGGATCCTACGCAGTGCCGTAGGGGACCGCACCGCCACTTCCTAGCAAATTAGGGACACTGTTGCTCCTGGGGTATCGGCGAGGACCATTCGCAACCGTCTCCATGAAGCTGGGCTACGGTCCCGCACACCGTTAGGCCGTCATCTGCTCACGCCCCAACATCGTGCAGCCCGCCTCCAGTGGTGTCGCGACAGGCGTGAATGGAGGGACGAATGGAGACGTGTCGTCTTCAGCGATGAGAGTCGCTTCTGCCTTGGTCCAATGATGGTCGTATGCGTGTTTGGCGCCGTGCAGGTGAGCGCCACAATCAGGACTGCATACAACCGAGGCACACAGGGCTAACACCCGGCATCATGGTGTGGGGAGCGATCTCCTACACTGGCCGTACACCACTGGTGATCGTCGAGGGGACACTGAATAGTGCACGGTACATCCAAACCGTCATCGAACCCATCGTTCTACCATTCCTAGACCGGCAAGGGAACTTGCTGTTCCAACAGGACAATGCACGTCCGCATGTATCCCGTGCCACCCAACGTGCTCTAGAAGGTGTAAGTCAACTACCCTGGCCAGCAAGATCTCCGGATCTGTCCCCCATTGAGCATGTTTGGGACTGGATGAAGCGTCGTCTCACGCGGTCTGCACGTCCAGCACGAACGCTGGTCCAACTGAGGCGCCAGGTGGAAATGGCATGGCAAGCCGTTCCACAGGACTACATCCAGCATCTCTACGATCGTCTCCATGGGAGAATAGCAGCCTGCATTGCTGCGAAAGGTGGATATACACTGTACTAGTGCCGACATTGTGCATGCTCTGTTGCCTGTGTCTATGTGCCTGTGGTTCTGTCAGTGTGATCATGTGATGTATCTGACCCCAGGAATGTGTCAATAAAGTTTCCCCTTCCTGGGACGATGAATTCACGGTGTTCTTATTTCAATTTCCAGGAGTGTATATGAGAAAAAACGTGAATTAGTTACAAACGGCGTACACAAACTTTATTCAACATGCAAACGTCGCTACAGATATTCGGATCTAGGTTAAGACATGTTCGATATGCCTGCCATAATTGGCGATCATATGGCACAGACGAATAGCGAAATTCTGCATAACCCGCTGAAGCGTCGGAACATCGATGCTGTCGATGACCTCCTGAATGGCTGTTTTCAACTCAGCAGTGGTTTTGCGCTTATTGCCCTACCCTTGCCTTTAATAAAGCCCCACAAAAAGGAGCCGTACGTGTCCAGATCCGGAAAATATGGCGGCCAATCGCGGCCCATGGCAGTGGCCTCTGGGTACCCCAGTGCCAGAATGCTGTCCCCAAAGTGCTCCTCCAGGACATCAAACACTCTCCTGTTTCGATGAGATCGAGCTCCGTCTTGCATGAACAACATCTTGTCGAAATCGGGGTCACTGTGGACAATGGGGATGAAATCATCTTCCAAAATATTCACGTACCGTTCGGTAGTCATCGTGCCATCAAGGAATATCACACCGATTATTCCGTGACTGGACATTGCACACCACACAGTCACCTGTTGAGAGTGAAGAGACTTGGATCCTCAGTCCCCCAAATGCGCCAATTATGCTTACTGATCCGACTCTTTGGTGAAGACTTCAAATTCGGATGTTTCGCCCGCATCTCGTGGTCGTGCGGTAGCGTTCTCGCTTCCCACGCCCGGGTTCCCGGGTTCGATTCCCGGCGGGGTCAGGGATTTTCTCTGCCTCGTGATGGCTGGGTGTTGTGTGCTGTCCTTAGGTTAGTTAGGTTTAAGTAGTTCTAAGTTCTAGGGGACTGATGACCATAGCTGTTAAGTCCCATAGTGCTCAGAGCCATTTGAACCATTTTTTGACGAACCCATCGAAATGGAAGTGGGCTTCGTTGTTAAACCTAACCATGTACGCACATACTAATTCCCATATGCCCTCCGGCCAGCTGTGCAGTTTGAACGTCCTAACGCAAACTGTTCAGAAGTTATGCTGTTATCGACTTTTTAAGAGTATCCACACCTACCGATCTGATCATGTAAAAGTAGAAAAGATGTCGAATCATTTCAGAGAGATAGAATCGACGGCAGTTTAGGGATATATACCACAAAAATTAATAAGTGATAGTAGTGATTCTCCATGGTAAACAAAACGGGCCAGATCGTTGTTACAGAAGCAACGAAAAAAGCATGTCAAATTTAAAAGAACGCAAAATCCCCAAGATTGGCAAAGTTTTGCGGATGTTCGAAATATAACGCCTACTTCATTGCGAGATTATTTTAATAATTTCCGCAACGAAACTCAAAAAGATTCTGCTCATACGTAAAGCACACCAGTAGCAAGACGCAATCAATATCTTCACTGGGCGATAACAACGGTGAAGTCACTGATGACAGTGCCACTATAGCAGAGTTATCAAACACGGTTTTCGGAAACTCTTTCAGCAAAGAAGACGACGTAAATATTCCTGAATTCCGATCAAGAACAACTGCCAAGATGAGAAACATAGAAGTAGATATCCTCGGTGTAGCAAAGCAGCTTGAAACACTTAATAAAGGCATGGCCTCATGTCCAGATCGTATACCAGTCAGGTTCCTTTCAGAGTATGCTGATACAGTAGTTTCATACTTGACAATTATGTACAACCGCTCTCACAGAAAGTTCCGTGCCTAAAGACTGGAAAATTGCTCCAGTCACACCAATACCGAAAAAAGGAAATGAGAGTAATCCGCTGAATTACAGGCCCATATCACAAAAGTCGATTCGCAGTAGGGTTTTGGAACAGATACTGCGTTCGAACATTATAAGTTACTTCGAAGGAAGCGATTTTTGACACACAGTCAGGACGGATTCAGAAAATATCGTTCTTGTGAAACACAACTAGCTCTTTATGCTCATGAAGTAATGAGTGCTATCGAAAGGGGACGTCAAATTGATTCCATATTTTTAGATTTCCAAAAGGCTTTCGACACCGTTCCTCAGAAGCGAAAGAGTTCAATGGAGAGCGGTTCGTTTTGTACTATCGCGAAGTTGGGGAGATAGTGCCACAGACATGATATGTGAATTGGAGTGGGAATCATTAAAACAAAGGCGTTTCTCGTTGCGACGGGATCTTCTCATGAAATTTCAATCACCAGTTTTCTCCTACTGTTGCGAAAACATTCTGTTAGTACCTTCCTACATAGAGAGAAATGATCATCACGATAAAATAAGAGAAATCAGGGCTCGCAAAGAAAAATTTAAGCGCTCGTTTTTCCCGCGCGCCGTACGAAAGTGGAACGGTAGAGAGACAGATTTAAGGTGGTTCATTGAACCCACTACCAGGCACTTTATTGGAAATAGCAGACTAACCACCTAGATGTAGATGCAGATGTAGATTTCATTTCATATAGTTCAATAATTGTCACCCCGTAGTAAGCGTTGTACTTATTCCTTTCATCATTCTGTGGGGGACGTCAGGCAGAAACGTATCGTAAACGTTTGAAATTATGTGTAAATTTAGTTGTAAGTCACTAAGAGCTCTCATTATCAATTACCGGGTGAATATAACGTGGCCATTTGCTCGTCCTGAGCTACGCTTCTTTGTCACGGCCATTCCTTTGAGAGGTTGGTGGTTCTCACCCCAGAGTGGTTCTTTCCTAACAGTAACCGATATGCATACCATGTTTGGTTGAAATCGATCCATTAGTTTAGGAGATGTGGGGTATCAACTTTTATAATATGTAAGAGTTTAACTCCTCGCAAATTTCGTGCTACGTCTCTAAACTGAAATGTCAACATAAGATAGAAACAGCTTTGTCAATCACTTATCACAGTCCTTGTGCACCTTAGCTGTTTCTCTAACAAGAATATACATTTTTTGCAGTATCTTCACGTCCATTTCACCTGCAGATCTTAATTCAGTGTCCATCAAAGTTTCCGTGCTTGACGCAGACAATATATGCGAGTACAGGTTACCGAAATACCTTCGCCTCGTCTGTTATTACGCTAAAACAAAAGCTAACAGAGAACGTAGAGTAGTATATGATCAGAACACATAACTTTGCAACAAAATCTTTCAGAGTGTCCAGTGCAATGACGTAAGTGCTGGTTTTGTAGAGTTGTAGAGCCACCTGCGTCAGCGCACAGCCTGAGGCAAACACGTGCTGCGTCCGCTCATTAGCAAATGCAGCGTTAATCTCGTGGGAAGTGACGCTCCGTCTCCCACGGCACAGCCCGTGTTTACCGTACGGAATGGCCCTCGTGCGTTTAGGGAGCGTAGGGGATGCGGAGTCCCCCAGCGGACTTGCGTAGCCTCTGCGTCACCACTCTGAATGGAGTCCTCTCCATGCAGTTTCCTGAATGAACTAGGCGGGATGGCTGTGGCACTGTGGAGAAACTATTCCAATCAGAATAAGTCGTATCTATGAATGGCCACTTTCATCAATGCATATGTTGGCGTAATGTTTAAGACACCACCAATTCAGGACATTTTTCCAAAGAGAATTAAATATGCCATTGTTAAATCAATAAGGAAAGTGATTGGTGAACTTTCAATGACTACCGACCCGTTTCAACGTTGAAATCATTTTCCAAATTTTTTGACAATTTGTTGCGTTCTAGAATAGTATCTTACCTGGACAATAATAATATCCTCAGTACGTGATTGTTAGGACTTCAGAAGAATTACTTGATTGAGAAAACAATTTACGGGTTCACTAATCGAATTGTAGTAGCTTTATATAACAAAACAAAACCCATTGGCATTTTATAAAGCAGCTGACTCCACGATTGGTTGGTTGATTGATTTGGGAGGGGACCAAACAGCGAGGTCATCAGTCCCATCAGATGAGGGAAGGATGGGGGAAGGAAGTCGGTTGTGCCGTCTCAAAGGAACCATCCCGGAATTTGCCGGAAGCGATTTAGGGAAATCGCGGAAAACCTAAATCAGGATGGCTGGACGCGTGTCTGAATCGTCGTCCTTGCAAATGCAAGTCCAGTGTGATAACAACTGCGCCACCTCGCTCGGTGAGTGTGCGAATCACAATATTCTAGATAAACTGAGATTTTGTGGAATTGATGGTGCAACCAACTAACGGAGAATGTCACATCGAACCAATAGAATACAGAAGGTTGCATTTAATAATTGAACCAATCCAAAATAGGGAGATTCTTCTGAATGGAGGAGGGTGTGAGTGAGGAGAAATCACATATGGGATTCCTCAAGGTTCTATCTTATGTCCACTATTGTTTTTCATACGTGTTCTCGTCCCTACGTCTAACATACAATAAGCAGAATTAACTGTATATGGAAATGACTCTAGTATCGTAATCATTCCAAATATTTTAATCAATCTAAACAAACTTTCGGCTACAGAAGAAATAGCAAATAATGGTCTTTATTACTGGGCAGTTTTGTGCGGATGATCTCACAGTCCATTTAAAAAAAAAACAAAATAACTATTTCCGCACATCTGGACTACACCAACGATAAGTGAAATAATAAACTTCAATATTTTTTGGTGTCCATATTAATGAAAAGTTAAACTAGGAGAAACAAGTTTTCGAATTTCTAAAATAACTTAACTGAGACACATTTGCACTTCCCATTATTGTGAATCTTAGAGAGAGGTAAGTTAGTAAGACGACAATTTTGTTTATTTTCATCCATATTGTCATATAATCTTAAGGAGGAACTCATTTTTCACACAGAATATTTTCTTTCCTAAAAGACGTATTGTATGAATAATACGTTGTGTCCACGCATCATCAACTTGTAGACATCTGTCTAAGGCGACAGGTATTTTGACTACAATACTGGTTACAGTACCAGAAGGAAAAATGACAAGCATTACACCACTTTCGCGCAGTCTATAGCTGAGAAAGTAGCGCACAATACAGCAACCAAAATGCCTGATAGAGAGCAAATTTAAATTTGAAAAGAAACTGAAACAGTTTCTCCTTAACACCTCCTCCTGTTCCGCAGAAAAATATTATTGTGTTAAGTAAAAGATGCTCTGTAGGAATTGCTAACCCACATCCGTCTTAATAAAAAGAAATTCTCTTGTAATTGGACAGCCTGTAGCCACAATTGCAAATGAACGTTTACTGTGAATAAATGTAAAATGACGAAAAGAGATACCGAATTATGCTATTAAAATGAAACTAGATGGCAGACATTAAGATGTGAACTCTATTCCCTTGTTAGACGTGCTGCAGCTTTTTCAATGTGTACATCACAATGTTGAGGGTAACATGTAATGCTCCACTCAAAAAGTAGTACCTTTCGTGTTGAATTTTATTGTTTATGCCTCACCTCGAAAGCATCTTCATCTACCTTTCGCAAGCCAATTTACGATGTGAGGTGCAGGATGGTTATGTCACAATTATCGCAATCCTCCCCACGCTGCTCCATAAGCGAATAGCGTGTGGGAAGATCCACAGTTCTTACGAAGTTCCCTACGCGCACCTTACTATAGTCGTTGATGGAAGGCAGTCAGCAATTGGTGCACCTCTGCATTCACAAGCAGTGCAATACTGGCAATCACTGAAGTTTTTCTCTAATACTCTGTAACCGTCCCAATAGAAGTTGAGTACGTATAACAGGGAAATGTTGCCAGTATACGAATCTGTCTGGTACTTCCGACTTCAAACAGTAGCTCAACTGACCTTACTTCTGCGTTCAAGTTAGCGACGTGTGTTCACCTAGATAGTTCCAACATACCGAGTTCATAAACCAGTTTACGATAGACATTTGCCACATAAAAGGTACCAATAATTTAATATACGAAGATGGCATTTGTTCTGTCGGACTTGTCCAAAAGAACAGATACCATCTTCATATAGTTAAGGCGAACCAGCCATTGACCTTTTTCTTCTGTGCTAGATGCACACGCATTGCCCGAACTCTTACGGGATCCGGTAAGATCGTCTGCCGCGAGTGGCTCAAATGGATGGAGGCCAGCACTGTAGCTGAGCGTGTTCGGTCACAGGGTTATCTGCCCTCTTCTTCAAGCAGGAGATCCCGGGTTCGAGTCCTGGTCGGGGCACACATTTTCAACTGTCCCCCTTGATGTATAACAACGACTGTCGACAACTTGGGGTCTTGATTTAATTATCATTTCAATAATTTAATGGTCAAATACTTTACTCATATTTTTGGGATGGTGGAGGTTACAGACAACAAAAAGAACTCACTGTGGAGCAGGCCATGGACCTGCAGTTACGACAGCTGCTAAGCAAATCAACATTTCCTGGAACAAACCACGACCATGTATTTCGAAGAAAACCTTCGACAGCATCTACGACTTATCTGGGGCCAACATTATGATCAGTTATTCACGAACTGTTATGTGTGGGCGAAAAAAAGTCGCATGCACAGTCGCACATTCATGCATTCATGGCCAAGAAAGTTATGTGGGTCATCACATACATGCTGTCGTAGGTTGCTTTCAAGGTGCACCACCTGGTTGGTCCTCTTCATTGTTGGAGGGTACAGGTATTTGTTCACAATGTAACGGGGCCATTTTTCAGCTGATACTGTCCACTAATATACTTCAGAGAATGATATGCAAATTCTCCTGATCATGTAGTACTACAGATACGCTGTTCTGTAACTGCAGATCTTCATTAGCACTGCCAGCGGCTGTTTTTCATTTCGCTTCTTCTGTTTATGACTTTCCCATGGAGGTTCCGAAGAACAGAAAACAGATGGCCGTCCACATGTAGCGAGCCTTGCCCTCTTGTTCCCCCAGCCCATTCTCACGGAGGTTAGCACAGCACGCATTCTTCTGTTGAAGGAATCACAGAATTCTTCGCAGGAGCCCTCTTCACAGATAAGAGCTATCTAGGCGGGTGTGGTTTCCCTAAAGGCGTATGAGTGTTCATTATGATGCCTCAGAGTAGCGCTTAGTTTAAATTTTTAGAACACAGCATTGGAGCATTCTGTCATTTCGGAGAGCCCGTGTTTTCGCGTTGTGCCTACGTGCTGAGTTTCCCGTTCGTCGATTTGAATATGATGTCATGGAGTATGAGAAGTTTCCTGGCTCTGGCTGTCCAGCTCTGAGCGTCTGGATGAAGTATAATGAGTCAGAAAATAGTAGGAGATTGTTTAGTGCTGTTATGTATTTTTCATTCGTCAGAACTCAGAATCACCGTACTCACTGGCAGCGACATCTAGTTCTGGCAGCAAGATTGGAGGTGGCTATTGCGTGACACTTTTTTTTCAGGCTGCTGTAGAGTAAACACTGCTGCACCTTACGCTTTTGTAGAATAAAGATTTAAGTTTAGGACAGGAAAGACAATACATGAGACGAGTCTTGCTGCTGCTGGATGGATGTCTGTATTTAAGCATTAAATATGAAAAGAATGCTGTATCACGTACCCCAGTCACTGCTGCCGCCGCCTGCGATGTTCCACATTCCGCGTGATTTGGTAAGATGGGCTGTCATCACTCATATAGTGGTTGTTCAGATGTGAAGTGCCGAATATGCGATCTTAACGTCGCGCATCCTGCTTATCCAATGCAGATTTTGGCAATTTTGAGTGTCCACTCCTATTTTTCCATCTACTTTCTACATATAATTAACAACTTAAACTGCGATTGGTTGTGTCCGTGAAGTATTAATATAGCTGTGTTTTATCCTTCCTCTCCATCTGTGGTAAGGTCATACTTTAGGGTTATTGTTCTTTGTTCGCTTGTCAGTGGTGCATTATACACTCCTGGAAATTGAAATAAGAACACCGTGAATTCATTGTCCCAGGAAGGGGAAACTTTATTGACACATTCCTGGGGTCAGATACATCACATGATCACACTGACAGAACCACAGGCACATAGACACAGGCAACAGAGCATGCACAATGTCGGCACTAGTACAGTGTATATCCACCTTTCGCAGCAATGCAGGCTGCTATTCTCCCATGGAGACGATCGTAGAGATGTTGGATGTAGTCCTGTGGAACGGCTTGCCATGCCATTTCCACCTGGCGCCTCAGTTGGACCAGCGTTCGTGCTGGACGTGCAGACCGCGTGAGACGACGCTTCATCCAGTCCCAAACATGCTCAATGGGGGACAGATCCGGAGATCTTGCTGGCCAGGGTAGTTGCCTTACACCTTCTAGAGCATGTTGGGTGGCACGGGATACATGTGGACGTGCATTGTCCTGTTGGAACAGCAAGTTCCCTTGCTGGTCTAGGAATGGTAGAACGATGGGTTCGATGACGGTTTTGATGTACCGTGCACTATTCAGTGTCCCCTCGACGATCACCAGTGGTGCACGGCCAGTGTAGGAGATCGCTCCCCACACCATGATGCCGGGTGTTGGCCCTGTGTGCCTCGGTCGTATGCAGTCCTGATTGTGGCGCTCACCTGCACGGCGCCAAACACGCATACGACCATCATTGGCACCAAGGCAGAAGCGACTCTCATCGCTGAAGACGACACGTCTCCATTCGTCCCTCCATTCACGCCTGTCGCGACACCACTGGAGGCGGGCTGCACGATGTTGGGGCGTGAGCGGAAGACGGCCTAACGGTGTGCGGGACCGTAGCCCAGCTTCATGGAGACGGTTGCGAATGGTCCTCGCCGATACCCCAGGAGCAACAGTGTCCCTAATTTGCTGGGAAGTGGCGGTGCGGTCCCCTACGGCACTGCGTAGGATCCTACGGTCTTGGCGTGCATCCGTGCGTCGCTGCGGTCCGGTCCCAGGTCGACGGGCACGTGCACCTTCCGCCGACCACTGGCGACAACATCGATGTACTGTGGAGACCTCACGCCCCACGTGTTGAGCAATTCGGCGGTACGTCCACTCGGCCTCCCGCATGCCCACTATACGCCCTCGCTCAAAGTCCGTCAACTGCACATACGGTTCACGTCCATGCTGTCGCGGCATGATACCAGTGTTAAAGACTGCGATGGAGCTCCGTATGCCACGGCAAACTGGCTGACACTGACGGCGGCGGTGCACAAATGCTGCGCAGCTAGCGCCATTCGACGGCCAACACCGCGGTTCCTGGTGTGTCCGCTGTGCCGTGCGTGTGATCATTGCTTGTACAGCCCTCTCGCAGTGTCCGGAGCAAGTATGGTGGGTCTGACACACCGGTGTCAATGTGTTCTTTTTTCCATTTCTAGGAGTGTAGATATAGGTGGATAAATGTCATGTCTAAAACTACTAAATCTAATTGTTATAAAGCCCATTTGTTTCCATTCATTAGTATCCATCTAAATAAGACGTCTTCAATTGAGTGACAGTATCTTGTTTTCGATTAATTTGTATGATCGTTTGGGGTGGTTACTTATTCGTTTGGTCACCAGAATTTAGTAGTGTGCTTCGAAGGTGTATGCTCGGACGACAGCCTACATCCTACAAGAGATTACGGCCAACCTGAGTCGGAATGCTGATCACTAACAGTTTTCTGACATACACAGTCACCTTATGAGTCGCTGGAATAAGATTCAGGTGATCCTGTCCAAGATTATTTTACGAAATTCCGTGATCTTCTGATTTTTCGTAGTCGAATTTTCTTTTGATCGATATTAACCGGAAAAGTAGGATGAACATCCAATAAGACTGAACATCACCAAATCAAAGATAATTTGAAATGCAAGCGCTTTTACTAATTTGTGCTTTTTCTTTGAGATCTGCAAAATGTTGGTGAGTAAAAGTCCATCGTTGTTCTGAGTTTTCGTCATTGAAATTCCGGGAGAAATATTTAATGTGTGGTAAAGAATTCCGTTTTGTAGAGCAGAGTTTTGGTCATTTTGGGAAAAGTGTGTGTCTTCAGTGTCGGTATTTGTTAATGCCAGGGATAATCCATGTTCGTGCATGCAGTTTAGGAACAATTAGCTCTGTAGATTGCGAGCAAACGAGTGATTCTGTAAACTGTGAACATGACATGTAGACCGAACATGGCAGGTCGGACAGTTTTGAGGTAATGGGAAGTCAGGAGCCGGCCGCTGTGACCGAGTGGTTCTAAACGCTTCAGTCCGGAACCGCGCTGCTGCTACGGTTGCAGGTTCGAATCCAGCCTCGGGCATGGATGTGTGTGATGTCCTCAGGTTAGTTAGGTTTAAGTAGTTCTAAGTCTAGGAGACTGATGACCTCAGATGTTAAATCCCATAGTGCTCAGAGCCATATGAGCCATTTTTGGGAAGTCAGGATAGTCGTTAGAGACAAAACCGTGAATCCCATAACTTACATGATAACTTAGTACAAGCAGAAACATAGGGTTTAAATGAAGAGAATGAGGCAACGTAAGATTCCATAGCTGCCGTAGTGCAAACGTAACACAGAGGGTTGCCGATCGGGAGCGAATTCTTCTCCACCTTCAGTTGATGTTATAGTGTCACTATTACATCAAGTGCTGGCACCTAGCCAACAACAGTCCACAACGATGGAAGAGGGGCTCAAAAGAACCGACAAAAAGACAGAAGAGAAAAATGAAGTGCGTTTCAAGAATATAGCAGATCAGTTTCAGGAAAACAGTGATTATCTTAAGAGATTAGAACAACAGTTCACCGGTAATGTGTAAGGGCTGATGAACGGACTGAAAAACAAAACAAAAAGGTCGGGAAAGAAGTTAAGATATCTGAAGAGAGAACGAAATTCATTCTTTAGGACCAGATCATTAATGGCGAAAATAGCTCAGGCACAGTAACACAAGAAGTTAAAGACGCAACTTTACTCACCGCGGAATTGAAGATTTTCGATCGCTGTTAGAATACTGAACTTATGACTGGAGGACATGCACACAACTGTACTTTGGCTACTGCTCACATTTAGACTGTACATAAGTGGGAACAGAAATACACTCCTGGAAATGGAAAAAAGAACACATTGACACCGGTGTGTCAGACCCACCATACTTGCTCCGGACACTGCGAGAGGGCTGTACAAGCAATGATCACACGCACGGCACAGCGGACACACCAGGAACCGCGGTGTTGGCCGTCGAATGGCGCTAGCTGCGCAGCATTTGTGCACCGCCGCCGTCAGTGTCAGCCAGTTTGCCGTGGCATACGGAGCTCCATCGCAGTCTTTAACACTGGTATCATGCCGCGACAGCATGGACGTGAACCGTATGTGCAGTTGACGGACTTTGAGCGAGGGCGTATAGTGGGCATGCGGGAGGCCGAGTGGACGTACCGCCGAATTGCTCAACACGTGGGGCGTGAGGTCTCCACAGTACATCGATGTTGTCGCCAGTGGTCGGCGGAAGGTGCACGTGCCCGTCGACCTGGGACCGGACCGCAGCGACGCACGGATGCACGCCAAGACCGTAGGATCCTACGCAGTGCCGTAGGGGACCGCACCGCCACTTCCCAGCAAATTAGGGACACTGTTGCTCCTGGGGTATCGGCGAGGACCATTCGCAACCGTCTCCATGAAGCTGGGCTACGGTCCCGCACACCGTTAGGCCGTCTTCCGCTCACGCCCCAACATCGTGCAGCCCGCCTCCAGTGGTGTCGCGACAGGCGTGAATGGAGGGACGAATGGAGACGTGTCGTCTTCAGCGATGAGAGTCGCTTCTGCCTTGGTGCCAATGATGGTCGTATGCGTGTTTGGCGCCGTGCAGGTGAGCGCCACAATCAGGACTGCATACGACCGAGGCACACAGGGCCAACACCCGGCATCATGGTGTGGGGAGCGATCTCCTACACTGGCCGTACACCACTGGTGATCGTCGAGGGGACACTGAATAGTGCACGGTACATCCAAACCGTCATCGAACCCATCGTTCTACCATTCCTAGACCGGCAAGGGTACTTGCTGTTCCAACAGGACAATGCACGTCCGCATGTATACCGTGCCACCCAACGTGCTCTAGAAGGTGTAAGTCAACTACCCTGGCCAGCAAGATCTCCGGATCTGTCCCCCACTGAGCATGTTTGGGACTGGATGAAGCGTCGTCTCACGTGGTCTGCACGTCCAGCACGAACGCTTGTCCAACTGAGGCGCCAGGTGGAAATGGCATGGCATGCCGTTCCACAGGACTACATCCAGCATCTCTACGATCGTCTCCATGGGAGAATAGCAGCCTGCATTGCTGCGAAAGGTGGATATACACTGTACTAGTGCCGACATTGTGCATGCTCTGTTGCCTGTGTCTATGTGCCTGTGGTTCTGTCAGTGTGATCATGTGATGTATCTGACCCCAGGAACGTGTCAATAAAGTTTCCCCTTCCTGGGACAATGAATTCACGGTGTTCTTATTTCAATTTCCAGGAGTGTACTTTAATGGATGCATTATGCCACTTGTAGACACATGTATGGTGCTGCAGATGTAGGTGATAGTGGTAACTCACGATCGTAGTAGTACAGTTCTTTTATATCACTCTGCGACATGTCATCAGTGTACCAATGATGCTGCTGCTGCTGCGCTGGAGGCTCAAAGTTGGACGAAACAAGAGGTGGGAACCTGAAGCCGATAAAATCAAGTAAGTGTAGTGGAAAATAGAGTGGTTCCGTAAATCAGCCTAATCGAGTATATTATCGTCAGGAGCTCGCTGCACTGTAGGAAAAGAAAACTTCACTAAACAACAACAACAAATAATAAAGATAATGAGAGAGATGGAGGAATTAATACTTAAATTTGAATTAAACAGTATTTTCCTTAACACAAAAGTTTTCTGAGTATCGTACCACATCACTGATCGCTAGGAATTCGGAGAGGAAAGTTCTGGATCGGGTTGCCCTAATAGATGGACTGGCGTTCACACATAATCGTTCCCGAATTCTTCATATTTTTTATATAACTTGCCTCTATTAAAGGCAAACGAGCTTTAAGAGCAATCAACAGCAAAATTGGTTGAGCAGATTTTGGAATAATGACTTTTAAACAGGCAATCTTCTAAGCAGGGCAACCACAGCTATAAGTAGTCATCTCGGATATTAACAAACCAGCTGTATTTAGACCTTTATTACTGGATAGCTACCGGCTTAATGGCACTAAAAACCACGTTTTCACGTGAACATATAACTAAAACATTAGAGCTGAAAAGTTCGGAACTTTTTTTCTGAAGGCCAACGAACGTTGGGTACAAAGTTCCCAACTTTTCAGCTCTAATGTTTTAGTTATAAGTTCGCCTGAAGATGTGGCTCTTACTGCCACTAAACCGGTAGTGATCCAATAATAAAGGACTAAATACAGATAAAGAGGTTTATTAATTCCCAGGATGACTTTTAAACTGCTGCTGCTAATTATGAGCTACCAGCCATTAACTACACACCAAAAGTACACAATTTTTTATAAAAAGCAAATAACTCCAGTTAGGAAAGTCCACTGAGCGTTTCTTAACTAAGTAACATTAAACTGCTGCCATGAATTATTAATGCACTGTCACTCTGTAGACAGCAAAGCTGAAACATTTTGAAAACAGTTAACAGTTACAGAGTATTTAGGTATAGTTAATCAAAATTCACTGACCAGATTTCAAGCAAATCATTTTTAAACAGGTGTTATTATTTATGATCATTCAGTAGACAGTAAAATACAGAATTCAAAGAAAAAAAATTAACAGTCACTGAATAAGCAGCTACAGTTAGCTAAAATTCACTGCCAGTTTTAACCAAATTACTCTTAAATAAATGCTATTAATTATGAGTGGTGGTTGCATAAACCCCACAGAGGGGGACTCCGGGGGGTGGGGAGGCGGGGGGGGGGGAGGAAGAGCGAGAGGTAAGGACACATCCGAAAGTTACTTAACTTGGACAGGATCGCCAACGTCCTCCCGCCTTCACTAGCGTCGAATCGGCCAAACAACCTCGAAGTCGCTAGTGGCGTATTTTCCAAGATATCGTGCGTACTCAAGCAAACCACCTCGCAGTGCAGGTGTTGACCGAGAGTCAAAACCAGGCTTGGCACCTTCACAGGAGCCGATTCGTTCTCTCGTTTACCATCCAGAACTCCAAACCCTCGAGCCCTCAACTGACTTGCTCTACCCATCAAACACTCACTCCGGAGACCTTCCTGCTTCGCAGATTTTGTCCCCATAGCTGGAGCCACCAGTGTACCTCCACAGTTAGCCAGACAAAAACCGTCACCGCTGGGCGAAATCTATTGAAAGGTAAGCCCAGAGCCAACATGGTACAATCGTAATGTAAGAAACTGTACTCGAGAAACCAACATTTCCACCGTGGTTACAGTAGCCTTCTTCTGGATATACTGATGTATTTCGGCTGTGATAATTCTCTTATATTTTGTCATTGCCGCTGTGTGAGCATGATATTACGTCATAATTTTGAAAGGTCGTAGTTGTGATTGATCATCTGAGGGGGAAGGAGGAGGAACTTTATTAAAATAGGTTGCTATGATGGACAGAGTGGGGAACTGCTGTTGTCTACCTCTTCTTGCACATGTTTGTTAGTGTTCTTCGGTGAATGAGGCGTGGGATCCCGTTTTCCTCATACTGGACGCAGGCCACGTGGTGGTAAAGTGCGCGTCATATATCTTGGCGGCCGAGTTTAGGTTCGTTCTGCGCATCTGACGTCACAAAACACAGTCAGCCAATGAACAGAGAACGACGTTGCCACATCTCGACTGCAGTGCAGAGCACGGACGAATGTCTTCAGTTTTAGAAACGTTCAGTCATAAATAAAGTAATAGAACAAAAGCAATATCTTGATAGCAGACTTTCTTTTATAGAAAGTTTGGAAAAAGCATTCTTTATACCAATTGCTTCATATTCTATTAATTAAACCAAACAAGCAATAAGACTCCTAATTCAGGCGATAGCAAGGAAAGGTGTTTGTTTCAATCTCACGAACTGCTTTTTCGCAATAAACAACAGCGGTAATTGTTTATTTCCTATCGTACTTCGACGAAGCGTGAGTAATTCATAGTCATACCAACAGTGTTTATAAGTAGTTGCGTGAGGTATTAGAGTCCTTATGGAGCTGCACTGTCTGACGAGGTGAGATAGCGGAACAGTTAAGGTGTTGGGCTGCCAAGTGAAAGATAATGAGTTCAAACCTTGTGCAGTGCTTAATATTTTCTTTATTTAAAAACAATATTGGAGTGGCTTACTTCACGAATTTTATTCGTTTGAATGAAATTTCTAGTGCTTTGCCTCTTCATTAACTTTTTCGCTGCTGCAGACACGTGCTCCCCGCATTCCGCGCTGTGCGCGATTTTGTCATCACTGCACTTCTCGCCTGTGCAGACACATGGTGTTCCCACTGCTTTGACACACTTATCATTCGATTTCCAAAAACTATTTGGCCAAAAAATTTGATTTTTACACGTCTTCTTGACTGATACCTTCCCCCCATAAATGACTTAATTTTGTTTTGATGTGCAGCATTAAATGTAGTACACCATTGCACGAAATTTTGAAGAGTTTGCAGAGGTAAAAGTGCATAGCGTATACTTTCCGTACGGTCGATTTTAGTTGCCACAATGTTGAGAATGAAATGTGGACAAGATACCTAAATTTCATATAATATTTACTGTATAACAATATCTCATTTAATTTAAGTACCACATAGGTGTCGTATGTAATATTGAGAAATATTCCGTCTTTCGCGACTGTAATAAAAGTTTTATTTACACACGGCGCGTTTGGCTTTATTTTAAAGCACTTACATCGGTGAAAGGTATGGCACATACACAATGGTATTCATGTTCTATTTCTTGTTTTTGTTCCACAGTCGCAGTTTTACCAATGGTATTGAAATATATCCCTCTTTTGCAACTGTAATAAGCGACTTATTTAGACCAGACGCGTTTCTCTCTTTTGAAGCATCATGTATTTTGTGACCTCCATTGCCAAGTCACCTTTCGTAGTTTTGTGCTGCGGTAGCACAATATTCAACGTTTGTGTTGGCTCATCAGTGTTTTAGCAAATAAATGCTGTTTGTATGTGCCACACACAAAATTTTATTTGACATAGCTCTGAGCACTTCACTGACAGACGGTATATTCAAGTCCTAATGTTTTTGTAAGTCCACAGTTTTGTTTAATGTATTTTGTCTACTTCCTTTTGATTGATTGAAGTGCTTTAAAATAAAGCCAAACGTGCCCAGTGTAAGTAAAACTTTTGTTACAGTCGCGAAAGGTGGAATATTTCTCAATATTACATACGACACTTATGTGGTACTTAAATTAAAAGAAATATATAGGTATCTTGTCCACATTTCATTCTCAACATTGTGGCAACTAAAATCGACCATCCGGAAAGTATACTCTATGGACTTTTACCTCTGCAAACTCTTCAAAATTTCGTGCAATGGTTTACTATATTTAATGCTGCGTAATAACTGCGTTGAACATCGAAACAAAATTAAGTCATTTATGGGGGGAAGGTATCAGTCAAGAAGATAGGTAAAAATCTAATTTTTGAGCCAAATAGTTTTTGTGGAATCGAATGATAAAGAGTGTCAAAGCAGTCAGAACACAATGTGTCTGCACAGGCGAGCAGTGCAGTGACAAAATCGCTCACAGCGCGGAATGCAGGGAGCACGTCTTTGTAGCAGCGAAAGGGTTAATGCGGCCGTGGTGGCTTTACTTCACAAACGGCGCGCTCCCCCCTAAACGTAAGCTTGCGAACTATGCTATACTATGGCGCTGCTTGTATTGGCGCGTGCGTCATGTGCAACTGGCAACGCAGCAATCTCCCGCGTCTAGGCGGGCATGCGCGAGCCGCCAAGATAAAAGAATTGAACTATAGTTACACGCCACTAGCGCCCGCGTCACGTGGTATTGGTGCAGGCTGTTGGTCTCCTAGGGCTGGCAGCTAGGATGGGGCAAGTTTGTATCTATACGTTATGAAACGGTACGATACTCAGGAAGCTTTTCAGTCAACTGACTCTGGCCGCGGAAGCCTAGGCATTTATCAAGCTGCAACATAGTCGGAAATAAAACACACACCTGAAGATGGTCATCACAGACCGAAACCGGTAATTTGTGAACAAAAGGTTTGTGACCATAGACGTAAATTAAAGGAATGTTATTCTACGCATTTATATTAGTTTTCCCCTTTTTATTCTCCTTAGAGGGGGTGCATGATCTCTAACACTTCATGCTGGTGGTGGTGCTGTTCCTTGAGTGAGTTACATACTAAAACAAAGGATGCTGAATACAGTAAAAGGGGGGGGGGGGGATGTTCCTGGAGTGAGTTACAGATTGAGACAGAGGATGGTGAATGCAGTAAAGAGGGGTGGGGAGGAGGGGGGTTATGTTCCTCGAGTGAGTTAAAGTCAGGCATAGGATGCTGAATACTGTAAAGGGGGCCGGGGGAGGCGCGATTGTAGGGGAAGCACACTACACCAGAGAGGGAGAGAAGACGCCAGTTTTGAGTCATAAATTACGATCTTTATGATGACAGTTATCACTTTAGGTTAAAAGCATTTGACCATTCACTAAGACCTGAGTAAACATGAGTGCAAGTGCACTAGTCGGCTGCAATCTTGCCTGTAAAGTAACTATAGTGACTGTTACAGAGCATTAATCGTAATTATAACGATAGTTAGTCCCATTAGTTACATCCTAAATAAACAAAAAGTGGGCTTACGTGAGCAGATTGTTTATATAAGTGGAGCTAGGGCAGCTGGCTTTTTTGTAATATCAGTTCCAAGTTCCTGTATGATGTTTCATTACCTTACTTCATTTTATAACTCATGTTACATACATTTTACATACTTTTTACCTGATTTTATCGATATTTCAAGTATTTTTAGTGATAATTTTCAAGGTATTCTAGATCATTAAAATCTGGGCCTTGTGGTAGATGTCCTCTCGTTAGGGGTATCAGCCCCTACTGCCACGAACCCACCACCCCCTGTTGGCGCTCCTTAGTGGAACTGTAGCCCCCCCTCCCACCCTCGCACCCAGCCCCCACTCCTTTGGGCGCCCCTGAGAGGAACTGATAACTTAGTTTCTAAAAATTAAGAGGCAGGGCATCGTGGAGGCAAGCGAATGATATTCCAGGATATCTGTTCTGATACCTCTGGACAGCGGCGTTCAGTAAGTAACTGCATCAGATGTGAAAATTCTAATGTTACTAAAGAGTTTTCGATGGTGCTGAACTAAAGTCACACAATATTTTTTAAAAGCATACACCACCATTTTACAGCATATTACTGTGTTTTTCTTCGGTACAATCAAGATTTCAGATTTCACAACGTTATCGAGTACAATGTTCTTAGACCAATAACATCATTTTGCTGTGCACTATGTAGGACGACAAAAACACATTTCAATACATTTGCTTAACACTGATATCATGGAGCTTAATTTTGTACCATTTACGTCAGTGTTAAGTAAACGTCGTGAACAGTGTATTTCTAATTCTACATAGTAGACAGCAAAATGATGTTAATGGTCTAAGAACGTCGCACTCGATAACGGCGTGAAGGCCGAAATCTACAGAAATCCAGAAATCTAATGCTGCTGTTTCCTTTCGTATTATTCACTGGTTGATATCGGTAGCAACGGTATTGCACAGTGGTTATATCACACCGTGCTGCCCCATTGTTTGTTGAGTCCTGCCTTCAAAGAAATCGATGGATCTTAAGATGTCAAGAAAATATCCCTGCAATCACATATCTGGTTATGTATCACAAATGTACAGATCTCGTATGGCAGGCGTCGGGGCGTGCAGCTCCTAGTGCTTCGCCACATCAGTTATAAAGCAATCAATCTGACTCCTGTCTCACTCAGTCTCGCTGACGACAGGTGGCCGAAGTATGTTCGACAGGTCATTAGGCAAAGTACCTGCCAGGCATGTGCCCATCCATTAGCGGGGATTATCACCTCTGGCCGACGTGACATAATCCGGTTATCAGTTCCTGGTGATCCGACAGGTTATAACGAAATGGCACTGTATCGTTCTTAATTACACTGTTCGTCACTCAAGCAGTAATATGCTTTCTTCTATTTTTTAATTTCTTTCCTAGACTGTTTTACTAATGGAAAATAAAACAAAATAGTAGTGTAATACCAACATGTCTGTTAAAAAGCTGATCTATGAAGTTATCTCTTTTCTTTCGCCGGGGTGGTGGCTGTGAGTATATGTTAACATTCCTGAGTCATGGTGTAACACAACTGCTTGCAGGGATGGAAGTGATCATCTCTTTGGTAGTGATGGTTTTCTAAGCTATATGGAGAAAGGAGAATTTGGAACTGTTTTACAAAGAACCTACACTGCAAGTCTACAGAGTTAGTGTGCCAATGTTGTCAAAGGCCATATGTGTGAGACCATGGAGAAACGCCATGAGTTAAACATATCAGAATTAGAGTCCAACAGAGCAAGTACTGTACTATATTCGTGATCCTTATGTAAAGTGATATGCTGGGAGATGGTGTGCGCCTCACAGAATGTCCACCTTTACTGTCTACCTGCGCCACGAGAACTATTTCTGGCAACCGACAACAGAATCTAATATCGGCAAGTTGACATCAGGCGTCAAGATCTAGCGAGATTCTCTACATGGATGCACACTCTTCACTCCGTATTCTGCAGTCTCTGACCAGTAACTTTAAATAAGGTTCCTGTCGATCGCGTGAACCAATATACACAGGGTGCCACGCGCCATTCAGTCTCCAGTGTTGCGTCTGAAAAGTCATGATCAGCCGCCACACAGATGGCACACATAACAGGAACTACATCAGATTTCAGCCAATAGATTAGGGATGGCGTCTTCCATTAGTAATCAACATATCCTCGATCCCGGGTTCGAGACCTGCCACCACTTTAATTATGGTTAATAATCGGCACTGGCGGTCGAAGGCTTCCAGCATACGGCCATGTCAAATACGGCGGAGGAGCGGACAGATGTTCAGAGCATTCTCTTGTCCTTGGGGTGGGAAACTGCTCCTAGCGGAGGAAGAATCAGCAATGATCAATGGCATGAGGATGCAGAAGCCATTGGAAACCACTGCAATAAAGACATGTAATGTGTATCCACAAGGCATGTGACCTGTAACTGAAGAAGTGTCATGATGACGTCTCCATTGGCAAAATATTCCTGAATAGTCCCGCATTCGGATTTCTGGGAAGGGATTGCGAACAGAAAGGTGATCAAGAGAAATAGATTGAATAATCAACGAAAGAAAAACGTTCTACGAGGCGGGACGTGGAATGTCAGAAACTTTAACGTGGTAGGGAAGCTATAAAATCTAAAAAGGGAAATGCAAAGGCTCAGTCAAGATATAGTAGGGGTCAGTGAAGTGATATGGAAAAAAGACAAGGATTTATGGTCAGATGACTGTAGGGTAATATCAACAGCAGCGGAAAACGGTATAAAGGGAGTAGGATTCTTAATGAATAGGAAGGTAGGGCAGAGAGTGCGTTACTGTGAATAGTTCAGAGTGATAGGATTGTTCTTATCAGAATCGACAGCAAACCAACGCCACCAACAAGAGTTCAGGTATACACGCCGATGTCGCAAGCTGAAGATGAAGAGAGAGAAAGTATATGAGGATACTGAAAGGGTAATACAGTAAGTAGTAGTCATGGGGGACTGGAATGCAGTTGTAGGGGAAGGAGTAGAAGAAAAGGTTACAGGAGACTATGGGCTACGCACAAGGAATGAGAGAGGAGATACACTAATTGAATTCTGTAACAAATTTGAGCTAGTAATAGCGAATAATCTGTTCAAGAATCAGATGAGGAGGAGATATACTTGGGAAAGGCCGGGTGATACGGAATGATCCTAGTTAGATTACATCATGGGCAGACAGTATTTCCGCAATCAGATACTGGGTTGTAACATATGCCCAGGAGCATATACAGGCTCAGATCACAATGTAGTAGTGATGAAAAGTAGGCAGAAGTTTAAGATACTAGTAAGAAAGAATCAATACGCAAAGAAAAGGGTTATAAAATTAATAAGAAATGACTAGATACGTTTGAAGTTCTCTAAGGCTGTACATACAGCAATTAAGAACAGCCCAGTAGGCAGTACATTTGAAGAGGAATGTACATCTCTAAAAAGGGCAATCACAGGTGTTGGAAAGAAAATGATAGGTACAATGAAGGTAACTGTCAAGAAGTCATGGGTATAGTTCAGTTGATCGATGAAAGAAGAAAATACAAAAATGTTTAGGAAAATTGAAGAACATAGAAATACAAGTCGCTGAGGAATGAAAGAGAAAATGCAAAGAACTTAAGACGAAATGGCTGCATGAAAAATCTGAAGATATCGAAAGAGAAACGATTATCGAAAGGGCTGACTTAGGACATAGGAACGTCAAACCAGCCTCTGATGAAATTAAAAGGAAGGCTGGTAAGGCTAAGGGTGCAACGGGAATTCCACCGTTAAATGCAGAGGAGATGGCGGATACGTGGAAAGAGTTCATTGAAGACCTCTGTGAGGGGAAAGATTTGTCTGTTGATAGAAGAAGAAATAGGAGTCGATTTAGAAGAGATATGGGATCCAGTATTAGAATCAGAATTTAAGAGAGATTTGGCGGACTTAAGATCAAATAAGGCAGAAGGGATGGATAACATTACAATAGAATTTCTAAAATCATTGGGGAAGCGGCAATAGGACGACTATTTACGTTGGTGTCTAGAATGTATGAGTCTGGTGACATACCATCTGACTTTCGGATAAAATATAATCCACACAATCCCGAAGAGTGCAAGAGCTGAAAAGTGTTTAACAGCTCATGCATCCAAGTTGATTGCAAGAATAATATACAGAAGAATGGAAAAGGAAGTTGGGGATGTTTTAGATGGTGATCACTTTGGCTTTAGGAAAGATAAAGGCACCAGAGAGGCAGTGCTGACGTTGCGGTTAATAATGCAAGCAAAACTAAAGAAAAATCAAGGCACGTTTATAGGATTTGACGACCTGGAAAAATCTTTCGACAATGTAAAATGGTGCAAGATGTTTGGAATTCTGAGAAAAATAGGGGTAAGATATAGGGAGAGACGGGTAATATACAATATGTACAAGAGCTAAGAGGGACTGGACGACCAAGGACGAAGTTCTCGGATTAAAAAGGACTGTAATCTTTCGCCCTTATTCATCAATCTGTAAATCGAAGAAGCAGTGATGGAATTAAAAGAAAGGTTCAGGAGTGGAACTAAAATTCAAGATGAAAGGATATCCATAATACGATTAGCTGATGACATTGCTATCTTGAGTGAAAGTGACTAAAGAATTACATGATCTGCTGAATGAATTGAACAGTCTAATAAGTACAGAATGTGGAATGAGAGTAATTCGAAGGACGACGTAAGTAATGATATGTAGCAGAAATGAGAAGAGTGAGAAACTTAAAATAAGGATTTATGGTCACGAAGTAGAAAAAGTTCTTTAATTCTACTATCTAAGCAGCAAGATCACAAGTGATTGACAGAGAAAGGTGGACATCAAAAGCAGACTCGGACTGGGAAAAAGGGCGTTCCTGGTCAAGAGAAGTCTACTAGTATCAAACACAGGCTTTAATTTGAGGAGGAAATTTCTGAGAATGTACGTCTGGAGCACAGCGTTGGATGCTAATGAAACAAGGACTGTGTGAAAACCGAAATAAAAGAGAATAGAAGTATTTGCGATGTGGTGCTATAGACGAATGTAGAAAATTAAAATTATGTGGACTGATGCGGTAAGTAATGAGGAGGTTCTACGCAGGGAAGAGACAGGATAATAGGACATCTGACATCGGAGAATAGCTTCCATGGTAGTAAAGGGAGCTGTAAAGGGTAAAAATTGTAGAGGAAGACAGAGATTGGAATACAGCAAGCAATTGATTGAAGACGTGGTTTGTGTTATTCTGAGATGAAGAGGTTGGCACAGGAGTGGAATTCGTAGCAGGCCGCATGAAACCAGTCAGAACACTGAATAATAATAATAAAAAAAATACTAGTTCTGTACATCCACCAGTAGTTACTTGTCGCCACGTAGAACTCTGACAGCATGGTCTGCTTCCTTTATCTGCCAAATACTTCGCAGTTGGGTATTCTTCCTCTGCTTGCAGATGAAAGCGGTTGTACTCCTTCACTCGGCCAGTTGCGACACTTGTCGCAAGTCATCAGTTGGCGACCAGTTTCATTTGCCGAACAGTTATCTGCAGTTACCGCAGTTATAGGCCAGAAGTGCCAACGACTGATTACCATGCATTCAGCCCTGAGCCTCAAAGTGTTTATTACTGATTGAGCCAGAATTATGGACTGACGTAAAACTGTCCAGGTTGAACAATTGTTATAAGGAAGAGACAAATTAAAACGAAATGGATGAAGAAACGACTGGGCGATAATAGGACTATCGCACTAAGGGTAACGCACAAACGTACTCATATACAGGGTGTTACAAAAAGGTACGGCCAAACTTTCAGGAAACATTCCTGAAAATAACTGATGATGGTCGAAGTAGAGAGGATATGAAATGTAGACTGGCAACGGCAAGGAAAGCGTTTCTGAAGAAGAGAAATTTGTTAACATCGAGTATAGATTTAAGTGTCAGGATGTCGTTTCTGAAAGTATTTGCATGGAGTGTGGTCATGTATGGAAGTGAAAGGTGGACGATAAATAGATTGCACAAGAAGAGAATAGCAGCTTTCGAATGTGGCCCTACTGAAGAATGCTGAAGATTAGATGGGTAGATCACATAACTAATGAGGAGGTATTGAATAGAATTGGAGAGAAGATAATTTGTGGCACAACTTGACTAGAAGAAGGGATCGGTTGGTAGGGCATGTTGTGAGGCATCAAGGGATCACCAATTTAGTATTGGAGGGCAGCTTGGAGGGTAAAAATCGTAGAGGGAGACTAAGAGATGAATACACTAAACAGATTCAGAAGGATGTAGGTTGCAGTAGGTACTGGGGGATGAAGAAGCTTGCACAGGATAGAGTAGCATGGAGAGTGCATCAAACCAGTCTCTGGACTGAAGACCACAACAACAAGAACAACATGCATATCAACTACACAACAGGAAAAGAGTATTCGAAATCAAACACATAGTTACATTGTTTACGTAGTTGACTTACTCGTGTATATAGTGATATACGTACTGACTCAGCGAATGCGCTACTGTCTCATACGAGCTGAGGCGATGGAAAAACTGTAAATCGCTTTGTACTAGATACACTGAGAAGTCTCCATCGAGCAAAGGAGCTGCTTTAACTGATGCATCTACAGTGATCAATAGTATATACTGGAATTAGGAGCAACGAACGTACAGACCAACTGACGGAAATGATGCTGCATCTGCTTCCCACCGACATTCCCCTACCGTACAGTGATTTTCGTGGTATAAAATGACTGGTATAAGTTGTGGATGTGGACCTTAACATCAAAGGTGTATAGTATTGAGTGATTCCGCAACAGATTCTATGCCACCCGTGATTTCCCTTCTCGGCGCTCACGAGAAAACAAATAGTTACTGTTAACAGACTAAGAAAATGGCTCTGAACACTATTAGGCTTAACTTGTGAGGTCGTCAGTCCCCTAGAATTTAGAACTACTTAAACCTAACCAACCTAAGGACATCACACACATCCATGCCCGAGGCAGGATTCGAACCTGCGACCGCGCGGTCGCATGGTTCCAGACTGTAGCGCCTAGAACCGCTCGGCCACTCCGGCCGGCAACAGACTATGGCCATGCCACATAAATACTAATAAAATGAGACGCTTGTTAAAATCAATTCCCTCTCCACCCTGCAAATCCTGCCTCACTGACGAGGAACTGGATATATCTGTATTACTAAATGGTTAATCAGTTTCATCGTACCAGGTCAAAGTTAAGGTGGCCTGCCTAACGGCTTTCAGGGGCAAAATATTTTATTTTCAGTTTTTGACAGCATTGAAAATGATAAAATGCTCTCATATTCTACTCATTGAGAGTCGAACTTTAATTTAAAGGTTTAACATAGGAAGACAAGTTGGAAATTGTGTACACCGGTGTGCAAAACTTCAGGACGAAAGTACTTTTAGTATCATGTGCAACTGCCTAGTAAAACAGCACAATCAAAATTAGATCATTCACATAAAGAAATGCTGTGTTATGGTACGGAAGGTAAGTAAAAAGAATGTGCAATGAAACGAATACAAATGATACTTTTATTCCAAGATGATAATTACATTGAAGTCACCGCGGTTGATAATTGTTCCCTGGACATTATAAAACGCGGGACATGGCTCTTAGTAGAGAGTGTGATCACTGCGGTAAGCAACATATGCTCTGCTACGTGTTTCCATGCTGATCACGAGGTTCGAAAGGAGTTCATGTGAAAGGGCGTTCCATTGCTCCACCAGCGCTGTTCAAAAATGCTGGAAAGTCAGTGGTGCATGTGGAAGTTGTGCAGTACGTCTTCCTAACGCACCCCACACGTGCTTACTGGGATTTAAGTAGGGGAAGGGGTAGGTCAGTCCATTCGACGAATATCCTCTCGTTCCAGGAGCTCCTCCACATGCGACATGTCATTCATAGAAATGAACACAGAAATCACAAGTTGGAGAGGAAATTAGTTTTAATCACATGGTTCATATGGCTCTAAGAACTATGGGACTTAATATCTGAGGTGATCAGTCCCCTAGACTTAGAACTACTTAAACCTAACTAACCTAAGAACATCACACACATCCATGCCCGAGGCAGGATTCGAACCTGCGTCCGCAGCAGCAGCGCGGGTCCGGACTGAAGCGCCTAGAACCGCTCGGCTACATCGGCCGGCTTAATTTTAATAAACGTCTCATTTCATTAGCATAACAAGACATTAGAAAGGCATAAGATGATTTTCAGTCAGATTGTTGTAAATATGTAGGCTTTCGCAGCCAGACTCAATCTAATTAAAATCGTTCTGGGTATACTGGCGTGTCATTTAAACACTTAAAATACTAAAATAAATCTACTCTCCGGCCCTGTTGCAGTGGCCTTTCTCTGGGCAAAGACTGCCTGGCTGTGGAGTGGGTGTTTTAATATATCGCTATACTAATTGCGTTAAGAGACCACCGATGCCACATTTATTAGATTGTTGGTTTTAAGACACTCTCCAGTCACTTTAATGTCGCCACCTATTAAAAGCCTAAATAACCACCTTTTCAGCGCGAGATGTGAAGGATGAGAGTCAGTGAGATTCTAGAAGGTACCAATGGGAATGTGAAGACACGCTGACTCTAATCCCATAGCCAGATATTTCAGGTTTCGCGGGTGGGAATCCATGGAGAGAACAGCCCGATCGAAGTAGTACCGCAGAGTGTAGATTATGTTTAAATCCTGGGGGTTTGGTCACCATGGGATTACGGTAAACTCACCCTGGTACTCTTAGAATCACATACACACACTGCGAGTTGTGTGACCCTTGGCTGGTAGATGCCATCGTGCCGAGGAAAAAGCAAAATGTCTGTGGGGTTGGACATGGTCCACAAGGATAGACGCATATTTGCGCTGATCACTGTGTCGTCCAGAATGACAACATCACTCACGGAATGCCACGAACATTGCCCTGGCCATAAAGCTCCATCCTCCTGCCTCCCGTTGCAGGGCTGTAAATGCCCATGACCATCTGTCCGATGGAGCATAAAACGTGATTCATATAAAAAGTCACCTGTCGCCATTCAGTGGACTTCTGATTGGCATACTGGTGCCTTCGTCGCTGGTGGCTGACACAGTCACCCGTTGAGTATGAAGAGACTTCTCGATCGCGAAATGCAGATTCTCAGTCCCCTAAATGCGCCAATTTTGCTTACTGTGAAACCCATCCAAATGAAAGTGGGCTTCGTTCCTAAACCAAATCATACGCATGCGCATAACAATTCCCATCATGCCCCGCTGCCAACGGTGCAGTTTGAACGTTATAACGCAAACGTTCAAAAGTTATAACGATTTTATTTCATATAGTTCAATAACTGTCACCCCGTATTAATGGTTTTTCTTAGAAGCGAGGGGGAGCAATAGGCCAACTCTTTTGGGGGGTAAAAGAACATCTGCTAACACGTCAGGGAATAACTTCCATGGCTTTAGAGGAAGTTGCTGCGCGTAAATAATGTAGAGGAAGGCAGAGAATGGATTATACCCAGCAAATAATTGAGGTCGAAGGTTGCAAGTGCAACTCTGTGATGAAAAATTAGGCACAGGAGACTAATTCGTGGCGGGCCGCATTAATCCAGTCAGAAGACTGATGACTCTATCTCCCACTCTCTCTCTCTCTCTCTCTCTCTCTCTCTCTCTCTCTGTCTTTGCGTCTTTATCTCTCTTTCTCTCTCACACACTGTCTCTCTCTCTCTCTCTCCTCACACACACACACACACACACACACACACACACAACACACACACAGCATAAAAAAGATACAGTTGGTTTCCTGGCTGCCGTTTCTCTGTTGCTGAATTGCTGTGATTGTATTTATGTAGATGTAAATGAAACAGTTTTTTATCTGACTGAGGCACTGTGGTCACTTCCTTACGAGTCTTTTCACATGATTTCTGTTCGACTTAAATGTGTAAGATGTTTGTTCGAGCTAACGTGATATCATTGTCGAGAATTGTATAGAACTATGTACCTGTGTAGATGTAGTTTGATTGATGAATACATCGGCTGCATTACAGCAACCTGTGATTGAACTAAAGAAGGAGTGAACTGAGCAACTGTTCCGTTGATTGCTGTACTGAGGATTTCCGTTCAACATAACATATGAGCAAGTTGTTGCCTCAAAAAAAAAAAAAATGGTTCAAATGGCTCTGAGCACTATGGGACTTAACATCTGTGGTCATTAGTCCCCTAGAACTTAGAACTACTTAAACTTAACTAACCTAAGGACATCACACACATCCATGCCCGAGGCAGGATTCGAACCTGCGACCGTAGCAGTCGCGCGGTTCCGGACTGAGCGCCTAGAACCGCGAGACCACCGCGGCCGAGTTGTTGCCTCGAACAACTATCAATAAGTTTGAGCGATTTTTTTTTTCGAGAGCTGGCTTGTACAAATATTAAATTCCTCGTCCATTATACTTCCCTAAACTTGTGATATTACTTATAGTTGCATGAATCCGGATGTTCGTTTCGACAGACAAGTGGTCTCAGGAAATAAAATGTGTTGTGGGACAGTTCGAGCCACCTCCGTTACAAATCCAAATCCATAGGTAGGGGGACGGGGGATATATACAAGTAATTTGATGCTTTAGGACTAGTATAACATCTGTCAGAATGAGAACGATGGGGTATTAGTAATGTCTTGCCCAAGGTTACTTTTTAGATGGGAAATCCCGTCACCAGCAATATATACATTGATATTATTCCGTATATGGTTCGTCTCGTTCCAGACATGTGCTTTCCATGGGTCGCAGTCAATCATTTGACACAACTGAGACGACTACACTCAGTAATGTAAAAATTCATTTAATTAATACAGACGAGGAAATGAACAGGAACAGTAGGACGAAATTGTTTGCTGATGCAGATAGAAGAGATTAGGGAAGATAAACTTCTTAGCCGAGATCGCTAATAATAAACTTCATATTTTCTAATCTATTGTCACAAATCACCCCTTGCGGCTCTAAATAAGTAAACTAAACTTGATAGAAGATTTGGGTTTCACGTACCTTAATGACGAAAGTTTCAGAATTTTACGGTAACATGGGGCAAATGAGTGGTCTCGATACAGAAACGTTTCCTTCGGCGGTAGCGATGCAGTTGCGTCACATGTGTCGTAAGACACAAGCGTGTGTGGAAGACAGCACCAGATAGTTGTTATCATTTGACGCAGTGAATAAGGAAATAAGCAGACTGTTGCGTATGGTGATCACACCTCTAATGCGAATCAAAAGAACGTTACAAATGCTGTGACAGTCACCAATTATAGTAAACGAATAAGCATGACCCATGAGTAGAATCGAATTGTAAATCGACAGTGTTAATTTTCTAAACCACGATATGATTCATTCAAACTTTCTGTCGTGTACTGCCACTTGCGGTCATTTCTGTGGTGTCACCGCCAGACACCACACTTGCTAGGTGGTAGCTTTAAATCGGCCGCGGTCCATTAGTACATGTCGGACCCGCGTGTCGCCACTGTCAGTAATCGCAGACCGAGCGCCACCACACGGCAGGTCTAGAGAGACGTACTAGACTCGCGCCCAGCTGTACGGACGACGTAGCTAGCGATGCACACTGACGAAGCCTCGCTCATTTGCAGAGCAGATAGTTAGAATAGCCTTCAGCTAAGTCAATGGCTACGACCTAGCAAGGCGCCATTAGCCTTACATAGCTTGTATCTAAAGAGTCTCACTTGTCTCGTCAAGAGCGATGTACCACAAAGATGGATTAAAGTTAAGTATTCCAGCAGCTACGTACTTTTCTTTATAGCATTCATTACGTATCCTGTTTCAGACCTCACGCCCATCTGCTTGAGGTTACCGCGTGCCTTTCGGCTTCCTCTCATTGTGTCTAGGCTGTCTTGTCTAGACACAACAATTTCCATATACACAAGCGTACACAAAAGCTTTGTTGTTAGTAACTTCAATCGGGACCTCTTCTAATAGGTTTGACTCCCTTCCGCTACGGACTCCACAGTACAGAGCTGTACTTAAACGTACTTCCATTGACTAATTCGCTGCACTAGCGCGTTGCAGACTATTAGGCTACGTCCCGCAACGTCGAATGACTATGTCTAATATTTTGCAATGTGGCAGTGCAAGTGAAAGTAAAAGAAATTTCTGGTTATTTCACCGTAAGAAAGGGAATGCAAAACTTTAATGTGATTTTCACAAGTACTTAACCCGGAGAAGATAAGACAGAAACTCAGCAAATGACTTAATGTAATACTCATTATAAAGCACAGAGAAAAAAGTTCACGAAGCTGTCTGTTTCGAATTTAATGGCGTTTTAGAGTCAGTGCCAGTAGGACGAGCAGCTTAACAGTATTTAAGGCTCATTATTCAGTTGCTAATCCAATCGTCGACGAAATTTCTGTCTCTGATGACATGGAGGCCGATGAACTCTTCTTCCATTCCATTATACTACCATTACTGCCGCCTCTCTCTCAATATTTCCCTTCCGTCCGCCTCAGGGAGAGAGGCGGATACACGGATACACAAGCACACACATACACACATACACACACACACACACACATACACACACACACACACACACACACACACAGAGAGAGAGAGAGAGAGAGAGAGAGAGAGAGAGAGAGAGAGTCATGTTTACACGGATAAACTCTCTACACTACTACTTCAGTGAAAGAAATTTTGATGAAAGTCGCCAGCCTTTCTTCGACCCCCAAGAGGAGAATTAAAAGGTCACTCTTTCGATACAGATCGTAGTGTGTTGCCCAAAATGGCGAAGAGAGGGAGAGAACCAGAAATTAAATGATGAGGTTACTTTAATTTTGATTTAATTCACCTCAATTTTTAGTTATAGTGATTTTTTTGTAAGAAAGAGGACTCTATGAGTGCAAATTTATATATGCTGGACCTGCATCTGCTAGAAGATAACTGTCGATTAGGTTGGGCCAGGTACTGGCGACCTAACAGACGCGCAGAGTTTCGTTGGAACTCTTTTTGTTAAAGTAACGTAATTTCTTTTGTGAACGTCCATTTAGGGTGGCAATGAAAAACGGTACAAATCATGACAATATGCTCTTTTATTGTTGGAACCGAGTGTTTAAATTGGACCAGCAAGATAATCCCGTTTTTCTTAGGTCGGTTTTATGAAGAAGCTCAGCTCTACTGTGACAAAACTAGCACAGAAAGCTGTAGCATTCTAACATACGTGTAACTCTTACTGTTAGTGATTCGTAAATTGCGTTCATTATAAACACTGTACTACAGCTATATATATTTTGTAGCTAAACGTCACGGTGCTACCATCTGTGGCCTAAACATCAGGCCTTCATTTACCAGTAATTCTTGGAGTTGTTCATATTTCTCTATCTCGTTCATCTCCAGACTACAGTTCTGTTTTTGTTAATCAACATGACGCATTTGTTTCTATAACAGTGCAAGACACTTGTATTTCATTTTAAAGTTCATTTAAATATGTGGAATACATTTCAAGTATCGAGTCTGGTTTTTTTCCTGTCGTAACGGCCCCTTATTGTTAGAGGGTCCGCAAGACACGCAAGATGGGTCGCCAATCCCCTTTCAGGAGCGTGTAGAGAAACATCGCCAGCGGACAGAAACAATAACAGTCTTTCCAAATAAACATGGAACTACTTCACCAGACAACATGTGATAGTGTTCCACCAATCAGAATTCATATGACTCATGTAACACTCTCGTCGACCTGGGTTCATAAGCACGCCTAGACCGTCAGACTGGCAGTGTTCACCAACCGCTAGGAACAGCTCCGGCCAGTACATACGCCGGCCCTAGCATTGTATTCACTCGCCGTAGCATTGTAGCAGCGCAGTGTATTTTGTATTTTGCAGTATGAATTTGGGTTAGTATTTTCTTCCATTGTCTTGTTTCCTTCTCTGGTTTGCCAACACAAGTTGTGAGGTTTTTTTCTGTTTGTTCTTGCGTTTGTCACTTGGTATATGCCAAGAAGGCGTTTTTCTTTAATTATAATAAAGTGTGTTCAAAGTGACTGTTAGTTCTTTCCTGCCGATCGCAGGACACTACATTTCCGGTATTGTTACTGTGCCATTGCTCATTCTTTTCACTTATATCCCCCCTTATTCTCCTCCTCCTCCTCCTCCTTCCTCCTCCTCCTCCTTCTCCTCCTCCTTCCTCCTCCTGCTCATCCTCCTTTTATGTCTTTTTTTTTTGTCTTTCCGCATGTCTCCACGACGTCGGAAAGTTATTTCGGCTTTGAGAGTGTCTTTTTGTGAGGTGCAGATATACCTTTAGCTGTATTAATTTCTCTTTCCTTTCAGGCTCTCTTGCTTGTGGCCTACTACTTTTTTTTTTGGGGGGGGGGGGACTTTACTTTTTCAGCAATGAGTTTGCAGCCGGACGTGTGGTCTCCCGCAGTTGTATTGTTGGCGAATAGGATGGGCAGCAACCCACGGTACACCGCTATGTGGCTGGTGGCTGGCCATAGGCGACCGTGTATGAGTTTGGGGTACCTTGTACCATACTAGTATTTTGTAATGGGTCGTATCGTATTTAAGAACTATATTGACTGCTTAATAATTATCTCCAGAGATGAAACTTGACAATAACAAATACTTCAGTAGAAAGAGCCCAATTTTCTGTTTGTGTAACACAAATTTGGTGTGTTCAGAGCAAATATTTTCGTAAGTCCGGAAAATGTTCTAGAGCTGTGTGCACATTTATTTTCAGTTTGAAAGTGCTGTTAGTCAGAAAAACTTTTTAGCTCAAAAGTGACTTTTCTAATGGAAAAACAAATTATAACCAGCTGCTCTTAAAAGATGGCAGTATAACTAGTAGTAGGAGCATTTACTATGTTTTTCTTATGAACTAAGTGTGTCATCGTTTGGAAAGCTTTGTCTGTATCAGTTTTGGTACAACTTACTGTATGTTGTTGTTGTTGTGGTTTTCGGTCCTGCGACTGGTTTGATGCAGCTCTCCATGCTACTCTATCCTGTGCAAGCTTCTTCATCTCTCAGTACCTACTGCAACCTACATCCTTCTGAACCTGTTTAGTGTATTCATCTCTTGGTCTCCCTCTACGATTTTTACCCTCCACGCTGCCCTCCAATACGAAATTGGTGATCCCTTGATGCCTCAAAACATGTCCTACCAATCGATCCCTTCTAGTCAAGTTGTGCCACAAACTTCTCTTCTCCCCAATCCTATTCAATACTTCATTAGTTATATGATCTACCCATCTAATCTTCAGCATTCTTCTGTAGCACCAAATTTCGAAAGCTTCTATCCTCTTCTTATCCAAACTATTTATCGTCCATGTTTCACTTCCATACATGGCTACGCTCCATACAAATACTTTCAGAAACGATTTCCTGACACTTAAATCTATAATCGATGTTAACAAATTTCTCTTCTTCCGAAACCATTTCCTTGCCATTGCCAGTCTACATTTTATATCCTCCCTACTTCGGCCATCATCAGTTATTTTGCTCCCCAAATAGCAAAACTCCTTTACTACTTTAAGTGTCTCATTTCCTAAACTAATTCCCTCAGCATCACCCGACTTAATTCGACAACATTCCATTATCCTCGTTTTGATTTTGTTGATGTTCATCTTATACCCTCCTTTGATGACACTGTCCATTCCGTTCAACTGCTCTTCCAAGTCCTTTGCTATCTCTGCCAGAATTACAATGTCATCGGCGAACCTCAAAGTTTTTATTTCTTCTCCATGGATTTTAATTGCTACTCCGATTTTTTCTTTTCTTTCCTTCACTGTGAAACGTACCCTTTGAACAATTATACATGACTGTTCTTAAACTGACACACAATATTTTTAGCGCAACGCAATCTGACTTTCAATAATCCCTACAAAAGAATGGCCCTGACTAACATTAACCTATACCTTTCACAAATCACTGACCTCACAAAAATCTTCGTTACTCGAACTACTGCAATACAGCGAGCGCCACTGCTGCCAGCTAAATAACAGATTCAAACTACGGAAGGTACTAACTACTGATAGGCATAGTTAGCAAATGAAAGATTTTAATAGAGAACAAACAATGTATTTACCTTAATAGTGTCGAAAAATCATAATACACATAGCAGTTCATGACATCCAGTCTTACAAATTTCAAAACTCCGCCATTTCTCTCCCCACATCCACCACTGCTGGCGGCTCACCTCCAACTGCGCAACGCTACGCGCTGTTCACATCCAGCTGCCCAACACTACAATGGCAGACAGCCACAGACTGCACACAGCACAGCCAGTGATTTACATACAGAGCGCTACGTAACGTTGCCAATAAGAACACATAAACAGCCTACTTACAACTGCTTGCTCAATATACAGATTGAATAACATCGGGGATAGGCTACAACCCTGTCTCACTCCCTTCCCAGCCACTGCTTCCCTTTCATGCCCCTCGACTCTTATAACTGCCATTTGGTTTCTGTACAAATTGTAAATAGCCTTTTGCTCCCTGTATATTACCCCTGCCACCTTCAGAATTTGAAAGAGAGTATTCCAGTCAACATTGTCAAAAGCTTTCTCTAAGTCTAGAAATGCTAGAAACGTAGGTTTGCCTTTCCTTAATCAAGCTTCTAAGATAAGTCATAGGATCAGTATTGCCTCACGTGTCCCAATATTTCTACGGAATCCAAACTGATCTTCCCCAAGGTCGGCTTCTGCCAGTTCTTCCATTCGTCTGTAAAGAATTCGCGTTAGTATTTTGCAGCCGTGACTTATTAAACTGACGGTTCGGTAATTTTCACATCTGTCAACATCTGCTTTCTTTGGGATTGGAATTATTACATTCTTCTTGAAGTCTGCGGGAATTTCGACTGTCTCATACATCTTGCTCACCAGATGGTAGAGTTTTGTCATGACTGGCTCTCCCAAGGCCATCAGTAGTTCTAATGGAATGTTGTCTACTCCCGGGGCCTTGTTTCGACTCAGGTCTTTCAGTGCTCTGTCAAACTCTTCACGCAGTATCGTATCTGCCATTTCATCTTCATCTACATCCTCTTCCATTTCCATAATATTGTCGTCAAGTACATTGCCCTTGTATACTGTATATAAGTATACTGTATATAAGAAATGTATTGTGCACAAATATAGATCCTTTGAAAGCTAAACCCGTCTATAGTAGTATGTCTACACTTGGAGAACCATAACTGTTCTGACGAACTTTCAGAAGTTGTTCAGGGATACATGGGTATAAGGGCCAGGCTCTATGGCGGATCGTTATCCATGCTAATATTATAAATGCGAAACAAACTCTGTCTGTTACGGTTTTACGACTAAACCACAGAACCGATTTTGGTGCAATTTCGTATGGAGATAGCTTGAACACTGAGAAAGAACACAGGCTAATTGATTGGAAGAATATAGCGCGAAATATGAAACAATAATTAGTCTTTGAAAAGGATATTTACTCCTTGACCTTTGAATTTATCGTGTTTGTGTATATTATTCTATTGTTTTATATGTTCTGTGTAATACAGTTCAGCTTACTGAATACAAAACTTGTACAGTCCTGAAAGTGTTTAATTCATAGTTCTATAACCTACTAATATCACTCACAAGCATGGTGAGCGTCATGAGTGTCTTATAGCATTTGAGACGCTTGTAGACTCGCAACAACAAATTTTAATGCCATATGACAAACAGAGAGACGTCGTGCCTTTACACGTAGATCGTGGGAGGCCTTTAGTGAGATAGTTTTCGATTATGATATGCGAGCGCAGCCGGCGATAACCGGCGAAACATAAGGGCAGCTAACACTAATACAAGTAAAAATGTTACAAAATCTGCCCGACGCTGAACTAGAAATAATTTGTTGTCTTTCTCCTTCAGTTTCATGCTATTTAATAATTCTTGGAAGTCCACATTTTATTTTACTACCGTCACCATCACTCACCATAACCAAAGTATTGTTTAGCTTCAACAACTAATGTTCTTTTGGTTAGCGTTGCTGACCTTTGATCAAGGAGTCCCGGGCTCGATTCCAAGCTGCGTCGGATGTTCTCCTCTTGGCACGGGTTTGCCTGTTATTCTTATCATTACTTCATCATTGTGGGAGCTCAAACACCGAAGTGGCGTTAAGTAAAGAGACTTGCACCAAGATGCCTAACATCACGAATGATGTCTCCTGGCGAGCGCGCTGCGGATAACTGTTAGTATAGTAATAATGTAATCATTATTTATTTGGTTTTGTTGCCGCAGTCACCGTTGTTTCTGTGACAGTGCCTTCACAACACTGTAGAAGCCTGTAACATGCAACAACCAAAATGAACAAGCACAACACAGAGTAAGGTAGCAACACACATATACATAAGAACTGCTATGTGGTAGTCTTCGGTGCGGAAACCCAGACCTCCGAATGTCAGACACTCAGATCTGTACTAGACGTTGTATGTCGATAAGTATCGACCAAAACATCTATTTAGTTCGGGCTTTTTCTTGCCGTCCAGTAGAACATGTGGAAATGGTAATTAAAAGTGGCTACATAACTACGGAGAATAGGAAAAGTGAATGTGTGAGTGATAGTTTCGTAGATCTCGCATGGGTGACTTGGTCGCCGGCACGGTAGCTCAGCGTGCGCTCAGTGAGAGGAGTGGCTGCCACCTGTAATAAACAAACTGAGTGAAATATTCAACGATGAATAGTAAGGGCTGTCATGTGACCTCCGCCCAGACCACATGACTAGTACAAAAATTAAAAAAAGAAGTTCAAATCCAGTTGATTGCATTTTTTTACTGTTTACGCGTGAAACTGTTATATGGGACATTTTCCTGACATGTAAAAGGATTTTTCGGAGTTTGTAGCCTGTTTCTCCCTCACTTGAAAGAATAAATGTATAGAGTACATTTGTGTAGATAAGTGTGGTGCTCTGGCGCACATGTCCGACCACTGTCAGCTAAAGAAATGTAAGCAGACTGGCAAAAGAACATTCCAAATAACTCCGAACAGTCCTTTTACATGTCAGGAAAATATTCTCCCGTACAGCAATTTCACGCGCAAACTGTTAAAAACAAGCACGCAGTCGGGTTTGAACGAGGGACCTTTGTTACGACTGCCTCATGTTCCACCAACTCACTCACTCGAGATCTAAAAAAATACATCTTGGAGATATTCTTTTCTTGTGCTCCCTTTTAATTACCGTTTACGCATGTTCTACTGGACGACGGCACACAGCACGAATTAAATAGGTGCTTTGGTTGTTACCCTATCGACATACAACGCTGAGTGCCTGATATCCGGAGGTTTGGTTGTGAGCACAGCGTCTTTGTGCCGCTGTACCATAGTATTCAGTGTATCCTTACACGAAAAGCTCGCCGGCCAACTGTTCATCAGTAAACGTATACGTAGTACAGCCGTATATCCTCTTTAACGCACAACTAACGGTGCCGGGAAATAAAACCCTCGACAGAAACAAGCAGTCCTGAATGCAAACCTGAGAGTAACGAGGCAAGGAGGGCATTAGTACTGCCAACAACAGGTACCGTGAGCGAGTAAGAGGAAGACACACAGAGCGTACCATCGTAATTTGCACTGTTGTCCACTATGTTCGGTGTAATACAGATACAAAGCTAGTTAGGGGCAAGAAGTCCGTAACGAGACACTGGAGACAGTGGGTGCCTGGTACCGAATTACTCACAAGATATCCCTGAACAACCTCTGAAAGTTCAACTGTGGACTTCTGGTCCGCCCTGTATATGAACTCGGAATTTCCCATGCAATGTAAACTACCGTTTCTATGGTGTATAGTAATATGCTTATGTTATTTGCGTCATACCTGTTGTGTGAGATGAAAAGGATGCTAATAGCGCAGCGGAGCGGTTAACTGATATTGTTGTAATATTCCGGCTGCGAATACCAGCGAG
The DNA here is from genome assembly GCF_023864345.2 of Schistocerca serialis cubense. Taxonomy (NCBI): domain Eukaryota; kingdom Metazoa; phylum Arthropoda; class Insecta; order Orthoptera; family Acrididae; genus Schistocerca; species Schistocerca serialis. Next base: position 181,143,319 of record NC_064646.1, on the reverse strand, counting down.
GATGCCCTACCATAATTGAGACAACAACGCTCTTTTTGCTGTGAAAAGGAGCATCTATGACTTTTGCAATTTTGGAGACAAGGAATGGCTATTGGATTTTGTTTTTTGCGGTATCAGACACGTAGTTTAGATATAGACGTAAATTGAAATACAGAGGAGATACAACTTGTAATCGCAATTATCAAGAATAAAAAATTTATTTTGTGAAAAAGAAGGTAAATATCGCCTACGAACTTTTATTCGTTGTTGGATCTCCGGACCGTTATTAACCGATTAGAGTGTTTAGCAATCCAGTATACAGTAATTTCTTCGCAAATTAACAATACAGGGCGAATCAACTACTATCACGGTCCGAACGAGGCGAAATATTTCGCCGTCAGCTTGTGTGTTAAAGAAGCTCCCTATGCGGCCCGTTTGTTAGTAAGAAGATATCATACTACCTCTGTTGTTCAACCTTCTCATTCTGAGAGCGTTTTTTTAGAAAATCTTACGGCGACTGTGAGTACTTTAGCTGCCACGAGACGGAGTTCTCATCGCGAGTTGTAGCAGTTTTCTCCGATCTTGCCTCGCGTTCTCTGAGAAAGGGGAAACGGAAACCCCCGACCGTCAACTCATTCTGTACCTAACCCGTTCTCTCCTTACAGCAGCCACGACGAAAACATATTCATCTATAATAATTTCTTTTTTTTACGGATTTTTGTATTAGTTAGGACAAAATTTTAAAATTATGCATCCAGGCAAAAAAATCAAGTACGCAGTACCCGTCTTATCTGTGTCAAAGTCAAATGTAAAGTTAATTAATTTTTCTTTAGGACGTAGTAGTTCATTATAAACTACAGACCCGTCCTGGCCATGCGATGGTAGTGCTTATTAGTAGACCGAATACTGGATGATAAACTGCTAAAAATGTTCCATTGTAGGAGATTACAAACTAGAGAAAAAGAAAAGAGAAAGGGAACTTTTTTCATACTATTTCTCGGAAATATTTCATAAGATAAAATCCGCCTTCTCACGAAGAAATATGGTTGTAAAGCTTCGTTTTCAACTAACAACAATATTTGAAAAAATTTAATTCACAGCTTAAAGCGCAATGGCGAACCACATTCTCATTTTGGTATCTAAGTTGTGATGATTGTCTGTGTTTCTGTTTACAGCACACAGGAAGAGCAGTGAAAGTTAGATTCATACAATACTTATTGGCTAAAGCAGACGGTAACGTTCGTGTTCCTACGAACGTCGAGCATTTCATACAATGTGCAAACTCCCATATTAAATTGGGAGACACGGTTATTTTTCATAGGGAAGAGAAACGTTTTGGATTGGACTTCCTGGAGGAATTTCAAATTTTTAAGAAAATTTTCCATTATAGGAACTTAATTTTTAATGATCAATTACAACACAAGAAAAGAAACTTATTTGATGGCTTTCGGCTGTTCTTAAAAGGGACATAGCAGCTGTATTCGGCTTTTCAAGCTGTTTCTAAATGTTATTTTTCTCAAAGACGCAATCTGTCGTTCTCCTGCTTTAATGTATATCGTAGTTTTGTTGCATTTTTTTGCATAGGTTTATATGCTTTATTATCAATTTTATAATTTTTGTTATGTTGTATTGTACTGTTTGTATTGCACTGTATGTTAACCGGGGGCCTAGAAACGACGGAGAAGCTCCGTCGTCGCCGCAGCCGCAGTGGTCCACAACCGCACGACGACTACTGCAGTCCACTTCACCCCTCCGCCACCTCCGCCGCCGCACACCGAACCACTCTTTCAGGGTTATTGTATGGTTCGAGCCCCGGTGGACACCCCACCCCCAGGGAACGTCTCGCACCAAACGAGTGTAACCCCTATGCTTGCGTGGTAGAGTAATGTTGGTGCACGCGTACGTGGAGAACTTGTTTGCGCAGCAATCGCCGACATAGTGTAGATGAGGCGGAATAAGGGGAACCAGCCCGCATTCGCCGAGGCAGATGGAAAACCGCCTAAAAACCATTCACAGACTGGCCGGCTCACCGGCCGGGCGGATTCGTGCCGGGGACCAGGCGCTCTTCCCGCCCGAAAAACCGTGCGTTATGTTACTGTCTGTAATGTTATTTTAATGTAATTCTATTAACCCTCAGGTGCCATTTGTCGTTCGCACCGCTTCTTTTGTGAGCACATGGGCGTAAGTTTACTGCTGGCCTATCCGTTCTGTTCTATTTCTTGTCTGTTTGCGTGTATGTTGCAATTCTGCCTTAGATTTTCCGTGATCATTTTTACAGGTGACTTAGCGTTATGGCTGCGCCGTAGTGTTTATATCCATAATTTTAATGTTGACTAAGCCCTATGACTTCGTTTCCCTTTTCTCACAATATGTAAGACGTAGTTTTATTTCATCTTTCCACTGAATTTTTGATATTTCTTTTTGCTACACATATGAATTACATGTACTGATTGCAATATGTTCTATTTTTAGTTGTTCTTACTTCTTAAAAAAAATTGGAGTAGGAATTAAAATCCAAGGAGAAGAAATAAAAACGTTGAGGTTTGCCGACGACATTGTAATTTTGTCAGACAGTAAAGGACCTAGAAGAGCACCTCAACGGAATGGACAGTGTCTTGAGAGGAGGATATAAGACGTAGATCAACAAAAGCAAAACGAGGATAATGGAATGCAGTCGCATTAAATCAGGTGATGATGAGGGAATTAGATTAGGAAATGAGACACCTAAAGTAGTAAATGAGTTTTGCTATTTGGGGAGCAAGATAACTAAAGATGGTAGAAGTAGAGAGGATATAAAATGTGGACTGGCATTGGCAAGGAAAGTGTTTCTGAAGAAGAGAAATTTGTTAACATTGAGTATAGATTTAAGTGCCAGGCGGTCTTTTCTGAAAGTATTTGTATGGATTGTAGCCATGTATGGAAGTGAAACATAGACGATAACCACTTTAGTCAAGAAGAGAATAGAAGTTGTCGAAATGTGGTGCTACAGATGAATGCTGAAGATTAGATGACTAGATCACGTAACTAATTAGGAAGTACTGCATAGAAATGGGGAGAAGGGGACCTTGTGGCACAACTTGAATAGAAGAAGGGATCGGTTGGTAGGACACCTTCTGAGGCATTAAGGGATGATTCACTTAGTGTTACAGGGAAGGACGGAGGGTAAAAAATCGTAGAGGGAGAGAAAGGCATGAACACACTAACAGATTCAGAAGGTTGTAGGTTGCAGTAGGTACTCGGAGATGAAGAAGATTGCACAGGATAGAGTAGCATGGAGAGCTGCATCAAACCAGTCTCTGCACTGAAGACCACAACTACAACAACAGCAACTTCTTTTGAGGAAGACAGGTTTGTTCAAATGTTCAAATGTGTGTGGATTCCTAAGGGACCAAACTGCTGAGGTCGTCGGTCCCTAGACTTATATACTACATAAACTAACTTAAACTAACTTATGCTAAGAACAACACACACCTCCATGCCCGAGGGAGGACTCGAACCTTCGTCGGATTGGGCAGCACAATCCGTTACATGGCGCCTTTAACCGCGCGGCAAGACAGGTTTACATTTGTCGAAACCTAGGTAATGGTTTAAACAAACTTTTTACGTGAATCTGGCTAGCTGAGTAATTCCCATAGTAATGATAATTCTACAGTTGCTGTTCAAGACTGTTGTAGTTGTAAGTATTTACGAAGGGATGACTTGTTTATAATATGGACTGACATACACAAGCTTCCTCATGGATCAGTCTATCTTAGTGAAAACCGAGTCCCTACAGTGGTTCCTTAGATTAGTCTCCACATGCAGAGAGAAAAAACCTGCGAGGGACTATAATTTATAACATACACTCCTGGAAATGGAAAAAAGAACACATTGACACCGGTGTGTCAGACCCACCATACTTGCTCCGGACACTGCGAGAGAGCTGTACAAGCAATGATCACACGCACGGCACAGCGGACACACCAGGAACCGCGGTGTTGGCCGTCGAATGGCGCTAGCTGCGCAGCATTTGTGCACCGCCGCCGTCAGTGTCAGCCAGTTTGCCGTGGCATACGGAGCTCCATCGCAGTCTTTAACACTGGTAGCATGCCGCGACAGCGTGGACGTGAACCGTATGTGCAGTTGACGGACTTTGAGCGAGGGCGTATAGTGGGCATGCGGGAGGCCGGGTGGACGTACCGCCGAATTGCTCAACACGTGGGGCGTGAGGTCTCCACAGTACATCGATGTTGTCGCCAGTGGTCGGCGGAAGGTGCACGTGCCCGTCGACCTGGGACCGGACCGCAGCGACGCACGGATGCACGCCAAGACCGTAGGATCCTACGCAGTGCCGTAGGGGACCGCACCGCCACTTCCCAGCAAATTAGGGACACTGTTGCTCCTGGGGTATCGGCGAGGACCATTCGCAACCGTCTCCATGAAGCTGGGCTACGGTCCCGCACACCGTTAGGCCGTCTTACGCTCACGCCCCAACATCGTGCAGCCCGCCTCCAGTGGTGTCGCGACAGGCGTGAATGGAGGGACGAATGGAGACGTGTCGTCTTCAGCGATGAGAGTCGCTTCTGCCTTGGTGCCAATGATGGTCGTAAGCGTGTTTAGCGCCGTGCAAGTGAGCGCCACAATCAGGACTGCATACGACCGAGGCACACAGGGCCAACACCCGGCATCATGGTGTGGGGAGCGATCTCCTACACTGGCCATACACCACTGGTGATCGTCGAGGGGACACTGAATAGTGCACGGTATATCCAAACCGTCATCGAACCCATCGTTCTACCATTCCTAGACCGGCAAGGGAACTTGCTGTTCCAACAGGACAATGCACGTCCGCATGTATCCCGTGCCACCCAACATGCTCTAGAAGGTGTAAGGCAACTACCCTGGCCAGCAAGATCTCCGGATCTGTCCCCCATTGAGCATGTTTGGGACTGGATGAAGCGTCGTCTCACGCGGTCTGCACGTCCAGCACGAACGCTGGTCCAACTGAGGCGCCAGGTGGAAATGGCATGGCAAGCCGTTCCACAGGACTACATCCAACATCTCTACGATCGTCTCCATGGGAGAATAGCAGCCTGCATTGCTGCGAAAGGTGGATATACACTGTACTAGTGCCGACATTGTGCATGCTCTGTTGCCTGTGTCTATGTGCCTGTGGTTCTGTCAGTGTGATCATGTGATGTATCTGACCCCAGGAATGTGTCAATAAAGTTTCCCCTTCCTGGGACAATGAATTCACGGTCTTCTTATTTCAATTTCCAGGAGTGTATATAGAAGAAGAGGATATGTATAGATGTAGAGGTTCTGGTAATAGCAATTTCGGGTTGCTGTTTGGTCTGTTTTTCAACTGGACGGCAGTTAGACGACTCGCATGTCTTTAACCTACCTTAATCTGTGGGGGGGGGGGGGGGGGGGGGGGGGGGAAAGCGTGGAATCCGAAACACGTGTAGTCTCTGGCGAATCTCTTTATAACTGAGAGCTGAATTCTAGGGTAAATTGCAGACTGATGTAGTCGGTGTTCAGTGTTGCAACCTGGCGGTTCCCAGAAATGCACTTTACCGCTAAACCATAAGGCAAGACGCTGATCCGTATCAAGCTTCGCTGCTCTCTGAAGTTGCATCGGCCGGTTACATTGCCGCTTTACCTGTGCAGCTGACCAGCTCGTAGTTTCCATTATTGACACGAGATGTCACTCCGAACGCAAATTAAATATGGAACAGGTAACAATATACATATGACATACTCATTATACCTGAGCGATAACCCACAAACCTTGCTCGTGAACTAGTGTATTAGTATAAACCGTATTAAAATTCCCACAGGAGTTCCTGAGATTAACCTGAACGTAAATACAAAAACTGCGGCACGGGAATTAATGTATAATGTGTATAGATCATTTACCTTTTAATTGTTTTGCTGTTTTGGATGATGTTTTACATTGCGTAATCGATCTGTGGACAAACAGACTAACTATGTTAAAAGTTTGAATCAAACAATGGAAAATCCAGGATGGAGTGATGACAATATTATGAGGACCATAGAGTGCTACTAACCATATAACGGAGATGTTGAGCCCCATACAGGCACAACAAAATAACTACTAAACAAGTGAATCTTTGGCCAAAAGGCCTTCGTCTGAAGTAGATAGCACACATTGCCATAAGCACAACCAACACACACATGTATCGGCTGTCAGAGACAGCGGCCATGTGTGTCTGTAAGTTGTGTGTGTCTACTTGCATGTTGCCTACTTCAGATGAATACCGTCTTCCCGAAAGCTCACTTGTTTAGCAGTCTTTTTGTTGTGCCTGTCTGCGACTCAACATCTCCACTACATGGTGAGTAGCAATCTATCTTTTTCATAATATTGTCATTATCTTGAAAGTTCTACAAATGCTAAATATTTTGTTATAAATTTTTCTCTCTCTGTGTCTGATACGTTTTACAGTGACTGTGTAACCAACATCTTCGCATATATTAACAAATAATTGACTAACTTGTTCCTTCTTTTCATTATGGTTGTGCACATACCTCTTCCCATGCCAGTTTTTTCTTGTACATCTTGATATCGTATTTTTTTTCTCTGCATTAAATTTCCAACATCGTTTATAGCCCCTGCACTCCAGAGGTACGGAAACAGAAACTCCTTCCTCGTGTCTTGTTGTCTTGCTTCCTAGGTAGGAAACTTTTCTTCGCTTCTTTTGTTCTTCAGCAAGGGAATATTTTACTTCGTTCTGCGCTTGGTAACTGTCTTCATTCTTTTGTTCATTCTTAATGAAGGGCCTGTACTAAATATGCTGTTCATTACATTCATCAACTACTTTACGTCTTTGGCATTTTCGGCCAGATGAACCACGTCATTTGCAACAATAGTCATTGCTTCTGCTCCCGTAGTGCTTCTGTTATTGTTTATAAATATCTTTTGTCTTCATTAACTGACCGTCACACGATAGTAGCTATACGTGACAACTGTATCTTAAACCTTGCATAACAGGACTCTTGATTTCTTGATTTGACACATTTACTACTCCTGCTTGGTTTCTGTAGATGCTATGTAGCAAGGCTGGCCATTTACCTTTGGAAGTCGTAAACTTGCGCTACAGTTTGGTAGCGAGCCACATTTTTCTTTTAGGAACTAATAATTAACGGAAATTTACAAACACTATTTTAAAAATTACATTATTGAACAACTTGATTGTACAGTAAGAAACAGGAAGTTACTTTCTTGATCCTTTTTTCCGAGTATTCACATCTGCTGTGAGCTGTTTGAAATCTGACTGATATTTCGTGAACTCATTTCACACATAATCATTTAAATGTCCGTGAGAAAGAACAGGTCGATGTTTAGACTTGACAGACTTAAGTGCTAAGTGCAGTGATTCACACATGTAAATGTCAGTCCCTTGGGACGCTCTCTTGATTGTGGATATTTTTCTTCTGGAAACTTCTTTCAAAACTCAACAGCTGAACAACCGTTGTCTTTCAGATCTTTTAGTCCTTCATTCTCTAGAAGTACCAACTGCACAGCTGCCGAATTCTTAATAAATTGTCTGTGAACGGTGGTATTAAAGCGAACATATACCGGAATTGTTATTTAAAGTTGTCATTGAATAACTAAACGAGCAAAAACTTTTCTTATAAATAATGCAGAATATTGTCAATGTGAATTGCTTTCTTCAGTATAATAGATCAGTACGCATTTGTTTTATTGGCAAATGTCCATGCTGTAAATTTTACAATGCGCTCTTGCTGAGGGTTAAACACTGTCACTGCGCGTAGAAAAGCGACCGCGATCTTAGCTATAAATGCGAGCGGATATTGACTGCCGCGCCTCGTTCCTTGCTGCTACGTGGGCGGCGCTGCGCGGGCTACCATTGTTAGATCGACACGGTCGCACAGTTGTTCGTTTCAGAAGGGAATTTCTTTTGTATTACGTCGCGTCCACACCGGCCGCGCCGCGTTGAGCAAAACTAACAAAAGAGGTTTGGCCTTGTGCGGAGCGTCACGTGTGGACGGGAAGAATTTTCGGGACTGGTGCTGCCATCTGTTGAAAACCTTACCTTTGGACTAATGGTCACCATCACCCTCGAAGTAGTTCCCATCCGCAAGTACACACCGGTCCCAGCGCTTTTGCCACTTGTAAAACTCATTCTGGAAGTCCTGTTCTTTGAGGGTTTTTATCACCGCCAGCGATGCTACTTGAATCGACGGCTTTTTAACTTGCGATTCAGTTTTGGGAATAGCGCGAAGGCGCAAGATGCCAAATGTGGCGAGTACGGTGGGTGGGGTACAACCGCCATGTTGTTTTTTGCCAAAAACGTCGGGTGAGCAAGGACGTGTGACATGGCGCGTTGTCGTGATACAGCAGCCTGTTCCCTTGACGCCGAAGTTCGGGTTGTCGTCGCCGCACGTTTTCATGGAGCCGTCGCAAAACGTCACAGCAGTACGCGGAATTCACTGTTTGGTTGGGTGTCAAGAATTCTTCGTGCACAATTCCCTTGGTATCAAAGAGAACGATGATCATGCTCTTAACTTTGCTCTTCACCTGTCTCACTTTTTTGTGTCCTGGAGAGCCACTCAAAGACGCGTACGGCTCACGCTCTGTCCCCCAAACACTTGTTGAATCATTTCAAGGGCCTCCGTAGCACTTTTCCCGAGATTCGCAAAGAATTTTATACACACGTGCTGTTCTGTTCGAGGATCTATCGTAAAATCGCCACACACGAAACACAGAGTATTACGGAAGTCACTGTGGACACGCAACACGTCCTCCCAGCTGAATGCCATTCCGCACACTGAATCATCAGATATGCAGCTCTCGCTACCTAGCGGTGCAAAGATCTAGTACTCCTACTTTCCAGATGGCAGCACCAGTCCCAGAAATTTTGGATTCCACCTCGTATGTTCTGCGCAGTGTCGGTATGTCAGGGAAATGGTTCGTTCGTGCACGGCACTATTTGTACTACGTTTCTTGTTTTCCATCTGCTATGACGCGTACGCGGACACACGGGAGCATTACTGCGTACCTGCGAACACTCTGCTCCAGCTTGGGCTGCTCTACTTTGCTTAGCGCTACTCTAAGCCGCACGTTTATGTACGGAGCGGCGCACCGGGCGTAGATGTGTGTTTATTTGTGTAAGTGTGTATCTTTTTTCTCTCTTTAAAATTTTATCGTTTTTATACTTTATTTATTTATACTCTTTGATTCAAGAGTCGCACTACACTGAAGCAAGAGCCGCGTACGTCTCGCGAGTCTCGTTGTGGTCCGGGAACACTTTAAAAAATTTACCGTAACCGAATGAGTAGCATTACAAAGTAGAAATACACATAACTTGAGAGAGCAAACCTGTAATCCTTTTTCACGTTTCAGATGTGACGTGTAGTTTCATATATGGTCGCTAGGTGATATATGAGATGGTGATTGTTAGTTTTCTGGCTTTCTGCGTGCTAGAACTTGAAAAAACGAAGAGTGCAACTGGTGTTCAAGGGAAATTAGGATGAAGTACGGGATAAGCAGCACCAACCAGAAAGGCAGTCTGCAGTTGGAATGTGAAGTTCGTTGAAGCTGGGTATTTGTGTGACAAGAAGAGAAGTGGCTGGCCAGGTATGAACACAAGTGACATCGAACGAATGAGAGAAGCTTTCACAAGGAATTCGGAAAAATCCCTACGCAGAGTTTCACGTGAGTTGGAAATGTCAGCAACGACTGTATGGCGTGTTTTGGACTGGTCGAAGATGATGGTTTTGCGAATTCGATAACTTTTTCGGACGAGGCAAAATTTCATACGGATAGAGAAGTAAAAAAAAATGAGAATTGCAGCATTTGGGGAACCGGCAACTGGCACAACATTGTTGAACACTATCGGGATCCTCCGAAGGACAATATTTCATGTGCCATGCCTCACAATAAACTTAATGGGCCTCTCTTCTTTACCGAGCGAGGTGGCGCGGTGGTTAGACACTGGACTCGCATTCGGGAGGACGACGGTTCAATCCTGCGTCCGGCCATCCTGATTTAGGTTTTCCGTGATTTCCCTAAATCACTCCAGGCAAATGCCGGGATGGTTCCTCTGAAAGGGCACGGCCGACTTCCTTCCCCATCCTTCCCTAATTCGATGAGACCGATGACCACGCTGTCTGATCTCTTTCCCCAAACAACCAACCAACCAACCTCTCTTCTTTGAAGAACAAACTGTTAATGGAGAGTCCTTCCTTCAAATGTTGCAGAACTGGTTAGTACAATTGTTGCAAATAGAATCGGAGAACTTTTTCCTTCAGTTAGATGGTCCACCTCCACATTATCACCGTGACGTTTGGGTGTATCTGAAAACAGCGCCACCCACTCGTTGGATTGGTCTTGAAGGAAGAACAGACCGATGTGCAGAAATGGTCTCGTTTATGCCCCTTCCCTTCCACGTGATCTTGCAGAAGTGAAAAGGAGAATAGAACAAGCAACAGCCACGGTATCGGAAGACACGTTGGCCGATGTGTAGCAAGAGTTCGATTATCGCGTCGACGTTTGTAGGATCACATACAAGTATGCTTCCCACATGGAGTGTGCGAGAATCGAATATAGTTGAAATCACTTAAAACTTTATTCTTTCAAATTATGTGTATTATTAGTTTGTAATGCTACACATTCTTCTACAATAAAGTTTTTAATGTGATAGGGACATTTTAAAGTGCCGGCCGAAGTGGCCGTGCGGTTAAAGGCGCTGCAGTCTGGACCCGCAAGGCCGCTACGGTCGCAGGTTCGAATCCTGCCTCGGGCATGGATGTTTGTGATGTCCTTAGGTTAGTTAGGTTTAACTAGTTCTAAGTTCTAGGGGACTAATGACCTCAGCAGTTGAGTCCCATAGTGCTCAGAGCCATTTTTTTTGACATTTGAAACATGCTGTATTGTAGGATTCTCTACACAGATCATCCGCATTTTCTACCAAATCTTTTTATTTGTATTTTCTACGCAGTCTAGGTTTTATTGTAAACATGAAAATCAAAAATATTGCTGCAATTATTCAGATACTCAAAGAATATCAGACGAAAGAGCAAAACATGTTTCTAAAAGAAGCAAAGTACATTCACTAGAGTTAATAATATGTATGCCCATTCTGAAGAGACAACAGAAGATGTCTATGAACTGATACGCAACAAGAATTACAACAAGAATAACAAATGATTCTGCAGTCGGAACCTTTACCAGGAATGACAATACGGTGGCCGAATACAAGCAGAAAATGGAATTAGCAAAGACCAAATGAAATTAAATCTAAGTTCACTATCTTAATAACGAGATTTTATAAAACGAGATGGTCATAACCGACTTAAAAATGTCTAATGATAGTAGATTGTAAAATCCAGAACACAAAAAGACATACAGCAGAAAGACATACTGTTATGAGACAGGATGTTAACAGTGTCGATTACCAGTATTACACTGTAAACGTGACAGAAAGAAGCGGAGAATTAATACACCACTATGCTGTCACAAATATGTATTATGATACTAGTTATAATAAATAAGAGAAAGAGTGTAATTGATTTACATAGTGACAGGGAAACAGTGCAAGAACACAAGACAATGTCCAGGTCTAGATGCTGTCTGTTCGTTAATTCTAATATTTGTCTATCTGTCTCTTCTTCGGTATTGACATCTAGAGTGCTTTCCTGGATAACTGTTGGCTGATCTTGTGTAAATACCAGCGTAAGAATTTCTGACACCACATAGAGAAGGGAATATTACTCTAAGGAATCTTGAAAATTCTTTCTAACAGCACCCTATAATCCCGTGTCCCCTCCCCTCTTAATTAAAATTCCGAAGACGAGCAACGGAAGTGATATCGCCTTTTCGAGCCGAAACTTTTATCTCCGTCGTTGGAAGTTTGTTAGCAGCATTGCTACGTAAGGAAAAAGTTGCGAGTTCACTGCAGCTGCGAGAATGACCTCTGAATTAACAAAACAGAAACTGTTATTACATCTGCAAACAGTGTGCATAAATTGTGCGCAATCACTATCGTCATACGTAATAAAACTATCTGCCGGATTAAAACTATGTGCCGGACCAACACTGGAACTCGAAACTTTCGCTGCAGTAGGAAATTCTCTATGGATTGGGCTGACTGTGCAGAGCCGGCCGCTGTGGTCTTGCGGTTCTAGGCGCTGCAGTCCGGAACCGCGGGACTGCTACGGTCGCAGGTTCGAATCCTGCCTCGGGCAGGGATGTGCGTGATGTCCTTAGGTTAGTTAGGTTTAAGTAGTTCTAAGTTCTAGGGGACTGATGACCTAAGATGTTAAGTCCCATAATGCTCAGAGCCATTTGAACCATTTGAACTGCGCAAAATTAACACTCCTGGATGGATGATACTGTTGAAAAATAGCTTAGCTACAGCAGCGGGAGTTGTTACGGAATGAACCTTTCTCTACATAGCAAAATGGCTCTGGTTTGAAACTTCCTTGTGGATTAAAACTGTGTGTCGGAGCGAGAATCGAACTGTAACGCTGCCGGCATGGAATGATCATAGGAGAAAAAGTTACAATCATGTCCACCATCACACCATCAGGTAGGAATACATGTACATTATCATATGCATATGTAACTTTTGAGACAAAACATTACATAAAATATCAGTTCTTTTCATTGTTATTGTTGCTTCGACTGAACTTCTTTTCGTATACTCTATGTTTGCGATTTTTATTTTACCCATTTCACTCACATTCGATAGTGTCTCGGTGAGTATTTGCTGGCATGGAAACCCTTAACAAGCCGCTACTCGAAGCCCACATAAGCTCGCCTTCAGCTGTCATTATGGTTATTACCGCATTGGTTACAAATCTTATTTAGAACAATAAGACATCTTCTAACAGTATTTTCACTATCATTCTCTAAAATATTTAGTTCACATCATCAGGTCACATGAAACATTTATACAAAAAGAATGAACTAAATACACTGCCGGGAAAAAAGTTGGTACATCCTTTTAGACTTCTCCAAATCAGTGCAGATTTATTGTTACAACAGTGCATATGGAGTACAAGAAACGATTATGTGTACAGATCAATAGCACAAGCGGTTCTTAGGGGAGGTAGGCCGGGGCTAGTTGAACATCGGAGTAAATTGGGCAATCGAAATATCTCGGAAACTATTCAGCGCACACTAATGCATCAAATTGCGGAAAGAAGCGGTCTTGGGAGGGGAACGCACCGCGCGACCGCCCGTGGAGACTTGTCGGTCGAGTGAAGTACACTCGTGCATTGTTTATTATGTGATCAAAAAGTAAAATAATCGTAAACCGGAATATTTCTTCTGTTATAGTCAAATGTTATCCGCTTTCAATCAGGTAAGCGTTGAACTTACATAAATTTAGTATATTTTTGATATGTATAAATGTTCTAGATATAATTGTAACCGTTGTTTCGTAACCTTACTTTTGTTTAAAATTTTTGGGTTGGGGTTAGTTCAGCTATAGTTGCTCAACTAACCCCACGACTTAGAACGAAAGTAATCTGGTCGGACGATTTGGAAAGCCCTCTGGAAGGCATGAACTTCAATGACGGCGCTAGAAGGCACTTGTCAAACCCGCGAGCGCTGCCGTCGCCGCCACAGCCCTGTGAGCGGAGACGCGCCCGCCGCTCCAGCGAGCACCAGCGTCCGCCCTTTATAGGCCGCGGAGCCACAGCACGCTCTTCAGTCGTCTCGACTGCACTTGCGTGAACTCCTATTGCTTATGTTTATTTTGTTTTAGGATGCGGACTTGTAAAAGAAAGATCACAAGAGGTTCTTACACTACTGAAGACTTAAATGTTGCTGCAAAGGCTGTCAATGGTGAGGGGTAAAAGTGTGAATGCCGCCGCCAGAGAATTCGGTATCAAACGAATGACGTTGACAAGATTTTTGAAGAGATTAATTGAAGGTGGTAATTCATCCGTGCATAATACAACACCGAGGCAGATATTTTCCCCTACGCAAGAGGACTGTAAAAAAAAAAAAAAATTAAAAAAAATAAACCTGTTAAAAATGGCGTCAATCTTCTATGGATATTCCCCAAAAGATGTTCATCGCCTTGCTTAGGAGTGTGATGCTAAATTTAGCACTAAAATTCCATCCTCCAGGACGGATAATAAGATGGCCGGAAACGGCTTACGATGTTTCTAAAACGAAATGCGGAGCTAACCATTCGAAAGCGGGAACCAAGCAGCCTTGGTAGGGCAACATCATTTAATGCTGTGAATATCAAAGCTTTTTTTAAAAAAATTAGCTGAAGTGATGATGAAACATGGATTCAGTGCTCATGGAAATACATTTGATTTGGTCAGCTATTCTATTAAGATAGTAGGAAAGCCATTTACAAAAGTGGATCCAAACAGAGGAAATTTTGTAGCCAATGATTTCGGATAGTATCGGTAGCAGATAAGTTTTAAGTCGATTTGCGTCATTACACTGATTAGAAATACCATGAACATGCCTTCTGGAGTGCTGACTATCTTTTATCCTGTATAACTGTCAAATATTAAACAGGTCACACAAACAGTACCTGAAAAATGTGTTGTTGTCCGATTGACCGCTTACAGACCAACGGCCACAGCACGTATCATGTTGACCTGAGACGGGAATGTCACCGCAGCATCCCACTAGTACGAACCAGTGGTATCTACTCAAGATTTCGCGAGACAAAAGGCGGAACGCGCACCCTTTTCTTTTCTATTCTGCCTAGATTCTAAAGCGAGTTGACTCACTGTGCGACGTAAGAAGTGCCGACATTAGTAGTGGGCTCAGCGTGGCAGGTTCGCACACACCTCAACCAGTCACGATGTTGTAAAAGTCTCTGTGGGAACTCCTCAGTATTCTCATAGGTCACCTGCAGCCGTTTGCGCTTCGCTGTTGAAAGCCGGCAACAGCGCTGCTGAATGTCAGGGAACTTCTTCCGCCGCCTCGACTGTGGGCGGTACTAATGTTAACTGAGGTTGGTAACACTTTTGCAGCCGTCAGTAGCGAGTTTCTTGTGTCGCAAGGTTCGCGAACAGATCGTAGTTCTTGTCTCTCAGCGCAGTAAGGTCGGTTCGTGTACTGTCACGGTAATAATGTGTCGTTTTTCTACATGCCATCAGTGTCAATACATTTCTCAGTAGTCAGCGACGCTACCGCAGATAGTTGCGTTGTAACCAGTTGGCAACACTGCCAAAGTTTTATATTTCTACTTATTTTCGACTTTTCTTCTAAATTACCACTCACGACCACCAAATTATTGTGGTATCCCAGTTGCTGCCCCATACAATCCAACATACAATGTAGTCACACATCGACTAGTATGAGGAGTGTTTTTTAAGTAAGTGCCGTTTTGAAATTTAAAAAAAAGACGTACTAAGATATCTCAATAATTTTATTTTTACATGAAAGTCTGAACCTTAACCTACGCACTGACGCCATTACAGTCTGATTCTTCCTTGATTACGTTGTGTACTAAGTGTTTAAGATGGCTCCGATAATCGTGAGTCCCGCCGACTGTGAAGTATGGGCTGTTATAAGATTTCTTAGTGCCATCGTGAGATCTGTGCAGTTCACGGAGAAAACATTATGAGTGATGGAATGGTAAGAAAGTGGGTGAGAACATTTAAAAATGGCCGCACAAATGTACATGATGAACAACGGAGTGGGAGTCCTTCGGTAGTTAATGAAAGTTTGGTGCAGGAAGTGGACAATAAGGTGAGAGAATACTGACGCTTTACGATTTCCTTCTTGCGGGATGACTTTCCTAATGTTTCTCGTAGTGTTTTGTATGGCATTGGGACCGATCATTTGAATTACCAAAAATTGTGCGCACGATGGGTACCGAAAATGTTGACGGATGTGCACAAAACCAAACGTTTAGACAGTGCATTGACTTTCCTTGAGCGGTACCACAACGACGGTGATGATTTCTTAAGCCAAATTGTTGCGGGCGATGAAACATGGGTGGCCTACGTCACATCAGAATCAAAGCAACAGTCCATGGAAGTTGAGCAAGGGCATCGTTTTGCTGCAAGACAATGCCCGTCCGCATGTGGCGAATCAGACCACATATCTCATCACATCTTTTCGATGGGAAACTCTAGATCATACTCTGTACAGCCCCGAACTTGCACCCAGTGACTACCATCTGCTCCTGCACTTGAAGAAACACCTGGGTGGTCAGGGTCTTCGAGACGATGACGAAGTCAAAACATTGGTGATGCAGTGGTTAACAAGTCCGGCGGCAGACTTCTATGAGGAGGGTATTCAAAAACTGGTACAACGTTATGACAAGTGCCTCAATATTGACGGAAATTATGTAGAAAAATAGATTAAGGTACACGCTTCCATGTAAAAATAAAATTATTAAGATATCTTAGCACGTCATTTTTTAATTCCAAAACGTTAATTACTTAGAAACACGCCTCGTATTTAGCAAATCAGAAATACTGTTGTATCGATGTAGATGCTCACAATTATACGAAGAAGGTCAAAGGTAATAAAACTGCGTATTACTCCGTGCCATTCTGAAGAAGGAAATAGGAACAATACGTCAGTAGTTTCATCAACAAGGAACTGACAGGTGAAGCAATAAAACCATGTTAAGAGCTTTACTCATTATTATTGTAATACTCCTAAGAGATTCCAGCGATGAGTTGCAGCGATTTCTGAGACTATTTCCCCCAAGTGCAGTCGGATATTAGCTAGAACCCCCCCCCCCCTCACCCCTCCCGTACTCCCACCGTCATCAACAATAGCCCCTAGCTAAACGTGAAAACTTTTACTTTCAAAATGACGAAAGATAAATAAAATTTAGTTTTTATAGATATTATATTAAACCGAAAATTAAGCGATCAATGGGACAGTTAGTACTGCTTATTCATGACAACACTTCATATAGAACGATGAAGCATTTCTCAGTGCATCGCAAGTGCTACCTACAACTCCTCCTTAGAAAGAAAGTTTACTATCCACTCTGTCACAAAAATGCTTCCTCTACAGCTATCGTCTCCCTACCCACACTTGCTTCACCAACAACCTGCACCTCAATAAAATCAGCCAATTTAAAATACGTGTGCTATACTTATTGTTTTTAAATCACTCGATTGCTAGGCTTTTTACTCCTGAAGTGGCAGAAGTTGGAAGTCTTCAGAATTCAATGCTTTGTGTCTGATCAGTACCACCTACACTACTACTACTACTAAAATAAAGATAGTAATAATACTGTCTGAGTCCTACAGCAGTATACTAGCCACTAGATAGTTACTGTTGCACTGTGCCGTACTGGTAGTTAGTTCCTTTCTGTTGCGAGCTGACGGATGATGGAATTTCAATCTAATGCAGCAGCTATCTACAACTCGAATAAGGCATTTTCATCAATTATTTAAGCATATGTGACGTTTTGGTCTCAGTTTTGTTGTATAGACGCGTGGTACAAGGTATATGTGAAAAGGGTGGACTATATGAGAAAAATGTTGTTCATACATTCGTTTCATAATCTCTTACCTTCACCTCAATATCTCGTGAGTTAATGCTAGTATTTGAAAAGAAATTAATTATTGGTAACTTCATAATGCTGATTACATGTCTTGCAAAATAGTGATAAAGTTAATGACTTTACAAAAATTATTTAGTTTCATGTCCAAAACATAATTAAACTATTCTTTATTACCCCTCGGAAAACTTGATCATTCCCTCATGATATAATTACATCCAGATTGGGATCACTGGTAGAGCAGATACTTCTGCTTGCGGTGTGACCCGCGAAGAGATCAAGCTGTTACCTTACTTTCTGGACTTTGGCTTCTCGTTTGAAGCTCTGTGACTTGCTGATTGCGACGATTCGGTCTTGGTTGACCGGCACTGAAATATGTTCGTGTTATTAGTAATCACGAAGTTCACTCTATGGCGTGTTTTTGACCTTCAGCTAAGCGTCCATGTTTGTTTTAATATGCTTCCTGTTTCACGGCATTGATCTGCCTCGGTTTTTCCGTACTCTGACGTTCCGCTTATTTGAACCACTCTTTATTTGCTAATTTTGATAACTGTAATGGGTTAGTACAGTTAACAAGCGTAACTGAATTCCTCGAGCGACAATGTAGAGTGTTGCACGGATGAGTAAGAAGACTGTCTCAGCTAAAAAACTAGTGAGGAGTTCTAACCATCAATTCACTAACTTGATCCACGAAACGGTTAACTTAAGTTTTGAAGTCTGTAGAGAGAAGGGGCGATCGGTGACCTTGTGCGTCTCCTGTACAACATTCTACGGACTCGTGGCTAGACGGAGAAACTTTTCTGAGCTTTCAGTACCACGGGGGGATCTTTCAATACGTACTAGACACAACATTCTTGGTGATCTAAATCACTTTTTTGAACTTACGATACTTGCACTGTTACTGGCTGGATGCCTTAAATCTCCTAATGACACATTCCTCTATCTCGCAAGTCTAGAGATTTCGTTCACTTCAGCAAGGATTTGTCATTTCATTTATCCCTTAAGGATTAATATTTTCTGTAGAAGCACGTGTCGATTGCATGCGCTTCTGCTTTCCAATTTTATCACACGTTGCGTTTCACTGCACACGTAGAGTTCCAGACACTTTTTACATCATAAGTAGCAGCGCCGTCCCCTCAAAACTTCGGTGTTGGATATTGATTTTAGCAGTGCCATTACTGAATATATTCTATAATCACAGGAATGAAACATAGGTATGCCTATTGTAAACGAAACAAACTGAGACATTTAAATCCGAAAAAGCTTGACGTTATACAAATAATCAACTTGCCTGTAAGACATGGATAGCAAGGGATAACTCCTTTTTTCTTCATGTACATCAAAATTTTCTTACGTATTCGTTTTCAGTACCTGACAGTATGGAAGTTCTATTGTAGAAGAAAGATTTCATACTCTTCTCCAACTTTAAGTTTCCTTTGTCTTAGACCATCTCATTTGCCTCGTTCGATAATTATGTTGTTTCCTGCGGGTTTTGGCCGTGGATTTCGTTAAGCAGTTTGTTGTGCTCTCAACTCTTAACGTCATATGTAGCCCGTTATACGGCGTGAAGAGCTAGGTGACGTTTAAACTTCGTGACTGATATCTATTGTCCATCCATATTTACGCCTATTCTCAAATTTTGTTTTACTTATTGACTGCTTCGTTGATAAACAGCAATTCTACTTTAAATTTTTCGTATCGTGATTAATCGAATTATTCGACTTTTACTTTTTTCACATGGTCTTTTTAGGTTCTGCACATTATACGCATGTCTCCGAACTTTATTCCTATCCTTTGCATTGCTGCAAACGTTTCATATTGCAGGGTGTACGGAATGCCTTATGCCTGCAACGTTACATTTAGCCAAAAGTTAGAAACATTCCTCAGTAGTTATTGGGACTATACTCTTGAGATTTTCTCATAGAACACGGATATACGTTCTGCTTTTTTACTGAATTAATAATTTTGCAGAAAGAGAGTTTAGTTTTTGAGATATTTAATTGTTTCTAAATGATAAAGTGAGTTATAAATTTTAACAAGTATTTTAAAGTACAAATCTCTTAATACAAAATAATTTTAAAAAATCTTTTAATTCAGATATATCAGAAGGCCTTCAAGAATAACTCTTGAAAATTTAATCTTTCTACTGTTAACAGACTCTGTATCTTAAATGCCAAAAAATTAAAGGAAACGAGCTTCAAGGTTTTTATTTTAATGCATGCCTGCTCCATAACTAGTATTATCAGAATTGTCCAACAGCTTTCCCTTGTTGCTGTCCACCCATCTTTGAATGAATTTTTACTGCATTATCTGAAGATCTTAGTCATTTCTTGTCCAAACAAAGCATAACTGCTGCAGTTCATAACCCTACAAAGAGCCCCACTGTACTTTGTTGTACTTCCCTGGTTGAACAATAATACAGCAACATACATGACAAAGTGAAGAGATTTCATACACAAAGACACAGCTACATATCGCGAGATCCACAGAGTCATCTGGATTTCAACTCTGCCTATGAAGACATTTCTTTAGTAGACTAATATCTGCCAAGTCTACGAGTATTAGTTTTATTTAGTCCATTACGGCAAGTGACAAATGATGAGGGTGATATATTGTTGTTTAGTTATTTCGCTGCTTTTGAAGTTGCACCAACTACTTCGTCCTTTTTGCATAGCCCATGCAGCGGATTCTCTTTGTTTGAAGCTATGTGGAAAAAGAGAGCACAGACTGCTCCTTTCATTAATTCCTTATCTGCTGTGTTCCGTCAAATTATTAGACCATAGCACTTCTGAATATGGTGCGTAGCACCATGTTTCAGTTTGTTTTCCCATCAAAATTTTTGCATTCGTCAGTTTGTTGCCTTTTGTGCTAGTATTCAGCCTCTAAGTCCTGATCCCATCGTTTTCAAAACGTGGCCAACACACTGTAGGTTGCAAATGTTCACATTGTTCCCCTAGAGCCTCAGTTCCTCAGTTTCTTTGAATGTCTTTCAATCACCATCTACAAGATAATTTGTATGCTGTATCTAATATTGTACCATTTTACGGAGCGTCGATGAATACATTTTAGTCTAGCAACTTCCATATCCAGACTTGAAGCATAATAATTTGCATGGAGTCTTCTTCGCGTTTATTTTTCATTTCAACGTTGCAGCTGGAATGCTTGGAAAGTGCTGCCACATCAGCTACCTTGTTAGTGTCCTCACTTGTAGCTGTTACAACGACATTAAGAGATGTTTGGCCTCTCTTCTGCCAGCTCACGTCAAAAGCTATGGACAAGCTGCCATTATTTTTATTATTATTTTCAACAACTGCTGCGTCAACAGCATCTTTCATATTTTGCTGTACTACACCTTAAACAGCAGAGACTATTGCAATGATGTGTTCGTCCAATTTTGAGGGCGGAGCAAGGAGGTTCCTCACAGAACATAACATGGCACTTGCAGCCCTGCTCTTAGCTATAGGCCGTTATACATAAGACAGTCTAATATTTATATCACACAGTTTACTTGTATCTGCACTAACATGCGAGGAATTGAAAAACAGGAACTGTTTTTGAATAAAACGTTCTCGGTTTTCCAGCCGCGTCAATTCGAATGAAATGCTCGAGCTTTCGATGGTCATCTCCGCCATCGTCGTCAGGAGTTCACTGACTGCCGGGGCTGTTACGGTTTCTCAGCTGGTGAATCAGAAGAAGAGGCCTAATGGACTGTATTCCTGCCATACTGTGAAACAACTAGCAGTAAGTTAGGACGTCTGCTGCAGAAACATGGACTAAGACCAGTGTTCTGGTCCGCCCCCAAGATACGAGATATGTTGCGCCCTGTTAAGGAGGACATTGCTCTTCGAGTGTCCGGTGTGTATGGTGTACCCTGTGAATGTGGCATCATGTACATTGGACAGACAATTCGCACGGTTGCGGAGCATTGTACTGAGCACAAGCTCCATATAAAACAAAGGGAACTTGACAAGTCGGCCATGGCGGAGCATTGCCTAGAAAACGGATATAAGTTATAGCTCGAAAATACAAAAGTGTTGGCTCATGCTTCCACATATTGGGACTCCGTTATAAAGGAAGCGGCCGAGATTCGCTTAAACAACAACAATTTCGACAGAGGCCAAGGATACACACTCAGCAGGGCATGGGGACGGGCGTTGGACATCGAAAGAAAGCAGAGACAGATGCGCGATGCGGGATCGGCAGTTTCAGACGTGGTGCCTCCCCCTGGCGCCACCTGACGTCACCGGTGCTGCCACGAGCTGCCCGGGTCGACTTACGCGCGGGCGCCACATTGGATCGATCTGATTGGCTGTTGATGATGTCATCATGCCTATATAAGTGAGAGACCGTAACAGCCCCCGCAGTCAGTGAATTCCTGACGACGATGGCGAAGATGGCCATCGAAAGCTCGAGCATTTTATTCTAACTGGAAAACCGAGAACGTTTTATTCACGTATGCCGTCGCGAAAGACTCCGAGGACACAGGAACTGTGTTCGCAATAATTGCACATCAACTCTAATTCACAAGATAGTTCTACATGTGTGTTCCTTTTCAGTGAAACACCAAATTTTCTCTGCTGTTTGCAGCACACATTGTTCTTCAAAAATCCCGATAATAAAAACAAATTAATTGTCTTATATTTTGTAGTCCCAGCATTTAGTTTCTTGTATCTTCAGTTCCAGCTAGTTTTCTTTCTGAAGCGTGTAATGGCAGCAGCGTCACTTAATGTATCATTACCAGTGTAGAGATTAGACGCTATTCGGATGTCAAACACTGGGGTAGACGATGAATTAGACGAATCAGAGTACCCTCTACTTTCTTGCGACAATGTACACGCTTTTTAAATACCTTCAGACTAGGGCTTGTCATGTTGAAGGGAAGAAAACTGAGTAACTTCACCGAATATGACTTTCACAGCAAGCACATAGATTCACTCACAAAGGAAACAATACAAATGGCGAAGAGCCGATTGTCAACTGTCTTGCACTGTAGCTAATAGAAAAGATAACTCTCTTCCACTCATTTATATCTTTGGCAATGCAGGCTATATCAGGCATGTTCCGTGTCTCATAAACACTGTGCAGAACACCGTGTGCTGCAATTTAGGAAAAATGATTTAAAATACTTCCATCCTCGTCACTCAATATTTTACTCAGTTTTAAACGGGAAATCATTCGAAAATGCATTTTCCAAAAATCGATTTTCTCATCGAAAAGCTCATTCTGTGTACCTGAAAGACTTCTCTTTGATCCAAAAATATACAATGCTACTCTAGTTTTTATTAATAGTTCCTAAACTAGTAAGCGCATTGACAGATTTGTTTCTGTGGTACGTTCAACTTTTATCGATCTAGTAAAACTTCTCTTGAATTTCTGTATCCTTTGGTTTTGTGTATTAATTTTATCGCTGAATTACAGTAATTATATCTCGTGTTTCTCTAGGCTGATTCTTGATGTATTTGCAGGTCACGAATGTTGTGTAAAGTACAAGTTAGACATTTGCGTTATAGTTATGGGAGACAATATTATAACCAACGGTTATGTAAAGCAACTGAAGTCTTCTTGGAAATGTAAGAATTTGCGTCCCACAGTATCTACAACCGAATAAGTCACGTTAGTGGACCTTTTGTGTTACAAATCAGTTATTCGTGCTGATCCATTTTGTTAGGAAGAGTAGTGAGGAATTGGAATTAAACGTTCCATCGACGCTCGTATACAAAGAGAGGAGAAAAGGACAGTAAAGAAAAGCACCATGTCTTACTCAAAGTAAGCATCCAGTCATTCACATTAACCAATTACAGGAACCGGTAGGAAACCTGTTTCTATTTCACCGGGCCTGATAACATCGATTGCAGTCTCTTGCTCGATGCCCCTTCTCTGTATAGGGTCCTCGGAAATTCCCGTTACAGACTTCTAGGAATTGTAGAGAAGAGTGATCGCATAGTATTTTGAATAGGAATCCATGTCCTAATACGTACTATTTTCGTTCTACGACGGTTGCAGTTCAGATGTGTGACGCGTTAAGGTCTGATGAGGGAAAGAGAAAAGTCACAAAACTGCTTGTTCTGATATGCAATAGGGTAGACAGGACGACGTGTACTAGGTCAGATGGTCACCTGAAGTCACTTAACGTCTGCCTTGCTGCGAGACCAATTCAATGCCTGTGCGTCTCCGATACAGTAATTATGGTTCGGTACACGTTTTCGGAATACACAGATATGCCCTTGTATACGGCGAAGCTCCAGCTAACGGAAGAGCTGCTTGTCGGTTGTATAACGAACTTTTCCGCAACGTAGCACGCCATCGCAGAAAAGTTTCTGCCGAAGTTACGCAACGGCTCCGAGAAACAGCTACCTTCACCGTAAGGAGGCAGGACTTTGATGCTCCAAGGCAACGGCGCATTACCGAATTTGAAGATGATATACTGCATCGCGTTGAAGAGAACCCGTCAGCGATACTCGAATAATTGCGCTTGCAATGGATGTTAGTCAGAATATTGTCTGGGACGTTCCACGTGATCAACAATTACATCCGCACTACTTATTAAGGGTATGCGGTATGGGTTCATTCGATTTTCCACAACCCGTTGCCTACTGGACGAGGTTCTTGCACCGCTGCATCGACAAACCCCCGTTTCCACGTCGAGTTCTGTTCATAGACGAACACAGTTTCACTAGGGACCCTGTTTTCAATTCGTTAAACAGCCATGTCTGGGCAGACGAAAGCCCTCGCGCCAGGCATTTTCAAGGATGTCAGCACCGGTTTGGTATTAACGTGTGGGCAGGTCTTCTGGGCAGTCATGTGATTTGGCCATTCCTCTTTGCACTCAGGCTAACTGGTCTTGCATAGTTGAGCTTCCTACAAAACGTTCTGGACCCGTTCCTCGAAGCTGTGCTACTAAATGTCCTTCACGAAATGTGGTTTCGGCATGTTGGTACACCACCGCTGCTGCCGGACGCGGTGGTCTCGCGGTTCCAAGCGCTCAGTCCGGAACCGCGCGACTGCTTCGGTCGCAGGTTCGAATCCTGCCTCGCGCATGGATGTGTGTGATTTCCTTAGGTTAGTTAGGTTTAAGTAGTTCTAAGTTCTAGGGGACTCATGACCACAGCTGTTAAGTCCCATAGTGCTCAGAGCCATTTGAACCATTTGAACCACCGCTGCTGCAGTGCATCAGCACTGTTCTGTACGTACAGTATGCTGGGTTGTTGTTCGTTTTGTCATAATGTAAACACATAATGTTTAAGTGTCAATACAAAAAAAATATGGTCAGGTGATAAATAAATGTCTCATTGTATTTCCTCTCTAATTGTGACGTAATAGCTGTACTGCGTCACAACTAATTCAATTCCTCATGCAGAAGTGAATGAGTCAAACATCTGAACTGAAACCGTCTTAGAACAGAAACGCTACGTTTCCGGACATGGGTACCTATTCAAAATATTATGTGCTCACCGCCCTCTGCAAGTCCTAGAAGTTTGTAACGGGAATTTACGAACACTCTGAACAGAAGGTAAGCGCATGCATAAATAATGACTCAGAATCAGCCGAAAATGAAGTAGCCATTGTGTCAATTAAGCAGTTATCTCCTTCTATGGATTTAGCGATAGGCCCTGAATTCCACCCCATTACTGGTGCCGAGTACCTGTTTCGTAAGCACTGGACTAACTTCATACGCCCACTCCTCAATGAGTCCCGTCGGTGTAACCAAACTCCTCCACCCACCGTAGTGCAATTAATCAGCACGCCAGGTGCAACCGAATTCGATTAGCAACGCCCGCCGACGAGCTAAATTACAAGCCTCAGAGGGCGTAGTTCCGGACCTGTAGTTTGGACAGAGTCGAAACGTTAATGGGGAGGCGCACAACACTAAAGCAACAGCCCACGCTATTTTCGAGTTCAGTTGTTCTGTACTAGAACGGGCTTCGGTTATCATTCACGGTTCATTGTGCCTGAACACTGAATCTGTGTGAAGTATTCGACGCTGGTGGTAGATCGAGAAAGAAGTTTACAGTTTCACACTCCTTAATAAGTTCTCTAACAAAAAACGTTTCCAGACTCACGGTGTGTCACAGGAGGTCCTGTAACGAGTAAAATAACTGGATGTGCAGCAACTTCGCTGGGGGTAGTACATAGCTGCGATCGAGTTATTGCTGCCTAACCACCAGAGGGCGAGTACATGACCTCAGATTTGTATTAGGCTTATCTGTACAAAAGAGTTCGGTCATGCACTGTTGCTTCAAACCCTTAGAAGATCATGGCTATGTTTTGAAGCACATTAATCTAATAATCTATAAAAATTTTATATAGAAACATAGGCTAAAGAACGTATTGTTAAATGTTAAAATAAAAGAGATACTCAAGGAATGAGCCCTCAAAATAAAGGTGCAGCCTAACCGCAGGATTAATGTTCACTTTCGCTTTATTCATGGCTCTTTGTGGTCTGGTGGATAGGGCCGTAGAGTCCGGCCAGGGAAGTCTCAAGTGTGGGTGGAGATTTTATCTTTCTCTATTCCCTGCAGCAACGGCCCCTCGTTCGCGCAGCATGGTGTCAGAATGAATACAGCGACGTCTAGTGCCGCGGTCTATTACACTCAAGTAGCAATTCGGCCGACGGCGGTCGCGGGCTCGCGCCACAGACTTTACATCAGTTTATTGAAATCGGTCACAAAGTTGCTGTGAATGATGCCTTTACACAGACTTATAGTCAAACATAGTAATGGATTCAAATGATTAACCTAGCACGGCAAGAAATTGTTCGTAGGCAGAAAAGAATGTAAAACTAAGCTATTGTCCACTGTCTTCTGGTTGGACTCCACAGCCGCAGTACGCTACTGGACATTAAAATTGCTACACCAAGAAGAAATGCAGATGATAAACGGGTATTCATTGGACAAATATATTATACTAGAACTGACATGTGATTACATTTTCAAGCAGTTTGGGTGCATAGATCCTGAGAAATCAGTACCCAGAACAACCACCTCTGGCCGTAATAACGGCCTTGATACGCCTGGGCATTGAGTCAAACAGAGCTTGGATGGCGTGTACACGTACAGCTGCCCATGCAGCTTCAAGACGATACCACAGTTCATCAAGAGTAGTGACTGGCGTATTGTGTGACAAGCCAGTTTGCTCGGCCACCATTGACCAGACGTTTTCAGTTGGTGAGAGATCTGGAGAATGTGCTGGCCAGGTCAGCAGTCGAACATTTTCTGTATCCAGAAAGGTCCGTACAGGACTTGCAACATGCGGTCGTGCATTATCCTGCTGAAATGTAGGGTTTCGCAGGGATCGAATGACGGGTCGTAACACACCTGAAATGTAACGTCCACTGTTCAAAGTGCTGTCAATGCGGACAAGAGGTGACCGAGACGTCTAACCAATGGCAACCCCATACCATCACGCCGGGTGATGCGCCAGTATGGCAATGACGAATACATGCTTCCAACGTGCGTTCACCGCGATGACGCCAAATACGGATGCGACAATCATGATGCTGTAAACAGAACCTGGATTTATCCGAAAAAATGACGTCTTTCCATTCGTGCACCCAGATTCGTCGTTGAGTACACCATCGCAGGCGCTCCTGTCTGTGATACAGCGTCAAGGGAAGCCTCAGCCATCGTCTGCGAGCTGATAGTCCATGCTGCGGCAAACGTCGTCGAACTGTTCGTGCAAATGGTTGTTGTCTTGCTAAACGTCCCCACTGCTGACTCAGGGATTGAGACGTGGCTGCACGATCCGTTACCGCCATGCGGATAAGATGCCTGTCATCTCGACTGCTAGTGATACGACGCCGTTGGGATCCAGCATGGCGTGTTGTATTACCCTCCTGAACCCACCGATTCCATATTCTGCTAACAGTCATTGGATCTCGACCAACGCGAGCAGCAATGTCGCGATACGATAAACCGCAATCGCGATAGGCTACAATCCGGCCTTTATCAAAGTCGGAAACGTGATGGTACGCATTTCCCCTCCTTACACGAGGCGTCACAACAACGTTTCACGAGGCAACGACGGTCAACTGTTGTTTGTGTATGAGAAATCGGTTGGAAAATTTCCTCATGTCAGCACGTTGTAGGTGTCGCCACCGGCGCCAACCTTGTGTGAATGCTCTGAAAAGCTAATCATTTGCATATCACAGCATCTTCTTTCTGTCGGTTAAATTTCGCGTCCGTATCACGTCATCTTCGTGGTGTAGCAATTTTAATGGCCAGTAGTGTATGAAGCAGTGAACACACAGCGTGTAGTGGGGCGATCACTCTGTTGCAGAAATAATTCAGACACCAAGATCGCTTAAATACTGTTTACTGGATAACCGGTTTCAACACACTGAAGGTGCTGTCATCGGATCTGTATGTAGAGTAACATTTACAAACCATTTGGATATAACGATACACGCTGGTCTGTCGCATGTATCGTTGTATCCAAATGGTTTATAAATGTTAATCTACATTCAGATTCGATGATGGCACCTTTAATGTGTTGAAACCGGTTATCCAGTAAACAGTATTTAAGCGATTTTGGTTTTTGAATTATTTCCATAAATATGTAGAACGCCATTTTTCCACCAGTCTGTGTTTTACATTATTGTATCTGCACTACTGCGCTGTCTGTCATTACCCTGCCGGCCGAAGTGGCCGTGCGGTTAAAGGCGCTGCAGTCTGGAACCGCAAGACCGCTACGGTCGCAGGTTCGAATCCTGCCTCGGGCATGGATGTTTGTGATGTCCTTAGGTTAGTTAGGTTTAACTAGTTCTAAGTTCTAGGGGACTAATGACCTCAGCAGTTGAGTCCCATAGTGCTCAGAGCCATTTGAACCATTTTTTTTGTCATTACCCTGACCATCTGTCAAACGCCTGAACTGACAAAGCTTTCAGCGCGGACTGCTGCGGGGCGTGCAGGAAATGAGTCAGTGAGGTCTGGAACGTATCGACAGGGATATGGAGCCATGCTGTCTCCAGTGCCGTGGCCAGCTGCACTGGATTCCTCGGTTGAGGATCCATGGAGCATGCAGCCCGATCGCAGTGGTCCCACAGATTCTCGATTCAGTTTAAATCCGAGAAGACTGGTAGCCAGGGCAGTACGGTAAACTCATGCTGGTGCTCTTCGGACTACGCAGGTATACTGCGAATTGCGTGACACGTTGAATTCTCCTGCTGGTAGATGTCATCGAGCAAAGGAAAAACAAATTACTTATGGGGATAGTTGCATATCTGTGTCAATCCATAGCGCCTTCCAGAATGGGTAGATCACCCAGGGTCCATTCTCCGATTTGGACCCTTCCGACGATGGTTTCAGAGCGTTTGCTCTCAGACTTTTCATGCCGTATCCACCACCGGCCATCTTTCAGATGATGATGATGATGATGATGCTTGGTTTGTGGGGCGCCAACTGCGTGGTCATTAGCGCTCGTACAAAGTCCCAATTTTTACAAAGTCCAATTTGTTACACTGTCTAATCTAGCCACTGCCACGAATGATGATGATGATGAAATGATGAGGACAACACAAATACCATGCCTCTGGGCAGAGAAAAATCCCCAACCCGACAAGGAATCGAACCTGGGACCACATAATCCAGAGTCAGCAACACTAGCCACTAGACCACGAGCTGAGGAAATCTTTCAGATCGAGAATAAAAAGTGATTCATTTGAAAAGGCCATCTGTCACCACTCAGTGGATGTCGAGTTGCGTTACTGGCGTTCAAATTCTAGCGTTCGTTGTCGACGAAGAGCATTCAGCATGGGTGCTTGAACCAGGCGCCGTGCACAGTCTGCTTCAAACCTCGGTGGCACGGGGTCAATTTTCAAACTTAGCAGTTTAAGAAATGCGTCCAGCGTTGGCCCGAAAGCCAATGGTTCAAATGGCTCTGAGCACTATGGGACTTAACATCTGAGCTCATCAGTCCCCTACAACTTAGAACTACTTAAACCTAACTAACCTATGGACATCACACACACCCATGCCCGAGGTAGGATTCGAACCTGCGACAGTAGCGGTCGCGCAGTTCCAGACTGAAGCGCCTAGAACCGCTCGGTCACAGCGGCCTCAAAAGCCAATGATCATGTCTCTTGGATATCAGATAAATCGCTCCGTTCCCGCATTTTGGCGACTGCACTGTTTTCTATGTCCCATTCCCTGCTAGTGCTGCAATCTGCCTTGGGAGAGTGGTTTTTACACATTGACATCGAAGAGAGGCCGTTGTCACATTAATGTGATGGACCGCCTAGTTTCGGACACTGCTCATTCTCAAGTGCAGCTATAGTAATAGATGTGGATACGTCGCCCTCATTTCACGAGATTGTCACCTACCACGCATATCTGTGAATAGCACGGACATCAACCGTGTTCATCTTGTAATGTTTACTACAAATCGAACTGTACGCATTCGTTCTCGTGAATGTTACCTGCGTATGACTAAACGAAACTGGTAGTGCAAATAGAATCGTTCATGTAAAAGTTAATTGCGTATGACTATACGAAACTAGAAGTGCAAATAGATTAATTTAAAACTAAGCCAGATGGAATAACGTCCTTCTTAAAATTTTATAGTTTAATAAGTTCGTTCAAGACTATATGCCACAAAAATTTTCCTTGGCAAAACCTCTCACTTATAGCTGTACCAGCACACACAGTTCAAAAGACATCTGTCGTAAACGGTTACAACGAAATATTTCTAAGTTCCGAAAAGGTATGCATCGAAACAATTCTATGTCCAAACCAACACCTAACATCACGTAGCTCACTGACAGTGTAACCCTTACCAAAACAACTTTACCCATCAAGTCAATAAGATCCAAAGGCCAGAACCATATTCTGAGTACCCATTTAATAACCTGGTCATGTGACCAACCACTAGATTCAAGCTACAAGTTTCAACTAAGCTCCCATTTTTGCGATTCTTCACAACATTTACGTATTTCAAATATACACTCCTGGAAATTGAAATAAGAACACCGTGAATTCATTGTCCCAGGAAGGGGAAACTTTTTTGACACATTCCTGGGGTCAGATACATCACATGATCACACTGGCAATGTCGGCTCTAGTACAGTGTATATCCACCTTTCGCAGCAATGCAGGCTGCTATTCTCCCATGGAGACGATCGTAGAGATGCTGGATGTAGTCCTGTGGAACGGCTTACCATGCCATTTCCACCTGGCGCCTCAGTTGGACCAGCGTTCGTGCTGGACGTGGAGACCGCGTGAGACGGCGCTTCATCCAGTCCCAAACATGCTCAATGGGGGACAGATCCGGAGATCTTGCTGGCCAGGGTAGTTGACTTACACCTTCTAGAGCACGTTGGGTGGCACGGGATACATGCGGACGTGCATTGTCCTGTTGGAACAGCAAGTTCCCTTGCCGGTCTAGGAATGGTAGAACGATGGGTCCGATGACGGTTTGGATGTACCGTGCACTATTCAGTGTCCCCTCGACGATCACCAGTGGTGTACGGCCAGTGTAGGAGATCGCTCCCCACACCATGATGCCGGGTGTTGGCCCTGTGTGCCTTGGTCGTATGCAGTCCTGATTGTGGCGCTCACCT
The DNA here is from genome assembly GCF_023864345.2 of Schistocerca serialis cubense. Taxonomy (NCBI): domain Eukaryota; kingdom Metazoa; phylum Arthropoda; class Insecta; order Orthoptera; family Acrididae; genus Schistocerca; species Schistocerca serialis. The sequence continues at coordinate 181,112,314 of NC_064646.1, read as the reverse complement.
GCACGGCGCCAAACACGCATACGACCATCATTGGCACCAAGGCAGAAGCGACTCTCATCGCTGAAGACGACACGTCTCCATTCGTCCCTCCATTCACGCCTGTCGCGACACCACTGGAGGCGGGCTGCACGATGTTGGGGCGTGAGCGGAACACAGCCTAACGGTGTGCGGGACCGTAGCCCAGCTTCATGGAGACGGTTGCGAATGGTCCTCGCCGATACCCCAGGAGCAACAATGTCCCTAATTTGTTGGGAAGTGGCGGTGCGGTCCCCTACGGCACTGCGTAGGATCCTACGGTCTTGGCGTGCATCCGTGCGTCGCTGCGGTCCGGTCCCAGGTCGACGGGCACGTGCACCTTCCGCCGACCACTGGCGACAACATCGATGTACTGTGAAGACCTCACGCCCCACGTGTTGAGCAATTCGGCGGTACGTCCACCCGGCCTCCCGCATGCCCACTATACGCCCTCGCTCAAAGTCCGTCAACTGCACGTACGGTTCACGTCCACGCTGTCGCGGCATGCTACCAGTGTTAAAGACTGCGATGGAGCTCCGTATGCCACGGCAAACTGGCTGACACTGACGGCGGCGGTGTACAAATGCTGCGCAGCTAGCGCCATTCGACGGCTAACACCGCGGCTCCTGGTGTGTCCGCTGTGCCGTGCGTGTGATCATTGCTTGTGCAGCCCTCTCGCAGTGTCCGGAGCAAGTATGGTGGGTCTGACACACCGGTGTCAATGTGTTCTTTTTTCCATTTCCAGGAGTGTATATTACGTTTACTTCTTTTTGTTTATTGGCTTTCGGTTGCGCGTACACAGCCAGTCCGAATACGAATGTCTTAAAAAAATCGTAACATACTACAACTCCTTGATGAATTCAAACATACAACGTCATGGACAGCTCAAACAAAATAAACAAATAAATACACTTCAAACAAGCACACACACTCTCCCCGTCCATCACAAACACACAAAAATACACACACGCAGGTTACACAATTACAATGTAATTTTAACTTTTAAAATAAATTCCTCAAGTAATATATAAGTGTCTGAAATCTTCGTAAACGAGACGAATAACACATGAGAAGGAAGTACTTCGTTCATGTGGATCAGCTGCATAATCAGACAGTCGGTTTTCCTTCTGCGTCGAGGGCAGATGAGGAAGATGTGATTAATGTCCTGGAGCTCCCCACTGTTCCAGCATGGCGATGGTACCAGGTGGAGTGTGTAAAAGTGTTGTCGGTGGCAGCCATTGAGGAATTTCAACCTGGCAACGATCCTCACAAAAGGTCTCTCATTACCTATGCCAGGAGAGTTGCATTTCAGAACCCACTATTCAGGATACCATTGGACCTTCGGAAGGTGAGGGTGGATTTTTTAGACAGCTTCTGCTGTATCAGTGAGGTGGAACACCGGTACTGAGGTATCATTTGTGTGCCTGAAAGAGGCCTTGCTGTGATAATCGGTATTGAGGAAGCTGACCATGTGGCTAAAGACGCAACGATGATTGGCATACAAGACCAATGCATCCCAGCGGATGATCTCACTGCAGTACTTAGGGACATGGCTAAACGATTGGAACAATGGGAGGGAGACAGAGGATCTTGAACTGCATCAGGCTATAGCCGCTCTCGTGATTCATTCTTGTACTCTCAGCACATTTCATTCCTCCCTAACATCGGTCTAATTAATCGATAAATTCCGATATATATGCAAAGAGCAATACTACCCGTGAGAGTGAATGATCATTGTAGAGGATTTCCTTCAATTTCTCTTTAAAATGCATGTGAAATTCATTCTTCTGGTAGTTAGTGACCAGTAAAGGCATGGCCCATGTAGTTTCCATACGCCTCGGCCTGCCCTCATTGAGCAATGCGAGTGACCGGCCGTGCGCGCGTGGGAACGGATTGGGTGGGGAGGGGGGTGTTGGTGTCAACATATGGGCTGCCAGGCCAGTGTGAGCAGCTGCCCATCATCACGTTTACTGAGCGAGAGGAGGGGCATGCATTTGTTACGAGATTAGCAATCTTTGAGGTAGAAAGAAGTTGCGTGCTGAGTTCAGTGAACTCGGCCAGACCTCGCCGTAGTGGTGAATATGAATATGGAGTTTTCTCCAAACGAACAGACTTCCCAAGCAAATGGCGTGTCCCGGGTGGTAACATTTTTACGAAGTAGCCACGGAGCGACTCCGCCGGTAAGTATTTTGGCTTGTACCAACCGGCCGCCGACGCTGCGAGCGTAAACATTGAGACGGCAAAGTTACAGAAAGTTTTGTCGGGATGCTCTTTGATAGATCGGTGCTCGCAATCTTTGGGAGCTACTATTTGCCATAGAGCATCGCTGGCACGTTTCTAAAATCAAGTGTCGCGATAGGTCGCCGTTCGCAATCTTACGAAAAGCGACACCAAACCTTCCAGAACAAAACTCTTGTGAATTTTTAGACTGGATAAATAGAGTATGTGATTTCAGACTGGCACACACCGTGAATGAGCCGGAGAGAGAAGTATCAGACATTTCTTCGCTGCGAGCCATTGAGAGAATACTTCATCACTTGGACGAGAGAACAAACCTCTTCACTGCTAGTAGTAAAGGGAGGAACCGACTTAGAGGGAAGTAGGCAATTTATGAGCAGATCAACTAGACCATGCCAGTGCCCCTCTCCACCTATGGCTTAGAAACACTTAGTTTCCTGCAATTGACGTAAGTTTTACTGGCAAATGGCACACGAATTCGTAGAGGGTGATAGGCGCATGGTTTAAAAGTAATCAATCGGTCACTGTATGGTTACCTCTCAGCCATGATTTTATTCTTGGGGGTTCTATTTCTCTTTATGCTCTGACCTCCCAATGCAATCATCATCAACAACTCAGTTTCGCGATTAGCAGTCAGCTGACACGAGTTCTTGCCCATTCGGTCTATTCTATCAAAAGTTTTTCCGTCATTTTCTTTCGAAGATCCGCAGTTATCACACGTTCTCGTGTGTGTACGCACGCATTCTCCCATGAGGCGTATTTTATCCAATCATTGACTTTGGAACCGATAAATTCATCTGATTTGTAATCCTTGTTTCATTACCGTAGATAGTAGTCCCCAAAAGTACTTGGTAATTACTAACGTTTCATCAGGGCACGTAAGAATTGTCCACATGTTAGGGTCAACCCTTTCCTTCCATTTCGTTGTGCACAATTCCTTCACGTAGACCTGGACCGAGGTTGGGAACTTGCACCTCGATCGGGGATACCTAGTGCATGTCAGTGGCAAATCAAATTGACCAGAGTTAACTCAAGTGGAGCATTGCAATCAGCAGAAGGTCACCTGAAGCATTACACACATTTTTGCAGAATGTACACAGTACATTAGTAAATGCTAAACAACGCTGAATGATCAAATTTTTGGACCTTATACATCATAACAGGAACGGCAAGAAATTAGTCAAGCCCACATCTTTATTTAGGTTGCCACAGCAAACAGTCATCTTACTATCATTAAGTGGCTAAATTCCCAATAAATAGACGAAGGACATTGGCATAACAGGGCAAATCATTCATGCTGACATTAATGTTTAGTGTTTTGAGAAGAACTCTTTGTTTTTCCACTATTTTATGAGATATCAATAATTTATTTATGACAATAATATAAAGTGTCATGAGATAGTTGCCCACCAGATCCATACAACCGTATGTCGTGTGCATTAATATTACAGCCATAGCGATTGTTACTGATTTTATAAACAATTTTATATGTCAACGTTAACAACCTTGTTAATATTTTCTCTATACGTACGGTAATAATTTTAGTAAGTTCGGATCTATACTGTGATATCAAGACTGTAATTAGGTTATTCTGTAGCGTGTCTGGAAGTGGTTTCAGTGATTTCTGTCAATATGCGAAACTTCGGGTTCAGCATAGTCAGAACCTGGCCATTTTTACCTAATGTCCACAAGCACGCTGCGGCGGTGTTTTCCTCAGTCTCCAGGGGATTTCCAAGTAGCTAGAGCACAGCAGCCTGCTGGGAGCTACGTCGCCTCCTTTCATTGTCCGCTGGTCAGCTTACCGGGCCCAGCCACCACATCAGAACTTGGCACCCACACCTCGCACGACGAAACCCGTTGGTTTAGTAGACCTTGCATAACGGACACACAGCTCGTAATGTCACAAAATGATTGATGGAATTCGCGTTTAGATCCCCAAAAGAATGTCCTGACTTGAGCATGCGTAATTTTCTTCGATGGATTCTAAATTCAGTCTTACCTAAGACCACATGAATGCTAAAAGGACTCATATATCGACCAGAATGAAACTTACAACATGCTGGAGAACATTGATAGTATGTATAAGTACTGCAGTGAACACACCAAAGAACTGATTACAGGCAAATAGTCCATAAGGACAAAGATCGTCATCACAGATAAGTGGAAAAGAAAGGAGTTTCATAAACAGAACGAAACAAATGAATGAGAAGAATACATAACGCTAACATACGAGTGATGTGTGTAGCTCATGAACACATAGACTAAAGGGATGGCCACAAAATGCAGTTCATTCGAAACTTAGAAATGTATGACATGCGCACACATTTTTTTTTTTTTTTTGTCATCAGTCTTCTGACTGGTTTGACGCAGCCCGCCACGTATTCCTCTCCTGTGGTAACCTCTTCATCTCAGAGTAGCACTTGAAACCTACCTCCTGAATTATATGCTGGGTGTATTTCAGTTTCTGTCTTCCTCTACAGTTTTTGTCCACTATAGCCCCTTCTAATATCATGGAAATCATTCACTCACATCTTAACAGATGTCCTATCATCCTGTCCCTTCTCATTATCAGCGTTTTCCACATATTCCTGTCCTCTCCAGTTCTACGTAAAACCTCCTCATTCTTACCAGTTTTCTGTAGCACCACATGTCAAATGCTTTGATTCTCTTCTGTTCCGGTTTTCCCAGAGTCCTTGTTTCACTGCCATAGAGTTCTGTGTTCCAGACGTACATTCTCAAAAATTTAATCCTCAAGTTAAAGCCGATATTTGATATTAGTAGACTTCTCTTGGCCAGGAATGCCTTTTCTGCCATAGCTAGTCTGCTTTTGATATCCGTCACTGGTTATTTTACCACCTAGGTAGCAGAATTCCTTAACTTCATCTACTTCGTGATCATCAGTCCTGATGTTAAGTTTTTCGCTCTTCTCATTTCTACTACTTTTCGTTACCTTCGGCTTCTTCGATTTACTCTCAGTCCATACTGTGTACTCATTAGTCTTTTCATTCCGTTCATCAGGTCATGTAATTCCTCTTCCCTTTCACTCAGAATAGCAATGTCATTAGCGAATCGTGTCATTGATATCCTTACTCCTTGAATTTTAATTCCACTCCTGAACCTATCTTTTATTTCCATCATTGCTTCCCCGATGTACAGATTGAACAGTATGGTCGAAAGGCTACATCCTTGTCTTACACCTATTTTAATACCAGCACTTGAGTCTGCAGCTGTGGTCTAATGCATTTGTGACTAGTGATGGGTAAACGAACATATGCAGTTACAGATTATGTTATTTTACGATGTTTGTATACGAGTGTTCGCACTGTGTAACAACCTCACGAATGTATTTAACGGTATTAACAACAACAAACAAATGTGTCAGCTTACATTACGTTGACATGGCTTAAAGTCATAATATCACTTGATAATGGCCTAAGGCCGAAATTACCATAGTGTAATAAAAACTTATAGCTGTCACTGGCGTGAAGATGATGTCCTTCAAAAAGACTTCGTTCTTGGTCGTCCGCTATTACTATTTCCTATTGCCCGTTGCACACATTGTATATGACCCCTCTCTTCCTATAGCTTACTCCTACTTTTTTCAGAATTTCTAACATCTTGCACCATTTTGTATAGTCGAACGCTTTTTCCAGGTCGACAAATCCTACGGTCGTATCTTGAATTTTTAGTCTTGCTTCCATCGTGAACCGCAACGTCAGAATTGCCTCTCTCGTGCCTTTACTTTTCCTAAAGCCAAACTGATCGTTATCTAGCGCATCCTCAATTTTCTTTTACGTTCTTCTGTTGATTATTCTCGTAAATAACTTGGATGCATGAGCTGTTAAGCTGACTGTGCGATAATTCTCGCACTTGTCAGCTCTTTCTGGCTTCGGAATTGTGTGGATGATGCTTTCCGAAAGTCAGATGGTATGTCGCCAGACACTTACATTCTACACACCAACGTGAACAGTCGTTTTGTTGACACTGCCCCCCCCCCCCCCCCCCCGCCCTCATTCTAGAAATTCAGATGGAATGCTATCTATCTCTTCTGCTGTATTTCATCTTAAGTCCTCCAAAGCTGTTTTAAATTCTGATTCAGATACTGAATCCCCTATCTCCTCTAAATCGACTCATATTTCTTCTTCTATCACATCAGACAATTTTTCTCCACCTATCCACTCTCTCCTCTGCATTTAACGTGATATTCCCGCTGCACTCTTAATGTTACCACCCTTGCTTTTAATGTCACAGAAGGTTGTTTTGACTTTCCTGTATGCTGAGTCTGTCCTTGCGACAATCATTTCTTTTTCGATATCTTCACATTTTTCCTGCAGCCATTTCGTCTTAGCTTCCCTGCACTTCCTATTTGTTTCATTCCTCAACGACTTGTATTTCTGTATTGCTGAGTTTTCCAGCACATTTTTGTACTTCCTCCTTTCATGAATCAACTGAATTATTTCTTCTGTTACGCGTGGTTGCTTCGCATATCCTTCTTTGTACCTATGTTTTCCTTCCCAAATTCTGTGATGGCCCTTTTTGGAGACGTCCATTCCTCTTCAATTGTACTGCCTACTGGGCTATTCCTTATTGCTGTATCTATAGCCTTAAAGAACTTCAAGCGTATCTCGTCATTCGTTAGTACTTCGTATCCCACTTCTTTGCGTATTGATTCTTCCTGACTAACGTCTTAAACCTCAGCCTACTCTTCATCGCTACTATATTGTGATCTGAGTCTATATCTGCTTCTGGATACGCCTTACAATCCAGTAGCTTAAGTCTGACCATGAGATAATCTAACTGAAATCTTCCTGTATCACTCAGCCTTTTCCAAGTATATCTCCTCCTCTTGTAATTCTTAAACAGGGTATTAGCGTTCAATAGTTGAAACTTGTTACAGAACTCAATTTGTCTTCCTCCTCTTCTCATTCCTTGTCCCAAGCCCATATTCTCCTGTAATATTTTCTTCTACTCGTTCCCCTACAATTGCATTCTAGTCCCCCATGACTATTAGAATTTCATCTCCCTTTACATAGTGTATTACCCTTTCGATATCCTCATACACTTCCTCTATCTCTTCATCTTCAGCTTGCGACGTCGACATGTATACCTGAACTATCGTTGTCGGTGTTGGTTTTCTGTCGATTCTGATAAGAACAACCCTATCACTAAACTGTTCACAGTAACACACTCTCTGCCCTACTTTCCTATTCATAACGAATACTACTCCTACTCCCGTTATACCATTTTCTGCTGCTGTTGATATTACCTTATATTCATCTGAGCAGAAATCCTCGTCTTCTTTCCACTTCACTTCACTGACCCCTATTATATCTAGATTGAGCCTTTGCATTTCCATTTCTCTAGTTTCCCTGCCATGTTCAAGGTTCTGGCATTCCACGCCTCGACTTGTAGAACGTTATCCTTCAGTTGATTATTCAATCTTTTTCTCATGGTAACCTCCCCCTTGGCTGTCCCGTCCCAGAGATCCGAATGTGGGACTGTTGCAGAATCTTTAGCCAATGGAGAGATCATCATGACACTTCAATTACAGGCCACATGTCTTGTGGATACACGTTACGTGTCTCTAACGCAGTGGTTGCCATTGCCTACTGCATCCTTATGCCGTTGATCAATGCTGATTCTTCCGCTTTTAGGGGCAGTTTCCCACCTCTACGAGAAGAGAGTGCCGGGAACCTCTGTCCGTTCCTCCACCCTCTTTGATAAGGCCGTTAGCAGAATGAGGGTGACTACTTATGCCGGAAGTCTTACGGCCGCCAATGCTGATTATTAATCAAAATCTAAGCACCGGCAGGATTCGAACCCGGGACTGAGCTCGTTTTAATTATGAATCAAAGACTCTATCCCTTTTTTGTTTTTTTTTTGTTCTCATTTTCTTCGACATTGTTCGTTGCATTTGTTCGGTGCGGATGTCCCATGACACCCAATCAGGTTCAGTGTTGAGCCGTTGACTCACTTTTTTTATTGCAGAGGGCAGCTAACCGTCTGACCGAACACGCTGAGCTACTGTACCGGCTATCCCTAGACCACGCGCACATACTGAACCCCAAAGTACAGCTAGACAGGTGACTAAATGAACGAGCTGGTCATGTGATTTAACATGCAAATGATCGTCGACGCTTACCGACACACTACTGCTTTACAAAACGTCATTATAATAGTAGCTAAAACTTACACTGGAGAATATATATCATAATACAAGCAAGATGGTCTAACTGTTTTCAGTAAGAAATATTGTTGTAATTAGTACAAATGCATTTGAAATGCTAAATTTTCGTGTAAGTCCCTTGTTATTACTCTCGAATTTCGTCCATTGTGTGCAGTAGCCACTACTACAATAAATTACAATCAACCTGTTAAAGAAGATGTTCCCCCCGTCGTCTGGCACTGGGATGTAATACAGCACTCGTCACTGTAGTAAACTGCGAATTCTTTCAAACATCCCCAGATCAACTTAGGAATCTCGACAAACCCGAACGGATCACTGCTTCAATTCTTGAACCATATCAACGACAGTGATGTGTACTTGCGTTTAAAGGTGAACCCAGGCAACAGAATCCAGAGGATTTGTGGTCAGGGCTCCAAGGTACAGATCCTATGTGACCTACCCATCTTGGGCAATATTGGCGCGCTACATGTCGGGTTTCATCAGCAGTAAAAAGGGCTAGTGCAACAATCATACCTGGACCACATTCCTGTAGCTACAATATAGATCAGTCCATATTTTGACCTTGCAAGGTTTAATTGTATTTTCCTTTACATGTTTTATAAATGTTGTTTTTCATTATTACCTGACCAGTATTTTTCATTACAACAAATACGTCTGAACTGTGCAATGGTGGAGAATAGAGACCTTCACCAATAATAATCATTTTATTATCAGTGAAAAACCAGCAAAAAGAACTGATGTGTAATTGATCGTGTCTGACTCTCAAATATAACTAAATAATTTCTACTAAAATGATAATCTGTTAGATATATGAAGCAGAGTTAATGTATTTATGTCTGTCATCTCTTCCCAAACTTCTTGATTGATGTCAATCTAATTTGGCACAGAAACAGCAGGCCACATGAGTATCGATACTGTTGGAGTTTATAAACTTGCAACTGCAATTGGAGTGGAGAAATGTACAAAAGCAAGCCTTTATCCAGCACCTGGCGTAGAGGGTCCCTGAAGGACAGGCATGCTGTGCAGGAACAATATCAGCCTGCCACAGCATCCTGCTTTGCAGGGAAGCCTATATGTCTGGGGCAAGAAATGGTTGTCCAGGCCCTGACATATAGGCTGCCCTGCATGACAAACATGCTGAAGTAGTATTGAAATCCTTTACAGACCTGCTATGCAAGGTGGCTTGTACATCAGGGGCAAATAAACGATGTTCAAGTCCCTGATGAACATCATGCTCCACAAGAGAGGTGTGCTGTGGACTAGTATCGATGTGTTCTATTGTACTGTATTATAGGGACTACAGATGCAGATGAGTGTCGCTGTGGTCAGATTGAGATGGATGTGTGGATGGACAGAGTGAGGGTGAGGAGGCAAGAGACAGAAACAGCAGTGGAGGAGAGAGGTATGAGGCAAGTGGAAGTTTTAGAGGGGTACTGGGAAGGTGGAAAAGGGAGTGGGTGTGGCAGAGATGGAGATAAAAGAGGGAGAAGAATATGGACAGGTCGAGGGGGGGAAGATATGGTCAGAGAGAGCAGTTGGAGGACGTGTTCAAAGAGAGGGGTGGGGGATATGAGACACAGGGCGCGGGAAAGAGAAGATAAAGGTTGGATGATGAGGGGGACAGACAGAGGGAGGAGGTGGTGGAACAGAGCGGGGGAGGAGGAAGACGGTGGCATTTGTTGGCAATGCCGCAGGAAATAGGCTAGTAGTAATATAAAAATGAAATGATAGTGTGGCACAAGGGAGTGTTTGGCCATCTAGCGTAAGTATTTGTAGCTGACCTCACTTCGGCGACCTGTAGGTCAGTGACACGAAATGGACAACACAAACGCTCAGTCCCCCAAGTGGATAAGTTCCCAAACTCAGCTGGGAATCGAACCTGGGACATCAGTAACTCGAAGCAGAAAAGCTAATACCTATTTTTATTTATTCTCATCCATCTGGTTTTTCTCAGTTTTCTTTAGTAGTTCTGTGCGGATGTCAAATGACACCTCATTTTATGCTATCGATGAAATCTTCACTGATTTTCTTTGGTCCTGGGAGTGGCGAGTTAACTGACTGAATGCACTGAGCCTTTGTGCCAGTACCCACTAGACAACAGGCAGTGAATGATAATAATAAAAATAAAAATTTATCTTTACCTGGAACTTGGGGTGTGGGGAGACTTCTAGAATGAAGCACTTACTCGCAGCATACATCCAATCACATTTGGAACGAATTGATGCTTCTCACATCTTAACGCAGTACTAGCCTTCAGCTGGTGGCTTCTTTCTCCGTTTAGTACAACAACCAGAGGATTACAATTCACATACGATACCAACAGTATGTCTAGTCTTGACAGAATGCTATATGCACTTTGAGCAGAGAGCACCAAATGGTTTGGCAGAGGGATGCTCCCTCTTTTGGGTAATGCACCTTTACCCTCTGTAGTAATTATTTAACAAATTCGTATGGTCCACGAAATGAGAGGCCCCTGTGAGTTATTACTGGGGTATTAATAATTTCTATCGGGAGGGTTTCACCAACCGTTAAAAATTTGAACGCAACAGATAACGCAATAGTTTTTAGAACCACTGTAGAAGGCACCTATGAAGGGCTTAATAGGCGGCATAGAGCTATTTTTTATTTACTTTCATTAGTCGACCCAGCATTCGACTGTGGTTGTGACTTGCGATATTCTTTGCGATGAATGGAGGAAATAATCAGTTGAGGGTATAGATAAATTGATATTTATTCAATACAGATGGGATTTGAACAACTAGTCGTGTATCTGTTGGAATATATATCATCGCGACTGGTCTCTCTAGTTAACATGATTCACTTACGCCACGTAATTATGGAAAGGGAGAGGGGAGTGCAGACCTGGCTTCAATGGAATTTTATGCAGGTACGCAATTATACATAAACTCATGCTTATTACATTCAATTACTAAAGGTCGCGCAGAACAAGTTCAGCAAAGACACTACAAGCGAACTCGTTCAGCACGGAAGAGTATCTGCCTAAATATTTCAATTTTCAGTAAAATGTAAGCTGATGAGGGGGTAGCAAGTGGTGCACTTGACTATGACTGCTAATTTTGGTTTAATCTTGCGTTCAGATACAACACTAAGTTAGTGAGCTGGGGGGAAGAACATTTCCTATCATATGGCGGGAAAATTTTGCGAGTCTTTATTCCATCAATGGGCATCAAAATCTGAACTTTCCTAGATACACGAGTTTAAACCGTATATATTACAAGCGAATCATATAGTTATGGGGGCATAAGAAACATTAATTAATTGTCATATTAATACTATTCCACACAAGTGACCAAGTTGCGGGAGCCAACAGAAATGCAATGCAAAAAATACGGACACACGAGATTATTCCTTCCCCATCTTACACTCACCCACTACCGTATGGTTATTCACTCGTCTACTATACATTTTCAGACCGGAACTGCACTTTACCAATGCAGTGGTTGCTCCAACCGACCACGTGGCGGGAAAGCAAGTACACAAATAAAACACATGAAAAAAAAAAAAACGAAATATTACTGTAAAGTAAGACCACATTAAAATACATTAAATGAGTTGACTTCCGTTAAGCGCAGAATAATAATACGACCGTGAGCTTAAGGCCCATGGTGAGTGTCCCGGCCAAGTCACAAACGCAAAGTTCTTACTGAAATCTGACTAAATTATAAAAATGAACTCCCTTATTGTGGTTTAGTGGTAATATCGCACCTGATTTCAGCACCTGGACCTTATTAACGAGCAGATTTGAAACACTGTAATGCGTTTGTTAACATTACCAAAACCGAGAGCTGCGTCTCCACATCTGTCCAGTTCCGCTACCCAGGAACAAGAGGAACTGCGGACACATCGCCTGACCGTTGTTCGTTCAAAAGGTGGTGGAGGGAATGGTTCGTCAACCTCTGACATGAGTTGCACATTATCTTTGCCAAACTCGTTCGCCCTTAGGGGTTGGCACTATCCTACCACAGAACCACTCTACTCATTCAGTTCTACGACCTCTGACAAAAGCTTTCTGCTGCTTCACACAGTTTCTGATTCATACCGTCCAGGTTGCACAAGGGAAAGGATGCAGGGAAACGTGGCACACACGAAATCGAAAATCAATGAATAAATAAATAAACACTGCTTGATCCATTGTCTCCTGCTTGTTACCCACAGTTTTATTCCTGCAGAGTAAAAACACTCTCTCTATAATTCTCCGATATCGGAATTTATTTAAAAAAATATGGAACTGGATAACAAGTTCTGTTTCAACCTTTTCAGTTTTCGTGGCGGATCCGAGCTTGGAAGTACACTCTTAAAGAGACAAACGAAGAGCGCAAAATTTGTAGACACGTTTATCAACTCTGCATTGCAATTTAGTGTAGTGATATCGCTAGTAATTGAACACTTCATGGAATATGCTTTTTATTGTTTTCATTATCTTGAGAGGCGATGACTTAAATCTTTTTCGTACATTTAAGTGATCATGAGTTTCCACAGTAGCTGTAATGTCACTTCTTTCTCGAAGCACTGCCAATTTCGATCAGAAAGCAGATTCTGAGGCATTGTCAACGATGACTGAGGATAGTTTGTTGTCTGCCCAGAAAAACTAGTCTATCAGTAAGGAAATGGCGTGCAGCTATTGTGTAAAAGTATGATTTTGGGAAGAAATTGTTTTATTGTATTCAGTGTTTTCATACAACTTCTTTAAATGGCAGGGCTCTCGTAATGACCATGCCATACTACCACGCAAATGACCCAGATCATAAACAATAATTATATAATATAAAAGAAGTGTGGGAACCTGTTAGAAACGTCATTTGCGAAGGAGTAGTGTATTCTAGTCTTCATTATATCACACATTGCAACAGAATTTTCGAAATACCGCATCCATAGCCTCTATTGACGGACTTGTGTATCGAAATGAAAAGGTCACTGAAATAAAATCTGAAAACATTAAGTTTTTAAGTAACAACTTCAGTTAAAAGTAAAAATGGAAAACATAAATGATGAGTTAGAAGGATGGGTGAAGAATATAAAAGTTTCCTGAGTGTATAACCGGGTCATGTTAACTGGATTAAAGAGACATTTGTTGCCTTTCTCTGGGTCTTCTAATGGCTGACAGCTGAAGTTCATTTGTATCCTGTTAAAGTACTCAGTGTCATGTTATTTTCGGTGTAGTCGCTTAGCAGCAACATGGAGGGACCATCCATCAACGATGTCAACTATGCCGTTAACGACAGTTTGTTAACGGTTGGGTTACTCCACACAGACTTGCGTAAGTTGCCTGTTCGTCATAAACGCGAACTTTGTCACCTCCACTGAACCTCAGCGTGCATAGCAGTAAGAGTTCATAAGCTGTCGGACGCTGGTACAGGTATCGTTACAACGAGTGCGCACCGCGGTATAGTCGTGCCGTTAAATCGCTCTTTTTCTCCTATAATTTTCTTCTAATTAGCAGATGTAACTCATTATAGTAACGTTACGTAACCACTAATTACAACATTTCTCAGGGAAAACTTCCAGTCCATTACATTAATGGTGACCGTCCCATCCCTAACAGTGACTAAACTCATTCAGTGAGGTGATTAGCTTCAAAGAGAAATTAATAACGATACCTGAACGTACCACTGCGTTTAATCCACTTGTACAGAAAGAAATTAAACCTCAGAACGTAGCAATTAAGTCTTTTTGATATGGATAGCTCTACAAAATTGCTATCTGTAAGCGTCACTTAACGTGTGGCCGGCCGGTGTGGCCGTGCGGTTCTAAGCGCTTCAGTGTGGAACCGCGTGACCGCTGCGGTCGCAGGTTCGAATCCTGCCTCGGGCATGGATGTGTGTGATGTCCTTAGGTTAGTTAGGTTTAAGTAGTTCTAAGTTCTAGGGGACTGATGACCTCAGATGTTGAGTCCTATAGTGCTCAGAGCCATTTGAACCATCATTTTTGAACTTAACGTGTGCAATCACGTTTCAGGTCACGCAATTAAACTGCAATTGCATTCCCAGTTGCCTTGGCATGATGTTTGTTGCTCTGATCAAAGAGTATTAATTTCTTCCATACCGCCCACATATTCAGAACACTCGAAAGAACAATGCTCGATACCTCCTGCTGTCTACTTAACAGCCAACTTCACGTTGCTGTAGCTCACCGCACAGACTTTTCAGTGCGCTGTGCAAGAGCACACGAACCCGTCCGATACCTGAATGGCATTATACCACATCTACATTGCATTCACGTATTTGTAGCTTGATTTGGTTCTGCTCGCTGACAGACTCACATACGAGACAATATATTTAAGACATTTCGCTGGTCACAAAATGGTGTACGCGCATCATCCAAACAAACCAACACAGAAACAATATGTAAATCTAAGTTCTTTGACAACAGAGATAAGAGTGTTTCACTATGTACATTTTTCATCTTCTTCTTGCTTTACTGCGAAAGTTGGATGTAGAATGGAATACAGAGATATTGACAAAAACTTAGGAATCGTATATGCAACAAAAATGTAGCGTTATAAAAGATAAATAATATTAATCACAAAACTGTGAAACTAAATCGAAAGATTTGAGTCCACTCCGAGGTCTGTGATATTAAACTGCGTCAGAAAGTAATCACTGGCGATTGGTGGCTGGCGATGTTCACATTCAGTTGTCACAGTATTATTTCAGGTTCCTGTACAATAATACTACATAGATCAGATAAAAACGAAATCTAGAATAATGCAAATCTCCTACTTCTAATCATAGTCAACAAGTCTATGACAAATAACAATTTACTTAAAGAGTGCTTGAAACTCAGTGAGCACGAAAAATTACTTCTGTGGCATAAATGTAGTTGAAACGCAAGTTTTTAGGAAAATTACTTGTGTAATACAATATCTTGAGACTTACCTGTAAAAATATTGTACATAGACAAAACGATTTCAGATGATCTTAACACACACTAAGGGGAAAAAGGTTATGCGCACGACGAAGGAATTATCCGAATCGGACGAAATTCGATAGATGTGATGTACATGTACAGGAAGACATACGATTGGATAACAATTCCATAAAAATTGTATTATTTATTCAAGAGAAAGAGATTCTCAAACTGAGCAAATCAATAATACATTTTGGGACCTTTGGCCCTTATGCAAGCTATTATTGAGTTTGAGATTGATTGACAGTTGTTGGATGTTCTCCTGAGGTACACCATACAAAATTCTGTCCAATTGGCCTGTTAAATAGTGAAATGCTGAGCTGGTCAGATGGCCCTGCCCGTAATGCTCCAAACCCAGCTGGGGAGATATCCGGCGACCTATCTGTTCAAATGGTTCAAATGGCTCTGAGCACTATGGGACTTAACATCTGAGGTCATCAGTCCCCTAGAACTTAGAACTACTTAAACCTAACAAACCCAAGGACATCACACACATCCATGCCCGAGGCAAGATTCGAACCTGCGACCGTAGCAGCAGCGCGGTTCCGGACTAAAGCGCCTAGAACCGCTCGGCCACTCCGGCCGGCACCTATGTGACCAAGGGTTTAGAAATCACGAAGACAAGCAGTAGGAAGTTATCTTGCTGAAATGTAAGCCTAGAATGAAAGTAGTATGAAAATGGTTCTATGAACTCTCTGCCAGGCACTTAAGTGTGAATTGCGGAGTAATCATGTTGACGTAGATGCAAATGTATAAGGCAACAAAACGAGGCGTAGATAATCGTCGACGTATTGCTGTGTTGTAAGGTGCCGCGGTTGACGAGCAGATAGGTCCTGCTGTGCAAAGCAGCAGCACCCCAGATGATCACTGCTGGCTGTCGGGTTCTATGATGGACGTCTGTCTAGTTGGTATACCTTCGCCATCTCGGGATCCCGCATACACGCCTTGGGCCTAGAATCTCACTGACTGGAGTAGAATTCTCTTCAGTAATGAGTCCGAACCGTGATGACCAGTGAGGACGTGTCTGGACTCTCCTGGACAGCGTTTGGATACCAACCTGCCTGCTGCCCGCTACGCGGTTCGACAACCTGGAATGGTGGTCTATGGTGCTACTCCCTTTCATGCCAAAACCTCTATGGTTTTCATCCGCGGCACCCCGGCAGCACAGCGGTTCGTCGACGATATTCTACGCCCTGTTTAGTTGCCCTCTACATCTCCATCTACGTTTACATGGCTACTCCGCAATTCACACTTAAGTGCCAGGCAGAGGGTTCATCGAGCCATTTTCATAGTACTTCTCTACCATTCCACTCTCGAATGGCGCGTGGGAAAAAAGAACACCTAAATCTTTCCGTTCGAGCTCTGTTTTTTCTTATTTTATTATGATGATCATTTCTCCCTACATAGGTGGGTGTCAACAAAATATTTTCGCATTCGGAAGAGAAAGTTGCTGATCGAAATTTCGTAACTATATCTCACCACAAAGGAAACCGCCTTTGTTGCAGTGACCAACTCGCGTGCATACCAGTGACACTCTCATCCCTATAGCGCGATAACACGAAATGGGCTGCCCTTCTTTGCACTTTTTCGATATCCTCCGTCAATCCTACCTGGCAAGGACCCCACACCGTGCAGCAATATTCCAGCAGAGGACGGACAAGTGTAATGTAGACTGTCTCTTTAGTGGGTTTGTCGCATCTTCTAAGTGTTCTGCCAACAAAGCGCAGTCTTTGTTTCCCCTTCCCCACACTATTATCTATGTGGTCTTTCCAATTTAAGCTCCTCGTAAAAGAAAAAAAAAATAGCTCTGAGCCCTATGGGACTTAACGTCGGATGTGATCAGTCCCCTAGAACTTAGAACTACTTAAACCTAACTAACCTAAGGACATCACACACATCCATGCCCGAGGCAGCATTCTAACCTGCGACCGTAGCGGTCGCACGATTCCAGATTGAAGCGCCTATAACCGCTCGGCCACTCCGGACGGCTAAGTTGCTCGTAATTGCAATTCATAGGTATTTAGTCGAAATTGACAGTTATTAGATTTGTGTAGTTTTCGTATACCCAAAATTTATCGGATTTCTTTTAGTACCCATGTAGATGACCTCGCACTTTTCTTTGTTTAGTGCCAATTGCCACCTTTCGCACCATACAGAAATTCTCTCTAGATCATTTTGTAATTGGAATTGATCGTCTGATGATTTTAGTAGCCTTTAAATTAAAGCACCGTCTGTAAACAGTCTAAGGGGGTTGCTCAGATTATCACCTAGATCATTTATGTAAATCAGAAACAGCAGATGGCCTATGACACTACCTTGCGGAACGCCAGATAGCACTTCTGTTCTACTCGATGGTTTACCGTCTGTCACTACGAACTGTGACCTCTCTGAGGAGAAATCACGAATCCAGTCACACAACTGAGACGATACTCCATATGCACGCAGTTTGATTAATAGTCGCTTGTGAGGAACGGTATCAAAAGCCTTCTGGAAATCTAGGAATGTGGAAACGATCTGAGATCCCTTGTCGACAGCACTCATTACTGCATGGGATTAAAGAGGTAGCTGTGTTACACAAGACCGATATTTTCTGGATTCGTGTTGGTTATGTACCAATAAGTCATTTTCTTCCAGGTGATTCATAATGTTCGATTACATTATATGCTCCAAAATCCTACTGCAAATTGAGGTCAGTGATATGGATCTGTAGTTCAATGGGTTACTCCTATTTCCTTTCTTGAATATTGGTGTGACCAGTGCTACTTTCCAGTCTTTAGGAACAGACCTTTCAACAAGTGAACGGTTGTATAAGATTGCTAAGAAACGCGCTATTTTGTCTGCATACTCTGAAAGGAACCTGATTGGTATACCATCGGCACCGGAAGACTTGCCTTTCTTAAGTGATTTGAGTTGTTTCGCAACACCTAAGATATCTAATTTATGTCACCCACGCTAACAGCTGTTCTGGTTTCGAATTCTGGAATATTTACTTCATCTTCTTTCATGAAGGAATTACGGAAAACTATATTTAGTAACTCCACATTAGTGGCACCATCATTGGTAATCTTTCTATCGCTATCGCGCAGTGACGGTATTGACTGTTTTTTGCCATTGGTGTATTTTACATACGACCAGAATCTCTTTGGGTTTTCTAACATATTTTGAGACAATGTTTCATTGTGTATCTCGCATTGACGTCCGCACTAAATTACAAGCTTCCGTGAAACTCAGCCAGTTTGGGGATTTTGCGTTCTTCTGAATTTGGCATGCTTTTTTCGTTGCTTCAGCAACAGTGTTCTGCCGTGTTTTGTGTACTATGGTTGAATAGTCCCGTCTCTTATTAACTTATGCGGTATGAATCTATCTATTGCTGTCGATACTGTATCTTTGAATTTAAGCCACATCTGGTCTACACTTACATAATTAGCTGGGAAGGAATGGAGACTCTCTCTTAGGAAGGCATCAAGCGAATTTTTATCTGCTGCTTTAAATAGATATATTTTGCATTTATTTTTAGTGGTTTTGGTTGATATGGTTTTGAGCCTCGCTACAGTGACCTTGTGTTCACTAATCCCTGTATCCGCCGTGACGCTCTCTGTTAGATCAGGATTATTCGTGGCTAACAGGTCAAGTGTGTTTTCGAAACCATTTACGATTCGTGTGGGCTCATGAACTAATTGTACAAGCATTTAGTACAATTTCGGAAGATGTTTTCTGTGTATAGCAAGCCATCCAGGGTTTACAGTCCATTAAGATTATTGCACGCCTGCACACGGCGAGAGTGTTAATTGCTTGTCTCCGTGCTTGCTGAACTCTACCTTGGGCCAGCAAAGTCGTCGTATTTCTACCCAACTGAGAACATTTTGAGCATTATGGACAGGGCGCCCCCAACAGGCCCAGGATTTTCACGATCTAACGCGGCAACTGGACAGAATTTGACTTGATGTCCATCAGCAGGATATGCAACAATCTATACTAAGCCGAATAACTGCTTGTATGAGGGCTAGAGACGGGCCAACGCGTTTTTGACTTGCTCGGTTTGTGAATTTCCTTCCGTTTAATAAATAATCCAGTTTTAGGAAATTGTAATCGTTCGTATGTCTGCACATGCACATTAAATCTACCGATTTCCATCCCATTCTGATAATTCCTTCGTGGTGCGTCTTTTTTAAAAATTTTTTGGAGTGTATAAATATTTAAAAAATTACTTATGTGTATGTAGATCATCTGACTTCCTGTAGCTAGGTGTGTTTAAGTCTACCCAACATTAGCCCTGTATTATCTGAAAACGGGCGTTAGAAACGAAGATATAACGAAATCAGTCAATAAACGGTTATTGTTACGTCAATAATAATAGATTTTCCCTTTATATGTGACCGTAATGCCCCAGAGATGTACGCAGAAAAAGAGACTTCAATATATTGAGATATAATATGGGTAAAGTTAAAGCCTAAATCCGCCACGTTAGTGGACGAAAATCTTAGATTCTGATGGAAGTGTTCTGATCAAAAAGACTAGCTTGTGTCATTTACGGGTTTGCTAATTATTCTAAGTATCGTATACAATGTAAAGAAATCGCATTTCATTCATAAACGTCGTTCAGGCGATATTTTCTTTTGTATTCGCGAATTTTGGTTGTACCGTTTGCTTTTAGTTTCGCGGTATTATTTCTATCAGCAGACCACACATTTCCCGTGAGTCCCACTCGGAAAGCTGTCCGGTTGGTTGCTGTGAAAAGGAAAGGTTGAAAACTGACCAGACATAGCAAAACATGTATCCAGCATTTTCAGTTTCATAACTCCATATTAAGGGAGATACTGGATTACGAAAATAGCTTTTCTAAATCACATACTTGTCTTCTTTTCATTCGTAGTCCGTATTGAGGAAAATGCTCAATTTCGAAGCCAAGGTTTTAAAATCACATATTTCTCTTTTTGGTTATTCGAAACGTATAACAAAATGAAAATTATGTAAAGATTTTAATGGGTGATTTTAATGCACAGTTAGGGAAAGAGAGAAAATTTAGAAAAACGGTCGGTGAATTCCCTGCACATAAATGGACCAATCAAAATGGAAAGAGGCTGGTAGAATTTTGCAGAAATTTCAATCTCAAAATTATGTCAAGTCATTTTAAGAAAAAACCTTCAAAACAAAAGACATGGCGATCACCTAACAAGGACATAGGTGAATTCCAAATTGACCATATTGCAATCTCGTATCCATGTCACAAAGAAATTTTAAATGTTCAAGTTCGTAAAGGCGCCAATATTGACTCAGACCATTACTTAACCCATGTGAAACTAAAGCTAAAACCCCAAAATTTCAACAAAAGGACACCATTAATCCCCAAATTTGACACCAGTAAAATCCAACCATCATTATTAGCAGACGAATTTGACAAAACAAGTGCACAAAATTGGGAACAACTCAAACACAAGATTATCAAAACAGCTCAAGATCAAATTCCTTTACGAAAACACAAGAAACATGCTTGGTGGAATGAAAACTGTGATCATGCAATCAAAGCCAGACAAGAGACATTTAAAGCATGGAATAGCAACAAGACAGAAGACACATATGATACATTCCTGACAACTAGAAAAGACACTTCAAAACTAATTAGACAAACAAAAAGACAATATGAGAATAGTCAACTCTTAGAAATTGAAGAAGATTTTCAGAAATACAATACTAGAAATTTTTATAAAACTTTTAAAACCAAAATAAAGGGGTACCAACCCCAGAATCTTTGCTTCAAGAAGGAAAATGGACAGTTGGCTCTTAACAACCAAGAAAATTGCAAAGAACTTTCTAAATATTTTAAGACTCTTCTAAATTGCCCCGAGCCCACAGAAAGATTTCCACCAAAAATTCCCCAACAATGCAATCCAGTTTCACTTGCACCAAATGAAGAGGAAATCATTAAAGAAATTCATAGGTTGAAAAACAACAAAGCATCTGGTGAAGATGGAATTGTTGCAGAACTTTTAAAGGCAGCTGGTCCAAAAACCGTTAAAGAAATTATTTCAATCATGCAAAACATTTGGCAAACTGAAAAAATTCCTGATGAATGGAAAACCGCCTTGATTCACCCACTTCATAAGAAGGGAGACAAAACTGATGTTAATAATTACAGAGGAATTTCTCTTCTTCCAGTCACATACAAAATCCTCTCTCAATGTCTTCTGAACCGAGCACAACAGCAACTTGAATGGAAAATTGGCGAATATCAAGCAGGTTTCAGGCCAAATAGATCTTGCCCAGAACAGATTTTAGTCCTCAAACTAATTCTCAGACATCAAAAAATTTACAATAAAAAACTAGTTTGTACCTTTGTAGATTTTAGAAAGGCTTATGACTCAGTGGATCGTGAATCTCTTTTCCAAATTGTGAAAGAACAAGGCCTGGATCCTAAAACCACGGCAATTATCAGAGACACATTAACTGGTACAAAATCAAAAGTAAAGTTCAGAGGAGAAATTTCAGAATCCTTTGAAATAAAAACAGGCGTGAGGCAAGGTGATGGACTCTCTCCGTTGCTATTTAACTGCGTTCTAGAAAAAGTAATACAAGAGTGGCGCGAACGAAAATTGGAGTTCAAAATTGACCAACCAGTGAAATTAGGACGAACAAATATTCGAATAGACTGTTTGGCCTTTGCAGACGACTTGGTTATTCTAACGCAGGACATCCAAATTGCTCAGAAGCAAATAGAAATTCTTAAAGAAACAGCAGAAAGAGTAGGTCTCCAAATCTCATTTGAAAAAACACAGTATATGACTAGCAACAAACTGGCACCCAAACTTTTGGAAACTAAGTATGGAAAAATCAAAAGAGTTTCGCAATTCA
Source organism: Schistocerca serialis cubense (assembly GCF_023864345.2). NCBI lineage: Eukaryota > Metazoa > Arthropoda > Insecta > Orthoptera > Acrididae > Schistocerca > Schistocerca serialis. The sequence continues at coordinate 181,090,098 of NC_064646.1, read as the reverse complement.
AATATTTAGGTGAAACAATCTCAGAGACTGGTCTAGAAAAAATTGGAAATTAAATTCGTTGTCAAAAGATGGAGACAGCTTTTAGACTTACAAAAGACATCTACAACAAAAAATGTCTCTCGAGGTACTCTAAATTGAGACATTACAACACGGTCATAAAACCAGAGTGCCCTTATGGGGCTCAAACGCTAATTTTAAACAGAAAAAAAGGACATTCAAGAAATCCAAAAAAGAGAAAGAAAAGTAGTCAGAAAAATTCTAGGTCCAAAATATACTGAAGAAGGAACATACAGGCTAAGAGCAAATAGTGAAATTCAACAATACACCAGCATATATTCGGATATGAAAAAACGCAGATTAAAATTTTATGGGCATATTAAAAGAATGGATGCTACCAGACTAACTAAACAAGTAGTGGAATTCTACGAAAATCGAAGTAAAGCTAAATTTGAGACAATAAAATGGATTGCTGCTATAAAAGAGGACATGAAAGTGGCAGATATAAAACAAGATGAAATTCAAGACAGAAAATTATTTGGGCAAAAAATTCATGACTGGGTAGTTGGTCAAGCTGAAAAACCAAAGAAAACTGGAACCACATGGTCTGATGAAAGGAAAAGAGCTCATTCCGAGAGAATGAAAACAATTTGGGCAGAGAGAAAGTCTAAAAGAAAATAACTGAATGCCCCGTGATGGTACTTCGCGTGGTCCAGTAGGGCCCAAACGTGAATAATAATAAAATGAAAGTTATCTTGACGAAGGCGAATTGTTAAAAAATGTTCAAATGTGTGTGAAATCTTATGGGACTTAGCTGCTGAGGTCATCAGTCCTTAAGCTTACGCACTGCTTAACCTAAATTATCCTAAGGACAAACACACACACCCATGCTCGAGGGAGGACTCGAACCTCCACCGGGACCAGCCGTACAGTCCCTTACTGCAGCGACCTAGACCGCTCGGCTAATCCCGCATGGCGAAGGCGAATTGTGTCGTGTTACTTGATCAAATATGTATTTATGACCAGAGGAACGTCTGAAAATGCCTCTGACGCTGTGCGAAAGCTTTGTAGCATTTTCTGTTTAAAACAAGTGTTTATGCACACTACAGAAATTAAGAACAAGAAGCAATCGTAAACTGTTGTCTGCAAATGTTTTGGGGTATCTAACATGTCGGCGCGGGTTAGAATCAATGTGGGACATAGGTCTCTTGCGCCACCTCTTCAGTACTCAGGAACGTTCACATATGGTAACAGATGTTTCTTTATGTAATAAATAAATTCCTTTATTAGTGAAACATATTAAAGCTTCTATCGGGCTGTTTTTCCCAGTGAATCATCCTAGAGAAAAGCACCTAGCATCAAGATGAAAAATGAATGTATAATTTTAAGATACGTCACAATCGAGGCGATGCTTAAAAAAAAAGTAAAAATAACCATCATCGGACAAGCTGATGCAAATATTTCTGCGGCTGCCATGATGTGGTGCCTATAATTTTTCTCGTAAGATTCAAACCATATAGGGAGGGTATTATCAAAATGTCCTGACGAGTTTGTGGTCTGTTTATAAAATGAAACACCTCAGGAATCTGTCTCTGGTTATTTGTCTGTTTCGTGACAACGCCCAACACATTATGAGTAGGACAAAGTCACGCACGTTGCTTCTTTGGGGTATCATACTCTGTACAAAACAATAAAAAAGGGGTCACTTCTTAGACATCCACTAACTGTCTCCCATTGCAACTCAGATATTTTGAAGGTGCGTATAACTTTCCTCTTTAATGTTGCAAAACAATAGTGCCCTGCGATGTCACCAGCGCCTCGGCGGTTCTTCAAACAGTATGGTATCGACACATTCGAAAGAATAGACAAGAGCGCAGAAGTTAATGTGAGGTGTAATGTGGTTTAACGTTGTCATATTGGCATCGAAATTCACCACAATTCTGTCCTTCGCCAGAGTGGACCTGTCACGCAACCTGACATCCACTCTTATCCTCATTTCACACCTCTTCTCTTGAGGCTTCTTTGATGGAGATCAGAATCGCGACACTCAGTGTTGAAATCACCCGGGATTTTTAGGGGTGGTCGAGGAGAACATTTCCGACACACCACGGCTCAGAATCGATACCGAAAGCCTCAGAGAGTGGTACAAAGGGCGACAATGAAACCAGCCTACCTCTTTGGGCGTTGATTCTCATACATTCCGCGGCCCAAAACCGGCAGATTGTAGTGCGATGAGAAAGAGGACTGCGTTATTAACTTCTGTCTGATGTCTTAACAGATGTTCTGTCATAAGAGCTTTATAGAAAGTATTAGGCATCTCATGTGGACTTAGGGTAGAACAGAGCAAGATTGAGATTCGGCTGGGGGACTCAAAGTAGAACACAGGAAGTGGCAGTCAGACTGGAAATGTGAAAAAGAGCTGACTTCTTACGGATCAATGGGCTGTATGGAATAGAACAGGCGTGCAACATGTGACCAGTAGTGGAGGACAGCAGCAGTGACTCGAAAGACTGGCGATGACGAGAAGTATCGTTCAACGCCAGCTGGCACAGTTCGCTGTAAGAATAGAATGCTGCAGCAACACGTCAGGGACAAATAATCTCTGAATTTTTCTCGTTGGAATGGTAGTGGCGTTCGTCAGAATAGTCGTTCTACCCCAATAGGAGAGTTATTTTAATTCGTTTTCAGTTTCTTGTTATGCACTCGCTACTTACTTGCCATACAACTTCGTATGTCTGTAAGTATGATACGATCACTTCATGTACTGACTGATATCCGTGACCCTGCTGGGAATTGAACCCGGGACCCCATGCTCAGGAAGCGAGAACGCGACTGCGAGACCACAAGCTGCAGTCTAATGGCTAGAGCTTGAGTGTATATAAACCCAACCCCCCACACACTTTCTAAAATTTTCTTGTGCGTACAAATAATCTTATAGATGGGGAAAGCACAGCTAAAAAAGTTATGTATAATGTGATGGACAACCAAATAATCTAATATGAGAGATGGTAAAATAGTCTATATCAGAACTGAGTGAAAGTCCAAATCTGCAACAGGTGTTTATTGTGAACTGTGTGAGTTTGTTCATCTCGGTGTGTGGAGAGTGGCTGGCCTAGTTCACTACCACCAGAGAGTGCTAGAATTTGATGGGAAAAGCAACCTCGCATCCCCTCTCCCACCTGTAAATCGGCAGGAAAAGCTCTGTGCTCATCAGCCTCAGTGGAAGCAGTTGTGTGCGTAATGTGTTCAACTGATGGGATGTTGGTGTCAGGCAGAGAGGACCTTAATGACTGCATTGCCTAAGAGCATGTAGCTGAGGACTGTATCCTCAACTTTCTGCATGATGACTGGAGAGAAGTGATAGTCGAGGAGTGTAAGAAGAATAAAGTTTGTCGAATAATGGTTATGCAGCGGGACAGATTCATGATGTTTTCGCAACTGATGCAGACCGTTGCTTGTACTGGAAGTGTGCCTGCCTTTTGTGAAATGGTTATGTGATCTGCCTCCTTTACAGCACAAGAGGCAATTGCCACAGATCAAGCACGTGGGTAATATTATTGTTATGTGCTACATTGTGTGGAGGGCAGCATGCTAATAGTAGTAATATGCTAGATCAATAGTAGTTCTCCCTGCAGCCAAACTGATGGGGTTGCAGTAACTAGTCCTGTTCCACAGTCCGTGACTGACAGATGCCTGTGAAAGCCTCCACTGCATGATCTGCCAACACCACATCTGGTCTGGTGATCATGACATTGGGAGTATTATTTACATGGCGTTGTTTATGTGTGCCTGACGTTGTCATTATTGTCACATGCAATGATTACTCTTCCTCTTTGTCCAGCTGCAGCAGCTCAACAACACCATAGGTTGGGGCCTGTAGTGCAGACCTCCAGCTTTTTAGGACCTTCAGCAGTAGCAGTGACCTCTAACACACGGGATCCTGCAGCGGAACTACTTGGCACATTGGAGCAGACAAGAAGCTGCTACCGTATTTGCCACTCACCTATTTGTGTGAGGAACACACAACAGCAGCAGCAGAGGACAGATAAATCTGTGAACGAGCTTCAGAACTGCACCAAGTTTTCAGTTCCCACAACCACAACTTACTGAGTAGCATCAGCAATGCACCAGGGGTCTCAGACAGCATGGCGCAGGTCAGTACTGGGCTGTAAGAAACGTATCATCCATTGAAATGCAGGACATTCCAGTGATGCTGCAAGAACAGAGTGTAGATGCAGTGGATGAGAAGCCACGAATTACTCCCAGTGCACTACTACTATTATTCACTTCTGAATTTAATTTATCTGTGAGTGGGTTAAAGCGACAATATATAAATATAGAAGTGTGTGGTGATGGAGACTGAGAATGTCATGAAGGAAGTTTAAGTGTGCTTTAGTCAGTCACAATGAGGGAAGGTTTGTTGTGCAATGCCCTACATCAATGCTCAGATGACTGCAGAGTATAACCCATTTCTTTCTCCCCCAGACGTTTACTGTGATGGTCTAATGCTATCTGTCCCATCAATGCATGATGATGGAACACTCAAGGTGAAACCTGGAGACTTATTTATTTATTTACAGCACTCAACTGTTATGAACTTATTAGGACTAAGGGTGGTGCTATCTCTTGTGTCAGAGAGACTGAACCACTGGCTAACATATATTCAAGTCTCAGAACAGCGCTTGATTTCATGTACCTGTGCAGCGACAAAGTCAGCTACTATTGCTCCAGTAGTTATGGAATCTATCCATTCTGAATTTACAGACAGAATGCCTGAATTTTGTGATGTTCTCATCAGTGTGAGGGAACTATAAGCTGAAGTAGTGCATACAAGAAATAGTTATTCAGAAAGTACTGTACTGCTGTGCAAAATGAACCACTGGATTTTGCCGATGTACTGCAACCTATGAGCCATTGCAGAAGTGTATATAAAAGAGTAACATGCTATCGTAAATCTTTTTTTTCCCTTACTTCACAAACTTTTCGTCATAATTTACAGATGTGCGACCATTGTGCCTCAGTTAATGTGGTACTAGGTACCTATGAAATACTAAATGCGCTATATTGGCTACGCATATTATTATTATCGTTACTACAAGTGGTTTTTTTCTGTAGAAATCCAATGCATGTTTATACCTCCTGTAGTCAGTGGGCGAAACATTCCCACCACAAAGGCTTTGTTGTAGGTTACTGGTGCACTGATGACGCAAAACACCAGAAGAAGAAGAAGAATAGGATACGTCTTCCTGATAATATTCCAGAGATAACTGTAGGTCCATTCAACTGTGGCAAGATAAATCCTCTCATGTCACAGCTAGCATATCCAGATGGAGTTTGATTGAGCATGTATGAGTATTTTCTAAAATGCTGTTTCAACCTAGTACAATCTTTTACGGGAGATACTGCAAGGTGTAGATGGTATGATGTAAATGACATTCATTGAAAGCTGTGACATCCAACCATCAGAAAAAGAAGTAAGCACTTTGTTCATATATGGTGATCTTGCTGTGCAAAACCAGTGTCAAGTTCAAAAAATGTCTTGTTTGGGTCGTCATATGGGTGTTGATGTATATTATTTGAGTCAGACATGTTCCAGAACCCCAAAACAGTAGCTAAGGAATATGAAAACCTCATTATAGCCTTCAAACAAGACAATCTGAATTTGAAGCATATTTACCAAGCACATATAAGTACTGATATGTCATTCAATGAATTTTGAAAGATATATGGAGAGTGCTGGAACCATAGACTGTACAGATTTCTCGTTATTGATAAAACAAGAAAGCTAAATGATGGTTGGTACAGATGAGACTTCTAAGAGTTTCTGTACATACAGTTATGGAAAAAGGTGAGTACATCAGTGTACGTTGGACTGTGGACAAATATGCATATATGTTAGACACTCAACATGATGGGATGGGTGTACAAAGACAGAACATTCACTTGATCGTGGAATGCAAAAATTCAGACTGTTGAACATGAAGTTGGTGGTGTGCACAAAAAACTAGTGATGTATTATAGAATTCTTCTGAGACTGATCAACTCATTAGAACATTGAGTTAATGTAACTGAAAAGAAAGTAAACGATTTATCCATAAAGACCGAAGTTACTGAAAAACAGATGCAGACGAATAAATATAAGGTATGCACTGGACCGAACTCTGGTTAGTATATAACGTGATGTTGACTAAGCGTAAGGTCATCGAGGCATGGAAGGCCTTTAGAGAGAAATTATGGCTGCTAAGATCAAGGCATGTGGAGGAGGAGCAAACACTAAGAGTAACCTGTAACTAATTACTGAATCTTTCCGGAAACTCACAGCAAAATTAAGCAATGACAACAATGCTGTTGCTGACTTCATTAACTGTCACAATGATACTAGAATAGATAACATATTTGGCATCAGCAAGGGAAAAACCGTACACGCTTGGCACGCAACTTCTAAGTTTAACTGAGAACATCGTACAGACCAGTGATAAGCAGTTTCAAAGAACATCTGGCCTACTGAACCTTATTTTCCAAGGATCCGTAAAAACTGTAAATTATTCAGCTAAAGATGTGGAAACATATAATGAAATATTGCATTTGTTGATGTACATAAGAAAGAGAATAGAGAATCAAGAAACCAATGAATGTAAAATAAAAATCCAGTCCAAAACATGTATTAGATAGCTAAAATAGCAGCGGTGATGGTACTGACATTTAGCATAAAAAAATGAATAATCGACTCCTACAATATAAGTAATATGATGACCACCCATTATAACCCTACCGTCCGCTACTGCTATACCATAACCTCGAAGCTGGAGGCAGTTTGTAAAATAGAACTATTTTGTTAGAGTAATTACAGTATAAAGCAACAGAGCAGTCTTACTCTCTGAGAGGAATTTTGTTATGTTCACCGTGTTGCACCTAACGGAGGTGGCTTATCGGAAATAAAAGTCAGAATTATGTAAATATTCGAACAGTAACAAACAATATTTTTGCCTGTCTACACTGTTTAAAGAATAAAGAAAACCGTCGCCAGCCTAATTAGACAAGAGAATGATTAGCATTCTTGTTTAAGAAAATAGGTATGAGTAACTTCAACGGACAAACACAACCTATATTTTGCTACACGCGAGTGCAATGAACTCTGACACCTGCATATGTTCACAGTTAAGATTGGAAGCTGACAGAGCAGGACAGACTATTTGCGTAAATATAACAGATAACAGAACACACTATTACTTTCGGGGTTTATTCAAACCGAATAAGTTTTATAACATTACTATTAATATTCACTGCAGAATCATAAATTGGACATAGGTTAAGTATTATTTTTCAAACTCTTTCCTAGTTGACATAAAATTATAAATGTAGTTCACTGCAAAATTATGAACTGGTCACAGGTTAAGTCTCTCTCAGTTAAATACTTTGCTAATTAAAGTGGAAGTTAATTGGAATTCACTAACAGGTTACTTCTCACTGTCTTTTGAATTCAGAAATTATTGTTTTCATAAATAGTGGTCTTTCTATTTAATTGTTATTTGTCATGAGCATAAAGGATAACCTGTGGATCCCATTACACTATTAATATGCACTTTCATTGCCCAAAAGAAACAAGTACTTAGCAAGCACAGGTATATAACTTTTCACTATTGCAATTTTCCACTTTTACTACAGTGAGACACAATGTTGACAAACTGACTCACCTTTTACAATTTACTACAGGCAGCACTATGATCATTAACTAAGCAAAACTTTATAAGCCTCAGTTTTAAGAACTTTTAATCTTTAAAAGAAACAGAAAATTGTATTTATTACCACAGTCTTCTACTTTCAAGTAAATGATTAAATAGGTGACTTTAAACTGGACTGTTTACATCACTGGGACGCTTCCACAGAGCTACATTTACTACCTCCCACAATTTCACTAAATCCACAGTAAATCTGAATACTCCCTTCTTACCAAAGATCAAACAACATTATTTAATTAACTATTTGGCTTTGAGACTCTCATTTTTTCCACAAACTAGGACACTCAGTAATCATAGTTCAAATGGAGAGGAACCTGAGAGGTGTTGTGATAGGGGAAAAAATCAAGGTATGTACACAAATTCAGTTATAAGTTACCTTGTATTTGTGCACACTAAAACATCCAATGAGCTGATCCTTCACTGTACATTACTATAGTGCTCCATTACAGTGATTGTGCAGTGCAGTGGCAACTGCGTGTTGGTAGGTGGATTTGCAGGTAGTATTGCTGGACTCTGTCATTTCTTGGTGGCGATGATAGACATCAATTCCAGAATAGTTCCAGCTCTTTATCCATCCATCCAAGGCATTGGAGAGCGGCAGGAAAAGCCTCTCTCGGAACCAGCACAATATACAACTTTTACATGGGCAGTGCACAGTTTGGTAGTTCGTTCCCGAATGACTCTTGTTCCACCTTTTCTACCTAGGCCAACCACAACTTGTGCGCTACTAAGTTCCGTTCCCCAAGGGAACCACACTACCTTTTACATACAGGATAACTAAGAACCCTAAGTGAGGATCAGCAGTTTACATAACAGAAACCAAATAAATAAAATAAAACAAAACATTTGCACATATTGACATTTCTACAAAAAATTATTCACACAGAAATTACAATTATATACAGTAAGTTATGTTCCATCCAAATGGGACAAAGAATTTAAATGATAGATACACTACATAGCATAGAATCAAATCACGACATCAAAGTTTCTACAAAGAAAGGAGTATACAATTTTGTGTTTTCTATTCAATCAAACACATTTACAGAAACTCAATGATGTAACATTAAATAAAACAAAAGGCAAAATAAATCAGTAGAGCATTAGAGCTATGGTTGTACACCAACAGATTGGCTACAACTGCTCATGACGTCAGCTGCCTTGGTAATAAAGCTCATTCGAATTGGTTTGTTTCAGTAATTTCTGAGATTGGAGCGAACTTCTTAAAAGTTTGCATGAGTTTTGGCAGGCTGATATTGTAGAGATGGGCCAATACTCACAGGAAAAGAAAGGTTTCAAATTTGTTTTAATGGGTATTCATACATACTTAAAATTCACCAGGGCATTATTCACGAAAACAGAAACAGGAAGACATGTTGCACAGGTGTTTGAGAAACTGTTGCAGATGGGGCAAATTGCTGGCCAGACAACCGTCAAACAGATCATGGCGGAGGGTTTTACAATAGATATTTGAAGGCTGTGATGGAGTAGTATGGAATACACCACTACTCAAAATTCTCCTAGATGAAAGCATGTATAATCAAATGTTTGAACAGAAGAATAAAAATTCATATGCTGATACATTTTAATGATATTCTCCCAGAAATAATTAACCAATATAACTGAATTAAACATCACATGATCAAAATGTGACCTATCGATGTCTGTGGTAATGAGCTTGTAAACATAGTGCACTATCACATTAAAATGGCGGATCCACGCGAATAGAAACTTAATGTAGCTATTTCAAAAGGCAGGACTACATTTGAGAAGTCCCAGCTACCAAACTGGTCGTATGAGATATTTACGATTCCCAAACTACATACAGCAAATTCCAGAGCCTACATGTTAAGGGCTAGCAGTGGTTCTGAAACTGCAGGATGCCTTTACACAGAGTAAATGCAGACGAGCTCAGAACCAAATTTGTTTATGATTGAATATGTCATAAGACATTGAGGGAATACAGTACTAGTTAAATGGCTGTATTTTCTGCATCACCAAACAGTTAGATTGACAACGAAGATTTGCTATATAACAGCATACATAGACCACAATCATGACAGTAACATAAGACAGATGATAGTAGATACATTAGAGGAGTTGGTGGTATTCCCGATATATGACCTGTTGAATTATGCATTCCTGGACATAACTAACGTAGACCTGGAAAAAGCTTCAAAACGGTCCTCACATGGTGACAAATGAATTAATCTGCTCTATGAGGCGTGTGAGGAACACAAAATTGCACATACAGGAAATGAATATCTGCCAGGACATCATGCTGCAGATTAATTTTTAGCTGATAAAGGTAAGGCAACATGTGTGAGAAGGTATATTGGACAATACATTGCAGCATCTGCACTTGATAAAACCATGTGCGATAAAATTAAGCTGAGTTTTGGAGAAAAAAGGACGTCAGGTAGAATTATTCCTTTCCTCATACCTGCCCCCAAGGGCTTGTCAGTGGTCGGCTCACTGGCTGGTGGTGCTGCGGCAGGACAGTCAAGAATGCAAAAAACTCCCAAGAGCAGCCGGAGGAGGCAAGAAGACATAATGATATGATGAAGGCAGCAGCCCTCGGAAAAGGACTGTACTTGAAACCAGAAAGGACTAGGTCTCTTCATAAAGTGAAAAAGAAAGAAATACCCTTACGATTACTACCAGACAGAGTGCTTAAAATACAGTTCTGCTTAAGTTTGTTTAACAAAAATTCAACATTCCGAGATTCAGTGGTGTGTTGTAAGTAGGCTGTTTAGGTTTTTATGTTGGTAACGCCACGTAGCGCTCTGTATGAAAATAACTGACAGTGCTGTGTGCAGTCTGTGGCTGGTTGGACTCACTGTTGGAATATTCTCTTGTGTAGTGTTGGGCAGTTGGATGTGAACAGCACGTAGCGTTGGGCAGTTGGAGGTGAGCCGCCAGCAGTGGTGGATGTGGAGAGAGAGAGGCCAGAGTGCAGTCTGTGGCTGGTTGGACTCACTGTTGGAATATTCTCTTGTGTAGTGTTGGACAGTTGGATGTGAACAGCACGTAGCGTTGGGCAGTTGGAGGTGAGCCGCCAGCAGTAGTGGATGTGGAGAGAGAGAGGCCAGAGTTTTGAGTGGACGATCTGGACGTGTGTCCGCCAGAAAAAGGAAATTTGTAAAGATGGAGGTCATGACTTGATAGATATACATATATGATTAGAGGTCACATCTGTCACAATTCCGCAATGATAGAAATAATAACTGGACATGGCAAGGCTATTCTTACAACGCAAATCATGACCAAAACAGACACCATCCATATGACAACCATTGACAGAGTAATATTAATTACCGGGAAAGATCACCTCTCCATGGTAATGACTATGACAGAGACAATCATAGAAACAGACAATATGTGAACCAGAACTATTATTACCAAGGGAGTCAGAATAGCTTCAGATACAACGGTCCACCGCACAGTTACGATTCCTGGAGAAATTCTCCACCACATGACCGACAAAAAGAAACTATGGAAACTACCGACGTGACGACAGACGATATAATCATAACGACAGAGCTGAATTTCATCAGAACTGGCGGATTCAAACAGGGCAGGGCCCTCTCGGCAAGGTGAATTTGTAGAAGTTAGGTCTCCTAATCCCAATAACGGTGTGCGCCATCAAAGAGACAGTAGACAATGACTCGCACTGCAGGCAGTCATGTGCGGCGGCTGGCTCAGAGAAAAATAACATAGACACTAACCTTGAGAAAAATTTGAGCATTCTTTACTGATGTGTACCACATGATAATTGTGTCGAAGCTGAAGCTCTGCATACTAGGAAGAGTAGAGGTTTACACCACATTTCACATTTAAAACCGTTTATTGAGAGATAATCGGCTTTTTAACTTAGTGTTTGCCATACAGTTTTTCACTTCACGTTACTAGTATGCTTTGTCACATTTAGAAACTGTTAACATGCAACAATATTTTAAAGTTAACTATCCAGTCAAGAACCTAGGCAACTTATTTAGACAGCATTTATGAATGCATTTTTGTAGTGAACAGACGACACAGTGTTATTGTGTGTACATTCTTGCTTGTTCATTGCACAATTACATAATGACTATAAGGCTTACATACTTAGAACATATACTGCTAATGAGATTTTATTGCTACATTGTGGTTTACTTGAAAAGACATACTGGATTTAAAGTAATTTCTGAGAGATAACAGATGACACAGTGGTTAGTTTATTTGACAGATACAAGATTATATCACGACGCTATTAATGAGTAACACAATTTACATTATTGGTTTTGCACTGTATCTGTTTTATATCTGCACACTTTTCTGTATTATTCTGGAAAGTGAAACGCTTTTTAGTAGTAACTTTGATGTTATAGCTACAATGAGATAGGTATTTTTTATTACACAATAATACGTTACAGTACAGTACTTTCTTGGTCACGGTAATGTAAATAATAACTACGATATCTATACGCATAGCATTTTACTTTTGTTTGTGACGAGGTAAGTACATTGATTTTTGCAGAACTTTGCTTATGGACGACGATGACGATAACACTTGGTACATTTCTACTGTTAAGTAGTGACAAAGATTATCATACAGCAAGACGCACAGTTTAGCGCTACAGGACACGCATTTGAATGATTAATTTTTGTACTTAAAACATTTTTTAAAGATTTTTGAATTACAAAAGATAGAAAGAAGGTTTTCGGTGATACATTTCATTCCGTTGCTACAATCTGTAACACCTGAGGGTATAATTACATTAATCCTCAGGGGGGTACACGTTTGCTTTGTGTACTAAGCGTGGGGCAAGCGCTAGGACCCCTAGCTAATATGGTATTTGCTTATACAACTTTACACATCGGTACCACATTTCTTTAACACAGAGTTACACAGCTATCTGATTATTTAACAGAGAAACAAATATTTTTTTACTACGTCAGTGACGCATGTTTACACAATTACACAATTGGGCAACTTATGAAATTGTATTTTGTCTGTACTTTGTGAACTCTTCATATGTTTTCGGAACCATTGTGATACTATGAGAGCTTTGAATGATGTATTTGGTATGGGATCGTGATTTTTGAAGCACATTTGAGGTAGATGACTTTATTGAAGGTTTTGAAATTATTGAAAGAAGCTACGACGATTTTGAGATGTGATTGATCTGTTAAGATGACGTTATTACAACAGTGTGTATTATGCTGGTGAGATATGTTTATGATCAATAACATGATGCTATATGAGGAATGTGATTAAGTGTTTATATGTATATGAATAATGAGTAGTGGTTAGGGACTCTGATTTGTCAAAAGGATGTAGGAAACCAAGAATCATACTTTAAGACACGCATGAATGTATCACAACACTGCTATTCATGAGATTTCGTTTATACACATTTCTACTATAATTTTTGGATCCATGAATTTTTTTTTATGAGACTATCACTGTAATGGAAACTGCGGTCATAAATATTTTGGTAAGGAAGGTAAGTGACCTTGACATAATGTACTGTAGGCACCCATCTGCATGACTGTCATCTGGAAAAAACCATGCCTTTCAGAGGCACAGGTGGGGAAAAAGAGGCCATTAACCTTGCTATTGACATTTCTTCTTAGAAAGCATCTCAAATAAGACATGCTCATACTTGAAGACATATAATTACACTTTGGAGCTCGTAATTGCTGATATTTACTGAAATGTATATGGCTAGTGAATGACGTTTCATGCCTTGCTTTATGTATATATTTGCTTATTTTGTTTAATACCTAGTTTCTAGCTGCACTGCAGCATTAGTTAAATTAAAATTTAATATATGTACTAATATAAGTATGTTATGCCTACAGATCCACTAAATAATAATTCTATGATCTACTTTCTTAAAAACGGGAGCACAAATAGACATTTGCCTTCACAGGGATTGCATACATAATTTTTTCAAAGATTTGGTAACTTGTTTGGTAGAGTAAGTTATTGTAATGCATCACTCTAGTGTTAAAATCTGACATAGGTATTAGACATTTCCTATCTTTACTGTAGTATTTTTTTCTGATTAAGCTTTGTCATGCTTACGTATAAGTTATTGAATTTGCTGCTGCTGTTTGCCAGGCATAGTGCTATTGAATTTAATTTTGTATTACTCTGTTAAGCCAGTTTTACTACTGATTTACTTTCCTTGTTGCTGCGCATTGGCTCATATTAGTTGTAATGTTGCATTTGCTTTGCTACTTTAGATATACTGTTGCTTGCATTGTCAGTTTCCATTTTTTTTGTCATTGCTGCTTGTGTTAATTGTTTTGTGCTACTACATTGCCTTGTCCCTTACTTTATTCATCTGAGCTCAGCTGATTTAAGTTTGCTTAAGATGGGGTAGGCTATATAAGAGATTGAGAAGTGATGAATTTGAAGAAATGCATTGAGAAGCTACAAGGAAAAGGTTTGGCCAAAAAAATAGTGTACAATGGAGAATAATTATTTTGAAGTAGGATATGAGCAAAAATGTAGGTTTTAGGGCAACAGGTTTAGGTAGGATTTTCTTGGAAATAAATGATGAGGTAAGATAATGGAAAATAAATAATGAGGTAAGAAATATGTGAACATGTAAATACAGAAAGCATGGTTAGATAGGATTTTTATGTGGGAACAAATGTTGAAATAAGAGGAAATCTCTATGGAATGAAGATTTGGGTTGGATTGTAGTGCCAAATGTTATACTGAAAACAAACCCTGTTCTTTCCTTTTGTGTTATTCCGCTATATGTTTGTGTACCCTTGTGTATTTGTTCGTCCTGTCTTTATGTATTTAGCTGATAAGAGTTATGTTGTATAATTTTTCTAATATTAAGCTACATTCATTATGATGAGGAATTTATTTATTTACTTTTTTTTAATTTATTGATTTATTTAACCTGGCAAGATTAGGGCCATCAGGCCCTCTCTTACATCTAACCAGACATTCTACTTATTTTACATTCATATGTTTTAGTAGGCATGTTAAACTACATCTAGTACAAAAAGTGAAATAAACAATTTGAAAGGTACACCTGGAAAAATACATACACATAGAGTTTATATTCTTAGGTCACAAGTACTGTTATAATTAGACATTATTGAAGAGACAGATTTTAGATAGGAGTGCTGGCAGCAGGGAGTATGAGGGAGACTCATGGTGAAGGGAGGAGAAGAATAGAGACATGATGAAACATAATTAAGGAAATATAAAGGAAAAGAAGATTGCGTGGCTAATAGAGATAGAGGAAGAGGAAGGCATCTCAGGAGCAAGGTACGAGACGCTAGCTTTGCTATTTGACAGATGAGGGGATTGTCCTTGTACATTAATTTTGTGAGGAATTTACATTAATAATATGTTATTTACTTTGTAAAGTTGTTTAGTCATTATTGATTCTGTTCTGTTTTAATGCTCATGAGTGAAGTTAATGTTTTGAAAACTATTCTTATTATTTTATTTATTTACTTACGTCACAATTCCTGTAACACTGATGTATGTGTTTGTTTCTATTCTTTTGTAAAGCCTGTATTACTAAAAATGTTATCTGTATTATTATGTTCTTTAATGATGTTTTCTGTACGTGTATTCTCATGTCATAAAATTGTATAGACACCAATTCTTCGATTTAAGTTTTATTTCACTGCACACGTTTCTGTTCGTCATAGTATATGTGAGAAGTTAAAGAAAAGGGCAACTGTTAATGCTTGCACGTGTGTTGATAATTCAGCAAGGGACTGGGTAACAGCAGTGCTGGTTCTAAGGACATTTGAAAAATGATTTGTGAGTGCACAAGTGGTGGTTTATGGACTTGCTATATAATCCGCAAGACTCTTCGATGGTGATTGTGCACCATCACAGTCGCAACAGATGGCTGCTAGCCATCTATACAAGGACTACAGTGGGTCTGCACCTTCGATGGCCCACCAATACCATAATCTCTACAAGGACAACAGTGAGTCTGCACTTGTGGTAGCCCACTAATACCATTATCTCTACAAGAAATACTGTGGGTCTGCTCTGTGATGATCTATGTACCAATATTCTTCAAAACTTTGAATGACTCTGCTGTGGGTTTGCTCTGTTGTGGCCCATTACCTGTCTGCATGTCAAGAGTTAGCACTGTCTTTCCGTTGGAAGGACAACACTACTTCACCAAGACTGCAAGGAAATCCACTACTTCCGTGTGCATTTTCTTTTACTGATCAGATTTTGTGCAATCTGATTACTACTATGATGAATGATCAGGACTGTCTTAACGCACTGTGAGAAAATTTTTGCTTTTGATCAACAGTGTATCAATAAGTGTGCGCATTTGATGTGTTTAGCAGCGTTAATATAGAAAAATAGCAAATTTGGCTTGGCCACTGCCCAAAACAATTTGTAAATATTTTTGTGGGGAGCATTGGGGCTATGTGAGTAGGCTGTTTAGGTTTTAATGTTGGTAACGCCATGTAGCGCTCTGTATGAAAATCACTGACTGTGCTGTGTGCAGTCTGTGGCTAGTTGGGCTCACTGTTAGAATATTCGCTTGTGTAGTGTTGGTCAGTTGGTTGTGAAGAGTGCTTAGAGTTGGGTAGTTGGAGGTGAGCCGCCAGCAGTGGTGGATGTGGAGAGAGAGAGATGCCAGAGTTTTGAGAGGTTACTATAAGCGGACGATCTGGACGTGTGTCCGACAGAAAAAAGAAGTTTGTAAAGATGGAGGTCATGAATTGATAGGTATACATATATGATAACTTTTGAACATAAGTGAGGTAAATATATTGTTTGTTCCCTATCAAAATCTTTTATTTGCTAACTATGCCTATCAGTAGTTAGTGCCTTCAGTAGTTAGAATCTTTTACTTAGCTGAGAGTGTTGGCGCTCGCTGTATTGCAGTAGTTCGAGTAACGAAGATTTTTGAGAGGTAAATGATTCATGAAAGGTATAGGTTATTGTTAGTCAGGACCATTCTATCGTAGGGTTATTGAAAGTCACATCGCGTTGCGCTAAAAAAATATTGTGTGTCAGTTCAGTGATGATCAGAATAAGTAAAGAGAGAACTGTCTCAGTACATTCAGTTTTACTCAGCTGTCTCTGTATCAAATAACGTAGAAGTTTACCAGCACAGTAATTGATAATTTTCCAAAGGGGACCTTTCATATTCCAAATTTTTCTAAGGGGACGTTTCAGTGTTTATGCAGGGTAGATTACTGAAGACTGTGTGGAAATCTAATGAATCTGCGATTGTGGGTCTAGATGTTGCAGGAGGACCTGGAACTTACCGGGTGGAATTTGTTAAGAAAATACAAATAACGTCTGCTATTTCGACACATTTGGCGACCTGCAACCTCCAGAAGAATTTCAACGTTACTTAACTGGCAGAAGACATGTGTTCTACAATTTTCAGTGCTATCAGAAATTTAACACATATTGGTCTGGACATGTTTGCAACAAGTTCTTTCTGAAGTTTATGAAGAAGGATATATAAAGAAGAGCTTTAAGCACTCATTCACCAATTAATGTTTAGATGCAGTGTCTTACAATCTGACTTTAAGAGAACGATCGTCAGTATTAAGTGTGAATTACTTTACTCCAATTTATTGAAGCAGTTGACATTCGTGTATTGCGCTGATTGAGATGGAGAGATAAAACAGCATTTCAGACATCACAGGGGCTAACAATAAATTGCACCTGGAAATTAATGATGAAAAGGACATCGTGGAAATAGAAAGTGTTGCATATGATACTGATAATTTAAACGAGGTTTTAAAACAGTATGGAAAAGGGAATGATCTATGTGCAAACAGTACACTTTAATCTGAAATAAGGACTGTGAATTTAAGGATTTACTTTAATCAGAGAGGTTCAAATGGAAAGACAATGAGTTTTCTGAATGGACAGGTTTTGAAGAAGGATTTTAACAAATGTCGCGAGTCGGATCTGACTGTGAATATACTACCTGCAAGTAAAATCAGTGTCGAGGGCATCATGGCAACGAACTCGTTTCTGAATAATAGATTTATTCATGCAATTTACAGATTTTCTCCTTAGATGGATCAAAGTGTGTGATTGCTGAGAAGCCTACTTACGCTACACCGAAAGTTTAGACATTAGGTCATCTAGAGCTAAGAGAGTGGGCCAGAATACTCAGCTCGTGGACTTTTATAGTGAGGAAACCGTAGTACAACTACATCTAAGACAGGATGGGCGTAAGCCCACAGGATAGCACTTCGTAGCACGACTGTAAGGTGGTAAAACGTGCAAATCACGAGTTTATTAAATCAGTATGCTTGCAACCTTGCAGTGAGGTCGCTCAGTATAACTGTCCCAGGAGAATACGATGAGCGAATCACACGCCACGAATACTTCCTGCATAAATCTTATGCTTCAGCCACTTCTAACAGAACTGATAAAATTAGGACTGCTATCCAACAGAAAGCAGGTGCCGACAGATGTGAAAATTACCGAACTATCAGTTTAATAAGTCATGGCTGCAAAATACTAACTCGAATTCTATACAGACGAATGGAAAAAGTTGTAGAAGCGGACCTTGGGGAAGATCAGTTTGGATTCCGCAGAAATATTGGAGCACGTGAGGCAATACTGACCGTACGACTCACCTTAGAAGAAAGATTAAGGAAAGGCAAACCTACGTTCCTAGCATTTGTAGAGTTAGAGAAAGCTTTTGACAATGTTGACTGGAATACTCTCTTTCAAACTCTAAATGTGTCAGGGGTAAAATACAGGGAGCGAAAGGCTATTTACAATTTGTAAAGAAACCAGATGGCAGTTACAAGAGTCGAGGGGCATGAAAGGGAAGCAGTGGTTGGGAAGGGAGTGAGACAGGGTTGTAGCCTGTCCCCAATGTTATTCAATCTGTATATTGAGCAAGCAGTAAAGGAAACAAAAGAAAAATTCGAAGTGAGTATTAAAATCCATGGAGAAAAATAAAAACTTTGAGATTCGCCGATGACATTGTAATTCTGTCAGAGACGGCAAAGGACTTGGAAGAGCAGTTGAAAGGAATTGACAGTGTCTTGAAAGGGCGATATAAGATGAACATCAACAAAAGCAAAACGAGGATAATGGAATGTAGTGGAATTAAATCTGATGATGCTGAGGGAATTAGATTAGGAAGTGAGACACTGAAAGTAATAAAGGAGCTTTGCTATTTGGGGAGCAAAATAACTGATGATGGTCGAAGTAGAAAGGATATAAAATGCAGACTACCAATGGCAAGGAAAGCGTTTCTGAAGAAGAGAATTTTGTTAGCATCGAGTATAGATTTAAGTGTCAGGAAGTCGTTTGTGAAAGTATTTGTATGGAGTGTAGCCATGTATGGAAGTGAAACACGGACGATAAATAGTTTGGACAAGAAGAGAATAGAAGCTTTCGAAATGTGGTGCTACAGAATAATGGTGAAGATTAGATGGGTACATCACATAACTAATGAGGAGGTATTGAACAGAACTGGGGAGAAGAGAAATTTGTGGCACAACTTGACTAGAAGATGGGATCGGTTGGTAGGACATGTTCTTAGGCATCAAGGGATCACTAATTTAGTATTGCAGGGCAGCGTGGAGGGTAAAAATCGTAGAGGGAGACCAAGAGATGAATACACTAAGCAGATTCAAAGGATGTAGGTTGCAGTAGATACTGGGAGATGAAGAAGCAGGATAGAGTAGCATAGAGCGCTGCATCAAACCAGTCTCAGGACTGAAGACCACAACAACAACAACATCAGGCACCAAGACACCTTAATACTCCCATACAAGAGTTTCATATATCCGGATGAAACATTTAGGAAAAAGGATGATTCTGATACAGTGGGACTGAAGCTAACAGGTAATGCTTTGTCATTCCTGTTTCAGGAGATGTGATATGAACCTAACGGCATTGAGATTGACTGTACACGTGATGTTGGCATAGCATCAACCCAAAGAACATATGTCTGTACATCGACGTCGGATTTGAATGTTTATAAGATACGGGATGGTTCATACGTGAGGCAGTGGGTAGAATTGCGGAAGAATACAAGTGATCTCCTGAATGAATACCTCTAAAAGTGCTTATGGGATACATAGGGGACAAGCGGCTTATCATTAAGAATGCTAAACAGCAACTTATTCTGATAAGGAGTGTGGCTGATAACAACTGCCCCCACATTAGAGCAGTGCGAAATCTAATGCTTCCTTACGTGTGTGCCCACATCGTTAACAAGCCTGTAGGCGTTCTATTAGATCCTGGGAGTTCTGTTTCACTAATTGATTACAAATGGTACCTCGAATTTGGTAATTTATCTAGAATGCCTCCTCTGTGTCCCCCATGGCAGAGATGTCATGTGGTTAATGAAAAAGAGTTACCTCTGATAGGGGAATTTCGGGGTACGTTAAGCATACTGGATTGTACGTGGCCTGTCAACTTTGTCATTTCTAAGAATTTGTCAGTTAACTTGACGCTTGGCTGTGATTTCATTGAGCATACCAGTCTGGTTCTTGATTCTCAATCTCACACCTTTTATTTCAAATTCTGCACTAATGAAGGTTAGTATTTTATTCGTGACGGCGATTTCAACCGATTAGTAATGTGCAGTCAGGGTCATCTTAGTTTGCTACTGACCATTATGTATCTGATGAGACTAGCCAACGGTAAAGCGTGTTGCCCCGACTTATAAATTAGGTGTCACTAGTAAGATCCGATGTAAGATTCCCTTTGTTGACGATATTCCCGTTCGTCAAGCGCCTTATAGGTTATTCCCACCCAAAACGAAGATTTTGCGTTGGCTAATTAATAACATGCTCCAGGATGGTGTCATTAGAGCTTCTACTACTCGCTACGATTCACACATTTCTCTTATTCCTAGAGAAGAGAGAGATCATTAACGGACGTTCATCGATTATAGGGCACTCAATCATACGATAGTCTTGGAATCTCCCCTGGACCTCAATGAAGCTTACGACCAGATACACTATGTGATGAAAAGGACACCTAGATGAAAATGACTTACAAGTTCGTGGCGTCCTCCATCGGTAATGCTGGAATTCAATATGGTGTTGGTTCACCCTTAGCCTTGTCCGCCCCAGTAGCTGAGTGGTCAGCGTGACGGATTGCCGTCCTCTGGGCCCGGGTTCGATTCCCGGCTGGGTCGGAGATTTTCTCCGCTCAGGGACTGGGTGTTGTGTTGTGTTCATCATCATTTCATCCCCATCCGGCGTGCAGGTCGCCCAATGTGGCGCCGAATGTAATAAGACCTGCGATATGGCGGCCGGACCTGCCCCGCGAGGGGCCTCCCGGCCAATGACGCCAAACGCTCATTTCCATACCCTTAGCCTTAATGATAGCTTTCACTCTCGCAGGCAAACGCTCAATCAAGTGCTGGAGGCATGCTTGGGGAATGGCAGCCCACTCTTCACGGAGTGCTGCACCGAGGAGAGGTATCGATGTCAGTCGGTGAAGCCTGGCACGAAGTCGGCGTTCGAAAACAAAGTGTGTTATAGGTCAGAACTCTGTGCAGGCAAGTCCATTACAGGGATGTTATTGTCGTGTAACCACTCCACCACAGGCAGTGCATTATGAACAGGCGCTCGATCGTGTTGAAAGATGCAATCACCATCCTCGAATTGCTCTTCAACAGTGGGCAGCAAGGTGTTGCTTAAACCATCAACGTAGGCCTGTGCTGTGATAGTGCCACGCAAAACAACGAATGGTGCAGGTCCCCTCCATGAAAAACACGACCACACCATAACACCACCGCCTCCGAATTTTACTGTTGGCACTACACACGCTGGCAGATGACGTTCATCAGGTATTCGTCATACTCACACCCTACCATCGGGTCGCCACGTTGTGTACCGTAATTCGTCACTCCACACTCCGTTTTTCCACTTTTAAATCGTCAAATGTTTACGCTCCTTGCACCCTTACACCAAGCGATGCGTCATTTGGCATTAACTGGCGTGATGTGTGTCTTATGAGCAACCGCTCGACCATGAAATCGAAGTTTTCTCACCTATCGCCTAACTGTCATAGTACTTGTAGTGGATCTCGCTGCAGTTTCGAATTCCTGTGTGATGGTCTGGATAGATGTCTGTCTATTACACATTACGACCCTCTTCAACTGTAGGCGGTCTCTATTAGTCAACAGATGCAGTCGGCCTGTACACTTTTGTGCTGTACGTGCCCCTTCACGTTTCCAGTTTACTATCACATCGGAAACAGTGGACCTAGTGATATTTAGGAGTGTGAAAATCTCGCGTACAGACGTGTGGCACAAGTAACATCCAATCACTTGACCACGTTCGAAGTCCGTGAGTTCCACAGAGCGTCCTATTCTGCTTTTTCACGATGTCTAATGAGTGCTGAGGTCACTGGAATGGAGTACCTGGCAGTAGGTGGCAGCAAAATGCACCTAATATGAAAATCGTATGTCTTTGGAGGTGTCTGGATACTTTTGATCACATAGTTTACCGTTAGCGAGGATTCCAAATCAGTAACTGCCCTTTGTACTGATTGAAACTATTACGAGTTTAATCCGGTTCCTTTCCAACTGTCTATTGGCGCGGCTGTGTCGTCTCGTCTTTTGGAATATGGTTTACAGTGTCAGGTTCGAGGGGTTTTTGGACCACCTTGAAGAAGTTTTATTACGTCTTAGGGGGCCAGGCCTACTGTCAATCCTTCTAAGATTAGCTTGACTAGTCATTGTATATCCTCCTTGGGCCACCTGATTCCGGCTCAATGGGTCAGCATTGATCAGGAGTGGACACGTCCCACGGGTGACTCTCTCTCCTCCTCCTCCTCCCTCACCCACTCCTCCCCCCGCAAGAGCAATAACCATTTGAAAGAGATTTATTGGAATCGCGAATTTATTTCGGAAGTTTGTTCCTAATTTCGCCCAAATGGCACTGCCCTTGAATAACTTGGGCAAGAAAGGCGTGCCCTTCCTTTAGGGGAAGAGTCATTATGCTTAGTTTCAGGCAGTTAAAGCCACTCTTAGCTACCCTCCTGTGTTAGTTACCCCGCATTTTGGCAACTCATCCAATTCAGGGGTAGCGGCCGTACTCCTCCAAGAACATCAGGGGGATCGGCGTACCGTCGCCTACCCAACACGCTCTGATCTCCCGGTGAATTAAAATATTCAGATTATGAGTGGGAAGCTTTAGTAGCTTTCTTCGCCTTGGAGAAGTTTAAGTTCTACCTAGAGCATAGGGAATTTGTGATCGGGACTGATAATCAGGCGTTGAGCTGGCTACCAGCACGCCCCAGAAAAAACTGGTAGGTTGTTTGTTGGGCAGTTCGCATTTTCACATTTCGTCTTAAAGTTCGTCATATCAGGAGTCCAGACAACAGCGTTGACGACGCTTTTAGTCGCGTGTGTGAAGATTGCGATACCCCGCAATATGTGGAGGATGGTGGCCATCTTGGTTTGGGCGGCGCTGTGTTGACTGAAGTTCCTGAACTCTTCTGTGATCTCAAGGGGAGACAGGAAGAAGATTCCCGTATTTTCCAAATAACAAAACAAGGCTTTTAAATGGTGAGCACATAGGGGAGTATGTTCATGACAAGAGTGTTGTATGTCAAAAGGGGAAGGGTGCCCTCACATAAAAAATTAGATTTCCTGAAGTATTGGTTCCCATTGCTTTTAGGAATTTACGTAGCTCCGTGGTGGGCGATCATCTAGGTTTCCATAAGACCTTGGCCAAAATTAATCAACAGCGTTTTCGTCGTCTATTTGTATGGATATGCGTCGGTTATTGGGCGGGTATCAGTATGCAAACAATGGAAACTCAACTCTAATTCACACTTGGGTTTTCTCAAATCTACTTATGAGATGTGACCCATGGACTGTCTCTCCTGGACTACATAGGACCACTTCCACAATACCTGGGGGAAGGAAGTGGCGGTGAAACCGTTATATTTTTTAGCACTTTAGCTGGTTAATTGTCAGGAGTGGAGTCACTAGTGCCCTGCATCTTACCAAAATATTTGCTATCTTTGGGCCACCGAGCACCCTGGTAAGTGATACATCTAGAAATGTCCGTAGATTTTGTTTCGATGATGGTCTTAGGCATGTTACCGCTACTTCTCACTACCTCCAGACATACTTTGCTGAGCGCCTGAATAGGAATTTGGATTTCACGTTGATAATATTTCATGCTAGGCCCCAAAAACATTGCGACGTTTCTATCGTATGGTTAGATCTCGTTCTTAATAATGCTCAGCATGAGGCCATCAGGGTCATTCTGGCCTCATTAAACCTGGATTAGCCAATTAAACAACCCGTGAGTAATCTCTGGACCATTGACGAGCTCCCTGAGCGAGTCACCCCCCAAACCATCCAACATAACTGAGAGAGAGAGCGAGACGCAATAAAGAGCTAGTGCATAGGCGTCAGGCACGTAGATGCTATTGTGGGAGGTGTGAGTTCAAGGGAAACGTCAGAGACTGTGTGTTGGTGAAAACGTTTACAGTTAGAGGCAAAGGTTTTAGCAACCCATTCTAATAAACTGTCTCATCGTTTTATAGGGCCCTGTAAAATTTTAATATTTCTGTGTCACAAATAATATTTTGGTCCATAATAAATTGATTGGGAAGTTCTGTATAGTGCATGTTAGTCAGGTTAAGGAAGGTAGCTATCCACATCTCTACCTTCTGCCCTTGGTGCTGAAACCTGGCGGGGCGTCTTTGAGGTTGAACCATGTGGGCTGACCTACGATCGATTTCGCCCCTCTTTCACGATTTCTGTCGGGATGACTTTGTAGGTAGAACGGTGGCGCCATCGGTGGGGACAAAAGCCACGAAACCACGAAACATGAAGGTTTTGGGCAGTGAGTGTGTGGTGTGCAGAGTGAGTTGGCCAGAGGCGTGAGAGATTTGGAGTTCTGGATGGTTCATGAGAGGAGAAATCGGCTCCTGTAAATATGCAAAGCCTATTTTTGACTTTCAGTTATCACCTGCCCTGTGAAGCGGTTTCCGTGAGGCGACATGATATTCTGGAAAACATACCAGCGACTTCGAGGTTATTTGGCTGGCTCTAGTGAAGTTGGTCTGGCCTCTTGTAGTCTTAAGAAGTGGATGGATGGCGGCCATCCTGTCCAAGTAGCTTCTACGTATATGTCCTTGCCTCTCGCCCTTCCTCTGCTACCCCGCTCCCTTCCAGTGGGGTTTATGCAACCATCATTCATAACTATTAACAGCTATTTAAATAACAACTATTTAAAGGTCATTTGGTTAAAACTGATTAGTGAGTTTTGACTAACTGAAGGAGTCTATTCAGTGACGGTTAATTGTGTCTAAAGTTACGTATATTGCTTTCTACTGAATGACAGGAGTTCATAAATAACAGAAGCTGTATAGAAGTCATTTCCTTAGAATATAATCAGTGTACATTGGTTGGCTGTAGCTGTCTGTTCAGTGACTTATATTTTTTTTTAAAAATTTGTATTTTCGTGTCTACTGTATGGCAGTTTGTGCATAATTAATGGCAGCTGTTTATAAGTCATTTGCTTCAAATCTGATCATTGTATATTGGCTAATTGTAGCTGTCTGTTCAGTGACTGTTCATTGTTTTCAAAAATTCTGTATTTTGCTGTCTACCGAATAACAATGTGTTCATAATTAATAGCCTCTCTTTTAAAATCATTTGCTTAAAATCTGGCCAGTGAGCTTTGGTAACTGTAGCTGCCTATTCAGTAACTCATAATTGTTATTAAAATTCTGTACCTTGTTTGAGTGCTGAATGGCAGTGGATTCATAATTAATGACAGCTGTTAAGTCATTTGCTTAAAATATGGCAGTGCATTTATAAACAATGGCAGCTGTTAATAAGTCACTTGCTTAAAATCTGATCAGTGGATTTTGGCTAACTGTAGCTGCTTATTCAGTGGGTGTTAGTTGTTTTTTAAAATTCTGTATTTTGCGTTCTACTGTATGACAGTGAATTCGTAATTACTAACAGCTGTTTAAAAATCACTTGCTTAAAATCTGATCAGGAAATTTTTATTAACTGTCGGTAGCTATTCAGTTACTGTTACGAGTATTTAAAATTCTGTACCTTTGCTGTCTACTGGTTGACAGTGGGTCCATAATCAGTAGCAGCTGTTTGAAGGTTATTGTATGAAAACTCTTAAAGATTTTTACATAAACAAACGTTAATAACATTTTACATCTTTATTCTTCATGTCTGTAGTCTCCCTGAGGGCAAACACATTTCTCCCCGCCTGGGTTCAAGGGTTCGATTCCCGGCGGGGTCAGGGAATTTCTCTGCCTCGTGATGACTGGGTGTTGTGTGATGTCCTTAGGTTAGTTAGGTTTATGTACTTCTAAGTTCTAGGGAACTGATGACCATAGATGTTAAGTCCCATAGTGCTCAGAGCCATTTGAACCACATTTCTCCCAACGAGAGACCAGTTTGTTGATAACATCACTGTAGAATGTTTCATTTTGTTGACGGAGCCACAACTTCACCTCTTCTTGCACAGACTCATCACTAAAGTTGAAATCTTCGAAGGTGTTATTTAAGTTTTGGAAAGATATAAAAATCGGTTGGGGCCAAGTCGGGACTGTATAGATGATGATCGATTACAGTGAACTCAAGGCATCGGACTGTTGCAGATGTATCAGCGCTCGTGTTTGATATTGCATTGTCATGCTGAAGTAGTGAATGCTTAAGGAGTGGATGAACTTTCCGAATTCGAAACTCGATTACAGCGCACTGTATCTGGAGCGCTGACGTAGTTACGTTACACGCCACCGTGTTACACGCTACAATTCGGAGCACAATAGGCGCAGAGGCTGCAAATATGTAGACATGAAAAAAAGATGTAGGTTGTTATTAATACTCGTCTGATTAATACTCGTCTGATTTTTTCACGCAAGGGATTCGGAGGAATTTATTTTCAGCACTCCCTCGTAGAAGCATAATTTTGTACTTAATTGATTTCATAATAAAATTATTTCTACCATCACAAAAGTTTAGTTCTTACTCATTCTGAGTTGATGGGAAATAGGTCCTGCAACCATTTTGAAAGAACAAATCATGTCATTAAAAAGTTCACCATGCAATGTATTTTTACCAGGAAAGAAACTGTTGTGGAGAAGCAAGAATGAGGCTAAAGTGAATATGATGATCAGTTATCGTCCTCCAAGATTTCAGATACTAATGGAAATTGTCAAAAGGGTTAAGTTTTTCAAGTCTTGACAATTGTTCTCTACAATGTGAAAAAGTCTTGAAATAAGATTCCCAATGCTACATAGAGCCCAAGATTCGTCACATTCAAAGTGAAATATTTAGGTTCACTACAATTTCTCATGGGTTTACATTTGTACAAAAAATTTATAATAATCAGAAATGGTAATACGGCTCATAGAGTTTCAAATGCCCAAATATGCTAATGTTAACGCTTGCTGAGAAACTATGATTGATGCCTGAGTGGCTACTGAATTTGTGGGTTTAATCAGAACGATCAGAAAAGGGAAAAAAGGCACCGTTCTCGCGGACGTGAACCAGTACCTCGTCGCTGTGTCACATCGCTTGATAGTCAAAAGGCTATATTAGGAATACTTGGGCGGTATATTGCAAAAGTCTTTCACGTCGACTTAGAAATCAAGTTTTTACTTTTCTTCGAGGATGGTAAATGTAGCTGGAAATGGCTTTTTATATTTAAAAACAAAACATTATTTAGTAAAAGCTGTACTTTACGGTCAAATGAACAAATTTAAACATCATACAAGTACGTTCAAAGTGTCTTACTTAAAAAACATTCGTTGAAAGAATTGAGCCGGATGGTTTTCAAACTCACTTTTTAAAGCATTAACTAGTGAGAGACCACCGTTTCTATTACAAACGTATTTGATTGTTCCACAGAAAGAAAATTTTTTATTGTATGTCGATATATTAATAACTTTTGAAATAGTAACATACAACTGCTGCAGCTCATTAGTACTGATAACAAAGAACTTCTCTGTGGAACTACGACAGGACAATTGATATACTTCGTTTCTCTGAAAATTAGAGTAGTTACAAATTTGAAAATTGTTGCAATTGAATTTCCTCCACCTTAGGTCCCATGCAGCACGAAAACGATGACTGTCGCACTCCTGACATTGTAACAGTGGACCAAGTGTAAAACTTTATGCATAAACTTCAAATAACTCGAATTTTTTATCTTGAACTCAAATTTAGCACCACTAGTTTTGTCCTATAAAATATTTGTCCATAATTTAATTCATATAGGAGGTTGTCATGTGCGAACAACAGATGCAGTTGGTATGAAATTATTACAGTCAGCAGGCCGGTGTGGCTGAGCGGTTCTAGGCGCTTCAGGCTGGAACCGCGCGACCGCTACAGCCGCAGGTTTGAATCCTGTCTCGGGCATGGATGTGTGTGATGCCCTTAGGTTAGTTAGGTTTAAGTAGTTCTAAGTTTTAGGGGACTGATGACCTCAGCTGTTAAGTCCCATAGTGCTCAGAGCCATTTGAATCATATTACAGTCATGTAGGTAACAAAGGCTCTCTTCGCGTATGCCGTCGCCGATTTTCAGCATGTTATAAGTTACGTACGTGATCGTATTACTTACTCCATGTCCCACTGATAGGCTTGTTATGTAAACTGTACATATGCATCAATCCTATCCTATTCCAGGGAGGAATTACTCTAAAGATCGGTAATGCTGTAACGTACTGTAACGAGCTTTATCCGATCACAGCGGTAAATTTTCTCAGCGGGATCCGCAGATAGTCTCATGTTCTCACTTCAAATACTTGCGCTTAGTCAGATGGTTTTTGAGGTACCTACATAGGGTTTCTGACTTACTATTAGCCACTTTCACTCATGTGTATTGGTTTAACTTGTCCTTGATCCTCCTCGACCACCAAACGTCACTTTTCGAGTCTACGTAGTAACTACCTTACATTAAAGAGCTTCAGAATGTTTATGCGATAAGATGATAGAGACTTTTAGGGGTAATGGAGAAAGTCCAATATTTCAATGTCATATTTGCAGGTCACATCCAGAAGCCGCTGATTCGAAATTTAGAAGGGAAAATGAGATAATTTCAGAATTGCTATTAGTCTGTTGCTCTGTTGATTCTAACAAAAGTCAAATGAACATATACTAGTGATAACTCATTTATCAGCACAATTTGCTTAGCATTTGGTTTAAATAAGTAAAGCTTCCTAATAATATTGGTACCAGTTGCATACCCTAGTCTCACTACACAATTATGTATACAGGAAGTTAGTTCATAAAATCATACAAACAATGATTCGTAGCTTCTCGTCTTCCATAGACAGAGGTATCTCACAACATACTTTGGTTCATAAACTTTGTCTCAACTGTTTCTGGTACAATATTACTTTATCTGAAACTAAGAAGATACGAGCACAGTGACTCACGAACTGTGATACTTATCTCCCCCTCCTCCTCTTCAGTCCCTTCCCGGACCCGCTGGATCGATTACCTTACGTATAAATGGCGGGCTGTTTTCGTTTTGGTTGGCTGACAGATAAAAATGTTTATGCAGGATCCTTCTCACTATAATTTCTTACCCAATTTAATATCCTTATTGCTTTGATTTTCTATGCACTTATGGTAGACTGTTATCGTCTTGGTAGGAGGCCAGAGAAGGCTACTTACTTAGGATTTTTATCACTATAAATTATGAACTAAGCTGCCTGACCATTTATTAATCAGTTAGTGAATTTCACAGGCCGTTATTGTGCTCCAAGTTGACAAAAGGTTAAAGTGTCGTCTAAGTCTACACTCAAGGCCATCCTGAGGCACTTTATCCCCACCCCTATAATATCACAGTGACATAACACAACGTAAAAGATTAGGAGGTTAAAAGAATTCTACTTGTATGTTTATTTAAACATTTAGGAACATTTCTTGAATTCCTCCAGTTGTGTTTGGTAGTATTTAATTATCAGCTCATGATTTATTATCATTATTACATGACACAATAAGGAACCTAAGGACTTCACACACATCCATGCCCAAGGCAGGATTCGAATCTGCGACCGTAGCGGTCGCTCGGTTCCAGACTGTAGCGCCTAGAACCGCACGGCCACTCCGGCCGGCGAAGGAATTTCTTGAGTTCCTCCAGTCATGTGTGGTAGTATTTAATTATCAGCTCATGATTTATTATTATTATTACATGACACAATAATGAAGGGAATATGTAGCACATATTTGCGATGTTCAGAATGATTTATCATTATTATCATAGATTTGTTTCTGGAATAAAGATAAAGAAGATGGTGGATCTAGCCCAGTTGTACGTGTAAAAGTTCTTTTCTAAGCAAAGTACACCAGTTATATTGTGTAATTGTTGGGGTTCACTTTTTAAACAAAGTACACTCTAACCACGCAACAGTTGACACTGTGAACGTGTTGGGATTCATTTCTTTTAAAACAACGTACACTCTTTCTACATAACAGTTACACTCTGGAGTGGTTGAGGTTTATTTACAAAAAAAAAAAAAAAAAAAAACACTCTTGCTACATAACAATTACACTGTGTAGACAATTTCCTTACACTTTGTAAACAAAATACAATGACAGGTACCTGGTTCCAGGTTTAGCAATTACCACCACTTCTCCCTATCTTCTCCCGGAGATGGATGAAACAGTATTTAATTATCTCTGACTGCATGAGGAACGCTGCTGCAGTTGCGTATTATGTGGCTAACAGCGCAGAGACAGACATGCGCCCCAGGTGTATCACAAAAATGCTGCAGCCTTTTTTTTTTTTTTTTGCCTGTATCATCTTGCAGGCCATGGACAACCAACGCTGAGCTCCTTTAAGAGGTGGAAAAATTTAGGTGTTTAATATACTGTTCCTTTTTCCTTCATCCTTTTAAAGAATGGAATGGTTGATTTTGTTGTTTCTGATATTGGTTTTCGGCTAGTGCTAGTGTATACCTCCTGCCACCTGGGCGGTGTGCAATCACGAACATGCTCCCCTCTTAGTTTCTCGCACTTACTATGTGATCTACATTGTGCATACCCTACCTGGTCAAAAGTATCTAGACACCTACTAGTGGACGTTAATATGGGGTGTGTCTACTGGTCGAAATATACATTTACAAAAAGATGTGACTTTTACAAACACGCTCACTGCATTTAATTCCGCATATGGAACAAAGCTTCACTGGTTAATGAATTGCAAGTTAGAGCCTCAAAGCTCTGTCTTTCCCTTCAGTCAGTTGTTTTCTGCGGGGGGGGGGGGGGGGGGGGGGGGGGAGGGGGAGGGGCAGTACTGCAGGAACTAAGGAGTCGAGGTTCAGTGACTGGTGACTGTTTCTACGGTCAAAGTAGCAGCATGAGGAAGAAGGTGAAAAGACGAAAGCGTGTGACAAAGTACTCTCTTGCTACGTACCTGCTACACTGTTTAAGTATCGGGGGTTCACTATTTAAACAAAGTATACCCTATCCACGCAACGGTCACACTGTGAACGTGTTAGGCTTAATTTTTTTAAAACAAAGCACACTCTCCAGAATGAATTTTCACTCTGCAGCGGAGTGTGTGCTGATATGAAAAGTACTCTCTTTCTACGTAACAATTACATTGTGGAGTGGTGTTTATAGTCTAATTTTATCCGCTTGTATACCTTGAAATGCAGCTTGTCATGTTTCGAAATAAGAAGATGGGGTTTGACAAAGCTGACACGTGTGTGAGACTTGCAATCATTTGCCTAGCATATGGGTCAGCTTGAGAATTGTTTTGGATGATTTCTGATGCCTGCATATGCAGTTTTTGGGCTAGTTCCTCGTCTCTAAGTTATAAAAGGCATTATTAGCGTAAATCGTTCAGAGGAAGTATAGGCTAATATTCTCAGCAATCCTCTTGAAATCTTATCACGACGCGATAGTACCATTCCATCAGGTAAAAATTTGCCTTTGCTCCAAAACGTCACTGTCCATGTACAACAAGAAAATAAACTTCTAAAATTACGTAAAAAATTCACAGTCATACACCTCTCCTGCATATGGAAATCGTTTACTGACTGGCAATGTACTCTGACACTGCTGTCTCTGACAGAATTACAATGTCATCGGCGAACCTCAAAGTTTTTATTTCTTCTCCATGAATTTTAATACCTACTCGGAATTTTTCTTTTGTTTCCTTTACTGCTTGTTCAATATACAGATTGCACAACATCGGGGAGAGGCTACAACCCTGTCTTACTCCCTTCCCAACCACTGCTTCCCTTTGATGTCCCTCGACTCTTATAACTGCCATCTGGTTTCTGTACAAATTGTAAATAGCCTTTCGCTCCCTGTATTTTACCCCTGCCACCTTTAGAATTTGAAAGAGAGTTTTCCAGTCAACATTGTCAAAAGCTTGCTCTAAGTCTACAAATGCTAGAAACGTAGGTTTGCCTTTCCTTAATCTTTCTTCTAGGATAAATCGTAAGGTCAGTATTGCCTCACGTGTTCCAGTGTTTCTACGGAACCCAAACTGATCTTCCCCGAGGTTGGCTTCTACTAGTTTTTCCATTCGTCTGTAAAGAATTCGTGTTAGTATTTTGCAGCTGTGACTTATTAAACTGATAGTTCGGTAATTTTCACATCTGTCAACACCTGCTTTCTTTGGGATTGGAATTATTATATTCTTCTTGAAGTCTGAGGGTATTTCGCCTGTTTCATACATTTTGCTCACCAGATGGCAGAGTTTTGTCAGGACTGGCTCTCCCACGGACGTCAGTAGTTCCAATGGAATATTGTCTACTCCGGGGGCCTTGTTTCGACTCAGGTCTTTCAGTGCTCTGTCAAACTCTTCACGCAGTATTATATCTCCCATTTCATCTTCATCTACATCCTCTTCCATTTCCATAATATTGTCCTCAAGTGCATCGCCCTTGTATAGACCCTCTATATACTCCTTCCACCTTTCTGCTTTCCCTTCTTTGCTTAGAACTGGGTTTCCATCTGAGCTCTTGATATTCAACAAGTCGTTCTCTTATTTCCAAAGGTCTCTTTAATTTTCCTGTAGGCGGTATCTATCTTACCCCTAGTGAGATAGGCCTCTACATCCTTACATTTGTCCTCTAGCCATCCCTGCTTAGCCATTTTGGACTTCCTGTCGATCTCATTTTTGAGACGTTTGTATTCCTTTTTGCCTGCTTCACTTACTGCATTTTTATATTTTCTCCTTTCATCAATTAAATTCAATATTTCTTCTGTTGCCCAAGGATTTCTACTAGCCCTCGTCTTTTTACCTACGTGATCCTCTGCTGCCTTCACTACTCCATCCCTCAAAGCTACCCATTCTTCTTCTACTCTATTTATTTCCCCCACTCCTGTCAATTGCTCCCTTATGCTCTCCCTGAATCTCTGTACAACCTCTTGTTCTTTTAGTTTATCCAGGTCCCATCTCCTTAAATTCCCACCTTTTTGCAGTTTCTTCAGTTTTAATCTACAGGTCATAACCAATAGATCGTGGTCAGAGTCCACATCTGCCCCTGGAAATGTCTTACAATTTAAAACCTGGTTCTTAAATCTCTGTCTTACCATTATATAATCTATCTGATACCTTTTAGTATCTCCAGGGTTCTTCCATGTATACAACCTTCTTTCATGATTCTTAAACCAAGTGTTAGCTAAGATTATGTTGTGCTCTGTGCAAAATTCTACCAGGCGGCTTCCTCTTTCATTTCTTAGCCCCAATCCATATTCACCTACTATGTTTCCGTGTCTCCCTTTTCCTACTCTCGAATTCCAGTCACCCATGACTATTAAATTTTCGTCTCCCTTCACAATCTGAATAATTTCTTTTATTTCATCATACATTTCTTCAATTTCTTCGTCATCTGCAGAGCTAGTTGGCATATAAACTTGTACTACTGTAGTAGGCGTGGGCTTCGTATCTATCTTGGCCACAATAATGCGCTCACTATGCTGTTTGTAGTAGCTTACCCGCATTCCTACTTTCCTATTCATTATTAAACCTACTCCTGCATTACCCCTATTTGATTTTGTGTTTATAACCCTGTAGTCACCTGACCAGAAGTCTTGTTCCTCCTGCCACCGAACTTCACTAATTCCCACTATATCTAACTTTAACCTATCCATTTCTCTTTTTAAATTTTCTAACCTACCTGCCCGATTAAGGGATCTGACATTCCACGCTCCGATCCGTAGAACGCCAGTTTTCTTTCTCCTGATAACGACATCCTCTTGAGTAGTCCCCGCCCGGAGATCCGAATGGGGGACTACTTTACCTCCGGAATATTTTACCCAAGACGACGCCATCATCATGTAGTTTCCCCTTGCTTTCAGCCGTTCACAGTACCAGCACAGCAAGGCCGTTTTGGTTATTGTTACAAGGCCAGATCAGTCAATCATCCAGACTGTTGCCCTTGCAACTACTGAAAAGGCTGCTGCCCCTCTTCAGGAACCACACGTTTGTCTAGCCTCTCAACAGATACCCCTCCGTTGTGGTTGCACCTACGGTACGGCTATCTGGTAACAGGTAGGTTTCTTAAATTAAAATACAGAACGTAGGTACGTTTGAACATTTCATTTCGGTTGTTCCAATGTGACAGATGTACCTTTGTGAACTTATCATTTCAGAGAACGCATGCTGTTACAGCGAGATTACCTGTAAATACCACATTAATGTAATAAATGCTCAGAATGATGTCCGTCAACCTCAATGCATTCCTCTCAACAGCGAGTAGCTGGCCTTCGCCGGCAGTAGTGACCGTGCGGTTCTAGGCGCTACAGTCTGGAACCGAGTTCTAAGTTCTAGGCGACTGATGACCTCAGAAGTTAAGTCGCATAGTGCTCAGAGCCATTTGAACCATTTGAACCAAGTTCACCTTACGTAATGTTCGCACACGAATTGACAATGCGATGATGCATGTTGTCAGGCGTTGTCGGTGGATCACGATAGCAAATATCTATCAAATTTCCCCACAGAAAGAAATCCGGGGACGTCAGTTCCGGTGAACGTGCGGGCCATGGTATTGTGCTTCGACGACCAATCTACCTGTCATGAAATATGCTACTCAATACCGCTTCAACCGCACGCGAGCTATGTGTCGGACATCCATCATGTTGGAAGTACATCGCCATTCTGTCATGCAGTGAAACATCTTCTAGTAACATCGGTAGAACATTACGTAGGAAATCAGCATACATTGGACCATTTATATTGCCATCGATAAAATGGGGGCCAATTATCCTTCCTCCCATAATGCCGCACCATACACTAACCCGCCAAGGTCGCTGATGTTCGACTTGTCGCAGCCATCGTGGATTTTCCGTTGCCCAATAGTGCAACGCGCGCAAAAAATCTGTCATCGTCCCGTAATTTCTATTGTGCCCAGTGCAGAACTGTACACGACGTTCAAAGTCGTCGCCATGCAATATATGGTGCATAGTAATATGGTACCGGGGCAATCGATGTTGATGGAGCATTCTCAACACCGACGTTTTTGAGATTCCCGATTCTCGCACAATTTGTCTGCTACTGATGTGCGGATTAACAGCGACAGCAGCTAAAACACCAACTTGGGCATCATCATTTGCTGCAGGTCGTGGTTGACGTTTCGCACGTGGCTGAACACGTCCTGTTCCCTTAAATAACGTAACTAACTGTCCGGACACTTGGATGATGTCATCCAGGATACCGAGCAGCATACATAGCACACGCCCGTTGGGCATTTTGATCACAATAGCCATACATCAACACGATATCGACCTTTTCCGCAATTGGTAAACGGTCCATTTTAACACGAGTAATGTATCACGAAGCAAATACCATCCGCACTGCCGGAATGTTACGTGATACCACGTACTTATACGTTTGTGACTATTACAGCGCCATCTATCACAAAGCGGAAAAAGTGGTCCAACGAAAACATTCATATTCTTTTACGTACTACACGAATATGCAATAAAAATGGGGGTTTCTATTAAAAAAAAGACGCAGTTGACATCCGTTTGACCTATGGCAGCGCCATCTAGCGGGCCGACCATAGCGCCATCTGGTTTCTCCCTTCAAGCTAGACGAGTTTCGTTCTTTGTATTTATTTCGTTTTATGCTTTTTCGTGAGATATTTGGCCCGGTCACGATCAATGGACAGTCCTGTATAATGTGTTTACTACAATAGAACAATTAACTTACTAGAGTAATGCTACTTGTGTGTTTTGTACTCGAAATATTATGAATTTTTATAAATAATCTAGAGGAATTTGATTCTGGATGCAGGACAGAATTTTTTCATTCGTGTCAAGAGATCTATAGTTATATGTGGTTATTACGAAAAGCAAGCTGCATGTGTTTTGTATGTAGTTTGTTACTGCTTATCCCAAGACATCTATGCAGGTTAACTTAGGTTTGTGTATTTATTACAGTACACACGAAAATGATTAAATGTTTTTAAAAATCATTGCACATGTATTCATTTTGCCTACAAATACAACACGTAACAATTCTGTAACTGCGTGGGACAAGGGATCTAATTGTTTCGATGTGTGTGTTGTAAGAATTCTCGCGTGGTTTGCCGTTTGCCAGTTGTTATTATTATCATAATAGTGCAAGTTCACCTACGTAATATGTACATTTTTGACGCACAGTAACTGTACAATGAATAAGCTTTGTTATTAGACTTGGTTTTATTAAGCATGATCCATCGTTTCCGAGAAATTCGCGTTTGTTTAGCTTCTTTTCTTTCCTTTTTTCTTTTTCTTTTTATCCCTTGACTCTTGGTGTGCAGCTACGCCTCGTGTCACTCGCATGGCCTTCAATTGTGTGTAGTTTAAGCGGTTTTTTCACATAGTGAAAATGGTCTACATATATGGTGACAAGCTGAGGCAGAGACAACGTTTTATCTAATGGAATGGGACTGCCACATCGCGATTGGATTCCTAGAGAATCAACTAGAATACCAGATTACGCTATACACTCCCATAATACCATTTATAATGTAGAGATAAGAAACTAGTCTGGCAGTTGCATATGTGAATGTCAGACGCCACCCAAAATAATCTCAGGGTGACCTGTGTGCCACGTTAATTGTTGCAAATCCCACTCGTATGTCTCCGCTTTGTTGAAACCCGTGTTCCTGTCTCGAAACATAACGAGCTAGGCGTTAAGATATATGAGTAGGTGAAATGAGACTAGAAAAAGACTAGGCAAATTCGATTTGCCACACGTTTTTATCTTTTCAGCTTTTTCTCTTTTCAGTTGCCTTGATCGTAGAGGTAATTGTTGATGCGCAACACTTCAGTTCCTGCAGTATCTTCTGTTATCAAGTTACTGAATCAACTTAATCAGACTTCGGTTGAATCCAAGAGGATCCACCTGAAATTTGTTAACCAGTAAGGCATTGTTCTGACTTCAGAAGAAAGTTTAAGAAATGGGTGTGTCTATAAAATACTTTTTTACTGTCAATCACAATTTTATTTTCTAATTATATCTCGTACTTTGAATTTCAGGGACCCCCTTTATTAATGTTCGGTAATAGGTGCCCAGACGCTTTTGATCATACAGTGTGTGAACAAGGTAGTGTAGATCATAGAGTGTGCTGCAAGCAGCTAAGACTGGAGCAAGTTGGCATATTCACACTGCCCAAGTGGAAGGAGGTATATGCTTCTCCTTGCACAAAACCGATACGTAAGTTACCTATATCTACAATTCTTCTCCAGAATAGGATGTTAGAAAAATGGAAAATGCATGCATTAAACACCTAAATATTTCCATACTCTTTAAGCAGCTCTGCACTGGGCACACGATGACATTTTCTTTTAAGAATTGATACGGTGGATTTTGTTTTACATATTTTTATCTAGTTAATGGAAGTGGATGATTCGCTGAGGATTTTCGCTCTTCAAAGGCGTAGGCTGCTCGCTTGTTTTGCTTTTTCTAGCAGATATAGTGCTTTTTCGGCTTGCCCAAAATCGCAGGGCAGTCTCCTGTGGTGTGTCTCACGAAATTCCAAATCTTTAACTGGGTGAGCCAATCAGAGACAATGCTGCTAAGATTCGAGTTGAGACGAAGAATTTCTTCACGAAGGTACTACTGGCCCGGCTTTGATGTGGTGCGGAAGTTTCAGACTCAATTTGAGGTCGGACAAGGCAGATCTGCCATTACCGCAAGTTGTTTCACGTATTTGGATCAGGTCTCATGCGTTTGGCTTAGAATAAATTCACGCGACACGTATTCTTTCATATTATAACATATGAAACCTTCCTGTCTCCTCTATATCTCTTTTGTTATGCAACCTTCCCTTCTACAATAACCTATGAAACCTTCCCTTAGGATTTCTACCTCTTGCTTAATAATAACAAATGAAATCTTCTCTTTGAAATTTGTTGTCTTTCTCAATCTTCGCATACAAATTTAATTGCTGCTTATTAAAAGTGATTTTCTGATTATTTCGACAAAGTATAGAATGTGTCGTCGTTACTGTTACTGGATCGCCATCTGACTGCTACATCGAACTGCGACATGAATATACTTTGTAACAACAACAACGCTGTACTATTGTACATATGATAATTTTTTTTCTTCTGATTTTCGATAAATTAGTGTAATCGATGTTCTGATTTCATTTCTTTTGCTTTTCATGTCATTGTGTTAAAGAAACTGTAAACAATTTTCGATGTGAATATTAATGTTTATGTCAAATTGCAAGCAATATTATAACGAAATTGAAATGTAAGAAATGTTGAAACTGTTGTAAGATGTTAAAGTTGTAATTGTGCGGCTGGTCCATACGTAAGCAACGTATTAGGATATGTAGAATAAAAAACCTCGGGTGAATACCCTGTCTGTAGGGGAGCGGTAAAAGGTGGATGGCAGGCGAGCGCGGGAAAATGCACACGGGCGCTGTACGGCATAACGGGCTCAGCAGTAGTAGTCGGAGTTGGGCATCGGTCTGAGAAACACGTTCTGGATCGAGGAGGCTCTCCTGGAAAACGTGATTTCGTTGAGCCTCGGATGTGCCGTTTCCGACGCCTATACAGCATGGCAATATTCCATAGGCACTAAATGGAAAAGTATTGCGACGCTATGAAGAAGTAAAGTGCCGATACTTCAAGAGCCATTACTGTGATTGTATGTGTGCTCGGTACCTCGCCATCTCGCCGCCCGCCCACCGCCGCATCGATACGAACAGGTTGAAACTTTTAGTACTGTATTCGTGTGGACCAGTGTTACTTTTCTTCCATACTGTTCAATAACAACTTAAATTTTACCAGAACTGTCCTATCAGTTAATTATCCTCACAACTAACCTAGGCAGGGTCCTTTCCACATGTTGTGCAATTCGAGTGTCCCGAAATGAAGATTTAAAGTTTATGGTAATAATAATTACCTGCAGACCTATCTATGTTTGAATGATGTTTAAAGAACTTTGTTGTTAATGAATATATAGGTAAATAACATAGGTCTGACAAAGTTGGAAGATAATGTTGAAATTGGTTTAGTAATGAAGTTTAATTAATTTGAGACAAAAATAATGGTAGTTAAATGAGCAGGAAATAAGACAAAAAGAGTAGTAACTCATATATTGGAAATCTTGAGTGCTTAATGATTTCAATAATCAAAATTTTCAATACAGTGATCATAAGAGTTTCAGGGTCCCCCCCCCCTTTTTCTTTTCTATTCATTTGAATTCTGAAGTGTACTGAACTGATTTGGCCAGCAAAGTTAAAGTCAATATAAAACCAAAATTTATCAGTGTTTTACCTTTTTCAAAATTGACATTGTATGTGTGTTTCGAAAGTGCTATTTCTAGGGTAACCTATGCCCGATTTTAATCAGATCAATAGACAGTACGAAGTTTGTAGTAAACATTACAGTGTAATGTTGTGTATTTATGGCTTGTCCATATTAATACAGAAAGTGAAATTAGCAGTTCAGTAGATTTTCTGGTTCTAAAATTTACCATATTATGCAGTGTTATTGCGTGTTGTTTTGTATGAACGTACATCAACTTGTAGAGGGAAGAAACTCAGTTAATGCCTAATTAGGCTGGCGAGCGTATTATTAACAATTTGGTAGCATCTGCTGTGTTGTTTCTTGTCCGTCCTAACGTGTGGTTGCACTTCAGAATTTCTTGACGTATCATTGTTATTACTGACTAGGTGTACGTCTGATTTGCCTCCATTCAGGTACACGCAGTCAACATCTATACAAAAATCCTTTCTCTTAAGGTGAAGCCCGTCAACTTACCATAGTACAGGCATTTAAAGAGTATCGTGTGCATTAGCGCAGCGTTACAACTTACTCTGGTTTACTATGCTCTATTAACTGCTGGTGGGCTGTCATAATAAGAGGCTGTATTTATTACCAAAGCTTAGTTATTCTTTAATAGCAAAGCTGACGTTATTCAGTAATTAATTTGACTGAAGTTACGTAATTCATAGATACACTTTTTCTTGACAACAATAAAATTTTTGCAAAGTTTTACATTGATGGTTTTTGGGATGGATTATAATCAGTAATGCAACATTGCTGGCAAAAATTAATTATATTCCGAAAACTTTTCTTCAAATATTTACTGCTGGTAATGAAATGATTTTACGAATGTTCAAATGGGACTTACTTTTTACAATAATCTTACAACTAGCATTGCGCAAACATACCTTCAGTAGTCTTGAGTTTCGCACAGAAAAGAATTCAATAATATTAGTTCCTCTTATGATAATAGTTGGCTGATTTCTCTGTACATCCGTTTATAATCTCTTGTAAATCATAGCTGGTAGGCACACTGCTCCTCTCAACTTCTCGCTTCAGACCTGCTACCGACTCGCTTCACATCTTGCTTACTACTGGCTTCCTACGAACGCTATGCTTTCTGGTGCAGACAATCCCTGCTAAAATTACAAAATGTATCAATGCGTAGTCTTTCCCGCTCTTTTCTTAAAATATATCCATATGCCGTCTCTCCCGTCCTTTTTAAAATTATATCAATGTGCGGTCTCTCTTGCCAACAATACTTTGGTGCCGACATTCTCTGCTACCATAATTATTTCCAACATGAGAAATATTAATTATTTCTACTTAATACTATTAATAAAATATAAACATGTTTCATAAATTGTGGTTTGGCAATAGACAATAGAAATATACACGTCTTACATAACCTTCCACTGGGTTTCCATAAACTTTTCCTACGTCGTTAAGTCATTTGGACTTGACGTAAGGAGAAAATTTGACTACAGAAATCTGTGTAGTAATAAATAAGTTAATCATAGAATATTTCTTTCAACAAAGCACATACTTATACTGTCAAGAGAATTGGGTTTCCTAAGTCTAACAAAGAGAATGTTCAAAAGAGTATAGTTCAATACATACAAATAATACGAGTCAGTAAGTTGGAAGTGTACATCAGGTAGGAAAAGTTATTTATATTTCTAATAGTAATGGATGGCTAAAATTAGAACTTAGTTTGTGTTTCATTACAAATTTGCATCTGTTAGTACCATATTCAAGGAAGGGAAGAAAAAGGAATTGGATAACATGGTCGAATCACTGGCAACTGTCTGTGAATGCACTAAAAAGTCCGTATCTTTCCCTCACATAGCACAACACCACGTTTCGCCATGTGATTCCGTCGTCTCTTTGACCCATAGTTTTAGTGTAAGCAAACACTAAGTTAACCGTCGAATTGCCTGAGTTGCCGCAGCTACATCAGGTACGAGTTCCAACTGCAATTGTCCATTAGTAGTGATGGTGTGCATCTTGGCATGCAAGCACCTATTTACGTACATCATGACTGTCGTGTGGATCTTGGTATGCCGACACCTCATAGAAAACATCGTAGATTGAAGTAACGTGGGTCACTGTTCA
Source organism: Schistocerca serialis cubense (assembly GCF_023864345.2). Taxonomy (NCBI): domain Eukaryota; kingdom Metazoa; phylum Arthropoda; class Insecta; order Orthoptera; family Acrididae; genus Schistocerca; species Schistocerca serialis. The sequence goes on along the minus strand of NC_064646.1, from coordinate 181,048,571 downwards.
CATTGTTTGTGCTTCATAACCATGGGGATGCACAGGAATTAAGGTACAGGTATAATCAATTTGTCAAAAGGCTCACGGATATGGTTGATACCGTTATTACCAAATTTTACATCATCTCTTTCCTCTGTGCTTATAAAAATTATCTTTACAGTATTCTTATTTTACGTTTAAAAGGACAAAGTATGTCACCTTGTGTGACTGTAGAAAGAGTTTATAGTTTTAAACAATTACATACAAAACACATTTTTCATCTGTAGTGAATTCAGCCTACAGTACATATTACATTACGTGACAGTCAATAACATATACAAATATTTTTGTAAGTGGAATTTAGTAGTACATTTAGGCATCAACACATTAAATAAAATAGACAAGTACCTTTATACAAACTATGTCACTTTATGTGACTATCAGATACATTTCCTCTAAATAAATCATAATCTGGTGCTCATATAAATAATTACATAACTACACTGTTATATTACTTCACAGGTTGTGAATTCACAATTTTTGAAATATGAAAGTACATTTTGACAAACTATGTCACTTTCTGTGACTTCAGTATGTTCGGTAATGTGGTCATCAGTTACGAGTCATATTGTCAGTCGACTATAAATTATGTTTGAGTTGTGTAGCACACATCGTCACATTTAAGAGAAAACATTTGTATTTTACGCAGAGTGTGAATCGGTATGCTGACATTTGGTATGATCTGTTTTTCCTATGTATGTATCTGATGTAAAAGATATCATGTTCAATGCAGAAATTTTTTTTAGAATAGCAAAGTACATATAGTAAGCAATTTAATGTTGTTTCTCCATCCGTAGTGCTGCGCTGCGCTGTGTCACCCATTATCAAAATAAACCATCACTAAATTATATTCGTTACATACTAACATCTTCATACTCCTCTTTTCTTTGTGCCTCTCTGCATAGCCTATAATAAAATATTCGTTGTTAATAATCATCAGCGCACGGCATGACTTCAATATCTCTCTGTATTACCTATAATAAAATATTCATGGTTAATAATCGTCAGCGCACGGTATGACTTCAACATCTCTCTGCATGTGGAAAATAGCGTGAGCTCTCGGCATGACCTGTAAAGCATTTATCCACATTTCTCCATATTCAATACTTATAATTAAAACTACGTTTATTTTGGTGAACTATGACAACAATTCTGCATGCACGGGTTAAAGAATACATCTAATTGCTACTACTGTATGAAAATCATTTGTACGTGTTATACATTTACGTTTAAAATAGTCCTGCTAATTGCTTCACTTACCTTACATAATGTGAAATAAATGTCCTGCGAGAACGCTTCTAAGACTGCTATTAATGTTCAGTGTATTTATCTGCGGTCGAATCGAGGTGACCTGTTGTGCACCTAAATAACCCATTAGTATCTCACTGTGTTCGGGCTTGCTGGAATGTGTCAAAAAGTTCATTGTTATACTGTGTCTATATGTATCCCTGCAAGAAGGTTTTTCTATTTTAAGAATTGCTTTATGTTTGACATATGATGGTTTCCTCTCGATTTTTTTGTTCTGAATGTCTTACTGTGTACTAAATTAGCGTGCGGAATATTTCGAATTCTGTACGGTCCTGCATATAGACGTTGTTCCCTTTATGCGACAGATCATGGGTACGGACTAGTACCTTATCGTCCATCTCGTACTTGCGTAATCTACTTACTTCTTTTGCTGTCTCTTCCGACGTTCTGCAGCTCGTTTATTGTTCGCTGTTATCTCACAATGACGAAGTCTACGCTTCTTTGGAAAAGTAATCATTTCAGTATGTTTATTCGGTGGGTCTTTATTCGTCAGTATTGCAGTTGGTGAGAGCATCGTTGACTCATTAGGTATTGCATTTATTACTTTCTGAAACTGTGAAATGTATTCGTCCCATGTTGTATGCTTTCTGTGGCAATAAATTATACGTAGTTTCCCGATCTCTTTCATTATTCCTTCTTACGGGTTAGAAGAACTGTGATATCTTGATATATAAATTGGTGTTATGTTCTTACTCTCTGACCTAAACTGCGGTCCGTTATCTGAAATAACCTTCTGTACATGTCCTACTATTGATAGAAAATCTCTTACAAATGCTTTCCTTAGTGGAGAAAATGTTACAAATTTGGATGTCAGTTCTACGGCTACTAGAATATATCTATAACCTTTGCTTGTTCTGGGGATTTGACCGAAAAGATCTACTGCTTCCATGTGTCTTAACTTAATCGGTATGGTGGGATACAGTGGTGGAATATGTGATACTGTTGATGATTTAGCTTTCTGACATATCTTGCAGGATGCTATGACTTTGCGAATGTGTTTTTCCATATTGTTGAAGTGACAATTTTGTCGAAGAATTAGAAAGTATTTCCTAGCTCCGTAATATGCATAGCTTAGGTGCATATACCATATCAATTTGTTTTTGGTCCCTTGTGTAATGCATAAAAGCCAATTGTTGCCGTCTGGGTATGAGCGAATAAACAGAATATTTTGATGTATGGTGTAATTATGTCTGACTTTCGCGTTGCTCATGTCTCGCCAAAGCGTTACAATCTCTTTTAGTGTTTCATCTTTCTGCTGTTCTCTCTCTATGTCCTGTAATGCTGGTGATATAAACTTTTCGAAAGCTACTTGTTTGATATACATAATACTATGGTTGTTGTGGCACAAGGTATTTTCTTCCTCTAGTCGTTTATGGTGAATAGATTTTGACAGTGCGGTGGCACCAATATTCTGGCCGGCCGAAGTAGCCGTGCGGTTCTAGGCGCTGCAGTCTGGAACAGCGAGACCGCTACGGTCGCAGGTTCGAATCCTGCTTCGGGCATGGATGTGTATGATGTCCTTAGATCAGTTAGGTTTAACTAGTTCTAAGTTCTAGGGGACTAATGACCTCAGAAGTTGAGTCACATAGTGCTCAGAGCCATTTGAACCATTTAAACCAATATTCTGCGTGCATGGAATGTGTACAACAGTAAAGTCGAACTCTTGTAGCTATAATTTACAACCGCTTAATCTATCATGCGTAAGTTTTGCTGATAATAAAAACTGGATTGCTCGGTGATCGGTATATACTGTGGTGTGTCTTCCATATAGATAATGACGGAATCTCTTAAATGCCCATACTACGCATAGCGTCTCTAATTCTGTTACAGAATAATTGTGCTCTACTGGAGAAAGTATCCTGCTTGCAAATGCAATATGCTAAACGATTGTCTTACCTTCCTCCTCTACTTCCTGGAAAATATGTACTCCTAGTGCTGTAGTTGAACTATCTGTTGCAATGGAGAAGTTTTGTGTTGGGTAGAGATGTGATAACAAAGGTGCCCTTAGTAACGCTTCTTTCAAATTCTCGAATTCATCTTCAGCGTCTTCATTCCATGACCAAATTGTGTTTTTACTTTTGAGCTGGTATAGTAAGGGTGTGTGTAATGCTTTATAATGAATGAATTTTCTAAAATAATTAATGAGGCCTAAAAATCTCCGAAATTTCTTCTTATTTGTTGGCACGTCGATGTCTTTCAATGCTTGCCATTTGTCGGAGTCTGGTGCAATACCTGTTTGTGAAATGATATGACCTAAAATTTTTATTGAGGCTTTTCAAAATTCAGATTTACGGAGGTCACACCGTATTGCTCGAATGTATTCAGTAATTGTTGAAGGGTGTGGTTGTGCTGTTTCCAGTTTTCTGCTGCGATTAGAATGTCATCTACACACGTAGTAATTTTGTTTTTAAGAAACTGTGCGAGAATTGTATTCATGCCTCGTATAAAAGCTGCAGACGAAATCGTTAGTCCAAACTGTAGTTTACAAAATTGGTAACATTCACCAAAGCAAAGGAATGCCGTATACTTTCGGCAATATGGATGCAACTGGATTTGCCAAAATCCTGATTTGAGATAGAGGGTGGTATATATGGAGGTGCCGTGAAACTTTTGCAGTAACTCTTCTAACGTCTGTGGTCGGTCAGTTTCTGTAAAGATTATTTCATTAACCTGACGTGAACCTAAAACTTAACGGAGTGATCCATCCTTCTTTTCAACGATGTGTAGTGGATTTATATATTGGCTTGCTGCTGGTTCAATTATACCCTGATTAATCATTGCTCGTAACTCTTTCTTAACTGATTCTGTGTGTATATGCGGGATTGGATAGTGTTTTGCTTTGAAAGTCTCTTGTGGTTTCACCTGAAATTCGTACATAAATCCTGTCATCGTTCCTAGAACATTGTTAAAAACTGTTTTCTGTTGCACAAGAATATTTTCTAATTCTGTGCGTTCTGTGTCGTCTTCTGCTATACTGTGTCCAGCCTTGCGTGTAACTGTCTCTAATACATTATACTCCTGTTCCTCTGTCATGTCGTAATTATGTGTATTCGTGTGTAGTGTGAGATAACAATCGTTACCCTTAGAACCTGCAATGATCTCGATCCTGTGCATATTTTGTTGTTCTGAGGATACTGTGTTTTGAAACCTCTCTACCACTTCACTGTCTTCCTTCTGTGATGTTTGATGATTTGAAGTCAATCTTTACGTCGTACTGTACAACAAAATTCATTACTAATATTATATAAGTTGTTAAATGTGGAACTATCGAACAATTGCTGTGGAAAGTTTGCCCTGCAAAAACAAACGTTAATTGTGTCTGTATTTTGACTTCAATGTTTTTTCCTGGAAATGCTCCCTTAACTTTAGTTTTGTGTAATGGGAATACTGGGTAATCATTATTGCTATTGCATCTGTTAAATGTGTCTTCGTTAATTCCGAACATTGGTGAGTCTGAATCAATTATTGCTAAAATATTTTCTGACTTAAAATTTATCTGGATTATTGGGTGGCATATAGTTCTCTGCATGATCGGTTTTTCGTATAACAATGTGTCTCGCACGTCGTTGAATATAATGGCATTCTCTATCGTTATCTTTTCTCTGTCCTTATCCATAGTGTCGTCATTTAGAGATTCATCACAGGCTATCTCTAGTCATAAATGTTCTGACATTTCATTTTCTGTCGGGGAGTGTTGTGTGTTTTCTATGAGCTGTACTGTTCTACCGTTTTGATTATTAGCGGTAGGTGGCGGATGAAAACTTGTGTCTGTTACATTCATATGATGACTTGGTTGTTGTGCACTGTTTGAATTTCTATGAAAATTGTCATTGTAGAATGTCCTTTGGTGTCGATGTTCGTTTCCTCTCCTTTTGTCGTTATAACTGTGGTTATACGGCGAGGCACGCGTGTTTCTCTGAAAAGGCTGTCTTTCTTCATTTTTTGTATTTTGCGGCTCACCTGTGTAATTGCATGCACCTGTCCCGTTTTCTAGGCAATGAGTCATGTGAAAGTTTGACCGGTTCGGCACTTCCTGTCGTATATGTGTCGTGTTATTTGGATGGCTTTGTTGCTGTCTTGAATTGTAATGTACATTGTTTCTATACTGCCGTTCATTAAATTCATTGATTAAAATTTTCATTTCACTGCTAAAGCGTTTATTACAATTGTTATTGCCAAATCGTGTTTGCTCAAAATAAGCATTGTTTGTCTGGTTTGCGTTATGTCGTGAAAAGTTCTTATTAACAAACGCTTATTCTGCCTGGTGTACCGCTAGCAATTGCAGGATGTCTCTAAATGCATACACACTGTCCTTTTGCTGGCCTGTTAATAATGACACTTTTAATGCTCTGGGGAGTTTTGAAATACACAGCTGCATTAATGCGGATTGACTGTATGGCTCACTGAGGTATTGGTTTTGTTCAGCCATATACTCGAAAAATTGTGTGATTGTTGGGAAAGTAGAATTCTCGAAATTTGGCAGACTAATTAGCAGATCTTTAATGCTACTCTGTGTGGTATCTGACCAATATGCTGCTAGAAATGCTTCCTGGAATGCTTCTACTGAAAAACACTGTCTAGCAATTGATCGCCTTCTTCTTGCTGGTTCCCCTTCAAGAAAACTAATATTAAATTCTAGCTTATGTTGAACTGGCCATGACGATGGTAGTGCCACATTGAATTGTTGGATCCAGTCCAGTGGATGTATTTGCGTCCTGTCGTTTTTAAATGTTTTAAACTTTCTCTCTGAAAGGAAATGCTTGTGGTCGAAACTGTCATGTCTTTGTGTGTAATTATTTTCGTAATGTTGTGAATATGAATTTATCTATCTTTCTGCCTGATTAAAATCTCTTACTCTCTGAAGTCTACCGACATTATATGTTTTGTGCATCTGAGGCATGTTGTAATGGTGTGTGTTCTGTTGGAATTGATTGTTTGCAGCTGTTCGTTGTGTGTCAGCTATCCATTGTTGTAAATAATTGATTTTCTGATGTAACAAATTATTACGTGATCCTAGGTCTGCGATTGTTTGTTGCACATTTGTAATTTTCGTATCTTTATTATTAGAAATCTGGTGAACTGAGACTGGTGTGTTGTCATCTGATTTACTGTCATTGTTAGTATCTAACAGATCTATTCTTGTAGTGAGTTCGTTGATGTTTTCTGTCAGTTCGTTTCGTAATTTACGATTACTTTTGGTTACTTTCTTAAAATATGCTTTCAAATTATCTGGGTCTTGATTGATTTCTACGTGTTTTATTTTGTCAGTTAGTGTGTGGACTTCTTATGTTAATTTATCCCTAATATTCTGGGCTTCAGTGTCTTTAGAAATTTTCGCCTCAATTGTGTGTGACTGGATTTCCGTGAGCCTCTCTTGTATTTGAATATTTGTCTCCTTAACAGTTTCGATTTCTTTCGAAAGCCGAGTGTATGTGATTGTCCACGTAAGTTTTTCCCTGAGCAAACACTTTCTTTTTGTCGCCCTGTCGCTGTTTATTAATTGTTTGTAATAGTTCTTTGCGTTCTTTATCCTGCGATAGCACCAGTTTGCGGTGACGTGCCAAACAGTTTTCTGTGTGATTGTTAAAACGTTCATCAATGTGAGCGTTTTGTTTAGAAAAGTTATCTGTCATTGTTTCTCGTCTGATAACCGCGAATGCTTCTTGTTTTCTTGTTTATCTGCTATTTTTTGAATCTTGGCGTGTAATTATTGGTTTGATTGTGAACATTTTTCAGCGACTACCTTGATTTCGTTTCTTAGGTCTGCTGATTCTTGTGCCCTTCTGTTAAAGTTTTGATTCATGTCTTGTCTCATTTGTAACAAAAATGCCATTGTTGGATCCGTTTCGGATTGACTTCTGTGTGTATTTGTATTCGTTTTTAAAGGTTGTACATCTGTGTTCATTTGAACATCCTCAGACGATTGTAATCGTGTCATCTCTTCCGTGGTTTCGGAATTTTTGTCATTAAACTGTGGTATCTGCTACGCAGATTGTGTAGCTGTGTGCCGTTTGAATATGTTTCGGCACGTAATGGAGTCACACTGTTTGACTGCGTTATAGTGGCTTCGTTACAGAAACTATTACGCCTGCTACGCGTAATTTGTGGCTGTGTAGCGTCTGTTGTATTTAAAAACAAATAATTTGGCACCAATGTCTCATTATCAGTTGGCATTTCTGAAGTTGATTGTTTGTCGAAAGATTCCATATTATAAGTACTCTCGAATGTCTGTTCACCTAATGTTTCACTATCGCGTTTTTCACACGTATTATTTCTGTCTATTCCTGAGAAGAATTTCTCATCAGTATTTTCTACACTTTTATCACTTTGAGAACGAGTAATTATTCTGCGGGACATTGTCTATAGTTAGCACACGCAACAAAATATACCACTGTTCAAAGCGGATTCAACACTGAACAAACACTTTTCAAAGCAGAATCAATAGAACAAACAGAATTGCCGATGGCTGTGAATTAAAGGTATACAGTTTAGTATAAGCGTTGCGCCACTTAACATTAGCTTATTCATACAATTGTCAGAGTCAGTATCTTCATTTTCACAGTAATTTCACTAAGGAGTCTTACTGATTGGATGTCGCCAAGTGAAACCTTCCCGTCTCCTCTATATCTCTCTTGTTGTTACGCAACTTCCCTTCTTACAATAACCTATGAAACCTTTCCTTAGGATTTCTACCTCTTGCTTAGTAATAACAAATGAAATCTTCCCTTTGAAATTAATTTTCTTTCTCAATCTTCGCATACAAATTTAAATTGCTGCTTATTAAAAGTGATTTTCTGATTATTTCGACAAAACATAGAATGTGCCGTCGTCGTGGCCCTCAGTCGTTATCTGCAATAACCCAAAACTGTTCCTTACCTTTTTTACAGTTACTGGATCGACATCTGACTGCTACATCGAACTGCGACATGAATATACTTACTCTGGTTTACTATACTCTATTAACTGCTGGTGGTCTGTCATAATAAGCGGCTGCATTTATTACGAAAGCTTACGTCATTCTTTAATAGCAAAGCTGACGTTATTCTTTAATTAATTTGACTGAAGTTACGTAATTCATAGATACACTTTTTCTTGACAACAATAAAATTCTTGCAATGTTTTACGTTGTTGGTTTTTGGGATGGATTATAATCATTAATGCAACATTGCTGGCAAAAATTAATTATATTCTGAAAAAGTTTCTTCAAATTTTTACTGCTGGTAATGAAATGATTTTACAAACGTTCAAATGGGACTTACTCTTTACAATAATCTTACAGCTAGCATTTCGGAAACATACCTTCAGTAGTCTTGAGTTTCGCAAAGAAAAGAATTCAATAATATTAGTTCCTCTTATGATAATAGTAAGCTGATGTCTCTGTACATCCGTTTATAATCTCTTGTAAATCATAGCTGGTAGGCACACTGCTCCTCTCAACTTCTCTCTTCAGACCTGCTACCGACTCGCTTCACATCTTACTTACTACTGACTTCCTACGAACGCTAAAGTGCGGTCTCTCCTGCCAACAATGCTTCCTGGTGCAGACAATCCCTGCTACCATTACAAAATGTATCAATGCGTAGTCTTTCCCGCTCTTTTGCTAAAATGTATCCATACGCGGTCTCTCCCACCCTTTTTGAAATTATATCAATGTGCAGTCTTTCTTGCCAGCATTACTGTGGTGCAGACATTCCGTGCTACCACAATTATTTTCAACATGACAACTATTAATTATTCCTACTTAATCGTATTAATAAAATATAAACATCTTTCATAAATTGTGGTTTGACTATAGACAATAGAAATATACACGTCTTACACATACTTTACACTGGGGTGATATTGCAACCACATGGCCAAGGAGGTGGCAATATCAATTTGGGATAATCACATCCTTTGACATCGGTGTCTGTCAGCTAAAGTCATGAGGAACAATCTTATTCTAATATATTTTAGTCATATCAGAAACAGTCAGTTTTAATGATTTTGCGTGGCATTTCAAACCTACTGTAAACACACACAGTCGGTTTCCTTGCACATTATTTGTGGGGATTAGAATCTCCATCTAGCACAATTTGGTTTTCGTTATTTCATCATACAAAATGGTTTCCTTTCTCCAACCGCACAACCACGTAGTTTTGTAAGCTTGCATTGTAGTAGTGTTATCGTTATAGTACCTGGTCATCTTTCCATTGTTTGCCACACTAAGAAATTCACACCCTTAATTTCTCCATGCCTTACGACCCTCTTGTTCCTAGTATTTTGAAGTATCAGGTAATTAACGAAAAATGTCAGCTGTTGTATTACTATTCTACACATTGTTTTTCAAAAAACGTTTTTGTACTCTCTATCCCAATATTCCTTGTTCTCATTCACCATTCGTGTTATCACCAAAAGACCACCAATCTTTCGGTCGAGCCCGCGCATCATCTGCACAAGCCCCAGCCGTCCACAGGCAAGCTGTTTACCTTTTTGCCGTCAGTAAGACAGAGGACACAACCGCGTCCCCTGTACGCGGTTCCGTGTAGATCGGAGAAGCAGTAGGTGCGCTTTTCAGGTTCTACTTTTCCTCAACAGCTAATGATAAACGGGTATTCATTGGACAAATATATTATACTAGAACTGATATGTGATTACATTTTCACGCAATTTGGGTGAAGCCAAGGGTCGTAACACATCCGAAATGTAACGTCCACTGTTCAAACGTGCCGTCAATGCGAACAAGAGGTGACCGAGACGTGTAACCAATGGCACTCCATACAATCACAGCGGGAGATACGCCAGTATGGCGATGACGAATACACGCTTCCAATGTGCGTTCACCGTGATGTCGCCAAACACGCATGCGACCATCATGATGCTGTTAACAGAACCTGGATTCATCCGAAAAAATGACGTTTTGCCATTCGTGCCCCCAGGTTTCGACGTTGAGTACACCATCGCAGGCGCTCCTGTCTGTGATGCAGTGTCGAGGGTAACCGCAGCCATGGTCTCCGAGCTGAGAGTCTATGCTGCTGCAAACGTCGTCGAACTGTTCGTGCACATGGTTGTTGTCTTGCAAACGTCCCAATCTGTTGACTCAGGGATCGAGACGTGGCTGCACGATCCGTTACAGCCATGCGGATAAGATGCCTGTCATCTCGGCTACTAGTGATACGGGGCCATTGGGATACAGCACGGCGTTCCGTATTACCCTCCTGAACCCACCGATTCCATATTTTGCTAACAGTCATTGGATCTCGACCAACGCGAGCAGCAATGTCGCGATACGATAAACAGCAATCGCTACAGGCTACAATCCGACCTTTATCAAAGTCGGAAACGTGACGGTACGCATTTCTCCTCCTTACACGAGGCATCACAACAACGTTTTACCAGGCAACGGCGGTCAACTGCTGTTTGTGTATGAGAAATCGGTTGGAAACTTTCCTCATGTCAGCACGTTGTAGGTGTTGCCACCGGCGCCAACCTTGTGTGAATGCTCTGAAAATCTAATCATTTGCATATCACAGCATCTTATTCCTGTCGGTTAAATTTCGCGTCTGTAGCACGTCATCTCATGGTGTAGCAATTTTAATGGCCAGTAGTGTATTTACTTGACGATTTTGTCCACGTAGAGCATCCCTCCATCGAGTGGCAACCGCTTCTTGGTTTTTCATTCTGGCCCAAAATTAGGTCTTCATACTTTTCATTTGTTTTCCCCTTACCAATAGATCACTTTACTGCGATTTGTTCTGGACCCATCTATTATATCGGAAGCTGGCAGTTTTTTATCTGTGACATACTGTCTTTTAACGGTGTTTTGTTTTGATGGACAACGAGTGTTGGGTAAAAAGATTCCGAGCTTTTCTGCTCTAATGTTTTAATCATGTGAGTAATAACATTTTGATGTTCTCATGTGATGGTTTATAATATTTATAAAAAAATTTAAAATCGTAAAATAATTTACCATATGAGTGTATGTCTCAGGGTTATTATTCCTTCTGGATTTATTGCTATACAGATGTTCACCTAAGGATGTGGCTTTTAGTGCCAAAAACCCGTTAGTGACCCAGTAACAAAGGACGAAATATAGCTGAAGCGCTAGATGAATACTATTGCATGATCTGGGTATTTACCGCCATTGACCTTAGGCTGTCTTTGAATGACTCTAGAACTGTCACAGCAGAATCGATGGCCGGTAAAAACCTCCAACGATTAACTCTGGATTTATTATTTTTTGTGTCGTGATCTTTTCAATCAGTATAGTTCGGAGCAACGACATCGCCAGTTCAGTCTCTGTGACATAATTTTCATCATTGTTCGTTAAGAGATGGAAGTTTTTATTGTGCGTGCTTAGCTTCATAGTATACACATGAAAAATACGTCGACTACATGAGTTTTATCAACAAGGTGAAGCTCGTAACACAGTATCGCTTTCAAGCGACAGCATTATTGGTCAGAATCTATGAATATACCTTCTTCAGGAACTTTTAAATGAAATTTCCCGTTGCGCTTGTGATAGTACTTCCGTCATCGTTATCATTTACGAGTAATACTGCGTTGTCAGGAAACCGCGTCTAAAATTTGGCAAACATTCATACTAAAACTTGCTTCAGAACTGAACGCTTAATAGCATTTTCCAAGACGATGACAGAGTTTCTCTGCTGGCGTACGCCTCACCAGCACACCGGTGGGTACTATGAAATATTCTATCGCAGGCGCTGTGTAACACCCTAGCTTAGACATTACATACCTTTTGTTGATTCATTTAGGTTTCTATTTTGTTCAACATCCCATCGTTGAACTTCTGTAATTAGTGTACGATTAATTCGATACTGTGATGAAGTATAATCTCTGTAATGATCTTTTGTCTTCCTCATGTAATCTCTTTGGTTATCTAATTTTGTGTAGAACTACCAATATATGCAAATGTTCTGTTTTATTTAAAATGTTTGTTGGCTGTTATGTAAACTGCTGACCTTCACTTAGGGTTCTTAGTTATTTTGTATGTAAAAGGTGTTGTGGTTCCCCTTGGGAATGAAACTGTAGGCGCGCGCAAATTGTGGTCGGCCTAGGTAGAAAAGATGGAATCGGGAGTCGGGGATGAGCTACCAATCTATCAACTGCTCATGTAAAAGTTGTGTATTGTGCTGGTTCCGAGAGAGGCTTTTCCTTACGCTTTCCAATGCCTCGGATGGATGAATAAAGAGCTGGAACTATTCTGGAATCGGTATCTATCATCGCCACAAAGAAATGACAGAGTCCAGCAACTCTACCTGCAAATCCACGTACGAACATGCAATCGCCACCACATTGCGCAATCACTGTAATGGAATACTATAGCAATGTACAGTGAAGGATCAGCTCATAGGATGTTATAGTGTATCCAAATACAAGGTAAAATTTGACTGAAATCTTGTACCTACCATGATTTATCCTCAGTCACATATCCACTTAGGGTCCCTCCCACTCTAAAGTGTTTACCGAGTGAACTTTGTTGAAGCCAAATTAAAATTAATATAGCATTGGAGTGTGCTAAAAGTAATATTGTTTTTTGAAAAGATCTTACAAATATCTCAATTTTTTGTTTAACTGCAGTAAAAGTTCAAAACTGCTACTGTTGAGAGTTATATGTTCATGCTTGCTAAGTACTTGTTTCTCTAGTGTATTGAAAGTGTGTTTAGTTTGCTCTGTAACAGTGGTTAAGATTAAGGGCTCCCCTCCTTTGAAAGCAGTTCAAATGCACAAAGTTACTTAATAATAGAAAGTTTTAATTACTCTTGCTATTCAGTTCAAATTCTATCCAATATTGGGTTCCTCTTGCGTATTGAAAATGATTATTAATAATGTAATAGGATCCACAGTTTATCCTTTATGCTCAGGATAAATAACAATTAATAGAAAGATCACTATCTATGAAAACAGTAACTGCTTTTATTCAAAATCCAGTGAGAATTTTTTTGTTTGTGAAATACATTTAAATTTCATTCTAAATAGAAAAGTATTTAGCTGAGAGAGAGAGATTTGACCTATGACCAGTTCATAATTTTGCAGTGAACTACATTTACAATTTTTTTGTCAGACAGGAAAATGTTTGAATAGTAATATTGAACCTATGCCTATTTTACGATTCTACAGTGAATATTGATAGTAATATTATTGAGACCATTCAGTTTGAACAAGCCTTGAAGGAAAAAGTATTTGTCATTTTCTGTTACCTTTATGCAAATAGCCATGTTCTCTTATAACTGTAAGCACTTTCTTTAATGTGAACATATGCAGGTGCCAGAGTTCATTGCACTCTCGTTTGGCAAAGTATAGGTTGTGTTTGTCCGTTAAAGTTACTCATACTTATTTTATTGAACTAGAATGTCAACCATTCTCTTGCCTAATTAGGCTGGCGACCGTTTCCTTTATTCTTTTAACAGTGTAGATAGGTAAAATATTGTGTGGTGCTGTTTAAATATTTACGTAATTTTGACTCTCACTTCCGGTAAGCCACCTCCGTTAGGTACAACACGGTCAATATAACGAAATTCCTCTCAGAGGGTAACACTGCTCTGCTCCTTTACACTATAATTGCTTGAATAAAAATAATTTCATTATACGAACAGCCGCCAGTTTTAAGGTTATAGTATAAAAGTAGCGGACAGGAGTGTTACAGCTGGAACTAAGCGCGCCTGTGACAAAAGAAGAGCAACACACGCCCCAGGCTACGCGCCGATAACGCCCCCTGGGCAGTGTGCATATAGGCCGAGCTGTCTCAATCTCTCAACCTCTGTACCCCAGCATGTCGCATCGGGGCTCAGTTCGCACTGCGCCTCAATACGTCGCAGTGTGCTCTAGTCTTCCACAATGATAGACGTCACCTCACACCTTAGCTAGCTGCGAGGGAACATCAGTCATTGTGTATAGTTGTGAAATGGACACGGACAAGATTCAAGAACTAGTAAATGTTATTTGATTGTTGTTAACCACAGAACATCAGTCTGGACGTCATAGAAGTTAAGTACTCAACTGGTTCCTGTAATAAAGTGTATTTTAATCACGTGCGCATTTTGTGTTGTAGTAAGAGGAAACCGGCCACCCACCTATCATACCACCCTGTCCTCATGCAGCCAGGAACCACTAAACATTACAAGAAGGCACAGCCATAACACTTTTACTCCACAGAAAATTTTATTTAATTTAGTTTATGGAGTCATATTAGGAAGAAAGTAGAGTGATTAATTATGATATTAAAAGCCTACCACCAGTGCCGTATAACTTGCACGATTTTCAAAGTTTGTTTCAAAGTGTTGTCGATGAAGGTTGTCACACTGACATGGCTTGCGTTCTCTTAATTTGGTCTGTAAGTTTGTGTACGCCAAAATTAAAGTTGAAGCTGTATGAGAGCAAATTTCACTTTCATCGCCTGTCTCCAGCACTGCCATTTCCATTTGCGTCCTAATTCTGTGTTCGGTGCGTGCCTACGTACGTCTGAGTTTGTTTATGCACATACACACAACAGGACATGCACTCCATAGCAGGAGATCTAGGACAGCTTGCTCATTATCGATGTTGTTATATAACGAACGCTAGAAACAGTTAGAAGGCAATATGTTGGCCATGTTGGCAGACGGGAAGCTGTGCAGCAGTGTGGCACATGTTGATGACACCGTGATGATATTGCTCTGCGGGTGCTGAAGTTCCACTGTACTGGCACGAGGGCAGCTTTAATCACTGCAGTACGCTCCGCACTCAGATACTGCTCCACGTGGAGTCAACTCACAGCTAGGAGTCATCTCACAGCTACCGTTAACTGCTGCATGAATACAACAGTATGTAAAATAATCACTCGGTAAGCATACAGCGGAAATGAAACGTGTAGAAGCTGAAGTTAATATTTGTAATAAGCCTTAGTTGCTGAGAGGAAGTATTGAAGTCAATAGAGCTAGTACAGTTGTAAAATATGAAAAGTAATGAAAAAATATAGCATTATACTGATTTAAAGCATGTATATACACAAAAAGGCGAAACGTGTCAGAGGAGAAATGAAAATTTAAGTTCAGTGCAAGTCTCCTTAAATTACCGTAGGAAACCTTTGGTTGCCGTTCGCGGCACTCTTACAGCGCAACGATATGTTGACGATACTCTACGCCCCGTTTTGTTGTCCTTTATGACAAGTCATCCAGGGCTTACATTTCACTAAGATAACACCCTTCCGCATGCGTTTAGGTTTTCTTCTGCTTGTCTTCGTGCTTGCCAAACACTACCGTGGCCAGCTATGTCACCACATCTATCATAAATTTAGAACGTTAGGAGAATGACGGGCAGGGCCTCACAACCAGCTCGGGATTTTGACCATCTAATTGGACAGAATTTGGCATGGTATCCCTTAGGACATGCATCAGGACCATCAGTCAGTGCTAAGCCCAATAACTGTTTGCATAAAGGCCAGAGATGGACCAACGCGTTACTGACGTGCTGAATTTGTGAAGTTCTCTTGAATAAATCATCCAACTTTTCTGAAGCTGTAATCACTTATTTGTCTGTAGAGGTATGTCGTATCTACCGATTTCCATCTGATTCGGAAAGTTCCGTCGTGGTACCTCTTTCATTTGTCTTATAGTGTAAGTGTGTAATATGGAACGAATCGATTATTTTTTGTGATGATATATTGCCTCTGATATCATCGGAGAATGTTTGTGCTTGGATTCACGTTTCCCCTTCGTTTAACGGTTCTTCACTCAATGCACTCGCCGTAACACTTACTATTCAGTGGACACAAGAGTATGCACAGCTGGGACAACGTGTATCCATCACTTGTTGCTGAATGTAATGTAATTTTATTAAATGGCCAGTTAATCATAAAAAAATTTGCAAATAGATCAAGTGTTCTAATACTTTGTAACAATGTTTGTTTGATACCACCTGTCAGAATATAATTCATTGTTTGTTAATATATAACAAAGAAAACTGAAATGGGAAGACTTTAATAGGTCATTTTGACTTTCAGCTGTGGTCGAGTACGAAATATATTTTATAAATGACTTACAAAAATAAACGTGCCGGTAAAAAATTTCCTGAAATTTGCGCGTGATGTGCTAATAGGTTTTTTGGGGTCAACAAAGTTACCAAATTATTTACGTAATTAAAATTATGTACTGCTATGAAACAGAAAGCTGTGTTAAGGACTTATGTTGGAATAAGATATTTTTGAGTAGTATTGTTTTCTGGACAGTTTATATTGAAACTTTGATGAAACATACGAAACTTTCGTGCAATTTGTAACAAAAGATTGTCATTTTCAATATTAGCTTGAAGTTTATTGTATTTTATAAACTGCAATCAATTTAAAACAATTGAAATCGGTGAAATATGTCTCCTATTATGGAAACAATACCCAACAGATTTATGAGTATTTGTAATAACCAAAAATTCCAAGATAATGGAGATGGGACGCAATGAAACTCTACGACGAAGATTTCAATTACAAAAGAAATAAGGTAAGTAAACCTCTATTTTGAGTGTATGCTATCTAATATTGTATTTTAGACTTTCTTGCTGTGTCGTACTATGTTCTATGGATCGAAGGCATGTGAAAAATTAAAGACTACAGACAAATTACTTTAAAGCCATATTTCAGCAAACAGGTTGGGACTTACATGATACACTGTTTCCCACATCGCCCTATCTCGCGTGGTTATTTTCATAAACGTTAGTGGATACAGATTTTTTTCTTTTTATGTTGTTGCTGTTGTAGTCTGAAGACTGCTTTGATGCATCGTTCCACGCTAGCTGTGCAAGCCTCATCATCTCCAAGTAACTGTAAACAAACAGTTTCAGAAAAGATTTTGTAACACTTAATTTTGTGTCAGAAGTTGACAAATTCCTTGTTTTCAGAAATTATTTTCGTCCTACAACCATTCTGCGTTTTGTATCCTCTCTGCTTTGGCCATAGCCAGATATTTTGCTGTCCAAAGCAAAAGTCATCTTGTGCTATTAGTGTCTCATTTCCTAGTATAATCCTTCAGAATCACCTGACTTGATTCAGTTACATTCAGTTACCCATGTTTTATTGATATTAATTTTATAATCACATTCGAAGAGACAGTCCATCCCATTCAGCTGTTCCTTCAAGACCTTCATTGTCTATGATAGAATTACAATGTCATCGGCAAATCTCAAAGTTTTCATCTCTCTCCCTGAACTTTATCTTTCTCCGAATTTCTCCTTGGTTTCCTTTACTGCTTGCTTAATGTACATGTTAAATAAAATTCCGTATGGGCTACAACCCCCCCATGAACCATAGACCTTGCCATTGGTGGGGAGGCTTGCGTGCCTCAGCGATACAGATAGCCGTACCGTAGGTGCAACCACAACGGAGGGGTATCTGTTGAGAGGCCAGACAAACATATGGTTCCTGAAGAGGGGCAGCAGCCTTTCCAGTAGTTGCAGGGGCAACAGTCTGGATTATTGACTGATCTGGCCTTGTAACATTAACCAAAACGGCCTTGCTGTGCTGGTACTGCGAACGGCTGAAAGCAAGGGGAAACTACGGCCGTAATTTTTCCCGAGGGCATGCAGCTTAACTGTATGAATAAATGATGATGGCGTCCTCTTGTGTAAAATATTCCGCAGGTAAAATAGTCCCCTATTCGGATCTCCGGGCGGGGACTACTCAAGAGGACGTCGTTATCAGGAGAAAGACAACTGGCGTTCTACGGATTGGAGCGTGGAATGTCAGATCCCTTAATCGTGAAGGTAGGTTAGAAAATTTAAAAAGGGAAATGGATAGGTTAAGGTTAGGTATAGTGGGAATTAGTGAAGTTCGGCGGCAGGAGGAACAAGACTTCTTGTCAGGTGACTACAGGGTTATAAACACAAAATCAAATAGGCGTAAAGCAGGAGTAGGTTTAATAATGAACAGGAAAATAGGAATGCGAGTAAGCTACTACAAACAGCATAGTGAACGCATTATTGTGGCCAAGGTAGATACGAAGCCCAGCCCACACCTACCACAGTATCACAAGTTTATATGCCAACTAGCTCTGCAGATGACGAAGAAATTGATGAATTGTATGATGAGATAAAAGAAATTATTCAGGTAGTGAAGGGAGACGAAAATTTAATAGTCATGGGTGACTGGAATTCGAGAGTAGGAAAAGGGAGACACGGAAACATAGTAGGTGAATATGGATTGGGGCTAAGAAATGAAAGAGGAAGCCGCCTGGTAGAATTTTCCGCAGAGCATAACTTAATCATAGCTAACACTTGGTTCAAGAATCATGAAAGAAGGCTGTATACATGGAAGAACCCTGGAGATACTAGAAGATATCAGATGGATTATATAATGGTAAGACAGAGATGTAGGAACCAGGTTTTAAATTGTAAGACATTTCCAGGGGCAGATGTGGACTCTGAGCACAATCTATTGGTTATGAACTGTAGATTAAAACTGAAGAAACTGCAAGAAGGTGGGAATGTGAGGAGATGGGATCTGGATACACTGAAGGAACCAGAGGTTGTAGAGAGTTTCAGGAAGAGCATAAAGGAACAATTGACAGGAATGGGGGAAAGAAATACAGTAGAAGAAGAATGGATAGCTGTGAGGGATGAAGTGGTGAAGGCATCAGAGGATCAAGTAGGTAAAAAGACGAGGGCTAGTAGAAATCCTTGGGTGAGAGAAGAAATACTGAATTTAATTGATGAAAGGAGAAAATATAAAAATGCAGTAAATGAAGCAGGCAAAAAGGAATACAAACATCTCAAAAATGAGATCGACAGTAAGTGCAAAATGGCTAAGCAGGCATGGCTAGAGGACAAATGTAAGGGTGTAGAGGCTTGTCTCATGAGGGGTAAAATAGATACCGCCTACAGGAAAATTAAAGAGACCTTTGGAGAAAAGAGAACCACTTGTATGAATATCAAGGGCTCATATGGAAACCCAGTTCTAAGCAAAGAAGGGAAAGCAGAAAGGTGGGAGGAGTATATAGAGGGACTATACAAGGGTGATGTTCTTGAGGAGAATATTATGGAAATGGAAGAGGATGTAGATGAAGATGAAATGGGAGATATAATACTGCGTGAAGATTTTGACAGAGCACTGAAAGTCCTGAGTCGAAACAAGGCCCCGGGAGTAGAAAACATTCCATTAGAACTACTGACAGCCTTTGGAGAGCCAGTCCTGACAAAACTCTACCATCTGGTGAGCAAAATGTATGAGACAGGCGAAATACCCTCAGACTTCAAGAAGTATATAATAATTCCAATCCTAAAGAAAGCAGGTGTTGACAGATGTGAAAATTACCGAAGTGTCAGTTTAATAAGTCACGGCTGCAAAATACTAACGCGAATTCTGTACAGACGAATGGAAAAACTGGTAGAAGCCGACCTCGGGGAAGATCAGTTTGGATTCCGTAGAAATATGGGAACACGTGAGGCAATACTGACCCTACGGCTTATCATAGAAGCTAGATTAAGAAAAGGCAAACCTACATTTCTAGCATTTGTAGACTTGGAGAAAGCTTTTGACAATGTTGACTGGAATACTCTCTTTCAAATTCTAAAGGTAGCAGGGGTAAAATACAGGGAGCGAAAAGCTATTTGCAATTTGTACAGAAACCAGATGGCAGTTATAAGAGTCGAGGGTCATGAAAGGGAAGCAGTGTTTGGGAAGGGAGTGAGACGGGGTTGTAGCCTCTCCCCGATGTTATCAATCTGTATATTGAGCAAGCAGTAAAGGAAACAAAAGAAAAATTTGGAGTAGGTATTAAAATCCACAGAGAAGAAATAAAAACTTCAAGGTTCGCCGATGACATTGTAATTCTGTCAGAGACAGCAAAGGACTTGGAAGAGCACTTGAACGGAATGGACAGTGTCTTGAAGGGAGGATATGAAATGACCATCAACAAAAGTAAAACGAGATTAATGGAATGTAGTCGAATCAAGTCGGGCGATGCAGAGGGAATTAGATTAGGAAATGAGACACTTAAAATAGTAAAGGAGTTTTGCTATTTGGGGAGCAAAATAACTGATGACGGTAGAAGTAGAGAGGATATAAAATGTAGACTGGCAATGCCAAGGAAAGCGTTTCTGAAGAAGAGAAATTTGTTAACATCGAGCATAGATTTAAATGTCAGGAAGTCGTTTCTCAAAGTATTTGTATGGAGTGTAGCCATGTATCGAAGTGAAACATGGGCGATAAATAGTTTGGACAAGAAGAGAATAGAAGCCTTTGAAATGTGGTGCTACAGAAGAATACTGAAGATTAGAAGGGGTAGATCACGTAACTAATGAGGAAGTATTGAACAGGATTGGGGAGAAGAGGAGTTTGTGGCACAACTTGACAAGAAGAAAGGATCGGTTGGCAGGACATGTTCTGAGCATCAAGGGATCGCCAATTTAGTATTGGAGGGCAGCGTGGAGGGTAAAAACCGTAGAGGGAGACCAAGACATGAATACACTAAACAGATTCAGAAGGATGCAGGCTGCAGTACGTATTGGGAGAAGAAGAAGCTTGCACAGGATAGAGTAGCATGGAGAGCTGCATCATACCAGTCTCAGGACTGAACACAACAACAACAACCCCTCCACGGGGTCCACAACTCCTTTGTGGACACATGCGTAGCGAGCACGGGACCCCGAGCTGATGTGCCCCTCCTTTCTTTCTGGGCTGCATACCTTCCCTTTCCTCATCCTTCCCCGTCCCCCATCTTCGCCCCCCCCCCCTCTCACCTCTGGCTCTTTCCTTCCCTTTCTCCCCCTCTGGGAGTATGGTTTGTGCCTACGTCCGGAGACGGACGCTCGAAACTGTTACAAATTCCTTGCTTTCTACACTTGCAAGTCTTCGTCCTTCCTCTGTCCTTCTCTTTTCCGTCCCTCTTCTCTTTGCCCTTTTCTCCGCTGCGGCGTTTGAGACCCCTCTTCTTTCCTTTCCCTTTCTCTTTTTCCTCCCTGTGCGTGTCTGAAGGCCGACCCACGCACTTCCATGCATAGCTGGTGACGGGGTAACGCATAATTCCCCGCCCCGGGTAGACAGGTAGGACACGTACGTACCCCCTGGTAACGGCCTGGCCCAGGGAGGGGTGATTACCCGAGCTGATACCTTTCGAAAGTGCCGATTGGTCCCTCCGTCCGTTTGTCGGGAGGTGTGACCTGAGGTGTGAACAATCACCTAAGGCGGGAGTGCCCTCAGTGAGGGCCCCCACAAGGGAGGAGCGCGCCATTGGAGACGCCGGTAATCATGGGGGATTCTTCCGCAATGGTTTCCTCAGCTTCCACTATGTCTGCTCACAAACGTAAGTTCACTGAGTCTCAGCCACAGACAGTTCTTCCATCGTTGCCACAGTTCCTTGTTGTTTCTCGGTCTGACGACGGTCACGACTTCTCCACGGTCAACCCTTTCATTATTCAGAAAGGTCCTGTAAAGTCTTGTTCCCGATTACAGAATGGCACCCTGTTGTTAGAAACAGTCAGTGCCCTCCAGGCAAAAAAAATTGCTGCGTACTTCTCTGCTCCACACCTTCCCTGTCCGGGTGGAACCGCACCGTACCTTAAATTCCTCGCGTGGAGTCGTTTATACACGCTCCCTCGATGGATTGTCTGACGAAGAATTTCAGCACAACCTGTCTGACCAGGGCGTAACGGCTGTTCATAGGGTTATGAAAAGGGTTGACACGAACATCATTCCAACCCGCACTGTCTTCTTGACATTTGACAAAGTTCTACTCCCATCGAAAATCAAAGCAGGCTATGAGATAATTTCCGTTCGCCCTTACGTCCCAAACCCTACGCGTTGCTATCGATGTCAGCGGTTCAATCACACCAGCCAGTCCTGTTCCAATCCGGCCAAATGTGTTACGTGTGGCAAGGATGCCCATGAGGGTGCTTGTCCACCTCCATCCCCTCGCTGCATCAACTGTATGGGTGACCACGCTGCTTCCTCTCGAGATTGCCCCGTTTTTAAGGACGAAAAGCTCATCCAGGAAATAAGAGTGAAGGAAAAGGTGTCGACCTTTGCTGCTCGAAAATTATTCGCCAGTCGACAGCCCACCGTGCATCAGACAGGAAAATACAGCACTGTCCTTGCTTCTCCTCGGCCAACAAAGGAGGCGGCCACGCAGACTTGCGACCTCACCTTTAGTGCCACGGTCGTCAGATCGGCCAGCGCAAAGATCGCCCGTTCAACCTCACCACTTTCGCCTGCCCACTCTATGGCTCACCCTTCGTCGGGTTCTGCTAAATCTCGAGCCCAAAAGTCAGACACCAAGACTTCGAAAAAAGAGCATACTCGTGAAGAGTTTTTACGTACCGCAACTTCACAACCATCAGTTCCTCCTTCATCTAAACATCATACTTCCAAGAAGGCTACAAAGAAACCCAGTTCCTTTCCTTCTCCGCCAAGGTGTGTCCCATCTACAGCACCACCTGGCGGAAATCGCCCTCGGCCGTCTTCTGTGTCGCCGAGGCGCACTGCTGGTGGCGTCAACCGGCCGATCGCTGGTGGCAGGAGCTGCTCCTGACCAACCTATGGATCAGGATCTTCTGCCTTCTGCTGAATGCCATTCCATGCTGTCGGTCGCAAGCTCTGAGCAGTCGTTGAGTTGACAGCACCCTTGGTCACATTCCTCCATTTTCTGTTCACCCTATGTCCATTATCCACTGGAATATCCGCGGTATTCGAGCCAATCGGGATGAATTGTCGATCCTCTTACGATCCTACGCGCCGGTCATCTTCTGTCTTCAGGAAACAAAGCTGCGTCCCCGTGACCGCTTTGTTCTCCCTCATTTTCAGTCCGTCCGATATGATCTCCCCTCTGTTGAAGGCACTCCAGCCCTTGGAGGACTCATGATTCTTCTCCATGAAACTCTCCATTATTACCCAATCCATTTAAACACTTCCTTCCAAGCTGTCGCCGTCCGTCTTTCCCTTTCCGGGTACACGTTCTCTCTTTGTACTGTATACATTCCATCGTCCACACCAATGGCACGAGCTGATCTCCTTCATCTTCTTGGTCAGCTTCCACCCCCCTATTTGCTGGTTGGGGACTTCAATGCCCACCACCCGCTTTGGGGATCTCCACATCCTTGTCCACGTGGCTCACTATTGCTAGACGTCTTCCACCAAGCGGATCTAGTTTACCTCAACGCTGGGGTCCCTACATTTTTATCTGCCTCCACGACAAATTTATCTCATTTGGACCTTGCGGTCGGTACTGTTCCGCTAGCTCGGCGCTTCGAATGGTTCGTCCTTGATGATACACAGTCAAGTGACCACTTTCCATGTGTCCTTAGACTGCAGCCTCAACTGCAATACATGCGCCCGCGACGCTGGAAGTTTGCCCAAGCTGATTGGACACTTTTTTCGTCTCTAGCGACATTCGATGACCGTCACTTTCCCAGCGTCGACGGTGAGGTCACCCATATTACCGACGTTATTCTTACAGCTGCGGAACATTCAATACCACGCACCTCCGAATTGCCCCGGCGCCCCCCAGTTCCTTGGTGGAACGAGGCATGCCGTGATGCAATACGTGAGCGGCGACGTGCTCTCCGCGTTTTCCGCCACCATCCTACTTTGGCCAACTGTATCCGCTATAAGCAGTTCCGTGCGCGATGCCGTCGCGTCATCCGCGATAGCAAGAAGGCAAGCTGGAAATTCTTTATTAGCTCATTTAACACCTTCACTCCCTCCTCGGAAGTTTGGAGTCGGCTTCGACGGTTCTCAGGCGCGCCTAGTTTCTCCCCGGTCTCTGGGCTCACTGTCGCGCATGATACATTCGTGGACCCCGTCGCAATTTCTAACTCGTTGGGTCAGCACTTTGCTGAGATTTCGAGCTCTTCCAATTACCCGCCAGCTTTTCTCCCGAAGAAACGTGCAGCGGAAGTGCGACCTCTTGCTTTCTCCTCTCAAAATCGCGAAAGCTATAATACTGTTTTCTCCATGCGGGAACTCCAACATGCACTCTCTTCTTCTCGCTCCTCCGCCCCAGGACCGGATGGTATCCACGTCCAAATGTTGCTGCATTTATCAACCCATAGTCTGCATTGCCTCCTTCGCCTTTATAATCGAATTTGGACCGACAGTACTTTTCCCAGACGATGGCGGGAAGCTATCGTCGTTCCCGTTCCGAAACCTGGAAAGGACAAACATCTCCCCTCTAGCTATCGCCCCATTTCTCTCACGAGTAGTGTCTGTAAGGTTTTGGAGCGTATGGTGAATTACCGTCTAGCGTGGTGGCTGGAATCCCGCAGTCTTTTAACACCTGCCCAATGCGGATTCCGAAAGCATCGTTCTGCCGTTGACCATCTTGTTGCTCTCTCCACTTATATCATGAACAATTTTCTCCGGAAACGCCAAACAGTAGCAATATTTTTTGATCTGGAGAGAGCATACGATACCTGTTGGAAGACAGGCATCCTCCGCACACTGTTCTCTTGGGGCTTTCGAGGTCGGCTACCCCTTTTTCTTCGCGAATTTATGGCAGAGCGCACATTTAGGGTGCGGGTGAACACTACTCTCTCCCGTACTTTCTCCCAAGAAAACGGGGTACCCCAGGACTCCGTGCTGAGTGTTGTACTGTTTGCCATTGCCATCAATCCAATTATGGATTGTCTCCTTCCTGATGTCTCGGGCTCCCTCTTTGTGGACGATTTTGCGATCTACTACAGCTCTCAACGGACCAGCCTTCTTGAACGACGTCTTCAAGGATGTCTCGATCGCCTCCACTCTTGGAGCATCGAAACCGGCTTCCGTTTCTCTCCCAGTAAGACCGTTTGTGTTAATTTTTGGCGACATAAGGAGTTTCTTCCACCCTCCTTACATCTAGGTCCTGTCAACCTTCCGTTTTCAGACGTCGCTAAATTCTTGGGTCTTATGTTTGACAGAAAACTGTGCTGGTCCTCCCACGTTTCCTATCTTTCGGCTCGCTGTCTACGATCCCTTAACACCCTCCGTGTCCTGAATGGTACCTCGTGGGGAGCAGACCGAGTGGTCCTTCTCCGCCTCTATCGCGCCTTAGTGCGCTCGAAATTGGACTATGGAAGCATAGTCTACTCCTCTGCTCGGCCGTCTATTCTTCGGCGTCTCGACTCTATCCACCACCGTGGATTACGTTTAGTGTCTGGAGCTTTTTACACTAGCCCTGTGGAAAGCCTTTATGCTGAGACTGCTGAACCTCCGCTGTCCAATCGGCGAGCAGTCCTTCTGAGTCGTTATGCTAGCCATCTGTCTTCCATGCCTGCTAATCCAGCCCATGACCCTTTTTTCGACGCCTCCTTTGATGTAGGGTATCCAGGCCGCTCCTCCTCCCTACTACCCCCGGGAGTCCGCTTCCGTCAACTGCTCCATTCTCTTTCCTTCCGCTTTCCTAAAACCTTCTTGACAACTTGGGGTACAGCACCGCCTTGGCTCCGTCCCCGGATCTGCCTGCTCCGTGACCTTTGTCGATTTCCCAAGGATGGTACCCCTACACTTGTTTATCGTCGGGCATTTGGTGCTCTATGTGCACAAATGACAGACGCCACATTTATTTACACCGACGACTCGAAAACATCGTTAGGTGTAGGGAGTGCCTATATTATTGGCGACACCCCAAATCACTTTCGGCTTCCCGACCAGTGTTCGGTTTATACTGCGGAGCTTTACGCTGTTCTCCAGGCTGTCCACTACATCCGCCGCCATCAGCGGATACAGTACGTTATCTGCTCAGATTCTCTCAGCTCTCTCCTCAGTCTCCAAGCTCTTTACCCTGTGCACCCTCTGGTCCACCGGATTCAGGACTGTCTGCGCTTGCTCCACCTGGGGGGCGTCTCGGTGGCGTTCCTCTGGCTCCCGGGACACGTTGGTATCTGTGGAAATGAGGCGGCCGATATTGCAGCCAAGGCTGCAGTCTCTCTTCTTCGGCCAGCTATTTCATCGATTCCTTTCGCCGATCTACGGAGCGTTTTATGTCGTCGTGTTGTTCATTTATGGCACGCGCATTGGTTGACACTTACCCATAATAAATTGCGGGACATGAAAGCTCTTCCTTGTGCTTGGACCTCTTCCTCCCGAACGCGTCGTCGGGAGGAGGTAATTTTAACTAGACTCCGGATAGGGCACTGTCTTTTTAGCCATGGGCATCTTTTAAGCGGCGATCCTCCCCCACTCTGTCCCCACTGCTCTCAGCTGTGGATGGTAAGACACCTTTTAATTGAGTGCCCCTATTTTAATCTGTTACGCTCCCGTCAACAGCTATCGCCTGATCTATCGTCGATTTTAGCAAATGACACGCGCTCAGCCGACAGCGTTCTCCAGTTTATTAGTTCCAGTGAAATGACGTCAGTCATTTGAAGCTATTTTTGGGGACAACCAACCCCTTTCTGTAGTGGATTTTTAAGCCTTCCTTCTGCTTTTAGTTTCTCCAATTTTATGACTTTGTTCCCATTGCTGCTGGTTTTCAATTTCGGTCTTGTACTGTTTCGTAAGTCACGGGCTGGGCGCTAATGGCCATAGCAGTTTTTCGCCCTAAAACCAAAACAAAAAAACAACAACAACAACAACAACAACATGGGCTACAAGCCTCTCTCACTCTCATCTCAACTACTGCTTCCCTTTCCGACCCTTCAACTCCTGCCATTTCTTCCGTGTTTCTGTACGTTTCTGTACAAGGTGTACATAATTTTCGCTCCCCATATTTTATCCCTTGCGCCTTCAGCAAGTCGTCTTGTATATTCGACCAATACAGTAGCACCATACATCACTTCTGCTCTGACTGTGGCAGGTATCCTTATATAGATGACGAGTCACAGTTCTTTGTGAAAAATGTGAATTCTTATGATCCAGCCAAGTCCAAGTAGTTACGGCATCAGCCGAGAGGTGTCAGTACTATACAGACAAAGAAATCTTAGCAAGTCTAGACAATGTAGTTTTCGCAGTTAATTTTTTCTCCTACTGCTACGATTTTTTGTGTTAATTACTGCTAATTGTTTGTTTGATTATTAATGAAATTTGAAGGACGTGACATGTCAATATTTATATTTCTATTAACTAGTATATGGTAGTGTTGGATTTTGTATCTGGAGAAAGTGAACGAGTCATATTATGTGGAAAAATGTGTTATGTGTAATTAGTTTATGGTACTGGGGGAAGAAACATGCTACTATATTTCAAGTTTGTAAAGAGGGGATCATGTTGCTAATTGTTGGTTTTTTGAACTTGTATATCTATAAATTGCTATGAAAAGATAATGTTATGACTGGAACAAAGTAAAAGAAAAGGGACAGCGATGTTTAGATCTGCTAACTGATTGGCTATGACGTATCTCAGCCAATCAGAAGAGAGAGTATTCGTGCGCATTTTGTGGGTTATAATTGCTTTGTGAAGTCTAGAAGGCATTTGGGGGCAGTGCGGCAGCGCGTTTCTTTCCGTCCCTTTACGACGGACCTGCACCTACCTGTGAACATTGTCTCAGCAGATCATCAATAGGAAAGCCAAGTGAAACCTACTGTACTTCGACGTGAACCAGACTGCAATTTAAGTCACTAATCTACGTTTCGAGAGAAACTTTTCACACAAATGAAAGTTTGGAAATTCTGTCCTCAATTAATATATTCTGAAACTTAAGTGTACAAGTATCACTGCCAAGCCCGTGCTAGTCGTAACACAGTCACCCACAATCCCTTTCACTCACGTTAGCCAGTTTATGATGTTGCATTTCCTGAAAACGTAATAGCTACAAAAATACTGATTGTTTTTGATTGGTAATGCTCGCCAAATATTAAGTCAGTCGGTACCAAATGCAGTCACAGTTTTTAGCCACCGACCTGCTCAACACGCCACGCGGAATATATGTCTTTTTTCGTCACAAAATTCACTTAAAATTTCCGAAATTTTTACACGCCCATCGGGATAATTATGCCGTCACTTTATCACACTTTTGATGTAGGAAACACTGCTACATCCGGCAACTTCTCATTTCCATCGGAACTACTACTACACACGTCCGAATTATTTCATGGCTAGGCTCCGACTCTTCTCTAGAATACTCTAAGTCTTCTCTACCAGCAGAGAAAGGCGCATGAAGAATACTGCTTTACCATTGGTCAGTTTACTCAACAGCCAATAGCAAAACAACATTCTCCCGCGTCAGTCCGCGCTTTTCATCAATAACCAATTGCAAAATAGTAAACCTAACGACTGCACTTTTTACCGACGTAATTATCTAATATGCTGAAGTTTTGATTATACATAAATTTATTTACTATTTTTATTTATACCTGAATTAAATTTCCCTTTACCATAAACTTACTTTACAAATCTATTCTACAAAAATCCCCTTTCTCCACATCCATACTTCTTCGAAATGTTCCCACACTAAATCCTACTACATAACTCGTTAAACAATTATCTTCATATTAACCTTAAACCACACTCACGCAACATTCATACTGCTAAAACACATTTATAACATTTTACGTACACAAAAGACATAACACTTTATGAAAATACTAGAACAGTTCATGAAAAACATTCCATTACTTTAGTGCACTCTAGTAGGCACAATCGAAACTAAAATCACAGTGCCCCTATCCAATATTGTCCTCTATCGGCTGATACATAAACTACGTGCGCGTCCAGTCTCGTGTCACCATCTGTCACTATCCAGCTCTGAGACACGTCTCCCACTTAACCGCCTCCAAGGCGCTACGCCTCAGCAGGCATCGTAATGCTCTTACGCGTTAACAGTGAGCTCTGAAAGTACGTTTTAATTTCGCGGGCCTATAGTCTAAAAAAGATCGTGAGCTATCGGAATGCATTTATTTATTTATTTAACGTGATCTGATTATGACCATCAGGACCTGTCTTACATCGAATCAGGGTTTCAGGCATATACCTAAGAAATAACAATATTAATGTAACAAATAGTATTAAAAATGATGTGACTGTGTGTAGAGACAAGGTGAGTAAATAGTATTGAAAATGTACTAATAAAGTTGATATTAGTAATAAAAGGCGCACGAACCATAAAGTCGAAAGGGTAAATTCTTGATTTTAGCGTCAACCACGAACCTTTTAAATATCGTAAATCAGCGTGGTGTGTTGTGTAATTTACGTGCGAGAACTGACTCGTCAAAGTGAGTGATCTGGGGAATACTGAGCGAGTATTCTATTTCACACAAAATCCATGTGTAATTCTGTCAGTAACAGGCGGATGGTATATGCCACAAATTGGCTATTTAGAGTGACACTCATTACTGGCACGTACAAATTCCAAAATTTCAGATTGGAATTATATCGGATTTGAAAGTTAATTGGTATTCAAGAATTCACAATATCTCGAAATTTTCATTCAATGACTTCCTTTCATTCAACAGCTAATGAATTCTGGCAGCTGGAACAATTTCTTAGCCCTAGTGATACTTTACTGCGGACAGTTTCGCTGCAGTTTTTCTAGCCGTGCAACATCAAACGTTTTTTCCTAAGGGAAGGCGTGGGTTGCAGAACAAGATGGACACTAACTGTAAGCCGGAACATACCGTGTCGCCCCCTTAATTTCCTACCTTTCTGCATTTTTTTTTGTCCGTTTAGTGCTCTGCACCTCGTAAAAATCGTAAATACGTCATGTTATTAATTAAGTATTCGACAAAAGCTGCTTTATGGTAGTTTTTTATTTCACCGGATCATTTTAGGGGGTTGCTCATCATGAGCGGTATCTGTGTTACCCAAAAGACACATATTTCTTATAGTAAGTTATTTGAAGCGTATATTGTAGAGATCTTACGAATTTTTCAATTTATTGTAATTAGACCTACTTAATATGTAATTTTCTCTAGCGTATCCGAAAGACAATATTTCGTAATCTTCAAGTAATAACACGATTGTATACATGACGACTTACTGAATTTTGTTATTTTGGCTTAGAGCATGTGGTACCCACACATCTAATTTTTGGACTTTCCCTGCCCTGTTGCGTGCAATGTGGTGGAATGATATATATATATATATATATATATATATATATATATATATATATATATATATATATATTACCATTTTTACGAAATGTATGTGGTTGTCACTGGAATTGTTGTATGCCCGATTGTCCTTTTATTAGTAGTCCACGGCTGCTATCTGAGTATAATTATTGTCATTCTGTCGTTTGGAGCCGGCCAGAGTGGCCGTGCGGTTCTTCTAGGCGCTACAGTCTGGAGCCGAGCGACCGCTACGGTCGCAGGTTCGAATCCTGCCTCGGGGATGGATGTGTGTTATGTCCTTAGGTTAGTTAGGTTTAATTAGTTCTATGTTCTAGGCGACTGATGACATTAGAAGTTAAGTCGCATAGTGCTCAGAGCCATTTGAACAATTTTTTGTCGTGGAAATGTGGACGCTAGAAGTTGGAGCACCAAGCGGAGAAATTAGAACATTTCTTTTTTTCCTGAGTTCAGGAGAAGTGTGACAGCAGCAGAGGTATCCAGAAACATTTGCGCCATGTGTGGGGATAATGCCAGTTGACAGAGCGAGGCAAGGAAATAGTTTTCTCGTATTAAGGAAGAGCGTACTGACCTTAGTGTCTCTCCACGTTCAGGAAGACATTGGGGGTTTGGTGAAGATCCACGCCAGTGTACTTGAGAACTGTCAGACGTGATGAACTGTGATCATTCCACCATCGCGCGAAATTTGCGTGCGATGGGGAAGGTTCAAAAATCGGGTTACGGGTAAAGCATGTTCTAAGCCAAAGTCACAAAACTCAGCAGGTGGCCAAATGTGAATCTCTGCTTGCTAGTGATGAGGTGGCTCTTGAACAACATCGGTAGTTTGTATCCCGTATCATTACTGGTGACGAGAAATGGTGTCTTTAAGCTAACATAAGGAAAAGAAAGGAATAGTAGCTCCAAAAAGAAAAAAAAAAAAAAGCAGCAGTTCCCCGTACAAAGACCTGCGCACATCCACGTAAGATAATGTTATGCATCTGGTGCAACAGCGGTGATGAGGTGTACCACAAATTGGTGCTCTCGTGGTGTAACCATCACTGCTGACATTTATTGCCAACAAGTGGGACGTCCTGCAGTCAGAATACAAGAGCAACGATCAAGAAGATTGCGTGAAGTGATGCTACTCCACCATAACGCCCGCCCGCATTCTGTCAGACTGACGAAAACACTATAGAGGAGTCGGGTTGAGTAGTCACTCCACACCCACTTTATTAACATATCTTGCGCCCTCAGATTTATATTTTTTCTGCTCTCTATCATACAATGTTGAAGGAACCTTCTTTCCAAACACAAAGGCACTCCAAACATGGCTCTGGGAGTTCTTCTTAGCCTCAAAGCCACGTGATTTCTACAGACGCAGAATTGAGAATATACCCCAGCGTTGACAGACTGATGTAAATAGTAAAGGAGAATATACTATTGATGGCCGAAGTCTCTGTTATGTGTATCTGTAGTCTTTGTTAAGTGTATGGAAAATCGCTACGAATTTATTGACAAACGCACTATTCCGGTGGAACAAAATACTATCACAAAACAGCTTTTGACGAAAAATTAATTAAATAAGATGACATGTTTACAATTTATACAATTTCTTCATTTTTAAATACATCCCAATCATTTGCGCAAACAATACTATAACACCCCCTGCTTCTCGGGATTTGCGAAATTACAAGTTAACACCGACCGTGAATTATGAATTTTGACCCGTGTCGGGATAAGGCATCCGAATCCGAAGTAAATAATGATTATTCCGCGGGAAACAGGAGACGTCATAGCTTGATCGTTATTTAATGAGTAATTTCATTCAATAACGATCGGTAAATGAAATAATGGAAATAATTTGGAAATAAATTTTGCTAGTGGAAATTTTGCCGAAAGAAATGATTAAGTTGTAAAAGCAATTAAAAAAATCGGTCGCTAGCTCAACAGATGAGCGACAGTACAGTTAAGTATGTGAATAATTGTGTCAAAAATAAAGTTTACCTGTTTGTAGCGCAGCAGGTGGAACGGGAACTTTTACGTAAGTGCTGTATCAGGCTCAGTAGTTATATAAAATAATGTAATAACAATCTAATTACACTTAAACATTAATAGTTAACTTTCAATAGGTATTTTGACAATTATTTTGTTCATAACTTGTCATCTAAGTGCAATGCTGACAACACAGATAATTATCTATCGAGATTTTGAGTATTGGACTGTCATTTTTCTTTAAAATTACGTACTTTGCACAGTTTAATCTACTGATAATGAAATATATTGCCAATATTTGATTAACTATGTTTTGAATGATAATAATTCATTAATTGGGCGATTATCAGGTGGAATAAATCTTAATAATCAAATTTATTACTTCAGTCTATTATTAAGTTACTACGGTTAGCGTAAGGTAGTTAAGTGCAGCAGTTAACTACGATAACCAATCGTTCAAAACAGTCTGAAATTTACTCTTCACCGTCTACGCAAAAAATTTGATACTTAACATATTTTCTCTTGATGATGGCGTATCACACTCGGTTCAATAAGGTAAGGATCGGAAGGAACCTACTTGGTGTTATTGTCGGGTGGAATGTAACTGTAACACTTCGATTATAAAGTGCTTGTTATTAATTGTTCAACTTCAGAGAAAAGCACAATCACTGGCAAGCCTTCTACAATTTTGTCCTACGAAAATTACGTAGATCTTACTTCCCTCGTTGACGGTGGATCGACGGAAGTCCACGGCGTCAACACAATGTGGCAGCGGGCTTTTACTGTTGCGTCTTGGGCCCACAGTGCGCTTCACATTTAAGTCCTCGTTTCTTCAGCACTATACCCATTAATCCATAACAACTTGCCCGGCCATGCTTACAGATATGCCGACCATTACTTTCCCGTCGTACTTAGATCCACACACTAGCCGTTAGATGTAACACAGCTAGGAATAGCAGCACTCGACTGCACGTCTTACTCCGAGCACGGCGTCACTGCTACTACTGTCCGCTGGCGCGCTCCCGCGCCCAGCGGCACGACAAAACAATCTCTCTCACTTCAACGTAAAATAAATATGCCCTGACTTGCCAGTGTTAAATATTACATAATTTAAACATAGTATTTACAATACATATTTACACTAGACAATACATCGTATACACACAGTTCCATGTGTTGAGTAAGGGAAAAAAATTCAAAGGAAGGACTGCGTTGTAACGTGTCAATACTCGGTATGGTATCCAGGTTAGTAGCTGGCGGCGGTTGTGGCGGCGTACGCCTTGCAAAGACGCTTTCCAGCGCGTGTCCTAGCGGCCGGCGTCCCTGCCGTTCGTTAGGGCGGATAATGAGCGGCAGAGACGAACAAGAGCCAGCGCCCTCGAAACGCAGGCCTTCACCCTGCCCTCCATCATCCGAGGACCGCACACCAGGTGCCACATCTCTTCCGCGGCTCGCAATTTATTGAGCACCACTGACACAGGTAGCGTCGATTGCGCATACGATTATGGTTTATGCAGGGGATAGTCACAAAGTTTTCATCACCATCGCCGAAAATCAAGCTATGACCACGTTCGTTCTTTTCTGCATATCCATCGTTCGGCGTGGAGCACACTGCACAGCATGATTAAAGGATCATTTTTAAGAAACCCTTAATGTCCCCCATTACGACGCTTAACTTTGAAGCTTGGCGCAAATATGCCTACAAACTTCCTCTGTAATGGTGCAAAGTCTTGGAGGTCTGCGACGCCACTAAATTCATGTGAGTGTAGAGTGGACTACTGATGTCGCATTGAAAAGTGTCAAAGCTTTTCATGTTTTTAATTAAAGGAGATAATTGCTTTTAAAATCAGTCTTTAGTTTATTGCAATATATGAATTGTGATGGAGGTGAATTATTGTGTCATTAAACATCGGTAAAGGGCTATGATTCTTATCTGTGCAAACTTGGTACATTTTGTGCATGAAAGGAATTCTTCTGATGCGTTCCTAGCTGGGAAACCCGGCGACCAGGTGGACACAGGTAGTGCGCCCATGGGCGAGCTGCGGTCGCGCGCCCATGTCGGCGCGCTTCAGAGGGCAGGCCCCCAGAAGATTAGCGACAGGCGAAGACGCTGCATACATCAACGCGCTGCCAAGGGAAACCGTGGACATTCGCACGTGTGCCCGAGGCAGCGGAAACTACAAACTTAGAGCGAAAAACAGTTTTGTCACGATTCTAGATAACGCGGACAGAGCGGCGAGTTGAATAGCAACAACACGACTTGGGTATCCAAGAATCTCAAGTGGCCCGGTGAATTTTGGCCGTTACCCGCGAGCAAAACACCTGGGAACGTAGCGGCAATTCTCAAAGGGAGAAGTCTTGGTTTATTTGTATACTCTGTCTCACACAGGGTATCGCTCTCTTTTCCTCGTGGAACGCGACGGCAAGGAGGAAGGACATTTTGAAATGGACCTCTTCATTGGCAAAAATGTCATGTTCGCTTTGAAAAATAGTACGAGCCACGTAATTTGCGGAAGGGCGGAGACAAGACC
The DNA here is from genome assembly GCF_023864345.2 of Schistocerca serialis cubense. Taxonomy (NCBI): domain Eukaryota; kingdom Metazoa; phylum Arthropoda; class Insecta; order Orthoptera; family Acrididae; genus Schistocerca; species Schistocerca serialis. The sequence goes on along the minus strand of NC_064646.1, from coordinate 181,013,790 downwards.
CTGGAGGGGAGCGGCTCTCTCTCTCTCTCTCTCTCTCTCTCTCTCTCTCTCTCTCTCTCTCTCTCTCCAGGTACGAGGAGCGCACTATTATTAGGGAATTCCGAATATCGAATATTGCTTGGAAGGAGGCAGGAGTTCACTCTTGACAGCTTCCGATAAGTCGCAACGATTCTCTTATCGCTTGTCATGAGACAGTGCACTCTGCATTCGTCGCAAACCGCGTAGAGAGCAAAGTTTGTTAGATCCAAGTAGGCGAGCTTCACTCATTGTGCGCGTTATCAAGAGCTTAACTCAAGATCGTTTTGATTTACTACATGTCCGATGACGGTAGTACTATCAGAACAGTTTTGAGCTTTGTTTAATGGCATACCGTCGTCCAGTAATGATAACTTCCAGTAGCAGGTTTCGGTCATTATTTTCAGCGTAGGGCATGTTAGACGCTATCAACTACGGCGCCAGGAGAGTCTTGATGCAGCCGCACGCAATCAGCCGACTCCACCGCCACGCCGACCACGCTATGAACATGGTAATACAGAAAACGCCCGCTTTCCTAGCTGCGCATTCTTCTTTCGCTTTCTTCAATTTCTTTGCAATGTGTTAGATGTTCATAAGGACGGAAAGCATGGTATACACCTTTTGCCGGTTAAGAAAGTCATATGTTCAGCTGTTGTTGGTTTTTTTTATTCCTTCCTCATTTATTCAACCAGGTCAACCCGTCTCGTGTAATTTATTTATATGTTAAATTAGAAAAAAATGGTTCAAATGGCTCTGAGTACTATGGGACTCAACTTCTGAGGTCATTAGTCCCCTAGAACTTAGAACTAGTTAAACCTAACTAACCTAAGTACATCACACACATCCATGCCCGAGGCAGGATGCGAACCTGCGACCGTAGCGTTCTCGCGGTTCCAGACTGCAGCGCCTAGAACCGCACGTGTTGAATTAGAATGAAGTCATACAATACTCATGTTAAAAGACAAATACCAGGGCAGGCACCTTATACAATTGACTTGTTGTGAGCTCTTGGTACCAATTCTATTCTATTTGTTGTCTTTGTTTTTATACTTCCTACAGTATCTGGCGACCCAAATATTTTATTTTTGTTTATCATTATTTGAATAATTTGTGAGTGAATGTTTAATGAATCTGATAAAATTTCAATAATTATAGGATATGCAGTTTAATGCAGTTTCACTGAATAAATAACTTATATCATGAACAGCCCTCCTTGCAATTCATTTATTGATTTTCAATAAAAATTCACACCTGTTTTTCCCTCCCACCAAATCACATCACAATTCTGCCCAATGCAACAACTGAGGTGTCTCACTATGGGAAGGTCGTCCAAGCCCCTATTAATTACGTTTCATCCCTTCAGAACAATGACACACAACGTTTAAATCATGTGGTTTCCTTATGGGTGGCCAAGAAAAATATTTCAGACACACCGCCACTCAGAATGGACATGAAAAGGCGTTAGGGATGACAAAGAGTACCAATGAAACCACCCTTTTCCTTCCGACACATTGCTCCCACACATTTCGCAGTAGAGAGTGTGTGTGGAACATTAATATGTGCATGAATATAGCGGCAAAGACGCTTCCTCCCCTCCCCCCTCCCCTGAAGTTCGGCAGCACTTTCTATGCCACCCACACACGTCTGTGGAGTACGTTACAAATTTACCAGTCAGAAACTTGGACACACATTCAGCCTTGCGCTGCTCCAGCGCCTGAGAGTCAGGCCGCCCATTCGACACCCCTTCGGTGGTGTTCGCTTGCCTTCAATCTCCAGAGCAGTCTCAAGGCTCAATGTGTATCGAAGTTTCTGACAAGTACACATGTAACATGCTCAACAGAGGTCCGTGGTTGGCACCGAGGGTGTTGCCGAACTGGCATCCTTAGAGGTACACTTTGCCGTTTTATTCACGCACATGTTAACATTGCATTCCCGCGTCATCAAGCCATAGGAACGCGCGAAGAAGGAGGGATGAAAAGGCGTGACAACCCTTTGCTGCTTCAGATCAAGTTCAAATTTCGTCGAATGGTTTTTAACAGTTCCTAGCGATTGCGAGTAAATCGAAGAAAGACGAAAGTAATGAGAAGTAGCAGAAACGAGAGCAGTGAGAAACTTAACGTCACGATTGATGGCAATGAAGTAGATGAAGTTAAGGAATTCTGTTACCTAGGTAGCAAAATTACAATGGCGGATGGAGCAAGGAGAAAATCAAAAGCAGACAACAATTGGCAGAAACGGCATTCCTGGCCAGGACAAGTCTACTAGTATCAAACGTAGGCCTTAATTTGAAGCCGGCCGGGGTGGCCGAGCGGTTCTAGGCGCTTCAGTCTCGAAACGCGCGACCGCTACGGTCGCAGGTTCGAATCCTGCCTCGGGCATGGATGTTTGTGATGTCCTTAGGTTAGATAGGTTTAAGTAGTTATAAGTTCTAGGGGACTAATGACCTCAGATGTTAAGTCCCATGGTGCTCAGAGCCATTTTGAACCTTAATTTAAAGCATAAATTTCTGACAATGCACGTTTGGAGCACAGCATTGTGTGGTAGTGATACATGGACTGTGACGAAACCGGAGCAGAACAGAATCGAAGCATTTGAGATGTGGTGCCACAGACGGATGTTGAAAATTAGGTCTGGACTGATCAGGTGAGGTACGATGAGGTTCTGCGCAGAATCGGAAAGGAACATGTGAAAAATTTGACAAGAAGGGACAGGATGATAGGACATCTGTTAAGACATCAGGGGATGCTTCCACGGTACTAGAGTGAGCTGTAGAGGGCAATAATTGAGGAGGAAGACAGAGATTGGAATACACCCAGGAAATAATTGAGCACATATGTTACAAGTGCTACTCTGAGATGGAGAGGTTGGCACAGGAGCGGAATTCGTGGTGGGCAACATAAAAACAATCACTTTTGATTCCAAGTAGTATAGCAGAGAAATACGAGAGCTGGAGCATAAATAGTGACTACTACTTATTCACAACCGACACAAAAGAGTTACATGTTTGCATCTGTTACTGTCATCCAGGCCATCCGCGGAGGCCGAGCGGTTCTAGGCGCTTCAGTCCGGAACCGCGCTGCTGCTACGGTCGCAGGTTCGAATCCTGCCTCGGACATGGATGTGTGTGATGTCCTTAGGTTAGTTAGGTTTAAGTAGTTCTAAGTCCTAGGGGAGGTACTCCCGGTCATGTGATTTACGAGTGCCTCCTCTTCAATGATGTTGCTTCCACACTACGTGACCTGACCGTCACACATACCACCTAATAAGACAACAGGACACTTTTCGATCTCTTAATAAACTAGCAGATGAGGTATCACGACAGGTGCTAAAGGAATACCTGGGGGAAATACATTAACACAAATTAATGTAAAACTGGAGAAATACTAATATCAAACACGCGCCCACTCGCGCGTGGTGAGGCCGACCTTAGTAGTCTGGAATCCGCCACGTTTGGGACTAGGGGGAATGGGGGAACAATATCACGGACTAGACAAAGCACCGGAAATGACTTAGGTTAGAACTAGTTAGGAAGACTTAGATTACGAAATTAGTATTAGGAACCTGCAGCGAATAACATCCTGGCCTTCCCAGTGTCAGGGGCACGCCCATCGGGATTAGCTCGATGGGCAAGGCTATAAAGTAGGTTTATATATATCTCTGACACAATTGTGACGCTGCAGGCAGTAGAGTTAGTTAAGATCTTAGATATTAAATACTAATACTTGTAAGAATCTAGCTGCCCATTGTATTTAGAGTATAGCTGTAGCTCACAATCAACTAAATTGTAATTAGCTGCAACTGATATCTAACTAACTTACAAATTAAGATCCACTAATAATATAAGTAAGTGGGTTATGCTGTATAATTACTATTGATGGTTAAATAAAGAATTTTAAAAAAAGTTCTAGGGGACTGATGACGTCAGATGTTAAGTGCCATAGTGCTCAGAGCCATCTGAACCATTTTGAACTGTCCTCCACGGTAAGCACCAGCGCTGTGTAAGCCCGTTGCCAGCGTAGTGTAAGGCGCAGTATAAAGTCAGCAGAGCCTGTTCTGTTGATGGTGCGAATGGAGCGGTCTACTGCCCGTCGAATCTCTGGATCAGTTCTGAAGCGAATGCCACGAAGTGGTTGCTTCATCATCTTCTGAAGCGAATGCCACGAAGTGGTTGCTTCATCTTCGGAATCAAATCAAAGTCACACGGACTTAAGTCCGGGGAGTATGGTGGATTGTACAGTACTTCTCACTCCCACAGACCGAACAGAGCAGGCACAGCTTGCGCTGTATGCGCCAGCGCATTGTCGTGCAAAATGATGCGTGGGTTGCGCAGAAAGTGTCGCCGCTTCTTTCGCAAAGGTGGTCGCAGGTGATGGTGACTTTGACTTGATTCCAAAGATGAAGGAACCACTTCTTGGCATTCCCTTCAGAACTGTTCCAGAGATTCGACAGGCAGTATACCGCTCCACTCGCACCGTCAACAGAACAGGCTCAGATAACGGTATACTACGCCTTCCACGTCGCTGGCAACGGGTTCTAGACAACGCTGGTGAATACTTTGAAGGACAGTAACAGGTGCAAACATATAACTCTCTTGTATCGGTTGTGAATAAATAGTCGCCAATATTTAAGTTCCAACCCTTGTAATTGTAGTCGCGCTGCAATCCAAAGCAATTAGATAATGTTCAATGGGGATTCAGCACCACGATGTCCTTAGAGTAAGGAAGAAACTCCCAGTGTGTGGCAGCAGTATCGAACGTTGCAAGAACGTCATCCCGTTGTTCACGGCAGTGCTAATTGTCCTTTGCGACCGGGAATTGTTTGGGAATCAACGTCCAAAGTGATAGGTTCGTTTCATTGACGCCATTTATGCCACCGCCTAAGTTCTTTTCGTATCGATTCTGAGCCGCGGTGCTCTGAAATATTTTCCTGTGCCACCCACACAAAAACCAAGTGAGGTCGAAACTGTGTCTCGTGGTTCTCACCTCCATTGCAGAGGCGTCAAAAGAAGGGGGGTAAGAGACAGTGTTATCTTCGCGTCACAGGTCGCTGGGTCCGTTGGACAGAATTGTAGTGAAATGTGATGCCAACGTGACACCATTAAAGCACCTTATACACTACTGGCCATTAAAATTGCTCCACCAAGAAGAAATGCAGATGATAAACGGGCATTCATTGGACAAATATACTAGAACTGACATGTGATTACGTTCTCACACAATTTGGGTGCATAGATCCTGAGAAAACAGCACCAGAACAACCACTCCTGGCGGTAATAACAGCCTTGATACGCCTGGGCATTGAGTCAAACAGAGCTTGGATGGAGTGTACAGGTACAGCTGCCCATGCAGCTTCAACACGATACCACAGTTCATCAAGAGTAATGACTGGCATGTTGTGATGAGCAACTTGCTCGGCCACCATTGACCATCCGTTTTCAATTGGTGAGAGATCTGGAGAATGTGCTGGCCAGGGCAGCAGTCGAACATTTTCTGTATCCAGAAAGGCCCGTACAGGACCTGCAACATGTGGTCGTGCATTATTCTGCTGAAATGTAGGGTTTCGCAGGGATCGAATGAAGGGTAGAGCCACGGGTCGCAACACATCTGAAATGTAACGTCCACTGTTCAAAGTTCCGTCAATGTGAACAAGAGGTGACCGAGACGTGTAAAACCAATGGCACCCCGTACCATCATGCCGGGTGATACGCCAGTATGGCAATGACGAATACACGCTTCGAGTGTGCGTTCACCGCGATGTCGCCAAACACGGATACGACCATCATGATGCTGTAAACAGAGCCTGGATTCATCCGAAAAAATTACGTTTTGCCACGCGTGCACCCAGGTTCGTCGTTGAGTACAGCATCGCAGACGCTACTGTCTGTGATGCAGTGTCAAGGGTAACCGCAGCCATGTTCTCCGAACTGATAGTCCATGCTGCTGCAACGTCGTCGAACTGTTCGTGCAGATGGTTGTTGTCTTGCGAACGTCCCCATCTGCTGACTCAGGGATCGAGACGTGGCTGCACAGTCCGTTACAGCCAAACGGATAAGATGCCTGTCATCTCGACTGCTAGTGATACGAGGCTGTTGGGATCCACTTTTTTTCCCTTAATGAATTTCGATTCCCCCCGAAGGGGGCGGGCTGGCAGCAGCTTAGTACGCTGCTCTACAGCCTACACACTTTTTAAAAACGTAAGAAGAAAAGAAGCAATAAAAGCAGGCGATAAAACGGGGACTTGCCTTGTAAAACGGCGGAAAATTGTGGAAAGTTAAAACATAAAGCAAAATGTTTGGCATTGCTAATAAAATACACAGGAATCAGACAGTAACGTAGTAGACACACAATTATAAAATCATGGCGACAGTCTGGTTTCTGTTTGCAAGAGATAAAAAAATCACACCCAGCGACAGTACTATGGCCGTTCGCAACACTTCCCAAAAGACACGCAACACTGAAAACTCACTGTAAAACACTGCACGAAAATGTCGGCACAAAGATGACACTCTATAGCCAAGGGCAGATGGGGGGGGGGGGGGAATATGGACAGATGAGGGGGAAAACAAGGAGAGAGGAGAGGAAGAAACGAAAGGGGGGAACCACAGGACGGAGAGGACTCAGAAGGGGGGGGGGTGGAGAGGGGCAGGGCAGATGCGAGAGGGAATGGGAAAAGGCAGAGGAGGGAAATGCAAAAGGACTCTTGGGAGAGAAGAGGGGCCGAGAGAGGGTAGGTGGGGAAAAAAGAGGATGGAAGGGTGGGGGGGGGGGGAGAGGGAGCCCGGGAAAAGGACAAAGGAAAGGAGGGGGATTGAGGATCAGAGTTGATAGGAGGAATAAATGAAGGGAGAAAGGGCATCATCCAGGAGGGGGAGTTGATGGAAGCCACCTTGGGAAAGGAGATGAAGGGTGTAAAGATGGAGTGGGGGGGGGGGGGAGGACACAACAGTGAAAACGTGGCAGGGGGCGGGGATTTTGGATCCAGAACGGCATTCTGCATTACCCTCCTGAACCTACTGATTCCATATTCTGCTAACAGTCATTGGATCTCGACCAACGCGAGCAGCATTGTCGCTATACGATAAACAGCAATCGCTACAGGCTACAATCCGACCTTTATCAAAGTCGGAAACGTGATGGTACGCATTTCTCCTCCTGACAGGAGGCATCACAACAACGTTTCACCAGGCAACGCCGGTCAACTGCTGTTTGTGTATGAGAAATCGGTTGGAAACTTTCCTCATGTCAACACGTTGTAGGTGTCGCCACCAGCGCCAATCAAGTGTGAATTCTCTGAAAAGCTAATCAATTGCATATCACAGTATCTTCTTCCTGTCGGTTAAATTTCGCGTCTGTAGCACGTCATCTTCGTGGTGTAGCAATTTTAATGGCCAGTAGTGTAGTTCACATGAACTTCTGAGCTTTCTTTGATTTTGTCTGCCCTGTCCTGTTTGAAGCGTCGGCGATCTCAAAGGGGAATTCGCAGGGCATCACGCTTTTGCACCATTACAGAAGAATTTTGTAGGCATCTTAGAGCGAAGTTTCAATCTTCGGCGTCGGGATGGGAGATAATTACGAGGTTTTGACGAAATCATCCTTTAATTTTGTTATGGAGTACATTTTCCCCAACGATGGATGATTTGACGGTGGGTTTAGTTGTAGAAGGCTAAAGTTCGACTGCTGAGGAAACATTCCACCTCGCAAAGCATCTCGTCGTCAACGTGGAAATGCTTGCCAGGCAACAATTTCCTCTTGCTCGGAAAGAGAATGAGGTCACTGGGACCGAGGCGGGAAAATAAAGGGGAGGTCAAATTTGACAGCCCAGACAAGTAGCATGTTTCACTGTGTTTTGTGTAGTATGAGCGGGGGCGTTGTTACAAGAACAGAACCCCCGCTGGAAAGCTTCCCTCGATGCTTTGGTCTTGCCGGCGACCCGGACCTTCGTTAGGATCTTTCGCTAATATGGTCCTGTAATATTTTGCTGTCTTAGGTGCGACGATGGTTGTTGGGATGTCGGCTAGTCAGTTAAAAATAAACAACAGGACACGTTCATCCACAAATTTGGAACTCTTTATTAATATTTCAATAAAGACTACGAAATTTGCAGGTGAATGTGTACTACCTTTTTTTTTAAGTTTTCAGCTGTGACGAACCCATGAATGTCCTCTGCTTGCTTTTCTCCTTTGCTCGAGATCGTAGTGATACACACAGCACCGGTGTATGGCGCTTAAGCGGATAAAAAGTCATCTGTATTAGCCTGATGCAGCTGCAATACATCCACAGCTGTCTCGGTTGGGCAGGCGTCTAAAATGTTTGTGGGGCCGGCCTGTGTGGCCGAGCGGTTCTAGACGATAGAGTCTGGAACCGCGCGACCGCAGCGGTCGCAGGTTCGAATCTTGCCTCGGGCATGGATGTGTGTAATGTCCTTAGGTTAGTTAGGTTTAAGTAGTTTTAAGTTCTAGGGGACTGATGACCTCAAAGGTTAAGTCCCATAGTGCTCAGAGCCGCTTGAACCATTTTTTGTTTGTGAGCAGTGGCGACCTGTGGTAAGTTCAAAATGTTACTCAAGATACTGGAAAGATATCGATGACTAATTTTTACTTTTCTCAATATAGCGTCGGTTGTGATATGCCTTACTTCGAGCAGTAGGGCCCCCGTTTGTCATGCGATTCACGGTTCTTCACAGAGTGATTGTCCTTTAGTACTTAGTTGTTCAGACTTGTTGGCTGCACTCAGAGCCTCTCCATCACAGAGTGTTGTTGCCACACACTGTCAACAAGTCACCATGGATTGTTACGATGTTAATTCTCGTTAAACGCGGAAAGTGGGTAACTATGCAGTACTCCATTTTCTCGTTGAGCTACACCATTAATTTTCGTCTACGTTACTGTATGCGGGAATATCCACGTGTAACGGGATTGCAGATATGTACCTGTAATTAAACAAAACTTAATTACGGAGCTCATGACTACCGCTCATGAATGGCACTTAACACGTGCACTGTTTAAAGTGGATGTTATAGTGAAATATGGCCGGCAAATTCGAATGACTTTTCAGTTAATATGAGATTGATTCTGAAATTAGAGATTGATAATTGTTCAGATTGCACTGGCAATGCTTTTATTAAAGTACATTGGATCACAGTGAATTGGTCCTACTGAATGCAATATTCATTTATTTCGTTTCATTCGACATGTTGCTGGACTCACTTGCTTTTCTGGATGATTTTTGTGTACACGAAATAGGCACAGCACATTGGATATGAGGTGGGACAGGAAATGAATGCATTGGAGAAACGGGTGGTTCTCAGCCTTCAGCATCGACCAGCTCCTCACGTGTTGTCTTCATGGAATTCAGGATGCCAGGGCGTTAGCCATAGAGTAGTGTGGTACTGTGTTGTTTTACACCACGACCAAACTGTGGCCACTGCGTGACGCAAGCAGCTCTTGAGTGTCTCTTTCCCATGTGTTAGCGATTGCTTTTTGAAGATAACCAACAGGAGGTTTTTGAAAGAAACATGGGCTGTAGAAAATAAAGACCTAGCCTCGTGAGCTGCTTTCCAATTTCAGAGGAACTCTGAGGCGAGGCTTGTTGCTGGGCACGATGATGCAGCGTTTGTAAAATGGTCAATGACGTCACAGAGATGGAGCTGAAGTAGGCATTTCGTTTTTGGATGTGGAAGGGCATTTTGTTATATAAGGGCTCTGACCACTTTGGGACTTAATATCTATGGTCATCAGTCCCCTAGAACTTAGAACTACTTAAACCTAACTAACCTAAGGACATCACACAACACCCAGCCATCACGAGGCAGAGAAAATCCCTGGCCCCGCCGGGAATCGAACCCGGGAACCCGGGCGTGGGAAGCGAGAACGCTACCGCACGACCACGAGCTGCAGGCTTTTGTTATATAATTACAGTTACATTGTGATACATTGCCTTGTCGATATTGTGTGCAGTAAGGAACTTGACTTTTGCGCCATGATGTTTTACAGTTTCCGCTATTGGCTGTTAGGCACTATTTGTCGGAAAATTCAGGGAATAAGAATTAGCTAAAAATATTGCAGTTGGTGGTTAGGTACTAAGCTGAGAAGATTGAAGGGGTCTGTGCGAAAGTGTGAATGAGAGCGCACTGGAAGAGATGGAAGGAGGACTTGGTAAAAAAGAGTGCATCGTAGAGGATGACTGGGAACCAGAGTTGCAACAACGACAACACACCCTCGTCCACAGTCGGTGAACCATTCGCATAATGGTAGAATTCACTATGACAGTTGCTGAATAATTTATGATGAGCATTAATATGTGCACTGGCGTGATACGGCATTCTTGGTGCGCACTTACGGAAATCTTTACAGACATTTGTCTCAGGTCCAGAATTTCTGAATTGAGTATATAAGCTGCTTAATTTTCCAGTAGTTTTACATTCACTGTTTTTCGTTTTGGATGAACGAGGTTTGAGATCGATTTTCTGATCGACTTGTTCATCATGAGGGCACCATTTTCTAAATGAATCAACTGATACTGCAAACCAAATAAACTTCGATAATGATACGTATGTGTATAGACTTGGTAAGAGGTGTGTATGGACTGTGGAAGTTATTCTGCAAATATTTTTAAATCATGTGTATCCACTTTGATGTTTAATACTACGATCAGGCACTGTCAATGCAGCCTCAGCAGGCCAGGCTTGGAAATTAACATCTAAGCTTGGAAACTAGCCGCCTAATATGAATGCTGCAATAGCGTTGCTGGTTCCATGATATATATATATATATATATATATATATATATATATATATATATATATATATATATATATATATATATATACTGGTTCCCGTCATGCCAACGGGAAGACTTGAATGAGTGAGTTTGTGGGTACCAAAATACTTGTCATAAACCTTCGTACCTTGTCTCATTACACTGATTTAGATGCTCCAGTTCTCTACACCACCAAGGGAACGTAGATCTCACTACTTGACAGATATGTCAACTTGATATGTCTATACATTCCTGAGAAAAAGGGCTTTTAACAATCGGAGAGACAGACAGACAGGCAGACAGAGAGAGGGACAACAAAGTGATTCGACAAGGGTTCCGTTTGTACCGCTAGGAGTACGGATCCCTGAGAGTAAAGTCATTAAGAATTTGAAAATAAGCCGCAGGTGGGAGGCATGAAAAGGATATGTGTAGGAAGAGGTCACGCACCAGATGAGAGAATGTAAGAAGATGGAATTTCTGGATGTCACAGCGGTCGACGAACAATTGGCTTCCGCCTGGAATTGGCGCCATCACTGGTGTGGAATTCGAGAAATCCCCATACAGAAAAGGAACCTTCTGCGAACTGCGAATGTGGACAATTAGCTACAAGCGGTTAACTCGTGAAAGCGAGAAGTTGGCGGGAGCCTTCATTTGTCGGGCCACTGGCGGTTTGCGACCTCAGTACGGCTTCCTGTGAAAGACGGAGCTGTGGTTTGCGAGGAAATAGTGACACTCTCCCTTCGTAGATTGTCGGAAACCGAATAGCAGCCTAACTTTAATTTTTATGTGACAGTGACCAAGCAGATACGTGCTAATCGAGTTTAGTGGTTCGGAAGTCGTTTCTAATCAGATTCCGACTGCTGAACAGTGTTAAGCACAATGAAATGAGGTTTTTGCAATAATCATTGTCAAGGTATTTTGCACTATTTGATCGATATATTCTGCTTAGGTACAATCTGAGGCAGACTCTACTGTTTACCGTTAATTTCAACACAGGTTAGTACTTTCGAAAATGGTCATACGCTGGTTAACTGTCGAACACTTGTCAGCAATATGGCTTGCCACGATTCTGTATAATGTTTTTCTGCGGGTCACCCCGCGGCGGTGCGGACACTCTCAGCCGATCACATCACGAGTTTCTCACTGACTGACGTCTGCACTGAGCCTCCACTAACTGCCACAGCGCTTAACAATCGATTCTGCCTAAAATGACCCGTGTGACGCAAAAATGTGTTTATCGCTGAGTAAGGGATCTTGGATCCGTTACATAGTGCAGAGAATTTGGTGTCTGGTCGTCTTCTTGGATACCGATGTGAGAGCTGTGGATTCTTCACCTCTAGTTTAATGTACCGGGTGATCAAAAAGTCAATATAAATTTTAAAGCTGAGTAAACCACGGAATGATGTAGATAGAGAGGTAAAAATTGACACACATGCTTGGAATGACATGGGGCTTTATTAGAACCATCCCATATTGCTAGACGCGTGAAAGATCTCTTGCGCGCGTCGTTTGGTGATGATCGTGTGCTTAGCCGCCATTTTTTTCATGCTTGGCCTCACAGGTCCCCAGACCCTAGTCTGTGGGATTTTTGGCTTTGGGGTTACCTGAAGTTGCAAGTGTATCGTGATCGACAGACATCTCTAGGGGTGCTGAAAGACAACATCTGACGCCAATACCTCACCATATTTCTGGACATGCTTTACAGTGCTGTTCACAACGTTATTCCTCGACTACAGCTATTACTGAGGAATGATGGTGGACATATTGAGCATTTCCTGTAAAGAACATCATCTTTGCTTTGTCTTACTTTGTTATGCTAATTATTGCTATTCTGATCAGATGAAGCGCCATCTGTCAGACATTTTTTGAACTTTTGTATTTTTTTTTTGGTTCTAATAAAACCCCATGTGATTCCAAGCACATGCGTCAATTTATACCTCTCTATCTACATTATTCCGTGACTCATTCAGTTTTCAAATTTATACTGATTTTTTGATCACACGGAATTTTTTTAGTGTTTTGTCCTCAGTAGGCATCGATTATAATTGGAATGAATATATGTATTAACCAGGGTATTTGTTTAAACAGAAATAATTATGACAAGAACTTTTAACTGGAGCACTCAAACGGAATTAAATCAAATCGAATGCTGTAAGTAAATATTTATCAGTGTGAATTACGTGCTAATACTAAGATACTTTCGTTAAAACTGATACAGACTCTTACGAATCGTAAAAGGCGTACCTCAAACGAAGAGGAGGAAAAAAGAGAAAGACATAGGGAGACAGAGAGAGACACACACAGAAATGATTTCTAATTCCATATAAATAGTGAATTTAAAGGAACTCATTACATTTCGAAAAACCTGTGTTTGTACACTCCTTCAAAACACTTACTGTTACTCCAAATATAATAAATGTTAAAGAAATTTCATTTTGGTCACTATTAGCGATATTAATTCCGACCATAGATGAACAAAGGAACTCCGTATTGCAGCAGCCTTAGAGTTTACATGAGAATCACAGTTCCATTACAAGTACTAAAAATTTGCTAATACACAGGGTCTACGGAAATTCCCATTACAAACTTCTAGGACTTGTTGGGGGAGTGAGAAAATATCATATTGAATAGGAACTCATATCCGGAAACGTACTGTTTCCCTTCTACAACGGTTTCAGTTAAGATATTTTTAACTCAGCCACTTCTGCTTGAAGAACTGAATTAGGCGTGATGCAGTACAGTAATTAGGTAAAAATTCGAAAGGAAACATAATGAATCATCCATTTATGATTTAAGCACATTTGTTTGTTTTAGCAGTTAAACAATAGGTTTTCACATAATTAAGAAAAAGCATATTGTATGTACTGAACAGTACTGATGCATTACAACAGCGGCTCGATGTGGCGATCACAAACGCTGTTACAGACATTGCATTTACAAAGCATATTCTGGTACACACTGTTGTGTCTAGCCAAGACAGCCTAGACACAATGAGAGGAAGCCGAAAGGCACGCGCTAAGTTAAAGTAGGATGGCGTGAGGTCTGAAACAGGATACGTAATGAATGCTATAAAGAAAAGTACGTAGCTGCTGGAATACTTAACTTTAATCCATCCTTGTGGTACATCTGGAGATTGTGGCGATACAAGTGAGACTCTTTAGATACATGCAATGTTACTAATGGCGCCTTCCTAGGTCGTAGCCATTGACTTAGCTGAAGGCTATTCTAACTATCTCCTCGACTAATGAGCGAGGCTTCGTCAGTGTAGTCGCTAGCAAAGTCGTCCGTACAACTGGGGCGAGTGCTATTCCGTATCTCGAGACCTGCCTTGTGGTGGCGCTCGGTCTGCGATCACACAGTGGCGACACGCGGGTCCGACATGTACTAATGGACCGCGGCCGATTTAAAACTACCACCTAGCAAGTGTGGTGTCTGGCGGTGACACCACACACACTCTTTACCACACCTTATATCTCTTTAGCTTCTGTTTCAGCGGCCATAAATCGTGCCAGCAGGTCGTCCTCTGTCTCTACAGGAGTCTCGTAAATTAAGCTTTGCATATGACTCCACATCAGGTGACCGTCTGACGTAGTACACGTCATCCTGTCTTTCCTACTACATATCAGGACAAGCAACTCTGAGACTTTTCTCTTTCCCTCAAGAGAGTACCTACTCCACTCACCTGGACGCCGCCTTGATGGTAAGTGAAAGGTATGGCCTTATACGCTTCTCGATGTACTTGTTCCCTGACATTGGCAGGTACCACCTTGTACCACAGCTCATCTGTCTAGACCAGACATGCGCATCTCTTGGTGATACACAACTTTGCTGAAGGTCGCTAGCCGCCTCGTCACGTAAAGCGACAGCAGCGCTCTTACCCAATGAAATCAAAACTATAGCGTCCTTGACGTTACTTTTTAGCGGGTAACGTCCCGATATCAATGACACCTAATTTTCGACATGGCACGCCAACAACTTATGCCTCAAAACAAGAGTTTTTGAGAGTATATTCATTTTATGTTAACCCCACCATCAATAGTTAACACTTATTTACGTGACATGAACATTGTTTCTATAATTTTGACACTTCACAATAGCTGTCATAAAAGCATCCTTTCCAGAATTCTGCAGTGTCACACTCTCTTTCCCATGAATTTCGCCCTCGGGCAGGATAGAAACCAACCATGGGTGGATACGGCTGTCCATCAACAGCGAAATGCCTATTCTCTGTCACAGAGGCGATAAAACAGCGACCCCTACAGTCAACATGATGTTGTCCACGGCATTTGATCGGACGAGATGGCGCATCCGTAAGACACAAGACATATTCGGGAGCACAGGAGTACAGAAAATATTGGGTGAATGTTCAGTCCATCCAGAACTCTAGAGATCCTGATTTTTTACTTCTGGGTAGATAAATTTGTGGAAAGACATCACTCCACCTGGCTCTATTTAAAAATTGTACTTTAGTCATCGCTGCTGGTTTCGGGCATTGGGCAGGTGCACGCTTTTACACGTTTGCCAGTATCATAAACAGCTGTATGTTTTACAGCTGCGCGTCTTTAAATGAGGCACTTTGACGCTCGTGCTATGCCTGGAGCGCGATTTTTATACAACGAAACGAGGACGATATATCTACTGGTACAAACGCACTTGAAAATGTACCGTGCCCGAAACTAGTAGCTCTGAATGAACAATGATTTTTAAAGTCCAGCCGGATGGAATTATGTTGTTCATCAGATGCTGATGGGTCATTCGAATCTCATTAGCCCAAACTTCTGGAAATTGACATCTGTAATCCTAAAAGGGACAGACAGATTATTCTGCCACAGCCAAGTGTCTACGAGTAATTAAGCATGAAAACCTGAACAGGGCTGCGCGCCTAGATACAATTTACAAGAAGGAAATAGCATCCTCCCAGGCCTAAAAAAGTATAACAATCGCTTCCCATTTGACGTGAAAAAGAAACTTGTACAAATGTACTTTTATTTGTTAGCTACAGTGATGTTACGCTGTAAAGTCTTTCTCAGGAAAAATTTCGAAGCTTGAAACTGTTGATGAGCCCATTCATATCATATGTCTGTGACTTTCTCCCTTATCAATTTTCACCAGCCGATGAACGCGATCCTGGCAGACAAACACAGAAATATCAACACTCTTTGCCGTTTTATCAACGTACGGAATATCTCATATCCCTCCTCGACCTTGACTCAAATAAAATGGTTCAAAAGAATGGTTCAAATGGCTCTGAGCACTATGGGACTTAACATCTGTGGTCATCAGTCCCCTAGAACTTAGAACTACTTAAACCTAACTATCCTAAGGACATCACACACATCCATGCCCGAGGCAGGATTCGAACGTGCGACCGTAGCAGTCGCGCGGTTCCGGACATAAAATGGTTCAAATGGCTCTGAGCACTATGGGACTTAACATCTGTGGTCATTAGTCCCCTAGAACTTAGAACTACTTAAACCTAACTAACCTAAGGACATCACACACATCCATGCCCGAGGCAGGATTCGAACCTGCGACCGTAGCGGTCACGCGGTTCCAGACTGAAGCGCCTAGAACCGCACGGCCACACCGGCCGGGGTCGACCTTTACTCTCTTGTATAAGCAACACAGCAAAAATACTTGTTCTCAGCAGAGTATAATTCTTCCTGTTCCACTTTATAGGTCAGCTACATTCTCTACGTCCTTTCCAGCAAAAGGAACCCTGTCTAGAAGTGTACTCTTCGCTGTATAGGAGAAGTGAATAATACCTACAACTTCGAACGAAATCTGTTGACATTTCGGATAATGTAATAACAATGCCTCCCTGTCTTCTGTGTGCACCTCTTACTTCATTACAACTAAGTACCCTTTTTGCCGCTTGACTTTCCTCATTTCGTAAAGCCTCTAGCTAGTGCACTCTATCGTACTTCTTCTCCTTCATAACACCTCATGTCTTAAACTCTCATACTTGTATATCGATAAATAAATTTCTTGTACTCTTCTGTCACTAATGTTATTATTATTATTTATAGCAGTAGTAGTTGTAGATTTGGCAGCCGTAGTACAACAAGTAGGTTTTCTAAATTAAAATACAGAACGTAGGTACGATTGAACATTATATCTCAGTTGTCCCAATGTGATACATGCACCTATGTGAACATATCATTTCTGAGAACGCATGCTGGCCGCGGTGGCCGAGCGGTTCTAGGCGCTACAGTCTGGAACCACGCGACCGCTACGGTCGCAGGTTCGAATCCTGCCTCGGGCATGGATGTGTGTGATGTCCTTAGGTTAGTTAGGTTTAAGTAGTTCTAAGTTCTAGGGGACTAATGACCACAGATGTTAAGTCCCATAGTGCTCAGAGCCATTTGAACCATTTTATGTCCGGAACCGCGCGACTGCTACGGTCGCTTTTCTCGCGGATAACCCCCACATTATGAAGACAGGGAGAAGTTTATTGCTTATCTCGTTTTCTCCGTTCCATGCAATAAAACTGTTACATGAAGCATGACGTTTTAACTTATTAAGTCTTTGCTAGTAAACGAATTAACGACAGATTTGGCGGACTGTAATCACATATACCACTGAATGTACTAGCAAAATTATTTGGTTGTACTACACATAGTTGAGGAGATATGACGTAATAAACACTGAGAGGCGTGACAAAACTGCTGAACCATGCATGTCTTTTTAATTTATTTCTCCTCACTATTAACTCTATTCGCAACACATTTAGCTGCCTGTGGCCACAGTTACTACTGGACGTACCTGCGAAATTATATCGTTGTACTGCACAAAGTTCAGGAGATACGACGTTATAAACATTAAGCTGCGTGAAAATGAAACTGAAAATGAAAATTCGCTAGAGATGTAGGTGAAATGTATGTACCAATACGTGTGAAGTACGTTAAACGTACATGAAATACACTCCTGGAAATGGAAAAAAGAACACATTGACACCGGTGTGTCAGACCCACCATACTTGCTCCGGACACTGCGAGAGGGCTGTACAAGCAATGATCACACGCACGGGACAGCGGACACACCAGGAACCGCGGTGTTGGCCGTCGAATAGCGCTAGCTGCGCAGCATTTGTGCACCGCTGCCGTCAGTGTCAGCCAGTTTGCCGTGGCATACGGAGCTCCATCGCAGTCTTTAACACTGGTAGCATGCCGCGACAGCGTGGACGTGAACCGTATGTGCAGTTGACGGACTTTGAGCGAGGGCGTATAGTGGGCATGCGGGAGGCCGGGTGGACGTACCGTCGAATTGCTCAACACGTGGGGCGTGAGGTCTCCACAGTACATCGACGTTGTCGCCAGTGGTCGGCGGAAGGTGCACGTGCCCGTCGACCTGGGACCGGACCGCAGCGACGCACGGATGCACGCCAAGACCGTAGGATCCTACGCAGTGCCGTAGGGGACCGCACCGCCACTTCCCAGCGAATTAGGGACACTGTTGCTCCTGGGGTATCGGCGAGGACCATTCGCAACCGTCTCCATGAAGCTGGGCTACGGTCCCGCACACCGTTAGGCCGTCTTCCGCTCACGCCCCAACATCGTGCAGCCCGCCTCCAGTGGTGTCGCGACAGGCGTGAATGGAGGGACGAATGGAGACGTGTCGTCTTCAGCGATGAGAGTCGCTTCTGCCTTGGTGCCAATGATGGTCGTATGCGTGTTTGGCGCCGTGCAGGTGAGCGCCACAATCAGGAATGCATACGACCGAGGCACACAGGGCCAACATCCGGCATCATGAAGTGGGGAGCGATCTCCTACACTGGCCGTACACCACTGGTGATCGTCGAGGGGACACTGAATAGTGCACGGTACATCCAAACCATCATCGAACCCATCGTTCTACCATTCCTAGACCGGCAAGGGAACTTGCTGTTCCAACAGGACAATGCACGTCCGCATGTATCCCGTGCCACCCAACGTGCTCTAGAAGGTGTAAGTCAACTACCCTGGCCAGCAAGATCTCCGGATCTGTCCCCCATCGAGCATGTTTGGGACTGGATGAAGCGTCGTCTCACGCGGTCTGCACGTCCAGCACGAACGCTGGTCCAACTGAGGCGCCAGGTGGAAATGGCATGGCAAGCCGTTCCACAGGACTACATCCAGCATCTCTACGATCGTCTCCATGGGAGAATAGCAGCCTGCATTGCTGCGAAAGGTGGATATACACTGTACTAGTGCCGACATTGTGCATGCTCTGTTGCCTGTGTCTATGTGCCTGTGGTTCTGTCACTGTGATCATGTGATGTATCTGACCCCAGGAATGTGTCAATAAAGTTTCCCCTTCCTGGGGCAATGAATTCACGGTGTTCTTATTTCAATTTCCAGGGGTGTATATTTGAAATGTGCGTACACCGGCAAATCCACAGGTAAAAAGCTCGTCGTAAATTCATCACAGAGATTTCAACTAAATTTGGTGCAAATATTGGTTACGCTCTGTAGGTTTAGAACCACCTGCGTCCTATTGTGGCGAGCGTTACAACATGGTAAGAGAACGAGGAGAGGAGGAGGTGGACAGCGATTGTGGGGGTGGGGAGAGGGGTAGGGAGAGGGAAGGTAAAGAGATGGACAAAGAAAGGAAAGAGGAAGAGATCGACAGAGACATGGGGAGGAAGAGATAGCCATGGAAATGGAGGGGAAAAGGAGTTTAACAGAGAGAGCAAGAGGAGGAAATGGACAGAAAAAGGGAAGAGAAGTGATTAACGGATGAGGGGAGAGGAGGAGATGGGCAGAAAGCGGGGGAGGAGAAGATGGACAGAGAAAGGTGAAGGATGAAATGGACAGAGAGAGGGAAAACGAGAGGATGGACTAATAGAAGAATGGAATAAATACATACCCAGGAAATGCTGGATACTCAGTTGACGTGTAAAAAATAAAATAATGGCTTTTCAAGTCATGTCTGTCTACCCAGATTTGTGTTTTCGTGGCTTTCCTAAATCGCCTAGGGCAAGTGCCAGGGTGGTACCTTTGAAGGAGACATCTTAGATTTCTTTCTCCACCCTTTCCCAGCCCAGTTTGAGTTCTGTCTCTAATGACCTCGCCGTCGATGGAACCTCCGACCCTAAAATTACTTCCTCCCTTCCACAGTATTTGACTGTTTCCCCTGATTCAACACACACACACACACACACACACACAGACACACACAAACACACACAGAGAGACAGAGAGAGAGAGAGAGAGTACTCGCTCCATAGGGTGCCCTCACGATCTTGAGAAGGCAGTCTCTCATGAGTTGCACACCGATAGCGAGCTAGGCCGAACGACATGGCGCAATGGGTACCACACTGGGCTCTCTGTCAGGGGATGACGGTTCAGATCCACTCCTGCTATCCAGATTTAGTTTTTCCATGATTACCCTAAATCGCTTGAGTCAAATGCTGGAATGGATCCTTTGAAACGGTCACAGCCGATTTTCTTCCCTATCTACCTCTAATCCGGGCTTGTGCTTCGCCTACAATCACATCCATTATCAGTTAGCAGCAGTCCAGTGCAGTCATATTTGGCTACTGCATTCGCCGACGCCACAGTAGCCCTCTACAGGAGATTTTTCCAGCTTTCGTTTGGCAGAGAATATATAGGGTGTTTCAAAAAGAACTTTACAACTTTGAAAATTCATATAAATTCATAGTACCTAAAGAGGTAATTTTAGTGTCAATTTGTATGGAAATACAGCAAGTTCTGTTTCATGTAGTTTGTTAGTGCCGAATCACATCATAAGGAGCGCTGTAAGTAGGCTGTTTAGGTTTTCTTATTGGTAACGCCACGTAGCGCTCTGTATGAAAATCACTGGCTGTGCTGTGTGCAGTCTGTGGCTGGTGGCATTGTTGTGATATTCACTACTGTAGTGTTGGGCTGTTGGCTGTTAACACCGCGTAGCGTTGCGCAGTTGGAGGTGAGCCACCAGCAGTGGTGGATGTGGGGAAGTGAGATGGCGGATTTTTTAGAGCGGATGATCTGGACGTGTGTCCATCAGAGACAGTACATTTGTGAGACTGGATGTCAGGAACTGATATATATAATATGACTTTTGAACAATATTAAGGGAAATACATTGTTTGTTCTCTGTCAAAATCTTTCTTTTGCTAACTATGCGTATCAGTAGTTAGTGCCTTCAGTAGTTTGAATCTTTTATTTAGATGGCAGTAGTGGCGCCCGTTGTATTGCAGTAGTTCGAGTAACGAAGATTGTTGTGAGGTAAGTGATTTGTGAAACGTATAGGTTAATGTTAGTCAGGGACATTCTTTTGTAGGAATTTTTGAAAGACAGATTGCGTTGCACTAAAAATATTGTGTGTCAGTTTAAGCACAGTCAGGTATAATTGTTCAATGGGGACGTTTCATATGGCGACCCTGGCAGGATACCTCACTGGAATCTTCTGATTTTTTTCTTGTAGTTTGTGTAATTAGTGTAGCTTTTGTTTATTGCTAGTGCATAATTGTAGAGAGAATCTCCTTTGTAGTTGCAGTCTTTCATTGTTGTACAGTAAAACAGTAGTCGCATGCATGTAGATTTGCACCAAGTATTTCGCAGCTGCGCTTGCGACTAACTATATATTATTTTCAGTGTTATGTTAATGTGTTTTCTTATTTTGCTCTTCAAATTATGGTTTTCTGTGTTATCGTGTGAAATATGTGATAATTATGGCATGTGAAAAACGTAACACTAGGCTCCAAAGGAAATTGAGAAATAATAATGTTGACGAGTGTAGCTTATCAGCGCCACTGTGTAATGAATTAACGGACATTCAAAGTAGTTATTTGGTAACTGTGCATAGGGAAATGGAGCGGGCGGCAATTAGTGAACAGGGAAGCATTATCGATCGATCGGTCGGCAACAGCCCGCCTCAGGAATCGGGAATGACAGGACACAATCTTGCAAATACTGCAGATTCAGGTTTTTATTTCCTCACCGTTTTCTCAAATAAGTCAAGACACATTTTCTGCTTGTCAAAATGTGAATGTAACCGGTGCAACTTCACTGCCGAAAAACACTGAGGAACATGTTACAGACACCAGTGCATTGTTATTACAGTTAATGCAACAAATGGGACAAAGGCTACAAAAGTTGGACACAATGCTTGAACAAAATCAGAAACAAATGGGACAAAATCTTCAAAAGTTAGACACAATGGAACAAAATCTTCAAAAGTTAGACACAATGGAACAACACCAGAGACAAACACAGCAACAGTTAGACGCAATGGAACAAAAGCTTCAAAAGTTAGACTCATTGGAACATACGCTCGAGCAAACATGTGAAGATTTAACTACTGAGTTACATAAAATCGAATCGAAATGTCAAAAAGTCTGTAATGACGTAAAAACACAAATTTGTGAGCATTTCCAACCTATTTTTTCGCGGCATGAAAATACATTACAGAATCACGAAGCAGCCATAAAAGAACTGCAAACTATTGTTCATGAAAATCATGAGACCTTGCAAGCTAAAATTGACTCAGTTGCATCTACCGATTTGGCTACGCAACTTGCAAAAACTCAGGAAAACTTAAAGGACACAGTAGATACGATTACAACACAAATGGACAATCTGAAGCTTAGCTCAGAAAAACACACTGAGGAAATAAGTACACTATCGGAGAAAGTAGCCGAACTTTCGGATCAGTTCACTAACTTATCTGCAAAGGTAGATGATGATCTGAATGACACAAGACCTGTAGCCATCACTGACACAGAAGTGTATGAAAAAATTAGGAAATTCAAACAAAATCACAATCAAATTAATACGCAACACAGAAGAGAAATCCGGGAAGTGAAAGATGAGTTGGCACAAGTAATACAAAAATTACATATTTCAGAGTACACCCGCACTCCAACACGGGAAGAGGGACTTAGAAATACGGAAAAGCCACAAAATAATAACGCAGGGCATTTCGGAAATCATAAAAGAAATTGGCAAGGTGCACCGAATTTTGAGATGGAACCGCCGACACGACGTAACAATGACCGATATGCTACTCGCCGACACGATGATTTTGACTATAAGCTGTTCATTACTACACGTAAATTCAAAACATTTAAGAATTCTGGCAACGACATTCATCCACAAGCATGGCTCCATCAATTCTCTCACTGTTTTCCTCCTAACTGGTCATTGGAGCACAGATTAGAATTTATGTGTGGCTACTTAGAGAATGAACCAGCTGTAAGAATGCGATCGGTCATTCATATTGCCACAGTGAAGAAGAATTTCACTATACCTTCCTCTCAGCATATTGGTCTCCAGCCACACAAGACTGAGTAAAACATAGCATCATAATGGTGAAACATTTCGAACAATCTGAATTTTCCAGTCTTGTGAAATATTTTGAAGACATGTTGCACAAGAATCAGTACCTGTCAAACCTTTACAGCCCCTCAGAACTCATCCACATTTGATTAATCAAATTGCCTGAATATTTACGGCATATTATTTTGGCAGGACGTTGCAAAAACGACATTGAAGCTTTTCAGGGACTGTTACTAGAATTGGAAATCGACACTGACAATCACGGGACGCGAAAACAGGAACACAATTACGCGACGACAAAAATAATAAATGGACACGACAAGGCTATTCTTACAACGTAAATCATGACCAAAACAGACACCACCCATATGACAACCGTTGACAGAGTAGTAATTATTACAGGGAAAAATCACATCTCCGCGGTAATGACTATCACAGAGACAATCAGAGAAACAGGCAATATGGGAACCAAAATAATTATTATCACGGGAGGCAGAATAACTTCAACGCAGTTATTATTCAGGGAGAAATTCTCCACCACGTAACCGACAAGAAAGAAACTATGGAATCTACCGACATGACGACAGACGATATGATCGTAACGACAGACCTGAATTGCATCAGAACTGGCGGTATTCAAACAGGGCAGGGCCCTCTCGACAAGGTGAACTTGTAGAAGTTAGGTCTCCTAATCCCAATAACGACGCACGCCAACAAAGAGATAGCGGACAATGACTCGCACCGCAGGCAGCCACGTGCGCCGGCTGGCTCAGGGAAAAATAACGTACACGCTATCCTTGAGAAAAATTTGAGCATTCTTTACCGATGTACCATATACCACATGATAATTCCGTTGAAGCTGGAGCTCTGCATAGTTGGAAGAGTAAAGGCTTGCACCACATTTCACATGTAAAACCGTTTATTGAAAGAAAATCTGTTTTTTAACTTAGTCCTTGCCATAAAACCTTTCACTTCACGCTGCTAGTACAATTTGTCACACTGAGAAACTGTTAACATGCAACAATGTTTTGAAGTTAACTATCCAGTCTAGAACCTGTGGAGCACTTTTAAACAGAAATTACGAATTCATTGTTATAGTGAACAGACGACACAGTGTTCTTATTTGTACATTCTTGCTTGTTAGTTGCACGATTACGTAACGACTATCAGGCTTACATACTTAGAACATATACTGTTACTGCTAATGAGATTTTAATGCAACATTTTGATTTACTTGAAAATACATTCTGGATTTAAAGTACTTTCTGCGAGATACCAGATGACACAGTGGTTAGTTTATGTGACAGCTACACGATTTTATCACGACGCTACTAATGAGTGACAATTTACAATGTTGCTTTTGCGGTGTTTCTGTTTTATATCTGCACAGTTTTTCTGAATTCTTCTGGAAAGGAAAACATGTTTTAGTAGCAACTTTTGTGGTATAGCTACGATGAGACAGCCTTTTCTGTAGCACAACAATACGTTACAGTACAGTACTTTCTTCATCATGGCAATAAGCGCAATAAGTAAGATATCTATATGCAAAGCATTTCACTTTTGTTTATCATGAGGTAAGTACATTGACTTCTACAGAGCTTAGCTTTCAGAGGACGATAACTACAACACTTCCACAGAGATTATCTTACAACAAGACGCACAGTTTAGCGCTACAGTACACATATTTGAGTGATTAGTTTTGTACTTGAAACACTTATTTTCAAAGATTTTTGAATTACAATGATACAAAGGTTTTCTGTGATACATTTTATTCCATTGCTGTAATCTGTAAGACCTGAGGGTATAATTACATTAATCCTCAGGGGGGTACACGCTTACTTAGTGTGCCATGTGTTTGGCAAGCACAAGGAGTCCTAGCTAATATGGTATTTCCTTATACAACTTTACACATCGGTACCATATTTCTCTAACACATAAATTACACAGCTATCTGATCATTTAACTGAGAGAGACAAACATTTATTTTACTATGTCAGTGACAGATGTTTACGCAATTACACAGTTGGGTAACTTCACACTTATGAAACTGTATTTTGTCTGCACTTTGTGAACTGTTCATATTTTTTCGGAACCATTGTGATACTATGAGAGATTTGAATGATGTATTTGGTAAGGGATCAGGATGTTTGAAGTACATTTGAGGTAGATGACTTTATTGAAGGTTTTGAAATTATTGAAAGAAGCTGCAACGATTCTGAGATGTGATTGATCTGTTATGATGTTATTATTATGATGACGATGTGTATTATGCTGTTGAGGTATGTTTATGATCAATAAGCTGAGAATCGTACTTTAAGAGTTATGAAATATGTGTAAATGCGTGAATGTATCACAATGCAGGCGAAAATTTTTTGCACACTGTTATATTCATAGGATTTTGTTTCTACACATTTGCAACGCAAATTCTCGACCTGTGAAATTTTTTATATGAGACTGTCACTGTAGAGCAAACTGGTGTCGTAAATATTTCGGTAAGAAAGTTAAGTGCCCTTCACGTAATGCGTCATGGGCACCCAGCTGCACGACAGTCGCCTGGAAAAAAGCCATTAGTGTGTGCCTTTCAAAGTCACAGGTGGAGAAAAAAGGAGGCCATTATCCTCGCTATTGACATTTCTTTGTAGAAATCATCGCAAATACGACACGCTCAAACTTGAAAACATATGATTATACTGTGGAGCTCTTAATTTATGATATTTACTAAAATGCCTAATGAAATGATGAGAAACATTTTACACCTATTGTCTTTCTAGTTGAGAGTTTACTCATTTTGTTTAATATCTAGTTTCTAGCTGCACTGCAGCATTGGTTAAAATAAAATTTTATAGATGTACTAATACAGATATTTTATGCCTACAGATCCAGTAAATAATAACTTTATGATATACTTCAAAAAGAAAAAACGAAGGAGCACAAAAAGACATTTCCCTTCACAGGACTTGCATACATAATTTTCTTTTCAACTACTTGGTAATATTTTTCGTAGAATAAGTTGTGGTGCACCACTTTAATTACATAGACATTAAGATGTGAATAGCCATTTCCCTTATCTGCATTGTTGTCTTTAGTGTAATATTTTTTCTGCTTGAGCTATGTCATATTTAGGTATAAGTTATTGCATTTGCTGCTGCTGTTTGCCAGGCATAGTGCTACTGAATTTCACTTTGTATTACTCTGTTAAGCCAGTTTTACTACCGATTTATTTGCTGCACATTGCCTTATATTAGTTGTAATATTGCAATTGCTGTGCTAATTTATATTTTTTTGCTGCTTGCTTTGACAATTTCCATTTTTGTTTCATTGCTGTTTGTATTAATTGTTTTGTGCTGCTGCTTTGCCTCGTCCCTTAGTTTAGCATCTGAGCTCAGTAGATTAAAGTTGGCTTAAGAGTGGGTAGACTATATAAGAGAATGAGTTATGATGAATTGGAAGAAATGCATTGAGAAGCTATAAGAAAATGGTTTGGCAAAAAAGTAGTGTACAGTGGAGAAAAACTATTTTTGAAAGAGGATGTGCACAGAATACAGAAAGCATGCTTGGATAGGATTTTTTTTTTTTTGGTGGAAACAAATGTTCAAATAAGAGGAAAGATCTACAGAATGAAGTTTTGGGTTGGACTGCAGTACCAAATGTCACACTGAAAACAAACCCTGTCCTGTATTTTTGAGTTATTACATTGTGTGAATTTGTGTTTTTCCTGTCTTTATGTGTTTATCTAATAAGAGTTATGTTGTAGAATTTTTCTGATAACATGTTATTTACTTTGTAAAGATGTTTAGACATTATTTATTCTGTTCCGTTTCAATGCTCATGTGTGAAATTAATGTTTCGAAAACTATTCTCATTATTTTATATATTTACTTATGTCATAATTCCTGTAACACTGATGTATATGTTTATTTCTATTCTTTTGTAAAGTCTGTGTTACTACAATTGTTATCTGTACTGTTATGTTCTTTAATGATGTATTTTGTACCTTTGTTATTGTATTCTTATGTTACAAAATTGTAATTGACACCAGTTCATCAAATTAAGTAACTTGTAAGTTACATTTCACTGCACACGTTTCTGTTGGTCATAGTACATGGACAATATGTGAGAAGTAGGGACTGTTAGTGTTTGCACGTGTGTTAATAATTCAGCAAGGGACTTGATAACAGCATTTCTGGTTCTAAGGACAATTCCAAAAACTTTGTGAGTCCACAAGTGTTGGTTTATGGACTTACTATATTGTCCGCAAGACTCTTTGATGGTGATTGAGCATCTGCAGAGTTGCAACAGATGGCTGCTGGCCATCTCTACAAGTGCTACAGTGGGTCTGCATCTTTGATGGCCCACCAATACCATTATCTCTACAAGGACTTCAGTGGGTCTACACCTTTGATGACTCACCAATACTATTATTTCTACAAGGACTGCAGTGGGTCTGCAACTCTGGTGGCCCACCAATACCGTAATCTCTACCAGGACTACAGTGGGTCTACTCTGTGATGACCTACCTACCAATATTCTTCAAAACTTCGACTGACTCTAAGGTAAATACACTGTTTGTTCTCTATCAAAATCTTTCTTTTGCTAACTATGCCTATCAGTAGTTAGTGCCTTCAGTAGTTTGAATCTTTTATTTAGCTGACAGTAGTGGCGCTCGCTGTATTGCAGTAGTTCGAGTAACGAAGATTTTTGTGAGGTAAGTGATTTGTGAAACGTATAGGTTTATGTTAGTCAGGGCCATTCTTTTGTAGGGATTTTTGAAAGTCAGATTGCGTTGCGCTAAAAATATTGTGTGTCAGTTTAAGCACCGTCATGTATAATTGTTCAAAGGGGACGTTTCAGCGCTAGTGGCAGTTGCGTTAAAGATGGCTACCTTCACTGGAACGAGCATGCTGGCTGTGTCTTTTGGTTTGAAGAGTCGAAGTCGACGACAAAAGTTCAGCGTAATTTCCGTACCAAGTACGCTAAAAATCCTCCTAATATGCCTACTGTTTAGGAGTGGCATAAACGTTTTGTAGAAAGAGGGTGCTCGGTAAGACATGGGAAATCATCAGGTCGTCCAAGCGCATATGACGACATAGTTGAGCGACCTGACATCAATCGTTTTTTTGGTGGGGATACCAGGGATATCGTTTTTGTACCTCCTGAGCCGGCTTCTTTACCTGAACTTAGAGCAAGAATTTATGCCGCCACTGAGCAAGTTACACCTGCAATATTATAGCGAGTTTGGCAAGAAATTGACTTCCGATGTGATGTGTGCGGGATAACCGACGGAAGCCAAATACAACATCTTTAGTTTAAGGTAAAAAAAAAAAAAAACCTTGATGATATGATTTTTCAATAAATTTATATGATTTTCTAAAGTTGTAAAGTCCTTTTTGAACTATGCTGTACTGCTTTGATCACTCTTTCACCAGCAGTAGTACTAATATTGCGAATAGCTTAAACAGACTGATCACTCAAAACGCTCGGTAGTTTCGTTGCTAATCCGAACATTACTGAATGTATTCCAGAGATTAAGAATGAAACTCAATAGTTTGCTTTATTACAATGTTTGCGATAAGACGTCCTTCATAGCAGCTCACTGATAACTTTAATATTTTCGTGTATAACTTACGAGAAATAAATGGCAGGCACATGGTGCTCAGAGAGACCTTTAAAACGTCAACTATAAAAAGGTTTACTGACCATCATGGTCGTGCGTCAGTTATTTGATGGCTGATTTAGTTCTACAAGACCAACTTAACATTTGTAATTATCACAGAGTTCCGCTATAACGGATCTCTTTGAGGTGATTACACGTCTGAAGATGGTCGCTTGTACCGAAATCAGTTCGTTTGTAAACAGACACTCGATCGTGACGGAAAATAATTATGAATTACGCGAATTTTTAATATGTAAACCATTCTCACACTTCTGATCACAACATTCTGTGGCAGGGAGACTAAGAAAAGCACACTCTAAAAGTAAAACAAATGTTGTGTTTTGTAACTAGATATGAGATACGAATGTCCACTGCACCACACGGTTGAAGAAAATGCAGCTCAGTACTGCAATTGATTACATACGTAATATTCTGATGGTAATATCGAATATGACATTGTTTGTGCATTCCAGCACCTCGGAAGCGTTCTGCTGGAAGTGGTACGAAGGTCATGATCACGCTACAGTGACAGGTTAACACGTATGTACACTTATTTATATATTTATTAATGATAGTACGTTTAGCCATCTTCACAGAGGACTACATTGTTCTTACCATTATTCTGGTGACGTTTAGGAAGCTACTGAACTCTGCCAGCGCAGAATTGGTATGGAATAAATTTAGGAATAAATCTGAGTCAGCACTGGATGTCAATCGAAGCGCCATAAATTAGGTGTGCCAAAACATAACGATGGTTTCTTGCTATATTGCAGCTTGCACAACGTTTTACCCCCATTGGTGAAAGTTAGTAGAAGTATCTCAATAGCAAATATCAACGAGACCATAGACGTTCTGCATAACAGTCAATTTGTGAGCCACAGAGCGCGAACAGATCCTTTCCTCACTTAAGTCTTTGGCAATGTTCACGTAAAAATTCTACACCGTGATTCCTCATTTCTCTTGTATCAGTCCCAGGAATAAACATAAATGATCTTTTTCATATGCGAGTCCACAGCCTCCAAATATTTCGTAAAATAAAAGTTCCCTGTTTTGGACTTTACAGTTACTGGGTTTATATAACCAAACTTTCACTACGTGTGAAGGCCCCATGAAAAAATGAGTGATTGCAGGACAAGGAAACTTTGTGGAAATATTTTTAAGGACATGCGGAAGAGAAACAACGAATAAACCAAGGAAAGAAACACATTTTAATTTCCACAAGAGAGGATAACATTTTGCTCATTTCGTACCATTTATTGTTCAATGTGACGACCATGTGCTTTCACGACAGCCTGGAACCGCACTAGAGATACCATCTCACAATTTTTCTCAGCACGTATCGAACGGCGGACCATGGCATCTTCAGATTTCGTGAAACAGCTGGTACATGGCTTCAAGATAGCAGAGTAGTTCAATTTTCTATCATGGCAGCATAAACTTCTTCAACAGTCTGTGATGTAATTATCCGTCGGCCTCTCCCAGGCACAATTCGTAAATTTTCAGTTAATTCAAACTTCTGATTCATTGCTTTTTTTTAAACAGCTTTACGAGTAAAGCTGGGCAGACCCATCTTCATCTTCTGCAACTGTAATGCACACAGATGATTGTGTTTCAACCCTGCGACGCCGTTCCAGTACCTTCGCCCAACGGCAAGTCATCACATTAATACTGCTAACAACGGAAATCCTCCAGTGCACAACCTGAACATCATTCCTACAAAGTTGGGTACCCATACGGTAAATAATTTTCCATCTACCCTCCCTCAAGTAGCGAAAGTTTGATTGTAACCACCTTGTGCTATTGGTCGTTTTTCGATTAACACGTCATTATGAAGCAATATCGTATGATATGGTACAAACTGTAAATGTACATGTGTTACATAATGACGTGTTTGTCGAAATTGCCAAATAATACAGAAAATGAACGATATAAATTTGCAACTGACAACGGACGATGTTACCTTTCAACCACAAATATTGTGCTAGCATTAGTCTCACGTGGTTGATTTTGTCAGTCGCTAGGTTTGTTTTCACCCTAACGCCAATGAAGCAGCATTAAAAATTCTGTCTGCTCTATCTGCTCCACACAGCTGCATTAATATCACATGCATCTCCATCGCCACTTCATGGTACGACAGGCGTGCGAAATTTATTCCTCTCCGCTCTCACTGGAAAACAGCCCGTTGCTCGCCCGACTCTCGAATGGCATCAAGCAAGACCTGTTGGAATACATGCCGAAGACTTCCTTTAAGGTTAAGATAAAAAAAACGACAGTTTTCTGAGTAGGTACAAAATTATTGTGGAATCGATCACGTTCAAGAAAAAATCCACTCCAAGGCCAGTTCTCAAGTCTTTTTCTTAGAACATTTTAGATAAGCACCGCAATTTTACTGAAGTTTATAATGACGACTCAAAACAAAGTGGATGCCCTTGGTTGCTCACTAGTCTCCCCAAGTGTGTCTTCATGTATCGACTCCTTGGTCAGTTTACTGTTTTTAATGCTGAACTGTATACAATTATGATGGACTAGACCAGTTGAAGATTCACCGAAGCAAGCAGATTTTCATCTGCAGCGATTCCCTTAATGCCCTACTACTCTTGTAGCAAATCCACCAGCAAAGAAAGTGATCCAACTAATACAGGATAAACTGTTCCCTCTACAACAGTAGGGGAAACAGCTGTTGTTTTGCTGCGTACCAGGGCTTCTGGCAATAAGGAGAAATGAACTAACAGATGCAGCAGTCCACGAAGCCTGTTGGTAATTTGGTACGAATTTATGTACCATACACCTGCAGGTTGTGGTGTTCCTGCTGAGTCAAACAGCCGTGCAGTTATCTGAGGAAGAGTGGCAAGGCTTGAGCGACTGAAAGGTACGGTCTGTGATGCCAATTATTTGGCCGACTCGTGCCTCACACTGATGTGATGAAGTCACATCAACCCTTCTCCCAACTGAACACGTCCATTAGCCCATGGCTTACTACCTCGGCGAGATGATCCCCACAGTCTATGATGCGTGTGGCGTACAACTCACCATCAGCCACTTCCTATTAGTATGGACTTTTTAGGTTATGTAAGTGGCAATCTGCTGTTTCAGCTAGTATTAAGACGAGTGTCACACCAACCTAAGCTATTAGGTTTGACGTTTCTGTGTCGCAGAGTTGCTGGCTGTTTCTCTTTTTTTCAAGTGATCATTTAGTCACAAACATCTGCTACAACCTCCCAATCACTTATTTTATTATATCTACGTTCTACTGGTTTGTTGTTGTTGTTGTTGTTGTGGTCTTCAGTCCTGAGACTGGTTTGATGCAGCTCTCCATGCTACTCTATCCTTTGCAAGCTTCTTCATCTCCCAGTACCTACTGCAGCCTACATCCTTCTGAATCTGCTTAGTGTATTCATCTCTTGGTCTCCCTCTACGATTTTTACCCTCCACGCTGCCCTCCAGTACTAAATTGGTGATCCCTTGGTGCCTCAGAACATGTCCTACGAACAGATCCTTTCTTCTGGTCAAGTTGTGCCACAAACTTCTCTTCTCCCCAATTCTATTCAATACCTCCTCGTTAGTTATGTGATCTACCCATCTAATCTTAAGCATTCTTCTGTAGCACCACATTTCGAAAGCTTCTATTCTGTTCGTGTCCAAACTATTTATCGTCCATGTTTCACTTCCATACATGGCTACACTCCATACAAATACTTTCAGAAACAACTTCGTGACACTTAAATCTATACTCGATGTTAACAAATTTCTCTTATTCAGAAACGCTTTCCTTGCCATTGCAGTCTACATTTTATATCCTCTCTACTTCGACCATCATCAGTTATTTTGCTCCCCAAATAGCAAAACTCCTTTACTACTTTAAGTGTCTCATTTCCTAATTTAATTCCCTCAGCATCACCCGACTTAATTCGACTACATTCCACTATCCTTGTTTTGCTTTTGTTGATTTTTTATAGGAACTGACATAACAATAAGTTTTAGTACGTGTGTGTGTAAATCTACACAAAATTATTTATCAGAAAATAATTCATTTTCTGTTTCAGTGTAGCTTTATATCTTTGAGCCATTTTAATCACACTCGTCTCATCATACTTTAGTACGGGTGCTAAAGATCTGTCGTGCGTCCACGCAGCCCTACCGTCATCCGTCGCCACTTATTGCAAGTTGTAACAGGCATTAAAGTTTATCCACAGCACTAACAAACGAGTCTTTACGCTTTCTGCATTCGACCTGTCGCGTCACAGAAATGTCTTTGATCCGAGTGTGTTCGAAGCTATGCGGTGCTTCTGAAATTGCCTCTCCTTGCTTACGCGACTCCTCATCTTGCTATGTATGTAACAGTCCATTCTCTGTACTGTTAGTGCAGAAGCCAGAGATAACTTCCCGGCGAAGCTAGATAGCTGAGATTCGCATATGGACACCTCAAACGCAACGCATCTGGTGGCTGGAAAGTATGTAACCGTTGTCAAGTGACTTCTTCTGAGTGGGCGCCATCGCCTCGACGTATCTGCAGAATGACGTCTTGCCCACCAAGTTGTTAGCTTGAAGTAAGATTTTAATAGGTAGAACTAGCTGATTTAGAGCATTTCTCATCGTCAAGTGCATAATAAATGTTGACGCATCATCCTCCTAAGTTGCATAAATCAAAAGTGACATTATGTGGGACTTACGTCATCCCTCCTGTTCACAGATGAGGCTACCTATAAGATGGGTGGTATCGTCAACCTTGACAACAGCTGCCTGTGGGCTATGCAGAATCTTCATGGTGTAATGGCAGCGAACCATCAGCACCGGTTCGGTCTCAATGTGTGGTAGCGTGTAATTGGCGATCGCCTCATGGAACCAGTCATCCTTCCCCGATGCAAGGAATGTTTGGTCTTCCTGAGGATGACCCTACCTTGCACGATGAAAGAAGTGCCTTTGTTGATAAGAAGGGTGATGTGGCTACTATATGATAGTGCTTCAAGTCACTTTTGCATTTCAGTGTGGAGGCATATTGACATCATCTTCCTCAGTCGATAGATCGGACTGGATGGTCCAATCTCGTTGCATGCTTGGTCCCCAGATTTCAACCATTTAGATTTTTACCTATGGGGGCACCTTAAAGAATTCGTGTACATGGAGTCTCTCCCAAACGTACAGTCACTGGAACAACACATTCATGCTCGTATGACTCCATCAGGTTTCATCATGGCACATTTGAGCGTGTACATAAGTCACTTACACGCCTATAGTGACCAATATTGCCTGACGGTAGTCTTATCATCGCATCTTTTGCAAAGGCGTGATGTGAATTAGTATTAGACACCATACACTTCCTACCATATATCCTATGAACTTTTTGGTTTCTTATCTTCTAAAGCATCTTACAGTTTTGCCCTATTTAACGAAATCACCCTAATCTGATACAAAGGTCACAGGTCTGCTCCGCAGGTGCAGACGATCTCATTTCGTGGATGATTATACACAGTGACTTTATTTAAACAAAAAAAGAAAAGAAAAACAGGTAGTGGATTTCAGAACTTAAATACTTGCACAGTAAATCGCAGGAAAAGGAGTGGCGACACTTCTCAGCGCTGTTACGACGTGGATACATCTGGGAAATCTGGAAGAAAATTGTATCGTTAACTTTAGTAACATTAGACCCCTTAAAGGTTTCTCTGCATTAAAAAGTAATTAGTGAGAGGCAATGCGCTCAAAGTGCAAGCACGAAACAGGTAAGTTTTGAAAGTCAGTGGGGTCAAAGCCAAAGAAAACACTTTCTGTTATAAGTGCAAAATAACTTACATTTCTTGTAATGATTGTTTTCTTCGTGTATTTTTTCTTACAAGCGAACATAAAGTTTACTGTGTCCACTTAAGCACATTCTTACCTTCTGGCAAGCTCTTTGTACCTTACTACGTACTTATTTACCCTTAATCCGTGTTGGCAGCATGTTGACCTTCTGCTGACTCTTAAAGAAATGCGCCATTATGTTCAGCGATCACTACCTCCTTGTAATAATTATATGTACTAATGTGTATGTTACGCACGTTGAAAAAAAATGCACCATTATGTTCAGTGATGCACTGTATCCCTGTATTAATGATAAGTACCAATGTGCATGTTTTGCAAATTGACAATCTATGTGGTGCTACGGCACCGCTGCAGTGCTATATGTAACCGTGAATGTATATCAGATTTTGCTTATATTTTTTCAACTTAAGCTTAAGAAGTTTAGCATTTGTTTATATTGTGAACAGAAAAGATTTAATAACATCAGCTGGATATGACCAATGGAAATATAGGGTGTTTCTAAATGAATTCCTGACTTTTAAAGTTTTGTACCATTTATTACATTCAAATGACGTTTACAAATAATACATCGAATGAAAGAGAACCTGAAACTGTTTTTCTTACAAGTGTTCGATGTGAGCAGCATTCGTCACATGGCACATATCGAGTCGTTAGTCGGGTTTTTCCCAAACTTTAATCACTGTGTCTGGAGTAATTGTTGAAACAACTTCTACAGTACTGTTCCTTAAGTCGGGTTGATCAGCTTGTAGCGGGGGCACGTATATGTTAACCTTTAAGAACCCCCAAAGTTATAAGTCGGATAGCGTCAGGTCGGGTGAACGTGAAGGCCACACAAAACAAGTTGTCATCCTCCCTTGCTTCCAGTCTACTGGTCAAATACAGTGTCGTTTAACCACCTGCGTATTGACAAGGGTATTATCCAACCCGACATGTCGAAACCTGGCCTGAAATTTTTCATACAGGAAGAATACACTGAAAGAAACACTACGCCAAAATTTTATCTACTAAGAGACACTGCATGTTCCTTTTTACAATATTGTTGCCACCTGCCAAATTTGTAGCTCGACACGCGGCTCCTGAAACGTACACGCCCGCTATAGCCGTAGCAGACACATGTCCATGGTTGACTGTATATCGATAAACAGGTAACACGGCACAACGCAGTTGTCGTTTGTAAAGCAAATATAAGTTTCCGTTGATAGATTCTGTGACACAGTTGCTCGCAGTTACTCGTTAGAATATGCAGCTCATTCAATGCTCATAGTAAATAGCAGTAGTCTTTGCGGAACCACTAACCGTTATAAAAAAAATGGCTCTGAGCACTATGGGACTTAACATCTATGGTCATCAGTCCCCTAGAACTTAGAACTACTTAAACCTAACTAACCTAAGGACATCACACAACACCCAGTCATCACGAGGCAGAGAAACTCCCTGACTCCGCCGGGAATCGAACCCAGGAACCCGGGCGCGGAAAGCGAAAACGCTACCGCACGACCACGAACTGCGGACTAACCGTTATCGATGGAAATAAATCTGAATTAATTTTCTTTGAGATTTCTTGGTATACCCTTGCTGGTAGAATCTATATCTGTGCATATACCAAAGTATCACAGTAACGTGTTCAGCTTTGCAAAATGAAATACGAAGAACATAAGAGCAATGGAAATCACCTACAACTAATGAAGACAAACAGATGTATTCATTTCTTAGACATTCATTCCAATGGGTAGACATTTCGTTAGGAATTTCTAGAAACCTTAGAAGAAACAGGAAAAAAAGTCGGACGCCTTGAATTGTGGTTCGAAAGATGATTGTTGTGAACTCCCCTGCAAAACAGGGCCCCTTCCAAGTCCAAAGGAAACATGTACAGTAATACCTTTCAGTGGGAAAGAAAAGGCTGTAATCGTTTTGATTAATCGAAGGATGGAGAAAATGCTTGAACTTAGGCAGTGCGCAAAGCTGGTTTAGTTTTGTTAAACCTGAAAATGAATTATATAAATGGAAGAAAGGTTTACACGAAGTACGAAATATGCGCCAAACTGAAACTGGCAAAGGTGTGAAAAAGTTTTCAAACGATTTACAACAGTTCGTGAGAGTCAGCCCACATTACTGAAGGAGGTCTGCGAGAACGGGCACTCTGAATTGGAAAGGAGATGAACATTTCTGATTTCCAGGCTTCTTTGATACGGATAAAAAAAATCAAGAAATTATACTGCAAAGGAAGTAGCAAATTTACGAAGTCTACCTCACATAAACTTCTAAAGGTAACACTAGAGAAATTCGTAGCTAACGTGAAGCTGAAGCACCTTTTTATCCCATACAGAATCAACGAATAAAGCCAGTCAATCAGGTTTCATTCAAACCACACGCTATCATTTCGAGCGAAAAGAAGACATAGTGGCTTATGCAGTTGATGAATACTATGATAAATTCGTATACAACAATGCCAATGATTTTATTAGTGGATTACTGTTTCCGCAACTTTACCTCTCTCTTCAGGAACAACAAGGTAAATAAAGAAAAAAAAGGACTGTTTACGTAATCGATGTAGCAAAATCTGGAAAAATTTAAGAGAATAATTTTCAATTTTCAGCCGAAACGTCTTGTTACCCGTTACAGAAAATAATTCATACTTTTTGTTGGACGTAGCGAAACTTCTTTAGGAGGACGACGAAAAGACTGTTAATGTAATTCGGATTTCACCCAGAATTAAAAGTGTGCTTCAGCCTCTCGATAAAAATACCTCATCAGTGTACAGGATTTCTCAGAAAGTTGCCGCATAGTATAATTTCTGACAGGTCTTTGTAATTTCAGATCTATCTGCGGAACAGTGCTGGTAAACTTTAGTCATTTCTGCATCGTCAGTTTGCATCACTATATTTTACGAATTTAAATTATGTATGCCTGTTACGCAGCACAATATGCACAATATGACCATTCTTCACTCCATTCCAGTTCTGTTTAAATAAAACTAGTAATTTGAGTTAAGTGGTTGAATGCATAAATTTTTCTTTTCTCAAGTGTGCCTGCTGTAAGGGAAATCATTGTTTTCTAATATCCATTAGACACTTCACATTTTTTGAACAACTACAGGGAATAAACTGTTTCACCGTTAGCAAAATATGTATTATTCAAGAAGCATACTTATAAAATATTTAATAACAAATTAAACTTCTGAGTTCAGAACAGGTTTAGACATGTCAAACTGTACCACTTCGCCGGCCGAAGTGGCCGTGCGGTTAAAGGCGCTGCAGTCTGGAACCGCAAGACCGCTACGGTCGCAGGTTCGAATCCTGCCTCGGGCATGGATGTTTGTGATGTCCTTAGGTTAGTTAGGTTTAACTAGTTCTAAGTTCTAGGGGACTAATGACCTCAGCAGTTGAGTCCCATAGTGCCCAGAACCATTTGTACCACTTCCTTGTGAGATATGCCAGTGAGGCAACGCACCATCTTGCTATCTAACAAAGTTTTGTGGTTCAGCTTCTTCTACTTGAGAAAAGAGCCATAGATCATCAACGTAACAAACACGTTACAGTTGATTCACAAAAATGGAAGGGACGTAAACTTTCCACTAGGATATGGCAAAAAAAAAAAAAAAAAAAAAAACACAATTTACGGGAGTCTCGTTGCAACTGTACCATCCCGTGAGGATCTGCTGACCCCCAAAAGGGCACATTATCTGTGTCCACATTTCCACTTAGGTGAAATGTCGTTTCATTGCTTAAGATGACTCGATCCAGAAAATCTTCATCGTTATGGAGAAGCATTTCGATTGTAAGACTGGTACGTAAAATGTAGTCTGTAGGCCTTAGAGCTTGTAATAACTGGAAACGTGATGGCTGTAGATTTAAGGGTTTCTTAAAAGTCTGCACGCAGCAGTCAGCGGGCCTGCTAATTTACGACTAACCTTCCGAGCCGATTTCTTGGGGCTACCTGTTAAACACGTTCTGCAGGCGCTCTTGATCATCCTGTACCCTTCCCTTTACAAAGACAGCCAGAGTCTTTAAACTGAAGCTACCAGCTAAGGATTTCGTTACCACTGGAAGGATTACAAAGGGAAGTGGTATGGAAAGCACGTTGCACTCTAACAATAGATACAGTCCTAGCAAAACATAAAACACAAAAAGCTTCCTCTTCAGTAGTCGCACATTTTGTTAGTAGCGCTTTTGAACGGAAGATACAGGAAACAGTGCATGTGCGTGTACAAAGCCACAAAACTCCGATATTCATTTGGAAACACCAAGTACTAACCCGTCATTCATGTAATTCTTTATACAATGTTGGATTTTTGTATTAGTAACATGTATCCTATAATCTTTAAACGAAAACTTATACACTAATACGTGTAGGAATTATGAAAAAAGGCCGGCCGCTGTAGCCGGGCGGTTCTACGAGCTTCATTCCGGAACCGCGCTGCTGCTGCGGTCGCAGGTTGGAATCCTGTCTGGGGCATGGATGTGTGTGGTGTCCTTACGTTAGTTACGTTTGAGTGGTTCTAAGTCTAGGTGGATGATGACCTCGGATGTTAAGATCCATAGTGCTTAGAGCCATTTGAACCATTGAACAAAGTTGTAAATAGTTT
This sequence comes from Schistocerca serialis cubense, assembly GCF_023864345.2. Taxonomy (NCBI): domain Eukaryota; kingdom Metazoa; phylum Arthropoda; class Insecta; order Orthoptera; family Acrididae; genus Schistocerca; species Schistocerca serialis. Next base: position 180,974,724 of record NC_064646.1, on the reverse strand, counting down.
TTTTGAAAATATACATATTACATTTACGGCTAGAAGGCATTGTAGTTACATGGCCTCCTAGTCTGTCGTTGAGATGTCAATTAGGGCACACAGACATTAGATAGCAGCTTTGAATTCACGTTGGAATATTAGTTTTGCAGGCAAGACTGTCCCACATAACACGTTGATGTGACTAGAAATATGAGAAATATTTGGCGCAGGCTACCATAGGATTCCTGTTCCCGGTGAACCAGGATAAGGCGTCTAAAATGTCTCGATGGTAGTAAAATCCGCATTTTGTTTGTTGTAATAGATGAGATGTAAGCACGAGGGTCATTTTAAATGTAAAGAACGTTTCATTAATTTTTGAGAATATTTCTATTGCCGAACAGTGGTTTTCTTTATTACTTTAAAATTACCCATTGTAAGGTGTCAGGCAAGTTCAACACCTTCCATGAAAACCCTGACATGATAAGCAAATCCAGTAGTATCTCACATAGCTCCGAATAAATCGTGGCATTAAATTAACCAAAGTAATGCGAGTTACGAGTGAACAAATGGAATACCACAGACTAACACAAGAATGCCTAAATGGATGTCATACCTTCCCACCGTGAGACAGACGCAGTTCCGAAGGGAGAAACGAGAACAGAAGCCGAGAGCAGAACCGTGTTAAGCTGGAAGGCCCTACGATAAGGGACGGACACCCACGTCGCCAGCTAACCGCTAGGACTACCCCCCAGCCCATGTTAAAAGCTAGAGCCCTCCAGAAGAACAGTATAGATCTTACGATAACGCTAAAAGGACCAACCCAGCCTCAAGTTTTAGCGTGAGACTTTTCTGCGTCTCTGTTACGTCAGGACCACCCCCCAGCCCATGTTAAAAGATAGAGCCCTCCAGAAGAACAGTATAGATCTTACGATAACACTAAAAGGACCACACCAGCTGCAAGTTTTAGCGTGGGACTTTTTCGCGTCTCTGTTACGTTGCAAACTTTAAAAACATTGCCCCACCACGAAAAGTATAACGTTTCTCATTCGATGGACAGAATTTTTGTAGGCGGAGATTAAGGTTAACATTGAGACCCTGATTGGTCAGATGAAAACACAACCAGATAGTTTTTTTAAACCAACTTCGGTAAATTGTAGTAAGGAGAAGTTAGGGGAGAGTTGCTTCCGAGACGGCGGGGTGAGCGGAGCTGTGTTGTCCGCCGCCCCCTGACGAACACCGACAAGGTAATGAACGCACGCGATGCCGCATAACAGCGCATAAAGCTTCACTCAGAAGTGCAGAACTCTCATCTGTTACACCCCCTTTTTGCGTGATACTAGTGTCGATCGTCAATTAAAGCTCATGGTGTTCACATTTGCCACTTGAAGTAAAAATCTGAAACGCGATGATTTTTCTATTATAGAGTTATTGAGAAGCCACATCAGCCACTGCAATTTACGACAAGTGAGATAAGTAATTAAAGATAACTGAGGGTCACTGTAGACCATTTTGATAGTTTTCTCTTTTGTGAAACTTAATTTAAACCTAGATTATAGATGTGATATGGCATAGGTCATCCTTCGATCCATTGTAGAACTTGGAAACCCATTCAGGGAATATTCGTTCACATTTTTGTTGAATGCAGTTGGTGTTTACCATCCTGTATTAAAACATTTCCTTTTATCAATAGTGCAATTTATAAACAATGTTTTGTGAGTAGAATAAAATTTCCAGTGGTAAACTTAACTGCTTTTCCGATGTTATTTTACCAGCTAACTAGAAATAGGAAAGCCTTGAACCCCTTCCACTAAATTTAGTTAGTATTAAGATTTTTTTACAGGGAGTGCAGTGGAGCTGACGCTGAAATCATTAAGTATTTGGTTATATCATCGCTAGTCTCACTGAACTCTTCTGAACTCTACATGTCATGTGCGGTCTGGCGTCTCCTTACCAGCAACAGGTCCCAGGTTCAAACTAGTCAATTCCCTAAAAAACACGCTCAGAGCGTCGTTGCGCGAAAGTGGTAGGGAGACACGATATAGAACAAACAGACACCATGCAGAATGTTAGACCATGATGTAGGTGGTGGCGATGAACGGAGCTGTACTACGACTCCACCAACGCTAACTGCTAAACAGAGCATATTTTGTTCTTCACTCTATTTCAGTGCCCCATATGGGGCGGGCTGGCAGCAGGAGAGGCACCACTCTTCAGTGGAGAGACACTACACAACTGGGAGACATTTCAAACAACAGAAAGGAGGAAATACGGTGAAACAGACATATAAAAGGTAAAACATAACGGAAGATAGCATAAAACGGTGGTCACTGTAAAAATGGTGATAAAAATCTAAAACTGGTACACAAAAAGAAAAGAATAAATAATCACGCACTGTGACGTTTAAAAGCAACACAAGGCGAAGTATGGGTGGACCATAAAAGTTGCGATGGGCGGTATAGCATATAACAATCACTGACAGGAACACTATGCACAATCCAGCATATGATTAAATCACAGGTCATGACATCACGGGAAAACAGCACTTTAGTGGCCGAGCGGTTCTAGGCACTTCAGTCTGGAACCACGCGACCGCTACGGTCGCAGGTTCGAATCCTGCCTCGGGCATGGATATGTGTGATGTCCTTAGGTTAATTAGGTTTAAGTAGTTCTAAGTTCTAGGTGACTGATGACCTCAGATGTCAAGTCCCATAGTTCTCAGAGCCATTGGAACTATTTTTTAGAACAGCAACAAACACAACACTGACAAAGCACACTCACGACGATGAAAAAACTGAGATGATCTGCATGGAGTAGGGAGATGAGGGAGAATGGAAGAAAGGGGTAGGGGTGGTGCTGGAGGGGGGAGAGAAGGTTAGATTTGGTGGGGGGTGCGCCAAAGGGGGCCATGGAGGGAAGGATGGGGGATGGAAACAGCCCCAGGAGGAGGTGCAGAGACTCTGGGGGGGGGGGGGGAGAGGAGGAAAATCCGTTCTGGGAGAAGTACCGGAGAGTAAAAGGAAGGGCTCTGGGGAGGAGGGGGGGACAAGGCCAGGCTACAGTTGGTAGGAAGGGTAGATGTCATGGTGAAGTTCAACATCTGGGAGAGGGACGTGCTGCAAATTGTCCTGATAAAGTAGATGGAGGGTGTGGAGGTACGGAGAGGGAGGGATACAGTGATAGAGGTGCAGCAACAGGCTAGGGGTGGGGAGGTTCAAATGGCTTTGAGCTCTATGGGACTTAACATCTGAGATTATCAGTCCCCTAGAACTTAGAACTACTTAAACCTAACTAACCTAAGGACATTACACACATCCATTCCCTAGGCAGGGGATTCGAACCTGCGACCATAGCGGTCTCGCGGTTCCAGACTGAAGTGCCTAGAACCGCTCGGCTACACCGGCCGGTGGTGGAGAGGAAGGTGAACAGCAGGGGGTGGGGGATCAAGCCGGCAGACAGTGCAAAGAATGCAGATATGTTGGAAGAAAAGGAGGAGGTGGGGGAAGGGGATGAGGTCTTACAGGAGTTGTGTGGTGGAAGGAAGACAGATAAGGAAAGCAAGGTGGAGTGTGTGGCGTTCTAGGATATGGAGGGCCATATTAAAGCAGGTGGGTTGTGTTTCAGGCAATGCAGGCATAACACAGGATAGGATGGAAGAGGGATTTGTAGGTGTGGAGGATGGTGGAAGGCTGCAATCCCCATGTCTATCCAGACAGGAGTTTCAGGAGGTGTAGACTGGAATGGTCTTTCTGCTGGATGGTCAGGAGATGAGGGGTGCAGGTGAGATGACGGTCGAGGTTGATGCCAAGGTATCACAGGGTAGGGGTGAGCTGGATGGGATGACCATAAATGGTTAAATAGAAGTCATTGAAGGAGCTAGTGGTGTGGCCTATGATGATTGGCTGGGTCTTGGAGGGGTTGATACGAAGGAACCACTGGTTGCACCAAATGGTGAACTGGTCGAGTTGGGTTTGGGTTTGGAGGGTGTGTTGGGACCATTGAAGGTAGGATAGAGAGCCGGGAAGGTGGTGTCACCAGCATATTGGAGGAGATGGAGAGGTGGGAGTGGCTTGGGCATATCTGCAGTGTACAGGAGATAGAGGAGAGTGGAAAGGACGGTGCCTAACCTGTCGCTGAAGCCACTGAGCGATACTAGGTGGGAAAGTCGCATCGATACACTTACTCCCCTGAGGTTTCAAATTGGAGGCGTTTATGGTGCACTGGTTCAGATATCAGAAGAATTCGATGGCATGACCGCTCACAAAGTAACGTCACATTCGAATTAAATAAAAAATTGCACCTTTCTCACTTCTCTGGTAATCTGGTATGACGTTCTATTTCACATCAGTGAAGTCAGTAAGACCCTCCAGACCAGTGACATAAGTATTTCTGAAGCCGTGGAAATGCTTGAAAAAGCGAAAGCATATTTTGAGACCTGAAGAACAAAAGAAAAGTTAGTGTATTTCTTGATGGATTCCAAAGAATTGACTACAGAATTAGAGCTAGAAGATCTAACGTTACCATGGATAACTGTTTTCCGGCGACGCAGTAAGAAGCCAATACACTTTACCTATGGAGGAAAGGAATGAGACAATAGATGACCCAACAAAACGTTACAAAATTGAATTCTAATATTATCTTTTAGATATAGTTACCACGTCTTTGGATGAAAGATTAAATCAATTGAAATCTCATTGTGATTATTTTGATTTTCTCCACGACATCGGCGAGCTGAAGAATGCACCTCCTTACAGCCTCGACACGAAGTGTCGAAACCTCGGAGTGATTTTCAAGATCATGAGTCAAGCGACATTGATGCACTGGAGTTGAGGGAAGAACTAAAAGTGCTTTCAACAGTGTTGAAACGTGGAATAGGTCCAAAAGAGACTCTTAAGTTTATAGGAAGACATAATTTTGGTCCTAATGTTAACATTGCTCTGAGAATTCTCCTAACACTCCCAGTGACAGTTACGAGTGGAGAGAAGAGTTTCTCAAAACTGAAACTGATAAAGACATACCTGTGGTCAACGATGAGCCAAACTCGTTTGAATGATCTTGCAACAGTATCGATTGAGCACGAGCTTGCAGAGGACTTAAATTACAAAGATCTTGTGAAAGAGTTTGCACAAGCAAAAGCCAGGAAGGTTCGATTTCTCTAGTGTTTTTTTAAAATTTTTATATTGTGATCAGTGTCTTGGTTATTTACTATGTTGTTTCTTATTTTGTTCAACATTGAGTAGTTATTGTAAATATTATTGTTCAAACCAAATTATCATTAAATTGTAAATATATTTTGTTTTCCGTTGAATGCATTATCTGTTTACAACGACTGAAAAATGTCTATTTACGTTATCTGTAAGTTCACGCCGCGAGGAATTAGCCGAGCGGTCTAGGCGCTGCTGTCATGAACTGTGCGGCTAGTCCCGGCGGAGGTTCGAGCCCTCCCTCGGGCATGGGTGTGTGTGTGTTTGTCCTCAGGATAGTGTAGGTTAAGTAATGTGTAAGCTTAGGGACTGATGACCTTAGCAGTTAAGTCCCGTTAGATTTCATACACATTTGAACATTTTTGTAAATTCACAAGGCTTATTAAAATTAGCTAGATTTCTTCAATCAGGTTTGACTCCATTTTTGAGCTGGTGCCCAGCGACTGTTTTATACAAATCTTTACAGAATTTCACCAATCAGTCGAAATTTTTGTTTTTGTTTTCCAGATCTACATAGATTTCGAGCACAGTGCGACTATTCTCAATGCTTTTAGTTATGTTTACATCTATACCGTCAGGCTGAACGTAATTGTCAACATGACGGTTTGGATGTAAGCACATATTAAAAGCTTTGGGACTGGCCTCTCAGTGGCCGAAACCTAGGTAGATCTGAAAAGTAAAAACAAAAATTGCGATTGATTGCTGACATTTCGTACAGATTTGTTTAAATAAAATTCCACAAACGTTTTGTAAAAAAAAAAAAAATAGGGGGGGGGCGGCACTTTAGCAGCTCGCACGGGGCGGTACTTGGGCTTGCGCCATCCTGGCGAACATGCAAACGTGCATGAATTGTGTTGTACCCGTGCCGGATGTCAGTTTGTGAGATGATATTTCATGGCTGTTACACTTAGTCGGTCAACACAGGGATGGTTAATGCTTTTCGTGGATGACCCTGGAGTTGTTGTTTGATGGTGTCCCAAAAGTGCTTGGTTGGAGACAGATCTGGTGATCGAGCAGGCAAGGCAACATGTCTACACTCTGTAGAGCATGTTGGGTTACAAAAGGGGTAAGTAGGCGAATGCTATCCTGTTGGAAAACACCCCCAGGAATCCTATTCATAAATGGTAGCAGAAGCAAGAATGCACGCTACAGGGCGTCTGGCCCAGAGGTGGCTTTGAAGTAACCGATTTGAAACAGTTCGTTGTGGCAGTGTCGTACCAACTGCTGCGCAGATTTCTGCTGCAGATGCAATACAAGGCACCAGAGCCATACGCCGAACACATTGGTCTTCCCTGTCGGGAGTGCTACGTGGCCAACCAGAGCTCGGTCTCTTGCGACCGTACATTCTCATGATCACCACTCCCAACAATCATGTACAGTGGTTACATTCCTGCCAAGTCTTTCTGCGATATCGCGAAAGGAACATCCGGCTTCTCGTAACCCTATTATACGACCCCGTTCATACTTAGTGAGGTGTTGACAATGGCATCTTTGTTGCCATGAAGGCATTCTTGATTAACATCAACTCACCACACCTACCCTCGATGGTAAGTAACGCTCACGACCTTTAGAGGGTGTATTTAAAGCAAAGGTGATTTACATCCTCATAGTGGCTTTACTAGCGCCACTCTTACGCGATTGGCTCGAAATCTGAATAGATATCACCTTTCAGATGTAGAAACAGCCTACCAACTTCTATTTATCTCCCGCTACGTCTTCTTGGTGCTACGGTATTTTCCGTAATTGTATATTTTAAAATGGATTTTCTTTCATGTTTGGAAAAAGAAACGTTGTTTGGTTTTAGAGTTCTACTCGTAACTTTTGACTGTGTTGCAAATTCTCAAATAACTTTTCACTAAGCATTCAGTAGAGTGTTTTCTTCTTTCTTCTTCTTCGCGGATGGATCACTTAGGACCACGCGTAATCAACATTTGTTGGCCTTCCTTTTCTCCCAGTATTCCTTCATAAACAACGAATGGGCTAGCTTTCGTTGCGTAGACCACGCATGTCGGTTAGTTTTTCTCTCTTCTTCCTCGAAACCCCGTGTGTTTGTGATTTTTCTGATTTCATTTCTATCATGTAGATTTGGAGATCCTAATTCTCTGAGGTCTTTTTCTGTCTGCTTGTACCAGTTCGGTCTTGTAGTTTTGTTCTTTAAAAATGTATGGATTTTGTGCGTTAACCTGTTTGAGTCCATTCTCTCTAAATGCTTCACGAATTGGATTCTTCTCATGCACATTGTGTCTGTCATTTTGGAGATATTTTTATATATTTATGCATTGGGTTTTGGATAATACACACCACCTTTAGTTCTTGGTCCTAGGATTTTCCTCATTATTTTACGTTCTTTCACTTCTAATTCCTCTTTTAGTGTACTGTGTTGAAGGTTTAGTGTCTCAGATGCGTAGAGCGCTTCGGGTTTAATTACTGTTGTGTAGTATCGTATTTTGCAGTTCCACGAGAGGCTCTTTTTGGTGTAAATGTTTTTTGTTGATCGAAACGCCGTCTCCATTTTCTGGACTCTTGATCTGACAGATTTCTTTTCATTACAATTTTCTGCAATATTTAAATTCTTTTACTCGAGAGATGTAGTTATTACCAATTTTGAGATCAGAAGGTGCATCTCTGATGTAAGTCATAGATTTTGTTTTTTCAAATGAAATTTGTAATCCTATTTTTGCTGCCTGCTCTTGTAATAATTTTAGTTGTTTCTGTGCACCGGTAATGGCTTGTGCGATCAGTGCCATGTCATCAGCAAGTGCTAAACAGTCTAATTCTATGCCCTTACGTCTTGGTCCCAATCTGTGTGCTGGAGCACCTGCTTTTCTCCATTCTCTAACAACTTTTTCAAGAGCACAATTGAAGAGCACTGTGTCTATTTCAAATTCTGTGCTCAATTATCCCATAAATTTTACTTTGGATTTGGTCTCCGTAAGTGTTTCTTTTATGATGTTTGTTGTCTTTTCATGTAGTCCAAATTCAGCTAATACTTCAAAAAGGGATTCTCGGTCTATACTGTCATATGCTTTTTTTAAAGTCGACAAACGTGATGACATAACTTTTGTTTGAAGTACTACGCAAATATTTCATTGAGTTTTTCGAGTTACGGTTTTGTTCTACGCATGACCTTTTCCGAATCCACCTTGGTATTCGCCTAGTTTTGAATCCAGCTGAGGTTCTGCTCGGTTTAGTAGAGCTTTAGACAGAATTTTGTATGTTATTGACACTAAGAGATTCCACGATAGTTGTTGGGGTCTGCTTTACTTCCATTTTTGTACAGAGGATGTATGATTCCTGTCTTCCAATCTGTGGGGATTTTTTTCAGTTTTCCAGATTTCATGTATAGTTTCTTTGAGTTTTGAGTGTTTTATGAATGTATAATTTGTTCATTCTTGCCTGTCCACAACAATAATACGAATTATGATCTTCAGTTCTAACGACTACCCTCAATTCCACCATAATTCTGTGATATAAGAATTATGAATACTATTACATGTAATACACTTGTACACTGTGCAAGACCAAGGTTCTGTTATTGGAATTTTGTTGCAGGAACTCAGCTACGGAAAATTTTCTGGCTCGCCAGTCACTGGAACAAAAATACATAGTGTTTTATCACTAACAAACATAGTTTTTCAGGGGAAGTGGTAGTTACTGAGAATAATCTTCAAAGTCTCACATAACTGTTCTCAATGCACATATGTTTTTCGACTTAAATGAAGTGTGTTGAAATAAGATACACTCCTGGAAATTGAAATAAGAACACCGTGAATTCATTGTCCCAGGAAGGGGAAACTTTATTGACACATTCCTGGTGTCAGATACATCACATGATCACACTGACAGAACCACAGGCACATAGACACAGGCAACAGAGCATGCACAATGTCGGCACTAGTACAGTGTATATCCACCTTTCGCAGCAATGCAGGCTGCTATTCTCCCATGGAGACGATCGTAGAGATGCTGGATGTAGTCCTGTGGAATGGCTTGCCATGCCATTTCCACCTGGCGCCTCAGTTGGACCAGCGTTCGTGCTGGACGTGCAGACCGCGTGAGACGACGCTTCATCCAGTCCCAAACATGCTCAATGGGGGACAGATCCGGAGATCTTGCTGGCCAGGGTAGTTGACTTACACCTTCTAGAGCGCGTTGGGTGGCACGGGATACATGCGGACGTGCATTGTCCTGTTGGAACAGCAAGTTCCCTTGCCGGTCTAGGAATGGTAGAACGATGGGTTCGATGACGGTTTGGATGTACCGTGCACTATTCAGTGTCCCCTCGACGATCACCAGTGGTGTACGGTCAGTGTAGGAGATCGCTCCCCACACCATGATGCCGGGTGTTGGCCCTGTGTGCCTCGGTCGTATGCAGTCCTGATTGTGGCGCTCACCTGCACGGCGCCAAACACGCATACGACCATCATTGGCACCAAGGCAGAAGCGACTCTCATCGCTGAAGACGACACGTCTCCATTCGTCCCTCCATTCACGCCTGTCGCGACACCACTGGAGGCGGGCTGCATAATGTTGGGGCGTGAGCGGAAGACGGCCTAACGGTGTGCGGGACCGTAGCCCAGCTTCATGGAGACGGTTGCGAATGGTCCTCGCCGATACCCCAGGAGCAACAGTGTCCCTAATTTGCTGGGAAGTGGCGGTGCGGTCCCCTACGGCACTGCGTAGGATCCTACGGTCTTGGCGTGCATCCGTGCGTCGCTGCGGTCCGGTCAGAGATCGACGGGCACGTGCACCTTCCGCCGACCACTGGCGACAACATCGGTGTACTGTGGAGACCTCACGCCCCACGTGTTGAGCAATTCGGCGGTACGTCCACCCGGCCTCCCGCATGCCCACTATACGCCCTCGCTCAAAGTCCGTCAACTGCACATACGGTTCACGTCCACGCTGTCGCGGCATGCTACCAGTGTTAAAGACTGCGATGGAGCTCCGTATGCCACGGCAAACTGGCTGACACTGACGGCGGCGGTGCACAAATGCTGCGCAGCTAACTTCATTCGACGGCCAACACCGCGGTTCCTGGTGTGTCCGCTGTGCCGTGCGTGTGATCATTGCTTGTACAGCCCTCTCGCAGTGTCCGGAGCAAGTATGGTGGGTCTGACACACCGGTGTCAATGTGTTCTTTTTTCCATTTCGAGGAGTGTATGAGTAATAATACATTGACCTGTGTGTTACTAAAAGAATAATGATTTTGTTGTTTTTAATGTTTCCTTTAATCAGTAAAATACAAATTAAATCAATTTTTATACATGGCACATTTGAAATTCCTCTGATTTTGAAAATCAGGATTAGTCCAAGACAACAAAGCGCGCACAATATTTTCGTTTAGTGTTTCGAACTGTGCCGGTACATTATTATTTAATATACACTACTGGCTATTAAAATTGCTACACCACGAAGGTGACGTGCTACAGGTGCGAAATTTTACCGACAGGAAGTAGATGCTGTGATATGCAATTGATTAGCTTCTCAGAGCATTCACACAAGGTTGGCGCCGATGGCGACACCTACAACTTCCTGACATGAGGAAGGTTTCAGTCCGATTTCTCATACACAAACAGCAGTTGACCGGCGTTGCCTGGTGAAACGTTGTTGTGATGTCTCGTTTAAGGAGAAGAAATGCGTACCATCACGTTTCCGACTTTGATAAAGGTCGGATTGTAGCCTATCGCGATTGCGGTTTATCGTATCGCGACATTACTGCTCGCGTTGGCCGAGATCCAATGAATGTTAGCAGAATATGGAATCGGTGGGTTCAGGAGGGTAATACGGAACGCCGTGCTGGATCCCAACGGCCTCGTATCACTAGCAGTCGAGATGACAGGCATCTTATCCGCATTGCTGTAACGGATCGTGCATCCACGTCTCGATCCCTGAGTCAACAGATGGGAACGTTTGCAAGACAACAACCATCTGCACGAACAGTTCGACGAGGTTTTCAGCAGCATGGACGATCAGCTCGGAGACCATGGCTGCGGTTACCCTTGACGCAGTATCACAGACAGGAGTGCCTGCGCTGGTATACTCAACGACGAAAACCTGTGTGCACGAATGGCAAAACGTCATTTTTTCGGATGAATCCAGGTTCTGTTTACAGCATCATGATGGTCGCATCCGTGTTTGGCGACATCGCGGTGAACGCACATTGGAAGCGCGTATTCGTCATCGCCATACTGGCGTATCACCCGGCGTGATGGTATGGGGTCGCATTGGTTACACGTCTCGGTCACCTCTTGTTCGCATTGACGGCACTTTGAAGAGTGGACGTTACATTTCAGATATGTTACGACCCGTGGCTCTACCCTTTATTGGATCCCTGCGAAACCCTACATTTCAGCAGGATAATACACGACCGCATGTTGCAGGTCCTGTACGGGCCTTTCTGGATACAGAAAATGTTCGACTGCTGCCCTGGCCAGCACATTCTCCAGACCTCTCACCAACTGAAAACGTCTGGTCAATGGTGGCCGAGCAACTGGCTCGTCATAATACGCAAGTAATTACTCTTGATGAACTGTGGTATCGTGTTGAAGCTGCATGGGCAGCTGTACCTGTACACGCCATGCAAGCTGTGTTTGACTCAATGGCCAGGCGTGTCAAGGCCGTTATTACGGCCAGAGATGGTTGTTCTGGATACTGATTTCTCAGGATCTATGCACGCAAATCGCGTGAAAATGAAGTCACATGTCAGTTCTAGTAAAATATGTTTGGCCAATGAATAACCGTTTATCTTCTGGATATCTTCTTTGTGTAGCAATTTTAATGGCCAGTAGTGTATGTTAATCCAGTTTAATTACGCACGTGTAAGTGAAAGAGTGAATGTTTGTAGAACAATACTGTCAGATTTTGTAACTTTTTATGATGCAGCGCGAGCATTTTGAACTGTTAATTACTACTTACTTCACAGTATTTTTAAAAACACTGCTGCACAACTTCAGCTGTATCATGGAAGCACTAAAAGCTGTTGTAATCTATAACGAATATATGTATAATTAATAGATATAATGAATAAATATACATTACAAAAGCTTTTGGTGGTTGTATAACATTTAGAGTGTTTCATTAGTGTAATTGCTGTGTCAGGTTACCTGTTCAAATTCGCGACGTACCGCCGAACATTGTATACGTTCACAAAAACGCATTGTACTCACAGTGATGTGACGATATTTGTTCAACACATAGCCGATTCTCACTAGTTATAAAATCGCTCGCAAGGTCCGATTACAACACGCTTAACAGAGTTTATTCATTAGCAAAACTAGCGAGTGCGCAATAACGCATATCTGTGGGAGACAGCGATTATTTTTGTCCTGATTTTTTTAGAAAATCTGATGTATGCGTTCAAACACTATAATAATGAGGTAGGATGTCGTCATTGCAGTTATGCATTATTATCTCTGTTAATAAATGGTTCAAATGGCTCTGAGCACTTAAACCTAACTAACCTAAGGACATCACACAACACAAAGTCATCACGAGGCAGAGAAAATCCCTGACCCCGCTGGGAATCGAACCCGAGAACCTAGGCACGGGAAGCGAGAACGCTACCGCACTCTGTGTTAACACGTTGTTTCCTCAGTGTAACAGAGATTCTGAAAACGTTAGTTCTATTAGCCGCTTAGTTATGCAGGAAAGTGTACGTCTTATTGATATGACTTATTGCTCTACACATAAAGGCAATGTCCTCCAAAGAAGCGGTATAGTAATGTTAGGTCCGTCCGGTCACATACGAACGGTCAAGTCATGTTAAGGGTGAACACCGCCTACATTCGACGCCAACGTGCAATAACCACTCATACACTACAGCAAGCAGCGCTACCCGTGGAGGATGTAGAAAGCGTGTCGGGGGAGGCGAGGAATACTGCAGTCGTTGGTGTACGGCGGAAAATAAAGAGGTTTATCTGACGTCCAAAAGGACATGGTCGTTGGCTTTCGGGCCGAGGGTGGAACCTCTCTCGAAAAAGCGTTGCTGTGTATGATCACAGAATAGAAAGTTTACAGAATGGAAACGAAGCTGAAATTCGCGCCCCAAAATACAGTGCCCACGCACGAAGTATGCCAGACTGGAACCGAGTAAAAGAGCTGCGTTTGAAGCCAGAGACTAACGGGTACGTTTTGTTTGATTTATTAATTCTGCATTTTAACTTCTGGGCTTACCTACAAGTAAACATTTGTTTGATGCACTGTAGTTGTTAGAAGCATACAGTGAACAGTAATAAGAGAGAAGTCAACACCGGAAAGTAATGAGCGATTTCCACGAAGCAGCTAAGAGCAGTACACAAGAAAAACTATTTTTGAATTTTCTTCCTGTAAACGATAAAAGCTCATTAAACTGAAAAAAAAATGTTATGTTTGAATGAAGTAAAGCTACAAGAACTATTCGAGTTAGTTTCCCGGTAGAAGTTCTCTATGTCCTTCCAAACTTTAGAAAGACTTGAATTATGTCTGTGAGTATTATTTACTACTGTATATATTATCTCTGATTCGATTTTGAGGAAAATCATTGATATATAAAATTGATTTCTTTCGTACCTTACATCACAGCTTGATGATGAAGTACCTTATACTTTATTTCAAGTACTCTGTCGCACAAACATTTGAAGGGTTTGTAGTGAAATCTGTGGCCACTGGATACTTTACGTTTGGTTATTGTTAGGTGATATGTTGCTGTATACTAAAAGCAGTTACCATATCGCAATTGTTTTTATAGTTGAAAGAAAAGCAACAACATAAATTGAAGTAATTTGTTTGAGACAGCCGCTGTGGCCGAGCGGTTCTAGGTGCATCAGTCCGTTACCACGCTGCTGGTACGGTAACAGGTTCAAATCCTGCCTCAGGCATGGATATGTGTGATGTCCTTAGGTTAGTTAGGTTTAAGTAGGTCTAAGTCTAGGGGACCGATCTCCTCAGATGTTAAGTCCCATAGTGCTTAGAGCCATTTGAAACATTGCTTGCACAAGCAGCCTGCAGATCACAAGAGGACCTCGCCTACCCATTGTAGCCACCGATTCCGTCCGGAGTTCTGTTACATGCAGGGTTTGGTCACAAGTGGGAGCTCCATGTCGCCAGGCGTTTAAGATAAAATAGCGCTTTTGGCACGGCAAGAGTGACGCATGAGCTATTTATGGTAGCGCAAGTCATAAGCAGTGGGTGTTACAGCGAAAATAGTGGTGAACTATAAGCCGAGTGTCTTAGGGTTTAGCCCGTCCGTTGTACATTATCTTTTATATTTCCAATTTTTACTTTACTTCCACTACCAAATAAGCAGAAATAATGTTTAATACATACACTGAAGCGTAGGCATGGGTATTCAAATTCAGAGATACGTAAACGGGCAGACTACGTCACTGCGGTCGGGAACGTCTATATAAGACAAAAACTGTCTGGTGCAGTTGCTAGAGCGGTTAATGCTGCTAGAATGGCAAGTTATCAAGTTTTAAGAGAGTTTGAACGTAGTGGTACTGTCGGCGCACGAGCGATGGGACACAGCATCTCCGAGATATCCGTAACGTGGGGATTTTCCCGCACGACCATTCCACGACCGTGCCGTGAATATCAGGAATCAGGCAAAACATCAAACTTGTGACATCCCTGCGGCCGGGAAAAGATCTGCAAGAACGGGACCAACGAAGACTAAAGAGAATTGTTCAACCTGACAAAAGTGCAACCCTTCCGAAAATTGCTGCAGATTTAAATGCTGGGCCATCCGCAAGTGTCAGCGTACGACCCGTTCAACGAAACATCATCGATATGGGCTTTCGGAGCCGAAGGTCCACTCATGTACCTTTAATGACTTCAACACACAAAGCCTTACATCTCACCTGGGCCCATCAACACCGACAATGGACTATTGATGACTGGAAACATGTTGGCCGGTCAGACGAGTCTCGTATCAAATTGTATAAAGCGGAGGGACGTGTACGGGTATGGAGACAACTTCGTGAGTGTATGGACCCTGCATGTCGGTAGGGGACTGTTCAAGCTGGTAGAGGCTCTGTAATGGTGTGAGTCGTAAAATAATGGTGTGAGTCGTATGCAGTTGGAGTGATATGGGACCCCCGATACCTTTAGATACGACTCTGACGGATGATACGTATCTAAGAATCCTGTCTGATCACCTGCATCCATTCATGTCCACTGTGCATACCGACGGACTTGGGCAATTCCAGCAGGACAATGCGACAGCCCACACGCCCAGAATTGCTAGAGAGTGGCTCCAGGAAAACTCTTCTGAGTATAAACACTTCCACTGCCCACCAAACTCCCCAGACATGAACATTATTGAGCATATCTGTGATGCCTTGCAACGTGCTTTTCAGAAGAGATCTCAATCCCCTCGCACTTTTACGGTTTTATGGACAGCCCTGCAGGATTCATGGTGTCAATTCCCTTCTGCACTACTTCAGACGTTAGCCAAGTCCATGCCACGTCGCGTTGCGGAACTTCTGCGTGTCCGTGAGCGCTCTACACGATATTAGGCGGGTGTGCCAGTTTTTACAGTTAGTGATTTACATTTGCTGGGGTATTATTTGTCGTAAAAACAGGGAAAATAGTAAATTTATTGTGAATTTGTACATGTTACAAACGTCGCATTTTCACAATGACGTCGTCGTTTCAAAGTTTATATAAAAAACAAACTTGGTTTACGTTCATGAAAGATTCTCTCTCATGGTACATTTTCGCACCAAACAGCACATAGTGCATCGTGTCATCACCTGTGATGTGCAGTAGAATGTATTTTGATGCAGTCTACTCGGGTTGTCATTTCCTATCTTCTCTCGATGAAATAAGAGCAGGTTTGAAGTTTCTGATCAAGTTCTTTACCTGGCAATAAAAACAGACACGGGAAATGGCGCTAGCGTACTGCATTTGGGGGAATCACTTTAACACTGCACAATGGCAATCGTTCTTCAGCTTGAAAAATCTAGTCTAACAATCACGAATTTGTTTATCCTTCCCACAAGTCAGTTAACAGCAGAAATTTGTTCACATGCACTTAGGACATAAACACACCACTAAAATTTTTTGTGTAGGGCTGTTACGAATTTTCCAGGTTTTGATGAAGTAAGGACGATATTTCTATATTTTGCCTCCGCCATTCCCTCTCACAATTTTTACAAATATTTTAATAAACGCAATATATCGAGCATCACTTGTCTACTTTCAATGCAAGTAACATTAAAAATTGAAACAAAAAGAAAGAGGAAACAGTTTTTGCATAGCATCTCGATCACACGACCCTCAGATTACAGTTCCACACTATTACCGCTAAGCCAACCGCCGCCTAGAAACTACGCTAACATATGTGGTGCAGGGTATTTATTGAGAAAAAGAATTTAGAAATGATCAAGGAAATATTACTTGTAGGATTAAATGATCTTTTAAGATTATTCTGTAATATGTTATCAAATAACGGAGTGATTTGGCTATACGAACAGTCACCGCAGTTAATGAAGAAAGAGGTGAACAATAAGATTCTATTAAGAATACATGGATATAAAAATTATAAATGTTCTTTGTCCTTTCCTGAAATAACTCCTTATACCTGTTCAACGCTGCGGTGACACGTTGATGTTTCCCCCCGATATTAATGGTGTCCTTGCAGGTCCTCATGATCGTCCAAAATTGTTATGATGGATTTTCATGGGCTGATGAACAAATACTCAAAAAAAATTTTAAAACAGTCATGAATATACCTGCACACACAACCTTCACGTTACACATTCACAAGGTTAATAATACTTGGCGTGCGTACACATGCGTCTAACCTCTTTTAGATCTCAACGCAGACAGAGAGATAACTACTGATTAACTAGTGCGCACTGGATTGCTCATTAATAATCATCGCTGATCTCGCTGTCTTTTGTCGCTATCACGGATGTTATCGCTATCTAGCTGTCAGAGAGCGCGTGTTTTAACCAGCTTAAAATTTACCGCCACAATGGCTAATGCCTCTCCCAGCCCACGCTAGAAAAAGGCATTTTTTTTAAACGCTAGGACATCTGGAGCCACCTCTTCTACCACTTTCACTTCTGGCCAAGCCCTCAGTCTACCACAAATATGGAGGAAGTCGGTGACGGAGGGAAGGCGCTGTCCACTTACAAGTCGTGAACGGTTCGTGGCAGTAAATGTACGTTTGTCAAAATAGTGATCGCGATTTATTATAGTACTTGTTGCCGGAATAAAATGATGGTGAGAAAGGCATACTACACATTAACAGTTACATAATACATCTCTCATATTTAGGACAGCGATTGACAAAAGTTTCCTTAAGACACTTATCAATCGTCATTTATTAAACGAAAATGATTCATATTATGTTCTATGGTAGAGTGAACTTACAGATCTGGACCTAATTCAGAACATTAGTGTAAATTAAATTTTAGTCAGTCTACTTGCTTCATTTAAAGTAACACTTATCGTCACTTTCAGGTTGAAAACATGATTCTAGGTCCTCAGTCCGGAACCGCGCGACTGCTACGGTCGCAGGTTCGAATCCTGCCTCGGGCATGGATGTGTGTGTTGTCCTTAGGTTGGTTAGGTTTAAGTAGTTCTGAGTTGTAGGGGACTGATGACCACAGATGTTAAGTCCCATGGTACTCAGAGCCATTTGAACCATATTGAAAACATGAAAGAAAATTCCAACACTGATGCAAACACTGATACTCCTACGGGGTGTTCAGTAACAGCTGTTTCTGTTGGAAGTGAAGCTGATTTATTGGTTCACAGCCCAGAAAAGAAAAGTTAAGGAGTAAATTAAATTTGCCGCATGGAAAAAGACGATATTTACAAACAATGTAGCTTCATTGCCATTTGAAGCTAAAAGCAGTGGCCCTTCAGAGCGTATAAATATGAACAGTAATCAATTTAAAAGCTCATGTGTTATTTTTTTAGCTAAATATCTATCACACCTTGTTTCTTTAGCGTTTCCTTTGGTAAAAGTTTTATTAGTCGATCAGTTTAATTCTGTTTTGTAAGAATGTCCATTTCTAGCCGTGGTAGTAAGGTACAATAAATAAAAATCTACTTTTAAAAATTTAAAGTAATATTTAATAAAGCACATTACCAGGCAACGGCCTTGATGCAGTGGATACACCGGTTCCCGTGAGATAACCGAAGTTAAGCGCTGTCGGGCGTGGTCGGCACTTGGATGGGTGACCATCCAGACCGCAATGCGCTGTTGCCATTTCTCGGGGTGCACTCAGCCTCGTGATGCCAACTGAGGAGCTACTCGACTGAACAGCAGCGGCTTCGGTCAAGAATACCATCATAACGACCGGGAGAGCGGTGTGCTGACCCCACGCCCCTCCTACCTGCTTCCTCCACTGAGGATGACACGGCGGTCGGATGATCCCAGTAGGCCAGTCGTGGCCTGAAGACGGAGTGCTACTTACATTACCGATGTTTTACTCGGTTTCAAAATGGCGTCGAATTCAATCCTTGGCTTCAAACAAATCAGAGGAGGCGCACTCTGCTTTAATTTCTGTATTATCGCTGTTAGTACAGTCATCCGCAGCATGCGCCTGGTTCACGCATCCACGTCGACTGCTGTTCATCGATGACGAGGGCAGGAACTTGCATCACAGTAACACAACCAGATGTCTGCTGATTGGCATCGGTAGTAGGGAGACACGGGTGCTGGCGCAATTTTGATATCAACTTGATATGAAAGTTAATTAAATTGATCAATTACTTACACCTCCCCAGCCACACCCCCACCTCCTCCCCAACCCAAATGATATCATGTGTTTTTCTCAGCCTATACATGGGTTCTCCACCCCCTGCCTCTTCTCCACCCCTCCTCCCTCCCTCCCCACCTACTCCATTGGCAGGAATTCCCAATTTTGGTGAGAATTTCGAATTTTGGTGGGAATTTCGAATTTAGGAGGGAATTTCGAAAATGGTGGGAATTCCAAATTGTGGCGTGAATTTCATTGTCTAGGCTGTGCTGAGTTCGCACCCCACCCCCCTCCTGGGAATTAGCGGGAAATTGAAAATCGCAGCGCCCTTTCCAGGACTCATATTACGGTCCTTTTGGAAGGAAAACCAAAGTGTGCCCCCTAACACAATTATACCACCAGAGTCTTGTGAAATTGTCAGTAGCGAATAGGAATGGAGCATCCAGTCACATCAGAAATATAAGACAGATCCAGCAGGTCTGCAGCATCAGTTGCAGTCTGTACTAGTAGAGATTGTCCAGCGCTGCCCAGCTGCAGCAGCAACAGAATAGGAAGAAGCTGCGGAATAGTAAGTACCCCTGCTTAATGTCTGTGTTTCCTGTCTTGTGGGGAAGATGAGTCTTTGTGCTTTTATCATCATTTCTATCAGTTTATCTTCCTTGCTCGTCAGTGGATGTCACATCCTCCAGCCTGTCGGGGTCTGCAACAGTGACGTATCCCAGCCTGTCGGGACCTGTAGCAGTGACAGCATCCTGGGATCCTGTTGAGCACCTGGTCACTTAATGGAGCAGGACAATCAGCTGATTTTGTCGGTCGAAGACACGCAGCGATCCCCTGACTCGCTGAAGTGCGCTGGAGTCCTAATCAGTATGACGCAGGTCGATACTGGGCTCCATCATACCTCGCATCGCAGAATATTCCACTGATACTGCATGGACAAAGCGAGGGTGTAGTGGATGAGAAAATACTAGTTAAGCCCTGTGCACCACTAATGTTCACTTCAGTGTATAATTTAACCGCTAGTGTTTCGAAGTGCTTAGATATTGGTATAGGAGCAACCACAGACGGAGATTGACATGCTGTGATAGAGATCTAGAATGCAGCTAAGAGTGTTAAAGTACGGTTTACGGAGGTGGAATGGGATGAACGGTGTCGTGCGGAAACCTGCATCAAGCAGCTGTTGATCCCCGAGAATCATTTACTGTGCTGCTCTATCTCTATCCATTACAACCGTGTACAATGACTCTGCACTTCGTGTGAAATCAGTGACACATCCATTCATCTAGAGCACTCCACTGTTAAAAACTTGTTCGGTCTGCAGATGGTGCTATCAATTGTGCTGGAAATACTGAAAAGGTGGTTGCCTTGTGTGTGTATAGAGACATTGCAGAGTATCTAAGTATGAACAATGTACATGTAGGCGACTTCGAACAGTAGGTCAATACGGTACCAGTGAAAACTAATGTATTGTCAATAAGTTTGAGAGAAATACCTGCACATTTCTGTGCTTCCAATAAGGCATTATTTTATATATTCACTAATGGTGTTAAGAAAAAGAAAGAACCAGTTGAGATAGTGTATCCTATGTATCATTACTGAATAAAAATGTATATAACCATGTATGTATTTTTTATCTCTTGCCTTTCATGATATTCCAAATATTAAAGTTATTGCCACGAGTATTTTCACTGCAAACATGTAACAGGAGAAAATTATGTCATTTAACTAAATTCTTTATAAGAACCCATTGCACGCCAGTTCCTGACACAGTCTGTATAATGGAAGGGCATAGTGGCCATTATTTTCTATAAAAACCCATTGCACAGCAGTACCTGTCGTAGCAGGTGTCATCGCAAGGAGGCTGAAGCATCAAGACTTTCTTGTGACTGGAGCTGTGATGATGTGAAAGAAGACTGGAAGAAGAAAGGCCTATTCCTTCCCAGAAACATATGTGCAATAATTGTAGACCTATCCTACTGCAGCAAGACGAATCTTCTCATGCCGCTGCTAATATGTTCAGATGGATTCTGTTTTGAGCATGTATGTGTGTCTTCAAAAACACTGTTTCAGCTCAAACTATTGCAGGATATATTTCTGGGTGTAGATAGTGTGACATACACTACAAGCAGTGAAAACAGTGATATTCCTCCACCGGACAAAGGAAGCCAAACACAGTGTTCCTTTTTGACGCTGTTGCTATGGAAAACCGAGGTCTAATTCGGCGATATTTCTGTTTCGGTAGCCATATGGCTATCGATGTATTTTATCTGAGTCAGAGATGTTTCAGAATCCCAGAATATCTGGTGGGGGATAATGCAAACAATTATAACATTCAAGCAGGCCAATCTGAGTTTAAAACACGTTTACCAGGCTCACGTAGGAACCGATATGTCGTTCAATGATTTTATAAAGATACGTGCTAATTGCTGGAATCACTCACAGTATGGATTTCTTGTTATAGATGAAACAAGAAAACTGAATGTTGGCAGGTATAGACGGAACTTCCACGAGTTCCCATATGTAAATAGCCGCGCAAAGAGATGAGTGCGTCAGTATATGCATCAAAATGGATAAATTCGCCCGCATGCCGGGAGTTTAGCTTGATAGGATGGATGTGCACAACAAAACATTCGCTTGTACATGGGTGCGAAAATTCAAGCTCTCGAACGTAAAGTTGGAGGCGTACGCAAGGAACTGAAGACGTATTGTTACACCTTTCTGAGACCGAACAATTCGCTGAATGATCGGGTTAATGCAATCGAAAAGAAAGTAAACGAGGTAACTAAAGGGGAAATAGCAGTTATTGAGAATGGTTCAAATGGCTCTGAGCACTATGCGACTTAACGTCTGAGGTCATCAGTCCCCTAGAACTTAGAACTGCTTAAACCTAACTAACCTAAGGACATCACACATATCCATGCCCGAGGCAGGATTAGAACCTGCGACCGTAGCGGTCGCGCGGTTCCGGACTGTGGCGCCTAGAACCGCTCGGACACACTGGCCGGCTGTGAACAACATAGGCGCTAGACTATCGGATTTATACTCCGACACAGGGTGAGCGACTATCGATTAGAAGTCTTCCCTGTACTGGAAAATACGTAATGAATCTACGAGTACAGATTGTAGACACATGGCTGACAACAAGTGGAAGTATACGTCTGGCCGTGAGACGTGCTGGGGTAGCCTAACGTCAGGCGACCGCTCGCGATGAGGGTGTTATTTTGGATCGAATTCTGGTCTGGGACAAATTTTTATTTTGTCATTCCATTATACAGCTCTCCATATTCACAAACGCGAATACATTTCGTGTCATATGTGGAATGTGCTGTAAAAGCTTCATGTCTGTTCCTACTGTGGTGTCTGGAATACGGGAAAGACAAAATAAATAAATAAATTCAAATGGCTCTGAGCACTATGGGAGAGGTCATCAGTCCCCTAGAACTTAGAACTACTTAAACCTAACTAACCTAAGGACATCACACACATCCATGCCCTAGGCAGGATTCGAACCTGCGACCGTAGCGGTCGCGCGGTTCCAGACTGTAGCGCCTAGAACTGCTCGGCCACTCCGACCATCCGGGGAAGTCAAGTAATAAACATTGTCGATATAGGGAACTTCGGCTCCTATTAAGTACGCTCCGTAATTCATGTATTTAAAAATTATTCGCCAGGAGACATAACGTTTTTACAACAGCAGATGGAAAATCAACTGTATTGTTGAATACAGCTGTCTCACACAGAAGAAATTTACAAATTAAATAAATGTTTTAGTTCTGAGAAACATTATTCGACGCAATTCGCTACGTAATGCGGGAGAAATCGAACAGACAAACACGCACGTCAACAGCAGCGTCCAAGCCACGACCAGTTTTTAGGCGGTCAGCAGCCGATTTGGGGTCACGTTTGACATCAGGGCTTTTCCCGGTATCGTTGATTGCAGGTCACGTACTGTATGAGAGCAGCGACGGCAAAAAAAGGTAACGCAAACGTTGTGTTCTGATTATGTGTAGCTATAAAGGGCATGTGTTCTTTGTTCTTCACAGTCAATATTATCACCATCATAAAGAACTCTACGAGTAAAGAATTTCAATAGCGAGATACTTTGTCTATGATACGTAACTAAAATTTTACTTGGTATTAAACACATTAAACTGATGTAAGTGATGTTGGCATTAAGTGCGAATGCTTTCAGCTACACTTACAAGCAATATGTCACATATAAGAGGAGATAAAGCTCGACTGATGCCACCAGAATCCGGCTGTACACAAATTTACACTCTAAGAAAAAACAGAAAAAAAAGACACACCAGGAATTAATTTTTCGAATGAGACTGAAATCGATGTATATGAAATACATGAACAGACGAACAAATGATTGCAGTTTCAGAAAAACGGTCAGGTTGGAATCCAACTACATCCTGGACGTCTTCAGACACGTCTTTGCTGGTCATCGGGGCTCAGTTCGAAGCACGACTCATCAATGACAACAGTTTACTCCATTCAATGAACTTCCAGACAGAAGAAGTGGCTGGAGACGCTCCAAACACTGGTGGGATACCAAACCGACTGTTGTTCCTTCATGCGGCCCGACAACCAGGAGTTACGGGTGGTCTGGGGTGCCATTTATTTCCAAAGGAGGACCCCATGGTTATCATCCGCAGCATTCTTACAGCATAGCGATACGTCGACGACATGCCTCTCCCCGTTTTTTTTTTTTTGCCTTCATGGCAAGCCTTCCAAGGCTTATATTTTAGTAAGAGACTGCCCTCCCACGCACTTCGAGAGCTAATATTACTTTCCATTGTGCTTTCCAAACCCTAACTTGGCAAGCGAGCTCCCTGGATGTCTCCCCAATTAAGGACGTTTGGAGCAGTGTGGACAGGCCCGTCCAACCAGCTCGGGATACTGACGATCTAACGTGTCATTTTGTCATATTTGCACGATATCCCTCAGGAGGACATACGGCCACTCTATCAATCTATGCCAAGCGGACCAAAATCTTGTGTAGGAACCGGACGTGGATAAAAGCGATATTGAGTTACTCAGCTTGTGAAGCTCTTTTTCTGAAATTGTGATCATTTATTTATGTGTGTCATGGCGTAAAGTTAGACGCCGGCACGAAAGTCGGGAACGAGAGAGAAGAGATGGCTGTGAGAAGACGTCAGTCAGTCGCATACTGACCGACCACTCTCTAGGACGACATTGCCACAGTAGCGGCCTCTATGCAAAGAAGACATAAGCGCCGGGCCCGAATGGTCGCGGCCCAGTTCAACCGCAGCTTCAAGACTAGCGATCTGTATAGAAGCGTCAACTCTAATCACTTGCGAGTACTGTTTATGAACCTGGACGTAGGATTGTATATACTGAAGAACAGCCGGCCGGGGTGACCAAGCGGTTCTAGGCGCGTGAGTCTGGAGCCGCGAGACCGCTACGGTCGCAGGTTCGAATCCTGCCTCGGGCATGGATGTATGTGATGTCCTTAGGTTAGTTAGGTTTAAGTAGTTCTAAGTTCTAGGAGATTGATGACCTCAGAAGGTAAGTCCCATTGTGCTCAGAGCCATTCTGAACTGAAGAACATTGCTTATTTTGCATTTCGCCCTTTGCTTGCGAACTTCTGTGTAATAGTCAAAGCTAAGTATTGTAATCTTTCCCTTTTCTAATAAAACTCATTAATACGATTCGTTTGAATGATATTTAGCTGTCCGACAATGCAGGTTTCCTAGATACCCCATCTTTGAAGATTAGGCTGGATTTAACAGTGTGCACATGTGCATCACATCTGTTTATTTCCGTCTCATTCGCAGACAATTCCTTCATGAAAAGTTGTTTTCTTTCTATTGACTTGGAGTGTGTCCAAGGATCTTAAAATAGCACTAGAATACTTATTTATTACTTATTCAGTAACAATAAACGCAGTACACGGATTACATCAAGGGAGGTAACTACAGTGTTGGGGATCCTAGAGTAAGTACCTAAAGTGAGGCCTTGTTACCCTCCTGCATGCCATCCCATGCTGAACTCTATACAACTTCCACCACATAACCTTTATCACCACCGCAGCGTGCTGCGACCAAAGATGTGTAGATGTTGTCAACTGCTTTGACATACCGCGGTGTTTTTTTTTTATTAGTTCCCAAGTCCCTTTAAGTACTAAATTAAAATTGTGACTCGATTCTTTTCTAACACAACACTGTACTTTCTCTCATCTTGTCCCTTTATTTCAGTAGTTTCAATTAACTGATGTTCTAAGAGAGGAAGGAAGGAAGATTCATGTTTATCGTTCCCTCAGCATCGAACTCATTAGAGACGGAGCATAAACTTTGATTGTTTCAACGATAGGAAAGGAAATCGGCCGTGCTCTTCCAAAGAAATCATCCCGGCATTTGCCTGGAGCGATTCAGGAAAAACGTGGGAATATTAATGAGGATATTCGGACACGAATTTGAGCCGTCATCTTCCCAAATGCGAGTCCAGTGTGCTTTCACTTCGCTACCTCACTCGCTAACTGGTGTTCGAGACGGATCTTTGGCCTCAGCGAATAAAATAAACTGTAAGTGCCTTCCGAGTACGTAGCACCCTTGCCGTTGACCAGGGTGTTCACGTCTCAGGTACACTTATGTCAGTAGCATCTTTGGTTTCGACGCGGTCTTTAGTGGGAACTATGGAGGAGTCTGGAGAGGGAGGTGGTGGACAGTCGGCTCGCTAGCGACACAGGGAGGACAACGCCGACTGCCGGTGGAACGGCCGCCTGTGTGAAAGAGCGGTAGTCCTTGGCGGAGAGTCGTGGACAAGGGCGTGGGAGTGATGGCTTTGGAGTGGGTTGAGGCCGCTCCAACACCGCACAGGGTCTGCATCTTGTGTGGCGGAACTGGGTTTCCACGGGGCAACGTGTCTCGTCTCACGGATTTGCTTGCAGCACTGTTCCGAGCTGCTTTGCTGGCCACGATCGTTCTTGGTGAGCCGTTTTATTTGAACGTTACTTTTTGTAAGTTGTTCTGCAGTTTTCACTTTTACTGGTTGCTCTTAAAGCTCCACTACCAGTAGTGCACTGTGTCTCTACACCAAGAAGGTGTAGTTACTTGATTTGCCTGGGTGGTGCTTGTCTCCTTAGCTGCCTCCAACGTCCTATGTTCTACGGAACTTCCAGCTTACTGACTGGTTGTTAATATTGTAATTGTGGAACTGTGGTCCTATTCTGAGGCTTATTATCACCAGCTAAAGAGACTTAACCACTGAGCTGCGCGGGGTAGCCGAGTACTCTGAGGCGTCTTGTCACGGTCCACGCGGCTTCCCCCGTCGGAGGTTCGAGTCCTCCCTCGGGCAAGGGTGTATGTGTCGTCCTTAGTGTAAGTTAATTTAAGTTAGATTAAGTAGTGACCAAGCTTATGGACCGATGACCTCAGTAGTTTGGTCCCATAAGACATTACCACAACTTTCCAAGTTAACCAATGACTTGGATAATCAAGTGACAAAGGCAGTAAGAGTAGGCAAATGTATACAAAATACTATATGGAGAAACAAATTGATGACAACGGAGAGGAAAATAAAAATATGTAAAACAATGTTGTGTCCTATTTTGATATACGCAGCAGAAACTAGAACAGAAACGAGGAAGATGAAACAAAAATTAACAGCAGTGGAAATGAAGGTACTAAGATAGGTCTAAGGAGTAACTATGTGTGACAAAAGAACAAAGTGTGGGTGAGGAAACATTGCGGAATGCAAAGTAAAAATAAGTGGAAGAAAAAGAAATTGGCAGGATTATATGGAAAGGATGGACCCTTCAAGACTAGATAATGTAAACATGAACGACTGCAAGGGAAACGACTACCTGGACGGTCGCCCAAGAGATGGCACAGCAATTGGTCCAATACATTCACGGAATGACGAAGACAAACAGTAAAGAAGAAGAAGTTTTGACCCCGACTTTAGAGGGTAAGAGAAATCTAGAAGGTAAAGTGCTCACCATCTCCCAGTGGGTCAGTGTATGCTTATTGTTTTCTTTAAGGTCTGAAAAGTTGTTATCTCCGTTTTAAAGCCCACTGTGTGCGACCACACTATTCTCAGTTTTATACATTTATTTAAAGGTCTAAGTTTCCTTTGAGTGTTCTTTGAGCTTCAGAAGTTACTTTGGAATTCAGTTTTAGAGGCGAATCAAGATAATATTTTTATTTTAATCAGTCCTTTAAATGTGGTTTGTAGTAATTTTTACCATAACTTCGGAAAAGATTTTTACACAGCTTTTGAAACGTGGTGAGTCTGAATTGTGCCCTTTGAAGTTAGTACTTTAAATCAAACCTCAATCTTCTTCTTGCGCTCTTGCTATTGGTTGTGTTAAAGTTAAGTATAAGTATCAATCAGCTGCTAGGAACTTACTCGTTGATCAGTAGAACAGCCTATATTAATTCTTATTTAGTCGGTTCAGATCGACGCGACCTACTATGGCGTAAATCCAAGTGCCGGCATGCCAGTGGGGAACGACAAAGAGGCGCGGCCCGAGTTCTACAGGAGCT
The DNA here is from genome assembly GCF_023864345.2 of Schistocerca serialis cubense. Lineage (NCBI taxonomy): Eukaryota > Metazoa > Arthropoda > Insecta > Orthoptera > Acrididae > Schistocerca > Schistocerca serialis. Next base: position 180,947,343 of record NC_064646.1, on the reverse strand, counting down.
CCAAGACTAGCGACTAGAAGAGTAACGTCAAAACTCTTTTACTTCGTTTGTTTCAGAATTGTTATACTGAAGAGAGTTCTTATTTTGTCTGTCGCCATTTGCTTGCGACACATCTGTTTAACACAAAGTCAAGTATTGTAATATTTTCCATTTTGTAATAAATCTGATTTGTTTGAATGTCGCCTAGCGACCCGAAAAAGCACATTTCCCAGATACACCACATTCGATTACTAAGGAGGATTCAGTGCAACCTATTTGTGTAGCATTACTGAAGTTACTCCGTGGATAGCCCAGCGCCTAGATCAATTAAGGGGACCGGCATATGGTCATAACGTCATATATTGTTCTTAATATTGTGGGGAGGTTGTCTTCCATCTACGTTTTGAGTAAATTTCTGTGCAAGTAATTTTCAAGTACCTGAATTTTTCTAAGTTTTATTGCACTGAAAATTTTTAATTCAGTTCTGTTTCAATTAAGCTCTATTCAAACACTGCATTCGAGTCTGTTTTGCTATTCAGATTGCTGAGTCTACCTGTAAGATAATGTTTACCGAATTGTTTCAAGTTAATTTTTGCTTTAACTGACCCTAAGTGTAAACTTCTCACATGAGTCTGGTTTGCTGTTCAGATTGCTGAGCCTGTAAAATCATATTTCCCTTAATGGTTACAAGTAAATTCTGCTTTAACATCTCTCTAAATATTTGATGGATGGCACCAAGTGTCTCAGTAAGTACAACAAAAGTTAAATTTTGGCGTATCCTCGACTTGAGAAAATTTGTGGTAAGGTCTTATGGGACTAAACTGCTGAGGTCATCGGTCCCTCAGCTTAAACACTACTTAATCTAACTTAAATTAACTTACACTAAGGACGACACACACACCCATGCCCGACGGAAGACTCGAACCTCCGACGGGGAGAGCCGCGGGGACCGTGACAAGACGCCTCAAACCGCGCGGCTAGCCCGCGCGGTCTCAACTTGGGCTTAGACCTTCTACTAAAGCAGCCAAATCTTACTAACCTTCCATATTGTAAACGATTCCTTATCTTAAACGTAGAATGGTTTCGAAAATAATTTTTGACTATTTTAACATAATGAAACACAGGATATTTAAAAATAAATATACGGGTTTTAAGGCTTTGTAGCACATATCCCATCAATCTTAAAATTATAAATAATACACCAAATGAAAGAGAAACACAAACAGTTTTTCTTACAATTATTCGATGTGAACACCGATCACACATCGAGTCGATAGGCGAATCATTCCGAAACCTTGATCAATCTGTCAGGAGCAACTGTTGCAATAACACTGTTTCTGAAGTCAGATAGATCAGCTGGTATCGGAGGCACAGACACATGACCGCGTCAGATCGTGTATGAACGTGGAGGTCATGCATAAAATGTTGTGTCAACCGACCCCTTGCGCCCAGTCTACCGGTCGGATACAACGTCGTTTATCCAGTCGCGTACTGAGCTATGTCAGTGGGCGGCGCACCATCTTGCTCCCACAGATGTGTTGTTCAGCTTCTTCCCTTTGGGGCACGGCCATAGCTGTAGCACATCAAGATAAGAAACATCAGTTACACTTGATTCACCGAAAAAGAAAGGCCCATAAAATTACCGCGGGGATATTTCTTGAGGGTTCGGACTCGTTCAACACGTTTTTCTGTCACTCTTTGTCATTCCATATACTTCCCATTGCGCACAGATATACAAACAAAACTTTTTGAGTTGCTCTTTCAGTCGGTGTATTATTTGCAATTGTTAAGTTGAACGTAACAAGTGCTACAAAGCCTTAAAACCGCTTGTTCATTTTGAAACACTTTTGACTGATTGATTTCACCAATTTTTCCACTTAACCTTCCCATTTTAATATTTCCACATGTTTTCTTTTTTTCTTCCACATGTTTTCTTTTTTTTCACTTTATTCTCGGGGGCTTTGTCATGGATGCAACAGTCCTTTTACACCACTGCTATTACCGCTTGATGATTTTCTTAGTTGTGTGGTGATTATATTTGTTATGACCTCTTAGAATAAACAACACAAGTCGGAACGTGATGCAGTTCTCAACAATACAGCGATCCCTCCAGCAGCCCACACCGCTGCTTAGCATCAGCCTGAGTACAATGGCGACCAACGTGAGTGTTTCTTTCACCATTCAGCAAAACCTTCAGAAAAACGTGAAACGCAGTAAGAGCGGGAAGCAACAGTAGTCGGAAGGTAAGCCATTTGACATCCGTCATTCCATGGCGCTCAAAACATAAATTTAATGAACATTGAGATCTTCGACATAGCGGTTATATTCAGGGTAATTTGTATTTGCAAACCAGTTGTTCAAGTGTTTATCACGATTTGTCTCAGGCTGTGTGTATAGGAGAAACTTGTATTTTATAAATTTTATGATTACAGGAAAATCGGAATACTACAACTTACGCGTACTTCTACGAAATTGCCGTGCCAAGTGATTTCTGAATTCGTTGTCATAGATAATGATCGTCAAGTTGAATACAACGTCACGCTCGCGGGACGCACACGTTTTCAATGCAAAAAATGGTTCAAATGGCTCTGAGCGCTATGGGACTTAACAGCTAAGGTCATCAGTCCCCTAGAACTTAGAACTACTTAAACCTAACTAACCTAAGGACATCACACACGTACATGTCCGAGGCAGGAATCGAACCTGCGACCGAAGCAGTCGCGCGGTTCCGAACTGAAGCGACTAGAACCGCTCGGCCACCGCGGCCCGCTGTTTTCAATGCACTTATCGTTACTCGTAAGTATGTTATAATATTTTCTTGCGGAATGTAGGCATTTCATGCGTTAAGCTATACTTCTGTCAGAAAACTAATTTTTTAGTCATAGGTGTCTTATTAAGGGACTCATTTGAAATTGTGGTTTCCGCTTATACATCTTTAAATGATGTTGGTCGGTTTCATCGTCTTTGTATCAGTGCAGTATGTATCCTCAGTACCAATATAGTAGGTCCACACTGCCTTAGCTTGTCTTCCCCTAGTACTGAATCAGTAGAGACAGCTAGAATTCGAGCTGCTACTATGTACATTGCTCTCACTGCTAATATGGGCAATGAAGTCGTACTGTGGGCCTTAGGCCCGACACTGCAGCCAACATTGGTTAATGCTGTGTTTCATTTCAGTGACAGAAAATCTTTTACTGTCAGTATAATTCCTACCGTGCTGTTATAATTAAAGTGCAGGTGTTCAGGGAAGTCCATTGTGGACTGCAATTATAGTACGGCAGCGAAACTTGGTAGATATTCTAATGCGTTAATGCGGAACCGATTTACGCTGGAAAAATTAGTTTCAATTTTGGCCACCAGATGCAGATGTGGTGCTGTATACTGTTTGTATGACGGTATACATTCACGCTCCTATCTGACAAGCCATAACGTAAGTGAACAGTATGACTGTCGAGAAGAGGGATAGTGGACTGTTAGTGAAACTGTTTCATGTGGACGGCAGCAATCACAGTGCTGCGTTGAGAGAGTATCGCCGACTGAAAAGCTGGAAAGTATGGGGAGAGGTCCAATATCATTAAATAGTTTGAAGAACATGATAATGACATTCGAAAATACAAGTGAGCTTGGTGTAACACCTGGAAGTGGACGGCCTCCTATACCCGTGCAAGTTATTCATGAGGTTGCTGTTCCTGTAAGTGACCATGCAGAACGTGTCCCGGGAAATGCTAGTGCTCGTGCAGTGTGACTGGAACTGGCCATCCCAACGTAAACAATACGAAATGTATTGCGGTATGTTTTACACTGACACACGTACAAGATCCAGACGCTGCAGAAACTGGAACTTCATGATCGGCAGCAACGTTCTGAATTTGCTCTTCGGTTTCTGGCATGGAGCGAGGTTGATGACATGTGGCCGGACAATATTCTCTGAAGTGACGAGGTACATACTACACGTACATACTACACTACAGAGTGAAATGAATATACAGAACTTGCATACTGTTAAATCGTTCAAATGGCTCTGAGCACTAAGGGACTTAACATCTGAGGTCATCAGTCCCCTAGAACTAAGAACCACTTAAACCTAACTAACCTAAGGACATCACACACATCCATACCCGAGGCAGGATTCGACCCTTCGACCGTAGCGGTCGCGCGGTTCCAGACTGAGGCGCCTAGAACCGTTCGGCCACAACGGCCGGCTGCATACTATTAAACCGCGTGCTGTGCACGAAGAGCTATTGACCCGCAGTACGTGATTGTGTCTTGTGGATTCAAAAGAATCTTTATTGTCGGTCCGTTCTTTGAAGAGAATACACCTAGAGGACCCGTCAGGTGTATGGTGACATCTGCACGTTCTCGAGACCTCCTTACGCAGCATGCGATTCCTGCTTTGGAAGAGAGCATCTGTATGGAAACCACTATTTTCACGCAATATGGGGTAAACCTCATGTCGCTCGCGTAATGAAAGATCTGCTTAACACAATCTTACACGAACGTGTTAGCTCCAGAGATTTTCCCGTTGTATGGCCTGCAAGATCGCCTGATCTGAATACATGTGATTACGGCTCTGGGGATATCCAAAAGAACGCGTTTCCCAATGACACTTTCTGTCTGTAAGTGCTCTGAAGGCCAGTATACAGTAATACGTCCCTCAGATTCCACCGGAAATGCTGTGAGCATCTTTTGATCACGTCCTTTTACGGATACAGCATCTCGCCATTATCTCCGTGCTCATTCTGAACAAATTGTGTAAGCGACGGCTTAATAAAAGCAATATTATGACTTTCTCATTAGCTTAGCCTTTCCTGCCCACGTGGCGTTTCTAATCCATTACATATGGTAATAATCTTATTCGTCTTTCTCGCAACCACAGCACCTGGATTGCATCTGGCAGCCGATATAGTAACTAATTTGTATCGAGAATAAATCAGTTAAGGATGGACGCATTATCATTTCTGCCAAGTTTTGGTATCGTATGATAATTACACCTCGCGCTGGACCTTGCTGAGTAGGTCCACTTTAATTAGCTACAATCACCCGGCACTTGACCTCTTACGCCACTGTGTACTCTGATGCAACACATGTAGTCCCATCGATGACAAGCTCATTAAGTGGCACACACACGAGCGAAACATCGCTGGTAATACCGCGAGCAGTATGTTGTTGCCTGCAGTCGGTTACACACTAGCAATTTACCGAGAGACTTCAATCAGTATTTCGAACGCCATTATGTCAGTAAGTTGAGTTACTGAAAATTATGTGCTACGTCCAACAAAACTGCTTATTTTGACTAATTATCTTAAAAAGATAAGAGCTTAAATGTTTTCACTTTGTTTCGCAGTGATTTTAGTTCTTCGAAACTAGTAACCTAATAAGAAAATGTTCAGACTTACATTATATTCTATTTACACAAAGAAAACTTTTCAGTGCCCACAATTTTGGAGTTATCTTAGCTCAGAACATAATTTCCTAACTTTCCTAATTCCACTTTCCTGTCTCTATTTCGTATAGTTTTTATTGTTGCAGAAACATTTATTGGTAAAACACTGCATTAATTATCGGGAGAACGGCTGTTCAAACCCCCATCCTACATCCAAAATTAGGTTTCTTGTGATTTCTCTAAACTGCTTGAGACGAATGCCAAGATGTGTCCTTTCAAAAGGCACAGCAGGTTTCCTTCTTTATCCTTCCCCGATTCGAGATTATGGTCAATTCTAATTACCTCGTCGTCGACACCATAATACCTACATTTTGATTCTATGGTAATTTTTCTCAGAATTTTGCAGTTCAATATGTAATGATGTTTAACCCTGTAATCCTACAATTCCTTTCATAGTTTTTCTGTTTGACTGGCTGATTTTATTTGCAGTGCGTGATTTAGGACAATTTAGGCAGGTTTCATGCATTAATTTTACAGGATACCTCTTTTCAAATTACTAGGCTATGTCTGTGTTACAGAATATGTTATATTTTTTATGCACGTCAAGTGCGTTACATACACCCTAGCAATCTGAACATTGGAAATAAATTTTGAAGTCCTCAGTTCCGTCAGAGCCTTGCCCACGATATTTGCTTATTTTCATTGTAGTTTCTGCGGGTTGGCTTCTAAGTGCTACAGACTGGGCAGAAGCATTTCCAATTACGGCATAGTCAGTAACAGGTACGCAATCTGATCTCAACGATGCAGATAATTGATTCGCATATCTATTGCTTTGAAGTATTTCCAAAACCCACTTTTTTCACAAAGGGAAATACTTCATTGAGCTTATAGATTTTACAAATTTTTCATTTTTTGTTATGTTATTAATCTTTATTTTTTCCGTTTGTATGTTTCGGTGAGTAGGGACAAATTATTCTAGAAGGCTCTATGTTTATTCCCTAGTTGCCCCTGACTAATAATGCTCTCACTACAGCTCCAAATAGTATGTGTCAAAATACATCCGTTCGGAAATAAGTCTGAGCTCTTTCTCCGCCTTCTCAAAACCCAAACGGAACATCGAAAAGATACCTACAGGACGAATAAAACACATTTATTGTACACGCTGTAGTTGTAAGTTTTATTCTAAATTTGGCTTATAAATTCGTCGATGCAAGATGTCATTGTTCGCACTTGTCGGTTCGTGTAATGGGAGACCAGGTTGGTTTATACATGGATGCATGCAAAGTAGGTTGATGTTGTAGTTGTCTGGATCATTTGGCAGAATCTATAGAGTCCGGCGGTGGTTATCCGTGCGGTTCATTCGAAGGACTGACCATTTTTGGAGCTTCTCACATCCATACACAGTAAATTTTCGAGGTTTGGAGCATAGTATACACTATATTTTCCTGATGTACTGCTCATGCCTTACTTTTAGCAGAAGTTACAGTCTGATCCTTGATTTTCTGAATAAGTGAAAGACATGATACAAGATGTGAACTATATATAACCACGGACAGTGACTGATTGTTAGCAACTAACTAGTGTGTCCTTTGAATTAATTTACAAATAATCAGGCGATTATATTCACTCTAACAACCGTTTTATTTTCAGCAGTATAGTAGCTTTTATAAAAGCAACTGATAAATAAACTGAACGACTGTGAACCTGCAGTTCCTGTGGTTTCCGCAATAATTGTTTGGCAGTTTGCACGGGCTTGTGTTCATCTTATACACAAGTTTACAGGGTGTTCAACAAGTGATGATCAATATTCAGGGATATGATAGGAAAGATCATTCGAAACAAAAAAAGTCAAGTAAGCAGGAGATCTAAAACGCATACCTTAAGAGTTATCAGCAATTCCTGATCTTCGATCCTGTGAAACAAATCTCTTCTGCTACATGCTCTTGGCCATCCGTATTTTGGGAAGTGGTATTATGCACCAAAACAATAAAAAAAATGTCCAGTAAACATGTTCTCTAAAACACATACCTTACGAGCTATGAGCACTCGTTCATCTTCACTTCTTTGAAATACAACTCTTCCAATGAGGTTTGCAGTTTTTATCGCCGACGTGTCATTCCCGTATTGATACTACACACGAAATCAGTTCTTCCAGAACAGACTTTTAGGTTCGTATCAGGTATTCATATTTTCTTCGTATTGCCTATCTTCTTTTTGTTCTTTCATTATTCTGCCAGCTGAAACGGATTAGCTGTCTGGTGCTCGTTGACTTCGGCTACTTTTCTGTTATTACGTTGAAATCTTGTGCTCAGACCTGCTAAACTTTGCTACTGTCAGTAACATCTTTCGGTATTTTGTGTTTAATAAACTGTTAGCAATGAGTGGTCTTGTGTTTACTGTTGCTAACTCTCGATTGTGGGGCCCAGTGTTCGATTCCCTGCCGGACCGGAGATTTTCTCCACTCGAGACCGCGTGTGTGTATGTGCGTGTGTGTGTATGTGTGAGTGTGTGTGTGTGTGTGTGTGTGTGTGTGTGTGTGTGTGTGTGATTGTGTGTGTGTGTGTGTGTGTGTGTGAGTGTGTGTGTTTGTGTGTTTTGTCCTCATCATCATTTCATCGTCATCGACGCGCAATTCGCCGAAGTCGCGTCAAGTAAAAAGACTTGCAATAGGTGGCCGAACTGCCCAGAAGCAGTAGACGAGTACTGTACTACTTCCTCAGCATGCCCTCAGCACACAGAGTGGACTATACTCATTTACAACCTCACTCATGCACGGAGACACACTAAAAATATTAAAGAACTCATAATCAAATGTAATGATATGAAAACATCAATGATAAAACTCCTATGAATTGATAAACAAATAGAGCTACTGCGTTCGATGTATTTTGCATGAAGGATTTTGTAATTAATTAAACTTCTTTTAATAGCTCTGCTTTGTCAGGATGAAGTTCATATAGTACGAGGCCTGTTCAGAAAGTAAGCTCCGATTGATTGCCAAATTGAAACCACAGTGAACATCAGAAATGTTTTACTTGTAACAATTAGCTACGCCTTTCAGCTACTTCTCTACGTAGTCGCCGTTCTGACTTAGACTTTTGTCATTGCGTTGTACCAACTTTTCAATAGCCTCATCATAGAAGGCAGCCGCCAGTGCTTTCCGCCAATTCTCCACGCTGGCCTACACCTCGTTGTCTGTGTCAAAATGTTGTCTTCAAAGACAGCGGTTCATGTGACCAGAGATGAAACTCAGGGGGAGACAATTGCGGACTGTATTGTGGGTAATCTCACATTTCCATTTGAAAACGATGCAGGAGCATCTTCATTGCCCCTGCAGAATGCGGCTGAGAATTGTCTTGAAGAAGAAACAGCACGACAGTTATGTAATGTTAGCTGCATAGCTTCAGGCGAAATTTCTCACCAGGCCCTCGTACTTGGCGGCAGACACTATTTTCTAGACATCTTTACGCACTCACTGCGAGCTCAGAAATGAGAAGAGCGACGTGATGCTAACTGGGGTTATACTAGAGACACTACCCAACACATCTGTGCAAAGCTTTATCGGATTTTCATAGTCGTTTCCATTTCGCGACCGATCGGAGCTTACTTTCTGAACGCCCCTCGTAAAATCACGTTACGAAACCTTCAGTAATTATTGTGAAATGTGCAACTCCAGCATGCATTTCCATCTTCTGAAGAGCAACTTGCATCCAGTGTTTCACAATCTGGGTTCTAATATCATATCTTCAGTATATGTGAATTTAATATTGCTATTTAAGTGAATTTGTTCCTTCGAGATGACTTTGTGTTGTCAATGAATTTGCAAAATCGTTTGGCTACGTAAAATTATAATAATTTCAACCATTTTAATCTTGCAATGGATAATTGACGGGATTTCTGATGATTTAAACAGTAAATCTCACAATATCAAGTGCCAGCAAAGTTCTTGTCAATTTTGGATTGGTTCGCTCCGTAAACGTCAGGGTTTTGTTGCTGTAATGATACTGTGACCAAAGATGTATCTCCTTACCTCGCTAGCAAAGGAGTACTGCGATGAAGTGTTGCATGGTTCCTGACGTCTCCCGTTCTAGCTGAATGTCGTTACTAGAAAAAGCTCCCTTTGGTATCAATTCTACAATAAATTATATTATTCTGGAAGTTCAGGCTGTAGATAGAGCACAGCTGGAAAAACACTTTTGTAAAGACCCAAGAGTGATAGCTGGACGGGATATGGCTTGTACCTTAGTAACACACGGAACCAGAGTGATGGCAATGTACGCAAGAGTGAATTTATACATTGGCTTGCGTGGGTATTTATAAAGAGATTTCACTAGACCGAACATGCGACAATCCTTACAGTTCCTCATGTTTCTATTTGAGCTGATAAATTCAAATTTCCACTTAATATTTTAACCCCGTTACACTGCCCAGATCCTTCACAGTCCCAATTCTATATACATGATTTTCTTTAATTGACAGTAACACTACTTTTCTAAGTTAGTAGTCTCTTCGCATTCCTCTCAGTCTTCCGCTTAGCTGAAATGTCCGTCAATCACGAAGCTCCTTGTTATTCTCCAAAATATATTTAAATCTTCTTTCTTGATCGTGGATCTTCACCGGAAAATACTGCGGTATTCTGTTCTCGTTCTTCCAGCCAAACTTCCTTAAATACGTACAGGCACCGACATCTTCTCGAAGTAGAGTTCGTCAAATAGGACACCCCTTCCACCATTACGCTTCGACACGATGATAACGTAAGACTCGTGGTACTTCCTCTATAAACAAATTTCACGTTGCGTTACGTCGTTATACACCTCGCTTAATGTTCCATTTACCGGCACCGTCTAACCTGCTGTTCCACTATAGTGACACACTTAAAGTCGCACAACACTTGCGCACTTCCATTACAGCGTACTTTCCCCCTTCCACTCCCCACTATCAGCTGTCCCCTCTTTCCGTTTCAGAACATAGATAGCATCCATGTTGCTAAACCGTTATCCAGGAATCCTATACCAGTTGCAGCCTGTCCATCTAAGCTAGCAATGGAAACAAGAAATTGATTGAAACTTCCTGGCACATTAAAACTGTGTGCCGGACCGAGACTCGAAATCGGGACCTTTGCCTTTCGCGGGCAAGTGCTCTACCAACTGGAAGAAAGGATTTTGCGGAGACATGGCTTAGCCACAGCCTTTCTTCCAGGAGGTATGCAGAAGAGCTTCTGTGAAGTTTGTAAGGCAGGAGACGAGGTACTGGCGGAATTAGAGCTGTGAGGAAGGGTCTTGAGTCGTGCTTGGGTAGGTCGGTTGGCAGAGTACTTGCCCGCCAAAGGCGCAGATCCCGAATTTACAAAATTAAAATACTGTCATAATCCATTCATTAAGATGTATAAACTTTTTCTTAAAATTTAATTCAATAAGACAAGTATTACTGTGTGTTTGCATTGAGGAAGCGTAACTGAAGGCGAACAAATACTAGACTCACCTCGTATACGAGAGTGAGAGCACTTAATGAATCCCAGCAAACTTTAACATAATTTCAAAACTTTACGAAACCTTTTCTCTCTGACCGCCCCCCCCCCCCTCCCACACACACACACACACACACACACACACACACACACACACACACATACAAAATGTTGAGAGGAAAAGAGTTTATACCTTACTACAGGGTAGTTATAATTAATCTGATCGTGTTCAGAGAGTTGTAGTGCGGACTGTATACATAGCAGGAGACTGTCACATTTTCATTAATCGCTCAACTCTCGGAGTATGCTGTAAAAAATAATAGTTACACCTAACGGGGAATGGTACTTAATACATTTATTTATAATGAAGTACTGTATAGTGCAAACTTCCCTATTAAAATATTATGGTATACAACACTTTACATAGCGAAACACCGGTTCATTCACAAATTAACTGCATCGTTATGTACAGAAATAGTTAAAATAAATAATAATATTTTACACTTGAAACGAAACAAGCAGTAAGTTATTCGTGAACATCAGTTAACTAGAATTAGAACGTATAATGGCAGATAAAAGAAAAACCGTTTAACAGTTATTTTTGGCTCAAATAACAAATCTCGTCTATTACTTGCAGTGCCTCATTTCTAATCAAATTCACTGAGTATCAGGGGACGATGTTCGACAACACTAATCTTGCTCTACTTTTTGTTGATGTTCACTTCATTACCTCCTTTCAAGATCTCTAAGTTACTGGTTATCTTCTTTCCTTGCTTAGAGGACTGCTACGAACTTAACAACTTAACGGAAACTCGTTGGTGGTAGTGATATTGACAGGGATACAGCGTTCGCTTTACTTAAGATGTCAGCTGTATAAAAACGGCGCGACGCGTTGGGGCTAAGCTGTTTGTGGTTGCCTGCCAGTCGCAGCTGCTCCTTCCTGATTAATGGTCTCTGAGGGAGAGCATCTGAATTGCTCATCTGTTCTCACTGTCGGCCACCGCCAAAGTGTACAGACTACGCACGATGAGCGTAACCCAGTGAATGTTCACAAACACTGAGATAATATAGCAACGCAGCTGTATCTAAAGTACCCTGCCTGGCAAGAATGTCAGCCCCCAGAAGACATGGTGGGATATCAGTGTAACTTCGTATACCTATACACCAGTGGCAGATATGTTAAAGATTAGTGTTGCAGTTCTCAGTGATAGGTATAACAGTCACGACAGTGTTGAGTTTTGTTACCAGTTCTGGAAGCGTAAGTAAGGGGCGTGAATAGCGCCAGATGTTGAGTGATCACTATGAAGGTCATGGAGGTACCGCATGTTCGAATGAGATAGCATGATGAGTACATGACAAAATATGAAAGGAACCTCCTTGTGGGTACCCATTTGGTCAGCTGTTCCAGTCGTGCAGTATCCAGTTTTTTGGGGCTTTTTGATGAACAGTGGCCCGATGTTCAGTGAATGGGAACGTAAAGGTAAACGTACTCGACATCAAGGCTCCAGTCGTCACGCCTGATCACCATAAAGGAGGATAGCCATAATGAGCGGCCAGAACATCATAACCACTTCATATCCATGCCTCCCATCAGAGCACAAGTAATAGACTACATGCAACGTTCTGTATCATTCTGCACCATTGGTCCGAGACTAGCAACAGCCCTATTAGGGAATTAGCCGCTCACGCGTTAGCTGTCGTTGACATCACAACACAAGCGGCTGGGTCTGGAGTGGTGCATGGAACGGAAACCATGAAATGCTGATGAATGGCGCCGAATTATGCTCAGCATTAAATCGCTCTTCTGCACTACCCGTATGATGGTCGTCAGTGGGTGTTTAGAGGCGACCTGAGGTGAGGTCCCATTCTTCGAATCTTTTAGAGCAGCACTGCAGTATACTGCAGTATACAGAAAAACTTGATTGATTGTGGGATCCACCGCTAGACCTGTCTAAGGAGTGCTAGTCAGCAAGGTATACAGAAAAACTTGATTGACTGTGGGATCTACCGCTAGACCTGTCTAAGGAGTGCTAGTCAGCAAGGTATACAGAAAAACTTGATTGACTGTGGGATCTACCGCTAGACCTGTCTAAGGAGTGCTAGTCAGCAAGGTATACAGAAAAACTTGATTGATTGTGGGATCCACCGCTAGACCTGTCTAAGGAGTGCTAGTCAGCAAGGTATACAGAAAAACTTGATTGATAGTGGGATCTACCGCTAGACCTGTCTAAGGAGTGCTAGTCAGCAAGGTATACAGAAAAACTTCTGTGACCTCTGGAAGACAGGAGATAAAGTACTTTTAGAAGCCGGGAGTGCGGTCATGGGTCGTACCTCGGTAGCTCGATCGGTAAGAGCACTTCTCGGTAGAAGTAAGGTTCTGAGTTCGAGTTCCGGTGTGGCAAATAGTTTTAATTTTTCGGCCAGTTTCGGTTCAGTTTTTGTCCAGAGAGAGTTCTCGTATTAACTGCTCGTGTGTTTAGTACCTGAGACGGAGATGGAGAAACAATCGAATGTTTCCACTAATGATGTGACGTATATGTCTAAGCTTTAAGTGCATGTGATTTATGTAGTGTAACTTTCTGTGATGACACTGTGAACTTCTCTATATCTAAGATGACAATAAACTTTCTAAAATGTGATGAGGCTGTGCAAGTTTCTATATGTGGAATCGTACTGATCTTGTCAAATGCAATCCTTTAAATGTAATGTGGAATGTGACCTAGCATCTGTAAATGAAAACATAATAATTGTAACTTGCTCATACGAAATCTTATAAATGTTGGTATTCTCTTGCTATTACCAGTAAAATTCATGTAGTGTAAGTAGTAATGTATAAATTTAGTGACTGTTTGCGCATTACGTGAGATTTTACTACGTTAAACTGAAAAGTTCAGTTTGAGATGTGTTTCTTGAGTTTAATAATATTAATAACTTAACATAATTATCTGAAAGACACATTACTAAAGAGTGTCCCCTCCAACACGAAGACCTTGCAATGTTAAGTGTGGTATGCAGCAACCATGTGCAGTTATTGATGGAACGTTGGAATTTTACAGAAATAGATAAATGTTCTCTTTCCCATGAGCGCACAAAAGAGTTGTTCGTCATGGTTCTGAAATGGTACGTTACCTGCACAACAAGAGATCTGCTCTGCCAAGCGACACTACCTTAAAAATCACGTAGCTGCATCAGGAGCTAAAGCAATTCACGCTGTTTTTGCAATGTGCTGCTATGCAATGCCAATTAATGATGAAGTGCAATGAGTGTGTGAATGCTAATGAAACAAACTCCGTGAATCTTCAATGCGTGTGAGAATGGTTATGCTACGTATGTTGTTAATCTTCAGAAGGATATGTAGGAGCTCGGATAGTGTAAGAAGTTAAGTAAAAGTATTTGAAGTTTGTTTACATTTTAACCAAGAAATCATGGAAGGATGAAGAAGTGCAATTTGAATGAATGTATATGGCTCTCGTAAGAACCATTCTCGTTAACAATCAGTTGGATACAAGCACGGAAAGAAAAAGATCTTTAACTATGTTTCTTAAACTTTGATAAGTAAAGGGACGAAAAGCGACTATATAAAACTCATTTCAGTTATGATATACCAAAATCTTGGACACAAATGCGTGGCAATCGTGAAATAACGACCCAGAAACAGTCTTCACCTAATGATCTGTGACATGAATAGCTCACCCTGAGTAAGTAATGAAATTAGTGGTAGCAGCAAGTGCAAAAGCACTGGTGCGTGTTACGCCCACACAGCATATTCAGTCATGGAAAGACAGCATCCCGAAAAAACAATGCATGTATTGGGCTTGGAAGAAATGTATTTGGAATTGTTATTGCGATTACAATGCAGCTGCAGCTGCAACTACACTTTATTAGTGACAAATGAAAATCTGTGCTGGAACGCGACTTGAACTCGCTTTTCCCGCTTTACACGAGAGGTAGCCTTAAAAACTTCTGCTATCCGAGAACGCATCTACGACGACTCAAATCTCCACATTACACTGAATGTCTACGTCCAACACACGCAAATTTTCTGTGATTCCTGCACAAGGGGAGACTTTATTATTACTGTCGCGGCCTGTCTAGGCATGTAATACTATTTGTTGTGTCTGTGGTCATGGATGTACTACGCACTGTCCTTCAGACATGCATGTATGTCTGCAGGAATAGATAGGCTACTACTATGATCGACAGCCTTACGGTATGGAAGAAATTTATTCGGATCTGCGAATACGATTAGACGAATGCTGCACCAATTACTAGTAGCAAATAAAAAAATTGTGCCAGAGCAATACAGTGAAGCACTCACAAGAGGAGGAGGAAAATAAATGTTACTAGACATATTAAAATTGTACGCAATTTTATTACGGTGTTTACAAAATCGACACAAGTTCACAAAGAACTGCACAGTATGAGCCCACTTACCAGTAGGAAGTTGCACCCCCTTCTGGTCTGCATGCATGGGACAATAGATAGAGACATGAGCGTCATGTGAAGGGGCATTTGGATGTGGCAGTAATCCGATGATGCACTACATGGAAACATGAGGGCCGATATACTCGCTAACAAGGTTCTGGTTGACCACGTCTGCCCACGACAAGTGGGGATCGCCGTATTGTGCACCAAGCACACATTAGACTCTTCCCATCTGTGTCTGCCGTCCGGGAACAGGTCTATATATTACACGATTCGACCAGCAGTACGAACGGAGACCAACAGTGAGGCAGCTTTCAAACTTTGCCATGTGCAGATAACGCTAACACGAGTACCCAGAATTTCATTGTCATTCTACATCTACATCTACATCGATACTCCACCGTCGATCTCCGTCAGTCACCACTGGTTCTTGCTTTAAGTTCCTGCGTAACGCGATCTCTGTATGGGTATAAGTACAAATTCTTTGTTAAGATTCTGTGAATTGTTGCTGGAGGCACCTGTATTTCTGAGCACGACGGCGACTTGATTTACCGGGACTCACACCAACAGAATCACGCAAAACGACAGCAATTCTTTCACTTCGGCCGCCTCGAGGGCGTCCAGGGTCTGATGTGTACTGTCGAACCCGCTTTTTCAGGTTTCTTGATCAGTCTACGAACAGTGGATTCATTTGATGCTTCGTTGTGTGCAAGAATAGTACGACGTTTCCGAAGAGATGCAGCGAAACTTTCTCCATTGTTGTAGAGAGTTTTCATAATCAACACTCACATTTCGGTAATGTGTATTGTCGTGCCGATGTTCTACAAACACTGATCTGGAAAAAAGCACAGTATCAAAACATTACCTCAATGGTCAGTAATAACAAAACATGCAAAAACAGTGTAGACAGCAACAAGAAATAAAATTGCGCGATTTTCAAATCCGGACGTCTTCTTGAAATACCTGATATTTTCTTTAATGTTGTTTGTTGTTACCAATATCAGCCTGTTCCAAAGAATTAGCGACTTTCACTCAGGTAATACTAATCAGAAAACCAGTCTGTACTTGGATCGCACCACCTTGACTCTAGTGCAGAAGCTCCTGCGTCCATTTTCAATAAGATGCTACAAGATCTAAAAATCTTAGGAGTAATCCATTCACTTTCAAGTCCAAATTGACGAATTTCCTCATGGCTCATTCCTATTCTGTACGGAAGAAGAAATTCTGTGTTATATAGTTGATTATGCTAGTCTATACTGAAGATTACTAGCTGTACAAGATTCGCTTGCATTTTATTTTATCTATAATGAACTTGTCTCATGTTTATATTGTGTACTGACTGGTTCCATGACCTTGGAGATTTGCTTCACAGTTTGTTTCTTCGAAGATATACATGTAAGATAAAAAAATTAAAACATGCAATGCAGTCGTAGCACTTAACTCATTGTTATATGAAATTATCAGAATACTGATATATCTCAGCTATCTCTTCCAGCGTTATAGACACTGTCAACATGAAGACACAGGACATACGCAATTGTAGAAAAAGTTTTGAATAGAATTTCAGAGCAGTTTCACTTTTATTTTAGACACTACCGGTAAGACCCCGAGGCCATTGATAAGTATAGCTATCTGAAGCGTTGTTAATCTATTCAAGCGCCTGTAAAATAAAAGTGCAAATTGTGGTGAAATTTTATTGAAAGAAAATATCCCTGCTGAAAAGGATTAAGAGGAATCAAAAGAATACTACAGTTAAATAAGCAGAATGAAAGGACTCGATACTCGCTGACGCAATTGCGGTAATGAATATATTACGAGCATGAATTGTACAACCTTCGATTTGTTTCATTAATAGCGACCTGAAATTTGTACCCTTCCAATCCCGCTACACACTATTGCACATAAATCTATATTGGATGCACGGAGTATGACACTTTGATACGTCGTGAAGAATTAATTCCAAAGGCATTAAATCCTAGTGAATTGTATTAACTTGCAAGCTTTTAACGATATCTAAAACTTGATTATTTTATGACCCAAGTTAAAGTTACATAAATATTTTCCACGTAACACGAGAGTGAGTAATATTTGTATGGTCCTATTTTTATTTTTACGGCTGTCGAAGTGCGAGTTTCTGTACATTGTGGCATTTGCTGTTACGCTTTGCTAAGGTATGTGGTGCCCCCCCCCCCCCCCCCCCTCCTCGCCCCACAATGTCTTGTAGACAGCTCTTCAGACACTCAGGCATACTGAGAACAGTCTGACAGTACTTTTAGTCCCTCACGAAGTTCATTGTTAAAAAACAAACACAATTTGGAAAGAAAGTAACGTTCACAAATAAAATGAATGACCAAAAGTGACGGAAAGGGTTGTGCAGTTTGAAGATGTGCAGTGTATGACGCATGGATATTGCCACTTGATGTGCTGTATGGTGCGAAAGCAGAAACGATACACGGGCAGTCTGTACCAGACAGCTATGTAGTAAACATAGCAGCTCGTCACGACTAGGACAACAATCAGTGCAGGACAAATGAGTGACAGTATATTCGGATATTCGAGGTCAGCGGTCTGTAGCGTGGTTCTCAATACAGCAGAGATAATATTTTCACAAACTTAAGCCACCAAACAGGGCGAAAACACGCGTTTGACGAAAAGAGGTCCGAGGTCACGTCGTCTCTGACTTGCTAAAGCCCGACTTTATATTAAAATTTAAAATTTTAATATTCAAAGTTTTAATCAAATTTTGACTTGACTTTGAGTGAAAATGACAGTGTTTTTGTTAAAACTAGTTACTCAGTAACTACGAGAAATGGTATATTTTACAACCTTTATACTGTAAATAGATGGAAAACAAGCTTGATCTGCAGAACCAAACTCAGAAATGGACTGACCCGTTGGCGCAACACGGTTTGCATCTTAATTTGAAGAAAACGGAGTGCATGACATCAGACGGACATGAAATGGGAACCATCACGATTAATGGTGCAGATCTGACTCGTGTAAGTTTAAGTACCTTTGTTCCACGTTCACTGTTGACGGGCGACGCAACAAGAGGTCAACATCAGAATTCAGGCAGCCTGGATGAAGTGGCGAACAACAACCGGAGTCACTTGCGACCGCAGGATAAAAGATAATTTAAAATCCAAAATCTATCGCACCGTCATCCGACCGGTCGCCTTGTCTGGTGGTGAGTGCTGGGCGACTACAGTTAAGACGGAACAGAAGTGTAATGGAAACGAAGATGCTAAAGTGGACAGCGGGCTTCACTACGTTAGATCACTTTTCAAATGACAGCATTAGGAAACAGTCTGGTGTTGCACAGATCCAACGGACCGATGACCGTAGCAGTCTGGTCCCTTTACTCCCACAAACCAACCAACCACATATCCAAGATAAGATGCTTGAGAGTCGTCTTCGATGGTTTGCGCATGTTTTACAGGCCGGTGAAGACTCTATTGCCAAGGCTGGTTACACACTTGAAGTCATCGGCAGAAGACCCAAAAGACGACCTAAGCAACGTTGGGCTAATACGATTCATTAAGACCGTAAATGCTTGAACATCCAGTCAGATGCAGTCCGTGATAGAGCGAAATGGAGACAACGAACCCACGTAGCGGATCCCGCAGGCACGCGGGACAAACGCTGAAGATCAAAAGTATCCGGACTCCTGTCTGAAAATGACTTACAAGTTCGTGGCGTCCTACATCGGTAATGCTGAATTCAGTATGGTGATGGCCCACCCTTAGCCTTGATGTCAGCTTTCACTCCCTCAGGCGTATTTCCAGTCAGGTGCTGGATGGTTTCTTGGGGAATCGCAGCACATTCTTCACGGAGTGCTGCACTGAGGAAAGGTATCGATGTCGGTCGCTGAGACCTGGTCCGAAGTCGGCCTTCCAAAACATCCCACAGGTGTTCTATATGATTCAGGTCAGGACTCTGTGCAGGCCAGTCCATTACAGGGATGTTATTGTCGTGTAACCACTCCGCCACAGGCCTTGCATTATGAACAGGTGCTCAATCGTGTTGAAAGATGCAATCGCCATCCCCGAATTGCTCTTCAAGAGTAGGAAGCAAGAAGGTGCTTAAAACTTCAATGTATGCCTGTGCTGTGATTGTGCCACGCAAAACAACAAGGGGTGCAAGCCCCCTCCATGGAAAACACGACCACACCATAATACCAGCGCTGCCGAATTTTACAGTCGGCATTACACACGCTGGCCGATGATGTTCACCGGGCATTCGTCATACCCACACCCTGCCATCGGATCGCCACATTGTGTACCATGATTCGTCACTCCTCACAACATTTTTCCACTGTTCAGTCTCCCAATGTTTACGCTCCTTACACCAACCGATGCATAATTTGTCATTTACCGGCGTCATGTGTGGCTTATGAGCAGCCGCTCGACCATGAAATCCAAGTTTTCTCAAGTCCCACCTAACTGTCATAGTACTTGCAGTGGATCCTGCTGCTGTTTGGAATTCCTGAGTGATGGTCTCGATAGATGTCTGCCTATTACACATTACGACCCTCTTCAACTGTCGTCGGTCTTTGTCAGTCAACAGGCGATGTCGGCCTGAATGCTTTTGTGCTGTACGTGTCCCTTTCTAACATTCTGCTTGGTGTCTGTTTGTTCTATATCGTGTCTCCCTACCACTTTCGCGCAACGACGCTCTGAGCGTGTTTTTTAGGGAATTGACTAGTTTGAAACTGGGACCTGTTGCTGGTAAGGAGACGCCATACCACACATGACATGTAGAGTTCAGAATAGTTCAGTGAGACTAGCGATGATATAACCAAATACTTAATGATTTCAGCGTCAGCTCCACTGCACTCCCTGTAAAAGAATCTTCATACTAACTAAATTTAGTGGAAGGGGTTCACGGATTTCCTATTTTTAGTTAGCTGGTAAAATAACGTCGAAAAAGCAGTTAAGTTTACCATTGGAAATGTTATTCTACTCACAAAACCTTGTTTATAAATTGCACTATTGATAAAAGGAAATGTTTTAATACAGGATGATAAAAACCAACTGCGTTCAACAAAAATGTGAACGAAAATTACCTGAGTGGGTTTCCAAGTTCTACAATGGATCGAAGAATGACCTATGCCATATCACATCTATAATCTAGGTTTAAATTAAGTTTCACAAAAGAGAAAACTATCAAAATGGTCTACAGTGACCCGCAATTATCTTTAATTACTTATCTAACTTGTCGTAAATTACAGTGGCTGATGTGACTTCTCAATAACTATATAACAGAAAAATCTCGCGTTTCAGATTTTTACTTCAAGTGGCAAATGTGAACACCATGAGCTTTACTTGACGATCGACACTAGTATTACGCAAAAAGGGGGTGTACCAGATGAGACTTCTGCAGTTCTGAGTGAAGCTTTATGTGCTGTTATGCGGCATCGCGTTCGTTCATTACCTTGTCGGTGTTCGTCAGGGGGCGGCGGACAGCACAGCTCCGCTCACCTCGCTGTCTCGGAAGCAACTTTCTCCTAACTTCTCCTTAATACAATTTACCGAAGTTGGTTTAAAAAAACTATCTGGCTGTGTTTTCATCTGACCAATCAGGGTCTCAATGTTAACCTTAAGCTCCACCTACAAAAATTCTGTCTATCCAATGAGAAACGTTATACTTTTCGTGGTGGGGCAATGTTTTTAAAGTTTGCAACGTAACAGAGACGCGAAAAAGTCTCACGCTGAAACTTGCAGCTGGTGTGGTCCTTTTAGCGTTATCGTAAGATCTATACTGTTCTTCTGGAGGGCTCTATCTTTTAACATGGGCTGGGGGTGGTCCTGACGTAACAGAGACGCGAAAAAGTCTCACGCTAAAACTTGCGGGTGGTGTGGCCCTTTTTGTGTTATCGTAAGATCTATGCTGTTCTTCTGGAGGGCTCTAGCTTTTAACATGGGCTGTGTGGTGGTCCTGACATAACAGAGACGCGAAAAAGTCTTACGCTAAAGCCGGCCGAAGTGGCCGTGCGGTTAAAGGCGCTGCAGTCTGGAACCGCAAGACCGCTGCGGTAGCAGGTTCGAATCTTAGGTTTAACTAGTTCTAAGTTCTAGGGGACTAATGACCTCAGCAGTTGAGTCCCATAGTGCTCAGAGCCATTTGAACCATTTCTCACGCTAAAACTTGCGGTTGGGGTGTGGTCCTAGCGGTTAGCTGGAAACGTGGGTGTCCGTCCCTTATCGTAGGGCCTTCCAGCTTAACACGGTCCTGCTCTCGGCTTCTGTCCTCGTTTATCCTCTCGGAACTGCGTCTGTCTCACGGTGGGAAGGCATGACATGCATTTAGGCATTCTTGTGTTAGTCTGTGGTATTCCATTTGCTCACTCGTTACTCGTATTACTCTGGTTAATTTAATGTCACGATTTATTCGGAGCTATGTGATATACTACTGGATTTGCTTATCATGTCAGGGTTTTCACAGAAGGTGTTGGATTTGCCTGACACCTTACACCTTCACGTTTCCAGTTTAGTATCACATCGGAAACAATGGACCTAGGGGAGTTTAGGAGTGCGTAATTCTCGCGTACAGACGTATGACACGAGTGACACACAATAACCTGAGCACGTTCGAAGTCCGTGAGTTCCTCGGAGCGCCCTATTCTGCTCTCTCACGATGTCTAATGACTACTGAAGTCGTTGACTGGAGTACCTCGCAGTAGGTGGCAGCACAATGCACCTAATATGAAAAACGTATGTTTTTGGCGGCGTCCGGATACTTTTGATCACATAATGTACGTTACCACTTCGTCAACAGTTCTTGCTCGACGCGAAAGATAATACAATTGTTATACATCTGTTTATGCGTTTCCTGGCCTTTGTAAGCTTCACAATTTCTTTCCCAGCCATCTACGGTGGTTCGGTGCAGTCTGCTATGAGCTCCTTGATGGCATATCAACACTGTGGAGGCTCCCGTTGTCCGTTCAGCGTTGTCGCTGCTGGAGTACTCGTTATTCCTTGTGCATTACTGTCTCTGCTAATTCATATAGGAGGAACGAATATCGCACTCGACTAATTTGAAACCTCTCTGTGGAATGGGCACATAAAATTTCTCTTTAAAAACGCTTTTGTTTGTAAGGGGAAACAAACCGACGCTTTCCATCGACACTGGGCGTCGCATGAATGGCGTGATGAGCACTGTTTGGTTGGGCTGACAACAGCTACACGTTGCAGAAAGGAAATTCCAAATACCTGCCGAAACACCAGATAAAATGCGCCTGGCGACTCTCAGGAGGTGCAGCCTCTATATTACGTAATAATTACTGAAGCAAAATAAGGCCCAAGAATAATATACATCTACTGCAATCATTATCTTATTGTCTAGAAGGTTATTCTGTAGGACTTCCTTTATATTTTTTCTCTTCGTGAAATACTTTCATTCAAAACCCAATGAATCATTTGTAATTACCTGGAATAAGATTTTGTCTTTTCTTTTCTCCAGTCTTATCAGCTAGATGTCTATTCTGATTTGCAGCAGTTTATCTAAGCTTATCATACAATCACACAAGCTCTGCTTTGAGATTTATTTTACCTTGCCAGCCTCGATGTAGCCATCACCACTTATACGTTATTTGCTTTATTTCTGGCATCCATTTATTCTTATTCTAGTTTTCCTGTATCATGATGATATTACCTTAACTCAGATTTATTTTAAACTGGACTACGAACCTATGACAGTTAAACAGCTTCATCACAACGGGACAAAGAGCATTGGGCCATCTACAGCTTATCGTTTGGAACAAACTGTAAATGTGATTCCTCCTGTACAACTTAATGCATTGCACAAACAAATTTCAGCAGACACAGGATCCTGATTCATTCCCCTCCCCCCCACCCCTCCTGCCCACACACGGCTCCGGCTCCATTCCTGAAGATGTGCTGAAGCAATCTTATTCATCATGATTCAATTCAACAGCTATAGATGCCCACAATACAAAATCTGCTGCATTATATGTTTGTATAAACAAAATATTTACGGAAAGCTTAAGAATATGCACATAGAATGGCTAACAAAAGAAGCTAGTCAGTGAATGCCCACAGGAAGTATTAAGCATGCAAGCTTGTCGCAAGTGTACGAGTGGATTGTGAAATCTTGGAAATGTGCCGCAAATATAAATTTTCATGACGCATTCAAAAAATGCTGTGTTTCTAATTCACTCGATAGCACGGAGAATGACGCTCTCTACGAAGAGAGTAGCGACGAGGAATGGAGTAACAACTCCGGATCATCTGTAATTAGAAACATTACATATACGTGTATGACAGCTCAATAAAATTTCTGTTTTGTACGTTTGCTTTTCATTTGCAAGTCATTTTCTTTGTATATGTGTGACAACATCCAGCCACTCTGTGAGCCTCTGCTACTATTAATGAGAAGTGTCACGTGCTACCTTTGTGCCTGTTCACGGGGTAGTTACGAGGGTGCATCAAATTCAACCTGGATTTTTGTTCATGAGCTTTAACAGTCGGCAGGACCGTACTCGCTCTTCTAGTATTGTCGTTTGGGGCCGTTAAGAATGGGCACTGCCTGCTTCTATATGTTTCCAACAGCTTCTTGACGTTATCATATAACTTGCTTTTGTGAGGTTCGATGGCTATTAAGTAATTTACTATATTTGATCGTAATTTCATTGACTGGAAATATTTCGCGAAAATATTTTACTACCACTTTTTTGGCGTTCTTCTCTTCACCTGCTTTCTCCTATCTTCCATAAATAGACACTGTAAATGTTTTTTAATGAACAAGTCAAAACAAGTTAAAAGTCATCTTCAAAAAACACGGTGTTTCTGTGCTTGCTGTGTGATTAGTCCTTGATTTTTAACTTTTTCCCGCACGGTTCGGCGCATCATATGAACTTTGTTCACCTACGTTTATTTTATGAAGTGTTCGCTCTCTCGTTCAAGCGGTGTGCGTGGATTCATATGTGCTTTTAATTTTTTTTTCTTTTTTGTTAAGTTATTTCAACGTGCCAAGCATTCAAGCATTGGGCCATTGCGTTGTCAAGTGTAGTCTTTTATAATATGTTTTCATTCCTTCACAGCAGCTTATGTGTGGAAATCACATCCCACGGCAAGCTTTTGGTACAGGCTTGTGTATTATTTTTAAATTTTTATTAATCTGGCTGAGTGGTCTTCGCAGGGCCTTGTGGCGCTCCGAATATCTGCTTTTAAAATTTGTGGATGTCTGTCCTATGGATGCTGATTCACAATTGTTACATATAACTTGTTATATTCGTGGCGTACTGATTTACAGCGTGAATGTGAGAGATGGTTTCTGTGTGGTTTTGCTTGTTCAGTATCGGTTTTGGAAGTTTCTCTTCGATTACTATGTTGCCCACTTTGCTGAATATTTTATCGTTATGGATGAATATGTCTCATTTTCTTTTGCTTCTGGATTCCTATTCTGCTGAGTCCTGCGTGTTATAATTTTTTGGGTATCGGATTCTTCTCTGATGTTTTAGAGGGTTTTGTGTTGTAATGGGACACCTGTTCTAGCATTACTTTTTTATAGAAGTAGCCGATACCAGGATAAATCTCGGATCTGGTATAGGTGCACATTCTCACTGAAAGAATTTCATATGATTTTGTATACGATGTACTATATTGTCACGCAGAAGAAGGTGTAATTAGAAGAATTACGAACACTAAATTCACTTAACGAGGTTTATTCAGCACTTGCACATACAAGAGCGGGGTGCGAACTGCCTCCGGCCAGAACACATACGGTATATATGAAATTACAGAACATTCCAGTACAGTGATTCTTGACAATTGTGTATACTTCTAGAATGTACACGAACCGATTATAGAAGTTAAAATGGTACATTACAGCCCGCATCTCGTGGTCGTGCGGTAGCGTTCTCGCTTCCCACGCCCGGGTTCCCGGGTTCGATTCCCGGCGGGGTCAGGGATTTTCTCTGCCTCGTGATGGCTGGGTGTTGTGTGCTGTCCTTAGGTTAGTTAGGTTTAGGTAGTTCTAAGTTCTAGGGGACTTATGACCACAGCAGTTGAGTCCCATAGTGCTCAGAGCCATTTGAACCATTTTTGGTACATTACAGATGAGTTGCAACAGCCTAGTATCATAACCACTACACCACGGTGCTACTCGGCTACTGATGCGACAATATCTCAGGTGAAAAAGTATAAAAAGAAATTAATTTGTTAGTATTCTGTACGTACAGTTAAAAATACTCTTCTTTTAGAAATACTTGAAATTAGAAATTTTGGGATACTTAAAATTCGACTGCTACGGTCGCAGGTTCGAATCCTTCCTCGGCCATGGATGTGTGTGACGTCCTTAGGTTAGTTAGGTTTAAGTAGTTCTAAGTTCTAGGGGACTGATGACCTCAGATGTTAAGTCCCATAGTGCTCAGAGCCGTTTGAACCATTTGAACTCAAAATTCATATTATTAATCGCACAATCTAGCGGTATTAAATTTATTTTTGGATTCATCTATAAGATAATGATATAACATGATAAAGGTTCTACTTTTGTCAACAGAGTTTGTAAACTCTTTTGTTTTGTAAACTTCTTGGAATATTGTGAATGCGGTAGAATGTTAGGAGTAGTGGGAATGCCTCTGATGCAGACAGATGTATTCATATGATCGACAATAACAATGTAATTTGGAATATTAGGTAGAAATTGTAAAAACAGTATGATATATCAAAAAAGTGACAAAGAATAAAATTCAAGAAATATACAGCCAAATCGTCTTCAGTTATTTAGTCATCAGAAACACACAACCGTGTAAATCAAAATTTTCAGCTCAAGAATGTATCTCTTGACGCAAGAATTGGAGCCAACAGCATGAAGAGAAAATGAAGCTAGGTAAAAAGTGTTTCTATTGTATACCTTACGCCTCTCGAAGTTTTTGAAAATGATTAAGAGACTAAAATACCTTTAATGGTGACGTGTGGGAGGTGCCCAGGGGTTGTTAATTCTTCGCTTGTTTGTGTACTCTCCATTTCAGTTTCTCTGTCATGAGGATTTTATAACCATTGTCTAGTATTATTTGCTTTATTACGTTTAGTCCGTGTATGTCGTTATGTTTGTTTGCGAGTGTTTGTAGTATGCGGAGCAATAATCTGAAGCCTGCTTGTCCCTCTGTCAATGAGAGGTTTGAATTGTTGTGAATAGCGGAATTTGCAGTCGGTACATGAACGATACGTAAGGAACGGCAGTAAATTTAGGTTACTTACTCAATATGGTTCCTGGAATATTTTAACTTGACTTTGGTTGGCATCTATTTTCAGGCATCTGCCAGTTCAGTTTTTACAACGTTTCGGCCGTCAACCGTAACTGGGGCAATTCCCGCTACCCTTGGTTATAAACCATGTGAGGCCAGTTTGTAATCTCCTTCATAAATTTACTGCACTTCCCCGTTACCTTGTTAAAGAATCGCAGTCTACTTTACCTGCAACTGAGCCATATAATCATTCCATTTCACCTCCACGCGTATGGTAGCGCCCCGATGATTACGTGAATATGAGATTTTTGTGACAATAGGGAACCTCCAACTTGTTGCACTCGCTGGACAGTGTGGCTAAGGCGTTTAGCCTGACTGGATTGCCGCCCGATACGTCTCCGACGATTGTCTGGTTTAAGGCATATACGTCCTCATTGATGAAGAGAACGTGATGCCAATCCTGAGCGGCCCATTCGGCATGTTGTTGGGACCATCTGTACCGCGCTGCATGGTGTCGTGGCTGCAAAGATGGCCCTCGTCATGGACGTCGGGAGTGAAGGCGCGCATCATGCAGTCTACTGTGCACAGTTTGAGTCGTAATACGACGTCCTGTAGCTGCACGAAAAGCATTATTCAACATGGTGGCGTTGCTGTCAGGGTTCCTCCGAGCCATAATCCATAGGTAGTGGTCATCCACTGCAGTAGTACCCCTTGGGCAGCCTGAGCGACGTATGTCATCGCCAGTTCCTGTCTCTCTGTATTGCCTCCATGTCCGAGCAACACCGCTTTGGTTCACTCTGAGATGCCTGGACACTTCCCTTCTTGGGAGCCCTTCCTGGCACAAAGTAACAAAGCAGACGCGATCGAACCACGGTATTGACCGTCTAGGCATGCTTGAACTAAAGACAACAAGAGCCGTGTACCTCCTTCCTGATGGAATGACCGAAACTAATCGGCTGTCGGACCGCCTCCGTCTAATAGGCGCTGCTCATGCGTGGTTGTTGACATCGTTGCGCGGGTTTAGTGACACCTCTGAACAGTCGAAGGGACTGTGTCCTCAGGAGTTCTGGGAACCGGGATGATGCAAAACTATTTTTGGTGTGTGTAGTTCAAACTTTTCCTTTCGTTTCTAATGAACTTTTTATAAAAGGATCGTTTAGCGCTAATGTTCCTTTCCTTTGCATTACCAAGCCACTTGGCTTACAAATATGAAGGGAAATAACACGTGATATCTGCTCCTACGTGATTAGGCTTCAGGTGGGCACACAACCCATACTTCACCAGCATAATATCTCCGCTCTTTCGTCTACGGATAACGACGTGCTCTACTGTTCTTGTAGCCAAAATGGTCGCGATTACGTGGCTGGGATGTTGTTCGCCAGCAACTTGTTCATGGAGATCATTCAGCTGTGTGGACTCAACACAGACCGGGACGGGGGTTCCCCTCGAATATAGGCGTGCCTGCTTTGATTACGTGTCATGATAATTAGAAGATCTGATTGCAGCATATTTCACATCTGGGTTCATAAAATCATTTAATGTATCGCCTTGAAGCTCCGTTCGACTCGACGGCCAGCTCTATTTTAGCAGTTGTTGCTACCAGAGGAGAGAGCACTGTGCACTAGATTTCGCATCCTCTCTAGCCGCATATCACACGCAGATTTAATGATGTATCCTTCTTAATGTACTTCATACGCACCATAAGTAATGTTTCATTATGTGTTGTCCTCACTGGTGTTTCACTTAGTAAAGACCACGGTCAAATCTCTGGAAATATTGTTTTCCATTTCTCGCGGCACTTTATTCATTAGTTCTGAAACGTCCCCTTAGAAAAATTAATGAATTACTGTGCTGATAAACCTTTTACGTTATTTGCTTTTCAAACAGCTGAGTAAAACTGAACGTAATCAGTCATTACTCTATTTACTTCTTCTGATCAACACTAAACTGACACAAAATATTTTTAGCGCAAAGCAATCTGACTTTCAGAAATCCCTACAAAAGAATGGCCCTGACTAACAATAACCTATACCTTTCATGAATCACTACCTCACAGAAATCTTCGTTACTCGAACTACTGCATTACAGCGAGCGCCAATACTGCAAGCTAAATAAAAGATTCTAACTACTGAAGGGACTAACTACTGATAGGCATAGTTAGCAAATGAAAGATTTTGGTAGCGAACAAACAATGTATTTACCTTAAGAGTGTTCAAAAGTCATAATATGTATCAGTTCATGACATCCAGTCTTACAAATTCACTGTCTCTGATGGACACACGTCCAGATCATCCGCTCTCAAAACTCCGCCATCTCTCTCCCCACATCCACCACTGCTGGCGGCGCACCTCCAACTGTGCAACGCTACACGCTGTTCACGTCCAACTGCCCAACACTACAATAGCAAATTCCAACAATGGAAACCAGCCACAGACTGCACACAGCACAGTCAGTGATTTTCATACAGAGCGCTACATGGCGTTACCAACATAAAAACCTAAACAGCCTACTTACAGCTCCAAACCAGAATCATTCTTCTCTTTGTCTCGTTGAACATGTTTACTCATCGGGAGAAGAAAGGGAAACTTTCAAAACTCCCAACACACTTCCGAAACTCGTTACTTTATAAAATTCTGAACTTTTCTTCTGATGTATAGCCTGTTACGTCATTTACATATTTCGTCACGTCTGAACACATCTAGAGTACTGGCGGAATGTAAATCGTGCTGAGGAGAATCCATAAATATTATAAAAATGGCAGTATTTATATGTGTGTGTAAGTTTAAAATCTGCTCCGAAACCTCTGCACCGATCTGAACCAAATTTGATATAAATATCTCTTATGGTCAACAAAAATGGCTGTGGGTGTAAGAACCACTTTCCTATCAAAGGTGGAGACATGACGTAATAACAAGTGAGATGCTTGAAAAACTGCCGCAAAATGTATCACGTTTAAATTTATTACGTCTCTTTCAGCAACACATTTTCCAGACAGTATCCACACATGCCACTTAGTTTACCTATGAAATTATATCGTTATATGACTTATATATCAGGAAATATGGTGTCACAAACCTTGAGATGAGTAAAAAAATGCTGCAGCAAGAATTATGTTTCAACACATTTATTCTTCACTGTTGAGGCACTCCTACAGTCGAGTCAACCTAAGGAAATCCCCTGGATTCGCATTCGGAAGAACGACAGTTCAAACCCGCGTCCAGCCATCGTGATTCAGGTTTACCGTGATTTCCCTAAATCGATTCAGGCAAATGCCGCAATGGTTCCCTTGAGTGGACACGGCCGACTTCTTTCCCCGTCCTTCTCCAACCCGTTGGGACCAATGACCTTGCTGTTTGGCCCCTCCCCGAAATTAACCCAACAACCTAGGAAATCTCTGACACCTGGCAGCACTTTTGACAGCTTTCAACTGAAAAGCGAAAATCGTTGCAGGGGAAAACAATAGCCGTCTGTAAAATTGTGATGAGCCTTTGCCCTGGAGACGTTTACAAAATCGAGTTGTAGCTCCCAAATATAAGAAGAAATATTGTTTATAATGGATTTCAGAGTTAAATAAACATTGAGAAGGATTTTTTTTGCATACTATGTTCCTTATTTTAGATACTGTAAATGCACATTTCTTTTTGCAACTGTTAATTATTTCAATGGCGTTTTCACGAATAATGGGAATGAAATGTTTTATATATTACACTACAAACACAGTTCGTTTTTTTCCGTTTCTGATAGAAAGATTGCAAAATGAACACACAGGCAATGCCGGGTTTATCGGCTAGTATCTTTTATATACGCACCGGTTTCATTTGATAAAAATTACTGTGTTTCTGTAGTAGTAGTATTTAGTAACGGCAAAGATTATATAAATTTTGCATCTGTTTAGAGCTTTTTAAACAAAATATTAACCTGCTTGTGATAGTCTCGGGGTTTTTACCACAAACAATTATAGTACTTTGTTTGTCTAACGATTTTGGTGGTAAGAAATGTAATCACGTATGTACACTGTGCATGATGTACGAAATATTACTCCAGGCGGTGTCTTCATTATGCAGAAGTCATAGACCTTTCTCGCTTCCTTCCCACTTCGTGTCCTTTCTAGCGATTTTGTTCATCCGCAAGAGATGAAATTTAACAACTCAGCGAATTTAACTACTGCTTTCGCACAAGCGATGAACTCTGAGAGTGATGAAACAAAATCATCTGAAACAGTCGCAGAGCAAACTCAAGATGAAAGCGTGCGCTTCGGTCGCTGTACACAGATCACAAGTATCAAGTTTGTTGCAGCAGAAGATTCTATGTTCCGAGAAGAATTCTGACTTCACAGCACAATGAAAGCCTCTGTGCAGAGAGACAGTGGATATTGAGTTTCTCACGTTTTAGTAGCAGCAAGGTGTTGTGAAATGTCGTCGCATTTGCCAGACTACTATGCTTAAAAACCTTCATGTCCAAAAACGTCAAGTTTCCTCCCAGTCTGGAGATATGGTTAAGTGGAAAAGGAGTATACAAAGGCTGGTGTTTTATAACTGCGATCAACGACCGATTGATGTCTGAGCTCATTACCAACTGAAATAAATTTTCCTTGCACGCTAATCACGAACGGAGGCCTGTTGCGATTTTATCACACAAAACAGTGTAACAACGATTGTTGATTAAGCACTGTATGAGCTCGAATCTCTCTGATTTTACTTTCATGGTCTTTTCGTAAGATATACATAGAAGGAAATGGTAAATTGGTTAACTCTTCTAAGAACATACATTTTCGAAGTTGAACAGTGCACAATACGTCTCCTGCAGCGTCTGCCACTGGAGCTTATAAACATGTCCTTGGTTCTTCCCGGCTTACTTAATCAATCTGTCGCGTAAAAACACAGCTCTTCTTTGAATTTCTTCAGTTCTGTCCGATAGGGTCAAAGTCTGACAAATATTACTCAGAAAAGGCTTTCATAAATTACCTCCTTCATAGGTCGATTGCACTTGCAGAGGATTCCTACAGTGAATCTATCTGTCATCTGCCTTGCATATGATTAGACTTACGTGATCATTCCATATTACATCGATCATTACGAACGCCCCCGGATATTTAATGGATATGGATGCTTCCAATCGTGTAATCACAACGGGTCCTTACTTCTGTTTATATGCAGCACGTAACAATCTTTTATCTAATTTCAAACGAAAGATCGACACCAGCCCCAATCGGTCATCGAAATAATTCGATAGTGAATGTTGAAAGTTTGTGCCGGACCGGGACTCGAACCCGAATCTCCTGCTTGCCGCTAGCGATTGCCGTAGCCGCCTAAGCCATCCAGAGACGCTTTCCGTCCGACACACATTCTCAACTTGTCACAGGCTAGTAGCGTCCAGCTGTCCATTCAACTACTTGTTCGCAGCGAGTTCTGTAGTCTCGCAACAGGCTCGAGCCCCGCCGTGCGTCTGCTCTACATAATGAACGCAGTCAAGCCTACAGATATGCTATGTATATACGAATTGTCTCTCTTACAACTCGTCAGGCGCCCTTTTGACTGGTGTTTCGGCAGATATTTGCAATTTCGTTTTTGCGTGGTGTAGCTGAACAACGAACAGTGCTCATCACGACGTTCACGTGACGCCCAGTGTCGACAGAAAGCACCGGTTTGTTTCCCGTTACAAAAAAAATGATTTTTAAAGTGGAATTTCACATGGCTATTGGGCAGAGAGGCCCCATACTAGCCCAGTGCTGTATGTGTTTTATCGATACGTATGAAGAGGCACAGTAAAACTAGAAGAATTGGAATTTGGAAATTCGCAATAAGGTCTTATGGGACCAAACTGCAGAGGTCATCTGTCACTAAGCCTACACACTACTTAATTTAACTTCAACTAACTTACACTATGGACAATACACACACCCATGCCCGAGGGAGGACTCGAACCTCCGACGGGGGAAGCCAGACGGACCGTGAAAAGACGCCCCAGACCGCGCGGCTAGCCCGAGCGGCGCTAGAAGAAAAACCGGTGTTCCGGCAAGGACAGTACTTTCCTGGCCTGAGCTGACTGCTCCCGCAAAGCATAAAGCGCTACTGAGTAATAGTTGGCTTGTTGTTTATTCTTCGTGTTTTACTGTCCCTGTTAATACATGCCGATAAAAAAAACCAAAAACAAAAAAACATCGCGCTAGGCTCATCTGGGACCACACTGTGGAATGGGCAAGTAAAACTACGCTGTACAAAACATTTTTGTTTTTTTTGTTTTGAGACGAAGACCGGCGCTTTCTGTCGAGACCTAGCGTCGCATTTAAAATGATGAGTAATATTTGTGTGGACTAACTCCAGCTACTCAATGCAAAATCTGTATGTGCTGAAACACGGAAATGCGCCTTATGACTCTTAAGGAGACTCACTCACTCACTCACTCTCTCTCTCTCTCTCTCTCTCTGTCTCTCTCTCTCTCTCTCTCTCCCTATATATACACTAGGTGCGACAATAAAGTAATGAGACTGATGTGAAAAAAAACATTGCTTATCATTTTAGTAAAGTGTAGTGTTTCCAGAATGAGATTTTCACTCTGCAGCGGAGTGTGCGCTGATATGAAATATACTGGCAGATTAAAACTGTGTGCCGGACCGAGACTCGAACTCGGGACCTTTGCCTTTCGCGGGCACGGGTACTGGTAGAGCACTTGCCCGCCAAAGGCGAAGGTCCCGAGTTAGAGTCTCAGTCCGGCACACATTTTTAATCTGCCAGTATATTTCATATCAGCGCACACTCCGCTGCAGAGTGAAAATCTCATTCTGGAAACATCCCCCAGGCTGTGGCTAAGCCATGTCTCCGCAATATCCTTTCTTTCAGGAGTGCTAGTTCTGCATGGTTCGCAAGAGAGCTTCTGTGAAGTTTGGAAGGTAGGAGACGAGGTACTGACAGAAGTAAAGCTGTGAGGACGGGGCGTGAGTCGTGCTTGGGTAGCTCAATTGGTAGAGCACTTGCCCGCGAAAGGCAAAGGTCCCGAGTTCGAGTCTCGGTCCGGCCCTCAGTTTTAATCTGCCAGGAAGTTTCAAGTTTAGTGTTGTCCGCTTAAAAGCAGTTCCCTTCTGATTGCACACACTTTTTCCAGCGCTTCTGCCATTGATGGTAAGATTTCTGGAGCTCATCTTCTCTTAATATCCTCCAACACCCTCGTCGCAGCTTTTTGGACATCTTGTGTTGTTTGTAAATGGTGTCCCTTGACCGCCATTTTGACTCTTGGACATAGAAAAAAGTCACATGGTGCGATATCTGGCGAATAAGGTGGCTGTGGTAGTACTGAAATTTGTTTTGAGGTTAAAAATTGCTGTATTGACAGAGCAGTATGGGATGGCGCATTATCGTGATGCAGAATCCAATTATCAGCAATGTTGGCACGGACACGAAGAACTCTCTTACGAAGTCTTTCTAAAATTTCTTTGTAGTAATATTGGTTAACTCTTTGTCCATGAGGCACCCACTCTTTTGAACAATTCCCTTGGAATCAAACAAGCACACAAGCATGCATTTCACTTTTGACTTTGATGTGCGCGCTTTTTTTGGTCTGGGTGATCCCTTTGAGCACCATTGCGAACTTTGACGTTTTGTCTGTGGATCGTACCGGTACTGAAAAAGCCAGCTTTCATCACCAGTGATAACACGGCTTAACAATTCTGGATTGATTTCCGTTTGCTGTAATAGATCGACTGCCACATTTTTCCGTGTTTCTCGATGTTGTGGTGTGCGATTTTTGTTGACCGTTTTTGCACAAATCTTTCTCATACCAAGATCTTCAGTTATTATTAGACGAACCTCTTCTCAGTTGATGTTCAGTTCTTCTGCAATCAGTTTCACGGATAATCTTCGATCAGATCGTACAAGTTCACGCACCCTGGCTAAATTGACATCCGTCCGTGAGGTTGATGGTCGTCCACTGCGGTCTTCAATTTCAACATTCCTTCGGCCTTCACTAAACATTTTATGCCAACGAAAAACTTGAGCTCTTGACATAACCTCCTCTCCAAAAGCCTTCTGAAGCTTACTGTAAGTTGTCGTCGCGTTTTCACCCAATTTAACGCAAAAAGAAATGGCATACCGTTGCGCAATATTATGCGGTTCCATTTCCGTGACGAGAGACACAAACACGTGTTAACTTATTACAGCACAACTCACGACTGAGCAGTTGCATCGATGTGCCGCTTGGACTAGAAGCAGCTTATAGACCAAGTTCAAAGACATTGTGCCTACACAAGTCTGCAGGCTTGCCACATCTTGCAAAGAAAATCAGTCTCATTCCTTTATTGTCATACCTACCGAAGAGGCAATAAAATTTGTACACGTGCCTAATATCGTGTAGGGCCCTTGCGAGCACGCACAAGTGCCGCAAAACGACGTAGCATGGACTCGACTAATGTCTGAACAAGTGCTGGAGGGAACTGACACCATTAATTCTGCAGGGCTGTCCATAAAGAGTACGAAGGATTGGAGATCTCTTCTGAACAGCACGCTGCAAGGCATCCCGTATAAGCTCTTTGATTTTATCCATACTGGATGAGAGGTCGTAGTTGTGAATGTCAATGTTAAAAAATATATCGGCTCAACCACTTATTTATAGTGTGTTAAAAAATATGTCGGCTCAACCACTTGTTTATAGTGTGTTAAAAATATATCGGCTCAACCACTTGTTTATAGTGTGTTAAAAATATATCGGCTCAACCACTTGTGAAACAAGTGGTTGAGCCGATATATTTTTTAACATTTCCATACAAGCTCAATAATGTTCATTCCTGGGGAGTTTGGTGGTCAGCGGAAGTGTTTAAACCCAGAAGAGTGTTCCTGGAACCACTCTGCTCTGTAGCAGTTCTGGACGTGTGGGGTATCGCATTGTTCTGCTGGAATTGCCCAAGTCGGTCAGTATGCACAATGGACATGAATGGATGCAGACAGGATGCTTACGTACCTATCACCTGTCAGAGACGTGTCTAGAAGTATCAGGGTTCCCATATCACTTCAACTGTACGCGCCCCACAGCATTACAGAGCCTCCACCAGCTTGAAAGTCCCCTGTTGGCATTCAGGGTTCATTGATTCATGAGGTTTCCTCCATACCCGTACACGTCCATCCACTCGATATAATTTGAGGGGAGACTCTTCCGACTAAGCAACACATTTCCAGTCATAAACAGTCCAATGTCAGTGTTGACGGGCCCACATGCGACGTAAAGCTTTGAGTCGTGCAACCAGCAAGGGTACTCGAGTGGGCCTTCCGCTCCGAAGGCCCATATCGATGATGCTTCGTTAAATGGTTCGCACGCTGACACTTGTTAACGGCTCAGCAATGAAATCTGCAGCAATTTGCGGACGGGTGACACTTCTGTCATGCTGAACGATTCTCTTCTCTTCAGTCCCTTACTTACAGGATCTTCCTCCGACTGCAGCAATGTCGGACGTTAGACGTTTTACCGGATTCCTGATATTCACGGTGCACTCGTTAAATGGTCGTATGGAAAAATCCCGACTTCATCGCTACCTCGGAGATGCTGCATCATATCGCTCGAGCGCCAGTTATAACACCCTGTTCAACCTCACTTAAATCTCGATAAACTGCCATTGTAGCAACAGTAACCGATCTAATAACTGCGCCAGGCACTTGTCTTGTGCAGGGGTTGCCGACAGCAGCGCCGTATTCTGCCTGTTTGCATATCTCTGTATTTGAATATTCATGCCTATAACAGTTTCTCCTGCGCTCCAGTGTATGTGTGTGTGTGTGTGTGTGTGTGTGTGTGTGTGCGTTTCTTGCTTAAATAATTATTCACATTTCCTGATTTGGAACAACTGATGATCCATATCTGCGTTCAGAAACATATTCAAGAACCTTATCTGCGTCCGAGTTACCAACGTTGTCACAGATTCGTACAACAGCCCGTGCGAAGCGTTTTTCCGGTAGTAATATTTTTGGCACTTATCGCTGTTTACACGTAAACATCCTGAAAAAGTTGTTCATAGCGAAAATCTACAATTTGAGATAGAGCTGCCGAATATCGGAATATCGTGGAACTATCATCTATTATGAATAAAGCATGCATTTTCCGTGTTTTACGTGCAGAAGCTGTGTTTGTCATTGACTGTCAGTTACCACTGTTTACGACCGAAGTTTTCATAGAACGAAAGTCATTGCCTATTAAGTTAAAGCAACTTTTCAGAATTCTGTTTCAGATTCCATCAACACCATATGAGCGGAGATTTTGTAATTCTGTTGATTTCAGTCAAGACTGATGGTGTTACTTCTAACTGCTTATTTTATTCGAATGACGTTCTTAATATAATCTCTTGCTTCTTAAACTGAACCATTTAATCCTCTTCTTGCTGCTGTATCTAGAAAGTGATTGCGAAAAGTATTTGCAATTTCTGATTCAGAACACGCAGGTTTATGGACATTTTAATGACTCTCCATAAAATACTACAGTATTTTTATAGGTTGGAAGTAATGTCGGATCTTTACTTATTCTGGTGTCTATAGAAATTTGCCTTTTTCTCTTTTTGCATGACCTATTAAACCCTTCAGTTATCGGGGCTAACTTGCGCTTTTAATAATCTTTCTGGATAACTTTTTAGGAAACCTACCTTCAAATACCAACATAGATTTTCTATGAACCTTCACATTAGCTTACCTTTCTACACTCCTGGAAATGGAAAAAAGAACACATTGACACCGGTGTGTCAGACCCACCATACTTGCTCCGGACACTGCGAGAGGGCAGTACAAGCAATGATCACACGCACGGCACAGCGGACACACCAGGAACCGCGGTGTTGGCCGTCGAATGGCGCTAGCTGCGCAGCATTTGTGCACCGCCGCCGTCAGTGTCAGCCAGTTTGCCGTGGCATACGGAGCTCCATCGCAGTCTTTAACACTGGTAGCATGCCGCGACAGCGTGGATGTGAACCGTATGTGCAGTTGACGGACTTTGAGCGAGGGCGTATAGTGGGCATGCGGGAGGCCGGGTGGACGTACCGCCGAATTGCTCAACACGTGGGGCGTGAGGTCTCCACAGTACATCGATGTTGTCGCCAGTGGTCGGCGGGAGGTGCACGTGCCCGTCGACCTGGGACCGGACAGCAGCGACGCACGGATGCACGCCAAGACCGTAGGATCCTACGCAGTGCCGTAGGGGACCGCACCGCCACTTCCCAGCAAATTAGGGACACTGTTGCTCCTGGGGTATCGGCGAGGACCATTCGCAATCGTCTCCATGAAGCTGGGCTACGGTCCCGCACACCGTTAGGCCGTCTTCCGCTCACGCCCCAACATCGTGCAGCCCGCCTCCAGTGGTGTCGCGACAGGCGTGAATGGAGGGACGAATGGAGACGTGTCGTCTTCAGCGATGAGAGTCGCTTCTGCCTTGGTGCCAATGATGGTCGTATGCGTGTTTGGCGCCGTGCAGGTGAGCGCCACAATCAGGACTGCATACGACCGAGGCACACAGGGCCAACACCCGGCATCATGGTGTGGGGAGCGATCTCCTACACTGGCCGTACACCACTGGTGATCGTCGAGGGGACACTGAATAGTGCACGGTACATCCAAACCGTCATCGAACCCATCGTTCTACCATTCCTAGACCGGCAAGGGAACTTGCTGTTCCAACAGGACAATGCACGTCCGCATGTATCCCGTGCCACCCAACGTGCTCTAGAAGGTGTAAGTCAACTACCCTGGCCAGCAAGATCTCCGGATCTGTCCCCCATTGAGCATGTTTGGGACTGGATGAAGCGTCGTCTCACGCGGTCTGCACGTCCAGCACGAACGCTGGTCCAACTGAGGCGCCAGGTGGAAATGGCATGGCAAGCCGTTCCACAGGACTACATCCAGCATCTCTACGATCGTCTCCATGGGAGAATAGCAGCCTGCATTGCTGCGAAAGGTGGATATACACTGTACTAGTGCCGACATTGTGCATGCTCTGTTGCCTGTGTCTATGTGCCTGTGGTTCTGTCAGTGTGATCATGTGATGTATCTGACCCCAGGAATGTGTCAATAAAGTTTCCCCTTCCTGGGACAATGAATTCACGGTGTTCTTATTTCAATTTCCAGGAGTGTATATTCAGGGTGATTCAGAAGCAACTGTACACACTTAGTGGGTGTAATGTGTGCATCAAAATAAGAGTAAAATGTTAAATACCGTTTTGTCTGTAGTTGATTTATTTCAGAGTTATGCAGTGCTGTAGGGACCACAAATGTGGTACAAACAACACAAAATTAATTTTTCTCAGAAAGCAACAACACGAAGGGACTCGAAATTCAACACAACTACGTAATGTAGATGTACCGCACAACATGTTCAAAATGAAGTCTTACGGTTCTTGAAATCTTGCAGGTCCGCTCATATCACTCTCGACAGCTGCACAGCCACTTTCACTCCGCTACTGTAGCTGTGTTCCATTCCCAGTTGCAACGCTAAACACGAGCTCCGACAGACGGGCCCACGTGTAGAAGCCCACGGTGTCAAGATTTGGAGAGCTGGCGTGTCAAGCAACTGGTCTTGCATGACTTATCCACTAATCGGGATAAGCAACACTGAGATACTCTCTTGTCTCCCGACAGGAACGAGCATGCGTGTATGAACCACAAGTTGGTTCGTGTAAGGAGTGTGTAACCTCGCTCCTACTAATCGGCCTATCCTGCTTGCGATATAAAACATGACCGTGGATTGGTTGTATGCCTAATGGAATTTTTCTAATTAGATAAGGCTATCTTTCCCGAAGAAGTAATACCGATAAGTAGGAGGAAAGTGTGCAGTCGATCTTTCTGATAGAAAAGGGTACCAAAAATAAAAAAGTAATTAAACCGAACAGGGCTACAATTTGGAAAAATGAAAGTTATTTTGTGCATTCACTCACGAACAACACTGGACAGAAAAGGGGTACCACTGATCATGAATCCAAAAGTTACACTAATGGACGAAAAGGAAATAATTACGGTCGCCATCCCACTAGGGCGGTTTACATCCAAAATCCTGTTCGAGATGATAGGAAAGATAAACGTTTATTATTAAAGACTGACGTGGCAACTGAAGGTTGTCACGTCTTTTGACACTAATTTTAAGTGAGTCTGTAATGATAAAGAAAACTGAGAAGCCACTTTTAAGTTAAGTTTGTCATTAAATTTTGAAAAAGGCAATCGAGTAATGATTTGAAAATATACACTTCAACTGTATGTTACTATTGAACTTCGTTACGTGAACAATGACTTTCAGAGATCTCAACACAACGTCATCAAAGAAATTTAGAGAAAGGCAAGCACTTTTTACTTTGCAGTTACTTATATTTCAAATTCAATTCATATTATTGTCAGATCAACTGAGCCTTTTTTACTGACTTGAACAGAATTAAATTTTGAATACGTACCAAACTAAACAGTCATGTGCTCCAAGCTAAACGTAAAATAAATAAAACTTCCGCAACTTGTGCATTTTCGTTAGATTTGGATTTTTTCCAGTGATAGATTATCAAACTTCAGTCAGCATATAAGGAAGAAAGGGAACAAGGATCCTGCTTGGTTACAATGTCTGGGGGCAAAGAGGACACAATCGTCCTGAATTTAACTGGTTGTTATTTAAATAAAGTTCATTAATCAAATCACATTCAGTTGTGCTCCTGGGTTAACCGTTAGTACTTTCTACCAATGAACAGTCTTACTTCAGTGCTGTGCGTGCGACGAAACACGGAGCCGACGACGCATCTGTGTTGCTGGAACTGCTGCTGTTGTTGAAGGTGGTTGCATCTTGTGGAGCCACGGCTAACTGCAGGAACGGGTAATCGTAATTAATAAAGCCTCTTCCCCCCGTCCACTGTTTGTACTCCTGCTACCAGACATCTGCCCGGCGCGCGAACATGATGCCGCCTATATGGAACTCTCTACTGCGAGAGCAGTAACACCACACTTCCGCACACTACAAGCGCTGGAACCCGTCTCCCCTATCTCCACGCGCTCTGCGCAACAACTCCCTGCCCAAAGATTTTACAACGCACAAGCACTGCTATTATCGTTGCTAGTCGATGCAAATAACAATTCCTTTGGCTTTTATCCAGAGCTTATAAGTTTCACAGTAAAACACAGATAAATACAATGAAACGTCAACAGACTTCTACCTAAATGTACACATACAGTGAAGCAATGTCATTACTAATTAAAAGAAAGCATTTAAATTGCAAATACACTCCTGGAAATGGAAAAAAGAACACATTGACACCGGTGTGTCAGACCCACCATACTTGCTCAGGACACTGCGAGAGGGCTGTACAAGCAATGATCACACGCACGGCACAGCGGACACACCAGGAACCGCGGTGTTGGCCGTCGAATGGCGCTAGCTGCGCAGCATTTGTGCACCGCCGCCGTCAGTGTCAGCCAGTTTGCCGTGGCATACGGAGCTCCATCGCAGTCTTTAACACTGGTAGCATGCCGCGACAGCGTGGACGTGAACCGTATGTGCAGTTGACGGACTTTGAGCGAGGGCGTATAGTGGGCATGCGGGAGGCCGGGTGGACGTACCGCCGAATTGCTCAACACGTGGGGCGTGAGGTCTCCACAGTACATCGATGTTGTCGCCAGTGGTCGGCGGAAGGTGCACGTGCCCGTCGACCTGGGACCGGACCGCAGCGACGCACGGATGCACGCCAAGACCGTAGGATACTACGCAGTGCCGTAGGGGACCGCACCGCCACTTCCCAGCAAATTAGGGACACTGTTGCTCCTGGGGTATCGGCGAGGACCATTCGCAACCGTCTCCATGAAGCTGGGCTACGGTCCCGCACACCGTTAGGCCGTCTTCCGCTCACGCCCCAACATCGTGCAGCCCGCCTCCAGTGGTGTCGCGACAGGCGTGAATGGAGGGACAAATGGAGACGTGTCGTCTTCAGCGATGAGAGTCACTTCTGCCTTGGTGCCAATGATGGTCGTATGCGTGTTTGGCGCCGTGCAGGTGAGCGTCACAATCAGGACTGCATACGACCGAGGCACACAGGGCCAACACCCGGCATCATGGTGTGGGGAGCGATCTCCTACACTGGCCGTACACCACTGGTGATCGTCGAGGGGACACTGAATAGTGCACGGTACATCCAAACCGTCATCGAACCCATCGTTCTACCATTCCTAGACCGGCAAGGGAACTTGCTGTTCCAACAGGACAATGCACGTCCGCATGTATCCCATGCCACCCAACGTGCTCTAGAAGGTGTAAGTCAACTACCCTGGCCAGCAAGATCTCCGGATCTGTCCCCCATTGAGCATGTTTGGGACTGGATGAAGCGTCGTCTCACGCGGTCTGCACGTCCAGCACGAACGCTGGTCCAACTGAGGCGCCAGGTGGAAATGGCATGGCAAGCCGTTCCACAGGACTACATCCAGCATCTCTACGATCGTCTCCATGGGAGAATAGCAGCCTGCATTGCTGCGAAAGGTGGATATACACTGTACTAGTGCCGACATTGTGCATGCTCTGTTGCCTGTGTCTATGTGCCTGTGGTTCTGTCAGTGTGATCATGTGATGTATCTGACCCCAGGAATGTGTCAATAAAGTTTCCCCTTCCTGGGACAATGAATTCACGGTGTTCTTATTTCAATTTCCAGGAGTGTATTTACATATAATTTAACAAAAATTTATATATCGGTAGCAGGCGCCATGCATCCTGCATTTTCGGTGATACAAGTGGGACATAAAGAAACAGACAATCCAATTCATGTTCCAAACACTGTCGATACGCCGGCCACGGTGGCCGAGTTGTTCTATGCGCTTCAGTCCGGAACCACGCGACTGCTACGGACGCAGGTTCGAATCCTGCCTGGGGCATTGATGTGTGTGATGTCATTAGGTTAGTTAGGTTTAAGTAGTTCTAAGTTCTAGGGGACTGATGACCTCAGATGTTAAGTCCCACAGTGCTGAGACCAATTGAATCATTTTTGAACTGTCGATACACTTTAAAAGTCAGGCGCTGGGGATAACTTGCGGTCCGAGTAAATACCATACCTAATGTTCGCTGCGAAACGTTGTTAGTACCCTCGTACTGTAGTTACGCGAGGATTCTCATACGCCCTCTTGTACATGTTACGAACGTTTATGTTACCCACACTGCTAAAAGCACTCTCACCTGTAAACAGTACCAGACGACCGAAACGCGGTTCAGCAACATCGCGCTCGAGTAACCACTGAGAAATTCTGACGTCTAGGGTATTCTACAGGTGTCACCTAATCTACTGCACCCTCTGCAGAGGAAATAGGTGGAATTTATAAAATGTTATTTTGAATATGTTAATTATTCTATCTGTATGATGGTGATTGTGATTGCAATTGTATTTGCTTATCTGGAACGTGGACGTTTAATTATTCGGTATCAGACGCTTGACAATGGCTTTTTCGTAAAGGCAATGTTACTCGTAGTTGACCGTGAAATAAAACTGAATAATCGGACTTCGTAATTAAATCGTTTCCAAAGACTGCTGCGGTAGGTGCGGACTCATAATCTAAATCTCAATATTTCAATAATTTGCCAGCCATGCCAATGCGTCGTACAGAGGTGATTGTCTACTAAACATAAAAAAGTTACACAGTTAGTTAAATCAGATATATTCAATGAATAAGCCTACAGTTCATAATCCTACTTACTTTTACAAATATAAATTCTTTACAGAATCGAGTGCCTAGTGTGGTTGCAACTCGCAGTATTCTTCTATAACATGAAATATGGCGGTGTGCCAGACAATAAAAAAAATACGTGCCTCTCGCACCACTTCAACCAGAGCTCTCCCTTTCTTAATCAAACATAAGAGTAACGTAATTGTGCTTTTGTTTTATCAGCGACACAGCGCTGCAGTTGTGTGCCATAAGCTTTATGTATTTGTCACTGATTATTTATTTAATTAATATTTCGCGTTTCTGAGGAAACTCACGCTCGGCATGCAAATGTGCCTTTATATTGCCCCCTGAATTGCGAGGCGAAAGGACACACCTGCAGGCGAGCAATTCACCTAAAGGCACAAGAAAATCTAAGTTATCTACAACTATTTACATGACTTACATTACACATTATACACATTATATACAAAATTTGAATGACGCGGGTGCGCCGTAAAAGTTCTAATGTTGGCAGATAGAGTGCGCGCATGCGCAGAAGCGTCTGTATAACTGCGGCACTACCGTTATATCGTACAGTTAGATCACGCGGCACAGTATTGCAGATCATATTGTTCGTGTGCGCGCGTTATTCAGTCGTTGCACAAAGAAAATATTCAACCAAGATTACATATGAAGACTACATTCTATGACAGGTAACTTAGTTTTAAATTTACAATATTTGTTATAACACAATACAACTTAGATTGTTGAATGTTCTTAGTTACATAGTATTGTTTTGAAATTCTTCAAAGAAAAATGTCCGTATTTTTCAGGTGCGTTGACCTATACACATCGTGTCGTTATTACAGTTCATATTCATCCGCTGCACAATAATTTTTTACAGGTTAGTATCGTCGTGGTAAAGTTTTTTGATCACAGTAACATCGTTGTATAACAACGTGATTAATACATAAGCGTGTCCATTTCTCATTTCCATTATAGTCGTAGTGATGCAGTTCGTTGTGACTAAAAGCATTGCTTATTACAGATCAGACGTGACCTGTCGAGTAATTGGTCCACGTGCAGTTGGTTTTTTACATTCCGTGGAAGCTTGGTTGCAGAACCTCGGACGGCACATAGCTGGCGTCGATCCTTGGACAGTCCAGGTAAGAGTGTCCGTCACATTTCGAGAACATTTCATTCCCTGAAGTTCCAA
The DNA here is from genome assembly GCF_023864345.2 of Schistocerca serialis cubense. Taxonomy (NCBI): domain Eukaryota; kingdom Metazoa; phylum Arthropoda; class Insecta; order Orthoptera; family Acrididae; genus Schistocerca; species Schistocerca serialis. The sequence continues at coordinate 180,903,059 of NC_064646.1, read as the reverse complement.
CCAAAATTCTTCCACCCGTCGTGTTGTTTTCTGGACAGGCACTTTGTGTCCATTTAATCCAGTTAACATCTTGAAGTTGGGTACTGTAGTAATGTCACTAGACGAAGCACGAATTATGCACTTCACATTTTCAGTTTTTTGCTGAATATAGCTCACCTAAATGTTCGTAGTTATTAATCAAGGATATCGTTCATCGCGTTTACATAGATACGCTGCATAATGAATGGCATTAACAGTTTCTTTCACATAGATTTCCGCGTAGCTGCAGAGTTAGTAATGTTCGTTAATGTCCGTGAACAGTGGTTCACTATGCAATGTCTTTTTGGCACTCGTTTTGTTCAAATTTTTACATAGTAACAGTTACACTATACATCAGTTAAAAAAATAAGTAATTATACATACACACGTCACATATTTTCTTAGCATAAACATAATATAGTTGCACATAAACATGTTTACATCGCTATAGGTTATTACATTGTGTCACATTTGATTACATGAATTGCAGATATTTACATCCTCTTTAGCGGTTTTGCTGGGATATTATCGATGTTTTTTGTGATGTCATCTGAAATTAAGATAGGTTAGACACAACATTCATTACATCAGTAGGCAAGACCAGGCGTTTTCACTACTCAATAAATATTCAAAATAGTAAGAGAGAGAAAATGTTTGATTCCTCGCGTTTTGTGCGTGTGTGTAGAGTGTCTGTGTGGCCTTGACTACTGATAGATGCTTTTCGTGTTGAGAGATGTGCGTCTAATCTATTTCTCAAAGTAAAAGATCGCTTCACAGATGACGTCTGTCAGTTCGTCAGGTGTTACACCAAGTCAGTGGTACCTTCAGTAACAAATGTTCCGTGAAAAATTAATATGTCATCTACTGCTACGTAATCATAAATTTTACTTTAATATTCCGTCTTTCAGGTGGAGGCGCGCGCTGAAAGAAGAGTTCTTCTGTCTTCAACTGCGTCACTGGAACCGCTGAAATGAAAATTTTCTATACTACTTATTATCTGTGTTGTAGCAAACAGAGTTTTGCGAGTTGCTTAGCAATGTTTTCATGGGTATGACTTTGACATTATTTTGCATGAAATGCTCTAAGATCTCGGTGTGCGTATAGCCCAATAATTTTGTTAGTTCTAGGATGTTGTAACAGATACGCACCAGGATGCGGTATGTTAACAATTATATAAGGTCCTTCATATAGCAGACGCCACTTAGCGTTGCGTCGTTTGAGTGCTACAGATTTATGATGAGTACGAAGTAGTACAAGCATTCCTACCTCGAATTTTTGTTTTCTTTTTATTATGTTTCTGTGATGTTTGTTTCATATTTGTGCGTGATGTGTCAATGTAGTCAATACTTCTTTTATTTTCTGTTCAGGTGTGATTTCCTTGTCTGACAACTTAGGTAATGGTTCTATCCACTGATCGTTCTGTTTGCAATTGAACATGATCTCGTTAGGTGTGTAATTCGTATCGTAAATATTTAAGTTATTGTGTACGTCTTCGAAAAGACTTAGGTAGGACACCCAATTAGTATGTTTTGATGAAATATAGGTCCTCATGAATCGGTTTAGTTCTCGGAAAAGTCTTTCAGTCGCGTTACATTGTGGACTAAACTTTGAAATAAATATACTTTTAATGTTATTGTCCTTCAAGAAATTTCTCCATTCGTACCCAGAGTAGTATGCTGCATTATCTGACAGAATTGCTTTAGGTTTTCCCACGTGCGTGAGGTAATCACTTGAGAATCTTCGTATTATAGCATTTGCAGTGGCGGATTTTAAAGCATAAAGTTTTACATGTTTAGAAAATATATCGTAAAAAGCTAAGATATATTTGACGCCTCCAGAGCTTGCTGGATGCGGTCCACTGATGTCAGTACACAGAATTTCCAGGGGTTTACTAGGTAAAATAGAATGTAAATCTGTTTTTGTGGATAAATTCTGAGGTTTTGATTTTTGACATATGACACATGTTTTCAGTTCCCTGTAAATTTTTCTTCTCATATTGCTAAAATAACAGTATGTGCTGAGCTTCGCTAAACACTTTTTTGTCCCATAATGACCCCAAACTAAGTGTGTGTGCCAAATTAGATTACGTTCAGACTCTTTGGGAATGCATACACACCAGTTAGTAGCATTTGGATGTCGTCGATAAAATAGCACATCATTGTGCAACTTGTAATACTTAGTCAAAGGATGATTGTGTTTTTCTACCAGTAATGTTATTATCTTATACCAGTGAGGATCAGATTTTTGTAATTCAGCCATATTTCTGCACATATCAATATAATATTGGTGATACTGCTTGTCTTGCATTAAGAGAATCCTGTAGTCATTTATATTTTCTAAGTCACTGTTGGTATCATTCATACCTTGTGGAAGTCTAGACAAAGTGTCTGCAATGGTGTTGTCCTTACCTCTTATGTACTTAATTTCAAAAGAGTAGTTCTGAAGTGTAACTGCCCATCGTGATAGTCTAGGATGTACAAGTTTACAAGTTAACAAAAATGTCAGGGCCTGGTGATCGGTGTAAATTACCGTATGTTTTCCAAATAAATAATAATTGAATTTCTTGAATGCCCATACTATGGAAAGTGTTTCTAACTCAGTAGTGGAGTATGTACGCTCACATTCAGTTAGAGTGCGACTCGCAAACCCAATAATTCTTATCTGTTCCTCCTCTTTATTCTTTACAACTTGAAATAAGCAACAGCCCAAGCCAGTACGTGAAGCGTCACAAGTCATACAAAAATCTAAATTGAAATCTGGATGGCTCAATATGTTAGCATTCACTAAAGCATGTTTAATTGTATTAAAGTCATTCTGGCACTGTTCCGACCAGATCCAAACTTGATTCTTTCTGAGTAGATTTAGCAGATGTTTACTGTTCAAAAGTGGTTGTGGCAAAAAACGTCTGAAAAATGAACATAGCCCAAGGAATGATTTTAACTGCTTTTTAGTTCGAGGGCTAGGTAAGTTTCTGATAGCATCTAATTTACTGGGATCCGGACGTATGCCCTGTGAATTAATGATATGTCCTAAATACTTTATCTCACTGCAACCAAATTTTGATTTTCTTAGGTTGGCTGTGACTCCAGCTTGTGCAAATTTTTCTAAAATTCTTTGAAGTGTGTCAACGTGTTCATTCCAAGATTGTGTAGCTATCAGTATATCATCTACATAGTGTGTGACTGTCTCAACTAAATCGTCGCCAAGCACGGTATCCAGGGCTGTAATGAATACCCCAGAGCTGACATTCAGTCCGAAGGGTAGAACACAAAACTGATAGGTTCGCCCCCCGAACATAAATGCAGTATATTTCCGAGAATCAGGAGTGATACCCACCTGCCAAAACGAATTAGCGAGATCTATTGCGGAAAAATATTTTGCATCTAGAAATTTCTGTAATTGCTCTTCTAAATTTTCAGGTTTTGTGTGAACCGGTAAAATTATTTCATTAATAGCTCGTGCGTCTAACACTAACCTAATGCTTCCATTCGATTTTTTGACAACAAGTAGAGGACTACAATAAGGTGAGGTGGATGGTTCAATGACCTTCCAGTCTAACATTTGTTTTAATTCTTGCCACACACCAGGTCGTTGAGATAACGGTACGTTATATGTCTTATGGTAGAAGATCTTGTGAGGTTTAACTTCAATCTTGTACACATACGTGTTGATAACACCTAATCGTTCGGTAAAAACTTGTAAATATTTGGATAACACTTCCTGTAGTTTTATACGTTCATGTACACTGAGAGCTGTAGCTTCACTTATCTTATGATCAAGCAATGTTTTCAAGTCCATTAGCTCTGTGTCAGATGAGTGTGTTTGCATGTCTTGAATGTCATTGTCAAGTACTAACTGAACCTTGTACCCTGTACAGTGTTTGTCATGCTTTAGAGTTTTCCTGTCCAAATCAATAATAATTACACTGCCTTTATCATTTAAAATACATTTACCTTTGGAGAAGTCTATAATGCAGTCCTTCTCGCTCATAATATCTATTCCTAATATGCAATTTGTCACAAGGTTTTGTACAACCAGGAATGGCCACGGTTCCATTACCTATTTTAACGTTTACAAAAACTTGCTTCGTAACCCTACATGACTTATTACCTAGTGCAGTAGTTATTTTACAGTTTTGGGCAGGAAACTCAGGCACAGGTTCCAATTCACACATCTTTTTATAGAAATTAAAAGACAAAACGCTCACAGCTGCACCTGTATCTAAGATAATAGTAGTTGAAATCCCACCTACTACACCAGTAGTAGATGCTAAAACAATTTCATTTGTGTTTAAACGACATTGTGTGCTGTCTTGTAAAAGTTCATCTGATATATTGTTATTGTGGTTGCATCTTATAAATAAAACAGGTAGTTTTTGTTTAGAATTACTCGGCATATCATTATTCTGTTGTTCAAGTGTGGTGTCAAATAACTGATTAACATTGAAGTCGCCCCCCCAAGAATTCTTCAGCCACGACCTGGGGCAAAGTAGTGACTGTTTCTAGTTTGTTGGATTATCATTTGTACTAGGTACTGACACAGATTGAGGTTGTGCATCAGGTGTCATTTCTATTATATTCACATTCGGATATTGCCTATTATGATCTACAAACTTTTGCGGTTGTTGTTGCTGTTGCGCATTATAACTTACCTGTCGGTCGTAAGGTATGCTCCAATTTTGACCTGGTGGCTGCTGTGGTAAAGCAGAGTTTGAATGAAAGTACTGATCGTTACGAGTCCAACCTTGATGCTGTCTTGGCTCGTAGTTATTATTATTTCTATTTCTGTTTGTGTTTTTGTTATTACCTTTGTATCCGTTGTTACCGTTGTAGTTATTACCGCGGTGCCTTTTGTATGGATTGCCGCATGAAATGTTATTACTGTTGTAACTATTGTTTGTATTGGAATACGCGTGTTGATTTTGATTTCCGTACTGAGACGGCATGTGAGTTTGCTGTTTTTGTTGTACCGCGTACCCAACTGTGGGCGCGCCAGAATTGTGTTGGCAAGCCTGCATGTTTTGCATACCACTAGTGTAAACATTGTGGCTGCTGTTTTGCCGCGCGAAGCGCTGATCTTCAAGTAACATGTCAACCGAATCTAAAGCTGTTAAAAAATTATCTGAATCGTCATCCGGGATATGTAGGAGTTTTTCTTTAATGTTGAAAGGCAATTTGGCCTTCAACGCTCGGAGTATATCACGCGTTGCGACTGGTTCGTCTAAAAAGTGTCCCATGTTCAAGTATTTTTCAAAATATCTGCGTAAGTTGCCATTTTTACTGTTAAAAGTTTCAGGTTCTAAAATTTGTCTTCTGAGTCGCTCCTGGACGGATTGCGACCAGAATTTGTTCAGAAAAGCACGCTCAAACTCACTGTACGTGGTACATACGTCAGCTTGACTGTATGCCCAGACAGCTGCATCGCCTTGGATGTAACCGACAATATATGAAATCTTTTTCCGGTCACTCCAAGTGCGTGGAAATGCGTTACTAAAAGATTTAAGAAAAATCACCGGATGAATGGTTCGTTTTTCTGGGATAAAAATCTGAAATTGCCTGTGTTTCATTAAGCTTTCATCTTCCTTCGCATTGTGATATGGATTTATTCCACTGTAATTACTGGTATGTTCAGCTGGCGAGTAATTACGATAATGTTGCTGTGGTTTACCATGATAATAGCTTGTGTTTGTGTTTCCACATCGTGGTATGTGTTGTAGTCGTGGTGTGTTTTGTTCTTGTGTATTTGTCGTGTGCGGAATGTGTGTATCATACTCGAATGTATATTGGTTTCTGAACTGTACATTTTGACTGATATTTTCGTTACATTCAGACTGTAGTTGATCGGTGAATTGTCTCATGGGTGCAGTGACGGATTGTACTGCGTCACTGATCAGCTGTTTGTTATTAGTAATGTATTGCGCTACGGAGTCGTGCACAATTGTTGGTAAATTTTCACCTAAGCATCTATCAAAATGTTTGTCTTTGTTCTCAACCCAATCATGAAATTCTTTATTAATATTTTGAAAATGAGCTGTGGCATCTGATTGTAAGATGTCAGTCAGGTGTTGTTCAACATTGTCAAATTTATTCTGTACGTCAGTAATTCGTTTTTCAAGGCTGTCATGTACTGAAGGATATGTTTGAATTTGTTCAGTAAGAACTTCACACGTGACATTAAGGTTTTTTACTTGTGTCTGTAAAAGTGCTACGTCAGTTGTAGTCTTTTCTTGTCTCGTATTGAGCTGGGAAAATTTAGTACTGAGTTCGGTCATCTGTTTGGTCAATGTGGCGTCTATAAGTTCCACGCGCTTACATAAAGTGTCATTACCTATCTTGATTGCTATGAGATCAGATTTGATTTCGTCATTTTGTGTTTTTAACTGTTCATTTTGTGTCTCTAATTGTGCCTTTAAGGTTGCCATGTTTTCGGCGTTCTGTTTCCTTATGGTTGCCATATTTTCTGCGTTTTGTTTCACTAGCATTTGTAACATGTCGGCAATGTTTGCCGTTTGCAAGGTCTCTGCCCCCGCCGCGTCATTAGACGTGACGTCATGCATTAACATGGGCTCTGATTGAGATTTTGAAATTTTTGTAGTGGACGGCCTATCGTCAAAATTTTCGTCAACACTTGCGTCAATGTTTGATGAATCGTCACTACCGGTTGCTGTCGTAAAGTCATTTTCTAACACTTGTCTCACGTCCGAGTCGGATTGCGTCTGAATAGTACGTCCTTGCTGTTCCATTTTTGCGTATTGTTCTCTAGTTATTACCATGCCACACGTGATATATGTTTCAAGAAAATTTTTGACACTGATTTTAAAATAAAATGTAGTTGAGCATGAATCGCTCGTAGCAACAATGGCTGTCTGTTAATTTAAAAATATAAACTGAATTTGAGATTATTAGTAATGGCTGCTGGCCATGTTACATGATATCGTACAGAAGTCGGCCATATTGTACACTCGTGTATTGGTATTGTTGCATACGTTATTGTTTAGGGAAAAGTACTGAGAATGAAATTTATCACTGAAACTGTTATGCAGAAAAGAAACACTACAGAATTTACTGAAAAGCTAACACACTGAATTATACGTCTGGTCAAGCCCACCAATGCAAAGATGCTGCGTCTTACCTTATTTTGCTGGAAGTTTCATTGCGTCTTCCGGCAAAATTTCAGAATTGGAAAATATCTTCATATTTTGTTATCTCTCATACATTGACGTCCAGGTCCAGAAAGTTGATTTTTTACATGAAACAAAGAGAACAATGTAACAAATGACAAAATAACAAGTCCGACACGCAGTCGCCAATATAAAATGTTATTTTGAATATGTTAATTATTCTATCTGTATGATGGTGATTGTGATTGCAATTGTATTTGCTTATCTGGAACGTGGACGTTTAATTATTCGGTATCAGACGCTTGACAATGGCTTTTTCGTAAAGGCAATGTTACTCGTAGTTGACCGTGAAATAAAACTGAATAATCGGACTTCGTAATTAAATCGTTTCCAAAGACTGCTGTGGTAGGTGCGGACTCATAATCTAAATCTCAATATTTCAATAATTTGCCAGCCATGCCAATGCGTCGTGCAGAGGTGATTGTCTACTAAACATAAAAAAGTTACACAGTTAGTTAAATCAGATATATTCAATGAATAAGCCTACAGTTCATAATCCTACTTACTTTTACAAATATAAATTCTTTACAGAATCGAGTGCCTAGTGTGGTTGCAATTCGCAGTATTCTTCTATAACATGAAATATGGCGGTGTGCCAGACAATAAAAAAAAATACGTGCCTCTCGCACCACTTCAACCAGAGCTCTCCCTTTCTTAATCAAACATAAGAGTAACGTAATTGTGCTTTTGTTTTATCAGCGACACAGCGCTGTAGTTGTGTGCCATAGGCTTTATTTATTTGTCACTGATTATTTATTTAATTAATATTTCGCGTTTCCGAGGAAACTCACGCTCGGCATGCAAATGTGCCTTTATAAATTCCTGTCCCCGCAGCAAGTGCATATCTGCGTATTCACCGTCTAAGTACGCCATCGTACCGTACTCAGGGACTGCAGAGGGTTAACTGCCGAATGAATGAATGTGCGTACTACGTTTGGTCCCGCTGCATTACAACAGTGCCATGGAGTAAAACAGACCACACCGAAGTTGTGGGGTCTACATCTACATGATTCCTCTGCAATTCACATTTAAGTGCTTGTCAGAGGGTTCATCGAACCACAATCATACTATCTCTCTACCATTTCACTCCCGAACAGCGCGCGGGAAAAACGAACATCTAAACCTTTCTGTTCGAGCTCTGATTCCTCTTATTTTATTTTGATGATCATTCCTACCTCTGTAGGTTGGGCTCAACAAAATATTTTCGCATTCAGAAGAGAAAGTTGGTGACTGAAATTTGATAAATAGGTCTCGCCGCGACGAAAAACGTCTTTGCTTTAATGACTTCCATCCCAACTCGCGTATCATATCTGCCACACTCTCTCCCCTATTACGTGATAATACAAAACGAGCTGCCATTTTTTGCACCCTTTCGATGTCCTCCGTCAATCCCACCTGGTAAGGATCCCACACCGCGCAGCAATATTCTAAAAGAGGAATAACGAGTGTTGTTGCATCTTCTAAGTGTCCTGCCAATGAAACGCAACCTTTGGCTCGCCTTCCCCACAATATTATCTTTGTGGTCTTTCCAACTGAAGTTGTCCGTAATTTTACCACCCATGTACTTAGTTGAATTGATAGCCTTGAGAATTGTACTATTTATCGAGTAATCGAATTCCAACGGATTTCTTTTGGAACTCATGTGGATCACCTCACACTTTTCGTTATTTAGCGTCAACTGACACCTGCCACACCATACAGCAATCATTTCTAAATCGCTTTCCAACTGATACTGGTCTTCGGATGACCTTACTAGACGGTAAATTACAGCATCATCTGCGAACAACCTAAGAGAACTGCCCACTCGTCGCTTATAGGATGCCTAAAGGATGCTGCTTTTTTCGGAATGCTATACAAAAATTCTAGCAAATCACATTAATAGTTTTTATTACAGTAAAGAAAGATTGACAATACTTAACTTTTACAATTGAGCCGTGTGTCGGCTCTCAACGTATATCGCACTGTAAAGATTGTTCTGAGTCCTTCCATTCCATCGTTAATTGATTCTTTCATATTTATCGTTATGCTGCGTTCCATTCTGTTGAGATTCCCCTCTGGCGGCGTGTCTGGTCTTATCGATCTTCGAGTCGTTGCTTCCTGTTAGCCTTGTGTAAGGAAATAAGATCTTTGGGGGGGATGGCCGGTTTGTTGCCTAGCGGTGACAAGTCGGTCGGTCGGTTTTTAAAAACGGAACATAGAGAATATCGTAGGATGAGACCGCGGCGTGGCGTGGCGGTGGGGATTTGGCTGTTGTTCCGAGAAGCCACGTGGTCTGTCCTGGCGGTGCGAGACGAGTGCGACGAGTTGACGTGACAAGACTGTAAGCTCTTGATGTGAGCACCCGAGGGCCATGGCTGTGGTTCCGCGTCACTACTTGGTGGGAGCGGCAACGGATGTCTTTAAATTTTCCGTCTGGAGGCGGGAATGATGGACTAGTAACTCGCCTAACCTGAGGAGTGGTATTTCGCCGCCGTGGGTGCAGAGAAGACGAGGGCTCCGGTGACAGAGCGCGTGGCTGCGTGACTGTGCCCAGTTGGGTATGCTGGCGACGTGTACATGTTCGGGTGTGAGGAACCTTTGCATCGGAGTTCACCTGCTGTTTCTCTGATAAACTGCAAGCTAAGTTGGTTGAAGGTTTAAATGTTAATTTAAGAATTTTGGTTTGTGCAACCAGCGTCTTTTCCGCCTTGTGGCCTCCTGCGTTCGGGTTTCCTGTCCCTGTCGCCGATGTATTTATAGACAGTGATCTTTCCGCTTCTTATTAGTACTGCCCGGTAGGACGTGTATTTTTGGGCAGTGATTATTGTTTTAAATTATATTTTTTTCTGCCTTGTGGTCTCCTGCGTTCGGATTTCCTGTCCCTGTCGCTGGTGTAATTATAGACAGTGATCTTTTGGCTTCTTATTAGTACTGCCTGGGAGGAAGTGTATTTTTGGGCAGGGATTATGGTTCCTGATTTGATTCCTCCTCCTCCCCTGGCCTCGTGTGACGTCGATGTGATTGCTGAATGTGAGGTGTTGTGGGTCTGTTAGTCCGCTTCTAGCCTGAGCATCCTTCGGGAGACAATTGTGGCCGCCCTTACACCCGGTCGGTTAATTATTTCTATCCCAGGACATTTTGGTTGCAGGACATGGTATTAAAGTTGTTAGTTGTTGTAAAATGTTAAATGGTGGTATTTTACTCTGATTGTTTTTGGCCACTGTTTAAAAAGGTTAAGTTTGCCTTTCATTGGTGGGTTTTTAAAATTACGTGGCTTTAAATTGTTAGTTATTGTCAAAGGTCAATGACTGTATCTTTACTTTGATTTTTTCAATCTACTTGGCATCCTTTGAAAATGCTAGTTCTGCCTCCCTGTTAGCGAGCCCTTGTAATTTAATATCTTGTTGTGCCAAGAAGTTGGCTCCCTACATGTTCGGTAGCGAAATTGTATGCAAATTGGTGGTTTTTTAATTTCATTACTTGGAAAGCTTTAATTTTGTTTTTAAATGCTTTATCAAAGTCTGTTTTAAGTAAAATGGCTTGGCTATTAACGGCGGAGTGTGCTCCCAGCCGCCGTTGGATAAGCAGCTGCAGCAGCAAGTCGTATACTCTTAGCTCACTTATTTGTTACATAGTTTAATTCTTAATTTCTTTGCGTGTTTTTGGTATTTGCATTGTTAAATTCATAAAATTTGGGCGTATTATAATATTTGAGAGTTGTAGCATCGCGTTTTAGTACCTGAATAGGGTAAAATCGCGTCGTCTCCTTCCGCCGCCGAGCAGTGTGTCAGCAGTGCGCAAGTGTTTGTTTTGAATACAGTCAGAGAGAGTCCCTTTAGTCAACCATAGTGCCAGTAGTGCTAGTGTTTGTTTTCAATACAGTCCAGAGACAGGTAGTGCTATTTTCATTGTTTTCTACAAGAAGTCTCTAGCAATCGCAGTTTAGTCAATAATCAGCCGCCTTTAGTGAATTAGCAGTCTAGTTAAAAGTTGATTAACTCTCTTCAATAAATTGATTCCTTAGGATGGATAGGAAGTGTGACTGCTGTGCACGGACGCAGGAGGAGCTGGACACTGTTCGCGAACAGCTGAACGTGTTGATGGCCGCGGTCAGCCGTCTTCAGGCTGCTGCCTCGGAGTGTAGCGGCAGTGGGGAGTCTGGTGCGTCGCAAGGTACACACCAGGTGTTACATGCTTCACCCACTGTCCCTGTTGTCGAGACATCTTCGCGGGTACCGGGCGCGGTTGGGCCACCCTCTCCCCAAGGGGAGTGGCGGGTTCAGCGGCGTTCGCGGCGCACGAGGCGGAGGGTAAATGTGGAGGCTGGCCGTGTGGCATCGCCCGCTCTGCCTGTGAGTGGACATGTGGCTGCTCCTTCAGCAAGGTCCGAGCAGGCACACGGGGGGAGGGGTTTATTAGTTATTGGGAGCTCCAACGTTAGGCGGGTGATGGAGCCCCTTAGGGAAATAGCGGAATGGTCGGGGAAGAAGGCCAGTGTTCACTCTGTCTGCTTGCCAGGGGGTCTCATCCGAGATGTGGAGGAGGCCCTACCGGCGGCGATAGAGAGCACTGGGTGCACACGACTGCAAATTGTTGCTCATGTCGGCGCCAATGACTCCTGCCATCTGGGTTCAGAGGTCATCCTCAGTTCGTACAGGCGGTTGGCGGAATTGGTGAAGGCGGAAAGCCTCGCTCGCGGGGTGGAATCAGAGCTAACTATTTGTAGTGAGAGCACTGGGTGCACCCGACTGCAAATTGTTGCTCATGTCGGCGCCAATGACTCCTGCCATCTGGGTTCAGAGGTCATCCTCAGTTCGTACAGGCGGTTGGCGGAATTGGTGAAGGCGGAAAGCCTCGCTCGCGGGGTGGAATCAGAGCTAACTATTTGTAGTATCGTTCCCAGAACCGATCGCGGTCCTCTGGTTTGGAGCCGAGTGGAAGGCTTAAACCAGAGGCTCAGACGATTCTGCGGAGATCTGGGGTGCAAATTTCTCGACCTCAGCTATCGGGTGGAGAAATGTAGGGTCCCCCTGAATAGGCCAGGCGTGCACTACACGCCGGAAACGGCTACAAGGGAGCGGAGTACGTGTGGAGTGCACATGGTTTTTTTTTAGGTTAGATAATTCCCTCCCTAGGCCCGACAAGACGCCTCCTGAGACGCAGCAGGGTAGGAGTAGGCAAAATGCAACAGGGAATAACAATATTAATGTGCTAATAGTAAACTGCAGGAGCGTCTATAGAAAGTTCCCAGAATTGCTCTCATTAATAAACGGTCACAACGCCCATATTGTACTAGGGACAGAAAGTTGGCTGAAACCTGACGTAAAAAGTAATGAAATCCTAAACTCAGATTGGAATGTATACCGCAGAGACAGGCTGGACAGTGAAGGGGGAGTCGTGTTTATAGCGAAAAGAAGTGCAATAGTATCGAAGGAAATTTACGGAGATCCGAAATGTGAAATGATTTCGGTGAAGGTCACGGTTAAAGCAGGCTCAGACATGGTAATTGGATGTCTCTATAGGCCCCCTGGCTGAGCAGCTGTTGTGGCTGAGCACCTGAAGGATAATTTGGAAAATATTTCGAGTAGATTTCCCCACCATGTTATAGTTCTGGGTGGAGATTTTAATTTGCCGGATATAGACTGGGAGACTCAAACGTTCATAACGGGTGGCAGGGACAAAGAATCCAGTGAAATTTTTTTAAGTGCTTTATCTGAAAACTACCTTGAGCAGTTAAACAGAGAACCGACTCGTGGCGATAACATATTAGACCTTCTGGTGACAAACAGACCCGAACTATTTGAAACAGTTAACGCAGTACAGGGAATCAGCGATCATAACGTGGTTACGGCATCGATGACTTCAGCCGTAAATAGAAATATTAAGAAAGGTAGGAAGATTTTTCTGTTTAGCAAAAGTGACAAAAAGCAGATTGTAGAGTACCTGACGGCTCAACACAAAAGTTTTGTCTCAAGTACAGATAGTGTTGAGGATCAGTGGACAAAGTTCAAAACCATCGTACAATATGCGTTAGATGAGTATGTGCCAAGCAAGATCGTAAGAGATGGAAAAGAACCACCGTGGTACAACAACCGAGTTAGACAACTGCTGCGGAAGCAAAGGGAACTTCACAGCAAACAAACATAGCCAAAGCCTTGCAGACAAACAAAAATTACGCGAAGCGAAATGTAGTGTGAGGAGGGCTATGCGAGAGGCGTTCAATGAATTCGAAAGTAAAGTTCTATGTACTGACTTGGCAGAAAATCCTAAGAAATTTTGGTCTTATGTCAAAGCGGAAGGTGGGTCAAAACAAAATGTTCAGACACTCTGTGACCAAAATGGTACTGAAACAGAGGATGACAGACTAAATGCCGAAATACTAAATGTCTTTTTCCAAAGCTGTTTCACAGAGGAAGACTGCACTGTAGTTCCTTCTCTAGATTGTCGTACAGATGACAAAATGGTAGATATCGAAATAGACGACAGAGGGATAGAGAAACAATTAAAATCGCTCAAAAGAGGAATGGCCGCTGGACCTGATGGGATACCAGTTCGATTTTACACAGAGTACGCGAAGGAACTTGCCCCCCTTCGTGCAGCGGTGTACCGTAGGTCTCTAGAAGAGCATAGCGTTCCAAAGGATTGGAAAAGGGCACAGGTCATTCCCGTTTTCAAGAAGGGACGTCGAACAGATGTGCAGAACTATAGACCTATATCTCTAAGGTCGATCAGTTGTAGAATTATGGAACACTTATTATGTTCGAGTATAATGACTTTTGCCGAGCGGTTAAAGGCGCTACAGTCTGGAACCGCACAACCGCTACGGTCGCAGGTTCGAATCCTGCCTCGGGCATGGATGTGAGTGATGTCCTTATGTTAGTTAGGTTTAAGTAGTTCTAAGTTCTAGGGGACTTATGACCATAGCAGTTGAGTCCCATAGTGCTCAGAGCCATTTGAACCATAATGACTTTTCTGGAGACTAGAAATCTACTCTGTAGGAGTCAGCATGGGTTTCAAAAAAGACGGTCGTGTGAAACCCAGCTCGCGCTATTCGTCCACGAGACTCAGAGAATCATAGACACCGGTTCACAGGTAGATGCCGTGTTTCTTGACTTCCGCAAGGCGTTCGATACAGTTCCCCACAGTCGTTTAATGAACAAAGTAAGAGCATATGGACTATCAGACCAATTGTGTGATTGGACTGAGGAGTTCCTAGATAACAGAACGCAGCATGTCATTCTCAATGGAGAGAAGTCTTCCGAAGTAAGAGTGATTTCAGGTGTGCCTCAGGGGAGTGTAATAGGACCGTTGCTATTCACAATAGTGGATGACATCGGAAGTTCACTGAGGCTTTTTGCAGATGATGCTGTGGTGTATCGAGTGGTTGTAACAATGGAAAATTGTACTGAAATGCAGGAGGATCTGCAGCGAATGGACGCATGGTGCAGGGGATGGCAATTGAATCTCAGTGTAGACAAGTGTAATGTGCTGCGAATACATAGAATGCTAGATCCCTTATCATTTAGCTACAAAATAGCAGGTGAGCAACTGGAAGCAGTTAATTCCATAAATTATTTGGGAGTACGCATTAGGAGTGATTTAAAATGGAATGATCATATAAAGTTGATCGTCGGTAACGCAGATGCCAGAATGAGATTCATTGGAAGAATCCTAAGGAAATGCAATCCGAAAACAAAGGAAGTAGGTTACAGTACGCTTGTTCGCCCACTACTTGAATACTGCTCAGCAGTGTGGGATCCGTACCAGATAGGGTTGATAGAAGAGATAGAGAAGATCCAACGGAGAGCAGCGCGCTTCGTTACAGGATCATTTAGTAATCGCGAAAGCGTTACGGAGATGATAGATAAACTCCAGTGGAAGACTCTGCAGGAGAGACGCTCAGTAGCTCCGTACGGGCTTTTGTTAAAGTTTCGAGAACATACTTTCACCGAAGAGTCAAGAAGTATATTGCTTCCTCCTACGTATATCTCGCAAAGAGTCCATGAGGATAAAATCAGAGAGATTAGAGCCCACACAGATGCATACCGACAATCCTTCTTTCCACGAACAATACGAGACTGGAATAGAAGGGAGAACCGATAGAGGTACTCAAGGTACCCTCCGCCACACACCGTCAGGTGGCTTGCGGAGTATGGTTGTAGATGTAGATGTAGAAAGTAAAGTTTTAAATTTGGTTACTTGGAAAATGTTGATTCCTTATCAAATGTTTTATCAAAGTCGGCTTTAAGTAAAATGACTTGGCCGTTAACTGTAAATTGTTTTGAAAAGTCACTGAACCCTACGAGTTTTTTTTGGGATCTGTTCCTGGTGAAGTGATAAAGAAATGACATTGAATGGTTGAAGTCATCAATAAAGAAATTGTAAATTGCGACTCGACAGTAACCAACTAATTTTGGCCCCGTTTTGCTTGATTAATCGTAACACCTGTCTCAACAATAAAGAAAGATTGACAATACTTCTAATTTACAATGGTGTCGCAAGCGATGGGCGACATGCAAACAGCCATTGTCTTTCACTGTATACACTGTCCTTGTAAGCAATGGATATGGATCACTAATAACTGCTATCGTTAATATCACTGTTCATCTAGGCCTCTCTGCTACTACCGGTCTAGTACTGTGCTGGTCAGCGAGTCGCAGTCTGGTACTGTGCTAATACAGTGCGGCCGGGGCTGGCAGGAGCCGAGCTTATATTCTCTTCGGCTATAGGGCGCTCATGTCGTGGTGCGGTCCTTGCCAGCGGGCTATTGGCTGACGTCGTCTCACACCCTTCTTTGCTCTTGCGGTCTTCATCTTCGTGCCGACGCTTATCGTTACGCCGGAACAGGAGTCAAGTAAACAAAGGTATTTCGTGGCAGAATCAACAGAGCAGTTTAGGGGACTGTACAAAGCAACGTCAGTCGATACACGACACGCCAGAAGAATGTACTGGCCCATGATGTAAAGCCTATCGCAGAAGACATTATGCAACATAACTCGGAAATAAAGCAATTTCAGACCAAAGTTTATTTAACATTTTACTCTTATTCTGATGCATACGTTACACCCACGAGGTGTGTACAGTTATTTTTGAATCACCCTGTATACCTCATGCCATAGTACCTATTTTTCAATTATTCTGGAAACATTCTCATTAATAAGCCTACCTGCTTTGAAGTGGAAGGTGCTAAATTGTTTATTTTAATTATTTAGATGTCATTATGAGATAGATCATGAATGGTTGGATGTACATTAATTGTTTCAGCCGTAACACTGCCTATAAAATGTTATCAATCTGGAATCTGCTATTTTTCTGCACGTGAATTGGAAAATTTCCGAATGAAATCAGATTAAATTGTCAAATAATGATTCCAGTTCCAATTTGCTGTCAGAATCTTCTAAGAACATAATTCGCCAAATTTGGCAAAGTAAAAAGCGTAAGCTCGATTAACCGGTATTTTGAGTTACGTATACCGTTTTAAAGATTGTGTTCGAATGAGACTGGGATCAAGTCTAAACTTTCCATTTTTCATGTCAGTCACAAGCTGAGATTTCTTCTCCAGCAGAGCTTTCTGTCAGCACTCAGAAATGTGAGATACTGTCCAGCCTTCCACAGAATGAACTGCAAAGATGAGAAAAAAAGGAATAGGAAACAAACGTGTATGAATAAAGATAAAATAGTTTTTACTTATAGCTTATACAGTTTCGCAGCGATTCGAAGTGAAATGTATGTAATAAAAAATGTAACAGCTAGTGACATCTGTCTGAGATCTTCAGTCCTGAAGAAACGAGGAGAACGCTTCAGAAAACAAAGAGTTACAGCGAGAAGCAAGCGAATTATGCTTTGTATTTCTGTTCTGTAAAAAAAACTGTCACGGAAAGGCTACGAACAAGGTCGAACTCCAAATATATATATATATATATATTGCGGTAACACCTGAAAACAGAGGAATCTGCATACATTCCAGGTCCCACAAAATAGGCCTCGTGTATTCCTGATGTAAATACAAATCGCAAATGAGAATATCAGCGCACAATATATCTCGTCGCTCACACTCTAAGAAGTTCATTTGATATCTTGATCTGAATATTCACGGCAAAGATGTAAATTAATAAGCCAGTCCCTCCTCTCCGCTCTGGTGCTGTCTTGTCGATGTTCACTCCATTTCAGATGCGTCACTCTGCTTCACCTCTCTTCTGTTATGGTGAGTAGTATCTAGTGCGTAAATAATGAAGTGGCCGCTAGCTTTAGGTAACTGTACAGGGTGTGAAAGTGTAACTCTGGTGGCATAATTTTGCACCTATGCGTCACGCATATACGAAGCTGATACCATTGCAAAGCCCTGCATTCTTCATTTCCCATGTAACATAAAAACAGATGAGCCAATAGTCTTAATGAAGGTCATAGAACAGGGGGTAGGGCCTAACGAGTCACTTCTGAGCTGTTCACTTGAACCACAAACTTAAGCCTAAATCTTCAGCTCATTACCGACATGGTGATGTCACATTTTGTTTTCTTAGCAGTGTTAAAGTTGGGGTGGTTCAAAATGGCTCTGAGCACTATGGGACTTAACATCTGAGGTCATCAGTCCCCTAGAACTTAGAACTACTTAGACCTAACTAACCTAAGGACATCACACATATCCAAGCCCGAGGCAGGATGCGAACTTGCGACCGTAGTGGTAGCGCGGTTCCAGACTGAAGCGCCTAGAACCGCTCAGCCACACCGGCCGGCAAAGTTGGGATGATGTGTCATTGTCACGGCGTATGGACTGTCGAATGTATCATAAGGTAAATTATGGAAAACGTCTCTAGAGCCTCTTATTGTGCTTTTATGATTGTTACAGAAATAAAAGGAAGGGAACGGAGAGCACACTGTCACCGAACTGTCGCCAAAGAAGTCATCGTTTTTAACTTTGCCATGCAATGGATGGATTATCGACTCTGAAACTCTCTATAGGATGTTGTAAGGCTATGAATTTTACCCCAGGAAATTAGGGTACACTGTATAACTATAGTTCAATATTGTGACCAGAAACATTAGAGCACTTTCTCTTTTTTTTTTACAACTAAATACTGACGATGTGTGTTTTTTTTTTTTTGTGTAAGCCCCATAAATGTGTATTGCATAATCTGAAATGAGATCAGTAATAAACTTAACATCAAAAAAAAAATGGTTCAAATGGCTCTGAGCACTATGGGACTCAACTGCTAAGGTCATTAGTCCCCTAGAACTTAGAACTAGTTAAACCTAACTAACCTAAGGACATCACAAACATCCATGCCCGAGGCAGGATTCGAACCTGCGACCGTAGCGGTCTTGCGGTTCCAGACTGCAGCGCCTTTAACCGCACGGCCACTTCGGCCGGCTCATCAAAAATAGATGATCACAGGGTAGACGAGGTGAAGAAATCTTACTACTTTGGAACAAAATAATGTACGACGGAGGAAGAAAGGAGGACATAAATAGCAGGCTATTGTAGACAAAGAGTGTAGTTATTCCTAGCGAAAAGAAGTCTCTTAGCATCAAACATCGACCTTCATGTCAGGAAGAGACTTCTGAGGATTTAAGTCCAGAGCACCATGCTGTATGGGACTGAATCACGGACTGTGGAAAAACCAGAAAAGAAGAAACCGCGTTTGAGATTTGCTGATGTAGAACAATGAACTGATAAGAACTGAGAAGGCTGCACAGAAAAATGGAGCAGAAGCACACGTGGAAAGCATTAAAAATAAGAAGGAACAGGGTGATAGGAAATGTTTAAGACATCAAGGAAAAATTAAGTGACCTGTCGCAAAGTACAAACTGTAGGGGCAACAGATATTGGAAAATATCCAGCAAATAATGACAATCAGAAACTAAAATACGTCCAACAAATAACTGAGGATGTTGCGTGTAAGTGCTAGTGTTAGATGAAGAAGTTGGCAGAGGAGAGGAAATTGTGGCGCATCAAACTAGGCAGAAGGCTGAAGAGAAAAGAAGAAATACTCGATTAATAATGTGGACAATTACAGACCGCATCCCTTTATGGATTATTAAGACAATCAGAGCAACTAAAATTTTCACTTAGTAGCAGATCATTGTTGTACTCTAGGGCTTATTCTGAGGGTGACAGTATCAAATTAAATGAGTATCGGCTCACGAATATATCGGAGATAATCTGTATTATATCTGGTCAGCTAGGCGCTTACGTGTTTTTCCATTACAAATATTAAACCTACAGTTGCAAGAAAGTCTACATAAAGAATTGAAATGTTCATACGCGAAACCTCCTACACTAAATCGCTCACAAAGCTCAAACTTTCTCAAAATACGTAATATTGTAGTTGCCTTTAATCAACTACACGAGAACCGATCAAACGCACGGATTTCTTCATTTTGGTACCAATCTGATAAGCGCCATTTAACATACGTGTTACCAGAAGGCGGTCCCTGAGTGACTATATCGACCCACAGATCTGAGGCACCAAGCCCTACTTAAACACGCGGGAAATGCTGAATTCCTATTGGCTAGTATGTTAAGCAGCCAATCAGATCATCTCGAGCACTTCTATATTCGCGGTAGGCATATTTCTAATGTCAGCCAATCAGATCACCACGCGTTATTTAGACTAGAAACCTCGTAATTCTGAAACTAGATAAAATTTAGTGAAAACGACATACGATTCCTTTCCACAAAATAAATTACTAATAAATTCAATACTCAATGCCCCTTCTGACTACCCTTTACAAAATCAGACTCACTCGGACATACCTCACAAATTCCCCTATTACACAACAACTTTCTCACGCTTACATTTACTTAGTTTTTAAATAACATATCACATTCTCACTTTACGTATGTCCTCAGTTTACTCACTCAGTCTCTCCAAAACAATCACACAACCGAAACATAAAGAAATAATAATAAATGGAATCACATGGAACCCCTGATGTCGCTGCGTCTTCCGGCAGTGAGCATCTTACCGGTCAGCCATCACTCCAGGGTGAATGGCGGACAGTGGTGGGCTCGCGCGTGCCTGGCCGAAAGGCGAAGGTGGGATCTGGCCGCGTGGCAGCTGCCTTACCCCTTTCCAACAGGTACGGGGTGCTTCCTAGTGGTGATGACATCGTTTCCGAGCCACCACAGGGTGCCTCGCCTGTTGGGCCAGTGGCCGATTCTCCGGCAAGGTCCCGACAGTCACAGAGGGCGGGCCTATTAGTTATAGGGAGCTCCAACGTTAGGCGGGTTATGGAGCCCCTCAGGAAAATAGCGGGTAGGTCGGGGAAGAATGCCAGTGTGCACTCGGTGTGCTTGCCGGGGGGTCTCGTCCGTAATGTGGAGGAGGCCCTTCCGGCAGCTATTGAACGCACTGGGTGTGACCGGCTGCAGATAGTAGCACATGTCGGAACGAATGACGCCTGCCGCTTGGGTTCTGAGGCCATCCTTGGTTCCTTCCGGCGGCTGGCTGATTTGGTGAAGACAACCAGCATCGCACGCGGAGTGCAAGCTGAGCTTAATATCTGCAGCATAGTGCCCAGAGTCGATCGCGGTCCTCTGGTTTGGAGCCGTGTGGAGGGTCTAAACCAGAGGCTCAGACGACTCTGCGACTATAATGGTTGCAAATTCATCGACCTCCGTTATTGGGTGGAGAACTGTAGGGCCCCCCTAGACAGGTCAGGCGTGCACTACACACCGGAAGCAGCTACTAGGGTAGCAGAGTACGTGTGGCGTGCACACGGGGGTTTTTTAGGTTAGAGGGACCCCCCCTTGGGCGAAACGATAAAATACCTGACGGCTTACCAGAGAGGACATTATCATCGTTTATAAAGAATGTCCGTCCTCGGAGACCAAAAACAGGAAAAGTTAACGTAATATTGGTAAACTGCAGGAGTATCCAGGGCAAGGTTCCTGAATTAGTATCTCTTATTGAAGGAAATAGTGCGCATATAGTATTAGGAACGGAAAGTTGGTTAAAACCGGAAGTGAACAGTAACGAAATCCTAGACACAGAATGGAATATATACCGCAAGGATAGGATAAACGCCAATGGTGGAGGAGTATTTATAGCAGTAAAGAATTCAATAATATCCAGTGAAGTTATTAGCGAATGCGAATGTGAAATAATCTGGGTTAAGTTAAGTATCAAAGGTGGGTCAGATATGATAGTCGGATGCTTCTATAGACCACCTGCATCAGCAACCGTAGTAGTTGAGCGCCTCAGAGAGAACCTGCAGAACGTCGTGAAGAAGTTTCGTGATCATACTATTGTAATAGGGGGAGACTTCAATCTACCAGGTATAGAATGGGATAGTCACACAATCAGAACTGGAGCCAGGGACAGAGACTCTTGTGACATTATCCTGACTGCCTTGTCCGAGAATTACTTCGAGCAGATAGTTAGAGAACCAACTCGTGAAGCTAACGTTTTAGACCTCATAGCAACAAATAGACCGGAACTTTTCGACTCCGTGAATGTAGAAGAGGGTATCAGTGATCATAAGTCAGTGGTTGCATCAATGACTACAAGTGTAATAAGAAATGCCAAGAAAGGAAGGAAAATATATTTGCTTAACAAGAGTGATAGGGCACAAATCGCAGAATATCTGAGTGACCACCATCAAACGTTCATTTCTGAGGAAGAGGATGTGGAACATAAATGGAAAAAATTCAGAAACATCGTCCAGTACGCCTTAGATAAGTTCGTACCGACTAAGGTCCAAAGCGAGGGGAAAGATCCACCGTGGTATAACAATCATGTACGAAAGGTACTACGGAAACAAAGAAAGCTTCATCATAGGTTTAAGAGTAGTCGAATCATAGCTGATAAGGAAAAGCTGAACGAAGCGAAAAAGAGCGTAAAGAGAGCAATGAGAGAAGCATTCAACGAATTCGAACATAAAACATTGGCAAACAATCTAAACAAGAACCCTAAAAAGTTTTGGTCATATGTAAAATCGGTAAGCGGATCTAAATCCCCTATTCAGTCACTCGTTGACCACGATGGCACCGAAACAGAGGACGACCGAAGAAAGGCAGAAATACTGAATTCAGTGTTCCGAAACTGTTTCACTGCGGAAAATCGTAACACGGTCCCTGACTTCAGCCGTCGCACGGACGCCAAAATGGAAAATATTGAAATAAACGATATCGGAATTGAAAAACAACTGCTATCACTTAGTAGCGGAAAAGCATCCGGACCAGACGAGATACCCTTAAGATTCTACAGTGATTATGCTAAAGAACTTGCCCCCTTTCTATCAGCAATTTATCGTAGATCGCTGGAAGAACGTAAAGTACCTAGCGACTGGAAGAAAGCGCAGGTCGTTCCCATTTTCAAGAAAGGTCATAAATCAGATGCGAATAATTATAGGCCTATTTCGCTTACGTCAATCTGTTGTAGAATAATGGAACATGTTTTGTGTTCTCGTATTATGACGTTCTTAGATAATACAAATCTCCTTCATCATAACCAACATGGATTCCGCAAACAGAGATCATGTGAAACTCAGCTCGCCCTATTTGCCCAAGAAATTCACAGTGCCGTAGACACTGGCGAGCAGATTGATGCCGTATTCCTGGACTTCAGGAAGGCATTTGATACGGTTCCGCACTTACGTTTAGTGAAAAAAATACGAGTTTACGGAATATCGGACCAGGTTTGTGACTGGATTCAGGATTTCCTAGAAGAAAGAACACAACATGTCATTCTTAACGGTTCAAAATCTGCAGATGTAGAGGTAATTTCGGGAGTACCGCAGGGAAGCGTGATAGGACCTTTATTGTTTACAATATACATAAATGACTTAGTTGACAACATCGGTAGCTCCGTGAGGCTATTTGCAGATGACACGGTTGTCTACAAGAAAGTAGCAACATCAGAAGACTCGTACGTACTCCAGGAGGACCTGCAGAGGATTAATGCATGGTGCGACAGCTGGCAGCTTTCCCTAAACGTAGATAAATGTAATATAATGCGCATACATAGGGGCAGAAATCCATTCCAGTACGATTATGCCATAGGTGGTAAATCATTGGAAGCGGTAACGACCGTAAAATACTTAGGAGTTACTATCCGGAGCGATCTGAAGTGGAATGATCACATAAAACAAATAGTGGGAAAAGCAGGCGCCAGGTTGAGATTCATAGGAAGAATTCTAAGAAAATGTGACTCATCGACGAAAGAAGTAGCTTACAAAACGCTTGTTCGTCCGATTCTTGAGTATTGCTCATCAGTATGGGACCCTTACCAGGTTGGATTAATAGAAGAGATAGACATGATCCAGCGAAAAGCAGCGCGATTCGTCATGGGGACATTTAGTCAGCGCGAGAGCGTTACGGAGATGCTGAACAAGCTCCAGTGGCGGACACTTCAAGAAAGGCGTTACGCAATACGGAGAGGTTTATTATCGAAATTACGAGAGAGCACATTCCGGGAAGAGATGGGCAACATATTACTACCGCCCACATATATCTCGCGTAATGATCACAACGAAAAGATCCGAGAAATTAGAGCAAATACGGAGACTTACAAGCAGTCGTTCTTTCCACGCACAATTCGTGAATGGAACAGGGAAGGGGGGATCAGATAGTGGTACAATAAGTACCCTCCGCCACACACCGTAAGGTGGCTCGCGGAGTATAGATGTAGATGTAGATGTAGATGTAATGTACTGTTAATTACGTCAGAAATCTGTGGTAATGAAACTAAAGAAAGTTCCAGAACATTAGATTATTGAACCAATCCTCTTGGTTGTAGTTTCAAGTGACACTATAGATGAATACATTACAGTCCTTAACACGGTTTCACAGCGCCAGCACAGTTGTTATGCGTGCTAGGTAAAAATTTATATCTCCGAAAATGTTGAAGTAACTGATTAGAAATTTTAGCAGTATGGCTCTCTTATCCATAGAATTTTGTACACTAAGTATGAAAAAGATCGATTAATATTTGATGGTCTATCTTTAGATCCATAGAGAGTATGTGTAACGTCTTGCACGTAGCTCGGCCCATTGCCACCGTCAGGTGTGCGAGCGTGAGCTCCAACACCTCCTCTCCTCCCGGCTCTATGGCAAGCTACGTTTTCAATGCAAGGTGACAACTCGTAATAATTTGATACGTTACAAGGGGACCTACAATTTAAAGTAGAATCCGAACCCGGTGACATTTCTGGCGGCTTCTCATATCGTTGACTGGGTTAAAACGAAGACTGAAAAATCGGCGGTCCGACCGAGATTCTGTCAGGCGACCTCTTGCTTTACATGCACGCGCTTTATCACTAGAATACTTGTTTCCTCTTTTTCTCTTTTTCTCCCCAAAGTCACAGATGTAAACAGATCATCTCTCTGTTTTGATAAATGCGGTTTTTGGAAATTTGGAAATTTCCTATGGGACGAAACTGCTGAGGTCATCAGTCTCTAGGCTTACACACTACTATAGCTGTAACTAACTTACGCTAAGGGCAATACACACCCACGCCCGAGGGAGGACTCGAACCTCCGACATGGGGAGCCCCGCGAACCGTGACAAGGCGCCCTATACCGCGCGACTACCCCCCGCGGCGGGTGAATGAATTTGCGGGTATCAAAATACGTGACGTAAATTTCGTATCTTTTGCTTTCATTGTTTTAGCAGCTTTAAATGCTTCACACCGATAATGGACCATAGGCCTTGCCATTTAACATAAATTTTGACTTGAAACCTTCTCCTGTTCCTGATGAGAAAGTATCTTAACAGACGGACAAATAGAGAGACGGCAAGAAAACAGAAACAAAATTATCTAATGTAATTGAAAATTAACAATTTCGAATTTTCTTTCTTTACGTCTACTTAAACCTTGTTTCATGACAATTTTTTGATTCTAGGTCAACGGGAAGTACCCTATAAGTTTTGACACGTGAGTTTTCGAATATCAAAATACGTGACATGACTGGCCATACCTCTTAATTTCTTTGACTTAAAAGTTTCTTTTTTTTTTGCATCATCAAGGAACCGTAGACCTTACTACCTTACTATGTGACACTAATTTCTACTTGACACCTCTACCCGTTCCTGAGAAAAAATGGACCTCAGCATCGGACGATCAGACAGACAGACAGAGAGACGGGCAACAAATGGCAGTCATTGTCTACATGATGGAATAGCTACATAGCTATAACTTGCTCTAGTACCGTGGCAGCTACTTCGTGATATCTTACCACATATCCCATTACCCTGTCCCATCATCTTGTCTGTGTTTTTCCACATGATCCTTTCTTCGCAGGTTCTGGGGGAAACGTCTTCATTCATTATCTCATCAACCCACCTGATTTTCAAGATTTTTCTGTATCACCACACCCCAAATGCGCCTGTCTTCTTTTACAGCTTTCTCACGGTCCGCGACTGATGTCGATACAATGCTGCCCTTCAGACGTACATTTTCAGATTTTTTCCACAAATTAAATCCAATGTTTGATTCGTGTATTAATATAATTCTTAGTCAGGAATTCCTATTTGCCCCTACTGATTTGCTTTTATGTGACGTTACTTTCTACGTCATATGTTATTTTGCTTCCAAGACAGACGTATTCCTTCACTTCATCCTCTTTGCGGTCCCAAATTTTGTTGATAGTTTCAGCTATGCCTCATTACTTTCGCCTTTCCTCGATTTACTCTCATTCCAGAGTGCGAGCTTATTAGATTATTCATCCCTTTCGACAAGTCCTGTAATTCATTCTCACTTTCTCTGTGGATAGCAATGTCATCAGCGAATCTTTTCAGTGATATGCTTTCACGTGAATTTCAGTCTTACTCCTGAAACCGTCTTTCATTTCTGTGATTTTTTCGATACACAAATTGAACAGTAGGATCCAAATCTTCATCCCTGTCTGCCACCCTTTTTAATACGAACACATCACTCTTTATCTTCCCCTCCGTTTTTTCTCTCGTGATTCTTGTACACAGAGTATGTTACCCGCCTTTATTGTCTTATTCTTGTCAGTAACATTGGTGGATGAGCTAACTGTGCAATAATTTCGTACTTACCTGCCCTTGATATCGTTGGAATTGTGTAAACCATATTTTTTTCGAAAGTCTGATGGTGTGTGCTACGAATTGTCGATTCTAGAAACTAATCTGGATAGTATGAGGGTGAGTGAAATGAAAACCTTAAATTTGTAATAACAAATCGAAATTTCGCGCAGTTATCCTGTAAGTTGGTAAGCGTGCTACAAACAGCGTGCAGAATGGCCTGTAGGTGGCACATAGTGCAGATGCACGCATATCGTCGTAGTATCAGTATAAAGATGGCCGCCCCACTTGCGACTTGCACCAGGGAAGAAAAGCGTTCTGTTATTCGGTTTTTGCGTAGTGAAGATGTGAAACCCATTGAAATTCATCGAAGAAAGAAGGTTCAATACGATGATGCATGTTTGTCACAGCAAAAAGTTTACGAATGGAGTAGGAAGTTCGCAGATGGTGTGACTTTAGTGGAAGATGCTCCTTGTCCAGGTCAGGCACAACGAGTTGTGAATCCACAGAACATTGCAGCAGTTGAAGCCGTAGTGAAGGAAAACAGCTGAGTGGCACAGAATGACATTGAAGCATGTTTACAGATTAGTCATGGGTCGGCACACCAAATTGTGCATGATGTGCTCCAGTTTCACAAAGTGTCTGCAAGATGGGTGCCACGGCAGCTGACTACTGAAATGAGAGAACGACGTGTTGATGCTTGTGAAGAACTTCTTTGGCGGTTTGAACGAGAAGGTGATGGCATCCTTGCAAGAATCGTTACTGGGGACGAAACCTGGGTTCA
Organism: Schistocerca serialis cubense; assembly: GCF_023864345.2. NCBI lineage: Eukaryota > Metazoa > Arthropoda > Insecta > Orthoptera > Acrididae > Schistocerca > Schistocerca serialis. The sequence continues at coordinate 180,876,109 of NC_064646.1, read as the reverse complement.
CTTCCATTTTGAGTATCTTCCTCATCCACCATACTCACCAGACCTTGCACCAAGTGATTTACATATGTTTTGACCACTCAAAGACGCAATGGGAAGAAAGAAGTTCCGTTATGATGAAGAGGTACGCCACGCGGTGCATGAGTGATTGCGCGAACTACCAAAAGAATTTTTTCTAAAGGAATTTATGCACTTTGTAAGCGCTGGAGGACTTACATTGAGCATGGGGTGGATTATGTTGAAAAGTGATACAGTTTTGTATCACTTCTGCACAATAAATAATATTTAAAAAAATATTTAAGGTTTTCATTCGACTCACCCTCGTCGTTTGGTTCAAAATTTCCCTTGTTGATTTAGAGCTATTGATGGAATATTGTGTATGACTTAGGACTGATTTGATCGCAAGGTTTTCCATTACCAATAATTATTCTTAACGACACTGTACTTCCGAAGTGTAATCACTTCTACAGTCTGATAGGACTCCGGGCATCGAGCATAATTCAAAAAATGCTGTAATTCCCTTAACAAGATGGCATGGTAACTTGCTGAATCGTCGTGGAACGTTTTAGTTTGTTAGAAAGTAGAAAACGTACGATCAGTTGTTGTATGGTTCGCATTCTCACTGTGATTATTTTAGAGTAATCATGGGCGCCTTATACTGTTGAAATTATTTATCTTCAAAACCCACTACATTTTCGACCTTGGCGCAGTTTGAAGTGTTAGCATGTGCTAAAATAAGAAATTTTCGCTGTGGGAGGAATTGCCATAGCAAATTTAAATTAAATAATTTTAGTAGTTGAAGGTGACCATGATATCATTTAAAATGTACTGGACTCCGAAACTTAGGAAAGAAATTAGTTTTTGCTTGATGTGTCGCTGCCAAGTAAACCAGCTTGAGGTAACTTGCACCGTATACAGGAAGAACTGTCACGGCACAGTACAGAAGGTAATTGAAAGAAATAAGCACTGAGTCGAGATGACACTTATATTTTGACAATAATTAGAACTGAACTCACTGCAGTTTATGATGGTCCCCTCGACATTACAAAAGGCGGGGCAACGTTCTTTGTAGGGTGTCTCACCACCACGGATGGCAATGCTTGCTCTGCAACATGAGACCATGGCGGGCACGAAGATAGCAATGTGTTCTTGTAGTAGGGCGTTCCATTCCACCACCAGTGAGACTGATAATTGCTGGGTGGCCGAGGTGTTGAAATACCTCTTCCAAACACATTACACACATTCTTGATGGAATTAAAGTTGGGGGAAGGGGCCGACCAGACCATTCGAGACATTGTCTTCTTCCAACAGCTCCTCCACCTGCGCTACTCTATGTGGTCTCGCATTGTCACGCATAAAAATGAAATGGGGGCCGAATGCATCACTGAAAAGACGCACATGCGGAGGGAGTACAGTTACACAGTGACGCTGACTAGTGAATGTACCGTGTTCGAATATTTGGAGGTCAGTATACCCACGCAGCAATATGCCTTCCCATACTATGACACCTCGACCACCAAAACAGTCATGTCCAACAAGGTTCCTGGGTGCATTACATGTTCCCATGTCTCACCATATGTGGATATTTCCAGCAATGCCGAACATGATTGTTTTGGTGCCACTGGTAAGAGGGGCGTTTGAAAAGTTGGTACAAAGTCCGAGAGATGGCACCACCGGAGCGTACCGAGGTGATGTTTAGTTAGTAGCATCTTTGCAAAGAACGCACACCAAGTTTCAACCATATTGGTCTATTTCTTTGTGTTTGGCATTCGCGTGCATCAAGGAAGTCGAGTGATTGTCAAAAAATGGACGAACAGAATTTCGTGTGGTGATTAAGCATTACTTTATGAAAGGCAAAATGCGTCAGGAGACTATAGAGAAGCTTGATAAACGTTACGGTGGCTCTGCACCTTCGATTAGAATAGTTTATAAGTCGTTTCAACATTTTCGGAGGGGCCATATGGGCACAAGTGATGCTGAACTTTCTGGACGCCCTGCCAAGGTTGCGACTCCATAAATCATTGATAAAATCCATGATATGGTGATGGACGACAGAAGGGTAAGGCGCGTGGGATTTCTAGTGCTGTGGGCATCTCGAATGAACGGGTACATAATATTTTGCATAAATATTGGGACATGAGAAAGCTATCCGAAAGATGGGTTCCGCATTGCTCACGCTTCACCAAAAGCGGAATCGTGTGAAGTGTTGCAAGGATGGTTTGCAGCTGTTCAGGAAGAATCCGCAGGACTTTAAGCGTCGTTTCGTCAGTGTGAATGAAACCTGGATACATTACTAAACTCCTGACCCAACCAACAAACTAAACGATGGGTTACCAATGGAGAATCTGTACCAAAAAAGGCGAAGACCATTCCTTCGGCCGGAAAGGTTATAGCGACTGTCTTTTGGGATTTGCAAGGGAAAATCCTCAACGACTATCTGGAGAAGGGTAAAAATATTACAGATGAATATTATTCATCGTTATTGGACCGTTTGGAAACCGAGTTGCAAGAAAAACGCCGGCGATTGCACCGCAAAAATGACCTTTTCCAACACGACGATGCACCAGCACACACCTCAGCAGTTTTAGTCGCAAAATTAATGGAAATAGGATTCCAACTCGTTTCAGATCCCCCCTATTCTCCAGAATTGGCTCATCCGGACTACTATTTGCTTCCCAATTTGAAGAAATGGCTGGTGGGACAAAGATTTTTTTCAAATGAGGAGGTGATTGCAGCAACTACTAGCTATTTTACAGGCTTGGACAATTCTTATTATTCGGAAGGCATCAATAAATTAGAACAGCGTTGGACGAAGTGTATGAATCTAAAAGGAGACTATGTCAAAAAATAAAAAAAGTTTTTTCCTCGGACTTTTCAAACGCTCCCCGTATTATGGTGTGGAGAGACAGAGTGTTACATGGGAGTTGTTGGGGCTTACCCACTCAGCTCATATAGGGTGCCTAAGGAATGTTGCATTCTAGGAATGCTATACAACAATTCAAGCAAATAACATTAGTAGTTTTATTTCTATAGAGCAGAATTACAATACCTAACTTGGGGATTCACAAGGAGTAGTTGCAAACGAGCGGCGACATGCAAACAGTAATACTCATGGCTATACACAAGGCTCAACAAGTCTGTCCACTGATGTCCGTGTACTGAGCCGATATGAGCGGCCGAGGCTGACAGGAGAGGCGCTTATATTCACTTCTTGTAATTTGACTTCCATTATGTAGTTAGCAGTGTTTAGAACCGAAAAAGAAACTTGTAACATTGGAATGGCACACTAATGTTGAAAGTATTATTTACCCAATTAATATATCACCTACGCCTCAGGTACAGAAAGCATTATCCCGGTTTCTTTCAATGCTAGTGTGCTATTCCAGTGCTGGAACACTTCTGCAATACTGATACGATTTAAGATGGACGGCAGAGTGGTTAGTGCATCTGCGAAGTGAGCAGGAGACCTGGGTTCGAATACTAGTCTTGGTACAAATATTAATTCATTGCATTTGTCTGTATTCCTTATCCTTTCGAACAGTCGTTACGTATGCTAGGCTGTGTAATAATCTACTAGATGTGGGTAATGGTGTGAAGTGTACAAGGACTAGTGATTAAGGTGATAAAATTAAGTAATCAATGTTTTGTGGCTTGCGAGTACGCAACGAAATCCGCCCTGGATTAATTTTCAACATGTTGCACAACATTTTGATAATAGCACACGTCACTACCTGCTGGGTTCTGCGGCTTTTCACACCGGTTCAAAATGCCCGCCGCCTATGAGGCAGCAGTCGAAAAGTTGCAGCTGTGTCAGGCTGAGCCGGTGACTTCTCAGCTATCTGATCACAATGGACGGCTGCTGTGTGTGTAGCTGAGGCCCCGACTGAAAGGGGCAAATCAAACAGTGCAAACATGTGGACTCACAGTCTGCCAAAATGGCAAGATGATTGTGAGCAATTTTGGGGACTGTGAAGCTGTGCTTCCAACATTTTGCATTTGAGCGGGAATTTTTGGATGTCACCTCAGTAAGAGATACATCAGAGACATTTCAATCTTTCTAAAGCCTCTCAAATCTATTGAGTGTGAAATGATAGAGAAAGTGAAGCGCGGAGAAACTACCACAGCTAAATCAAGACGACGCAGATCACATTACTGACGGACAGGGACAGTCAACCACTGCGAACGGTGGTTATTAAAAATCTCATGAATTCAAGAGAAAGAACAACTCGCGAGTTAGTAAGTGTTACCAACAGTCCAGCTAACACATTGACTGGAGGTAGGCAGTCGGGGGGAATAATAGACCAACCATTACTGCATTCGCTACTAAGCGACTCTTTAGGTAATACAAAGAGAGACACAATTGGACAGTGGATAACTGGAGACGTGTAATTTATAGTTATGAATAACGCTGTACTCTATGTCAGTCTGGTGGAAGGGTTTTGGATTTGGTGTAGGAGTGGAGAACGTTACCTGTCGTCATTTGTAGTGTCAACAGTAAAGTAAGGTGTAGGTGATATAATGGTATGAGAGTCTTTTTGCTAGTTTCTTTGGCGTTTCCTTATTGCAATTAAGAAAATGCCAAATCCGGAAGCATATAATTACATTTCACAGCCCTGTCTACTGTGTACTGGAGGTTGCAGGGGTAAAATTCAGGGTGCGGAAGGCTAGTTACAACTTGTATAGAAACCACACGGCAGTTATAAGAGTCGTGGGGCACGAAAACGAAGCAGTGGTTGAGAATGGAGTGAGACAGGGTTGTAGCCTATCTCTGATGTTATTCAGTCAGTACACTGAATTTGCAATAAAGGAAACCAAAGAAAAATTTGGAGTAGGAATTAAAGTTCAGGGAGAAGAAATAAAATCTTTGAGGTTTGCCGATGACATTGCAATTTTGTCAACAGACAACAAACGACTTGGTGGAGCAGTTGAAGCTAACGGACGGAGTCTCACAAGGAGGACACAAAATAAATACCAGTATCAACAAAATCAAAACAAAGGTAATGAAATGTAGTCTAATGAAACCAGATGACGCTGAGGTAAATAGATTTGGAAACGAGGCACTTAAAGCAGTAGATACGTTTTGCTATTTGGGCGGCAAAATAACTGATGACGGCCTGGCAACTAGAGAGTGAGGACGACAGTTCAAACCTGCGTCCGGCCATCCTGATTTAGGTTTTTCATGATTTCCCTAAATCGCTAGAGGCAAAAGCCCAGATGGTTTCTTTCAAAGGACACGGCCGACTTCCTTCCACCGGCCGGTGTGGCCGTGCGGTTCTAGGCACTTCAGTCTGGAACCGCGTGACCCCTACGGTCGCAGGTTCGAATCCAGCCTCGGGCATGGATGTGTGTGATGTCCTTGGGTTAGTTAGGTTTAAGTAGTTCTAAGTTCTAGGGGACTGATGACCACAGATGTTAAGTCCCATAGTGCTCAGAGCCATTTTTTTTAACTTCCTTCCCCATCCTTCCCCAAACCTATGGGACTGATGACCTCTCTGTTTGGTCCTCTCCCCCAAATCAACCAACCATACGATCTAGAGAGGGTATAAAATGTAGACTGGAAATGACAGGAAATGCATTTAGAAAGAAGAAAAATTTGCTATCATGTAAAATAGATTTAAGTTTTAGGAAGCCTTTTCTGAAGGTATTTGTATGGAATGTAGCCATGTGTGGAAGTGAAACTTGGACAAAAACAGAATAAAAACTTTCGAAATGTGGTCCTACAGAAAAACGTAGGAGATTAGGTGGGTAGATCATGTAACTACGTTGGTAGCCGCGCAGTATAAGGCGTCTTGCACGGTCAGCGCGGCCGGCCGCGGTGGACGAGCAGTTCTAGGCGCTCCAGTCCGGAACAGCGCGACTGCTACGGTCGCAGGTTCGAATCCTGCCTCAGGCACGGATGTGTGTGATGTCCATAGGTTAGTTAGATTTAAGTAGTTCTAAGTTCTAGGGGACTGATGAGCTCAGATGTTAAGTCCCATAGTGCTCAGAGCCATTTGAACGGTCCGCGCGGCTTCCCCCGTCGGAGGTTCGAGTTCTCCCTCGGGCATGGGTGGGTGTCGTGTGTCGTCCTTAGCGTAAGTTAGTTTAAGTTAGATTAAGTAGAGCGTAAGCTTAGGGACCGATGACCTCAGCACTTTCGTCCCATAGGACCTTACCACAAATTTCCAAATTTCATGTAACTAATGGCGAGGGTTTGAATAAAATTGGGTGGACAAGAAATTTGTGGCGCAGGTTCACCAAAAGGAGAGATCGGTTGATAGGACACGTTCTCAGACATCGAGGAATCATCAATTTAGTAATATGAGCAAGGTGTGTAGAGGCGGGAGGGGTGGATGTGGGTAAAATTCGTACAGGGAGTCCAAGAGATAAATACAGTAAACAGTTTCAGAACGATGTACCCTGCAATAGTTATTTCGATATGAAGAGAGGCGCACAAGATAGAGCAGCATGGAGAGCTGTATCAAAGCAGTCTTTGGACTGAAGTCCACATCAAAAACAACAACAGCTGCGTACACTAGAGGAACATTTTGGAGACGATAATTGTGCCAACATGACAGAGAACACCTCCATAAAGCAGCATGGCAGTGGATTGTGAACAATAACATTCCTGGAATGGTCTGATACGCGAAAAATCGCAACCTGGACCGAATGGAGCACCATTGGGATGAGTGGTAGCGTCGACTTCGTTCCAGACTCCAACGTCCAACATCATTACCTTCTCTGATCTCGGCTCTTGAGGAAGAATGGGCGACTATTCCGCCACAGACAATTCAGATACCTCACTAAAAGTTTTCGCAACAGAGTTCAAGCCATCATAAAGTCAAAGGATAGATATTTCTCACGTTAATGTTCACTAACAGTTGTCCAGATACTTTTGATCGGATAGTGTATGCTACTCTTTTGTGTTTCCTTTAGCCCCATCCCCTATTATCCTGGGATGGCACCCAGTGAATTCATCAATTTTCCTCAGTTGAAAAGACCCTTGTGTATCATGCATTTACAGACGTCGATATGATTTTCGCGATGGAACCTTTATTGAACAGCCAAAATGCAGATCTTCACGACGAAGCTCGCTACCAAATTATCCAGCATTCGTTAAAATTTTTGTTTGTTGCTGTACTTGGACAAATACATCGCATAGTGTTTAGTAGCCCGCTACTGGATCCAGTGTCTTCCCATGATCTTTGTCCAGACAATATATAAACTATGTGCATTATTCAGTCCTACTCTATCCACGGAATTAATGTGTTTACAATATCCATAGAATGCTGTATATGACAGACTGCTTCGGGGTTTACTTGGAGTACCTACAGCGGCGTATTTAGTGTGAGCTGAGCTGAAGGTGGAGCATGGATCATCGCCTTATTTCGTTTGTTTACCTCTACGTAGATGCATCGTACACCTTTTCACGATATCTGCTACAGGTGAGTCCAACGCCGCAGTTCTGTAGAACCACACATTAAACATCATGATCGTTGAACGACGTGCCCGCGCGCCTCCCCAGGCACACAGTGGCAGGCTACGAGACAACTTCGGAGGTGGAGTGCTGGAAATCGATGCACGTCGCGCCACCACGTGGCAGCTGGGAGAGTCGGCTGGTCGCTGCGAGGCGGCGCACCAGCTGTGAAAGTGGGCCTGATTGGACCCCCCTGACCTCCGCCTCGCGGCCCCGGGTCCAGTCCGGCGCCAATTCGGCCAACAGATTACCTCTGGCGCTGCGAGTCCGATCAATCGTTCCCTCGCACGGACAGCTCATTTCGACGCGTCTCTGCGTCCACCGGGGGAGTCGTGGTTCCTCCACCGCACGTGCGCTCGTGGATGACGCTTCACGGAAACCTGATGAACCGCCGGCGGCGAAGGATCGTCTTAATTACATAGAGGGAACCCTAATACGAGGTACCAATTTTCGGGACGAGCTGAGCTGAATGCGTCAGCTGAAAAGGTCTGTCAACGCATTCGTATGCATTGACGAGTAATGAAACCAAAATGATTATCATTCATTGCTGACGTCTGAGCCCCTAGGTTGGGCAGTCAATCTGCATACCAATATTCACCGTATTACTCACCGAATATACGTGGTTTCGTTTCTGAATCATACTTTTCATTACAAAAAGAATTAGAGAAAAGAAATATGGCGCTACTTCTTTTTCGAATCGATACTGTAGATCTAATTTTCTGTTAATGGAATGGGCTATTTAGAATTCACAAAATGTCATTGCGAATGGGAATATCATGCAAGGTACCTTGGTTGGCAGCCCGGCAGCCAGGCGGACGCGCGTGTACGAAGCTCTCACTAAGTTAAGCAATTAATGTTGAAATAAGAGCTAATTTAATTAATATTACATTTTAGGCTAGTGCATTTACTTCTTATCTAATCTATATATTGAAGGTTCCGCTTTTCTAAACGTAATTACATCGAAAAGTAAGTATTTCGTAAAGGCCGGCAGTCACGAGTTTGTTTACATACTTAGGCGTGAATTTCGTACGAGCGTATATATTTGTTTTTGACTAAACTTAGGGCTTCAAAGTTAAATTAACTAGTGTCCCTCGTCCAGAATTTGTGTGGTAAATTAAAAGTTTCTGAAGCAAGTTTATAAATTTGTTTACGTTAGTGTTTAGTTACGTATTATTACAGGTTACGAAACTATTGTGTTGTTGAAGTTATTTTCTGCTTTTGTGTCACGTTCTACTATCAAACCATGTGTGACAAGTGTGGTGGTTGCCATAGAAATTTGAAAGAGGGGGTGTTCTGTATAGACTGTAAGTTGTGGTTTCAATGGGGCGAGTGCAGCGCAGAGGAAACGAGGGTAAATAATGAGGCTGTTCCATGGCAGTGTGGGTTATGTAGAAAGGACAGAACAATCGCGGAACACGAGGCAAAGATTTCTGCCCTTAAGGCTGAGTTAGAAATCGCGAATTTGGAATTATGAAAGCTAAGGGAGGAAAAGGACTCTGGGCGCTGAAAAAGGTAGCAAGGAAAGGGCGAAAAAACTTCTAAAATTCAGTTAGCAAATCAGTTTGGCTTGCTATCTGAAGTAGTGGAGGAAGGGACTCATTCAGATGTAGTCGAATGTAGGTTAAAGCAGAATACTAGCTTAAAGAAAAAAGACAGGTCGGGATCAAACCAGAATAGGAAAAGAAGAATTCTGCTTATCGGTAGCAGTCATGGGAGGTGTGTGGGCCAACAACTTCAGGAGAAATTAGGGACAGAGTACCAGGTCACAAGTTTTGTGAAACCAACTGCTAGCCTTAGCCAGGTGACAGAAAACTTCGGTCAGCTATGCAAGGACTTTGAGAAGGAAGATCAGGTAATCATAGTTGGGGGAGCAGGAAACAGCCTGGCTATGAGTCCAAGATATAGTATTAGGAGTGATCTGGATAAAATAGAAGCAGATACTGGGCACACGAATGTGGGGTTTGTGGAGGTCTTTCAGCGCCATGATCAGCCCAGGGTAAACACTGCTGTAAGGCGTATTAACACTGAGCTGAACGGGATGTTCCAGGCACCGGCAAAGTCTCACGTGAGTGTTGTTCCAGTTGATGTTATTGGCAGGTGGGGTTACACTACACATAGCCTGCACCGTAATAGGAAGGGGGAAGATAAGTTAGCTTCTCTATTAGCAGATACTGTAAGGGGGGCCACAGTCACACAAGGATGGATCCCTGTGGTTATTGGGACCAGGCAGACAGGTTTTTTTATGTTAAAGACAAATTCCAGACAGACAACAACCACGGAAAATAGAAGAAAAGAAACTTCATGCACAGAAAATAGGGGTAAAGCTAAGGGTGGTATCAGCTTTCTTCACCAAAATATCAGGGGAATAAAAAATAAAGTAGATGAGCTGATAATGTGTTTAGATGATCTCAAAAATATGAATGAGATTCGTTACTTTGTCTGTCTGAGCACCATGCAACAGTGGGAATGGAGAATGTCAGTATAAATGGGTATAATTTAGCTTCTTACACTTGTAGATCTAGTATGGATAAAGGAGGAGTTGCCATTTTCATAAAACAAGGGTATAAATACAGAACTGTTGAAGTAAGCAAATTTTGTATTGATCAGCACTTTGAAGTTTGTGCATGTGAACATTAGGTAAATTATGTTGTATTGATATTAGCAACAGTGTACAGGTCTACACTAGGAGATTGGGAGCTACTCATAAAAAAGTTTGTCTCCTTATTCTGCTGTCTGTCAGACAAACAGAAGAAGTTATTAATCTGTGGTGATCTCAATGTTAACTTTCTAAGCAATTCTGATAGCAAAAGTGAACTAGAAGTGTTGTTAACAACCTATAACTTAGAATCAGTGACCAGTTTCCCTACATGTATAGCTCAGGACAGTAGTACCTTAAGAGATAATGTATCGGTACAGCAAGAAGATGTAGAACAAACACATGCTTTCCCTGTTGGAAATGGATTATCTGACCATGATGCACAACTGATTAACTTACAAAACCTAACAGGGTGTACACTTCAGAAACCATTAAGTAAAAGGGTGAGGGTGCTCAACTCAGTATCTATAGATCACTTCAGAGAAAGTTTAGGAAAAGTAAACTGGGAAGATGTATATAATGAGCCAAATGCTAATGATAAATGCAGCATATTTCTTGATAAATTTATATCCCTTTTTGAACATTGTTTTCCAAAGAAAATTACTAAATATAACATCACAAACTTTTCAAAGAAACCTTGGATTGCTACAGGTATTAAAATGTCTTAAGAAAGAAAAAGAAAACTGTATGAGACAGCAAGAACAAGTAAAGATCCAGAAGTAGTTTTACACTATAAAAATTATTGTAACATACTGAGAAAAGTTGTAAGTAAATCAAGAAATACGTATGTTAGAGAAGAAATTAACAACTACAGCAATCAAATCAAATTTATATGGAATGTTTTTAGAAGGGAGACAGGAAAAGTAATCACTGGGGTAGGTAGTATTACTGTTAAAGAGATTGAGACGATCTTAACCATCAGTACACAGGTAGCCAATGTATTTAACAATCACTTCTTAAGTGTAGGAGAAAAAGTGGTTAGAATAGTTCAAAAGAAAAAGCCAGGCAGTAGATGGAGGACTCAGTCTTGAAAAATTTTAGTCAGATTAAGTTTCATCTTACAACGTCTTGTGAAATAAGGAAAATTATTAAATCTTTGAAAAATAAGTGTTCTGTTGGAGTAGACGACATCCCACTGTCAGGCCTCTTTACAAAAAGGGGGAAACCACAGCTGTCAATAATTACTGGCCAGTACTCTTGCTTACAGCATTTTCAAAAACCTTTGAGAAAGTAATGTACTCAAGAGTGGTTAGCCATCTCAACAGTAATGGGATACTCAGTAAATCACAGTTCAGATTTCAGAAATGATGTTCCACTGAGACAGCAATATACAATTTCACGGTCCAAATAATAGTCTTTAAATAGTAAAATGTCACCAGCAGGAATTTTCTGTGACTTATCCAAAGCATTTGATTGTGTGAACCATGAAATTATGTTAGAGAAATTACAATTCTATGGTATAAATGGAACAGCATATGAGTGGTTTAAGTCATATCTACAGAACAGGAAGCAAAAAGTCTCTTTATATGCTTCAAGTGATTCAATGGAGTATGCCACTTCATCTAACTGGGGTGAAATTACATTAGGTGTTCCACAAGGTTCGATCATGGGTCCCCTCCTGCTCTTGATATATGTGAATGACCTCCATTCTTATGTGAAAAAAGATGCTGAACTGACACTTTCTGCTGATGATACAAGCATAATTATTAATTCAGAAAAAGAAAGTCCAATAGAAAATGATACAAATAAGGTGTTTGGAAAAGATATTAATTGGTTTTCTGTGAATGGGCTTGCTCTGAACTTTGGAAGAAAACAGCACATCCAATTTTCTGCTGTAAAAAGTATAATACCTTCAATAAACATAACACATCAAAAGAAGTCAGTAGCCAGGGTAGTGCATACTAAGTTTTTGGGTGTACATATAGATGAGAATCTTAATTGTAAAATTCGTATTCTGGATCTCCTAAAGCGACTAGGTTCAGCAGCTTTTGAAATTAGAATAATTGCCAATTTTGAGGATGTAGAAATTAGTAAGCTAACATACTTTGCATACTTCCACTCTCTGATGTCATACAGGATAATATTCTTGGGCAACTCAACACTTAGGCAAAAGGTACTCACTGCTCAAAAGAAAGTAGTCAGAATAATGTGTGGGGTTCATACTCACATATCTTGTAGGCATCTGTTTAAAAGGTTAGGAATTCTTACAACTGCTTCACAGTACATTTACTCAGTAATGAAATTTTTTGTCAACAAAATGAACCAGTTTAAAATCAACAGCGACATTCATGATTACAATAACAGAAAAAAGAAAGACCTACATTATCCTTTACTTAACCTATATTTGGCACAGAAAGGGGTTAAAAATGCTGCTATAAAACGTTTTGATAAATTACTAGATGAAATAAAATGTCTGACATACAGCAGTAATAGTTTCAAAAAGAAATTGAAATCATACCTTCTTGACAACCCCTTCTATACCATAGATGAATTCTTGAATATGAGTAAATAAATCTGAAGATATAATATATGCACTCTGTGCCATTTAAGGGAATGGGATGGATAACAGAAATATTTAGGTATAACGCTGCAATGTAAACAAAAAAGAAAAAAAACCTTGTTTCCTGTGCTTATTTCTTGTGCATTTGACACGTTCCACATCATAACTGTTTTCCGTGCCATTGATCAATGGAACACGTAACTAACTAACTAACTAACTAACAAAAGGTGCCTTGTTACCGTTGTCTATTGTAAGGGTACAAATTTGTATAGGTGAACAAGATGTGGAATGCGAATAGTATTTACTACTGTGATTTCCTCTACAGGTAGCATTTTTTTTCTTTTTTCGGATTATCATTCATCTGCTTGGTCTCGTCTAAAGACCTCTTCGTCTCACCATAGCACTTACGCCACACATATTCGATTATTTGTTGAATGTGGCCCATGTTTGCGACGCAAGTGCAAGAAGGTAGAGGTCAGCACACAGCATTCGCGAGGACGACCGTTCGGATCACAGTCCGGCCTTCCAGATTCAGGTTTTCCGTGATTTCGCTAATTCTCTTCAACTAAACTCCAGGATGTTCCTTTGGAAAGGGCACGGCCGAATACTCTCCCCTTCAGCCTCCCCCATTTCACTAATCTAAGCGGGTTCTCCGTCGCTGTTAAGCTCGTCGTCGACGGGACACTAATCTCTCAATCGCCCGTCATTCAATTTCTGTCTTGCAGTTTTCGCCTTCCGTTGTTGCCATCGCTTATACAGTGATGAAATCAATCAACAGACAAGAGAAAGATCAATGCATGACAATAATATAGGAGAGAAAGACTGGTAGCTCATTACAAAACATTATGACATGATGATACTTTACTTCAGACTTTATCTGAACCGAATGATACAAAAGACCTTGCCGACGCCGGCCGATGTGGTCTCGCGGTTCTAGGCGCGCAGTCCGGAACCGTGCGACTGCTACGGTCGCAGGTTCGAATCCTGCCTCGGGCATGGATGTGTGTGATGTCCTTAGGTTAGTTAGGTTTAAGTAGTTCTAAGTTCTAGGGGACTGATGACCACAGCTGTTAAGTCCCATAGTGCTCAGAGCCAACCTTGCCGACACTGACATGAGAGACCTGACAGAAGCTCTGAAACCTACAAAAATTCGATACCCGTTGGTTTAGACGCTATTTATCTGGAACTATGGAAATGTGGTGGTTTATTCTAACATCTAAGGCTTCTTCACATCTTTAATCAATAATGTAAAAATAAGAGCCAATGTAATACCTGTTTAAAGGCGATAAAAATAAATGTAGCAACTGCAGAGGTATAAGCTTCCAGGATTCAGATTATAAATTATATGCCAAAATACTGAATGCAAGACTTAGAAATATCACGCAAAAACTAATATTTGACAAACAATCACGTTTTGCACTACCGAAAGTTACAGAACAGAGACGAGAAGCCAACAGAGAAATCAGTCTTGCTTTTATGGATTTTGGAAAGGTATTTGATAATGAGAATAGATAAATGGTATGGAATTTCGTTGCTAAACGAGGCTATCCATCTCACTTCCTAAATGCAACGAAGAGTCTCTGCACAAACACCGAAATTATTGTGGCTGTGTGACATCTAACAGCAAATCCAGTGAACACGAACAAAGGGGTACGATAAGATTGCTGTACTCCTCCGACACTCTTCAGTACATAAACCTATGTATAGATGAAGTTATCAACAAACGGAAAATATTGAACATAAAAGGAGTTTTCTTAGATCGCGACACTACATTAAGTGTAATTTTATATGCAGATAATCTAAATCTCTTTACAGAGGATGAAGGCGACTTTCAGATGGGAGTCCATAAGCTGCAGTAGGTAGCATTCGATTATAGTCTGACATTGTCGGCTGATAAAACGAAAGTGATGCATTTCAGAGCAGAGAACCAGTAGGACCTAAAATAGTCTTGCGTAATGAAACCTTCGATCAAGTAAAACATTTTAAATATTTAGTATGCGACATCACTTAGGAATAAATCCATGATATCAATCAAAAATTAAATAAATATACTCTCATACGTGGAACCATCGTAAAAAGTTTACAGAACAAAACCAGGAACGGGATCTAGCTGAAGTTTTATAAAACAATAGCAGTACCATCCCTTACTTACGGAAGTGAAGCATGAGCAACAACAAGACACCAAGAAACTAGAATACAGGCTCAAGATATATGATTTCTAAGAATAATACAGGGATGTACCAGCGAAGATCGAAAAATAAATGTGAATATAAAGAAATATTTGGGAATATATAATCTAAACGAAAAAGTAAAGGAAAGTAGGAAAACATGGAGGGAACATGGAGAGCATATGGGTCAGCGAAAGGTTCCCGGTAAAGGCTCTCAGTTATAAATGGACTAGAAGAAGAACTATAGAAAGACTACATAAGAGATAAATTGTTTCCTCCAGTACCATGGAAGTTATTCTTTGATAACTTTTAGCCCTACAATACTTCCCTTACTTCCAGTCACTGTTATCAACGTATTAACCAACCAATTCTTATTTTTTCAGTTCATTTGACATTCAGCACAACATCTCAAACACTATGAGTCACCTCTTTTCCGGGTCTCCTACAGTCCCTGATTCACTTCCCTTCAGTCCCGTGCTCCAGACATACGCTCTCATAGATGTTTTCCGTAAATTACAGGATATATTTGTTCGTAATACTCTTCTTTTAGTAAGAAATGCACTCTTTACTTCCGTCGATATACTTGTTACATCCTAGTCTTTTCGTCTCTAGTACATTTTCAGAATTCTTCTACGTCGTCTACTATCAGGACCTAATTTTGGTGTCAGTTTTACAGGTAATCTCATTTCTACTACTTTTCGTTACGTTCGTCTTCGTTTGCTCTCAGTCCATATTCTATATTCAATAGGCCGTTCATACAATTAAATAGGTCCCGTTAGTCTTCCTAACTCTCTCAGAGCATGCAAATACACTCCTGGAAATGGAAAAAAGAACACATTGACACCGGTGTGTCAGACCCACCATACTTGCTCCGGACACTGCGAGAGGGCTGTACAAGCAATGATCACACGCACGGCACAGCGGACACACCAGGAACCGCAGTGTTGGCCGTCGAATGGCGCTAGCTGCGCAGCATTTGTGCACCGCCGCCGTCAGTGTCAGCCAGTTTGCCGTGGCATACGGAGCTCCATCGCAGTCTTTAACACAATCACGAACTTAGAGGGCAGGTCAGGGAGCTAACAGAAAAAGTCACGGAACAGGCTCAACAGCAGGCCAAAACTTTAACGTACGCTGCGGCCCTGTCCACCGCCCCAAAAGAACATAAACGAATTGAGGCGGCCAAGGCGAAACAGGCAACCACCCTCTTCATTAAGTCAACATCCAACCAAGACTCCAAAGCGGTGAGACAAACACTGACCCAACACATTAATCCAAGGCAGGACAATTTACACATCAAGTCGATAAGGAATACAAAAACAGCGGTCATAGTCGAGGCAGCCACACAGGAAGATTGCCGAAAAATAATCGAAAAAGCAAAGGACATCGACAACATTACCTGTGAAGGGCCCAGAAAGAGAAAACCCCTAGTCGCGATCTATCGGGTGTCCGACACAATTACTGACAAAGACTTCTTAGAGTGCCTCTATGACCAAAACCTAAGTGACGATTTCTCGAAAGACGACTTTGACAGCGAGGTCAAAATAAGATTTCGAACAGGACCCAAGGGCAGGGGTTACAACCATCAGGTCCTTGAAGTCCCACCGAAATTATACTGGTACCTAACAAAAAAGGGCAAAGTGTACGTAGATTATCAATCACTAACTGTCAGGGATTTCACAGCCGTTAGCCAGTGTTACAACTGCTGTGACATTGGGCACACAACGAAAGGGTGCACCGAACAAGCCGCTATCTGCTCAAGGTGCGGTAAGAAGGGCCATAAACGTGCCGAGTGCCGAGCCAAGGAGGCCATCGACTGCATCCCTTGTCACAACAGGAATCGAAGGTGCAACAAAAGCAAGGGAGGTGCTTGTCAAACGTACAAACAACTCCTAGACCGCCTAATTGACAGCACAGACTATGGAAACTAGCAATCCCTCAAGTCCAACCGGTGGGAGACATAAACCTACCCAAGCACAGACGCACCCATACAAAGCACCCTCGACAATAAATCGCAATCATCAGCGTGCCATAACTTGGCGTAAGAGGCAGAAACTTCTCCCTGACGACTACCCAAATGACGGCTACATCCCAGGACTGTCACACAACACGAACTTGGAAGACAGCCACTATGCAACCATCGAATTCATAGACGACCTCACGTTAACTGGACAGATACCATCAGACGCAGCCAAACTAATCAAGAGACAAATCCTGCATTGGATAACTTTCCATACGACGCTAATGAACAGAATTGACGAACTAGAAGACGAATTAATAGTAACAAGCATTACATCGTCACACAACCAAGACAACCATGACACATATAACCAACCGCAGCAACATCACAAAAGCACGACGCCGAAGAACCAAGACTACACTTCTATTCCAGTGCGCCCCCGTACCTACGACACCAAAAAATGCGAGGGGCGCATAAAGCCTGTCAGATTTGTACAAGGTGAGACCCTAAACCCCAAAGAAACAGACGTACTAGACATCCAAATCAACAAGACTGGCATACTGACGAAAGACCAACACACTGACAACACCACTCATCATCTGCAAAACAAACGAAAGATATGGCACACTGACATACCCACAGAAGACGACGATGACATATACTGCTGCCCTTACGCCAATGAGTGCAGCGTACACAATCATCAAAGTAACAAGACCACCCCTGGGCAACCTGAAGCGACACCCGAAAGAGCCAACAGCACACGTGTGACAGAAACATCCAAGGAGTCTAAACAACCGAAACGCGAGGGGAAAGTAGTTGCGTGTGACGATAATTTCCGACAACCGCGGACGCCTCCACCCAGTGCCACAAAAGTTCCCTCTACAGGCGACCCCGGCCCCCTCTCATCACCCAAGTCCGTGTCTGCAAGAGGAACACCAGCACCACCAGCTGCTCCCCCTGCGCACACCAACAGCAGCATCAACAAAGCACCCATCGCAGAGGGGCAGCGTGTAGCTGCCACTCAGCCACGACACCCCAAGACGGCGCAGACGCCGACACCCGCTGCCACCACCAGCGATTTTAATTATAACAACATAGATTTAAACTTAAAATTAAGTAGATTAGAAAAAAGGGAGCTCTTCGAAACAGCGCAAAGAATGATCATTAGGCTATACCACCCCCATGGCAACTCAGTCTGCTTTCGTACAACGGAGCAGACGGACAGAATAATCCTGAAAACAGAGAACATCCCCACGGACTCAGATAGTCTGCTAGACCTACTCCTGCAGGTTTGCGCTCGCAGAGAAGAAAAATTTGATCTCGAAAAATTATACAAAGATCACGTTAGGTCCTATGGAAGGACCTACTTCGATTTCAGTCAAACAGGAAGTAAGTGCTACGTTCACGTGAAGCATCCGATCTGAGGGTTGCTCAACTGAACGCCATGAGAAGCACACACGTCAGTCTGGAACTTCCACAGGTCCTGAATGAGCTAAACTGCGATATCCTGTGCATACAGGAGCCATATACGAAACAAGGCCATATCACCAATATCCCCACCCACGCGATATCAATATCGGGTAAGGCAGACTGCAAGGCGTCAGTCATAATCCTCAACACAGACATTCACCCAGTTAAAATAACGGAATTATGCACAGAACACGTTGCTACAGTGGAGATTACGTACAGGGGCGATACATGGGTCGTTGCATCGATTTATGCTCAATACAGCCATTGCATTAATCCCTATGCAAATGCTATCAGAAAAATTGCACAATACGCCGGCAATAAAAAATTATTAATCTGTGCAGATATTAATGCAAAATCCACTCTATGGCACTCCAACAGAACAGATGACAGAGGACGAATAATCAATGACGTAATACATGAAAATGGACTGAACGTCATCAACGAGGAAGGACACCATCCTACATTCACAGGGCATGACGGCTCCTCATCCAACATAGACATCACCCTTGCAAATAACGCTGCGACTACCCACATACTAGACTGGACGGTACACGACCACATTACCACGAGTGACCATAATGTTATCACACTAACTCTACAGAAGACAGCAAACAACAACACTGCAACACAACCCAGAAGACTGCTCTTTCATAGGACAGAGTGGGACACAGTAAGACACAAGATACAGGAACAATCACTGCAGAACATCAGAGGCAGTGTTGACTACAGAGCACACAAGTTAACAGAAATCATTACACACATACAAAACACCTGCATCCCCACATCACGCAAAACAAAACAGCAGACCAGCCCTTGGACAGCACACCTAACACAACTCAAGCAGGACACCAGACGTAGACGCAGACTCTACCAAAGGGCAATCTCAGACAGAGAAAGACAAGTAAGACTACATGAATACCGGCTTGCCAAGGACAGATACAAACAAGAACTAAATAAGACTAGAAAAGACCAATGGAATGACTACGTAGCAAGACAAACACAACTTAACATATGGGGGGAACCTTACAAGATCGTGACCGAAAAAATCAAGAGCCCACTGGTTCTGGGAACGCTACGACAGGATGACGGGGTGATGACTAAAGGATGGAGAGGCACAGCGGAGTACCTGCTAGGCAAACTCCTTCCTGACGACATCGCCACCACAGACACACCCGAACAAGCAGCATTGAGACGAGAACTTACCACAGCCTACACCACACCAACCGTCACCTGTCCGTTTGCGCAGGAAGAGGTGGCGATAGCGATCTCAGAACTTAAAAATAAGAAAGCGCCTGGACCAGATGGTATCCACTCTGAGGTACTAAAACAGATAGCACCGCAGATCACCCCATACCTCACAACACTGCTGAACGACGCATTAAGGCTAGGCCGTGTGCCTGCAGTGTGGAAAGCCTCTAGGGCGGTCATCATCAAAAAAGCACCAGACAAAGACCCATCAGAACCCAAATCATACAGACCCATATGCCTCATCAATACACTCGCTAAAACACAAGAAAAACTCCTTTGCAAAAGATTACAAACACATCGCACACTTCGGGGACTGACACCACACCAATATGGCTTTCGGGAAGGAAAGTCTATTGACGATGCAATCAACAAAGCACTTCAAATTGTACACAACACACCTACAAAGTACACACTAGCCATTATGATTGACATCTCGGGTGCATTTGACAATCTATGGTGGCCGGCCCTCTTCAAGAGGCTCAGACACCTGCAGGTACCGGAATCCCTGTACAACAGTCTTGTAGACTACTGCAGGGACAGAACAGTCGCTTGGCACATGGACGACAAGAAAGTAATCAAACGCATTACCAAAGGTTGTCCACAAGGATCGATCTGCGGCCCCATCTTCTGGGACATAATGTTAGAACCGCTCCTAGAATTACTTGAGGAGCACAATGCGACAGATGGAGTTGTCGCTTACGCTGACGACCTGCTTGTGGCAGTGTCAGCAAACAACCGTGCCCAGCTAGAAGACAGAGCCAATGATACACTCAAAACAATTACACAATGGTGCACAGACAACAAGCTCAAGGTAGCAGAAAATAAAACAACTTACACACTACTAAAGGGCATCCTGCATAGGAACCCAGCAGTCAAAATCGGGGACACAAACATTAAAAGATCAAAAGTAACACGCTACCTTGGAGTCTACATAGACGAACGGTTGAACTTCCACGAACACATACGAATATCCACGGACAAAGCAGAAAAAATACTGCACAAACTGGCAAGGCTAAACTCGAAACAATACAGACTACCACTGTCAGTCATACGAACATATCATTGCGCTCTCTTCGAGTCGGTACTATGTTTTGCTGCCAGCACGTGGGCCCATAGACTCAGCCTATCCACTAACAGAACCGCCGTACGGCGGGGGCAAAGAAGCATTCTGCTTCGACTAACAGGGGCCTTCAACACAACCTCAGTCGACGCACTTTGCGTCGTGATGGGAATCTTCCCAATAGACGTAACCATAAGATACCGTGCGGCAAGGTACTGGCTAAAGATGGGGAAACTAGACCAGGTTCGGCAGATCACTGGTGTACCATATGCTACATCACGTCAACTCAAAGCATGGCGTGTGGATACCTGGCAGAGCGAGTGGGCTAACAGCGATAAGGGCCGACGAGTCTATAGCTTTTTCCCTGACATCAAAGAACGATTAAGACTGAAGCATATCGATCCTAGCCGCGGTATGGTACATTTTCTGACAGGCCACGGCCCTTATCCCACGCACCTGAGCCGCATGAGTCTGCAGCAGACTACCAGATGCACATGTGGGGAAGAAGGCTCCCCAGAACACACTGTCCTATTCTGTGGGCAACGCACAAACATTAGACACACACTACACATTACCCGGTAGAATACCCAAGATGAAATACACACCATTCTACGAGACCCAGACCTATGTGACAAACTTAATACACTAACTGACGAAATATCCAGGTCTCTGTATACCGAATATCTAAACAATAGACCATTCAGAAGGCAAGGCTGGGGACGCAGACCACAGAGTGCCCATGAGATGGATAGCAGTACAAACACCTCGGGCGAAGACACAGATGTTGAGATAAGCCATGTCGACGACCCATTGTGGCAACCTGCGTATGAGTAGTCTAGGTACCTGAACAACATCCAACACTAAAGAACACACACATGCACACAAAATCACAAATGAGTAATAGTCAAAAGCCAGGCACTCACCCCAGGGACCTACGCATCCTGGCGAGAAGCAACACCCAGCCTGGATGGAAGGATCTTAATTGTGGTTCCCCTTAGCTGGGCCCAACCCGACGGATACTTAACGTAGATCGGGGAAAACCACCGTCCAGGCTGAGTTGCCGCGTAACCAGGAGGCGGGAACTGGTCTTACATGCACATGTACACACATACACACACACGCACATAGCACATATATACAAGAACACACACAAGAGGATATGCAGTCAAAGGTGACATGACACCTGTAAACAAGGGTTAACTCCAAGATAGGCACCTACCATACGAACCTACGCCTCCCGACGAGAGGCAACACTGGGCCTGGATGGAAGGATCTTAATTGTGGTTCCCCTTAGCTGGGCCCAACCCGACAGATACACAATGTAGATCGGGGAAAACCACCGTCCAGGCTGAGTTGCCATATAGCCGGGAGGTGCCAATCATTCATCAAGCGAGAACTTGTCTGACAACCACACACACACACCCACAACCACACATAATGACACAAACACAGACCTAAACAAATTCAATAAAATCATTCCATCACATCTAGACTAGTTAATATTTAATTTTGCACTATGTAAGTAGTAATAAGCTAATGAAGTATACAAGTACATATGTGAACTGTGAGTGGCGGCCAGCGTCTTGAAGGTCATTCCAAGACCCTGACCGCAACCCACACATAGGTGGTGGTAATTTCTCTATCCTTTTCTTTCCTATCTTTCTGTTTACTCCTTCTTAAATTCAAAATGAAATTGTTTTCCATTTCCGTATTATTTATATTATTTGTAATGTATCTAAAAGCTGCACAACGAACAAAAACGAACAAATAACGCAAAAGCCCGCCTCCACGTGGCAAGACTTGGGCAACAGTGTGAGTGGGATCGGGAACAGGGGAGGTAACTCACATAACCACTCCTGGGCCCGAGCCCAGTCACAGTGGCTAAGAGGCTTAATACGACCCACCATAAGCAATTAGAAGGTGGGTCAATAAATAAAGAGCAGCAAGTGAAAAAAAAAAAGAAAAAAAAATAGTCTTTAACACTGGTAGCATGCCGCGACAGCGTGGACGTGAACCGTATGTGCAGTTGACGGACTTTGAGCGAGGGCGTCTAGTGGGCATGCGGGAGGCCGGGTGGACGTACCGCCGAATTGCTCAACACGTGGGGCGTGAGGTCTCCACAGTACATCGATGTTGTCGCCAGTGGTCGGCGGAAGGTGCACGTGCCCGTCGACCTGGGACCGGACCGCAGCGACGCACGGATGCACGCCAAGACCGTAGGATCCTACGCAGTGCCGTAGGGGACCGCACCGCCACTTCCCAGCAAATTAGGGACACTGTTGCTCCTGGGGTATCGGCGAGGACCATTCGCAACCGTCTCCATGAAGCTGGGCTACGGTCCCGCACACCGTTAGGCCGTCTTCCGCTCACGCCCCAACATCGTGCAGCCCGCCTCCAGTGGTGTCGCGACAGGCGTGAATGGAGGGACGAATGGAGACGTATCGTCTTCAGCGATGAGAGTCGCTTCTGCCTTGGTGCCAATGATGGTCGTATGCGTGTTTGGCGCCGTGCAGGTGAGCGCCACAATCAGGACTGCATACGACCGAGGCACACAGGGCCAACACCCAGCATCATGGTGTGGGGAGCGATCTCCTACACTGGCCGTACACCACTGGTGATCGTCGAGGGGACACTGAATAGTGCACGGTACATCCAAACCGTCATCGAACCCATCGTTCTACCATTCCTAGACCGGCAAGGGAACTTGCTGTACCATCAGGACAATGCACGTCCGCATGTATCCCGTGCCACCCAACGTGCTCTAGAAGGTGTAAGTCAACTACCCTGGCCAGCAAGATCTCCGGATCTGTCCCTCATTGAGCATGTTTGGGACTGGATGAAGCGTCGTCTCACGCGGTCTGCACGTACAGCACGAAAGCTGGTCCAACTGAGGCGCCAGGTGGAAATGGCATGGCAAGCCGTTCCACAGGACTACATCCAGCATCTCTACGATCGTCTCCATGGGAGAATAGCAGCCTGCATTGCTGCGAAAGGTGGATATACACTGTACTAGTGCCGACATTGTGCATGCTCTGTTGCCTGTGTCTATGTGCCTGTGGTTCTGTCAGTGTGATCATGTGATGTATCTGACCCCAGGAATGTGTCAAAAAAGTTTCCCCTTCCTGGGACAATGAATTCACGGTGTTCTTATTTCAATTTCCAGGAGTGTAGGTAGTGAATATTATCACTGATATCCTTTCACCTGAAATTTTAAACGAACTTCTGAGACATTTATTTGCTTCTTTGATTTTTCGTTATAGATACTGAACAGTAGTGTAGAAGAATAGTGCCCATGCTTCACTCTATTTTTCTCTCCTAATCTTCCATTCTTATTGTTCCCTGTTGGCTCCTACAGTACTGGCCATTAAAATTGCTACACCACGAAGATGACGTGCTACAGACGCGAAATTTAATCGACTGGAAGAAGATGCTGTGATATGCAAATGATTAGCTTTTCAGAGAATTCACACAAGGTTGGCGCCGGTGGCGACACCTACAACGTGCTGACATGAGGAAAGTTTCCAACCAATTTCTCATACACAAACGGGAATTGACCGGCGTTGCCCGGTGAAACGTTCTTACGATGCCTCGTGTACGGAGAAGAAATACGTACCATCACGTTTCCGACTTTGATAAAGGTCGGATTGTAGCCTATCGCGATTGCGGTTTATCGTATCGCGACATTGCTGCTCGCGTTGGTCGAGATCCAATGACTGTTAGCAGAATATGCAATCGGTGGGTTCAGGAGGGTAATACGGAACGCTGTGCTGAATCCCAACGGCCTCGTATCACTAGCAGTCGAAATGACAGGCATCATATCCGCATGGCTGTAACGGATCGTGCACCCACGTCTCGATCCCTGAGTCAACAGATGGGGACGTTTGCAAGACAACAACCATCTGCACGAACAGTTCGACGACGGTTGTAGCAGCATGGACTATCAGCTCGGAGACCATGGCTGCGGTTACCCTTGACGCTGCATCACAGACAGGAGCGTCTGCGATGCTGTACTCAACGACGAACCTGGATGCACGAATGGCAAAACGTAATTTTTTCGCATGAATCCAGGTTGTTTTTACAGCACCCTGATGGTCGCACCCGTGTTTGGCGACATCGCGGTGAACGCACATTGGAAGCGTGTTTTCGTCATCGCTATACTGGCGTATCACCCGGCGTGATGGTACGGGGTGCCATTGGTTACACGTCTCGGTCACCTCTTGTTCGCATTGACGGAACTTTGAACAGTGGACGTTACATTTCAGGTGTGTTACGACCCGTGGCTCTACCCTCCATTCGATCCGTGCGAAACCCTACATTTCAGCAGGATAATGCACGACCGTATGTTGAAGGTCCTGTACGGGCCTTTCTGGATACAGAAAATATTCGACTGCTGCCCTGGCCAGCACATTCTCCAGATCTCTCACCAATTGAAAATATCTGATCAATGGTGGACGAGCAACTGGCTCGTCACAATACGCCACTCACTACTCTTGATGAACTGTGGTATCGTCTTGAAGCTGCATGGGCAACTGTACCTGTACACGCCATCCAAGCTCTGATTAACTCAATGCCGAGGCGTATCAAGGCCGTTATTACGGCCAGAGGTGGTTGTTCTGGGTACTGATTTCTCAGGATCTATGCACTCAAATTGCGTGAAAATGTATTCACATGTCAGTTCTAGTTTAATATATTTGTCCAATGAATACCCTTTTATCATCGGCATTTCTTCTTGGTGTAGCAATTTCAATGGCCAGTAGTGTATATTACCCATCTTACTTGTCTGACAATATCAATCGTCATGCTGCATTTTACATCGAGATCGTCCTTTCTAAGTCCGAAATCCATTTTTTTCTTAAATCTTGCTTCCACTATGAAGAATAATGTTAGAACTATATGTGTGCTACTGTACGAGAGCTGATCGTCAGCTCACCGAACGTCGAGTTACTTTTCCAGTTTACCGTATATTATTTTAATAATCTACTTGAATAAAAGACCAGTACAACGGATTGTTACAGTTTTTATAGAACCCAAACAGTAAAAGGGAGTTTCAAGAATTAACTCATCTTGTGGTCATCTGTTCCGATCGGCGAGATGCTATCATCCAGATCGGCAGCAAAATGCGACGTTAGCTGGAACTCAACTCATTCACATACTGCTCTTAATTAGTTACTACTCAAAAAAGGGTCAATGCACACTGTGTGCACCAACGTCCATATTTGCAGGATATAGGCATATCCAGTGACAAAGACACTCAGCACCCAGTGATGTGTTCGTGCTTAAGTGGAGTGGCGGGCTTCTGCTTCCTTCTCAATTCGTCAGCGATATTAAATTCACTGCACTCTTTAATGATTCTCTTTGATTTGGATTAGAGGATACAGACGTCTTGACAAGTCGCAGTAGCTAGTAGGTATGTATAAATTAGGTGCCGTTTGGAGGTAACTGGAAGCTGGAGAGATCTGAGAGATTGAGTAAGAGTCTCTGGCTGTTCTTTCCATCAACCTGTCATCTTCTAAAGCTGTGTCCCCTGCGCAGAAGACAGCTCGTCAGTTGTGGGATCTTCTTCGGCAGAGGCCGCTGCACTGTCAGTTATAACCTGTGTAAGACGTCGTGGTCTCCTGACCTTCATTGCTTATATGTTTCGCCCTCACAGTCATGTTTCGCACATCAAGACGCTTCATTCGAACCCAAACTCGATAAGATAAAGTCAATGTTGTATAAATTCGTGTAAACGATATGCAATTGACAAGTGAGCGCATCTACATCTACATCTACATCTATACTCCGCGAGCCACCTTACGGTGTGTGGCGGAGGGTACTTATTGTACCACTATCTGATCCCCCCTTCCCTGTTCCATTCACGAATTGTGCGTGGGAAGAACGACTGCTTGTAAGTCTCCGTATTTGCTCTAATTTCTCGGATCTTTTCGTTGTGATCATTACGCGAGATATATGTGGGCGGTAGTAATATGTTGCCCATCTCTTCCCGGAATGTGCTCTCTCGTAATTTCGATAATAAACCTCTCCGTATTGCGTAACGCCTTTCTTGAAGTGTCCGCCACTGGAGCTTGTTCAGCATCTCCGTAACGCTCTCGCGCTGACTAAATGTCCCCATGACGAATCGCGCTGCTTTTCGCTGGATCATGTCTATCTCTTCTATTAATCCAACCTGGTAAGGGTCCCATTCTGATGAGCAATACTCAAGAATCGGACGAACAAGCGTTTTGTAAGCTACTTCTTTCGTCGATGAGTCACATTTTCTTAGAATTCTTCCTATGAATCTCAACCTGGCGCCTGCTTTTCCCACTATTTGTTTTATGTGATCATTCCACTTCAGATCGCTCCGGATAGTAACTCCTAAGTATTTTACGGTCGTTACCGCTTCCAATGATTTACCACCTATGGCATAATCGTACTGGAATGGATTTCTGCCCCTATGTATGCGCATTATATTACATTTATCTACGTTTAGGGAAAGCTGCCAGCTGTCGCACCATGCATTAATCCTCTGCAGGTCCTCCTGGAGTACGTACGAGTCTTCTGATGTTGCTACTTTCTTGTAGACAACCGTGTCATCTGCAAATAGCCTCACGGAGCTACCGATGTTGTCAACTAAGTCATTTATGTATATTGTAAACAATAAAGGTCCTATCACGCTTCCCTGCGGTACTCCCGAAATTACCTCTACATCTGCAGATTTTGAACCGTTAAGAATGACATGTTGTGTTCTTTCTTCTAGGAAATCCTGAATCCAATCACAAACCTGGTCCGATATTCCGTAAGCTCGTATTTTTTTCACTAAACGTAAGTGCGGAACCGTATCAAATGCCTTCCTGAAGTCCAGGAATACGGCATCAATCTGCTCGCCAGTGTCTACGGCACTGTGAATTTCTTGGGCAAATAGGGCGAGCTGAGTTTCACATGATCTCTGTTTGCGGAATCCATGTTGGTTATGATGAAGGAGATTTGTATTATCTAAGAACGTCATAATACGAGAACACAAAACATGTTCCATTATTCTACAACAGATTGACGTAAGCGAAATAGGCCTATAATTATTCGCATCTGATTTATGACCCTTCTTGAAAATGGGAACGACCTGCGCTTTCTTCCAGTCGCTAGGTACTTTACGTTCTTCCAGCGATCTACGATAAATTGCTGATAGAAAGGGGGCAAGTTCTTTAGCATAATCACTGTAGAATCTTAAGGGTATCTCGTCTGGTCCGGATGCTTTTCCGCTACTAAGTGATAGCAGTTGTTTTTCAATTCCGGTATCGTTTATTTCAATATTTTCCATTTTGGCGTCCGTGCGACGGCTGAAGTCAGGGACCGTGTTACGATTTTCCGCAGTGAAACAGTTTCGGAACACTGAATTCAGTATTTCTGCCTTTCTTCGGTCGTCCTCTGTTTCGGTGCCATCGTGGTCAACGAGTGACTGAATAGGGGATTTAGATCCGCTTACCGATTTTACATATGACCAAAACTTTTTAGGGTTCTTGTTTAGATTGTTTGCCAATGTTTTATGTTCGAATTCGTTGAATGCTTCTCTCATTGCTCTCTTTACGCTCTTTTTCGCTTCGTTCAGCTTTTCCTTATCAGCTATGATTCGACTACTCTTAAACCTATGATGAAGCTTTCTTTGTTTCCGTAGTACCTTTCATACATGATTGTTATACCACGGTGGATCTTTCCCCTCGCTTTGGACCTTAGTCGGTACGAACTTATCTAAGGCATACTGGACAATGTTTCTGAATTTTTTCCATTTTTGTTCCACATCCTCTTCCTCAGAAATGAAATACTCGAGGCTGGCGTGCACACATACATTCCAGACACGACGGTCACAGAGGCTTTTAGTACGGGAGAGAGGCCACACAGCGGGACGCCAGGCCCTTCAGAGGACGACCCAGCCCATGTCGGCTGGTGACCGCCCATAGCAGACAGCGTGGGCCTGAGTGAAAAGGGGGAACGACCCCGTGTTCGGCTTAAAAGCAAATTCCGCTACATTGTGTGGGAGCGGCCAGCCTACGCATTATTTACACATAGCACGCAGTTTCAGAGATTTTCACAGAGAGACAGGAAACGCCAAACGCCAAAGCTACAAGCTTCCGGATTGGTCGCCTTAAAAGAAACGTCATTCTCCCGTTTTAGAAGAGCAATGCTGATTGGCAGACGATATATCTGACGCCTTGAGCTGAAGGAATAATGGAAGAGACTGAAAGACATACCCCTTCACGTCTGGCGTGGAGAGGCAACATTCCGTTATCGTTCCTGGAGCGAGAATACACAACGAGAGCATGCGCGCTCGTACGTGTACTCGAAAGAGTGGGGAACAAGTCTCTCCTCAGTACTTCACTGGGAAAGCACCTCTGTCGAGAGCGAATCGAAGGGAGACTCTATATTGAGTCCTTGTGATTAAGCGTTGTTCACTGTGTTGGCCGACACACTTATTGTGCGGTGTGAACGGACAGAGTTATAGTTAAACTCCTGCGAACGAATTTTGAGTGGCATCATGGTGGACTAGTTATCTGACCGGTGTACCACACCAATAGTTAGACTAGGGGCGAATAGGAATCCTTGACTTCATCAAGGCATAGGGAGAGTTTGATTGGCGAAGGTCAATCCAGATAGAACGAGAGTTATCTTATTTGTCAGCAGCGAGTGGCGCAGACAGCAGTCATCGCAGCTTACGGTATTGTGTACTACAGCTATTGCGAGCCCCGTATTTCCTCCACAACAGTACACTTCACTACATTTCACATGCGACAGCCTCGACCGTACCTAGCAACATTCTAAAGGATAATTATTCAAGTTGAATAGGTGCGCCTCTCAGCCATTCTGCCAAGGCAACAAGCATCTTAAACTTTGTACAGAAATTTCATTAGCGAATCCTATCCTTGAAAGGTAACTTCACATTCCGAAAAGAACCAGGATATAACTTGTTCAATTCGTAACTAAAAGTGTCATTGTGATTCCTCAGAGTTTTTGCAAAATAAATAATAACTTTCGTTAGTATCATGTTTTTCTTACACTAACTAGCACTACTCCAGTACCCAAGTATCCCACTAGTTACGTAAGAAATTTTGTGAATTTTTGTGTCATTTCCTTACAGCGGACGACTCCAGAAAATATTTATTGCTGAAAGTTTTTCAGGCATTTCTCTTTAGAATTTTAGGAGCGTCTGTCTGACTTCTGTAGTAGTGTGGGGGTGGAAATTGCGTCTTGCAGGAGCCACAGGGTAAAGGGTACATCTCAGATTAATCCATTGCGCAGAATAACAGATCAACCCCACACATGCTCAGACCTGTGATTGTGCTTTTTGTGGGATGCCACTTGCCCAGACAAGTCTCTTTATCTACAGAAGCAAAGTCTGTAGTAGTGACAATGATGTTAGGTGACTCTTCTCATTAATGTATTCTCTTTCGTTATTATTCAAATAGTCACACTTTTACACTTTCACAACACTCGACATAGCTTTCTTAATTTTATGGTCACTTTTCCACCCAACTTCCGAAATATGATACACTTGTCCAGCTCTCCAGTATGCAGTAGACAGAGTGAATATTACATGTCCACAACTAAGTTACAGCCGATGTGGAGTACAACTTGACTGTCTCTGAAGAACACCCGAAACAGAGTGACTATTACATGTTCACATCTAAGTAACGCACGATACTGAGATGCGGGTCCGGCCCTCCAGAACGCCTGAAACAGAGTGACTAGCACAGCCAAAGTACTTCTTCTCCCAGGGGCGAGGCGCGCCAGAATCGACCCGAAGGTGTCCAAAGCATTTCGGTTGCAAATATCGTTACAAAAACGATAGACTCGTAGGGTAGTCATGAGTGACTGTCATACTAAAAACTCGGTTAAATACAATGAAAAATATATAAATAATTAATAAGTACTCAAACGTGCCGACCAATCGAAAGCAAGTTCAGTACAATTGGCGGTCTGTCCCACAGGACTTGTACATACTGTACCACCTGTCGCTTGTATCTCACTCTACTTTTGTACCTTGTGTAACAAGCTGCATCAAGGCGAGCTTCTAGCATAATAAAATACTGGCGGTCACAGCCAGGAATATCACACATGTCTGTTGGCGACGACGCTACTATCTGAACTACCAACATTGGCCCACTTAACCACGCTAACAATGAGAAGGCTGATGTTTACTGCTAGGACATCGCCATTCCTTGTGCACATACACACTGGGCACTACTGTCTCATCCTCCCTCTGGCCCCTCTGAGAACGGATGTCTCGTGGGACGATCATAATAACATCTTCTAACGTGTCGTTGGGAGGAGACATGGGCTTCATTGATTCCCATCTCACTCCATGTGTAACAAATTTGTCTTCCTGAAAGATGTCGTCAGGATATTTGGCTGCCGTACTAATCACCAGCTGACGGCTTCGATTCCAAAGGTTACTCAGTTTTGGTGCTAAACATTGTAACTGGTTCAAATGGCTCTGAGCACTATGGGACTTAACATCTGAGGTCATCAGTCTCCTATAACTTAGAACTACTTAAACCTAACTAACCTAAGGACATCACAGACATCCATGCCCGAGGCAGGATTCGAACCTGCTACCGTAGCGGTCGTGCGGTTCCAGACTGAAGCGCCTAGAACCGCTCGGCCACAACGGCCGGCTGTAACTGGTTGCTAGATCATCAGTGAAATGTACACATCATGCGCTTCTCAAAGAGAAAGGACTGAAAAAGCAAGAACGTGAAGAATTTTGAAGTAAGTATGTGTCGACCTTTCCTAAATGAAGTAGAACTGCGTTCTGCAACATGTTACGTAATGAGAGGAAACACAGAGATTATCGGGGCAGGCACAACGTTCTTGTAACTCCCACATATGTAGCTAAAAATTAGGACACGAATAGTTTTAAATCTATGTAAAAACTGCGAGCTATTCCGAAATATCCAATGAAAGTGACTTCTACGTGGAAAGCGAACGGTGTCTGGAAAATTAAATACTGTTACTCCAGCAGAGAGAAAGCATTCCGTTCATAAATGAATAATGCATAAGATGAATTGAAAATTTGTGATATCTTTTAAGTAAGCAAGTTAGGATAATACAATTATCAAAACGAAAGCAGCAAGATTGTCTGATAAACGAATTAAGCAGCCTATTGCCAAAACTATTTAACGTCGAGGGAATGTGAAAGACGCGAACCCGCATGTGGATAAGGATGGACCAAACAAAAACAAATGTGATGGAAAGTATTAGCCGAATCAACGTGGACAGAAGAAGAGGAATAATACAAATGAAGAAAATTTTCTTCAAGAATTATAATCCGCTACTAACAGAAGCAGAATACAGCTAGAAGTTTATAAATAGAAAGTATGGTCCATACAATAGAATGATCGGAAGCTTAATAAAAGTCTGTAATTAAATATATTGTGATTGTAGTAAGAATGGTGATGATCTATGAATGTAATGGCGGCAGATACAAGAAATGTGCCCTGTGTAGTTGTGCTCAGTATATTGAGATTGCTTACAAAATGCACTGATATTATATCCAGTAAGTGAAAACCACTACAGTCTTTCTGCTTTACACAACTTCTCAGTCTGTTCTGAGACACAATGATTTTCCAGTCGAGTAAACACTGACATGCGAGTTCAATACGTCAGTTGCGTACTGCATTGGCGGCAACTTGCAATGATTAGCAGTCGCGGAAAGTCAGCTTACAACGATAAGAAATCATTTTTCAGCTATCGATACTGATATCAGCAATGTTTCTAAACTACAAAAGATGTTGCCTGTTCTAGTAAGTTTTGTCACTTTCAGTATGGTTAACAGCGTAGATTTTTTCCCAACATAGGTTCACAATAATTATCTAGTCACAACAAGTGCAAAGTGTGTGTATAAGTACACACACTGTGAAATGTTGAAACTACTGATTAAGGAAAACATAATATCTAAAAGGTTCCCACAAAACCAACAGTAAAGTTCCACTTTAATTTGTATGAAATTAATGCCAAACTTTTAAATTTGCTTGTAGTTTTTCAACTGAGAGCTATGAAGTATACAACACTAAGTACTTGGTATTCATTAAATGCCAAATTTCAGCGCAAACTATCTTTGACAGCTTTGCAATTCACAAATAAAGAGAACAGTAAATATGACGGCTACCAATGAAGTATTCTAAAACATATACGCTTTAATTTGCAAACATTTCCCTTAAAATTCAGTTGAAGTATTGGGAATTATAAATTAAGAAAAAAATTAATATTAAAAGACAAAATTAACTCCGCCACTACCGGGCCCTCGACCGGAGCCTCATCTCGTAAGCGATGAGGAAGGATGAGGGGGAAGAGTAACACCTCGTAAAAAAACCTGGGTCCATCTGGCTCCGAATGGTAGCACCCTGTGAGGGCCTCTGCCTGGGGTTACAGGTGAAGCCCAGTCAACGGTCTGAATGGCGGAAGAGGAATCCTAACTTCCAACGCCAGAGAGAGCAGAAGAACGTAGTGGAGAAAACCATGAAAAATAATCATTTTGGACTAACAATCCGATCTTACCTTGGAAGTTATTTCTCACCATGTACAATGTACAATTTCAATTGCAGAGTGGAAAGTCCGCTAGAAGAAAGCACTACCCCAGGAGCTAACTCGGAAGAGGAATCCACCATTGCTTTATGCAATGCATCGGTAGCTAGGACTCTGGGGAGTCCCAACATCTGCATTAAGGATAAGTCAGAGAATCGTTGGTATCCTTCCAAACTCAAGTTCAGAAGAAAATTCTTTGTGGGCACCTTGAACGTAAACTCATTATTAAAAATTGGTAAACAAAAAGAACTTGAAATTCTCTTAGATTATCATGAGATACACATTTTAGCAGTTCAGAAACAAGATTTTTGCATGAAAATGTTACAGAAACCAAAATCCACTGAATTTTTAAGGTCAACCAGCAATAAGAACAATGAAAGACATGACAATACTTGGTACTGCTTTCTGTGATCATAAAAATTTAGTAGATAACATAACAGAATTCAAATCTAGTTCAGAAAGACTATCTCTTCTCACAGTTAAATGCAAAAATAAACAGCATACCTTTGTTAATTGTCATGCTCCGATCAATGATGACCATAAGAAAAATTCCGAGTAAAGAAGAAGCATTCTGGGAATGTTATTATACTAATGGGGGATTTTAATGCACAAATAGGGAGGGAAAAATCGTTATCCAGCGCATAAAAGAACAAACAAAAATGGCACGAGTCTAATCAGTCTTTGTAGAAAATTTCAGTTGAAGGTAATGTCAACCTTCGTCAAAAAATTACCAAGGAAGACAAAAACAAGGATCTCTTCGAATCTAATACTAGGGGGGGTTCCAGTTAGATAAGATGGCTATTTCTAAATTCAATTTTAAAGAAATCATGAATATAAAAGTAACAAAAAAACCAGGGAATTAGATTCTGGGCATTACCTGACTAAAATTAAACTAAAACTTCTTCCCAATAAAAACCAAAAAAGACAGCAAAAATTAATTAAATATAATACAGACAGGCTCAACATCACCAAAGAGGTAATAAAAAATTTTCAGGAAGAAATTGAAGTAAGTACATCAGGGAAATGGGAAGAAATATCGAAAGAAACCAACAGGGCAGCGAAAAATGTATTTGGAACAACAAAAATGAAGAAAAAAGTCTGATGGAACGAAATCTGTGAAGAAGCAGCTACAGAAAGAACAAAACAGTGGAAGAAATTAAAATGTTCTGGGAAGCCTGAACGCCTTGATGGATTTAGGATGCAAAGGAAAGAAACGACAAGAATAATGAAGAGTGCTAAAAGATCTTTAGATAAATCACAACTTCCTGCATACAAAACAACTTTGTAAGAAAAAACTCCCAGAATTTCTGTCAGACGTCTAAAAGTCATCTAAAGGGGTACCAAGCTCCAAGTATTTGGTTCATAGATGAAAATGGTAAAGTAGGCCTAAGCAATAGCCAGAATTGTGAAATTCTAAGAAAGTACTTTGAAAAATTATTGAACTGTGAAGGACCAAACTACAAGCTAGAATTTCCACATCTCCATGAAAATACAGAAGCACATCCACCACTTACAGCTGAATAAATTTAAAAAAGCAATAAGTACCCTGAAAAAAGACAGTGGAGAAGATTGTATTACAGCTGAACTTATTAAATGATATCAACCAAAAATTATAACTAACCTACAGCTCATGTTTGAGGAAGTTTGGGAAACTGAAAACATACCAGAAGACTGGAAAGTGGCTCTCATCCATCCATTGCACAAGAAAGGTGATTAACAAAATGTATATCCTTGTTGGCAGTGGGTTATAAAATATTTTCAACAATGCTACTAAACAAGGTAGAAGCAACACTTGATAGCCATTTGGGAGAACATCAGATTGGATTTAGAAAGGGCAGATCTCGCTCAGAACAGATTTTCAAACTAAAGTCCATAATTCGTGACAGACTTAGAAAGTGAGAAGATGTAGTCGTAACATTTATATATTTTAAAAAGGCATTTGACTCGGTTGATAAGGAAACACTAGAGCAAGCGATCAGAGAGTTTGGCATCAAATCTAAATTAGCAAAACTTATTTGTGAAACTCTCACAGACAGCAAATCAAAAGTAAAGTTTCAGGGTGAAATATCGAACGCATTCAACATAAAAATAGGTGTAAGGCAAGGCAATGGCCTGTCTCCACTTCTCTTTAACTGCATACTAGAGAAAATAGTAAGAGAATGGAAACAAACACTAAGAGAACAGAAACTATCACAAATAAAACTGGGAACTAAAAACAAAGGTATTGAAATTCACTGTTTAGGATTTGCGGATGATTTTGCCATCCTTTCTGAGAACTAACAAATTCTGGAATACAAATCAATATCTTACAAGAAACAGCCAACAAAGCAGGTTTAAGAATATCTGCAGAAAAAACAGAGTTTATCAAAAATATAAAAAATGCTCCGGAATCCCTAGCAACAGATATTGGCCAGATAAGGACAGTAAATAAATTTAAATATTTGGGAGAAATTTTCCAAGAAAATAGCTTAGGAAAATTCGCTGTAGAAGAAACAGTACATAAAATGGAGAGAGTTTATGGAATAACTGGGAATGTCTACAACAAATGGTGTCTGTCTAAAAATTTGATGATACAGCACTACAACACACTAGTAAATCCAGAATGTCTTTATGCAAGTGATTGTTTAGTACTGAACTACAAATTACACAAACATGAAGTCCTAGAATGAAAAGTCATTGCCGGCCGAAGTGGCCGTGCGGTTAAAGGCGCTGCAGTCTGGAACCGCAAGACCGCTACGGTCGCAGGTTTGAATCCTGCCTCGGGCATGGATGTTTGTGATGTCCTTAGGTTAGTTAGGTTTAACTAGTTCTAAGTTCTAGGGAACTAATGACCTCAGCAGTTGAGTCCCATAGTGCTCAGAGCCATTTGAACCATTTTTTTGAAAAGTCATTCTTAAAATACTTGAGCCACCAAAAAATACAGAGATATGGAAATTAATACGCAATTTAGAAGTTTATCGTAACATATAAAACATAAATGAAGCACTACGAAAGAGGCGACTGCTATTTTTTGGACAGTTATACAGAATGAACAGCAACAAGTTAACCAAACAGATTTCTAAATATCTTTGGGACAAGAGGTCAACATTAGCCTGGAGTCAAGAAGGTAGGAAAGATTTAGAAAGAAACAAATGAAAAATATGCAACAGAAAGAGAGATTTTCAAGAGGAAAGTGTTAAATATGTAACGATTCCAAGGTAAGAGGGAGAAGAAGACAGGATCAAAATGATCCGAGGAGAGGAAAAGGATACATAGTGAAAAGATGAAAGAATACTGGAGGAAAAAGGAAGAACAACAAAGAAAGAAGCATCCTTAGATGACCCAAACGAAGGAAGAAGAAAAGACAAAATTATTTAATGATAAAACGAAACTAAATCCTGACGTTCGCATGAAACTGTTAAGCAACTACTTGTATTTTTGGTCAAAATTTACATGTACTTCCAATTAGAGGCTGTTAAATCAAACTACATTTAAATAAAAACTATACTTCAATAGTAAATTATATCATTTGACATACTTTCCAATCACATTTCCCACAAAAGTTTCCATAAATGACACACGTTCATGATGGAATTACAATAAAATTTTGAGTAGTAACTAGATGCATACTGTGTCTGCTCGGCTCTGTGTGCAGCTAAACTAAAAGGCGAAAGAATAAAAAAGAGCAGTAGGCCAGTTATTTCAAATTAGTATGTCAAAAGAATTACATTTTCTTGCTGTCGCGACCTGGAATTTCTGTACATTGCTGAAACACGCCTTCTCGATGATTCGTTATTTAATCTTTAAATGACGTATTTTTGAGGCATCTTCAATATTTTAAGCACAGTATATTTTCCCAGAGTTTCTTAAGAAGTTTCGCTAATTTCTCGGTGTCGCTTCGGATACGTTTTGAAACTTCGCAGGAGTACAGGATACCTTCATTTTAACAAAGCTTTGCCTGTCCATTCGCGTCTCTTGGCATACATGTAAGTGGAGAATATAGATACAGATCAGCAGTTAATCTTACCGCTCGACCTCAAAAGCTAAAAAAGTTATAAGATCTTATTGTGGAATATATTCGCAAATTGCGAATATGATAACAACAGAGTTATACATTTGACTGGAAACAAATGAAAATTTTCTGCTATCTGAGCACCCTTCAAGGACAAACTCGAACTTCCAAATGTCCCGGGGTCTTACCCGTAGTGCTCGTACAGTTACGTAATTCCTGCACAGGAAGAGACTTATTTAGCTTTCTCGTCAGACTGCGTTGGCTTTGACACGAAATACATTGATGCAATGTCTGTATTTGAGTGTCTGTAAAGTTCGACATGCGTGCATGCATATGCGAAGGAGCATTGCATCTAACTTCACAGACACTGTCAAATACAGACACTGCACTAATGTACAAAATCTTAATTACTATACCTATTTAATCTTGTTTGATGAGTTTTTAAATCACGAGACTGTAATATATAGACAAATAAAATTACGTGGAATTTATGAAATACTGCACAAACAGCTCTGGCTGAAAATGTCCGTTACAGGAGAGACACGTGCATTTAAATGCTAACAAATCCTAATGGCACCCCCATTTATTCTGTCTAATTGGAGAGGTCATTAGAGATGAGGTTTCATGTCATGTAGCGCTGGCGCGGGGGACCTAACATTAGTCGCCTTATTTAAGTACGTACCTTAGGATTTACTGCAAGTGACAAGTGACTCAGAACGTGACAGGTGCGTCATGGAGTGGTGGCATGGAGAGGGGTGGAGGGGGGGGTGGGGGTGGTCGATTATCCAAATCCTGTACCTGCCCAACAGACCGCCGCAAAGTTCCTCTTTTCCTCTCGTAATGTCTCTCTCTCTCTGTCCCATCTCTCCACTTTCCCTTCATCCTCTCGAATTTCTTGTTTCTCTCTGCCATTTTCCCAGCGGCTGATGCTTCATTACTAACGATCTATTTCTCTTTTTTGGAAAATTCTTGTGCTCTAATTTTTTTCTGTTGGTTTCCTGCATTAAACGTGCACCGACAGCTCGCACGGCAATTAACTACGTTACATCATCTTTGCTAAAGTAATTTCGGGTGGAGAGAATAACGAGCGAGATGCCAAGAAAATAATTTTGCATATAGATTAATGAAAAAAATTACGAAGGTGTTCGTTTCTGAAGTATAATGCGAAGAATATTTCATTAACATTCGTAAAGGAAGGTAAGTGTCGTACACAAATTTTGTGGCGAATAAGAATATCAGTTTGGCAGTATAATTGAAGAGGATGCTCTCAACAAAATTCCGTAAAATTTACACCTATCCACATTGCACAAATCCTATTTGTAAATCGAAACTTATAAAATACTTCGCGAACCAATGCAGGCAACAGGGACAAACTGAGAGCATCCATAAGTTTCAGATAATGATGTTGAGTACTGTGGTCCTACGGTCGAGGAAATGACCCACAGTTGCAAGGCAAAGTTTTGACCGTTTTGTTCCCCATCTTTGCCCGATGCGAGATTAACTGCATTCTGAAATTAATAGAAAACATTGATAGCATTTCATGTCTAACATCTCTTTAACAAATTCTTCCTTTGTTACTTATCAAATTTTCGTGTAAGCAAATGCAGAAATTTACGTGAGAACGCTTATCCTGTACTGTACTTACTTCTAATATACACCTGGACAAGCACACAATGAGCACAGAACAGTACGAACACTCAAAAGTGTGTGACTTAGACTCAAATAGGAAAAACCTAATTCGGAATAACATTCCCAAAAAGCACAGCATTTCAGGCGGCATGCAGATATCTTTGATTTCCTTTTATAGTTACTGTCCGTCAAAATCATGTAAAATTTCAAAGGGAAATTACCGATTTAGACCATCATCCACCAGATTCAGATCTGCAAGATAAAAAACAGAACTCAAAAGAAGTTAAGAAAGAAGTCATAACTCTTACGTCAAAATCAAAACGCTTAATATACAGGGTGCGTCAAAAAATGTATACACACTTTGAACTGTCATAGACAATTTATTTCCCGTTCTACAAGGTTAAATATCTGTGAGAAAGTAATGTTATGTTTCTTCAATAGGTGGCAGCAGTGGTAAGGAAGTAACTGCAACATGGAGGACGTGCGTTTGAGCTTTGAAGCGCGGAAGCAGATAATTAAGTGGTGTTGGAAGTTTGAGAATGTAGCTGCGGTTCGAAGACAGCGGAGAAGTGAGTATGGTACAGAACCACCTTCAAGGTTAACAATTACACGTCTACGAGACAAATTCGAAATTCATGGTACAGTGTGTGATGTGCATAAAGGTCGATCAGGGCGACCTCGTACAGCTACAAGTGATGATTCCACAACTGCGGTACGTTTCAGCGTTCGCCTCAACAATCTTCAAGGCAAGCGGCACGTGAGAGTAATGTAAGTGCTAGTAGTGTGCTATGCATTCTGCAGAAAGGCAAGTTCCGTGTGTACATTCCAAGGCTAGTGCAACACTTAAGTGACGACGATCCAGATCGAAGGTTAGAATTTTGTGAATGGGTTCAGGAGATGGTGAGACGTGAATCGGGATTTATGGGTAGCATAATTTGGTCGGATGAAGGCCAATTTAAACTCAATGGAACTGTCAATCGGCACAATTGTGTGTACTGGGCTGAAGATAATCCTCACATTACAGCTGAAAAGGCTGTGAATTTGCCTGGGGTAAATGTGTGGTGTGATTTGTCTGCAAGGGGACTCATTGGGCCTTTCCGCTTTGAAGGTACTGTTACTGGAGAAACGTACCTAACAATGCTTGCTGACTCCGTGTTCCCTGCCATTCGTGCATTATACGGCAATTATGAGTTTTATTTCCAACATGATGGCGCCCCGCCGCACTATCATAGGGACGTACGAGCATACCTGGATCACAATGTGCCAGGCTAGTGGATAGGACGCAGGGGACCAATCGAGTTTCCTGCACGCTCTCCAGACCTCACGCCGCTGGATTTCTTCTTATGGGGCACAGTAATAGATTAGGTGTACAAACGTAAACCACGTAACCTGGACATACTTTGGAACGAGATTCGGGTGGTGTGCGCAGAAATCTCATTGGACACTTTCGTACGATGTACGGAATCAGTGGTGACCCGCACTCAGAAATGTATTGATGCTGAAGGCCACCAGTTGGAGCGTTAATCACATTTGCAAAGTACATTTATTTTTCCAATTGGGCTTTAAGCTTTCCATTTCCAGAAATTTAACATTGTAGAACGAGAAATAAATTTTCTATGACGCTTCAAAGTGTGTATACATTTTATTGACGCACCCTGTATATTCAGGGGGGACATTTGGGAAATGTCATTGTACCGCCTTGGGCTGGTGGTAAAATTCTTTATTTCCACAACCAGTTGCAATCGTCTGACCATCAAGTGGGTTCCTAGAAACCAAATAAAGTAATACATAAGTAGCATTAAAAGCTTAAACGGTCACGAATCTGTTAACCGATGTAAATGTTAACAACAACACAGAGGTAATAAAATGACACGTGTTCTCATGATGACGTGAATACATTTATGGCCTACCGTGTGGCCGAGCGGTTCTAGGCGCTACAGTCTGGAACCGCGCGACTGCTACGGTCGCAGGTTCGGATCCTGCCTCGGGCATGGATGTGTGTGATGTCCTTAGGTTAGTTAGGTTTAAGTAGTTCTAGGGGACTGATGACCTCAGCAGTTAAGTCCCATAGTGCTCAGAGCCATTAGAACCAATACATTTATGTGAGTTCATAACATTTTATTATGTGTGTGTGTGTGTTTTATTAACATTTGCATGAGTGAAGAGATTCGTGATAATTTAAGCCTGTACTGCTACTTATGTATTATTTTATTTGGTATATAACTGATGACGGTCGTACGACTGAAACTCATACTGTAAATACAGACTTTACCAGTGGATCATTGCGGAAATATGACATTTTTAAAATTTTAAAACGGTTAAGATGCAGTAGCCTCATGACGTAAGAGGAAGTGGTTGTTCATTCACTAGCGCGTTGTGTAAACCACAAAGGCCATGAGTAAGGTGTGTCTTTGGTATAAAAACTTAGTAAGTCCGAAAGTAGTTAGCATATAGTAAGGTCCAATAAGTTATAAGTTTTAGGAAATGCAGTGTCACTGGAATTTGCTGTTACAAAAGGGCTGAGCTAAGGGTGTGCTATAGCACCGATGCTATTTAAAATCCACCCAGAGGAAGTACTTACTGCCTGCAGGAAGCAATGTGGAGGAACGAGAGTCCCCGTGGGTGATTAAATCGTGTACACATTCTCATCGCTGCTGATCACATCACAGCTGGAGACCAGGACGATTCTGAGTACATACATCGGAAGTTAAAAGAGAGGTGCGAAAGATGAGACCTCACAATAAGCATGAGAAAAACCGAATTTTTGAAGTTTGGTGACAGTACCATACAGTATCTGGAGGCAGGAGCCAGTATGATCAGGGAATGTAGGTCTCTGAAGTATCTAGGGGTTGTGATGTCATCAAACGGAGAAAGTGAAAATGACATAAATAATAAATGAGGGCCGGGCCGGAGGGTCGTACAATAATTGAACTCGGTCCTTTGGATTAAAAAAAAGGAAAACAACAAAAAAGACCAAACAGGCCACAAATCATCAACCAGTTGTCGAATACGTCGCTTCGCATGGAGCATAAATGTGGGCAATAAACAAGTCAGCGAAACGAGTTGCTTCCAATAGAGGTGGACTGTTGGGAACGAAGTTGTGACACCGCTAAGCTGGATCGTCTAGCAAATACGAACATAAGAAAGGCTATAGATGTCGATAAATCAGTATTAGACACGACAGCGATGAAACGCCTAAAATGGTATGGACATCTGGAAAGGATGGACGATAGGCCACGGCCAAAGAAAGTTTGACACTGTACCCCAGCGTAAAGAAAAAAGCGTGGTCGAACTAAGAGGGGCTGGAGTCGAGAGGCCTAGGATGCGATGGGTGGCAGAGGGCTACAAGAAGGAGACTGGCAGGAGCGGATGATGAAGAGGATTTGTAATACTGAATAAAAGGAATCTTTCTACGTGAACAATATGAGTAAAGACCTAAGAAAGAATTTACATCACTTTATTGTAGAATTTGATACCTAGTGTATAAGAATTCATTTTTACTTTATGTCTATTGGACGTTTGACTATTATATGTAAAAAACGAAAAGACGAGTATAGGACAATAAATACAGCAAGGAATCCGAATGAACACAGGTCCAGAAACCAATGGTTTACCCTACTAGTTGTTGCTTGCTTTAATCATAAATGTATGTCTGACTGATGCTCAATGTTATTATCTGTACGTAAAGAAAAGTATTATTTTCTCAATAACTTTCAAATTGTGAACTATATTCTTAATTTTTTATTTATTAAATTGGTGAATTTACTCATGGCACTTTTGTTACCTATGTCTGTGGTAATTTTGAGAACTCTAATTAATAATCAAATTAACTAATTTAATAAGACTGAATCTTGAATCACTGGTGTACCCATGTATTACCATAAAAAATAAAAACGGTGTATAGTTGAGGAAGTATGAATGAGAACAGTGGCGTATTTAAGTTTAGAAAGATAATGGCGAGGTCAGAAAAGGGATGGTGCTGGGTTGGCAAAGCATTCATTTCGTTAGAAACGATACAAATTCTCCCCTGAATTAATCCTTTTTACAACTTGCTTACATGAATCCACTGTGACACCTAATTCTATTCAAAAGGAATCAACTACGACCAAGTACACAACAAACTATGGTTCACCGGAGAAGAGAGAGCTGTGAATATCTTTTAACAACCCTACGCCGGTGCAGCAATACTTACCCTTTCACCTTGATTGACGCGGCAGCAGAAAACGGCACACTGTGGGCGAAGAGCGGGGCGTTGAAGCAGCTGTAATGTTCCGACGCGTCCACGAAAATTTGCAAACTACACGGGCTGGGGTTCTGGTTATTAGAATGAGGGAAACTTCCCTATCAGAGCCTGAATTAGAATTCAGTGTGAGGTGCGCCCGTTCAATCGTCTGGCCAAACCAGTTTGACTCACAGGAGCCTGAGGCGCCTTACCACGGTTCGCGCGGCTTCCTCCCGTCGGAGGTTCGAGTCCTCTCTCGGTTATGGGTGTGTGTTGTCCTTAGCGTAAGTTAGTTTAATTAGTGTGTAAGCCTAGGGACCGATTACCTAAGTTGTTTGGTCCCATAGAACCTTACCACAAGTTTCCAAAACTCACAGGCACGACAGTGCACGCCGAATTTGTTAAACGTCAGACGGCCGTCTCTGGTCGAATAAGTTCACCCTCGTGGCACAGGACATGTCTGAGATGATATGCAGTTTCACAGTCGCTACAGTTGGAAACTGCCACTGGCTTTTCGTCCACCACAAGTTGCATATCACAAGTCTCACCTGAAGTTCTCCAACAGGGAAGGACCAGAAGACGAAGCAGAAAAGCATCATAACAACTTTTCACCAAGCCTAGGTATGGGAGCCGAATTAGCAAAAAAAAAAAACTGCCTCTACGTTATCAAAACCATTCGAACTATCCCGTACTCATTGAATGTTTTACTTTGACTGATCTATTGACGTGGGTGCCAATCCTGAAACAGCACCGGGATTCCCGCACTGCAGGAGCAAACCTCTGCTTTGCATATCCTGAGAGGGGCAATACAGTGACTCAAAATCTCTCCTGTCTGAAAAAAGATTTTAGACTAAGAGGCGTCGTTCTCACGGTAAGGGTGGCCATGTTTCGTCAAAAATCGTCTACCTAGACGGGAATACAGTTCCTCATTTACGGAGGGATATAATCTTTTCAGGTCGGTCATTCCCAATTTCTGAAAGAAGGCTATTAAGCTTCCCAGACAGTAATGCCCGTGAAATATACGTTTTTGCCGCTCACTAAAAGAACCTGGCTACTTACTAGTGTCAGGACAGTTACAGTCTTGCCTCCAGTAAACACGTGCATCAGCTGCTCTGTCCGTATCGTCCCAGCTTCTAATATGAGAATTCTTGGGTTTTAGGACCATTCCACCGTTTGCACAAAAGCCCAGATTCCAGCAGTCTCTCTTAAATGGAATCCTCCTCCCACTCTCCACCAATTAGCCACTTTCACGACGGTCTGCCGCCTGGCCCAAGTAAAATATTCTACGAGCTGGTGCACTGCTGCTTAGACCCTAAGTGGGGAGAGGAGAGTGCCACGGTCCGAGTCCCTGCGAAGATACAATCCACAGAACAGTGCTTTCCAGAATCACTCGCACAGCCAGGTCGCTGGACACAGCATTTATGGCCCGCTATCCATCTTTCTCCCTGTTCTCCATCGCCTCCACTAAAGTCCCTTGGGTACAAGATCTCTACAGGCTAGATATGCAGTTATATTAACATTATGCTCACAATTTCCTCATGTAAAAGTCATAAACCACGCATACAAAATGTAATACTGAGGAACACCGAGATCATG
Organism: Schistocerca serialis cubense; assembly: GCF_023864345.2. Lineage (NCBI taxonomy): Eukaryota > Metazoa > Arthropoda > Insecta > Orthoptera > Acrididae > Schistocerca > Schistocerca serialis. The sequence goes on along the minus strand of NC_064646.1, from coordinate 180,831,667 downwards.
ACCTAAAATATGAATATTAATCTGACTGACAGTCTTGTTAAAGTGAGAGAGTGATGTGCCACCTCTCGCCCCGATACGAAGTATTACTTGAACATCTTATAACAGAGTCGCTGAGCATCAGAAACCATAGATAGGCACTTGAGGACAGACACGTAAGAGCAAGTGTTCCACATGGCCGCGTTTCACGTGAAGGTCGGCTTCAGCAAGCCTCCGAGTTGACGCCTGTACACGTTTTAAAATCCCAGCGTCTTCCAAATGCATTGACAATCATCCATAATTCTTTCGCGGAGTTCGTAGAACTATCAGCAGGACTGGAACACAGAAAAGATTTTAGCTATCCCTGCACAAAAAGATACTCGGTGTTCAGTCGAGGGACCTAAGAGGCCATGGTACAGGCGAACCACAATCAATACATTTGTTGGCAAAGTTGTGTGATATGTATTCCCACACAGCCACATGAGAGTGTATCACACAAGCGTCATTTCCCTTAGGGAAATAACCTAACAGTCGATTAGTTTGTCTTTCAAGAAGTGTCTGCAAGTCGGCCAGACAGCAAATGTGGCCGTATCGGGGAAACCACTGGTCTTCGGACCTAGTTTTATCAGGGTTATTTTCTTGTTCCACTGTTTTCTACTTTGCTCTTTCTTTTGTACCTATAGCAGTCAAACACCCTGTACACGTACTGATAATAAACGAAAATGTAGAACACATGCAGGGATTTCTATGATGCAGAGCACTTGGTTCGTGATGTGCAGAGGGCATCTGTCATCTTATCCTGCAGGGTCACTCGACATTTCTTGTACCAGCGATGCTCACATCCAGCTTCAGATTTCGAGTGGAATATGTCCTTTCTCTGAAGGACTATATCTATACTCGCGTTTACTACTTGAGGCAAGCAGGGAACATCTGTATTTTAATGGCAGAACAGAGATGTGAAGTGAACCAAGGACATGCCGAGTATAAGTCTACTGCCTTAAAACTGCCCGGTTCACTCGATTTATCTACGAACACGTATAGCAAGATACTGTTATCCTGTGTGGCTAATTTTAATGGTCGTAATGATGACAGACTAAGTGAAACACTTTTCTTCTTTTTTAAGCAGAAGAATTTTCAGCTTCTCTAACTAAAGCTTGTTGTGGTCTTCGGTTAGAAGACTGGTTTTATGAAGCTCTCCATGCTGCTCTATACTATGTAAACCATTTCTTCTCCAAATAATTACTACAACCTCTATCCTTCTGAATCTGGTTACTACACTCCTGGAAATGGAAAAAAGAACACATTGACACCGATGTGTCAGACCCACCATACTTGCTCCGGACACTGCGAGAGGGCTGTACAAGCAATGATCACACGCACGGCACAGCGGACACACCAGGAACCGCGGTGTTGGCCGTCGAATGGCGCTAGCTGCGCAGCATTTGTGCACCGCCGCCGTCAGTGTCAGCCAGTTTGCCGTGGCATACGGAGCTCCAGCGCAGTCTTTAACACTGGTAGCATGCCGCGACAGCGTGGACGTGAACCGTATGTGCAGTTGACGGACTTTGAGCGAGGGCGTATAGTGGGCATGCGGGAGGCCGGGTGGACGTACCGCCGAATTGCTCAACACGTGGGGCGTGAGGTCTCCACAGTACATCGATGTTGTCGCCAGTGGTCGGCGGAAGGTGCACGTGCCCGTCGACCTGGGACCGGACCGCAGCGACGCACGGATGCACGCCAAGACCGTAGGATCCTACGCAGTGCCGTAGGGGACCGCACCGCCACTTCCCAGCAAATTAGGGACACTGTTGCTCCTGGGGTATCGGCGAGGACCATTCGCAACCGTCTCCATGAAGCTGGGCTACGGTCCCGCACACCGTTAGGCCGTCTTCCGCTAACGCCCCAACATCGTGCTGCCCGCCTCCAGTGGTGTCGCGACAGGCGTGAATGGAGGGACGAATGGAGACGTGTCGTCTTCAGCAATGAGAGTCGCTTCTGCCTTGGTGCCAATGATGGTCGTATGCGTGTTTGGCGCCGTGCAGGTGAGCGCCACAATCAGGACTGCATACGACCGAGGCACACAGGGCCAACACCCGGCATCATGGTGTGGGGAGCGATCTCCTACACTGGCCGTACACCACTGGTGATCGTCGAGGGGACACTGAATAGTGCAAGGTACATCCAAACCGTCATCGAACCCATCGTTCTACCATTCCTAGACCGGCAAGGGAACTTGCTGTTCCAACAGGACAATGCACGTCCGCATGTATCCCGTGCCACCCAACGTGCTCTAGAAGGTGTAAGTCAACCACCCTGGCCAGCAAGATCTCCGGATCTGTCCCCCATTGAGCATGTTTGGGACTGGATGAAGCGTCGTCTCACGCGGTCTGCACGTCCAGCACGAACGCTGGTCCAACTGAGGCGCCAGGTGGAAATGGCATGGCAAGCCGTTCCACGGGACTACATCCAGCATCTCTACGATCGTCTCCATGGGAGAATAGCAGCCTGCATTGCAGCGAAAGGTGGATATACACTGTACTAGTGCCGACATTGTGCATGCTCTGTTGCCTGTGTCTATGTGCCTGTGGTTCTGTCAGTGTGATCATGTGATGTATCTGACCCCAGGAATGTGTCAATAAAGTTTCCCCTTCCTGGGACAATGAATTCACGGTGTTCTTATTTCAATTTCCAGGAGTGTATATTGATCCATTGGGCTCCCTCTAGACTTTTGTCCCTCCCCCCTCCCGCCCCCCACACTGCCCTCCAGTACTAAATTCGTAATCCCTTGATGTTCCAGAATGTATCCTAACAACCGATCCCTTCTTATAGTTAGGTTTTGCCGCAAATTTCTTTTCTCCCCAATGCTATTCAGTCCTTCCTCATCAGCTACGCGATCTACCAATCTAATTTTCAGAATTGTTCTGTAACATCATGCTCCAAAATTTTCTACTGTCTTCTTATCCAAACTGTTTATTGTTCACGTTTCACTTCCACGCATCGCTACACTCCAGACAAATAAGCTCAGAAAAGACTTCCTAACAATTAAATCTATATTCGGTGTTAATAAATTTCTTTTCTTCGGAAACGCTTTTCTCGCAATTTCCTATCTACATTTTATATCCTCTCTATTTTGGCCATCATCAGTTATTTTGCGGCCCAAGTAGCAAATCTCATCTACTGGCTTTAGTATCTCGTTTCCTAATCTAATTCCCTCAGCATCATGTAGTTCAATTCGACTACATTTCATTACCCTTGTTTTGATTTTGTTGATGTTCGCCTTATATCCTCTTTCAAGACACCATCCATTCTTTTCAGCTGCTCCTCCAAGTTCTTTTCTGTCTCTGACAGAATTAAAATGTCATCAGCGAAACTCAAAGTCTTGTTTCTTCTCCAAGGACTTTAATTCCTAATCCCAACTTTTCTTTGGTTGCCTTTACTACAACGTCAATTGAGAGATTGCATCACATCGGGGATAGGCTACAACCCTGTATCTCTCTCTTTTCAATCCCTGCTCCCCTTTCATTCCTTTCGACTATCACAAGTGCCATCTCGTTTTTGTGCAAGTTGTATACAGCCCCCCCTCTCCCTGTACTTTACACCTACTTCTTTCAGAATCCAAAGAGAGTATTCCAGTCAACATTGTCAAAAATTTTCTCTAAGTCTACAGATACTATAAACGCTGGCTTGCCTTCCCTTAACCTATCTTCTAAGAGATGTTATAAGGTTAGTATTGCCTCGTACGCTCCTACATTTTCCGGAATACAAACTGATCTTCCCCGAGGTCGGCTTCTACTAATTATTCAAATCTACTGTAAAGAATTTTTGTTAGCAGCTTACACAAATGTATTATTGAAGTGTTAGCATCAGCTTTCATTGGAATTGTAATTAATATATTTTTCTTGACTTCTCAGGGTATTTCGCCTGTCTCACGCATCTTACCCACAGATGGAATGGTTCTGACATAGCTGGCTCTCGAAAGGCTTTCAGTAGTTCTGATAGATGTTCGTCTATTCCAGGGGCCTTGTTTCGACTTAGGTCTTTCGGTGATCTGTCAAATTCTTCTCGCAGTATCTCCCATCTCATCTTTATCTAAATCTTCTTCCCTATCTGGAATATTCCGTGCAAATTCACGTCGCTTATATAGATCGTCTATACGCTCCTACCTCCTTAGACAGGGTGTTTCAAAAATGACCGGTATATTTGAAACGGCAATAAAAACTAAACGAGCAGCGATAGAAATACACCGTTTGTTGCAATATGCTTGGGACAACAGTACATTTTCAGGCGGACAAACTTTCGAAATTACAGTAGTTACAATTTTCAACAACAGATGGCGCTGCAAGTGATGTGAAAGATATAGAAGACAACGCAGTCTGTGGGTGCGCCATTCTGTACGTCGTCTTTCTGCTGTAAGCATGTGCTGTTCACAACGTGCAAGTGTGCTGTAGACGACATGGTTTATTCCTTAGAACAGAGGATTTTTCTGGTGTTGGAATTCCACCGCCTAGAACACAGTGTTGTTGCGCAACAAGACGAAGTTTTCAACGGAGGTTTAATGTAACCAAAGGACCGAAAAGCGATAGAATAAAGGATCTGTTTGAAAAATTTCAACGGACTGGGAACGTGACGGATGAACGTGCTGGAAGGTAGGGCGACCGCGTACGGCAACCACAGAGGGCAACGCGCAGCTAGTGCAGCAGGTGATCCAACAGCGGCCTCGGGTTTCCGTTCGCCGTGTTGCAGCTGCGGTCCAAATGACGCCAACGTCCACGTATCGTCTCATGCGCCAGAGTTTACACCTCTATCCATACAAAATTCAAACGCGGCAACCCCTCAGCGCCGCTACCATTGCTGCACGAGAGACATTCGCTAACGATATAGTGTACAGAATTGATGACGGCGATATGCATGTGGGTAGCATTTGGTTTACTGACGAAGCTTATTTTTACCTGGACGGCTTCGTCAATAAACAGAACTGGCGCATATGGGGAACCGAAAAGCCCCATGTTGCAGTCCCATCGTCCCTGCATCCTCAAAAGGTACTGGTCTGGGCCGCCATTTCTTCCAAAGGAATCATTGGCCCATTTTTCAGATCCGAAACGATTACTGCATTACGCTATCTGGACATTCTTCGTGAATTTGTGGCGGTACATACTGCCTTAGACGACACTGCGAACACCTCGTGGTTTATGCAAGATGGTGCCCGGCCACATCGCACGGCCGACGTCTTTAACTTCCAGAATGAAAATTTCGATGATCGTGTGATTGCTTTGGGCTATCCGAAACATACAGGAGGCGGCGTGGATTGGCTTCCCTATTCGCCAGACATGAACCCCTGTGACTTCTTTCTGTGGGGACACTTGAAAGACCAGGTGTACTGCCAGAATCCAGAAACAATTGAACAGCTGAAGCAGTACATCTCATCTGCATGTGAAGCCATTCCGCCAGACACGTTGTCAAAGGTTTCGGGTAATTTCATTGAGAGACTACGCCATATTATTGCTACGCATGGTGGATATGTGGAAAATATCGTACTATAGAGTTTCCCAGACCGCAGCGCCATCTGTTGTTGAAAATTGTAACTACTGTAATTTCGAAAGTTTGTCTGCCTGAAAATGTACTGTTGTCCCAAGCATATTGCAACAAACGGTGTATTTCTATCGCTGCTCGTTTAGTTTTTATTGCCGTTTCAAATATACCGGTCATTTTTGAAACACCCTGTAGCTTTCCCGTCTTGCTTTGTACTGATTTGCCATTTTAGCTCTTAATACTCGTACAGGTTCTTTTCTTTTATCCGAAGGCCTCTCTGATTTTCCTATAGGCGGTATCTATCTTCCCCTAGTGATATATCCTTCTAAATCCTTAGTAAATGTATAAATATTAAATCGTTTATAGAAGTGAACCCTGGTCTCTCAAAGTTGGAAACAGAAGAGTAGAACGTATTGCACAGAAGTAAGTGTACACCGTATGTGAATTAGCTAAGATATTTCCAGGAGACTGGAGCAAAGCCAGTAAAAAAGAAAAAAAAAGTCCTTAGTTGAAGATCAGAAGATAAGTCAACAAAACAAAGTAGAAACAGGCACAGAACGTGAAAGCAGGTGAGATACAAGTTAATAAAAATTCTGCCAAACGTGTTCCATTTACAGTGAGGTGACAATTGTAGGATACCTATAATGTCGTGTCGGACCTCCTTTTGCTCGGAGGTGGCACAGACCGAATAAGTCGTTGGAAATCCCCTGCAAAATTACTGGGACGTGCTGTTTCTATAGCCGAAACAATCGCAAAATTGTTGTAGGTGCAGGATTTCATGAACAAGCTGACCTCTCTATTATGTCCAATAAATGTTAGATGGGAACCATGCCGGGCGATCTGGGCGGCCAAGTAATTCACTCGTAATGCTCAGAATGCTCTTCAAAATAATCACAAACAATTGTGGCCCGGTGACGTGGCGCATTGTCATCCATAAAAATTCCATCGTTGCTCGAGAACATGACGTCCATGAATGACTGCAAATGGTCACCAATTAGCTGAACGTAGCTATTTTCACTGACTGATCGGTTCAGTTCGGTCAGAAGACCCAGTACACTACATATAAACACTGTCCTTACCGTTATGGAGCTACCACCATCTTGCACATTGCATACTTGGCAACTTGGGTCCATGGATTCGTGGGTTCTTCGCCAGACTCAAATTCCACCATCTGCTCTTAGCAGCTGAAGTCAGGGCTCATCTGACCAGGCAATAGTTTTACAGTCGTCAGGGTCAAACCGATATGCCCATAAGCCCATGAGCGGCAATGTCGTGCTGCTAACAGAGGCACTCGCGTCGGTTTTCTGCTGCCATAGCCCATTAACGCCAAATGTCGTCGCAGTGTCCTAACGGAAACGTTCGTCGTCCGACTTTGATTTCTGCGGTTATTTCACGCAGTGCGACTTGTCTGACACGAACGTCGCTGCTCTCGGTCGATAAGTGAAGGCCGTCGACCATTGCTGCCGGCAGCTGTGGCTGAGCGGTTCTAGGCGCTTCTGTCTGGAACCGCGCGACCGCTACTGTCGCAGGTTCGAATCCTGCCTCGGGCATGATTGTATGTGATGTCCTTAGGTTAGTTAGGTTTAAGTTAGTTCTAAGTTCTTGGGGCCTGATGACCTCAGATGTTAAGTCCCATAGCGATCAGAGCCATTTGAACCAATTTTTTTACCATTGCGTTGTCCGTCGTGAGAGGTAATGTCTGAAATTTGGTATTTCCAGAACATTCTTGACATTGTGGAGCTCGGAAAATTGAGTTCCCTAACGATTTCGGAAATAGAATATCCCATACGTACAACTATCATTCCGAGTCCAAAGTCTGCTAATTCCCATCTTGCGTCCAGAGCTATGTCGGAAACCTTTTCACACGAATCTCCTGAGTAGAAACGACAGTTGCGCCAATGCAACACCCTTTTATAGCTCGTGTACGCTATCTGTAGATGTCCTTATCACTGTCCCATTACCTTTGTCACCTCAGTGTATGGCCAAAACGAAAGCTAAGGGAAGGGGGGGGGGGGGGGTTGGGAGGGCGGGGGTTGTTTCGGGGAAGAGACCAGACAGCGAGGTCATCGGTCCCATCGGATAAGGGAAGGATGGGGAAGGAAGTCGGCCGTGCCCTTTCAAAGGACCATCCCGGCATTTGCCTGGAGTGATTTAGGGAAATCATGGAAAACCTAAATCAGGTTGGCCGGACGCGGGTTTGAACCGTCGTCCTCTAGAATGAAAGTCCAGCGGGCTAACCACTGCTCCACCACGCGCGTTACGAAAGCTAAGGACGTGTAATAAAATTAAAGATCTTTATGGGAAAAAAGAAACGGTATGGACCCATATCGTTGTTACAGGTTTATCTCGTTCCTACTTATTTCAGCTGAATCGTGGGACACTAATCACCGTTTTACAGCCATGTTTAAGAGGTTGACTGCTCTTCACACGTTCAGTCTACCACCAGCACTTTGAGATTTGTCGCACACAATTGTTCTTAGGCGATGGTAGTGGTACAGTGCAGCCTGATATCCTTCCCGTTACCGCTCGTCGTGGAGAGTCGGACTTAGTGCATTCTTGATCGAGCTTGCGAATCAGTCGTTGCACTCACAGTATTATTCAACAGTATCCAGCTTGCGTTAAAGACAGTGCGGGAACAGCTGGGTAAAGCGGCCACCCGAGGGAAAACGGGTACGCATGTGGTGATCCAGAACGCTGCGCACTAAAACGGTATTTTCCAGGGTTCATGTAACGGGTACTATTGGTGATAGAGAGGTACGTCAAGCGTCCTGGATAGCCCTTGGACTAGGTGCCATTTGTATCCACAACAGAAGGGTCGTCTTGCTATAACTTTCTTACAGTCCATGGGCAAAAATTGAGTATTACATGCTTCCTCCAGCTTAGACAGAGCAAATCGGTTCTTTTTCAATTAGATGTGGTCTACGGCTGTACCTTATGGGGCTCAAGGAGGTACCATTTAGTTCATCTACGACTCCTGCGAAACCCGAAAAAGCGTTTTTCACCATTTTCTCTCCATCAGTACCGGATACCTACGAGGGTCGTTCAATAAAAAGCCATTAGTATGCATAGACGAATGTCCTTGTTGCTGCTTCACATTTGATATTTTTTCTGTGCGCCGCTGAATTTCGAACCGTTCTGGCAGATGGCAGAGCCGTAGTACAGCGTCAAAATGGCGTCTACATACTACTCACGCTACAAGCAGCGTACTGTTACTGAATTCTTGTGTGCAGAAAAAGAAACCGAGGTGAACATCCATAAAAGTTTGTGTGCAGTGTTTGGTGGTGCTGAAATTGATAGGAGTATAGTTGGGCGATGTGTAAAGAAAGCTACAGCCTCAGGAAATGCAGAACGGAGCTCCATGATCAGCTACGCTCGAGACGTCCTGTAACAGCCACTGCTCCAGACATGCTGAATCGTGCGTATGCCATTACTCGTGCCGACCGGCGCATCACAACTCGAAATTGGCTCTACAGTTGTCAGTCAGCATTGGAAGTGCGTCTGCAATGGTCGAGACTCTCGGATATTCAAAGAGGTGTTCACGATGGGTTCCAGCAATGCTCACAGCGGACCATAAGATTCAGAGAAAGGCTATTTCATCTGAGTTCTTGGAGCTTAAAGATTCTTTCGGGGAACAGACTTTGAAGATGATGACACCGTCGCTCATGCAGTGAAAACATGGGCCGGCCGAAGTGGCCGTGCGGTTCTAGGCGCTGTAGTCTGGAACCGAGCGACCGCTACGGTCGCAGGTTCGAATCCTGCCTCGGAAATGGATGTGTGTGATGTCCTTAAGTTAGTTAGGTTTAATTAGTTCTAAGTTCTAGGCGACTGATGACCTCAGAAGTTAAGTCGCATAGTGCTCACAGCCATTTGAACCATTTTGAATACATGGTTACGCCTACAGGAGAAGAGCATTTACCAGCAGGGGATACATGCTCTTCCATAAAGTTGGCGTGTGGCCATAGAACGTGATGGAGACTACGTAGAAAATAGGATATCGACAAGACATATTGATGTATATTGTCACCAAATTCTGACTCTTAACAATAAATATGTTCTGAGAAAGAAAGGTGAGGCATTACTTTTTGAACGACGCTCGTAAGTCACTAATCGCAGCAAATTGCTCGAATTTTAATAGTATATTCTCTAAGCATTCGTATAGAGGTACCGTTTTCCTGCCTTCAAAAATATGTATCCATTATCTAGAAACGCCCCAAAAAGATGTCAAAACACAGCCGCGGTTTCCGACGCGGCTATGCACAGCGAATGATTATAATTTTTACCATATTTTCCTAAGATTCGAATCACGAACCATCTTGACAATTCTCTTGATATCTGTATCCGTTTCCGAGATGCAGAGGTTAAAATAGACCCTACTTAAACGTATAAAATGCGCACGGAAAACTCGGTGTGAGACGCAAATATAGTTTGTAAAGTTGACTTAGGACAGAGAAATGAGCTGTAAACTGTCTCCGTTATCACTGAAATAGTTCTGGGAAAACCATGTTGCAGAGCTGAAGCCTATGCAAAATTTTTGTGCACTTGAATTCCGGTCTGAGGTGTAAATTTGGTTTTATCTTATTCCAATTTTACATACGTAAGCTATTAACATTTTACTGACAGTGAAATTATTTTCGTATTAGTGGCATGCTCTGCTGTAGCAGGGAAAGAAGGGAAGGGAACCAGCGAAAAGTTGCTTCTAACGGAGCACAAAGAACGCCAATATGCTTCTATTTATTAAAAGACTCGGACTGAAAAGTGGAGTACCGGCTGTCTCATTCTGCCTTCTTCAGAATTTCTAAAAGTTTTCCAAGGAGTTTGGAATGCGAACATATTTGCACATTTTTATGTTGAGAGAGAAGGAAAATGTGGCAGGAGGAAAGAGGCGGGAAAGTAATAAACACTGGAAGATGGAAGACTTCGGCTTTGGAACATAAAGAGCGAAGTAGCCAATGACAGTGTGAGACAAAGTGTGGGAGACAGTGGCAGTGAAACTTAGTCGACAGTGACGGAACAGAGCTAGGAAAAGAGTGAATGAGACAGTGCCTTATGGGGGAAGGAATAACGGAAGGAGAATGTGAAAGTGGATGAGAGTCAGTGGTATTGAGAAATGCACTCTATGACATTGACATCAAGGAAGAGAGAGTTAGTGACAATGAGAACAGACTACAGGAATGGGAAGGAATTAATCAGACAGTTGCAGTAATAGAGGGCAAGAGAGAGACAGTGACAGAGGAGACAGAAATTAGACAGAACGAAGGAGATTGTGGCTGTGAGACAGGAATATAGGATACGTGACAGTTAGAAAGACACAAGGAGGTAATAAAAATTATTTGGGCTGAATGAGTGAGTGAGGGTAGGCATGTTCGAATGAGTAGGTATGAGCGACTTACAGCGAAAGGCTAGTGGGTTTGAACGAGTAACAGTTAGGGGAGCTTGTGGGAGTGATAGGTGTATTGCATGTTAAAAATAGCGCAAATATGTTCGAATGTGAAAATTTTGAGAAAATTTTTAAAGGTGATGAGAAAGGTAGAATGAGGCAGCTGGAAGTCCACTTTACAGTCACTCTTTTACTCAAATAGGAGCTTTTTTAGTGTTCCCATAGGAGCAGTTTGCCGCTGGTGTTATTTTTCTATGAGAGCATGTCAGAGCAATGCGTATGAAATATATATGTATTAACTGTACATATTTCGTAATTATAAATGATTCTATTATTATTTAAGTCCTCTTTTTATTGCCAGAGATAGAGGAATAGAAAATTAAGACTCAGGTCAAGTGGAATGTGGCTTCCTAAGGCTTATGTTTAGATGTCTCCTTCTAAACTGTGCCTCCCACTTTTTGTTGAAAGGGCCTGATAGAGTTTTCTGCTCAGCAAGCTGACATGCCAAGTGTCGCAGGTCAGTTACTGAGATGCCATAATATCTTCGTTCCATTTCAGAAATATGGTCAAGGAGCTCTTCCTCTCCTTCTTGGTTGGAAGCACGTCTGAAGTTCTCAAGCATATTCTTGTCATCAGTAGCATCACGTTTGTTTAAAAGAACTCTTATTTTAAGTGGGTTTCTTGAGACAATGAAGTAGCGACGGAACCTTTTTCTTTCCTTACAGCATCCAGTGCCTGTTGTACACAAAGGGTATTCGGAAAATAAGATCAGATAGGTCGCGAAATGGAAACCACTGTGAAAATTAAAATTTTTTTATTTGCAGCAGTTAGCTACAACTTCCAGTTACTTATCTACGTAATCGACTTAGACACCTGTTGTAGCGTTGAACTAACTTTCCAATACCCTCGTCATAGAAGACAGCCGCCAGTGCTTTCCGCCAGTTCTCTAGTTTACAGCTCGTCGTCTATGCCAAAATGTTGTCTCCATATCCAACGGTTCATTTAAGCAGAGATGAAACTCAGAGGGAGCCAATTACGGGCTGAATTGTGGGTGATTGAACACTTCTCATCGAGAACGCTGTAGCAGCATTTCCATTGCTCCCGCAGAGTGCGGCTGAGAATTCTCTAGATGAAGGAAACGCATGTCAGTTACATTATGTGGGTTGTACGATATCAGGCGAAATCTTTCAAGGGCCCTCATACGTGGTGGGAGACACTATTTTCTGGCTATCCTTATGTGCTCACTGTCCAATTAGAACTGAAAAGAGCGACGTGACAGAATCGACAGCCGTCTAGAGACACTGCCCAACACACCTGCGCAAAGCTTCATCGGATTTTCACTGTGGTTCCCATGTCGCGCCCGGTCTGAACTTACTTTCCGAGCCGGCCGGAGTGGCCGTGCGGTTCTAGGCGCTACAGTCTGGAACCGTGAGACCGCTACGGTCGCAGGTTCGAATCCTGCCTCGGGCATGGATGTGTGTGATGTCCCTAGGTTAGTTAGGTTTAAGTAGTTCTAAGTTCTAGGGGACTGATGACCTCAGAAGTTAAGTCCCATAGTGCTCAGAGCCATATGAACCATTTTTTTGCTTTCCGAATAGCCCTCGTAGCTTGGATATCCAACGATAGTAGTAGCGATTAAAATATCTCCATTAAATAATTTGATGGCATGTTAACATACACCAGTAATAAGAGAACATAGCTTTTCCACAAGTTGTTACGACAATAGCGACTTAGTATACTTATTTTATGAAATGCTCCCTTCTTATTATCAATTACGTTCTCTAGAAACAAGATAAATACATTAAAAAGAGGCCACTTTGTCCTGGCAGGTGTCTGGCCGCTATGCCCGACTGGACGCAATTAGGCTAGACGTTGTCTGATACGAAATTACATAACCTAGGAAATTTATAAACACATGGTTTCGAAGCCTGGAATTTAAAGTATTACCAGCATTGTAGCAATTCACAGTCACAATATACATTTTTTTAATAAATGCAAATGAATTTTTCACTTGCATTACATCAGGCATAGTGGAATTTCAAAACGTTTTACTACAGGCGAGCGAAAGCAACTGTCACCACGAAAGTCGGTGACAAAAGCAAAGAAGCCCGTTCGAATAGTTTTAAATGTTCACCACTAGGCTATAGTTTTAAATGTTCGCCGCTAGGCTGCAGTATGCTTACGAGAATAAAGTAGAACGGTCACTTTACCCACCCAGGCTACGACAGCCATGTCCCATTTTTTTCCACCAATCAGAAACCTGTCAGCAATCTAGTCAAGTTATATGAATTTAACAGAAATGTCAATAGGGTAATAAATGTATGACCATCCAATAGACACTCCAAAAGCCAACAAACATTAAGAGTCTGTCAAGCACATATTCAAGCCCTTTCACACGACGAGAGAATGTAAAGAAAGAGTTAATACGTCGCAGCGCTCTCCCTGAATTTTAATAACAAACTTCTCCACGGTGCACAATTCCTCTGCTGTAGCGTCCGTCACTGGAGTCACGAGACAATTTCAGTGACGTTCTGATCTGTCCTTTCACTTTTTTTGCTTTAGTTTCTCCTTATTTAACTTATGCTGAAATAATACATGATAATAAAAAATCTTCTGATGAAAGTAATTGCTCGTCAAAGGCCAAAAAAACATTTTTTAGTAGCGTGAATGCATCGAAATTCCCAGAAGCTATAAGCTATGAATCTAATGATGCTGCCGCGCGGGATTAGTCGAGCGGTCTTAGGCGCTGCAGTCATGGACTGTGCGGCTGGTCCCGGCGGAGGTTCGAGTCCTCCCTCGGGGATGGGTGTGTGTGTTCGTCCTTAGGCTAATTTAGGTTAAGTAGTGTGTAAGCTTATGGACTGATGACCTCAGCAGTTAAGTCCCATAAGATTTCGCACACATTTGAACATTTTGTAATGATGCTGAAATAAAGGATAGAGGTCTGTCATTTTGTCATCTTCCTGCCATGTCTTGCCTTTTATATTTTTTGTTATTTTAAAAAAAATTGTGATCTTGTGTTGAGCAGATGTCACCTAATACCATGTCTGGCTAAATAATTATTTATATCTCCGTACTTTATCGAGTTCATTATTTAATGAGAACAACCATCCTATCCCCTGATTAGATACATGATCTGAATTGTACTTTAATGTTTTACAGCAGCCACATAGGAGAGGTTGGAGGTGGATTGTTCGTAGGCCAGCGACCGATCGCTATCCAGTTTCATTCGTTAAGTGCTTTGCTTTCCGAAACGAGAACCCCTGAGATATTTTATCCGATCTTTTCCCTCTTCGGGCCTACGCAAAGACCTGTTACAGCCTTTACTGTGAAAGAAAGTAAATGATGATGGACTCCTACAGGTAATGTGCAAAAAGTAAACTGTGCCGTAAGTCACCTTCACATAGTTAAACGTCGTCATCAGAGTGGGATACTTCCATGTCGCTGCAATTCATCTACGTGAGAATGCCAACCTATACCGCCCCTTGAGATAAATTTAGTTGAGCCGTCTCATTGATAGAATCAGAGGAAACACCTAAGTTTTCAGCCTTACGAAGCGAATCCATGATAAAACATGCAGCCTTATTTCAATCTTATCTGCTTTCACTCTTGTGTGTCTGGGAAGATACTAAAATGCAGTACTGAAGAAAATATAGCAACGAGTAAGGGGCTGCAGTGGTAGTGGGTGTCTCTGGAAAATAACACTGCCAAATTCTTTCTCCCTCTTTCGTCAGTCCGAACATGTGCTCTACAGTCAGAGACCTAGTCGTTGATGGTTCGTTTAACGCTAACCTTCTTTCCTTTCAAACTGGAATGTGTGATAATGTGTCTTTATGCGGCACCGACATCTGATTGTGTCAATCATCGGCTGTCAGTCCCTGCATAAACCACCGATTTTATGCAAGTACGTCGTGCTTTCGGATTTGATACTTTGCTGGGTAAAAAGAGAAGCTTAGAATACAAGTGACATGGCCGTGTTACATTCAAAGAAAGCGAGGGTAAGGAATCACAAGATGAAGCGGCAGGTTCGTGTCCACTGTACGAATAAAATCTCCTTCTTCTTTTATGGATCAGATGATTTCACCCGTTCCAGGCAACCTGGTCCAGCTGTCTCTTCCATAGCCTTCACATCTGTCTTGTTCCTCCATGTTCGGAGTCAAGAAATTTGGTTTGGAAGTCTATTTTCAAGCATTCTGTCTACATGTACTCATCATCTGTTTCTGTTCAGATGTATCATCTTGTATACTGAACCATACTGGAGATATTCGAAATGTCTAATGTCTTTCATTTCTGAGACGACCTTCTTCCGCAGCCTGAATCCAAGCAGATGTCCTTTTGCTTGGAAACTTACATCTGGAGAGTACGTGCACAGTAACTGTCAGCTAGTCTGTCACACTAGTTACTTGACTCGATGGGACGGCGTATTTCACTGATAAGCTGCGGAGTAATTTCCTCCGTTTGCGAAGCGGACAATAGATGCTTGGGGAGCTTCAGGTGCTACAATGTAATCAAGTTTACACTTGAGTCCCTCCATAGCGCGTGTATTAATCTACGCTGCACGTATTAACATCGCTCTGAAGCTGGGAGGACTAGATATTTCATCCAATCAAGTCATTACCTGTTGAAACCAGTTTCATTACGCAACCACAACGAGTTGCATCTGTTCATCTTCATGTTTTGGCAGTCTGTATGATAGTGTTGTTCCCGTGGCGCCGAATAAAATAAAAACTTTCCAGAATAACACCAATACCAATACCAAAATGTGTACAAGCTTACACGTGATCGGCAGATACAATCTCGTCGGAGGCATGTTCCATCTGTCAAAAATAAAATTTATGTACTTGTATGTTACGAGGCTTCTTCCCTTCTTCTAAAATTGTCCCTATGTTTATATATTTCTACGACTTCTCTATAAAGCCGTGCATAATAGCGAAGGGGTGCTGCTTTATTACATTCGTTAAAATGTGATTCAGAGACCTGTTTCCTTCTACAGGGCAATCATATTAGCAGAATCAGGTCCGACATTTTGGAAAACTACTGTGTAATGGAAAACGCTACCGCAAAAGAAGCAGGTAATAAGGCATCGTATGAAGATCAACAATGTCCCAACATTACTAATGATGTAACAGGGACATTTAAATATGATAGGACTTGTTTTTGAAAGTGATTTGGGGGGTAATGGTTATCTACTAAATTATCTATAACGCAAATTTATTACACTATTACCGTTATTAATAACAAGATTCAATGAAACATACGAGTATGTTGCTTGGGACACTGGCACGTTGTGGTTATCTCGTGGAGCTGAAAAACTCTTACAATCTATTACACACATTTTTTCATTTGTACTCTTAATATGCACACAGAGTGTTTTCGTCGTCGCCGGCGAATGCTGGTTTACAAATCACTTGTCAATGTGGACGGCACTCTTGGTGCTTCGACATCTTCTGGTAAGGGTAAAAAGAACGAAGTAAGGGGAGTAGGTAAAACTACTCAATTTGTTCTTGTTCATGGACCTACTTTATTTTGTGGTGCGAAGTTAAATTTTTCTTTAATGAAAGTTTCTTCTTCTTCCAGTTTGGGTAACGGATGGATAACAGTTGCTTTCGTTGCTTGTAACAATGCAGGGAGAGCCGGTTTGGAATCCTTTGAAACTCGTGAAATCTTGGCTTACCGTACTATACCTGTTTCTGAGATTATTATTGTTAGTGAGGGTTCCTACCTTTTTCCTCACGGGAGTTTGTCTTTGTCTTGTCGCAGACGTTGTAAGATAAATTCCGATTGTAATATTCACTTATGGGTGAAGGCTAGTGGTCCTTCTTCTTTGGAAGATTGTCGCATTGTGGGTTCACATGTTCATGGTAAGGAACATTCGGTGATGATGAGATTCAAAATACTGATTACACAGTGCGACCTACAGTGAAACTATTGAAAAGCCACCCTATCTTCATAGATCAGAATAATGTTCATTAATATTACGCCAGAAAGGAAAGGATCTGTCCTAAATGATGGCTACGACATCAGAAATCAATCCACGTAGGGAAGAATATTAAAAAAAAAGGCATAAAAAGCGGTAATATAAAGAAGCTCATAATTCCACTAAGCTGACGAAAATGAGGTACATTTTCGTACTCATTAAGTGGAGAATGGTGTTATGAAACGCACTATAGAAATGTTGTTTACTCGAAATTCGGCGAACATTTAAAATGTCTTTGCGTCCTAAGCGAACTTAAGCAGCGAGATTCGAGACAGTTAACGAAGTACGGCAAAAATCATTTCTCACGCTGCTGTGCACATAAAAGGGAGAGTGAAATTCTATGATACACGAGAAGAGGAAGAAAATAGTCTACTTTCAGGTGAAACCTGCAGACACGAGGTCAGTTCCCAATTATTATAAGGAAGCTACCTACCTTCACTAAAAGGGAGGGAAAAAATGAGACGGCACACTTCATTAACCACCTGTGCGGCAGGTACTAATTTAAAAGGGTGTGCAGTACTTGAAGAAGCCTGCTCTATATGTAAGATTATTTCTAAGCTCTCTCTTGTTGTAACGGAATGCTACTCTTGCCCAGTAATATCGAAATACGAATGCTGGCCGGTGTGGCCGTGCGGTTCTAGGCGCTTCAGTCTGGAACCGCGTGTTGTTCAAATGTGTGTGAAATCTTATGGGACTTAACTGCTAAGGTCATCAGTCCCTAAGCTTACACACTACTTAACCTAAATTATCCTAAGGACAAACACACACACCCATGCCCGAGGGAGGACTCGAACCTCCGCCGGAACCAGCCGCACAGTCTATGACTGCAGCGCCTTAGACCGCTCGGCTAATCTCTCGCGGCGGAACCGCGTGACCGCTACGGTCGCAGGTTCGAATCCTGCCTCAGGCATGGATGTGTGTGATGTCCTTAGATTAGTTAGGTTTAAGTAGTTCTAAGTTCTGGGGGACTGATGACCAGAGATGTTAAGTCCCGTAGTGCTCAGAGCCATTTGAAATACGAATGCGCAGGTCTGCCAAGTATAACGATACGGGCAACATGAGGGTTACAACACACTATAAGTCATATTAAGTACACTGATTGTCTTCAAAAGGACTCAGAAGCCTACAACCGATCCATTGCAAATTGTGTGGTGTATTGCATACCATTAGCTACACCTATGATTACCTCTGTACTGTCAGCCGCACACTCGGGGATGTGCATGTGCCCGTAACATCGTGCCTATGGCGTGATGTAACAAGGCCCCTAACGGCCTAGTAACATCACCTAAATGAGCGCACAATGCCCAGGCGACACGTTCTTCAACGGGTTGTCCAGACAGAGTAGTTTGAGCAGGGCCGCATCGTGGGTCTGCGGGAAGTTGGGTGTCCTATCGTGGTACTGTTCGCCACACGGGACACCACCACTGCCCATTGTTGGCAACGAATACAGGAAGGCATATATTCGCGACATGTGGGATCGGGAGGTCCGATATGTACCACAAGGAAGGAGGACCGACGGGTTGTCCACCACTCGCAGTCAGATCGAACGGCAACGATACTGACCTTTCAGCTGACTGCCTTGCTTCTATGCAACATCCCTTAAGTGCTAATACCACACACACGAGGTTGCATGACGTAGGGTTCGCCGTAAGCCGACCGTTATGACGCCTTGCACTCATACCCCGCCAGCCTAAAAATACGTATGATTAAAATAGGATTAAAATTATATCTATTATATTAACGAATTGTAATTGCAATTCTTTAATATAATCCTTATAAATATTCTATTACATACATACTATAAATACATTACATGAATGAATGTGTGTGTATGCATATTCTACATCTCCTCTTAAACTTCAGGACCAATTTCAACCAAACTTGGTACACATATACCTTACTGTCAGGGAACAAACCCCGTGGGGCCGGTGGGGCAAGGACTATCAGAGGGATAGGGGTAGGGGTGAAAAAGTAGGCATAACCCGAGACGCCTGAATTCCGAGAATTTATTCATCCAGTATCTGAGAATAGCAGCACTCAGAGACTTGCAACAAACTTTACACATAATTTCGAACTTCACGAAACTTTTTCTTGGTGACAATCTCCAGTTAATGATTAAAGGAAAGAAAAACTGCCACTTACTACTTTTCCGCTATTGCTGCAGTAAAAGTGCTGCATGAGGCATGGCGTTATGCTTTTTACTTCTTTATTTCTGACTGAATTTTTGATACATTTTGCACATAGTATGCACATATGGCACTGAACATAAATGGAAAATCATATGATTGTGTGCCGCGTAGTTCAGCAGACATGGTGTCATAAACAATGAGATGCTCGAAAATTGCCCCATCATGCATGGCGTTTAAATTTATTACTTCGTTGTCACTAACTCCATTCACAACACATTTTGCCGACAGTGTCCACATATGCTGCTGAGTGTGCTCGCAAATTATATTATAGTACGCTACATAGTTCAAGACGTATTACGTCATGAACATTAAGAGTACGGGCGTTAACGCACACCTGTAAATAAAAACCTGGTCAACGCCGTGTTTCTCTGATAATTATTGAATAAAACTGGTACCTGCCTGCATATAAAAAATCGGAAAAACTCCCGTGGTTAGTGGGTTAGTTATACGCCTCTTTTCTGTGGATGACGGTTGTAGTTCATATCTAAATATATGTCTGTCAGCGTGACTTCTCGAAAGATTTTATCTTCCAATCTGTCATCAGTCTGTCTCATAACCAAAACATCCAGAAACTATGTTCCGTTGTCACTTTCTATTTCCGTACTAAAGTGGATTTTTTGATTTATATTACTTGCTTAACGAAAGAATTTATCCGCTGCTGTTTTACCATGTGACCAGACCAGAAGTGTATCGTTCAGGAACTGGTGCCATCGAAGTGGCTCGGTATTTCATTTTACTAGAGGTGAATCGTCGAAGTTTTTCATAGAAAGGTTTGTTATCCATTGCGATACGATGAAATTGCTCATACAATTCATCATCCTGTTGAAGATGACTATAAGTAAGGCATTATCTAGCGGAGCAGACAAATTCCCAGAGAAAACATCTGCTATACAGACTAACAGCCATCAGTGATTGTATCTTCCTTCCTGTCACTGTTCCTAGTGTAATTCCGCTGTGGTTCCCTTTACTGCCGTGCCGTTTGCCACACGGGCACAGCAATTTCCAGCGGCCGCGTTAGTCCTCTAGGGACCGTAGTTGCAAGTGTTGAAGTTTGCTGCAGTAAAGAATCTCCCTCTTGTGATGACAAACCTATGTATACGCTCTTTGCAGAGGGCTTCCTCTTGAGCTTGGCTGTCACGGGTCGCAGTGAACATGAGGCACTAGGTGGCTACATAAGCGGACTCCCGCCGGCTTCGTGGTGTGAACAACCGAATGAAAACTGTCAGATTAGTCGACTGTTGGAAAATCGTTGACCCATTCGGATCTAATTTTAACTGAATTATTCATTCACTCTCTTCAGTGAAACCAATGTCTGGGAACAACTGAATGAATGTAATGATTGAGTCAGTAGTAATTTTAGGTATGGGTCGGGCTATAATTCCGTCATTGCTTTCGGGTGAAATCAGTCCGTGGGGGGAATTCAATGGAAATAGGTGACACATTCCGTTGTAATTTTGCTCATTGAGTGTAGTATTCATGGTTTGTTTTGAAGACAAACTGGTATGTAGTTGTACTGTAGATTAAAATATTATTCGTTCTTTCAACTGAAAGTACTCTTTAAGTGTTCCAGTTGACTGAGCTATCCATTTATTCTTCTGAGTGAAACCAGTATGCAGTACATTCAGTGGTTAAACTGAAGCAGTGGTAGATAAATGAGGTAAGCGTACTCCCAGGTTTACGTGAAGACATCTCTGGCGGTACGCCAAACTCAAAATAAGCATAATACATGTTCAATTAATTATGTATTGAGAATATTAGGTTTTCTTTTCATCATTTAGAACTGATAAATATATATCTCTGGATTAAGTTCTTCCAGATGAGTTATCATGTAACTAATTACGCTCATGTATCGGTGGGGGTAGAAAGTTGGGTGCAAAAGTTCCTTTAGGAGTATTTCAAGAAGAGAGAAGCATATCCAGATTTTTGTGACAATTTGCATCCGTTTTAATGAAAGCATGTCGTGCTCTACACAAATTAAAAATAATTTGAATCCAGCCTCTAACATTTATTCAGCCGATACATAATAGTACAAGAAAATGAATCGATTGTTTTGATTCGGCTGTTCTCATCCATACATGCAAACATGTTACAACTCACAGCCTGTGAAAAGTAGCAGGTACTGTTTCCACGGATGTGAAGAAGTGCTGTTCACATTTACACATCAGTACTTCAATTTCACAGTTCATCCTATGTCTAGTTCCGTGTTTCTCAATCTTTTTGCATTTGGGGCACACGAAAGGACGTTTCAAACTTTCGCCACCCACCTACTTGCGATTTTTTTCGGCGATGCTAAAAAGCAATCATGTCGAGTACATAAAATACGTTTTTTTCTTTGTCGTTAAGCATATAGCTACGTACAGTGATAGGCAATTTCTTGCAAACCGGGATACTCCAAGAAACAATCTGGCAAATATTTTTTATGTTCCAGACATTTTATTTGGAGAAGATTAGAATACATTTAAGTCTCTCGACCTACCAAAGTGCCGCGACACTGCCATTGAGAAACACTGCCTAGCCAACAGTGTAAAGATTCGAAATAGATGTCGCACCCCCACTCTGGTATGTTTTTTTTTTTTTTTTTAGTAATTTAATTGAAAGCTTTGTTGCTTTGGTAAAAATAAAATTGGTTCTTTTTGTCGTGACAGAATAAATTACTATTAATCACACCAGATTTGTCGGAGAACAGCAGCAACATGTGTAATTGATCCAGCTTTAAGAAACTCTATTACCTTTTAGCGGAAAATTCGTGCGGTACTCTCCGACGTTAGAAAAGTCGTAGTGTTCCGTTCGGAGCAGGAGGCGGCTGTCTTTTCTCCTTCGCGATATCGAAAATTACTAAAGAAAATGAACAGAAATTTTTTTTCGGAGGAAGATCGCGCGGAGAAAACAGACGGAAGTTACATGAAAGAAACCTAAGGGACCAACTGATTGGATTTGTACGAACATATAAACGGAACTGAAAGAACTTGGAATAAATACTATAGCGATGTCGTCACGACAGCCTCCTGTTCCGACAGAACACACGCTGGATCATAAGCTGCATAAATCTTTTAAACAGGAAGGATTATCATAAGCATAATTAATGAAAATAAGGTTGAGAGATTTTCTTTGAAATTAAATAAACTTCAAGGCTTCAAGTATTATAATATGAAACGGAAACTTACATTAACATGGCCACCCATTGTGGCGGTGGAGCGAATTTTTCACGATATACATTCTCGCTTGTTTGTGGCTACATATATTTTTAATCACTTAAACTCTTAACTTTACAATAAAAATGATTATATCAGATGGAGCACAATACTTTTGCGTCCGACTCGCAACACATTCACAGAAGAGCTAGACAGCGACGCGGCTCCCTGCAGAAGTAAAAAAACTGGCAATTGTTATTTTGAAACATAGGTGCATCGGTTTTTTTTTTTTTTTACTGATCGATAGCAGCGTATAACAGTTTATAGCTATCGTGATATTCTGCGCTTTTCAGGAGCGCGGCAAAGATATCTGGTTACAACATTCATTGGTATATGTTAGAAGTTCGCACATACTGACGCAAATACAGAAAAAAAAACTTTTACATGTTAAAAATCGCAGTGATAAAGGCTGTAATGTCACACCACCAAGAATTAATATTTGATTCCAGAAGACCGAAAAATTGTTATTTATGATTTTGAGGTATGAAACACAGCCACGTAAGAGGCTTGCGACCATTTTATAGATCTCGAAATTTTTTGTGCACTACTGTTATGATCGGTGGAGAAAACTTTTAGTCACTTGATGTTCAGAAACTCAACTGTACTGACGCATTTCCAGTAAATTCATCTTGAGAATATCAAAGGCAGTAGGGAGCTTCATACACATGGTGTGGTGTCATGTACGAGCAACAAACATCGAAATATTATGAAGATAACTATACTCGAAACGCGTGAATAAAGTTGAGTTGCTGTAGATCAACTGACTAAAATTCTTCTCCAGCGATTATAACAGCAGCGTATAAAAATTTACAAATTTATTTATCTAACTAAATACAACAATTCTGAAAATACTTCATATTCATAAACATGGATTCTTTACTTTTAGTTTAAATAAGGTAAGTTACTTGTATCTAAAAATTTGACAACCAAACATTCATAACGGCGACGTAACCGTCAGAGAGTTGTGTAGGCCGGTTGTGTCACACTGAGTGAAACCACTGAAATCCGGAAATAGGGTGAAAGACGTTCATATGGCTTACGTGGTCTCAGAGACTAGCTTCATTCGATTTTTTCATTCAACTGAAAAAGCCGACTAAACGGAAAAGCCAGTGATTGTTAAAGCTAAACGTTTGTCCCAATATTATGTTGGCTCTGTTTAGTCATGCTACGACAAGCTGGCGGCTGTCGCCAATTCACGCAGGCGCTCCATAATCAATGCCAGTTCAGTTTAGACTTGCCAAAAAATAGCTCTAAGCATTATGCGACTTAACATCTGAGGTCATCAGTGTCCTAGACATAGAACTACTTAAACCTAACTAACTTAAATACACCACACACATCCATGCCCGAGGCACGATTCGCGTTTCGGGACTGAAGTGCCTAGAACCGCTCGGCCACAGCTCGGCTTGTCATTCGTTTCCTTCCTAGGTAATAACTACAAGAGGGCTTACGGGTTAACTTTGAGCTACAAAGATTAAATACGTTTACAGTCGTCACAAAGAAGTTTCCGTAGGTAACTCTCATATGGCACTTTAGAAAAATGTATAATATCTCTTGGAATTCACTACAGTTTCGTTCGATCCCATGTAAAAACAAACTGCGTCAAATTAGACCCAGTAAGATAAGGGGAAATGTTTCCTCCGGTCTTCAAAGTAGAAATTTCCAGAAGCGAAGTAACCTGTTGTTGTTGTGATCTTCAGTCCAAAGACTGGTTTGATGCAACTCTCCATGCTACTCTATCCTGTGCAAGCTTCTTCATCTCAAAGTACCTACAGCAACATAATCCTTCTGAATGTGTTTAGTGTATTCATCTCTTGGTCTCTCTCTGCAATTTTTGTCCTCCACGCTCCCCCCTCCCCCCCCCCCCCCCCCCCCGCCAATACTAAACTGGTGATCCCTTGATGCCTCATAACATGTCCTACCAACCGATCCCTTCTTCTAGTCAAGTTGTGCCACAAACTCTTCTTCTCCCCAATTCTATTCAATACCTCCTCATTAGTTATGCGATCTACCCATCTAATCTTCAGCATTCTTCTGTAGTACCACATTTAGAAAGCTTCTATTCACTTCTTGTCCAAACTATTTATCGTCCACGTTTCACTTCCATACATGGCTACACTCCATACAAATACTTGCAGAAACGACTTCCTGACACTTAAATCTATACTCGATGTTAACAGATTTCTCTTCTGCAGAAACTTTTTCCTTGCCATTGCCAGTCTACATTTTATATCCTCTCTACTTGACCATCATCAGATATTTTGCCCCCAAATAGCAAAACTCATTTACTACTTTAAGCTTCTTATTTCCTAATCTAATTCCCGCAGTATCATCCGCTTTAATTCGACTACATTCCATTATCCTCGTTTTGCTTTTATTGATGTTCATCTTATATCCTACTTTCAAGAAACTGTCCATTCCGTTCATCTGCTCCTCCAGGTCCTTTGCTGTCTCTGACAGAATTACAATGTCATCGCCGAACCTCAAATTTTTTATTTCTTCTCCATGGATTTTAATTCCTACTCCGAATTTTTCTTTTGTTTCCTTTACTGCTTGCTCGATATACAGACTGAATAACATCGGGGATGGGCTGCAACCCTGTCTCACTCCCTTCCCTACCTCTGCTTCCCATTCATGCCCCTCGACTCTTATAACTGCCCTCTGGGTTCTCTACAAATTGTAAATAGCCTTTCGCTCCCTGTATTTTACCCCTGCCACCTTCAGAATTTGAAACAGAGTATCCCAGTCAACATTGTCAAAAGCTTTCTCTAAGTCTACAAATGCTAGAAACGTAAGTTTGCCTTTCCTTAATCTTTCTTCTAAGATAAGTCGTAAGGTCAGTATTGCCGCACGTGTTCCAACATTTCTACGGAATCCAATCTGATCTTCCCCGAGGTCGGCTTCTACCAGTTTTTCCATTCGTCTGTGAAGAATTCGTGTTAGTATTTTGCAGCCGTGGGTTATTAATCTGGTAGTTCGGTAATTTTCACAACTGTCAACAACTGCTTTCTTTGGGAGTGGAATTATTATATTCTTCTTAAAGTCTGAGGGTATTTCGCCTGTGTCATACATCTTGCTCACTAGATGGTGGAGTATTGTTAGGCCTGGCTCTCCCAAGGCTGTCAGTAGTTCTAATGGAATGTTGTATACTCCCGGGACCTTGTTTCCACTTAGGTCTTTCAGTGCTCTGTCAAACTCTTCTCACAGTATCACATCTCCCATTTCATCTTCATCTACATCCTCTTCCATTTCCATAATATTGTCCTCGAGAACATCGCCCTTGTATAGACCCTCTATATACTCCTTCCACTTTACAGCTTTCCCTTCTTTGCTTAGAATTGGGTTTCCATCTGAGCTCTTGATATTCAAACAAGTGGTTCTCTTCTCTCCAAAGGTCTCTTTAATTTTCCTGTAGGCAGTATCTATCTTAGCCCTAGCGATATGCACCTCTATATCCTTACATTTGTCCTCTAGCCATCCCTGCTCAGCCATTTTTCACTTCCTATCGATCTCATTTTTGAGACGTTTGTATTCCTTATTGCTGCTTCATTTACTGCATTTTTGTATTTTCTCCTTTCATCAATTCAATTCAATATCTATTCTGTTACCCAAGGATTTCTATTGGCCCCGGTCATTTACCTACTTGATCCTCTGCTACGCGCACTATTTCATCTCTCAAAGCTACCCATTCTTCTACTGTATTTTTCCCCCATTCTTGTCAATCGTTCCCTAATGCTCTCCCTGAAACTCTCTACAACCTCTGGTTCTAATGGAATGTTGTCCACTCCAGGCGCCTTGTAAGTAACCTATCATCTTCGAAAATTGTTATTTGTGGATAACAGATACTTTCATTACGTAATGTAGACAGTTATTATAACTTATCTACTTAACAGAGTTCTTTCTCACTTCTGATATCACACAGGCCAGGCGACGTGATCGCTTCATCACCCCAAGACAGATAGATACTTGATCTGTTTGTTTCGACGGCCAAACCCTTACCAAACAACCGTCATTACATTTTGGGTTATGGTGGCATCGAAACAACTACATTAACTTCGTTTTTACATCGCTCACGAGAGATAATTTATGTATTTGTATATTAGTTACGTGAAATAACTGGAAACGAACTGCCATCTACCCAAAAAATGTTGACATTTTTATTTTATATTTTCATCGTGTCATCTTCAAGCATTATGCCTTTTTCGTTTCGCTTCTTACAGTACACGTCGCACACTCAATGTTCCTTGACCTCGTCTCTCAACTGGCTTAAGCTTCTTACCTGGAGATGCAATCTTTCTCCATTTCTTCAAAATTTTAGTTCCAGTTTCTCATGTTTTCTTGTATTTTATTTCGTACATTAGATACATTCTTTTGTTCCCTAATTTATGAATTTCCAAATCCATCTGCCCTTGTGCATTCCTTTGCTGTTCTTAGAAATCTTTTCTCTTTTTGTACTCGAACTTGTTTGCGTCCATTTGTAAACTACGATTCAGTTTCGTAAACAGCAACAAAAAAAGTCTAGCCGAGATTGTCTTATAAAAGCCAATCTTATTTCTTTCCTCGTTTTATTATTAAGAGCCTTTTACTGTCGCATACACACTGTTGTGACAAAAATCAGGAAATACCGATATGAACATATACAGATGGAGGTAATATTACGTACACAAGGTGTAAGAGGCCAGTTCACTGACGGAACTAAAGGGCCTCCGATGTGATTATTGCCGCACGACGGGAATTAACAGAATCTGAATGAGGAGTAGTAATTGGAGCTAGACGCATGGGATATCCCAGTTCGGAAACTGTTAGGGAATTCTATATTGCGAGGTGCACAATCTCAAGAGTTTGCCGAGAGTACAAACGTTCAGGCGTTATCTCTCACAATGGACGACGCAGTGGCCGACGGCCTTCACTTGCGACTGAGAGCAGCGTAGAGTAGACAGTGCTAACAGAAAAGCAACACTGCGCAAAGTAACCGTAGAAATCAGTATGGGACGTACAATGAACGTATCTGTTATAACAGTGCGGTGAAATGAGGTATTGAAACTTCCTGGCAGATTAAAACTGTGTGCCCGACCGAGACTCGAACTCGGGACCTTTGCTTTTCGCGGGCAAGTGCTCTACCAACTGAGCTACCGAAGCACGACTCACGCCCGGTACTCACAGCTTTACTTCTGCCAGTACCTCGTCTCCTACCTTCCAAACTTTACAGAAGCTCTCCTGCGAACCTTGCAGAACTAGCACTCCTGAAAGAAAGGATATTGCGGAGACATGGCTTAGCCACAGCCTGGGGGATGTTTCCAGAATGAGATTTTCACTCTGCAGCGGAGTGTGCGCTGATGTGAAACTTACTGGCAGATTAGAAATGTGTGCCGGACCGAGACTCTAACTCGGGACCTTTGCCTCTCGCGGGCAAGCTCTCTACCAGTACCCGTGCCCGCGAAAGGCAAAGGTCCCGAGTTCGAGTCTCGGTCCGGCACACAGTTTTAATCTGCCAGGAAGTTTCATATCAGCACACACTCCGCTGCAGAGTGAAAATCTCATTCTGAAATGAGGTATTAATGGGCTATGGAAGCCGACGACCGATGCCAATACCTTTGCTAACAGTACATCGCCTGCAGCGCTTCTCCTGGTCTCGTGGCCTTATCAGTTTGCCCCAGATGACGGGAAAACCGTTGGCTGGTCAGATAAGTTCCGGTTTCAGTTTATAAGAGCTGATGGTAGGGTTAGAGTGTGGCGCCAATCCCTCGAACACATAGACCCAAGTTGTCAACGAGGCACTCTATAGGCTGGTGGTGGTTCCGTAATGGTGCGGGTTGTTTTACATGTAATGGACTGGGTCTTCTGGTACAACTGAGCCGATCATTGTCTGGAAATGGTTAAGTTATGCTACCATTTGCAGCTATTCATGGACCTCGTATTCCCAAAAAATGGTGGAATTTTTATTGATAACAATGCGCCTTGTCATCGGGCTACAATTGCTCTGAACATTCGAGTGAATGATATCATCACCCAGATCGCTCAACATGAATCCCATCGAACATTTATGGGTCATAAAGCAGAGGTCAGTTTCTGTACAAAGTCCGGCACCGGCAACAGTTCGACAATTATGGACGGATATAGAGGCAGCATGGTTCATTACTGCTGCAGGGGACTTCCATCGACTTGTTGTATGCATGCCTCATCAAGTTGCTGCACTCAGCCGTGCATAAACAGGTCCAACACGATAATAGGAGTTATGCCATTACTTTTTTCACCACAGTGTACATTCCTAACCATTGTTAGTTTCTTCTCTAAGTCTTTGTCATAGACATACGTGACTTGACACCTTAAATAGTTAAGATGTTCTAACTGTTCATTTATTCCGTTGTTATTCTCAACGTTTCAGTGTAGACTGGCTTCCTTTAAAACTCAATGATTTTGTCTTTCTTTCTGAAAACCCAAAATGGAACTTTCGCAAGTACTACGTAATGAATGCATTCCCGTTTATTGATCACCTTCATTCACAGATAGCACTATCTTTCCATATGGGTATAAAACATAATTTCTGTTAATCTGTATTCTCCCGTTAAAAATATCCTGGCAATTCTTTCATGTCCTTCGTTGTAAGGTCTCACGCAAATAATTGGTTATCCATGAGCGATGGATTAGTGCAGTACATTTATGGTCTATAAATAAAAGTTTGACCTTTTATTGGAAATATCCAAATGAAAACATGATCAAATTCGTCGCTACAGTCTGTAAGTATACTTTATTAAACCACCACACAAGAAGCATTGTTCAGCATAAAAAATGTTCAAATGTGTGTGAAATCTTACGGGACTTAACTGCTAAGGTCATCAGTCCCTAAGCTTACACACTATTTAACCTAAATTATCCTAAGGACAAACAAGCACAACCATGCCCGAGGGAGGACTCGAACCTCCGCCGGAACCAGCCGCACAGTCGTGTCTGCAGCGCCCCAGACCGCTCGGCCAATTCCGCGCGGCTGTTCAGCATAATGTAGATTTAGAAATAAAGTTACATAAAAGATAATGATGGTCAGATATGAGTAATACACAATAAAAACTTCATAGTGTTATTGGTAGCGATAGTCACCAGTAGGAGCAAGTCTCAAAAGCCAGTTTCCATCATTGGTGACTGTGAGAATGATGTCATGGTGCGATGCAGATGAGGTTCACAGGCTAGGTGTTGACTGGCGCAACTCATGAGTTATAGATAATGGGGCTGTGTGAGATGACTGGCATGGGCTTGGCAGAAACCTGTCATGAGCTTGGCAGCAGATTGGTGAAAGCTCTGACAGACAGATCTTGGAAAACAGCCAGCATGAGCTCATCAGCAGTCTGGCATGAGCTCTGTAGGAGCTCGTTGAGAGCTCTAACACAGCACAGCCTTGACAGGAGCCCATCGTGAGCTTAGCATGAGCTTGTTGCGAGCTCCAACAGAGAGACCAGAGGATATTGCCAGCACAGCCTTGCCAGGAGCCCAGCAGGAGCTCGGCATGAGCTTGGTGAGTGCTCTGACAGATGGACCACAGGACATGGCTGGCAAGAGCTTGGTAGGAGCTCTGACAGACGGACTACACGACACATCTATCATAAGCTCGGGAGGAGCTCGCCATTGGCTCAGCAGGAGATGAGTGAGAGCTCCGACGGATGGGCTGCTGTGAAGCGGCCAGTGTGAAGCCTAGAGCTGCAGAGCGAATACCTGCTGGAGGTTGGGGCGCAACTTAAAATACAGTGGCTGAAGAGTATCTGTGGGTGCTTGGTGGGCATGTGAACCTCTGATATAAACTGATTCCCCCAACTGCAGTGCTGCTGGTGCAGATGTACGTGCTGCTTGTGAGCGATGATGGCGCCTCTGGTGGCGCCTGCCAACGATCAGCATGCCAACCGGTTTTTTTGATAGGGCTACAGTTTCGATTACACGTGACGCACTTGCGATTCTCGCAAATAGTCTCTATAAGGAGAAGTTCCTGTGGCACTCAAGCAAATTGGCCACTGGCAGTGCGCGTAGTACTGCCTACATTGCTGGGTATAATAATTTCCAGATTGCGTCATCTAAATGAATGTTAAACATATGGCTGCGATCGTGCACTCCTTTATTTAACCTGTGTTAGAGTACCATTTATATCTAAATTATAGTCTTTCTTTTGTAGAGACTCTTTAATACGTTTCTTAGGTATTGTAGATGTCTACTTTTCCTCGTACAGCACCACATTATCTCTCTAATAACTTTATCGTATGCTTTAATGAAATCTATGAATCTTAAACATATTTCCTTATTATACTATTCTAATTTTCTGTTATTTTTTAATTGTAAATACGGCATCTGTTGTCGACCTGCCCTTCCAAAATCCTACTTAATCTTTTCCTAGTAAACTTGTATATGCAGATTAAATGTCTTTCGAAGGGCCACACTATCTGTGAAGGAACTGACGATGTATTGGCAAAATGTGCAAATCCAAAAACAGGATCTGAGAAGTTAGATATCAGAATCTTTCCATCAACAGTGGGAATAACTACAAATACGTGCTAGAAGGTTGCTTGTAAATCATAAGCAAAAATCAAGAGATGTTCTTAAAAAGTCGAGGACGTAGCACATGTTGATGCTTTGAAAATAATTAATACTGAAGATGGTAGTTATTCCTGAATCAGCTGTCGAAACAATAGAAAATGTTGATCCAGAAATGGGTCTCTAGTTATTTATGAAAGAATTAATAGATTGTAAGCGAGCAAAATGGCTCTGAACACTATGGGACTTAACATCTGAGGTGAACAGTCCCCTAGAACTTAGAACTACTTAAACCTAACTAACCTAAGGACTTCACACACATCCATGCCCGAGGCAGGATTCGAACCTGCGACCGTAGCAGTCGCGCGGTTCCGGACTGAAGCGCCTAGAACCCCTCGGCCACCGCGGCCGGCGTAAGCGAGCAGATACTGCCCGAAGAGCCGAGAAGGGAGCTAATATGATAATCAAAAATTCAATAAGTTATGTAAACGTGTTTCAAAGTAATGGAATAACCCATCACTTATTCAACACTAACAAATTCCTTGACTTCAGCTGTGTTAGGTACAGATATGCTAACCAACAGTGACAGAAGAAAATTTTTGTTCGACTGGAATTTGAAAGCGGATTTCCCACTTAACGAGAGCGTCAGCCTTAACCACTTCACCTATCCATGTGCACTCAACTGACCTACTTAAACTTCCATATGTGACACTGTCTACATCCTTGCATCGTAGTCCTCTAAGTTCATCACCTAATGCTCACAACATTACTTCGATTCCATACAACATGGATATTGAGACAACGAGAAACTGAGCCACTGTCGTTATAATCATGCGCTCACCTTTGTTTCTAATAGATACATCCATGTGTGGTAGATCAGACCCTGTTGATGATCAACAGCTGCACGAAATATTTTTATAATATTTATGAAATATAATTGTACACAGGGTGAGATATGATATGGATCGGTTCGGTAAGCGTGCACTGATAGGGAGGAAAATGCCGAAGTGATTAAGGAATCCGAGTCCGAGTACATGACCGGCACAAATTTTCATACGTTGCTGTCGGGTAGTTGATCTGTACTACATACCGCCAACGTCAATGTATTTGCAACCAGTGAATTAATTCAGAAATATTTCCTACTTTTGTGGATCGTCAACAGTATCTGTTCTATCAGGCATACCTATAAATAACATTAGTAATTTCGAGAAAATTTCCGCCATATTACTTACCCTCAGAAAAAGAAGGCCAAAGGTGTCTACGAAATTCTTGCCGAATTGTGTCTTCATTCCTATGTTAAAAGTTTTGTGTTTGACACAACCGCATCAAAGAAGTGCGGTTTTGGAAAAAGGCATCTGGTATTTACCTTCCAGGTACCAGGTATATGAACCCATTTTCAAAAGCTTTTTTGTAGAAAACATGAGCTGTGGAAACGTAGGTCCAGTTTTGTATCATACTTGTAAAAATTTCATGCCACTTGTTCTGCAAGAGATTTTAACAAATTTTAATTTGGAATTCAACATTCGAAGGCCTTTGTTTAAGTCGCTGTGCCTCTAACACTCAATTTTTTTCGATATACTTTGAGAAGCAGCTCATATAGTATTTTATCTAAAAATTTGAAGTATCAGCACAAAAACGAAACGCCATTTATGTAACTTATACGTTGTTGTATGATTCTGTGCGCTTGCACAAGCCAAAGCAGAGTATTAGGATTTCTACATTCTTTCAAAACTTTCTATCTATCAGGTTGTCGGTCTTAGTATCTCTAGTGTGGCTGAACAATGAAAAATTATATCAGGCATTGATATGTTTCCCTTTCTGTAGCTTTGGCTATACCCTGAAATGAAAATGGTTAATGGATTGAATCGAGAAGCAGATCCATGTTAATACTAAAATACTAAAATTTTTCTATTAGAAGTCAATAAAATTTCAGAAGTAGTTTACAATGGAATTGAGCTTTGTGTTCTGGTTTTGACTTGAGTAGAAAGTTCTTTAAAAGAGATCACTATGGATTCGAAATGAAGCCTTCTAAAATGCCCTACACGTAGTTATTAAACAGAAAATAATAACTATAATAAATTATTTAGAAAAACTAATTAACAAAGGAAATATGTGTTTCATATTGTCTCTGGGTATCGCGACAGGATTTCAGAGCATCAAGAAAGAATACATTTAAGAATTGTTTTGCTCAGTAATGTTGTGCTTATCATCAAACGTCTACATCTACATCTACATGGCTACTCTGCAAATCACACTAAAGCGCCTAGCAGCCATGCGAGCTTCCCTTATATTATATTATTATAATGATAGTTTCTCCCTATGTAGGCCAGCGTCAACAAAATATGTTCGCATTCGAAGGAGAAAGTTGGTGATTGAAATTCCGCGAGAAGATTCCACCGCAACGAAAAACGCTTTTGTTTTAATGATGTCCACACTAAATCCTCTATCACGTCAGTGACACTCTTTCTCCCCTCTTTCTCGAAATATAAAACGTGCTGCTCTTCTTTGAACTTTCTCGACATTCTCCTTTAAACCTGTCTGGTAAGGATCGCACACCACGCGGCAGTACTCTAAAAGAGGACGGAAAAGCGAATTGTAGGCAGTCCCTACAATAGATCTGTTGCATTTTCTATGTATTTTGCCAATAAAACGCGGTCTTTGGTTCGCCTTCCCTACAACATTTTAAAGTGTTTTTTTCCAATTTAAGTTGCTCGTAATCTTTCCATTTTAAGTTGTTGTAATTGTAATTC
This sequence comes from Schistocerca serialis cubense, assembly GCF_023864345.2. Taxonomy (NCBI): domain Eukaryota; kingdom Metazoa; phylum Arthropoda; class Insecta; order Orthoptera; family Acrididae; genus Schistocerca; species Schistocerca serialis. The sequence continues at coordinate 180,798,167 of NC_064646.1, read as the reverse complement.
CTAGGTCTTTAGTTGAATTTACAGCCTTTAGATTTGAGTGATGTATCGTATAATCGAAGTTTAACGGATTCCTTCTAGCACTCATATGAATGATCTCACACTTTTCGTTATTTAGGATCAATTTCCAATTTTTGCACCATACAGGTACCTTTTGTAAATAGTTTGGCAATTTGTTTTGATATTATGACAACTTTACTGGACGATTTACGACAGCATCATCTGCAGACAAACGAAGACGGCTGCTCAGACTCTCTCCTAAACCGCTTACATAGCCAAAGAACTGCAGTGGGTCTATAACACTACCTTGGGAAACGCCAGGACAATCTCCTGATGTACTAGATGACTTTCCGTCAGTTACTACGAACTGTAACCTCTCTGACAGAAAATCACAGTGTCAAAAGCCATCTGGAAATATAGAAATACAAAATCGGTTTGAAATTCTTTGTCAGTAGCGCTCAACACCTCGTGTGAGTAAAGAGCTGGTTGTGCTTCACAAGAACAGTGTTTTGTAAATCCGTATTGACTGTGTGTCAGTAGACCGTTCTCTTCGGGGTAATTCATAATGTTCGGACACAGTATATGTTCCAAAGTGCTGCTGCAAATCGACGTTAATGATATAGGACTATAATTAAGTGGAATACTGCTCGTGCCGTTCTTGAATACTAGTGTGACCTGTGCAACTTTTCAGGCTTTTGGTACGGTTCTTTCGTTGAGCGGATGTATATGATTGTAGAGCTATTGCACCTGTTGCGGCCACATGTAGTAAGCGCTGCTTCACGCAGTGGAGAATGGCGAAACGGAGGCACGCTGGCGACCAAGGTGTTGTGAAGTAAGCATGCACAGATAGCCTTGCTGGTAGCAGCAGTCTACCAACAGACTGACGCCAGGACTCACACAGACCAAGCGCCGGGTGAAGCCTGGAGAGTGCTGAGTAAGGGGAAGTGCGGCCAGCACACTAAGTTACGCTGCAATATAGTGCGGGAGTAATAACAAAAAGCTACCACCGAGGGTAAAAAAACGACCTCCTGCCGGATATAAACAGTGGATCGCAGGCAGCAACAGACAGAAGCCATTAGGAAGCAGTTCGGATCTGAGGACGGACGTGGTCCGTGTCCGAATGTTCAATCTTCGTAGGTGACGATTCCGGAAGTCTGTTCCAACTCGCAGAAGTCATCCGTTCGCTGCCAGATATCAACTTCAGCTCTGGAGGCCGGCCCGAGTTTGGTCGGCACCATGGCTGACTAACTACAGCGAGAACTTCCAGCAGGATCGGCCGCAGCGCGGTCTTGGTCACAGGCGCCGCCGGGGACTGACGCCCGGACCTCATGGCAACCCGGCCCCACGGCGTGTGGTCCTTCCATGACGGGACCTCGCGGACATCGCAACTGACGGCTTCCCAGCCACCGGTGCAGCAGGCGTCGGCAACTGACCTCACGGCGATGTGGCTCCGTGGGCGCCTAGCGGCGACGAGTTCATCTCAACCACAGGGCATCATGACTTCAGCGGAGCACTGGTGGCCTGGGGCTCCCGAGTGCGATCAGTGACGTGCGGTGCGCTCATTGTCGGATAATCTTCATAGCAGCTGCCAGGCGGAGGGATCCGCAGGGCTGGGCAGTGACGAAGAGGCAGAAATTGTAAAGAAAGTTCAATAAATAATTGTAAAACTCCACGCCGTCTCAGTCTTTGGCGCAGCCACTGTGTCTGCTGCTAACGTATCAGCATACTCTGAAAGGAACCTAATTGGTATACGGCCTGGACCGGAAGACTTGCTGTTATTCAGTGATTTAAGTTGCTTCACTATTCCGAGGTTATCTTCCACTAAGTTACATATGGTGGCCGCTGTTTCTGATTCGAATTCTAGAATATTTACTTCGTCTGCTTTGGCGAAGCAGTTTCGGAACGCTCTGTTTAGTAACTCTGCTTTGGCAGCGCTGTAACCGATTGTATTTCCATCGCCATCGCGCAGAGAAGGAACTGATTGTGTGTTGCCGTTAGCATACTTTGCATACGACCACAATCTCTTTGAAGAAGATTGTGACTAAAAAAGAGGACGAAAGCTGTAATAATCACTAGAGAACTGAATGTCACACTCGCGAACCCTGTTAGCACCGAAACAATAACGAAGGGTGCTCCAGAAGCCGGAAATGGCAGGGAAAGCCGGAATTCCAAAACGACTCGTCATTGATGCAAATGCCCGTAACAGAAAAAACGTGGTGCTGAAACACAAAGTATGGAGCCGTGGAAGAGTTTCATTTGGCCGGATGTGTTTTGTTTCACAGTTTTTTCAAATTACGGCCGACTTTACGCCCGTAGGGTGAAACATGGCTGTGGTTCGGTGATGATTTGGACAGCCAAGTAATGGTATTCAATGGGCACTCTGAAAGGTCGAATTACGTGACCATTTTAGCTGATCAGGTCCATCCCATGTCAGAATGTTTTGTTCCCCAATGGTGATCCTCTGTTCCAGTGTCTACACAACTCGCATCGTCCAGGACTGGTTTTGCGAGCACGAGAACGAATTATCACGTCTACCATGACTTCCACAGTCACCATATTTCAATTGTGTTCAGCGATTGTGGCTAGGTGATCGCTATCCAACTGCACCAGCGTTACCTAAACTTGCATCTACCCATTCAGAGATGACTGGAAGCCCTTTTTAATGGTTCAGATGGCTCTGAGCACTATGGGACTTAACTTCTGAGGTCATCAGTCCCCTAGAACTCAGAACTACTTAAACCTAACCAACCTAAGGACATCACAGACATCCATGCCCGAGGCAGGATTCGAACCTGCGACCGTAGCGGTCGCGCGGTTCCAGACTGTAGCGCCTAGAACCGCTCGGCCACAACGGCCGGCCCCTTTTAAATGCTTATGTGTTTCCTGCACGGTATTAGGCATGCTAATGAGTAGTGTTTTTGGTGTTTGCAAATTGTGCATAATCCCTGCAGTTCTGGCTCACATGGTCCCACGGAACCTGATAGAGAAATAAATAAAGCGAAAAATAAAAATACTTGTCGCAACAAATTAACAGTGTGCAATCATCATTCGATGTCAACTTCGCGATCTGGTCACATGCAGTCAGCTGGTAATCTGACATCTCATCGTATGTTTTCATTACTGCAATATTCCAACAATTTACAATACAAGAATTATGTATACACAGGGAGGACGCTCTCATCGAACTCCGAAAAACTCAATCACGGTGCAATTGTTTACTGCTTCTTTCACTGAAAGGATATAGCTGAAATATGTAGAGTGCACAATCACAACCAAATTGTCCGTAGAACGACACGTACCTCAAGTAGAAGAGGCACTTAAAGTCATCTGTCCGGTGTCAAGATTGAATAGTCGAGTCTACTCCCAATAAGTCTGCAGCACACCAGAGAGAGAGAGAATTAGGGTTGGGTTGGGTTGTTTGGGAGAAGAGACCAAAAAGTGACATCATCGGTCTATCGGATTAGGGAAAGACGGGGAAGGAAGTCGGCCGTGCCTTTTCAAAGGAACCATCCCGGTATTATCCTGGAGCGATTTAGGGAAATCACGGGAAACTAAATCAGGATGGCCGGACGTGGGATTGAACCGTCGTCAAAATGTTTAAAATGTGTGTGAAATCTTATGGGAGTTAACTGCTAAGGTCATCAGTCCCTACGCTTACACACTACTTAACCTAAATTATCCTGTGGACAAACACACACACCCATGCCCAAGGAAGGACTCGAAAATCCGCCGGGATCAGCCGCACAGTCCATGACTGCGACGCCCTAGACCGCTCGGCTAGTGCCGCGCGGCGAACCGTCGTCCTCCCCAATGCGAGTCCAGTGTGCTAACCACTGCGCCACCTCGCTCGGTAACAGCACACCAGCTAAGAATAGACGTTTAGCAGAAGTTAACGTCACTATTCCTGGGGCTCTCGGGAACCAACAGATGAATAAATTTACTTACCATGAACTAAGTCCTGACTGAACTTATGTGACTATGTACTGCAGACATGGCTTATTCTATGAAAAAAAATCTTCATCAATAGCCTCGATTTGCTAATCCTCGGTTTCATGCATCTATCCTTCTTTTGCACTTCTTCTCTTAAATGATACAATTTTCGACCTCTTGCTTCTTACATTGTAAGGAAATATCGAAGTTTCTTTTAAGTTGGTGAAGAGTAAAAGTACGTACTAACGCCCGAACAAAAGTAGATAATATAGGAAATAATTAACATAACTAAAATTTCGCTATACACTTTAACAAGGATCGCTGACAGCGTTCGTAGACGGATGACGTCTAGTGGGAGTTGAACGGACAGAAGAAAGAGAGTTCCACAAAGTAATCCTGGAGAGTTGCTTCAGACGGCCCTTCTGTATTCTGATGTGCGACCGACGTCTCGGGTCGTATCTCTTATCTCTTCCACAGTCCTGATTCCAACCTCCTCTTCTCTCTGCATCAGTGGCACTCCGGGTATATATACCTCATTGAGTAGCATACACCGAAGGTCGAACGAGAGAAAAGCCAAATATTTTCCTCTGTAGGACTTACGCTACGGTGCATTCCAGAATACTTCATGATCGGGGATTCGTTTTAGAAATAAATTTCGCATACTTCTCTTTGTCCTTTCCTAACATCCTTTAATATTAATTCTTACCAAACATTATATTCTGTTGTTATGTATGTTTTACCTATTATTACCCATTATTGCTGTTGATTATCAACATTAATAATATTACAACCTTTGGATTATTATTAAAATTCCTAATATTATAACTTCTTGTTTTTCGAGTGGAATAAGATGGGCGAAGGGAATGGCTATTAACTCGGCCCGGAAATTGTATTTATGAAATTTAGTTTTTTAATGTCCTTACAAATTGCTCAATAACATAAGTCAATTTGGTTCGAACAAACTTCGAAATATAATCCTTCTGAACACTTATCTTTCAAATGATAAAATGAAATATCGTGTCCTCAAAAAATTCTTTGTTTAGGACGGTGTATCGCAAACGGAAATTCATCCAAGTGGATGAATTCTAGTAGTGGGTCCTCACGTTAGCCTTCAATAGACAAGAAATGAGCGACTAAATTTAAAGGTTGTCTTACAACACTTCAAGACAATCTGCACGTAGAGCTTTCGATACCTGCAGATGTGGATCGAAAATATCCAGAATGTGGACAGCGTGGTATTCTAAAATCTGAGATTAAAGGTGAAAGAAAGACACAGTATGCTACATGTGACAAGAACAGCCTTTGTGGATCATGAGCGCACCATATGTTGAGTGTTAGTATAAATGAATCCAAATTGATTTATTTGACCGTTTCAAGCAGGGTGTGTGCGCTGATTTACTATTGTGCATAATACGTGGGTTTCCCACGACACGCCAGATATGAGACAGCTAATAAACAGTCAGTGAAGGAGGCTGTGGTCCTACACAAAAAAGACGAAGTCAGTTCACGGGAAGATAGCAGTCAGTATTTTCTGGTATTCATGGGGAATTCTAACTAATCATTCTGCATAGTGTAACAAATGACTTGCGGATCTTTTTGGACACACTGGACAAAACATTAGAAGAAACGAGCTAGGGATTTCAGAAGAAAAATATTCTCATTACAACCGTGCATCCACCCATTATAAATAGGTGATCCTTGATTCAGATACCCTCGCCTGTTATTAAAGAAATTTCTTGCTGAAAAATGTCCAATAAAAAGCTAATGCGCTCATCAGAAGGCCTATGGAAGTTGGGAGCTACTCAGTTTGAAAAATGTGCATTTACTTCAAACTGTAGTATGTCAATAATAAATAAATTTTGACATTAACAGCTCAGATAAGATTGGAGTTTAATGTACAATTGAAAAACAAGGTCCTTAGAAACGAAGCACAAAGTCGGAATTCGTACGGGGTTGGAAATGAGCTGAGCCCTTTCAAAGGAATCATCCAGATGTTTGGCAAAGCACTTTAGTGAGTCCGCAAGTAATTTTCTGGATGGCAAGACGGGAACTTGAACTGCCGTTCTCTGTTACCACTTTACAAACTCGCTCAGCATAAATAGCTTTATGTAGGAACGTTGAGTTTCTTTATTACTGACGTCCATAGCACCTACGTTTGAAATATTACAGTAGTGACCATATATATATATATATATATATATATATATATATATATATATATATATATATGTGTGTGTGTGTGTGGGTGTGTTCCACTCCTAAATCACTGGACAAACAGTGTTCGTCTGACAGTCTCAAATGATGATAGAAGGGATCACTGACTGAAAAATCTACAGATACCACTCGCTTAATGCTGGTCCGTAATTTGACTGGACCAGAGATGGGATTCTTCCTACACGTCGGTGAGGGGCGTAAAGAAGCTCTGAAACTGGTGGCTCAAATAAAGTAAGTGGAAATGTAGACAGCTGAAGGTGTTTTGATTCGAAGTTTTATATCGAACAGCCGAGGTCCTGCAACCATCTGTTGCATAGATGCGAATAGTTGATGTCCTGTAAACTGCACTTGGGGGGGGGGGGGGGGACGTGACCTTGAGCCCGACATCCATGTGCAGTGCCATTCAAGGTTATTTACTAAAGTGTGTTGATATGGTAGTCTACTTAAGTCTGGGTTCTAAATGGTATTTGAGTTCTATGTGATAAAGGATTACTATTGATGTGTGTTTAGGAATGCTGCATTTACTCTTAATCTAACAAACGCTGTGAGATAAAAACCTACAGGCTTAACATGGTACGATGAACGGCCACGAATATACGGATTGATTCATTTGCCTCTAGTGCTAGGTTAGGCAATCCACAACGCCTTCCAATGCAATGTGCCAGATTTTTATAATCTCTCGCTCGGTATGCAAAAAATATTAGTCCAACAGAAAGAATGAGCAGGATCTCTACGTAGGAAATTCAACGTAGCTAAATTCTCTGCATGAAGCTTTACTGTATGGTTAAATGATGATGGCGTCCTGTTGCGTAAAATATTCCTGAGGTAAAATAGTCCCCCATTCGGATCTCCGGGCGGGGACTACTCAAGAGGACGTCGTTATCAGGGGAAAGAAAACTGGCGTTCTACAGACCGGAGCGTGGAATGTCAGATCCCTTAATCGGGGAGGTAGGTTAGAAACCTTAAAAAGGGAAATGGATACGTTAAAGTTAGATATAGTGGGAATTAGTGAAGTTCGGTGGCAGGAGGAAAAAGACTTTTGGTCAGGTGAATACAGGGTCATAAATACAAAATCAAATAGGGGTAATGCAGGAGTAGGTTTAATAATGAATAAAAAATAGGAGTGCGGGCAAGCTACTACAAAAAGCATCGTGAACGCATTATTGTGGCCAAGATAGACACGAAGCCCATGCCTACTACAGTAGTACAAGTCGATATGCCAACAAGCTCTGCAGATGATGAAGAAGTTGATGAAATGTATGATGAGATAAAAGAAATTATTCAGGTAGTGAAGGGAGATGAAAATTTAATAGTCATGGGTGACTGGAATTCGAGAGTAGGAAAAGGGAGTGAAGGAGACATAGTAGGTGAATATGGATTGGGAGAAAGAAATGAAAGTGGAAGCCGTCTGGTAGAATTTTGCAGAGAGCATAACTTAATCATAGCTAACACATGGTTCAAGAAACATGATAGAAGGTTGTACACATAGAAGAATCCTGGAGATACTAGAAGATATCAGATAGATTATATAATGATAAGACAGAGATTTAGGAACCAGGTTTTAAATTGTAAGACATTTCCAGGGGCAGATGTGGACTCTGACCACAATCTACTGGTTATGAACTGTAGATTAAAACTGAAGAAACTGCAAAAAGGTGGGAATTTAAGGAGATGGGACCTGGATAAACTGACTAAACCAGAGGTTCTACAGAGTTTCAGGGAGAGCATAAGGGAACGATTGACAGGAATGGTGGAAAGAAATACAGTAGAAGAAGAATGGGTAGCTCTGAGGGCTGAAGTAGTGAAGGCAGCTGAGAATCAAGTAGGTAAAAAAACGAGGGCTGGTAGAAATCCTTGGGTAACAGAAGAAATACTGAATTTAATTGATGAAATGGGAAAATATAAAAATGCAGTAAATGAAGCAGGCAAAACGGAATACAAACTTCTCAAAAATGAGATCGACAGGAAGTGCAAAATGACTAAGCAGGGATGGCTAGCGGACAGATGTGCGGATGTAGAGGCTTATCTCACTAGGGGCAAGATAGATACTGCCTACAGGAAAATTAAAGAAACCTTTGGAGAAAAGAGAGCCACTTTTATGAATATCAAGAGCTCAGACGGAAACCCAGTTCTAAGCAAAGAAGGGAAAGGAGAAAGGTGGAAGGAGTATATAGAGGGTCTATTCAAGGGCGATGTACTTGAAGACAATATTGTAGAAATGGAAGAGGAGGTAGATGAAGATGAAATGGGAGATACGATACTGCGTGAAGCGTTTGACAGAGCACTGAAAGACCTGAGTGGAACAAGGCCCCAGGAGTAGACAACATACCATTGGAACTACTGACGGCCTTGGGAGAGCCAGTCCTCACAAAACTCTACCAACTGGTGAGCAAGATGTACGAGACAGGCGAAATACCCTCAGACTTCAAGAAGAATATAGTAATTTCAATCCCAATGAGAGCAGGTGTTGACAGATGTGAAAATTACCCAACTATCAGTGTAGTATGTCACAGCTACAAAATACTAACGCGAATTCTTTACAGACGAATGGAAAACTGGTAGAATCCGACCTCGGGGAAGATCAGTTTGGATTCCGTAGAAATGTTGGAACACGTGCGGCAATACTGACCTTACGACTTATCTTAGAAGAAAGATTAAGGAAAGGCAAACCTACATTTCTAACATTTTTGTAGACTTAGAGAAAGTTTTTGACAATGTTGACTGGAATATTCTCTTTCAAATCCTAAAGGTGGCAGGGATAAGATACAGGGAGCGAAAGGCTATTTACAATTTGTACAGAAACCAGATGGCAGTTATAAGAATCGAGGGATACGAAAGGGAAGCAGTGGTTGTTAAAGGAGTGAGACAGGGCTGTAGCCTCTCCCCGATGTTATTCAATATGTATATTGAGCAAGCAGTAAAGGAAACAAAAGAAAAATTCGGAGTAGGTATTAAAATGCATGGAGAAGAAATAAAAACTTTGAGGTTCGCCGATGACATTGTAATTCTGTCAGAGAGAGCAAAGGACTTGGAAGAACAGTTGAGTGGAATGGACAGTGTCTTGAAAGGAGGCTATAAGATGAACATCAACAAAAGCAAAACGAGGATAATGGAATGTAATCGAATTAAGTCGGATGATGCTCAGGGTATTAGATTAGGAAATGAGACACATAAAGACGTAAAGGAGTTTTGCTATTTGGGGAGCAAAATAACTGATGATGGCCGAAGTAGAGAGGATATAAATTGTAGATTGACAATGGCAAGGAAAGCATTTCTGAAGAAGAAAAGTTTGTTGACATCGAGTATAGATTTAAGTGTCAGGAAGTCGTTTCTGAAAGTATCTGTATGGAGTGTAGCAATGTATGGAAGTGAAACATGGACGATAAGTAATCTGGACAAGAAGAGAATAGAAGCTTTCGAAATGTGGTGCTACAGAAGAATGCTGAAGATTAGATGGGTAGATCACATAACTAATGAGGAGGTATTGAATAGAATTGGGGAGAAGAGGAGTTTGTGGCACAACTTGACAAGAAGGAGGGACCGGTTGGTAGGACATGTTCTGAGCCATCAGGGGATCACAAATTTAGCATTCGAGGGCAGCGTGGAGGGTAAAAATCGTAGAGGGAGACCAAGAGATGAATACACTAAGCAGATTCAGAAGGATGTAGGTTGCAGTAAGTACTGGGAGATGAAGAAACTTGCACAGGATAGAGTAGCATGGAGAGCTGCATCAAACCAGTCTCAGGACGGATGACCACAACAACAGCGACAAATTCTCTGTCGGGGTACGTTTCCATTACAGGCTGTGGTTTTCGAATTATTCAAGATAAACCTTAAAAGTGAAATACTAATGCGTTTTTCTTGAATAACTCGAAAATTGTGGTGACATTCCAGTACAAAATTTAACTACATTATATTTACTAGAAAAAGATCTTACTCGTTTTTTTTTCTGTAGGATTAATAAGTTGTGTGCAGAGAGCTATATGGTATGGAAATCATACACCTTGTTTTTTTAGGTTGCATAAAACCCAGCAGTAGGGGCAGCTGGATTACCATGTGCGACAACACGTATCTCTCTGTTCTTTTGTGTGCTTAATGCTCCTATATTTGGGCGTCTACATGTTCTTCTTCATGTGTTATGTCACATGTTTCGGTGCTGGAGAAGTCCATTGTACTGAAGTCCTCATCTGATCTAACTCAGTTGCCTTTTTGATGTCTGCTGCGATGCTTATATGGTTTCGTTTGTTTATAGATGGTGTATCCTGGGTTCAAATGGCTGTGAGCACTATGGGACTTAACTTCTGAGGTCATCAGTCCCCTAGAACATAGAACTACTTAAACCTAAGGACATCGCACAAATCCATGCCCGAGGCAGGATTCGGCCCTGCGACCATAGCGGTCGCTCGGTTCCAGACTGCAGCGCCTAGAATCGCTCGACCACTACTTCCGGCGGGTGTATCCTGTCTTGGAGATGTACTCTGTTAGTTCATTTAGTTGTCTTCACATCTGTGAGTCCCTGAGTAAGCATTGTAGTATTTCGGTTGTGATGCCTATTATGTTTTGCTGTGTGTGTGTGAGCACTGCTCATAGTATAGCATGAGCACTCAGGGGATTCAGTTCGCCACATTGGTAGTAGCTGTTCTGCCATGTCCAGAATTGGTGTGAATCATCCATAAATGCTCCCTGATGTGCCGAAAGAAGGTGTACACCCTACGGCATTTATCACTTTGGTCATACTTCCGTTGTCGACATCCAAATGCCAAGTGCTTAGTTGACGTTCGTGCTCGATGTGCTACTCTGTTATTTCCATAATCTTGATGTGCCTTCCCCTCTTCAGCTGGTAGCTTGGGGCCCGATATATCATCGTTAAGTCGATCTTGAAGACACCCAACACCAGACGTTGTGCCTCTGATAAGGTAATGTGGAATGACCCCGGCAGCCTGAGATGTACACTTCTTTGTGCACGCCTCACCGCCGTCTTGTTGGTCACTAGAGCAAACCTGTGTGACCATATCGATTCAGTGGTATACTCTGATGTGTGTGATTTATAGTGTTTGCTATGTAGTGCTTAAGTGTGAGATTTTATAGAGTATTTTATCTGTTTTACCAGGAGTTATGCGCATGTGTTTTCGTCAATGTGTACTCGCAGGTATCTTGTGGTGTTTGCACTTTTAATGAATATGTTCTGTATTTTGATCCATAGATGCGGCTGTGGTGAGCTTCTCAATACTATATATACTGTATTGTGTGCTGCGACTGTTTGTTTGTGTTGGAGAATAGTGTTTAACATATCACTGGGTTTTCTGTATTGTCAGGGGAAGCCATTAATAACAACTCACCATTGTATGCCATGACCCCGTTGATGCGGAAGTAGGTCCTTGACTATGAGATGCAATAGGAACCCTCTTGCGATGTCCCAAATCATGCGTCCGCAGATTGAGACTTGAGGGCATCCTTTTGTAATCGTTTTGACTGATTTCCGATTTACCGCCTGCCACTCTGCGATTCTGTTTGTGCAATAATCGAGGAAACTGTTGCAGAGAGACGCCAATATCTAAAGGTAACGAGGTCGAGCAGACTATGCAGGCCACCAAATGCTGTCGACGGCGCCTGCAATGTCGATTAAGACAGCGATACAATAGTTGATTGTTCCCTATGATGTGAAAGACTGTATTTACTGCACAGAGAGTGCAAGGACGTCTGGATCACTATGTACCGTAAGCATAGCACACATAGTTGCGACATGCAATGACGAGATTGCCGACGAAGGTGTGCCTAGCTACGATACTGAGTATTATGTTTCTGAGTCTTGGGCTGCATTAAAATGTAGTGGGAATGAATGTCTCATCCAGAAGCAATATAGGCTACTGGAAATGACTGAAGAGTCGAAACCTATAAAGCCAGTAAACGAAATTAATGTGAGCATTGGAAATAACATTTACTGTCAAATTTAATCTGTCGGATGTTGTACGCTAGCAGCATGGGGAATGTGAACAAATACTGGGCACATTTCCTTTTCAGACGAGTCCTGGTTCTGAGTGCGGTATGATTAAGGATGTGTCTGTGCGTGGAAGTGAATGAACGTTGTCCGATTGCATTTGTCATCGTCATAGAGTTCCCAGCGCCTGGAGGTGGCCGTATGGGGTTGCAGTTGATACACGACACCATCACCTCTGGTCTGACAGTTGTTACTAGACAGTGGGCTTTACGATTCTGACCTGTTATGGCCAGCGACCGTGCCCTGCCTTCGAAGTGACCATGATGGTATCTTTTAACAAGATAACACATACTGTCCATGCCCTCCCGACGTAGCTCTGTATGGAGTGTGTGCGACAGTTGAGCTGGTGCGAACATTCTCCAGATCTTTCATTCACTAACTACACTCCACCTATGTTCGACATCAACGTTCAGTAACCACTCACAGATGGCAGGTGGCAGCACTAGCAATTGGGGGGAGGGGGGGGGATGCGGAAACTGGAGCTGGAATGAAACCTCCAGTTCGCTAACTCATCCGACATCCTGAACACAGGGATTTGTCGTAATGCGGAAACGGAGCGATATATTTGATGTCCGAAAGGGCATGATTATTGGCTTTCGGGCCAAAGTCAGAAACTTTTCCGAAACGGCTAGGGTTGTGAACTGCTCACCTGCCGCCATCGTTAACGTACATCGTGCATGGCAAAATGGCGCTATTGAAAACCGGCGCAGTGGCAACTGTTGTCCACGACGGGCCATGGATGTTAAGGGTGAACGACGCCTGCGGTAACGAATACAAGCGAAAAAAACGTGTAACTGTTGAGCAACTGACCGCTCTGATGCTCCAAGGAGCTACCAACAGTGTCTCCTCAACGACAGTTCAGTGAACTTCGTTGTGTACGGGTCTCTGCAGCAGACGACTGGTTAATGAATCCATGCTGACTGCTGTTCATCGGTGTCAAAGGCTGAACTTTACACGTGAATACGGCAATTGGACGTCCGCTGACTGGCGACAGATGGCCTTTTCCGATGAATGACGTTTTAGGCTTCATCTGGCACATCGCCGTTTGCAGGTACGGCGTAAAACGTCTGTAAGCAAACACCCTTCAACAATCGTCGGAATGGTCCATGTCAGAGGATGGATAGTTATGGCCTGGGGAATGTTTTCGTAGCACTCCCTGTTTGATTTCGTCATTCTGGAACGTACGATGGGTCATTACAAGTACTCAAATATCCTTGTAGACCATTTCCAACCCTACATGCAGTTGTTTCTTCCTCGTCACATCTTCCAGTAGGACAATGCAACGTGTCACACACCTTGAAATGTATGTGCGTGCTTCGATGAGCACCAGGATGAATTTACCGTAGTCCCCTGGGCACCAAAATGTCAAGCTTTAAACCCAAACGAGAGTTTGTGGGCCATCTGGAACGGGCTGATCACGCCATCTATCCTCAACCAAGGAGCCCAGCGCAGCTGACCGTGGCACTGGAGTCACCGTGACTTCGCATTCCTGTCGGTATCTTCGAAAACCACGTCGACTCTCTTCCTGCCCTTCTCACAGCGGTCCGAGTTGCAGAATATGGTTATTCATGCTTTCAGCATGTAGACACATCATTGTGGGTTGGTCATGGGTTGCCAAAAGACTGAAATGACGTACCCGTAATCGGCTTCCAAATGTGGTCAAACTCCGGTGTCCAAAGGGGTTGGAGCAGTCGTTGCCGACAGATGTCGCAGCTCTATGTACTAAATTCCGCATCCTGTCCTCCACTAGGCCTCGCTGAATACGCCCTTACTGAAACGTATAACATAAGAAAAACAGTAAAAGGAACTTCAGTCTCTTGTCTCCGACCATGGTTTCCGGGAGACTTTCCTTCACCACAAGGCAAATTTCGAAACTGGAACTGGAATGGAACTTCCCGTTCGGTAACTCCTCCCACACCCTGAACACGGGGATTTGAATGCAAACAACTGATAACTCCAATGGGTTGCCTATCAGCCCACTCCACTCTTTTAGTTGGAGAATTATCTGTATTGAAGCAAATAAAACAGTTAACGTCTCTGTCAAAAAGAAGCACCAAAGAGGTTATATGTCAATGTACCACAGGATTTTCTTGCAGAGGGACCATAATGCGTAACACTTTACAGAACAAAAGAGACACATGTGAAGATAATTTCATGAGTACACCGAGGAAATATGATAGAGAGATTTCTGTTTACAATACACCATCCGTTCGGCCATGCGCTACAGTCTGGAACCGCGTGACCGCTACGGTCACAGGTTCGAATCCTGCGTCGGGCATGGATGTGTGTGATGTCCTTAGGTTAGTTAGGTTTAAGTAGTTATAAGTTCTAGGGGACTGATGACCTTAGAAGTCAAGGCCCATAGTGCTCAGAGCGATTAGAACCATTTGAACACCATCTGTTCAAAAAGTTCGGACGCTGATTTTATTCCTGCTGTGTAAGCGACTTAAGCGGGCCGCTGTGGTTCGGTTCTAGTCCCTTCAGTCCGGAAACGCGCTGCTCCTACGGTCGCAGGTTCGAATCCTGCCTCGGGCATGAATGTGTGTGATGTCCTCAGGTTAGTTAGGTTTAAGTAGTACTAAGTCTAGGCGACTGATGACCTCAGATGTTAAGTCCCATAGTGCTTAGAGCTATTTGAACAAATTTACAAGTGACTTCAGCCTAAATCGATAGCAGCTTGAACAAATCACTGTAAACGAAAAATGTGCATCCAGTCACTCACTTGTGAGAAGGCAGTATTAAGAAATGAAAGTGCAGCCGTAATGCGTCAACGTTGGTGTAACACAAATCGCAATGCAGCGCCATCTCATTCTCCAGAATGTTTTAAAGGAGAATTCAAATCTCTGTCTTTCTATACAGGTTTTGCGTTCTCCAGCTCACTCTAGTACCATAAAGGTTATTCTGTGATGTCTCAACAAACGCTTTATCATTTTGTCCCTTATTCTTGTTAGTGTTTTCCATATGTTTCTTTCTGTACTGATTCTGGGGAGAACTCCTTGTCTTATCAGTCCACCTCATTTCAGCATTCTGGAGAACTCCTTACTTTATCAGTCCACATAATTTCAGCATTCTTCTATAAGCACCACGCCTCAAACGCTTCGCTTCCCTTCTTTTACAGCGGACTCCTACCGCAATTACTTAACTGCAATGCAAAACGCAGACATTTCTTCTCTGGATAGAATCATCACTCATCACGAGACTTACTGTTATCGATATGAACCTCCGACACAATGACAATATTCATAAATTCACGATGAAGGTCAACACTGTGTCATTCAAGCCAGTGTCACGCGTGTGTTGAACAACATCCTAAAGAAGTACTTATCCGTCGATTTTAAATGGTTCAATGAGTATTCTGTGCGTTACACTCAAGTAATGAAGGGACTAAGTGAAACACTCAAAGGATTAAAACCACTATCTTAACTTCTGTCTACTGTTTTATTAATCCATTCTCGGAACCTTCTAGACTGAAGTGGTATATAGAGAGGTGACAAAAGTCATGGGATAGCGACATACACACATACAGACTGCGGTAGTATCGCGTACACAAGGTATAAAAGGGCAATGTATTGGCGGAGCTGTCATTTGTACCCAGATAGTTCGTGTGAAAAGGTTTCCAACGTGATTATGGTTGCACGACGGGGGTTAAAAGACTTGAACGAGAAATATTAGTTGGAGCTAGACCCGTGGGACATTCAGTTTCGGAAATCGTTAGGGAATTCAATATTCCGAAATCCACAGTGACAAGAGCGTGCAGAGAATATCAAACTCCAGGCATTATTTCTCACCACAGACAGCATAGTGGTCAACGGCCATTAATTAACGATGGAGAGCAGCCGCGCTTGTGTAAAGTTATCAGTGCTAACAGACAAGCAACACTATGTGAAATAACAGCAGAAATCAACGTGGAATCTACGACGAACGTATCCGTTCAGACAGTGCGGCGAAATTTGACGTTAATGGGCTATGACACCAGACGACCGTCGCTACTGCTTTGCTAACAGTAGGACATCGCCTGCAGCGCCTCTTCTGGGCTCCTGACAATATCGGTTGGGCTCTAGACTACTGGAAAACTGTGGCCTGACCAACGAGTCTCGATTTCAATTGATAAGGTAGGGTTTGAGCATGGCGTAGTCCCCGGAAGCCATGGACCCTAGTTGTCAACAGCGCACTGTGCAAGCTGGTGGTGGCTCCATAACGGTGCGGGCTGTGTTTACATAAAATAGACAGGGTCCTCTGGATGTTCAGCTATCCTTAGACCATTTGAAGCCATTTGTGGACGTCGTGTTCGCAAACAACGACTGAATTTTTATGGATGACAACTACGCAAGAAAAAAGGAATAAAAGTGAGATAGTGTTAATACTTTCATCCTTCTATACCTCCTCTGCATTACTGGAGATGACGTTAGTTCAGCGAAACTGTCAGAAAAAAAGCCTGTACCTTGCAAAAGGTGGGGTAGAAGATTTTATTTTTTTAATTCGTTCATATTGTTGGAAAGGTTAGAAAACCAAGTTTTGCCAACAAAATTTCTCTTGGGAAAACTTTCTGCAGTCAAAAAACTTCGAAAATTTCGGACTTTTTTCAGTTTTTTCAAAATATCTCAGTTTCATTTGCTCCTATCGCTTTGACGTCTATTTTCTTTTTTAAAGAGCACAAAATTACATACAAATTTGATTCTTACCATTTTTTTCTACTCCCAGTATCTAAGGCGCTACAGCGCGTCAAAAAATACCAATTTATCAAATTTCGAGCAAAGTGGCAAATTACCTAATTTTTGAACACTGTTATTTCAGTTTCTATTTGTGTAGTATAAACATATTACTCATCATGTTATTCATTGGAATTTACCATCTCACTCTGCTGCAGGGCCAGGACAAACAGCATCATATTCAGTAACTACGAACACATTCACGTCGGATTGCGTGAAGTTTATTTGTGTTACAATATGTAATACGATTGCATGCAGGTGCCGTTCATTTTCTACAGTTATAAGAAAAAGTATGTAGGAATTGTTCTTTAGCGCACAAAAGCGTATTTATTCTTTGGCGGGCGGAAGGCGATTATCCCTGGTGATGGTTCACAGCGCGCTGACAGCTACTAGCACACAACAATAAGGGTCCTACAGTTTGGAGTCGCTTCCATTCAGTATATGTTGTTGTGCTGAAAATGAGTATGTCTGACATGAATTTGTGTTTCATTTGCGAAAAAACTGTGGTGAGTGGTGGACGCAATGTGAAAAAGAAAGGACTGAGCACACTTATCGATTGTAATGCTAAACGCAGGGAGTCTGCTCACACCCGTTTTCTGAAAACGCTCAGTGAAATGATGGTGCATGAAGCATGCTACAAGAAGTACAGTAATGAGAGAATGATAGCAGCTAGCCTTCGATATCTTCAGGAGCCAACAGGCGTGCTACTTCGGTCGCAGGAAGAAGGTCAGTTCAGGAACAAAGAAAAATGCTTCTTATGCGCAAAAGGGAATTCTGATGACTTTTTAACCAAGCAGTTAAGATTGCCATATGCCAAATGAAATTTTGTTTACAAAGTAATGAAATTGGAAGTGCAATCGACAGTATTAGAACAGGCTAAACGACGTGGTGATGAATTTGGTCAACAAGTGATAGAGAAGATTCAAAATGTAAATGATTTGGTTGCTGCAGATGGGTGGTATCACAAATTTTGCTACAGAAAGTTCTTTCACCGTGTTTCAGCTACTGGACAGAAACGAGGTTACCGACCTGCAACACAAGTAGATGAAGGCATGGAGGCTATATTTGCCTACCTGGAAACCAATGCGGCAGAAGTCAGTTTTCTATGGACGATCTGTTAGAGCAAATACCCACATCACCTCGTCCTGATATTCGAACTGTCAAGGCTCGCCTTTTCCAGAAATATGGTGACGATGTGGTGATAGCTGAAACAGCTTCAAAGCCAGCAGTCGTATGTTTCAAGAATGTTGTGCACCAACTACTCAGTGATAATTGGTACACCAAAAGAAATTCAGATCGTCAGCAAGAAAGACTACGAATCGTGAAAGCAGCTGCAAATATCATATTAGACGATATAGGATCAGTAGTGTCCGATGTAAAACAGTACCCTCCCTCTGATAATTTTTTATGTGATGTAGAGTCTGTCATACCAGAATCTGTAAGACTGCTCATTGAAACTATAATTTTGAAACACAAGCGGTCTCTCAGAAAATGGGGAAAAATATGTGTTTCTCTTGCTCGCGCACTCATAAGTGCTCCGAGGCCACGTTCATTTATTTCATCACTTTTGACTGCTATTAGTGCATACTTCTACCGGACGTTTGGCTCAAAACATCTCATCCAGGTTTTGTCTTCCCTAGGGTTTTGCAGCATCTTATATCGAAGCTGCCCTATTGGAAGTGTCTTCAATCCTTCAGCTTGACAACGAAGTGACACATTTTGCCAATTTGTGTTTGATAATGCAGATTTCAATGTAAACAACCTAGATGGAACTGGTACTTTTCATGCAACGGGAGGTATAATGTGTGTTACTCCTCATGATGCATTGCTTCCTCAGAAAAATATTAAAAAGTTAAACCATCGTCCCTCAGCTCAACTTGTTACTGAAGCCGGAAAAAATGACATATAGACATCTAGAAACATCCCCCAGGCTGTGGCTAAGCCATGTCTCCGCAATATCCTTTCTTTCAGGAGTGCTAGTTCTGCAAGTTTCGCAGGAGAGCTTCTGTAAAGTTTGGAAGATAGGAGACGAGGTAATGGCAAAAATAAAGCTGTGAGGACGGGGCGTAAGTCATGCTTGGGTAGCTCAGTCGGTAGAGCACTTGCCCGCGAAAGGCAAAGGTCCCGAGTTCGAGTCTCGGTCCGGCACACAGTTAAAATCTGCCAGGAAAGTTTCACATATAGACATTCCATAGAACACAAGTTGGAGGGCTGAAGGCTATACAAATTGAAGATATGGACATAATTGCTCCTGCAAGAGGTGAGATCGTCATCTCAACAGCGGAAATTACGTGGTTGTATTGTAAATGGTCTCAGAATGCAGTTGTTTCAGGATGGAATGGTTGCATGGAACGCTTGACGGCAGGCAAAGAATATGAACGTTCTAAAATGAAGTGTCTTCCATTTCTTAATTCATCACCAACCCATTATGACACCATATATACTGCTCTGATGATAGCTAGAGATGAATGTAAAAGACATTATCAGACTACCTGCTTTGTCACATTTGATCAGCCTCTGAATGGGAATGCAAGGGATATTGTGGAGATTGACCTTCCTGAATTTCATAATGTGGAGGTCCGACTTGGAGGTTTCCATTTCCTTATGTCGTTTATGGGATGTATCGGTATGATCATGGGTGGAAGTGGATTAAAGGACTTATTTGGTGTAATATTCGCTGAAAACAGCGTTGAAAAGATTTTGTCAGGACATGCATATTCCAGGGCTATGCGAGCGCTGTGAAAACGTGCCATAATTTTTATATGAAGACAGTGAAGAAAATGTTATGGAGGATGTTGAAGAAACCGCTGACGAAATCAACGAACTTGCTGAGGCTGACTCGCTCTTTAAAGAAGAGGTCAATCGGGATCGACTCTATGTACAGAACCTGAATCCGTACCTCAAGGTATTTCTGATGACACTGAGGAACCTGGCCCATCAAAACGTTGGAAGTGATGCTCATATCTGTCTCAAGTGCGCTAAAGTGCGATATTACAAGTATTACACACCCAGAACTGTCAACATTATTTAGTAACTGACAATGCATTTTAATTGTAATAAAGCTACTTATTTTCAATGTCAACTGTGTGGCTTTTATACACAAGAATAATTACCTACCTGATTAGGTTTCCTATTGCAGCTAATAATAGTTCAGTTTCCTGAGACAATTTATTTTGTGTGTGTGTGTGTGTGTGTGTGTGTGTGTGTGTGTGTGTGTCTGTGTCTATGTCTCTTAATGATGTATTTTTATATTTATAGTTTTACAAATACCAGGGCTGAGGTGGCCCATAGTGAACTCTAGGTAGCGATGTAAGAATCTCAATAGTTTGGTGCCCAGCAATCATCATGTTGCATACAGAGAAATTGAATACCTGAAAGTGAGGTGGTAAATTCCAACATATAACATGATGTATAATGTATTTATACTACACTAACAGAAACTGAAAAAATAGTGTTCAAAATTATGGTATCTTGCCACTATGCTCAAAATTTGAAAAATTGGTATTTTCTTAGTCGCTGTAGCGCATTAGATATTGGGAGTAGAAAAAAATTGCAAGAATCAAATTTGTAGAGAATTTTGTGCTCTTTAAAAAAGAAAATAGACGTTAAAGCGATATGAGCAAAAACTGAGATATTTTGAAAAACTGTAAAAAGTCCGAAATTTTCGAAGTTTTTTGACTGCAGAAAGTTTTCCCAAGCGAAATTTTGTTGGCAAAACTCGGTTTTATAATCTTTCCAACCATATGAACGAGCTGAAAAAATAAACTCTTCTACCCCACCTTTTGCAAGGTATATCTGCTATTTGACTGGACTACGTGTCACTGAGTACATTTGTACTGTGCATGCAGTACACATGAGGTGCCTAGTTGTTTCCACTGCCCTGTGTGGAATACATAAGTTCTTGTACACTTCACTAACCTGCTGTTTTCATGATGATGATGTCCCCAGCGCAGAAAACAACACGCAGGTCGTGGATTCTTTTTCTCGAGGCTGAAATTAACTTCGCAAGGAACTGCTGCTACGAATAGACTATAACTCATTTGGAATGCCACTCGCGTTTTTATTGATATAGCCACGAGAACCTATTCTTGATCACAATGTATTGATCGTATCTTTCCACAGTCATTATATCTGGCTAAAATAACATGAAATACATCCTGCCACAGACAACATGTCTGTCTTCTGGAACCGTCAGAACTGGAGAATAAAATTACATGAATAAAATACTACTATTACAGACAGCATGTCTGTACCTAGAGACGGTCGGAACAGTAGTAAATAAAATTGCATGAAACAAATACTGCTATAACAGGCAACATGTCTGTCTACTCGAACGGTCGGAACTAGAGAATGAAATTGCATGAAACAAATACTGCTATAAGAGAGAACATTTCTGTCTACTGGAACGGTCAGAACTGGAGAATAAAATTGCATGAAGCAAATACTGCTATAACAGACAACATGTTTGTCTACTGGAACAGCTCTAACTGGAGAGCCGGACTGCCCGAGACACTTCGCGCGCCAAGCCAGCAAGGCGTGATCCGAACGCCACCGAAGTGCATCGGCAGTAATATCGTCAGTCTTTTATTTTAGTAATACTTTGATTTTAATAATTTTGAAATGACTGATTGATAGCTGGCTGTTGAGAGATGTTTATTTAAAGAAATGAAGGAATTTGGATGACAGGTTTAATTAATAATAGTAACTACAGTTTAACGTTTTGGCGCCCTACCGCCGAACACAGCAGCCAATCACAGAGCAGCAGCACCATGCAGGCGGTCTTTCTCACGGGAATGGTACCGAATCTAACATCTGTCACCGTTACCTCATCCCACATTGCGTCATCTCTATGCTTCTTGCATCGCCACTGCCCTGGGAATAGCTTCCTGGAGCCTAATATGGTGGCTGAATAAGCCAGAAATATTACACAATGCGGCACGTTACCGGGCCACAACTGTTCGCGGTATGAAGAGCATTCTGGACAATTCTGGCGAATGGTTTGGCAACCCAGATCGCCCTACATGAATCGTATCGAACATTTTTGGGATGTAATCGAGAGATCAGTTCATGCTGAAAATCCTGCACGGGGTTAATCCTACACAATAATGGACGGCTATAGAGGCAGCGTGGCTCAACATTTCTGCAGGGGACTTCCAGCGACTTGTTGAGTCCATGCTCAGTCGAGTTGCTGCAGTACACGCGGCAAAAGGAGGTCCGACATTATATTAGGAGTTATCTCATGAGTTTTGTCACTTCATTGTCTAACTGATAACACTGGCAGCTTCGTCAGGCTGTTCACGGAAGATAGCAACGTCAGAAGGCTGCAGTGAACTTCACTACGAGTTGCAGAGGACGGATGGTGGTGCAGACACCTGCATTTGAAATCATGAATCAGAGTGACGTATTGTGCATAAGTAGGCAGCCACTGTTCGGTTACACTGTTGTTGATCAATAGCTGGAGACCGTAACTACAGTAAATTACCTAGGTGTAAACACCCGTAGCGACGTACATTTACGCAAGTACTCTGCAAACAACTGTGAAGCGAATGTCCGCGGAATAACCGTACATAGCTAATTGCACGAAAAGCAGGCGCCAGGCTGAGTTTTATTAAGGAATCGTAATAAACCGACTACTGAGTATTGCTTGTCAGGCTGAGAACCCTGCAAGGTCAGATTAAACAAGAAGTAGAGACATGCAATGAAGAACGACGCGTCCCCCGGTCGCTTAATCTGCACAAGAACTTCCGCTGGTAGAAGCTACAAGAGAGGAGTTGTGCCTCACAGAGAGGTTTATCGTTGCAATTCCGAGAGTGTCGGGCAACAAATTAGTTCCTCCGAAATGTGTCTCACACAATGATCACATCGACAAATTCAGGAAATCAGTTCGTCTTCAGAAATTTACCAACCATCATTCTTCCCACGCACACATTCGCGAAGTTACAGGGAAGGGAAAACAGATACTGGCACAAGAAGTATCCTGCGACACACACCTAAATGTGGTTTGCGACGTATAGATGTACATGTAGATCAGCAAAAAGTGAAAAAGTTTCACCCATACCTGTGTGCCCTACTTTCTGCTAGGGATGGCGGTTATCGCTGAAACAAACGGTATTAGGTTATACCGGTTTTTTCAACGCCAGTGGAATCGGACTTTTACACTGTTGAAATAACTGATTCTGAAATAACCGGTTTTCAGTTTTTCCCCTTTTATTTCCTGCAGTAAATGTAGAAATCAAACAAAGAGCGTGCTCCCTGCCGCCGTTGGATAAACAGCTGTAGCAGCACGTCGTATATCCATAGCTTACTTATTTGTTACATAGTTTAATTATTAATTTCTTTGCGTACTATAGTATTTTAGAGTTGTAGCATCGCGCTTTAGTGTTTACTTCGTAGATTCTTACTTAAATTGCGTGTGAGTTTCGTATAGGAGGTGTAATTTCGAATTTTAGTTACTGTAATCGTAAATTCAGGCGGGTTGTAGCGCAATCGTTAGGCATTTGTACAGGTTAGTTAATACATTCTTTGCGTGTTTCCCTTGCGTTATCTAGGCACTGACTCGTGTTTCAGTAACTGTTGTTCAACATCGATTAGAATGGACAGGGACTGTGATTGCTGTGTTCTGATGAGGGCTGAGTTGGCATCCCTTCGCTCACAGCTGCAAGCGGCGCTGACTTCGGTCGCGCAGCTTGAGGCTGTTGCCAATGGGCACCACTGTGGGGAGCCGGACTTGGGTATCACGGGGATGTCAACCTCGTCCCGTCTGTCCCCAGATCGGTCTGCCGCTGTGGTTGCCCCAGTTGCTGCCCGCAGTGGGGCTGAGCCCTCGCCTGTGGTTGATTGGGAGGTCGTTGCAAGGCGTGGCAGGCAGCGAAAGACGTCCCCGGAGGCTGATCAGAAAGCCTCCCCGGTGCGTCTGACAAACAAACAGGTTTCAGTTACTGTCTCCGGCTGACCCAGATGCAGCTGCCTGCCCTGTTTCAGAGAATGATTCTCAGCCTTCAAGATCCGGGAAGTCACAGAGGGTAGGCTTATTGGTAGTTGGGAGCTCCAATGTTAGGCGCGTAATGGGACGCCTTAGGGATATGGCGGCTAAGGAGGGGAAGAAATCCAGTGTGCATTCCGGGTGGAGTCATTCCAGATGTGGAAAGGGTCCTTCCGGATGCCATGAAGAGCACAGGGTGCAGCCAGCTGCAGGTGGTGGCACATGTCGGCACTAATGACGTGTGTCGCTTTGGATCTGAGGAAATTCTCTCTGGATTCCAGCGGCTATCTGATTTGGTGAAGGCTGCCGGTCTTGCTTACGAGATGAAGGCAGAGCTCACCATCTGCAGCATCGTTGACAGAACCGACTGCGGACCTTTGGTGCAGAGCCGGGTGGAAGGTCTGAATCAGAGGCTCAGACGGTTTTGCGACCGTGTTGGCTGCAGATTCCTTGACTTGCGCCATAGGGTGGTGGGGT
This sequence comes from Schistocerca serialis cubense, assembly GCF_023864345.2. Lineage (NCBI taxonomy): Eukaryota > Metazoa > Arthropoda > Insecta > Orthoptera > Acrididae > Schistocerca > Schistocerca serialis. Next base: position 180,773,860 of record NC_064646.1, on the reverse strand, counting down.
TTCGGGTTCCGCTGAATAGGTCAGGAGTTCACTACACTCAGCTGGCGGCTACACGGGTAGCGGAGGCTGTGTGGCGTGGACTGGGCGTTTTTTTAGGTTAGAAGGCCTCGGGAAAGTACGGGGTGGGCTGCAATCTCAAAGGGTGCATGGCAAATACAGGACGTGCTTGGATCAAGGAACAGTCGGAATTGTAGTTGTACATTGTTGTAGTTGTGCTGGGAAAGTCCCTGAGCTTCAAGCGCTAATAGAAAGCACAGGAGCTGAAATCGTTATAGGTACAGAAAGCTGGTTTAAGCCTGAAATAAGTTCTGCAGAAATTTTTACGGTGTCTCAGACGGTGTTCAGGAAAGATAGATTAGGCAGAATTGGTGGTGGAGTGTTTGTGTCTGTCAGTAGTGATTTATCTTGTAGTGAAGTCGAAGTAGAAACTCCGTGCGAATTGGTATGGGTGGAGGTTATACTTAACAGCCGAACTAAGTTAATAATTGGCTCCTTCTACCGACCCCCAGACTCCGATGATATAGTTGTGGAACAGTTCAGAGAAAATTTGAGTCTCGTAACAAATAAATACCCCACTCATACGGTTATAGTTGGTGGGGACTTCAACCTTCCCTCGATATGTTGGCAAAAATACTTGTTCAAAACCGGTGGTAGGCAGAAAACATCTTCCGAGATTGTCCTAAATGCTTTCTCCGAAAATTATTTCGAGCAGTTAGTCCACGAACCCACGCGAAATGTAAATGGTTGCGAAAACACACTTGACCTCTTAGCCACAAACAATCCAGAGCCGATAAAGAGCATCATGACTGATACAGGGATTAGTGATCACAAGGTCGTTGTAGCTAGGCTCAATACCGTTTCTTCCAAATCCACCAGAAACAAACGCAAAATAATTTTATTTTAAAAAAGCGGATAAAGTGTCACTAGCAGCCTTCCTAAGACACAATCTCCATTCCTTCCGAACTGACTAAGCAAATGTAGACGAGATGTGGCTCAAATTCAAAGATATAGTAGCAACAGCAATTGAGAGATTTATACCTCATAAATTGGTAAGAGATGGAACTGTTCCCCCGTGGTACACAAAACAGGTCCGAACTCTGTTGCAGAGACAACGGAAAAAGCATGCGAAGTTCAGAAGAACGCGAAATCCCGAAGACTGGCTAAAATTTACAGACGCGCGAAATTTGGCACGGACTTCAATGCGAGATGCCTTTAATAGGTTCCACAACGAAACACTGTCTCGAAATTTGGTAGAAAATCCTAAGAAATTCTGGTCGTATGTAAAGTACACAAGCGGCAAGACCGCTCGCTCACCGATAGATCTGTACCTACAGATTGGAAAATTGCGCAGGTCGCACCAGTGTTTAAGAAGGGTAGTAGGAGTAATCCATCTAACTACAGACCTATATCATTGACGTCGGTTTGCAGTAGGGGTTTGGAGCATATACTGTATTCAAACATTATGAATCACTTCGAAGGGAACGATCTATTGATACGTAATCAGCATGGTTTCAGAAAACATCGTTCTTGTGCAACGCACCTAGCTCTTTATTCGCACGAAGTATGGCCGCTATCGACAGGGGATCTCAAGTTGATTGTATTTCTAGATTTCCGGAAAGCTTTTGACACCTTCCTCACAAGCGACTTCTAATCAAGCTGCGGGCCTATGGCGTATCGTCTCAGTTGTGCAACTGGATTCGTGATTTCCTGTCAGGAAGGTCGCAGTTCGTAGTAATAGACGGCAAATCATCGAGTAAAACTGAAGCGATATCAAGTGTTCCCCAGGGAAGCGTCCTGGGACCTCTGCTGTTCCTGATCCATGTAAATGACCTGGGTGACAATCTGAGCAAAAAATGGCTCTGAGCACTATGGGACTCAACTGCTGAGGTCATTAGTCCCCTAGAACTTAGAACTAGTTAAACCTAACTAACCTAAGGACATCAAAAACATCCATGCCCGAGGCAGGATTCGAACCTGCGACCGTAGCGGTCTCGGCTTGCGGTTCCAGACTGCAGCGCCTTTAACCGCACGGCCACTTCGGCCGGCGACAATCTGAGCAGTTCTCTTAGGTTGTTCGCAGATGATGCTGTAATTTACCGTCTAGTAAGGTCATCCGAAGACCAGTATCAGTTGCAAAGCGATTTAGAAAAGATTGCTATATGGTGTGGCAGTTGCCGCTAAATAACGAAAAGTGTGAGGTGATCCACATGAGTTTCAAAAGAAGTCCGCTGGAATTCGATTACTCGATAAATAGTACAATTCTCAAAGCTGTCAATTCAACTAAGTACCTGGGTGTTAAAATTACGAACAACTTCAGTTAGAAAGACCACATAGATACTATTGTGGGGAAGGCGAACCAAAGGTTGCGTTTCTTTGGTAGGACACTTAGAAGATGCAAAAGTCCACCAAAGAGACAGCTTACACTACACTCGTTCGTCCTCTGTTAGAATATTGCTGCGCGGTGTGGGATCCTTACCAGGTGGGATTGACGGAGGACATCCAAAGGGTGCAAAAAAAGGGCAGCTCGTTATGTATTATCACATAGTAGTGGAGAGAGTGTGGCAGATGAAACGCGAATTGGGATGGAAGTCATTACAGTAAAGACGTTTTTCGTCGCGGCGAGATCTATTTACGAAATTTCAGTCACTAACTTTCTCTTCCGAATGCGAAAATATTTTGTTGAGCCCAACTTATATAGGTAGGAATGATCATCAAAATAAAATAAGAGAAATCAGAGCTCGAACAGAAAGGTTTAGGTGTTCGTTTTTCCCGCGCGCTGTTCGGGAGTGGAATGGTAGAGAGATGGTATGATTGTGGTTCGACGAACCCTCTGATAAGCACTTAAATGTGAATTGCAGAGTAATCATGTAGATGTAGATGTAGATTGAAAAATCTTGACTCCTTCAGTTTCAAGACACATAGAATCAAAGCATTAAATTAAACAGGTAAATAAAGGAAAAGTGAGATGTAGTTAACTCCTACAAAAATCACCACTATCCTCCCATTGATTCTAATTTCCTTGAAACTCTGCTCAAACATCGTTATATAATGGGGGATCCTATCACTAAAAAATTGAATTGATGGTATGGCAGTGTTGGCCAGGTGGCCCCATTCGGGGGAGTTCGGTCACCGTATTGCAAGTCCTTTTTAGGTGACGCCACATCGGCGGCTTGCGAGTCAGTGATAGCAAAAATGATGATGAAGGACACACAACACCCAGTTCCCTGCTGGGAATCGAACCCAGGCCCCATGAGTGGTAGGCGGTAACGCTACCGCTACGGTACGCTGGCGGATTTGAACATTATGAAGTTAGTGTTACAGGGTGAAAATTGAAGTTGAAGATCTCTGTTTTTTGTGTTAAATTCTTCAAAGACTTTCGGTACAGTACGGGAACAGTGTTTTGCCACAACGGAGTGTCTAAAAATGGGTTGAAAAATTCCGAAATTGTCGCACAAGTGTTACGCACGATGAAGGAGCCGGACGACAGTTTACCTCCACAAATGAAGAATTCATTGAGCTTTCACGTGAAATGATTCTCTTTGACAGACGATTAACTATTGTCTAAGTGGCACATCGTCTGCGAATTAGTCACGGTTCTGCCTACGAAATCATCCACAACAGACTTGGGTTTCATAAAATTTGTGGCCGGCCGGTGTGGCCGAGCGGTTCTAGGTGCTTCAGTCTGGAACCGAGCGACCGCTACGGTCACAGGTTCGACTCCTGCCTCGGGCATGGATGTGTGTGATGTCCTTAGATTAGTTAGGTTTAAGTAGTTCTAAGTTCTAGGCGACTGATGACCTCAGAAGTTAAGTCCCATAGTGCTTAGAACCACCATAAAGTTTGTGCAAGATGGGTCCCAAAACAACTCACACAGTTGCATAAACAAACGCGCTTGGACATTGCAAAAAACATTTGGATCGCTATGGTAAAGAACGGTACACCTTCTTAGACAGTATCATTCCTGATTACGAAACATGGATTCATCATTACGAGCCGGAGAGTAAACGGCAGAGTATGGAATGGAAACATCCAAATTCGCTATGCAAGAAAAAGATCAAGACTCAACTGTCCGCAGGAAAACTGGTGGTTACGGTTTTTTGGGACTCACAAGGTCCAGTACTGGAACGTTATGGGGAAAGGGGCACAACAGTAAACAGTGTACGTTACAGTGAGATGCTTACTGGCAAGCTAAAGCCTGCAATTCGAAGCAAATGCCGAGGATTGCTGTCAAAAGGTGTTGTGTTGTTACACGACAATGCCCGTCCGTATACTGCTACCCACACTGCTGAAACGCTCCAGAAACTCAAATTTGAAGTACTGGATCATCCTCCATATAGTCCCGATCCTGTCCCTTCTGACTATCGCTTGTTTGGTCCACTCAAACAGTCATTAAGGGGCCCTCGATTTGCCTCGGACGAAGCAGTGAAAGAAGCGGTGCGTTCCTGGCTCACAGCTCAACCGAGAACCTTCTTTTATGAGGGCATCAGGAAGCTTGTACAACGCTGGACCAAGTGCGTTGAAAGGCAAGGAGACTATGTCGAAATATAATGTTCTTATGAGTTTCCTATTTGATTACAATAAAATTTTATAACTGCTTTGCGGCTAATAATTGACTTACCCTCGTACCTGACAACAGACTTATCAGCTAATGCTCAGCTTCAAACCCAAGGATTCCCACCATTTGCTGCGCTTCCTCCGTCAGCTCTAATTAAAAGCGGTATTTAAATTGCTGGGAATCGGTCTGTGGACGTGGCGCCTCCTTCGCAGCAATGTTTTCGCGCCGGGGCCATTTGTTTTGGATGTTGAAGACGGCCGTAAGCGGAGATCCAAGATCCGGAGATTCGGCTTCCGCCTAGCTTCTGCCTTACGCAGAGCTCTACGGAAATGTGCGAGAGGTGATTATTTTCTCCGACACCTGGCTCTCCCGTAGCCGACAAGCAATTATTTACTGTGATTAACTTGCGCCTTAACCTCCGCAGTGCCTAACAAATGAGTCTGAATAATTGCTCTGGAGATGCTTAAAGAGATTGAACGTCTCACAATGAGCTAAGGATTATTATAACGTCTATGGTTCCATGATCGTGCTAAAGACTAGTAATTTAGCTCGTTGAAGCTATTGTTTGTACTGACCATGTCTTTTGGACGATCACATCCAGAAGTTAATGACCCTTTAAACTAGACTAACAAAAAGAGACTCTGGAAAAATTATGACACGTAACACGTTTTATGTAATTCTCTTTAACTGTAAGATCGTTTCGGAAATCAAAGACCGATTGCGAGTACTCGATCTACTGCTATTCGATTTTATCAGAAGGAACACATTATCTCCTTTAATATCGATCTTTCACTTGTAATTATTGTATCAATTTTCTTCGTGTTATTCAAGTTTTCGTGTTTCGTTTTTCTTTCACAAATCATACGCAGCTTTAGTAACATTTGTTGACAGTCACATCCATCTGTTACCCGCAGTGACATGATATGGGAGACTGCTCTGCTTACTTTTCGAAACTTTCTTTAAAATGCATTCTGAAGTAACTGAAGTATTGCACTCAATGTACAAAGTCGAAGTATATCGATACATGTAATTCTTTCATAAAAAAGACAATGTTAAACACCACTCACGGATTACGCCACGCGCGTGTTCCATGTGCCTGACTTCTGCCTACAAGGGGATATGAGAAGCGATTTATGATCAAAAGACATGTGATCGGCATGTTGTCAATGCTTCCAGGCGTTGTTGCCAGTAGATGAATCCTGATTCTACCACTGCTGCTTTGTTCAAGCAACTCGACAGCTAGCCACATGAGGCTGAGTGGAATCCGCTTCCGATTCCTTACCTCAGGAAAGAATCTGAGGAGGTCCGGGAATCGAAACCGTGTCCTTCCACACCAAAGGCAGAGACGTTCAAACTCTTAATTACTCTAAATTACTTAAAACTTAATAACAATACATCGATAACTTACGGGATATGAAAGAGTTTGACATGGAAAATTCCAGTTCTATAATTGTAATTTGTCGTTAGATTGAAATTTTTGATATAGGTAACAACAACCTTCTATTTAATTTTTATGTTGACCATTTGCTGTCATACTACGCTTTGTTCATTTTAGCCCTTCTATCCCCACGTCATTCTCGTTCAATCAGCCGATTATAAAAATGATTTGTGTTCAAGAAGAACTGGCAATCAGTGAGGTTCACTGTATTCTACTTTGATCCACTCAATGGATGTAGCGTCAATGTAAGTTACAGAAATACAGGGTGTACATAAAGTCCAGGAACACTTTCAATTATTTATTGCACAAGAACCAAACATTGAACAGATATTATACACATGTCATTTTGAAGAGAAACCTTGAAAGTTTTTTTTTTTTTCATGTACACCGCCACAGCGTAGTTTGGTAATTTGACGATAGTCAGCGCTAGTCGCAAACATGGTGAGTTCAGGTGCGTAGCGAGCTTTCTGTGTGTTGGAGTTCGACAAAAACACCAGATCTCACTCCGTGTAAATTTTTTCTGTGGGAACACATTAAAGATCTGGGGTATGTACCGTCTCTAGCGCGTGATGTAGCAGAGCTTCGGGAGAGATTACGGGAAGCGACTGCCGCAGTCGACGATGCCATGCTGGGACTGGTATTTCAGAGTTTCTCTTCAAAATTCAATATGTATGACATCTGTACAGTGTTTAGTTCTTGTGGAATAACTAATTGAAAGTGTTCCCGGACATTATATACACTGTATTCTTAGAATTCATAAGACACTTTGTAATTATGACGTAGGTCGTGTTTGACGCCATAGGAATGACGTCACAAGCCACCATAATACGTGAGTGATGACGTGGAGATTGGTAGTCATTGTGGTTGGTTTACGAGTGTGTTCACTATGTTAGGCCAGTTACCCGGAGAGCGACTCTGAAGATTCGAATCTATTATACACTGTGATGGCTGACTGAGCGGTTTTGAAAGGAAGCAGCACATCTTCATTTTGTGCTTAACAATAGTAAACAAAGACAGAGGAAAGTTTTTGCTGGTTTTACAATCATATAAGATCATCCCCAACATTACTTTAACTCACAGACCTGCAGTCTTCGACAGACCAACGACCGCAAAGCACGAGTACGTGTGTCCACGGGATTTCTGGATTAGACAATATGCTCATGTGGGATCGTCTTTTATAATCAAGGTAGGCAGGTCTCACAAAGACATAAGGCATTCGGCGAATCTGTCCATGTGAAATCGATGGTGCTTACTATACACAGGGGTCCAAAAAAAGTGTCCACTGTTTAAAAGTCCATAACTGGCAAACTAATTGACGGAGTTGTCTCATCTTTGGTAGCGTAATAGTTTGTAGTTCCGGCAATCGTCACACAAGCGTTGTATTGCGTTGTTTTGTTTTGTCAGCTGACAGTCGCCAGATAGTTAGTGTTTTGTTCTTAGTTGCACCTAGTTACTCGAGTAAACATGGCTGGCGCAAGGCTTACATTCGATGAAAGGAAGTCAGTTTTGAAGTGGTATTTTAAGTACGAAAACATTAATGAGGGTCAACGGCAATGGCGAAATGAGTATCAAACAGAGCCACCGACACGTTTAACGATTCGTAGCTTTCGAGACAAATTTGTAGCCGAAGGCTGTGTTGAAGATGTACACAAACAACGATCTGGACGATCTGTAACAGTAACAAGTCCAGCTAACTCCCGTCGTGTGTGACAACAATTCATTCGCTCACCACAGAAGTCTGTGAGACAGGGTGCCCGTGGAATTGGAGTGAGTCGCTCTGGTGTTCGGCGAATTTTGAAGACAGCAAAGTGGAAGTGCTACATCCCACGATTCAATGAACGAGGACGACCCAGATGGTAGAATGGAGTACTGCGAGTGGTGTAGTAACATGGTGCGCAACGATGAAGAGTTTGCAGATATGATTGTGTGGTCTGATGAGGCGTAGTCCAAGCTCAATGGTAGAGTAAATCGCCACAATTGTATCTACTGGGCCGCCCAAAATCCGAACGTCCATGTAGACATAGCCGTGAATTTGCAAGGAGTAAATGTGTGGTGTGGGTTGTCTTACCGGGGCTTGATTGGGCCTTCTTTGACGGCACAATTACCGGTGAGGTGTACCTTCAGAAGCTTCAGACATCCATTTTACCTTCCATCCGAGATATGTATGGAGACGGAAGGGTTTACTTTCAACAAGATGGTGCTCCAGCCCACTACCAAAATCGTGTTAGGGCGTATCACGACGAAAATCTACGAGGAAGATAGATAGGCCGTAGAGGCGCTGTGGAGTATCCACCACGTTCCCCAGACCTAACTCCTCTGGACTTTTACCTGTGGGGAACACTAAAGGACGTCGTTTATCGACAAAAGACACGCACATTGGATGAACTTCGGGAATCCATCGTCCATTCATGTGTAAATATCCAACTGAACACGTTGCAGTCAGTAGTTCGTGCTGCAGTTCGGCGGCATCGTTTGTGTGTGGATGTTAATGGTGACCATTTCGAACACTTACAGTGATATCTTTAAGTTGGACTTTAAGCTACACTTTCACCAAAAATGAGGCAACTCCGTCTATTAGTTTGCAAGTTATGGACTTTTAAACAGTGGAGACATTTTTTGGACCCCTTTGTATGTGTCCTTCTGCTGCGAGGATACACTTGCGTCTAACTCGTAGGTCGCAGTTTTATTAACTGTTTACTGTGATAAAACCTCTGATGTTTCCCAATTTACACGGGCAGCAAATACGGGTTGTACAGTTATCTGAAGAGGAGTAGAAAAAAAAATTATTCAGATTGTCTTCCTACTTCCAGGCTCTTTCAGGCATTTTACCTGAAAAACCACTTCTCCTTTACAAATATGTGATCACAATGCTTCTAGTGAGGTCATAAATCCTACATATAAGGTAACACACGGTTTAGAACACTAGATACTGTGAAAAGTATTTCAGTTCCATATGAAGCACTGAAGGCCTTTACGGAAGCTGCCTGTGGGGCAATAATTAAAGCCCACCAGCCGGGGTGGCCGAGCGGTTCTAGGCGCTACAGTCTGGAACCGCGCGACCGCTACGGTCACAGGTTCGAATCCTGCCTCGGGCATGGATGTGTGTGATGTCCTTATGTTAGTTAGGTTTAAGTAGTTCTAGGTTCTAGGGGACTGAGACCTCAGATGTTAAGTCCCATAGTGCTCAGAGTCATTTGAACCATTTTTTTGCGTCACAATTGTTCGCTATTTGTTTGAGTAATATTCTGGACAATTTGACGATCGCCCTACAGGAATCACATCTTACATAACGGGACATAACCGAGAGGTCAGTTCGTGCACAGAATCCCACACCGTCAACACTTTCGCAGATATGGACGGCTATAGAGACAGCATGGATCGGTATTTCTGCAGGGGACTTCCAAAAATTTGTTGAGACCATGGCACGTCGAGTTCCTGCAGTACACCGGGCAAAAGGACTGTCGTTACTCCAGTGCATCATCCAATACCTGTACAAGGTGACAGCTGTCAGCCCCATATACTCCAGTAAAGAAGACCAAGTTGATAATTAGAACCTTTTCAGTTGATTCTTGAGGCTTCCTAGTAATGCGGAATCGATCTCTTATTTTGCACTACGTAATAGAGCTGTGCATGTGCTTATCCCGATTACGGCTGCTGGCTCATCCTCTCTGGTTTCTTTCCATATAAATGGCCTTACTCATGTCCGGATAGGGGGGCACCCTTGAGGCAGGTTGAAGGGATTTTAAACATCACACGCGTCTCTCTGGTGACTTGTCTTGCTAGCTGTTCCGCTTGCTGAGAGCGCTTGCTCACTGAGTACGGAGGTGTGCTTCCCTCGTTGTGGTTAGCGGCTGTTTACCGTGGAGTGTGTGTCGAACTCACTTGGAGATTCTTTGCTTCCTTCTGCCTTCAGAGGTACGGGCTACGTCTTCTGAGGCGGCAAGTTCTTATTTATGATGTCTGGACGGGTATCTCCGGGTAAAGCTTAGAAATAAAATGTTCGTCCACCTCGTATCCTTGTGGTTAAACTTCGGATGCGTTTTGTAGAAATCCTAATTTTGCTAAGCCCTGATAACTGACACTAGTTTTGAATCCATGCCTATAGCGTCTATAGCTCTCACTAGTGGCCATTATTTGGCCCGTATTTTAAAAGTGGATCAGCATCCTTGGTAACCGTAACATGCCCAAGTCGGTTGTAAAATCGGTCACATTTTGGCAGGCCCTAGTTCCATTATTACTTGATTACGTACAGACACGTCTGTGTGAATGGTTCTCCTTACATGTAGCATGGGGGTATATGACTATTGAGGATACTGAAAAGGAAAAGGCATAATCTGACAAAAAAATGTACATAGGCTTTACAGGAAAGTGAAGACACACCATGCAGTGAAACAACGCCCATTGGCGCAGAGTCCGTAGAGAGCAGGAGTTACAGCTTACACTGTTTGTCTTAACTGGTAGATCAATTTCAGAAATGTGTGTGTGAGAACGTAGCTCAATACAATCTGTTTACTAATGTACAATTTCCATCTCCTTATCTCCTAAGGCAAACCGTGAGCAGGCTGGACAGAAAACTAGTCAGTCCTGTGAGACATCATGCTAATACCATGTACCACCGTTAGCTCTGAGCGGTATGGGACTTAACTTCTGAGGTCATCAGTCCCCTAGAACTTAGAACTACTTAAACCTATCTAACCTAAGGACATCACACACATCCATGCCAGAGGCAGGATTCGAACCTGCGACCGTAGCGGTCGCGCGGTCCCAGACTGTAGCGCCTATAGCCGCTCGGCTACTACGGCCGGCATGTACCATGGTATCTAACATTGATAATGATCTCACTATAATGATGAAGGTAGTCCACAACTTTTAAGTATGGCACTTCCAGCTGATGTCGCACATTGAGCTACCAATACATGGAGGTGATTTTTACTGTGTTTGAAGATGTAGAACAGGGGCGACCACAATTCTGCTCGTGATCCGTGCTCTGGCACAAGTGCCATAGTTCTCAGCCTGGCTCACATTTCCCCCATCGCGACGGCACGCTGCCTGAGCGTGAGGATGGGAAAGGGGGGGGAAACTGCGAATGCGGCGCATGTAAATGACAATGCAGTCACTTTGCAAGCGACTTAGTTTCGTATTTCATGTTTCTGAATAATATAGATCACAAACAAAACAAATTTATTCCATCACTCTTTGGCTCGCTGAAGCGATAAGATAACTTTTGTCTGGTACAAACTGTCTGCATCCAGACAGATGCAGGGAATTTCACAGATTTATGCACAAATTTTTATCACGTAATCCCAGTTTATTTAGTTTCATAATCAAAAAATAAATAGTCTTACACGTACTACGTTCATTGAAATATTACGGCACTTTTACAACCTCATTACGGATACATGGAAACTCTGCCTGAGAAAAACAATTTACGCGTCTAGGAAAATCTTAACTTAAAAGGATTTGTCTTTAAATGGAAATTGCTTCACAGATCCATCAGTTACATCCACACATGTACAGCGGCATTTCAAGTGAAACAGCAAATCGTTTCGAAAACAGCTTGAAAACAAATGTCAGACTGACAGTGTCCTCAGAATTTTTAGAAAACTATTTTTGTAATTCCTTCAAGGCCTCAATAATTTTTTCAAAGCTCGCGTTTTTTTTAAGACCTGCAAATGCACGTAGCGATGTGTTACTATGGACAGTGCGCAGTGAAGTCAATTTAAAATGCAAGATAAGCAATCCATTCCGGCTGTTCTAATTTTCATTCCTGCACCAATTTTTCCTTTATTAATTCAACAATAGCGGTTTGTAAAATCGAAAAATCGTTCCAGGCATGTCCCTTTACTTAACCAACGTACTTCGCAGCATTACATAAAACCTTTATAATTTTCGTCCGATTTCATCGAAATCTGTAGCTGCTGACACTGAGATAGTGCTTGCGACTTCAGAAATTTTACTTTTCATACCATCAATTTCTTCACTTGCTCCATGGTTGCAAATTCAGTGCACAGTGCTTCTTGGTGTACAGAACAATGCACCCCGTCGGTCGATCATCGTAATTTTTTGCTTTTAGTTGGTAAGTAAATCTTTACATTGTTTCTGCATATTATTGTGAAATCATTTCATAGCCAATTTGGAGTACTCGTTAAGTGTGCGACAGCATAATATATATTGAGAAATTTCATCCCTCTCTAATGTTATTCTTACTAAGTTTTAAAGGCACGAGAAGATATATCGTTAGACCGGCTCTTTTTATGCAAACATACTCTGAGAAAGGCCGAGCAAATCCGAGACAGGCTCAGTGTCAAATACTGGAGGGCCACACGCCAATCCCTGTAACGTCTCCCCTCGCTAAACGATTACTGCGGAATTTTGACCGCGTTTCGCGTGTGGCCAACAGAAATGACTAAATCCTGAATAAGTTTTCGAAGAAATCTGACTCTGATTAGAGGGAAGGTGTATAAAACAAGCTATTCCGAAAAATAACTTATTCCTCTCCTACTATTCTGCTGCTGTAGCACTTTATGTTGACTTACTTGGTAATTCGTGCAATCGCTAACGTGAATTACGAAAAGAAAAGGGGTATCACAAGAATCGGCTAGGCTACAACAACTCAAGTGAAATGACTTAAAATGATTAATAATTACGATCGTCAGCTCAGTAGGACAATTACTATTCGATAAAATAGTTTCTGCTATCACTTCGGCTGGTAATATCAATGATTTACACTTTATCTTTTTCTGCAGTTGTGACGATTGGTGTATTGTTCCAGCACTCGATCTGTCTGAAGTCGAAAGTCACATAGTAATTGCATATGTTAGGTTGCGACAACCTCTTCTGGCTTATGATCCCACAGTTCCTTATACACTGGCATATTGTAATTTTGGACACAATTTCCGGTGGTTTATTCACGACACAGCATTGTGCCCCTGCTTGTAACAATTCTGATCGATCTTTTCGCAACAGCTCAGGATATGATTTATTGTTTCGCCAACTTCTTTGCGGAATCTGTCCATTGGGTCTTCCCTTGATTTCTCGATTCTTGCTTGTTTGACATTAGTTTTAATGGCTTCTTCCTGTTCAGCAAACATCAGTCCTTCTGTTCCATTTTTTAGGATTCTATTAGTCAACCAATGCCAGGTCTTTTCTACATTCTTTTTGCTTTCAGTATTCTCTAAAAGCTATCCATGCAGTACTTTACTGCACAGGCTGTCAATCAGTGACTGACCGGTACTGATTCTGGTTTGCTTTTCTCTGGGCAAGTGCACCCTGTCGATGTCATTGTGAGGGAGAAGTGCATGGCGAATTTACTGTCCAGATTATCCACTTGTACTTGTGTACAGTTCATGACGCCTCCAGTGTATCTTACGATGGGACGGCCCATATATTGACTGTATGTTACTACTGTCTCCATTCAGTTTGCTTTTCAAAATTTCTCTAACTCTTTGAGGGGTGCTCTTTGCTGAACAACTTGTTACATGCCAGTGCTTGATGTTATCCTGCTGCAAACTACATACGTATTTTTAGTTTTCTGTCCGGCGGCAATTGATGGCTTCCCTATTTAGCATTTCGATGTCTTCAGTTTTTCGGACTTTTCCATTGTTTAGTGCTAGTTTTGTGCACTCTTTTAACCCGAATTCCATGCTGATGACATTGTTGAATATGTAGTTTGTATTTTCAGCGTCTGTATTTCAGTTTCTCGTTTTCCATAAAATTTCAGGTCACGCATGATTAGCAGGCTCGGCATTTTCTGAGAAATTCTCGCTGTTTACTAGCTCAGATTTGGTTCCTGTAAGATGGATGTCATTGGAATTAAGGTGACTATGAACATCTGCGGGAGCTGAGAGTCCCTCCGGAAAATGCCCCTGTCAGTGTTAGTTAGTTCATAACTTTCTTTTCGGAGAAATAGTTCTGTCTGCGAAATTTATTGTTATTTTTACTGGCCCCGTTGGTTTCCAGGTACTTTGTGATCCAAGGTGTAACGTCGTGAGTCAATATGCAATAGCATTTGCTGCACTACTTTGCGGTGTGGCTCGTCGCTTTGGAGCCGTTGGGGGTGATAGAAACAGCCGCTTGTATCAGCCTGACTAATTCGAACCTGTCGCTAGCCTAGCTGTGGGAAGCGGTACCTGTGTCAGTTCGAGGGAAAGAATATGCAAGCCACTAAGAATCTAAATAAACAATAATAAATATTATTCAATGTAGTTAAAAGTCAATATACTGCCCTATGTTATTAAAAAGAAGATTGTGTAAAAATGTCAGCTTTCTAGCTGGCATACTTTCAGAGTTAGGGAATATTACCTAAAATACCCCAAACCGACACTTGTAAGATTAAAGTCAGTATTGATTCATAACGGCTGGTCTTTTAGTACCGTTTGGAATCATTACTGAACTTCACAAAATGGCAGAACAATTTATTTAGATTTTGATGATTAAAAGAGGTTAACTACTTTTAATTTTTCGTAATATAAAATTATTATTTAGTTAATATACTGTTGTGTGAGTAAATGAGAATGAGTGAGCGTGTGTACGTGGGACATACGAATGATTCAATATTATATCATGTACAGCATCACGTAACAGTGTCATGGGAAAGCTGTGTTTTGCCCACCTTACTGACGACGTATGTCCAAGGGCAGCTGCTTTTGTAAGGCGGCAACCAGAATAGTCGTTTGCAGAGTAATAGTTTTCTATGGTTATTTTAAGATTAATTTTATTTACATTTGGTTTTGTGAAGTGATGTAAATGCATCTGTGAATAATGATTGACGTAGGACAGTTTTAGAGCGAAAATGATCTCGAAGGACTGTTTTGATTGGCTGGTCATTTTGAACTACCAATCAGAATTAAGCACTTCCCGTGCATTGGAAGTAGTTATAGGTTCTGGAAGGGACGGCATTAGTCAGTTGCTAGTCAGGTATCGGACGTGCAGGTCATGTTGAACGCTTGCGTCTTTATTATGTGTAAAATGAAGAAGTAATTGGCTTCTCGCTTCCAGCTTGTGTGGCCGTAATAACAGTTGCATTTACGGACAGTTTAGTGAAGTTTGGAAGTTTTTTGATTGTTTTGCTGGAAAGAGAACCGCATGTGTACTTTCGGCCTTAGTAAAATTCCGCGCAGCATGTTTCATATTCGTCTATGGAAAATTTGACGAGCAATTTCTTTATTAGATGTCCACTGAAAAAGGACCGAATGTGAAACTCGTATATTGTAGCAGATTAATGACTGTAAGTCGCGTGATAATTCGGGTTGGACTTATTACATTCCTGGCTGTCTCGTGTGTGTCCTGGGTTGTCTGAACTGTGAGCTGAGGACAGTGATACTATTCGTTAATTACATACGGGCTGATGGCAAGTTTTATTTTGAACCTAAAGAAATAAAAGAACTTGTTGCAGAGTTTTGACATTTTTCTAAAGAGTTGAAACAATCGCCTTCCACTCGAAAATTGTTATGAAATATTACAGGGTAGTTTCCTACCAGAGTTTAAGCGGACTTTGCAAACGTAAGTATTGACGGTGTTTTTCTTCAACGGTGCTTTTAACGCCATCTGATCAGTATCTACGTATACAGAGAAACGGGCTGGTGATAATACGCTGTACTGAGGTAGGTGGGCGCGACTGCTACGGTCGCAGGTTCGAATCCTGCCTCGGGCATGGATGTGTGTGATGTTCTTAGGTTAGTTAGGTTTAAGTAGTTCTAAGTTCTAGGGGACTGATGACCACAGAAGTTAAGTCCCATAGTGCTCAGAGCCATTTGAAGCATTTTGAGGTAGGTGGAACTTGTGTAGTGCACAGTACGACGAGAGACAGTGGTCAAACAATTATGCAACATTTAACCCCCCCCCCCTGCAAAGTGTATGGTAGCGAGACAAAGCTCTAATTGTGCGACTACTCGATACGAGCAGAACCGTTTCCGGAATTTTTAGTTATCGAGAACCGTCTTGTAGTTCAAAGGCTGGTCTCTGTTGCGCCTGCTTTTTTTTTTTTTTTAATTGTTCGCCTTACGGGATGCGGGATTAGCCGAGCGATCTAAAGCGCTGCTGTCACGGACTGTGCGGCTAATCCTGGTGGAGGTTCGAGTCCTCCCTCGGGCATGGGTGTGTGTGTTAGACCTTAGGATAATTTAGGTTAGGTAGTGTGTAAGCTTAGGGACTGATGACCTTAGCAGTTAAGTCCTATAAGATTTCACACACATTCGAACATTTTTTGTACCCTTTTTGTTATGCTGGATTGATTTCTTCTGCCAGGAAGAACTCATTCCTGTCGGCTACAATCTGGCACAAATAGATTTCCCAGCTGTTAGCCTTTTCTGATGTTTCATTTTTGCAGCGTCGGGTGAAACACTTTTCGCATCTCTACTGTTATTATTCACTGCTAATATTTGTGTTCTTAATTATAAGTTTTCACATAACAGTTTTACTGAAGCGCGTAACTGAGCCAGAAGTACTCTCTGAGAACGTTTTATAAAATTTTTTGTGATGCACTATTCGTGGTCTGGCGTACGAGAGGGCCTTAAGGCCGTAATTTGGCCAGTCATGATTAAATAAGTAAATAATAAAATTTTATAATTACTCCGCAGTATGTGTGAGTGTTTTAGAGAGATGTCAAGATTCTCTCGTAAGTACTACAATAATTAAATAGATAATAAAATTTTACGGTTACGCCGCAGTATGACTGACAAGGGGAGGCCACGACGTTTGGAACGCGGATTTACTGCAAACTTCGTACACTCGTAGTACTCCATGAGGACAACAAAATGTGTAAGCAGTATCGCGTACTTCTCAAGCGTTACTGAGAAAATCGCAAGATAATTTCGGTCTTCGAATATATATCTGTGCGTGGCCATTTTAAGCACTAAGCGACTGCAGCCGAGTGGTGACGGCACGGTAGCTCATGTCGCTGTTCGGGACTACACTTCTGTCCACGTAATTTACCCTGGAAGGAAAACACATCAAGGATTTACTGAATGATTAATTTGGGTCTGGGAAATGATGATGAGGAACTGGCTGCAGAAAAAGAAAATGTGCATGCTGAACTGCCACCAGTTGAAGGCGACAGTGAAGGTGCTAAATTGTGCTACTGCTAAAGACTCATTCTTTGAATGCTGTAATTTATGACTGCAATTATCTGTCACCTTATTTATGTCATTTCATTGTAGCCAGTTTTGTTACTGTTTTTGTGGAATAAAAAAAAAGCGTGTTCGGTCAGAGCGTTAGCTTCCGTTTTTAATAAGAAAACTGAGCGAACAGATGAACGAACAAACTTAACGGGTGTCATCGGACGCCCGCCCTCAACAAATTCAGCGAACAATATAGAACAAAATGTTTTTTTAAGACGCTTTTAAAATACACTCGATACTGCATACCCAGTCATCAACGCCGATTTTTAAGGATATACTGCGTTATACATGCTTTGCTTCCAAACTATCGTCTGAAAGAGAGGTTTTTGAAAATGTTAACAAGGTTTGTTTTTCCACAGAAAACGTCAAAAGACCTTGCGTATTCGGAAACATAGCATTTATTCAATGGAGCTGGTGCCGTTTAACTTTATGTTTTCCGCGTTTTTACGAAAAATACCCTCCTGCAACTTGCACTCGTAATGTCGAAAGCGACGATTAATTGTACATCTTTCGAAAGCCGTCTGTGCCGGTCAAAACTTGGAGGTAACAAGTCGTTTCGGGCTCCTTCCAGGTATAAGGGATTTCTCAAATCACGGACAAGGATACATTTTCAGTATGACTTAATGCATTTGGTCGTTTACTACTCGATAGTTATGAATATTACATTATTTGTGATAATAGAAATTAGTAGATTGCCAAATAATATTGTAAATTTAATAAAATTTCATCGGATTACACGTACTTTCCCCATATCGGTTGTAATACAAATAATAAAGAAAATGACTGTGTTTAAAAAGAAAATAAAAAACTGACGAACGCAACTCGATCCAGCGGTCCAGCGACTTGAACGTCAAACGCTTTTTTTTTTTTTTGAAAAAAAAACCACATTTTTTTCTATATTGTTCGCCGAATTTGTTCAGAGCGGACGTCCAATGAACCCACTTAGTTTGTCGATGATCCGTTCGCTCAGTTTTTTAATTATAAAGGGAAGCTAACGATCTGACCGAGCGCGCTGAGCTACCGTGCCGGCACCAATGGGCTGCAGCCGCTTCATAGTTAAAATCGCCACGCACAGATATATATACACTCCTGGAAATGGAAAAAAGAACACATTGACACCGGTGTGTCAGACCCACCATACTTGCTCCGGACACTGCGAGAGGGCTGTACAAGCAATGATCACACGCACGGCACAGCGGACACACCAGGAACCGCGGTGTTGGCCGTCGAATGGCGCTAGCTGCGCAGCATTTGTGCACCGCCGCCGTCAGTGTCAGCCAGTTTGCCGTGGCATACGGAGCTCCATCGCAATCTTTAACACTGGTAGCATGCCGCGACAGCGTGGACGTGAACCGTATGTGCAGTTGACGGACTTTGAGCGAGGGCGTATAGTGGGCATGCGGGAGGCCGGGTGGACGTACCGCCGAATTGCTCAACACGTGGGGCGTGAGGTCTCCACAGTACATCGATGTTGTCGCCAGTGGTCGGCGGAAGGTGCACGTGCCCGTCGACCTGGGACCGGACCGCAGCGACGCACGGATGCACGCCAAGACCGTAGGATCCCACGCAGTGCCGTAGGGGATCGCACCGCCACTTCCCAGCAAATTAGGGACACTGTTGCTCCTGGGGTATCGGCGAGGACCATTCGCAACCGTCTCCATGAAGCTGGGCTACGGTCCCGCACACCGTTAGGCCGTCTTCCGCTCACGCCCCAACATCGTGCAGCCCGCCTCCAGTGGTGTCGCGACAGGCGTGAATGGAGGGACGAATGGAGACGTGTCGTCTTCAGCGATGAGAGTCGCTTCTGCCTTGGTGCCAATGATGGTCGTATGCGTGTTTGGCGCCGTGCAGGTGAGCGCCACAATCAGGACTGCATACGACCGAGGCACACAGGGCCAACACCCGGCATCATGGTGTGGGGAGCGATCTCCTACACTGGCCGTACACCACTGGTGATCGTCGAGGGGACACTGAATAGTGCACAGTACATCTAAACCGTCATCGAACCCATCGTTCTACCATTCCTAGACCGGCAAGGGAACTTGCTGTTCCAACAGGACAATGCACGTCCGCATGTATCCCGTGCCACCCAACGTGCTCTAGAAGGTGTAAGTCAACTACCCTGGCCAGCAAGATCTCCGGATCTGTCCCCCATTGAGCATGTTTGGGACTGGAAGAAGCGTCGTCTCACGCGGTCTGCACGTCCAGCACGAACGCCGGTCCAACTGAGGCGCCAGGTGGAAATGGCATGGCAAGCCGTTCCACAGGACTACATCCAGCATCTCTACGATCGTCTCCATGGGAGAATAGCAGCCTGCATTGCTGCGAAAGGTGGATATACACTGTACTAGTGCCGACATTGTGCATGCTCTGTTGCCTGTGTCTATGTGCCTGTGGTTCTGTCAGTGTGATCATGTGATGTATCTGACCCCAGGAATGTGTCAATAAAGTTTCCCCTTCCTGGGACAATGAATTCACGGTGTTCTTATTTCAATTTCCAGGAGTGTATATTCGACAATCGAAATGATCTTGCGATTTTCTCAATAACGCTTGAGAAGTACGCGCTACTGCTTACACATTTTGTTGTCGTTATGCTACGATTGTACGAAGCTTGCGGTAAATCCGCGTTCCAAACGTCGTGACCTCCCCTTGTGAGTGCCCTAGATTGGCTCAAGATTGTCACGGAAGTACGACAGAGTAGGAAGACGTGCCACCAGGCTGCCTATACACTCAGGGGTGCGAAGGTCCGCTAGAGGCCCACTCCTGTTAGCCGTCCGCCGACAGCTCAGTGAGAGACTGGGTGATGAGGTCGCACCTACTTGCTGCCTACCGCGGTCGATATATCTGGCTCTTGGACGCACCGCGCCGCCCTCACGCTGCCATCGCCCCTACCCTTTATCCTTCGCATTCCGGCGCACCGCACCCGCCTTTCTGCTGCGCTGAGGGTCTTTCGTTCCACGATTGGCTCAGGATTCCAGCCGGTTGCACACGGAGGGCGCGATCCAAATCTTGGCTGCTGCGCCGGATGGAAAGGCGGGAACGATTTCAGGCAAAACGTGAAGGCTCTAGTGCCATATCGATTTTTATCTTACTTCGCTGTGTGCTTGAAAATTATATGGCTTTAAGATAAAACATCATATTCATCTCTGTTGAACAAATAAAAGAACAGTGTCTACAACAGTAATAATGGAACAGGACAAAGTGAATGAAAAGAAAGTATAAATTTTTTTCTTGTGCACATTAACGAGCATGCGAACCGGATGAAGTGCAATAATTAGTAACTCATTTAGCTTCGGTATTTTTTACCCTTGTGTGATTGTCATTCTGCAAGATATAAGTTTACGAAATATGCGCATTTCTAATAGATACGAATGACTATGTTACACAAAAGTGCCAGCGAAAATGATATACTGATTTATGTTCATACACTACCTCACATTATAGGTGACTTTTCATCTAATTATATATGATGTTTCAGCTAAGCTGTTAAAGCCCGGTTCTTTAAAGAATTAAAACTCGTGTATATAAGGACTTCAAACATGTGATTACTTTACAAATCAGTGAAGGTGTTAAATATTTGATCTTGAGCATAAGAGTGACGAAAAGTTTAGGAAATGTTCGACATTATGGTTAAAGTTTTTTAGACGTCACTAAGTTTTGTCATTATGAAACACTGGATGAAACCAGTCAGGAATTAGCGCTCCATTTTAAGTAAAAGCTAATTTTTCACGCATCTCAATGTTTATGATGTCATATCTTCTGAATTATGTGTCATAAAATGAAATACTTTTTCACGTGCATTCAGTGATATATCGCACACCGGTAAGAAAAAAGTCAGAAGTCAGAAAAGCTCATCTTAAGTTTACCTCACAGAACAATGCGTGTGAATTGCTACAACGTGCGTGAGAAATATAATGGAAATTACTGCCAACAATACCGACTTTAAATTTAAGGGAAGCTTATACCACTTTTATATACGTTTTATAGAATTAATTCTTTAAGTCTTTTTTCTCAAGTATTGCATTTTTGAGCTGTGTCACAGTTCTTGCTATGTGATACCACATGCAGAACGTGTTGCGAATAGAGTTAGCATTGGAGAAGTAATATCGTAAAATGTCATCCCTAATTTTAAAATTTTACTGCGGGCCATTTTAGGTAAAAGGTATTTTTCATGCCTCTAAATGTTTATGACGTCATATCTCTTGACCTACGAATAGCACAATGATATAATTTTGCAGATACATTCAGTGGTTTATGTGGTTTACGTGGATACTGCCTGACAACTGTGTTGCGATTAGAGTTTGCAGTAAATAAGTGAGAAATTAAAACGTCATGCCCGGTGCTGAATTTTGACTGCATGAACAGTGAAAATGTAGTAAGTGACAAAGTATTATTCGTTTCAAAATCTTGTGGGGAATATCAGCGATGATGATGATTGTTCCTAAAGCGTTTATCATATCTTAATTCTTGTTTCACACAAATGTGTTCTGAAAAAGTAGTCACTAAATGAGGTTGAGTCTCTTTGTATAGCTGTATTACAAAGACGCAACTACAATAATTACTGATACTACAGCCGTAGTTTAAAAAGACACAAATTCAACTGCGTTTGTCTCTTCAAAATCCATTACTACACCGAACAGTCACATCTGTCAGAAAGCAGAATAAAGAGCAGACCGAGGTGAGACTTGCAGGAAGAGAGCCTATAACTTTCTGGAAGTTACTGACAGGGATGTGGAACCATGCTGCCTGCTTCTTGCGCCGTGGCCTACTGCACTAGCTTTCTTGGTTCAGAATCCATGACACAAGCAACCAGATCGAGGTGGTCTCACAGATTCTAGATTGGGTTTAAATCCGCGTAGTTTGGTGCCCAGGGGAGTACGGTAAACTCATCCTTCTGATCTTAGAACCACGCAATTAACTGCGAGCTGTGTCATACGTTCCATTGTACTGCCTGTAGATGCCAAGATGCTGAGGAGAAAGCACACTGCATCTAGGGGTGGACATGATCCCGAAAGGTATGTGCATACTTGTGTTGATCCATTATGGCTTCCAGAAAGACAAGATCACACAGAAAATGCCACGAAAACATTCTACAGATCATAATACATCCAGGGTGTGTGATGTTAGACGTTTTTCGCTATAAACTGAAACGGCTGTGGGTCTGATGGAGCATAAAACGTGGGTCTTCTGAAATGGTCACCCATCGGCTCTCAGTGTACGTTCAGTTGATGTACTGCCGTGCAAATTCCAGCCTTCGCCGCCGATCAGCAGCAGTCAGCTTGGGTGCTTGAACCAGGCTCCTACTGAGGAGGCTAATACGCAGCAACAATTGCTGGGCGATCGTTGTGGAAACATGTTAGTTGCCCTTTGGTTCATCTGGGCGGACAGTTGCTCAACAGTTGCATGTATATTCACCTATAAACATCTCCACAACCATCGTTTTCCCTGTCATCTCCGGCCCATGATTCTCCAAAGTTACCTCGGTGCCAGTATGGACAGCACATTTTGCCATGGACGGTATACTTCAACCACAGCAGCACGCAAACACTTTAGAAACTTAGCCATTTCGGAAACGCTTCCGAAAGCCAAATATCGTACCATTGTGATGTCAGACAGATCTCTCCGTTTCCGCTTTATGACAACAAAACTGCCTTGTTTTCTGAGCCTCCCTCCCCCTACCCCCCACCCCTGTCCCCGACACACTTCATATACTCTCCACTGTTGGTGCTGCCACATGCCATCTGTGAATCTTTATTGCCCGTTGACGTCGAACGTAGTATACATTAATGTAACTGAACGGTGTGGTTTTGAAGTAATTACAATATTTAAAATTTAGGACTGATCTGTTTTGAAAATGAAATCGATTGCTGTATTCAGCTGAAGTTCGTATTGTTATACGGATCTGCATCGTCAGACTGAAAGCGGAACAATGGAAAAAGTTTAATTTATAACTGGCGCTAATCACTCGTCTCAGGAGCTGCTTGTATCGATACTCCCACTATAAGTAATGGAAGTATCTAAGGATGATTCACTTGCTAACTAGCGTAACAGTTCTGTTCTTGGTCCGCCAGAACCTTGAAAGAAAACTGCGTAACATTGCATGAAGTTGTAAAACAGGGAATTGAGGTAGAAAGAGATAATTAGCAGCTCAACATCATGGTTTTAATGTCACGATGCACACTTACACTCTCCGCCTCTGTAGCTGAGCGGCCAGCGTGACTGACTTTCATGTTGGGGACCTGGGTTCGACCCCTGGTACTGCCAGGAGTTTTCTCTTCTTGACAGGACTGGTACTGGGTGAACTCAATCTCGTGGCTCTACTACTTTACCGATTAGCAGTGGTTCCATAGTCAAGAAACCAGACAACGTCCAGGAGGGCAGTGGGCTAACCACATGGTACCCTGTGATGGCATTGGCGTGGGATGACATGGCTATCAGTCAGTGGGCTGCAACGCGGAAATTCATCTCGTTTACAGTTTTATAACAAAATTACATCAGCAAAAAGGAAATTACAAAAGAAAATAATCTTAAACAATTCTTTAAAATTCACTTTATGTGATGGAGTGTTCGAAATGCCCACCTTCTACTGCAAAACACATTTACAGTCGCTGGTGCAAGGACTTCAGGACAAATTGAAGAGACTCCTTTGGTAACATTGCACATGCTACAACAATGCGATGTCTTAAATCCTCCTGAGTTATTGGAACTCGTGTATAGATTTCATCTTTGAGTGTACCCGGAGAAAAAGAGTCACTGGTGTCAAATCAACTGAACGTACAGCCGAACTGACAACGCCTTCACGTCGAGTGCAGCGACCGGGAAGGAGGTAGGCGAGCGCCCTCCTAGCCTCAAGCAAGTAGTGAACCGGAAATCCATCGGGGGACATATATTTCAAGTGCTACTTCCTCTGGGAAATCGATAGTACTTTAGTGAGAAATTGTGTTCGTGTGTGTATCACCTGTTTGTCAATGTTTCTTCAGGGACGTAAGGACCAGTCACATAATCTCCAAACCTTCACAACCGACTGCATCTGATATTCAGCCTATTTCAGCCAGTGAGAATTTTAAATGGTCCAGCATGCATATTTTTTTCCATTTAGCCTTCAATCATTTGTAAAGGCAGCTTCTTACATAAAAAAGATTATTTGAAGAAAGAATCCACTGTCCTCATGAATGACGAAATCCGGGGCCAGAGAGACGGTTTTGTGCTTTTCAAATTCCTTTATTACAGCTCTCAGTCGTGATTCACTAGAAGCAGCGGCAGTGCCGTTGAGGCATCTAGTTGCCTGCCACATGTGTGTGGGTGATGTTCAGCAATGCTGACAGAGCACACTGTGGACATGCAGTGGCGTGATGCCACTGCATCTGTCAGCGATGTCCTCAGACTCAGAAACTAAAGCTCCAGAGCTGTCCAGGTAATGACAACAGGTGACGCAGCGACCGTGCAGAATCGCTGTGTCCGGGTGTTCTATATCTCAGCGCTCAGCTGACTCGCGGTAGCGGTGGCTCTGCGTCTCGTGTCTCAGGGTAGGTTGCCCTGATGCGAGGTCGAACTGTGGACCTGCACAGCATACCCGAAGGCGCCTCAAATGTCGTAGCCCTATGCTGCGATACTAACACAGGAGGATTTCAGTACAAAAGTGTCTCAGGTGTTGAGCTTACTTGGGCTTACTTGTGGCACGTATACTGAACACTTCCACGGTTGCTAGTGTGGAAAGGACTTAGGTGCTGCTGTGTCAGCTACCTCCACACCACACCTGATCGGCTAGCCTCACGGCGTGCAATGGCTTTGTCGTGTTTTGTAAGGCATAACATCCGCCTGTGGCTGGCTCTACTGTAATCTACTTCCTACTTTGTTCGTTCGTGGCTGAATATTGTCCGTGTGCTACGTGACGCATCAGAACTGACGGGCAGTATTCCATGTGAAGTGTCACATGATGTGAATGGAAGCTCTTTTGCCGCAAAAAGTGAACAACTCTGGACTGATTTATTCCAGAGGACTCGCAGTTTTTCTGGAACTAACAATCGGATTGTGAGCAACAGCTGTCAAAACAGCTATTGGTTAGATCCACTAGGACCAGGCTCCTTATCCTCTGCGTCATATTCCAGTGACCTATTAATAATGGATTAACTTCTAGTGGCTGGGGTCACAGTCATCTAAAATTCTGTAATTGACATCATGGTCACCTATGGCTATAAAATTATTTGTCTATAAAACCCATTACTGAAGCTTTGGTAGTGTTGCCATTATCAAGTGGAATATTGAAAAACTGTACATTAGTACACGTAAAATTGTAATAAATGGTTGACGGGTATGTTTGTCGACGGACATCCTAATGTTGGATCTTATTTTAATGTTACCTTTGTTATTATCTTTTATGATTCATGGGTTGAAAGCGTTCCCAATAATGGCATGAGGATTTCTCCATGACCTGGTGAAGCAGTCGCACCGGAATGATGTTATGCACATAAACGTCAAATCATCAGCGTTACTGAGGATAAACTGCAGCGCTATAAAATACCTGCATACTGCTAGAATCCTTTTCAGTGGTGGCCCATGGCGAACATACTTCAAGATTTTTCATTTTCGCTGCATATATACACTGTGATTCTGTAATAAGGCTTGTCGGAGTTGTAGAAGGGACCCAGCAGATAAGGAACCCACATCCAGAAGTGGACTGTTTGGATCTGTGATTGAGGAAAGGGTCACTTTCAAACCTCCCGCTTCACGATATGCACACAGCGGAGACAATGAGCTCTGACTTGTGTGTTGTAGGAGTTCATGGCATCGGCAGTGTCTTCGGGTTCTCTTCTATGTGGTGAAGTATGTCCTCTTCAAAATCGAGAGTGCATCGTGTGCGTGGAACACCACAGTAAACCCCCACAGTTTGGAAAGTACGAATTTCTCGCAGGCGTTGTTGTTGTGGGAGGAAGGTGCTAAGTGAATTCATAATTGCAACAGAGACTGACTACTGCACCATCTTGTCAGGTTGTGCGAGTACCGTGAAGCGTAAGGTTTCGAAGTGATTCGATCTTCAAGCTTATTTTATATCCGGACGACATAGGATCCTGGACAAAAATCCATCTTCAAATACCCCCTACAGTCCCTAGAAGTCTGCGTAACAGGAGATAACGTAGAATTGTGAAACACGATTGCACTCAAAGAATCTAATGCGTATCTTACAGCCAAATAAATCTGCAGTAGCTGTCCATTTGCTCGAAATTGGCCATCCTTCTGACGACGATGAAAAATACCTAAAATCCTTTAAATACAAAACAAAAGCCGAAAATTGGTCATCCTAGAAATTTTTAGATACTGTTAGTCACAAACATATTACACCAAATCAATTAATAAATAATACTGCGAATACGGGTTCTCAATACTTCTGAGAGACTTTCACTGAAGTGAGCCTACCAGTTTAAGACTTCACTGAAAAAAAGAAAAGACCAGTTTTTCTCATTTTTATGATGCCATCACTTTTGGAAACCATTCCCAATATTCATCACTGGCATGAAGCAAATTTGGCAGAACCAGCCCTTGTCCTGAATTACTACAGCGCAAAGATACGGTGATTTCATTGCTTAATTTGCTAAATTGTAGGTGCAGGAAACATACAACTCCTCCCCTCCAGCCATAAGAATCATATTTGAAAACTTGTGATAAAACTTACAAAGTGAAATCATTTTTTACATAATACCGTTCTGAAATTCAAGTCTTTAAATCAGTTCGTTATAATCAAAACAATAAAACCCCAAGATTCAGTGCAAATAACATGTGCTACCGTATGTTTCCGTAGCAGTGTCGCTTTGCTCCCTAGTTTTGCTCGATACATATCAGCACAAGTCGGTAGCCATCATGACGGTGACGTCAAATTTTCAACTGTCGCCAGCCGCAGCGTTCAAAGAGTCTCACTGTAGCTGCTTGGTGAACGTGTATCTAGTACTAGCGATTAAGGTTTAGAGATGAATGAATATGAAGATATTCCTGGTCAATCGGGGTCACGTAGAATTATAACTTGCCTAAGAGATAGGATAAACAAATCACTATATGGCATGAGACATGGAGTTAGGCATTTAGTATAAGTATCATTGTGCAGGAGGAGTTTACGTGGCACGAAAAGGGGTTCTGAAATGTCTGCAATTATTTCTATCAGTACAATTACGTAGCAATGTACGGTCTTGTTATGTACGTCCGTTAGTGCAGCTATGACATACCATAGGCACATTGCACTCTCAGCAAGGCAGTGTACCATTCCGTCGATCCAAAACTGTATGAGGCTCTCTCGTTCCCTATCTCCTTTCGCCCCCTTCGCCACAAGATAATTGGCCCGGAATCCTAATCATCACTTCTGGGACAGGCTCCAGCTCGAACTAGCTTGAGCATATTCGACGTAACAGCGACCAATCTCTGTGAGTTTTGGATGGGTGGTAATGGATCAGGATGACATCAAACTGCTTTCTGTGTCTCATGTTGTCCATGTCACTGCAATTTTCTGTGAGCAGGAGGACGCAGTGATGAGTTACTCGCTACTAGGAAAGGTGTATCTGTAAACACTTGACAGTTTGACAGTGTATGTTTTAGGTAAGTATACCAGCAGTCAGATTGGGACTTATGCATATTATATAGATAAAGTGCTATAATATTCTGCCTTTTCATTCTAGTGATCGGCTTAACAATGTCTTGAAATAGATAATAAACTGTAGTGTGTAGCGATCAAAACATACTAATAAAATATTACTCTAACACAGCCAAGCACTTAAAATGGAATATTAAATTAAGACTTAATGTCTGCCGAAACAAAATCTGCTGTTTAACGTAAGAACTGTTGTTAGATACATTCGAAATGGCAGTTCCTTGACATTGAGAGTAGTAAGCAATATGCTGTAAAATATCAAATTTAGAATGTATGATTCAGCATAATTTTAATGCCATAACACTTATTGTTTTATGAGAATATCTCGTGTATAAACTCCACTATAGTCTTCTGATGGCATCATTTTTTCTATACGGTGTTGCTGTATTCTGAAATGGATTTTACGTCACAATTCAGAAATTAGCCAACTTTGCTCCCTTACGACCGCAGTAAAAACTGAGATATATCATTAAATCATGACATATTCTACACATGCATCCGGGTAAAGCAACATGACTTCCTGGAAGAACTACACGAAAGATGTGGACCTGTACTTGCAAAAGGTCACTATAGTCTCGTCAAATTCCTCACCATGCTCTTCTGAAAGGAAAATCTCAAGTCGAACAAAATTTTTCCATCTACTTGAGAATGTGATCCTGTTTCCAGGGCCGCCAACACCGATCTCTTCTACACACACACACACATACACACACACACACACACACACACACACACGATTCTCGTTACTGTCTTTCCAACTTGTCTGGCCACGAACGTGTTTACAATGTCAACAGAAGGAAACGAGAGAGCCCAGTTCTGACCTCAAAGCGCCAGCCTTGTTTCGAGAAAGATCTTGGGTGCTACTGGCGGGAAACAAACGTAACTTTTTTCCCAAAGCTCGCTCCAAGGAAAATCGTAGCGACGTCAACAACTATACTGGTGATCAAAGGAACAATATGCAACATCCGTGTCGGTACGGAATTGATTCCGTATCTGTAAAGCTTTTCTGATGTTCAGTGTCTCGTGTTATTATTCACATAGCTCAGTGACGCACAACGACCTATTTTATTACACAGTGTTTTCACAACTTTTGTTTGTGGCGCTCAATGTCAAAACACTGACCTATCTAAGCGGAACTGCAAATTTTTTGTGCAAATGTTACTTTAAACATACGACAAAAAATAAAGAAGATATTTTAAATTTGCGAACAATTCTATTGAAGAAACGTAAATTTCATATAATTTGTAATATGAGTGACATTATTATTCACTAAACATCATGTCAAATCGCTGAATTAAACTGGACATGAATCCTCATTTCTTGTTCAATGTACATAAATCGTAAACTGATTTCTAGCCTTATAGTCAACCAAAAAAATCACGAAGTTCCATGCTGTCTACTTTTGTCTCCAATGTAGGTCTACTGTTGTAAGACAACTATTTAGAAGAAGAAAATTCAGACGATACCACCGCTCTAAATTAGTCTTGAATCATTAGAATTTGTCAATATTATTTCCTTGAAAGTAGTTTGTCTAACAATTTGATAAGCTACGATAGGTGATTTTGAAAATAAGAATTTATAGTGCAGAACAAATGAATTTCGACGAAAATCAAAAACTGTCCACTGTCGGCAAAGCTATTTCGTTAATGTTGTTCTATTTTGTAGATATGATCCAAATGAGAATCAAGACAGTTTTTTGAAGGAACAAACTAAGACATGAAGAAATACGAGCATAGAATTGATTATAAAACAGCCACCGTAAAATATTTACCTTTTTCAGTGGCGCGATAAAACGCTGTAAATCCTTTTATATTATCTAATCCTCTATAAAATTTTACAGCATTTGCTAGACGCACATAATCATTCTCTACAGTAACTTATCTTTCAGCCTAGCTAAAAGGAATTTTTGTTTACGTTCCTCACTGACGCAGGCCGTTTTTAATTTAGCTGGAAGTACGAAGGAATGGTATAATGAGTTCCACAAATTGTATTTTATTAACTTCCGCGTGTGTTAATGTGTTAAAGAAAGGAAGATTTACATTAAAGATTCACAGAATTGAACAACCCATACCTTTCATTGGTCCGCTCCGCCACTGGTCTCAGATTAAAACGTAAGCAAGAACGAAAAACGAGCCCTGAGATTTTGATCTTTTTAGTTCTCAATCTTTACTACATATTTGTAAATCTGGCTGAAAGTCACTCCATGTTGAATCTTCGCTTTGTTTCGACTTGGAGCCACTTTTGACTGGGTCCTGTGTAACTTTTCCACACAAAAATGTAGCTATTGCATATCTCTAATTTATACATTCTTAACGCTTTCCGTTTGCCCCTCGTTTTTGCATATGGTTTCAAGTAGTGATCAATAACGTCTTTCAAGTTAAATATCAGTTACTGGTCTACCTTCAGATGCTGAAAGGAGCAGGATATAGTCGAGAAGAAGTAATGGCTGCATCTCAGTCATCAGGAATCTCAATGAATAGATTGTGTTTTCTGTGTGAAACCGAGGAGAAATTATGATCGTTAGGTCTATCATGAGAGAGACATTTGGTGAACATTTTTAGGTTACGCATCTGCGTGTACAGAATGTAGACCTCAGCAAAAATTTTATTCCGAACAGCGCTTCAGTTTGTAATTGAAACTAAATTTCGTTCCGAATGTTACGTATTTTGAAACCGATGAAATAGTAAAAAGGCACTTCGTTCTGCTCTCTCTTGCCAGTTAATTCACTATACGCATACGTTATGGCTTCATCACTGGAAAGATCGCAAACATCGAAAGCATACTATCTTAACTGTTCTCAAGGGTTCTTTTTGCACAATCAGTTTCCTATAAGACCAACAACAACAGGTTTTACCCTCTTCACCAACAAGTCACGAGTGGAACAGGTGTCAAATCGAGGATATTCAAATGATATATTGAAAGTATTGAACATTTCGCAGTAGGATTTGTGGGACACATTAATTTGATACTCGTCCATAAAAATTTAGTGCATTTCCATCACAATTAGTGTTTCAGGCAAATACATTTTACAGAGGGACTTTTAAGGTATGAGTGATGGGGGCCCTTGGCTTTAATATGTATGTGTCCAAGATGCTACTCCATGAATGTGCGCAGCGGAGAATAATAAATGCTGAAAAGAAGATTTGGCCCTGTCTGACTACCCCCTGAAGCAGATCTTAGGATCTCTTAATTCTATAAATTAAATCTAAATGTAAATGAATGATGACGGCAATTAATCCTACTAAATAATAAACATTGTTCCTGCTTATATATTTATTGTAGATTAAAAATAATCCTTTATATTTCAAAGTTTATATTCATAACTAAACTTACTAATCAATTGCCCAACTCTGCTCGTTATTATGACTGCGCGATCTAATATTAATAACGCGAAATGAATGATATCATCTACGTACCAAACACTAGAAGGCACTACTTTCAAAGATGCTCTACTGTGGTATGGAGCCTCGGTGGAAATAAATTAACGTGATCACAGCTGTTTAGCTTTTATAGCCCCAATAAGCCGAAGCAACTTGCGATATCACCGTATGTACTCTATCCGGTGCGTCGAAGGGATGGTTCTCGTACTCATCTGCGACGATGGAAGAACTCCAGCCACAAATGAACTCTTTCAAACACTAGAACGGCAGAAGACGGTCCTCTGACTAATATACTCTAATACTGTCTTCTCCTCTCTGTGTTCTACAGACGAGAAACGCGAACTCCCAGCCACAAAGACGGAGTTCAGATAACGTCTCAGCATAAGTATAGGCAGAAGAAATGCTCTCAATTACTGAACGCTGGGTACTCAACGACGACTTCCAACCCGGAGGTGACGTCCAGAATCGTATAGGTTCGCAACAGTACAGTGCCTGACTCTTCTAACTATAATCTCTCCTGAGAGCAAAGACAGCATGTCCGTCTGTACCAACAAAGCTGATATCAAGCGACCGTCACACACTGGCGCTCACAATGGAAGACCATATCTCTCCAGCGCTGGCTTCCCAGCAAGGCTCGGCTTCCCACCATCGTAATTCCGAAAACGAATCATGTTCCCGAAACCATGGAATATACTCCCTCTCTACAAATTCTTCCGAACGCCGATCAACCATATTTTAGTCTTTTGTCGTCCAGCGCGGAAAGTTTACGAGTAAAAACCTATACTCGTACAATGGTACGAGTTCTTGTAAGGTGCGGAATTATAGCCACTGACAATACCCCACCTAACGAACTATTTTGTACTAGAATGGGGTAATTCTTACAGTATTATCTCATCCAGTACAAAATCATATAACCATGAATTGTCAGAACTCACTCACTCACTCACTCACTGGTCATACCTGACTCCAGAGTCCATTACCGCAGCAACGTATCTTCGCCATCTGTCCCTGTCTTAGGCTATTTCCTTCCATTCACCTTCAATACCTAGGCTTCTCAAATCAGCCTTCACAGTGTCCTCCCATCTACTTCTCGGTCTCCCCACAGGACGTTTTCCCTCTAAGTACCCTACCAGTACTCTGCGCGCTGCCCTGCCCTCATCCATTCGAGCTACGTGACACGCCCATCGCAGCCTACGTGATTTAATAATACTGATTATGTCAGGGCTTGAATAGAATTCGTGAACCTCTTCGTTATGCGGTTTTCGCCACTCTCTGCTAATGTCATCCCTCTTTCTTCCGAAAATTTTCCTCAACATTTTGTTTTCAAATACTCGAAACATCTTTTCATTTTGCACAGTGAGAGACCAAGTCTCACACCCATGCAGCGTAACTGGTAGAATAATAGTTTTGTACATTCTAATCTTTAAATTCCTAGACAATATCCGTGATGAAAGTAATCTATTCAGTGAGAAGTAGCACGCATTTCCCGCCCGTAATTTCTTCTTCAGTACGGATTCAATCTCATTTCTCGAAGTGATGTCCACGCCTAGATACTTAAATGTGTCCACTTTTTCAAACTGCATGTCTCCAACTGTTAACATTTCCTGATCTACTGCTGTTGGCATTCTAGTAGTAACCGGGTATTTAGTTTTGTCTTCACTTATCCTTAGACCTACATCTTCACTTGCCTTGATAAACGCATTCGCATTTGCTGTTACAGATTCTTTCCTATCGCTAATGATGTTTAGATCATCTGCATACCCTAATCAATTGTCAGAACATGCGTACTAATAAGAATACGAGGGCAGAGGAACACTTGAATTATGATATGTAATTGTATAGTCATTCTCCATTCATTCATGGGTTCACTGCCATAAATTTACTTATTACATGTTTATTGTATTCTGTCTACCCCTTATGTTAGGAACATTGTTCCAAGACGTGACAGTTGGAATACACAATATCAAAATAATTTAAATAACATTACAAAATTTTATTCGCAATCAAAAATGGCAGTTCCCATCTTTCTTTAAACTTAAGGACCACGCTCTCTGTCAGTCATCCATCCCTAAGACATAGGTTGAGGCAAGGAATATTAAAGTAAAGTATCCTAATGTTTCCAAAGTGGTCGTCTAATAAATTACATGTTCTTCACTTAGCCATTGATATGCAAAACAAGCAGTTACATCAGTTATTCAAGAGGTCATCTATTGGTCATTATACAATTATATAAAATCCTGGAAACATCCTAAGTAATTTCACTTTGTCTTATTTATGCTCTTGGCTTACATTACAAAAGAAAACAGCCTTTTACAAACTGATTGACCAAGACTAGTTTTTTCCTCGACGTGTATAACCTTTAAACTTTACCAAAATTTAATGTTCTAAAGGGTTCTTTGAAAACTGCATTTACGTTTACTGTGACAATATTTGCAATAAGAGTTCAGATCAACCACCAATTTCATTTAAGGTGTTTGTTCACAGTGTGTAAAATGCAATAAATTAAAAACATTCAAACCCATAGCATCATTAACAAAGAAAATGACAAACAATAATTTTACATAAATACATACACAAATAAAATTCTGGAAAAACACAAATATATAAAAACAGCGAAGGTCATCACATCATTATCAAAGAAAATGTCAAACATTATTTTACATGAATATATACACAAATATTTTCTTAAGACTACTCTGAAAAATAAATACAAAATGTTTACACAGTGGTAGATATCGGAAACTGTTAGTCTGTGGGTGTAATTGTTCAGTACTCACAACATTATGCACTTTTTTTTTATCAAGAGTTACACACTGATTCGGATATCACAACGCACTTTCATCTTCATTTGTGTATGGGGATGGAAACTACAGTTTTTTTGTGAAGTTTAGGACGCAAAGAACATTTGAGATGGGACATGTTGCCTTTACACGTCAGTCTTGGGACCCTCTTCCGATTGTTGGTCCCGTCAGGTCACCACTCTCTCGCAGAATTGATGATGTGGAAGGACCCTCGGATTATACAGCCAGGTAAGTGGGTGTATGTTTGAAACAGCCGAGTTTTCGTCGAATTTGCACACAGTATGAGGGAGGTACAGTCAGCTAGGATCGTTATAGATCACCTAGAATTCTTCTGTGTCGGCTTACAGAAGTGTAATTGTGCCTAGTTTTCAGTTCTTCGTGTTTATTCTTTTACTATGTTTGTGTTCCCATTCTTCTGTTCCTCATGTCGCTTCTTTCTCTTGATATAACTATTGTATTTTGGATAAGTATATCGGTAATTGTGGACTGGCAGGTTATTTGTTTGGTGATACTATACATGGAACTTGAGTCGTGTGTGACTTATGTTCCTCATAAGTCAATGCCAGATGACTGACTGCTACAGCTGATGATGTTATCAACCTCTGTCTGGTGGAGGACCACAGAAGACAAGCAAATATAGCTCACTGTTCTGTACAGCTATTAGTATTTCTGCTGTAGGCTTAACTGACTGAATTATGTGTGCAATTGGTTTATCTCGTCTTCATCGTGTAGTACAACAGTGGAGACAGGTCATTAGTGGCTGTTTAAATACCACCTCTGCTACGTTACCTGGTACCATCGTCTGCCACACGGGCGAGGTCTTCAGGCAGCCGACGAATAGCCCACGTCATCAGATCTGCCGCTACATGACTGACAGCGCCCCTTGCTTCTGGACCTTTCCGTCTGCCCACCATGTTTTTGCTTCCAGTGTGTATCGCAAGGTTGTTTTGCACATCCTATGCTCACTAATGCCCTAAATTAGTTTCCGATTTACTACAAATACTATACAATAAATAACACGATTTATTGACATTTATGGAATATAAAATTTTAAGATGAACTCACTAGTGAGGTCATTTACCTTTACATTTATTATTGTTCTATATATATTATTAGACAAGGCACGTATTTACTATTATTATTTTCATAATTTTTTTTATGTACAAAGTTTATGTTACTTGTAAATGAATACGCCTCTACCTAAGTCAATGAATTATTAAATATCTGTCGGCACCTGTGTACTCATAAAAATACATGTGCATTAGTTGTTCATACAGTACTAGAATTAATCCTCACCAAATCCCAATGTTAACAGTTGGAAATACTACTTGTTAAACTACCGTTAACTACTGGCCAGTAGGATGTTTACGTAAGTCTAACTACTACACTGTCATGGGTATCACAAGATCGTCCGATCTCTGAGCTCTTGTTTTACATTTTGGATGTCATCGTGTATATCTGTGAACAATAAAGTGCACGTCTGCACATACAAACATACACAAATGAATGATTAGTTGGGGCTCTTCTTCATTTCATGCTTCTGGCGTGCTTCCTGTGGACTGTCGTACTGCACAGCAAGTTTAGTGCAATTACTGATATGTTTTATTTTAATCACGCTTGCACATACCTATCCTCATGGTTTTACTCAGTAATACCTTCTATTCTCTGTCCCCCTTTTCGATCTGCTGCTGATACCTTTCTCTGGTGGTCTGTTCTTTTCATCCTAATAAAGTTACATTTTATTTTATTTGTGGTGCCTGGAAATATAAAGATTTAGTACATTATAAAAAATCACTGCTCAACAACACGACTGCCATGTCCTTATGTATTACCCTCTGTGTCCTGTGCTTTGAACGTACAGCTTCGTACTTTTCCTTTATTACATTTTACGTGTCTATATCC
This sequence comes from Schistocerca serialis cubense, assembly GCF_023864345.2. Lineage (NCBI taxonomy): Eukaryota > Metazoa > Arthropoda > Insecta > Orthoptera > Acrididae > Schistocerca > Schistocerca serialis. Next base: position 180,738,034 of record NC_064646.1, on the reverse strand, counting down.
CCTTATTATACTTCCATTTCATGTCCCTCTAACACTCAGTTAATATTTCGGTGCGCTCACATGGAATTCCGCAGAACTGTCCACCATGTACAGAATTATTCCGTCTCTTTGGACAGCATAAATACAACCGTCCCATACAAATAACGGTGCACTCTCGCGTAGTCACGTGGAGCTGGCCACCTATTGAACTCCCGTTTCTCTGAATGGAGACAAATCATACTTGGACGACACACCTACGTGTCACCACAAACCCTACTAGCAAGTCACTAAATTATGATCCTATTGCTAAACATGTAAAATAGACACTCATTTCTAAAATTTTAACTACTGACATTCTCTCCTAGTACGTTCCACATCAACTGTTTAGCAATAACTTTTTTATTTTTTTATTCCCACATCTTTAAACATTTTTGCAGTACCACACGTTTCTCAATTTCACTTTATTCCTTCATGGACAGATAGCACATCTTAAACTCTAAACTCCTTCTGAAATTGTACACTCAGCTTGCTTGTACATAGTTATAGCCTACACAACGAAATATACCCTAATTTTCTTACTTACTACATCCTGCCCTTTTATGTACTGTATTACCTCTTTTAACATGATAATATTTTAGCAAATTTTATAAACCTACAGATCCCTTCAGTGTAATACTTACCTTATTTGCTAACTGTATACAATACTATAATTTTGCCATAAAAGCTCTTTTCAATTCTCCCCAAAGATTTTCCTGTTTTTACTGACTCAATTTCAACCGCATTTGCGTGCGCTAGTCTTCTTATACGTACAGGGCCTCTGCATCTCCTGAAGAACTGTTGACACAGCTTCATTTGTTTGTTGAACAACCTGTAAGACTTAAGTAAGACTTTTTGTCCAACTACAAATTCCCTTACGTGCGCCTTTTGGTCTGCGAGTAGCTTGCGCTTCTCACCAGCGACTCGAATATTGCGCAAAGCCTTCTCCACTATGACTTTATGCTGTCGGCGCGTCCTTTGTGGAAAATCGATCAGTGCTCGAATTTTATCTGGAGGGTCCCTATTCTTCAGAACGATCATAGGTGGCATCAGTGTAGTGCTGCGGAGAAGCTCGTTTATCACATCCTGAAAATCATTAGGAAACTCATCCCAGGTAGCATGATTCGTTCCATAGTATAATCTACATAAATTGCCCAAATCTTTCATCGTTCTACATGCGGGTTTCGAATTCGGGTGAAACCTACTAATAAATAGGGGCTTTATCTTAGACCTCCTTAGTGTTCTTTTCCGTACCGCAGATTTATACTGAGGTCCATAGACTGAGATAATACAGTCTACAGTTCCCACTGGGCTTATGAAGTCTCTACAAAAGGCCCTACTTACAGTTGCACCAGTCACCCTTTTTAGTGGTGTCAACGTCACAAATTTGGACGTCAGCTCTAATACTACCGATATATATTGGTGGCCCCTCGGTATCTTGGGTAATGGTCCCATTAAACCCGTCGCTCCCATAGGCCTTAGCTTCTCAGTAATAATTTGATATAAAGGAGCCTGGGTTCCTACAGTTATGCATTTCGCCTTTTGGCAGTTTTTACTTTCCGTATGCGTTTCTCCATGTTTTTAAAGTAGCAGACACTCCTCATTTTCACAAAACATTTTCGTGGACCGAAATGTGCGTAACTTAGGTGTGTATACCATATAAGCTTATTTATTAAATCATTTGGTATGGACACCACTCACAACGAATCATTAACGTTTGCCCTATAAAACAGAATCCCTTTTCTCAAGAGATAGTGCTGTCTTATGCACGCCTGCGTCCGATCCTTCCATTTTTCTTTCATTCTGACTAAATCTGGATCCTTGTCCTGCTCATTCTGGATATTCCGCATCGTTCCAGTAACAAAGTTTTCAAATGCCACGCCTTTGAGGCAAAACAACGAAAAGTGCTCTTGTTGTAATGCTTCAGCCATCTCTTCTGTTATGCCAATAGGTGAGAGGGACAGAGCGTCAGTGATGGCGTTTGTCTGACCAGGTACGTAGACCGTTGAAAACTGGTATTCCTGAAGCACAGCTACCCATCTCGCTAGTCTTCCATGCGGAAGTTTGGTGGTTAGGAGAAACTCTAGGGACCTATGGTCCGTATAGACTTCTGTTTTTCTACCAAACAGGAAGTATCTGAACTTTTTAAATCCCCATACTACTCCAAGGATTTCAAGTTCGGTAACAGAATAATTTCTTTCACTTTTGAATAGTACCCTGCTACCAAAGGCGATTGTTCTGTGTACTAATTTGCCATCTTGTTCAAACTCCTGAACCACCTTAACTCCCAGACAGTTCTTCGCGCTGTCAGTGGCCATACAAGAATATTGTGATAAGTCAGAATGTGATAAAATAGGAGCTTTGACGAGTACCGCCTTCAAATTATTGAATTCTCGGTCCGCACATTCATCCCACACCCAGGGTGTTCCCTCTCCTGTCAATTGGCAGAGTCGGTGACTTGCTAATGTTTCCACGTAGATAAACTTCTTATAGAAATTTATTATTCCTAGAAACCCTCTCAGTTGTTTTCTAGTTGTAGGAGTGGTAAACTTTGTTATTTCTGCCATCCTCTCTGGGTCGGGACTAATCCCTTCTCCTGTTATCACGTGTTCCAGAAAGCTGACCCTACTGCTCCCAAAACAAAACTTCTCAATGTTTGCGGTTACATTATATCTTTTCAAACTGCTTAACACTTCCTCTAAGAGTTTGTTATGTCTCTCCCAGGTCTTTTCTGCTATCAATATATCGTCTATATAAGACGTGAGCTTCTCTTTTAACTCTTCTCTGCCGGCCGCGGTGGTCTAGCGGTTCTAGGCGCGCAGTCCGGAACCGCGCGACTGCTACGGTCGCAGGTTCGAATCCTGCCTCGGGCATGGATGTGTGTGATGTCATTAGGTTAGTTAGGTTTAAGTAGTTCTAAGTTCTAGGGGACTGATGACCACAGATGTTAAGTCCCATAGTGCTCAGAGCCATTTGAACCATTTGAACTCTTCTCTCAACATTTTGCTAAAACCCCTGATAAATGCAGCTGAAGATATATTCAATCCAGATGGGAGCCTTTCGAATTGAAATCACCCTCGGAAGGCAATAAAGGCCGTGTATTTTCGGAATTCAGGATCGAGCTCTATCTGCCAAAAGCTGGAGCGCAAATCAAGTCAGGAAAACACCGAATCTCCTTGAAATCTTTGAAGCAGATCTCAACACTTTCAGGGCGATCCGTCTCTGGCATAATAATGGTATTTATTTGCCGTGAGTCTAACACAACTCGAATACCACCTTCCGTTTTGTCTACTATGCGTAGTGGACTATTATACTCAGATCTCGCGTCCTCAATAACACCTTCATCCTTCGTTCTTCGTAGTTCACTTAGAAACCTTTCCCGGTATGCTCATGTGATGGCATAAGGAGGTACCCGAAATGGTCTATGTTTCTTTACCTCCAATTTATACTGATACCCCTTAATGCTTCCCGTTTTGGGTACGAAGACCTCTGCGTTACTTTTGAATGCAAGCTCCAACCCTTTTCTGTCCTTATTATCTATGTTATCAAGATTCTCAAGTTTCGAATCAATCATACTGTTAATTTCATTAATACGTTCACGTTCTGACTTGCACTCTGCTCTATTGTCAATTATCTTTTTTAAACTCTTCCCTCTGAACTGCATGTTGGCCCGTGGATATTTGTTTTAAACAGCTCGCCGGAATTTGAGCTTTTATTGCCTTCTCATCAAATCTGATTTTTATTTTATTCTCTTTCCCTAACGTTAACTCCCCTCTTCCTGGATCGATGGTAGCTTTCTGCGCTGAAAGAAAATCTACACCGATTATTATATCAGCTGTTAGTTTCGGTATTATGAACAGATTTGCAGCCATATGGTGTCCTTGTCAATCAATGTCTAGACGTGTTTGTTGCGATATTTCCATATCCTTTTCAACTAACGCACCCCGTACTTTTGTTTTTTGTCGTGTGAGCACCGGTGGATTAACTGAGTCTTTGCATTTAGCGAACAGCCTATCTGAAATAGCTGAGAGTTCACTACCCTTAATTTCTCCAATTTGTACTTTTACCACCGGATATATCTCCTGCTTGGGTAACGTTTCCTTTTCATCAAGTAATAATTCCCTCATGTCCTCATATTCTGTAACATTTATATTATTACTTCCGAGACGGTTTACGGGTGCATTTACTCAAGTGCCCGTCGTGTGGCCTAGTCACTGTTCATTTTCCACCTTAGTTTGGCGTACTCTCCCAGGGTTGGGTGGTCTAATTTCAGTCGATTATTCACCATTCCTGTTGTTGTTCATTCCACCCCATCCTTGGTCAGACCGGTGACGGGTTTATCTATTTTTCCCCACGATGCGCCATTATTTTGTGGCTCCCACCTCCGGTCATTTTGCTGCCTATATTCTCTGCCATAGTTCCTCCATTGTCCATTATTCCCGCTGCGATCTCTCTGCTCCATGTTTTGGTGAGGCGGATGATTTACATTGTTTTGCCAAGTATGGCCTCTATTATTCCCTCCGTTGTTCTCCCTTATTTCACCTTTCACGTCTCTCTGCCTACGTTTTTCTCGCAGCTGCTGCTCGTTGAAAGCGAACTCTAACTCTCTTAGGATACTCTTAAATCCTTCTACATCACTTACACATCGGCCGATGAGTTTTACTAGTAGGAAATTGGCAACTTCATGTAACACAATTTATGATATCACCCGGTGTGGATGTGTCGTCCGAATACTTATTCTTCTTGGTCAAGTTTTCGAAAAACTTCACCGGACTACGGAACCCTGAACTCTCCAAGTCTCTACTCATTATTTCCTGTTTGATCCTGTCCTGTGTCTCGTTGGACCAGTATTTGTTTAAAAATGCGTCATGAAACTCTTCGTATGGCGTGCACGTTTTTGCAATGTTGCATATGCATTCGGCCCTTGTTCACTCGACATGTGAACATACGAAGTCTGGTTTGCACATCAGAGGGCAGTGAGGAGGTAATGATAAATGAAATTGACGAATAAAGGTTTTCGGGTGTAAAAAATTACCCTCGTCTTTGTAATGCTGACATTTTCGTACAGAGATAAAATGCTTAAAATCGAATATTTCATTAGAGTTTCTCCTCGCTCGGTCTATCACATTCTCACTTGGCGCTAACGTTCCCTGTCTACTGTTACCTTGGGCATCCCCTCTTCTATTTCCTGTCACGTTTTCCTCACTGGAAAAATTATCCGTGGTGCTCATTATCGGATAACAGTTACGCATATGAAATATTTCATTGTTGTTCTCGGTATTCGCAATTTGCGATCCAGTCGTGTCCTTTGTAGACGCGGGGTCCATATCTGTAGCGATATTTCGTTGTTCTGCAGATACGCTTTCAGTCTGTAGTTGACGAGCAACTCTTACATTCGAGCACATTCTAGTGTCGTCTGGGCTTGGACATGATCGTGTAGAGTTTGAACTGGCACTTCTGTTGTTTCCAAATCGCTTACTACTTCTTTTCTGAGTGTTGACTTTTGCCTTGGTTGCGACCTGACTTCCTAAGATAATTGCTTAATTTCGCTTTCTATATTCTGTTTAAATTGGGAGAACTTCGCGGTCAATGCCATATTTGGTGCAATTTCTGTCCTTGGCAGCTGCGCTATTTATACTTGTCTCACGCGCCTCTGAAACTTCGTTAATGCACCTCTACCTATCTTTGTCGTGTTTTCTGTCTTGTCTAATGTTTCAATTTCATTCCGCTTTGCGCCCATTGCTAGTAATCGTGCATCGTTCGCAGTACTTCTGACCTCTGCAGCCTCTCGTTCTAGTTTTGTTCGGAGCGTCACTACCTCAATTTTCACTTCCCTCGTATCATGTTTTATCGACTGAATTTCAGCACTAAAGTTTTGAATTTTACTTCCCATTTCAGAGCGTACTTCATCATTCCCCTTTTTTATTTGCTTTCCCAATTCAGACCTGACCTTCTGCAATTCAGCACTAACGTTTTGAATTTTATTTCACATTTCATTTCCCATTGCTTTTAGGTATGTGGGGATGTCCAGCACACTGTGTTATCTAAATCTTCTCTCCTGTTATGACTTTCCATTCCTCTACTCTTATGTGATCTTCTCCTATTTCCCCTTTCCATTTCTTGGTAGCCAAGAAAGTCATCACCGCGTGCCCCTGATATGCTGCCTCGTGACGATGTGTCTGACGGCGATCTACCACAATTCTTAATTGTTCTTCGTTCACTTGGACTCCCTACATTATAATCCCGTATCTTTACAATTGCCTCAGTGTGTCGCTGTTCCTCATCTTCGCTATCAGATTGCTCACCACGGGCTTGACTGTGTCCATCATCCTCAAAAAATTCTCTTGGATCGGTATTCTCCTCTCCAGTGCTTTGTACTGCTAACAAAGCTAACCCTTTCTCATCCCATAGGCTTTCTTGACTAACCTGTGTATCTGCCATTTCTACACTGTAACAACTAGTGCTCTATTGTGCTACTAAGCGCGTTTTCGCCCTAGTTAACATGGACTGATACCTGATAACAATTCTCTCTTAAAATACACTCACTTTACAACCCCACATTTATTACGAAATAGCACATAAGATAAATATCTACAGCAAAGAAGCTAAAATAATGTCAACGTCGTGAACGAGCAGTGTCATTACAATACATCAAAATGCACTGACACATTACATAACATAAATCAATAAATTGCAGCCAGCGTGCTGAAGCGCAACGCCTCTGAAAACAAATACAATAAATACACAAATATAATTTTAATGTTATCGCGTGACTTTACCACTGCAAACTATACACGCAAGCTGGTGAGCTCTATCAATAACACCTAAACATTAAATGGGAAAAACAATTTTTGAAAATTTCCGAGGTTTCAAACCACTTTATGATTACTATCACAAGAGTCTATGTAGGATCCAGGCAGGGTAAGACATATCCAAGACGCTACTCCAGGCGGGTGTAAAACGAATGTGCGCAACGAGGAAGAATAAACTCTAAAATGAAGATTTGGCTCTGTCTGACTACCCCCTGCGGCAGATCTTAGGATATCTTAGCTCCATAAATTAAATCTAAACGTAAATGAATGATGAAGGCAACTAAACCTACTAAACGATAAACATTGTTCCTGCTTATATATTTATTGCAGATTAAAAAAAAAACCTTTATAATTCAAAGTTTATATTTCATAAGTAAAATTACTAACCAATTGCCCAACTCCGCCCGCTATTATGACTGCGCGATCTAATAATAATAACGCGATATGAATGGCATCATCTACGTACCAAACACTAGAAGTCAATACTTTCAAAGATGATCTACTGTGGTGTGGAACCTCAGTGGAAATACACTAACGTGATCACACCTGTTTAGCTTTTATAGCCCTAATAAGCCGAAGCAATTTGCGATATCACCGTATGTACTGCGTCCGGTGCGTCGGAGTGACGGTTCTCGTACTCATCTGCGACGATGGAAGAACTCCAGCCACAAATAAACTCTTTCAAACACTAGGACGGCAGAAGGAGGTCCTCTGACTAATATATTCTAATACTGTCTTCTCCTCTCTGTGTTCTACAGACGAGAAACGCGAACTGCCAGTCACAAAGACGGAGTTCAGATAACGTCTCAACGTAAGTATAGGCAGAGGGAGTGCTCTCAGTTACTGAACGCTGGGTACTCAACGACGACTTCCAACCCGGGGGTGAAGTCCAGAATCGTATAGATTGGCAACAGTACATTGCCTGACTGTTCTAACTATAAACCCTCCAGAGAGCAGAGACAGCAAGTCTGTCTGTACCAACAAAGCTGATATCAAGCGACCGTCACACACGGGCGCTCACAATGGAAGACCACGTCTCTCCAGCGCTGGCTTCCCAGCAAGGCTCGGCTTCTCACCATCGTAATTCCGAAAACAAATCATATTCCCGAAACCACGGAATATTCTCGCCCTCTACAGATTCTTCCGAACGCCGACCAACCATATTTTAGTCTTTTGTCATGCAGTGCGGAAAGTTTACGAGGAAAAACCTATACTCGTACAATGGTGCGCTTCTGAGTAAAAATCCTTGGAAATAACCCTGCCTGCGAGGTTTTCGAGGTACCGCTTCTTCGTTCTCTCACCTGCGTCCATGACTTTCAGCGTTCGGAAGTATTATCCGGTTATTCTTCCGGCCACTACTACAATAGCGGACAGCCGTCACTCTATTGTGCACCAGAGCTCAGATGCCACGACGTCCGTCAAGCTACTTCCTGTGTTTAAGCAGGACCAACGCCTGTGCGGGCCTTCCACCCAGATCTTGAGTTGTGTCTGCTGTTTCATCTCCAACCTCTACTAGTATAGGCAATCCTTCATTACGCCGTTTTTGTATTAAAGACACTCCGTCACCTTTCATGCAATAAGCGTTAACAATTATTTACAAGACGTACGTGAAAATGCCACTCTCCTTTATGTATTCATGTATACGATGTACAACGTATTACATGATACCTAATTGTTTTTGTAGATCACGTCAAAGTATATGAATGAGTTCTTGTAAGGTGCGAAATACATATGTGGTGTTCAATAAGGTCTTTCAGTAGACGAGGAACGGTACGAGGCCTTATTGTGCTTTCGTCTCATATGTGTTGTTCGGGATCACACGCATCCGTATGTAGTTGACTTCGAGAGATTGCATTAAAAGCTACGAATGCTCATAGTGTACGTGCTCCCTGTCCACCAGTTTCTTATTTTATTCGTATATTTCATTTTGCTTTCTTTCTTGGCGTTCCGTTTATTCAAGACTAGAAACTGTCTCAGAATTCGTGGAGGTATGTACCGTCTATGCAACTAATTGCCATACGTGTTTCGCTTCTTCTATTTCGGAAGCATCACGAGTGGCGATTTGCACATGTGCGAGTGAAAGAACGTCAGAAATCGGCCAGCGTGGTTATGGAAACTAACGAATATATCTCCAAGACCACACACATGAGTTAACAGAGCTGGAAATCGCCACTGATGATGCTTTCCCAATTGAACAAGCCAAACACATATGGCGACAAACAAACTGCCTTCAATTAGTTGCATAGACGGTACATACCTCCCGAATTTAAAGCGACTAAGGGAAAGAAGGAAAACAAAAGAAATGACGAGTCCCAGAATTCATTATAGAGTCACAGACACTGAATCTTAACACAGGCAAGGACCAGACTCAATGTTCCCATGAATTACAAGATATACGACAGAAAATATTAAGACTGTATTGTCTCCTAATTCCACTCTTAAACAAGACAGAGGTCTTATTTTTCAGAAACCTTCTTGACGCGTGTCTTTTTTGTAGAACCACCCAGGGCTTATTTTCGCTCGGAACGTGGTGGAATTGCACCCTGCACTTCACTTGAAGATGTAGGAACCGGTGATTTAAAACGATACAAGTGTATTAAATCGCAACGTAAATATAAAAATTTGCCTTCGTTCCTTAGTTGTGATTGGTACATATTGCTAACCTTGTTACTGACTGAAATGTTCATTAAATCAATACCTTAAGCTGTCGACAGGCGTTGATATACATCAACGGGGACAGTTGAAAAGGTGTGCCCCAACCGGGACTCTAACTCCGGATCTCGTGCTTACATGGCAGACGCTCTATCCGTTTTTTTTTTTTTTTTCGTCTCATTTTGTTAGTTCCCTTGATCGAGGCGGACGTCCCATGACACCCGTTGAAATTCGTTTATTGCTCCATTCACTCAGTTTTTTTACTTACAGAGGGCTGCTAACCCTCCGACCGAACACGCTGAGCTACCGTGCCGGCGTCTATCTGAGCCACCGGGGGCACAAGGATTGTGCGACTGCAGGGATTTATCCCCTGCTCGCTCCCCATTCTCAGCTTAATGTCCACACACTACATTCGTAGTGCCCCTGCCCACTATACTCATTACTCGCGGCAGACAATCTTACCGAGTCACGTAAGAGTTCGGGCAATGCGTGTGCATCCGCACAGAAGAAGAAGGTCAATGGCAGGTTAGCCTTAACTATATGGAGATGGTATCTGTCCTTTCGGACATATCCGAAAGAACGGATACCATCTCCATATTCTTATTGATTGTCTTTTGTTTCGGACATCAGCAAACTTGGAGATCTATAGTAAGACCAAGATAAGTTAAGCTTTGTCCGTATTATAGGGAGCTCATTGTTAAATGTGTTGCTTATCTGTAGTAATGAATATCAATTTAAATCGGTGCAGCAGGAATACACCTCCATGAGTAGAAGGCAAATGACACATAAAGCATTTATTAAAAATCTAACTCCATGTCTCCTGTCACATCGTGATTTGTTTTTCCTTACTCTTCGGCAAGTCGTAATTGCACATGATCCTGGTAGACCAGAAATATATTCACCGTCGTTCATGGCTAAATGCTTTAATCTTCAATACCGAACACACGTTCACCGAGCAGCTACAGTTAATCTGTTTGAACGCTGTTGCTGGCAGTAGTTGTAAACTTGACGGGTCGTGAAGCGTGATGCATCGCCCCGTGTGGTATTTAAAGTGGTATTTAGCCATCAACATGTCAACACGCTTCCAACATATACTGGTGGTGTTTCAGAGGCGCGTCACGTACATGTGTGGAGCGTTGGCTTCCTCAACCCATAGCGAGAGGGCCGTCGAATGATTTCGCTGTTGTTGTTGTTGTTGTTGTTGTTGTCGTCTTCAGTCCTGAGACTGGTTTGATGCAGCTCTCCATGCTACTCTATCCTGTGCAAGCTTTTTCATCTCCCAGTAACTACTGCAATCTACATCCTTCTGAATCTACTTAGTTTATTCGTCTCTTGGTCTCCCTTTACGATTTTTACCCTCCACGCTGGTCCAATGCTAAATTTGTGATCCGCTCACGCCTGAGAACATATCCTACCAACCGATCCCTTCTTCTAGTCAGGTTGTGCCACAAGCTTCTCTTCTCTCCAGTCCTATTCAATACCTCGTCATTAGTTATGTGATCTACCCATCTAATCTTCAGCATTCTTCTGTAGCACCACATTTCGAAAGCTTCTATTCCCTTCTTGTCCAAACTATTTATCGTCTACTTCCATACATGGCTACACTCCATACAAATACTTTCAGAAACGACTTCCCGACACTTAAATCTATACCCAATGTTAACAAATTTCTCTTCTTCAATACACTTTCCTTGCCATTGCCAATCTATATTTTATATCCACTCTACTTCGACCATCATCAGTTATCTTGCTCCCCAAATAGCAAAACTCCTTTACTACTTTAAGTGTCTCATTTCCTAATCTAATTCCCTGAGTATCCCCTGACTTAATTCGACTACATTCCATTTCGGTGAACATACCTTATTGTTGTCCAGCGTTGAACTGCAGAGTGTTTCGTTACACTACTGCCTGTTACAGACAGCGACCCACTTCGTCAAGATAGTGTTGGCAGTGGAATCTTATGGTGGCAGTTTTTCCCTCAAGCGAGGTACTCACCTATGCACTTGATACAATGACATTTCCAAGGTCCGGTGCCAACATGCCGAGGTGGGTTGTCCCATGAATCGGACACCCATGAACCGGCTGCTATGAAATGGGGTGATACGGCACGTCTTGTCCCTCTGGTACTTCACTGTCACGTCACTGACCGAGACCAGCTCTGGAAATATCCCAATCACTTGATACGTTGGAGTATTTCATTCGAAGATGCAGTAGGTACGCTCTCTCAGTCCGAGAACAGCCCTCTAACTTAGTTGCTCATATGTATTCGTCAGAAATCACCAATGTTATTTCATCGAAGTCTTACTTGCCCATTTAATGTAGGATAAAAAGGGTCGGCCGGGGATGAGGGGGGGTGCAAAATATCGTGTAGCCACAAATTTTTGTGCAACGGCGGGTGGGAGCGCGTTGAACAACATACTAAAAGTCATGACCGATGGATTGTGACCGTTGTGGGGGTCGGGCATTTAATGGTTACTTTTTTATGTTTTTCTTGAATGACTCAAAAACTGTGGCTTCTAGTGAAAATGTTTCCCAGTTCAACAGTAAACTGAAAGTAACTGTACTATATAAACAGTTGCTCAGTTAAGTTGTTTTGTCTATTCAGATAAGAGAACAGAAAAGCAAACGCTGGAGAGGTGTAGTCTGCCTGTAAACTGAAACTCGAGCATCGTTGTTGGTGGAGGAAGTCGCTTTTGCCGGAAGACTACTGCTGCTGCTGTACAGGATGACTAAGAATATTCTTCCCGTACAGCAGTTGTAACGTCCTTTAAAAATTACTTTGTGTTATCCAAATCTACCGTGTGATGTGTTGTTCAGCAAATGGTGTGCCTAATCAGTTTTACTGTAATCCAAAGAAAATTTAAACAACTTGTTCTCGTAAATCAGTATGTACTGTCTAAAATGAAATCAATCCCTCTGAAATTTACTCAGTCCCATGAGCACCGTGTTCTATGACCCTGTGCAATAAACTGACAACATTCTCTATTGAAATAAACAATGAAATACATGTTCATTAGCTCTTGAGTCGCAACGGATGTAATCTTGGTATTCTGTTCTCTCCACAGCAGGCATACAAAATATTCAATCTTGGCTCAGCGAAGTTCATTGCCAGCCGTAAAATAGCTTCAGACAAAGAATGTCACACGTCATGGTAGAGGATGAGGTACTGATAACAAGATATGTTACAACAGAATTCTTCATTTCGAAAACTGTATTCAAAAAATGTTTCTCCTTTGCAAAATCTAATATGAAACATTTTATATTAACTTCAAAATCAGTCACCGTCTTAACTGTTTTACAATTCTCACTTACTAGCGTAGTTAGCAATACTTGGGTAGTTACATGACAAAAGGTCTGTCATCGTTTGACAAAATAGATTCCAAAATTTAACTAGTCTGTATCAGGATTACAAAACAAACAAAATATTACAAATCAGGTATACCTAATCAACCTGTACATTAAATCTGATGGCAAATACTTGATCCCTACATTGACGGGGCAGTACTGTTAGAATTAGCAAAATCCACATTTCGAGCCGCTCGGCGTAGCAGCGTCGGTCTAGGGCGCCTTGTCGCGATCCGTGCGGCTACCCCCGTACGTGGTTCGAGTCCTCCCTCGGACATGGGTGTGCGTGTTGTCTATTAAGTTAGATTAAGTAGTGTGTAGGCTTTGGGACCGATGACCTCTGCAGATTGGTCCCATATGACCTTACCACCAATTTACTTTTCAACTTTGCGTTGCTCCATACTTAAAACTAAATACACAAAAATTTCATTACCTTACAGAATTTTATTATGCTGCGTCCATAGACCAACATGTAAAAATTCTCACAGCTAGTCAATAGCTTAAAGTCTTTCATCCTACCTTTAACAGAACACAACGGCAACTGCTACTACACTCTGCGTGCCCCTACTTAAACTCGATTCTGCCACTCAGGCAACATCTTTGGTTCAGTGGTGTCAAAGATACGATCTCTTGTACATGTAATAACCATTTCATGTCATTTTTCACGAAATATATTACAAAGCTTTGAGGGACGAAGTAGTGAAGGCAGCAGAGGATCAAGTAGGTAAAAAGACGAGGGCTCGTAGAAATACTTGGATATCAGAACAAATATTGAATTTAATTGATGGAAGGAGAAAATGCAAAAATGCAGTAAACGAAGCCGGCAAAAAGGAATACAAACGTCTCAAAAATGAGATCGACAGGAAGTGCAAAATGGCTAAGCAGGGATGGCTAGAGGACAAATGTAAGGATGTAGAGGCTTATCTCACTAGGGGTAAGATAGATACTGCCTACAAGAAATTTAAAGAGACCTTTGGACGAAAGAGAACCACTTGTATGAATATCAAGAGCTCAGATGGAAACCCAGTTCTAAGCAACGAAGGCAAAGCATAAAGGTGGAAGGAGTATATAGAGGGTCTATACAAGGGCGATGTACTTGAGGGCAATATTATGGAAATTGAAGAGGGTGTAGATGAAGATGAAATGGGAGACATGATACTGCATGATGAGTTTGACAGGGCACTGAAAGACCTGAGTCGAAACAAGGCCCCGGGAGTAGACAATATTCCAATAGAACTACTGACAGCCTTGGGATAGCCAGTCCTGAAAAAACTCTACCATCTGGTGAACAAGATGTGTGAGACAAGCGAAATACCCTCAGACTTCAAGAAGAATGTAATAATTCCAATCCCAAAGAAAGCAGGTGTTGACAGATGTGAAAATTACCGAACTATCAGTTTAATTAGTCACAGCTGCAAAAGACTAACACGAATTCTTTACAGACGAATGGAAAAACTGGTAGAAGTCGACCTCGGGGAAGATCAGTTTGGATTCCGCAGAAATATTAGAACACGTGAGGCAATACTGGCCCTACGACTTACCTTAGAAAATAGATTAAGGAAAGGCAAACCTACGTTTCTAGCATTTGTACACTTAGAGAAAGCTTTTGACAATGTTGACTGGAATATTCTCTTTCAAATTCTAAAGGTGGCGGCGGTAAAATATAGGAAGCATAAGGCTGTACCACAGAAAATTATTTTTTTTAATATTTTATGTAAATATTTGTAATTTAAATGCTTTCTTTTAATAAGTAAGGGCATTGCTTCACTGTATGTTTACATTTAGGCAGAAGTCTGTTGACGTTTTATTGTATTTATCTGTGTTTTACTGTGAAACTTATAAGCTCTGGGAAAAAGCCAAAGGAATTGTTATTTGCGTCGACTAGCAACAATAATAGCAGTGCTTGTACGTTGTAAAATCTTTGGGCAGGGAGTTGTTGCGCAGAGCGCGCGGAGAGAGGGGAGACGGGTTCCAGTGCTTTTAGTGTGCGGAAGTGTGGTGTTAACGCTCTGGCAGTAGTGAGTACCATATCGGCGGCATCGTGTACGCACGCCGGCCAGATGTCTAGTAGCAGGTGGAAGGACAGTGGACGGGCGGAAGGGGCTGTATTAATTACGATTGCCCGTTCCTGTAATTAGCCGTGGCCCCACAAGATGCTACCGTCTTCAACAACAGCATTAGTACCAGCAACACAGATTTCTCGTCGGCTGCGAGTTTCGTCGCACGCACAGCACTGATGTAAGATTGTTCAATGGTAGAAAGTATTAACGGCTAACCCAGCAGCACAACTGAATATAATTTGATTAATGAACTTTATTTAAACAATAATCAGTTAAATTCAGGGCGACTGCGTCGTCATTGACCTCAGACATTGTTACCAAGCAAGGTCCTTGTTCCCTTTTTTCCTTATATGCTAACCGAAGCTTGAGAATCTATCAATGGAAAAAATCCAAATCTAAAGACACTGCATAAATTACGAGTGCGGAAGTTTTATTTATTTTACATATAGCTTGGAGCATCGGCTGTTTGGTTTGGTACGTATTCTAGTACAAATTGAATTCTGTTCAAGTCAGTAAAAAAGGCTCAGTTGTTCAGACAACGATATGAAATTCAATTTGAAAATTAAGTAACTGCAAAGTAAAAAGTGTTTGCCTTTCTCTAAATTTCCTTGCTGACGTTATGTTGAGGTCTCTGAAAGTCATTGTTCACGTAACGAAGTTCAATACTAATATACAGTTAAAGTGGATATTTTCAAAGCATTACCCTATTGCCTTTTTCAAAATTTAATGACAAACTTAACGTAAAATTCACTTCTCAGTTTTCTTTATCATTACGTAATCACTTAAAATTAGTGTCAAAAAACCTGACAACCTTCAGTCGCCACGTCAGTGATTAATAATAAATGTTTTTCTTTCCCATCATCTTGTACATTACTTTGGATGTAGACCGGCCTAGTGGGCTGGCGACCGTAATTATTTCCTTTTCGTCCATTAGTGTAACTTCTGGATTCATGATCAGAGGTACCCCTTTTCTGTGCAGTGTTGTTCGTGAGTGAAAGCACAAAATAACTTTCATTTTTCCAAACTGTAGCCCTGTTCGGTATAATTACTTTTTTTACTTTTAGTAGACTTTTCTGTCAGAAAGATCGGTTGTACACTTTCCCCCTACTTATCGGTATTACTTCTTCGCAAAAGATAGCCTTATCCAATTAGAAAAATTCCATCAGGTATACACGCAATCCACGGTCATATTTTATATCGCAAACAAAATAGGCCGATTAGTAAAGGGGAGGTTACAAGGCTATTTACAATTTGTACAGAAACCAGATGGCATTTATAAGAGTCGAAGGACATGAAAGGGAAGCAGTGGTTGGGAAGGGAGTGAGAAAGGGTTGTAGCCTCTCCCCGATGTTATTCAATCTGTATATTGAGCAAGCAGTGAAGGAAACAAAAGAAAAATTCGGCTTAGGCATTAAAATCCATGAAGACGAAATAAAAACTTTAAAACTTTGAGGTTCGCCGATGACATTGTAATTCTGTCAGAGACAGTAAAGTACCTGGAAGAGCAGCTGAACGGAATGGACAGCATCTTGAAAGGAGGATATAAGATGAACATCAACAAAAGCAAAACGAGGATAATGGAATGTAGTCGAATTACACCGGGTGATGCTGAGGGAATTAGGTTAGGAAATGAGACACTTAAAGTAGTAAAGGAGTTTTGCTATTTGGGGAGCAAAATAACTGATTATGGTCGAAGTAGAGAGGATATAAAATGTAGACTGGCAATAGCAAGGAAAGCGTTTCTGAAAAAGAGAAATTTGTTAGCATAGAGTATAGATTTAAGTGTCAGGAAGTCGTTTCTGAAAGTATTTGTATGGAGTGTAGCCATGTATGGAAGTGAGACATGGACGATAAATACAGTAGTTTGGACAAGAAGGGAATAGAAGCTTTCGAAATGTGGTGCTACAGAAAAATGCTGAAGATTAGATGTGTAGAGCACATAACCAATGAGTAGGTATTGAATAGAGTTGGGGAGGAGTTTGTGGCACAACTTGACTTAAAGAAGGGATCTGTTGGTATGACATGTTCTGAGGCATCAAAGGATCATCAATTTAGTATTGGAGGGCACGTGAAGGGTAAAAATCATAGAGGGAGACCAAGAGATGAATAAACTAAGCAGATTCAGAAGGATGTAAGTTGCAATAGGTACTAGGAGATGAAGAAGCTTGCACAGAATAGAGTAGCATGGAGAGCTGCATCAAACCGGTATCAGGACTGAAGACCACAACAACAACAACAATACAAAATATGGCTCCACGTACAAGTGGATCCGTCACACGGAGTAGAACAGCATAACTTGCCTTAATGGTGTTAGTAACTTATATCTGCATTCCATCCAGTATTAACGCAAGATGGCTCTGAGCACTATGGGACTTAACTTCTGAGGTCATCAGTCCCATAGAACTTAGACTTACTTAAACATAACTAACCTAAGGACATCATACACATCCATGCCCGTGGCCGGATCCGAACCTGCGACTGTAGCGGTCGCGCGGTTCCAGGCTGTAGCGCCTAGTCCCTCTCGGCCACCCCGGCCGGCTGTGTTAACTCATTTTGTGGAAAATATCCCCCAGCGGGTATGACTACACACCGCGTTGCTAATGATTCACAGTGCGTGCAGTGGAGGTTCCTATAATTTTCTGAAACATCTACACCTACATATACATATTCCGTAGTTGCTCCTCGTGGCCTAGTGGGGAATTGTGTGCTCGATCCTCTGTTCGCAGACCTATAAAGGAAAAGAATGTACGAACACAATCCGGGACCTACCTTCCCTCGCACTTCTACGCCACACATCCCTCCCCACCCCTCACCCCCTTCACCCTGTTATTCCCTTGGACCACAATTTATCCCTTAACATTGCACTTAGACGTGGTACACACATTTAATATTTGCTGTATCCCACTCCATATAGAGATAAACATTAAATAATTCGTACTGCTAAAATAATAATCAACGTTGAAACTGTTAGTCCCAGAGAAAAACACGAACAGGATATTTTTGTAGTAAATGTAAGGTATTTTAATTTTGTACTCGGAAACATTTTCGTTAGAAGCCGTCTTTTTCAAGTTACTGAATAACTACTTAAAAACTGGCTTGCAAATGCCCCACCCCATTCCCCGCACCAGTGCTCACACCCCATCGGTTATGGTTTATAATGTGTTGCCCCTGGCATTTACTTGTACCTAGAAAAATTTGCAACTACACGAATTTTTCCTCTCATTTTCCCTCGTGATCAGGACTGACAGTAAAATGCATATAAATATCCCCCATGGAGCCAGAATTTGGCAACAACTTACAAAGTTAAGTGAGTAAAAAAAAAAAAAGCGAAGAAATATATTAAAGACGTAGGCGCAAAATTTTGGTATGTGAGTGGGAATAGGTATGGCATAAACATCATAGGAACGTCGTAGAAACTCATAAAAGCCGTATGACAATGATCGAAGGTGTCAAATGTTAGATACCAGTTATACACATCAACCATTGCTATAATTGATGAAAAAGAGAACAAAGAAATTAGGCAGGCAAAAAATTCTTTATAATGTTATACCTTGCACTGCACCTAGGGTGAATTTCTTCGGCTTGGGTCTTACATCCTATTAATGTTGTCTTCATTCTAGTGACACTAGCTGATCACAACGAAAGTTTCTTGAAACTGATAATCAAGTGTTGTGTTGAGCAATCAGACTAGTTCCATAAAAATTAATGTTTCACATTCTATGCACTATAATACTTAACATTTTTCTACAATATAAACAACATCGAAATGGCAACTGAGTAAGAATGGCCACACATATTAACAACATAACATTCCTTTTAAAATTCAGACGCCTTTTTCTTGCTGCAATATATTACTTTCTTTGCGAATGAGTTTTGTCTTTAATATTCAGAAAATGATCAGTGAATATTATTTGTCAGTCTTGCCTAAATCGGTGTTTGTTCTCACTTCTGATCTGATGTGAAGAAACGCCGAGTTTTGCATGTTAAAATACACTGCAGGTACCTTTCATATATAGGGTGCAACGTTTCTGAAAAATTGAAATTATATTGCAGCAAAAAAAGGCTTTTGAATCTGTAAAACGATTATTTATATACATGTTGCGGAAAATGGTCACAACTACAAACTTGTCAGCTATGTAATTCGAGATTGTTCCATTGTGCATAGACCACATAAACGAGCAGTGAACATTACGTAATTTTAGATGGGAAGTGATGTAAACTATTGGAAGTGTTCTTGGGAAATGACAAAGGGATCAGTCAATAAATGATACCTGCAAAATGAAAGTTTAGCGTAGAAGTAATGCGTTTATGTATAGTGCTTTACAGTACTATCAGTAACATTTAAGTGCGGTGCGAAAAATTAGACTTTTTATTTATTTTTCCTTACTAGGAGAAGGTGGATCCTCGATCCCAATCGCAAAAGCAGAGTCCTAATTCTTGCTAATCACCGAAAGAGTGCCCTCAGCACCGCTGTAATGATTCATTAGGGTCTATATATTAGGTCAGCTCGTCTCACATTTACCTGGACCCCTTTCCCAAAGGGGCCCTTTCCTGTCGAGTTGCATGAAATATGGACACCGTGTCTACCGGACCCCGTGAAGCGAAGGAACGTCGTATTACTCGTGGCTAAAATGTCTTTATCTTACTGTCGGTGACTCGGCGGAGCAGTGTACGCTCATGAAAGCTGCTATACAATGAACTCTCAATTCATTTTTAACCAGCGAAGTTACAAGGGACTGTAATCTGAAAACAAGTTACAAAAGACTGTGCTCTATCTGTAAACACTTGCTACTCGACGAATAAGTAAAGCCTTTATCTTTCTTCGCCCTTATGAATGAGAAATATCCGTAATAAAACGGTAAGTGACACACGGATGTACTACAAAGGAGAGGCCCGTGACCAAATGACAGGTTTAGCAGTTTTATCTCCAGATCACTGGTAACACATTTTCACAAGGAACGGATTTTGAGCATCTGGTTATCATTGTGTTTTTAAATGTAGTACAAAATTAATATATAAAGATTTTTAATGTTTGGTACGCAACCATTTGTCCTTTATTGTAATTACCAGTTTCGTTTATACCATTCTTGCGGTCTAAAGGATCAAATATTAATCACATATCACAGCATATCATGTTAATAAGCCATGTTGATGTTATATGCAACGACATGTGATTAACATTTGACCCATTGTACCGAAATGATGGCGTTAACCGAAACAAGTAATTGCGAGGGCTATTTGGAAAGTAAGTTCCAATGCGAAAATCCGATAAAGTGTTGCACAGGTGTGTTGGGTAGTGTGTAATATGCGCGTCGATCGCGGTATGTCCCTATTTACAATTCTGAGCCCACAGTAAGTATGTACAGATGCCTAAAAAATAATATTTCCCGCCAAGTGTGAGGGCCTTGTGAGAGATTTCGCCTGATGTCGTGCAGCCCACATAACTGTCATGCGTTTCGTTCTTCGTGGCAACTCTCGGCCGCACTCTGCAGGGGCACAGAAAATCTCCTGCAGCGTTTTCGGTGTTTAATCACCCGCAACATAGCCTGTAACCGGCTGTCCTGAGTTTCATCTCTGCTCACATGAACCTCTGGCTATGAGGACAGTGTTTTGGCAAGGACAACAAGCTGTAGACAAGCATAGAGAATTGGCGGAAAACACAGGCGGCTGTTTTCTGTCAGAGGGTATTGGGAGTTTGATACAACGCTACGACAAATTTTAAGTCAGAGAGGCGACTATGAAGAGAGGTAACTGTAAAGTGTAGCTAAGTATTGCAAACAGAACATTTTTGACTTTCACAGCGGTCTGAATTTCACGATCTATCGGAACTTACCTTCCGAATAGCCCAAATATAGTAGTAAAACACCAGCGTGGTATAAATTTAAAAAAAATTACGTAGCATGTGCTAGCAACAGCCTTCAAACAATGTACAACAAAAACTTTTAGTCAATAGTTGGAATATAAACGTTTTCAAGTTACACTAGTGAAATACGGATAGGGGATAGTGTTGTACAATGGAACACGTTTCAGACATTCGCCTCTAACCAATTCTGTAATATAAGATAAATTATTTCATTTTTGAATGATGGCGTTCACCTTTAACGTGCTGCAAATTACTTAGGAAAATTAGGGCTTTTAAAAATGTGGAAACATATTCCAAGATCATACACCTAGGAACTACTACCAGTCTGAAATTTAAAAAAGTTGCAGTCCAGGAAACAGCATCAAAACAGTAGTTAATAGTTTGTGTGTTACGTTATTATTCTACTACACACCAATAATAAGTAAGTGAAATCAAATTAAACAGAAGTATTGTCAAGAACAAGCTACAAATTAAATACATTTCTATGTAGATGCTATTGAAAACTGATATAAACTGCCATTTTCAAGACACGTAATGTGTTAAGTAATTACAGGAACTCTGTCATTTTCAAATATTACATGTTCCTTTGTAAAAAAACCTTCTTCTGTTTCAGATTTTAGGATGGTACTTTACCGGCTAAGTGTGGGTTAACGGTCCACATGTTACGTAAATAGTTCTGAAAATATAAATGGCTCTGTGCACTATGGGACTTAACATCTATG
Organism: Schistocerca serialis cubense; assembly: GCF_023864345.2. Lineage (NCBI taxonomy): Eukaryota > Metazoa > Arthropoda > Insecta > Orthoptera > Acrididae > Schistocerca > Schistocerca serialis. The sequence goes on along the minus strand of NC_064646.1, from coordinate 180,716,565 downwards.
GTCATCAGTCCCCTAGAACTCAGAACTACTTAAACCTAACTAACCTAAGGGCATCACACAACACCCAGTCATCACGAGGCAGAGAATCTGAAAATACAAGATGCGTCACAAGGAAGGTACGTACTTCGCGGGACGCTAGTGTTGGTAATTCTGGACAAAAACTTCGAATGAACATAGGTGCCATTCTTAACCATATGCGACATACAGCTGATTGAAAACCATAGGCGTCAGTCGTGTATCCTCCTTCACCAGCACTCATATGCGAGTGCAAATAAAGCTGCTTTAGGCTACGTAGTGTTCCTTTTGCTGATTATTTAATTGCGTTATTGATGACCATTTCATTGATCCAGTTGTTTTAGATAACTGTCTTAATGGAGTACGGCAACTTGATTCCCTTCGAAATGTGTTATCAGAAAACTTGGAGGATATTTATTTGGCAACACGATGTGATGTGTACGACGGAGCTCTTCCATATTCCATACGGCCAGTGAAACAGTACCTTACTGAAACGTATCCCGGACGTTGATTCGGTCGTCGTGGGGCCATTTCTTGGCCACCTAGGTCACCCCAACGTACTCCATTACATTACTGTTAGCGGAGTTGGCTTAAGGGCGAAGTCTGCGATACGTACAGTTAAATTTTATCACCATGGCCCTCTACAGCAGTAACAGACGCTAACACATTGGACAGATCTTATGACGAGCTGAAGGACATTATGAGTTAGCGCTCGCATCATAATCCATTTGCCTATCACACAAGTCACTGACATACAGTTGTATCTGATTTAACTTTTGTAATGTAAAAATTTGTCGTTTCCACCCAGCAGACTACTTGAGATCTGTATATAAATGCATCTTAAGTTGCGAACTTCTTGATACAAACATATTCCTTGCAGTATCCTATGCTACATTTTATGGTTTTGTGCATCAGTGTCGTACGCTAGCTCGTTCCATAGCCATACGTCGTTCGCGGTCTGTTTGCATTCACCGTACTCTGCTATATCCAAAAATCGATGGCGATTTCCCTAAATTATTTCTCTAGCATCAGATAGTATCCTCTCTGAAACTCCTTAACTAGCCTCCGTAGACTACTGGTCGCTTATACCAAGTACTCAGATAATATACCTGAACAACCTATGAAATGTGTTGATGGAGTTTGGGTTCAATCTGTCCACGTGATTCATGGAGTAGTAATTCTCAAGCTTAAGACAGTTTACGCAGTGGAATATAAAGCAATAGTAATACAAATTTCCAATGATTATTCAGAAAATTTCCGCCTTAAAGCAAAAAATCTAGTGCTTCGTGTCTGTAGGATACTCTGTTAGGCTATACATTGTTTAAAGTCTTCTCTCTAATATCCCTAAATTAAAATCATTTTATCCAAAATAAGTAAAAGAGATATAGACATTTAAATATTTGGATTAGATGATGTAATTAGTAGGACTTTTTCCTTGCTGGTAGTGGACCTATTCCACTTATAATTCGCTGCAAGCTCTCTGTTGACATGGGATACTAGAACTGCTTTTACTGACACTCATTAGCATCATTAGCAATATCAGTAGCTGATTCAGTGTCTACAAACGAGAACAGGAAGTCTGTAGTTTACCTTCACATACGTGAATTTATTTGCGTGCCAAATAATAATAATTTCACATCATATCGATTCCGGAAGTTATTTTACAATAATAGGAGCAAATCACTTTAATCATACGTCTAACTTCAAGCAACACTAGCAAGAGAGAGGCAGATAGACTCTGTGTAGTTGAAGCTACAACAAAAGCTAAAGGTGAAGACAAAATAAAAGTGATGTGAAAGATTCATTAATATAGAGAGGATGCTCTGGATTAATACAGACACAGGATGAATTCATATTTTTAGTAGAAAGTACGTACAAAATTATTTAAAATCTACTTCCTGGATGGTGGATGGTTGACGGTACACCTCGTACTTATAAACTACGGTACTTTTCCCAGAGTTGTCGTAATCCTGTGTTACGCAGCAGGTTCCGTATCAAGTGTGCGAGACAGACTGCTTGATTTATGTCTGTCGATTTTTTTGTGACTGCGGCCTGCGGTGTTTCCTTGTTGCTGCAGTTTAGAAACGCAGGACGTTGAAAAACGACGAAGATCGTCTCGTCCGCAGAATTTGTGCCTTGGAGTATGCAGGAATCGGAGATTTCCGGGCAGGCTCTCTGACCAAGCCCCACAACTCCCTGCTTTCGCAACGCTGAGTTATGTCCTTGAGGACTTTTAGCAAGTCTACGTGGCAGCGGCTGCCTTTCCTCTGGGAATCACCACGTGCAGGCGACAGCTTCTTCTGACGTCGAGCAACGCTTCGAACGAGGTGATCAGTCGTAGTGGGATGCGCAGGTTTCAAATAACTTGTCCAACACTCTCTTTTGTTAATCACCTCGGGTGACACATTCTGAAAATTTGTAACGGAATTGTTTCTCTGGCATTGTCGGAAGGGAGCAGTTCTGCACCGCTAATTACCTAGAGCTCTACCCGAGTGTCCCCCGTGCTCTTAACAATGAGATTTTGAGCAAAACTTTCGCTATGTTTTACGAAATACACAGGTTTAGTAGATAGCGGCTATAGTTCACGTATCTAAGGTTAAGGAATCCTGTTTTCAATTTTGAAGCATGTGTGTGGGCAGGAGGAGTTTTCTACCTGACCCATCTCTTCGCGTTCTATGGCCTTTCATGTGAAACATTCTGCACGCACCCGTTGCACTGCCGAAACACCTCGTCCCACACGTACAGCAATTTCCCGGATGGATGCATCCATACGTGCATACGTCTGCGAGGGATCCTGCGCGGCTGCTTATGTCACACTGTTCCATTGCCTTCGGTTTATAGTGACGATGAGAGCCACAGGCACATTTTACCAGTAGGTGGTGTTTCACTGGATACCGATGTTGACGTTGAACTCGCGGCCCGACATGTTCAAATACTAATCTTTTCTGCAGACCATATTAATCTACTAGCCCTGTGAATATGATCGTCCTATCTCTTGTCATTCAAGATGTTCTGTTTTTTTCTGATCATGAGTATATAACCCTTGTAGCACAGTCCTCTATTCTGGACATACAGTTCCTGTATGTGAAGTTTTGCAATAAAGTAATTTTATACCTGCTTGATGAGTGGAAATACGTGAAGCAAACTAGTTTCCTTCGTCTCTAAATCAACTATACAAATAATCATCAGTAATAAAAATGTAGCTCCCTAAAACGCTTTATCAATTATAGGTATCGGGTGACGTTTGTGAGTTCTCTGTAGCCCCAAAAATTAACACTCCTTTCTTCTGGTATTTCATTGATTGTGAAACGTATTTTTATAGCTTGTAAAGTTACATGAGAGGTACTGAACTGTATGTACTGAATCGTGTCAAAATTCAAAGACAATATCCTTCGATCCACTTTTTGTTGATGCCTGTACATTGTTGTTAGTAGACTGTTTCACTTAAATTTTTCTACCTTTCGATGAATGAGACACATCTTTCTACTCCACGTTACTTATACTGATACTCTTGACAGCAGTTAATGTTTTAACACTTAGCAGCTTGCATGTTTGCCTACATCAGAAATTTTAGTTATAAGCAATGAGTCGCCGATCATACAGAGTATATGTCTGATGAAAGTCTTTATTATTCTGTTGTCCGCTTATTGATCCCAAAACTTGAAAACCAGCTTGGTCAAACATTTCTGAGTTTTGGGTGGCGGATGACCGGTGATGGGTCAGAGAGACTTCACGACGTATTATGTCGTAGAACTCATACTGCGAAGTGTTCCATTGGCTCCATTGAGCTACCTTCAGCTCTCGTAGGCTTCATATCACCTTTATTTATCGGAGCTCTCGTGCTTTCGATTCTGGGGTTCATTCAACAGCCACAGCGCCACTTTAATATTCAGATATTTTATTTTAGAGAATAATATTTTATAATTCACACATCAATAGGAATATTAAGTATGTATGTGTACCTATAACCACGGTTATTTCATATTCAAACTATATTTCTCTGTCCAGTGCTATATTTCTGTATTCCTGTACCTCCTCCTTATCTGATCAACTACAATGCTTCACTGACTGTAAGTGATGCTACCGAGTGAGGTGGCGCAGCAGTTAGCACTCTGTACTCGCGTTCGGGAGTAACACGGTTAAAAACCGCTTCCGGCAATCCTGATTTAGATATTCCGTAATTTCCCTAGATCGCTGCAAGCAAATGACAGGATGTTTCCTTTGAGATGGAACGTCCAATTTCCTTTGCCGTCTTTCCCTACTCCGAGCCTCTGCCCTGTCTCTAATTACGGGAAGTTAATCACTAATCCTCTTCCTGCTCTGTAAGAGATGCTTCCATATACTTCAGTTCACGGGCACGAGTTTTTTGAATGGAAGTGGCAGTCCAGTCAACTTTTGTGTAGTGCTCCGATGGGCCAAAGAGATATTATGGAACACTGGTCAGCAGCTATTATATAGGTTGGTGCTGGCAGATGGAACGTATTTTCTCTGCCCATTTCCGCTGCTACCCGTGGATCTCTGTTTGGTAGCGAGAAACGGCACTGTTCGCTGGGTCTTTAGAAGGTGGGATACCTGTTCTGGTCATCTTTAGTAATGTATATTGGGTAGTTGGAACTTCTAAGAATTGGGATGAGTTGTAGTTGATAATACGTACGTTAGAAGAATAACCATGGTAAAACGTCTGGTGTAACTATTTCACTTAGCTCTTTTTCCGTCTCGTTAGAGCTAATGTGAGTCTTTTATGTGTGAATGCGTTGTGTGTTTTCTGTTTCTCGCGTTAGGATTCTTTCTCCATGTTTCAATGTTATATTCATTATACGTTTCGGGTTTCTTGTAGTGTGTGAATCGGTATTAGTTACCAAGCGCTTTTCATATGGTACATTGGTGCCTTCAGCTGTGTAAATGTCACCTTCACTTTCTGTGCCTTCTTTTTACAATCTTCTGTGTATGTATAATCTTACTTTGATCGAATAACTTTCGTGAGTTTGGTGTTATTTGGCATCGGTTATCTAAATTAGACCATGTGCCTTTCCGTCACATGAAGCGCCTTTAGCTCAACGTTATTATTCATTCGAGCTTATTGTTCAATTTGAATTTTGAAAGATATGAACACCTGCTTTCATCCTAAATATTTCCATATTCTTCCTACCTCCATGATGACCACGCGGTTGATCAGTAAAAACGTTTCTCAGGCCCAACCTGTTTTTAATCTGTAGAATAAATTTATCTTTCTGTCCTATTCCTTCTGTGTGTGTACTGTTGGGATGAATGTGCGTGTGCGCGTAGATGAGACGAATCCTTTCTCTTACCAAACCGAGGGGCTCCCCACGTGTCTGTAGTAGATACTATACCCTGTTACACAAAGATATGAAGCATTTCCTTAGTGGTCATTGAAGTTATTATGTAATTTTCTTCGTGAATCAATTTTAAATGGCTTCTAAATTGTGTTCCTAACGTTACTTGTGTAACGTGTCCAACGTTTTAGCCTGTCTCCCTCAGAGCCATCTGATATGACTATTTGCTTTTTAATATTTTATTTGGTGTTAATACGAAAGTTTAATTTTGAATTTGATCATATGCTAGTCAGGGAGATAACATTACAGTGATTCAGTGTAACCTTAGATAAATTTAATTGAGACTTACTCCATACGAACAAGTCCCGCTATTAATCTGACTATGGACTAGGTTCTGCAATGGAAGAAGGGTAGGAATCATTCACATGCTACTAAACAAGTCTATCGAAATCAGTTGCTTATGGATGTATTATAACTTCTCGTAATTCATTGGTGATAAATTTCAAAGCGCTAATTTAGTGGTGTGCAGTGAAGACCGCTTTGACGGACGGAAGCAATATTCGCCTCGGGCAGCCTCGATATCGACCCGTGCTTGCGTCACTCACGTTATGGGTGAAGCACTTGTCAACCGCAGTACGTTCATCTCTGTGGCCTTCTTTTTTGCTTTGAATTCGTTATTTATCAGAAAGCTAGTTTGGTACCATTGTGTATCGGTACTACTGTTTGCGTAATGCAACATACTGGAGCTACGACACCGTGTGTAAAATGTGTGACTATTACGAAAGTGGTCCTAAGTTCAAGATAACAATACATAAAGAAGACGCTTGTGACACTTCAACACAATAAGTCATATGTAGCAAAACATTACTTTTGACTCATTAGATTCTGTTGATTTTCGTGAATGCAATGTTTTTCTTATTTCTTTGTTACGCATGGTCAGTCTCAGTATCGTGAAAAGCAGTTGTTATAACTGCTTTAAAACAATTTTTGTAACGTTTTGAATGCCAGGGATACAGTTTTGTATGACGTCAATGATGGTATCTGGATAGGAAAAGAAAATCTGTGGTGTTTTGGACGAGGCACGCATAAGAAATGTTTGCAACAGGAAGACGAGACACGATTGCTGTAATTACTTCTGCCTAGTTAATATTTCACGCCAGCAGCTTCGCAGAACGAACGATGTCATTTGGTTTATAGTGCCTTAGAGATTTTGGGCTAATACAACAGTTGTGTGACTTTCAATCATAATTTTACGGTGATCATTAACGCAAATCGTTGTTAAAATGAACAGGATCCACGTGCTTTTACCCGAAATTCTGAGAATCCCATAAGGAATGCAAAATTTTATTAATGTAAGGGATGATCGCTTTGCCAAAAAGTATAGACAAATTTGCTCTTGCATTCGAAATACATTTCTTGTAACTTAACCAAAATCATTACGTAAATTTATAACGCCAACAATCATAATTAGCTTTTCGAAAAACTATTTGTAACAACTATTGGAAAGTATTGAATCTGTAAAATCATAACGAATTTTATCCTTTGTCACATATTATGATTACTTGTAGGTGATTTTGGTAAATTTATAACTCGATCTCTTGGCTGTCTTACTTCGGGGTTGACATGGTATTTTGTTAGTGTTTCGAAATCGTTCACATTCAAACTTGGCAATTCCGCGAGCGAATTATAGTGAATTAGAAGCAGGGGTTAATCAAAATTGCTTCGAATAAGGATTACAGTAGGCCTATGCTACATCATTATTAGCGTGATGTGCGACGCATAGCGCCGGCCGCAGTGGCCGTGTGGTTAAAGGCGCTGCAGTCTGGAACCGCAAGACCGCCACGGGCGCAGGTTCGAATCCTGCCTCGGGCGTGGATGTTTGTGATGTCCTTAGGTTAGTTAGGTTTAAGTAGTTCTAAGTTCTAGGGGACTAATGACCTCAGCAGTTGAGTCCCATAGTGCTCAGAGCCATTTGAACCATTTTTTTTGCGACGCATAAATACATTCAGTTTTGATTTTGTCTAGAGTTTTTTAAATGATTCTAAAGTTTTATGTATCTACTTGGAGCTGACTATACAAAACTTGCCTATACAAAACAGTCTCCAGCACGAATAATACCCGTTGTCGCATATATGTATATTACTGATTGTTATGTATGCTTAAATTCAATCAGAATTACACGTAAGGAATAAATTGTCCAGTTTAGGACTGGTAACCGAGGTATCCATGACAATATATTTTGAAAGGAGAAAGGTTGTTAGCAATAGCCTCGAAAAGTTCTTGACGATTTACTTGAAATTTTTACACGACACTCTAATAAACATTAGATGAATATGTGCTATATATATTTTTAAATAACAATACCCAGGTTTTGTGCTGAAGCAGTCTGCGCGAAAGAAAACGTTATTCTGTGGAAACATGCGGTTTCGTTTACCTTCTCGCAGCAGATTTTAATTACGATGGCTTAAAGTGAATTAGTAAGCCATTACTCCGTGCGGTTCTAATCTGCAAACTGATAGCAAGTTTCGGACGATTGAAGCAGGAAAGAAATCGAAACAAATTTTAGCTGCAGGCAACAGTACTGCTTTTCTCGCAGTCAGTTTTAACATAAGCTTGTACGTTGTTATTTAAAAACAATACGAAGCCTTTGTGCGGCAGAAGGTCAGAGTATTATGCAAAAATTGGTAGTTAATTGGTTAGGAGCTTTTCGACACCCTTGTCTCTCATATTCTATCTCCAAAGTGCGCGAAGTCTCATCGTGGATCCGAAATTTGCGTTCTGACACTATTCGCAGGATACCACAGATTAGGACATGTACTCAGTTCCCACACGTACTGAGCAATAGCGAAAATTTGCCGGGTTCTCTAGTTTCATTATATGATTAAAAATTCTTAACACTGTAATTTTTTCATTAATGACAAATTCGACTAACTGTTCAAAATTAATGCTTTCAATAATTAGGTATGCCTATAGTAATTCGTTATTAGGACAGTGTATTGATTTGTCATATCGACAATTAGTTGTATCCTTTTCACATAATTGCTGCAATTTTCATCGGAATCGAAGTGTCTTGTGGGATAGTTGTTCATTTTGAAATGAGTCACGATGAATATTAGCTTGCTACCTACCGTCTCCTTTGCTGTAATTGTGAGGTCTTTATAGTCCGAAGAGATTTTTTTGAATACTTTACGGTATTAAGTGGTTACAATGACCAGTAGTCGGTATTGTATCATTTGACATCTTTTCATCCCTACAAAAACTGGGTTTCATTTATTTATGTTACAGATTAACTGCCAATATTTTCACCAAGCGCTGATCGTCTTTATATTTTCCCCCCTGTCGTAACAAATTTTACAACGTCGTGATCTCCTTGTGTAGAACTGCAAAGAAGCACATAGAGCTGAGAAAGTTGTCTGCTGGATCCCTTAGATAAAATAAAAGGAATCGAAAGCTGAGTAAACCAGTTGCAAGATAAATACACTTTGAAATTGTAGTTAGTGGTGAATAACACAACTATGCATTTGCAATGGAAAGGAAAACTGGTAAGACATTAAAGAACCTCAATTCATCTGCAAGTATCACGTGTTCCACAGTAGGAGACCTTCCGTTTCAGAGCACAACATGGTGCATTACTGAGGAAGTGCGGTTAAAACGTACAGAATTATGCTCACCATGAAACTCTGTAACCGAAGAATTAACACTGTCCTCCAAATAGCATCAACATACACTGATGAACCAAAACATCATGACATCCTGGTTAACAGCTTGTTTGTCCGCTTTCGGAACGTAATATATCACTGACTGCGTATCATAGATCCATAGATCCGATAGATTGTCGGTAGATTTGTGGAGGTATATGGCATTAGATGTCTACGCGCAGGTCATGGAATTGGCGTTAACAACGGGCCGCTGATTTGCGCATGCGGTGATGGCGCACTACAGTGACCCGGATGGTTTTCATAGAATTTACATCAAGAGAATTTGATCGCCCAGGCATCAACGTGAGTTCACTATAAGGCTTCTCAAACCACTGTAGCGGGGTTTTGGCTCCGAGACACGGACTATTACCCGTATACTGCTGAAAGATGACATCGCCGACGGGGAAGACATAAAGCGTGAAGGGATGCAGGCGGTTCGCAGCTGTCAGCGTGTCTTGGATTACTGCCAGGTCCCACGCAAACGAAGGAGAATGTCTCTCCTGGCTTAATACTGCTCCCCTCAGCCTGCGTCCGTGGCGTGCTGCACGTTTCGAGTCGCCGTTCACCTCGATGAAAGCATTTCTGGAGACGAACCATCTACCCTGTGTATAAAAAATGTGATTCACTCGAGGAGCTGACACGTTTCCATTGATCGATGGTTGAATCCCGATGATCGCGTGCCCATTACAATCGTAACTGACGACGTTCTTGGATCAGCATGTGAACGGGTAAGGGTGGTCTGCTGCGGAACTCCATGTTCAACAGTGTACGATGAACGGTGTGCTCTGAAACACTTGTGCTCTTACGGCAGAAATTTCACAGATCACTATCTATACTGCTATACAGAGCCGATAAGCTTCCGTACCCATGATCTGTGAAAAGTCGTGGACGTCCAAGTGGTAGTTTCACTGTCCTTCTACCTCTTTCCTTAGATGCTCATGACACTAGAGCGTGAACATTCGACAGGCCTCGCAGTTTTCGAGGTAATCATTCGAAGACTTCTCTGGGGAGATCCCCATATATCTCTTCTGCTCTTACACACCTTTCACAACGCGTCACGTGGCCGCACCGTCACCAAGCAGCATCCAGTCTCGCGGTGGACAGTGGTCGTAATGTTTTGGCTTATCAGTGACAGTATTTAAATACGTGGAATTCTTAATATTTAAAAACGCTGCACAAAACGTAAATAACTGTCTCACAACAACAAAAACAGTTGGAAATGTCGGAAACAGTTGACGGCGGTCTGTAGTGACCGTTCCTTTATTTGATTCTAGAGTAGAATACTATATTAAAACATGGAACAGAAAACACCATGTGTTCTTACATACACTATCCTCCAGGCACAGTACTATCCCCTATGAAACGAATGGAATAGCTGCTGTTTCACGTTGACACGTTTGTCACTTAAATATATTCCTACCGTTCGAGTCTGCTACGGCAGGACTTATAAGTGACAGACGTACACTGTGTACATCTGTAGATGGCGACGTTGCAAAAGAACGAGTTTGTGAGAAAGCACTAGAAAATGGCACATCGCTGAAATCAGCTGACCATGTGAAATAAATGAGTGTGATCGTAATATATCCAATCTGGCAAAACTAATTGTTCTATAAGAGCAAAACTCACTCGTAGCTCATTATTGATTCCCGCTAGTTGACCTCGGCAGAAAAAAGCAGTACTTCTACAAAAATTTGTTGACGGTGTTACGTCTTACAAAGAAGAAGTTTCCAACTATTTATGAAACGGGACAATTCTGTGGATCCTGTGTATTGACACGTCACAGATATTTATTGTTTTAGGCATATTTCTGTTAATTTCTCCATTTCCTGTGGTGGTATATATATATATATATATATATATATATATATATATATATATATATATATATATATATGTTTCGATAGACAAGCTGAGAACGCTGGTTAATGAAATGTGCGCTGCTGCACGGATTTCTCTTACTGCAACTTTCTCATTCATTCCGCCTCACTGCTGCTGTCTGGTCTCACTGTTACTATCTCTCTCTTCCTGTCGTCACTTTCTCAACCCCTAATCTCTTTAGCCGGCCGCTGTGGCCATGTGGTTCTAGGCGCTTCAGTCTGGAACCGCGAGACCGCCACGTTCGTAGGTTCCAACCCTGCCTCGGGCATGGATGTGCGTGATGTCCTTATGTTAGTTACGTTTAAGTAGTTCTAAGTTCTAGGGGACTGATGACCTCAGATGTTAAGTCCCGTAATGCTCGCCGGCCGAAGTGGCCGCCCGGTTCTGGCGCTGCAGTCTGGAACCGCGAGACCGCTACGGTCGCAGGTTCGAATCCTGCCTCGGGCATGGATGTGTGTGATGTCCTTAGGTTAGTTAGGTTTAACTAATTCTAAGTTCTAGGGGACTAATGACCTCAGCAGTTGAGTCCCATAGTGCTCAGAGCCGTAGTGCTCAGAGCCATTTGAACCATTTTTGAATCTCTTTATCACTGGCTCTCACTCACTTCCACTTCCTACTTCTCTTTATTCCTTTCCCACTGGCACTGTCTCCTTCACTATTTACCTCGCACTGTTCGTCACTGTCAACTATGTTCCACTGCCACTGTGTCCCTCACTTTCTCTCACATTGTCATTGTCTCCTTCGCTCTTTCTATACTGCAGCCACTGTCTACTATCTTCTAGTATCTTATACTTTTTTGTCTATCTACCATTGTCACCGTATCGTTCTCTCCCAGTATACGAAAACACGAATATGTCCGAATGCCAAACTATTTGGAATCATTTTTAAAGGTGCTGATGAAGGCAGAATGAGGCAGCTGTTAACCCCCTTTTCAGCGAGAGTCTTTTAAACAGGAGGAGATTCGAGTTTTTTGTGCTCCGTTAGCAGCATTTTCCGTTAGTTTCTTTCTTTTACCTGTCGCAGCAGTGAATGTCACTCATATGAAAAGAACGTTACGGGTCAGTAAAATTTTGATAGTCTACTTAAGTGAAATTGAAATAACGCAAAATTAATTTTATACCTCTGACCGCATTTTAAGTGCATACAAATTTGGTGTGTGTTTTAATACTACAACATGGGTTTCGCAGAACCCTTCTGATTATAACGGAGATCTTTCACGACATGTGACTCCGTGGTATGTCACTTTATAAACTACGTCGCCGCCTCATACTGCATGTTATGCGCGTATTTGACGTATAAAAGTAGCGTAGCTTTGAACCTATGTATGTTCGAAACGGGTAAAGGTATCAAGAAAAATTTTCAAGGTTATTCGGGATCTGGATCTGCGAAATATATTGTAAAAATTACAACCGATTTCATTGTGAAACCTTCTTGAAGTCCGTGTTACGGTTTTGATCCCCAAACACCATGTTTTTAGAGTGTATCTGGAAAACTGTTAAAGATTTTTGAAAACGGGAAGATGGTTGTTCTAGATAATTGCCTAGGGAATATGCCATTTAAATTTCAGCAATTTACTGCGGCTTGTTATTCAGATATCCACTGCTGACGGGGAAAAATAGTGAAAAACGGTTTTATCGGGTTTCTTCAGGAACGGACCATGAACTAAACGCTGTCCCCATATGCCCCTTAAGGCGCACCGTAGACGACGATTATTGAAAAGGGAACCAACAGATTTGTTTCATTTGCCTAAGCTGGTAAAAGTGTGTGGTAATCAAATTTTTGATCCTTTTCTGTAGCTCATGGGATATCCAAAACACTAAGCCCTACACTTCTCGCACCGATAGAATCCGTGATACGAGCCCCGGAAACACTCCGTTTTTATACGCGGCGTTCCAGAAAACGTTAGTAGCGCATGCCGTCTCATGCGCACCGACTGCCCCTCTTTCTCTGTAGTTTACTCCCATTTTCTCATAATTTCGAACATCTTGTGCTATGTTACATTATCGAACGCTTCTTCTAGGTTGACAAAACCTATGGCGGCCTCTTAAATTTTGTAAATCTCCCATGCATTATTAAGCACAGCGTCAGAATTGCCAGCCTGGTACCTCTAACTTACCCTTGGCCAAAATGAGTTCCGTGTAGCAGACCGTCAGCTTTCTTGTCCTTTCCTCGGTGTTTATACTTGTCAGCAACTTGCACGCATGAATTGTTACGCTGATTGTCCAATAGGTCTCACACATTATTCTTCAGGCTTTCCTGGCGATCTAATGACATCTTGGGTTGTCGGGTGTAGCGTACTTTCATCACGTGCTACCTGAGTCTCAGGTCGCACCTGATGAAGGTAACGAGTTACGCTACCGAAATATCGTGCAAGTACGACGCTGATATCCGGCAGAACACCCGACAACCCAAGATGTCAGGTCTCACACACATTTACCCCTACAGTCTTCGGAATTGTGTGGATGATATTTTCCGAAAGTCACATACACTATGTGATCAAAAGTATCTAGACACCTGGCTGAAAATGACTTAGAAGTTCGTGGCGCCCTCCATCGGTATTTCTAGAATTCAATATGGTGTTGGCCCACCTTTAGCCATGATGACAGCTTCCACTCTCGCAGGCATACGTTCCATCAGGCTCTGGAAGGTTTCTTTGGGAATGGCAGCCCATTCTTCACGAAGTGCTGCACTGAGGAGAGGTATCGATGTCGGTCGGTGGAGTCTGGCACGAAGTCTGCTTTCCAAAACATCCCAAAGGTGTTCTATATGATTCAGGTCAGGAGTCTGTGCAGGCCAGTCCATTACAGGGATGTTATTGTCGTGTAATCACTCCGCCACAGTCCGTGCTCGATCGTGTTGAATGATGCAGTCGCCATCCCTGAAGTGCTCTTCAACAGTGGGAAGCAAGAAGGTGCTTACAACATCAATGTAGGCCTGTTCTGTGATAGTGCCACGCAAAACAATAAGGGGTGCAAGCCCGCTCCGTGAGAAACACGACCACACCGTAACACCACCGCCTCCGAATGTTACTGTTGGCACTACACTCGCTGGCAGACGACGTTCAATGGGCATTCCCCATACCCAGATTGTGTACCGTGATTCGTCACTCTACATAACGTTTTTCCAGTGTGACAATCGTCCAGTGTTTATGCACCTTACACTAAGCGAGGCGTCGTTTGGCATTTACAGGCGTGATGTGTGGCATATGAGCAGCCGCGCGACCATGAAATTCAAGTTTTCTCACCTCATGCCTAACTGTCATAGTACTTGCAGTGGATCCTGATGCAGTTTGGAATTCCTGTGGGATGATCTGGATCTATGTCTGCCTATTACACATTACGACCGTCTTCAAATGTCGGCGGTCTCTGCCAGTCCACAGACGAGATCGGCGTGTACGCTTTTGTGCTGTACGTGCCCCCCTCACGTTTCCACTGCTTCACTATGACATCGGTAACAGTGGACCTAGGGATGTTTAGGAGTGTGAAAATCTCGCGTACAGACATATGACACAACCAATCATCAGACCGCGTTCAAAGCCCATGAGTTCCGCGGAGCGCCCTGTTCTGTTCTCTCACGATGTCTGATGACTACTGAGGTCGCTGATGTGGAGTACGTTGCAGTAGGCGACAGCACAATGTACCTATTATGAAAAACGTATGTTTTGGGTGGCGTCCGGATACTTTTGATTACATAGTGTAGTACATCGCCACTCTCTTAGGTTCTACACACCAACGTGAATAGTACACTCCTGGAAATGGAAAAAAGAACACATTGACACCGGTGTGTCAGACCCACCATACTTGCTCCGGACACTGCGAGAGGGCTGTACAAGCAATGATCACACGCACGGCACAGCGGACACGCCAGGAACCGCGGTGTTGGCCGTCGAATGGCGCTAGCTGCGCAGCATTTGTGCACCGCCGCCGTCAGTGTCAGCCAGTTTGCCGTGGCATACGGAGCTCCATCGCAGTCTTTAACACTGGTAGCATGCCGTGACAGCGTGGACGTGAACCGTATGTGCAGTTGACGGAATTTGAGCGAGGGCGTATAGTGGGCATGTGGGAGGCCGGGTGGACGTACCGCCGAATTGCTCAACACGTGGGGCGTGAGGTCTCCACAGTACATCGATGTTGTCGCCAGTGGTCGGCGGAACGTGTACGTGCCCGTCGACCTGGGACCGGACCGCAGCGACGCACGGATGCACGCCAAGAGCGTAGGATCCTACGCAGTGCCGTAGGGGACCGCACCGCCACTTCCCAGCAAATTAGGGACACTGTTGCTCCTGGGGTATCGGCGAGGACCATTCGCAACCGTCTCCATGAAGCTGGGCTACGGTCCCGCACACCGTTAGGCCGTCTTCCGCTCACGCCCCAACATCGTGCAGCCCGCCTCCAGTGGTGTCGCGACAGGCGTGAATGGAGGGACGAATGGAGACGTGTCGTCTTCAGCGATGAGAGTCGCTTCTGCCTTGGTGCCAATGATGGTCGTATGCGTGTTTGGCGCCATGCAGGTGAGCGCCACAATCAGGACTGCGTACGACCGAGGCACACAGGGCCAACACCCGGCATCATGGTGTGGGGAGCGATCTCCTACACTGGCCGTACACCACTGGTGATCGTCGAGGGGACACTGAATAGTGCACTGTACATCCAAACCGTCATCGAACCCATCGTTCTACCATTCCTAGACCGGCAAGGGAACTTGCTGTTCCAACAGGACAATGCACGTCCGCATGTATCCCGTGCCACCCAACGTGCTCTAGAAGGTGTAAGTCAACTACCCTGGCCAGCAAGATCTCCGGATCTGTCCCCCATTGAGCATGTTTGGGTTTGGATGAAGCGTCGTCTCACGCGGTCTGCACGTCCAGCACGAACGCTGGACCAACTGAGGCGCCAGGTGGAAATGGCATGGCAAGCCGTTCCACAGGACTACATCCAGCATCTCTACGATCGTCTCCATGGGAGAATAGCAGCCTGCATTGCTGCGAAAGGTGGATATACACTGTACTAGTACTGACATTGTGCATGCTCTGTTGCCTGTGTCTATGTGCCTGTGGTTCTGTCAGTGTGATCATGTGATGTATCTGACCCCAGGAATGTGTCAATAAAGTTTCCCCTTCCTGGGACAATGAATTCACGTGTTCTTATTTCAATTTCCAGGAGTGTAGTTGGCAACCACTTCCTCAAATGATTTTAGAAATTCCGAAGGAATGTTATCTTCCGTTCTACTTTATTTGATTTATTTATTCTCGTATCAGAAACTTAGATATTATACACAGTTGTGACTATATAACTTTTGTCCAAAACGTGGCCACTAATAAGGCATTTTCCTTTCCTTGAAGAAGTTTACCTTTTGTACAGGAGGCTAACACAGTCAGAATTGAAGTGCACGAGGAACAGGAAGTACTTCTTCACAGTCACAGCGCATAGAGTCTTAATCAGTGATGTCCTATCTTGCCAAACTAACATTTAATCTTCCAATTCCAGTTCTCAGTCTATTCAGGGACTTACATGTCGTCTATTTCTCATCGTAGAAAAGAGTTTCTATCGCAGACAGGGGGAAGGTAGGTCATAGCCCTCCATACTTCCAACCTAGCTTTTTCAGCAGTGGTTCTGAGTGTCATCGATATTCTAAGGAAACTCCTCCTTGACTTCAGTCGTTGGGTGTGCGGTTCGTGCCGATATAGCGGAGGTGTTCTCTCCTGCTCCACATTCTTTCTTTCCTCATTCATAGCTATTTCTCTTCGGACAGGTGGTGGTGTTACCCTCATTCGTTAGTCCCAAAAGGTCTATTAAATACTTACTCTAATACATTTATCCCCTTCAAACTGGATTCGTATGTCTTCTTCTAGCACGTCCGCCGTGCAGAGGCCTTCATTGTACTCTTTCCACATATCTGTCCTCTTTTCTGCGTTTAACAGGGTGGCTCCCAATGCACTCACAGTGTTGAGGTGTTTGATTTTAATCTGACCGATGGTTGTTTTGAATTCTTTATGTGCGTACTCTGTCCATCTGTCAACTACACTGATAGAAAAAAAATCGCAACACCAAGAAGGAGTTGTGCCGACGCAAATAAAAGTTGGTAAGCTTGTTACTACATCTGAAAGAGAATGTCTGTTGAAATTTCGCAGCAGACGCATAACAGTGCCCTAGCAGCGCCACTACGAGAATGCAAATCAGGTTTATTTCGAATACATGCTGTAACGTTAATTAGATTTGAGATTCAAAGTGGTGAGTTGATATTAGTCAAGAATGTCTTTAAGGCAACAAAGATGCTATTATCAACATATCACTGAGTTTCAACGAGGACTAGTAATAAGGCTACGAGAAGCTGGATGTGCCTTTTGCGATACTGGAGAAAGAGATGCCAGGAATGTAGCCACTGTGAATGACAGCTGGCTGTGGTGGTTGCGAGAGTGTTCGGTCGCAAGAAGGCCAGGATTCGGACGGTAGCTTGGCGCTACCGACATGTTCAGCCTATGGACCTGGCACATCGCATTGCATCTGCAGCAGCAATCTGAGCAGCAGTTGGCATCACAGTGATACAACGAGCTGTTACAGCCCACTTACTTCAAAGACTAAAGGACAGCTCCGAGCCAGACTTCCTATAGGATGCATTCCACTGACCCCAGACCACCGCCATTTGCGACTTCAATGCTGTCAAGCGAAAGGTCATTGGAGGGCCGGGTGGCGGTATGTTGCGTTTTCTGTTGAAATCTGTTTCTGCTTCGGTTCCAATGATGTCCGTGCGTTTATTAGAAGTAGGCCAGTTGAGGGCCTGCAACCAACCTGCCTGCATGCTGGATTTATGGTCTGGGCTTCATATACAGCAAGGGTACTCTCATGGTTATCCCACGCACCCTGACTGCAAATTTGCCCGTCATATCTTTTCTTTGTACCTTACAATGCCCTCTATGGCATTGTAGAGAGAAGGAAGCGAGTCTGCTTTACTTCTCTGGTTTCTGGTTTCTGTATTACTAACCTGGTGTTTTGCTGCTTCGGTTGTCCCTCGTCGCACAGTAGTCGCGCTCAGGCGCCAGGTTCCATGTTGGTTTCTGATCCTGCTGAAGTAGGGTGTGTCGAGATGCCAGTTGTTAAATGTTAACGTTTTTTAATATGTTCGTTTTAATGAAGAATTCTTTGAAACACACGTCATACACTTTCCAATATAGCGGCTTTGGGCTATGCCGTTATTCTCAATTCTTTACAACACATTTATCACTTTTAATACCGTTATAAATACTGCCCACGACACGTGGCGTTCACTGATATTTAATACTTTCTCTTTAACTATATATTTTGTTTATCACTGCTATATTTACTTCCAACTGTACTTTTGGAGCCGCCTCTTCTTACTCGACCGTGCATTTTGAGTGGCGCCTCGCTACCAACTCGCCCTGCCTTTCCGAAGCACAAGAGAGACCTGACTTTTCTCCCTCAGGCAATAGGGACACTCCACTCGTCTCGTACGCATATATATATATATATATATCAAAACTCTCAGCCAATGGGTGTTTAGATCGCTGTTGCCCGGTGGATCTGACGTCATGTTTTCGGACATTGTGACGGAAGTTTGTCTCGGAACACTGTCTCCGATTGTAAGACCCTACTCCCGAATAGTCGGATCTTGTCCGTACTAGGGTTGCACAAGCTTGCCTCCTATGATGTTATCTTTAATGCTCTTTGCTGACCCAATAAGTGCCAGATGTACATGTAGCATGGCTGCTACTGAGCATTCCCGATCGCATAAATGTGCGTAATAATTGGCATAAACACGTGAAGGGAATGCACGTATGCACTACAACCTGTTGTGTTGTCATTCATGAACAGTATCGCACGGAATGTTTTCCAAAAGGATAATGCTCACCCATATACCGCTGTTGTAATACAACACGTTCTGCAGAGAGTCGGCATGTTATCTTGGTCCGCTCGACTACCACATCTGTCTCCAATTGAGAACACGTGGTATATCATCACACAACTCTAGCGCCATCCACAACCAGCGTTACCGTATCTATTGACCGACCACATGCAACAGGCATGGAACTCAATCTGACAAACTGACATCCGGCACCTCTACAACACAACGCATGCACGTCTGCATGCCTGCATTCAACATTCTGGCGACTACAGCGGTTATTAATGAACCAGTATTTAATATCTATAATGCCTTGTCTCGGGCTTATATTTACGAATGATCTTACAATGTTAATCACTTAAATGTGTTACCTAGAAAATTCCCGAAATTTAATTGCGCTACTTTAATTTTAATTTTTGGTGTTGCGATATTTTTTTCGTCAGTAAATTTCACTTTAGATTTCCATAGATTTTTTACTGAAGCGTTTTCGCTTTAGCTTGCATATGTAATTATCTCCAACAACATGAAGACTTATTACAGTTTGAGAAAGGTTACGATAGGGGCGGAAAAGGAGGATTAATGTGACAGCGCCATTTCCACGAAACTGTTACACACTACATACAAAAAAATCTCAGATGTGAACTAGTAACGGCAAAGGGTGGAGTCACAGACGCAGACAGTATAGAGTGGGATGAAGTATGCGACCGCTGACGCCGGATTCTATAGCTACCGCACTACAACACACAGAGGGGTCCGGCGACGTGCGCAAAACTTGCAGCGCGATAGGAGCCGCTAGCTGCCGGCTAGCGAAGCGCGAAATATTCCAGGAACGTGATAGCGGCGTCCGCCCGCATATATTGCACAGTGCAGCTCTCTTGGTCGCTTGCCGGAGCGGCACCCGGTGACGTACTGACGACCCGTCATACAGTTTGCCTCTGAAGAGCCATCTCCAAAGCCCACGCCGACTTCCAGGCCTGCACGGCTTGCTACATACTGGAAATACACTAAACTCGCCGAGTAAACTATTAGTATGCCCCTTAGAAGAGCACTCTGGTCTAATTTGGAGCGCTTGCCACGAGACCTCGATATGTGACTAATTGAAATACCGACAGAGATTCCATGACGTTCCAGCAGAGTGCTGTTTCTGCATCGTTTAGTGTAGACAGCGATAGTGAATATAAGAGAAATGCTTTGTTTGTGTAGTTATGAATCATCATGGTCGACAAATATTCAGTAGGGGAACTCGCGGCAGAACGGGATAGCGGGGCGCAATGGAAAATTGCTATTTCCTAGACTGGACAGTGTTGCAACCTGTTGTATGGGCATGTAACTATTTCTACGAATGGAAGGGAAGTGAGGGCAGCCATTCTGATTTAGTTTGAAGTGCGAGATCTAAGTGAATTTTGGTCCGTCACGTTACCGCTTGCGTTGTTATAACGTTTGGTGAATTTCAACGCCAGGTAAGCTGTTAATTGTTAATTGTATGCTCTAAAATGATACAGTCCCTTAAAGTGCATTGCATTTGTTATTTAATGCGTTTAAATACGTCAGTTATTACACTCCATAAAAGTTGTTAACCTCAAAAGTGGTTCTAGGCGCGCAGTCCGGAACCGCGCGACTGCTACGGTCGCAGGTTCGAATCCTGCCTCGGGCATGGATGTGTGTGATGTCCTTAGGTTAGTTAGGTTTAAGTAGTTCTAAGTTCTAGGGGACTGATGACCACAGATGTTAAGTCCCATAGTGCTCAGAGCCATTGAACCTCAAAAGTGCTCTTGGGGTGGAACGGGACGTCGCATTTTGATGCAAGTGGGAAGCAAACTCATCCTGGATGTTCATGGATGCCAGACTCTCCCAACCAGCTATGTTCGCCGAACAACTCAGCTTTCCACATATCGTGGATGTTCATGGATGCCACACTCTCCCAACCAGCTATGTTCCCCGAACAACTCAGTTTTCCAGATATCACCCGAGGCTGTCATTCCAATCCCACTAAACTGTCAAAATACTCGGCGGACTACAAGACGGAAAGGAAAATACCGTCGTATTAACAGATTCTCCTTGTAAGAAGGAACTGTAGAATGCTGTCGCACGTAAAGTAGGCCTACAGAAAGGAGGAGGGTCCACAAATATAAACAATGACAGGACAGAGACGTCAGGTGCAATGCAAAAATATCAAACTGTACACCCAAAAAATCCAAAACAGAGGACATCAAAGACCTTAAGAAAAATAAAAGGAAGAAGATGATGGAGCAGAGAGAATCAGAGAGAGAGGATGCTGAGTGTCTCTACTGTGGGGACTTCTACTCCGTTTCTAATGGGGGCTGGGTCGCATGCCAGAGTGGGCACACAATTCATGTGTTGGCATAGACAGTGAAGATGAAGAGGAAATACTGATTTGTGACTATTGTCGAAAGGGCTAGTAGTTAGTGGTTTAGTCGTTATTAAGCATTGTACATTTTTCAGAATGACATTAAAATATTTTCTTATTTTGATGAATGACTTTTTAATTGTTTAAATTACACATTCCTTAGTCTGAATTGCCTGTTATACAACATTTTGTCATAGTTTAATACGATATTCATAATTCAAATTCAACGTATATGCAATAATTTAACAAAAAATACCCTTATCCCATTCTGTCCCGAGGGTGGGGCGGAACGGGAAATATGCAAGACTTTCTTTGAATAATTGTAAAAAATGCAAAATGTATGGTTTCAAGTGCTTTTAAAATAAGGTACGTTAGGTTACAGTACAAGGTGTTTTTTTTATCACTTTAAGAAGTGTTTCCTTGTGTTCCCTTATTTTATAGAAATTGTTAAACATTAAGTATCCCGTTCCGCCCCGAGATCCCCTACATGAGAAGTGTAGTGCTTCTGTTGTTACGAACGATCATGGTAAATAAAGGAAGACGAGTGGCTGGAACCTAGTTGAAAATGGTTCAAATGGCTCTGAGCACTATGGGACTCAACATCTGAGGTCGTCAGTCCCCTAGAACTTAGAACTACTTAAACCTAACTAACCTAAGGACATCACACACATCCATGCCCGAGGCAGGATTCGAACCTGCGACCGTAGCTGTTGCGCGGCTCCAGACTGTAGCGCCTAGAATGGCTCGGCCACCCCTGGAACCTAGTACTCGCACATACGCTGTTTCTCTTCGACGAAAGTGGCACAGAACTCGGCCTCCCCCTGAAAGAGAAATAATGAAACAATACCGAATGTTTAAAGTTTTCGGGCTTGCCACGAGACATTGCCACTACATTTGGGATTAGGACCTTAACAGCATTAGTCACGTTGCGTTGTCAGTAGAAAGGTGGAGATTTAAATTTAAAAATGTACAATTACACCGAAGGCGACACTATAGCAATTATTCAGTTATCGACGCTGCTTCTAACACATCAACCATTTTGCCACTATATACATAGGCACTATCAACTTTAAGTCATTAATTGATAAATTAATTTATTACGCAAATTTCTGTAAATATTTTTATGTGGTCATTGACTGCTTACTTCCAATCATAAATTTATCTGCAACATAGAGGAATAATAGTTGTAAAGAGGCAATACCTGTAATCTGCGTTTGATTGCTCTTCTGCTTTATATCACATCTTGTATTTTTACTAGTACGTTCATAGAGACATTTGCAGTTGTTTTTTTCATTTCATCAGCTGATTATATTCATCACAAAACGAATGATTTCTACTTGTGTTACTGTACTATTGAAACCTGTATTCTCCTCAAACTCAAATTGTCAAATTGAGAAAATTCAATTTGAGTATAAGTACTACTCGTTGTACATTTTTAATGGTAGTTTTCGATGATCCAAACGTAATATCACAAAATCTGAGTATTTAATTTTCTATACAAAATAGAATATATATAACCAACCTTGATAGTCACTATGGTTAATATTTTCTAGCACGGTCGACGAAGTATTTTTTCTCTTGAATGGTTTTTCTAACCTGAGAAAGGTGGTGTAGGTGAGAGGTAAGAGCAAGCAGCTGAAAAATGTTATCTAAACATTTACTTTCGTTACAAAATTTTGACTCTGAATGTACTGTAGTATTAAGTAATAATGGTGAGGCATATAAAAAAACTCGTCTCTGTGCACAAATTTTAAGACCACCCTCTCGTGTCGACAATGATGAGAAAGTTTTTGCGGAAGTATTCAAGGTTCTCTTACGCCCAGGTGAATTCGGAATAATAAAAAGGTACTGTTCTTGAAAAGGAAGAGCTAAAGAGTTTTTAACGGCGCAGTTACCCTGAGGGGATTAGTCCCTGCAGTGAAAGTCTCCTCAGCACAGATGCTGGTGACTTTTTCAACACTGGGCTTAAAACTTGGAGATAATATCCAATACTCCAGACGAGAAAAAGAATGTGACTGCCTGAAGGTAATGAGAATAGGGAGCATACATAACTTTTTTCGGACTCTAGGTTTCAGTATATTTTCCTTATTAAGTAATGGATGGCGTCATCAGAGTCTTCTGTCATTACTGAATAAAATTATCGCTTTTACTTCTTCGAAGGGGAAGCATTTTGCTTCACTACAACATGTCTTTCGTCAATTACGTTGCAAATTAACCGCTCACAGAATAGCCGTATACGCTCTAAACAGATAGTTCTGATGATAATTTAATGTAGCAGTCGTAAGTGTTATTGAAATCATTTTCAAATAGGTTGTATCCTCCCCACAAAATTTATTAATGTCATTGAACCATATGTAACCTCCCAACAAAATTATTATAATTAAATGAAAATGAACCAAGCGTAAACTCCCCGAAAAAATAATAATTAAATGAATTTTTTTAATATTGTAACCTCTGAACAAAATTGGTTCCAATTTATAATCTGTGTGCAGAAATGCATTCACATTTAATGTTCCCACAAAATTCTTTTCTCATTTAATGTTAACATTGAAACAGAAAAATTCCTAAACACCAAAATAATAAAAAAAATTCAGTAACCTGGTAAATTTTATGACGACAGCTGCGCTGCGCCTCGGCCCTGTATTCTGAATAAAAAAAAGCAGCAAAAATTCATACCTCAATAAAAACTGCAAATATATCTGCTCTTACATAAAAATTTTCGGCACAGCTCCGTGCAATGCTGGCCCATGCTTTGTGATTCGTGAAAGGAATTAATTATTCATTGGATAAAATCTTTAAATTGAAATGAATGCTTTTTTTAAAAAAAATTACTTTATATTATAAAAATTATTATTGGGGCATTTTTTTTGAAAGAAATTAAATGACAATTAATATAGATTACTGGATATGCGCAAGGCTGCTTCTTTACCCTCTACAACAATACTCATCCTCCAGAGTCCTGACCAGAGACCCGAGCAGAGCAGACACCCGACACGCGCCGACTACTTCCGACTGACGCAGACTACTCGAGGCTGCTGTCGACACGCGCATACAAGCGCAGACTCGCGACAAGCAACAGCTAACGACATACAGTTCTCTGGTCAGAGACTCTCCTAAGTACCTCACCTCTTACAAGGTCACTTTCCTTCTTTGTACCTCTCATGTCAAAAAAATGGGTCTGAGCACTATGGGACTTAACATCTTAGGTCAGCAGTCCCCTATAACTTAGAACTACTTAAACCTAACTAACCTAAGGACATCACACACATCCATGCCCGAGGCAGGATTCGAACCTGCGATCATAGCGGTCGCGCGGTTCCAGACTGTAGCGCCTACAACCGCTCGGTCACAACTGCCGGCTCCTCTCATGTCGTTTTCTGCTTTTTCATACTGGAGTTTGTTAGATCCGATGGCTAATTTTTGTTCTGTGGCTTGTATTCCGTCTGAAACGTCGATAGTGAAGGCGCCGAATTAACTGACAGTGTGGGATGTGGCAAAAAATAGAATCGGAAGTCGATAGAACTTAAGTGTCCCGTCGACGGGAAAGATGGGAATGTGGAATGATCCTTTTCAGAGGAACGTCCCACCAGTCGTCATATGATATTTTGGGAAACGAGCTACGACTGGCAGAGGGAGTCCAATGTCTTCAGCATTGAGAAAGTAAATAAGCCGAGAGCGATGTAAACATCATAGCTTTTAATTGTTGAAAAAGCGAGTACTTTAAATCCCATGAGCATGGAATGCTAGAATGCTGCCGAACAAGTAGCATCATACATTAACAACCAGTGTTAAATTTCTAAAATTTTAGGTGCTGGAACACACTTTTTCAACCATACAACCCACTACCCTCCCCTTTCCCGTCTCCACCCCCTCTCTCTCCCCCCCCCCCCCCCCCCAGCTCCCCCAAAGCATACAAATCGCAAGTTTCATGTTTTGAAACCTTTTCATAAAACTGACATAGAGAAATAATGTTTTACAAAATACTGTTCTGAAATTCAGGTTTTCGAAGCAATTTGTTATAACGAAAAAAAAGGACTCACAGAATCACAAGATTTAATATCAGGGTGATATGTACCGATCGCCACTTTGGAATGACGCTCAGCTTGTCTTCGTTATACTGTAGACGTCTGAAGTTGCTAGCAGTCGTAAACAAAAGAACACAGTACCTCGACCCACACCTTGCACATCACATCACGTTCATCACCCTCTGCCAATAAATTTACAGTGAATAGCAGAGTAATCTCGTATATGTAGATCACCCGTTGTTGCGTTCACTGCTGCCGGAGCAACGGCAGACTGTAGTTATGAGTGCCGATTTGTTCCAGTGAGTTTCAAAAAAAAAATGTCCCTGGGAACTGCCGGAATGCATAGTGAAAGTCTGCAGGCGGTAGTAGCATCAACGCGGAGTTGCTTCGGTGCAGAGAAAGGCGGTAGTAGAAGGTCTCAGACAACTTATGGCCGAAACATCGTCAGCAAAGGAGATCCCCACGGATCGGTGAAAGGTAATCGTATACCCGACGTTTTTTTTAAAAAAAGCGATGTCACAAAAGTGATTAACTATCGAGGGATCTCGCTGCTGGAGATAGGATATAACGAGTACACCACTCCAGCATTAGGTCTGCTGAAACCATTGATCGGAGGGATTGTAGACACATAACAATGAGGATTTATCTCTGGACGGTCAACCACCGACAACATCTTCACATTGAGACAAATGATGGAGACGTTTTATGAATTCGATGAAGACTTACACCTTACATTCATTGACTACCTTCGTGCATACGACAGCATTACTCAGACCGCCCTCTGGAATAATACGGGACTTCAGTTACCTGTCAAGTACAGTAGCCTCATTGCAGTTTTTCACGACGGATCAAGTCGCCAAGTATGCTTTTCAGATCAATTGTCGATACCATTCACAGTTAAAAATAGGTTGGAGCTGAACGTTCCTCTTTCACCAGTTCTGTTCAACATAACATTGGAAAAGGTGTGACATGCAGTTGGTTGTAATAGGGTGATGGAGATGGTTGGAAGCGGTACGATCTTTGCATTTGCAGACGATATGGTGGTTGTGGGTGGAACTCGAAATAAGGTGATAGCAGATACCTCTCTGTTTATGCTGCATCGGAGGAAACTGGGGTTACTGGTTGTAGGGATTCTGTTTTGGGGTAGAGGCCTATATTAAACATGAATAAAATATATTAGTGTGACAGTGACGGCTAACTACTATCTACTACTGAATCAAAAGCGATATTGTAAATAACTTGTATTTATTGTAAATTATCTCACGATAGAAATTAGATCACATTGAACAAATCATGAATTAAAACAAATTAAACAAATTGTACACTGTTCTTAGATATACTACTCTGGTAAGATTGGCTCTCAGCTCTTAATGTTAAGTTAATGCGAAATTAGATTTAATTAAGCCCCCGGATAAGCAAATGGTAAATGCGATCTGAATGCGTTCCTATAATGTCAATGTTAAGTTGATGCGAAGTTAGATTTAATTATGCCCCTGGACAAGCAAATGGTAAATGCGATCTGACTGCATTCTTATAATCTCTTTTGTGGCTGAAATAATACGTACTTCGGACACCACCACCAAGAAACAAACCAAACAACAGCAAAAAGACAAATAACCAATAACGAATTGTAAGCAAAACTGCACGGATGCTCAGTGGATGGCAAGAACACGATCCAACAACTATTTCTGAACTTTACTGCCGCTGCTGCAAGTTTTACAATACCGTCTACCAGGGTGCTGGCCCCCTCAGTACTGCTGGGGCGACGACTGCAGCTGTGAAGTCGCTGACTTAGGATAAGTCTCTCAAATATCTTGAGCAGAATAAACTACTCAGAAACCGCTAATACCACAAGCCCTATATTTCCTCTAAATGGTATACGACACTTTCAAGACTGGCTCAACAACCTTTAAGGTGCAGCCCAGTGTGTCTTGTACTAACGTGCAATACCAGTATGATAGCTCTGTGCACTGTGATTGCTAGTCAATCAGGCGGAATCAACTGCAATTATACTAGTAGTCAATGCAATGCCTATCATGGATGCTGATGTCCTACTGTAGCTGCAGACTCTAGATCATACACAGCACAGTATTTAGAATCTAAGTCCCTACCTCAGAGCTACCGAACTTTGCGTCTGTCCGCTTTCACGGCACAAGACGCTCTCCCCCCTGTCGCTCTCTGCACGATACTCTTGCGACAATCTTGCCGCCAAACTCTATCAGCCAATCCCGACGGTGCAAAGGCGTCCCACATCTCCCTCGCGGAGTGATACAATTTCTTCACCTATCCAAAAATTTCTCTGTCCAAACAGCGGGCGTTGACCCTCAGCCTTTCCCACACTTTCTTATGAACTGCCCAACCAGAGCTCAGTCCATTTGCCGCTAAAACAGCGCGCGACCGGGCGGCGCCAGTGCGTACGTTGGACACTCTCTGTCTGCTCGACATTTCCCCTCTCTCTCTCACCTGGCACCGGGCGGCGTTCCGTTTCTTTAATGCTTGCCTGTTACTGGCCCCATCCACTGGGACCCTCGGCCCCTGCACAATGCTCTTCCAGTGCCCGCCTCCCCGCCTCCACTGGCAAATTGACTTTGCTTACACCTACAGCATGCAACTAAATATTATCATTACCAAAGCCCGTATTATTTCAGACATGTGTCTAATCATAATTTATCTCTCTTTCTAATCCAGCTAATAAGACTAATTAACCATTATATGGGTTTATTTACTCCAAATATGCAGAATAATCTGCGAAATGAATGTCACAATTGAAAGGCACCTTTCATAACCCCTTCCTTCCTGGAAAGTTTATACAAGCAGGGTGATTCTATAGTGTCATCAAGCGCAGTGTAAAATTCTCATTTTCCCGAGCAAAGAAGAATTAAGAGCCCATCTCATTCTTAATCTCATTCTTTCTTCCATTCAGTCATGAGTACTCCCTTAGATTTTTATATTTGGCATGAGAACATTTCCATTTAATGTCGCCTCTCTTTCTTTCACAATATCGAGTTACGACTTGCATCAAACACTGTCTCACGTCCTTACAAAAATGTTCAAGAAAAAGCAAGCAAACAATCTTTACGAAATTTAACTCTTTATGAAACGGCAGATCTTAGCATTAGACTTAAGGTCCTCTCACTCTTCATTTATCCTTCCCTAAATAAGTAATTTTTTTTTAGAGTGGCCACCTACATTTAATTAATTTTAAGCAAGTAATTACATTCTCATTTGAGTTAACTTTAAGAAAAAGTGTTATTGTTTCTGGGCGTTTTTCTGTTCTGATGTTTCTGCTGAAATTCAAACATACAATACTTTTTAATATGTTCTGAACAGGCCCAATACCTGTATCATGTGTAGACACGTGAAATACAAGATAAATATCAATTTAATACTTCGTGCCCGCTCTACTATCATGAAACACACATATCATTAAAACATACCATTGAATCACACAAAAATAAATATATAAAACATACATAGACACCGCGTAATGAAATATTAAGACATAAAACATAATAGAAAAATACATCTATAATAATATGAAAGCAAAAGATAAAATACAAAATACAATAAGACATACATATGTTGTTTCATGGATAAATTATTGTCGTTTTTATAATGCCCTTTGCTGATCCTGAAAAAGTTTTAGAACACACATCAGTTGAATTTAGTTACAGAAAGACGTTGATATTCACCGACCTAACCATGTTGTTTTCACTGGCACTGTCACAACACTTTACACTTGTAGATCAAGGCATTTGTGGCGCTGTTGAAAGTTGCTGATGGACCCCCAGACCCACTGCTCGATGGTGGTTCAGCAAGAATGGTAATCATTCAGGAATTCCTCTGACGTACAATAGGCCTGTTCAATTAGCTGCAGGACTGCCAGAACTATGGCTGGTACAAGAGGTGTAAGATGACGATTTAATTAGTAGTGCACAGATGTTGTGCTGTATACTGACAGAGCTTTAGGAACCTATACTCTTCTTTGTCAACTAAGCACTTGTGTCACTGTTTCCTATTTCATTCTTCATGTTCTTCCCATCTCAAATGTGTACCTAGTCTTCTTTCTTCATGTTACGTTTCATCAGCTATTGTTTTTGGATAGGGAAATTTTGTGACAGTTAGGATCAGAAGATGTTAATATGCTTATGTATACAGCTGCAATACCATAGTGCATCCACACGAGCTGTGTTTGCTGTTGCCTCTCAATCAGTGTTCGTCCACTACAACCTCGTTGCCTGCAGCGAGAGAATGGGCAGTCGGCCTTGAGCTGCCCCCCTCACCGCTGGGCCATTCAAGCTTTGGAATCCCCACTATGACGGACAGCTGTTGTGTCGCCCGCCGCTTGTTGTGATGGCAGGCCACCGCACGGGTCCTACTTCTCGCCATGCTGGCCCTTTCACGGTCAGCTGGAGCGCTCCGGTGGAAGGGGTGCCTTCCCTGTGCCCTCAACCCGCCAGCTGGCTACCTACTTCACCCATGGAAAGCGACAGTGATTTATCCTCACTGTCATCCCACTGCGGCCTGTACTCCACTTACGCCAAACACTCTCCCTCTTCTGCGTGCCAGTCCTCTGAGACCAAACATCCACGTCCATCTGTTTACAACAATTTCCATCCTTTTTAGTTTTATACAAAGTAAAAGATTGCATTTTATAGGATACTTTACAAAGTTTACTCTCTCTACTCTGGACATAAATTACATATTTTACATACATTTACTCTTGTCAATAATATTAATATCTGCCAATTTTATCAATTGAACTCATTTAAACAAAATAACATCATTCTCCTTTTTTCGTTTTGCTGTAGGGAAAGAAAACATTTCGTTAGAATATTTACCACCACCAATTCTTACTACAATGTTTCACTTTCTACTATAGATGCTATGTAAATGACTTATAGTTTCTACTTCAATACTTCATCATGCAGACATAATATAAGGTTTCTAGGATGTGTTGGGGAATTGTTGGCCAACTAGGACTAAGGAAAAAGGAAGGGAAGTTATCTTTCGTTCCATCCTTGCTGTCAACGTGGGACACACCACATTTCCTGTGAACAATAGAAAAAACAGATTCTTTCCCAGATTAGTTATAGTTATCAATTACCAACATCCCTGCTTTTCTTCCTGATACCTTTCCTTTGCTTATTTTCTTCATGCCCATCTTCCTTAGTTTTTTTTCCTTTTTTTGTACATATTTATGCTTTTTTACCGTATTAAATTTTAATAACGCTGATTTCTGAAAAATTGCATTAAATTTTTAGTATTCATGTTTACAGTTGTTACATATTTGTAATCAAGTTCTCCAGCCTTGTGCATCCTTGAGAATGTTTGTCTTGTGATTATCTCGATAACCTACTCTTTCAACTTTGTCGGCGTTCACACGAGCACATGTGGAACATACCAGACAAATACAAATAAACCACCGGGCGCGACAACCCACATAGCTACATTAAAGCCTCGAATTCGGTGCGTCCAGACATTCCATACTAGACAGATAACCGCACGTCTCTGTGGATGTAACAACACACTCAAAATATCCTAGAACTGGTGCGTCGTTACACAGCGGTAAGACAGGCCACCTAATATCGTCTCTACAGACGCAAATCAAACCCACAAGTACGATGAGAGTCAATGCACACCAACCACAATTAACACTCACCCCACTACTTCGATTCACCACAAAACAAACAATACTCTAAGAGTTACAATCTTCGAAAACATGACACAGTACCTGAAATTTAGATGGTTAACATATGTTACACTACAATTCCAGTAAATGTTATGTTAAATTAGGACTCAATTCAAAATGTTTATTAAGAATTCCCGTCAGCAAAACATATAATATTGTTCTATACCATATTACTTTAAAGATATCTACACATAACGTCTTATTCTATTTACACTTAATTACTCTATATGTATATTTGTCCCAGAGTCTTGCCATCCAAACCTCCCCCACAAACGGCTTGATATGACTCACATGATGCACCCCTAGTGATTTACCACTTTTGATTGCTTCCAGTTCATATGCATTCTGGTGTGCCTGTGATCACCAATTCTGCTCGACATGCGGCCTATCCTCTTTGTTGAAGTTTCATGATGGGAAATTATTTTGTTGCTGCAGCCCACGGTTCCGTGGCTCTTGATTTCTCCATCTACACTCCTGGAAATGGAAAAAAGAACACATTGACACCGGTGTGTCAGACCCATCATACTTGCTCCGGACACTGCGAGAGGGCTGTACAAGCAATGATCACACGCACGGCACAGCGGACACACCAGGAACCGCGGTGTTGGCCGTCGAATGACGCTAGCTGCGCAGCATTTGTGCACCGCCGCCGTCAGTGTCAGCCAGTTTTCCGTGGCATACGGAGCTCCATCGCAGTCTTTAACACTGGTAGCATGCCGCGACAGCGTGGACGTGAACCGTATGTGCAGTTGACGGACTTTGAGCGAGGGCGTATTGTGGGCATGCGGGAGGCCGGGTGGACGTACCGCCGAATTGCTCAACACGTGGGGCGTGAGGTCTCCACAGTACATCGATGTTGTCGCCAGTGGTCGGCGGAAGGTGCACGTGCCCGTCGACCTGGGACCGGACCGCAGCGACGCACGGATGCACGCCAAGACCGTAGGATCCTACGCAGTGCCGTAGGGGACCGCACCGCCACTTCCCAGCAAATTAGGGACACTGTTGCTCCTGGGGTATCGGCGAGGACCATTCGCAACCGTCTCCATGAAGCTGGGCTACGGTCCCGCACACCGTTAGGCCGTCTTCCGCTCACGCCCCAACATCGTGCAGCCCGCCTCCAGTGGTGTCGCGACAGGCGTGAATGGAGGGACGAATGGAGACGTGTCGTCTTCAGCGATGAGAGTCGCTTGTGCCTTGGTGCCAATGATGGTCGTATGCGTGTTTGGCGCCGTGCAGGTGAGCGCCACAATCAGGACTGCATACGACCGAGGCACACAGGGCCAACACCCGGCATCATGGTGTGGGGAGCGATCTCCTACACTGGCCGTACACCACTGGTGATCGTCGAGAGGACACTGAATAGGGCACAGTACATCCAAACGGTCACCGTACCCATCGTTCTACCATTCCTAGACCGGCAAGGGAACTTGCTGTTCCAACAGGACAATGCACGTCCGCATGTATCCCGTGCCACCCAACGTGCTCTAGAAGGTGTAAGTCAACTACCCTGGCCAGCAAGATCTCCGGATCTGTCCCCCATTGAGCATGTTTGGGACTGGATGAAGCGTCGTCTCACGCGGTCTGCACGTCCAGCACGAACGCTGGTCCAACTGAGGCGCCAGGTGCAAATGGCATGGCAAGCCGTTCCACAGGACTACATCCAGCATCTCTACGATCGTCTCCATGGGAGAATAGCAGCCCACATTGCTGCGAAAGGTGGATATGCACTGTACTAGTGCCGACATTGTGCATGCTCTGTTGCCTGTGTCTATGTGCCTGTAGTTCTGTCAGTGTGATCATGTGATGTATCTGACCCCAGGAATGTATCAATAAAGTTTCCCCTTCCTGGGACAATGAATTCACGGTGTTCTTATTTCAATTTCCAGGAGTGTATTATTATTCCTCCAGTCCTGATTTTGACTATTTCCGTTTCTGTTTCCTCCAAAGTTGTTTTGCCTATTTCCTGCACTGGCTGACCAATTTTGGCTTTGATTATTATTTTAGTTTTCATTTCTACTCTCTTTTTGTGCCTCCTTTGCTGTTATTTTCTCGCGAACTTGCTGCTCACGAAATGCAAATTCCAATTCCCGTACAATGCTTTTAAAAGTCTCCACGTCATTCCCACATCGTCCTGCCAATGTCTGTTGGTAAGACAATGGCAACTTCATGTAACAAACTCTGATGATCTCCCCCGGACTACACGGGTCATCAAGATACTGGTTCCTTTTTAACATATTATCGAAAAATTTCACAACGCTTCCGAAGCCAGAATCTTCGAAGTCCCTTGTCATTAAGATTTCTTGCTTTATTCTGTCCTGCGTTTCACGCGACCAATATCGGTTCATGAAAGCATCTCTAAATTCTTTATATGATGAACAATCTCTTGCGATGCTCCGCATACTTTCTTTGAAGTGTTGAAATTTTCTTACAGAAAGAAAGTGCTTGTAGTCAAATGACCCTTCGTCGTATCTATTTTGCCTCGTCACCAGATAGTTACTGTTGTTCATTGCTTCCTTGCGCGTATTTTCGAACTCTACATTTCCTCTCATTTCTTGTACGTTTCTTGAATCCTTTAACACCGTTGAAGTACGTCGCAGCGGGCTACAATTGTTTGTCCCGAACGATCCGTTACTGTACTGCGAGTTGATAATCCTGTTCGTGTCCTGAGATGAACTAATCGCTTGATTTTCGTGATAACTTTGTCCGTTACTTCCTCCTTCTCTTTCTACATTGTGCGATTGCGTGTCGATTTCCGTCGGATGTACGACTCGGTCGTCAGAAATTCTTTCTGCCGCCTGACCCCTGCGTTTGTTTCTACTGTCGACGTCATTTGCACTCTTTGAACGGTTGCAGTGTCTACATTGCCCGATCTTGATTTCGACGTAACGTCAGCTGATAGTACTTTCAATTCATTCTCGATCTTTTTCTTAAATTCAGAGAATTCTGCCGAAAACGATCCGTTTTTCGATTTCGTATTTTTACTGGTTACAGTTTCCTCAATTTTCTTCACTCTCGTTTGTAATCTAGTTATGACTACCTTCCCCACTTTTGACGTTCTTGCCGGCCACGGTGGCCAAGCGGTTCTAAGCGCTTCAGTCCGGAACCGCGCGACCGTCCGGTCGCAGGTTCGAATCCTGTCTCGGGCATGGATGTGTGTGATGTCCTTAGGTTAGTTAGGTTTAACTAGTTCTAAGTTCTAGGGGACTGATGACCACAGAAGTTAAGTCCCATAGTGATCAGAGCCATTTGAACCATTTGTCGTTCTTTCGGTTCCTTCTTTCGTCTCTTTAGCTATTCTTTTTCCGCCTTTCGCAATTATCTTTGGTTCTTTTGCCGTCCGCTTTGCTTCCGCTATTTCACGTTCTAGTTTTATTCGCATAGCTCTGACTTCGTCCTTAACTTCATATGTTACTTTCCGTATCGCCTGCACTTCTGTACGAACTATCTTCACTTCTTGTGATAGACGTTCTCTCGTCGCCTGTGTTTCTGTACGGACTGTCTTCACTTCTTGTGATAGACATTCTAGATAGTCCAAAATGCCTAGATCTTGTTTCTTACTGGGCTGCCCTCCGTCATAACTCACGGGTGTTCGTCCCCCATCTTGTCTCACTCTTTCTGGACTTGCACAAAATTCGTCGCGATACATTTGCTTCGGACTGTTATGTCCTGAACTATATCTTTGAAACTCACTGAAATTTTCTGTCGGTGTTCTCCGCCCTCTAGGAGAAATTTCTCCGTACTCATGCACTACAATAACCAGCTCTACGTATTGTTCCCTTGGCTCCTGATTGGCTAATTGGCCACTAGCTGACTGATCGAACGCTGTTGCTTCACTAAATTCCACTGCACCGGCTCTCACGCTGCCGAAACTGCTTTCTCTCCCGTCGTTGATTTCACGTAATTCGTGTAAACTATCAGTGATACCCCGATTCTCTGTCATCATTTCATTTCTTTCCCGACTCATATCGTCTGCCATTTTACGTGCTCTTGTCCTTGTAAGCATCAAATTACCCTTACTACAACCCCACTGATTTTGTACTGAAACGTCCCCTTTGAACAATTCTACATGACTGTCCTTAAACTGACACACAATATTTTGTTAGCGCAACGCAATCTGACTTTCAAAATTCCCTACAAAAGAATGGCCCTGACTAACATTGAACTATACCTTTCACAAATCACTTACCTCACAAAAATCTTCGCTGCTCAAGCTACTGCAATACAGCGAGCGCCACTACTGCCAGCTAAATAAAAGATTCAAACTATGGAAGGCACTAATTACTGATAGGGATAGTTAGCAAATGAAAGATATTAATAGAGAACAAACAATGTATTTACCTTGATATCATCATATATAAATATAGCAGTTCATGACAAATTTCAAAACTCCGCCATCTCACTCCCCACATCCACCACTGCTGGCGGCTCACCTCCAACTGCGCAACGCTACGCGCTGTTCACATCCAGCTGCAGCTGCCCAACACTACAATGGCGAGTATTACAACAATGCAAAGCAGCCACAGACTGCACACAGCACAGCCAGTGATTTTCATACAGAGGTGGCGTTACCAATAAAAAAACCTAAACAGCCTACTTACATAGCCCCCACGCTCCCCACAAAAAATTTTTACAAATTGGATTGGGCAGTGGCCAATACAGATTTGAAAAAATTTTTTCATAATTACAATAACAAAGAAATCAAATGCACACACTTATTGATACAATGTTGGTCAAAAGCTCAAATTTTCTCACACTCCATAGAGACAGTCCAGATTGTTCATCACAGTAAAAATGAAGAGTTTTTCTCAAAGTCTGAGCAGTAAAAGAAAATGCACACCGAAGTAGTGGATTTCCATGCTGTCTTGAAGAAGTAGTGTTGTCCTTCCAATGGAAATACAGTGCTGACTCTTGACATGCATACAGGTAATGGGCCACAACAGAGCAAACCCACAGCAGAGTCAGTCGTAGTTTGGAAGAATATTGGTAGGTAGGTCATCACATAGCAGACCCACTGTAGTCCTGGTAGAGAGTATGGTATTGGTGGGCCACCAGAGGTGCAGACCCACTGCAGTCCTTGTAGAAAGTGTGGACAGGCCCACTGTAGTCCTGGTAGAGATGACCAGCAGCCATCTGTTGTGATTGTGCAGGTGCACAATCACCAGTGAAGAGTCTTGCAGTTAATATAGCAAGTC
This sequence comes from Schistocerca serialis cubense, assembly GCF_023864345.2. Classification (NCBI taxonomy): domain Eukaryota; kingdom Metazoa; phylum Arthropoda; class Insecta; order Orthoptera; family Acrididae; genus Schistocerca; species Schistocerca serialis. Next base: position 180,680,546 of record NC_064646.1, on the reverse strand, counting down.
CATAACCACCACTTGTGCACTCACAAAGTTTTCTGGAATTGTCCTTAGAACCAGCAATGCTGTTATCCAATCCCTTGCTGAATCATTAACACACGTGCAAACACTATCAGTCCCTACTTCTCACATATTGTCCATATACTATGACCAACGGAAATGTGTGCAGTGAAATGAATGCTTACAAGTTACTTAGTTTGATAAACTGGTGTCAATTACAATTTTATAACATGAGAATACAATAACAAAGGTACAGAATACATCATTAAAAACATAACAATACAGATAACATTTGTAGTACAGGCTTTACAAAAGAATCGAACTAATATATACATCAGTGTTACAGGAATTATTACATGAGTACAAAAATAAAAGATCAGAATAACTTTCGAAACATCAACTTCACACATGAGCATTAAAACAAAACAGAATAAATAATGTCTAAGCATATTTACAAGGCAAATAAAATATTATTAATGCAAATTATATTTGAGGATAACAGTATTCCTCATCATAGTGAATGTAACTTAGTATTAGAAGAGAAAAAAGTTCTATGAAACAGTACACAGAGACAGGAAGAAAACAAATACACAAGGGTACACAAACATATAGTGGAATAACACAAATGGGAAAGGACAGGGTTTGTTTTACTGCAGTATTTTGCATGGAGATCTCCCTTTGTTCATCATTATTCCCAAAAAGTCCTATCTAAGCCTGCTTTCTGTATTCTGTTCATATTTCTTTCAAAATAATTATTTCTGATTGTACAATACTCATTTGGGCCCAAATCTTTTTCATATAACTTCGCAATGCATTCTTTACCTATTCTCCATAGTCAGTTTCTTATATAGTCTACCCCCTCTTAAGCTAACTTAAATCTACTGAGCTCAGATGCTAAACTAAGGGATGAGGCAATGCAGCAGCACATAAAACAATTAATATAAACAGCAATAAAAAAAATGGAAAATCGCGAAGCAAGCTACACTAAATCTAAATTACCAAGCAATTCAACATTACAACTAATATGAGGCAATGCGCAGCAAACAAAAAAATAAATCTGGCTTAGCAGAGTTACACAAATTAAAGTTCAGTAGCACTATGCCTGGCAAACAGCAGCTTATATCTAAACATGACATAGCTCAAGCAGAAAAAATAGTACACTAAAGATAACAATGCAGATAAGGGAAATGTATAATCACATCTTAATGTCTAAGTAATTAAAGTGGTGCACCACAACAACTTATTGTAAAAAAAATATTACCATGTACTTGAAAAGAAAATTATAGATGCAGTTACTGTTACTAGTCCCTTCTTATTGTTCTTTCCTTTCCAAGTGCTCCTTTTTTTTTAAAAGAATGTGGATTACAAAATTTTCATTTAATAGATCTGTTGACAGAAAGTGTTCACATTAGCAAATGCATCTAAGTTTATTTTATAAAACTAATGCTGTAACACAGCTGGAAAGCAGGTATCAAATGAAATAAGCAATTACGCAAACCAAAGCATAAAAACATCATTCAATAGCTATGTGGCATTTTGTAAGTCAGTAGCTCTCAACTCTCGTAGAAAGACACTTGTCATAATCAGGTGTGCAGATGTACGAATATTTCCCATCAATTCATAAGCATTTCAGTAATTAGCACAAAGTACGAGTAATCATATGTTTTCAAGTAATGAGCGTGTAATATTTGCGATGCTTTCTACAAAGGAACGTCAATAGCGAGGATAATGGCCTCCCCTTTTTTTTTTCTACCTGTGCCGCTGAAAGGCTAATGGCTTTTTTTTTCGGGCGGCTGTCGCCCAGGTGGGTGCCCGCGACGCATTACGTGCAGGTGGTCACTTAACTTTCTTATGGAAATATTTACGACAGCAGTTTCCGCTACAGTGACAGTCTCACATAAAAATATTTCACAGGTCAAAAATTAGCGTTGCAAATCTGTAGAAACAAAATCCTATAAATATAAGTGGCCAAAAAAAAAAATATTCGTCATCATTGTGATTTACGCACATTTCATAACTCTTAAAGTACGCTTCTTGGTTTCCAACATACTTCTTATTCCTCATATACGGTAGCATCATCTTATTGATCATAAACATATCTCAACAGCATAGTACACATCATCGTCGTAATAATATCATAACATCTCAGTCAATTCTCAAAATCGTCGTAGCTTCCTCCAATAATTTCAAAACCTAAAAAAATTCTCTGCTCAAGTCAGTAGTGTCATCTGCCTCAAACGTACTTTAAAAATCATGATCCCATACCAAATACATCATTCAAAGCTCTCATAGTGTCACAATGGTTCCGAAAAATGTGAGCATTTCTCAAAGTACAGACAAAATACAATTTCGTAAGTGTGAAGTTATCCAACTGTGTAATTACGTAAACATCTGTCACTGATGTAATAAAAACGTTTGTCTGTCTCAGTTAAATGATCAGATAGCTGTGTAATTATGTGTTGGAGAAATATGGTACCGATGTGTAAAGTTGTATAAGCAAATACCATATTAGCTAGGGTTCCTTGTGGTTGCCACACACATGGTACACAAAGTAAGCATGTACCCCCCTGAGGATTAATGTAATTATACCCTCAGGTGTTACAGATTACAGCAATGGAATGAAATGTATCACGGAAAACTTTCTTTGTAATTCAAAAATCTTTAAAAATAAATGTTTTAAGTACAAAATTAATCACTGAAATGCGTGTCCTGTAGCGCTAAATGTGCATCTTGTTGTAAGATAATCTCTGTGGAAGTGTCGTAGTTATTTTCCTCTGAAAGCTAAGTTCTGCAGAAGCCAATGTACTTACCTCATGATAAACAAAAGTTAAATGCTTTGCGTAGAGATATCTTAGTTATTATGCTTATTGTTGTGATGAGGAAAGTACTGTGCTGTAACGTATTGTTGTGCTACGGAAAAGGCAGTCTCATTGTAGCTATACCACAAAAGTTACTACTAAAACCTGTTTTACTTTCCAGAATAAAACACAAAACTGTGCAGATATAAAACAGAAACACTGCAAAAGCAACACTGTAAATTGTCACTCATTAGTAGCGTCGTGATAAAATCGTGTATCTGTCACATAAACTAATCACTCTGTCGTCTGGTATCTCACAGAAAGTACTTTAAACCCAGAATGTATTTTCAAGTAAACCAAAATGTTGCATTAAAATCTCATTAGCACTACTGGTAAATGTTCTAAGTATGTAAGACTTATAGTCGTTCCATAATCGTGCAACTAACAAGCAAGAATGTACACACACAATAACACTGTGACGTCTGTTCACTACAACAATGCATTCGTCATTTCTGTTTCAATAAGTTCTCTTGGTTCTTGACTGAATATTTAACTTCATACATTGTTGCATGTTAACAGATTCTAAGACTGACAAGCATACTAGTAATGTAAAGTGAAAAGTTTTATGGCAATGACAAAGTTAAAAAGCAGATTATCTTTCAATAAACGGTTTTACATGTGAAATGTGGTGTAAATCTTTACTCTTCCTAGTACGCAGAGTTTCAACTTCAACGCAATTATCATACGGTATACGTCGGTAAAGAATACTGGAATTTTTCTCAAGGTTAGCTTCTATGTTATTTTTCTCTGAGCCAGCCGGCGCACGTGGGTGCCTCCGGCGCGAGTCATTGTCTGTCTCTTTGTTGGCGCGCGTTGTTATTGGGATTTGGAGACCTAACTTCTACAAATTCGCCTTGCCGAGAGGGCCCAGCTCTGTTAGAATCCCGCCAGTTCTGATGAAATTCACGTCTGTCGTTTTGTCGGTAGTTTACATAGTTTCTTGTTTGTCGGTCATGTGGTGGAGAATTTCTCCCTGAATCGTAACTGCGCGCTGGTCCGTTGCGTCTAAAGTTATTCTGTCTCCCTTGATAATATTTATTTTGGTTCCCATATTGTCTGTTTCTCTTATTGTCTCTGTGATAGTCATTACCACGGAGAGGTGATCTTTCCCTGTAGTTATTACTACTCTGCCAACGGTTGTCATATGGGTGGTGTCTGTTTTGGTCACGATTTGTGTTGTGAGAATAGCCTTGTCGTGTCAAGTTATTACTTCTTTCATCGCGGAATTGCGACGGATGTGACCTGTAATTGTTGTGTTCCTGGTTTCGCGTTCCGCGATTGTCAGTGTCAATTTCTAATTCTTGTAAGAGTCCCTGAAATGCTTCAATGTCGTCTTTGCAACGTCCTGCCAAAATAATATGTCGTAAATGTTCAGGCAATTTGAGTAAGCAAATGCGGATGAGTTCTGAGGGGCTGTATGGGTTTGAAAGATACTGATTCTTATGCAACATGTCTTCAAAATATTTCATAAGGCTGGAAAATTCAGATTGTTCGAAACGTTTCATCATTATGATGCTATGTTTTGCTCGGTCTTGTGTGGCTTGAGACCAATATGCTGAGAGGAAGGCATGGTAAAACTCTCCTTCACTGTGGCAATCGTGAATAACCGACCGCATTCTTACAGCTGGTTCATTCTCCAAGTAGCCACACATAAATTCTAATCTGTGTTCTAACGACCAGTTGGGAGGAAAACAATGCGAGAATTGATGGAGCCATGCTTGTGGATGAATGTTGTTGCCAGAATTCTTAAATGTATTGAATTTACGTGTAGTACTGAACAGCTTATAGTCAAAATCATCATGTCGCCGAGTCGCATATCGGTCATTGTTAGGTCGTGTCGGCCGTTCCATCTCAAAATTCGGTGCACATTGCCAATTTCTTTCATAACTTCCGATATGCCCTGTGTTATTATTTTGTGGCTGTTCCGTATTTCTGTGTCCCTCTTCCCGTATTGGGGCGCGAGTATCCTCTGAAATACGTAATTCTTGTGTTACCTGTGTCAGCTGATCTTGTACTTCCCGGATTTCTCTTTTGTACTGTGTATTGATTTGATTTTGATTCTGTTTGAATTTTCTAATTTGTTCATACTCTTCTGTGTCAGTGAAGGATACAGGTCTTGTGTCATTCAGATCATCATCTACCTTTGTAGATAAGTTAGTGACCTGATCCGAAAGTTCGGCTACTTTCTCCCATAGTGAACACATTTCCTCAGTGTGTTTTTCTGAACCAAGTTTCAGAGTGTCCATTTGTGTTGAAATCGAATCTACTGTGTCCTTTAAGTTTTCCTGAGTTTTTGCAAGTTGCATAACCGAATCGGTAGATGCAACTGAGTCAATTTTAGCCCACAAGGTCTCATGATTTTCGTGAACAATGGTTTGCAGTTCTTTTATGGCTGCTTCGTGATTCTGTAATGCATTTTCATGCCGCGAAAAAATAGGTTGAAAATGCTCACAAATTTGTGTTTTTACGTCATTACAGACTTTTTGACATTTCGATTCAATGTTATGTAACTCAGTAGTTAAATCTTCACGTGTTTGTTCAAGTGTTTGTTCCAATGAGTCTAACTTTTTAAGATTTTGTTCCACTGTGTCTAACTTTTGAAGCTTTTGCTGTGTTTGTCTCTGATTTTGTTCCATTGTGTCTAACTGTTGCTGTGTTTGTCTCTGATGTTGTTCCATTGTGTCTAACTTTTTAAGATTTTGTTCCACTGTGTCTAACGTTTTAAGATTTTGTCCCATTTGTCTCTGATTTTGTTCCATTTGTTGCATTAATTGCAATAATAATGTATTAGTGTCTGGAATCTGTTTATCTACGCTTTTCGGCAGTGCATTTGCACCGGCAAAATTCACATTTTGACAAGCAGAAAATGTGTCTTGACTTATTTGAGAAAACGGTGATGACCCAAAACCTGAATCTACAGTATTTGCGAAATTGTGTCCTGTCATTTCGGATTCCTGAGGCGAGCTGTTGCCGACCGATCGATCGATAATGCTTCCCTGTTCACTACCTGTTTCACTGTCTACACCATTGTTTGCAGCCCGCTCCATTTCCCTATGCACAATTACCAAATTACTACTTTGAACATCAGTTAATTCATTACTCGGTGGCGCTAACACACTGCTTTCATTTTCACTGTCATTTCTCAGTTTACTTTGGAGCCTAGTATTACGTTTTTCACACGCCATTATTGTCACAGTATTTCACACAACAACACAGAAAAACACAATTTGAAGAGCAAAATAATATAACATAGCAATGGAAATAATGTCTACTTAATTGCAAGCGCAGCTGCGAAATACTTGGTGCAAATCTACATGCATGCCACAACTGTTTTACTGTACAACAATGAAAGACTGCAACTACAAAGGAGATTTTCTCTACAATTACGCGCTAGCAATAAACAATAGCTACACTAATTACACAAACTACAAGAAAAAATCCGAAGATTCCAGTGAGGTATCCTCGGCTAAGGGTCGACATATGAAACGTCCCCTCTGAACAATTCTACATGACTGTCCTTAAACTGACACACAATATTTTGTTAGCGCAACGCAATCTGACTTTCAAAATTCCCTACAAAAGAATGGCCCTGACTAACATTAAACTATACCTTTCACAAATCACTTACCTCACAAAAATCTTCGCTGCTCAAGCTACTGCAATACAGCGAGCGCCACTACTGCCAGCTAAATAAAAGATTCAAACTATGGAAGGCACTAACTACTGATAGGGATAGTTAGCAAATGAAAGATATTAATAGAGAACAAACAATGTATTTACCTTGATATCATCATATATAAACATAGCAGTTCATGACAAATTTCAAAACTCCGCCATCTCTCTCCCCACATCCACCACTGCTGGCGGCTCACCTCCAACTGCGCAACGCTACGCGCTGTTCACATCCAGCTGCCGCTGCCCAACACTACAATAGCGAGTATTACAACAATGCAAAGCAGCCACAGACTGCACACAGCACAGCCAGTGATTTTCATACAGAGGTGGCGTTACCAATAAAAAAACCTATACAGCCTACTTACAGTACATAACATAGATGTACTACAAACGACTAAATCTGTTCTCTGACATACAATGAACTATCACACTAACCGTAATTCGCACACAAAGTTTACTGTACAACCTGTCATAACTACGTATCCTATAATCTAATAATCTGAACCTGCAATCAAAGTCACACGCAAACAAATACACTCCTATTTACTATAGCACACTTATACACAACACTCCCCACAAAAGAAAATAAAACATAAACAACACAATAAAATACAATGCACATATAAATACAAATCTCGCGAAACAAGCAAATGTTGGATCACAATTACAGAAAATTTTCCACTGAGTCAATTCTTCTCGTTATTTTGTTCGCCTCTCTTTCTGTCTTTCTCAATTACCAGTTTTAATATCGATCCTGGCAGGGTAAAGTCATGTGGAGGGCTTCCCGTTGGGGTAGTGGCCGCAATTAAACTTGAGTAATATATATTAATGTGACATTGACGGCTAACTACAACCTACTACTGAATCAAAAGCGATATTGTAAATAACTTGTATTTATTGTAAATTATCTCACGATAGAAATTAGATCATATTGAACAAATCACGAATTAAAACAAATTAAACAAATTGTACACTGTTCTTAGATATACTACACTGGTAAGATTGGCTCTCAGCTCTTAATGTTAAGTTGAAGCGAAGTTAGATTTAACCCTGCGGCGGGCGCATGGCGGCATACAGTGCCGCCAATTTTGTTTTCACTCAATATTTACGTCAGCGCGCCGAGCACACAACAGTGGTGCAAGATATGCTTCGATTGTTTAGTCACGCGCCAAACTGCATTACTGCGCCGTCATTACACCCACCTAAACAGCTGTGACTCTCCTGTCAAGTGGACGACTGCACCGAGACGGCACTGCGTACCGCACGCGCCCGGAAATGTAAGTACATCTAGCCGTACCACTGTCGAATGTTTTGATGATTAGAAGTTTTGTTTTACAACTCTGTGGGTGAACGATGATTTAGTTATTAATATTGCTTTGGTATTAGAATTATTTTATTGTCTCCAAGGTTCGCACAAAGGAAAGGATCAAGACCAAAAGAAATTGAGCGTCTTCTTCTGCAATCATCTGACGACGAAGATAATGCAGATTTCTCGGACAGCGATGAGGAAGCAGAAATAACTGAAACTGCAGATCATTCCAGCGAATCTGAGCAGTCATGCGTTGACGAGAATGAAGTGAAAGGAATGAGACATGATGACTGCCATTTTTATAACTAAAACGTAAGAATATAATCAAAGTCCTACCTGAACCAAAACGCAATGGTAGAGAAGCTAAAACTGAAACTGAAAGTTTTTTCAAATTGTTTGATCCCCAGATAATTGATTGTGTCATTGCAAACACAAATAAGTACATAAATAACAAGAGATCATCTGTGAATTACTCAAGGGCTAGAGATTGAAAAACTACTTCTGCTTCTGAAATAACGACTTTTTTAGGAGCACTGTTTCTCATTGCTGTACAAAAAGGAGGACGCACAAATGTATTAGAACTGTGTGCATCAAATGGAACAGGAGTTATTATTCTAAGGGCAGCATTTAGCTACAAGCGCTTTCTGTTCTTGCTCGAGTCACTTAGGTTTGACGATACTTCTAGAAGAAAAGAACGACTAGCAACCGATAAACGTGCTGCCATCCGCAATCTCCACTCAGCATTTCTGAACAACTGCAGAATTAACTACAGTCCAGGGGAGTTCACAACCATAGACGAAATGCTTGTCCCATTTCGCGGACGTTGTGCTTTTGTTCAGTATATTCCCGATAAGCCCGCTAAGTATGGATTGAAGTTGTATGCATTGTGCGATAGCAAGACATTTTATACTTTTAGTTTTGAAGTATACTGCGCTTAGAAAATATCCTGGAAACGTGTGTCAGATATTTTGTAACAATTTTAATTTTTCCATGCACCTTGGGTATATGTTTAGAGATCATGTTAAAAGTTGCTGTTAAGAATGATGTGTTAAACAATAAATAATTAATTCCACCAAAAAATTAAAAAAATGCTTTTTATGTATTTAAATGTAGGCGGCACTGAGTGACGCACGTGCACGCTGACGCAACAATCTTAAGTGCGCCTGCCGCAGGGTTAATTATGCCCCTGGATAAGCAGATGGTAAATGCGATCTGACTGCGTTCCTATAATCTCTTTTGTGTCTGAAATAATACGTACTTCGGACACCACCACCAAGAAACAAACCAAACAACACGCAAAAAGACAAATAACCAATAACGAATCGCAAGCAAAACTGCTCAATGGATGGCAAGACCACGATCCAACAACTATTTCTGAACTTTACTGCCGCTGCTGCAAGTTTTACAATACCGTCTACCAGGGTGCTGGCTCCCTCGCTACTGCTGGGGCGACGACTGCAGCTGTGAAGTCGCTGACTTAGGATAAGTCTCTCAAATATCTTGAGCAGAATAAACTACTCAGAAACTGCTAATAACACAAGCCCTATATTTCCTCTAAATGGTATACGACACTTTCAAGACTGGCTCAACAACCTTTAAGGTGCAGCCCAGTGTGTCTTGTACTAACGTGCAATACCAGTATGGCAGCTCTGTGCACCGGTTGACTACGTTCAATGTTGACTGCTAGCGTATCAGGCGGAATCAACTGCAATTATACTAGTAGTCAATGCAATGCCTATCATGGATGCTGATGTCCTACTGTAGCTGCAGACTCTAGATCATACACAGCACAGTATTCAGAATCTAAGTCCCTACCTCAGAGCTACCGAACTTTGCGTCTGTCCGCTTTCACAGCACAAGACGCTCTGCCGCCTGTCGCTCTCTGCACGATGCTCTTGCGACAATTTTGCCGCCAAACTCTAATCAGCCAATTCCGACCGCAGCAAAGGCCTCCCACATCTCCCTCACGGAGTGATACAATTTCTCCACCTATCCAAAAATTTCTCTGTCCAAGCAGGGGGCGTTGACCCCCAGCCTTTCCCGCACTTTCTTATGAACTGCCCAACCAGAGCTCAGTCCATTTGCCGCTAAAACAGCGCGCGACCGGGCGGCGCCAGTGCGTATGTTGGACGCTCTCTGTCTGCTCGACATTTCCCCTCTCTCTCTCACCTGGCACCGGGCGGCGTTCCTTTCTTTTCATGCTTGCAGGTCAGTGGCCGCATTCCCTGGGACCTCCGGCCCCTGCACAATGCTTTTCCGGCACTTCGCTTGCGGCCTTCGCCTCCCCGCCTCCACTGGCAAATTGACTTTGCTTCAACCTACAGCATGCAACTAAATATTATCATTACTAAAGCCCGTATTATTTCAGACATGTGTCTAATCATCATGTACCTCTCTTTCTAATCCACCTAATAAGACTAATTAACCATTATATGAGTTTATTTACTCCAAATATGCAGAATAATCTGCGAAATGAATGTCACAAATGAGAGCCACCTTTCATGGTCAACGATGAGGAAACAAAGTATATGGTAGTCTCTCGTCGACAAAATGATAACGGACGCCATCAATATGGACTGTCACAATTCTGAAAGAGATGAAAAAGTATCTGGAGTCAACATTGTCGAATAAAAGTGACACAAGCTGCGACATTGTCGCGAATTAAACAGTGACCAGAATATAGAATAAATTTCCTTTACTTTACGTCTATGGTTACAAACTTTTTGTCAACAGATTACCGGTTTCAATCTATAATGACCATCTTCAGATCTGTTTTATAAAAACAATGTCCTAATGTACTGCAGTCGTGGTGACATCGTCAAATGTTATACAGAAAATCAGCACCAGCATCCTCAAATGTGTATAAATAACAGCATATGCAAGAGTCATCTTGTCATCAGCACTACACAAACTGCTTGTGGCCGTGTGGATGGCTCCCGAGCATTTCCTGGCGCGGTCGGCTATTTCTTTGTAATCGCGTGTCCTGTCTGTCTGTCCTCAAGTTGTGTACATTATGTTATCTGACTTGCACTGTAAATGAAATTTGCTGTCGGCCAGGAGGCTTTTGATTAACTGGTTTCACACAGGAGATTTTCACTTTAATATTATTGTTCTGTTTGATACATATTGTAACATTGTTCTAAATTTACAGTAAATAATTTGGTATAAACATTTTCAGTAAGCCATAAAAAGGAATTGTTATATAGTGTTAACTAGTTAACATTTATCTTTTGGAGGTCTGCCTAAAATCTGGAATTTTAGGTCCCTTGAAGAAATTTATCTAGAACTCTTTTTTAATAATTTTTGTTGGCTGGTTCGTTTAATTTAAATTACTTTAAAGGACAATATTGTTGAAGCCTTATTTTCTTGCATCTTGTTTGAGGCTATTATTATTGTAATTCAGTCTCTTTCAGAATTTTGAACGCTTACATGTCTATAAATTGAACACGGCAAATTAACTTGGAATTTTGCTATCTGTTTTTAATTAAAGGGGATCTGTTGTTACTTTGAAAAAAAAAAGTTTGTTTTCAGGAGGATCAATGATGTTTATTAAAGGAGCCTAGTCGTTCCATGTCATTTCCATGTTCCTGGAAGATCCTGGTTTCAACTACGGGTCTAAAATGGAAAGCAGTAAGCATAAACATCAGATTTCACAGAATTTGTAGAGTTTTTACTCGGTCTTGGTGATCCATGGTGCTTCCACTGGGGTGACTGAGCCTTAGTTTCATTATCATATCCGTGAATAGGACGCAGTGTATGTTCTGGCCCAGATAACGTTCTTGTCGCAAGGTCACTGATAAGAACTTGCGGTGTCAGGTTATATAATCGGGAGGCTTATATTCAAGTCATTGCACTCTATTTTCTCTGGGGAATCACTGGGAATAGAACAAGGTAACCCTCCTACGCCTTTTCGCCTTCTCTCTCCCTTCCTCTCTGAACGAATGAGTAAGAAGCACCCCATCCTCTTCCTCCCCATCACGAACTTTTATAACTGGGGCACTCTGGAGCTGGGCAGGCTTGGGAGAGGCTGTAGGCTTTGTATACTTATTAATGGCAAACTACATCTCTGAAAGCCTTTTTGTTAATAATAATTTAATATTTCGTCATTTGAGACACCAGCAGACATCGCCACACCAAATCGGAGATGTAAATACTCTCACTTTCCCATATTTTTCACAATTTTGCTTATTTTACCCAATTACGTGTATTCTATCTCAACGTCATGTCGAAGTTGTGACATATTGCGTCATCACGTTATGTCAAGGTTGCTTCACCCCTATCGACATCATGTTGCTCACAGCCAACCACGCCGGCCGGAGTGGCCGAGCGGTTCTAGGCGCTACAGTCTGGAACCGCGCGACTACTACGGTCGCAGGTTCGAATCCTGCCTCAGGTATGGATGTGTGTGATGTCCTTAGGTTACTTAGATTTAAGTAGTTCTAAGTTCTAGGGGACTGATGACCTCAGAAGTTAAGTCCCATAGTGCTCAGAGCCGTTTGAACAGCCAACCACAGTGCCGAATGTGCCTCATTTATTTATCACTGAATGTATCAGAACCGAACACTTTGCTTGAAATAATGATATTATATAAATATGTCACAGTAAATTCTATAAACACCACCGATTTTCAACTGATGTTATTGTACTCGTACGTGCTAGAAATATCACACTGCAATAGTAAAGCCCTGCCAGACCACTACTACATTATTACACCGAGTGACATCACAGTAAAATTCTGATGCCTACAACCAAAGATACTGTATGTGTATCACAACGCCACAAAACTCGCCTCTGAAGAGGTGAGCAGTATCGACAACAACCAAAGCTAAAAGCACGTCACCTGCAGGATAGCCCACCCCTCAGACTCCAACGTGTAGGATGTAGTCCCGAACGCTGGCATCCCAAACCAGCAATGGTTGAGAAAGTTGCGGTGTAATCCTTTCCGGCCTCGTGGCGGACAGTGTTGCTATATCAGTTCTGGCCGAGGGACTTCAGGTCAGCGGTGATAAACATCCCAACACAAGACATCAAAGACTGCTAACTAATGCACACCTAGATTACGAAGAACTCTCCTCCTTGCATTCGACAGATAATGCAAGGTGAAGCAGTCAGACGAGGTACTGGTGGGTTATGGAATTTATCGAGCAGTCACGGCCGTCACTGAATCCGTGAGAGAGCTCCACATCTCTACCCAACACAGACAAAGACCAACTCCGCGGGCGTGGTAGAGAAATTTGCACAATGTGCGTGCCATTATCTTCAATTTGGTGGCTGCCCAAAAGACATTCAGTTATTCTGGGGGGAGGAATACCAGCAACACCTACACGCTCACCAGAGGAAATCTGTGGATGACTTTCCGGTTAAAAGTTGCTAACAGTTGAAGTGCAAAGCTCTTTCATTAACTCCACTATTTCTCTCTTGACCAAACACAAACAAGATTTCCCCCAACCATCATGCTCCTAAAACTAGCATGAGTGGACCCATTTTCAGCCTGGCAGTACTCTCAGGTGGAATGAAGGCAAAGAATTATAAGTAAGATATGTAAACAAAACAAACCCTGAAATATTATTAGTTTGCGGTGATGCTATAAGATTCATAAAAACAATCCTCCAAGAACACTTACTGTTGACAAATTCCGGCAGGACTCCCAGGCAGAATAGAAAGACGCGTAACTCACGGAATATTAAGGTGGGACGTCTCCAGAGGACTCGTAAATAGATGCGGATATAATCGGAAATAGATACGTCCTTGCCACACACAAACGAGACTGAGCAAAGGCGACATGTACCAAATATATATATATATATTTTTTTAAAGGACCTTAGAGAATGAGCACCATCTCTTGAACAACACATGAACGATGACTGATACAAAGACAGGCTCCACTTAACTGATAACATTTCAATCACCGCCATAGTTATGAGGAGATGCTGTGCTTCTGTGTCGACGCTGCCTACCCAAGGACCTAGGCGGTGACTCCTGAGGGAGCGGGACCTGGAACTGGAATACAAGCCGACAGTGACGTCCGTCACCCCTCCTGCTAGTCCTAGAGGAAGATAATCCATTGAAACTACTGTCTCTCACAATACATACACGCCCATCTAAAATAAATAACACTTATACTTGTACATTCGAATTTTAAATGCTTTGCCCAGAAAAAATGTAACAATTAACACCCTCTGAGCTAGTATCACTTCCCCAGAACACAAATTGCAGAGCAGTCTTAGGGTTACATGTGCGAAAATTTTAATATCTAACAGTCTAAGTCTGCGCAACGCACATTGCCTCCTTCACGCATCAGGAAGACACAATTTCTTATATACACTGGTATCTACCAGCAAGACAGTCACACTTTCCAGAGATGTGTAGTTGTTCTGTGCAATCTCATATTTATGCTCACTAGAATTTTTCATATTATTAACACTATCAAAAAAACCTCTGGGGTGTTATTCTATCCCATACTGGTTTGCTTTCGACGAGTAGACAGTCATCCAAACTACACATAGTTCATAGCAGAACTGTATTCTCTATAGTTGCAAAAAAAACGTCGAGTAAACACTACCATGTCAACAATTCCAATTACACCATCCTCTAAATGTGACTGAACTTGCACTATATTGTGTGTACCGTGACGTGGATACCGCATGGCTACGGGGTGGGGGGCGTGGAACCCACCAACGACAAGCAACATGCATAGTGCTACTCCGCACACCAAAAACTCATGCTTAGCCTGTATATTTATTAAAGTGTCAGCCACGATGTCTATAAAAAATTCAGATTCTGCTTCGAGGCCCGACAACTTCATAGAATAAAGTGACAATGCAATCTCAGCGTGGAGAATCGTCGAAATATTTATGTGGCTATGACCTGGGACCTGTATTTTTATAAAATAATTCAAGTAACTGATGCACCCTCTGTGGCCCAAAATGTATTATTTTTCAATACTGGCACGCGTCAACAGCAAAAGTTTGTGTAATCGATTTCCATGGCAAATAATAAAAAATTATAGACAGATAATATTTTGCATTAGACCCCCACAGGTCAAACACAACTTAGTTGATGAATCGTATAAAATATATGGGTAAAGGCTGAAGATAGCTGCACTTCTGGTTATTTGCTCTAAGCTCTATATTGACACACACACACACACACACACACACACACACACACACACACACATATATATATATATATATATATATATATATTGTATTTGCACTGCAACGTGGATACTGCAAGGCCAAGGAATAAGATGTGTGTAGTGCCCTCCGTATGCATGGCGGCGGGAATTCAGTTTAAAGACACTCAGACCACTTTATGATAAGACAGTAATTTCTTATATTTTTAAACCATAATAACTAATAACTACAAAATGTTAGAATATGCACACAGGAAGTTGCTAGAAGGCAGATACAGCAGGAATTATGATGTGCTTGGGCCATAACTGCACGTTTTATTTGTTCACCTCCACTTGAGGTCACTCAGTTGGTGTACTGGATATTTGGATGTTCATTTTTATATGTCTGACAAGCCAACGTGGTCTCGTTTTCTGTGAGTCGTAATAGTTCTCAGTGTATTGGTGTCATGTAACGATTATGTAAAATGAAATAAAAATGCCAAGCGATCTTGGATGCAGAAGATTCTCCTAATCACAAATGACAGATCGCTCCCTTCAAACACGTGCAGCACAGCATGCTGTGTCTGTGTCTGACTAGTTTCAAATTGAACATAAACTAGTAAAGGCAATTTAGAAATGACCCACAGATGTCGCTCAAATAATTTGTTTTAAGATTAAGGTTTTCATGGTTAGGGGATAAAATTACGGTCTCATATAACACTCACATCAGTTCCTAATGAATGTCAAAGTAAAACAATATTGATTAGCACCCATTCGAGACACAAATCAATTGCATACAAACGTTAACTTTCTTTTGGCATAGACTTGTACTTTGTGGTGCATCCGTTCTAATTTGAATTGTGACATCTCCTGGAAACGCCTATATTTAAGTATCAAAGAGTAACTGTACAATTTAAAGACTTGCTTTGTAACCATGAATATCTTATCACATTAAGGTTAAAAAAGGACTTGGTTCAAAGACGGAACATTACTTTTGTCTCTGCTGTTGAAGAATTAAGTTGCTTAGCTGTTCTGACGTACTAAATATTTCATGTACGTAGTTTCTTTTATAATATATGGTAAAAAGTGACTTTATCCTGTTCTTGTTCAAAACCTCTCCCTCCCTGTGGAAACATTTAACTGAAAAATTATTATTTAAATTGAGTACTGTATGGGACTGAACATCTGACATTTTTTTTGTCGCAATGGCGGCCAGGCGGCCATTACTTAATATTTAATTAAGTATTAAATATTGTACTTCACCCTCAACTCAACATTATAAATACTTTGTATACTGAAAATAATTTTCAAGCTTTAATATTTGCAAAGCTCATTTTATTATAGTTTTTACAGAATCGCATGGATAGGTTTAACTGCAGTAGGCAGCAAAGCTTAGGTTTGCCTCACGATATCTTTGAGTTTGCAATTAAATTTATATCTCTCAAGGAAATGCTTAACCTAAAATGAAGCCACCTTGCTACCAATGAAATTGTTTATTGTGATTGGAAATCCTTATGCTACGTAGCTGGTTACATCATCTCTCTCTTCGGAACAATTAATTTAGCGCGCAATAACAGTAGTAGCTTCATGCTACTTCTGATTATCTTTGAGCTAGCTGCGAGTTTAGATAATGTTATTAAATAATTGCAAGCAAAATTACACTCATTTTTACTAGTATTTGTGACTGCGTGGCAACCTCGATTACCGTCGGCGTATATGTGTGCTCCATTTACAAGCATGTAGAATACACGCGACGCCAACAGTGTATTAAATATCCTTTAACTTTTTCCCAACAATCCCGACCACATCTTACATTAAGACCGAAACATTTATTACCAAAAAGAAGAGAGAGGCACGATGTAGAGTATATGTATCTTTTCATGTAGTCCACCAAACTTGGAAGTCGTCACGGCCGCGGCATCCTGGTATCCTGTCCTAATTGACCTCAAAGTATACTGTCCACGGATCCCGACAACCCTTTCCTGGGAGGTTCTGAATTCCAATGACGCTTTTGGGGTCGTCACGCAACCAAGTGTGTAGTCTTTCGCAACCTGTCCACCGCCGGCAATGCAGCCATCGGTAATCTATACTAGCCGAGATTCTGCATTGAAATTGAAGTAAATGAAAGTAGTCAAATTAGTCTAAAACTCTTTGAAAGAAGTAAACTGTCGTCGAAGTTAATTAATTCATGATCTTGTGTTAAGATATTAAATGCAGACAAAGAAAACTTAACAGTTAGCATAACTTTCACTGCCAGTGGTGATATAATGAACATAAATCTTGTAAAAAATAAGTGCTTGTAGTGTCTGAGAACTCTGTGTGATGAAAAACTAACTTCTATACAGGGTGTTACAAAAAGGTACGGCCAAACTTTCAGGAAACAATCCTCACACACAAAGAAAGAAAATATATTATGTGGACATGTGTCCGGAAACGCTTACTTCCCAAGTTAGAGCTCATTTTATTACTTCTCTTCCAATCACATTAATCATGGAATGGAAACACACAGCAACAGAACGTACCAGCGTGACTTCAAACACTTTGTTACAGGAAATGTTCAAAATGTCCTCCGTTAGCGAGGATACATGCATCCACCCTCCGTCGCATGGAATCCCTGATGCGCTGATGCAGCTCTGGAGAATGGCGTATTGTATCACAGCCGTCCACAACACGAGCACAAAGCGTCTCTCCATGTGGTACCAGGGTTGCGTAGACAAGAGCTTTCAAACGCCCCCATAAATGAAAGTCAAGAGGGTTGAGGCCAGGAGAGCGTGAATACCATGGAATTGCCGGCCGCGGTGGCCGTGCGGTTCTAAGCGCTCCAGTCCGGAGCCGCGCTGCTGCTACGGTCGCAGGTTCGAATCCTGCCTCGGGCATGGATGTGTGTGATGTCCTTAGGTTAGGTAGGTTTAAGTAGTTCTAAGTTCTAGGGGACTGATGACCACAGCAGTTGAGTCCCATAGTGTTCAGAGCCATTTTTTTTAGAGCCATGGAATTGGTCCGCCTCTACCAATCCATCGGTCACCGAATCTGTTGTTTAGAAGCGTACGAACACTTCGACTGAAATGTGCAGGAGCTCCATCCTGCATGAACCACATGTTGTGTCGTACTTGTAAAGGCACATGTTCTAGCAGCACAAGTAGAGTATCCCGTATGAAATCATGATAACGTGCTCCATTGAGCGTAGGTGGAAGAACATGGGGCCCAATCAAGACATCACCAACAATGCCTGCCCAAACGTTCACAGAAAATGTGTTGATGGCGTGATTGCACAATTGCGTGCGGATTCTCGTCAGCCCACACATGTTGATTGTGAAAGTTTACAATTTGATCACATTGGAATGAAGCCTCATCCGTAATGAGAACATTTGCACTGAAATGAGGATTGACACATTGTTGGATGAACCATTCGCAGAAGTGTACCCGTGGAGGCCAATCAGCTGCTGATAGTGCCTGCACACGCTGTTCATGGTACGGAAGCAACTGGTTCTCCCGTAGCACTCGCCGTACAGTGACGTGGTCAACGTTACCTTGTACAGCAGCAACTTCTCTGACGGTGACATTAAGGTTATCGTCAACTGCACGAAGAATTGCGTCGTCCATTGCAGATGTCCTCGTCGTTCTAGGTCTTCCCCAGTCGCGAGTCATAGGCTGGAATGTTCCGTGCTCCCTAAGACGCCGATCAATTGCTTCGAACGTCTTCCTGTCGGGACACCTTCGTTCTGGAAATCTGTCTCGATACGAACGTACCGCGACACGGCTATTGCCCCGTGCTAATCCATACATCAAATGGGAATCTGCCAACTCCGCATCTGTAAACATTGCACTGACTGCAAAACCACGTTCGTGATGAACACTAACCTGTTGATGCTACGTACTGATGTGCTTGATGCTAGTACTGTAGAGCAATGAGTCGCATGTCAACATTACCTTCCTTCAATTGGGCCAACTGGCGGTGAATCGAGGAAGTACAGTACATACTGACGAAACTAAAATGAGCTCTAACATGGAAATTAAGCGTTTCCGGACACATGTCCACATAACATCTTTTCATTATTTGTGTGTGAGGAATGTTTCCTGAAAGTTTGGCCGTACCTTTTTGCAACACCCTGTATATGCATATATCAACAATATACGTAATTAAGAAACAATATATCGAAGGACTTTTCCGCAGCTCAAAATTAATCTATTGTATAAAACAATGAAAAAGTCTGAAGCTTTCACAGCAGTTTTTGTTTTCTGGGGTTTCCTGCTGGATTCGCTCAAATTGGGGGAAAAAATTACTAACACCCTGAATGCATTATGACCCAGACCTTTAGGTGGAAAAATATGACATTCGTAATAAAGGAGAATCTATAATCCACGTACCCCACTAAATCTTCGTGGCGTACGAATGAAAACTGTAATTTAGCGAAAAATGTTTTTACTTGATTTCAACAGAGGCATGTAACTATATCCGCGGGTAGATCACGTTTCAATAGTCCATCTCGTGAACTAAGCGATGAAATTTTGTAATCAGAATCAGCCGGCTTAGCTCCGATCTGTTCAGCCGCCGTTTTGGCCATCTCATTGAGGTAATTGTTAGTTAAATACATTCCACAGAAACTGCTTGTTTGATTTTGACGAAGTTCTATTTGCTAGTACGAACAGAAATTGGCACACATACAATTTTAAATTTCACGGTCATTCAGTTATGTTTTAGCAAACCTGTTAATTCGAGAGGTAGCACTTCGTGTTCAAGTTACTAATTTACAGCATGAGAGAAAGGTAATTTGTCGTAAGAAATATGTAATGAACAATTTCAACCAAATGTTCTTGGTGAACGATGGGAAATGAGTTTTATGTGATCTGAAAACACGATTCGTTAATGAATAAATTCGACTTCGGGTATTATATATTCCGAGAGAGATTTCGTAATTTATTTTCTGCCCAGATCGCATATAATGAGCGTTACAAACTGATATACAATCTTAGTAGCTCCACTTCGGCGACGCTGTCATCGGTAACATCATCATCGCTACTGACCAGAGAAAATATTGACTCTATCTTGGATTTTCTGCCAGATTTCGAGAGGAGTTAGTTGTGGAAACTATTAAAAGCATCTCGCACTAATATCTACACTAAATTTCTAGCTTCTGTAAAATTTCGTCAATATGAAATGTTTCACTTGAATCAGTCTATACTGCGATCTCTTAAACTTTATTATTTCTTCTCAAACAAATATTATATGCTGACGTAGTGGACTATGATACGAATTGAAAATCGCAGCCGGACGTGGTGGCCGAGCGGTTCTGGGCGCTACAGTCTGGAACCACGCAATCACTACGGTCGCGGGTTCGAATCCTGCCTCGGGCATGGATGTGTGTGATGTACTTAGGTTAGTTAGGTTTAGGTAGCTCTACGTTCTAGGGGACTGATGACCTCAGAAGTTAAGTCCCATAGTGCTCAGAGCCATTTAAACCATTTGAAAATCGCATTGTGGTTGCAACGGTTGTAGTTATATTTGTAATATCGACGTAGCATGCTTGACGCATCATGCATTTAGGTGGTATTTTCTAGCGTTTGAAAACAAGTTAACTGTGGCAGATAAAGAAAAATCCCACTAGCTGCAGCGTTCTCAAGTTTTCGATTACGGTTCCTGAAATTAACAGAGCGACGAGGAGAGGATTCCAGCCTGACTCCAGAAATCTCAGAAATGGTTGGAATCCGGGATGGAAACCGGAGTAGCCATACAGCTGAAACTGCAATAGAAATACCGGCCTGTCCAGAACGCATCTGGCGCGGAGACCGCTCTACACACAAGTGTTGGCTGTTAGCTGTCCTTGTAAATGCAGAGGGAGCGGCCTACGTCGGAACTTTCCATTCGACAAGCTTTCTACTCTTTTCAGGCTCTGGTTGTCTTCCCTCGAGACGGTAACTATGGTTCAGTGCTTTCAGGTCGTTTGTTTTATACAGTCTGTTATGTGAATTATGCAGTGAAATGCTGGTCGTTATACTCGACTTTTGGCCATTGAGTTTAATCAGTGACAATAGGGAAATCCCTGACATTCTTTCAAAGAAACATATGAGTGGTGTACTTTGAAGCGTCCTGGTTTAATTAAAACTGCATGATCCATCGAGATTACAGCCGAATAATGTTGTCTTCTTACTTATTTTGAAGAATGACAGATTACAGTTTCGACCTTTGTTATAGGCCATTTACAGATTCGTATCTAATTATTGTTCAGTTTTGACTGAATCTTCTCCTTGCTGACGAAATACGAATGACAGTAATTTCTAAAATTCTCAAGACTGAAATTGATCTGGTGCATCGTAATGTTGCATGTTACTGGCGTTGACTGTTCACTCACAGCTGTGTAAGGGTGGTCAGTAACGCCCACCAAAATTGTACAAAAACAAAACTATGGCTCGAAACGGAATTACTTTACTATTCCTTAATCAAAAGCACACCCTGGTTAACGATTCTGACCTCATGCAAACAACCGGTACCATCGATTCTTCTATTCCATACAAAAATAAATCTGAAACATCCTAACAGCGCTATGGTGATACTTTACCATCTACCCGTAATCTGGCTCGTAGGGTGCTGTACATTGTAACAGAAGTCTGAAACGAAAAATGATGCTCTGTTACATCACAAAAGAAGTGATCGTGCTGTTTACTAGATTGGTCCCGACTACATGAATCCTGCGGTTTCGTATCAGTCTGAGGACTTCCTATACGACTCTTTTAAGTAGGAAATTGAATAAAATTACTAATTTTCTTGTCAAAATACGGACCTGAATTTCAAACAGAATGCCCCTTTCAACATAAAACAGTAATCTGTGAACAAAGACAGCATGTGACGAATGACTAATTTCAATGCAGATTTATTAAATCAAAGAAATGGAAAATACGACTTAAATGGCCTCCCTCCATATTTAGACACAAATTATATTTAGAATAAAGCATACGTGTTTATAACAATTCGAACGTAGTGCATATCAGTAAAAAATCATTTGCAATTAAAGGAAATCTCACGTCTGAAACAAAAATCAAGAAGTCTTCTTTCATCAAATGTTCAAAAATGTTCAAATGTGTGTGAGATCTTATGGGACTTAATTGCTAAGGTCATCAGTCCCTAAGCTTACACACTACTTAACCTAAATTATCCTAAGGACAAACACACACACACACGCCCGAGGAAGGACTCGACCCACCACCGGGACCAGCCGCACAGTCCATGATTGCAGCGCCCAAGACCGCTGGGTTTCTTTCATCCAAAAAACTACATATATTCAGATATGGGACGAATAGTAGTAAAAACGTTGTAGCATAACGTAAGGGTAATGTTTCAGTAAGAATAGCCTCCAGGCGTTCAGTAGTTGCCTACGTTGAATTACACAAAGAATTCAATTGTCCACCGTTAATAACCTGAAATCAAATCGAAACTGACTCAAACAACTACACTCCTGGAAATGGAAAAAGAACACATGGACACCGGTGTGTCAGAGCCACCGTACTTGCTCCGGACACTGCGAGAGGGCTGTACAAGCAATGATCACACGCACGGCACAGCGGACACACCAGGAACCGCGGTGATGGCCGTCGAATGGCGCTAGCTGCGCAGCATTTGTGCACCGCCGCCGTCAGTGTCAGCCAGTTTGCCGTGGCATACGGAGCTCCATCGCAGTCTTTAACACTGGTAGCATGCCGCGACAGCGTGGACGTGAACCGTATGTGCAGTTGACGGACTTTGAGCGAGGGCGTATAGTGGGCATGCGGGAGGCCGGGTGGACGTACCGCCGAATTGCTCAACACGTGGGGCGTGAGGTCTCCACAGTACATCGATGTTGTCGCCAGTGGTCGGCGGAAGGTGCACGTGCCCGTCGACCTGGGACCGGACCGCAGCGACGCACGGATGCACGCCAAGACCGTAGGATCCTACGCAGTGCCGTAGGGGACCCAGCAAATTAGGGACACTGTTGCTCCTGGGGTATCGGCGAGGACCATTCGCAACCGTCTCCATGAAGCTGGGCTACGGTCCCGCACGCCGTTAGGCCGTCTTCCGCTCACGCCCCAACATCGTGCAGCCCGCCTCCAGTGGTGTCGCGACAGGCGTGAATGGAGGGACGAATGGAGACGTGTCGTCTTCAGCGATGAGAGTCGCTTCTGCCTTGGTGCCAATGATGGTCGTATGCGTGTTTGGCGCCGTGCAGGTGAGCGCCACAATCAGGACTGCATACGACCGAGGCACACAGGGCCAACACCCGGCATCATGGTGTGGGGAGCGATCTCCTACACTGGCCGTACACCACTGGTGATCGTCGAGGGGACACTGAATAGTGCACGGTACATCCAAACCGTCATCGAACCCATCGTTCTACCATTCCTAGACCGGCAAGGGAACTTGCTGTTCCAACAGGACAATGCACGTCCGCATGTATCCCGTGCCACCCAACGTGCTCTAGAAGGTGTAAGTCAACTACCCTGGCCAGCAAGATCTCCGGATCTGTCCCCCATTGAGCATGTTTGGGACTGGATGAAGCGTCGTCTCACGCGGTCTGCACGTCCAGCACGAACGCTGGTCCAACTGAGGCGCCAGGTGGAAATGGCATGGCAAGCCGTTCCACAGGACTACATCCAGCATCTCTACGATCGTCTCCATGGGAGAATAGCAGCCTGCATTGCTGCGAAAGGTGGATATACACTGTACTAGTGCCGACATTGTGCATGCTCTGTTGCCTGTGTCTATGTGCCTGTGGTTCTGTCAGTGTGATCATGTGATGTATCTGACCCCAGGAATGTGTCAATAAAGTTTCGCCTTCCTGGGACAATGAATTCACGGTGTTCTTATTTCAATTTCCAGGAGTGTATAAACATCTTTTTTCTAAAAACCGCAATAATCCAGGACTCATTAACTATAAGGGACAGTCAAATAAAAAAAAAGAGGGCGTTAGGAAATAGTAAGTAAGTTGTTTATTATTTCAGAAATAATCGCCATAGCTGTACATATCCCACTGTGAGACAAGACAGTCCATACCTTCATGAAAAAATGCGATTGCCAACGGAACCATGATTACACTGAGGTGACGAAAGTCGTGAGATAGTGATATATACATAGACAGATGGCGATAGTATCGTTTACACAAGGTATAAAATGGCAGTGCACTAACGGAGCTGTCATTTGTACTCAGATGATTGCCGATCGGTGTGGCCGATCGGTTCTAGGCGCTTCAGCCTGGAACCGCGTGATCGCTACGGTCGCAGGTTCGAATCCTGCCTCGGGCATGGATGTGTGTGCTGTCCTTAGGTTAGTGAGGTTTAAGTAGTTCTAAATTCTAGGGGACTGATGACCTCAGATGTTAAGTCGCATAGTCCTCAGAGCCGTTTGAACCATTTGAACTCAGATGGTTCATGTGAAAAGTTTCCGACATGATTATCTCAGCACGGCGAAATTGTAGTTGGAGCTAGATGCATGGAACATTCCGCTTCGGATGTCGTTAGGGAATTCAATATTCAGAGATCCACAGTGTCAAGATTGTGCCGAGAATTCAAAATTTTGTGTATTACCTCTTACCACGGAGAACGCGGTGGCCGAGGCCTTCACATAACGACCGAGAGCAGCGGCGTTTGCGTACAGTTGTCAGTGCTAACAGGCAAGCAAAACTGAGTGAAATAACCGCAGAAATAAATGTTGGGCGTACGACTATCGTATCCGTCAGAGCAGTGAGGCGAAACTTGGCGTTAATGTGCTATGACATTAGACGACAGACGCAGGTGCTATGCTAACAGCACGACGTCGTCTCCAGCGCTTCTCCCGGGCTCGTGATCATATCGGTTAAACCTAGACCACTGTAAAACTGTGGCATGATCAAATGAGTCCCGATACCAGTTTGTAAGAGCTGACGGCACGGTTCGACTGTGGCGCAGACCCCACGAAGCCATGGACTCAAGTTGTCAATGAGGCACTGTGCACGTATGTAGTGGCTCCATAGTGATTTTATGACATGGAATGAACTGGGTTTTCTGGATGTTCGGTTACAAGGAGACCATAAAAAGTCATTCATGTACGTCATGTTCCGAAACATCGATGGAATTTTTATGGATGACAATGCACCCTGTCACCAGGCCACAGTTGATCGCGATTTGTTTGAAGAACTTTTTGCTCACTTCAAATGAATGGTTTGGCCTTACAGTTCACCCTCATGAATGACAGTGAACATTTATGAGATATAATCGAGAGGTCAGTTCGTGCTCAAAGTATTTCACCAGCAAAAATTCGGTTTATGGACGGCTTCAGAGACATCATGGCTCGGTAGCTCTGCAGGGAACTTCCAACGACTTCTTGAGTACATGCCACGTCGAATTGCTGAACTACGCCGGACAAAAGGAGGTCCGGTACGACGGTAGGAGGTATTCCATGACTTTTGTCATCTCAGTATATAGCCACCCACGTTTGCATCGCTTCTTCCGAAGCAAATCGACGGCCATGAATTTCTTTCTTCATTACTCCGAAACTATGCAAATCGCATGGGGAGAGATCGGGACAGTATATTTTTGGAGCACTAAAGAGAAGCAGTCGTGGCCTCGGTTTTGCTTCGGAAGAAGAGGTGCACACCTTCTTACAAACTTTGTTCCATAGGTAACAGCAAATATTTTTTCCATGGGAAAAATTTATTAACAGTTATGGCGATTACTTTTGAAATAATAGTCTACTTACTACTTTCTTTCTATCTTTCTCTTTTTGCATCTCATCTTTAGTTGACTGCCCCTTATATCATTTGGTCGGGCAAAGGCTTTAGTGGTCACTAACAGCCGTGTGGTATGAAAAATGTTAAATTTGCAAAGAAATGGTGTACTTTGAAACATTATAAGGAAAGGCGTTTTTATGATGAGTAAGCACGATAACGTAACTTACTAGTCAACTAACTCCGAAAGAGCACCGCTGAAGTAGTGTAGTTTTGAATTTCATTAGTCAATTAACAAAAACTTACGTCAATAATACGAGGTGTGGCTAGAAAAAAAACCGGACTAGTACTGGTGGAACAATAAAACGAATGCAATAAGGCTGAAAGTCGCGTGGCCTGTCACGTGACTCTCGCTCCGCCTACTGCTCGAGTTTCACCTGCCTCCTGCACTCAGTCTGCCCGTGGCGTCTGTTTTAAGTAGTTGAAGTTTTGTCTGTGCGTCGGAAAATGTTGAGTGTACAGAAAGAACAGTGTGTTAACATCAAATTTTGTTTCAAACTAGGAAAATCTGCAAGTGAAACGTTTGTAATGTTACAACAAGTGTACGGCGATGATTGTTTATCGCGAACACAAGTGTTTCAGTGGTTTAAACGATTTAAAGATGGCCGCGAAGACACCAGTGATGACACTCGCACTGGCAGACCATTGTCAGCAAAAACTGATGCAAACATTGAAAAAATCGGTAAACTTGTTCGACAAGATCGCCGTTTAACAATCAGAGCAGTGTCTGGGTTAACAAGAGTTGACAAGGAAAGTGTTAGGCAGATTCTTCATGAAAGTTTCAACATGAACAAAGTGTGTTCAAAAATGGTTCCAAAGTGTCTCACAATTGAACAGAAGGAACGCCGAAGAATGATTTGTTCAGACATCCTGGAAAACATTGAAAGTGATCCCACCTTCTTACAAAATGTTATTACTTGCGATGAATCGTGGTTTTTTACTTACGATCCCGAAACTAAACGCCAATCGATGCATTGGAAAACTCCTGGTTCTCCACGACAAAAAAAAGCACGAATGTCAAAATCGAAATTCAAGGCAATGATGATTGTTTTTTTTTTGACATCAAAGGGATTGTGCACATTGGTTGTGTACCAGAGGGACAAACAGTGAATCAGCATTACTACATTAGCGTCCTGGCTACCCTACGTGAGCGAGTACGGAGAAAACGGAACGATTTGTGGAGAAAAAAGTCATGGATCCTTCACCAAGACAATGCCCCAGCTCACAGTGCGTTGTCAGTGAAGACGTTTTTGGCAAAACACAACATTACCATCTTAGATCATCCACCCTACTCACCTGATTTGGCCCCCTGTGACCTTTTTCTTTTCCCTAAAGTCAAGTCAGCTTTGAAAGGAACTAGATTTGAGACCGTTGAAGCAGCAAAAGAAAAAGCGACGGAAGTAATGTATGGACTTACCGAAAATGATCTGCAGCATTGCTATCAACAGTGGAAAATTCGTATGGAGCGGTGTAGAGACCGAGGAGGAGAGTACATTGAAGGAGATAACATGAAATTGTAAATAATTGTAAATAAATGTTTTTTCCAGCATCAGTCCGGTTTTTTTCTAGCCGCACCTCGTAAAAATGAGAGGAGATCTGAAGTGCTAAAAGTAGTGAACTCTCCGTTTCACGAAAACGTACAGTGGCGTAGTGAATATCATCCAATTCCTTCCCAACAACAGCACTGTGACACTCCCGAGCTGCTATCCTTCACGAGTGTCTAACCCGATGACTCCTTTGTTCCCAATTTCCAGACAAAATTTCTGTACCTGCAGAGGCGGACATAAACCTCTTCTCCTTGGTGAGAGCGTTTTCTCAGCTTAGCTGTCTCTTGCCTTACTGTCACACAGTTAAAATGACGCCATTGACTAAGACGACAGTTGTAACGCGAGTTAGACATGAAAAACACGTGATTCCGAATAGACAGGTAAATTGGAATTGAATTCGAGAACAGATACGAATATCAAAACCAGTCAAAAAAATTACTGATCATACGACGTAACGAGTCAGTTTCTCACTGCAGAAAACTTTCAAAATGAGATGTAACGAAATTCCAACTCGATAATCCGAGTAGACTGCACACAAAAAACGTCAGAGAAAACGACTATGTTTCTTCGTTATATAAAAAATGGATATGAAGCCACCAGCTGACAAGTTTTTTTTTCATTGTGTTCTCGCATCTATGTTCCAGTTGACAATCAAGATCTGATTCCTCATGTAGCAAAACGTCACCATCCTGGTTAAGACCTCCATGAAACACAATACCACAGATACTTTACAATTCATAAAAAGAATAATTTCGTCGGAGTCAATATTTTCATGCCAGAATAATCTACGAAATTTTTCGTGGAGATACACAGCTTAACAAAGACCGCTGGCCTGTGAAGGAGTGTCATGTTGATCTTCATTGCACCTTTCCTGTACTGTGCACGTGATTTGCGTATTAAACTTTCGACAGTTATTATTTAGTCGTAAAACTCACTTAAATACGGCTGCCTTGCTGTGGCTGATTAGTTGTTGGCCCAAATATCGAGACAAGAAATTAAAATCAGTCTAAAACTGCGTGGAAAACTGTGTCCTAAAATACATGGTTACGGCGCCGCATTAAGATTTTTTAGCCCATTATACAGTGAGGAGCCAACGAAACTGATATAGGCACGCGTACTGAAATACAGCGATATCCAAAAGATCCAAAACGCGACGCTGTGGTTGGCAACGCTTTTATAACATAGCAAGTGTCTGGCGCAGTTGTTAGATCGGCTACTGCTGCTACAATGGCAGGTTATCAGGACTTAAGTGAGTTTGAACGTGGCGTTATAGTCGGCGCAATACCGATGAGGCACAGCAGCTCCGACGTGGCGATGAAGTGCGGATTTTCCCGTACGACCATTTCACGAGTGTACCGTGAACATCAAGAATCTAGTGAAATATCAAATCTCCAACATCGTTGAGGCCGGAAAAATGTCCTGCAAGAAAGGAACCAACGACGACAGAAGAGAATCGTTCAACATGATAGAAATGCAACCCTTTCGAAAATTGCTACACATTTCCATGATGGGCTATTAACAAGTGCAGCGTGCGAACTATTCAGCGAAATATCGTCGATACGAGCTTTCGGAGCCGAAGGTCCACTTGGATTCCCCTTGATGACTGCACGACAAAAAGCTTTAAGCCTTCCGTGGTCCGTCAATACCGACATTGGACTGTTTTTGCCTGTTCCGACAAGTCTCGTTTCAAATTGTGTCTAGTGGATGGACGTGTACGGGTATGGAGGCAGCCTCATGAATCTATGGACCCTACATGTCAGCAGGAGATTGTTCAAGCTGGTGGAGGCTGTGCAATGATGTGGGGCGTGTGTAGTTGAAGTAATATGGGACCCCTGATACGTCTAGATACGACTTTGACAGTTGACAGGTAAGCATCCTGTCTGATCACCTGCATCTATTCGTTTGTATTGTGCATTCCGACGAACTTGGGCAATTCCAGCATGATAATGCGACACCCCAAACAGCCAGAATTGCTACAGAGTGGCTCCCAGGAACACTCTTCCTATAGCCATCAATCTCCCCCGATATGAACTTTCTTGAGCATACCTGGGATGCCTTGCAACGTGCTATTCAGAAGAGATTCCCAACCCCTCGTACTCTTACTGATTTATGGACAGGCTCTCAGGATTCGTGGTATCAGTTCCCTACAGCACTACTTCAGACATTAGTCGTGTTGCGGCAGTTCGGCGTGCTCGCGGGGGCCCTACACTATATTAGGCAGGTGTACCAGTTGTTTTGGCTCTTCGGTTTATCTCCTTTGTCATTCCGTGTACAATCTCCAGACACATACGTCTCTCTGTGGGGACCTTCGCATGTTAAAATTACTGTTCCATTCTCATACAACGTTTAGTGACCATTCAGTATCGTTCATAAATACGTTTGACGTGAGACGTAATTTACGGTTTCAGAATAATAGGCGCTTATAAGGAAGAACATGTTTCTCAGTAAGTGCACTGCCTGACAAAATAAGCGAAGCAGGGACAAGACATGTCAGTGTATTGTGTATTGAAACCGGGGACTTAGAAACGACGGAGAGGCTTCGTCCCACGGTAGCCATCAGTGGTCCACAACCCCACAACAAGCCACAGTAGTCCAACCACCACACCGCCGTCCCACACCGAACCCAGGGTTATTGTGCAGTTCGGTCTTCAGTACCTCCCCCTCCCCTCCGGGTACGTCTCATACGACGAGTGCAACGCCAAATGTTGCATAGTGGAGTAATTATGGTGTACGCCTTCGTGGAGACAGTGTTTGCGCAGCAATCGCCGACACAGTGTAACTGAGGCGGAATGAGGGGAACCAGCCCGCATTGGAAGAGGTAGATGAGCAACCGCCTTAATAACTATCCACAGGCTGGCCGGCACACCGGACCTCGACACTATTCCGCTGGGCGGGTTCCTGCTGGGGACTGGCACGCCTTCCCGCTCGGGAAGCAGCGAGTTAGATCGCGCGGCCAGCCGGGATGTCAATGTAACTTCGTACACGTACTCACACTGGCGGGTAAGTAAATGCATTTCTGTGAGACAGGCAAAGGGCCATCATAGCGCATTAGTATTG
This sequence comes from Schistocerca serialis cubense, assembly GCF_023864345.2. Taxonomy (NCBI): domain Eukaryota; kingdom Metazoa; phylum Arthropoda; class Insecta; order Orthoptera; family Acrididae; genus Schistocerca; species Schistocerca serialis. The sequence continues at coordinate 180,650,259 of NC_064646.1, read as the reverse complement.
TTCGTCTTTAGGGTTACTGCCAGCGTGATCCGAAATGTAAGGAGTGTGATAAGCGTCAGATGTCGAGTGGTCTATGTCTACATCATACTGAGCAAAACACTTAATAGTGCGTGGTGGCTGTTACTTCTGGTACCAATAATGGTGAAATGGTACAGTACTTCCCGACATAGAAAATATTTGCCTCATTGGGCATAGTAATACCTGTTGTATAAAAACGCACTTCGTTGTTCCTGTCAGAACAGCGATTTTATGGTAACAAAGTTTTATGCAATTCACTGAAACCGGATGCTGATGTAGAAAAGGACAATTTGTATATTTAATTATTCATATGTGCACTTCCCTCAAAAAATTATCCCTATACCCAGTTTTGTGATGTTTGAGAAATGAGTGAATGGTTGGTTGTCTGCTGACCACAGGTAGTGGATGTAGAATCTGTAATTATCTTTGAGACAGTCATCCGGTCACCTTTGGTAGAACCAAAGAAATTAAGTATTCCAGAGCACCAGAGGGCCTGGAGTGTGGCTGACCAATCCTCCCCCACTCTGTCAGTGGTTTCTGAATTTTAAACACCTATTTTCAGTGTGCTCCGTGAAACTAAAGAATATAGGAATGTTATGTATGTGGAATAGTGATTTCCCTTTAAAGAATATCGACGAGGACAAAACTTTTTGGTGGGGGATTCATGTAGAGGTCGGCAGCTAAAACTCATGGGGAACTTAGGATTCTTTGGCAGTGACCAATGGTCACAATGAAACTACGTGTGTTAATTTTAAGCTGAGATACTTGCGTGTGTAAATTTAAGCTGAGAACTAGCTAAAGTCCGTTGTTCTGTTTTATTTTACATGTTTAATCCGTGTAGTTTGAATGTGGCGACTTAGTTACAGGTACTATACCAAAAAGGAAGAATTTTCTTTGACTAGCCGGACCGCTAGTAAATTATCTAGGTTATTAATGAGTGAGCTTATGAGAGAGAGAGAGAGAGAGAAAGAGAGAGAGAGAAGTAGTGGATATCCGTACAAATCTAGAAAGTGTACTATAGTAATAAGGAAAAACATTAAGAGACCATAGGATATTGAAATGTGTACGGAATATCATGCCCACTGGGCAGAGAGTTCCATGTTTTCTTTCATGTTTAAATGTATTGGTGGAAATTTTATATCATTGCGCGGTAGAATGTCAGAAAATAAAAGAGGAGATATGAAACAAAATGGTGGTCATGAGCATTCACTAGAGGCTAGTCATTTTTTCAGACTTTTTTTGCCATAAGCTCCCTATTACTGGAATTGCCAAGCTCTGATTAAAATGAATGCAATAGGATGGAAATGTGGCTTTGCCACGGAGGAGTGAGTCCATCGAAATTGTTTACAGACAGTGCCATATTTAAAATTTATTAGTCAGATGCGTTTAATTCTGTTGCGTTGAGATAGTTAAAAAGAAAAAAAATATAGCAGAACATTTGGATGACAGGGCTTTGTTAGCAATGTACAGCAGCAGTGGCTACGGTACATCGTGTGAACATTTCCAATGCACAAATATCAAAAGCACTCGCTTGGCAGGTCACCCATCTAGTAGGACTGACTGCTAGATTCAACGGGTGGGAGAGTTGTGTTCGGAAAAGATAACGGTAGTAACCTCTCAACGGAGTCAGTACCAGTTAGCAAATCTGAACTTCAAATTACATGACAAAATTTTTTGTATTAGACCAGGGTAACTATCCAGAAGCTATTCTTCCTGTTAACTAACCACGAAAGATGTTAAACGTGGTTTCATTTCCAAGTAACAGACTTGAATTGACTAATATATATGTTGGGTGGCAATTCGAACTCAGCATCTAATCCGATTGCTATGTAAGCACGAACGAAGGCCAGATATAGAATTTTCTCAGCAGTAGCGAGCTGTCTGAAATTCCAGTGAAGAGAAAAATGAATAATTTCTGCCTTTCCGGGATTCTAGCCCGGCACTATCCTCGTTGTTTTCTAGCCACGAATGGATATTAGATATATATTTCGTCAAAAGAAGAATGTTTAAACATAAATTGACGTGACGAAGAGAACAGAGATGGCTGAGAACCGAACCCCACACAAATCGTTGTTTACTACAAACGAAAATACGTTAACTATCGAATTCTTTCTCACCGGTAGCTAAGAGTGGGGTGTATGAATTTGAAATGGTGCGACGAAAAGATGCGTGTTTTTCTGGCACTCGAAACTATCACATGTCGTTATTGACAATGAATGAAGAAACGTAAAAATGAAAAGAAATTTCCATCAACAGTTAGATGTGCTATGCTGAAGCCTGAAAGGATGTTATGAAAAATTTTGTGACTAATCATGATTCGAACCCAGACATGCGCCTTACGTGGAGAACTTGAAGAGTTTGCGACAGAAAAAAAAACTATAGAATAAATGGGCTGTGATCTTCCACGGCGTGTAGTTCTTTAACTACATTAATAATAACAATCTAGGAAAGGTTACTGGTGACACTTTCTGCGTGCTGCCACTTACGGCTCTTTGATGGCCCAACCTGACCTGTAGTCGGTAGCGAAGGGAAATCGCGTTTAATGTGAATTTAGAACCATGGTGGAATCATATGTTCTTCATTTGGCATAATCAGGGGTAAACAGGATCTGCTAGTGCCTATTAAAAACCTTGGTCTGAACTGGGAACCGAAGCATTACCCTACGTTTACCATCCAAGGATCAAGCCCCAAAATCACTGAACTCCACATACCACTGGGTCATAATTTTTACGTAGCATTAGTGTGCCATACTTAATGAGAATTCTGACTTCCTGACACCCTGGGGTGGGTTACAGTCGGCTCGATACATTCACTTCTTGCTAGATCGAATCGCCATCAGCCAGATGCCTCAGTTACCGAGCGCGTACTTTGAACTTCATTTTTAATCACTGAAATGAAATCACATAACGACTTTCTACACAAACTACCAACACTAAGGATGCGTAAGTTTCTACACGATGTGTTGCTTCCACTTAAGCCACTCTCCATGCTAAACGTCATGCAGTGCAAAAGAAAATCCGAAATCGATTCTTCCGTAATTTAATTTAGTAAACTACAACTTCTCGGTCTGCTAACAGTATCAATCTGTTACAAGCTCATCAGTAATTTACCTCATTTTATAACCCGTCAGTAACAGCAAAGCCTTGGGAAAAGGTTTCCGTGGAGAACTCGTGGCTGCCTGTCCTGAGAGGAGGAATTTCTGCTCCACCGGCTTATGGCCGCCTGACGCTAGTCATTGTCAGGCCAGGTGATCGCGACGGATCGCACCTATGATTTACAGCTGACGTTTTTACAATTACATTTGCAAACATAAGATTATTTAATATTGTAGTTTGGACCTCTGCGTGAAACTCTTCCGTAAAGGGTGTGGATACTACGCAGTAACAACAACGTTGTAACCAGTATTCCCTGACCATATGACGTGTGTTGTGTCCTCGCCAAGGGACGCAACCGGAGATGGTGTGCTGAGATAGTTTCCGATTGGACCCACGAGCAGGGCTTTGAAGTTCGCCGCCACCCACAAGCGCGACCCAATCAGCAACCTCTGCGCCCTCGCCAATGAGATAGACTTGGCGGTGTGATGCCGGGCGGTCACAGTCAGCAACGGAAGGTTCATGTTCGGCGTTGGCATACGATAGTTCTAGAACGGAGTTTCGGGACTGCTGTTCGTAGGTACAGTTAGTAGCGGAGATGAGTCTGCGACAGTTGGATTACAAGCAGAGTCGCCTACAGCCTTTGCGCAGGGACAGTGACAGACAGTGTGGCGCCCCCGACGGACATTGTCTTGTTGACATTGTAGTCAGAATGCACACCTTCACAGGCCACTGGTCGTTGTGTTTGTCCGCACGCACATCCAACGAGTTGCTGTAACGCAATGAGTTGACTAACGCAGCGCAATAAAGTGTATATTAGTGCGTCGCTAATTTGTTTGCAACTGTCACAGATCCTTCGTCCACTTCAAAGCACCTAAACCGTGCTACCTAATACTAAGTACGTAGCGCTTAACTTTGTGACGATTTTTGATATTACAGCAGGACGAAGGCAGGAAGCTTGGACATTTGTACTCCTGTATGGGTTGAGTGTTGTCGAAGAAATGAAGTCGGATAATAGCTTGCTCGTGTCGTGTTGGATAATTTTAACGTGAATTTTTTGTCGCATTCAACAAGCCGAATCACTGTAGTTTTGTCAGATGAGAGTTAATAATGTCAGTCTCCTGTGAGATTAGAACGTAGAATTAATGTAACTTCGGCTTCATAGCGCGACGTCATTTTCACTGCCCTAGCGACCTCCAGCAGGGTTGAATGCTCCATGATTCTGCTAGTGATCGCTAAGAAAGATAATTCGCAATGAAGTCGAAATTAGTATTAGTTTCTGTGTGGAATGACCTTCCTCGACTAATAACGTACATTTGATAGTTAGATGGCCCACCACAAGTGAAAATCATTCAGAATATTTAACTGAAATACGAAGACAATAGCAAGTGAATTTAACAAGATAATTACGTGTCACTCGAGGATGTACCTGGATTATCATAGGGTTGCTAGATTGAACCTACAATTTTGCCAAGTCTCAGTCATCCTCGCAGTAGGAAGGAATACATTTTCACAGTCGATGGATCTCTTGAGCAGGTAAGCAATCAAGGAGTAAGAGTTGCTTTTAAAAGACACAGCGGAAGCATTTCGCAAATTGGCAGATACCTGAAATACGAAAGTGTAAGCAAATGTATGTAATTCAACAAAAACAGTGTATACTAAGAGCAGGGGAAATGAAATGGATGGCTTTCCTCTTCGTGGCCGTCAATATTTTATTTATATTTTAGTCTGTAGGTTATCAGTATATTCATACGGAATCACCGACAAGCAGTTGTTAGAGTCTACTCCTACGTCAAGTTTAAATAGGATAGTAATTAGCACTCTTTCTTAAGAAGGCCTCAATGGTAGCATCTCCTTAAATAAAAAGAAATTAAATATGTAGCATGGAGTGGCGTTTACACACAAAGACCCACAACAACATCCGGGCATACGACGTGACAGTATTAAAGGACACATGGTGCTGCACTGTGTACAGACTATCCGCGTGCTGTTGATTAATTGCCAACTGGATTACAGCCAAAACTTAATTTCAATTGTTAAAACAGTTGAACAACAGTGTGTAAATAGCATCAACACGTTTGTATATCACACACAACTCGACCCCCTTGCATACTAGTTAGTCACAGCAATACAGCCTATGCTTATACCTTTCTGTAGATGATTTAATTTCTTTATAGCAGACAGACACCTTATTTTGCAACCCATAAACAAGAGTAAGAGGCTCTCACAATAACAAGTACTTCATACATCTCCACAACTTCGCACAACCCCAAACACCAGAGTGGATTTCTCGTAAATTGTTGTCTTCCTGGACTCGAAACAGATTCGGCAATTACATATGGATCTCATATTTCTATATCACGAAACTTCTACGCTACCGAAAATAACTGCCACGTCCTGCGTCCCTCTGGAAGCTACGGTCTTTAGTCCGCTCTCGACGAGGTTATTCTGACCTATTCATTTTCAGCATTCAGAGCTGTAGGTACAGAATTATCGGCATTTTATATCACCCAGGAGCCTTTTCCCCTAAAAGCATTGCTTTACCAACTCTCCCGCCTTGGATTTTAGATTAATTCATGCAAAACCGTCACATCGACTAGAGAAAAGACGACAGGCACGTAGATAAAATTTTACAAAGTAGCTCTTGTAGTGTAACGACGTAAGTTTCTTATAAACGATTTTCTTTTAACATATGACCATGTGTAGACTTCGTCACCTACGTCAGTTACAACCCACTTCAAAATTATTTATATTCTTTTTAAATTGTCTCGGAATGGTTCTTGAACGAAACACTAAAACATCATTTGAGTCGTATGCGCAGAATTACGTCACTCAGTCCAATTGGTTTGCGTAAACTTTTTCAATTTTAGATGTCGTTTGTTTCTCCTCAGAAATTATATTGATACACGTTATCTGATTTAATCGATATTAGGACCACATTGAATAAACTTTTTGAGATTCAAAGTCGCGATGAACGCTGTCAAAATTCAGTCATCTTGTCAAATATATTATTAATTCATTCACATAATTTTTCATAAATAAATCCTCGGAACACGTATTTCAACTTTAATAGCATCCACTAGTTTATTATCTTCCTACATACAGACGTGAACCTGAGCCTTGACGAGACAAAACTAACATTTTCAATAAGATGAAACTTCCTATGATATCATTGTTGTACAAAACATTACAAATTCTTGATTATTTGGTTTTTTAGAAGCACGACGCAACAACTCGGTTTCAGGATCTTCTGTTGCTCCTTGGCTGTCGACCCGCGACGTATAGTGGCCAGCAATTTTCTCTCCGGTCCCGGCAACGTAGATGTTGTCTCCGTTCGTTGCGCCGCCCTCTCCGTACATGAAACATAAAAAAAATACAAAACTTTAGACACTTCACAACCATTACAAATATTACGAAAATACATAAACAAAACTAAATTAAACTTATATTCACCTGCAAACTGGGCTGACACTGGTGGATGTGTGACGCTTCAATTTCGCGTCCCACTACATACCCTACCCACAAGCTCAGTTTGTCAGGTTTTAACCGAAAATAAAACTTTTTCTATATACAATATTTAACTGTTAATACATTTTCCTCACATTTTACGTACTCTAGATTCCTTGCTATTAGATAGATTTAATCCTTTTACTACGATATTATTGTAACTATTTGTCATTTACTCTTAATTGTGCTATTATGGTAATTCATAACCGAATATATGGAGATTACTCCTTTTCATTTAATAGTTGCTAGTAAATAATAATTTAGTACGTTCTTTAACGTTGTTCCATTAGGACAGAGCGTTCAAATTGTGATAGATTAGTTTCAGCTTTATTCATTTACTAGAGTTACAAAAATGTATATCACTAATAAGTTTCTCACAATAACTAATAGTACTATTTACTTTACGTCACTCTTTTCCCTAGTGCCCTATTTATGTCTGAGGTCAAGAAGAAATCAAGCAAACTTTCTTTAGAATCTCGGCACGGCTTTCTTTACCTTCGGACACTCTGTTGGGTAACGGCAATTTATTTAGGAGAAACAAGCGAGAGAGCCCCGTTTGGTGTGTTCTATATTAACACTATTACAAATCTCTATTAAAGGCACTCTGCTATGTTCTCGTGAGCCATATAGCTCTGGACGCCCATGGTCCCAAAAATTATTAACCATCCCCTTTGGTTCCTACTATCCGAGTAAATATAAAAATATACAAAATTCCTTCTGACCTAATAACAAAATTTCTTCCATATAAATCCACTTTTAGTTACCTTTCTCTTTTTGAAGTACCGTTAGATTATTGTAGAACACTTGTTTAAGCTTCCTGTCATTTCTTTAAAATAACACGTAACTGTCACGAAAAACTTCACTTGAATAAACTATGAACGTTCTTCCGTATGTAACATATACTAAATATTATCTTATTTAGGAATGAAGGGTTTCATTTGATCAACACTATATAATCCTTTAATTACACCTGATGAAGGTTCCATAAGAAGTATTGCTTTGGGATGCACAATCTTATGTACAACATATGGACCTTCAAAGATAAAGAAGAGTTTTCTACATTCCTTATTGATCTTCGAACTTTTAGGATGAGATCGTACTAATACACTATCTCCTTTTCTCGTTCGGATGGACAATTCGTAGAATAACATTTTTCTTCCCTTTACATAATACGGTAACCTACTAATTAGGACTCGTATCAGGTGACTTTCAATAATTGGTTCTTCAATTAACTTAGCACGGTTTAAATGCCATTCGAAATAATTCCTATAACCTCTCCAGCGTTTAGAATATGGAGAAGGGTCTAACAACTCTAAAGTTAAGTGTTGTTGTTTTCCTCTTGACCAATAATTTTGTTTAAACTGCTTAACGAAATCATCCCAGTCCCTAAATTCAGTTCTATGCAGTACTGCCCATTCCGCAGCTTCTGCTTCTAAATGTCCTATTACAAATTGAATCCGTTTTTCATTACTCCATTTAGGAGATAATGAAGTTTCAAAAGCTTTTATAAAGATTATAGGGTGAAGTACGCCTCCTGGTTTGAATACAGGAAATCGACTTGCTACATTTGAATTTGTCGTTTTATCATCCAAACATTCTGCGAGAGACATAGTTGGATTTTGTTTAGATTGCAGAGACGGAGTTGCGTCGGATTTGCTTGCCGTGATTTCTTTATTCCTATTGTTGTCGTCCGATCTAGCAAACTTGATGCGACTGTTGTCTCTGATTACGTTATTACTTCTACTACTTGAAATGTTTTCATTATTATCTAATTCCGATAACCGTTTAGTAATTTCCTGTATTCGCATTTCTGTATTGGATACGCGATTAGCTAAAATCGATTCTTCACTGTGTTCACGATGTGAACGCTCTGTACCTTCGTCAATGTTATTATCTTTGGCAGTCTCAAGGTTACTGCATATTTCAGTAATTAAAAATTTCATGTTTTCTATTTCGGTATGATCTTTTTCTACTCGATGAGTTAATATCTCTAATTCCACATTATCTATTGAAGAAATCTCTACAGGTTTGGAAGAAACCTCTTTAATAGCTTCTAATAATTCTCTACGAACAGTTTCTGTTTGTATAGAAAATTCATCTCATAACTTATCGTTATTTTTCTCTATTTCATTTACAACTAAGATATTGACATTATCTAGTCTCTCAGTTAAGTCAGTAATATCATTTCGCATGCGAGCTTTTTCCTCACGTGATTCCTGGATATGTTCTTATAACCTTTTACAATTATCAGCAATCTTATTACTAAGTCCTACTAGGTTTTCTTGCATTTCAACTTTAGAAGCTTCTATTTTATCACTTAATTCTCGACTGGTTTCATTAAGATGTTCCTGTAACCTGTCTGTAGATTTTGTTAGCTCCCCTTTCAATCTAGCATTAGACTGTTTTAATTCCTCTTTCAATCTAGCAGTAGATTCTTCATTAGATTGTTTTAATTCCTCTTTTAATCTAGCAATAGACTCTTCGTTAGACTGTTTTAATCTAGCAGTAGATTCTTCGTTAGACTTTAATTCCTGTTTTAGTTCCTCTTTTAATCTAGCAGTGGATTCTTCGTTAGATTGTTTTAGTTTAGCGATCGCCCTAAAAAGGGATCTCATGCTCCTATCGGACATAGATTGCTCTTCGTCTGACATTTCACTTCCCGACATTATTGTAAGATATTAGCTACTTACACACGCAGACTTGTAATCAACAATTCTGTAAAAGCACACTCCCTATGTACAACACTCCACTTCCAACTTGAAACAAACTCACCGGACACTAATATTGTAGTTTGTAGTTCTCGGTGATCAGTGTGCTGCTATGGGCTGCAGAAGTAACAGCCGTCGATGCAGCCGCTGATATGCTGCGACCCCGCTTCCGCAACCGGCAGGACGCCGAGTCGAACACCGGAGACGTCACTGGCTGCAACCACGCCCGGCACCACCGTAGACAGGCGAAGCCCTCAGCAACACCTCTAATACCAGCCGGAGGAACGCCCCGCAGCTGACGTACTGGGCCTGTTAGTTTAGGGAGAAAAAGGGTGTCGGGGTTTGCAGCGGTCAGCTGCTGCCCAACAGATGCGCCTTCTCGTGGAATAACTGCGTGACCGTACTGCTTGGCAGCACTCCGTCAGATGCCCACACCCGCGAAGTCGCCGCTGGCTGGTGAAGGCTCCACGAAGACTAGCGTTGACTTCCGAAGGACTCTTGATGTTTTAATTGTCTCGTACCTGTGTGCCTTAGATGCACACAAGTCCTGTTTATAAGGTCGCCACGGTGTAGTGTAACGACGTATAGATTTGGTTAAATGATTTTCATTTGACATATGACCATGTGTAGACTTCGTCACCTACGTCAGTTACAACCCACTTCAAAATTATTTATATTCTTTTTAAATTGTCTCAGAATGGTTCTTGAACGAAACACTAAAACATCATTTGAGTCGTATGCGCAGAATTACGTCACTCATTCCAATTGGTTTGCGTAAACTTTTTCAATTTTAGATGTCGTTTGCTTCTCCTCAGAAATTATATTGATACACGTTATCTGATTTAATCGATATTAGGACCACATTGAATAAACTTTTTGAGATTCAAAGTCGCGATGAACGCTGTCAAAATTCAATCATCTTGTCAAATATATTATTAATTCATTCACATAATTCTTCATAAATAAATCCTCGGAATACGTATTTCAACTTTAATAGCATCCACTAGTTTATTATCTTCCTACATACAGACGTGAACCTGAGCCTTGACGAGACAAAACTAACATTTTCAACAAGATTAAACTTCCTATGATATCATTGTTGTACAAAACATTACAAATTCTCGATTATTTGGTTTTCTAGAAGCACGACGCAACAACTCGGTTTCAGGATCTTCTGTTGCTCCTTGGCTGTCGACCCGCGACGTATAGTGGCCAGCAATTTTCTCCCCGGTCCCGGCAACGAAGATGCTGTCTCCGTTCGTTGCGCCGCCCTCTCCATACATGAAACATAAAAAATACAAAACTTTAGACACTTCACAACCATTACAAATATTACAAAAATACATAAACAAAACTAAATTAAACTTATATTCACCTGCAAACTGGGCTGACACTGGTGGATGTGTGACGCTTCAATTTCGCGTCCCACTACACTCTGTATTCTCAAAGCAATCACCTATGGCTAGTCACACAACAATCAATCATGGTTGTCAGGGGACCTATGATTTGTTTTCAGTATCGTACGTCATGCGAATGACTATTACCCAATATCTCTAGGATTTTGACCCAAAAGCCAGAAGAATGCAGTATTTCCAATTTTTCATACTTCGCTACAAATGCATCAGAATCTCAGTGGCATGGAATCGATTCTGCCATTTTCAGTTAATCCAGAGGAGCCAACAGAGGAAGCAGCAGAAAACCATTTGTTCGAGGCTAATGAAGACAACGCAATCGCGGCTTTATGGTAATTTCGATGCGTTTTCTCGTGGGGTAATATGCTCCAGAGTGAGTTACTTTGTCGTTACTGTGATAAATCACCATAAATGGTTGTAAGTTTATACCTGCAGTACCGGCCCCTTGTTATTAGCTTTCTACACTCTGAAAATTAAGTGAACAACAAAGGTAAAGGAGAATATCGTGTGAGGTGACATCAAATGCCTCCATTTTTCTGACTCAACCTGAAACAAGTAACTAAAATAATCGACAAAAGGCTTTATAAGAACGAACAAATAACACCAGAAATAATAATATTATAGCAACAGTTAATTAAATTTGGCTTGTCCCATCATTCACGTGATGATTATAAAAAAGTTGTCTTCAGCATGCACAAAAACTGCAGTACGAGCTCAGAGATTTCCTTAAGACGGCGTTACTGAATTTCATTCTCGTCCTTCTCTGCTGCATTAGAGAAGAGAAAATACAAATTACTTTACATGTACCACTTTCTCAGTAATGCTTCACTCTATGAAAGTTGAATTCGCATCAGCAAAGAAACCTTACATCAGAGAGCAGTGAAAAGCCGATGAGTAGAACATTCACTTATTGGTGTAGTAGCAGTTAAGGCAGAATGAGTAGCATACTGTTCACAATGCGAGAGATAAGAGAAATATTAGCAACGTACGAGTAAAAGGACTTTCTTGCGTGCACAAAATTAAATTTTCCCTTTATCACATATTACAGTCAGAATGTTTCATCAAAATTACAAGGAAATATCCAACGAATTTGGAACGATAATTCAGCTCTAGTTCCGAAAGTAGTTACTCAAGAGATCTTGTTCAGTTTGCGAATCTCAGCTTTTCCTACAGCAGGAACTTGTTTTTGTATGGAATCAACACTTCCACAGAACACATCACTGAGTTTATATTAATTGTACCTGACAATTACAGTTATCTAATACCAAACAAACATCGTAAATCCAGGTAAAATATCCTTTGACTCTTGTAATTGTATTGTTACATATTTATATGTGCAATTGTGTAATGAAGATATAACTGCGTCATGATAATTGTCAAAGATGGAAGTTCTTAGGTAAAAATGTTGGAAAGCGTCTTTCCTATGGTAAGGATAGTTTAGCTATATTTCTAGTATTGTAAAATATCTAAATCAGCCAGAGCATTAGCTTTTGGAAGTTTTGCCAACAAAATGGCGGCAGAGCCAGTGCTTTACAAGTGAGACGCAGACAGAAAGGAATGTAAAGAATTCAATTATACTATTGGAAAAATTCGCAGAGTATGAAGTAATAGTAAAATGTAAACACCAACATGTCAGTTACTTTAGGCACGTTGTTACCGAAGAATTACTGAGGAGACATAGCCACTGTCATCTTACTGCGGTAGATGAAAGCTCCTCTCTTAAGCACAATAGACTTGTAGTCTGCCAAATGTCACAATTAAGACAGTAAAATCATCAGATATAAGTTGCCTACTTTTGTAAAAGGCAGACAGGACTGCAGTCCACCAAGTGGATTAATTTATTTGCCCTCTAAGACAATATAAAATATTTGCAAACATTCGTCTTGACATCTGTGCCATAGGACATTAACAGCATTTTATCTTCATTCACTTTTATGACGGCGCTACTACACATAAAAATGAACATTAATCAAAGTGCAACGCCTATTTATTCGAACTACTGATCAGAAAATACAGAAGACTGAAAAAATATAGCATTGAACTGGTTGCTCATTCAAATAATTACTGGTCAGTAAAGTCAGTTCTGAATTATCTAGTTTGAAATTGTAAATATGATTGCGACAAAGCGGCATGTTTGAGTAGTCGATGTAGACACTGCTTTCTATTGTGTGATATGAAGATGGCAATTTCACTGGTTGAATCTGGAAAACAATGTATTCTTTCTTTGGATCTTGGGTAGTAAAAAGTTATTGTAAAGAAGACTAGAACAGTTATAATTTTAATCGCAGTTAGAGCACACGAATTGAGATTTACGTTCGCTAAGTCAGACTACTCAGTTTGATGCTATCTTCAAGGGAAGTCCTTTGAAATTTACCTTTTATGGTATTTTGCAACTAGCGGTAAAAGAATTAGTTCCAATGTGACCAATATATCACTGTGTTGTTTATTACGAGAAAATATTATTTATGTCATAACGTGCGTAAATGAATCATTATTTATGAAAAAACTATACTAGTAAAGGTTGTTTCTACGAAGACTGTGTCGTATAGTATAATTTACACTACAGTACTTATTAAATTCAAACTGAACAGCAACGAAGATCTATCAGTATGCACTAATGATAGAAAATTTTCACCGTTTGGCGACCTAGTCTCGTAACACTGCAGCTGAGGGACCACAAGTACATCACAAATTCGTCGACGCTCACGACCGTGACCTCAGTCTTCCAAAGTCAGTCTCCAAAAGAGACCAAGGATCTGTGGGGACGATAATTAACATGTGTATATATCGTTCTGGTTTTGCTCCATTTGTGGGACCTCAATTTTTTCAGTTAAAAATAAGCTGATCAATATCTGCGGACTTTTTTACTGGCTTTGGATATTTCTAAACCTTCAGGGGTTGAGATCACGTAGTTTTGTTTATCTACCAGCGACAGACCTTCTTTACAACATCTCTTCACCACAGCCAAAACGGGAAAATAAATTCACGTAAAAGAACATCAAATGGCGTTCAGAATCATAATTCACGATAAATGCACAGTCGAATTATGGAGGGGAGTGGTGGGGTTGCACAGTAATGTGATAACCTATTGTTATTATCGCCTCCACAACGAAGTGGCAATCTGCTACTGAAGATATTAAATCGTCTACAGAAAGCTGTAAGCAAACGACCTACTGCTGTGATTAATAAGCATGACTGTCAGTTACGACATAAAGTCACGCAGCAATCCTGAAAGCAGTATGCGTATACTAAAAATTAGCTTCTCACCACTTTATTCGGTCGCTAACAACGACAGTCCACTTGTCAAAAGTTTATTTGCTTATGTGTTTCGGGCATATTTCACCGTTACAAATTCATATACAGTGAAAGTACGTAATAAAAAGTGTCGTGCCACATGATTTCAGTCTTAACATGGCGCTCAATTAAGAATAAAATGACGTGATAAGAACTTATGGTTAGTGATGAAAACCATCTAGATCGTTTAATACGAGTGACAATCAATAATTAAAGAGACATATCGATATAAAAAAAACTGAGTATTTTTACTTTTTTATGCTTTTCAACATAATCCCCGCCGATATTACTATGCTTCTTCCCACAATGAAATATTTTTTTTATATTTGATCCAAAGAAGTCGTTGTTTTGTTGTCTGAGCCACTCTCCAACAAATCGTTGTTGTTGTGTGGACTCTGTTTCAAAATGGTGAAACGAAGTTTCAACACACGTTGAAATCTTGTTTCTGAAAGGGTCACATTACCTTTCATAGCGTTCTTTTAAGTCTGCACACTTCGAGTCATGATTCCTTGTGTTGTTGCAGTAATTCTTTCTGGGCCCGCCTTGCGCTTCTTTTGTTTTACTGGTGCTTATTACTGATAACGTTATGAACTATACCACCACCTACTGGAACTGTTTTTGCTATATGTTCAAATGTAACACACCGATCTTCATGAATAATGCCGTCAATGTGGGTTTCAAGCGAATGAGTTGGCATTTCTACTGACCGGCCAGGACGTCGCTCGTCAGTCACTGAGGTTAGATAGTTCCCGAACTGTTCTGCACACTTACAATAATTTGCACAGTACACGCAAATACGACCACAATACAAAAGCATTGGAGAACAGATTTTAACTAGTTTTCACCTTCAGGAAGGAAAGAAAAGTGGGTCACTTAAAGTTGTTCGAGCGTAAAGTTTAAACGACCACGCCATCGTTTACTGCACGATTGAGGTTACAAAATAAATAATTTTTATCCGTCAGCTGTTCGTAGCTCATCCCAGTGATGAAAATCGAAAGTCATGCAGTTAAAAAACTTCTCCTACAAACGTTTTCATTTCTACATCTATTTTTCTCTTCAGTTATTGAATTTCCCTCGTATATATCATTATTCATTGCCGCTTTTGGTTACTGCCGTCATCAAAACAAAAGCATTGAAAGAAGTCCTTTTAAATGATGTTGTGATGATTGGATAACGAATAAGGGACTGAAAACAGACGTGCTCAGCATTAATAACTATTATTACATGGGGTGTGGTGTGATGATGAAGTTCATACGTTGTTGAGGAAGTTTGAGTAATAAACTGGTTGACAACGGACGCTGTTAATGAATCCTGTCATTCTAACATAATACAACTACAGCTTCTGGATAGTCTGTACACATTCTTAGACCGCCTGGCCATCTACACTGTCGCATTCGTATCCCCAGACATTGGTCGCTGACTCTAAATGCCACTCAGTGCTACTTTTTTAATTTCTTTTTATTTAAGGTCTTACTCTTCATTGGAAAGAGCACTAATTATTTTCCCAGTTAATTCTAACAGTTACTCGTCGATAATTCTCATCTGAATACGAGTATTCTGATAACCTACAGACTAGAAGAGAAATAATTTAATTAGGGCTGTGAAGAGGAAGGTATCCATTTCATTTCCCCTGTTGATAATATATGTTGTTTCTGTTGAGATACAGACATTTGCTTACACCTTTCGTATTGCAGGTAGCCGTCAATTTTCGGAATGCATCCTCTGCAGCTTCGAGGGCCAAGATTTACTCCCGGATTGCTACCCTGCTCGAGAAATTCGTCGGCCGTAGATATGTATTCCTTCCTGCTGCGAGGATGACTGGGCCTTGGCAACATTGTAGTTTAAGTCTGGCAAACCCATGACAGTCGAGGTACTTCCTGGAGTGACACAGAATCATCTTACTAAACTCACTTGATATTGTCTTCGTATTTAAGTTAAACATTCTGAACGATTTTAACTAATGGTGTGTCATCTAACTATCAAAACGTATGTTTTCAGCAAAGGAAGGTCATGACATTCAGAGACCGGAACTAATTTCGTCTAATTTTCGAATTATCTCTTTTAGCCATTACTAAGACTATGAGGGAAGACTGACTGCTGCAAGAGGTTGCTGGGTTATTGGAAACGACGTCGCACTAGGGAACTGAATTTGCGTTGGTACTAAGTTCTAGTCTCACAGAAGACTAACATTTTTAACTCTCATGTGACAGAACTACAGTGGTTGGGACTGTTGAATGTGACAAATAATTCACATTAAAATTGTCTAAATGACACGGGAGGGTTATTATACGACTTCAGTTCTTCAATAACACTAACCCCGTACAGGGCATAGACATTCGAGCTTCCTGCCTTCTCCTTCTATTAAATCCAAACTCGCCAGAAATCTAAGCAAGTAAATTATTTATTTTTCTCGTCACTGCAGTTTCAAACATCCTGCTATTGCTGAGAAAATTCTATATCTGGCCTTTGCCTGTGCTTATATAACAATCGGATTAGGTGTGTGTTCGGATTACCATCTAACACCTACATTACTCGTTTCAAGTTTGTTTATTGGAAATGAAATCACATTTAACATTGTTCCTGATTAGTTAACAGGGAGAACAGTTTCTGCATATCTGCCCTGATCCAAAACAAAAATTTTAGTCACGTACTTTAAAGTTCAGCTTTTCTAACTGATACTGAAGATGTTTTATATCACATCTCTTTATAGTTAATCAGCAATGATGATCAGTGCTGTGGTCGAATCTCGGTCAGCCACGAATATTTCACTCAGTTGGTATTGGGTCTCAATCCATATCCAGAACAAAACAGTTCGTCATGTCATTTAAAGTTCAAACATATGCATAGGTATCTGCTTGTTAAAAACTTCCATTTTTATGTTACGTTGTGTTAGATAACAGGTGCGATTGGTGGTTTTCGAGTTGCACGTAGACCAATATGCCATTATGAGGATAGTGAAATTAATAGTGACACGCTGTTGATGGTAAAGTGTGGATAAAAACGCTTGACGCTGTTAATCATGGTTTACGTAATTCGCTAGTTGATTATTCAGTTTACGCAACAGCACTTGCTTAGTGAATGACAGTTAACAGGCGGTTGTAAAACCTTTTTCATAGGTTGAATATTTCGACTAATCATAGAGGTTTGATATTCATATATTCTTGCATATATCTTATCCACAATTAAACTAGTTTTGAGTAAGGACTACAGCATAAATAATGTGTTAGTGTTGCAAGCAATATTTGTGTAAGATAATAATAACAGTCGTAAGAGTTTCGAAATGTCACTTATTCTAATAAAATAGTGATTAAAAGCATTAAGGACTGTATAAAGGTTTTCCTTGAAATTTGTAGTTCGTGGTGTTAATTTTCATCTGGAGTTATTGCCATAGGAATAGCGTTTTTTGTTGGTCGCTTGGAGTAAGTGTTTCGTATAGGCAGGCGACTGTAACAAAACGAGATAGAGAACCAGCAAAACAATTATGTTATGTGGGCTGCATGCAAATCAGGCGAAACACAATTCAGTTCGTTTGGACATCTTTGAGCACGATGGTACATCATGCCGTCATATGACAATATCATGTGACGATATGATGTATATCCATGATATTCAAAGTGCTTAACTATATTCGTTATGTATCTGTGCGAAGCTATTTTAGGGGTTTAAGAATACATGAAGTTGGCGACTACTTACCACAATCGGTGTTGTGAATATATTTTGTAAAGCTGGGAAAGTCGTCATTTCTTAAATATTGTATGACCATGGATGCAACCAGACAGATAGTAAGGAAACATTACGTCATTAAACTAACGTCAGGTCGAGCCTATAAGCACTAGTAACATTAGGTTTTGTGTTTCTTGCAGGACAATGCCCTTACAGTGTGTATAGAAAGGAAAGCACAATACAGCCAACATCATTTTAAGGGACGTGCAACTAAGGTAGCCTCTCTTGAATGTGTGTGTAACATACAAATAATAGCAGTCTGCCTCTCACTGAATGCATATGTTTCTGGATGTAGCGAAGGTAAGTCTGCAATAACACTACCTACATCAACCATAGAGCTTGATTGGATTCTGTGGATTCAGTTCCTGATATTTGCTACATTCGCTGAAATTTAGGTGTCGGAAGAAAGGGAAAGAAGATTAACATTAAATGTCAAGTTGACAATGAGATCATTAGAGACCGGGAACAAGATCACGTTAAGGGCGGGGGGGAAGAAAATCGCGATAAATTTTCAAAGGAACAATCCCGTCATTTGCCTTAAGTGATTTGGGTAAAACACCGGGAAACTGAATATAACGTCTGAACCGCCTTCCTTCTGAACAAGATTGCAGTGTCTTACAACCGGCCTCATCTCTCGATCGTTATAGAGAACTTTTCTTCCCTCAAATGACGGACAAACAATAACATCTGGTAGTTCAGCATTTCTGTACGTCCATTCTACTTCGAAGTATATGATACCTCAATGAAAATATCAGTTCATTGAAAACTGTAACATCGTTCGTAAACCAGGCTCCAGTGTGCATTCTCGCTAGAAGGTCAATGGAAAAAGACGACGTCATGTAACATTTTCCTAAACGTATTTCATATATTAAAAACTATTTCCAGGCACAATTACTTCAATATTTACACATATTAACCAGTTTCAGCCGTATCAGATGATTATCGTCACATAAAATGCAGAATTCCCGTCTTAGTCTCGATAAGGAATGTGACTAAATGAAAGTAGCGATGCAAAATTTCTTCTCCCGAAATGTCTTTAGTGAAGAATCGGAAGTCCAAATACCACTTACGCTCTTTCGACAAATGAGAAGAAAGATAAATATAGAAATAACTGTGCGCCGTATTGAAAAATAGCTCATGTTGCCGCACAAAACAATATTAAACGACAACGAAACCCTCAACATTTCTAACATGAGTCCCTCACAACAAACTCACATCCAACTGTGTTCCATTACAGGAAGCTTATCCAAACGCTCCATTAAAAATATCAGGTGTGAGACTTTACAGTATTCATCTAAAATCGTTACTGTTTAGGTCAGATGTCCTAGTACCTATTTCAGTTTGTATTTTTACTTATTGCTTAAAAGCCCGTTATCAGTCCTTCGGTGGAAAAGCAATGTATCCGAGACACGCCCACGTATGAGAGGTAGTCTCCCAAGTGAAACATGAAGTAATTAGAAGAGTCTTCCCCTATGTTTCAGACCACTTTAAGGAATGAGGGACCGAGCGAGGTGGCGCAGTGGTTAGACACTGGACTCGCATTCGGGAGGACGACGGTTCAATCCCGCGTCCGGCCATCCTGATATAGGTTTTCCGCGATTTCCCTAAATCACTCCAGGCAAATGCCGGGATGGTTCCTCTGAAAGGGCACGGCCAACTTCCCTCCCCATCCTTCCCCAATCCGATGAGACCGATGACCACGCTGTCTGGTCTCCTTCCCCAAAACAACCAACCAACCAAGGAATGAGGAGTCATCAAGTCCTGCGTGTTCCTCCGCTGTAACAGAACTTATTTATGCAGGAACTCACTCTCGCTGATTACTGTAGCATGTGGCAGGAGTTCGCTATCATGTGCATCTAATCCAAGTGTTTGGCGCTGTAGTACCTCGCTTACAGCGAACACACCTGACATCCAAGTATCAGGGCATGACGTAATTGCCAACGCTAACCCTCCGGCAATCACAGTGAGGGCCTTGAGCTTTTATTTTAAATTCTGCGGTCAAGTTTTCATAAATGCGAGGACTACGTCTTTCTGAAACAAGATATCGATCAAAAGTTATTCCTTCATCACTTATTTATGTGTAGGGATTGATGGATATTCAAATTCTAAGCAGAGCGATTGAGACCTACTACATGGAAACATGACTATAGTTTTTTCCTTTTTTTTAAGAAGTAAAGTAAATTGTTAGAAACTGAAAAATGATCTCCGTTGCTTCTTGTGCTTCTTCTTCAATCCTCAATGTAAAACGTGCAGGGTAGTGCAGTGGTTAGCATAGTCGACTCTCATTTGAGTTGACGATGGTTCAAACCGGCGTCTGGCCATCCTGATTTATATTTTCTTTATTTCCTTAAATCGTATAAGGTGAAAGCCGGGATAGTTGTTTTCAAAGGACACGGCCGCTTTCCCTAACCCGTGCTTGTGCTCAGACTCTAATGACCTGGTTGTCGATGGGACGTTAAACACTAACGTCTGCCTCCCCCTCCTCTTCAATGTCAGTATCACAGATAGTGCAATAAACGTCTACCGACAGGAGTAAGATCATGTATTATGATTTTAAGGGTCATCTACTAGGTACAGCTACGGCTTAATTAATTTTGAAAACATAGTTGGAGAAAGTCAGTGATCACAATGCAATATTTGTAGTTAACTATGAAACAGTGTAGATTGCAAGGCACTTTTATTAAAAGATGGTCGGTTTTCATCATCACATTATCACTTTCAAATCTTCCACTATACTGGTGGACAATGGCTGTGCAGGGAGCTGGGAACGCTGAATGACGACAGTGAAACAATTTACTACTGTCATTCATAAGTTCCTACTCCATGCACAGTCATTATTCGTAGATATGGATGGAGATTTGAAGATGATCATGTGATATTCGAAACTGGTCATCTTTTAATAAATGTGCCTTGCTATCTAGACTGTTTTATAATTAACTCCAGTTACGATTCTCTGAATTAATTTTATAGATCGTGTTCTGTTTCGTTATGACTGAAAATATATCTCACTCGATCTCTTGTTATATTGGTTCTTTCTTCGTGCATTAAGGTTTCATGTGTCACGTCCTCTTTCGTGTACATTTCCTTGGTTTAATCGCGTTCCATGTCATACGTGGTCTATGTATCGAATACTAATAGTACGGACGTCAGTCTGTTGTTAATCTCTAGCTTCAGATTGTATAATTTGAATATTTTGCCGGACGGAAATGGGGCTGAAATAAAATTTCGGAAACATCGGGGGCTATATATGACCTGTATACAGAACAGAATTGTTCGTTACTTCATAACTTGTCGTAATGTAAAGATCTAAATGCACTGATCGTTCCGTGATTTATCAGCCAGTCACAGCAATCGATATCCCTTGTCATATTATCACATAGATCTCAACTATGTTTCTCGTAGAAATAACAGCCATTGTACATTAAATGAAGTGTTGACATGATGTGCAGGCGATTGAAAGATTATAGTTATTTCCATGTGCTTCCCGTAACATTTATTTTGATGCACCTTAAGTGTCATGAATGTTTATAGATAGAGGACATATTATTTGTGGATACTGAAAACATATATTTAGGTCAGAAACAGATAATATACTTTCAGATCTCGTGTCTCTGTATTTCTTGCTAAATATGCCGTTACTGAACAGCAAGTGTACTTTTCATTTCCTGCGGAAACTGTTGTCCATGTCACACTTCGATCTTTGGTTAGTGTAGATATCTTACGTAAGATTCGCATTTAAATGTCTTTGAGAACAGCTTTTCTGTGGTGTTGATGGACCATTTAAGTTTTCATATGTGATTTACCGAAGCGGTAAGATAGTCCTGTTAGCCAGCCAACATTTGTTTCTATTTCATTCCACTTTCACTTCTTTTTTGTAGTTTTTATTCTGTGTACATGGTATGCGCCTTAAAATCAATATCACATGACTGAAATCGTGAGGGAGACGAAAGAATACAAACAATACAGATTAAACGTCACATGCATCAATTGGTAACAGAAATTAAAACTTACAAAACCAGTCACACATTGAGTAAGAGTTCGCAGAACCCTTCAGATAATGACCCCGCAACATATAATGGCAAAAAATCGGTCTTCTTTAAGAGCTCATTGTTTCAAGAACTAAATTTCACTAAATTAATAGATTCTTTCACCACCTTCTAAAATTTAAAATCACATTTTTCATCAGTTCACGCTACATTCGCTTGCATAACTTTTAGACACTTAATCAGCCATTAAGCTATTGTTCTACCTAGTCGTACGCAATCATTATGTGGCAGTGCCACCATCTGACGTAGTTTAGGTTCTGTGATATCGCCAGTCTGCACTGACTAATGGGAAAAGGAAAGCCTCTTAGTGCGTACAAAATGCGAAGAGTGCAGCAACTCCGACCATATGCATGCACTTACGTCGAGTTGTAGCGCCACCTGAATGTCACTCCATTTCACCTATCTGTTCCACTGTTGCTACAGCCTTACGATTGAAGTTCACTGCCTTTTAACACAGCAGCTCCGCTTTACCGATCTTGACCCGAGGGACTCATCACGCAGATTTTGAGGAAGGAAGGGGAGAGCAGTAGCAATCTCGATAAAAAACAGGGTTCCCGTGGCTCGGATGATAAGCACCCTGCGAGAAAACCTCGCTAGAGTGACGGCGAAGACTCCAACTGTAGAGAGGTCGCAGAGAATGTCAGTACAGAGATGTCAGTAAGGAGAAACCGACAGAAATGGCATCACATTTACTCGACAGTGTAAAGCAACCTAGAAGAATGGGGCGTTTTAGTAATCACAAAACTACTCCAGGAGGGAACAAATCCTCCGCCATCAGTGGCGCAACCAGTCTGTCAGATCTTGGGAAGGATAACAAGAAGTGGTCCCCAGCGGCTGGACTGACTTTTTAAAACCATCTATACAGTGATGTAAGTTACGAGTGCCAGGTATCTCACCTTGGAATCATCATTTGCAAATAATTAACTAAAAACATTTCGTATTTTTGGGCGATTTTTAGAGCCTTAGAACTAATAATATACGTCGCATATTGGCTTTGTGCCACAGTAGTTAACGTAAGTGCCTGATGTGAAAAGTTTCTGGGTTAGAATTTTGTCAGCTGCTCTGGAATTTTTATTTTTCAGTCCTTATTGAAATGACTTTATTAATTATTTTTAATAAATTAACTGCTTTAAAGGCATTTTTTATAATTTCTAATCCTTAGTCACAAAATTTTAATCACCGTATTAACTTTGTATGAGCTCTTACCTTTCCTCCTATAATTTTTTGTTATTTGTAATCTTTTTATACGTGATTTTAATTATTTTTGTATGTTGACCTCGATTTCATGACTTTCGGTTTATCATATTATATTTCTTTCCGTTTATTGCATTGATTATTTGTGTCTCACATTTTTCCTTAATCTCGTCTTATTTATAATACGTCCTTCCATTTAAATTTTCATTTCTGTTGTCCATAGCACAACAGGAATTTCTATTTTAAATTTTTGTATGGCGATTACCGTACAAAAATTTACATAATGTAAACAAAAGAAAAACTTTTGACACCATTGCACAGCCATTTTGTATAGATTATTTCACATTTTGTTTTTCAACCCATGGATAGGCATTTTCAAACTTTAAATATGTGATAGATAAATAAAAGTAATTAAAACCACATACACAAAGATGCCAAACGGAAAATAGAATGACAGGAAGAAAAAATAAGAGCAAGTGGAAACATAAAATACTGATTAAAATAATGCGTGGAAGGATAATAAATTTTAAACAATTACTTTTAAGCCAATTAACTGAATAAAGATAGTGATCAAATTCATTTCAGTACATATTTAAATATAAAAAATTCCAGAGCACGAGCCGAAATTTGAACCCAAAACTATCTGCACATCACACATGTATGTTCATCACTGTACCACATTGCCAATGTATGCCCTAATATCAATTTTAAAAATCTAAAACATCAAACAAAATTACAAAATTTTTTCCTCTAATGGTTACAAACGAGGATCCTCCATGATGAACGGCTCCAAGTGAGATACCTGGGACTATAACCTACGTTACTGTATAGATGATTTTAAAAAGTCCATCTCACTGTTGTGGACGTCTTCCTGTAAGCTGAAGTGTTACGTCACACGGCAGAGGAAATCCTCAGGGGAGTGGAGTAGAATGAAATTTTCGGGGAAGGAATGAGGTGGAGGGCAGCAAAGAATTCGACTCTATCTCGATCACGAGATTAATTATTTTTAAAAGCTAGTTACTACTATAACTATATCGTAATATTGTAATATTGATCACATAAGTTATCAATAATTTGACTTTTACAAATACTAGCATTAATTCACGGCACAGTGTGGTGGATGTTCACAACTTGTGAAACCAATGTACGAACAATATCCCTCACATACTGCCCTCAGTACACATATTCTTTGTACCATACTTCCATGACCGTAAAATTGAGACATATACATCACATACACTTAAACATCTCACT
This sequence comes from Schistocerca serialis cubense, assembly GCF_023864345.2. Lineage (NCBI taxonomy): Eukaryota > Metazoa > Arthropoda > Insecta > Orthoptera > Acrididae > Schistocerca > Schistocerca serialis. The sequence continues at coordinate 180,626,011 of NC_064646.1, read as the reverse complement.
AAAATGACTTCTGAGGGCTCTAAGTAGTTTCCAAAATAGGATGAGAGTAAACGAACTTACTGACAGCACAACCCAACAGTAACTATCTAATAGCTACTACATTGTTTAAGATTATTGTTATTAGTGGCAGTGACCAGACACAAAACTTTTGGTAGCCTGAGATCTTCCAACTACTGTCGCTTCAGAAGTAAGGACTCCAGCAATGAAGAGATTTACAAACAGTAAGTGTGTCAAACATCTTACCTTTCCAGAATGAGAAACATACCCCAGGCTGTGGCTAAGCCATGTCTCCGCAATATCCTTTCTTTCAGGAGTGCTAGTTCTGCAAAGTTCGCAGGAGAGCTTCTGTAAAGTTTTGAAGGTAGGAGACGAGGTACTGGCAGAAGTAAAGCTGTGAGAACCGGGCGTGAGTCGTGCTTCGGTAGCTCAGTTGGTAGAGCACTTGCCCGCGAAAGGCAAAGGTCCCGAGTTCGAGTCTCGGTCGGGCACACAGTTTTAATCTGCCAGGAAGTTTCACCTTACCTTTTAACTTTGCTGACCTTAAGGGCTGCAGAGTATGGGTGAAGCAAGTGTGTCTAGAGAGCGGAGCGGTGCACAGGAAGCATGTTTGTGTCTACATTTCTAAGAAGAAATTGTAGGTAGCACTGGTGATGCACTGAGAAATACTTCAGCATAGCCCAAAAAGAAAGCGGTTTTGCAAACAAGCAGTACCAGTTATCTCACTTACTCATTATTCATTTTTGGAACACAACCTACGACCAGTTTAGAGACAGAAGCGATGACAATCTCTGCAGGACCTGACCATCATTTTGCAGGACAATGCTCAAGCACCTACAGTGCAAGCTGTTACTGATTTGTTTGACTGATGGGGCTGCTAAGTGCTATATCACCCACTGCACTCCCCTGATTTAAGGCCTCGGGATTTCAACTCGATTTCTAAACTGAGGGAAACACTTCACAGCATTCGCTTCGGAACTGCTACAAATTCGTCGGGCAATACACCGTGCCTCTCGAACTGTCAAGACAACTGGCACTGCTAAGACTTTCACATCACTGGAAACGGTTCATACACAATGCTGGTGACTACTTTGAAGGTCAGTAAAACTTTGAAACTCGTATCTATTTTGTACGAGCTGTAAATAAATAGTTGCCACTATTAAAGTTACAACCCTCGTACACTACAGAGCATCTACTATACGCAGTTTTGAGCTTCAGAGCAATTCTACAACTTTGTGCGATTGGAGCACACTCAGCAACAATTGCTAAAATGCATATGCTAACCCACAGATGTGTAATACAGCTGCAATTCATTTCAGTTTCTTAATAGCATATTGATATACCATTTACACCCAATACAACATCAGTTCTGCATCGTACAAGTTATTTACAGCTTTATGGATGTATATGACGTCAAATATTTATTAAATTCACGCCCAGTTACTGTTTAGAATTAAAGCATTTTTCCATCATTCTGAAAGAATCTTTGATGAATGTATCAACTAGGCACTGACGTTCCAATCATGACATATGACTCTCCCGTTTTTTTTTTTTTTTTTTTTTAAGTTTTAGTACTGCAGCGATCAGAGATACAGAGTACTCTGGTGTTGGTATGTATTTGAAATTTGTAACTATCATCATCACAAACAAATACGGTCTATCGAATCTTTGATCCAGTAGCCAGCGTCGAGGGAATGTGTCGTTTTGTTCCCCATTAAAAGAAACTGGTTTTACTTACACATTCAGTAGAGCTGTCTAATTATACGTAACGCTACATAACACACGCACACACACACACACACACACACACACACACACACACACACACACACACACACACAGACAAACACACACACAGACACACACACACACACACACAAACACACACACGAGGCATATTCAGAAAGTAAGGTCCGATTAGACTTGAAATGGAAACCACTGCGAAAATCAGATGGTACTTCGCACCAGTGTGTTAGTCTGTGTCTTTAGAGTGCCTGTCGATCGCTTCACGTCGCTCATTTCAGTTCAGAGCGCAAAGTGATCGCGTAGAAAAGCTTAAAACAACAGTGTCTCCCGCCAAGTGTGTGAATCTGACCAGAGATTTCGCTTGAAACTATGCAGTGCACGTAACGTAAATATCATGCGCTCCTTTCTTCAAGACAATTTTGAGCCGCATTCTGCAGGGGCAATGAAGACGTTCCTGCAGCGTTTTCGATAGAAAATGTTTGATCACCCACAATACAGCCTTTAATTGGCTCCCTCGGTTCTTCATCTCTGCTCACATGAACAGCTGGCTACGAAGACAGTAAAAATGGTTCAAATGGCTCTGAGCACTATGCCACTTAACTTGTGAGGGCATCAGTCGCCTAGAACTTAGAACTAATTAAACCTAACTAACCTAAGGACATCACACACATCCATGCCAGAGGCAGGATTCGAACCTGCGCCGTAGCGGTCACTCGGATCCAGACTGTAGCGCCTAGAACCGCACGGCCACTCCGGCCGGCACGAAGACAGTATTTCAGTACAAATAAAGAAAAGCAGCCCAGCGTAGAGAATTGGCGAAAAGCACAGCCGGCTGCTCTCTGTGACGAAAGGATAGATTCGAGCCACAGCATTTTGAGGTTCCATGTAGTTCGAGCTGGTCTTTCAGTAAACAGCCATTTCCATACATTGTCTGCATGTTCGTTTTACACATTTATTTTCGTACCCGTTTAATTTCGAACTTTCTTTCAGTCTTCCGTGTACAATAGAATGCATAAAAAATATTTGCCTCTGACTGTTAATACAATTCTATTACAAATGGACACGTATCATTAGTTTTCGAGGAGTAAGCTCGCTCTTTCTTTGTTTACCCTACACTAACAGGAACTGCCTAACAACCAGATGTACAGTGCATGCTATCCTTATTGTTATCCCTACTGTTGTGCCTACTCAGCAACAGTGGTCATTGAAATACAACAAGCCTAAGTAATGATACAGTACACATTTTACAACATTGGCTGACCATTTTTATGTACTGTAGTTGGTTATATAGTAACATCTGTTCCGTAGTGACCCCACCAGTGTTACGTTGATTTTAAAGTGTTGTCTGTATGTACAATGTACATATATTTGTAACTGTGTGTTTCTTAATGTTTTAATTCAAACATTACAATGAGAATTTGTGCCATTGAATGTGAAACAGGAAGCGTTGAAAAGACTACACACAGGAAAAAAAGAATTTGCTGCTGAGTGTGGTGTCAGTGGAGCACCAGTTGGAGATTGACGCAGAAACGGAGACAAAATTGAGAAGTTTTCATCAAACAAGTGTGCTATTTCATCACTCAACCAAGTAAATGAAGAAATGTGAGCATGAAAAACTTCGTTCGTTTGGTTTACTCAACAAAGACCAAAAGGAAATCCAGTTTCACGGACTATTCTGCAAGGAAGAGCTGTATTTATTTTTAGAAATAAGATAATGGATGAGGAGGACGTTATTTCTACAAGTCCAGGATGACTGGGTAGTAGATATGATACGGCGTAAGACTGCTTGAAATTTGCGGTGAAAAATTTTCTGGGGATTGTCAAAATGTTACACAATTTTATGAGAATATATTCGAGAAGGAAATTTTCTCTCCTGATCAACTACATAACTGTGAAGAAACAGGGTTCAATAATAAAATGCTTCCATCTAAAAGTCCAGCTTCAAAAGAAGAAAAATCTGATCTGGGTAATAAAAAACTAAAGAGACTCTGACAGTTCTTGCTGCATCGAGCGAAGTGGAGATCGCAAACTGAAGCTGTTCGTAACAGAAAAGCCTTCTGAACCTAGACCTTTAAAAAATATCACAGTTTCTGCACTGCCTGTTACACAAAATCTGCTATAATCGACAAAAACATTTTTGAGAAGCGACTTTTTGAAGATGTGACAAACTAAAGAGAGACGGCATTAACTATGCTTACCACTGCATGCACGCTGCCACTCGCTACACTGGTGGTTCCAATAACTCAGCCATATGGATCTTCTTTTACTTCTATAGAACTATTGCATTACCACGTATGATTTTATACACGAAATTTTTAATAAGGAATAGTTTAAGTCTGTTTGAACCTTTGGTCTTGTGTCTTACGACTTTCTGACTACCGTCTTTTGTAGGAATCAATCCTAATTCGGTGATATTTGTATTTGTCAGTTTTGTGGTGTACTGTGACTTAGACAGCGAGGAAAATATTTCCCCTGCCATAATATAACGCTGACATCGTCTGTGTTGCAGAGTATGTGATGAATCTCTATAAAGGGCACTATGAAATAACTGAAACTGTAGGCAGACAGAGCGCAGTCTATAATCTCCCTCGTTCGTGATTGTCTGGGCTGTTTTCTTGCGTAGGCGTCATCTTCCATGTGCTCTTAATACCCCAGTAGACAAACTGCAGAACGCTGTTAAATACCACATACAACAGCTGTGTTGTAGACTATGGGATAATTTGCACATAGTAGTGCTTGGCGCAGAGTACAGCAGACTAATACGCACACCATAAATGTTTTACATCGCCTCGGTTCCGAGAGTTCTTAAACCTGTACAGAAAATTGGAATATAGATCAACATAAAAATCATTTACGCCCTTTTTATTGCTCATGAAAACCACACATTGCATGTTGTACTACCACACAGCGAGACCCGCAGAGGTGGCGGTCCAGACTGCTACACACACCGGTACCTCTAATAGCCAGTAGCACATCCTCTTGCATTGAGGCATACCTTTATTAGTCGTGGCATACTATCCACAAATTCATCAGGGCCCTGCTGGTCCAGATTTTCCCACTTCTCAACGGTGATTCGGCATAGATCCCTCGGAGTAGTTGTTGGGTCACGTCGTCCATAAACAGCCCTTTCCAATATATTACAGGCATGATAGATAGGGTTCATGTCTGGAGAACATGCTGACCACTCTAGTCGAGCGATGTCGTTATCCTGGAGGAAGTCATTCACAAGATGTGCACGATGGGGGCACGAATTGTCGTCCATGAAGACGAATGCCTCGCCAACATACTGCCGATATAGTTGCGCTATCAGTCGGAGGATGGCATTCACGTATCGTACAGCGGTTACAGCGCCATCCATGACCATCAGCGGCGTACGTTAGCCCCACATAATGCCACCCCAAAACATCAGGGAACCTCCACCTTGCTGCACTCGCTGGACAGTATGTCTAAGGCGTTCAGCCTGACCAGGTTCACTACAAACACGTCTCCGACGATTGTCTGGTTGAAGGCATATGCGACACTCATCGGGGAAGAGAATGTGATGGCAATCCTGAGCGGTCCATTCGGCATGTTGTTGGGCCCATCTGTGACCCTGACCGCTATGGGATTTAACTTCTGAGGTCATCAGTCCCCTAGAACTTAGAACTACTTAAACCTAACTAACCTAAGGACATCACACATATCCATGCCCGAGGCAGGATTCGAACCTGCGACTGTAGCGGTCGCGTGGTTCCAGACTGTAGCGCCTAGAACCGCTCGGCCACTGCGGCCGGCGGCCCATCTGTGCCGCGCTGCATGGTGTCGTGGTTGCAAAGATGGACCACGCCATGGACGTCTAAAGTGAAGTTGGGCATCATGCACCCTACTGCGCACCGTTTGAGTCGTAACACGACGTCCTGTGGCTGCACGAAAAGCATTATTCAACATGGTGACGTTTCTGTCAGGATTCCTCCGAGCCATAGTCCGTAGGCAGCGGTCATCCAACGCAGTAGTAGCCCTTGGGTGGCCTGAGCGAGGCGCGTCATCGACAGTTCCTGTCTCTCTGTATCTCCTCCATCTCCGAACAACATCGCTTTGGTTCACTCCGAGACGCCTGGACACTTCCCTTGTTGAGAGTCCATCCTGTCACAAAGTAACAATGCCGACGCGATCGAACCGCGGCACTGACCGTCTAGGCATGGTTGAACTACAAAAAAATCCGAGCCGTGCACCTCCTTCCTGATGGAATGACTGTAACTGATCGACTGTCTGACCCCCTCCGTCTAACAGGCGCTGCTCAAGCGTGGTTGTGTACATCCTTAGACGGGTTTAGTGACATCTCTGAACAGTCAAAGTGACTGTGTCTGTGATACAATATCCACAGTCATCGCCTATCCTTAGGAGTTCTGGGAACCGAGGAGATCGAAAACATTTTTTGATTTGTGTATTAAAAGATACATCTCGGTAGCAATTAATATATTCAGACAGTACTCTGCAACGTCATCCGTTGCAGTATATTTCATACTTATAAATCACAACTTAAAACCATGTTCTCTATCCAAAGCAGATATAAAGAATCCTACTACATGTATATCAGGAAACAATATAAATTTGATAAAATCATTACCGATGACTTCTTTTACACCTGTGGTTCTGATCTAACATATTTATGTCTTGTATATCCTTACAACTGGAACTTGTCCACGTTAAACAGCCTTATCGTGTTTACAATAACATTACTATTCCCCTGATAATCTTTTTGCAAACGTAAGTCGTGGTTCGATGTTGGGTAGTCACACATTCCCATTTTGTTAAAAATCTTACCATAATCTGGCCTTATATCCACATCCATAAGCTAGTTCTGGTCTACATGAAGCTGTGGCAATGGTCGAGGCAGTTGATCCATTTAAACGTCAGCCATTTCCGCGTTGCGTGGAAACTGTATATTTCCTCGAAATTGTTTCCAGTGCACCCTTCCAATTTTTTTCCAATATGCCTTTTGCTTCGGCAGTATTGCTCCCTTGTAGGAGAAATTAGTTTTGTTTTCGCATTTTGTCTGTAAAAGGAATCGTCTTTCCCCTATTGAAGTACTGATAAGCAGTGTCATAGCTCTGTCATGTCTAGTGCTCACAGTGTGTGCCACATATCTGATAACTTCCACTGTATATTGCTGTTTCATGAGCGTCTTTCTAAAATAGGTGTAATATTACTAAAGGATTCTGGGACATGGGCTTAGGCAACGAATTAAAATTGGTATGTAATGAAGTGTGATATTCCCCATGGTGTGCATTCCACTGCGGCCTTAAGTCATCCTAAATTAGTGGAGTGTACATGTTGTCCCTGTAGTGCTATTCCCACATCTCGAATCAGATTTTAGCAGATGATACGGAACTGTGTAGTACAAACCCCAATGTCATAACAACAACACTTTTTGCGAGGAACAAATTTGGGCAGTTTAAGTACATGTAGCGAAACGTGCTTTTTATGATAGCGTTTTCCGCCGTCTTTCTTGTTTACTTTGTTGATATTAGCCATGTTTGGCGGAGAGTGTCCACGGGCTCTTAAAAATGGCTATAATGTTTAGTTCAATGTTCACACATACTCTGTTTACTTCATATATCAGTTTCTGCTGTTTTAGTAATTTTCAATAGCACATAATACTTCGTAGCCGATGGTTGCGTCAGAACGTCGTAAGAGTAGAAATCTTCTCATGTATTGTCTCATTAGGCTTTCTCATTTCCCCCACTATTATCTTTTTATCCTTCTCCATCAAACTAATTTGTCCCAATTTAGCATTCTTCTTTCTTCCGTTCTATCAACTGTGCATATTTTTCTTTATTATGGTTTTATTATTGTTATTCCTAAACGTCAGTTCTTTATCCTTCTCTCACTTACGTCTGTTATTAGCGTCATTCTTTTAGCTAATATTAGTGCTTAGTGTCTGATGATAAGTCCGGTAATTTATTCCACGTTACTTGTCACAGGTAGTGTAGACCCCCTAAATTCGCCATGTTCAATAAATACAGAAGTATATAAAAATCCCGTGTTTCTGGACTCAGAAACATCATTGGTTTCAATGTTTTGTAAATTTAACATTCATTCTTGACTTTCCTTTCGTTATTGACAAGATGGTCTTTCATTACTTAGCCCACAACAAATTAATACCACCAATGCTTGAATATACCTATCATGCCCATGCCTGTCGGCACATCTGAGCTCTATACACCGAATGTATCCATCAATAATCGCTCTTCCAAGGGGTAAACACAACCGTTTATCGGTCTCTTTGAGAAAAATAAATCAATAAAACAAGCGAATTCTGTAAATGAAGCATGATAAAGTCCAAGCAAATACGAAGCGCACACTCCGCTGCAGAGTGAAAATCTCATTCCACGAATAATTATTTCACTACCAGAGAACCTGCGTAAAATAACGCCAGAGGCCATTCCTCTTGCTTTCGCGGTGTTGCACACAATCCAACATAGTTTTAGACATCGTCATTGCAAGCTCCGCCGAATTTCTCGAAGATTAGCTCTACGTTTTAAATGCTCATTACTGCATAACCTGTGATCTAAGTAAGTACTTCGTGCTATAACTAACCACAATAAGAAATAAGTAATGTCACTAGAACCCGTTACAAAACTAATGGGTACGGCTTAGCCAAGGAAAGCGAGAGACGATAAGGCTTTAACGCTCTGTGGATGACGAGCCCATAACACCCCAAGCTCGGAATGTGGAAGGAAAATGTCCGTGTCCTCTCCGAAGTTACCATTCCCATTTGCAATAGGTCACTTTGGAAACGACGGAAAAACTAAAGCTGCATGGCTTGACGGGAATTTGAACCTCCGTGTTCCCGAACGAAAATCAAGTATTTTACCAATGTACCATCACACTTGATGCTGAATAATTATAGGATCAACCGCACAGTCCAAAAACGTCATGAGTCTCCTGTGTCTTACGGAAAATCCCTTTTTTACGAGAGCCAGCTTCCTACCTTGTACATTTCACTGCAAATCTCTGGTTAGTGCCACATTACCATTGTTCTAGAAACTTGCTTTCGAAATGATGCAATTTTTTTCATTATCCTGAATGTGAAATTGAAACAAATTTAATCTGAAAAGAGTTATACTGATCAGTGTTTTTCTCAAAAATTGGCTCTCAGCACAATGAAACTTAACCTGTGAGGTCATCAGTCCCCTACTTAAACCTAACTAACCTAAGGACATCACACACATCCATGCCCGAGGCAGGATTCGAACCTGCGACCGTAGCGGTCGCGCGGCTCCAGACTGTAGCGCCTAGAACCGCTCGGCCACAATGGTCGGCTGAGTGTTTTTCTGTTCTACCATTTAACTACTACCGATCGTCAGAGTTAGTTCTTTTTTAAAATGGTTCTCTGTTGAAAATAGAATATAATCATTCATTCTCAGTTACCGACACAATTTATAAAAAAAAATGCTAACTTAATGTAATTATTAGGAGGAAATCATAATTAATGATATGCATTATGGAATCATGTAAAGCAATTCTTGTATACGATCTATAATAAGACTTGTTAGTATACGTAGTATAGTCTGCCGAATAGTCTCTACCAGCAACAACAAAGATAACATAACATACTTTAAAAAAGCAGTTAACGAACATTATTTGTACACATCAATTTTCATAGAACTGTACTACTTTCATATTGGAACTCCCATCGATGGACTATGTGTTCAAGATACTACAACGACGTTTGAAAAAGTGTCAGCATGTGGAATGGCCTGTAAAGTGTTTTAGGTTTATACGTAGAATACATTATACAAATTTATAGACACAGCGCAATATCCTTAGAGTGAATATACCATTCTATTTAACTGTGTTATTAAGTACCCGACAAGACAGATACTTTGGCCACATCCGTTTAACACATATATAACACCCTGAAGAAGCCTGAACTATTTCAAGAACAGGTATAGACTGTAATACTCTACCTGCACTATCTGGGAACTTTTTGCTTTGTACTTATGTGTAACAGTCAGTGACGCGACGGTGTGTGTGTGTATAAAAAAATCTTGTATACTTTTTGCTTGAACGTCATCGAAATGAAGAGTTAGATAGACCACTGCCACGCGCAGTAAAGGAAATGCTAATGAAAAACATGGATGGAATTGAATACGGCGTCAGCCTTGGATACGCGTAATAGAATAATATGAAAGTGACTCACCAACGTAATTGTCTTTCGTATCATAAACAGTCGCTGTTACGAAATCCCAGTGCAACAAGGACAAAATAAGGTTAAGAAACCTACAGCGTAGGACGTACTTAATTTTACATATGTTAAATATGAAAAAGGAAACGGTTCGAGCCAAGATCTTCTAACAGAAAACGTTCTGATGCTTGCCTGAAATAATTTGCGAAAACAGAGAAGACACATAGTAAATTGCTCAGCCTGTATTCTCTTTATATTGAAAGTTTTCGTACTTTCTGATTCGTTTGAAGGCGTTATTTTTGTAATCAAGTATGAGATTAAAACGAGTTTAACAGGAGCCTACAACGTTGTGTAGAAAAGTTGCGATGTGTAGCTCTCAAGTTTTATCTCTTGTGAAGCTCTAACGAAAACGCATCTTCCAGAAGGTATGATTTAACTGATCTGTAATTTAGATAACTTGAGACACTATCTTTTAAATACGTCCCGTGCCTTGTAACATGTACTGCCAGCTGTGAACCATTTTCGTTATTTAATGTGTCTGTTTCGATGAACCTACACTTTCATGTACTGATCTCGCCGCAGCTTAAACCTTCGACGTTGTTTACATGGCAATCCGACTAATCAGCTGAATTTAAAAGGACCACAATAAAAAACCTTAACTTTATAAGTCCACAGGTTTCATTGACAAAACTCGTATTTATATTTTATTTGATTCATACATCACAACAGTGCAGGTTCAACACAATACAGAATCAACACAACGCAGCTTAATAATAGACATCGATCTTGAAATTCAAGTACTGCAACTCATATTCTCTACCGCAGTATTTATACATATAGTTTTTAAAAAAAGGCACGTTAAATATTTTCTGTTTAATTACTTTGTTGCTGTGGGGCATCGTTAATCATTAGTCAGACTGAGCATGCGCAACGCAGCAGCTGCTACTGGAATTCGAACAGTCTTCCTTCGAAAACTTTTTATATGTGCGTTTATGAGCCGAACTGGAATCTCAGTCACTAGAAGGGCTGCGGAAAGTTTGTTATTAATTTATCAAGACAGAATAGAGAAGTGATTTTAAGCTGTAAAGTTATAAATGCCTGTAACTGATACCCATCTGACGTAGTTTGAAAATTATAACTGACCTGACAATTGTAAAACTCTATTATGACCCAATTAACAACAGAGTGACGTTATTGTGCAGATGAAATTAGGGCATCTGCTCATCCAGTTGATTCGTACTCAGTTGCGGACGATCCGTAAGTTTAGAGCGGACTGAAGTGAACAGGTGTTACAACGGCGTCAGCTTCAGTTTGGAAGCGTATTTCATTAAGTACGTCAGTTCGTCTCAACGGTTGCTGGATTCATTTTGCGAGTGTAAAGGAACAGAAGTCTCCATTCACCTTAGCAAGACATAGGACGACGATATTTACTTGATATACATATACTACGCAGCAGCCTTTTTGAGGCACCCACGAACCGCATGCATTTTGCTTTGACGACGCCGATGACGTAGACCACACGTTCCTAACAACATGTTAAGAGATGGAAAAGATTCGTCGTGGTTTCATAGCAGTGTTAGAAAACTGCTATATAATCAGAGAGAGTTTCATCACAGATCCAAGTGAAGTCAGAACTTAGCACGTGGTTCTTCAGCTTCTCCCGGCGTACTTTGTGATGAAATAGTTCACGAGTGAACTGCCGGCTATCAGTATCCAACGGGTACAGTATCTCAGCAAACGACCACTTCGTCATTATCAGTCAGTTCATCACGGCATCTGATGATGACAGCGTGGTCGTTTGCTGAAATATTGTTTACGTTGGATACCTACATCCGACAGTTCACCCGTAAACTATTTTGTTAGGGAAACGAAAGCTGAACGAAGGGAAAATAAGGAGAGTAAGGAGAGCAATGACTAGGAATAGTAGTAGTAGTAGTAGTAGTAGCTTCATTTATCCGTAGATCTCTTTTTACCAGGATGTAGGACATGTCAAACCATTTACAAGTTTAGATCGATTTAAAATAAGCTAATTCATATAAATGCTGCCGACAGGTGTTGTTGATATACCTCGATGGGGACAGCTGAAAATGCTAATTCGTATACACATATATTTACAGACTTCTAGTTAGAGACAATCATTAGATTTACTCCTGGTATACAATACTTTTTTTTTACAAATAACTCATTAAATAATGTAATGCCACACTGTTCACTCACATCTCACTATCAGTCACTGCACACACTATACACACATCGTTTCATAGCACTTCGCTCACTACACACACACACACACACACACACACACACACACACACACACACACACTGGTATCTCTTGGCCATTTTGTGTACCGCTACTTCCCATTTGCTATCCTGAAAAACTGAGTCAGCATCCCTCCATAATGAGTGAGATGTTGAGCTCAGAAAGAGGAAAAGGTGTTAGTATTGTGCTATTCATAGTTTGGGGGTAAGTATTTCCAGAAAGAAAAAAAGAAGGAAAAAAGCATAAAATGAAGGTGTTATGTGAATGTTGGATATTTTATAACGATTCTTATTTTTATTATTTATATTTGTTTTTAAACTGTCTTAACAACAATGGAATCTTACATACATCCCCCTTTCACATATCAAGCATCTCATTGTTCCAGAAATCTTTGAAATACTTTTCATTCTTGTTGGTTCCATTCCCCTCCCACATCCCCTACAAGCTTGACTCTTGGCATCTCTGTACACTTTCTGTTATTTTTTCTCGGGCTTTACTTCTTTGCTGTTCTGGCTCTTTCTGCTACTGTCGCAAATTTGCTTGCTACTTGGAAGTCAAAGATGTGTCCACAATGGTCACAGCTGAAACAGTAGAAGTGATGTATGGCCTGTCTTGCTCAAAATTGCACTACACAAGACACACATTCGCGTTCTTTCACTTTACTGTTAACATTCATAGCTTCTTAAACATCAGTTTTCGTGTTTCCCTTGAAATCCATACCAAGAGCAATGATGAGCGATATGCTGTAATCAGTAAACCTATAGACGCGCACTCATCAAGACACAAAATCTACTGTTATCTTCTCTGTCTGCAACTTAGTATCTCAGGACGTATCTCAGGACGTATCTCTGTCTTTTATATGCCTCACATTTTCTCTTGTGATAACTTGAAGTTTTGAACTGAACATCGATTTTGCAAACTTCACAGAAAACGTGTGTATTATATAGTACATACTTCATCATTGTCGCCATACATTCTAATGCTATTGACAAGCATTTTGAATTTTCTCCAAATTTACTACAAAATCCGTCTTGGTGCTGCACACATCATCAGCTCCTTTACTGATTTTTAACTGTGGTGATCTTGACGATTTTGTCAACATTGGTTGTTCAAACTTAAAATTTCTCTGCTCCTCACTAACGAGATTTTCTCACTTTCATCAGTCAAAGGCCAATGTTATGGCAAGTTTTGAGCAAAGAGGACTAATAATTGTTAGTGTCATACTTTCTATTATAAGCAGAACATGTATAAAAAGAAAGGAATGGGAAATGAGTAAGCATCATCTTTTTGTTGTAGTCTTCTGCTAGTCACATCTGCTGCTAGTTTTGAATACGTCTTATGAAAAGTAATACAAAAAGTATAATGTGATGAATATGTGGATCAAAGCAAGAAAGAAGAGACTGTATCAGAGACACAATTACATAAACGTCTTTCTACACGAATTTTAAAAACTAAATTCTGAGACAATATTCTTAAAACCTCATCCAGATCAATGAAGCCATATAATATTGATATTTGTTTCATTTTACATTCCATCGTCAAATAAATTCTTGTGCTTCACAACAAATTTCCAGATATGTCCGTGCTGTGATATAGCAGCTATTAGAAATACCAATATGTGCTGTACAGTCCTAGATTAGTTTTGCGGCCTCACATTAACACTATATCTGGTCCAAATGACTGTTTTTGGGACAAAAACATATTTTTGCCTGTCTGAGGTTCCTCCTACTCAGTCTCATATATCTGTAGTTTTCTGCTAGAGTAATCATCTCAGTACAAAGCGAATTACACGTAATGCAATTTTACTGGGCTGAATTGCGATGAGGAGTTAGACTATTAGTGTAAACCAGGGATTCACGTTATTTCTTATATTTTTTATATTCTGTCTTACGTGTTAGAAAAGGAATGCTCTCTTGCAACATATGACTTATCTCTTTTAATTCCAGAAAGTGTCATGAATTGGGAGTTGTATCGACGGTTATATTTGGGCAGATACGAGTACATTTGTTCTTGCTAGCTCTTCTGCCATAACAGCATTAGGTAATCATATTCCATAATATTGACTACTGTCTTAAAAAGCTTTTGTACGTTGCTCAAATTGTGTAAAACACACTATATCAAGTTTTCGTACAAAAAAGTCGCATGAATAGTATTATAAACGACATTTTGTCGTTTTGTACCATAGACGATTAACACACACGTAAAAATCGGAGCTCTCAATCGCATATGAGAGAAAATTTTAAAAAAATAAATGAATCATGAACCAGGTAACCCTTGGTAGGAGAAAATTTACAATCTAAGAGTACAAATACTTAAACTGTTGGGTGGTATAGTGAATAAGTAAATTTAAAAATACTGCAGGGAACAATTCCAAAATAAGTAATATAGAATGTTTCGATTTGTTTACAAAGTAGCAATTTTTCTCAGTTTTCACATTTCTACGTATTTAATGCATTGTGTGAATGGATAGATTGTTGTTGAGTAGAGTCGTTGCTTCATATAAGATCATGAAATAGGCCCTTGTGTGTGAGTTACTGATGTACAGTTATTATTTAAATGTCACAGAAATCTGTAGGAACAAGTAGTATAAATTCTCAATTTGTATGTAAAACGCTTTCAAGTGAAACATTAGAAATCATTGTAAGAAGTAATGAATATTAAACAAAAAGCACTGATAAATTGGGTTTAGAATACAGAAGCAGTTCAACGTATAGAAATAAACTGTAAAGTTATCTCTGCTAACTGCACTTAAACATGAAAATTAAAACTATTTGCTCAGTCGAAACATCAGCTGCTTCAGCGAATATAAATTCAACCAATAAATGTAGTTATTAAGACCCTCTGCAAACTTCAGCCACCTATTCTAAAATTCTAAGTCTACATTTACATCTACATCTACATGATTACTATGCAATTCACACTTAAGTGCCTGGCAGAGGGCTCATCGAACTATTAGCATACTGCTTCTCTACCATTCTCGAATTGCGGGTGGGAAAAAGGAACACCTAAATCTTTCCTTTCGAGCTCTGATTTCTCTTATTTTATTAAGATGATCATTTCTTCCTACGTGGGCGGCTGTCAAAAAAATATCTTCACATTCGGAAGAGAAAGTTGGTGATTGAAATTTCGTAAATAGATCTCACCGCAAAGAAAACCGCCTTTGTTCCAGTGACTGCCACCCAAACTCGTGTATCATGTCAGTAACACTCTCACCCCTATTGCGCGATAACATGAAACGAGCTGCCCTTCTTTGCACTTTTTAGATGTCCTCCGTCAATCCTACCTGGTAAGGATCCCATACCACGCAGCAATATTCCAGCAGAGGACGGAGAAGTGTAATGTAGGCTATCTGTTTGGTGAGTTTGTCGCTTATTCTAAGTGTTCTGCCAGCAATGCTCCGCTTTTGTTTCGCCTTCCCCACAACATTATCTATGTGGTCTTTCCAATTTAAGTTGCTAGTAATTATAATTCCTAGATATTTAGTCGACTGGTCAACCCATAGATTTGTGTGATTTATCTGCAATCAAAATTTATCGGATTTCTTGTAGTGCCCAAGTGGATGACTTCGCTCTTTTTTTGTTTAGTGACAATTGCTACTTTTCGCACCACACAGAAATTCTCTCTAGATCATTTCGCAATTGAAATCGATCGTCTGATGATGTTACTAAACGGTAAATTACAGCGCCATCTGCAAACAATCTAAGAGGGCTGCTCAGATTATCACCTAGATCATTTATGTAAATCTGGAACAGCAGAGGGCCTATGACATTAGCTGGGGGAACGCCAGATAACACTTCTGTTCTGCTTGATGATTCATCGTCTATCACTACGAACTGTGACCTCTCTGAGAGAAATTCACGAATGCAGTCACACAACTGAGACGATACTCCATATGCGCGCAATTTGATTAATAGTCGCTTGTGAGGAACGGTATCCAAATCCTTTTGGATATCTAGGAATATGGAATATATCTGAGATCCCTTGTCGACAGCACTCATTGCTTCATGGGAATAAAAAGCTAGCTGTGTTGCACGAGAACGGTATTTTCTGAATCCGTGTTGGTTATGTATCAATAAGTCATTTTCTTCAATGTGATTCATAATGTTCGAGTAAAGTATATAATCCAAAATCCTACTGCAAATTGAGGTCAGTGATATGGGTCTGTAATTCAAATGAGTTACTCCTATTTCCATTCTTGAATATTGGTGTGACCTGTGCTACTTTCCAGTCCTTAGGAACAGACCTTTCGTCAAGTGAGTGGTTGTATATGATTGCTAAGAAAGGCGCTATTGTGTCTGCATACTCTGAAGGACAACAGGTTACTTTACTCACAACAGTAATACTGCTCTGTGGTCTACCAAAATTTTTCCTTGCAGTTTTACTATTCGATGTATTTTTCTATGCATCAAGGATTGTAAATAAGTGTACTACTGATGTGTGATGAAATGATATATTTCCTCATTGTAAAGTTAAAAAATTGTAGTTGCAAGAAGACTCGCTGGCTTAGTCAGGGCGATACGATATTGTCAGAGAGCATAGTAAACTGGCAGGCACACCAGCGGTTGAGAACAGTGCAGAGGAGAACGTAGGAGAGTGTTGAGAGAGACAGTCGAGTCTAGTCGGGTGGTGTAGCGCCTCTTTTGTTGAGAAATGGTTGTACACAGCCGTGCCAAGGTATGTAATGACTTGTCGAACAATTTGGTGTGGACAGGCGAAGTATGTGACATTAAATGGGCACAGCAGAATTACCACAAAAGGATGCAAACCAACATGAAGAGTACTGAGGGCTCAGTCTCATTTGTTACCGAGATACAAGAAGAAGAGCCTGCGCCAGACATTGTCAAGGAACGATGCCATACATTGCATCAACAACATCTCAACCTGAAGTGAGATCAAACTAGTTACCTGGGCAGACTAGCCGGGGCTGTACTTCATTTTGTGTTTGAGTATCACCGAGTTGAACTAAAGCGTTCACCTCCAATTTTACCTAGGACAAAATACTTAAGTAGGATCCATCCTACCCGTCATCGAAGATCCGAGAGTGTCCTAATGACTGAGAAACTATTGCAACACTTTTATTAAAGAAATAATAGTAATTAAAATTTCAATAATTTTCAAAACAATAATTAACGCAAGTGCTTCAGTCTAGTACACAGTAAAACGAAAGACAGTGCTTAAGAAAGTAAAATTCAGTAGACGATATTTTATCGTTGTGCTTTTTCATGGATAAATAAGTTGTCACTTTTCTACAACTGAAACCAGTCGGAAGTGTGTGTTAGCGTCTTGAACGAACAGTAGTAGTAACTGCACGAAGTGAGTAGCAGCAGTAGTTAAGGATGAAGTCACAAGAAACCAATGAGACAGTAAAAACCTATCGCGAACTTTGCCATTCTTTTACAATCGAAATTTGGGCTTTGCAAATTTGGTAGCTGTAACTCACAGGAAAGAGATTATAGAATGGCACTACATCATTACGATAAATTTTACGCTAAATGACAGCTTTCAGTAATGAATAAACATCAATAGTTTCTTGACCGAAACTGAAGACAGTAGGCATTAGAGTGAGTGACGTCACGAATTTTTGCAATTGCGTAACTGTTTAGTAGTGATGAGATTTTGTTGTTCTTTGATTATTGCTAATTGATTTCCACGAACTGCTACGGAACTGGAAAGTATTTGGTAACTGTCAGATATCCATCTGAAATTACGCTACGGCAGTGTTTACAAATTTTGAGCTGTTTTCGCCTTGCAACAAAACTAAACATTCTTGTGTAACAGACAGTACTTATAGAGGCAACACTTATGATGGCGCGGTGAGCAGATAACCGTTCATTTTCATTTAGTCATTACTTAAATTTATAACTTTTTCCAAATTTAACTTAGCACTGTTATTCCATCCAGCCTAATTTTACGTTCGTCTACTTTACCCGAGTTTTCCTTTCTGGTCGTCATTGCTATAAGTGCAGTTATAACTGAACATTCATTTCAGGATTTCATTTATTCTTTGCAGTTCAAAAATGGTTCAAATGGCTCTGAGCACCATGGGACTTAACTGCTGATGTCATCAGTCCTCTAGAACTTAGAACTACTTAAACCTAACTAGCCAAAGGACATCACACATATCCATGCCCGAAGCAGGATTCGAACCTGCGACCGTAGCGGTCGCACGGTTCCAGACTGAAGAGCTTAGAACCGCTCGGCCACTCCGGCCGGCTTCTTTGCAGTAGATGCCTTTCCCGCACAACAGGAAACTTCAGGCACACGGCTCATTTAAGTCCCATTTAACCGGATATATAGGAGGTGGTTATAACACCATTGTTATGCTCGCATAATTGTTTGTCTGTTTGATGTTTCACATTATCCCCCTTCCCATTTGGAAATTGTTTCATTCTATAGGGCTGCTTTCAAAACAAAGATCTCTTGAATGAGATTTTCATTCAGCAGCGGAGTGTGGACTGATATGAAACTTCCTGGCAGATAAAAACTGTGGGGTGGACCGAGACTCGAATTCGGGATCTTGCCTTTCGCAGGTAAGTGCTCCACCATCTTAGCTAAACAAGTACCCAAGTACCACTGAATCCCCCCCCCCCCCCCCCCCCTCACGGCTTCAATTCAGCAAGTACCTCGTCTCCTACCTTCCAAACTTCACAGAAGTTCTTCTGCGAACCTTGCAGAACTAGCACCCCTGAAAAAAAGAATATTACGGAGACATGGCTTAGCCACAGCCTGTCTGATACTGTTCTTCAAGGTTCGCAGAAGAGCTTCTGTGAAGTTTGGAAGGTAGGAGACGATGTACTGGCAGAAGTGAAGCTGTGACAGCGACCCGTGAGTCTTGCTCGGGTAGCTCAGATGGTAGAGCACTTGCCCGCAAAAGGCATAGGTCCCGAGATCGAGTTTCGGTCCGACACACAGTTTTAATCTGCCAGGAAGTTTCAGACATCTCTTGCTATAACAACTCTACACTCATAATTTCATTCGTAATCATAGTGTTCTCCAGTTGTGTTTTTGCCATTGCAAGGCCAGTCCTGCTAAAAGGCATGAGCTTATTGGATTCTGGAGTATTTATCGTAATGTACGGTATAACTTTGTAGTTGCTGCTACATGCATAATATTAGCCATCTTCTCATTGTTCTGCTAATTCAAGGTTAGACCTCAACATCTCTTCCTCGCCCTTACCACACTCCTTCTTCCAGTAGGATTGCATTCCGTTGCTTGTCGAGGGATTCTGAGGTGATATACGCAGTACATGCTCTTTCCAATGCTGCTTTCGTTTAAGGACTTTTTCAGTTAAGGGTTGCCCGATCCCCCACCTAATTTTTTTCTTTTTTCTCACATTTCTTATTCTTCTTCACTTGTGCAGCCTTTCACTGACTAAGGAACTTCATTTCTGAAGCTCTCACTCTAACACTGCTGCAGGCTTCTCGCACAGTTTCGTCTGTCTGCAGTATGCTTCGTTATATAAAAAAGGCATTCACAAAAAGAAAAGGAAAATGTCGAGGTACCACCGTGAGCCCTATCTCGCCGCTGTCTGCTGGATCTCCCTATTGCGCATTTTCCTTCGTAGAAAACGTAATGATGAAACGGAAGGACAAGAGCTAACTTGGTCTTCCTTCAGCTTAATGGTTTCATCATTTGCTTCACAGAATTTTATGCTTCGCGAAATAATAAATTACAACATCCTAGAGAAAGGAGCAAAAGAAAAGGTTACAGGAGAATAAGAGCTTGACCAGGTAAAGACAGAGGAGAAAGACTAATTGAGTTCTGTAATAAATTTCAGCTAGTACTAGCGAATACTCCGTTCAAGAATCGCAAGAGGAGGAGGTATACCTGGAAAAGGCCGGGTGATACGGGGATATTTCAGTTAGATTACATCGTAGTTAAAGAGAGATTTCGAAATTAGGTAGTGGATTGTATGGCGTACCCAGAAGCAGTTATAGACTCAGATCAGAATGTAGTAGTGGTGCAGGAATGGGCTGAAGTTTAAGAGATTGCTCAGGAAAAATCATTACACAAAGAAGTGGGACACGGAAGTAACAAGCAATGCTGAGATACGTTTGAAGTTCTCTGAGGCTATGGATACAAGAATAAGGAATATCTCAGTAGGCAGTGCAGTTGAAGAGGAATAGACATCCCTAAAAAGGACAATCACAGATGTTGGAAAAGAAACGTAGCTACAAAAAAGGTAACTGCGAAGAAATCATGGGTAACAGGAGCAATACTTCAGTTGAGGGAACAAAGAAGGAAGTAAGAAAATGTTCAGGGGAATTTACGATTACAGAAATACAAGTTGTTGAGGAATGAAATAAACAGGAATTGCAAGGAAGCTAATGGCTGCATGAAAAATCTGAAGAATTCTAAAAAGAAATGATTGTCAGAAGGACTGACTCAGCATATAGCTAAGTCAAAATAACTTTAGGTGAAATTAAAAGCTATGGTATTAACATTAAGAGTGTAACTGGAATTACACTGTGAAATGCAGAGGAGAGAACAGGTAATTGGAAAGAATTCACTAAAGGCTTCTTTAAGGGGGGACGATTTGTCTCACGCGATAGAGGAAGAAACAGGAGTCCATTTAGAAGAGACAGGGGATCCAGTAATAGAATAAGAATCTAAGAGAGCTTTGGAGGACTTAAAAGCAAATAAGGCAGAGGGCATATATAACATTCCATCAAAATTTCTACAGTCATTGGAGGAAATGGCAGTGAAACGACTATTTACGTTGTTGTGTAGGATATATGAGTCTGGCGACATATCATCTGACTTTCAAAAAAATATGTTCCACACAATTCCGAAGACTACAAGAGCCGAGTAGAGTGAGAATTATCGCAAAATCAGCTTAATAGCTAAGGCATCCAAGTTTCTGGCAAGAATAATATACAGATGAATGGAAAAGAAAATTGAGGATATGTCAGATGGCGATCAGTTTGGCTTTAGGCAATTCTGACGTCGCGGTTGATGATGCAAGCAAGACTAAACACACGTTCATAGGCCTTGTCGATCTGAAAAACCTTTCGACAATGTAAAATTATGCTAGATGTTCGAAATGCTGCGAAAAATAGGTATAAGCGATAGGGAGAGTCGGGTAATATACAATATGTACAAGAGCCAAGAGGGAATAATAAGAATGGAAGACCAAAAACGAAGAGCCTGGTAGAAAAGTGTGTAAGACATGGATGTACTCTTTCTCCTCTACTGTTCAGTCTATACATCAAAGAAGAAAGGATGGAAATGAAAGAAGGATTCAAGAGTAAAATTAAAATTCAAGGTGAAAGGATATCATTGATAAGGTTCGCTGATGACATTTCTGTCCTCTGTAAAAGTGAAGAGCCAGCCGCTGTGGCCGAGCGGTTAGAGGCTCTTCAGTCTGGAACCGCGTGACCGCTACGGTCGCAGGTTCGAGTCTTGCCTGGGGCATGGATGTGTCTGTCCTTAGGCTAGTTAGGTTTTAGTAGTTCTAGGTTCTAGGGGACTGATGGCCTCGGGTGTTAAGTCCCATAGTGCTCAAAGCCATTTGAACCAATTTTTTGAAAAGTGAAGAAGCATTACATGATGTGACGAATTACATGATCTGTCTCACAGAATGTGGACCGAGAGTAAATCGAAGAAAGACGAAAGTAGTGAGAAGAAGCAGAAATGAGAAGAGCGAGAAACCTATAATCGGGATTGACGGTCATGATTTAGTTGAAGTTAAGAAATTCTACTACCTAGAAAAGCATTGTCTAGACACCAAACAGAAAGGGGCAGATAGAAATAACATAGTGCGAAAATTGACAGGTACATCATGGGGTGCTAATCCATGCACTGTGCGCTCAAGCGCGCTTGCTTTATGTTATTTCACTGCTGAATGTGCATGTTCGGTATGGTACAAGTCCAGTCATGCCAGGAACGTAGATGTGGCTCTAAATGCCAATTTATCATTTGCTGCTTAAGACCTACTCCTGTGGACAAACTTCATTGCCTCGCTGGCATAGCTCCTCCTGAAATCAGACGTGTGGCAGCTGCGAGATATGAGGAAAGTAAGGCCACAACGAAGGAAGCCCATCCACTATATGGTCGTCAGCCCACACATCCTATGCTGAAAACAAGAAAGAGCTTCTTGGCAACTACTGAGGCTCTCATTGAGAATCCACATACGGCACGAATCTCGCGATGCCGGAAGAAATGTCGGTATCTGGGAAAATGAATGGCTCCAAAGGAAGAACATCCCCCTGGACATATGGACAAGTAGTCAATATGGAGGTCTCTCAGTAGATTATGATCAAAGAAAACGAGATGCAAGAGCAATCTGCGGACTTGGGGTTTCTCTGTGGACTCAGTTCTTTGTCAGTGTGGCGTTGAGCAGACTGACAGCCATTTCCTTCACTATTCCACATCGCTAACCATCTGCACCATGGAAGACTTTATGAGAGCTACACCAAATGCACTTTAAGTGTCAAATTTTTTGTCTTCTTTTGTGTAAAATCATGTCAACAATTAAATATTTTTTTATATTTCTGTACTTTTGAAAATAAAAATAAAATATAAATGTGCTGTTCCTAACCCAACTATACTTTCATGATGACCTGTTCATATCTCTAGCTAAATAATCAGCATTATATGAATATTAACCAATCAATTTAGATTTCGTCAACTCACTATTTGAGTATAAAGTACCGGGTCCAGGTATCATATGACTACTGCTTTAATTTCTATTTATTTGTTTATTTTAGTTTTAGAAGGGTGTTTACCAGCGCATGTACACTGAATAATTATTGTAAAACAGCTACACCAAAAAATAATTAATGAAGAGTAAAGAAATTTCGGGAACACATTTATCTAGGTAACATATACAAGTGACTAAACTGCAAAATCACAGATTTATGTAAGTGTGGGACACGCCATTTCAAATGTGAAATACTGGTACATTAATGAGCGGTGTAACAACCAAAAAGTTGAATGCAAGTATACAAACACGGATGCGTTCTGTCGCACAGGTGTCGGATATCAGTTTGGGGGACGAAGTTCCGTCCCCGTTGGACCTGGTCGGCCAGTACAGAGACATTTAATGCTGATTGTGGAAGACGCTGGATTTATCATCCGATGATGTCCGATATGTGCTCGATGGAAAACAGATCTGGTGATCGAGCAGGCCAAGACAACATGTCGACGCTCTGCATAGAATGTTTGGTTACAACAGCACTATATGGGTGAGAGTTATCCTGCTGGAAAACACCCTCTGGAATGCTGTTCATGAATGGCAGCACAAAAGGCCTAATCACCAGATTGACGTACATATTTGCTGTCAGTGTGCGTGGGAAAACTACGAGAGTGTTTCTGTTGTCATACGACATCGCACCCCAGGCCAAACTCCAGGTGTGCTCCCGTATGTCTAGCATGCAGACTCGTTCTTTGCTGGTCGTCTTCTAGCCAACATACGGCGATCACAGGAAGCAAACAGACCCAGCTCTTCTCAGAAAACGTAGCAGACCAACTCCCTCCCCTCCAATGAGTTTTCACTTGACAGCAAATGGCGGTGATTTGGGGTCAGTGGAATTTACGCTACACGGCCTGTGGCTTGGAGGTATCCTTGAAGTTTATAAGAGTTCGTTGTGTCATTTTGGTGACAACTGTTGCTAATACTGTTGCTGCAGCTGCAGAACGACGCGCCAGAGCCATACTCCGAACACGAAGGTCTTCACTCTCGGTAGTGCCACGGTGCCGTCCGGAGCCTCATCTTCTTGCGACCGTACATTCCAGTGACCGCCGCTGCCAGCAATCATGCACAGTGCCTACATTCCTGCCAAGCATTTCTACGGTATCGCAGAAGAAATATCCAGCTTCTCGTGGCCCTGTGACACGGCCTCGTTTAAACTCAGCGAGTTGTTGACAATGGCGTCTTTGTCGCCTTAAAGGCTTTATTGACTAACGTTAATTCACCACATCCAATCTCAAACTAAAATAAAGCTCACGAGTGTTACAGCTTGTATTTAGAGCATATCTGATTTACATGTTGGCGCTATTAGCGCCGCTATTATGCGGTTGGCACCAAATCTGAATAGACTTCTGTCGCACAACTCGTTTCAAACAGCCGACCTAGGCAGACCAATCCATCTCTGATACGATGTCTCTTTTCGCAGTCGACAAGGCTAGTCTAGCTGTAAATTATACTCACGTACGCTCCTGTACACATACACTCACTCACAGACGTGCAGATAAAACGGCAGTGACAACCAAAGAGGAAATGCGCATCCGACTCGCAGCGCCTTTCATTCCGCCGCTCTTTGTCCCTGCTGTCTCTCATGCCGATGGCTCACTTCGTCGAAACGCACTCCAGCACAATGCGTTCTTTGCAGCTTTGTTCCCGGTTACGGCAGTCGCCGTAGGCGGCTTGCCAGGTCGAAAAACCAGCGACTCCTGGCTGCAGCTCCTTTAGTCCGGGTTCCATCCGACATTCCTACTCTCTTACGTACGTGGGTTGGCCGCATTAAAGGAAACTGAAGCATTTTCTGGTTTTGCACAAGACATATGAAAGCTAACAATTCCAAGTATTCAGCCACTGGCGTTCTTCATCGACAGTAGCGAATGCTAGGGTGGCTGCGTCCACCACGAGGCTACTAAACGTTAGGAAGCCATTTTAAGTACCATTTAGTTTCGTACTGGTAGAACTAAGTGGACTGAAAAAATACATTGTGATCTTCCAACCATCAAAACGAAGTGTCGTTACTCAATTTTTTTGTCGTCGACGCACCAAAGAGCTTCAAAAATTTAATGTTATCTTTGTTCCTTTTCTCATATTGATACCGTCGCAGAGTAAAATGAATATTAAGGGCAATATTAACGGAATAATTTGAAACCTTAATTCTCGTTAGTCGTCTCGGAGCTTTTTTAGTGTCTAGCAAAGACCCACTGGCGGCTGCGGTCAGAATCCAAGCACTCTCTCAATTAACAGTATTGCTTCTTACACTCCCCCCGAAACATGTGTTGGAGGTCCCTGATACACTATCATATGAGTCTAAATAAGAGTCTCCAACCTCGCCGGCCGGTGAGGTCGAGCGGTTCTAGGCGCTTCAGTCTGGAACCGCGCGACCGCTACGGTCGCAGGTTCTAATCCTGCCTCGGGCATGGATGTGTGTGATGACCTTAAGTTAGTTAGATTTAAATAGTTCTAAGTTCTAGGTGACTGATGACCTCAGATGTTAAGTCCCATAGTGCTCAGAGCCATTTGAACCATTTTTTTCTCCAACCTCCCGTTGACTTGCGAGACAGGGATAAACTCGTCACTTCTATGTTGCTAATCATTGACATGGAGCAATCCAACTACTTTTATGAAATTCTCAAATTCAACGACTCAAGTGAAAAACGAGTACCGAAAACAGTCACTATTCCGAACCAGTTTATAACAGAGGTGAGTGTTGTATCTAGATGGTAGTTAGCTAGGAACACACATTGTTTCTTGGTCGGTACTTCTGTCTAGTGACTCATATTATAATCATTTGATAGAATGTGTACTAGAAACCGCTATAAGCAGCTCCGGCAATTTCTATTTCTTTTTCTGTAGTGAGACATGAGGTGGCATTTTGATCAGCATTGTCAAATTTTTACCTCTACACGCTTAAGTGTTATATAACATGTTATGTTATTTAACAGCTGCTGTTCATTCTTTAGTTACAGAATTTTTTGGTGAGTCAAATTCTATATATTATCCAGTTATATACAGTATGGACTGTTAAGCCATCCATACTTCGTCGGCCGAGCACTGTCTCGTACCTTGAAACAGAAGGAGGTCTCTTACCATGGTATAAGTGATACTACCAGAAGAACTGAGTTTCTTTCAGGTCTTAATTTTACCCATCTTAAAAATGGAAATTACTGCTAGTTCTCAACATCTTCTACTTGAAAATGTATTTAATTTGTAACTAGTTTATGATCATTCTTCGGTTGAGGTTGATTCCACTTGCTGATCATTGGTGAATATTAAACTAATAATGTAAAAAATAGACTGCTACAAACAGTACTAGCCGGCCTCGGCGGCTGAGCGGTTCTAGGCGCTTCAGTCTGCGCGACTGCTATTGTCGCAGGTTCGAATCCTGCCTCAGGCATGGACGTGTGTGGTGTCCTTAGGTTAGTTAGGTTTAAGTCGTTCTAAGTTCAAGGTGACTGATGACCTCAGATGTTAAGTCCCACGGCTCTCAGAGCCATTTGAGCCAAACAGTGCTGACAGGATTTTATAGACTACAACGCTTTAAATTTCAATAGAATATTTGTTCCTAGGTACATGACGCTATTGCACTTTGAAAATGTTTCCACTTTTGGAAAAAAAAACATCAATATTCCGGGGGAACTATTGCAACTTTAGAAAAAGACGGCTGCACACAAAAACTGAATGCCATCATTTAAAATCGAAATAAAAATATACAAGGTGTGTCAGGAGGAAAGTTCAGTATTCAGGGATTTGAGAACAACAGTCACTTGAAGCAAAACTAAACACTGGCTTTAAGATGCTTATCGTAAGACCTATGCGCACATCTTCATCTTCGATACTGTGAAAGAAATATCTTCTACTGCAAGCTCTTTGTTTTCCATGTCTTGATAGGCGGTAGTATGGACCAAAAGGAGGAATAAGTCCAGTAAACATGGGATTAGAGATCCGCTCACCTTAAGAGGTATGAGCCCTTGTGCGTCTTCACTACTGCGAAAGACATCGCTTCTATTGATCAACTGCTCATAGCTCTTACGGTATGCATGTTGCAGTCCATTTAGAGGACTTTTTTGGTTTGGTTCATACCACCCCCTCATAGAATATGGAAGACAAAAAGCTTGCACTGTAAGAGGTTTGTTTCACACAGTATCGAACCTGAAGAGGTGCTCACAGGTCTTAAGATGTGCATTTTGCATCTCCTGTTTACTAGATATTTTTGCCACGAAATATTGGTCCTGTCATATACCTGAATATTGACCATTCCTTCTGAGACTATAACACTACCGTCTGCTACTATTATACCACAACCTCAAAGCTGAAGGCAGTTCGTATAATGAAATTATTCTCACTCAGGTAATTATAGTATGAAGAAGCAGAGTAGTGTTACCCTCTGAGAGGAATTTTGTTATGCTGACTGTGTTGTACCTAACGTAGGTGGCTTATCGGATATGAAAATCAGAATTACGTAAATATTCAAACAGTAACAAATAAAATTTTACCTAGCTACACTGTTTAAAGAATATAGAAAAACCGTCGCCAGCCTAATTAGGCAACAGAATGATTAACATTCTTGTTTAAGGTGTAAGTAGGCTGTTTGTTTTCTTATATTGGTGACGCCACGTAGCGCTCTGTATGAAAATCACTGGCTGTGCTGTGTGCAGTCTGTGGCTAGTTTGCATTGTTGTCTGCCATTGTAGTGTTGGGCAGCTGGATGTTAACAGCGCATAGCATTGCGCAGTTGGAGGTGAGCCGCCAGCAGTGGTGGATGTGGGGAGAGAAATGGCGGAGTTTTGAAATTTGTAAGACTGGATGTCATGAACTGCTATATACATTATGACTTTGGAACACTAGTGAGGTAAATACATTGTTTGTTCTCTATCAAAATCTTTCATTTGCTAACTATGCCTATTAGTAGTTAGTGCCTTCCGTAGTTTGAATCTTTTACTTAGCTGGCAGTAGTGGCGCTCTCTGTATTGCAGTAGTTCGAGTAACCAAGATTTTTGTGAGGTAAGTGATTTGTGAAACGTATAGGTTAATGTTAGTCAGGGCCATTCTTTTGTAGGGATTTTTGAAAGTCAGATTGCGTTGCGCTAAAAATATTGTGTCAGTTTAAACACAGTCATGTATAATTTTTCAAAAGGGGATGTTTCATATGTCGACCCTTAGCCGAGGATACCTCACTGGAATCTTCTGATTTTTTCCTGTAGTTTGTGTAATTAGTGTAGCTTTTGTTTATTGCTAGCGCGTAATTATAGAGAGAATTTCCTTTGTAGTTGTAGTTTTTCATTGTTGTACAGTAAAACAGTTGTGGCATGCACGTAGATTTGCAGCAAGTATTTCGCAGCTGCGCTTGCAATTAACGAGATATTATTTTCAGTGCTACGTTAATGTGTTCTCTTATTTTTGCTCTTCAAATTGTGCTTTTCTGTGTTATCGTGTGAAATATTGTGACAATAATGGCGTGTGAAAAACGTAATACTAAGCTCCAAAGTAAACTGAGAAATGACAGTGAAGACGAAAGCAGTGTGTTAGCGCCACCGAAAAATGAATTAACTAATGTTCAAAGTAGTAATTTGGTAATTGTGCATAGAGAAATGGAGCGGGCTGCAAACAGTGGTGTAGACAGTGAAACAATTAGTGAACAGGGAAGCATTATCGATCGATCAGTCGGCAACAGCTTGCCTCAGGAATCCGAAATGACAGGACACAATCTTGCAAATACTGTAGAGTCAGGTTTTGCGTCCTCACCGTTTTCTCAAATAAGTCAAGACACATTTTCTGCTTTTCAAACTGCGAATATTGCCTGTTCAAATGCATTGCCGAATAGCACTGAGGAACATGTTTCAGACACCAGTGCATTGTTATTACAAATAATGCAACATATGTGACAAAAGCTTCAAAAGTTAGACATAATGGAACAAAATCTTCAAAAGTTAGACACAATGGAACAAAAGCTTCAAAAGTTAGACACAATGGAACAAAATCAGAGACAAACACAGCAACAGTTAGACACAATGGAACAAAATCAGAGACAAACACAGCAAAAGCTTCAAAAGTTAAGACACCACACTTGAACAAATACGTGAAGATTTAACTACTGAGTTACATAACATCGAATCGAAATGACAAAAAGTCTGTAATGACGTAAAAACACAGATTTGTGAGCATTTTCAACCTATTTTTTCGTGGCATGAAAATGCATTACAGAATCACGAAGCAGCCATAAAAGAACTGCAAACAATTGTTCATGAAAATCATGAGACTTTTCAAGCTAAAATTGACTCAGTTGCCTCTACCGATTCGGTTATGCAACTTGCAAAAACTCAAGAAAACTTAAAGGACACAGTAGATACTCTGAAAATTGGTACAGAAAGACACATGGAGGAAATTAGTTCATTATCAGAGAAAGTAGTTGAACTTTCGGATCAGCTAAATAATTAATCTACGAAGGTAGATGATAATCTGAATGACACAAAACCGGTAGTCTTTAATGACACAGAAGAGTGCGAACAAATTAGGAAATTCAAACAAAATCAGAATCAAATTAATACGCAACACCAAAGAGAAATCCGGGAAGTACAAGATCAGCTGACACAGGTAATACAAGAATTACGTATTTTCGAGGACACTCACGCTCCAATACGGGAAGAGGGACATAGAAATACCGAACAGCCACAAAATAATAACACAGGGCACTTCGGAAATTATGAAAGAAATTGGCAAGCTACACCGAATTTTGAGATGGAACCGACGAAACGACGTAACAATGACCGACATGCGACTCGCCGATATGATGATTTTGACTATAAGCTGTTCATTACTACACGTAAATTCAAAACATTTAAGAATTCTGGCAACGACATTCATCCACAAGCGTGGCTTCATCAATTCTCTCATTGTTTTCCTCCCAACTGGTCATTAGAACACAGATTAGAATTTATGTGTGGCTACTTAGAGAATGAACCAGCTGTAAGAATGCGATCGGTCATTCACGATTGCCACAGTGAAGGAGAGTTTTACCATGCCTTCCTCTCAGCATATTGGTCTCAAGCCACACAAGACCGAGTAAAACATGGCATCATAATGATGAAACATTTCGAACAATCTGAAATTTCCAGTCTTGTGAAATATTTTGAAGACATGTTGCACAAGAATCAGTACCTGTCAAACCCATACAGCCCCTCAGAACTCATCCGCATTTGCTTAATCAAATTGCCTGAACATTTACGACATATTCTTTTGGCAGGACGTTGCAAAGACGACATTGAATCTTTTCAGGGACTCTTACCAGAATTAGAAATTGACACTGACAATCGCGGAACGCGAAAACAGGAACACAACAATTACAGGTCACATCCGTCGCAATTCCGCGATGAAAGAAATAATAACTGGACGCGACAAGGCTATTCTCACAACACAAATCGTGACCAAAACAGACACCCGTTGGCAGAGTAGTAATAATTACAGGGAAAGATAACGTCTCCGTGGTAATGACTATCATAGAGACAATCAGAGAAACAGACAATATGGGAACCAAAATAAATATTATCAGGAGAGATAGAATAACTTTAGATGCAACGGCCCAACGTGCAGTTACGATTCAGGGAGAAATTCTCCACCAAGTGACCGACAAGAGAGAAACTATGGAATCTACTGACATGACGACAGACGATATGATCGTAACGACAGACCTGAATTGCATCACAACTGGCGGGATTCAAACAGAGCAGGGCCCTCTCGACAAGGTGAATTTGTAGAAGTTAGGTCTCCAAATCCCAATAACGACGCGCGCCAAAAAAGAGACAATAGGCAACGACTCATACAGCTGGCAGCCACAAAACGTACGTATGAAACTGACGACACAGTTGCCGTAGCTAGTAATTACGTAAAAATGGAAGACATTAGGGACATTTTACTCCAGGAACACGATGTAAAACATAACAACATTGCATATCCTGCGATTCACATTACAGTAAATGACGTAAAATTTACTGCAGTACTTGACTCTTGCAGTCCCATTTCAGTAATTAGTGAAACAGCCTTTAGCAAATGCAACAAATCGAACAATTGCCCCACACTTCCGTTACGTAAGATTAAATTACAAGGTGCAATCGTTGGAAAAAGTGTAGATGTACGCCACCAAACCAACTTAGAATTCTTTTGTCAAAGCCACAGCCTCTCTATGAACGTTCTTATTGTTCCCTTATTGTCGACGGAAATTATATTGGGAGGAGACTTTTTGAATGAATAAAAAGCAATCTTAAACTTTCACGATGCTGAAATAAGTTTAGAGAAAGAAGGTAAGTCAATAGCTTTGAAATTTGAAGATTGGCTCTCAAACCATGACGAGGAAATTAATCGGCTTTACCTTCTGTTAGACAACAGTTCGGGATTTTCTATGGAACCAGACACTAACAATCACTCTGCAAGTACTGACGGGGATGATATCGAAGACATATTTGATACTAATGAGTTAATTCAGAATAAAATTCAAACAATTGAGAATTGTAATGACACGGATAGGCAAGACCTTTTTGAGATTTTACAAGCACATTCCACAGTTTTTACTCACAAAACAGGAACAATCAAGGGATTTCAATACCAATTTCGTGTTCGTGAGCACACTAAATTTTGTGTTAGACCATACGTAATTCCGGCGCATTATAGGGACCGTGTTAGAACAGAAATACAATCTATGCTTAATGCGGGCATTATTGAGCCTGCAGTAAGCTCATACAACAATCCATTACATGTTGTTGAGAAGAAAAATGGATCGATCAGGCTTGTCTTAGATTCGAGACAAATCAATACTATCATCATTCCTGAAACAGACAGGCCGCAGACGATGGAAGAACTTCTTCAAAATTTTAATGGTGTAAAAGTGTTGTCTTCTATTGATCTCAGATCCAGCTTTTATCAGATCGAACTTCATCCAGAATGTAGAAAATACACAGCTTTTCTTTGTTTCGGAGTTTGTTATCAATTTCGGAAACTTCCTTTTGGATTGAACATTTCTTCGGCAGCGTTCATTCGTGGGCTAAATTCCATATTACCTGGTTTCCTAAAACATCACATCACCTTATATGTGGATGATATTCTAATAGCAGAAGCCTCATGGGAACAACATAATCGCATCCTCAACAGTTTGTTACATATTTTTTCAGAATCTGGAATTACAGTTAACTTGGAAAAGTCTGAATTCGGTAGGTCAAAAGTGAGGTTTTTGGGACGTATTATTTCTTCTGAAGGCATTCAGCCGGATCCTGAAAAGTTAGAAGCAATCAGAACCATTTCAGTTCCATCCACAAAAAGACAAGTCCGCAGTTTTCTAGGTCTCGTAAATTTTTACCGTCGTTTTCTGAATATGCAAATTCTAGTTACACCAAGACTTTGTTCTCTCACTGGAAAAAATACTATTTGGAACCGGGACGAACAAGCACAGTTGGAATTCAGTTCTTTGAAAGAATAGCTACTTTACGCGCCAATACTAGCTCATCCAGATCTGTCACAAGATTTCTGTCTTAGCACGGATTCTTCTAAAGTCGGTCTTGGTGCCCACTTATTTCAAGAAGCCATAGAAAATGACACTACTGTTCAGAAAACCATTGCTTTTGCTAGCCGAGTGCTAACAAAATCTCAAAAAAATTATTCCGTTATTGAATTAGAAGCTTTAGCTATCGTTTGGGCATTTAACAAATTCCTTTTCTTTCTTTCTGGTAAGCACGTAAAAGTATACAGTGATCATCGTGCATTACAATTTCTCATGTCTTCAAAATTAAATCATAACAGGTTAAAACGTTGGGCATTGTTTCTGCAAGAATTCCGCTTCACAATAGCCTACTTTCCCGGCAGGGAGAACATTGTTGCGGACGGACTGTCACGCGCACCGGCTGGGCTTGAAAAAGTAACACAGAAGGCAACCTCGAGAAAAATTTCAGTATTCATTACATTCAGAAAGTCGCCTTTGAAAACTTCGTCACCACATCTTTAAAGGACATTGCTCATGAACAAGATAAAGATCCGATTTGGAAAGACATCAAAAGTAAATGGCATGAAAAGACACACATTCAGATTCGGCAATATTACCTGGTTAGAAACAACATACTCTTCAAACACTGCACTGTTGATGGCAAGCTATGGATACTTTGCATTCTAGACGATTTTGTTAATAAGCTCATTTGGTACATTCATTTCAGCTACGCACATTTTGGTCCACGTAAATGTTATCATATTCTTCGAACGACTTGTTATTTTAACAATATGGAAAAGAGAATTCGAAGAGTCTTGTCTATTTGTAAACTTTGTCAAAAGGTGAAACCATCTACTATCTCACATCGTGCTCCGTTGTTTCCTATTATTCCTTCAAAATTAAAAGAATTTGCTGCTGTTGATCTCTTGGGACCCCTTGTCAGAACATCGAATGGATCTTCGTACGTTCTAGTTGCTGTTGAACTTACTTCAAAATTTGTTTCTTTCGCTCCGTTACGTAAAGCCACTGGACGGTCTGTATCTAACGCCTTTGTTAAAAATTTCTTACGTGAAGTTGGTCACGTTGCTAAAGTCATTTCAGATAGCGGACCGCAATTCAGATCTGCTGTTTGGTCACGCATGCTTCGGAATCATAAAATCAAACCTGTTTTTATTTCATTGTACTCACCACATTGTAACCTGTCTGAACGGATTATGAAAGAAATCAATAAGCTTTGCAGACTTTGTCACAGAAAGCATCAGCATTGGGACAGATGTTTACACTTATTTCAAAATGTGCTGAATGAAATGCCTCATGACTCCATTGCTTTACCAGCTACTCCTGTACTGAAGAATGAAGAACCACCGAACAGAATCAGAGAGCTTGTACCTTTCCCGAATACACGTAAACTTCGACACAAGAACATAATTGATTTAGCTATTAAAAATACAAAATCTGCAGCAGACAAAAGGAGAAAACTGCATGACAAAGCAAATGCAAAGAAATTATATATTGGTCAGAAAGTTCTCATTAAAGCTCATTCATTGTTGCATAAGAAGAAACACTTGAGTCACAAATTCTTTCTAGTTTACAATGGACCTTACAGAATCCGACGTATACCACATGACAATTGCGTTGAAGTTGAAACTCTGCGTACTAGGAAGAGTAAAGGTTTACACCACATTTCACATGTAAAACCGTTTATTGAAAGATGATCTGCTTTTTAACTTCGTCTTTGCCATAAAACTTTTCACTTCACATTTCTAGTATGCTTTGTCAGACTTAAGAAACTGTTAACATGCAACAATGTTTGAAGTTAAATATCCAGTCTAGAACCTAGGAAACATTTTTAAACAGAAATTACGAATGCATTGTTATAGTGAACAGACGACACAGTGTGGTATTTGTACGAGGGCAGTTCAATAAGTAATGCAACACATTTTTTTTCTGAAACAGGGGTTGTTTTATTCAGCATTGAAATACACCAGGTTATTCCCCAATCTTTTAGCTACACAACACTATTTTTCAACGTAATCTCCATTCAATGCTACGGCCTTACGCCACCTTGAAATAAGGGCCTGTATGCCTGCTCGGTACCATTCCACTGATCGATGTCGGAGCCAACGTCGTACTGCATCAATAACTTCTTCTTCATCTGCGTAGTGCCTCCCACGGATTGCGTCCTTCATTGGGCCAAACATATGGAAATCCGACGGTGCGAGATCGGGGTTGTAGGGTGCATGAGGAAGAACAGTCCACTGAAGTTTTGTGAGCTCCTCTCGGGTGCGAAGACTTGTGTGAGGTCTTGCGTTGTCATGAAGAAGGAGAAGTTCGTTCAGATTTTTGTGCCTACGAACACGCTGAATTCGTTTCTTCAATTTGTGAAGAGTAGCACAATACACTTCAGAGTTGATCGTTTGACCATGGGGAAGGACATCGAACAGAATAACCCCTTCAGCGTCCCAGAAGACTGTAACCATGACTTTACCGGCTGAGGGTATGGCTTTAAACTTTTTCTTGGTAGGGGAGTGGGTGTGGCGCCACTCCATTGATTGCCATTTTGTTTCATGTTCGAAGTGATGAACCCATGTTTCATCGCCTGTAACAATCTCTGACAAGAAATTGTCACCCTCAGCCACATGACAAGCAAGCAATTCCGCACAGATGGTTCTCCTTTGCTCTTTATGGTGTTCGGTTAGACAATGAGGGACCCAGTGGGAACAAACCTTTGAGTATCCCAACTGGTGAACAATTGTGACAGCACTACCAACAGAGATGTCAAGTTGAGCACTGAGTTGTTTGATGGTGATCCATCGATCATCTCGAACGAGTGTGTTCGCACGCTCCGCCATTGCAGGAGTCACAGCTGTGCACGGCCGGCCCACACGCGGGAGATCAGACAGTCTTGCTTGACCTTGCGGCGATGATGACACACGCTTTGCCCAACGACTCACCGTGCTTTTGTCCACTGCCAGATCACCGTAGACATTCTGCAAGCGCCTATGAATATCTGAGATGCCCTGGCTTTCCGCCAAAAGAAACTCGATCACTGCCCGTTGTTGGCAACGCACATCCGTTACAGACGCCATTTTAACAGCTCCGTGCAGCGCTGCCACCTGTCGGAAGTCAATGAAATTATACGAGACGAAGCGGGAATGTTTGAAAATATTCCACAAGAAATTTCCGGTTTTTTCAACCAAAATTGGCCGAGAAAAAAAAATGTGTTGCATTACTTATTGAACTGCCCTTGTACATTCTTGCTTGTTAGTTGCACAATTACGTAACGACTACCAGGCTTACATACTTAAGACATATACTGGTACTGCTAATGAGATTTTAATGCAACATTTTGGTTTACTTGAAGATACATTCTGGATTTAAACTACTTTCTGTGAGATACCAGATGACACAATGGTTAGTTTGTGACAGCTACACGATTATATCACGACGTTACTAATGAGTGACAATTTACAATGTTGCTTTTGCGGTGTATCTGTTTTATATCTGCACAGTTTTTCTTAATTCTTCTGGAAAGTAAAACATGTTTTAGTAGTAACTTTTGTGGTATAGCTACAAGGAGACAGCCTTTTCCGTAGCACAACAATACATTACAGCACAGTACTTTCTTCATCGCAACAATAAGCGTAATAACTAAGATATCTAAACGCAAAGCATTTCACTTTTGTTTATCATGAGGTAAGTACATTGACTTCTGCAGAACGTAGCTTTCGGAGGACGATAACTACGAGACTGCCACAGAGATTATCTTACAACATGACGCACAGTTTAGCACTACAGTACACGTATTTGAGTGATTAATTTTGTACTTAAAACATTTATTTTTAAAGATATTTGAAGTACAATAATACAAAGGTTTTCCGTGATACATTTCATTCCATTGCTGTAATCTGTAACACCTGAGGGTATAATTACATTAATCATCAGGGGGGTACATGCTTACTTTGTGTATCATGTGTTTGGCAAGCACAAGGAGCCCTAGCTAATATGGTATTTGCTTACACAACTTTACACATCGGTACCATATTTCTCTAACACATAATTTCACAGCTATATGATCATTTAACTGAAAGAGACAAACTTTGTTACTACAACAGTGACAGATGTTTACGTAATTACACCGTTGGATAACTTCACACTTACAAAATTGTATTTTGTCTGTACTTTTTGAACTGTTCATATTTTTTCGCACCCATTGTGATATTATGAGAGCTTTGAATGATATATTTGGTAAGGAAGCATGATTTTAAAGTACGTTTGAGGTAGATGACACTATTGAAATGAGCAGAGAATTTTTTTTTATGTTTTGAAATTATTGGAGGAAGCTACGACGATTTTGAGAGTTGACTGAGGTGTTATGATGTTATTATTACGATGACTATGTGTATTATGCTGTTGCGGTATGTTTATGATCAATAAGCTGATGCTATATGAGTTATTTGAGTATGCTACGTATCTGTTATGATGAAATATTGAAGAAGTATCGACGAATAAGGTAAGGAATAATGAGTAGTGGTTAGGGACTCTGGTTTGTGAAAAAGGTTGTTGGAAACCAAGAAGTGTACTTTAAGAGTTATGAAATGTATGTAAATGCGTGAATGTATTACAATGCCGACGAAAATTTTTTGGACTCTGTTATATCAACAGGATTTTGTTTCTACAGATTTGTAACGCTAATTCTTGACCTGTGAAATATTTTTATATGAGACTGTCACTGTAGCGGAAACTGCTGTCATAAACATTTCGGTAAGAAAGTTAAGTGACCACCTTCACGTAATGCGTCGTCTGTCGCACAGCTGGGTGCCCACGCCTGGAAAAAAGCAATTAGTGTGTGCCTTTCAGAGGCACAGGTGGAGAAACAAAAAAAAGAGGCCATTTCCTCGCTATTGACATTCCATTGTAGAAAGCATCGTAAATACGACACCCTCAAACTTGAAAACATGATTGCACTGTAGAGTTCTTAATTTATGATATTTACTGAAATGAAATGATGAGAAACATTTCATGTCTATTGTCTTGCTAGTTGAAAGATTGTTTACTGCATTATGAAATGCCATATGGCTAGTGAATGACGTTTCACGCCTTGCTTTGCCTATTTTGTTTAATATCTTGTTCCTAGCTGCACTGCTGCATTGGTTAAAACAAAATTTTATAGATGTACTAATATAATTATTTTATGCCTACAGATCCAGTAAAAAATAACTTTATGATGGATGTACTCCAAAAAAATGAGGGTGCACAAAAAGACATTTCCACTTCACAGGAATTGCATACACAATTTTTGTCAGTGACTTGGTAACTTGTCTGCTAGAGCAAGTTACAGTGATGCATCACTCTAGTGTTAAGATGTGACATAGGTATTAAACATGGCCATTTTTATTGTAATATTTTTTCTGCTTGAGCTTTCTCATGTTTAGATATAACTTATTGCATTTGCTGCTGCTGTTTGCCAGACATAGTGCTACTAAATTTCACTTTGTATTACTCTGTTAAGCTAGTTTTACTACTGATTTATTTTTCTTGTTGCTGCACATTGGCTCATATTAGTTGTAATGTTGCATTGCTTGGTAATTTAGATTTACTGTAGCTTGCTTTGCAAATTTCCATTTTTTTGTCATTGCTGTTTGTGTTAATTGTTTTGTGCTGCTGCATTGCCTCGTCCCTTAGTTTATGCATCTGAGCTCAGTAGATTTAAGTTAGCTGAAGATGGGGTAGGCCATATAAGAGAACAAGTTGTGATGAATTGGAAGAAATGCATTGAGAAGCTATAAGAAAATGGTTTGGCAAAAAAAGTATTATGAGAGAGGATATGAACCAATAAAGTAGGGTGTAGGGACAACAGGTTTAGGTAGGATTTTCTTGGAAATAAATGATGAGGTAAGATAATGGAAAATAAATAATGATGTAAGGAATGTGTGAACATATAATACAGAAAGCATGCTTGGATAGAATTTTTTTGGTGGAAACAAATGTTGAAATAAGAGGAAAGGTATATGGAATGAAGTTTTGGGGTGGACTGCAGTACCAAATGTCACACTGAAAACAAACCCTGTCCCGTATTCTTGTGTTATTACACTATGTGAATTTGTGTTTTTCATGTCTTAATGTGTTTAGCTAATAAGAGTTATGTTGTAGAATTTTTCTGATAATATGTTATTTTCTTTGTAAAGATGTTTAGACGTTATTTATTCTGTTTTGTTTTAATGCTCATGTGTGAAGTTGATGTTTCAAAAGTTATTCTGATCTTTTATGTATTTACTTATGTCATAATTCCTGTAACACTGATGTATATGTTATTTCAATTCTTCTGTAAAGCCTGCATTACCACAAATGTTATCTGCGTTGTTATGTTCTTTAATGATGTATATTGTACCTTTGTTATTGTATTCTTATGTTATAAAATTGTAATTGACACCACTTCATCAAATTAAGTAACTTGTAAGTTATATTTCACTGCACACGTTTTTGTTGGTCGTAGTATATGGACAATATGTGAGAAGTAGGGACTGATAGTGTTTGCACGTGTGTTAATAATTCAGCAAGGGACTGGATAACAGCATTGCTGGTTCTAAGGACATTTCAAACTAATTTTTTGTGAGTGGACAAGTGGTGGTTTATGGACTTGCTATATTCTCCGCAAGACTCTTCGATGATGATTGTGCACCTGCACAGTCTCAACAGATGGCTGCTGGCTGTCTCTACAAGGACTACAGTGGGTCTGCACCTCTGGTGACACACCAATACCATTATTTCTACAAGGACTGCAGTGGGTCTGCACCTCTGATGACCCACCAATACCATACTCTCTGCCAGGACTACAGTGGGTCTGCTCTGTGATGACCTACCTACTGATATTCTTCAAAACTTCGACTGACTCTGCATGTCAAGAGTCAGCAGTGTCTTTCCGTTGGAAGGACAACACTACTTCTTCAAGACTGCATGGAAATCCACTACTTCCGTGTGCATTTTCTTTTACTGCTCAGACTTTGAGAAAGACACTGCTATTTTACTGTGATGAACGATCAGCACTGTCTTTATGGACTGTGAGAAAATTTTAGCTCTTGACCAACATTGTATCAATAAGTGTGTGCATTTGATTTCTTTGTTATTGTAATTGTGAAAAATTTTTTAACAAATATGTATTGTCCAGTGCCCAAAACAATTTGTAAAATTTTTTGTGGGGAGCATGGGGGCTATGTAAGTAGGCTGTTTATGTTTTCTTAGATTGGTAACGCCACGTAGCGCTCTGTATAAAAATCACTGGCTGTGCTGTGTGCAGTCTGTGGCTAGTTTGCTTTGTTGTCTGCCATTTTGGTGTTGGGCAGCTGGATGTTAACAGCACATAGCATTGCGCAGTTGGAGGTGAGCTGCCAGCAGTGGTGGATGTGGGGAGAGAGATGGCAGAGTTTTGAAATTTGTAGGACTGGATGTCATGAACTGCTATATACATTATGACTTTTGAACACTATTGAGGTAAATACATTGTTTGTTCTCTATCAAAATCTTTCATTTGCTAACTATGCCTATTAGTAGTTAGTGCCTTCCGTAGTTTGAATCTTTTATTTAGCTGGCAGTAGTGGCGCTCTCTGTATTGTAGTAGTTCGAGTAACCAAGATTTTTTGAGGTAAGTGATTTGTGAAACGTATAGGTTAATGTTAGTCAGGGCCATTCTTTTGTAGGGATTTTTGAAAGTCAGATTGCGTTGCGCCAAAGAAATATTGTGGTCAGTTTAAGCGCAGTCGTATATAATCTTTCTAAGGGGACGTTTCAAAGGAAGTAAGAAAGTAAGAAAGTAGGTGTGAAGGCAAGAGAATGATTAACATTCTTGTTTAAGAAAGTAGGTGTGAGTAACTTTAACGGACAAACACAACCTATAGTATGCCACACACGAGTGCAATGAACTCTGACACCTGCATATGTTAATGTTAAGTCTGGAGTTGACAGAGTAGAACAAATTATTTGCATAAATATAACAGATAACAATACACACTATTGCTTTCAGGGCTTATTCAAACTGAATGGTCTTTATAAAATTACTATTAATATACACTGTAGAATCACAAATTGGACATAGGTTCAGTATTACTTTTCAAACATTTTTGTAGCTGATGTAAAATTGTAAATGCAGTTCACTGCAAAATTATGAACTGGTCACAGTTTAAGTCTATCTCAGATAATTACTTTCTATTTAGAATAAAAGTTATATGGAATTCACTAACAGATTACTTCTCACTGTCTTTTGAGTAAAGAAGTTACTGTTTTCATTGATAGTTGTCCTTCTATTAACCGTTATGTAGCATGAGCACAGTAGGCAAACTGTGAATCCTGTTACAACATTAATATGCACTTTTAATATACAAGAGCAACCCAATATTGTACAGAACTTGACCTGAGTAGCAAGAGTAACTGAAATTTGCTATAATTAAGCAACTTTGTGCATTTGAATTACTTTAAGTGAAGGGGGCCCTTAATCTTGACCACTGTAGCAGAGCATACTAAACACACTTTCAATACACAACAGAAACAAGGTATTAGTTCTCAACTCTTACTGCAGTAGAACACAACCTGACATATCTGTAAGAAACTGACTCACCTTTTGCAACTTGCAACAAACAGCGATGTGATCATTTACTAAGCAAAACTTTGCCTCCTGAGTTTTAAGAACTTTTAAATTTGAAATTGGCAACAATATATTTATAAGCAGTTTTAATAGAAAATTTATTTTCAGCAAGCATCATGTACTTTAGCTCACTCTCTTGCCACATTAACTTTAACTTTCTTTCAATAAAGGACACTCGGTAAGCACTTTAGCGTGGGAGGGACCCTAAGTCGATATGTGACTGAGGATAAATCACGGTAGGTACGAAAGTTTAGTTAAAATTTACCTTTTATTTGAGTACACTAAACATCCAATGAGCTGATCCTTCATCGCACATTACTATAGTGTTCCATTACAGTGATTGCGCGATGTGGTGGCGATTGCATGTTGGTAGGTGGTTTTGCAGGTAGAATTGCTGGACTCTGTCGTTTCTTGGTGGTGATGATAGATACCAATACCAGAACAGTTCCAGCTCTTTATCCATCAATCCGAGGCATTGGAAAGCGTCAGGAAAAGCCTCTCTCGGAACCAGCACAACACACAACTTTTACATGAGCAGTTGATAGTTTGGTAGCTCGTCCGCGACTGACTCTTAGTTCCACCTTTTCTATCTAGGCCAACCACAATTTGCACGCGCTACACATTTCCGTTCCTGAGGGGAACCACAACACATTTTACATACAAAATAACTAAGAACCCTAAGTGAAGGTCAGCAGTTTGCATAACAGCAAACAAACATTTTAAATAAAACAGAACCTTTGCACATATTAACATTTCGATAAAAAATTATTTCAAGAAAATTATTCATCCTCAAAGATAACCAAAGAGATTACGCTAGAAAGACAAAAGTATCATTTGCTCATAATGTACATGTTACAGAGATTACACTTCCTACACTTTAAAAGATATCAAAGTTTTTTTTACAAAGAAAGGAGTATATAATTTTGTTATCGATTCAATCAAACACATTTACAGAAGCTCATCGATATAACATGAAATAAAACAAAGGGCAAAATAAATCAGTAGAGCATTAGAGCTATGGTGTTAGAAGACAACCTGTATATTGTACTTCTAGCGCATGGACAGTTAGGAGAAAGTCTGAAAAGTGTACCAAGAAGCAACTCTCTTCCATGGTTCCAACATACACAAAAAATGGCGGGTAGAGCTCGCGCACAGAGGTTTCTATATAAACTTAGTTATGTACATAGACAGGTCATCCACTCCGAGAATCGAGCACCTCACGGTTTTTGCATGTTGTAGACACTGATATTGGCAGGATATCCGTCCCAGGGGTTCCAAGATTTTCAGATTACGAATGACAAAAGAAATAATTTTGTGTGTGATATAGTTACAGATTAACAATTTTCTGATTCTTTTCCTTTACTTTGGCTGTGGATTCTCTGTTCTTGCCAGATTTCATTATTCTACTTCAAGGGGAAGTGAGTGAATGAGTCTGCGAGTGTCACAGTGTGTGACATAAATGGCAGTATCTTCTGATTCTGTTGACTAGGAGCTTAACTTTTTTACACCACCAAAAGACTGTAAACCTAAGAATGTGACATAAATTTCAACAATCTAACCTTTACTCAGAAAAAGGGGTCTTAACATATCGACAGACAAACCCACAGTCGGATACAAATGACAAAAAATTCTTTCGTGTGATATAATTGTTGTTGTTGTTATGGTCTTCAGTTCTGAGACTGGTTTGGTGCAGCTCTCCATGCTACTCTATCCTGTGCAAGCTTCTTCATCTCCCAGTACCTACTGCAACCTACATCCTTCTGAATCTGCTTAGTGTATTCATCTCTTTGTCTCCCTCTACGATTTTTACCCTCGACGCTGCCCTCCAATACCAAATTGGTGATCCCTTGATGCCTCAGAACATGTCCTACCAACCGATCCCTTCT
The DNA here is from genome assembly GCF_023864345.2 of Schistocerca serialis cubense. Lineage (NCBI taxonomy): Eukaryota > Metazoa > Arthropoda > Insecta > Orthoptera > Acrididae > Schistocerca > Schistocerca serialis. Next base: position 180,583,165 of record NC_064646.1, on the reverse strand, counting down.
TCTGGTCAAGTTGTGCCACAAACGTCTCTTCTCCCCAATCCTATTCAATACTTCCTCATTAGTTATGTGATCTACCCATCTAATCTTCAACATTCTTCTGTAGCATCAAATTTCGAAAGCTTCTATTCTCATCATGTCCAAACTATTTCTCGTCCATGTTTCAATTCCATACATGGCTACACTCCATACAAATACTTTCAGAAATGACTTCCTGACACTTAAATCTATACTCGATGTTAACAAATTTCTCTTCTTCAGAAACGCTTTCCTTGCCATTGCCAGTCTACATTTTATATCCTCTCTACTTCAACCATCATCAGTTGTTTTGCTCCCCAAATAGCAAAACTCCTTTACTACTTTGAGTGTCTCATTTCCTAATCTAATTCCCTCAGCATCACCCGACTTAATTCGACTACATTCTATTATCCTCGTTTTGCTTTTGTTGATGTTCATCTTATATCCTCCTTTCAAGACGCTATCCATTCCTTTCAACTGCTCTTCCAAGTCCTTTGCTGTCTCTGACAGAATTACAATGTCACTGGTGAACCTCAAAGTTTTTATTTCTTCTCCATGGATTGTAATACCTACTCCGAATTTTTCTTTTGTTTCCTTTACTGCTTGCTCAATATACAGATTGATAACATCGGGGAGAGGCTACAACCCCGTCTCACTCCCTTCCCAAACACTGCTTCCCTTTCATGTCCCTCGAGTCTTATAACTGCCATCTGGTTTCTGTACAAATTGTAAATAGCCTTTCTCTCCCTGTATTTTACCCCTGCCACCTTCAGAATTTGAAAGAGAGTATTCGAGTCAACATTGTCAAAAGCTTTCTCTAAGTCTACAAATGCTAGAAACGTAGGTTTGCCTTTCCTTAATCTTTCTTCTAAGATAAGTCGTAAGGTCAGTATTGCCTCACGTGTTCCAGTATTTCTGCGGAATCCAAACTGATCTCCCCCGAGGTCGGCTTCTACTAGTTTTTCCATTCGTCTGTAAAGAATTCGTGTTAGTATTTTGCAGCTGTAGCTTATTAAACTGACTGTACGATAATTTTCACATCTGTCAACACCTGCTTTCTTTGGGACTGGAATTATTATATTCTTCTTGGAGTCTGAGGGTATTTCGCCTGCCTCATACATCTTGCTCACCAGATAGTAGAATTTTGTCAGGACTGGCTCTCCCAAGACCGTCAGTAGTTCCAATGGAATGTTGTCTACTCCGGGGGCCTTGTTTCGACTCAGGTCTTTCACTGCTCTGTCAAACTCTTCACGCAGTATCGTATCTCCCATTTCATCTTCATCTACATCCTGTTCCATTTCCATAATATTATCCTCAAGTACATCGCTCTTGTATAGACCCTCTATATACTCCTTCCACCTTTCTGCTTTCCCTTCTTTGCTTAGAACTGGGTTTCCATCTGAGCTCTTGATGTTCATGCAAGTGGTTCTCTTATCTCCAAAGGTCTCTTTAATTTTCCTGTAAGCAGTATCTATCTTACTCCTAGTGAGATAATTCTCTACATCCTTACATTTGTCCTCTAGCCATCCCTGCTTAGCCATTTTGCACTTCCTGTCGATCTCATTTTTGAGAAGTTTCTATTCCCTTTTGCCTGCTTCATTTACTGCACTTTTATATTTTCTCCTTTCATCAATTAAATTCAATATTTCTTCTGTTACCCAAGGATTTCTACTAGCCCTCGTCTTTTTACCTACTTGATCCTGTGCTGCCTTCACTACTTCATCCCTCATAGCTACCCATTCTTCTTCTACTGTATTTCTTTCCCCCATTCCTGTCAATTGTTCCCTTATGCTCTCCCTGAAACTCTGTACAACCTCTGGTTCTTTTAGTTTATCCAGGTCCCATAACCTTAAGTTTCCACCTTTTTGCAGTTTCTTCAGTTTTAATCTACAGGTCATAATCAATAGATTGTGGTCAGAGTCCACATCTGCTCCTGGAAATATCTTACAATTTAAAACCTGGTTCCTAAATCTCTGTCTTACCATTATATAATCTATCTGATACCTTTTAGTATCTCCAGGGTTCTTTTATGTATACAACCTTCTTTCATGATTCTTAAACCAAGTGTTAGCTGTGATTAAGTTATGCTTTGTGCAAAATTCTACCAGACGGCTTCCTCTTTCATTTCTCTCCCCCAATCCATATTCAACCACTACGTTTCCTTCTCTCCCATTTCCTACTCTCGAATTCCAGTCACCCATGATTATTAAATTTTCGTCTTTCTTCACTATCTGAATAATTTCTTTTATCTCATCATACATTTCTTCAATTTCTTCGTCATCTGCAGAGCTAGTTGGCATATAAACTTGTACTACTGTAGTAGGTGTGGGCTTCGTATCTATCTTGGCCACAATAATGCGTTCACTATGCTGTTTGTAGTAGCTTACTCGTATTCCTATTCATTATTAAACCTACTCCTGCATTACCCCTATTTGATTTTGTGTTTATAACCCTGTAGTCACCTGACCAGAAGTCTCGTTCCTCCTGCCACCGAACTTCACTAATTCCGACTATATCTAACTTTAACCTATTCATTTCCCTTTTTACATTTTCTAACCTACCTGCCCGATTAAGTGATCTGACATTCCACGCTCCGATCCGTAGAACGCCAGTTTTCTTTCTCCTGATAACAACATGATATAATTACAAATTCATAACATTTTACTGTTACCTTTACTTATACAGTGAAACCTTGCCACTTTACAGATTTCATAACTTGATGTCAAGGGGTCTAGGCGTAAAATCTTTGAATAATAATCAAAACGTCCTCGGTCCCTGGCTTAGACCCCACCACTGCATAAATCTTGAATAAAAATCATCAGCATTGGCGGCCGAAGAGAGAGTAGGAGCGGACATAGGTTCACAGCACTCTCTTGTCTTTTGGGTGGGAAACTGCCCCTAAAGGCTGAAAAAACAATGGTCAACAGTATGAGGATGCAGAAGGTAATGGAAATCACAGCGTCAAAAACCCATAATGTGCATCAACAGTACATGTGACCTATAATTGCGAAAAAGTATCATGATGACATCTTCTTTGACAAAAGATTACGGCAAAGACCCCTCTTCTGATTTCCGGGAAGGTACTGCCAAGGGGGAGGTGACCATGAGAAAAAGAATGAATAACTATCGAAAGGATAACGTTATTCGAATTGGGGCGTGGAATGTCAGAATTTCGATCGTGGTAGGAAAGCTAGAAAATCTAGAAAGGAAAACGAAAAGGTTCAATCTAGTTATAGTGGGGTCAGTGAAGTTAAATGGAAAGAATGCAAGGATTTGTGGTCAGGTGAATACAGGGTGATATCAACAGCGGCAGAAAATGATATAACGCGAGTAGGATTCGTTATAAATAGGAGGGTATGGCAGAGAGTGATAGGGTTGTTCTCAACAGAATCGACAGCAACCACAATCAACAAATATAGTTCAGGTACACATGCTGACACTGTGAGCTGAAGATGAACAGATAGAAAAAGTATATTAGGAAATTGGGCGGGTAATTCAGTACGTAAAGGTAGATTAAAGTGTAATTGTCATGAGGGATTGAAATGCGGTTGTAGGGGAAGGAATATAAGAAAGGATTACGGGAGAATATCGGCTTGGTAGTAGGAATGAAAGGGGAGAAAGATTAACTGCTTTGTGCAAATTAATTTCAGCTCGTAACAGAGAACACTCTGTTCAAGAATTACAAGAGGAGGAGGTACACTTTGAAAGGACTGGGAGATACTGGAAGATCCCAGTTATATTACATCATTATCAGGCAGAGATTCCGACAACAGATACTGCATTGTAAGGCTTACCGAGGAGCAAACATAGACTCAGATCATAATTTAGTAATGATGAAGAACAGGCTGAAGTTTAAGAGACTAGGCAGGAAGAAAAAATTTGCAAAAAAGTGGGATACGGAAGTTCTAAGGAATGATGAGAAACGCTTGAAGTCCGCTGCGGCTATAGACAATGCGATAATGAATAGGTCAGAAGGCAGTTCCATTTAAGAGGAATAGAAATTTCTAAAAATGGTAATCACAGAAGTTGGAATGTAAAACATAGCTATAAACAAGGCGCAATGACCGAATCATGAAAAGATTACCAAAAATTAAAAAAAAAGTATAATAAGTAGACTTAGTAAGAATTGTATCAAGCAGAGCCTGGAAACCTAGATGGAGACGTCAGCTTCATCTACGTTCTACGTTTATTGAAATTATGACCCAGCGTCTGTGCTCTTCGACATATTCATGCAACAAAATGAGACCTAGGTACCAATCCAGAAGCTCGATTCTTCATTTCTACCTCCCTACCCAGATACCCGAGTCTTTTTGTACTGCCTCCATCCATAGAGACCCGGTAAATCTAAGCTAGAGCCTGTCGTCGACTTATTCCTTTGCATGATGCCGTTCGCGTGACAAGTAGTCGGTAGACGTGAAAAATCCCACATCCATTTCTATTTGACTGAGGCATTCATGGAAGTATGTTGCGATCTCCGTCGGATTACGACCTATAGATTGGTGTCATATGTGGCGTCGGGGTTTCGATTCCTGGCTGGGTACTTTATTTAAGAAATAAGGCGCCTGTGAGTACGAAACACAGAATTTTCTCTTTGGAGAACTAAAAGCCTTTGTCTTGAGACAAATCGGTTTGAACATTCGAGATATATCGGGTACCGAAAATAGGCTGAGCAGTCCTTTGAGTGAAGAGCAGTAAGGAACAGAAAGGAATGAAGAACAAGAGAACAAGAGTGGTCAGTCCATCAGATGACCATTGCAACAGAATTACGATACCGCTCTCAACATCCCGCCACCAGTAAACACCGAAGAAGAAGTCGCAAGTAGTTACACCAAACGAGGTCGGACCGGCAACACCCTAAATACAACGCGAGCATTCCAGCACCCGCCTTCCCGAGACGCCGACACAGGGCCATTCGTTTGATCAACAACCACTGTGACTGAAACACACTGCGGCATGGAAACAAGATCCGCGGGTGCGAGGAAGGACGAAAAAAACCCTAAATTGAATATGGAAGGTAGTGAGTTCCCTATCCAACAAATACTGTAGTTCTATCTAATGCATTCAAGATAATTCTGAAAGCTGGAAGGAAATAAAGGTAATCTTAGGGAATTGGTTGACATTTGTGACTTGGCATTTGAACGTACTCCATGTCATATTCATAAAGTAATACTAAAATTTGTAAAAAGTAAGCCGGCCGGGGTGGCCGAGCGGTTCTAGGCTCTACAGTCTGGAATCGCGCGACCGCTACGGTCGCAGGTTCGAATACTGCCTCGGGTATGGATGTGTGTGATGTCCGTAGGCTAGTTAGGTTTAAGTAGTTCTAAGTTCTAGGGGACTGATGACCTCAGAAGTTAAGTCTCATAGTGTTCAGAGCCATTTGAACCATTTTTGTAAAAAGTAAGATTAGGGAGCCGCACGGAGTAAGCTACTCGTACGTGATTTGACCACAACCTAGGCAGACCTGAAGCGAATTCTATTGGAGAACTCTGAGTCAAAATAGACTCTCGGCTACGACGCGTTTTTATTATTCTCGAGTAGACAGAATAGGACCGAAAATATGGCCGAATGGGCAAGTCGAATGGACATATTGCAGGCACCAGTTTTGAGAAGCTATGCAAGGGGTAAAGAGAGAATCCGACATTCCGGGGAGCCAAGGTCTAATTGGGTAGTTAGAGAGAGCAGTATTCATACAAGGAATCGAAGATGAGAGGATTGAAAGAGCTGTGAGAGGGAGAGGAGAAGGTTTAACGATAGGGCAAGCGGTGGTTTGTGCAATAACAGAGGAAGCTTCGGTCGCCTTTTGTGTAGAAAGATTCGGAGAATCAGGTCGCCTGAGGGACTATTGCTTTAGATGTAAGGCAACAGATTGTAATGCATGGGATTGTACTTTAGAAAGAGGTGTCAGAAAAATAGACGCAATGCAGCCAAACTGTTCGTCACCGCTAAGGAGGACAGATGAGACATTATGAAGAGATCATCGAAGGGTCATGGAAAACATACAGTCGATTGTGTGCCGCCGATGAAGCCTAAAAGAGCGTGCAGGGCTGTGTGATATGGCAAGAGCCACAATGCGCTATTTTTGCAGAGAAGCAGGACACGTAGCTCGACAGTGTAATGTCAAGAATGGGTCACCAAATACTAAGATAGATAATACACAGAAGAATGGAAAAGAAACTTGAGACTGAGTTAGATGATGATCAGTTTGATTGTGGGAAAGGTAAAGTCACCAGAGAGGCACTTGTAATGTCGATATTGTTAACAGAATTAAGACTAAAGAAATATCAAGGCACGTTCATAGGATTTGTCGATCTGGAAAAGCGCTCGATAGTGACAGATGTTCCAAGATGTTCGAAATTTTGAGGAAAATGGGGGTAAGCTATTGGGAGATACGGGTAGTATGCAACATGTACAAGAGCCAACAGAGAGTAGTAAGAATGGAGGACCAAGAGCAAAGTGCTCGGATAAAAAAGGTTGTAAGACGGGGGTGTAGTCTTTCGCTCCTACTGTTCAATCCATACATCTAAGAAGAAACGATGGCCATAAAAGAAAGGTTCAAGAGTGAAATTAAAATTCTAAGGGAAATCATCTCACTGATAAGGTTCACTGATGACATTGCTATCCTAAGTGACTGTGAAGAAGACTTACAGGATCTGCTGAACGGAATGAACAGTCTAATGAGTATAGAATATGTACTGTGAGCAAATCGAAGGAAGATGAAAGTAATGAGAAGTAGCAGAAATGAAAACAGCGAGAAACGTAACATCAGGGTTAATGGTCACAAAGTAGATTAAGTTACGGAATTCTACCACCTAGGCAGCAAAGTAACGAATGATGAACAGATCAAGATGGACATCAAAAACGGACTACCACTGGTAAAAGGGCTCATTCCTGGCCAAGAGAAGTCTACTAGTGTCAAACATAGGCCTTAATTTGAGGAATAAATTTCTGAGAATGCATTTGCAGCACAGTATGGTAGTGAAACATGCACTGTGGGAAAACCGGAACAGAAGAGAATCGAAGCATTTGAGATGAGTGACAGGCGAATGATGAAAGTTGGGTGGACTCGAAAGGTAAAAAAATGAGGAGATTCTACACAGTGTTGGAGGGTAAATAAATATATGGAAACACTAACAAGAAGAAGGGACAGGGCGATAGGACATCTGCTAAAAAATTAAGAAATAAATTCCATGGTGCAGGTACTAGATAGAGCTGTAGAGGGTAAAAGCTGTAGAGGAAGACAGAGATTGGAATCCATCCAATAAATAATTAAGGACGTTGGTTGCAAGCTATACTCCCAGATGAAGAGGTTGGCGCATTAAGCCAGTCAGAAAACTAATGAAGTGTAGGCTTGAAGGGTGAGCTTGGGAGTATCAAAGTATGTGACATAAATAGCCGTATCTTTTAATTCCATTGACACAGAAGCTTATGTTTATTATATTTGTCAAGAGACCGTAGGTGTGAATTTGAACATGGTGCGTTTAACCGTTCCTGAGAAACGGAATTTAATAGACCGACGGATAGACAGTCAGTCTGGTAACAAACTACGATAACAAATTTCTCGTACAAAACATTTTTTTCGGATGATGTAATTACAAATTCTCAATTTACCGATTTTTTCCTGTTGCCGGTGTTGTGAAACCCTGCTTCTTGGTGAATTTCTTGATTCTAGATCAGTGGAAAGTACTCTAGAACTTTTGATGAGTGAGTTTGTGAGTACCGAAATATATGACTTAAATAGCCGTTTCTTTTTGTTGCGTTGACTTTCAACCTTCACTTTTTTATGTCACCGAGGGACAGTAGACCCTAATCTGTGACATAAGTTTCAACCTGATCCGTCTGCTCGTTTCTGTGGAAAAGGGTTTCGAACAGACAGATAACAAAGTCATCCTACAAGGAGTCTGAATTACGGAAACCTAAAAGGGAGAAGGCGCACACGGAAACTGAGAAACCTTACACAGGAACAAACGGAATTTATTCTTTTCAGTAAGATCTCACTAAATCCACCTCATTGTTATCAGACATTACCTCCAACTAGTTGACACCTCAGCTTCTAGTAGTATGAGATCCTAGTGCGGCCCTATCAAACGCTCGCGCATTAAAGCTCTCTTTTTCACAAAAGATGGGAAACGTCTGTATGAAACAAGTGTCGCTGACTCACTTCCGACTTCATACACGCAAAACTTTTAAAACCTCAGCTCCAGTCCACAGGGTCCACGAATCGCTTCCTATTCTCGTGAGCTTCCAAAACTGCTCCCCCAAAGCATTTTAACGTTCAGATCTTTATGCCAGGTACACCTCAAGAGCATAATATAGGCATTTCGATCGGCCACTTCCTGCTAACTCACACAGTGCTCGCCGAAAGGCCCTGCTTCCCAATAAGACTTTTAGAAGATTGTTTCCGAAAGAGTATGAGGAAACGATGGCATTCTGTGGCAGTTACCCGGCTTTGTATCGGCTCAGACCGCCACACATTTACCCGGATGAAGGACAGACTGACTCATTATCTCCAGGCTGGAGAATAGTCCCAATCACACAGCAAACGACGAACAGCGTTGACATCCACCATAAAAAATGCTTCAAATGGTTCTGAGCACTATGGGACTTAACATCTGAGGTCATCAGTCCCCTAGAACCTAGAACTACTTAAACCTAATTAACCTAAGGACATCACACACATCCATGCCCGAGGCAGGATTCGAATCTGGGACCGTAGCAGTCGCGCGGTTCCGGACTACAGCGCCTAGAACCGCTTGGCCACCGCGGCCGGCACATCCACCATACCAACCAGCATTAGCCAAGGCCAGAAAACTGGTATCTTACAAATCTTAGTCTTATTTGATTATAGTTAGTAACGTTGAGTACAGACTTCATAATATCGGGATACAAACAGTATGGAGTGAAAAAAAATCGAACTTGGCTATGAGCACAACAAAAAATTTGTGCAGTCATCCTTACAGCGAATTCAAATAGCAAACTATTTTTGCATTCATATCTATAAAAGACACACTTATTAACCGCCCTGGTTACTGGCCCACACACACGCACGCACGCACACACACACACACACACACACACACACACACACACACACACACACACACATCTTATGTACGGTTAATTATTGACACTAGAAGCCTCGCGTTTGTTCTAATGAAAAGCACCACGAAGTATTTTAACAATGTTTTCACAAGAGTTTCTGCTATTTGCATCATAATTTCCTTTGCGGCTGGTATTACATGGTAGATTACAGCGTTTTGATTCAACTCTTCCTCTAGGTATAATGGGTACGTTTTTTCAAGAGTATAAATTTAAAAATATTATTAGGGTCTCTAAATCAGCTTAAATAATTTATCTAAGAAACAATGCAACACTAAGCTGTTCTTTGCAGACGTTAGGTTTTTAAAGTAACTGCATTTACCTCAGACCTTAAAGCTGTCAGACACGTAACTGTTTAAAACTAGTGGAACATTTTTGCACCTTAATACCATAACATCCTAAATGGACAATCCACCTTTGGACTTAAATTATTCTTCGACCCGTCGACGTTCAATACGTTAAAAAAAATGTTATCTGAAACCATGACTGTTATCTCCACTACCTTTATTAACACTGTTTTTCTACAGCATTTACATATTTTATTGTCTTATTACGTTATGCTGTAACACTGTATTCACTATTCGTTTTCCAAATTCAACGACCTGAAACACTTATTAAAATTGTCGTTGATGAATATATTCGTCAAAAATCTACAATAGCAAAAATAAGGCATAAGATGCTATGCGGCACACATGTAAAAAGCCAAATGGAGTCTACGAAAAGCGCACTGTTAACCTTTAAATGCAAAAAAGAACGAAAGAGCTAAACAGAAGATCCTTCCGTCCATACAACCGCTTATGGGGGCGTGAAAAATTAGTGCACCCACAACTGCTGGTGCTACGTACACTATGTGATCGAAAGAATCCGAATACCCCCAAAAACATACGTTTTTCATATTAGATGCATTGTGCTGCCACCTACTGCCAGCTCCTCCATACGAGCGATCTCAGTTGTCATTGGACGTCGTGAGAGAGCAGGATGGGGCGCTCCGCGGAACTCACAGACTTCGAACGTGGTCAGGTGATTGGGTGTCACTTGTGTCATAATTCTGTACTCGAGATTTTCACATTCCTAGACATCCCTAGGTCCACTGTTTTCGATGTGATAGTGAAGTGGAAACGTGAAGGGACTCGCACAGCACAAAAGCGTGCAGACCGACCTCGTCTATTGACTGACAGAGACCGCCGACAGTTGAAGAGGATCGTAGTCCAGACCTTCACACAGGAATTCCAAACTGCATCAGGATCCATTGCAACTACTGTGAGAGTTAGGCAGGAGATGAGAAAACTTAGATTTCATGATCGAGCGGCTGCTCACAAGCCACACATCACGGCGGTAAATGCCGAAACGCCGCCTCGCTTCGTGGAAGGAGTGTAAACAATCGACTATTGAACAGTGGATAAACGTTGTGTGGACTGACGAATCACGTTACAGAATGTGGTGGTCCGATGGCGGGGTGTGGGGATGGCGAGTACCCGGTGAACGTCACCTGCCTGCGTGAGTAGTGCCAACAGTAAAATTCGGAGGCGGTGGTGTTATGATGTGGTCATGTTTTTCGTGGAGGGTACTTGCACCCCTTGTTGTTTTGAATGGCATTATTGCAGCACAGGTCTACATTGATGGTTTAAACACCTTCTTGCTTCCACTGTTGAAGAGCAATTCGTGGATGGCGACTGCATCTTTCAACACGATCGAGAACCTGTGGCGGAGTGGATACACGACAATAACATTCCTGTAACGGTCTGGCCTGCACGGAGTCCTGACCGTAACTCATTTGGGAGATTTGGAACGCCGACTTCGTACCAATCCTCACCGACCGACATCGATACCTCTCCTCAATGCAGCACTCCGTGACGAAAGGGCTGCCCTTCCTCAAGAAACCTTCCATCACCTGATTGAATGCATGCCTGCGATGGTGGAAGCTGCATAAAGGCTAAGGGTGGGCCAACACCGTGTTGGATTCCAGCATTACCGATGGAGGGCACCACGAACTTATAAGTCATTTTCAGCCAAGTGCCCGTATACCTTTGATCACATAGTGTATATCGTCCTCCTCTGGCACTATGATTATATATTTTGAGCACACATGTGGAGTTTCTCAACATTCTAAGCTATTTCGGTGTTTAATCGCGTCATTTGCGTGGCTCAACACTAATTTGTGATTATTGTCAGAAAAATAGTCAGGTAATGGTTGTATGTGTGTAGGGGGCGGGGGGATATTTAAGCGTGTTAGTCACCCTAACAGCCAAAAGTGGTAGAAACAAGTGCATAACTGGTCGATGATGTGTCCAGAGAAAACGTCAAAATGATAGCGTTTCAAGAAACTACCATAAAAGACATAAAATATTGTACGTAATACCAAGGTAGGCAAAGATTTGACAAGTCAATAACGAAAGAGTATGAAAACAAATTTAAAAAGGATTGTGAGACTGAGCTTAAATTGCTTAAGGCTATCATGTTCTCGAGAAAAAGACACTGTTAAGAAATTACTAAAAATAATATAATTAATGAAGAAATAAAGTGGCACAAAATAATCTATACGCTGCAGATTCAGGGAAGAGGAAAAGTGTTTGAATTTCCGTCAGCAACTAGACTTGTTGGTGGATGACAGAGATAGGACTTCAGGTATGATTTTATCGATTGAAGCATACCAATGACTTAGGACAAGGCTTTGAAAAACTAAATGGCGATACCTTTCGTTTATTTTAAATAATAAAATATTTCACTTTACGTTGCAGCTTATGATGTCCAGGTATATACGCCAAAAGGCAGATTTATCACAGCCCTTCAGCAAAACATTTATCCACGTATACAGAAAAAGCTATGTTAATGCTTTACATGTATCAGCATGAAATGTTTGTATAGGCGCTAACTCGCGAGATGGAATTAATGTAAAGTAATTGTACCAAGAAACGTTATGCTGCCAAATTCAGATGCCATAGCCCATACATTAGTTACCTTCCTCTGCTTGCAGATCTTCGTTACCGTTCATCAGATACAAAGCCCACTCCATGTTCGCCAACGAATGTTCAAGAATTATTGGGAAAACGGACCACGGTGTGAAACTGGCCCTCCAAGTGCTCCTATTAAGCTGATTTCAGCTGTCAACACGAATATGACCCGATCTTAAAATGCAAATGGTTCAAATGGCTCTGAGCACTATGAGGTCATCAGTCCCCTAGAACGTAGAACTACTTAAACATAACTAACCTAAGGACATCACACACATCCATGCCCGAGGCAGGATGCGAACCTGCGACCGTAGTTGTCACGCGGTTCCAGACTGAAACGCCTAGAACCGCTCGGCCATACCGGCTGTCTGACCCGATTTTAGCCGCCAACTCTGCGTCCGCGGTCGAGTTTTTGTGATTGAATAAAGTGCCCCTTCCCTTTACAACAGGCTGTCGTGTTACACAATGCAGGAAATACACACTGCAGCGCCGAAAAACCTGGTACAGGCATGGAGAAATTTGTAAACAGGCAGAATACGGTGCTGCTGTTGGCAGTCTGACAGAGTTGTTAGACCGGTTACATCTGCTACATAATGCAGGTTATCAAGATTTAAGTGAGTTTAAACATGGTGTTATAGTTGCCTCACGAGCGATGTGACGTAGCATCTCAGGGGTAGCGATGAAGTGGGGATTTTCCCGTACGACCATTTCACGAGTGTACCGTGAATATGAGGAATGCGGTAGAACCTCAAATCTCCGACCTCGCTGCGACCGGAAAAGATCCTGCAGGGACAGGACCAACGACGACTGAAGAGAAGTGCAATCCTTCCCCAAACTGCTACAGATTTCAATGCTGGGTGATCAACAGCGTGCGAACCATTCAACGTAACATCATCGATGTGGGCTTTCAGAACCGAAGGCCCACTCGTGTATCCGTGATGACTGCATGACACACAGCTTTACCCCTCGCTTGGTCCGTCAACACCAACATTGGACTGTTGGTCACTGGAAACTTGTTGCCTGGTTGGAGGAGTCTCCTTTCAGATTGTATCGACCGGATGTCCATGTGTACTGGTATGGAGACAACCTCATGAACGCAAGGACCCTGCATGTCAGCAGGGGGCTGTTCAAACTGGTGGAGGCCCTGTGATGGTGTGGAGCTCGTGCAGCTGGAGGGATATGGACCCGTGATACGTCCACATACGACTGTGACATGTGACACGTAGGTAAGCATCCTGGTTGATGACCTGCATCCATCTACACTCCTGGAAATGGAAAAAAGAACACGTTGACACCGGGGTGTCAGACGCACCATACTTGCTCCGGACACTGCGAGAGGGCTGTACAAGCAATGATCACACGCACGGCACAGCGGACACACCAGGAACCGCGGTGTTGGCCGTCGAATGGCGCTAGCTGCGCAGCATTTGTGCACCGCCGCCGTCAGCGTCAGCCAGTTTGCCGTGGCATACGGAGCTCCATCGCAGTCTTTAACACTGGTAGCATGCCGCGACAGCATGGACGTGAACCGTATGTGCAGTTGACGGACTTTGAGCGAGGGCGTATAGTGGGCATGCGGGAGGCCGGGTGGACGTACCGCCGAATTGCTCAACACGTGGGGCGTGAGGTCTCCACAGTACATCGATGTTGTCGCCAGTGGTCGGCGGAAGGTGCACGTGCCCGTCGACCTGGGACCGGACCGCAGCGACGCACGGATGAACGCCAAGACCGTAGGATCCTACGCAGTGCCGTAGGGGACCGCACCGCCACTTCCCAGCAAATTAGGGACACTGTTGCTCCTGGGGTATCGGAGAGGACCATTCGCAACTGTCTCCATGAAGCTGGGCTACGGTCCCGCACACCGTTAGGCCGTCTTCCGCTCACGCCCCAACATCGTGCAGCCCGCCTCCAGTGGTGTCGCGACAGGCGTGAATGGAGGGACGAATGGAGACGTGTCGTCTTCAGCGATGAGAGTCGCTTCTGCCTTGGTGCCAATGATGGTCGTATGCGTGTTTGGCGCCGTGCAGGTGAGCGCCAGAATCAGGACTGCATACGACCGAGGCACACAGGGCCAACACCCGGCATCATGGTGTGGGGAGCGATCTCCTACACTGGCCGTACACCACTGGTGATCGTCGAGGGGACACTGAATAGTGCACGGTACATCCAAACCGTCATCGAACCCATCGTTCTACCATTCCTAGACCGGCAAGGGAACTTGCTGTTCCAACAGGACCATGCACGTCCGCATGTATCCCGTGCCACCCAACGTGCTCTAGAAGGTGTAAGTCAACTACCCTGGCCAGCAAGATCTCCGGATCTGTCCCCCATTGAGCATGTTTGGGACTGGATGAAGCGTCGTCTCACGCGGTCTGTACGTCCAGCACGAACGCTGGTCCAACTGAGGCGCCAGGTGGAAATGGCATGGCAAGCCGTTCCACAGGACTACATCCAGTATCTCTACGATCGTCTCCATGGGAGAATAGCAGCCTGCATTGCTGCGAAAGGTGGATATACACTGTACTAGTGCCGACATTGTGCATGCTCTGTTGCCTGTGTCTATGTGCCTGTGGTTCTGTCAGTGTGATCATGTGATGTATCTGACCCCAGGTGTGTGTCAATAAAGTTTCCCCTTCCTGGGACAATGAATTCACGGTGTTCTTATTTCAATTTCCAGGAGTGTATGTTCATTGTGCATTCCGACGGACTTGGGAATTCCAGCAGGACAGTGCGACACCCCACACGTCCAGAATTGATACGGAGTGGCTCCAGCAACACTCTTCTGAGTTTAAACACTTCTGCTGGTTACGAAACTCCCCAGACATGAACATTATTGAGCATATCTGAGATGCCTTGCAACAAGCTGCTCAGAAGAGATCTCCACCCCTCGTAATCTTACGGTTTTATGGACAGCTCTGCAGGATTCATGGTGTCAGTTTCATCCAGCAGTACTTAAAACATCAGTCGAGTCCATGCCACGCCGTGTTGCGGCACTTCCGCTTACTCGCTGTGCGCTACACGATATTACTCAGGTGTAACAGTTTCTATGCCCCTTCAGTGTAGCTTACACCTTGCAGATAGCACGGAAGGACTGCCAAGTTTAGCATTCGCACCTGACATATATATCACTATCAATACTAAGAGATACTGGTGTACGTTGATGATCGAGATGATGCTCAGGAAACAATCTCCACCCTTATCCTCCATTTGATTGTGAAATAGTGCCAATGAAACTTTACCTCAGCACCTAGATTCGAACCGGTAATCTATATCCAGGTACTAAACCCCAAACTGTCTTTAGCCAGTTATGACATGATGACTGGTGACGCTTTTACAAGTGCTGCCAACGCACAAAGAGAAAAAGAAGAAAAATAGTTATTCTGCTTAATTAGCACTATATAAAATATAAAAAAAACTGTTGTAAAAGCACCTTCTCTCTTTGCATCTAAGAACTGAACTCGAGCCTCGTAATAGTTTCCACCAACAGACTCATTAGTGAAGCTAGCCGTTGTTTGGTATTATGAGACGCCGGGATGAAGCCCGATACACGTTATGTTTGCTATGTTATAGAAGAGACACTTCATTAAGCCGTCCGCAGAATACTCCAAAGGAGACTGCACATCTTTGTTTTTCGAGGAAAGCTATACTACCGCTTCCTACTGAAAAAGATTGAAAACAAGCCTCTCTTGCTGGTGAAGATTTCAAAATAGCTGTAAAAGAGGCATATTGTTTACTAACTGTTCTGTACTTTTAAACGAGTACTGGAATGTTCTGTTTAGAAGCCCGGCTTCATTGTGCAGATGAAGGTCCTTACAGTATGAACAAACTGGATCAGATTTTCAGTTACTCATCCATATGGTTAAGAGGATGCTTCAGTAGTGACTCCGAAAATGGGCAGTCAATTTTACTGCGAAATTATTCTTCAAATGGGATCTGGTAATGGTATGTGGAATATGAAATACATAATCCAACGAAAAAGAAATGATATGATTAGAGAAAATCAGTTCTCCGTAGATGACTGGTAGTAATCACTGCCACTCGTTCCCTATAGAGGATTTCCAAGAGATTCATCCGATTGCTTCAATACGAATGAGAATACACAAACGGAAAAAATCGCAACATCAAAAAATGGTTAATGTGGAGTAATGACATTTCTCAAACACATCTGTCTAGGTACGTAAGTGTTTAAAACTGCAAGATCACAGGCTGATGTAAGCACGAAACAAACCATTCCAAATGTGGAAAGGTGGTACATTAATAACCAGTGTAACTACCTCAATGTTGAAATGAAACTTCCTAGCAGATTAAAACTATGTGCCGGACCGAGACTCAAACTCGGGACCTTTGCCTTTCGCGGGCAAGTGCTCTACCAACCGAGCTACCCAAGCACGACTCACGCCCCGTCCTCACAGCTTTACTTCTGCCAGTACCTCGTCTCCTACCTTCCAAACTTTACAGAAGCTCTCCTGCGAAAGTTCGCAGTACCAGCACCTCGTCTCCTACCTTCCAAACTTTACAGAAGCTCTCCTGCGAACCTTCGCAGGAGAGCTACTGTAAAGTTTGGAAGGTAGGAGACGAGGTACTGGCAGAAGTAAAGCTGTGAGGACTGGGAGTGAGTCGTGCTTTGGTAGCTCAGTTGGCAGAGCACTAGCCCGCGAAAGGCAAACGTCCCGATTTCGAGTCTCGGTCCGGCACACAGTTTTAATCTGCCAGGAAGTTTCATATCAGCGCACACTCCGCTGCAGAGTGAAAATCTCATATCTCAATGTTGAATGCAAGCATGCAAATGTACTTCTATTTTGTTGTACAGGTGCCGGATGTCACTTTTTGGGATGGAGTTGCGTGACTGTGGCTCTTGGTGGGTCAATACAGGGATGGTTTATACTATCTGAGTATGAGAGTTGTCGCCTATTGATGTCCCAGTATACTGGGCTAGACACAGATGTGGTTATGGAGCAGGCCAAGGCAACATGTCGACACCCTGTAGACCATATTGGGTTACAACAGCGGTATCTGGGTTAAGCGTTATCCTGAAATAATGTTCGTGAATGGCAGCACGAAATTTCGATGTCAGGGGGGGGGGGGGGGGGGTAGGATAACCACGAAAGTGCTCCTGCTGTCATACAGAATCGCTCTATGGACGATAACTCCGGGTGTAGGTCCAGTGTGTCTAGCATTCAGGTAGATTTGAAGACCCTCAGCTAGTCTCCTTCGAACCAACACTCGGCCCTCGCTGGCACCAACATAGAACCGGGTTTCATCAGAAAGCACAACCGATCTTTGCCGTGTCCTCCAATAAAATCTCGCTTGACATCGTTGAAGTCACAAATGCTGTTGGTTTGTGGTCAGTGGAATGCACACTACAGAGCGTCTGGCTCGTAGCTTTCCATGAAGTAACCAGTTTGTAACAGTTCGTTGTGTCTCTGTGGTGCCAACTGCTGCTCAGACTGCTGCCGCAGTTGCAGTACGGTGCGCCAAAGCCGTACATCCAACACGTTCGTGGAGTTACACGTCCGCTTCATTCACTGCCGCCGCCTATCATCAAGGACTGAGGGTATGAGGATGGTTAAAAAGGGGGAAAACCGGTTACCATCAAAATTCAGTTTTTTGTGGCCGAGTCTGATGGTTTCCATCTTTAAAGTGCACTTTTCCAGACCCCTGTTCTCTACGAAAATGTCTCAAAAAGTACGCCTTTCAAATTTCTTTAATGTCGCACAACTGCTTCTTGGAGTTACGATTTTTCTTTCCGTCAGTCTAGATACTTGACGTAAGTTTTGCCTAATGCATCGAATGCATCGAAAGTAAAAACGTACCTTCCTTCCAGTTGCAAGTGTACACGTGGCCACCGGTAAGGGATCTCCCTGGTGCAGCTAGCATGGACGTTCATTACCAAATGTGCATTTGTCGAGTAACTAAAGGATTTCAGTGTTCCCCATTCCAACAGGTGCAATTTAGTTATAATTTTACGATGTGATTTTCATCGAGAAAACAGACTGTCACATGCTACGGCACTCGAATAGGGCACCATTCAGCAGATTTTTGCAGGTAGTTGATAGAAGCTCTCTCACCGTGCCAGATGATTCAGTTCATAAAAGCTCATCATAACATACAATGAGTAGCTGGGAAACCGGGAGTTGCTCAAGCATTTTTTATTCTAGTGTATCCACGTCCTCCTCCACTCTCTATCCATGCCTCTTGTGCGTAGCCACGTTCTCTTCCCCTCCCTCTCTATGTCCATCTTCCTGTTCACACCTGTTTCAGTCAATCTCATTCTCTCGACCATCTCATCCTCCCCCTCTTTCCATCGTCTCCTCCGCCTCTATCCATCTCCTCTTCTCCCCTCTCCCTGTACACCTCCTCCTGTAGCTGCTAACTGTCAATCTTCTCCTTTTCCCTCTCTATATCCAACTCCTACACATTTCTCTGTACGTCTCCTTATCCCCCATCGGTCCATGTCCGCCCCATCTCTATCATCCCGTTACCACCTCCATCCCTACCCTAATGCCAGGCTGGTGATTACCAAGTGTGACTGAAATCGATAAAGGTACTTAAAAGAACATGTTGAACATATGCTTATGTGGTATATATCGAACACTATTCCTTTTTCAGTCAGGAGTCTTTTGACTCTTAGGATGTGACCGCCACGAAATTCTTCCCAGTGCCACACTTTTCACCTCGGAGTAGCAACTGAAACCCACATCCTCAATTGTTTGCTTTATGTATTCCTCTATAGTTTTTGCCAGCTCCCTCTAGTACCATGGAAGTCATTACCTGATGTCTTAACAGTGCTTTCCACAAATTCCTTTCCTCTCCGATAACGCACAGAACATTTTCATCCCTCACATCAGTCCACCTCAAATTAAGACTGATGTTTGATACTAGTAGACTTCTCTTTGCCAGGAATGTCCTTTTTGCTAGTGCTAGTTTGCTTTTGATGTCGTCCTTGCTCCATCCATCATTAGTTATTTTGCTGCCTAGATAGCAGAATTCCTTAACTTCATCTAGCTTGTGACGATCAAACCTGATGTTAAGTTTCTCGCTGTTCTCTTTTCTGCTACTTCTCATTACTTTCGTCTTTTTTCGATTTAATCTCAATCCATATTCTGTACTCATTAGACTGTTCATTACATTTAGCAGATAGTGTAATTCTTCTTCACTTCCATTCAGGATAGCAATATCGTCAGCACGTCGTGTCATTGACATCCTTTCACCTCGAATTTTAATTTCACTCCTGAACCGTTCTTTAATTCCATCACTGCTTCGCCGATGCACGGATTGAAAAGTAGGGGCGAAAGACTTCACCCCTGTCTCATACCCTTTCTATCCGAGCACTTCGTTCTTGGTCGATCACTCTTATTATTTCCTCCTGGCTCTTACTCATATTGTAAATTACCGGTCTCTTCCCATAGCTTACCCCTATATTTCTCATAAATTCAAACATTTTGCACCATGTTACATTGTTGAACGCTTTTCCCATATCGACAAACCCTATGAACGTGTATTGATTTATCTATAGTCTTGCTTTCATTATCAACTGTAATCTCGGAATTGCTTGTCTCGTACCTTTACCTTTCCTAAAGTCAAACTGATCCGCATCTAACAGATCCTCAATTTTCTTTTGCATTCTTCTGTATATTATTCTTGTTAGTAATATGGGTGCATCAGGTGTGCAGCTGACATTGCGATAATTCTCGCACTTGTAGACTCTTTCAGTCTTCTGAATTGTGTGGATGATATTTATTCGAAAGTTATATGGTATGTCGCCAGACTCACACATTCTAAACACCAACGTGAATAGTAGTTTTGTTACCATTTCCCCAAATGATTTCAAAAATTCGGATGGAATGTTTTCCATCCCTTTTGTCTTGTTTGATCTTAAGTCCTCCAAAGCTTCAGGTCCCCCATCTCTTCTACATCGACTCCTGTTTCTTCTTCTATCACATCAGACAAATCTTCCACCTCATAGAGGCTTTAAATATACTCTTTCAACCTATTCGCTCTCTCCCCTCCATTTAACAATGGAATACAAGTTACACTGTTAATGTTAACAGCGTTGCTCTTCATTTCAGCAAAGGTTATTTTGACTTTCCTATATGCTCAGTCAGTCCTTCCTGAAATCATTTGTTTTTAGATTCCTTCAGGTTTTTCATGTAGCCATTTCGTCTTTGTTTCCCTGCACTTCCGATTTATAACATTCCTCGGTGACTTGTACTGCTGTTTTCCTGAATTTCCCTGGACATTCTTGTACTTCCTTCTTTTATCGATCAAATGAAGCATTTCTTGTGTTGCCCATAGTTTATTCTCGTTTACTTTCTTTGTACCTTTGTTTTTCATTCCAACTTGTGTGATTACCTTTTTGGAGATGTCCATTCCTCTTAAACTGTGCTGCCTACTGAGCTATTCCTGATTGCTGTATCTATAGCCTTAGAGAACTTAAAATATGTCTCGTCATTCCTTAGTACTTCCATATCCCTTTTCTTTGCGTGTTGATTCCTTCTCACAAATCTCTTAAACTGCAGCCTACTCTTCATCACTACTACATGGTGATCTGAGTCTATATCTGCTCTAGTATCTGATTTAGGAATCTCTGTCTGACCATGACGTAATCCAACTGAAATCTTCATGTATCAGCCGGCCTTTCCCAAGTGTACCTCCTCCTTTTGTGGTTCTTGCACAGACTATTCGCTGTTACTAGCTGAAAGTTATTGCAGAACTCAATTAGTCTTTGTCCTCTCTCATTCCTTCTCTCAAGCCCATATTCTCCTATAACCTTTCCGTTTATTTCTTACCCTACAACTGCATTCTAGATTGTCGCACAGACGACAAAATGGTAGATATCGAAACAGACGGCAGAGGGATAGAGAAACAATTAAAATCGCTCAAAAGAGGAAAGGCCGCTGGACCTGACGGGCTGATGGGATACCAGTTCGATTTTACACAGAGTACGCGAAGGAACTTGCCCCCGCCCCCCCCCCCCCCCCCTTCTTGCAGCGGTGTACCGTAGGTCTCTAGAAGAGCGTAGCGTTCCAAAGGATTGGAAAAGGGCACAGGTCATCCCCGTTTTCAAGAAGGGACGTCGAACAGATGTGGAGAACTATAGACCTATATCTCTAACGTCGACCAGTTGTAGAATTTTTGAACTCGTATTATGTTCGAATATAATGACTTTTCTGGAGACTACAAATCTACCCTGTAGGAATCAGCATTGGTTTCGAAAAAGACGGTCCTGTGAAACCCAGCTCGCGCTATTCGTCCACGAGACTCAGAGGGCCATAGACACGGGTTCACAGGTAGATGCCGTGTTTCTTGACTTCCGCAAGGCGTTCGATACAGTTCCCCACAGTCGTTTAATGAACAAAGTAAGAGCATATGAACTATCAGACCAATTGTGTGATTGGATTGATGGGTTCCTAGACAACAGAACGCAGCATGTCATTCTCAATGGAGAGAAGTCTTCCGAAGTAAGAGTGATTTCAGGTGTGCCGCAGGGGAGTGTCGTAGGACCGTTGCTATTCACAATATACATAAATGACCTTGTGGATGATATCGGAAGTTCACTGAGGCTTTTTGCGGATGATGCTGTAGTATATCGAGAGGTTGTAGCAATGGAAAATTGTATTGAAATGCAGGAGGATCTGCAGCGAATTGACGCATGGTGCAGGGAATGGCAATTGAATCTCAATGTAGACAAGTGTAATGTGCTGCGAATACATAGAAAGATAGAGCCCTTATCATTTAGCTACAAAATAGCAGGTCAGCAACTGGACGCAGTCAATTCCATAAATTATCTGGGAGTAAGCATTAGGAGTGATTTAAAATGGAATGATCATATAAAGTTGATCGTTGGTAAAGCAGATGCCAGACTGAGATTCATTGGAAGAATCCTAAGGAAATGCAATCCTAAAACAAAGGAAGTAGGTTACAGTACGCTTGTTCGCCCACTGCTTGAATACTGCTCAGCACTGTGGGATCCGTACCAGATAGGGTTGATAGAAGAGATAGAGAAGTTCCAACGGAGAGCAGCGCGCTTCGTTACAGGATCATTTAGTAATCGCGAAAGCGTTACGGAGATGACAGATAAACTGCAGTGGAAGACTCTGCAGGAGAGATGGTCAGTAGCTCGGTACGGGCTTTTGTTGAAGTTTCGAGAACATACCTTCACCGAAGAGTCAAGCAGTATATTGCTCCCTCCTACGTATATCTCGCGAAGAGACCATGAGGATAAAATCAGAGAGATTAGAGCCGACACAGAAGCATACCGACAATCCTTCTTTCCACGAACAATACGAGACTGGAATAGAAGAGAGAACCGATAGAGGTACTCAAGGTACCTTCCGCCGCACACCGTCATGTAGCTTGCGGAGTATGGATGTAGATGTAGATTCCAGTCCCCCATGACTCTTCGATTATCATCTCTCCTTAAGTGCTACAATATCATTTCAATATCCTCATATAGTTTCTCCATGTCTTCATCTTCAGCTTGCGACATCGGCATGTTTGTAGTAAGACACTCTCTGCCCTATCTTTCTCTTCATAACGAATCCCACTCCCGTTATACCATTTTCTGCTGCTGTTGATATTACCCTGTTTTACTACCATACAATGCTGTGCTCCCGACGTAGATTCTCAGAAATTTCTTCCTCAAATTAAGACTCATGTTTGATAGCAGCAAGTTCACTTGTCCAGGATTGTTCTTTTTTTTCCAGTGCTAGTCTGTTTTTTATGTCGATTTTTCTTTCCGTTCCATTTATCTGTATGTTATACTTGTTAGCAGCTTGGATGCATGAGATGTTTAGCTGTTCGTGCGACAATTTTTGCTCTTGTTGGCTCTTGCTATCTTCGGAACGGTGTGGATGAAATTTTTCCAGAAGTTTGTCGTTGTGTCGCTAGTATCATACATTCTACACACCACCGGTAGTAGTCTTTTCGTTGGAAATTCCCTAATAGCTATAGAAATTTCAATGGAGTGTTATCTATTCCTTTTGCCCTTTTTTATCTTAAATCGTCCAGTGCTCGTTTGAAGTCTGATTCTAATACTAGATCTCTTATCTCTTCCGTGTCGACTCCTGTTTCTTCTTCCATCACATGGTCAGACAAGTATTCCCAGTCGTAGAGGCCTTCGATACACTCATACCACATATCTCCTCTTTGTTCTATATTTAACAGTGGAATTCCCATTGCGCTTTTAATGTTACCGCCTTTGGTTTTATTTTCACCGCAGGTTGTTTTGACTTTTCTGTATGCTGTGGTAGTCCTTCGGACAACCATTGTTTTTCGATTTGTTTACCTTTTTCTTGCAGCCATTTCGCCTTGGCTTCCCTGAACTTCCTGTTTCTTTTATTCCTGAGTGACTTGTATTTGTGTATTTCCGAATTTTCCTACACATTTCTGTGCTTCCTTCTTTCATCGATCAACTGAGGTATTTATTAAAAACTTATACAGTGGCGAGTTTCGAACCCAGCCCCAGAATGTCTGTACTTTTAGTCAGTGATGCTAACACTAGCCCACGGGTTTACCCATACATAAATGATTCTCTAATATCTTACACCATATAACCCCAGAGAGTATGCCAAACTGATATGTAGCATTCAGCCGTGTGGCTGAACAGGTTGACAAAGTTACTGGCTTGCTGCAGTGCTCGTTCTCTAGACATGGCTGACACACTGAACATCACATATAAGAGACGAATTGTACTTCGTACTTTTAAAAGTATTCCTAGTCAGTTAAATACAGGAAATAAATATCGGCATGTCGTGCTCGAAAATTTTTTCGTCAGTTCTTCTCATTGACATCTGCGCTCCAAGTGACAGACGGGAATCTGACACAAAAATATTTTTTACAGAAATAACACAAGTCAACAAAGTGTTTACTTTTCTGATTACGAAACTTGTTTTATGCTGAATTTGTTCACCTGGCTCCAAAAATGTCTTTATTTTTGTCCTATCACACACAGTTAAATTATCTTTTTTAGTATCTGTAATTAAAAACCTTTAAAATTCAATATTCACAATGAAAATAACTTTATTTAATAGTAAACGGCCAGTTCATTGGCATTACTGTGTCTTTGCAGGCAGATGGCAGTACACACAACTATTGTAATGCTGGAAACAAATGCAAATTACTCACCTTCTGTTCATCTAGAGGACTTAGAAGAGCGTTTTGGCTGGTTTGTTGAGGAACAATCCAGATCTATTTTGTTACCTACGTGGCGGTTCTATGATCACCACATGCAGACGAAGCACAACCTCAATTGTTAGAAATGTTTAATTTTATTTCTTTTGGAGTGAAACTGGAAGATCAGATAAATCATCAGCCCGTCATTAAGTGTGTAGCCTTTGCATTGTGGAGAAAAGTGTCAAAGGAAAACTAGAGACCATTAGTTTCGAACTTCCAATAATGTGAGGTTCGCCAAGAACTACCTGGATTACTGTTATTTCGGTATTTTCAAACTGAAGGCTTCAATACGGAAAGTAAAAAACGAAATGGTTTATCCTGTTTGGAGTCTGCTAGAAGATCTGTACCACATGGGCCCGTGTTCCTGCACCTATCCCCCCCACGAACCTTCAGATAATGTATTCCGAATGAAGATATACATCAGATGAGTCTATCGCCAATTATGATTGCTCACGTGTACAATACATGCCCCAACTTTTCACACAACTTAAGTTAAAGTGTTTGGAAGCTGTTGGAACTATTTGAAAATCTCCCACAGAATATTTAAGAACTTCTACCTTCAAGGTTGTAAGAAAATAACTGCTGGCTCTAAGAACAAGTGTAACATCTTACAGACACAGACTGAAACACTTCGAAGACGAATTTTAGCAGGATTATGCCGCATTAACACTCCAAACCATATTCACAAGTTAGGAACAGATTACAAGGTAGATGACTGTAAGCACTTCATTTATTCAAGTAAGAGAAATTTAAAAGGGCGTTGTTACATAACGGGAACATTCTAGCATCATCCCAGTAGCTCATTCTGTCCATCTCCATGAGACATACGAAAATACTGAGGTGCTGTTCAGAAAAGTAGATTTCAGTGAACTTCAACGGACCTCTGCTGTGATTTGAAGGTTTTGTGTATGTTGGCAGAACAACAGTAGGATTATACTAAGTGCCCATGTTACCTTTGTGACTGGGACAGCTGAAATAGATAGAACCATTGGTTAACTTAACAAGGGACTCGAAGGAACACACTGATTCTAGGATCCAAGAACATTATTGGGAAAAGTTTAGTAGCTCCCTAGAAAATTCTGCTACGACCCTTGAATATTAAATTGGCGCTAATAAAGCAATATACAAAGGCACTAGATAAAAATGGTAATTGTTTTAAGCACCTAACCAATAACTTTTATGCACTTTCAAAGACGAAAGAATGTATATTTGTGGGGCCGCAGATGAGGAAACTAAGAAAAGATAAAAATGTTGACAACTTGTTCTTGGAAAATAAAAACGACTCATTCTACGACAAACACGGAAACAATATGCTGCAAAAATATATAGACGTAGCACGCGACATGAGTCGAATGAAAACTTGTGCAAACTTACTTTATTCACATTTGGACAAGCCGGCCGTTGTGGCCCATTTTATGCGCTTCAGTCTGGAACCGCGCGACCGCTACGGTCGCAGTTTCGAATCCTACCTCGGGCATGGATGTGAGTGATGTCCTTAGGTTAGTTAGGTTTAAGTAGTTCTACGTTCTCGGAGACTGATGACCTCAGATGCTAAGTCCCATAGTGCTCAGAGCCATTTGAACCATCTGAACCACATTTGGACAAGTTCCCAGGAAACCTTGGGGAAGTGAGTAAGGAATATGGTGGGAGGAGATATATGGGCGATTGGGCACATCCACAATGGCCGACTGTTGATGGTTACTGCACTACGATAGTTCTGTACAACAGAAGTACACATTTGGTATAAGAAGCTTACGTCCAAACTTGATCACAAGCGTGAACAGGACTGAATTTGGTGTTTTTTCCTTTGAAATTTATGTGTTATAGTAAGTCTTAAGTCAGTGTGTTTCTTTATGTACGTGCACTACATTCTACACTACTGGCCATTAAAACTGACACACCTCAAAGATGACGTGCAACAGACGTGAAATTTAACCGACAGGAAGAAGATGCTGTGATATGAAAATGATTATCTTTTCAGAGCATTCACACAAGGTTGGCGCCGGTGGCGACACCTACAACATGCTGACGTTAGGAAAGTTTCAAACCGATTTCACATACACAAACAGCAGTTGGCCAAAGTTGCCTGGTGAAATGTTGTTGTGATACCTGGTGTAAGGAGGAGAAATGCGTACCATCACGTTTCCGACTTTGATCAGGGTCGGATTGTAGCCTATCGCTGTTGCGGTTTATCGCATCGCGGCACTGCTGCTCGCGCTGGTCGAGATCCAATGACTGTTAGCAGAATATGGAATCGGTGGGTTCAGAAGGGTAGTACGGAACGCCATGCTGGATCCCAACGGTCTCGTATCACTAGCATTCGAGATGACAGGCATCTTATCCGCATGGCTGTAACAGATAGTGTAGCCACGTCTCGATTCCTGAGTCAGCAGATGGGGACATTTGCAAGGCAACAACCATCTGCACGAACAGTTCGACGACGTTTGCAGCAGCATGGACTATCAGCTCGGAGACCATGGCTGCGGTTACCCTTGGCGCTGCATCACAGACAGGAACGCCGGCGATAGTGTACTCAACGACGAACCTGGGTGCACGAACGGCAAAACGTCATTTTTTCGGATGAATCCAGGTACTGTTCACAGCATCACGTTGGTTGTATCCGTGTTTGGCGACATCACAGTGAACGCACGTTGGAAGCGTGTATTCATCATCGCCATACTGTCATATCACCAGGCGTGATGGTATAGGGTGCCATTGGTTACACGTCTCGGTCACCTCTTGTTCACATTGACGGCGCTTTGGACAGTGGACGTTACATTTCCGATGAGTTGCGACCCGTGGCTCTACCCTTCATTCGATCCCTGCGAAACCCTACGTTTCAGCACGATAATGCACGACCGTATGTTGCAGGTCCTGCATGGGCCTTTCTGGATACAGAGAATGTTCCACTGCTGCCCTGGCTAGCACATTGTCCAGATCTCTCACCAACTGAAAATATCTGGTCAATGCTGGCCCAGCAACTGGCTCGTCACAATACGCCAGTCACTACTCTTGATGAACTGTGGTATCGTTATGAAGCTGCATGGGCAGCTCTACCTGTACACGCCATCCGAGCTCTGTTTGACTCAATGCCCAAGCGTATCAAGTCCGTTATTACGGCCAGAGGTGGTTGTTCTGCGTACTGATTTCTCAGGACCTATGCACCCAAATTGCGTGAAACTGTAATCACATGTCAGTTCTAGTGTAATATATTTGTCCAATGAATACCCGTTTATTATCTGCATTTCTTCTTGGTGTAGCAATTTTAATGGGCAGTAGTGTATCTCTTCCATATAATTCATGTTAAGTGCATTATATTGGTCTGAGGAAAGTTGTGAAATTTTGTTGTAAGTAACTTTTTAATAACGTTGAAACGGAAGTGTGTTATGGTAATCACACAGTCTCAAAATACAAAATACGTTATCTGAATTCAAAAGGTCATCAAACTTTTTTGTTGGTTTGTGTAATAAATCATACACCTAACAGATTTGGTTGAAATTATTCCAGGTGTTTCTGAGTTATGCTACAGTGCCACTACCATTCACTCGCATGTGCTGGTTCTTTACCTACAGCGCTTCCTTCCAGACAGCAAGTAACAAGTAAACCCCCAATTCTTTAAGAAATCGAACTCTATTGTATAAAACAGCTTCAAACTTCTGATCACAATATATATCAGTTACTGTGTGTAATGTTTGTTTTCGGGCACGTAAGAGAGAAAAAGCTTACGAAAAAGTTTCAATTTATTTTTAAAGTTTGTTTCAAGTCGCTAGCTGAATTTATTACAAAACACAAGTTGTGTATAATTTCGGCAATTTGCTCTCCGACTTAAGAAAAGCTACTTCTTACGCATTGAGGGTTTGTGACGTGATATCTGCTGAACTATTAGTCGTACAGTAACATAATTTCGCAGCTACATGTCGTGGTATATGTATAGAGTGTCTGCAGAATTTGTTACGAATAGAGCTGATAGTAATTAAGTAATAAATTAAAACGTTACGCATCATTTGAATGTTTTACTGCATGAATAGCGAAAACGTAGTACGCATTTTTTGATTTCATAATTTTGTGTGCGTGTGTGTGGGGAGGGGGGGATGAGTTCACAGAAAAGAAGTTTCATCAAGATATGAAATTCTTTATAAAGCTTTATTCACCTTTCCTTTTGCAAGTCGCTACGTGCTTTCATTCTCAAATATTGGATGAATATAAACTTTGTTTTTATGCATAGTGTTGCGCTTCTTTGTTACCGACATCCCATCTACTTTGAAATGTATGTGCTTCTTATCCTCACAGTGTTTCTTTTCAAATACCAAGTGACATGTGTACCAAGTTTGACTGAAATCGGTCCAACAGTTTAGGGGGATACATACATAAATTTTTAGAAGATGTATAGTCCTGTGAATTTTGGCATGGAAATGAAAGATAGCGGTTTCGTTCTGTGTCTAATATTCAGTGATGACGCTACATTCTATTTAAGTGGAAAAGCTTAACTGCCACAGCTTAACAACGTGCGGTACTCAGGAACCACATAACATAATTGAACACCTGCCAGAAACCCTCCAAAGTTGACGTCTTTAGCAAAGTTTCCGGATAACAGATTTACAGCTCAACCTTTTTTACAGAAAATACGGTTACAGGAATCGCGTCCCTGGACATTTTGGACATTTGGCGTTTTCCACGTATGCGACAAAAAGGCGAAAACTTTCATTTTTCAATATTCTTACGGCATGCGGTAATTCTTGGTGAGAGTTTGTGAAAGACTATATCTACGAGCCTTGCCATACAGCCAACTTTAAATGCACCAAAACGACGCATAGCTGCAGAAATGAATGAAGTAGATTCAAACATGCTAGCATAAGAATATGACGAGTTTTTCGTTTCGTTGGTTATTGTGCGACCAGTGGTGGGAACAATGAATACTTGTGAACGGTAAGCCGCGCGGGATTAGCCGAGGGGTCTTAGGCGCTGCAGTCTTGGACTGTGCGGCTGGTCCCGGCGGAGGTTCGAGTCCTCCCTCGGGCATGTGCGTGTGTGTTTGTCCTTAGGGTAATTTAGTGTGTAAGCTTAGGGACTGATGACCTTAGCAAAGTCCCATAAGATTTCACACACATCTGAACATTTGTGAACGGTAAATAAAAACTTTTATCCTAAACACTATTGTAGAAGAACCATCTAAAAGATATTTCTCTTAGAATACTGGATGATTCCTTTGAACACAAAAACTTTTCATTCCTATATGTACACTATGTGATCAAAAGTACCCGGACACCCCCAAAACAACATGTTTTTCATGTCAGGTGCATTGTGCTGCCACCTTCTGTCACGTTCTCCATATCACCGACCTCAGTAGTCATTAGATATCGTGACAGAACAGAACGGGGCATTCCGCGGAACTCACTGATTTCGAACATGGTCAGGTGATGGGGTGTTACTTGCGTCGTACGTCTGTACGCGAGATTTCCACACTCCTAAACATCCCTAGGTCCTCAATTTCCGATGGGATAGTGAAGTGGAAACGTGAAGAGACACGTACAACACAAAAGGTTACAGGCCGACCTCGTCTGTTGACTGAAAGAGACCGCCGACAGTTGAAGAGGGTCGTAATGTGTAATAGGCAGACATCTATCCAGACCATGACACAGGAATTCCAACTGCATCAGGATCGACTGCAAGGACAATGACAGTTAGGCGGGAGGTGAGAAAACTTGGATTTCATGGTCGAGCGGTTGCTCATAAGCCACACATCACGCCGACAAATGCCAAACGCCGTCTCGTTTGGTGTAAGGAGAATAAACATTGGACGACAAAACGGTGCAATAACGTTGTGAGGAGTGATGAATAACGGTACACAATGTGGCAATCCGATGGCAGTGTGTGGGTGTGGCGAATGCCCGGTGAACGTCATCTGCTAGCATGTGTAGTGCCAACAGCAGAATTCGGAGGCAGTGGTGTTATGATGCGGTCGTGTTTTTTATGGAGGGGCTTGCACCCTCGTTTTTTGCGTGGCACTATCACAGCACAGGCCTACATTGATGTTTTGTGCACCCTTCTGGCTTCTTTCGGTTGAAGAGCAATTAGAGGATGGCGACTGTGTCTTTCAAGACGATCGAGCGCCTGTTCATAATGCACGGCCTGTGCCGGAGTGGATACACGACAATAGCATCCCTGTAATTGACTGGCCCGCATAGAGTCCTGACCTAAATCTTATAGAACACCTTTGGCATGTTTTGGAACGCCGAATTCATGCCAGCCTTCACCGACCGACATCGATACCTCTCCTTGGTGCAGCACTCCTTGAAGAATGGGCTGCAATTCCCCAAGAAACCTTCCAGCATCTGATTGAACGTATGCCTGCGAATTACCGATGGAGGCCACTGCGAACTTTTAAGCTATTTTCAGCTTGGTGTCCGGATACTTTTGATCACGTAGTGGAGACATAAATTTATGTAGAATATACACCATCTTATTAAAACTCTCCGAACATCATATGCAATGCGGAATTTATCATCAAATGTCACGGCAGTTTAAAAGGAGGCGGGCAGCAGTGTGTTGTCGATAGATAAACATTAACAGCATAATTGGTAGGTCAGGAGGGCTGAGCGATTTCGAACGCGGTTTGGTCATTGGATGTCACCTGAGTAACATGGACATTTCAAGGCTTCTAAAGCCGCGCAGTTCGAATGTTAGTGAAGTCACTATGATGAGGAAACGTGAAGTAACAAATACAGTTGAACTAAAACCACGCAGATATATTGTACTGGCAGCGACCGTCGAGGAATGCGGAGGGTGACTTTAAAAAATCACCTGAAATCAGCGGAAAGAATCACTCCAGAGATCTAAATTGCTACTAGCGGCCGATATAGCACAATGAATTAGCGTAGAGAGTTAAAAAGAATGGACTACAACTGTCGAGGAGGTGATCATAATCCATACATTCCTACGCTCACTTCTTAGAGACGTTTGAGGTGGTGTAAAGAGCGACACGAAGGGTCATTGTATGGCTGAAAACGAGTGATATGGAAAGATGAATGACGTTATACACTGTGGCAATCCGATGGAAGCGTTCGGTTTTGGCAAATGCTTGGTAACGTTACGTGGCGTCGTGTGTAGTTCCAACAGTTAAGTACGGAGGAGGTAGTGTTACGGTATGGGGACGCTTCCATTGTCTGGATTGTGGATATGTTTCCCACATATTACGCTTAAGAATGCGATAAATACGGAACAACATGAACACATTTTACGCCATTGAGTACAGTGTACAGTAAAGGGACAGTTACTGATTAGTCTGTCAGCATGACAATTCACTCTGTCCTAGGCATCAGCTCTAAGGACATGGTTTGTAGACAATAACATTCCTGTAATAGACTCGCCCGTGCAAAATCTCGACCTGCGCCCAATGGAACATCTCTGAGGTGAGTAAGAACGTCGACTCCGCTCCACGCCTCACCGTCTGTAATCGTTACCTCCTCAGGTTTCGGCTCTTGAGGTACACTAGGCCGCCAGTCCTCCACAGATATTCACTTTTGAAATTGGTCCCAACAGAATAAAAACTATGATAAATGTCGAGGGTGAACACACATCTCCACTAATAGGTGTCCGGATACTTTTGATCAGATAGTGCCGGCCGGGGTGGCCGAGCGGTTCTAGGCGCTACAGTCTGGTTCCGCACAACCGTTTCGGTCGCAAGTTCGAATCCTGCCTCGGGCATGGATGTGTGTGATGTCCTTAGATTAGTTAGGTTTAAGTAGTTGTAAGTTCTAGGGACTGATGACCTCAGAAGTTAAGTCCTATAGTGCTCAGAGCCATTTGATCAGATAGTACATAGTCTTGCGAAATCAGCAAATCTGCCTGCAACACCCTGTACGTCAACGTTAATGTTACAGGCGACTGAGGACAATGTAATGGACGTGATGACAGAAAAATGTGGGCTTTTCTCTTTCCTCTATTATAAGGCAGAGTGCGTCTGCAACTGATCACTGCATCTACACCTGTCTTATCCATTTACATCCGGAATGAAATGAACCACAGGAACTAGTGGCCTTGAAGACTGCAACTACTACCTCGTAGAGGACACTAGTTTGCCCTCAAATGTCGTCAGACCTTGCAGTGGTCGTGAACTTGGTATGAGTTCAATCGGTAGAGGCAGACACCGCAGAATTCAACTGGTGTGAACAGCTACGTGCTGACTACACTAGCTGCCGACGAGTATCAGGGCTGTAACAGCGTTCAGATGGGCCACAATTCAACAGGCTACTTATCAGCCAAATGCTGTACAACAATATATCATCAGTGACTTAATCCTCGACAATCATCTAATTGATAAGGTTGTAAGAGGTCCGAGCAGATGTAATTTTATGCAAGAGGTCCGAGCAGATGTAATTTCGATGTATTGCTCATGCGCTGCCTGTGATATGCAAGGTATAAGAGAATCGCAGACCAGAGAGCAGTGTTGACTCAGTACGAATTGTGTAGCTGTAGCAGTAAGTTGTTGCTAGTCTGCGCTAGTCTGCTCTAGTCTGTGTCTGGTTTGGAGTCTGCTCTGGTCTGGCATAGTGTATCATGTTGGCTGGGCCGGTCGCGGTGCAGCGATCCCGGAGCCTGAGTATTATTGTATAAGGTAAAAAGCAGCCTCGCGCATATGTAGTAATGTATCTGAACTCCCATGTAAATGTTTTAAAAATGTCCTAACAATAATCTTTGTCATATAAAGTAATTTCTAACAAGCATTCATTTCAATTTAAAGAATTTACTAATTTCTCCAATCCATGATCATTTCGATTGTTGCAAAAGAAAAATCAGTTGCTTCCTTTCATAAATGACAAATCTATCAGCCAGCATTGCACAGAGTTGTGCCGGAAAAGGTTATTGTAAGAGCAGATAGTTGTCGACTTTATTGAGGTAAGAATTTTTGCTTTTTATTCAGAATGATCTTACAGGGCCATGACGCAGCACTGCTGTCGTCCAAAATTTACCAGGTTACTGAATTTATTTTTTTATTACGAGGTTTAGGAATTTTCCTGTTTCGAGCTTACATTAAATGAGAAAAGAATTTTGTGGGTACATTAAATGGGAAACAAATTTTGTGTGGAGGTTAAATGTGAATGAATTTCTGTAGGGAGGTTATAAATGGGAACCAATTTTGTTCTGAGGTTACACAAAAATTAGAATCATATTCTTATTCAAATTATTATTTATATTATTTTTTGTGGGGAGGTTAAACTTGGCGACAACCGGTCAAGATCGTATTTCTTTGTGAATCTCTGAGAAGTAGTCATATATCCGCGCTTATTTACTTAAATGTAGTTTGCATCTGGCGCAACGCATTTACTAATTTGTCACTTTTTCTTTCACAGATCATCGGCAATTTATTGCTCTTTGTTGTAATTGTGTTTGTTCCATTTCGCTTTGCCTTTGTTTCATTTTGTGGTTATTTTTGATTTGTGAAAAATGCCGCGAAAAACTCTTAACAGTACATCGCGATGTGCAATGAGTGAAATAGCCGACTCAAATAATTTGATCGATAATAATTGCGACACACAGTGTAATATTGATAATCGTCTAGTTACAGATAATCAGTGCCTGCCGATCACTAGTATTGAGTTAAATCCTAATGATGGGCAAACAAATTCAATTATGTCCACAGCAAATTTAACAATTGATGACGCGGCACGTTCCGATACAATGGACGCTGCCCAGTTTGACTCACCCGGTTTGCAAAATTTGAATTGTGACAGATAAATTTTTCTCGCGAAGATGAACAATGTAGTCAAAATACGTCAGATTTATTTGATTCCGAGGTGGTGACCCACAGTGCACACCCGACTGGCAAACCTTTTCGAGAATCACAGAATGACCAAATGGTTACACAAAACGTGACAATTGCAGGTACGCCATTAAACAGCACAGAGAATAGAGTAGGTAATATTGGCATGGATCAAGTTATGGCATTATTGCTACAAATTAATGAAAATAATAAACATCTCAAACAACAAATTAATGAAAATAATGAAAATCTCAAACAACTTAATGAAAAACTAGACAATAATTCCAAACAGTCGAATGAAAAACAAGACAACAATTTCAAACAGCTTAGTGAACAGATTACAGCCGTTGCCGTGCAATGTCATGATACTAAAGAACAATTACGTGAGGAAATTAAGGCTTGTGCTAGGAACAGTAGTGAAGAAATTAGATCTGTGGCACAAGAATTAAGTAATACACATGCAGCCACAACTAAATTACTTAGAGAGGAAATTAGTGCAGTCGCTAAACAATGCTCTGAAAACGCAACGCAGTTACGCGACGAGTTTAAATTAATGTCAGCAGAACTTTCACGCACACTGGATGCGAAAGTAGACGCGAAATTTGACCAACAGAACAGCCAAATTGACGAACGTTTTAAACACCACCTACAAAACAGTGTAACGCGTTACCGTAAATTTATACAGGAACAGAATAATGTAAAGCAACAAGTCATGAAAACAATTACTGCACAGAGACAGGAAGATCAGCGTAAATTGTTTACGAAAGCAAAAACATACGTAGACAACAATATTGCTACAGTATCAGACGAAATTAATACTATCAAACAGTTGAACACCGAATTGTATGATGAAATCTCCGATCTTAAAACAAAAACAGACGCACACACACATTAGTCTTTCAGACAATGACCAACAGACTTGAAAAGTTGGAACTATTACAGGATCCAGATGCCATCAAAGCAGACATTTATAAATTGAACAAAACCACACGTGAAATACAAAAACAAATTAATGCTTGTGATCAGGTAAAAGTACTAACTGAAAAATATGATGAATTGGCCAGTCGTATTGACGTTATCGAAAGTAATAATGATACCAAATCAGACGATAGGTCACCAGTTTCGTTTAATCAAACACCCGAATTCCAAAATTTACAGCAGACGATCAGTGAGATAGGTTCGTCCAATAATACATTACGTAGAAAATTGTCAACTTAACAGCAAGAAGTGACAGAGATGAAAAATGTTTCAGCCTTTAATTCATCACAGTATACGCCACTCTCCGAACATTTGTCAGATTCACACAGCCAGTATAATTTAGGTACTTTACAGAGAATACATGAGTTAGATTCCAGACACTCACAGACAAATAGATTCTCATACAATCCTGAACATGTTCAGACATACAGAGACGGTAATTTTGATTACAAGCACTTTCTATCCGTGAGAAAATTTAAGGCATTTAATAATGACAGAAGACAGATTCACGCTTTGGACTGGATACGACAATTTGCTTTTGTATTTTCATCAGCATTGCCTGTAATGCAGAAACTAGAATTTATTTGTAGCGTGTAATAGACCTCAGGGGATTCATTACACCTCGATGAATATGTGCCGTAGCGTGCACAGGGCCCCGAGCCATAGTAGTGCTATTTCATCTTTAGTTTTCTGCACTGCTGCCTTCTCTTTTACTATCCTTTATATCTATCAAAACAGCTCTTCAACTATCGATCTATCTAGGTGTAAGGATAAGTAAAGAAAACCTAATAAGACAAATTTTACCGAAAGTGACAATTTTCATTAGACACTCCAGAAATGACAAGAACTATAAGCGTAATTTTAATAACAGATACAATTTTAATCATGAGTATGAACAAAATTTTCAGCAGTCGGAAACACATTTTGGTAACAATGGAGGCTTTAATGTTTCGCCGCCTGCACGTATAGCACCGGCTCCGCCTAATAGTAACGCACAGCAACAAAACAATAACTATGTACAGAAAACACACCATTTCAACTCATATCGTAATGCACCGTATAGAAATGACTATCATGACAGACGTAAACGTAATGAGCACAGTATTCAGAGTACGTTTAATAACAGTCGGTCTTACCAGCAGCAAAATCATCCGCAACGACAGATAATCATGAATGAACCACACAGTCGGTATCATCCCGAACCTAATGCGTCAGGACGAAATAACAGAACAGTACGAATAGTTGAAATACCACAGCATCCTCCCGCAAATAATAGCACGTCGGATAGAATTTGACTAGATACAGTATAGGTTGGATCTTCCAGCAGCGCAAGCAATACTTTTGACACAGAGAATTTTGTTCACGAAAATGTTATTACTTTTGACGACATCCGAGACACTCTTTTGCAGGAAAGACCAGTTATTCAAAAAACCATTTCACACCCTGTCACTGAAGTAAAGATTGGATCATCCAAATTTTCAGCAGTAATCGATTCTGGATTACCTATGTCAGTTATAAATGAGAATACTTTCAACGAGTGTAACAAAGAGAATACCTATCCTACGCTACCATTAGGCAAAATTAAAGTAAAAGGAGCAGTATCTGGTAAAGGAGTGGATGTAAAATTAGAGACACATTTATCATTTTGTATTGCAGGTCATACATTTCACTCAAATTTTTGGATTGTTCCCTTATTGACAACAGACGTTATTTTAGGTACGAATTTTCTGGTACAACACGATGCAATTATTGACTTTCAAAATTCCTATTTAATGTTAAAGGATGAAAATGTACAACTGGCTTTAGAATTTCAGCACTCTTTATCTGCAGAAGAACAAACAATTAATCGTACAGAGGTCATTTCTGCATCACGTAACATAGACTGTCATTCCACATTGTTCACAGATACGTACGTACACAACTATAATACTCCAGACGAAGCCGACTATGACGTTATACAGATGATTTCTGATAAAGTTAAACAGAGCAATGCAAGTACAGACGACGGACGCACGCAACTACGCAAAATTCTTTTACAGCAAGCTCCAGTTTTTGACAACGTCCCTGGTACTATGTCCGGTTTTACGTATGAATTTCAAGTTAAACAGCACGGCACATTTAAAGCCAAACATTATCCCATTCCGTATATTCACAGAGAACAAGTTAAGAAAGAATTGCAAGCTATGCTTGACCAAGGAATTATTGAACCGGCAGTTAGTCCGTACATAAACCCGCTCCATATTGTTGAGAAAAAGGATGGTTCACTTCGCCTCGTACTTGATTCGCGTCGCATTAATGACATTATTATTAATGAAACAGATCGCCCACAAACACTAGAAGAACTTCTACAGAAATTTCATGGTACTGCTATTTATTCTACACTATATTTGAAATCGGGATTTTGGCAAATTCAGCTCCAACCGAACTGCAGAAAGTACACGGCTTTTCTCTGTTTTGGTGACTGTTATCAATTTTGTAAATTACCGTTCGGTTTAACAATTTCTTCAGCAGCATTTATTCGCGGTTTGAATACTATACTTCCGACAGAATTAAAAGACAGAATCACAACGTACGTAGACGACATTCTTATTGCAGAAGCTAACTGGTCTGAACACAATCTGATTCTTGAACAACTGTTGCAAACTTTTCATGCACAAGGAGTCACAGTTAATCTCAGTAAATCGCACTTTGGCAAAACTTCTATAAAATTTCTTGGACATGTAATTTCAGCAGAAGGCATTGCGCCTGACCCGGATAAACTTCAAGCTTTACGTGACATTACTGTTCCTACGACGAAGAAACAACTACGCAGATTTTTGGGTTTAATTAATTTTTTTCGTAAATTTATTCATTACTCTGCTTTAGACACCCCTAGATTATGTCAATTGACGGGTAAAAACACTATTTGGTCCTGGGATAGCGAAGCACATTCTGAATTTGTCAATCTGAAACAAGCTTTGTTGAATGCACCACTTTTAACACATCCAGATCTTACTAGAAATTTTTCCATTGCCACTGACAGTTCTAACACCGCTTTAGGCGTACACATTTTTCAGGAAATTGAAGAAGATGGTTCTACAGTAATTAAAAACATCGCCTTTGCGAGTCGCATTCTGTCACCTGCTGCACGCAATTATTCTGTCACAGAACTTGAAACATTATGTGTTGTATGGGCATTTACTAGATTTCGGCATTTTCTTTATGGAAGACATACGACCGTTTACACAGATCACAGAGCTATCCAGTTTTTACTTTCCGCTAAATTTACACACGACAGATTAAGGAGATGGAAACTTTATTTACAGGAATTTGATTTTACAATTGTTCACATTCCCGGTACACAAAATATTGTAGCTGACGCACTATCCCGTTCTCTCAGCAACAATCAGCAAGACATCGTAACAAACTTCTGCAAAGCAAATTTCAGCGTCATGTATATTCAAAAGTTGCATTTGAAAATATCCCTTCGTCGTCATTACGAGACATAGCACAAGAGCAGAGTAAATACAACGTATGGAAAGAAATTAAACACCTTTGGCAAGATAGGAATAATGTTACCATTAGAAACCATTACACTGTACGCAATAATATTCTGTTTCGCCGCTCTCACCCTGACAGCAACAACTGGTTATTATGTATTCCTGACGAGCTTGTTAACAAATTAATTTGGTATACTCATTTAAGTTACGCACATTACGGAGCCAGAAAATGTTTTCTTATACTGAGACAGAACTGTTATTTTGCCAACATGGAGAAACGTATTCGACGAGTTTAAGCGTCATGTAAAATCTGCCAGAAAGCTAAGTTAGACACGACTTCACATATGCCTCCATTACATCCCATTGTACCTGTTAAATTGAGACACATGGCCGCTGTAGACATTTTTGGTCCGATTCCCAGAACTAATAGAGGTTTTTGCTACATCTTTGTCGCTGTTGAACTCACTTCGAAATTTGTTACCTTCACTCCGTTACGCAAAGCTACTGCTAAATCTGTTTCGAATGCATTTGTAAAACATTTCTTATTCCATGTAGGGCATGTATTGAAAGTAATTTCCGACAATGGATCACAGTTTCGATCTGCTATATGGACACGTATGTTACGAGCTAGAAGCATTTCTCCGATCTATGTATCCAGGCACCATGCTTCTTCGAACCCTTGTGAACGACTAATGAAAGAAATTGGTAAACTATGTAGAATATACTGCCATAAAAAACATATTGATTGGGACACACACATAGTCTCATTCCAGGATGTAATTAATTCCATACCAAATGAATCTACTATGCTATTTCCGACTGTTATACTGAAAAATGTTGAACCACCTAAGAAAATTAAAGAATTAGTATCCTTTCCTACATCTCGTCGACTACGACACCATGAAATAATTGGCATTGCACTCAACAACATCAAACGTGCCGCAGAGCGCCGGAGAAGACAGCAAAAACAGGTTTGTACACGCCGTGACTTTCACATTGGACAGAAGATATTAGTACGCACACATTATTTATCCAACAGAGGAAAAAGTAGGTGCAGTAAATTTGAGCTTCTATACGCAGGTCCATATCGAATTCGCAGCATTCCTCACCCCAATGTAGTACACGTCGAAACTCTGAGAACCAGAAAAAGTAAAGGCAATCACCATGTGTCCAGTATTAAACCCTTTATTGAATGAACATACTTTATGATATATCACACTGTAATGCCATTTTCTGATTTTTATATGACCAATGATGCAATTATATTTATGTGACTACTTACTGATGATTATCATATTTTTTCTTGGCAAGTGCCCGGCAAGGTAAGGTTAGCAGGTCGCTTTTCTTGTCGTTACACATCAGACCGTGCACATTTTCCATTTTTCATGTATGTATGATTGTTTTCCTGTTTTGTTTGTATGCACTACGAAATCTTTAAGATATAACAAACACCAGTTGACTTTGACATTTTGTCTTATGATATCTCAACATCGTGACTATTTTACATTTTTTGCTACTACATTATGATACTCTGTGTACATTTTTGCACCTGAACACTGTCTATGTTTTTGACATAATACGTTTTCTGTCATGCTATTCTGTATGCTTAATTATATCACTAGAAACCAGTTTTTATTTAATGGGTATATGATTTAAATGCAAGATATTAATCCTTATTCATCATTTTCTGAAAGCAATAACGTGTAAAAGAAATAAATTAAACAAACCACAGTGGATTACTAGGAAATGGGAATTTCACCTTCGGAATGAACGAAAGAAGATGCAATACCTCGTCATGAAGAGTAAACGGATCTGAATTAACAAGCGTTAACAAGAATATACTATACACATCGTATGATAGCAGTCTTAACTAATTATTTTTCTTTCAGAATACGAGGCGATTGATGCAGGCTGTCAGACAGAACTACACATCTTAGTCTTAGTGATGAAATATGCTAGGAATAAGAAACTCTATACTATGAATAGTAGTATGAAGTAAATGGTAATATGAATAATGAATAATGATGTGTCTTTTTTGCAGATGATAATGAATGATGATGAATAGTTATATGAAGAATATGCTAATATGAATAATAAAGTTTTTCTTTGCAGGTGATGATAGTAATGAAGTAATGGTAATATGAATAATGAAGTTTTTCTTTGCAGCTGAGAATAATGATGAAGTTTATATATTTACTGTTAGTTAAGAAATGCTATGTAGTTATTTAAGTATTTGTTGCAGTTCGTTTTCACAGTATGTCTTATGTCACATGGTATATTGACTGAATGTTTTGGAAAGGACAGCTAGAGTACATACATACTGAGTACACGTTTCATTACCTGTTAATTCGAAGATCACTACTTTTCAGCATAATATGTGTTTCTTCTTTCAGCTTAATAATCCATTTTGTATTTTTTCTAGGAGAAGCTATTCATGAAATTAATGTGCTATAAGCAGTTAGTCGTTAAACCTGTTCTAGTACTTGCATTTTTTTTACCCATTTGTGTGTGTCATTCATGAATGTGATCACATATACTCTACTTGTTTCATAACCTTGCTACAGCTGACTCATGACGTTACTAATGCTTATTTGCAGCAATAATTCAAAAGTAAATATTTTCATGCCCCAGTAATTAATTATCGATCCCAACGCAATGCATTGCTAGCACAAAAAAGAAAAAAAATGTATTACCAGTCCCAAATAGTGCTACCAGTTTAAGAGAGTTCTGAGAAATACTGAATGATGTTTTCTAACCACAAACCTTGAGTAATAGTTACAGTGTGTTACATTTTAAATATGTCCTATGTCACTTGAATGATGAGTTCTGAGTAATACTGAATGATGTTTTGTAACAATGTATAAATGATATGCCAATAAGTATTTTAAATATGTCGTATGTCACTTGAAAGATGAAAAATGTTTTGTAATAATCAATACTTGCTATATGCCTAGTAACTGGCCAATGAATGCCACTGTTTCTTATATTTTAAATTTGTATTATATCACTTACATGCTATTATATATGAATACCAGTAGCTTGATGCTACACTCATTAGCTCCTGTTGTGAATGATGACGTCTGATGGTTTGTAACTGGTCAATGAGTGCCAATAATTATTTTAAATATGTCATATGTCACTTGAATGATGGAAAATGTTTTGTGATATTCAATACTTGCTATATGTTTAGTAACTGGCCAATGAATGCCACTGTTTACTATATTTTAAATTTGTATTATGTCACTTACATGCTATTATATATAAATACCAGTAGCTTGATGCTTCATTCATTAGCTCCTGTTTTGAATGATGACTTCTGATGGTTTGTAACTGGCCAATGAGTGCCAATGATTACTATAACTAGATGAATTATGTAAATGGTATGCCATTAATTATCTCTTGTTTTGAATGATCACTTTTGAATAATGCATAAAAATGGTTTGTAACTGGCCAATGGGTGCCAATGTTCACTGTAATCAGATGACGTCTCAATGATATTCGGTCATACTTCATACATAGTACAAAAATATTAATAAC
This sequence comes from Schistocerca serialis cubense, assembly GCF_023864345.2. Lineage (NCBI taxonomy): Eukaryota > Metazoa > Arthropoda > Insecta > Orthoptera > Acrididae > Schistocerca > Schistocerca serialis. The sequence continues at coordinate 180,541,175 of NC_064646.1, read as the reverse complement.
TAGGCAATGAGTGCCACCAATTACTCAAATCGGTTGATAGACTAGTGTAATTCTCAATGATGACTAGCATAAGACTTAATGTCCTTCACCTTCTGACCTAATTACCAGAAATTACTGCAATATCCGTTTGTCCTGTCCATCCTTATGATCATGGAGCACCATATTTGGTTTTTGCGCTAATTCTACGTTGGTGAAAGAGTGTGGTGTTGACACATCATGCTTCAAATGGTTCAAATGGCTCTGAGCACTATGGGACTTAACTTCTAAGGTAATCAGTCCCCTAGAACTTAGAACTACTTAAACCTAACTAACCTAAGGACATCACACACATCCATGCCCAAGGCAGGATTCGAACCTGCGACCGTAGCGGTCACGCGGTTCCAGACTGTAGCGCCTTTAACCGCTTGGCCACCCGGCCGGCAACACATCATGCTGTCCACCACCTTAAACAATGGAGATGTTATTACGGTCCCACTGTTTGGTGTACCTAATGTACTACCAAAATGATAACACTGAATATTAATACGACATTTCAGTGTCTTGGCTACACTGATTAATACTTCAGGGAAGAGGACTTCAGATTGTCTCACTTGGGGTTGTGCTGTAGAAAGATATGGACTTTCAGTGCAACTACGTGCAACCTACTGTGCTATAACCATGATGCAATCCTTCCCTTTCCTATCCTAGTTCTTGTAAAATGGTAAAAAATATATACAGTGCGTGTGCACTTTATGTCATTTGTTAATATGTTTTGTACTCATTGCACATACATTTTGTCATTTCTTGATATGTTCTATACTCAGTGCATGTGCACTCTATTTCATTTCATGTTCTGCACTTATATATATGTACTCTGTGAGTGTAAACTTAGTCAATTAAGAAAAATTTGTTGCTCATGGCAAGTCCAATTGACTCACCATCGCTGCCAAATTTTTGCCCCCCCCCCTCCCCAGTGGAGGGTTATGTAAGAGGTCCGAGCAGATGTAATTTCGATGTATTGCTCATGTGCTGCCTGCGATATGCAAGGTATAAGAGATTCGCTGACCAGAGAGCAGTGTTGACTCAGTACGAACTGTGTAGCTGTAGCAGTAAGTTGTTGCTAGTCTGCGCTGGTCTGCTCTAGTCTGCTCTAGTCTGTGTCTGGTTTGGAATCTGCTCTGGTCTGGTATAGTGTATCATGTTGGCTGGGCCGGTCGCGGTGCAGCGATCCCGGAGCCTGAGTATTATTGTATAAGGTAAAAAGCAGCCTCGCGCATATGTAGTAATGTATCTGAACTCCCATGTAAATGTTTTAAAAATGTCCTAATAATAATCTTTGTCATATAAAGTAATTTCTAACAAGCATTCATTTCAATTTAAAGAATTTACTAATTTCTCCAATCCATGATCATTTCGATTGTTGCAAAAGAAAAATCAGTTGCTTCCTTTCATAAATGACAAATCTACCGGCCAGCATTGCACAGAGTTGTGCCGGAAAAGGTTATTGTAAGAGCAGATAGTTGTCGACATTATTGAGGTAAGAATTTTTGCTTTTTATTCAGAATGATCTTACAGGGCCATGACGCAGCACTGCTGTCGTCCAAAATTTACCAGGTTACTGAATTTATTTTTTTATTACGAGGTTTAGGAATTTTTCTGTTTCGAGCTTACATTAAATGAGAAAAGAATTTTGTGGGTACATTAAATGGGAAACAAATTTTGTGTGGAGGTTAAATGTGAATGAATTTCTGTAGGGAGGTTATAAATGGGAACCAAATATGTTCTCAGGTTACACTAAAATTAGAATCATTAACCAAATAATATTTATTTTATTATTTTTTGTGGGGAGGTTACAAGGTGTACAAAAGCCTCCACATTGCACTAGCAGCCTTTTTTATCGTATTTCAAAGGCTACAGAAAATAGATTGGGCACAGTATGTGTGTGGTTGGACGCTCGAAGTTTGGGAAAATGTGGCCTTGGCTAACAATCTGTGGTACACGTCGAAATCATGCCACTCGTTGGAAATTTAATCCTGTATGTTCAATAAAAATGTTAAACCCACCTTTCCCTCACGTTTCTCCAAGTTTGTTAAACTTAGATCCCTAAAAACGTTTTCTGGATGGAGCTACAGTATTTCGGTTGTGGCAAAAGTCTTGCAAGAAAAACTAGGGGTTATTCTGAAATTATTCGGGACGGTTAATCATAGATTTTTATAATATTTGTAGCTTACAGAGATTTATGACAACAGTGTATTGGACCTCTTCATCTGTTTATGGGCATTAAATTACAATTATTTACCTTCAGAATCAGCCAGCAGTCATTACATCAATCGCCAGTTCTCTACAGGTATCCCGCATTTCGCTACAGTCTTTTGCCGTTGTAATTTTCCTACAAACATCTTCATCGGTGAATAGCATCATGCGTCTACCAATTACACTTCGAAAATTAGTAATAAACATCGAAAACAGTAACTACTCTGTAACAGTACTTTGAGGTAATACCAAATTACCTTTATTTCTCCGGCCGTGGTGGCCGAGTGGTTCTTAGCGCTTCAGTCCGGAACCGCGTGACCGCTACGGTCGCAGGTTCGAATCCTGCCTCTGGCGTGGATATGTGTGATGTCCTTAGGTTAGTTAGGTTTAAGTAGTTCTAAGCTCTAGGGGACTGATGACCTCAGATGATAAGTCCCATAGTACTCAGAGCCCTTTTCGAACCTTTATATCCTGACTGTGTTTCACCAAGAACGACTTTTGTTGAGTTGTATCAACAAGGGAGCTCTGACTCCAATCACAAATCAGATCCGATACTCAGTAACTGAGACCTTAACACATACAGCATCGTCTCTCATTACTGAACTACTAGGTGGGTGGTTAAATTTGCTGCGTTTTTCCATAAATTTAATAAATACAACATATTCACGCAATAGGGAGTTTAGTCATCGATAATACACTCCTGGAAATTGAAATAAGAACACCGTGAATTCATTGTCCCAGGAAGGGGAAACTTTATTGACACATTCCTGGGGTCAGATACATCACATGATCACACTGACAGAGCCACAGGCACATAGACACAGGCAACAGAGCATGCACAATGTTGGCACTAGTACAGTGTATATCCACCTTTCGCAGCAATGCAGGCTGCTATTCTCCCATGGAGACGATCGTAGAGATGCTGGATGTAGTCCTGTGGAACGGCTTGCCATGCCATTTCCACCTGGCGCCTCAGTTGGACCAGCGTTCGTGCTGGACGTGCAGACCGCGTGAGACGACGCTTCATCCAGTCCCAAACATGCTCAATGGGGGACAGATCCGGAGATCTTGCTGGCCAGGGTAGTTGACTTACACCTTCTAGAGCACGTTGGGTGGCACGGGATACATGCGGACGTGCATTGTCCTGTTGGAACAGCAAGTTCCCTTGCCGGTCTAGGAATGGTAGAACGATGGGTTCGATGACGGTTTGGATGTACCGTGCACTAATCAGTGTCCCCTCGACGATCACCAGTGGTGTACGGCCAGTGTAGGAGATCGCTCCCCACACCATGATGCCGGGTGTTGGCCCTGTGTGCCTCGGTCGTATGCAGTCCTGATTGTGGCGCTCACCTGCACGGCGCCAAACACGCATACGACCATCATTGGCACCAAGGCAGAAGCGACTCTCATCGCTGAAGACGACACGTCTCCATTCGTCCCTCCATTCACGCCTGTCGCGACACCACTGGAGGCGGGCTGCACGATGTTGGGGCGTGAGCGGAAGACGGCCTAACGGTGTGCGGGATCGTAGCCCAGCTTCATGGAGACGGTTGCGAATGGTCCTCGCCGATACCCCAGGAGCAACAGTGTCCCTAATTTGCTGGGAAGTGGCGGTGCGGTCCCCTACGGCACTGCGTAGGATCCTACGGTCTTGGCGTGCATCCGTGCGTCGCTGCGGTCCGGTCCCAGGTCGACGGGCACGTGCACCTTCCGCCGACCACTGGCGACAACATCGATGTACTGTGGAGACCTCACGCCCCACGTGTTGAGCAATTCGGCGGTACGCCCACCCGGCCTCCCGCATGCCCACTATACGCCCTCGCTCAAAGTCCGTCAACTGCACATACGGTTCACGTCCACGCTGTCGCGGCGTGCTACCAGTGTTAAAGACTGCGATGGAGCTCCGTATGCCACGGCAAACTGGCTGACACTGACGGCGGCGGTGCACAAATGCTGCGCAGCTAGCGCCATTCGACGGCCAACACCGCGGTTCCTGGTGTATCCGCTGTGCCGTGCGTGTGATCATTGCTTGTACAGCCCTCTCGCAGTGTCCGGAGCAAGTATGGTGGGTCTGACACACCGGTGTCAATGTGTTCTTTTTTCCATTTCCAGGAGTGTATATTCTCCTTCACTATTTACAACAGTCTGCCAACGCTGGGATAACTTATGATTCTGTGACAGCAGCTATCACATGGTTTTGAGCCGAAGAACTCGTACAGACATGTTAGGAGCGCGTTTCCATCCGGAAACTAAGTTCCTTGAAGGCTGTTCAACAGAGAACAGAACAGGGAAAAGTCTGAGGATGCAAGATGAAGTGAATAAAGTGGATGGGGAATGACCTCCCAACCCAACTCCTGTATAGCGTTTTTTGTCTGTCTATCAGAATGCGGCGGGCACCACAGTGGAGGAGCATCACTTCACACAGTGTACGCGGCTCGTGGTCTTGCGGTAGCGTTCTCGCTTCCCGCGCACGGGGTGCCGGGTTCGATTCCCGGGGGGTCAGGGATTTTCTCTGCCTCTAGATGACTGGGTGTTGTATGGCTTTCATCATCATTTCATCCTCATTCCCTTGCAAGTCGCCGTAGTGGCGTTAAAGAACTTGTGGAGTGGCAGACGAACCACCCCGCGAGGGGTCTCCCGGCCACCAATGCCATACGCTACTTATTATTACGTCACACAGTCTTCCTGGTCGTTGTTCAGAGACTGCGAGTTTGTAAAGCGTTCCACTTGTTGACAACAAATGTCAAAAGGGATTGTTATACCTGGCAGAAGCAATTCGTAGTACTCTGCACCGTCGCTGTTCCACCATAACATTATCTTTTGTGGATGGACGCAAGTCTTTGTACGGGGGAATGGCTGGTTTGTTTCGGCTCAAAAACTTCTTTCTTTTCCTTGTGTTAACATAAAAGCACAATGGAAATGGAAATGAGCGTTTGGCCCTTGTGGGGCAGGTTCGACCGCCTTGGTGCAGGTCTTATTACATTCGACGCCACTTTGGGCGACCTGCACGCCGGATGATGATGAAATGATGATGAAGACAGTGCAACATCCAGTCCCTGAGCAGAGAAAATCCCCGACCCAGCCTGGAATCGAGCCCGGGCCGGTAGGACGGCAATCCGTCACACTGACCCTCAGCTATCGGGGCGGACATAAAAGGACAATTTCTCGTCACCACTAACAATACAGGATAGGAATAATCGGTATTCTTCACGAGCCAATTGATAATGAGCGACCAGATTTGCACATACGTCCACTTGTTGATTTTTGTGATTTTGGCTTAAAGCATGCGGTACCCATACACTCGGTTTTTCAGCCTTCCCCACTGCATACAAATGTCATACGATCTTGAATCATCACAGTTCGCCACATGAGACAGTTCTAAAGCGCACAGTCGTGGATTATTGTGCATTAATGCATTTAAACGATCTTCACCAAACCCAGAAGGTCTTCCTGAACGAGGAGTCACTAATATCAAACCGTTGCTCCTAAAAACGAGAAAACCATTTTCTCCCCACGCTCTGTCCAATGACTTTATCACCATACGCGGTACAAATGTTCCTGGCTACCTCTACTGCTGTCAGAGTTGTGGTCAACATCGCTGCACGAACTACCCAAGTCGACTGCCCTCCCCAACACAAACCTCAATTCATATCTTCAGCTTCTTTTCCCACTATATTGTCACTATTGCCAGGGATCTCTGGTTTGGAACAGCACCCCACCGTTGGACGTAATAGGAAAGTCCTGTATCATAGTGTGGACTTATAGATCCTGCAATTAAAGTTTTCCCTGAGACATTTAAGTCTCATCGTTATCTGTGATAATGATGGAAGCAGAAGAATGGAATTAAAATTTGTACTACGGCCGGGACTCGTACCTGGGTTTTCATTCTTAGTAGCCAGATATGCTAACCAGCACACCACCGCAGTGCTGTTGTCAACAGGGCTGCACGAACTACAAAAGTCGAGTGCCCTCCCAAACACAGATTTCTATTCATATCTGCAGCTTATTTTTCCCCTACATTGTCACTGTTGAATATGTAAAATCAACACTGAACTACAAGTAAGAAATGGCAGTGGATAAATAAATCCATAGCAGCCGGACTTATGCACTAATCTAATGCATAGGAGGTTACCGTCCGTTCAGTAGTTCTCCTAGAGTGTTGACGATATGCATTTCCAGTAAGGCTACGCAAAATCCTAAAATCTCCTGAAGGTTCTGAGAAATACATCATAGTGTGATGCGTACTTCCGTGACACCCAGCCCACCTGAACTCAGTCGTTGGGATCCTCGTTGGCGTCACACATCCAGATCGAGATGGACACACCATTGTTGGCTGTCCATAGGCTTTGTTTCGCTTCCGCACTTGTTGCGGCGTGGATTTCGCACTTGCTCTTTGTTTTTACACCTGTTTAATATTTTGACTTTTGTGGTACGCTATTGGCGATTCTTGGTTTTCAGGTTTTGGATTTCTCTCGGTTTACCCTTTCGGATTTTTGTATGGTATTTGCTGCTGACCCCTCAATCCTTTTAGCTTCATGGAGTTTTCTCAGAAACCGACTCGTGGCATTCCCAAACCTGGGCTGTGCGTTATTAAAACATCAACCAAGACGTGCACTCCTCCTACAGGCTCCACCTCATTGTCGTTTTCCTAACAATTTCGACAATTATGATGCATTACCTTGTAAATAATATCTGTGTATTTGTAAAAGTGCAGTATCTTCATGGTCGAAATTCTTTGACATATTTTGAACTGCGTTTGAAAATGTGCTCTGTCAAAGTGTTTCCCCAAATGTGCTGCTTAATGATACGCGTGTATTTGTACATAAACGTTCTCCAGAACCATACACCTACGACTAAAAACAGTAAGTCACATTTGTATTTGTCATAGTTTTATAAACTTATGTTTCATAATGTGGCGTTTTGTAATAAAACAATGTGATCTTGCCACACCAAAAATTGAACGAATATAAAGCTAATGTAGACAAAGCATCTGAAGATGAGCACCCAGACCTGGAAATGCCTCGTGCATTATATTAAAATCACGATTTGTGACTGAAGAAACTCTGCAAAAAATGGATAAAATTACGTTATAACTCTTCTTTACTAGTGCTTCGTTTCTCTATTTTCCAATTATCTCACGTCCATGGGACATACCTTCTTAGAAATCTTGTTTCCGAAATCAGGGCTTGTGTTTGAAGTAGTAGACTTCTTTTGGCAGGAATGCTCTCTTTTCGTGTGCGAAACTGCTTGCTATGTGATACTTGTCTCGTCCGTTGTGCGCTATTTTGCTTTCATTGCAGCAAAATTTCTTCACTTATTCTACTACACTGAGGTGAGGAAAGACATGGGATAGCTATATGCGCACATACAGTTGGCGGTAGTATCGCATACACGAAGTGTAAAAGGGAACTGCTTTGGCGGAACTGTCACTTGTAGGTAAGTAATTCATGTGAAAAGGTTTCAGACATGATTAATGATGTACGAAGGGAATTAACAGACTTTGAATGCGGAGTGGTAGCTGGAGCTAGACCAAAGGGAAACTCGATTTCGGAAATCGTTAGGGTATTCAATATTCCAATTCACAGTGTCAAGAGTGTGCCGAGAATACCAAATTTCAGGCACTGCCTCTCACCATGGACAACGCGTTGGCCGGCGGCTTTCACTTAACGACCGAGAGCAGCTGTGTTTGCGTCGAGTTGTCAGTGCTAACAGGCAAGCAACAATGCGTGAAATAATCGCGGAAATAAATGTGGGACGCGCGATGAACGTATCCATTAGAACAAAACGTCGAAGTTTTGCAATAATGGACTATGGCAGCAGACGACCGACACGAGTGCATTTCCTAAAAGCATGTTGATCTGACGTTAGGGGACTGGAAAACCGTGACCTCATAACCTGCATCTCGATTTCAGTTGGTTAAGAGTTGATCGTAAATTTCGAATGTGGCGTAATCCCCACGGAGTCATGGACTCGAAGCTGCCAATAACGCATTGTGCAAGCTGGTGGTCGCTCCATAGTGATGTGGGCTACCTTCACAAGAAATGGACTGCGTTCTCTGGTTATGTTCACCTACTTGAGGGGGACCATATGTAGCCATTCATGGAGTTCGTGTTGCCAAATAACGATGGAGACTTTATGAGTGACAAAGTGCTGTGTCACCGGGTCACAGTTGTTAGCAACTGGTTTCAGAAACATTCTTGACAATTCGAGTGAATGATTCGGCCACCCGGATCACCCGACGTTAATCCCATCGAACATTTGTAGGACGTAACCGAGAGGTCAGTTCGTCAACAAAATCCTGCCCCAGCAACACTTCCGCAATTATGCTCGGCTACAGAGGCAGCATGGATCAGTGTTTCTGTACGGGTCTTCCAACGACTTGTTGAGCTCATGCCACATCGAGTTACTGCACTATGCCGGGCGAAACGAGGTCCGATACAATACTGGAGGTATCTCATGATTTCTGTCATCTTAATGATCTTGGTCTTAAATATATCATCTATTGTGGCGGCTAATCTAATTTGTGCTGTTCTCCGGTGCTTTCGTCATTTGGATTAATCTCAATCCATATCATACCCTCAATTCATTGTTAGTTACATTCATTAGGCCCTGCAATTCATTTCCAATTTCTGTGACCAGACGAATTTTATCACACGATCTTATAGGTAACCTTTAACCTTGAATTTTAATCGCGAACCAGATCTTTCCTCTACATCCTTCATTGCTTCTTATATAGACGGTGGAGAAAAAAACGCCGCATTTGGCGGTCGGCTTACGATGCCTCACCCAAATTAAAGACAGAAGTGTTTCTAGTAGCACCTAGTCCCACCGACTGGTTTGATACAAGTGTGATTTAAAAAACCAGGCTCTGTTAACGATGTAACTGCGAGCAGCGTGGTCAGGAACATGCAGCAGGAACTCTGCACTGTGCCGGACCTGTGCCATTAGCTCAGTGAGACGAAACACGGATATGCTGACATGCCAATGTTTGAGTAGCGCTCACGCCAACCTTTTTTTCAGCTAAAGCATCAAACCGTACCCAATTTAAATCTCCACATTGCAGTATCTTGCGCATTTCCTTCTATTACTGTTACCTTTATCGAAACGTCAATATGTAGCAAAAAACTTCTTACAGACATAAAGGAACACTCTGTTTTGCCCATGACACAAATAAGGCCAATAGAAAAATTAGTAATGCTGGATACAGTATCATCGTATGTATCCAATGAGCTACAAAAAATACAGTAGGTAGGCTATGTTAGATTGCACATTATGCTATGCACAATAATTCTGTTATGTATGTCTGATGTTCAGGTTTATCTTCACAGAGCTGGTATTTAAACGTAGGAGCAACGTTCACTTTAGAGAAGATGAAGATGTTCAAAGCGACCACCCTGCATTTGCAAAGACTTCGCCACTCACTGGATCGTACTTTTTTGGAACCTACGCAACACACCTGCAACCCCATTTGCCAAAGCGGCATGCTTGCGAGCTATGTATAGTGTGTGGAATCCAGAATTAGAGTCGTAGTATGGAAGACTTGAGATCAAACAAAACAGAACGGCTAGATACCATTCCCTATGTTCAAAGTAGGGAGTAGAGTTTATGAGAATGGAGACATACCACCGGACGTTCATAAGAATGCCATAAATATATTTTCGAAAATAGCGAAGGCAGATGAATTCGAGAACAATCGTTCATTCACCGCGACCGTTCTTGTACCCACATTACTGGCGAGAATGATGTATAGATGAAAGGAGAAGAAAACTGAGAAGCTATTATACGAAGATAAGTTTAGCTCTAGGAAAGATAAAACACCAGAAGGGCAGATCCGATGTTACGTCTGAGGAATACAATGAAAATCAAAACTCTTTCATGGTAATTTTTATTTCATCTTAACTGAAGACATTGATATATCTTGAAAACAACATATCGGATCAGAAAAAGTTATTATTCATATCAAATATCAATTATGTTTGCCTGGAAGAGGAATGTCCACGCTCGACCCGTCACCCCACCCTGTGCGTGGGTGACAGGGAGCAACACTGTAATATTCAATGGGAACTGCCAGTTTTTATGGCAGATTAATAGTACGGAAAAATCTACATACGTTTTGTCTGCAGCATTTTCTTCGTTTCTCCATAGATAGCGCTGTAGTCGGAGGAATAGTAATGGGTCGTAATTTCCAACATGCTACTAAATGGCTCTTGAGTATCCAATGGCATGTGGTAGCCCACATCCATGCTGCGAGGGTAGGGTAGGCCAATATTTCACATATTTCACATCTTCTAATCGGAAATCCCATTTGGAGCGCTGTAGTCCTCTGTCAAATCAAACAGGGAGTTTCCGACGCGCCACCATGGCCGTGTAGCTAACTACGACGTATCATAACAGGAAGTACACTGTGACCGGAGCTGAGTTATCGTGCCGACGTGGAACGGACAGCGGTTCTAAACAGTGAAACACGTATGTAACGTAGCAGCGATGGTGAGGCACGTTAAAATCTTTGACCAGAGAGCCTATTATCGTAGTTAGTCTGTGCTTGACCGCGCGAGTGTTGCGAGCAGTACGTTCAGTAGTAGTCGTGCAGTACGCTAGTAGTCGTCATGCAGAGCAGTATGTCGGTAGTAGCAGCCGAGTGCAGTTGTGTGTGAGGAGTCGGCGAGCGTCGACATGGCATTCTGGTCAAGATGCTGAATGAGGTATATTGTTAATTAAGGTAATCATCAGATAATGTAAAGTTTATTTATTGTAATTAATTTTCAACAAGTGCCCCAATAATAATTTTGATTTCAAAGCAATTTTTACAAAAAAAATCATTTAATTACGATTTCCTTCATTTCCCTTAAAGAAAAGTCTCAGTTAAATTAAAAAAAATATATATATTATTTGCAATGCAGTTCCTCCAAGCCGTGCGCAACAATAAGAGCAGAAATTTGACAAGCAGTTTCAATGAGGTAAGAATTTAATTCTGATTTTTTTTGCACAGGGCCAAAGACCGATATTTCGGTTTAATTGAATTATCATTATCACTGAGATTTTCTTATCACTGAATTGACTTTCACTTTTTTTGTGAGGAACTTATACTTGGGTCAGATTGCTAATTTTTGTTTAATTGTCATTGTCAGTAGATTTCATTGCAGGAGGTTACACTTGACTCCCATTCATTTATTATTTCTGTCTTTAAAATTTCAGTAGAGAGGTTACACTTAGCGCAATGTCCATTAGCATTCTTAAATAATATTGTCATTTATAAATTTTTTGTGGGGAGGTTACACTTAGTCAGATTGCTAATTTTTGTTTAATTGTCATTGTCAGTAGATTTAATTGAGGGATGTTACACTTGACTCCCATTCATTTATTATTTCTGTCTTCAAAATTTCAGTGGAGAGGTTACACTTAGCGCAATGTCCATTAGCATTCTTAAATAATATTGTCATTTATAAATTTTTTGTGGGGAGGTTACACTTAGTGTAACCTTCCCACAGAAAAATTATAAATGACAATATTATTTAAGAATGCTAATGGACATTGCGCTAACTTAGTGTAACCTTCCCACAGAAAAATTATAAATGACAATATTATTTAAGAATGCTAATGGACATTGCGCTAAGTGTAACCTCTCCACTGAAATTTTAAAGACAGAAATAATAAATGAATGGGAGTCAAGTGTAACCTCCTGCAATGAAATCTACTGACAATGACAATTAAACAAAAATTAGCAATCTGACCCAAGTATAAGCTCCTCACAAAAAAAATGAAAGTCAATTCAGTTATAAGAAAATCTCAGTGATAATGATAATTCAATTAAACCGAAATATCGGTCTTTGGCCCTGTGCAAAAAAAAAATCAGAATTAAATTCTTACCTCATTGAAACTGCTTGTCAAATTTCTGCTCTTATTGTTGCGCACGGCTTGGAGGAACTGCATTGCAAATAATATATATATTTTTTTTAATTTAACTGAGACTTTTCTTTAAGGGAAATGAAGGAAATCGTAATTAAATGATTTTTTTTGTAAAAATTGCTTTGAAATCAAAATTATTATTGGGGCACTTGTTGAAAATTAATTACAATAAATAAACTTTACATTATCTGATGATTACCTTAATTAACAATATACCTCATTCAGCATCTTGACCAGAATGCCATGTCGACGCTCGCCGACTCCTCACACACAACTGCACTCGGCTGCTACTACCGACATACTGCTCTGCATGACGACTACTAGCGTACTGCACGACTACTACTGAACGTACTGCTCGCAACACTCGCGCGGTCAAGCACAGACTAACTACGATAATAGGCTCTCTGGTCAAAGATTTTAACGTGCCTCACCATCGCTGCTACGTTACATACATGTTTCATAACCCTCCACTGGGGGGGCAAAAATTTGGCAGCGATGGTGAGTCATTTGGACTTGCCATCGCAAGAAATTTTTACAATTTACAGAATATTCAAATTTAGTACATAAATTAAATGTGGTGCACACGCACCAAGTACAAAATATATCAGACAAAGACAAAATGTGAGTACAAAACATAGTAGCAAATCAGAAAAATGTATATAAAAATTATTTGACAGGTAACAAAGTGCACAGGCACTGAAAAAATTCTTTAGCATAAACAGAATAGCAAAAAAAATCATGTTGACAAGTGACATGAGTGCACATGCACTGCAGTTCAGAACATATCAGCAAATGACGAAATGTATATACAATGAGTAACAAATGACATAAGTGCATACGCACTGAAGTATTGAATATACAGAATGAGTACAAATCATATTGAAAAATGAGAAAAGTGCACAGGCACTGAAGTTCAGTAGAAAACATATTAACACCTAACATAAGTGCACATGCACTGTAGTTCAGAACATATCATTAAAATAAATATGTATATACAATATAAAAGACAAGAGTGTACATATACTGTACTTCAGAACAAATCGAAAAATGTCTTTTGCAGTTTCACAACAAATAAACATAATGGCAAAAAAATCATATTGACAAGTGACATAAACGTACTCGCACTGGAGTTCAGCGAATCGAAAAAAATGTATAACCATGAACATAAATGATGTTAGCAAAAAATGATTTTCATTATTAGGATAGGAAAGGGAAGGATTGCATCATGGTTGTAGCACTTTAGATTGCACACAGCTGTTCTGAAAGTCCATATCTTTCCACAGAAGTACAACACCAAGTGACACAATTTGAAGTTCTTTTCCCATCAGAATTTATCAGTGTAGCCAAGACACTGAACTGTCGTAGTAATGTTCCATGTTCTCATTTTGGCAGTACACTAGGTACACCAAACAGTGGGACCATAGTAACGTCTTCAACGCTCACGGTGGTGGACAGCATGTCGTGTCAACACCACGCTCTTACAAGGCACACCAACGTAGAATTAGTGCAAAACCAAAGATAGTGCTCCATGATCACTAGGATAGACAGGACAAATGGACATTGCAGTAATTCAGGGTAGTTAGCTCATAAGGTGAAGGACAATATGTCACATACCATTCTTCATTAGTAGTTTGCGGCATTCATAGCCCAGTTACTGAACATTTCTGTACCATGTATGTAGTATTACAGAAAAATGTTCATTAATTGTTTTACATAGAATCAGTAACCTTCTTTTCCTAGTTACAAAGCATTATTAAATAATCGCATTCTTTTCCAGTTACAAAGTATAGCATGGTTAATTAATCACTTGTCATTCCAATATAGTATTAATCATTAGCTTTCTCCTAATTACCAAGCATTATTAGACAATCGCATTCTTTTCCAGTTACAAAGCGTAATTAATCATTTGTCATTTGAATATAGTAAGAATTATTAACCTTCTCCTAATTACAAAGCATTATGAAACAATCACCTTCTTTTCCAGTTACAAAGTATGGCATAGTTAATTAATTATTTGCCATTCCAATATAGTATTAATCATTAGCTTTTTCCTAATTACAAAGCATTATTAAACAATCACATTCTTTTCCAGTTACAAAGTATCAACATTGAAAACAAGAGCTAATTAATGGCATAATTAATAACATAATTCATTGAGTGACATTAATTATTGGCACTCAGTGGCCAGCAAGTATTGAATAGAATAAAACATTGTTCATCATTCAGTATTATTCAGATCATTACGAAGTCATTATTAAAAATCAGTTAATTACAGTCATAGCATTAATAATCATGGGCATAAAACATTGTTCCTCATTCAGTATTATTCAGATCATTACGAAGTCATTATTAAAAATCAGTTAATTACAGTCATAGCATTAATAATCATGGCCATTATAAGTAGTCTCATTACAATAAACAGTGGCAGTCCTTGGCCAGTTACAAAGCATTATTTTGTATATATATATATTTTTATCATTAAGAAGTCATTACTGAAGTGACATACTATTCAGAGCTAATCAGTATTATTCAGAATTATCATAAACTAGTGACATTATGTGGGACTGGTAATACCTCTTTTAGCAATGCATTGCGTTGGGATCGATAATTAATTGCTGAGGCATAACACTATTTGCTTTTGACCTATTGCTGCAAATGAGGATAGGTAACGTCATTCGTCATGAGTCAGCTGTAGCAAGGTTATGTAACAAGGCAGTATATGTGATCACATTTATAAATGATAAACACAAATAGGTAAAAAATAAAAATGCAAGTACTAGAACAGGTATAATAAGTAACAGGTTTAGTAAGTATAATGAAAAGCTTCTCCTGGAAAAAATACAAAATGGATTATTGACCTGAAAGAAGAAACGCATACTATGCTGAAAAGTAGTGAACTTCGAATTAACAGGTAGTGAAATGTGTATAAAAATGTGTTCCATAGCTGTCCTATCCAAAACTTTCCGTCATCCTACTATGAAATATAACACCTGCTGTCAAAACAAACTGCAACAAATACTTAAACAACTACATAGCCTAAATACATAACTTCAACATTATCCTCATCTGTAAAGAAAAAACTTCAATATCAATCACTTCATTATCCACATTATCATAACTTCATTATTATCATCACCTGTAAAGAAAAACTTCATTATTCATAACAGCACATTCTTCATCATTATTCATCAGCATTCATTATCATCTGCAAAAATATCACTGCATTACTCATAACACAACTATTCCTTATCTCTAACATATTTCATCACTAAAACTAAAAATGTGTAGTTCTGTCTGACAGCCTGCATCAATCACCTTGTATTCTGAAAGAAAAAATTAGTTAAGACTGCTATTCTACGATGAGTATAGTATATTCTTGTTAATGCTTGTTAATCCTGATCCATTTACTCTTCCTCATAAAGTTATTGCATCTTCTTTCGTTTATTCCGTATGTGAAATTCCCATTTATGTTGAATTTATTTCTTACACGCATCATTTCTTTCTGAAATTGATGAACAAAGATTAATGTCTTGCATTTAAATCATATACCCACTAGATAATGACTGGTTTATGGTAACATAATGAACCATACAGCATAACATGACAGAAAACGTAATATGTCAAAGACATTGACAGTGTTCAGATGAAAAATGTACAGAGAATATCACAATGCAGCAGCAAAAAACGTAAAACAGTCACGATCTTGAGATGTCATAGGGCAAAAAGAATGTCAAAGTCAACTGGTGTGTGTTATATCTTAACTATTTCACAGTGCATACAAACAAAACTGAAAACAATCGTACATAAAAAGACAAAATGTGACGTTCGTTGTGTTCAGCTTGTATAGAGTGTAGTTAATAGAGGCGATAATTAAAGCCTTTAATGGAGAAAAAATGTAATGAAATTAACATGTCATTAGATAACATTGCATAATTAGTCATAAAATACGTAAGTGTCTCTGAAAAAAAAAGTGCACAGTCTGATATATAACGACAAGAAAAGCGACCTGCTAACCTTACCTTACCGGGCACTTGCCAAGAAAAAATACGATAATCATCAGTAATTAGTCATGTGAATATAATTGCATAAGTAAATGGCATCATAGCATGTTACATCATAAAGTGGTTTCACTCAATAAACGGTTTAATGTTTGAGATATGGTGATTGCCTTTCGATTTTCTGGTTCTCAAAGTTTCGACGTGTACAACATTGGGGTGAGGGATGCTGCGAATCCGATATGGACCTGCGTATAGAAGTTCAAATTTACTGCACTTTCCTTTTATTTTGCTGGATAAATAGTGTGTACGTACTAATATCTTCTGTCCAATGTGAAAGTCGCGGCGTGTACAAACCTGTTTTTGCTGTCTTCTCCGGCGCTCTGCGGCACGTTTGATGTTGTTCAGCGCAATGTCAATTATTTCATGGTGTCGTAGGCGACGACATTTAGGGAAGTTTACTAATTCTTTAATTTTGTTTGGTGGTTCAACGTTTTTCAATATAACAGACGGAGATAGCATAGTGGATTCATTTGGAATGGAATTCATTACATCTTGGAATGAGAGTATGTGTGTATCCCAATCAATATGTCTTTTGTGGCAGTATATTCGGCACAGCTTACCAATTTCTTTCATTAATCTTTCACAGGGGTTCGAAGAAGCATGGTACTTGGATATATAGATCGGAGAAATGTTTCTAGCTCGTAACATACGTGTCCATATGCTAGAACGAAATTGAGATCCATTGTCAGAAATTACTTTCAACACATGCCCTACATGAAATAGAAAATGTTTTACAAATGCTTTCGAAACAGTTTTAGCAGTAGCTTTGCGTAATGGAGTGAAAGTAACAAATTTTGAAGTGAGCTCAACAGTGACAAAGATGTAGCAAAAACCTCTGTTAGTTCTCGGAATCGGACCAAAAATATCTACTGCGCCCATGTGTCTTAATTTAACAGGTATAATGGGATATAATGGAGGAATATGTGAAGTGGTGTCTGATTTAGCTTTCTGGCAAATTTTACAAGACGCTAAAACTCGTCGTATACGTTTTTCCATGTTGGTAAAATAACAGTTCTGTCTCAGTATAAGAAAACATTTTCTTGCTCCGTAATGTGCGTAACTTAAATGAGTGTACCAGATTAATTTGTTAACCAGTTCGTCAGGAATGCATAATAACCAATTGTTGCTGTCAGGATAAGAGCGGCGAAACAGAATGTCATTGCGTACAGTGTAATGGTTTCAATCGTAACATTATTCTTATCTTTCCAAAGGTGTTTAATTTCTTTCCACACGTTGTCTTTATTTTGTTCTTGTGCTATGTCCTGTAATGACGATGAAATAAAGTTTTCAAATGCAACTTGCTGAACGTACATGACACTGAAATTTGTTTTGCAGAAGTTGGTTGCTACGTCTTGCTGTATAGGGGATTTAGATCCGCTTACCGATTTTACATATGACTAAAACTTTTTAGGGTTCTTGTTTAGATTGTTTGCCAATGTTTTATGTTCGAATTCGTTGAATGCTTCTCTCATTGCTCTCTTTACGCTCTTTTTCGCTTCGTTCAGCTTTTCCTTATCAGCTATGATTCGACTACTCTTAAACCTATGATGAAGCTTTCTTTGTTTCCGTAGTACCTTTCGTACATGATTGTTATACCACGGTGGATCTTTCCCCTCGCTTTGGACCTTAGTCGGTACGAACTTATCTAAGGCGTACTGGACGATGTTTCTGAATTTTTTCCATTTTTGTTCCACATCCTCTTCCTCAGAAATGAACGTTTGATGGTGGTCACTCAGATATTCTGCGATTTGTGCCCTATCACTCTTGTTAAGCAAATATATTTTCCTTCCTTTCTTGGCATTTCTTATTACACTTGTAGTCATTGATGCAACCACTGACTTATGATCACTGATACCCTCTTCTACATTCACGGAGTCGAAAAGTTCCGGTCTATTTGTTGCTATGAGGTCTAAAACGTTAGCTTCACGAGTTGGTTCTCTAACTATCTGCTCGAAGTAATTCTCGGACAGGGCAGTCAGCATAATGTCACAAGAGTCTCTGTCCCTGGCTCCAGTTCTGATTGTGTGACTATCCCATTCTATACGTGGTAGATTGAAGTCTCCCCCTATTACAATAGTATGATCACGAAACTTCTTCACGACGTTCTGCAGGTTCTCTCTGAGGCGCTCAACTACTACGGTTGCTGATGCAGGTGGTCTATAGAAGCATCCGACTATCATATCTGACCCACCTTTTGATACTTAACTTAACCCAGATTATTTCACATTCGCATTCGCTAATAACTTCACTGGATATTATTGAATTCTTTACTGCTATAAATACTCCTCCTCCATTGGCGTTTATCCTATCCTTGCGGTATATATTCCATTCTGTGTCTAGGATTTCGTTACTGTTCACTTCCGGTTTTAACCAACTTTCCGTTCCTAATACTATATGCGCACTATTTCCTTCAATAAGAGATACTAATTCAGGAACCTTGCCCTGGATACCCCTGCAGTTTACCAATATTACGTTAACTTTTCCTGTTTTTGGTCTCTGAGGACGGACGTTCTTTATCAACGATGATAATGTCCTCTCTGGTAAGCCGTCAGGTATTTATCGTTTCGCCCAAGGGGGGGGGTCCCTCTAACCTAAAAAACCCCCGTGTGCACGCCACACGTACTCTGCTACCCTAGTAGCTGCTTCCGGTGTGTAGTGCACGCCTGACCTGTCTAGGGGGGCCCTACAGTTCTCCACCCAATAACGGAGGTCGATGAATTTGCAACCATTATAGTCGCACAGTCGTCTGAGCCTCTGGTTTAGACCCTCCACACGGCTCCAAACCAGAGGACCGCGATCGACTCTGGGCACTATGCTGCAGATATTAAGCTCAGCTTGCACTCCGCGTGCGATGCTGGTTGTCTTCACCAAATCAGCCAGCCGCCGGAAGGAACCAAGGATGGCCTCAGAACCCAAGCGGCAGGCGTCATTCGTTCCGACATGTGCTACTATCTGCAGCCGGTCACACCCAGTGCGTTCAATAGCTGCCGGAAGGGCCTCCTCCACATTACGGACGAGACCCCCCGGCAAGCACACCGAGTGCACACTGGCATTCTTCCCCGACCTACCCGCTATTTTCCTAAGGGGCTCCATAACCCGCCTAACGTTGGAGCTCCCTATAACTAATAGGCCCGCCCTCTGTGACTGTCGGGACCTTGCCGGAGAATCGGCCACTGGCCCAACAGGCGAGGCATCCTGTGGTGGCTCGGAAACGATGTCATCACCACTAGGAAGCACCCCGTACCTGTTGGAAAGGGGTAAGGCAGCTGCCACGCGGCCAGATCCCACCTTCGCCTTTCGGCCAGGCACGCGCGAGCCCACCACTGTCCGCCATTCACCCTGGAGTGATGGCTGACCGGTAAGATGCTCACTGCCGGAAGACGCAGCGACATCAGGGGTTCCATGTGATTCCAAGGCCACCGAAGTAGGCATAGGTCTCACCACAGTTGCCCCAACGCCACTACGAGCCGACGCCTGCGCCTCGAGCTCGATGAGCCTAACAGACAAAGCCTCCACCTGCCCCCGAAGAGTGGCCAATTCTCCTTGCGTCCGCTCACAACAACCACAGTCCCTACACATGACTATGTTTACCCTACTCTATACGGTGACAAATTCCCAAGATAATCTTCTGATGAGCTGCTCTGATAATCAAGAAACACTCACTAAAATACGAGACGCGAAAACTACGCTAGGTTTTCCCAGAAAAACTATTTAAAAGCTAAGCGCAGCAAATAAGTACAAAAACGCTTTATACAAACAGTACTCGCGGCTGCTGGTGCTCTCGCTCTGGCTGTCACAAGACAACTGCTGATTCAAGTGACTAGTGGCTAACGGCCGCGAAACAAACAAAAGACGGTTTTAGGGCGCTTTCTGTTCTAAACGATCAAGAAAACACTAAGAAATCTAACACGAAAACTACGTAAAGTTTTATCAAGAACTGTTAGTTACTATGCAGAGCAGATAAACACAAATAGAATCCCTTCCTTAGTGGAAGGTCGTAAACAAAATGCAAAATAAACGCTTTATACAGACAGTACTCGCTGCTGCTGGTGCTCTCGCTCTGGCTGTCACAAGACAACTGCTGATTCAAGTGACTAGTGGCTAACGGCCGCGAAACAAACAAAAGACGGTTTTAGGGCGCTTTCTGTTCTAAACGATCAAGAAAACACTAAGAAATCTAACACGAAAACTACGTAAAGTTTTATCAAAAACTGTTAGTTACTATGCAGAGGCCGGCCGAAGTGGCCGTGCGGTTAAAGGCGCTGCAGTCTGGAACCGCAAGACCGCTACGGTCGCAGGTTCGAATCCTGCCTCGGGCATGGATGTTTGTGATGTCCTTAGGTTAGTTCGGTTTAACTAGTTCTAAGTTCTAGGGGACTAATGACCTCAGCAGTTGAGTCCCATAGTGCTCAGAGCCATTTGAACCATTTTGAACTATGCAGAGCAGATAAACACAAATAGAATCCCTTCCTTAGTGGAAGGTCGTAAACAAAATGCAAAATAAACGCTTTATACAAACAGTACTCGCTGCTGCTGGTGCTCTCGCTCTGGCTGTCACAAGACAACTGCTGATTCAAGTGACTAGTGGCTAACGGCCGCGAAACAAACAAACAAAAGACGGTTTTAGGGCGCTTTCTGTTCTAAACGATCAAGAAAACACTAAGAAATCTAACACGAAAACTACGTAAAGTTTTATCAAGAACTGTTAGTTACTATGCAGAGCAGATAAACACAAATAGAATCCCTTCCTTAGTGGAAGGTCGTAAACAAAATGCAAAATAAACGCTTTATACAAACAGTACTCGCTGCTGCTGGTGCTCTCGCTCTGGCTGTCACTATTCAGTCACTCGTTGACCACGATGGCACCGAAACAGAGGACGACCGAAGAAAGGCAGAAATACTGAATTCAGCGTTCCGAAACTGTTTCACTGCGGAAAATCGTAACACGGTCCCTGACTTCAGCCGTCGCACGGACGCCAAAATGGAAAATATTGAAATAAACGATATCGGAATTGAAAAACAACTGCTATCACTTAGTAGCGGAAAAGCATCCGGACCAGACGAGATACCCTTAAGATTCTACAGTGATTATGCTAAAGAACTTGCCCCCTTTCTATCAGCAATTTATCGTAGATCGCTGGAAGAACGTAAAGTACCTAGCGACTGGAAGAAAGCGCAGGTCGTTCCCATTTTCAAGAAGGGTCATAAATCAGATGCGAATAATTATAGGCCTATTTCGCTTACGTCAATCTGTTGTAGAATAATGGAACATGTTTTGTGTTCTCGTATTATGACGTTCTTAGATAATACAAATCTCCTTCATCATAACCAACATGGATTCCGCAAACAGAGATCATGTGAAACTCAGCTCGCCCTATTTGCCCAAGAAATTCACAGTGCCGTAGACACTGGCGAGCAGATTGATGCCGTATTCCTGGACTTCAGGAAGGCATTTGATACGGTTCCGCACTTACGTTTAGTGAAAAAAATACGAGCTTACGGAATATCGGACCAGGTTTGTGATTGGATTCAGGATTTCCTAGAAGAAAGAACACAACATGTCATTCTTAACGGTTCAAAATCTGCAGATGTAGAGGTAATTTCGGGAGTACCGCAGGGAAGCGTGATAGGACCTTTATTGTTTACAATATACATAAATGACTTAGTTGACAACATCGGTAGCTCTGTGAGGCTATTTGCAGATGACACGGTTGTCTACAAGAAAGTAGCAACATCAGAAGACTCGTACGTACTCCAGGAGGACCTGCAGAGGATTAATGCATGGTGCGACAGCTGGCAGCTTTCCCTAAACGTAGATAAATGTAATATAATGCGCATACATAGGGGCAGAAATCCATTCCAGTACGATTATGCCATAGGTGGTAAATCATTGGAAGCGGTAACGACCGTAAAATACTTAGGAGTTACTATCCGGAGCGATCTGAAGTGGAATGATCACATAAAACAAATAGTGGGAAAAGCAGGCGCCAGGTTGAGATTCATAGGAAGAATTCTAAGAAAATGTGACTCATCGACGAAAGAAGTAGCTTACAAAACGCTTGTTCGTCCGATTCTTGAGTATTGCTCATCAGTATGGGACCCTTACCAGGTTGGATTAATAGAAGAGATAGACATGATCCAGCGAAAAGCAGCGCGATTCGTCATGGGGACATTTAGTCAGCGCGAGAGCGTTACGGAGATGCTGAACAAGCTCCAGTGGCGGACACTTCAAGAAAGGCGTTACGCAATATGGAGAGGTTTATTATCGAAATTACGAGAGAGCACATTCCGGGAAGAGATGGGCAACATATTACTACCGCCCACATATATCTCGCGTAATGATCACAACGAAAAGATCCGAGAAATTAGAGCAAATACGGAGACTTACAAGCAGTCGTTCTTCCCACGCACAATTCGTGAATGGAACAGGGAAGGGGGGATCAGATAGTGGTACAATAAGTACCCTCCGCCACACACCGTAAGGTGGCTCGCGGAGTATAGATGTAGATGTAGATTGTTGCCGAGAGAACGCGATAGTGCGTCTGCTACAACATTTTGTGTGCCGGGAATGTGAAATATTGTAAAATTAAATTCCTGTAAATGAAGTTTCCATCTGCTTAATCTATCGTGCGTGAATTTGGCCGAAAGTAAAAATTGTATCGCTCTGTGGTCTGTGTAAACGGTGGTATGTCTGCCATAAAGAAAGTGCCTAAATCTCGTGAAAGCCCATACAACACATAATGTCTTAAGTTCTGTAACAGAATAATTTCGTTCAGCAGGTGACAAAATGCGACTTGCAAATGCGATGTTTTTAATTACTGTAGAACCATCTTCTTCAATTTCCTGGAAAATGTGTACGCCTAAAGCGGTATTGGAACTGTCAGTGGCAATGGAAAAATTTCTGGTAAGATCTGGGTGCGATAAAAGTGGAACATTCAACAAAGCATGTTTCAGGTTCACAAATTCAGAATGTGCTTGCTTATCCCAAGACCAAATAGTGTTTTTACCTGTTAATTGACATAATCTGGGTGTGTCTAAAGCAGAGTGATGAATAAATTTACGAAAAAAGTTAATTAAGCCCAAAAAACTGCGTAGTTGTTTCTTCGTCGTGGGAATAGTAATGTCACGTAGAGCTTGAAGTTTTTCCGGATCAGGTGCAATGCCTTCTGCTGAAATTACGTGTCCAAGAAATTTTATAGAAGTTTTGCCAAAGTGCGATTTACTAAGGTTAACTGTAAGTCCTTGTGCATGAAAAGTTTGTAACAGTTGTTCAAGAATCAGATTGTGTTCAGACCAGTTAGCTTCTGCGATAAGAATGTCGTCTACATACGTCGTAATTCTGTCCTTAAGTTCTGTCGGAAGTATTGTGTTCAAACCGCGAATAAAGGCTGCCGAAGAAATAGTTAAGCCGAACGGTAATTTGCAAAATTGATAACAATCGCCAAAACAGAGAAAAGCTGTATATTTTCTGCAATTCGGATGAAGCTGAATTTGCCAAAATCCCGATTTCAAATATAGTGTAGAATAAATAGCAGTACCATGAAATTTCTGTAGAAGTTCCTCTAATGTCTGTGGTCGATCAGTTTCATTAATAATAATGTCATTAATGTGACGTGAATCAAGTACAAGGCGAAGTGAGCCATCTTTTTTCTTAACAATATGCAACGGGTTTATGTACGGACTAACTGCCGGTTCTATAATTCCTTGATCAAGCATATCCTGCAATTCTTTTTTAACTTGTTCTCTGTGAATATATGGAATGGGATAATGCTTTGCTTTAAATGTGTCGTGCTGTTTCACTTGAAATTCATACATAAATCCGGACATAGTACCAGGAATATTGTCAAAAACTGGAGCTTGCTGTAAAAGAATTTTGTGTAACTGCGTGCGTTCGTCGTCTGTATTTGCACTGCTCTCTTTAACCTTATCAGAAATCAGTTGCATTACGTCGTACTCAGCTTCGTCTGGAGTATTATAGTTGTGTACGTACGTATCCGTGAACAATGTGGGATTATAGTCTATGTTATGTGTTGCGGAAATGACCTCTGTGCGGTTAATTGTTTGTTCTTCCGCAGATAAAGAGTGCTGAAATTCTAAAGCCAATTTTACATTTTCATCTTTTAACATTAAATAAGAATTTTGAAAATCGATAACTGCGTCGTGTTGTACCAGAAAATTCGTACCTAAAATAACGTCTGTTGTCAATAATGGAACAATCCAAAAATTTGAGTGGAAAGTATGACCTCCAATACAAAATGATAACTGCGTCTGTAATTTAACGTCTACTCCTTTACTCGGTACTGCTCCTTTCACTTTTGTTTTGCCTAAAGGTAATGTCGGATAGGTATTCTCTTTGTTGCACTCGTTGAAAGTCTCCTCATTTATTACTGATATAGGTGATCCGGAATCAATTACTGCTGAAAATTTCGATGAACCAATTTTAATTTCGATAACAGGATGTGAAATAGTTTTCTGAACAACTGGTCTTTCCTGTAAAAGAGTGTCTCGTATGTCGTCAAAAGTAATTACATTTTCACGAACAACATTTTGCGTGTCTAAAGTAGTGCTTGTATTATTGGAAGATGCGTCCTGTGTAGTATCTAGTCAGATTCTATCTCACGTGTTATTATTATTAGGAGGATTCTGTGGCATTTCTACTATTTGAACTGTTCTATTACTTCTTCCAGACGTATTACGCTCTAGATGATACCTACTGTCAGGTTCATTCATGAGAATAGGTTCTTGCGGATAATTCTGCTGTTGGCATGACCGACTGTTGTTAGATGTACGCTGATAATTGTGCTCATCGTTTTTACGTCTGTCGTGAAAGTCATTCCTATACGGTGCATTACGATAGGAATTGAAATACTGCCTTCTTTGTACGTAATTGTTTCCTTGCTGCAGTGCTTTACCATTTCTTGTATCAGGGACTATACGTGCACGCGGCGAAACATTAAAGTTTGGTTGACCTTGTGCATTCCATTGTTGGTTAGGTATGCTAACCGGCTGGTTTTGATGTTGTTGTTGTGAAACACCTCTATTGTTACTAAAGTGTGGTTCCTGTTGCTGAAAATTTTGACGATATTGATAATTAGAATTTTGGCTGTTATTAGAGTTTTGGTAGTTGTCGTTCCTAAAGCGTCTGTTATCTTTCCTATTGAAATTACGTGTCTGATCATAATTGCTGTACTTTTGTTGACCTTGGTTATTATAAGAAAAATTTTTGTTTACAAAAGAATAATCAGATTGTTGTACTTCCAAGAGCTGTAAAAGATCTCTGAATGCTGAAATGTTTTCCTTTTGCTGCCCCGTTAGAAGTGACACTCGTAATGACCGTGGTAATTTGGAAATGCATAGTTGTATAAGTGCAGATTCACTGTACGGTTCACTCAGGTATTGGTTTTGTTGTACCATGTGCTCAAAAAATTGCGTCACACTGGGAAAATTTGAGTTCTCGTAATTCGGCAAACTAATTAACTGATCTTTAATTCCGCGGTGTGTCGTCTTCGACCAGTACGCTGACAGAAAAGCATTCTGAAATTCCTCTACCGAGTAACACTGTCTCGCGATCGGTCTCATACGAGTTGCCGGTTCGCCTTCCAAAAAACTGCAAATAAATTCAAGTTTATGTGTTACAGGCCAAGTCGGTGGAAAAGCAAAGCTAAATTGTTGAATCCAATCTAGCGGGTGAATCTGTGTTCTGTCGTTTTTAAACACTTTAAACTTTCTCACTGACAGAAAATGTTTGTAATCAAAATTATCGTCTCTGTGTGATGGAACAGGTTCAGGATTGTAAGAGAATCTGTTGAACTGTGGTTGTTCGGAATCTAAGTCCCGTACCCTCTGTAGATTACCCAAATTATACGCGTTGCGCGAGTCTGACAAATGTTCGCAAAGTGGCGTCTGCTGTGATGTGTTATTAACTGAAATACTTTTCATCTCTGTTACTTCTTGTTGTAAACTTGACAACTTTCTACGCAACGTGTTATTAGACGAATCGATCTCATTAATTGTCTGCTGTAAATTTTGAAATTCAGGTGTTTGATTAAATGAAACCGGTGAAGTATCGTCTGATTTATTGTCATTAGCGCTTTCGATAGCATCAATACGACTGGCCAATTCATCATATTTTTCAGTCAGTAATTTTGCCTGATCATCGGTTTTAGGGTCAGTGGCATTAATCTGTTTTTGCAATTTACGCGTAGTTTCATTCAGTTTTTTAACGTCTGTTTTGACGACATCTGAATTATGTGCTAGTTCTAATTGTTCTAGTCTGTCGGTCACTGTTTGAAAATCGGTTGTGTATGTGTCTGTATTCGACTTAAGATTGGAAATTTCGTCACGTAGTTCTGTGTTCGACTGTTTGATGGAATTAATTTCGTCGGACACTGTAGCAATATTATTGTCTACATACGTTTTTGCCTTCGCAAACATTTTACGTTTGTCTTCCTGTCTCTGTGCTGTGATTGTTTCCATTACTTGTCGTTTTACTTTGTTTTGATCCTGAATAAATTTACGGAAACGCTTATCACTGTTTTGTATATGGTGATTAAGACGTTCGTTAATTTGAGAATTCTGTTGCTCGAATTTCGCGTCTCTTTTCATCCACTGTGCGCGAAAGTTCTGCTGTCATTGTTTTAAACTCGTCGCGTAATTGTGTAGCTTTTTCAGAGCATTGTTTAGCGACTCCGTTAATTTCGTCTCTAAGTGTTTCTGTTGCGGCTGTTTGCATATCCTTTAATTCCTGAGCAACAGACCTAATTTCTTCGCTACTTTTTTTTTTAACAAGCCTCAATTTCCTCGCGCAACTGTTCCTTAGTGTCATGGCACTGCGCGGTAACGGCTCTAATTTGTTCACTAAGCTGTCTGGAATTGTCGTCTAATTTTTCATTTAAGTGTCTGGAATTGTCGTCTAATTTTTCATTTAAGTATTGTTTGAGTTTTTCGTTATCTTGTTTGTTATCTACACTCTGTTGTTTGACCTGTTCATTAAGTTGTCTGAAATTTTCATCAATTTTACTAAATTTTTTGTCCTGTTCACTAAATTGTTGTTTGAAATCTTCACTCTGTTGTTGTAGCAATCTTGCCATAATTTGTTCGAAGCCAAAGTTAGCGTTTATACTCTCTGTGCTGTTTAGTGGTGGATCTGGAACTCTCTCGCTTACTGTAACCATTTGGTTATTCTGAGATTTAGAAAAAGGTTTGTCAGTCGGATGTACACTGTCAGACATTATTTCGGAATTAAATAAATCCGTCGTACTTTCAGTACACTGTCCATTTTCATTAGAAATATTTGTCTGAACGTTACTTGAATTTTCCAAACCGGGTGTGTTACGCTGGGCAGCGCTCATTACTATAGACCACTCCGCGTCATCAATTGTCGTCAAATTAACGGACGAGACAATTGAGTTCGTTTGTTCATCATTAATATAAAAGTCATCATTAGTGGTTGAAATGCACTGATTGTTAGTGAACGCAGGATTGACATCATTACACTGCGAGTCACATGTCCTATCGGTAAAGTTGTTTGAGTCGGTAATTTCATTCATAATACCTCGCGATACACTATTCACAGTCTTTTGCGGCATTTTTATAAGTCACAATTATCCACAAAACAATAAGCACAAATGCAAAAGCAACGCACAAATACAACAGAGCAACGAATTGCCGTTGACCTGTAGAAAGAAAGTCACAAGATTAATAAAAGCGTTGCGCCAAATCCTAATTATATCTAAGCAAATAAGAGCAGATATCTGACTGTTGTTCAAAAGATTCTCAACGAAATTCGATCCTGACAGGGTCGCCAAGTGTAACCTCCCCACAAAAAATTTATAAATGACAATATTATTTAAGAATGCTAATGGACATTGCGCTAAGTGTAACCTCTCCACTGAAATTTTAAAGACAGAAATAATAAATGAATGGGAGTCAAGTGTAACCTCCTGCAATGAAATCTACTGACAATGACAATTAAACAAAAATTAGCAATCTGACCCAAGTATAAGTTCCTCACAAAAAAAATGAAAGTCAATTCAGTTATAAGAAAATCTCAGTGATAATGATAATTCAATTAAACCGAAATATCGGTCTTTGGCCCTGTGCAAAAAAAAAAATCAGAATTAAATTCTTACCTCATTGAAACTGCTTGTCAAATTTCTGCTCTTATTGTTGCGCACGGCTTGGAGGAACTGCATTGCAAATAATATATATATATTTTTTTTTAAATTTAACTGAGACTTTTCTTTAAGGGAAATGAAGGAAATCGTAATTAAATGATTTTTTTTGTAAAAATTGCTTTGAAATCAAAATTATTATTGGGGCACTTGTTGAAAATCAATTACAATAAATAAACTTTACATTATCTGATGATTACCTTAATTAACAATATACCTCATTCAGCATCTTGACCAGAATGCCATGTCGACGCTCGCCGACTCCTCACACGCAACTGCACTCGGCTGCTACTACCGACATACTGCTCTGCATGACGACTACTAGCGTACTGCACGACTACTACTGAACGTACTGCTCGCAACACTCGCGCGGTCAAGCGCAGACTAACTACGATAATAGGCTCTCTGGTCAAAGAGTTTAACGTGCCTCACCATCGCTGCTACGTTACATACGTGTTTCAACAGTACAGTACTTGCGCAGAGTTTATGGTCTGCACACCTATCTATCAATTGGAGGTAGACGTGCAAATGGACGATGTAGGTTCCAACCACAGAAGAAAAGATTGAAATGATCCTTCTATGTGTAGCGTTTTCGAGAGAAAGCTCTGGCTCGTTTGTTTTTCTACAAGGTTGTCAACGCCTTTATGTTTAATGACAGCGTACTGACCGGCAAAAGGAAACGATGAAAGCGTGTTACAGGAGAAAATGATGAATCAGCTGTACTAGCGGCAGCGCATTACAACCCACGGATAAGGACCCAACAGTTACACCGCGATTCCAGTACGTCTGTAGGTAGTATTGCCACATTCCTGAATCATCATAATTATCATCCATACCACGTGTCACTGCATCGGGAACTTCGTGGCGCCAATTTCCGTAAGCGGGTAGTGTTTTGTGAATGGGCACGTCAACAAATGCAAACGACCCCTAAGCTGTTTGCCGAGGTAATATTTTCCGGTGAGTCTACATTCACAAACCATTGTAGCGTTAACCAGCATAACATGCATTACTGCAGTGTAAACAATCCCCTCTGGTTACGCCAAGTTGACAGTCAACGTCCTTGGTCAGGTAATGTATGGTGTGACACCATGAGGAACAAACTCATTGGTCCGTATTTTATCGACGGCTTGTTGAATGGACGCAAATATCGAACGGTTTCGGGGCAGGAACTACAGGTACTACTGCAGGATGTTGTCCTGGACGTTCGACAACGTATGCGGTTTCAGCATGATGGTTGCCCAGTGCATTAAGCAACTGAAGCCCGGGAGGTAATAGACCGTGTTTACAGTGCTAGTTGGATCGGCAGACGTGGCCCTATTAATTGACCCGCCGATTTCTTTCTCTGGTGGCATTTAAAAGATACGGTGTACTAGCATGTGCCCACAAGCCGCGTAGACATGGTCGACCGCATAAGAAATGCCTGTGCTGACATTCCCAAAAATTTGCTTTTCTCCTGTGTGTGGTCATTTGGAAAGCGGATTATTAAATATACTGACGCTGGTGGTACTATATTTGAGCACATACTCCAATTGGAAAAGTAGAGTAACGTTCGCCTAGATCCACAGCCATAGTGGCGCTTCGCGTAGTCCACTGTTCGACATGTCGGGGGAATACAATGATGCGGAAAGGATTTCCAAGTAGAAGTTGTGAAGTACTGGCCTGTCTTAGCCACGCGGCGTAGATGTGGAGTCCCACGGAAATCCCCCGATTACAGCGTGATCTGTGGCGAAACGAAGGAAATTCTTCAGACGCAACGTATGTAGATCTTTATGTAGAATTATAATCTGCTATAAAAAACAGGGGTTCCCATTGAGGATTTCAAAGTAGCCCCTAGCCATCTACGCACGGGGTAGACTGGGGAGTCGAGTGTGTTATCATTGGATGTCCCACTCCGAGACAAACTAATTAGAACTATAATTTCTTTTCCATCCGACGTGTAGTTTTCCAGATATTTCAGTGTCTTCAGTCAAAATAAAAATGCTGTGTATAATTATGATTTTCTTTACGTATTCCTCAGACGTATCACAATAATTGCCCTTCTGGTGTTTTGTTCTCTTTCCTAAAGTGAAACTGATCTTAATCTTACAGCGCCTCAATTTTCTTCTCATTTCTTCTATACATTGTTCTCTTCATTAACTTGGCTACAAGAACTGTCATGGTGATTGCACAATAGTTTTTGCGTTAATGTGCCTTTACTATTTTCGGAAATATTTTGATGTTATTCTTACGTAAGTCCGGTGGTACGTTTCCATTCGCTAATATGAACTACATGTGTTTTTCAATTCCTGAAATGATTTCAAAAATTTATAGGGTGTGTTATCGTCCCTTTCTGCCTTTTTTTGATCTCAAATCTTCCAAATTACGATTCTAATACTGAATTCCAACTCGCCCTCTGTGTCTTACTCTATCACAATATAAGGTAGTTTATCAACTTTGCGGAAGCTTGCCACTGAACGTTGGCAGCTATTCTCTATATTTCTCGCACTAGGAGTTCGAAATAAGTACTAAGAGAAAACCAGGCGAACCCCAGAAGAGCTATGCAAATTGGTCACAAATTGCCTTTCATACAGGTATCAAAGAAAAATGGTAAACTGTAAACATTAGCGACCGATGGGAATGTGTGATACTGTAGAACAATTTCGCAGCACATCTGGCAAGGACGGTAAACAACAGACATGTCGATATGTAACACACCACCCGCTGCTTGTCCGATTTTGCACGTGGCAAACAACTTGTAAGAAGGCTGTTTAGGTTTTTTTATTGGTAACGCCACCTCTGTATAAAAATCACTGGCTGTGCTGTGTGCAGTCTGTGGCTAGTTTGCATTGTTGTCTGCCATTGTAGTGTTCGGCAGCGGCAGCTGGACGTGAACAGCGCCTAGCGTTGCGCAGTTGGAGGTGAGCCGCCAGCAGTGGTGGATGTGGGGAGACAGATGGCGGAGTTTTGTAATTTGTGATGAACTGCTATATATATTATGACTTTTGATGATATTAAGGTAAATACATTGTTTGTTCTCTATTAATATCTTTCATTTGCTAACTATCCCTATCAGTAGTTAGTGCCTTCCACAGTTTGAATCTTTTATTTAGCTGGCAGTAGAAGCTCTCGCTGTATTGCAGTAGTTCGAGTAACCAAGATTTTTGTGAGGTAAGCGATTTGTGAAATGCATAGGTTAATGTTAGTCAGGGCCATTCTTTTGTAGGGATTTCTGAAAGTCAGATTGCGTTGCGCTAAAAATATTGTGTGTCAGGTTAAGCACAGTCCTGTACAATTGTTCAAAGGGGACGTTTCATATGTCGACCCTTAGCCGAGGATACCTCACTGGAATCTTCTGATTTTTTCTTGTAGTTTGTATAATTAGTGTAGATTTTGTTCATTGCTAGCGCGTAATTGTAGAGAGAATCTCCTTTGTAGTTGCAGTCTTTCATTCTTGTTGTGGGATGCATGTAGATTTGCACCAAGTATTTCGCAGCTGCGCTTGCAATTAACTAGATATTATTTTCAGTGTTATGTTAATGTGTTCCCCTATTTTTCCTCTTCAAATTGTGTTTTTCTGTGTCGTCGTGTGAAATATTGTGACAATAATGGCGTGTGAAAAACGTAATACTAGGCTCCAAAGTAAACTGAGAAATAACAGTGAAGACCAAAGTAGTGTGTTAGCGCCACCCTGTAATGAATTAACTAATGTTCAACATAGTAATTTGGTAATTGTGCACAAGGAAATGGAGCGGGCGGCAAACAATGGCGTAGGCAGTGAAACAATTAGTGAACAGGGAAGCATTATCGATCGATCGGTCGGCAACAGCTCGCCTCAGAAATCCGAAATGACAGGACACAATCTTGCAAATACTGTAGATTCAGGTTTTGCGTCCTCACCGATTTCTCAAATAAGTCAAGACACATTTTCTGCTTGTCAAAATGTGAATATTGCCGGTTCAAATGCATTGCCGAATAGCACTGAGGAACATGTTTCAGACACCAATGCATTGTTATTACAATTAATGCAACAAATGGGACAAAAGCTTCAAAAGTTAGACATAATGGAACAAAATCTTCAAAAGTTAGACACAATGGAACAAAATCTTCAAAAGTTAGACACCACACTTGAACAAACACGTGAAGATTTAACTACTGAGTTACACAAAATCGAATCGAAATGTCAACAAGTCTTTAACGACGTAAAAACACAAATTTGTGAGCATTTTCAACCTATTTTTTCGCGGCATGAAAATGCATTACAGAATCACGAAGCAGCCATAAAAGAACTGCAAATTATTGTTCATGAAAATCATGAGACCTTGCAAGCTAAAATTGACTCAGTTGCATCTACCGATTCGGCTACCCAACTTGCAAGAACTCAGGAAAACTTAAAGGACACAGTAGAAAAACACATGGAGGAAATTAGTACATTATCAGAGAAAGTAGTTGAACTTTCGGATCAGGTCACTAACTTATCTACAAAGGTAGATGATGATCTGAATGACACAAGACCTGTAACCTTCACTGACACAGAAGAGTATGAACAAATTAGAAATTTCAAACAAAATCAAAATCAAATCAATACACAGTACAAAAGAGAAATCCTGGAAGTACAAGATCAGTTGACGCAGGTAATACAAGAACTACATATTTCAGAGGACACTCGCGCTCCAACACGGGAAGAGGGACTTAGAAATACGGAAAAGCCGCAAAATAATAACACAGGGCATTTCGGAAATTATGAAAGAAATTGGCAATGTGCACCGAATTCTGAGATGGAACCGCCGACACGACGTAACAATGACCGATATGCGACTCGCCGACACGATGATTTTGACTATAAGCTGTTCATTACTACACGTAAATTCAAAACATTTAAGAATTCCGGCAACTACATTCATCCACAAGCGTGGCTTCATCAATTCTCTCATTGTTTTCCTCCCAACTGGTCATTAGAGCACAGATTAGAATTTATGTGTGGTTTTTTAGAGAATGAACCAGCTGTGAGAATGCGATCGGTCATTCACGATTGCCACAGTGAAGGAGAATTTTACCATGCCTTCCTCTCACCATATTGGTCTCAAGCCACACAAGACCGAGTAAAACATGGCATCATAATGATGAAACATTTCGCACAAGAATCAGTATCTTTCAAACCCATACAGCCCCTCAGAACTCATCCACATTTGCTCAATCAAATTACCTGAACATTTATGGCATATTATTTATTTATTTTTATTTATTTATTTATTGTTCCGTGGGACCACATTTAGGAGAAGTCTCCATGGTCATGGAACGAGTCAATACATGAAATTGTAACACGATTGTAGAAACAGATAAAATGAAATATAAGAAACATATTCAGGCGACAAGTCGTTAGTTTAAATAAAGAAAATCAAAAATGTACACTGGAATTTGCTTAATTTTGTATCTCTTCCAGGAGCTCCTCGACAGAATAGAAGGAGTGAACCATGAGGAAACTCTTCAGTTTAGACTTAAAAGTGTTTGGGCTACTGCTAAGATTTTTGAGTTCTTGTGGTAGCTTATTGAAAATGGATGCAGCAGAATACTGCACTCCTTTCTGCACAAGAGTCAAGGAAGTGCATTCCACATGCAGATTTGATTTCTGCCGAGTATTAACTGAGTGAAAGCTGCTAACTCTTGGGAATAAGCTAATATTGCTAACAACAAACGACATTAAAGAAAATACATACTGTGAGGGCAATGTCAAAATTCCCTGACTATTGAATAGGGGTCGACAAGAGGTTTTCGAACTTACACCATACATAGCTCGAACAGCCCGTTTTTGAGCCAAAAATACCCTTTTTGAATCAGAAGAATTACCCCAAAAAATAATACCATATGACATAAGCGTATGAAAATATGCGAAGTATACTACTTTTCGTGTTGAAATGTCACTTATTTCAGATACTGTTCTAATGGTAAATAAAGCGGCATTTAGTTTCTGAACAAGATCCTGAACATGGGCTTTCCACAACAGCTTACTATCTATCTGTACGCCTAGGAACTTGAACTGTTCCGTCTCGCTTATAACATGCCCATCCTGTCTGATTAAAATGTCAGTTCTTGTTGAATTGTGGGTTAGAAACTGTAAAAACTGAGTCTTACTGTGATTTAGCATCAAATTATTTTCCACAAGCCACGAACTTATATCATGAACTACATTTTTTGATAATGTTTCAATATTACACACAAGATCCTTCACTACCAAGGTGGTGTCATCAGCAAACAGAAATATTTTTGAATCACCTGTAATACTAGAAGGCATATCATTTACATAAATAAGGAACAGCAGTGGCCCCAGCACCGACCCTTGGGGAACGCCCCATTTAACAGTGCCCCATTGGGACTGAACATCATTACCACTCTCAATATTGCGGAGGATTACCTTCTGCTTTCTGTTCTTAAAGTAGGAGGCGAACCAATTGTAAGCTACTCCCCTTACTCCATAATGTTCCAACTTCTGCAGTAATATTTTGTGGTCAACACAGTCAAAAGCCTTCGTTAAATCAAAGAAAACACCTAACGTTCGCAACCTTTTATTTAATCCGTCCAAAACCTCACAGAGAAAAGAGACTATAGCATTTTCAGTTGTTAAACCGTTTCTAAAACCAAACTGTACATTTGACAGCAAATTATGTGAATTTAAATGCTGCAGTAACCTTGTATATACAACCCTCTCAATAACTTTAGCAAACACTGATGGCATAGAAATAGGTCTATAATTGTCAACATTATCCCTGTCTCCCTTTTTATAAAGTGGCTTCACTACCGAGTACTTTAATCGGTCAGGAAACCGACCACTCCTAAAGGAAAAGTTACAGATATGGCTAAGTACTGAGCTAACATACGTGGAACAATACTTCAGTATTCTGCTAGATACCCCGTCATATCCATGAGAGTTCTTGGTCTTTAGTGATTTAATTATTAACTCAATCTCCCTCTTGTCAGTATCATGGAGGAGCATTTCAGGTAACAGTCTCAGAACACTTTTTTCTAAGAGCGCTATATGATTCCCTGTTGGGACTAGGTTTCTATTTAGTTCACCTGCTATATTCAGAAAGTGATTATTAAGTACTGTACATATATGCGACTTATCAGTAACACGGACATCCCCACTACGCACTGATTCTATATTCTCGACCTGTCTCTGCAGACCAGCCACTTCCTTTACGACTGACCATATGGTTTTAATTTTATCCTGAGACTTAGCTATTCTATCTGCATACCACATACTTTTTGCCTTCCTAATAACTTTTTTAAGCACCTTACAATACTGTTTGTAATGGGCTGCTGCATTTAGATTTTGACTGATTCTAACGTTTTGATATAATTGCCACTTTGTTCTACAAGATATTCTTATCCCTTTAGTCAGCCACCCAGGCTGCCTGTTTGTGCTAGTACCCTGTTTTGAACGTTCTAACGGAAAGCAACTTTCAAAGAGCACGAGAAAAGTCTTGAGGAAAGCATTATATTTCTCGTCTACTGTATCAGCACTATAAACATCTTGCCACTCTTGTTCCTTGATAAGGTTTACAAAAGTCTGTACAGCAACTGGATCAGCTTTCCTAAAACGTTGGTAACTATATTTAACATGTGTTGCAGCACAAAAAACTTTTAGACTTAAAATTTGTGCATCATGATCTGAAAGGCCATTCACCTTTTTGCTAACAGAATGCCCTTCTAATAATGACGAATGAACAAAAATATTGTCTATGGTTGTTCTACTGTTCCCTTGCACTCTCGTTGGAAAGAATACGGTTTGCATAAGATTATATGAATTAAGGAGGTCTACCAGCATCCTTTTCCTTGCACAATCACTTATACAATTAATATTGAAGTCACCACATATAACTAATTTTTTGTATTTCCTATAAAGTGAACCAAGAACCTCCTCTAGCTTTAGCAAAAATGTTGTGAAATCGGAGTCTGGGGATCTATAAATAACAACAGTAAGAAGTTTAGCTCCACTAAATTTAACCACACCTGCACAACATTCAAACACCTTTTCAGTGCAGTAGTTTGAAACATCAATTGACTCAAATGGGATACCGTTTTTCACATACATGGCTACTCCCCCACATCGCAAAGAGCTCCTAGAAAAGCTGCCAGCCAACCTGTATCCTGGTAAAGGAAGCCTCTGAATTATCTCCTTATTTAAGAAGTGTTCAGATATACCAATAATTTCAGAGTCAACATCTATAAGCAGTTCACTAACTTTATCTCGAATACCTTGTATATTTTGATGAAATATACTAATTCCCTCATTAATCGGATACCCAAGCTTTGTAGAGAGTGGTTTCTTTGTTAGAGAGACTTCCCTTAAGCAGGAATACC
Organism: Schistocerca serialis cubense; assembly: GCF_023864345.2. Lineage (NCBI taxonomy): Eukaryota > Metazoa > Arthropoda > Insecta > Orthoptera > Acrididae > Schistocerca > Schistocerca serialis. Next base: position 180,504,469 of record NC_064646.1, on the reverse strand, counting down.
TATCAGCTGACTTCAATCTAAAAAAGGTACAGCTCTAACACCCACAACTACCGGAATTTTCCCATGAGTGATCCCACCACCCCCACCTATGCTGTCACCTATAAGTTTTGCCAACCTCCCCTTCCCATACCTGTTGAGGTGCAGGCCATGTCTAGTGAAACCCGTCCTACTGATAGACTCCACCGACACCACTGAAATGTGACTCCTGCCTTCTGTCATCAGCGCACCCCCAAGTCTCATGTTATTACGCCTGACGGCTGTATTAAGATGAGGCCGATCGTGACGCTGAAACAGTTCCACGAAATGCACATTCGTGTTGCCAGTCTGAGTGGCTATCTTTTCCAGGTCACCATCTATGTCATACTCCCCATCCCTATCAATACTATTACCAGCCCCACCCACAATCACTACCTGATCCTCTTTAGTAAAATCCCTACATAACCCCCCTATGTTAAAAGTCACCTGAGCCAATCCTGCATTAGGCTTCACAATGCTGGTGACCTGGTACTCACTCCCCAAAACTTCCTGCAACTGCTGGCCTACACCTCTACCATGAGAACTACCTAACAGCAGAACCTTCTTCTTTCTCTTAGACTTTGCAACTGTCCTAGCCACCGTAACTGCTGAGGTCTGCTGCATACTTCCTACATCTACAGCTACTAGAGATTCCTCTCCACTAGACTCTGACAGTTGGTCATATCTATTACAAACACCAATAGTAAAACTATCTGAAAATCTCCTTCTCCTAGCAGATCTCTTGCCAACAGCCAGCTCCCATTCCCCAACCCCCTTCTCCCTCCTCATCCTATCTAGCTCCTCCTGTGCGTTTTTCAACTGCACCTGAAGGGCACAGATCTTACGCTCCTGCTCCTCTATCAACTTACTCTTGCTACATAACCTGCAGTTCCAGGAGAGGATCTCACCAGAATGCCCACTGGCTTCCCCACTGCATTCCCCCCCAGTGAAAATACTTCGAACAAGTCTCACACCGCAATCCACTACTCACGAACCTACGGCAAAGCCCACACTTCTCACTCATGGTAAAATTTTACAATTATTGAAACAAGAAAACAACTTTATCTAAGTTCCGCTACTACAATAAGAAGATGTTAAATACTGACTACAATAATGACAAACTTGCTCTACAAGGGAAGTAACTACTATTATTGACAGTATTAATCAACAACAAATGAGAATATAACAAAATACTAACACAGAAAGAAAATCAAACGTCTAATGACAGTAACGAAACTGAAAGCAGTTCGCAAAAATTTCTTCTGAAGTTATTTCACCGGAAAACACCAAGAACACCGGTTGAAGACTACTAAAGTTCCTAAATAAACTACTATACACAAACAATTAATTAGTACTTAGCTTTCGATGCGCCGCTACAGCTGCAACTGGTCAGCGCGGAATGTAAACACGGGTAAGAGGTTAAGTTGCTCGATACGAAACACTCACAAATATCAGGCCACAACACAAGAAATGCAGAGGTGAATGAAGAAACCACTAATAAGTCACTCATATAGTAAATATTATCACAAAAACTGTTAAAATATATATCTGAAACCTAAAAATAGATGAAAACTTAGAGAGCGATCTCACACGCAGTCACGCGCTTATGACGTCACGTTGCAAAGGCGACATTGAAGCTTTTCAGGGGCTCTTACAAGAACTGGAAATTGACACTGACATTTGCGGAACGCGAAAACAGGAGCACAACAATTACAGGTCACATCCGTCACAATTCCGCGATGACAGAAATAGTAACTGGACACGACAAGGCTATTCTCACAACACATATCGTGACCAAAACAGACACCACCCGTATGACAACCGTTGGCAGAGTAGTAATAATTACAGGGAAAGATCACCTCTCCGTGGTAGTGACTATCACAGAGACAATCAGAGAAACAGACAATTTGGGAACCAAAAAAATTATTATCAAGGGAGACAGAATAACTTCAGACGCAACGGTCCAGCGCGCAGTTACGATTCAGGGAGAAATTCTCCACCACGTGACCGACAAGAAAGAAACTATGGCATCTACCGATATGACGACAGACGATATGATCGTGACGACAGACCTGAATTGCATCAGAAATGGCGGGATTCAAACAGAGCAGGGCCCTCTCGACAAGGTGAATTTGTAGAAGTTAGGTCTCCAAATCCCAATAACGACGCGCGCCAACAAATAGACAATAGGCAATGACTCATACCGCTGGCAGCCACGAAACGTACGTATGAAACTGACGACGCAGCTGCCGTAGCTAGTAATTACGTAAAAATGGAAGACATTAGGGACATCTTGCTCCAGGAACACGACATAAAACATAACAACATTGCACATCCTGTGATTCACATTACAGTAAATGATGTAAAATTTATGGCAGTACTTGACTCTGGCAGTCCCATTTCAGTAATTAGTGAAACAGCCTTTAGCAAATGCAACAAATCGAATGATTGTCCCACACTTCCGTTACGTAAGATTAAATTACAAGGTGCAAAAAAAATGGTTCAAATGGCTCTGAGCACTATGGGACTTAACAGCTGTGGTCATCAGTCCCCTAGAACTTAGAACTACTTAAACCTAAGTAACCTAAGGACATCACACACATCCATGCCCGAGGCAGGATTCGAACCTGCGACCGTAGCAGTACCACGGTTCCGGACTGTGCGCCTAGAACCGCGAGACCACCGCGGCCGGCACTACAAGGTGCAATCTTTGGAAATAGTGTAGATGTACGCCAACAAACCAACTTAGAATTCTTTTGTCAAAGCCACAGCTTCTCTATGAACTTTCTTATTGTTCCATTATTGTCGACGGGAATTATATTGGGAGTAGACTTTTTGAATGAATACAAAGCAATCTTAAACTGTCACGATGCTGAAATAAGTTTAGAGAAGGAAAGTAAGTCAATAGCTTTGAAATTTGAAGATTGGCTCTCAAACCATGACAAAGAAATTAATCGGCTTTACCTTCTGTTGGACAACAGTTCGGAATTTTCTACGGAACTAGACACTAACAATCACTCTGCAAGTACTGACAGTGATGATACCGACGGCATATTTGAAATTAATGAGGTAATTCAGAATAAAATTCAAACAATTGAGAATTGTAATGACACTGTTAGGCAGGACCTTTTTGAGATTTTACAAGCACATTCCACAGTTTTTACTCATAAAAGAGGAACAATCAAGGGATTTCAATACCAATTTCGTGTTCGTGAGCATACTAAATTTCGTGTTAGACCATACGTAATTCCAGCACATTATAGGGACCGTGTTAGAACAGAAATACAATCTATGCTTGGCGAGGGCATTATTGAGCCTGCAGTAAGCTCATACAACAATCCATTACATGTTGTTGAGAAGAAAAATGGATCGATCAGGCTTGTCTTAGATTCGAGACAAATCAATTCTATCATTATTCCTGAAACAGACAGGACGCAGACGATGGAAGAACTTCTTCAAAATTTTAATGGTGTAAAAGTGTTGTCTTCCATTGATTTCAGATCCAGCTTTTATCAGATCGAACTTCATCCAGAATGTAGAAAATACACAGCTTTTCCTTGTTTCGGCGTTTGTTATTACTTTCGGAAACTTCCTTTTGGTTTGAACATTTCTTCGGCAGCATTCATTCGCGGGCTAAATTCCATATTACCTGAGTTCTTAAAACGTCACATCACCTTATATGTAGACGATATTCTTATAGCAGAAGCCTCATGGGAACAACACAATCGCATCCTCAACAGCGTGTTACATATTTTTGCAGAATCTGGAATTACAGTTAACTTGGAAAAGTCTGAATTCGGTAGGGCAAGGTGAAGTTTTTGGGACATATTATTTCTTCTGAAGGCATTCAGCCGGATCCTGAAAAGTTAGAAGCAATCAGAGCCATTCCAGTTCCATCCACAAAAAGACAAGTCCGCGGTTTTCTAGGTCTCGTAAATTTTTACCGTCGTTTTCTGAATATGCAAATTCTAGTTACACCAAAACTTTGTTCTCTCACTGGAAAAAATACTATTTGGAACTGGGATGAACAAGCACAGTTGGAATTCAATTCTTTGAAAGAAGCGTTACTTCACGCACCAATACTACCTCATCCAGATCTGACACAAGATTTCTGCCTTAGCACGGATTCTTCTAAAGTCGGTCTTGGTGCCCACTTATTTCAAGAAGCCATACAAAATGACACTACTGTTCAGCAAACCATTGCTTTTGCTAGCCGAGTGCTAACAAAATCTGAAAAAAATTATTCCGTTTATGAATTAGAAGCTTTAGCTGTCGTTTGGGCATTTAACAAATTCCGTTTCTTTCTTTCTGGTAAGCACGTAAAAGTATACAGTGGTCATCGTGCATTACAATTTCTTATGTCTTCAAAATTAAATCATGACAGGTTAAAACGTTGGGCATTGTTTCTGCAAGAATTCCGCTTCACAATAGTCTACATTCCCGGCAAGGAGAACATTGTTGCAGACGCGCTGTCACGCGCACCGGCTGGGCTTGAGAAAAGTAACACAGAAGGCAACATTGAGAAAAATTTCAGTATTCTTTACATTCAGAAAGTCACCTTCGAAAACTTCACCACCACATCTTTAAAGGACATCGCTCATGAACAAGATAAAGATCCGATTTGGAAAGACTTCAAAAGTAAATGGTATGAAAAGGCACACACTCAGATTCGGCATTATTACCTGGTTAGAAACAACATACTCTTCAAACGCTGCACTGTTGATGACAAGCTATGGGTACTTTGCATTCCAGACGATTTTGTTAATAAGCTCATTTGGTACATTCATTTCAGCTACGCACATTTTGGCCCACGAAAATGTTATCATATTCTTCGAACGACTTGTTATTTTAGCAATATGGAAAAGCGAATTCGAAGAGTCTTATCTATTTCTAAACTTTGTCAAAAGGCGAAACCATCTACTATCTCACATCGTGCTCCGCTGTTTCCTATCATTCCTTCTAAATAAAAAAAAAAAAAATGGTTCAAATGGCTCTGAGCACTATGGGACTTAACATCTGAGGTCATCAGTCCCCTAGAACTTAGAACTACTTAAACCTAACTAACCTAAGGACATCACACACATCCATGCCCGAGGCAGGATTCGAACCTGCGACCGTAGCGGTCGCGTGGTTCCAGAATGTAGCGCCTAGAACCGCTCGGCCATCCCGCCCGGCTTCTAAATTAAAAGAATTTGCTGCTGTTGATCTCTTGGGACCGCTTGTCAGAACATCTAGTGGATTTTCGTACGTTCTAGTCGCTGTTGAACTTACTTCAAAATTTGTTTCTTTCACTCCGTTACGTAAAGCCACTGGACGGGCTGTATCCAACGCCTTTGTTAAAAATTTCTGACGTGAAGTTGGCCACGTTGCTAAAGTCATTTCAGATAACGGACCTCAATTCAAATCTGCTGTTTGGTCACGCATGCTTCGGAATCATAAAATCAAACCTGTTTTTATTTCATTGTACTCACCACATTGTAACCCATCCGAAAGGATTATGAAAGAAATCAATAAGCTTTGCAGACTTTATTGTCACAGAAAGCATCAGCATTGGGACAGATATTTACACTTATTTCAAAACGTGCTGAATGAAATGCCTCATGATTCCACTGCTTTACCACCTACTCTTGTACTGAAGAATGAAGAACCACCGAACAGAATCAGAGAGCTTGTACCTTTCCCGAATACACGTAAACTTCGACACAAAGACATAATTGAATTGGCTCTTAAAAATATAAAATCTGCAGCAGACAAAAGGAGAAAACTACACGGTAAAGCAAATGCAAAGAAATTGTATATTGGTCAGAAGGTTCTCATTAAAGCTCATTCATTGTCACATAAGAAGAAACACTTAAGTCACAAATTCTTTCTAGTTTACAATGGACCATACAGAATCCGACGTATACCACATGATAATTGTGTTGAAGTTGAAACTCTGCGTACTAGGAAGAGTAAAGGTTTACACCACATTTCACATGTAAAACCATTTATTGAAAGATGATCTGCTTTTTAACTTCGTCTTTGCCATAAAACTTTTCACTTCACATTTCTAGTATGCTTTGTCAGACTTCAGAAACTGTTAACATGCAACAATGTTTGAAGTTAAATATCCAGTCTAGAACCTAGGGAACATTTTTAAACAGAAATTACGAATGCATTGTTATAGTGAACAGACGACACAATGTTGTTATTTGTACATTCTTGCTTGTTAGTTGCATGATTACATAATGACTATAAGGCTCACATACTTAGAACATTTACCAGTACTGCTAATGAGATTTTAATGCAACATTTTGGTTTACTTGAAATTTGGTGTATCATGAGGTAAGTACATTGGCTTCTGCAGAACTTAGCTTTTGGAGGACAATAACTACGACACTTCCACAGAGATTATCTTACAGCAAGATGCACATTTAGCGCTACAGGACACGTATTTGAGTGATTAATTTTGTAGTTAAATCATTTATTTTTAAAGATATTTGAAGTACAATGATACAAAGGTTTTCCGTAATACACTCCTGGAAATGGAAAAAAGAACACATTGACACCGGTGTGTCAGACCCACCATACTTGCTCCGGACACTGCGAGAGGGCTGTACAAGCAATGATCACACGCACGGCACAGCGGACACACCAGGAACCGCGGTGTTGGCCGTCGAATGGCGCTAGCTGCGCAGCATTTGTGCACCGCCGCCGTCAGTGTCAGCCAGTTTGCCATGGCATACGGAGCTCCATCGCAGTCTTTAACACTGGTAGCATGCCGCGACAGCGTGGACGTGAACCGTATGTGCAGTTGACGGACTTTGAGCGAGGGCGTATAGTGGGCATGCGGGAGGCCGGGTGGACGTACCGCCGAATTGCTCAATACGTGGGGCGTGAGGTCTCCACAGTACATCGATGTTGTCGCCAGTGGTCGGCGGAAGGTGCACGTGCCCGTCGACCTGGGACCGGACCGCAGCGACGCACGGATGCACGCCAAGACCGTAGGATCCTACGCAGTGCCGTAGGGGACCGCACCGCCACTTCCCAGCAAATTAGGGACACTGTTGCTCCTGGGGTATCGGCGAGGACCATTCGCAACCGTCTCCATGAAGCTGGGCTACGGTCCCGCACACCGTTAGGCCGTCTTCCGCTCACGCCCCAACATCGTGCAGCCCGCCTCCAGTGGTGTCGCGACAGGCGTGAATGGAGGGACGAATGGAGACGTGTCGTCTTCAGCGATGAGAATCGCTTCTGCCTTGGTGCCAATGATGGTCGTATGCGTGTTTGGCGCCGTGCAGGTGAGCGCCACAATCAGGACTGCATACGACCGAGGCACACAGGGCCAACACCCGGCATCATGGTGTGGGGAGCGATCTCCTACACTGGCCGTACACCACTGGTGATCGTCGAGGGGACACTGAATAGTGCACGGTACATCCAAACCGTCATCGAACCCATCGTTCTACCATTCCTAGACCGGCAAGGGAACTTGCTGTTCCAACAGGACAATGCACGTCCGCATGTACCCCGTGCCACCCAACGTGCTCTAGAAGGTCTAAGTCAACAACCCTGGCCAGCAAGATCTCCGGATCTGTCCCCCATTGAGCATGTTTGGGACTGGATGAAGCGTCGTCTCACGCGGTCTGCACGTCCAGCACGAACGCTGGTCCAACTGAGGCGCCAGGTGGAAATGGCATGGCAAGCCGTTCCACAGGACTACATCCAGCATCTCTACGATCGTCTCCATGGGAGAACAGCAGCCTGCACTGCTGCGAAAGGTGGATAAGCACTGTACTAGTGCCGACATTGTGCATGCTCTGTTGCCTGTGTCTATGTGCCTGTGGTTCTGTCAGTGTGATCATGTGATGTATCTGACCCCAGGAATGTGTCAATAAAGTTTCCCCTTCCTGGGACAATGAATTCACGGTGTTCTTATTTCAATTTCCAGGAGAGTACATTTCATTCCATTGTTGCAATCTGTAACACCTGAGGGTATAATTACATTAATCCTCAGGGGGGTACACGCTTACTTTGTGTATCATGTGTTTGGCAAGCACAAGGAGCCCTAGCTAATATGGTATTTGCTTATACAACTTTACACATCGGTACCATATTTCTCTAACACAGAATTACACAGCTATCTGATCATTTAACAGAGAAAGAAACTTTTTTTATTACATCTGTGACACATGTTTATGCAATTACACAGTTGGGTAACTTCACACTTATGAAATTGTATTTTGTCTGTACTTTGTGAACTGTTCATATTTTTTTGGAACCGTTGCGATACTATGAGAGCTTTGAATGATGTATTTGGTAAGGGAGCATGATTTTAAAGTATGTTTGAGGTAGATTACACTATTGAAATGAGCAGAGAATTTTCTTTAGGTTTTGAAATTATTGCATAAAGCTACGACGTTTTTGAGATTTGACTGAGGTATTTTGAAGTTATTTTTACGACGACGAATATGTATATGTGTAATAAGGTAAGGAATAATGAGTAGTGGTTAGGGACTCTGGTTTGTGAAAAAGGATGTTGGAAACCAAGAATCGTACTTTAAGAGTTATGAAATGTGTGTATATGCGTGAATGTATCACAATGCTGGCGAAAATTTTTTGGACGCTGTTATATTTACAGGATTTTGTTTCTACACATTTGTAACGCATATTTTCGACCTGTGAAATTTTTATATGAGACTGTCACTGTAGCGGAAACTGCTGTCGTAAATATTTCAGTAAGAAAGGTAAGTGACCTTGACGTAATGCGTTTTGGGCGCCCAGCTGAGAGGTTGTCGCCTGACAAAAGAAAGCCATTAGGTGGAGAAAAAAAAGGGGGGGGAGGCCATATCCTCGCTATTGACATTCCTTTGTAGAAAGCATCGCAAATACGACACGCTCGAACTTGAAAACATATGATTACTCTGTGGAGTCTTAATTTATGATATTTACTGAAATGAAATGATGAGAAACATTTTATGTCTATTGTCTTGTTAGTTGAGAGAATTTTTTACTACTTATGAAATGCCACATGGCTATTGAACAATGTTCTTATGCTTTGCTTTGTACATAGTTGCTTATTTCACCTGATATCTAGTTTCTAGCTGCACTGCAGCACTGGTTAAAATAAAATTTTATAGATGTACTAATATAAATATTTTCTGTCTACAGATCGAGTAAATAATAATTTTTTTTCAAAAAAATGAGTGAGCACAAAAAGACATTTACCATCACAGGAACTGCATTCATAATTTTCTTTTCAGGTACTTGGTAATTTCTTTTGTAGAATAAATTGTGATGCATCACTCTAGTGTTAAGATGTGACATAAGTATTAGACATGGCCATTTTTAGTGTACTATTTTTTTCTGCTTGAGCTATGTCATGTTTAGATATATGTTTTTTTTATTTGCTGCTGCTGTTTGCCAGGCATAATGTTACTGAATTTGACTTTGTATTACGCAGTTAAGCCAGTTTACTACGCATTTATTTTTCTTGTTTGCTGCACAGTGGCTTATATTAGTGGTAATATTGCAATTGCTTTGCCAGTTTGAATTTTTTGTCATTGATGTTTGTGTTAATTGTTTTGTGCTGCTGCATTGCCTCGTCCCTTAGTTTAGCATCTGAGCTCAGTAGATTTAAGTTAGCTTAAGTGGTGGTAGACTACATAAGAAACTGACTATGGACAATAGGAAAAAAATGCATTGAGAAGTTATATGAAAAAGATTTGGGCCAAAATGAGTATTGTACACTGAGAAATAATTATTTTGAAAGAAATATGAATAGAATACAGAAAGCAGGTATAGATAGCACTTTTTGAAATAATGAAGAACGAAGGGAGATCTCCAAGAAGTAAAGAAAGTTTTGTTTGCAAAATACTGCAGTAAAACAAACCCTGTCCTTTGCTTTTGTATTATTATGCTATGTGTTTGTGTACCCTTGTGTATTTGTTTTCTTCCTGTCTCTGTGTACTGTTTCATAGAATTTTTTTTCTCTTCTAATACTAAGCTGCATTCACTATGATGAGGAGTACTGTTATCCTCAAATATAACTGGCATTAATAATATCTTATTTACTTTGTAAAGATGTTAGACATTATTGATTCTGTTTTGTTTTCATACTCATGTGTGAAGTTGGTGTTTCAAAAGTTATTCTGATCTTTTCTGTATGTACTCATGTCATAATTCCTGTAACACTGATGTATATGTTATTTCGATTTTTTAGTAAAACCTGTACTACAAATGTTATCTGTATTGTTATGTTCTTTAATGATATATTTTGTACCTTTGTTATTGTATTCTTATGTTATAAAATTGTAATTGACACCAGTTCATCAAATTAAGTAACTTGTAAGTTACATTTCACTGCACACGTTTCTGTTGGTCATAGTATATGGACAATATGTGAGAAGTAGGGACTGATAGTGTTTGCACGTGTGTTAATAATTCAGCAAGGGACGGGATAACAGCATTGGTGGTTCTGAGGACAATTCCAAAATCTTTGTGAGTGCACAAGTGGTGGTTATGGACTTGCTACATTATCCGCAAGACTCTTCAATGGTGATTGTGTACCTGCACAGTTGCAACAGATGGCTGCTGGCCGTCTTTACAAGGACTGCAGTGGGTCTGTATCTTTGATGGCCCATCGTTACCATTATTTCTACAAGGACTACAGTGGGTCTGCACCTCTGGTGGCCCACCAATACCATACCCTCTACCAGGTCTACAGTGGGTCTACTCTGTGATGACCTACCTACCAATATTCTTCAAAACTTCGACTGACTCTGCTGTGGGTTTGCTCTGTTGTGGCCCATTACCTGTCTGCAAGTCAAGAGTCAGCACTGTCTTTCCTTTGGAAGGACAACACTACTTCTTCAAGACTGCATGGAAATCCACTACTTCTGTGTGCATTCTCTTTTACTGTTCAGACTTTGAAAAAAAAAGAAAAACACTGTAATTTTACTATGATGAATCAGGACTGTCTTTATAGACTGTGAGAAAATTTTAGCTTCTGACCAACATTGTATCAATAAGTGTGAGCATTTGATATCTTTGTTATTGTAATTATGAAAAATTTTATCAAATCATTATTGGGCACTGCCAAAAACAATTTGTAAAATTTTTTTTGTGGGGAGCATGGGGGCTATGTAAGTAGGCCGTTTAGGTTTTTTTATTGGTAACGCCACCTCTGTATAAAAATCACTGGCTGTGCTGTGTGCACTCTGTGGCTAGTTTGCATTGTTGTCTGCCATTGTAGTGTTGGGCAGCGGCAGCTGGATCTGAACAGCGCCTAGCGTTGCGCAGTTGGAGGTGAGCCGCCAGCAGTGGTGGATGTGGGGAGACAGATGGCGGAGTTTTGTAATTTGTGATGAAATGCTATATATATTATGACTTTTGATGATATTAAGGTAAATACATTGTTTGTTCTCTATTAATATCTTTCATTTGCTAACTATCCCTATCAGTAGTTAGTGCCTTCCATAGTTTGAATCTTTTATTTAGCTGGCAGTAGAAGCGCTCGTTGTATTGCAGTAGTTCGAGTAACCAAGATTTTTGTGAGGTAAGCGATTTGTGAAATGCATAGGTTAATGTTAGTCAGGGCCATTCTTTTGTAGGGATTTCTGAAAGTCAGATTGCGTTGCGCTAAAAATATTGTGTGTCAGGTTAAGCACAGTCCTGTACAATTGTTCAAAGGGGACGTTTCAAACTTAAAGAGAAATTGAGTGTGGAACTGTACCCAAAAATGGATAACGCTAGATTTAAATGTAGCCGTGTCACCCCTAATCGATCTGCGGTGGTAGTGTTGACGATATATCACACCTATTTTTCCTTACAAACATGAATGATCACGAACACTTAGGGTGTTCAATGACATCAAACACATACACAACAGTGAAAAATAAGCATAAGGTTGAATTCAGGGTGAACTACTGAAAGTAAAGGCTCTACTGAATCACAATAATTTTATTATAACCTTCAGATCAATGCTGAAAAAAACACAGTGAAAAATTTACAAATTACCCTCGAAACTGCCACTGGCAGTGATCCGTGACAAAATCGGTACCAGACGCGCTCTCTTATAAATTGGTTGACCAACTTACATAGACACAAACGTAAAATATGAAGAACCACTACACCCCAAAGTATCGTGAGACCTCTGTGGAAAAAGCAATTGCAAGTGATCCAGCTATCTAACGTTACCCCTAACACAGCCGAAGTGGGAGCGATCTCACCGTGATATTCCTGTTGTAGCAGCGGTCTCCGATGGCGACGGCGCCGCCGTGCGGTCGGCGTGTGGCGTCTCGGAAAGTAACACTCCAGCAGTATTCGGACAACAGACTGCTGTCCGCAAACTTCTCTAATCGCGACATTGTTTCCGTCAGCAATGAGCTGGCGCAGCTAACGTCGCCTCAGAACGAAAGACCAAGAGCGGAGACGACTTGGCTAACGTCCTCTCAGTACGAGAGCCCAGAACGGAAGACCTCTATATAGAGTGAAGCAACAACGCTCTTCACCTCTGTTTTCCCACCTCAACTTTTACCGAGCGAATCACATCACTAGAAGCTCTCAAAATACCCACTTCGCCAGTGCCGACCAATGTATGACCTGGGAATAGAACTCATTTCCACAAGTCATCCCTTTCTACAAAATTTCACAAGTAAACGCTGCCCACTCTGGCTGGGAAGAACCATGTTTACTGGAATTTTTCTCCTAAGAGACCGCTCGAGATTTTCCCGGCAAGATTCTCCGTCGTAGCGAACACAGACTCCTGCATTAAAAGTTTTTGTTATTTGGAACTCTTGGCCAGCCCCACTTGAGTTACTCGAAGGCGTAAAATTAGTGGGACATAGGAAAGAGGATGCACAGGGAGCCTGTCCAGTTATCCACTGCTCCTCTTTTGGTAAACACCTGAACACCTGCAGCCGCGCGTCCCTCAGAAGCTGGCGGCCGCTGTAAACGGATTACAGGACTTCCCCAGTTGATCATTTATGCCGTTAGGCTGTGGGCTTCGGCGGCTAGCCGGTGAGGTAGCCGAGCTCTGTCTCAATTACTGCCTCTCTACAAAATCTAATAGTTACAAAATCGCGTAATTCTCGCTGTAATACCTAGCCAGCGTTCCGATGCGTTTCCACATACACTACTGGCAATTGAAATTGCTATACCAAGAAGAAATGCAGATGATAAACGGGTTTCATTGGACAAATATATTATACTAGAACTGACAAAAAAATGGTTCAAATGGCGCTGAGCACTATGGGACTTAACATCTGAGCTCATCAGTCCTCTAGAACTTACAACAACCTAAACCCAACTAACCTAAGGAAATCACCCACATCCATGCCCGAGGCAGGATTCGAACCTGAGACCGTAGCAGTCACGAGGTTCCAGACTGAAGCGCCTAGAACCGCTCGGCCACCTAGTCCGGCCAAGAACTGACATGTGATTACATTTTCACACAGTTTGGGTGCATAGACCCTGAGAAATCAGTACCCAGAACAACCACCTCTGGCCGGAATAACGGCCTTGATACGCCTGGGCATTGAGTCAAACAGAGCTTGGATGGCGTGTACTGGTACAGCTGCCCATGCAGCTTCAACACAATACCACAGTCATCAAGAGTAGTGACTGGCGTATTGTGACGAGCCAGTTGTTCAACCACCATTGACCAGACGTTTTCAATTAGTGATAAATCTGGAGAATGTGCTGCACACGGCAGCAGACGAATATTTTCTGTATCCCGTACAGGACCTGCAACATGCGGTCGTGAATTATCCTGCTGAAATGTAGGGTTTCGGAGGGATCGAATGAAGGGTAGAGTCAGGGGTCGTAACACATCTGAAACGTAACGTCCACTGTTCGAAGTGCCGTCAGTGCGAACAAGAGGTGACCGAGACGTGTAACCAATGGCACCCCATACCATCACGCCGTATGATACGCCAGTATGGTGATGACGAATACACGCTTCCAATGTGCGTTCACTGCGATGTCGCGAAACACGAATGCGACCATCATGAGGCTGTAAACGAACCTGGATTCATCCGACAAAATGACGTTTTGCCATTCGTGCATCCAGGTTCGTCGTTGAGTACACCATCGCAGGCGCTCCTGTCTGTGATGCAGCGTCAAGGGTAACCGCAGTCATGGGATAAGATGCCTGTCATCTCGACTGATAGTGATACGAGGCAGTTGGGATCCCGCACGGCGTTCCGTATTACCCTCCTGAACCCACCGATTCCATATTCTGCTAACAGTCACTGGATCTCGATCATCGCGATACGATAAACCACAATCGCGATAGGCTACAATCAGACCTTTATCAAAGTCGGAAACGTGATGGTACGCATTTCTTTTCCATACACGAGGCATCACAACAGCGTGTCAGCAGGCAACGCCCTTCAACTGCTTTTTGTGTATGAGAAATCGGTTGGAAACTTTCCTCACGTCAGCACGTTGTAGGTGTCGCCACCGGCGCCAACCTTGTGTGAATGCTCTGAAAAGCTAATCATTTGCGTATCACAGCATCGTCTTCCTGTCGGTTAAATTTCACGTCTGTAGCACGTCATCTTCGTGGTGTAGCAATTTTACTGGCCAGTAGTATAAATTTCCTAAACCATAATTTAATTACTCCAGAAAACAACAACTACTTATCTGCAAAGCAATTGCACCGTGGTCAGTCGTTTTTATTGACCTGACGTGCTCGCAAAGTGATTACAGCCGCGTCAAATGGACTCATATAAGCTGCAAGACCGTTGCCACCTTACAGATACCATGTCACAAAGTCTTTTCGAATATCAATCCCTATACTCAGTTTGATAGTAAATATGCCTCACAGACGAATACTTGCACAATATATTCACATTTCAACATTTGGGAGAGGACGTGTAGTTCGGCTCAAAGAAGCCGTTGGAGTAACAGGCGGGGTGCTCGACATTTGAATAGGAGCGATGCCGCTATTCAACGAGGCTGGCAGGAATGAATGAGCCATGGCTGAGCACAGCATCAAGAAGGAAGCGGTCGACCTACACAGATGACAGAACGAGCGGACCGACAAATCTGCAGAGAGGCACTCACAGCCGGGGATTCATGCTGTTCAGCGATCCGACGTGCCAGTGGTGCTTCAGTGTCCACAAGGACCATTAATAGGCGGCTCACAGGGAGGGGGCTGGGATCACGGTGATTCTTCCGCCGACAACCAATGACATCTGGACACTAACAAGCCCTTTGCAGTGGTCTCGGGCACACTCGGCCTGGAATCGCATTCTACGGAGTAGAACTGTCTTCAGCAATGAGTCTCGCTTTGAACTGAGCGCCGATGTCAGCGAAGACTTGTCTCGAGGCGCCCCGGACAGCGATGGGTACCAACCTGGCTGTCGGCCGCCGTACTCGTACGGCCTTACAGCCAGTAGTGGCGGCCAGGGGTGCCGTTTCATTCCCTAATATTTGCGAATCTGTTGCCCAACGTAAAGACTCGAGCGACTGAAAAAAAGCGCAGGTGACGCCTGTGTATAAGAAGGGTAGAAGGACGGATCCTCAAAATTACAGACCAATATCCTTAACATCGGTTTGTTGCAGGATTCTCGAATATATTCTCAGTTCGAATAAAATGAATTTCCTTGAGACAGAGAAGTTGCTGTCCTTGCATCAGCACTGCTTTAGAAAGCATCGCTCCTGCGAAACGCAACTCGCCCTTTTTTCACATGATATCTTGCGAACCATGGATGAAGGGTATCAGACGGATGCCATATTCCTTGACTTCCGGAAAACGTTTGACTCGGTGCCCCACTGCAGACTCCTAACTAAGGTACGAGCATATGGGATTGGTTCCCAAATATGTGAGTGGCTCGAAGACTTCTTAAGTGATAGAATCCAATACGTTGTCCTCGATGGTGAGCGTTCATCGGAGGTGAGGGTATCATCTGGAGTGCCCCAGGGAAGTGTGGTAGGTCCGCTGTTGTTTTCTGTCTTCATAAATGATCTTTTGGGTAGGGTGGATAGCAATGTGCGGCTGTTTGCTGATGATGCTGTGGTGTACGGGAAGGTGTCGTCGTTGAGTGACTGTAGGAGGATAGAAGATGAGTTGGACAGAATTTGTGATTGGTGTAAAGAATGGCAGCTAATTCTAAATATAGATAAATGTAAATTAATGCAGATGAATAGGAAAAAGAATCCCGTAATGTTTGAATAATCCATTAGTAGTATAGCGCTTGACATAGTCACGTCGATTAAATATTTGGGCGTAACATTGCAGAGCGTTATAAAGTGGGACAAGCATGTAATGCCAGTTGTGGGGAACGCGGATAGTCGCCTTCGGTTCACTGGTACAATTTTGGGAAGATGTGGTTCAACTGTAAAGAAGACCGTTAAAAAAACACTAATACGACCTATTCTTGAGTACTGCTCGAGCGTTTGGGATCCCTATCAGGTCGGATTGAGGGAGGGCATGGAAGCAATTCAGAGGCGGGCTGCTAGACTTGTTACTGGTAGGTTTGATCATCACGCGAGTGTTACGGAAATGCTTGAGGAACTCGTGTGGGAGTCTCGAGAGGAAAGGAGGCGTTCTTTTCGTGAATCGCTACTGAGGAAATTTAGAGAACCAGCATTTGAGGCTGACTACAGTGCAATTTTACTGCGGCCAACTTATATTTCGCGGAAAGACCACAAAGATAAGATAAGAGAGATTGGGGCTCGTACAGAGGCATATAGGCAGTCATTTTTCCCTCGTTCTGTTTGGGAGTGGAACAGGGAGAGAAGATGCTAGTTGTGGTACGAGGTACCCTCCGCCACGCACCGTATGGTGGACTGCGGAGTATGTATGTAGATGTAGATGCAGTAGGATTCGTCTGTTTGTCATCCGCGACACCCTTAAACCACAACGAGGCGTCGACGTTATCCTACGCTCCATATCGTTGCATTTAAATGGCTCTGAGCACTATGGGACTTAACTTCTGAGGTCATCAGTCCCCTAGGACTTAGAACTTAAACCTAACTAACCTAAGGACATCACACATATCCATGCCCGAGGCAGGATTCGAACCTGCGATCGTAGCGTTCGCGCGGTTCCAGACGTTGCATTTAATGGCAAGCCTTTTTGTGCATACATTTCAGCAAGATAACGCCCGCCCATACACGGATAGAGTTTATACTGCTTGTCTTCGCCATGTCTTTGCCAGAAAGGTTGTCGAATCTCCCCCCAGTTGAAAACGTTTGAGCGTTATGGGCAGGGTCTTCCAACCACTTCGGTACTTTGTTGCTCTAACGCGTCAGTTGGGCAGAGTTTGATATGATATCTCTCAGGAGGATATCCAATAACTCTGTCAGTCAGTGCCAAGCAGAACATCTGCTTGCAGAAGAGCCACAGGTGGACCAACGCATTATTGACTTGCAGTTTGAGAAGCTATTTCTCTTGAATAAATCATCCATCCTTTCTGACTTTGTAATCATTTTTTCGTTTGTACACGTACATCACATCTACTGAGTTCCTTCCCATTCGGATAACTCCTTCGTAGTGAATGCAGTTTTTTTGTTGTTAAAGGTGTAGTAATAGAAACGTCAATTTTCCCAGTATTATCTGGTGGTGTATCCATTCGCTCCATCGATACTACACTCCTTTAACACCTTCTCAACGAAAGGTGAGCCTGTGAAATATGAACTAAACGTTCCTTGGGTTTCATTATATCTGCTTGATACCGAAATTTATTTTATTCTCATTTAATTTTCCGTGTTACTGAAATTACTCTTGTTCGTTAACATTATCCACGTTTCGTCCATAGATTTTTGTGATTTTTATCGCAAATGAAATTCAATCCTCTTTATTGATTTTACACTAACAAACGGCACAACCTTTCCTTAAATTATTATTTCTGTCGCTCACCGAAAATATGAATGGCAGCAGCAGTTTTGTTTTATTGCAGTTGATAGGTAACGACACATTTGCATGTATTTAGACCTTAATAGTTTTTTAATACACATTTTTTTCAAAGTACACAATTTATTTGTCGATCATGTTAGTCAAAAGTTCAAAATTGGATAACACCTTATCTCATGAAGCTGGACATTGTATCTTGGTGGACACGATCTAATTTATTGCCGTATGTTTTACTAAGATTAAATTAACTGCACTAAATAAAATGACAAAGCTGTCTTAATATTTAGTGTGATGAAGAAAATTTTAATAAATAAGGTAGTTTAAGGTCACGTATGTTTTGTAGCAAGGACTTGGGAATGGCCCACTAAATCAGTTTTCCATAATTTTTATAGAAGGATGCGGTAGAAGGTTTTTTAACGGTATTCTCGCATTGTTACTCTTGAGTGATTGAGGAGATCTTGGGATATATCTGCGTGGAAATTCGGAAGAGACTGTGGCGACGGTGCCTTCGAAATATAAACCGACATTTTTTCACAGTGGAACCTCGATGTGAATTGCAAGCGGAAACTTCAAGAAAAGTAAAGAACGGCACAGTGTCCGAGGTGTGTAGCTCTGGAACACGGTCAGGTGCCGCGCGGCACACTGGGGGAAAAGCGTAGGGGGGTCGCTACTCGGCTTACACCGCTTGTGGTCGAACGACAGTCGAAACCCGAGCTGTGGGCCGAGTAGAGAGGCAGGCCAGCGCTGGACCTCGTCCGCAGCTGTTTGCTCTCCTGACACTATGCTTTTGTCCAGCATTACCCTTACAAGCTACACATGTTCCGTTTCAAGTGGACTACAGACTGACATCTACCGCACAATTATTAACTTGACTCCACTTTAACAGCGTCTTTTTCTCCAACAAAAAAATCTCCTTCTGTTCCACCGACAGCTTTCACCTTCATGATTTCTAGGTTATCTGTATAACAGAAAGCCATGTGTGTGAGTTTTATCCTGATCACACAGGCATTCTTAACCTGAAACAAGCAGACATGGTGCACCGCAAGGTACTATTTTTATTCCTTTCTGGTTTCTGATATACGCAAATGATTTTTCTATTAAATTGTCGTATATGATAATTTTTGTCGATAGTAAACATATGGAAATAAAAATTAGAACCAGTATTCTTACTGCAAAGCGAGGTAATGGAATAATGGATACATCAACATATGGTCGAGGCAAATGTATTATTACCTTTTGAGATAGTACCGAGGATTCTGAACTTCTTCCAGTACTCTACAAGGTACAGAAATAGTGTATGCAAAAAACGAAAAACAAACAGTAAATTGTGTTCAGCTTTTAGGACTCCAGATAGATGACAGTAATGGTATTTTATCCAGCTTCAGCAGCTGTAGTTGTATTTATTGAAATAATGAGCAACTGGCTGCACAAAAATTTTTATTTCCTTAACCGGTTTCAGGTACTTTGGACCGTTCTTCAGAAGGTTACATTTATCGCATTATTTGGGAGTGCCCAAATTAATGCAATAGTTATAACCCTCTGAAAAACGCACCAAGTAGCTGACACCAGTTAAGGATATCTCGCTTACACAACTGGCTGCTCATTAATCAATAAATATAACTGTGACAATTGAAAATTACAAACATTGGAATTTACAAAGCGCTCTAGTTCACCTACATTTGTTTTCTGTATAGTTACAGCTATGTGCTGTTATTTATTATTGACTTTTAAATACTTCAATTCAACAATGTGTTACAGACTAGATTTTTCACAAACACAACTATCAGGAATATTACTTTCTGAATACACAATCACGTTCTAAGAATTAAATGTGATTTACTTTTAAAACTTCCCTCATAAAATCTGCGAAAAACGGTTCGTGTTTGGCACATTTTTTACAACATATAGCCCTACCCCAAAAATATCAGAAGTTGATATTCAGCTAACAACTATGGCCTCTGATCATAGACCATAACCTAAGAACACTATCTGCAACACCGTAAACAACAGCAGCAACCACAATAATACCATTAATAGATCATAATGAAAAACCCTGCACACCATTATTATTGCATCTAGTTCTGCGCCACCAGTCTCTAGTTCATTTAAAATTAGTTAATCCTTATAGTGTTGCTTTCCTCTCCTTCTGTTGCACTTTTTTGTAGCGAACTCGAAGCATGAGTCACTATCTCCAATTATATTGATTAAAGACACCTTTGACACCATAGGTTTAAGGAAGAGGTTCATTTAAAATTTTGGATTAACAGGCTCCGTGATAAACTATATATTTCATGGAGTTAGGATGTGACACTATACATGGGGATACAGCGATCGGACGATGACTCGATGGAATCGAAAATCCTGATTTTGTACGAACTTCCGTAACATAAACCTTAGATTGCACAAGGGTTCAGCACAGTCGACCACGTAACACAAGATTTTACGTCTAATTTTTGCTGTAAAACGATTCAAAATATGTGCAGACATCTAGCCGCGGACCATATTATTTCAGGCAGAGAATGCTTCAACGTGTTCCAAAGTGGCTGATGCCACGTACTCGAAATTAATGCATCTAGGAGTTATCTGTACTCTCAGACTAGGGGACAGGTTACAGATGATGAAGATCTCATATTATGGTTACGAAGTCTTTTGCGGTGGAGTGCTTGGATAAAATGTTCTCTGTTAATATTCCGCTACAAATTTGGATAAAATCTCATATTTGCTGCGAATGACGTGTCTCCTGCTGACAATATTCTTTGAGGTGCACCACACGCTCCATGTCTCAAAAGATGCCGATTTCATCCAAATTTGATGCGTCAAGTCAGCCGAGATTTTTTGATCTCAAATGTCTTTTTGTTATTGAGGGTTATATGCTAGCGGAATTCTGACATGCTAGGATCCTGCTTGTTTTCTAAGTAATTAAGATGTCAGTCAGTGAAAGTGTTGCAACTTGAAACGTACTGCTGGCTAGGCTATACAAGATACACACTCAGTACTCACTAATATCTGTGACTTTTCGATTGTCTGTCACGTGTAGTTACGTATTAGGATTTGTCATGGTTTATTTCGTTTCATTATAGATTAATTCGATGTCATAATATGAAGAGTAACGTGACTTATGTATTGCTTTGCTGTTTCTTGTATTCTGGTCTGTTACTAACATGAGAAGTGCATTATGACCTACTATGATTATATTACATAAAGTTTTAATGTATAATTCTATTTCTATTTACCTTTAGTTCTTGGCACCTGGATGCTTGAAACTAGTAGTTCATAAGCAGAAATTTTTTAAATGCAGCTGAAGTAGTTATTTAAGAATGCTAAGTCTGCTCCACTTATACAATAACCGAATTTTCAAAACCGGCACTATAACCGAAGTGAGACTCATACCCGAGAACTCTGCTTTACTGGGAAGTGATGATACGGGAAATTCTGATTGAGAACTATTTCAGTGCTGATACTCCGTTCGTACATACATCTCTAAGAGGGGATTGATGATGTGTTTTCAGATTTTTCACGCTAAACATAAACGTACGAGAAGTTGTGCGGTACGATCACTTTGGGACACGCCAGTCGTGGAGCATTCTGCGAGAGCTGTATGGCGTCTCATCAAACATAGAGACGTGTGGTGCACCAAAACGTGTGCACAATTCATATGCTGGCAGCTCTGTTTTGTCTTGCTGTGAACGCCAGATACCAGTCCTGATGCTGAATGCTCACTCTTGGTCTAACTGGTACTGGTCAGCAACGAGCGTATCCTGTGTAGTAGTACCGTTACCAATGGCTTGAAATGACAGTCAGCGGCATCTTCAACAGCGCTGAGAGTTCGCTGTGGGAATGTTCTCAAAAGAGTGCAGTGATTCTACCTTCTACAACAAAATCATAATGGCATCTATCTTCAATTTCGTTGTAAAGCTCACCACGTAAAGATCACTTAAGTTTGCATACAAAGATTGAACAATCCTAACTATCTTGCAGATGAGAACAAATACTACGTATGGTTTGCAATTGAATTTTTATTGTTTCCGAAAAAAGCGTTTCGGCCATTTTTAATAGATATCTCCAGTGGACTACTGAGTCATAAAAGAACTGATTGTTTACTTAACTTTAAATATTTTTCTGTAAAGGCATGTAAATTTCAATTTTAGGGTATCTTAAAATTTACTTAATTTACAAGTTCAAGATTGTGATTCAGGACTTAATTTTTTGTCTTATATGCATTGTGTGTGTCCATTAGCTTTTGTGGCAACAATTTTGAACACAAACGTCTTTCACATGGTTTGCAATAAGTCGGATATCACACTCTTGCTGTTCTCTAAACATGACTTTGCAATTACGTTAACGGAAGGAGCGTGGGAACTATAGAGGATAGCAGTAGAATGGGGTATTAGGGTGGAGAGGAACGGACGGTGAACGAGTGAAGTGGTAATGGGGACGTTCTGGCCTTATTAGTTTAATTTGTGTGTGTGTGTGTGTTCGTGAGTGCATGTGTGTATGCGTGTGTGTATGTATGTATGTGTGTGTGTTTGTGTGTGTGTGTGTGTTTTCCTTGGGTTTTGGCACGTACATATTATTGGGAATATTAATTTTCATTTCTTATACAATAAGATCGTTAGTTCTAAGGTAGAAATCCGTCGTAAAAGAATCGGTGAGATATTCTAAAATCGAATGGTAAGTCTGCGGGAATCGGCTTGCGTTGTAAGCAAGCTTATGCCAGACACCTCTTCTATTTCGTGAACGGTCTCAGATATCGAAACGAACATCTGTAATTGATAGTATGTAAGGGATCACGTAATATTTTGTATCCATAATGCACTGAATTCTAGTATCAACCAAAAAATTGGTTCAAATGGCTCTAAGCACTATGGGACCTAACTTCTGAGGTCATCAGTCCCCTAGACTGAGCACTACGTAAACCTAACTAAGCACATCATACACATCCATGCCCGAGGGAGGATTCAAACATGGTTCGGACTGAAGCGCCTAGAACCGATCGGTCACAGCGGCCGGCTGGCATCAACCGAAATACTAAAACAAGTACGTTATCTTTAATGGAACCGTATACTATTCGTAAGTGTGTTCAATTGTTCTTGGCTCAAAAATGGTTCAAATCGCTCTGAGTGCTATGGGACTTAACTTCTGAGGTCATCAGTCACCTAGACTTAGCACTATGTAAACTTAACTAACCTAAGGACATGACACACATCCATGCCCGAGGTAGGATTCGAGCCTGCGACCGCAGCGGTCGCACGGCTCCAGACTGTAGGGTCTAGAACCGCTCGGCCACTCCGGCTGGCAATAGTTCTTGGAAAGACAATTACAGTGATCTAGTGCTTGTTAATGTTGACGTTGAAAGCTTTCGCAAAAGAATCCGAGAAATGTACTAAATTTGGAAAGCATTGCAACCAGAGCCGGTATTGCGGTGTAAACACCGTCAAGCAGAGCTGCATCGTTGTATGCAGGAAGTCAGGCCTGCGCTACAAAGGTAAAACATCATTTCCTACACGACATAAATACAGGGTCAGCTATGGCATCTGTATATGGAACTACGCCATTTGCTAGCTTGTGGCACATCAGATGGGGATTAATGTGTACCAACAGGTTTGATTTGCGGCAGTAAGCCATGGTCTTTTCAAAGCAGAAACCATTCAAGATCTGAGAGTTTCTCAACAGGTAATGGTGACATGCGTTTTGGGAACACTTGGGCCCTACAAAAAAGCAAACAGACTGGAGCAATGTGCTTTATAATGACCAAAATGATAATGACATTAAAGGCCTGGGCATTTACCAGGTCGAACCGATGGTAGATGGACGGAGGAAGTTCTTCACTGGATTCCATAAGACCGAATTGATAACCTGAAGAAAAATTGTTATATATCATTAGAAGATGTACAGGAGTGTGATGGATATGTAAGTAATGTGTTGATTTGACACTCTAAAACCTCGAGTATTCTTATTTTATTTTATTCCTTTTATTTAATGGGCAGTAAATGTTGAATGCTTGAATTGGGAACCAAATCATACTTTAAACATTGGGTATCTTGATTAACGCCTTGATCTATCAGCGAATTGCACGCTATTTAATCCGTTGCTTAGCCAGTGTACGATAGTGGTATCACGAGGCAACCGAGGATCCTCCAGCACCAGGGTAGGGGTAAACACTATAACCCTTCTCTATTTCCTGCCCTTGCAGGGCCAAAAATTCTGAGGATGGTTTTTACATAATACGAAACCGGTAAATATTGCTGCGATCTTGACCGTTCATTCTAACTTAAATATAGCATCACGTCGCTGTTCTCCATAAACTATGTTGTCTAAATTTATTATCTTTCGTATTCAATAGATTATTAACCCACAGTGTCTGACAGAGTACGGTGTTTTATATTCTTTGTTAATATCTCCAATAATCTGTTTTCTCACACAGTTTTCTGTCTTTTAGCTGTTTCAAAGTTGGCCCAACATCTTAACATAATAGACTAACAAAGTATCGTCTGTAGGTTGCACTCTTGGCATTTCAAAAATTTTTATTCTGTTATGAATTTGCGGTGTATGAAAGATCTGCCTCTGTTGAAACCTGCAGTAAATAGGGGATCTAGTATTAATTTGATTGTTGTGCCAGTAATTTTAAGTTATTTTCCTAGTGCGCTATGAGCAGAATTATATGTCCGTATTTGCTGTGGCCTTACGAATTCCCATTGAAAATATGGACTAAAGAAATTATCGTTTTAATATTTCAGAAATATCGCGAAGTTTCAGATGAACCTTTCTTTCATTTGCCCTGATGATACATAGTGAAGTTACAGTCATATACTGTGAAGTTACAGTCTGTCTCTTCATTTTTAGTTCATGGTACTCTATGTGTAAGCTCTTTAGTTAGTAATCAAAACGTCCTTCGTCACGGGGCCGAAACTAGCCACTACTCAAATTTTGAATAAAAATCGTCAGAAATGGCAGCCGAAGACTTCCTGCATAAGAAGTCACCACTGATCTACCAAAGGCCTTGTCAAAGAAGGAGGAGGATCGACCAGTTCAGGGCCCTCTACGGTCTTGGGGCGGAAGAATCGGGGATGATCAACGGCATAAGGCTGCAGAAGACAATGGAAACCTCGGCATTGAAGACACTTAACGTGTATTCACGGGGCATTTGGCTTTTGATTTAAGAAAGCGTCATCATGATTTCTGCAATGGAAAAATGCTCCACCTTAGTCCATCATTCGGATTTCAGTGAGGAGCAGAAAACGGTGAGGTGATTATAAGTAAAAGATTGAACAACCAACTACAAATCGATTCATGATAGATTGCCAGTCCTAGGTAGCGTGCGCATATGTTGTTATGTACGTATTCACATAAACTACAATTTGTGTTGGTATATTTCTGTTTCAAGATTATAAGCGTGGCCCTATTTTAGCATTGCTGCAGGTCTTCTGTGAAGGTGTATGACTAATGCGCTACCCCCAGTTTCCAAAGAAATTCTGAATATGCCAGAAAAAGGGGAAACGAGTATATAAATCTTTTGGTGTAATTTGATTTCTAGATTGTTTTATTATTGAAGATATATCAGCAAGGCTGCTACGTCGTAGCAGTGGAGGATTTATATTCGTTAAATAAATCCATGTGGGCTGTTAACAGCCGCTGAAAATCTTCCTACTATTGTCTCTTTAGAGGCTACATGCAAACGGTAGTGAAATTACACAGACAGTGACAGTCACGTGTGGGAGACGGGGACGAAGCCACATTTCTGGCCGCGCAGAGAGAAGGCGAATAACCGCAGAATCGTGCTCGCTCCGAATTCAGCTACTTGTGGTGGTCGACCTGTAGTGTACGTTATCTGCTTCTATAACGATCTGCTGTGTACAGGCGTGCGTTCAGTAGCTGTTTCTGGAGTGCTTTCAGGCGGTGCTACATCAGCAGGATGGCAGAGGCGCTGCCTGTCTGAACATCATAATTATTGTCACTGCAGTATATCATCCATTGCCTTCGATTTACATCGCGACTTCACCTCTGCGACACTTAAATGCTCAGGGGTGGAAAATGGCTAACTGGACGAGGTAAAACGCAGCACGATACATCTGCATCCTCTCACTGCTCTTATTGCGAGCGAATCACTTTCTGCCATTTATAATCGTCTATCTGCGATCTGGTATCAATGTGGCGAGATTTCATCACGGACAGAACTCAAAGCAACGCACGAATTAGATGACACTGATTTCTACAGTAGCTGAACAGAACGCCAGAAAAAAGCCGACGCTCACAAGGATAAGACCATTTTATTGACAAGTGTTGTAGCAAGTAGGTCATCACTTTAGGTGTATACGACAACGAACTCAGACCAAATGAGACACATGTGTCATCGTAAATGGCACCCAAACAGCCGTACCAATACACAGTGTGCCCCCCCCCACCCCCCACCCCCCCTCAATTCTGAAAACGCAGTCGTGTATTCTCGAACGCAAACCATCGCAAAGGTGTCGAATGGCATTCTGAAGTAGATTTTCCCAACCACCTTGCACCTATTCTTGCAGTTCGGGAGGACGAGTTCGTTTCCGCTTCAGCATGCTCGGTATGTGCTCAATTGGCAAGAGATTTGGTGTTCTTGCTGACCATAACAATTCTTGTGCACGATGAAGAGCATGTTGCGTCACAGCAGTCATATGTGGACGTGCGTTTTCGTGCAGGCAAAGAACATCACCTACCAGTCGAAATAACGGCAGTAATACGGGGATAACAACATATGCAATGTATCGGTCTCAGGTTACTTTACTGTGCAGGAACAGCAGATGAGACCATGAGTTTCTGTATTGCCCAGATTTCTTCCGTGGATGATGTTCGGTCGGTCACTACTGCTCTCACATTGCGTGGATCGTGATGCGTGTCTCTTCTGCGCGGGTGTCCAGAACAAGGTCTATGGATGTGGGAATACTCCACAGACCATTGCTGAAAGTAGCGACACAGTACCGCTGCACAGTGCCCAACATTTGCAACAAGCCGTCGATATGTCCATACAGCTTACCGCCTACCAATAATAGCACCCTGTTCAAATGACTGAAGCTGTAAAACAGGAGTAGATACACGTCGGCGTGGCATGGTAGTGCTCTAGAATGAATTTTGCATACAGTGTTCGCCTCTAAACTCAGTATAGTTACCGCCTGCAGGATCAAAACAGATAGCGCACATTTAGGCGTTCAGTGCTCCATCTGATCGCTGATGACAGCGAAAAATGAATCACTAACACTACAACCCTTGACTGTGCACATATTACATCCTGTTGTCACTGGACACCGTCTTTGAGGATACTGCATTTTTTTTCCTGCAGTGCAGAATATAGATCGTCTGCCATACTGTAGCTAGGAAAAGCGTTTCGTACCACTGCATGTGATTAACGGTTATTCAACGATTTCTGGCTCTGTCACATACTGTACAAGAAACTGAAGCGTAAGATTACAATACCTCAATCGAAGTGGCCCACATAATCAAAACAATTCCTCTACAGCGTCTTAGGTAGTTCTGTTGCTACAAATAGTTAGTGTAGTTTATAACTTTATTGCGGGTATCCTGCAGAAAATTGACAAGCATTTGCACCATTGTCCCCGAAATCCATTGTAACAGTCTGTCATCTTGTAAATGTATCGACTTTGTCAAGATAAACAGCTATCAATACTCAGAAGTGTAGATAATCTGCCGGACAACCTGATTTCTGATAAAGGACATGAACTGCGATTCTCAACTTTTTGTTTTCTAGACCGGTATTCGGGCATATAGCCCATCACCAATGACATCTGATACAGTGCATACAGAATTTCCTTGTGTTATCCGCATCTACTGTGGTCAAAATACATTGAAGAGCCAAAGAATAAGGTACACCTGCCTAGTATCGTGTAGGGCCCCCGCTAGCACGCAGAAGCGCCGCAACACGACGTAACATGGACTCGACTAATGTCTGAAGTAGTGCTGGACGGAACTGACACCATGAATCCTGCAGGGCTGTCTATAAATCCTTAAGAGAACGGGGGGGTGGAGATCTCTTCTGAACAGCACGTTGCAAGGCATCTCAGTTATGTTCAATAATGTTCATGTTTGGGGAGTTTGGGGCTATCGGAAGTGTTTAAACTCAAAAGAGTGTACCTAGATCTCTGTACCAGTTCTGGACGTGTGTTGTGTCGCATTGCCCTGCAGGAATTGCCCTAGTCCGTCGAAATGCACAATGGACGTGAGTGGATGTAGGTGATCAGACAGAACGCTTACGTATGAGTCACCTGTCAGAGTCGTATCTAGACGTCTCAGGAGTCCCACATCACTCCAACTGCACACGCCTCACACCATTACAGAGCCTCCACCAGCTTGAACTGCCCCTTGCTGACATGTAGGGTCCATAGATTCATGAGATTGTCTCTTTAACTGTAAACGTCCATTCGCTCGGTACAATTTGAAACAAGACTCGTCCGACCAGGCAACATGTTTCCAGTCATCAACAGTCCAATAACGTTGTTGACGGGCCCACGGAGGCGTCAAGCTTTATGGTGCAAAGGGTCATGAGTGGGCCTTCGGCTCCGAGAGCCCAAATCGATGTTGTTTGGTTAAAGGCGTCACACATTGACACTTGTTGATGGTCGAGCATTGAAATCTGCAATGGGCGAAGGGTTGCAATTCTGTCATGCTGTACGATTTTCTTCAGTCGTCGTTGATCCCGTTCTTGCAGGAGCTTTTTCCGGCCGCAGCGATGTCGGAGATTTGATGTTTTACCCGATTCCTAATATTCACGGCACACTCGTTAAATGGTCGTACGGGAAAGTCCCTACTTCATCGCTACCTCGGAGGTGCTGTGTCCCATCGCTCGTGCTATATTCGAACTAACTGTTATCCTAGAGCACTTATTTGATGTTTATTAGTTTTAGCCATGAGAGTGTCACTTATATCTAAGACAGCAGTTGTCTGTCGTAGGATAAGACTCACAACTTGTGGGCGATAACCCGCATATGCTAAATTCCACCAGCTGTAGCTTAATCTAGATTTTCAATTTACACAGCGGAAGCAGTCCCTTTGTAACAAGAGGGGCATAACTGATCAACGCTGACAATAGAACACCTGCGTACGGCAGTGATCTTCCTAATAGACGGCGCACTATTGCGGTTTTACCCAATAGAGTTCGAATAGGTCGACCGTGGTAGACTTATAACAGCTCTCACTAAAGGGTTGTGCTGTTAACAGCTAATAACACACGCTGAGAAAAGCAGGTTAACTACGATAACAAGATACGCTGTCGCTTATAACCAGTCTTGAACAGCAGAATTCAGCGTGTAATGCCGAAACAAGACGGCAATACTCAAACGAGGCACCGATCACAACAAGACAACAACTAAAACTAGATACGCACAGTACATGCCCTAGGTACAGCCATCATGATAAAGAAAAGTTCATAAACGCAGCCAGACAACTTAACGATCACTCATGCGCGGCTTTCATAAGCTAAACGTCCTCAGACAATCCGTACACAGATACACAAGCCGAAACGAGGTACTGATCAACACAAAACCTTACTTAAAATAGATCCTCCCAAGCATGTGCACTAAACACGACAACGAGATTGAGAAAGTTCACAAAGAATAACCAGCCAAAAGTCAATGCCCAGTGAGACCTGGTTTTAGTAAACCAACTTCTCTTCGGACAATCCACAAGGAACGCACCCGACGGAGTGGCCATTTGATCCACAGTAGCGGAGCCATCTTAATTAATACAACCACTTTAAGTTAAATTTGCTTAACACTCTAAGCCAGGCCTGGCCAAGATTTGCGCTCCCGAAGCGCTCTCGCACTCGGTAAACACAGCCAACTCTGCTCAGTGCTCCGGCTTCCCCCACCACTGCTCTATTCTGAGCAGGTGTGTGAACGAGGTGGCTATATGGCGAGGGCTGCACATGCAGAAAACTTAGACAAGTTCACTACACACTGCGACAGTAGTGTGTTAATGAGAGAATGAGCCAGTCTTGAACCTGACCCAGAGGTCACTCCAGGATAACTCATGCAACTGTCCGTGTCATATTTCCGTAATATCAGCATCAACACTTCCTTTTTGTCCAAGGCTATTCCAGGAATCAAGACACGTTGCCACGCGCAGTGGTCAAGAAGGGGAAGGGAGGGGAGGGCCCTGTCCTTCTGCAAATTTTGCATGAAGCTCCTCTGCCCCATGCTCTGTGCATCCGTGCTCCCACGCAGCTACACTTCCACGTGCGTCATGGTACCATAAACAATATGTATGAATCATAACCATGTAAGTACTGATCTACCTATAGTCATTGTGTTTTGTTACTCAGCAGGTTGGAGGTTAAATATAAATGCACAGTACTCTTTCGCTGCATTTGTGCCTTGACAATGGGTGATGAAGACGTCGACTGTGGTGATTAAGATATTCAAGCAACTTTCTGTTGTTTCTGTGGTATTGCAGGAATTGTAATGAGAATATTGTCAGCGATTGTGTAAACATCGATTGGCGTGCCACCTCTGGTTCTGAGACTCTTATCACTCATGCCACCTAACTGTCCTACGCCTATGATCATATTATGTACAAATATTCGTCATTTTCATCCCAGCTGATCGCTGCTGGTGGCGGCACTTCATTCTCGACAACAAATAATGACGTGCATGCATTCATATTATTTAAAAAAAAACTGCTAAAGGGGAGCAGAACTAAGCTTGCACACCGCTGGCTGCAAAGCAGGTGCACAGGGCGTGGCGCGTGGGGTGGGGGTTCTTCATGCAAAATTTGTATAAGTCCAGGGCCCACCTCTCCCCTCCCCTGCATGACCCCAGCGTGTGGCAAAATGACATGATTCCTGGAATAACCTTGGAGATAAGGAAGTGCAGATGCTGACGTCAGCGATATTTGACATATGCATTTACATGAGAGATTCTGGAATGACCTCTGAGTCGGGGTCAAGGGTGGATCATTCTCTCCTTGCCACAATGCTTGTGATTACCTCTAAGATACGAATATTAAAGTACGCTTTCGTAAGGAGCATTTTATCACTGGTGTTTAATTTCAACTTTTTACTTTCCAGCCAAAGCGATGACTTTACTGCTTCATTCATTAAGTACATTTGACAGTGCTAATACACTGAGGAGAACTACAAAAACCTTACATACAGGGATTTACCATTACGTTGTGATGTTTATAAATTTATACGTGATTCGATTTAAAGAATATGTAGCACATTGGGAATTATGGTTTGTGGTACAAATATATGGTGTTATGCTGATTAAGATTTGGTAAACTCGAACGTTGGGAGTATTCTCAGTTTAATAACGCATAAACCATAATTCGCACACAATAGTTAAACTAGACATTGAACCGGCCGTTGTGGCCGAGCGGTTCTAGGCGCTTAAGTCTGGAACCGCGCTGCTGCTACGATCACAGGTTCGAATCCAGCCTCGGGCATGGATGTGTGTGATTTCCTTAGGTTAGTTAGGTTTAAGTAGTTCTAAGTCTAGGGGACTGATGACCTCAGATGTTAAGTCCCATAGTAGTCAGAGCCATTTGAACCAGACACTGAAATTATTTTCGTGACTTATACGTGCAGTCGATGATATTGCTCTTGAGGCAACATTTTATGAGTCTTGTTAATTCATAGACTGAGCAAACAAGACATTGAGTTGGGCGTTACGCTGTATGTCTGCCACCTCAACTTGGAGGTACTGAGGAGGTGCATCAGTAGCTAAAGCGAGAATGATTTGACAAATAACTCGCATTCAGTATTCAACGTGCAAAATCTTCTAATCTCTATGAGAACACATGATTAAAAGTAGTCAGCAGTGTCTGACTCACAAATGACTACCTTGAGTTCTGGGAAAATTTCCACGTCATGAACTTAAAACTAATTTTTCTACTGAACTAAGTTTACTATCATCAGTCTTGTCTGCTGTATCTGTTACCAAATGATTCTCCCCTTTAATTGAAAGACTTAATGAAATCAAATAATTGGTGAAGTCGACCGTAAAAGATTTTGCCATTGCTCTATTTACCACTAACTCTGTTTTTTTCTTTAGTGGGCACTTAAGTTCAGCCAAAAGCCCCTATCGGTCGTCAGAAGACATGCACATCAAATCGTCTTTGCGACTGCTGTTGTAATGATAATATACTGAATGTTTCCTTAGCTCAGAACAGTGCCATAGTGTGTTAAGAACTTTGCGCGGCCTTCAGACTATACAAAAAGTAAGGAAATTTCCACTCGACATTGAACGATGTTGCTTCTCTATTTTTCTTTTTGGACAAGTGCGTAGATGGCATGGCATTAATATGAGTCAAATGTCGGTTTTCATTTCTCTACCTTGGCCAGATTATAAATATGAAGGGAGACATAAGGCCAGAAATCTATCGACGCATCAAGCTTGGCTGGCAAGCATTTGGGAAGAATTCAAAAGTATTCAGATCAAAAATGCCAGTAAATTTGAAGAAAGCAGTATTTGATCAATGCATTCTTCCTTTGATGACGTATGGCTGCGAGACATGGACAGTGAACTCATTTACAAAACTTAGGACAGCACAGAGAGCCATGGAGAGATCACTGCTGGGCTATACAAGAAAGGACAGGAAAAGGGCAGATGACATCCGTTTTGTGACGAAGGTTAATGCCATCTTAGAAATGGCAGTGGGCTAGCCACGTCGCAAGAAGAAAAGACAACAGATGGACGAAGCTAGTACTGGAGTGGAGTCCGAGAGAGCACCGGAGGCCTAGAGGAAGACCACGAGACAGATGGGACAAAGACATCAAGAAGATCGCTGGTAACACCTGGCAGAGAACTGCCCAAGACCGTCCCACTTGGAGAAGACTGCTGAAAGCCTACCTGAATCCGCGACTCGAAGAGGCCACAACATTTAATGATTGAAATGGCTGTTGATGATGATGATGAGTCAAATGTTATTAAGCACGCTTTATTTCAAAATTGTCTCAAAGAAGAACTCACCCTAGAAATGGTTCTGCTTAGCAACAGCACATTTCTGTATATAATGAGCTTCATTGCAGCCCACATCGTTTCATACTTCACTTTAGGAAGTTCTTCACTCCTGGAATAGAGCCTTTTCTATAATTATGTTCCTCGTGTTCTTTTCTTTACATACAGTTTGTCAAACTGGAGGGAAGAAAATGTCTACATAAGCAGCTGCGAGCTTTCGTGTGTAAGAAAAAGGCAAAGAGGAATAGTAATGAATATAAGTGTAACGTTATCAGTGAGACACGACTGTTACTATCTTCATGCCCAGGGCAGTTGAGTGCAGTTATCTACAAATTCAAGATAATACAAAGCAATATCTGAAATATAGAGGCTAGACTTTATACACGTCAGACTGATTTTGAGACACAAAATTCGGCAGTCTTCATTGCTGGGACATTTGCTTTAACCAGGTCCTTCAGCATGAGGGCCTCATGCAACCAAGAGAAGTTCACTATCTTGAAGGTCTCCACATTCGCTGGTTGCACCTGCCATAATGTAGCCCCACCGCTTCAAGTTTAGTCTGAAAAGCGTCACTCCAGTTCGCAGTCTGTTCAAAGTGTTCCACGTCTGGTAGAGTAGTTGGAAATCAGCAGCTTTGTTACTTCCAATTGTCTTATTTCACAACAGTTCTATTCAGCGAGCAGAAGATGACGATGTAATGGCTTCAGTGGTTCGAAGGAAGCTCTTTCTCGACCTCAGCCAAGCACATAATTCTTCGCTTCCAAACACGGTATTCCTGGAATAATTTTCCTGGTTTTTCTTCTCAAATTTTGCTGCTGTTCTTCGTCTGATATCCGGGGGTGCTATACTTTTAAAATGGTAGATTTTGTCAACTGGAGTTGGTCGTAGGGAACCAGCTATAATGCGAACGGTGTCAACGTGTCTGATGTGTGCGGGGTTTTGCCAAAATGATACAGATCAGCAGAGAAACAGAGATAGAGCAGAGGTATGGCGAAAATTTGGTTGAGCCCTGCATGTGATATTGTGTTTGCGCATGATGTTATTCCTACTGAAGACTTTAAGCTCCGTCTTCTCTCAGTGATTTTTGGAAGTAAGTGTGCAGTGGTGCTCTACCCCAGGGTATGGGGAGGTGCCCCAATGTTGCAGTTGCTTTTGCGTTTGTGCGTGTCATGCCTTTATGGGTGCTCAACGGCGATGTTATCAGCTTCCATTTGTTTTCGCCTCCAAGTTACTTCCAGTATTCTCTGAGACTGTCTATCTCTCTAGTGAAAAGAACAGACCGGTGATTTGGATGGTTAGGTGGTTATCGTTATAGTATTCTGCGGATCGTTGAGGACTGGAGTCAGTTTCATTTCTCCTTCCTCGAACGTTCTTCCTTCGGATGCAATAGCTGTGTCGTCGTATTATATGAAAGATCTTGTGTCTGTTCTGCCAGATTGGTCATTGGTTTAGATACTGTACAACAGCGGTGACAACACACTGCCTTGAGGAAGACCAATATTCTAGATTCTCCATCAGCCTTTCTTAATTTTCATGGTGACAAAGAAGCGCCCGTTTTGTTGTAGTGTTTAAATGAAATGCGTTAATCGGTAGTCATTGGTGATTCTATAAATCTTCCCTGCGAGTTTGTTATGATTTACTGTGACATACGCCGCTGTTAGGTCCACGAATGCCACGCCTGTAACCTGCCGTCTCTCGTATCCGTTTCCAGTATGCTGAGTTAGGTTGATGATCCGGCCACAACTTGATTTTCCTGGGCAGAAACCAGCCGATCGTTTAATGAGGGTCTCGTCTGTGCGATTCAGAATCATTCTTTCCAACAGTTTGTACAGATGACAGGGAAGCGAGATTGGCCTAAAATTCTTGAGTTCTGTTGGATCCTTCCCAGCTTTACGCCATATTTTGGGTATCTGTAACTTGAAAACGCAGTTGTTAATTAGATTTAAAATCCACTTTTTAGTACCTGGTTTGTTCAACTCGTAGGTCATCTAGGCCTGGAGCTATGTTACTCTTCTTGCATATGGCGTCCTCTAGTTCTACTAAAGTGAAACGGCAAGCAATAAAGTCATTTTCTTCAGCATATCTCTGTAGCTTTGTCCTTTAAGATCATGTTTTGTTTTGTCGTTAAGTATCAGATGGTAAGCTATTTGATCAAGGTTTGCATTGGACGTTTCAGCAGAAACTCTAATGTGGTCATCACTAATGTTTCTCAAAAGGGCCCATGCTTTACGACTGCTATGCTTCATGTCTAACTGGGCTACTAGGTTGCACCACTTTTCCTTATAGTGGCAGATATGGTGGGTATCACTTGTTCACCTGTTTGAATTGTTTCTTCAGAGAAAGGCTCATCGTTGAATGATTGTTTGTATTGCTCCAGCAGTGATTTTGAAACTTTGCCAAATCGTGGGATTCAAGTAGTTCTACAGCCCTTAGAGATATGTTTCCGGGAGATTCTTTTCACTGGGTTCAGACAATGATCATAAAGTACTTCCCTGCGACAGGTCCCAAATTAACGACTTACCTGTCCAGATATTTCGTGAAATTATCCATTGCGCCCTCTTAAAATTAAATTGTCTTTTGAATGCGGGAGTAAGGATTCGTGAATACACGACTTATTCCGGAAACGTTATAAGCACCAAGTAACCCAGCTAGCCTTGTGTTGTAACCTAACTTCTGTTATGTAAGAAAGTGTTGATTTATTATTTCTATGATCACATTAAAGTTGGTACTTATTTTGTTTTAGGTGCTGTAAACAATGCTTTAACAGAATATCAGAGGAGGAACAAGTTAGCATGTTCACAGACTTCTACAATTATAACACAAAAAATTAAGAAGACAACTTTTTGACGAGTCGTATTGAATCTAAAGTTATAGTTCGACGAAGAATATTAGGAAGAGATGAGTCTCTTCGCAAAAGATCACAATTTTCCAGCTACAAGTTTTTAAAATAACTATTGTTAGAAGTGTTGAAGTCTGCAGGAAAGCTTTCCAGGATGTATTTGAAATATGTAAAAAAAAAAAAAGCTACAGAGCGTGCAGGGTCTTTTTCTTGAAGATAAATCTTATCAAGTATTGAGATGTATTGGAAATACAAATCACTCTTTCTTTATCTCCAGAACGGCGGAAACTAATACATGACAACATGGGCTCCTTTTCAGCACATGTTTGTCACTACAGTTCACGTTAGCTCAAGTACCTTGATTCTCGATTGTTAGTGAAAGTTTACTGGAGAAACATCCTGAATTAAATACTATGCTAAATACATCATAGAAAACTTCAGTTTTGCCTTTGTCCATCCTGAGGTGGACCCTTGTGTAATATGTGAAGAGTTGAAAGTGAAAATAAAAGCTCCTCTCTTGGTGAACCTGCAAAACGATTGGCTGTTGCTGAATTAACGATCCTTCAACGCCAAAGAAAAAAGTTTCATACTGCAATGAAACAAAAGGGTTGCCAGAAAGGCAGCAGAGTGTTAAACCTACGTTTTGATTTTATGTAGAATACCACACATTTCTCTCCAGGACGTATTTTACCTCAGGCAACTCTGGGTTTGATTTCTTTTGTATAAAAATGTGAAAACTAAATCTTCTGTGATGTACATACACCATGAGAGAACGGTCTAAAATGAGTCAAATGAGATATGTACATTCCTGTTAAACTATGTAGAGGAAAATTCGTAAAACATTACTAAGGAGCTGATATTGTATTGAAATAGATACATTCGAAAAACTAAAAATCATTGCATAATTACGTTGTGTCCTGCACTTATGGGTACAGGAAAATTTCAGACAGTGAATCAGTTCTTTCCCATCAGTGGGCATATTTTTAATGCTTGCACCAGATATTTTACTCTGATAAAACGTGCAGTAAGAAGACTGGATCATGAATGTATTCTGAAAGCATACTGTGAATTTATTGTGTATGTTGCAGAAAGCTGTTACTTTGCAGTGAAAGTTGTAGAAAATGATGATAACTATGATTTTCTCAAATCATGACTATAAGAAAAGAAGCTTATCTTTTGAGTCACGTAATGATGATGGCGTCCTCTTGGGTGAAATATTCCGGAGGTAAAATAGTCCCCCATTCGGATCTCCAGGCGGGGACTACTCAAGGGGATGTCGTTATCAGGAGAAAGAAAACTGGCGTTCTACGGATCGGAGCGTGGAATGTCAGATCCCTTAATCGGGCAGGTAGGTTAGAAAATTTAAAAAGGGAAATGGTTAGGTTAAAGTTAGATATAGTGGGAATTAGTGAAGTTCGGTGGCAGGAGGAACAAGACTTCTGGTCAGGTGATTACAGGGTTATAAACACAAAGTCAAATAGGGGAAATGCAGGAGTAGGTTTAATAATGAATAGGAAAATAGGAATGCGGGTGAGCTACTACAAACAGCATAGTGAACGCATTATTGTGGCCAAGATAGATACGAAGCCCACACCTACTACAGTAGTACAAGTTTATATGCCAACTAACTCTGCAGACGACGAAGAAATTGAAGAAATGTATGATGAAATAAAAGAAATTATTCAGATAGTGAAGAGAGACGAAAATTTAATAGTCATGGGTGACTGGAATTCGAGTGTAGGAAAAGGGAGAGAAGGAAACGTAGTAAGTGAATATGGATTGGGGCTAAGAAATGAAAGAGGAAGCCGCCTGGTAGAATTTTGCACAAAGCACAACTTAATCGTAGCTAACACTTGGTTTACGAATCATGATAGAAGGTTGTATACATGGAAGAACCCTGGAGATACTAAAATGTATCAGATAGATTATATAATGGTAAGACAAAGATTTAGGAATCAGTTTTTAAATTGTAAGACATTTCCAGGGGCAGATGTGGACTCTGACCACAATGTATTGGTTATGACCTGTAGATTAAAACTGAAGAAACTGCAAAAAGGTGGAAATTTAAGGAGATGGGACCTGGATAAACTGAAAGAACCAGAGGTTGTACAGAGTTTCAGGGAGAGCGTAAGGTGGTTGTTGGGATGTTTAAGGGGGACTAAACAGCTAAGGTCATCAGTCCCCCAGAGCGTAAGGGAACAATTGACAGGAATGGGGGAAAGAAATACAGTAGAAGAAGAATGGGTAGCTTTGAGGGATGAAGTAGTGAAGGCAGCAGAGGATCAAGTAGGTAAAAAGACGAGGGCTAGTAGAAATCCTTGGGTAACAGAAGAAATATTGAATTTAATTGCTGAAAGGAGAAAATATAAAAATGCAGTAAGTGAAGCAGGCAAAAAGGAATACAAACGTCTCAAAAATGAGATCGACAGGAAGTGCAAAATGGCTAAGCAGGGATGGCTAGAGGACAAATGTAAGGATGTAGAGGCTTATCTCACTTGGGCTAAGATAGATACTGCCTACAGGAAAATTAAAGAGACCTTTGGAGATAAGAGAACCACTTGTATGAACATCAAGAGCTCAGATGGAAACCCAGTTCTAAGCAAAGAAGGGAAAGCAGAAAGGTGGAAGGAGTATATAGAGGGTCTATACAAGAGCGATGTACTTGAGGATAATATTATGGAAATGGAACAGGATGTAGATGAAGATGAAATGGGAGATACGATACTGCGTGAAGAGTTTGACAGAGCACTGAA
Source organism: Schistocerca serialis cubense (assembly GCF_023864345.2). Taxonomy (NCBI): domain Eukaryota; kingdom Metazoa; phylum Arthropoda; class Insecta; order Orthoptera; family Acrididae; genus Schistocerca; species Schistocerca serialis. The sequence continues at coordinate 180,466,078 of NC_064646.1, read as the reverse complement.
AGACCTGAGTCGAAACAAGGCCCCCGGAGTAGACAACATTCCATTGGAACTACTGACGGCCTTGGGAGAGCCAGTCCTGACAAAACTCTACCATCTGGTGAGCAAGATGTATGAAACATGTGAAATACCCTCAGACTTCAAGAAGAATATAATAATTCCAATCCCAAAGAAAGCAGGTGCTGACCGATGTGAAAATTACCGAACAATCAGTTTAATAAGCCACAGCTGCAAAATACTAACACGAATTCTTTACAGACAAATGGAAAAACTAGTAGAAGCCAACCTCAGGGAAGATCAGTTTGGATTCCGTAGAAATACTGGAACACGTGAGGCAATACTGACTTATGTTAGAAGAAAGATTAAGGAAAGGCAAACCTACGTTTCTAGCATTTGTAGACTTGGAAAAAGCTTTTGACAATGTTGACTGGAATACTCTCTTTCAAATTCCAAAGGTGGCAGGGGTAAAATACAGGGAGCGAAAGGCTATTTACAATTTGTGCAGAAAGCAGATGGCAGTTATAAGAGTCGAGGGACATGAAAGGGAAGCAGTGGTTCGGAAGGGAGTGAGACAGGGTTGTAGCCGGTCCCCAATGTTATTCGATCTGTATATTGAGCAAGCAATAAAGGAAACAAAAGAAAAATTCGGAGTAGGTATTAAAATACATGGAGAAGAAATTAAAACTTTGAGGTTCGCCGATGACATTGTAATTCTGTCAGAGACAGTAAAGGACTTGGAAGAGCAGTTGAACGGAATGGATGGTGTCTTGAAGGGAGGATATAAGATGAACATCAACAAAAGCAAAACGAGGACAATAGAATGTAGTTGAATTAAGTCGGGTGATGTTGAGGGTATTAGATTAGGAAATGAGACACTTAAAGTAGTAAAGGAGTTTTGCTATTTGGGGAGCAAAATAACTGATGATGGTCGAAGTAGAGAGAATATAAAATGTAGACTGGCAATGGCAAGGAAAGCGTTTCTGAAGAAGAGAAATTTGTTAACATCGGGTATAGACTTAAGTGTCAGGAAGTCGTTTCTGAAAGTATTTGTATGGAGTGTAGCCATGTATGGATGTGAAAAATGGACGGTAAATAGTTTGGACAAGAAGAGAATGGAAGCTTTCGAAATGTGGTGCTACAGAAGAATGCTGAAGATTAGATGGGTAGATCACATAACTAATGAGGAAGTATTGAATAGGATTGGGGAGAAGAGAAGTTTGTGGCACAACTTGACCAGAAGATCGGTTGGTAGGACATGTTCTGAGGCATCAAGGGATCACCAAATTAGTATTGGAGGGCAGTGTGGAGGGTAAAAATCGTAGGGGGAGACCAAGAGATGAATACACTAAGCAGATTCAGAAGGATGTAGGTTGCAGTAGGTACTGGGAGATGAAGAAGCTTGCACAGGATAGAGTAGCATGGAGAGCTGCATCAAACCAGTCTCAGGACTGAAGACCACAACAACAACTACAATAGAGATGTTCTGTCACAAGATAACCTGTCCTTTCAACCAATAACTTTCATGAATTTTGAGCATTGTTCTACAACTCATCGAATTACAGTACTTTCTTACATTGGAAGAGTTCTAAGACTTACTTTTCATCTGCAGCTCCTTACAACTCATGTTCAGCTCTCAGTAACAAGGGCATATCACATTCCTATGAACGTGTAGAATATTAATAATATACTTGGCATAATTGTATACATCCATGAAGAATATAAACCTTTCTATGATGCAATACTCTCTTGGTCAGTCTCTCAGAGAGGAATATGCAATGACTTACCGGTTTTGTTTAAATGTGACAAATGTATAACTACATACTTTCAACTGTAATTTGTTCACTGTGTGTTTGTATATGCGTTCTTCCTGTACATACAGAAAAATAACAGTTCTGTGCGTTGAAAACACACTATCACATTTTACTTTTATTATTTATGTCACTGAGTAAAAGGCTTTATTCCAAATTTCAGATGACCAGTTTGAAGTAATAGATACAAATGAGCTAAAATTGTTGTTTAGTGCAAGAGTTGTCTAGTTGTCTTACTACAACATATTTTAGTACTACTAAAAACTGTTCAAATTGTTACATATACTAGATCAAATGTATTTTTCGATTCCTGAAAAACAATGATTTCGGAGTAAGGTCTTTTCTAAAATGTTCCGCTTGAATTGGTATTGTTAGCAAACTGTGACTTGCCGACTGACTATCCGCTCATTGTCAGTTCCAATCGCGCCACGCGCGGAGCTCGGTCGGCCTGCTCTAAACAAATACCACAAACGAGACTGAATAGCGGTTCAAAAGGCTCTGAGCAATATGCGACTTTACTTCTGAGGTCATCAGTCGCCTAGAACTTAGAACTAATTAAACCTAACTAACCTAAGGACATCACACACATCCATGCCCGATGCAGGATTCGAACCTGCGACCGTAGCGGTCGCCCGGTTCCAGACTGTAGCGCCTAAAACCGCACGGCCACTCCGGCCGGCCAGACTGAATAGTCTTTTCCTCCCTAATGACAAGCAGAATTTATTCTGCAACAATAAACTCGCTAAGCAAATCATTAATAACAAATATGGACCTTCGTACATTTGCGAGTTAGAAATTTTAAATACCTTGATTGAAATGTTGGAGATTGTGCTTTTTCCGGCTCTTATCAGGTGGCTTTTATGGACTGACTGTAAATAAAGACAAACGTAATGACTTCTATCTTGCGTTACTTGCCATTGTCAAAATTCTACTAACTGTTTTTAGATACTGGGTGATCAAAAAGTCAGTATAAATTAAAAAACTGAATAAATCACGGAATAATGTAGATAGAGAGGTATAAACTGACACACATGCTTGGAACGACATGAGGTTTTATTATAACAAAAAAATACAAACGTTCAAAAAATGTCCGACAGATGCTGCTTCATCTGATCATAATAGCAATAATTAGCATTACAAAGTAAGACAAAGGAAAGTGATGTTCTTTACAGGAAATGCTCAATATGTCCACCATCATTCCTCAACAATAGCTGTAGTCGAGGAATAATGTTGTGAACAGTACTGTAAAGCATGTCCGGAGTTATTGTGAGGCATTGGCGTCGGATGGTGTCTTTCAGTATCCCTAGAGATGTCGGTCGATCACGATAAACTTGCGACTTCAGGTAACCCAAAAGCCAGTAATCGCACAGACTGAGGTCTGGGTACCTGGGAGAGCCAAGCATGACGAAAGTGGTGGCTGAGCACACGATCCATCACCAAACGACGCGCGCAAGAGATCTTTCACGCATCTAGCAATATGGGGTGGAGCGCCATCCTGCATAAACATCGTACGTTCCAGCAGGTGTTTATCAGCCAGGCTGCGGATGATGCGATTCTGTAACACATCGGTGTACCTCTCACCCGTCACGGTAGCAGTTACAAAACCAGAATCACGCATTTCCTTAAAGAAAAAAGGCCCGATAACGTTAGATGTGGTAAATCCAGCCCATACTGTGACTTTCTCGTCGTGCAATGGAGTTTCCACGACAGTTCTAGGATTTTCGGTAGCCCAAATTCTGCAGTTGTGGGCGTTGACAGACCCTCGGAGCGTGAAATGAGCTTCGTCGGTCCACCATCTTCTGAAACGCCCACGCCGCAAATGCCCTCCACTTCACAAAATCGCCAGGGAACAGTTCATGATGCCGATGGATTTTGTACGGATAGCATCGGAGGGTACACCTCAGTGCCAACCAAACAGTAGTGAATGGAAAGCCGCTGCGACTTGCGACTGCACGAGCCCTGACTTCCCCGTGTATAGACGAACCCGCTACAGTCTCTATTTCTTCCTGGACTGTCTCAGCAGCATTACGCCTTGTGCTCGATCGGGCAGTACGGGGTCTATCGTCTAAACAACCCGTGGCTTCGAACTTCGAAATCATTCTCACCATAGCTACATTTGTCAACGGACCTTTACCTGTTCGAATTCCCTTCCTATGGCGATAGGATCGTAACGCTGAACTAGCACATTCCCCATTCTGATATTACAACTGCACTAAAAGCGCCTTTTCAGGTAACGTCAACATGCTGCGACTGCATCTGATTCTCTCTTTTTTTTTTTTTTATTGTAATTTTTATCACCTTACACAAGGCGGGCTGTCAGCAGCTGAGTACGCCGCTCTTCAGCCTTGAGAGTTACAATAAGTAATAAATAGAGGGGACACAGAGAATACAATCAAAAATGGCGGGCAAAACAATGTAGACACCAAAAAACAAAAAACACGGAGCCGTTCACGCCTGACGAGAAAACAACACTGACACTAGTCGACACGGCGCACAAAACAGGGATGATGGCGATGGTACACGTGAACAGTGGCGGCGTTTCGGCGAACAAACACTAAACACAGACGAAGGCACACACACGAGACACTAATGGCGATGACCTCCGGCGCGCGAATGTTCACTATGCGTGTGCGAGTCCGGGGACCTGCCAAGAGAGGAGGAGGAGGAAGGGGAGTGGGAGAGCGAGAGGGGAGAGCAGAGATGCCACGGGCAGGGGAGATAGGGGGGAGGGAGGGAGGAAGGAGGCGGGGAAGCCCGGGGGGAAGAGGGGTGGTGGGAGGGGATGGGGGAAAAGGAAAGAGAAGGGAAGGGAAGAGAAGGGAGGGAGGGTGCCTAAAGGAAAGGACACCAGAAGTGGGGGGGGGGGAGGGTCAAAGTTGATAGGAGGGGTAGATACAGGGGAGGAGGACATCATCAGGGAGGGGGAGCTGGCGGAAGCCACCTTGGGAGAGGGTAAGGAGGGTGGAGAGATGGAGACCGGGTGGGACGTGCGAATACAGGTGCAGCAACGGGCGGGGGTGGGAGAGGATCGGGGAGACGAGCGGGTGAGGAGGATCGAGTTTGCGGGAGGTGTACAGGATCCGTATCCTTTCAAGGAAAAGGAGGAGGTGGGGGAAGGGGATGAGATTGTACAGGATCCGCGTGGGGAAGGGGAGACGGATGCGATAGGCGAGGCGGAGAGCATGACGTTCAAGGATTTGATTCTCTCTCTCATTACAGCTCCTTTTATACACAATTGTCATGCACAGTCACTGACGTTTTGCTGTCCAGCGCCATCTGTTGGACATTTTGTGAACCTTTTTTTTTGTTCTAATAAAACCCCATGTCATCCCAAGCATGTGTGTCAATTTTTACCTCTCTATGTACATTATTCCGTAGTTTATTAAATTTTCAAATTTATACTGACTCTTTGATCACCTGTTATTTGTAAACAGATAAACACCTGATGCTGCAAGTATAGTTTGTGAAACCGGTCATGTATTTTAATAAAGATTCTAAAAAGGTCGGAATGATCCTTCTTATTCAACATGGAATATTTCGACTGTGAATGCTCTACATACAATGTGTTATCTTCGACATTTAGCGTCTCGTTGATTGAAGTATATTGTCACAATATCTGTACGTGACTCTCTGGAACTGAATGGCAACACAACGATGTAGTGCCTACACAACCGCATATTATACGCATACAGTTGCGAGAAGATTGGCTAGGAATCCATACGCGAGCAATTTTAGTCGCAAGTGTCTAAGTGTCTCGTGAGTCGCTCATGAGGCACTTGTCTGAGCCATATGCTGTCGGCTTTCCAGCGAGCACAGAGGGTATCAGTGAGGGCGGTAATGCTGCTTGAACACGCGTCTATGCGTTTGAGAGCAACGTTGGTCACAGAATGCTTAGGTGAAGCTTTCCGTGTCAGTACAATGAACACCCGTTACAGGGTTCTGCCGGTGGACGGTTGGCGTGCTTGTTACACATGCACTTGCGAGTAACATACGAGCAGCTATCAGCCGCTTGGGGAAAACTCGGCGCTATCTGATCACTGTTTTCCTTGTAACCTGTCCTCAGATTCCTTCTCACTTGGCCTGCGTACTGTTTCTCATAGTTATCACACAATACTCTGAAGACCGAAAGAAACTGGTGTGGTGTCACCGCCAGACACCACACTTGCTAGGTGGTAGCTTTAAATCGGCCGCGATCCATTAGTACATGTCGGACCCGCGTGTCGCCACTGTCAGGGATCGCAGACCGAGCGCCACCACAAGGCAGGTCTCGAGATACGGACTAGCACTCGCCCCAGTTGTACGGACGACTTTGCTAGCCACTACTTGGACGAAGCATTGCTCATTAGCCGAGCCGATAGTTAGAATAGCCTTCAGCTGAGTCAATGGCTACGACCTAGCAAGGCGCCATTAGTAACATTGCATGTAACTAAAGAGTCTCACTTGTATCGCCACAATCTCCAGATGTACCGAAAGGATGGATTAAAGTTAAGTATTCCAGAAGCTACGTACTTTTCTTTATAGCATCCAGCTTTAGCTTAGCGCGTGCCTTTCGGCTTGCTCTCATTGTGTCTAGGCTGTCTTGTCTAGACACAACAACTGGTACACCTGCCTAGTATTTTGGAGGGTCCCCGCGAGCACGTAGAAGTGCCGCAACACGACATGGCATGGACTCGACCAATGTCTGAAGTAGTGCTGGAGGGATTTGACAGTATGAATCCTGCAGGGCTGTCCATAAATCCGTAAGAGTACGACGGAGTAGAGATCTCTTCTGAGCAACACGTTGCAAGGCATCCCAGATATGCTCAAGTCTGTCTGAATGCACGGTGGACATGAGTGGATGAAGGTGATCAGACGGGATGCTTACGTACGTGTCACGTGTCAGAGTCGTATCTAGACATATCGGGGGTCCCACATTACCCCAACTGCACACGCCCCACACCATCACAGAGCCTCGATCAGCTTGAAATGCCCCCTGATGACATGAAGGGTCGATAGACTCATGAGGTTGCCTCCGTACACGTATACGTCTTTCCACTCGATACAATCTGAAACGAGATTCGTCCGACCAGGCAATATGTTTCCTGTCATCAACAGTCCAATGTCGATGTTGACGGGCCCAGGCGAGGCGTAAAGCTGTGTGTCGTGTAGTCATCAAGCATACACGAATGGGCCTTCGGCTCCGAAAGCCCACATGGATGACGTTTCGTAGAATGGTTCGCACGCTGACACTTGTTGAAATCTGAGGAAGGGTCGAACCTCCGCCACGTTGAACGATTCTCTTCAGTCGTCGATGGTTCCGTTCTTGCAGGATCTTTTTCCGGCCGCGGCGATTTCGAAGATGTAATGTTTTACCGGAATCCTGATATTCACGGTACACTCGTGAAATGGTTGTACGGGAAAATCCCCACTTCATCGGTACCTCGGAGATGCTGTGTCCCATCGCTCAAAAGCCAACTGCAATATCGCGTACAAACTCACTTAAATCGTGATATCCTACCATTGTAGCAGTAGTAACCGATCTAACAACTGCGCCGGATACTTGTTGTCTTACATAGGCGTTGTCGACCGAAGTGCCGTATTCTGCCTGTTTGCATATCTCGGTATCTGTATACGCATGCCTGTACCAGTGTCTTTGGCGCTTCAGTGTAGAACAAATACAATGAATTAAATATTAAAAGCAAAACCATAGCACACAGAAGTACTAACGACAACACCGGACATATCGATATGAAATGTAATGCAGCTGCAGTCGATGAAATTAAGTGAAAAACTGCGTTTAAGACCAGAGAAAATTCAAAATTTACTCTCCTACAAACAGCATGTAAACCATTTCTGAAGATCATAAGTACATTGGTCTTCTGAATGGTTTTATGTGATCCGCGACGAGTTCCTCTCGTGTGCCAATCTCTTTATCTCGGAGTAGCACTCATTTATTGGATGTATGCCTATATCTGTCTTCTCCTACGGATCTTATCATCTACCGTGGCAGTCACTATGTGACGTCTTAACACATGTCCTATAAATCTGTCCATACTTCTTGTCAGATATTTTCACACATTTCTTTCCTCTTCCGTTCTGCGGACACTTCCTCATTTCGTATTTTATCTTTCGGCCTAATTTTCAGCACCCTTCTCCAGTATCACATCTCAAACGCTTCGATTCTCTTCTTTTCCATAGTCCATGCTTAGCTTCTATTTATCCTGTGCTCCAGACGTACACTCTCAGAAATCTCTTCCTCAAATTGAGACCGATTTTTGATACTAGTAGACTTTCTCGACTAGGAACGACCTCTTGACTAGAAGAATTCGCCATTCCATAGCATCATCGTTTTTCCCGACATACGCCATACACCATTTTGTTTCCAGGGTAGTATGATTCCTTCATTTCATGGTTTCCAAATTTATTTTTAAGATTACCAAAGATCTATTTCTGTAGCTTTTCATTACTTTCATCTGTCTTCAATTTACCCTCAGTCCAAACTTCGTTTTTAGTAGACTTGAAATGGGTCAGCTGAACCAGTTTCATTAATGTTGCAAGCATCTGGCACCTTAGTGTGCTGGCAGCATTTGGTCTGCTCAATAGTTCGCTCTATTACACCTGCTCTTAGCTTGTGGAAAAGAGAGGAGACATTTCATTTGTTTATTGACCAATGAAAATCCTGTCTGATTCTCAATTTATGGTTATTCCCACTTTATGAACATGTGTCAATGAATGTACGATAGAATGAGAATATTTTAAAGTTGTCTGCATTACGTTCAGAACTCGTAGGTCTGTGGGATCATATTATCAGCCTAATTTTGTAGACGGGAAGCGCAGAAAACGCAGAGATTTGGCTAGCAATAGGGGCGGAAGTCAATCTAGAACGTCACACGAACATAGTTACCAAACCGCCTCCGGTCTAACACGAAGATCCCCCACCACTGAACATGAGATGGACGTTTTGAACAAGAACATCTATCGGCTTGCTTTCTTTGGGCTCTGGAAGTATTCCCTGCTTGTATGAGAGTTCCTCTGTTATAATGTTCAAGGATATGAATTTTACACACTTCAAGAAAAGTTTTGTATCACCTCGGTTCCGAGAGATCCGGAAATTGTACTTTACTGCTCATGAAAACCACACATTGCATGTTGTATGACCATACAGCGAGACCTTCAGATGTGGTAGTCCAGATCGCTGTAACGTGTAATACCCAGTAGCACGCCCTCTTGGATTGATGTATGGTAGTATTCGTCGTGGCATACTATTCACAAGTTCATCAAGGCAATGCTGGTCCAGATTGTCCCACTCCTGAACGGCGATTCGGCGTAGATCCCTCAGTTTGGTTGGTGAGTCACGTCGTCCATAAACAGCCCTTTGAAATCTATCCCAGGCATGTTCGATAGGGTTCACGTCTGGAGAACATTCTGTCCACTCTAGTCGAGCGATGTCGTTATGCTGAAGGAAGTCATTCACAAGATGTTCACCACAATGGGGTCGCAAGTTGTCACTCATGAAGACCAATGCTTCGCCAATATGCTGCCAATATTGTTGCCCTATCGATCGGAGGATGGCATTCACGTGTCGTACAGCCGTTACGGCGCAGTCCATGACCATAAGCGGCGTACGTCGGCCGCACATAAAGCCACCCCAAAACATCAGGGTACCTTCACCTTGCTGCACTCGCTGGACAGTGTGTCTAGGGTGTTCAGCCCGACCAGGTTGCCTCCAAACACTCTTACGATTATCTGGTTGAAGGCATATGTGACACTCATCGCTGAAGAGAATGTGATGCCAATCCTGAGCGGTCTATTCGGCTTGTTGTTGGGCGCATCTGTAACGGGCTGCTTGGTGTTGTGGTTGCAAAGTTGGACCTCACCATGAACGTCGGGAGTGATGTTGCGCATCATGCAGCCTACTGCGCACAGTTTGGCTCGTAAAACGACGTCCTGTGGCTGCATGAAAACCATTACTCAACATGGTGGCGTTGCTGTCAGGGTTCCTCCGACCCATAATCCGTAGGTAGCGGCCATCTACTGCATTAGTAGCCCTTTGTCGGCCTGAGCGAGGCATGTCGTCGACAGCTCCTGTCTCTCTGTATCCCCTCCATGTCCGAACATCATCACTTTGGTTCACTCCGATATCTCTGGACACTTCCTTTGTTGAGAGCACTTCCTGGAACAAAGTAACAATGAGGGCGCGATCGAACCGTGGTGTTGACCGTCTAGGAATGGTTGAACTACAAATAACAAGAGCCATGTACCTCGTTCCTGGTGGAATGCCTGGAACTAATTGGCCGTCGGACCCCTCCTTCTAATAGGCGCTGCTCATGCTTGGTTGTTTACATCTTTGGGTGGGTTTAGCGACATCTCTGAACAGTCAAATGGACTGTATCTGTGATATCCACAGTCAATGTCTATCATCAGGAGTTCTGGTAAGCGCGGTGACGCAAAACTTTTTTTGATGTGTGAATGTGTGTAGTTAGGTTGAAACTACGGCTAATTTAATTTGTTTCAGTTACAGTGAATAGGAAATTGTTTCGGGATACACCAGTAACACGCCTGGGCGATTGTTTTACAGGGCGTTAGGAAATTCTAGTTAAAAACTTCTAGGTCTTATTGAGGGGAGTGAGTAAATAATATTTTGAATGGGAGACCACGTCCGGAAATTTACCGTTTCCGTTCTACGACCGTTTCAGCTCACATGTGTAACGTGTCCCCATCTGCTGAGGGAATAACAACAAGTCTCAGAGTTGCTTGTCTTGGTACACATTAGGGTAGACAAGATGACGTGTACTAGTCTGACGGGCACCTCATGGCACGTAACGTCTGCCTTGCTGCAAGACACATTCACTGTCTGTGCATCTACGATATAGCAACCACAGTTCAATATATATTTTCGGAATACACACATATATTACTTGTGTATAGCGAAGCTCGAGGCAGCGGAAGAGCTGTTTGTCGGCTGTACCAAGAACGTTTTCCGCAACGCAGTGTACCATCGCACCAACTCCTTGCCCAAGTTACGCAGCAGTTCTGCGAAACACGTACCTTCACACTCAGGAGGCAGGACGTTGGTGCTCCACAGCAAAGCCGCACACCCGAATCTGAAGAAGTATACTGTATCGCGATGAAGAGAATCCGTCAATGAGTACTTGAACAATTGCGCGTGCAGTAGGTGTTAGTCACAGTATCGACTAGAACGTTTTACGTGAGCAACAGCTACATTCGTACCACTTACAAAGGGTACACGCTAAGTGTCAAGCCGATTTTCCACAACGTGTTACCTAATGCACGCGTTTCCTTCACTGCTGTGTCAGCACACCCTCGTTTCCGTGTCGAACTCTGTTCACAGATGATAATAACTTCACTAGGGACTACGTTCTGAATTCACAAAATAGCTACGTCTGGACAGACGAAAACTCTCGTGCCACGCATGTTTAGGGATTTCAACACCGGTTTTATACTAACGTGTGGGAGGTATTCTGGACGTTCATGTGCTAGGGCCATACCTCCTTCTACTCAATTTAACTTGTACTTCCTACAAAACGTATTGGACCGGTTATTGGAAGCTGTGCCATTGAATGTCCATCAGGACCATTGAAAATCCCGTTTGATTCTCAATTGATTGTTCGAAACGTCCATCCCCTGTTCAGTGGTGGTGTACGTGTTAGAACGGAGACGGTTGGTAACTACGTTCCTGTGGCGTTCTAGATTGACTTCCGCCCCTACTACTGATCAAATCTCCGCGTTTTCTGCGCTTCCCATCTACAAAATTAGGTTGGTACTATGTTCCCAGAGACCTACGAACTCTGGACATAATGAAGACACCTTCAAAACACTCTCATTCTAGCGTACACTCATTCACACACATTCATAAAGTGGGAATAAACTAACAATCAAACGGGATTTTCAATGGTCCTGATGGAGATTCAGTGGCACAGCTTCCAATAAATCTCCGTGCTTTGACTGCTCCGATGTGTCCTGTAATAACAATTATCTAACGAGGTGAGGAGCCCCTCAAACAAACAATTCCAACTTACTCTGGTAGAAGTCCGTACAGTCTGTTAAACACAAGGGGTTGGGCTTCAGTGTTCACAATAAACATTGTTCCACAACTGACATAGTTGGTCTTTGCATCGGAGCAATACGTTGTGACGTACTACAGTTATTGTTAAAGTAATATTATCCAATTCAAATACATCCAACACAAAACATGCATAAAATTCACTGCTGAAACGATGATTTATAATTCTACGGGAAACACAGTTCTTCCAATCAATACTAAACAATTTCTTCGTTCATCACATGGGCGTGCGCCTGTCCGAATCGCGGCGGGTGTGTTTCAGAAAACCGCTGTGCAATACCCGAAACGATGAAGTTCCCACGCCCGTGGTATTCAAACAGTCTAGCCATAGACATTTCTTTTGCTTGGAACTTGTGATTAGAGTCAATCTTAGTCCACTTTAGCTTGCCGTAACCGTCCTGGCGCGGTAGATTATGGAGGTCCCGACACGATACACGAAAAACGAAATCGTCACCTTCTAGGTAACAATTGAGCCGTGAACTCTGATACGAAATGTACAACTTGCGTGGTAAATATTTATAATTACACCACAATAACTTGAGAAAATGCGTGCCGCAGACGCGGCATCAACACTGCACGATGCCCGCGCTCCGGGGTACCCAAGGTATGAACCACTGACGCACTCTACTCTCTCCAGAGAGGCGACTACCGATAAATCCGACATACAAAAGCACGCTAGCACCCCCTTCATTTGCACTTTCCCGTAATTTCTTGTGTTTCTGTGTAACTAAGAATGACATTCGTTGTTCAGACAGAGGAGCCAAAAAAAAAAAAAATGGCTCTAAGCACTATGGGACTTAACATCCGAGTTCATCAGTCCCCTAGACTTAGAACTACTTAAACCTAACTAACCTAAGGACATCACACACATCCATGCCCAAGGCAGGATTCGAACCTGTGACCGTAGCGGTCGCGCGGTTCCAGACTGTAGCGCCTAGAACCGCTCGGCCACACCGATCGGCATTGTTAGTTCTACTAAATGGTGTTGCTCGAAGTATAGATCACAGTGCAGAAATTGTAACGAATACCAATATGTGCACGGTATTTTTGTACATTTTCATATTTTTCAATTTCTTGAAGAGAGGCTTTGAGTCCACCATATGCCTTGAATCCAGTCACTAGAGTCACGTGTTCTAGACTGCGTCATGAGTATAATCGAAACCTACTTCTGAGGAGAATTTCTCTCAGTTTCCGATTTCTATTTTCTCCCCACTTTTATACACTGGCCATGCATACGTCTTGCTAGAAGCAACACACACACCTGATAATCTGGATTACTCTCTGATCTCCCTAAAAGGAAGCGAATTGTAGATGTAAATATTGTTGAGTTGCTCTATGTATCTGCATGCACGTGAATTGAGTCCTCTCTCATTCTGCAATTGGGCTGTGTGTCATTGTGTTTACTAGTATGTTACTGATTTTCTTTCCGTAAGTGTACGTTAAGGAACGGCTTAAGGAATAATCTGCTACAGAATTCTTGTGTTTGTTAAAATGTGTGCCCTCCTTGTCCTTTTAAGAGTGTGACGATGTCCCGTATATCAACTCTAGTTCTTATTCTTGCTGAACAGTCCGCTTTGTGTTTAAGGAATCTCATTGTTACCCTAACGCACCCAACGTTGCACATTCTCCATTACCTCCAGTATGACACCACGAAGTGATGATATGCATGATGCCTATGTATATCTTGATTTAGGGATAGAATCATGATTGGAAAGCAATAAGGTGTTGACGAAATTTAAATATAAGTACACTCTCGACGTCAGTTTGTGTACCATAAATAAACAATAACACAGACGCCCATTTGGTGGTCTTTGACAGAATCTCCACAAAGAACAATTAACGCTTAAAATTTTATTGGAGACGAATGGAACTCTATTGTTACATTCAAAATAGAAAACACTATTACAATTTTTTTAAAATTTGAGTTCAGGAATTTCTAAATTACTCAATCAACAGAACACACAGTGCATCAATCGCTTTCAAACGCCAAAATAAATTACTACAGTTACAAGTGGCTCGTATTAAAGCTCTAGTCTCGTAGGCAAGCCCGATTTCAGTAGCCTATGTGAAGGCCATGTTTTAATGCGGCAACAACCAACCGCTTACAGGTAGCAACGGCCTCCACGTAACCACTTTTAATTTATATAACTATTTCTGTTATATAATACAGGAAACCCGCCCGCAACATACTAAAAACATTAAAGACAGGAGTAACACATAATACATATATTATATAGAACTAAGTATAGTATCATTACGATAGCTAGTTTTACCACTCAAAGTTTTGAAAAATGCAATTACTTCAGCCAGGATTTGAAGTGGCCAACAGAGTCATACCAAGATAATTAAGTAATGCCTCAGCGGTTTAAACAAGTTAAATGCCATTTTAAATAAACGTTAATGGTTCTTCTGGCAATTTACACTCGTGGCAACCAGGACATAGCTTAAAAGGCGGGCGGCGTGGAATCATTTTCATTTAAATCTATGAGCCTCTCTCCGAATTTCTGTTCACTGAGACGGAGCCTTTCCTTGCCTTAGTTTATAAGAGCCCACTGGAGTCATCAGTTGAGAGATTAACTTGGTCAATAAGTTTCAAACTGCTGAGCAACATATCACGACTGGCTGCAGATTGTGTAAGCAACTGGACTCTTGCACGAACTTTTCTGCCTTCTGTACAAGAGAGACACTAATAAGTATGTTATTGTTGGGAGCGTGGTGTGCTGCAGAAAATGTAACTAATTATACAGGGTGTGCAGAAATTCCTGTCACAAACTTCTACTACTTCTGCAGGGGAGTGAGTACATAATATTCTGAATAGGACGCCATGTCCGGAAATGTGCCGCTTCCGTTCTACAACGGTTCAGTTCAGATGTTTCGAGTGGTTCTAGGCGCTTCAGTCCGGAACCACGCGGCTGTCACGGTCGCAGGTTCGAATCCTGCCTCAGGCGTGGATGTGTGTGATGTCCTTAGGTTAGTTAGGTTTACGTAGTTCTAAGTCTAGCGGACTGATGACCTCAGATATTAAGTCGCATAGTGCATAGAGCCATTTGAACCATTTTGAATTCAGATTTTCAACTCATCCACTTGCGCTTGAGAAATTGAATTAGACGTGACGAAGTACAATTATTAGGCAACAAATCGAATGGGTACATAATGAAATATCCACTTCAGAACATTTGCTTGTATCAACTCTTAAATATAATATGTTTTCACTATCTCAGATCTAAGGCGCTGCAATCATGGACGGTGCGGCTGGTCCTGGCGGAGTTTCGAGTCCTCCCTCGGGCACGGGTGTGTGTGTTTGTCCTTAGGATAATTTAGGTTAAGTAGTGTGTAAGCTTAGGGACTGATGACCTTAGTAGTTAAGTCCCATAAGATTTCACACACATTTGAACATCTGAAAATTATTTCAAAACAGAAATGAACCCAACCTACTGCATGTACAGGACAGTAGTGATGCATTACAACAGCGGCTCGGTGTTGCGACCACCACCGTTGTTACAGACATTGTACCTACGAAGCATGTTTTGGTACACACTCTCCATCCCACCTGGTGTCTCTTCAATTTCCAGGGCAGTGGCCAAAACTGGTGCCAGCAGGTTTTCCTCTGTCTCTGCAAGAGTCTCGGTAATTAACTTTGCCTACGACCCCACAAGAAGTTGTCCGTAGGAGTTATGTCCGCCGATCACGGTGGCCACGCGGTTGGTCCAACTCGGCCTATCCACCTTCCACCATATCCTCCAATGAAATGTCTCTGAACCGCACGTGAGAAATAGGGTGGTGCACTATCATGCTGAAGCCACATTTTCTAACGGACCTTCAGTAGCACAGCTTCTAACAACGGGTCCAATACGTTTTGTAGGAAGGTCACGTAATCACTACTAGTTATCTTGACTGGAAGGAGGTATGGCAAAATCACATGACTATCCAGAATACCTCCCCACACGTTAATACCTAACCGGTGCTAAATCACTGAACATGCATGGCACGAGGGTTTTCGTTTGCTCAGATACGGCTGTTTCGTGAACTCGATGCACAGTCCCTAGTAAACCTGCGTTCATCTGTGAACAGAAATGATGTGCCGACGCAGCAGACAAGGAACCAAATGCAGTAGCCAACGAGATGTGGAAAATCGGCTGGACCAAGAGCGTGTACCCTTTGTAACTGGTGTAGATGTAGCTGTCACTCACGTGAAACATGTGACTAACAGCCATTGCACGCGTAGTATCTCGACTACTCGTTAACGGATTCTCTTCAACGCGATGCAGAACAGCTGCTTCAAATTCCGGAGTGCGACGATGCTGTGGGGCAACACAATCCAGCCTCCTCACGGTGAAAGAACCTGTTTCTCTTAGTCGCTGCGTAATTTATGCAAAACCCGAGCTTCGCTATAAACAAGGAGCATGTCTGTGTGTTCTGAAAACGTCTACCGAATCATTTTTACTGTATCGGAGACGCACAGGCATTGAATAGGCCTCACAGCAAGGCAGACGTTAAGTGGCAACAGATGACCGTTTGACGTAGTGGATCCCATCTAGTTTACCCCATGGCGTACCACGATAAGCAACTCTGAGACTTTTCTCTTTCTTTCAGCAGACGTGGACGCATTACACATCTGAACTGAAACCGTCGTAGAACGGAAACTGTATAATCCAAAAACTTCATTTCTCTTAATCTCAAACTAAAGGGTAGATTTGTTGTTAACTTTTACATGGAATTCGCCGCAGATTTAGCTCCTTCAGCCAGCCGTTGTGGCCGAGCAGTTCTAGGTGCTTCAGTCCGGAACCGCGCGACTGCTACGGCCACCGTTCTGATCCTGCCTCGGGAATGGATGTGTGTGATGTCCTTAGGTTAGTTAGGTTTAAGTAGTTCTAAGTTCTAGGGGACTGATGACGTCAGATGTTTGGTCCCACAGTGCTCAGAGCCATTTGAACCATTTAGCTCCTTCCTTTGCTCACATTTACAACAAATCGCTCAAGCTGCAGATTTTTATTTCTTATTGAAGAAGGGGCCACAGCACAGCTATTTATGAAAGAAACAACGTATACAACTGCTCAATACTATCTCCAACGTCTGTTCTTTTTAGAATTCTAGCTCATATTATTAGCTCGTAAATAACGAGATTCCTAAAAGAAAAGGGCTTTCCTTAAGGAATCGTCAGGTATTCAGGAAATATTAGTCTTCCGAAGCAACAGGCCTTTATCGCACAGTGTCTTGGAAGCATTATATCGCACCGTATCCTGCAAACGGCAGAACTGGTAATTCCATCACCGTTGACGCCCAAAAGGCGTTTAGCGTTGTAAACGCTGTCGACTGTAATTAAGATATTATGTACTTTTCCCCAAAAAGAATTGAATAACTCGATGAACTTTTGTCTGACAGAAGCTGCTGCGAAGAGTAGCCCCAAAAATCTATTCCCAATCTCGAAAAAGATAATGTAGTGATTTATTTGTTTGGTAGCAGGTACATATCCGCAGGCCGGGTATCCACTGACAACTCCCAGTGGCAATGTCGTAGAACGCCCCTAGAGGAGAGAAAAGGACATGACGCAAATCATTAATAATGTGCTGTATCCTGAGATAGTTCCTTTGCTGCAACAGCGGAAATGTTCCGGCTGATCAATACATTGTCGCCTATAAAAGTTCACAAAATATTTGATCAAGCGAACATCTGCAACTCAGGAACACACACTGAAGGGAAAAATCAGAAAACAAAAGAATAATTAATTTTGTGTAACGAAATTCTGGGTAAACATTTGTTTAGGTAACATTTCAAGACCACAGATTCATGTACGCGTGACATAGCCCACTGTGAATGTGGAATTCTGGTACATTAATGAAGGTGTAACCAACAGAACGTTCAATGGAAGTCTGCAGACGTGCATACATTGTGATGTGCAGGTGTCGGATGTCTGTGGGAAGGAGTTCTGTTGTCTGTCAATACAGGGATGCGGGTCGGAGTGGCCGAGCGGTTCTAGGCGCTGCCTCAGGCATGGATGTGTGTGATGTCCCTAGGTTAGTTAGGTTTAAGTAGTCCTAAGTTCTAGGGGACTGATGACCTCAGAAGTCAAGTCCCATGGTGCTCACAAGGGAACCTCCCCATCGCACCCCCCTCAGATTTAGTTATAAGTTGGCACAGTGGATAGGCCTTGAAAAACTGAACACAGATCAATCGAGAAAACAGGAAGAAGTTGTGTGGAACTATGAAAAAATAAGCAAAATATACAAACTGAGTAGTCCATGCGTAGCATAGGCAACATCAAGGTTACCATCGTTTCAGGAGCGCCGTGGTCCCGTGGTTAGCGTGAGCACCTGCGGAATGAGAGGTCCTTGGTTCAAGTCTTCTCTCAAGTGAAAATTTTAATTTCCTTATTTTCACAAAGTTATGATCTGTCGGTTCATTCACTGACGTCTCTGTTCACTGTAATAAGTTTAGTGTCTGTGTTTTGAGACCACACCGCAAAACCGTGCGATTAGTAGACGAAAGGACGTGCCTCTCCAATGGGAACCGAAAACATTTGATCGCAAGGTCATAGGTCAACCGATTCCTCCACAGGAAAACAGGTCTGATATATTCTACACGACACTGGTGACGGCATGTGCGCCATATGACAGGAATATGTTGTCGACCCACCTAACTTTTACACTTGGCGAATGGGTAAAAAGATTCTTCTACCTTTCCAGATTTAGGTTTTCTTGTGGATGTGATAATCACTCCCAAAAAAGTGATGAAAACATAAGTGTTTGTCACATAAACTGCAACAAATGAATGCAACAGATTCACAGTCGCACAGTTTTCCCTGTGCTCTGTCAAAACATATGTTTTTAACGTTTTCAAATTTTTCCGTAGGTAGACCGTCAAATCCTGCATATGTCCAAGCAACTCTGAACATGTCCTGGAATTTTGGAGAGCGAAGTTGATTATGTGTGAGTGCCTGAACTTTGATAATTGTGTGAAAATAAAAAAATTAAACTTTTCACTCGAGGGTAGACTTGAACCAAGGACCTCTCGTTCCGCAAGTGCTCACGCTAACCACGGGACCATGGCGCTCCTGAGCTCACATATTCCTTTTTTTTTTTTTTTTTTTTTAAATCTCATTTTGTTCGTTGCATCTGCTCGGCGCGGACGTCGTATGACATCCATTTATGTTCGTTGTTGATCGATTGACTCAGTTTTTTTATTACAGAGAGCACGTAATCCTCTGACCGAGCACGCTGAGCTACCGTGGCGGCAATACTTTATGTTGCCTATCCTGCACATGGACTACTCAGTTTTTATATTTTGCTTACTTTTTCGTAGTTCCACACAACTTCTTCCTGTTTTCCCGATTGATCTGTGTTCAGTTTTTCAAGGCCTGTCCACTGTGCCAACTTATAACTAAATCTGAGGGGGGTGCGATGGGGAGGTTCCCTTGTCAGAGCCATTTGAACCATTTGCCAATACAGGGACGGTTACAACTTTTTCTGGATGGTGCTTGACTTGACGTCCGGCGATGGTCTATTGGAGACAGACCTGGTGATTGAGCAGGCCAAGGAAAGATGTCGATAGTCTGTCGAGCGTGTTGGGTTACAGCAGCGGTATGAAGGCGATTGTTATCCTGTTGGAAAACTCCCCCTGGAATGGTGTTCATGAATGACAACACAATAAGTCGCTACAGGTAGTCTGGCTCGAAGCTATCCTTAAAGTAACCGATTTGTATCACTTAGTTGTATCACTGTGGCGTCAGCAGCTGCTCACATTGCTGCTGTAGATGCAGTGCGATACGCCAGAGCCACGTGCCGAACACGATGGTCTTTACCTCGGTAGTCCTACTGCCCGCCCGGAACCTGATCTCCTTGCGGACTTACATGCTCGTAACCACATGCTGTCAGCGATCATGAACAGTTGTTACTTTCCTACCTATTCTTCCTGCAGTATCGTGGAAGGAACATCGAGCTTCTTGTAGCCCTATTACGTCACCTCGTTCAAGCTCAATGAGGTATTGATAACGGCGTCTTCGTCGCCTTCAAGGCATTATTGACTAACTTACCACCTACAATCTCAAAGATAACTAACGCTCATGCACCTTAAAGTAAACATCATTTGGATACTCACAGTGACCCTGCTAACGCCGCTCCTATGCTACCGGTGCGAAATTCGGACAGACTTCATCTTTCAGACGTAGAAACACTCCTACCAACTTTCGTTGATGTCACACAACTTCTTCTTGGTCGTGCGATTTTTGTTTGTTAACGTATTAATAGCATAAAAGAATGCTTCAGTTGCCATATACTGGCAATAAAAGCAGATTTTTATTCCGTTAACATAAAAATTTACTCAAGGCCGAATGCACGCAGGAAAGACACATAGGGAAGATGTGCATTATTACAATAACATTGAGTGGTGAGTGTTTCGTGCGAAATGATTTGGAGGTCAGGCCGTCCATTCGACATAATAGCTACCACATGGACCATGCAAACGAGTTTGTTGGACAACCTGCCCACTTCCCATCATTTGAAGGTACATCCAGCGTTGTCCAACATAATCGTTTTTATGATGCAAATGTTATAGTGCAGAGAGGCATGAAGTTGTCTTATCATACACACACCACTCAACTTTATTGTGATACTGTACTTTGTCCATGTGAGTCTTTTCAGGAATGGGTTTAGCCCTTTCTGTATCGTTACGAATGACAATGCATGACAGCACAAAACACCGCAGGTGGAAGAGATCATGGAATATTCGGCCATTGGTCTGGCCTGCCCGTTTCCCCGGCTTAAATCCCATCAAGTGCGTGTGGCATGCATTGAAGATCGGTAATGTAGCAAGTCCGCATGAACGAGAGACCACATAGTGGTTGTCAACCACGCTGGAATAATGGAACGCCCTACCACAAGAAATTATTACTAACCTAGTGGCCTGCATGGGAGCGACTTGCAGAACATTCATTCCTTCGGTGGGGATAACATACTCAATTAAGATCCCTGTCCCGCTTTTTGTTATGTCCAGTGGACCATCATGATGGCGGTGACTGCAGTGTCATTATGTCTTTTAATTTAAGCGTCATTTCTGTTCGTCTCATTGCGTATTTCTTCCATTACTTTCTGTACTATACTGTAGTAGTTCTTTCTAACAAGGAGACGGCACGATCGTGGGGTCCGGGATTTTTCCGAAATTTTGTGTGTTGAAAGAGGACCCCTAACACCTCATGTGGTTAAAATATTAGGACGCACTACTCGGAAAATCCCGAGAAAAATCGATCCAAAGTTTCTTGGGTGCATTATGAATATAAAATGTTAGTCCAATGCCGAGCTGCCGCCTGGCCTACATGGTTAGCGGTCGGACCCTTACGCGAGAGGTCTCAGGTTCGATTCCTCCTCCGGCACTTATTTTTCTTCTGTTGCTTGCAAAATTGCAGCGCACTGTTACAGGAGAATCGTGAAATTAATTCCCAGGAAGACTGTATAAAAATTCATTCTATAATTCACCATCAGTTATCGTCACCAATATTCCGAAACATGATTCAATATGCCTGGTTTGCCTCAAAATGATCAGGAACACAAAACATTTTCGTAAATGTTAATGGGGAATATTTTTGTACAGATTTATTCCAAACGCCCTGTGATTGTAAAACATCCGCTTTTATATGTTGCGCAAGATGTCGCAAAAATTATTGCTTTGCTTGTTTTTACGATAATTACCACTGCGGTTCTTGTTTATAATTATTATATGTATAAAAATTGAATGTTTTCCAATCGAATTTGTTATTCTGAATAAAAACCCAATGATTCTCCTTATATATTTTACAATGAAAAATGGAAAACCCACCGCCATGAATTGTGTTGTTGGACAAAAAGAAAATACTTTTTATTCAATAATGTAACTAATTTGTTAAAGATAATGCAGGTTTGGGAAACTTTCTGAATAATTTGTGGAATAACAAAAGAAAATGAAACTGAAGGGAAAAAAAGGTGCCAGAGGAGGAATCGAACCCGAGACATCTGGCGTAAGAGTCCGAGCCCCAAACATCTAGGCCAGACGGCGACTCGGCAATGGATTAACATTTTATACTCATAAGGCATCTAAGAAACTTTGGATCGATTTTTCCCGGGATTTTCCGGGTAGTGCGTCCTAATATTTTAACCACGTGAGGTGTTAGGGGTCCTCTTTCCCCACACAAAATTTCGGACAAATCCCCGACCCCACGCTCGTGCCGTCTCCTTGTAAGTGTGGCTCAAGCTTCATCGAGCTAAGTTACTTGGCAACAGCATATCATACGAAAGCTACTTTCGTCATTAAGTTTGCATACCAGTGTATTGAAATGTTAGCATTATTTTTTCAAGACGATAATTAAAGCTTAGTGACGAACCATCGTAAATTATACTGCACGGCCAATATTCAACAGAGTCGATAGCATCATGGGGTAGGTCCTAAGGAAGCGAAACAGGAGCCCTAAATATATCAATACGCGTAAACCATTTATGAGAATGTGGTTATATGCAACACAAAATCCGTAAGGAACAGAAAAATCTTTATAAGGTGTGATTACAAGATGAGCTGTAAACTTGAGTCGTATTGTTAAATATATACGGATAATACACGAAGCAATGTGAAATAAACACGTGAAATTGGTTTAGTGAGGGCGAATGGGTAACATCGAATTGTTGTGATGATTTTGTGAAAGTGCAGTGAAGTGCACTGTCCACATGGCGCTAGAGCATACTGCTTCAGTATTTTGGTTCCTTACCAAGCCGGACTGACAAAGGGCAGAGAGTATTTCTCAGAACCGCAACTCCACAGCAAGCTATGCTTCATACGAAGAAGTATTAACGGAAAGGCTCAGGAAAGTTAAATGTGATTGTTACGGAGTATAAAATCACTTGTCTTGCAATTGATATGTCCTAATTGTCGAAACTAGTTTCGGAATGAATTGATTTCATTTGCAGGCGGTACATGCTGCACTGCGTCTGAACTTTACCTGAATATGAGCTCTAATTCCATGAGTAATTGGAATCCAATTATCTGGGATCCTGGTCATAAGGGGAAAGGCACGCACATTCTGAGTTCCTCCAGGTAAGTCTTCACCAGCGTTCATATCTTTCTCTTCGATAATATATATTTCCATCCAATAAAAAGAATCGTTCAAAACAAGCTATTTCATTTAAGATTTAAAATGCGCTTTTGCTACCTGCCACACATTATTGTGCCTCCGTATTGAGCCGCTAATAAGTAATGATGATTATGAATCTTTCTTGTGTTGTGGCCTTTCACATCAATGCTCTTTGTAAATGATAGATTACTTATGGCGAGTTTGACTAAGGAATTTACTTGTTGCGAGGGTACGCTTAAAAAATCTAACTGCTGAACGAATGCCTATAAAAAAAGAAGGTTCAAATGGCTCTGAGCACTATGGACTTAACTTCTGAGGTCATCAGTCCCCTAGAACTTAGAACTACTTAGACCTAACTAACCTAAGGACATTACACACACCCATGCCCGAGGCAGGACTCGAACCTGTGACCGTAGCGGTCACGCGGTTCCAGACTGTAGCGCCCAGAACCGCTCGGCCACCCCGGCCGGCTGCCTGTAAAATAACGGGGAAACTCAACACTGTATTCGATTGCTCGCTGTTGTAAGCTCACTACTATCGTAGGTGTAGTCACCCCATAGAAAATATACCATAACATTAATGAATAGAAATATGCCAAATAAATTTAAGTTACCAGTTATATAAAGAACGAAATGCCGGAAACGTAACTTATTTTCGAGTTCAAGTTTTCAGCGTTATTTAGAATCTGGAACATTCTATACTATTCACCGTCTCTCGTTCGCACGTGCTACATTTGTCGTCTGTGCTATCCAGTTTACTGCATGTACCTAAGTTGCATTTTTGTTGTATTATCTCGCTCTGTTACATTGAATTGGATTTTAAGAGATCAGAATGGTGGACTTTTTACTTGTATACGAGCTGGTCGGATCTTATGCTTAGCTGTCGCTACTGCAGTTCTGTAATTTTATGACACGTGTCGTGCTCATCGTCTTCTCTAGCTACTTGAAAACTTCACGAAATGTCAACACAGCTGCTTAGCTGGAAATCACAGAATCTTCGACATCGAATCAGGCTTTCAGGAACGCGACAGAGTTTTCTCTGTGAAGCAAAACTTCGGTTCTCGTTACACGGCAGGGTGAACGTTTTCCAGAAAGTGGAGCGAGAAATGTCGAAGGTGATGCGCTATTTGGTGTTTCTCAAGTTTGAGATAACCTTGTAGTTTGTAACGTGGTACTAGTTAGAACATACACAAAAATCATATTAGCAGCAATTATACTGTTTAAGCCGTTTGTCAATATTAATTTAATTTTATTAATGTTCTTTTGCAAAAAATGTCTGCCCTCAAAGGACAAGTAATTAACTGAGATGTAAAATACGTGTCGTTGGTTCATAATTTAATTCTGAATATTTTTGTTTCTCTCTGGAGGTAACGACGGCGATTCCTCCAAGGAAGATATCGACGTTATCGAGTCAAAGCGGTTCAGGGCCTGGAAACTGAGGATAGACGGCTGTTGGTCCCTGTTAATAATCTAGTTCCGCCAGTTAGACGTCAGAATGTCATTATAAGCAGTGGCCTGAACTCCACTGCCGAATCATTCGCCGTGTGAAGTCTTGACACTACTTCCGCGCGACTCCCTGTTGGAACCTGGGTGACTGACTGGACTGGGCTACAGATTCTTATTTGCACTACGTATTACTGCATGACTCTGCGAGGCCTTACGACCTTCTTTCATTCAACCATCATCCTGATAGCTCGGTCACTCCGACCTGACTCGTTCAGATTTTTGTGAATTAGAACTTGTTCGGCGGTTATCTAATTGCTTATCAAGAAAAGCCGTGCACGTTGATAGACAGGAACGAAAGAGGGTATACAAAACGTATGAAACTACACTGGTGTCGAAAATTAAAGCAACAAATGGAAATTTTGCAAGATTGTATTTATTTTGCCACAAAACACTATAAACAAGTGATAGTAAAGTAGGACCAGTATGTATATTACAGAACATAGAAACAAGCATAACGGTAGACAGGAATGTCCTCCGTTTTTTCCAACTTTACGCGCTTGCACAAACATTCCGACAAACGCTCAGTGTGCTCAGCATGGGGTGTGGCCACCTCTGACAGGAATACGGCCTGAAAACAACGGAATATGCTGTGAATAACGTAATCAATCTCATGTTGAGGGCCATTCTTCTCGCAGAGGTGCTCGCAAGTCTTGGAGAGTGGTTGGTGGATGTTGACGTGATGCAACTCGTCCCCTAGTGGATTCCAGACATTCTCTATGGGATTCAAATCGGAAGAGCGAGCAGGCCACGCCAGGCGTGGAATATCTTCCGTTTTCAAGAAAATATCAACCACCACTGCTCTATGAGATCGTGCTTTATCGTCCTTGGATACAAAGTATGAGAACACAACACCTCTCATCAACCGTACATCAGGTCCCAAGATCTCGTCACGATGCCTGACAGCAGTTGAACCTCTCCCAATCACCCATACAGTTTCATAAAGAGGTGTTACAGTGGTCATCATAATCCCCGCCCACATCATTAGGGATCCTCCACGATATAGGTCTCTTTCCAAGATGTTTGGGTGCCGAAATCGTGTTCCACGTGCCCTCCATATCCGAATCCGTCGAGACTCACTCACCAGACCAAATCGGGCTCATCTATAAAAAGATCATTGGTCCTCTATTCGACCGTCCAGGTGGCATGTCGACGACTCCACTCTAGACGTTCCCTTCTGTGAAGAGGCGTCGTAAGTAAATAAGCAACAAGTCTCTGAAAATAAAGACCACTCTGGCCAAGACTTCTGTACACCATTTACCTCGATACAACACGTCCAACGGGTGATGCGATGTCAGATGGTAGTTGCAGTGTCGTACTAAGGGTATAGAAAATGGTTCAAATGGCTCTGAGCACTATGCGATTTAACTTCTGAGGTCATCAGTCTCCTAGAACTTAGAACTAATTAAACCTAACTAACCTAAGGACATCACACACATCCATGCCCGAGCCAGGATTCGAACCTGCGACCGTAGCGGTCGCTCGGCTCCAGACTGTAGCGCCTAGAACCGCACGGCCTCTCCGGCCGGCGAGGGGTATAGACCCGTGGTCTAGGGTAGCGTCTTTGATGCATAATCAAAACGTCTTCGGTCGCGGGTTAGAATCCCTCCGCTGCTTAAATTTTGATTAATAATCAGCATTGTCGGCCGAAGACTTCCGGCATAAGAAACTCACCCTCATTCTGCCAACGCCCTTGTCAAAGAGGGCGGAGGAGTGGACAGAGGTTAAAGCACTCTCTTGTCCTAGGGGTGGGAAACTGCCCTTAAAGGCGGAAGAATCATCAGTGATCAACGGAATGGGGATGCAGCAGTAAATGGAAACCACTGCATTAAAGACACGTAACATGTATCCACAGGACATGTGGCCTGTAATTGAAAAAGTGTCATGATGATCACTCCATTGGCAAAAGGTTCCGGAACATTCCCCCATTCGGATCTCCAGGAGGGGACTGTAAAGGAGGAGGTTACCATGAGAAAAAGATGGAATAATCAACGAATGGACAACGTTCTCCGAATCGGGGCGTGGAATATCAAAAGCTTGAACGTGCTAGGGACACTAGAAAATCTGAAAAGAGAAATGTGAAGACTCAGTCTAGATATCGTAGGGATCAGTGAAGTGAGAAGAAGACTAGGATTTCTGGTCAGATTATTATAGGCTAATATCAACAGCAGCAGAAAATGTTATAATGGGAATATGATTCGTTATGAATAGGAAGGTAGGGCAGAGAGTTTCTTACTGTGGACAGTTCAGTGACTAGGTTGTTCTTATCAGAATCGACAGCAAACCAACACCGACAACGATAGTTCAGGTATACACGCCGACGTCGCAGACTGAAGATGAAGGGATAGTAAAAGCGTATGACGATATTCAAAGGGTAA
This sequence comes from Schistocerca serialis cubense, assembly GCF_023864345.2. Taxonomy (NCBI): domain Eukaryota; kingdom Metazoa; phylum Arthropoda; class Insecta; order Orthoptera; family Acrididae; genus Schistocerca; species Schistocerca serialis. The sequence goes on along the minus strand of NC_064646.1, from coordinate 180,439,241 downwards.
CACAATATGTAAAGGGGGAAGAAAATTTAAAAGTCTTGGGGGACTGGAATACAGTTGTAGGGGAAAGAGTAGGATGAAATGTTTCTTGAGAATATGGGCTTGGGATAGGGAATGAGATAGGACAAAGACTAATTGCATTCTGTAACAAGTTTCAGATAGTAAAACGAATACTTTGTTCAAGAATCACAAGAGGAGGAGGTATACTTGGAAGATGGCGGGTGATACGGTAAGAGTTCAGTTAGATTACATAATGATCAGACAGAGATTCTGAAATCAGATACGGGGCTGTAAGGCGTACCCAGCAGCAGATATAGATTCAGATCACAATATAGTAGCGCTGAAGAGTAGGCTGAAGCTTAAGACATTAGCCAGGAAGAATCAATACGCAAAGAAGTGGGATACGGAAGTACTAAGGAATGACGAGATACGGTTGAAGTTCTCTAAGGCTATATGTACAGCGATAAGGAATAATTCAGTACGCAGTACAGTTGAGGAGGAATGGACATCTCAAAAAAGGCCATCACAGAAGTTGAGAAGGAAGAAGTAGGTACAAAGAGAAGGTAACTGCAAAGAAACCATGGGTAACAGTAGAAATACTTCAATTGGTCAATGAAAGGAGGAAGTACAAAAATGTTCTGGGAAACTTAGAAATACAGAAATACAAGTCGCTGAGGTATGAAATAAATAGGAAGTGCTGGGAAGCTAAGACGAACTGGCTTCAGGAAGAATGTGAATACACTGAAAAAGAAATGATTGTCGGAAGGACAGGTTCAGCATACAAGAAAGTCAAAACAACCTTCGGTGATAACATTAAGAGTGCATCGAGAATTCCACGGCTAAATGCAGAGGAGAGAGCGGATAGGTGGAAAGAATACATTGAAAGCCTCTGTGAGGCGGAAGATTGGTCTGATGTGATAAACGAAGAACCAGAGGAAATAGGGGATACAGTATCAGAATCAGAATTTAAAAGAATGCTGGAGGCTTTAAGATCAAATAAGGCAGAATGGATAGATAACATTCCATCAGAATTTCTAAAATCATGTGGGGATGTGGCAACAAAACGGCAATTCACTTCGGTGTGTAGAATGTATGAGTCTGGTGACATATCATCTGACTTTCGGAAAAGTATCATCCACACAATTCCGAAGACGGCAAGAGCTGACAAGTGCGAGAATTATCGCACAATCAGCTTAACAGCTCATGCATCCAAGTTGCTTAGATGAACAATATACTGAAGAATGAAGAAGAAAATTAAGGATGCGCTAGATGACGATCAGTTTGGCTTTAGGAAAGGTATAGGCACGAGAGAGGCAATTCTGACGTTGCTGTTAATAATGGAAGCAAGACTAAAGAAAAATCAGGAGACGTTCATAGGATTTGTCGACCTGGAAAATGCGTTCGACAGTGTAAAATCGTGCAAGATGTTCCAAATTCTGAAAAAGGTGGGGGTAAGCTATAGGTAGAGATGGATCATATACTCGTACAATATGTACAACAGCCAAGATGGAATAATAAGAGAGGACGATCAAGAATGAAGTGCTCGGATTAAAAAGAGTGTAAGACAAGGATGTACCCTTTCGCCCCTACTGTTCAATCTGTTTATCGAGGAAGCGATGATGGAAATAAAAGAAAGGTTCAGGAGTGGAATTAAAATTCAAGGTGAAAGGATATCTACGATACGATTCGCTGATGACATTGCTATCCTGACTGAAAGTGAAGAAGAATTACATGATCTGCTCAATGGAATGAGGAGTCTAATCAGCAAACCGAAGAAAGACGAAGACAATAAGAAGTAGTGGAAATGAGAACAGCGAGGAACTTAACATCAGGATTGATGGTCACGAAGTAGATGAAGTTAAGGAATGCTGCTACCTAGGCGGTAAAATAACCAATGACGGACAGACCAAGGAGGACATCAAAATCAGACTAGCAATGGAAAAAGGGCATTACTGGCCAAAAGAAGTCTGTTAATATCAAATATCGGTCTTAAGTGGAGGATGAAATTTCTGAGAAAGTACGTCCGGAGTACAGCATTGTATGGTAGTGAAACAGGGACTCTGGAGAAACAGTAACAGAAGGGAATCGAAGCATTTGAGATGTGGTGCTACAGACGAATATTGAAAATTAGGTGGACAGATAAGGTAAAGAATGAAGAGGTTCTGAGCAGAATCGGAGAGAAAAGGTATGTGTGGAAAACACCGACAATGAGAAGGGACAGGATGATGGGCCATCTGTTAAGACACGAGGGAATGACTTCCACGGTACTAGAGGGAGCTGTAGAGGACAAAAACTGTAGAGGAAGACAGAGATTGGAGTACATCCAGGAAATAATTGAGGACGTAGGTTCCAAGTGCTACTCTGCGATGAAGAGGTTAGCACAGGAGAGGAATTCGTGGCGGGCTGCATCAAACCAGTCAGAAGACTGATGACCAAAAAAAAAAAAAAAAAAAAAAAAAAAAGTGGTACCATCGTGCCCTTGCAAGAAAATGACGGTCCTCTGTCGCACTTGGTCGGACCTGCATTGGGCTTGGGATACAGTTTCGGTCACTATAAACTGTCACAACATCCGAGAAACAACAGAACGATGCACATTATGCCTTCAGGACAAGTGAGTTTGCGCCTGTCCTGCTTCCATTCTTCCTACGGCCCCTCCACTGCAGAGTGACTGGCAGGCGTCTTTTCTGTGCCATACTGCACCGTCTGTCACAGAGCACACTGTCCCGGCGTGACGTCAAGCGCCGGCACACCGGTCAAGAACGTTAGAGCAGAGAGGGCTGTGAAGAAGACGTCAGCAAACACTACGCTGACCGACCCCTGTCTAGGACGACAACGAGACAGCAGCGGCCCCTAGACGAGGAGAACATAAGAGTCGCGCCGCCTGGCAACGGCCCAGTTGAAAACTAACCATTCTACGAGCTCTACAGCAGCGACTTAGGAGTTGTAGAATATCACTTGTAATAGGCATTGCCTATACTGAAGAGACATCTTATTTGTCTGTCCCCATTTGCATGCGACACACCATTGTAAATTCTCAAAGCTAAGTATTGTCTTTTACCTTACTGTAATAAAAAATTGTTAATACGATTTGCTTGAATTGTTGTCTAGCGATCGGAGAAAGCAGGTTTCCTAGGCACCCTAATTCGATGAGTAGGCAGAACACAACACAGACACCAATTGTGGTTGTGAGACTGCACGGCAAATGCTACCACGTTTGATAGTTTCGCTGACGTCACTGTTGGCGTGGTTGTCCCGTAGACCGGAATGCCATCTTCCGTGCAGAACACGATTGTGCGGACATCTGTTGACAGGTTGTATGACTATATCGTGAATTAGAACAGGACGGGGAAGTAACGGTCTGTTGCTTTTAATTTTGGCGTCCAGCGCATTTTCCCTGAATTTATGAAGTTGATGAAACATCTTTCATTTACCGCATTCTCGCCACAAGTAAATTAAGCGACATATTTTCTCCTGCGTCCTTCAGGAGTTCGGTAAACACTAATGACCTCTTGAAGTTGTGGCCGGATGACGTTCCTACCAGGGCAGACGTTAGTTACGACAGAAAAGTCGACAGTTCCGTTTATTATCGTATTTGAACTCTTTGTGCATCGTATTTTCTGAAACGGACATAGAGAACACGAAGAACTGCCTACAAAGCACAACAGTGTAGACCAGTATACCAGATAGATGGTCACACATCCACGGGTATCGGAACAGCCTCTTGTTTATCCCTCGTCCTTGTAATCTACCGCATTTTGCATTAAGCTGTACGCCCAGGTCCATTCAACTGTAGTCTATCACTGATGACAACTGGTTGGAGCTGGTTCCAAGAAACTCACATCGTGTTCGATCGGCTCCTGATGTGCTCATTCGTGTTGAAGGCAAGCGACACATGGTGTTAAGACAGCACATAAGTACCTTAATGTACCTAGAGCACCCCTCAAATTCTTTTGAAGCAATGAAGTGATACACAGTCTCACTGAGAGTACTGGCTTTCTATACATTTGTGTAGGCAAACTAAAGTACGTACATGATAGGACAGATGGTTCCTGCACAGTTAACGGCTGAGAGATGGTGGGAGAGGTATCATCATCTTCGGAAGGCTATTCCTTGTTGTTTCAAAATCTTTCCTTTATTTTCTGCGTTTCTCTACATTTATTGACGCACATCAAGTCATTAAAATGGCAAGAAGGTCAAGGTTGGGCGCAATACAGGTCATACTAGGATGAAATGTGCTACATACTTTGGTATGCTAATAATTTGAACCGTATACAACAGGTGTTAACAATAACATCTGTACGTTGTACACAAGCCGGTTTCTCATTCAGATATGGCATCTGAATGTTGTTTGTGATGTGGGTAAGAAGAAGAAACGTGTCTGAACTCGGCTACGCTAGCATCGTGTCTTATCGAGACTGCGGTTTATCTTTTCAAGGTGTTGGTAAACGTATAGGATGAGATCACACCTCTACCATGGCAGTCTGAAATTAATGAACTCTAGAGGGCAGTACTCTATGCCATGTGGGATCTTACTGGCCCCACGTGACTAGCAATCGAGGGGATCAAATACACTGAAGAGCCAAGGAAACTGGCACATCTGCCTAATATCGCGTATGGCCTCCGGGAGCATGAAGAAGCGCGCAAGACGACGCGACATGGACACGACTAATCTCTGAAGTACAGCTGGAGGGAATTGACACCATGAATCCTGCAGCGCTGTTCATAAATCCGTAATAATATGAGGGGGTGGAGATCTCTTCTGAACAGCACGTTGCAAGGCATCCCAGATATGCTCATTAATGTTCATGTCTGGGGAGTTTGGTGGCCAGCGGAAGTGCTTAAACTAAGACAGTTCCTGGAGTCACTCTGTAGCAATTCTGGACGCATGGTGTGTCGCATTATCCTTCTGGAATTGCTCAAGTCCGTCGGAATGTACAATGGCCATGAATGGATTCAGGTCATCAGGCAGGACACTTACGTACATGTCACCTTTGAGAATCGTATCTAGACTATCAGAGTAATATTTTCGCTGACGTGTACAGTTATCAAAGAAAGCTGTGTGACGTTGCATCCTGTGTTACCTACTTCTAGTGTAACATGTGAAATGTATCCAGATACAATATTGGCGTATCTGCGCAACGGACCAAATATTTGACTCCTTCTTAAAAGAGCATAGAAGTCACTTTGGAGCGTTGACGGTCTTGTGACCACCACTACCAAACGTTAATGCGCGTTTGCTCCAGTCAGTTATACAGATCAGCGAAGTAGTATAGATCGACGTGCAAACGTCACTGGATGTAAGGGGTTTTGTCTTGCCCACAACCACAACGTGAATGAACTTGCTCCATGTCAATGCGAACCGCCCATCGTGTTTTCAGAGAATCCTATGCCATTCGCACCCACATAACAGGCCAAAAGAAAAGTGGTCAAATATATCCTAACCGACAGGTACAAGAGATGAGTGTCACAGCTTTTCAGTAACACCTGGTTCCAAAGCCAACAGGAAATATTGCTTGCAGGAACTGCAGATGCATCTCTACTAGTTTCCCAGAGAATACTGCAGAGGTAACTGTAATGTCAAAATCCTTTTGCAGGGCGGACCACTGTGAGAGCCGATGGAAGAGTGAGTGAATTTCTGGAAGGCAACGAAGTGAATTTCTCGAAGGTAACGCCATGGATATGTTGCCATGCCTACTCCACAGACATGGACAGCTGAGCTAGGTTTCTCGGTTGAGTATCCATGGCAAGAGCAGCACGATACAGTTTGAACCTGGGCTTTTGGGTGGCCGGGGGAGTACGGTAAATTCATCCCATTGTCCCTTAAACCACGCACACAGTGTGGGAGCTGAGTGACACGTCGCATTGTCCTGATGTTACACTACTGGCCATTAAAACTGCTACACCAAGAAGAAATGCAGATGACAAACGGCTATTCATTGGACAAATATATTATACTAGAACTGACATGTGATTACATTATCACGCAGTTTGGGTGCATAGATCCTGAGAAATCAGTACCCAGAACAACCATCTCTGGCCGTAATAACGGCCTTGATACGGCTGGGCATTGAGTCAAACAGAGCTTGGTTGGCGTGTATAGGTGCAGCTGCCCATGCAGCTTCAACACGATACCACAGTTCATCAAGAGTAGTGACTGGCGTATTGTGACGAGCCAGTTGTTCGGCCACCATTGACCAGAAGTTTGCAATTGGTCAGAGATCTGGAGAATGTGCTGGCCAGGGCACCAGCCGAACATTTTCTGTATCGAGAAAGGCTCGTACAGGACCTGCAACCTGCGGTTGTGCATTATCATGGTGAAATGTAGGGTTTCGCAGGGATCGAATGAAGGGAAGGAGCCACGGGTCGTAACGCATCTGAAATGTAACGTCCACTGTTCAAAGTGCTGTCAACGCGAACAAGAGGTGACTGAGACGTGTAACCAATGGCACCCAATACCATCACGCTGGGTGATGCGCCAGTATGGCGATGACGAATACACGCTTCCAATGTGCCTTCACCGCGATGTCGCCAAACACGGATGCGACCATCATGATGCTGTAAACCGACCTGAATTCATCAGAAAAAAATGACGTCTTGCCATTCGTGCACCCAGGTTCGTCGTTGAGTACACCATCGCAGGCGCTCCTGTCTGTGATGCAGCGTCAAGGATAACTGCAGCCATGGTCTCCGAGCTGATAGTCCATGCTGCTGCAAACATAGTCGAACTGTTCGTGCAGATGGTTGTTGTCTTGCAAACGTCCCCATCTGTTGACTCGGGGATCGAGACGTGGCTGCACGATCCATTACAGCCAAGCGGATAAGATGCCAGTCATCTCGACTGCTAGTGATACAAGGCCGTTGGGATCCAGCACGGCGTTCCGTATTATCATCCTGAACCCACCGATTCCATATTCTGCTAACAGTAATTGGATCTCGACCAACGCGAGCAGAATTGTGACGATACGATAAACCGCAATCGTGATAGGCTACAATCCGATCTTTATCAAAGTCGGAAACGTGATGGTACGCATTTCTCCTCCTTACACGAGGCATCACAAGAACGTTTCACCGAGCAACGCTGGTCAACTGCTGTTTGTGTATGGGAAATCGGTTGGAAACTTTCCCCATGGCAGCACGTTGTAGGTGCGGCCACCTGCGCCAGCCTTGTGGGAATGCTCTGAAAAGCTGATCATTTGCATCTCACGGGATCGTCCTCCTGTAGATTAAATGTGGCGCCTGTAGCACGTCGTCTTCGCGGTGTAGCAATTTTAATTGCCAGTAGTGTAGGTGCCTTATTTCCGAGGACAATCAAACTGCATGTGGAAGTGGACGTGGTTCCAGAAATACATGCATATTTGTGTTGATTCATTGTGCCTTTCGGAATGACGAGATCACCCAGGGAATGCCACGAAAACATTCCCCAGGCGATAACGCTCCCTCCTCCGGTCTTGGCCCTTGTGACGATTCTTGCAGAGTGATTGCTTTCAGATGCTTCACGCCGTACACGCCAAAGGCCATCTTTCCTAAGGAGCATAAAGGTGATTCGTTTGGAAAGGTCACCTGTCGCTACTCGGTGGATGTCCAGTTGCGTTATTGATCGCCGATTAACAATACTCATGATAGGTGCATGAACCAGGCGCCCTTTGCGGAAGCCCATACGGAGCAATGTTTACTGAAAGTTCGTTGAGGAGAGACTGTTGGTAGCACCTTGGTTCATCTGGGCGGCCAGTTTCTTGCCAGTTGCACGTCTATTCTCCCGTACATATCTCTATGTCAGTCACTCACTCCTATCATCTACGGCCCGCGGTGCACCACAGCCGCTTCGCCACCAGTTTTGGATAGAAACACTTTGCCATGCACGGTATACTTTAATCAAGGCGGCACACGAACAGTTTACAAAGGTTAGCCGTTTCGGAAGTGCTTTCGGTAATGGCCCCAAAGTCAGTGATCATGCCCTGTTGGAAGTCTCATAAATCGCCCCGTTTCTGCAATACGACAACGACAGCAGTGTGTTCCGCGTACCCCCGACATACGAGGCGTACGCGGGAAGTAAGGTCCGATTAGGCGTGAAATGTAAACCACTGTGAAAATCCGATGGAATTTGGCACCGATGTATTGGGCAGTGTCTTTATTCTGGCTGTCGATCGATTCACGTCGCTCTTTTCAGTTCATAGTGCAAAGTGATCGCGTAGAAATGCCTAAAACAACAGTGTCTCCCGACAAGTATGTGGATCTGGTGAGAGATTTCGCCTGAAGCTATGCAGTCCACATAACAAATGTCTTGCGCTTCTTTCTTCAAGACAATTTTCATCCGCATTCTACAAGGTCAATGCTGACGCCCCTGCAGCGTTTTCGATGGGAAATGTTTGATCACCCACAATACAGCCCTTAATCGACTCCCTCCGTTGTCCATCTCTGCTCATATGAAGGCAACGTTTTGCCACAAACAACGAATGGCAGACCAGCGTAGAGAATTTGCGGAAAGCACAGGCGACTGCTTTTTATGACGAGGGTACTGGAAAGCTTGTACAACGGCGCGATAAATTTCTAAGTCGGAGCGGTGACTACTTAAAGAGGTGGCTTAAAGGTGTGGCTAACTGTTGCGAATAAAAATTTTTCATTGTCACTGTGGTTTTCATTTCGCGACCGATCGGACCCTACTTTCCGAACAGCCCTCGTACTTTATATGCGATACATAGCTAGTGCTTCAACCTGTGTTCTGGGAGTGGTTGTTGCACGCTCACGGAGAATATAGGCAGCGGTTACAGTAATGTGACACATTCAGTGGACATTTAGAGTCGGCTACCTCACAAAAGTCTATTTCTCATAGCGCCACATAAAGCAGCATGTCTTCAATCAGCTAAACAATACAGAGATTGGGCAGAACCTGACTGACACATTCAATGGACATTTAGAGTCGGCTACCTCACAAAAGTCTATTTCTTATAGCGACACAGAAAGCAGCATGTCTTTTGTCAGCTAAACAACACATAAATTAGGCAGCATCTGGCTGGAAGCGTGTAATGTGATCCCTCGAGATTTTTCAGATGATGCAGTCTATCGAGAGCAAACGATGGTCCAGTGACGCTTGCACCAACAGCATGTAGAGGACGAAGTTGATGTTGGAGACGGTACGGTTCTGTGCTGGTTTAAGTGTATCTTTCATACCACGAATTGGTTTCAATAATCCAAGCTACCGTGAACGTGAACCAGGATGTTTGTTTAAACGTTCTCGCCCTTTCGTTTACTCCTCTATGCTGATCATATTGCAGTCACGGCATGCTTGCAGTATTGCACCAACCAAATTCACGGTGCCGGACATATACTTTCAGCATCCTGTCATACTTTCACAGTTCCGCTAATTCACTCTACCTTAATCCGTTAGAAAATGTTAGAGACTGTTTGAAATAACAGGTGATACTTAGTAATCCCCAAGATTGCACTTTGGTTGTCGTTCGCATTTCAGTTATCAGGGTGCGTCTTCAGTAGGACATGGCTGAAGGACTGTCTGGACACTCTTTGTCTCGAAATTGACACAATTATCAATGCATGCTGTGATGTTTCGCAGTGATAGAGTGATTTCTCAATAAGGTGAATTATTTTTTATTCGATGTGCTATTGTTTTGCCTTTAGAGACAAGCAAATGGAAACAGTAAGCTACCAGATAGTACTGGACCATATTCTCAAATACACTATACAAGTTTATTATAAATGATCGAAGCGACTTCAAAAATCAATTCTAGTTACATTAAGTGACATATCGTTACAAGATTCACCAATAAAATAAAAAACTCAAAAGTTTTGTACTTTTGCAGCCAATCTTCAGATTTCTGCCATGGGAGCGCAGCAGTGGACAGGTGAACAAGATGGCGACAAGCGCCGAGAAATCGTACGTTGTGCTTGAAATTCATCCAAATCAATTTGCCTTTGCAGTGCAATGATACTTCAGAGCAAAGTTCAACAAAGATCCACCAACTGCCAACTTTATTCGTCGATGGTATGAGCAGCTTAAAGCTTCAGGATGCCTCTTCAAGTGGATATCAACAGGTCGGCCTCCAGCGAGTGTAGAATCGATTTACCGCGTGCAGGCGAGTTTTGTGCGTAGCACACAGAGGTCGACGAACAAAGCAAGCACAGAGCTGAACGTATCACAGCCAATTATTTGGAAGTTCTTAAGGAAACGACGGAAGCTGAAGCATTACTACCTGAAAATGCTAGAACCCATGATTCCTGATGATAAAGTCAGAAGCTTCGAATTGTCAGCGCACTTACAACAGCTTATGGTTCAAATGGCCGTGAGCACTATGGGACTTAACTTCTGAAGTCATCAGTCTCCTAGAATTTAGAACCACTTAAACCTAACTAACCTAAGGACATCACACACATCCATGCCCGAGGCAGGATTCCAACCTGCGACCGTAGCGGTCGCGCTGTTCCAGACTGTAGCGCCTAGAAACGCTCGGCCACTTCGAACGGCAGCTTATGGAAGAAACTCATCTTGCATGATCAACCAACGTTTCTTTGTGAATGACACATTTAACAGGCACATTGTGCGCATCTAGGGGACAGTGAATCGCCAAACTATCATACAGCACATTTGAGATTCATCAAAAGACAATTTATTCTGTGCAGTCTCACATTTTACAGTATACAGTCCTTTTACTTCTGTGAAAAGGCTGTTACACGACGTGTTTGTCTGGACATGTTGGTAAAGTGGCTCATGTCACCACTTGACACTGACAGTGTGGAACTGATCGACCATCGGGATGGTGATCCACTCCGCTTCCATCATAATGTTCGTGAATTCTTAAGCAGGAAATTCAAAAATCGTTGGATCTGTCGTGGTGGGATTGATGATCAGTAATTCATATTATGGCCTCCACACTCCCCATAAAAAAACCTACACAAACTTCTTGGGTGGTGCTATGTGAAATATCTGGTGGTTACGCCTCCTTTACTAATAAGCCGACTAGAATTTCGACCCCACATCAAAAGTGTTTATGGAGAGAGTGATAGGGACATGTTGTACCGAATATACTTATATGGATGTGATGGAATATACTTATATGGATTGATGACCTGCAGCCGTCTAGAACGAAATTAAAATTATATAATAATACCTTCAGCTGTTGACGGGCGTTGATATATATCAACGGGGACAGGTTAAAATGTGTGCCCCGATCGGGACTCGAACCCGGGATCTCCTGCTAACATGGCAGACGCTCTATCCATCTATCCCTCTTCTGTGTGGATGCACACATGTTACCCTCACTCTTACGGGGACTTGGTAAGAATGTCTTCCACGAGTAATGAGTGTGTTGGGTTGGGACACTACGAATGTAGTGTGTGGACATATAAGGTGGGAATGTGGATCTCGCGGGAGGCGTGCGCGAGATAGTCCCTGCAGTCGCACTGTCCTCTGTGCCCTCGGTGGCTCAGATGGACTGAGCGTCTGCCATGTAAGCAGGAGATCCTTGGTCCGAGTGCCGGTCGGGGCACACATTTTCACCTGTTTCCGTTGATATATATCAACGCCCGTCAGCAGCTGAATGTATTAATATATAATTCGAATTTAGTTGGGCCGAGCGTGGAAAGAATTGGATTTTCGACTTGATATCTGCAGACTCAAAAGGTTGCACATTCACTGAGGTGATAAAATTCATGGTGTACCTCCTAATATCGTGTTGGATCTCCTTTTGGCTGGTATATTGCAGCAGCTCGACGTGGCATGGACTCAAAACGTTGATCGAAGTCCCCTGCAGAAATATTGAGCCATGTTGCCTCTATAGCCGTCCATAATTGCGAAAGCGTTGCAGATGCACAATTTTGAACATGAACTGACCTCTCGATTATGTCCCACATATGTTCGATGGGATACATGTAGGACGACCTGTGTGGCCAAATGAATCTCTCGAAGTGTCTACGGTGTTCTTCAAACCAATCACAGACAATTGTGGGCCAAGGACACGGTGCATTGTTATCTATATATATTCCGTCGTTCTTCGGGAACATGAAATCCAGGCATAGCTACATATGGTTTCCAAGTAGCCGACATAACCAGAGGACCTAGTCGATTCCACATAGACATCCCACATCACTGTGGAGCAACTCCAGCTTGCACAGCGTCTTCTTAGGAACTTTGGTCCAAGGCTCGTGGGGTCTAAGCCACACTCTAAGCCTACCATTAGATTGAACAACTGAAATAGGGACTCATCTGACCAGGCCATGGTTTTCCAGTCGTCTAGGGTCCAACCGATGCGGTTACTAGCTCAAGACAGGCTCTGCGGACGATCCCATGCCTTTAGCAAAGGTAACTGCGTCGGTCGTCTGCTGCCATAGCATTGTCCTAACAGATATGTTCGTCTACGTCCCATATTGATTTCTGCGGTAATTTCACGGTGTTGCTTGTCTATTAGTACTGACAATAATGCGAACGCCACTACTCTCGGTCGTTAAGTGAAAGGCCGCCGGCCACTGCATTGTCCATGGTGAGAGGTAACGCCTGAAACGTGCTATTCTCGGCACATTCTTGACGCTTTAGATTTCGGAATGTAGAATTTCCTAACTATTTCCTAAACGGAATGTACTATGCGTCTAACTCCAACCATCGCATTAAAAATCTGTTAATTCCCTGGTGCGGTCATAATCAGATCGGAAACGTTTTCACATGAATAACCTGAGTGAACCGTGAATTTACTTTCAAAATCTTTTCTTAAAGAATTTACTTTAATTACTAGCGAGTCATCAAGAACATTAACACATTTAATCACAAAAAAATGGTTCAAATGGCTCTGAGCACTATGGGACTTGACTGCTGAGGTCATCAGTCCCCTAGGGGTTAGAACTACTTAAACCTAACTAACCTAAGGACATCACACACATCCATGCCCGAGGCAGGATTCGAACTTGCGACCGTAGCGGTCACGCGGTTCCAGACTGAAGCGCCTAGAACCGCACGGCCACACAAGCCGGCATTTAATCAAACTAGCTGAGCCTTGAAGTAGTTGCAAGGGATTAACTGATGAAAATGAAATTACCTTTAACAAGTGGGAATTTTATTCATAAAAGCCTTTTGAAAAACAGATTTAAAATTTATAAGCAGAAAAGCACCCTCGAAATATTAAGTTACAATTTTATTTAGAAGCTGAAAGAACAATATTGACAGTATGAGCCTTCGGGCTGAGAAGCATGCCGCTCCCTTCCAACACGGGCGTAGTCACGACCGCTCACAACAACCTCTGAAAGACTACACTGCTGCAAATCTGCAACACTCCAGATTACTTTAAACTAAAAATTTTAACACCTCACACAAACACACTAACTATGCGCCCCGAAGAGTGATGGAAATGGTACAAACACTCACACTAAGAAATGATTTGCCACCGAAAGTGCAATTTGTTTTTAAAAGGACTCTTACGGTGATAGGGTGGCAACTTTTATAAAAATGACTATTTAAATAAAACCCATGAAATTCAGACTTACATAAAATGTGCAACATGCTCTGCATTACACATATACCGCCTCACAAGATGATAGGCAAGATGAAAAACATATTTCAGGAATTCGGCCTCTACCTCTTAATTCTATAAATTCGTGAACACTGAATCCGACAAACATGACAAAGGCAGCTATTAGCGCATAGCAGATTGACAGGGGGATTACTAAACAACCCGAACCGCAGATTGCTCTAACCCTCCCCAACTTCACAAGTGAAAAACGGACTACCCAATTCACAAATAACTACCTTCCCGCGGGTGGGCAAACGGAGAAGACAACCCCAAAACAAAGCGGCTGGTGACCTCATCAAGAAAACAAGTAGAATTTAACAAGTAAATGAAACGACGTATCTCCAATCACTTAACTTCTAATAAACTGCGATTGCTGGCGAAGACCTGGCGCAGCACCCCCAAAACGCTATCCCGAACCGTCCGCTGCTAGCCGCTTCAACGGACGCAGGAAGGCGCGCCGATCTCCCGTCTCATGGCGTCGCAGCTCGCCCCGGCCAGACCGACGTCATGGGTTGTCTCCTGTTGCTCTTGTGTCGGCCGCGAAGCCACTAACCCTTTCTATACGGCGCGGCCCACTGGACTCACGGGGCGACCTCACATGCGCCGACGCTCAAGACGGACAAGTCATCTTGTGTCTCACTGCGCGAACGACCAACCGCTCGATCCAACCGCCAATGACCGTTGCCCGAGCAAACTCGAGCAGACTGGCAGCCTAAAACATACTAGCACTCCGGACGACAGACAGACACTGACTGCCCCACACTGAGCCGGCTCACCAACTGACCACACTCGCTCCGACTGACAGATTGCCCCCTGCCGAGCTCATAGCGCCCCCTAAATGCAACTTTTTCCCTTTTCCCAACAGAGGGAGACACCAAAGCTACGATTGCCACAGCGGCGCCACCGCCAGAAACGGAAGGCGACTGCTTTACACTACGCGTTGTGGCGCGCTCTTCAAAACAGCAAAATTTACCACGGTTCACTGAGTACTAACAATAGCCTCGACAATGCACTGCCCTTCTATACCTTATGTACCAGATACTATCGCCATCTGTGTGTGTGTGCATAAGCCGGTCGAAGTGGCCGTGCGGTTAAAGGCGCTGCAGTCTGGAACCGCAAGACCGCTACGGTCGTAGGTTCGAATCCTGCCTCGGGCATGGATGTTTGTGATGTCCTTAGGTTAGTTAGGTTTAACTAGTTCTAAGTTCTAGGGGACTAATGACCTCAGCAGTTGAGTCCCATAGTGCTCAGAGCCATTTGAACCATTTTTGTGTGTGCATATCGCTATTCCATGACTTTCGTCCTCTTAGTATATGGGCACTTAGGTATATCAAAAAAACATTTTGAGTTTTCTACCGGTGTGCAGAGTCCTGTGACAATATGGCCAATAATACAGATACAGCAAATCTGTGAAATCGCTTCAGTCATTTACAATAATCCAGTGTTTCTGAACCTGTTTACGGAAAATAGGTACCACAACGCAGCGATCAGGAGGACAGCGAATTGTTTGGCCTTCCAACTTGGAAGACGCAACTCTTGCAAGAAGAAATGTGGATCATTCAACCGTCACTGGATCACTTGCACTTGAAATGGATGCCTTGCACAATATTGCATTGAGGGTAATACGGAATCACTAGTTGCACCCTCACAACTTACAAAAGTTGTAGACTTAATCACGGCTGACTTCGGACTGCGAGTGATTTTGAGCAAGTTGGTGTAGTGGAGCTGTATGGTATGTTCTCTCCTGGGAAGCTTGAATACTTTTCCTGGTGGCTGAAGCTTGTTCTGCTACAAGCAGATTGTTCAATACTCTCAACAGTCATACATAGGCTGTTGCGAATGCCAACACTACAGTTGTCAAGAACCATCCACTTAGATTTTCAGTGCATTTTTCAATGTTACTTTACAATCTCTTACTCGATTCCTTCTCGTTTAACAGCACCATAGTACACTGTGTTTGCAAATCTCCTCGTCGTTGGAGGATATCGTACTTCATCTTCGTGAACGTGTGTTAATCATGTGTTATAAAACTACTAATCTATTTGGCACGTGCCGCGCGGTCTAGGGGCGTCTTGACACGGTCCACGCGGTTCCCCACGTCGGTGGTTCGAGTCCTCCATCGGGAATGGATGTGTGTGTTGTCCATAGCGTATGGTAGTTTAAATTAGGTTAAGTAGTGTGTAAGCTTAGGGACCGATGAGCTAAGCAGCTTGGTCCCATAAGATCTTACCACAAATTTATAAATTTCGCGCGTTTTCCCTGTGAACTCCTGCGTTAGACATCCCACGTTAATAGGAAGAGGAGATCTTGTTTGTTAGCCAGCTTGTTCACCTGATCTAATCCCACTTTCTATCATCCTGCTGGGTCATGTCAAAGGTTTTGTGTATGAGGCGCCTTCTCAGGTTCTCCTTTCCAGAATTGTTGCCATAGTTATTTGGACAATAAAGTTTTATTCGAACCAATACGACGTAAAATTGAGTAACGATGGCAAGCACGCACACCACCGTTGCCGTGACTTTCAGTAAGCAGATATATGAAATTGTTACAAATTGTCGTCTGTTTAGAGTTTTATCAACGCCACCAACCAACGTTAAATTGTCGTGCTAGATTGTTTAGCGGTAAAGTGTGTACTTGGCAATCGAGAGTATGGGGAAGTCGAGTCCTGATCGCTGAACTGAAATGTTCAGCCTTCGCCGGCCGGAGTGGCCGAGCGGTTCTAGGCGCTACAGTGTGGACCCGCGCGACCGCTATGGTCGCAGGTTCGAATCCTACCTCGGGCATTGATGTGTGTGATGTCCTTAGGTTAGTTACGTTTAAGTAGTTCTAAGTTCTAGGGGACTGATGACCTCAGAAGTTAAGTCCCATAGTGCTCAGAGCCATTTGAACCATTTTTTTGTTCAACCTTCACCTTTCAACAATGTGAGGGTCTCCAAGGACGACACGTGATTCAGAGTCCACATTAAATAGCAGGTTCTCTTGGATAACTGGGGTAGGTTGGGACACGCAAGTTCCTGAAGTGGTGTCCGAGGAAAACACTTGTACCCGGCCTTTGAGTCACACACACACACACACACAACGTACGCTCAAGTGCTATGTATTTTATTGTCGCTTGTAATTTACGACTCAATCACTTGCTGGTTATGTATTTCAAAATGAGCAAATTGTCCTGGTAGTTTCTATCTGTTCTAGAGTGGTGTGCTATTAATTGTGAGTGTAGGGGATTGCTGCACACTAGCAAGATACTCTGTACGATGTGCCATATCCTACAATAGCTGCATTTTGTGACAGCTGTAAGTCTCCACACCTTGCAGCAAGTTAGAAACAAGTAACTACACTGAACATTCTAAGTCGATCCTTGAGGTTTGCACGCATACCTAGATCCACAGATTTCAGCCTTTAAATCTGCAGCAGTGCAACGATTTACACACGTCGTAATATCTACTTAGGCGAAGACTGATGCGCCTGTTGCGATGGACTTTAGTCATTTGAAATTCAAAGATTGTTTAATTGAACGACCAACACGAGTCATTTTGCCCAGCCTCGATTACAACATAATGTCAGTAAGTTTGAGTACATGTTGGGCCTCTTGGCAGGAACTGCATAACTCGGACTTAAATTTGAGAGTCCTCATGGTCTGTCAGGTATCGTGAGTCTGTATGGTTTTTCAATAATGTATGAGGTCATGTCGACTTCACGTTATGATGGGGCGCCCCTTGTATCAAAGCGAAAAGACGTACTACACACTATTAGCAAGGTGTGTCAGTGTCTATGTTGAACAAAAGCCAACAGTAGTAGCAGTAGGAGTAATATTAATAATAATAATAGTAATAGTTTATCTGTTTTCATATCGATTTACAATAACAGTGAATAAGTCAGTGTGATGTGAAAAGATAATATACTAAATCAATTTGTTCTTAAATTAATTGATTACACTCAGATCTACTTTCAAAATGGTTCTCGTCTTGCGTACAATGCTGAATTGTGTGTATGTACATGGAAACAAAGTACATGATTGTGCCGAAATTTGGTACGTTCCTGAATAAAATCACTTCCACAGTGACTACACATACTTATGACTTAAACAAGGGCCTTATCAATGCTGCTGACTTTCCGTCATGAACGTCGTTCTTTCCCAGTCGTCTGCCTGAGAAAGAATCTCATATCTTTCCGCAACGAATAAGATACTGAACTAAGGAAGATGATAACGCGTTTCTGTTGGTGTTATGTATCGCAGATCACGTGCGAAAGATTCTCCAGTATGAAACATTACCAGGTAAACGTATACTGTAGGATGTTGCAGCCTATTTTTTTTTTAAATTAATGTATATTACCTTTCTACGAACCTGTTGCTTGCCATACCTAAATAAATATTTGACTATTATCTGAGAAGTATGTTTCCAACGCCTGCTTGAATTGTTGAGTTCAGCAATTCTCTCCAGGAACTTTGGGCAATAAGTTGTATAATTTGACAGTGTATACCGTTTTGGGTTTATTTTTTCTTGTTAAATGTAAGATAAATCTAGCTCTTGTCAGAAGATCACGTATATAATTGTTTTCATACCGCGTTTATTGCAATGGTACAAGTACTTTCATATTGCTGTTAGATTCTACAACTTTTAAAAAGGTTCGTAGCTCTTAAATTGCTGTATATTTCTACTCGCGGAGTCTTCTAAAACGATTCATCTGATTTCGCAAATTTATGTGCTGTACGTGAATGAAGACAGAAACTTAAAGTTTACCTTGTTGCCACTTGTAAATCGTAGAAGTTGAACTAAATAAGCCCTCGGTCACAATTTTTAGTCTTTTTGACCACGTTTCGACACTTCTAAGAGTGTCTTAATCAGAATTTAAGCATTTAAAGTGGCCTAAAACGTAATTACAAATTTATGGGAAAAGAAAATTTTTATATAATAGTGTAAGTACTCACTAACAGTACAAGAAAGAGACAGCACTTACATGCTTTTTTTAAATTTTTTTTTATTCGTGTCTGTTAGTCATTACTTATACTTTTATATAAAATTTTCTTTTGCCATAAATTTGTAATTATGTTATAGGCCATTTTAAATATCTAAATTCAGATGAAGACACTCTTAGAAGTGTTGAAACATGATCAAAAAGGCTAAAAATTGTGACCGAGGGCTTACATAGTTCAACTTTAATTTATAAATGGTGACGGAACGAAGCAGCCATGTTTAAAACTTTGTAAATTTTTGGTTCATTTGTGGTTCCCAGCAGGGGCCTCCTTGGTGTACATTTAGCATTCACTGCCTCACTCATTTCCCTATACACAAAGTTTCAACAAAGGGGTTGTTCATATATGAAGAAATAGAAAAGGTCATCTCATCTGAGAATATTCAACAGTTTTTTTTTTTACTTTTCGTACCAATAGAGAGCAATTCCTCAAGTGTCTGTCTGACGTGCCGTGCGTCCGCAAAGTCTCTCCGCAGTGGCGATTCTCGCTTGTCTCGCCTGACGTGGCGCATATGTTGGCGGCCATTTCAAGTCTCGCCCTCACGTGTACCTGGAGTGGTTGCGTGGCGGTAGTAGTGTTGCGTGTGTTTTGCAGCTGTTGATTGTGTTATTATCTATCTCTTGTGTAAGCTGACTGTAGTGAGAGAGTTCTTAAGTGGAAGAGGTTTTCCACGCAGGAGAAAACTTTACAGAGCACATGGGGTGGCAATTTAGGTTGCGCCTTCCTACTTCGAGGTGTCCACATCACGACAATGTGCGTGATTTCATTCGCAAGTGCCAGAAAACAGTTCAGATCTTGGTGCAGCCCGAACTGGTGGACCCAAAATTTTAACAGGAACGGAAGCTTGACGACTTTTTGAACATTAAGCTGCAGAGTCCAATAAAATCAGCTAGGAGATTATCACAAGAGACTGAAGTCTCCCTTACGACAGCATATCAGGCTGATTCAAAGAACTGGGGCTGTATCCGTATAAATTTACTGCTGTGCAGCAGTTACATTGTATGAACTATGTGAAAGGAGTAGCTTGTTGTGAATGGTTGCAGCGATTTTTTAACATACGTGGAGGTGGTCTTTTCGATCGAAACTCTTTCACTGATGAGGTTTGGTTTCACCTATCTTGTTATATTAATTCCACGAATTTGGTCATCGGAAGATCCAAACGCCATTACACTCAGACAAAATCGGAGTGTGGGTTACCATAACGCGAGCGCGAATTGTAGGGCAGATCTTTTTCGTTGTTACAGTCACTATTGTTCCCAGGTAATATATCATTTATTGTCCTGCTGAATGAAAATTAGGTCAGTCATTCATTTTTCCAACGCGATAACGATACTACTCATACGGCACACCTGTCCTACGACTTTTAGACGAAATTTTGCAGACAGATTAATCACGAAAAGTCTCTGACCCCCGCACTCATCGTACCTGTTTCCGCACGACTATTTCTTTAGGGGTGCGGCTGAAACATATGTGTATCAAAAAACCGAAAGGCAATAGACGGGTTAAGGAAGCGATAATTCATTATGTACATTCGATTACATACGAAACATTGCTAAATGCGTTCGAAAATAAGTGTAAACATGTTGAACTATGTCTTCAGGAAAGAGCAAAAATTTGCAGCAATTACTGTGATATTGGTGAGTACAGTGTATTTAATCGTAATTAACTAACTTCCTTATTTTAAATGTAATAGTGTTGAATCCCACCCATCACCATAACTCCAACCACTAGCAGTGAATCCCGGCCACTAGCTTATGCAGCGACATGAATGTGCCGCCAACCTTACACGCCCCACAAAGCGAGACGCGCAGAACTCGCCGCTGCCGGGAGCCTTTGCGGAAGCACTGCTATGTCTGTATTTCAAGTCGTACAGGTTGAATTGCTACAAGCCTTTCATAACTGTACTAAAGAACAGCTAGTAGTTTTCAATGAACTCATTCTGGGCGTGGAGAAAAAATTTGCTTCAAGTTCAGCGTTTGGTTATGAGGCTACGTTTCATTTAAGTAGAAGTGCAACAATGTATGGAATACAGCAGCGACGTCTGAGTGAAGTATTCCCTGAAGTTTCCTTTTTGCAACATTTTTACGAGAAACGTTTGATGGAAAAGTCAGCTGCGAGAATCATATGCCTGGACATGTTGGAGGCATGGTTTGTTGCACAATCACGATGACATGTCGAAAACTTTATTTCTGAAGAGGATGAAGCGCCACTGCTCTGGCATATATAAGAAAGAGCGTTTTTTAACAATGAGCTGCCTCAACGAATGACCAGCTGCAAGGACCATAACTGAGATATACCTATAAAATATAGGGTGGGTTGCACTATAGTCTAGACTTTGTCGTGCGTCCAGTAGAGGCACTTTAAACATTTGTGAAAAGCAAAGGAAATGCCTGATCGCAAATGTAATTGCAAAAGTGCCCAAAGTTCTATGTGCTTATATGTGAAACATATATACCCCTTGTAAAACCGTGTTCCTTTGGAAATAAAAAAAACTTTGAACATTGTGCGTAATTCAAAATTTATCCCGATTTCATCTACATTTGTATTGAAGGTTGAACCCTGTGACAGCTGATGAGTCATTTTCAAACGTCCAGTACGACGTACAAGAGTGCAGCTACAAGACACTGGTTGTTACACCCTTATCACAGGACTTCATACGGATGATTATGGGCGAAGGGATTCTATAGGCAGCCTACGGAAGAGGAACAGGTGCCCTGCAGCACCAAGAAACACTGTCCAGTCCGCAGAAACAGAGGGGTGCAAAGTGGCAGTAATGATCGAGTGTGGATGGACGAGAGCTGCGACATAAAACCGGTCCGTCCTAACGACGGCGTGTGGCAAACGTTCCGCAGGCGAGTCTGGCTCTGTTCGCTGTCCGCCCGCCTCTTTTACTGCCTTTCCAGAGAGGGTAGAGAGCCCCGAAACAGCTGAAGTCCACGTTTATAGTCCGAGCGGGTTCTTTCATTCACAATACTCCCTCTACTGCAACCCCCTCCCCCCCCCCCCCCCTTAGCGGGCACCGACGCCGCCGTCTTTCACTGTGTGTGAACACCCCTTCAACATCAAATTTTATTACCTGTGCTGAGATCGGATGTAAAACATTTTCGAAACTGTTATTTTGTTACTCGCAGGCATCAAGGTAAGAGGTTGTCTTTTGTCCAGAGAGAAGGTCTTCCTCGCAGCCGTTTTCCGAATTTTACAAGTATTTCAAATCTTCGTTTAAAGACGTCTAATACAAGATGTCTAATTTTTTTGTCTCCACCTAAATTTTCGTAATTCTAAACGTATAAGACGACATTTATAACCTTCTCGAGATTTGATGCAGGTGTCTTTCTTTTTTGCTGCTTTCAAACTTGAAGTAACGTAAATGGTTAATTGAGTATTATTATCTGATTCAAGCTGAAATGTTTTAATAGATGAGGAGCTGGGAGTGGTTCGGTGCAAGGGCACAAATGCGTAACACGTCACCCAGAAAAGGCTGCACTTAACAAGTTGCAAATATTCTTTTTCTTTGAAACACCTGAGATTTAACGACCGCAACTGAATGTAAGAACAGAGTAAAAGATTGAATATTTGCAAATTCTGGATGTCTCAAATCGGAAAAAAGCACTATATGAAATTATGCCTGAGTAGAACGAACAAGATTTCATTTAAAAAGTAAAGTGATTAGTCATCACCAAATATTTAGTCAACACAACAATCCCAGTAAATCTTATCAACCGATGGGCATTGGTAAAATACTATGTATGAAATATAAGCTTGAAGAAATATACACTGACAGAAAAAATCGCACACCAAAAAATATTTAATGTAGAGTAATGAAATTTATGGAATACATGTGCCTAGGTAATATATTTAAGACCAAGATGACAAGTTAACGTAGCGCGAGATAAGCCACTGAAAATGTGAAACGCTAGTACGTTAATAGCCGGTGTCATCGAGAGATTTTTGAACGCAAGAATGCAAACGTGCATGCCGTGTGTTTTACAGGCGTCGGATGTCAGTTTGTGGGATGGAGCTCCTTGACTCTTGCACTTGCTCAACCAATCAAGGGCCGATTAATGCTGTATATGATATGGATGACGCTGGGGTTGTCGTCTGATATGTGCTAGATTGGAGACAGCTTTGGTGATTGAGCAGGTCAAGGAAAAATGTCAACATTCTGTAGAGAGTTACAACAGCGGTATGTGGGTAAGCGTTATCCTGTTGAGAAGCACCCACTGGAATGCTGTTTATGAATGGCAGCACAACAGGTCGAATCACCAGATTGACATACAAATTTGAAGTCACGGTGTGTGGGACAACTACGAGAGTGGTCCTGGTGACATAAGCAATCACATTCTAGACCGTTACTCCATGTATAGGTCCACTATCTTTCACGCTGACAGGTAGTTTTCAGGCCCTCAACGACCATCTCTGGCAGCGAGGCAGAGTCAGCTTTCATTACCCTGTCCTTCAATGAGCTCTCGGTTGACGCTACTGAAGTCGCATATTGCGGTGGTTTGGGTTCAGTGGAATGTATGCTACAGGGGGTATCTCGGAGCGGTCTTTGAGGTAACCGATATGTAACAGTTCGTTGTGTCACTTTAATGACAACACCTGCTCAAAGCACTGCTGCAGATGCAGTACGGTGCCCCAGAGCCATACGCTGAACACAATGGTCTTCCCTCTTGGTAATCCCACGTCGACGTCTGGAGCCCGGTCTTTCTGCGCCGTACATACCCGTGAGCCGCGCTGCCAGCAATCATGTACAGTGGCTACAATCCTGCCAGACATACCTGAAAATAGCAGAAGAAACATTCACCTTCTTGCAGTTCTATTAGACGACATAGTTCAAACTCAGAGAGGTGTTGATAATGTTGTCGCCTTCTAAGATCACCTCATCACGTCCAGTCTCAAATAAAACTAACGCTAAAGACCGTTACAGCGTATATTTAAAGCAAGCCTGATTTACATCCCCAAATGACGCTACTAGCGCCACTATTATGCGACTGGAGAGAAACTTAAGGAGATATCATCTTGCATATGTAGAAACACGCCTACCAACGTTCGTACAATTTCTTCTTCGTGTGGTGATATTTTTTCCGTCCTTTTAATTGAACTCTCGAAGTTGGATTCAAATAGCTCAAGCTGCTACTGTAAAAATGTATAAATAGAACTTAAACAGTAATGCCCACTAGCTCTGAACTAAAACAGCAATCGGGAAATCAAACCTGAGCTCAAACGTGAATTACGCATGGCGAGCACAAGTAATATTCATAAATTACAAACCAGGCTCAAATCCTTTACATGCGGATTACTGTGACATAAATCATCATAAACCTTTGCAAATGTATGTAATCCAAACTGGAATATGGAAAGTAGAATCGGGTTTAGCTCAATGGGAAAAGATAACATAAAGAATCGTGCGGCAGAGCGGGTAGTTCCGAATAATTCTCAAAGTCAACACACTGTGTGCTTACCAAACAACGTCCAACCAGCACCGGTGACCGCGGCTCATTAATACCAATTTTTCTGGGAATTCAGTGGCAACAAATGGCAGATAGAGATCCAGGCCATCCTTTCATCAAAATCGACTGACGAGATACTGGGGGACGTACTTGGTGTAATAAAGATTTTTTTTTTTCCTTTTGGATCATCGGTTTCCTCTCCCGTGCTAGCCACATCAGCCTAGCACTTGTCCTCTACGTCCAGAATTATTCACTGGATACATTCTAATCTCCGTCCCCCCTACAGTTTTTATCCTGTGCAGCTTCCTCTAAGACTATAGAGAGTAATTGGTAGCGCCTTTAACACATGCACTGTCATCCTGTCCCGTCTTCCTACCAGTCTTTCTCCACAGGTTCCTTTCTTCGCCGATTCTTCAGAGAATCTCGTTATTCCCTGTCTTAGAAGTCTACCGAATTTTCAACATGACAAACGCTTCGATTCTCTTTTGTTCTTATTCTCACATTGTCCATGCTTCTCCAATGCGCAATGCTGCGCTCCAAATGTACATTCCCAGAAATTTCTTCCTCGAATTAAGGTCTATTTTAGATGCCAGTAGACTTCTCTTGGCCAGGAATGCCCTGTTTGCCAGTGCTAGTCCGCTTTTTATGTCCTCCTTGCTCCGTCCATCATGGGTTATTTTGCTGCATCGATAGCAGAATTCCTTAACTTCATGGTAACAAGTTGTGATGCTAAGTTTCTCACTTTTCTGGAATCTGCTATTTCTCTTTAGTTCCATATTTGCTCTCAGATTAATTAAACTGATCATACCATTCAACACGTCCTGTAATTGTTCTTCACTTTCACTCAGGATAGCAACGTCATGATCGAATCTTATCACTGGCATGCTTTCACCCTGAATTTTAATCCTACTCTTGAATCTTACTTTTATTTCCGCCACGGCTTCTTCGTTGTATAGATCGAGCAGTAGGGGAAAAAAACTAAATCCCTGTCTTACACCCTTTTCAATCTAAGCAGTTCACTCTTATTGTTCTTTCTCGGTCTCCTGTACATACTATACATCACCAGTCCTTCCCTGTAGCTTACGTCTCTTTTTCTCAGAAGCTTGAACATCTTGCACCACTTTATATTGTTGAACGCTTTTTCTGTGTCGATAAATTCTAAGACCGTGCCTCGATTTCTCTTCACTCTTGTTTACATTATAAACTGAAAAGTCAGAACTGCTCTCTGACGCCTTTACCTTTCCCAGAACCAATCTGATCGTCATCTAAAGCATCCTCAACTTTTTTCCATTCATCTTATCAGCAGCTTGGTTGCTTGAGATTACGCTGACTGTGTAATAGTTTTCGCACCTGTATACAGGCATCATACAGCTGCTCTAAATGTTATTCAGTCTTGGAAAATTCCCATAACGTTCTTCTCCTACATGACTGCCGGCAGTTTCCCTTGATGTCCATACCGCGGGTAACGGTGTTAAATGAGTGAGTGTGAGCTCGCTCATATAGTCGTTAGGTCGGCGTGTCAGAGAGCCGCATGCCCTCAAGGGAGACATGAATGACGCGATTGCTACATTGACAAAGAGATTACTGTGGTGTCACCGCCAGACACCACACTTGCTAGGTGGTAGCCTTTAAATCGGCCGCGGTCCGTTAGTATACGTCGGACCCGCGTGTCGCCACTATCAGCGATTGAAGACCGAGCGCCGCCACACGGCAGGTCTAGAGAGACTTCCTAGAACTCGCCCCAGTTGTACAGCCGACTTTGCTAGCGATGGTTCACTGACTAAATACGCTCTCATTTGCCGAGACGATAGTTTAGCATAGCCTTCAGCTACGTCATTTGCTACGACCTAGCAAGGCGCCCTGTTCAGTTACTATTGATATTGATATTGTGAAGCATGTACCGTCAAGAGCGGCGTTCATCATTAATGGATTAAAGTTAAGTATTCCACCAGCTACGTCCGTTTTTCTAAATTCTAATTTCCTTGTCCTGTTCCAGACCTCACGCCAGCCTGCGTGAGCTAAAACGCGTGCATTTCGGCCTCCTCTAGTAACACGGTGTTGGCTCTCCTGCCAACCACAACAATTACATTGCTCTTTTGATATCATATTTAAGTCACGCACGTGTCATAAATATTTCACTTGTACTCTTCAACTTAATGCAGTCTGTGTTAAGAGTCGTGACTCTGTGCTGTGTTCTGGCGTATCCTTTTTCACAGCCAATTTATGCTCTCTTATCAACCTCTTGTCCAAGAAGACACTGGATTAAACAGGTTGTTTGGAAGGCGCCAGTTTCTGACAGCACAGTGAATAGGGGACCATAGCTCACTCCAATAAAGCAAAAACTTAACTTATTGTCGGTCAATGGTGGCCAAGCAACTGGCTCGTCACAATACGCCAGTCACTACTCTTGATGAACTGTGGTATAGTGTTGAAGCTGCATGAGCAGCTGTACCTGTACAAGCCATCCAAGCTCTGTTTGACTCAATGCCCAGGCGTATGAAGGCCGTTATTATGACCAGAGGTGGTTGTTCTGGTTATTGATTTCTCAGGATCTATGCACCCAAATTGCGTGAAAATGTAATCACATGTCAGTTCTAGTATATATTTGTCCAATGAATACCCGTTTATCATCTGCATTTCTTCTTGGTGTAGCAATTTTAATAGCCAGTAGTGTAGTATATTAAGTTTACTTACAATAGTTGATTTTAAGTCTGTCTCGACTGTAACGCCCAATTTATAATTCAGCTGCCTGTTTCTCTGATTTTAGATAAATATTAATAACTCTTGTTATAGCACTTATACGACATAACATATTCATATCCGGAGCTTACCCATACACACAAATTTACTTATTTCTGATAACACACAAAGCAATAATTAAAGAAAAACTAGAAAAAATTCTGTAACATCTGTCTTTATAATTTTTCAAAATGAAACTTAGTAGAAATTAAAAAAAACAGTCTTAAGACGTACGGTACGAAGGTAAAAAGAAGATAATTTAATTGTTATTTACAATAACAAATTTGGTTTATCGGAGCACTTACTTTCACATCAACCGTAAAGCTTTGATGTCTGGTGGCTGGTCGATTTCTCAGCTATCATTTCATATCTGCCTATCTTCAATATCCCTGTTTTCATGTGTTCTCTTGCTTGTTCACAAGTACTTTCTTGTTTTTGGATAGCCAGCTTTCCCTCTTGACAGTTCGATTAGATTTTTATTGAAATTTATTCTCCGTGTTTACATTTCTTTTCTTGTGGGTGCACACCCACAATGCTGCTCATGGCCAGACAGTCATGCCCCTCCACTGTCTCACAGTCTGCCCCTCCTTAAATACTGGGGTTAGCGGTTGTACATCCCTATTAATGGTTGATATCTGGCATTAATTTCTCTATCAGCCTTATCTTTTCTCAATAAACGTTCCTTTATCTCTTGTTCATTTAGCTGTCACCTCCCACTTGGTGACTTCACCAGATTTCTCTAGCCGCTTCTTCTTTTCCTCGGGACTGACTTTGTCTCCTTGTCTCGATGGAGAGAACGTTGTATAATATTTTCTGATTCTCTCAATTTATAATTAATTTTACTGTTGCTGCAGCTGCTGATCCCATCCGTTCTTCATCCTCTACTTTACTAGGCCCCCACCACTTCTCCTGTCCCTTATCCTCTCCTTTTCTTCCATTTATCTTCATCTTCTTCTTTCACTTACCGAAACTATTTTTATACCAAATGCAATCTCATCCTATCCTGATTTCTCCACTTTCTTATTAAATTCGTCATCTTCCATTGCTCATTTTGCAAAAGCCAGGGACTCCTTGTCTTCCGTATCAATATTCCGCTCTCGTAACATACAACAACAGCTACATTACTATCTTCTCTCTTTCCACTCTCTTGTAAGGCATCCTCATCTTGTTCTTCATCTGCAAATTCGGCTCGTAGCTTTCTTCCTATCTAACTGTGACAGGAGTAACCCAATTCTGATGGCTTCATTTGTTATAACAGCTCACTGTCTTCAATACATCGCTCTCTTCTCTTTACTTCTTTTGGAAATAATTTTATGGCTTCCAAAATGATAATATTTAGGGCACCTTCTCTCCAAGAACCGCTACTTTGTTTGCCGTACTGCATGATTTTGCTCCCGTGCCACTCTATTATGTGAGACGTCGTTTCTCACTGGAGTGGGACCTTTACCGCTACATACTTCACTTTATTGGCTTGGCACAGATGATTCCTTACAATATTTCTCACATTATTCACAGCTGTACATATAATTCCTGTTTCGTTGGTAGTTTGTCTGTAATTATTTTCTTCTTCTTCTGCCACTGTTGTAAATTATTGTAATATATCTACTTAAACTTTGGCATGTTCTTTTGTTTTTCTAATCTTTTTCGCATTATTCCCAAAACCTTGAATTCATCTGACGCCATTTATAAGAAATGGTTCAAATGGCTCTGAGCACTATGGACCTTAACATCTGAGATCATCAGTCCCCTAGAACTAAGAACTACTTAAACCTAACGAACCTAAGGACAGCACACACATCCATGCCCACGGCAGGATTCGAACCTACGACCGTAGCGGTCGCGCGGTTCCAGACTGTAGCGCCTAGAACCACTCGGCCACTCCGGCCGACCCTTTTATAAGATCTTGATATTTTCTTCTCTACTGATTTTTTTCACTTTCTTCTTTTACACCGTTGATCTTTCTTTCTAGCTCTTTCCTCAGATCATTCAGCTCGCTTCTCATTTTTACCTACATATTTCCTGATCTGAGTAGATTCCAATCGACTTTGACTGATGGTTATTTTAATCATCCTCTTTCATTATACCAAGCGGCTGATTCAGGAGGAGTCCGTATTACTCCCGTAATCTGACTTACTGTCATAGCACTTGATGTTGATTCTTCTATATCTCTCGCAACAATGTCAGCTGCCTCTTTCTCACGCTAGGCTGCATTACTCCTTCAATAATTTTTCTATTGTTTTCATCTGCCTTTCTTAAGACAAATATAGCCCCTCTCGCTACTACTCTACCAAAAATTGCTGCTTTTCTGTATGCGGGTACCGTATCTCTTATGTCAATAGTAACATTTAATTCTGTGCTCAGCCGGCCGAAGTGGCCGTACGGTTAAAGGCGCTGCAGTCTGGAACCGCAAGACCGCTACGGTCGCAGGTTCGAATCCTACCTCGGGCATGGATGTTTGTGATGTCCTTAGGTTAGTTAGGTTTAACTAGTTCTAAGTTCTAGGGGACTAATGACCTCAGCAGTTGAGTCCCATAGTGCTCAGAGCCATTTGAACCAATTCTGTGCTCGCCAAAATACACTCCTGGAAATTGAAATAAGAACACCGTGAATTCATTGTCCCAGGAAGGGGAAACTTTATTGACACATTCCTGGGGTCAGATACATCACATGATCACACTGACAGAACCACAGGCACATAGACACAGGCAACAGAGCATGCACAATGTCGGCACTAGTACAGTGTATATCCACCTTTCGCAGCAATGCAGGCTGCTATTCTCCCATGGAGACGATCGTAGAGATGCTGGATGTAGTCCTGTGGAACGGCTTGGCATGCCATTTCCACCTGGCGCCTCAGTTGGACCAGCGTTCGTGCTGGACGTGCAGACCGCGTGAGACGAAGCTTCATCCAGTCCCAAACATGCTCAATGGGGGACAGATCCGGAGATCTTGCTGGCCAGGGTAGTTGACTTACACCTTCTAGAGCACGTTGGGTGGCACGGGATACATGCGGACGTGCATTGTCCTGTTGGAACAGCAAGTTCCCTTGCCGGTCTAGGAATGGTAGAACGATGGGTTCGATGACGGTTTGGATGTACCGTGCACTATTCAGTGTCCCCTCGACGATCACCAGTGGTGTACGGCCAGTGTAGGAGATCGCTCCCCACACCATGATGCCGGGTGTTGGCCCTGTGTGCCTTGGTCGTATGCAGTCCTGATTGTGGCGCTCACCTGCACGGCGCCAAACACGCATACGACCATCATTGGCACCAAGGCAGAAGCGACTCTCATCGCTGAAGACGACACGTCTCCATTCGTCCCTCCATTCACGCCTGTCGCGACACCACTGGAGGCGGGCTGCACGATGTTGGGGCGTGAGCGGAAGACGGCCTAACGGTGTGCGGGACCGTAGCCCAGCTTCATGGAGACGGTTACGAATGGTCCTCGCCGATACCCCAGGAGCAACAGTGTCCCTAATTTGCTGGGAAGTGGCGGTGCGGTCCCCTACGGCACTGCGTAGGATCCTACGGTCTTGGCGTGCATCCGTGCGTCGCTGCGGTCCGGTCCCAGGTCGACGGGCACGTGCACCTTCCGCCGACCACTGGCGACAACATCGATGTACTGTGGAGACCTCACGCCCCACGTGTTGAGCAATTCGGCGGTACGTCCACCCGGCCTCCCGCATGCCCACTATACGCCCTCGCTCAAAGTCCGTCAACTGCACATACGGTTCACGTCCACGCTGTCGCGGCATGCTACCAGTGTTAAAGACTGCGATGGAGCTCCGTATGCCACGGCAAACTGGCTGACACTGACGGCGGCGGTGCACAAATGCTGCGCAGCTAGCGCCATTCGACGGCCAACACCGCGGTTCCTGGTGTGTCCGCTGTGCCGTGCGTGTGATCATTGCTTGTACAGCCCTCTCGCAGTGTCCGGAGCAAGTATGGTGGGTCTGACACACCGGTGTCAATGTGTTCTTTTTTCCATTTCCAGGAGTGTATATTTGCTTTTTCGGGATAAATTCCTCCTTAGAATGTTCGTTCCATTTGATAGGTCCTGTAATTCATCGTTTCATTGTCACTGGGAATCTTATGACTATTATCCTATCACCCTGAAATCTAATCCTCACTACCAACTCTTTCTTTCGTTTTCCTTCGTTGCTTCTTCGATATAGAGTTTGAACAGCGGGGGGGGAAAATTACATACGTGCCTTTAATGTAAGCATTTCTCTATCCGTTTCCCATTATTACTCTCTCGTCGTTCTTGCACATATAGTGTAGAACATTTATTATAGTAGTCAATAATTTATATGTATTTCTAAAATTATAATATATGGAAGTGCTTGTACATTACTGTCTTTTATTTTCAGACCTCTTTTTTTTAAATAAACCAGTTGCAAGTATTAAATAATTGCAAATTAATCTCTTTTCAATCAACGATTTCTTTAGGCAATTCTTTCAGATCGAAATTTTTTGCTAGTGGCAAACACTCCGTCCTTTCAAAGCACCTTAAAATAAAAATGATCAGGATTAATTTCAAAGTCATCATGGTTCACAAATTCGCCAAGCAAAAATTGCACCGTCTGAACGAACCACACGAATCAATCCTGAAATCAGCATAGCGTATGTAGTTGAGGGTATTTGTCGTACCACTAACATTTCCCAACTTTCCTGTTTAACTCGTGAACTGCGTGACAAGAACGAATTTTGGTAAAACACCTATGATTTGTGTGATTTCCTTGTCTTGGTCCTTTCGCGAGGTGTATAGGAGGAAATAATACGTTGCCAAACTTTTCCCGAGATGTAAATCGTAAACCTCTTTGTGATGCACAACGCCTGAGTTGCACTCTCTTGTAACGTCTGCCACTGGAGTTTGTCGAGCATCCCTATAATGCACGCGCGTTAACTCAGCGGTCCCGTGATGAGACGTGCTGTCCTTCATTGGATCCTATCTTCTCTATTAATCCAACTTGGTAAGAATCCCAGACTGATGAGCAATACTCAAAAATCGGTTTGTCTCCGTTCGTGGATGAATTACATCATCTCATGATTCTTCCAATGAATCTCAAATGGGCATGCATTTGTAGTACAAATACTTTCATGTGGTCGCTGCACTTAAAGTCTCTCTGGACGTTTGCTTTTAGCCACACAGTTTCCACAAACTTTAAGGATGAAAGTAGCTCTAGCATGATGCGTCACTGTCAACTAACACAGCTACAGTATAGCACAGAACGGCTACAGTATAGTACAGAAGGAATTGAAAGAAATCTGCAATGAGACGAACAGAAATGCCACTTTTACTCAAAGACAGTAATTAAACTGAAGTCACAGCGATTCATGACGTCACTTGGGCACTGAAAATGGCAGGATATGATTGCTAATAGGTGTGTGATCACCACGGTTTGCAATGCACGCTCTGCAAAGTGCCTCGATGCTGCCTGCTAGGCTGCTAAGGAATTCTTGTGTTACGGAGATCCATTCCTCCACCAGTGCAGTTGAGGACTCGTCGTTGGCGCATGTAGTCGTGGCGCATTATGTCTCCCGAAAGCATCCCGCACGTGCTCGATTGAGTTTAAGTCAGGGTAACATGAAGGCCAATCCATCCTCCCTTTCGAAGTGCTCCTCCATCCGTACAGTTCAATGCGATCGCGCATCCATAAAAAAGAAGTCAGGACCGAATGTACCACGATCATGTTAGATAGTATTCAAATGGTTCAAATGGCTCTGAGCACTATGGGACTTAACATCTGTGGTCATCAGTCCCCTAGAACTTAGAACTACTTAAACTTAACTAACCTAAGGACAGCACACAACACCCAGCCATCACGAGGCAGAGAAACAGATAGTATTCTTGACCATTCGTCATACCCGAATATGTCCAGCACTGACGATCGCGTTCATTTTGGTGGGTCAAGTAGAGTGTTGTATGAAGACATAATGTTACAGTAGCGTACTGACCTCCAGCGATTTGATCACGGTACACTCACCTGCCGACGTTATTTTAACACTGTATTCGTTTCCCATATGCGTCTTTTGAGCGGTACATTCGGTCCTGATTTCATTTTTGCATATGAAAATCCCCGATCGCATCAAAAACGCTGGTGGAAGAGCTCTAGGAACGGGAGGATGTACGGCGAACGGACTGGCCTGCCTTTACCCCCTATTCAAATTTCATCGGTCACTTTTGGGCTGCCTTGGCGAGACGTATTGCACCATGTCCACTTACACCAACGACCATCCAGCAGTTTATGACCACGGCGATAGAGTCTGTTTTGGTCGGCAGGAGAGCCAACACCGTGTTACTAGGAGGAGGCCGAAAGGCACGCGTTTTAGCTCACGCAGGCTGGCGTGACGTCTGCAACAGGACAAGGAAATTAGAATTTAGAAAAACGGACGTAGCTGGTGGAACACTTAACTTTAATCCGTTAATGAAGAACGTCGGTCTTGCCGGTACATGATTCACAATATCAATGGTAACTGATAATGGCGCCTTGGTAGGTCGTAGCAAATGACATAGCTGAAGGCTATGTTAAACTATCGCCTTGGCAAATGAGAGCGTATTTTGTCATGAACCATCACTAGCAAAGTCGGTTGTACAACTAGGGCGAGTGCTAGGAAGTCTCTCTAGACCTGCCGTGTGGCGGCGCTCGGTCTGCAATCACTGATAGTGGCGACACGCGGGTCCGACGTATACTAACGGACCGCGGCCGATGTAAAGGCTACCACCTAGCAAGTGTGGTGTCTGGCGGTGACACCACAGAGTCCTACCATTGGAACGCCTCGCCAACCATGTGGACAGCATGGGAGCGCATTGCAAAGCTTGCATTGCTATCAGTGATGATCATACACCATATTAAGACCATGTACCGCATTTCGTAGTGTCCAGGGTACCATCATAAATTGAGAATCTGTTATATGACAGTCAGTTTGGCTTTCGGAAAAGTAAAGGCTCCACAGAGGCAATTCTGATATAGCGCTTGTTGACGGAAGCAAGATTGAAGATATGCTCATAGGATTTGTTGATCAAGAAAAGCGATTGACCACGTAAAATGATACAAGATGTTTTAAATTTTCAGAAAAATAGAGGAAACCACAGTGAAGGACGGATGATTCACAATTTGTAGAAGAACAAAGAAGGAACAAATTGACAAGTTTATAAGGCAGGGATGCAGTCCTTCGCCAGTTCTGTTCAATCTATACATCGAAGAAGCAATGATAGACATAAAAGAAAGGAGTGGGATTAACATTCAGGACGAAAGGATAGCAGTGATAAGATTCACAGGCCACACCAGCACTCACAGTCGAATTCACGAACAATTACAGGATCTTTTGAACGGAATAAACAGTCTAATGACTACAGAATATGGGTTGAAAGTAAGCGGGAGAGGGCAAAAGTAATGAGAAGTTGCATAAATGAAACAAGGTAGAAGCTTAACATCAAAATTTGTGGACGAGGTTAAGGAATTCTGCTACCCTGCAGACATGACGGACGATGCAAAGAAGACATAAGAAGCAAACAGGTAAACAGGGCATTCCTGGCCAAAGGAAGTCTACTGGTGTCAAATACAGGCCTTAATCTGAGGGAGAAATTTCTGAGAACGTACGTTTGTGACACAGCATTGCATGGTAGTGAATCATGATAAGCGGGAATACCGATAAGATCAGGAATGGGAGGTTTCTCCGGAGAATCGCCGATGAAAAGATCGTATGTAAAATACTGAGAAGAATAAGCGACAGGATGGTAGAATGTATTAATACATCAGGGAACAACCTCCGTCGTACTAGAAGGAGCTGTAATTGGTAAAAAACTGTAGGGGAAGCCAGAGATTGGAATATATGCAGCAAATAACGGAAGACGTAGGGAGCAAGTGATATTCTGGAACGAAGAGTTTGCTGCAGGGCAGCAATTCGTGACGGGCCGAATCAGATTAATCAAAAGACTGATGATTTTAAAAAAATGTATAATATAAAATAAAATAAATAAAAAACAAAGAAACAAAAAAACGTAAATCGCAATGCCTTAGTGTAATTATTGTCTTGGAATTAAAGTACCATTCCTCTTCGTTCCGTGCGTATTTTTTTCACTTACCTTTATAACGAAATCAGTATTTTTCTCTTTTTTTTAGTACAACTACTTTTCAAAAAGCAAATATAATAGACTGGCTGTGAAGTGTATTATTTGTGATGAAGAAAAGACTCATCTATATGAAACACAAGAGCGTAACTCTCAAACTTCGAAATAATCATATTAATAAATAAGTTATCTTTCTAAAGGAATATCCGTCTTTGGTCTGCCATACTTGTCTTTCCCTTTCTCAACTTTCCTCCTCCTAGCCGCCGCCTGCTAGGTCGCATGCATTAATTAAGTTTTTTTAAGTGAGAATGATCACTTGTTCAAGCGTTGTGTTACGTTCTTTTATTTAGCACCAGTAATACAGATGGTATGTTATTGACAGTTTTTAAAGTGGATAGGTGGATAAGTTCTCTTGTGTGAAGAGAATTAACCGGATTAAGCGATTAAGCGATATCTCCTTAGCCACCATTGCGGCTATCTCAATGAGATAACTACGAATTGTAGTAAATACTTAGAACCTGGTTGTCACTAAATTCTGGATATCCGATTGCCCAGTGCAAATGAAACTGGCGCACGTAAGATATTACAAACTTCTACGCTAACGAAAATAAGAATTGGCTCTGAGCACTATGGGACTTAACATCTGTGGTCATCAGTCCCCTAGAACTTAGAACTACTTAAACCTAACTAACCTAAGGACATCACACTCATCCATGCCCGAGGCAGGATTCGAACCTGCGACCGTAGCAGTCGCGCGGTTCCGGACTGCGCGCCTAGAACCGCTAGACCACCGCGGCCGCGAAAATAAGAAACCAAGGCAGATATTCCTAAATAATTATATCATGTGGGTTGTAGGAATTCAATCTGTGGAATTTTTCGTCAGCGCAACTAACCCCCCCTCAAAAGGAGGTGACAAAAGTCATGGGACAACTCCTAATATCGTGTCGGTCAACCCTTTGCCCAGCGTACTGCAGGAACGTGACATGGCGTGGACTCAACAAGTCGTTGTAAGTCCCCTGCATAAATACCGAGCCATGCTGCCTCTACAGGCGTCCGTAATTGCGAAAGTTTTACAATTTCAGGATGTTGTGCACGTGCTGACCTTTCGATTATGCCCCATATAAGTTCTATATGGTTAATATGGGGCGACCTGGGTGGTCGAATTATTCGCTCGAATTATCCAGAATGTTCTTCAAAAAACTGCGAACAACTGTGGCCCAATGACACGACATCGTTGACTGGGAACATGAGCTCCATGAATGGTTGCAAATGGTCTCCGAGACGCCGAACACGACGATTCCCAGTCGGTGATCGGTTCAATTGGACCACAGGATCCAGTCCGTTCCATGTAAACACAGCTCACACCATTATGGAGCCATCACCAGCTTGCACAGTACCTTGTTGACAGTATGGGTCCATGGCTTCGTGCGGGTAGTGCCACACACAGTCGCCTAGTATCCAACCGCTTTGGTTACGAGTCCAGGGCAGGCGCTCTAGGCAATGTCATGCTGTTAATAAAGGCACTTGCGTCGGTCGTCTGATGCCATCCCCCATTAACGCTAAATTTCGAGGCACTATTGTAGCGGATAGCTTCGACGCCCGTCGCACATTGATTTCTGCAGTTACTTCGCATAGTGTTGCTTGTCTGTTATCACTGACAATTCTACGCCAACGTTGCTTCTTTCGGTTGTTAAGTGAAGGCTGTCGGCCACTGCGTTGTCCGTGATGAGAGGTAATGCCAGAAATTTGGTATTTTCGGTACAATACTGACGCTGTGGATCTCAGAGTATTGAACTCCCTAAGGATTTCCGAAATCGAATGTCTCTTGCGTCTAGCTAAAATTACCATTTCGCGTTCAGCCTGTTAATTCCCGGGGTACACCCATAATGATGTCGGAAACCTTTCATATTAATCACCCCCGAGTGCAAATGACAGCTGTACCAACGCACGGCCCTTTTATTCCTTGTGTGCGCGATAGTACTGTAACATACACGAGATAAATTTTAGCTACAGTGCGACGAGAGGAAACTCTAACAGTTATGAACATTATCTATCAAACATATGAAAAAACAGTGAAATAAATGATGATAAATATTTGTTATTGATATAATATTTTATGATGTAATTGGACATATCGATGTGAATCATACAAAGACAATAATAATTGTAAATTCCTTTTATGATCAGCGTTTGTCTTCCTTTGTTTTTACCTTCTGTTGGTTGGCTTTTGTACGTTGCGGACGCAAGACGCATATCAAACTGAGGGCTGTTAAGAAATTGTGATTATTTGTTAATTATTACTTGAGAATAGAGTTCATTATTATTATAAATATGACTGAATAATTAATTGTAACTTTAATTCCTCTTTCAATAAGTATTATCTGTGTTAATTATTTCTTTCCGCTGCAAGGAGCGCAGCCATTGATGATAGCGATTTGCATCGCTGTTTTATCTGTGTTTCTCAGAAAAAAATCAAAGGTTTGCTTGATGAAAATTAGTCTAAATAGTGCACAATATGAAAGTAAAGTTTAATAAGCATTTCAAATACTTATCCTGTTAAAAGGAAATTTGATCTAACAATAGAAAATCTCTATCAATTGTCTGCCGTCATCTTAACAATTATCTCAGCGCCAAATTCAAATTACGCAACTCTGCAGATATAATTGCCGAAGGTAGTAAAAATGTGTAAAAATAAATGTGCATCGGTGGTCCCGAACTCATTTTAATGAAAATAGTTCGATTCAGATTGGTTCTTTAAAAACAGTGCTCATAGCACGATCCATATAACAAACTTTTTCTTGCTGATGTATGGAGCCGAAATTAATTTCGCACGAGTTGCGAAGAATATTGTTTCAGCTAACATACGTCAGTGTCGTGCGCGGGTGATATTCGGTGGTTTTAATTATCATTTTGCTGAAGATAACTGTTTCCATCATAGTCAATAGTCGTATAGAATCTGTTGTATGAACTGTGATTTAGTGACACTTACGCAACTTACAGACAACACTTTGACACAACGTTAACTGGGAGTTCTTTAGCAACTTGACCAAATCTTTAGCTGGGAGAAAAATTATTTAGTAATTACTCACTGTAATAAAATAAGATTATCATTTTCATTTACAGATTAGTTAAATACCAAAGCACTGAATAACACAGCCAACACCACAGTACCATCACCTGTATATGTACATATCGCTATCTCTTGACTTCTGTAACCTCAGCATAAGCCCTCTGTACAATACTGCAGCAGTTCCTCCTACAAATGATTCGTGTTTTGCCTAGTTATTTTACTTGGCAGTCCAAAGTTACTTTCGTTACTAAATTTTGCACACAAGTGTATTTAACTGTTGTTAACCAATACCAAAAGATGAAAGTGAACCTGTGGGAAGCTCGTCATTTTCCTCTGTGCAGACGCCCAGTATAGCGTTGTAGAGAGATGATGCGGACCTCTGAGCAGCTGTGGTGGAGACCGGACGTCCGAAGTTGGGAGCGCGGATGGCCAGCAGCAATCTGTCGTCCGCAGGCCGGGCCGCCCGCAACGCCTCCCTCGGCTTAGCAGGGAACTCAGCCAACCCCGTCGCCCCGCCTTCCGCCGACCCACCCCCTCCACCCACCCTCGCGCTAAGTGTCCCAGAAGACCAACGTAACGCCCCAGGCAGACCGGCCCCTGACGGCCTCCTCCCCGCAAGACTGGCTCACTTCATCACATTTCGGCAGGTCGATCCTCAGGCTGCGCCCGCCCGCCTCTTAAAGAGATTAGTGGAGGTACCACCTCAGGTGGCTGCAACAACACAGGCTCTTAAGCATGTCACTTGGCAAGATACTGCAGGCTTCAGAACACAGCAGATTACACTCTTTAAGGTGCCTGGTGACTATACGAGTAACATGAAATTGCGAATATGAACTATCGTCAGCTGTATAATGAAATGACGACAATGAAAATTTGTGCTTGACCGGGACCCGAACCCACATTTGACGCTTATTGCGAGCCGTCATTTTACCATTCAGCTACCTGTGTACGACTAACGGCCAGATCCAAACATCCAGGTCGTGAATCATGTGTCTATATCCTGTACTCATATACAGGGTGAGTCACCTAACGTTACCGCTGGATATATTTCGTAAACCACATCAAATACTGACGAATCGGTTCCACAGACCGAACGTGAGGAGAGGGGCTGGTGTAATTGGTTAATACAAACCATAAAAAAATGCACGGAAGTATGTTTTTTAACACAAACCTACGTTTTTTTAAATGGAACCCCGTTAGTGTTGTTAGCACATCTGAACATATAAACAAATACGTAATCAGTGCCGTTTGTTGCATTGTAAAATGTAAATGACATCCGGAGATATTGTAAACTAAAGTTGACGCTTGAGTACCACTCCTCCGCTGTTCGATCGTGTGTATCGGAGAGCACCGAATTACGTAGGGATCCAAAGGGAACGGTGATTGACCTTAGGTACAGAAGAGGCTGGAACAGCACATTACGTCCACATGCTAAGACCTTCTTATTGGTCTTTTTCACTGACGCACATGTACATTACCATGAGGGGTGAGGTACACGTACACACGTGGTTTCCGTTTTCAATTACGCAGTGGAACAGAGTGTGTCCCGACATGTCAGGCCAATAGATGTTCAATGTGGTGGCCATCATTTTCTGCACACAATTGCAAACTCTGGCGTAATGAATGTTGTACACGCCGCAGTATATCCGGTGCAATGTCGCCGCAGGCTGCCACAATACGTTGTTTCATATCCTCTGGGGTTGTAGGCACATCACGGTACACATTCTCCTTTAACGTACCCCACAGAAAGAAGTCCAGAGGTGTAAGATCAGGAGAACGGGCTGGCCAATTTATGCGTCCTCCACGTCCTATGAAACGCCCGTCGAACGTGTACCTCACCCCTCATGGTAATGTACATGTGCGTCAGTGAAAAAGACCAATAAAAAGGTGTTAGCATGTGGACGTAATGTGCTGTTCCAGTCTCTTCTGTACCTAAGGTCCATTACCGTTCCCTTTGGATCCCTACGTAATTTGGTGCTCTCCGATACACACGATCGAACAGCGGAGGAGTGGTACTCAAGCGTCAACTTTAGGTTACAATATCTCCGGATGTAATTTACATTTTACAATGCAACAAACGGTTCTGATTACGTATTTGTTTATATGTTCAGATGTGCTAACAAAACTAACGGGGTTCCATTTAAAAGAACGTAGGTTTGTGTTAAAAAACATACTTCCTGAATTTTTTTATGGTTTGTATTAACCAATTACACTAGCCCCTCTCCTCACGTTCGGTCTGTGGAATCGATTCGTCAGTATTTGATGTGATTTACGAAATATATCCAGCGGTAATGTTAGGTGACTCACCCTGTACAATGGATCATGTATATTCCCGAACACGGGAGACATTTTACTTGAAAGTCACTTACCCGGTGTTGGCGGATAAATATGATATTGTAGTGCCTGTGTTATTGCGAATTACGATGCATAGTTCCTTCTGAATGCATGGGTGCCCTAAGGAACTGGCACTGCGGCAACTACAGCCATCTTGAAGTACACGACATGCATTCGCAGTTGCGAATGTTTGGAAGCTTTGGTCTGCCAATAGTCGTGCACAGATAGCCAAATTGTCAAGCGACCACCCACAGTAACCGGGAAATCTAGGTT
The DNA here is from genome assembly GCF_023864345.2 of Schistocerca serialis cubense. Taxonomy (NCBI): domain Eukaryota; kingdom Metazoa; phylum Arthropoda; class Insecta; order Orthoptera; family Acrididae; genus Schistocerca; species Schistocerca serialis. The sequence goes on along the minus strand of NC_064646.1, from coordinate 180,398,825 downwards.
CGAGTCACAGTCTGACACAAATTTTCATGGTTATCATTCCATTATACAGCTTCTGGCTATCCATATGTGCAACTGCAAATACATTTCATGTATTCCTATCGGGCATGCACGTGTGTCCAAATGAATTTTACACTGTAATTTGGAATAAGACAGGCACTGCAATATCTTATCGTGATTATACGAGGCCTCTGCGGAAAGTAAGGTCTGACAGGTCGCGAAGTGGATACGACAGTGAAAATCCGGTGAAGCTTTACACAGATGTGTTGGACATTGTCTCTAGTATGCCTTTAGATCGCGTCATGTCACTATTTTCAGCTCTCAGCACTTAAAGATGCCTGAAACAGTAGTGAATGCCACCAAGTATGGGTGTCAACTGCGAGGTTTCACCTGATTTCACGCAACCCTACACGACATAGCTGTCATACATTTTCTTCTTCAAGACAATTCTTGGTGGTACACTCCAGGAGCAATCAGGACAACGTTGTTGCGTTTTCGATGGAGAGTGTTTGATCATCGACCGTACAGCTCGACTTGGCTCCCTCTGATGTTCATCTCTGCTCGCATGAACCACTGGCTATGAAGACAACATTTTGCTACAGACAATGAACTGCAACCAGACTAAAGAAGTGGTGCAAAGCACAGGCGGCTGCCTTCTATGACGAGGGTGTTGGAAAATTGGTGCTGCACTACGACAAATGTCTAAGGCGGAGCTGCGACTATGTAGAGAAGTAGTTGTAAACTGTTGCAAGTAAATCTTTTTGATTTTTATTGTGGTTTCCATTTCGCGACCGACTGGACATTAGTTTCTGAATAACCCTCGCAAATAAAGTGCAGTTAGTCACGGAGGTCCTATGAGGGCTGTAATTATGGTATGGCAACGAAACTTTGTATTCTAAAGGTGGAGGTGGAGGTGATTTCCGCTGGAAGAAACTTTTTCCAGTTTTGGCCACCAGGTGCAGACCGGGCTCCGTGCACAGTTTGTACGAGAGCATGACATCCACGCTATCACTTGCCAAGCCATAAGTGGACAGCATGGCTTTAGGCAAGAGAGACCATGGGCTGTTAGTGAAAATGTTTTATGTGAACAGCAGCAATTACAGTTCTGCATTGAGGGAGTATTATCGACTGAAGTGTCTGAGGAGAAGCCCAATGTCACTAAATGGTTTAAAGAAGATGATAATAAAATTCGAAAATACTTGTGAGTTTGGTGTGGCATATTAAGGCATCCTAGCACGGTGGAAGTTATTGGCAAGGTTGCTGTTGATGTAAGTGACCATACAACATGTGACCTTGTAACCTCCCTTTTACTAATCAGCCTATCCTGCTTGCGATATAAAATATGATAGTGGATCGTGTGTATGGCTAATGGATTTTTTCTAATTGTATAAGGCTATCTTTCCCGAAAAAGTGATACCGATAAGTACGAGGAAAGTATACAACCGACCCTTCTGATGGAAAGTCTACTAAAAATAAAAGTAATTAAACCGAACAGGGCTCTAATTTGGAAAATGAAAGTCATTTTTTGCATTCAGTCACGAACACCAGTCGACAAAAAAGGGGTACCACTGATCTTGAATCCAAAAGTTGCACTGATGAACGAAAAGAAAGTAATTAACGGTCGCCAGCCCACTAGGGCAATTTAAATCCAAAATCCTGTACAAGATGGTAGGAAAGAAAGACATGTATAATTAAACACTGACGTGACAACTGAAGGTCACCATGTTTTTTCTTGACACTAATGTTAAGTGAGTATGCACTGATAAAGAAAACTGAGAAGTCACTCTTACGTTATGTTTGGCATTAAATTTTGATAAAGGCAATCGAGTAATGGTTTAAAAATATGCAATTAAACTGTATGTTAGTACTGAACTTCCTTACGTGAACAATGACTTTCAGTGACCTCAGCATAACATCATGAAAGAAATTTAGGAAAAAAGCAAGCACTTTTTACTTTGCCGTTACTTATTTTGCAAATTGGATTTTATATTATTGTCTGAACAACTAAGCCTTTTTTACTGACTTGAAGAGAATTAAATACTAGAATACGTATCAAACCAAACAGTCATGTGGTCCAAGCTATATGTAACATAAATAAAACTTAAGCACTCTTAATTTGTCAATTTCTTTAGATTTGGATTTTTTCCAGTGACTGATTCTCAAAGTAGAAAAATTAAATTGCTTTACTTTAGTCATATACTAAAGCCTGTGTTGTACAACAGTTAATTGGAAGTAGACTGAGGCTAAAATTCTCAAAAGAGAAATTATTCATTAATAAACTGGCTGTAACTATTCAATTTGCTTCTTATGACACTCAGTTAGAATATTAGGAAAACAATGGAACAAGGATCCTGCTTGGTAACAATGTCTGGGGCAATGAAGACATAATCGCCCCGAGTTTGACTGATGGTTATTTAAATGAATCTTATCAATCATATCACATTCTGCTGTGCTGCTGAGTTAGGCTTTAATATTTTCTACCAGTGGACAGTCTTACTTCAGTGCTGTGCATACGATGAAACTCGGAGCCGACGACGAAACTGCGTTGCTGGAACTGCTGCTGTTGTTGAAGACGGTAGCATACAGTGGAACCACGACTAACTATAGGAATGGGCAATCTTAATTAATACACCTTCTTCCGCCCGTCCATTGTCCGTACTCCTGCTCTAGACTTCTGGCCGGCTCGCGTACATGATGCCTCCGAAAATGGTACTCTCTACTGCGAGAGCGGGTACAACACACTTCCGCACCCTATAAGCGCTCTAACCCGTCTCTCTCTCTCTCTCTCTCTCTCTCTCTCTCTCTCTCTCTCTCTCCGCGCGCTCTGCGCAAGAACTCCCCCAAAGATTATACAACGCACATGCACTGCTATTATCGATGCTAGTCGATGCAAATAACAATTCCTTGGGCTTTTTCCCAGAGCTTTTAAGTTTCACAGTAAAACACAGATAAATACAATGAAACATCAACAGACTTCTACGTAAATGTACACATACAGTGTAGCAATGTCCATACTTATTAAAAGAAAGCATTTAAATTACAAATATTTACATACAATTCAGAAATAAAAGTTATATATCGGTAGCAGGTGCCATGCATCCAGCATTTTCGGTGTTACAACCTGGGTAGTGATAGCGCTCGTGCAATATCACGAGAACTTTCCATCTCATGCTCAAAAGCACGAAGAGTTTTGCGGTAGTATATTAACACTGGTACCCATACAAGATCTACACGGTGCAACAACTGATACCTCCTTATCCACAGCAATGTTCTCAATTTGCCCTTCGGTTCCTAACACGTATCAAACTGACAACTTGAGACTGGGCAGTATTCTGTGGACTGACGAGATGCGTTTTATACTACAGGCGACAGTGAATACACAGCCCGCAGCTCGTGGTCGTGCGGCAGCGTTCTCACTTCCCACGCACGGGTTCCCGGGTTCGATTCCCGGCGGGGTCAGGGATTTTCTCTGCCTCGTGATGGCTGGGTGTTGTGTGCTGTCCTTAGGTTAGTTAGGTTTAAGTAGTTCTAAGTTCTAGGGGACTGATGACCTTAGATGTTAAGTTCCATAGTGCTCAGAGCGATTTTTTGAATATACAGGACTGCCGAATTCCGGGTACTACTAAACAACGTGTTGTGCCTGAAGAGCAACTGCATTCACTGTTTGTGATTGTGTGGTATGAATTCACAGCTCCTCTTATCTCTGGTCAGAATCTGTTTGAAGAGAATACACACAGAGGGCCTGTCAGGTGTACCTTGACGTCTGCATGTTATTGAGAATTCCTAGTACAGCCTGTGGTTTCTGCTATGGAAGATCGCAACTGTGAGGAAACCACTGTTTTTATTCAAGATGGTTGTTAATAAAATCAATACCGGGCCTTTCTCACTTGTTTCACCTTTTCTACCCACATCCCATTCCTAATCCATAACATATCGAAACACATCTACAAGTATTTCTCACATTCATGGTTCCACATTCGCACGTGGTCGCCAAAATTGGGACTAATTTTCCCCAGCTGAATCGGTTCCGCATTAACGCATTAGGGTATTAGGGTATCTACCACGTATCACTTACATCAGGTAACTACAGCCCTCACTGGACCTCTGTGGCTAGCTGCAATTTAATTATAGCGACCCGTTCGGAGTGATGTATGAGTTGAGTGTATTTCGGAGACTACTTACAATAAGTAAAAGTAAAGCGTGGGAAAGTTTTGTGTACAAAGTTCTGGAATTTTTTGAACAGACTTCGTAAGCTTCGAAAAATTGTGTGAACAAAGTTTCGGAATTTTTTGAACAGACTTCGTACATTGTGTTGTACAGCTGACGGATGTCAGTTTAGGGGATGGAGTTCCACGGGGACGGTTAATGCTCTTTGTGGATGACGCTGGACCAGCCGTCCGATAGCGTCTTATATGTGCTCGATTGGAGACAGATCTGATGATTGACCAGGCAAAGGCAACATGTCGACATTCTGTAGAGCAGTATGAGGGCAACTGTTATTCAACACCCCCTGGTATGCAGTTCATGAATGGTAGCAGAAGAGGTCGAATCACCAGACTGACATACAGATTTGCAGTCAGGGTGCATGGAATAACCAAGAGAAAACCCGTGCTGTACGCCAAGTGCGTCTAGTACGCATACAGGTTATTTTCAGGCAGTCAACTGGCCTCCTTCTCGCCAATACACAACCATTACTGACAACGAGGCAGAAAACACGGCAAACCTACATCCTGCCCTCCAGTGTGCATTCGCTTGAAACCACAGAAGTCACAAATGGCGTTGGTCTGAGATCAGTGGAATGCAAGACAGGGTGATGGGCTCGGGTCTGTCCATGAAGTAACCAATTTGTACCAGTTCGTTGCGCCAGAGCCATACACCGAACACGATGGTCTTCCCTCTAGGTAGTGCCACGTGGCTATCCGAGGCCCAGTCTTTTTGAGACCGTACATTCTCGTGGCCACCGCTGTCAGTAGTCATGTACAGTACCTACATTCCTTCCTGGTCTCTCTGCAGCATCATAGAAAGAACATCCAGCTTCTCGTAGCCCTAATACACGAGCTTGTTCAAACACAATGCAGTGTTGATAACTCCGCCTTTGTCACTTTAAAGACGGAGTTGACTGACATCGGTTCACCACGTCCAATCTCACAGATAACTAACGCTCAAGACCGTTAGAGCGTGTATTTAAAAGAAACCTGAATTGCATTCTCAAAGTGACGCCACTAGGGACACTCTTTTGCGAGTGGCGAGAAATTTGAATAGACGTCAGCTTTCCGATGTAGAATGACGCCTACCAAATTTCGTTTGTAACTCGCAACTGCATTTTGGTGTTCCTTTTTTCCGAGTGTGTTCTTCCATGCTGATCCCACCCACCGGTAACAAATCTAGCAGCAAGCCTCTGTTTTTCTTAGATGTCTTCCTATCACCCTACCTGTTGAGGATCTCAAACGCTCGTACACTATACAACACTGGACTACACTAGCACCCTACACTCCATCTCCGTTCTAGATGAGCTGTACGTTCTAGCACCGCACCCAATAAAATGAATTCGAGCATTTGCCTTCCCTACTCCAATGTTACGCGCTCATTCCACTTCATATCGCTGTGCAACGTTACTCCTAGATATTTAATCGATGTTACTGTGTCAAACAGTACAGTAATAATGCTGTACTCTAAAGTCTTCCCTAGTCATTCGCATCAGTTTACATTTTTGACGACACTTTGCCGTAAACCAAAGAAGCATCTGAAACCAGACGCAGATTGCTGCTCACCCTGTCCGTCGGATCATTTATGTGTGTACAGAAGTAGAGCAGTGCTGCCGCACTTTCCTGAGGCACTCCCGGCGATAGCCTTGTCGTTTTCGTGATCTCTCGCTGCCCAGGGCAACGTCCCGTGTTCCATCACTTAGAAGGTCTTCAAACTACTCACATATCTGGGAACCTGAACTCGAAACTTCGTCAGCAGGTTGCAGTGGCGCATCGTGTTGAACGGTTTCCGGAAAACCGTTTCTCTCCATCCATAGTTTGTAGTATATCATGTGACAAAAGGGCAAGTTAAGTTTCACTGCAGTGATGCTTTCTAAATCCGTGCTGATTTGTGGATAGAGGCTTTTCTTCGTCAAGGAAAATTATTATATTCGAATTCAGAATGTTCAGGAATTATGCAGCAAACCAATCTCAAGGACACTGACTTGTAATTATTAGGTTTCGCTCTTTTGCATTTCTTATATTCAGTAGTCACCATTGATTGTTTCTTTCCATTCGCTTGAGACTTAAGAGCTACGCGAAATATTCGCGTTAGGAGTTAGTGCCGTAGAGTACTCTTCGTAAAACACAATCACGATTTCATCTGGACCTGATGCCTTATTTTTTCAACTGTTTCAGTTGCTTATCTACGCCAGGGTTGCCTATCTCTGTGTACTCCACGCGAGAGTCTGTGACAGTCAAACGGCAGTATGTTTGTAAGATCCTCCTGCGTGAATAAGTTCTTAAATGTGAAACCCATAGCTTCAGCCTTCCTTGTGCTGTCATCTACTGCCACCCCAGACTGTTCGCTGACTGACAATCTTACGTGTGACTAGAATTTTCTCGGGTTCACGGCAAATCTCTTTCGCTAAGATACGACGATGGAAGCTGTTGTATCCTTCGGGCATTGATCTTACACGCGCACGAATTAGTATTAATTTTTGCCTGTCGACATACGCATGTTCTTTTTTAAACCGAGAGTGCAACAATATCTGTTTCCTCAGCATTTTGCGCATTAGGTTATGAAACAATACTCAATCCACTTACTCGGCACATACGTCTCCAGAGTGCGATTTATAATGTTCAAACTTTGCCCATAATTTCTTTACTTCAGTCATATTAGAACTGAATCATGTCCGTTCACTGTCAAAGTGGGACGCTAACAATTAATTATTTGATTTTTCTACCACAAATACTCTGCTAGCCTTCATGGTGGATTAATTAGCGTTAGTAACCGTTGTCGCTATGTTGACGTCATGATCACTGATCTCTATCTGCGCAACACCCTTAAAGGCTCACCTTTTCCAAACCCCGTAATTGGCGCGCATTGCGACGTAGAAGTTTGAAATTTGACTCAAAGGTGCCTGCAACCTTTCTCTGTAGTGGTGCAAAAGATTGGTGCCCAAGGAGTTCGCCGGCGCTTCAAACATCAAGTTGTCGACTCATTCAAGAAACACGGAAGTGCATGTGAGATGTAAGGTGGGTGAATGATGTCACAACGGTACTGTATTTCATCAAAATTCTACCCAACGCGACCGTGGATGTGTCATACGATGGGAAAGTCGTCGCACCCCCTCCCCCTTACCCGCATTTCACGCTCTCTTTTGGTACATCTGCGATGGAGGTCCGAACCAGTGTTGAAACCATGCGGTTGTGTATTTGGTGGCCGATGAAAACGTATCAGGCACACTATTGATATTCAAGCACCTCACAGTAATTACTAGTTCTATTGAGACGAATCTGACCTGGAGTAAGTAATGGTACCAACCGCTTTTCTGCATATGGTGCTGCGTAGTAGGTATACTTGATCCATATCATAAAGTATGGCAATGCAAATTGATTACGTATAAATGACTGATGTTTGAGTAACTATTCTGCTGATGAACTTCAAACTGTAAATAACTATTCATCGTTGGAACAAACTTTTATGAAGAGGATTAATCACATTTATGTAAGCTAACGGTGGAATTCGCAGTACATTAACAGCCTTTTCGTCGTCCTCAAAGACTGAGGTGCCGTTATGTACAGGCCAAGAGCCCAACAAAAGCAAAGAATTATTTTCTGCAACTTGTAAGAAGATATTTGGAATAAAATTTTGAAAATTATTGTTTCTCTTTTTCCCAGATTTTGATACGTCGGTTATAATATTTTTCCTTGAGGTTCCTGAAGACGGATATAAGGCTGCAGTAATGCGTAATACAATGTGTTCCATACAAAATATTTACGCCTCACTTACTGGTTAATCACCTCTAGTCGAATTGCTAGTGAAGTGACAATACTGTCTCGTAAGTTGGCTACACTGCACTTTATCGGAAAATTGAGTATAGCTGTGTGTTCGCGAGTCAGTTGCGACAAGGTCATATTTTTAGTTAGTTCAATGTTACTTGACTCTCGCGTCTGAGGAGTACCGGCTTTATGTGGGACACCTTGTACTTGTGTCTGGCATTATTATATAGCAACGTGTCATAGCTCTCATCGATTGCACAACCGATTCTGCTCATTCCTCTCCCCAAAATCATAAAGTGTTGTTTGCTCGCAGTTCTTTCATGAAGCATGACTTATCGGCTTTCCACACAGCAGATGCTAAGATAACAGCAATTTCCGATTTCATGCGAGCTAAAAATTTCTCATTGTAATGCCTATTAACAGCATCTCCTCTACGTTTTTACTTGAAGTAAACTTCGTAATTTTGCGCTTTACTAATCTGTATGATTTCCAGAATCTGCTTAAGCAAGTCTAAAAAGTCTGAAAACCAGAGACATTCATCTAACTTGCAGTTTGGACGGCCCACTCTCACAGATCTCTTTCGATAATGGTACACTGTCCTTCACGTGCATTTTTAAATCATTCGAACAGGTTTCCTTTCACATATTTGTGAGTTTGCTTCAGACGCACAATTCATATTTCGTGTAAGTCTGTCTCCGCTTTGTAAAATTCACACCCATATTAATGGAACGAAAACGGACTTTGCACATTCCTCAACTTTCAGCGCTTTCTCTCTCCTTCGTTTAATCAAAAGCTCAAAGTATTTTCTTTGCCACTGGAAGCTATTACTGCTCTTGGTTTCTTTTTGCTGGGACTGTATTGTTCTTGATCCGGGCTTGCTGACACAATAATTATGGCATCTTGAGACTTGTTTACTATTTCTTCTATCGTTTCCACAGTTTCTAACGAGGCGTCGACATCATTCGAGTTACTGCCCAAGATATTAACCAATAAATAACACGTAAGCAGGTGATTTCGACTGCATAACACGTTCTCCATATTTCATCTCTGAAAGTTTGAGAACGTTAATTTTATTTCACATTCCAGTGAAACCCTTGAACCTGAATGGTAACAGATGCTATTAGCAGACACATGTGAAGGAAACGCAACAAATATTAATTCCGTTTCGTCTTTATTATTAACACCGAGCCCACGAAAGAACTGGTCATTATTGCAGATATTAAATAAGTTGCAAATTCGAGTGAATAGTAAATGTGACATTTTATCAACGGAAAGTGAAATTCGCTTTACAAAGTACAACTATATTGGGTCCCGTTATCTGTTTACCTCTAGGCAAACGCAGGGTTGATTCCTTTGGGAGGGCACGGGTGATTTCCTTCCTCTTCCTTGACACAATCAGAGTTTGTGCTCCGTCTCAAGTGACCTCGATGTCGATGGGAAGTTAAACACAATTTTCCCTCCTTCCTTTTTCTGTTTACTGGTGCGCCGTCAATCAAGGCTATGTGCCTGCCGTGTTGCGCGTGCGAAGTTTGCTGCAACTCTGGATGGGCTGTACATTTTAGCAGGCGCCTGATGGCTACTAATTAGGCAAGTTTCAAAATTAAAAAAAATAGTTCTAGTTCGTCTTACCAGCAAAAATTTTGACACTATTTCTTTCAGGGTATTCTTCACGTACAAAAACTTTTCAAGGCAAGTTACAACGTATCAGGTTGGACCATTCCCTTGTAAGGCTTTTCCGAGTTAATGACATACTATAAATGTCCAATGAAATTTATTGGGATTTTAAGGCGATTATCGGAAATATATGAAACTCAGATGGAAGAATTTTGATCGAAAATGAATAACATTTATATTATTGCAAAAGACTTCTTAAAATCCTAGACACGTTAATTTTGTAACTAATTAAAGAACATCCACTTCAGCTGACAGGTCAACTCAAAAAACCAGAATAAGCTATATTCTGTGTAGAAAAAAGAAGTTCTTTGATGAGAGTAAATTCTTTGAACAGTGTCAAAACTCCACAAAATTCTTGCAACAATGGAAAACGTCAACCTCCTTTTAAGAAGTTTTTGCCACATGAAGGGTGGACAGCTTATTTCAGAGCACAGCATAATGAAGAATTTTATCTGAGTTATTGAAATTGGCAGAAAATTGCTTTCTATTTCCAGGTCACAATGATAATGTCGAAAGAGCGTTCTCCATCATAAATGGAAAATGAACAAAGGAACACTATAAACTGCGAACTGATACTATCACAAAAATAATATGGTTGTTGTGTAATCTGAAATTATCTTGTGAAGAGTCTCACGAAATGATTTCCGAGAAAAATATCTCTCTTGATAAAGTGGTTTCAAAGGATAAATATTAACACTTATCTACAGGTTATTGTCTTTCTTTATAACCTCTAATTGAAATGATCTAATTTAGTGAATATCTTCTCGTTTCCTGTCGCAGAGGAATTGCTTAGTTTGTTTAATGAAGAATTTCTGCTTTAGTTTGACACAAAACATCTTAGGAAGAAGATTTGCGCAATCTTAAGATGATTGAGCATTTAATTGACGTCATGATTACCAAACTGTACGGCTGTTTGCTGATTCTTTTTTAGTTTGAACATATTTACTTTTGCCTAGCAACAAACTGACTAAAATGATTATTAATTAACGATTGGAAACATAAAAGTGACAATTTCTATTTAAAATGAGTAGTCCTACTTTAAGGGCAAAATTCCATTCTGAACGTAAGGCCGTGTCTGGTCTCTGTTTTTGGGCCTGGTAAACCTAAACGTCGAGCCACGGTGTGAGGTAATTTAGATTACCACCGATACGGACTTAGCATTATTCAAGTTCGGGTAGCAGGATTTCGCAGGCACTTTGCTTACCATCTTGCCACAGAAAGTGAAGTCGCAACGTTCTCGTTCATGCTTCTAAATGTAAAACGTTTATGTGTAATGTAGTACTACAATCTTAGACCATAACTGTGAAATAATTTGTGCTGCAATTTTCAATTCAACTCTCTAAACACAGTATGTAACGTTTATTTAATACAGCACAACTTAGTACCTCTGTCCCGATTCTGTGAATGTTTATTACATTAAACTGGAAAAGGTAATTTGCAAAACATCCCCCTTACTTTAATAATTACTGATTTGAAATGGGAAGAAATCTGTTAAACACGATACTCAGAAACTTGCTCATAAACATTCAAGATTTCGGAACGTTAACAGTCGTGTGGAACAGCCACATACAGATACTGTTACTACTGAGTATTTTGTATAAAGTTATGAATGATCACTGCTTCCTAGCCACATCTAAGTGTTGTTAATCATGGCCCTAAAATCTTAACATTGCCTGAACAGCAAAATATCTCCTCTACTCTGCACTAGTACCTGTAATGAATTACATTTCTGCAAGTCGACGTGAAATAAATAACTCTGAGTTTCCAATGCAGTACTACGCAGTGCCTATTAAATAAATGACACTAAGTACAATACATGAATAAAGGTTTGAAACCTCCCAACAGAAAAATACCTTCTAACAGTAGAAAATACAATTATGTGTTATAACATTGATTCACATTCAGCGTAACCTACCAACAAATAAATTCCATAACCTACCAATAGTAAAAATGTGACTAATCTCTCAATAAAATTGTGACTCACTTATAACCTTTCAATAATTGACTGTGAATTTAAACTGGTAAATTTTGGAAGTCAGCAGTGTTGCGTCATGGCCCTGAAACATCATACTGAATAAATTGAAAATTCGTACCTCAATAAGGTCGCCGGATAACGCGTATATATCTGCTCCTATAAGAAATTTTTCTGACACAGCCCAGTGCAATGCTGGCCGATAGATTTGTCATGTATAAAAAGGACAACTGAATGGTACTTTACAATAATCGGGATGACCATGGATTGGAGAAATTAGTACGTTTCTTAAATTGAGATGAATGATTGTCAAAAGTTAATTTTTGTAAGAGAGATTATTATTAAGAGATTTTTTCTTAAAACACTTACATGGGACTTTATATAACAATAGTACATATGCGCGAAGCTGCTTTTACCTTATACTACATCGCTCAGCCAACTCGATACGCCAGACTGCTAGCTACTACCTACTACTGCTACACAGTTCCTACTGCAGTCAACACTGCTCTCTCGTGTGCGATTCTCTTGTAGCTTACATATCGCAGGCAGCGCGTCAGCAATCCATCGAAATTACATCTGCTCTGGTGCGTTAGCAAAAAATTCCTTAATCATCTACCTCTTAAAAGTTTAAGAAACTAGCCAAACAACTGTGCAATGCGTTTGAGAAAAGTTATGCTAAGTAAGATTCCTGTTACCGGTAAGAAATGTGTAGGTTCGAAGTCAAGTAACTATCAATCTGTCTCAAGCTAAGTTATTTTACAGTTCAGAAGACAGAGTTAAGGAATTTCAGTTACATTTAAATGTAAACTCTGCGCCTCGTTTACGAACTGCCGCTACAATCAGTATGACACAAGAACGAAACAGAAAACAGTATTGCTACATTACACAATTTTCACACGACGTTGTCTCTGGATTAGGTGCATTTAAAAGGGCGAAGAATGATGTAATCTCTTCCAGGTCACGTACATAAGTATCATGATATACTCTCCAAAGCAGAAGTTTTGCTTATAGTGACCTCCACATAACAACTTGCATAATGTATAATTTGCAATAAACATCTTGTGCGGATATTAGCGATCGCCTAAAATTGAAACGTTTTGATTCACGGTATCCCACTTCTTATGTAGAGATATAGAAAAATTCCATCCCAGAAAACAGTCCTCACCCATCATTGCTGCCAACAGTGCAAGTAACTGCTTGGCCAGTCAGAGTCAAATGACATCTTCTAGACGTACTAGACACTAGATTGCGTACTCACGGCAGTTGTCCTTGGCCGTTTTTTGGTACGACTTGGAAAGAGAGAAAAATTAATGAATAATCGTCGATGCGTCGGTTCTCGATTGTGTTCAGGAGACGTACAGATTGATTGCGCGAAAATAGTTTCTCAAATGACCTCTTAACCAGGATTGCTTTAACGCAATCAGACTGTTCAATGAAATTACCTAAGGGACCTATTTGAATAATAAAAAAAAATTGGAAATGAATGCAAAACAGTGAAATTTTGTAAAAAAAGTTGTCAGATCGGAAATTGAACACATTAAAGGTCTCCCAAATACAATCGAGACACCGCAATAAAGAGCGAACCTGTAACAAAGTTCATTTAAACACAAACATTATTTGTAGTTAATTTAAAGAAAAGAATAAGCATAGATTTTCTGTACAGTGAAGCATCAAATATTCTCAAAGAACAAAGGCGCTAAACTACAAACATTAACAAATTTACAATGAATACAAAACTTACATTTTTATGTTTTTCTCATACATGGAGCAGTCCAACAATCGCTGCTTTTGTATGTGTGATATTTTGTAAAAATTAAATGTCCTGGCGTGCGCGTAAGTATTTTTTATCGTCACAAGGTTTACAAAAGCGTTTTTTTTTCTTGGTCATAACGTGGTTTTTCACACTAAACGAAATATAACTTGTAGCGGTGCTACACAACACGTCTTAACAAATCGGCGACCAAACATCAAAGGTAACGCAGTACATGTTAACATATAGGCGACCAGAAGTACAACTAACTATAAAGACTCTAGAATTCTCCTAACAAATGATAAATTGTTCTTTCTTCTGTTTCACAGCTTCTTGCTATCAAGCGCTGCGGCAATGATTTTAAATATCTGCACCCAGCGAGTCATAGTGTTTAAAAGTACCTTTTAAACGCTGGTCGCGCGTCTTGTTATAGGCGCACGTTATAAACAGATTTCGTTTCTTTACTCTCGCGTTGTCATGCTTAGTATCATTACAAACTTCAGCTCGATGGCTGTCCTTTTCTCATATGCAAAATGTCTGAAATCCAATAATATCACATCCTGTAACGAGAAAGGAACCACTACCAGATTTCCGTCCGATTCCACAAACCCGAAAATCTGAACAAACAAGTCACAATACAGAACACCAGACAAACTAATAGCAATTAAAAATGTAACCAACCAGAATCAGTAACCACACGTCATTGCGGAAACAATCGCAAAGCGAGCCAAAACCCAGTACCAAATAAGTGACATCAAATTCATTAGACACACAAACGCACACTGAACTCACTGTGACAACTCTGACGATGGTTGGCAGAATAAAACAAACCGAGTGGCGCCAGTCAACACGAGAAGAAGACAAACAACCACAACTATGTTCCATTAAGTTTCGGGTGTGCAGCCGCAAGAATTCTCCATTTTCTAATGTTTCGCCAGTATAACGTTCAGCCATCTTCAGAGTGAGCCGCAAGACTGCCGCTCCAGTGCTCGCTTCGTCCCTTTATACTCGTGTACCGCCCAACTGCGCATGCAGCCACAAATGCAGATACGCCAGAGACGTTGGTCGGCGGCAGAGACCTGCGCAATGCGCGAGTTAAATCTATGACTCCGCAGTCGATCTTTGTTGGCATGTCGATATATCGTTGTGAGCTGCACTGTGATGGCGTCTATGATTTTATTACAGCAAGTGCCGGATTCCATGATTTATCAAGGCTGAAACCGTATTTCAATTGCCTCCTTGACTATCGAGTCCCTAAAAGTTGATGTAGAAACCAAAATTTCGACGTTGTCATACAACATACTGTGACCAGTGTCAATACAGTGCTCTGCCACTGTCGACTTGTTAGGTTGTAAAAGTCGTGTGTACCTCCGGTGTTCTGTACATTTTTCTAGGACAGTCCAAGTTGTTTGTCCAATGTAAGAAAGGTAATGCTACTGTATATTCCATGATAAAATGTACAATTTATTGAGTGACAGCATGCACCGGAAGATCAGCAGGGATCCTGCTAATCGAGTGGCGAAGAAAACTGCTTCGCTTATGAATGATTCTCCCTTTGACGTCAGTGTCAGTGTTGGTACTTCTAGAGTGGTCTGAAAGTTTTACTTTAATTATAATCACCCTGTATATATCGTGAACATACAATACATCAGTACCAGAACTAGTTGAGAGACTGTATGCATACGAATTAGCTCAGAGATTATGAAACTTTAATAGGAAGAATGAGTAACGGTCAGACGATATTTAATTTTATCAGTCATTTCACACTATGTTCTGAAGAAGAGGCAGAGAAAAACAGTCTCAGCGGATACTATCCCCTTGTAAAAAAATATTAGTGCACTCATACTGAGGTGAAAAGAAGTCATGGGTTAGCGATATCCACATATACAGAGGGCGGCAGTGACGCGTACACACGGCATAACAGGGCAGTGTTTTGACGGAGCTGTTATTTCTGCTCAGCGGATTCATGTAAAAAAGGTTTCCGATGTGACTGTGGCCGCACTACGGGATTTAACACACGTCAAATTCGGAATGGTAGTTGCGTGATGCGTGGGTTATTCCATATCGGATATCGCTAGGGAAGTCAGTACTCCAAGATCCACGATGCCGAGAATATACAATTTCAGACATTATCTATCACTACGGAAAACGCGGACGCCGACGACTTTCACATAACGACCGAGAGCAGCGGCGTTTGCGTAGAGTTGTCAGTGCTAGCAGACAGTCAACATTACGTGAAACAGTCGCAGAAATCAATGTGGGACGTAGGTTGAACGTATACGTTAGGGCAGTGTGGCGAAATTTTCCATTACTGGGCTACGGCAGAAGACGACCAACGTGTGTGATCTTTGCTGCAGCGCTTCTCACATCGCCCGTAACGTTTCTCCTGGCCTCGCGGCCATATCGGTTGGATCCTAGAAGACTGGAAGACCGAGGCCTGGGCAGGTGAGTCCCGACTTTAGTTGGTAAACGCTGATGGTGGAATTCTAGTGTGGCGCAGACCTCACGAATTCATGGACCGAAGTTGTCAACAAGTCACTGTGCACAGTGGTGGTGGCTGCATAATGATCTGGGCCGTGTTTACATACAATAAATTGGATCCTTTGGTCAAAGTGAATAGATAATTGACTGTAAATATCTACGTTCGACTTCTTGGAGACGATTTGCAACCATTCATCGACTTCATGTTCCCAAAGAACGATGTCATTACAACTGGCCAGAAATCATCGCGATTGGTTTGAAGAACACTCTGGACCATTCGAGTGAATAATTGGCCACACAGATCACCCAACATGAATCCTACCTAAAATTAATAGCACATAATCGAGAGGTCAGTTCATGCATAACATCGTACACCAGCAACACTTTCATAATTATGGACAGCTATAGAGGAAGACCGGCTCCGTATTTCTGTAGGGTATATTCAAGGAGTTGTATATTCAAGGAATTGTTGAGTCCAAGTGATGTGGAGCTGCTGCACTACGCCAGACAAAAGAACGTATGGCACTATATTATTAGGCATCACATGACATCTGTCGCCCCAGTGTGTGTATAAATCTACATCTACATTTATACTCCGCAAGCCACCCAACGGTGTGTGGCGGAGGGCACTTTACGTGCCACTGTCACTGCCTCCCTTTCCTGTTCCAGTCGCGTATGGTTAGCGGGAAGAACGACTGTCTGAAAGCCTCCGTGCGCGCTCTAATCTCTCTAATTTTACATTCGTCATCACCTCGGGAGGTATAAGTAGGGGGAAGCAATATATTCGATACCTCATCCAGAAACGCAACCTCTCGAAACCTGGCGAGCAAGCTACACCGCGATGCAGAGCGCCTCTCTTGCAGAGTCTGCCACTTGAGTTTATTAAACATCTCCGTAACGCTATCACGGTTACCAAATAACCCTGTGACGAAACGGGCCGCTCTTCTTTGCATCTTCTCTATCTCCTCCGTCAAACCGATCTGGTACGGATCCCACACTGATGAGCAATACTCAAGTATAGGTCGAAGGAGTGTTTTGTAAGCCACCTCCTTTGTTGATGGACTACATTTTCTAAGCACTCTCCCAATGAATCTCAACCTGGTACCTGTCTTACCAACAATTAATTTTATATGATCATTCCACTTCAAATCGTTCCGCACGCATACTCCCAGATATTTTACAGAAGTAACTGTTACCAGTGTTTGTTCCGCTATCATATAATCATATAATAAAGGATCCTTCTTTCCATGTATTCGAAATACGTTACATTTGTCTATGTTAAGGGACAGTTGCCACTCCCTGCACCAAGTGCCTATCCGCTGCAGATCTTCCTGCATTTCGCTACAATTTTCTAATGCTGCAACTTCTCTGTATACTGCAGCATCATCCGCGAAAAGCTGCATGGGACTTCCGACACTATCTGCGTATATGCTGTGGAATGGCCGTTCTATCTGTGCCGTAGCAGCCTCAGAGGGGCATCGGGACTGTTCCCGACACTGTGTTATCCATCACGCATGATGCACCTGCATCCGAAACGAATGTACTCGCACTTTCGCCGAGTTCTGCCTCGTGTGGCGCTGTGATCTCGACTATATGCGCACATTCTCTAACACAACACTCGCATTCGCATCTTCCACAACACTGTATGCACACGTTAGCACTTCGTTGCTCACACTGACGCTCCTATGGTGACGCAGTACAGGATGGAGTGGATTTCCTAATTTCCTGACCCTAGTAAATTTGTCTTTCTCAGGCCGGGATATGGTGATAGCATCGTTGTCTATTGTTGTCGACAATTCTTTATTTATTGTAGGTTAGTCTGTTGGTTCCCTAATTCCACTATAGGTGCCACAGTTAACGAAAATGTAGTTTTATGCTCCCACGGGAACACGCCAACTGACGCTGGCATACCGACTCTCGTCATTAATCCACCGGCCGGATTCGATTTGGTGCTGGTGAACCTCCCTGAATCACGGAAGCGGCATGCTAACGGATGTTGTTTTCTGGCCGGTTGAGTGTAGTACGTAATTCTATGTAATATTCATATTACTGAATATGGTTACAGTATCTATGTTATTTCGTCTTGTTTCAGGTTCCGTGATTTGCTTCACTAGTGTCTCGTTACAGAAAGATTACGGCACCTAACGGCACTTTTATAATAAAAGATTACAAAATCTGTTTCTAATTTCACCAGAAAATCTAGCATTTAATTTGCTATAACCTAATGGCGTACGCAGCGTCGTCTCTGCAGAGCACAGAGGAGTAGAAAGCGGGCAAAGGCACTGCCGCTGATACTGGAAACTGCTGCGGCCTGAGTTGGTCGTCTGTTTCGGTCTGCGGCAGTACCCGACTACGAATAATGTAAGTCAATACAAACCAGACAGCGGAACGTAATCTCCGAAATACGAAGACCAAGTAGCGCCGGCTGCCTTTGCTAATACATCGAGACAGAAATTTCCGACTGTGTAAGCACCACGTCAGCACTACATTTACGCAATGGCTTCTCAACGTGCTCTGTGAGTACTAGATGTCATTGGGAACTAAAAAGTTTGCACAGTATCAATCTAGGTAACCTTAACGCTTTCAAGGTATAAGAAACGACTTGTTTACGTTCTAGATATTTACTGTAACATAGGTCGTTTCATACGTACTGTTCAACAGGCAGAGATGAACGTTCTCTCATATTTTTACGTAAGATAGTAATTATTTCTATGCTAAATACAATGTTTGCGATGAAAGCGTGAAAACTATTGAGGGAATCCTTAATAGAGTTAGATGTAGAACTGCGCTGTTAACTGGATAGGCCCACATACTATGATTTATCAGTGAGCAGAACATGATGTGTTAGTTACATAAGCGAAAAGTTGGTGCAACGGAAAAGAGTAATCTAGAGGAAAAGGCTGCACGTGGCAAATGAAGTTGAAATTTCTCATACTGACAAAATGGAAGGAGCGTCTATATTTAATTAGAAAACGCATCTTATGGCCAAGATCGCATTAATTAACATTTACCACTGACGAATTGTTTGTACATCTGAAAAAGTCATCTATTGGTCGGCAAAAAAAAAATTTTTTGGATATAAATCGCGTTCCGTGATGAGTTCGTCACTCAAGCCATGTCGTCATTATGGTGGATAATATACAGCTGCTCGCCCGATTGGCCGTGCGGTCTAACGAACGGGTCTAACGACAGCTACACTATGTCGGCGATTGCTGCGCAAACAAGTTCTCCACTTACGCGTACACTACCATTACTCTACCACGCAAACACAGGGGTTACACTCGTCTGCTGTGAGACGTTTCCTGAGGGGTCGCCCGGGGGTCGAACTGCACAATAACCCTGGGTTCTGTGTGGGTCGGCGGAGGGGTGAAGTGGACTGCGGTAGGTAGACGTCGTGGGATTTCACACTGCAGTTTCATTTCCCGCAGTTCAATGTTTTTCACGCCATATCCCCTGAACTATGGGTCGTACAATAACATATTTTTGCAAGTACATTCATTCATATATGTGAAAAATACTGCCTGTTAAATGTGTTGTATATAAAGTTAGTAATAAGGAGGTAATAAATGAAAATATCAGGCTTGATGCGGCAGTTTTGCTGCATGAAAAACAAATATGTAGTAAGCAATAAACTTTTATCCTTTGATCATTTCGTGGGAGGTGACAGCGAGAAAATGTCTGGTAGAGGTTTGAAATTGTGTGTGAAGTTGGTTGCAAGTCGCTTAGTGCTCTCATTCTCAAATAATGGATTTATATAATCTTTGTAATTTGCACATCGTGAGCGACATTTCTTTTCCACCCCCGTACCAAGGTTAGGGGGTTCTTACCCTCCGTCTCTAATGACCTTGTTGTCGACGGGACGTTAAACACTAACCACCTACCCTTCTTACCCTCACAGCGCTTCTGTCCCGACCGTACTTGATATGTGTACCAAGTTTACCTGAAATCGACACAGTAGTTCAAGAGGAGATGTGGAACATTCATACTTTTATAATATGTATACAGGGTGAAGAAAAAATGCCGCACTTGGATGTTGGTAAGCGATTTATCATCCAGATTCAAGACAAAGTTCACCTAGCAAAATCATATCGGATGCATTTCGAAAACACGTGCATCAGAACGAGGAGTTGGCAACACTGTCACATTGTGCAGCGCCTCGGGATATACAGAGGAAAGTTTATCGCCCCAACCTATCGTACTTGCTCACTGAGTAAACTGCAGGGACAACAAAGCTCCATCCACCATGCTGCTAAGGTTCAAATACTCTTCAGATTCCTTTTCTACTTTCTAGATGTCTGTTCCCTAATTATCGTCGTTTATAAGAGACACATCATTTTATCACATGACAATAGCCTATCACGTGACAGTGGGATCCATTAAACTGCTTGAATGTTTCTGCTAACTGCGCAGTGCACAACCATAACTGGTCCTGTCAAGTTAGATGGAGTACACCCCAAGGGTGGAGTACACAATCAATGAATGCGTCGAAATGTGTTTGCTAATTAGTGTAGCCGATAACCAAGCTACTGCTGATGCTGGATCGTATGCTGCACAGCACCCTCAAAGGCGCCATCATGATAATGTTTTTCGTCGCCTGGAGCAACACCTTTGGGAATCCGGTAATATTCGTCCACAAGTAATGGACATAGATCATCCATGGACTAGGCGTACTCCACAAACAGAGAACGTGATTAATCAAAGCATTCACGAATCACCAGTGAAAAGTAACTGTTACATTGCAAGACAGTTCAAGATATCTCAATGACTAGTTGCTGAAGGGTTTCACGTTGAAGCACTGCATCCGTATCATTACAAACTCAGCATCAGCGATAAGAAGACCGCATTCGACGAGTGTATTTTCGTCATTGATTTTAACACAAAGTGGAAGATACGGACCATTTTTTAAGTAACGTGACATGGACCTACGACTCTAGCTTCACTCGTGAATCAACCTCCACAACAGCTATTACTGGTCGGAACACAACTCACATGTCACACGTGAACGCGGTTTTCAGGCACGGTTTTGCATAAACCTTTGTGCTTGAATCGTGGGAGCTGAGCTTTCGCGCCCCTGTCTATTGCCAGACAAATGAAATTTGCCTCCGTATCCTGTGTTTCTTGGCAGTACTTTGCCCGCCGCATTAGAAAATGTTCCACTTGGTTTTCGACCACAGCTATGTTTCCCATATCTGGGATGAATGTGCTTAACTATTTAAATGAATTTTTTCCTAGAAAATGGTTAGTGGTGGAGGTCCGATGGTCTGGCCTCCACGGTGCCTGGACCTTAATTCAGTACATTTTTATCTGTGGGGACGCTTAAAAGAACGAGTTTATAGTATTCCACCCACGGATGTACAAGACCTAATACTTCACTATATGCCACTTTGGCAATGGTGGATGCAGGTGTGTTACACAGGGTCCAGCGAAGTATCTGCAAATAGAAGTTGGTCGTCTTGAATTTATTCTCTAAAGTTAATGTTGTTCATATGTATACGTACCAGCTCTGTGAAGATAAGCCCGAACGTTACCGCGCATGGCATGGTGTGCCATCTAGTGTAGCATACCTACTGTGTTTTTTTATACCTCATTGGATACAGACGATGTTACTGTATCAGTGATTATTTTGTGTTGACTTTATTTGTATCATGGACGAATCAAAGTGGTCCTTTATGTCCTTAAGAAGTTCATGTTACGTTTTAATGTTTAAATAAAGGTAACAGTAACGGAAAGACACAAACAAGATACCGCACTGTTGAAGTGTAAACTGGTTGCAAATTTATGCTTTGTCTGAAAATTGTTTGGCGTCATCCCAAGCCGAACGTCGGGGAGTCTGGATGTCCACGTCGCTGCCTCGTCTCACTGATCTGGTGGGAGCGCTCGAGCACAGAGTTACTGCTACCTGTTCTCGGTCACGCTGCGCGCAGTTACTGCGTTACCAGAGCCTCGTCTTTGAAGCAGGTTTTCTACTAAAACTAATGTCGGTACTACGTCGTGCTAGATATATTTTTGTCTAGAAAATTTCTCGGGTATTCAGCCAGGTAGCGCCGTCCAAAAGGCGCAAAATTTCGGCATCGGACTTCTTGCCATTTTCAGGCGTTTTTGGTGTCTGATTGATCTCTGATGGATGCCGACTTTATATAATCTCCACCCCTCTCCCGCAGCCTCCGTGTGGGCGCTTCCGAGCGGTCCGCGGCCGGTGGTGGGGGAAGGGCGGCGTAGGGTGGTGGGGGAAGCGCGGCGCCCCGCGACAGATCATGGACCGCAGTCCTTCCGCGGCTACGGCCGCTTGCGGAACTCTGCTGTCGTGGTGATAATTCGTCTTCTTCTTCAGGTGTCCTGACAGGAGCGGATTTCCGTGTAGACTGTCGTTGTGATGATTTATGACGGAGGGCGCTAAACAGCAGATTGTCGTTGTGCTTTAATCATGGTTAAAACTGGATCCCAGGCTTTGCTTAACTGGAAACCGCTGTATTTATTTATTACTTCGTCATGCAGCCGGATCTCCACTGCCACTTTGAGAGATCCCAGAATGTGTTCGACTGCTGTAACATCATTGTGCCATCGTAGTTCATGTCATGTCCATGTGAGAAGCAGTGCTCCGCCACGTCGGATTTGGTCGGCTGTGCGTTGTCTGTGTGGCGTTTATGTTCACTACATCTCTCTTGTGCCGTCCGGATGGTCTGGCCTGTATACATTTTCCCGCATTGGCAAGGGATGCTGTAAACTCCCGGTTTCCGGAGTCCTAAGTCGTCCTTGATTGATCCTAATAATGTTTTCGTTTTGGATGGAGGGCGAAACACGCACTTGACATTCCCCCATCACCGGCCGCGGACCGCTCGGAAGCGCCCACACGGAGGCTGCGGGGAGGGGTGGAGATCATATAAAGTCGGCATCCATCAGAGATCGATCAGACACCAAAAACGCCTGAAGATGGCAAGAAGTCGGCTTGCCGAAATATCTCGCCTTTTGGACGACCGTATCTGGCTGAATAACCGAGAAATTTTCAAGATTTCTGTACACCAGGAAAACCTCAGATCACAAAAATGGTTCAAATGGCTCTGAGCACTATGGGACTCAACATCTGAGGTCATCAGTCCCCTAGAACTTAGAACTACTTAAACCTAACTAACCTAAGGACATCACAAACATCCATGCCCGAGGCAGGATTCGAACCTGCGACCGTAGCAGTCACGCGGTTCCGGACTGAAGTGCCTAGAGCCGCACGGCCACCACGGCCGGCCTCAGATCACAAATTCTTGTCTTGATTTCGGATGACAAATCACATGCCGGCCGCTAAGTGCGGCATTTATTCATCGCCCTATAGATATTTACACGTAGCCAAGCTGGTAAAGGCGGATACTTCACTTCCTGGGTTGCCTTTAGAATGATTCGTCTAAATGAATTCACTGATTAGTCGCTTCTAGTAACTGAAGATGTTAGCGCAGCCATCTATTGCGGTCTTTCGGGGTTCATTGTGTCATCTGTTGGAATTTCTGCATGTGCCGACCCACAACGAGGCGCGGAAGTTTTCAGTTTTCTTCGTAAAGGTCGTGGTCTTTAGCAGCGACCTCTGCCTATATATATAATCGCAAGCGGTGTGGCGAGTGACAGAGATTCCGGAGTGAGCAACTCGCCCGCTGGCGGCCTGTATGGAGCTGTCGTACTCCGCTCCCTTAAGGGGGAACGACAAGCTGCCGGTGGAAAAAACTCCAATTTCTTTTATTACGGAATCCGAATGTATATACATTGAAGAATTGTTCCCCAAAATATTATACAAGTACTCCAAAGTGTAATGATTTCTGTGATCGTTTGAAGCCGAGCGTGCGCGTTAGAAAACCGATTTGGGTAAACCTGATACGCTGGAACGTTGTTTGGGTGATTTTACTAAAAATGTGAACCAAAGTTTCAATAGTTTCATTTGGATATACACTGCAAAAATAACATCCAGCCGATGCAAAAGTGCTTCAAATTTGGCCGCATATCTATTCAGCGTAGACCGTACCGCATTAAGGCACGTGGCAAATGGCCTTCAAATCAGAATCGGCGATGAAATGCGTCGATTCTGTGAAGACAGAGACGCCAACTGCGATGCGCCCAGCGATAAAAAGGGCTTTCAGGAAGAAAATGACGGCTTATCAGGTCAAAGGAGCAGAAAGCGGCCATCCACTATCCGGGGAGATAGTCATTATGGACCAGACAACGATGATACTCCGTAAGTTTAAACCTTTGTCGCTTTTTTATATGATAAATAATTTTTCTCAAAACATTGTTTTTCAACATCCGATTTTAATGATCTTTGGTCTCCCTTGAAGCAAACTGAATTCTCTTAGGTTCATCGTAACCGATTTTTTGTTGATATTTAGAACTTTTTTGGCCAAAAAAGAGGGTTCCAAAACTGTCCACTTTTTCAAATATGTATAATTTAGCTTTTTTATTGAAAATTCCTACGATGAAATAAAGTTACATCAGGAAGGATGAGAGTGATATGTTAATTTCAGTTTCAGATAACACAACCAGAATTATAGCGACAACCGTCAATCTATTTCCTCTCAGAGCTGCCTCGGGAAAATCCCAATTACACAGTGACAATATTAATACATTTGTCATTTCAAAAATACCAATAAAAACTTCAGTGTATGCGTTATTCAATTCAGTTAACTCCACTTGTCAGTTACATTCTAGTTCGGCGAAGAAAACTCTGAATTTGAGCTATAATTTCGACCGGCACTCTGTCGTTGCCCCTTGAAATCGGTGCACTGGCAGAGTGATGTGTGGTCGGCGAAGAACACCGCCGACGAATTATTAGAGACAAATGGTTGAATTATCACAACGTGAGGTAACACATTACAGCGGAATACTTAGGAAGCAACGAACTGTTACAGACATTAGCAGGTTCTTATGCGCGCATATTTTGCCAATGTAAGCTAGGAGAAAATGAATAAATATGTGCAGCCTGCCATTTGGTGCCCTATAAACCGGATTCATTCTTTGCCAAATAAATTTCCGTTAATTCCCGCTTTATGACTGAAGCTACACGACAACAAACAGCTTCCGTTTTCAAATTGTAAATGTTTGGTTGAACAATTGATTTTAATCTGCAAATAAATGCAATTGTTTATGGTATTAGGGCCGATATACGTACACACAATACACAGCGTACAGTTTCACTGGATAACTGCGGCTTCGATATTTCAAGTAGCAAAAACTAATGATTTTCTAAAGTAATAATTTAAATTATCTTAGAGTACTCCGGGAGTGTCTAATACATATTTTTATAAAACAGTTGTCTCCCTCAATAGCTCCGCGGACAGCACAGTGGGTTCTTAAGCAAAGAAGCCCACGTTCGATTCTGGGCTTGGACGGAGATTTTTTCCGCTGGGTTAGTGGTTGCTGTGTTGTCCTTACATTCATATCGTCATAAACGACGTTCAATTGTTGTGCTTGCTGCAAGAGCACATTCGAAAGACAATAAATAAAAAATTGTAATAATAAAATAGAACGGTTTCACGTACACGAAAATCCTGCAGCAGGTTGCATACCTAACGACTTCCAGGGGCTCAAAAAAGTTCGTTTTCAGTAGCTGATGTAATTAATGCCGAATTTAAAAATTTAAAATGCCATCATAACACTCTCATTAAGAGTTATAATCTTACCTTAAAGCTTTGCGCCATATTTGACACTGAATAACAAGTACACTGCTTCTGTTCTACTGATTTTTTTGTGTTTCAAACTAGTTTTCGTCTTATTGGGCCTTCTTCAGGAAACAACTAGCGTCTGAAGGGGACACAAGTTCTTAGTTAACTAAACATTATAAGCAAAGCTACAATCCTCTTGCACAGAGTGTTTCTTAACGTCGAAATTGCAATTGACGCAATAGACATAATTAAACTACACAATATTACAGGTTAAACCGTTACGGTATTAAAGTTTGTGAGGTCTTGACATTGGTTGAGAAACTGTTAAGCTGAGCACTATTCATATGTGTCGTGGAAGAAACAAGTTTTTTAACGTTATAAACTAAACTTTAGGAAGTGGGCAACATTATAAATAATAATTAAAATACACAATCGTACAATACTACGGGTTATATCGTAATGATGCCGTAGTTTGTGTGATCACAACATTGGTTGAGAACTATGTAACTGAGAACTAGTAACTTAAGTGGCGCAACAAACATGTATTGCATTGTAATGGGAAATACTGACCACAGTACAAGGTTACAATAGACAAAATAAGGTGTTACAAGTTATATTGTTGAGGTTTATGGAGTAACCAAGGGCAGGAATACGAACTTCTGTTTTGTTTCTAATTTTTTGTAGCAGTATGTACCATTTTGGAAGTTTCTGGATATGTGACTGGCTGCTTACATCATGTGAAACTTTAAAGTTGGGATGTGCTCAGCTGTATTTCATCAGCTGGAGATTTTGAGCTAAACGTCTGTTTACATCATGTGCTTCTAAGAGGCTTAGTTCTTGTCCTTTGTTGGCTATGTGTAGCACTTCTGTGTGGACTTGGTATCTGTCCTTCCTGCAGCGCATTGTTCGGCAAAGGTGGATTGTGACTTATGTTTTTCTCTTGTAGTTCTTTATCCCACTCTCTTATGACCTTGTCTAAGACCTAATTGACGAGAAACATTGAGAGCTCATCGCCCTGTTGAACACCTGTGTTAATTCTAAACGGTTCAGAAACTTCTCCTAGAAATTTAATTTCAGAAGTTGTTCCTGTGTGCGTCTGTTCGACTAATTGTTTGGTGGTTTAGTCGTTACCTGCTTCTTCCAGTGTTTGAATACTGTCTGGTTGTCTACAGAATCGTAGGCTTTTTTGAAATCAATGAATGTAACGATTTTGTTAAGGATCCGCATTGCTCTGAATCTGAGATTACCTTTTGAAGTTAAAAATTTTGCTCTGGGCACGATCTATTTTTTCCGAGCCTCGTTGGGTATTCGCCAGTTCTGTGTTCTGCTTGATGTTCCGTCTTAATCAACAGAGTTTTGGATATGATTTTGTATATGACTGGAAACAAAGATATGCCTCGGTAATCGTAGCTGTCTGCCTTGTTACACTTATTATGAAGCGGTTGGATTATGGCTTATTTCCAGTCGTCCGGTATTCTTCCTTTCACCCAGCAATCTTTAATAACATGATAAATGGTTTCAGCTGCCCGCTCCCTTCCCAGTTTCCATATCTTAGCTAATAATCCGTCTTCACATGGTGCCCTGTTTTGTTTCGGCGGGACAATGCATTGTTCTGTTTGATGCAGTGACAGTGGCTCTGAGGTGGACTTTACGTTTGAGGCTGTCTGAATATTAGTCGCTATGTTGATTACCAGCAGTTCTGGAGACTTTTGAAGTATTTTGCTAGTAACCCGCAGTTGTCAGAGTTGCTGGTAATCAGTATGCCTATTGAATTTACGTAGGCTCATCGGCTTGAGTTCAAAACGACCACCGGCAACTGCAATACACGCTTCCAGTCTTCCAGTCGCTTCCACAATCCACCTTTGCCGAAAAATGCGCTGCAGGAAGGAACTCCTGCTGCATAAGTTCAAGTATTTTAGCGGAGATGTTCGAGCAGGCTGCAGTAATGCGCCATTACGTATCATGGGTGTAGTCTGTATGTCCTTCAGGAGAGCGTATTTCAGTGTTCCCCATGGCAATAAGTCAACGGGCCAGCCAAGTTACTGGTCCTCTTCATCCATTCCAATGATTTGGAAACAATTTGTAAAGACGTGCTGTAGTACTTAGTGCAACATCTGCCGGACAGCCATCATGTTGGTACCACAGGCTCCTCCTAGTCGGCGGAAGAACGTCTTCTGGTATCCGTCTTCTGGTTCCGCGCAGAATCACCGGAGACAGAAACATTTGGAAAACACTGAAAAGAAAAAGGGACAGAACGACAGCACATGTTTTAAGACACCAGGAAATATTTTCTACTGGACTCGAAGTATCTGTGAAGGGTAAAATCTGTAGTGGAAGAAAGAGATTGTAATAAAAGAAATATTTGAGAACGTTGGATGTAAGTGATACTCTGTGATGAAAAGATTACCGTAGGAAAGGAATAGGCGGAGGCCACCGCAAACCAGTCAGAAGATGTATCACAAAAAAAGACTAACAGCTGTTTGATATTTTCAGATTAAGATAATTTTGTGTGCACTGAGGTAAAAGAAAGTCACTAAGGTTTAACTTAATTTGATCCGACGCTGCGTTGGTCCGAAACGTTGATCTAAATGTCATGTGTAATTTTCAGACCCCCGTGAACAAACAGCATATTGTTAACTGCTTAATTAAATTGGAGTCATTTTGTTTGAGTGTATTTACAGTCCACATAATTTCCGATAGTGATGGTACTGTCAACTTGATTACTATACATCGTATGTTTCGTGAGTGGAAGGTACATAAAATTGCAAAAGGGGAATTTAATATTCTCCTGGTGGCTACGTTTCCTTTCATCAATTATGAAAATTACAGCTAACATTCTTCATCAAAATAACGTCGAAATCGCTGTCGTGTCAACTTTAATAAGAATTTGTACGTTAATTCCGAAAACGCCGATGATATTCATGACAAGTTTCCAGATATCCTCCTTAATATGTACGTTTTTAACGTATTTGTGCGTATATTTCCATATCTTTGCGTTTCTGTGCGTATTTTTTCCATGTCTTTACGTATTTCTTATGCGACTTTGTTATCCACCTCCTCTCACAGCCATTGAACACCTTCATTTGCCCATTTCCACTTTCCCTACTCCATCACTACCACAAAGGATCCCTGCTCCATGTTTCTGTACCAGGTCAGAAACGTATCAATTACCCCGGCAAAAAAAGAAAAAAAAAAAAAAAACAAAAAAAATCGATCTCATATCCTGCTTCTAAAACGCTGCCTAAACAATGAAATTTCTCACCACCTACCTCCCCCCCCCCCCACCCAAAGACCCAACCACAAAAAATCCTTCCTCTGGATCCCACTCCACCTTTCACAATGGCCTTCAACTTTTCAGATTCCAGCTGTCTCTGGCCTTCAAAAATCTGGTACTGCAAAAACAAAGGTCCATTGCGCAGCCACCCAGAGCCATTCTGTACCCTCCGCAAGATACCGTTACTGTGCAATCTCTACTGCATACATCGCATCTCTGAAACTGAATCCTTTGCTCTGCAGGTCCTGGAAGAGCATTCCAGACAGCACCTACTTAGCTATCCATCCTGCTGACATTCTACTGCCTTCTCGCAAAACCACTATCCTACTCCTCTCCTACCCATAGTGTTTCTCGTCGTCGACCCCTCATAGCATCTAGACCCTGCCTATCTGGAATTTTCAACTTGGCACACCCTCAAAACTTCCTACCAACACTCCACCAAATCCACAGCAGAAACATTCCCATGATACTGCTGTTGAAGATAAAAAAAAAAGCATTCCGGTTCGAGCCGCCGGATATGGCTGTCATGTGTGCTTGAGGGCTGCTTGTTTGTGTGAATGAATGTGTGTTTGTGTTTCTCTTTCTGACAAAAGCTTTGACCAAATGCTAATGCGTAAGTGTATCCTAGCTGTGCCTGTCTGCAACTCAGCGTGCCGTGTTTACCATGGGCATACATCTATCTTTCCCTCATGTTGTTAATTACAGTACTTATTTAGCGGCAAACATAAGCAAATTTCTACAATGACAGAATAAATTATGTCACGCAGTTAACACAGTGGTTTAGGGCGAGGATAATTGAGCATAGGGATAAGTTGGGCATTCGAAATATATCAGAAACTATTCACTGCACGCTAATGCATCAAACTGCGGAATGAAGCGATCTTGAGAGGGAATCCATCGCGCAGCCGAGAGCGGCGACTTGTCGATTGAATGAAGTACACGCGTGCATTGTTTATTTTGTGATCAAAAAGTAACATAATCGTAAACCGGGATATTTCTTCTGTGGTAGTCAAATGTTATCAGTTTCCAACCAGGTAAGTATTGAACTTACACAAATTTAGTACGAGGTGCATTCAAGTTCTAAGGCCTCCGATTGTTTTCCTAATTAACTACTCACCCGAAATCGATGAAATTGGCGTTACTTCTCGGCGTAATCGCCCTGCAGACGTACACATTTTTCACAACGCTGACACCATGATTCCATGGCAGCGGCGAAGGCTTCTTTAGGAGTCTGTTTTGACCAAAATCGCTGAGGCAATAGCAGCACGGCTGGTGAATGTGTGGCCATGGAGAGTGTCTTTCATTGTTGGAAAAAGCCAGAAGTCAATAGGAGCCAGTTCAGGTGAGTAGGGAGCATGAGGAATCACTTCAAAGTTGTTATCACGAAGAAACTGTTGCGTAACGTTAGCTCGATGTGCGGGTGCGTTGTATTGGTGAAACAGCACACGCGCAGCCTTTCCCAGGCGTTTTTGTTGCAGTGCAGAAAGGAATTTGTTCTTCAAAACATTTTCGTAGGATGCACCTGTTACTGTAGTGCGCTTTGGAACGCAATCGGTAAGGACTACGCCCTCGCTGTCGCAGAACATGGACACCATCATTTTTTCAGCACTGGCGGTTACCCGAAATTTTTTTGGTGGCGGTGAGTCTGTGTACTTCAATTGAGCTGACTGGCACTTTGTTTCTGGATTGAAAAATGGCATCCACGTTTCATCCATTGTCACAACCGACGAAAAGAAAGTCCCAATCA
This sequence comes from Schistocerca serialis cubense, assembly GCF_023864345.2. Classification (NCBI taxonomy): domain Eukaryota; kingdom Metazoa; phylum Arthropoda; class Insecta; order Orthoptera; family Acrididae; genus Schistocerca; species Schistocerca serialis. The sequence continues at coordinate 180,368,325 of NC_064646.1, read as the reverse complement.
TGCTGTCGTTGCACGTCAACATTGCTTGGCAACATGCCACACGGGCAGCCATGTGGTTGTCCGTCAGCATTTGTGGCACCCACCTGGATGACACTTTTCGCATTTTCAGGTCGTCATGCAGGATTGTGTGCACAGAACCCACAGAAATGCCAACTTTGGAGGCGATCTGTTCAACAGTCATTCGGCGATCCCCCAAAACAATTCTCTCCACTTTCTCGATCATGTCGTCAGACCGGCTTGTGCATGCCCGAGGTTGTTTCAGTTTGTTGTCACACGATGTTCTGCCTTCATTAAACTGTCGTACCCACGAATGCACTTTCGACACATCCATAACTCCATCACCACATGTCTCCTTCAACTGTTGATGAATTTCAATTGGTTTCACACCACGCAAATTCAGAGAACGAATGATTGCACGCTGTTTAAGTAAGGAAAACGTCGCCATTTTAAGTATTTAAAACAGTTATCATTCTCGCCGCTGGCGGTAAAATTCCATCTGCCGTGCGGTGCTGCCATCTCTGGGACGTATTGGCAATGAACGCGGCCTCATTTTAATACAATGCGCATGTTTCTATCTCTTTCCAGTCCGGAGAAAAAAAATCGGAGGCCTTAGAACTTGAATGCACCTTTATATATATATATATATATATATATATATATATATATATATATATATATATATATATATATATATAGGGTGTTACAAAAAGGTACGGCCAAACTTTTAGGAAACATTCCTCACACACAAATAAAGAAAAGATGTTATGTGGACATGTGTCCGGAAACGCTTAATTTCCATGTTAGTGCTCATTTTAGTTTCGTCAGTATGTACTGTACTTCCTCGATTCACCGCCAGTTGGCCCAATTGAAGGAAGGTAATGTTAACTTCGGTGCTTGTGTTGACATGCGACTCATTGCTCTACAGTACTAGTATCAAGCACATCAGTACATAGCATCAACAGGTTAGTGTTCATCACGAACGTGGTTTTGCAGTCAGTGCAATGTTTACAAATGCGGAGTTGGCAGATGCCCATTTGATGTATGCATCAGCACGGGGCATTAGCCGTGGCGCGGTACGTTTGTATCGAAGCAGATTTCCAGAACGAAGGTGTCCCGACAGGAAGACGTTCGAAGCGATTGATCGGCGTCTTAGGGAGCACGGAACATTCCAGCCTATGACTCGCGACTGGGGAAGACCTAGGACACCTTTCTATGGACGAGGCAATTCTTCGCGCAGGTCACGATAACCCTAATGTCATCGTCAGAGAAGTTCCGGCTGTACAAGGTAACGTTGACCACGTCACTGTATGGAGAGTGCTACGGGAGAACCAGTTGTTTCCATACCATGTACAGCGTGTGCAGGCACTATCAGCAGCTGATTGGCCTCCACGGGTACACTTCTGCGAATGGTTCATCCAAGAATGTGTCAATCCTCATTTCAGTGCAAATGTTCTCTTTACGGATGAGGCTTCATGCCAACGTGATCAAATTGTAAATTTTCACAATCAACATGTGTGGGCTGACGAGAATCCGCACGCAATTGTGCAATCACGTCATCAACACAGATTTTCTGTGAACGTTTGGGCAGGCATTGTTGGTGATGTCTTCATTGGGCCCCATGTTCCTCCACCTACTCTAAATGGAGCACGTTATCATGATATCATATGGTATACTCTACATGTGCTGCTAGAACCTGTGCCTTTACATGTACGACACAATATGTGGTTCATGCACGATGGAGCTCCTGCACATTTCAGTCGAAGTGTTCGTACGCTTCTCAGCAACAGTTTCGGTGACTGATGGATTGGTAGAGGCGGACCAATTTCATGGCCTCCACGCTCTCCTGAACTCAACCCTCTTGGCTTTCATTTGTGGGGGAATTTGAAAGCTCTTGTCTATGCAACCCCGGTACGAAATGTAGAGACTCTTCGTGCTCGTATTGTGGACGGCTGTGATACAATACGCCATTCTCCAGGGCTGCATCAGCGCATCAGGGATTCCATACGACGGAGGGTGGATGCATGTATCCTCGCTAACGGAGGACTTTTTGAACATTTCCTGTAACAAAGTGTTTGTAGTCACGCTGGTACGTTCTGTTGCTGTGTGTTTCCATTCCATGATTAATGTGATTTGAAGAGAAGTAATAAAATGAGCTCTAACATGGAAAGCAAGCGTTTCCAGACACATGTCTACATAACATATTTTCTTTCTTTGTGTGTGAGGAATGTTTCCTGAAAGTTTGGCCGTACCTTTTTGTAACACCCTGTATGTATATATATATGTCAAATTAAGTCGGGTGATGGTGAGGGAATTAGATTAGGAAATGAGACACTTAAAGTAGTAAAGGAGTTTTGCTATTTGGGGAGCAAGATAACTGATGATGGTCGAAGTAGAGAAGATTTTGAAATGGGGACTGGCAATGGCAAGGAAAGCGCTTCTGAAGAAGAGAAATTTGTTAACATCGAGTATAGATTTAAGTGTCAGGAAGTCGTTTCTGAAACTATTTGTATGGAGTGTAGCCATGTATGGAAGTGAAACATGGACGATAAATAGTTTGGACAAGAAGAGAATAGAAGCTTTCGAAATGCGGTGCTACAGAAGAATGCTGAAGATTAGATGGGTAGATCACATAACTAATGAGGAAGTATTGAACAGAATTGAGGAGAAGAGGAGTTTGTGGCGCAACTTGACGAGAAGAAGGGACCGGTTGGTAGGACATATTCTGAGGCATCAAGGGATCACAAATTTAGCATTGGAGGGCAGCGTGGAGGGTAAAAATCGTAGGAGGAGACCAAGAGATGAATACACTAAGCAGATTGAGAAGGATGTATGTTGCAGTAGGTACTGGGAGATGAAGAAACTTGCACAGGATAGGGTAGCATGGAGAGCTGCATCAAACCAGTCTCAGGACTGAAGACCACAACAACAACATAAAAGTTCTGGATATAATTTTAAGTGTTGTTTCAAAACCTAACTCCCGTTTCAAGTTTTTGGGTTGGGGTTAGTTGAGGAATGATTGCTCAGCTAACCCCATGACTTAGAACGAAAGTAATTCGGTATCCAGGCCTGACGATTTGGCAAGCCCTCTGGAAGGCATGGACTTTGCCGCGAGAAGGCACTTGTCAAACCCGCAAGCGCTGCCGTCGCCGCCACAGCGCTGTGAGCGGTGACACGCCCGCCGCTCCAGCGAGCGGCAGCGGCCGACCTTTGTAGGCCGCGGAGCCACAGCACGCTCTTCAGTCATATCGACTGCGCTTTCGTGAACTTCTCTTGCTTGTGGTGATTTTGCTTTAGGATGAGAACTTATAAAAGAGAGACTACAAGAGGTTCTTACACAACTGAAGACTTAAATGATCTACATCTACATCTGCATACATACTCCGCAATCCACCATACGGTGCGTGGCGGAGGGTACCTCGTACCACAACTAGCATCTTCTCTCCCTGTTCCACTTCCAAACAGAACGAGGGAAAAATGACTGCCGATATGCCTTTGTACGAATCCTAATCTCTCTTATCTTTGTGGTCTTTCCGCGAAATATAAGTTGGCGGTTGTAAAATTGTACTGCAGTCAGCCTCAAATGCTAGTTCTCTAAATTTCCTCAGTAGTGATTTATGAAAAGAACGACTCCTTTCCTCCAGAGACACCCACCAGAGTTCCTAAAGCATTTCCGTAACACTCGCGTGATGATCAAACCTACCAGTAACAAGTCTAGCAGCCCGCCTCTGAATTGCTTCTATGTCCTCGCTCAATCCGACCTGATAGGGATCCCAAATGCTCGATCAGTACTCAAGAACAGGTCGTATTAGTGTTTTATAAGCGGTCTCCTTTACAGATGAACCACATCTTCCCAAAATTCTACCAATGAACCGAAGACGACTATCCGCCTTCCCCACAACTGCCATTACATGCTTGTCCCACTTCATATCGCTCTGCAATGTTACGCCCAAATATTTAATCGACGTGACTGTGTCAAGCGCTACACTACTAATGGAGTATTCAAACATCGCGGGATTCTTTTTCCTATTCATCTGCATTAATTTACATTTATCTATATTTAGAGTTAGCTGCCATTCTTTACACCAATCACAAATCCTGTCCAAGTCATCTTGTATCCTCTTACAGTCACTCAACGACGACACTTTCCCGTACACCACAGCATCATCAGCAAACAGCCGCACATTGCTATCCACCCTATCCAAAAGATTATTTATGTAGATAGAAAACAACAGCGGACCTACCACACTTCCGTGGGGCACTCCAGATGATACCCTCACCTCCGATGAACACTCACCATCGAGGGCAACGTACTAGGTTCTATTACTTAAGAAGTCTTCGAGCCACTCACATACATGGGAACCAATCCCATATGGTCGTACCTTAGTTAGGAGTCTGCAGTGGCGCACCGAGTCAAACGCTTTCCGGACGTCAAGGAATATGGCATCCGTCTGATACCCTTCGTCCATGGTTCGCAAGATATCATGTGAAAAAAGGGCGAGTTGCGTTTCGCAGGAGCGATGCTTTCTGAAGCCGTGCTGATGCAGGGACAGCAACTTCTCTGTCTCAAGGAAATTCATTATATTCGAACTGAGAATATGTTCGAGAATCCTGCAACAAACCGATGTTAAGGATATGATGCTGCAAAGGCTGTCAGTGCAAAGGGAAAAAATGTCAATGCCACCGCCAAAGAATTCAGTGTCAAACGAATGACTCTGACAAGATTTTAGAAGAAATGAATTGAAGGTGGTAACTCATCCACGGGTTATGCAACACCGAGGCAGGCATTTTCTCCCACACTTAATTTGGTATTAAGATTCCATCCTCCGGGACTGCAAATAAAATGGCCGGAAAAGGATGGCTTTCGATGTTTCTAAAACGAAATCCGGAGCTATCCAAACGAAAGCCAGAATCCAGCAGCCTTGGTAGGGCAACATCATTTAAGGCTGAGAATGTCAAAGTCTTTTTCTGACAACTTAGCTGAAGTAATGGACCAACATGGATTCAGTGCGTTAGACATATGAAATGTAGATGAAACAGGAGGGTCTACCGTGCTGAAGCCAAATAAAATTGTAGCTGACAAGCGTAAGCGTAACGTCGACATCATCATTTCTGGGGTGCGAGGGACTAACGCTACAGTAGTAACTGCTGTATCTGCTTATGGAAATACAGTACCTCCAATGTTTGTGTTTCCCAGAAAAAAATGTTAAGAGACACTTTCTTAATGGTGGACCCTCTGATTGTGTAGGTGCAGGCAATGCCAGTGGATGGGTTACAGGCGAAGGATTCCATCAGCTTATGCAACATCTTGTAAAATATGTAAAACCGTCAACGGAGCACCGTGTTTTGTTAGTATTATATAATCGCTCCTCTCATTTGAACGTGATGACACTAAATTTGGCCAAAGAGAACGCAGTTGTAATGTCCATTCCACCGCATCGTAGCCGCAAGCTGCAGCCATTGTATGTCTCAATGTTTGGACCATTCAAAAAGCATAGCGCCGCAGCTCAATATACTTGGCTACGAAATAACCCTGGCAAGACCGTAACTAATTACGATATACCAAAAATTGTCGCTGATTCGTCGCGAATGGCTCAGACAAGTACACTACGTGATCGAAAATATACGAACACTTGGGTCAAAATTACTTACAAGTTCGTGGCGCCCTCCATTGGTGACTTTGGATTTCAGTATGGTGTTGGCCCACCCTTAGCCTTGGTGACAGCTTGTACTCTCACAGGCATACGTTCAGTCGGGTGCTGGAAGGATTCTTGGGGAACGGTAGCCCATTATTCACGGAGTGCTGAACTGAGGAGAGTTATCGATGTCGACCAGTGAGGCCTGACATGAATTCGGTGTTCCAAAACATCTCAAAAGCGTTTTGTAGGATTTCGGCCAGGACTCTGTACAGGCCAGTCGAATACAGGGATGTTTTTGTCATATAACCACTCCGCCAAAGGACTTGCATTATGAACAGGTGCTCGATCGTGTTTAAAGATGCAATCGCGAACCCCGAATAGCACTTCAACAACTGGAAGCAAGAAAGTACTTAAAACATCAATGTAGGCCTGTGTTGTGATAGTGCCACGCAAAAAACAAGGGTGCAAGCCCCCTCCATGAAAAACACGACCACACTATTACACCACCACTTCCGAATTTTACTGTTGGTACTACACATGCTGGCAGATGACGTTCACCGGGAATTCGCCATACCTACACCAGGCCATCGGATCGCCACATTGTGTACCGTTATTCGTCACTCCACACAACGTTTTTCCACTGTTCAATCGTCCAATGTTTACGGTCCTTACACCAGGCGAGGCGGCGTTTGGCATTTACCGGCGTGAAGTGTGGCTCATGAGCAGCGGCTCTACCATGAAATAGATGTTTTCTCAGCTCCCGTCTAACGGTCATAGTTCTTGCTGTGGATCGTGATGCAGTTTGGTATTTCTGTGTGATGGTCCGGACAGATGTCTACTTATTAGAAATTACGACCCTCTTCAACTCTCGGCACTCCCTGTCAGTCAACAGACGAGGCCGGCCTGTACGCTTTTGTGATGTACGTGTCCCTGCACGTTTCCACTTCGCTATCAGATTGGAAACAGTGGACCTATGGATGTTTAGGAGTGTGGAAATCTCGCGAACAGACGTATGTATGACACAAGTGACACCCAATCACCTCACCAACTTCGAAGTCTGCGAGTTACGCGAAACGCCCCATTCTGCTTACTCACGATGTCTAATGACTACTGAGGTCGCTGGTATGGAGTATGGAGTACCTGGCAGTAGATTGCAGCGCAATGCACATAATATGAAAAAGTTTCCGCGCGGAGTGGCCGACCAGTTTGAACCGCCATGTCACGGACTGCGTGGCCCCTCCTGTCGGAGGTTCGAGTCCTCCCTCGGGCATGGGTGTGTGTGTTATTTTTAGCGTAAGTTAGTTTAAGTAGTGTTTAAGTCTAAGGACCGATGACCTCAGCTGTTTGGTCCCTTAGGAATTTACACACATTTTAACATGAAAAACGTATGTTTTTGGGGGTGCCCGGATACTTTTGATCACATAGTGTATAAATATTCTCAACTGTTTCCGAAAGACTGTCATCTTCCCGTATAGTGTTAACACTTTTCGTGATGATGAGTGATCGTCATCATTTGTTACCGACCGTCCAGAAACTGTCAAACTGGGAAAAGGCATCCCAGAGAAAGCTATAGGCCTAATATCCAACACTGAACCTAACCCCACTCCAACGCCCACCAGGCAAACTGAAGCAGAACCTGGTACAAGCAATAAAGAAAACGAGATGTTCGATCTAACGCATACATTTTCTCCAGAAATTGTTTGACCATACCCTAAAGCAGGCACAAGAAAAGCAACCAAAACTAGCAGAAGAAAGAGAAAAGCTGCCGTTCTAACAGACACTCCAGAAAAGAACGCATTGCAAAAGGGGAACAAAATAAAACCACTACAAAATTTAAAAAGCCAAGAAAGAACATTGATAAAAAAAGAAAGAAGAGTGTTTCTAAAAGAATACTTCAGTCACGTTGCAAGTAGGCTGTATAGGTTTTTTTGGTAACGCCACGTAGCGCTCTGTACGAAAATCACTGGCTGTGCTGTGTGCAGTCTGTGGCTGGTTTGCATTGTTGTTGGCTATTGTAGTGTTTGGCAGTTGGCTGTTAACAGCGCGTAGCGTTGCGCAGTTGGAGGTGAGCCGCCAGCAGTGTGGATGTGGGGAGAGAGATGGCGGAGTTTTCAAAGCGGATGATCTGGACGTGTGTCCATCAGAGACAGTAAATTTGTAAGACTGTCATGAACTGATATATATATATTATGACTTTTGAACATTATTAAGTTAAATACATTGTTTGTTCTGTATCAAAGTCTTTCATTTGCTAACTATGCCTATCAGTAGTTAGTGCCATCAGTAGTTCGAATCTTTTATTTAGCTGGCAGTAGTGGCGCTCACTGTATTGCAGTAGTTCGAGTAACGAAGATTTTTGTGAAGTAAGTGATTTGTGAAAGGTATAGGTTAATGTTAGTCAGGGCCATTCTTTTGTAGGGATTATTGAAAGTTAGATTGTGTTGCGCTAAATATATTGTGTGTCAGTTTAGTGTTGATCAGACTAACTAAAGAGAGTAATGTCTGACTACGTTCAGTTTTGCTCAGCTGTTTGAAAAGCAATAATGTCAGAGGTTTATCAGCACAGTCACTCATAAATTTTTCTAGGGGGACGTTTCATATGTCGACCCTTAGCCGAAGATACCTCACTGGAATCTTCTGATTTTTTCTTGTAGTTTGTGTAATTAGTATAGCTATTGTTTATTGCTAGCGCGTAATTATAGAGAGAATCTCCTTTGTAGTGGCAGTCTTTCATTGTTGTACAGTAAAACAGTTGTCGCATGCATGTAGATTTGCACCAAGTATTTCGCAGCTGCGCTTGCGATTAAGTAGATATTATTTTCAGTGCTATGTTAATGTGTTCTCTTATTTTTGCTCTTCAAATTGTGTTTTTCTGTGTTATCGTGTGAAATATTGTGACAATAATGGCGTGTGAAAAACGTAACATTAGGCTACAATGTAAACTGAGAAATAATAGTGACGACGAGCGTAGCTTATCAGCAACACTGTGTAGTGAATTAACAGACGTTCAAACTAGTAGTTTGGTAATTGTGCATAGGGAAATGGGGCGGGCTGCAAATAATGGTGTAGACAGTGAAACAATTACTGAACAGGGAAGCATTATCGATCGATCGGTCGGCAACAGTTCGCCTCAGGAATCCGAAATGACAGGACACAATCTTCCAAATACTGTAGATTCAGGTTTTGCGTCCTCATCGTTTTCTCAAATAAGTCATGACACATTTTCTGCTTTTCAAAATGCGAATATTGGCGGTTCAAATGCACTGCCAAATAGCACTGAGGAACATGTTTCAGACACCAGTGCATTGTTATTACAATTAATGTAACAAATGGGATAAAACTTCAAAAGTTAGACACAATGGAACAAAATCTTCAAAAGTTAGACACCACGCTTGAAGAAACACGTGAAGATTTAACTACTGAGTTACATAACATCGAATCGAAATGTCAAAAAGTCTGTAATGATGTAAAAAAACAAATTTGTGTGCATTTTCAACCTATTTTTTCGCGGCATGAAAATGCATTACAGAATCACGAAGCAGCCATAAAAGAACTGCAAACTATTGTTCATGAAAATCACGAGACCTTGCTGGCTAAAATTGACTCAGTTGCATCTACTGATTCGGTTACGCTACTTGCAAAAACGCAGGAAAACTTAAAAGACACAGTAGATACTCTGAAAATTGGTTCAGAAAGACACGTGGAGGTAATTACTTCATTATCAGAGAAAGTAGTCGAACTTTCGGATCAGCTAAATAATTTACCTACGAAGGTAGATGATAATCTGAATGACACAAGACCGGTAGTCTTCAATGATACAGAAGAGTACGAACAAATTGGGAAATTCAAACATAATCAGAATCAAATTAATACGCAACACCAAAGAGAAATCCGGGAAGTACAAGATCAGTTGACACAGGTAATACAAGGATTACATATTTCAGAGGACACTCGCGCTCCAATACGGGGAGAGGGACATAGAAATACGGAACAGCCACAAAATAATAACACGGGGCACTTCAGAAATTATGACAGAAATTGGCAAGGTACACCGAATTTTTGAGATGGAACCGCCGAAACGCAGTAACAATGACCGATATGCGACTCGCCAACACGATGATTTTGACTATAAGCTGTTCATTACTACACGTTAATTCAAAACATTTAAGAATTCCGGCAACGACATTCATCCACAAGCGTGGCTTCATCAATTCTCTCATTGTTTTCCTCCCAACTGGTCATTAGAGCACAGATTAGAATTTATGTGTGGTTATTTAGAGAATGAACCAGCTGTAAGAATGCGATCGGTTATTCACGATTGTCACAGTGAAGGAGAATTTTATCATTCCTTCCTCTCAGCATATTGGTCTCAAGCTACACAACACCGAGTAAAACATAGCATCATAATGATGAAACATTTCGAACAATCTGAATTTTCCAGTCTTGTGAAATATTTTGAAGACATGTTGCACCAGTATCAGTACCTGTCAAACCCATACAGCCCCTCAGAACTCATCCGTTAGTGCTTGCACGTGTGTTAATAATTCAGCAAGGGACTGGTTAACAGCACTGCTGGTTCTAAAGAAATTTCAAAAAAAAGTTTTGTGAGTGCACAAGTGGTAGTTCATAGACTTCCTATATTATCTGCAAGACTCATCGATGGTGATTTTGCACCTGCATAGTCGCAACAGCTGGCTGCTGGCCGTCTCTACAAGGGCTACAGTGGGTCTGCACCTTTGATGATTCATCTATACCATTATTTCTACAAGGACTGCAGTGGTTCTGCACCTCTGGTGGCCCACCAATACCGTAATCTCTACCTTTCTGCCATACATTCCCAGAGTGACGGACAGAATCGGCCGTATATTGCGTAAACATGGCGTAAAGACGATTTTCAAACCGACAAGGAAGATCAAAGAGTGTCTTAGATCGGCGAAGGAGAAAAGAGACCCACTTGTAATGTCGGGAGTACACCGATACCATGCACATGCGGAAAAGTTTATCTCGGAATGACTGGACGATCCATTAACACCAGGATCAAAGAGCATAAGCGACACTGCAGGCTGGGGCAGGTGGAGAAATCGGCCGTGGCAGAGCACGCACTGAATGAGACCGACCACGTAATAAAATTCGCCGACACGGAAGTTCTGGCTGTAGAGAAGCACTATCACACGCGCTTGTTCAGAGAAGCTGTAGAAATACAAAAACTCACGAACAGCTTCAACAAGAAAGAGGAAAGCCTTAAGGTAAACGGATCCTGGCTTCCCGTACCGCAGCGAACGACCGTCGCAGGTAGCAAGAGGAGAACCGCACCGGAAATGACCGCGGAGAAGCCCTCGGACGTTGGCGCGCCAGGTACATATAGTCTGCGGCCGCGAGCTCGGCTCCAGTTCACCACCGGCAATGGAGGGTAAAGCTTTGACAATGCCAGCCACTCGTGCTGGCGAAACGCCAGAAAAATCATTAGATGAACGTCGGCCGAAGAACCCGAGACAGAAGCCAATAGGCAGTTTGTCATAAGCTATATTGACACTTACATAAATATTCAAGTTTGATTTTGAATAGAAGTTAATCTTGAGATACGTTAATGTTTTGTTGATTTTATTTTCTGTTTATTACTAAAAGAAAATGACTTTTTTTTTACTTTTGCGCTACTAAAAGACTATAAATAAAAAGTTAATTGTCAAACAAAAATTTTATGTCATGTCTAGCTAACATTGAACCAATGGTTTGGTTAGATTTCTAAGGGCTCAATTTGTCCCATGACTTTGCTCAACGTACCTCACCTATGGGGTACGTTGAGCGTACTCGCCTACTTGCATTTAAACAGCTTAGCACTTAATGCGATTTTTTAGAAAGAAATTACTACAGAAACTTGTGCAAAGGGATAAATTACTTACCAATCAATATGCATAACAAGCCATTAAGATTTATCGTTGAGGAGCTATAACCAATTAACTGAAAAATTGCTCCACTAGGCCCGCCCTAGCTTACTGAAATATAAAATCGTGATAGTACGCTGTAGGCTACATATTTAAAGTAATGCATGTATTTCACATAGCATTTTCGTAGAGTGCCGTACTTTTCCCATCCATTCTGGCAGTGCTTGGGTCAACGCATTGTCTTTCTGCACTCAGCATCATCAGAGTAAAAATATGTCCGTAGCAGTCGTAACTAAAGACGAAGTCAGCCGTCATTGAATGGACAAGTACAGGCCATGAAGAGTTTTATGTGTTGCTGTTGGCGGCCGGAAGGAAAAAGTGCCATGTTCCAGCTGACAGCAGCTATTCGTGAGTCTACAGTGCGCCCTATTCATGCAGAGTACTGTGAGTAAACCAAAGATTATGTCATTTTACTCTTTTTACTTTAAATTAATAGATATCGATTATTAGTGTAATACTAGATTCATACTCTGTCATGCCACGTGTAAGATGCCCTTCAGAGGCACCTGCTTGACATTTTTGAAGCAGATAACTTCAGTTTGGATTCTGTATAGACCTATTAAAACTGACGCTTTTTGAAGGTCACAGTTACTCACTACATTAAAAATAATTTTAAGCGGTAATTACAAACGGCACATTGTTCTTTGTTTGGTCTGTTGTATCTGAGTATGATAGATTAAGGAATACATTTAGTATGTTTTGTCGAGACAACACTTGTTCATTATTGTCAGTTAGAGGGGAACTTTTGCTGTTACGGCCTTCGCCGCGGTAAGACCACTAACAAGACACGCAAACATGTAACTGGCTGTTATGATCTGCGTCATTGCTGATTAAAAATAGAGATCTTTACCCATGCCTCTACTATAGCTGCCGTCTGAACGTGACTGTGAAACACAAAACATTCCGCTCTGATATAAATGGAAGATAACGGGTTTTGCTGAAGGTGGGTGATGTACCTTGAAGCCCGAAAAATTTCCCATAAATTTGTTGCTCTAAAACTGCCATGGAGTACAAGAGCAGTACATTTTCTCACTCTTACTAGTTCTAGGTATTATTTGTAATAATGTTAAGTCAACCCACTGCCCCTAGAATCCTTTTAGGGCCCCAGTTTCTACATTCAAAACGTGCTTATAATAACTTAAGGCAAGAACTTACCCAGGACTGGAGTCGTGTAGGCTTTTCATTGTGTAATTCATAGAATACTTCTAGATAAGCTCAAGTACTATTGTATGAATGGGACAGCGCTCAAGTGGTTTAAATCATACTTAACTGGAAGAGTGCAGAAAGTTGAAATAAGTAGTTCACATAATATGCAAAAAACTGGTGGTTTCTCAAACTGGGGAACAATCAGGGGTGGGGTGCCACAAGGTTCAGTCTTGGGTCTTCTAATTGTAAACAATATTTTTCAGAAAATCATTAAGTGGTTCTCTGCAAATGGGCTCTCATTAAACTTTGACAAAACACAGTATATATATAGTTCCACGCAGTAAATGGAATGACACCATTAATAAATATAGACTTCGACCAGAAATCGGTAGCTACGGTAGAATATTCAAAATTGCTAGGTGTATGCATTGATGAGGGGCTGAACTGGAAAAAAACACACTGAAGATCTGCTGAAACGTTCGAGTACAGCTACTTATGCTATTAGGATCATTGCAAATTTTGGCGATATACATCTCAGTAAATTAGCTTACCACGCCTATTTTCATTCTCTGCTTTCGTATGGCACCATGTTCTGGGGTAACTCATCATTGAGTACAAGAGTGTTCATTGCAGAAAAGCATGTAATCAGAATAATTGCTGGAGCTCATCCAAGATTATCCTACACACTTATTTAAAGAGCTAGGGATCTTCACAGTAGCCTCACAATATATATATATATATATATATATATATATATATACACTTACGAAATTTGTTATTAACGATCAGAACGAATTCAAAAGAAATAGCAGTGTACATGGCTACAACACTAGGAGAAAGGATGATCTTCACTACTCAAGCTTAAATCTAACTTTGGCTCAGAAGGGGGTAAATTATGCTGCCACAAAAGTCTTTGGTCACTTACCTAATAGTATCAAAAGTCTGACAGCCATATAGCATTTAAAAGGAAATTAAAAGAATATCTGAATGGCAACTCCTTATACTCATTAGATGAAGATTTGGATATAGTAGGTGGGTAATTTCCCCCCCTCCCCCCACCCAAAAAACTTAAGTGTCATGTAATATTTAGTGTAATGCAATATCTTGCATAGACACCTTTTATTAACCTGACACGTTCCACATCATTACGAAGTGTCGTATTCATGATCTATTTCATGATCTATGGAACAAGTACTAATCTAATCTAATCTAATCATTAGGGTCCTAGTTTCTAGTTTCGAAGCGTGCTTACAATAATACAAAGGAAGAACCTACCCAGGACTGGAGTCGTGTAGGGAACTCATGTCAGTGTCACGGTGAATGACGAGATTTCACAACAAATGGTTGCCGATACACGTGCCAAAAGCCTGTATCTGTTACATGTTCTGACCTCCTTCAAACTTATTCTGATGCGGTAAGTTGTCTATTTGACCGTATCGCAGACTGCAGTTTTTTTTTCCCTCTGAAGTGGGAGGGGGAGAAAGGCCAGAGTTGAGTATGTCCCTGACTTGAGACTAGCAAGACAGAACCGATCACACAGCTTAAATTTTGCGCCATACGTTTACCGTCTTAAAAGATTATGCAACGTTCTCGTGCTCTCAGCTATTTATATTAGTTCACCACTTCTGTGCGTTAAGATTTGGCTGACGACAATTAGTATGCCGACTGATGATTAATATCAAGGCTAACTGGGGTTGGAAAAGGCGATCTGCAATTTCATCTATCTACCTTCATCTTGAACATGGTCTATGTGTGGAATACCTTAAACTTTTTAAAGGTGTGTCAAAGTTCGTACATGAATTAACCTTAGAAATACTGTCGTATTTTCCATAACGCGTCCTGGAAAAGGGGTGGGGTACTTTAAGACCCTCACAAAAAAGGCAGAAAATAAAAAATAGACAAATTTCGTTAATTGTTGTTTACTTTAGTCATCAGCATTCATTTTAAATAGGTACTGTATTTTCCGTAATGTGAACTCAGAGAGGAGGGATACGTTCATGACTACCACAAGAAATTAAAAAAGTTACTATTTCGTTAATTTTGTCACTGAGTTATTTTACATCACATTTTTTACACATATATTGATATATGAGAAGGGACCTGATCTTGTACAGATGAATATAATATTTCTTGGAAAAAGTCGCATTTACTAATATGACTTAAATATTAGAGAACGTTTTGTAGAAAAATTCAAAATGCTGGATCTGGTGCAAACGTCATCAAAAACAATAAATATTTTTTCTACATTTCCAAATATAGAGTACATGACTAGGTCAAAACATTTTCAAATAGCGGGCATAAAGTAGCCAACCCCCCTCCCCTTCTTGGTATTGCGACGGTTAACAAGAGCGTGCAAGTGACTAAGCTAATGTTCGTACAATTATCCTTTAGATTTATTCATTGGAATAGTTTGGATTACATAGTTAATAGATTACACCAATGATACAAATACTATAGTCTACTATTATCATACGACAACATATTTCAAATTATGCCTTCAGAACGCACATATCGACCGAATGCCCTTACACCGCCTTAAAGTGCCAGCTCGAGACTTCGTCTATGGCACCTACAACAATGGAAATCCTTCAGATCTCTCCTGGTAGCTCCAATATTGTGGCCATGCAGTCAGTGTTGAACTCAGAAGTTGGCTCGGAAAGTACGGTAACCTTACATTCTCGGACTTCTAAGCATTCGGAAAATTAGATTACACAGTTATCTAGTGGTAAGTGATGGCGGGCAGCACGTAACAGCAACATCCGAGTTGAGAGGTATGCTCTTAATAACAGAAAGGGTATAGTACATGAGAATTTAGGATGCAGACATGGACGTGCGTGCGTTTCCGTGTTGAAAGTTCCACTGCTAGTTCCGTACCAGTATTTCAGACACCAGCCTTAACGGTACATCCAGACTCGGTCACACACTGAGTAAAGAAACATTTTTCCTAATTGCAAGCCCTGTAAAGAAGTCACTTAGGAAGCTGCAATAAATACAAAATATCCCAGGCTGCCGAATGACCTGACGCGGCGCGAAAGTGAAACTAAATAGCTACGCATCAACGCTACCTTCCGCAATTCGGCTTTCAGATTTACGTCATCTGGCTCCTGAAAGTTAACTACACTGGGCAATCTTATAGTAAATAATCACGAAAAGCTTTATACATATATATAAGATATAAAACGGGAATTTTCCAACATTTAGGTTCAGCTAAATCACTGAACATCACACAACTATATGTATTCAAGCGAGTATAGCATTAATAATATAACAAAGCTGCACAGTTATGATACTATCATGCGGACTAGGACGAATCTGTTTGATCAATCCGAAATAAAAACTCGGAAAATCTAATTACGAGATCTATTATATGGAAATTAAAATGAAGTAAATAACACTTATTAGACGGTTTCCCTGCTATCAAACCAGAACTATTCCACTTCACATTTTCGTGAAATTAAATTCTCTATATCATGACATATTGAAGACCTAGTGTTCCACGTTGTATGCAAACAATGACTGTCAGTGTGGAAAAGGAAATGAGCAACAAAACATCGACAACAGCATAAATGTGTGGCATCCATTTGAAACACAGCCAGATTGCTTTTGCCAAGTGCCCAGTTTGATTTGTGAGAAACGCGAGCTCAGTTTTGTAATTTCGTTCGGTATGGAAAAGTCAATAAAGGCTTGAACAGTTGTGTTTATCGAAACATTCGGAAAACTGCTACGCATAAATATCACAGGTAGAATTCAGATGTCAGTTTGCAAGTTGGCATTAATTCTGATGTGAGAGAGAAAGAGATAGAGAGATAGAAAGGGAAAAGAGAGGGAGGGAGACAGAGAGTAAAAGAGCGTTGAGTGCTTTAGGAACTTGGTGGCCGAATACTGATTTAATTTCCGCCTACGTTCCTGACGATTGTAGGCCATGAAATTTAATATTCAACATTCAAACGAATGTCCGCCCCATTTTGCTCTTCATATGTGATATTTTTTACTTCAGATTTTATTGATAACAACTCTGATTCTGATTTCCAACACTAAAATGTTTCTTATTACCTACGGAACGAGTCTCCAATTAACATAAAGCTTAAACGATTTCAGTAATCCAATATTTATTCACTGTGCGTAACAGAATATTTGCCTCATTTCCACGGTGGCAGGGATTGAAAAACATAGCATTCGCTTCCTTGCATCTGAGTAACATTAAAATTATTTAATGTATATAAATAGCATTTGCTCACTGAACTGCTCACGACCTTAAACAGAAACCTTGCAAATTAACGATAATTAATTGACTGTCATCTCAAATTCTCTATCTCGACGCCTGTACTGTAAATGACTAATCCAGTCTGTGCACGATGACAAGTTGGTCCCGATACAATCTTCTTTTCTGATACAGTAGGATGTATTTGTTGTGGTATGTGAATTACAAAAAAGAAGTGGGAATTCAGAAAACTCTCCTCACTTACCACAGTTTACAGAAATAAGAATGTACTGTACTATTAGTGTAACACAAATTTATTCTTTTCGTT
This sequence comes from Schistocerca serialis cubense, assembly GCF_023864345.2. Taxonomy (NCBI): domain Eukaryota; kingdom Metazoa; phylum Arthropoda; class Insecta; order Orthoptera; family Acrididae; genus Schistocerca; species Schistocerca serialis. The sequence continues at coordinate 180,351,072 of NC_064646.1, read as the reverse complement.
TATTTTTCCGTTCTGCCTTGTTCGCCTGCATCTTGTATTATTGCGGGTATTTCAGATTCATGTAAACAGAGTACGGCCCACACAACCCACGAAATGTAAGAATGCATGTTGGAGAAATGGTCTGATACGCAATTTGAAATTGAAAGATATAGGAGATTTATTGCTCTGAAAGCTCTTATAAAGTTGGAAACTGAATCTCGTCCTAGCAAACTTAAACTATTGTGTACACTACTGGCCATTAAAATTGCTACACCACGAAGATGACATGCTACAGAAGCGAAATTTAACCTACAGGAAGAAGATGCTGAATTATGCAAATGATTAGCTTTTCAGAGCATTCACAGAAGGTGGGCACCGGTGGCGACACTACAACGCGCTGACATGAGGAAAGTTTCCAACCGATTTCTCATACACAAACAGCAGTTGACCGGCGTTGCCTGGTGAAACGTTGTTGTGATGCCTCGTGTAACGAGCAGAAATGCGTACCATCACGTTTCCAACTTTGATAGAGGTCGGATTGTAGCCTGTCGAGTTGCGGTTAATCGTATGGCGACATTGCTGCTCGCGTTGGTCGAGATCCAATGACTGTTAGCAGAATATGGAATCGGTGGGTTCATGAGGGTAATACGGAACGCCGTGCTGGATCCCAACGGCCTCGTATTACTAGCAGTCGAGATGACAGGCATATTACCTGCTTGGCTGTAACGGATCGTGCTGCCACGTCTCGATCCCTTAGTCAACAGATGGGGACGTTTGTAAGACAACAACCATCTGCACGAAAAGTTCGACGACGTTAGCAGCAGCATGGACTATCAGCTCGGAGACCATGGCTGCGATTACCCTTGAGCTGCATCAGACAGGAGCGCCTGCGATGGTGTACTCAACGACGAACCTGGGTTCACGAATGACAAAACGTCATTTTTTCGGACGAATCCAGGTTCCGTTTACAGCATCATGATGGTCGCATCCGTGTTTGGCGCCATCGCGGTGAATGCACATTGGAAGCGTGGATTCGTCATCGCCATATTGGCGTATCACCCGGCGTGATGGTATGGGGTGTCATTGGTTACACGTCTTGGTCACCTCTTGTTCGCATTGATGGCGCTTTGAACAGTGAACGCTACATTTCAGATGTGTTACGACCCGTGGCTCTACCCTTCATTCGATCCCTGCGAAACACTACATTTCAGCAGGATAATGCACGACTGCATGTTGCAGGTCCTGTACGGGCCTTTCTGGATACAGAAAAGTTCGACTGATGCCCTGGCCAGCACATTCTCCACATCTCTGACTAATTGAAAACGTCTGGTAAATGGTGGCCGAGCATTTCTTCTTGGTGTAGCAATTTTAATGGCCAGTAGTGTAGATTTTATGTGTTTTCGATACGAAGCGCGTCTATTTTCTTCCACTGCGTGCGTGTGCTAGTCAGGTAACGGCATCAGTTACACACATCAAGCAGTCACAAGCTGAACACTGCAAAATGCCTTTTATAATCACCCACACATAGTTTGTCAGATTGTCGATATCACCGTTTCTGTACTTTCATTCAGAAGCTAAAAACATTTGCATGAATGGGATGTGTGTGTGTGTGTGTGTGTGTGTGTGTGTGTGTGTGTATTATTACAGCGCAAACGTCACTGTAAAGGTTGAGTCGTGGGTATGTTGGTGAACCTTCCTGTATCTACGGCAGAGGTGAAAATGTACTGTAAGTGCCCATTGATTATACACTCTCCTGTAAAATTTAAGGACAGGCTGGATAAAGTAACATATTAGCTATTAGGTTTGAAAGTAATGTAAGTGCAGGAGTGTGCTTCAACCCATATCCAGTCGTGCACAGGAAGTTTCACATCGTATGCTACGAACTAAGCCTGACTTTAGCGTCAAATGGGGCTTACCTCGCAACACGATGCAGTAGAAGATACGGGAACAGACAGTGTGTGTGACTCAGTGAGCAGTTACGGTACACTGTGCTGGTGTTCTTCATTCCGACATGACCAGCAAACAACTCATGGATAACTTCACAGTGCGAGAATTCAGTGCGGCTACTTAAATCCCACTGGGTAAGTGTGGGCTGCGTTGGGTAGACGTATTGTCGTACGTCCACATGCACCAACGACCATACAGCAATTGCCAACCGCGCTGATGGAGGAATGGAACTCGTTCCCACTCTTGTGACCAACATGTGAGGACTTTGCAGAGGATGCACTGCTGTCCGAGGTGATTACACACGCTGCTAAGGATCATGTTCCACCATTTGTAACGTCCAGGGATACCATCATAAATCGCGGTGACTTCTGTGTAATTATTCTCTCTGAACAAAAAGGCAATTTCCTTTTGTTTCACTGCATATTTTTGTTAGCTACCTTCTCTACTGCATTATTCTGCAATAGTGATTTCTATTTATGGTGAGCGAGATATGTTACTTGGCAGTGACACATAAAGGGAGATTTACTGTCGTACTTAGTCAGGAAAGGATTAGCAATCTGTGAGTACGGTACCGACATAGCTATAAAATTTACTGGGAACAAGTGAAAATTTGTGCCAGAGTTGTACTTGAACCGGGATTTCCTGCTCTACGTGAGCGGTTGCCATTACCACTTTCGCATTCCAAGCACACTTGATGGATAGACCCAAACTTCCATATTTCCCAGAGTCTGCTTCCCACAGGGCTCACACAGTTATGTGACCCTTGCACAGAGAGAAACTTATTTAACTATTTCGTCAGACTACTTTGACAGTGGCATGAAATACATGAGTGCAGTGTCTGTTAAGATCGATGCAGTGTTCCTTCGAACATTGATTTAAGTCTGAAGGAACAGATACTGCTGACGACTGATATCCATATTTAATCATATGTGTACAGTTCCGTCATAGCCTTGCAATTTACTGTGAACTGTTTTAATACGGCTATCAATCATCGGGAGTGTCTGTTACTTTGGAAATACATGCATGTCGGAAGGAACATTACATCGAACTTTAGAGATATTATCAAATAAAGACACTGCATTCACATATTCCATATCATAGTCAAGGCAATTTGATGAGTAAAGTAAATAAGTTTCTCCCAGTGTGATGATCACGTAATTGTGTAAGTACTATGTGAAACAGACACTAGACATATGGAGGTATGGGTTCGTCTGTGAAGTGTGCTCAAATAGATGAAGTGGCAGTCTGCCTTCAGCAGTGAGGCAGTGTAAACGTCCTGTTTACGTCCCTTCAGTGAAAGCGCGTTCGCAGTGTTGTTGTGGTTTAATGTCGCCTCCTTGAAATTTACTACCTTCAACACAAAGTGACGTTTTGATGAAACAAATCGACATTGAAATACTGTTTTACGATTGAGTATGCACGAACAAAAGTGTAGGAATGTGAACAATTATCAGGAGATGAGATTCGCATCGATTATATTGAGCTAGAAAGGGTTCACATCCCCATCACAGCTACTGTGGTCTGTGCGAAACTGGTAGACGACGCAGTTTGTGAAGCGAACCTCAACATGAAGAGCAAACTTCAGTTTCGACAGTCGGATGGACACATTGGCCTTGTGAAAATGGAACATGCGACTCTCAACCAGAGGAAGGTCCATGGAGCTGCCATTTTAGATGCCAGCAGAGATGGTGGTCATAGCATTGAGACACTATGGCTCTATGATGAGCCATATGGCGGAGAAATTAGCATGCTATACCATTATCCAGTTGTGTACATGTTTTACCATGTGTGCATAGATATTACTGATCATTTCCCATCCTGTTTGTACGAAAGTGGATCCCATGCCATTGTAAGAGTCAGGCAAAGATACGTTTGGGTTGCAGGCAAGAGGGACCTCTCAAATCTAGCTGTAAGCAATGTCGCATTATTCAACTGCCGTTGGAGGAGGAGAAGAGGTCGCCTGGTCCAACGGTGCTCACACTGATGTACGTGGGAGTTCCTCAGTCTGTACCATCCACTCATCAACTGTTGTAAAAAGTGTCACCTCCAACTGACCCTGAGCTGCCATCAACTGTTGCAAAAAGTGTCACCTCCAACTGACCCTGAGCTGCCCCAGAGGTGGAGGTGCATTGCCGAACCCCTCCCCCCCCCCCCTCTTCACCAGGCCCAATCTTGCAACTCTAGGTTGGAATGACCTTGGAAGAGATACTGGCCACTGCAAACATGGTGGTGAGAAGGGACGACTATGTCCCTGATGGCAATAAGCCACAGTCGTTGTTAAATACTGATACTCATGTCCAAAAAGAATGGGCACCAAGGAGATGGAACAAACACCAACTGGCTTGGCCTGATACCTGCTAATGACGTCTGCAGACGCCAAGCATCCCAATGATTGCGATCACTCCCAGTAGCCAGATATGGTCATCTTTTCCTCTGATGGGATTCGACAGAGCCTCACAGCACAATGCTTCTGGATGATTTACCACAGGCGAATTCGGTCTCTGTCCCCATCACTGTCATGCTGCAAGCTTCTGCTGTCCCATTAATGCTGCAGAATGATCACTGGGTAAGCCAGACTGCGTCGGCCAATGATGTCGAGGATGTAAAGCGGTTGTAGTTGCGTCACTTCACGACTGTTAAATCCCAGTTGATATTGGAGGGTACCAGGTTTTCAATGGCGGGCCTTCTTCAGATCTCCTCCTCCACCCCTCACAATAGTTGCCAACGAGATCGCGTCCTTATTCGAGGGACATTACGATCATATCGTCCAAGGGGACACTTCAACTGTATCCTGTCGCCACAGGATCAAATATCACATTTTAGCATGTACTGGTAACTGCAACGACAGGTGCAAGACCCTTGTCTCGTTAATACCAGGAAGAGTACTCATGGCGCTGAACAGTGATACGCATATGTTAGTGGACAGTCGGCGACTCGCCTTGACTGGCTCTATGTCTCCCAGCGACTAATGGTAGAGATGTTGAGATATAGGCGATGATCTTAATCAATCATGATGCCTACCTTCCCACCATCTCCCTACCAAGACAGAAGGTTGACGGTGTAGAGTGTCAGCAGACAACACTGGAGTCCTGGAGGAACTGTGAGAGGTAACATCCCATGTTTCCTTCCCAAATCTAGTGATGGCCCGAATGCACAAAATCTGCTCTGCAGAGCGATATGTTGGCAATGACACACCATGGAATGTCGTTTTATGCTACTGTGGAAAATATCTGCCCAACTGCTGTCGCCAGGTTAAGTGACTGCAAGCAAAGATCACTACCATTAGTCGACGCTATCTTGAGATAACACTTGGGTGCCTGCGTATTCTGGACAGAATCAGGTGTGAAATCCTGGCCTTGCATCACAATATCGATTCACGTTCTAGATGTCGAAGAGAGTTGATCCCCTTGCTGAATATGCTGGATGACCGGTGCCTGAGGGCCTGATGGGATACCACCAATGCCTTCTTGGATCATTACCGACAGTTCTACGCCACAGGAAAACTCAATGCTCCGGAGACTACTCAATGGAGGTGTGACGGTTACCTCTATGGTGGAGGACATCGCCAGCACCCTCCGAAAGGGGCGACCAACAAATCACCAGGCCCAGATGGTCCACCAATAGAGTTTTATCAGATGTCCCTTCATGTTATGATGCCCTGATAAGTTACGAAGTACCAAGAGCTGATGACACCTGCAGTGTAGATGCCACTTGCGTATGTCGACACAATCCCTATGTAGGTCCCTAAGCTATGAAGTGAAGTTGATCATTACTGGCTTCTTATGCTATCGACAGCAATTTAAAACTCATCACGAGGATTGTGGCTGCCCGCATTTGGAATGTCTTGCCCTAAATCGTCTCTATGGACCAGACAAGTGTCAATAGTAACAACGATATTCAGATGGCGCTCAGTGATTAGCGTAATGTCATTGCACTCGAAGGGGCATTTTATGTGTTAAGGGGCTTGGTGTTGGTGGACTTTGACAAAGCTTTACATACGGTACACCACGATTCTCTTGAGTACGTGCTGTGCAGGCTATTTTTTAAACCATCATGCACCTTCTAGGTAGCTCGACTTCACAGGCTGTGTTCAATTGACATACATTAGGCGCAATCACTACCACCCACACTATCAGGCAAAGTTGCCCTTGTCAGTGATTATTTACATCATTGCCATAGAGCCACTGCCTCGTGGCACAAAAAAGCTGGTTGCTCGGAATTAAGGGAAGACGGAAGGCAATTTTTATCCGTATTCTGTAAATGCTATTTTACCCATTGAGAATGTATACATTTCAGGAGAACCATAAGTCATAAAACAACCAAATTTTTACTGCATATATATATATATATATATATACGCCTCAATTTACAAGTAAAATGAACGTAGTATCTCTTATGGTTTTGAAGGAAAAAAATTATTCTTTCACTAGTAACTTTTAACTTTTTTGTACATTAATTATTATAAAACAGTTTCTGATTGTTTGGTGGTTCTCAATATACTTGTAATAACTTATTACCATCTGCAGCACAAATTGACCAAATTTCAAGTTTCTTACCCCATTAGTTTATCAAATAATGGTACCTGAACGTAAAGAAAATGTAGTTTTGAGGAAAATCCATTTAAATTTTAATATTGCAATTCTAGTATAATTATTGATGAGAATTACTTACCACTAATATTTTCCTTCACCATACTGAGCATCGTCTGAATCATACTGATCTTCTTTTCTTCTCTTGGTCCCCCTTTTTTTCTGTCTGGCTTCATTTTTACACTTTAAATTAGCAGTATCTGCTTTGCAGATTCTCTCTTTATCTATTTGCACTAAGTATTTTGCAGTGTTTCCACTAGATTTTATGCCCAATAATTCCGAAACATCCAGTTTTCTAATTACACCATCATTGAAGCATAAAATAGCATCATAAAAACCAAATTTGAGGCTTGTAAGCTGAACAAATACAGTTTTCGGTAACAGGTTTGAAATGACAGAATTCACACAATCGTTTAAATTTTGTGTTTTCTCATGAAGCCTTTTCTTCAACAAGGTATCCTTACAATGGTCTCTAAATATGGGTTTAATTTCATTCATTACTGATAAAAATATGAAATAATATACAAGGAGTAAAAGAATTCTGTGCATTATCTTTGCATGGCGCAAAAACGAAGGCGTGGAATTTAAATGCCAAATTGCACAAAACATCAGGAAATCTCACCAAAAAATTGTCGTATTTATATAAAACAAAACCTGTTTCACACAGGAAAGACTAGGCATTTCCAATATGCTTGGATCTAAAAATCGAGTTTTTGAAGCTGACTTGCCTTCCGTCTGCCCTTAAGAGGATACCTTCGTCTGCTGCCTGTATGCAGATGGTCTAGTGTTTTAGTATGTATTCCGGATGAAATCCAAAGATCACGGGCCTGTATTGTCTGAAATGATGACGCAGCCAGAAGTTCCAGGAACTGGGACAACGTTCTCTGGGAAGGGAGAAAGACGCCATTCCTTTTCTGGAATAAGATAAAATATTTGCGGTCATATTTAGGCTCGTCGGACGACGGAGTGCGTGTCTTACATAAACTCGTCTTCTACAAGATAAACCCAAGAATGTCTGCAGTTGTCTGTGGCCTTTGTGGTCTTCGAACATGATCCAGCAAGGGCTTACGTCAACGTCTATCTGGCTGCAGTTCTCCTGATGGCGAAGCCAGTAGCTTGCTGTCTTTGGTTACTTCGCCAGTGAGGAAATTATCATCAAAGTGTGATACGATATGCTCTCTCTCCATGCCTCCGAGGGCGGCGTTGGAATGGTCAGTGCGCAGGATAGAGCAGCTACTTTATAAATCACTACACTGATGACGATGCAGTTTCACGGGAACTGTGGTCGAAGAACTGGCCCCCAACGCTCATCATCTATATTGCAATGGCGGATATTTCCCCGACACTATCTCACCTTAAGGAATTTTTTGTGGACATCAGTTATGTCCATACCAACCTCCCGAGTGTGCCGTTGAAGTGGGCCCTATACGTTTAATGCCAGATGATGCGAGGCCATCCGTGGAATCCGACAGACGCTCTCTTCCCTCGGCTACTTGGCCGGTGGTCTAGCATTCGCGGCACGGCGCTCTCCTCGATACAATGCCAGGTTTTATTGGTAAACGACAAATACACTGAAAGGAAAAAAAATCACAACACCAAGAAGCAGGTTTGCGACATAAACGAAAGTTCTTAGCCGTGTTTCTACTCGTATATCTCAGATACGATGCCTATTCCAATTTCGCACCAATGGCATGACAGTGGCCCTAGTGGTACCACAATAAGGATGAAAAACAGCTTTACATTAAATACTCGCTGTAACGGTTGTGAGGGTTAGTTACCTTTGACATTGGACGTAGTGAGTGGCTGTTAGTCGCGAATGTCTTTAAAGCGAAAAAGACGTTACTCTCAACGCCTCACTGAATGTGAACGAGATCCTGTAATAAGGCTACGAGAAGCTGGATGTTCCTTCCGGATATATCAGATAGGAAAGTAGCCACTGTTCATGATTACAAATGCGTTAAGGCACATGGAAACCATTTTCAGCACGTACTGTAACTGTGGCTACACGGTACAGCACGTATTAGACTGCAGTATCTATAACGGCGTATGATTGAATTAATAGTCTAGCATGAAAAACCATGCATTTCCGGTCAAGAGTTCATTAGACCGTTTTTGTTTCGTATCCTCTCAACGATAAATCCCTCGAATTGTACGTGGTGGAAAAACTCACCCTGTACTTTGCAGCATTGTGGAGTACATACAGCAGAGGAACAGTTAACAGGCGACAATTGATCCTATCTGCATGCCAGCGTACCCTGCCACAAAGCAGCATCTGTGAGGCAATGGTCAGTGGACTGTAACATTACTGAAATGGGCTGGCCTGACCAGACGCCCGTTATATCAATGGAATACCACTGAGATGAACTAGAACGTCGAATTCGTTCTAGACCCCAGCTTTCATCATCAGTGTCTTCTCTGGTTTTGGTTGTCGAGGAATTATGGACTGCCATTCATCCAGAGACATTCAGACACCTCAACGAAAGTATCTCCACCATATTTCTAGACGTCATAACGATGAATCGTGAACCCATCCCACATTACTAGTCGCGGTATGGTAGAAAAAGTTGTGTCCAATAATTCGTGTTAAGATACTTGCGCACAACTTTCTTGTTTTCATGTCATGCATCGGCTGTTAATAGACCTAATGATAGTTTTCAGAAGTCCCACTTCATTAATCATATACAACTGATGTGATTCTTGAGTTTCTCCCGGCGTATTTGATAATCGAAATATCCACGGGTGTACTGCCGGTCTACAGTGTCCAACGGGCACAATATTTCAGGGATCATACATGTCGCCATCATCAGGTGAACGGACGGACTGAGCTCCTGTGAACGTGCCGGTACGGAGATCCGTACGCTATGGCTGTTCAGGGGGAACTGGCTTCGGTGGCGGCGGCGGCCGATTTAAATACCCTCCGCCCGCGGCGCACTCCCTCCGCCGTCCGCGTCCCGCGCCACGGTCGCGCGGTGGAACAGATTGCGACGGCGTCTGAGATGACTTCGGTGTGATGGCTCTGTCCGCCGTGGTCGTCACAACTATATGTTTGCTCGATTTAGTCTTGATTAACCCAATCGCTGGTTCCCAAGCCTTGCTATGAATATAGCCACAGTCACGGTTTATGAGGTCGTCATTGGTGCGAGTTTCGATGGCCTCTCTAACAACGCTGTCCCAGTATCTCGACGTCTGTACCAGAATCCTCGTGCGTTCATACTCCATAGCGTGATTTTCCGACAAACAATGTTCAGCGACCGCCGACTTGCTCGGATACATCAGTGCCTCTGGTGTTCACGGCATCGATCCTCGACGGTATGCATCGTCTGACCAATATACGACTTGCCACAGTGATACGGAATCTGGTACACGCCGGCCTTCCTCAGACCGATTTCATCTTTGGCGCTCCCCACCAGTGCACGAGTTTTATTCGGAGGACAAAACACAGTTCCGACCCGGTGTTTCTTCAAAATGCGGGCGATTTTCCCCGAGAGTGCGGCTGTATATGGAGTAAACGCAGTGCCTACCTCCTCCCTCGTGATATCATCCATCTCCGGCCGGCCGAAGTGGCCGTGCGGTTAAGGGCGCTGCAGTCTGGAACCGCAAGACCGCTACGGTCGCAGGTTCGAATCCTGCCTCGGGCATGGATGTTTGTGATGTCCTTAGGTTAGTTAGGTTTAACTAGTTCTAAGTTCTAGGGGACTAATGACCTCAGCAGTTGAGTCCCATAGTGCTCAGAGCCATTTGAGCCATCATCCATCTCCACAGGTTGTGCTGTAGTGGTTGGGCGGAGAGCACGTTGAATCTGCCATTCTGAGTACCCATTTTTTCCGAAATACAGTTCTGAGATGCTCCAATTCCTGGGGTAGACTCTCTGCGTCAGAGATAGTGCGCGCCCTATGTACTAGAGTTTTAAGTACCCCATTCATCTGTGAACGGTGGTGGCAGCTGTCTGCGTGCAACTACAGATCAGTGTGCGTTGTCTTCCGATACACCCAATGACCTAGGGTGCCGTCAGCCCTTCTCTTGACCAAGACGTCAAGGAAAGGTAATTTACCATCCATTTGAGTCTCCATAGTGAATTTGATGTTGGATATCATGGAGAGTTTTGACGTCGTTTCCTTGTTTACGAGGGTTCTCCTGCGTAAGGCCATTCCATTGAACGGAGATTATATCGAAAAACAGGATTTTGTTACTTAAATAGTGGTCAATGATACGGTGTACTGGAGCCTTGAATAAAACCAACCTGCTTTCAGAAAAAAATTGTCGCATTACTTACTGAACACCCTTTGTACGTTTTTGTAGAATCCTCAAGTCTCATCTTGGTTGTGGTCTCATTTAGAAGTGGCGCTGAAGAGGCGAGAATCGTAAGACAATTCTTAACTACTTTTCAGTAAAGCGTAGACAATTATTGTTCCAAACTTCTATTAAGAGCTATGTTTTTTAATACAGTACGGTCAACGTTATTCGGGATGTGTTGCACCACGTGGCATTTGCATTGATCCGTACACTACACTCGTAAATAATGATGGTATCGAAGCCAGCTTATTGCTAACAACTATCTTTGCACGTGACCGCAATCAGATGCGGCTGTGCCTGAGTCAACTTATTAACGCAAATCGCTCTGAACAGTGTCATGATCTGTGCGACCCTTTGTGACCACGTCATCTAACTCCATCTAAGAAACGATTAATTCTATCTCACGAGTACAGTTTAACACATGCGCTGCCCTCAGCTCAGACACGTACCTGAATCTTTCTTAAAGTATATTACGCAACAATCGACCACAGCTATAACTGTCGCCATACAACTCTTTAATAATGCAATATTTAATACATTTAGCAGTCTTTTGATCGTACATTTGCGACAGTGCTCAGTGACAGCCGATAATCATTTCATTCATAAAGTAATGTTTTCTAATAATCGGATAGAGGTAGAACCGTCACGTCCGCCCACCTTCGCCATCGCCACGCAGCTTATAGTGGCAAATACGAGGCGCACGCCTGCAATCTTTTTCAAACGATTTTACAGAAACTACATGCCAAAAGAAAATCATGTTTGCGTAACTTGTAGATTTATATGTCAGCTTCATGGTGGCACGCCGACCATTTAGTTAAGAAGTCTGTTAGTACGAAAATGTTAGAAATTGGTGGAAGTTTGCAATTAAAAAAAGGGATCCCAATTATTTTGTGATTGATGCGTATTACATTATATGTTGCTGCATATGAAATTTATGTAATATATTGAATCTTTCTTTGCACTTGAGTGGAGATCTCTAGCCGTCTCAGTCTCGAGAAAACTGATTTTATGTGGCACACTCATATGGTATTGTGTATGCCAGAATGAAATATCCGTAACATTCATAATATTTCGTAAACGGTCTGGGATATCTAAACGAAACTTTGGCATATGATACCGCACAATGTGGAGTGTATTTTGCCATGTGATTACTATGCAAAAATTTACTAACTGCCCTGTTATTACTCTAACTACAGACATTTTCGATGAATGAATCTAGTTTTCAAAGGCGGTCGATAGCTGGTGAAATGAAATGCTGTGGGTTTTGGAACAGCATAAATGGAGACATTAGTTTTTTTGGTGCGTCATCATAAGTTATTGATCTTACTTGTCCACAGTTCCTCACCTAGTGAACTTAATATGTCACTGTTTCAGAATTCTCTTACAACAGTGTCAGCACAATACGTTAGTCATACGACACTGCGGCAACTCCGCTCGGTTTTGGCAAAAGAAAACATTTTGACGTTGTGGAAGGGAAATATAGGTTTTACTCAAAATCATCCACTCATGGCACTTCTCGGAATGCTACAAATGGTTAACAAGTGAGGCGAAAATAAATCGCTGCTTTCGTTGCATTTCCAACGGAATCCTTTTTGTAAACTAACCAAAGTAGAGATAACTGTAGATCTTTTTGGATGGTCACTATACAAATGCGGGCACGAAGGGACTACACTCAATAATAAAAAAAAATGTGAGTGCAGGCTTAAGTTTAGAAAAGCTGTTTCATCATAATAACAGCAATAGTGTTGCTGCTCTTCGCGAGTTTTGACGCATTAAAAGTATAAGGAAAGGTCTTCTTTCCACACCGGGGTTGAAGAACATGATTCAGAAGTTTGAATAAACTGGAGATTTTGGAATCGATCCTGGGAGAGGCCATCGGCCACTTCCATCACAAATCGCTGAAGTTACTGTTTCCACGGCTGAGAATGCTGAACCCATTCTGCTGTTTTCAAGTAATGCACGAGCTTTGTGACGACAGTCGAAAAGCGCTACGAAAAATTGTGAAATTGTGTCTAGAGTGGATCCAGGCTGTCGCCAGTGAAGATCGTCGTAACATTGTACAGTGTTTGTAACCTGGTATGTAAACATGGTACGCAATTAACAATTGTTACCCCCTCATATGGAAATTAAAATATGTTTATTCAATGGTTTATTCGTTATTTCTTTTCCACACGCCCTTACAAATGTTTACACGAAGTTTCACTGTCCTACGATCACTCGTCGTTCATGGAGGCCCTCCCATGTAGCGAAAGTTTAAGTATAACTACGCTCTAATAATTGGCATAAGTAGTCACTTAGCTGAATTCTGTGAACGTGCTAAGTCGTCATGAACTGCCATTAGTACATAACTCAGATTGTAGCTAAGTTATGTGCAATGGATAAGACTGGCCTAGTCTTTCTATTTAGAAATCTGAAATGCAAAGGCAAAAAACAAACACGTCGTATATAAAGCGATGAGCCGCCAGTACTCTCTCCAACTGCTGAGGTACCTTTTGGTCTGTAGAAACACGTAAAAAAGGTAGACGAAACGTGCCGCTCACGGCCATTTTGAAATGTCTTACCTCATAGATCAACAACCTCGCATGCAGTAAACAAATAACTGCTATTTGAATTACATACATTTAATTCCTTGAAATCCTCGAATCAGCAATACCAGCAAATTCTTTCTTCGTTTATTTCGGCTGGTTAACCAATTCAGTTCCTATGTCTCTGCATTCTCTAAGATTGATACATTCGTATATTTGAAACTTCCTGGCAGATTAAAACTGTGTGCCGGACCGAGACTCGAACTCGCGACCTTTGCCTTTCGCGGGCAAGTACTCTACCATCTGAGCTACCCGAGCACGACTCACGCCCCGTCCTCACAGCTTTACTTCTGCCAGTACCTCGCCTCCTACCTTCCAAACTTTACAGAAGCTCTCCTCTGAAACTTGCAGAACTAGGACTCCTTTCTTTCAGGAGTTACTACTATAGAGTTAGAACGTCTGATCATTTTTTTTACAGAGATTCAGTGACGACGTTGAAAAATAGTGTCATGTATGTGCGTCTCTTTGATGTGTAATGCAGAATTCAATAAAAGTTACTTGATCTGCAAAACTAATATGTAATTTATTTTTTGAAGTCCCATCGTATATCTTCTTTAGGCGAGCGTCACAATAATGGTAATTTATCTGAATGCAGCGAATTCTTGTTCGTACCCACGTACCAAGACAACCCACTCGCAGTAATCAAAATTAAGCGATTACTTACATTTATTATCAATTACACTCTTCCTAAGTATTGAAACAGTCTAACGAGTTGTAGATGCCACGAGTTTCAACGACAAAAGTGCCCAAGAAATTCACAGTGCCGTAGACACTGGCGAGAAGATTGATGCCGTATTCCTGGACTTCAGGAAGGCATTTGATACTGTTCCGCACTTACGTTTAGTGAAAAAAACACGAGCTTACGGAATATCGGACCAGGTTTGTGATTGGATTCAGGATTTCCTAGAAGAAAGAACACAACATGTCATTCTTAACGGTTCAAAATCTGCAGATGTAGAGGTAATTTCGGGAGTACCACAGGGAAGCGTGATAGGACCTTTATTGTTTACAATATACATAAATGACTTAGTTGACAACATCGGTAGCTCCGTGAGGCTATTTGCAGATGACACGGTTGTCTACAAGAAAGTAGCAACATCAGAAGACTCGTACGTACTCCAGGAGGACCTGCAGAGGATTAATGCATGGTGCGACAGCTGGCAGCTTTCCCTAAACGTAGATAAATGTAATATAATGCGCATACATAGGGGCAGAAATCCATTCCAGTACGATTATGCCATAGGTGGTAAATCATTGGAAGCGGTAACGACCGTAAAATACTTAGGAGTTACTATCCGGAGCGATCTGAAGTGGAATGATCACATAAAACAAATAGTGGGAAAAGCAGGCGCCAGGTTGAGATTCATAGGAAGAATTCTAAGAAAATGTGACTCATCGACGAAAGAAGTAGCTTACAAAACGCTTGTTCGTCCGATTCTTGAGTATTGCTCATCAGTATGGGACCCTTACCAGGTTGGATTAATAGAAGAGATAGACAAGATCCAGCGAAAAGCAGCGCGATTCGTCATGGGGACATTTAGTCAGCGCGAGAGCGTTACGGAGATGCTGAACAAGCTCCAGTGGCGGACACTTCAAGAAAGGCGTTACGCAATACGGAGAGGTTTATTATCGAAATTACGAGAGAGCACATTCCGGGAAGAGATGGGCAACATATTACTACCGCCCACATATATCTCGCGTAATGATCACAACGATAAGATCCGAGAAATTAGAGCAAATACGGAGACTTACAAGCAGTCGTTCTTCCCACGCACAATTCGTGAATGGAACAGGGAAGGGGGGATCAGATAGTGGTACAATAAGTACCCTCCGCCACACACCGTAAGGTGGCTCGCGGAGTATAGATGTAGATGTAGATGTAAACTAGTGCTCAAGATTGAAAAAATATATCTCTTTGTCCATCTTCTATGGAACCATTTTGTATTTCTGAATTAATGGATACATGAAGCACGACTATAATGTCTGAAATTAATTTGTAAGCACAGATCTCGACGCAAGAAAATTTGTGAATTCGAAAGCACTCAAGGGACGTCATCTGAAACATGTTGCTAGAGGGCATGTATATAAATGCATTACAGACTCCGTGGCTATCTCCCGTTCTGGATGTAGAATATCGTGTTGCGGCGAGAGTGGTGTTCCAATGTGTACATGTGAAATCAGATGGCTCGGAGCAGATGTCATCAACATGTATAGACGCCAATGAATATTTCTCTGTTGTATATGGAAATTTATTGGCGAACGAGTGAGACACCGAGAAAGAGAGAGAGAGAGAGAGAGAGAGAGAGAGAGAGAGACAGTCAGAGAGAGAGAATGTACTGTTTGTGGGCGTATGTGTCCGATTCTTTTGTGCCCTTATTCAATCTCGCCGTGATACCATATGACAAATAATCAAGAAGAACATTTGATTCTATTGTGAAACGGGAATAGAGATTAGTTGGCACTATAGTCTGCATGGATGTATGACGCTAACAGTGCTGGGAATTTGATAATATTCTATGTGACTGTTGTGATAGTAGAGTATTTTGTGCTTTAATTTCCGTAAGTACATACCGCTTGTTTGAAAACTCAGTATTTCAGCTAACCGAAACCGGCAAATTTGAATTTTTGTGTTTGTGTAAGGTAGCTCATCACCTCTACGTTTTAACATTAAATCCAAAAATGCGGCAGAACAAACTAAAGAACAATGCAAAATAGGAAGTGGGGCACATGAGAGAAATATATATGTCGTACAACATTTTTATCAACGTAAAAAGTGCTTAGTGAAATTACTGAACTGAATAAGAGCAAACTTTCTGCGCGAATGGATGTAGTACTCTTAAGATTTCGTGGAAATTTTCAACAAAATCTGCACTGACAGCTCTTCATTACTAAGAATGATTTCCGTGCTAAATTTACGCAAAATATGAACACGATACTGCAGCTGCCATTAGATTGCATCCAGATTTTCGCAACTCAGTATTAAAAAGGAGCCACACAAGGCAATTTCTTATCACCAGTACTGTTTTAAAGAACAACAGATGACGATTACAGATCTGTAAACTTGCAGAAGTATGAACAAACATACTGAACCAACTTCGTTTTACTAATGACATTATGCAGTCGCAGTTTGGTTCTAGTACTAGTAAGCTTCTTAGGGGAACTTTATAGAGCAAGTTTGAAACTTTAACTGGAAACTATCCGTAATAGGACAAAAATAGTACGTAATAAAAATACTGAAAGGAAAGAAAGTAGAATTAATGAAGACGTAGAATCAGTTAATCAATTTTGTGCTTAAAGTATATGAAGTTTTGTTGTGTATTTGTGAGACATGGACTTTTATTGTGAAAATCCGTAAAATATTGAGAGTTAATGAACGAGATAGCGAGATGAGGTTTTTGAAAATTAAATAAGGATACAAGAAAAACAATTGTCCTGAGGAACAGAAAGAAGGCGTGGTGATGTGTATAACGAATAAAACGAAGAGAGGGCCTGAAAATGCATCCAACCGAATGCGTGACCCAAGGTAGCTTCTTGATTACACGAAGTAAGAATAGATCGATAGACGTACTAACGGAAGAGGGTAGATCAAATTAGAAAACCCGCTGGTACAGCCCGGTTGCCTTTGCTGAACACTAAGATATATCATCATGACGATGGTAGGGCACTTTAAATATACATTGGGTATGACGTGTCAGAAATTTACAAGCTAGGAGGGAGTGGAGATAACACCTAGTCTAATGATTCTGACTACATCATCACATGTAATAGCGTCATATGTGCAATGTAACACAGTTTTGCTGAATTATGAAGCTGTTCATAACCTACAACTATATATATAACCCCCCCCCCCCCCCCCCATGAACCATGGACCTTGCCGTTGGTGGGGAGGCTTGCGTGCCTCAGCGATACAGATGCCCGTACCGTAGGTGCAACCACAACGGAGGGGTATCTGTTGAGAGGCCAGACAAACATGTGGTTCCTGAAGAGGGGCAGCAGCCTTTTCAGTAGCTGCAGGGACAACAGTCTGGATGATTGACTGCTCTGGCCTTGTAACATTAAACAAAACGGCCTTGCTGTGCTGGTACTGCGAACGGCTGAAAGCAAGGGGAAACTACAGCCGTAATTTTTCCCGAGGACATGCAGCTTTACTGTATGATTAAATGATGATGGCGTCCTCTCAGGTAAAATATTCCGGAGGTAAAATAGTCCCCCATTCGGATCTCCGGGCGGGGACTACTCAAGAGAAGGTCATTATCAGGAGAAAGAAAACTGGCATTCTACGGATCGTAGCGTGGAATGTCAGATCTCTTAATCGGGCAGGTAGGTTAGAAAATTTAAAAAGGGAAATGGATAGGTTAAAGTTAGATATAGTGGGAATTACTTAAGTTCGGTGGCAGGAGGAACAAGACTTTTGGTCAGGTGATTACAGGGTTATAAATACAAAATCAAATATGGGTAATGCAGCAGTAGGTTTAATAATGAATAAAGAAATAGGAGTGCGGGTTAGCTACTGCAAACAGCATAGTGAACGCATTATTGTGGCCAAGATAGACACAAAGACCATGCCTACTACAGTAGTACAAGTTTATATGCCAACTAGCTCTGCAGATGATGAAGAAATAGATGAAATGTATGACGAGATAAAAGAAATTATTCAGGTAGTGAAGGGAGACGAAAATTTAATAGTCATGGGTGACTGGAATTCGTCAGTAGGAAAACGGAGAGAAGGAAACATAGTAGGTGAATATGGATTGGGGGGAAGGAATGAGAGAGGAAGCCGCCATGTAGAATTTTGCACAGAGCATAACTTAATCATAGCTAACACTTGGTTCAAGAATCATAAAAGAAAGTTGTATACATGGAAGAATCCTGGAGATACTAAAAGGTATCAGATAGATTATATAATGGTAAGACAGAGATTTAGGAACCAGGTTTTAAATTGTAAGACATTTCCAGGGGCAGATGTGGATTCTGACCACAATCTATTGGTTATGAACTGCAGATTGAAACTGAAGAAACTGCAAAAAGGTGGGAATTTAAGGAGATGGGACCTGGATAAACTGAAAGAACCAGAGGTTGTAGAAAGTTTCAGGGAGAGCATAAGGGAACAATTGACAGGAATGGGGGAAAGAAATACAGTAGAAGAAGAATGGGTAGCTCTGAGGGATGAAGTAGCGAAGGCAGCAGACGACCAAGTAGGTAAAAAGACGAGGGCTAATAGAAATCCTTGGGTAACAGAAGAAATATTGAATTTAATTGATGAAAGGAGATAATATAAAAATGTAGTAAATGAAACAGGCAGAAAGGAATACAAACGTCTCAAAAATGAGATCGACAGGAAGTGCAAAATGGCTAAGCAGGGATGGCTAGAGGACAAATGTAAGGATGTAGAGGCTTGTCTCACTAGGGGTAAGATAGATACTACCTACAGGAAAATTAAAGAAACCTTTGGAAAGAAGAGAACCACTTGTATGAATATCAAGAGCTCAGATGGCAACCCAGTTCTAAGCAAAGAAGGGAAGGCAGAAAGGTGGAAGGAGTATATAGAGGGTTTATACAAGGGCGATGTACTTGAGGATAATATTATGGAAATAGAAGAGGATGTAGATGAAGACGAAATGGGAGATAAGATACTGCGTGAAGAGTTTGACAGAGCACTGAAAGACCTGAGTCGAAACAAGGCCCCGGGAGTAGACAATATTCCATTAGAACTACTGATCTCCTTGGGAGAGCCAGTCATAACAAAACTGTACCATCTGGTGAGCACGATGTATGAGACAGGCGAAATACCCTCAGACTTCAAGAAGAATATAATAATTCCAATCCCGAAGAAAGCAGGTGTTAACAGATGTGAAAATTATCGAACTATCAGTTTAATAAGTCACAGCTGCAAAATACTAACGCGAATTCTTTACAGACGAATGGAAATACTGGTAGAAGCCGACCTCGGGGAAGATCAGTTTGGATTCCGTAGAAATGTTGGAACACGTGAGGCAATACTGACCTTACGACTTATCTTAGAAGAAAGATTAAGAAAAGGCAAACCTACGTTTCTAGCATTTGTAGACTTAGAGAAAACTTTTGACAATGTTAACTGGAATACTCTCTTTCAAATTCTGAAGGTGGCAGGGGTAAAATACAGGGAGAGAAAGGCTATTTACACTTTGTTCAGAAACCAGATGGCAGTTATAATAGTCGAGGGGCATGAAAGGGAAGCAGTGGTTGGGAAAGGAGTGAGACAGGGTTGTAGCCTTTCCCCGATGTTATTCAATCTGTATATTGAGCAAGCAGTAAAGGAAACAAAAGAAAAATTCGGAGTAGGTATTAAAATTCATGGAGAAGAAGTAAAAACTTTGAGGTTCGCCGATGACATTGTAATTCTGTCAGAGACAGCAAAGGACTTGGAGTTGAACGGAATGGACAGTGTCTTGAAAGGAGGATATAAGATGAACATCAACAAAAGCAAAACGAGGATAATGGAATGTAGTCAAATTAAGTCAAGTGATGCTGAGGGAATTAGATTAGGAAATGAGACACTTAAAGTAGTAAAGGAGTTTTGCTATTTAGGGAGTAAAATAACCGATGATGGTCGAAGTAGAGAGGATATAAAATGTAGACTGGCAATGGCAAGGAAAGCGTTTCTCAAGAAGAGAAATTTGTTAACATCGAGTATAGATTTAAGTGTCAGGATGTCGTTTCTGAAAGTATTTGTATGGAGTGTAGCCATGTATGGTAGTGAAACATGGACGATAACTAGTTTGGACAAGAAGAGAATAGAAGCTTTCGAAATGTGGTGCTACAGAAGAATGCTGAAGATAAGGTGGGTAGATCACGTAACCAATGAGGAGGTATTGAATAGGATTGAGGAGAAGAGAAGTTTGTGGCACAACTTGTCTAGAAGAAGGGATCGGTTGGTAGGACATATTTTGAGGCATCGAGGGATCACAAATTTAGCATTGGAGGGCACCGTGGAGGGTAAAAATCGTAGAGGGAGACCAAGAGATCAATACACTAAGCAGATTCAGAAGGATGTAGGTTGCAGTAGGTACTGGGAGATGAAGAAGCTTGCACAGGATAGAGTAGCGTGGAGAGCTGCATCAAACCAGTCTCAGGACTGAAGACCACAACAACATATATATAACGACCTATCGATATTCTGTGTCCTGTACTATCTTAAACCTATCCTTTCTGCTCATCATTCTCAATCAAAATTGTAGCACGGAAAGGTCAACGGCTTGAGGGGCGGAAGATGATGGCCACTGATTTCAAAAGAAGATTTTGCGAATACCAACCGTCATCAAGGCGGATGAACCTACTCACAACAGAGTGGCGTCTGTACTCCAGTGGAGCGGCCACTAAAGGCGTCTATTCCCAGTGGGGTGGCCTGATTACATCCTCTGGGGCTAACCACCTCAGTTGTAACCACACTACTTCAAATGCGGTCGCCAAAGTCGAAACTTCGCCTTGTGAAGCAGTCATGAAGCATGTGATAATCACAAACGTACACCAGGGAGCTAATCCCTCGTTGACCGAGACAAACGCAAGCAGGCTATCGGATTCTGTGGAGCCTGTATCATGTGCGAAACAAAACTGCTAACCTACCAGTACCCAAAAATCGAATCTAATTCAAGAACATAAAATCAGACCGAAACAGACTTTTAAAATGGGAACGATAAACATACAGACAATGATGAAGGTGGGCAAGCTAAAGCAAGTTCTTGACAGTGTGTCAGAACTTGGGATTGGCATACTGGCACTACAGAAAACAGGAGACGAAAGCACGATGGCATCGGAGGGATATGTAATTCTGAAAGGGAAGCCGGATGTTGGGGGGCCCAAGCAACCTTTTATGTTTGCACAGTGTTTGTAATAGATCTTAGATACCTGGTTAGTATCACTGCTTGGAAGGACATAAACGAGAGGCTGTCATATCTGTCAATGAAAGTAGAAAACAAAACTTAGTCAATAGTAAATGCACATGCACCAACAAACGATAAGAACAAAAATACAAAGCAGGAACTGAAAATTTATTTTTCACTTTGGATAAGGTAGTGACAGATGTGGATAAAAAAGGTGTGAGTATTTTTCTACGAGATTTTAACGCGCAAATAGGCACGGAAAGGAAATTTAGAGGTCCTGTGGGAGTTTATCCAGCCCACAAAAGAACAAACAAGAATGGTGAGAGGTTAGTGGACCTGTGCAAGAGACACAAGATGAGAATAATGACCACCCATTACAAAGCTAAGGCAAGCAAGAAAACAACGTATGTCAGCCCTGGAAACAGGATTGGGGAAAAACAGCTAGACATTGTAGCAATCCGTGACAAGAATCACAGATTATGTACATGAAAGTGAGGAAATATAGCCGGACTGAATCAGATTACTACCTTGTCGAAACAAAATGCAGATGGATACCCAACAGAGCAAGGAAACGGAGGACCATAAACACGCACGGAAGCGAACTAGATCTTCTGAAGAAACAGAGAGAAGAGTATGAAAAGAGAATGGTTGTTCAGAGTGATTGGAAGAGAGTGAGAGATATGAAGGAAGAACAGGCAGTGAGACTGGCTACGTTGTGCATGATATACAACAGGCTCTAGATACCGGCTCCCTTGTTGATGCCATATTCCTCGGCTTTCGAAGGCGTTCGAAACAGTTCCGCACTGTCGCTTGCTCCAAAAAGTGCGCGCTTACGGTCTATCCGATGACATATGCTGTTGAACAGAAAGTTTTCTAAGAGACAGAGAGCAGTATGTCGTCCTGAATGGGGAGGCTTCAACAGAAACAAGCGTAACATCAGGTGTGCCCCAGGGCAGCGTAATAGGTCCGCTGCTTTTTTACGATTTACGTAGACGATCTGGTTGATGGTATTGACAGTGGCATTAGACTGTTTGCCGATGTTGCTGTAGTCTACAGGAAATTAGTGTCGCACGAAAGTTGTGAAGAAATCAATGAGGATTTTGCAGAAAATAAATGAGTGGTGTAATGGCTAGCAGTTGTTTCTCAACATTCGTAAGTGTAACCTACTGCGTATAATAAAGCAAAAATTCCCATTAATGTGCGAGCACAAAATAAATGCTCAGTCTTTGGAAGGGGTAACATCCGTCAAGTATCTGGGTGAGACTGTTCGAAATGATCTCAAATGGAACAATCAGATTACACAAGTAACGGGTAAGGCGAACTGTAGACTGCGGTTTATTGGTAGAATCCTGAAGCGATGCAGTACTTCAGCAAAGGAAATTGCTTACAATACTTTAGTTCGTGCAGTCTTAGAGTATTGTTCGTCTGTATGGGACCTTTGCCAGTTGGGTCTCGTTCAAGAGATTGAGAAAGTCCAAAGAAGAGCGGCAAGATTCGGGACTGGTACATTTGGCCATCGCGAGAGCGTTACAAATCTTATAGAAAGTTTGAAGTGGGGCACTCTTGCAGATAGACGAAGCGCTAAAAGGAAGGGGCTGCTCACTAAGTTCCAATCCGATCTTCGCCGAGGATGTAGAGCATATATTATTACCACCTACTTTCAAATCTCGCAATGATCACCATTTAAATGTAAGGGAAATCAGAGCTCGGGGAGTATGACTTTGGAATGAACAGTGCCCTCCGCCACACACCACTTGACGGCTATCGGAGTATATATGTAGATGCAGATGTAACAACAAGACAAGGAAGCATGAGTGGCGGACGGATGAATGTGAGGATGCAGTCGAAACTAGGAGGAAGGTATGGATGAAATGGCAATCATGCAAAAAGCAAGGAGACTGGTCGAACTTCCAGAATGCGAGAAAAATTGCTAGCAAAACGATCAGAAATGCCAAGGGAAGTAGATGGAATGAGAAACTTGAAGAAGCAAACATAGCCTTCAAGAAACACACATCACGAGTCCTTTTCAGAGAAATGAAGAGCAGAATTAAGGGCTTCGAGGCAAAAGAACCCTTCGAAATTGGACAAGATGCCACAATAAAAATTGGTGAGAAAGAGGTATGCGAGGAAATGGCTAGGTAGTTTAGGGATTTGCTGAATGCTGAAGCACCAACATTAAAGTGGACGAAAGTCAGGATAACCTAGACAATGCACCCACCAGGGCAGAACTATCAGAGGCAATTAAAAACTTCAAAAACAACAAGGCATCAGGCAATGATGGTATTTGTGGTGCTGAGATCAAGTGGGGTGGTCCTGAAATAGATGTATGTACAATATAATAATAATGAATATTTGGAGAAATAAGAAAATACCCATAGACTGGAAAGAAGACATTATAACACCACTACGCGATAAAGGCGACAAGAAAGTACTGGATAACTACAGGGACATATCTCTTAAACATAGGTTACAAGGTTTTGTCGAGAATCTTGCTGAACAGAGGTGAAGGGCAACTGCGGCCGACAGTAGGGGAGTACCAGTGTGGCTTTAAAAAAGAGAGGAGCTGTACAGAACAGATATTTGGAGTAAAAAGGGTAATAGAACACAGACACAGGAAAAGAATAAAAGACAATAGTGACATTTGTGGACTTCCAATTGGCCTACGATTCAGTTGACAGAAGTACTCTGCCTGATGTGTTAGAAGATAGAGGACTGGATGCTACAAGATAAGAGTCCGGCAAGGGGATGGACTATCAGCAATTTTATTTAACCTGGTTTTGGACGAAGTAGGGAGACAGTGGAGACAACTTAATAGTAGGATGAAGATCAGAGGTGTGGAAATAGGGTACAAGGTCAAACACAATGAAACAGTGGACTGCCTGGCATTCGCAGAGGTCATGACACACTTAAATGAGACAGGAGAAGAGGCAAAGACAGCATTAAAATATCTAGCCGATACAGCAGAAAAGGTTGGATTGAAGATTGCATATAAGAAATCCACGACATTGAACGGTGTCTCTGACAGGAAGACAGATAGCCAACTGTTTGAGAAAGTCAACAGTTTTCGTTATTTGGGGGAGAAAATAACTGGTGGCATACAGAGCAACAGTAGCGCAGTAGACTTTTGCAGAAGCTTCCGTATGCGGTGAAAACAACATATGGCAAGAAAAATCTGTCACGGAATGCCAAATTGCGACATTACACAGCAACTATAAGAAATGCTTCTCTGTATGCATAAGACGCGATCACACTTGGCAAGAGAGCTTGTATACACTTGAAGGAGGAGCGGAAAATTTTGAAAGACATTTGGGGCACCAAAAAACCATGGGGATATCTGGATACACAGAATACGACAGGAACTGTATGAAAATATTGAACCTAAATCGAGCGAGAAGTTACGATTTGTTGTGCACATCGTGAGGATGGACGAAAAAGGTTGACTAAGAAGATATAGAATGCAACATGTCATACGGGAAATAACTGGGTGTAGGAAGTCAGAGATGACTGGAAGGCTGTAGGAATAAAAGAAAGGAATTTGCAGGCAATAATACAGGACGGGGAGAAGTATAAAGGGTTGGTGGATGGTCACAGGTGGCCGGACACCAAAATTAAAGTTGTCATAACAGAAGAAGAAAGAAACAGTAGAAGCGAGAGGATGAAGAGGCATTGGGAAGAAAGAAGACTTGGAAAACAAGTCACACCTGATCGTGAAGGGTCCTAACGAAGCAGAAGAAGAATTTATATATAATTTGTGTTTATTTGGGTGAGTTAACTAAATTATTTCCTGTTTGACTCCCCTAAGACGATTCAGAGCTATGTATCTTAATGAATTTGAGATATACATTTTATCTTTTGTCGTTGTATAACCTGCCACTGAAAAACTTTTAATTGAATTTGACGAACCAGTTCACAATATTCATCCTTTGCACAATGGTTTCATTTTTTTTTTCTTTTATTTTGGACTGGTCATGGCGTGGACGTGTGATTTGTTGATATGCTTTTGAATGAAATTTATAGAGTTATTGTTTATTTGCTGCAGTAAAGAGCGAGTTATTCTCACTCCTTCTGAGACACAAAATGAGCAACTTCACCGTCGACTAGTAATCACCGACGTTAATTTTTTGTACAGAAGCAACGGACAAATGCCAGTGCATCAACATGTCAGTTTAAATCAGCCTTTCAACATATGAGGGTCCAGGTATTAGATATGTTTTACCCTAATGTTTTTTTCTGTTAATCATATTGCTACTTTACATAGACAGTTGAAGGCTGATGATTACGTGAACGTTTTCCGAAACTAATTTCACTGAAGCATACAGTTTTAATGTCTTAACGAGGACTCTAAATGGAAGAGCCATAATTGATAAAAATACTCTTTTCGAGGCTGACCTTAAAATCCTCGCCTATTCCAGCGGATCACGCAGCTTGAAAGTTATCTGGTTGGTGGAGGATCACAAAAAAGTGGCGCTGAAATCTTATTTCGCTGACGGTAATGTATAGTGCATTGCGTAGTTGGCCTTGAAGTGGTCAAGGTCGATAGCTAATACAGATGCTTCAACGTTAGGAATCCCTTTTTAAAGGATAGTTGTTGAGATTTCACATCAAGCTACGCACGCGGGTGTTGATCAAAATAACGTGGAACAGACGGTGAAATATTGAGTACGCTATGCAAAATGCAACATTTACATTATACCAAACGGAACAAAACTTTATACTATATTTTCAAATGTAGAGAGCTAACAGCAGCAGAATTTTAGAGCAATAATTTTCGTACGTTTAGAGATGCTAAAAAACAACTAATACCGCAGAATTTAAAGTTCACATGATTCAGCAACTTTTTTTCAAGTATACATATACATTTTTACCACTGCCCACCGCGACGTTGGATGCCACCTGGTGGCGTTGTGGGCGCGTGACGCGGTAACAAAAGGATGTGAGCGGAGCGGACACGGACGGGGTATCACCCTAGCGAAGATAGGGGATGCAAACAGGAAAATTCATTGAGATATGTGACAGCGACAAAGGCGAGATGGTTGTTAAGCAGGGCCTGTGAACTAATGTCTGGAAAACGGTGAAGCTGGGCGAATGTCTACGTGCTACTGTCGTTAGCATCTACGGAAAGAGGTAGAAGGACAATTAAACTACCACTGGGCGCTAAATGCTTAGACATCCACGGCTCTTCAGAGAACGAGGAGTTCGGAGGCTTGTCTGCTCTGTAAAACAAGATAGGTGGTGATCTGCGGCATCTCTGCCGAAAGAGCACAATGTTGGTACAGGCACAAGTGTTTCGGAGCACACCGTTCGTCGTACATTGCTGAACATGGAGTTCCGCAGCAGATCACCCCTACGTGTTCACATGTTGGCCCAACGACATCGTGAATTAAGACTGCAGTGGTCAGAGGACTATCGGGAATCGACCGTCGATCAATGATAAATCATATTTCTGCTACACTAGTTTGATGGTAGACTCCACAAACGCCGTCAATGAGGTGAAAGGCGGATTGAAACGTGCATCGCGCCACGGACACTGGCAGGGTGGGAGTATTTCAAATGGATCAAATGGCTCTGAGCACTATGGGACTTAACATCGGAGGTCATCAGTCCCCTAGAAATTAGAACTACTTACACCTAACTAACCTAAGGACTTCACACACATCCATGCCACAGGCAGGATTCGAGCCTGCGACCGTAGCAGTCGCGCGGTTCCGGACTGAAGCACCTAGAACCGCTCGTCCACCACGGCCGGCGGTGAGAGATATTCTCATGCGCCTTCACGGGAACTGTTGCAGTAATCGAAGACACGCTGCCATCTGTGAACCACCTGCATTCATCTCTCAGTAGTATAACTGTCCGTGTGTCGGAGCCATAACCGTGTTATAGTGCTTTGCGAAGCATTGTAGTGAACTTACGTTGACGTCTTGGCGACCAGATTCACCTATGGAACCTATCTGGCTCGCTATCGAGCGCCATCACTGCAAACGCAAACAAGCTGCTCGCTATTTATGGGAATTGTATGACATGTGCATAGACATCTAATGCCACATACTTTCACAAACCACACCAAGAAACTGTCGGATCCCCGATACGCCGAATCAGTGAAGTAGTTTGTTGCACAGACGAACAAACAAGCTATTAAGCAGATGATAATAATGTTCGGCTCATCTGTGTATCTCAGGTAACAGCTCGTAGAGACGTTTGACGGTATATCTAAATTTTCAGCAAGCGGGAAATCAATTTAATGTAAAACACTTCATTCTTTCGTAATATTTTTCTTTTTTTCTTTCATTGGCATTTTGTTTTAAGCAAAATAACACCTGTTCCATTTATCTTATTACCTGAGTGTGTGAAGGGTATGTGTCTGTGTTCTGTGTGTGACATGTGATTAATTGTAATAATCACATTATAATCGCAATTTAATACGTAGGAGCGTGGGAACGTGGATATTTCTCGCAAATGTGAATCAAATACTTCGGGGAAATTTGAGATTTTTATTATTCAAGTTCATGGTATTAAGGAAACGATAAAAGTACTTCATTAGTTTAATTATTTATAGAAGGGATTAATTAACTGCTATTGGGTTTTCCAAAACTAATTACTTAACAAATTGAGATATTGAAATGTTCATTATATTGTTGGTGCAAGAAAGAAAGCGTGGGATATTGAGAGTTAGAGTTGCAAGTTGACTGGCTACGATGGGCTCTAGCCTATCAGAAGAGAGCGCCTTCGCACGCATTTTGTATGGCGAGAGAAATTTCATTTTGAGGAAAGAAGAATCGGGGCTCGCGCATGATGTGTTAGTTTTGAGCTCTGAAAACATGTTTTAGTTTCCATCATTTGCGGCATTAAATAGATCGTGGAGTGTTAGAAAGTATTAACGGGCTAACTGTAAAGATGAAAGTGCAAATTCCGGATTTTTATGTGATTTATGAACTTCTTTGAAGATTTTAAATCCCTGTTACGCACTGTAAAAATTGTAACGTAGAAACAATAATTCAAAGAGATCAATTGGTTGAATAATGATCAAGTATTCAATTCACAGATAATCTGTGGGTGATTTTCTGGTAACAGGTTAGCGCGTATACCATAAACTTTATGTTTAGACTGACTAAACTTACCTGTGAACGTCGTAATTTCAATTCTAAATTAGTACAGACGTGGCAGAAGAATATGTATTCAGGGAGGAACAATATATCCAAATTTTCATTCCACATCCTTCTCTCATTTGGTAGTTACTCAGACCTGGAACGATTAGTTCTAACTACAGCCTCTCTATCATACCCACACTGAAAGTTTTCTTCAGAGAAGGCGTCTGTGGTACGGAAGAAATCAGCGAAAGGTCGCCGCGCGGGATTAGCCGAGCGGTCTCAGGCGCTGCAGTCATTGACTGTGCGGCTGGTCCCGGCGGAGGTTCGAGTCTTCCCTCGGGCATGGGTGTGTGTGTTTGTCCTTAGGATAATTTAGGTTAAGTAGTGTGTAAACTTAGGGACTGATGACCTTAGCAGTTAAGTTCCGTAAGGTTTCACAAAGATTTGAACGTTTGAGCGAAAGGTCAGTGAACTTTTTTGTGCAGGCGACGGACAACGCCACTGCAGTATCTTTTAGAGTGTGAAAATTTGTCTGATAGTTCACCATGATGCGTCTATTGATTGAAAACGTTGAGTCTGACGGCCAACTGCTCGAGAAGTGAACTTTATGTGGAGATTCAGAGACCATTGTGGAATGTGTGCGGCATGTGTAGATGAGAAAGCGTGCAGCAAGAGAGAGAGAGAGAGAGAGATAGATAGAGAGAAAGAGAAAGAGGGGGGTGAGGAAGAGGGGGGAGAAGAAAGAAAGCGTCAGCACGGCCACTGCGGGCGTGTGTTTATAAGTCATCTCTCTCAGTCACCAGTAAGACAAAAGCAGCGCCGCATTCCGTATAAATTATTGTAATGGCTTTTATTCGACTGAATCTGACACCCTGAATGTAAGGAATTAGTTATATAAATATTTTCATAAATTTTTTCACTAATTTAAAATAATATAAGATGTTGCTCTTAAGTAATTAGTGTTTCCAGTGCCTAAAATAATACTTCATTTTGTGCAAGTGATTGTAAATATACTAGTGTTTGTTTTATACAAGCTTATTGATAGAACCAGTGTGAGAGCTCTCAAAAAAGCGACACACAGTAACAAAATATTTTCGCTACTCAGTCTTGTTATTAGGAACTGCGTATCAGCACTTCGACCTTTCTTGGCCAACCATAATCATGGCAACATCTTCTGCGCCACACTTACCACCTCTATATCCAGCTCGAGTACCTTCGGATTACGAGGTCCAATTTCCTCTGAAAAACGTTTCATGTATTTGCTATATTCAGTTTTATAACTGCGTACCTCACGTGTCTGCCAACAAGCAACGCGTGTAATGAAAATTTTTCGGCAAAAATGTTCTCTTGTGTGTTCGTTCCGCTGCAAAAATTTCGACTTACACAATCATACACGAATTTTAACTGTCGCAGTTAACAGAAATGGGTATAATAAAAATTTATGGCAGCAGTAATGTATAGGGACGTAATTTTCATAGAAAATGTATGTAATTTGCTTCAGATGCTTAATGGCACGTTCAACCGGCTAACCTTTCCCGAGCTGCACAAATGCTGCGGTACCATTCAGGGACTGCGTTACGTCCCAGTACTTTGCTCGCAGGAAATGCGGGCATCCTGTAGTCATTAAAAAAATCTCTTTGGTGACAAAAATATATTTGGGAACACCTTCAGAAATCAGAATCATCCTTTATAGTAAATTACTTGCTGTTGGTTTACAATGAATTCTTATTGAAAATATTTCCAAAAATTCGAAAAGAAATAACCTGTGCTTCAAATAACGACGTCAGTGAAGAGAAGAAGTACCACCAAAAACTTTATGCTTCTCTGTTGTTGCATGAACATGTGAGCCTGGCGCTAGAACGAATCCTCCAAAACAACCGATTCCTAATTAGTTTGCTTTTATTAATTTGAAGGACTCAGCGATAAGGCACATAATACATGTTTGTAATTTCTTAAGCATAGTTCTGTGAATCTCCTCGCTAACTTTCATAGATTCAGTTGTTTATGAGAAACCTCTGAACATTCGATTGCTTGTCCATTAAAAAGAACAATATCATGGCATCTGTTGGCTGTTTAAAGTGATTTGAGACGCATTTCCGGTACCGATTCGTATTATTACCTACTGATCATCTTCATAATCATCTGTAGGTGCTCGTCTAGGTTTTCTTTCGCATACACGCGACATTCAGGAAAGGACTGGGGAAAGACTGAACACTGTGGAAAGTATAAAATAAGGGTCGACGTAAAATAATGACAGGAAAAAAGCTTATTATTTATTACATTTTCGCTGTTCAAGCAGTAACACATTTTGTAAACAGTTTCCATATACTTTGCTGAACGTATCTGCAAAATTCTATCTATGTACGACACATTTCTCAGAAGACATGGCGGCATAAACTTTATTACTTTTCAATTTGTTGTTTTGATTTTTTTCATTAGTGTATTGGTGTATAATCCGAAACTACTAAAACCAACCCTGTTAAGGTTTGCTTCTTCGGCTATACAGGTCTTACAAGCGTAACTTCAAATATGTAAGCCATTAAGTCAACTGGAAAGTACTAAGGTGTTCGAAGTTGCTGTATGCACGGCAGGTCGATTCTTTAAAGCAGCGATACCAAAAGTGTGTTCTGCGGAGCACTGGGTCTCCGCAAAGGCTCTGCCTAGCGCCGGCAAAATTAATGTCAACGCAAAGAACGAAGCACATCAGTCTTGTCACACAATGAGAAGAACTCCTCTTATAAACACAAGCCCGCAGTGGCCGTGCTGACGCTTTCTCCCTTCCTCCCCCCACCACCACCCTTTCTCTCTCTCTCTCTCTCTCTCTCTCTCGCTCTCGCAGCACGCTTTCTCATCTACACATGCCGTGCACATTCCCTCTCAGCCCCAAACATATCGAACTGCCTCGAAGGGTCGCTCTCTGCGGTTCACAGTCCGGAGCTATATAATCCACGCCACACATACAGAGTACAGTTCCTACCCGAGTTTGTGATTTCAACGCCTAGTCCAATTTAGCATGACGAGCCTGCATACCGCTCTCTGACCGCTCTTGGATCGCCGAATATTCGATTCCTGTTTGCTTTTGGCTACAGCTGCGAAATTCAGTCTCCTGTGGTGATAATATTCTATGTTTGTCATTTTGTAAAAATAAATAGTCGATTTTAAAAGATAGAATGGAGCGTAGTCTTAAGGGTGTTGCAACGAAACCTTCCATCGTAGATGCAGCAACTACCTCAAAGATTTAGGATCCGGAGTATGATATTCAAGAGGTGATATAACGATTTAAAGTCGCGTAGTTTCAAGCAATACGCTATCTAAAAATCCCTGAAGGTAAAAATATGAAGTATGGCGAATCTTACAGGAATCTCAGAATTGGTTGATTCTAGCCGCCTGTCCCTCTACATTTTACATAGCAAGCTAGTACTCCCGAATAGCTCCATGGTATCTGCTAAGGATGCACCGACATTTGCAATCTATACACCCCGACTGCAAAGATAAGAATGAAGAATTTTTTGTATGTGAGAAAGGACAGTTATTCAGATGTCAGAAACTGTGAAATTTGTGTCCCTAGCTGTCAATGAAACATCCACAGAGGCATCGCATTTGGTCATCTAATACACAGGAAAAATGGGCGAAGGGCTCACTATCGCTGAGATTTTAATATAATACAATGTATTCTCGATGAAATATCTGGAAAGTTTCTATCTATAGCTCGTTTCGCTTCTAATTAACGACCTGGTGGGCTATATCAGACATGAACTAGATGGTCGCCTTCACCACACAAATTCATCTCGCAAATGGATGAGTCGATTGATGCTGCTGTGCTGGATATCTTGCTGATAAATGTACGATACCCAAATAAATTGACTCGAAGGGATTCCTTTGTGTGCAAATCACAACCAACCAAAATTACCATTTAACATTATCAATTTTTTAACAAAATAAACCATCTCAATTGGAACGATTGCGTAGACGTTTGTACAGATGAGGCCAAGGAAATGAATGGTAAAACAGCAGGAGTGGTATCACTAATGAAAAGTAAAGCGCCAAAGTGTAGTTACAGCCACTGCATCCTGTATAGAAAAGCATGCGCAGTGAAGAACATGCCACCAAATCTGAAACTGGTTGTTGGTGAAGCAGTAAAAATAATCATTTCTGTTAAACCACTCCCTCTTCAGTGCCGATTCTTTTCAATATCGCGTGCAGATCATGGGAGTAGACATAAAACACTACTACTTCAAACCAAGGCTAAAGGCTAGATAGCTGTCTCGGTTAAAGGTCTTAATAATATTATTCGAACTAACAGCTGAATTAGAAGCTTTTATGACTGACTTTTGTTTTTAATTAAGACACTGTTTGAGCGATGTGACTTAGTTCTCCAGACTAGTTTTTTTTTTTTGCAGATACATTTGGAAAAAATAATGAACTAAATCTAACTTTAAAAGAAATCAGTCAACAGTTTTCAGTACTAATACAAAAATAAATATATTTTTGGATTGTACTTGTTGACAAGAGAGAAGTAGAAAGCTTCTTAAACACTGAATGTGGTTATTGGTAGGGCATCAGAATTTCCAAATAAAATATTTGAAGAATTTTTTCTGTGTCTCCATGATGTACTTGCACCTTTGAGACGTATTTTCCTGAAGAGCAAAATACAAAACTGGGAGGGAGTCCATGGGTTCTGAATCCTCTTGTACCGAATTTTTAGAAGTCAGAAAATATCTCAAATGAAAGCTACGAATATTTTTTTTTTTTTTTTTTTTTTAGAAATGACATCAGATTCAAGCACGGAATCACCATTCAAAATAATATCACTTGATGATTTTTTGTACATGGTTGGTGATGAGCATCCTCGACTTGTGAGATGGGCTCTGACTGTTTTCCTCCCGTTCACAGGAAGATACTTATGTGAAACGGGAGTCTCAGCATAGGGAGTTGCAAAGACAAAATGCTGCAGCAGACTGGAGACAAAGAATTGCAATAGACTGGATGCTGAACGTGGCATGCGTCTATATTTCTCTTGTATCAGCCTGACATTACAGAAGGAACTATTCATAACTCCCATTAAATGGAAACAACTTATCAATTTATGGTTGATTAGTACCGTGTTATTTTGTGTATCGTATTATTGTGTGTTCTTTAGTATATTGTTGTAGAACTCAGTAATGTATAATGCACTTATTTTTGAGCGATTTTCGTTAAATGATTTTAAGAATGAACACAAAACCAGGTTTTGCTTATTTTATGGTTCCGCAAAGTATTTAGTATTTTAAAAGGGTCCCACAGAAAAAATAAAGACGGGATTGGTTAAGGGATTTTGAATGGTGGTCACTGGTATGAAGACAGTTCAAACTCTCGAAATAGAGCGATAGGGGTAAAAAATGGCTCATCACTGTATATACTGCAAACAACTGTATAAAAAAATGGGGCTATTAACAAATTCCTGATGTATGTGCTGCATTATTAACTTCATCGTTAACAACAGTTCAGCACGCACAATAGTTAACGTACATGAAAAGAACACAAGGAATGAAAATTATCAGAAACATTCACCAAGTATATACGTTACACAAATTACGGAAGACAGAAGTCGAATGTTGGAAACCGATTTTCACTGTCGTGTTTGCTTGTTAGACCTTAGCCTAATCTGCTAATCCTATCTAATATCGGTCTTCCATGTGTCAGCTTTGTACACAAATGCCGTCTGTAAATTAGCTGTTCCTTTTACGTCAGTGCGATAAAATAA
This sequence comes from Schistocerca serialis cubense, assembly GCF_023864345.2. Taxonomy (NCBI): domain Eukaryota; kingdom Metazoa; phylum Arthropoda; class Insecta; order Orthoptera; family Acrididae; genus Schistocerca; species Schistocerca serialis. The sequence continues at coordinate 180,316,992 of NC_064646.1, read as the reverse complement.
TATTATTAATATCTTTGTAAATATTGAATAGAGCACGATGTCATTTTGGGTCAGTGAACTCACAAGGAGGAAGAGGAGCACGTGATTCCTCATGCATCAATTTGTTTTGGTGGGTCGACCAAGACAACGAGCGTTGTGGGAAGAAGATCGACATGACGAGAGGTGTAATATTTTATACTAACAGTTTTTAGACCTACAGATCTAATGTTATTTTATTCTAACAAATTCCAGCTGCCAATGCCTATTCCCATTAAAAGAGTAAGCGAAAATTTTGCGACAGCCATTGTATGTGAGAGGTTTTACGACTCAGCGTTGGATTTAAAGGGCTGGCTGTCTCTTGTAATGAACAATACAGAGTGAAGAAGTCAACTATGAACTTTGAAGGTGTATTACGCTACGCCCGCACAGAGCAAATGACGAGAATAACTACAAAAAAATAAAAAATAAAAGGTTGGAAAAAGCCGTAAAGCGCTTGAGTGGACATCTAAAAGTCGCGGGTTCGAATCTCGGTCGGACCTTGGACTTTTCAGTGCGTATTCTAATCTATCCTTCACCTATCAGCAACGTGGGGAGTCGCCAAAAGCAACGCGTAGTTTGGATTCCATGTTAAGGTGTAGGTCCCCTCAACCCCGGTTGGATAACTGGGATAGGTTAGGGACCTTCAATTCGATGAAGTGGCACCCAGTAGGAAAAGCGAATTGTGACCTCACAACATAAACGAGATTCAAATGCGGAACATTGTTAAACTGAGTCAAAATCTTCTGTGGAATCCAAATCAAACGGAAAAATTCTTATTTCCAAAATCAATTTTGACCAGAGAGGCGGAATTATGCAGTTTTATATGGGAGCTTATGTAGACGTACTGACTGATGACATAGTTTATTGGAAACAATAAATAGAGAAAATATTGCAGCCATAACAATATTCGTTTCCTAACAGTGAATTAAAGGTTCTGAATGAATTTTAGGATGAATTTTGAAACTGCGAGATATTTGTTTTGCTTAACACTGCACAAAAGTTGCTGGGCTAGCAATACATGGACTAATATCAAGATTTGTTTTCAGAACTCTCGCTTCTAGAGAGTCTCCGTTATAGGATAAAGACACTAGCAAAATTGAATCACTGAAGAATGGAATATGAGCTGTCACTACTTAGCTCTGTCACTAACGGCACCGCTCATGAAAACACTGACTCCGCACACTTTTGATTAATTAGAAATTTTACTTGCACGTGGGTGAGAACTACACTCAAGAAGTAAACACAATAAATGAAATAGCAGTAACAATGGTTATGATACCCATGGTAGGCAAATTAAACGTAAAATATGTAAGAAATACAGAAATGAACACACCACCCACACGTACACGCACGCACGCACGCACGCACGCACGCACACACACACACACACACACACACACACACACACACACACACACAAGTCCTCACCGAACAGAGAACAAGACAGAACACAAACAACGACCACATGCAGGGCACAACAGAGTAACAACATACGCACCAAACGAAATGGCACATACTCACATACAATAACAAAACTGTTCACAGAATAGGCTGCATATTAAAGAAACAGGGACACCAAATAGGATACAGAACAGCGAACACAACACGGAAAAAGTTCAGAACACAAGAAACACCCACAGATAAATTTAACAGATCAGTAATATATGAACTCTCATGCAACACTTGGCCATCAGTATACGTAGAACAGACATGCAGAAACTTCAAAACCAGATATTCAGAACATGTCAGAGCTTTAAAAAGCAACAGCTCCCATACCACATTTGCTGACCACCCAGCTACAATAGAAAAAGACTTACGAATACTAGAACCCTGTCACACCCTACACAGAAAACTGACCATTGAGGAAACCATCCTCATACAGAAGGCAATAGCAGAAGAAAAACAGGTCATCAGTATGTACTCTACACTCTGCAAAGGCACACTGTTAAACACATTAAAAGAACTTTACAGAAAAGACAACACAGACAGCTAAAAAGTCTACACACATAAAGACACACACACACCCACACAACCCCGCCCACCACCCGTCCCCCTAGTCCCCAAACAAACATGTTAAACGAATACACTACACCCTGCAAAGGCTCACCATTTTACACACAAAAGGAAGAGCACGTAAAAGAGAACACAAACAGCTAAGACGTGTACAAAACACACACCCACATCCACCCAACATCCCACACTAATTCACACACACACACACACACACACACACACACACACACACACAAAGATAAAATTAAAGAAAATTCAAATTTGGTGCCAAACTCACTGGTGAACAAATGAACACTGACTGGACTGGGCACACAACAACCACGATTAGAGTGTGTTTTAGTGAAGTGTAAAAGTGCTTTTAATAACCGAATTTCTGAAAAAATGTGTTATCTTTACGTGTGCTTCACAACACCTCATCAGAATGCTGAGAAAAAAGGGCTTGCCACAGAGAAACTTAAGTAAAAACAAATGTATGAGCGAAATATCAGTACAAACTAAATTACGTTTAAAGCTAAAAATGATAGGTTAACTCTAAACAAAATTTCTCATCAACATCGTTTGGTTGCAGATGACAAGCTACCAGAACGAAATAGCACTCAAGTGGTCCTGCAAAACCATGCAAACCGAATGTAAAAGTAATAACAAATAGAAACAAATAGTCGTTTGAACTAAATATTTCCGTAATTTTGTGATCATTTAGTAAAAATGTTCATATTACAGATTAACTAAAACAGAAACCCAATGGTGATAGCACAGAGGTACTGAAACATGTTTGGTAACTTTGATAAAACGGTGTTTTACATAACTGGCGGAACTTACATCCAACAATTATATGTTTTTACTTTTTTTTTTTTTGGCGGATTGACTTCGTGGTTGTCTTAATGAGATCATATCATTGTGCCCTACTCAATTTGCTGATCAGAATGAATAGTTACGAAAAAAGGAAGGCGTTTGTTTGGAATTTGTTTGACTCGTTATAACATTAGCCAACATAGTGAACCTAGTTTCGGGTTTGGTTTGCTTCTGGTCCACCTGTAATGATATTGCTTGCTGTGTGCGAGAACTAAGTGCGGTTGTACTGTTGCTTCTTGTTAGGTATCAGATGTATGTGGATCTTACGAGTGTCAGAGCTTATTGCATAAAGACTCCCCGCTGACAATGTCGTTAAGAATGTGCATAGAAATCCACTCCCATGTTCCTTAAGTAACCGTATCAATAAATTTGTTCTGTTTTTGGTAAACCATTAGTAAATGGAAAAGTAGAAGCTTAAAGGCTAATAAATGTTTATTTCATGGCAGACTGTTGGCTTCTACTTTATCCCCCATGTACACTTCGCCATTTATGTACACTTTCTTTGATTACTTATAGAAAGCGATCTCTTTGAGAAATGAATCGCAAGCGTTTAATGAAGCTCATTCCCTGCACCATCGTGGCGAAGTCTCAGAATTTGATTCCATTGGCCTTTTCAAATAATTTATTGGGCCAAACACAATCAAATTCTTTTAACAACTTTATACGACTGATGATTTTCACGGGTTTGCAGCTGGGTTCCATCGTCCTGACGACAACACGATATCACGCCGGCGTGATTGTGCACTCAATCTCACCTGAAGATGGGGGCCAGATGGTCCTCCGCAATATCGTGTTGTCGTCAGGACGATGGAACCCGGCTGCAAACCCGTGAAAATCATCAGTATTAGATACGCCGGGGAAATCTACGTTATCACAACTTTACACGACACTGGACACTGTGAAACTGGTATTAAAAAAGCACTGCCGGCTCTTAACAATGAGTACATTAGCTTCCCGAAGGCCATGGCATATGGAAGAAATTACATTCCGAAAAACAATAAATCATACAGGGTGTTCGGAAATTCCGATTAAAAACTATTAGGACTTGTAGAAGTGAGTAAGTACACAATATTTCGAATAGGAACCCATATCTAGAAATACAGGTTTTTAACTCATCCACTTCTGCTTGAGGAACTGAATTAGTCGTGACGCAGTAGTATTATTACGTAACAATTCGGAAGGAAATGTGACGAAGAACTCATTTATCACATCAGTACATTTCTCTGTACTATTACGTGTTTACAATAATATAAATCAAAAAAGAGGCCAGCATACTCTACGTACAGAGCAGTACTGATATATTACAACGTAACGTTGTTACAGACGTTCTACATACAAAGCACGTTCTGGTACACACTCTCCATCGCACCTGGTGTCTCTTCAGTTTCTAGAGCAGCGGCCAGAACTCGTGCCACCGGTTTTTCTTTTGTCTCTACAGGAATCTCGTAAATTAAACTTTGCAAGGCAGACGTTAAGTGACATCAGGTAATCGCCTGACGTGGTACACGTGATTCTGTCTACCCTATTGCACACCAGGACAAGCAATTCAGACTTCTCTCTTTCCCTCAGCAGACGTGGACGTGTTACACATTTGAATTGAAACCGTCGTAGAATGCAAACGGTACGTTTCCAGACTTTTGTTCCTATACAGTATATTATGTCCTCTCTCACTCGCTATCCGCTTTAGTTTGTGACTGGAATTTACGAACAACCCGTATATCAATGATAATCGAGGTTAGTAATAGAAGGGTTTAATACAATTGTGTTGTGACACCCATCGCAACTGAATCACTACGTGCATCCTGGCCTGAGGAGTTTCAGCATATACTGTCAAGTTTTCTGTAATCTGACTCGATTTTATAATTATCAAAATAACATCACATACCCACTGAAACCGTGAAGTTTTATTTCGTTTCCAAACTCCTTCTGTGTGTTTCACTGTTGTTGGCGGCCACTGTATCCTTCGTGCAACTGGTCTTTACTGCCAGTACAATATGGGTTCTTGTTATCTAAGATCCAACTGTAAACATCCGGTTTGTAGCTAGATCATAGTTCACATAATGTCACTTTGACTGTGCCAGCATAATGTAGGTATAACGTATGTGTACTTGTACGAAAAAGCAGGAAGAACGGCATATTGCTGTGTTCGGCGTTTCCAGACATCATCAACAAGTTTGCCTTCTCCATGGCACTACATACTCGAACCAATACAGTGACACCGTGTCCCAAATGAGTAATAAATGTACCTTGGAAATAGTAATTTCTGTCGATTCAGATAGACGAAAATCGTGATGTTGACACTTTCTATAAACCTGTAGCCAATAAATAATTATTATTCGGATATCTGATGATAGATTCGAGGATATTTTCATCGTCATGGACCTTAATCTGTGAAGTAATTATTGCTGTGGATATCCTCAGATACGACCTGAGACTATACCCTGCATTTCACGAGTGTATTCTGTTACGGAACTTCTGCAGTTTTGCTGAATGGGTGTTCCCAACGTTTCGTTTTTCCTTCCTTTTATTCAAAATGGCATTTGATAGTACATATCTTGTCGTTGCTTTTAATGTGAGGCTTGATTGTGATTTTATGCCACCACTGAAATTTCACTTTGCCTTCCATGTCATTGCCGTATCGGTGCTCATGCGACAGCTTTCACTATCTAGAACAAGTAAGTTTCAAACGCTGCGCATAAAAAAAGGAATTCTTCCATACTCCTCCCTCCTTTTCTACCGCTGATAGTAAGGGAGAGTCAAATGTTTTTGATAGTCCTTGGAATACGGAAAATTCATCTCTAGAACTGGTGTGAGGCGAAATGTAAGTTATAAATAACAGCAGCAAATTGCTCAAATTTTAACGTTATGCCCTCTACGCTTTTATCTAGAAGTGCCATCCTTCCGTTTTCAAATATCTTTACTTGTTGTCTAGAAACACCCGTAAAACGTGGGTTTTGGTTACCAAACCAAGCCGCAGAGTTCGAGACGGCTGTGCATAACAAACGGATGTGAATGTTTGCGATATGCTCCTATGATTAGCGTCTTGATTATCCTTCAAAAGTTTCTTATTCGCTTTTTTTGTTCCCTGAAAGTACTTTTTCGCTGTTACGTATGTTGACTCTTAACTTTAACAATACGTCGACATTACACGAGCGCGAAGCTACACATAACGTAAAAAAAGACATAAATTCGATACACTATTACCGTTGTTTCATCTTTAAAATGAAATCCACCAGAACACTATTTGTACGTGACACTGTACACATGACATTCGCAGGTGGTGTTTTTTTGCTCTCGTCAGACACTACAAATCTTTATCTCAGTTTATTGTACGTCGCTTTTTAAGTTCTTTTATTGTATTACCTTGTGTACGAGCGGTATTGTGAATGCGATTTTCAGATTTGTGATGTTAATTTCTTACAAAGTTTACACATGTATAGTCCCTTTTGCGATTCACTGCACTACACACGTTTTGCTCTCTGCTTGAAATTAGGTGATTATGAATAATTTTCGTATGCTGATTTTAGATTTGTTATAGTTTTTCTCAGTCACAGTAGTTACTTCTGGGTATCAGAATTCTCTTTGTTACGGAAATATGCTTTAATTACGAAATAAGTTTCAAATCATATGCATCAGGGAAGCTTTCTTCTCTATGTGTACTTTGATCTCTGTGCTTGTCATCTAGTTTTAGCCATAATAAATAGAAGTCTTCTGTCTTGTGATGCCACCTGCTGAGTTGCCATGCAGTTTCGAAGAAAGGATATTGGTGCTATACTGTAATGGCAGTTACTATTGTATTGTGTGTTGTGCTTATGCGTAGGTCTTGATTTACGAGTATATTCTGTCAGAAACTTCTGTACAAAGTATCTAGACAATATGTAAATAACCATAATATGTTTTGTAACAAATGTGGGCAATAGACAATGAAAAGCCAAAGGCATATGCTTACTGCTGCAATTAAGAAGACATACGAGCGGTATTTTGGCTGCAGAGTTTGGGACCAAGATAAGCCCTTAGCTCCTCGTCTAAGTTGCGGCACATGTACGAGTTTCTTGCACAAGTGGCAGTAGGTTTCTCGAACCTCAGTGCCATTTGTGGTACCAATGGTGTAGCGCCAACAGAAGGATCATGCCACTGACGGCCATTTTTGCTTGACCAAGGCGAAAGGATATTGTAAAAATTCAAAACGTTCTACTCAATATCCAAACCTGCTCTCAGCCTTGTGGGCAGTTCATCATCACCTCCTATGCCACGAAGTGATTGGACCACTGATAAACAACGTGTATGGTTGCTATCCGACGGCAGTGGGAACGAAACAGCAGTACCAACTAGCACAGCGTACGTTGCTCTGGATCCAGCGTACTTGCCACCACAAACAACACCACGTCATAGAATTACGCAGGGAGAACTGAAATATATGTGTAGGATCTTTAATCTTTCACAGGCACTGGCTCCGCGTTTCCACGGATGGAATTCACTCGTTTCGAATGCTAAAGTGACTGCATGTAGGAGGCGCCTTTTTCTCTATCTCCGACTAGCTTGTGTACTGTACGGAAATCGATTGTTTGTTTTGAACACTGCATCATGTTCACAACGCTGATGAATGGAGACTTTATTGACTCCTAAAAAAATCAATTTTAAAGGATGACCTCCACCATAATGGTAATATATATCCTTCAGTTTCAGTCGGATACTCGATTAAAAGTAAAGATACTTATGAAGCAAGGCGAGATTTGCTCATTTACTTACAATATGGTACGTATAACTGAAAATAAAAGAAATATTGACTGGTATGCAACCAGGTTGCATGAAACACTGCTGCTTTCTTTACGAGAGCGACAGTCGCAACGAAAAAGCACATTGCTTATGTAAAGAGTGGCCTAAGCGAAAATCCTACATGACACGTAAAATAAACTCTGAAAATGTTATTTTCCCACCTCTGCATATTAAAATGAGGACAGAGGAAAATGAGAAAAGAGAAGATTTTGCACACATGAATCCCAAGTGTTCCAATATCAACCGTGCAAAGATGAAAGAAAGAGTTTACTAGCTCCAAGTAAGACAGCATAAGCAATCTACATATTTCACCAATTCGTTAAGTGAGACTGAAAAAAAAAGTGCATGAAATGTCTTCACGTCAGTGGTTACGCACTTTCTTGAAAACCTCAATCGTGGTGACTATAAATAGATCGTAAATGGCACTGTAAGATGTTTCCAACGTATGAAGCGTCATATATTACCAAAGTCACATTTCCTTGATTGCCATCTTGACTTTTTCCCTCGGAACTTGAGATATAAGTGATGAACACGAAACGTTTTCACCAGGCCATTGTAGCAATGGGAAAGTGGTTTACGGAGCGGGGAAACTGCAGCGTGTTGGCATAATATTGTTGGTCCTTAGTAGAGACACTGCAGAGCATAAATAGAAAATAAAATGACCAAAAATGTCCTTGCAAACTTATCCTTGGGTAAAATGCTTGTGTATTTGAAGTATTAAAATGATATGTTTTTCATAAGTAATGAAACCTCTGTTTCCGTAAAGCGGTATGTTAAAGGAAATTTTTATTTTGAATCTTTATCCAAGTAACCATGGCAAGTGAAATGCCATAGTTTTATCTAGAGAGCAGACAGAAATTTTAAATGTGTTTTTTAGTGAACTATTACAGCCATGTTAAAAACATGGCATTCAAGACTACTACACGCCTTTTCCATTTCCCATTCCGTCCCTTACAACGTGAGACTTTATCTTAATGAATTATGCTGAATCCTATCAACGAATGTAAAAATGATATTAAGATATTCTGACAGCTAATGTTTACTCTGCAACGTATGACCTCTGGCGAGAGTAAAAAATAAGACATCGGAATATGCTTTCCCTCCAGCTTCCTCACATGTCACAGTGTACATGAACAGTCATTTGGTGCATTTCATGTTAAAAATGTTAGCAACGATAATACTGTATCTAATTTATGGCCTTTCTCACGATGAACGTAACCTTGCACTCGTTTACTGTGAACATGTTGTTGCAGTTAAAAGACTCAATACTCAGATACAACGATGATACTGTAGTATGTACGAAGATTTTCCGATTTTGTCGTGTGGGTAAACTTAGCATAGTGTAAGAAATGTGTTATTTTTGGTGTTCCTTTTTGTAATGGTAGTGCCGTATGCATATAGGCCTAACACTCTGATCTTTATTTCTAGTTTTTCAGCAACGTGTCCTATTTCATAATGGCCATAAGACCGAAATTGTGGTAGTGAAAATAACTAACTTTTACAGTCAATGGTGACTAAGATGTCCTTTATCAGTTATCTGAATTTCGGTTTTCTGATGGTAAAAAAAATAAGAATTTATTCACAAACTCGCAAGGGAATCAAATCGTGTGCGTCGTAGTTTAACTCTGCAGTAATGCGAGTGCGTTTCATTTCTATGCAAATACTTCCAGGAATGGATACAATTAAATGCTAAAGTAGCAGAAATACGTACACAAATTTCAGGAAAGGAAAGGAACAAGAAAGGGACAGAGCATTATGAAACAACGATGAGAGGTGCGCATATCTTAAACTAGGTTCTTTGTGATGAGATTATTGAATTCAGTTCCGAAGCTTATGGAAATGTGGGATGGTCATAACTGCGAAAAGTTGGAAAAAAGATTCCGCCACCCGCATAAAGAATGTATGCCTTGTCTTGCAAAACTGTAAAACGGAGAGAAAGACAGAAGGCTTAACTGAAAGAGAGAGCGGAAGAAGGGAAGGGTTGATAGCATTTTCTTCAGCTATGTGAGTTTCGTGCAGTGTAATATCCGTTATTAAGTCTATAAATTATTGAATACCCACTTGACTTGGTGGATTCCTCTGACAACCTCACACAGAAATTTATATCAATCAGTTTAAATTGTAACTACAAGAACACTAGCTACAAATTTTACTGCAATTGCTGCAGTTTCACTAAGTCTTAAAATATACGATGATTTCCTGAATCACCTCGGCGTAAATTATTAATTAACTGTAGTACATCGCGGACCATGGAGTTGAGGTTTGCTTACTAAGAAATACATATTACCACAAAATGCTCGTCACAACGTCTTGCTAAGTAATCCACAACGTCCTCAGCAACTGCAGTGTCTTTTTTCTATATACAGGGGATAGGCAAAATAGTGGTTTTATTAATAAGTGGTAGGCTCCCGTTTGCCCGTAATACGGCTGCGATTCGTCTTGTAATACGGGCATATAGTGATTGTATAGTGGAATGTTAGGTTATGCTACTCTTCGATCAGAACCTCTTCTAACTCCTGTAGTAAAGAGGGAGACGGAAATCTGCTCCAATATCATCCACGAGGGTTCGATAATTTTCAACTTCGGGAACTGTGCCGGCCAGAGAAGACGCTATAGTTCAGTTGCAAGCTCCTCATACCAAGATTCTACTATCCTGGCTGTGTGAATTGGTACATTATCGTCCTGACTTGTGACGTCATTGTTGGGGAACAACATTTGAATCAAGGGGCGCAACTGATCTCCTAAAACGTTCAATTAATCATTGGCTGTATCACGGCCTTTGAGAGTATTGATTGGACCAGCAGAATACCATGATTTGGCTCCCCACACCATCACACTTCGACCTCCGTGCTTAGTCGCCAGGATCACGCAATCAGTATTGTGGGCTTCTTTTGGCGTTCTGCCGACGTAAACCCGGCCCAATGTTGGAAATAACGATACCGTTGACTCGTCGGACCATATGAGATGTTTCCACTTATCAGCCGTCCGAGATTGATGCTCCTGAAACCATGTTTTACGCTTCTTCTTTGTGTTTGTTGTCGCCGGCTTGGGTGCCCGAGCGGTTCTAGGCGCTTCAGTCTGGAACCGCGCGACCACTACGGTCGCAGGTTCGAATCCTGCCTCGGGCATGGATGTGTGTGATGTCCTTAGGTTAGTTAGGTTTAAGTAGTTCTAAGTTCTAGGGGACTGATGACCACAGCTGTTAAGTCCCATAGTGCTCAGAGCCATTTGAACCATTTTTACCTGCTTTGTTGACCAACAACCACCCCCATAAAATGGTTCAAATGGCTCTGAGCACTATGGGACTTAACATCTGTGGTCATCAGTCCCCTAGAACTACTTAAACCTAACTAACCTAAGGAGATCACACACATCCATGCCCGAGGCAGGATTCGAACCTGCGACCGTAGCGGTCACGCGGTTCCACCACCACCATCCCATTACTGCCACTGTTCTCATTATTTTGTCTATCCCCTGTACATAAAATTCATCAACATTTGTAACTGGAGCATGCGTAATACGTACCGCTTAGTAACACTATTGTCGTATCCATTACCAACCAAATGACAAAACCTTTCTTTTTCTTAGACTCCAACAGTCGACTCATATCTACATCTACATTCATACTACACAAATACCTGTGACCTCGATGGCAGATTGTACTTCCCATTGTACCATATATTAAGGTGCTTCTTATGTAGCTACAATTTTTTTAACAGACTTCATATACAAAAATTCGACCTGCGCATGTTGCTGTTCGCAAAACTTTATATGTGGTCGGCCGACTGATTTGAAATTTTGACAGAAGTTGCATGTAAATACTCGCGTTTTTCCGTACACCGATGTTTTAAATTTATGTAGTATTTAAATACGTATGTAATATACAGTGGGTAATCTAGACTCTAATGACCATTTGGACGGACATAGGCTATATATATATATATATATATATATATATATATATATATATATATATATATATATGTGTGTGTGTGTGTGTGTGTGTGTGTGTGTATACGTGTGTATGTAGAGGTGAAATAAAATATTGTTACAAAAATGTCGAAACATTCTTGACATACTTAAAATTTTACACGAATACTGTAACCAACAGTCAGACCTACAGGAGGCTATACATTTTATTATGTCTAAATGTATGTGTAATATGCAAAGAGTAAACATAGTTACCAAAAATATGGAAAAGTACTTCAGTTATATACTTCAAAGCTTTACACATTATTTTAACATACGTTTGGACGAATACGTGATACGTATTTCATAATGTACATACGATGTAAATGCATATACATACTGTGTAATGGTGAAATGTTGTTAGAAAAACTTTCGTGAAGATCTCGACCGATTTACTTCAAATTTTGGACGGTATTAAACATTGAGACAGACCTAAACCATATAATTATTAAACAGAAATGTACAGGTTTTCTATTAAAACAGACAGTGAGGAAGAAAATACTTTGCTGTAACAGCGTGAGGTTTTTTTCCTTTGTAGCAGACAGTTTTAACTACTTAGCAGGGCATTTAAACAATTAGACAAATTATTTATCCCATACATATTCTTTCTCAACATGTAAATTCTTAAACATAAATTGTATACACAACAGCATGCTGTTTTGCTTTCTTCCTTGCAGACGGTTTTGGCAGAAAACAAAGTTGTATACTAAGAAATCTTAATTAGGGACAATAACAAATAAGACTCGAGGTAAGAGAGGTGGCAGAAGCAAGAGGAAATCTATAGGCGGGTGGGAGGAAATGGCCGTTGAGAGCAAAAAGGAGAAGATGAAGAAAGGGAGGGGAGAGGAGAAGATAGACAGATCGAAGACGTGATGGACAGCCAGAGGCGGAAAAAGTAGGTGGATAAAGAGAGAGGGAGGAGAGATGGACAGAGGCGGAAGAGGAGATCAGGACTTATATCCAATACACATACATATTAAAAAAGTGTGATTTTTCTTTTCTTTCTTCTCCATTAAACCAGATTGAACCAAGCAAAGCGTGGCCTGGCACTGATAGTGCTGGATAAAAACTTTTACCACTTAGCAGTTAAATGCCTCTCTGCGAACTGTAATTACTCCTATCCAGTCTTTCATGATCCTTCCGGGGGAGATACGAAGAAGACTGTAGCATTTTCCTATATTTCTAATTTTATACTAGTTTTTGGAACTGGAGAAGTAGAGGTTTGCAGAATAATTCGTCAGTTCTGTGACGGTCATCCGTCATCATGCAGGTAAAAGTGTGCCCTAGGAACGTATAACAGACATGCGTTAGTGATATTATCCTCTAATTCTATGATCCGTCGTTTTTACCCTTATGATAAACATTGGTTCGTTTGCCCTCTCCTAGCCCCGCTGGACTTTTCTCTACACGATAAATATTGATTAGGAGTGGAGCTAATTTCACTGCCTATCCTTTGTAATAAGATTCGAAAGACTAGGTGGCACACACAGCCGCCTTGACGCAAACCCTTGTTGAGAGGAAACCTTCGAGATAGTGCATTTCAAAGATTTATTTTTGATGTTGTGCCGTTAAACATATTTCGGTGAATTAAAGTGTGACTCATGTTATTGTTCTATAAAGAGATCTTATATAGGTACAGTATCATACGCCTTACGAAGGCCTACGAACATAACATAGGCTTCTTGGCTAGTGTTTAATCTTTTCTCTAGTACTACTTCAAAATAAAACACGTTTTCGGTGCAAGTAATACCAGTTCTGAATCCTAGCTGCTCCTCTTTCTCGTCTTAGTTGTTACTGAAATGCGTCTGTAATTTCTAAAGTCCCTCTTTTGGAAATGGGCTATGCCTAGTTATCATTTCACGGATTTAGTACGGAAGCGACATCTAAGAATTACCTCGCTCCGCAATGGGCTTCTTCTGAACTTGCAGCTCGATAATTTTTTAATCTATATACGGAAAAACTATGAAAACCGTAATGGAAAAAAATCATTCACGTTGTTTTCGAGCTCTTAGAACCAATTAACTGTCCACAGACGACTTATATCAGATAATGGTCGTGTTCTGGTATTATATGTGGTGAGCGAATATTTTGAGTGACTGTTTACTCACAAGATGGCGTTAGAACTTAATGTGGAAATAATACTATATGCGAGTTTCCACTTGAACGAACGTAACTGGTTTTGTCAATTGTATCTTGTTAGTGTAACTTAAAACTAAACAATACACGAAACATATATATTTTTGAATTACATGTGAAACTGTGAGGGCGGATATATAAGAGCTCACCTGACTCAACTCCATCAGAATACGGCTGACAATAATTTGTTATGTTAAGACTGCCACGAATTACTACAAACATTCGCAGTACCGATTCCGTCACATTAACTACCGTCTTCAGGTGTGACGTAAATCCACAAATGTACTTTATACATAAAAACAATACTGCTGGCTGCTGTACGTCGGAAAGTGGGTATTTTTACTAGATGTATGTGACCTTATTTTGGCTCTTCAGAGATGGAGAAAGGTTCATTACTTGAATTGTGCAATTCATATTATTACTGTTTTTATAACATTTTCTCTAGCGCAGCAACGTTTTGAGGTACCCATGGACTACTTTCTTTTATTGAAGGCTACCTGAAGCCGACCATAAAGTGAAAACAGTTAATAAATAAATAAATTATATGGCATCATAATTGTGAAGGCGGTTTACCATGCTAATATGACATTTCTGTAGATGGTCACCGCTTTATTAATCAGATTTGTCCATAGAGTGTTGCTGGAATCACATCTCGCTATCATGGACATCATAACCCGCACCCGAACTCTAACTTGCAATGTTATCTCATACCTGGCTATAGGGTGGCAGCATGACACAGTTTGCTGAGAACGATACTAGGTCTGTAGTGGTCGTAGCAGCAACGTCCCATAAGTAGTATGATTTGTCAGCGAAGAATGGTGAGCTGCTGGAACACGCTATAATAAAATTTGCAACTATGATGAGATTATGCTTTGCAATGCGTAGAAGCTACTGGAAATGGAATATAAAAATAAAAAATAGGATTAATAATGAAACGACAAGTTGTGTGGGGAATGGATGATGATGGTGGTTTTACTGGACAAATTTCAATTCATTTATTAATGGGAGACCAAATCTTATCAATAGACATAATTATAAGAGAGACTTGACCGTGGGTGATCACAACAGTTTGATCTCAAAGAACACCATCACATTTGTCTACAAAACAAGGAGTTTTACAGCTTCAAGAATAAATTTTTACCCTTATAACTGGTAGTAAAATGTGAGTGGCTGGAATGCTTCGACCACGCTCTATAGAATCTAATGAAACTGAAGTGTGCACACTATTCAGCAACAATGACTCACTAAAGGTGACGAAAAACTGAATGCAAATTATTATCAATATCAAAATAAAGTATGTCGTGATAAATCTTAAATTTACAGTTACTGCAACTTCGCAACCGCTGGTACTGTCTGCTTGTGAATCGCGAAAGGCATTTACAAGTTTACAAATACTTTAAAACCAATGCTCACGTAAAAACTGAACAGAATAAAAGCATATATAAGTCATATCTATCGCGGATTTATCTTGGCGCAACTGGCGCTATGAACTGTACAGAATCAAGTGGAGATACAATTGCAAGAAAACACGTAATTCTTTAAAATAAACTTTCAACACAAAACTCTGTAAAGAAAGGACACACATGACGTGGACATCGATTAGTTTAAGACACATCTTAGTATTCATATAGCCTTGGCGCCAATGGTGCACTAAACCTCACAAAATATAACGGCAGCAACCTCACACCAGTAGCTTCACATACGAGTATTTGGAATCGTCTGATAGACAAACTCAGCATTACCAGTGCAATAAATATTTAACGATATTGGAAGCTTCACAATTTAACTTCTCAATAAAACATGAGTGCCTTTTGCAGTACTTAGTAACACCCGCAGATACAGACACAGGTAGACAAACGACTAGCCAAGCTAAACACTAAATACTACCAACAGCAGCAATCAAGAAATGAAAGTTCACGTTTGAAAACAGGCCATTCACTTGTATGAAAGCCGCATGCACTGTGATACACAATTCAACAAGAATACTAGTTGATGCACAGCAACCAACACTAACACAGCTCAATGAACCAGACAAACGTGACGCCAAATACATCACGAAACAAAACAACGTCATACGAAACACAGTGGCTGACAAAACAAAATCGCTCACACACGTGATTGACCTCTTGTAGCCGTAGCTGAGCACCGTGCTAATCTGATCACTTGAACACCTACACCAACCGACACGGTCGCGATCACAGCTCCAATACACTATCTGACTGCTACCTAAGACAGTCCAGTTGACCACCTGTTTCCTTCTTCTGTAGGCTGTCTCCAAACTGACTTCGCACCAGCTAACACTTAAGTCTCACACCGCACTTGCTGCATGGCAAGCGACATGTTGGCTTAAGTAACTCAATGGTCAATATTAGTAAATATTAACGAGCAATAATATTGTCACTCGCAACGGAAATAGGCGAAATATGCAAAGTACAATAAAAAAATTGATCTTGTTGTCGGCCTTCGGAACAATGGAAGTGAGCGGAGAAGTGAATTGCGTATACTAGCCCCAACTTGAATCAAGTGGAGTAACTCACAGCCTGTGTGCAGGGCGCTTCTATGAAGTGGTGTTCAGGCTATCAAAAAAATTCAAGTGACAAAATCGAAATCATTTACTGTAAAACAACATAATTCTCTGTAGCCCAAAAGGCTTAAGTAGGGCTAATATATTCAGACAAAAATGGAACAAGGTAAAACAGAGTAATTTCAGCCTGGCCGTGAAACAGGCGTCTAGGTAAAAATATAACAATGTAAAACATTAACACTGCCCTTATTACACAAGGTAGCTGAAAGCTGACCGAGCCACACTACTTATGTTGAAGGCTGTAACGTTTACCTGCGCCTTCTTTTGGTGTAACTACGAACACCAACAGCCAGGACACCATTTACCAACAAGAGTAGCAAGGTTCCCATGCTCGTGTCTAAATAGTTATCGAATTACGCAATTACATACGCAGCATTTCATTCATATAGCATAAAACAAATAAAATCTTGTGGACAATTATGAATCAAGGATTTACACACGAGTCCAGTGCGCCAACCACTGCACCACCTCGCTCGCTGACATATAAGAACGACTTGCCTTTGTACAGCAGCATATATATACCTTAGTGACCTCTTACCGCAATGTTCCTTGGTATGTAGTGGCACGGTTTGGTCAAATGAAGGTATTTCATTTAGGCATGGGTTTGCCTATGTAATCTCAATGTTGTGCTGGCTGTGTGCCCGGTGGCAGCCTTTCATGTTGGATTAATGGGCTTGTGCGAGGTTCGAGCCGCATTACTTCTGCCTGGGGCGAGTGTAATGCGCAGTCACTGGACGTCATACGTCAGCAGCAGTTTAGAAGGCCGCGCAAATACAGATCCAGACGAGCCAGCGCTGCAGTGCGGTGGACCTGGTAGTAGGAGCGGCACTACACCAACGCCAGCTAGAGCCAAGTTAGGAGGCGGCAGAGTATTACAGACAGAAAGACTAGCAGCACAGAGGAATGAACGTTGACTACCAGAAGACAGCCCGCCCGGCTATCCGCGCGGTCTAACGCGCTGCTTCCCGAGTGGGAAGGCGTTCCGGTCGCCGGCACGAATCCGCCCGGCGAATTAGTGTCGAGATCCGGTGTGCCGGCCAGCCTGTGGATGGTTTTTAAGGCGGTTTTCCATCTGCCTCGGCGAATGCGGGCTGGTTTCCCTAATTCCCCCTCAGTTACACTACGTCGGCGATTTCTGAGCAGACATTGTCTCCACGCACGCGTACACCATAATTACTTTACTACTCAAACATCTGGGGTTACACTTGTCTGGTATGAGACGTTCCTGGGGGGGGGGGGGGGGGGGAGGGGTTGTCCACTGGGGGCCGCACAATAACCCTGTGTTCAGAGAGGGGTGGAGGTGGGGTGGGTGGGCTGATGTGGCCTGTTGGGGTGTTGTGAACCACTAGGGGTACGGCCGGACGAAACCTCTCCGTCATTTCTAGGTTCCCGGTATAATACGCGATATACACCAGAAGACAGAGCACAACGGTCAAGCAGAGTGCATACATAGATGCTCTTGGGTAGCCGTTGGCTGGTAGAAACATATGGGAAGAAGAACGTGTTGTAGCTCTCTCCAGGCTCCAGCGCATTTTGGAAGTCTGCCTGTGGTATAGACATTCTCGTATTTACAGGAAACGGAAGGCGGAACAGGGTATAGCGCATATTATGCAGTTGCTCAGTGTTGAATTTCATAATAATAATTTTCATTGCTGTTAAAACTTTGTAGGATTGATTTTGAGCCGAGGCCATAAGAGTTGGACTGAAGGTTTTCGTGGCGGCATTAGAGGGTCAATGTTCGTTCCGGAGTAGTTTTAATTTATTCAATATGGTGGCTCTCCCTGGAAGGTCCCCGCCTCCTCTCTGTGGGGGATCAGAACTGAAAATTACCCTACAGCCTTCCTGCTTCAAATTCAAATAAACTTAACTGCTCAAAATTGGTTGGGCATCAGAAAAATGTTTTCGTGAAAAAAAGGGATCTTATGATACCAAATGGGTAATAAATTTGAGCAATATATTGTTTATTTATTTAAATATTAATTAAATTGATTGATTAAATTGATGAGAAAAGTGTTCATTTAATTTGATCTTGGTGTTGGTCATATAGGAGATTAATATATGTATTACCTGTAAGCATCCAGAGAATGGAAGGAGGTGATGATGGATGAGCGTGATGGGAATACTTTCCAGCAAACAATAGTGATGCAGCAGGATGGACTGAGGATACATTTCCTAACTCATAGACAGTGTTGCATGCACTGGCGCTGTTCGTGCCTTTTGAAATGGCCAATTAATCCACAGTGCAGGAGATAACTTTACCCTAACCCAGACTGAACGAACGAGAGGTGCTTGCATGGTGAATGCGACTCGATGGAGGACACTTGAAATGATTTTTTTGTCCTTTCTTATCGCATGTGTGCCTATGTTCACCTTCCTGTGTGCCCTACTTTACAATACCTCTCTAAATTGGTGGGAAACTCTCCTACAGCAGCTGCTGGAAGAATTGCCTCCTACCGATCTACAAGTGTATAGGTGCTGAGGAACTTAGATAGGACAGAAAACGATCACTGAAGTGTAGAAAAGCCTGTATACGCTACCACAATTGATGGAAAATGCTTCACTGCTTTCATTACACACCGAAATATTCTTGAAGGAACTACCACTCAAACAACGGATGATAATACGACACATGTTCTGGGAATCGACAAAAATCATTGTAATAACACAACTACCAAAAAGATCTCGCCAGGTGAGAGTGGCAGCAGCTGCATGTATGTTCAACTCGATGTTTGGATACAGAGTAAGCAGCTTAGAATCAGTCTTAGCTCCCCAATGCGAAGCAATACAAAGAATTTTTTCCGCAATGATCAGGTGCGCTCGTTTCTCTTTGTCCAAGGATGTGACACCCGACGATTTTTTTGGAAGAATATCCACAAATTTGGTGTTGGAAGAGCAAAATTGAAATATTTTTTATAGGTCCCAGCTTAGGACTGCACGAGCTTTCTCGGCACCAGTCCAACTTCACGAAGCAAAAGACTATCGCCTACAAGAATCCAAAGGCTAAATAGTTAAATCCGACAGTTTCTACCTAAAAATAGTTACAATAACTCCGACAACAAATTAAATGACGAGAATATCTTCTGAATCGATGTACGTCGACGGTAGCAGCATAGCTATTGTCAGGAATGTTGCCTATACCTTCGTACCTATCGTAACAGATATATGTAATTTTTCTCTCTTGAATGGAATACGTCCCACTCACTCCAAGGAGAAGCATGATCTGATGTATCCATAAAAACAAAAACACACAATCATCTTGTGATTATTGAGCAGCATCTTATTCGCTGTATCCAAAGCCCTTGTATATATAGTTATCAACCAATCCACTGAAAACTTAGGTAAATTCAACTAGTATCATAAAGATCAGAGCAACTTCACCAATTACCGTAGCTCAAACATTGCACTAATTGATGTATATGATGACCTGAAATATGAAATACGGCGTATACTATCAGACAAAATGACTGACGTTACTAGACAACGGCAAAGCATGTGACATGGTATCCTACAGAAAATATTCAGATGGTACCCTGAAGTGGTTTGGAAGCTACTTGAGAAACAGGTGTACCCCAAGGATATGTCACAGGTCTGTTATTTTTACAATATATCTAGTAATATGTGCAGGGAGTGGAAGCTGTTTAAGGCTCTTCGCAGATGATGCGGTTGTCCATAGGAGTGTAGCAACGCCAGACGACAGTAACGGTTTGCAGAAGGACCTACAGAGGATCCATGAATGGTGGAGGCTCTGGCAGCTGATTCTGAACGTAAATAAATGTAACGTATTGCGCATACACAGGAAACGAAATCCACTACAGTACAACTACAACACTGATTTCTGGAAATAGTAACCACAGGCAAAATCCAGAAATATCCATCCGGAGCGACATTTAGGGCAATGATCACATAAAACAAACATCAGGAAAAGAAGATCCGAGACTGACATTCATAGGAAGAATTTTAAGGAATTATATTTCATCAACTGGTGAAGCGTCTTACAAGGCGCATGTCCCATCGATTCCCGAGTATTGTTCACCAATCTTGGACCACAATTGAGAGAGAGAGAGAGAGAGAGAGAAGATCCAGCAAAGAGCGGCGCGTTTCGTCATTTTGTCGCTGCGAGAGCGTTACAGAAACTCCATCCACAGATAGACACTACAAGATAGTCGTCGTGCACCACGGAGCGTTTTACTGTTTAAATTTCTATAGAGTGCTTTCCGGGAACAGTCGGACAACATATTACTTTCTCCAAATACGTCTCGCGAAATGACCACAGCGAGAGGACTCGAGAGATCAGAGCTAATACAAGGATTTAACGACAGTCATTCTTCCCACACACCATTCGCGAATCCAAGAGGGAAAGGGGGGGGGATCAGTTAGTGATACGAGAAGTACCCTCAACCACACACTGTCAGATGGCATGCAAAGTACTGATGCAAATGCAGATTGTTTTCGTAAAGTATGTATTGTATTGTATTGTATTGTATGTTAACCGGGGCCCTAGAGACGACGGAGAGGCTCCGTCCCTGCCGCAGCCGGGCCGACCGCGGTGGCCGAGTGGTTCTCGGCGCTTGTCCGGAACCGCGCGACTGCTACGGTCGCAGGTTCGAATCCTACCTCGGGCATGGATGTGTGTGATGTCCTTAGGTTAGTTAGGTTCAAGTAGTTTTAAGTTCTAGGGGACTGATGGCCTATGACGTTAAGTCCCATAGTGCTCAGAGCCATTTGAACCTGCCGCAGCCGCAGTGTTCCACAACCCCACGTCGACTACCGCACCCCTCCGCCGCCCCGCACCGACCCACTCATTCAGAGCTATTGTGCGGTTCGGCCCCGGTGGATCGCCCCCCCCCCCCCCCCTCCCCACCCCAGGAAACGTCTCACACCAGACGAGTGTTTGCGTGGTAGAGTAATGGCGGTGTACACGTAGGTGGAAACCTTGTTTGCGCAGCTATCGCTGACAAAGTGTAGCTGAGGCAGAATAAGGGGAACCTGCTCGCATTCGCAGAGGCAGATGGAAAACCACCTAAAAACCATCCACAGACTGGCCGGCTCACCGGACCTCGACACAAGTCCGCCCGGGCGGATTCGTGGCGGGGACCAAGCGCTCATTCCCAGTCCGGAAAGCCGTGCGTTAAGTTTTTGTATTATTTACTGACTGCATGCATAAATACTATTCTCGGACGTGCAATCGTTGTGGTAAGCTTAGTAAATTGTTTATACTTAAATGTGAGACTACTCTTGAGTACATTGTTTTTTCGAGTATTTTCTAGAAACATGTCACTAAGAAGCAGCACGATAATGTCACGTTTATCAGCTAAAATTACCTTGTGTTGAAGGTAGTAATATCGATTGCGTAATGTGCCATTATTTGCTGCCGCCGAGGGTGACAACAGATCTTGAATTGAGACGAAATTTCCCTACGTGGTAGGCTGTCACCGCAACTACCTCTTTTCCGTTACCTTGATTGCTGTCTCACGGACTCAGCTCTCTATCCAGCACGTCAGGTTACTGACATGAATTTTACTATCAACTGCACTTTAAAGTCAAGATATCATTTAAGTTATTTTGACAATTATGTACTTTGTATGTCGATACCCGCATTCAGTGATTAATGTCTTTGTATGTCAGTACGTTGTGGAAAGCCTGCCCTAGGCTGTATGTTAGTAAAATGTCGGAAATATTTTCTTATTATAACTGCTAAGTCTTCCGTGGCCAGAGTCAATTGACACAAAGGTGTTCTGCGCACGGTACTGTATCATATTATAAGAAACTATTACTGGTGAAACCAACGTTTTGGCCACGGTTAGAGTAACCTTCTATTTGGTCTAAAACGGATACAACTCTAATCTAATTAATACAGATTAGGCGGATAGATCGAATAAATAGTAAGAATGTCCTGAACATAAATGGGGAAAAAATAAATTTATGGCATATTGACAGTAAGGGTCAGAAGGGATGGGGTAAAATGACGCATCTTCGAGGCTACTGCAATAGTGGCCGAAGCGTTGGTTCCACGAGCAATAATTTTTTTAATAATATGACGCGATACCATACACAACTTTGACGTCACTATATCCTTCTTGTTAGAGCTGTACGTCCTGTGGACTTTCTTCAGTCTACTAATTAACTGGAATCGCGCGCAAGTAGAAGCGATGTTAACAGCCTTCCACAGTCGGGACTGAGCCACATTTCCATTAAAGCCCCTGGCTGTCTGCAAGTCTCCCAGCTATTACGACCTGAGAACTCTGTGGCGAGTCATTTACGGCCATCCGCCCGGCGATTAAGGACGCAGAGTGGGGATTACACACGCTACTCTATCCTCTGCAAATCTCTTTATCTCTGCATAACTACAGCAACCTAGATCCAGCTGCACCTGCTTGTCATAGCCAAGCCTTGGTTCCCCTCACGGCCCCGACACTTCCCTTCACCACCAAACTGACGATTCGTTGATGACACAGGTTGAGCTGTATTAATCGATGTCTTTATTTATTTAGTCAGGTTGCGCTATAAATTTATTTTTCCCCATTTATTTTCGGTGATAGTTCATTATTTATTCGATCTGTCCACATAATCTTCAGGATCATTCTCTAATAACACATTTAAGAAGTTTCTATTCTCTTCTTGCAAACCTGTACTGTAAATTGTCCAAGCTGCTCTTCTGTACGAGACAAATGCCTGCAGAACGGCCTTCCTAACATCTAAATTTATATTAGATGCTTGCCACTGTGGGTTTGAATTTCAATACCTCTCTATTTCGGTCAGCGTGAGTTATTTTCTTGCCCAAACAACCAAACTAATCTACTACGTTTACTGTATCATTTACTAACCTAATAAAATTAGTATCTCCTGATTTAATTCGACTGTATCGCATTATCTTTATTTGAAGTTCGTCCTATAACCTCTTTCCAAGACAATATTAATTCCATTCAACTGCTCTTGCAAAACCTTTGTTGCGTGTGGCAGAATTACAACATAAAGATCGAAGTTTTTATTTTACCTCCGCAGTACACATACCAGCTATTTCACAAGAGGTAGATAGCTCTGCACAAGGGTTGAGAAAAACCTGTGAACCTTAAGAAACAACACGGTGAGTTAAATTTGGTTTTTGTGAGTTTTTTTGGCATTTTTTCAAGTTCACAGTTAAATAGTTCAGTTGAAATTGCTGTGATTAATATATTCAAAACACTAACCCACTTTCACAATTGCTTACTATAAACGTTCAAAAACTGTAACGGAGCACTCTGAAGAAGTCATTGTTAACATCTTCGAAATCATGGACAATATTGTAATTCATAAAGATGCCGCTCATCTTCTCCGACAACTGTCAGAGTTTCTTTATGTATGGAAGGACACACACCACAATTATGAATATAAGCGCCTTGAGGTCAATTAATGATCATTCAGAGCAGATGCAATCTTAGTTCGAATCAGCTTGACGCTGCGAGCAATGAGGTTAATGGACAGGGAACGCTACGCATGGAGTGCGCGACATGTTGGGAATTTGGTGTGGACGTGAAGCCTGCTCCGAAAGCTAAAGCTGTTAAGGCGACTGTTCGCGCGGGAACTGCGGGTCTGAGTCCCAATCCGGCTGCAATTTACACTTGTCGCCAATGAAGTTTCTTCAGTGCCCGATAGATGAACAAAATACTGTACAAACTAACGAACTAGGGATGGATCTTTCAGAAAGTCTTGATATAAAACTCTGTAAGGACTTAACGACAAAAGGAACAAAGACTAGAACATTGTCGCTGTCTTGTTGATACGTTTGGTCCAAGATTCAGAAAAAGAAGATTAACTGCTGAACAACAGGTAAGGGAAGAAAACTGTCTCATAGAGACGTATCCAGTGTGGATCGCCTGTGTTTTGTCTTTTGGGGTTGCTGATGGTACGCGGTACCCGCGTCAAGCTTTCTGTGGTCGGAGAGACGGCTAAAGAGACACTGTATATCATTCCTGTTGTGAAATTTCTCTTTATTTTAAGAGAACACATTGAGTTAGATTTACTAAACACTTACTGGAACAACACCTCCAGTTACATTGACTACTAAGAAATAACAACAATCATAAAACTGTCGGATGAAATACAATACTGAAAAGTGTGACAGTGCAATAAAAGTGCTACAAACTCTGTCTCGAAAGAAACTTTTAAATTTGCGATCCAAAATAGAAGTGTACTCCGCGAATAAGCAGTATATAAGAAAATTACTATACTGCCGGACTGCGGAGATGCGCAAGGCATGCAAGAGAAATAACCAGCCATATTTGGTGTTAAATATGGTACAACTGACAGTGAGAAAATTCACGTAATTAACTGATCTTAAATCTCATAGTGTTTAGCCAGTTCAAAAAACAAGAGTGCATTCACGAGTAAGATTAACCCCTTCAATTGTACGAGTCACACTTTTGTAAATACATTGAAGAATATAATCTAGTAATTACTCAAATGCCAAATAAGCCGTTTAACACATCTACTATACGATCTGAAAAAAAGAGAGAGCTGCATTAGGAGCGCAGTGATTTAGACACAAATGAATACATCCCTATCTTGGCAAGGCGTAGTGGGCTCGGAAAGATTAAGTGGTGCACACCACCTACATCCGGCTGGCTGGCCGTTCGGTCGAGCGCAGACTTGGCTCCGCTTTCAGACGCTGCGCCTCCCCTATCAACCAGCCAGATTCACCCAAGTACCACCAAAAGAAACACAAATGGTACCCTCATTAACACGGAAATACAGAATCTAATACAGAATGGGCCAGAATTCTATTACAGATAGAACGCTTCCGTAAGACAAAACAAAATTACAGCACTAAGAAAAACAAATAAGTTTTCAGTGACTAAACAGTCAGGTCAATAAAACTTGTAAGGCCGTTCCTATGAGAGTTACCGAGCAGAAAGTTCGACTGCCAACCAAAAATTTTACCAAACTAGGGGTAAAAAAGTAACCGCCACTTGGAGCGGAGCACTGAACCTTAACCTAACGGGTTCTATTGGCTAACGGACCCCTAACAGCAGATACGGCATAACCATTGAATTACATTACAGTCACAAAATAGCTATAACGTACTCAAATAAAGTCCTTACTGAGAGAACCTTAATTATTAAGATTAAGAGGCCCCACCCTTACTAGCAAATAAGAAAAACACAGACTTGGTAATATAAACACCCAACAGGACAACAGATGAAACGTGCTACAAAACGCTATTGTTTCCTGCACATGTACCCCGACATCAGTATGGTATATGATCACCATGCACACGTACACATGCCGCACAAAGGGTTGGCATACTCTGGATCAGGTAGTCGCGCAGCAGCTGGGGAATAGCCTCCCATTCTTGCACCAGTGCCTGTCAGAGCTCCTGAAGTGTCCTAGGGGTTTGAAGACGTGCAGCGATACGTCGACTGAGAGCATCCCAGACGTGTTCGATGGGGTTTAGGTCTGGAGAACACGCAGGCCACTCCATTCGCCTGATATCTTCTGTTTCAAGGTACTCCTCCACGATGTCAGCTCGGTGAGGCCGTGCATTATCATCCATCAGAAGGACGGTGGGACCCACTGCACCTCTGAAAAGGCGGACACACTGGTGCAAAATGACGTCCCGATACATCTGACCTGTTACAGTTCCTCGGTCAAAGACATGTAGGGGTGTACATGCACCAATCATAATCCTACCCCATACCATCAAACCACGACCTCCACACAGGTCCTTTTCAAGGACTTTAAGGGGTAGGTATCTGATTCCTGGTTCACGCCAGATGCAAACCCAGCGAGAACCACTGTTCAGACTATACCTGGACCCATCCGTGAACATAACCTGGGACCACTGTTCCAGTGACCATATACTGTGTTCTTGACACCAGGCTTTACGGGCTCTCCTGTGACCAGGGGTCAGTGGAATGCTCCTTGCAGGTCTCCGGGCGAATAAACCATGTCTGATCAGTCTTCTGTAGACTGTGTGTCTAGAGACAACTGTTCCAGTGGCCGCGATAAGGTCCCGAGCAAGGCCACCTGTAGTACTCCGTGGCAGTCTGTGGGCTCTGATGGTGAGATATCGGATTGTAGTGGTGTTGTACACTGTGGGCGTCACGTACTGTAACGCTTGGACACGTTTCCTGTCTGCTGGAATCGTTGCCATAATTTGGAGATTACACTTTGTCGCACACGGAGGGCCCGTGCTACGACCCACTGTGTGTGACCAGCCTCTAGTCGCCCTAGAGTTCTACCCCTCATAACGTCATCAGTATGTGTTCTTTGAGCCATTTTCAACACACAGTCACCATTAGCACGTCTGAAAACGTCTGCACACATAGTCGCTGCACCGTACTCTGACATGCACCAACACACCTCTGCGTATGTAGACTGCTGCCAGCGCCACCATGCGACGACCGCAGGTCAAATGCACCGCATGGTCATACCCCGAGGTGATTTAAGCCCGCAAAACGCCCACCAGAGCGTTGTTTCACCATGTATCAGCATTATCATTAAGTTATGAGCATGAGTGTACACGCAGGACGTGGCTCATGAAATGAACCCGCGTAATATATAAATGCGAGCCGCCACAAATCCGACACCTTACAGTAATTAACACCGATATTGGTGCATTACAAATACATTATTTTAATACGAGTGAACCAACAGCTTTCCTGCCTAAAGACAGAAGCGTTATCAATAATTAGAAGTGTGATATGGAACCGGACGTGAACATCGAAAAAACAACCAGTAAACTACCGAGCCAGACAGTCACAATACTGGTACAGGAAATAGTAATTATAGCTACGGTTACTGCCGATGCTCGACTCACTCGCATCCTATAAACGAAATCGAAAGCTCACCAGACACATCTGTACAGCGTTCCAGGAAGGACAGTGTGGAACGGTCGCACAAATGCACCCCGCGGTTGTCCATCGCCCGCCTCCAGGTCCGGTCGGTCGCTGGAGTCCCCAACACTCTCCTTCCCTCGCTGCGGGCTCCACACGTTCAAAAGTTTGCAGCCGACCGCAACACAGGTAACAAGGGTGTGCAGCCCAGGAACCCGCCTGAGTGTCTCTCCCTGGTATCGCTACCCCAGTCGGGACCTCTGACTAAACTCCTGATATTATACCGTCGACAGCCGGCACATTACTCGCCTCGGCGCCAGGTTCCAACTCTGCCCCCTCACGCAGAGCGCGCTGCTTTCACCTACACAGTCTCACTGTCACTGCCCTCGCACCTCCTATCTCCTCGCAAACCACGCCTCGGTTCACCTGATTCTACTTTGCAGTCATCATGTTTTCCGATGAACTGTAACACGGTTCCATGTAAAAAAGGTGGAAGATAATTGAGATGAAAACAGTAAAAGAAGGAAGCTTACCAGCAAAATATATTGCTTTTCTGAAATCCTCATTTCTTGTCCTATCAGCACTGAATCCATCTTCTCACCTCTCACCTGCAGTATTGGTTGCTCAACATTAAGAAATAATTTAGGAAAGAAAAGACCGGAGGAACGAGCGGACGTCTACAAACTTATGTGAACTTCCTAAAAGTAAAAAATTGCACTTTACCGTCTACGTTGAAAAACATTTAACTGTGAGAGTTAAAACACAATATCTGTCAAATTAATTCCTATCACAGTAAACAGTTGCCTTTAATAAATATTACGGCTCTTTTTAATTTGCATTAAGCTAAGTAAGTAACATTTTGTACGTTAATTAAATAAATATAGTTGGGTTTTATTGAACTTTTGGTAGGCTGTTTATATGTCTTTCTTAAACCCTCATGGATATTTGGGTCGGGTTAAATTAGAACCATACTCTGCACCCTTAAAACCTTAAAGTAAATTAGCGGTAAGTATAAAAACGTTCAAACGAATTCATTTCTCGTGGATTTTTGTTTTTTTCATAAAGTGCTACGATTTGGATCATTACGCAGTAGAGGTCATGAACTGATCATACATAGGGCGACAGAAATCAGGGAAGCTTTGAGGATGCAAAAAAATATTTTGATAGCTTGTTCAGCATCTGCTTTTTGATGTCTTTATAAAATACCTGTCGAAACAGTTGCTATATCACGGATATTGGAATTATTGAGACTTGATAACTATAGAGATGACAGATGACGTGTGCAACAATCCAGCATCTTGGGATCATCCTAAATACAGTTATGATTGATTCAGCCCGGTTTGCATCTGTTTCCAAAACTTAAAGACCACCTTCGAGGACTTCACTTTGATAGTGACGAAGTGGTGAAAGCAGAGGTGAGGTTGTGGCTCCGTCAACTAAACCAAACATTGGAAAGTGATAGTATCAAGAAACTGGTCTCTCGCTAGGTGAAATGCTGTTTTCGTATCTCTCTCATTGATTCTACGATTGATTACTTTAACTTGGTATCATATTATGTGTTTGCCTGTTTCAAATTCTGTGGAATAATACGATGGCCAGAGGGAGTATCTGCGTAACCAGCGTTTTATTTTAATTTGTGAGTGACCTTTCTGATCAGCAATTTCCATCTCTGTGCCGGATCACTTTAGTGGCGTGAGGATATATGTTTAGCTGAGTTTTAGGACGGATTTCTGATCTGCTTTGGTGAGGGGCCTATGGAGGTACCGTTAGCTTTTGTGGCAAAATAGTTGTATGGACACGCTGAAAAAACTGTAGGAGCCTCCAACGGCACATTTCTGTGTGGCCTAAGTGATTCTCTCTGTGTAAGCTGATGTAGAAATGGATATTTCCTCCAAATCGTCAGGTGAGGGATTTCATTAGTTCGTTTTCCCGGGAGCGGCTTCCAGAAGCTTCTGGTAGCTTTCTCTCGACAGAAAGGCGCCAAATAAGGTCTACTCCTACGCACTGTTCTCGGAGTTGATTGGTCTGTATTGTC
The DNA here is from genome assembly GCF_023864345.2 of Schistocerca serialis cubense. Classification (NCBI taxonomy): domain Eukaryota; kingdom Metazoa; phylum Arthropoda; class Insecta; order Orthoptera; family Acrididae; genus Schistocerca; species Schistocerca serialis. Next base: position 180,287,798 of record NC_064646.1, on the reverse strand, counting down.
GTGTACAAAAGCGGGAGAGGATTGGTCGAAGAGGACTGCGGAAACACGAGGGTAAGGTGCCATCTAGGCCGCTGGAGTGAAGGAGATAGCTTCGGGGAGGCGAGGAAGACAGTCGAGAAAGCTTTGGGGATCCAAAGAGTGTAGTCCAGATAGTTTCGGAGTTGCTGGAAGTGCAGTCGGATATTCAAGTCATTGTATAAATTTCACTCAGATTGCGCTAGGAAGTTGCAGTTACTCTGAGGAACAATTTCGTTGCTTGATATGATCAGGGAGCAACTGGGTGTAATTTCAATGCTGAGGTTCTCAGACCAAGTTTGGACGCAACACAAATCACGGTCTTGTCGGATGCAGTTGATGAATCATAGAAGAACTCTTAGGTTGTTGCCCCACAGTACTGCTCCAGCCTACACGCTGAAATGGTAAGAAACAAGTAAGCAAGGCTACCGATGAGCTGAGGACCGCTGAGTAATTCGTAGCTTCATCAGTACTTCATCTTTCGTCTGTTGAAGAGTGGTTAAATAATAAGACAATTGAGAATCATTGTTTCAGTTCACGTGTGTCCGGTTTGTCCTTTGAAAACGAGTTGGTTCCAAGCTTTAATTAACGAAGCTCTAGTTTGGATCGTACTTGCTCTGTAGCTTTCTATGCTAGAATATCAATGTTCGCTTTCGTTTCCCACATTCTTCTTCAACGGAGCAGGTTTCGTCCTTACACGATTAACGTCCCTTCCAATGTAATATATGTTTCCTCACTGTACAGAGTACGCACCTCGATAATCTTTCTCCCGCTTGGTTCTCACTCAATTCCAAATGAGTATGGGAGAGACAGATGAAGCGAGTTTCCATTCTTTTGGTGCCAGATTCCATGTCAATTATTCAAGAGAACGTAAGTAAATGTTGCAGTTTACTATTTTTTTTAAATTTAACAGTTTGCCCGTCACACGAACTGTACCTGGCAGCAAAATTAAAAAAGGTATCAAATACAAAGGTGTAGTAATCGTCACCCTAAGGCTGTATCGAGTTATTGTTACCTTGCGTGAGGTTAGATTCTCTCTTAAATTCAGTACTTAATGATTCGTTTTTCTGTGGATAGAAACCGGTACGGCAAATGTACTTGTGGTTGGCGAACGATTCGAAATTATAACAGAAAAGGTTGGTCTGTCTGATGGGAGAAGACAATAATATACTCATACAGGCCAGGAACGATCAGCTATAAACTATTTACAAGTTTTGTCACTTATAACCCCCAGTGGTCTTCTACGATTTGTACTACCATAAATCGTAATAAATCGACAAGCACCTTTCAATGTGTTTGTCACCAGCGTGACTATGTGGAGAAATAAATCCGTACACATCACGAATAAAGACGTATTTCATTTGCAAAGGCTTAAGAGTTTTGACATACGGAAATCGGAGGCGTTACTCTTCAGCATGACCTCGTAGTCTTTGCAGACCAATTTCAGGTTTTTCCCTATCTGATAGACCACGTGTGTCCCGTATCAAATTGTTCGTCAAGAATTCCTCTACACCACTAACGTACGCTCTAAGCAATGACAATGTTCTGAATAATAAAGAAAACAAAATAGTGTACGTTAAAATCTTTCTATCTCTGAAACTATTCGGAAGAGGGCGTATTTCCAATAAAATTATCTTTGCTGTCTTTTTTTATTTTGTTTTGAGTCATCAGTCTTCTGTCCGGTTTGATGCGGCCCACCATGAATTCCTCTCCTGTGCCAGTCGATTCATCTCAGAGTAGCAACTGCAATCTACATTCTCACTTATTTGCTCGATTTATTCCAATCTCTGTCTTCCTCTACCATTTTTAGACTTCACACTTCCCCATTGTACCATGGCTTAACGGATGTCCTGTTATCCCATCCCTTCTTCTTGTCAGTGTTTCCCATATGTTCCTTTCCTCGCCGATTCTGTGGAGAAACTCCTCATTGCTTATTAGCCCATCTAATTACAAACATTCTTTGGTAACAACACATCTCAAATGCTTCCAATCTCTTGTGTTCCAGTCCATGCTCACTCGCATACAGCGCTGTGCTCCAAAGGTACATTCTCAGAAATTTTTTCCTCACATTAAGACCTGTGTTTGATGTTAGTAAACTTCTCTAGGCTAGGAATGCCACTTTTTTCACTGCTAGTCTGCTATAATGTACTCATTGCTCGTCACGGGTTATTTTGCTGGCTAGGTATAAGAACTCAACTTCATCTACTTTGTGATCTGATGTTAAGTTTATCGCTCTTCTGATTTCTCCTACTTCTCATTACTTTCGTCTTTCTTCAATTTACTCTCAGTTCATATTCTGTACTTATTAGAATGTTCAACACATCCTGTAATTCTTCTTCGCTTTCACCAAGGATAGCAAAGTCATTTGTAAATCTTATCGATATCATTTCTCTCTAAATTTTAATCCCACTCTTGAAACTTTCTATTACTTCCCTTACTGCTTCTTCGATGTATAGATTCAACAGAAGGGGCCAAAGAATACATCCCTGCCTTACAACCTTTTTAATCCAGAACACTTCGTTGATGGTCTTCCAGTCTCATTGTTCCATATTCATTTTTTTACATATTGAGAGTTGTCCGTCTTTCCCTGTTGCTTACCCCTGTTTTCCTCTCCTTTCCCCGACTACTGACCAAATCTCCCGGCGGAGTTTGTATACTGACCTTTGCGTGTATTGATGCACTTATAAAGTTAATGCAAATGTGTCCTAAAATTCCGTTCTCTTAGTCTGCTGGTCTGGCCTCGCAAATTCTTCTCATTTACGAAATCTCGGGCCCGCAGTTTTCGGCGACGCATTCCTTGTCGCCCCGGAATCCCATTACGCCTGGTCGGACGCGCATCTGAGGCGCGAGCTAGCTTCCCGCACCGGCCGCCTGGCGGCTCTGCCAGCAACAGTGCTTGGCGCCTACCGCTGGCTGTTGCGCTCAGTGCGGCCCGCGCACCCGCCACGTACGGAGGGCTGCCTACACTCAGGCGCAGGCGCGCACCAGTCCCTCTCTGGCCGGCCGCGCGAAAACCACGCCGTCTGCGAACAGGTAGGCGGCAGCGGTTGGCTTGTTTTACGGCGGTCTCAGCTCCTCTCCATGAGACCATATGATAGAAGATTTAAACACCAGACAATAAAATTGTTGTCCACTAGTGGTTTGGTTTGGCCTGTTTGTGAGGTATCCGCTGATTAAGCAAAAAGAAAAAATGAGAATGTATGACAGTTCTGTGTTACTGTTATACGTTGTGGACGATCCAAAGTAATAAGTCTACTTTCTCCATTCTAGTAAGAATGATACTGCATCACAATTATGGATTAACTAACTTCAGAGAAAGTGATACAGGTACTTAGTTCATAAACAAAGCTGCTCAGAACGATATCAGAACGCAACTTCTCGCGGCAACATTCTGTGCAAAACACTTACCAACTTTCTTAAGTCAAATTTTTTTGAATTCTCAAGCTTCCAACGACAGCCTCTATTGTTATTGTCACGAGTCAACGGTCATACAAATACGCCGAGAAGTATTTTCGTATGTAGGTGGTCAAATTTGTCTGCAGACGTCACGAAGTCACGGAACCTCTATATGATACCAGTGGTTGTGTCGATGTCTGTGATACCTGAACATTATCAGTGATGCTTATTATGGTTATTATGGTAGATGATATGCAGGTTGTTTCTCTGTACCCTGTCATTATCGATTGGTCTTTTACTATGACGATGAATTCCTGACTATGACGAGTACGCAAAAAATATGACATGGTAAGAAAAGCGAGTTACATTTATCCAGGTACAGATGGTTGTATGGGATTGTATTACACTGTCTTGATCCGCAAACGTCCTTATAACCACGATATTTTTCAGTTCTTTCATATTTAAGAAACATATTTAAGAAACATTTCAACAAATGAATAATTTCTGAAATACATTTAGAAAGAAAATCATTTATTGAAGATTAAAATTTAAATAGCACGTGTCAGTGTGACTGCGGGTATCAAAAGAAAACAGTATATTTCAACGTTGACCAGTTTTATTTATGTCGCACTAAAAGCAGGAATTATCGTGGCATGGTAAAATAAAGTATCTATAATTGTGACATTTAAGTCATTTAACCAATACGGATAGAGTGATATTTCAAGTACTGTATATAAAATATTACATGACTTCCAGTTTAGAGGGGTCTCATTACATTAACAATGGCTGTTTACGACTCCCTTTCCCTTTTCGGGACGTCAAGTATTGTTGTAAGACTGCAGCACGTTAGGCATTCGCCTTGTAAGAAGTTGACGGCGCATTGTACCGCTTCCGAGAGTTGATATGAACGATTTATTTCTTTACGAAAATTTTTGAAATTTCTTGTACAACGTCATTGTTAACTCCAAAAAGACATGAATCGTAGATGAGTAAGATTCAGGCAATTTGCGAAGATTTATATTTGAATCTTTAATCTGCAGCCAGAAAGGTGGTTTATAATTGTTGTCGTGTACATACGTATACGATCGTAACATAAAAAATTTCTACAACGTCCGTACTTTGATGCAGACATTGTAATTGTCGTTCATAACACGGCAGCATGTCACGTAGACCACCGCATATATCTGAAAAGATTTTATTTTGGGAACAAAGCGTTCCAGATAACTTTTTTATTACAACGGCGTTGTAACAACGTGCACCAGCTGACGCTGGTGGTAAAAACAGTCCTCCCGCACTGCAATTTAAATCTATAAATATCCTAATTCGGACGAAACGTATAACGAAAATTGATAAAAACGCCAGTTAGACTTTTGTTCATAAAATAAAGCAAGATTACGGCCATTTCGTGGGACACAATGCCGCGGATCTGTGAATATATTTTGTTTTCCTAACGTAAATTGGGAATATAATGATAGCCTACTTCCCACTCATTTCACAATGAAGTATCTTTTTTTCATATTTACTAATAAAACAGAGAAACTGAGCTGGAAGAAAGTTTCCTGTCGCTTATGCTATACTTCTTTATTTCTTAACTTTCCATTCAGTCATTTCAAGAGGGAATTTACGTCTGCTCTGTAATTTTCATAGAGTGACTTATTCCTTTTGCTTATTCGGCAAACCGCTAACATATGAGAACTTATACGTCCGTTATTGTCGGTTCTAATTAGACCTACTATAATTCTCTTCTTTAACTTCCTGCCGCATTTGTTGTGTTACAAGTTAAAAAATGTGATACATTTTATTTCTTCGGGCATCTTAATGTGCCAATTCAAAAGATTTCTTTTTATTCAGGTTTTGTTAAACCAGTCCTTGTTGTATTAATAATAGGTGTCGAGTACCTATTGTGATCACTTCTCGCATATAGGAACGAGCCTGGCTGCAAAGTGACGGCAAACTCATATAAGGAATGTTGATGTATGGTTGACAATCTTATCGTTTCAGATATTGTGCTCAATTAACGGTAGTTCGGTAGGAAAACTATTAATACCAACAAGCTCTTTGATAAGTATATTATGAAAATACGATTAAGTTTACACAATGAACGCGTGTTATTTGGGATACTATGACTAGATATTAACAAAGACTCTGCGTTACAGGGCAAGTGTATGCACTACGGTATAAAATTATCACTTATAAATGGACATGCTATACTTCTTTATTTTTTAACTTTCCATTCAGTCATTTCAAGAGTGAATTTACGTCTGCTCTGTAATTTTCATAGTGCAACTTATTCCTTTTGCTTATTCGGAATAATCACAGACGTTTGTTTCAAAGGGGTAGTAGGTCGTTACGAGGTTTTTTACGTGCAACGTTAATTTCGGCTGCGGGAAACACGACCTCCCGTACTTCCTCGTTGCATTGATCACTTTTTTCTGCTTTCCATGACGCAACGTATTCAAACGAAACCACGTTCCTGACAACTGAACGCATTAACGCCCGCAACTCCAACAGGTCACCACCACAGTGTCTGGACGTAATATGAACCAGAAAGTAGCTTTCTTTAAGGAAATCGAAGGCAATTGCGAGGTCTTAAGTCTGCGTTTATTCCATCGCTCTGACGTGAGTATAACATGCCGATTGTACATCACGCTTAAGTACCCTAAGTATACGATGAGCCCGGAAATCATTATTGCTACCCTGGCCGTAGCCAGCTAGTAATTAGCTATCTTGTCCTGCATGTCACCCACCACACGGAATACCATCGATGACTCCTTGCAATTTCAGCTTCATTTGCCTCGTTATTGCACTAGGTAAAGTTGTTCTGGACTATCCTATGGAATTTGGGCGTTTGGATCGTTTGAGTGAAAACAAGGTTGAGGTCCTGTTATGCGGCCGCTCTCTCCCTTGTCTCGGCGGAGCATGGAAGAGGTTGCTTTGGATTTGGCGGCTTTCGGTCAGCCTGTGGCGTTTCAAAATTCTGCACTTTTACGCGCAACAGCACAGAGTCTGACTCGAATTACGCAACGGTAAGCGCTACGGACATTTACAACGCTCTTGCGACTAGCAGTCCGCAGGCACATTTGCCGGCTCATTCTCAACTCACCATCTTGCAGTCTGCTACATTCATACAACAAGTAGTACCATTTAATTAGCGTAATAAACATTCCGTTACAACGAGAAAAATGTTTTTATGGACTGAAGACTTTTTATAGTGTTGATGAACATCATTGGAAAGGTAGATATAAAATTTATTCTGTTCCACAGTAATCATGTGATTGCCTGTGATCTTTGAACACCAATATTAGAATCGGGTTAAAATGACTTAAGAAAACCACGGAGTGAGAAAATCGTGATAACCGTACTCTATATGAATCATGATATTTCCGTACAGTTTAGCTGTTTCAACAATTTTCTAAAAGCATCTTGGCAAAAAAACAACCAACACACTTATCGTACAAAACAAACTACTATCTATACCTCCGCATCACTAGTTCACGAAACAGCATCGAGGACGCAATATACTTAGTGATCCTATTCTCTTTTTCTTTTTTTTCTTTTTTTCCTGTCCCAATCGCGGAAATATTAGGGCGGAAAAGGAAGCAGTAGGTTTCTTGGTTCGAAGTGATACGTGTCTTCCTAAGATTTATACACCTACATACGTACTTCACAAGCCACAATAGAGTGCATGGTGGAAGGTACTTAATACCGCTACTGGTCATACTCATTCCTGTTCCGCTGGAGAGAACAAAAGGCTGTGCATATGCCTCTGTACGAGCCCTAATTTCTCTTACTTTGTCTTCACTGTCCTTAAGCGAAATTTACGTTTGTGGCGGTGGAATCGTTCCACAGTTGCAAAAGCCAGTTCACGAAACTTTCTGAATATTGTTTCTTGAAAAGATCGTCATCTTTCCTCCAGAAATTCCCTTTTGTGCTCACAGAGCATATTCTGTATAAAGGCGTGTTAATCGAACCTACTAATAACAAATCTAGCAGCACACCACCAAATTTCTTCGATCCTTTCCTTGAATGCGATCCGGTCGCGATCCCAGGCACTCGAGCAGTATTGAACAATGGGTCACAATAGTGTTCTAAACGTGGTCTCGTTTATATATGAGCTGTACTTTCCTAGAATTCTTCCAGTAAGCCGAAGTCGATGATGTTAGGTGCTTGTTGCAGCTCATATCGGTTTCCAGCGTTATGTGTAGGTATTTGATCGGCGTGACTGCGTCAAGTAGCACGCCATTAGTAACGTATTCGAGCATTACACGACTGTTTTCAAAGTTATTTGCTTTAACTTACATTTCTATACATTTATAGCAAACGACCCTTCATGGCACTCAATAGAAATAAGGTCTACATTCTCCTACACTCAACCATTAAGCTTTCCCATACATTGCTGCTCACACTATCCACCGGATCCTTTCACACATCTGTGGGGCACTCCTTGTCTCTAAACAATATTCACCGTCCAGAACAACGTTCTGAGTTGTATTACTTAAGAAGTCTTCGAGCGACTCACTTAGCTGACAAACATTTCAGTATGAAATTACCTTCGTTAACAGTCTGCAGTGGCGTACTGTGTCGAACGATTATCTGAAACCTAGGAATACGTAGTCTGGGTGTTGTTCTTTATCCGTGGTCCGCGCGAGGCATGTACAAACTGAGATATGCATTAGCGATGCTTTATAAATCCGTGTGGATTTGTGGCCAGATGATTTTCTATCTCAAGGGCAGAGTAAGGCTCTTCACAATGGGTAACTCCTAAATTGAAGGATCTCCCACTTGTCGACTATTTTTTAAATGCTCTGTCCCTCACAAACTGCTTACGAAACGTGCAGCTTTTCTTTCAATCACCTCCGTTGTGTTGCTCGTTGGGCGAGGATTTATCAAGGGAACATCTTTGGTGGATTTCAGTTCTGTAAAGAATTTCTTTTGAATTTCATTATGGCATCTATCGCTCAACGTCCACACTTGTGTAGTTTATCCTTAAATCACAATGGACCGAGAGCTACAGATGTCGTGTTGTATTGATATAGGTGTCTGGTATCAATACCCGAGACGAAGCGGTTTCCTCGATCGGTGTTGCTAAATGTGCAACTGTAAAAACTCCGTACAACTACGGCACAGTTACAGTCCGTATGAGCAACTATACATAGATAAAGGATATGTGGTGTCATAATCACAATTTGTGTCTTAAAATAGAGCAAAAATTCTGCAGAGTAGTGATACACTTTAATGTCAGTTCTGCCGTTTGTAAAGATTGGTTGTCGGACCAGTGGCTGATAGTACTACTGAAGTAACAGGTAATAGTATTTAACGGAATCGATATGCACTGATGAGCACAAACATTATCCACGCCTGGTGTAGGATTTCCGGTACGTGATGCGGTATGGAAAGTATATACGTAGAAGGGAGGTGAACAAGGAATCATTCTATGGGCGACAAGGGCAGCATATCGGGTAATACAGTGACACAAAATTGTCATGGTCCAGCGACAGGGGAAGAGCTTCCAGACACGGCGGAGCTGCTGGGCTGTTCGCGTTCTGCTGTTGTAAGCATTTACAGATAGCGGTTGAAGTAAGAGATACGGTGATGGGTGTCAATGCGTCATCATGTGACGTGGAGATCGGAGGTTTGTCCGCCCTGTATCGCAGGATAGGTGATTATATATCTGACGTTCTGACAACAGAGGACAATGCTTGTGCCGGCGCAGGTATCTCGTGGCTCACTGTTCAGCGGTTCCCTCTACACCGGCAGACACGAAAATAGGCACCTAACGGTCATCTCACAATCTTACAGCGTTGTCAGTCAGTGAAAATATCAAATGATTGCAAAAAATCCTAAGAAAAATATTGGACATACGTATTTTAAGTCTAGAATATGAAGGAGTAGATTTCAAAAGAAAAATCTTGCCAGCTGCTACGAAAAAAATAAAAACTAACATTACAAGAAATTTTGAAGACAAATAATTTTTTACTTCAACCAGTGGAAAAATGGAACCACTGACACGTTTGAAGTAAAACGATAATATATGAGCCTTCTCAAAAATTATAGAAGCAAGTGATACACATTTTACTGAAAAAATATAAGTGTGTTCGAGATCAAATTTAAAATACTATAAGCTGTGCGAAACTCTTCCTCCAGTGCAACGAAGAATGTCATCGCCGATGAATATGACTTCTGTAGGATCTCGTGGAAACTTCCAGTTAGAAAATTGTTAAGAAAGCTGTATAATTAATTTTAGTACCATCTCAGACATCATTATTGTATGGTGTCACGCATGAATGCGTTTGATTTACGAGAAACCCCGCGTGCAACGGCGCGCGACGATTTGGATGGGGCCGCCACTAGTTGCGACGGCTTCCCATAGTGCGGCCGAGAATATTTATTACCTCCCGAAAATTTTTTCTTGTTGCTCTTACTGACCCTTCGGCACTGCACCCATCTCCAAAATCGGCGATATACAGTACAGAAAAGTGTTCTGTAGGTATGTTCACCCCAATATTTCCGTTGAATTAGAGCAAATTGAATTTGTGCGTATGGTTATGTGAAACTCAAGGTTTATCGAAGTATACTGCAAGACTATTAGCCACAGCACGCAATAATTGCATTGCACAGAGAATTTAGTTTTTGCTGTTGTACTGCCTCTCCCTTGCATTAGAATTTTCATCCGTCATTACACTTTCTGAACCAAAAACCAAGTGAGCCCAGAAGACAAAAAACGAAGTGTCTCTATGCCAGAACAATGAATATTTTCGAGGAGATCTCTCTGTCTAATACTCTACAAATAATATGTAAGTACATTTCCACATAGAAATTTTTGTTGTTAAAATCGTCAAATTCCTTAGATTTCGATTCTCATTTACATACCTTCCTTGGAGAATCAAAACATGTGCTCACATCTAGAGATTCTGCCGATGTTACTGTCAATAAGGAATAAAGTAGATTCGGAAATACGAGCCTTTTTGCTGTCTTATAAACTTGAGAGAAATTAATATTATTCTTGGCTTTTTCAATGCGAGCCACATCAGTAAAAAACATCAGTACATTCGGTACGACAATTCTAGTTCTCGAATGTTTTTACGCACACCGTACAGAGTAGAGCTGCACGTAGGCCCCTGATTCTGCATTTGTGACGACTGAAGGAAGTGGGTGTGACCTTGAAGTGTCTACATTCATAATGGCCATTCTACATCTACATGTACATCCATATTCCGCAAGCCACCTGACGGTGTGTGGCGGAGGGTACCCTGAGATCTCCCTTCTATTCAAGTCTCGTATTGTTCGTGGAAAGAAAGATTGTCGGTTATGCCTCTCTGTGGGCTCTAATCTCTCTGATTTTATCCTCATGGGCTCTTCGCGAGATATACGTAGGAGGGAGCAATATATTGCTTGACTCCTCGGTGAAGGTATGTTCTCGAAACTTCAACAAAAGCCCGTACCGAGCTACTGAGCGTCTCTCTTGCAGAGTCTTCCACTGGAGTTTATCCTCTCCGTAACGCTTTCGCGAGTACTAAATGATCCTGTAACGATGCGGGCTGCTCTCCGTTGGATCTTCTCTATCTCTCTTATCAACTATCTGGTACGGATCCCACACTCGTGAGCAGTATTCAAGCAGTGGGTGAACAAGTGTACTGTAACTTACTTCCTTTGTTTCCGGACTGCATTTCCTTGGGATTCTTCCGATGAATCTCAGACTGGCATCCGATTTACCGACGATTAATTTTATATGGTCATTCCATTTTAAATCACTCCTGATGCCTACTCCAAGGTAATTTATGGAATTAACTGCTTCCAGTTTATGACCTGCTATATTGTAGCTAAATGATAAAAGATCTTTCTTTCTGTGTATTCGCAGCACATTACTCTTGTCTACATTGAGTTTCAGTTGTCATTCCCTGCACCATGCGTCAATTCGTTGCAGATCCTCCTGCATTTCAGTACAATTTTCCATTGCTACAATCCCTCGATATACTACAGCATTATCCGCAAATAGCCTCAGTGAACTTCCGATCTAATCCACAAGGTCATTTATATATATTGTGAACAGCAACGGTCCTACGACACTCCCCTGCGGTACACCTGAAATCACTCCTACTTTGGAAGACTTATCTCCATTGAGAATGACATGCTGCGTTCTGATATCTAGGAACACTTCAATCCAATCACACAGTTGGTGTAATAGTCCATATGCTCTTACTTTGTTCATTAAACGACTGTGGGGAACTGTATCAAACGCCCTGCGGAAGTCAAGAAACACGGGATCTACTTGGTAACCCATGTGTGGTATTCTAGCACCTTATTTCCTGACGTCTTAACCAGTATCCTAATGTCTTAACCCTTCTTCGCCTTGGTTCAAGATATGTTTTCCTCGCTGACTCTGGACAACTTACCAGAGTTTTTAATTTTCATCATCTGTCTGTGACATCGCATCTCAAACCCTTCAGTTCTCTTCTTTCTCGATTTTCCCTCAGTCCATGCTCCCAAACATATTTCCCAGATACTTCTTCCTCAAGGGTGATGTTTTACACTGACTTCTTCTTGCCTATGCCACCTGGCTTCCTGTTGCCTCCTTATTTCCTCCATCACGTGCTCTTTTGTTTTCCAGATACCAGGATTCCTTTAGTTCGTCTGTCGAAGAGTCCCAAATTTTAAGGCTTAGTTCATAGATATTCACGGTTCTGCTGCTCCTCATTACTGTCGTCTTTCTTTGCTTCACCTTCAGTCAGATATTTTGTACACAGTCTATTTTTCTCCCCTTGAAAAAGTCCCGTCATTCTTCCTCGCAATCACTGTGCACATTAATGTCGGCAGTGGACCTTATGAATGATATCCTCAGACCGATGAGCAGTTTAACGAGTGCGTCATAATATTATTCCCACGACAAGTTACAAGATGGCTATCGGCGACAGCAACATTACACCTCTCATCTTAAGTACTGATCGTTTTCTAGCTTCGGAAGTTTTCTTTCGGGCAGCGCGTTAACAACGTCTTCTTCAATCTGACGTTTCTGGGCCACTTCTAAACGTAATATACATTCATAAGGTTTTCAGTCATATACAGAATATCGACTTTAAGCTTAGTACTGATAGTTTCCTGCAGTTAACCGCTAAGTTACAAACCGAAAACGCCTGAAAATGGCTGTGAGCACTATGGGACCTAACATCTGAGGTCATCAGTCCTATAGAACTTAGAAATACTTAAACTTAACTAGCCTAAGGACATCACACACATCCATGCTCGAGACAGGATTCGAAGCAGTCGCGTGGTTCTGGACTGAAACGCCTAGAACCGTTCGGCTACCACGGCCAGCCAAAAACGTGTTCATTAGAAAAATAAAATGTATGTGAAATGTTAGACACCAGAGCAAGTGTGAGATATTTAGAACACTACACCAATTACAATACTGGCGACAAAAAAATTATCGTATAATTACGTTTGTAGGTCTTGTATCAGAAGTTGGGTCGTAGCTCAAGTTACTCGCTTACTACGCATTATGCAGATCGGTGCCGGGTCCCGGTGTGAGCTTTACCATAGTAACTACCAATAAATTCATCTTGTTTTGATTCTTATAGAAAGAAGGAAGGAATATTGCAGTGTAACGTCACGTCAGCAGCGTGGTCATTAGAGGCAGACCGCTAGCTCAGATTACACAAAGGGTGGGCAAGCAAATCGGGCGTGCCGTTTTCAAAGGAACCATTGCGGCATTTTCGTTGAGCGATTTAAGGAAATCACGGAAAACCGAAATCCGGGTGGCTGGACGTGGATTTGAACCGTCGTCCACCCGAAAGTCACTCCACTCTGCTAACTACTGTGCCGCCTCTGTCCGGCTGATTTTTATAGTACTATCAGATATGAGGTGAGCTTACTGTAGTTCTGTTGCTATTCACTATTTTTCTATAAACTCAAGCCCGCTGCTGACATGTATAGGTACCATTAATGCGAAACACGCGCATTTATGCTCATGGAATATAAATCTGCTACCTGTAGCGGTGGGCAGTTATTGAAGATTTCTTTCACTCAATTCACTGCACGCAAACGAAAGGTCTTAATCTCGCATCATTTATTCTACCCGATTGCCGTGTCCTGCCTTTGCATAAAAAGCGTAGCCCATCGATGTTTGCCTGCTTGGCTCTCCATTGCAAACCTTTTCACGCCCTGCAATGAGTATTCGCGCTCACGTACGGATCTTTGATACATCGCTTGCCTCGCAGCTGAATTCCTGACAATTTTGTCGATGAATGCCCGCGCCTGTCAATTTTCGTGCATTCAGGAAAAATCCGCCCACTCATTTCCACTCTACTTCTCAGTACAAAATTCTGTTCATGTTTGTTGACGTGCGTCGTCGCACTCATTGAATGAAACAGCCTGTATAATAACATTTCACTTGGTCCGTAAAAAGTGTACCGCCTATTCATTAACTCATGGTTGGTAATAACAAATAATTATAAATATCTGTTGTAAATACGGAAAAGTTAGCTCTACGGAATGACAATATATGTAATTCATTCATACGCTCTTTTTGAGTGTATAGCTATTGGTTTACGTGGTGGAATGAAGACTGTACAGAAGATCGTACGAATAAGAGTGTTTTGTCAAAGAATAGTAGGGAAAATAGAATGGTTTGGCGAAGGTTTTTGATCACACTTGGAGATTCTTAGGCACTTTCGTATCAGCTACAGCGATGGAAGGATAATCCATTCTGACTATACGAAACACAGATGATCAAAAGGATGCATTTTGCTGAACAAGTGAAATTGTCGCTTAAAGTGAATGGTGGCTATGCCGATTGCTTAATCAAGACGAACGAGTACGGTCTCATTGCTGTGATGCACACATAAATAAAAAGAATACGGAGATAATGGTGTGTGCCCTAGGTGGTCATGCTGAACGCCTAAAAGATTAGACTCTATTGAACAGCTGCAGAAATTTTGCTGTTTCGAGAGTAGAGCAGATACAGAAGAAATATAAAGGAAGGATGCAATTCAAATAGTGTCAAATAGGAAACACTTTCCTACATTCCTGCACCTGAGGGTGGCTCAAATGGTTCAAATGGCTCTGAGCACTATGGGACTTAACATCTGAGGTCATCAGTCCCCTAGAACTTAGAACTACTTAAACCTAACTAACCTAAGGAAATCACACACATCCATGACCGAGGCAGGATTCGAACCTGCGACCGTAGCGGTCACGCGGTTCCAAACTGAAGCGCCTAGAATCGCTCGGCCACACCGGCCGGCCTGACGGTGGCCTAAGAAACCGAAAGCCGATTCCTGACAAAATAAACATAATTTTGGAGAACATCAGACAAGTTTTCCAATTTAATGTTGTCATGTTTTGACAGTCATGAACGGGAAATTCAGTATACGTTAGAGCAAAAATTGCAAAGGGCTAACTATAAAAGAAATATCTCCTAGCAACTAAAATATTAACGTTGGGACCAAAATAATGACTTTTTATATTTAATAAAGCATAAGATTTCATTCTTAACTTGTTAGTTGATTTGATTTTTGGTATCAAAAACTCTGGTTATGTGATTGTACTCAAACTGCAGTTTAATTCATGGAATCAGAGTCTCACACAGGTTCAATGATTGTCAGTTCTTCAGTAGTTCGGTTGTTATCAACTGAGGAAGATGTGATTGGTATCTAACACGCCAGACTGTGCGAGAACGTCACGTTTAACGCATTACACCTACAGCTACATGAATACTCTACAACTCAGACTTAAGTGTTCGGAAGTCCACTCTCGAAAACACGTTGTAAAAATAAACACGATTCCATGTGAGATATCTGTTTTATTACTATGGCCATTTCTCTTTATTTAGAACAGAGTCAGCAACATTTTTTACGTTCTAGGGGAGAAACTTTCTCTTGATGATTGTTACAGCAACGTGCTTACCGTATCCGTGACAGTCTCTCCCCTATTACTCTTGTTTGAAACTTCCAGATTTCCTCTGTCAATCATACCTGTTAACAAATGCATACCGAGCAGCTGTACTTCAGAAGACGACTGGCAAACGTAGTTTAGACAATCTCTTCAGTCCAAAGTGTTCTGCCAATAAACGCAGTCCTTGGTTCGTCTTCCTCACTACATTTTTTATGTGATGAATCAAATTTAAATTTATTTTTAAAAATAATCATCGGTCTTCTAACTGGTTTGATGCGGCACGCCATGAATTCCTATCCTGCGCTAACCTTTACGCCTCAGAGTAGCATTTGCGCACTGCATCCTCAGCTATTTGTTGGAAGTATTCCAGTGCCTGCCTTCCACTACAGTTTTTCCCCTTTGCAGCACCCTCCAATACCACAGTGGTTATTCCCTGATGTCATAGCACACCTATCATCTTCCTGTCCCTTCTTCACCTCATTGTTTTCTGTATGTTCGTTTCTTCGCCAATACTACGGAGAAACTCCACATTCTTTATCTTAGCATCCACTTAATTCTCAGTACTCTTCTGTAGCACCATATCTCTAGCACTTTGATTCTCTTCTGTTTCGGTTTTCCTACTGTCCATGATTCCATAAAATCTGTGCTCAAAACGTACATCTTCTCAAATTTTTTCCTCAGGTTAAGACCTATGTTTTTAGTAGTAGACTTCTCTTGACAAGAAATGCCCAATTTTACTGTGCTAGTCTGCTTTTTATGTGCTCCTTGCTTCGTCCGTCACGGGTAAGTTTACTTATAAGATAGCAGAATTCCTTTACTTTCTCTACTTCGTGATATCCAGTTTAACATTACGTTTCTCGCTGCTCTCATTTTTGCTACTCTCATTACTTTCGTTCTTTTCCTGGTTTACTCTCAAACCATATTCGACACTCCTTAGACGGTTCATTCCATCCAACAGATCATGTAATTGTTTTTCACGTTCACCGACGATAGCAATGTCATCAATGAATCTTATTATTGATATCCTTTCACCTTGAACGTTACTCCCACTCCTAGACCTTTCTTTTATTTCCGTCATTGAATGATAGGTGTAGAGATTGAACACTAGGGGCTTTTAATCCGGGAGCTTCATTCGTGATCTTCCAATTTTATTTTTTCCTTTGCTTTCTGTACTTACTGTATATTACCTGTCTTTTCCATTCCTTTACTCCTACTGTGGGATGCTGCCCACTCGTTAGTAGGGTGCCTAGGAAACTATTTTCTCGGATGGCTAGACAACAATTCAAGCAAATCTTATTAATGGAGTTTATTGCAGTAAGTTAAATTGGCAATACTTAACTTTACCTTCATACAAAGAGGTATTGCAAGCAATTGGCGACATGCAAATAATCAGTGTCCTTCGATATATACAACTTCCATGCAAGCAATTGATGTGGATCACAAGTCACTGCTAAATCGTTTGGACCACGGATCGTCTTCTATTGCGGCTCTTGTAGTGCGGGCGAGGCTAGCAGGAGCGGCGTATATATTCTCTTCGTGTAAGTGCCGCTCCTGTCGTGGTGTCGTCCTAGTGAGCGTTCTGTTGGCTGACGACGTGTTTCAACCTTCTCTGCTGTTTTTCTAGCTCGAGGAATGAGGGTGTCTTTATTTTTCTTTAGTCTTGTTTTCATTGTCAGACGCAATATCAGGTCAGAACGGCCTCTCCGGTGCCTTTACCTACCCCAAAGCCAAAATAATCCTCATCCAGCAGATCCTCAACTTTCTTTTTCTTTCTTCTATAGATTACTTTCAGCAGCCTGTATTTATGAGCTGTTAAGGTGATTGTGTGATAGCTCTCGCACTTATCTTACCATACTATCAGCGAGATTGTGTGGATGATATTTTTCCGAAAGTGCGATGGTACCTCGTCAGACTCATAGACTCCATAACACAACTTGAATAGTCGTTTAGTTGTCACTTCCACCAATGATTTTAGAAGCTCCTGTGGAATTTTACCTATCCCTTCTGCTAGTTTGATCTCAAGCCTTCCAGAGCTCGCTTAAATTCTCATTCTATAGAAATCCCCCTTGTCATCCATATCGATTCTAATTCCTTCTGCTATCACGTCATCAGAGAAGTCCTCCCCCTAGTTCAAGCTTTCAATTTACTCTTTCCACCTACCCACTCTCAGTTCTGAGCTTAAAGTGGAATTCCAATTCTACTTTCAAAGTTATCATCCCTCCTTTTAATTTGACTGAAGTTCGTTTTGACTTTTCTATATTCTGAAGCCGTCCTTCCTGCTATCTTTTGTTTTTCGATTTCTTCACATATTTCTTGCAACCATTTCTCCTTAGCTGTCTCTTTCCTACAGCCATTTCACCTTAACTGCCCTGAATGTGGTGTTTGTCTAATTCCTATGTGATTTGTATTTCTGTATTCGGGTCTTTTTTGTTCTTCCTTTTATCGCTGATTAGTTCAGGTATTTCATTTGTTACGCAATGTTTCTTCTCATTTACTTTCCTCGTACCAATATTCATCTGACTCTTATGTGTGATTGCCCTTTCAATTGAACTCACTATTCTGGTGTTTCTTATCTCACCATCCACTCCCTAGGCGAATGCCAAACGCCTCTCGCCATTTTTCACTATTTAAGTTCTACTACTTCCTTCCACACTGATTCTTTCGGACGATTCTCTTACACTGTAGTCTACTGCTCCTCATTACAGAATTGTCATCTGAGTCTATATCTGTAACTGGATACCCCTCACAATCAAATATATGATTTAGGAATCTCTGACAATGATCGAATCCAGCTGGAATCTTCTTAGTCTCCGGATCTTTTCCAAATATACCTCCACCTCCTCCTCCTCCTCTTCCTCCCCCTCTTGAACAGAGTATCCGCTATCACCATCCGAAATTTATTGCAGAACTCAATTTCTCTTTCTCCTACTACTGTAAAACCCATATCCTTTCACAAACCTATCTTGTGTTCCTTCCCTTACAACCGCGCTCCAACCCCCACGACTATTAGAATTTCAGCTGCCTGTTCATACTGAATTACCCGTTCAATATCGTCATATACTTTCTCTAACTCTTCATCGCCTGATTTCAACGTCGGAATGTGTACCTGAACTATCGCTGTCGGCGTTGGTTTGCTGTTGCATCTGATGAGGACAACCGTATTACCGAACCGCCGTACTCACGTTAATCCATTTACTGCCCCTGTTGATATTACCCCGTATTTGTCTGACCGAAAATCCTTATTTTCTTTCCATTTCACTTCACTGACCCCCAATACCGTCTGGATCGGTCTATAATCGTTTCACTTTTCAGATTTTACTGCTTTCTCTTTACTTTCAGACTTCTGTTATTCCATTCTCCGACTGATAGAATGCTATCGAGTCGTCTGTTTATTTTATCTCTTTTTCATCGTCACCTACCCTTTGGTGGTTCTCTGCCGAAGAGCCGAATGGGGAACTAATAAAGTCCTCCTAGAGCTGGTCAGTGGGTTCTGATACATCCGGGCTGGGCTGGGCTGTTTTGAAGGAAGAGACCAAACTGCGAGGTCATCGGTCTCATCGGTTTAGGGAAGGACGGGGAAGGAAGTCGGCCGTGCCCTTTCAAAGGAACCATCTCGGCATTTGCCTGGAGCGATTTAGGGAAATCACGGAAAACCTAAATCAGGATGGCCGGACGCGGGATTGAACCGTCGTCCTCCCGAATGCGAGTCCAGTGTGCTAACCACTGCGCCACCTCGCTCGGTGATACATCCGGTACTACCACAGATCTCAACGAACAGTCGCAGCACACCTGGAGGTGGACTCTCTTGCCTTGAGTACAGCTAGTGAGCAGATCAAATTGAGTGGCGAATAAATCGAATCTTCCGACTAGGATGCTCTCTCCGGCCGTCTAGCACTGTCCAGGATATGATGAGAAACGGATGAGACGGGTATTAAACCAAATTTAAATGTGTGTGAAATCTTATGGGACTTAACTGCCAAGGTCATCAGTCCCTAAGTTTACACACTACTTAACCTAAATTAACCAAAGGAGAAACACACACACCCATGCCCGAGGGAGGACTCGAACCTCCGCCCGGACCAGCCGCACAGTCCATGACTGCAGCGCGTAAGACCGCTCGGCTAATCCCTCGCGGCGGGTATAAACCAACGACAGAACAAGAATACTGACGCTGTGCGGCCCAATATATTACCTATTCCCTACGTACTGCCTGTAGGAACAGTGACCAATACACTTAGAAAAAGGTGTGTGTTTTAGTTTATAGTTGCAGTTTTCGTCTATATTAGCTAATGGCTAGTAGTTTCGGTACACCGTACTATCCTCGTGCCAGCCCTGGCATGCATCCGTCACCATCGCTGGTCTGTCAAAAACACCTACTTTTGACGCACCTACTTGGAAAGTGAGCGTAGCAGTTGCATGACAGAAGATGGAATGAGGATGGTGTTTACCGAAACTACTAGCCAATAGGCAAAATACAGGAAAATTGCTACAATAGACTAAGACAAATACTTTGGTCTAATGTACGCAGTCTCAAAATAAATAAATAAATAAATAAATAAATGAAGCACCAGGAAAGGAAGAAGGAAATGAAATATAACTTGTCGGTTTGAGAGGATATGTAATACCAAATTTAGTGATTACAAAGTCGAGTCATACATACATACATTCATTAATGCTTGTTCCGTAGATCATGAATGCAACGTTTCGTAATGATGTGGAACGTGTCACTTTAACATAAGGTTTCTTTACACTAATTAATAAATTCTTAAATTCTTTTTATTTTACAGTTACTACTTCATATCTAAGAATTCATCTGTTGAATAGAATGAGTTGTAACTCAGACATTCTTTTAATTTGCTTTTAAATGTTGGCTGCCTACCTATCAGACTTTTAATACTATTTGGCAAATGACGAAAGATTTTTGTGGCAGCGAAATTCACCCCTTGCTGTGCCAAAGTGAGATTTAATCCAGAATAGTGAATATCATCCTTTCTTGTAGTGTTATGGTTATGCGTTTGGCTGTTATTCTTAAAATGGGATGGGTTATTAATGAAAAATTTCGTAAGTGAATATATGTATTGCGAAGGTGCTGTGAACATCCCGAGTTCCTTAAATAAATGTCTGCAAGGTGATCTTGGGTGGGCTCCAGCTATTATTCTGATTACACCCTTTTTTACAATGAATACTTTCTCTCTTAATGACGAATTGCCACAAAATATGATGCCATATGAAAGCAGTGATTGAAAATAGGTATAGTAGGCTAATTTACTGATATGTTTATCACCAAAATGTGCAACAACCCTAAAATCATGAGCAGCTGAACCTGACAGTTTCAGCAGGTCATCGAAATGTTTCTTCCAATTCATTTTCTCATCAATGCACACACCCAGACATTTTGAGTATTGTGCCTTAGAAACAGATTGTCGTTCGTAGTCTATATGTATCGAATTTGTAAGGGGCTTGACAATATGAGTTCCTTATCAGTATGAAGTTACATCCTCCCTGGCCTGGAGGCATATGCTGTTTCAGTTGAGAAGGACGTTTAAAGCCACTGTATCCTCTCTGGTCCAAATAGGATGCACTGATACCGGGTACCTTCTATACTGGCCGTGGGACAGAGTTGAAATCCGAGCCAGGGCAACACATCCTCTTTCGAAGACGGTTCTGGGGACCTTGCTGCCCATGAGGGTACTTCAGCATCACGAAGACTGTTGATAGAGACACGTGTGACGAATGGACGAGTGTTGTGCTATTGCAAAATGGTATCCCGATACTGTTGCCTAACACCTGACGACGCAGGATGTCTCTCAGTCACTACGAGCCGTCATTTCGGATCATACCCGCTAGCTCCTCACGCCATGACACCAGGAGTAACGTAACAATATCTCTATAAAACGTTAGGACACCGATGCATTCGATAACAATGGTCTCTGGGAGAGTGCAGAACTGCGGTTCATTGCTGAACTCACTGCCACACAGTTCATCAACCGTCCACGATTTCTAGTAACAGCACCACTCTAAACGCACTCATTTGTAATTACTATTAAAAACAGTCTTGATCACGATTTATTTAACAAGGTGACCGGTTTCGACCACTACTGTGGTCATCTTCAGACCATTGAGAAAGGGGTTCCTACTCAATGGTCTGAAGATGACCACAGTAGTGGTCGAAACCGGTCACCTTGTTAAATAAATCGTGATCAAGACTGTTTTTAATAGTAATTATTTACAAGACATTGATCACTGCTGTTCCCGTAATGCATTCAAAAGCACTCATTTGTGTTGTGGTATTAATGGCAGCCTATGCTTGGGTCGGTAATACCTAAGTCGGGCTGCTGACAATCTCCGACAAAAGTCGTAGGGTGACACAGGGTGTCAGAAGAAGTACATTACTTGTTATGTCCGCCTCGATAGGTTAGCGGCCAGTGTGGCAGAATGCCATGCAAAGGGGCCAGGATTCGATTACCGGCTAGGTCGAAGATTTTTCTCTGCTCAGGGACTGGGTGTTGTCATCATCATCATCATCATCATCATCATCATTTCATCCCCTTCGACACGCAAGTCGCCGAGGTGTGTCACCTAAAGAGTCTAGCATCAGGTGACCGGTCTACCTGATGGGACCCCCTGGCCACAATAAATTAATGCACTATATGCCAGACTGGGACTGGAACTCAGACTTGTTGTTTATCGTGAGTGGTAGCCTTACCACTCTTCCTGGACCGACTCAGACTTGCACATGTCACATGCCTATCTATTTCTTCTCATAAATTATTAATCAGTTAGTTTAGATTAACCTAATATGATCATTTACAAAACTTCGATGATGTGTACATGTACGACGCTATGTTGACGTCATCTGGTGCTTCATTTTTTTTGTTAGGTAGTGTACTTTATGTGTCGGACAAGGGAGTGGATACGCTAAAGACTACAGAGATTCGAGAATTACGTGTACGGAAGTGCTTCTCTGAGAATAAAGGTTTGTAAAACGAAAATAATAAAACTGCGGATATGTCAAAACTGAGTGTCGATGTGTGGTGGTTTTTTGAAGGCACCAAGGACAAAATATAAAAGACTTTAGCTAGTGGGGCAGCGTCGTGGACAGAGGTGAAGGAAAATATAAACATTTCACAGTGATTTAAAACGACAACAGGAAGATTACTGTAGAGATGAATGACCAAAAGAAGTTTCGATGTACGAAAAGAAAAGCGTTGAATATGCACCATGCGGAGTTCCCCACTTGTACAGCAGTAAAATGCTTCATCGAGGAAGAAGATACTCGAAGACTATATCGGGCACGTAGTGTGGTTCCAAAGTCTGCATGGATCAGGCATATTTTGGGACGTATTGCGGCGGGGCGGTGTCGGTCGTCTGCGATCCCTCTACCACTTATCGAAAATCCACCTACCTCGATATGCTTATTTTCATTGTCCCTTCACTCTGTAGTATCAGATACGTGCTAGGCAGTGTATTTTGCAGCGTTGATGAAACCACCACCTAATACCTACCACACAGAGGCCACATAACTCGAGTTGAAAGTCAGTTGCTGAAAGTTCATATTTAAGAAATCGGGCATTCGGAGGATGCAATCTACTTGCAGAAAACATTTGAAATTAGATTGAGTGTGCTTTTTATTCATATGGAAACACATGAAATGTCTGTCAAGTCTGTATTTAATATGGTAATGCTCTATCATTCAATGTTCACTCACTGGGCAACATAGTTTCACTCGAAAAGTAGCCAGAATTTTTGCAAGTCCGACCCGACTAATTTTCACGTTCTACCAGGTACCGACACACAACTATTCGCGAGTTAAACATTCGGTCGTTTCAGTGGTCTTCTTCTAAAGAAGCGATCTCCAAAGTATTCTGTACAGAGCACGAAACATGTCATGCAGAATTGTTACTATGACCAGAAAGTTCACACGTTCATAATTTTCCAACTATTTAATTTAGAAACACCACACTTTCATTAAAACGTTCGTAACTCCAGTCGCTTGAGCCACGAGGTATTCACTATTTGTACGGAGCTATCTAACATGGTGTTATCCGAAGGCCGTTAGCAAGCGACTCTCTCGAACTATTCTACACACTACCCACTCCACTATATTCGCGGGGGAGCAGCTTAATTCTGATTGGCTGTTGATCTAAACGACAAATCAGAATATTCCTTCCAGATCATTCTCGCGGCAAAACTTGCCTTATTCAATCAATAACCTGATAGTAATTAACCTCATTAAAACTTCAGTTTCTAATATATCGTTTAATCAAAATAAGCGAAGTACGAATTATTCTCCAAATTGATAAATAAACTTATTCCGTCTCTAACTTCCATTCTGGCTGCTTTTATACAAAAGCAAGCCCACTCCGACACACGGCATCTGAGTCATGGTTGCTCCATAACTTTCCCACGATCTATGTGAACAAGGTTTTATGAAAAATGACGTATTAAGTTTAACGTATGTCCCACATACACTCTCTAAATCATTCTTAAGCACTCACAGAACATTTAATCAAATAATAATTTTACCCGAGTTCTGTTTTATGTAATGCACAGTGACTATAGTTTTGAAAAGAAAATTATAATTAATTGATTTTATGCACTGATAAATTTGGAATGGCTTCAAATGATGATGAAATTCAATCGTATTTATTCCTGACTTGGCTTTAAAAAACAAGCGTCGGTTTAAGAACTTTTAGGTAATTTTCTCTATCTCCGGAACTAAAATAAATAAAAATCTGAAATTTTAACAGCATCATTCCATTAATAACAAAAGGCTGTGTACCAGAATTGAACAAAATAGGATAATAACTAATATGGATTATTTAGAGTCGTAGACGGTATGAATCCTCGGATCGACTGAATGTTACGCTATGCAGTTCTTACGGCAGGCAGCGTCAACTGTGCTGTGAGCCAAGCGAAAGAAAAGAAAAAAAAGAAAAAGAAACATAGCCGTCCTGCAGCCACCGTAGCAAACGGCTGCGTGCCTAACTGCAACGAATGTCATCTCGTAATAACTTGCTACGTTACAGTATGTCAAAGTTGATTTAATCTACGTCATTCATGCATTATTTGTGTCGTAGTGCTATTAATTTGTAAAAGTTTTTTCAGGTATACTATGATTTTAGATATGAAAAATTAGCTTGCATTTTACTAAGTTGTGTTGTGTGCATAAAGAGCAGCACAGCTAATCCAGAACGTGTGTAAAACAAGACGAGGTAAATACTCCAGGACTACAGTAAAGAACTGCTCTCAGCAAGAGTACTTTGTAACGGAACATTCTCCTGTCGCATTACTTTTCCTCAACAGTAGTTGTCGATACCATTATAATTTTTCGAGTTTTGGACATGTCAAATTTATCTGAAGACTTTCACATAATTTTATACACAATATGTTATATTTCAAGCTAAAATTTCTGGGAAGGAATTACTTTTTTTTCGGTGTTATAATCGATAAGTACAAGTTAAATGTACATTTAAAATTACTCTTTTAGAAACATTTGCAGTTACGAATTATTTGGCACACTTAAAAATTCTGTTATTAATTACGCAATATAGTACTGTTTATTATGTTTATTTCTGGATTCATTTATGAAATAATAATCGAAACTATTAGAAATTCATTTGTCAAGAAAAATTTTGGACCCTCTGCAATATTGTTATTTCCACTCAGACAGTAGTAAGCGAGCCTTTGATGTGATAGGAGTCTTAATAAGGGCATGTCTTCTGGTCCGCCGGCCGGAGTGGCCGAGCGGTTCTAGGCGCTACAGTCTGGAACCGCGCGACCGCTGCCGTCGCAAGTTCGAATCCTGCCTCGGGCATGGATGTGTGTGTTGTCCTTAGGTTAGTGAGGACTAAGTAGTTCTAAGTTCTAGGGGACTGATGACCTCAGAAGTTAAGTCTCATAGTGCTCAGAGCCATTTGAACCATTTGTACCGGTCAAAGTGAAAACAGTTTATCAATATCTTTCCCGAATCAAAACAAGTTGAGAGCGAAATAAACGCCTCACTTTGTGATATGTGGGATTCGAGGGAGTGACACAAACCTGAGACTGATGAGGGCGGCTGTTTGAAATTCCCTCGATGCCTGTCCAGCCTGAGCGGCTCGCGTGTTCCCACTACAGCGGCGCGAAGGCTCAGCATCTGCAACAGCCTCTCCGTGAGCAGTCCTGCTCCTTATTTTCACCGCATGGCGGCCGCGGCGTGTTTTCTTGTCATTATCGGGAGCCCGATCTTAGGCGCGGCGCTTCCCCTTCCGGCTGCACGGTGTTTGCCCATTCAGCCGGGCGCCTGCTGCCGGAATGATCGATGTAGGAGGCACGCGCCAACTGAATCACAACACAGCAAAATATGTGCGCAGGGAGACCGGCTTTCTACAGTAACATGGAATGAAGTGTGACAGGCAAGTAAATTTTTTTCGCCTCTACTTTACATAGGGGGTCTATATTTTCATGCTGCTTTTCTTTCACAAATTGCCAAATCAATTATGTATGATGTTGAGAGCGGTTCTAGGCGCTTCAGTCGGGAACCGCGCGACTGCTACTGTCGCAGGTTCGAATCCTGCCTCGGGCATGTATGTGTGTTATGTCCATAGGTTCGTTAGGTTTAAGTAGTTCTAAGTTCTAGGGGACTGATGGCCTCAGATGTTAAGTCCCATAGTGCTCAGAGCCATTTGAACCATTTGTGGTGTTGATTCACGAGTCTTCTTTCCTTTTGCGCGATAATTTCACGCTGACCTCTTTAAGCCCCTATTGCACACTGTATATTCACACAGATTTTTAGGACCCTGTTTTAGCTCAGATGAGTTAACTAAGCCATTCACAGCCCGCCCGGCTAGCCGCGCAGTCTAACGCGCTGCTTCCCGAGCGGGAAGGCGTTCCGGTCCCCAGCACGAATCCGCCTTGCGGATTAGTGTCGAGGTCCGGTGTGCCAACCAGCCTGTGGATGGTTTTTAAGGCGGTTTTCCATCTACCTCAGCGAATGTGGGCTGGTTCCCCTTATTCCGCCTCAGTTACACTATGTTGGCGATTGCTGCGCAAACCCTGCCTCCACGTATATGTACACCATAATTTCTCTACCACTAAAATATTTGGGGTTAGATTCGCCTGTATGATACGTTCCCAGGGATGGTTATCTACTGGGGTCGAACCGCACAATAACCCTGATTTCAGTGTGGGGCGGTGGTGGGGTGGGTGGACTGCTGTGGCCTGCTGTAGGTTGTGGACCACTGAGGGCTATGGCGGGACGAAGCCTTTCCGTCGTTTCTAGGTCCCCGCTTTAATACACAAAGCCATTAACACGCACTGTACACGCCGATACACACTATGTAATAAAAAAAAATATCTCGACAGCCCTGTGTGATACGGAACTAGACCTTACGAGAGGAGAACCCGGAAGTGTAAAAGGGGTCAGCGAGTTCTGTGTTGTCAGCAGAGAAGCAGTGAGCAAAACGGGTCGGTAAGGAGAGTTCAGTGACTTCGAATGCGTACTAATCATTGCATATCACCTGTGTAACAAATTTATCAGGGACATTTCAACACTTCTAAAGTGGCCCAAGTCGACTGTTGGTGATGTGATTGTAGTGTGGGAACGCAAAGGAATGGTCACAGCTAAACCAAGACCAAGAAGGTCTCACGTGCTGACGGACAGGGGCCTTTGAGCACGGCGGAGGGTAGTTGAAAAAATCAGAGGAAGAAATCACTCGCGGGTTCCAAAGTGCTATTAGAAGTCCAGCTAGGCCAATCACTATGCATAGAATGTTAATAAGAATTAGATACAATTGTCGAGTAGATCCTCATAAGCACACTTCTATGTAGTCAGTTATAAGGGATACTTGAGATAGTGCAACGAGGTGAATACTGGGTAGTGGATGACTTTATAATTGAAAATGTGTGGAGTGTTGAAACACATTATACCCTGCAGCAAAATCTTATGGAAGGGTTTGGGTTTGGCGAACACCTGGAGATCGTTACCTGCCATAATGCGTAATGCCAACAGCGAAATACTAACGAGGCGGTGTTACGGCATGAGGGTCTTTCCGTGATTAGGGTAAGATCGTCTTCTTGTGAGTAAAAACGCGCTGAATGTGGAAAGATCAATACAATTTACAGCATCGTGTACTGCGCACAGTTTAGCAGTTCAGAGAGGATTCCGAATGTCAATGCACCATGTCATAAAGCAGCACCTGGGAGGCAATGGTTTGTGGAGAATAATATTCCTGAAATGGACTTAGCCTGTCGAAAGTACCAACCCGAACCCAATGCAACTCCTTTGTGATAAGAAAGTATGTCGACTTCGCTCCAGACCGCTGTGCCCTACATTTGTAACTTCTCTAGTTCCGGCTCTTGGAGAAGAACGAGCTGCAATTCCTCCACAGACTTTCAGATACCTCAGTGGAAGTGTACCGAACAGAGTTCAAGCCGACATAAACGTGAAGGATGGACACACATATGAATATCCGCTAATGTGTGTTAGCATACTTCAGATCAGATAGTGTGCGTCTGTGATTATTTACAATTACGTATATAGTGTGTATGAATGGTTCTGTTAAGTTATCTGAAAAATATAGGGTTTCCAAAATCAATATATGTAAATATTCACAGTGCGGTACAAAGTTACAATCATTGCTTTCGCAGCCAATCTTGACTTATGTTACAGCTGCAGGGTAGACAATTTTAGTACGTAAATCTGTTTACCGACGTTTCGTTTCAGTTTGTCGTCTGTATCATCGCAGATAAAACAGTCAAGTGCATCAAAATCTATAGATGACCCAAATTTAATGACTCAATGAAAGCTGAAAATCTGACACATCATCAGTCACGTAATGACTAATGGATGAATATCTTTGGTAGGTGACACACTAGTTTATGAAAAGTAAATAATCTTTCAAATTACTCTCTCGATCTGTATGTTATTTAATTTTAATGTCTCCTTTTACCTTAAATGCATCACGACATCTATAAGTATATAGCTCGTCTGTATGAAAATACACTAACATAACTGAAATTAAGATACAGTAAAATCTGTTTTTATTCGTTGTGCTCCACAGTTTCTATAAACTGTGGAAATTACATTTGTAACAAGTTAAGCCGCTGTACAAATTATTTTAAATTGTGCGATCAGTCTCGTCAGAGACAATTTTCCAGTACTCGTTGTACACACTTCACGCATGCGGAAAATATTTTGCGCAGTAAGAATGTTGGAAAAATGTAGTAAAATAAGAGCAGTGCTTACAAACTTTTTACCAGCAGGAGTTACAAATATATAATAAGACAAATGTCAAATTATAATGCGTGTAAATAATTCTTTGTCATATATTGGTAGATGCATTGAGTGTCAGTTATACAATATCCGTAAGAAAATACACAGAATACAACTCCAAAGCATAACCAACTTCGTAACAAAATATCACGAAAATGTTCAACTCTTTTCTTTTCTGTTTTTCAGTTCGAGTATTTCAATTCGGTCTGAGTTGCTAGCTAATCAGTTCAGAGGCGTTCTTCAGAAAGAAGGGATTAAAAAAGTGTAATTGTTGTTAATTTTCTTATTTAAGTCGTTATTCGACATATTACCAGGGGTTCCTCTGTAGTTTACAATCAGCCACATTCAATTGTGCTCTTGATTAGGGAACTCTTGGACTCATAACAATACAACCTTCCTTTTTCCTGTCTGCAAGCAGAAATTAGACTTGTTAAATGTATTTTTAAATAAGTTGTTAAATTTTCCTGCATGTTTTTTTCTGAGTAATATTATTATCTTGAAAAAATTATGTTTTTCCTTTGTAGTCAGATTTATACACGATGACAGCTGAATGATCTTTGTCAGCTGTAACTACAATAGTTCCGTGAACGGTTTACTTACTTTGGCTTTCATTAGCAAATGCTTATGAATTATATTATTTTGTCTATTTTCTGGTTGACAACTTGCTTATTCCTGGCATTCACAAATTTTTCTCTCATATTGTTTTGCTCAGTACTGTTAATTTTTGATACAGCGAATGCTATTTTAATATGTGATAGCTTAGGTCTTATAGTAGAATAGTTACGGTTTGTCGAAAAATTGTGGTTTACAAATTTACGCAATAAATTTTCTTCCTGTCCTCAAATGTTGTATCTTTCTGGTTGATTATTTAGTCACAACATTTGTCCCAGATACGATCATTTCATCCTTTTTGCTATTATATAACTACCTGTCAGCCAACTACTTTTTTGGCATGTTATTGTCTAGTCCTTGAAGTTTCCTCATATTTCTACACACGTTTCGCTGCTTTTAAGTATTTGTCTTGATATTGGTTTTGGCATACATCACTGATAATTACTGTACTTAGTATGTGTGTGTGTGTGTGTGTGTGTGTGTGTGTGTGTGTGTGTGTGTGCGTGTGTTAGTGAGATTATTAATCGAAATAGAATCCTGCACAGAAAGGTGTTTCAGCATGTACATTATGTGATTTGTATTTATTTACTTTTGTATTTTACTCTTTGGGACACAGAGCACAGTAATGTCACATCGCAGTGTAACACTTTCACATTCATATATTTACATAATTCCAACGATTTATGTCTATGATGACGAAATAATTTCAATGATTAAGATTGGAAAGGGGCCCCAAATGTAGTTACATGCAAAATTAGAAATTTTGATTTGTGGCACTGTATGTGGTAACAGGTTACTAAGTGAGAAATTAGAAGGTAACAATATCAGTTTCCTTAAAAATGTCTCCAATGTTGAAAACTTAATTAATTGCAAAAACTAAGGAAAACCATGATATTTTCCTAGTAATAATGTTATTAAATATGTACCATGACATAAATACACATGAATATATAGGAAGTCTATGTGTAACTGTAATTCATCTGATGATAGCAGCAAGCCGCCAAAACAGGTCATGGTAATAACATATTAGTAAAAAGTGACTGAAGTAATAGAAATTAATTCATAAATACACTTAGGAATTGTTCGTCGAATCTCGTTTCTTCTTGACAATTTAATGATTTGTATCTTAGTCATAAGTATCTGAAGGTAACATCTTGTGCCTGACACGGCAGATTCCTAAATGGTTCTACTTTATCCTGATATTTGACTGTTATGAACTTCAGGAATGGCGTTTCTAGCATGTGAAGCTGTCAAACGAATTACAAAGCTAATACTAGTCACGATGCCAATTTTGGCCAGTTTATTTAGTGTAGTCTTCGGATAACAGCATAATTCACACTAAGCATCTACCTTTCCATGACAAAATATTATTTGCAAATATTATACTTTGTTTTATGATATACATGAAACTACTGGTACTAACAAACTGTGTAAGTGTTGCTTTTATTTTACTACATTTCTAAAATTTCCTTGTCAGTCGTAGTATAAAAAATAAATTGTGCAGCAACTTCGTGTGCTACAGATATCATTTCTGTGGTAAGAGAAACTGTCGCTTTGGACGAATATATATAGGTATGCTCACAGTGAAGGAAGTATTAGAAAGAGGACACCATGAAACTGAATTACATATTACTTGCATTGTAGTCAATGCATGGTCTGTCAAGTGAATATGGATAGAGAGGCAGCAAAAGGCTCTAAACACTGTAATAAATTTCGTGCTTCTATACATTATGTTCATCTTGGAGACCTCTAAATTAATTGGGTTCAATGCAACTTGAATTTATAATATTTGTTACAATGTACCTTCCCATAATCACGGCATAAAACTTGTCCTGTACTTCATATTTTACTTAAAACGCACTCCTTACACAGAGAGCCGCGAATGAACACCAGCTACTATTTAATTTAGTGCCAAAGCAGATTCTACGTTGTACAAATTGATATGTCAGACACAGAAACTCTATTGCTTTCAATATAGCTGATATATCACTTACATTTGTTATTCAGATTCCGCTAATTAGAGCGTACATATATCTGTGGAAAGGGGAAACTTGTAATTATAACTTCCAGTAACTGCTTTAATTTCAGTTAATTATCACCTTCGTGCTAATGACCATTGACCATGTCTGAGGCAAACATACTAGACTGTCAATAAAGCTATTAACATATTAAGTAGAATCAAAACTTTATCGTTATATATTTAATGAGAGCAGTTTCGGTCTGATGTATCTGTCATCAGCTTGGAATGCATGGTAGTATCATTTCCTCTGATAAACTCTCTCTTATTCTTTAGCTAATTTACGTTGTCGTCATATTTCTAGACCTTAAATGTAGATTACAATTTTGATAGCTTTCATACAAATTAAAATATGGTCAAAATATTGAAGCACATATCACGCCTGCGTTAAATACACAGGCATGGGAGTGAATGACGTTCATAAAGCAGTTGACGAAAAGTGAATAAAATTGCTGAATATCATTTACTCAGAAGAGGTTGTACATGTAATTGCCCTAAAAAAGAAAAAAGAAAGAGAAGGGCGTGTGAGTAGATTTTACAAAACTATTCTGTGTTCGATACAATACTCAAATTGAGACTGGAGACAATTTTGCAATCATACATTATGTTCTACAGTATTCAATTTCACGTACGGTCAGATGCCGATCGTTTCAGGAGATCTGGTGTCGTTTTGGCTTCTTATTATGGCCAACGGCTGTCGCCCAGCTGTAATTTGTATCTGGTGATTTGTGACGCTCAACACTCGCTAAGTGTACCCATACGCTCTCCCCATATCTCCGCCAACATGCGTGAAACAAACAACACAAATACTTTGTAACATATATTGAACAAAATACAGCGTTATATTCATAAACTAAAAATATTTATAGTGTAGTGTACCATATATTAAAGTGGATAAATCCTAGGTAATGTTATTTAGGCCCTGCATCACTGCCGCCTGTGTGTTACTTGCGTTCACTGGCTGGACACTATTAACTTAATGTCATCCATCATAAACTATGTTTTTGAAACGAAAATCGAAAGTAGCCTATGACTATATTATCTCCATCAATATTGGCTCTGTTAACGATCTTGTATTTTTTTGTGTTTGCGGCCAAACAGTGAAGTGGATAACACCCAACCAAAATTGGCTTAGTGCGTTTTGTTATGGCGTATTCTCTGTGTTCAGCAAATTCAGCTTTTAAGATAACGAATGCTGTGGTCACGTGTTTATAAAACCTCGCGCCTGTCAGAAGAGGCGGAGCTTATAGTCGGCTCCTAGCAGCCACGTAACAGCAAGGCGCGGAAAACAGTGAACACACGGTGGGATTTCGGCTATGACGCTCACTGAAATAAAATGTATACTCCAAACGTTTGGATATTTAGTGTTTCACATTCCATTAGCGATACAGCGATTTAGAAGTTACCAAACCGAGCATATTAATGAGCAAGTTCATCGTCACTAGGGCTGTATTTACATGCGAAATCTATGCAAGTTACTACTGTATTAATAACCAACATTTACAGAAATTTCTTAAACAAATTGAGTCTGTGAGGACCTCACGTGCTGCTAGCTTAAATGAGGTGGCAAAAGCCATATATGTAATTAAACTATCTGTACGACTTTTGAGCGCCATGCTTCAATATGCTAAATACTCTTCATGCTACAAGCCATAAACAATTTTATAGTTTAAACAAGCGGCGCTAGATACGCAATTCTCCATAGCAGGACGTGTTCTGAAGTCAGTATAGTGTAGGCAAGTCCATTACCTGTTTCCGCAGGGTTTCTATACTATTCTGCGTTTATAATAGTAAAACAAAAATTTTTTAAATCGGTTACCAATAACTTCTTTTGCCACGTTACTATGGTGAAACTGAGGAACGAGATGAAAGATCGTTGAAACACAGTTCGGCGTATTTGGTCACTTAATTTTTGTGTTAATTGCCACAGTGTGTAAATCAAAGCTGTAAAAAAATTTAAATATTTATGTTTTTAATAACTAGCGGCCCACTCTAGGTCCATATGGGTAACACTAAGCATATACAGAGAGAGACTTGTCCAGCATAGCGGCAAGTTTATTTACGGGCCACTTTGTAGAGTTATAACTAAAATTCATGTCGTAGCTGTGAACGCTTGCAGGATGCATAGCTCCAGTGCCACAGCTATATTTTCTGTGTGACCACTGTTCCAACATAACATTCCTGGAAAACATTTCTGCTGTGCTACATCAGTAGGCTGCACTCTACAGCACGAAACATTGGCACGAAGCATGCTCTGCCACACAACATCATCACAATGCACACTCTGCCACGCAGTGTCTGTACGGAGCACCGTGTGTCACGGTATGAAGCGCGCTCCATCACAGAACATTTGTAAAGAGCACCCTCTACCACACAGCACTGTTGTGAAGCAAACTTTGCCACACAGCATTCGTACAAAACACTTTTTGTCACAGAAAATTAGTGAGAAGAACCCCCTGGTTAGAAACATCGCCAGGCCGTGTAACCTACTGCGATTCACCGCTAGATGGCAATGGCATCGTTTTCACAGCGCTTCAGGACTTTGATTCATCATAGTTCACCCAGTATTCTGGAAATAATCATAAATTATATGCGCAAACCTTCCTCCTGTATTACATGAAAGTATTCGCAGCTGTGTATACGAACAAACTTCATCTGTATAAGGGAATGATGGCTATGAAAATTTGTGTCGCATTTCCTGCCTTATGCGAGCCGTAACTGCTTTGGCCATCAGTGCATGAGTCACACTCTGTCCCAGTCTGCCATTCGTCCTCATCTCTGCGTCACAACCTGAACTTGTACACGCGGTACATAATTCCCGTAGAGGAGGACATTTTAATTGAACATCACGTGCCTGGTATCGGTGAAAAAGTACTAGACTGCAGTGGGTGTGTTGTTAAGAAAAACGATGCAATGTTCCTACAAGCATGCATGCGTGTTCAAAGTAACTTGCATCGTTCTTCTTAACAACACAGCTCTGGAATATTGGATTCCTCATGCATAGTCTATCTATTAGCGATAACGGTACCAAAAATATTACAGTAGATCCTGAAATTAGCCCAAACACAGAGACAGAACCATGGTATGGAACTTCAGTTGATATCGGGTGTCCCTCCGAAGAGAGACCAGGCGCTGTTTTCCTGATGTCACAGAGTGATGTACTTTGGGCAAGTGAGAGACTGTTTGTTTACTCTTAGGATAATGTATCTTTGACTTGTTTTATTGTATGTTCTGTGACTATGAAATAAAGTGTTGTTAGACTGCTAATCGCTGCTCTACTGGGATTCACGACGTTGCGTGGTAAGCGCCCCGTCGACTTCCTCGTTCAGAAACTCCATCAGTTGCAAAATGTCCCCTTCGGATATTCCCGTA
Organism: Schistocerca serialis cubense; assembly: GCF_023864345.2. Lineage (NCBI taxonomy): Eukaryota > Metazoa > Arthropoda > Insecta > Orthoptera > Acrididae > Schistocerca > Schistocerca serialis. The sequence continues at coordinate 180,253,242 of NC_064646.1, read as the reverse complement.
CGCTTGGCGTGAATTATCCAGCGGCGGCATATGTCATCCGGAAAAACGCGTAAAATTTTCGGCGCGAGGACTCGACCGTATCCGTTCACGTCTTCCCCAAGTGCCCGGAGAGCTTGAATACGTCGCTGGCATTCAATGAATGTTGAACTAAGTTCCTCTGGGGTGGACAGCTTAATTGGTTTTATGGCTTCGAGATAATCTAAGTGGGCTTGAATTATTCGATCCTTGTTGCCATAACGCGCTCGGAGAATCCTCTTCGTTTCTGCGTACGTCTCGGCCGTCACCGCAATACCGTCCACTAAATGCTTTGGTTCTCCCGAGAGATAGCCGCGAAGAAAAATGTGTTTATTGATTGTAGTTACCGTCGGATCTTTGTCAACCCACTGCTCAAACTGCTCCCAGAATCGCGCCCATGTCTCAATATGGCCTGAAAAAGGCTCAAGTTTGATCGGCCTAAGTTTTACTGAAGCTGTGGGAACACTCATTGTTACAGATTGTGCCGGCGGATTGTCGTCGAAGAGCTTCTTACGTGGTGTGATAAAAAATTCCTGCAGTGAGCTCCCTCGTAGTATTGCCGCGTGACGTGCGTCCAGAATTCGTGTTTCACAACGGCAATCGTGGAAATTATCTCGGGCAAAGTCTTTCTCCCGGGTTTCGGCACCAAAACTGTTACGTCGCGAATCTCAGTAGAGCAGCGATTAGCAGTCTAACAACACTTCATTTCATAGTCACAGAACATACAATAAAACAAGTCAAAGATACATTATCCTAAGAGTAAACAAACAGTCTCTCACTTGCCCAAAGTACATCACTCTGTGACACCTCATGTTTCGAGCGCTTTTTAAAATTTTGTCTTTCCGGTGGCTGGAGGCAGTCCGAACGTCTCATGCGACGGCCAGTGTTGATGGAAAGCGTCGGTTTGTTTCCCGTTAAATACAAAATTATTTTGAAACAGGGATTCTGCTTGACCATTCGTTATCGTGTTACAGTGTTAGTGTAGCGCGATATTTGTTTTATCACAATGTATTAACAGGGAAAGGAAAGCGAAGAATAACCAGGACTTCAACGGCGACTGAGCGGATGTATTGAATGACAGTAGCAGTCAACGTGGACCAGAACGGTGGTATCGCTACTTGAGTACAGGTTATTTTTCATTCTCTGTCAATACACACTGGGAAAACAGATATCGCACTAAACTGGCAATGGAATGTTGTATCGAATGGCAACGTAACATTAAGTTTTAAATATTGTTTTGTTTTCAACTGGAAACAAACGGACGCTTTCCGTCGGCATGAGCCATCGCATGAAAAGCGTGATGAACAGTATTTGTTAGGATAGACACCAGCGACGCATTTCAAAAAACTAAATAGCAAATATCTTCCGAAACGATAGAGAAATTGCATCTATAGACTCATAAGAATGACGCCCCGTACATGTAAAGATGGGTAGAAGAGGGAAGCAACAGGCGTGAAACGTAATTTGTAAAAAGGAAACTACCTCTAAAATTGCTATCTTTATAGATGATTAACTTAAATGTCTTATTTATGAAATATGAATCGTGACAGTAATAATAAGTTTAGTTGTAACGAACTTCGGTACTATACAACCGAGGCGCTCCAGTGCAGTATCGGCAGAGCATTCGCAGACAGCATAGATTCAGCAGTAGCTTTTGTTAAGAGTTCGGCTGTAGGGAGCACTGGAGATTTGAGCGACGTGTCTGCCGCAATGAGTGTGAAAAACTGTAAACTGTCCGCGATGCGCTGAGCTCTGTTTTATTTTATCATTCGTGACCGCTCGTGAGAATTATAACTTTCTACTGTTATCAGGGTCGGAAGCGTGCTAAAACATTAATTTTGTAGTGTGTTGCATGCTCATCAAGGGAAGAGACCTTATATTACTTTATCCTAAGCTATTAGTGCTATGTTGTTGTTGTTGTGGTCTTCAGTCCTGAGACTGGTTTGATGCAGCTCTCCATGCTACTCTTATGTGTGCAATCTTCTTCATCTCCCAGTACCTACTGCAACCTACATCCTTCTGAATCTGCTTAGTGTATTGATCTCTTGGTCTCCCTCTACGATTTTTACCCTCCACGCTGCCCTCCAATGCTAAATTTGTGATCCCTTGATGCCTTAAAACATGTCCTACCAACCGATCCCTTCTTCTAGTCAAGTTGTGCCACAAACTTCTCTTCTCCCCAATCCTATTCAATACCTCCTCATTAGTTACGTGATCTACCCACCTTATCTTTAGCATTCTTCTGTAGCACCACATTTCGAAAGCTTCTATTCTCTTCTTGTCCAAACTGGTTATCGTCCATGTTTCACTTCCATACATGGCTACACTCCATACAAATACTTTCAGAAACGACTTCCTGACACTTAAATCTATACTCGATGTTAACAAATTTCTCTGCTTCAGAAACGATTTCCTTGCCATTGCCAGTCTACATTTTATATCCTCTCTACTTCGACCATCATCAGTTATTTTACTCCCTAAATAGCAAAACTCCTTTACTACTTTAAGTGTCTCATTTCCTAATCTAATCCCCTCAGCATCACCCGATTTAATTTGACTACATTCCATTATCCTCGTTTTGCTTTTGTTGATGTTCATCTTATATCGTTCTTTCAAGACACTGTCCATTCCGTTCAACTGCTCTTCCAGGTCCTTTGCTGTCTCTGACAGAATTACAATGTCATCGGCGAACCTCGAAGTTTTTACTTCTTCTCCATGAATTTTAATACCTACTCCGAATTTTTCCTTTGTTTCCTTTACTGCTTGCTCAATATACAGATTGAATAACATCGGGGAGAGGCTACAATCCTGTCTCACTCCTTTCCCAACCACTGCTTTCCTTTCATGCCCCTCGACTCTTATAACTGCCATCTGGTTTCTGTACAAATTGTAAATAGCCTTTCGCTCCCTGTATTTTACCCCTGCCACCTTCAGTATTTGAAAGAGAGTATTCCAGTTAACGTTGTCAAAAGCTTTCTCTAAGTCTACAAATGCTAGAAACGTAGGTTTGCCTTTTCTTAATCTTTCTTCTAAGATACGTCGTAAGGTTGGTATTGCCTCACGTGTTCCAACATTTCTACGGAATCCAAACTGATCTTCCCCGAGGTCCGCTTCTACCAGTTTTTCCATTCGTCTGTAAAGAATTCGCGTTAGTATTTTGCAGCTGTGACTTATTAAACTGATAGTTCGGTAATTTTCACATCTGTCAACACCTGCTTTCTTTGGGATTGGAATTATTATATTCTTCTTGAAGTCTGTGGGTATTTCGCCTGTCTCATACATCTTGCTCACCAGATGGTAGAGTTTTGTCATGACTGGCTCTCCCAAGGCCATCAGTAGTTCTGATGGAATGTTGTCTACTCCCGGGGCCTTGTTTCGACTCAGGTCTTTCAGTGCTCTGTCAAACTCTTCACGCAGTATCTTATCTCCCATTTCATCTTCATCTACATCCTCTTCCATTTCCATAATATTGTCCTCAAGGACATCGCCCTTGTATAAACCCTCTATATACTCCTTCCACCTTTCTGCCTTCCCTTCTTTGCTTAGAACTGGGTTGCCATCTGAGCTCTTGATATTCATACAAGTGGTTCTCTTCTCTCCAAAGGTCTCTTTAATTTTCCTGTAGGCAGTATCTATCTTACCCCTAGTGAGACAAGCCTCTACATGCTTACATTTGTCCTCTAGCCATCCCTGCTTAGCCATTTTGCACTTCCTGTCGATCTCATTCTTGAGACGTTTGTATTCCTTTTTGCCTGCTTCATTTACTGCATTTTTATATTTTCTCCTTTCATCAATTAAATTCAATATTTCTTCTGTTACCCAAGGATTTCTATTAGCCCTCGTCTTTTTACCTACTTGATCCTCTGCTGCCTTCACTACTTCATCCCTCAGAGCTACCCATTCTTCTTCTACTGTATTTCTTTCCTCCATTCCTCTCAATTGTTCCCTTATGCTCTCCCTGAAACTCTGTACAACCTCTGGTTTAGTCAGTTTATCCAGGTCCCATCTTCTTAAATTCCCGCCTTTTTGCAGTTTCTTCAGTTTCAATCTGCAGTTCATAACCAATATATTGTGGTCAGAATCCACATCTGCCCCTGGAAATGTCTTACAATTTAAAACCTGGTTCCTAAATCTCTGCCTTACCATTATGTAATCTATCTGATACCTTTTAGTATCTCCAGGATCCTTCCAGGTATACAACCTTCTTTCATGATTCTTGAACCAAGTGTTAGCTACGATTAAGTTATGCTCTGTGCAAAATTCTACAAGGCGGCTTCCTCTTTCATTTCTTCCCCCCAATCCAAATTCACCTACAATGTTTCCTTCTCTCCCTTTTCCTACTGACGAATTCCAGTCACCCATGACTACGTCTCCCTTCACTACCTGAATAATTTCTTTTATCTCATCATACATTTCATCAATTTTTTCATCATCTGCAGAGCTAGTTGGCATATAAACTTGTACTACTGTAGTAGGCATGGGCTTTGTGTCTATCTTGGCCACAATAATGCGTTCAATATGCTGTTTGTAGTAGCTTACCCGCTCTCCTAGTTTTTTATTCATTATTAAACCTACTCCTGCATTACCCCTATTTGATTTTGTATTTATAACCCTGTAATCACCTGACCAAAAGTCTTGTTCCTCCTGCCACCGAACTTCACTAATTAGTGCTAATGACAAACAAAGTAAACGTTATCACACTGTTATTACTGTTATTTAATGAATGTAATATCATAACGATTTATTTGAAGTTAAGGCGCTTCTGGCTTTGAAATTGAGCGTCTATGGGAGATGTTGGCTTGGTTCGAGATCTGATATACTTCTCGCTTGAGTACAAGTATTTATAAAGACTCTGTATCAAGATACTGCCCGAGTCATTTCTTCCAGTATTGCAGCAGGGTCCCCTCACCCTCGGTGTATCAGAATTTTTCCGAGGCGCCTCAAATCAAAACATTGGTTTTTCTAATGCAGTTGGAGTGTACGAATGAGGCCGTTTGTTCGGCTTACAGATATAAGTCAACCGCGTTTTAAATTCACATCCAGTGTATTGCACATACTCATAGCTAATTTAATTAATGGGATGGACTTTGTGGCCACTACGTAACTTCTCAAATAAACGAATCAAAGTCGATACAGTCACCTCATTTCCTGTTTCACTTTATTTCCTATAATCGTAGTCTCGTTGTACGTACCCTTACAAAGGACAGCAATCTTAAGTCAATGAATTTTTATCCGTCGTCTCCATATCCATTAGGCCGATATAGACTGAGGTGACAAAAGTAGTTGGGGACCTCCTAAGATAGTGTTGGACCTCCTTTTGCCAGGCGGGAGGGCAGCATATCGACGTGGTACGGACTCAACAAGTCGTTGGTAGTCCCCTGCAGTAACATTGAGCCATTCTGCCCTCTAGCCGTCCGTAACAGCCAAAATGTTAACGGTTAACACAGCGTACACCATTATGTAGTCACCACCAGTTTGCACAGTGCCTTGTTGACAACTTGGGGCTGTCCGCGGTGGCCGAACGGTTCTAGGCGCTTCAGTCCGGAACCGCGCCACTGCTACGGTTGCAGGTTTGAATCCTGCCTCGTGCATGGATGTGTGTGATGTTCCTACGCTAGTTAGGTTTAAATAGTTCCAAGTTCTAGGGGACTGATGACCTCCGATGTTAAGTCCCATGGTGCTCAGTCACTTGAACCATTTTTGACAACTTGGGTCCACGGCTTCGTGGGGTCTGCGCCAGACTCTGACCCTACCACCAGCTCTTACCAACTGAAATCGCGATTCATCTGACCAGGGCACGGTTTTCCAGTCTGTGATCCAACCGATATGGTCACGAGCCCAAGAGAGGTGCTCAGGGCGATGTAGTCCTTTTAGCAAAGGCACTCGCGCCGGTCGTCTGCTCCCGTAGCAAATTAACACCAAATATCGCTACAGTGTCCTAACAGATTCGTTAGTCGTACGTCCCACATTGATTTATGCAGTTATTTGACGCCATATCGCTTGCGTGCTAGCACTGACTACGAAAAAGGCCGCTGGTCTCTGTCATTAATACTCAAAGCATGTGAATGGGTTTAGGTTGGGACGTGGTTTGCAATGTAGAAGACTTGCGGTTTGTTTAAGATTTCACAAATCAAATTTATTTTCAGCTTCACAAATCAAAATCTATGCGAGGCAATCAGTACTCCGCCAGTTCACCGCCCTTCTCTACCTTGTGTACGCGGTGCTACTGCCATCTGTATGTACGCATATCGCTGTCCTATAACTGTCGTCACCTAAGTAAAAGTTGAGACAGTCAGCTGCGGAACTTGTGATGCCACTAGCCACTGACGAGCAACAGGCTCCATTTACTGCAATGTCCCATTTAAGTTTCGTCACTTGCAGATTAGTTGGGGTGCTAGCTGCCGGGGACTGATAGGCTCCATTTGGCTTAGTGAGGTGTTCGTATTGAGAAGTGCGCAACACAAGGACAGTCCTATGACTATATGAAGAACAAATACCATATTCATATAGTTAAGGCTAACCGGCCATTGACCTTCTTCTGTGCTGAATTCACACCCATTGCCCGAACTCTTACGTGACTCGGTGAGATTGCCTGCCGCGAGTAATGTGTGTAATGGGCAGGGGCACTACGAATGTAGTGTGTGGACATGTAGGGAATGTGGGTATCATGGGGAGCGTGCAAGGGATAAAACCCTGCAGTCGCACTATCCTCTATGGCCTCGGTGGTTCAGATGGGTAGAGCGTCTGCCCTGTAAGCAGGAGATCCCGGGTTGGAGTTCTAGTCGGGGGAAACATTTTCAACTGTCCCCGTTGATGTATATCAACGCTTGTCGACAGCTTAGGGTCTTGATTTAATTATCATTACGATACTATGACCGGACGGTTTGCAGGACATTTTGCTCAATTTACAATCTTGATCCCTGCCCCCTGATAAGGCAACAATTGGTTTCTAATTGGTCTCTTACGGAATTATGTTCTGTCTCTCTGTGGGTACTGTGTCACGCCCCGCCTCTCTCCCACCCTCTCCCTCCCCCTATAGCCTAGCGTTTTACGGGGTCCAGTAGCGTTTCAGTATGGACACCTATCGTCTAGTGGGCTCCTGAGGCTGCGGACTCAGCACGAGTCGCATTTCGCACTGCCAAATGCCTGAGCAGCACCAGCGTCGGTCCTTCGACAGCAGTGTCAGGAGCAGCAGCAAGCAGCGATTGAGTACTTCAAAAATAGTAGTATTGTCTAAGTACTGAGAGCCTCAAAATATATTGTATAACTGTTTACATCAGCTATTGTACAGCACTTGTTAGATTGAGAAGCCGCTTGCGCTGAGCAAGGAGTTTGACATGTATGTTTGTTGTATACATCAAGCAGAGATGTAGTCGCAGCTCTCTTCACCGGGACTGGTGGGAAATGACAGTAGCGAAACGTAAGACTGCAGACAGGTAGAAAATTGTTCCCCAGGTAATGAACACGCAGCACAATGCTAAAAAGCTACATTATTTGAATGACACACAGTGGTGCATATGTTGAAATTGTAGACCCTTCGTGAAGAGGTTATACAGTGTCCTACATCCTTCTTTTTCTTCTTTTTCGTCTTCTTTATCGTTCTGAAACGTTTCTGCTTATGACGTCATTCACAGAGCCTCTTCCAAGCTTCTCTTTTCTCAGTCTATCATTTGGCATTTCCTCCCTTTGCAGTCCACTGCGGTTCACATCATCTTTCACCTGGTCTCTCCATCTTTTACTGACCTCCCATTTGGCCGTTGTCCAGATCCTGTCCATTCTAAGGATCTTTTTGCAAGTATTTCTGGTTACATCCTTTTGAAATTTAATTATGTCGTTGATAGGTCATGCAGCTTGGTTCAGATTTCACCCATGGCTCAAGATTTGGCAATACCGAGTATCGTGATCGGGCAGGGACCAATTTTCAATCTGGTGTAAGAGATATTTCATCATGAAAATTTATCGTATGCCAATCTTGCCCATGTGGATAGATCGAGAACGGCCTTCACCTTGGCCTTCAAGATCATGTAACTTCAGTCTTCTTGTTTTTTTCTGTTTACAGTCATCTTAGAAGTGTAGTGTCCAACTCTCACCTCGATATGGTTGAGGAACTGGAGCAGAAAATTAAACTGAGTTAAAAGAGACCCAGCGAGTGAGGTTCTTTTTAAAAAAATCGCAGCTCACTCCAGAGTCGAATCTAGTATTTCATCCAAATGCGAGAGCACGTGCAATACCTCTTATGTAAGGTACGAGTATACACTAAGTTGTAGCATTTAGCATGCAGGAGCGGTATCATATTTCTTACAAATGTAGGCCACGGGTCAAATTTGAATCCAATTAATCGCAAAGTTTTCCTTTCAAACGCACGCCCTGACGAAAAGAAGTGAAGGACCCAAAAGTCGAGGAGGAAGCGAAATCAGAGTTTGGGAGGATATGTGATTACAAAATCGAGTCAAATTTGAAAACATTCCGCAGAATAAGCTCAACCATCAGTAGGACTTTGGGTGCCCTCTGGCCTGGTTGCGTGCATTGATTTGGCTGTGACAAACTCATAAATCTGGTATTTTATCCATCCTCAGCAACTGTAGTTATATATGTGATTATTTCGGGATGTCGTAAAGTCGTTGTACTCCCTCCTGAGGCGAGCTGGCCCACAACTGTTTTAACATTTATCAAGGAAGATTACCACACAGTCGTACGTATTGGAGATGTTATTTTATTTTACTTTGCTTACCAGTTTCGGCATTTCAGTGTGCCATCTTCAGGCCCCAAACGCCCTTCATGTATGTATTTATATGGGGTGTTCATAAAGTCTCTCCGCAGTGCCGTATGCCGCAGTGAATATACTAAAATGAAACTCAGTGAAACAGAACTTATTAATTTATTGAATTTTCATTTTTACTTACAAATTTTCGCATTAAATGTTAAAAGTTTCCCGACTGTTGTTGAATACACAATTCAATTTGTCTAATCATGTTTCCAAAGACAAGCTGTAACATTTCTTCTGTAACAGAAGCAGTGAAAGTGGATATTGCAGTTTTCAATTCATCGATGGATTTTGGACTGTTTTTATAGACAGTTGCTTTCGCTGCGCCCCAGAAGAAAAAGTCGGATGGTGTTATGTCAGGCGATCGTGGAGGCCAAAGTCCCTGTGAAATAATGCGATCACCAAAAACATCAGCAGGCAGTGACACTGAAACGCGAGCTGTACAAGAGGTTGCACCATCTTGTTGAAAATAACCGTTCAGTACTTTACTTAACTCAAGTTCTCGTATGAAGGGTACAGAATATCACTGCAGTATCGTTGTGTGTTTATTGTTTCCTTGAAAAATATGAGACCCACAATCCGATGTCTTGAAATTGCGATCCAAACTCTTGTTTTTACAGACAGTAGCAGTTCTTCATGAAAACGCATTGGATTTGCAGTACTTCACATAAGAGAATTTAGCGTGTTCATGTACCCAGATAAATGAAACCACGCCTCATCAGTGAAAAAAGTTTCATTAAGAATATCCCTTCCAATTTGTTGAACAAAATTTTTGAACCTTTGACAATAATGCAGTCTCTTGCCATGATCATTATTTTTCAGTTCTTGCAGGACTGTCACTTTGCATGAGAAAAGTTCTAATTTTTTCCTTACAGCTGTGTGGGCCGTTCCGACACTGGGCGAGTTTTCTTACTGACTTGTTCGTACTCATCGACATTTTATCGGAAATATCGAGTAGTTTATCCCCAGACAAAACGTTAGTACGACCACTTCTCGGTGCATTTGTCACTGAACCCGTACCTAGAAATTTGATAATCAAATCTCACACAGTATCGCGATATGGGAGTGTTGTCTCCGGGAAAACCGAATTAAATGTTTGACGAACTGAAAATGTATTTACCGCAAGCTTTGAACACTTGTTCGACTAAAAACACACGTTCTTCATTGGTTAGCATTTTAACAGTGACGAAAACGATACAAACGAACAAAGGAACTAAACTTAAACGCTCAAGTCAACACTTAATAACACACACCAACGATACTACCGACGCTGGCGGAGATAAAGGAAACAGTGGAATGTTGGGAGAGTCCACTTGAAGGGAAGTAACCCAGGCAGGCGAACAATCACACGGCACGCGCGGCTAACAATCATACACCACTGCGGAGAGACTTTTTGAACACCCCCTATATGAAGAAAATATGGAGCCTGAAGATGGAACTGGTAGTCAAAATAAAATAAAATAACTTCTCAAATACGTACGGCTGTTTGGTGATCTTCTTTGATAAGTATTTAACCAGCCGCTGTTCCGGAAGCACAATGGGTCAACAGAACCTGTTGTAACTAGTCCTTGATATCCTGGATAATGGCCCTGCGACGGAACTGATGTCTGATCCGGTCCACACAAGGGTTCTATCAATTACAGATTTTTAAATCTTGCTGAGCACGGAGTATCTGCAGTCTATAGAGACAGGTGTTTTGTGTGCATCAGGCATTTTCGTCCTGATAAATGGTACCACCGCACTGTCGCATGAGAGATAACATACAAGGACGATGTCCCTGACGTACCTTTCTGCTGTCAGAGTTGCCCCAATTACCAGTCATGATCTGCAGGCGTGATGGCACCAGGAGTAACACTGCTGAGCCTCTCGAAAGCAATGGGGAAATTGTATGTCTCCACAAGTAGCCGCCATATTTGCCGACGATGGTCATCTGGGATCGTGCAGAACCGCGATTCATGGCTGAACACAGGGCAGAAGGTTTCATCAGCAGTCGATGCTTTTCGGCCTTGACACCGCTCCAAACACAGCTGTTCGTGTCTGGCTGTTCCCGGTAGCCTACATATGGGACGGTAATTCCCTATTCAGGCTGCTGTCACACTCCGACCAGTGGTGCAGGATGACACGGGATATTGCAGGGAGACCATTACCTGAAGGCAAGTGCCGTCGTGAAGGGGTTACAAGGCGCTTGGCACACAAAACAGCGATCCACCGTTGTGGTGGTCAGGCGCGGTTAACTGAAATCTTGACGACGAGTGTGGCTACCCTCTCGTTCCACTGTGGCTCGACATCTGGCTGCCGTCACATCCGAATGTCCTAGAGATCTGAACACTGGACAAGTCGACCAGCTGGTCAAATGGTCACCCACAATGTGCCCCTTCTGGACTCAGTCAGGTGCTGGTAGCGCTGTCTCATACCACCATGGCTCCAATCAGCTTCAGACGCTTTTCGTGTCCCTTGCATACTCTGTCCGTCATGGTAACAACCTTAAATACGAACAACGCCAACGCATCCTCTTGGCTGTTCTACGGGCCATAGAGAATTTCAACTCCAATGACTTACACACCCGCCATTGTTGTGTCAGGTTATGAAGTTACATTTACATCTGACCATCTCTTCTGGGTGCTTCGCTTTATTTTTGTCAGGTATTGTACAATCGCACTATTTATGATAACATGTCTTAATCAAGTTCATGCTGGCTCTTAACCACACTTTCGCAACTACCTCGCAAATCGCTAGTGAGACGCCCTGGTAAACCCGCAAGGCAGGACAGGTAGTTTAAATCGTGGAAAGGTTCCAAAATGAGCGGCTGTCAGTTACACTCGAACATACAACTTTATTTATTTGACCAAACATTACAAGAACCAAGAAAATTTAAAAAAAACACAACATTACTTTTTGGAACTTAATAACCGGCTGAATACGCCATACGATCTCATGCCTTATGGGCAAGAGTACTTTAATTTAAAATCGGCTGAAAGCCAATAACTTAAAACTCAAACCAAAATCAGAAATTTAAAAGGCAGATGGCCTTATCTTAAATCAGTTCTTTAATTAGGCTGAAGGCCCTAACAATCTGACACCTTAAGAGCAAAACAACTTTAATTTAAAAATTGGCTGAAGGTCCATCAATTAAGACTCAAACCAAAATAAACTTTTAGAAGGCCAAAGGCCTTACCTTAAAACAGTTCTTTAATTAGGCTGAAGGTCCAAACAATGTTACGCCTTAAGGGCAAAACAAGCTTAATTTAAAAACGACTAGAAGGCGTACAAATACAAACAACAAGAACAAATAAGAAAAGGCAGTACACCCAATGGCGCTAAGAAGTTTCCGAGGGGCAGTCTCGAATTCAAACACTAACGGTCGCTTAGGTGAAACAGACAGCCGGCCCAACCGTTTTCGGTCTGACGACAACCCAACCGACAGACAGTCAACGTGGCCATCGACAAGGTAACTTCCACTCCACCCGACCAGCACACATCAGGGTGTTCAATGGAACAACGTAGAAAGTAATGGCGCCCACAACCAATTGTACATTGAGCTGTCAAACTACGCACTGAGCTGGAAAGCGACAACACGATGAGGAAAATACACTGCTTGAATTTACGTCAACGGCCAGGGCAGGTAACTGGAACGTTAACGGCTACAAGGCAAAAGATTCCGCTGGTGCACTTCAATTCAAAATAACCAAGTACAATTAAACTCCAACGGAGGGTGCCTAAAATTTGCCAACTTGGAAACACACGTTGTTGCTCGCAGGAATGTCCCAACAGCCGACAACGAAATCCAAACGACACAAAGGGAACAGTCGTGACTTGCAGGTAGATTAAGTCAAAACACAACTTTCTTGTCCAGAACCGGTGAGCTACGGACCTCGCAGCAATGGGAACAGCGTCACACAGTCCGACCGCGCGTAGACACCGCCAATAGTCCCGGCCAAACTTTGCGCCGCGGAGATATGCTCGCTGCTCCACGCCAGCCGACCACTAGGTCGCACACAGCACAGCCGGAAACTATAAGAGCCAGGCGAAAGATAGTACAAGGTGTGAATATCGATACACACCGCTGCTGTCGCTCGCGGAGAGGGAGGATAACAGCATAATCGCGATAACCGCGGTAGACGAAACACAGAATAGCCACCAAGGTTTAATCCAACGAATAACATGAGCCAGCCACGGCTCAGCTTGCTTCCAAAGCCAAGACTACTGACACTACCACATGTTGCGGTTTTCGGTATTGCTTAGGTCACGCCGCCGGCCGGCGTGGCCGCGCGGTTCTAGGCGCTACAATCTGGAACCATTTTTAGGTCACACCCTACGTATGTTCGCGGCAAAAAAAAAAAAAAAAAGGTTCAAATGGCTCTGAGCACTATGGGACTTAACATCTGAGGTCATCAGTCCCCTAGAACTTAGAACTACTTAAACCTAACTAACCTAAGACATCAAACACATCCATGCCCGAGGCTGGATTCGAACCTGCGACCGTAGCGGTCGCGCGGTTCCAGACTGTAGTGCCTAGAACCGCTCGGCCACCCCGGCCGGCGCGGCCCAACAAAACTCCACGATTGAATACGTGAATATTAAAGTCATGTTAACAGAATGCACATTCGACGAATCATTTTGTGCATGACCTGGCCTCTCTGCTATGTTCGATGGGTTTCATGTCGGGCGATCTGGGTGGTCAAACCATTCGCTTGAATAAACCAGAATGTTCTACAAATCATTCGTGAAAAATAATGGCCCAGTGACGTGGCACATTGTCGTCCACAACCATTCCATCGTTTTTAGTTAACATCAAGTCCATGAATACCTGCGAACGGTCTTCAAGTAGCCGAACGTAACCATTTCTAGTCAATGATCGGTTCAGGTGTACCAGAAGTCCATTTTATGTACATACAGTTCACACCGCCATTAGATTGTTCAGTGCCTTGTTGACACCAAGGGTCCATGGCCTCGTGCGGTCTACGCCACACCGTAACACCATCATCAGGTCTTAGCGGCTGAAGTCGGCATCTTATCTGACCAGGCAACGTTGCAGTCGTCTAGGGTCCAATCTCCAAGGTCACGAACCCAGGAGAGGCTGCAGCAGGTGATCTCGTGCTCTTAACAAAGCACTTGTAACGCCGGAAATGCATATCCTCCTATTTCCATCTATTGTACAAAACATTTTTTCCTTATTTTGTTACCTGAAGATATGACGTTTCTGTGTCTTTGTATATTGTAATCGTTTTACTATTTGTATATACATGCATTTATGTCAATGTATAATTGGTTTGTTTTGTGAATATTATTTGTATTTATACGCTGGGTCTGGCCTAGGGAAAACTATGCTATCGAACGAATACATCGATAGGTCGTGTGGAGAACCAAAGTGTTTAGGATCTTTGGTAGTGTTAACTCTGTCGCGTGGAGCGAGAGCAGACAAAGAGTCTGGCTGGAGTAGTGCAGTGGAGCAGGTGTGTTGTGTGACGCTCCCGCGAGTTGCCCCGCTTTCGGGGTTTGGCAGCATGTAACTGCGCTCGACTTGCTATGTTAGTTTCTGACATGGTGTCGCGGACGGAAGGCGTTAGCTGGCACACATCAAGAGCCGGTTTTGGCTGGAGACCGTGTCGAGAAGAAGGCGCGCCTACATCCAGCTTCTGCAACAGCGACGGCCGACAATGAGTGACTGTCGCCACCTCCTCGATCGACGACTTCAAACCTTCAATCAACCAACAAGGAAGACTGGAAGCACGTGAAGTTTTAGAACTGTATGGCAGACCACACAGCTTTTCAAAATTGTTCCATTTGTCTGGCAAAATTACAGCAACTTAGCGTGAACCTTTGTTGCTCATTGTCCCAATTGCATTACCAAGCAGGGTCCCTTCCTTTTCCGGAATGAACCAGAGTGTCGTTGAAATTCAAACGCCAGCATTAAAGTAATATCATTCGATTTCACTGCTTTAATTTCAAAGATCAGTTAAGGTATTCATAGCTGGCTACGATATTTAGATTACACAAGCACAAATTAAGAGTGCGAGTTTTGTTACCATATTTTAGCGTACCTGTGACTGCAGCTCAGCTTGGTACGTACTAAATTTTACTATTGTTAATTGTTCAGAATCATTTAATTCAAGTTCAAAGTTAAATCTCTTACTTCTAAACTCCGTAGATTCAAGTAGCTTTTGAAATGATTGTTGAGGTAGTCGAAGACTAACCGTATTTTACTGAATTTCGATGTGCTTCAAAAACAAAGCTCATTATTAATTTCAGTCACTACATTAACTTGTAATTTTCCGGTTTTATTCATTCTTTTGCTAAATTAAGTCAGAGTGTAGCGAAATTTATTAATTCTGACAAACTTTCAGTTTTCACACTACACGTGTCAACCTTCAGTAGCCACGCTTCTAGTGCTAACTATATGTGTAATAACCTTTCTTTTTCAGTTACTATAGTAATTGTCCATAGGACTGGCGACCGTAATTTCCCCCAAATCGCAAATATCTAATTACCGCTAGTTAATTGTTAACGTAACGGCCGCACATTTACTTTCTTTATTAACTTTACCCCTTTTCAAAATTAATTTCCACCAGTTTCATTTGCATTTTTCCTTTCATTTAGATGTAACCCTTTCCTCCCTCTTTACCGACAGATTAACTTCGGTGACAATTGCTTTTCCCAAATTTCCATTAGGTACACGCGGTTTAATTTTTCACTGTCATTAAGGTCGATAAGTGAGTGGGAGGTTACACACATCTGTCGTCTGCTGCCATAGCTCATTAACACCAGATTTCACAACACTGCCATAATGGATACATCGGTCGTACGTCGCATATTGATTTCTGCTGTTATTTCCAGCACTGTCAACTCCGCGCAAATGATGTTGCGCTCAGTCGTTAAGTGAAGACCGTCGGCCATTGCGTTGTCCGTGGTGAGTGGTAGTGCCTGAAATCTGCTATTCTTGACACTCTTGATACTTTCGATCTCGGAATGTTGAACTCCCTAACGATTTCCGAAATGGAATGGCAGATGCGACTAGTTCCAGAAGCCATTCTTTTTTCAAAGTTTTTTAGTTGCTGTCGTGTGGCGATAATTACATCGGAAACCACTTCATTTGAATCACCCGAGTACAAATGACAGCTCCGCAAAATGCACTGCCCTTTTATAAGTTGTGTACTCTGAACTATCGCCATCTTAACGGTTCAAAATCTGCAGATGTAGAGGTAATTTCGGGAGTACCGCAGGGAAGCGTGATAGGACCCTTATTGTTTACAATATACATAAATGACTTAGTTGACAACATCGGTAGCTCCGTGAGGCTATTTGCAGATGACACGGTTGTCTACAAGAAAGTAGCAACATCAGAAGACTCGTACGTACTCCAGGAGGACCTGCAGAGGATTAATGCATGGTGCGACAGCTGGCAGCTTTCCCTAAACGTAGATAAATGTAATATAATGCGCATACATAGGGGCAGAAATCCATTCCTGTACGATTATGCCATAGGTGGTAAATCATTGGAAGCGGTAACGACCGTAAAATGCTTAGGAGTTACTATCCGGAGCGATCTGAAGTGGAATGATCACATAAAACAAATAGTGGGAAAAGCAGGCGCCAGGTTGAGATTCATAGGAAGAATTCTAAGAAAATGTGACTCATCGACGAAAGAAGTAGCTTACAAAACGCTTGTTCGTCCGATTCTTGAGTATTGCTCATCAGTATGGGACCCTTACCAGGTTGGATTAATAGAAGAGATAGACATGATCCAGCGAAAAGCAGCGCGATTCGTCATGGGGACATTTAGTCAGCCCGAGAGCGTTACGGAGATGCTGAACAAGCTCCAGTGGCGGACACTTCAAGAAAGGCGTTACGCAATACGGAGAGGTTTATTATCGAAATTACGAGAGAGCACATTCCGGGAAGAGATGGGCAACATATTACTACCGCCCACATATATCTCGCGTAATGATCACAACGAAAAGATCCGAGAAATTAGAGCAAATACGGAGACTTACAAGCAGTCGTTCTTCCCACGCACAATTCGTGAATGGAACAGGGAAGAGGGGGGTCAGATAGTGGTACAATAAGTACCCTCCGCCACACACCGTAAGGTGGCTCGCGGAGTATAGATGTAGATGTAGAATATCCCATGACTTTAGTTACTTCAGTGTAATGTGTTTGTAAGCTGTAAGAAAATGTTATAATACAAAATTTAACAATATTTAGTGGAATATATGATTATAAGCTATAAGGATATATTCAAGTGTCACTTTAACTAAAGAAAATCTGTAGAGGTTGTTTCAGGAGTTCAAATTAACAAAATGACTTTAGCGTCTGATTTAAGCCTTTACGTAATCTCATGCTACAGAAGCATTATTATTGCCGATGCTCGGCTCTGTCAATAGCTTCACATGCATCCAGCATTTAATTCGCCCCTAAGGTCTTCGCTCCAAGGTTTTACTTTGTGTGTTATATAGCTGTACCTGTCGGTCGATGAGCAGTCGATGGCGACCACTTAGCGTGCCGGCCGCGGTCCAGATTTGGCATTAACGCGTCCGCCGGGCCGTTGATATTCCTAATTAAGCTGTTGATGGTAATTATCCCCCAACAGCGATCAGCCAACGGCCCCACATTTGCCGCTATACGGCAGCAGGCCACAACCAAATCGGACGTTATTGAGCCTGTTTAAACCTACATCAATTTCGCTATCATTCGCGCTTGGACTATTTACGCTGCAATAGACAAATATGGAACAAAGGAGCATTACCAAATCGATATTACCTGCGCTGACTTGAGTGAAGTGCTTAGCTGTACTTCTTATTACCTCAAGATACTGACACTGTTCGGCGACTTTGATTCAAATAAGTACCAGTTATCGTTTGTTGCCGTTTTTGAACAGTTACTCATTTCCTTTGTTGTAAAGGACAAAAACTGTTTTCGTATTTATTAGTTTTCCACTCCACTGTGCCTCTTGTTTAATTTATTTAAACCGATTTCGATACCTTTTGTGGTACATTACAGCTGTGGTACACCAACATGATATACTTGCATGTGTAATTAATTTCACTAACTAATCATTTCAAATAAAGTAATCAACAAACACAGTGTCGTGGAAAATTTGTACGAAAATATACTGTGCGCTCCAAAACAAAATAATCAACAACCAAAGCTCACTATGCAGCGTCATAGAAGCAATAAGATAGGACAAATTAATTCTGTGTGAGGGCAGGGGACTTAAAATCGAACTCTCGATTGATACTCGATTGATATATCATATAAAAGCCTGTCACAACTCAAAGCAAACTGTTTGAAGACACGTGGGACATGTAAATGATACTATTTGCAACTGTCCCCTCAACTGTACGTCGTTAAGTCTAAAAACGATTTCGCTGTTCATTCATAAAACTGAAATTAAATCCATCCACACCTCCCCCCCCCCCCCCCCCCCCACCCCTCAACTTAGATTCTGGATATGGTGTTGGTCCTCAGTTTACATGCTACTGCCACTGCAGTTCTTTGGCGATACAAAGATATTGTCAGTGAACTTTCGGCTAGATGAGAAATCGACACTGGACTCCCCATCGCACCCCCTCAGGTTTAGTGGTAAGTTGGCCCATTGGATAGCTTGTGAAAAACTGAATACAGATCAAGCGTGAGAACAGGAACAATGTGTACTGCACTATGGAAAAGAAGGAGAAAAGCAGAAACAGTGAACTGTTCAGATTAAATCTAAGCAACATTTAGCAACATCAGCCACGGTCATGTAGTAGTGGTGTGGCCACAGAGTTCGCCTGCATAAGGGGGGGTGGGGGGGATGCGGGTTCAATTCTCGGTCGGTTCAATTTATTTTTTGGCCATAAAGTTAGCAACTTCCAGGTCATTGACGTGTCTGTTCGCTGTATTCAAATTTGTATATGTGTAGTGGTGTATTGTCAGTTTTCAACAGCGGCATGTAACGAAGGGACCTCCAGATATACGTACCTCCTGTTTGCTCTACACAGATACCACTTGTTATGTCTCTTGCGTACCGTTTTGAGAATTTAGACACTTTAATTCCTTCCCTGTAACGTGGTTTACACCCGTTTATTTGTTGTTTTCATTTCTGTGAGAGGTCTGTGCGGCACCTTGCGTGCTCAGCCTCTGCGGTACATTGCGTTGACAACAACTACAACTATGTAATACATGTGCAAGTCTTACACACAGAGGAAAAGGGATCTACGCTCAGCCAGTTAGAAATTTTAGAAATTAAAAAACGGTGTGTACATCCTCACACCGTTTATTAAACGAGCAAACCCATTTCAGTTCAACAACTGCTTTGGATGATATCACAACTCCAGGATAGAAATAAGACTTTGGGCCTCAGTCTATCAGTAGACATAAAGTTCTTGGCTGATGCATAACTTTATTCCTAGGTATGTTTAGTCACGCTAATATAATTGTTGAATTGTATAATTCCATATGTAATTTGTCAAAAATGGTCACTGAAGTAATTTTACATTAAGTGAAAGACTGATACATTAAGACGTTGAGATGACTATCTCTGCCTTATCATGGTTATCTTTGCATTATCATATTTGGGAATCACTAATGTACGTAAAAATTAGCTTATAACCTGAAACCCAGGCCGCAGAGTAACAATAATGAAATTTGTGAAATAAGGCGAAAACAGTGCTTGTTTAATTATTTACAATGTTTCACCAAGAAACTCCAGTTGATTCAATTAAAGTGACTGTATAACTGCAATTGCGTTAAAGTAGATTGGTTAATACGAATGTTGCATAATTGTTTTCTGTATATACAGACTAGTGTAATCTATGATAATGGAGCATAGATCATCATTTGTTATTTGTCATGTAAGATATGTGACGCGCTGCATAAAGACGCACATGAACAGACTTGCTATGAGATGCGACACGCCGTTGGCTTCAGGCGTGTGTGCACGGATACCAATGGAACATTATAGACATCAGCTCTTTCCTCCTGTCTCCAGCGCCAGTCCTCAGTTTAGTTCAGCTGCACTTCATGAATACATCTACACTGCGAAATATGTCTGACATTCCATGCGACTGTGTATCATGTGTGTAGTACCTAAGTGTGAAATGATTGTCACCTAATGAAGCACTGTTAGGGCAGATATTTTACAGTTCAGTGAAAAACTAAAGAAATTTTAGGAATTGTGTTTTTATTTTTCAGATTTTATTTTTATGCGTTTTTATAAATGATTTGCATCCTAGCTGTAAGGCCTGGTTTGATAGTGAAGAAGTCGCCAGCCTAATAAAACGAAACTGTGGCGGAATTATAGTAAAGAAAAATATTGTTGATTCAGCAACTGTTCTGCGGTTTCCTCAGTTTACAAATTAACCGCCTTAAGTTGGAAAACCTGCCATCACAGGCTACAAAACTTCCATCCACGAGAAAACACCTTCTTCTGACTCACTAAAAAGAGACATACAGAATCAAAACACAAGGTTATGATAACAGAATTTTCCGTCGGTTCTTGGTAGAACAACATTACAATAAATGCTTTTCATTTATTACAATGTTATGACACTAGAAAAGGATTAGGTTTACAATAAAATAGATGCAATGATTCGAAGAAGAAAAAGACAAGGCTCTTTTCCTTCCCTGAGGTTCGCTTCCGTCACGTACAGGAAGCTAGAGATACCGATAACTCAGAAACAACACTACTAATTCAGATTTGATATAGACAGAGCTGCTAAAAACTAGAGGAAGCATTAGATTTAAACACAATAAAGCTGCAGCACATTTTATATTTCAGTTCGGGAAATGGAAGGTAGACAGAAGAGAATCAGTTCCAAGAGTCGTACTTTCTCAGTACCTCAGTCCATTGGCATAATGTGTTGTTGTTGTCGTCTTCAGTCCTGAGACTGGTTTGATGCAGCTCTCCATGCTACTCTATCCTGTGCAAGCTTCTTCATCTCCCAGTACCTACTGCAACCTACATCCTTCTGAATCTCCTTAGTGTATTCATCTCTTGGTCTCCCTCTACGATTTTTACCCTCCACGCTGCCCTCCAATGCTAAATTTGTGATCCCTTGATGCCTCAAAACGTGTCCTACCAACCGATCCCTTCTTCTAGTCAAGCTGTGCCACAAACTTCTCTTCTCCCCAATCCAATTCAACACCTCCGCATTAGTTACGTGATCTACCCAACTTATCTTCAGCAGTCTGCTGTAGCATAATATCTAAGGGAACATCTAAAACAACTGGCTGATGCGAAAATCCTTTCTAATGAAGGGAAATTTCAAGTATGGGCCTTGGAAACAATGGAAACTGTTTGACACCGTCCACGTATCTCGTGGTTATAATTAAATACTCACCGATGTCTAATGTGAACTTTAATTAAACGTACTGTAGCGAAACTTGGTGGATACTTTAATACGATAATGAAGAAATTATTTACGCTGAAAAAAAAAATTATTAGTTTCAGCTGTGGCTACCAGGTGAAAATCTGGCACTCTACAGCGCTTGTATGACATCCACGCTGTCATTTGACAAGCCGCATACTGAGTAAACAGTATGGCTATCGAGATGAAAGAACGTGCGCTGATAGTGAGCTGCTTTATGTTACCGGCAACAATTACAGCGCTACATTGATGGAGTATCGTCGACTGAAAGTTCTTTTATTTATTTATTTAATCGTATGGCTAGGGCTCACTTCGGCGACCTTCAGTCGATGAGGATGATAGGATGATGATGAGGACAGCACAACGCCCAGTCCCTGGGCGGAGAAAATTCCCTAACCCAGCCGGGAACCGAATCCAGGCCCAGAGGATTGACAATCCGTTACGCTAACCATTTTTTTTTTCTTAATAAGATCATATCAGGTTCTTCTTGTTTTTTTTTTTTTTTTTTTTTACCATTCAGCTACCAGGGGTGGACACTGAAAGGTCTGAGAGGGGCTCGGTGTCCTGAAATGGTTTAAAGAAGATGATAATGAAATTCGAAAACACAGGTGAGTTTGGCATGGCACCTGCAAGAGGAAGTCGTCTTATCTCTATGGAAGTTATTGACGAGGTTGTGCCCCGGGCAGCGCTGGTGCTCGTGCAATGCCATGAGAATTGTGCGTTGTATGGTCAACAGCACGGGAAGATTTGCGATATATTTTATAACGGTACGCGTACAGTACCCAGACGGTGCAGAAACTGAAACCTCACGATCCGCAGGAACGTTCCGAACTTGCTCTTTGGTTTCTGGCACCGATCGAAGATGATGACATGTGGCCAGCCAGTGATCTGTGGCAGGGGCGGGTAGGAATCCTGCACATGTGTGGTGCACTTGCACGTGTGCAGTTAACAGGCGTTCTGCATGTACACAGGGGCAAGATGGCCACCCGCTTCTCTCCCCTCCCCACCATACCGTGTCTCCGCTCGTTCCTCTGTAATGCGTCTTGTTTCCTAGCTTGCTTTACTGAATGAAGGAATAAGGTTAGTAGGAGTGCTTGAAAGGAATCATGGTTTGAAAGAGTACCTATTACCTACGATACGTTTTATTTAATTATCGCAGGTAGAGTTTACAATACGTTTAATGTCTGGAACAAGATTCTACATACAGACAAACGCAAACAGTTACGTAAACTTTCATCACTAATGTTTGCTCCTAACCGAGACTTATTAATTTTCATAACTGAAAAAAATCACTCACAAACGTATGTCGAGCCAATCATTGACGTTATCTTAGCGGCTTCACGATGGAGACGAGGAAACTCTTGCTGTGGAAAGTCGTGATAAACGTCTATTACACGTTCTGCCAAAAGGAACTTGTCTCTCAGACGAGAATTACACTGTATATCTATTAATTGGTTCAAAAAAAGGGTTCAAATGGCTTTGTGTGCACTATGGGACTTAACTTCTGAGGTCATCAGTCCCCTAGAACTTAGAATTACTTAAACCTAACTAACCTAAGGACATCACACACATCCATGCCCGAAGCAGGATTCGAACCTTCGATCGTAGAGGTCGCGCGGCTCCAGACTGTAGAGCCAGAACCGCTCGGCCAGCCCGGCCGGCGATCTATTAATTCCATTTGCAAATTTGAATGAATATCAGCTACAGAAACAGCAAAATGGTCTCGAGAACCATTCGAAAGCTTGGGATAAATGTTATATATCGCCAAATCGCTTCAGAAATTCCTCTTTCATTGCACTAAGTACAGAAACATATTCTTTGCAATTCTGTTCTTGCACAATAGACAGAGTAGGGAAATGAACTTCGTTCCCTGACGAGAGCTGTCGTTCCCACAGCTCAAGCTTGGTAGTGAAAGCTTGCACCTTTTCAGCCATTTCACAAATTAGCTGATTTTCTCCTTGCAAACTTGTGTTCAATGCATTCATGTGTCCGGTAATGTCCACTAAAAATGTAAGGTCGAAATCCCACTCTGGATCTTCTAACTTGGGGTCATACCTTCCTTTGTCCTTTAAAAACGGATTTATTGGTATTCTCAGCTCAAAAAATATTTTGAGTGCATTACCGCGGCTAAGCCAGCGGACTTCACTGTGGTGTGGTATGTCACCATACTCTTCCCCAATTTCAGCTAAATATGTGTGAAATTGTCTATGTGTAAGCCCGTGGGATCTCAAATAATTAACTGCCCGAATAACCACTTGTATGAAGTCCACCAGTTTTGCTGCATTTGCACAAAGTACTTCTTGGTGGAAAATGCAGTGGATGCTGTAAAACGATTCTTCTGTACGCTGTAGCTTTTTTCTTAGTAATCCAACAAATGATGATGATGATCCAACAAATCCCATTTGTTCCCCTTTCATTGCAGGTGCTCTGTCTGTTGTCACTAACATCTAACGTTCCCAGTTTAAGCCAGCAGAATCGACAGCTTTGTCAACGGCTTTTAAGATGCCTGCGCCGGTAGCCATGCTTTTTAAAGATATCGTATCTAAAAGTTCCTCTGTTATGTGCAGAGCAGTGTCCACGCCGCGGACATAAATCACTAATTGTGTGGTGTCTGAAATATTTGTGGATTCATCAAGTGCGATGGAAAATGCAATAAACTACTGCACTACACTCCTTGATTGACGGTAAACGTCACCTGCCATTGTACTTATACGATGACTTACAGTCAACCGAGAAAGAGTGATAGCTTGAAACTGATTTGCATTCAGTGGGCAAAGTAAATCAGCAGCATAATTGATGCGGTCCTTTATAAACTCACCTTCAGCAAATTGTTTTCCAGCTCTCGCTATATTAAGCGCAATCTTATAACTTGCACGTACCGCTGGGCTATCATTGTTGTCGTCCTGAAAAATTGAAAACAGTGCTCCATAAAATGTTAAATCAGTTAGATGAGAGACATGACGAAAGAAAGTCGCAGATCTCTCGTGACAACAGCAACTTACGTCAGATTCATCTACACTCCTGGAAATGGAAAAAAGAACACATTGACACCGGTGTGTCAGACCCACCATACTTGCTCCGGACACTGCGAGAGGGCTGTACAAGCAATGATCACACGCACAGCACAGCGGACACACCAGGAACCGCGGTGTTGGCCGTCGAATGGCGCTAGCTGCTCAGCATTTGTGCACCGCCGCCGTCAGTGTCAGCCAGTTTGCCGTGGCATACGGAGCTCCATCGCAGTCTTTAACACTGGTAGCATGCCGCGACAGCGTGGACGTGAACCGTATGTGCGGTTGACGGACTTTGAGCGAGGGCGTATAGTGGGCATGCGGGAGGCCGGGTGGACGTACCGCCGAATTGCTCAACACGTGGGGCGTGAGGTCTCCACAGTACATCGATGTTGTCGCCAGTGGTCGGCGGAAGGTGCACGTGCCCGTCGACCTGGGACCGGACCGCAGCGACGCACGGATGCACGCCAAGACCGTAGGATCCTACGCAGTGCCGTAGGGGACCGCACCGCCACTTCCCAGCAAATTAGGGACACTGTTGCTCCTGGGGTATCGGCGAGGACCATTCGCAACCGTCTTCATGAAGCTGGGCTACGGTCCCGCACACCTTTAGGCCGTCTTCCGCTCACGCCCCAACATCGTGCAGCCCGCCTCCAGTGGTGCCGCGACAGGCGTGAATGGAGGGACGAATGGAGACGTGTCGTCTTCAGCGATGAGAGTCGCTTCTGCCTTGGTGCCAATGATGGTCGATTGCGTGTTTGGTGCCGCGCAGGTGAGCGCCACAATCAGGACTGCATACGACCGAGGCACACAGGGCCAACACCCGGCATCATGGTGTGGGGAGCGATCTCCTACACTGGCCGTACACCACTGGTGATCGTCGAGGGGACACTGAATAGTGCACGGTACATCCAAACCGTCATCGAACCCATCGTTCTACCATTCCTAGACCGGCAAGGGAACTTGCTGTTCCAACAGGACAATGCACGTCCGCATGTATCCCGTGCCACCCAACGTGCTCTAGAAGGTGTAAGTCAACTACCCTGGCCAGCAAGATCTCCGGATCTGTCCCCCATTGAGCATGTTTGGGACTGGATGAAGCGTCGTCTCACGCGGTCTGCACGTCCAGCACGAACGCTGGTCCAACTGAGGCGCCAGGTGTGTAGTATCGTCAGATCGCTCTTCTTAAGCTCAGTAAATTTCCCCATCCACTCATAATCCGACAGTAAATTGTACTCGCCGTTATGGAATTTATTATAATGGCGATCAATACTAAACTTCCGTTGACCAGCGAGAATAGTGCCACATATTAAACCTTCTTTAATTTTCACGGTTTTCTGCAAAGAAAAAATTATTGTCCCATTCCTTTTTTAAAAGATAGCAAATCTTCACGTTTCCGTTTCCTTGATTCACTCTGCATTTTCCAGTTCTTGAGATACAACGTTCACTTCGTAGTGGTCGCTTCGCATCGACGTCCGCAGCTTAGCCTGGTACTACACTGCCGCAACCTGCCGGTTGTAGCCACTGCCCCGGTCGACAATTGCACGCGAGCAGCACACGTGCAGCGCTGTGCGCCCATGAGCCGCGTGCGACGTTTGCCCGACCCTGATCTATGGTGTGAAGAGGCACATTTTACACTACACGGTGCAGTGAATACACTAAACTGCCAACTTTGGGGTACTGTTAAGCCGTGTGTGGTGCACCAAGAGCCATTGCAGCCGCCATATGTGACTTTGGAGTATGTATTCACGAGCACATTTGTTCTCTGTCGGTTATTCTTTCAAGGGAATACAACCTAAGTGTCTGTCTGGTGTACCGTGACGTCTGCACGTTTTCGAGACTTCCTTGCACAGCCTGTGATTTGGAAGGGCGCAACTGCGTGGAAACCACTATTTTCAGGGGCAACAGCTCATATTGCCCACCCAGTGGAAGATCTACTTAGTTTTCCAGGTGCATGGCTTGCAAAGTCACGTGATCTGAATCAATGTGACTTTTGGCCCTGGGCATATCTGAATGAAAACGTTTGCCAACGACATGTTTGGTCTGTACCTGATCTGAAAGCTAGTATACTGTCGCACGTTGCTCAGATTCCATCAGGACTGCTGCGAACAACTGTTTATCACTTCGCTTTACGGATGCAGCAACTCGATGACGTTTTAGCTGCTCATATTGGACAAAATATGTCGGTAGCGATTAATAATAAAATCAATATTATGTCTTTCTCATTTATTTGCTCATTATTGCCGACTTTCCGTTCCTAATACATTATATATGAAAACATTTCTGTGACTTTGATTCACAGCATCATATGTGTGTGTGTCGTGGGCAAAATTGGAACCATCTTTTCCAGCGCAGATCGGTTCCACATTAGCGTATCCAGCAAGTTTCGCTGCCATACGATAGTTACAGTCCTCGCTGGATCACCGTGAGTAGCTGCACTTTAGTTATAACCGCCAGGAATGTGCAGGAGCAAATGGAGAATATTCTGAATATGTAATTTCCTGAGTCGGAAAATTAAAAATCTTCATCTATTAACAACTCACAAGCGGAGTATTTACCAGTTTAAGGTGGGTAGGACGTCAAACGGGTCGAATTGAAGCACGAGAGGTACTACACTATAGGACATTTTAATTTCCACTGTCTATACTTTTACAAATAAATTCATAAAACTTTGTCAACATGACCAGGAAGGATTCAGGATTCACACTCATAGCAGTTGAAGTTAAAAACATAACAAAATCAAGTTTTTTACATGTGAAATTTCATCACTCTTTCACTTTTGTTGCTATATAGCTAGACTTTTCTTCACAAGTAAGAGAGATTCTTCGATGAATTTTGCGCACCATACAAACCATACTTACATGTGTATGTAACTCTAGAATTTATTCATTTTATGAAAAATGAATGAGCTGTTACATTTCAAACTTAATGTTTAGAAAAATCCCAAATTTCATAGTTAATTATCTAAACGTCTACCTCAGTTTTTAATAGATTTGGAACATTCTAGAGTTTCATACACCTGTAAGTATGGTTTGTATGCTGTGCAAAATTCAATGAAATATCACTCATACTTATGAAGAAGAGTGTACATATAGCAACAAATACAGCCAATAGTAAGTGAAAAATATGATATTTCACATCTAAAAAAATTTCTTTTCTTATGTTTCTGAACTTCCACTGCAATGAGTGTGAATTCTGAATCCTTCCTGGACATGCTGACAAATTTTTATGAATTTACATGTAAAAGTATAGACAGTGGAATTTAGAATGTCCTGTAGTGTAGTGCCTCTCCTGCTCCAAGTCGGCACGTTTTACGTCCTGCCACCCTTTATGTGTACATAATTATTTTGCTTGGCTGTGAGAAAACTACCCAAAAATCATCCTTTCCCGAACACCCAGACTTTTAAACATACTCATTTATAAGGATCAGTTATTATCTCATACGTGTTACATATGCCTGTCTCAAAGTTATCACAAGAAACCTACGTCATCGTTGTTCGTACATTTTACTCTTTTTTAATCATGTGGCTAAAACTGCATCGCTTTAGTAGCTGACGAATAACAGGCCCGAGATAGGAAGGGTTTGGCCTTACGCTTATTTCAAGTGTCATTAACACGAATGTGTTCGCGAACTGAACCAATCCCAGACGATACATTCTGTTATGCAGCACACACGCGCTACAAGTTTGCTATACAATCAGCGCCCTCGCTACGTACACGTCCATTTATAAATCTGCAATTCACAGACGAGCCATGGTGTCGATCGCACCGCTCTACCATTAATCAATGACAATCGGTCTGAGCGCGGTTGAAATTAACATTGTTGAGGAGAACAATACCAAATAGAACACAATGAAGTGCAGAACGTTTCCCCTCTAAAAGTTAAATATAACATTATTGAACAACATGATCAATTGCAGAGCTCACACACAGCGGTTAATGCAGCTGAATATCATCGCTTCGATTGTGGTAAATGAAAAAGAAACATTCATCCACTCAAGCGAATCAACAAACATTCATTACGTTCAGACAATAAGTACGAGATCATACAAACATTTTAGATGAAAATGCTCACGGTTAACAGCCATGATGTTCCTTTGTGGCTGAGGTACAATTAAGTCAACGCAAACTGCCCCAGTGGAGTACAAGACGGAAAAACAATTTTTAAACAAATTATTTGATTATCTAGTGCAGTTAGAATTAAGAAATCAGAACTTAACGTCAACTGAACCTCAGTTTTCTTCATAACACGTCACCACTGGCTAACCACCATCTAAATATGGCATTAAAAAATGGTTCAAGTGGCTCTGAGCACTATGGGACTCAACTGCTGTGGTTATCAGTCCCCTAGAACTTAGAACCACTTAAACCTAACTAGCTTAAGGACATCACACACACCCATGCCCGGGGCAGGATTCGAACCTGCGACCGTAGCAGCAGCGCGGCTCCGGACTGGAGCGCCTAGAACCGCACAGCCACCGCGGCCGGCCTATGGCATTAAAATACGAATATTCATTTTCTAACTCAATAAAAGAAACACTACGAAAGGATAACCTGAGTAGGACAGAAATAGGTAGATGTGACGTACGTGTACAGACAAACGAATGATTACAAATTCTGGTAGAGTATGTATCCAAGAGATAGAGGTTCACGAACTGAGCAAGATAATAACGCAGTGATTCGCCTCTGGCCATTATGCAAGGAGTTATTCGGTATGGCATAGACTGTCGGAGTTGTTAGATGTTCTCCGAGGGATATCAAGGCAAAGTCTGCCCAATTATTGCATTAGATCGTCAGATTACCGAGCTGGTTGGAGGAGCTATAACGCTCCAAAAGTTCTCAGTTGAGAAGAGAACCGAATATCTTGCTGGCCAAGAAAGGGTTCGGCAAGCACGAAGGCAACCAGTAGAAACTCTCGCTGAACCCAGGACAGGCTTCCATGGAGGGTAACAAAACGAGGCGTAGAATATAGCCTACGTACCGGAGTGCTGCAAGGCTGCCGCGGATGACTGCTATGAAAGGAAATGGAACCCCAGACAATCACTCCTAGTTGTCGAGCCATACGAATGGTGGTAGTCAGGTTGGTATTCCACCCCTGTCTGCTCTGCAGACTCGACCTCGGCCTGGAATCTCATTAACTGGAGTATAATTGTCTTCAGTGGTGAATCCAGCTTAGAACTGAACCCCGATGACCAGTATCCTCTTTCCATCAGATACAACCGTTTTTTTGAATTATTTGAAGTTCTTTGCATTCTTGGTACCAGTAAATATGCTAGACAAGGATTAACAGGCCCTGTCTTCTGTAATTTCGGGATGTGAAGGCAATGGAAGTAACGTGTCTTGTAGATGACATAAAACAGGAAGAATAACAAAATATTTACTTGTTTTAAAGAGTTACAACTGTGCACTCCAAGATACAGTGGATTTGAAAAGTTATGATGATTATACCAACATTTTTTTTCGATCTTAGAAACATGTTCAGTACACTACGTTTTGAAACTTCGTTGCAGATTAAAATTGTTTACCGGACGGAGACTCTTACTCGGACCTTCGTATTTCTCGTGAACGTACTTTACTGAGTCATCCAGCTCAATAGACAGAGCATTTCCCCGCGAAAGACACACGTCCGGAGCTCGAGCCTGCGCCTGGCACACAGTTTTAATCTGCCAAGTAATTTCATAACAGCGCCACTCCACTGCAGAATGAAAATTTAATTTTGGAAACATGGTGTTTTATTTATTTTATTTTTTTATCAGATTCCGTGGGAGCTGCAACACATAGCTATCTGGTCATGAAACGAGTCGGTACACAGTTTACAGAATGGTGATTAGAATATATATAAACAAAGACTTAAGAAAACATTGAAATACAGGGAATACACGAATAAATTACACATTACAGAGAAAGGTTCCCAAATACTGCGACGAACTCCTGTACAGAATAAGAGTGTGTCAACCTGAAATTAACTACTTGGGGTTTATCACGCAATTTTTTGAACATAGTCAACACCTTTTTGTATAGTGTTATCCAGATATATATAACTTTTCTGTCTATTGTTCGTTGAATGAATAGTGCAGTTTCTTCTGGAGGAGTCAATATTGCAGTCAACATTTCCCTTGGTGGCGTGGGCCTCCAGGGATGTCAGAGTCAGACCTGTACGGAGTCTGCGAACTGGCGTGATATATCAGTCCGACCGCACATGCCTGAGTTAACAATATTCTTGCTGAGAGTGCAGAGTTGCCGCAAAATACAACACCACACGAGACAATAGAGCGAAAGTGAGCAACTTAAACAACCCTCCGTGTTTCAGTGTCGGGGACAATGAAGATAGTTGTTATAACGAAGATAGACTGTTGAGTCCCTGTACAGATCCTGCGGCTCAGGTGCGCGCCGGCTCTACCTTCGCGCGGCGCCGTGCGGCCAAAAATCGGTTCACACTCCAAGAAATTCTTCCCTCTGTCCTCAGTCCTAATAATTTAAAATGGAGGACTTTAGTGATAGTTTGAACATTCTCGGCCAAAAATTTTGTTTTTTTGGTTCTGTGACAGAAACAGTATGCACTGCGTTTTGTTGCAGTTAAGCGTGAATCTTTTTCTAAAGACCGTGTGGTGCTGTTACTGACCTCTCCATCAGCTTCGTCACTAAACGACCTTCTGGGTCTTTCACAATAAACAACTGCAAAGAGAACATTTTTGTGTCACGTGTGATAATAGTGACATATCACTGATACTTATCAAGAAAAAGAATGGACCCAGAAGTAAAAAGGAATATAAAAAAAAGGGAGGAAGGTTTATCTGTTTAGCAAGAGTAATAGAAAGCAGATTTCGGACTATCTAACAGATCAAAACGAAAATTTCTGTTCCGACACTGACAATGTTGAATGTTAATGGAAAAAGTTCAAGGCAATTGTAAAATGCGTTTTAGACAGGTACGTGCCAAGAAAACTGTGAGGGACGGGAAAAGCCCACCGTGGTTCAACAACAAAGTTAGGAAACTACTGCGAAAGCAAAGAGAGCTTCACTGCAAGTAAAAAATCAGCCAAAACCTCTCAGACAAACAGAAGCTAAAAGATGTCAAAGTTGGCGTAAGGAGGGCTATGCGTGAAGCGTTCAGTGAATTCGAAAATAAAATTCTATGTACCGACTTGACAGAAAATCCTAGGAAGTTCTGGTATTACGTTAAATCAGTAAGTAGCTCGAAACAGCATATCCAGACACTCCGGGATGATGATGGCATTGAAACAGAGGATGACGCGCCAAAAGATGAAATACTAAAAACCTTTTTCCAAAGCAAATAAGTGTCCAAGCAATAGAAAAGCAACTGAAACCACTCAACAGAGGAAAGTCCACTGGACCTGACGGGATACCAATTCGATTCTACACAGAGTACGCGAAAGAACTTGCCCCTTTCTAACAGCCGTGTACCGCAAGTCTATAGAGGAACGGAAGGTTCAAAATGATTGTAAAAGAGCACAGGTAGTTCCAGTCTTCAAAATGGGTCGTCGAGCAGATGCGCAAAACTATAGACCTATATCTCAGACATGTTTTTTGCTCGCGTATCATGTCGTTTCTGGAAACCCAGAATCTACTCTGTAGGAATCAACATGGATTCCGGAAACAGCGATCGTGTGAGAGCCAACTCGCTTTATTTCTTCATGAGACCCAGAAAATATTAGACACAGGCTCCCAGGTAGATGCCATTTTCCTTGACTTCCGCAAGGCGTTCGATACAGTTCCGCACTGTCGCCTCATAAACAAAGTAAGAGCGTACGGAATATCAGACCAGCTTTGTGGCTGGATTGAAGAGTTTTTAGCAAACAGAACACAGCATGTTTTCTCAATGGAGAGACGTCTACAGACGTTAAAGTAACCTCTGGCGTGCCTCAGGGAAGTGTTAAGGGACCATTGCGTTTCACAATATATATAAATGACCTAGTAGATAGTGTCGGAAATTCCATGCAGCTTTTCTCGGATGATGCTGTAGTATACAGAGAAGATGCAGCATTAGAAAATTGCAGCGAAATGCAGGAAGATCTGCAACGGATAGGCACTTGGTGCAGGGACTGGCAACTGACCCTTAACATAGACAAATGTAATGTATTGCGAATACATAGAAAGAAGGACCCTTTATTGTATGATTATGTGATAGCGGGGCAAACACTGGTAGCAGTTACTTCTTTAAAATATCTAGGAGTGTGCCTGCGGAACGATTTGAAGTGGAGTGATCATATAAAATTAGTTGTTGGTAAGGTGAGTACCAGATTGAGATTCATTGGGAGAGTCCTTAGAAAATGTAGTCCATCAACAAAGGAGGTGGCTTACAAAACACTCGTTCGACCTATACTTGAGTATTGCTCATCAGTGTGGGATCCGTACCAGGTCGGGTTGACGGAGGAGATAGAGAAGATGCTAAGAAGAGCGACGCGTTTCGTCACAGGGGTATTTGGTAAGCGTGATAGCGTTACGGAGATGTTTAGCAAACTCAAGTGGCAGGCTCTGCAAGAGAGGCGCTCTGCATCGCGGTGTAGCTTGCTGTCCAGGTTTCGAGAGGGTCCGTATCTGGATGAGGTATCGAATATATTGCTTCCCCCTACTTATACCTTCCGAGCAGATCACGAATGTGAAATTAGAGAGATTCGAGCGCGCACGGAGTCTTTCCGGCAGTCGTTCTTCCCGCGAACCATACGCGACTGGAACAGGAAAGGGAGGTAATGACAGTGGCACGCAAAGTGCCCTCCGCCACACACCGTTGGGTGGCTTGCGGAGTATAAATGTAGATGTAGATGAACATAGCCCTTTGGGATCCCCTACACCTCCGCCCACTTAAACCTATTAGCTGTTTGTTGGTAATCGGAGGACCACAATCTTACTTTCCAGAAGTAAAGTGAACTGTTTTCTCCTAATCTCATAGTGTTCCAAATTAATTCAAAGGCCATACAATCAAAGGCTTTGGAAATGAAATAATATACCTACTGTCCTCAACCTAAGCTTTAGCCTGTTAGTTCCTGACATGCAAAAGAATACACTGAGTCTGAACGGGAATTATATCTTTTGAGATGTGTCACTGTTCACCCATATATTGCTGTCTTCAAAACTACTGAAATGGTAGCAAACATAGGAAAGAAAGTGGCCTATAATTGTCTTCCTTATCTCTCACCTTTCTTATAAAGTTATTTTCCTAACGTGTATTTCAATCTATCAGGAAACTGACAGTATCTGACACACACACACACACACACACACACACACACACACACACACACACACACACACACACCCACACACACAGACACACGCTGCACAGGTATCGCATGTTGCACTTACTTTCATAATCCTTATTATTTACTCTTTACTGATCTAATAATAATAGATTCACTTTCATCTTTGCTTTTTACCTCTAGCTAAATGTGGTTCAGTTGTCTCGGAACATCACCATTCCAAAGTTCTACATATTTAGCTGTATAAATAAAACAGTGATTTAATCAGCAGACTACTGACAGGAAATGATTAGAAATACTTATTTCAACTCCTGTGGATCGCTAATACTGTCCTTCTCCCAAAAGAGAGGGGTAATATGTTTAGCACTTACGGTGCACTAGAGGTTTTAAAATCCACTATTGCCGCGGTCAGTGTACGACCTAGACTATTAGCTCGGCACGCTTTGAGGTCTTAGGAGTTGGTAGTACACAAGCTGTTTAAATCCCATGCATTTATTAGAAAAGTTACTCTTGGATCATTATAATGTACGAGGGCAGTTCAATAAGTAATGCAACACATTTTTTTCCGGCCAATTTTGGTTGAAAAAACCGGAAACTTCTTGTGGAATATTTTCAAACATTCCCGCTTCGTCTCGTATAGTTTCATTGCCTTCCGACAGGTGGCAGCGCTGTACGGAGCTGTTAAAATGGCGTCTGTAACGGATGTGCGATGCAAACAACGGGCAGTGATCGAGTTTCTTTTGGCGGAAAACCAGGGCATCTCAGATATTCATAGGCGCTTGCAGAATGTCTACGGTGATCTGGCAGTGGACAAAAGCACGGTGAGTCGTTGGGCAAAGCGTGTGTCATCATCGCCGCAAGGTCAAGCAAGACTGTCTGATCTCTCGCGTGCGGGCCGGCCGTGCACAGCTGTGACTCCTGCAATGGCGGAGCGTGCAAACACACTCGTTCGAGATGATCGACGAATCACCATCAAACAACTCAGTGCTCAACTTGACATCTCTGTTGGTAGTGCTGTCACAATTGTTCACCAGTTGGGATATTCAAAGGTTTGTTCCCGCTGGGTCCCTCGTTGTCTAACCGAACACCATAAAGAGCAAAGGAGAACCATCTGTGTGGAATTGCTTGCTCGTCATGTGGCTGAGGGTGACAATTTCTTGTCAAAGATTGTTACAGGCGATGAAACATGGGTTCATCACTTCCAACCTGAAACATAACGACAATCAATGGAGTGGCGCCACACCCACTCCCCTACCAAGAAAAAGTTTAAAGCCATACCCTCAGCCGGTAAAGTCATGGTTACAGTCTTCTGGGACGCTGAAGGGGTTATTCTGTTCGATGTCCTTCCCCATGGTCAAACGATCAACTCTGAAGTTTATTGTGCTACTCTTCAGAAATTGAAGAAACGACTTCAGCGTGTTCGTAGGCACAAAAATCTGAACGAACTTCTCCTTCTTCATGACAACGCAAGACCTCACACAAGTCTTCGCACCCGAGAGGAGCTCACAAAACTTCAGTTGACTGTTCTTCCTCATGCACCCTACAGCCCCGATCTCGCACCGTCGGATTTCCAAATGTTTGGCCCAATGAAGGACGCAATCCGTGGGAGGCACTACGCGGATGATGAAGAAGTTATTGATGCAGTACGACGTTGGCTCCGACATCGGCCAGTGGAATGGTACCGTGCAGGCATACAGGCCCTCATTTCATGGTGGCGTAAGGCCGTAGCATTGAATGGAGATTACGTTGAAAAATAGTGTTGTGTAGCTAAAAGATTGGGGAATAACCTGGTGTATTTCAATGCTGAATAAAACAACCCCTGTTTCAGAAAAAAAATGTGTTGCATTACTTATTGAACTGCCCTCGTAGTAGGCAGGTTAGTGAAATAACGCACACAAATATTATAAATGTGTGCTTGCCTCTTACCTTTCGTGATTAAACCACTAAACTGATTTTAATGGAATGTGGTATGGAGATTTCTTGAATCCTAAAGATGCACATAAAAAGACACTTTGGAAAGTGTGTGTTCGAGAGATTTATTGATGCTGATGTAGATGCAGCACCGACAGCCACCAGGATCGTAGTACTGTAAGGGCAGCAGTGGCAGACCGTACAGCTACCACAGAGTAGAAAAGAGAAGAGGGCCTGTTCGCCCAGACGCGTGGACACGAATTGCTGTGAACCGGTTACTAGCAGCTGTGCTACAGGCAGTCACACCTCTAGCCTGTCTTCTACTCACGCCACAGCATCGAAGTGTACGGCTCGACTGGTGCCGCCAGGAGATCTCTAGGAATACGGTGGTCACGGTCTCCAGCGACGAAAGCAGATTCCGACTTAACGCAGGTGATGGTCGTTGGCGCGTACGACGTAGACCTGGTGAGTGCTGTCTCGTAGAGTGCATTCGTCCAAGACACACTGCCCCCACCCGGGGCCTTTTAGACTGGGGTGCGATAAGCTACGACTTTCGTTCACCTTTGGTGTTACTGGAGCGGAAGCTAACCAGTACTCAGAAAATGCAGAACGTTGCTATACGTGATCTTTTACTGTTCTTGCAACGGGTAGGTGAGTGTGTTGTTCGAGCCGGATAACGTTCGCCCACACAGAGTATCTGAAAGTCATCGTGCTCTTCGAGACATGTGACAACTTCCCTGGCCAGCAAGATATCGGACTTGTCTCCAATGGAGCACGACAGATATTAGAGAACTACATGAACTGGTCTAGTAGGTGTGGCATAACGTATCCCAGGATAGTTTTCGTCGCCTGTACGATCGAGTGGATGCCAGAGTCAGCGCCGGCAGTGCCACCTGTGGAGGCTACACGACTTACTAATATGGGTGTTTCAGCATGGGTCGATACCTGGTATCTCATAACCGCTAGTGCTATTGATCTGTAAATGTAATTTCTTCCATATGCAATGTTGCTACAATAAATCTTGAATTAATGGGAATCCTCTAAAACGGTGTATTATTTTTTTCCGGCAGTATATTTAGTCTTTGAAAGAACTATACACTGTTTGACTTTTAAACTTAATCTTATTAGTAAAAATGTTTCTCCTAACAGGATTCAATGTAATGAATGTAACGCATCAACCCTTAAGAGGTTAAAGTAGAGAATGGAACATTTTTTAATCAGTGAATTATTATTAAATACTGCCCTCACAGGGTCCTTGAAAGTCGTTATTGCATAATGTACAGCTACATAATGTGTAGCTACTTCAGTAGCAATATGCATAGAGGCGCACTGCTGTGCACCGCTCGCCAGCATTGG
Source organism: Schistocerca serialis cubense (assembly GCF_023864345.2). Lineage (NCBI taxonomy): Eukaryota > Metazoa > Arthropoda > Insecta > Orthoptera > Acrididae > Schistocerca > Schistocerca serialis. Next base: position 180,216,624 of record NC_064646.1, on the reverse strand, counting down.
AGCCCGTTCTGGCTCGTCATGAACTAGAGAGGTTGGTGGGGGATAGGGGAGGGCAGGGGACACATCAGAAGCTATACTTACCCTAACTGCCAGACACGTGAGGGCAGATGATGTCTCTTGCGCGTACAGTAGCTTACTTACTCACCACCCCTCACCGTAATAAAATTACTGACATGCAAGTGCAGCCACGTGTAGCAGCTAATGAAGTGGGAGTTTTCAAAGTCACCGATCTTCAAACTTACTTTACATCCAAATAGTATTTTTCCGGCTGTGGTGTCCTTATCAAAACTTTGTATGCTACGTACCCTACAGAGGCACTAGAAGCCTACAATGTGAATTGTGAAATCCGCTGTACAACTTCAGGGGTGTCAGGGAAATTCATTTAGAATGTGCTCGTTGTCTCAGGGGCACTTAAATATCACCTTGAAGAAATGGAGCTGCGAGCATCAAAACTTTTTGATGGTCCTTTCCCACTTACTGTTTAGTGGGACGCATTTTCCCCACTAACGGCTGATTTGATTGCGGCTGTCCGTATTTCGGCACTTTAGGAATCGTTCCATCACGAAAATCCTCCCACCTTCATTCTGGAACTGACTGCCAGCTAGGTTTTCTCAATGAGCGGAAACGGTCACTCGTTTCTGTGTGAAAAGAATACATGGGAGATGCAAAATTTGATACCTCAAAGAAGCAGTATGTGCATCTGTGTTCTGTGCTAAATGAGCTGGGATGATGTCCTACAGCCATAACTTACCCTTCGACAGTTTTATGCACACTTACTTAGGGGAAAGGTACTATGCTACTGCGGCAGTTCGTTTCTTAAGAGCATAACCAGCAGCACACTGGAGCAGTCTCAAACACATCATCATATAGTTGCTCGATGATTGGTCTTTGTCATTTCCAGCAGTGGTTCATTCACCCATGCTTGCTTGCTCTTTTGTCTCTGGTTTATAATGATATACCCAGCACACATCTATGGTGAACGGTAGCTTGGAAAGGATGCTACTCAAAGAAAAACTAAGACGTTCTCTTTGCACAGCCGTCCCGGCCCTATGATCTAAAAATTCTTGACGTTGCTATGAGTCGAGTTAATAAAGGGCTTGAGATGATGATGTTGGCTGAGTAGGCGTACACTTCGGTGGTGCCATTCGAGCGTATTCACAGGTCTACCTATGCTAGACATGGCTTAAACCTCAATAGGATTCGGAATGGCTGATTGGCAAAGCTTGAAAATGACAGTATAGCTTGTGCGTGTAGGCTCACAAAAGTGAATATGCTTGCAAAATGTCCCTTTAAAGTGAAAGATAATTCCGTAAATGGGGAATACCAATCACAAGGTGTAGCAAACCTATTTCATCAAAATATTAGTAGAATAAGGGGCACAGTAGATGTGCTACAAATGGATCTTTACAAGGACATTATTTCTGTCTCAGAACATTATTTACCTAGCGAAGAAATATCTATGCTTCCTTTAACTGTTTGCACCTTACCTTATTTTCAAGCGAGGAGGCCGGTGTAGAAGAGGGAGTGAGGAGTGATTATTTCTGCGAAATGTAATGTATCTTTCAAATGTGCTGACAAATCAAAACCTTTTAAAGAAAAAATATTTGCATGTTGCGCTGGAGAGTTCGAATTTTTGAAGAGAAGTTTTCCATTACAGGCCTCTATAGATAGGCATTTTACACAACAGGCTATTCCTCCTCAGACTTGGCGACATGCGAGTCTTTGCTCTCAGGAAAGACATGTCGCTGATTTTGTGATACGATTTCAAAGTAAAACTTCCAACTGCTTCTCCAGACGAGAGAATATTATGTTATTACTTGGAATTTTATAACTTGATAGACGGAGTACACTTTCCAGCTTTTCACAAATACAGGTAAACAGCAGCACGATCATAGATAATAGCCTCATAGATTTTTTCTTTACTTGATGGAATGTGTGTGAGGAAAATTAGTGACGGCTATCGGACGGTGACGTACAGATTAATAATACTGAAAGAAGTCGAGGCAGAGTCTTATCGCAAAGCAAAACCTAAGGACGAAAGTAACTCGATTATGAAACTTCCTGCAGTATTAAAACTGTGTACCGAACTGAGACTCAAACTCGCGATCTTTGTGTTTCGCGGGCAAGTGCTCTACCAACTAAGGTACCCAAAAGCACGACTCACGACCTGCCCTCACAGCTCTACTACCGCCAGTACCTTTTCTCCTACCTTCCAGACTTCACTGAAGGTCTCCAGCGAACTTGCAGAACTAGCACTGTTTGAAGAAAGGATATTGCGGAGGAATGGCTTAGCCACATCCATGGGGATGTTTCCTGCATCGGAGAGAGCTCTGATGTGAAACTTCCTGGTAGATTAAAACTCTCTTTGCCGGACCGAGACTTGAACTCGGAACTTTTGCCTTTCGCGGGCAGGAAAGCTTCTATAAAGTTTGGAAGGCAGGAGACGAGGTATTGCCTGAAGTAGAGCTGTGAGCAGGGGTTGTGCGTCGTGCCTTTAGGTGGCTCAGTTGGTAGAGCACATGCCTGCGATAGGCAAATGTCCCGAGTTCGAGTCTCAGTCCGGCACACAATTTTAATTTGCAAGGAAGTTTCACATCACCACTCACTCCGCTGCGGAGTGGAAATCTCATTCTGGAAACATCCCCCAGGCTTTGGCTAAGCCATGTCTCCGCAATATCCTTTCTTTCAGGAGTGCTAGTTCTGAAAGGTTCGCAGGAGAGCTTCTGTAAAGTTCGGAAGGTAGGAGACGAGGTACTGGCAGAAGTAGAGCTGTGAGAACGGGGCGTGAGTCGTGCTTGGGTAGCTCAGTTGGTAGAGCACTTGCCCGCGAAAGGCAAAGGTCCCGAGATCGAGTCTCGGTCCGGCACACAGATTTAATCTGCCAGGAAGTTTTGAAAGAACTCCTTAGCAACATTGTGGCCAGAACGGGAGGACTTTGCAGATCATGCACTGCTGTCCGTCGTGATCACAAAACCTATTAAGAACCGTGACCCACCTATTTTAATGTCCAAGGAGTAATCATGACGCGTGGTCACTTCAGTATAATTATCAACAATCCTCTTGGGCGAACATCCACAACTCAGCATTATACTAAAGGATGAAAGTAGCGCTTCAGTTGAAAAGTTCTTTTATTACCACAAGACCGGTTTGGGGTTCTCATAAGCCTATCTTCAGGTGTCGAACTTATTGATGGGGCTCCCGAACGCCGCGATGGACGTGTATTAGTACACCTGCGTTAGTACTCGTGTATTAGTACACGTCCACCGCGGCGCTCGGGAGCCCCATCAATAAGTTCGACACCTGAAGATGGGCTTATGAGAGCCCGAAACCGATCGTGTGATAATAAAAGAACTTTACAACTGAAGCACGGCGATAAATCCTCCATAAGTTACATATAGCATTAAGGTAGTGTCAATTATGTAGTTCCTCACCTGATATATCCAGACAATGGCTACCGAGACGCCCCGCCTAACCCACAGGACAGGACAGGTAGTTTAAATTGTGGAAAGGGGCCAAAATAAGGGGCTGTCAGTTACTCTCGAACATACAACTTTATTATTTGGCCAAACATTACACGAGCGCAATTTTTTTTAAACACACAGCTTCAATCTTTGGGACTTATTTACTGGCTGAAAGCCACTTTAATTTAAAAACGGCTGAAGGCCAATAACTTAAAACGCAAGCATTATTAGAAATTTAAAAGGCAAGCCTTATCTTAAAACAGTTCTTTATTTAGGCTGAAGGCCCAAAGAATCTCAGATTTTCAGAGCAAACAATTTGAATTCAAAATCGGCTGAAAGCCCAACACTTAAGGCTAAACAGCATTAAATTCTAAAAAAAGGCCTTACGTAAAACAGTTCTTAATTAGGCAGAACTCAACCAAAACACAAAGTTAAAATGCAAAGCCTTATTTTAAAACAGTCCTTTAGTTAGGCTGAAGGCCCAAAGAATCAGACTCTTCAAGAGCAAACAAAAATTCAAATCGGATAAGGCTCAACACTTAAAATTCAACAACATTAAAGCCTTCAAAATGCCAAATGTCTTATGTGAAACAGTTCTTTAAATTAGGCTGAAAGCCTAAAGAATCTTAGGCCTTAAGGGCGAAACAAACGTAATTTAAAAAAATAAAAGTCGGCTACAAGTACAAACAACAAATCAAAAAAGGCAGTACAACCAAGGGCGCTCAGATGTTCGAGGGTCGGCGTGGAATTCAAACACTAACGCTCGCTTAGGTGAGACAGGCAGTCGGGCCAGCCACTCACGATCCGACGACAACCCAACCGACCGACAGTCAACGGACCAATCGACAGGATGCCCCAACAGCCCACAACAAAATTCAAGCGACACAATGTGAACAGCTGGTTCAAATTGGTTAAAATGGCTCTGACCACTATGTGTCATAACATCTGAGGGCATCAGTCCCCTAGAACTTAGAACTACTTCAACCTAACTAACCTAAGGACATCACATACATCAATGCCCGAGGCAGGATTCGAACCTGCGACCGAAGCAGTCGCGCCGTTCCGGACTGAAGCGCCTAGAACCGCTCGACTACCGCGGCCGGCTGAACAGCTGGGGCTGGCTGGTGCATTAAGTAAAGGCTTAACTTTCGTGTCCGGGATCGATGAGCCACGGGTCTCGTAGCAATAGGAAAAGCCCTTCACACTCACTGCACTGCTGGTCCGTCCCGAACTGACTGCCAGACACACGACGACCCGGAAATATTATCGGTCGCTGCAGAGATGGTACGACAGTGCACTTATCGATACCCACTGCAGCTGCTACTCACGGGCAAGTAACGCAGGAAGTTAGTGACGCCAGTAAATGGAATAAGAAAACGAGGCGGAAGTACCGAATAGAAGATGACAGACAATAAATGTGATAACCGCTAGCCGTGCAAGGCTCAGATCCCTACAGTTAACTATTACAACACTTAAAACGAGTGTTTATAGAAATCACAATGAATAAATGGTATATTAAACCACTGAGGAAGTGCGAATGATCAAAAACAAAACATTTTCGTGAAACTACATGTACCTAGAGGATATCATGGTGCACCTGCTTCGAGCTGGCCATATGTATTTAGTAATTTTATCGTGAATATTCCATATTGTAAAACTGGATGTAAATATGTTTAGCAATTTTTCTAATAACTAACGTAATTATCTTTGAAATGGGAGGTCGCAAGATGATTGTGGGATTATTGTAAATTCCGCACATACGTACAAATGGTATTAGTTTTGAACGGTGTTCGTCCTTTCAGACTTTAACATTGATTCAGCGTAGTGTAACCTTATGGAAAGTATATAAGAGAGTGGATCAGCGTACACACGGTCTTTGTCTTTGGCTTTCAGTCTTTTATCAGAGAGGGTTTTCGTCTTTTGCGAGCGATATTGTGGCACCGGATGTGCTTGCTGGCAGTTAATACAGTCTAGATGGTGAAGAAGTAGTAGTAACGCACTTTGTTCAAGTGCCAGTTGTTGGACTCAGAAAATAATTGCGTGAGCCCAGGCTCATATTTTACTTTTGTAATGAGCTTGAATATTCGTCGATGATTATCGCTAACTGAATTTGAGCAGTCATAAGAGCTTTACTTTTAATTGTGGGACTTGAGGGTGATAAGGACTTCAACTGTAGCTCTGCAGTTAATATTGAGACAAGCATGTGATGGACGTTGCTTGTTTCCGCTGTAATTATTTAGGACAATGAACTTTAGTTTTATGTCGCCAGTAATAGTGAGAAACGGTACTGCCAACACTGAGTGTTTGCCTGCAAATTTTCTGTTTAATGAACTCATAAAAGAAATTTGCTCGCCCACGTTGCCGGCCGGAGTGGCCGAGCGGCTGTAGGCGCTACAGTCTGGAACCGCGCGACCGCTACGGTCGCAGGTTCGAATCCTGCCTTGGGCATGGATGTGTGTGGTGTCCTTAGGTCAGTTAGGTTTAAGTAGTTCAAAGTTCTAGGAGACTGATGACCTCAGAAGTTAAGTCCCATAGTGCTCAGAGCCATTTGAACCATTCGCCCGTGTTTGATATGCGTTAGTCTTCTTAACTACACTGAATATTATTTATATTTGTTCTCATTACAATCAGCAGTTGTGTAAGGACACCATTCACAAACATGTGAATTATTCTCAAGAAACGTTTTTTGACTCTAAACGATAACTACCAAGCTTTTTCCACTGGATTTAGCCACATAGTTTATTTGCGGACAGCATCAACAGTGCCATCTGTGTTGGATACTTTAAAAATGTCTGTACAGAGACATCCATCTTCTGATCTCTGCTAGACAGCAATCCTTTCGACAGCCCTCTGACATTGTATGTAGCCAACAGGCACTAATGCAGAGCGGACTATTTGTTACGCCTACGGTTAGGGATCAGCGAATGAATATCTCTATGCAGGGACATTTTGAAACTTCTCCAACAGAGTTGCTCGAGCGACACAAACGGTGTTACTGTAGTGGGAGGGGGCAGGGGATGTCCTAAAGACACTGTTTGCCATTTCATTCTCGTGCGTGTCAAGGTCACACCGAAGAAGCATAAACACTCCTTTCTGCTTCGAATCACGTCCAAATATCGTCGAAGGATTTGGAGCGATCCCTAGTGGTTCCACCCTGTATTCAAATCAAAACTTGCGCTCACGGCACATTCCAAAGGGGTGACAGCGCATTCCCTGGGATTGCAGCCTCGCGGCATCCTTAGAAAAGAGATGATTCGTCCAAGGAATGTCAACTGCATAAAAATTTGTCAAAAAGATCGTTCTGTTGTACATCGCATAGCAGACTATTGTTTCCGAGAGCGGAAGAGATGGTTTCATTGACGCATTTTGTGCGATCTCCTGAAGCACTGTTGTATCGATTCTGTGAGGTGGCGTGGCTGTAATGTGTTCATCATCCTTCCATAAAAAACCTGCGTGATTTCAACGGCAGGCGTCGCGGTTCTGGTTCAAATGGTTCAAATGGCCCTGAGCACTATGGGATTCAACTGCTGAGGTCATCAGTCCCCTAGAACTTAGAACTTCTTAAACCTAACTAACCTAAGGACATCACACACATCCATGCCCGAGGCAGGATTCGAACCTACGACCGTAGCGGTCGCGCGGTTCCAGACTGTAGCGCCTAGTACCGCTCGGCCACTCCGGCCGGCGCGGTTCTGGCCAATATCGCAGAGGCATCGTAAGAAGGGGTGAAATGTGGATAAGAGGTATTGTAATGACCTTTGCATCGTACGGTACGTCCACAGTGGCGTTGGACAGAATAGTGGAGAAATTTGGCGACAGTGTGACATCATTAACCCACCTTATAGCTCACTTGAACTTCTGAACTATGGCTTTTTAATTGCATGTGGCAGCACTTTGCTGTTTGAAACGCGTCCGAGCCCGAGGGTGACGTCATAAGATCATTACATTGCATGCCAAATGTTGATCTTCTACGTCTCAATAGGGAACAAGTTGCCCAGTGCGTTTATCTGAGGCTCGTTGCAGGTCAGTTTCACAGGTTGGTTATTTTCAATCGAAAATCGCCAGATTTTCTCCTAATTTTGGACAAATATTGCACAGTGGAATTTTCATGGGGGAACCTGAACGGTCAGCAACGGGGACGAGCAACGTCCAGATACAGGAAAGGCAGTCTCACCGGCTTCTGAATTACGCTCTTTGACGGCGTAATGCTAACATCGTAGGCTCCGCCCCACTGAATCTTGCGTTTACCTGAGGACGTTACGCTGTTCGCTTGCTGAGGGAACCAAACTATATCAGCTGCTGCACTACCCACGTGACCTTTCAGTCGCGAACTTGCTGGGAGACACGCTGCGGTGCCGGGACCGCTTTTGTGATAATTATCTCAGTTAACAGAAGTTACCACACCGGCAGTCCGCCCCCACGGAGGGTGTACTCCGGTATTGTGTGGGAAGTCTGTGTGTGTGTGTGTGTGTGTGTGTGTGTGTGTGTGTGTGTGTTTATGCGCGAGGCATAGTTTACGCCCCACGGCCAACCCTCCTGTGTGCTGGCAAATTCATTTCCGAAATTAATGTTACGTGTTTCCAGATAACTCAGGGTCACACTGGATATCTAAGAAACCAAAATCTACCATTTTATCCCGGTGTGCACTACTGTGCGCAATAGCGCACAGCGCCGTATAGAACACGAGAAATGTTTCCATCTATGATACTCGTAGGAATCAGCGGTTGTAGAATAACGTGTGGTAAACGGACACTGAATTCCAAGAGACGTACGAGGTGTGATCAAAATTTACTCTAATTTTTTGTTTTTCTTAAAAAATCTTTTTATTCATCAACATCACCTTTTCTCCTTCATATTAATCTCCCTCACTTATAACACACTGGTGCTAGAGCTTTTCCAAACTTGAAGCATTTCTGGAACTCGCTTTTCGTTATGGTGTTCATATCCTTTAGCGATTCTGTTTTAATCTCATCAGTGGTGGCAAACCGACGTCCTTTCATGTTTCTCATAAGCCTCGGGAATATCAGGAAGTTGCAGGAAGCAATTGCCGCCGAATATGGTGGCTCAGGCAACATAATGGTTTTGTTTTTGGTCAACAAATCACGAACAGGCACTGGATTGTGAACGAGAGAATTATCGTGATACAATTTCCACTAGTAACTTTGCCATAATTCTTTTCGATTTCTTCGGACTGCTTCACGCAAACGGCGAGTAACTTCCAGGTATTGTAATCGAAGAAAACAGTGAGAAGAAACATTACATGTGATCGAACTTTTGGAGTATATACATGTTTCATCGCCTATTATACCTTCTTTAGAAGTTATGGACTGTTGTCGATTTCATTCCGAAATTCCTGAACGACGTCATTTTTGGTCAAAATTCAAAACTTTATGGGAAAAGTATTGTGTTACACGTTTCATGTCGAAAATATACATAAAAATTTGTTTGGCTTTAGCTGACGGATATTCCGACATCATCAGCAACGTGTCTGATGGTGATTCGGCGACTTTCCAGAAACATCTTCGTCACTTCTTCCACATTGGCAACAGTAATTGATGTGCTAGAGCGTCTAGGGTGGTTGTCGTCTTCAACATCTTATCGACTCTTTGAAACTTTCATACCACTCGCATTCTCTTGTCTTCCTCATAGTAAATTCAGCAAAGCCGCAGGCAACATTGCGAATGTAGTGCTGTGCTTTATTCCATTTTTCGAGCAGAATTTAATGCGCATTCTTCTATCTTTTTCGGAAGAAAAATTCGCCGAGCACTCGAAAACACATTAGAAACTAAATATTCGAAAGAGCTGAACATGCAAACATTCATCATGAACAAGTGTATTAATAAGATAAAAACAACCCGCGAAATAAAAAAAATTCCCTCTACTTTTTGATCACACCTTTTACGTCATTAGGCATACAGATAAGTCAGATAAGTAGCAAAGACGGGGGCTTGAAGCTGAGACCAGCTTGGAACAAACCTATCAGAAGGTTAAAGCGGACCCGGTGGACACGCAACGATAACATTACCCTATGTCGTGCTGAATCACTGATGTCACAACGGTCTCATAAATATGATTGTGTGATAGAAACTAATAGCCATACGATCCAGAATAAGTATAGTACCATAGCATCATTAACACGACCACCAGTGCTTATAAACATAGCCCGACGCAACTTCGACCGTACTTAAAAAGAACTGCTGCAGTATGGTACAGTAGGTAACAGAATTGAATACGCACTAAGACGAATGGAACTGACATGTTTATCCAAAGACGATAGTTACACTGGATTCACCGTGATTCATGACGGTCCCCTGTACATTTTAAAAGGCGGTCATGGTTCTTAATAAAGTATGTGATCCTCACGGACCGCAGAACATGCTCTTCAACGAGCTCCGATGGAGCCCACACATTTGGTAAGGAATTCTTGTGGTAGAGCGCTCCATCCCTCCACCAGCGCGGTTGGAAACTTCTGAAGGGTCGTTGGTGAACATGGGTGGGCTGAAATATGTCTCCCCAACGCATAGGAAAGGTGCTCGACGGGATTTAAATCTAGGTAACGGGTAGGCCAGTCCATTCGCCGACTATTCTCTCGTTCCAAGAGGTGCTCCACTTGCGCTGTTCGATGCGGTCGAACATTTTGATGCATCAAACTGAAGTCGGGGCCAAATGCACCGCTGAAAAGATGCAAAGATGCACATGGGGAAGGAGTATTGCGTGTACCGTGTTCAAAGACTGCGCACCCGATTCCCCCCGTCGGAGGTTCGAGTCCTCCCTCAGGCATGGGTGTGTGTGTTGACTTTCTACATTAGATCTACATTTATACTCCGCAACCACCCAACGGTGTGTGGCGGAGGGCACTTTACGTGCCACTGTCATTACCTCTCCTTCGTGTTCCAGTCGCGTATGGTTTACGGGAAGAATGACTGCCCGAAAGCCTCCGTGCGCGCTCGAATCTAATTTCACATTCGTGATCTGCTCGGAAGGTATAAACAGGGGGAAGCAATATATTCGATAGCTCATCCAGATACGGACCCTCTCGAAACCTGGAGAGCAAGCTACACCGCGATTCAGAGCGCCTGTCTTGCAGAGTCTGCCACTTGAGTTTGCTAAACATCTCCGTAACGCTATCACGCTTACCAAATAACCCTGTGATGAAACGCGCCGCTCTTCTTTGGATCTTCTCTATCTCCACGTGATCTGGTACGGATCCCATACTGATGATTAATACTCAAGTAGAGGTCGAACGAGTGTTTTGTAAGCCACCTCCTTTGTTGATGGACTATATTTTCTAATGATTCTCCCAATGAATCTCAACGTGGCACCCGCCTTACCAACAATTAATTTTATATGATCATTCCACTTCAAATCGTTCCGTAGGCATACTCCCAGATATTTTAAAGAAGTAACTGCTACCATTGTTTGTTCCGCTATCATGTAATCATACAATAAAGGATCCTTCTTTCTATGTATTCGCAATACATTACATTTGTCTATGTTAAGGGTCAGTTGCCACTCCCTGCACCAAGTGCCTATCCGCTGCAGATCTTCCTGCATTTCGCTACAATTTTCTAATGCTGCAACTTCTCTGTATACTAGAGCATCATCCGCGAAAAGCCGCATGGAACTTCCGACACTATCTACTAGGTCATATATATATATATATATATATATATATATATATATATATATATATATAATTGTGAAAAGCAGTGGTCCCATAATTCTCCCCTGTGGCACGCCTGAGGTTACTTTAACATCTGTTGACGTCTCTCCACTGAGAACAACATGCTGTGTTCTGTTTGCTAAAAACTCTTCAGTCCAGCCACACAGCTGGTCTGATATTCCGTAGGCTCTTACTTTGCTTATCAGGCGACAGTGCGGAACTGTATCGAACGCCTTCCGGAAGTCAAGGAAAGTGGCATCTACCTGAGAGCCTGTATCTAATATTTTCTGGGTCTCATGAAGAAATAAAGCGAGTTTGGTCTCACACGATCGCTGTTTCCGGAATCCATGTTGATTCCTGAAGAGTTGATTCTGGATTTCCAGAAATGACATGATACGCGAGCAAAAAACATACTCTAACATTCTACAACAGATCGATGTCAGAGATATAGGCCTACAGTTTTGCGCATCTGCTCGACGACCCTTCTTGAAAACTACCTGTGCTCTTTTCCAATCATTTGGAACCTTCCGTTCCGCTAGAGACTTGCGGTACACGGCTGTTAGAAGAGGGGCAAGTTCTTTCGCGTACTCTGTGTTGAATCGAGTTGGTATCCTTATCGTAAGTTAGTTTACGTTACATTAAGTAGTGTGTAAGCCTACGGAGTGATCACCTCAGTGGTTTGGTCCCAAAGGAACTTACCAAAATAAATTGCGCCCCCTGCAGTTGCACCTGCTGTTTGACGTGGGTGCCTTCTCACTGCTGCACAATGCAGCGTCATCTGATGGTGTAGTTGATCGTGGTTGACCAACTCCTCTCCTTTGGTGAAGATTGGGTGTAGTTCAGAACCCTCCCCATGCATGTGAAACAATGCTGTAAGCAGTATCAAACCTCCGAACTTCACCCGTCGCACTTCGTCCTTCTTCCAGTCTCCCAATCATTCTTCCCCATGTTGAGTAATTCAGACGTTGTTTCCAGGCCATATTGCAATGAACTTTCGGTACCAGACTGGGAGACCTCTCGCAGCACGCTCCTGCACTTCCCTTCATTTCCACCGAGTTGTTAATATTTTATGTTATCTCATCTACCTCATGCTGAAGTATTGCATTACAGTGTACTGTAAATGTAATTTAAAATCGTCTAAAAAGTTTTTAAATATCATATATATTATTTTTCAGTTACTTTTTTTAAAAAAGCACCACTTCTTGTCATTTGGTTTTGATGCAATTCAAAGCTTCTCTTAGGTATGTATAACGTTTGGCTGAAGACCGGTTTCGTCCTTTGAAATAACGACAAACTAAAGGAAACCAAATAGTGCAACATTCACGACTTGACAACGGCCGAAGAGTGGATATTTAACAACCTTACGCGGCTGGGTGTAGGGGAATTTAATACTATTATATCCATCCGATCCTCTAGTTTACTTCTTAAAAATACATTGAACAGTAATTTAACATCGTCAAAAATGTTTTAAATGTCTGAGCCGTGGCGCGGTAGTTTAGTTTCTCTGTGCGGTGATATCCTTTTCGCCTAATATATCGATAGTGGTTAACTCTTTGGTTGTGAACAGAGGGGATGATGGAGAGAAGTGGATGCTCTGTATTTCTCACTCGGTGAGCAAACTTGGATGGCGTTCGTTGACATGGCTTGAGCTCTGATGCGCTCCAAGTTGTAGAGGAACACTTGATACGGACATGGGTAGCGAACCGCCCGTTTGCATCACGACGACAGGGTTCGCTTGAATGTGGCTTAGCCGACGGGAACTTCTACTGCACGCCTTTGGGGGAACCATGGCTATTGTGATAAGGCAGTGGGATGGTGAATTCTTACCAGTATCATAGACATCCTATGGATCTGGACTGATTTGTCCGCTTGTTGTAGAGACTTGCTTGTTCAGTGGTGAGCTCCCATTAATTTCCTCGCGAAATTGTCATTGTTATGCAGAATCATACCAACCTTAACACATTATACTTGTCTGGTCCAGTGAGGTTTTCTTTTCAACAGAAAAAATAAAATAAAATGAAAAGGAAGAGAGACTGGGCGTGAACTGTGTGTAGCTATCCGGGCTGTGACAAAATTTGCTCTGATACTTGAGAAGTAATTAAGGTGTGCTGAGTGCGGGCAAATTTGGTGACAGACTATCGCCAGGGATTAAATTATTCCCTAATTGTGTAAGACACTGGTCGGAGTCGTTGATACATTTATGTAGATATTTTGAGTCTTGCCCTTAATCTGCCCCCTAGCTCCTAAAGTCAAAGTTGTCAAATCTTGTCCAATTATAGAAATCTTAACGGGTTCCTTTCAAACTGTGAGTGTTAATTTGTTTAGAGCCTGTGCTTGAATCTCTTTCATGATCCAGCTAACTTTATAACAGTGCATGTAAATCCTCGAGCTTCTACTGACGGCTGACGAGAGATATACAGTGTGTCATGGCTTAGTGGTCCCTTATTACCGCTACGTGTCAGCTCAAGCCAGTAGCTACTGCCGTTTTTTTTTTCTGGGAGTGAAGCCTGAGCTGTCGTTATTGTCATTCTTGAGACAGCGTGGAGCCTTATTGACGGGTGAAATTTAATTCTTGAAGTGGCTCAGGAAGTGGGTCATTCAATAAAATGCTATGTAAGGCTTCAATTGAGTTACAACTTCGTTAGTGTCTTGTAACTTTACTTTGGTTACTAATAAATTTTGTGACTGTAAGAACTCTCTCGTATAAAGTTAACTGAGCATTTAAAGGTTTAAATGAGAAGTTTTGACTGAGTTTTCTGAAATGTTTGCTTAAGTTCACTGTGGACTTAACCAATTAAAGGAATAATTAAGATCCTCTAGCAGGGAAATTTAATCTGTAATAAATGTGTTTTAAAATATTGTATGTTTATTAGCTTATCCGGCCCCTCACCACTCCACCATCTAGCTTCTGGCTACAGCATAATCTCAGTGCCGTGAATATTATTTGTCAATTAATTAAAAAAAACAATTTGTTGCCATTACTTAGATGCTTATGTCTATTACTAGAAGTACTCACCACCGTGAAATTTTTAGTAATTGTATTTAGATTCCAGATTAATTTTAATTGCCACTATCAAGTAAAGTAATTTTAGGAGAGGCAAATGCAGAAGGAATAGTTGTTGGATGACTCTTGAACAAACGTAGTTCAACAGTAAAAGGAGGTAGCTTACAAAAGCAACTGGGTATTATTCTATTAACAGAATATCATCAACACTATGGCGAGCGAAAGACAAAGAATACGTGCTCCATTCTTCAAAAATTTGCCCGCATCTAAAGAGAAGAAAAATAATAGTGAGCGGACGCTAAAAGTTTTTAACAGTGGTCCGTATTGGTGATAAAAATTTGTCACTGCTAACATGGTTATTCGTGACATTATGCAGATTACTATGCGTGTCTTACCAGTGTGACAGCAGAGCAGCTTGGTGCAGGGCAAGGCAAAAGCCGCCAGCACGAACGAGAATGAGAGACTAACTGGCTGGCGAAACGGTAGCTATCCATGTGGACAGTGTAGCGTCCATGACTAGGAGCGTTGGGTCGCTACCCTTACAAGCGAGAATAATACAGAATTTTATTATCTATTAATACCTAATCATGTAAACGATCTGCATTAACAGCGCAGTTACGCGAAGAGGGACACTGATTCACAGGCCCTTCAGAAAATTAAAAAATACATCACACAGAGGAAAGCCATATTTTGAATATATTAGAGGAAGTTGATAGTTCTAGACATAAAAAACGAAAAGGCACAGCTCACGTTGAATAACCAATTGGAATTAAAGAATCATAGCATCTGACTGAATGATTGTTTGCATGATTAAATGTAAGTATATAATAAACTTCTGTACTGTTATCGGTTGTGATGATAGCTACCCAGCACTCCTAGATGTGAGCGTATGACGTCAAGGTGTCCACATGTATAGTCTCCGTTCCGACATGGAGTTAGTCTCTCTCCCTCGTGCGAACGTGCCTCTTTTGCCTTGTCCTGCACCAAGCTGACGTGCTGTCACACTGGTAACACACTGCCATCTGATACTTTCCACATAGTAATTTGCATGGTGCCTCGACTACTCGTGTTAGTAGTGATAATTTTTTATTGCCAATCCGGCCCCTTCTTTAAAAGATTCAGTGTCCGCTCACTATGAAATATTTTCGTTTTCCTACTTAGATGCGGGCATATTTTAACGAATGGAGCACGTCTTCTTTACCTTTCGCTCGCCACAGTACTGACGATACTATCTCGATATTAAATTCAGATTAGGAGCGATGGGTGTGCCTATGATCTTTAACGTTGTGCGCATATTTTAGACATTCATTTATTAACTTGAATATCCACAAAACGTGGTGACATTGTACTTTGCTATTTAACGTGTAGGCCGCGAAACCAGTTGCGTTTGGGTAAACAACAATTTTGTCACTTGTCAGCGGTGTTCTTCCTAACATCAATTACCAGATGCATCACAAGTTGGCAGTGCAATGGTGGACGTACTCCAAGGCTGAAGTACTAGGGACAGTACGATTCTTGTGGGCAAACTGTTTAAACTGCACACAGAGTCACCGTTAAATTCTGACGGTATGTGGACCAAATGTAACGTTGTGTTCAGTCGAGGTGAAATGATGTACACAATTTGACCGAGTCCGCGCAAATGTGGGTGATGCTTACTGGGAACGGTCATTGACATCGACAATAGACGACAGTGTCTAGATAATCGAGGAACTGATTCGCAACAGTCGCAGGGCAAAGAGATTTTGCAACCACCAAGTTGTTCCTACAGGGATTCTCTAATGACTCCGTGACTAAGGAGGGGATTTCTATAGTCGACTAATTGAATGATTGGTAGAATATTCCTGCGTTTACAGAAGCATGGTGACTGTGTCGAAAAATAGTGTCACGAATCTTTGTCACTTTGCAGCTTCAATTTGGCCTGCCACAATTAGGTGTAACACACTTTTTGTAGTGATCTCGTGGAACAGTCACACAAGATCGTTTGGTAGGCGCAAGAGCGTTAAGAAAGAGCACAAACGTGCAAGAAAGTCATTGTGTATCACGCATAGTCAAACAACTTATTAGTTATCTAGGGAAAATTTTGGCAACAAATGACTGTGACATCAGATCAGTCCACAAAGTTCTGGAAGAATATAGTTCTGGAAGAATGTAGTAGACAAGACGAAGACACATGACCTCAGCTATTCACTTTTTCGCCATATTAGAACTGCGTGGCCGAGCTTGTCGATGACATTCTCCGATGTAAGTGCCTAGCTAACTATTTCCGTCAAACACAAACGAAAAAAATATATTAAAATATCCACTATTGATGAAAGACCAGGTAGTGTATAAGGGTCATGCAATTAAAGAGAGCTTAAGAGAGAACACAGTTGAAAAGAAAAACATGCCAAATTTAAAAGGACGTATAATCCTCCAGACTGTCGAAGGTTTAGAGAAGGTCGATATTTAGCACGGTCTTCAAAGCCAGTGGCTTTTAATAGTTCCCATAAAGAAACTCTTTCTCGAAATCTGGCGGAAAATGAAAAGAGATTCTGGTCGTATGTAAGGTACACCAGCAACAAGCCGCAGACAATACCTTCAATGCGAAATAGAAGTGGTAATGTTACTGATAACAGCGCCGCTACAGTAGATTTACTAAACACGGTCTTACGGTTTACCAAAGACGTGGAAGAAAATATTCCAGAATGGGAATCAGTAACTTATTCCATGAGTAAGGCGTAGATAACATAGGTGTGGTGAAGAAGTTTAAATCAATAAAGGCAAGGCCTCCCTTCAAGACAGTATACGAGTTCCATTCACAGTATGCTAATACAATAGCTCCATACTTAGAATTAATATACAGCCTCTCGCTCCTCTTAAGATCCGTACCTAGTTGCACAGGACACGACGCCGGTCAAGGAAGGAATTGTAGAATTGTGTGTGCATTCCTAAGCGACCAAACTGCTTAGGTCATCGGTCCCTAGATTTACACACTACCTAAACTAACTTAAACTAACTTATGCTAAGAACAACACACATACCCATGTCCGACGGAGGACACGAACATCCGGCTGGAGGGGCCGTGCAATCCGTGACGTGGAGCCCCAAACCGCGCGGCAACTCCGTGCGGCGTCAAGGATGGAAGCAGGAGTAATCGGCTGAATTGCACACCCATATCATTATCGTCGATTTGCCATACAGTTTTGAAGCATATGCTGTGTTTGAATATTACGAATCACATCGAAGAAAACCGTTTATTGACAAATAACCAACACTAATTCAGAAAGTACAGTTTTTGTGAAACACAGTAGCTTTTTATTGCCACGAATTAATGAGTGCTATCGTCAGTAAATGTGAAATCGATTCCGTATTTTTAGATTTCCAGAAGGCTTTTGACAACGCTTCCGGGAAGCGACCTCCAATCAAATTACGTGCCTACGGAGTATAGTCTCAGTTGTGCTACTGGATTAGTGGTTTCCTATCAGAAAGTTCACAGTTCGTAGTAACTGACGTAAACTCATCGAGGAAAACAGAATTATTGTCTGGCGTTCCCCAAGGAAGTGTTATAGGCCCTCGGCCGTTCCTCATCATAAATGATTTAGGAGACGATCTGAACAGCCCTCTTCTTTGCTGATGCTGTCATTTACCATCTCGTAAAGTAATCAGAAGCAATTGCAAAACGATTTAGATAAGATAACTGTATGGTGTGAAAAATGGCATTGACTCAAAATAATGAAGTACGTGAAGTCACCCACATGAGTACTAAAGCGAATGCGTTAAATTTCGGTTACATGATAAACACAGATATTAAGGCCGAAGTTAAAATTCTGCGGTCATGGATCACTTTAAGGTTCACATGAACTCTTGAGGGAAACGACTTACGCCAGATGGACAAGAAAAGACATTGAAGCTCTGGAAATCGACGGCGAATTTCACTGCAGTGATCAATGTAGAATCCCTATCATAATATCAAAATCTATGCAGTCACTAACAGCAGAAGTGTTTCTGGGAACTGGAGTGAATCGGACTCAGAATGGGGAAAACCGCCCACGACGCCACGACGAGAGAACAATGGGCAAAGTGGAAAGCTCACCAGAGATAAGAACTACACGATCCTCTGTAGATGGAAACTGAATCTACTGTAATAATGATAAATTGAGATTACTAAATTTCTTGTTTCTCTACGGCTTTTAGGACAGTTTCAGCTGAAACTCAGTTAAAACTTTGTGAAAACTGTATTGATATAGGCAAAGTGACAACTTATATGCAATGACTCGTTAATACACGACTTCCAAATGAAACAGCGTGATGCATGGTTACTTGATTAAAATCCAAGGTTTTTTTTCTACGTGGTACGTTATAGTTCCAGTGAATATGATGTTCATTATGGAGAGCAGGCTGACAAGTATACAGTTTGTTTACGTGTTGTTTGTTTTTGTATGAAGTAGATTAAGTGTTGTAGTTTTAGGTAATTGTCTTCCTGACCACACATTATATAAATAACTTCACATGATCATTTTGTGTGACTTTTTCTCGAGTTTTGGCCATGTTTGTGACACGTGACCGAATTCCAGCGCCTTCCGTTTTCTCACATCGCGAAAATCTTTCACACCTTATGTGAGATGTGACATGTTCTATTAAGGCTCGCACTTTTTTAAATATGCATTCTCAGATTTTTATGGATGTATGAAAATATTGATATTTCATAAACTTCAAGCATAAATTATGTATTTTTGTATCTGTGTGAAATCATCTCCACCAATTTTAACGTTCCGCACCGCCGCTCCAAAGCTACACATAAGAACCCTTCACCAATCCTTAGTAGTGGCGAAACGTTGAAAGAAGCATCAGCAGATGATAATCTTTGGATGGCGCATGTTCTCTGGTGGTGTTAAGGTCTTATAGGACCAAACGGCCATATTGTATGTTTTGGTGAAGTGCTGTTAAGTTAGTGGAGATGAAAGGCTTGGTCAGTTCGACGACTGTGTATGTGCGTGTGTCGTTCCTCAGTGAATGCCTGACCAAGTCGTAATCTAACGAGGAAACGACAATAGAACTTACATCTGCCCAAATTTGTAGTTTTATTTAATGTGTGAATCATTTTTCCGATGTATGACAACGATAAAACGCATTAGAACACTTTATAACCAATACATAAGAGTTTCAAAGAAAATAAATATGGATAATATTGAACTGTGAAAGCTGGAAAAAATAGTAAACGAAAAAGAATTGTTGTAAATAATAATAATAACAACAAAAAATTGACACTACAGTAGCGCAGCCAGATCTTATTCGCTGCAGAATCAGTTGTCAGAAGAGTCTTTAATAAAAAGAGAAAAAAGTTCTAAGAAAAATTCTGGAATGCCAAACCGTAACAGCAAGTGAATTTCCATTCATTTTAGACCAGAGAGTTACAGGACATGTTTGAAAGTACCTCAGTCACAATAAAGGAACGAAGGCTGGCTTTCTGCGCACTAAAAAGTGAAAACAGAAAGTGTTATAGGTAAGGTAATGACTTAACAGTAGAACAGAAAGATATAAGTATGAATGACGTACGTCAGGGTCTAAGGAAGTGTGGGATCAATGTAGAGGATATAGGGAAGAGAGATATTTACTGAAGGGTAATTAAATGCAGGAGCCATCCGAAGAAAAAGTAAGAGCAACACTAGCAGTATTTTCGGGATAAAAGGGGATGAGACTGGATGAGCAGATGAAGGAATATTGGCAAACAAACAGGTTCGCGGGTAGCGTAAATAGTCGTGCAAATTTTTCCAACACGTAACTGAGGCAGTCCTTCAACAGAAAATTCAATTATTCCCTCCACTATGTTCAGAAACACAGCTCATGAACGTCATGAACGACTGTAATGTCGGCGTGATGTAAAATTCAAAAATGAAAAGGGAACTCCAACAGAGAAGTCAAAAGAACGTGACAACAGACTGCAGCGTTTGTTTCCCACAGGACATGCTCTAGCAAAAGTTCAAAGTATAACTTCAGGCTACAAAATTACGCAGGAGTAACGTCTGTGTATTGACGCCGCACGTGCGTGGACGACAATATCCGCGAGCTGCGTTACAAAACAGGCCTCTCTCGGATGCTGCGTTTCATTTCCTGGCTTTATATGTGCAGCGCTGCCACACTGCCGGAAATCCACGCAGTTTTTTCTCTCCCCCGTCACGTCTCCCTCCTCCCTCTTTCTCTCTACCTCACACTAGCTTCTCTCCATATCTACAGTCCCGTCTGTGCTAAATAACGGAGATACAAGTTTCCCGTCGTTGTTTCTTGCTTCACAAGATCATCGAGTTGTCTTTCCTCTATTCCTTTGTGTATAAAATCGAAATGTAGAAACATGACCATTGACAGTATGACTGTCGGAGTCTCTAGATTTCTCAGTAACAAATTTGCTCCTAATCAAATACCGTAAAGTGTGCTGTAGCTAACATTACTAGTAATGAAATAGGGAATTATTCTTAAGGGAGTATTGCTTTGAGGACTGGATTGGAATATGTGCTCCACCAGTAGCGATCACGTCGTAGATGGAACTTTAAACTCAGTCTTTCTTCGTTCTTATGATACCGAATTCGTAAAAGGCGTACTCTGTTTCACTCGGTTGATGTTTATGGAATGTATATCGGCTGCCGCAGAGAAGACTGTATTGTACCAGGTAAATGGAAATTAGCTTTTGGCGTCATTGGCCGGGCCGCCTTGGTGCAGGTCTTATTACATTCGACGCCACATTGGGTGACCTGCGCGCCGGATGAGAATGAAATGATGATGAAGTCAACACAACACCCAGTCCCTAAGAGGAGAAAATCCGCAACCCAGCAGGGAATCGAACCCGAGCCTGTAGGACGGCAATCCGTCACGCTGGCCACTCAGCTATTGGGGCGGACATTCCAGGTACACAATTATGTCTGAAGCCAGCATAAGTTCTAAAATTCTAGTACTCATGGATTTGTATTGACATGAATAAATTCTGTTGATTCCTGTAGATGTATGAGTTCCATATACTCATTTGGGACACTTCTTTGTTTTAAGGGTAGGTACTACATTTTGATTAAAAGTAAATCACTTTCTCTTTCCATAAATGATCTTCGAGGGATTGTGAACCCTACAGCTTTGTTGACTTTTACCCAATTTATCATCTTTTCAACGTCATTAACCTAGATGTCTACGTCACGTATGTTACCAATCACTTGTCTACCGTTCTCCAAGACAGTAGCGTACACGAAGGGGGAAGCAAACTAGCGAACCAGAGTGGAAAATGTGCTGCCATCTGTTGACGGATAGAACACCGCGGGGCGAACTGACCTGGCCGTTCACGATTTGAATTAGTGATTTACATTCAAAACGAGAAACAAAAAGATTACGTAGAAAGTTACATGAAAAACGTTAGAAGTACATTGTGAGTGATAAATAAATATATTTATCAGGGGCAGTACAGAACTGTAGTAAAACTAACTAGAAGCCGACGACATAAAATTTATTTATAAGTCGTAAAACACAATGAAAATTTTTCCCTCACCACGAGTGGCACGCAAGTTTTAAACTTAGTGGAGATATACCGGGTGATCAAAAGGTCAGTATAAATTTGAAAACTGAATAAATCAGGGAATAACGTAGATAGAGAGGTACAAATTGACGCACATGCTTGCAATGAATGGGGTTTTATTAGAACCAAAAAAATACAAAAGTTCAAAAAATGTCCGACAGATGGCGCTTCATCTGATCCGAATAGCAATAATTAGCATAAAGAAGTAAGGCAAAGCAAAGATGATGTTCTTTACAGGAAATGCTCAATATGTCCACCATAATTCCTCAACAATAGCTGTAGTCGAGGAATAATGTGAACAGCACTGTAAAGCATGTCCGGAGTTATGGCGAGGCATTGGCCTCGGATGTTGTCTTTCAGCATCCCTAGAGATGTTGGTCGATCACGATACACCTGTGACTTTACGGACTGAGGTCTGAGGACCTGGGAGGCCAAGCATGACGAAAGTGGCGGCTGAGCACACGATCATCACCAAACGACGCGCGCAAGAGGTCTTCCACGCGTCTAGCAATATGGGGTGGAGCGCCATCCTGCATAAACATTGTACGTTCCAGCAGGTGTTTATCAGCCAGGCTGGGGATGATGCGATTCTGTAACATATCGGCGTACCTCTCACCCGTCACGGTAGCAGTTACAAACTGAATCACGCATTTCCTCGAAGAAAAAAGGCCCGATAACGGTAGATGTGGTAAAACCAACCCACATCATGACTTTCTCATCGTGCAATGGAGTTTCCTCGACAGTTCTAGGATTTTCGGTAGCCCAAATTCTGCACTTGTGGGCGGAGCGTGAAACGAGCTTCGTCGGTCCACAACACGTTACTCAACCAATCGTCATCTTCCGCCATCTTTTGAAACGCCCACACCCCAAATGCCCTCCACTTCACTAAATCGCCAGGTAACAGTTCATGATGCCGATGGATATTGTACAGATAGCATCGGAGTGTGCGCGTAAGTGCCAACCAAACAGTAGTGTATGGAATGCCGGTGCGACGAGCGACTGCACGAGCGCTGACTTCCCCGCGCATAGACGAACCCGCTACAGCCTCCATTTCTTCCTGAACTGTCTCAGCAGCATTACGCCTTGTGCTCGGTCTAAACAACCCGTGGCTTCGAACTTCGAAATCATTCTCGCCACAGCTGCCTTTGTCAACGGACCTATACCCCTTCGAATCCCCTTCCTATGGCGATAAGATCGTAACGCTGAGCTAGCACATTCCCCACTCTGATAATACAGCTTCACCAAAAGCGCCTTTTGAGGTAACATCAATATGTTGCGTCTGCTGGCGCATCTGATTCGCTCTTCTTTTTTTTTTCTTTATTGTGATTTTAAACAACTTATACAAAGGCGGGCTGTCAGCAGCACAATATGCCGCTCTTCAGCCTCGAGTCTGACAACAAGTAGCACATAAAGGTGGCACAGAGAAGACAGTCAAAACGGTGGGCAAAAAACGTAGACACTAAAAATCGAAAAAACATGGAGCCGTTCACGCTGGACGAGAAACAGCACTAACACTAGGCGACACGGTGCACAGAACATGGATGATGGCGACGGCATGTGAACGGTGGTGGCGTGACGGCGAACAACACTACACACAAACGAAGGCACACACACGAAACACTGACGGCGACGATCTCCGGCGCGCGAATGTTCACTCAGCGTGTACGAGTCCGGGGACCTGCCAAGAGTGGTGGTGGAGGAGGAGGAGGAGGAGGGGAATGGGAGAGGGGAGAGCAGAGATGCCATGGGCAGAGGAGAGAGTGGGAGGGAGGAAGGGGGAGTGGAAGCCTGGGAGAAGAGGGGAGGATGAAGGGGGGAAAGGAAAGAGAAGGGAAGGGAAGGGAGGGAGGGAGGGTGCCTAAAGGAAAGGACGCAGGAAGGGGTGGAGGATCAAAGTTCATAGGAGGGGTAGATGGAGGGGAGGAGGACATCATCAGGGAGGGGGAGCTGGCGGAAGCCACCTTGGGAGAGGGTAAGGAGGGTGGAGAGATGGAGACCGGGTGGGACGTGGGAATACAGGCGCGGCAGCAGGCGGGGGTGGGAGAGGATTGGGGCGACTAGCGGGTGAGGAGGATCGAGTTTACGGGAGGTGTACAGGATCCGTATCCTTTGAAGGAAAAGGAGGAGGTGGGGGAAGGGGATGAGATCGTACAGGATCCACGTGGGGGAGGGGGGACCGATTCGATAGGCGAGGCGGAGAGCATGGCATTCAAGGATTTGGAGGGTTTTGTAAAAGGTAGGGGGGGTGGAGATCCAAGCTGGATGGGCATAACAAAGGATAGGGCGGATGAGGGATTTATAGGTGTGGAGGATGGTGGAGGGGTCCAGACCCCATGTACGGCCGGAAAGGAGCTTGACGAGACTGAGTCGGGAGCGTGCCTTGGCTTGGATTGTCTGGAGGTGGGGAGTCCAGGAGAGGCGATGGTCGAGAGTGACGCCAAGGTACTTAAGGGTGGGAGTGAGGGCGATAGGACGGCCATAGATGGTGAGATAGAAATCAAGGAGGCGGAAGGAAGGGGTGGTTTTGCCTACAATGATCGCCTGGGTTTTGGAGGGATTGCCCTTGGGCAACCACTGGTTGCACCAAGCAGTGAACCGGTCAAGATGGGATTGGAGAAGGTGTTGGGAGCGCTGCAGGGTGGGGGCAAGGGCAAGGAAGGCGGTGTCATCGGCAAACTGGAGAAGGTGGTCGGGGGGTGACGGCGGCGGCATGTCCGCCGTGTACAAAAGGTACAGAAGGGGGGAGAGGACGGAGCCTTGGGGCACACCAGCGGAGGGGAAAAAGGTGTAGGAATCTGTGTTATGGATGGTGACATAGGAAAGACGGCGGGAGAGAAAGGAGCCGATCAGACAGACATAGTTAATGGGAAGGGCGAAGGTTTGGAGCTTGAAGAGGAGACCGGAATGCCATACGCGGTCATAAGCACGTTCGAGGTCCAGGGAGAGGAAGATTGCGGAGCGACGGGAATTAAGCTGTTCGGAAAGGAGATGAGTGAGGTGAAGGAGAAGGTCGTCGGAAGAGAAGGACGGCCGAAAGCCACACTGGGTAACGGGAAGGAGGCGGTGCTGGCGGAGATGCTGGTGGATGCGTCGGGTGAGGATAGATTCCAGGACCTTGCTGAAGACCAAGGTAAGGCTGATGGGACGGTAGGAGGAGACGGTGGACGGCGGTTTGCCAGGTTTAAGGAACATGAGGATACGGGAGATTTTCCACAGGTCGGGGTAGTAACCGGTGGACAGGACTACATTGTAGAGCCTGGCCAGGGTGGAGAGGAAAGAGACAGGAGCTTCATGAAGGTGACGGTAGGTGACACGATCGTGACCAGGAGCGGTGTTGCATTTTGTGCGGAGTGTAGCAATGAGATCCTGTGTAGTGATAGGGGAATTGAGTTCCGTGTGTGCAATGTTGTCCAAGTACTGGAAACCAGGAGCGAGGGGAGGGACAGAGGTGTCAGTTCGATCATGGATATCCGGGAAGAGGGAGTAATCGAACTGGGGATCATCAGGGATGGAAAACACATCGGACAGGTAGGAGGCAAAGTGATTGGCCTTACTAAGGGCGTCAGGGAAGGGGTAATCATCATGGAGAAGAGGATAGTAGGGGGAGGGCTTAGTTCCGGTAAGGCGACGGAAGGCTGACCATAACTAGGACGAGTTGATAGGTAGGGTAGCATTTAAACAGGTGCATGTCTGTCGCCAGTCCCGGCGCTTCTTAGGCGCGAGCAAATTACGAATGTGTCGCTGGAGTTGCCGGTGGTGTCGTAGGGTGTCCGGGTCATGCGTGCGGAGGAAGGCACAGTAGAGACGGCGGGATTCACAGAGGAGGAGGACGGCCTGTGGGGGTAAGGTAGGACGGTGGGGGTGGATGGTGACAGAAGGGACGTGGGCCTCCACGGCCTCAGACAAGGTCTGCTGGAGAAAGGAGGCAGCATGGGTGACATCATCTGGGTGGTGGTAGGTGAGAGGGTGGCTATCGACCTGGGTGGAGAGGGTATCCCGGTAGGCATTCCAGTTGGCACGGGAATAGTCATGGACGTACTTAGGGGGAGGGTCATTACGAGGGTCGGGGCGGGGGCGACGACCGTCTGAAACGGTGAGGAGGACAGGGAGATGGTCGCTACCAATAGGCTCCAGGACATCCACCGTTATGCGGCCAAGGAGATTGGGGGAGGAGAGAATAACATCAGGAGTGGAGTTGGATTCGGGATGGGTGTGCTGGGGGATGGGAATGAGGTCGCCTTGAAGGGAGGAGAGGAACCGATGCCACCGCCGTAACTGGGCAGCGGAACGACTATGGATGTTGAGGTCGGCGGCGATCACATAGGAGGAGAAGGTACGGTCGATGTGGGAGAGGAACTCGAAGGGAATAGGGGTGTTGGGGCGGATATAGACGGTGGCGCAGGTAACGGTAAGGCCGGGGAAGAAGAGACTAAGGATCAGGTGTTTGGTGGGGTTGGGAAGGAGAGGTTGGACCCGAATGGGGATCTGGCGGTGGTGCTCAATGGCAACTCCGCCACGCGCAATCGAGAGGGAATTATCGGAGCGATGGAGGAGGTAGGGCGAAGTGTGGATGGTGCGGTGGGTTTGCAGGAACGTTTCATTGAGGAGGAAGGCATCCACATGGTGGGTGGCAAGGGTGTGCAGGAAGAGGTTCTTGTTGGCGGGAAGGGAGCAGATGTTGTTGAAAAGAATACGGTGCTGCCGTGCCATGACAGGGAGTTAAACGAGGGTGTCAAGACGGGAGAAGGTGAAAAACGGAATGGGCGGCGAGGGAGATCTGTTGGAGGGTGTGCGGGCGCTGAAAAGGATGAAAATTCTGAAGGACAATGGTGAGGAACCTGATAATGTCCTCAGCGGTAGGGGGTGGGCGATAGGAGTTGCCAGGAGGGGTGGGGGCGTCCAGAGGGCGGACAGGAACGGTGAGTTCAGGAGTGGTAGGAGGGGGCCGGGTCTTACACTTCTGGGAGTATGTAGGATGAGGGAGGTTACAGGTATTACAGGAGGGGGGGGGGGGGGGACTGGAGATTGGGGCACTGCCGTAAAAAGTGGGCTTGCCTACAGTGCGGGCAGGTGGAGGCCTCGTGGCACTCAGATGTTGGGTGCGCATTATACCACAAGCACCTTTGGCAGCGGAGGGATGGACGAGGGGAACGAGAGGGGTCAACCTTATAACGCTGGTTAAAAAGGAGGGCACCCTCCTTCAGGAGACAGTCGATGGAGGGGGCGTGCTCAGAAAAAAAACCGCATAAGCCGGGTGGGGCCAGCAGCGTTGTGGATGCGGCGAACCGCACGCAACTCCAGATGGGGATGGGCCTGAAGCTCCGCCAACACCTCCTCCTCCGTGATCACCGGACTGAGCCGTGTGATCATGGCGGTGAGGGTCGGCGGGCGACGCGGGTGTTGGGGTTGGCGGGAGGTAGGTGGGGAACGAGCAGAGGTGAGGGAGGCATGAGGGCCAAAGTGGGTGACAGGGATGTGGGAAAGGAGGTCTGTGTGGAGGGTAGGGCTGGGGGAGGAGATGAGTACCGAATCACGGTGAGGAGTGAGATGGGGGCACCAGGACAATTCTGGCGAAGGAACAGGGTGAGGTTCCGGGCTTCAAGGAGGGAGGGATCAGGATGGGAGAGGAGGTAGCGGTAGGAGGAGGGGGAAGAGGAGGAGGAGGAGGGGGCAGGGACGGGCAGGGAGACATCCATGGCATCAGGGGTGGGGGAAGGGGGATGTGGCCGAGCCTTTTTGGGAGCAGAGGAGGCAGGGGTGCCACTGGGGCGCTTGACGGCGGTGGAGGAGGTGTGGGGGATGGGAACAACTGGAATGTGGTGGGGAGTGGCAGGTCCCGGGGCTGGAGTCAGCGCCAGAGATGGTGAGGTCGATGGCGAAGGCGATGGTGAAGACGATGATGATGACGAGGACGATGAAGGTGAAGGGGAGAGTGGAGCGTGGGCCGTAGCCCGCCGGGCGACCACCCTGGCGAGGGCCGCAGAAACGGAAGGAGCAGGGGGAGGGAGCGGAGGGAAGGGATCAGAGGAGGTGCGGGAGGGAGGAGCTGGGGACGGGTCGACAAATAGGGATGGAGATGAGAGAGTGAGGAGTGGGGGGATGGACTGAGGTGGAAGTGAAGCGACACACCACGTGATAGTGGTGGCAGCAGCGGAGGGGGAGGTGTATATAATGGCAGTAGTGGTGGCTGTAGAAGAGGTGGTGGGGGTTGACATTATGATGTTGTTGTTGTTGTGGTCTTCAGCCCTGAGACTGGTTTGATGCAGCTCTCCATGCTACTCTATCCTGTGCAAGCTTCTTCATCCCCCAGTACCTACTGCAACCTACATCCTTCTGAATCTGCTTAGTGTATTGATCTCTTGGTCTCCCTCTACGATTTTTACCCTCCACGCTGCCCTCCAATGCTAAATTTGTGATCCCTTGATGCCTCAAAACATGTCCTACCAACCGATCCCTTCTTCTAGTCAAGTTGTGCCACAAACTTCTCTTCTCCCCAATCCTATTCAATACCTCCTCATTAGTTACGTGATCTACCCACCTTATCTTCAGCATTCTTCTGTAGCACCACATTTCGAAAGCTTCTATTCTCTTCTTGTCCAAACTGGTTATCGTCCATGTTTCACTTCCATACATGGCTACACTCCATACATACACTTTCATAAACGACTTCCTGACACTTAAATCTATACTCGATGTTAACAAATTTCTCTTCTTCAGAAACGATTTCCTTGCCATTGCCAGTCTACATTTTATATCCTCTCTACTTCGACCATCATCAGTTATTTTACTCCCTAAATAGCAAAACTCCTTTACTACTTTAAGTGTCTCATTTCCTAATCTAATCCCCTCAGCATCACCCGATTTAATTTGACTACATTCCATTATCCTCGTTTTGCTTTTGTTGATGTTCATCTTATATCCTCCTTTTAAGACACTGTCCATTCCATTCAACTGCTCTTCCAAGTCCTTTGTTGTCTCTGACAGAATTACAATGTCATCGGCAAACCTCAAAGTTTTTATTTCTTCTCCATGGATTTTAATACCTACTCCGAATTTTTCTTTTGTTTCCTTTACTGCTTGCTCAATATACAGATTGAATAATATCGGGGCGAGGCTACAACCCTGTCTCACTCCTTTCCCAACCACTGCTTCCCTTTCATGCCCCTCGACTCATATAACTGCCATCTGGTTTCTGTACAAATTGTAAATAGCCTTTCGCTCCCTGTATTTTACCCCTGCCACCTTCAGAATTTGAAAGAGAGTATTCCAGTTAACGTTGTCAAAAGCTTTCTCTAAGTCTACAAATGCTAGAAACGTAGGTTTGCCTTTTCTTAATCTTTCTTCTAAGATAAGTCGTAAGGTTAGTATTGCCTCATGTGTTCCAACATTTCTACGGAATCCAAACTGATCTTCCCTGAGGTCCGCTTCTACCAGTTTTTCCATTCGTCTGTAAAGAATTCGCGTTAGTATTTTGCAGCTGTGACTTATTAAACTGATAGTTCGGTAATTTTCACATCTGTCAACACCTGCTTTCTGTTTTCTTCTTGAAATCTGTGGGTATTTCGCCTGTCTCATACATCTTGCTCACCAGATGGTAGAGTTTTGCCATGACTGGCTCTCCCAAGGCCATCAGTAGTTCTAATGGAATGTTGTCTACTCCCGGGGCCTTGTTTCGACTCAGATCTTTCAGTGCTCTGTCAAACTCTTCACGCAGTATCTTATCTCCCATTTCATCTTCATCTACATCCTCTTCCATTTCCATAATATTGTCCTCAAGTACATCGCCCTTGTGTAAACCCTCTATATACTCCTTCCACCTTTCTGCCTTCCCTTCTTTGCTTAGAACTGGGTTGCCATCTGAGCTCTTGATATTCATACAAGTGGTTCTCTTCTCTCCAAAGGTCTCTTTAATTTTCCTGTAGGCAGTATCTATCTTACCCCTAGTGAGACAAGCCTCTACATGCTTACATTTGTCCTCTAGCCATCCCTGCTTAGCCACTTTGCACTTCCTGTCGATCTCATTTTTGAGACGTTTGTATTCCTTTTTGCCTGCTTCATTTACTGCATTTTTATATTTTCTCCTTTCATCAATTAAATTCAATATTTCTTCTGTTACCCAAGGATTTCTATTAGCCCTCGTCTTTTTGCCTACTTGATCCTCTGCTGCCTTCACTACTTCATCCCTCAGAGCTACCCATTCTTCTTCTACTGTATTTCTTTCCCCCATTCCTGTCAATTGTTCCCTTATGCTCTCCCTGAAACTCTCTACAACCTCTGGTACTTTCAGTTTATACAGGTCCCATCTCCTTAAATTCCCGCCTTTTTGCAGTTTCTTCAGTTTCAATCTGCAGTCCATAACCAATAGATTGTGGTCAGAATCCACATCTGCCCCTGGAAATGTCTTACAATTTAAAACCTGGTTCCTAAATCTCTGTCTTACCAATATGTAATCTATCTGATACCTTTTAGTATCTCCAGGATTCTTCCAGGTATACAA
Source organism: Schistocerca serialis cubense (assembly GCF_023864345.2). Classification (NCBI taxonomy): domain Eukaryota; kingdom Metazoa; phylum Arthropoda; class Insecta; order Orthoptera; family Acrididae; genus Schistocerca; species Schistocerca serialis. The sequence continues at coordinate 180,186,468 of NC_064646.1, read as the reverse complement.
CCTTCTTTCATGATTCTTGGTGTTAGCTATGATTAAGTTATGCTCTGTGCAAAATTCAACAAGGCGGCTCCCTCTTTCATTTCTTCCCCCCAATCCATATTCACCTACTATGTTTCCTTCTCTCCCTTTTCCTACTGACGAATTCCAGTCACCCACGACTATTAAATTTTCGTCTCCCTTCACTACCTGAATAATTTCTTTTATCTCGTCATACATTTCATCAATTTCTTCATCATCTGCAGAGCTAGTTGGCATATAAACTTGTACTACTGTAGTAGGCATGGGCTTTGTGTCTGTCTTGGCCACAATAATGCGTTCACTATGCTGTTTGTAGTAGCTAACCCGCACTCCTATTTTTTTATTCATTATTAAACCTACTCCTGCATTACCCCTATTTGATTTTGTATTTATAACCCTGTAATCACCTGACCAAAAGTCTTGTTCCTCCTGCCACCGAACTTCACTAATTCCCACTATATCTAACTTTAACCAATCCATTTCCCTTTTTAAATTTTCTAACCTACCTGCCCGATTAAGGGATCTGACATTCTACGCTCCGATCCGTAGAATGCCAGTTTTCTTTCTCCTGATAACGACGTCCTCTTGAGTAGTCCCCGCCCGTAGATCCGAATGGGGGACTATTTTACCTCCGGAATATTTTACCCAAGAGGACGCCATCATCATCTAATCATACAGTAAAGCTGCATGTCCTCGGGAAAAATTACGGCTGTAGTTTTCCCTTGCTTTCAGCCGTTCGCAGTACCAGCACAGCAAGGCCGTTTTGGTTAATGTTACAAGGCCAGATCAGTCCATCATCCAGACTGTTGCCCCTGCAACTACTGAAAAGGCTGCTGCCCCTCTTCAGGAACCACATGTTTGTCTGGCCTCTCAACAGATACCCCTCCGTTGTGGTTGCACCTACGGTACGGCCATCTGTATCGCTGAGACACGCAAGCCTCCCCACCATGGCAAGTTCCATGGTTCATGGGGGGGACATTATGATAAGGGGGAAAAAAGCACAGTACTAGACAAAGGAGCAAACGAGAGATGGGCAGGGCGACGTGAGACACAGAGGAGAAAGGGACAGAGAATGACGAAGGAGCCCGGGGCCGAAGCCCCACTCTGCTGCCGCTGGGAGGGGGGGGGGGGGGGGGCGACGGCCGGCGCAGGCGAGGACCGCTGCGTGCTGCTGGCGGGGATGCTGCTGGCGGAGACCGCTGCTGGCTGCTGGCGAGGACCGCTGCGGGCTGCTGGCGACGAGGACCGCCACTGGCGAGGACCGCCGCTGGCTGCTGGCTGCTGGCTGCTGGCTGGACCGCTGCACGCCGACGGGCTGGCTGGCTGGCTGGCTGGCTGGCTGGGTGGCTGGCTGGCTGGAACCTGCAACACCTTGTCGACGGATGTCGGATGTAGGGCTGGTGTCCCCACTCAATAAGTGAGAGCGACGAGGTGAAATATATTCCTCGGGGCGCTGATATTGAAACCAGTAGTCACCGCATCGAAGATTCATAAAGGATCAAGCCGCTGAACACGAGATTCACGAATCTGTGCAGTGAATGCTACTATGAACGCACGACACGTGCACTCTGTCTTCGTATTAAACATGTGAGTCGATTCGCTCTTTCATTACAGCTCCTTTTATACACGATTGTCAATCGCAGTCACTGACGGTTTTCTGTTCAGCGCCATCTGTCGGACATTTCCTGAACTTTTTTTTGTTCTAATAAAACGCCATGTCATTCCACGCATGTGTGTCAATTTTTACCTCCCTATCTACATTATTCCGTGGTTTATTAAGTTTTCAAATTTGTACTGACTTTTTGATCACCCGGTATATGACGATGTGGAATAACGCGCCATGGTCATGAGTTCAAAGAACAGACAAATGTGTCAATCCTGTTTAGAAAGCACCTCGCTGCTGAACAAAATGGAAAGTCGCATCACCTTTCAGTTCCGCCTCCCGTCTCCCACGCGGATCCTCTATGATCTCATTCCTTTCCCCCATCTGCTCCTCTTCCTCGAACATATCCGCATCCTCTACACCTCCCGCCGTCTTGAACCCCCTCACCCCCTGGTTGCTCCTCTCCTCTCCCATCCTTGCCCCCTGCCACGTCTTCACCGTTGTGTCCCCCCTACCCTCCATCTCTACACCCTCCATCTCCTTTCCCAAGGTGGCTTCCGTCAGCTCCCCCTCCCGGATGATGCCCTCTCTCCCTCCATTTATCCTTCCTATCAACTCTGATCCTCCCTCCCCCTCCTTTCCTCTGTCCTTTCCCTGGGCTCCCTCTTCCCCCCCCCCTTCCGTCCTGTTTCCTCCCCACTACGGCTCTCCCTACCTCCCTTCTCCCCCCCCAGTCCTTTTGTATTCCCCTCCTCTACCTACCCCCCTCCCTGTCGCGCCTGCCCCCTACCCCTCTTATGGGTCCTCATCCTCCATCAGCTCCTTTCCCGGTTCCCCCCCCCCCCTTCGCTTTTACTCTCCTTTCCCTCCTTTTGTTTTCCCATCTCCTGTCCAGTTTCCCCCCACCTGCTCTCGACTGTGGTGTCACCTTTGCCGACTTTTTCGTGCTGTGTTCTAGTGCCTATTCAGTGTTGTGTTGCGAACAGAAACCATGCTGTCGCTGGGTGTGAATTTTATATACTTTGCGAACAGAATCCAGACTGTCGCCGTGTTTTTTTAACTGTCTATTGTTTTCCCTGTCTGCTCCGTATGTATTTTTCTTCGCTTCATCATCCCTCTGTTGCTTGTTTTAATTTCCCCATTTTCTTTTCACCTTGTTACTCACTAAGTCCCCGATTTTATCGCCTGTTTTTATTATTATTTATTCTCCTGCTCTTTGTCAGAAAATCTGTAGGCTGCAGAGCGGCGTCCTAAGCTGCTGCCAGCCCGCCCCCTTTGGGGGGAATTGAAATTCAATAAAGAAAAAAAAAAAAAAAAAAAACACCTTTCAGTCCACACTGTCAAAAACTACTACATCGATTAATAGCTTGCAACAACAGCACTAAACAGAGGCATTAAAAGTAGGATTGGTTTAAAAACTGCTAAGAGCCAGCGATTCAACGAGGCTTACGTAAGATAAGACCTGAGACAGGTAAATTTTATTTTTGCGAGGACACACATAATGACGTACAATAATGATCCGTAATCATAGGATAAATAATAAAAAAATATGCAAACTTGTATAATGGCTCTAAGCACTATGCGACTTAACTTCTGAGGTCATCAGTCGCTGAGAACTTAGAACTAATTAAACCTAACTAACCTAAGGACATCACACACATCCATGCCCGAGGCAGGATTCCAACCTGCGACCGTAGCGGTCGCTCGGCTCCAGACTGTAGCGCCTAGAACCGCTCGGCCACCCCGGCCGGCAAACTTGTATACAAAGAAGACATTTTATATCTATGTACAATAAAATGCTTGGACCCTGTAGTTATACGATGTAAGCACATGCTGTACAGTAATTAAGCCTAATTAGGGACCACTAAAACAATGGCGAAAACAATGACCCAGTTAAGGAGTATACGTGTGTGATGTACAGTAATCAGAAACCGGAAGGAGAATTAAATGAGGCTGAAGTCTGCTTCAAAATAGGAACATTATTCAGCAGGACTGCTTGCTTAAGCGAAGTTTTTTCATTCAAAACGCCCGACGGATCGCCGTTAATGCTGCGGTTGATTTCTACTTCATCTAAAATATTTAAAACAGGGCCCATACGTTGAATATGTAGGATGCTGCAATTCGAGTTTATATCTGAAATGGAATGATTGTGGTCCTTCAGGTGGTTAATGTGGGAAGATTTAGAGCTGATAAGATTCCGATACTCTCTGAATCGTATGCTAAAGGACCGGCCAGTTTGTTCTGTATAGGCGGAAGAACACTCACTATACTGGATGCGATAGACACCCGATTGTGCGCAGAGATTATCTTCTCTGGTTTGGTGGTGCTTCACGAGGTGCCCCACTTTATGGGAGCATAGAAGGCGGCCATAATTCCCTCTTAACTAAACCGTTTGTCGATTCTAGCGGGTGTAACACCTACGTATGTGATACTGGAAATTTTTTTTGAGTTATCATTCCTACGTGATGACCGATTGCTACAAGGGTGTTTCGATTACATTTGCTGGTGAAGAACATCAGCAACATTTGGCTGGTAAGCATTAACATGTATTATAAATTTAATAATATCCATTTCACGCTGGTAGTTTCGTTTAGAGAGGGACTCTAGTCGCCAGTAAAGAGCTGCCATTATTTGCTGCTTTGGATGAACTGAAGGGCAATGAATAAGTGAACTATTCGTGGATGGTTTCCTAAATAGGTTAAAGTATTATTGTCCTGTAACGTAATTTCAAAATCCGAAAATGGGAATATAAAGCCAGAGTGGTAATCTGTCGTACATTTATTTTCTTATAATCGTGTTGAAAAAGTAGCAGCTGGACGTCGTTTCGTTACACGAAAGTATGACATCATCGATGTATCGTTTGTAGCATACTGTTCTGTGAAGGTGTTGCGGGTAAGCCGGCGGGTGTGGCCGTGCGGTTCTAGGCGCTTCAGTTTAGAACCGCGTGACCGCTACGGTCGCATGTTCGAACCCTGCCTCGGGCATGGATGTGTGTGATGTTCTTAGGTTAGTTAGGTTTAATTAGTTCTAAGTTCTAGGGGACTGATGAACACAGATGTTAAGTCCCATAGTGCTCAGCGCTATTTGAACCATTTGTTGCGGGTAAGTCGAAAAACATGATGTTCATTGTGATAAACGTAAATGTTAGCGATTGTATTGGCAATGAAGGATCCCATGGCTAACTCATCAGTTTGTTCATATGTGGTGTCTTTGAAAGCAAAGTAATTATGGTGCAGAACAATTTAGAGCAAACGAAGTAATTCATTAATTTTTGGGTGTCTACACGAGAGTAAAGCCGTAAGTTGGATTCAGTAACCGGAATCACCAATTTAATGGGGATATTCGTCTACATGCTTACGATGTTCAGGCTTGCTAAATTTGTAACACCTTTGAGGTATATAATTAACTCCTCTCTATTCTTAATGGCATGATCATCATGGAGAAAATACTGAGGGAACATTGCAATTCCTGAGCCAATAAGTAATATGAAGCACTAATAGCGTTGATAATTGGCCTTAAAGGAGCATTCTCGGAGGCATCGATGTCAAAGTTTTTTTTAAGAAAAGGGGAAAATAAAGTATGTGTTTCTTTAAGAGCCATCTTAATTTCCATAACGAACTTAGCTGTGGGATTAAATGAATACGTTTTGAAAATAGGCTGGAAAGGAAGCCATGTGCTTTCTGTACGCAGTGGGCCTCGTATAAAACTATTTATGTGCGGCCTTCGTCCACCCGCACAATGATGGCTTGGTTTTCGTGACGCTTCCTGTTGATGTCACGCTAAATGAATTGGTCTCGTCCGTGAACGTACTTCGTGTCGGGATTCCGTGTTTGATTTTGATTAGTCATTGTGCCAAGTTGTAGTGCAATAGCTTTATTCAGCTTTTGCGACATTGAGTTTTTTGCGGGATTATGAAATTAAGCCTGCTCCAGGGCATCCAAAGCATAGGCCGCCCACGAAGAGACGGTGTTGTGATGAAATGGAGAGCTAATACTATGGAATAGCCTTTTACTTAAGAAACACTTTTCTTTGAGATTAAAAATGGTGCTAGATGGGTTCGCAACTGTATGGTAGAAACTAAAATCACATTTAGGAGCTTCTTCTAAAAATGATTCGAACCTCACACCCAATCTTTCCAGTTTCTTAACATGAGTACTGGTAACATTATCCTTCAGACAATGAGATGCGTAATGTGCGTTTATGCGTAGTGAAAGATAAAATGGATCCGTTCCTTAGAACATTTAACGTGAGTTACACAGTCGTTCTTACTTAAATTTTCTTTCCTTGAATATGAACGTCCCATTTCTATAATAATAGTATTTTTATTGAGCTACTGAATGTAACATGCAGAGCTACCAGTAATTGTACTGAAGAGTCTTCTGATACAGTTGGGAATCGCGTTATATGGTACACACGTTTTATTAAAGTTAATGGCTGCTGATATCAGACAGTGTCTCTAGCGTAAATTCATAAATTGGTAATATGTTCCAATTGCCCTGCGCGGCATTTTATTATTTGTGCAAACAATCCTACAGTCGGAACATCCACATCTGAGCGTTATAGCACAGGCTGAAAATACTGTTTCGGTTGCAAGGTTCTTTTTACTTTTCAGTAGTTAAAACACGACCGGTTTCGGGCTCTTTTATGCTGGATATCAGATGTCATACAGAAAATAAAAGACGAGAGCTAATAATAGTTTTTACACGCAGTAGTGCACTTAAAGAAGCAAAAAAGAAGTTACAATTAACATTTCAGAGGCGGTTGGGTTAGGTACGGCAAAACCTGAGTCAATGGCAAAGAGACATCAGACAGTACTACGGACAACTACCTGGGTAAAGAAATACGCAATGACCACCAGGACACTTACACTTTGTGTAGTGACTCCGAGCGCCACGGTAGCCGCGTGCATAGCTCAGTGTGTCACCAGCGAGCGCAGAGCACGGCGTAGTGTATACGAAGGGGGAAGCAAAGTAGAGAGCCAGAGTGGCAGAAGTGCTGCCATCTGTTGACGGGAAGAATAGCGCGAGGTGAACTGACCTGGCCGTTCACAACTTGAATTAGTGATTTCCATTCAAAATGATTACGTAGAAAGTTAAACGAAAAGCGTTAAAAGTACATTATGAGTGGTAAAGGAACGTACTGAACAGGAACATTACAGAATTGTAGTAAAACTAACTGGAAGTTAGCGACAAAAATTTATGTATAAACTGTAAAACACAATGAAATATTTTTCGTTTGGAAATGGAAGGTGCTTACCACACCGTTATTTACCTGACAGTTGGCCCCGCGTTGTTCCTGTCAACAGATGGCAGCACCTTTGCCACTCCGGTTCACCAGTTCGCTTCCCCCTTCGTGCACGCTACTCCGTGCTCTGCGCTCGCTGGTGATAACACTGCGTCCTCCAACCGCCAACCGCGGCGTTCGGCGTCACAGCGCAAAGTGTAAGTGTCCTGGTGTTCAAATGGTTCAAATGGCTCTGAGCACTATGGGACTCAACTGCTGAGGTCATTAGTCCCCTAGAACTTAGAACTAGTTAAACCTAACTAACCTATGGACATCACAAACATCCATGCCCGAGGCAGGATTCGAACCTGCGACCGTAGCGGTCTTGCGGTTCTAGACTGCAGCGCCTTTAACCGCACGGCCACTTCGGCCGGCCGTCCTGGTGTTCATTGCATATTTCTTTATCCAGGTAGTTGTCCGTAGTACTGTCTGGTGTCACTTTGTCACTGACTTAGGTTCTGTCGCAACCAACCCGACCGCTGTTCTCTGGATTGTTATATGGGATTTCTTGTTTGCTTCTTTATGTGTATTACTACGCGTAAAATCTCTTATCAGCTGCAGTCTCTTGTTTATTTTAACTGATGATGGGCATGTAAGAGCCCAAACCGGTCGTGTTTCAACTACCGGAAAGTATAAAGAACCTTACAACTGAAGCTGTATTTTCTACCTCTCCTACGTCTGTTTTATTTAAAACTTTAAATCACAATATATTTTTTCCCATGATCCCATATTGATAAAATTAACCCAATACGTTGCTACACTGTACCTAACTGTGAAAATTCCGCGAAAAAACTTGTAATCTGTGAAAACTCCGTGAAAATTCGTCTAGTAGATTGGGAGATCCGTAGGTTCTACAGACACGCCGCTTTTACAGTTTCATTATTAGTATCTACAAGAGGCGTTCGAAAACTAATACACCACTTTTTTCTGAATGCAAGTCGCTTTTATTCAGGATTCCTATACACCATATCACTGCCCGCTCTTTTGACTAGAAATCCTTATTTTACAGCATAAGCTCCGTTCAATGTGACGGCCTCTTGCCACTCGACTGGGAGGACCTCAATGCCGTCGTGGTACCACTCTACTGGTCGAAGTCGGGGACACGATATTACTGCATCAAAAACCTCCCCATTATCAACATATTGCTTCCTTCATTGTGTCAAACAGATAGAACACGGAACGGACAAGATCCTAGCTGTAGGGTGGATGGAGAAGAACAGTCCCTTAAAATTTTGTGACCTCCTCTCGGGCGCGCATACTAGTGTGGGGCGCTGTCATGGGGAAGGGGAAGTTTGTTTACATCTGTGCGCGACGAACACGCTGAAGTCCTTTCTTCAATATTTTGAGGGTAGCACAATACGCTACAGATTTGATCGTTGCACCATGACGGAAGATGTCAGAGTAACCTTTTCAGAGTCGCAGAAGAGCGGGACTTCACAGGCTGAGGGTGAGGTTTTCAACATTTTCTTCAGAGGAGAGGTGGTGCGGCGCCACTCCATGGATTGTCAGTTTGTTTCGGGTTCTAAGTAATGGACCCATGTTACACCGTGTGTGACAATGTTCTACAAAAGACTGTTACGATCAGCCACGTAATGCACACGCAATTCCTCACAGATGGTTCTTCGTTGCTCGTCATGGTCTTGTGCTAGGCGGCGAGAAACAAACTGGGCACGTACCTTCGAGTAGTGCAATTGGTAGACAAGTGTCAGCGTTATCAACATTGACTTCCAGTTGCGCAGCGATGTGTTTGATTGTGATCCACTGATCACCCGAATGAGTGTGTCCGCACGTTACAACACTGCAGGAGTCACACCTTTGTGTGGCCAGCTGGCGTGATGGAGACTGGACAGGTTTCCGCCACCTTTTTGAAATGATGACGTACGCATCGCCCAATGGCTCGCCGTGCTTTTGTTCACTGCGAGGTCTGTGTAGACATTCTGCAAACGTCCACGGTCTGGTTTTCCGTCAGAAGTTTCTCAATGACAGATCTCTCCTTGGACAGCATGTCCGTTACAGACATCATATTAAAGGCTACTTACAGCGGTGTCACCTATGGGAATTTTATAAAATTATAAGGACTGAAGTGGGAATATTCTAAGATGTCCCACAAGAAATCACGTCTTTTTCAATCTAAACTGCCCGAGAAAATAAATGGATTGTTTATTGAGTACCCCTCGTAGTATAAAGTACATACAATAAAATGGTGTAAAAAAGATATAGATTACGCAAAGGCAAATCAAATAACCACAATAATAATAATTAGCGTGGGGATGTCTGTGGTCTTTCTAACCGGATTGTGGCAAATGTCGTAATGATTCACTTCAAAACAACATGCCCCATTTCCTTCCGCGTCCTTTCCTCAATCCAAACTTACGCTGTATCACTAAAGCCTTCGTCTTACGAGTAACAAAACATAAGCGTCACTGTCACAAGAATAGGATACAGTGAAAACTAAAACCAAGAAATGTGATTTTAGTCCGTTATAAATGCAGTAGAAAGTCAATTGTTACAAACACTTCCCGTTCTGTACCATCCAGATCAGTGATAAAAGTTTCTTGGTTGAGCTCGCTTTCTTTGTTGATATACTGTACGTCTGAAGTATCTCTGCACATAACAGCAAACGGCCGTTCACACGCAAGCTGTGCAGCAGCAGTTTAGGTCAGAAGTTTGCATCTCCTATGAGACTGTGCAGCCTGACACCTCCCAGGACGCACGAATTTAGGCGTTCGCCGAAACAATATGGCGCCGGCGGCGCTGTGAAGTTTCACTGCTGGGATTCCCCGAAGCCTGTTTACAAGGCCTTGTGTCTGCTCCGTTTGTGCCCAGTGTGACAGTCGCCTGAAAGCTAAGCTCGTTCTGGCCGGCCGCGCATAGCCTCTTGGATTATTGCTACAACGTGTGCGGTACGTAGTTAAACCCGGATATTAAGGTTAAGCGCGGTTATCTGCGAACGACGCAATCGCGTGCAGCCCACTTCGTGTACAGGCTGTAAAATTACTGAAAAATGGAAGTGAGGCCAGACCACATTAAATATATTTTTTGTACGATGCTACGCTATTTGACTGCAATAATTTTTAGTTTATTGTTACACGACCCAGATTTCGGCCTTAGGCCACTTTTCTAACACAAAAGTTTACGTATCCATGAAAGGACATCGGACTGGTATGAAATACAAGTCTGATGCCTTTTGGCATATAGATAAGTTTGTACTTGAAAATGTCCAAAGGCCGAAACCAGAATCGTATAATAATAAAAATTATTACAGTCAAATGACGGGAACATCATTCAAAAATTTACCATTAATGTGGCTCCGGCCAGAATAAAAATTATCACGTTACATGTATGGTTTTCCTGCATGAAACTGTATGCATAAAAAGATTTGTTGCGCGCCGCTCGTTACCTATCATTATGTTGATCAGCTGCAGTACTATTGCAGAATCAAAGTGAAATGTCACCTCTGACGGTTTGTTTGATTTTTACACAGAAAAGGCCGTATAACACCCATTGTAAAGTAGCCAGTTGAGGTACAGCACAAGCGTATTATTAACACATGTAAGCGTACAGTTGCGCTAAAACCCATTAAAAACTTGCTGTAAGTGTGTGAATGAATACTCATGTATCACGGGGAGCTGTAGGCGTACTAGACCCGTGATTGAACGATGAAGACTCTGTGGGATGAAAAAAGTCCGCCTCTGAAAGCAAAGGCGAGTTTCACATAACGATTCCTGCCACAGCTATTATTTAACTGCTGCTCCGTCGTAGCTAAATAGTTTTTGTGGTGTTCCGTCCTCTACCAGTGATCAGAACGTAAAATGATCGGAGTCACGAAATGTTGTTTGACGCCGCGCGGGGTGGCCGTGCGGTTTGAGGCGTCATGTTGCGGACTGCGCAGCCTCTCCCGCCGGAGGTTCGAGACCTCTCTCAGGCATGGGTGTGTGTGTAGTTCTTAGACTAGGTTAGTTTAATTGTCTAAGTCTTGGGACCTAATCAGTTTGGTCCCTTAGGAATTCACACATATTTGAACATTTTTTGTTGTTTGACATATTTTCTGCATTATGAACAGCGGCTCTGATATAATTTTTTCCTTTAGCACATCGGTTAATGCTGCCAGACTGCAGACTAAGATTACCAGAACTTTATACTTTCTTAGCTTTTGTTTTAGGCGTACGGTTAGGCCTATCATGTTTTGCAGTTTAAGAGGTTAAAACTGGCGAAATCTGGCGCTACAAATCAGTAAACTGTAGTTAGATTAAATCCGGACCCTAGTTTATTCATATTCTGTGATACGAGAAAAGAATTTCCAGGGTCTCTTCAGTTTACGACCCATGCACTAACAACACATTAAGTCGTAGATACCAACGATACAACCATGTTAAAATATAGTTAGATTCTTTGTTGACTCATTGCCACCACACTTGACCCTTTTTAGATAAAAAGTTCTCCTTCACGATCTGGCCGGATCTAAACTAAATCCCAAATACACAGAAATAATCACTATGCCTTCAATTCAGGGCAAACCTGTCCCTCATAAGAAACCAAGATAGTTTTTAGATGTAACTTTGGTCTCCCAACCCAATATTTAAACAAATGTTTCAAATGGGTCTAAGCACTATTGGACTTGACATCTGAGGTCATCAGTCCCCTAGACTTAGAACTACTTAAACCTAACTAACCTAAGGACACACACGCATCCATGCCCGAGGCAGGGTTCGAACCTGCGACCGTAGCAGCAGCGCGGCTCAGCACAGAAGCGCCTAGAACCGCTATGCCACAGTGGCCGGCGTTGTATGCGTGGAGGTGGGTGCTTCGCATCACCTCAATGAGAAGCCCTCGACAAACCGAAAACGATCTCGCTCTTGTGCAATCGCCATCCATTCTTGTTCATGGCTGTCCACTCACGTTAATTTGACCACCTGTCAAAAAGCATAACAACCACTTTTTTCAGCGCAGACCGCTGCGACAAGTGTAGGAAGAGTCAGTGAGGTTCTGCAAGGTACCGCCTGGAATGTGGAGCTATGCCGAAAGCAGTGACTGGTTTCCTCGGTTGACGATCCATGACACGTACATTATAGAGGTGGTCCCGTAGATTCTCGATTGTCTTCAAATCCGAGAAGTTTGGGGACAGGGGAGTAAGGTAAACACATCCAGGTGCTCTTCGAACCACGCACCTTCCCTGCAAACTGTGTGACACGTTACATTATCCTGTTGGTAGAGGCCATAGTGTCGAGGGCAAACAAACTGCATATATGTGTTGACATCATCAATCAGGGTAAATGTACATTTTTGTTGATCCATTGCGTCTTCTAGAACGACGAGATAACGCAGGGGAGCCACGGAAACGTTCTCCAAGGCACAACGCTTCCTCCTCCTGCCTGGACAATTGTTGCAGGGCCCTACGCACTAGCAGCCATTCGTCCGATGAAGCATAAAACGTGATCCGTCTGAAAAGGTAACCTGTCTCCACTCAGTGGCCGTCCAGTTGCGGTACTGGCGTGAAAATTCCAGCCCTCGTCGCCGATGAAGAGCAGTCAACATGGATGGGCGTATGGATCAGGATCCTGTTGGGGAGGCACATACGAAGCAATGTTCGCTAAATGGTCGTCGAGGAAACACCATTGGTAGCTCGTTGTTTCATTTGGGTGGTCACTTGTTCAACACCTGCACGTTTACTTGCCCGTACACATCTCTGCAGCCGCCGTTCCGCCCTTTCAACTGTGGCCCGTGTTGCATGGCAGTTGCCTCTGCACCAGCTTTGGATAGCGCCATTTTACAGTACACAGCATACTTTAACCACGGCGACACAAGAACGGTTTAAAAACTTAGGTCTTTCGGAAACGCTTCCACCCTTGGCCCGAAAGCTAATGATCATGACCTCCTCGACGTCATGTAAATCGCTCCGTTTTCGCACTATGACAACAACTACACTGTTTTCAGTACCACAGACACGCTTGTCTGCTGTCTGCCGTCTGAGAGCTATTACTTCAAATTGACGTAGGGCGTAGGTGGTGATTACGTTAACGTGACTGCATTTGTACCTACATCTACCAGTACAGGGTGTAAATTTTAAGTTGACAAACCAGAATAACTCGAGAAATAAGCTTCACACCAAAAAATGTGTAGAATCCAAAGTTGATTATTTTCGCGTGGGACATCTTCTGGTACTAAAATTAGCCCACCATCACATCCCCCTGCGGGTGGGGCGGGAGGTAACTCTAAAATTTCAAATGGGAACCCCCACTTTTTATTGCAGAATCAGATTCTACATAAAAAACTACTTACATTTTGTCTTAAACATTTGTTTTGATTCTTGGTAGTTGGCGCTGTAATTCAAGAAAATCCATGTTCTCATTTTTGGGTGGAAAATGGTTACGGATAAGTAAAAAATACTTACTTACTTCGTAAATGGTAGTTAGTTAGCTAGTCAGATAATTTGTTTGATAATTCAAAGTTTTGTGGCCTCGGGACCACGAAACAAACAAAACTTATCGGAACCTGAGGAAAAAATTAATATTTGGGTCAACATTTGTAAAACTCTAATTCGTCTCTCTCGAACCCCTCCCTATGGGCAGAGAGGGGGAGTTTTAGTTTTAATGAATCAAAATTTACGAAGTAAATAGGTATTTGGATTCTACACATGTTTTGGTGTGAACCTTATTTTTCGAGTTATTCTGGTTTATCAACTGAAAATTTACACCCTGTACACTCCGCAACCCACCGTACGGTGCGTGACGGAGTGTTTCCTTTCCTGTTCCGATTATAATACAGCGATGGAAAAACGACTGTCTGTATGCTTCCATATGAGCCATAATTTCTCCTATCTTATCTTCCTGGTCCTTAAGCGAAATTTATGTTGGTGGCAGTAGAATCATTCTGCAATCAGCTTCAAATGCCGGTTCTCTAAATTTTCTCAATGGTGTTCCTCGAGTAGTAGTTCACCTTCCTTCCAGGGATTCTCATTTGAAATCTTGAAGCGTTCGTCTCTTTGTTAAACTTTTATGCCAAGGTGGTTAGCTACATAGCTCAGAGTTGGCTATGTGCAACAACCGCAGATGCCACTAATCGTAAAGTCAGTGCACTGCCATTACGTCTTTGCTCTTTATATCGGCGAACATAGAATGTTTTTAAAGTACACTTACAAATACTCAAATATGTAACTTCCACTCCCGAGGTCAGCATATTTCCATTGCATATGTTGCTGTGAAACTACGCCACAGTGTGGTAGGCATTTATTCACCACAATGCAGGTAAAAATCACAGGAGGTCGTAAAGGACCGTCACAGCTTATAAATACTGTAACAGATTAAAGCACATTTACATTAACCACCATGCTCCCTATTATGTCTTCATGCTCGTCGTCAAATATGTGGAGTCTAGGAATCCCACTTACTCGGTTCGCTAGACAAATAATTCAAAGAAATCGTATTAATGAGTTTCATTACAAAATGAGAAGATACAATACTTAACTTCGCAATTACACAGATGTGTCTCAAGCAAAGGGCGACTTACGAAATAATGACACTTCTTCAGTATAAACAGTTCCATGTGTGTGCTGCATAGAGTGCACAAGCGAAGTGATTAGAGATGACGCTTCTATCCAAGTCGCTAGTCTTGAAGCTGCTGTTCAACTGCGGCGTCGCCAGACGGTCGCTGCGTTTGCCCACATCACACAGGGCCCCTGCTGTTGCTCTGTCGTCCAGGAGAGGGGTCGGTCAGCGTGCGATTGGCTGACGTTTTCTCACAGCCATCTCTTCTCTATCGTACGCGACTGGCACGTCAGCGCTTGACTTTACAAAGTAACACATTCTTCATTAAGACCACACGTTTGCGATCGTACGTCTGTCCACAAGGGTAAAACTCTACAAACAGTCTACTGAACCCATTTTGAAGCCACACTGACCTGTAATCGACTGTGACTCTTTCAAAAATGTGAAAAATTTCCAGATATACCGCCACTGGTTGACAACATTTGTTGACTTACTTAAATTAGTTAACGAAACAAAGTATTTCGAGCTATAAACCTCATATTCAGGCTACCATGGCAATACAAAAACATTTAACAAAATTACACAGAGATATTAAAGTTGTTCAGCACAGACTAGGCTTGTGTTGTCATTCTGCAGCAAAAGAGAAAGAAAACGTAACATGAGGGCTTATTCACTTCGTTACTTGGTCTGTTGTTTATAAAAAGTTTCAAATAATTACTCAGTTTGTTCCTACAAAATCGCTCTCATCATCTGGTGTTTCTATTAGCTTTATTTTCTGTGGTTCCTTACCTCTTGTTAACTACTGAGCCTCAACTTGCAAGGGACACTTGATACACGAGATCACAATCGACTCTGCTGTGCTGTAGAAACACGATGGGGGTCGAAACAAAGCTTGCTTAGGTTTAACTGTCGATGTGTCGATTCTGGCGTTGTCAGTTACTAGCATTGTTTTCTGCACACCTTTTTGGTGTCTGAAGTTAACCGGCAAAATACACTCCTGGAAATGGAAAAAAGAACACATTGACACCGGTGTGTCAGACCCACCATACTTGCTCCGGACACTGCGAGAGGGCTGTACAAGCAATGATCACACGCACGGCACAGCGGACACACCAGGAACCGCGGTGTTGGCCGTCGAATGGCGCTAGCTGCGCAGCATTTGTGCACCGCCGCCGTCAGTGTCAGCCAGTTTTCCGTGGAATACGGAGCTCCATCGCAGTCTTTAACACTGGTAGCATGCCGCGGCAGCATAGACGTGAACCGTATGTGCAGTTGACGGACTGTGAGCGAGGGCGTATAGTGGGCATGCGGGAGGCCGGGTGGACGTACCGCCGAATTGCTCAACACGTGGGGCGTGAGGTCTCCACAGTACATCGATGTTGTCGCCAGTGGTCGGCGGAAGGTGCACGTGCCCGTCGACCTGGGACCGGACCGCAGCGACGCACGGATACACGCCAAGACCGTAGGATCCTACGCAGTGCCGTAGGGGACCGCACCGCCACTTCCCAGCAAATTAGGGACACTGTTGCTCCTGGGGTATCGGCGAGGACCATTCGCAACCGTCTCCATGAAGCTGGGCTACGGTCCCGCACACCGTTAGGCCGTCTTCCGCTCACGCCCCAACACCGTGCAGCCCGCCTCCAGTGGTGTCGCGACAGGCGTGAATGGAGGGACGAATGGAGACGTGTCGTCTTCAGCGATGAGAGTCGCTTCTGCCTTGGTGCCAATGATGGTCGTATGCGTGTTTGGCGCCGTGCAGGTGAGCGCCACAATCAGGACTGCATACGACCGAGGCACACAGGGCCAACACCCGGCATCATGGTGTGGGGAGCGATCTCCTACACTGGCCGTACACCACTGGTGATCGTCGAGGGGACACTGAATAGTGCACGGTACATCCAAACCGTCATCGAACCCATCGTTCTACCATTCCTAGACCGGCAAGGGAACTTGCTGTTCCAACAGGACAATGCACGTCCGCATGTATCCCGTGCCACCCAACGTGCTCTAGAAGGTGTAAGTCAACTACCCTGGCCAGCAAGATCTCCGGATCTGTCCCCCATTGAGCATGTTTGGGACTGGATGAAGCGTCGTCTCACGCGGTCTGCACGTCCAGCACGAACGCTGGTCCAACTGAGGCGCCAGGTGGAAATGGCATGGCAAGCCGTTCCACAGGACTACATCCAGCATCTCTACGATCGTCTCCATGGGAGAATAGCAGCCTGCATTGCTGCGAAAGGTGGATATACACTGTACTAGTGCCGACATTGTGCATGCTCTGTTGCCTGTGTCTATGTGCCTGTGGTTCTGTCAGTGTGATCATGTGATGTATCTGACCCCAGGAATGTGTCAATAAAGTTTCCCCTTCCTGGGACAATGAATTCACGGTGTTCTTATTTCAATTTCCAGGAGTGTATATTACCATACGAGAGACTATGTCACTTTTATATTAAAGATGACAGTACAAAAATAATTATAAAAAATAAAGAGGTCTTGCTGTTGGAACCCAGGTCCATATGTATTCATAACTCTTACGTATTCGTATTTTAACAATACTGAACTGAAGTTGGTGAAGAAATCTAAAATCTTGAAACGTGTCGCATCTTTTAGGATTTTGATTTTCCAATTTTGGCCAGGGACGAATATTTCGATTTCCTCCAGGATGTCCATTTTCGACATCTTCTCTAAATTATGCATTATTTCAATTTCTTTGTCCATTGAAATGCTGTATTGTTTCGTCATTATGCTGTCCGATAACTGACTTGTTAGGTTTATCAAGTCTTAAATAGTCATTATGTCCTTTAAGGCAGGTTTTAAAATTACCACCGGCCGAAGTGGCCGAGCGGTTCTAGGCGCTACAGTCTGGAACCGCGCAACCGCTACGGTCGCAGGTTCGAATCCTGCCTCGGGCATGGATGTGTGTGATGTCCTTAAGTTAGTTAGGTTTAAGTAGTTCTAAGTTCTAGGGGACTGATGACCTCAGAAGTTGAGTCCCATTGTGCTCAGAGCCATTTGAACCATTTTTAAAGTTTCCGACCCTTTGGGCAATGTAGTATCTGTTGCAGTTGCTGTATGTTACTTTACAAATTCTTAGCAGTGCCAAAACCGATTCTAATAACTGTGTTTTTAAACATTTTGGATCTTTTGTTCGAAATGACGGGACCTGTTAGACAAACTAGCTACGTTCCTTCAAAATACAGATATCAGTATCTCTTTTGCCACTACTAACAACGTAAGGAAGAACCTGATGTTCGACATTTCACAAAGGCCGAGAAACTCAGTATACTATGAATTTATAAAGTAGCATACAGTTTTTGTACTAAATACTACATTCGTCAAACGGAAAAATATTTTAAGACCTATTTTATAGAGCATAATGACTTTTTCAGAATCGATAAAATTATCACGTCACTTACAGCGAAGCATATTGATAAAATAAGACAGCAATGAACAGACAACGGTCGTAAACTACTGCATGCACATGTCATGGTATTCCAGGGGATCCACGGTTCCCCTACAATTTCGCCTTACTGCCAAGGATTATGTGACTATTTTGGTTGATCAGATCCAATCCATGGTTCAACGCTGATTCCTTAATGGTGAAACTGCGTTAACAAAGCTATAGGCCCTTGTTCACACAGCTCGCGACATCCAAGACTGATTTTGTGAAGGCGAGGATGAATTGTTACATCTCCTCTGGGCACCACAGTCACCAGACCGCAATATTTTTCAGCCTTTGTGGTCTACTTTGGAGAGTAGGGTGTGTGATCGCTATCCATATCCATCACCCTTACCTGAACTTGCCATTTGTTTGCAGAAGATTGGTATAAAAATCCCTAGAAAATCTGACGGGACCGTATTTATCCATTCCGAAACTCCAGGAAACTCTTTCGAATGCCAACGGGTTTCATAATCCGTTTTAGGCATGGTAATGTGTTATGTTTGTGGTGCTTCCATATATTTGACCAATCAGTGTGTGTGTACTTTTGTTAAGGATATTTGTGCAGCCTTTGTAGCCTGAAGGTAAGGTTTATACCTCGAAACATGTTGCTACCTTGAGTAATAGAAGTAAACGAATTTTGTGACTGGTAACAGTAACTAGAAAACTTTTTCATACTAGAGCATTCACATTAGTGGCAACGATATGGGGGGGGGGTCCTAATAAAGGAAGTCTGTTACATCTTTCCTGGTTGATGGGACACATATGTCCGACTGAAACAATGAGCAGTTTTGAGCGTTGGGACGTCTATATCTCACGTCTGTCTGGTGTTACCATGTAGCGAGATGCTTTCGGAACTTGAAGAAAAGTACTAAAAGTACTACGGACCACAGAATGGATATATAGAATGCTCTGAGCGATCAAATGCAATGGCGTGTGTTTACAGATGGCACAGCGTGTCTGTTTCACGAAGATCGGATCAAATCACCCTCTCCTCCATTCCAAGAATGTCTGAATTAACTAATTGTGTTTTCTTATACAACATATTGTTTTGAAACATTAATGCAAATTTCATTAATTCAGCTGGTTTGTACATTTTTGGATATAGTAGTACGTATATGCCTTAGAAAACGTCGTAGAATGTAGAAGACATTGGCGTGTGGTGTAGCAAAGCCATCTTTAAATGTGTGTTATGACCTTTTGAGCGATGTTTCATATTTTTCAGTGTCAGAAAAGGGAATATGTTTTGGTTTTGATGTTACATATTTCCATAATTACCATTCTGCTAAAAAAATTTTAAAATAAAAAATTTCAATCTGAAAATTCCAGCTTCATATGAAAACATGGATCTAGTTAGTTCACCAGGTTTTAAACTCGGTTAACTCAAAAAATTTTATGGTCGTGAAAGTGTGTTATACATTACAAAGAAAGACTGTTTTTTTTTACATTTATTATCAAATGCATGCAAAATAAATTTTACCCATGAAAGGGTTACCGTACTGTCAATGATAAGGTCCTTAGAGATGGAGTACAAGCTCTACCTGGAGGATAAGGAGGAAAATTATCTGTCCCATTTCGAGGAAACCACATGAGTAATCGTATTAAGCAGCATAGGGAAATGGCAGAATACCTAAATCAGGATTATCGGACGAGGATTTGAACCGCCGCTCTCCGGAATCCAGTACTGTGTCTTAAGACTTCGTCATCTTACTCGGTTTTGGGAGTAAGTATTAGTAGTAAAATTTTAGGAATCTGAGACTAATACTACACCAAGTTGCGTCACCTGTTCACTGTTTATCTGATTTTCTTCTACATGCTTTAAAACTGCATGTAATGGAAAGGAAATTTTACATTCTGCTCGTAATATTTGATCGATGACTTAAGTAATGGTCTAAAATCGTGTATCGGACCGGGACTCTAACTCAGAACTTTGCCTCTGGCTGGCAGCACGCTAGCAGTTCCTCCATTTGAGCAGATCTTGGTGACTGACTCACAACTATAATTTGTTAGGGGCTCATCACATTTCCTCACAAGCCCAGCAAAGATTTTCTCACGATAATGTAAAAATTGTACCTTTGAGAGAAAAGACACTGCGGGTAAGGTATTTTCCAGTGCCAACACGGTGTATAATTGGAACTTGCCACATATAATCAAAACAGCCTTTACACATGGTAGAGTAAAATATGGGTACTCCAAAATTGCCGCTACATATCCGAACCACCTTCGTTTTCTCAATTACATTGTACTATTTCCGTCTAGTACAGAAAGTTTCAGTAACCAATCAGACAACTCAGTAGAGAGAGTCTCAAAGTAGCCACATAATAAATTATAATGAGATTGTAGTTTGTCAGTATATAAAAAGGAAACAGAGGAAATTGACGTTGAAGTTGACATAATCTTGGATTTTGAGCAGATGAAGACAACCACAAGACGTGCAACCAAAGTAATTAACAGAAGAATAAAAACAGCTTTTAGCAGTTTCAGAGAAAATGGTATCGTTTCTCAAACTAAGCTTCAGATGAGTCTTAAAGGCTTTACCGATATGTATTATAACACTAAGACGTGGAATGCTAATGCATAAACCAAGCAGAAGTTCCTTTGCTCGTGACAGGAAAACTCCACGTAAACGATAACTAGAAAAATAGTGCGAAATCTGCGTTTTTTGCGACAACGCGAAATCGGTTGTTCTTGCTATATTTGACTTCATTTGAACGCAAAGATGGGACTCTACATATCGTCGAAGAATGTTGCTCTGAAAGAGATGCTCTCAGAAGACTTTAGAGTCAGCTCTGATTTAATCTTTTGTGCAAGATACGTGAATAACCCCATGTTTTTTGTTTCTGAAACATTTAGTACATCCATCATTCCTTAGATTACAATCCAATCCTTTTCCCAGTCACATTGCATGACTCACTGCCAACAAAACACTTCAAATTAAACTCTTTCCAGTCATTGTTTATAAAGTGTGCTACATAAACGCACACTTAATAACTGCAGTGAATTGCTAATGTAAAAAAACTGAAAATAGCCCTATCAGAAAAATACGAGCTCAGTGAACTTATTTAATCTACTCACATAACAGGACTGGACAAGAAGTGCTGGGGAAATACAGCCTGGCTGTAACCTGAATAGGAGGCAGCGTTCAAAGTTGCTACTCCTGGAATAAATCTACAACTACCATATAGGAAGACCAAGAGTGTGTTTGCAGTCAAGCAGCGTAGGGAAGAGTGCAGAGATTTGTGTAACCCCTGTCTGTATTAATTTCTTGTGTTGCTGGTATCAGTAATTAATATCCGCATTCTGTGTAGCTTTAACGCATTTTGTGAAAAACAAACATCCCACTGATAAGTATGTACATTGCGTTGCTACTGATTTATAGAGCACACCGAGGAAGAGTCGGTATAACTGCGAATGAGTGTGCAGTTGCTTGTAGTGATGTAGTAGGTTAGAGTGAGTTGTCAGTCGCCTCTTCACTCTTCAGCTGCAGACCCATAATGGAGAGAAGTGACTGATCACATTCCAGGCGATGTGTTTTTTCTCCAGTTCCTCCTCCCCCTCCCCCTATCCTTCCCACGACACCACAGAATACGAGTAATCCCTCAATATTGCTCAAATGCACTTACATATAGTGCACACATTTAATATATGTTCTGAGAAACAGCCGCCACTACCAGTAGCAGCACTGTGGGGTTTATAACACCTTAGCCCCAATAGGGTCAAAGATAAAGGGAAAAACATATTTTATCACAGCTCTGGTATATTGACAACCCTGTAAAACAATCATGTTGTGTGGGGACAATATTGGCCTGCTGAAACAACCTGATTTGCACGATAACGTACCTGTCAGCTGCAAGAAACGGTTTTCGAGGCCCCAACATGTAGGCCACCCTGCATGACAGGAGAGTTCAAATGGTTCAAATGGCTCTGAGCACTGTGGGACTCAACATCTAGAACTTAGAACTACTTGAACTTAACTAACCTAAGGACATCACACACATCCATGCCTGAGGCAGGATTCGAACCTGCGACTGTAGCAGTCGTGCGGTTCCAGACTGAAGCGCCTAGAACCGCTCGGCCACCCCGGCCGGCACAGGCGAGTTGTGTTGGGAGTTTCGTTATCCAATTATATCGATCTGTTTAGTATGGTGGCCTGTTCTTCATGGATGTGTAGTGATATGTAGCCTGTCAGTGATGTGTAGCCTGCCCTGCATAGCAGGCGTGTTGTGTGATCAGTCTTGAACTGCCCTATTGAACTGTATTGCAGTGGCTACACTTTCCAGAGAGCACGGCAGGAGACAAATTGAGAAGGACAGAGGAGGGGCTGGACAGAGGAAATGGGAGGAGAAAATGGACATAGAGAGAGGGAGGACCAGGAGATGCATGAGGCAGGTGGAAGGTGCCGAGGGATAGTGGGGAGGGAATATGGTGGTCAGAAATGGAAAGAGAGACGGATAGGAAAATATGGTCCGATTAAGCGGTGGGAAAACATGATGAGAGAAAAGGGGTCGACGAAACTGACAGAGAGAGGCGGACGAGGAAATGAAGAGGAGAAAGTGAGGAGGGTATGATACATAGGTTGGAGGACGAGAGTAATCGACAGAGGAGAAAGAGGAAGCCACAAAGAGGGTGAAAAGGAGGAGGAGGAGGAGGAGGTGTGTTCAATACCAGTGTCGAATGCATACGCGAATGCGAATGCGTATTTGCGACTTCTAAATCCCCTGCATCAAACCAAATGTTATTCGATTAGAAAAAATAACATGACCTTTATTGCAGAATTAATGTAGTTTGATTTTGTAAGTTTTCGCTAGAAGTCGCGATTTTAGAGTTATTCAAGAAAAACGAAAAAAAAGCGGTACACCATGTTCACCACATAACGGTCAGAACTTGTAGTATTTCGTTCGTGCCAGCCCCCACTATCACAGTACAAAAATTTGCGACCGCAAGAATTATTTCCCGTAGTTCCTTCGTTAATTGGACTACTGATTTTCTCTCTCTCTCTCTCTCTCTCTCTCTCTCTCTCTCTCGTTCAGAGAGTTTCCCTCATGTTTACTCCTACCCGTCGGCGTTTGAGCTGTGTCGGCGGAGCAGCCGAAATGGGTGTATAGTCGCCCGCAGGCGTAGTAGAGGCCGCAGCCAAATTGCATGCTGCGGTCTGTAGGCGGCTGCTTATTGTTCCTCAGATATTCCCGCTGACGGGTGCGCATGTTCGCCTTAGCTGGCCTTTTACCAACCAGAGATAAATTTGGTTCCGAAAATAAACATACCTGCACTGCCACGTTCCACTGCTACCTAACTTACTAGCCCCTTTCTCCGGTATGAAACAACCCTCAGACCGAAAAGTTTCAAAACTGGATTAATAAAAGATAGAGAAACGTTAAGCTACTGGTTTTAATGCTTATATCCCTTAATTTGTTTGCATTTATCATAAATCTCTCAACCAGCGCAAAGTCCGAAGCTAATGGAAGAAAGCACAAGTAACTCCTGTATATAAGAATAGTATTGAACGGATTCGCAAAATTACAGACCAATGTCCTTAACATCGGTTTGTTGCATATGCTTGAACATATCCTTAGTTCAAACATAATAAATTCACTTGAGACGGAAAAGCTTCTGCCCAGGAATCCGCACAGGTTTAGAAAGCATCACTCGTGTGAAAATCATCTTACGATTTCCTTACATGATATCCTGCGAATTACGGATGAAAGATAACAGGCAGTCCATACTCATAGATTTCCGAAAAGCATTTGACACTATGACCCGCTGCAGGTTATTAACGAAGGTACGGGCTTATGAAATAGGTTCCCAGGGGCGTGAATCGCTCGAAGACGTCTTAAGTAATTGAACCCGGTAGGTTCTCCTTGTCGGCGTGTGTGCGTCGGAGGCAATGGTATCGTCAGGAATGCAATCTGTGGCTGTTTGCTACTGATGCTGTGGGGTACGGGGAAGTGTCATCGTCAAGTGACTGTAGGAGAATACAAGACGACCTACACATTTCCAGTTGGTGTGATGAATGGCCGCTAGCTCTAAATGGAGGAAAAGTGTAAATTAATGCAGATGAGTAGTGTGATTAGTAATGTGTTGCTTGAGACAGTAGCGTCTGTTAAAACTCTGAGGGCAACGTTGCAGAGAGATATGAATTGCAACGAGCACGCAAGGGCTGTAGTAGAAAAAGCGAATGGTTGACTTCGGTTTATGGGGAGAACCTTAGGGAATTGTGGTGCATCTATAAAGGATACCACATACGGGGCACTAGTGCGACACATTCTTCAGGTCGCATAAAAGGAAGACAACTGAGAGGTTGGATGATAAATTTTTACCGCTAGATTCTAACAACAAGCAAGTAGTAGGGTGATGCTGGGGAACTCAAATGGGAATCTCTGGAGGGTATGTGCCGTTCTTTTCGAGGAAAGGTATAGAGAAACTGTAGAAAATCGGTATTAGAAGCTGCTTGCAGGACAATTCTGCTGCCGTCAACGTACACCTCGCGTAAGGACCACGAAGACAAGATACGAGAAATTAGGTCTCATACGGAGGCATATAGATAGTCGTTTTTTCACCCGCTCTGTCTGCGAGTGAAACAGGAAAGGAAATGACTCATAGTGGTACAGGGTACCGTCCACCACGCAACGTACAGTCACTTGCGAAGTATGTCTGCAGATGTAGATGTACGTGGTCTCCCTTCACTTGAGTATAGATCACGCTATGTTCGTACAACCATGAGAAACTTGAACGTCACTTCAGCCGATTCCATCTGAATACCTGCGATCTGTCGTTTTAGGGCAGGTTCTTCTTGATACACGTCTTGTGACCCATGATGATTTTTTTCCAGAAAAGAACTGTTCCCGTTTTGTAGTTCAGTCAGGTCGTGGCAAGCGTCCACGTATAGTTGTCTTTGTTCTAGAGTAAAGGTGTGGGCCGTCTTTAACGACATCGATATCAATGAGACGTTAAACTTTAATCTACCTTCCTCCTTCCCTTTTTTAAGGAGTGAGGGGCAAACTTTCCCAACACTTTTCTCTTCTTCAAACCATTGTGGACAATGTCTTGAATATTTTATTTAGAAATGATGCTCCATTGCGATTTGTGACAAAACATCGTTGACACAGTATGGCCGCATGTCCATGGATTATCACTACCTGCTTACAACTGACTGGTCAAATGCACATCTGTTGTCTTCAGTGGTAGTTGAAGTTGCCTTAGTACATACTGAGCTGACCTGGCTTATATGTCAGTAGTAAAACCAATTTCGGAACTTTTCGGATCCACGGTTTGTACAGAGCGCTGTGGGTGCTGTTGTGTCCATGAGACTTAATGTTGAGTGAAGTAAGTTGCAGTCTACTTTTAGTAAAATGTGTTGTGAACAGAGCCTAATAACGAGATTCAACTTCTAGCGTTACTTGCAGATTGCTACTGCATCTGTTATCCTAAATTGACACTAGTTCAAAATGGTTCAAACGGCTCTTAGCACTTTTGGACTTAACTTCAGAGGTCATTAGTCCCCTAGAACTTAGAACTACTTAAACCTAACTAACCTAGGGACATCACACACATCCATGCCCGAGGCAGGATTCGAACCTGCGACCGTAGCGGTCGCGCGGTTCCAGACTGTAGCGCCTAGAACCGCTCGGCCCCCTCGGCCGGCTAAATTGACACTTCTATGAGTCTGAAAATCTATAGGGTAGGAAATAATAACTTGATAATGTTAGAGCAGGTTGGGCAACATCGAATCTGGCAAAACTTTCCAGGTAGTACATGGATGTCGGATATGCACCGTTGTGAAGCTGTGACTATGAAACGACAGCTATTCATCTCGATCACTGAGAAATGGGTGCTGTGACGAAAGTCATGTGACAGCGATATGCACATAAGGTTCAAATGGTTCAAATGGCTCTGAGCACTATGGGACTTAACTTCTAAGGTCATCAGTCCCCTAGAACTTAGAACTACTTAAACCTAACTAACCTAAGGACATCACACACATCCATGCCCGAAGCAGGATTCGAACCTGCGACCGTAGCGGTCACGCGGTTCCAGACTGTAGCGCCTTTAACCGCTTGGCCACCCCGGCCGGCGCACATAAGGAAATGGCTATCACGTACACAAGGCATAAAAGGGCAGTTCATTGACGGGCCTGTCATTTGTGCTCAGCTGACTCATGTAAAGAGGTTTGCGACATGATTATGGCCACACGACGAGAATTAAGTCTCTGAACGCAGAGTGGTAGTTGGAGCTAGTCGCGTGGGACATTCCATTTCGGAAATCCGTAAGGAATTCAATATTCCCGATGTCCAAAATGTCGAAAGGGTGCCTAGAATACGAAATTTCAGCGAATGGATCTTGCCACAGAAAAAGCAGTGGCCGACGACTGTCACTTAACGATCGAGAACAGTGACATTTGCTTAGAGCTGTCAGTGCTAACAGACAAGCAACACTGCGTCAGATAACCTCAGAAAACAATGTGGGACTTTCGACGAACATGTTCTTTAGTACAGTGCGGCAAAATCTGGCATTCGCAGGAGATGACCGACGCAAGTGCCTTAGCTAACAGTATTACATCGCCTTGGAGCTCCTCTGCTGAGCTCGTGACCATAGCGGTTGGACTCTAGACTACTGGAAAACCGTGCCCTGGTCAGACGAGTTTCGATTTAGCTGGTGAGAGCTGATGGTAGGATTTATGTGTGATGCAGACCCCACGAAGCCATGGATCCAAGTTGTCAACAAGTAACTATGCAAGCAGGTAGTAGCTCCATAATGGTTTGGGCTATGTTTACATGGATTGGGCTGGGTCCTCTGGTACAACTGAACCAATCATTGACTGGAAATGTTTATGTCCGGCTTCTTCATTTGCACCCAATCATGCACTTCACTGATGCAATTTTTGTGGGTGATAATGCGCCATGTCATAGGGCCGCAATTGTTCGCGACTTGTTTGTAGAACTTTCTGGGCAATTCTATCGAATGATTTGGCCACACAATCACCCAACATGAATCCCATCAAGTATTTATGTGACATAATTAAGATGTCCTTCCACAAAATCCCACTCCGCCTTTCGCAATTATGAACGTTTACAGAGGCAAAATGGCCCTGTATCTGCAGGGGACTTTCAACAACTTGTTGAGTCCATCCACGTTGAGTTTCTGCACTTCGCCGACCAAAAGGAGGTCCGACAAGATGTTAGGATGTATCCCACGACTTTTGTCACCTAAGTGTAACGACATTGGCAAGTTTTTCACAGAACTGTATGTCTGAAATGTTCAGTCTTTCTTGCTGCGAAGCTATTGACCAGACACATTAGTTTGGCATCAACAACAATTTCAACCATTGCTAATCTACCAGTTGTAGATAATTTTATGCTATTTTCGCCAACCAGTGCTGTACCTCCACATTTCTTTTGAAGCCTCCTCGTAAATTATCGTTGTATTGTGACCCTCAGAAATTTCACCCCACTCACAGCACAAACTATTTCGCCTTCTGGTACTTACGGTTACTTCGCTTCCATAATCTTTCACTGTTTACTGCCGACTACTTTTCTCTCTTACGTCAAAGAACCTTTCAGATTATATAGTTGACACACTACAACGCTGGAACACTAAAACTATACGCGCTCGTAATTGTCACTGACACTGATAAGCCAATCTCAGCGTATACGAAGCGAGTGGATGACTTCATTGTTTAATCTGTTGAGCTGCTGACGGACCCAGTTTTCCATGGCGTCTTGCGTTTCCTTGAAACTCTGGCCTTTCAGACATAGTTTTAAGGGTTGGAAAATACGTGGCTCATCCGAGGAGATGTCGAGGCCGTAAGGAGGATTTTATAGCATCTCCTACCGAAATTTATGAAGTTGCCTGAGGGTCTCCTTAGCCACATGTGTTAATAGCGTTGTCAAGGGGGAGCACCTTCCCATTCGAGAGCTTGTCCTTGCATTTGTTCTTGGTGGCCTGTTTGAGCATCACCAGCGTTGCAGTACTACTCAGTTTTAACTGTTGCACTCTGTGGTATCCAGTCGACGAGCAGTCTTTCTTCATCGGTAAAGAAACCGAGCATCACTTTTACGGCGTTTGGGGCAGAGTGGTACCTCTTTAGGACTCCGTGCTCATTCGTTTGGTGGCAGGGTCAAAGTGTTACACCACATTTCATTACATGTCCGCCCCGGTAGCTGAGTGGTCAGCGTGACAGACTGTCAATCCTAAGGGCCCGTGTTCGATTCCCGGCTGGGTCGGAAATTTTCTCCGCTCAGGGACTGGGTGTTGTGTTGTCCTAATCATCATTTCATCCCCATCGACGCGCAGGTCGCCGAAGTGGCGTTAAATCGAAAGACCTGCACCAGGCGAACGGTCTACCCGACGGGAGGCCCTAGCCACACGACATTTCCATTATTTCATTACATGACATAATCTGAGCATTGAAATACGTTCCTTGCTCTACGTGTCTCAATAGATAAATGAGACACACGCTCATTCTCACTGAATCTGATTCTCTGAAAGATATTTGAGCACCTAATGTGCACAGACCTTACCATAAAGAAGCTGCTCATGGATTATGTGATGCAAAGTTCGTTTGCTTATTGACAGCTCCTCAGCGATGTCACAGGTGGTAAACCGACAGTTCTTCCGTATGAGCTCCTCCAAACCCGAAATCTTGCGCCGGTGGTGTGAACGAGCGCCTGTCCAGGGGATAACGCTGACACCACCGCAATAATTTGCGCCACGACTCTTTCATTTCGCAATAGAACTGTAAAGCATGCTCTCCTTCTGCGCGAAGCAACTGGATAACCACTCATTGTACTGATCGGAAGGAATCCACCATGCGAGAGCAGCGGAAACAACTCTACACAAAATAGGAAACTGCTGCAAGCCATTCACTCTCAGTCCGCTTGTGCAACTGGGGTCACCACTATGCCATACGTCAAACACATTCACCCATTGCGATTACGTATAACGCTGCTACAGTGAAGGTCTCCTATTCAATTGGACGTAGCTTACACAATGCAACATCTCTGACAATGTCAGTGTGTCTACATTACAAAAATTGTAAACAACAAAAATAGAAAAAACAAGCTATTGTATTGTTTGTAAAAGATTAACATCATGATATTTAAACTGATCGCTTAAGACAAAGAAACACTGACAGTTTTTACATTTGCGAAAAGAGTAGCACTGAATAATACAAAACAATAATGTACCATAGTGTGACATTTGCGTTGTGTCCCTGTCTTACCGCCGGAACGTTACCAGTTACTACACTGTGGATATTGGCAGCTATGAAAATAAAACGAAAAGTAGAAATTTTGTATTTCAGTCGCCTCATTTTTAGATTAGATGTTCACACAGTAATCGTCATACGAGATAAGGAACCATCGTACAGAAATGACTAAATCATAAATTATTAATCCGAACGTACTGCGGGATAGCTCCACCGCTGAAAATCGGGAGCCTATGGATCGTGGTTTGTACATTGTAATAAAAAGATTTGTTGCACATATAATTGATACCATTGTATAGCAGACAGCGCGTAGCATGCTTTCATCCTGAAGCACGGGCATATTGCAAGAATGATAGTAGAAAGCTCTGACAGATTAACATGTCTTTACGCGTTGATGTCCATGGTCAGTTAGCCGTATTGAACGGGGTCTGTACCCAGCTCAGTAATTACCAATGTACATGTAGATGCTGATAATAAATAAAGTGTTTATTTCAAAATAAAAGGCCTACACAGAAAAATGACTTCTTTTGATAAATTTACAGCGGATAGACAAGCGGACATTTCGGCTGGTATGCTAGCTGTATGCAGCTGTCGTTCCATACCAGACGGGTAGTGTGTGTTACTGCTGCCGGTGGTAATTTTGAACACAACCTATGAAGATCAGTTGTCTCGTTGTTGGTCGCAATCCACATAACTTGTGTATGCACTTGATTTGGTCTTTAGTGTGTGTTACCACAGCTATTGTAAAAGTGTCGGAGTGAAAACTTCAAAATATGATATCTCGTAAACGACTCTCACTACAATCCTGCAACAAACACCACTGACATTTTAATTTATGGTACTTTTATCATTAGGCTAGTACCATTTAAAAAAGAGTATATTTTCACAAAAGACACGCTTTGTATTATTACAATCCATCCCCTGAAAACCGAACGTCAACAGCCTTTTCCATCTGGGAAATACACTCCCGGAAATTGAAATAAGAACACCGTGAATTCATTGTCCCAGGAAGGGGAAACTTTATTGACACATTCCTGGGGTCAGATACATCACATGATCACACTGACAGAACCACAGGCACATAGACACAGGCAACAGAGCATGCACAATGTCGGCACTAGTACAGTGCATATCCACCTTTCGCAGCAATGCAGGCTGCTGTTCTCCCATGGAGACGATCGTAGAGATGCTGGATGTAGTCCTGTGGAACGGCTTGCCATGCCATTTCCACCTGGCGCCTCAGTTGGACCAGCGTTCGTGCTGGACGTGCAGACCGCGTGAGACGACGCTTCATCCAGTCCCAAACATGCTCAATGGGGGACAGATCCGGAGATCTTGCTGGCCAGGGTAGTTGACTTACACCTTCTAGAGCACGTTGGGTGGCACGGGATACATGCGGACGTGGATTGTCCTGTTGGAACAGCAAGTTCCCTTGCCGGTCTAGGAATGGTAGAACGATGGGTTCGATGACGGTTTGGATGTACCGTGCACTGTTCAGTGTCCCCTCGACGATCACCAGTGGTGTACGGCTCCCCACACCATGATGCCGGGTGTTGGCCCTGTGTGCCTCGGTCGTATGCAGTCCTGATTGTGGCGCTCACCTGCACGGCGCCAAACACGCATACGACCATCATTGGCACCAAGGCAGAAGCGACTCTCATCGCTGAAGACGACACGTCTCCATTCGTCCCTCCATTCACGCATGTCGCGACTCCACTGGAGGCGGGCTGCACGATGTTGGGGCGTGTGCGGAAGACGCCCTAACGGTGTGCGGGACCGTAGCCCAGCTTCATGGAGACGGTTGCGAATGGTCCTCGCCGATACCCCAGGAGCAACAGTGTCCCTAATTTGCTGGGAAATGGCGGTGCTGTCCCCTACGGCACTGCGTAGGATCCTACGGTCTTGGCGTGCATCCGTGAGTCGCTGCGGTCCGGTCCCAGGTCGACGGGCACGTGCACATTCCGCCGACCACTGGCGACAACATCGATGTACTGTGGAGACCTCACGCCCCACGTGTTGAGCAATTCGGCGGTACGTCCACCCGGCCTCCCGCATGCCCACTATACGCCCTCGCTCAAAGTCCGTCAACTGCACATACGGTTCACGTCCACGCTGTCGCGGCATGCTACCAGTGTTAAAGACTGCGATGGAGCCCCGTATGCCACGGCAAACTGGCTGACACTGACGGCGGCGGTGCACAAATGCTGCGCAGCTAGCGCCATTCGACGGCCAACACCGCGGTTCCTGGTGTGTCCGCTGTGCCGTGCGTGTGATCATTGCTTGTACAGCCCTCTCGCAGTGTCCGGAGCAAGTATGGTGGGTCTGACACACCGGTGTCAATGTGTTCTTTTTTCCATTTCCAGGAGTGTATTTACGATCCAAGTTTTACCTCGTTCACGCTGGATAATTTTCTAAGCAACAACTTATAGGTGTTAAAAACTACTGTGAGAAATAAAATGTTGTGCTACGCCATTCTTTGCTGTGAAAATGAGCGGTTTTGCTTTCTTTTTCGCAGTTGGCCTGAACTACAATTGAGGGCCATTTAAACGAGTAGACAAATGGTTTCTCTCTTATATACTGCTTCTCCGTATAAATAAATTTAGACAAAAAATGTATGTACAAAAGAAACGAACCGCTTTGTTTTCCTTCGCTTAGTCGGTTGTAACAGAAAAACCTTATATTAGGGGAGTTATTTATGTTTTACCGGCTTATGATTATAACACTACTATGGAATCTGCATGGTTGGAAATTTCGTGACGCCTACCCTTCGCAGATTAAAGCTTTGCGAAAGAATGTCATTTTAGCTATTATCGTCACAGATGGTAAAGTCTCTCTCATATCCTGTGTACCAATCATCCCAACCGATCTACCCACTCAGTTTAAGAGAATTAAGGTTTTGCTTGCAGTATCAACGAAGAACAATCGAGTTCGGTCATTCAAATACGTCGGAATTGATATACGAGCAGGTGTTTTTAACATAGACGGTTGTATGTGCCCTTTCACTAAATCTTATCACACCGTATCCCCCCAAAAATAAAACTGTACTCATACTATTAGGACATAGGTTATATATTTTTATGTGGTGTGTAAATGTAATGTTTCGTTTCCCTCCTTGCAGCCGTTTTAACTAAGATGGCAGGGTATTTAGAAAGTTAGTTTTCTTTTTGGTCAATTGCACTTCGTTCTTTCATGGAACAGTGGTTTACAAGTATCCGAAAAACGAAAAGAAATGTGGATTCTAAAGTTTTGTAGCTGTACTGTGTACAATAAGTTTAAAACAACTTTAATAAAATGAAAACCAAAAACGAAAACAAAGGAGTCTGTTTTTACTCATGTGATTTACTATAATTTAGAATTACATTATTTCAAAGTGGCTGAAGTCGCAACAAAGAGATGAAATTCTACTCCTAACACAAATCCCAGGGATACTCCACATTAGGATGTATACAGAATTCCCGTAGATGTTTAGCAACTGAAGAAGAATTACCGGGTTCATTATTATTATGTTCGTGCATAAGTTCGTAGCGTTTTGTTTTGGATATGGTTTATTTATTAATTACCATTTTAGTTTCTATTTCACTGTTGCTGTTTGCGTTTACATCTCCTTATTTTTCATCTGGAGCTATGGACACTAAAAAATGTAGTGCCAAGTGGAGAAATCGGAACAAATCCTACATGTTCTTCTCTTTGAGTTCAATAGAGGGGTGGAAGCAGCGGAGGCAGCTAGAAACATTTTCGCCATGGTAATGACACTGGATAGAGCACTGCAAGAAAATGAATTTGTCGTTTTAATGTGGATCGTTTTGACATTAATGACTCTCGAAATTCAGAAAGACTTTCGGGGTTTCAAGAAGATCGTTTAAAAACATTAATCCACAATGACCCACGCCAGAGTACTCGAGAACTGGCCAATGTGATGAACTGCGATCATTCCACCATAGTGCAACTTTTGTATGCAATGGGGAAGGTTCTAAAATCGGGTGTGTGGGTACCGCATGCTCTAAGCCAAAGTCGCAAACATCAGCGGGTGGCCATACGTACATCTGCGCTTGCTCATCCTATCCTGCATCGTTACTGGTGACGAAAAATGATGACTTTATGCTAAAATAAGGTAAAGAGAGTTATGGTTGAGCACAAACGAAACAGCAGCTCTTCGTACAAAGACCTGCGAGCATCCACAAAAGATAATGTTACGCAATTGGTGGAACGGCCACGGTGTGGTCTCCGAATTGCTGTCCCCGGTCGTAACCATCGCTGCTGACTTTTATTGTCAACAACTGAGACGTCTTACGGACGTAGTCCAAGAACAACTACCAGAAGTCTCCGTGAAGTGATGCTGCTTCGCCCCCATTCTGCTAGACTCACAGGAAACACTATAGAAGAATTGTGTTGGAAAGTCATTCCGCACCCATATTAGTCGCCTGATCTTGGGCCCTCAGATTTCCCCTTTTTCCGCTCTCTATCGAACAACTTTCAAGCAACTTCCCTTCCGAATGAAAATTAAAATACGCACCGAACATGGATCGACGAGTTCTTCGCCTCAATACCAATTTATTTATACAGTCGCGCAGCCGAAAAATTTCCGCAGTACTGGCAGACTGTTGTAAATAGCGAAGCGGAATATATTATTGATGACTCTGTTATATGGATCTGTTGTGAAGCTTAAGGAAAAACTCTGCGAACTTATACATCATCCCAGTGCAATAAGTATGCTTTCAGCATTATCGGTATTGCAGTTACTTTCAGGATTATGAACACCGATCTTCAGACAATGACTATAAAAGCCCTCTTGGGCCATTCAGCAGAGACCGGCCTCCTTGTGATCCTCTGCCATATGGCGTAATTCGGACGCGGTACTGATTCAAATGTCTTCAGCAGCAGGACCATCCAGAGAGGTCTCTGAATGGTGCTGCAGCTGAAGACAGGTAGTCTGGACACACTGGAAAAATGACTGGCACGACAATTGAATGATGTTGTGGTTTTGAAAGAGGAGTAGTTAAGGTTTTTCCAGTCTGTGGCAGATACGTCCCAGATAATGTCGCTAGCTTCGAAATGCCTGTTCCGTACTGAAAAGTAAACAGTGAAGCAGGTTCATCATAATAAATTCAAGGCAACTGACCTGGAAAACAATTACACGTCATAATTTCAAACAAGCATTCCTAAATTACATTCGAAATATAACTTACCACTGAATAAAAAGAAGCTGCGAAATCGTGCCTTGGAGTTGAATGGAGCCATTTCTGTCTCATTACATCATCTTTAGGAAACTCAAACTCATGAATCTTGTTTCCTGTAGTGAAATTTTCAGCACCTTTTGGTACTCAACCGCAATGAAGATGAAAATGTATAAACGTGTTTTATGTCCCGTCGAACCCACAGGAACACAGCTAAGTAACACGTATGATATCTGTGTAATTAGTCAGAAATCTCGAAACGATCACACAGACCAATTTGTATACCCAACGGGTTCTGATGCTGCAACCCGTTCCACACTTCTCTGATAGCAACGGGAATCGAATCAGAGTCCTCTGCATAGTAGTGAAAGACGCTGACAGCTATGGAGTCAGATGAGTATGGTTATCCGTGCGTGTAAATGAGTGGAATAATGTTTCTTTCGGTCATCAGCCTTCTGGTCCCTTTTTTTCCGTCTTTGTGTGGGTGTAAGGGTGTGGGGGTAGGGGGGTGGGGGGATTCCTTCCCCTACTGTCTTGTCTTACTCATTGCTTCCGGCCTGCCCATTCCATCTGTAGACTCACGAACGCCACCGGATTCGTTATCGGTGGTAGGGCTAGTCAGTCTACGAATCGACGCTATTACGTGGCCTGAAGGTTCTTCGCAGGCTATCGAGATAGAAACGCTCCCACCTGGGTAAGAAACTGACAAGAATCCCGCGTAGTTTGTAATATTGTATAGGTCCCTGTCATTTTCGAGACTCTCAGGCTCCGTGCTACGTTATTTTCTGAAGGTGAACTCTGAAATTAGGAAAGTGATGCATGTAGAAGTACAGGGTGTCCATAACTAAAGATCCATTTCAAATCGCTGTAGAAAGAGAACCAATCCTGAGAATGACGTCAAATTTGAACAGTATATTATTGATGCAGGGTGAAATACCATGGAACAAAAAAAAAATTAAACAATTTTACCAATAGAAGCCGCTGCAAGTTTCTTAACGTAAGTGGGGTCGACTAAAAAGGACAGACGAATCACAGTACGACGGTTACATTTTGAGTTGCACGCTACATCTTCCGTACTGTACCATGCAGCCAACGGCCTTCGCACCTTGGTAACACCGGTTCCCGCCCGACTGCCAAAGTTAAGCAACGTTGGGCCCGGATGATACTCGGATGGGTGACCGTCCGGAGCAATCTTGGTGCCATTGGCTGACGACAAGTCCCAGAAGTGGTGTCCAATTGAAAGGCTTGTACCAGGCTGGTGTGCCACATGGCATTATTACTGTACTGTTCAGTGCACAAGCACGGAAGCCAAGTGTTGTAGTATTGTCAAGTAAGCCCATTCACCACAAGATCGTACAACATCGGATGGGAAAAACCGAATAAAAAGCGAACTGACGTGGTTTTTCAAGTGTCCTGGGGCCAAAAACCGCATAAAGCAAAACGACATCGGTTGTCAATTGTGCTTGGACCAAAAACCGGCCGGCCGCAGTGGCCGAGCGTTCTAGGCGCTACAGTCTGGAACCGCGCGACCGCTACGGTCGCAGGTTCGAATCCTGCCTCGGGCATGGATGTGTGTAATGTCCTTCGGTTAGTTAGGTTTAAGTAGTTCTAAGTTCTAGGGGATTGATGACCTGAGATGTTAAGTCCCACAGTGCTTAGAGCTATTTGAATCATTTCGTAAAAGAAATTTACCAGCAACGCAATATCTTTCATGGAGACAGTCTTGTTGGAAGTCTTGGACGCAAACTGCGGAACAATAGCGTGCCACGCATCTGTTGGTATGTGTATTCTGACGCGCTTCTGTTAGTAAAGTTTCCGTAAACTTTTTTTTGCTCCATGACGCTTCCCCCTGCATGCTGTTCAGATTTGACATCATTCTCAGCAGTGGTTCTCTTTCTACAACGTTTTAAAACTTTACACCCTGTATAAACGCCCCCCATACTTTGATGCGCACCTGATCATCTCAAGTGTAAGCACGTAAGTGTTGTTTATTTACCGCCATCGTGATACCTTATCATCATTGTCAGCTGTTTCCTTACTGTACCATCGTCATCAAGGCTTTTGAGAGTTGTCTCTGTCAAGAACATGGTGAACACCACCACAAAGGTTCCAAGGAGAATGACGGTGCAGAATAACGTTTAGTAGTAACTAAAGTGAAACTGCTGTAGCCTCTAAAGAAAAACAAACCAGCATTTACAACACAAACATTGTTATTTAAAGAAGTTTCTTTTCGGTTTACTCGACGATTTCCTGACTTTTTTTAAACCTGTTTCAACGTACCAGAAATCTGTTTGTAGATAACAACTCGAGTGCAATGGGAGCCTGTTGAAAATTTATCCAGCAGACGTTTATTTTACGGTAGAGGTCATGAATGACGAGGGTTTGCGTTGTAGTGTTTGCTCACTTCTCGGGACGCTGTCCCTGTGCGTTGTCCGTTTCAAATGACAGCGCGGTCGACGGAATGTTAAACACTAACCTTCCTTCCTTTCTTTTTATCTTTAGTGTGTTTAAATTCAGCGGTCCGTCAATTTGCTCGTCCTAGCAAATCTTCGCAACGCTTGGCATCATGATGCAGGGGCAAAAGACGTCTGCGTTTGATACTCAATCGGCGATTATGGTTCTGAAAATAACACTGTGAAGCTGACTTCGACGTGTATTCCACAAAAAATCCGTTCTGTTATTATTAAAAACTGTCAACTAATCATTTTCTCCTGCTCTCGACTCGGAAAGTAAAAATTGCTATTAATATATTAGTGGAATTTTTTCTGTATTTTTCGTAAGCTCTATTGTTGTTTCTTCACATTCAGAGAGTTTAAATAAAAACGAACGACGTAAAGTTTTTAGTGGTAATTAGCTATGCATCGGTATATCCTTCAGTAGCTTCGTGTTTAGCATGTTGTAAATATCAATTTCAATTAACTATTTATTCACGAACGTAATGGAATTTTATAGTAAAGGACGACACATAATATTTCCGTTAAGTCAGTTCTTCACTGAATTGCTGGTTAACAGTCAGCTCATGTTCTGTAATATATCTGCGGAAGACGTCTTTCTGTCCGACAAAATAAGAATTCACAAACAAATCACTGTCTCAGTATTGATACACATTGTCTCTATTTTTGAGTTACAGTGCATAGAATGAATGTGTTGAAAATATAGTATGTTCATTTACTCAAAGAAATATTAAACTGAGTTACAGTATGTTTGTAATTTTCAATGACAGTATCACGAAAGCAAAACAGTCACAAAGTATCCATGTGGAACGCCAGGCAGCGACTGATGTAGAAAGTTGTCTTCAGTCCGAAGATCAGGTTGATGAAGCTCTCCGCGCCAGACAGTCCTGCAAAACCTCTTCATCTTTGAATAACTGTCTCAACCTGCATTCATTTTAACCTGCTTACACTATTTATGCCTAGCTCTAATTCTACACGTTTTACTCCCCGCAGCCCTCTGATTTACCAGATTGACTTTCACTTGCTTGTGTGCTATCAACTGATCTCTTCTTTTAGTCAAGTTGTGTCATGAATTAATTTTTTCCCCAGTTCGATCACCTGCTCATTATTTATTCGATCTAATCATCAAATCGTCGGCATTTTTCTATAACACGAATTTCGCAAGCTTCTATTCTCTTCTTCTCTCAAGTACTTATCGTCCACGTTTCACTTCCATTCAAGACTACACTCCAGACAAATACTTTCAGAAAAGACTTCCCCACACTAAGATTTGTATCAGACCTTAATAAATGTATCTTTTTCACAATTTATTTTCTCGTAATTATTGGTCTGCGTTTTATAAGGGGTAGTCAAATGAACACTGCATAGCTGCCACAACAGGTCTACGGAATGGTTCCGTTCACAAGTAATCACCACGTGTATTAAGACATTTATCCTACTGGGAGACGAGACGATCGGTTCTGGTTTCGTAGATTGCGGTCGCCCGCTAACGGGTCCACCACCGCACCCACTCTTGCATTTCCACGTCCGACTGAAATCGACGTCCACTCACGTCTTTCTTCAGATCACCGAAGATGTGAAAATTACTCGGTGAAAGAATCTGGTTGCACGGAAGATACTGCAGTATTCCACAACCAAATGGAGGAATCGCAGCCTTCGCCCGATTGGCAGTGTGGGAGCGGGTGTTATCGTTCGACCGGGTGATACCTGTAAAAGGACCCAGTTATTAATTTATTCCGGTTGTAAAGTATAACCTCTACCGACACCATCTCACAGCAACCATTTACATCAATTTCGCTACAAGATAAACTATATATCCTGTTTCTAGCAGCCCTAACACACCACCACCACTTGATTTAATCAGACTACATTTCACTACCCTCGTTTTTCTTTGTTGTTTTTTTTTTTTTTTTTTGTTGACATACATACGGCGACTGTTTTCAAGACACGATCCATTTCTTTCAACTGCCTTCGAAGTCATTTGGCATCTCTTATCGAAATACAAACCCATGAGTTGATATTAAAGTTCTCATTTCTTCTCGCTAAACTCCAGTTCTCTCTCCAAGCTTCTCCTTGGTTTCCTTTGCTGCTTGCTTAGTACACAGATTGAATAACATCGGGGAGAGGCTGCAACCTTGCCTGACTTCCTTCTCAACCACTGCTCTCCTTTCATGACCATCTGCTCTTATAACTGCTGTCTGGTTTCCATAAAAGTTATAAATAACGTGCTGTTCCCTATGTTTTGTCCCTGGTACCTCCTATGTCTCCTGAAACTAACCTGGCCTTTTCTGAGCTCGGCTTCTAAACGCAAACGGAATTATACACTTTTCTGTTGAACAGTTAGCAACGACATCGCAGCCAACCGAAACTGATTCTCTTACGGTAGCAGGGTCGCACTTTGCAGTCAGATGCCAACCTGTTTACCCTCTGTCTGTGAACTGGATTGGATGGTCTTCGCTAGACTTGTCATTGGGCGAAATATGAAACACACACAAACACAAAACGAGACATCCATTCTTAAGCTTTAAAAATCAACATCTATGCAAAACAACGATTCTTAGTTCTAATTATCTTACTGTAGGAAAGATAAAATTATTAATGTCGCAGGTCACTTTTGTGAACACTATAGCATGGAAAATACGAGGTGCATTTTTAAAGTAAGTACCGCTTTTAAATAGAGGGAAAACCCAAAGCAATACTTCAACTACACTCCTGGAAATGGAAAAAAGAACACATTGACACCGGTGTGTCAGACCAACCATACTTGCTCCGGACACTGCGAGAGGGCTGTACAAGCAATGATCACACATACGGCACAGCGGACACACCAGGAACCGCGGTGTCGGCCGTCGAATGGCGCTAGCTGCGCAGCATTTGTGCACCGCCGCCGTCAGTGTCAGCCAGTTTGCCGTGGCATACGGAGCTCCACCGCAGTCTTTAATACTGGTAGCATGCCGCGACAGCGTGGACGTGAACCGTATGTGCAGTTGACGGACTTTGAGCGAGGGCGTATAGTGGGCATGCGGGAGGCCGGGTGGACGTACCGCCGAATTGATCAACACGTGGGGCGTGAGGTCTCCACAGTACATCGATGTTGTCGCCAGTGGTCGGCGGAAGGTGCACGTGCCCGTCGACCTGGGACCGGACCGCAGCGACGCACGGATGCACGCCAAGACCGTAGGATCCTACGCAGTGCCGTAGGGGACCGCACCGCCACTTCCCAGCAAATTAGGGACACTGTTGCTCCTGGGGTATCGGCGAGGACCATTCGCAACCGTCTCCATGAAGCTGGGCTACGGTCCCGCACACCGTTAGGCCGTCTTCCGCTTGCGCCCCAACATCGTGCAGCCCGCCTCCAGTGGTGTCGCGACAGGCGTGAATGGAGGGACGAATGGAGACGTGTCGTCTTCAGCGATGAGAGTCGCTTCTGCCTTGGTGCCAATGATGGTCGTATGCGTGTTTGGCGCCGTGCAGGTGAGCGCCACAATCAGGACTGCATACGACCAAGGCACACAGGGCCAACACCCGGCACCATGGTGAGGGGAGCGATCTCCTACACTGGCCGTACACCACTGGTGATCGTCGAGGGGACACCGAATAGTGCACGGTACATCCAAACCGTCATCGAACCCATCGTTCTACCATTCCTAGACCGGCAAGGGAACTTGCTGTTCCAACAGGACAATCCACGTCCGCATGTATCCCGTGCCACCCAACGTGCTCTAGAAGGTGTAAGTCAACTACCCTGGCCAGCAAGATCTCCGGATCTGTCCCCCATTGAGCATGTTTGGGACTGGATGAAGCGTCGTCTCACGCGGTCTGCACGTCCAGCACGAACGCTGGTCCAACTGAGGCGCCAGGTGGAAATGGCATGGCAAGCCGTTCCACAGGACTACATCCAGCATCTCTACGATCGTCTCCATGGGAGAATAGCAGCCTGCATTGCTGCGAAAGGTGGATATACACTGTACTAGTGCCGACATTGTGCATGCTCTGTTGCCTGTGTCTATGTGCCTGTGGGTCTGTCAGTGTGATCATGTGATGTATCTGACCCCAGGAATGTGTCAATAAAGTTTCCCCTTCCTGGGACAATGAATTCACGGTGTTCTTATTTCAATTTCCAGGAGTGTATTTTATTTTTACGTTAATGCCTAAAGCTTAATCTAGTTTTCAGCGTTTTTAAAGTAAGTACCGCTTTTAAATAGAGGGAAAACCCAAAACAATACTTCAACTATTTTATTTTTACGTTAATGCCTAGAGCTTAATCTAGTTTTCAGCATAATTTCCACCTTTATTTAGGCTCTTACCACATCGTATGACCAGCCTCTGAAACTGTCTCCATAGGAATCAAGAGTCTGATTTTGAACCAGTGCCGTACTGACGTTTTGACAACGCATTCTTCTTCCTCATAGCTGTGAGCTGCAAGCTGATATTTTAAGTGCAGGAACAAATGGTTGGTGTTAGGTCAGGCCTATATGGAGGGTGATCAGGTTGTTCCTGACCATACGAAGCGAAGAGGTGTTGAGTGCGATGAGGCACGTGGCTAATGGCAGTGTCGTGCAGCAAATTAATCCATCTCTTGAGCATGCCACGTCTTCTGTTTCGAATTACTTGGAGCAGTTTCATGAAGATTTCACAGTACGTCTGTGCATTGACCGTGCTACTTAGGGGCAAAAATCGATAGACCAAGCACCCTGAAAACATAGTGCTGATGAGTCTTCGAAGTGAAATTGACTGCCGGAAGTTCAGGTCAGTGGGAGTATTGAATGCCTCCATTCCAAGGACTACTGTTTTGATTCGGGTGGAAAGTGAACAGTTCATGTCCACGTTTCCTCTACACTGACACTTCGACTAAACTTATTCTTATCCACATGGTACCCTTGGAGAAAAGTGATTGTACGGGCTGAACGACTGATTTTGTTCACTTTACCATTTCTGCAACACAGTCTGCGTAGAAGTTCCGATACCATAAGCGTTCGGCTACTGATTCTAGTAGGACACTAATTGAAATGCGAGAAAGGCATGCGGTACTGGTGAAACCTTGAAGAGGCCTTCTTCTCGAAATTTTTGCCAAATTTCCATTCCGTGTCATTAGTTATGATGGACAGTCGCCCACTTCATTTCTCATCATTCACATTTGTGCTACCATATTTAAATTGTCCACATCATTTTCCAAACGTTTTATGACGCTTGTAACATATTGTGGATACATTGCACTAATCTCCCGATGAATTTCGCCAGCCATCACATTCCTTGCTTTTAAGGCTACGTTCAAATGACGGAAACCTGACGCGCGTTTCCAAACTGCGCATTTAAAATCTTAGCATTCAACCTAGAGCCGATCTTTTGAGCTCACGTTAAAGCAACGTTCACAGAATAACTTTCCACCAAGAGACGAACGCGCGGTTAAAAGGGTAGATGGCGCCCGTGAACTAGTCAGTTGATCGCGCGTACCCACAGTAAACAGACAGATTTTTTGTGAGTTTCTGTTACTTTTCTGTTTTGGACGTTGCAAAAAATGACGTCTAGCTACTAAATTAAAACGAGAAAATTGGCCAACGTCATTGAATGTATTTCAGAAGTGAATAAAATTCAAATTTATAGATGGTGAGCTTGGAAACACCAGGAGCAGCGACACCATCACCTGGAGCAGCCCGAACACCACCAGCCACAACACCAGCAATGACGCACCCAATGATACCAGCAGCTGAATATTCTCTACCACCAATTATCCCGCAACCTCCCTTCCACATCCAACCACAAACTACCATTAAAACTAAAAGGCCGAATACCAGCTACCGCCATGGTGAAAATAAATGGACCCAGCTAACTCCAAATAGTCACTGAAGACACGCAGATTGAAATCATCCATGACCAGCTAGTACATTCTTCTTTCTTCTTTCTCAGTAGATATGACTCCGAATTTGTCAATCTAAAGACACTTCTAACTCAAATTCAGCGCTACGTAGCAACAATGGAAGTCTAACAACTCACCCCTAGGAGATATTCCGTCATGATTAAAACTAACGATACTCTTTCACAATCATCCCTCCTCCGAATTATCCCCTCTTCTGGAGGAAATGCTATCATAACGACACTTGCAAACCGTCCTCCAAAACAACCCCGACCTCCGTGCTGACCCTTCACAGCAGTGATCAAAAAGATCAACTTAGAGTGCGATATCGACAGTAAACTCGACTCTCAATGGGGGAATCAATGTGCACAATGCACTTCGCATTCGCATTGATAATGGTACTCTCTTCGTGGTACGAATATTCTCAAAATAACTCGATATTATTGACAGACTTATAAAACTTAGGTCTTTGAGTCACAACAGGAAGTATCCTGTAGAAGCTTCTCGATCCACTATACAAGCACATACAGGTCAGCGGTACCTCCAATGCAATGACCACCTGACAGAATATTGCATCAACCTACCAACCTGTCTTCACTGCAAGCAGAATCACCTTCACATACAATGCCCAAAACTTAATTCCCCACCTACCTGCAACATATGCGACCAGCCTCACCCTATCTACTGCCACAAATCCAAATTCAACACTCTCCCCAAAAGCCTGAACTCACCATCCCCAAATGCACAGTTGATCAGAGCTCCAGACAAACCACTCCCACCATCTGCCACCAACCATTGATGATATCGCGTGTTTCATAACATAATCCTGCAAAAAATATACATCCCTTTGAAAGACCCCACATCGCACAACAAATAACCCACACCAACCGCTACATCTCCGTACGTACATCACATATTCCCAAAATCAAGCCCATTTGATTTTTGGTAATCATGAAACACTATTCTAGCTGACCCCTCAAACTCCTCCTTGTTTTGCGGAAAATGGCGTAGCAGAGATACAGCAACCTATACCAAAATCTCTGTTTCCTCCACTCCAGTAAAGATCGTTTTATCCATAACCCCCCAATAACACAAAATCCATGCCCTCCTCCTCCTCAACAAAACCTTTCTCCAACCACACCATTCCACACGCACTTCTCCCTACATCCTACATCACACTGATAATTGCAGTCCTATTACCCATGGCGGAGTAGCCATCTGCCATCTCCGAGATAACGTCACCACCCCCAATTGCTCCTAGAAGATCAAACTGAGCACTTCATCCACACCTTCTCCCAGAACTCATATTAATTCTTGCAATATCCACAACCGATGTATCCACCCAATTCCCTACGATTTCCTAACCCACATAGACCGAGTCATTATCACATAAATAATCGCAGCTCACATGCTACTGGTAGCTCCAACGACACGTTCGCAGTTTCTTAAAACCCAAACGACGTCGGGACTGGCAGGTCACATGCGCTATACGAATCTAATCAGCTGTAAATTCAATACCTACCAGCAGAAAGTTTGGGAAAGCATACCATATATTCTCTGAAAACAGCACCACTCCCATTTATCGGATCCCACATAACAGACCATTTTCAGACAACCTCATCGAAGTCAACTACTTCGCATCTGACCTAGAAGACACATTCATTATCCCACATGATCCAAATTTTGGTTACACGATGGACCCTTACGTGTATGAATGTACGGTACCAAAATAACTATTCCACGTCTCGCATCAAACATCTAGTACTTGCAGAGCGCTCCATGAACAGGAATAAACTGCCAATAACAGCTAACGTCATTGCACAAATACTCGCTAAAAATCGAAACACGGAGCCCAGTTATGATGAAGTTACCTACAGCCAGCTCAAGGATTGTACCAGAGCCTATCATGAAAGCCGTGCCATCCTTTACAATGCCATTCAGTACACAAATTATTACCCACAGCACTGGGAAATGTCAAGTCTTCCTCTTCCTGAAACCTGATAAACCACCCTCACAGTCCTCATCATATTGTCCTCTCAGCCTCCAGTCAGTTTTCACCAAAATCTCTGATACCATTCTTACCCAGCAAATCCTCCTGCACCTTGAACCAACCTACCCATTCTCAATACAAAAAATTGGCTTTCATCCCAACTATTTCATCAACAACCGACTTCTTTATCTTGCCCACCTATCCTCGCATCAGCTAAATAAACGAGTGTTCGTCATATTAGTCTCCTTT
Organism: Schistocerca serialis cubense; assembly: GCF_023864345.2. NCBI lineage: Eukaryota > Metazoa > Arthropoda > Insecta > Orthoptera > Acrididae > Schistocerca > Schistocerca serialis. The sequence continues at coordinate 180,141,718 of NC_064646.1, read as the reverse complement.
GAGAGCCAAAAGGCCTTTGACAGGATGGCATTCTCGACAGCTCTTGAAGATGTAAACCTTACCTGACTATCCTTCCTTCAACACTGTCCTACATATATCACAATCAACCAAGTCTACTGCCACATCTTTCACACTGCTTCAAGTGTGTGTCAAGGCTCTGTTCATTCACTCCTCCTTCACATTATGTACACTGCAGACCTGCCCAAACTGCCAGCCCCCACCCTACTCCTACAATATGGTGACAATAATTCCTACCTACCCACTCATCACAAGCTTCAACTCTCCTGTGACTTCCTGCAACACCACATGGATCTCCTAGTAGAGTGGAAACTTCAAGTCAGTCCAGAGAAAAGCCAAGTGACAACTTTTATTCACAATACTTTGTGTTTCCATCGTCCACATTTCCATCTCTCCATCCACCACCAACCTACACCTCTGACTAACACAATAAAGTATATAGGGATAACTGTCGACAGAAAACTAAAATGGAACGCACATCATCCAGCACAAGGCCCGAAACCGACCAAAACTACTAGACGGAGAGTCTACAGTCTTCTGCAATTATCCTCACTTATAAATTCCTCATGTGTCCCATACTAAACCACATCGACGTTGCCTTCATCTTGGAAGCCTTTGAAATCCTGGGAAGACATGCACTCCAACTCGCCTTCCGCATCCACCTACCTTACCCAATTCGCATCCTGAAGCAACTCATCCACTTACACTTGTCTTCTTCTTTTCCTAGAGCACCTTCGGATCTGATACATTATTCGCAAAACCCAGCCCTGGAATCCAATTTTCTACCTACTAGCAATCAATCTAGGTGCTCTGCTGCGCCACTACAACCATATTCCAGATTCCATGCAACTCCATACCTTATGGAGTGGGTTAAAACCCACTCCCCAACGATGAAATTCATCCCGAGATATACAGCTCTTTCCAGTCCTGATCGCAATGATCCACCTCACACATCCACCTTGCTGACTTCTAGTCTATTCTACAGCCCCCCCCCCCTTCCACCCCCATACTCACAGTCCTCATCGCACCTTCATCATGACAAGTTTTTCATGTGTCACCTAGCATCACTATTACAGCATAGCTTCATTCACATTCATCAATAACTATATTTTGTTTGTAATATAAATCATCAAACGAGTTTCAAAACCATCAGTATTTTCCATCTATGTGTATTTTACAAAATCCTTGTTTATTGTCACTTGTTTTATTTGAAAATCGTCTGTCTTTTTTTTTATAAAGTCATCTGTTAGCATCACCTTTTATGTATCTTAATTCACCGAGCTAGGTGACCCAGTGGTTAGCACACTGTACTTGCATTCGGGAGGGACGAAGGTTGAAAACCGCGGACGACCATGATTTCCCTATATCGCTCCAGGCAAATGCCGAGGTGGTTTCTTTGAAAGGGCACGTCCGATTTCCTCTCCATCCTCTACACAAACGAAACTTGTGCTCCGTTTCTAACGACGTCAATGTCGACGGAACATTAAACTCAAACTTCTTTCCTTCCTGCCTTCCTCCCTGCTCATATTTAACCCATCTTTAAACACTTTTATGTAACCTTTGGCTGAAGAACAGTTTTTATCCGCTTCCAGCCCACCCCCGTTGTGGAAAATAACACCTTTCTCGGTAACAAGTACACTTTCGTTTCTATTATAGGGCCTGCAGGTTAAAGTCCACACATTGATCAACAAAACTGTTGCTAAATTTAGTTCGAACGTTATTTTCTGATGAAGTTGGTCGCCTGTTGTAGGGAGCATTTACATTGGTGAGATTTCTTTCTTCTTGTTTCTTCGTATTTACGTCCATATCTTATTATGTCGTAGTTGAGAATTACTGTAATCCCCTTTACAATGTGTTTGGCACAATACACACTGGATCTCACAGGTGATGTATTCTCCACTCACTAAACGCTGCACCAAAAGTACACTCGACATAACCGGCACCTATGTGTTAAAGTTAGCCCATAGTTAAATATCCTTTTTTTTTTCATAAGCCAGGTGCTTTACGTCATAGAGGTCTCAGTAAATTTTTAATCAGCCCAACAATTATTTCATCAGTTAGTTTGACGTAAGAAAGGGCAATGTCGTGGTTTATGTTAAGTCTTTGTTTAGTTTATCCTAAGGTTTTACGGTGAGTTTCATATAGAACTGAATCTTTGAAATTTCTTGAGTCGCTGGTTTTTCCACGGTAATCGCGAGTCACATTGCGCCCAACATCACCAGGGAAAAACAAATACGTGTGAAATATAAGAGATCGAATATATTGGATTTTCTATCCATCCATCTGTCATCAACAGCTCCATGCAAAGACAAACCATTGTACACTATTTCATTCCATCTTCTTTTCGTGTTGGCATTACAATGTGTTTTAATTTCATCCACATAATTCTGCCTTACTTCAGATACAGTCAGCTTGACCGGTTTCATATCTGCATTGATATTAAGGCACTGAAAACTTTTTTTTTTCTTTTTGAGTCATCAGTCTCTTGATTGGTTTGATACGGCCCGCCACCATTCCCCCTGTGCCCACCTCTTCATCTCAGAGTAGCATTTCAACGCACATACATACGCCCTCAAATATTTGCTGGATATATCGCAATCTATGCCATTCTCTACAGTTTTTGCCCTCTGCAGCTCACTTAGCACCATAAAAGTCATTCCCTGGTGTCTTAACAGACGTCCTATCATTCTATCCCTCATCCTTGACCGTGTTTTCCAAGTATTCCTTTTCTCTCCGATTCTGAGTAGAACCTTTTCATTTCTTAGCTTAGCATTCCACCTATCTTTCAACAATCGTCTGTAGTATCACATCTCAAAGGCCTCGATTCTTATCTGTTCCGGTTTTTCAACAGTCAATCTTTCACTACCATATATAATGATGTTCTCCCAACGTACAGTATCGGAAATATCTTCCGCAGTTTAAGGTCGTCTCTTATCCAGGAATGCCCTTTTTGCCAGTGCTAGTCTGCTTTTGATGTCCCCCTTGCTCCGAACGTCATCGGTTATTTTGCTATCTAGGCAATGGAATTACCTAACTTCATCTACTTCGTGACCATCAACCCTAATGTTAAGTTTCTCGCTGTTCTCATTTCTCCTATTTGTCATTAATTTCGTCTTTCTTCGATTTACTCTCAATCCATGTTGTATACTCTTTAGACTGTTCATTCCATTCAGCATATTATGTAAATTTTCACTCTCACTCAGGATAGCAATGTCATGAGCGAACTATATCGTTCATATCCTTTCACCTTGAATGTTAGTTCCATCATTGCTTCTTCGATGTACATTTTGAACAGTAGGGACGAAAGACTATATGCCTGTCCTACATCCTTTTTATTCCGAGATCTTCGTTCTTGGTAGTCCACTCTTATTAATACCTCTTGGTTCTTTTCCATATTGTATATTATGCGTCTCTCCTTGCAGCTTACCCGACTTTTCTCAGAATTTCGAATATCCTTGCACCATTTTACATTGTCGAACATTTTTCCCAGGTCGACAAATCTTATGAACGTGTCTTGATTTTTCTTTAATGTTGCTGCCATTATCAGCCTCAATGTCAGAATTGCCTCTCTGGTGCCTTTACCTTTCCCAAAGTCAAACTGATCGTCATCTAACACATCCCCAATTTTCTTTTCCATTCTTCTGCATATTATTCATGTCATCAACTTGGATACACGAGCTGTTAAACAGATTGTGCGATAATTCCTTGCTTTTCAGCTTTAGCAGTTTTCGAAATTGTGTGGGTGATATTTTCCCGAAAGTCAGATGATGTATCTCCAGTCTCATACATTCTACACACCAACGTGAGTAACCGGTTTGTTGCCACTTCCCCCAATGATTTTAGAAATTCTGATGGAATGTTATCCATCCCTTCAGCCTTATTTAATCTTAAGTCCTCCAAAGCTCTCTTAAATTATGATTCTAACATGGATTCCCTATCTCTTCCAGATAGACTCCTGTTACTTCTTCTATCACATCAGACAAATCTCCCCCCCCCCCCCCCCCCCCCTTGAGGCCTTCATCGTACTCTTTCCACGTATCAGTCTCTCCTCTGCATTTAACAGTGAAATTCCCGTTGCACTCTTACTGTTACCCCCCCCCCCCCCCTTGCTTATAATTTCACTGAAGGTTTTTATGACTTTGTATATGCTAGTCAGTTCTTCCAACAGTCGGTTCTTTCTCGATTTCTTCGCATATTTCATGCAGCCATTTCGACTTAGCTCCCCTGCACTTCCTGTTTACTTCATCCCTCACTCACTCGCATTTCTGTATTCCTGAATTTCCCTCATCTACATCTACATGGATAGTTTTCTAATCATATGTAAGTATCTGGCAGATCGTTTATCGAACCACTTTCACAATTCTCTACTATTCCAATCTCGTATAGCGCGCGGAAAGAACGAACACCTGTATCTTTCCTTGAGAGCTCTGATTTCGCTTATTTATCATGGTGATCGTTTCGCCCTATGTAGGTTGGAGTCATCAAAATATTTTCGCATTCTGAGGAGGAAGTTGGTAATTGAAATTTCGTGAGAAGATTCCGCCGCAACGAAAAACGCGTTTTGTTTAATGATGACGACCACAAATCCTGTATCATTTCAGTGACACTCTCTCCCCTATTTCACGATAATACAAAACGTGCTACCATTCTTTGAACTTTTCAGTCGAGCTGTGACCTCTCTGACAGGGAATGACGAATCCAGTCGCATAACTGAGACGATATTCCGTAAGCACCCAGTTTCTCTACAAGTCGAGTGTGTGGCAGAGTGTCAAAAGTCTTCCGTTGATCCAGAAATGCCGAATCCATTTGAAATCCCTACAGAGCTGTTCTTTACTTCTGTATCTATAGCCTTGGAGAACTTCAAGTGTATCTCGTCATTCCTTGGTACTTCCGTATCCCATTTCTTTACATATTGATTCTTCCTGAAAAATGTGTTAAACTTCAGCCTACTGTCCAGAACTACTACGATTGTGATCTGAGTCTATATCTGCTCCTGGGTACGCCTTAGAGTCAGGTATCTGATTTCGGAATCGCTGTCTGACCATGATGTAATCTAAGTGAACTTCTCCCGTATCACCCGGCCTTTTATAAGCATACCTCTTCGTCTTGTTTTTCTCGAACAGAGTATTAGCTATTAATAGCTGAAATTTATTACGGAATTCTATTACTCTTTCTCCTCTCTCTAATTTCTTTCCCCAAGCCCATATTCTCCTATAACGTTTTCTTCCACAGATTCCCCTACAACACATTCCAGTAACCCATGTTTATTTCATTTTCATCTTCCTTTACGTACTGTATTACTCTCTCTGTATTCTCATATGCATATCTCTTCATCTTCGAATTCGCGACGTCAGCATGTACACCTGAACCATCATTGTCGGAGTTCATCCCGATAAGAAAAAATATGTTTCAAATGGCTCTGAGCACTATGGGACTTAACTACTTAAACCTAAGTAACCTAACGACATCACACACATCCATGCCCGAGGCAGGATTCGAGCCTGCGACCGTAGCGGTCGCGCGGTTCCGGACTGAAGCGCCTAGAACCGCTCGGCCACAACGGCCGGGTCTGATAAGAAGAACTCTATCACTGAACTGTTCGCAGTGACACACTTTCTGCCTACCGTCCTATTCTACTCCCGTTATACCATTTCCTGCTGATGTTAATATTACCCTCTACTTATCCGACCAGAAATCCTTGTCTTCTTTCCATTTCACTTCACTGACCAGCAGTACGTCTAGATTGAGCATTTGCATTTCCATTTTCAGATTTTCTAGCTTCCCTATCACGTTCAAGCTTCTGACATACCATGCCCCGATTCGTAGAACGTTATCCTTTCGTTGTTCGTGGAGACACCATACGTGTCTTTAACGCAATGATTCCCATTGCGTTCTGCATCCCCATGCTGCTGATCGTTGGTGATTCTTCCGCCTTTAGGGGCAGTTTACCACTCCAAGAACAGGAGAGTGCCCTGTACCTCTGACAGCTCTTCCGCCTTATTTGACAAGGCCGTTGGCAGAATCATTGTGACTTCTTGTGCCAGAAGTCATCGGCCGACAATGCCGATCATTAATCAGAATTTAAGCGGTGCACGTTCGAAGTCGGAGGAGGACGTTTTGGTTGTTAATGAAAGACGTTGCCCGTAGATCATGGTTAAGGCCAGAAGCGTTGGGAGGCATCAGAAACCGAAACAGACTGCGAGAGAGTCTGTACCGCTGCAAACAGAACAATTTTGTAATTGGATCGCACGTTATCGTGCGTCAATTCGCCTTAGATCCGAATGTAGCACTGGAAACAAATAACAGCGCGTATTTCACTTTCAGCGGTATTTTCAATCTGTTGAGCCATTTTAAAGACGTATAAATAAATGTTCACGGCAACAGAAGTTGCTGTAATTGTGATGGTGGGTAGCCAACAGCCGCGTGAAGAACACGGCGACCATAAAATTCCAACTGCCAATTTCCCTACAACTTTCAACGAACTCCTCATATTTCATTCTGTGTCGTTTTCTCCACAGCGCGTTCTTGCTGAGGCAAAGTTCGCGGGAAGCCCGGAAGACGGCTGCTGTGGTCCACACGTACAGGACATCGCAGGACGATGGACGTGGCTGCCGTGAATTGCCTGGTTTACGCCACGCGTCTTTATGCCCTGCGGCCCGCCGGGTCATAAAACAGTCCCTCCATCACGTCCGCCCAAATATACGATCGGCCTCTGAACGGTTTACAGCTCCCACCAGGAGGTGTGTTGACCAGTCTATTTGTGTGTGAAAGGAGCCCCCGACAATGGCCCACTCATTGATCCAGGCGGGGTTTGGAGTCATAAAAGTAAACAGCATTTCCTCCGACGACGTCAGTCCCTCTAGAAATTGTTCGTACTGGTGAAAACGTCAGAATCCGCCACTACTGACTGCCACTGTTGCTTTTCGTCCAACGAAGCAGATTTTGACATACTGACATCCAAAACGGACAGCCGAAAATTTTCCCTACAGGTGTCTATGTGTTGTGCAATTATCCTTTTAATAAAAGATTGATCTAGATGATACGAATGCGAGCACACAGTGTACAAGCGTCAGAATTAAAACCAGGAAGCTTAATGTGTAAAATAATAATCATCTTTATAACTAATGCCATGTTGTAGGATATATACAGAAGTGACAAAAGTTGTCGCGTCTCTTTTCGCCTGGCGTAGCACGGAAAATCGACGCGGCATGGACTCAACAAGTCGTTGGAAGTCCCCTGTAGAAACAGTGAGCCAGGGTCCCCCTACAGTTCATAATTGCGAAAGTGCTGCCGGTGCAGGATTATGCGCACCAACAGATCTCTCAATTGCGTGCTATAACCATTGGATGGGGTTCATATCAACAATGTGGGTGGCCAAATATTTCGTTTTATTCGTTCGAATTGTCCAGCACCTTCTTCAGACCAATCGTGAACAACTGTGCCTTGGTGACAGGGCGCATTGTCGTCCATAAACCTTGACTGGAAACACAAAGTTCATGAATGTTTGCAAACGGTCTCCAAGTAGACGAAAATAGCCATTTCCAGTCAATGATTGGTTTAGGTGGACCTTTTAATCATAGCTCACACCGTTACGGAGCCACCACCAGCCTCCACAATGTCTTGTCGACAACTTGTGCCCATGATCTTGCGGGCTCTGCGCCACACTCAAACTCTACCATCAGCTCTTACCAACTGAAATTGGGATGAATCTGACCAGGTCACGGTTTTCCAGTCGCCTATGGTCCAACCGATAAGGTCACAACGCCAAAAGAGGCGCTTTAGATAACGTCGTGCTTTTAGCAAGGGCACACCGCGTCGGTGGTCTGCCGCCATAGCCCATTAACGCCAAATTCCGCCGCAATGTCCTAATGAATGTTAGTCACACGTCACACATTGATTTATGCGGATATTTCATGCAATGTTGCTTGTCTGTTAGAAATGATAATTCCACGCAAACGCCACTTCTCTTGATCGTTAAGCGAAGGCCGTCACCAACTGTTTCGTCCGTGGTGAGGCGTACGGCCTGAAATATGGTATTCCCGGCACACTCTTGACACTATGGATCTCGGAATACTTAATTCCCTAAAGATTTCCGAAATGGAACATCACTTGTATCTAGCTCCAACTATTGTTCCCCGTTGAAAGTCAGTAAATTTTCGTCGTGCGGCCATAATCATGTCGGAAACCCTTTCACATGAATCGCCTGAGTAAAAATAACACTTCCGCCACATCGCTGACCCACCTCTTTTTTCACCTCAGTATGTGTTCGCTTTCGCTGTTGACCACCAACTGTCATTTCTGTCTATATGAATAGTGTGTCCATACATCGTTACGAGAGTCAGAGATATAACATACTGTATGGTATTATAATCGTATACTGAAAGAACCGAGCGAGGTGGCGCAGTAGCTAGCACATTGGACTCGCATTCAGGAAGACGACAGTTCAATCCCATGTCCGACGATCCTGATTTGGGTTTTCCGTGATTCCCCTAAGTCGCTCCAGGCCCGGCCGACTTCCTTCCCAGTCCTTCCCTAATTCGATGAGACCGATGATCTCGCTGTCTGGTTTCCTCCACCAAACAACCAAACACCCAACCCAATAAACTACAAGGTCGAAAGTGTAAAAAAAAAAAAAAAAATCCAAAACGAACAGTGTGCTGAAGTAACAGATGCGCCTGCATGCTCCACTGAAATCCAGAGAATGGGAGAAGGAAGTCTTTATTACATTTCGAACGTTTAATAGTTAGAGATACACTATTCCAGGTGACACATCATTACAAATATAACATGTGATTATATAGCTACATGTTTGTGACAAATAATGTTTACTCTAGTTGCTGAAGGAGATTAACGACCGTCAAAAGCTTATGTTCAGAGCCAGAACAGTAATTTTAATGCATGGTTAGGCAGATGACACAAACATTTCTTTAGATGAGAAAATACGAAAGTAATTATATTCGTCTTCTAATAAAAAGTCGTAAGAGTTGTTTGCTGTAGCAAAAGAATGGCAACTTGCATAGAAAAATCATCAGCTATAATTTATCACATGGTCCTAAGATCATCATAAGTAAAAGGGACAACCATCAGTTAATATGGCAAATGACGCATATTGTAAAGAATATAAACAACTTAAACTATTTGGTTGTCAATATTTAATATATGAACAGAGCTAGTTTGCTACGGCAAAATAAGTAACACGGTATAACACATGGCAATAAAATATGAAGTATATAAAAACGACTGTTAGTTTATTCTCTGAGGTCGTTAACGTCCTATGAACATCGCTACTAGCGGCTAAAAAGGAGGGGATGAAAGTGGAGCAGTGGTACATCAATTAAAAGCATAGAAAGCTAAAAAAATATATTTTCAATAAAGTTAAAACCTTTAAAAAGAGTAAACATGATCTTGTTAGATGCAGCAAACGTGTGAAAGTTTGTGATAAGACCATAGCCGTAGAACACACAGTAAAACGAATTTTGCTTCAAAATGGGAAAAAATTGTTCCAATTTTCACAATCTGTAAAAGTTACTAAGGTCATCAACGTGTTACATGAACTTATGTCAAAAACAGCAGCACTAGGCCTTATTGCGCCGTTTCCGAGTTAGTTAGGATTCTGCGTGAACGTTAACCTTTTTTGTGAGGGCTTCTGCTGTTGAAAACCAGTAATGTGACACCATTTGCTCAGAATCGCACAAATCCGACAAAGAGATATAAGGAAGTGGGAACTGGAAGCACCTCCTAGAAAAAGAGGAGTAAGAATTGGACACACAAGCTTTGTTGACACCGTCGTAATAAATCAGTACCCGATTAATCAACACAGGAATTATAACGATTAAGTCCATTAGCGACCATTGATTCACAGACGGGTTTCATTTCATGAAAACGAAGGGGAAACGTCAGAGTTTGGTAACAACCTCACTTGTTCAGCATCGATGAGCACTAGAGGTGAGAATATTTGCAGAAGTACCAGGGGAGAGTGTTGTACCATGGAACCACGGAACACTTCAGATTCTCGTCTCTAGCCACTCATGTAGTAGAGGTTTAACAGACTTCTTAATTCCGTTTTCTAAATGAAGGCATTCACTTTCAAAGTGCTAAATGGCTCTGAGCACTATGGGACTCAACTGCTGAGGTCATTAGTCCCCTAGAACTTAGAACTAGTTAAACCTAACTAACCTAAGGACATCACAAACATCCATGCCCGAGGCAGGATTCGAACCTGCGACCGTAGCGGTCTTGCGGTTCCAGACTGCAGCGCCTTTAACCGCACGGCCACTTCGGCCGGCTTTCAAAGTGCTGTTGCTTATTTCTGAACTTACGAGAAGTACATCAATAAATTAAAGGTTTTCGGAATGTGATGATTTTCTCCAAAGAACAACATGGTTTAGTATATTTAATACAGAGGAACAAATTTGCAATTGAAAATTGAAAGCGTTTCGGTACTGTATTTGGTCGTCTGTCTGTTACATTGCAATACTACGCACAAGTAATCAGTAAGCGAAATCAAATAAAGCAGAAGCTATATAAGCAAAATGTTAAAAGTTAAATACGTTTGAAGAATACAGGGAGGAATCCTGATAACTTACTTTTTTTGTGGATGAAAATTTAAAGTTTCTAGACACATATTATTTCAGTTTATAATGTTATTCACTTTATAATGTTATTTTCGTCATTTTTGTTTAAAGTAGTAATACATATTCCAAACAAGCATTACTGTTGAATTTAAGATATACATATATACACCTGATTAATGTGACAGCAATACGATGTATTTATACCGTGAATGCAACTTGTACAGGGAAAAACTGACATGTCCGAAACGTAGCTACTAGCTTTCAAACACTTACCATTTATTTAATTTCTCATTACAATAAACTATCTAACGTGATCTTACAACAATACGCCATGAAATATTGTTCTCTTCTTTTTCAATGGTTGGTATGAGTGAGGAAGACGGCGCTTGACTACGGCAAAAATCCTTTAAACTACTGCATGTCTTTGTATTTCTCATTAGGTATTGTAAGATTGTCTGTAAAATGATCAGAAAAATCTAATTCAAACAGTTATAACACTTAAAAAGATAGAAAATCACTTCATGAAACAAAAACATTTCATAGTTTGTGACTGCAAAGGAAATACAGCACATTGCATGGTGGCTTAATTATAAATATGAAATGCAAATACTTTTAATTTTTTAGTAGCTAACTGTCCGGTTACGAAGTGTCGTAAACGGTTGGCCCTGACTAGTTTTAGTACGCAATCTGACTGCATAGAATAACAACAAAGAATGAAAGAAAATTTCCGTTAACACAATTAATTAAGTCCCCAGCAACTATAAAACGTACAAAACCAAAGCACAAGTATAACTGTTCTGTGTGTGGAAGTGTGATTCAACGTACACATCTGGCACGGTTCTTCTTCAATAAGACAATAAATTTTAAATACCATTTATACTGAAGTAATTAAAAAAATAGAAATACTATAATTGCGCAAGAAAACCAGAATTACACTCTAATACAAGAACACAAGCCAGATGCTTTGTTGACTGAACCTGTAATGACGCATTTTTCAAGACATTGAAATAATAAAAAGAAAAGGGAAATTTTTTACCTCCATATATATTGACGAAAAGCACTCTAATCATTACAATATCTCCATTGGAACAACATCTGCTGTCTAGCCCATCAAACAACTGCATAAAACATGGAACAAGCACTCCCTACTACAACATCTCAACACCGACTCACTACTGCCACATCTCGATAAGCACTCTCCACCACGACTTCTCGACAAGAACTTTTCACTACGACATCTCAGCAAGCACTGCCAGTGGAGGCAGCTGAGTAATACTCTTTGGCGCAATCTCTGGCGCTGTGGCTCTGTGTAGCCACCATTCAACTTCTTTATCTACAACTTACGTGGCTACCCTCCAATCACACTTACGTGCCTGGCGGAGGGTTCTTTGATCTACCCTGAGACAATTTCTCTACCGTTCCACTCTGACAGCATGTGAGAGAAGTGAACCCCTTAATCTTTCTGTACGAGCTCTGATTTCTCCTCTTTTATTATGATGATCATTTCTCTCTACATGGGTAGGCGACAACCAAATCGTTTCACATTCAGAGGAGAACGCTGGTGACTGAAATTTCGTAAAAAGATCTCACCACGACGACAAAACACCTTCATATCGAGGAGACGACAAACTGAACTTGCCCCCTCTCCAGTTGGTAATCAGTTTTTCTTGCCAAGAAGGAATGACGACGCTTGCTCATATGCCCTGTTTTAGCTGCTTCAAAACCGAACCAGTGATGTATTATATCATGTGACTTCCAGTTGTCTTCTTGGCCTGGACTGGAAAGGCAGTTTGTTCTGGTATATTGTTTTATCCAGACGCTCTTTCCATTCATTGATTATTTCTGGTTGCTGATCAACATCAATTAGAACAAATGGCTAAGGGTGTGTGCGTGAATTCCTAGAAACTTTACACTACTATTTCGGCATTTGAAATTCTTGAGTTTGATCAATCATACTTGACCTACGAATGACCCATTATGGGGAATTTCATCTTTACAGAGCCCAGTAGTTTATCTGTATGCATTAGAATACTAGATCTTGTAGGCATCCGAACACAGCCCTACTCTCGTTTTGCCCTCCGTAGGAGTTACAGAAATCTTCTGATGTCTGATTTGTGGATGAAGAAAAGTGTGTAGAAAATGATGAAGTAACTATGAGACTTCATTTGCTCCTTTTCGGCCTGCGATGCCTGGATACATAAGAAAGCAACTATGCTTTGTTAACAGAAGATGAACATTGAAAACAAATACAGACAAATGTAGTTTATTATAAACTTCATTTGTCTTTATATTTAGACATGGGAAATTTTTATTGTAATCCGTGGTTATTGCAACATTAGCGAGATTCTTTTGACATTCACTCTTTGCTTTTACCTCCCTGTCGTAGAACACTTTTTGTTTTCTATTCAATACAGGATGGTTGCATTGGTCGAAGTTCTCAATGAGGCCGTACTTTCATTTCGGCAGTTAGTTCCCTCTCCAAATTTTTCTTTTTGGATAGATACTTATCACATGAACCACAAATATCAAGCCCCGGATATCCAGAAATATTGAATTCTGAATTGAATATCGTGTGGTCTCTCTCATATGATACATCCTTTACTTTAAATTACTCCCTGAACATAATGAACATACCTTTTATATTCAAGGACTCAGATAGGTAGACTGTTTTCCATTTTCGTCTAACTGTAATGGCAGTTCCGAACTTTAAATAAACTATTGTGCCATCTTATTGTTCCACGGGTTACAAGCATTAAAACCTGAGGGGGGGTTCTGTGTTTCCCTTGGCCATATCGCAAATATTGGTCTCCATATTTAGATTTCTTGAATAAATCATCTATCTTGCCCTTCTTTATTCCACGTAATAGCATAAATGCATGCTTTCAGACACGTATTTCTTCGACAGTTCTGTAAAGAGTAATGCAAACATAGAATTCCTAAGGTTCATATCGAAACTGTGCCTCGTGCTGTACGCTCTTCGGACGCCTGCGCTGTGCGGGGACCACTCTGGTTAAACCATTTAGAGGTTTCATTCATCATGATTTTCAAACTGGTTCACCTTCTTAGTAAGATTCTTTTTATTTCTATCATTGATAATAGCAAAACAATTATTTTTACACTTACATGGTTCTCCTGTTTCGTCTGTTAGGGATCTGAAACTATTTGAACCGTCACTAATGCGAGCGAACTTCTTCCTTTTAAAGTCATATTCTCTGAAGGCGTACTATATATTTTTTTCGTCAATAAATGACTCGCTTTCTTTTTTATTCATATTACTTTGCCACACCAAACAGAAATGGTCATATTAAACGCAACGAAGATAATATCAGCGGTAACAGACCTGCAGAAGCTAGGAATCATCATATCGTTAAATTTTCGCCTCAAATTCCCTGGACTTGTCAGACTATACCTCTTTTTCGCATACACTTGACCGACTTTTCCCCTGCACGCGTTTACAAGATATTTGGCGACTCGTCAGATTGCTGACCATTTCTGTTAAGCCAGCTAAATTTTCACTGGCAGAATTATTAAACTATGGAAAAAAACGAGAAATCTGTAGTTTGTACTTAAAGGGATTTTCCCCTCAACCCATCATTTTGAAACTGAAGCTATTAGAAAATAGAAAAAAATTTCATTTTCAAGATACGTAAATTTGTTAATCCATTAACAAAACTCAGTTAAATCACAAATATCACATGTTCCACGACAAAATACCTTCTCTTTCAAGGTGCAAGATGGTGAACGATCGACGAAAATGTATTAAATTTTAAAAGCTCCTTTTCAGGTAGGTCCGCAGATTGCATAGGGCCAGTGACTGACATGTTGTATAATTCCCTGTTTTCTGCTGCACATTGATTTTACTAGCTCGTTATTTATACGAACGACAAGTCGCGTTTCAACAGTTTGCCATTTTCAAGTTTGTTATTGATAGCAATTGAAAAACCTTCTTTTCGGATGGGCTTCCGGCATGCATTAGGTCAATGAATGACAAATTAAGTATTTTCTCATTTTTTGCTGCACAGTGATAGTCTCAGCTTGTTATATACGAAAACTATGAGTTTCGTTTCAGCGGTTTGCCATTTTCAAGTATGTTCTTCACAGTAATTCCAAAGGCTTCTTTCAGATGAGTCTGTAGCCTGCATTAGGCCGGTGAGTGACATATTAAATATTTTACCGTTCCGTTTTAACTGCGGAAAATCTCAAAAACTACACGTGGCTCTAAGATTAGTCACTATGCTGAAGTAACGGCCGAAAAAACATTGTTTTCCTTTGTACACTATCCTCTAGGTACAACTGGAAATGGAAAATACAGGGGAGACGGAAGGCAAGTGGGCTTCACCAATTCGATTTTTAGATTTTACCATATTTCAAATTCCTGGCCTCTTCTGCGTGAAACAGTTTTTGTTTTATATAAATACGACAATTTTTTCGTGAGGTATGATGGTTTTCTTCACGTTGTGTGCAAACTGAGGACAGTTACAGCAAGGCTTCTGACCGGGTATGTGCAGAACAAACCAATGGTCCTAATGTCACAATTTCCACATTAGAGTGCATTGTGCGTGTCCAGAAGAGAATGGAGTCCAGGTTGAAAAGATTATTGAAAGAAAAGTCAAAATAGTATTGGAAGATGGTAAGAAGATAGGTAGTAAAGGTCGCCTGACAAATGTTGAAATAGATATATTACAGACTTATTATGGCTTGGCCATAAGAAGAAATGTAGGGAATTTAGAAAACATGAAAATCTGTATGGGCTATCTTTTTCCATAAGCTTTCCACAAATGAAAATCCAGTGCACGGTCTTTACCCGAATGATCTTGACACTTGGTGCAAGTACAGGAGAAGTGCCAGATATGACCACAAACATTTTTTACCTGATGTGTAATGAATGAAATTAAACCCATATTTAGAGACCTTTGTGAAGATATCTTGCTGAAGAAATGTCTTTATGGGAAAACCCAAAATTAAAGTGAATGTGTGAATTCTGTCATTAGGAACCGGATACAGAAAACTGTATTGGTTCAACTTACAACCCTCAATTTTGGGTTTATGATGCTGTTTTATGCTTCAGTGATGGTGTAATTAGAAAACTGGATGTTTTGGAATATATGGTCATAAAATCTAGTGGAAATACTGCAAAATCTTTGGTGCAAATAAATAAAGACAGCATCCGCAAAGCAGATATTGGTAATTTAAAATGCACAAAAGAGGCCAAACAGAAATGAAGAGGGACGAAGATAAGAAAAGAGGATCAGTATGATTCAGATGATGCTCAGTATGGTGCAGAAAATATCAGTAACTATACTTGAATCACAATATTAAACTTTAAAACGAATTTCCTCAAAACTACATTTTCTTTTACTTTCAGGTACCGTTACTTGATAAACTAATGGGGTTATAAACATGGAATTTGGTCAATTTGAACTTCAGATGGTAATAACAAATAAATTGAGAACTACCAAACAATCATAAACTGTTTTATAATAATTAATGTAAAAATGTTAAGTTTTACTAGTGAAAGAATCAATGTCTTTTCTTCAAAACCATAAGAGGTATTATGTTCATTTTACTTGTAAATTGAGGCATATATGTTACATATATGCAGTAAAAAATCAATTCTTTTATCACTTATAGTTCTTTTGAAAAGTGTTCTTCTACAAAGGGTAAAATAGCATTTGCAGAATAGGAATAAAAATTGCCTTCCGTCTCCCCTTAAGTGCGGAAAATCTCAACAACTGCTCATGGCGGTCTCTAGCGCGCCTTCATTCATGTGGCTCTAAAATCAGTCACTAGACTGAAGTAACGGCAGAAAAAACATTATGTGTTCCTTGGTACAATATCCTCTAGGTACAACTTTCTTGTCCTACAAATGGAAATTACATTTATTTCGCACAATTTGAAAGCTTTTCGAGATAGAGGACGCACATAACAATAAATCTGCTCTCTCTACCCTTACCTTGTCAAGAGAACTAGTATATCCCACCAGAATTGTCTACTAATTCTTGAGCTTTCTCTCATAGCGGACGTCGTTGCCGTTATCATTATGAACAGCCTTGAAGCGTGCAATAGCAGCACACTATACGTAGACGACTGCAACACACTCTTCAGAAGGAAGGTAATCATATTACCCCGCCCCCCCTCCCCCCTCTGATGGAAGCCCGTTTGCAATGCAAACGTGCAGCTACTGCACTGAGCTACGCTTCAGTACTGCAGGCGCAGATAGGTATCAGCAGTAGCACCAAGTCGGAGCAGTATTATAGGGATTTGCATGCTGGCAACGGGCCCTACTGTAATTGGTTGTTTTAGCGTGGGTTACTGGGTATGCAAACAATTGGTACCAACTACTTCATTTTATTTGAATTAATATCAGCCCTCGAAATCCATGCAGGTGGATGAGGTTTGACATTGTCAGATTTTTATGTAATGGACTCTCGGGACACACCCTGAGCTGTATGAAGACAACGGCAGCAGATGACGCAAAGGACGCGATTGTATCTGCTAATCAGTAGTACCTCGTGGAATTCATAGCATCTTTAGTGTAGTGTTTGGTTAACTGTATTTGGCATAAGTCGTTATTACGGTTTGTAAGTGCAAAGATCGTGACGTCAAATGGATTCATGTCCCTTATAAACTGTATTAAGCATTTTATTCGTAGAGCATAAGTACAGACAATGGAAACAAGGGCATTCACACCGGATTTCAGAATTTGACCATAACAGCGACGAGTAGTATAATGAGCACAAAAACACCATCTTGTAAAAAGCCAGTACCGGAAAGATACGGCACCGATTAGATGTGGAGCTGCTTAAATTCTGCGGTACATGCCAGCATGCAATAGCCATTTTAGATTTTTTTTTTATTTTCCAACTTCTCCTCATCTTGGTGTTATTAGGCAGCAAAACCATAACAGCGTGTATCCGAAACTAAGCAGGGATCGACGACTGACAAGCAATACAGGCCACAGAGGAGTGAAATCAATTTTTCATGGTTTTAATAAATCAAGCGGTAAGAGCCACGACCATATCAACAGCAAGAATTTGTAGAAAACCTGGGGCAGTGTACAGTGCCATTGTCTTCAAACTCAGTAGTGTCCAGTTTTATCCCTAAATTCGGTAGAGCTAGAAAGGTTAAATTGGGTTTATTTATTTGTTTAACCTCAAATGATAGTGTCGCCAGGCTGTGTTACATCCACCAGGCATTAATCACATATTCCATCGCATTTCTTAGCATAATCGTGTCGTAAGTGACATCAGTTACACAACAGTATAAAAGGTTTAGTAGTGACTACAGTGTATACTTCTATATCATGTATAACAGTAGAGACGAGGTACAGTGATGGAGCCAGTTAAACTATGAAGACCTCAGAAAATCGGCGGAAGAGGTAGGGATAGAGCAGAGATGGCAAACGGCGACTCGCGAGCCACAAGCGACTCTTCCACGAAATAGCATGAGGGGCCGCGCATACACAGCGCGAATGAAACTTCGTGGCCTACGCACAGTAGGTTTTCGGCTTGGGAGAGTCTATTTGCAAGAAGTGGTGTTACGCGGGGGTGTACGTGATTCAGACCACTTGCTGCCACTCGCATCGCTTTTTCTGCTTGTGGCAGTGTCTTCGAAAGTGGGGGATAGATAATGCATTTAAGTCCGGCGCGTGAGAGCTGAATTTCATGCATTGCAAGGTAGTCGAATAAATACGAATTCTGATGAAGACTGTGGAACAGTTTCTCGAGGAATGTGGGAAGATAGGTGCGATCGAGAGAACGACGGTAATTATATTAATAATAAATCATTTAGAAGCGATTTATTCGTAGCTACGAATCGGAAATAAGATCAACAGGCGATAACAGGAACAAATAAATATAACCATGTGCAATAATAAATATACTTGTAGTTATGACTGGTTTCCGTAATTCCATTGCTTCGTTGGTTTTTGTGTCTTTATCTTAGGGCGAGTGCTCTGAAGCAAAGTTATGTTGATTTTTAACACCTGGAATAGTATTCCTTACTCAAGTCAAACGAAAAAACTAGCGTTTGCTGTTCTTCTCCTATTTGGATCTACGTATTCATGCAAACAGTCATTTTCAAGCATGAACCTTGTGAAGAATAAAATGAAAAATGTGCTTATTACTGAGAACCTGGAATCTTACCTAAAATTACCCAAACTTTCCAAGGAGCTCCCAGAATATTTTCACATTAGTATTTGTTAGTGACTGCTGGCATTTAATTTGTGGATTCCATAGTATATAATTTTATCAATAAATAATATCATGATTAAGTACGGGAGCAAGTTTTATTCATTGCACTTACAGTCTAACTAAGACTTAAATCTTTACGAAGTAGTTTCTTAACTTAATTTTATGGATCGTTGAGGAATGAAAGAAGATATAGTGTCGAATATTAAGGGAGGTCTGATGGGACTGTTTGGACATACAGAAAGGAAGAACGAAAGGAGGCGGACAAAAAAGAATACAAGATGGGTGTGAAGTGTGGATGGGAATTGGGGAAAGGGTCGACCTGAGCGATTGTACGTCACTCAAACAAGTTTAGGAGTATCTTAATTAAGTTTATAACTATAAATTTGCCTGTCTAGTGTAAGATTAAAAAATCGGCTTTCATAAGAAATTTCCATTGTTGCGTTTTTAATAAATGACTTTTGATTGAAGAGTTTTCCGACAACTAGAATAAAGCAATGTGATGGAAACACAAATGATAAAAATAGGAGAAACATAATGAAGTGACCGACTGAAAAACGAAAACAGGAAGAATCTTAACTGGGAGAACCTGGGATCGTGCAGAGGAAAACCTGTCCATATACGTTCTGTTTTCTCAGTATTTTGGGAAATATGAGTGTGGCAGCAGGAAGTGACTCAACTTCTTCTCAAAAGCAACAGTAGAGTTAATTGTGTGCAGAGTGCAGGGCAACTTGTTCCACAGGCGGACAGCAGCAACAGAGAAGGAGTCGGCGATGGTTTCTTGTTTTATAGATGTGCACAACTAAGGGACTTAAGTGAGATATTGTGTTTCGATTATTAAGAGATGATACATACTTAATCTCTAATGCAATGCGCTTGGATATATGTGCACTGTGGAGCCGATGAAACAAAAATACTGTGTGGTAGTCACTAAAGAGCAGAAACAGAGCGAGTATGACTCAAATGTTGCGGGCTGCATACTTCACAAACAGAGATGCAGCTGTTACATCAGCGCTAAAGGGCTTCCTTCGTTCTTGCTATAGTTCTGCGAGTGTGACGAGTCTTAAACTGTGGTGCTGCGGTCGCTTCATACTAGTAGTAGTAGAAGTAGTAATAGTAGTAGATTTATTCATCCGTAGATCTCTTTGTACAAGGATATAGGACATGCCAAAGTATTAACAAGTTTAGATCAATTTAAAGTAAGCTAAGTCGTATACACATATATTTAGAGTTGTAGTAAGAGACAATCATTATAGTTACTCCTGGTATATAATACTTTTTTTCCAAATAACTTATTAAATAATGTAATGCCACAATTTTCACTCATATCTCACTATCAGTCACTGCACACACCATACACATATTGTTTCATAACACTTCACTCACTACACACACATACACACACTGGTGATCTCTGGGGCCATTTTCTGTACCGCAACTTCCCATTTGCTATCCTAAAAAACTGAGTCAGCATCCCTCCATAACGAGTGAGATGTTGAGCTCAGAAAGAGGATGGGGTGTTAGTGTTGTGCTATGCATAGATTGGGGGTGAGTATTTGTAAAAAGGAAAAAAGAAGGAAGAAAACATAAAGTGAAGATGTTATGTGGAATGTTGCATGTTTCATAACCATTATTATTATTATTTATTTGTATAACATTTTTAATCAAACCCCTACTCTGTTATATCTAAGTAATCCTTCAATTTATAAAATGCAATGCGTAACAGGTACTTTTTAGGTGCCATTTTAATAAGTGTGTTTTTGCAATTTCTTTAACCTTTTTTCGTAATTTATTGTACAGTTTTATTCCTTAGTAGAAAATGCTGTTTTGAGTTTTATGTTTAGTTTTTCTTGGTAAATGTACGTTGAGTCTACCTCTTGTTGCATGGTCATAGACAGAGCTGTTTCTGCAGTAGCTACCAATGTTATTTGTGATGTGTACAACTGGCAGGTAAAAGATTTCACATGGAGCAGTTAAAATTCCCAGTGTTTTGAACAGATCTTTACAAAGAGCTCGACTAGCATTATTGGTTATTATTCTTATGCCTTTCTTCAAGAGTTTGAAAATTGTGTTCATATTTTGTGCGTTTGTTCCCCAGAGAAGAATGCCATAGTTAAGAATTGAATGTACATATGAATAATATGCAGCTAAAAGACACTGAATGTTACGCACTGATGATAGGATTCTAAGGACATAACATGCTGATGACATTCTGTTTGAAAGTACCTGTGTGTGTTCACACCACTTCAACTGAGAATCAATATTCATTCCTAGAAATTTTGCATTTGTTACACAATCTATAGATGTGCCATCTACATCTAATTTAACATTGTCATTTTTCCTCTTCAAATTGAAATTCGTGGCATTAGTTTTCTTTATATTCAATGTCACTTTATTACTTACTGACCATTCATAAACATCCTTGAGAGTTTCATTTGTTTTCTTTGGCAAGGAGTTCTCTTGTTTTCTCAGTGTCATCAGCGAAGAGAATGATCGAAACCAGTCATTACCTACTCCTCTTATACCTAATGTTTCTAATTTATTTAATAGAATCTTGTGGTCGACTGTATCAAACGCCTTAGAGAGATCCAAAAATATGACTGCGACACACTCGTCTTTCTCAATAGCATCAAGTACAACTTTTGTGAGTTCTACTATGGCTGACTCCATATTTTTGCCACTTGTATTTATTCAGGTAATTCATTAATATGTCTTTCATAATTGCTTCTATTATTTTTGAGAATGCTGACAGCATTGACTGGTTCGCTTCCTGAAGCATGCATGATTGTAAGCCTAGTCGTGACTTACTGTCAGTACGGAAGATGAATACACAATCTTGCTGATTGACAAAGTGGCACTGACAAAGCGAAGTGACCGATGACCGATATCAGATGGCCTATAACGAAGCTTTGTTTTGTGAGACGAAATTTAACTCATGCAAAGAACACAATTACAGACGTGTTCCATCAGAGAAGGAGTGATAACTGAAGTGTTTCATGCTATAAACCATGCTTCAGACGAAAATATACAAGTCTCGTCCAGTGCAAACAAAATGGTCGTATTACTGTTTATTCCACCTCCACCACGAGACAACGTATGTGCTACATCAAACGGAAACTGGGCTCAGAGCAATGCGCTTGCTACATCGTTGCGACAAGAAAGTGCGCTATTTCTGTATTCATTTGGTCATTGTAACTTGTATTTGTGGATTAAAAGCGAGTTGTGTAGCTTATCATAGATTTCTGGAATTTATTTTCGTAATTAATCACCATTTCTAGATTGCTCTTCATTCTCATGTAACTTTTTCTGGTACTTTCGTTACAGACTCAATAACGCCCCGAAAGTGTGTACACGTCACTGTAATTCTTACACTTTTTCTAATAGATACTAAATGTTACAATTAATTTACAACAGTCTTAAGTAAGTTTTACCTATATAAATGTATACACAGAAAAATATTCATTGGTAACCGATCGGTCATTATATTGGTGTATAATAGAAGTCGAGCCCAATGGTTGCTTCTCTCATTTGGGCAAGTCTACCATTTTGTGAGATCTAACTTGTTCTTGAGAATGGCTATGCAGGACGATACCGTAATTCGGTGAGATAAATGAACAGAAATTTACAATTTAATGGCGGAAATTTCTTTCAAAACGGTTGCGTGTGTCGTGGAAATGCGTTGAGGCCCCTATTCTGATTGCGAACTCGAGAGTCCCGCCCACCTTTCTGATCGAGTCGTGTCCACCTCTATACAACAACAGACTCAGGTGACGATAGGGCTATGACGGAGACTCACGAGTTGAGTATGCGGGCACACGGAACGGTAAGTTTGGAAATGATGTCACACGATTCACTGTCAGATTTAAAGCGAGTATACGGACATTATTTCTGACGTCTAATAATCATTAACTTATTGGCCGTAACCAAACTAACTGCACGTATGAAGCACTGATATTGTCAAATTAATGGAAGCTGCAGATGTAGTGCACACTAGGGTTTTTGGAGGCTTTGTATGGCCCCAGAGTCAGAATTAACTCTATTTTTTCTTAATAGCTAACGCATACTCATATCCCACAACATATTCATAAGGAGTTTCTGTAAAGAAATGGCAATTGACATAAGCACTGACTGAATGAAAGATTTTATAGTCTGTAATGGCGTTCAGTATTCTCTGATCCTATATCACTTCTAACGGAGGCTATTGTAAGACGGAAGCTCAAAGTAACTAGTTACCAAAAGACGGAAAAAAATTCGCTGACAGAGGAGATTGGATGACTCAGCGAGTCTGGCTGCTATAATATGGCCTCCTATTCCAAGATTTTGCGTTGTTCTGCTGTTGTAAATGTCTTAGCATTACACTGGTTATAAACGATTGGAGATTCTCATTACATGACATTACTGATTAATTAGCTATGTGTGCAGTAGGTGTTCGTATGCTCTGATAACTAGACGCAAGCAAAAAGAAACGAAGTAGAGGATACCTCTAGATATCAGCGAAACGTCCGATAACATTATGCTCGTATATGTTACAGTTATGTGGGCAGAAATTCTATATTTGATATCTAACATCGTGTCTGAGAAAGACAATGCTGCAGTTAAATTCTAGCTGATAACACTGTACACCGCACGGACCTATATTATCGGCAAGAAAATGCACTGTCATACCGCACTTGAGTTGTCGATGGTTGTCGAAAAATGCGATATAGACGTGCGACTGTTAGATCGTCACGGAACAGAAACGCCATCCAATACTTCCAAGATGCCTTGTGTTCTCCAAATCACAAAGATGCATCGTGGTCACCAGGGCAGATAGGTTCTACACGCTACCGTAGATGCGATCTAGTCCGTGTATAATGAATAAAATGGTATAACCTACTTGCAGTAGTTGAAATTTACTGTTTTTCGGCCTAACCTCTTTCATACAGAACGAATAACTGCATTATGGGCAGGACAGAAGGCATATGCATGCCTCAGAGCGACTGTGCTCTGGCGCCTCTCCGGGACATAGCCAATAGAAAACATTTCCCATCGTCGCTGGAAGCGTCAGCGAACATAATGTCTCTAACAATAGTTGTTCCACATGACATGACCTATCACCCCTAGATGTTAGATGCAAAAGCTTTGAAGCACCGTATATATATTTAATCAGCTTGCTGTTAACTACACAGATTCTCATATTTAAGAACGTATCTACATACAGCTACCCTCATTTACCGCTCCGCATTCTTTTTTTCCGACGATATACACTCTGTATTTAAGCAAATTTCAGTATCCAGTTTCTCATAATGAAATACTACAAATAAAATTAATATTCATTAAGCCTTACCACCGGCAGCGAATGTTTTCCCTTGACTGATATCATGAAGCTCAAAATAGTGAAATTTTATCTTTAATGTACAGTCGCAAGAGATTTCAGCAAAAATAATTTCTTCTTAAGAAGACGGAACTTTAGTTCAAGTTGGCTTTGAATCCATGTGAATTTGTAATTTTGTCTGCTTGAAAATATTTTTGGTTTCATTTGATAAGCCGTAACTGATGACACACAATAACAGATTTTATATTGCGAGACAAATCAACTTCATTAGAGATAATACACTGGTGTTATGAGAGAAAACAAATTATCGGGAACACCACTGATTTTTCCCTCCCATAGCTGTCATCTTTTTCTGAAAGCTGAAATTTCGGTTGCTTCTAAAATGTCTATTGAGCGCGTTTCTTTTTTCAAAAGTATCAGATAATTACATTAGTTAAACAAAAAAAAGTCCATTTCCACAAAAGTGTTTGTCTTCATCTTTGAAGAGATTCATTATGACTCGCGTCTCCCGCAAAATTTTCTGGAATACTATTTATTAATTGGATAAGTTTTACACAGTTTACTATGCTTATCATATTTTAATATTAGATTCGTTGAGGATTCATATATTATCTTCGATGTAAAAATTTCTATGTGAATGAAACAGTTAGTATGTAGAAAATTTTGTTTATTTTTCAAATAATGAGCTGCAGTTCTGATTAACATCCAGATTTGAAACGACCACCGTTACGCCTTTGCATTTTTAGTGCACTAGGTTTACTATGGCTCGCGAACATAAGTCAATGAACTTTTATTCTTCTTCTCTCGAACCGTCACTGCAGCAGAATGTGAATAATATCGGAATTTCTGATACAGAAAACGTAAACATGTGTTTTCCCTGGAATGTCAGGCTTGACATATGAACCAGCTGCGTTGTATCGCTTTATGGAAGCCAGTTTGTTTCTACACTGTCCATGTGCATACGTATCCCGCAAGTGATGTCGTAAATCATTGACGTGTGGCGTTCTTTCAGCTATGTTTGACTTGAACAAACACAACCCGTTGTTACATGTAAGCTTTGTTTAAGCAGGACGTGGCTGATACGTCCTGCTCAGACTCATATTTACTAATTGTGCTTTGGAGTGTGCTACATTCAGTCTTCCCAGCAGTCTCCGACAGGTTCAGTATCTCCACTCTGTATCTTGGCCTCGCTGCAAATACACACTCAAATCAACACTATCACCACAGATATACTTTATTTACTGCCTAGTGTTTGTTAAAGCTTCTTTCAGTCTCTTATAAATTTATTTCCTAGAATCGTTGTTATCAATGGACTCGTAAAAATTTAAATTTCATGTCCGAATGTCTTTTAAAACAATCCAGTACGGTGGCTTTATCAGTTTCGTATAATTTAGTCGTTCAGTTGCGCTATCTGTCATGCCTAGATTTGTAAAACTACCGTATACTACCATAGGCTAACGTAAGAAGGAGTAGACTGCAGTAAATCTCCTAGTAGCTTTAGTCAGTTAAGGTCGTACCCACGTTACCTGTGTGATAGTTGTGTTGCATATCTGTTGGGCGTTACCTCATAGTAATCAATTTCTCTGCGCAAGTAACCAACGTCTTACTAGATTCCCCTAAAGAACAAAAGCAGTGAACTGTCTAGAAACTGAGTGAGGATCTATAACGGGCTGTGTATCCTATGGAACATTTTTGTTTTACATAGTCATCCTCCTGACTGTTACTTAAGAAAAATCAGTATTTGTAGCAAAAACGAAATTGCCAACATTTAATTCACGTCATTCGAAAATTGTTGTAACGTCAAACCCTTAGTACTGATGAACGCTGGTGATCTAACTTCAGTTTGGATTAACACAACTGATTAAGATTATAAAGTATTATAAAACTAATTATCGACTCCGTAATATGTATAAACTAGATAAATCCTTGAAGACAGGCTGTGTTGTAATTCGAAGTGAAATTATATAACTAAATTGAACCATGAAAATAAAATTATGAGCTTACAAAAGTAACATTGTTACACATAATTTTTCATTGAAGACTATTGACCAGATGAAAGACTGAGATAAAGTGGAAGTTGTTCTGTTGCTCCTGTTAATAATTTTCTAATGGAGATGTTAGTTTTTGTTACGACTAACATTCCACATGAAGAAGTCTAACATATTTGCTAAAGGTGTCAACATAGCAATGAATGTTGCATGTGTACATGTAACATGACACATGATACATGAATGATGAATCAGCTGGTATTGTAAGACCTGCCGAATGAGCTCTAAATGAGGCAATTTTCCTCAAGACTGTAACTGCTATGCCCATTTTACATTAAGTCATATAACTGGCCCCATCTCCTTTTCATAGAACTTGGAGGTTCCAATATCTATAACACAATATATTGTGAAATAACTGTACTGACATGGTGTAAGCAAACTATGATTTCTATTTTTATTATAACACCATAGAAAAAAATAAAATCGCCTAATTTATGTGTAATCTGTTACTAGTTCTTATGTACCATGTACTACAGCAGTACTGTTTTATTTATAGACTAATGGGCCTCCCTCATTAAAAGTCGTGACATAATCTTCTATAGTCTGAAGAGATACTGTAATTTCTAATACTACATGTGATATGACATGTGTGAGTTTCGGTTCACTACTTTAAAAATAAGATAATGCATGTAACAATAGCTAATATAATATGCCATTAAATATAGCGGCAGTAGTCTATCTAATGTTATCGATTATCCACAGATAACTTCTAAACATCTTTGATTATTCGTGTGCACATGTACAAGTGATTTATTATGATGTTAAATGAAGCTGGAAGCTTAAAATACGTAACTAACTTGGGTTATTAAGTATACTCATATGTGAGAGATTGGTATATAAATCAATGTCACAATTTGTGATGCTTGAAAATGGCCAAAGGTAGGAAATGGCCAATCGCAAAGATAATAAAAAATAATACAGCGTACCTCGACCATGTTTTCATTCACAAAACAGGTTGAGACTGTGGACCCTCACAAAAATAAAATTTTATTCTTGTTTTTGGTAATGAAATTCTGTAACATTTAGCTAAGTTGTATGTTTTTCTTAGAGAGGATGTTGATGGTTCGGTAGAAGCACTATACGATAAAATTAAAAACAGAGACAACTTTGTGTTGACTCTCGCGAACCAAGTCCTCCAAGCAATCATTCTATGGTGGTACGGTATCAACGATTTCAGTACTTCCTTTGGGTACTTCTTAGAAGAGTATATGCAGTTCTTTTCATCGTATTGAATTTTATTAATGAAATAATTAAGAAATGAGTTTTGAAAGCTGTTGCATGAATAACAAGTACCTCATCAATGTTAGTGGAAAGAGCACTGACCATTTCCCTGAAATGTTTCAGTCACGGACTCCAACATGCATCAGCAGGATAAACTTAATCGTTTTAAGTGGATATGTATCCTTTTGCTGTGCCGTAAGAACGTGGTCAGTACGCAGTGGAGTCTTTTCACTACGACGAACGTCTGATGCTGGCAGCACGATTACATGCAGTGCATGAAAAGTCGTAGCATGACGTGCTGTTTGTACTTATCTTGCGCCAGGTGCTGTTTTCAAACAACTCATGTCGTCATCGTCGGCAGAATAGTCGATTTTTACGACCAGCAGCAATTGTCAAGGTAAGCTTATGTTACAGAGGACGCAGCTATTGTGAAAAACACAAAGCGTGAACTTCTCGCGTGTTTTGGTGATGAAACCGCCGCGCGACATGAGAAATGGCACCTTTGTGAAAAAAACTGTGTGGAAACGGAAGACCGACACGTGATATAGACATAAGGGGTGAGAGGAGTTGCGTCAGAATCGACCGATGCAGCAGTGGTAGCTGTATACCGCTGTAATAAACAATCCGTGTGTTCAGAATCAAACAGAGACAAAGGGATTCTCGCTACACTGATACTCGTAATAAACCAAGATACAACTCTGAACAGACTTCTGTTGTGGCAGGAATTTCTCAACTGTACCGTCACTTGGAAAAAAATGGAAGCAAAATAAACCACGGTAGTAAAATAAATGACGGACGAAGCAAGGAGGTCGTAAAATACGTTGGCCAAGTGCCTGTAGAACTCGCGATCTCTGGGTTCCATACAAACGTAATATGTATGTCAACAGGTCACCCAATCAGAGAATCGAGAATCTCGACGATTTTGGCGTGTTATTGATATCGATATTAGCAAATTGTAAGTCTCGGGAATTCCAAGTCTTTTGAGAATGTTTTAATTTCAAATTTCTGCATTTTGTGTACTTTGTCATTCACTGTTGTAATACCTGAGAAAGCGGGATGTTAACAGACGGATAGACATACAAATTGCTAATAAATGATAAAAATATGGTTTTCCTTTAATTAGCTAGATATTAACAATTTTCGGATTTTTCCTTTGCTTGGTTGGAAAACCTTGCAGCTTCCCAAATTCCATGTTTCCAAGTCAACAGGCAATAAGCAGTAGGTTCTGATGAGCCTGTGAGTATTAAAATATGTGACATAAATGGCGGTGTCTCTTAATTACACTGACTTAAAAGCTTACATTCCTTACACTAACAAAAGACTGTATATTGTAGCGCGTGAGATAAATTTCAACTTGATACGTCTACCTGCTAGTGTGGGAAATAGGTTTCAGTACACAGTCAAGCAATAGGACAACAAAGTGATCCTATAACAGATCCGTTTTTCACCGACTGAGGAATGTAATCCTAAAAGCAGACTAGCATGATCAAAAATAGGCCTTAATTTAAGGAAGACATTTCTGAGAACCTACACTTGACGCGCAGCATTGGATGTATGTAAATTGTAGACTATGGGGAAACCGGAAGCGAGAGAAACCGAAGAGTCTCGCACGTAATGCTGGAGAAGAACATTGAAAAGTTAGACGAACTGATAAAATTAGGAATGACGATGTTATTCGCAGAATCGCATGTAGGCTGCAACTCTGTCTCACTCCCTACTCAACCAATGCTTCCCTTTCGAGCCCCTCGACTCTTATAACTGTCATCTGGTGTCTGTACAAATTATAAATAGCTTTTCGCTACTTGTATTTTACACCTGCCACCTTCAGAATTTGAAAGAGAGTGTCCCAGTCAACATTGTCAAAAGCTTTCTCTAAGTCTGCAAATGCTATAAATTTAGGCTTGCCTTTCCTTAAGCTTATTTTTAGGGAATGTCGTAGGGCCAGTATTGCCTCTCATGTTCCTACATTTTTCCGGAATCCAAACTCATCATCCCCGAGGGCAGAGTCTAACAGTTTTTCTGTTCTTTTGTAAAGGATTCGTGTTAGTATTTTGCAGACGTGACTTATTATACTGGTTAGTTCAGTAATGTTCACACCTGTCAGCATTTGCTTGCTTTGAAATTGGAATTATTACAATAGTTTTGAAGTTCGAGGGTGTTTCGCCTGATTCATAGATCTTGTTCATCAGATGGAAGACTTCTGTCATGGCTGGCTCTCCCAAGGCTATCAATAGTTCTACCGGAATGTCGTCTACTCTCGGGGCATTCTTTCAACTTTGTTCTTTCAGTGCTTTGTCAAATTCTTCACGTAGTATAATATCTCCCATTTCATCTTCCTCTACGTCCTCTTCCATTTCCATAATATTGCCCTCAAGTATATCTGCCTTCTGTACACCCTCTATACTGGGTGGTCCATTGATCGTGACCGGACCAAATATCTCACGAAATAAGCGTCAAACGAAAAAACTCCAAAGAACGAAACTTGTCTTGCTTGAAGGGGGGAAACCATATGGCGCTATGGTTGCCCCGCTAAATGGCGGATATTAACTGCGTTTTTTAAAAATAGGAACCCTAATTTTTTATTACATATTAGTGTAGTACGTAAAGAAATATGAGTGTTTTAGTTGGACCACACTTTTCGCTTTGTGATAGATAACTCTGTAATAGTCACAAACATATGGCTCACGATTTTAGACGAACAGTTGTTACATGTAGGTTTTTTAAATTAAAGTACAGAACGTAGGTACGTTTGAACATTTTATTTCGGTTGTTCCAATGTGATACATGTACATTTGTGAACTTACCATTTCTGATAACGCATTAATGCAATAAATGTTCAATATGATGTCCGTCAACCTCAATACGTGTAACAACATTCCTCTCAATAGCGAGTAGTTCGCCCCTTCCGTAATGTTCGGACATACATTGACAGTGCGCTGACGCATGTTGTCAGGCATTGTTGGTGGATCACGATAGCAAATATCCTTCAACTTACCCCACAGAAAGATATCCGGGGACGTCAGATCCGGTGAACGTGTGGGGCATGGTATGTTGTTTCGACGACCACTCCACCTATCTTGAAATATGCTATTCAATACCGCTTCAACCGCACGCGAGCTATATGCCGGACACCCATAATGTTGGAAGTACATCGCCATTATGTCATTCAGTGAAACATCTTGTAGTAATATTGTTAGAACATTACGTAGGAAATCAGCATACATTGCACCATTTAGATTGCAGTCGTTAAAATGGGGGCCAACTATCCTAACTCCCATACTGCTGCACCATACATTAACCCGCCAAGGTCGCTAATGTTCCACATGTCGCAGCCATCGTGGATTTTCCAGTGCCCAATAGTGTAAATTATGCTGGTTTACGTTACCGCTGTCGGTGAATGACGCTTCGTCGCTAAATAGAACGCGTGCAAAAAAATCTGTCATCTTCCCGTAATTTCTCTTGTGCCCAGTGGCAGAACTGTACACGACGTTCAAAGTCGTCGCCATGCAATTCCTGGTGCATAGAAATATGGTACGGGTGCAATCGATATTGATGTAGCATTCTCAACACCGACGTTTTTGAGATTCCGGATTCTCGCGCAATTTGTCTGCTACTGATGTGCGGATTAGCCGCGACAGCAGCTAAAACACCTACATGGGCATCAGCATTTGTTGCAGGTCGTGGGTGACGTTCCACATGTGGCTGAACACTTCCTGTTTCCTTAAATAACGTAACTAGCCGGCGAACGGCCCGGGCACTTGGATGATATCCAGGATAGCGAGCAGCATACGTAGCACTCACCCGTTAGCCATTTTGGTCACAATTGTCATACATCAACACAATATCGACATTTTCCGCAATTGGTAAGCGGTCCACGGGTAATGTATCATGAAGCAAATACCGTCCGCACTAGAGGAATGTTACTTGATACCACATACATATACGTTTGTGACTGTTACAGCACCATCTATCACAAAGCGAAAAAAATGGTCCAACTAAAAGATCCATATTTCTTTACGTACTACACGAAAATGTAATAAAAAATGTGGGTTCCTATTTTAAAAAACGCAGTTGATATTCGATTGAACTATGGCAGCGCCATCTAGCGGGCCAACCACAGCGCCATCTTGTTTCCCCCTTCAAGCTAAACGAGTTTCGTTGTTTGCAGTTTTTTCGTTTGACGCATATTTCGTGAGATATTTGACCCGGTCACTATCAATGGACCACCCCTTATACTCATTCCACCCTTCTGTTTCTCCTTCTTTGTTTGGAACTGATTCCCCACCTGAGATCTTGATACCCGTATATCTGCTTCCATTTTCTCCACAGATGTCTTAAATTTTCCTGTAGGCAGTATCTATCTTAGCCCTAGTGGTATACGCTTCTACATCTTTACATTTGTCCTCTAGCCATTCCAGCTTAGCCATTTTTCACTTCATGTTGATAATATTTTTTAGGCCTTTGTATTCCCTTTCGCCGGCTTCATTTATTGCATTTTTATATTTTCTCCTTTTATCGGTTAGGTTCAGTATCTCATCTGTTACGCAATGATTTCTACTAGCCCTCGTCTTTTTACCTATTTGATCCGCTGTTCTTTTCATTATTTCATCTCTCAAAGCTACCCATTCTTCTTCTACTGTATTTCTTTCCCCCGTATTCGTCAATAGTTCTCTAATGCTCTCTCTGAAACTCTATACCACCACTGG
This sequence comes from Schistocerca serialis cubense, assembly GCF_023864345.2. Classification (NCBI taxonomy): domain Eukaryota; kingdom Metazoa; phylum Arthropoda; class Insecta; order Orthoptera; family Acrididae; genus Schistocerca; species Schistocerca serialis. The sequence goes on along the minus strand of NC_064646.1, from coordinate 180,109,648 downwards.
TTCTTTCAATTTATCCAGGTCCCGTCTTCTTAAATTACTACCTTTTTGCATTTTCTTCAGTTTTAATCTACAGTTCATAACCAGTAAATCGTGGTCAGAGTTCAGACCTGCCTCTGGTAATGTCTTACAATTTAAAATCTGGTTCCTAAACCTCTTACCACTATATAATCAATCTGAAATCTTCCCTTTGGCTCCAGGTCTCTTCGACATATACAACCTTCTCTCATGATTCTTAAACCAAGTGTTAGCTGTGATTAAATTTTGCCCTGTAGAAAATTCTACCAGGTGTCTTCCCCTTTCATTCTTTTTCCCCCGTCGATATTCGCCTGCTACTTTTCCTCCTAGTTTCGAATTTCAATCCCAATTACTATTAAATTTTCAGCTCACTTAACTATCTGAATAATATCTTTTATCGCATCATACATTTTCTCAGTCTCCTGCTCACCTGCGAAGCTAGTTGGCATTTAAACTTGTACTACTGTGGAGGGTGTGGGTTTCGTGTCCATCTTGGCTACAATAATGCGTTCACTAACCTGTTCGTAGTAGCTTATCCACATTCCCTGTTTTTTTTACTCGTTATTAAACCTACTCATGCATTACCCCTATTGGATTGTATTTATAACCTTCCACATGGCCAGAAGTCCTGTTTCCTCCTGCCAACGAACTTCACTAACTCGTACCATATGTAACATTAACATATCCATTTCCCTTTTTAAATTTGCTAACCCACCTGCCATTCCACGCTCCTAACCGAAGAAAGCTAGTTATGTTTCTCCTCATAAGACGTCCACCTGAGAGGATCCCCGCCCCAGAGATACGACTGGGGGACTATTTTACCTCCGGAATATTTTACATATAGTAGACCCGTATGCCCTCGGGAAAAATTACGGCTGTAGCCTCCCTTCAGGAACCACGCGTTTGTCTGGTCTCTCAACAGATACCCCTTCGTTGTGGTTGCACCTACGGTACGGCTATGTGTAACGCTGAGGCACGCAAGCCTCCCCACCAACGGCAAGATCCACCGTTCATGGGGAGGGGGGGGGGGAGGAGGGAGGGAAATTGGAATACATACAACAACGCATCAAATCAGTCAAGAGACCGATGACTGAAGAAAAATCACTTAGCGGGCAGGACTTTTCTTTTCTTCGCCAAAGCAGGGTGATGTGCACGCCGCGAAATTGCAAAGCGTAATGACAGGAATGGCATCCGTACACTATTGTGTGTTTGTTTAATCCTTGTGTGAGTGTCACCGAGATACTGAAGGAATTGTCCTGTCAGACACTTAAAGATGGACGTAAACTATCCCGAGATAGTTTATTAACAAAGTTTCAAGAAATTGCTGAAATGATGACCCTAGGAATATGTTACAACCCCTCCGTATCACTCAGATAGGGATCGTGAGGATAAGATTATAATAACTCCTGTCTGCACAGAACTCTAATTCTCCCAGCGCTCCGCAAGTGAATGGAACGGGAAGAAATCGTAATAACTGGTACAATGGGACGTACATTCTCCCGTGCACCTCACGGTGGTATCAGAATATATATGTGGATGTAGCTGTAGATCTTGATGTAGATTTTTAACCCTCTTCCGCTAGATGGCTTAGAACTGTAGTGTGTAACATGTCGGTGCATAAAGTAGCTATGCCAGCGTATGAAAAACAGCGTGCTGTAATGGAGATCCTCTCCTTCAGCATGACAATGTTAGGCCACACACGAGCGTTTGATTTACTGGCTAGGCTGGATTTCGCATCGTGCAGCGTGAGATTCACATTTTGCATTCAAAATTAAATTTTCACGTCGGTCTGTTGCCCTGCAGCGAGATTTACATATTTCGATGTCAAAATAAGTTTTACACGTTTTTCCGATACCTACTGGACACTCACAAACATGAGTTTACGTATTGCAGTAAAGTTTCAAGTTGCATGAAACCATTCTTCGGGCTATAGGGAAGAGGAGAACCAACGAATCGGCGATCATGGTTCGTCTGCCAGTCTTGCTGCAATATTTTTTTCACTTCACTTACGACTTTTGTATCTAGAGAAACTGACTGTCTTGATCTCTCTCTCTCTCTCTCTCTCTCTCTCTCTCTCTCTCTCTCTCTCTCTCTTTCCCTCTCTCGTGTGGCGGAGAAAATCCCCCCCTGCCGGGAACCGAACCCATATCCGTTTCGGTGTGCATCCAGCCACGCTGACTGGTTGAGCAGCTACGGAGACGGACACTGCCCTAATGTACTGCATGTAATCTTTGTTCCTAATATGTCCTACAAGATGCCAGGTGAAATGTGTTTTGTTTATCAGTCCACAATTTAAAGGTCTTATTTGAACGGAAGAAACGGAATAAAAATACAACGGGATAACAGTAAACTCCGAAAGAAAGTAGCAAACGAATTAGAAGCGCTGTAGTTCAGTTCAGGATTCAAGAACTTTGACTAGTAATCCATTTATCGGAAGAGTAAACACATCAGGCGCGAATGTACTGATGTAAACTAATAAGAGATAAAGATTGGAAGGCAGACTTTATATCAACAATTTATCAGAAACGAAAATGGAATATTCTAAAAATTACAAAGAAATGATTGTAACTAGTATATTTAACAGCCTTTGTGAAAGAATCTAAAAACATTTTTAGAGACAGAATGGAAGCCGAAGAACAAGCTAGCTTCAGAGCCGGAAGATCAGCTAGAAACCTTATAGTTTGTTAGCAGCAAATACTTGCAAAGATTAATATTCGAATTCAGCTCTTTCACGTAGTATTTGTAGACACAGAAAAAGCATATAGTAATATACTTTGCCGGCCGCTGTGGCCGAGCGGTTCTAGGCGCTTCAGTCTGGAACCGCGCCGCTGCTGCGGTCGCAGGTTAGAATCGTGCCTCGGGCATGGATGTGTGTGATGTCCTTAGGTTATTTAGGTTTAAGTAGTTCTAAGTCTAGGGGACTGATGACCTCAGATGTTAAGTCCCATAGTGCTCAGAGCCATTTGAACCATTTTTAGTAATATACTTAGGTGATGGAAGGGTTTTAAATTAATTTATGTTATTCCTGTCATCATTAAAGCAGCTCGGAACCGATATGACAATTCTGTAGCAGTAATAAAATACAAAACCTCCTGCCAGCTGGAGTTACAGAGTGATTACATCAGGAATACAGTCTGTCACCAACATTTCATAAAATACTTGCAGAAAAACAGCTTGAAAACTGCAAGGAAAAAATGTAAGAACATGGCGGTCCCAATAAATGACGGTACTACACATTCACTTCAAATTTCTGATCAACAGCTAATTTTGGTACAAGGAGAGGCAGCCATTGAATATATCACCAGGAATTTAATTGAGAAGTATAAAAGACACGAGGCTAGAGGTTAACATAAATCAAATAGAACACGCGCAAATAGCAGGAAGAAAATCAAGATTCAACACTGGAAGAGGGGATGGAAATGATTACACATACAGAAGAGTACAAAGATTCAGAAATACAAATCACACAAGACGGTAAGTAAGGTAATGAAATTAATTTAAAATACATGCTGGAAAGTTCACTACTGGAATATTAAATGGTTTTACATGGGAACAGCAGATCAGAAAGAAAATAAAAGAAAATTCTTCGAAACAATTACTGGAACTGTTAGGACTATGGATCAGTAGTGTGGACAATTACGTTCCAATTAATGAAAAGACTGGTGGCAAATAAGATGTACTTTTGGAGATGTCAGTGGGAATATCGAGGCGGGAAAGAGTCAGAAATGAAGTTATCAGGAAGAAAGTGGGTATCACAAGATCGATTATTAATTGCGTAAAAAAAATAAGTCATATATTACGGACCTTCGAAAAGGATGGTAGAAGAGTTAGTGTCATCATCCAATGGGAATCACCAGGAAGGAAAAAAAGAGGAGGAGCGCCTGCTATGAGGATGCAAGGAATTCAGCCATCAATTAGAAGAAGAAATGTCGAGGAAAATTTATAACAGATAGGCACAAGCAGAGAATGAAATCTAAATGTAAATCTAAATACATTGCAAAATCGAGAATAATAATAACGAAGCAGTGAAAATGTTTGCTTGTACGCACTGTAATACCGACCTATATTCATTCCCATAACCATATAGTATCGATAAACATCAGTCCTTGAAGCACAAGGATTACTTCAGGTGAGCCTAACGATCAATAACTAACTGCTATCGTTTGTGAAAGTCAGTTCCTTCTGATTCTTCTGATAAATCTTAGTGTGGCATCTGCAGTACCCATAGCAAATTCCATATGGTCATTCCCTCTTGAAACTCCCCAGACAGGAACCGCAAGTCAGTTAAAGGTTTTGAACGATTCTAGTGACTGGTCTCGGACCGCATGTTTAGACGATTTTGCATTTTGCCGTCTATTTGGGCATCAAATTACATGCAATGACGAGATATAATGTCAATGTCAAAAATTCAGATGAGCTCAAATTGCAATATAATAAATAAGTAGAGACATTTATTGGCACATCCAATCGAACCCCGATTTCCTGTTAGTCTCGAGCAATTGGCTTAACCATTTTTCTTATTTTTAGGTTTCCGTACCTCAGTCTGTAAAAAGGGAACGCTTATAGAATCGCTTTGTTGCCCATCTCTCTGTCCGACTATTAAGCCTCCTTAGTCTCAGTAAAGTCCGCCCATGGTAGCTGAGTGGTCAGCGTGACGAAATGTCATACCTAACGGCCCGGGTTCGATTCCCGGCTGGGTCGGAGATTTTCTCCGCTCAGGGACTGGGTATTGTGTTGTCCTTATCATCATTTCCTCCCCATCGACACGCAAGTCGCTGAAGTCGCGTCAAACCGAAAGACTTGCACCAGGCGACCGGTTTACCCGACGGGAGGCCCTAGCCACACGACATTCACATTCTGAGGATAGGGCAGACATGTCAAGTTGAATCTTACATGGCGTGCTGTCTATAATTTCATAGCCTAGGACTATGAAGCAACGCTTAACCATACAAGTAAAAGGAAAAATCTGAAATCTGTCAATTTGAAATTATATAGTACGAAAAAATATTTTTGTCAGATTTTGTTAATCCGTCTGTCAGTCTGTTAAGACCCTTTCTTCTCAGGGTAGGTATATAAACAGCAGATTTATGTGACATACTAAGTTCCCTTCGTGGTGTTAAACATGTAAACTTCTAGGCCAATGCAATGCAAATACGCGGCCATTTATATCACATGGTTTCATACTCGCAAATCCACTCATTAAAAGCATACTTCCTGTTGATCAAGAACCACGAAATTTGGCAGGAAGCAAGGTCTTACAGTACAAATAGAGGGGAAAAAGCCCAAAAATTGTGAAATTGTAATTATATCGTATAAAAATTCCTGTTACCATTAGAACTTACAGCCGACTCATCATCCGTCAAAAGAATAATGTAAAAGTATTACTGCATGTGAACATAAAATGTAAGTTGTTGTCATATTTTAGTAAGTAAATAAAAAAGCATTTTATTAAATATCCTCTCCCTACAAATATAAACTGAAGTCAAATATAGTTGACATTCCTGAAACATATTGTCTCGTCTTTTCCTATTATAATGATGTAGGCCAAAGCAATAATAAATATTCGTACCATTGTCAAGAGTTTAGAAGGGGAAGAGCAATGGGCTGAAGCGTGAGTTTGTTTGAATTTGCGCCCATGATGCGGATGTACTGCAGCCCCTGAAGATTTTGTGCCAGTGTGGCGTGACAGCTAGGGCATCTGTCTAGGAAGCAGGTGACTCAGGTTCGAATGACAATGCTGGTATAAATTTTGATTCATTGCTTGGGTCTACACCATTATCACAGACAACGGTAAGGGTCAGTATGTTTGAGGAATACCAACTATAGACGGCTGCGGTGGCCGAGCGCTTCTAGGCGCTTCAGTCCGGAACCGCGCGACTGCTACGCTTGCAGGCTCGAATCCTGCCTCGGGAATGGATGTGTGTTATGTCCTTAGGTTAGTTAGGTTTAAGAAGTTCTAAGTTCTAGGGAATGATGACCTCAGATGTTAAATCTCATAGTGGTCAGAGCCATTTGAACCACTTTTATCAAGTATATTTAATTAATATGTCACCTGTCTGAGGTACAGGAAAGATTAACCCCATTACGATCACTACTAAGGTGCTATTCCAATATTGGAGAGCCTTATAAATACCGATGCTAGTTTAGGTAGGTAGCAACGGCCTGAGATGTAAGTATGAATTTGTATCGGTGATGATGATGATGAGCGTTTGGCGTCATTGGCCGGGAGGCCCCTCGCGGGGCAGGTCCGGCCGCCATATCGCAGGTCTTATCAAATTCGGCGCCACATTGGGCGACCTGCACGCCGGATGGGGATGAAATGATGATGAACACAACACAACACCCAGTCCCTGAGCGGAGAAAATCTCCGACCCAGCCGGGAATCGAACCCGGGCCCAGAGGACGGCAATCCGTCACGCTGACCACTCAGCTACTGGGGCGGACTGTATCGGTGAGGGAGACATACTAGTGTAGTCAATGCATCTATGGTATCCGTAGTGCAAGCGTGGTGTAGCAGATAGCGCATCTGCCAAGTAAAGAGAAGAACGAGGTTTAAATCCCGTCACGGGTATAAGTTTTGGTTCATTGCTTTGTCCTACACCACTATCGTAATCTGAAGTCCCTTACTCACTTCGTTTTTTTCTGTGTCCGCGCTAGTCTTAGAAATTACAGTAAAGCTATTGATACAGTTTTCGAATTCCAGGACCGATATCTTGCCAGTATCGATATCGATAACAGGCAAAAGGCTATAGCTTGTATGGAACTCTCAGTGCGCTAGCCCTGCTCTCCCCTGGTCACTTTTTTTGAATTTATTTAGGGTCATCAGACCTCCTACTTGTCTGATGCGGCCTCTGACAACCTCTTCATGTCAGAGTAGCACTTACACACAATCTTCCTAAATTATCTGTTGGCTATACTGCAATATTTGCCTTTCAATAAAGTGTCTATACTCTCCAGTTGCCTCTAGTACTAAGGAAGTTATCTCCTGATGTATTACGTACATCCCTTCTTGTTGTCACTGTTTTCAAGATATTTATTTCCTCACCCATTAAGCGGAGTGTGGCCACATTTCTTTCATCAGTCCATATAATTTTCGACGTCCTTCTGTAGCATCACATCAGAAATGCTTGGATTCTCTTCCTTTCAGCTTTCCATGAATCACTACCGTGTAGGGTTGTGCTTGAGACGTATATTCTTAGAAAATTGTTTCTCAGATTTAGGCCAATGTTTGATACTATCAGGCTTCTTTTGGCCAGGAAGGAACTCTTTGCCTGAGCGAGTCTGCTTTTTACGCTCTCCCTGTTTCGTCCATCATACATTATTTTGCTTCTAAGGTATCAGAATTCCTTCGCTTCATCTACTTCATAATCCTCACTGTTGATGCTGATTTTATCACTATTCTCATTGCTGCTACTTCACGCTACTTTCGTCTTTCCTCGGGTTACTCTCAGTTCATATTCTGTGTCCGATAGACTGTTCATTACTTCCAGTTCACTCATGATAGTAAGGTTATCAACAAATCTTATCATTGATATCCTTTAATTGTGAATTTTAATCCTACTTCTTCTGAAGCTACTTTTTACAATGTCATTGATTCATCGATGTGTGGGTTGAAAATAGAGCAGATTGTCTACATTCTTGTCTTAGGCCTTTTGTAATTCGAGCTCAACGTCGTTGGTCCTCCATTCTTATTGCACCTTATTCTTTGTTACACATACTGCATATTGCTCACCTCTTCCTATACTTTACGCCTATTTTACTGAGAATTTCGAATATCTTCTACCGTTTTAAGCTGACGAGCATCTTTGCAGGCATTGTACAGCTATGTGTTTTGATTTTTCTGAGTTGTTTTTTCCAGTGTCTACGACAGAACCATCTCTCTTAAAATCAGACTGAACCTTATCTAAGAGATTCTGAGTTTTATTTTCCATTCTTATGTATATTACTGTTGTCAGTAACTTGAATGCATGATCTTTTAAGCTGATTATGCGATAATTAGCGTACTTATTTGTTCTTGCTATCTTCGCGATTGCGTGGATGATTTTTCTTAACTATGATCTCTTAAGTTATTTTATTTTATTTAATTGCATTTTATAATTGAAACCCAAAAATTAACTGCGAAATCCTCGTCCCGAAAACTGACAAGAAACGTAAGTGGACAGGAAGTAATATTACCTCACTTCATTCTTTTATTAAACTAAAATGCAATAACTTACTTCTTAAACTAAAATTCGGCCTTCCAGAATGGGATCCTAATTTCTAAACCACTTGCTAAACTTGTACTCTCATTTGACAGCTGAAATAATGCTTCTTGTGTAATAGCTGTTAAAGTCCGTCTGCACATACATATATTTATTTATTTATTTATTATCCTGGCAAGATTAGGGCCATCAGACCCTCTCTCTCATCTAACTAGGCATTCTACTTATTTTACATTCATATGTTTTAGTAGGCATGTTAAACTACATCTAGTACAAAAAGTGAGATAAACAATTACAAAGGCACACCTGAAAAAATACATACATATCGAGTTTATATTCGTAGATCATAAGTAATGTTATAATTAGACATTATTGAAGTGACAGATTTTAGATAGGAGTGCTAGCAGCAGGGAGTATGAGGGAGACTGATGGTGAAGGGAGGAGAAGATTAGAGAGACATGATGAAACATAATTAAGGAAATATAAAGGAAAATAAGATTGCGTGGCTAATAGAGATAGAGGAAGGCATCTCAGGAGCAAAATAGGTGACGCTAGCTTTGCTGTTTGACAGGTGAGAGGATTGGCCTTGTACATTAATTTTGTGGAGAACGTTATGAGGATGAGAGTAGGAAATGCTTCAGCTTCTTCTTAAAAGCAGCAGGAGATTGAATTTTGCGCAAGGTAAGGGTCAGTTTGTTCCAGAGGCGGACAGCGTCAACTGAGAAGGAGTTTGCAAAAGTTTTTGTTTTGTGAGTGGGCACAGTTAGGATACCAAATAAGAGTGACCTCGTGTTTCGATTATGATGGCATGACAGGTTTTTAATCTCTGAAGCAAGGTACTGGGGTGCTTACGCGACGAGGAGTCGGTGAAGTAGACATAGAGTGTGGTAGTCACGCAATTTGTCCGGCCGCAGCCACCCTAGCTCGGAGTATGAAGCACTAACATGATCATATCGGCGAATGTTGCAGTAGTAACGCACACAGGCATTCACGGTTAGTTCTAGCCGTCTTTTGTTTTCACTACTCATGCCTTGTTGAATTACATCACAATAGTGGAGGTTCGGTAGAACGAGTGCTTGCGCGAGCTGGCGTTTCAAGTCCTGTGGAAATATGTTCCGAAACTTTTTGAGAGCATAGAGACAAGCAGACGTTTTTCGGCACACTGCGACTGTATTCTCCGCCCAGTTGAGATGCTCATCCAAACTTACACCCAAGTTCGTAACTTTCTTCTGATATGGTATTGGAGTACCGTCGAGCAGAGTAGGAAATAGCCGTTCGCGGAAATCTGAACTTATTAATTTCTGATGATGGGCTATTAAGATTACTTGCGTCTTTTTTGCATTTAGTTTAAGCCCCAGGTTTTTCGCCCATGTCACTACTGAAGACAGATCATCATTCATCTGGGCGATTGCAGTGTTTACATCTTCAGGTCTGACGCTTAGGTAGAGCTGGAGGTCGTCGGCATAGAAATTATATTTACAGGAGGACAGAACCGACGAAATATCGTTGACATATAAAGAAAACAAAAGTGGTCCTAAGACTGATCCTTGTGGCACTCCAGAGGAAACATGTTTCCAGGAAGATTTTTCATTTACGCAGACAACACATTGCTGTCTGTCTTTTAAGTAGCTTTCAAACCATCTCATTGCACTATCTGAGAAATTAAGCTGTTGCATTTTTCTGAGCAATATGTCAAAGTTAACAGTGTCAAAAGCTTTGCGGAAGTCCAGTAGCGTCAATATTGTTGCCTTTCGATTGTCGATGGCCTATTTCAGGTCATCAGTTACTTTAATTAGAGCAGTGTTTGTGCTGTGATGTTTACAGAAACCGGATTTAAATCTGTCATATAGGCTGAATTCATGCAAGTGTTCAGTGATTTGGTCATGGACAATATATTCAAGTGCTTTGGAAACAGCAGGCAGTATGCTAATTGGTCGGTAATCACTAGGCAGTTGCGGGTTTTCGATCTTAGGGATGGGTTGAATTATGCTTCTTTTCCATGCCGTGGGGTATATTCCGTTCACGAGGGAAAAATTAAATATGTCAGTTAAGACAGGTACTAAGATATTGGCAACATTCTTAATCATGGTTATACCGATACTGTCGTTGCCTGTTGCATCAGAAGAGATTCTCATTATTGCTTTTCTTGCCGTACTTGTTGTTACATGTTTTAGATGGAAGGTATCGTTGTTAGTTATCCTGTTTGGGGATTCTTGTGGATGGTAGTTATCAGCCGTGCGGGTATTCAGAGGTGTAGAGAAGAATTCATTTAATTCGGTAGCTGACACATGAAAAGCAGTTTCCGATTATCCCTTTCCAACCCCCAAGCTACGGAGATTCTTCCATAGAGTCGTGGGCGTCAGATCGCTGCATACAAGGGAGCGAGCGTGCCTGATTTTAGCATTGCGAATGCATTGTTTCACTCTGTTCCGTAGCTGTCTATATTCTTCGAAACGCTCGGGTTTCGGATCTGCCTTTAAACACCTGTGGGCAGCATCCCTATTAGTCATCATTTGACATAATTCAGCTGTCAGCAATGGAGCAGGAGATTTTCTTACACGGATTGTGCGTACAGGTGCATGTTTGTCATAGAGGGCAGCGAGTTTATCACCAAGTTCATTAATTTTTCCGTCGATTGTAGGTTCTCTGATTACTTGATGCCATGAGATTTCTGACCAATCGGCTGTTAGAGCGTCAAGGTCAATTCGTTTCATGTTGCTACAAGTTATGTAATGCGATTTGATCCTTGGAGGCTGCACAGAGTAGGCCAGGAATATTACATAATGTGCTGAGAGGCCAGGGGCCGATGTTCGACCAACATCTCTTACTTTGTCAGTCTGTTTCGTTGTGATTACGTCTCTAAGAGTATGACTGTGCGGCGTATGGTGTGTAGGTTGTAATGGAAGAATGTTCACGCTATTGCAACTAAACAGTCTTCTTGGGTTTATTGCGGAGGGAGTGTCTCTTAGCAGGTCTACGTTCAAGTCACCCATTACGATGACATGTTCGTATTGACACTGAAGTGAATGTAATTCCGACTGAAAGGAACACATTGAGCTTATTTTTGGCGGCTTGTACACGACGCCAGTCAAGAACTTCCGATTTTATATATTTATTTCAATGAACATGATTTCAGCCTCTCTTTCTTCAGCAGGGTTTGACGTACATAAGACTTTCGCTTTGAGATCTGTTCGTATGTACACGCCGACCCCGCCACCTCGCTTTTTTTATCTGTCTGCCCTAAGAAATGTGTACCCTGGGAGATGAATAGATGCAGAGGATATGTGTGGTTTTAACCACGTTTCGGATAAGAGGATTACGTGGTAGTTTAGTTGGTTGAAGAGGAGGCTCAGTTCTTCGTAATGTGCAGGTAAAGACTGGATGTTGCAGTGAGCTGCTAACAGCTCTGACGCGTTCTGCTGAGCAGCCTGGAGTAGGGTGGCAGACTGGTTTGTCTCTTTGTTAGGCACTACCTGCCGCTAGGGGCACTGGCCACCGCTTCCGCCAAGTGACATAACACAGGGGTGTCAGAGATTTTGCGCGCCCTGTTTGTGACTCAGCGAGTGCCGAAAGGAAGGCGACTGCAAGAGATTTCCTGAGGTTGCAGGAGTATAGAAAATGGATTAGTGGTATTCGGTGCAAGGAGAATGACCAAAATAGTGACGGCTGTGTGTCACTGTGTATCCTATGTCGTAAGAGGACAGATGTAATTAGCATATTTGTAACAGCTTAGGGTGGAAATAAGGGAAAGGGGAGTGATTTAAGAGGCCGATGCTGCCAGCAGAGAGAAGCAAACTTAATAATTAATAGATTATCGTAGGAAGCTAGAATTAAATTGAAATTTACTGAAGTGATACTGGTAGTGATTATCGTAGGAAACTACAATTAGATTGAAATTTGCTACAGTGATACTCATAGTGATTTTTGTTATGAACAATTTAAACCGAAGAGATGGGTGATTAATGAACTAAAGGAGAGACTAATAATTGCAATAGAACTATTACAGAATGGAAGAGAATAAACTGAGAAAATGAAAAAAGTGTTAGCAGTAACTAAAATTAAGTGAAGATTAGAGCTACAGGTACAAAAAAATAGTAAAAAGTTAATACAGTTACAAATCAATTAGTTGAAGGTACAAATATTGGTATAATTAAAAAGTTAATACAGTTACAAGACAGTATATCTGAGTATAGGGCTGTTACAATTTGCAAATGGTGTTAAGTTTGCACTTGGCTCGAGTAGCTTCACTTAATACTATTCAGTTCTGTCATGTTTGTGACTGTCTTCTTTCCAGCTGCTGTCTTAATGATTACTCTGCCATCCTGAGTCCACACATTCTGAAGACCGAAATGGGATATGGCACTGTTTAAAATCTTTAGCCGTTCGTGTCAGATCTTCCCTTATTGAAAGTCCTGTCCTTGGTAACTACTTCTTCTGGGTAAAGGTCTCTGCCCTTTTTCGGTATGAGACAAATGTAATTATTATTGGACGAGGTTTGTAGCACCTGGTAGTTTCCGTCCCACCCGACGGCTCCTGTCAATGTCTGCCTTAGTCACTTCAACGCCTAATTTTTCACGCGCAACCTGTATAAGCAGGTTGTCTGTGTCTTCTTCCTTATTTTCTGCTACTCCAAACAGTCGTAGACTATTTCGCCTTTGGTACTGTTCTAGCTCGTCTGTTGCGGCAGATAGCATCACTTCCAACTCTCGTGCCTTTTTCTCGTATTCAGACACAGACTTTTTTAGTGCTGTAATTTCGGCAGTATTGGCCTCAACAGTTTCACGCATTTTGGCCAACACTGCTGCCGTTACAGAATCTGACATAGTACCTGCTATCAGATCGAGCCTCCCCCCAATGAACCATGGACCTTGCCGTTGGTGGGGAGGTTTGCGTGCCTCAGCGATACAGATAGCCGTACCGTAGGTGCAACCACAACGGAGGGGTATCTGTTGAGAGGCCAGACAAACGTGTGGTTCCTGAAGAGGGGCAGCAGCCTTTTCAGTAGTTGCAAGGGCAACAGTCTGGATGATTGACTGATCTGGCCTTGTAACAATAACCAAAACGGCCTTGCTGTGCTGGTACTGCGAACGGCTGAAAGCAAGGGGAAACTACAGCCGTAATTTTTCCCGAGGGCATGCAGCTTTACTGTATGATTAAATGATGATGGCGTCCTCTTGGGTAAAATATTCCGGAGGTAAAATAGTCCCCCATTCGGATCTCCGGGTGGGGACTACTCAAGAGGATGTCGTTATCAGGAGAAAGAAAACTGGCGTTCTACGGATCGGAGCGTGGAATGTCAGATCCCTTAATCGGGCAGGTAGGTTAGAAAATTTAAAAAGGGAAATGGATAGGTTGAAGTTAGATATAGTGGGAATTAGTGAAGTTAGGTGGCAGGAGGAACAAGACTTCTGGTCAGGTGACTACAGGGTTATAAACACAAAATCAAATAGGGGTAATGCAGGAGTAGGTTTAATAATGAATAGGAAAATAGGAATGCGGGTAAGCTACTACAAACAGCATAGTGAACGCATTATTGTGGCCAAGACAGATACGAAGCCCACACCTACTACCGTAGTACAAGTTTATATGCCAACTAGCTCTGCAGATGACGAAGAAATTGAAGAAATGTATGATGAAATAAAAGAAATTATTCAGATTGTGAAGGGAGACGAAAATTTAATAGTCATGGGTGACTGGAATTCGAGTGTAGGAAAAGGGAGGGAAGGAAACATAGTAGGTGAATATGGATTGGGGGACAGAAATGAAAGAGGAAGCCGCCTGGTAGAATTTTGCACAGAGCACAACATAATCATAACTAACACTTGGTTTAAGAATCATGAAAGAAGGTTGTATACATGGAAGAACCCTGGAGATACTAAAAGGTATCAGATAGATTATATAATGGTAAGACAGAGATTTAGGAACCAGGTTTTAAATTGTAAGACATTTCCAGGGGCAGATGTGGACTCTGACCACAATCTATTGGTTATGACCTGTAGATTAAAACTGAAGAAACTGCAAAAAGGTGGGAATTTAAGGAGATGGGACCTGGATAAACTAAAAGAACCGGAGGTTGTACAGAGATTCAGGGAGAGCATAAGGGAGCAATTGACAGGAATGGGGGAAATAAATACAGTAGAAGAAGAATGGGTAGCTTTGAGGGATGAAGTAGTGAAGGCAGCAGAGGATCAAGTAGGTAAAAAGACGAGGGCTAGTAGAAATCCTTGGGTAACAGAAGAAATATTGAATTTAATTGACGAAAGGAGAAAATATAAAAATGCAGTAAGTGAAACAGGCAAAAAGGAATACAAACGTCTCAAAAATGAGATCGACAGGAAGTGCAAAATGGCTAAGCAGGGATGGCTAGAGGACAAATGTAAGGATGTAGAGGCCTATCTCACTAGGGGTAAGATAGATACCGCCTACAGGAAAATTAAAGAGACCTTTGGAGATAAGAGAACGACTTGTATGAATATCAAGAGCTCAGATGGAAACCCAGTTCTAAGCAAAGAAGGGAAAGCAGAAAGGTGTAAGGAGTATATAGAGGGTCTATACAAGGGCGATGTACTTGAGGACAATAATATGGAAATGGAAGAGGATGTAGATGAAGATGAAATGGGAGATATGATACTGCGTGAAGAGTTTGACAGAGCACTGAAAGACCTGAGTCGAAACAAGGCCCCCGGAGTAGACAATATTCCATTGGAACTACTGACGGCCGTGGGAGAGCCAGTCCTGACAAAACTCTACCATCTGGTGAGCAAGATGTATGAAACAGGCGAAATACCCTCAGACTTCAAGAAGAATATAATAATTCCAATCCCAAAGAAAGCAGGTGTTGACAGATGTGAAAATTACCGAACTATCAGCTTAATAAGTCACAGCTGCAAAATACTAACACGAATTCTTTACAGACGAATGGAAAAACTAGTAGAAGCCAACCTCGGGGAAGATCAGTTTGGATTCCGTAGAAATGTTGGAACACGTGAGGCAATACTGACCTTACGACTTATCTTACAAGAAAGATTAAGGAAAGGCAAACCTACGTTTCTAGCATTTGTAGACTTAGAGAAAGCTTTTGACAATGTTGACTGGAATACTCTCTTTCAAATTCTAAAGGTGGCAGGGGTAAAATACAGGGAGCGAAAGGCTATTTACAATTTGTACAGAAACCAGATGGCAGTTATAAGAGTTGAGGGACATGAAAGGGAAGCAGTGGTTGGGAAGGGAGTAAGACAGGGTTGTAGCCTCTCCCCGATGTTGTTCAATCTGTATATTGAGCAAGCAGTAAAGGAAACAAAAGAAAAATTCGGAGTAGGTATTAAAATTCATGGAGAAGAAATAAAAACTTTGAGGTTCGCCGATGACATTGTAATTCTGTCAGAGACAGCAAAGGACTTGGAAGAGCAGTT
Organism: Schistocerca serialis cubense; assembly: GCF_023864345.2. NCBI lineage: Eukaryota > Metazoa > Arthropoda > Insecta > Orthoptera > Acrididae > Schistocerca > Schistocerca serialis. The sequence continues at coordinate 180,094,020 of NC_064646.1, read as the reverse complement.
GAATGGAATGGACAGTGTCTTGAAAGGAGGATATAAGATGAACATCAACAAAAGCAAAACAAGGATAATGGAATGTAGTCTAATTAAGTCGGGTGATGCTGAGGGAATTAGATTAGGAAATGAGGCACTTAAAGTAGTAAAGGAGTTTTGCTATTTGGGGAGCAAAATAACTGATGATGGTCGAAGTAGAGAGGATATAAAATGTAGACTGGCAATGGCAAGGAAAGCGTTTCTGAAGAAGAGAAATTTGTTAACATCCAGTATTGATTTAAGTGTCAGGAAGTCATTTCTGAAAGTATTCGTATGGAGTGTAGCCATGTATGGAAGTGAAACATGGACGATAAATAGTTTGGACAAGAAGAGAATAGAAGCTTTCGAAATGTGGTGCTACAGAAGAATGCTGAGGATTAGATGGGTAGATCACATAACTAATGAGGAAGTATTGAATAGGATTGGGGAGAAGAGAAGTTTGTGGCACAACTTGACCAGAAGAAGGGATCGGTTGGTAGTACATGTTCTGAGGCATCAAGGGATCACCAATTTAGTATTGGAGGGCAGCGTGGAGGGTAAAAATCGTAGAGGGAGACCAAGAGATGAATACACTAAGCAGATTCAGAAGGATGTAGGTTGCAGTAGGTACTGGGAGATGAAAAAGCTTGCACAGGATAGAGTAGCATGGAGAGCTGCATCAAACCAGTCTCAGGACTGAAGACCACAACAACAACAACATCAGATCGAGATTGTTTTTATCGCGAAGCGCAGCGTTTACCTCAGAGCGGACCAGCTCCGCTATACCGGGAGCCGCGGCCACACCTTCCGCCAAGAGCGAGCCCGCCGCACCTGCTGCTTCCCCGCTGCTGGACGCGCTGCTGTTTACTCTTCTGTTTACCATTTTCCCGAAGATATTGGCGGAGCACAGAAAAAAATAGCGCTACTGTACATAACACTGTTGTTTACACAATTTCCACTGGTACTAGACAACACCACCTGCGAGAACACCTTCGAATTCCGAATATTCGTACATACACTGGGTACACTGGATTCTAATCTCTTAAATTCATATTGTGATACAGCCATGAGTAAGAAATTTTGATAATCTTCGCCTGTTTAAGATGCCATTTATTATGAAAGCAGTGCTCTCGAATAATCTTGATAGTACTTGTGTAGGAAGTTCGTATTTGTGTTCATAGTACGCAAAACGAACTGTCAGAGATGAATAGGCATTACGTTTGCAGACTATAAATGCAAACCTGTAGGGGTGGAGTACCTCTTAGATGGTCGTGTAGGTATCAGCCATTCCACTGATGAAGTCCATCTTCTTTCTAGTTCATTTCCAGACTATGTTCAGGCTCTTACAGACAAAATTATGGAATTAAGTACATGAAGCCCTCACACATAAACAGCGGATCCAGAATGAGATTTTCACTCTGCAGCGGAGTGTGCGCTGATATGAAAATTCCTGGCAGATTAAAACTGTGTGCCGTGCCGCGACTCGAACTCAGGACCTTTGCCTCTCGCGGCCAAATGCTCTACCAACTGAGGTGTCCAAGCACGACTCACGCCCCGTCCTCACAACTTTACTTCTGCCAGTACCTCGTCTCCTACCTTCCAAATTTTACAGTTTCACCAGTCGAACACAGTCGTCAATAATACATATTGATTAATGCGATTTTGGCTGTAACACGTTTCTTCAAATTAATCTATTTCGTTGTCAACATTACAAATAATTTTATTGTACAACGTAGTAGTACAGAAATGTGACTGTTACAACATGTCACATATTTGTTTAACAAAGCAGTTTACAAGATTTTTTTTGTATAAAAATTATTCGATATGTTACAGCACTATAATTTCTGTTGCCAGATATTGTACATAAAATTTGTGAGTACCGCAGATAACAAAAAGTGTATGATGCGAAAAATAATGTTTCGCTGTGACGGAGGTAGTAGATGTGAAGTATGCATTTAGTGTTGTGAATCAACAAGGTTGTCTGGCTCTTAGTTTGCCTTGGTAGAGTAACCCAGCTATGAGATGAAACTGCTGAAGCAGGTGAAGGAATAGGAAATCTAAGAAAGGTTTCGTTCGTGTGCAAGTGGTGCTTGCAATGCCAAACTACCAAAAGTTTCACTTTACAGCTACGAAATATTATTCGTAAATATTACGTGGGAAAATAATTAAACTTCATCCAGTGGGTCTGCGTAATAAAAGAGCATATAGAATTTTACGTCTTGACATCACCATTTCCAGGCAGAACTGTGCGTAGTTGAAACTCGAATATCTGTAAATAATGATTGAACAAACACTTGAAGTGTAAAATAGGAAATCAACGCTGCCATAATCATAAAAGTAGCTTATATCGAACCTAACTAAATTCAAAGTAACGACAGTTTCGATTAACATTAATTAATTAAATTTACCAGAGGTTCATGTTTCCACTGCAACACATGTATGATGATGTCACCATGTATTAGGAAATACTTTCACCCATTTCATGAACGTATTGATGTTCACGTACGCAGGAAACTTCAGTGATTTTATTGAAACAGGACATCAATTACACCGGTCGTAATTCGTATTTGGTGCACAGTACATAAAAAGTGAGAGACCACTTAACAGAGCAAGTGTGATATGACACACTTGTTGTAATTTATTATTTTAAAAGTTGTGTGCGATGGCCCGATGGTTTTCATTGATATTCACTATAAAATGAATGCTGGAATATTTTCTGAGATTAGAAATTTACCAGTTTGGTGAGGCGCTGATTGCAACATGTTTAGTTACTACGAGATCAATGTACAATCAATCACAGTCATTTAAACGACTTATGTATCACGAAATTACAATTATATATTAATACCTTCAGCTGCCGACGGGCGTTCATATATATCAACGGGGACAGATGAAAATGTGTGCCCCGACCGGGACTCGAACCCGAGATCTCCTGCTCAGGTGACAGACGCTCTATCCATCTGAGCCACCGAGGGTAGGGAGGGTAGTGCGACTGCAGAGACTATCTCGCGCACGCCTCCCGTGAAACCCACATTCTCACCTTTTATGTCCACATACCACATTCGTAGTGTCCCACCCCAACACACTCATCACTCGTGGCTCGTGGAACACTTTTTTACCAACTCCTGTAAGAGTTCGGGGAATATGTGTGCATCCGCACAGAAGAAAAGTGTCATGGTTGGTATTACCAGAACTATATACTTACGTATCAAGTCAATGATGCAGAAAAAGATAGATTGCTACTTAACGTAAAGAAGACACATCAAGTTGCAGACAGGCACAATTAAAAGACGCTTCGATAGAGCTTTCGGTCACAGACTTCATCAGTATAAGAAAGACACACACCATTCACACACACAAGCAACCACATCTCATGCACACGTGTGAGGTGCGATTGCTTGTGTGTGTGAATAATGTGTGCCTCTCTTTTAATGATGAAGGTTGTGGACGAAAGCTATATGTGAACGTCTTTTAATTGGGCCTGTCTGGAACTTAACGTGTCTTCTTTATGGTAGGTAGCAATCTGCCTTTTTTTACACTGTTGATTTTTTATCTCATTTTGTTCGTTATTTGTCGTTGCATTTGCTCGGGGCGGACGTCCCACGACGCTTGTTAAAGTTAGCTGTTGAGCCATTGACTCAGTTTTTTTACTACAGAGGGCAGCTAACCCTCTGACCAAACATGCTGAGTTACTGTGCCGGCTTATTGGAACCTGGAGTTTCCATTATGTGACAAATCATCAACATGACTACCATGCTCAGGTGCTATATGCGCGGAGCACTGTGCCTTGTTTTCTTTCAGTTGATTTCAGGCAGTCATGTTGTTTGTGTGGACAGTGATTGGTGAGCCCAGGTAGCGCTCGGCTAGAAGCTGAATGTACTTTCGAGGTGCCAGCATTGCCACATCGTTTCAACGTTTTTTTTATGGGTGATGGTGTTAAAAAATCAAGTGGGCCGATTGCATACAAATTTATGTACGATTTCACAACTTGAGAACTTAAATATGGTGTGAGTCTCATTTTAGTTTACGATAAACTATAACAGACAATGCAATAGCATCGCTGACGAACTTTCACTGTAGCGTGTAGTCGAGACGTCGACTTTGGTTTTGCTATGGAGGTACCTGATTTAATTTGGAAATCTGCTAAGTAGTATTTTCTATGACTCTTAATATAATCTCCACTCAGCTATGATCTTAATTCATTAAGTTTGATAACCTGTCGTAAGTTCATCACGTTGATACTTTTTTTTCTATCACTGAAACTAAAATATTCACTATTCAAGTTTACTGAATCACTGTGTTAATCATAATATTTAGCATCTCGGCTCTACTCAGTTTTTCATTTTCTTTAACTTGTTTTATTATTTTTAAATACTGAAATATACGCTTCAGTTCATGTGTTCAATCGATAATTGGTCGGCAAGACCCATCGCACCCATCTGGGGGCTGCTATTAAGACAGAAGCGCAATGGTGAACTATCAACCGCTGCGACTACAGAGCCACACATTCTTGTCAGGGTCGTTCGTTTGCCCAGACTCCAATAATTCTATAGCTAATTTAAAACAGGGATGCAAATTGTCGTTATTATTTACTCAACGAGGAGGATGCGGCTTGCAATGTGTAGCCGACACATTTCTAGCGCGTATCACTTTCTTTAAGTGGTTAAAAAATTGGATTAATTATAGTAGTGGTAGTAGATTTCTTTCTAGTAAGTAAATGTAGCGCTATTCTGGTCACATTTTTCTTCTTTACGTCTTAAATGAAGTATCTACAGTTTCATTTGGTGCCCCTGGGGAAAGTAATGAATCTCAAAAGAACAGAAAACTACAAACTGCCCAATAAGAATTTTATGTTCGTCCACTCCTGTAGCAGAAACATGCAGCTTTGAGAGAAACCAAATAAGAAAAGTGAAAGTAAAGAAAAGGCCAATGAGGTTTCAAATGGTTCAAATGGCTCTGAGCACTATGGGACTCAACTTCTGAGGTCATTAGTCCCCTAGAACTTAGAACTAGTTAAACCTAACTAACCTAAGGACCTCACACACATCCAAGCCTGAGGCAGGATTCGAACCTGCGACCGTAGCGGTCTCGCGGTTCCAGACTGCAGCGCCTAGAACCGCACGGCCACTTCGGCCGGCCACTAGAGAGGTATTTAGTCTTTGCATATATCTTGGCAAACTTTTATCCGCGAACAACAAGATAAAATTTTGAAGTCAGCATTAGCTGAATTATTGTTTGAATTTGTTTCATCTGAGAGGTACTGTCTCTTTGATAAACTGCTGACGGGTAGAACATGGTCAGTTATGGGTGTCGTCAAATTCAAAACAGGAACAATGAATGGGAGCTTGGTTTGAGAGTACATTCCCAACTGCGAAACACGACATATGTCGCCCTGTTCACTTAACAACAGACGCATTGAGTGATGAGCAATGATGTTACAGATTTGTCCATCACACAAATAAACGATAATCTGCATTCTGTTATACGAATAATGGAACCAAATGTAGGGGTAAAAATTCTAGAGGAGTGCCAAGGTTTTACAATTGTAAATAGGATTAAATGGATGTAGGTAGCAGTAGTTACGAAGAGATGAAGAGTGGAAGCATAGGACAGACTATCAGGAAGAACGGCATCAAACCAGTCTTAGGACTGCAGACGACAACAACAACAAACTGCAAATTGGGAAATCTGCAGTAGGAACTGTAAGCTGTCGTGAAACGCATGACAAAGATTGTTGACAGACGTTTGTAATCCGATATTTTGCAATACTCAGAAATCAAAGCGGAGCATTCAATATAAAGTCTTTGCTACTATCGCTCTTCTTTTCTTGTAAGGAACGACTGAGAATCTGGAATGGACGCAGAAGCAGATGGCAACAACGGAAACACCATCACCTTATATATATATGCAGCCGGATTGGAAGCTAGTTACAACGCTTAAACAAAATAATTATAACTCAATCACTGGTCCGCTCGCTCATTACATTTTAAGGACTTTTAGCTCTGTAGAACAAGAACTGTGAGGACTGCCTTTCGCAGTAGTATTGGAAGGTAACACTTAAGCTATAACAAACACAAATAGAGGGAAAGAACTCAGGAGATCCACTATTTCACATTCTCTGCGTAATAGATACGCGAAAACTGTCGGAGGAATGAAGATTTAAATTTTTATACCTAATATCATCCAGAAAATTATTTAGCGAAACAATCAAATGAATGAAACTACATGATCTTGTACTCCTGCTTTCCTTTCACGCACAAACAAGATCTGAATTTGGATTAATTCTAAAGTAACGAGAATTATTTTTTTATATATATTCACCAGTTTTAATTCCATCAAGAACCAAATTTTAAGGCAGAAACAAAAAGAAAAAACCATTAAATTTTATCCCAGTCTGAAATGTCTTACGTCCCTAAATTTTATGTTTACAAACATAAGATTTTATTTTAAAGGTAATAAATTCTGGAGAGAGGCAGTCGAAAAGGAAAAATATGACTAGGGGAAGGGATAAAGGGCAATGAGATCTTATAAAAGTAAAAAGTAATAATAATTTTTAAAAAAGCGTATAGGTTAAGGCGACTGCTTTCGGGAAAGCAAAATATTTGAGTTCAGATCCTGGATTGGTTCAAAATTTCATTTCAAATTAATTAATGAAAAGGTATTCAACATTTTGGAATTACCTTTGCATCAGGAATTCGATTTCTTTTCAGAGGGGGAACATAAAAGTAGAACTCCTTAATAGTGTTATTATAGCCTTAATTTTACAGTGCTTCTGGTACAGCTTTTGCACTTCACCGGACTGTATTTGCATGAATCAGGTTTTCAGTATTTTGAGAGTCTCCCTCTAGCTTTCCACTTTGTTTAATGGCGCTAAAAATTGTACTCTAGAATTCACGACTCGCAAACGAGCACCAGGGAAGCACTGCTGTGGTAGCTTTCCTCAGTTTAGTATGCCGACATGTGAGGATTACTTGTTCCAACAGGTGTGGGGTAAAGTAAAAAAACAGTTAGGCTCGGTCATTCTGCCTGCGTGGAACAATACAAACACGGTGTCTGTGAAGCCACAGGGGATATGGTACGTTCTGGCCACCGGAGCGTCGGATGCTAATGCCAGTCGGCGGAAGCAAAGGAAAACATGTCTCCTCTTCCGGAGGAGGCGGAAGGCTTCCTGCCGGACAGGGAGGCTCTGTTTAGCGATGCTAATGTCATGTAAATGGATACTGGCCAGAGTGCCAGCAAACAAACTTTCCCGATGTCGCCATATCTTGCTACCATCGACCCCTCTTCACCTTGGCCCACGACTTTCTTCAGCCGCTGCTGTTGCTGGAAGAGGCAAAAACCTGACCGGCGCTTCTGTTACTAAAGGTTGTAGGAAATTTCCAGTACGCGTATTTGCTTCGCTGCAGGAAACAGCTGGTATCAAGAGGAGACACGTGGGGCAGATATAGAGCGTTACTCACACGTAAACTATGTGATCGAAAGTATCCTGATATCTGACTGAAAATTACTTACAAGTTCGTGGCGCCCTCCATCGGTAATCCTGAAATTCACTATGGTGTTGGCCCACCCTTAGTCTTGATGATAGCTTTCACTCTCGCAGGCATAAGATCAATGAGGTGCTGGAAGATTTCTTGGGGAAGTCAGCGTTCCAAAACATTCGTAGGTGTTCTATAGGATTAACATCAGAACTGTCTGCAGGTCAGTCCATTACAAGGATGTTATTTTCGTGCAACCACTCCACCACAGGCCGTCCATTATGAACAGGTGCTCGGTTGTGTTGAAAGATGCAATCGCCATCCCCGAATTGTCAACAGTGGGAGGCAAGAAGGTGCTTAAAACATCAATGTAGGCCGGTACTGTGATAGTGCCACGCAAAACAACAAAGGGTGCAAGCTCCTTTCATGAAAAACACGACCACACCATAACACCACCGACTCCGATTTTCACTGTTGGCACTACGCACGCTGGCAGATGACGTTCACTGGGCCGTCGCCATACCCACACTGTGCCATCGGATCGCCACAAGGTGTACCTTGATTCGTCACTCCACACAACGATTTTCCACAGTTCAACCGTCTAATGTTTAGGGTCCTTACACCAAACGAGGCTTCGTTTGTCATTTACCGCCGTGATGTAGAGCTTATGAGCAGCCGCTCTACCATGAAATCCAAGTTGTCTCACCTCTCCCCCTAATTGCCATAGTACTTGCTGTGCATTCTGCTGCAGTTCGGAATTCCTGTGTGATGGTGTGGTTAGACGTCTGCCTATTACACATTGCGACTGTCTTCAACTTCGGCGGTCTCTGTCAGTCAACAGACGAGGTTGGCCTGTACGCTTTTGTGCTGTACGTGTCCCTTCACGTTTCCAAATCACATCAGAAACAGTGGACATAGGGATGTTTAGGAGTATGGAAATCTCGCGTACAGACGTATGACCCAAGTGTCATCTAATCACCTGACGACGTTCGTAGTCCGTGAGTTCCGCAGAGTGCCCCATTCTGCTCTCTCACGATGTCTAATGACTACTGAGGTCGCTGATATGGAGTAACTGGCAGTAACTGGCAGTAGATGCCAGCACAATTCACATAATATGAAAAACGTATGTTTTTGGGGGTGTTCGGATACTTTTAATCACATTAAGTCCGGGGTTTCAGGAGACAAATGCGCGAGAGGCGTACAGTGGAATGGCATGTATCAGTAGGCAGACTACAACTGTAACAGGCAGGCATGTCAGAATACGTAAACCAGCCAAATGTCTCGCGCACCGACTGTGCGGGCTGCGTGAATGATGAGACTCGGGTTTGCCTGGTCCTTCTCGGAAGTACTCGGTACAGCTCGACGTTTCATTCAGCAAGATGGTGTGGTATTTTTCTGTCGGCACAACTCTTTTCAGTTCGGCAAAATTGTGCTGTCAGCGCAGTTTATCATTTGCTCACGGTATGGACGATGTTCGCTGGTCTAGTGGTTATTTGCTCAAAAACAGTAAGTCTAGCCGTCCATCGTCAGAAGCCTTCAAATCTGAATGAAAATGACAGAAAAGAACGATGAGAATCCTGAATACCTATTGTCCACTCGCATGATCGATGGGCACTGCAAATTTGGTTTGAAACGACGTTACAGTACCGGTACCTCGCAAAAAATTTAAAGATGTAATTTACAGTAAAGGAACAAAAATTTACAGTGATCACTAGACAGATTCCATTGCATTTTACATCTAGAAGCGGATTGTGCTAAATGTGTGACATAGGGCACGTAAATAAATTGGTGGTATAAATAATAAAGTTTTTGAAGTCACTCGCATTATTCCGCTGTCAATTGCTAATGTTTTTGATGGAATTGAGCTAAGAGTATAGAGACTATATAGGTATATAATACTGCAACATACGTTGCTTAAGTCAAAGGGCACGTCTGGAATCAATTTTCTATCTGAATGAACTTCAGGTATTGACATTATGGCACCCATAATGAACACCTGTGAAGCGAGTTAACAATTTGCAGAGATTCTCTATCCGCTAATACGTGTCTATTTTTTCCATGTCGTTTATTTCTTGTCCAGTTGTTTCCAGAAACCCCAGAGGTACTGTAATGTAATTTAAGAAAATTTTAAATTTATTATATCTGATTTGATAGCTTTTAATAAAGTGATGTCAAAACAAAAGAGAAACTATGAATCCGAAAACAAAGTAGGGTACAGTACGCTTGTTCGCCCACTGCTTGAATACTGCTCAGCAGTGTGGGATCCGTACCAGATACGGTTGGTAGGAGAGATAGAGAAGATCCAACGGAGAGCTGCGCGCTTCGTTACAGGATCATTTAGTAATCGCGAAAGCGTTACGGAGATGATAGATAAACTCCAGTGGAAGACTCTGCAGGAGAGACGCTCAGTAGCTCGGTACGGGCTTTTGTTAAAGTTTCGAGAACATGCCTTCACCGAAGAGTCAAGCAGTATATTGCTCCCCCCTACGTATATCTCGCGAAGAGACCATGAAGATAAAATCAGAGAGATTAGAGCCCACACAGAAGCATACCGACAATCCTTCTTTCCACGAACAATACGAGACTGGAATAGAAGGGAGAACCGATAGAGGTACTCAGGGTACCCTCCGCCACACACAGTCAGGTGGCTTGGGGTACCCTTCGCCACACACCATCAGGTGGCTTGCGGAGTATGGATGTAGATGTAGATGTAGATGTAGTGTAATGTAATTTAATTTAGCCCGACGCGGATCAGCAATCAGCAAACTAGCTCAGTACTCAGGGTGGTTACGGGACCATAAATAATTAATTTCCTCTCTCCTGAATCATCAGAGTTAAAACTCATCTGCTAATAGCACCAGACAATATTTTGTATGCCAGTTCAATTTACAGTAATAAAACCCGTAACTCGTTATCGTGGTTTCGTCTCGAATGCCAATATAACAAGCATAAGCTTTTACAGATGACATCTTATATTAGAAGTGGAGTCCTGTGACTCTGTCTTTCTGCCTGGGATATTATCACGCATCCTCGAGGAAATCTGAAAGTGAAATACATTAAATTATATCTAAAGGCCACATAGCTCGTCGAATCTGAAAGAAAGTCTAGTGTCCTAGCCGGCGGCACGTCTCATAGATGAGCTGAAGGAAAATAACTAATTATTTTCTAGTATGGCGCTTAACAATGGTCAATATTTCGTTAAGGCCACGTCTACTCAAGAGAAGTACGGTTGAAGAACGTACATTACTGAATACCGTACATAAATTTTAAGTTATGGACAACTATATTTTATCTTCGTTTTCAAATTACATAGACTATTACAGCAAGATGAACTTCATACAGTCGTTCTTTCCTCTTCAAGCAAAATAACGGAAGAGGACGGCAAAAGAATAGAGAATTCAGACACAGAATCACGAATGTGCATGGAATTGCTATTTAATCCATTTGTTTACTCGACGGCGTGCTTGACCAGCTATTCATAGAATAGTTATCGATACATGACATTTACACACTTCAAGTTCATGACCACCTCAGGAGATAGCGTACAGTACTTATGGGCAATTCCGTACTATGCAGCAAAAGTTGCAGTATACGTCATATTGTGTGGAATCTGCTATTGCTGCTAAATACGTTAATTCCCTGGGGAAAATTTGATAACAGTACAGTAAGGCGAAATACGTCTTCTTTCTTCCTGAAAGATGGAGAATAGTTGTCGGTTCGCTGGCACGCTGCCAGAAAACTACTCCTTTTCATTAAAGAGATGAGCATGTCTGGGAATGAGAATAAGTCAGATATTGTTACTGTTTGTTTATTTGTGTACGATTTGATCACATTAGGGCCTTTAGACTGTCTCCTACATCGGACCAGGGTTTTAGTCAATCTACAATTGTAGCACTGCAACGTAGTTAAATAATAAGCGTCTTAACTCGACACAAACAAAAGATAAAACATCACAGAAACTGTATGTAACACGCTAAATAATCCGATACGTACAGATTCTCAGTCGGAAATGGGCAATAAACAGAGAAATAAAAATAAAAAATACTTTTAGCTATTTTCGGATAACAAGCTGTAGACTGTTTAGTAGATCTAATACTACCAGCATAAATAGTTAGTAACCTGAAGTGAGCTATGTAAATAAAAGCATACATCCACTTTATTTCCATATTTACTACAAAATTAAAACTCTTAGACATAGCATAGACGAACAAAAACCAATGCCTCAGCTCAATGATGCACGTTTCAGCCCTGTACTGTATACAAGCTAATGTAAAATACGAGCACAATAATCGCTCATTTTACACAGGTTACCATTTTGCATCAAAAGTTTCTGTAGGAGTTAACATATAACAACTACTTTGCAGAAAGAAAGTAAATTAATAAATCCACTAAAGACAGCACAAAAAGTGGTGAAACATTTCTGGGTGAAAACTAAAATATGGTGTCCTGCACACAGTAGAATTCCTCACCAGTTGCTAGTATACTGTAAATAATTAAAAGAGCGGCGACAATAGCAGTTCATGATATATGTGAAACCAAATTTCATTTATCTACGGGTAACTGGAATAAGAACACTGACTAGGAGTTAACTGCAATACCAATGCTACTGCTGCTGCTAATTTTAGCAATACAGTTATTATTATTATCATTATCATTATTATTTCTCTTTCCTGTCTCAGACGTTATGTCTGGTTAAAAATGGAAAGTGACGCGGACCTTGATCAAGCATGACTTCCTCTTAACTGTATGGTATATGTTACGTTGCATTTAGGAACTTTCAGGTAACTGAACATGTATCAATAATTACAGATTTCTGTAGTCGTATACACACGTTTGGATGTAGCTGTATTGCGTTGATGTACTGGTGGATATTGTATGGTATGACTCCTGTAGTTGATAGTATAATTGGTATGATGTCAACTTTATGCTGATGCCACATGTCTTTGACTTCCTCAGCCAGTTGGATGTATTTGTCAATTTTTTCTCCTGTTTTCTTCTGTATATTTGTGGTATTAGGTATGGATATTTCGATTAGTTGTGTTAATTTCTTCTTTTTATTGGTGAGTATGATGTCAAGTTTGTTATGTGGTGTTGTTTTATCTGTTATAATGGTTCTGTTCCAGTATAATTTGTATTCATCATTCTCCAGTACATTTTGTGGTGCATACTTGTATGTGGGAAGGTGTTGTTTTATTAGTTTATGTTGTATGGTAAGTTGTTGATGTATTATTTTTGCTACATTGTCATGTCTTCTGGGGTATTCTGTATTTGCTAGTATTGCCCATCCACTTGTGATGTGATCTACTGTTTCGATTTGTTGTTTGCAAAGTCTGCATTTATCTGTTGTGGTATTGGGATCTTTAATAATATGCTTGCTGTAATATCTGGTGTTTATTGTTTGATCCTGTATTGCAATCATGAATCCTTCCATCTCACTGTGTATATTGCCTTTTCTTAGCCATGTGTTGGATGCGTCTTGATCGATGTGTGGCTGTGTTAGATGATATGGGTGCTTGCCATGTAGTGTTTTCTTTTTCCAATTTACTTTCTTCGTATCTGTTGATGTTATGTGATCTAAAGGGTTGTAGAAGTGGTTATGAAATTGCAATGGTGTAGCCGATGTATTTATATGAGTGATTGCTTTGTGTATTTTGCTAGTTTCTGCTCTTTCTAGAAAGAATTTTCTTAAATTGTCTACCTGTTCATAATGTAGGTTTTTTATGTCGATAAATCCTCTTCCTCCTTCCTTTCTGCTTAATGTGAATCTTTCTGTTGCTGAATATATGTGATGTATTCTATATTTGTGGCGTTGTGATCGTGTATGTGTACTGAGTGCTCACTACTCCAAATGAGTATGTCAATATTGGTATAGCATAGGTATTTATAGCTTTTGTCTTGTTTCTTGCTGTCAATTCTGTTTTCCGTATTTTTGTTAGTCTTTGTCTATATTTTTCTTTTAGTTCTTCTTTAATATTTGTATTATCTATTCCTATTGTTTGTTGTATCCTAGATATTTATAGGCATCTGTTTTTTCCATCGCATCTATGCAGTCGCTGTGGTTATCCAATATGTAATCTTCTTGTTTAGTGTGTTTTCCCCTGATTATGCTATTTTTCTTACATTTGTCTGTTCCAAAAGCCATGTTTATATCATTGCTGAATACTTCTGTTATCTTTAGTAATTGGTTGAGTTGTTGATTTGTTGCTGCCAGTAGTTTTAGATCATCCATGTATAGCAAATGTGTGATTTTGTGTTGGTATGTTCCAGTAATATTGTATCCATAATTTGTATTGGATAGTGGGTTCAGAGCAAGGCAGAACCAGAAAGAACTTAATGAGTCTCCTTGGTATATTCCACACTTAATCTGTATTGGCTGTGATGTGATATTATTTGAATTTGTTTGGATATTAAGTGTGGTTTTCCAATTTTTCATTACTGTGTTTAGGAACTATATCAATTTAGGATCTACTTTGTATATTTCCAATATTTGTAGTAACCATGAGTGGGGTACACTATCAAAAGCTTTTCGGTAATCAATGTAGGCGTAGTGTAGCGACCTTTGTTTAGTTTTAGCTTGATATGTGCATCTATTATCAGTTGCTCTATACATCCTTGTGCTCCTTTACAACAGCCTTTTTGTTCTTCATTTATAATTTTGTTCTGTGTTCTATGTGTCATTAATTTCTGTGTAATTACTGAAGTTAATATTTTGTATATTGTTGGTAGGCATGTTATGGGGCAATACTTAGCTGGGTTTGCTGTGTCTGCTTGATCTTTAGGTTTGTACTTATTGTTTGATGTGTTCTAATTCTGACTGGGGTATCCCGTTATTTTTGATTATTACACAGATCTGATCAGCTAGTCGTTGTTCTGTTAAAAATTTTAATTCTGGGTATCTGGTAATAAATGTTGTGTATACTTGTGATCTGTATCCAGTTGTGTTGGTTCCTAGGTTTGTTGCTTGGTAATAACAGAACATGAGGTATCGGTTAACTTTATCTGACCATCTCATCCTCTGTCTTTGTTTTCCTTCTAGGGTGGTTGCGGGAAGCATATCCTGCAAAACACCTTTATTTGGATTTAAATCATTTTCCAGTTGTCTAGCAGTGTCGTTACCATTGTGGGCGGGCATACGGTTCAAGCGTCGTCCCCGATCATGACGGCGCTTGTCCGAGGCTTCTTTAGTTCTGTCCTGAACCAACTAATCAGACTAAAAGGAGGGTTAGCCCTGTTAGTGGTTTGTTCTTTTCGTCGCCTTTTAAGACTGGCAGAACATACCGGAGGCCTATTCTTATTATTATTATTATTATTATTATTATGTCAGTCTCAGATATAATCATGAGCATGGGCACTAAATCGAGATATAATGCCCTAGCGAGTTATTATAGACACAAGTTCAGACTGCCGCATTTATGGACTTTGGGAAATACGAAAGCTCTTTAAGGAAAGGAGGATACTTAGTTCTAATGTGTTAGCAGTGCGTCAAAAAATTATGCAGAAATTATTGTTGGTTTTGGGGTTTTCATTAAAACTAGAAATGTGGTTAATTTCTGTTATATTTCATGGGGGACATATCCAAAGCGATGTTCCTGCTATCGTAACAGATCCAGAAAAAGTGCTTCCCTGATTGTGTGGGACGGAAAGGCTTTCCCTTTTGTGGGAATGGGTGTCGATCTTTGCTGTTCAGGTATGTTTTGTGAAGAATAAGGAGGAAGGATATGTAGCAGGGCATTTCCACGTCAATCTCGTAATGAAGCACACTCTTGCCTGCATTTTCCAGACTATCAGTATGTAAGATGGCAAAATATAATCTAATTACGAAAGTCACAGACTTTCACAACCGGTTCCACTTACAGCGAACTAACCTGAGAAAGAACTTGCAAGATAACATCGCTGAGCTAACAGCTGTTTATCAGAGATCAAAGACTGTTACGCATCCAAATACCAGTATTGAAATTTTTTGCAGCATTTAGAATAAGTAATAGGTATTATCATATGAATGCTTATATTGGCCTTTAAGGTAAGAGAAAGTCCTGGTATGGCTGTGTCTGAGACCCTTTACAATCAATACAAGCACATACATCAGAAATCGAGACCACATGAAATGAAATGAGACAAAAACATTATCATTAAATTATTAGCCATACCGTCTCCACAACAAATATACAACACCATCCACCCAAGACACAATGATACCGCAAGTTGTATCAATATTTTTGGTGACTAAACGGACAGTGAATAAAAGAGGAAATCGATAAGAAATACTGTTTTTTCTTACTTAGAGTTGTAATAGTTGTAGTCACGCAACTCTCTATGTTGGAAGTTCTCAGGGCACACAAGATAACACATTTGCTTTGTAACCCAGTATTAGGAAGTAGACGCTCAATTTTACCCATAGCACTGTTAATCTTTAAAATTGTGACTATGGAGGTTTGTTTTAAAATATGTGTGGATAAAAACGCTACGTCAACACAGCAAATTTTCTTTATCGATTACCGGTTTTGAACCATTCACCAGCAATCATCAGATCTAAAATACAGAAAATTGCCTTTAAAACGTGAACAACAAGAAATATAGATTCAATATTTGAATCTATATTGTGCAATACATGCAGATCTAAAATGTTGTTCAGTGAGTTATAAACTGATAATCATTACACTTCGTCATATTATTAGAGCCAAGTAGACCTAGCTATAAAAATATACGAATAACGCGAAATATATTAACACATCACGTTAAAATTTCTGGTGAGTGATATGAAATATCTTTCCTAAAGTGAAAAACCTTAGATAATTATGTAAACTGACAACATCAATCACTAAACAAATATTGTTACAGCTCCCATATTGCCGCACATGTGTACAAACAATCGACACCAGCGATAGCTGCAGCGCATATGATTTAATGTAAACAAGACAACACCTCCGATATTCGTAACAGAGACAATGAAGTGTTGGTGTGATACCTGTCAGTCAACTGGCTGAGTTGTGGCCTCATGACTACATTAAACCATTGACTGACAGATGTCGCTATCATCCAACTGTTGAAAGCAACATGTACTTCGATTTCAAATGTAACCATGTTTAATATTACTACTTACTATATATCCCTTTATATTAGCGCATATTGACAAAATTTGATATCCCCATTTCTACAAGCATTATTGTTCCTAATTACTGTAACAACATAAAGCTTTATCTTTATTCTTCAATTAATTGCAGGCACAAGCACCTAACCTCATGCAGCACATTAGTAAATGTATATTAGCATGGAATTATTTTTGTTCTAAGTTTTCACACACTGTGTCAATTGTTTAAAGTACCTAGGCCATGAATTATTATTAGAGGTTTATGCATGTAACACATAGACCACGAGTTACATTTAGATGATTATCCACCCATTGTTTCTTGTCTCCCTGAGCTTGCCTTAACTTTCAATTGTTACTAGTTACACGTTATTCTTTACCTTACTACTATTTGGTAATTTTTTTCTGTATCTAATGAACTGATGTAAGGCTACTTACGACTTAAATTGATATCTAATATTCTCAGTACCATTTACATAACTACTCAATTTTTAGTATTTTATTAATGCACATATGAAGTGCTGTTTTTAGTTAACACACAGTCTTCAAGTTACAACATTATGCAACTTTTAGCTATTCACTACTTCCATATGAAGCGTAAATTCTTCAAGCATCTTATACAGTATGCAAGATATGAAACACCTAGAACTTCAACTAGATGTGCATTATTTAATAGCTTCCGTATTTTGGTCTTTAAAATGTGATGGACTTCACAAACATATTACAAAATAAACTGGAATATTCTTCATTCTTAAATCGCTTTTTGTATTTTGACACATATTGTATGTGTCAGCAGTTGATGCTATATTCTATAACAAATAGCTAAGTATAAGGACACTTTGCTAAAATTCTTGTCTTTCGATATTACATTTTATTTTCGGCTACACTTCATGGCTTAATTGTACTATTACTGGTTAGTTACATGTATACTGGTTGATTAACATAGCCATTCATTGTAACTGGTTGCATCTAGCACCTAGACCTCAGATTACGATATTATTTCGTACTAATGTTCTATATTAAGAATTTCTCTTTTGATCTGTCACACTGTTACAATTTTCTGTGTTTTAAATAACGCTCTGCTCCAGTCGTGCCTTTGGAAGTAATTCTCTGACATTCAGTACTTCCTGCTTGTATTTTTCACTATTTAACGAACAGATAATGCTCAGTGTTTATTTGCTGCAAGCGGACTGACATGAATAGAATTTATCGCATTTACATAAACTTATTAAACATATTAACACCCTTTGTCGTATTAAAGTCACGTCTGTGTTAAATTAATCGAATGACAGCGCCTTCTGACGATCAGCGTTTTCGTGTAACCATGACGCTACATCTCAGCCAGTTGGCTGACAGTTGTCACTCAGGCACTTCCTTATTCCTCTTAGGAATATTGGAAGTGATACCTTGTTTACACTCACTCATGAGCGATGCAGCTTCATTGCTGCTGATCCTTTGTACACAGATGTGATAATATGCGCACTGTAACAATATTTGATTAGTGATCAATTTACGTAACCAACTATGAATTTTCATTTTAGGTAAGTTATTTCATATTGTCCATCATATATTTTGGAAAGCTTTTATTGTGTCACTTCTCAGTATTTCTCCTTCGATATTTATTCGATTTTTAAAAATTTAGAGTCACTTAGGTCTAAGAATACTACAATGTGTAATGAGTGACTGGCATGTATTGCATAATGGAAATTCAAAATATTTACCGTATATTCTTTTTATTCAGTTTTTATGTGCAATTTTCTTTAGGCTGGATATGAACAAGGATCGTCAATGAGCCGAAATCGGTAATCAATAAAGAAAATTTGCCATCTTGTAGGATTTTTGTCCACGCATGTTCTAGAGTATTTTGTTAGGGACTAATGGCATCGTCGTTGAGATTGGATCATGCATATCCATACTGTATTGCATTTTAAAGCACTCAGTCCGAAAAAGAGTTTATAAGCGATGTTATTACATCTGAAGGCCAATTTCGCAGGATTCTGCAGTTCCTCTCTGCAGTTGGCTTCACAGTGCGAACTCCCTTCCAGCACTCTCAAGTAATATCATACCCTACGATCCCATCTGTGTCCTCCTCTTCGACAAAAGGAGACCCGAATACTCTTTCGAATATGATGCATTCTCGCGACTGTATGGGCTGGAAAGTGCACTTGGACATGGATCATTAATCTTAGTCTTGTGTTGCTGAATCGTCAACCTTTCAATCTTTGTTTGTTTTTTTTTCTCGCCGAATAGAAACTTAAAACATTAGTGCCCATACGTAGGATCTCTCAAATTTTATAGTTTAGTGCTAAATTTTCGAACCAAACAGGTAGCTTGTCTAAATAATCTTATAATTCGTTTTGATCTTCTCATAACGCTACTACACGGTCAACGACAGCACCTTGTAAGGAATGTAATTACGCTGCTCACCTTATGTCTTAAACTTATTACGTATATTAAGAACTACAGAGGGCCTATAGCACTTCCTTGCGAAACTCGAGATGTTACTTATCTTTCATCAGGTGATTCCCATCAACAGCAGGAACTGTAATCTTTCTAACAGGAATTCAGAAACCAAGTTTCACAACTGACACGATACTCCATAGCCGTACAATTTGATAAGACATTGCTTCCCTTACAGCTTATGTGCGTGTTCTGTGCTCCTTAGAAAGCAGAACTGACATAGTGGTAATTCTGATCATCTAGCACTTTTGGTGTTATAAGGGCAGTTGATGCCGCACATGACCATGTGTGTTATTGATTTTCACTGTTTTTGTTTCTTTTTTTTAAATTTCTGACCTGATGATGACAGTAGCTGTAACGGTGTTGTGAATAAAGATACTCGTATTTACGAAGCGATCTAAACGGTTTTATTCACGAATTATTCAAAATAATCACTGACCCGGGGAAGAAATTTATTTGCGTGACTGACTTACATTCTACCGACCCTCCAACAACCTTTTCAGGGTTCTGCTCCTCAATCGGTAAAAACTGAAGTCTTATAGAATCAATTTGTTGTCCACCTGCCCGTCTGTCTGTCTGTCGTAGTGTTAAGGTACCTGCTGCTCAGACACGGGTAGACGTATCGAGCTGAAATTTATCACACATACTAAGCTCTACCGTCCCTTGGAACTGTCAAAACGTGAGCATCCAAGTGCAATCAAAAGATGCGACCAGTTATGTCACATATTTTGATACTCGTAAGCACACTCATCAAAACCTATAAGATACTTCCCGTTCACCTAGAACCACGAAATTTGACAAGGAGCAAGGTTTCAAAGTACAAGCAAAGGAGAAAATCCGAGAATTGTTAATTTGTTATACGTTGGTCTGTCTGTTCGTCTGTTAAGACCGCTTTGTCTCAGGAACAGGTAGTTGTACGAAGTTCAAATTTATGTTACCAGCTAACGTCTAGGGTCCCTTGGCGTTGCAAAAACTTTAATCTTCTAGGTGAATGAAATCAGTTATTTTGGTCATGTGTTCTGATACTCGCAGACTTACTCAGCAGAACGCAAGTGGTGCTTCTCGTTGACCTAGAATCGTAAAATTTGCCAACAAGCAATATGTAATTATATCACACGAAAATATTTGTAGTCGTCATTTGTTATCCTTCTCTCAGGAAGTACAACAGCAAATCTGAAATTACACAAAGCGTTTCATTTAAAATATTCTCGAAAGTATTGGAATTCTTGGGACTAAAATTGTGTCAGTATCGATATCGATAACGGGCTAAACCGTCATATTTTCGATTCCCGAGGTGGATAAAATGTATAATCATGGAACCGTCAGGGCGCGAATGTACTTGCACTTGGCCTGTTTTTATTTATTCCTAGACATAAATTTTCTACACATCGCTTCTTACATTTCGTTTGTAATGTCAAGTGCCTGATAGTCTTTGGGTGTTCAGAGGGAGTGTAACTAATTGTGGACGTCTTCAGTATGCAACAGAGCTGCTGCCGGATAAGATCTCGTTTCCCCCACTCGCTCCAGATAATGAACCAAATTTGTTTGCTCTTAGTCACGGTGCTTGCTTGATTACATTTTCTCCGCATGCGACGTGCTCAGACCTTCATCTAAGGCGATGCGCGCTTGTGTCAGATCTTGATGGTGTCATGCACTTAGACAAATCAGACATCCTTGTTTAAAGCCGGAGAGGAAGAGCCAGTCGAGATGTTAGTTACAGAGACAATTAAGAAGCATCGTGAATACTGAACATCTAAGAGGTAGACGAGGTAAGCATTGTTGATTACTCATGTAGTGTAACTAAGCCCCAGTCACTGCCTCTCTGCAGCGGCCGGTAGGGAAACCTTTACACTGGCAGACAATGTGCATGATTAGTTTCATATATGTAGTAAAATGCTCCTTGAAAGTTTGCCACCCTTTCACCTATCATTTGACTCTCCCCCTCTCCCCCCTCCACCTCTCCCTCCCCCCCCCCTCTTCCCCATCTCCGCCTCCCCCCTCTCCCCCCTGTCCGCGCCGCTCACCCCCCTCCCCGCCTCTCCCTCCTTCCCCCTCTCCCCTGTCCCAGATAGACAGGACCTTTCACATTTCTTCGGAACCAAAAGTCACGCAGATGTACGTCAGGGGGTCTGGAATGCTACACACCTTAAAATTGTCTAGAGATGATGCGGTCTTTACCGAAGGTTTCTTGAAGCAAAACCTTCAGCTGTCAACCGACATGTGGTGTCACCCCATTTTGCATGAAAATAGCGGTGTGGACACAGTTGTGTACTTGCAAAGTAAGGAGGTCCTTACGACATGCAGACGCCACTGTATACCCAACAGGCCTATGAGGTATCATATTCTTGAAGAAAAACGAACTGAGGGTGAAGGAACTTATGAAACCACAGCACAAGGTTTAGAGTGCAGTGGATGTTGCTCCGAAACATTTGGCGGAGTGGAGCCGCATATACGACGGTTCTGTGAATTCACAGTACCGTACAGAATAAAATGTGTTTCGTCCATCCAAAGAATATTTCCCTGCCAAATGTCATCTACTCTTACCGAAAAATGAAGCCTTGTATCCCATCTTGGGGCTTCGTTTTGTGCATATTCTGAATCTTGCGGAGATATCAGTATAAAATTCGCCGCAAAATCTTTTAAACTGTTAACCACGACGAAAAAATTCCTGTACACAGCTCAAACACTGGCTGCAGGATTTGAGCCACGTGCTGAATGGTCGGCTACAGCCACAGTAGCTTCATCAACAACTGCCGTGGGAACGGGCTGCTCCCTCTCCTTGCTGCACCACCTAAATTACTTGTTTGTTCACATTTCTTGCTCTTACCTTTTAGCCCATTTATTGACATGGGGACTCCTTGCGACTGGTTCTGTTGGCGCTGTTCCCGCAAAGTAATGCTGCTATTGCAGTCGATTTCATAAGACAATTTTACCAACCGTGCACGGTCTTTCTTATCAACAGCTATTGCATTCATACGGCAAATTTGAAGTTTCTTAATCCCTCACACCAAAAAAGAAATGAACGGTTGTTGCTAAGCGATGAACGGCATACTGACGTCAAAACGGGAAACATTACGACCGCCTACAGCGTCACATTTGCACCTGGTGGCAGAAAATGTAATTTTATTTTGTCAGCAAGCTCCGTGAGTGCACGTACCTATTATGCTCCAGAGCCTTGCGATGTATACAGCCCACACTGCAGCACTTGTAACATCGTCAGTTTAAATACAATCACCTGGGAGTGAGAGGAGGTTCCTATTTAAAATATCACGAAATAAGTTGACGCGACTGGTTACTCCGAGACGCTTGCCATCATAGAGGAGACGTGGAAGTCAGACATCATGGAAGGTGATTGCATTTAGCGCATAGCCCTCCACTTTTGGACACATAACGAAATTTTAGCGGGCATTATTCTCTCTCCTTTGTCAGTATTAGGTTTTCTAAGAGTTACAATATTACGTTTCCTGTGAACAGAAGCAACAGTGAGCTTAAGTACCCACTTATGTTTCTACCAGCACTGTTAAATTACTTGCACCGATAGGGATCAATATGTAAGCTTCTTGGTCTGATGTTTCTAAATGTGTAACGTTCATGCGTAATGACCTAATTATGATCTTACAGCAATATTTAGACTGCACCTATCGTGAAATGATATGCTGCAACGTCCTTAAATCCAATGTGACAATGAAACTCGGTGAACGTAACGGGTAACTTTTATTAAAAGCAGTGTTCTAAATGCAGTATCGAATGTGACCTAGAAATTGTGCATGGAAATTTAGTGGATGTAAATTGTTCATACAAAAACTTATTAATGTTTGTTTCTGTCTTACTGTAACACACGAAGTTCATACTCGAATTCTGCATAACTTAGTAACTGTCTGTCCCTTCTGTGAAACATTATCACTATAAATTGAAATCGGTAATTTGCAGTCTGTTACCTGACTTTAATAACTGATGGATTCAACATGAAAAGCAATTATCTGAGTAACACTAGTAAGACTTGGTAAATTTCACTATCGTATGGAGCAACCATCTGCAATTACAGATGCTACAATGAAGTTTCATAGAAATAGATAAATGTTTTGTGTTCCCTAAACACACCAAAGAATGATTTATCGGCCCAAAAATGTTTGCTAACTTGTGCAACGGAATATTTGCTCTGCTCTGCAGAACTATCTATAGTAAATCAGTTTGCTGCATTTTGACCTAAAATAAATCACGCTCCTTTTTTCAATGTGCTGCTATGCAGTACTTATTAAATAATCACGCTGAACGTAATGGGTGCGTAATTGTTTAAAAAACTAATCACGGGACTGTGCAATGTGGGTCGGAAAATTCATGGAAAGTCTGCTTTTAATAATTAAAAGGGCATGCGTAACGTAAATCAAACCCTATTTTAATTCACAACGAAGAACGCATGGGCAGTTGAAAGTTAATATTTGAAAGTAAGTATATGTCTCCGTTGAACAATGTTAATATTAAAAATCATTTGAATACAAGCATGGAAACAGAAAACTACATTGAAGCATTAAACAATTTCAACAAGACGTTATCTTTAGATTAGATACAGTTAAGAAGGTGTAGTGTGATGTAACGATTTCCTGAAGACATGCATGATAATCATGATAAAGCTACACAGACAAAGTCACGTTAAACATGATTTGATCTCCACGTAACAGCATACGAAATAAATAGTTTGTCACAAACGTCTTGTACCAATATTAGCGATCGCAGCAAATGCAAAAGTTTTCTTACATGTCAGCTTAAACTGTATATTCAGACATGGGAAAACAGCGTTGCTATACACCATCACTACCAAAAGCACAAGTGAGTAGCAAAGTCCTCAACCACTAACAGAGTTTATCTTGTCCATCTTTCATGTCGAATGTTTTAATTTCTTCAGCTTACTATCCCCTTGCTATGGAATTTTACAGTGGATGTCCTTTGGTAAATTTAATTTTCTGATTTTGATTTCGTTCACATTTGAAAAATACTGTGTTTATAATCGGTTCAATGACAAAATATCAAATAACTTGCATACATTGCTATAAATCACACTGATCAGCAGAGTGGAAAATGTACATCTAAAAGGAAGATTAGAAATATAGTTTAACGTCTCGACAACAGCGTGTCATTAGAGACGGAGCACAACCTCGGATGACGAAAGGATGGGGAAGGAATTCGGCTGTGCCCTTTTCAAACGAACTATCCCAATATTTACCTAGAGCGATCCAGGAAAACATAAATCTGGATGGCAGAACGGGTATCTGAACCGTCGTCCTAACGAATGTGTGTCCATTGTGCTCACCGCAGCGCCACTTCGCCCGGCGAAACGTATTTTTAGTGACGAAGCAATTATTACGACAAGGAACTTTTTTGGGGAGCTCTATCTATTCTAGAAGGTGCCAGATAGATTATATAATGGTACGACAGAGATTGAGAAACCGGGTTTTAAATTGTAAGACATTTTCAGGGACAGATGTGGATTCTGATCACAATCTATTGGTTATGAACTGTAGATTATAACTGAAGAAACTACAAAAAGGTGGGAATTTAAGGAAATGGGACGTTGATAAATTGAAAGAACCAGAGGTTGTAGAGAGTTTCAGGGGGAGCATTAGGGAACGATTTACAAGAATGGAGGAAAGAAATACAGTAGAAGAAGAATGGGTAGCTTTGAGAGATTAAATAGTGAAAGCAACAGAGGATCAAGTAGGTAAAAAGACGACGGCTAATAGAAATCCTTGGGTAACAGAAGAGATATTGATTTTAATTGATGAAAGGAGGAAATACAAAATATGCAGTAAATGAAGCAGGCAAAAAAAAACCACAAACGTCTCAAAAATGAGATCGACAGGAAGTGCAAAATTGTTAAGCAGGGTTGGCTTGAAGACAAATGTAAGGATGTAGAAGCATGTATCACTAGGGGTGAGATAGATACTGCCTACAGGAAAATTAAAGAGACCTTTGGAGAAAAAGGACCATTTGTATGAATATCAAGAGCTCAGATGGAAACCTAGTTCTAAGCAGAGAAGGGAAAGCAGAAAGGTGGAAAGAATGTACAGAGAGTCTATACAAGAGCGATGTTCTGGAGGACAATATTATGGAAATGAAAATGTAGAAGAAGATGAAATGGGAGATATGATACTGCGTGAAGAGTTTGACAGAGCACTGAAAGGCCTAAGTCGAAACAAGGCCCCGGGAGTAGACAAATTAAATTAGAGCTACTGATAGCCTTTGGAGAGCCAGCCCTGACAAAACTCTACCATCTGGTGAGCAAGATGTATGAGACAGGCCAAATACCCTCAGACTTCAAGAAGAATGTAATAATTCCAATCCCTAAGAAAGCAGGTGTTGACAGATGTGGAAATTACCGAACTATCAGTTTAATAAGTCACGGCTACAAAATACTAACACGAATTCTTTACAGACGAATGGAAAAACTGGTAGAAGCCGGCCTTGGAGAAGATCAGCTTGGATTCCGTAGAAATGTAGGAACACGTAAGGCAATACTGACCCTACAACTTATCTTATAAAATAGATTAATGGAAGGCAAACCTACGTGTCTAGCATTTGTAGACTTAGAGAAAGCTTTTGACAATGTTGATTGGAATACTCTCTCTCAAATTCTGAAGGTGGCAGGGTTAAAATACAGGGGGCGAAAGGCTATTTACAATTTTTACAGAAACCAGATGGCAGGGGCATGAAAGGGAAGCAGTGGTTGGGAAGGGAGTGACACAGGGTTGTAGCCTATCCCTGATGTTATTCAAACTGTATATTGAGCCAGCAGTAAAGGAAAAATAAGAAAAGTTCGAAGAAGGAATTAAAATCCATGGAGAAGAAATAAAAACCTTGAGGTTCGCCGATGACATTGTAATTCTGTCAGAGACAGCAAAGAACCTGGAAGAGCAGCTGAACGGACTGGACAGTGTCTTGGAAGGAGGATATAAGATGAACATCAACAAAAGCAAAACAAGGATAATAGAATGTAGTCGAATTAAATCGGGTGATACTGAGGGAATTCGATTAGCTAATGAGACGCTTGTAGTTGTAAATGAGTTTTGGTATTTGGGGAGCAAAATAACTGATGATGGTCGAAGTAGAGAGGATATAAAATGTAGACTGGCAATGGGAAGGAAAACGTTTCTGAAGAAGAGAAATTTGTTAACATCGAGTATAGATTTAAGTGTCAGGAAGTCGTTTCTGAATGTATTTGTGTGGAGTGCAGCCACGTATGGAAGTGAAACGTGGACGATAAATAGTTTAGACAAGAAGAGAATAGAAGCTTTCGAAATGTGGTGCTACAGAAGAATGCTGAAGATTAAATGGGTAGAACACATAACTAATGAGGAGATATTGAATAGAACTGGGGAGAAGAGAAATTTGCGGCATAACTTGACTAGAAGAAGGGATCGGTTGGTAGGACATATTCTGAGGCACCAAGGGATCACAAATTTAGTATTGGAGGGCAGCGTGGGGGGTAAAAATCGTAGAGGGAGACCAAGAGATGAATACACTAAACAGATTGAGAAGCATGTAGGTTGCAGTAGGTACTGGGAGATGAAGAAGCTTGCACAGGATGGAGTAGCATGGAGAGCTGCATCAAACCAGTCTCTGGACTAAAGACCACAGCATCTATTCTTTACGATAATAGTATGAAACCGATTGTTTATGGTCAGAAATATATCCGAATTTGAAAGAAAAGTAGCAAATCTGCCCAGGTCTAGAAGCCTGTTTTGTTACTTGAACATGGAAACTTGCAAACATTGAACGATCTTGGTGATTCGACACTCTTATGTGGAGGTTAATTTCATTGTTCTGTTTTCCTTAGGTCGGCGCTGCCATGCGAACTAACCGTGGGTAACGGCGTTGGCAGATATCACAGCAGATGAGGGCGGTCTGAGGGAAAGGGACAGCTGTGTTCCAGGAGGTAAGCATTTTGATTTAGCGATACACCGTGTATACGTGAGGCATCCATACAGAGTGACGAATCATAGGTGTAACCAGGAACGAAGCTTACCTGTGTAGTGGGCACACTAATCCAATATGTTTTCTGAAAAGGGTCAGCCACCTTTTTGGTAGTTACAGCGACAGAAATCCTGGTAACTGGCTCACTGGGATTAATAACGTTAGTCAATGTGGCCTCACTATGTTGGTACCGCTTCACGGTTGAAAGCAAGGGTAAACTCCAGTAAAATTCCTCACAGGCATGTAACTCTAAGTCACGTACTCTACCAGTTTTGAAGAGAGAACAATGTATCACAAGTACTTTAATTATCATGAAAGGCGACTGAATGTGCAAAGGGGACATGGAGGCACCGTAATGTCTCAGATAATGGTAGTACAATAATTCAAAAGAATATATGAAGATAGTAACTGTTCTCGAAAGATCAGATACCATTGATGACCGCGCAGCTTCTCTAGAATAAATGATAATTAATTGAACCCCTCAGCCGCCGACAGGTGTTGTTGATATACCTCGTATACGGTAATCGTCACCAAAGTGTACGAGAGTAATGAGAGGATGGGCAAATATCCATTAAGTACATCACTTATGTAGATTGTGGACAGTTGGGAATGTGGGTTTCACGGGACGCGTCCACGGGATAAGTCCATGTAGTAGCGCTATTCATCTGTGTCCTCGGTGGCTCAGATGGATAGAGCGTCTGCCATGTATGCAGGAGATCCCGGGTTCGAGTCCCGGTCGGAGCACATATTTTCAGCTGTCCCCATCGAGATATATCAACAACATCTGTTGGCAGGCACATTTGGCATTCGTCTAAGCGACCGAATGCTGTCCAGATTTCCAGCTTCTTAGTTTATCCACTTTCTGTCAAGCATCTGTACCCACCGGGCTCAGTAGCAACTGTCGCAGCGGCTAAACGGGCCACAGGAGTTTGGAGGCCCGGTGGTTGTTCTCCAGAGTTCAGCATCACAAGTACACTCACCTCAACTGATACCAGTTCCAGGTGACTGAATAACTCACCTACGTGTAACCTTATATAAGGCATATACCCATGCATGTCTATAGGTCAGATAAATTCAGATAACAGGTGAATTAATGAAACTTTTGGAAAAAAGTAAGCACCTGTATGAGCGTTGAGAGGGCAAATGCCAAGCCAATATTAAGCACAGAAGAGAAGGCAGAAATAGAAAAGAGCATATGTAAGGACTACATAAAGGGAAGACTTGAACACACCATTGCGGAAAACTTAGGTCGATAAAAGGCGTTTAGCAGACGGCTGTTTATTAATTTCATTAGGAGAACGACCTGTGACAAAACTGTAAACATTATTAGCTGGATATATGACACATACGAAATACCTTATGATTTTAATAACAACTAACACGACTTATCTATAGGTGCACGGAACAACTGGCAGAAGAGACAATGGGGAAAATCCCTTTGGTTTCTAATTATAAGAGAAAGCTAAAACAAGGTAAATGAACAATAATGTAATTAAATCAGGCTATTATTTGGAGAGAGCAGAAGGATTTTACATACGGAAAAAGACGCAAAATGTAGTTCTGTAATTAGGCTATTTGAAAAACTACAAAAGTGCTGAAGATATTAAAAAAATTTGTATATGAGTAGTATAACTATAGGCACTCTATTGTAGTATGACTATCAACTGTCTGCTGAGGGTTATATAGTGACAGGAGCAAACAGATGTCGTCGTATGCCTCACCCCATGAACTCCCCCTCTTCTCCCATCATATCAACATCCAACCACAGCCTAATATTTCACCTCTTATTTACTCAAAACAGCTGACCACTGCACAGAGTTATACCAGTCATTAAAAACAAACACACAATCACAATGTAACTGCCAAGTTCAAGAGCATCTGAAATTTTAGCGCCCTGTACCAAAAATTTTTGTGTGTAAAATTTCAGTTCACATATGTCAGTGCACATATGCAGATATGTGTTATTTCCATGTCAAAAAACACAAAGGGTGTAGCAACGTCTTCTTACTTCTGTAACTGTAAAAAGCACATATGCTCCACTAAAATAAGATGGTACGCAGATAGCTGACATTCCAACCTGGGCCTAAATGAAACAGATCTGAGCTAGCACCGGTTTAGGGAAGCAGAAGATAACAAAGCATACATACTAACAATAATCATGTATCACAGTCTTATTTTCACATTTAAAATATCCATTAAACTACGTACTGGGCAGACAATTAACAATCCATCCTGGGCATAAATGAAACAAACCTGGGCAAACAGCATTTTAGAGGTGAAGATATCAAACACACATGCAACAATGTTTATGTGTAACACGGTTATTTTCACATTTCAAATGTCCATTAAAATACATAAACAGTATAACATACAATATTTCTGTGCCTAAAATATATTTGAAAATTATGACAGAATCATGCAGATACAATATTTATATAAAGTGATAAAATGTATCCCCACATCTATAATAACGTACAAAATACATAAAGGAAGTTGGCACTTCAAACGTAGCCTTAAAGGAGGCTATGTTACTAGTGATACAAAGATCGAACTATGACCACCTAACATTTTTATTTACTCGGTAAAAAATGTTACTTTCGTGGAAGGATTATGTGTTTGACATATTTATTTTAAAACCCACCTGCTGCTGTGCTCCAGAATCTACTATGAGCAGGGCGAAGCTTTGCAGCCTTTTATAGTGGCCGAACAAAACGTAGTTGACCCTGTGCAGAGGTCACACTACATTGTCCAGACAGGCCCCATCCTGCATACGATTCATTGATTCCACAAGCCCGTCTCTATGGTAAAAGCATGCCTAATGCAACTGGAAATGTCATCGTATGACAAATCATTTGCCATAGGCAGATTACTCATGCCACGTTAGATTTCACAGCTGTATGGATAGTGCATACTTTGACAAGTGAGTTGGCGCAGTGACAAGACACTGGACTACTATTTGGGAGACGAGTCACTCAAATGTCTCACCCGCAAGCCAGATTTAGGTTTCCCGTGACATCCTTCACTCGTTAGATGCAAATTCACGGCAATTTACTTTAAAAACATTACTTTTCTGATGCAGGTAAGGCATCCTGGCAGTAGCTTTCGTATTTTTAATTCTCCTAACAGTCCTTCATTAAGTTCTATTGACATGACACTGACCTTTCAACCTACACAAGCATGAAATCGCATTTCTCGCGACATCTGAAACTCTTAGTTGCTGGTTCATCCTTCTTGCTGGGTTGTGAAATTTTGATTAAGGTTAGCGTAATTCAGATTTGATAGAGGAGCATTCCACAAATGCCTCTACCTCTACAAAGACTGTTTTCAGTGTGGTGGAGAATGTGCAGTTACCAGTAGCATTTTTACCCTTTTGCTTCCACTCTCGAATGGTGCACTGTGTATATCGCAAGTGTCAAAATACATTTGGCAGCCTTCTCCGACGGTGAGTCATCCTTTGTTAAAAATTATGGAAAGTTATTCTTTCTTATGAACTTTTTCAAACTTAGAGAGGGGATGATACAGCAAGAAATAAACTGTCTAGATTTCAGGGTTGTAATTATTATTTATTTACCAATGCTGCGTTTTCCCTGATTCAGGCAGCTTCAGATTGTCATTTCAATTAAATGTTAATTTTAATGAGAAATCAATCGTTTGTCTACATATTTTTTTATGGGAACGTGAGCAACGTACATGATTACCATAAGCTGTCGTCTAACTGTACGTGTACAATCAATATGAAACAAAGTGGAACATAAAACAGGGTAAGTGCATTTTAAGTACAGGTTTCACCATTCGTGCACTACTTAATTATCATTATGATGAGATAATTAAATAACAAAATATAATTTTCTTACCTTTCTCTTCTGCTTCTTCCTTATTGTGTGTGGTTGGGTTGGTCCATATATATGGACACGCATTTCCTGCCAGAATTTTCTCGAAAACCAGACTTTGTAATGTAAGTTACTTTATAATTAACACACTGTTTTTGAAAAAATAATACATTTTTAGAAACCTAAAAATTGCAATTACAAGATATTAGATTGGTTATTCAAGTGTTATTCAGTTTTACAAAAGCAGGTTCCAGAATGTGAAAATTCTTATACTAAACAAATTTTCACAGAAATTATTTTTGGGAAAAAAGTTCTTTCTGAGGTGGAGAAGAGGAGGTACGTCAAGACTAATACTAATAAGTCACTTCTGTCGATATCTTAAGTAAAATATACATGGTGATTATCATTAAAGTTAAACTTTCAAAACGCTGTAGAAATAACACCACTGCTCAGAATGACATCAAACTGCAACGGAATATTATCGGAGAATGGGGAAAACACACGCCAGAAAAAAAATACTGTGAAAATTTATCATAGATGGCACAGTATGTGTGAGAATACATAAATGAAAGCCGGCCGGAGTGGCCGTGCGGTTCTAGGCGCTACAGTCTGGAACTGAGTGACCGCTACGGTCGCAGGTTCGAATTCTGCCTCGGGCATGGATGTGTGTGATGTCCTTAGGTTAGTTAGGTTTAATTAGTTCTGAGTTCTAGGCGACTGATGACCTCAGAAGTTAAGTCGCATAGTCCTCAGAGCCATTTGAACCATTTGAACGTAAATGAAAACACCTGCATGCGCACGACCCATTGAAGTTGGTATAAAAATGCCGGGTGCACCACTTTTCCACCTTTCGTGACTGCGACGGTCACCATGACTGTCTCAATGCAGGATCGAGCTCTGTCTGTAAAGCTGTATTACAAGAATGATGACTGTGCGCACGTCGCTCTGCAGAAGTTCCGGACAGTGAAGACTTTGAAAAAAGGTGTTGGTCCGATGCCTGATGTGGGTCTGGAGAAAATGATTCGGGTTCTCTTGGTGTAGTGCACAGAGAATTGCCCAAACATTGGACATACCCGTGAACATGGTGCGTAAAATTCTACGAAACTTCCTTCTTTGCTATCCATTCAAAACTCCCCATGTGCATGAATTGCTTCCTATTGACCTGCCAGCAAGAACGACCTTTGCTTTAGTACTTCTTGTTCGCATAGAAGTGGACATTGATTGGCCGTGGAAGATTTTGTGGACAGACGAAGCCCACTTCCGTATGACAGAATATGTCAATACACAGAATTGTCGAATATGGGCAACGGATAATCCAGACACAAATCAAACAGTACCACTTCATTCTGCAAAGGTCACTGTGTGGTGCGGGTTTACAGCACCATTTATCGTATGGTCATATTTTTTTCGAAGAGAGGGGTGTTTCGAGTCCTGTTACCAGAATCGTCACTGCTAAGAGCTATGAGAGTCCTTCGCTCAACCATGTCATTCCAGCTCTCCAACAATGTGGAGGTTTGGATGGGATCACTTTTATGCAACATGGCGCACCTCCGCACAGTGAAAATCCAGCTAAGCAGCTGCTGAAGCACCATTTCGTAAAAGCTAGAATTATCAGCCGCTATTTCGCTACAGCTTGGATGTCCCGATCACCTGACCTTAAGCTATGTGACTTCTGGCTGTGGGGCTATGTGAAAGATTTGTTTTCATTGTTCCGATTGCAAACTTAGCTGCATTAAAGGCACGAATTGCGCAACACATTCTGAACGTGGTCCCAGAAACACTTCGATCAGTTGTGGAGGAACATAATGTTCCTCGATTTCAACTTGTTGCAGAAAACGGTGGACAGCAAACATGTTTTGCACCAGTCACATGGAAAGTAATAATCCGATTTGATTTTGATTGATGCTTTTCATGTGGTTTTTGGCCTCGGAGTAATTAAAAACCGATGTTATTTATGCTTTAGGTTCAAATGGCTCTGAGCACTATGGGACTTAACATCTATGGTCATCAGTCCCCTAGAACTGAGAACTACTTAAACCTAACTAACCTAAGGACATCACACAATACCCAGTCATCACGAGGCAGAGAAAATCCCTGACCCCGCTGGGAATCGAACCCGGGAACCCGGGCGTGGCAAGCGAGAACGCTACCGCACGACCACGACCTGCGGACTATTTATGCTTTTTATGCAGTCTTTGGCCTCAGGACAATTAAATACCAATTCTCGCCCCCCCCCCCCCCCCCCCCCCGATATGATACGACTCTTCTAGGTGGATGGGCATATGTAACTAACAGTACCACACCTGTACACCCATGTACACTGAGTGGTAAAGTTTCTTTAACGCAAACGTACACCTTAGGCGCTCTTGTATGACTCCTTTGTCATTTGTAATCGATCAATATTAAATTGTGATGCTTACATCGCCATCTATTGCTTGATATTGTAACTATTTATTTTTCTTCTACCACACGTTTTCCCCCTTCTCCGATAATATTCATTTGCAGTTTGATGTCATTTTGGCCAGTGGTGTTATTTCTACAGTGGTTTGTAGGTTTAACTTTAATTATAATCATCCTGTACTTTGTAGGTACCATAACTTCATATTTCACCTAAATAAAACGTTTTTAACAAACCTAACTACATTATTTCATTCAGGATACTGAAGATTAATACTGATTACGAAAGTTTAATTGCAGTTTCGACAACGCCTGGAACAAACTGAGTATGTGTTAGGTATTCAACAGACAAAAGAAATATGAAATGTTGTTTGTGCAGTTAGTTCCTGTCTTGTTTTAAATTACTTCCTCCATATTAAAGTATATCATGTTCTGAGAATCCTTTACTATTGCATGTTAAACATAGATTTTGTATTTGACAATAGCTAAAAGGGTACATTAGTTACAAAAGGTGCTCATTACTTATATGTGATCACATGCATCAGATAATTGAAGTATAAGGTAGTATTCAGAGCTTTTATGAACGATGGTATTGTGGCGTAAATGGTTCAAATGGTTCTGAGCACTATGGGACTTAACATCTGAGGTCATCAGTCCCCTAGAACCTAGAACTACTTAAACCTAACTAACCTAAGAACATCACACACATCCATGCCCTAGGCAGGATTCGAACCTGCGAACGTAGCGGTCGCGCGGTTCCAGACTGACGCGCCAAGAAACGCTCGGCCACACCGGCCGTGACGGCGGGTTAATATGGAATTTGATCATCCATTCCTGTCTTTACAAGAGCGTGAAAACTATTTTTGCGGTCAGGAGAATATACTGACCATAATTTCCATTCCGTAAGTCCACATTGCTTTTGTGCTCACTGAAAGAAATTGCATCTACTCTTTATTTACGCAGCAGGATCAGCAGCTATGGATATAAATTAAAGGTTGGAGCTCTAACTAATTAATATGTTCAGTAAAAGTTCACACACACACAAACACAGTAATATTCCTGATAATAATAATATTAATAGTAATAATAATAATAATAATAACAACCATAATATCCCTAAGATAAACAGCTCTATGAGCAGGTTCAGAGACAATCTCTATGGTAAGTTCCAACAACAATTTTCTTTCGTCCTGACTTCTAATCATCAGAGTTAATTGCTCGATACAAAAATGGAAAGTAAACTCACCACTTGCCACACGGTTTTGTGAACATTATGGGCGGCACACAAACAACTTCTTCTACGAAGTCTAAGCGATCCTGTATGGTGTACAGTCCTCGCGAGTTCACTTCCTACTTTAACCTAACCCGTTTGGTGCGTGTCTGGCTCTGACATCATACGAGGCAGACCGTAAGCCAGCGTTTGTCTGACACGGTCAGAGTGATAGCTCGGTGTGAAGTGTGTCTATTGCCTCTCTGGCCGTATTTATACATGGACGCCGAGGATGGTCGAACGGAACATCTACTGTCAACCGCCCTATGCCCAGGTAGATGCGTCTAAATGGCTCCAGAATGAGATTTTCACTCTGCAGCGGAGTATGCGCTGATATGAAACTTCCTGGCAGATTAAAACTGTGTTCCGGACCGATACTCGAAGCAGGAGAGCTTCTGTAAAGTTTGGAAGTTAGGAGACGAGGTACTGGCAGAAATAAAGCTGTGAGGACAGGGCGTGAGTCCTGTTTGGGTAGCTCAGTTGGTAGAGCACTTGCCCGCGAAAGGCAAAGGTCCCGAGTTCGAGTCTCGGTCCGGTACACAGTTTTAATCTGCCAGGAAGTTTCATCTAAATGGCTGCTTTCTCGGGCACGTAGTATTTAATAACTCTGTTATGTATCAATTTACAATCTTCGTAATTTTTTTATGTTTAAAGTAAAGTTGGCTTTAGTTACTGAAGAAGTTTCAGCTTGACTGAATTTAAACTTTGCCGGCTAGAATTTTTAAAACGGAATCGACAGTAGAAAACGACCTCTGAACTGCCTCTTTACGAGTCCTTGTATTGTCTGGCATCTACGCTAGAGTCTTGAAACTCGATACAAATGTATTTTTTTCTATATTGTAGTGGAATGCTGTACTCAGAACTTTCTATCATTAATACAAATAACAACTTATTATGAATAAGGACTTTTTGTTACAAATTTAGTTTTTGGTATTTTACTTGAAGACTAATAGACACATCTTAATGAAGTCACTTAGTTAATGTCTTGTATGAAACTGAGGCTAAATATTATTTAGCGCCTTCATTTTTTCGTCTAAACGTCGATTTTGACCAAAAAATTGATCCGATCAAGATGAGTCTTATAACAGTAGATTGAAACATAAATTTGCACACTCTAAATAATTTTTGCCTTTGTAGCATAATTATTCAGCGCTACTTTTTCTTAAAACAATGTATTTAGTGAAATATATTCATCTTATAATTCTGAGATTTAACAATTTTAACATTAATATACTGATGCTAATAATGACAGAGTTACGAACCGTTACTTTAATTTTTAAGTTAATTCTTAGATTACGGTGCAATACTTTGTATGCTACTACAGGTGATGCCGTGGCGCTAGTAGCAGTGAACTGGGGTGTGTCCCGACGTACTTACTCTTCTCTGTAGGTCTCAAATGATACAGCGTTTTTTTCGCCACAGTACAGAATATTGCAGTAATGTAAATTTACCTGTAACTCCGATACAAATTTCAGTCTACATATCTGAATTACTGCGTATTAATTCAATTTGAATATTGCTTACATTCAATGAGCGATGTAGCGTTTGAACTCCCTAATGGATCATCGTGATATCTACTTCAGATATATCTGTTGAGATTAGTTATTGTTTGAAGGAATGCACACTTCTGTGGTTTTACCAATGAAATACAAATTAAAGTTTTAATCATTGGTATAATTTTATGTTTTGTCTAAATGCAGCAATTTTGCCAGTTTTTATTCCAAACACTGTATCACTGAGACGAGTGCAATGATACTACAAAACAAATAGAAATTTGTGTTTAAATGTTCGTAGCATTAATAATTCATATGCAGGGCGATTCAGCTACGTTTTCCACTGTATTTTATGCAACTCCCATCGCCTTCAGATACCACGTGCAAGAAATTTAATGTAGGCAAATTTTGTACTGAGATACAGTTTCTATAGAGGCCATATTATAGAGTTATAGCTACAATAAAAACGTACAAAAGCGACCTTCACTTGCATCCCACTAGAACACTGTGCCCCTCCCCCACAAGTCAGCATTTCTAGTATGTTTTCATGTCACTTCCTCTCACCACTGTGCAAAAATTTGCTGCTGCACGAATTATCTCCCACATTCGCCCTACTTTGGTCTTCATCGACTGGCTTCATTATGACACCAGCTTAGTTGAGCACTTTCAAATTGATAGACGGACGTTTATTTAAATTTTATGTAAAGTTTGTGAATTTCGGTAGCATAACATAATCAATTAGTGTACATCATTATACTCATCAGGCCGTCTTACTACAAAACTACTGTGCGTGTAAGGGTTATGTTTGGACAGAATTTTCAGTGTAATTAGTTTTAGTACAACGTTTATGTAAGTCTCTTTTCTTTCATTAACCTCACTGGAATGTTTAAATAAATAACGTCAACGAAGCAGCTGACTTGCTGGTGGGATAATAGCCCTATCATTAGAGATCAAACAATATTGGTAATTGTTCGTCTAGTCGTATATTTTTCTGGTAGGAGGGAGTGCCACAGATAACATACCATAAATCTTGACTGCTGAGGGATTACATTAAATTTCTTACAAAAAATTCTGTTCTCTTTTTCTTTAAGGCTAATAATTTGCATTCAGCGAACGAGGTGTATGAAAATTTCACTCTTAGTTTCTGAAGGTGTTGCGAGTTGCATAATACCTGTCGATAGGGGCAACTGAATTATACAGTATAGCTTGATTCTCACTGGATACAATGTGCATCGTTTCACAAGCTGCAGCTACTCGCAGTCAAAGTTACCTGAAGTTTTTCCTACAAAATAGGTGATCTGCAATGATTTGTGCATACAAAATGTGCCTCCTCCCCCTCCTCCTCTCAGAGGCCAACCTAGGCACGCAAATGTCAAACCTACACTAACTGCGTCTGAAGGGCTAAGTCCTGCCTCTTATTCTATTGTGCAGCCCATTCACTGGGTCCCTCTCTCTGGCACCTGAGCCGGTATTATGAGAGCTCAGTCTGTCGGTTTGCCTGCCACCGCTGGCTGCCTCGTCACACTCTGTCTTTCACAAAACTAAATTTATGTCCTTCCTTCAGAAGAACCAGAGATGTTTTCGTAGATTTTGACACTTGTGATTTATTGCAGTGACTCATCGCCAGTTGGGTGGACATGACAGTTTTTTTTTCATATCTTAACCAAATTATATCCATTAATCATGGCCAGCTTCAGCTAACAGTCTTTGCTGATCGAATTTAAATCTTGAAGTTTTTTCAGACGACTTGACGTTCGCGTATACTGCTGAATCATCTGCGAGCATCCTCACAGAACTACAACGACTGCATCTCTAGGAATACACTGAACAGTTTGTCCTATTATACAATACCTTTTTGAGGTTTACCTTCCATAGTCGATGATTTCTTGATGTCCAAGTAAGGGGAAATTTGCTTATCAACAGCATCAATTTCATTACTGGCAGTTCTAGGAAAGAGTGTATTATTTAACCAGCTGGAACCTAATCAGTTTTCCATGCATATGTAACGCCTTACAAAAAAGTGAAGCACCCAAAACACCTCGTCGGATGTCAATGTAACTTTCTACATGTAAACAACAGCTGCAGATACGTGAATGATTATAGACCTGCAATACTCAGTGATAGGTGGAATCGCCACCAAAATGCACTAGGCTTGCTCGTGTTTAGTGTTGGTACCAGGCCTGGTAGGGTATATAAGTGGCTTGAACAGCAACAGATGTTGAATGATTACTGTATACATGAAGATTCCATGTATAGGTGTGGGATAGCATTATCAGCACCTAACACAGTTAACACGAGAAACGAATCTAAAGGCTGTGAACTCAAGAAAGGACTTAAATATTATATTAAATAAGGGTCACATAGATAACCTTGTGGGAAAAGCGAACCGAAAACTGTGATTTATTGGCACGACTTTTAGAAAATACAACGGGTGCTTGGTACACTACACTTGTCTGTCCTCTGCTAGAGTATTGCTGCGCATTGTGGGATCCGCTTGAAATAGGATCGACGGAGGACATCTAGTCCGCAGCTCATGGTCTGGGGGCTAGTATTGATGCCTCTGGGGTCCCGGGTTCGATTACAAGCTGCGTTGGGGATTTTCTGTGCCCAGGGCCTGGCTGTTTGTGTTGTTCTAATCATTTCATCATCATCGTCATTTGTGAGAGTGACTAGATTGGAATGTAAAAAGAAAATGGATTGTGTAAAAATTGGGACTTTGTATGGTCAGTGCTGACCACCCAGTTGAGGGCCCCACAAACGAAATATCATCATCATCATCCTCATCATCATCATCATCATCATCACGGAGAACACCGAAAAAGTTCAAAGGGGACAGTTTGTTTTCTATTATCGCGAAATAGGAGACATAGTTCAAAAAATGGTTCAAATGGCTCTAAGCACTATGGGACTTAACATCTGAGGTCATCAGTCCCCTAGATTTAGAACTACTTAAACCTAACTAACCTAAAGACATCACACACACCCATGCCCCAGGCAGGATTCGAACCTGCGACCGTAGCAGACGCGCGGTTCCGGACTGAGTGCCTAGAACCGCTCGGCCACAGCGGCCGGCGGGGACATAGTGCCATAGACATGATCTTCTCGTGAAATTTCGATGATTAACTTTCTCCTCCACGTGCGAAAATATATCGTTGGTGCTGATCTACATTGGGAGAAATGGTCATGAAAATAAAATAAAATAAAATAAAATAAGAGAAATCAGAGCCCACACAGAAAGGTTGAAGTGTTCGTTTTTCCCGCATGCTGTTCGAGAGTAGAATGTTAGAGAAATAGCTTGAAGGTGATTCAGTGAACTGTGTCAGGCATTTAATTGTGAACTGCAGAGTAATAATGTAATTGCAAATGTAGAGAGTGACCTCATTGATGGTCTTCATTTGTCCAGCTGATGGAATCATACAGCATTCAGATTTGTGGTGCATTAGGATGTGACGGTAGGCTGATGGTGGAATTCATGGGAACATGCGGGGTGGAGGGTGGGAGGTGGCGTGGGTTTCGGGTGGGGTGGGGGGGGGGGGGGAGTGGCTGGCATTCTCGTCGTCAATGTTCTGTTCGGTCACGTCTGAACACTACAAGGAAGTACATCGTATTTTGTGACAAGCACATTGTAATCACGTGAAATTTCATCTGCTCACACTACAGCCTTGGTTGGAGACTAGCTGCACCTGGACTAGGGAACTATAGTCTGATGCATAGGTTGCCGTGAACACCACAACCGAAACGGCGTCGTTTAGTTTTGTATCTCCATGAGGAAGCATGGAGTGTTCATGAATGGGGTCGCATTGTGTTCAGCTATGAATCACGATCCTGTACAGCCCCACATGATCATCGCCGCCGAGTGCGGCGAGTACAGGAGTGACCTGGGAAGAGATCTCATTCTTCCAATGTTTCGGGTAGGAGCAGCTGTGTAACTTTGGGTATCATGGTGTAGGAAGCTATCGGATATTGCTTAAGTTCATGGTTCTACAGACTAAGGATACGGTACATCAAGGACATCCTGAGTCCTCATATGTTACCTCCCATGCGACATGTATTGTGGTGCCACTTTCAACAGAACAATGTTCGTTCCCACATGGCATGTGTCTCCATGAACTGTCAGCGTGATGTTTAGACACTCCCATAGCCAGCAAGATACCCAGATATGTATCCGAAAGAACATGTGTGGCATCAGCTCGGGCTTCAACTCAGTCGGAGTGCCGGTATCCAAGACAGCCAAGATCAGAGACAACAATTATAGACCAGTTTGCCTTAGGAGAGGATAGAATCGCATTACGACATGCTTTCCAACTGACTAAGTGAATGCATCCAGGGCAGAAGAGTTACAAGGTCTACGGATGTGTGGGCCAATACTGCCAAGTTCTTCAGAAATTTCAGTCAATATTTTACTTAATGAAATAACTCACATACTCTTTCAACCCGAGAAGTTTCGTTTGAGTTGCTTCTCCCCTTCCGACTGTTTCACTTTGTCAGGTTGTGCAAATTTTCTGAGGACAGCCACAAAGCTTAAATTATCACCTCGAAAAACAAAGTAATTTTTTGTTTGTTTGCACATAGATCTTCACTTAATCAATGGGATGCGACATTTCGTTTTTGCTCCTCTAACGGCTCCTGTGGTGAAGTGAAGATTTCATTGTGTTCCACTTCATACTGTGTGGTTAGAATTAAAATATCAGTGTTCCAAGTGGTGCGACGTGGGATGTATGCATCGGAGGATACTGAAACATTGTAGGTGTTAATCGGGACGCTCACAGAGTGTGCTGAAAAAAATGAGAGTTCCACTTTTTGCCACGATATGAAAATAAGGCGCTGTAAGCTCTCAGAATGTAAAATGTTTCCTGTTTTGACGTCATTCTTATGTTTGTCACTTCGTGATGCATGTCGTTCTCTTTTGTGAGGGGGCTGGTGGTGTAAAGGGTTATTGAGAAGAAAGACCGTTACTCCTGGTAAAGTTGATTTATAAGAACAGCAGCAATAGAATCGCAGCACTG
Source organism: Schistocerca serialis cubense (assembly GCF_023864345.2). Lineage (NCBI taxonomy): Eukaryota > Metazoa > Arthropoda > Insecta > Orthoptera > Acrididae > Schistocerca > Schistocerca serialis. The sequence goes on along the minus strand of NC_064646.1, from coordinate 180,053,027 downwards.
CGGGAATATCGCCGACAGAAACAGTTGCACAGAGGCCCATGTCAGTTAAAGGGCTACAGAACATAATTATGAAATTTGAAAAAAAAAAACAGTTGAACTAAGTGGTGCAGCAGGGAGATGGGGGCAGCACATTCCCACGGCTGTTGCTGATAAAGTTGCAGTAGCTACAGATGACCATGCAATACTCAAATTCTGCAACCAGTGCTCTAGCTGCGTAACGTGATTTTTCTCTCCACTGGTCAACAGCTCAAAAGATTTTGATGCACGTTTTACACTGGCATCCGTAAAAGATTCAAAATGTGAAGTAAGTGAAGACCCAAGGTTAGTTACAGCGCTTTAGTTTTATTCATCGGTTTTTGACGCGCGAGGACATGGATAACATGTGGTTCAGGAATTTTCGTCGGATGGACGAAGCACTTTTACTCTGCACTGTGCCTTGAATTCACAGAAGTGTAGCATTTGGAGTTCTAATCTATCGCTTTTTTAAAAAAAGGAGATAATACTTCGTGGCGCTGTCTGGTGCACAGTGACATCTGCAGGTTACAAGGATCTCCTTGTGAAACTTCTGATTCTGCTTTGCAAGAACGTTACTGTGTCCACATCACTATCTTCATGCGAGATGGGGCGGCTTCACATGCCACTTGGCAGGTGAAAAATTTGCTTTGAGAAACATTTGGTAACGACTGCATCATCTCTAGGCAATATATATTAAGTGCTTTAAGCTGATTCACTACACTGAGGATACCTACATCTAAGCTACTTACGTCGGCAGTTGTTCTTGATTTGAATTCTGGTATATTTACTTTGTCTTCGTTTGCGAAGGAGTGAAGTTACTGACAGCGTCTTGCCAACCGTGTACTTTACACGTGACCAGAATCTCTCTGAGTTTCTGTTAAATTTCGAGGTGAAGTTTTGTTGTGGAAACTGCTATAAGGATCTAGAATTCAAGCTGATGCTAAATTTCGAGCCTCTGTTAAATTTCGCGAATCTTGGGGACTTTGTGTTCTTTTAAATTTGGCATGCGCTTTTGTTACTTCTACAACTGTGTCGTACTCTGTTTTGTGTACCATGGGGATTCCGTACCATCTATTAGTAATTTATTTGGTATGTATCTCTCAGTATCCGTAGTCACTATTTTTTTGATCCAAACCACAAATTTTCTATGCTTACATAGTCACATTTGAATGAGTGGAGATTCTGTATAAGGAAGGCGTCAAACGAATTTTTAACAGATTTTTGGCAGAAATGTGTTTTGCGTATCCTTTTGGTGGGTTTGGATGTTACGGTATTTACCCTCACTAAAAAGAGCTTTTGGTCACTAATTCCTGCATCCAGTATGATGCTTCCCATTTGCTTAGGGTTATTTATTGCTTAGAGGTCAAAAACGTCTTCACAACCATTCACATTGCGAGTGGGCTCCTGAAGTAATTGTTGAAAATAATTTTCTGAGAAAGCATTCAGTAAGATTCCAGGCGCCGTTTTATTCCTACCACTGACTTCAAACATATATTTTCGCCAAAATATCAAAGGCAGATTGAAATCACCACTATTTTATACTGGTATGGAACCTATTTGACCGGGACTCAAGAAATCTTTGAACTATCAAGCAACTGTATCATCAGAGTCATGTGATCTGTAAAAGGAAAAAAAAAATTAACTAATTCCGGTTGTGAAGTATAGACTGTACTCATAATAACTCACAGGGACTATCTCCCTCATTTTCACTGAAATATAAACTATTTCTGAAAGCAATAAACACTCCATTACAAACTGCGTTTAATCTATTCTTTCTGAACATTGCTAGGTTCAGGCTGATTTATTTCCGGCTTTAGCCACTTTTCTGTACCTATAGCGATTGGAGATTCATTGATTTCTATCAGTGCTCACAGCGCTTGAAGCTCCTTTTTAATGTTACATAAAGCTTCGTGATTTAGTGTCAGTCACAATTTACTATGCTCGACCTTTCCAATGATTGCTGTTCAATGGTCGTCTGACATGAGCACTCAGTGCAGGACGTGATCTATAAATCTGTACTGTGGTTTTCTTGTGGAACCGAATTTAGTTGCGAAGATCGATATGTTAACATGGTAGTGGATTACTGAGAGGGGTAGCTGGAAAATAAGTTTCCCCTGTCGACTGTGGGCAGAGATGTGTGATATGGGCGAAAGACGACAAGGCAGGTGAACGCGCACGTGCAAGACACCGATACACCATTGGGTAGAGGTCGACCGCCATCAAGCAGATGGCGCTATCGCAATGCCTGCGCAAAACGGAGGCCAGCCGCTCTGTCTTTTCCCGGAGCTACGGAGAGAAGGTGCGTTTTGGAGTCGTGGTCAATGGCGGAAGTAAGAGCTGTTATCCGCTATGAATGGACACGTGGAGTATCAGGCACAGAAATTCACAACCGCCTTGTTGAGGTGTACGGGTCATGTCTAATGCCGAGGCACATGGTGCGGAGATGGTGCCAGCAATTCAGTGATGGACGCCAGCAAGTGCAGGATTTACCGAAACCTGCACGGACGCGCACGGCCACTACAGTTGCAAATGTCAGGAAGGTGGGTGACTTGATTAAAGCGAACCGGCGTATCACCATCGATGGAGTAGCGGCAGAACTTGAAATCGGACATGAGCGAGCTCACAAGACCATCCACGACATTCTTCGATACAGGAAGGTGGCAGCACGATGGGTGCCCCGCCAACTGACCCCCACACACATGGAACAACGCATGGCGTTCAGCCTGGAACAGCTCGTGTGTTACCATGAATCTGGCAATGACCTTCTGTTTCGGATTGTGACGGGTGATAAAACAAGGGTCCACCATTACACGCCCGAATCGAAGGCCGCATCCATGGAGTGGATACATCTGTCATCACCTGTTCGAAAGAAGTTCAAAAGCACTCCGTCTGCAGGTAAAGTGCGACTCACTGTTTTCTGGGACGCCAAAGGAGTTTTGCTGCTGGACTTTCTGGAGGATGCGACCATCAGTGCTGCGCGGTACTGTGCCACTCTATCGAAATTGAAAGAGGTGATTCGGAAAAAAAGCGGCCTGGCCTTCTCAGATCTGGCGTTCTGTTGTTGGATGACAATGCGAGACCACACACGGCGACGGCAACGCGAAACCATATAGCAACTCTTGGTTGGGAGCGCCTACACCATCCGCCTTACAATCTGGATCTCGCACCGAGTGACTTCCATGTGTTTCCTGCTTTGAAGACGATTCTCGGCGGAAGGTGCTTTGGCAGCAATGCTGACGTCAAACAAGCCGTTCAACGCTTCTTCCGTATGCAACGCCCTGATTTTTTTCCTGGAAGGCTTTTTGAAGATTATAAAGCGGTATGGTTCAAATGGCTCTGAGCACTATGGGACTTAACATCTGAGGTCATCAGTCCCCTAGAACTTAGAACTACTTAAACCTAACTAACCTAAGAACATCACACACATCCATGCCCGAGGCAGGATTCGAAGCTGCGACCGTAGCGGTCGCGCGGTTCCATAAAGCGGTATGACAAATGTCTCAATGTACTTGGAAATTCTGTAGAAAAATAAAGATATGTCTTATCTTTAATGTCTCATTCTCTTTTTTTCCCTTTCACACACAACTCTGACCATAGTCGACAGGGGAAAACTGTTTTCCAACTCCTCCTCGAAGTATCGGCAACATGTACTGCCATCTTCAGATCCATAAAGCGAGGCTCTACAGTATGCATAATTCTTAACTATGCTTTAGAGTGACAAAGCGGTTTAAGCATGGTAAGATATAACTACCATTGGCCGGTTTTATGGATCTGAAGGTGGCTACACATATTACCGAAACTAATAATCCAGTAACTGTAGTAACATAGCAATCTTGGCAAGTAAATTGGCTTTCAAAAGTAGACTACAGCAGACTTCGCTATTAAAGTAGTGATCTACAAGCTCTCAGCGACTTTTGTGTAGGAGGAAATGTCTTAACCTAACAGCCATCCCCTAATGGCTGTGCTCTGAAAACTGGGGTAGAAATTGGATCCGCCTAACTTTTCGTACCTCTTCGCTGCCTAACAGGAAGTCGTTAGGATTAACAGCGGACTCCTTCAAGCCTTTCGAGAGTGTTTCCCCAGACTCCTCCACCAACGGAAGCAGAAGGGAACGGGCGTTTCAGTCCTCCTCTCTTTCTCCAAAGCCGGTGACGAAACAACACCACGTCTATCGGAAATGAGACCAAACAGAAGGGACTGTAGGAAATCACTTATAGAGGCTGACTTCATTTATTCCGTTTCTAAACATCTGGTGCCGTAATTATTTACTACTGCGTGTAAACAGGTATCCAAATTCTGCAGCTCTAAGACAGCTGATGGAACCACTGCAAGTGAAGGATACAGCGAAAAACCGCTACATTTTTCATGGGTAGTTGTAGAAGAGTACAACACACATTTATCCAGGACCCCAACAAATGTCTCGGAGAAGAGGACATTCTTCCACAAAGTAGAATTATACTGAAATTAAATACTGTTTACACATGGCTGATGATCAATGTGGCTTTAAAGAGGAGGGAAGAAATAATTGTTCGATATGCGTAAAGAAGAATGCGAAATGTTTGTAGAGCTTTATATTGATTATACACTGCGCAACAGAATTAAATAATTACCTTTTCTCAACCCATAATTATTTCCTACTACGACGTATAAGTTTGAAAATTAGCTTTCTCTGTAATGATGCGAAAGCGTGGTACCTTGCTACGCCACCCTTGGGTTCGGCGACGCTCCTGGAATTAATGTGTCAACACATGCGAGAAAAGGCCACAGTTCATGTTCTGTGTAACGTGAGTTAATGTCACAAAGCACCAAATATCATCACAGTTCTGCCCAAAACCAAAGTGGACTTGTTACAGACGGGAAGGTCGTAGTAGCCCCTTCCTTTGACACTTTTGCTGTGTAAGTTCGAACTGCGACACCCAGTGTTGGGATCACGCGATTTTCTTATATATTGGTGCGGAAATCATTTCAGATGCACCGCCACCCAGAATCGATATGAAAAAAATCCAGAGGCTAGCATAAAGGGCTTCAATGAAACCACTCCTCCCGCTGAGGTGTCCTTTCCAACGCATTTTGCGGTTGAAACCAAAAGTTCACAGTGCGATGAGCAGCAGGACGACATTCTTAACATCTTTGACATTGTTTACACCCCACAGACGCTTTTGCCCTTCTCTAAGGACTGTGTGGCTTAGTAACCCCACTGAATGTGATCGTACTCCTTTTGAGAGCAGTGTGGCCGCCTGGTGTATAGAATGGAACCACAAGGGACCGCGTTCTGGAAGAGCAAAAGCTTCTTATATTTTCCCAGTCCTCCAGTGTTGCGCCCTCTTGTAGAGGGTGCCATTGACACATGTGTAAATAAAACAGCAAAGGGACCTTCTAACGCACTCCAGCAACATCCTGAGTGTCTTCCGCCTATGGTCGTTGAGCAACATAAAAATGCTCCTGTACAGAGATAACATGGGGTGAGAGTCTTAGGCGCCTGCAGGCAGGCAACCGTTTGACACCTCTTCATTTTAGCTTGCCTACTAGCAGGCATCCGGACTTCTCTCACTGCTTTCTCTGTGATGAGTACATTTTTAAAGTGCTCAGCAAGTGTTGGCGCGTGCCTCTGACAGAACGGCAAAACTGCGAGTTTAGCTGGGCTTTTTTTGAAATTTTATTTGAGAATGTGCCAGTGTCGCACCTGTCCACGACCACACCACAGCAGTAAGCAACACACAATGGCTGAAAAAGTATAAGCACCAATTACTTCTCCAGATAGCGTTCAAATTTCGTCTAATGGTTTTGAACGGGCTCCACATTGTACATTGAGGTCACACTGCCATTCAGAGTGGTGCAACAACATTCAGTGAGATTGCTAGCCCACGCTGTCCTTAGAGATCGGTTACAGCATCCGTGGGGTGCCAGTACGTGAAAGATTGTCTAGAACATAGTCGTGTTGTTCATCACAGTGCGAACTGTCATTTCCGACAGCAAAATGTGTGGGAGTCAAAGCATCAAGGGGAGGGGTGATTTCACTGATGCCCTTCGTGGCCGCCGGCCGGAGTGGCCGAGCGGCTCTAGGCGCTTCACTCTGGAACCGCGCAACCGCTACGGTCGCAGGTTCGAATCCTGCCTCGGGCATGGATGTGTGTGATGTCTTCGGTTAGTTATGTTTACGTAGTTCTAAGTTCAAGGGGACTGATGACCTCAGATGTTAAGTCCCATAGTGCTCAGAGCCATGTTTTGAACCTTCATGGCTGTCCCTGACGCCGCTTCGTGTCATTCCTCAGCTTTAATGTGTCTGAAATATTTCCCTCGGCCACACCGAAGAAAACCGCATGATTTCAACCCTGGGTGTCGCGTTTCTAACTTCCATCGTGGAAACGTTAAAAGAAGGGGTAAAATGTGGGAAAGAGGGGCTGTGAAGACCTTCGTATCGTTCGCTCTGGGCAGAAGTTTGGTGAAATTTGGTGCCAATGTAACATTATTATTCCACCTTACACCACTCATGAACTTCTGAACTCTGGCCTTCTTCCCTGCAGGTGTCGACATCTTGCCTTTCCGAGCCCGTGAGTGAAGTCTCAAGGCGCCCCAATTTTGCATCGTTAAAGAGGAAAATTGTAGATACCTTTCAGTCAAATATCAAACTTACAGCCGCGCGGTCGGAGGCACCTTGACACTTGACACGGTTTGCAAGGCTCCAACTGTGAACTGTTGTGGTCCCCGAGACCTCCAGTCGAAAGAATGGACGTAACATAACAAAGTATACGGTCCTCGACCCTTAATGGTCGTGACACCTGCTATTACAAAAGAGTCAACTTAGGTGGGGTAGAGGCGAAGTAATGTAGCCACTAACGACTCCTTGGCCTATAAGTACTAATTACAACCAGTCACCAGGACGTCAACTACTGACAAGACTACCCAACTACCAAAGTTTATGTTTGTATGATCAATAATCCAATTACACATACACTGGGTGATTCAGCTGCCCCTATCACAGGGGCAGCTCGCAATGCCTTCATATACCATTTAGCTCGCCACGCGCAAACTGTGTTACTTCTACAGAAAAAAATAACAGGACCCTATTGTACGATATTTAATGTAGTTCTGTTTTTAATGGGATACATTTCCCCTAGAGGCCGTAGTTTTCTAATTATTCCAGAAAAATGCAGAAAAGTGGCCTCCTGCAAAAATGTAACCCAGTACCTACACTACTGGCCATTAAAAATGCTACACGAAGAAGAAATGCAGATGATAAACGGGTATTCTTTGGACAAATATATTACAACTGACATGTGGTTACATTTTCACGCAATTTGGGTGCATAGATCCTGAGAAATCAGTACCCAGAACAATCACTTCTGGCCGTACTAACGGCATCGATACGCCTGGGCATTGAGTCAAACAGAGCTTGAAAGGCATGTACAGGTACAGCTGCCCATGTAGCTTCAACACGATGCCACAGTTCATCAAGAGTAGTGATAGGCGTATTGTGACGGGCCAGTTGCTTGGCCACCATTGACCAGACGTTTTCAATTGGTGAGAGATTTGGAGAATGTGCTTGCCAGGGCAGCAGTCGAATATTTTCTGTATCCAGAAAGGCCCGTACAGGACCTGCAACACGCGCTCGTGCATTATCCTGCTGAAATGTGGGGTACGCTGGGATCGAATGAAGGATAGAGCCACGGCTCGTAACACATCTGAAATGTAACGCCCACTGTTTAAAGTGCCGTCAATGCGAACAAGAGGTGACCGAGAGGTGTAACCAAAGGCACCCCATAGCATCACGTTGGATGATACGCCAATATGGCGATGACGAATACACGCCTCCGATGTGCGTTCACCGCAATGACCCCCCCAAGGATGCGATCATCATGTTGCTGTAAATAGAACCTGGATTCATACGAAAAAATGACGTTTTGCCATTCGTGCACCCAGGTTCGTCGTTGAGTACACCATCGCAGGCGCTCGTGTCTGTGATGGAGCGTCAAGGGTAACCGCAGCCATGGTCTCCGAGCTGATAGGCCATGTTGCTACAGACGTCGTCGAACTGTTCGTGCAGAGGGTTGTCTTCTTGCAAACGACCCCATATGTTGACTCAGGGATCGAGACGTGGGTGCACTATCCGTTACAGCAATGCGGATAAGATGCCAGTCATCTGGACTGCTAGTGATACGAGGCCGTAGGGATCCAGCACGGCGTTCCGTATTACCCTCCTGAACCCACCGATTCCATATTCTGCTAACAGTCATTGGATCTCGAGCAACACGAGCAGCAATGTCGCGATACGATAAACCGAAATCGCGATAGTCTACAATCCGACCTTTATCAAAGTCGGAAACGTGATGGTACGCATTTCTCCTCCTTACACGAGGCATCACAACAACGTCTCACCAGGCGACGCCGGTCAACTGCTGTTTGTGTATGAGAAATCGGTTGGAAACTTTCCTCATGTCAGCACGTTGTAGGTGTTGCCGCCGGCGCCAACCTTATGTGAATGCTCTGAAAATCTAATCATTTGCATATCACACCATCATTTTCCTGTCGGTTAAATTTCGCGTCTGTAGCACGTCATCTTCGCGGTGTAGCAATTTTAATGGCCAGTAGTGTAGTTTAACTACATTAAATTTCCTACAAAAGAATTAAGTTCATTTCTTCTGTAGGACTAACAGTTTGCGAGTTGCGAGTGAGAGAGTATAAAAATCTGACCATTGGTGTTAGAAGGAGTTTTGGGTTGCATAAAACCCACAGGTAGGGGCAGCTGGATCACTCTGTATAAATGAGTCTTATAAGGCTATATAACAGTTATCAAGCCGGCCGCAGAGGCCGAGAGGTTCTAGGCACTTCAGTCTGGAACCGCGCGACTGCTACAGTCTCAGGTTCGAATTCTGCCTCGGGCATGGATGTGTGTGATGTCCTTAGGTTAGTTAGGTTTAAGTACTTCTAAGTTCTAGGGAACTGATGACCTCAGATGTTAAGTCCCATAGTGCTCAGAGCCATTTGAACAATTTTTTGAACAGTTATCAGTACACTTACCACTGGTTCGACAACAATAAAACCACAGCTCAATTCAAAATGACTCTTTGCAGGACGTAACCATCGATATAATAGAATGGCAACTTTTATTTAAGTAACACATTCACATGATTGACAGTGTATGCGTACTTCACAGGTTGCTTAATTAACAATATCACCAACAAACTGTCACAGTTTACCCTCGAATTTTGGTACCACAGTAAATTGTAATTAGTGCATGATGAACGTAATGGACCTTCACATGGCATTTCGTAACACTATACCACCACTTGCACGCAAGATCATCAGGATATTAATATTTACTTTAAAAACAAATTGTATTCCTTGTAATCTGCTGAAGCCATTCATCGCCTTCACTGCAGTGTTGCGCGTGAAACCAGATAGGATGGCCGCTGCTCCGTCAGGTTGCTGTCCATCCGATCTCTCTCTGTGCAGACTGTAGTCCGTCGGGTATCATTCCATACCAACTTCTTGAGGCCTCTTGGTCGTACCTCCTCTCATATCGATCTTATTCCTGTCTCTCCCGTAACCGAACGCTCCCCCGGGTGACTTCTTGTGCCAGTCAAGCCGATGCAAAACAAGTGTTGCGCATGCGTTGCACAACGCTTTGCGCCGGCCCACAGCTCGTCCGCCACTACCTTCAGCGGCCTCCGGTGCTGGCTCGAGCTATAGTCACCGCATCCCCTCCGTACAGCACACTACTCTTGCTGGCTCTGAGACCTTTAGTCCCAGCCGTACCTCCTCTCATATCGATCTTATTCCTGTCTCTCCTGTAACCGAACGCTCACCAGGGTGATCAGACAACCCGGTCCGTCGCGCCAGTTACTCAGCCCCAGTGATTCGTCTCAGGTTTGCCAGCCGCTTACACCACTGCGTGACGTTATTTCCTCATCCACTGTCTACTAACCACTTCCGTCCGTTTGGTCACCAAGCCGTGCGACGGCGGCGCTCATGTCCATAACCTGTCCCGCAGTGGCCACTCTTTGGCTGCGTGTAAGAGCACATCGTTGCCACCGGGGGAAATAGCCGTACCTTTAAGCACGGCACACCAGATACTAGACGCACAAGAAACAAAGTTGTATTCCCCCAAGTTTGGCAGAAGTCATGACGTAATTGTAAATCACCTGTAGTCTATTATGTCATACTCCGCAAGCGAGCGAACAAAATGTGTGACTGCCATGAGGAGGACCCGGTATCAGTTCCCCATACTGCCATGAAATTTTCTTTACTGGAAGCACTAGGACGGCTACACAGTCACAAGGGGACCTTAGACTTGTTAATTACATATTTTGATGGACCTTAGGTATTTTGTACACGGTCCTGTCTGAGTAAATGGCTAGAGCCTTTTCATGGTTTCCGATAAAATCTATGTTGAAATTTAACGTGTTAGTCATGCTTCGATCAAACAAGCGTGGCGCAGCGGCTAAGGTTCACGATTTCCCTGCTGGTCGTACGGGTTCATATCCTGCACATGTAATTTTTTTCCATTATTGATCGGTGGGGAGGACAAACTCATTAAATACTATACGATCAAACCTTTGAAGACGAAAGAAAATTATGCACCTTCACCGTAAAAATCATCCCACCCGAATGCACTCCAGTTTTTCAACCCTGTGTTGTTTAGGTGTACAAATAGGTGAACATATTCATGAAAAAGATGAAAATGCTCCAGACTGCTAAAGAGTAACGGAGAAATCGCTTCGATCGAAGAGTCCCTAAAAATTCATTCTTTACTTCTGCATCACTATAGTTCAATTGCTTTCACAGAAATGATCGAATACACTTGGTTCGCATCTAAATTGACAGAATAAAGAAAAAACTTTTTGAATGTGAATGAAATGTGTTTTCCGGTATCGCGTCTGAAAAATCCATGTGCCTGAAAGCAGTAGCTTTGATTAAATGTGGGCGGTGCTTGTGAATTTTTGTTTCGGTCGTTTCTGTGTGGAATCATTTTGCACAACATACCATTCAATGATATTCTATACTATGAAATGGAGAAAAAGGGTTGCCACATAGCGTTTGAACCCGTACCGCCAGCTGTCTGTACTCTACTCTCTCACAGTGAAAATTTGATTAACATTACGAGTGTAGGCAGTATGCATTAAATTTCAACATCAATTTTCTCAGAAACCAGGGGCCTTCGCGTGAAAATCCTCTAGCAAAGTATTCATTACCGGTCCCTATACAACATATCTCAAATTCATCATAATACTGGGATAAAAGGTCTTTCACCTTTGTGAGGAAAGCTGAGAAGGCAAATGAATCAGAAATGGCGGTTCCAGTGATTGAAAAGTTGACAATGACTGGGAGAGCGCATCCAAATGACGCCATTCGGTAGAGGCTGCCACGCGGTCAATATCGCGGGGTTCTCTGAGTCTAATTGCGGCATTCTGTGTTCTGTTCCAACGTCAACAGCATCGTGTTTGAAGTCCACCACGTCTTTGACGTACTTCTGCAATAGATCAGCTTGACAGTCAGTCGGTGGAAGGTGTTTCATCTCCCTCGCATACGCTGTGCACATGGAGTATGATTTAAGTTAGGTTTCACTGTGCAGTATACTCGTCTGCGTCAGCTTTATTACGTGCTGCATATCGTTCTGGTTCCACAATCATTGGATTTTTCGGTAGGGTATAGCTTTATAAATTCGACCTGCAGGATTCCCTGTAGCACTGACACAGTGTTTAGGATGCATTTTTTTCTCGTTTTGTTGGCCCGCAGGCGGGACACTGGAACTTGTCAGTGCGAAAGCGTCTATTCTATCTCCAGTAAACTTCGTCACCTGGCACTGTATAGGATTCCTTGTCAAAGAACGGGAAAACCTTATCTGATTTATTTCTACTATGTCTCTGTCCTAAGGTCTACGCTGAAGTCACAGGTGTAACCACACTTTATGTGACTGGAGATTACTGTGCAATTTTTACGAAAAATCTTCTTTATAATTTTGTTTTAATTTTCGAACGATGTTAGCAATATTTTAGTAATATGAACTGAACAGTTGCCAAAAATATAGGTAGATGTGATACAATCATTATCGTAGATAAAATTAATAAAGTTCAAAGCAATCGGATACTGAATATATAATTTTTTCGAGGTCTATATAGCGTACTGCTACGGTTATTACCATTACTGTTAGTCTACCGATACAATTGCTAGCACTGCTCCTTGTGAAATGTTCGTGCTCGTGTGACCAATTTATGTCTTGTGAAGTGAAATCTGTAAAAATAAATTGCAAGAAAGTATTTCATGGTGTCTTAGAGATCTGAGTAGGGCCTAATTGGAAAAATTAATATTTGAAGACAGCGTGTCTGACCAAGCAAGAGCTTAATTGCAATAATAAATTAATTCAGTAAAATTCCAATCTAAACCACTAAAGCGACAAATACAGTTTTAAACCACGAAGTTTTCTTCTGAATAATAATTCGCAACGAAAAGTCACAGACATATCAAACATTCATGAGAGCTGACTCGCGAAGACTGCAGGGGAATAATATCTCTGACCGTTGACATAAACTGGTCTAAGCAATTACGAAACAAGACAGCCAAGCTGTTTAGTGTTAAATGTAAATTCTTTTGCAGGCTATTTAAATAGAAAGTGACTTATTGCAGAACTGTGACTTTAATTAGGTAGCGAAATAACGCATACTATACCAATACCAACTTTATTAACGTATGTAAATGTGTGCAGTGAACAGGAAGGTAAACGACATAGCTTTCGCATTGAAATTATATACTAACACCTCATACAAAAGAAACAATTAGTTCCTCAAGAAACTGAGACACTTCTTGCTATAATAATTGATGTATATTGCGTCCCTGAGATCCCAGTGAAGTCGGGGGGAAGAAACAAACATGAGGCCCATTCAGCCAAGCAGGGAGCGGTTTCACTGGGCGCCTCATTCCCTTATGTTTGGGTGACCGTTGTATCTGTTTCATTTCGAGACCAGTATTTCTACATTTACACTTTGTAAATCACTGTGTGTTGTGGGGAAGAGTGTATTTCTTCCTTACTGTTGAATCGTACGTAGGTTATGTGAGCGTTGCAGTTCATATCTCCTTGCACAATACAACTGCGGAATATTAGTATGTCGTGACTGACTCTAACTGTGACTCATTAATCCTTTTAAGTTTCGTGGGTTGCGCTTATTAGCGTTTATGAGCATAAAGAGGTAGCTGTCAGGATTGTATATCTATGATATTCTGTCAAAATATTCAAAAAAATGGTTCAAATGGCTCTGAGCACTATGGGACTCAACATCGTAGGTCATAAGTCCCCTAGAACTTAGAACTACTTAAACCTAACTAACCGAAGGACATCACACACACCCATGCCCGAGGCAGGATTCGAACCTGCGACCGTAGCTGTCAAAATATTATTACCAGTTAATTTTTCTTCTACAGATCCGTCGAAAGCCTGATATTCTAGTTAATATTTCAGTTTTAATTGTCCGTTCTGGATTCTCCAATTTTTGACACACTCTTAAAAGCACATTTTGCACTCTAAGGAATCGTAGATCGTATTGCAACACCGAAAGACTTCACTTCGGCTGACGAAGGTGATCGATGGACAGTGACTGTAGAGTTCACACAATGTTATATGCGCCTATGAAGGGTTTAAAAGTAAGATACATGTTCCATCTATAAATGCAACAAAGTGGACGCATTGCTTGAGCTACGACTCATTAATAGTTTATCTGCCGCAGCAGTTGCACCTGGTCATTATGCTCTCAGTAATCATGGTAAACTGTGAAAATGATTAACATGTAATTCAAACGTTTCGAAATAATACATTACACTGGGTGAATTGTCCGGAAAGGTGCTGCGGGAATAATTTGTCAAACATACGAACGCCAACAAAATGAAACGTGGAAGATCGATAATAGTGATCACGGCAGCGTGTTGTCTGATGTCGTGGGACGATCCTAGACACCAATAGATTTCCATTACAATAGTCTTTTTAAAAAGACTGTTTCAAGAAAACGACTCGAAAAAGAGTTGAGCATTCATCTGAATGCTAACGTAAACGAAATTGATTCCGAACGCAGATCTAAAATATTGTATATTAATTATGGCGTCTTTTCAATCGTACTCCAGTGGTTTTGGATTATGACATACAATAATCAGTGAGTAAGTAGCATGACAACACAGACCGATTTGCTTTTATTGTAACACAAGGACAAGAAAGACTGGATCATTTTAGCACAGCTGATAGGGCGTTTGTACGTAATTTATCCATAGAAGTGACAATAAAAGCTAGAGAAAATTTGGGAAAAGGAAATATAGCTCAAAGCGAGCAAATAACAGTGCTAAGGTTATTCACAGACAGTACCTGAAGTCTGACCAAAACTAAGACAGATAAAAACGTTTAGTGCAACTTACAGCCTATGTAACGTCTAACCTGGATAAGGTATAAACTTGAGTGAAATAAAGGTGACAAAAGACAGTACATAGACGAATAACGGCACAATATGTACAAAGCAATGTTAGAACTGTCCACAAAACAAAGACTAGAAGAGAAACGTTTTATGCAGGTACAGGAAGCTTTTGTTTTAGCGAAAGATTTCTGCTGACATAATGAGCACAGCGGACAAACAATTAGTCAACACCAGAGACGTCGACCTAATACCGCCTCGAGCACTGAAAATGCCTCAATTTGTCTAGTATGGAAGTCATCACGTTTCTTCAGTTACGCCATATCCGGGACAAGAGTAATTAGTTACCAGGGACGTTGCTTAAAAGTTTCACCCACTGTTCCAAATAGAGCCAAGAATTTCCGAATGGATTTTGATTTAGAGGGCAGTCGAGGCGCAAAGAGGTTGTTATTTGTTCATAAAACCACGTATACATTCTACCATGTGAATGCGGCTGAAGAGGGAATGTCCATACCATAATGATCATGAATATTAGAATAACACTTGGCCACCAAGAATGTGTAGGCAAACATCCTGGTTCATGTTCGAACAGTCCACAGGTGTACTGCCAGTCCATAGTGTCCTACGGGCACAATATCTCGGCGATCAGACATGTCGCCATCGTCAGATGCGCTGACGAACTGAGCTCCTGAGGGCGGGCGGCCGATTTAAATCCCCTCCCCTTGCGAGGCGTTCTCTCCGCGGTCCGCACCTGCGCGTCAGCGGTCGGTGAGACGCTGGCGCTGGCGTCAGCGGTGGCGTCGGTGTAATTGCCTCGCCCGCCCAAGTCGCCCATTCGTTTCCTTTGCTGAGCGTCTTTTTTATTAAACTCAATGCTGGTTCCCATGCCCTGCTAAGGTTGTAGCCGCAATCTCGGTTGATGAGTCCGTCCCTGGTACGAATTTTGATAGCCTCTCTAACGACGCTGTCCCAGTATTTAGATGACTGTGCCAAGATCCTGGTATGTTGGTAGCGCGATTTTCGGACAAACAGTGCTCCGCGAGCGCCGACTTCTTGGGGTACCCAAGTCGAGTCTGCCTCTGATGTTCTCGGCAACGATCTTCGATGGTGCGCACTGTCTGTCCAATATATGTCTTCCCACATTGGCACGGAATCTGGTATATGTTGGCCTTCCGCAAACCGAGATCGTCTTTGACACTTCCCAATAATGCTCGCGTTTTATTTGGTGGGCAAAAGACAGTTCCCACTCGGTGTTTCCTCATTATTTGTCCTATTTTCCCCGATAGCGCGCCATTAAACGGTATATAGACAGTGACTATCTCTTTCTCCGTGACTTCTTCCGTCTCCACGCGCTGTACTGTAGAGGTGCGGCGGAGAGCGCGTTGACCTGCCATTCCGAGTATCCGTTTTTCCGGAATAGAGTTTTGAGGTGTTCCAGCTCTTGGGGCAGACTCTCTGCGTCATAGATGGTGCGCGCCCTGTGCACCAGTGTTTTTAGCACCCCATTCCTCTGCGCAGGGTGGTGGCAGCTATCCTTTTGCAAATACAGGTCGGTGTACTTTTCCATCCTGTATAGTGGCCGAGCAGTTCTAGGAGCTACAGTCTGGAACCGCGCGACCCCTACGGTCGCAGGTTCCAATCCTGCCTCGGGCATGGATGTGTGTGATGTCCCTAGGTTAGTTAGGTTTAAGTAGTTCTAGGGGACTGATGACCTCAGAAGTTACGTCCATAGTGCTCAGAGCCATTTTCTTCCTGTGTACCCGGTGGCTCAGGATGCCATCCGCTCTTCTTTTGACCATTGCCAGTTGGACACTATGGTCCGGCAGTTCACCCGTGGACTCTTCAAGCAAGAAATACGCCGGCAGAAACTGAAGAATCACATCCTGGTTCATGTTAGTGGTGACCAGAATGATTGGGCCCATATCGTGCTACGAAAAGAGCCACCATAATATGCCAGAACAACCTTCAGCCTGAAATAGACCGTCCATACACAGGTTCAGTGCTTCATTGTGCTCGACCACTTTCATCATTTCAAAAGAGGAAACACCGCGGTTTTGTCTAACACTGTTTTTCTCGTTGATCCCAAGCAGCTGTATGTGCCCTCTTTGTTGGTTAGAATCTGGGTTCTCCGCCGTGGTACGCGATTGTTAGTGGTACACCATTCCTTATAGATATTTTACACAGGTCAAGTTAATGGAAGGGGCAGTCAGACGAAAATACGACAGACAAAAGTAAGTAAATTGTTTATTATTTCAAAAGTAATCGATAACTTTTAATACGTTTATTCCACCATTAGACAAGGAATGAAATAAATTCTGACATCGACCGTAAGTGGGCACTGAAATTAAACCATTGGCGACAGGTGGAAATTGGTGTCGGACCGAGAGTCGAACCTCGAGCGCTTGCCTTAACCGCTTCGGCTGTTTGAGCTCGCTTACCGTCTGACCCAAATGCCCTACTTGTCACACACGACTTATATACCGCCCCCCCGTCCAGTATATTCGTTGCTTGACTCATTACACTGGATTCCCGCAGGAGTTGAGGAGAGAGAATGCATTCACACTGAAATGATCTTAAAGGCCGTCACGCCACATACGTATATTTATATATGTGTGTTTCTTTCGGACCAATTTTCAGTTGTATAGTTGAAGACGAATTCTTTGAGTTTGTATCTCCTGAGTGTAGCATTGAAAGGAAGTCAATTATGGATAGCATCGAGAAAAATGAGATATAATCTGAAAAAGTGGACGGGTAACCACAAGAAAATGTAGAAATGAAACAGAAATAACAGGAGAGAAATGAACTGTTTATAAGGAGCTGTGGAGGACAGAAGTAGTATAGAGGCACGGATTAGAATAACGAAAACAGATTACTGGAGAAGTTGGTAACAGCAAGGATTGCATGAGGAAGATTCTTTCACAAAGCTGCAGGAGATGCGATAAGATGGCCGGAA
Source organism: Schistocerca serialis cubense (assembly GCF_023864345.2). Classification (NCBI taxonomy): domain Eukaryota; kingdom Metazoa; phylum Arthropoda; class Insecta; order Orthoptera; family Acrididae; genus Schistocerca; species Schistocerca serialis. The sequence goes on along the minus strand of NC_064646.1, from coordinate 180,035,672 downwards.
TAAAATCCCACAAACGCTTATGAGTAGGGAATGAAATATTGACTTATTTCATGCTTTTGAACGAACCAGACAGAAATACAAATGCTGTCAACAGTGTTTGGCAGGTTTTAACTACACAACACTTTTTCAGTGCCGTAAACGCAGCACGACGAAAAAGTGAGAGCGGAAGCTATATTTCCGCTAGTAAAACGTGTAACAGACAAAGAAGAGAGACGGTAAATAAGTTTTTTTTGTGGTAACTGTTCTTTCTCCTGGTGTAACTGCAGGACGACAGCGTAAAAATGATTCATCTTCATCATTTCAGAAGTACTGACGCGATTCCAGAATGAAATTAAATAGTGCAGAGAAACAAAAAGTGTTATTTTTCCCCAGAAGTCGACACGAATTATTCCTTACCACAAGCTCCGCCACTCCCAAACTCTGACTTGAATCCGTTGCTCCCGCGTTACTTCACTCAGCCAAATTAAACCGGGCACTCACTCTTTGTCGCCGCTTCTACGTGAAACTTTTGGGGAACCGTGTCAGCTCTCCAGCCTCGTTTCGCCGCTAACACCCGCTACCTCGCAGAGTACAGAACACGTACTGGAAGAACTGGGCGTGGTTCTCAGAAGTTATCACCACCACCCTGAGAGCAGTGGAAACGAATTAATCCCTGTCACTTGATTCTGAGAGCGAATAAAAGTAGAATTCTGGGCAGTTTGTTACCCCTCCAATGCTGCATGTATACAGTAGGTTGTTAAGAAAACAGCTGTATAATGGGGAAATGAAATTAAAGTTAAGGGAGAAGAAACTTAAACTTTAAGGTTTTCTGCGACGGCAATGAACTTCTCAGATCAGTTGGCGGAATGAATAATTTCATGATGAGACGTTTTATAAAAATGAAACAAAAGGAAAGGAGTGTATTCGAAGTAGCACATGGCGAGGAAGTTAGTGTAGGAAATGAAACGCTGAATGTTGTAGACAGCTTTATTGCCTTACTAATTTACACAGCAAAATAATCGATTGCGGCAGAGGTAAAGAGAACATTAAATGCGGTCTAGCAATAGCAAGTGAAGTTCATCTGATAAAGAAGGAAAAACACAATATTCGTATATATTAATTTCATTGTAATGAAGCACTTTCGAAGAGTATTTGTGTTGAGTGTAGTAGTATACAGAAGAGAAACACTGACGGAAAATGCTTCAGACAAGAAGACAATATTTTTAAATGTGGCGCTACAGAAAAACGCTCAAGATCATGTGGGAAGATCAAATCACTAACGAAGAGATAGTGACGTGAATTTTGGAGAAAAGTGTCTTATGGCTTACCTTGAGTGAAAGGAGATATGGGTTACTAGAGCACATCACGAGTCATCGAGGAATTGTGGACGGCCGCAGTGGCCGAGCAGTTCTAGACGCTACAGTCTGGAGCCGCACGACCGCTACGGTCGCAGGTTCGAATCCTGCCTCGGGTATGGATGTGTGTGATGTCCTTAGGTCAGTTAGGTTTAAGTAGTTCTAAGTTCTAGGCGACTGATGACCTCAACAGTTAAGTCCCATAGTGCTCAGAGCCATTTGAACCATTTGAGGAATAGTGCATTTGGCAAAGCAGCAGACTGGGGGGAGGAGGGAGGGAACATAAAAATCTTAGAGGTACTACAAGCTGCATGCAGGTTAAAGTGAGTGTATGTTGCATTACCTTTGAACAAGATACGTTTATATTAGTGCCGAGAACAAAATAAAAGCAGTCTGTGAGAACAACGTTTAAGGTCTTATTGTTGTAACAAAACTTCCCCACGTCTCATGCACACAGTTTTTGTGTATTCTTCGAGGGCTTGCTAAAAACTAATGTCTCTGGATGTTCTATTATGATTTCAGTACCGGCTGAGGCATTACATACCATGCACGTTACTCTGTCGACTTTGTCGCTTCGCTGATGCAAACTGCAGTAAGTCTCTGCCGTTAATAGGGCTTCCAATAGTGGCAGTGTAACATGGCGGTGCGCAACGCAACCATGTCGATGGGTGGTAAACTGCGTGCTGTAATCTAGTTTCACAAATTCGGAGAGTTCGTCCACAGATCACCCTGTGCCTCAGCATGATTTTGGCAGACCACACACGAGCGCTGCGGCAATCTTCCGCCTTGGGTTTACTGTCATCGATCGTCCTCCATACAGTCCCGACTTGGCCCCATCTGATTTTCATCTGTTTCCAGAACACGAAGAACACCTTCGAGGACTTCACACAGATCAGGACGAAGCGGTGCAAGCAGAGGTGAGTTTATGGCTCTGTCAACAGCTTTTAACATTACTCAGTGACGATATCAACAAACTGGTCTCTCGTCTGCGTGTGTTCGTCACCAGGGTGACTGTGTTGAGAAATAAATATGTAGACCTGAAGAATAAAGCTGTAGAACGTTAATAATGTTCGGTTCAAATGACTCTAAGCACTATGGGACTTAACATTTGAGGTCATCAGTCCCCTAGAACTTAGAACTACTTAAACCTAACTAACCTAAGGACATCACACACATCCTTGCCCGAGGCAGGATTCGAACCTGCGACCGTAGCGGTCGCGCGGTTCCAGACTGTAGCGCCTAGAACCGCTCGGCCACTCCGAAGAAGAGACAAGGGTAACAACCTGGTTTCTATTACTTATGAAGTCGTCGGGCCAGCCACATATCTGTAAGAATATTCCCTGTGCACGTATCTTTGTTAAACAGTCTGCAACGGAATACCGTGTCGAATGCTTTTCGGAAATCTAGAAATATGGAATCTGCCTATGGCCCTACATTTATCGTTCGCAGTATATCATGTGAGAAAAGAGCAAGCTGGGTTTCACACGAATAATACTTTCTAAGGCCGTGCTGATTCTTGGGGATGAGCTTTTGGATCTGTAGGAAACTTATTATATTCGAACTCAGAACATGTTCAAGATCTCTACAGCAATGTTAAGGACACTGGTCTGTAATTTTTCGGGTGCGTTTTTTAATCTTCTTATATACAGGAACCACCTGCGCTTTTTTCCAGTCGCTTGGCACTTTGCGATGGTCGAGAGATTCATGACAAATGCAAACTCAGGAAGGGGCCAATGACGTAGAGTACTCTTTGTAAAACCGAATTGAGATTCCATCCGGGCTTGATGACTTATTTGTTTTCAATACTTTCAGGTGTTTCTCTACGCCAGGGATGCTTATTACGATGTCATCTATACGAGACTCTGTGTGATGGTCAAACAACGGTATGTTTGTACGATTCTCCTGCGTGAATGATTTCTTAAGCGTGCAATTTGAAACTTTGACCTTACTTTTTGTATCTTCTACTGCCAAAGCAGGCTGGTCAACGAGTGACTAAATGGAAGCCTTAGACCCGCTAAGCGATTTTACGTAGGACCAGAGTTTTTTCGGGTTCTCTTCCAGATCTAAAGATCTTTAGCCAAGTATGATGGCGGTAGCTGTTGTATGCCCCGCGCATAGACCTTTTCACAGACACAGGAATGTCTACTAATCTTTGCCTGTCGTCATTTGCGCGTTCTCTTTTGAACCAAGAGTGCCACAGCCTTTCCTTCCTCAGCACTTTCCGAATTTCGTTATTAAACCACGATGGGCCTTTTCCGTTCTTAATGCACTTATTAGGCACATACTTGTCCAGAGCACGATTTACAATCTATTTAAACTTTGTACATAATTCCACTATGTCCATCATTCTGCAACTAAATGACCGCAGTTCATTATCTAAATGAGCTGCTAACAACTGCTATTCTACTTTTTCCAGCACAAACGCTCTCCTACCCTCTTGACTGATTTATTAACAATCTTAACCATAGTCTCTATGATGATATCCAGAAGAGCGGTTTCATGCATCTACGAGGTGCATTCAAGTTCTAAGGTCTCCGATTTTTTTTTTTCTAATTAACTACTCACCCGAAATCGATGAAACTGGCTTTACTTCTCGACGTAATCGCCCTGCAGACGTACACATTTTTCACAACGCTGACGCCATGATTCCATGGCAGCGGCGAAGGCTTCTTTAGGAGTCTGTTTTGACCACTGGAAAATCGCTGAGGCAATAGCAGCACGGCCGGTGAATGTGCGGCCACGGAGAGTGTCTTTCATTGTTGGAAAAAGCCAAAAGTCACTAGGAGACAGGTCAGGTGAGTAGGGAGCATGAGGAATCACTTCAAAGCTGTTATCACGAAGAAACTGTGGCGTAAGGTTAGCTCGATGTGCGGGTGCGTTGTCTTGCTGAAACAGCACACGCGCAGCCCTTCCCGGACGTTTTTGTTGCAGTGCAGGAAGGAATTTGTTCTTCAAAACATTTTCGTAGGATGCACCTGTTACCGTAGTGCCCTTTGGAACGCAATGGGTAAGGATTACGCCCTCGCTGTTCCAGAACATGGACACCATCATTTTTTCAGCACTGGCGATTACCCGAAATTTTTTTGGTGGCGGTGAATCTGTGTGCTTCCATTGAACTGACTGGCGCTTTGTTTCTGGATTGAAAAACGGCATCCACGTCTCATCCATTGTCACAACCGACGAAAAGAAAGTCCCATTCATGCTGTCGTTGCGCGTCAACATTGCTTGGCAACATGCCACACGGGCAGCCATGTGGTCATCCGTCAGCATTCGTGGCACCCGCCTGGATGACACTTTTCGCATTTTCAGGTCGTCATGCAGGATTGTGTGCACAGAACCCACAGAAATGCCAACTCTGGAGGCGATCTGTTCAACAGTCATTCGGCGATCCCCCAAAGCAATTCTCTCCACTTTCTCGATCATTTCGTCAGACCGGCTTGTGCGAGCCCAAGGTTGTTTCGGTTTGTTGTCACACGATGTTCTGCCTTCATGTAACTGTCGCACCCACGTACGCACTTTTGACACATCCAGAACTCCATCACCACATGTCTCCTTCAACTGTCGATGAATTTCAATTGGTTTCACACCACGCAAATTCAGAAAACGAATGATTGCACGCTGTTCAAGTAAGGAAAACGTCGCCATTTTAAGTATTTAAAACAGTTCTCATTCTCGCTGCTGGCGGTAAAATTCCATCTGCCGTACGGTGCTGCCATCTCTGGGACGTATTGACAATGAACGCGGCCTCATTTTTTAAAAAAATGCACATGTTTCTATCTCTTTCCAGTCTGGAGAAAAAAAATCGGAGGCCTTAGAACTTGAATGCACCTCGTACATATCTCATCCGAATGATGCCATTGGGGCAGGGTGACATGGCGGTCAGCCGGTCCCGAGTATCCTGCCTAGGCCAGGACGTGGAGTTTGGAGCTTCCTACAAAATGTTCGTACTTCCATTTCCGAAAGAATCGTTACTTACCGAAACAATTACCTTAGACTGACACCAGTTTGAGAAGAATTTAATTTTTTTCTTTTTTGCAGTTAATTTTTTTGCAGTGTTTCTTTCGAGTTTGTCTGTCTAGTAGAACTCACCTAATTAGTTAGTATTAAAATTCCAGACGTCTTAAGTCTTCCTTACTGGTATTTAACGTAAATTTTATCTCGAACAACAGTTTTCTGTTTGTGATATTTGCTACGTTGCATCACGAGCAGGTTTCCAAACTGAGGCATATCATATTCAACACCATCAACGATTTGACATCCTTTGCTGTACGGAGGTCCCCTTTACACTTCGCCATTCATCACATTCTGTAGCTATACACAGAATTACAGCTGTACTTACGTGTTATAAGACGTCGTCTAATTACTTGAATCGTCGTCCGAGTCTTATTTTTCCTCTTAGATTCCAGGATAGGACTTCCTTGAGACATTTGCCATGCATTCGCCCGGCTATATATTTCGACATCTCCCTTTCATTTTAATTGCAGTCGTAATTATTCTTTTTTTCATTCCAGTTAGTCCCTTGATGCATTTATTCGTTATCCCATTGAAAGGTTGCTGTGTCACATGTAAAAGGTTGCAATATTTAATCGAGAAACAGGGCGATCGCTGCTGTTACCTTTAGCTCGCGTGCTTAGCGAGAATTCGCTCACTTAAAGATTGAGGCTTCAGTCTGAATTGTCTTGGTCATGGTTACTAGTTCAAGGTCGTGCACTTAGCATGTAGAACCCAACTCATCTAACGTTGGGATAACGTAGATAATTCATCATTCATGAAAATAATGGCCTGTATTTATTTATTGCCAAGGAAATACTGGAGGATGCGCCCTGGATCAGCGGAGGATGAGGCGTGGGGTGAATCTGAGTTACTGAAGCCTAACTACAATTACGGGTAAAATGAATATTTGTCTTCTATATATTAATAAAACATAGACATAATAAAATGTGACGGTTGTACCCCACATGTACTACGTTCCATACTCAACTATTAAACCTTGCCTCTGAGTCCGCTATAGACTCATGGTTAATGGACGGGAATCATCAAAGGTCAAAGGACGGGTTAACCATACACCTACTTTTCGCTTCCGTGTAAACCTCAGCATCTGCATTTGTGTGTTACATCCGAATGCACCTGCTGAGGTTTACACGTAAGAGAAGAAAGAAAAGCACGAAGGACCTCCAACATCCAACATCCAACATGACCACACGTGGCTGCTCTTACGGTATAACACGCGGAATGAGTTCGTCTGATTACCGTTGAAATACACACACGAAAATCAAAATATGAACTAAAAAACACATTTAATTAAATACACTGTATAAGAGGAAGATTACAGAAGCTATAGCAAAAAAAGTCTTAAACCAGAACACGAGCACATGCTGGTGACGAACATAGGTAAGTACTGAACAAACAGGAATTTCAGAATAAACGGACTGGGTTTGCACTGAGTGCATCGCAAACGTAACGACATGTGAAGGCTAAAGGCTCTTAAGTATAAACACTAACACATGGTGGTAACAAGATGTGAAAGCTGAAGGCCTTTATACATGAACACTGACGCGTGGAGGTAACGAACAGTAGCAAGTACCGAACAATAAAGCAACAGAATGAAAGTACTTGAAAAATAAATGACAAAATCACAGTGGTAACTGATAATGCATGCGCACTCGTGGCTAGAGAAATGAGGAGCTGATTGAACTGGGTCGTTACTTATTCCGATATACTTCCAGGTGGTTAAGTAACTGCTTCAATGAAACAATAACACACTGGATCATCCAAGTTTTAAACATTCAACACTCTCAGTATTGAACAGAATTTGCCACACAAGCTAAGCCACTATAATCCAATAAGAGCAAAATGTTAGGGCTTCAGCTAGACTGAATACTTACACACAATCAAGCATTAACTAAACTACTTGGGTGAAGCTCTTGCAACCAACCAGCGGAAGTGACCTGAGAGCAGACCTTTGTATTGTGCCAGCCAACACATAAGGTTCGGCCAAGGCAAATAGACTCCTGCTTGCTACCCACCAAGCATCTGCTAAAGTTGGCCATACTGTTGTAATAGTAGATTACTCTAGTCCCATATAAAATTCGTAGATGCAGAGATATTAGTTTTATTATTCCACAAATAAAAGGAAAAGACAGCTACAGTGGAATATGCCTCTGAGGGAGTGTAAAGATGAGTGTGGGACTCAGAGAGGTAGCAAAACTTAATGGACTATGCACAAGTGCGTCTGAATCAGAACATTAGCAGACAAGTTTAGTATAAACTATGTAATCTGTCGCTGACATGGATATACTCAGCTGCTCACTCACTTCATACTGGAGGAAATTTAGTAACTGCACCGCAAGAAGAGGTGCCAGAGATACTGAGGTGAAGCTCCTTAAAATAAAAAAATAAAAAATCTCATGAAGAGACTCACATAGGGACCTTTCACCGTATCACTAGTAACTATGGCAAAGCGCATCTTCCACCATCCACAGAGCAACTACGACTGTTGTTGAGGTGTAAATTCAAGCGCTGTCACGCCAGTCGGGAACGAGAGAGCGGAGAGGGCTGGAAAGAAGACGTCAGCCATTCTCACGCTGACTGACCCCTCCTTTCCAGGACGACAACGCTACAGCAGCGGTCTCTATTTGAACATAAGCACCGCGCCCAACTGGCCGCGACCCAGTTCAAGAACAGCGTTTAGACTAGTCATTTTGCGCCTACTATGTAGCATTTTCTATACTGAAGAAATTTGCTTATTTTGTCTGCCGCCTTGCGCTTGCGTCACATCTGTGTAAATACAAATTTAAGTATTGTAATCATTTCCTTCTGTAATAAAATTCATTAGTACGATTTGTTTGAATGTTCTATAGCGATCCGAGAAAGCAGGTTTCATAGGCACCCCATATCGACTAGACAGGATTCAACAACTTCTTCCAGGGTTTCACACTGAAAGCGCATATCACAGAGTTATACGCTGATCAGTTAGAACATCATGACCACCGACCTGCTATCGATATAAACCCACCCTGGCGACAGCAGAGTCACCTGGCGGGGACTGACTCTTAGTCAGACACTCGCACTGTGCATGTAGTATCAGGGACCCGCGTCAGTTTTTAGAATGGGGAAGGCGCGCAATCTGTCTGATATGACTGACGGCAGATTGTGATTGCCCGAAGGATCGGCACGAGCATTTCGGAAACTGCACGACTTGGTGAGTGTCTTAAACACGTGTCGAAATCAAAGTGAAACCACATCCAGACTTTGTGGGTTTGGCCAGCAACCCGTCACTACAGCCGCACGGGATTAGCCGAGCGGTCTTGGGCGCTGCAGTCATGGACATTGCGGCCGGTCCCTGCGGAGGTTCGAGTCCTTCCTCGGGCATGGGTGTATGTGTGTTTGTCCTTAGGATAATTTAGGTTAAGTAGTATGTAAACTTAGGGATTGATGACCTTAGCATTTGAGTCCCATAAGATTTCACATACATTTGAACATTTGAACCCTCATTACAGACGTCGGACGTCGTAGGCTGGGCAGACTAGTAAAACAGGGCAGGAGGTGAACTGTGGTCGAACTAACTTCAGACTTAATTGCTGGGCAGAGTACGAATGTGTCAGAATACACAGCGCACCGAACACGCCTAACGATGGGCCTCCGCAGCCAACAACCCATACATGTGCCAATATTAACACCACGACATCGGCAACTACGACTGAAATGCACACTTGACCATCGGCACTGGACGCTGACGCCGTGGCTCAGCGTTGCATGGTCTGATGATTAGCGATACCTCCTTCACCCTGCCGACGGGAGGGAACGAACCTTCGTCTTCCAGGAGAATAGCTCCTTGACACCTTTTTTCCGGGAAGGAGGCAAGCTGGCGGCTCTCCATTGTGCTATGGGGAACATTCACAAGGATATCCATGGGTCCGGTGGAGTTTGTGCAAGGATCAATGACGACCAAGGAGTGTCGTACACTGCTTGCAGACCACGTACGCCCTTTCGTGATCATATTTCCCGACGGCAAAGGCATTTTTTGGCAAGGTGATGCGCTATGTCACAAGGCCACCAGTGTGATGGAGTGGTTCGAGGAACACAGTGGAGAGTTCTAGTTCATGTGCTGGCCCCCAACTCGCCAGATATGACATCAATGGAACACACATTTCTGGAGTATGATTGAACGTAGCGTCAGACTCGTCTTTTCCCTCCCCGAAATTTACGGAAATTAGGTGACTTGTGTGTGTAGATGTGATGTTAACTCCATCCAGCGACCTACCAAGGCCTCAATTCGTCTATGCCACCACTCATTGGCGAAGTTATTTGTGCCAAAGGTTGACACTGGACATTAGGTAGATGGTCATAATGGTCTGTCTGATTAGTGTAAATCAGCGCTAGTAATACGTCTTAAACGTAAACGTTTCTACTCAGGCACACCAGGATCATAGTTCTGAAAAATTTTGTTTTACTTATCAGATCATTTCAGGTCATTTCTGTTCTGTTCTTTATTTCATTTTCCAGTCATTCTATCGCTATGTATAGCGGTTATAAAAACAAAAAGTGAGCCATTCTGTTTTGTTACATCATTGTTAAATTGTATAGATTTTCCGTTCAATATGTTTACTACACTTTGGTTTAGTCTTATTTTATCGTAGTTTCGGGAACAACATTAATTTTTTTTTCTATTGCTGTCTTATAGTTGCTTTTTAAGTTCATTTGTCTAGAAGAAAACTGTACAGTGGGGTAAATTAACCGTAAATGGTTCAGGCATATTGAATTACAATCGGTTGATTTTTTAGAGATCTGAAAACTTACTTTAGGAATGCACTTAAAGGGTTTGGTTACATGAATCTTTCCTATGTATATTACTTAGGATGAAACCATTACAACCCTAAATAATTTTTTGCACAGTTGTTTGTTACTTTTGCCTTGTTTGTTACTTGGAAAAGCATATAAGAAGAAAAATCAGTTTTTACCTTTCTAGTTTGAAAAAAAAATGCACCGCAACCTATTTGTGACGCTAACCGCTATAGAGAGCAAAACATAAGTTTCTGTGCTGAGTTAAATACATTAAACATGAGTACAAATTGAACCTTCCTCGCAGATTTAAACTGTGTGCCGGCTGAGACTCGAACTCGGGACTTTTGTCTTTCACGGGCAAGTGCTCTACCATCTGAGCTACCCAAACACGACTGCCCACCCCACCCCCTTTTCCCCTTCGCACCCGTCATTACAGCTTCACTTTCGCCAGTACGTCGTCTCCTACCTTCCAAACTTCACAGAAGCTCTTCTGCAATGCTGCAGAACTAGCTGTTCTGGAAGAAAGGATATTGCGGAGACATGGATTGCCACAGTCTGGGGGGTGTTTACAGAATGAAATTTTCACTGTGCAGCGGAGTGTGCGCTGGTATGAAACTTCTTGTAATCTGTACGAAAGCTATACACAAAAGTTTAGAATCTTAGTCAGTAGGTTTAGTTATTTATTTTCCTATACCCCAAGAACATTAAGTTGTGGGTGTGGGGAAATACAGATGGTTTAAATGGCTCTGAGCACTATGAGACTTAACTTCTGAGGTCATCAGTGCCCTAGAACTCAGAACTACTTAAACCTAACTAACCTAAGGACATCACACACATCCATGCCCGAGGCAGGATTCGAACCTGCGACCATAGCGGTCGCGCGGATCCAGACTGTGGCGCCTAGAACCGCTCGGCCACACCGGCCGGCGGGGGAAATACACTTCCTGTACCAGTGTCTTACGCTCCTCCTCTTGTCCCAGTTGTGTGCGCCAAATATTAACAGGGTACCGCGATCTGCTACAGCATCACGTTCTTGGCGTCGCCAGTACTGCACTTGCTGCCTTGTCCCCATTCCTGACATTACTACCGTTTTTGGACTACTAGCCAATAATTCTGTACACTATCCAAACAGTTCCTATTGACACTATCGAGCTTTTCAATTTTATGTCAAGGCTTGTGAAAATAAGGCCGCAGCTCAGAAGTTTCTGTAATGTGAAAAGTGGGTTAATGATGTCACGTTGGCAGAAAATTTCTCCCTAATTCTGCCCAAAGCTACCGAGGACGTGTCACGCGATGGGAAAGTCGGCACTGCTCCTCCTATCTACATTTCACCCCCTCTTTTAACGCCTCTGCTGTGAGGATCAGAACATTCCAGAGACACCACCATTAGGAATCAGCACGGTAAGGCTTCAGGAGGTGGCATGAAAGGCGTCAATGAAATTATCCCTTTTTCTGGGTCGTTGATTCCCATGCATTTAGCGGTTGGAAACGACGACAGCGACATCGATGAGCAAATGGACGACGTTTCTGACAAACTTTGATACTGATGACTCTCTCGGACGTATCAACTATTGCCTAAGGGCATCGTAGGAATTGCAGTCTCAAGAACACAATCGCAATAAATATTTTGGAGAGCAGTGCGACCACATTTTTTTCTCTCGTGTATAGGCTGGAACGACTAGGAACTGCTAAAAATCGTTCGACGAAATCTGAATGTGTCCAAAGAATCAGAATGTGTCAAAGGTTGCTTATTCTTTTTTCAGTCACCTGTTTAATGTTCTCCTTTGGAGTGATAATGCAGGGACGAAATACTGACACATTAGTGAATAAAATGGCGAAGGATCTCTCTAATAGCCCCCATTTAGGGAGAACCCTCGGTGGCACATGTCCACATTTATTGAGAATTTTAAAAGCGTGCCTTTACAGAGACAACGTCCAAAGTAGCCTGAGGCACCTGCAAGTATGCTACCACGTGACACTCCTGCAATTCCAGTTGTGGGCCTGCAGGCGCCTCAGACTATTTCACAGGTTCTCTCTCCACACACTTATTTTTAAAATTCTCAATAAATGTGAGTGGGTGCCACAAAGTGGTGGTTTTTGCCGTTTTATTCACACATGTGTCGGATCACGTCACAGGAGAACGCAAAACAGGAGAGCTGTAAAAGCAAAAGCACCATTTTTTCGTTCAGATCACGTTCAGATTTAATCGAAAGGCCCCTAATCGTTCAAACTATAAAGGAAATCAAAATTTTCTGCCGCGCTGAGATCTACTGGAGTGCGATCACTTTTAATGTGGATTCAGCCCCGCAATGTCCTTAGAGAAGGGTTGAAACTCCCGAGGGTGTCAGCAGTAGCTCATCGCGCCGAACTGGGTTTTTGAGCTCAAACTCTGTGAGAATCAACTTCGCAGGGAAAGGGGTGGTTTCACTGACTCCATTTATACCAATCCCTGAAACCTTTCGTGCCGAATATTAGCGGTGCGGTGTCTGGTGTGTTTTCCTTGGCCACTCTTAATAAAACCGTGTGACATCAACACTGAGCGCGCGTGGTTCTGGTCTCCATTTCAGAGACTTCAAAAGAAGGGGTGAAATGTGGGTAAGTGGGGCCGCGACGAATTTCTCATGGTGTGACACGTCCACGGTAGCATTGGACAGAATTGTGGTGTCATGTGGGGCCAATGTAACATCACTAACCCACTTTAAAGTCACAAAAAGTTCTGTACTGTGACCTTTTTTTCCTATTCGTCGATACCTTGTTGTTTGAAACGTTGTCGAGCCCGAGGGTGGCGTCCAGGGCGCTTCGAGTTTGCCTTGTTACAGAGGAGGATCGTACACACCTTTAAGCACTCTAAATTCTTAAATTCGGTGAATATTCACTCTAAATATTGAAAATAACATATTTGTTATCCCTGGAGACCGCTAGATAGGCAATCTGTAACTGTTACCACATTCCGGGTTTCGAAATGTTCACTTGATCATATGGATCACTTCAACTAATTTTGTTGTCGCATCATTGGAGATAGGCAATGGCCTTGCTGCAGTGGATACACCGGTTCTCGTGAGATCACCGAAGTTAAGCACTGTCGGACGTGGTCGGCACTTGTATGGGTGACCATCCAGGCCGCCATGCGCTGTTGCCAGTTTTCGGGGTGCACTCAAATGGCTCTGAGCAGTATGCGACTTAACTTCTGAGGTCATCAGTCGCCTAGAACTTAGAACTAATTAAACCTAACTAACCTAAGGACTTCACACACATCCATGCCCGAGGCAGGATTCGAACCTGCGACCGGAGCGGTCGCTCGGATCCAGACTGTAGCGCCCAGAACCGCACGGCCACTCCGGCCGGCGGGTGCACTCAGCCTCATGATGCCACTTGAGGAGCTACTCGACCGAATAGTAGCGGCTTGGGTCAAGAATACCATCATAACGACCGGAAGAGCGGTGTGCTGACCCCTCGCCCCTCCTATCAGCATCTTCAACTGAGGATGACACGGCGGTCGGATGGTCCCGGTAGGCCACTCGTGGCCTGACGATGGAGTGATCATTGGAGATAAGTAATTACCATCTTTACAGTTGACCTTCAGTAACCAAGTTAGCCACATTTTCAATTTGAATACAAAATAAAATTATATCCTAACGTGCTTTTTATTCTAAAAAGGAGACTGCAGTCTTCCTTTTTTTTCTCCATAGAAAGGGTCGGCATGGAGGAACGAAGCTAAGCACACTAGTGATCATACGCCTAATAAAAATCTTTAAGTTACTAAGCAAAGATGCCACAGCAAAACGTTGTATCATCGGCAAGCTTTACAGCGTGATAACGACTTCCTAGGTTCTTACAAATACTGAGAGATGTTCGTTGAAAGTCAAGTGGACATACACAGAATGAAAAACGCAAAAAGAAACCAAAAAATTTTTCATTATCTTTGGAAACTTTATGTATCTATGAAGGCTCTGTTTCCTTAAAAGGCCCCCGACCATCAAATAAAGGTAACATTAAAAAAGAAGTGGTGAAATTTAGTGTTGAGGAATGTCGAGGTACTGATTTAATGGCGCAATACTGCTCTGATAGGAAATGAAGTACGTTTCTTATTGTAATCGTAGAAAATGTTTTGACTGAATGCTGTGGAGAAGGAATTGCTTCGCTAATTTGACACATTATCCATTAAAACGACTTCTACAATAGGGGAAAGTGGGGTAAGATTTTGAACCGGATGGGAATGAATTAAAAGGTAAGTATTCGATGTGGAGTGCCTTGAAGTACAACGTAACTAAAACTGCCCCATCCCTTCCAACAGAGGAAGGCGAAGGTGCTAATCCTAGCCTTTTCCTTGTACTAACAATGCGACACCTTGTGACACGAAGTAATTGCGGTAAGAAACGAAGCTTTGTTACACGAACCTCAGAAACAGACTGCCATTTGCAGGACAACAGTTAATTAAGCGCATCAGACGCGGAAGTCTTCTTACTGTGCCAGAGCGATGTCGAAAGCACGCTCGCTCAATTAATTAACGTCAGCTCGCTTGAGCTTCTGGTAATACCAGTACTGTGTCTGGTACACGAGTCTTGTGGAGCAAAAACCATGACTAATAGTCAAAGCTGAGTGTTAATTATCAGGCTGGCTTCAACATTCATAAGCACCGCTGCGACGCAGTGGACTAAAAGACTAGACCGCCACCCGGAGGGCAGCACGGTCATCCTTAAATAAGAGATTGTCATCGGTTAAAAGCCGGGATTGCTCTTGCTGACAGAATTCGGCTCATTACCGTCCCGGACATTTCCTAACGACCAGCCTTTCGACAGAACGATGAACACTAACATCCCACAATTACGGTTCCACAGTGACCGAAGATACTATGTGTTGTAGTTGGCAGAGGAGCTAACACCGTGTTACTAGTGGATGCCAAAATGCACGCGTTTTAGCTCACGCAGGCTGGCGTGAGGAGGGAAGGACTATACTGTCGTGAGGTCTGGAACATGACAAGGAATTAGAATTCAGAAAGTGGACGTAATTAGTTTCATACTTAACTTTAATCCATTATGATGAACGTCGCTCTTGACGGTACATGATTCACAATATTGTCTGTTCAGAAGACATAGTAACTGAATACGGCGCCTTGCTAGGCCGTAGCAAATGACGTAGCTGAAGGCTATGCTAAACTGTCGTCTCGGCAAATGAGAGCGTATGTAGACAGTGAACCATCGCTAGCAAAGTCGGCTGTACAAATGGGACGAGTGCTAGGGAGTCTCTCTAGACCTGCAGTGTGGCGTCGCTCGGTCTGCAATCACTGATAGTGGCGTCACGCCGGTCCGACGTATACTAATGAACGGCGGCCGATTTAAAGGCTACCACCTAGCAAGTGTGGTGTCTGGCGGTGACACCACCCTATGTTAAAGCATTATGGAGTAGGTTGAGATCCAAATTCTATATTCCTAAAAGTTTTTCAATACACAGTTTGGGCGCATGTCAATTGAGTCGTTATCATTTTTATTTTCATTTTTTATAAATCCTGGTTTGTAATGTTCCAATTGTGTGATGAAATAACTTAACTTTAATAAAATTTATGAGAGATGCAGGGTCTGTGATTTTCGTGGACTTTATAGTGATGTTAACCTTTAAGGGAGAAGGGCTAGAGTTGGTAATATCAGTTGGCGAGAGAAACCCAAAGGTAATAATTCTGACAAATCCGTAGCAGAATCCGTGGTGGGCAAAATAAGAGAACACCACACAACACGTTACCATGACTAATACGGTGTAGGAAACCGGTTGGCATTCAAAACAGCTTCCAGTAGTCTCGGAAGGGATGAATACAGTTACTGCATGGTTTTCATGAGAATCTTGTACCATTAATCCTGTAAAATGGTGGAAAGTGCACGTACCGATGTTGGAAGTGGGCAGCTATCACACACGCTTCACTCCATAGTAGGCCACAAGGGCTCAATAATATTGGGGACTGGTGAATTTGGTGACCAGGAGAAATGCCACAACTCATTCTCCTGCTTACAAAACCAAGCCAGGATGATGTGAGCTGTGTGAATGGGGGCTCTATCGTCTTGGGAAATATCACCGTTGGGGGACAAACATTGTACCATAGGGTGGACTTTATCAGCCAATAACCTCACATAGCTCCTGGTAGTAATACGACCTTGCAGAGTAGGCTCGGGGCCCATGGAATAACACGATATGGCTCCTCAAACAATCGCCCAACGGCAGTAATTTTTCACTCTTGGAATGTAACCTCGGTCAAAAGCTGTAAACAATTTAAAACAAGGCACAAACGACCAAATGACTTTCTTTTACTGATCTATAGTTCAGGTTTTCAGACTTCAAGACGAATAAAATAATTCCAATCCCAAAGAAAGCAGGTATTGACAGATGTGAAAATTACCGAACTACAAGTCACGGCTGCGAAATACCAACGCGAATCCTTTACAGACGATTGGAAAAACTGGTAGAAGCCGACCTAGGGGAAGATCAGTTTAAATTCTGGGGAAATTTTGAAACAAGTGAGGCAGTACTGACCCTACACTTATCTTAGAAGATAGAATAAGGAAAGACAAACCAACATTTCTAGCATTTGTAGACCTAGAGAAAGCTTTTGACAATGTTGACTGGAATACTCTCTTTCAAATTCTGAAGGTGGCACGGGTCAAATACAGGGAGCGAAGGGCTATTTATAAAACGGAACCCAGGTGGTAGTTACAAGAGTCGAGGAGTATGAAAGAGAAGCAGCGCTTGGGAAGGGAGTGAGTCAGGATTGTAGCCATCCCCGAAGTTATTCATTTTGTATATTGAACAAGCAGTAAAGGAAACAAAAGAAAAATTTGGAGAAGGAATTAAAATCCATGGAGAAGAAATAAAAACTTTGAGGTTTGCCGATGACATTGTAAATCTGTCAGAGACAGCAAAGGACCGGACAGTGTCTTGAAAAGGGGATATAAGATGAAAATCAACAAAAGCAAAACGAGGATAATGGAATGTAGTCGAATTAAATCGGGTGATGCTACGGGAATTAGATTAGGAAATGAGACACTTAAATTAGTAGAGGAGTTTTTCTATTTGGGGAGCAAAATAACTGATGATGGTCGGAGTACAGAGGATGTAAAATGTAGACTGGCAATGGCAAGGAAAGCGTTTCTGAAGAAAATAAAATTGTTAACATCCAGTATAGATTTAAGTGTCAAGAAGTCGTTTCTGAAAGTATTTGTATGGAGTGTAGCATGTATTGAAGTGAAACATGGACGATAAATAGTTTTGACAAAAAGAGAACAGAAGCTTTCGAAATGTGGTGCTACAGAAGAATGCTGAAGATTGGATGGGTAGATCACATAACTAATGATGAGGTATTGAACAGAATTGGGGAGAAGAGAAATTTGTGGCCCAACTTGACTAGAAGAAGGAATGGTTAGTGGGACATGTTCTGAGGCATCAAGGGATCACCAATTTAGTATTGGAGGGAAGCGTCGAGGTTAAAATCGTACAGGGAGACCATGAGATGAATACACTAAGCAGACCCAGAAGGATGTAAGTTGCAATAGGTACTGGGAAATGAAGAAGCATGCACAGGATAGAGTAGCACGGAGAGCTGCATAAAACCAGTCTCTGGACTGAAGACCACAACAACAACAGTCCAGGTTTATGTTTTCGGCACCACGATGTCCTATTACGTGCACTTGCATCAGTGATAAGTGGTTTTCGAATACAGCTCTTCCTGCAATTCCCTGAGTATGGAGCTCCCTTCGTGTTGTTTTTGTGCTGACAGCGTTCGTTAGTTCAACTTCCAGAGCAACTTTTGCCTTCTTATTTTTTGTCAATCCTCTTGAATGACTGCCTGTCATGATCACTCATTATACACTATCTTTTCCTTGTATGCCGTCTAGGTACAATGGTTCGTAAGGAAGGTTTTTGTGTATAATTTATAAATATTTCGTACAAATTGGCGGTATTATCACGAATTAAAACAGAGTTGTGAAAACGATGCCACTACCGCCTATCGAACAGGCACCATAATTCGAGAGAGCAGCAGTGTCTTGACGCAGCAGAAAGCGTGTGCAAATTCGCATTCGCATATCGTGTGATGGTCGAGTCTCTAATGGTAAAGCAGTTTGCAAAGTGGAATCGAACGCTGGCTGAGTAACTTTTTTCACCTTTCTTTTTAACCTAGCATTCACCTGTCAATGTGGAGGTTCACCAGAAACGAAACTTGCTCGGACTCTACGTACACTGTAGCCCTCCTTTCCCCGGTTGTATAACTGATTAGGAATGTGCAAGTCGCGGAGTTGACAAAGAATTAACTGCAATCGTTTCAGGAATAATCCATAGTGAAAACCGTGCGACTCTAAACCCTGTGGTTTACAATTACTATGCATGAACTAAAATGCAGCACGGAATCCAATTTGATTTCATTTATGTAAAGAATTTTTTCCACCAGTGCAGCTGATAACTCATTTTTCAGTTTCCTGCTTTCCTTGAGTCACAGAGATGCAAACGTGGTTCTCCGCTTGGTGGGGCGAAGCATATTACATGTTTGGAAGCTTTCAAATTATACAGAAGACTGGTAAACGAATATCCACTAGCGAGCAAGAGATTTAGGCTCTTTAAATATCATAGACATGGGCATGATCTTCGTGAATTAGATTCATAAATTTCTTGCGGATGAATACACGAGATTTCGAAATATTTTTACAGACGCTTGAGGGACACATTTTAAAATATGACGACGGACTGCCAATATCTGTTTCCGTCAGGTTACAGACGCAATTTGTACTCTTAACTCACCTCAAATCCTTCGAGCAACGGGTAGTGAGCTACTCAACTTTGAAGCATCGTAATCAATATGATCAATAACGAAAAGATCACCAACTTATCATCATCCTGTTATGTGAGACCTGCAATATGAAAGAATAAAATATTTTTAACCAGTCATTTGACACCAACTATATAGCGAAAAAAATCAATCCATTATATGTGGCTTTTTTTTTTGTTTTTTGCTACAAGTAGAACGTTTTGCGCAAAAGTTCTAACGCAACATGGTTTCCTTTAAATACATATATAAAGTCTGGGAACACTTTCATTTATTTATTGCACAAGAACCAAACATTGTATAGATATCATACATATGTCATTTTGAAGAGAAACCCTGAAAGTTTTTTTTTTCATATATATCACCACAGCGTACTTTGGCAATTTTGCGTAAGTCAGCGTTAGTCGCAAACATGAGCGAGCTTTATGTGTGTTGGAGTTCCCCGATCACCAGATCTCACTCCGTGTGACTTTTTACTCTGGGGACACATTAAAGATATGGTGTATGTACCACCTCTACCTTGTGATGTTGTAGAACTCCCGTAGAGAATACGGAAGCGACTGCCACAGTCAATGATGCCATTCTGGGCCGGCCGTGGTGGTCTAGCGGTTCTAGACGCGCAGTCCGGAACCGCGCGACTGCTACGGTCGCAGGTTCGAATCCTGCCTCGGGCATGGATGTGTGTGATGTCCTTAGGTTAGTTAGGTTTAAGTAGTTCTAAGTTCTAGGGGACTGATGACCAAAGATGTTAAGTCCCATAGTGCTCAGAGCCATTTGAACCATTTGATGCCATTCTGGGACAGATATGACAAGAATTCGATTACCGTATTGACGTCTGCCGGGTCACTCAGGGTTCGTATATCGAATGTTTGTAAGAAAAATTCCAGGTTTTCTCTTCAAAATGCAATATGTATGATATCTGTACAATGTTTAGTTCTTGTGCAATAAATATCGGATAGTGTTCCCGGACTTTATGTACACCACGTATAGTATGTTATTTCAGCCAGCCTCTGACAAATATTGTATCACTCACACGCACACATACACAGTGATTCGCAGCCAATATCTTCATTAATAGTAAGCATACTGCACGATGTGCTCCCGTCACTGCCATGAGATTTCACTTCTAACACCAATTCAGTATGGAACACGCAACACAATGGACCAGGCAAACTTCCTGGCGTGCGCTGCTTACACCGCGCAAGCTATATGAGAGTGATGATATTCATTTACTCAACGTTGTTCTCTGAATTTTATTCGCAGCAATAGAATACGCTACGGCAGGCATGTAATATAGTCATAGATCCTTAATGCTACGCGTGCGAAGCCGAGCCGTGTCACTAGTATTGTATATTTTGATCGTCTCTGCTGTCTTGGTATTCCAGCAACTAAAATACCTTTGGTAATGGTTTAAGCAAGAATTCGAAATACTCACGATTTGGTTGTGGTGTTGAGGGAACGGCTGTGGAGGGAGGCCTGCGCAAATTTCTCAGTGGCTCTCCACCTCTAACTCTCAAATACAGCTTGCCATCATCCCCACTTTTAACTTCTCACACATGCCTGGGATAATATTAATAGACTGCAAAAAATAATTTCATACAATAATTGAAATGCGTCAGCTCATAATAACTTTCAAAGAGCTGCAGTTAATAGAAATAGCTAATTTGAAAAGCATTCTTACTGAAATTTGAGATTTATGTGTCATGCATTTGACGTAAGGAGTATAATAGCAATAAACCCCTACTATTTTGAAACGCCGTATTTACTCGACGTAAAAGTCGATCTGTTTACCCTCCATTATCAGTATTTTACTGCGAACTGAGATTGTGAATCCACGTGTGTAGATTACGGGCACGTAGGTACACAAATGGGATGGAAGCTATTTATTTCAATCGATTCCGCCTGATTACGGGAAAGTCAGTATTATTCTTTTCTTAGTAGAGGGTTTTTCCCTTTCTTTCATACCTGACTCCACGGCCTCAGGTTTTCTAAGTCTACTTCTGGACCTACATATTGTATCAGACCTTTTGTTCACGTTGGGTAAGTATTTGCCTGAAACTAGAGGGGTCGCAGGGTCGAATCTCATTAGGTACATGGAGATTTTTCAGTCTGCATTTAACATATATTTCCCCTCTCAACGATAGGAAGATTCGCTAGGCGTGACTCGTGGTTCGGATCACGCGGGAAAGCAACTGCAAAGTAAGTTTCGTTGATCAAAGATTGTAACGATGTAGAATTCCTTGCGATTTTCCACATTCAAAGTTCTCATTTTACTTTAGTTTTTGCTTGTTAACTGAGAAATTTAGAAACTGGTATTCGTAAAAACATACTCGCACTTAGGATAAATTTTTTGGGGAAGTGTTTCTCACGACTCCCGTATCTCCGCTCCCCCTCATCTCCTTGGGTCTGCACCTGTAATGATGAAATAATTTTCAAGCTCAGTATATAATGGACACTGCACACAGTACTGCACGCTGAAACATTGCTGTTACTACTCCATATCAGAGCCACAGACCAAACACAGTGTTTCTTGAGGTGTTCGAATTCTACCAACGTATAAAGAAACGAGATGGAATGTGACTTCTGTGAGTGCTTATGTTGTGTTACATGTTGAACCAAGCTTGTAGAGTCAAACCCACGGTGCTATGAACTACGAAACAGGAAATAGAGAATGAAGTCGAACAACGGGGACGAGAGGCGACTACGAGCAGTTAAGAATGTCATTATGACTGCTGAGAATCTTTTTGCACAGTGAGAACGTTGAAACGATTGCCCATTGAAGGTTATAAAACACTATTTCAGAAAATAGAGTCTAAGGGTTTCTCCTAAGACAACTATTGTACAGACAACTATTGTACTACCGTTCACGAGAAAACAAATCCAAGACACATACTGGAACCTCAAGCACTTCAACAAAACTCTACTAGTAGACAGAGCAGTGAAGTATTTATGGGTAATGCGAAACTACGAGAGTTGCCCAGGAAGAAATGCACCACTTTTTTTTTTCTTCATCATTTCTTTATTGAACACAATGAGAATTACATACACGAAAGAATGGTGTTTAATCTGCACATCCTACTTTTCCACGTTATCTCCATCCCGTTCTATGGCCTTCCCCCAGCGCGAAACAAGGGCGTGTATGCCCTGTCAGTAACAACCTTTTTCCTGGTGGCGGAATCAGTGTTTCAATGTGTGAATCACCTCCTCATCGTCCTCGAAATGACTTCCACGAATGGCATCCTTTAATGGCCCAAACGAGTGAAAGTCCGAGGACGTTAGGTCATGGCTGTAGTGTGGATGGGGTAACACTGTCCAACTCGGTTTTGCGATGTGTTCAGCAGTCCTCACACTTGTGTCGGGCCGAACGTTATCGCGTTGCAGCAAAATATCTCCTGGGTTGCTGTAGCGCCAAAGTCGACAGATGCGCGTCTTTAGTTTTGTTGATGTCTCGACATATGCTCCTGAATTAATGGTACAGCGTCTTGGTGTCACATCAATAAGAATCCCACCTTCGCAGTCCCAGAACACGGTGACCAATTTCTTTGAATTTTTTCTTCTGTGGGGGGTGGGAATGACGCCATTCCATCGACTGTCATTTTGTTTCTGGCTCAAAACGGTGAAATCAGGTTTCATCACCTGTCACAATCCGAGACAAGGCCTCCCCCTCAGCTTCAAAACGTTGCAATAAGATAAATGGTTTTTCTGTGCTATTTGTGATCCACCACTAGACACCGCGGGGCCCATCTTGCACACATTTTTGAATATCCAAGAGTGCGGATAGTGCATCCACACTTCCTTCGCTGTCGTAATGCGTCCTTCCTGGCGAATGAGATAAGCTCGCTGCAGCATGTAAGGTTTGGCAGCCGTGGATGGACTCACCGACCGCTGCAAACCGTTTTCTGATGACCTCACCCTTCGTGCCCAGCAACTAACTGTACTTCTGTCGACAGCAGATGCTCCACAGACCTTACACAAGCATTTGTGAATATTCCCCAACGTTTCTTTCTCTTCAGTGAAAAATTCAATGGCGGTACGTTGGTTGTAAAGTACATCATCTACAGACGCCATTTTGAAACCGTCCTGCAGCTAGACTGTCTGTCGGAAGTGACGGAAACTTCGCGCGCTCACTCAGGAGACTTCAAATGATGCGTACGTGACGTTTCGCATTCGTAGCATTGTTTTTGGCTGAGGAAAAAAATTCGATGCATATCTTTCTGGGCAACCCTCGTATCTTGGACCCTTCACTTAAAGAATATATTACGTTCCAGGGCGCGGCTGGGCTCCATGGGCCTGTAGTGGGTATAAACCACAGAAATAAGACCTCTGATAAGTTGTGGGGCTATAGTATAGTGGAGAAAAGCACAACAGAAGATTACTGCCAAGAAGTTGGCAAGGCGCTGAGGTTAGCCTACTTACCCTGAACAGGTAGCTTTAGCAGCACACTCACAGTTGGGCTGTCGAATATGATGGACATGCCCCCATTACATCTTTTACAGTGCCCCCATTCCAGCGAGGAAGCAGCAAGAGTATACCGGTTAAAAACTGGAAATAACCGGAAACATTTAGGAAATCCAGAATCCCACAGCATTATAGCGATTGTGTTGAAAACAGGAATTGTCGGCGAAGTGCTGCATGACTACATAACAGCTTCCAGCTGCTTCAACAAATCTTTTAGTGTAATAATTGCAAGTAGGGAGCAGCGGAAGAACGAACATCGACAGCGGCCAGGTGACATAGGTTTACTGATGGATCTAAAGCAAATGAAGCTTTTTCGACAGGGTTATATGGGGTACTGCACGGACTAGAGCGAGCAATCTGTCTAGAAAAGCCGCCCAAGGTTTTCCAGACGGAAATATGAGGATTGAGAACAAGCTGGTCTGGGACATTTTTATATCAATTTCATATGCTAAGTAATTAAAATGGTGACATAATCCCTTAACCTATTGTTATACAAGTTGGTTTATGACCCCCTGAGGATAATCCGTCCTTCTGAGAACCCCTACGGCTCCTCCTCCCCAGCAAGGCTCCGGCACTCAGAAGAAATGTGCTGGGCGCCCTAAGTAACATGGAACAGGTCAGTACTGGTCTCCGACATACGCACCATCCCGGCTCATTCCGGTGTGGTGCAAAGCGCTGCAGTCATGGACTGTGCGGCTGGTCCCGGCGGAGGTTCGAGTCCTCCCTCGGGCATGGGTGTATGTGTTTGTCCTTAGGACAATTTAGGTTAAGTAGTGTGTAAGCTTAGTGACTGATGACCTTATCAGTTAAGTCCCAGAAGATTTCACACGCATTTGAACAGTTTTGAACATTCAGGTGTGACTCCAAGGACAAAGTGTTGCGTGGATGAGAAGCTAATGGTTCGAAGTGCTTAATATTTATATAGAGGGATCATTGTACAGTGACTGGCGTGTTGAGCTAGATATTGAAAATGCATCGAGAAGTGTTAGAGTGCCGTTTACAGGGTTGAAGTGGGATGAACTGTGTCGTGCAGAACCCTACATCGATCAGCAGATGACCTCCGAGTGTTGTCCATCTTCTCGGCCCCTGGACATTCACTCTATGGCGCAGCACTTATGTTGTGATCTGGAGGCTGATCCATTTATCTGCAACACACCACCGTAAAACTTGTTCAGCCTATGGACGGTGGTATCCCTTGTGTGGCAAAGACTGAACTTTGGGCTGTCATGTGTTCAAACTGCGTATAAAGGCATTGTGAGCTACCTCTGTAAGTATAGTATGCATGCAGACGATTTAGAACACTGCATAAATATGGTGTAAAAAGAAGAAGCCAAAGGACCATCCATCAATTTTAAAGAAATACACGCTGAATTATGTGCATACAAGAAAGCTTTATCTGCTAAATTCTGTACAGGTGTGAAGATAATGTAAGAAACAGCGGATTTTTTTTATGTAGGGCGTCCTGTGTATGACTGTTTAATAAAAATGTGTACTTTTATTTTGTTCAGATCTCTCACAATAATGTTACCACTGACAGTATTTTCACTGCAACGTCTAGAATACCGCAGCAGCGGCAGGCTGTTTGAATCACTTCGTTACCACAGTCAGCGTCTTCAGTCATTGTTAAACTGAATGATAGATGAAACTTTTCAGGTATATATACCAGACGGCCCACGCACGCCGTCCTCCGTTGACGTTAGTTAATCCCAGATACCACAGACACCGAAAGGATTGCCTAAGCTGAACAGTAAAGGGGAGAGGGAGGTGACCCTGCTAAATATAATATAGCTAGTCGCTAGAAAACTTGCTTCCTGTAGGAGGGCTCCCATATTCGATTCCAGGGCTTGAGAAAGATGTCTGTGTAGAAGAATGATTCTCCCTGACCAAACAGTACATTCAAGGGGCAAAGCATATTAATTATCTGTTTCAAGGCGCATATCAACATATAAAACCAAATTTATTAATAACACGTTATCCATCAATTTGCGATTCATAATTGGCAGTATTACATAACCGCTATCATATCTTTCATTGCAATAAAGAACAATGAATATAATGAATATCAAAAATTATGTTTCTTTAAACCTATGTTATAGACTTACAGCTCTTTATAATTGCATTATTCTCAATATCAGTTTTCAAATGCCTGTCTGTTTTGTTGGAAGCATTGAAGGCGAGTATCGTGGAACACCGGAACAGAATAATGAAAGGTCAAATGTTGATGCGTTTATTCTTCACCTCTTATGCAAATGGATGGATATCCTCCAAGAAATAAACGCTCAGTATTACCGAACCAAACATAGCACAATAAAGAATAGTCCAGTCGATGCTGGTAGTAACAGACTCATGGATATGGTAAACTATCATGGATCCATGTAAACAGAAATTTAGTGTAGGTGATTTTGTATGTTTCTCAAATCACAAGACAGCATTGACAAGTCGAGTGAGATATTCATAGTTTCCAAAGTGCAGGGAACAAATCGCAGAGCTTTCATCTTAATGGATAGCAATGGCGATTTCAGCATGCTCTTACACAGAGGAAGTGCAGAGGAACGTGTCACAGGACAACGGAATAGAGCACTAGTTAAATGACTTGATTTTTCTGCAACACGAAACAGCTGAATTGACGCTGACGATTTGCTATAAAACGGGGTGCACAGAGCACGGCCACCAGAGTGGTATAACATGCACCATAGTAGACACATTCTAGAGGTAGGTGGTATTCTCGATAAGCTTTCTAGTCGGACTGCACATTCCGCGGTATAATTACTGTGGACCTTGTACAAAGCTTCGAAGACGTTTGGCTCGTGATAAGGACGAGGCGTGTTTGGAACATGACATCGCAGACACAGAACAGACAGATCTCCTAGGATTTCACGCTGCAGATCTAATTTTATCTGATAAAGCCAAGGTACTATGTAAGAGAACGGATGCTGGTGTAGGGCAGCGCAGTGCAACGCTTTTATTTGCTAAAAACTATGCATGGCAAAATTAAATTGGGCTTAGAGTGTACATTTCAAGCAAGTTATGAACGCCGCACGTTGCGCCCTGAAGAAGAAGAAGAAGAAGAAAATAATGATGAAGTAGAAGAAGAAGAGGTCAGGGCAGGTGTGTTAAAAAAAGTGTGTCCTGGCAGCGATTTATGGAGCTAGAAACGCCCTAAACACAAAGGACTGGTTAAAGCACCCTGGGTTCAGCCTATACCCAAGACATCACGCGGAATTATCACCTTCCTAATGCGTGCAATCGCAGGTCTCTCAGATATGGGTTCACTGGATGATGATGCTGTGGAAGCAAGACGACATAACCACATGATGGTCTCCTCATAAATATCTACCCTACCAGATAGAACGCTCACAAATACAGATATGCCCAAGTTTGTTAGGACAAAATTCAGCAGTCCAATATTCTGTGATGTTTTTATGTGGAATATATTACTGAAGACAGTCTGTAAATCAGAAGACTGTGAAAATTGTGAATTTAAATGATGCTGGGAGATCAGGAACCTATTGGGCTGCGACTGTTGAGAAAATCACAAATGACACCTACTATTTCGACTCATTTAGAGCTCTGCAGCCACCGGAAGATTTAAAACGGCACTGTGCTGACAGAAGGCGAGTGTTTTACAATTTTCTTTGCTATCAAGGCCTTAATACCTACCTGTGTGGGCATCCGAGCATCATGTTCTTTCGAATAACATCACTCTTCAGTTGCATTCAAATGCAATGTCGTATACCCTGACTTTAAAGAAACTACCGTAAGTATTAAGTGCGAATTACTTCCCACTGATTGATTCAAGCAACGGAGAGTGGAGTATTGAACTGACTGGACTGGAGACATACAACAGCATTTCGAATATCACAGACGCTAACAATAAACTTCAGCTAGAAATTAATGGCAGAAAGGAAACTGCCTAAATAGAACCTGGGACATACGATATTGGCTATTTAAACGATGTTTTAGAACGTTCTGGATAAGGGAGTGTGATACTTGGAAACATCAATACACTGACGTCTAAAATAAAGACACCGAATGACTTTAATCAGGAAGGTTCAATAGGACGGCTACTGGTTTTGACAAAAGGACAGATATTCGAAAAGAACCTTAATAAATTTTGCAGATCCGATCAGTCAGCGGGTGTACTTTCAATTAGTTCAATCCGTGTCGGACGTAACATTGCAACAAACTGTTACGTCAACTACTGATTGATTCATACAATTTATTGGTTATTCCCATCTGTTGGAACAGGGTAAAAGGTTTTTCAGACTCCTACCAACACTATTTACCTGCCAATAACATTTGTGACACTTGACTATCTGGAGCTGCGTATTGGGGACCGGGATAACCAATATCGACACTCGCGGCGAGGAAATCGTTGTACGGCTACATCTAAAGCAGAACCACCAGTGAATGCAGGCGTGTAGCAACCTGTCATGACCAGAAGAGGTGGCGACTACGTGTAACATGCTGGACTGCAAGCGGCGGCGGAGACCTTCAACCAATCAGGGCTCGCAGCAGTTTCCCAGCGTCTCTCAACGAAGACAAGGTCGGTAATAATGCATAAAAGCGAAGTACATAACGCACAGCGCGGCACTTCGCAAAAGAACAGTAAGATGATTAAACGTGAGAACTACGAGTTTCTTAAATCAGTAAGTTTGGAACCTCGCAATAACGTCGTTTGAGGTAACTAACCAGGTGGAAAACGATGCACATATTATACACTATAAATGCTTCTTGCATAAACATTTTGCATCAGTTACATGTAACGAGAACGATGAATTTAGCATTATCATCCAACAACAAGACGCTTTAAACCTCCCATGCAAGAGTTTCATATACCTTGATGGATCATTTACGAAACTGAATGATACTGCTACAGTGCCGTCGAACCTTATTCGTAATGCTGTAGTATTCCTGTTTTGCTAGATACGATATGAACTTCATGGGATCAGTATCGACCGTACACACAATGTAGGCATATCATCTACTTTTAAAATTTATGCCTCTGTTTCGCCCTCGCCCTGTTTCGCCCTATTTCAGTGATTTATAAAATGCTGGATGGTTGATGAAGGAGCTAGTTGGGTAGAAAAGTGGAAGAGTATAAGAGATTCATTGCATGTATACCTCTAAAACTCCTTATAGGATATTTGAAGACATACAGTGAATTGTTATGAAGGCTAAACAGGAACTTATTCTGGCACAGAGTGTAACAGATAACAATTAATACATTCAAGCAGCTCAAAAGGCGAATGAAATCACCATCAATAAAATAATATTTAAAATGCCACACATCACTGTACTGGATGAGCAGTACTAGAATCATTGAGAAGGTCTGAATGCAGATGTATGTCTCTTGTTGTCTTTCCATTCCTGGGAGGTTTTCGAGTACCCAGGGCTACCGACTGCAAGCACACAAACATGGGTTATTAAAAACCACTGCTCAACTGGAGACACCCAGGTTCATCATACTTCCGTTTCAGACCAATATAAGAGGGAGTACAGCAAATTTGACAATTCCAGGATAAATAATGGCAGAGTGTACCTGAACTCCTAATTCTACCTGCATGATAATATACACCTGCAGTGGAGCAAAAATGCCAACAGTCTAGCATATAGCGCGTATGCAAGGTTTCATAGTCACACTATGTCGAGGGAGGCTGGTCATTCAGCACACGGAAATTCAAGGATGTGGCACCTATCATCGTAATAGACTGCTCAAGACAGAATGAGATAATTAAATCTGCTACTAACAATGTACACATTGAATTTAAATCTTTGGCAAATTTCCAAGTACACTCTGCAGTACATGCTCTAATTGTACTTGTGCGATTAACTACTATTGCCTCACCGGTGTTGTGCAACGAGCTGTGTAAATGAACAGGTGCTGAGCCATCACAGAGCATTTCGCAACGGCATCTCAAGATATAAATATCACTGCAGACGCCCACGATTTTTATGGTGATCAGCGTGGAAAGTTCATCTTTAAAGATGTTGCATTTGTAGCATGCTCAGAAGATGTCAGGATAATAGAGAAAGTCTCAGAAAGCATTGCAACGCTGATATCTTCAAGGATGTGAAGTGCGCTAAAACACGGAGGAGTACAAAGTGGTTAACACTATGATGATCCTGGTACACCCTACAATAATGTGGTGACTTCGTTTCGATTATTCGACCATCATCTACGACAAATGGGAGGAGAAGATCACATGCATGCGTCGAATCTTCATGTTTTCTGCTATTCAAGACCTGAGGTTTGATGGGAGTCCTCCTCTCCATCGACTCAAGATGAAGGTCTGTGTGTCTACTTACGGAAATGTAAAATTACTTTTAAGTGGGATGAAAAATAAATGAATTTTTATCTAACGAACTATATATTGATTTCTGTTCACTCTGCTCCTACCTTCATAGCATACAGCTTTGCCCAGATACTGTGTCTGCAGTTTTATTCAAGTATTGGTGATATAATTTTGGATATATTTACAACATGTCTTTGGAAGCAGAAAAAGTCGCATGCCTCCTACTTCCATAACCAATTTGTGTTTCATGCTAGACATAATCCCATGAAACCATTCCATACACTTTGTTATTTCCCATGTAGAAACTGCACCATCATGTTCAGAACTAATGTCATTTGTGTCCCAAACACTTTTTATATATGCAGTTGCTGTGTATATATATATATATATATATATATTGTAAATAACATCACAAAGACTGATAGATCATAACGAATTGTTTTGTTCATTCGATTCTCACAGATAAAAACTGATTATTGAGATACAATTTGATTCTTGTAATATTAAATTCAGAGATACTTTTTTAAACAGTAACAAAGAAATTCACTGGCTGTAGTATTTGCAATTTTCAGATACATAAATTTATGCTGAAAACTAATGCAGCGATGATTTTATTCTTACACTACAATTAAATTCCATACTCCCAATAGTAGCAGTTACACGCTTGTTGTACAACAAAAATTGTGATGGGTTGTTAACTATGTGTATACATCCATGTACACTAAGAAAGTAATCAATCTTGAACACTTAGTGGCAGGTGAACCTTAAAACCTTCTATTTTCATGAAGTGCAATGTTAGTATATAAATCTTACAATGTTTCTTCCTCTACGCACATGGTACACAGATATTTTTCAAGTATAATTTTTGATGACGATCATGATGAGCACATTTTTTTTACAAGGTATATTATATACAGTATAAACAGTTCACATTCCTCGCACACATGGTGTGCATAAATTTAAAAAAAATATTTACACTATCCCCCCCCCTCTCCCCCCCCCCCCCCCAAACACACCATTACTTGCACTATGATAATTGTAACATTACTCGCAGTCTCCCCATTCTCTCTCAACAATTGAATAGCGTGAATACCGGAGAGTTTCAATCCCATCATCGCAAATGATCCTTTTATCATCATGAGGTGCCAGGCCGACTTTAGATTGCAGCACAGTGTACACCTCACGTCCTCTCTCGGTCGAATATTAATTTGCTGCACCATATTCTGCAGCTGTGGTGGAGCACCGTGATCACTGCTGTTGAGGCATTGCAAACAGTCTTCCATAGAGGGGGCTATTGATGCCATACGATGGACAACCACAGCCGACCTCCAGGTTGCATCTTCTCATGTGCGATGCGCTTCCTTTTTTACTTGCAGATCTAGAAACTCTACAATCTACAACCCATTTACCTTGTCTTTCATTAGGCCGATAACCTTGTTGATCTGTGGAACTCCATCGCAAGGACTATCAGCCACATAGAAAAAAGTGTTGAATTCTTCACTGTGGCACCTCATTATTACATAAGGATTGCAGTTCATCACCCAAGAGATGAAGCTACATGTACCCATGTAAAGGAATATAGGATAAGCGAAATAAATTTTCGCAAACATCAAGACTCGCCAGTCGGCAGTGATTGTTGCATGGCGTTCCCATCTAAGTTGTTCATTTACAGGTGCCTGACATAACTCAAATCAAGGAATGTGTTGAATCTGTCAACAATCCTTGGGTTATTTGTCTTGGCGTGTCTATGGAAACATTGACAAAGTCTTTCCCGGATCCCTCACACAAACAAAAGAAGCATGTCAGCACTGATCAGTAGTTCGACACAGTGCTTCGTTTTCTTGAGCATAGCATCCCGAGACAATTCAGGTGCTAAGTGATAAAAGCGGGATCCAAAGATTATCTGGTCAGATAGAGACTCCAGATCGTCTCGAAAAATCCTCGAGTAACTGCACGTGTGTGTCCATGTAAAGCTGTCCATACTCTGCCAAAGTTGAATTGTTTAATTCCCGCGAGACATTCACAGCATGCTCGTACTCTGCATCCGATATTCCATTACCCGTAAGATTTCTGGGGAATGCAGTTCAGTTGGGAAGCTCGGTTTCGTTGGATTTTCCACCCAGATACTCGTTAGGAAAACCACCTCTCCAGGCACAAGTTGAAACTTTCCCTCACCAGGGAACGAAATTTGAGTATCCTTCTAAGGAAGAGTTTCAACATGTTTCTGGAATGATGGCTAGATAAAGCGTAGCGATTTAAGGAATCGGAGCGAAATTCTTGGCGTCATTCGTTTGGAGAATGAAATATATTTTTCAACACTCTCAGGTGGGTCACTGACCTGATCATTCTCCATAACAAAATTAGCCAAGAGTTCAACACGGAAGTTACCGTCATACTCGCTTAAATTTTGAAACAAAACGGTATATGTGTCGCGATAATTGATACTTCAAGCTTCATGAGTCATGGGAGGAGCCACGGAATTTTCCCGTAAGCTGGCAATAGTCTCTACGAGGGGCTCCCGCTGTTCTGTGTAACGGGAGCCCACAAATACGTCAGTCAACCTCGTTATTTTGCAAATCTTCACTCTCCTTCAATTTGGTCATGGGAATGTTGCTGCTGTAAAACTTATCAACCTGCCATGAAAGTTTTTCAAGTTCAGTAATAAGCCAAAGAGCAGGATTATCCCCGACATAAGTTCTGTATCAGTTAAGACTCGAATCATATGGTGATGCAACTTGGTACGCTGCCACATGTTGCATGTGTTTTTCTGTGAAGGTAGTAAGTGAGGCTGTAGGATCACTTTCACAGCGAGTCACAAGAACGAAGTGACATTCAAAGTCGGCATACACCACAAACGGGCATTGCTCCTGCTGGTGAGCATTTATAAACTTTACGAATTTGTTTTCCTCAATAGACGTAGTAAAACATACCAGGTCCTTCGAAGAGCAATGTAATAAATGCTTTGCTAATAACTTATCTGATAAAAAGGCACTGATGCGCCTTAAACAAATACGCTGTTTATGCACGTGTTAACTAATCTGGGAAGAAATGGATAGGAACATATCCCTGATCCAGCAGTAATGATATCTGAATTTCTTCTTATTTTCCTTATCTGAGAACAGCAGTATCCTCACATAAATGTGGCGCTCATTGACAAATTTCGAAAAATGTAAGGGTCTGACTACTTCATGTTTATCCTGCTCGTTCAGCTCATTGATTATTATTTCATCAGGCCATAAACACGAACCAATATTCTGATACTCTGCGCTTGAAATTGAGGTATGTCCTGGATCTCGACAGGGAGTTCGACACCATCAGTGTTATATCACCTGGGGATAATATCTTTACGCTCATGGTAACTTCCTATACACTCAGATTAAATCAAGTAATATATCTTGCAAGCTATGATTGACAATGCAGAACAGGCCTGGGCCGTTTTATTTTTGACATTAATACATGCCTTATTATCAGCTATATCCTTATAAAGTTTGATATAGCTGGACCCCCATTTACTGGATCAAAGACATGCATGTAGATGTCAAGGTACAATATTCACCTGAGTGCTTTATTTGATCCTGTTGCTTCCATATTGGAAACCCGTTTTAGTATAGCACACAAAATGGACTCACGAAACCACTTGGAGATTGATGTGCTTCGTTATATCACGCCATTTCCCCCCCCCCTCCAAAGATATTGAAAGCTTGTCTCTTCAATACCAGAGGTCTGTTTCGGGTGTGTGGCACTTTGACGCACTTTATGCTTTGCATTTAATGGCGGGATACCACGGATCATTAACAACCTTGAGAAGCTCCGTTTCCAGAACAGGTAGGCACGCTACAGGGTCACGGAACCCTCCGCTGGGTGCTCGATACTAGTGAACGAGATTCGCTCCTCATCTGCATCTGCAATCACCGAGTATTCTAATTTCAATGTGGTGTTACTAATCTGATTTCGTTCAGGAAAGGACGGGAGAGGGAACTGCCACTATCTGCAGGATTTCTACTATTACTATAAGTAGAGCTAGATGAGGACAATGCTGCCGCTGCTGGCTGCGACAAGGAACAGGGAGCTACACGTACCTTGTGGTTTGGGCAAGAGCTTGGGGGAGGACGAGGTGGTGTGAGCATCATAGCTGCGGCTGTGGCTGCGACGATGGTTGTTGCCACAATCCTGAGCCAGTTGCATGAGGGAAGTTGGGTCTCCGACACCAGAACAGAGCTGGTGCAGGGGCAGTGGCGCTCGAGACTGCTGCAGCAGCTACAACTGCCCTTGCATTGACGAGCAGCGCTTTACATGGCTGCACAGGTCCTCGTTTGGATGGTTGTTTCTTCGCCGCTCCCTGTATCCACGCCATGGTGTACTGTGGTGAGGCACTTGCTGAAAGAAGAAGAATAATGAAAAAATTAATTACAACGTTCCAGATGTCACCTGTTGCTATTACAAAGAAAGCAAGATCACTGATTATATGTAAGCAGCATAAGTGTGTGTATAAATCACCTGTATCTCTTTGACTCTGTGCCATTGCTCAGTTCACTGGGAATCACCACCAGAGTCTCCTCAAGGTGATGCAGCTCCATCTCCCTCACAGATTGTCGCATCACATTATTGTTGCCCGAACAACCAAGTATCCACTGATCCAGTACCAAAACATCTACAACAGCAAGGTGCTGATTTGATAAAAAAATATTTTGAGAATATTCACTTACATGATAACTGTAGTGGGTAAGGTATTGCAGCCTCTACGCCTTCCTCCTCCTTATCCTTGAAATCATGTAAAACAACAAAGAATATGTCTCTGGCAACAAAATAATATGTATACACACAGTACTACTACGAAATCTTGGAAAGAAATTTTTTCAAAGAATATGTCTCAGAAATATGTTACATATACACACAGTACTACACTGAAGAGAAATATATACACTTACCATAATGTTGCAGCTGTTGCTGCTGTTGAATGCTTCATCTTGTAACAGCTAACAAATAAAGATTTACGATTAGTGCACTATTAAGGACACAATCATACTGACAGTCATGGATGATAGCAAAATGAGGATGACTGGGGGTAGCGATAGGCTTTATATTCCTTCACTGATTCAGCATTAGCCGATAGGAATGCTGTATTCTGGGAGAATACCTTGTTCTACGGATTTGAGGCAAGCATTTGAGAGAGAGAGAGAGACAGAGAGAGAGACAGAGAGAGACAGAGAGAGAGAGCAGAGGTGGTTCGGTGGGAATTTCCTGGCTTCGAATATCAAAGGGATTTCTCCATCAGATGCTTTGTCCGACAGAAAGTAACCACTTGAGAGAGCGAGAGAGAGAGAGAGAGAGAGAGAGAGCGCACACGAACATGAATTCCCCATGTGTAAAATATCGAAGGAATCATCCCATGCTTTGTTTGGGTCCATGAGATCAAAGGAGGCCGAAATCTGGTATCATGCATTCCTCTGGGGGGGATTAAGACGTGGACTGGTCACGCCGGCCTGGTAGTGATGCTCGCAATGCCCTCTGGGCTGCTGTATTGAGAAATACTGCTCAGTATGTGTTTGGCTGCCTTAGCGATTGGGTGTGTTGTTCAGAATATGTGGAGGAGGGTATCTGTGTTCACAAATGTCAGTGCATACCACTGATATGTTTAGCGCTAAGGAGCATGTTTTATTTTCTAAATTTAGTTACATGATTTGCAAAATGTATGTGTGATTCTCATGTATGAGTGTGAGTCTGTGTGCTGCTTTATGATGTGTTGTTTATGAGTGATGTTTCTTTAATTCCAATTTCGATGTATAATTAGAGCAGTGAGGCATTATTTATCACTTGTGGTAGCGTGTAATTAACCAGGATCTGCGTTCGTTTAAAGCACCAGGTATTTAGGGTAATTGTCAGTTCAGTTTCCCAGAAAATTCTTCCAGTGGCAGTTGTCGGACAGTTTCGAGGGGTCTTGTGGACTATGGCCTCAAGGAAATGCCGTGTTACAAAGAATCTATGTTTTCTTTGGTGAATAAGGTAGCTGTTTTATCACCTTACAGATTGTCGCAATAGTATGTTGGGGAGAGATTTGCAGGGTGTGTGTTGGACACTGTAAGATAACGCCCACATATCAGTACAGGGAGAATGCTGCATTCAAACCTCTCCTTACCGGCAGTAGTGGCCCTTGCACCAAGGCGAGCGTTTTGTTTCATTCAGTCTGGAGTGGTGGATTGGGACGAAATTGTCTCCTGCGCTGTGGATTGACCAATCATTTCAAAAAACGCGAGCAGCTCCAGCACTTGCAATAGTCTCTATGAGTAGCTAAATGCATCACCATTATTTGCTGAAAAGTATTCACACTATGCTCAGTCTGCTATCACTACCTTCTATTCCTCATGTAGGTGCCTATGTATGGAGTCCTCCACTGTAGGCTCACAATTAATACACTAATTAAACTCCTCTCTCAACATGTTATCAGTTGATTAGATTCCCCACCAAAAATAAATACAGCACCTTCTTCTTCGGTCTTTTCCCCATAACTTCACAATTGAGGGAGGAGAGATGAGGAGCAATGTCTCCCACAAATTGATTAAATATATAATATGCCAACAGAATTGAAGAATATATTATTGACACTTATTTTAATTTCATGTTGTTAGGTCCTACCTCTCCAGCACAGGGAGAGCCTTTTTCCCACAATCTCATAAGCAAGGCAGGGGAGGTGGAGAAGGAGTGGTGGATGGGGAGGAAGGTTGGGTGTGGGAATTTCCCAGGAGGGGCAAAGGTAGCTCAGAACTGGACTGATGATGGTTGACAAGAAAAAGTATCCCGGATCGACATCCCTTTTGCCAGAGTATTGGGGTAGGCAGAGGGGGATTTCTCAGAAGGAGGTTATAAATAAATTAGCATAACAATGGGTGTTTCCACAGTCACAAATCAATTAGCATAACAGTAGGTTAAAGGGTATGTCATCAATTCAATTAATTAGCACATCAATCAGATGTCAAAAAAGTCCCAGAACTGGCTTTATCACACTACTAATATCTGCTGTCTGAGTGTGGATGGAGGAGAATCTGTATTGGCGTTACAAGATTCATGGTATCTAAATGCATTCAACAGCCAAGCAGCTGTGAAATATCTCTTAACCTCTTTTATGTGGTCGAAGATTGTTACAGAACGTCGGGAAGGCCTTGTGAGGTTGCGTGAAAGCAATAGGTACAGCTGGTGGGCGCCCTTGGTCGCTCAGGAATCAGTGTCAGAGACCAAGCTGATATTCTGGTCGAGATAGGTGCAACAACTCCATTGTAGGACTGGAACCTGTCTTAACCATCACTATGGCGACGGTAAGAACAAAAATAAGTAGCTGTATGAGGAGGAAGAAAGCAGAACATCGGAGTAAGTTCTAAAAATGGAAGCATTACAAGCTAATAAAGTCGAAGCCATGGTTCAAGAGAAGTTCTGTAATCCAGGCTTTAAGAGGAGTCAGATTACACTCATAGTAATAGTGATAACTGTCTATGGGAAATTTAAAAAGAAGTTGTAGACGATGGGTTTAGGGAAAGAAGTCCTTAAGTGTACACTATACACTGTGGGGGTGAAACCGCATCACATTAATCTTCCAGTGCTTAGCACTGGAGGGCAAAAGAAACATAATTAAATTCTAAAGAACTGGAAATTGCTGTCGTTATTTTACACATAACAACAAAAGGATTGATAATGGATATATTACAAAAAGCTGAGATGTATTTACACACAAGACATTATCCACATTTAATCTTCAATGAATCAATTGACCTAAATGCAAAAAGTTTATCGAAAACCTTATTAAAATTATCCATCAATATCTTGCACAAACCATAATACAACAAAAGACAAATTTTAACGTAAATAATACATCACAGATATCGATTCAATAGAACCACCGAAATATCTGGTAGAATTGTCAGCAGGCAGATGTAACTGTACAATATCGCTGACCATCTGACATTATTACTGTTATAAAATTTCAAGTTGAAGATAAGTTTGTTTCTCACCATGATAAAAGAAACTTCAGAACAGAACAAGCAATTGATTACTACTAGACTGACAACGAAAGAACATAATTGATAAGGTAGGGAGCAGGGCACAAGCCTGGTGGAATGGAAGGCTGAGCACAATATGAGGATACAGAAAACGAAAGAGATTTATTTGACAAAATCGAGATGAAAACACAGTTACAGGGTAAGCAGTCAATGGTATACTCATGAAAACGATAGTTTGAAAAATTACCACCCATTTCAGTAATAATTTTTGAATTTGTGCAAGATAAACAGCCTTACAACCCAAAACCTTAATAAATACAGTATTACTGAAACGTACAATTAACTTCACAATTAGGCCGGCCGGTGTGGCCGTGCGGTTCTAGGCACTTCAGTCTGGACTCGCGTGACCGCAACGGTCGCAGGTTCGAATCCTGCCTCGGGTATGGATGTGTGTGATGTCCTTAGGTTAGTTAGGTTTAAGTAGTTCTAAGTTCTAGGGGACTGATGACCACAGATGTTAAGTCCCATAGAGCTCAGAGCAATTTGAACCATTTTTTTTAACTTCACAAATAAAACGAAAAACTTAACTACTACTATAAGTTGAATGAGCGAATTTTGACAGAGACAGAAGATTGTCCCTTACGAATGTCAAAACAGTAACACACCTTATAACAAGCAAGGGTTCATACTATTCAAACGTAAATTGTTTTAGCAGTGAAAGTCTGTCGCAACTGAGAAAACTGACTAACAACCAAAAGATCTTTAGCTTGTAGAGAAAACATTAACCACAAATATCGGTAACACAGTTTATAACAAGCAAGGTTTCAAACTGTTCAAATGTATTCCAGAATGAGATTTTCACTCTGCAGCGGAGTGTGCGCTGATATGAAACTTCCTGGCAGATTAAAACTGTGTGCCCGACCGAGACTCGAACTCGGGACCTTTGCCTTTCGCGGGCAAGTGCTCTACCAACTGAGCTACCGAAGCACGACTCTTCGCAAAGGTCCCGAGTTCGAGTCTCGGTCGGGCACACAGTTTTAATCTGCCAGGAAGTTTCATGTTCAAATGTAATTTGTCTTGAAAGCAAAAGCCTTTATCACAATGGAGCAACCTGATTAATAACTAAGAAATCTGCAGCTTACAGAGAAAAGCATAACAACAAAAATCGGGCGATCATTACATAATGCAATATCCTGAGAAATGTAAACACGGTTGGCGTTCAATGTCGGTCGGGTGTCTGAATTTCGTGCTTGAGCAACGACCAAAAATACCAACCAGCACGGGCAGCACACTGACAACAGCTTTTATAGCACACACAAAACCAACACTAACATACAATTTGCTTAAACAAATCACCACAACGGTAAAATACAAGATTATTAAGTTAGAACAGAAATGGAGGTAAGATTGGACTCAAAGTTTCTTAAATTCGGTACTGCGTAATGAACTGCAGTTGCAGTTGATGTTAAATCTCCCGTTAAGACAGCTTGAATCCAATCAACGTTCATAAAAGGTACAGCTACTCAGGACTTTGACCTTGCAAAAAACGAAAACGTGCTCATAGTTTTAACTATTAAGAATGGCGCCCTTTGACGGCACAACGTTTTCGACAAGCCACCATCGCCCACTGGCAGAACGTGGCACAGCAAAATCCACCTTAAGTTGAAAGTTAGCCTTTAGCATGCAGGCGAGCAATTCACTGACAAATTGTGAAACTAGAAATTAAGTCAGATGAGATACAAATATGCCGAATATCGACCACGATTGACATCAATCAAGAACAGATAGCAAAATCAACCAGGGCACAAGTCAGATAATTCCTCTCGCTATAAACAGTGATTCAAACAGAGTGGACACACGGAATTGAAAGTGATTCACCAGATAGACAGCTCACCATTTGAAAACTGATCCAGGGAGCTGTCGTAGATATACAAGCCAGGCCAAACTCAGAGGGTCTCGTCACAACGCGAACGCGGAACGACTCTTGAACAGAGCCAATTTTTACTGGTCACTGCAGCCGCACTCCAGTACCACTCGCCTGCTGCACAGTAGTACATCACGCGCCAAATGATGCCCTGCGATGCCTCTTGCAGGCTCGCTCCGTACTCCGTCTTCTGGAAGAGTGCCGGACCACGCATATCAAGGGGGCGCTCGCCAACCAGCGCGCCGCAAAGCCCGTCGTTTAGACAACGAAAACTTCGCGAAAGTAAGAGCACAATAATCAGTAAACAAATAGAAAGCAACAAAGATAACAAAATCGCTGATCATCTGTCGCAACTGCTGACACCAAATTTCAACTAAAGATTAAGATTTATTTCTGACCACTACCAAAAGAAAAATCAAAACATACTGCAAAACTGATTAGTACTCCTACAAAAACGTGAAACCTAATCAGTAATAATCAGACAGCAACATAAACGACGATGGAGCATGGCAATCAGGACTGGAAAAAGTGTGTACTATTATATTGTTCATAGGCCTATAGTTCGAAGTAAAGTAATAATAATAGCAGCCTTACTGGTTACGTAAATATATCTGAAACTTGGTAGTCAAGGAAATCAGGATTCGGTTACGATTGTGGACGGGGCCGTAATCAATTACTGTTGGTTCCCTTTTGCAATTACACACATTTATTTTCAAACGGTAATTCCATACTCAGAAATAGATAAAGATGTTACACGTTATTAACGAAGGAATAAACAACCGTGTAATTAATAGTGCTTTCAGTGCGTTACAATTTACCAAATGAGCATAAAATACAGACACAGCAAATATTGTTTTTAAAACAGCCAATGTGATCCCAATTAGAACTTTAAGGCAAGTAACCACAGTCACAGCTGAAGGCCTTTAACGTTAAGAACGGCAATTATAAAAAAAATTAACAAACATACTGTAAAACAGCAATGCAATAGCAAGGTTAATTTAAAAAGACAGACAACTGATCATCAAACGGGTGAGAGAAAATGATGGTAAACTTGGTAACACAATATTTGAAACACGCTGTAACGCCAAGAATGGCAATTACACAAAAAATTTAGAAACATACAAAAAACACAAGGGCCAGTCACAGACAGTACACCAGAAATCGACCTCTGAGTAGGTCCGGCAAAAAAACACTTTCGCGAGCAATGAGATAGGCAGCAAAGAGTTGCATTCACTTCACAAGATGGTAACTCAGACTTGTGGCAGTCTCACGAATGACTAATGATAATCTTGCCGAGGCTACCTGACGTCCAACAAACCAAATGCAAAGATGTAAAAATACGCCAAAGCCGGAACATTTGGTCTGGACTCCGCCTGCAAAATACTGTGCTTAGAGCGCCTGGAATGAGAAAGGAACCACTACCACCAGAATAGAAGATCCGCCAACCAACCTACAATCAAGAAAGCTGTCAAAATTACACGCCTCACTGGGCAGCAGCGGCAAGGCGATGAAATGTGTACTGCCATTACATACACTACCCCAAGGGCAGGTAACTGGGGCGTTAGTGGCCATGAAGCAGGAAATATACCGCTGGTTGAACTTAACAAATAGTAACAAACTGAACTCTATATATAGTAATTAGAAGTACAGGAAGCCAATCAGATCCGCCTTCCCCAAGCACTCCACTCGTTGCTCTTTGCCTCGGCAACACTACGAGCAGAAATACGAACCCAAGTCAGTGGAGAATCGCTAGATCTCACAGTTCTGGTGGTTTCTCTACTTGAATCCAAATGCGCTCAAAACTTGCAGGGTCCGGTTTACGACGGATCCGGTAGTCCACGCGCGCCTCCAGTGGTCCCTGCGTCTTCTCGCACTGTGTGGACCTGGCTCCTCCTGAGTCTCCAACTGAACTCCACACTGACACAACCCGAAAGAACCACGACGTCGCCCCACAGATAGGGCCACAGTTACCACATATCGATAACCACCACTGCTGCCACTAGCGGACAGGCAACACTTGCAAAACCAAGTGATGCCAGTCAGCACGAGAAGAAGAGAAACAACCGCAACTATTTCAACTAAACGATACAGTCTGACATCCAACAGAGGACAGAAACCTACAAACAGTACCAACGCGAGCCGCAGCACAGCTCAATATTATGTCCTTTAAGGACATCCTGCTACTCTTTAAATGTACCGGCTTGCTTTACCAGGATTTTTGGGGGAGAGAAACGGCACAATAAGCACAGTTTCGTTGTGGGCAACAGTGGGCTAATATCACTGTTGTTTTGTCTCCCTGCGTAAATCAATCAACCAGTCAGTGATGAAACGGTGTTATCATTCCCGTTCCATGAGAACGGTCGCTTCTGAATTTCCGAGTGTGTTCACTACACGCTTGTCACACTGGAAGTTATGCTTTCAACTTGATAACGAAACTCTGGAGGTAGACTGAGTTGGAAAATGTGTTTATTTGATAAGTATTTGTAGCTAGTTGTATGATATCCTTTCTGGGCAGCATTCCGAATGACTGAGTGCATGAATGAGGTTGTTTTCTTGGGAGGAACCTTTCAGTCGAGTATAACAGGAAACTCAGGTCAGGTTATAGGTGTAAAACTTCCTCCAAAACGCCTCTAGTCAGTTCTCCCCTCAAACTCCCATTAGAATGGGCAGATACTCTTGTTCTAGACGGGTGAGTATTGGGTACCGCTCTACAGAGCTTAATGTTAGATCATGGATTCAGGTTTTGGTTTGTGTTACTTCAAAATGTGGTGGTGCTTAATCAGTTTCTTTCAGCTGCGTAATGCGACAGAAAGAATTTCGCGATTATATTAGCCTTTTCTTTATGTTAATTTTATGTACAGAGTACAGTTTGGAACAAAGACCTTTGTTAAGTCCTAAATGCAACCACTTCCATCCATAGTTCCCTGTACATAGTCTTTCGTAAAGCGTTTAATTACTAAGTCAGTCGCATATTTGGTCAACAGGTTTATGTAAATTCAAAACGTCTTCGTCTGTAAACCAGTGAACGGTATTTTGTACCTCGGTCCTTTACCTGTTAATTTACCACGTGTGCATGGGTAAATTAATTTCATTCTGAACTCACAAAGTGTGAAGACTAGTGTCTGCACAAATCTATCTTTATCATTTCGCGACCATTTTTATTTTGCAGATTCACATGAGATGTTGCGTTTTTCTTTATGTTAGACTTAGACTTGATTGGCAGTCCTTACCACGTGTTCTTTGCCTTATACCCATCAAGTAATGCTGTAAACTTTGTAATTTGCGAAATTATGTTGAAAGAGTACTTATAACAGTAAATTCTTTTTTCGTTTTCGATTTATAGTTTCTTATTCGCTTTAGTTACTACGGTACGGGGTCTGAAACCTGCCTCCGTTCTTTCTCTCCTGATGCTCTGATAGGCTTAATTTTAGTGTTCTTCGAACACGAGGTTAGCCATCCTAACTATAGTATCATAAAGTCCATTATTTCTTGCTTAATGGGGGGCTTTCAATAAGCGATGCAACACTTTCTTTTCTCGGCCAGTTTCGGTTGAAAAAAAAATTCCAAATTTGTTGTGCAACATCGTGGAATATTCCAAGTTCAGCCCCATGGTTTCATGGAGTCCCGATTGGTGGTCGCGCTGTATGTAGCCTTCTAAAGGACGTCTGTAATGGAGCTGCTTTCCGAGCAGAGAGCTGCCATTCAGTTTATATTGGCGGCAAGCCAGATTTTCGCTGGTATTTATAGGCTTGCAGAATGTTTGAGAGACCTGCCAGAGAACAAAAGCACGAAGAGTCGTTGGGCGAAGCATCTGTCTGCATCGAAACGTCGCACCAAACCCTCTCGGCCGGCCGCGCACAGCTGTGACTCATGCAGGGTCGGAAAGTGTGGTCATTCTCTTTGGAGGTGATCCACGGGTCACAAATAAAAACCGCAATGCTCAACGGGGCTTGTGACAGGACTGCGCACCTCAGAGGAATTCACAGAAATTCATTGGACTGTTATTCCTCATCCGCCCTACAGATCGGATCCTGCATCTTCTGACTTCCATCTGTTTGGCCCAATGAAGGATGTACTCCGCGGGAAACAGTACGTGGATGATGAGGAGCTTATTGATACAGCAAGACGTCGGCTCCGACGTCGACCAGTAGAGTGGTACCATGCGAAAATACAGCCCCTCCCAGCTAAATGGCGTAAGGGCACTGCATTGAAAGGAGATAATGTTGAGAAAGAGGGCTTTCTAACCAAAAGATTCGGAATAGTGTGGTGTATTGGAATCCTAAATAAAACCAAACTCATCTCAGAAAAGGCATTCCATTACTTATCGAACTTCCCTCGTATGTATTAATGGACCCTGCAGTTAAGTAAATAACACTAGAGATCGTTAAGACTAAATTACTAAATTTTTTTAATTTCATCGATATGTTAGGAGCTTTATGTTCCTTCTTTATAAATATCCATGGCCATTTCGTGTTTTTCTGTCTTAAAGAACTTGCCATGGCTATTTTTTGCTGATGGTCTTATTAAAATTTGGTTGTGCTTACTTGCCTTCTTTCTTGTTAAGTTGTAGCAGTGGACTTTATTATTAAGCACACGTAGACGTATCTGACGGACGCGAAAGAAGGCAAAATTATTCAGGATCCAGACTGAACGTAGTTTACCTTTATCGTGAACTAAACGTCGTTGATTTACTTCACTGATAGAAACGAATCACAGATAAAGTGTCTTTCGTTATCTGGTATCTGCGGCCTAGCAAACTGAAATGTTGTTTGGTTATATTTTAAAACTACTTTTTGGTAGAAAAAATTATTTCAATGCCTGCTTTCTACAGCGACCAGGGATGCTAGACTGATAGTTAACATTGGCTGATTAGGTACTGAACAATGGACTTCTGATAGACACACCTAGGTTTTTTAGTGTGAGTACTCTTTCTATTTTCATCAATACTATAGTTCAAGACCAGAGGATTTATTTTCTTATGAATGGGCAACATGTTACTTTTTTTATGTGCAAGGTGAGCTGCCAGTCCCTGTACCATTCATTAATCTTCTGTAGCTCCTGCGACGATACCTGACGGTTGCTGCTGGGCATCCCTACGAGCAAACCAGTTCCAACTTTGCCTGATATTGCTCGTATCTTAGGTACTTGAGTTGTGCACGGCTCTATTTAAGAAGAATAGCTCGATAGAGTCATAAGGTAGAGCCGCGCACTTCTGCTTCCACGCCCCACAGCTAATTCCTGCAAATAATAACGTGTAACTGTAATCCTGCAGTAAAGACTCTTTGCATTAACTACATCTACATCTACATGGATACTCTGTAAATCACACTTAAGTGCCTGGTAGAGGGTTCATCGAAACACCTTTACAATAATTCTCTATTATTCCACTCTCGAACAGCGAGC
Source organism: Schistocerca serialis cubense (assembly GCF_023864345.2). Lineage (NCBI taxonomy): Eukaryota > Metazoa > Arthropoda > Insecta > Orthoptera > Acrididae > Schistocerca > Schistocerca serialis. Next base: position 179,990,685 of record NC_064646.1, on the reverse strand, counting down.
AAAAAAAGCGAACACGTATATCTTTCCGTGCGAGCTCAGATTTCCCTTATTTTATTACGATGATCGTTTCTCCCTATGTAGGTCGACGACAATAAAATACTGCTACTTGATAAAACACACAAAAATATAAAGTAAAAGATAAACGAACAATTTAAAAAAGGTTCCTATTCTAACTCTTGTAACTGATAAAGACGACAGATAATTATGTTGAATAACGTTTATTCAAGAAAGGAAATCTCAAACGGAAATCGGTCCTACGATATTCAGTTAAAATACAGACAGAAAATACGCTTATCAAATGCAGTAAAGCTACGTTGAGGGTGTTACGAGAGTAGTAGCAAAATTCTCAAAGTAAACAGTTATCAAAGACTAGCGAAAGCTAAGTCAATTTCGTAATCACAATACACAAAATACTGTCAAGCTCAAAGAAATTCAGAATTCAAGATGGAGATTCACAAATTAAAACACGTAATACGAACAATAGCAACCAATATTAGTCTATTCTCAGTTCCATAGATCAAGTGGCAAAAGTTAGAGTCCTACTATGGAGCACATTCAGATTTCTCGAAATATAAAGTATTTCTGAAGTTTAAGTATGATAGTTGCCATTCACTCCCCAAAATGACTGAAACGCGCTAGTTACTCTAGAAGGGGCTGCCCTCTTCCAGAACTCGCCACAAACTGTTCCAAATCGCTCCCTTGAGCTCTTCACTCGAGAAGCCCCAATCTTCAATTCACTCTAGCAGTTTTCCGCCACTGTCCAACTCTCATTGGGCGAAGGCTGTCCCCATAAAAAATATATCGTTCTTACGAGCTGTAGACATGATCTGACTCATCTTGATCACTTACCGGACTAAAATATTACTACAATATTTAACTAACGAAATGTCACAAACATTCGCTGACACTCAGATCATTCACATGAAATATGAGTAATGTTTGGTTCATAAATAAATTAGTCAGTATTCTAGCACAAATGCGGTCACGTTAAATATCGCAGAGTATACTTTAATAATTATTTATGCCTGCTCGGCAGAAGCGTCTTTTGACACTCCTTGGAACAGTGGTATCAGCTAACACAAGCGACTGGCCACTTTTAAATTATCATGGTTTTTAGTATCACTTGCAGTCAACATTTAAATAAAGTTTCTGGCAAAACTGTAAACTGTTCATTCAATAAATACCCAAGTACGATCAAATGTGAGGTATTCATGCTGTGTTCATTTGGTATATAAGTGTGGAGAATACGATGTTCTGACAAACATTGGCATGAATCAAAAAGATATAAAGGACGTCGTAAATCAATATATAAAATAGAGACGGATGGATAGCTTCCAGGGGTGATAACTGTAGTGCAACGCTGTCTTCTGAGATATCGTTTGTGGAAATCGCATGAAGCTATTAAAAGTTGTCAATCCAGAGGTTCACTGATTTGACGTTTATTTAGTGTGAAATCGTGATTTCTGCTGTTTTAAAGATGTGGAAATGTTATTGTGTCATTGGGTGCACTTCATTTTTCTGAAATTGCAAATTTACTCGGATTTGCATTAATATTTGATGTGAGCTGTTGACGAATCTCAAAGAACTCTAACTTGGCCACCTGTAAGAGTGTCCTACACTCCGCCATTTCCTAGACCATATTCTACACAAAAGCAATGCGAGCATAATCTGACAACATTCCCAGCTCTGGCATGTACCCGTTTCCAGTGACGCGCTCATTGTCTCTACACCTGGCTGGCCGGAAACGTTCAAGTACCCGGGCTGGCCGCTGCGCTCTCTGAGCCCTGGGCCAGGTAGCGTTCAGCCACCCATTAAATTCACCTGACCTCGTAGCAATTCTAGGCGGCCGATTAGCTCGCCTAGATATGCGTAACGTTACAGTTCTGTCTCCTGGCGTTGCTACAACCTTACAGATATCTGCATCATCTCCAAACACATTTAGAGCTTCCGACGCATACTGCTTGATTATTTATACACATTGTAAATAGTAACGGTCCTACCACACTTCCCCAAGGTACCCCCGGAAATTGTCTTCGCATCTGCCGATATTTTTCTGTTAAGAGCGACGTGTTGAGTTCTGGTTGCAAGGAGCTCTTGACTCCAGTCGTAATCCTGGTCCAGTACTCGCCTAATGTCGTAATTTTGTCGCTAAACGGCAGAGTGGGTCACTGCCAAATGCCTTCCCGAAGTCGAGGAAGATGTCATAAATATCAGTGCCGTTGTAAACAGTGCTGCGGCTTTCATGGAGGAACCGAGCTAGCTGAGTTTCGCAAGATCTCTGTTCGCGGAATTCATCTTTTTAGGCAGTAGTTTTGTTCTCCAAAAAACGTCTTAATGCACGAGCATAAAACAAGATGAATAATTCTACAGCATATTGACGTCAACGATATAGGTCTATAATTATGAGCCTCTCTCCTACCATCCTTCGTGCAAACGGGACTTACGTGCGTGTTTTTATACTCGCCAGGCGCCTTTCATTGCCCAAACGCTCCACTAGAAGGGGACCAACTTCTTTCGCCTGATCTCTGTAGAATCATTCAGTTTTCTCATCTGGTAGTGACGCCTTTTCAGTACAAAGCGATTGTAGTTGTTTTTTCTGTTCCGCGGTCAGTTATCGCACTATCTGCCGTTTCGATGTTCGACGATTTCGGCCTTCCCTCTGCTACTATTATCGTCACTGAGTGACTGAATAGATGATTTCGAACGATGACTGACTGTATATTAGACCAAAATCTCTTAGGGTTTTTATTCTTGACAAAGTATTATTTTTAAAGTCACTAAACCTTCTGTCGTTGCTCTCCTTACGAATATTTTCGCTTCGTTCAGTTTCGGGGCTTGCCACCTACGTTTTGACTTGAATTTGTGATGAAGTTCTCTTCGTTTACGTTGCAGTCTTCTATCACGGCTGTTAACCATGGTGGTCTGTTATGTCCTTTAAGGCCTTGCTCGGAAGGTAACTGTTTAAGTTATAATGAAGTACGCTTTGGAATTTTTAGTTTGTGCTCCCCATTTTCGCCCCCAGAATTGAATATTTGAAGTTGACTACTTAGGTATTCTGCAATTAGTATCCTGTCACTCCTGCTACCTTTCTTAACATTCCTCGTAATAACTGTAACTGTAGATGCTGTCCCTGCTTATGATCATTGCTTCCCTTTTCCATGTTAACTGGTTTGAGAAGTTCAGGTCTGAATGTTGCTGGAAGGTCTAAGACGTTACTGTTGTGTCTAGACAATACAGCCTAGACACAATGAGAGGAAGCCGAAAGGCACGCGCTAAGCTAAAGCTGGATGCATGAGGTCTGAAACAGGAGAAGTAATGAATGCTATAAAGAAAAGTACATAGCCTCTGGAATACTTAACTTTAATCCATCCTTTTGGTACATCTGGAGATGGTGGCGATACAAGTGAGACTCTTTAGATACATGCAATGTTACTAATGGCGCCTTGCTAGGTCGTAGCCATTGACTTAGCTGAAGGCTATTCTAAGTATTGGCTCGGCAAAGGAGCGAGGCTTCGTCAGTGTAATCGCTAGCTACGTCGTCCGTACAACTGGGGCGAGGGCTAGTCCGTATCTCGAGACCTGCCTTGTGGTGGCGCTCGGTCTGCGATCACACAGTGGCGACACGCGGGTCCGACATGTACTAATGGACCGCGGCCGATACAAAACTACCACCTATCAAGTGTGGTGTCTGGCGGTGACACCACACTTACCATTAGGAGTTGACAGTCTAATTAACTGATCGAAGTAAATTTCGGAGAAGACAATCGGAATAATATCACACAAATCCCTGTCTCTGATACCAACTATGATCACATGACTCTCCCAATCTACACCTGCCAAGTCATCCCCTATTACAACGACATAATCAGGCAAGTTATCAACTATATTATGCACTCTCTCTCCGAAGCGTCCAATCAGTATAGGTCGCTACCTGGGCGGTCTATAAAAGCATTCGATTGCTATTTTTGACCGACCTTTGACGATTGACTTTACCCAGATTAATTCAGTTTCGGAATCTGTGATAAGCTTGCTAGATATTACCGAATTCTTTACTGCGATAAATATGGTGCAGCAGTTAGCGACTAACCTATGTTTTCATACATATTTTTTAGTCTGAAATTAGGATTTCGTTGCTGTTCAATTCCTGTTTCAATCCACTTTCTGCTCCTAATACTGTCTGGGTATTAAGAAACTCCAATAAGCGATACTAATTCTGTAATCTTTCCTTAGCTGCCCCTGCAGCTTACTAATAACATCTGCAAAAACGAGCATTTTCCAAGGACATTGTGGGTAATGTAACTTAAATTCTGAAAGGTAATTCACCTTTGAACACCAAGGGGGCTTTCTCTAGCACAAAAAACCCACACAATCACGCCACACGTACTCCGCAACCCTTGCGGCCGCTTCCTACGTGTGGTGTACGCCTGATCTGTTATTACGGAGGTCGAGAACTCCGCAACCGATACCGTCGCGGAAAAGTGTCAGCCCCTGATTTACGCTTTCCATTCTGCTACAAACAAGAGGACCGTGATTCACTTTGGGTACAAAGCTACAAATATTCAGCTTACCCCCCCCCCCCCCCCCCCCCACGTGCAATGCTATTCGCTTCATCAAATCCGCCTGTCCGTAATAGACAGGAAAATTGGCCACTGGCTGAATAGGAAAGACATCCTGTGCTGGTTCAGAAGTGATATCAACACACGTGCCTGTTGCTATAGCGTAATGACTCTGTCGTGGGGCCAGTTTTCTCTTCACCTTCCGCTCAGAGACATTCGAACCCAAAAATTTTCTCCACTTCTGGGGTGAAGACAGCCCACTCAGTTGTCGCATATCAGAAGCTGCCGTAACAATGCGTTCGCCCTGGATTTCTACAGCACTTGAGGTTTTGCAGGTCCCGTCTCCAATGTCGTCGCAGTTCTGGGAAAAAGGCGTTTGATTGTGTTGATCACAAAATATTGCTACAGAAGTTGGACCGTTATGGAATACGGGGAGTAGCTCACAATTGGTTCACCTCTTACTTTAACAACAGACAACAAAAGATCTTTACCCACACTGTTGCGAATGGCTATGGTGTGGGATCTGAGTGTGGCATAGTCAAATGGGGGATGCCTCAGGGATCAGTGCTGGGGCCTCTCCGGTTTCCAATTTATACTAATGATATGCCCTCTAGTATTACAGGAGATTCTAAAATATTTCTCTTTTCAGCAAAGGATGCTGTGTGCAACACTGGCACTGTTTCAAATAGAGCAGTTCATGGTATAAGTTCATGGATTGTAGAAAAAAAATTAACGCTAAATCACAGTAAGACTCCGTTTTTTTATTTTATAACACACAATTCAACAAAGCTCGATGTTGTAATTTCACACACTGGGTATACGATTAGTGAAATAGAGCAATTAAAATTTCTAGGTGTTCAAATAGATAGAAAACTGTCGTGAAAAGACTTAATGTTACTACTTTTACTATTCGAATGGTATCTGAAGTAAGTGATTGTTCGATACGAAAAGTAGTCTACTTTGCTTATTTTCATTCACTTATGACATATGCAATTATATTTTGGGGTACCTCTTACTATTCTCAAACGAAATTTTTGGCTCAGAAACGGGTGATTCGGGCAAGTGGTGTAAGTTCGCGAACCTCTTGTCGACCCCTGTTCATTAATCTGGGTATTCAGACATTGGTCTTTCAATGAACACATTTTTTAGTGTCGTTTCTTTTTGACAATATCAGCTCCTTCATAAGAACTTGTACCTTCCACCGAGTTACTAACAGGCAGAAAACCAGTCTGCATTTCGATAGAAGTTCATTGACTCTTGTGCAGAAAGGTGTGCAGTATACTGCTGCACCCATTTTCAGTCAGCTACCACAAGAATTCAAAAATCTTAGCAGCACTCCACGCGCTTTCAAATCTAAACTGAAGAGTTTCCTCATGGATCACTGATTCTATTTTGTCAAGGAGTTTCTGTGTTATGTTGTTGATTGCATTTACATAAATTTATGACTTGTCTTTTTTGGGTTCATAAACACTTTATTTTATCTATTATTACTTCTATGTTGTAACTTCATGTACTGTCACATTCCGTGACCTTGGAGATTTGCTGTTCAATTTGGTCCTAAGGAACTCGACGAGTAAAATTAAAAAAATTAAATTTCGCCTGTTGACCGTGGCCAATGGAGCTTCCAACTGTTTTGAGACCGTGGCTAAATCCGCTTTTGTGTACACACAATAAGCACAGTCGCTATCCATACGGCACTGTGTGAAAAGCTGTTAGAGATGTCCAAAAATTTTCAAAGGTGCCTGTACTAAATGAAAAAGAACAGACGGTCCTCCGCAAAAGAACAAAAAATTACCCGACTGTGACGGTACTGGAGTTGGGATGTGTGCAAGAATAAAAAAGAAGAACAAACAGCCGTTTAAATCTGCCCTGTAGAGTTCTCACTATTGCCTAAGACCAGAAAAATCCACGCAGAAAAACTTAGAATAAGTTAGTGAACACCAGTTCATACACTAAAATTCACAGGCACAATTCACTTCCTCACAGAAGTACGTTTGTAAACAGAAAATAAAGTAACTTACTGCGCACCGCAAAAACAGCTGCAGCTACAGATCCGTCCTCCTAGCTCCTCCACAGCGGCTACAGTCATGTTCTTGCAGGTCTTTAAAGACAGCACAAGGAAATTATTTAAGGATTTCCAAACCAGATCATAGAATTTCACCGAATACACACTTTTGTTTGATGATATGATAAAATTCTCAGAGACATTGATGAGTAAAAGAAGTTACATGAGGAAGGACTAAAACTCAATAACAGAATTAGATTAAGGAATAAAATAATGCTGCAATAACATCGAAATTTTTGATTGAGGCATAATCTCCTATGTTATAGTATGGCTGGTACATGTTATCAGGAGAAATAAAACTGGCGTTCTACGGATCGTAGCGTGCAATGTCAGATCACTTAATCGGGCAGGCAGGTTAAAAAATTTAAAAAGGGATTGGATAGGTTAAAGTTAGATATAGCGGGAATTAGTGACGTTCGGTGGCAGGAGGCACAAGACTTTTGGTCAGGCGAATACCGGATTATAAATACAAAATCAAATAGGGGTTATGCAGGAGTAGGTTTAATAATGAATAAAAAAATAGGAGTGCGGTTAAGCTACTACAAACAGCATAGTGAACGCATTATTGTGGCCAAGATAGACACGAAGCCCACGCCTACTACAGTAGTACAAGTTTATATGTCAACTAGCTCTACAGATGACGAAGAAATTGAAGAAATGTATGATGAAATCAAAGAAATTACTCAGATAGTGAAGGAAGACGAAAATTTAGTAGTCATGGGTGACTGGAATTCGGTAGTAGGAAAGGGGAGAGAAGGAAACGTAGTAGGTGAATATGTATTGGGGCTAAGAAATTAAAGAGGAAGCCACCTGGTAGAATTTTGCACAGAGCACAACATAATCATAACTAACACTTGGTTTAAGAATCATGAAAAAAGGTTGTGTACATGGAAGAACCTTGGAGATACTAAAAGGTATCAGATAGATTATATAATGGTAAGACAGAGATTTAGGAACCAGGTTCTAAATTGTAAGACATTTCCAGGGCCAGATGTGGACTCTGACGACAATCTATTGGTTATGAACTGTCGATTAAAACTGAAGAAACTGCAAAAAGGTGGGAATTTAAGGAGATGGGACCTGTATAAACTAACTAAACCAGAGGTTGTACAGAGTTTCAGGGAGAGCATAAGGGAACAATTGACAGGAATGGGGGAAAGAAATACTGTAGAAGAAGAAGAGTAGGTAGCTTTGAGGGATGAAGTAGTGAAGGCAGCAGAAGATCAGACTCCATGGGTAACAGAAGAAATATTGAATTTAATTGATGTAAGGAGAAAATATAAAATTGCAGTAAATGAAGCAGGCAAAAAGGAATACAAACGTCTCAAAAATGACATCGACAGGAAGTGCAAAATGGCTAAGCAGGGATGGCTAGAGGACAAATGTAAGGATGTAGAGGCCTATCTCACAAGGGTAAGATAGATACTGCCTACAGGAAAATTAAAGAGATCTTTGGAGATAAGAGAACAACTTGTATGAATATCAAGAGCTCAGATGGAAACCCAGTTCCATGCAAAGAAGGGAAAGCAGGAAGGTGGAAGGAGTATATAGCGGGTCTATACAAGGGCGATGTACTTGAGGACAATGTTATGGAAATGGAAGAGGATGTAGATGAAGATGAAATGGGAGATATGATACTGCGTGAAGAGTTTGACAGAACACTGAAAGACCTGATTCGAAACAAGGCCCCGGGAGTAGACAACATCCCATTAGAACTACTGACAGCCTTGGGAGAGCCAGTCCTGGCAAAACTCTACCATCTGGTGAGCAAGATGTATGAGACAGGTAAAATACCCTCAGACTTCAAGAAGAGTATAATAATTCCAATCCCAAAGAAAGACAGATGTGAAAATTACCGAACAATCAGTTTAATAAGTCACAGCTGCAAAATATTGACGCGAATTCTTTACAGACGAATGAAGAAACTAGTAGAAGCTGACCTTGGGGAAGATCAGTTTGAATTCCGTAGAAATATTGGAACACGTGAAGCAATACTGACCCTACAACTTAACTTACAAGCTAGATTAAGGAACGGCAAACCTACCTTAGAGAAAGCTTTTGACAATGTTGAGTGGAATACTCTCTTTCAAATTCTGACGGTGGCAGGGGTAAAAGAAAGGGAGCCAAAGGCTATTTACAATTTATACAGAAACCAGATGGCAGTTATAAGAGTCGAGGGACATGAAAGGGAAGCAGTGGTTGGGAAGGGAGTGAGACATGGTTGTTAAATCTGTATATTGAGCAAGCAGTGAAGGAAACAAAAGAAAAGTTCGGAGCAGGTATTAAAATCCATGGAGAAGAAATAAAAACTTTGAGATTTTTCGATGACATTGTAATTCTGTCAGAGACAGCAAAGGCCTTGGAAGAGCAGTTGAACGGAATGGATAGTGTTTTGAAAGGAGGATATAAGATGAACATCAACAAAAGAAAAACGAGGATTTATTTATTTATTTATTTAGCGTATGGCTATACATGCAACATTAATACATAAAGTGTTAGATATTAAAATCTTATAACAATCATAAATATAATTTATGTTTATATTGGTCAGTTAAAAGGTTATATCGAGGTTTGAGATCCATTCTAGCACCGATGGGGATGCCTCCAGGAAGTCGGACCAGTTCCCTGCATATGCTCGCAAGGAGCATTCACCATGGATGTGTTGGATCGTCTGTCTAGGGGCACCGCAGTCGCATTCTGGTGACATCGCTCTTCCCCATTTGTGTAGTGAATCCGCACACCTGCCATGTCCAGTACGTATTCGATTTAATGCGGACCATGTTTTCCGTGTTAGTTCCATTCCAGAGATGTTGCAGTTATAGCTCTCAAACCAGGTCTGTAGTTGGTCATTCGTCTTTTGGTTCCAATCTAGTCTCCATTGTTTCATGTGGTTATAGTTATTATTTTGAAGCTGCTCGGCTGTGCGTATGGGTGGCTTTCTTGATTTCAATCGAGTGTGTAGCAGTTGTGAGAATTCTTCTTTAATTGGTAGTTCTGGTTTTGTCTCAATCTTTCTGAATTCGTGCAGTAGGGCCGCTTTTCTACGCAGGTCCGGGGGCAGGATATTACATAGCACCGGTAACCAGTACGTGGGCGTTGATTTAACAGTTCCAGAAATCTACCTCATTGTGTTATTTAATTGCCTGTCAATAAGTTTGGTGTGACAGCTATTAATCCAGACTGGAGCGCAGTACTCAGCCACAGAGAACACTAAGGCGATAGATGAGGTGCGTAATGTTTTTGCGTTAGCTCCCCAAGTAGTACCGCTAAGTTTTTGGATGATGTTATTCCGTGTTCCAATTTTTGCAGTGGTGTTCTCCAGATGTTTTCGGTAAGAAAGAGTGCGATCCAATGTTATACCTAAGTACTTTGGAAACTTATTACGTTTGACGTTGGTGTTTCCGAGTTAATAATTTCATTTGCCATTTTGTTATTAAGATGGAATGTAGATACTTCAGTTTTGTTAGGGTTTGGCTTGAGTCTCCATTTCTTGAAATAATTGTATAGTATTTCAACGTCATTATTAAGGACTTCCTCTGTATTGAAGAGATACTTGTCTCTGGTAGCCAGTGCTATGTCATCCGCATAGCAAAATTTTCTTGACTTTGTGTTTGGGAGATCTGCTATATAGAAGTTAAACAGAAGAGGGGCCAATACGGAGCCTTGCGGAAGCCCGTTGTTATTAAGTTTCGTTTTGCTTGTCTTTCTGTTTAGGGTGACCTGGAAGGTTCTGTTACTCAGCATATTATGTATTAAGGATGTTAGAATCTGGCAAGGAATCACTCTTAAGAGTTTGTAAATTATTCCATCTCTCCAAACAGTATCATATGCAGATGTTAAGTCTAGAAATACAGCACTTGTTTTCAATTTCTGTTGAAAGCCAGCCTCTATGTCGGATGTTAATGCCAGAACTTGGTCACAGCAACTACGGCTAGGTCTGAAGCCTGCCTGTTCTATAGGCAAGTTCTTCATAATAATGCCGCTAATTCGATTATGGACAAGTCGTTCGAGAAGTTTGTATGTACAGCTAAGAAGTGCTATTAGTCTGTAGCTTAGCGGTTGGTCTTCTGGTTTCCCTGGTTTCAGCAAAGCTATTATTCTTGCCTTTTTGAATAATCTGTGGAGAGGGTTTGTAGCCAAAATGTTCGAAAAGAAATTTGCCACCCATTTGACCACGTTCTTTCCAGCGTCGGTTAGAAATTCTGGATGTATGTTGTCAAAACCTGGGGCTTTGCCCGGTTTCATATCCTTGAGATCAGTAATGACATCATCCTCAGTGAATGGTCTGGAAAGCTCTGATATATTTGGAGTATTCTTTTTTAGTGTTCTGAGTTCGCGCTTAATCATCCTGGTATGTGGTTTGTCTCTCGGAGCTCTTGACATTTCGACAACGTTATTTGCAATTTTCTCTGGTGTTATGGTTGGATTTTTCTGGGCTGGTCTTGTCGTGCCTCCCAGTTTACGTAACAAACCCCATGCCTTCCTACTTGATTGAGTGAAATTCATTCTTTCAGTTGCTTCAGTCCATCGTTGTCTTCTTGCGGAATCTAGATTGTGGAGGAGGTCATCAGCTATTTCTTGGTCACCACTATTAGTAAAATCCTCATATAGCTGATGGCATTTTGCATCCCATCCTGGGATGTATTCTTTTCGAAACCCCCTAGGGATGTGTTTTTTAGCTGTGGTAATTATAGCTCTCCTGAAACGATCGTAGCATTTAGGTAGTGACGGTATAAACCGGATGCATTTATCAAGGTCCGCTGAATACTTCTCCCAGTCAGTTTTTTGGAAATTCCATCTAGGTCGAGGGAAGGGCCGTATCAGGGGTATAGTGACACCGATGTCTAAAATAACAGGCCTGTGCTGGCTGTGTGGGAAAGCTGTGGCAACCCTTCTATGTATAGGCACTGGTTTTCCCTCGTTATCGGTAGTTACAAAGTAGAGGTCCGGATTGTAGTCCCTGCGCCAGGCGGCCGAGTGGAATGTGCCCCTCTCCTTGGCATCGAATATAAGATGTAGATTGTTCTCGTTGGCCCATTCCGTCAGCGCTTCTCCATGTTCATTATTTTGGGTGTATCGCCACATTTCATGATGGCTATTAAAATCACCGGCATATATCGTTGGGTGTTCATGTACGGGTAGTACAATACTTGGCCAGATTTGGTTTGGTGGTTTGTAGACATTTATAAGTCTTATGTTGTCTACTTTTATATCAACAACATGGATGTTGTTTTCTGTGCTTGTGGACAGCAGGTGTGCATGTTCAATATCGGATAGGGCATATGTGGCGGTGCCATAGGCGAGATGGTATGTTGCGCCTATTTGTTGGAAGCCTTGAATACGTCCTCTTCTTTGTAAGTCTTCCTGCTGGTCGGTATGTGTTTACTGAAGGAGTACCACATCGATGCTATTGTCCAATAGAAACTTTGAAAGATATTCAGATTTGGATCGACTAATTCCCTCAATGTTTATCTGGCAGATCCGGACTGATGGTCCCAATCTTCTAGTCGGATGGTTCCCAAAGGAATCGTTCGTTTGGTCACTTCGTTGCATGTTTGAATTACCAGGAGATCCCAAAGGATAGTCTGGTAACCAAGTTTGTAGACTATTTAGCCGCGATATAATCACGTTGCCCGGGGTGCACCACGTGGAGGCTAGTCTACTACGCACCCTGAGGATAATGGAATGTAGTAGAATTAAGTCGAGTGATGCTGAGGGAATTAGATTAGGAAATGAGACAATTAAAGTAATAAACGAGTTTTGCTATTTGGGGAGCAAAATAACTTATGATGGACGATGGAGAGAGGATATAAAATGTAGACTGGCAATGGTAAGGAAAGTGTTTTTGAAGAAGAGAAGTTTGTTAACGTCGAGTATATATTTGTCAGGAAGTCCTTTCTGAAAGTATTTGTATGGAGTGTAGCCAGGTATGGAAGTGAAATATGGACGATAAATAGTTTGGATAGGAACTGAATAGAAGCTTTCGAAATGTGGTGCTACAGAAAAATGCTGAAGATTAGATAGGTAGATCGCATAACTAATGAGGAGGTATTGAATAGGATTGGGGAGAAGTTTGTTGCACAACTTGACTAGAAGAAGGGATCGGTTGGTAGGACATGTTCTGAGCCATCAAGGGATCGCCAATTTAGTATTGGAGGGCAGCGTGGAGGGTAAAAATCGTAGAGGGAGACCAAGAGATGAATACACTAAGCAGATTCAAAAGAATGTAGGTTGCAGTAGGAACTGGGAGATGAAGAAGCTTGCACAGGATAGAGTTGCATGGAGTGCTGCATCAAACCAGTCTCAGGACTGAAGACCACAACAACAACAACATCATGTATAAAAAACGTATAAGCATTTCATTAGGTGCAGAGAAGTGGTTTAGAATGCAAAGAAAGCCATGAGGAAGCAAATACTAAACAAAGAGAACTTTTATGGTGCAATAAACTGTGTGGAGTGCCTGGAGATGTGGTTGAGAGAATTATATCATAGTTATTGTGAAATATTTAGACCTGGTATGTTCCATTATTGTGTAAAATTTTTTTATAGATACCAGTATAACAATAATCTAAGTGTTTACGTTAGCGCCAATGACATCAGGAATAAAAATAAGATAACCTAAGTCTCTGGTCTCGACAATTTGCCTGAAGTTGCACATGCAGAGTTGCCCTTCTCTGTGATCGACTGTTTGTCAATTTCCTCAACCTGGTCGCATTTTTAGTAACCTACAACCAACAGCGTCACTGATTTTACGTTTTGTAGCACGAAAAATGTTATGTTTTGCAGCTCGAAAAATGTTATGTTTTGCAGCTCGAAAAATGTTACAGTGACAAATGGAAAAAAGGGCGCCAGGAGGGATCCATGTAAACAGGAATAAGTATATTAACATACAGTTATATGCTTATGACAGTGTATTAATGGCAAATTCTGAAAACTATGTAGAAAGTTCAAGCTGTTTCTTAAATTTAATTGGAAAGGATCATAAATTTAAGACAGCAGCAAACAAAATGAAGAAAATTCCTTAACATGGGGTGTACCCAATACGAAACAAAATTGTAACTGAACAAATTCAGCAATTCAGGTACTTAGGCAACTGTATAACTTTCAAGGAATATTTTTGATATTAAATTACAGAATCATCAGAGTATATGTTACACTATATGCAGAACATAAAAAAAATAAAGGAAAGACTCAAAAATTAAATTCTGTATGGTGATGGCTGTAGCTGTTCTGTTATGTGGGTTTTGGGTTGCGAACCGAAAAGATTCTAACCATTTTCAAGGTGATGAAATGAATTTTTAGAAGAAGTCAAAGGCTGTACTAAATTCTACAAGATTTCTAATGAAAACGTTAAACCGTAACTAAATATTTTTACGGTAGATGACAAAACAGAGGGACCTATGAAGAAACTGGAGAGAGCATATGGAACGAACGGAAGAATCAAGGATTTCAAAGATGGCCTTACAATATCACCCTCAGGGGCAGAGGGACACAGAACAGCCAGAAGAGGTCCATATGGCTTATCTGTGAAACGCATAAGAAGAGAAGACAAAAAATTTCTTTTGTAATTCTATCTTAATTTTAAATAAGCCAACATAATCATTTAAAAGACACTTTCATCTCATCGTTTAAAATACAGAAATATAGGTCTCCCAGTTGTGGCTTCCATAACATCACAAGAATTTCTCTCTTTGTACAACAATCCTCTCTAGTCTTATCGTTGTAGAGACTTGAACGTACAGGCCACTAGTGAAATCACTACTACCATGAACCAAGTCACTAGCTGTCTACACTGTAACAATCACCTTGAGCCATGGTTTTTCTTCTGTAGTTATCCTAACATATTCTACTGGGCTGTGTAGTCATCAGTGCCTTTATTGGTCAAATATTTCGCAAAGCGAAGACGAAATTGTCTATAAATTACAAAATGAGTTTCATCCGAATGGTCATAGCCAAATGGAGATATGAAAACGGACAAATCTTCTTCTTCTTATCCTTTTTCATCATCTTTTCCGGCACTATAGCCCATGAAGGGCCCGAACATTATCGACCACCTGCCTCCTCCAGTCATCTCTCGATTTCGCCAACCTACTACAGTTCCGCATTCCTAACCTTGTCATATCTGTTTCTAGATCATCCAACTGTCGCGTTCTTGTCTTCCCATTGAGCGGCTACTCCTGGCAGTACAGTTAGTACCTGCTTTGGCGCTCGTTTTTCCTCCATTTTCTGTACTTGCTCCAACCACTGCAACCTTCGTGTCTTTACATCTACGGTACCAGACGAGTTTTTACATATTTCACAGAGTTCTGCATAGGTCCTAATTCTCCAGGCACCATTACCACAGTACTTTGTGTTCCCCGGCATCAACTGAATTTCTGATTTGGTGTGCTATTGTCCACTTTTCAGACTCTTACGTAGCAGCAGCTTTTATAATCATTTTGTAAACAATCGTTTTGTGTTTCTTGAGATGACGGAGGATTTCATGAAGTTAAGAAAGCTGTTGTAGTCCCTGTTACCAGCAGTTATTCCTGTCTTTGCCGGCTGCTGTAGCCGAACGGTTCTAGGCGCTGCAGTCCGGAATCACGCGGCTGCTGCGGTCGCAGGTTCGAATCCCGCCTCGGGCATGGATGTGTGTGATGTCCTTAGGTTAGTTAGGTTTAAGTAGTTCTAAGTCTACGGGACTGATGACCTCATTTGTTGAGTCCCATAGTGCTTAGAGTCATTCCTGTCTTTCTCTCTGTTGGTATCATATTATCTTCTGTAACCATTACTGCCAAATACTTAAACTGACTTACTCTTTCAAACCCTCTCCACCTTGTTTTGCTTCTGGTGCTGAGCATATATTTAGCGCTTTCGGTACTCATGCCCAGGTCAAGTGCAGCCGCTTCGCATTCCGGAACTACGTAGTTTCGAAATGGACACATGGGGGATCACCCACGTGAGGTCCAGTTTCAGAAAAATATACTTAAGTGCTTGAAAGTTATCGGGGTAATTAAGAAAAATATAATCAGAGATTTGAGGAAAAAATTGAAATATTTCACGAGCAGCTGCTGGTAACAATAAAAATGAAGTGCCAAAAAGTTCTTCTCTTCAAGACCTCGGTATTTTTCTCTCAAAAAGTTACGTTGGTGTGATACTTAACTACCGTTGTATCTTCGCTCGAATCATGTACTCAGTCAGGACATTTCGAGAACAGAAGACGTTATTGAAGCTCATGCCGTGTTATTAAAACGCTGCTTTCCGATCAAAACTTTGAAAAATAAATTTAAAAAACTGCCAAAACATTTTTCTAATGGAAACAAATGAAATAAATTATACAAACGTTTCACAAGGCTTTGAGTGACGCTCGAAATCTCGTCCAGAGAACGAGGGGATCATAAGTTTCCGTTGTCTACTTTATTTCACACTTTTAGATAGATCATTTGAGAAAAGATTTGACAACTTTTTCGTATAATTTTTTATCAGGTTCGTTAGTGAATAACTCGTTACATTTGAAAATTATTTCCAGACTAAGATCTAACTTGAGGTCTCCTGCTTATTACGAGCCTTCGTTCCAACCATTGATGCTACTCGAAAACATCTCCAGACTTGACTCAAAATGACGGGGACCTTTGACATTTTCTCATGATGTGAGATGCACAAGCGTCACGTTACAGATTCATTCAGATTCATTATCAGATACTACATTCATCGTCACTTTACAAATTGTTCCCCATTTCATTTTAATTTCGTTTTTCCTACTGTAGGAGTTACATTTACTCTGGGTTAGAAAGTGTCTGTCATGACTATATGTGACCATGTCGAAGAAACCCTTCATTTTTTGTTTGAACCACTTCATTTGTATAATACTGCTACCAGCTGCGCTACATGCAGTGTGTCCTAGAGACCAGCCTGCCTTCGTCAGTGTAGCGGCGAGGAAGTCTTGTTTGCTTCCTGTCTGCAGAGTTCGCGAGAGCGCGCAGTCTATTTACTTCCTCGCCACTGTTTAGTGCTAAGGCTGTCGATAGACGGGCCATGGCTAACGCGTATCGAAAATCCACGATCAGGTTTAGTTTTCAGTCGAACTATGTACGACCCTAGGATTTTGAAATTGAATCCTTTCTTTACAGCGAAGTTCACCTTTCTATCACTAGTAGCGTCTTATATGTTAAAATGACAAGAGACGCAACCTATTATTGTGTAGTGACCAGATATGAGAGCCGACTCCAATTCAAGCAAACTGAAGGACATATAAGAGCGGTCCATGTCGATCACGCGGATCTCGTGTTACACCTTCTGCGTTTCTTCGAGTTTCCTTTTCAAGTGCCACATGACGATGTCATTATAGCCTTCCAACCATATTGCAAAGTGCTCAACCATGTGGCCGAAAACTGGAATACGTTCACAACTAATGCGGTCTTTAATGGAGTCAGGCACGTTAAGAAGAAGTACATGCATGCCGTCATATATCAACACTGGTGGCTGCCTGGCAATAATAGAGAATGACGGCCAGCCACCAATATTCCCGGGAAGACCACGTCTGGACGGAATGTAAGCAACAACACCTCACTCAACTTCCACTGGACGACTAGTCGCAGGATCATGCTGCCGCGACCCTGCCTCTCAGATCTGCTGCGGAAGAGAGGACTGAATCTTCGCCTGTAGGAGGACAGACTATCTCTCCCGAGACGTCAGGTTCCGACTCCACACTAAGGACAGATTTGAACAATGACGTTCCGGAGGCGGAGCAACAGCCGGTCGCCAATCGGCAACACTTATTGCCGGTCCTAGGGTTTGATGTGATGGACTTAGATGCTAAGATTTAGCCAACCTATGCTTTCTTCTCAGGGGGAGATATGATGGCAACCCACCATCCGCATTCCAATACTGAACAACAGGTCCGAAAGTAATACAAGCCGCAGAAAAAAAAATGTTCAATTGGCTATGAGCACTATGGGACTTAACAGCTGAGGTCATCAGTACCCTAGAACTTAAACCTAACTAACCTAAGGACATCACACATGTCCATGCCCGAAGCAGGATTCGTACCTGCGACCGTAACGGTCGCGCGGTTCCGGACTGAAGCGCCTAGAACCGCTCGGTCACTCCGGCCGGCACAAGCCGCAGAAGCATAGGAACCGACGTACGAGCATCAGCTGTGGAAGATGGAACTCTGGCAACCGCCGGCAGCAATAGGTGAGCCAAGACTATACCACCCATTGTGGGCCTAGAGGCCATGGCAACTGACATCCCACTCTCAGACGTGTCTCTACTACACGACCTGACCTCTGCAGCCGATTTTCTACTGGACTCACCCCCGACTCTGCGGTGCACCATCATGGACGAGGCACGTCATCGACAGTTCCTGTCTCTCTGTATCTCCTCCATGTCCGAACAACATCGCTTTGGTTCAATCCGAGACGCCTGGACACTTCCCTTGTTGAGAGCCCTTCCTGGCACAAAGTAACAATGCGGACGCGATCGAACCACTGTATGACTGTCTAGGCATGGTTGAACTACAGACGACACGAGTCGTGTACCTCTCTCCTGGTGGAATGACTGGAACTGGTTTGCTGTTGGACCCTCTTCGCTAAAGGCGATACTCATTCATGGTTGTTTACATGTTTGTGCTGGTTTAGTAACATCTCTGAACAGTCAAATGGACTGTGTCTGTGATACAATACCCACAGTCAACGTCTATCTTCAGGAGTTCTGGGAACCGTGGAGATGCAGAACTTTTTTTGATGTGCGTAGATCAGCTTAAACGATAGCAATCAGAAGATTGAACGCCCACTACAACTTGGAGATGGAGCCGAAAGTCAGATGACAAAATGACTAACTGATAATAGCCAAAAATACGAGCAAAGCAGATGGAACTTGCAACACTCCGTTTTATTCTTACTGACTTATCCCGCTCGATCGAGATCTGATAGCAGCCCAAATAGATATTAATTAATGTGACCGTGTACCTAATGGGGCTGGCAATCGGATTGGACTGCTACGGAGTTGTTACATTCCATTTTGTCCTTCTCAAATGCTGTAATAAAGAAATGTCTGGTGCCAAGAAGAACGACAACACAGCTTCATTAATCAACAACCTATATTTATCACCAAAAACGCAAGGTAAGGAGACAGCCACTGCCTTCCTCGTACAAAATTAATAACGGCTAATCTCAGCACAGGCCTCTTTGTTATTCATTATCGTCACACGCAAATTTTAATCACTGTATCCAACACTGCAATCCAACACTGCAATCCAAATAATGCCGGCGCGGTAGACGCGAAAATACAAATATCGGCACTGAAATATCACTGAATCACACTAGTAATTGTACTTGTTCACTTTCCCGTATATTTTTAACACAAAAGGGGTTAAACCGCGGCGATGGCCACCCCCTTTGTCGGTACGGCCTTGCATTACGGCCACCGGCCGCCCCACGGCCCGGCCCGCAGCCTGAGTCCCACTCTACTGCTCTCTCAACACTCGCTCTCGCTCTCGCCACCGACGCACACTATCGATTGTTTGTCCTGTCGACCTGTGCTGTCGCAAAACTTATAGTAAGGGCCTACGGACCCCTTACAAACTGCTACGGATAGAAAATACTGCGCCTGCTACTACTAAATGGCGCATACCTTGGACCTCGGGCGGAGAGCCTAGCGCGGCGCGGACCGATGACGGAGTACCTAGACCCACATAGGCATAAATACAGGACTTGTTGAATATTCAGTGTCAGGGAGCGTATGATGAAGACTGTGAGTTACGTGACCGAAATCTCGTGCAAATACGACTCGGATTACCGGTAGAAAACAGGATTTTCCAAGATGCCAACGCCTCGCCGGGAAAACCTGAAGATCTGCAAAGACTGCGCTGTTTTCCACCTCTTCTCGACACGTTTTGTATACCTTGCACCGCTAGTGCTACCAACTGCCGTCTGCGGGTGATTTTTGCACTTTGACTTCGAACATAGTCCGTGGACACATTAACGTGAGTCAACCGTGTATCCTTAAAAGCAGGTGTTCAGTTCGAAATAAATCCTATCAGTCATTGAACAAAACAGCGTTACTTTAAGCAAAGTTACGGAATATGTCTGTGTTTTGTGCTCTCGAATGTCGTCGAAATGTTTCTCTATTGCTTTAATTCGTTTCTTAGGCAATTTACACACAATGTCCAATCTTTCACAGATGTTGGAATTTTTTCAAATAATTTGATGCTAGCTGCTTCTAAGAGAGTATGTCGTAACACTGTGCTTTCATTCGGGAGAATGGCTATTCATATCTCCGTCCGCCTACACATACTGACGTTTTCCCTGATTTCTCCCCAAAACGCTCAATTTAAATGCCGGAATTGTTCCTTTACAAAGGGTACAGTCAATTACCTCCCCCACACTTCCCCTACCAGAGTTTTCGATGCCTCTCTGACGGCCTGGTCCTAACCTGGACGGTAGATCCTAATGTTTATTTCAGACTGCGCCTTTTATAAGATGTCTGCAAAGTGAATACTCTCTGCCTGCAACGTTTCTGGCGCTGTATCAGTTCTTTCTAGAAGTTCGTATCGAATCTTGAAATATTAAAATCATGTTTTAAGGCCTATTACTACGCATCGTTCGTTTCATTTCATTTCATTTCTTACTCTTATGAATTATGTTTGTCAGGCCCTCAAGAACGTCAATGAATCCCTAAATGTACAGACGGTTTCTTTTCTGCCTTGACCAACGCGTTGGAGTTGGTGTCCTTAACGTTACCTTGAAAGTACTCACGGAATAAGTTTTTTTTTTTTTTTTAATCCATTACCGTAGCTTGGGTTGGCCAAAAAATCTATAGATATTCTCGTCTGTTTCAAAAACGACGGTGTTTCTCCATTTGCTTCTTAGCCCATACATTGCCTTTAAAGACTGAATTTATATTTTGATTTGATTCGTTTTCGCACATTACTGAATACGACATGACAGCCTTAGCTGAAATAGTTGCTCGCATCTAAATATCTTCGGTTCTATATAATCAGTTAACTGACGCTTGTAATCTCAATGCAGGTTGACAGTTCTTCTTGCTAAAGGAGGTAATCGCGCTTTTGTATCACAATGATTTCCAAAACAATATTACATTATTTTAACATAACGAAAGACAATTCTAGGTTCGTCGATTTTCACCAAATTTTCCACTTTTATTTCCCAATTTAATTTTTCTCTTTTTATTATTTATTATTATTAATTATTATTATTATTATTATTATTATTATTATTATTATTATTCCAGAGGCACCTTATCCGCGAATAGCATTTCCCCCGTCGTTCTGGCGCAGTTACGCCTCTACTGCGATCTCTGGATAGTTAACTTAATTGTGCGGTGATTGTTTTCCGCATATTCTCTCAGAGTAAACAACATGTCGCGAAGCGATGCAGTTCTCAACAATACAGAAGTCTCTGCTATGGATCATGTCGTTGCTTAGTGACAGTTCGAGAGGAGGCGACTGGCGAGCAACGTGATGGTGTTCACACCCAGTCAGCAAAACACTACGAAAACCGTGAACTGCAGTAACAACACGCAGCAACTCACAAGGTAAGTCGCCAACAAACATCTTAGGTCCTCCAATATAGGATAAATTCTAGTGTCCAATTCCGCTCGTCGGCTTTGACCAATGACGTCGTATCTAAGGCAGAGACTCTACGTGTAGCCAAATCTATGAAATCAACGGGTCATACAAACAAACGAATGCAACATCGATAAAATTATAATAACATTCACGCAGTTACCTACATAGTCATGAATTACATCGAAACGAACTGAATATAACGAAAATAATTATGAACAAGAATTAGTAACATGTCTGGTAAGCAGTTTTCTCGTAATTTATTCGACTAGAAAAGCACAGAGAACCTTTAAATTGCATTACAATAAAGCGTATGGTGAACTCATACCGATTTAAAATAGCGTTAAATTGTTAAATCTAAGGGGAGAAAATCATGAAAGTTGGTGTTTTGGGTGGGGAGAAACTAAAATGCATCAGAAAGACGAGAAAATCAAATGAATAACAACAAATACCAAACAGCAGCATAAAAAGTGAAGAAACCGACACACTAAATTCTAAAAGAAAAGCCAGTGCATGACAAACGTATATCTACAAAAAATAAAGAATATCTGAATCGATAACTAGAATTCACTTATGTAGGTAAATACCAGTTAGAGATTCCAACCTCTCCATGATTCATATGTAAATTATTTTTGCAGTTGTAAGCAATGAAACGGAATACCATTTCTACATCTGTAATTTCCCTCTAAAACTACTGCAGTGTAGAACAAAAATTGGAATCGGTAACTAGAACTGATCTTCTACATAGGTCAATTCTAGTTACCGAGTCCAGTATTAGCGACTTTTTTGCAGTAGTTCAAAGAGCAACTACAAATGCAGAAATAATATTAGCCTACATTTTAGCACACATACGTGCTGAAGAAACAATCTAATTAATGAATCATCGAATGGCTGGAATCGGTAACTAGAATTGACTTATATAAAAGGTCAGTTCTAGTTACCGATTCCAACTTTTCGAAGGTTCATAATTTTGGAAATTTTTGCTGTACATCTATGGACTACTTTTATGTAGTATTTCTAGATTTCCTACTCATCTCAGAACTACCATGAAACGCTAATAAATATTCGAGGTACAGCTTC
Organism: Schistocerca serialis cubense; assembly: GCF_023864345.2. Lineage (NCBI taxonomy): Eukaryota > Metazoa > Arthropoda > Insecta > Orthoptera > Acrididae > Schistocerca > Schistocerca serialis. Next base: position 179,968,418 of record NC_064646.1, on the reverse strand, counting down.
CAAGTTTGTCTCTTTTTCATAGCAATGGAGATAGTAATACCATATGTAGAAATCCTGTAACACTTCAGTGCACACACTTTTTGTTAAAACGATCAAAAACCGAATCGTGTAATGGTTGGAATAGGTAACTAGAATTAACCTACATATTTCAGTCCTAGTTACCGATTCCAGTATTTGTTAAATCATGCTTTTTGTCAATTTTCGTTACTTATGTACTCATCTCGTTAGATTCAACAGTTAATATTAAAAGTTAACGCTGATTCATAATATTTTGACTTCACCATGCGCTATACTGTCCGAAATTTAAAGGTTCTCTGTGCTTTCCTTACTCTCATAAATTACGATAATAATTTATTTCGGACATTTATACTTCTCTTTTTCTGTTCTTATTTATTTTCGTTATCTTTAATTCTTGTCGGTATAATTTGTGGCTAAGTAATTAATCACATGAACTGTGTCTGTAATTTTATTGTATGCTATATACGTTTGTATACTCAGTTGCTTACAAAGATTGCCTCTATGTAGCGTCTCTGCTTAGGTATGACGTCATTGCTCAAAGGCGACGAGTGGAATCGGACACTAGAATTGGCCCCATTACGTGGCAGCCTAAAGACAGGCGTCAAGTCGATTGTTCCTTCTGAGGACACATGGCATAAATTTTCGATGTCTATATATGTAATGAATAAGGATATATACGACACTGAGCTTATGCTGAGCTGAATTTGATTTTGGAAACCAGTTATCCACTCTCCATATCAAGATCTGTTTCAGGCAGTATTCGTGTTGAACGAGCAAAGAACTTTTATAATCGAATTCAAAGAATGATTACCTATCTAGTGAACGGGCTCCTAATGATATCGAACGTGCAACTCCCTATGTCGACCGCACGATTCTGGTGACGCGCGTTATGCGTACTGTTTACAGCGTTCACTAGAGGAAAGACCAAAGAACGTTCACTAAGATACATTTACTTGCAGACGAAAGTAGTAATGTTGCTTACATTACTGGTCAGCCACGTCTTCTTCATGCACTACTCGTGTTGTATAAGCCGCCGCCAACAATTCTTTTCTCCCCATAACCCGGGTACGTTTCTCCTATATCTGTCAGGAATGTCAGGAAAGTATGAGGAGGGCCAACTTTTCTATGCAGGCTCGAGTTGTGGAAATATAGGTATTGGAAGAGGTGGAGTTCGTCCCTAACTCCTGGATGTTCCTCTCTTTTTATCGACTATTTGACAGCCTTCCATAAGTTTTTGATGTTCTGTGTGTGGACGTATTGACGTTTGATGACACAAATTCGTGTTGAAATTCTTCTTTCTTAGGGCCATCTGTTATCACTTTCATGTCTGGCAACATAAAGTGCTTTATAAGACAGACTAAATTTTTTTTTTCCCGTTGAATAAACTCGCACTTGCGGGACTCTCTTTCAATGTCGCCAAATACCCTAATACTTTCAACTTCGATTTTCAACGGTCGCCCTCTCTGGTATTTCCTAGTAGCTATATGCCATTCGTCTACTTCAACCATCTTGTTTTGTCCACCAACTGGAACACTCTCATTAGTAACTATGACGTAACAGACTTCTCAGCAGAAGCTGTAGTAGTCGCACATGGATTTCGTGAACAATTATGTTTCAGAAGCTGTCGTTTGTAGCGTATAGTCCCTTACCCAACAACAAACTAAAATGATACTCTCCTCGATGGATAACTTGCAACTGTCAAACCATGTCTTTAAAAAAAAAAAAAAAATAAAGAAGCTCTCTTGCGACAATTAGAAAGGAAAACCAGCATCCTCACCATTCTAGCTAAATTCCACGGAACTTAGTCCATGACATTCTACACATTTCTTGCTACCCTCACTTCGAAGCAATGTGAAGTCCCAACAAAATTTCAAACAATTTTCAACACTAAAAAGCGAGGAATTAGATTTCGCCACATGAGACTATCTGCACTCGAAACGGTAACTGTCTTACTCCTTGCTATTCTGAAACAAAAAACATAAAATGTGTTCCCCTGGCAATGTACTAAGCATTTTCCATAATTGGCACCACCAGAGTCATGTGTCCGGCATCGAGCCACACATTTGACAAATATCGTTATGCGCCTGCGCGTTCGATAGGCAATCATTCCTGGAGATTGCCATACCTTATAATTACAGGAAAATAGAAATTCTAGAAATTATAGATACTCTTATGGAGTTTATCTCTGTATTCACTTAATAGAAACTGTTCGACAGTTTTAGTTTGTCTCTGTAGCGTCTGGAAACACACATTCTTTATGCACATATCTTAAAAAATACATTTTATATTAATTTCTAAAGACTATAGACCATTTATAAACATTAATCTGTATTTTTGTCAGAAAACAAATTTTTCCTTTAAATTGTAGGTCTCCTACAAATAGGGTAGAATGTGAATTTATAAAATAGTTCTGAGCAATATGGGACTTAACATCTGAGGTCATCAGTCCCCTAGAACTTATAACTACTTAAACCTAACCAACCTAAGGACATCACACACATCCATGCCCGAGGCAGGATTCGAACCTGCGACCGCAATGGTTGCGCGGTTCCAGACTGAAGCGCCTAGAACCGCTCGGCCACTTCGGCCGGCCGCAAATTTATAATTGCTTTTTCTGATTGCACATAATTAAATAAGGTGAATTAGCTTTCGTCTTTGTACTGCTGCAGTTCGTATCCTCAGTCTCAGTACTGGACGCCCACAGTTTCTCTTCCTCTCGGCTCCTTAGTAGTTTCTACCGCTTTTCTTCGCGCGTTCCAAACCTTGGACAATAAGGTTGCCGCATGTCTCCCCAACTGAGAACCGTTGGAGTTTTATGGACAGGTCCCTCAAATCATTTGGAGATTTTACATAAAGCATCGAATTTTTTTAAAAATTATAATCATTTGTTATACATATATATATATATATATATATATATATATATATATATATATATATATATATATAATTTGTCGTACAGTTTGACTAAAACAAGTGATCAGTCGATAGGACACGTTCTGAGACATGGAGGAATCGTCAATTTAGTATTTGTACGAAGTGTAGAGGGTATAAGTTTCAGGAAGTGACCATGGGAACAGTAAGTAGGTTTAAATAAATGCGGGTTGCAGTAACTGTTCGAAGGTGAAGACGTTTGTTTCTAATAGCATCGCATGGAGAGCTGCATCAAACCAGTTTTAGAAGTCAAAGTCCAGAACAAAAACAATATGTTGATTCTTCTCGCTGCTAAGTTTAGTGATCAAAAGATAGAGCAAACAATAGGCCTGACACTGTAGTCATCATTGTTTTTGTTGGCAAGTGATCTGTAGCAGAGAATATCATTTTCGCGTGACCGCTAACATCGTAGAGTACCCACTGATATGGCACAAGAATTTCACTTTCACTCTATGAAGAACCTCGTAGTACCGGCTGACGGGAGTTACTGTTTTGATAGAAGTGAAAGCCCATCCCTCCTGCTTAAGCGCGGTCAGCTTTATATTTTCAATTTGGAATCACTCCCCTCCGCCCCCATTTTATGGCATATTCGGATTCTATGCCAAAATATACGTACAGTTTACTCAGACCATTTCAATGAAGAGCATACACGTTTTATTCCACGTTTCGTTTACGACTTAAATGGAAACCGTTCTGTTCTAACGGTTTATTACACTGTTGTCGATATTACCTATAATCTTCTTACCTAACTGTTTTTACGTAATGTGTATTCTGTATAAACATGCTCTTTCATGTAAGACGTATGTAAATAATTTATTCATTATTTATGAGCACTTATGTAACTGTAATTAAAGTACAGATGAAATTTTAAAAGTAATATACTGTGAAAGAATGGAAATGTTAAAGTTTTAATCCTATTACTGGTTCAAGCATTGGGTGTGTATGTCTGTAATCATGCAAAACATTGAGGGAAGCCGCTGTGCAACGAAACTGGCTTGGCGGGAATAGAAAAGGTGGATCTGGCAGTCGAATTGTAAAACTCCACTGTGGCATGAGTTAGTTAGTGGCTAGCAGAAGAAGGGTTCGCATCTTGTGAACTGAACGAGGCAAGATGAGCAGCAAAATTGTATAATGTAGCCTTGAATGTGTAAGTAATTTGGCTTATTAGTCATGACCTTCTTTGAGTACCTCTATACTGCGAAAATTCGGCGCTAAGAAGAGAATTTTCAGAGCTTGTTATACGGCAAGAACCATGGATACCTTCGCCGCTTCTTCTGAATAACAACAGGAGATCGAAACTGTCACCACCTTCATCTCAAATTATCAGTCGAGTACTGTATAATTGCACGGACCAGTTATTCGGTTTCATTTCCAATAATAATTTTGTGTTCTGTAAACTTTGTGTTAAGCACCCGTATTTTGTCCTTAGTCGTTTACCTAGATAGGACCCTATCTAATGTGCTACGATATTTCCGAGTATCCTATTATACTAAGATGAAAAGTCATTTTAGTAAACTTTCACCGCAGTTAATACACTTATTGCAGTAGCATATATCATAACTTTTCAGTGTGCCTACGTTTTGAAGTACCCCACGAATTTTTCACCAAAAGGATAGTTAAAGTTTCACTAAAGTACAAGTGTAAAGAAAATATTTAAAGAATTCTGCTTAAAGATCGTTCGTATTGAAGTTTCATAATAGTATTACTGTTACGTACAAAAACCGTATCGATTCGTAATAGTTACCGTCTGGCAGACTGAAGGCCAGTATAAGAATTAACTACTGTGTAGGCATGGAAGTAACTGTGTATACGATTTTATGTGTATATAGTTAATAACGTTTCTCATATTGTGTTTTAACTGAAACATTCTGCTTCTCCTGATAGTCTGGTTTCTGGATCTTCATGCAAATTGTTGAGCCAGATGTCAGTTTGTATACAACTACAGCACTGCGCAGCACTTTCCAGCTCTCTAACATTTACGTGCTGTAATAAGCAACTGTCTACAATAGATACAGATAAAAAAATGTTCCATTTGAGCGAAATAGTGTAAGGAAGTGAATACGCCTCGAGAACACAAACAATATTAGATACTGAGCAAGTAATTACTTGACAATCTTTTCAAGGACAGTATTTTCCAATAATTAAGTTGATAACAGAACCGCTTATCAAAGTTAATATTATTCCATCGTTAGTAATTATGTGATTATAATAATCGTCAGCTTTCTCCTTCAATACATAGGTAGTAAGTGTTATTGAGAGCCAGTCGTTGGAAAAACCTTTACTATTCCTTCCGTGTTGTTCATGTCAAACTACAGTTACATTGCTTGGTAAATTGCGTTATTGCTTGGTATATTATTTGCAAAACACAATAGTCAACCTTCTTTATGAAACATACTAGTACTTGATACAACTTTGCCTAATTATGGTGGCGACCGTTCCTTTTTGCGTAATTGTAGATTGTTACTAAGAGAACCTTGGTTCGATTCCCATTTTTTCGGCTACTGCTTCACTTCACTAGAACTCTGTAGAGAAACAAAATTAGTCCGATACCTTTCCATTATGCACAATCACGGTCAAATAACTATCCTTCCACAGGAGTAACATACTCGGTGTACTGCTAATTTCGAAGTAGCCGGTCGTGTTGTACGAGGTAGTTATAATTAATGTTTCTCTATTTAACGTGTTATAAAACGAAAACTAAATACCGTACGAGGACCAGACCTGGTAGCATTAATTTCCTGAGTATGGAGTGCATGATTTCCGTACCTCACTGCGCAACCCTCCAGTTCCAATTATGACCACCTTGTGCCGTGATCAGTCATCGTGATTCATAGTCTCACACACGTGACCAGTTGCAGTGCACTTGTTGATGTGTCAGCATGAGCTTGGACCAAAGGAGCGGGGCATTATTGGCGAAACGTTACTATTAAAGCAACAGTAATGCTGCAGGTGCACTTAAAGAATATCGCCAGCTAAAGGGATTACGGAAGAGTCGTCTTCCTCAACCTGCTGTGCGGATCACAATGATGAAGTTCGAATCAACTGGAGAACTGGGCGTTGCTCCGAGAAGAGGCTGACAACCGGTTACACCACAGGTGGCTGATGAAATCGCTGTTGCTATGGCAGACAACTCTGCGCACAATTCCCGATTGTCAGGCAGTGCGCGTGCTGTGTCACGTCAGTTGAACGTCCCGTGGTCCACTGTGTGGAAGGTGCTTCGAACCATTCTCAAATGGTATCCGTACAAGATCCATATCGTACAGCAGCTTGCACCACAGGTCGCACTACGATGTGTTGACTTCGCTCTCCACTTTCTCGCAAGGACTGAAGTAGACGAGGGCTGGCCCTTGACCATCCAATGGACAGACGAAGCTCATTTTTCTCTGACGGGTGAGGTGAACACACAGAATTGCGGAGTGTGGAGGTCTTCACCTGCGGTCACTGTGCATGAAGTTCCTCTGTATGGTGGACGTGTCACCGTATGGTGTGGCTTCAGGGCTACGTTCTTCATTGACCCATTCTCTTTTCAACAGGATGACGCTCAAGGACCAAAGACGTGCATTGTGACAGGTCAGCGTTATTGTGTTATTTTTGGACAACATGGTTGTAGAGATGAAGCAGCGATTAGTATGATTAATCAATTATTCAAAAACAGTCTTAATCGCATTTATTATTATTATTTCGCCAAGCGGTTGCAACCCGACGTAGAGGTCATCTTTTGGGCGTTTACACCAGTGGTCGACTGCTGGTGGTGTCACTCCTGTCTACATAACGCCAGGAAACTATCAAAAGACAGGAGTGACACCACCAGCAGTCGACCAGTGGTGTAAACGCCCAGAAGATGACCTCTACGTCGGGTTGAAACCGGTTGGAGGTATAGTAATAATAAATGCGAATAAGACTGTTTTTGAATAATTGGTTATTGCGTTATGCTTCGCCAGCATGTCATACTCGCCCTGCAGGAGAGAGACTCATTGAACTCACCAGTTTTCATGATAGATGGGACCCCACCGCACATCGCTCGTGAAGTTCACCAGTTTCTCCGAAACATATTTGAAAGATCAAATTATCTACCGATCGTTTGCAAATACTTAACCGGCACGACCATCTGATCTCACTCCCTGTGATTTCTGCTTGTGTGGCTACCTGAAGGACGGGGGTTACCCGGGGAACATTTGCACATGTGTTGATCTGAACCGTAGCATGTCAAGAGAGGTAGCCAGCATAACCACGGACATGCTCCGTTCTGGTATGCAGAACGCAATCCTGCGCTTTCAGATTCTTCTGGACACTGATTGGCGCCATATTGAGCCCCTTTTGCAGCAGTAACGGTACCGTTATGTAATGGTATGATGTACCGCAGCGGAACATTAAAAGTGTTTCAAGTGAATTGATTCTGCATTATTTATCTTCCCCATGTCCTTAAAATTAATGCTACCAAGTTTGGTCCTCGTACGGTAATTAGTTCCCTTGTTATAACGTGTTAAATAGGGAAAGTTTCATTAAAATCACGCGGTAGTTTGATAGTTATGTACAAAATTTACTTTATTGTTGCAAATTTGATTGCACAAACAATGGTTATCCGTTCAATGTCCGGTTAGAAACTACGTTTTGCGTGATCCGTGACCAGTGACGTGGATGTAATGGTTTTCCGTTCCCATCGGGATGCTTGATTTTGGTGAGCCCCTTGCTTCTCACCATTGGGTTGCTTGATTTCGGTGAGTATTCATGGTAGGCGTGGCTGTCACTACCACTTCAAGGACATTTGACCTTACTGCAATGGTTTTGGTTTGTGTTCCGCCGGTAGCCGTGTGGCGCCCAGCGCGAGAGCTGCGGCGGTTAGATGGAAACGCACACCAAAATCAATCATCTTGTTGGTAGGGTTTCGAGAGTGACAACCGAAATGAAGTATTGCGATCATTTGGGCACTCACCACGATTGACCCCATGTGGAATAGAAAACTACTTCACCAAACAAGTAGCTTATTTGCCAGTAATGTCAGTGTCTATCCATATCATTTGTATTATACAACACATATGCAACACTCTAATAGCGTTTGCAAATCAGTATCATCCGTTAGAACCAGAAGGTTCTCTGTAGAATCAGTTGCGTAGGTTCTTAATTGCAAAAACAGGAACAATTTCTATATGTAGATTACAGTGCCATCTTCGAGGAATGGTAAACAATTGTTTGTGTAAACCATACGTATACTTTTAATAGGGTGCGATTATTCAGTAGATATAGTGCGTTCCCATTTGACAATACAAAGTTGATTCCGTCCACGCAGGAGGCGTGGTTAGGATGTGGCCAGTGGTAGCACAGACGAATGTCCCGTTTCCCAGTATTAACTTTCCACCTACAACATTTGTTTTCGTACGACGTCTAGTTTGAGATATTTAGCTGTTATAAAATTGAACCCAACACCCTGTATAAAGAAAAGTTCTTAATTTGCTCGACTCATGCATCGTAAATATGCCGCCATCGATCGAGAGCATTTCTCTGTTACGTGTAGCGCTGACCACATACGGTAGCTACCAAGAAACGCGTCTGTATAGTATCTGAAGATTTTAACAATACCGTCGGAAGGTTTAGGCTTGCCGACAGCAATTTTATTGAATAAAATTCCCAACTTTAAACAGAAGTTCACCACCCGTCAACTTCCCTGGTGTCTCTTGAGATGGCGTGAGATGATGAGATTTAACCGAAGTATTACACTTAGCTAGGTTGGACACACAAACCGTAGTCAGTTTAGACCTCGCCAATCAGCCTCCTCCATCTTCCTCGGTCCATACAGTCTTCCCCGGCTAGTCCCATATCACACATATCCTCTCTGATACCGTGGATACATCTCAGCCGTGGTCTTCCCTACGGTCTGTCGCCTCTAACGCCTTCTTCCATTACATGCCTGGTGATCTGGCCTTCTCGCCGCATTTCGTGGCCGGACTACGACAGTCTCTTCTCTCTAACCACAGCTACCATGGCCACTCACTTATACATATCCTGGAATTCGTGTTTTTCCTTTATCTAAAGCACTCTCCATCCATCACTGGCCCAGAAATGTTTCTCGGAACCGCATTCTCAAATGTCAGGAGAATGATAGCAATGATTAAACAAGCTGCCAGTTTGCATTGTTCCCCTAATGAGCTGGCGATGTTAAATCTCTTGTCCCGACAGTTGCCGGCTTCAGACTTTATCACACCTATCTAGGTTTTCAATATTCGATTTGAAAGTAAAAAGAGACTACAGGGGGAAACCACAGACCAAGGAGAAACAGACAGATCTGGTAACACGTCGCATATATTGTCCCAGAAGAACACAGTACATGAGAGGTAGCCTGTTCCAACTGAATAATAGTTACAGCACACAAATTAAGCTAAGAAACTGAAGGGAGCGAGTCTTGCTACAAGTCAAGACGCAAGAATGATTAAACCTCTGACAGATTACGGACTTCGTGGTGAATCATCTTACCTGTGAAACAGAGAAAGTGTGCCGAAAGATACTTAAAATACTAACAATAATGAGAAGTGAGGAGACCGGTCCTGGCAGGGGTGGTTCAGATCGTTATTAAGGAAACATGATGTGCTCCCTTGTCTACGGTTTGATACACGCTCTACTGCTTCGCGTCCGAATTACTGCCGATTAACATGCAGAAACTGTTTACTGACTGTAGTGTAGCGAGTCGCTCAATCAGTGGCCACTACCGATGTAAAAGGCATGCACACTCGTGTATAATGCCGGAAACTCACCAGTTGACAATGGCCACAACCTGCTCCAACTAAGAACTCACAAAAACTGTGCTGTCGACGGCATCTCTCGTCACTTTTCTGTGCCAAGACACAACGTCACTATATGCCTCCACCGGCAAGAAGAGGAGCCCTGTCGCCAACCTAACAGGTGCGCCTCTTGGAAATTTGTTCCGAACCGTGAAGGCAGTTCGTGTAACCCACAGGCTGGGAGACTTGGAATAGCGGGCCTTCTACGAAAACGGCGGCCGTGTGTTCCCTGCCGCTGGTGAAGGAGGACTGGAATTCAAGCTAACAGCTACTTTTGGCTTCCAGAAATACGCCATATTGTACAGATTCTATAATAATTAAACCAAGCGTTAGAAAATTATAATTTCTTTACGAGTTGGGAGTCCTCTGGGTAGGCAAGTCCGCAGAGGTCTCTAATTATCAGGGAAAATTAATTTCATATGACTTAATCAGCATTTAATTAAAGTGACTTTTAGCCTGCCGGGCCGATTCGCTCATTAGCTATATCAATCAACTCGTAGTGTGAAGACAAAGCCGATTCTGGAATCAAAAGTATATTAAATTTTTATTTGGGTGCTCTGCCTTTGTCGGAGTGCTAGACCGTCTGCTGCCGTGTTTCCTCGGGCTTTTCGGCTAGACAGCACCGCATATCAATGCTACACTATGTGTGATAGCCACGACGTGGATGGGGCAAATGGCGTCAGCATTCCCTGCTTGCATGCTGATCCTCCCACTAACTGGCATCTGTCGTATTGGTAGAGGGACAGACGCAGCAGCAATTGTGTTTCCTTGTGGGTGATAGCTGCAGCACTTGAACAAGGTAACAGGAAAGGCAAACGGCTTGATAAGGTGGAAAGCGGATAAAAGCTTCTGCTTGCTGCGGCCGTCAACATCTGGATACTACACTGCTGCGTCCAGTATCAGTATGGAGATAAATGGAGATAAGAGGTGATGCAAAGACTATTATCTGCAAAACTTTATCTCTGCACCGTCTGCTTGATTTTTTTTTTGTGTGTTCTTTGACAAGTTTAGGGAGCTCTTCCTAAAGACTGGCGTCGCCAAAATCTCTTCACATCTAACGATTCGATAAATTTATCGTTATAGTTTATAACATCCTCTTAGATTTCTATAACGTCAGTTTTCTTGTAATTCTGTTGCAACCGGAAAGGTTGTGCGTTATCTTTAGGCTCTGCGAGTGATCAAGCTTAAAATTTGAGGTGGTTCTGCTTGCTGCAGTAGGTACACCTGTGCATTGGACTCGGCTAATTGAAGGAATATTTGAGAAAAGGGAACTCCCAAGGAACCAACAGTGCACTTCAGTAGTTTTCTGTATAACCAACTATAGAAGAAGCATGTAGATGGTGGAGAGGGACTGCAAAAATATTCAAAATTTACCATATACCGTATATAGTACTGCTTGTTATTTATTTATCAATCGTATTGCTTATTGAAATATTGAAAAGAAACATAGAGTTTGGAGAGCGTAATATTTACAACATAAAATCTTATAAAAAAGATCTGGAGTAATTATGTAATCGATCGAGTTTGCAGTCGCCAGCATGAAGTCTTCTTGCCTACCATCGTATGACCTTTTAGGGCATTCTTCTGTGATGTGTGAGTTGGCCTGTCGTTCTCCACTTGCGGCGGCGCGGTTCCTTTTCATCCTTTACCTGTACCTACCTGTGAACTCGTTGCAGCAGGTCGCCGGTAGGAAAGCCGAGCAGAAACCTACAGTACTGCAACTCGCACCAGGCTGCATACAACGTAGCTGTTCTAAAAAGCAATCAAAGGTCTTAATTTTGACCTGAAAGCTGGAAATACTGACAAAACTTCGGTATATTCTGAAGTTCAGAATTACAAGTTCACCGCCAAGCCTGTGCTAATCCTAACACAGTCATCCTTTCATTCACGTTAGCAAGTTTATGGTAACGTATTTCCCGAAGTCTGAACAGCTACTAAGCATGGATAGTCCGTAAATGAAATGGTTCAAATGGCTCTGAGCACTATGGTACTTAACTTCTGAGATCATCAGTCTCCTAGAACTTAGAACTGCTAAAACCTAACTAACCTAAGGACATCACTCACATACATGCCCAAGGCAGGATTCGAACCTGCGACCGTAGCGGCCGCGCGGCTCCAGACTGCAGCACCTAGAACCGGTCGGCCACCTCGGCTGGCTCCTTAAATGAGAATGCTCGCCACACTATTACGTTTATCGGTGTCCAATGCACTCAAGTTTATGGTCACCAATCTGCTCAATCTTGAACGCGGAATTACTAATTTTTTTCATACACAAAATTACTTAAAAAATCAGTAGTTTCTAAAAAACACACCGGAATAAATATGCCTTTATTTTAAAGTAATTTTGAGGAATGCAACACAACTAAAATCTTTCTATTCTAATTCTAATAATCATCATAATCATAATAATTCTGCAGCAAATATTCAGCAGTTGTGAAGACAAGAGCCAGAGCAGAAGAAGATAGGGTGAACGCCGATTCTCCCGAGGTTGCACAGCATATTTTGACTGATGTGGTATCTTGTCTTCAATTTTTCGACTGTCACTGTGAACACATTAATCAATCTCCCGATACACCGGCTCAAAATAGGAGCAATATAAAGGTGTCACACCACCTGCTTCAGACCATCTGTCAATGTGCACGCATGAGTCGTTCTCCCAATACACAGGGCTCCAGAGACGAGCAATATAAAAGTGCCACGCCGCACACGGTCCCAAAAAATGTGGGGACGGTTACATACCAAAACTGTGTGTAAAATATGCGTATCTACCATGCTGGGCTCTACTTATGTTTACTATTGGGCGTGTTTTGCGTGTAAGTCAAATTCTACTGTTTTTTGACTGATACATAGCGTACTATTATTCTGATGTACAATCAGTTCTTGAGTCCATGCATTAGTAATGGTGAAATCATCTTCCACAACGACCCTGGCTGTTACTGTTGGTAGTCTCCTAGAATGGTTATGGTTTGCATCAACAAGATCTTGATGGACTGGAAGTTTATTATTAGCTGTGATCTTCTAGTATACATTCAAGATAGCATTATGTGTCGTAGTTGAGGGGATGGAATGTCGCATAGTACTGGCAGCTAGATCTTAGGAGTTGATTCGGTAACTCCAGAAATCGTTCTCATTGTGATATTTAGCTGGGCATCTGCCCTTTATACATGTAGGCTTCTTAGCCAAACTGGAGCAAATATTCAACAGTTGTGCAGACAAGACCCAGAGCAGAAGAAGGTAGGATGATCGCCGATGCTCCCGATGTTGAACAGCATATTTTGAATGATGTGGTATCTTGTCTTCAATATTTCGACTGTTTTTGTTTGATGTTTCCTATAAGATAGTTCTATCAGGAGTTAGTCAAGCTACTTCACTGTTCTATTGCAAGTAAGTGTACTATGTTCAATCTGTATGTTGAATTTTCTTCTGGCTAATTGTTTACCTAGGTGGAAGTAGGACACTTCCGCTTTGGTGGCGTTTGGTTGGAATCTCCATTTCTGAATCTGCTTTCCCACTTCATCTAGGTCCTTCATTGGCATTTCTTCTGACTGGTCAGTTGAGGTGCATCTTGTTACAAGTCGTCGGCGTAACCAAACTTCCATGATTTTATTTTTAGCATGCCTACAAACTACAAGCTGAAGAGAAGTATGGAGAAAGGATTGATCCCTGTGGTAGATATTTTTTTCTCTTTCTTTTTTTTTAATTTTCTTTGGGAGCTGATAGCGGATCCCATGACTATTTGGAACAATCAGTCGTTTAGCATAGCGTCGATTATTATTACTCAGGAGTTTCGAGGTGGCGAAATACAGTGTTCTTAAGCCTAGACAAATGCTGTGTTACGAGTTCGCACGACTCGAAACTAGCACCTATGAGCTTAACAGCAGTTCTGAAATAACTATGACAATGGAAACCTAGGTATGACCAGCGAAGGCCCACTCGCCTTGCGGATGTAATAAAATATTTCGGGCAAAATATGTGTGTGAAAAGCTTTTTTCTCGATTGTGAAACTAAATAATTCACGATTACGTGTTGCATGCGAGAATTTGTGAGACTGCCTCCGTCTGTCTGTTTGACGACAGTTTGTAACAGAAAAAATTATATTACCTTTTCAGCGTGCCAAAAATAATCACGTAATACCGGTACCGAAAATTTGTTTGTGTTGTATTTAGAAATGTGAAACCAAGTTGCATGCAGTATGACTGCATTGCTATTTAAATACGGGTTGTTCGCCATTTACCCCTTTTCCTCCTCTTCGCAGTCAGAGAGCGTGGCGTGGCAGCGAGGAAAATGTGCAGTCTCACACGGGCCAGAACACGGCTCGTGGGACGAATTTTTGGCTACCCGTGTTGTACACACGATTGGTGCGTATGTGGTGGTTAGAGTTGTACTTCTCCGTGGTGGTTAGAATGACCACCAGAGTGCATTAGTATTGTTCGTGCTTAGCGTCGTTACAAATCTGGTAGAGTATATAACAGGCGTAAACAGTGCCAGAAGTTGAGTGATTACTGAAAAGATCACAAAGATTGTGCATACTCGTGTGAGACAGCGTTAACACTGTTTAATAGGATTTGAAAGCGGTCTCATTATGAGTCTCAACTTGGCAGGTTGGCCACGTCTTATAATATCCAGATTTCTGCGGCATTAAGATGTGACACTGGCCCAATATTGAACTGCATGGGAACGTCAGTACAGGCATAATCGTCGTTAAGGCTCCGTTCCACCACGTCTGATCCCTACAGTGGAAGATCGTGGCCTTGCGTATGGAGTGCATCACAACTTCTTCACATATGCGCCTGCCACCTGCGAACAAGTAATGGATTCCATTTTGTGTCACCTCAGATTACTGATGAGAGACTAGCTGCAGACTGCACTAAGGAATTACCGTACCATGCGTAGGTTACATTTGATACCATAGCACAAAAGACTACGTCTGAAGTGGTATGCATGTATGAATGTATGTATGTATGTATTAAACCAGGGACCTAGAAACGACGGAGAGGCTTCGTCCTTTCGTAGCCCTCATTAGCTCACAACCCCACAGCAGGCCACAGCAGTACACTCACCCGACCGCCTCCCCTCACTGGACCCAGGGTTATTGTGCGATTCGGCCTCCACCCCCCCACCCCCCATCCCCGGGAACGTCTCATACCAGACGTGCGTAACCCCAAACGTTTGTGATAGAATAATTATAATTACGGTGAACGCGTACGTGGAAACTGTGTTTGCGCAGCAATCGCCGACATGGTGTAACTGCAGCGGAATTAGGGGAACCAGCCCGTATTCTCCGAGGTAGAAGGAAAATCGCCTTAAAAACCAACCAAAGGCTGGCCGGCACACCGAACCTCGACACTAATCTGCCGGGTGGATTTGTGGCGGGGACCGGCACGCATTCCCGCTCGGGAAGCAGCGCGTTAGACCGTGTGGCTAGCCCTACGGGACTCGAGTGGTGACTTAGAAGCAGTTATTGTTGATGAATGTCGTTGGGTTGCGGTTCTTCACAACCCTGAATGATCATTGCTGGTGAGTGTGGCAGTGACCTGGGGAGAGGTGCCATTCTTCCCATGTTTTCGAATGGCAAAGCGGTGTAACTCTGGAGTCATAGGATAGGGAGCTATGTAGTATGACTTCAGTTCATGGCTGGTAGTAATCGAAGGAACGGCACGTCACGGGTATCCTGCTTCCTCATGTGGTATCCCTCACGTGACAGTGTCGTGGTGCGGTATTTTAAGACGTCAGTGGTCGTCCGCTCATGACACGCATCTCTATGAACTGTCTGAGTGATGTTGAGGTACTCCTATGGCCCCATATCTGAAACTGATAGAACATCTGTAGGACCAGCTGTGACAGGGTATCAAAGACCAGTTACAACGGTTGCTGACCAGCTTGCGTCCTCAGCAGAGGATAGAGCGGCTTTAGTATGTATTTCCATACAGAATCAGTGCTTGCATCCAGGTCAGAGGGAGTGCAACTTTTTACTGATATGTTGGCTTATACTGTCAAATTGTGTGAAAACTTCACCGGATTTTGAAATCACTCTAGTAACATTCCATACCCTCAAAACCCACGAAGTTTCTTTTCGTTTTCTCCACTCTTTCTGGGTGCTTCAGTTTCTTTGTCAGGTAGATTAGTTAGATTTTGACGAGAATATGAGTATCGGAATAACTGCCGCCATTTCTGTTTGTGACATGAGGATATCTTATTCACCATAATTATTTTGGTAAAAGAAGAACAGCAAGTCGCTGTTTGAAGCAGCTTCCTCACAAGCTAAAACTATGAGGTTGACCAGGGGTCAAAACAGCACATATGTCTTTCAAGACCAACACAATAGGGACTGAACAGGTATCAAAACATTATTCAGACTTTCAGACCGCCAATATGCCATCAGAGACTCTACGTCTTACATATTGTTTTGAAATCTCTCTTACTGTGGTTGCTGTGAAGAAGCACAGAAATTTCGTTCCGAGGACACGAGTCGGTAAGTTTAGAAATACTGTTAAGTTATAAAACAGTTACCCGTTTTCAACCCCGTAACTGATTCGAACTTTAGTGTGTTCCCGTTGTAGGTGGTGGGCCATTTGTTCCCTCCAATCTGTTTTCAGACTTACACTCTCACTTAATGGTGGACCTACTGTTTATTGTGAAATAATAGTGCAACCTGCAATTTCTCACATTGATTATTCTTTGCCAGAAGCAACAAAGACAAAAAATTCCAGAAAAAATTTTTTCGATATACTGGAGATTAAATCCAAAATTTGTCTGCTTGGATGCCTAAATACTGATCCAGCCAGCCACCTAATTTTAATATCAGTTAGTAATAAAAGAAGATGTCTTTTCTTAGAAACATGTTCTGCCTGTGGAACAACGAGCTGTTCGCTACAGCTTATGCTGGTGCCTACTGGTTATTTGAGACTCAATACGGACAACGGTAAGTCTAATCCAGATACCTGTACGTTATTAAATCCAAGATCATTGCGCCCATCTGAGCCTATATAATGAGACGAATATTATGTTAAAGTAGCAAAATAGGCGGAAAAATTTTCAGTTGATCCACTGTCAGCTCGCGGTTTTTCGATCCGTGAGTAATCCTCATGCATGAGGTAGTATGTATACCGATATGGAAAATGCAAAAAGACCATTTTCACATTAGAACCGCTGGTGTTTGTCACACCTAGAACCGCGTCCGGCTCACTTATGACCCACATATCGTTCCCTTTTATTTTCCAGTTTCACTGAGGTTACTGTGGCTACTAATGAATCTAATATATGAAGTGTTGGATATTTTATTATAAAATCAACAGAAACAAAGCAACTTTTCTCAATTTATCAACTATTATTATGAAAACTTACACACATTTATAGAATGCCCTTTCTGGCTAGCACCACATAATAATCACAGATAAGTCTTTTGATGTGCATTTATTGCGGACGGTTGTCCTTGTACATTTGACACTTCACAAATTATTTGTTTTCAGAAGAGTCGGACTTTATGAGGCGACGTGTTCGCTTTTCTTGTCCTTGAGAAATACCTTCCGGAGTGACGCAGGTAAAGTTGTTCGTGGTTACCGTGTAATTCTCAACAAGCCCCTCCACTGGCTGCAATAGAAAATCCCTGAGTTTCAATTTTTCCTCGCTATTTATTCCAGGCAAAATGTACCGAGTTCTAAAATAGGTGAACAAGCGAACGTCCGGATGCCGCTTTGACCGAGCATCTGCGAGCAATTCGGTCGGCGAAGTTCATTCCACATTTAGAGCAGTTATAAATGCCACTGTGTCTGGCATCTTTTTCAAACGAGCTTCGGTTTTTACATAAGGAGGATATAGTGCTGAGAATCAGGACATTTTTACTGCTCCTTCCCTGATGAACTTTCAGTAGCGCATCATTCTTCTTCCATAATGCTGTGCTATGTAATTCTTTTTTAACTTCTTGACAGAGACTGGTATTTCCGTGCAACGGAAGAATTACGGAATGGATGACAAGTGACACATCCGCAATACTGGTGTTAATACCAGTTGATAGTGGTATCAACTGTTGGCGTTGGAGGGATATGATGTTTGATGTCATGGCTATTACTCAATGTCTGAATATATGTCTCTCTCTCTCTCTCTCTCTCTCTCTCTCTCTGTGTGTGTGTGTGTGTGTGTGTGTGTGTGTGTGTGTGTGTATGTGTGTGTGTGTGTGTGTGTGCGCGCGAGAGAGAGAGTGCGAGTGCAGTTCCAGTGTTTCGACGTGAGGTCAGCGAACTGTTGGTGTCGCGCTTGTCTGCCCCTTGGTGGTCGCTGTGGTCCCTGTCAGTTGTGCCCCCAGGGACCTCCCCGACAATCTGCCTGCGGCCTACGTCGTGTTGGCAGTCCCTGCTGGGACACACGAGGGATACGCTCGTTGGCAACAGCCACACACTCTCCCTGACGTTGCTGCGGCGCGCTCTTCACTCCTGAGGCCCCTTAGGCCGCCTCGTGCTGCTCTCGTGCTGCCCCCAATCGACTTTCCTTCTCGGAGCCCACAGGACAGCCTGGCGTAAGCCATCCGTTACATACGAAATCCCAGATCATCGCGATGACGTACTTGTGTAAAACCTTCTCGTTGTACAGAGCGCGTCATATCTGAATTAAAACTAAAGCTTACGAACATCATTTCCTGACTTTCAAGATGGCGATTATCTTCGAAAGCTCGGGTGTTGATCAAGATAAAATGACGCTCTCTGTACGGAGAGAATATGTATACACATATCAGAACAGCGCGGAAGCATTATAACAAATACGCATGAAAAGGCCACCAGCAGAATCGCAGCTGAAGAGGGTAGGGAGGTCTTGGTGATCGGTTCCCATTTGAGCTAGGATCATGGGGTACAAAGCTTTCCGCTAAGCCCGGACCAGCGGCCATTTGCTAAGACATTTTATCATCTATCTTACTGTAGCTATTACACAGTACATTGAGCAAGGTTTGAACGACGAACCGCTGTTGGGGCGTAAGCAAATCGTACGAATAGATTAATTTTTTTTTTCAAAAGATCTTACTTAGGCTGAAATTAATGCTCAGATAATGCCATCATTATCTGAGCACCGTTTGTGTTTTAAGTGCAAAAATATTCATCGCTAAATAACTCCGGACTGGAGCGAGACTGATGGTTCAAGTTTTGTCCACCAGTGTATCGTATCTTGGTCTAAGATAAGCTTTAACAGTTTGGAAAAAATCTTGCTTACTTTGGTTTTTACGTCCAAAAAGAAAAAAACGCGTGTTTCTGGAACTTTTATGAAATACACCTTTTCTGTACCTTAAACTTGCACGAATCAGTTCGACCTTCGCACGGTGGGAGGTATATGAACGAAGTCAGAACGACTTTATTTAATCAAGTCATCTTCATCTGTTCTCGAAAGACGATGGTTTGAAGTCGAGTTTAATATAGCAGCTAAAATTCGTTCTTACGTGAACTGAATGCGCACAAATTGTTTAATCAAAGGAATGAAAAATGCTTTCTTACGATAAGATTGAAAAGTAGGTTTCAAAAATCCAGCTCCATTCAGATTTTACACGAGAAACACGTTTTTGTGTTTCTTTACGCGCACTACTTCCGTGTTTAAAATTTATGCGAATCGGTTCAAATTTTGTAAGAAGGTTGACAAATATATCTAATTACTGGTCGTACTATTGTTTTGTGAAAGCTTACCACGATATAAGCAACATAGTTCGAAAGATAATAAAAGAACTTGCGCCGAATCTGTCGTCGCCCGAGTCAAAAAAACCTACATCGGTTGGCAGGTTATGTTGGTCTAAAGTCAAAATTGTGTAGAGTAAAAGTTGAGAACCAGAATGAAAACTGCTCCAGTCACAGCGCAAGGAAGTGGAGTATGCCGTGGGCAGAGATAGGAATGTAGAAGAAGGGAATTAGCTTTCCTGGTTATCTGGCATCTTCAAATATATTTAAATCCAAGCTCTTTACATCTTTGACACTTTACATCTTTTTTACGTGTTAACCTTACTCCCCCAGTGCAGTGAGCTCTCTTAGCTGCAAGTTGTTGACAAAGCTGAATCTTGCAATTTATGGGCTAAAATCTCTGATCTTGTGTTCAATATCCAGAAGATTTGCCAGCCATAGAAAAAAAAATTACATCATATGGCTGAAGAGCATACATGTAATAGCAAGAAATGTATTTATGTGGGGATAAAATGTCTAGGGTCGGTTTGTTACTGAGTTGGGGGGGGGGGGGGGGGGGGGAGAGGGGTGGTGGTGGACGATAAAACAATTTTTTTATTTCTCGTTCGCGAGGCTGTTGATTTTTTTTTTTTTTCAGAAGGGAACATTTCTCCCACAGACCCACCTCCTGTTACATGTATTTTGAGGAGTGCATCACAATAGGAAATACTTGAGAGCCGGTGTGCATCCATAACACGAAGTATCCCAGAGTAGGAGGGATGCATGCAACCCAAACTATAATGACATGTTGTGTCGTGCTGCATGACATGGGAAATGCCATGATGGATGACATGATGGCATGGTTATGTATGAAATGACGTCATGTATCATGTTACTTTACATGATACGACGTTTGTCCAGAAAGTAAATTCCGATCGGTCGCGAAATGTATACCACAGTGAAAACCTGATGAAGCTTTGCACAGATGAGTTGGGTAGTGTCTCCAGTATGACCGTTGATCGCATCAAGAAACCCTTTTCAGTTGTGAGCGCATTGTGAGCGAATAAAGGTGCGTAGAACAACGATGTCTGCCACCAAGTAGGAGGGCCCGGTGAGAGGCTTCGCCTTAATGAATGCAGCCCACCTAACGCAACTTCCACGCACTTCCTTCTTCAAGGCAATTCTCAGCCGCACTCAGCAGGGGCAGTGAAGATGCTCCTGCAGTCTTTTCGATGGGAAGTGTTCGATCACCCACAACGCAGCCCTAATTGGCTCATCTTGAGTATCATCTCTATTCACATGAAATGCAGGATATGAAGACAACACTTGGGCGCAGGCTACGTGCTGTAGACCAGAGTAGAGAATTTTCGGTAAGCACAGGCGGCTGCTTTCTATGACGATGGTGCTGGAAATTTGGTATAACACTCCGACAAATGTCTATGTCAGAGCGGTGACTATGTAGAGAAGTATGTTGAAAGTGTAGCTAACTCTTGCAAGTAAAATGTTTCTGATTTTCACTGTGGTTTCCATTTAGCGACCGATCAGAGCGTACTTTCTGGACAATCCGCATATTACGTGAAATGGGTAGTATTACGTGGAAGTAAAAAAGCGCGAATGTGTCGGATGTTTTGATTTAAATGTATCTGAAGTTGCCAAATAAGTCGAAAAGCTCTCTTTCACGTCCTCTAACTCTGCCCAGAACATGTTCTACCTTTTTTCGCTATGATTGCACGATTTTTCATTCTGGTCTCTGATACAGTTCTCTTTTTCGGACGAACCTGGACAGTCTCTCGTGTCTGTTCACCGCCTTCGATATTCGGTGATGCACGCCGGCCACAACAGAATTCGCCCGATAGATTAACGACGAGGGCGTCGTTTTTAGGCGGCATCCTACAACCAACTTCGCCAAACTGGTACACACGCCCCGCCTCTGCTACACGATTCGCAAATATTTCGAAATCGTTCTGAAGCTTTCACATGGCTAACACTAGACGCAATACAATGTCAGTATTGCACTTCTATGCACACTGGTTTGGCGGATGAGACTCTTGAACTTCAGTCTTTTCGTCATCATTACTGAACTGTGATCGGTGTGTAGTTCTGCTCCTGGGTATGCCTTACATTCAAATACCTGATTTCTTAATTTCGGAGCCATTGTCTGATCTTTTCCAACCATACGTCCTCCTCTTGAGACTTTTGAATAGTATATTCTCTACTCCTAGGTTAAATGTACTGCAGGAAGTTACTACTATTATTCTCTTCTCTCACATTCTCGTCACCGAGACCATACTCTCCCGTGAATCTTTCTTCTGTTTCATCCCCTACTAAGCATTCCAATCACTCATGATTACAAGCGTTTTATCTTCCTGGCGCATGTGATTACACTTTCACTTTTCCTCATGTACTTCCTCCATCTCTTCATCTCCTGCCTGTGACGTCGGCATGTATGACTGAACTTTTATTGTTAGTGTTGGTTAGCTGTCGATCCAGTCCATCACTGATTACCTCGCACTAACTCACGCTCTGACATACTTTCCAATCTGTAATGAATCCGACTCCTGTCACAACATTTTCTGCTGCTGTTTACATTACCTTATCTTTTTCTGACAAAAAATCCTTATCTTCTTTCCCTGAGCCCCGGCATTTTCTTTTTAAGGCTCCAGCTTCCCACCACATACAGGCTTTTGACATACAAGTTTCCGACTCGTAGAATGGTATCATTTCGTGGTTTTTCAGTCTTTTTCTCATAGTCACGTCACACTTGGAGTCTCCTTCCGGCGATTGGAAAAACTAATCCGGAATATTTTAACCTCGGAGAGATGGACGTGACGCTTTCTAATTTACATCGAACAGGCCCTTGGGTGCCCATTTTGTCTTTATTGCACTGGTTTCCATTGCCTTCTGCATCCTCATGCCACTGATCATTGCTAATTTTCACGTCGTTTAGTGACAGTTTCTCTCCCAAGCTCAAGAGGTTGCCTCGAATCTCTGTCCACACCTACCCCCACTTTGAGAAGATCTTTGACAGAACACGGGTGACTTCTTATACAGGTAGCTTTTGGCCGCAGTCACTGATGGTTTTTTTCCCTAAATTTAATTAGTAGCGATGATAGGGCACGAAATACAGGATGTTTTCGTTACATGTAGACGACAGCATTAATCAGAACACACGCAGTTCTCATCGTTTTGACTGTAAGGACCACTTACATTAATTGTTTCTTCGACATATTAGCTCCATGTGCATACATTTTGTCTGTTATAGAAATTATTTTACTGCTTTTCCAACTAACAGAACACTTTGCCTATGTCGTCGGCGGAAAACATCGTTGCGCTGTGTTGTTATCACTGCCTATTTAATTTCTGCTTCTTAAATGCGCTGGTGGATCATTTCTATTAGTTTCTTTGCTGGACATAGTCTCGTCTGCAGTCCCCACGCTGTATCAATCAGCTGACGCATATTGCCACGGCTTCTGCAACGGTAGTTACCTAAACTACTACATGAAAATTAGTCGTCGTTAAAAGCTGTTACCAAAAATCTCGAAAAGTACATGAACGATTCATTTCAAACTTTTACACGCTGCTCTAATGAACCTTCGGACGGACAAAGGGAATATATACATATATATTAAAGCAAATGTGAGTACTCTCACATTAGATATAATGGAAAGACAGTAACTAATGTTACTAATATATATGAATTTTTATTTAGCTATAAAACTACATTGTACGCGCCACGAAAACACAAATAAATCATTAACTGGCGCTATACAGAGGAATTATCGGAATGGGACGGGAAGGTATGAACACATCTACAGACAAACAAATTACAACAATTTCAGAGTAATTGGATGATTTATTCAAGAGAAAGAGCTTCACCAATTGAGCAAGTCAATAACGGATTGGTCCATCTCTGGCCCTTACACAAGCATTTATTTGGCTTGGAATTCATTGATAGAGTTCTTGGATGGCGTCCAGAGAGACATCGTGCCAAATTCTGTTTGATTGCCGTGTGACAGCATCAAAATTCTGAGTTGGTTGGAGGGCCTGCCTATAAATCTCCTAATTTTCTCAGTTGAGGAGAGATCGAGTGATACAACTAGCCAAGGGAGGGTATGGCAAACCCGAAACGAGCAGTAGAAATTCTGACCCTGTGCAGGTGGGCATTATCTTGTTGAAATGTAAGTCAAGGATGGCTCTCTATGAAGGGCAACGAAACGAGCCGTAGAACGTCGTAGACGAAGCGCTTTGCCGTAATGTTGCCGCAGACGACAACCACCTGGGTGCTTCTATGAAATGGAGTGGCACCAAGGACCATTACTCCTGGCTGTCATGCCCTATGGGAGGCGACAATCAAGTTGGTATCCAATCGCTCTAAGGGGCGTCTCCGTACAAGTCTTCTCTGTCATCGGGACTCAGTTCGAAGCGGGATTCGTCACTGCAGACAATTCTACTCCAGTCAATGAGAATCCACTAATGTGCCCGACACCAGTGTTGGTGAAGTCGGTGCAAGGGGTGCCCTGTGCTCAGCCTCCTTTTTGTGAGCTTTTATTAATGGTCCTTGGGTTGAATGAAGCACCAGCTGTGCGTCGGATCGATTATAATGATGAATCGGCGCACTGAGCGCTTCTCCGACGATTGCTCGGTACTCACGTTCTGTCGTCTCTCTAAGTCGACCGCTTCCTTCTTGACGATGTGTTCAGCCATTGTTCATCCATTCCGCCAACATCGTCGAATACTGGTATCGCTCCTATTCAGGTGTCGAGTGATTCGCCGATCACGCCAACCGGCTTCTTTGACCCCAACGCCACGCGCTCTCTCTCTGAAACGCTGATATCTGCGTATATTTATCACATGTCTGTCTGGGAAGCATAGTTACTGTCCAGCTGAGTGTACAGAATACAATTAGCAAAGACTTGTTGGTACCGAAATGCCCTTAGCGAACTTTTTGTGAAACTGCGCTGCAGTGTCACACTTCCATAAATTTTTTTTTCTTTTTTGTTTTTTGTCTTAGATTGTAATTAACATTACCTAGCATTACAACAGTTTCCAAAGTGGCATATTTTCATGTCTGCTGTTCTCTTGACGCTTTATAATAAGAGGCAATCAAATGCAAACGAAATAGATGGAAAAATATAAGCAAACTGTTTATCGTTTTAAAGGCAATCGCCATAAGTCCTACTATATTTATCCCATTGTGAGACAAGAAGTCAATTCCTTCATAGAAAATTTTTCACAGTTTCCTACAGAATCATAACTGTACCGAAATAAATCGACGGCCATGAATGTCTATCTTCAGGACTCCAAAATGTGACTATTGGATGGGGAGAGATCGGATCTGTACTGAGGATGTTTGAGGGCTTTCCAGTGAAACTTCTGCTAATACGTGGGCGGGCTCCCATGTTTCGACTGCACTGTTTACTTACTTTTAGAGTTCACTATCCCAGTTAGTAGAAACGGAACTCTTCTAGGATCACTTTGTTGTCCGTCTGTCAGTCCGACTGTTAAAAAGTCGTTTTCTCAGGAAAAAGTAGACATATCAAGTTCAAACATATTTCATACGCTAAAGTATAAGATCTCTTGGCGGTTTGAGAAGTTGAAGTTTCTAAGTCAATGAAATCAAAAGATAGGGTCATTTATGTAACATTTTGAGACTCGAAAACTCACTGATGGAAATCTACAGTGTAGTTTCCGTTGTCTTAGAATCATAATTTGGTAATACGCAAGGTTTCACCGTACAGTGTAAGGAAAATATATGAAAATCGTTAATCTGTAATTATATCACACGAAAAAAACTCATTTTTTATCTGATCGACTGTCTGCTCGTCTGTCTATTAAGACATCTTTTTCGCGGGAGTGGGTGGACGTGTAAAGTTTAAATTTGTCACATACTAAGGCTTAAGGTCTCTTGATGGTGTAACAAATGTAAGCTTCTAAATGAATACAATCAAAAGATAAGGCCACTAATGTCATATACTTTGATACTCGAAAACTCACTCTTCCAGACCTATAGCGCAAATCCTGTTGGCCTACAATCATGACATTTGGAAAGAAGCAAACCACCACGGTACAAGTACAGGGAAAGAGCTGAAACTGTCAGTTTGTAGCTACATCCCATGAAACATTCTTTTTTTCCAACTGTCTTTCTGTGCGTCCGTTTGTTAAGATGCTTTTCCGTCAGGAACGCGTAGGATCCAGCAATTTATATCACACTCTGATACAAACTCCCTCACTAAAATCTATAGGGTATTTCCCGCTGATCTACAATCATAAAATTTGTCAAGAAGTAATGTTTCACAGTACATGCAAAGGAAAAAAGTCAAGAAATAAATTTTTAATTATATCACACGAAAAAACATTTCTTCAGTCATTTGTTATCTGACTTTAAACTTAAAATATTCCGATAAGTCTTGGAATTCCCAGGACCGATATCTTGCCTGTATCACTGTTGATAACAGTTTTAGTTTGTTCGATGCAGGAGAATAAGTAAACTAGTTTCTTATTTTGCTGCTGATCTTACCTTAACCTCTAATCTAACTTGAAACGAAAGGAGGGATATAACATGCCACCAAGCCATGACGAATACAAACAACAAGGAGGGAACAGTAAGTGAATAACCAAGTGCGCCGTGCCAGTATGTCGGTTCACTTACAGAGGAAGAAAGAAGACTGATTGCAAGCGACTTGGTTATCGATAATGGTCGCCAGTGTTTCGAAACAAATCGCTTTTCCCACCACAGACTGCTCTGGCATCGTTCGTATTGTGACTACCAACACGAAAAATTGAAATTAATGTGATATGTGTCCTTGAAATAAATCGTTAACAAACTTTTAAGTTGTCCAACATCGTAAAGACATTACTCTGTGGACACAAAATTTTCAGCCAGGTGTCCGGATACTTTTGATCACATATTGTATTTTTCCCCTCATCCTGTACACGAAT
Source organism: Schistocerca serialis cubense (assembly GCF_023864345.2). Taxonomy (NCBI): domain Eukaryota; kingdom Metazoa; phylum Arthropoda; class Insecta; order Orthoptera; family Acrididae; genus Schistocerca; species Schistocerca serialis. The sequence goes on along the minus strand of NC_064646.1, from coordinate 179,942,125 downwards.
GGAACAAGACATAAACTTTATAATATTAGTACAAAGTATTCCCCTCCATGTACCGTACAAAGACTTTCGGAGCATAAACAGGGTGCAAAGGGTATAAGTGCACTTATTTCTACTGGTGACTGAGGACGATGTACTGAACAACATTAGTCAGTATTTACATCATTTCCAAATTAATAATTATAGCTATCACAAGTAATATATTTTGGTTATCAACTCCAAGTACAAGTTCTAAGAACAAGACATTAATGCTTATTTTACCCTGGTGAGCAGTTCATTTGTTTAAGTATGACCACATGGACGCAAAACAGTCTATACTGACAGGCGTAGCCACTTTCAAGGAACACACTGAGTTCAATGTCGCACGTTCAGTCTTTAGTAAGATTCATTTGAAAGTGTTGTGTCAATAATTATGACAGGAAAAGTATTAGTTGCTAATGACTCACCATATGCATCAGGAGGGCGACAGAAAATAATTTTCCGGGAGTTGAAGAGATCAACCTTCTACGGCCCTTATGTTTTACATTTCACAAAATGGACGTCGTCGACATTCAAGAAATGTTCAATACAGACCATTAACTTACACTGAATGAAAAATGGCGCACGACACTAAAGTTTTACTCGATCCAGATCGAAGGCAAACTGCTGGGCAGTATCAACGGCCCGACACCTAGGATTAAGACAAAAAGTTTTTTCGCCAACGGTTGGTAAAATAAATTGCTTCTGCTTGATTACTGGACTACGTAAGAAAGGCATACGCCTTTAGAGTGAATTATCCCTCCTGTAGGTGTGTGGCATTGCATTTCATACCACCTGGAATCACTGGTCAAAGTCGGCGTCTGAATGATTGTTTTTTCATTGCCTATAAAACAGGATTACCGCACTATCCGCTACTACTCCTTAAACGACAGGCAGTTTCACGATAAGGTCCACGAATGATGTTTCGCATTCGGTTCCATGCCGTCGCATTCCATCTCTTATCAATATCCCGGTACACCAACATGATGCGCCGGCCGCTGGTGGCCGAGTGGTTCTAGGCGCTTCAGTCTGGAACTGAGCGACCGCTACGTCGCAGGTTTGAATCCTGCCTCGGGCATGGATGTGTGTCGTGTCCTTAGGATAGTTAGGTTTAATTAGTTCTAAGTTCTAGGCGACTGATGACCTCAAAAGTTAAGTCGCATAGTGCTCAGAGCCATTTGAACCATACCTATTCGTTGAGGGTGGATACCTAGCTGAACGTCTTCGCAGTTGCGAATATGGACAGCCATCAGCTGTTTAATGGAATGACCACAAGGAAAATTTGTTCCGATCCAGGCCTCGAACCCGGAATTCGCGCTTATCGTGATCAGCCGCCTTACCATTTGGCTATCCAGGCACAACTCACGGCCGGACTCAAACATCATATGTCGTCAAGCATGTGTCTACAACTGAACTCATACATCCGTTACGTATATTCCCGTACAGGGGAGACATTTTACTTGAAAGTCGCTCTTCCCGTCTCGGCGGATAAATGCGATATTGCAGTGCACTACATGCATCTCCGAGGAAACATGCCTGGTAATTCGGAACGACGCAGGCACTGCAATGTCCCCTTTATCAGCCGACATCGGCTGTGGGATTCTGAAGTAAAATGTCTTCCCTGTACGGGAATAGACATAGTGTATATAGGATGATAGGTTGTGGAAACATGGATAACGATGTATAGAAGTTTAGGTCTGGACGAAAGTCGTGCTCCGATAGCTAAATGGTAAGGCGACAGATCGCTCGCGATAAGCGTTAAAAGCCGGGTTCGAGTCCTGGGACGGCACATAAATTTTCGTGGTTGTCATCCATTATATAGCTGATGATTGGCCATATTCGCTACAGTGAATACATTTCTTGTGTTTCACAACGGCTGCAGTCGCCTCAGCCGGCCGCTGTGGCCGAGCGGTTCTAGGCACTTCAGTCCGGAACTGCGCTGCTGCTACGGTCTCAGGTTAGAATACTGCCTCGGGCATGGATGTGTGTGATGTCCTTAGGTTAGTTAGGTTTATGTAGTTCTAAGTCTGGGGGTCTGATGACCTCAGATGTTAAGTCCCATAGTGCTCAGAGCCATATGAACCATTTTTTGCAGGCGCTGCAGTTCCTGTTCCTTCGGACATGCGTGGCTCTCCGAAGAAACATTGTATCGTAGTTTGGAATAACGTAGCACTGCAATATCGTATCCAGGATGAATGAACTTTATGTCGCTTATGCTAGAGAGAGTAGATTGGCGTTAGCGAAGGAAACATTAGAGATGAGAATAGTCCGACACCTACAACGTGACTCGTGAGCTAAATGGCTGTTTGTTTCTATCTCAAAAGCAATAAGCGTGTTTGATCTCGACAAGCGCCATTGACTGATGAAGCGTTCGTGACGCAGAAAGGCACGCTAAATACGTTCTTAGCGTCCCAATTCCTGTGTTGCGTGCCGATAACTCAAAAAATAATTGATTTCATGACAGATATATTAGTAGGATGGTAACCAAACGTTTCATTTTCTACTATAGCTAGAAATATGGGTAGTCTAAATTTAGATTATTTTGCGCTTATGAGAGAAGATGAAAATGTTTAACTTTATTGTAGTGGTTGTAAGTCCGCTATCGTAAAGTAACATCTTTATTTTTGTGTTTGCTTCCTCAATAAATATTTAATTGGATATGCTATACATTTGTTATATTTCTCACTCTTTATGCATTCACATGATATACCTACAATCAAAATTACTCACAAATACATGTATCGAGCATCGTACTTGAGGGAAATTTTTACGTGTACTTATGTGCTACAAACGAGTGAAAGCCGAATTCATTCTGCAATGGTAGCGAGGAACCCTTCGTTACTATCGCTTCATAGACAGGCTGCTAAATAATTTGTTAATACCGCCTGCGACAAACAGAGCAAAATCCCTGATCGGCTGACGATCGACGTCGTGGGTCCAAAATAACCACTTCAGGTTTTGTTGGTGCTCTTGTCTTAAGCCTGAAGGATGATTTGATGCATCTCCTCGCGATACTCTGTCCTTCACCTCCAAATAACTACAGCGACCTGCATCTATTCGAACCCGCTTACCGTATTCACGCATTTGTCTCCACAGCAAATTCTGATGTTCCCATCTCCCTTCATTGTCAAATTTAGGATTCCTAAATAGCTCAGGAAGTGCTTTTTGAACTGATCCCCTCTGTCACTCAAGTCGTGCCATAAATTTCACTTTCCCCAGTTCCATTCACTCAAATTCTACTTTTTGTGTCTCATTTCCCAATCCGATTTTATCAACATAGCTTACTTTAACTTACATTGCCATTGTTGATATTAATTTTCATCACATACCTTTTTTCAAGTCACCATACTGCCGCATCACGCATGACTCTTAAATTTATTACTTCTTTGCTACTAATTCTATTCGCAACATATTTCGCAGACAGTATGTACATGTTTCGCTGAATGTACCTACCCAAATACATGATTTTACAATACATAGTTCATGGGATAGGACGTCATAGAGAATGAGATCTATGAAGATATGCCGCATAATGCATTAAGTCTTAATACATTCATTCTTTACTACTTAGACGCTGCTAGAGACGACGGATTACTCTGACACATGGTAGCGTTTTGGCAGCCTTCAAATGCGAAACTCAAACTGCTGTAGGCGAAGACAACAGCTCTCTACAAAGCTATGAAGAGGCGTTGCCATACAGACATAGAGACATTTTACAACATCATGTTGTACACAAACGCGAAGCATCTGTACTATACGTACACTATGTGATCAAAAGTATCCGGACACCCCCAAAAACACACGTTTTTCATATTACGTGCATTGTACTGCCACCTACTGTCAGGTACTTCATATCAGCGACCTCAGTTGCCATTACACATCGTGAGAGAGCAGAATGGGGCGCTCCGCAGAACTCATGGACTTCGAACTTAGTCAGATAATTGGATGTCACTTGTGTCATACGTATGTACGTGAGATTTACACACCGCTAAACATCGGTCCACTGTTTACGATGTGATAGGGAACTGGAAACGTGAAGGGACTCATAGAGCACAAAAGTGTACAGGCCGAACTCGTCTGTTGACTGACAGAGACCGCCGGCAGTTGAAGAGGGTCGTCATGTCTAATAGGCAGACATCTATCCAAACCATCACACAGGAATTCCAAACTGCATCAGGATCCACTGCAAGTACTATGACAGTTAGGCGGCAGGTGAGAAAACATTGATTTCATGGTCGACCGGCTGCTCGTAAACCACACATCACACTGCTAAATGCCAAACGACGCCTCGCTTGGTGTAAGGGCGATTGAACAGTGGAAAAACGTTGTGTGGAGTGACGAATCACGGTACACTATGTGGCGATCCGATGTCAGGGTGTGGGTATGGCGAATGCCCGGTGAAAATCATCTGCCAGCGTGTGTAGTGCCAACAGTAAAATTCCCAGGCGGTGTTGTTAGGGTGTGGTCGTGTTTTTCATGGAGGGGGTTTGAACCCCTTGTTGTTTTGCGTGGCACTATCACAGCACAGGCCTACATTGATGTTTCAAGCACCTTCTTGCTTCCCACAGTTGAAGAGCAATTCGGAGATGGCGATTGCTTCTTTCAACAGGATCGAGCACCTGTTCATAATGCCCGACCTGTGGCGGAGTGATTACAGTGATAACATCCCTGTAATGGACTGGCCTACACAAAGTCATGACCTGAATCCTATAGAACACCTTTGGGATGTTTTGGAACGCCGACCTCACCGACAAACATCGATACCTCTCCTCAGTGCAACACTCTATGAAGAATGGGCTGCCATTCCCCAAGAAACATTCCAAATGGTTCAAATGGCTCTGAGCACTATGGGACTTAACTTCTGAGGTCAACAGTCACCTAGAACTTAGAACTACTTAAACCTAACTAACCTAAGGACATCACACAGATCCATGCTCGAGGCAGGATTCGAACCCCCGACCGCCACAGTCGCGCGGTTCCAGACTGTAGCGCATAGAACCGCTCGGCCACCCTGGCCGGCTATATCTGTACGATCGTTTCACAGTTTCAAAGGCGTTTTCACGAAAACATGGAAATTAAATTTTAGATATTACATAACAAATACAGTTAATTTTTTATTTTCGTTTCTATTAGGTAATTGGCAAAATTAATACCAAAGCATTATTGTGTTTGTCAGCTAGTTAATTCTATTAAACATATGTTGGAACTGTTTAAGCTTCCTTTAAATTTCAAGAAAGCGTTGTTAGCACTAAACTCTATTATATCCTTCGTGCACTTTGTGGAACTTCACCTGTGTTCTGATTTAAGATCTTGTATTTCAACTTGTGTCACTTTGCTTGCCGGCGTACGATCTTAATGGCTCATTACGTAGTGTTTGTATGTGTGTGTGTGTGTGTGTGTGTGTGTGTGCGTGCGTGCGTGCGCGGAGTCGTAGTGGAACAGCTATCAGGATTTAAGGTACGAAATGAAACTATACTCATGCTATTTCTCAATAGTGCTTTCTTCGTGTACGGTTACGATAAATATGTCTTCACATTGTTAATATTAAACGGCCCCAATACACGGTATCTAGAGCTGTTACCGCTGAGTGCGCGTTTGAAGTGTAACATGCTGCAAAGGAGTGAAACACATTAAATTCTATTTTCCTCCAATACTGTGCCCATTATTCGTAATTAAATGTAACTGATAATAGTTATGGCCGATAGCATCAATGTTTGTTACGCGTCAGTAATCAACGCAGTAATTACACTCACAATCGACCTCTCCACGATAATAATACAGCACAATTAAACACTGAAAACTGTAGAGGACCTCTTGTAGAGACTGAAAACTATAGAGGAGCTCTTGTACAGGAAATGACACAAAATATTTGTTACTGAGCACTTGTGCTTGCAAAACGGAATGACCACTCCAACTGTACACGTAAAAAAACCACCAAGATCAAAACAAGAGTAATTTTCACTCATACAATCGTGTCAATATAGACACACTTCAAATACGTATCTCCACCACACCTGCCGAAATATATAGTATCGTAATTAGTAGAAATAATGTTAATGTGCAATTTAGTGGCCAATCACAACTAGTAATTTCAGATACGAGCTGCCAGATGCGATGCAGCGTAATTCATATTAATACGTATTTCAATTCACAGCCAACAAACATTCCGATTTCGCTAATTCTTTCATGAAGATACTGCATACGATTCCGGACTATTTGAAACAGGAAACAGCATTGCCAAAGTAACGTCTCGTGCTTTTTTATCCAATACTTACCAGCAAGTTAAGCTATTAATTCTTCAGCTAATCCATTCTACGGCCAGGGGTACATGATAATCTTTCTCCCTTCAAATTAGTTTAATGGCCGCATGCCGCATAACACTAAATCTGTCGACTACTGTGTAGGAGCTTGTTAGAATGTTACGGTGTGAGCTACCAAAATTAAGATATGAACCTTCACGCCCCAAATTTTTAGCTAACCGAAGAAATTGTATCGTCCTGTTTCAAATGAGACTTTGATTTAGTGTTCCCTAAATTAATTCTTTAGCTTTTCATTAACGAGTTAATATACCAATCCGGGAATAGTTGAGCTAGAGTTTCGAGACTCACGGATATCGATCATCATGAAGCATGTAGTCTGACGTAGCAGGCCGATCTGATCACACTCCTAAGGATGAAATTTTGCAAATGAACGAGGCTCTTCTAGAATATAACCTCATAGGATAAAATAGAGAGAAATAAGGAAATTAAATATAATTTCGCGTTCTAGTTTCAGTAAGGGTAGACACTTCCACACAACGCAAATCAGACACTGCAAAAGATTCGGTATGTGGTTCTTCCTTTAAAGCTTGAATGACATGGTTCATTTGATACGTTTCCTTTGTACTATAATTATTGAAGCTCGAAATGTAAGAACTATGCTTGGATAGAACATACGGCTATAACCAACGTCTCAACACGATACGGCCCCACGTTGTGTTTGTCGAATAGAACATGAAAACAGAACTTTACCTGGAAACTCTTTGAAATTTCTGGACTTGAGATGGTTGTTCTTTACTTTCAAGCGGAATAATGAAAAAGGAAATCTGTGAGTTATATTAGGTGATCAGCCAGAATTTGATACAGCTTTTCTTTTTCACGCCACACACACACTTTGACGCATTTTTGAAAATTCGCATACTGGTATAATAAATTAATTTTTGCTGGCTGTGCTCCACAGCTTTCATAAAGTTTACAAATGACATCATATAGTTACGCGATGTAATTTCTGTAATCTGTGTAGCAGTTAGAAATATACAGAAATGATTATAAGCGTGGTGATGTATGGAAACGATTATGATTGCAAAGAAGATGAAAGGATTACTGCTATAACAGGATTCTTAACGAACCGTAAAAAGGCACCTGTGTATCATTTTGATGTTGCGGCGGGAAGGTGGGAGGTGGACTTATGAAACATGATAACTTGCTGAGATGTCAGAAGGAGGCATTGTTGGTTAGCGGAGTTAATGGTGTTTTGAGGGTAAGGGACAAGGTATAGATGGTCTGTAAGGTGGGATATGGATATAGTAATTGGAGATGAAGGCACAATGTAGGGAGCTGGGTTTCGGTTTTATGTGTTGTATACTGTGTTCGAAGGTGTTGTAAAAAGAGAGAGGAAGATAGTTGGAAGAGGAAGAGATGTAGGCAACACTGGCACCGTTTGGAGTGGAACATATAAGGGATCGGTAGGTGTGGACCTGATGTGCGGAATATTAAAAGTCTTCTTGTTTTGAAAAGTGTGTTGGATACTAATATGTGTGCATACCTGGTGGGTTATTTACTAAAGATTAGTCCTATGTATTTGACTGTGTGAGTGAGACATATGGGTTGGTTGCAGACAGGAGGTGGATATCTGGGCGGCGGATTCGCTGAGTGGTGCAGCTATGCTGGCAATGCTTTTCTGATGGTTTTGCTAGAAGTATCGACATCTTACAACACTCCATCAAGAGATATGGGTGTTTTTTTCCGAGAAATATGATGTCAACAGTGCCTTAGAGGATGGGGGGATGGGACCAGGACTGTGTACAGGGTGTAGAATATACAAGAGAGGGGGGAACATAGGCTTCTAATTTCGTGCCATTCATTAGCTTGCCGTATACATTTGCTGCATACTGTGGCGAAACAAGCGCTGCATCGTTTGAGAGATAAAGAGGCGAGCGAGTGTTCTAGGGCTTACCCCAGTTCACTGCTAGTAGCGCCACGACACCATAAGGCATCTGTGCATGGCACATGAGCGTTACACCAGAATCAAGAATGAAATGAAAAGCTAATGTTTCTGTTTCAAACTCTGTCAACATATGCTTTAATTTAATAACGTTCAAACTGACAAGTATCAAATTGATTGGGCCAATAGTTTACCTACATGCATCGTTTTAAGAAAAAAATAAGTGGCGCTAAATAATAAAGTTAGAAAGCCAGAAACTGGCCATAATGTGCAGATGTATGTTAAAATTAACTGGTACTAGTCTCAACGTGATTAAAGCAATACTTTGGTCAGAATGCACGTTTTTAGGAAAAATAGAAGATGTTAAATATTAGACTTATAAATGTGAAAATTTGTATGATGCTTTAGTTCAACATAAAAATAATTACTACGTGACCCCATTAAGCTAAGTCTAATAGTTTTGGAGTAATTTACTGAAAATTAAACTTGGAACACAAATATCCTTATTTGTAATAGATTAAGTATCGATTATATTAATGCTAGAAAGTTTTATTTACAGCATGTGATGAAACCTATCAAATAATACAGCTACAACAAGTTTTAGGACCTTGATGTTAATAACAAGCAATACAAGGCCTCTTAAGTTCAGAGGTTATGTTCTACTGTCAGTTCTGTTCTAAAAATTCTAGAAGCCAAAGTTTTAATGCAAGCGAGCTGAAACTTTTTCTGTGATTTTAACCAGCTTACCTACATGAAGGCAAAAATTACGAAGATCCTAGATTGATTCATAACATTGTTATTAAGTATTTCGTGTCTGAGAAAGCAGCCATTTAGAGGAGGAGGAGGATATTAGTGTTTAACGTCCCGTCGACGACGAGGTCATTAGAGACGGAGCGCAAGCTCGTGTTAGGGAAGGATGGGGAAGGAAATCGGCCGTGCCCTTTCAAAGGAACCATCCCGGCATTTGCCTGAAGCGATTTAGGGAAATCACGGAAAACCTAAATCAGGATGGCCGGAGACGGGATTGAACCGTCGTCCTCCCGAATGCGAGTCCAGTGTGCTAACCACTGCGCCACCTCGCTCGGTCGCAGCCATTTAGAGACTGCTACCGTGGGCATAGGACGGATGACAGCAGGTGATCCTTTCCTGGCAGTCCACTGCACCACATGTATAAATACGGCCCGAGGGGCAAGACGAGGCTTCACTTCGCACCCAACCACCGTAAGATCCGAGTCAGTCAAACGCCGGAGTGCGCGCTGCCTGGGATGACGTCCGAGACAGGTTGTTACAAAACGCTTATTTTCAGTAATAATAGAAAGTGAACTCGAGAGGACTGTACACCGTTCAGGATCGCTTAGATTTCACAAAAGTAGCTGTTTGTGTGCCGCCAATAATGTTGACAATTCCGCGTGGTAATTGGTGACAATTATTTTCCACTTTTCTGGCGAGCATTTATTTTGATTGTCAATAGTCAGGGTGAAAGACAATTTAGTAGGAACTTAGAGATCGCCTCTGAACTGCTCATGGTGCTGTTTAGGATAGAGAGATTTCAAATGGTTCAAATGGCTCTGAGCACTATGGGACTTAACATCTATGGTCATCAGTCCCCTAGAACTTAGAACTACTTAAACTTAACTAACCTAAGGACAGCACACAACACCCAGCCATCACGAGGCAGAGAAAATCCCTGACCCCGCCGGGAATCGAACCCGGGAACCCGGGCGTGGGAGGCGAGAACGCTACCGCACGACCACGAGATGCGGGCTAGAGAGATTTACTGTCAGTATGAACATAATGAATATTACAACGTTGTGTGTGTGAAACTTTACCAAATATATGCATCAATTAGAACTAAATATCTTCACTTATAATCATGGTCCTGATCCCGCTGAGCAAATAGAGAATAGAGACATTTCTTTCAGTAGGTTCGTGTGGTGTTGGAGACTGGGAACTATGGTCAGTACGTTCTCCATCGCTTTCTGGCAGACCACAGAAATAACTGCAAGGCTCTTGTAAAACACAGCAAACAATATTTATAACAACTACAATTTCCTCCTATTACTAATTCTTATTAATATATTAATATACCCGCCGCCCCACAATGCATCGTAATCACGTAACGAGACTACACACATTAAAAGGTGACACGGATAGCGTCATCGATGGCAGATGTACGAATTTCAGCCGTGCGGTGGTTTACCGCTCGTTGCAGCCTTTGGCGTATTCCGACCTCTAAGACGAGAGCATATGGTGGAGATGTCGGAAATCCGCGTATTGTGGAGCAGATAGCGGCTATCGAAGTTAGTACGGTTTTCCGCTAAGCATATCTCCAGTGACTCTTAACATCGGTGCTCCGAAACGATTTTACTGTAGACGACGCTGTCACGTTCCCATAATCCATTAAATGTTTGGTGCAGATGTAGTGCTCGGTGGTAAAAAAATTTCATGTCAAAATGGATTTTCTTTTCGAAAGGTTATTTGCGACCGTATTTCCCTAAACAATAAACATATTTCAGTATGTTTCTTTGATCAACAGCCGATTTCTTGCTTTTCTCTCTTTATCCAAACAAGTTTCGGTGAAGTTAACTAACAACAGTGGGCTACCATATATTCTACTTCAAAGCGCATTTGTTTATCCACGTTGCTGTCTATCTCCTGTAGTACAATTCATGTTTTGCCAGAGACAATTATATAAGACTTTAGGTCTGTATAGCAGAGAAGGCATTTCCTGCATCCATCTCTCACCTTGATGTCAATTTTCTCGTTCCAAATGAGTTCTATGCAAGACGAGAAAATAATTTAACGTTATTTTGGATAAGAGCGAATAACCACTTAGGCTGACAAACTTCAAGACGAGAGTCGGAAAGAAGGAGACCCTTCGTTCGACTAAACGACTAAACCTGCAGTAGAAAAACTGTGCTAAAATACAAACTACATTGCAGAAGACGTACGCAGACATGAATAAACAATTGTTCTGTTAATTAGAATAGGCGAAAAATGTTAGTGGTGGCAGTCTAACATAGCCGAAACACGTATGGATGATGAGAGAAAAACAAGAAATTTTGTTTTGCATAAGGCAAAATGCTAAAAAAACATATTCATAGTAGCAGAACCAGAACTGACTGTATCAAGCTGTTCATCTTAGATCAGCACAAAAATGAACTCAGATCAAACTCAACTTTGTATCTGTTTTGTGTAATCGTTAATCTCAGGCTATTTCATTGTGAACTAGGACCAACTGTGAGAAGCAAAATTTTACGGATCAAGTCAAGTTCAGCTGTAGTCGTCACTTCAAAACTAATGACGTTACAAAAGAATAAATTTAGTTTTCCTCAAATATAAGCTGAAAAGAGGTAAACAATAACGCGATTGTTAACATTTCTACACTGCTAAAGATCGAAATATAATTTTCGGTTTATAAGAATGGTAAAAATGGTGCAAATAATAATTAACACTGTAAGAAATCTTGGAGACAACTCGTAGCCATGTGAAAAGGTCAAACGTTGTCAAGAACATAACCTTTCGCTCATCGCACTGAGAAATGTCGTTTTCGACCTTGGACTGTGCGGAATTGACAACCTTTATGCTACCTCCTGAGAAGTTTCTGTGTTGATTCTGAGCGACGGCATGCCTAAACTTTTTCGTCGGCCACCCATAGGAAAACCGCCCGATTTGAACAGTGTACAACCCTCTAAGTCCCTGTATAAGTGCTGCAACCTACATCCACTTCAACTGCTTACAGTGCAAAAGCTTTGACGTTCCTCCTCAACGTTCGTCCCCCACAGTTCCCTCAATTTTCAAACTGACTATTCGTTAAAACCTCAAGATGAGTCCAATCAAGTGATCCCTTCTTTTCGTTAACTTGTACCACAAACTTCTTTTCACCCAAATTTGATTCAGTATCTAGTCATCAGTTACATTATTTCTTCATCCGAGCTTAGTATTCATCTGTAGGGTAGTATCGCTTCCTTGAATGTGCTTTATATCGTCCAAGTTTGAACCGCATGCAACGCCACACTCTAGATAAGCACCATCTCAAAAGTCTTCCTAACATGTATTACTATTCGATGCTAACACGTAGGCAAATCCTCAGCTTTTTTGGATAAGCTTACCTTTTACGACCTTCGGCTCCACTGACCGAGTATAGAAATAAACATGGCTAACATCAGTACTGCCAACATAAAGCTGTCAATTAGACGAATGACTCGTATCAGATTTTATGAAATTGGGTAGTGTTGTAGTTCACATCTGGCAGAAACCTGATGGAAGCAGAGAACGTGAGTTCACTGGCCTTGTGCTTCCCACAGCGCAAGTTATTACTGCACACAGTATTCCACCGGCGCTCCCCAGAGTGGATGCTCAGCAGGGCGTCTCCGCCATTCCAGGACGCCGGCTTTGTCCGCAACTGCGCGGTTCCTATACACAGGTCTGCCACTCCGATGTAAGCGTGCATGAAGGGTACCTTGTCTGTCAGACGCAGCACCGTATCCTTGATAAAGGGATGCACTTGCACGGGCACGCGCCTCATCTCTCTTTGTGGTATTCCCTTGTCTGTCGAGAGGGTGTAATGTTGAATATTACCCTGACGTTGTAGTTGTGGCCTTCGGCCTGAAGACTGACTTGATGCAACTCTCCTTGCTTCTCTATGCTGTGCAAATCTCATCTCTGCACAACTCTCGCAACATACAGTGATTTAATTTGGTAGCTGTATTCAAGCATTGTCTCCAACTACAATTTTTACCACACACAGTTCCCTTCATTGTCAAATTAATGATCATTTGATGCCTCAGGATGAGTCCTACCAAACAATCCCTCGTCTCGGTCAAGTTATGCCATTAATTTCGCTTTTCCCCTGTTCGATTCAATCCCTCCACATTAGTCTTTGGATCTACCCAATTAATCTTCAGGATCGCTCTACAAAACCAATCTTCATCTCTCAACTGTGCACATGATCGACATTTCAGTTCCAAACCAGGCTAAACTCGAGGCAAATACATCAAGAAAAGATTTCCTAATACTCAAATTAACTTTAGATGCTAACAAATACCACTTTCTCGGAAATGATTTTCGTGCTATAGCCAGTCTACGTTTTATATCCTCTCGACTTCGGCCATCATCTCCTATATTGCTGCCCAAATAGCAAAATTCATCTGCAACTTTTACTGTCTAATTTCCTAATATAATTCCATCAGCATCGACTGATTTAATTTGACTACATTCCGTTACTATTTCATTACTTTTGATGATGTTCACCTTACAATCTATATCCACTTCGTTCAACTGCTCTTCCAAGCCATTAGCCACCTCTGACACAATTACGTAAGCTTTCATTTCTTCTCCATGGACCTTATCTCCCTTCCTAATTTCTCCTTGGTTTGCTCACAGCTTGCTCAGTCCATAGATTGAACAACATTTGGGTTAGCCTACAACCAAGTCTCACCCACTTCTGAAATACGGTTTATTTTTTATGCCATTTGGCTCTTATAAATGCAGTCTGGTTTCTGTACAAGTTGCAATTAACCTTTTTGTCCCTGTATTTTATCCCTACTACCTTAAGACTTTCAGAGAGCAGTCCAGTCAACTTCGTCAAAAGCTTTCTGGAAATTTACAAATGCTACATTGCGCACCACAATTAAAGGGTCACTTATCCTAAATCCAGTAATTGTCTCCCACTGCGACGCAGAAGTTTGAAATTTGGCTGAAAGGTGCCTACAGTTTTTCTCTGTAATGGTGCAAATGCATGGTGTCCAGCGACGTCACCCTCGGGATGGACAACGCTTTAAACTTCAAGACCAGTGCTGACACATTGGCACCAAATTTCACTAAAATTCTATCCAACATCACAGCGGAAGTATCGCACGATGGGAAGGTCGTCACACCTTATACACATACAAGTCATAAACACATTACACAGATTCTTAAGTCTCTGCGATGAACGTCAGAACCTCAATGCCTTAGGCTCAAATCACGCTGTCTTCTTTCGAGTAGCCGAGAAAAACATTTCAGACTCATCGCCGCTCAGAATCAACATGAAAAGGCCTCAGGTGGTGGCATAAATTGTGCCAATGAAACCATCCTCTCCCTCGGGACTTTGATTCCTATACACTTCGCTGTGTGGTAAGCAACAGGACGACTTCGCGACAATGTCCGATACTGCTGACACCTCCCGGACGATTCGTACCTTCTATAAGGACGTAGTCTGATCTCTATGAAGTGTAGTGCGATCCCCATTTTCCTCTGGTAGACATCCTGCGACCACTAGGCGGAGTTCAAAACCATTCGTCGGAACTGAACGTCATCTGAAGTAGCGAGAGGTGTTATGCTTATTTAGTCCTTCTGTTTCCCGTCCGCTTATGGCGTGAACATTAGGGGCGTGGTGTTGGGGGGGGGGGGGGGTGGAAAACTGACACATCCGCCCCATAACATCTCCCAGTTCGCAACACCCTCGGCACCAACTCAACTGTGCACCTTTCTGAGCACGGATGAGCACTTTGCAAATGTACCTGTACAAAGACTTTACACCCATTGAACTGAATGATACTCTGCTGCTAGTCTTGTCCCTCCTTGCACCCATACAGAATCTAACGGGTGTCGAAAGTGTTGCCTGCTCTCTGGCACATCATAACAGAGGAAGGCTGAAGGCACATCTGAGTCAAATTTAAAGGTTCTGTGTAGCAATGGGAATCAATTACGGGGTTTCAAATATGTGACCCTCTAATTATGTTGCTCAGTGTATAAATATAGCCCTGCATTTCTGCAACTTGTGTTCTAGAAAAAGTATTCGGGTAAATATTGCCTCGTGTGTTCTTACATTTCTTTGGAGCCCAAAATGATTTTTCTCAAGGTCGGCTTCTACCAGATTATGTTCCCATGTAGTCCAACAGTGGACATTTGTCACATTCGAATGCCCCACAACTCTGACTGTTGCAGATTCGGCCAGCCGGTCAAATGCAAATTCAGAATGAGGCATCATCCACAATCTTTCAGGTGTGTTGATAAAGCAGTTTGACTCTAGCACGCTTCACCTCCATGTCCATTGAAGTTTTGAATGAAGTTTGGTTTGGCTTTTCTGTATCCTGAATCTGTCCTTCTCAGTACCATTTCGTTTCGAATTTCTTTACATTGTTCCTCCAGTCATCTCACCTTACCTTCGCTGTACTTCCAATTTATTTAATTGCTAAGTGACTTATACTGCTGTATTCCTACCTTTTTTTAAGCATTTTAGTACTTTTTTCCTTCGTCGAGGAATTGAAGCAGTTTTTCTGTTACCGAAAGTTTCTTCGTAGTTATCTTCCTTGTATATGCATTTGTCTGTCCAATATCTCTAATTTTCCTTATTAGCGAAGTCCATACCACTTCAGTAGAACTGTATACTGTGGTATTCACTGTCACAGCAATTGCAGCCTCAGCAAACTTCAAATGCACCCCGTCATTTCCCAGTACTTCAGTATACCACTGTTGTTAACGTCTATTCTCCCCGATTTTTCTGTTTAACCACAGCCTTCTCTTCATCACTACTCAATTATGGTTTGAGTCTGTATCTACTCCTGGGTACGTCTTATAACTCAGTATGTGGTTTAGGAACCTCTGTCTCACCAATATGCCATCCAGCTGGTATCGTTCTGTACGACCAGGCCTTTTACAAGTGTGCCCTCCTCCTCTTACGATTTTTGAACAACATATTTCTTGTTACTACTCGTATTTTACTACAACACTCTACTAGTCTTTCTCCTATCTCATTCCTACTGTAGAGCTCACATTCTCCCGCAACACCTCCAGTACCCTCTTCTTCCGCAACTTTGCAATCTCCCTTGATCAGTAGGCTAAAACTGCCCTTTACATACCGAACTGCCCGTTCGGTGTCCTCATCTAATTCCTTTATCTCAGCATTTTCTGCTTGTGACGTCAGCAGGTACACCGGAACTGTTGTTGTTGGCGTTGGATTCCTTTCGTTTCTGAAGAGAATAACCTAATCACCGAAGTGTTCGAAGTGACCCATCCTCCTTCCTATTCATAACGAATCATACTCCCTTTAAACAGTTTTCTGCTGCTGTCGATATTACCATATACCCGTCTGACCAGAGATCTTTATATTCGTTCCATTTCACTTCACTGGCTTCCAATATATCTAAATTCAGTTTTTTTTTTTTTTCATTTCCCTTTTCAAGTTTTCTAGGTTATAAGATCACGAAATGGTACAAGGACGTCCCATTACGTCCAATGCTGGGGTGCTTGCCAATATCGGAGAGCCCTGGCAGTAGTGACAATATGTAAGGGAAAAATGTGGTTTGTGGTGGGGAGGGTACTCAGCTTAGGTAGTTCTTGCAGCAATGTCGGCCATCGTACTGCGGTGGTGTAATGGTTACCATTTTTGCCTAGCAAGCAAGAAAACCCGGGTTCGAGTCCCGGTCACAGCACAAATTTTAATTAATTTCGTCTGCTTCGATCATTATCGTTCCCTACAACGTTCATTCACGTTCCAGTATACAGAATATTGCTCCTCCGTTTTATATTCAATCTTTCTCTCACTGTTACTCCCTCCTACCTCCCCTCTTGGTATTGTTTCTTCGGATATGCGAATAGAAAAGTAATCCGGACATTGCTTCTGGCGTGTCGTAAAATCTGTCAGGCGCCGACGACACACGGCAACACTCCACCGTCAGGTTGGTTGCTAGCTCAGACTCTTCGACTACACGACGTTCTCGCTCCGCCATTTGCAGCCCGACCTGCAGAGGGCCTTCGCGTGCACCGGACCAAAGCACAGACGGCGCGTGAAATAGCAATACAAGTCGCTCCTGCCACAAACCGTTTGCTGCATCCGCCAATGAACGCGCAGCCAATCGGGAGGAGTCGTACCACCGCTGTACGGATATTTAGGACCGCGTCCGCACCAATCACGGCAGTTGCGATGCCGCCAGCCCGAGGGAAGAAGTCTATTCCGGATCCAGCGCCGCCTCGACTGCATGGCTCTTTTACCGCCAAGGGCTCTCGGCACCGTGCTTGCGGGCCTGTTGGTGTTCTGTCACGCTTATCTGGCAGGACTGTAGATAGTGTGACCTCGTACAGATTGTAGCTTGCGTGTTAGCTTTTACAACATGCTCTGCTCAAGGAGAGCGACGACTTAAACATTTGGTAGTCAAACCAGTGGAAAACGAGCACTGACTGTAGAAGCTTTCATTGTATTGTTTCCTCAACCAAGACTTTTATCCGAAGTACTTACGTTTAGTTGTGAACTTATCTTCCTATTAGGAACTAGTTAGCACGTTTGTTACTTGTTTGTGACGGTCAACTAAGAACATTTGTGTTGAACTCGTTGTGTTTTTAAATATGGAGAACACCTACATGCTCGTGTGATTCTTGTGGAAGTGTTCGAAGTCCAGGATACTACAATTGGCGACGAGAACGACATTTAAACGAACTTTCTACGCAACTGTTGCTGGTAGTGCCTGTGTTCAGGCAGTTTCAGCCATGGCAACTAATGCGGAAGTAGTGGGCTTAACCCAGCCAGTGGTCATAATAATGCGGAGGATGCAGTACAGTAACCAACTCCTGGTGGAGCAACTCGCAACGACCGCCCAGTCGATGCCGGAAGTTACCGGACAGTCAGCGCCACGGGACGCCTCCAGCCGTAACATCCGGCCGCCGTAAGGTAGATCTTTGGTCGTGCTACACTGCTCGGATTGAACAGCACTTTATGGTTCATGACATCCCGGGAGAGAGACAACAGTTTCAATTACAGGTCACATGTTATGTGGATTAGCCACCGGTCTTGACGCAGTGGTAACACCGGTTCCCTTCAGATCACCAAAGGTAAGCGCTGTCGGGCTGCGCTAACACTGAGTGGGTGACCATCCTGTCTGCCGAGCGCTGTTGGCAAGTGGGGTGCACTCAGCCCTTGTGAGGCAAACTGAGGAGCTACTTGATTGAGAAGTAGCGGCTCCGGTCTCGGCAAGTGATATACGGTCGGGAGAGCGGTGTGCTGAACACATGCCTCTCCATATCCACGTCCAGTGACGCCTGTGGACTGAGGGTGACACGGCGGCCGGTCGGTACCGTTAGGCCTTCATGGCCTGTTCGGGAGGAGCTAAGTTTTTAAGTTATGTGGATGTATGTTACTTAAATGCAGAAGCTTCTTCACGTTCACAGCTGGAAACTGCATTGGTGAACGATAAACACATATCTCAATACTTTTGGCATTCTAGGAATTAAAGAAATATTTAAAAATGTAGCTTGCACAAAAATGAAAGTTTGTTTCAGAGTAAATATTGCTCCTTTTCATGAAGCAAACCGAAAGTAAGGCAGCGAATATTCTAAACATGTGCTGTATGAGCATTATTATTATTTATCGTATGGCTAATACAGACAAATCAAAAATTAAATTACATATACACATGTACATATTGTCACACAAGGAACTTAAGTTTGATTTTCCAACTTTACGCTGGGTTGGAGTCTCCAGATTTTGAAGTAATTATGCCGGCCGCGGTGGCCGTGCGGTTCTGGCGCTGCAGTCCGGAACCGCGGGACCGCTACGGTCGCAGGTTCGAATCCTGCCTCGGGCATGGGTGTGTGTGATGTCCTTAGGTTAGTTAGGTTTAAGTAGTTCTAAGTTCTAGGGGACTTATGACCTAAGATGTTGAGTCCCATAGTGCTCAGAGCCATTTGAACCATTTTTTGAAGTAATTATCTAATGCAGACAGGTCATTGGTTAGAATCTCTTCTGTTGCCTTCATTTCCTGGTGTCGGTTAGAGGCAGGTCATCAGCATAGAAGTATTTTCTGGACGAAGTGTCAGGTAGATCATATAGATACAGGCTGAACAGTAATCGTGAGAGAACTGATCCTTGAGGTAATCCGTTGATCAGCAAAAGTGATTTCTTACACGAACATATATTCGTGCATATGTAGCTATCCCGTTTCTCCTGCCCCTAAACTGAAACTTAGCGAGATGGCGCAGTAGTTAACACACTGGACTCGCATTCGGAAAGACGACGATTCAGATCCTCGCCCGAACATTTATATTTACGTTTTGCATGATTTCTCTAAACCGCTCAAGGCATATGCCGCGATGGTTCCTTTGGAAGGACAAGGCTGATTCCTTCCGCATCTCTGCAACTTTTCGAGTTCGTGCACCGTCTCTAATGCCATAGATGTCGACGGGACGTTCAACCATAATCTTCTTTCCCTCCTTCCTTCCTTCTAAACTGAACAGCTCAAGAGCGTAGGGAAAAGTCGGAGTACTCACTTCAAATTCGAAATGCGCACTGCTGTTCACCTCTTCCTGGTTTATCATGCTACTTGTCCTTGTTTTATTACATAGGTCGACACTGTGATAATACAGGTGACCCGCCGTCAAACGACGTAAATAACGTATTCACGCAATTATGAAGTTACCGCCTATTAATAACGTAGGGCACGATACATCAAGCCATTGAGCGACTGCCGAAGATGTTGATCGAAGGTAACTGAACGATGAATCTAATGTGATTCTTATGTAAAGAATATACATAAGGAATCAAAGGAAGTGATAGGTAACTCTATCTCAGGGTGGCTCTGCCTAGCAATACTGAATATCTAACGAGAGAACACATAACATTTTCCGTCGCTTGACCCTCGAACAATTAGTCTGCCTCTGAAAAGAAAGATTGAAATACTCATATAAAGTTATAGTTTTTATCATGAGATATTACTGTCATAACATATGATCAGGTCTGATACTGCAATTAAATTCCACCCACATATTTCCAGAAATATACCTTACATTTTATCTAAAGGTATGGTTCATAGGAAGTTGTGTGCTTATTCTGCAACAGCCAGACAAAAAAGAAGGCGTCACAAAATAACGAGAATAAATTAATTACGGTGTCATTTGTCTTACAGCGTAAGATAAAGAGGGTTCGTTTCGTTTGGTCTCCTTACCAACAGTTTCTGGCTAAACCTTCCCTTTTTATTATAATTTTAGTATTAAAAAATTTTCTTTACACAAAAAAGCAAAAGCATAAATTCACCACGTATCGCAAGCCCGGTACAAATATATTTCTAGAGGTATGCTTTCCCCTCACACTTTGAACAGTTATGTGGGCAATGCATATACGCACTTCATGGCTAGTGCATATAATGTTGTAGTAGGGCAAAGTCGGAGTGCGCACGTCCTACTCATAATGCGTCCTGTTCACCTCGTTCTGGCTTATCACGCTATTTGTCCTTTTTTATTATACAACTCAGGCGCTGCGATAATACACTTAGCCCGCTTGGGACATCCTTGTCTTTGGCCACACGTGTTCTTCGACTGGGACGGTTGCCAACTGACTGTAGGGATAAGGGTCGACGCAAGCCAAGGGTACCAGCAGTCTGAGAGGGCGACGTCTGATATAGCAACATAGCACCATATTCGTTCCTCACGGTTTTTATTTCAGTGTGCTCATTCATACTGTGTCTAAATATTTATTAAAAACCATTCAGCACCCAAGATCGCACGAAATATTTCTTTGTTCAAGAAAACCGGTTTCAACAGAATAAGCTATCACCTTCAGGTCTTAAAACCTTTTGTAGTAAAACATGTTCATTTTACGCTGACCTCACGCAGAAGATGTCAAGTAGATAAAAATAGCACATTATAACTGCACGCAGAAGATGTCAAGTAGATAAAAATAGCACATTATAACTGGTTTGACATCGCTAAAATATTTAAAACATAAAGCACCTTGTGTAACAGACTACGCGGCGCAGAAATTTGAAATTTGGCTCAAAGGTGCCTACAGCGTCTCTCTAAAATGGCGCAAACTGTGGTGCTCTGCGACGTCACTCTGGATCGAGTCCACTGTTTAGAGTATGTCCAGCATACGCAGACAGCTGTACTATTGTGTACCGTGTTTGTATGATGGAGTAAGCAACTGTAAACAATATGCACATGCAGAAACATAAGGACGTGAATGATTATTGATGTTATTTTGTATTCAATATAATGTACTTCATCATGATCAAAAGCAAGAGTTTCTTATTATTAATTACAAATGCAAAAGTTGTTTATGGATAACAGTAACGTGTTTTATATACGTTCGACGAAGTATTGAAGCGATGTTTTTATTATTTAACCTTTTTGTAGAGGGAAGTGAGTTTTCTTCTTCCATACGATAAGTCTGTATTGTTTTCTACATTTTTAGTACAATAACCCTGGGTTTCACTTCGCAAATCAACAATTTTCGAATAAAACATGAATTACTCATTGGAAATTTCGGTTTTGCTCTAAATACTGCTTATTCTTAAGTAACAGACATGCGGATAACTATGTAGAACAAACACGTTCTTTGCGTTACCCAACCCTTTACGTATTCTCACTCAGTTTCTAGACGGTTCACTGCTTCCGGTTTCTAGGGGCACCTAGTAAAACATCGACTGCATATGTTATGGAAGCGAACTATACGAGGTAAAGCCTGATTGAAATGCAATACACCTAACTTAAAGGTAACGCAGGTACGACCTTAACTGACCAAAGATATTAGGAGAACTACTGTAGTCTGAGTTTACTTATGGTAGTCTACGGTAGCCTACGGTAGTTTTACGACTCTAATTGCATTCGAAGGCACGACAGCAGTCAACTTTGGAAATATTTTCATTGTGTTACCTATTTGCAGTTGCGCACTAATCCGATGCGAAGTTATTGAACGGATGATACGCCTACATGTTCTGAAACTCCTATACCCTAGTGAAATTGCGCCATTGTGCGTAGGCCTATCATACATCGAAAGTTGGAGAGCCGCACTCTCCACTGATACGTTTCATTTTGCTGTGAATCTTGTAATTATCCCACAGAAATCTACTGAAATGCCAAGGGTATTTAAGACTAACACTGCATTTGGAGGTAAGACGGAAGGTACGCTTCTAATGTACCGACTATTAGCGTTTTTCCAAACCTACCACAAAATGTCGGAGGGTGATTGTATTTTCCTCTATTCGAAGTAGCGTACATCACGTGATCACGGAGACTTCCACAACCATTCTTGGCATATTGCCTACAGAGGTCCGTTTCAGATTCTTCGACCAATTGTACTTTGACTGACATGTAAAAGGTTCCACCGGAAGGTGTCCCTGGCATTCTTGTTCCCCTATTGCTCGTGTGGGACTGAAGCAGAGCTCGCGGGTAGAAATGAGCGACAGCATTGGCTGTATATTCCCAAAACACATCATTGAGATAGTGTACAGACCGCCCAAGAAAGTCAGTAGGTTCCCGGTACTGGTCAGAGGCAAACGGGACTCCCTCACAGCCCCAGAGACTTACTGCACAAGTATATCGGAATAACGGGACCATCTATTAACAACGGGATGGTGAAAATTACAAGAGATTGAAGGCTGCGGCAGACGCTGAAGTTAAGTGTGTTTGAACACGTGTTGAATAATGCGAAAGACTATTAAATCATCCGAAATCCGAGCCTTATCTATGTCAAGATATTGTAGGATTAGTTTGTACCAACACACAATGCGGGTTGTTCTCCGACCATGCCACAGCGCGTTAGTGTAGTCATCTCCCGCAAAAACGTCTTCATTCCACCACAGGTAATAATAGTTCTGTAAGGTTTCTGTCCACTCTACAGACTACAAATGAAGCAGTATGACGTAGGACTTGATATAAAAGACAAGATTTTCATAAAACCGAGACACCCTAAAGGAATTTGTCGACCTAGAAAAAACGTACGTCAGAGTCTCAGAAAAATAGGTAAGCTTTAGGAAAAGTTGGGTGGTATATAACGCGTACATGAAACAATTGTAGAAACTGTAAAGGAGGACCTCTTGGAGAATACAGTTAAGTTGGTTCAGATGTATTTAGATTGCTGTATTTAAGCACTTACGAAGAGGGTTACACAAGAGAGAGTAACGTGGAGAGCTGCACCATACCTGTCCTCAGTCTGAAGTCCACAACAACAGCAACAGCAGTCGCAGTGGAAACAACAACAACAACATGAAACAGAAGGGAACATTGAGAACTGAAGACCAAATGACAAGTGCTCGACTAAATACAATGTAAGACAGGGATACAGATTTTCTCCCGTGCGGTTCTACCTGAACATCGGAGAGTGTGATGGAAATAAAAGAATGGTTTATGATTGTAATTCAGATCAAGTGACAAAGGATATCAATGACAGGACGCGTTAATGACATTGTTATCCCCAGTGACTGAAAAAGAATCTCAGGACCTGCTGAATGGCGTGAGCAGTCTATTCAGCACGTGATGCGAATTGAAAAACCCAAATTCCGAGAAAAGTAATGAGGGATAGCAGAAGTGAGTTTAGCTTGAAGTTAGTGTCATAATTGAAGACCTCTTAGCAGATTATGTGAAGGGAAACTTATACTTAGCAAACAGAATAACACATTAGAGACGAAGTAAGGAGAAAAGAAGCACAGGCTGAAAGGGTATTGGCCACTAAAAGAAATCTACTAGTATCAAATATAGTCATTCATTTCCGCAAATGTACATTTGAAGAACACCCCTTTATGGAACGAGTCACGGACTGTGAGAAAACCGTAGTTCTTACAATGTGGTGCCACAGAAAGATGTTGACAATTATAGTGGGGTGACAGGATAAGAAATGATGCTCTCCGCATTATCTGCGAAGAAAGACATATCTGGCAAACACTGGATGGAAGCAGGGACAGGTTGACAGAATATCCACTGATACACCAGGAAATAATTTTTATTTTGTTATCGAATATAAAGGTTATTCTCTTGCTATTCATTCATTACTTAGCTGTATCTACTGTGTTTTATATATTTGTTATCGACTGCTACGACTTCACCTTCAGGAACTTTCAGAACTATGACCAATGTGATAGACCATCGCAGTTATATCCTCTCAATGTACGCCAGTCCCCTTTGGTTACGTTACTGATGGGTCTGTTCGATAATAGACAAAAGCGCCTCCCGATAAACCCGCAGTTGCTTCAACGTCAATAGTAAAAACAAATAAGAAACAGTAAGCATAGACGATTAAACGAAAGCCGGCCGCGGTGGCCGTGCGGCTGTGGCGCTGCAGTCCGGAGCCGTGGGACTGCTACGGTCGCAGGTTCGAATCCTGCCTCGGGCATGGGTGTTTGTGATGTCCTTAGGTTAGTTAGGTTTAAGCAGTTCTACGTTCTAGGGGACTTGTGACCTAAGATGTTGAGTCCCATAGTGCTCAGAGCCATTTGAACCATTTTTTTTTTTTGATTAAACGAAAAATACTGAGATAATAGAATTTATTCTGTATAGCATAATATCGAACTCTATAACTTATTAAATTTTTTTTCTATAAAATCTTTTAATCACCCTGATCTCAATAGCATATTATTTTAAAATTTTTACTAGATTCGGTTCTTATACAACCATCTTCAACTGTGTGAAAGTAAAAAGAAACAGAAAATTGCCTTCAGGGAGTAATGAATATGTGATGTCCCCAATTTCCAGCATTATCGGAGCAACTAGGGTACATTGACCTCCGTACTATAAGGTACCATACAGTGCTAAAACGGTAGTGGAAGACAGAAACCGAAATACAACCAAAAAATAATTGAGGTTCTTTGGTGTATGAGCTCTTCTGAAGTGGATAGGTTAGCACAGGAGAGTTAACTGTGATGGGCCACATCAAACCGGGCAGAAAGACTGAAATCTATGCTTGTTCTCTTAACATTCGTATTATTCAGCTGTGGAAGCTGATCAAGATTAAATTATATATTTTCTATAATAATATGAGAACCAGTTAAATAATACATTGCCAGTGAAAGCTGCAATGCTTATTTCCTACATATTGATTCCATATTTATACTGTGATAGCAAAATCCTCGGCTATGCACAACGCACTTACACTAACGAGAGTGATGTTTTGTAAGACTACTAAGACATATAATCAACCAACCAATGAATCAGTGGCAATATAGTGAAAGACCACAATTACAATGGTCTCATCTTTTTTCAGCGTAAACCACTTCAACCCTAGATTTCGACACTACCTTCCTCAAATTTCCCTCAATTTCGAGGCGTCTTCCTGTGTCCATCTTTTTCTCTTCTCTTTTCTTTTGCTAGTGTATCTGTGCTTAACTCGAAGGACTACCTTCTGCACGTTAGATTTTCTATGAAGTTCAAGGACTGAGTAAGCAATTTTGCCAAAAATAAATCCACTAAAGAGCCTATTTTGCTTTAATTTTGTTGCAGATGACTTAGAGGGTAACTACTCGAATCACACAATCCATTGATCCCGAAGACAGAAAACTCTTTGATGTGAAATCCTGATATACACTCCCGGAAATGGAAAAAAGAACACATTGACACCGGTGTGTCAGACCCACCATACTTGCTCCGGACACTTCGAGAGGGCTGTACAAGCAATGATCACACGCACGGCACAGCGGACACACCAGGAACCGCGGTGTTGGCCGTCAAATGGCGCTAGCTGCGCAGCATTTGTGCACCGCCGCCGTCAGTGTCAGCCAGTTTGCCGTGGCATACGGAGCTCCATCGCAGTCTTTAACACTGGTAGCATGCCGCGACAGCGTGGACGTGAACCGTATGTGCAGTTGACGGACTTTGAGCGAGGGCGTATAGTGGGCATGCGGGAGGCCGGGTGGACGTACCGCCGAATTGCTCAACACGTGGGGCGTGAGGTCTCCACAGTACATCGATGTTGTCGTCAGTGGTCGGCGGAAGGTGCACGTGCCCGTCGACCTGGGACCGGACCGCAGCGACGCACGGATGCACGCCAAGACCGTAGGATCCTACGCAGTGCCGTAGGGGACCGCACCGCCACTTCCCAGCAAATTAGGGACACTGTTGCTCCTGGGGTATCGGCGAGGACCA
Source organism: Schistocerca serialis cubense (assembly GCF_023864345.2). Classification (NCBI taxonomy): domain Eukaryota; kingdom Metazoa; phylum Arthropoda; class Insecta; order Orthoptera; family Acrididae; genus Schistocerca; species Schistocerca serialis. Next base: position 179,916,085 of record NC_064646.1, on the reverse strand, counting down.
TTCGCAACCGTCTCCATGAAGCTGGGCTACGGTCCCGCACACCGTTAGGCCGTCTTCCGCTCACGCCCCAACATCGTGCAGCCCGCCTCCAGTGGTGTCGCGACAGGCGTGAATGGAGGGACGAATGGAGACGTGTCGTCTTCAGCGATGAGAGTCGCTTCTGCCTTGGTGCCAATGATGGTCGTATGCGTGTTTGGCGCCGTGCAGGTGAGCGCCACAATCAGGACTGCATACGACCGAGGCACACAGGGCCAACACCCGGCATCATGGTGTGGGGAGCGATCTCCTACACTGGCCGTACACCACTGGTGATCGTCGAGGGGACACTGAATAGTGCACGGTACATCCAAACCGTCATCGAACCCATCGTTCTACCATTCCTAGACCGGCAAGGGAACTTGCTGTTCCAACAGGACAATGCACGTCCGCATGTATCCCGTGCCACCCAACGTGCTCTAGAAGGTGTAAGTCAACTACCCTGGCCAGCAAGATCTCCGGATCTGTCCCCCATTGAGCATGTTTGGGACTGGATGAAGCGTCGTCTCACGCGGTCTACACGTCCAGCACGAACGCTGGTCCAACTGAGGTGCCAGGTGGAAATGGCATGGCAAGCCGTTCCACAGGACTACATCCAGCATCTCTACCATCGTCTCCATGGGAGAACAGCAGCCTGCATTGCTGCGAAAGGTGGATATACACTGTACTAGTGCCGACATTGTGCATGCTCTGCTGCCTGTGTCTATGTGCCTGTGGTTCTGTCAGTGTGATCATGTGATGTATCTGATCCCAGGAATGTGTCAATAAAGTTTCCCCTTCCTGGGACAATGAATTCACGGTGTTCTTATTTCAATTTCCAGGAGTGTATGTCGTAAGTCATCTGGTTGTTGTTAAGTTCTCATTACATTTACAAGTGTCTGCAGAAAATTACCCTGAATATAAATTGGCCCTTATAAACTGTGAATAGTATGCTGCAAAAGTTTTATTTTAGTGGTAATTAACTCCATTTAAGAGCAGATTAATACAGGGATCACTTGCTATACACAACAGTTAATTAATGGGATTACATTAATACTTAAATACACCTCCGTATGCCGGCCGGTGTGGCCAAGCGGTTAAGGGCGCTACAGTCTAGAACCGCGTGACCGCTACGGTCGCAGGTTCGAATCCTGCCTCGGGCATGGATGTGTGTGATGTCCTTAGGTTAGAAAGGTTTACGTAGTTCTAAGTTCTAGGGGACTGATGATCTTAGAAGTTAAGTCCCATAGTGCTCAGAGCCATTTTTGAACACCTCCGTATCATATCAACGAAGTAACCATTTGGCCTAACAGACGAATCATGTGCCATGAGCATGCTTGATTCACAATTATATTTAAAATATTTTTCTGCACAAAGACTGAAAACGTTGAGTAACAGAATAAACAGTGAAAGACTCCCGCAAAATCGTTAGCTGCTTCGAAGCTCTCCGTGTAAACTTACCTTCTGCAACCTCTATGAACAATAGGAAACGCTGACAACAATCTTGTGCTGAATAAATGAGCACCGACTGTGTGGTGAAAATCCCAGTGAATAATTTAATAAATACGTTTGCTGAAGGCTAATGATCATTGTACAATAACCACTATCGTTTCATTTATAAAGTTCATGAGAACATAGCATATTAAATAATATCATGAAATAGCTGCTATCAATTTAATAATGACAAGGAGCGTAAATAAATTCAGAGCGATAATGTGTAAATTACTGATTGTTGGAATTCATAACACCGCTCACTGCGCACGAAAGAATGGTGAGAGTTACATGAACTACGTGAAATTCTATATCACTGCCTTGAAAAGGCTTTACTCATCAAACATTCATGAACCTGACGAATAGTTCACATACGATCCAGATGCATAATAAAGAGGAGTGCTAGTTCTGCAAGGTTCGCAGGAGAGCTTCTGTAAAGTTTGGAAGGTAGGAGACGAGATACTGGCAGAAGTAAAGCTGTGAGTACCGGGCGTGAGTCGTGCTTCGGTAGCTCAGATGGTAGAGCACTTGCCCGCGAAAGGCAAAGGTCCCGAGTTCGAGTCTCGGTCGGGCACACAGTTTTAATCTTCCAAGAAGTATCAAGAGGAAACGAGTTCTGGCATACGTGTATAGAGACCGGATGCCTCACAGTATAAAACTTGCTGAACTGTATCGCTCTTAAGGGCTCAATACAGACGTGAATACGTTGCAGTAATACACCATGCCAAGCTCCACTTTGCACTCTGTTACCTTATAACTCGTAGCTCCTAGCCAGATAATGCAGGAGCCAAATCTCATTTTAAGTTTCATACACAAAACTAAATTGAAACAGCCAGCTAGTTCCTCCGTTTACTTAAATCAGACACGCCACAGCTAAGGCTCTTTGTGTCCCATGCGAATACTGAACACACATTCCTCAAACAGTCGCGTTTATTTCCTATTCGCAGAGACATACAGCTCGGCAAAGAGCGTCGTTAAGCTCTCCATCTCGTCTGAGAAAAGGCTGTCTTCATCGCAGACATAAATTACCTAGCGCAAGTGTTTGCGAGTTAGCAGACGCGGAAAGTAAAACAGAGCGATAATATACAAGTAGAACAGAAGAAACACAAGAAATTAACATCCCTAATTTGGTGTAGGAAACAAAACAGCTTGTAGTCATCTCGAAATGGATAAATACAGGTCTTGTGTGGTTTTCAAGACTTTTACGTTTTTCCCATACGCCGTCCTGCGTGAAATGTTGAATGTGCATCCACTTCACGCGCGACTGCTACACATTTTTATGTCATAGTTCACTGGTTCGGAATTCTTTTGTTTGCCAATGCAGTCAAAGAGGACGCCGCACTTAAAATCAGTTGACGGCTTCCTGAATAGCAGAATAATATACCATTGAAACTAGTGTCGCAGTCATTTGTATCGGAGGGACGAAATTTTTAGAATGAAATGCATTACCGAGGAAAAATGTTCAGTAATTATTATGGTATACAAAGCGCATTGCGTACTAACGACATATCAAGGAATACTGGCATGTTCATACGCACAGAAGCGAAACAGAAGTGATCCAAAAAGTCCAAAAAATCCCTCCTGGATGTCTTTAAATTATAATCAAAACAGCGACTAGATCAATATAAATTATGAGGTTTCAGCCTCACGAGACAAAAACGCACACACAGAAAATGCAACACAATCATAAATTAATGAGAAGTGCGACGAGAAGAAGACAGTCATAGCAAGTACAAAACTCTTCTGCCTTCTAAGAATACCGCATGTCTCCCCCAATTATTTTTACTTTGGGGAAAAGTTTGCCAGCTCTAAATAATTCCAACACTATGCAATTGCTTCAGTGAAACAATGAAAACGCTATTTTTCCCTGATACCTCTTACAGTGCTGCTAAAAGTGATCCTTTTTTAAGGGGGGAGGGGAGGGGTGGAAGACGGTAATTAAACCTTTAACTGGTCTGACCCCGCACGAATTCGTCTCCTGTACCAATCTGTATTTCTGAGAGTAGCGCCTGCACCGGATGTCCTCACTACTACTTGGAAATCATCCAATCTCTTGTCGTGCCCTACAGCATTTGCCCCCTACGCTTGATTGTCAATAGCAACCATTTGCAGAGTTTTCTGCAAAGATCATTGAACCTGTTGACCAGCTCACCTTATTTCCTGTGGACTTTGCATCCATTTTCAAGGTATGTTTTCCTCTGAGATCTCTGTATGACGTAAAGTGTACGATCAACTCACGTTAAAGTAACGAACGTCTATGTTCAATGTCAGTATGGAGTAAACACTCACAAAAGGCAGATGGTAGCACTAGCACTGTAGGGTACATGCAGAGTGTCGGATGGGTGCGGATAAACGGTGCACTCGTTGTCGTAACGCAGAAACGGAGTGATTTATCTGACGTCCAAAGAGGAACGGTCATTGGCTTTCTGGTCAAGGGTGAAAACATTTTACACATGGCTAAGTTTGTAAGGTGTTCGCATGCCGTTGTGGTTATAGTACACTGCGCATGCAAAATGGCGCTATCCAGAACATCGCCGAGGCAACTATTGTGCCATAGATGACAGCGGCGAACGGCGGCCTTGGAGATATGCAACTGTTGAGAATCTGACCATCCAGATGAACGAGCTACCATCAGCGTCTCCTCAACGACCGTTCAACAAACTTTTATGTGTATGGACGTCTGCAGCAGCTACCTGGTTCATGGTCCCATGCAGACTGTTGTTCACCGGTTACGAAGGCTGGAATCGTCACACTGGAACCACAACTGGACGTCCACTAAGTGGCCGCAGGTTGCCTTTTCAGATGGAACTCGTTTTATACTGCTGTGAGCAGGTGGCCTATGGCCTACACGGCGTGAAATATCGGAAGGATTCTGGCCAGAGCAGGGAGCAATGTGACTTGGGCAATGTATTCGTGGCATCCCATGGCCGATATCATCATTCTGAAAGGCACAGTGGATCAACACAAGTATGCATCGCTCCTTCATGAAAGGTGGCATCCACCAGCAGGACAACGCAACGTGTTACGAAGCTTGCTGTGTACGTGCATGGTTCGAAGGACACCAGGATGACTTTAGATACTCCCTCTGCAGCCAATCCCCTCGGATTTAAACCCAACCAAGAATGTTTGGGACCATTTAGTTTCTGCTGTTCTCGCTATGGGTCCTCAATCGAGAAACCTAGCGCAATTGGCCACGGCATTGGATCCGACATCCCTTCACATCCCGTCGATACCTTCCAGTACCTCAGTAATTCTCTTCCTGCCGCAGAGGGTGGTTAATCAGCCTTTTGACAGAAAGTCGCGTTAATCTGACTGAGACAATGTTCGTCTTCTGAACAATAAAGAAACACATGTAATGAATTTTCAGAATAATTGCTTTATTGAGTAACGAAGTGTGAGCTATATCGAAACTGCTTGAGGGATTAGAGCTGTGTGCGAAATCGGGATTCTAATCCAGAACCTTTCATCTGTTGGCAACGCTCTTAGAGAACTTCCTTCTTTTTCTTTCTCTATCGTATTATTAGTCGATTAATCTCCAACTGTTCTGTGCAGATGGCGCATGACATGTCTCGACATCCATCGATGCGAACTTCAAATGGTTCAAATGGCTCTGAGCGCTATGGGACTTAACTTCTGAGGTCATCAGTCCCCTAGAACTTAGAACTACTTAAACCTAACTAACCTAAGGACAACACACACATCCATGCCCGAAGCAGGATTCGAACCTGCGACCGTAGCGGTCGCGCGGTTTCAGAGTGTAGCACCTCTTCGGCCGTTGATGAGAATTTCACTCCGTGTTTTTATTACAGAGGGTTGTCAGTCCCGTGACTGAACACGCTTTGCTATTGAGGCGTCCATATCTATGCCTGCCCTCACAGCTCTGCTTCTCTCTAAAACTCTCTATTACTTTCCGAACTGGACAGGAGCTCTGCATGCCTTGTTGGACTAGTACCTTTGGGACAAAAGACACTGCTGAGAAAATATTGCGCCCCAGCCGAGAGGCCTGTTGTCAGAATGTATTTCTCACTCCACAGTGGGTTGTTCTCTGTTTTGAAACTTCCCTGCAGCTTGGAACTGGACGCCGGTTCGGGTTCGAATCCCACCCCAGAACACAGTTTGATACTGCCAGCAAGTTTCGTAGGTTTTTAAGCCGGTCATGATTCTTTCGGTTGGATCTGTCCAGGCAGTCACCGACTTGGTTCAAGAGAAATTTCGCTCGTTGCATTTGCTTCGAGTGCAGAGGAAGCAGTTAGTAGATGCTTCTTCAGAAAATGAGAACATCTGACGATCTGAGGTAGCCTACTTTAACAAAGAGCAAATTGTTGTTCGTATTGCGACAGGCTGTGATATTATTGTCCAAATGATTATACAGAAGACCTGGAGACTCACTTCGCTTTCACAGATTATGAAACGACTTTCGATAAAGTGAACAGAAACTAGTTTTGGAATATGGTGGAGAAAGGCTGCTATACAAGACATTTAAAACAAACAATACTGAGTCTTTATCAGCACGCAGAAACCATATTAAATACAGATCAACAAATGGGAGCGGGCCACTCCTGCCACAGGTCCGTGTCCTCCTTCGGGCATGAGTGTTTGTTGTTCTTAGGGTAAGTTAGTTTAAGTAGTGTGTAAGTCTAGGGACCGATGACTTAAGCAGTTTGGTCCCTTAGGAATTTACACACATTTGAACATTTTAACATTTGCACTGATGGCAGCGACAAGGGTTTAGCCTTTCACCTGCTGTATTCAGTATCTACTTAGACCACATCGTTAGAAAATGAAAAAAGCAAGTCAAGCAAGGTGTCGGATGACTACCGGAATACATCATCATGAGCACTCATCTCTTAGCCGATAACCAGTGCTTCCATCTTTAGGAACACATGGTGATTCAGGATGAATGTCACATAATTTGTGAAGTGATTCTACATGTGAAAATAAATCGAAAAAGTCCTACAAACATGTGTTTGATTAACTGGAGTGGTTGAAGACTACATACGTCTATGAATGAATGGATATGAAGACAGGTATGCATACTATATACCGAAATGCTGTGCGCGCACTATGGTGGAGAGAATAATGGTGGACAGGTGACTGATCCATCGTACAAGGGGTCGTTGACACGTGCACTGAGATGAGTTGGGGACTTCCTGAAGACCTCTTGTAGGCTGTATCAGTCATCTGTCCCGCCGTTATATTGTCCACCACAGCACCTAAGCACCATTTCAGTAAGGAACATTCACATTTGTCTTCATAATCATTCATGGATTTGTAAAGTCTGCAACCCGCTCCAGTTCCATAACGTTCGAAAATGGGACACATGTTCATAGGATTTTTCCGGTATATTTTCACTTACAGAGTCGCCAAACAAATTATGTTACGTTCCTCCTGAATCACTCTGTATATTAGCCAATCCCGATCATTACATAATAAAGAAAAAAGACGGATGCAGTTGGTGGGAATGGAATTTTTATTGAAAATCAAAGTTAAAATACAAAGTAATATTTCAAGGTAAGAATTTTAGGTGAATTGTCAATAAAAAAAAACTGTAAGGCTTCTCCAGGAAGTTAAAGAAGAGAAATCATCATTAATAACTGTCGGAAGTGACAATTGACGATGTAAAAGCTATTATATTACGAAACGCTCAATGTTCACACCATCAAAGAAGCCAGGCGCTTCCTGACTTTTTAAAGGAGGTGAATGAAAATTTATTGACGACTGAGAATAAGTATCAGACCGGAATTCGAACCCAGAAGACCTTAATCACCGGTCATTGCACGCAGATTTTTTGAAACGGGATACACCTAGGTCATCTAGCAACTCCGTTTCCTTAGTGCTGATACATCAACAGACATCTTTTAAAAAGCTTTCTGTGATTGTGCATCAGGCTCAAGAAAAGATAATCACATCTATGTTACTAAACACCAAATCGGTCACCCTGTCGCATTGAAACGATTGCTGGATGCTTATCTGATGGATTCCAGGGAAATTAAAAACTTGATTTTCATGTTTCATGTAATTATTGATAAAATTTAAAAATTTAAAATCCTGCAGTAGTTTACCCATTAAGAGGCACACTGAGGAGCTAAAGAAACTGATATTTGGATGCGTATTCAAATACAGAGATATCTAAGCAGGCCGAATACGGCGCTACGGTCGACAACGCCTGTATAACACAACAAGTGTTTGACGGAGTTGTTAGATCGGTTACTGCTGCTACAATCGCAGGTTACGAAGATTGAAATGAGTTTGAACGTGGCGTTATAATTGGCGAAAGAGCGATGCTGCACAGCATCTCTGAGGTAGCGATGAATTGGAGATTATCCCGTACGACCATTTCACGAGTGTACCGTGAATATCAGGAATCCGGTAAAACTTCACATCTCCGAAATCACTGCGACCGGGGACAGATCCTACAAGAACGGGAACAACGACCACTGAAGAGAATCATTCAACGTGACGGAGGTGGAATCCTTCCGCAAAATTCTGCAGTTTTCAGTTCTGCGCCATCAGCAAGTGTGAGTGTGCAAACCACTCTCCGAAAATCATCTATATGGGCTTTCGGAGCAAAAGGTCCACTCCTCTATCCTTGATGAGTGCACGACACAAATCTTTATGCCTCGCCTAGGCCCGTCAATACCGACATTGGACGGTTGATGACTAGAAACATGTTGCCTGGTCGGACGAGTCTCGTTTCAAACTGTATCGAGCAGATGGACGTGTACGGATATGGAGACAACCTCATTAATCCGTGGACCCTGCATGTCAGCAGAGGACTGTTGAAGCTGGTGGAGGCCTTGTAATGTTTCGGAGGCGCCTGCAGTTTCAGTGATATTGATATGGGACCCCTGATACATCTAGGTACGACTTTTACATGTGACACGTACGTAAGCATCCTGTCTGATCACGTGCACCCATTCATGCCCATTGTGCATTCCGATGGACTTGGGCAATTCCAGCAGGACAATATGACACCCCGCACGTCCATAATTGCTACAGAGTGGTTCCAGGAGCACTCTTCTGAGCTTAAACACCTCCACTGGCTACCAAAATCCCCAGACATGAACATTATTAAATATATCTGGGATACCTTGCAACGTGCTGTTCAGAAGAGACCACCACCCCCTCGTAGTCTTACGGATTAATGGACAGCCCGCAGAATTCATGGTGTCAATTCCGTTCAGCACTACTTCAGACATTAGTCGAGTCCGTGCCACGTAGTACTACCGCACTTCTGCGTGTTCTCGTTGGCCCTATACGATATTAGACAGGTTTACCAGACTCTTTGGCTCTTCACGTACAATCTTAATACAATAAGCTGAGTATTAAAGACAGAGACTGTCTTCATGCTTTGAGGCTGTGTAACGCACGGCACACAAATTATCTAGATTCTATTCATCCAGTATTTTTAGAATGACTGTACTTACCGATTTCCAAAAAAATTTACAGATAAATTCGAACCTTTCTAAACTTTTTCTCATTGACAGTTCCCAGAAAATAAAGAAAGGAAAGAAAAATTTTCGCTATTTATGCAGTAACTCTTCAGCATCATGCAAAACGTTGTAATTTATTACTTTTACTACTCATTTATAACTAATTCTGTTCGCAAACCATTTTCAGACAGTATCTACATAGTATCGACATACACCACTGTATATGTCTGAAAAATTGGATCATGGCGCCACATATAATTCAGAAGTTATGACGTTGTAAACATTGAGATGTGTGAAAAATGAGCTTTTATTAAAACATGGGGTTTTGTTTGGCTACGAATACCGCTACGCATCTGCATAGGGATTGAATATTTCTGATATTCAGGAGATTAACTATCAGCGCTTATGACCGTTTTGTTCTCATGTCATTTTAGTCACGGCATCTTCTTTGATTTTGTCGATCTATTCACTTCATTTCCACAAAGGAAAGACAAAAGAAAATTTCACATGATGTGTCACTGTTAAATAACATAGCTCCATGAAACTTGAACCTTACAATAAAGTACACAAGGTAACTGAAACAAATACGCAATGAGGCTAAAAGCAATGACACTTTTATTCCAAGACAGTAACTACACCGAACTCTCAGCGATTCACGACAGCCCCAGGATATTACAATGGTTCTTACGACGGTGTGCGATCACCACGGACAGCAAAGTATATTCTGCAATGTGCTTCTTTCTGACAGCGACGTTGATAATTCAAAAATGTTCAAATGTGTGTGAATTCCTGAGGGATCAAACCACTGAGGTCATCGGTCCCTTCGGTCCCTAGACTACTTAAATTAACTTGAACTAACTTATGATAAGACCAACACACACACCCATGCCCGAAGGAGGACTCGAACCTCCTGCGGGAGGGGCCACGCAGTCCGTGACATGGCGCCTCACACCGCGCGGCGTTTATAATTTCCTGTGGTGACAGCAAGGTATATTCTGCAATGTGCTTCCATCCTGACAACAACGTTGATAATCTCTTTCTGTAGTACACTCCACCCCTACACCAGCGCGGTCTACGACAGCTACTGGACGTTCGTTGCTGCATGTCAACATCCCACGATCTCTCGCCAATGCATTTAGTGCCCTTTAAGTCGGGGGAACAGGCAAGCCAGTCCATTCACCAAATATCATCATCCCACAAGAGCTGTTACACTTGCACTGTCCGATTCGATCACGAATTCTCATCCCTAAAAATGAAATAAGGCCCGAATGCACCCCTGAAAAGACGCATGTGGAGGAGCAGTATAGTGTCACAATAACGAAAAAAATGGCTGTGAGCACTATGGGACTTAACATCTATGGTCATCAGTCCCCTAGAACTTAGAACTACTTAAATCTAACTAACCTAAAGACAGCACACAACACCCAGCCATCACGAGGCAGAGAAAATCCCTGACCCCGCCGGGAATCGAACCCGGGAACCCGGGCGTGGGAAGCGAGAACGCTACCGCACGACCACGAGATGCGGGCTCACAATAACGTTTACCGGTGAGTGTCTGTGTTGAAAGTTTTGGAGGTCAGTACACCGACTCAACACTCTTCCTCCCCACACCTTAACACCTCGACCCCAAAAACCATCGTTTTCGACAATGTTACTACACTACTGGCAATTAAAATTGCTACACCACGGAGATGACGTGCGACAGATGCGAAACTCAACCGACAGGAAGAACATGCTGTGATATGCAAATGATTAGCTTTTCAGAGCATTCACACAAGGTTGGCGCCGGTGGCGACACCTACAAAGTGCTGACATGAGTAAAGGATCCAACCGATTTCTCATAAACAAACAGCAGTTGACCGGCGTTGCCTGGTGAAACGTTGTTGTGACGCCTCGTGTAAGGAGGAGAAATGCGTACCATCACGTTTACAACTTTGATAAAAGTCGGATTGCGGTTTATCGTATCGTGACACTGCTGGTCGCGTTGGTCGAGATCCAATGACTGTTAGCAGAATATGGAATCGGTGGGTTCAGGAGGGTAATACGGAACGCCGTGCTGGATCCAAACGGCCTCGTATCACTAGCAGTCGAGTTGACAGACATCTAAACCGCCTGGATGTAACGGATCGTGGAGCCATGTCTCGATCCCTGAGTCAACAGATGGGGACGTTTGCAAGACAACAACCCTCTGCACGAACAGTTTGACGACGTTTTCCGCAGCATGGACTATCAGCTCGGAGACCATGGCTGCGGTTACCCTTGACACTGCACAGACAGGAGCGCCTGCGATGTTGTACTCAACGACGAACCTGGGTGCAAGAAAGGCAAAACGTCATTTTTTCGGATGAATCCAGGTTCTTTTTACAGCATCATGATGGACGCATCCCTGTTTGGCGACATCGCGGTGAACGCACATTGGAAGCGTGTATTCATCATTGCCATACTGGTGTATCACCCTGCGTGATGGTATGGGGTGCCATTGGTTACACGTCTCGGTCACCTCTTGTTCGCATTGACGGCACTTTGAACAGTGGACGTTACATTTCACATGTGTTACGACCCGTGGCTCTACCCTTCGATCCCTGCGAAACCCTACATTTCACCAGGATAATGCACGACCGCATGTTGCAGGTCCTGTACAGTCCTTTCTGGATACAGGAAATGTTCGATTCCTGCCCTGGCCAAATCTCTCACCAATTGAAAACGTCTGGTCAGTGGTGGCCGTGCAACTGGCTCGTCACAATATGCCAGTCACTACTCTTGATGAACTGTGGTATCGTGTTGAAGCTGCATGGGCAGCTGTACCTGTACACGCCATCCAATCTCTGTTTGACTCAATGCCCAGGCGTATCAAGGTCGTTATTACGGCCATAGGTGGTTGTTCTGGGTACTGATTTCTCAAGATCTATGCACTCTAATTGCGTGAAAATGTAATCACATGTCAGTACTAGTATAATATATTTGTCAAATGAATACCCGTTTATCATCTGCATTTCTTCTTGGTGTAGCAATTTTAATGGCCAGTAGTGTAGATGTATTACGTGTTCCCACCTCTGGCCATATAAGGGGGCATCCAGCATTGTCGAACATATTCGTTTTTGTGGTCCAGGTGTTACGGTGTTAGGAGATGTATCTCTTCGTGAAAACACTGATCTCTATCTCTTTCAACACGGTACACTCACCGGTCAACAGTACTAGGAACTGATCTCCATCCACATGTGCGTTTTTTGAGGGTGCAGTTGACCCTGATTTCACATTTATGGATGACAGTTCGCGACCGCATCGATCATCATAGGTGAAGGAGCTCTTGGAACGTGAATACATTATACAAATGGACGGGCCTGCCCATTCCGCCAACGTAGATCCCATCTAGCACGTGTGGGATGCATTGGGGAGACATACTATAGTACTTCCACATGCACCAATGCACCAACGACTATACGGAAGTCGTGAACCGCGCTGGTGGAGGAATGTAGCCTGCATAGGAGCACGTTGCCGAACATGGATTGCTGTCTGTGGTGATCACACAACTTATTAAGAACCAAGTACCGCCGTCTGTAATGACTAGGGGACGGTCATTTATCATGGTGACTTCAGTGTTGTCTTTGAAGTGAATCTCAGTTCTGTCACTCTCACTGTGTATTTGTTTCACGTACCTTGTGTACTATACTGTAGTAGTTCTTTCGGTGTATGGTCAAAGTTCCTCCGAGCTTTCTTGCACGGCAGTGATATATCATTCTATAATTACTTTCATCCTTACGTTTCCTACACCATTGTATTAGGGGCGTCTAGCTGCAGGTGACAATACTGAGAAAACTTATGTCATTTCGCATTGCTTCACTCATCATAGACCATTCAAAGTATTGTTAGGATATGACATAAACGTGTGTTGTTGTTGGTCCAAAATCATTGTGAGGTTGTATCTGAAGCGTCGCGATTAACGTAAGCCACACATAAAGTCAGCCGTCTGGTCAGTTAAAACTTATATTTTCCGCTTAGAACATGTCTATGGGCGCGAGGAAACAGCCTGCCATTTAGGTGAATACCTACTAGACACGTATGTTGCAAGATATACACAACCAGTGACGAATAACAACTCTAGTTGCTACAGAAAGAAAAAAGATGGCAATGGATTCGTCAACAAAAGTGTCAACCCTATCAAACACTTCAGAGATGTATCAGGTAACATCTCAAGAACGCACAAACCTCATTCATCTAAGCCACGAAAATTCCGCCACCTGAGCAAAAACGACGTATAACTGCAACCAAACTAAGACGTTTTTATCTGTATGGGGTGACCGAGGTTTTCTGTTTATACAACCTACCAGACACCATACCTGTTGTACAAATGCCTGAATTATACTAATTTCATCGTGGATGGACATAGGAAATCCGTAGTTTGTTTGAGTTTGCGCAGAATTTCGTACTTGTAAGTGCCGTTTCTTCCATATCCTTGAAAGACTCCAAGTTTCTGAAATAACACGTATTCTTCGCAGCTCGGGTCCTTAACGTGATAGAGAACTTTTTGTCTGAACTTGCTCTACGGCAATAAGCGCTCTGCTAATCCGGCGAGGGGAATTTAACTGCTCTCATCAACCATATAAAGCAGAACAACTTCCGCTCTGCTACGTCGAGACGCGTGTAACGAAACTTCATTTGTAACTATCGGTTGCCATTCTTCCCTGCAGCGTGTCTATTCTCGAGGAGGAGAATGTTAAATTGATGCAACCGCAATGAACAATGCTCTTTGTAGAGGTAAAGGTACCACCAGATATGTAAGGCTACGTCAAATCATTGATGGAATTCTGCGCTTCATGTTACCTAATTGTATCTGTAGCGTGACTCACCAGTGGTATTTTAAATCACCGCTTACAACGATGTTCGAATAAGTACATGTGAATAATTTTAATTTATTTCCGAATCGCTTTGAAACAGAATTTGAAAATTAAATATTGTGAGTGGAGGCTGATTATTGTTATTTGAGTATTTTTAGTCGGAATGTAATAGTCACATGTAGTGGTGAGCAACGAAATATGGGAGTAGACTGCGAGCGAAATACTGTATGTGTGAATATGGCGTAGTTTCTTATTACATTCAGTTACCAACAGGGTACAGCTTACGAATCTCTCTGTATTCAGACCTTACATCTTCCTGGACCTGAGCTCATGGTTTTTATAATGTAAAGAAAATCTAATACTCAGTGGCTCAATTGGAGGACTATATAACATCAACAACAAAGTTGAGGTATATACAAGAGATTTCCATTTCAGAGTACGGAAGGTATTGTTTTTTAATAGCCAGTAAATAATCATTGACAAGAGTCGATGGTAGTTAATGCGGCCACAACTGCGATCAAAACCCAGTCCACCACCATCGTCAGTGGTATAATGCCTCTAGACTTTTCGACGTGTTGTGATCTTAAGTTAGATCCACGACCGTAAAGACACTGAAATTAAGGAAAGCGGTGCATGTAACTAGGAGAAAGCTCCGGTTTCCAAGAGATAAAGAAGAGACAAAGGCACCATATTAATGGACAGCAGGTAGTCGATTTTCGAGGAGGCACAGGAGTAACAGAAACGTGAGTAAAACACATACACACACACACACACACACACACTTGTGCAAAACGTGATGTAAAGGCCCGTTAGGTAACAGTCTTGATGGACTATTGAAAGAGAACAAATGTAGATAGGCTGCTCAACAATAATACTGCAGACAGGGCGTCGAATCAAGGTGTCCTTAGCAATCGATGAGATGGATTACGGGAAAAAATATACTGGTACGTAATAGGCAAGCAAACTGGCCATGGGCTGGCCGGAGTGGCCGAGCGGTTCTAGGCGCTACAGCCTGGAACCGCGCGTTTAATGATCAAAGTAGGAGCATATGGACTATCAGAACAATTGTGTGATTGGATTGAAGAGTTCCTAGATAACAGAACGCAGCATGTCATTCTCAATGGATAGAAGTCTTCCGAAGTAAGAGTGATTTCAGGTGTGCCGCAGGGGAGTGTCATAGGACCGTTGCTATTCACAATATACATAAATGACCTTGTGGATGACATCAGAAGTTCACTGAGGCTTTTTGCAGATGATGCTGTGGTGTATCGAGAGGTTGTAACAATGGAAAATTGTACTGAATGCAGGAGGATCTGCAGCGAATTGACGCATGGTGCAGGGAATGGCAACTGAATCTCAATGTAGACAAGTGTAATGTGCTGAGAATACATAGAAAGATAGATCCCTTATCATTTAGCTACAAAATAGCAGGTCGGCAACTGGAAGCAGTTAATTCCATAAATTATCTGGGAGTACGCATTAGGAGTGATTTAAAATGGAATGATCATATAAAGTTGATCGTCGGTAAAGCAGATGCCGGACTGAGATTCATTGGAAGAATCCTAAGGAAATGCAATCCAAAAACAAATGAAGTTGTTCGCCCACTGCTTGAATACTGCTCCGTACCAGATAGGGTTGACAGAAGACATAGAGAAGATCCAACGGAGAGCAGCGCGCTTCGTTACAGGAACATTTAGTAATCGCGAAAGCGTTACGGAGATGATAGATAAACTCCAGTGGAAGACTCTGGAGGAGAGACGCTCAGTAGCTCGGTACGGGCTTTTGTTAAAGTTTCGAGAACATACCTTCACCGAAGAGTCAAGCAGTATATTGCTCCCTCCTACGTATATCTCGCGAAGAGTCCATGAGGATAAATTCAGAGAGATTAGAGCCCACACAGAGGCATACCGACAATCCTTCTTTCCACGAACAATACGAGACTGGAATAGAAGGGAGAAACGATAGAGGTACTCAGGGTACCCCCCGCCACACACCGTCAGGTGGCTTGCGGATTATGGATGTAGATGTAGATGTAGATGTAGACCGCTGCGGCCGCAGGTTCGAATCCTGCCTCGGGCATGGATGTGTGTGATGTCCTTAGGTTAGTTAGGTTTAAGTAGTTCTAAGTTCTAGGGGACTGATGACCTCAGCAGTTAAGTCCCATAGTGCTCAGAGCCATTTGAGTCCAACTGGCCATGCTCTGAGATTCAAACCACTGAGCTGAGAAATCTTGTACTGTTGATCCAGTGAAAGACCTGGCAACGAAGAGAATGTCTGCTCTTTAGATCAGAATGTCAGGAAACGTCTGACACAGGTGTCAGCATGCACGATGTACAAAGTCAGCTGGGCTTCCATCCTCATAGAACTGGATATATACATAAATACATAAATACCAACAACATGTGAAGAATGTCTCTAGGAAGTCATAACACACTAAAGGTGGAGGAAACAGATATGGCCTATTGGTCAATCTTTGACTAAGCCCATCTGCAGATCTGTGCTGGTGGTTCTTAACAGATGCAGGATAGAGATTCTCCACAGCCCATACTTCACTGTTACAGCTACTTGGCATTACGTGTCTGATGGAACTGGCATCATCCGCGAGAAAGATCAACGCAGGAAAGTGAGATGACCGTATCGCACTGCAGCATCAGTTGGTTCAACATGATACGAGGCTAGAAACGAGCAGGAGTCTCAGAATGGCATAGAAACAAAAATATCTTAAATGCCACCCTCTCACAATTTTTCAGTATATTGGCTTGGTTCAAATGGCTCTGAGCACTATGCGACTTAACTTCTGAGGTCATAAGTCGCCTAGAACTTACAACTAATTAAACCTAACTAACCTAAGGACAACACACACATCCATACCCGAGGCAGGATTCGAACCTGCGACCGTAGCAGTCGCTCGGCTCCAGACTGTAGCGCCCAGAACCGCACGGCCAATTCGGCCGGCTTCAGTATACTGTCGTCATCTTCTTCTTTTTCTTCTTTTCCTTCTTCATCCTTTTTTTCTTCTTCAACCTAAGATTTACTTCTTGCAGGAAACTAAGGTGTTTCTGGAATAATTTCAATGAGATATTTAAAGATGTGCCCCGATTTCGTCTTTTATTATATCTAATGCAAATGAATCTTTTTCGTAAAGATTTGCCTAAGCGCAACATCAAGCACTAAATCATCACATTTACAGTCGGTAACATTCTGACATTTAGTGGTGCACGAGAAATCTGTCTATGAAATTCTGTCGGCATGGAAGAGAATACTCTGTATGTGTGTGTGTGTGTGTGTGTGTGTGTGTGTGTGTGTGTGTGTGTGTTTTTGTATGTGTCGGTGTGCTTGGGTGGGTGGTTGGGTGTATGTGTGTGTGCATGTGTAGGAGATAGAGAGAGAGAAAGAGAGAAGACGGAGCCACACCTTGTCACACGCTAGTAAACCTCATTATACGTCTTTTTAGAGCATAGAATTTTCATTTAAACCTTACTCGCCCATTAGTAAAGGATTTGTGTTATTTCAGTGACCTGTATGACCTGAATTTGCCTATTTAAATACTATGGAGCTTACAACAAGAAATGCAACACTTTTTTTCCTGAAATCAGGTTAGATTTTATTCAAGATTGCAATATGCTATATTATTCCGTACTATTTTGGTTACAAAAGACTACTTTTTAACATACTCTCCGTTCAATGCAACAGCCTTACACCACACTTCTTGTAGGGCCTGTATGCCCACGTGGTACCAATCCACTGGTCGACGTCGGAACCAACGTCTTACTGCAACAACAACCTTGCCACCATCAGCACTGCTTCCTGCGGAGTACCTCCTTCGTTGGGCTAAACAGACTGAACTCTAGAATGAGATTTTCACTCTGCAGCGGAGTGTGCGCTGATATGAAACTTCCTGGCAGATTAAAACTGTGTGCCCGACCGAGACTCGAACTCGGGACCTTTGCCTTTCGCGGACAAGGTTCGCAGGAGGGCTTCTGTAAAGTTTGGAAGGTAGGAGACGAGATACTGGCAGAAGTAGAGCTGTGAGTACCGGGCGTGAGTCGTGCTTCGGTAGCTCAGATGGTAGAGCACTTGCCCGCGAAATGCAAAGGTCCCGAGTTCGAGTCTCGGTCGGGCACACAGTTTTAATCTGCCAGGAAGTTTCATACCAGCGCACACTCCGCTGTAGAGTGAAAATCTCATCCTGGAAACATCCCCCAGGCTGTGGCTAAGCCATGTCTCCGCTATATCCTTTCTTTCAGGAGTGCTAGTTCTGCAAGGTTCGCAGGAGAGCTTCTGTAAAGTTTGGAAGGTAGGAGACGAGATACTGGCAGAAGTAGAGCTGTGAGTACCGGGCGTGAGTCGTGCTTCGGTAGCTCAGATGGTAGAGCACTTGTCCGCGAAAGGCAAAGGTCCCGAGTTCGAGTCTCGGTCGAGCACGCAGTTTTAATCTGCCAGGAAGTTTCAGACTGAACTCTGTTGTTGCGAGATCCGGGGTCTTGGGTGGATGAGGAAGAACAGTTCAATTACGTTTTGTCAGACTGAACTCTGATGTTTCGAGATCCTGGGTCTTGGGTGGATGAGGAAGAACAGTTCAATGACGTTTTGTGAGGTCCTTTCGGATGCGCAGCCTGGTGTGAGGCCTTGCGTTGTCGTTGGCATTTTTGTGGCGATGAACAGGCCGAAGTCGTTTCTTCAATTTCATGAGGGTAGAACAATATGCTTACGAGTTGATCGTGGCACCGTGAGGGATAGGATCGGTTCAGAATAACCCCTTTAGAGTCCCAAATCACAGTCACCGTGACTTTACTGGCTGATGGTGCGGCTTTGAACATTTTCTTCGGATGCGAGGTGCTACATTTGTTGCCGTTTCGTTTCCGGTTCGAAGCGATTAACCCTTGTTTCATCGCCTGTTAGGACGTTGGACAAAAAATTGTCACTTCGGCCTCCTAACGCGCAGGGAGTTCTGCATTGATGGTCCTTCGTAGCTCGCTGTAGTCTTCTGTCAGGAGGTGAGGAACCTAGCGGGCACACCCCTGTGAGTGCCACAACTGATGAACGATTGTCAGCAATGTCACAGTCGCTTCCAGTTCTGCAGCTCGGTGTTTTATTCTGATCGGTCGATCACCTCGAATCAGAGTAATCGGGCGTTCCGACATTGCAGCAGTCACAGCTGTGTACAGCTGGCCGGCACGCGGGAGGTCGAACAGGTATGCGCGACCTTGTTGCGATGATGAGGGACGGCTGGCCCAACGACTCACCGTGCTTTTGTTCAAAAATGGTTCAAATGGCCCTGAGCAATATGGGACTTAACATCTGAGGTAATTACTCCCCTAGAACTCAGAACTACTTAAACCTAGCTAACCTAAGGACATCACACACATCCATGCCTGAGGCAAGATTCGAACCTGCGACCGTAGCGGTCGTGCGGTTCCAAACTGAAGCGCCTAGAACCGCTCGGCCACACCGGTCGGCGTGCTTTTGTTCACTGGCAGGTCTGTGTAGACATTATGAAAGCGATTATGAATATTTGCCATGCTCTGGATCTCCGTCTAAAGAAATTTAACGACATCTCTCTGCTTGGAAAACACCTCCGTTACTGACGCCATTTTGAAGGCTATGTATAGCGCCGCCCGCTATCGAAAATTCGTAAAACTAAATGAGCTAAAGGACAAATATTCGACAACGTCCCACAACGAACTCCGAATTTTTCAAGCGAAACTGGCCGAGAAAAGAAGTGTTGTATTACTTGAATGCACGTCGTACATGTTTATCTCAATTGCCGGCCGGTGTGGCCAAGTGGTTCTAGGCGCTTCAGTCTGGAACCACGCGACCGTTACGGTCGCAGGTTCGAATCCTACCTCGGGCATGGATGCGTGTGATGTCCTTAGGTTAGTTAGGTTTAAGTAGTTCTAAGTTCTAGGGGACTGATGACCATGGATGTTAAGTCCCATAGTGCTCAAAGCCATTTGAACCATTTGAAGTTGTCGGTGTTTCATAGCATCTGATTAATGTGTGTGGAATTGCCTCAATATGTTAAATTTTAATCGTACATATATCCTATAATCTACAAACGAATCACCTCTGGAAATAAAAGAAAGCGACTTAACTTAATCTTGCAATAAATTGGTCACTTCCGGCTTCCTGTGTAGTGTGCTGGGGAATTTCTCGTAATTGTCTGAAATGATCTTAAAGGTGTTACATAAAGCTGTGTTTCCCGATATCGTGAGACATAACTGGTACAAACTGTAGTATTGGTTAAGATTACCACTTGTTTATAGGTGCCTTATAGTATATTACAGATCCAACAGAAGCTCATAGCACACAATTTCCATGTCTTGGTATGCTACAATTTCCATATCTTTATATGCTACATCAAGAAAAGGAAATAAATGTCAATAACGTTACGAGATTGATAATCTGTCATAAAAAGCGAGGAATCACTCTACGGAAAATAAAATCACCGGGTTATTTACTACCGTCATAATGTTCTGCTCTACTTGTGTACATAAAGAATTTCGACTTTAACGACACATTAATTCTATATACGACCATCGAATGTGAGGACGGACTTCCTTACCAAAATCCACGATTTTTCTTTGATTCATAAATAAGAGAGTATTTAATAACACAGGATGATAAAGAAAGATTTTCTGATTTCCAATACATGAACGAAGACAGAGCACTCGGCAAATTTTAACTTACGAGCCAAAACTGTAAGTTTACCTAGACACCAGTTAGAAGTACCCCGTCTACGTATTACTGGTGCAGTATCCTCGCTCGCTCCTTCAGTCTGCTTCTAGACGAGATATCAATAATACAGCAACAAAAGGCGTTACTCTTTCTCCGTTTATGTTGAGGGGGTGACGGATAGGGGGGGGGGGGCAATTCATGAGAATCCCATGCAGCACCTATTCCATTAATTTTGAGTGAAACGTGACGTGCATAGCTATAGCAGTGAATGAGATACCTCCATGCAGAGCTTCCGACGAAACTTTATAGACCAATACGTATGTTAGAATCTACCTTCTTTCGTATAGAAGATTTGTGGAACCGATGAATATTTTTGCAATATTCTGTACTTCGTGTTACACGCCAAGTGACAGTTTCCACTCTCAGGCATACGTTCAATCAGGTGCTGGAAGGTTTCTTGGGGAATGGCAGCCGCATTCTTCACGGTGTGCTGCACTGAGGAGAGGTATCGATGTCGGTCGGTGAGGACTGCCACGAAGTCGGCGTTCCAAAACATCCCAAAGGTGTTTAATAGGATTCATGTCAGGACTCTGAGTAGAACAGTCCATTACAGGGATGTTATTGTCATTTAACCACTCCGCCACAGGCCATGCACTATGAACAGGTGCTCGATCGTGTTTAAAAAATGTAATCGCCATCCCCGAATTGCTCTTCAACAATGGGGAGCAAGAAGTTTCTAAAAACATCAATGTAGGCCTGTGCTGTGATAGTGCCACGCAAAACAAAAGGGGATGCAAGTCCCCTCCATCAAAAACACGACCACATCATAACACCACAGCCCCCGAGTTGTACTGTTGGCACTACACACGCTGGCAGATGACGTTCACTGGGCATTCGGCACACCCACACCCTGACATCGGATCGCCACATAGTGTACCGTGATTCGCCACTCCACACAACGTTTTTCCACTGTTCAATCGTCCAATGTTTATGCTCCTTACACGGAGCGAGGCGTCGTTCATCATTTACCGGCGTTGTTGTTGTTGTGGTCTTCAGTCCTGAGACTGGTTTGATGCAGCTCTCCATGCTACTCTATCCTGTGCAAGCATCTTCATCTCCCAGTACCTACTGCAATCTACATCCTTCTGAATTTGCTTAGTGTATTCATCTCTTGGTCTCCCTCTACGATTATTATACTCCACGCTGCCCTCCAATACTAAATTGGTGATCCCTTGATGCCTCAGAACATGTCCTACCAACCGATCCCGTCTTCTGGTCAAGTTGTGCCACAAACTTCTCTTCTCCCCAATCCTGTTCAATACTTCCTCATTAGTTATGTGATCTACCCATCTAATGTTCAGCATTCTTCTGTAGCACCACATTTCGAATGCTTCTATTCTCTTCTTGTCCAAACTATTTATCGTCCATGTTTCACTTCCATACATGGCTACACTCCATACAAATACTTTCAGAAATGACTTCCTGACACTTAAATCTATACTCGATGTTAACAAATTTCTCTTCTTCAGAAAATCTTTCCTTGCCATTGCCAGTCTACATTTTATATCCTCTATACTTCGACCATCATCAGTTATTTTGGTCCCCAAATAGCAAACCTCCTTTACTACTTTAAGTGTCTCATTTCCTAATCTAATTCCCTCAGCATCACCCGACTTAATTCGACTACATTCCATTATCCTCATTTTGCTTTTGTTGATGTTCATTTTATATCCTCCTTTCAAGACACTGTCCATTCCATTCAACTGTTCTTCCAAGTCCTTTGCTGTCTCTGACAGAATTACAATGTCATCGGCGAACCTCAAAGTTTTTATTTCTTCTCCATGGATTTTAATACCTACTCCGAATTTTTCTTTTGTTTCCTTTACTGCTTGCTCAATATACAGATTGAACAACATCGGGGAGAGGCTACAACCCTGTCTTACTCCCTTCTCAACCACTGCTTCCCTTTCATGTCCCTCGACTCTTATAACTGCCATCCGGTTTCTGTACAAATTGTAAATAGCCTTTCGCTCCCTGTATTTTACCCCTGCCACCTTTAGAATTTGAAAGACAGTATTCCAGTCAACATTGTCAAATGCTTTCTCTAAGTCTACAAATGCTAGAAACGTAGGTTTGCCTTTCCTTAATCTTTCTTCTAAGATAAGTCGTAAGGTCAGTATTGCCTCGCGTGTTCCAGTGTTTCTACGGAATCCAAACTGATCTTCCCCGAGGTTGGCTTCTACTAGTTTTTCCATTCGTCTGTAAAGAATTCGTGTTAGTATTTTGCAGCTGTGACTTATTAAACTGATTGTTCGGTAATTTTCACATCTGTCAACACCTGCTTTCTTTGGGATTGGAATTATTATATTCTTCTTAAAGTCTGAGGGTATTTCGCCTGTTTCATACATCTTGCTCACCAGATGGTAGAGTTTTGTCAGGACTGGCTCTCCCAAGGCCGTCAGTAGTTCCAATGGAATGCTGTCTACTCCAGGGGCCTTGTTTCGAACCAGGTCTTTCAGTGCTCTGTCAAACTCTTCACGCAGTATCGTATCTCCCATTTCATCTTCATCTACATCCTCTTCCATTTCCATAATATTGTCCTCAAGCACATCGCCCTTGTATAGACCCTCTATATACTCCTTCCACCTTTCTGCTTTCCCTTCTTTGCTTAGAACTGGGTTTCCTTCTGAGCTCTTGATATTCATACAAGTCGTTCTCTTATCTCCAAAGGTCTCTTTAATTTTCCTGTAGGCAGTATCTATCTTATCCCTAGTGAGATAGGCCTCTACATCCTTACAATTGTCCTCTAGCCATCCCTGCTTAGCCATTTTGCACTTCCTGTCGATCTCATTTTTGAGACGTTTGTATTCCTTCTTGCCTGCTTCGTTTACTGCATTTTTATATTTTCTCCTTTCATCAATTAAATTCAATATTTCTTCTGTTACCCAAGGATTTCTACCAGCCCTCGTCTTTTTACCTACTTGACCCTCTGCTGCCTTCACTACTTCATCCCTCAAAGCTACCCATTCTTCTTCTACCGTATTTCTTTCCCCCATTCCTGTCAATTGCTCCCTTATGCTCTCCCTGAAACTCTGTACAACCTCTGGTTCTTTCAGTTTATCCAGGTCCCAACTCCTTAAATTCCCACCTTTTTGCAGTTTCTTCAGTTTTAATCTACAGGTCATAACCAATAGATTGTGGTCAGAGTCCACATCTGCCCCTGGAAATGTCTTACAATTTAAAACCTGGTTCCTAAAACTCTGTCTTACCATTATATAATCTATCTGATACCTTTTAGTATCTCCAGGGTTCTTCCACGTATACAACCTTCTTTCATGATTCTTAAACCAAGTGTTAGCTATGATTATGTTGTGCTCTGTACAAAATTCTACCAGGCGGCTTCCTCTTTCATTTCTTAGCCCCAATCCATATTCACCGACTATGTTTCCTTCTCTCCCTTTTCCTACACTCGAATTCCAGTCACCCATGACTATTAAATTTTCGTCTCCCTTCACTATCTGAATAATTTCTTTTATTTCATCATACATTTCTTCAATTTCTTCGTCATCTGCAGAGCTAGTTGGCATATAAACTTGTACTACTGCAGTAGGTGTGGGCTTCGTATCTATCTTGGCCACAATAATGCGTTCACTATGCTGTTTGTAGTAGCTTACCCGCATTCCTATTTTCCTATTCATTATTAAACCTACTCCTGCATTACCCCTATTTGATTTTGTGTTTATAACCCTGTAGTCACCTGACCAAAAGTCTTGTTCCTCCTGCCACCGAACTTCACTAATTCCCACTATATCTAACTTCAACCTATCCATTTCCCTTTTTAATTTTTCTAACCCACCTGCCCGATTAAGGGATCTGACATTCCACGCTCCGATCCGTAGAACGCCAGTTTTCTTTCTCCTGATAACGACATCCTCCTGAGTAGTCCCCGCCCGGAGATCCGAATGGGGGACTATTTTACCTCCGGAATATTTTACCCAAGAGGACGCCATCATCATTTAATCATACAGTAAAGCTGCATGCCCCCGGGAAAAATTATGGCCGTAGTTTCCCCTTGCTTTCAGCCGTTCGCAGTACCAGCACAGCAAGGCCGTTTTTACTATTGTTACAGGGCCAGATCAGTCAATCATCCAGACTGTTGCCCCTGCAACTACTGAAAAGGCTGCTGCCCCTCTTCAGGAACCACACGTTTGTCTGGCCTCTCAACAGATACCCCTCCGTTGTGGTTGCACCTACGGGACGGCTATCTGTATCGCTGAGGCACGCAAGCCTCCCCACCAACGGCAAGGTCCATGGTTCATGAGGGGAAGGGGGGGGGGGGGGGTTTACCGGCGTAGTGTGTGGCTTATGAGCAGCCACTCTACCATGAAATCAAAGTTTTCTCACCTCCTGCCTAACTGTCATAGTACTTGCAGTGGATCCTGATGCAGTTTGGAATTTCTGTGTTATGGTCTGAATAGATGTCTGTCTGTTACACACAAGACCCTCTTCAAACGTCGGCGGTCGCTGTTAGTCAGCAGACGACGTCGCCCTGTACGCTTTGTGCTGTACGTGTCCCTTCACGTTTCCACTTCACTGTCACATCGGAAACTGTGGACCTACGGATGTTTAGGAGTGTTGCTACCTCGCGTACATACGTATGACACAAGTGACACCCAATCATCCGACAACGTTCGGAGTCTGTCAGTTCCGCGGAGCGCCCCATTCTGCTCTCTCACGATGTCTAATGGTTACTGAAGTCGCTGATGTGGAGTACCTGTCAATAAGCGGCAGCGCAATGCACTTAATATGAAACATCTATGTTTTGGGTTGTGTCCGGATAATTTTGGTCAGATAGTGTATGTGTAAATTGTCTTTAGTTGCACTTTGGGGTAGGCAGTTGGTCAGTCACCAGACCAACGCAGGTGGGTAACGCTGCAGATGAACTGCAAGTAACACTTAAATCGGCTGATCGCATTATTAAGGGAAGAAAAACTGAAATTACTTTTAAAAGTACTCTTCTCTTTTGGGTCTGCAACAAACTGATGAAGCGATATAAATTCTGGCATTCTTCCATTTATGTTCAACAAACGCAGAGCATTATAAGGTGGCAAACTCTTTGCACAGAGTGTTTCACTGTTGCTATTACAGTCCGCTGTCTTCTGACTACAAAAACAGCTGTGACAATGGTACATTCGTAACTGGAAGTATTGACTGTGTTGTTCCAGAGACGCGTAATGTCTCCCTCATCTGTGTGCGTACCGTGATTGAGATCTGAACGGTACATTTGCGAAAATGGGTTCCATTAAAAGCTTTTTTTTTTCTAAATCCACTTTACAAGACCTAGAAGCCTGTAATAGGAGTGTCTTGTTATGTTTCTGACTCATTAGCCAGCTACATCTCAGAGAAAACGGGCATGGCGCCTGAAGAGCTGACGTCCGCAGGTGCCCGCAGCAATTTTCGGAAAAAATCAGTTTCCTGTACGTAATTGGAAAACTTTTTCTATTATTCCCGATTAGTCTCCATAGGGGAAAGTAAGGAAATGGTGATTGAAGCTTCATCATTAAGCAAAAATAAGCAGTTCTATTTATTCTTTTCTTGTATGTTTCGGACGACCAGTGGTTTATCGATATTTTCTGGTGCATCGTCGCAAAAATTTTATGCTCTGTGATGACGCAGCTTAGCGCCGTTCCCTCACACTTCATGGAATTATTTTTTAGTCCTCCTTACATTTTTACGTACCTCAGACGACTTATCAAACCATTCTCGTTTAATTTCTGCTATCGTTCGTTAAGTTCCTTAGGGTATATACA
Source organism: Schistocerca serialis cubense (assembly GCF_023864345.2). Classification (NCBI taxonomy): domain Eukaryota; kingdom Metazoa; phylum Arthropoda; class Insecta; order Orthoptera; family Acrididae; genus Schistocerca; species Schistocerca serialis. Next base: position 179,889,823 of record NC_064646.1, on the reverse strand, counting down.
CATTTTTACTGTACAGAGGGACTGGAAGTTTCATATTCCATTTTATGAAACCTCCAGAAAACAGTGGTGTGAAGTATTAAAGCAAATTGGAGAAATAAACTTCCATAGGAAAATCATACTCACCTCAAAGCAAATTCAGTAGCTCTGCAAAACAAGCCAACGGTCATTATTCTTATTAATGAGGTGGAAATTAATATTAAAAAGGCTCACCATAGAACTTAACCTCCTACACTTCTTGTTAGAATAACATGCACAGTCCCGTAACGAAATACGTACACAAGCGACGTAATTATTTCAGTGAACGAGCCACCATCCAGTGTAGAGAGGAATTAAAAATATTTTGCAGTTTGAGATCTTAAGATAATTCGTACGTTTAGAGATGTAGCCACGAATTCGTGGCCCTTGACTTAATTTTTCTTTAAATAGTAATCAGCTATTCTATAAAGTTGTCTCACTGGAGACGCCTAGTATTTAGGCTACAAACCTTGAGCCGTATTGCCTCATTCCCGGTTTTGCGGACAATATTCAGTATTTCTCCACGTTAGACAACAAAGCAGTGTTACGATAAGAATTCCAAATAACTGCGAATTTCTTGGATAAACTGCTCAGACAATAACTTTATTCTCCAATAGATAATCACAGAGTTTGTAAACAGTACTCGCATCATGCTTAACATAAATTCCAGTGTTTAAGTCATTTTTAGATCCAGTATTGTAATTTTGCTTACCATTATTTCTCTTGTTTGCGGCAGAAATCTTTCTGGATTATTGACGCACTATGAAGCTTCACGCAAAAGACTAATTAGTTACTACTGCAAATAGAAGACATAGGTGAATTCTGATCACCAAAAATTCCTGAAATTCAGCCGTAACCAAATTTTGTCGTTTGCCAATATTCCGGCTGTAAACATTCATCTGATTGCTGAATTTCCTTAGTGTTATGGATCAACTAATATACCGTGAGAACACTAAGATTTACAGCGTGATTCTTTTCTTGCTTTCCGAAGGGTATTCAACGCTACGCCAGACTGTTGACAGATAACTGAGAAACAATGATGCCTAAAATCTTCACAGCGTCACTGACATGAGATTGGGTAAATGAAATTTTGTCTAATTGAACCCAGTAATACTGATCAGTGAATGTTCAACAGAAGGAAAGTAATATTTGACGTCCTCCATGAAGGCATAGCACGTACGCTAATTTTTCTCAAGATAATTGGGTTGTTATGGTCTTCCGTCTGAACACAGGTTTGATGCAGCTTCCCACAGTAATCAATTCTGTGTAGATCTCTTCATCTCTGTACAACTACTGAATTTCGTAGTTTCTCTTCGAGAAACTATGTATTACTCTAAAATGACCATCCAAGTGCTCGCCATATCTGTTGGATCCCAAAGTTTTCATTTCTCCTCTCCAAACCTTAATTCCATTTCCATAACACCTTTTGTTTTTCTTTACTCCTCAATGTACACACTGAATACAACAGAAGATAGCCTGCAGATTTATCTCATTCCCTCCTCAACTACTGCATCCCTTTCATTGTCGTTTGTCTCTTATAACAGCTGACTGGTTTCTATAAATGTTGTAAATAAGCTTTTTCTCCGTGCGTTTTATCTCTGCCACCTTCATAATTTCAAAGAGTGTCGTACAGTATTTATTATCAAAAAGCTTCATCTACATCTATAAATGCTGTAAACGGAGGTTTGAATTTTTCGTTCTATCTTCTAACGTAAGTCGTCGAGTAAGGAACCAGAATCCAAACTGACCTTGCTCGAATTCGGCTAGACTTGAATTATTCTGAATTTAAAGAGATTTGTGTGTAATTATAATGAATCAATGATAGAAAAAAGGCGCATTTCTATAGTTCTTTAGAAACGAAATGCTTGTGCTGAATTTAACCGGTGGCGACTGTGATTTGTAGTCGAAACTTCCGAGATATTCAGGGGGACTGGTAGGTGTATTGCCTTTTTGTACAGGATCCTAATTTGATCAGGTGCAATAAAATTCGTAGCTCTTATACTACATTCAGTGAGTTAAATGTGAACTACGTGCTTCTTGGAGCCTTATTGCCAGCTATGAGGTCTACCTGTTGAGGAACAATTCGTCTGAAGACAGAAATGATATTGTTGTAGTTTTCATTTACATTTTCTGTACGTGGCAACATAATGTTTTACTTATGGGTGAACATACATGAAATAATATTAGTTTTCAGACAATCATGAATCTGTATTCGTTGTGGTTCGATTGTAAGAAATTGTGTCGTACAAATTAAGAAACCCGATGGTATTGGGAGTTTGAAAAAGGCGTTTGCCGTCATTAGTGCAATTTAATGTTTAGAAATGATATGGTGGGTTTTGTAATATGTTCTTTACCCAGTGTTATTAGTTAAATAGTTATGTTGTAATACAGTATGATAACAGAAAGGCATTATTGAAAGTGGAGCACAGATGAACTGCATGTAGCTGTAACAGTATATCTCAAAGGGGATGATAGATTAAAAGAATGTGTACGTTTATAAAATATGCTTAAGCCAACAGTTACTAAAAATGCTGACAATAAAATAAAAAACGTAAATTGTCATATAAAAACATTTTGGTTGCGTAAATTGTTTTCAGTGAAGTTGAAAGCTGATTGGAAGAGTATATTGTAGTATTTGAAGAGATGATGTTCGGTTTAATGATGTCGAACACGATAAAATTTGCGTTTGAAATTGCAAAAGAAAGCGTATTTCCTCACATTTTCAGTGCAGAGGATGCCACGGCAGGCAAAAAGTGAGCTGAAAGTGTCCATTCAAGAAATACAGCGAAATCCAAGTGAAATGCTGAAGGCACCAAATAAAACTTTCAAGGCCTAACCAGGGAGCATGTGAGCTGAGGAGCAGTTCATGCTATAAAGAAAAAAAAAGAGATAAAACGTTTTATTCCAGTGCTTCAAAAAGTGATGTAAGAACTAAAACAGGGATCATTCCTTAAATTTAGAGTCAGGGTCGTAGTTTATAAAGGTGGTACAATTTATACGCCCACTGGTACAAATTAGGAAACAGATCCCTAATTTACACGAGCTGTAAGTATTCAGAAAAACAAGTTTCATGTGCTTATTTTTATTACAACTTCCAGTCTTTAATCAGATATGATGAACAACATCCTGTAATTGAAGATGTCATTGTTTAAATTTTTTCGTAATTTACTCCTTAGGCTATAGTAAATAAAATTTCAAAAGTAGTACGATTTAGGTAACTCTCCCATTTAATGTTATGGGAGCCACATTAAAGTAGAATGGAATATAATCATCCTTGTAAAAAGTAGAAATACACTCCTGGAAATTGAAATAAGAACACCGTGAATTCATTGTCCCAGGAAGGGGGAAACTTTATTGACACATTCCTGGGGTCAGATACATCACATGATCACACTGACAGAACCACAGGCACATAGACACAGGCAACAGAGCATGCACAATGTCGGCACTAGTACAGTGTATATCCACCTTTCGCAGCAATACAGGCTGCTATTCTCCCATGGAGACGATCGTAGAGATGCTGGATGTAGTCCTGTGGAACGGCTTGCCATGCCATTTCCACCTGGCGCCTCAGTTGGACCAGCGTTTGTGCTGGACGTGCAGACCGCGTGAGACGACGCTGCATCCAGTCCCAAACATGCTCAATGGGGGACAGATCCGGAGATCTTGCTGGCCAGGGTAGTTGACTTACACCTTCTAGAGCACGTTGGGTGGCACGGGATACATGCGGACGTGCATTGTCCTGTTGGAACAGCAAGTTCCCTTGCAGGTCTAGGAATGGTAGAACGATGGGTTCGATGACGGTTTGGATGTACCGTGCACTATTCAGTGTCCCCTCGACGATCACCAGTGGTGTACGGCCAGTGTAGAAGATCGCTCCCCACACCATGATGCCGGGTGTTGGCCCTGTATACCTCGGTCGTTTGCAGTCCTGATTGTGGCGCTCACCTGCACGGCGCCAAACACGCATACGACCATCATTGGCACCAAGGCAGAAGCGACTCTCATCGCTGAAGACGACACGTCTCCATTCGTCCGTCCATTCACGCCTGTCGCGACACCACTGGAGGCGGGCTGCACGATGTTGGGGCGTGAGCGGAAGACGGCCTAACGGTGTGCGGGACCGTAGCCCAGCTTCATGGAGACGGTTGCGAATGGTCCTCGCCGATACCCCAGGAGCAACAGTGTCCCTAATTTGCTGGGAGTGGCGGTGCGGTCCCCTACGGCACTGCGTAGGATCCTACGGTCTTGGCGTGCATCCGTGCGTCGCTGATGTCCGGTCCCAGGTCGACGGGCACGTGCACCTCCCGCCGACCACTGGCGACAACATCGATGTACTGTGGAGACCTCACGCCCCACGTGTTGAGCAATTCGACGGTACGTCCACCCGGCCTCCCGCATGCCCACTATACGCCCTCGCTCAAAGTCCGTCAACTGCACATACGGTTCACATCCACGCTGTCGTGGCATGCTATCAGTGTTAAAGACTGCGATGGAGCTCCGTATACCACGGCAAACTGGCTGACACTGGCGGCGGCGGTGCACAAATGCTGCGCAGCTAGCGCCATTCGACGGCCAACACCGCGGTTCCTGGTGTGTCCGCTGTGCCGTGCGTGTGATCATTGCTTGTACAGCCCTCTCGCAGTGTCCGTAGCAAGTATGGTGGGTCTGACACACCGGTGTCAATGTGTTCTTTTTTCCATTTCCAGGAGTGTATTTTATGAAAGTTAAAATCTGTTTACTGTGTGCAAGGTAGTTGGCCTTAGAAAATGGTGAGTTTTCATCAAAACCGTAATACTCCCCTTCGTCCTCGCTAGTTTCTATGGAGTCAGGCAACGTTATTAATTCAGGACTGGATGACTATCGTGAGTCAGCAATTATAATGGGAATAACTATTCGCCACTCATATTTGTGTGTCATCTCTGTAAGCCAATAACTTGTACTCAGTGTGCACAGCTTCATACGGTGAAACTTGTCAACAAATCACATAGTTCTAAGAATAATAAGCACGACTTCTAAGAACAATAAGCACGTCAAGGACATAAGAGGTCCGTCACATATTCTTCCACCACGACCACATGCCCCCTAAGTTATTAGCAGTTAATTTTAATCGTGGTAACAGAACACATCTTTTCTACGTAAATTTAATGAGCCCTCGTGCGCCTGTCTAAAATGAATTTTGGGGATATTATATTAACTTTACGTAAATGGTAGCTTGTGGCCAACCACGACCACGTGCTCTCTAAGTCAATGGTAGTTCATACCCATCCAAATTTCACATAACTCATCGAATTTTCTCACCCACCTTGATGAGACCTATTGCGTGCTTCCTCGACCCTGTGATGCTAACTGTAACAGGTAATGAAAGAACAATTAGTAAGCGAGATCGTTACGCGCATATATGGACGACTTTTGACCATCAGGGGTTCTACGTGTTTTGCCTTTGTATGTGGTAGTGAAGAATTCATGGGGCGCACCAGTTCACTCTCCCCTGTTGCTTCGGCACTAAGCTGTTGATTCTTCCATTCTTTCAATTTTCTTTCAGCCGGGTCACTATCTGCTAGTTGTTGAATGCATCTCTGGTGTAAGTCAGGCATGCAAATCTGATTTTGTTGACTGTCTAGTCCTCCATACCCTGATGAAACGGTCTACATCTACTGTTCTAATCATATTGTTTATGTTCTGTTAGGTATATGATAAAGCCTGAATGGAAGCCGTAAAAGATGCATGTAAAGTAGTGACAGGATCATGGTATATAACAAGTCAGTTCTGTAACTTTCAATGAGATAAAGTTACCCACACCATTTAGCCACTTCCTTGTCCCATCATTTAATCGACTCATGAAAGGGACAAGTAACGGTCTCGAGCTGTATAGGAATTGATAAGTATAAGAAATACTGACTCCTCACCTCGTATCTAGTATCTGCACTGCCCACGACGTTAACTTCTTGTCGAGCCCGTATGCCGATCATGTACCCAATGAAATTCTTAAGATATTATTCCGTTGTGTGACAAAGATTTTTGTTAAATCATTCTTTTGGTTTATGCATGCCAAGTATTGCATCATTATCGCGTCGATCAGCATACAAGTGACCAAAGAGCATGCGCATCGGTCGTGTGTGGCTGAAAACGAAGAGACAGCACTTTCATCGAATCTGTGTTCATGAGATTAATTTTCCCTCCAAGAAAAGAACTCACAAACGTGAGAAGTTTTTCGATTTTCGTCCATTTTCTTTTCTATAAGGTGATCTTTGAGGTCATTCCCTTTGTATATCCGTTCTATACATTCCTTCCACCTTTCAGCCTTCCCTGTTTTTCATTAACAGCTGCTTGCCATCAGAGCTATTGATAATCATATAACTGCTTCAATTTTCTCCAATGGTTTCTTTCAATGTCCTATAGAGAGTATCTACGTTTCGTATTTTCATTCATTCTTCTACAGCTTTGCATTTCTCCTCTTTGCATAAATGCTTTGTTATTTTGAACTTCCTGTCTCACTTATGTTAGACGTTCGTATTCTCTTTTGCCTGTTTTTTAAGCGTTTTTATATATTCTTTTCAGTTAAATTCATTATTGGTCGTGTTAGCCTCACCTTTCTGTGGGCCTTGTCTTTGTAGCTAGTTGTTTCTTTGCAGCCTTTAGTTTATCCTCTGCCGAAGTTACCCATTCGTCTCCTACTTTACTTTCACGTGTTTCAGTTAACAGTTGCGCAATGCTTTCGTCGAAACTGTCAAGTATGTTCGGTGCTTTCAACCTATCCAGATCCCACACTCTTAATGTTCAATACCTTCAGTTTTATGCTGCGGATTATATGGAATAAACTATGGTCAGAGCCAACCTTCCTTCATCATACTTTAGCACAGTACTAGCAACAATTAGACTGGGCTCAGTGCAATATTCTGCCAGGCGGCTTGTATGTCACCAATACATCAATAAATACAATTATAAAGGACAACGTTTCTAAGTATTCCATCTATTGTAGTTTCTATACCAGCTGCAATGAATTAATATGACAATGTTCTATGCGCTATTATAGTTGGACCAAGAGAAACCTATATGACGAAATACAAAAGACACATACTACGATTACTTGGGCAACGGTGAACTCGTGATCTCTTTGCTCCCCTTGCGAAAAGGAAAGAAAAATGTGGTCTGCAGAAAGTTTCGCGCTGTCTTGCGTTTCCCATTTGCGCTGTGTACACCAACAGGTTCCGCCAGCCGCCTTGCGGAGCACGACACTGCACCGAGCTGGCCTTATCGCTAGCTGCCACCCGTCTTCGTAGCCAAAGCTGCTTACGCACTCTTTTGCCGTGGCACTCGAGTCGGAGGTAGACGGTATGGAGAAAGTTTTCATCGCCGTCTAGAAGCCACCACAACAGCAAGGGAGGTGATAGCCCAAAGTCCCTGATCACCACTGTTAGTTAAACTCTAGTACTCATGGAGCATGGGCATGTTTTTGCATGGTTTGCACTACGATTTTGGGACATATAATGTGTTCAAACACTATGAATTACCTCGAAGGAAACGATCTTGTGACATACAGTCAGCACGGATTCAGAAAATATCGTTCCTGTGAAACACAACTATTGCTTTATTCTCATGAAGTAATGAATGCTGTCGACAGGGGTCGTCAAATTGACTTCATATTTCTAGATTTCCAGAAGGCTTTTGACACCGTTCCTCACGTTCTGATCAAATTGTGTGTCTATGGATTCGTAATTACCTGTCAGAAAGATCACATTTCGCAGTAATTGACGGGAATTCATCAAGTAAAACGGAAGTGATACGCGATGTTCCCCACGGATGTGTTACAGCCATTCTGCTGTTCCAAATGTGCATGAATAATTTAGAAGACAATCTGTGCAGCCATCTTGGACTGTTTTCAGATGATGCTGTTATTTACCTCTAGTAAAGTCAGCACAAAGTCAAAACCAGTTCCAACATGATTTAGAAAACGTATTTGTATGGTGCGAAAAGCGGCAATTGATCCTAAATAACGAGGAATGTGAAGTCATCCACGCGATTTTTAAAATGAATTCATTATATTTCAGCTACACGATAAATCACGGAAATATAAAGGCTGTCAAATCAAATAAATACCTACAGATAACAACTACGAACAACTTAAATTGGAGTGATCACATAGATAATGTTGTGGAAAAGGCGAACCGAAGACCACGTACACTACTGGCAATTAAAATTGCTACGCCACGAAGATGACGTGCTACAGACGCGAAATTTAACCGACAGGAAGAACATGCTGTGATATGCAAATGATCAGCTTTTCAGAGCATTCGCACAAGGTTGGCGCCAGTGGCAACACCTACAACGTGCTGACATGAGGAAAGTTTACAACTGATTTCTCATACACAAACAGCGCTTGACTGGCGTTGCCTGGTGAAACGTTGTTGTGATGCCTCGTGTAACGAGGAGAAATGCGTACTATCACGTTTCCGACTTTGATAAATGTCGGATTGTAGCCTACCGTGATTGCGGTTTTATCGTATCACGACATTTCTGCTTGCATTGGTCGAGATCCAATGAGTGTTAGCAGAATATGGAATCGGTGGGATCAGGAGGGTAATACGGAACGCCGTGCTGGATCCCAGTGGCCTCGTATCACTAGCACTCGAGATGACAGGCATCTTATCCGCATGGCTGTAACGGATCGTGCAGACACATCTCGATCCCTGAGTCAACAGATGGGGACGTTTGCAAGACAACAACCATCTGCACGAACAGTTCGACGACGTATGCAGCAGCATGGACTATCAGTTCGGAAACCATGGCAGCGGTTACCCATGACGCTGCATCACAGACAGGAGCGCCTGCGATGGTGTACTCAACGACGAACCTGGGTGAACGAATGGCAAAACGTCATTTTTTCGGATGAATCCAGGTTCTGCTTACAGCATCATGATGGTCGCATCCGTGTTTGGCGACATCGCAATGAACGCATATTGGAAGCGTGTATTCGTCATCGCCATACTGGCGTATCACCCGGCGTCATGGTATGGGATGCCATTGGTTACACGTCACGGTCACCTCACCTTCGCATTGACGGCACTTTGAACAGTGGACGTTACATTTCACATGTGTTACGACACGAGGCTCTACCCTTCATTCGATCCCTGCGAAACCCTACATTTCACCAAGATAATGCACGACCGCATGTTGCAGATCCTGTACGGGCCTTTCTGGATACAGAAAATGTTCGACTGCTGCCCTGGCCAGCACATTCTCCAGATCTCTCACCAATTGAAAACGTCTGGTCAATGGTGGCCGAGCACCTTGCTCGTCACAAGACGTCAGTCACTACTCTTGATCAACTGTGGTATCGTGCTGAAGCTGCAAGGGGAGCTGTACCTGTACACGCCATCCAAGCTCTGTTTGACTCAATGCCCAGGCGTATCAAGGCCGTTATTATGGCCAGAAGCGGTTGTTCTGGGCACTGATTTCTAAGGATCTATGCACCCAAAGTGCGTGAAAATGTAATCACATGTGAGTTCTAGTATAATATATCTGTCCAGTGAATACCCGTTTATCATCTGCATTTCTTCTTGGTGAAGCAATTTTAATGGCCAGTAGTGTATTACTGGCAGAGCACTTCGAAATGCAACAAATCCAGTAAAGAGACTGCCTCCATACACTTGTCCGTCTGCTGGAACACTGCTGTGGGGTATGGGATCCTTGCCAAATAGGACTGACGCAGGACATCGCAAGGTATCGAAAACGGGGAGCTCGTTTATCGCGAAGTAGGGCAGAGATTGATACGGATATGTGAGTCGGAGAGGCAAGAATTAAAACAAAGGTGGTCTTGGGTGCGGATAGACCTTTCCACGAAATTGTAATTTCCTAGTTTCTCCTTCGAATGCGTAAATATTTTCTTGACGCCCAAATACGTAAGAAGAAATCATATTCGTAATGAAATAAGAGAACGCAGAGCTTGCACGCAAAAGATTTCATGGCCGATAAGTAACGTGAAACCGGTTCGATGAGCCTCTGCCAGGAATTCGAGTTTGAACTGTCATGCAGATGTGGTTGTTATAATGTTGGTGGTGATGTGTGCAAAGATTGGTGACGTTAACGTCGAGGGCCTCTTAAAGATGGTGGTGAGGAGTAATTTACGCGCCGTAACTGGAATTAACAATTATTATCATAGTTATTAAAAACGCAGTACTGCAACGTAGACGAATTTGCCATCACCACAAACACTATTCATTTATTTTCATTGGCGGGAATGGAATATACTATGATACTCCACGAATACCATGATCCTATGATACCAAAATCATATTCCAGCGTTTCCGTGTCTGTGGAGTATATTGATTAACAAGTTATCTTTATGCGAGCTCAATTTCTGTACAGAAGCAAGCCCTACAGATGAAAAACTATGTGAGAACTTGGGGGCGCATGGGTTTGTCTAACTTTATTCGAACTACTCAGATGAAGATAGTGGCACGGTATGCTATTCGTTGAGAAAGGTCGATTCATTGGCCTGAGAGACACGGGAATATCATACCGACATATCGCACAGACAGATGGCTACAGCGAAAAGACTGCACGACGAGTGGCGACGTGTAGATGGCAGTGTGGACAGACGTGTGAATTCCTAAGGGAGCAAACAGCTGAGGTCATCGGTCCCTAGACTTACACACTACTTAAACTAACTAAAACTATGTTATGCTAAGAACAACACGCGCACCCATGCCCGAGGGAGGACTCGAAATTAGGCCGGAAGGGGCCGCGCCGTCCTTGGCATGACGTCTTAAACCACGTGGCCACTTTGCGCGGCGACCACAGTGTGGAAACAAGCGTCAACACAGGTGCTTCCAGAAGGAATCGTAGGACTGTACGAATGGCCGCGGCGAACACAGGGGTGATAACTGCCGAAATCCGGTCGGAGGTTCGTGGTGGTGTAAGCACGACTTTCCGTGATTCGTTTACCACTGGCAACACACCGCAGACAACTGAGACTAACAAGGTGTAGAACCAGAGTAAAATGAGACAGTGAGTGGTATTATTCTGTGGTTCTTATCGATAAGTTCCGCTTCTGTCGGAGACAATGAATTTGAAGGTAACGTGTCCGTAGACGGACTGGGGAAAGGCTACTGCAAACAGCGATTTTCGAAACCCATTCTTTGATTCATGGTGTGGGGAAATATTGGATACAACAACAGGAGTGATTTGATAATTGCTGAATGGAAACAAAATTCTCCCCGGTATATGACAAGAATGGTATATTCTGCTACGATTCTCTTCAGGATACCAAGTAGCATATTCCAGCAGGATAATGCAATACCTCACAGTGTCTTTCAGCTATGGCAGGAAATTCTCCAAGCGTGAGATATCTATAAAATTCTAAAAATGTTATGCGAAAGAACTTTCTCTAATTTTAGTGGAAGTTTTTCGTAGATCACTGGATCAAGGAAGCGTACGTAGCGACTGGAAAAAAGAGCAGCTCAACCCCGCTTTCAAGAAGGATCGTAGGACAGGAGCACATAATTATGTACCTATATCGTTGACGTTGATCTGTTACACAATTATGGAACATATTTTTGGTCAAGTATCATGATGTTTTTGGCTAACTAAAACCTCCTCTGTAAAACTCAGCGTGGATTCCGCAACTGGAGGTATTGCGAAACTCAGCTCTCTCTGGTCCTCCATGACATTCATAGCTGTTTAGACAACAGCGCGCAGGTTTATGCTGTGGACCTTGACTTCAGGAAAGCATTTGACACCGTCCCGCACTTCCATTTAGTGAAATAAAACGAGCTGATAAAACAGCTCCATATTTGGCAATTATATACAACCACTCGCTCACTGAAAGATCCATACCTAAAGACTGGAAAATTGCTCAAGTCACACCAATACCCAAAAAGGGAAGTAGAAGTAATCCGCTAAATTACAGGCCTATATCACTAACGTCGATCTGCAGTAGGGTTTTGGAACATATATTGTATGGGAACATTATGAAGTACCTCGAAGAAAACGATTTATTGACACATAGTCAGCACGGTCTCAGAAAATATCGTTCTTGTGAAACACAACTAGGTCTTTATACTCATGAAGTAATAAGTGCTATCGACAGGGGATGTCAAATTGATTCCATATTTTTAGATTTCCAGAAGGCTTTCGACACCGTTCCTCACAAGCGTCTTCTAACCAAACTGCGTGCCTACGGAGTAACGCCTCAGTTGTGCGACTGGATTCGTGATTTCCTGTCATAAAGGTCACAGTTCGTAGTAATAGACGGAAAGTCATCGAGTAAAACACAAGTAATATCCGGCGTTCCACTAGGAAGTGTTATAGGCCCTCTATTGTTCCTGATCTATCTTAACGACATAGCAGGCAATCTGAGAAGCCGTCTTAGATTGTTTGCAGATGATGCTGTGATTTACCGTCTTGTAAAGTCATCATCAGGTGATCGAAACGACTTGCAAATTGATTTAGATGAGATATTTCTATGGCGCAGTAAGTGCCAATTCACCCTGAGTAAAGAAAAGTGTGAAGTTATTCACATGAGTACTAAAAGAAATCAGCTAAATTTCGATTACGCAATAAATCACACAAATCTGAAGGCTGTAAATTCAGCTAAATACTTGGGGACTTCAATTACAAATAACCTAAATTGGAACCATCACATGGATAATATTGTGCGTAGAGCAAGCCAAAGACTGCGATTCATTGGCAGAACTCTTAGAAGGTGCAACAGCTCTACTAAAGAGACTGCTTACACCACGCTTGTCCGCCCTATTCTGGAGTGCTGCTGTGGGGTGTGGCATCCGCATCAGGTGGGACTGACGGATGACATCGAAAAAGTACAAAGAAGGGAAACTCGTTTTGTATTATAGCGAAATAGGAGAGATAGTGTCAGAGACATGACACGTGAATTGGAGTGGCAATCATTACAACAAAGGCGTTCTTCGTATCGACAAGACTTTCTCATGAAATTGCAATCACCAGTTTTCTCCTCCGATTGCGAAAACATTCTGTTGGCATCCGCCTACATAGGGAGAAATGATCATCACGATAAAATAAGAGAAATCAGGGCTCGCACAGAAAAATTAAAGTGCTCGTTTTTTCCGCGTGCCGTTCGAGAGTGGAACGGTAGAGAGACAGCTTGAAGGTGGTTCATAGAATCCCCTGCCAGGCACTTTATTGTGAATAGCAGAGTAATTACGTAGATGTAGAAGTAGATATAGCTTACCTAATATCGGAACAAATTTACGAGTGGATAGAAACCTTTCTTACAGACAGAACTTAATGGAACAAAATAGACTGATGTAAGGTCAGTTTCCTGAGTACCCTAAGGATGTATGATAGAACCGTTACAATGTACTGGGTGATCAAAAAGTCAGTATAAATTTGAAAACTTAATAAACCACGGAATAATGTACGAGTAGATAGAGAGGTGAAAATTGACACATATGCTTGGAATGACATGGCGTTTTATTAGAACCAAAAAAAACAAAGTTCACAAAATGTCCACCCCATATTGCTAGACGCGTTAAAGATCTCTTGCGCGCATCGTTTGGTGATGATCGTGTGCTCAGCTGCCACTTTCGTCATGCTTGGCCTCCCAGATCCCCAGACCTAGCTCCGTGCGATTATTGGCTTTGAGGTTACCTGAAGTCGCAAGTGTATCGTGATCGACCGACATCTCTAGGGATGCTGAAAGACAACATCCGACGCCAGTGCCTCACCATAACTCCGGACATGCTTTACATGCTGTTCACAACATTGTTCCTCGACTACAGCTATTGTTGTGGAATGATGGTGGACATATTGAGCGTTTCCTGTAAGGAACATCATCTTTGCTTTGTCTTACTTTGTTATGCTAAATATTGCTGTTCTGATCAGATGAAGCGCCATCTGTCGGACATTTTTTGAACTTTCGTATTTTTTTTTTTTTTTTGTTCTAATAAAACCCTATGTCATTCCAAGAATGTGTGTCAATTTGTACCTCTCTATCTACATTATTCCGTGATTTATTCAGTTTTCAAATTTATATTGACTTTTTGATCACCCGGTATATAAGTGATCCAATAGAAAGCATCGGAAGCTCTCACTTTTAAAGAACTGTAGACGCTTCCTACTATATCATTTACTTGGACTGTAACGTTCCTGTCTATAAGAACTGTCCCGTTCTGTCCTCTCCTGTCTATAAAAAAAGTAGCAACGCCAGAAGACAATATCGATTTGCAGAATGACAAATAGAGGAACGATAAATTGTACAGGACACGCAGTTGACCCTGAACGTAAATAAATGTAACGAACTGCGCATACATAGGCAAAGAAATCCACTGCTGTATAACTACACTGGGCAGCTGACCATGAGCGTAAATAAATGTAATATATTGGGCATTCCTAGGAAAGACATCCATTACTGTACAACTACACTATTGACTAAAAAGTGGTGGAAAGAGTATTTACCGTAAAATATGTATCAGTATCTATTCAGAGCGACCCGAAGCTGAATGATCACATAAAACAAATAGTAAGAAAAGCAGACGCCAGACTAAGATTCGTAGGAAGAATCTTAGCGAAATGTAACTCGTCCAAGAAAGAACTGGCTTACGAGGCGCTTGTTCAACCAATGCATGAGTATCGTCCATCAATCTGGGACCCTTACGAGGACGGCATGATAGAAGAATTGAAAAAGATCCAAAGAAGAGCGGCGCGTTTCGTCGTAAGATCGTTTAGTCCGCTCTAGATCGTTACAGGGACGCTCAAAATATTCCAGTGGCGGACGCTACAAAAGAGGCATTGTGAATCACAGAGAAGCTTGCTTTTGAAATTTCGAGAGCACAATCCAGGAAGAGTTGGACAACATTTTACTTTCTCTCACATGCATATCGCGAAATGACCACTACGAGAAAATTTGAGAAATTAGTGCTAATATAGAGGCTTACAGAAAATCATTCTTTTAACATGCCATTCGCTAGTGGAACATTGATAGGAGATCAATTATTGGTAAAAGAAGTACCCTCCGCTACACGCCGTTAGGTGGCTTGCCGAGCATGATGTACATGTAGATGAAGAATGTATTCGTGCATGTGGGTCACACCTCATACCAAGCTTAATAGCTGATATCATTTCCGAACCGAATGGAAGTTTAGTCACCTCCACATGGTTGATAAATATCGGACTGGTGTTTCACGGAGTAACAGTTCCCATTTTCTTCAGTGTATTTGATACGGAAACCGTCGAAGCTGCGTCCAGGCAAAATGTTTTCACCAGGCAATGAATCAATTGCAACGTAAGTGTCGCCACAAACACACGTAGCTTGGTCGACCAAGTATATGTACACTTCTGACATCGTGGGCGTGGGAGCGATCTGTTGTATTAAGAACACTGAGTAAATTCTCAACTGCCAAGACCGCTAACTTAAACGATCTTGGCAGCTGAAAATTTATTCAGTATTCAACCCCTATGTGGATGCGCGTTTTGACACTTGTAAGGATGGACTATAGGATATCCTTTGATGCGACCAAATACTTGAACATTATCGATTATAGCGCTTTAATGCAGACAATGCGGTCTATATTGCACGCTTGTCGTCGTTGGTTGAAGTGTGCGCTGTATGCATGACTAATTACACTAAATTCCATTCTTAAACAGTTGTTACCTTGCAATCATAAATTCTGCAACGACCTGCGGTGAAATATGACGCGGGCTGTGACGCTTCATCGATCATTAGCCTGCTTTGCTTCCTTTTATGTCGCAACCATACTAGCAACAAATATGCAAATTCATATTCATACTTCTTGTTTCTGCATTCCCAATTCTTCACGCTCTTGGGAACCTACACACTCGTTTGTCTCGGGGTTGTAATACAAGACTGTACTAATATTTGGGATGTAAATTACATTTCACACTAAGACAGCCAACAGAGTTCTTCTATACAAAATGCTTTTTTGAAGCTTTAAACAGTAGAGAAGCTCAACATTGCATGAGGAAGAGGAGATTTCTTTTTCAAAGTAATTTGTTTCGTGACTGATGGTAATGCAGCGACTCAGTGGCTACGTGACGCACTACAAACCCGAAGATCTCCTGTTTCGTCCGCAGTGAACACTTACATCCCCTTACAAAAATGATTCATGTATGTGACATATAGCGAGCTACACCATGGTTCATGGTCCATATAAAATTCTAGAAGCTCATGTAACAGACTGGATAAGTTAGTTCGATAACCAAGGATATACCACTCTAACAGGACAATTTTTAATAAAGAACATGTGACGCTACAATGCAGTCCTTGCTATGAATTTTTTCGCTTACTTAACACATGAAACTGTTTGTATACGGTGTATTGTCTAGTGTAAATATGTTTTGTACATACTATGTTTAAAAAAATGGCTCTGAGCACTATGGGACTTAACATCTATGGTCATCAGTCCCCTAGAACTTACAAATACTTAAACCTAACTAACCTAAGGACATAACACAACACCCAGTCATCACAAGGCAGAGAAAATCCCTGACCTCGCCGGGAATCGAACCCGGGAACCAGGGTGCAGGAAGCGAGAACGCTACCGCACGACCACGAGCTGCGGATTACTATGTTTAAATTATGTAATATTTAACACTGGCAAGTCAGGGCATATTTAGTTAACGTTGAAGTCAGAGAGATTGTTTTGACGTGCCGCTGGGCGCGGGAGCGCGCCAGCGGGCTGTAGTAGCAGTGACGCCGTGCTCGGAGTAAGACGTACAGTCGAGTGCTGGTATTCCTAGCTGTGTCACATCTAACGGCTAGTGTGTGGACCTAAGTACGACGGGAAAGTAATGGTCGGCATATCTGGAAGAATGGTCGTGCAAGTTATTATGGATTAATGGGCATAGTGCAGAAGAAACTAGGGCTTAAATGTGAAGCGCACTGTGAGCCCAAGTCGCAACAGTAAAAGCCCGCTGCCACATTGTGTCGCCGCCGTGGACTTCGTCGATCCACCGACAACGAGGGAAGTAAGATCTACGTAATTTTCGTAGGATAAAATTGTAGAAGGCTTGCCAGTGACTGTGCTTTTCTCTGAAGTTAAACAATTAATAAAAAGCACTTTATAATCGAAGTGTTGCAGTTACATTCCACCCGACAATAACACCAAGTAGGTTCCTCCCGATCATTACGTTATTGAACCGAGTGTTTCACGCCATTATCAAGCGAAAGTATGTCAATTATCAAATTAGTTGCATAGACAGTGAAGAGTAAATTTCACACTGTTTTGAACGGTTGGTTATCGTAGTTAATTGTTGCACTTATTAAGCTCACGCCAACCGTAGTAACTTAATAAGACTGAAATAATACATTTGATTATCAAGATTTATTTCAATGCATATTCAGCGGAAGTTAGTTCAAGGATATTTCATGAAACTATGAAGCTTATTCCACCTGACAACCGCCCAATTAATGAATTATTATCATTCAAAAGATAGTTAATCAATTATTGGCAATATATTTCATTATCAGTAGATTAAACTGTGCAAAGCACGTAATTTTAAAGACAGAATGAAAGTCCATCATTCAAAATCTCGACAGATCTGTGTTGTCAGCATTGCACTTAGCTGACAAATAATGAACAAAATAGTTATCAAATACTTATTGAAAGTTAACCATTAATGTTTAAGAGTAATTATATTGTTATGACCTTATTTTATATGACTACTGAGCTTAAAACAGCACTTACGTAAAAGTTCCCTTTCAAGCTGCCGCGCTACAAACAGGTAAACTTTATTTTTGACACAATTATTCACGTACTTAACAGTACTGTCGCTCATCAGTTGAGCTGGCGACAGATTTCTTAATTGCTTTTACAACTTAATCATTTCTTTCGGCAAAATTTCCACTGGCAAAATTTATTTCCAAATTATTTCCATTATTTCATTTACCGATCGTTATTGAATGAAATTACTCATTCAATAACGATCAAGTTATAACGTCTCCTGTTTCCCGCGGAATAATCATTATTTACTTCGGATTCGGATACCTTATCCCGATTCGGGTCAAAATTCATAATTCACGGTCATTGTTAACTTGTAATTTCGCAAATCCCGGGAACCAGGGGGGTGTTATGAGGAGTGGTGCTTAAACCAATCCTTAGGTTGTGACATCATTGCGTTTTATTGATCTTACTGGACTGTATCAGGAAATCATAAATTTCGATGTATTTCTTCCCATATTCAAATCTAATTTGGAGGTATTTCATATCCATTGAATTTTTTAATGCAAGGCGTCCAAAGCTACATCCTTTAATTGTAATGTTTTCTAAATCCGGATTTAAATGTAAACCAAACTTCAGTTTGAATATTCCTCTATCAGTTTTTGCAGAATACGTTTTACATATTCTTCATAATAAGCAATCATAATCTGCTCACTTGGATCAAGATTGTACATCAGGTATATATTTTTGTGTTTTTCAATGCCCATATTTTCACTTATCTGTATGTAGTTCATGGTAGTAATTTTAACTAATATTATCAGCAAAGTGGAAGTTTAGGCGCAGTATTATTTCAAAACGGTTAACTTCAAACAATTTTGATATTTTGTAGTCAATCTTCAGGTATATTTTTGCATTATTGTACTGCTGCGAGTTATAGTTATATTACCTCAAGTGTATCTGAAACTCTGAATTGCCTAAAAACTTTTTTATGTGGAGAACATATGGCAGCAGAACAGAAGATTGTAATGTACATTTTCTTGACCAACAGAACTCTTAAACTGAATATTACGTTTCCCATGTTAACCTATGATACCAATATGTTTTCATTACTATGTATTTTACAACAATTTGAATTCAATTAATATACGTAATTTAGCTATGTTTCTTTTTTTTTTTTTTTGGTAGTACCGTCGTTCTACGTTGAAGACGCATGCTTTGTTTATTTTTTGTTACATCTTTGCAACCTTCTAGCTGCTAGGTTAATTTCTTTATCGCTGCCATCCTGTTAATTGTGGCTGCTCCGCTGTCTGTTTGCACCAAAGAACAGCAACGTTCAGTGATCCCTTTTTGTGGTCGAAAGGCGTATCAGGGGCCGAATTTCATCGAAGACTTTCGGTACAGTACGGGAACAGTGTTTACCGCAACGGAGAGTCTACGAATGGTTTGAAAAATTCCGAAATGGTCGCACAAGTGTTACGCACGATGAAGGATACGGGCGACCGTTTATCACTACAAATGAAGAAACCATTGAGCGTTCACGTGAAATGATTCTCTTAGACAGACGATTAACCTTTGATGAAGTGGCACATCGTCTGCAAGTTAGTCACGGTTCTGCCTACGAAATCATCCACAACAGACTTGGGTTCCATAAAGTTTGTGCAAGATGGGTCCCAAAACAACTCACACAGTTGCATAAACAAATGCGCTTGGACGTCTGCAAAAACATTTGGATCGCTATGGTAACGAAGGCGACAACTTTTTAAACAGGATCATTACTGGTGACTAAACATGGATCCACTATTACGAGCCGAAGAGTAAAAAGCAGAGAGTAGAATGGAAACATCCAAATTCGACGTGCAAGGAAAAGTTCAAGATCCAACCGTGCGCAGGAAAATTTATAGTTACGGTTGTATGGGACGCACAAGGTCCAGTACTGCAACATTATGGGGAAAGGGGCACAACAATAAACAGCATACGTTACTGTGAGATGTTTACTTCCAGGCTAAAGCCTGCGATTCGAAGCAAACGCCGTGGATTGCTGTCAAAAGGTGTTATGTTGCACGACAATACCCGTCGGCATACTGATGCCCACACTGCTGAAACGCTCCAAAAACTGAAATTTGAAGTATTGGATCATCCTCCTTATAGTCCGATCTTCCCCCTTCTGACTACCACTTGTTTGGTTCACTCAAACAGGCATTAAGGGGCCGTCGATTTGCCTCGGAAGAAGCAATGAAAGAAGCAGTGCATTCCTGGCTCGCAGCTCAACCGAGAACCACCGTTTATGAGGGAATCAGGAAGCTTGTACAACGATGGACGAAGTGCGTTGAATCGCAAGGAGACTATGTCTAAAAATGGTGTTCTCGTAAGTTTGATATTTGATTACAATAAAATTATTTACCACTTTAAGAATACTAATTGACTTACCCTCGTAGTAGTGCCTACAAAAATTTGTCGTCAATAAAGTAATAAATAATCTTGAGGTTGAAGCTCTTCTGTCCGTGTTTACTGTCCGTGTTTACTGTCCGTGTTTGCTAACAAAGGAATTTGTTTCTGCGGCGGGTCTGCATGGGGGAGAACAAAATTTTATCTTCTCCTCTATTAAACAGACATATTTTGCTAAAGTTCCAGTATCGTCAGTGGGCTTTTATTTCCTTTCTATTAAACAGGTAATTACCCTGCTTACTAGGAACAATATAAAAGTCCACTGATGATGTTGAAACTTGAACGAAACATGTCTGCACAATTAAAGAAAAAAATGTATTTTCCTCAAGGTGGACCTCGTAAACAAAGCATTATTTATTAAATAATACTTACGGCGGTAAAATGAAATTCTCTGAATTAGTTGTTCGGGTGTCGATTATTGAAGGCAAGTTACATCGTTTTATAAACTCGGTCGTATTGTTTCCATACTTCGTTCTAATTGGATCGTCACTAACAGTCCAACGACAAATATATTATATCGGCATTAAAGTCATTTAACACCTGTGGTAGTTTCCTTAATTCCTCTATAATTAGAACAATCTTTAACGATCTGTTTTTAAACAGAATTTATTATACTCCTCTGGAACTACGTCACTTCCTGTCAAATATGTACCAACAACTTCTACAATAAATTCTGGGAGTACGGTTATTTCACTCTTTCCTAAATCTATAGATATCTCTGAGATCAGCGATTTTTTCACGTTTGTTTCCCGTAACGGTCTTTCGCACTCCTCTCTGTTGTCTGAATGTCATGTTCCCATCTTTTCCATCTATTATAAGTTTTGGCCAGTGTAGCTGACAATCTTATGTACTAATAGGAGGCCATTTAATATCTCTCTCTTCTTTTCCGATATTTATAAAATTCTTCCATCATAACTTTTATTTTCATACATACCTACCTAAATGTTGAAATTTTCTTCCCACACACATTTATTTATTTTAAGTATTTTTCGTATGTTTGTCCAGTGTACTGAATTCACATGGTAATGTGCTTGTTTTTTTTCATTTAAATCTTAGTATTGCACCTCTGATGAGTTTCGCTCATGAATGCTATCCGTTTCCCGTGAACAATAATGAATAATGCAAAAATATGTAGTTATACTTTCCTAAAAACCTTTCTTTGTCGGCCTTTATCGAAACATTTGTCAGTCTTTTATACACCATATTATTGCTTGAAAACAGACTATCTAAGTGGGCAGACAACGTAACTAATGAGAAAGTACTGAACAGAATTGCGGAGAAAAGAATTTTGTGACGTAACTTGACTAAGAGGAGGGCTCGGTTGTCGGAACACATCCATTATATCGTCAGTTCACTTCTGGAAGGATGTGCAGACCGTACAATTTGTAGAGGGAGTCCAAGATACGAATAATGTTAGCAGTTTCAAAGGGATGTACGTTGTAGTGGCTTTTTGGAAATGAAGAGGTTGGGACAGAGTAGCATGGACAGCTATATTCTCGCGTTCCTCTGTGTAGTATGTGTATCGAATCGTTTGGAGCTCTCAGCAGACAAGAAGCCCATCATCGTCTTCCAAAGTAACGACTTTGTATTACTGATCGTTTTTCCTTTTTTTAATATTCGTTCCTATTTAACAAAATAATTTTCTTTTTGATAGTTTTCGCGCTTCGGCGGTATATGAATTAAACTAAAGGTAACTACTTTTGTCAGAGACACTGTGAAATTTGTGAAATTTAATCAATGGAAATGTTAGAACCATAGAACATTACTACGACGTATAGCAGAGGCTATCAGGACCTTGGAATGAAAGTGAACAAACGAAGAGAAACTGCGTGCATACGGACAGTGGCATGACTTGGTCACGGCAAAGTGGCTAGCGTCGTGTGGATCCATCAAGTGATGGCTGAGATAGGCACCTTTCATTACCTTGTTCCACGACCGACTGGGGGGTGGGCTGCACGCGCGTCTCTAGCATGGTGTTTGTATTAGGTGAGCCCTTTCGCCTACGCACTCCACGGCTAATATGCCCAATAATCCGCTACTAGCCGTTTCTTTGCAGTCTCATAGCCACGTGATTTTACCAAAAGAAAGAATAACATCACGAAGGGAGACTAGTAATGATGGGGTAACTGTTTACAGTAAAATTGTTTACGTGGCAAACGAAATTTTCGCCTGATTTCGTACCGTCCCTCCCTCTCCTCCTATGTAGCACTAATCTTTGCCACCCATACTAATTACAACAGACTTTCTTAATGACATGTTCCCCTCTAAGCGTTCCCACAATCGACTAACTGTTTTCTGACACCTCAGTGCACGTCTTACTGAAATCTACGTTCTTTTGATAAACCTGAACGTTATGAAATAATGTGCGAGAAATATTTTGCGAGGTCTGCTGTAGACCTTTGGTTGTAATTGCTTGCTCTGAGGAAACCGAAATGGAGCGTTTCAAAGAACTCACACACATGGCGTTAAAAAAAAAGGTATTCCTTTTTTCAGAGGTGGAAGTATTTACCAAAACAAGAAAAAGTCCAGTAAACACAGGTTTTAAAATACCTACCTTAAAAGCCATAAGCACTTGCTCATCTGCGCCACCATGAAACACATCTTTGCTGTTGCGAGCTTTTGCTATTACGAATAACCTACAGAATGTAGTAAACAAATGAAATCACGTTATTCTTTCCGTATAAAGCAGCAGAGTTTCTATTTTAATCTGCTTGCCACTACATACGACCTGCACTCGTGGGCCTTCACTAAAGGAAGTGCTAAATATCGTGACCATTTATAGTAAGCCATCTCCTCTCCCACATCTTAGGGAGTCAACCACACTCAGAAATCTCCATTTTGGTCACGGATGCACAGGCAGGCATTTATAACACGTTCCTAGTCCCCACAAGTAGAAATCCAAGAGAATAAGGTTGGGGTGATGATCGGGCCACCAAAGTGGATCTCCACTAGCAATCCATTACCCATCAAATGCTGTACTATGAACGGACACCATACTGATTACCTGCTTTAGTGACAGTACGCACGTTCATGGCGCATGTAATTGCTAGCAGGTTACATTTTAAGCATTGCTGTTTCGCAGTAACGGGAACTTGTATTGTCATTTATGTACTCATTTGTACTACGTTCTGTAGGTCGTTCGTAATAGCAAAGAAGTGGCAGTAGATGAAATATATATCACAGTGACGAATATGAATAAGTGTTCTTAGCTCTTGAGGCTTAAGGTATGCGTTGTAGAACTCATGGCGACTGGACATCTGTTATTGTTTTATTTCTTTCAAGGATAAAATGTGGGATACGTTTTCTCTCACCCTGTATTTAGTTGAATCCAAGTAGGCATGGCGCAGTACGTTACGAGAAGAAGAGAGGGCGTAGACAAATGGCAGAAAAAGCTCAGAATCATGAAATACAGGCTTCGTGTAAAATAGCAAACACCTGATCAAATATGACTGTCGCTATGAAGATTAGCAGCGCAACAGGTAATAATTTAAACTCTTATTTCTATCGTTCTTTCATCGCACTTTGCAATAAATAATGAGCTGCTTCAGTCGGTTACGACTATTTTCAGATTTAAAGTACAGAGCCGTAAATAGACGTAAAATTTTCTATTGTAAAACAATGTCAGTGATAGTGTGCATGTATCTGCCATACAAGACAGCTCAGAATTTCTTAACCTGCCTTTATGCTAGTATATACCAATAAGAAATTTTGACGTTGATTATTACGGACTGGAAACGATCATCATTTATTGTAATCTTAAGTCAAAGACTGGAATAAAAAATCTTTTCTGAAGAGAAGTAATATCATCGGTCTAAACGTTGTCCACGATCCACTGTAGGTTATATTTGTAAACACTAGGCAGATTAATTGTTCGTAGAAGTATCGATCTATTACTGCATAATCAAAGGTTGATGTATATTCCCTATTGTTTCAGGTAAGTCTTGCTCTGCGTGACATCTACTACGCCAGTGGGCTGTAATCACTCTAGGAATCCACGGATACTTCAGTACTTGGGGGTCACGGTAAGTTGTTGTCACGTCTACGAGCTGAACAATGTGACTTTATTTATTTCAACCTTCTGATTGTTAAACAGCGGGCACTCGCGTTCTGGTACAGCCGCAACCGTCGCAGCTGATGATAATCTTGACGAACTCGTCCGCAGTGACAGATGATCATCACTGGTGTTGGAGAATATAGCTTCCTAACTTTGCAATAAAAGTTTCCATAAGCCAAAACATTCCACTATTCCAAATATTAACGAATTATAAGCATGTTATCTATAACTAATAATCTCTGGAGTTACGGCTCATAATGTCTACCAAAACCACAGTTATGCTGCGTTCATTTCTATAAATCAATAGAATATCCCATAGATCATTGATGTTGCAAAAATTATCTTCTTTGGAATGAATTTTCAGATAAATTTATCAGTTTCAAGTAGACTGATGATAATTCCTCATATCTCTTATGCATTGCAGACAAAAGGTTCTCGATGCAGTAATCCTTTATCCAAATTAAACTATCATGCTGTAGTAGTTAACAGAATTCTTAATCATTTTTACACTGAAACGTCAAAGAAACTGGTATAGGCATGGGTATTCAAATATGGTGATACGTAAACAGGCAGAATACGGCGCTGCAGTCGGCAACGCCTATGTAAGACAACAAGGGTCAGGCGACGTTGTTACATCAGTTACTGCTGCTACATTGGCAGGTTATCAATACTTAAGTGAGTTTTAACGTGGTATTACAGTCGGCGCACGAGCGATGGGACACAGCATCTCCGTGGTAGCGATGAAGTGGGGATTTTGCCGTACGATCACTTCATGAGTGTACCGTGAATATCAGGAATCCGGCAAAACATCAAATCTCCGACATCACTGCGGCCGGGAAAAGATCCTGCAAGAACGTGACCAAAGACGACTGAAGAGAATCGCTCAACGTAACAAAAGTGCAACCCTTCCGAAACTTGCTACTGATTTCAATGGTGGGCCATCAAAAAGTGTCAGCGAACGATCCATTCAACGAAACATCATCGATATAGGGGGCTCTCAGAGCTGAAGGCCCACTTGCGTGGCTGCGCGACACAAAGCCTTACGCCTTTTCTGGGCCCATCAACAGCGACATTGGACCGTCGATGACCGGAAACATGTTGCCTGGTCGGACGAGTCTCGTTTCAAAGTGTATCGAATTGGTAGGCGTGTACGGGTATGGAGACAGCCTCATGAATCCATGGACCCTGCATGCCAGCAGAGGACTGTTCAGGCTGGTGGAGGTTCTGTAATGGTTTGGGGCGTGTGCAGCTGGAGTGACATGGGACTCCTGATACATCTAGATACGAGTCTGACAGATGACACGTAGGTAAGCATTATGTCTGATCACGTGCATCCATTCATGTCCATTGTGTATTCTGACGGACTGGGGCAATTCCGGCAGGTCAAAGCGACACCCCACACGTCCATAATTGCTACAGAGTGGCTCCAGGAACACACTTATGAGTTTAAGCACTTCTGTTAGGAACCAAACTCCCCTGACATGAACATTATTGAGCATATATGAGATGCCTGTTCAGAAGAGATCTCCACCCCCTCGTACTCTTACGGATGTATGGACAGACCTGCAGGATTCTGGGTGTCAATTGCCTCCAGCACTACTTCAGCGGCCGCGTGGGTTAGCCCCGTGGTCTGACGCGTCTTGTCACGGTCTGCGCGGCTTCCCCCGTCGGAGGTTCGAGTCCTCCCTCGGGCATGGGTGTGTGTGTTGTTCATAGCGTAAGTTAGCTTAAGTTAGATTAAGTAGTGTGTAAGCTTAGGGACTGATGAACTAAGCAGTCCATACCACGTCTGGACTTCTGCGTGCTTGCGGAAGCCCTACACGATATTAGGGAGCTGTACCAGTTTCTTTGGCTCTTCAGTGAAAATATTAACATGGCTTGTCAGTGGGTGGTACTAAATAAGAATGACGATACTGATTTATCTGATTATTTCGTGTGTAATTATGCGCAACCCCGCTATTAATCATCGTTGCCGTCACGTTTCACGGAAAACTTCGAAACTCATACGTCATCAACATCAGAGAAGTTTTCATACATTTTTGTACGACTCGACTGCATATGACCGTTCCATGTGAAACCTGAATGACGAATGCCGTCGGCTTGGAGAAAGGCATGTGATCAGTGTTGCCAACTGGGGAAATGAAAACGCACCAAATCCTTCTCTAAATAGCACTATAAAAGCACTAGAAGTAACAAGCACGGCTGTAATTCAATGCCTGACCTGCTATGTAAACAATGTTGACGAAGTGAAATTTGAAACTTGAAAGGTGAAACAGTTGTAATGGCCCTAGATGTTATATTACAATTACTGTACGTTACATTTCGAGAACTATATCGAACATTATCGGGTACTCGTACGTTTATGTAAGTTACGGATATTGTACTCACTTTAAAAATCGTCGTCTTCGTCGGAATCTACCCCGGAAACTGCACTGTCCTTAAACGACAATGGTTCTTGGAGAGAATTACTCTACAAGCTAAGAATTTTCTTAACTATATCTTTTGGTAATTCATAGTTGCAGCCGGTAATTTGTGGTTGGAGCAACAGTTCCTTGCATTTATAAGACCAAATATTATTGCCAAAATGGAATGCAAGGGTCACACTTTCAATGTATTTCATAGTTTTGTTTTCATTACATTTACTTGGCTGAAGACCCTGAGAACACCTGCATTCGAATGTAGAAAGGGGAGGATAGAAACTGCAAGTTGCACTATTTCAGCAAATAGATTTTCTCCACTATGTTGTCCGTATGAATAAAATTCCCTGTTACTTCCGTCCATTTTATGTGGTGCCGTTTTTCCACTTATTATCTATTATGGATTATTGCCCGCAGTCGTCACCGGATGCTGATACGGAGGCACATGTGGTCAGCACACTGCTCTGCTGGCCGCTGTCAGTTTTCGTGGCCAGTGTCGCTACTTCTCAGTCAAGTAGCTCCTCAATTGGCCTCACAAGGGCTGAGTGCGTCCCCCTTGCCAATAACACTTGCAGGACTGGTACGGCGACAGCAGTTAACTTCGGTGATCTAACAGGAACCGGTGTTACCACTGCAACAAGGCCGTTATAAATCGGCTGTAACGATAGTTATATTTCTTTAATTTCGATGAAGTTCTGTGGAACCTGCGGTTACGGCCGCACGTTCAAATACAATCGCCGCCAGTTACGCCACCACGTTTCCTACAGCCTCCACCGCGGCGTGAGGCCGCTGCCACAAACTACACGCATGACTGTTCAGAGATGTCACTGAAAGAGCACAAAGACGAAAAGAAGCATGCATTGGCACCACCTATTAGACGGAGGGGTCCGACAGCTGATACCTTCCAGTTATTCCAGTAGCAAGGAGGTACACGGCTCGTATTGTCTGTAGTTCAACCATGCCTAGAGTGTCAATACCGCGGTTCGATCGCGTCCGCATTGTTACTTTGTGCCAGGAAGGTCTGTCAACAACGGAAGTGTCTAGGCGCCTCGGAGTGAACAAAAGCGATGTTGTTCGGACATGGAGGAGATACAGAGAGACGGGAACTGTCGATGACATGCCTCGCTCAGGCCACACATGGGCTACTACTGCACTGGATGACGGCTACCTACGGATCATGGCTCGGAGGAACCCTGACAGCAACCCCACCATGTTGAATAATGCTTTTCGTGCAGCCACGTGTTACGACTCAAACCGTCCGCTATAGCCTGCATGATGCGCAAAAAGAATGGGTCAAATGGCTTTGAGCACTATGGGACTTAAATTCTGAGGTCATCAGTCCCCTATAACTTAGAACTACTCAAACCTAACTAACCTAAGGACATCACGCACATCCATACCCGGGGCAGGATTTGAACCTGCTTCCGTTGCGGTCGCGCGGTTCCAGACAGTAGCGCCTAGAACCGCTCGGCCACTCCGGCCGGCCATGATGCGCAACTTCACTCCCGACGTTCATGGCGGGGTCCATCATTCCAACCATGACACCATGCAGCACGGTACAGATGGGCCCAACAACATGCCTCATGGACCGCTCAGGATTGGCATCACGTTCTCTTCACCGATGAGTGTCGCATATGCCTTCAACCAGACAATCGTCAGAGACGTGTTTGGAGGCAACCCTATCAATCTGAACGCCTTAGACACACTGTCCAGCGAGGACAGCAACGTGGAGGTTCCGTGCTGTTTTGGGGTGGCATATGTGGGGCCGAAGTACACCGCTGTTGGTTATGGACGGCGCCGTACGATACGTGATCGCCATCTTCCGACCGATAGTGCAGCCATATCGGCAGCATATTTGCGAGGCATTCGTCTTCACGGACGACATTTCCCGCTGCCTTCGTGCATATCGTGTGAATGACTTCCTTCAGGATAACGACATCGCTCGACTAGAGTGGCCAGCATATTCCCCAGACACGAACCCTATCGAACATGCCTGGGATGGATTGAAATTGGCTGTTTATGGACGATGTGACCCACCAAGCATTCTAAGGGATCTGCGGCGAATTTCCGTTGAGGAGTGGGACAATCTGGGCCAACAGTGCCTTGATGAACTTGTGGATAGTCTGCCACGACGAATACAGGCATGCATCAGTGCAAGAGGACGTGCTACTGCGTATTACAGGTACCCATGTGTACTGTAATCTGGACCACCACCTCTGAAGGTCTCGCTATATGGTGTGTGTGTGTGTGTGTGTGTGTGTGTGTGTGTGTGTGTGTGTGTGTGTGTTTGTGTGTTTTCGTTTGTGTGTTGGGGCTTATGGGTGCTCAACGTCGAGGTCATCATCGCCACGACACACATCAAAAGAAACGAATTTGGACAAACTTAATAAAATTGAAGCATACACGCAAAGAAAGTGAGAAAAGATGAAAAACGCTGTATAAGAAATTAAAACGTAAGGAAAACGAGAAAGGAGCGTCAAGGATGCCATAGGTAATTGTCACTGGCTGGCCACTTACGTAAAATATGGGCAAGCCAGTCGCGCTGTGAAAAAATTAAGACCCTCTCCCTAAAATCTTGGTAAAAAGCGTTTCACAAGTCACAGAACTTTAAAATTTTAACCACACTCGTTTAGTATTACCTAAAAGAGATGGCAGATCTGCCGGCAAGTCAGCCACGGCCCACTGGTCAGAAAATAAAACCTAATCCAATAAGCCGTGGCGCACAGTGACCAGGACGCCACAAGTACCACGCATCTGAGGATCCGCTCGCCGGAGCAGGAAGCTATGCGTCATAGGACTGTGCTCTATCAGAAGCCGAGTGATGAGAACCTCGTCCCGTCTACGTGGCTGGAAAGAAGTACACCACACACGCGTTGTGAGCTTGACTAAACGGAGCTTATTGTCAGTCATTTCCAGCCACTCATCCTCCCATCGACGCATGACTCGTGAGCTCAACAGCGAGGTGAGTGCGCGCAGGGGCATGGCACACTGAAATACTTGGGACGGAGACACGCCTCCTTGGCTGCGAGATCTGCCCTTACGTTCCCAGTAATTCAGGCGTGCCCTGGAACCCAGCAGAAATCCACCTCCTTCCCCAGTCGTTGTAGTTGGAGAAGCGTATCCTGGATGGTCTGCACTGTTTCATCAGCTGGATACAAACGTTGCAATGAGTGAAGGGCACTTAGTTTATAGGGACAAACAACAAATTTAGGACGGGAAGAGCGTCTCATCTGTTCCAGTGCCGGCAAGGTCGCAGGCAATTCTGCATCAAAGACAGTAAACGCTTGAGGCAGACAGACCTTGAGGACACGATCCGGAAAAACAAAAGAGCAACCAATAGAATACCCCTGTTTCGTCTCATCAGTAAAAACAGCTACGTAGTCGTGATCATCAGCTAAAATGGCAGAAAATATTGCATTAAAAACGGAAGCAGGCGTGCAATCTCTCTTGTACCACACCAAATCTAAAATCACTCTCTTCCTCTCCCGTAACCAGGGTGGCAGGTGGTTATAACCCTGGATTTGGGGCCGTACGGACTCCACACCGAGGGACTGCAGCACACGCTGGACACGGATACCAAACGGTATCGTGGCTCGGGGACGGTGGGGAAAAAGACGGCCCAGAGGCGGATGAGCAACAGTGTGGTGGGCAGATTAGGTTGGAGCTGCAAGAAACTTACAAGCCTGGCGCACCAGTAGGAGCTGCCGCCGGATGGTTAGTGGCGGTTCGCCAGCCTCAGCACAGAGGCTGAGTATGGGACCGGTTTGATAAGCACCCGTGGCCAGTCGAATCCCCGCATGGTGGATAGCGTGGTTTTCGTGAGCAATAAAAAGGGTGGAAATTATGTTTATGCAGATCTCTATTCCAATTTTCTCTCTATAGGTTTCGGAACTCTCGGAACCGAGGAGATGCAAAACTTTTTTTGATGTGTGTATTTCGTCGCTGCCAATGAGACACAGGCATCCCCTCTCGGGATCTCCAGCTGTGGGTGTTCTTAAGTTCGAACATTCATGTACCGTCCCTATTTTGTGTGTTTGTCAGTTGAATAACAGTTAAAGACTTCCGTAATGGCCAGGGCGCGACATGTTCTAGACATTGTGTTGAAGAGTGACAGATTCATAAATGTTTTGTATCTGTATATATTTCTACATTCAAAGCTAGATTGGGCATCTGATGCTGCCACTACAGCAACAAGGTTATATATAATTTTTGACCATTTGTTATTAGATGTAGAATCAATTAATAACTGAATTCTCTGTTCATGAATGGCATCTGTTCCTCTGTCCTGTATCTACTAATAAACCACACAGCGTGCAAACGAAGTCAGTGCAGAACCAAGTGCACTAAAGCTTTTTAATTCAAAAAGTGCTGACAATTTGTTTTAATTGTAAACACAAAATCAGAATACTTGGGATGATGGGAACTAATGAGGAAAGTATTACAGCCAAAGGCTCCTATTTACTGTGAGACGACATTGAAGCCTGTGTCAGGATCCTTGTATCATTAGACGTCATAGATATTTATTATTTTTGTCATTTTTATTATATTAATTCTTTCCTTGGCTTCATGAATCCATAGGCAAGCAGTAACGGCTACTTAAGCTGTGTCCAGATTCGAGTAAGTTGAAGTCCGTAGTTACTGATCGTCGACGCTATCAAACAGTTGTCGGAGCTTCGATACTGATGTCAGCACTTTAACGCGTTAATTATTGTTTCATACAGGATGATGGAGATGAAAGTAATTAATCAGCAGTTCTGGTTTAACTGAAATTTTAATGTAAGAGAAATAGTCTGAGATCTTGGCATACCACATTTTTCAGATGTTATGTATTTTCTATGATAGGTGTTCCTGTACCAAACGAGGCAATAAACTTAATATTTTTTGCCTGTAATTGGCTATTGTAACTTACAAATTCCACTGTGCATCACCCTGACAACTTTTTTTTTCGGTGCCATTACAAATGTTACAATTGTACTTAGAAAATAGAAATTCATGACCCACTGTTTAAAAAAGTATAGGATAGAGCTGTGGTACAGAAGAGGAGTATTGTTAAACTGTCATTTCAGTAATAGTATTTCACCTTCGAAAATAGATACGACAAGTCACGATATATCACCTTTTTCAGTTACTCTGGTGGTCTGAGGAAAGCGAAACCTGTAGAAAAGTGTAGACTGCACAGGAGCTAAGGAAGTGCTTTACATTTATGTTACTATCCCGGTTAGTTTTTGCTGAACAAATACGGAATTACCTCCTCTAGGAATCCATACAATTATCTACAATTGTCAAGAAAGAGAATATTTATACACTTCGTGCTGGTACGAGGGGAGTGGGAGAGGGGGCAAGAAGTTAAGGAACTACCACTCTTTTCAACGATCATCAACTCTTTCTACGCTGATATTTTTCATGGACGCACAGCGCTGCCCCAGAATATAATATTATTTTCAAAGATATGGCGTGGTGCTAGAATGTCACGCCGTAAGTATAATTACTGCTGCATTTCTGTTTTAATTCTTTCATATAGGCTTCTCTGTCGCTCATAAAAGAACTTAGTCCCCGTTACGCAGAATTCCTGATTATAAAGAGTTTCATTTGCAATTTGACAGATGGATCACGTTATAAGTATTCAACATTTCAGCATTATTCTCCTTATAATTGGTCTCTGTTTTACTCATACACTGTATTTTTGAATAGCCATGAGCATTATAGTTTGTTATGTGGTTGTAGCTATCGATCTCTTTCCTATAGCTTTTCCTTTGTTGATTTACTTTTTAGAGCTTGTTTGTTACCTTCCTTTTTGTTTTTAATGAAACTTTATCTTGTATTATTAACAGGTACCTACTTACTACTATATCATCGTTTTTTTTTCTTCTTCTATTACGGTATCTTCTGTTTCTGTTATGATACCCCCAGTGTCTGTCATTGTTAATTTTTCCTTGTTAATGTTGTATTTAAGATCCTTCTCTAACAGCGGACTGTTTTCCTATGTTAAAAATATTGTTATTCAGAATGATAATACAATAATATTGTAATATTCAAATAGCATTTTCGGGCAGTACTCCCACAATATATTTTATTATTATATTATTACTATTATTTATTATTATGGGTTCCTGCAGTCACGTCCTAGTTCATGAACCACGGGCAACGTATGAGTGGCCAAGTAAGTGGTCCCGACAGTCGGGATACCAGTTACTTTGGAATAAGGCTGGGCATCTCGGACATATTCTGAGTCGTGGTCACCTTTGTGCTCATACGGCAAAGACTACCAAATCCACCGGTTAGTCCCTCAGCCGTTAGGGGTAAAACACAATGGGACTCGGGGCAAGTAAGGCTAGCAACCTGCTTACCTGGTACTTTAAATATGATGCTGGCAACAATCAGAGCAAAATGCCTCGGACCTTTGGAGGTGACGGAGTCCCTCCTCTAACTGACAAACCAGGGACTTCTAAGATACGACTTGGCAAACAAATGGTAATGAGATGGGGAGCTATTAATATCAATGGGGACTACTCTGGGAAGAAGGTAGAGCTGGCAGAGGCTGCAAGTAAGATGGGGCTGGACGTTTTAGCTGTTAGTGACATTCGGGTAAGGGTTGAGAAAGAAGAGGAAGTGGGAGAATACAAGGTCTACCTGTCAGGAGTCAAAACAGGAATAGCACAATGGGGTGTAGGGCTTTACATCAGGAAAGAAATGGAACCCAGCGTAGTTGCAATAAGGTATGTAAACGAACGACTGATGTGGATGGATTTGACAGTGTCTAGCAAGAAAATTAGGATTGTGTCAGTATATTCGCATTGTGAAGGGGCAGATCAAGATAAGATGGATAGTTTTCATGAGGCACTCAGTGATGTAGTTGTTAGAGTAAAGGACAAGGACAGTGTTGTGCTCATGGGTGATTTTAACGCCAGGATTGGAAATCGAACAGAAGGGTATGAAAAGGTTATGGGTAAATTTGGAGAGGATATGGAGGCCAACAGGAACGGAAACAACTCTTGGATTTCTGTGCCAGTATGGGCTTAGTAATCACAAACTCCTTTTTTAAACATAAGAACATTCACCGGTATACTTGGGAAGGCAGGGGAACTAGATCTGTCATTGACTATATAATAACAGATCAGGAATTCAGGAAGGCTGTGAGGGACACACGTGTATTCAGGGGATTCGTTGATGACACTGATCATTATTTAATCTGCAGTGAAATTGGGATTGTGAGGCCGAAAGTGCAGGAGGTCAGGGCCATATGTAGGAGGATAAGAGTGGAGAAACTTCAGGATAAGGAAATCAGGCACAAGTACATAACAGCGATCTCAGAAAGGTACCAGTTAGTTGAATGTAGTCAATTACAGTCATTGGACAAGGAATGGACAAGGTACAGGGACACAGTACTAGATGTGGCTAAAGAATGTCTTGGAACAGTAGTGTGTAAAAGTAGGATGAAGCAAACAGCTTGGTGGAATGATACAGTCAAGGCAGCCTGTAAAAGGAAAAAGAAGGCGTATCAAAAATGGCTACATACCAGAACCCAGGTAGACAGAGAAAGTTACGTTGAAGAAAGAAACAAAGCCAAACAGATAATTGCAGCATCCAAGAAGAAATCGTGGGAAGACTTTGGAAACAGGTTGGAGACTATGGGTCAAGCTGCTGGAAAACCATTCTGGAGTGTAATTAGCAGTCTTCGAAAGG
Source organism: Schistocerca serialis cubense (assembly GCF_023864345.2). Classification (NCBI taxonomy): domain Eukaryota; kingdom Metazoa; phylum Arthropoda; class Insecta; order Orthoptera; family Acrididae; genus Schistocerca; species Schistocerca serialis. Next base: position 179,855,552 of record NC_064646.1, on the reverse strand, counting down.
GAGGTAAGAAGGAAATGACAAGTATATTGGACAGGTCAGGAAAACTGCTGGTGAATCCTGTGGATGCCTTGGGCAGATGGAGGGAATATTTTGAAGAGTTGCTCAATGTGGGTGAAAATGCGATCAGTAATGTTTCAGGTTTCGAGGTAGAATGGGATAGTAATGATGATGGAAATAAGATCACATTTGAGGAAGTGGAAAAAATGGTCAATAGATTGCAGTGCAATAAAGCGGCTGGGGTGGATGAAATTAAGTCGGAACTCATCAAATACGGTGGAATGTCAGGTATTAAATGGCTACACAGGATAATTGAAATGGCCTGGGAGTCGGGACAGGTTCCATCAGACTGGACAAAAGCAGTAATCACACCAATCTTTAAACATGGAAACAGAAAAGATTGTAACAACTACAGAGGTATCTCTTTAATCAGCGTTGTGGGTAAAATCTTCTCAGGTATTGTTGAAAGGAAAGTGCGAGTATTAGTTGAGGACCAATTGGATGAAAATCAGTGTGGGTTTAGGCCTTTTAGAGGTTGTCAGGACCAGATCTTTAGCTTACGGCAAATAATGGAGAAGTGTTATGAGTGGAACAGGGGATTGTATCTATGCTTTATAGATCTAGAAAAGGTATATGACCGGGTTCCTAGGAGGAAGTTATTGTCTGTTCTACAAGATTATGGAATTGGAGGCAAACTTTTGCAAGCAATTAAAAGTCTTTACATGGATAGTCAGGCAGCAGTTAGAGTTGACGGTAAATTGAGTTCATGGTTCAGAGTAGTTTCAGGGGTAAGACAAGGCTGCAACCTGTCTCCACTGTTGTTCATATTATTTATGGATCATATGTTGAAAACAATAGACTGGCTGGGTGAGATTAAGATATGTGAAAACAAAATAATCAGTCTTGCATATGCGGATGACTTAGTTGTGATGGCAGATTCGATTGAAAGTTTGCAAAGTAATATTTCAGAGCTAGATCAGAAATGTAAGGACTATGGTATGAAGATTAGCATCTCCAAAACGAAAGTAATGTCAGTGGGAAAGAAATATAAACGGATTGAGTGCCAAATAGGAGGAACAAAATTAGAACAGGTGGACGGTTTCAAGTACTTAGGATGCATATTCTCACAGGATGGCAACATAGTGAAAGAACTGGAAGCGAGTTGTAGCAAAGCTAATGCAGTGAGCGCTCAGCTACGATCTACTCTCTTCTGCAAGAAGGAAGTCAGTACGAAGACTAAGTTATCTGTGCACCGCTCAATTTTTCGACCAACTTTGTTGTACGGGAGCGTAAGCTGGGTGGATTCAGGTTACCTTATCAACAAGGTTGAGGTTACGGATACGAAAGTAGCTAGGATGATTGCAGGTTCTAGTAGATGGGAACAATGGCAGGAGGGTGTCCACAATGAGGAAATCAAAGAAAAACTGGGAATGAACGCTATAGATGTAGCAGTCATGGCGAACAGGCTTAGATGGTGGGGTCATGTTACACGCATGGGAGAAGCAAGGTTACCCAAGAGACTCATGGATTCAGCAGTAGAGGGTAGGAGGAGTCGGGGCAGACCGAGGAGAAGGTACCTGGATTCGGTTAAGAATGATTTTGATTAATAGGTTTGACATCAGAAGAGGCACCAATGTTAGCACTGAATAGGGGATCATGGAGGAACTGTATAAGGGGGGCTATGCTCCAGACTGAACGCTGAAAGGCATAATCAGTCTTAAATGATGATGATGATGATGATGATAAACAACCCTGACAAATCATTAAATTTTAAGATTTCGACACACGATCGAAGGCTTTTTGTTATTGGCCGAAGGTTTGGTGACGTCAGACGGTAGGAGTAAGACGAAGCTATACGGGTTTTATAGGAGTGCTGATCGAGGTTATTAATATTTTTCCGTATTTTTCTGCTAGTAGTTTATTTACTGATCGGAAACGGATTTTTAGGTAACAGTGGAAAGGAATTTTGTGAAGGTTGTTACTGGAAGCTTTTTGAAAGTTGATGCGTTTATGGTGTCTTCGTTCTTCATAAACAGTCCAGTTTCTTATGTTCCGGGAAGGCGAAATGTGAAAACTCCAATACGTGGCGACTGGGACGGGAGTTCTGCGATACAGCAATAACTTTCAGAATTTTATTACAACTGAGGGTATCTAGAACTGGGTTTTTCCTCAGACAATGCCAAAAATACTCCCTAGACCGATTTGTGAAAGTCTGCACAAGAAAAATAGTGGTAGCTTACTTCTTTTCTGACTTTTCAGATTTTGAGACTGCGTAATTACACTAATGGGGATCTGCAGAGCATCATCGTGTTTTCCTTCAATAGCGTTACACGTTATAGTTTCTGTGTTTTTCCCGGTCATTAAGTGAAATAATCGGAAAATTATATCCGTAAATATGTAATTGACGCAGCAGGACCTTAAAGTATCTGTTCTTCTACTGTGTATTTAACTACTGCTGAAAAACTATGATTCCAAGTGCTTAAGCAGGACCAACTTTCATTTTGTCGTAATGCCCTGGTCTTATTACGTTTCTTCGTAGGTTCCAAGAATTCATCAATTTTACTCTTTGCCAAAATCGTACAGCTTTACAACAGGCTCAGTGCAGACAGTTAAAGTGACAAATTATTGTCTTCATCGACCTGCTTGGGAAGAATGTGGTTGGGAATTGTTCGATGGTTTCTCTGAATCTTCAGAATAAGAGCTACATCAGGGACGAAATACATTTTTCTGACGCCACCCTTGTGATCCATCTCAAATTAATCAGGTGTAAAAAGAAGATAATAAATGGAAATCCATATTAAAATGCAATATAATATAGAATTGAAAAATGTATTATGAATAAAGCAAACTGAAGAAGAGAGTAGTACCAAGCGAAGAAAAGAAAAAAGAAAAAACTTCCTCTGAATGAGGATCGATCTTACAAACATTAGAAGTCCAGCACGCTAACCACTAAGCTAAAAGCGAAAAGGAACCAATGTTAACTGTTTACTTAGATCTAAATGATCATCACAGAAATAAAAACGCTTAGTCCCCACCATCTCATCTCGTCTTTCTTTGGAACACTCAAAAACATTTTTTTAGTTTTTATACATGTATTTGTACAATGTAGTAGTACACATCATTTGTGACTCACATTCCGAAAAGTAGCTTCTAAAACAATGTGTCTCTGTGAATAAGCTTGACGACAGGAGAAGCAGCGTGCTATCAAGTGACCTCTCGTGCATCATATTACTCAAATGAAGCGTTTTAGAGGGTTTTCAAATGATTTGTGTTTCATTTCCGTTTTTTTAAATACTAAAGTTCTTGAGAAAAGAAGCGCATTACGAGTATAAAAGAACTTAATTAACAATTTAAAGTTATTCCCGGGAAACAGTCGAATATCCTATTATGTGTCCGCCTCAAGCAGTTGTATGTCCTCATGGTACATTATTCTTGGGTAAAATTTGTATAGAAAGGTTTGACATATGCGCGCGCGCGCGCGCGCGCGTGTGTGTGTGTGTGTGTGTGTGTGTGTGTGTGTGTGTGTTTGTGTGTGTGTGCGTGTGTGTATGTGTCTGTGTCTCTGTCTGTACGTCTCTGTTTTCTTCTGAAGAGTACGTTTAATATCATTCTTTTGCTATTCTCTTGACATCTACTTCGTTATCGATTTTATCTATTAAGTGACATAGGACAGTAGTATTGTTCATGCAAACTACGATCTGCTGATGGAAGTTGCGTTGTTTTTGGTTTATCTCGCTTTTTCGCCTAATTTCATTGCTTAACCAAGATCTCAGTGCTCCTAAGTTAGGTTTACATGCTACTTGATAATCACTACTTAACTTCGCATAAATATGATTCGAAATCAAGTGACAGTGACTGCACATTGTTGAATTTCAAATTCTTTTCCGGTGGAGCTGGATGTCTGTGTTCTTGTATGCGTTGTAAGTATGTGATGATAATGCTTGTCATGGAGCTAAATTTTGTGAATACGTGCAGTTATTATTCCTCCGCTATTATTGCAATATTCTTTACCATTTAGGTATAAATAAATATTAGCTGCCCCAGCGCAGAACAGCTTGAACTACCCGTAAAATCGAAAACAATTAAAAGCTATATTATCCAATCAGTAACGTCAATTATATTTTCCTGTTGGAGAATACTGTGCATTATCATCTGCTCGCCTACAATGTTTCAGCCATTAAAAATGAAATTAGCTATCAGAAATTACGATTTTACTTCCTCCATGACACTTATGTAGATTGAATTTAGTCTTTTGAATTGTTTAGTTCCCTAAAATTTGTCATTTATTTCAGTAATGATTAGAACTGGTGCGTTTTTGTTCTTCAGTGTTCGTTTATAATATTAGTAATTTTTGAACGTAATTTTCCTATCACTATAGTACTAAGCAGAACATTATCAGTTGACTATGTGCAGTGTCGGACTCGTTAATATTCTAAATTATTTAAATGCATGCCAACAATTTTTTAACTGACGTAGCGAACAGTCGAATTTTCACGAAACTGGCGTATTGCGCAACACAGAATGTAAAATTATCTGACATCCTATTATGAAAATGCAGTTCATTTGGTTCCATAATCCATCAAATTATTAGAGAACTCGTAATTATGCAAAGATTACATCTTGCAAAATATAGATGGATCAAGTAACAGCATTCATTTCACTTGCAGGGAAATGTTTTACTCCGCTTCATGTCTGCCGTACCAATATCTGCCAAATTACTTGCTTATTTCATCTTTTCATCACGTAGAATGGTTTCAATAGTAAATTTTACATGAGTGACAGGCGTGTGTGTGTGTGTGTGTGTTGGGGTTTATGGGCGCTCAACATCGAGGTCATCAGCGCCCTGACACACATTAAAAGGAACGAATGTGGACAGACCTAAGAAAACTAAGGCACACACTCAAAGAAAGCAGGAAGAGAAGGAAAATGCTACATAAGAAAGTAAAACCTAAGGAAAGGGGAAACATAGCAACAAGAATGTCACAGGAAATTGTTATTGGCTGGGCACTTACATAAAATATGGGCGAGCTTGTCACACAGGAAACAAGTTAAAATCCCCTCCCTAAAATCTTTGTAAAAACATTCGACATGGCACAGAACTTTAAAACTTTAACCACATTCGTCCGAGTGTTGCCTAAAAGAGTTGGCAGGTCCGCTGGCAAGGCAGCCGCGGCCCGCTGGTCAGAAAATAAAACGCAATCCAATAAAACGTGGCGCACAGTGACCTGGACGCCGCAAGCACCACACAGTGGAGGGTCCTCCCGCCGGAGCAGGAAGCCATGCGTCATAGGGCTGTGGCCTATTCGAAGCCGAGTGAGGAGAACCTCGTCCCGTCGATGGGGCTGAAAGGAAGTACACCACACACGCGTTGTGGGCTTGACTAGACGGAGCTTATTGTCAGTCACGTCCAGCCACTCGTCCTCCCACCGACACATGACTCGGGAGCTCAACAGCGAGGTGAGTGCGCGCAAGGGGATAGCACACTGAGATACGTGTGGATCAAGACACGCTTCCTTGGCTGCGAGATCTGCCCCTTCATTCCCAGCAATGCCAACATGCCCCGGAACCCAGCAGAAAGCTACAACCTTCCCCAGTCGCTGTAGTCGGAGGAGGGCATCCTGGATGGTCTGGACTACTGTAACTGCCGGATACAAATGGTGCAATGATTGAAGGGCACTGAGGGAATCGGAACAGACAAGAAATTTAGGAGAGGAAGAATGTCTCATCTCCTCCAGCGCCCGCAAGATCGCAGACAATTCTGCATCAAAGACCGTGAAAGGCGGAGGCAGTCGGACCTTAAGGACACGATCCGGAAAAACAACGGAGCAGCCAACGGAATCCCCTTGTTTCGACCCATCCGTAAAAACCGCTACATAGTCGTGGTGCTCAGATAAAACAGCAGAAAATGCTGCATGAAAAACGGTGGCAGGAGTGCAACCCCTCTTGTACTGCAATAAATCTAAAATCACTCTGGGCCTCTTCAGTAACCAGGGTGGCAGGTGGTTAAAACCCTGGATTTGGGGTTGTACAGACTCCACACCGAGGGACTCTAGAACACGTTGCACACGGATCCCAAATGGCAACGTAGCCCGGGGACGGTGGGAAAAAAGGCGGTCCAGAGGTGGATGGGCAACAAGGCGGTGAGCAGGCGAGCTGGGAGCCGCAAGAAACTTACAAGCCTGGCGCACCAGAAGGAGCTGCCGCCGGATGGTAAGTGGCGGTTCGCCAGCCTCAGCACAGAGACTTGGTATGGGACTGGTCCGATAAGCACCCGTGGCCAGTCGAATCCCAGCATGGTGGACAGCGTCAAGGATCCGCAAATAAGACGGCCTCGCTGACCCATATACTGTGCACCCATAGTCCAGCCGCGAACGCACAAAAGCCCGATAAAACTGAAGGAGACGCGCCCTGTCCGCGCCCCAAGACCTGTGGCTGAGGCACTTGAGGATGTTGAGTGCCTTCAGGGATCTGACAGGCGTGATGAGATTTTAAGTACGTCAGGATTTCAGTGTATGATATAAAAATTCATAACTATAAGATACAATAACGATTACAGAAATCCAGTACAATTAAATGAAATTAGTTACAAATGTTTTATCGCAGACTGCTGTAAGTGAGGATAAGTAACTACATTTTTCAACGAGATCTGTAATTCCCATGTTGATGTAGAACTTTTAAGTGAAACTTTTGGATGATATACTTCAGTAAGGCGGAAAACATATTTTGAGGTTTTATTACAAGTTAACTGTAGTGAAATTTAAAATTGCAATTGCTGAGCATTGCATTTCCGCTGGACACTCAATGTAGTATGACAAGACAACAATTTTGGCAACAGGAACATCCTTTTGGGACTCCGTCATAAAAGAATCAGTGGAAATTCGCATGACAGACAATCTTATCAACCGTGACAATGACTACCAGCTAGATAATGCGTGGAACCCCGTCATCTCTAAGATCTGCTCCAGACGAAGACGTCAGAGTACTCCAATGGCCGCGACTATTGACAACGCCGAAGACAGCTGAGTTCTGCAGTTCCACCAGCTAGGGCGCTGCTGGTGGGCGGTGTGGTTCGTCTGTCCATATGATTCTGACGCATGCGCGGAATACTCGCTGCGCGCTATATATTACGGAACGGAGGGCGTCTTCGTAAGTCTTCGATGGCTGACCTGAGGGTGGCTGGCAGTTGTCCAGTTGAAATATCGTGGATGGAAGCTAACGACGACCGGCTGCAAGCCCGAAATCTTTTTGAATATAAAGTTAACTGTAATTCACTGACATATTCCGTTTGCCTGCTTCCAGCATGCTAGATGGTAATAGGCACCAATAAAATTATAAACCGTCAGAATTGCACAGATGTTTGTTTTTATTTAAACTGCAACCAATTTCGGGCCTCTGTAGTCTGTCTGCACTTGCATATGCTGTAAACAGACAAAAAAAGCGGGACTGACAGACGCTACTCTCAAGAAAATTACTGGTTCCTAAGTTACACGAAGAATATGCCCTATCTCCTTTCTTGCCTCTTTAACATTCTCGGGAATAATCTATAAGTGAGAAATACTAAAACTGTTTCACGGATTCCAGCAATAGATGCTGGTTTACAATGTTTTTTTTGCAGCCATGCCAGGAGAAAACTTTATATTGAATCGAGATCAAAGAATTTGTAATTTCAGTTTAATGCGATTTGTACAACAGAAAAGCAAACTGCATGCCATGGAGAAGTAAGCATGTGCGTTGTTGCATGAACCTTGTTGGGATACTGTCTCGCTAAAATGTAGTGATGTTAGCAGTACACCGAATAACTGACTCTGGGGCAGCGTTATAGTATTTGTAGTCGTATAAGAAATGGTGTGCGTTGAATTATGGAATCCATGGTTGGAAATTTTAATACTGAATTATACTATGGTGTGGTGGCGTGATCCGCAGCGTGTCCTCGCTGAATTCATTAAAAACTATTACTTGTTCAGTTCGTTCTGAGATCATATCAAAACACTGGTGTTGAAGGTTTTACAAAGGTACAACGGCAATGACAAGGGAAACTCCCCATCGCACCCCCATCAGATTTTGTGGTAAGATGGCCCTGTGGACAGCCTGTCAGAAACTGAACACAGATCAACCACGAAAACAAGAAGAATATGTACTGAACAATGAATAAAGAAGAAAAATTGTAACGATGAACGGCTCCAGCTCAAGATATGCAACATGAAGCAGATTCCAACAGGCAAGGCCTCGTGATAGTGTGGTTATTGTGTTGGACTGCAAAGGGAACCGAGCGAGGTGGCGCAGTGATTAGTACACTAGACTCGCATTAGGGAGGACGACGGTTCAATCCCGCGTCCGGCCATCCTCATTTAGTTTTTCCGTGATTTCCCTAAATCCTTCCAGGCAAATGACAGGATAGTTTCTTTGAAAGAGCACCACCCACTTCCTACCCTGTCCTTCCCTAATCCAATGAGACCGATGACTTTGCTGTCTAGTCTCCTCCCCCAAAACAACCCAATGCCTGAGTGCTTACCTGCGCCTGATATAGGCAACCCGCACTATAAAAATGGCCCACAAACGGCCTTGTCCCCCTACCCACAATAAACGTGGGTTCGATGTGAGGCGGCGGTGGGCTGGGTGGACTGCTGTGGCCTGTTGTGGGGTTGTGAACCACTGAGGGCTACTGCGGGACGAAGCCTCTCCGTCGTTTCTACGTCCCAGGTTTAATACACACACAATACACAATACACTCTTCTGGCCACCAGTTCCCCAGATTTAAACCCAATCGAGATTGTTTGTAACCGAGGGGGAGTTCCATGTTCAAATCTCCCTCGTGCCCGAATGCCTTTTTTTTCTTCACAAGATCATGAACTGTCTCTTCGCTGTATTCAAATTTGTCTCTGTGTCGCAGTGAAACGTCCGTTTGCAACACCGAGGTGTAATGAAGGGGTCTACAGACGTACGTACCTCCTATTCGTTCTGTACAAATATCATAGGTTACGGCCCTTGCTGTCCGTTTTGGAAGTTTTGACTCCTAAATTCCTTTGTAGTTCCCACCCATCAATTCGTTTTTTTCATTTCTGTGAAAAATCTAAGTGGCATCTCACCTACTCTCACATTTACTTGAGATGGTAATATATTCTTACCACATGACACCCTCTATAAACAAAGTATAGTATGACGATTGCCGAGACTACAGAAGGAGAAAAGACACGTAAGTGACAGGTCGGATAGTTCATAATTTTGCGAAACAAAGGAGCACAACGGATGTTTGAATACGGATCTCCAGCTTTGCAGTCCAACTCCGTGACCACACAACCGCGACGCCGTGGTTCTTGCCATTCCCTTGTTGTTGCACATCTTTAGCTTGGACCGTCCACCGTTTCTATTTTGATTCTTTTTTCATAATTCAGTAGCCATTCTTACTGTTATCACGCTTCACTTATGTTCAGTTTCCGACTGGCTGTCCACTGAGACATTTTACCACTAAATGTGAGTGGTGTGGTGGGGGAAGGGGGGGGGATGCGATGGGGAGTTTCACTTGGGTGTTTTATCTTTTCCAAATACCCTTTATAAACGAAAAATATTTTTGCGATGCCAAATGTTCATTTTTAAATGTAGAATCTGGTCGCTGGTCTCCATGGACTATGTTGTCAAAATTGTCCTTATGAGTGTTCTGATGTCAGGGGACCCTGGTGACTCGCTACAGAGTAATAATGTAATACTGTAAAAGAGAGCAATTTTTTGACATCTTAGCACTTTTTGTAATAGGACCTTACACACCATATAATATCCACAAATGTGGAGTTTTATAACGTTCATCTTTCAATCTTGATAAAAATTACCTTTTTGTGCCCATTTAGATATTTTGAATACCGAATATTGATTGTCACTAATTTATCCTCCCTCCCCCCTCACCTCCAGCTCAGGACAACATAGTGACATGAAGTCTCGGACATAGAAAGTAGAAATAAATTAATGTCAGCGCAGTGGTGTGACCTAGTGTTTCTTTATAACACACATTTATAACATTGTTACAAATTTGCCGAATTTTATGAGTTTTGATTTTTCAATGCACAGAAAAACAGTTGTCACAAAGTTTGCCAATTTGATGAGATTTATTTTTGAAACTTTCTTAAAATCCAGATAACTATACGCCTACCCTCCCCGAAACAAAATATGAATGAAAAACCTGCGTTAAAAAAGTTAAACAAAACTTTTACACACTTGTTTACGCATATTTTCAGGGAACTGTGTGGAAAAAACAACAGAAAATGATAATAATACCTTCTAAGCAATGTAATTAGTTCACAGTGTTGGACATTTCTTACAAGTTCAACTGAACGCGAAAAACGGAAGCACATTCAGCGCAATGCTCCCAGTGACTGAATTATACAGGGTGGTCCAGAAGCAGTCTGAAAAATTTGTAAGAGTGTTGCAGGGTAGGTTGTGCTGAGAAAGAAGTGTTAAGAAAAAAAAGTCTATACGTTGGGCAATTTCTGAGTTAATTAGCATCGGAGCTAGCCAATGAGGACGTTGGGGCCGGCCGTGGAGGCCGAGTGATTCTAGGCGCTTCAGTCTGCAACCGCTGGGCTGCTTCGGTCGCAGGTTCGAATCCTGCCTCGGGCATGGATGTGTGTGGTGTCCTTAGGTTAGTTAGGTTTAAGTAGTTCTAAGTCTAGGGGACTGATGAACCCAGATGTTAAGTCCCATTGTGCTCAGAGCCATTTGAACCATTTGAGGCCGTTGGGCACGCAACTGCAAGCGACCCACCAGATACAGTTAGTGTCAGTTGTTCTCATAACGTAGATCATAGCGTGCGAGACTACTCAGCCTTTGGCTCGGGTTCGATCCTTACTACTGTCCCATGTTCAATTTTAGTAACGCTTTGTTGTCCGGTTTTAGGAAAGCAAACGACGACAGTTTTGGTGACATCGTCCCGGGCCGGACGCTTGAATTTATTTCAACAGCCTGATTGGCTAAGTTCAGTGCTAACTAATTTTGAAAAGGAGCAACGTATTGAATTTTTTTCAACAATAATTTCTCAGCACAACCTACCCCATAACACCGTTACAAGGTTTTCAGACTGTTTCTGACCACCCTGTCTCCAGAAACAAAGCTATAATGCGAATTAAAATTTTGTCTTTATCACTAAACCGCTCATAAATGTGTCTAATTTCATTAATGGGACTTCCTATCTGCAGTTTCAGTTGTGACACTTGTTTTTGAAGCTGTAAGTGGTATCGTAAATATATCCCTGTAATCTACAGAAAAAATTTCACTTTCCGGTGTCTAAAGAATTTTTTAGTAAAATTTATCTCCTATAAAGAATGATCTGTACACGTAACTTATTTCTATCAACTCACACTCAGTCAACTCTTCACAGTTACTGACAGTAGCAGAAAGTTTCCCAAAAGTTCATAAACACGTTTTGCTACCTGCCAAAAAATGGCTCTGTGACCAGCTTAAGTGGAATGCACTTTTACACATCTGCCATCACGAACGGCGGAAGTATGCAAGAACACACATCAGCAGAGCTATCTAGGTTCAGCTGAGCAGCATTACACTATTTAAGAGCAAAACAGTTGCAGCGCATTGTTGTGACAAAGAAATAACTCAGTCGTCAAAGTTACCTACTGTTACTGCAGGGTGTTTCAAAAATGACCGGTATATTTGAAACGGCAATAAAAACTAAACGAGCAGCGATAGAAATACACCGTTTGTTGCAATATGCTTGGGACAACAGTACATTTTCAGGCGGACAAACTTTCGAAATTACAGTAGTTACAATTTTCAACAACAGATGGCGCTGCGGTCTGGGAAACTCTATAGTACGATATTTTCCACATATCCACCATGCGTAGCAATAATATGGCGTAGTCTCTGAATGAAATTACCCGAAACCTTTGACAACGTGTCTGGCGGAATGGCTTCACATGCAGATGAGATGTACTGCTTCAGCTGTTCAATTGTTTCTGGATTCTGGCGGTACACCTGGTCTTTCAAGTGTCCCCACAGAAGAAGTCACAGGGGTTCATGTCTGGCGAATAGGGAGGCCAATCCACGCCGCCTCCTGTATGTTTCGGATAGCCCAAAGCAGTCACACGATGAATTTTTTTCAACAATAATTTCTCAGCACAACCTAGCCCACAACACCGTTACAAGGTTTTCAGACTGTTTCTGACCACCCTGTCTCCAGAAACAAAGCTATAATGCGAATTTATTGTATCGCTTTTCGGTCCTTTGGTTACATTAAACCTCCGTTGAAAACTTCGTCTTGTTGCAACAACAGGAAATTAAAGACGTCGGCCGCGCGATGTGGCCGGGCACCATCTTGCATAAACCACGAGGTGTTCGCAGTGTCGTCTAAGGCAGTTTGTACCGCCACAAATTCACGAAGAATGTCCAGATAGCGTGATGCAGTAATCGTTTCGGATCTGAAAAATGGGCCAATGATTCCTTTGGAAGAAATGGCGGCCCAGACCAGTACTTTTTGAGGATGCAGGCACGATGGGACTGCAACATGGGGCTTTCCGGTTCCCCATATGCGCCAGTTCTGTTTATTGACGAAGCCGTGCAAATGCTGGCCACATGCATATCGCCGTCATCAATCCTGTGCACTATATCGTTAGCGAATGTCTCTCGTGCAGCAATGGTAGCGGCGCTGAGGGGTTGCCGCGTTTGAATTTTGTATGGATAGAGGTGTAAACTCTGGCGCATGAGATGATACGTGGACGTTGGCGTCATTTGGACCGCAGCTGCAACACGGCGAACGGAAACCCGAGGCCGCTGTTGGATCACCTGCTGCACTAGCTGCTCGTTGCCCTCTGTGGTTGCCGTACGCGGTCGCCCTACCTTTCCAGCGCGTTCATCCGTCACGTTCCCAGTCCGTTGAAATTTTTCAAACAGATCCTTTATTGTATCGCTTTTCGGTCCTTTGGTTACATTAAACCTCCGTTGAAAACTTCGTCTTGTTGCAACAACACTGTGTTCTAGGCGGTGGAATTCCAACACCAGAAAAATCCTCTGTTCTAAGGAATAAACCATGTTGTCTACAGCACACTTGCACGTTGTGAACAGCACACGCTTACAGCAGAAAGACGACGTACAGAATGGCGCACCCACAGACTGCGTTGTCTTCTATATCTTTCACATCACTTGCAGCGCCATCTGTTGTTGAAAATTGTAACTACTGTAATTTCGAAAGTTTGTCCGCCTGAAAATGTACTGTTGTCCCAAGCATATTGCAACAAACGGTGTATTTCTATCGCTGCTCGTTTAGTTTTTATTGCCGTTTCAAATATACCGGTCATTTTTGAAACACCCTGTACGATGATTCATTCAACTTGTTTCCTCAGCTTCTTTTGGTTCTGTAAAAATCACTTCACGAAAGAGAAAAATCCTGTATTACGCACTTACCAAAAGCTAGAACATGTACTGTGGTGTTGTTGCCGTCGCTGCGGGAACAGCTAAGCATAACGTCGATATTACGCTCTAGCATCCCATTCGGTAAAACTAAGCATGAAGTAGGCCTACATGGCTACCAGCCCTCCGTCAGAAAACCTACCGACGCTGTTGTGTACTACCCAACCGCGATATTATTGCGCTTGGCCGTTATCGGAACACTACAGTGGTGACTAAGGAAAACGCATTGACTGTCAATGCTTTCAGGTCAGTTGTTCATCTACTATCAACCTGACTACGCGCTGACTTACGATCAGGCGAAGCAGTCTGACTCCGTGGAGCAACGATATTGTGGTCGACTAATATCAATGTTAACGTCCAACCGTACAACCTACACTGTCGGAAGTACAAACCTAGGACAAAACTGAGCAGTAATGAATGCAAATTTGGGAACGAAGAGTAAAGTGATCATTACCGTACAAAGTACCGTGTGTGAATAATACAAGTCTATTTTCAAATAAGACACACAACGAGTACCGTTGACATCTGCACGGTTGTGCACCATATTCAGCGTGATATACATAAGAACCAAAGCCAGAAAGCAGAGGAAATTCAATAGCTCTGTAACGAGCGTACGAAGACTGTAGGTCTCTGATATCAAAATAGGCTATTCAGAAGGTATCTGTGAACAACCTCTAAAAAATTGTCCGTGGAGTTATCGTTCACCCTGTGTGTGGAACTATGGCGATCATTAATTTGGTGAGATCAGTGTGCGGAGATTATTGCCGGCTAAACGACAGCGAAGATTTTGAAGTATTTGTGCTGACGTGTCCCGTTCTATGATTATTTAAATAACAGATTTTTAATATACCACGGAGTAAAACGGAGTAAAAAGTATTAAAAAAAATTCCTGCCTCCATACAGATTCCCACCCTCAAACAGATTGTCCTGAAAATTTGTGCATTTGGATTTTTAGTAGCTATGTACATGGTGGTAGAATTTAATACGAAAAACGTGGGGTGCTTGCAATAGACTGTAAGAAGTTGAAGTAGGCTATTCGTGTATCATTTATATGTAGCACGCACCCTACGTTTTCATTTTAAGTTATAACAGTATTTTCATAGCCTTCAAAAATACACAAGCACAAAATTTTCAGGGTTCTCTGTCTGGGATTAGGAATCTGTATGGGGTTAGGAGGAATTATTTTATATTTTTAGCCCGTTTTAAGAACGAATTATATTAATAAGACTTTGATTTAAACCATCATTTTCTGCTTTTTAGTCTTGCCTATGTCAAATTTCTCAACAGATTTCAAACATTCTGATGGGATTACAACAGAAACCTGTGGTAAATTTAACGCTTATTTCAGGTTCTCTTCACCTGAGTCAAACCAATACTTTGCTTCACCCTACGATAATCTCATGAAAAGACTTCGGAGGTAAAAACTACAAACGTTCGCAAGTGGAACAGAGAAAAGAGGAAAGAGCAGTGCTGCATAACGCATCCTCCACTGTACATCATGCACGGAAATTGTTTAATATTGCAATGTCGACTTCTTAACTATGATGAACGTTTCAAGTCTCTAACCCGTCGGGAAATTACAGCAGTAAACAAAGTGCCCTTCTCCACACATCAGACAAGAAAGTAACTTAAAATTACATTGTCATGCACTGTTTGGAAAGTTTGAAGCCTGCAGCCCCATCCGGAATTTAGTTTGACATCAATTGCAAAATTTGTACCGAACGATCAGACAAGAAAACGACCCCATAAAAATCTGTTACCTGTCTCTCTTTTCTCAAAAAAATGTTCTGATGTGTGTGAAATCTTATGGGACTAAACTGCTAAGGTCGTCAGTCCCTAAGCTTACACACTACTTAACCTAAATAATCCTAAGGACAAACACACACACCCATGCGCGAGGGAGGACTCGAACCTCCGCCGGGACCAGCCTCACAGTCCATGACTGCAGCGCGTCAGACAGCTCTGCTAATCCCGCGCGGCTCTCTCTCTCTCTCTCTCTCTCTCTCTCTCTCTCTTTTCTTGTGTGTGTGTGTGTGTGTGTGTGTCTCCGTCTTCATACCTCACAAACATACTCTTCCCGGAATTTTTCTTCCACGAAATAGTTTGTTTCATATTTTCATTTTCAATTACTAATATACTGCTTTTAACAAGTACAGTTTTTGGAATGGTTGCAATAGCCACATATTACACGCATCAAAAAAAGTTCTGCATAACCACGGTTCCGAGAGTTCCAGAAACTTGTACAGATAATTGGAATAGAGATCAGCATAAACATCATTTCCGCCCTTTTTATTGCTCATGAAAAACACATTGCATGTTGTACCACCATACAGCGAGACGTTTAGAGGTGGTGGTCCAGAATGCTGTGCACAACGGTACCTCTGATACCCAGTAGCACTTCTTCTAGAATTGATGCATGCCTGTATTCGTCGTGGCATACTATCCACAAGTTCATCAAGGCACTGTTGCTCCAGATTGTCCAACTCCTCAATGGCGATTCGGCTTAGATCCCTCAGTGCCGTTGGTGGGTCATGTCGTCCATAAACAGCCCTTTTCAATCTATCTCAGGTATAATCGATAGGCCTCATGTCTGGAGAACATGCTGGCCATTCTAGTCGAGCGGTGCCGTTATCCTGAAGGAAGTCATTCACAAGATGTGCACGATGGGGGCGCGAACTGTTCACCGGGAAGATGAATGCCTCGCCAGTATGCTGCCAACATGGTTGCACTATCTGTCAGAGCATGTCATTCACCTATCGTCTTCCGTGACCACCAGCGGCGTACGTCAGTGCCATGTAATGCCACCCCAAAAGAGCAGGGAACCTCCACCTTGCTGCACTCGAAGGACAGTGTGTCTAAGGCGCTCAGCCTCACCGGGTTGCCTCCAAACACGTCTCCGACGATTGTCTGGTTGAAGACATAAGCGACACTCATCGGTGAAGAGAACGTGATGCCAATTCTGAGCGGTCCATTCGGCATGTTGTTGGGCCTATGTGTACAGCGCTGCATGGTCTCGTGCTTGCAAATATGTACCTCGCCATGGACGTCGGGAGTGAACTTGCGCATCATGCAGCCTATTGCACACAGTTTGAGTTGTAACACGACGTCCTGTGGCTGCACGAAAGGCGTTATTCAACAGGGCGGCGTTACTGTCAGGGTTCCTCCGAGCCATAATCTGTAGGTAGCGGTCATCCACTGCCGTAGTAGGCCTTGGGCGGCTTGAGCGAGGCATGTAATCGACAGTTCCTGTCCCTCTGTATCTCCTCCATGTCCGAACAACAACGCTGCGGTTCACTCCGAGACGCCTGGACACTTCCCTTGTTGAGAGCCCTTCCTGGCAGAAAGTAGCAATGCGGACGCGAACGAACGGCGGTATTGAACGTCTAGGTATGGTTGAACTACAGACAACACGAGTCGTGTACCTACTTCCTGGTGGAATGACTGGAACTGATCGGCTATCGGACGCCCACCCCTCCCAACCGGCTAATAGGCGCTGGTCATGCATGGTTTTCTACATCTTTAGGCGGTTCTGAGCACTATGGGACTTAACATCTATGGTCATCAGTCCCCAAGAACTTAGAAGTACTCAAACCTAACTAACCTAAGGACATCACAGAACACCCAGTCATCACGAGGCAGAGAAAATCCCTGACCCCGCCGGGAATCGAACCCGGGCGTGGGAAGCGAGAACGCTACCGCACGACCACGAGCTGCCCTTTTGGCGGCTTTAGTGACATATCTGAACAGTCAAAGGGACTGTCTCTGTGATTCAATATCCAGAGTCAACGTCTATCTTCAGGAGTTCTGTGAACCAGGGTGATGCAAAGTGTTTTTCATGTGTGTATAATTCCAAGTTCAGTGATAGGTGATAGTATCACAACAACTGCTCTGTATTCACTCAGTAGCAATTGATCTTGAATAAAAGGGAACCATTTCAGGAAAGTTTTGTAACAGTAAACTACTAATGTCTGCTGACAACGCACTTGGCCGACATCGAGTCCCTCTTTTATTTGTACCTCGCGCTCATACACCTTGCTATGAAGAAGTAGTAGGCATTTAGGTCATTTCTTTCACACTTCAGATGTCTTTGGAACTGTGTTAGATGTTTAATTGTCGCTAATGGTTTTGCAGACATTTGTAGGTATGGTAACCTTGATTATTCAGATGCTTCTACGTAGTAGGAACATGTAAACGAAAAAATTCTTCGGGATGCTAAAATTGTTCGAAAGGATGTGCTAGTGTCGTTGTTATATATTTCAGAACAAGACTCGTGGATGTCTTACATTTTCGAATGAAGGCTGCTGCTCATATTTCGTTCTTTTATAACGATTTGCAGTGGTTATCCTACGCAACAAGTAATTGCATTTTGTTTTTCTTTCTGTTGGCAAATACAGTGTCCGCATTTTTCTCTGTCAGCCGATCCTCAATTTGCGCGTTTCCATTTTACGGGCACGCAACAAAAATCGAACATCGTGCCGGTAGACTAAAATAAAAGACCTGAAAGGAGAAATAGCTGACAGCTGGAACAAAGCTGTTGTGATAGATACGCGCTTGGCGATAAGTGACAGTGAAATTGAAACGTTTAATAAGGAAGAAAACAAAAATTAACCAATAACAGCGGCGTACCTGGAAGCCAGAGGCTTTTAGTGCAACAAAAAGACTTCAATTGTAATAATAGTCGCTGACACGTTCCAGCTACTCGCTGTGCAAATTACTGCTGAAACGGACTCTTATTTCGCAGTACTTTGAATTGTCAGTACTGATTACGTTCTAGTATGGCTTCTACAGAATGTCTATTTAGGTGCTAGAGTTTCTGTACAATACATCACAATACTGGCAACTGATTGCCTATCGGTGTTGTTCATAAGTGGTTCAAATGGCTCTGAGCACTATGGGGCCATACTTCTGAAGTCATCAGTCCCCTAGATCTTAGAACTACTTAAACCTAACTAACCTAAGGAAATCACACACATCCATTCCCGAGCCAGGATTCGAACCTGCGACCGTAGCAGTCACGCGGCTCCGGACTGAGCGCCTAGAACCTCTCGGGAGCTGAATGTATGTGACCCTTTGGCATTTACTAAACCAGCCTGTGATGAAATCTTAAGCTTGTCTTTGGATTCCTAGTTCCTGTAACAATCCATCTGACAGGGGTCCCAGATTGACGAGCAGTACTCAATAGCAATCAAGCAAGGATTTTATAAGCTACCTCCATCGTCGGTGGACTACATTTCCTGGTGATTCTTTCAACGAAATTCAATCTGAAGTCTCCCTCTCCCGTAGTCAGTTTTATAGGGTCGTTACACTTCTAACTGCTCCTTGTGCATACTCCCAGGTATCTAACGAATGCGTCTACTTCCAGTGTTCGTTGGGCAACGACGTTTTCATGCAGTAATGGGTATTTCTTCCTATTTACACGCATTAAATTGCTGTTATGTTGACTGCCAACTACCAGTCCTAGTTCGTAATGTATTTCGCTATACAACCATCATCAGATACTGTTAGTAATTTGAGAACGCATAAAATAGAACTAAGATAGCAACCACTGCCGCTACATTTTCAATGAAGCCAAATTAAACACGCATAGCACAAAATATGAAGTCAAGACGGTTTCATTTCTGTTTCAGCTAAGTGATAAAAGTTTTGTGAAACATCTCACAGTATAATTTTATACAAAACGGCCGATAAGCAGCACTGCTCCAGTAAATAATGACACCACTGAAACAGTTTCATCCATATATTTGCACAATCGAAAATATTTCATGAACAGCAATTATGAAGGTTGGAACTGTATTAACGGAAACTATTTATTTTCAACTCACACAATAGGTAAACGTTTCAAGGTTTGCATTGTGTATAACCCGTTGCCAGCGATGTGGAAGTCGTCGGATATCCTTAACAACGTCAGCAGTGTTGATAGTTCGATTGGTGCGGTCTATTACTCAACAAATCTCTGTAACACCTGAAGAGAATGCCACCAATCTAGGAATCAAGCTGCAGTCACACAGGCTTAAGTCTGGAGAGTTGATGGATGGTACAGTAGGTACCAGCACCATCGACCGAATAAGCCATTCACCACTTCCGCTATATGCACTCGAACATTCTTCTGCTAAATGGTGGGCGGATCCTGAAGAAAATGTCATCGCTTCTTTCTCTAAGATGTTCGTCTTTGGAACACAGCCTGCTACCATCTTACAGGAAGACAGTGGGTTGTATGCAGTGCTGGTGACTATTTTGAAGGGCAGTAAAACGTTGAACGAAGTACGTATTTTGTATAAGTCGTAAATAAATAGTTGCCGTTATTAAAAGTTCCAACCCTTGTATTTCAGTGCACGTGAAGGGAAAGACATTACAACACAAAATGTTGATATGTTTCTTTATGACATATGCTATCTTAATAAAACAAAACTCGGTAACTGTAAAAGAGGGAACAATACGATGGTGATATGTAACCTGAACACTTCGTAGTTGCAGCCAGTTATTGCATTCTTGGTAAACATTTTATGTTTAAGTATTTAACTTTAGTTGCATGGAGAACATCCTACGTAACTGGACTTACGAGGTGCATTCAAGTTCTAAGGCCTCCGATTTTTTTTCTAATTAACTACTCACCCGAAATCGATGAAACTGGCGTTACTTCTCGACGTAATCGCCCTGCAGACGTACACATTTTTCACAACGCTGACGCCATGATTCCATGGCAGCGGCGAAGGCTTCTTTAGGAATCTGTTTTTGTTATATCCTAGCTAGTAATGCCACCCGAGCCCGCTGCCAAAAGGTTGGCAGCATCAAAGTCCGGACGCCGTCCGCATAAGCAGCGCCAGTGAGACAGAAAATCGCCGCAAGTCTGTGCGCGCCACCGTTGGCTTCTGGTTTCTTAAGCGCTGGAGTCGCGAGCGCTAGGACAGTTCTGTATTCGCCGCTCAGTTGTATACTCGCCACCGAATTGTGTACTTGCTAGTCAGTTGTGTGTTCATCGCAGCAGAGTTGTTGTTTGTCGTCAGCCGACGCTGACCTAGCCGCTCCGACTCGAACTAGACAGATTTCTGTAGACACGGAGTTCACTACTGTTTCTGTATCTTCGTTAATAAAGATAAGTACCGACTTTTATTTAATCAGAGTGTTTGGGTTTTCATCTTTTTGTTCACTGTTCCAGCGGACCGGTCGGCCCGCTATTAAAAGTGTGGCGGTGACTTCGTAAGCCGTTTCTACAGCGAATTGCTTGTCGCTACGAACGCCGCCACAAAACTGGCGACGAGGACTTCCGAACTCGTGTGCAGGGCTGGTTCAACTTGCTTCTGGTTATACTAATTATAGCGATAAATTTTTGGGGCTGGTTTAATTTGTGTTCACTATGTCTGCCGAATTACAACAGTTGATCTTGTTACAGAGTC
The DNA here is from genome assembly GCF_023864345.2 of Schistocerca serialis cubense. Classification (NCBI taxonomy): domain Eukaryota; kingdom Metazoa; phylum Arthropoda; class Insecta; order Orthoptera; family Acrididae; genus Schistocerca; species Schistocerca serialis. The sequence goes on along the minus strand of NC_064646.1, from coordinate 179,834,757 downwards.
AGCAAATACAAAGTCTGGTGGAAGCAATCGCCAAACAAGCGGCTAATCCTCCAACACAAAAGGAACAAGCAGAGGCAGCACCACCTTTCCGTGCTTTTGATGCATCAAGAGAAGAATGGCGAGAATATTTCGCGCAGTTGCAGGCGCACATGACAGTCTACAAAATCACGGGTACTGAGCGGCAGCTTTATTTAATTTCCACTGCAGGCGTGGAAGTCTATCGACTACTTTGTAAGTTGTTCCCGGAATCCCAGCCAGAAGCTTTAGACTATGACGTTGTTATTAACAAGCTTGCTGAGTATTTCGAGTCGCGAGTTCATGTGGCAGCAGCCAGATTCAAGTTCTTCAGATTAAAGAAACTGCCACATCAATCTAATAAACAGTGGTTAACAGATTTACGGGGCCTCACCCGTCAGTGCCGATTTAATTGTGTGTGTGGAGCTTCCTACAGTGATGTCATGTTACGAGACGCTATTACTCAAAACATTGCAGATTCTCGTATTCGTGCTGCTATCTTAAAGTTGCCTGACCCGTCATTAGAGACTGTGATGAACATCATTGAAGCCCAAGATACTTTTGACTATGCTGAGTGTGAGTTAGATCAGCCATGTATTTCTCAAATTGCCTGTGCTAAGCAAGTTATGTCACGCCCGCGGCCCCACCGGCAGAGTCAGACTGTAAACACTAGCCGGCCGCGTCATGTTAAACACATTCGTCAGCCGCGTGTGCAAAATGATAGAGTTAAGTCTTGCCCTAAGTGTGTTCTTGCTCATCCTCGTGAACGTTGCCCGTTAAGAAACGCGGTTTGTCACTTTTGTCAAAGGAAAGGACACATCCAGACTGTTTGTTTGCGTAAACGCAAGAACAAGTCTAGTGCTGCCCAGCCCATGGATATTCATGTTCTTCAAAGCCAGCCCGCCTAGAAGGTCGCGTTTAAAGACTCTTCCACGGTTCGTGTGGGTAATAAACTTGTTCGCAATAAGCCACCCACCCAGCCCTCTGCTATGCGACCCAAGCGTAATTCAAACGCTGTAAAACGTAATGTACAGACTGCAAGTGAAGCGGGAGTTGTTGTTCCACCCGCCCAACCCACGACTTGTCGTAAGCAGCGAACACGCGCTAAACGCGCTGATTTTGTGTCTTCCGCCTCCACTGCACCGATCCAGAGACAGTGTAATAAACTAATTGTGAAGCTACGCATCCAGGATAAGACCTTCAATTTTCAATTAGACACTGGTGCGTCTGTGACTCTCATAAATAGTGCTACGTATGCGGCTATCGGCCGCCCCAAACTTTCAGCGGCAAAACATTCTTTGGCTACTTATAGTGGAGAACAAATTCCTGTGTTAGGTGTATGTAGCGTGCCAGCCACATTCCGTGGCAATACAAAAACAGTTTCATTAACAGTGCTCCGCGCTACAGACAGTGTAAACATTTTCGGATTAGACTGTTTTGACTTGTTTGGCCTGTCTATCCAAGACAATGTGTTGCAAATTAATTCTGTTGTTGTTCCTCAAGACAGCATAACCGATTTGTGTAAACGATACAGTGACATATTTAAAGACGAACTCGGTTGTGCTGCGAACTTTGCCGCTCATATTACGTTAAAAGATAATGCTCAGCCTCGATTTTGTCGTGCTCGTCCAGTGCCTCACGCCCTCCGGGCACCTGTAGAAGATGAACTTCGTCGTTGGCAAAACAACGGTGTTATTCAACCCGTTTCAGCGAGCCAGTGGGCTTCTCCCTTAGTTATTATAAAGAAACCGTCTGGCAAGTTACGTTTGTGTGCTGATTTTAAGTCGACAGTTAATCCTCAGACTGTCATTGATTCTTTTCCTTTGCCTATACCGGACGAGCTGATGGATAAGTTAGGGGAAGCTCGTTTCTTTTCCAAAATTGATCTCCGTGAAGCATATTTGCAATTGCCCCTCGACGAGCAATCACAACAGTATTTTGTCAGAAACACGTCGTTGGGGTTGTTCCGTTTTCTGCGTTTGCCTTTTGGTTGTGCGTCAGCTCCAGCTGTTTTTCAGCGTTTTTTGTCACAACTTCTGGCTAATGTGCCATCGTGTTGCAACTATTTAGACGATATTGGTGTGTCCGGTCGGACGCCTGCTGAACATTTCCGTAATTTGGAGTGTTTGTTTAAAGTGTTGTCTCAGGCAGGCCTACGTGGCAACATCGATAAATGTTCATTTTTCCTTACGGAGATGGAGTATCTGGGACATGTTATTAATGCTCAAGGCATTCATCCCTCCCAGTCACATTTAGCAGCTATTCGTGATTTGCACGCCCCTCGCAATCTGCATGAATTGCAAGCAGTTCTTGGCAAATTGACATATTATATTAGGTTTATACCTAATACATCACAGATTGCTGCACCGTTGCATCGTCTCCGCCGTAAGAATGTTCCGTTTGTGTGGTCAGCTGATTGCCAATCAGCCTTTCAGCAGCTTAAAGAGGCTTTATTGAATGATCGTTGTCTGGTCCATTACGACCCTAACAAGCCTCTGGTGTTAGCTTGTGATGCCTCTTCTTTCGGCCTCGGTGCTGTGTTGTCTCACCGAGTCGGTAACACCGAACGTCCTATTGCGTTCGCATCTAAATTGCTAAACAAAGCTCAGTGTAATTATAGCCAATTGGACAAGGAAGCGTTGGCTATTGTGTTCGGTGTCACAAAATTCCATCACTACCTCTATGGTAGACCATTCTATTTAGTAACAGATCACAAGCCCCTGACGTCACTGTTTCATCCGTCTAAACCAGTTCCTCAGCGGACAGCTCAGAGACTACAACGTTGGGCTCTTTTGTTATCACAATACCAGTATGAGATACTGTATCGCCCTACAGCTCAGCATGCAAACGCTGACGCGCTTCCTAGATTGCCGATTGCTGCGGATGATGTCTTCGATTCCTCTGACGACTCTTGCCATCAGATTGACGCCGATGAGCATCAATCCCTCCGGGATTTTCCGATTGATTATCGTCAGGTGGCACGTGAGACAGCTACGGATCCTCATCTGAGTTTACTATTACGTTTTTTTCAACGTGGTTAGCCGTCCAAGGCAAAGGACATATCGGATCCTGTGGTTCGTCGCTATTATCCGCAACGTCATCTGTTGTCTGTTTCGCACGGAGTTTTGCTGTTACGCACCGAGAATGACCAGCTTCGTGTAGTGGTTCCCCAAGTGCTCCAATCCAAGGTCCTCGACTTGTTGCATCAAGGTCATTGGGGAGTGGTCCGCACCAAGCAGCTTGCCCGCCGTCATTGTACATGGATCGGCATTGATAAGCAGATTACGCAGATGTCTACAGATTGTTCGACGTGTGCCGAACACCAAGCTGCTCCGCCTCAACGCTATTTTGAGTGGGCACGCCCTGCCGGTCCCTGGCAGCGAGTACATATTGATTTCGCTGGTCCATATTGGAATTCTCGTTGGCTCATCGTGATAGATGCCTTTAGTAATTTTCCGTTTGTTGTGCCCATGCAGTCTACAACGTCTGCACAAACTATACAGGCGTTGACTTCAATTTTTTGTATTGAGGGTCTTCCAGAAGTTTTAGTGTCTGACAATGGTCCACAATTTACCTCTGCTGAATTTGAAAGTTTTTGTTCTGCCAATGGCATTCGCCATGTTCTTACTCCGCCGTTCCACCCTCAATCGAATGGTGCAGCGGAACGTTTTGTACGCACATTCAAGGATCATATGGACCGCCTTCGTGCTACGCACTCTCGTCAGCAGGCCCTCATCACGATCCTGTCGTCGTACCGGACCACGCCACGCGACGGCCCTTCGCCTGCGGAGCTTCTCCACGGCCGTCGTCATCGCACCCTACTATGGTTGTTGCACCCCCCCCCCCCCCCCCCCGGATCGACCCGCCGCTTCTGAGCACCGCACGCGTTTTCAGCGCAACGACGCCGTTTTTTTCAGAGTTTATCACGGTCGCCGTCGTTGGGAACGTGGTACCGTGATAAGTGTCCAGGGTCGCGGTTTTTATACTGTTCAAGGTGCTACTGGGGTGCACAGGAGGCATCAGAACCAGTTGCGCCGCGCTGGCCGCCAGGATTCTGCCGCTCGTTCTTTGTCCACAGATTTGGTCCGCGGCGGGTTCCAGCCGCGCCTTCCGACTTCGCTGCCGCCACCAGGGCAGCAGCAGCAGCCGTCGCCGCTACCACGCCGACAGCCCGTCCCGTTGATGCCTCCCGCGCAGCTTCATCCGGGAGCGCCCCGGGTGGTCGCTCCGGCGCCTGCGGTCCCTCTTCAGTCGCCACCGCCTTCGGAGCTGATGGACGTCGACCCCTCAGCCGGGCCGCCATCCCAAGCGGTGGCTGTGCAGCCTGTCCTGCAGCCGCTTTCCTTGGGCACCCCCAAGGAGTCTGACACCGCAGCGCCTTGTCCGGCGCCCACTCAGCAGCCGTCGACGCAGCGTCAGGAGACGCTGCCTCTTTTCGTGGGTTCCGACGCCCCGTCGCGTCCAGTACCAGAAGCTGCACCCGTGGTCACAGGCGTGCACCCTGACCTCGGTTTTCAGTCAGTGTTTCCCGAGGCCCCGCGCAGCCAATGCTGGGGTGCGGACCGGGGACTGCCACCGACAACAGTCCTCGCCCCGGTCTCGTCCGCTACGCCTGCGCCCAGACCCCTCCCCCGCCGTCGACGCTCGCCACGTCATTATTCAACAACGGTGCGGCGATTTGGGGGGGAGGAGTGTTATATCCTAGCCAGTAATGCCACCCGAGCCCGCTGCCAAAAGGTTGGCAGCATCAAAGTCCGGACGCCGTCCGCATAAGCAGCGCCAGTGAGACAGGAAATCGCCGCAAGTCTGCGCGCGCCACCGCTGGCTTCTGGTTTCTTAAGCGCTGGAGTCGCGAGCGCTAGGACAGTTCTGTATTCGCCGCTCAGTTGTATACTCGCCACCGAATTGTGTACTTGCTAGTCAGTTGTGTGTTCATCGCAGCAGAGTTGTTGTTTGTCGTCAGCCGACGCTGACCTAGCCGCTCCGACTCGAACTAGACAGATTTCTGTAGACACGGAGTTCACTACTGTTTCTGTATCTTCGTTAATAAAAATAAGTACCGACTTTTATTTAATCAGAGTGTTCGGGTTTTCATCTTTCTGTTCACTGTTCCAGCGGACCGGTCGGCCCGCTATTAAAAGTGTGGCGGTGACTTCGTAAGCCGTTTCTACAGCGAATTGCTTGTCGCTACGAACGCCGCCACAAAAGTTTTGACCACTGGAAAATCGCTGAGGCAATAGCAGCACGGCTGGTGAATGTGCGGCCACGGAGAGTGTCTTTCATTGTTGGAAAAAGCCAAAAGTCACTAGGAGCCAGGTCAGGTGAGTAGGGAGCATGAGGAATCACTTCAAAGTTGTTATCACGAAGAAACTGTTGCGTAACGTTAACTCGATGTGCGGGTGCGTTGTCTTGGTGAAACAGCACACGCGCAGCCCTCCCCGGATGTTTTTGTTGCAGTGCAGGAAGGAATTTGTTCTTCAAAACATTTTCATAGGATGCACCTGTTACCGTAGTGCCCTTTGGAACGCAACGGGTAAGGATCACGCCCTCGCTGTCCCAGAACATGGACACCATCATTTTTTCGGCACTGGCGGTTACCCGAAATTTTTTTGGTGGCGGTGAATGTGTGTGCTTCCATTGAGCTGACTGGCGCTTTCTTTCTGGATTGAAAAATGGCATCCACGTCTCATCCATTGTCACAACCGACGAAAAGAAAGTCCCATTCATGCTGTTGTTGCGCGTCAACATTGCTTGGCAACATGCCACACGAGCAGCCATGTGGTCGTCCGTCAGCATTCGTGACACCCACCTGGATGACACTTTCCTCATTTTCAGGTCGTCATGCAGGATTGTGTGCACAGAACCCATAGAAATGGTTCAAATGGCACTGAGCACTATGCGACTTAACTTCTGAGGTCATCAGTCGCCTAGAACTTAGAACTAATTAAACCTAACTAACCTAAGGATATCACACACATCCATGCCCTAAGCAGGATTCGAACCTGCGACTGTAGCGGTCGCTCGGCTCCAGACTGTAGCGCCCAGAAACGCACGGCCACTCCGGCCGCCCCCACAGAAATACCAACTCTGGAGGCGATCTGTTCAACAGTCATTCGGCGATCCCCCAAAACAATTCTCTCCACTTACTCGATCATGTCGTCAGACCGGCTTGTGCGAACCCGAGGTTGTTGTCACACGATGTTCTGCCTTCATTAAACTGTCGCACCCACGAACGCACTTCCGACACATCCATAACTCCATCACCACATGTCTCCTTCAACTGTCGATGAATTTCAATTGGTTTCACACCACACAAATTCAGAAAATGAATGATTGCACGCTGTTCAAGTAAGGAAATATTTAAAACAGTTCTCATTGTCGCTGCTGGCGGTAAATTCCATCTGCCGTACGGTGCTGCCATCTGGGACGTATTGACAATGAACGCGGCCTCATTTTAAAACAATGCGCATGTTTCTATCTCTTTCCAGTCCGGAGAAAAAAAACTTGAATGCACTTCGTAAATAAGTTAATAGTGTGGTGAGACGGAAATGAATATAAAGAGTACAAATAAAAGATGTTTAGAAAGGTCTTTGACATTTATTATGAACTTCTGCAGTTTTCAACCAGCAAAAGATAATTCGTTGTCAGCTGGTAAAATGGAGTAGAGTCCGTAAATAAACTCAAATTAAAGAATGCATTTTATATCTGCTAATGAAAAAGATTTTGCTGTTCAAGGAAAATCTTTACGTTATCACGCCCTGTTTCTGATAACAGTATGGCAAATCATTGCTGGAGTACAAGTTGAAATTACCTGTCAGTGACAACGTGGAATAGAACAATCAGCTGAAGAGAGCAAAGAGCAGTCTCTGGCTCTGAGGTGCAGCGCAAACGAAGAAAGCAGCCAGCCAAGATACCACGGTGTCCCTTTGATATTAGATTTTTAATTTATGCTTCGTCTCTAGCACTTTCCCAGGGCTTATAGACGCTGGATCTTTTGAAAGAACTGGTGCGAAGCATTTTCTGCTACTTTTTATCCGCCAAAGCGAGCTGAATACCAGGTCAGGAGGCAGCACTGTCGTGTTTACAACCTAGAAACAGGAATAAGAGGTACCAACAGTAAAGGCTTACCAATGGTAAAGCGTGTAACACTGTAGCAGTGTTACACGCTTCACTCTATATGGCGGTTCCCTGACCAGCAGTTATTGATTGACCAGCTCTTTCGCTTACAAATTGACTTTTTTTAATAATATGAATATTTATATATGTGTTTGGAGAGAGAGAGAGAGAGAGAGAGAGAGAGAGAGAGAGAGAGAGAGAGAAAGATTTTTTATTGAGATTTTTACTTTAAGTAGTAAATGGTACCTGAATTATGGTTGCTGCCTCCTTGAATGATTAGCTTCTGCATCAGTTGGTGACGTATTACAATTTGGAGGAAGTTATTGTTCTTTAAGGTTTAAAATACGACTATGTTAGTTACTTGGCAGTATTGTGGATAGCTTTGAGCCCAAGTTTTCGTAGCTTTCATGCCTAAGGGACCACTGTTGTAAGTAAATAAGGTCAAACAGCAATCTGCTTTTCGTGAGAAAAGGAGATTGCTTAACACTCAAACTTCCTTCAAACTACACGTCCTGCTACATTATAATTGGTCAGTGGAGCTCAGCACCATACTATTGTGCAAGAACATAATCCATTTACAGTAATTAATAAATTATGAGAGTTCCCAGAATGAGATATTCACTCTGCAGCGGAGTGTGTGCTGATATGACACTTCCTGGCAGATTAAAACTGTGTGCCCGACCGAGATTCGAACTTGGGACCTTTGCCTTTCGCGTGCAAGTGCTCTACCAACTGAGCTACCGATGCACGGCTCAGGCCCGGTACTCACAGCTTTACTTCTGCCAGAATCTCGTCTCCTACCTTCCAAACTTTACAGAAGCTCTCCTGCGAACCTTGCAGGACTAGCACTTCCTGAAAGAAAGAATACTGCGGAGACATGGCTTAGCCACAGCCTGGGGAAGGTTTCCAGAATGAGATTTTCACTCTGCAGCGGAGTGTGCGCTGATATGAAACTTCCTGGCAGATTTAATCTGCCAGGAAGTTTCATATCAACGCAGATTTAATCTGCCAGGAAGTTTCATGTCAACGCACACTCCGCTACGGAGTGAAAATCTCATTCTGGAAACCTTCCCCAGGCTGTGGATAAGCCATGTCTCCGCAATATCCTTTCTTTCAGGAAGTGCTAGTCCTGCAAGGTTCGCAGGAGAGCTTCTGTAAAGTTTGGAAGGTAGGAGACGAGATTCTGGCAGAAGTAAAGCTGTGAGTACCGGGCCTGAGTCGTGCATCGGTAGCTCAGTTGGTAGAGCACTTGCACGTGAAAGGCAAAGGTCCCGAGTTCGAGTCTCGGTCGGGCACACAGTTTTAATCTGCCAGGAAGTTTCAAATTATGAGAGGTTGTTACTTATTGAATGAAAACTATAGAGAATGCATTTCTTTTCCTGTATTTTAGTGAACTTTGTACACTTACAATTCTGTCGATTGATAGACTGCGACGACTATGAAGTTCACCTTAGTCCATACTCAAAGATTCACAACTACTATCGTTGCGGGGATTGTTGCCCGCTAAAGAGTCTGTTGCTGTCCAGCTGCGCTTCACTTCACTTCAAATACTTTTTGAATCAGGTTTACATTTACGGTATTTACATACATTACTGAGCTTCTCAGAATAAAACCAGGCACAAATTAAAAAAGGGGCAGTGAGGCTCACATAATATTACATGCTTGACGGAACAAATCGCATACATCTCTTTGGAAACATTTATTCACAGTGTACTGTGTACGAATTGACGTTCCGTCTGATTAATCAACAGATGGCTCCAGTTCTTAAGCCTCCGCGGTGTGCCATTTTGAAAATAATATAGTATCGTTCGCACATGGTGACTCGTTTATACTGGCAGCTCTTATAACAAAATTCCATACACATAACAGCCTTCCTGAGTTTCCTTGCTTCAGGTTGATCTGTTTGAGATAAACACTGTGAAGTTTCACAACTTTTGTATGTTCTTTTATTGTCCGTAATATGACAGAAAATGACTCGTAGTAACACATTTATCCATATCGCCAATTTGCAACCATCCACTTAATTTCAAAATTTTGCTTGTTCGTTCCGTCTTCTTCTCCATCGGCACTGTCACTCTCTTCTCCACGTCCTCATCGATGAATTAAATGAATTTCGAAGCAAGTAGTCGCACGTTTCGCGGAAGACATTTTCGTACTTTCCGTGCTTCTACTGCAATGATACACCGCCCAGTACTTTGAACTAGAATCTAGCTGGAGTAGTCAGGTGACCAAGTTCCCACTGCGGAGGGGACAGTTAACTGTCGAATAACAACACTGCGTGAAAATTTCTAATTAACAGTTGGCACGTGCTATGGAACAAGGGCCAATTTCTGCAGAACAACGAACAGTTAATACGGAACGGCTGAACAGTGATAGTAAAAGGAAATGTAGAGGGCAGGACGTGCTAACTGCATCGAAGCCTGTGCGGAATGCTATGTATGCGTTAGACAATTCATGCATTACCGTGTTTGACGAAGATATTTGTGGAGCCGATTAGTGCGACACTGCGTGTGGTAAAGTAACATTTCTGCAACACATCGTTTGACAGCTTACGATCATAGACAAACAGTTGGACGGTTCGAAGGCGGTCAGTACGTCATTACTGCCGCCAAAGTAATGGGTGCGTCCAAAATGGTCATCTCTCGCGATTAAAAAATGCCACTGAAGGTGGAAATGCTATGCGAATGCATGTCCGTGGTCAGAGACGTACCACCACACCGTAAAAGCATCGATACGTAGTCCTATTGGTGAACGGAAGAGACATCTGACTCCTAGGCAGATCGCTGCCGACCTTGCAACCGTTACCAGTAAATTTGCCTCAGCCAAAGCCATTTCGGTGCACTTAAAACGAACTCTTTTTATGCTCGAAAGCATCTTAAATGCAGCCCACTTCTACCATCCGGTCTTCGAGAAAGAGTTTGTTGGTGGAGGTAGCGTTTTGGTTTGGGTGAGTAACTGTGGTCCATAGTGGTGTTCTCCGGCGAATCAGGTTTCACTATGGCAATTGATTCTGGTCACCAGTTAGTGTGGCGAGAGAGAGAGAGAGAAACACGCACCACAGAATATTCATGAACGTGGCCGTTATGGGGTAGGCGTTATGGTGTGGACAGGCATTATGCAATGCACAATGGCCGAACATTTCTGCATAACGTTGGGTGAGATATCATTACAGGACAGTGGTACTGCATAGGGGTTATTCTGGATCGTGACTGTCTGTTTAGAGATGCGGTAGGTCCCAACCTTCTGTTTACGGACGTCAATGCACGCCCACGAAGGCCCGCTGAGGTGTCGGATACACTGAAAAATGAAGATATTGGACATATGGAATGGCCTGCAAAACTCACCGAACCCAAACACTGTAGATCAAGGGTAGCCAAGAATTCGGCTTGCGGACCAGCCTGGCTGGAGCATTTCTCCCCACCGCCACACGACTCTCAGAACGTGAGGAGAGGGAAACTGCGAACACGTCGCGTTTAAATTGTAATACACAGTCAATGCGTACGACCTGGTTTTATATTTCACATTTCTCAACAACATACAGCAAAATCCAAACAAACCCTGAGTATTATTTACTTTTGGTACGCTGAAGACACGTAATTTTAATCTGGTTGGTTGGTTTGGACAAATGGGACCAAACTACAGAATCACCAGACTTTAATCTGGTAAAACCTGTCGGCATACTGACAGATGTAGACAGTTTTAAAGATTTTCTCATCAGGTTGCCACGTAATCATGTCTTGGTTCCATAATCGAGAAGACACACCAACGTTGGTCGAAATAATGTATCATTTTTGAATATCATTATACCGACATGGAAACTCTGCCCGACGAAAGCAATACAGACGTCCTGGAATGATTTAACTTTAAGAGGATCTGTCTTTAAAACGGGAATTATCTTGCAGATCAGTCAGTTACATCTGCACATGCACAGGCATGCTTTCAGCTGAAACGGCAAACGGTCTCCAAAACATCTCGAAAACGGTTGTAAAGTTGACAGTGTCCTCAGAATGTATAGGATGCTGACCTTGTAATTATTTCGAGACCACAATGAATTACTGAAACCTTGCTTTTTCTCAAACGCCAGTGAGCGTAGGTAAGTGGACTGTCTTTGTCAAGATGTGTCTCTTCTTCTACGCGCCTTTGTTTTTAAATCAATGCCCATCGTATCAGAAAGAAGTCGTTTCTCACCTTCAAAGCCTCAACTTGGAAAGTGTGTAGTCAGCTCCACTTAAAGTGAGGGATCTGCAATACCTCCCGGAGGTTGTAATTTCCTTAATGCTCCTTGACTTAACGAACATACCTCACCGTAATATGTGAAATCGCCATACTCTTCGTTAGGTTCAATTAAAATCTGTTGCAACTGACGGCGGAATAATGCATGCCACTTCAGAGATTGTACTATTCGTACCACCAGTTTCTTCACGTGCTCCATGCTTTGTATCGCCTCCTAGCAAAACACATATTATATGTGGTAAAAAAGGAGAAAAGAATAATTGTAATGGATGAGTGTAATTGCGTGGACAACGATTGTGCAAACTTTATGTAATAAAGAGAAACCATTATGTGCCATGTTTTATACCTGTATAGAATTATGTACCGATTTTTTTTAAAGATAATATCTATGTCGGCGAGTACTAAAACCGCCACAGACGATGCTTATTAAATATCAAAGAAAGATGAGAATATGTCACAACGAGTATAAATAGTAGTGACCGAGCATTAATTTCTCTGTCGTCTCCTTGGAGTTACGTGAATAGGAAGACCCTGTGACGCTATATTGTATGCTTGTGTAGCATTCTTTTATCAAGATTCAGAGAAGGACGCCATTAGGTACTGATTTGTAAAGGAATGTAATAATTTAATCTGTCTAAATGTTTTGAATAGAGTTACTTAGTGAAAACTTTCATTATGATTTGTAATAAGCTTGCCTGGTATTTTATCCCATCCATTTAAGACGTTTTCATCTATTTAAATATTATTCGTGGTGCAGAGCTTCGCTACGAACGAACGAGCCGCTGCCGTGGCGCATTCAAACTGCATTATATGAAACCAATCATACCGCAAAGAAGCGGACAGGTAATAGTGAACTAAAATTATTTCTTTCAGCTTTCGGAATTGCAGGGCAGAGCAGCAGATTTTATGATGTGTTTTACAGGTGGACGCGGGCTGCGGAGGATATATTATTAACAGTACAAAAAGATAATTTACCTTCATAACATAAAAGAAATCTTGCTGTGCGTAGTTCTGGCTTGGCAAACATTATAGCAAAACATCTTTTTCTTTGATAATAGTCTCATGCTCTCGTGTTAGTCGTGGTACTTACTGGTGTTTTACTGTTAACAAAAATCCACTGCAAAATTTTGATGTTGAACAAACATTGCGTACTGTAACATCAGTATTGATAACGAAATAATTTTCAGTAACCTTTTCAATAACTGTAAAGTAAGGAAGGTATGTTGAACTTTATAGCTAGTTACACTAACGAAACAATGTTCCTTTAATAGAAAGCCAGATCCAGAATAATAAGAAGATAATATATTTTGTTTCGTTGATAATTAATGATCCAAAGAAAGTTGGAGCACAGCAAAAAATGGTTCAAATGGCTTTGAGCACTATGGGACTTAACATCTGTGGTCATCAGTCCCCAAGAACTTAGAACTACTTAAACCTAGCTAACCTAAGGACATCACACACATCCATGCCCGAGGCAGGATTCGAACCTGCGACCGTAGCAGTCGCGCGGTTCCGGACGGAGCGCCTAGAATCGCAAGACCACCGCGGCCGGCGGAGCACAGCATCCCTAAAAAGTATTTTAGGGCTCTTTTCGTAGGAACATATTTTATCTCATGTATTAGTTGTTACGCGAGCAATAACAGAGCAAAGAGAGACAGCGATAGCTTCCAAATTTGGCACAAAGTGCTTCTCGATGTGCAAAACAATGAATCCCGTGACTACGTGATTGTAATTCTTCGCCCTTTGGTTGCCAACTAAATCTTTAAATTCCTTCTGCATTGTATTGTAATGTCATTTCGTAGAACTTTTACAATACGCGTCGCTGATGCGACTGCATAATACATACAAATAACTCTCACACCTCTCTTCTCCCATTCGCATACATTTTTGCAGGCTCGTAACGATAGATGGCTCTCCCGCCTGTTTTTTCGCAAACAGCCACTGGACTTGTGAACGCTCTCCGAACCACGAACAAATAACGAAGGGTGAACAGCGATGACGACACCAGGATTCTGCCGAACTGAAGACAGCTGTGCCGACCGAAAAATTCAAAAGCGGATTATTCAATTAATTGTCGCTTGTCCCGGGTACTTGCGAGAAGGACCGACCAAAGCCGAGACAGGCCGGGTGATGGCTCGGACGCGGCGGGCACACGCTGCACAGGTGAAGTCTCACATGCTGTGGCCGGCCCTGCTCTCTGCAGACTTTTTATTTCAACTAACGCTCCTCTACGATCACTACAAAAACAGAAAAGCGCCTTGAGAGAAGAGTGGGACCATTTCCCCTAAGGATTTGCTCAAAATGTTCAATTGTGTGTGAAATCTTATTGGACTTAACTGCTAAGGTCATCAGTCCCTAAGCTTACACACTACTTAACCTAAATTATCCTAAGGACAAACACACACACTCATGTCCGAGGGAGGACTCGAACCTCCGCCTGGACCAGCCGCAGAGTCCATGACGGCAGCGCCTCAGACCGCTCGGCTAATCCCGCGCGGCTAAGGATTTGTCAACAGTTTTGTAGCCAGCATGAATAAGAGTTGCTAAATGTGCATTAGTGCCTGAGGAGGGCAACGGTTTTCTGACCTGTGCTGACTGCTGAACGCTACCAGCTGCAGCGAGACGTAAAGCGAAATCAGCGGCGACGAGAGAAAATGTGTACCGGACTGGGATTCGAACCCGGGCTCTGTTGCTTAGTAGGTTGGTGTGGTAACCACTGCGCCATGCGGGATACAGTGTTACTCAAAACTTAGAGATATAGTTCGCTACTTGGAGATATAATGTTTCACAGCTGTTCTTCCGAAGGAACAGACACCAGACATTCAAATAATAATTGATAAGCCTGGATGGGCAATAGATACACTTTCTTCAGTGCGAATGAACAAATACGTCCTGCCTCCCATGGGAATCTAAGTAGCCAACAGGAGTATAATAGACAGGGACCGCGGATAGGTGGAACTCGATGGCAAAGTGGATCGGCCTTGAGGGTGTTGAGATCGTGCAGCTGCGATAACGTTGGGTCCCGTATGGCGCGATGGTTACCGCACCTGCCAAGTAACCAGCAGGTCCCGGAGTTGGAATCCCGGTCTGGTACACATTTTGACTCGCTCGCCGCTGATTCCGCATAATTTCCCGCTGCAGCTGGTAGCAGTAATCCCCCTTTAATTTATATATAGTGTTTCACAGCTGTGGGATCTGCGTGATGTCTGTTCTTTCGAAGGAGCAGACATCAGGCATTCAAATACTTTTTCTTCTGGCTTCAGTCATGTGTTTGCTCTCTTCAGAGACGTCTGTTTCTCTTCAACTGAACTGCATACTGTGGTATTCATTACCGCCCTATACATGCCCTTAGAGAACTTCAAATTCAACTCTCATCATTTCTTAGTATCTCATATTGATTCTTCTAGACAGTTATTTCATCTTCACCTTTCTCTTGATTATTCCTGAACTGTGATCTAAATGTGTATCTGCTCCTGCGTACGCCTTAAAATCAAGTATCCGATTTCGGAAGCTCTGTCTGACCATGATGTAGTCTACACACGAATTTCACGTGTGTCAGGCCTTTTCAAAATATACCACAGTGATTTTCGGACAGTGTATTCTCTGTTACTAGATGATACTGATTCAGAACACAATCGCTTTTTCTGCTTTCCCACAATCCAACTCTCTTCCCTAATTATTTATTCTGTTTTCTCACCCGGTTCAGCGTTGCATTTCCCCATGAGAATTAGTTTTTCAATTCATTTTACATTCTGCAATACCTTTTCATTGCCATCGTATTCTTTTTCTCTGTCTATCTTCATCCTCTGCTTGCGACACAGGCGTATATACCTGAGCTACTGTTGTCGGGGCATATTTTCTGTAGACTCTGATGAGAATAATCCTCTCACTGAACTGTTCCAACAACTCACCCTCTGCTCTCCTTATTTAAGACGACTCCTACATCTATTAATATTATTTAATGATGTTGTTGTTATAATTCTATACTCGTCTGACATGAAACCCTTATCTTCTCTCAATTTCACTTCACTGCCCCCATTATATCTAAACCTAATCTTTACTTCAGATTTTCTGCGTTTCCAAACATATTCAGGCTTATGAAATTCACGCTCTGACTCGTAGTATGTTACCGTCTAGTTGGTTATTCAAGCTTTTTGACGTCTTCACCTCACCCATGGCAGTCCCCTCCCAGAGATCCGAATACAGGACTTACATGGTTCTTCCTTGGGGCAACATAAGTCACAGGCTCGAGTTCCTTGGACCTTCATCTACTTGAACCTCATACTACTGGAAGGATTTTCTACTTGGGGCAGTATCTTCCGACAAAATATTTCTCGCTGCCTGTATATTGTCCTGATTTGTTGCTCCAACTGCCCAACATTTTCCAACAGCGAATGCTTATTACAAGCAAATATGACTTTATAAGCTACCTTTGGTAGTGAACATGAACTATTACTGTTCTCACAACATTCAAACGACTTGTCTGTCAATATGAGCAGCTCACAGAGATTAAGCATCGCATACATAATATGTATAGTTGGTGGTACATGTGTATGTATGTTCAGGCTCTTCTCCAAAATCCCGGGATCGATTTCATTCAAATTTGGATCAGAAACATTAGACCTCATGAGTATCATCACTGTGGGTTTATAGCCTCCTCATTCCAATACGAGCAGAAAAAGGGGAAAAAACGTGTTTACCCATCCCCTGGCATATAGACTGCCTTTCATGACAGGCATGTTGCTTGGGAATAGTATCAGACTACGTTACTGGCCTGCTTCTCAGGACCTCCTACATGTCAGTGGAGAAAGACGTGCAGGCTGCCCAAGTATGTTGTGGGAGCAGTATCTTCCTGCTTTATCTACAAGTTTAGCATTGGCGTGTTATTTTAAACTGCAGAAAGTGCAGCCATATTTCCATATGTTGAAAGAAATGCTCCATCTTGCTGTAAAATACGTTTTATTAAAAATCACAACCAGTTTAATGGCACTTGAAGACATATCTCAGGTGATAAAGATTTTTTTAACAAGAAGACTTGCGGATGAACACAGCTGGTTGAATGGTTCAAATGGCTCTGAGCACTATGGGACTTAACTACTGAGGTCATCAGTCCCCTAGAACTTAGAACTACTTAAACCTAACTAACCTAAGGACATCACACACATCCATGCCCGAGGCAGGATTCGAACCTGCGACCGTAGCGGTCACGCGGTTCCAAACTGAAGCGCTTAGAACCGCATGCCCAGCTGGTTGAATGTTGAGATGGATAGAGGGGGAGATCAACAGAGAGAAGGGGGCAGGTGGCATAGGTTGAGAGGGATGGCAGTAGGGGATGAACACAGAGATGGGAGAAGGAGGGGGACAGATGCAGAGGAGGAGTAGATGGAAAGGGAGAGGGTAAGGAGGTGATGGAGATGGGGTCAGGAGAAGATGAATAATTGTATGGGAGCAGGAGGAGGAAATAGATGGAGGTAAGAAGGGAAGAAAGCCATTGAGAAAGAGAGAGGATGAGGACGAGGTAGAGAAGGGGAGATTATATGGAAACAGAGAATTGAGGGGCAGGGAGGGATGAGGCACTGATGGACAGAAAGTGACAGGAGGAGATGAATGGCAAGGGGAAGCAAGAGATGGGCAGAGAATAGGGGAGGACGAAACAGAGAGGGGGTCAGGTAGAGATGAACAGAGAGAGGGGTGAGGAGGAGATGGATAGGCAGAAGGGAGGAGGAGATGGCCACACAGAAGAGGATGAGATGGGCCGAGGCAGGGGTTTAGAAGATGTGTGCAAAATATGTCAAACACGTATGAGAGCTAATCTGCGGGGAAAAGACAAATATTCTTTAAGATAAGACTATTATAAGCCGTAGTTAATATAGGCTCCAACATTTAGAAATTTGATGGAGAAAAGAAACAAAGTTTACGTTCGTTCATGAAAGGTAGAACAACGATCACATACAGGTAAGGAGATTTAAGCAGTTAGCGCCAGCAGCAATGGAAGTGACAGTAGGGTTGGAATAGGGAGGGAAAGAGGAAGTGACAAAATATAGTTAATGAAGAAAAGTCGAAAGAAAATGACGTGACAGATTGATAAATGAAGATAGAAGGAAGCGTAACAGGAAGGAGGTAGCATCTGCTTATCTCACAGGTGGAGTTTGGAAAGACATTAATTTTTTGGGAAAATGCTACGAGACTGAAAAAAGCAACTGCTTTCTCTTCTTCTTAAATGCAACAGAGCATTTAATTGTTCGCCAGAGGGCCGAAAAAGTTATTTCAGAGATGCATAGCAGCAACAGAGAAGGGGATTGCAGGGCTTTTCTTTTATGAATGAGCACTGCTAACAAACTAGATAAGTAAGACTATGAGTTCGATTGTAATGAGATGACCTGATCGAGGTATTGGTGTTATGTGACCCTTTTTTTTTTTGGAAACAATCTCGTAACATGCTTCATAGACACATTTGATTCGAGTAAGTAATCGACAGTGATTAATGTGATACATAACAGTACTAGTGACTGCCACTAGTTAACTAATGTCATTTACTCTTCATTTACTCTTTTATTCAAATTTGCGTGTCTTACATAAATGACAGGACTTCGAAAGCAGATTGGGACGAGGCGACAGCGCTTTGGAGTCATTTAGGCCGTCATCCTTGGATCAGTTCTCAGAAGGGAGTGCGAGGAGGTACGCATTTTAATGGTTCACAGGCCACCGGACGGTCTTTCGTAGTGCCGCCGCTGGGCACCCGAAGTACCTCGGTGAAACACATACAAGATATCCTGTGGCACAAGTCCCAAAGCTGCAACTATTTTTACAACCTAGAAGTGGAATAAGAGTGAATTTCATTTTCAGCAAAATCTAAAACGGAACTACTGCGTGAAAAACATAGAAATTTGTGTTTCCCCTGCAATCTCGAAAACTAAGTAGACGCACGCAGTTTTGGGATACTTAGGTGCGAGACATAGTTGATCGTTGAACTCACAAAAACAAAAGGTTTGTGCCACGTAACTACCTGCCAGGATTTGGTAATATGGATAAACTAGAAGTTAGACAGAGAAACTGGACTGTGCCAGTGAAGGCCCAACTCAACGGCCACAGAGAAAAGAAAGTGAGATGCCTTTTTTCAGTGCTAAGTGGTAGAACACATGTTGCTGGTTAACCTCCTAAAGAATGGCCCAGGGAAGGGGAATAGCATATAGCTTGTTCTAAGGAACACTTTTCCTGGTGGGCACTCGGAAGATCTGTAGCCCAGCAATCCGAATAGAGTAAATAGCAAAAACTCGGAAATGCGAATTTTCCTTTTAGAGGATACTCGGTACAAAATTTCTTCTTCTCCAGGCTCCTTCTAGGGTCTTCTTTGTAGAGTTTTGACCGTTAGGGTCCACTGCTAGAGCAGATGTATAGGCGGACTTATATTTCGGGGTGATTTACACTTAGCCGTTGGTAAGATACAAAGGTGGCATCAGCGACTGTTTCTATAGTCGCTTCATCCTTCACCTACAATTTACTATGACGAGGTAGACCTGCAACAGTGAGATTACACCTTCGGACATTAAATTAATTTTATATAATTTCATAACTTCATGTTTTACCCTGGAGACTGCCATTTTGACTCAATGAGAAACTTGTTTTCAACACTGTACATAGGTTCAACACGTTTCCTTCTTTAAATTTATATCTGCCTTGTACTACAGTCACGACAGTAAGGGTACACTTTGCGATTGAAATTGTTTAATTTACGTGATTATTATGATCTTACTCTGGACCTTTTCATCAGATGTGCCCAGCTGTTACCCGAGTAATGTTATCATTGCTTCTCAAATGTGGTCTTTAACGAACTACACTAAATTGATTGTGATTCTTGTTTCATTTAAGTCATTTATTTAATAATTAATTATTTTTACGTGGGCCAGATTTACATATGTCCAACTTACAATCACTTGACTGTAACCTAGCAGTGGGTGTGCAAACACACTGAGGAACTGATGAAGTATGCACAGCATTTGTGGTCACCTAACTCATCTGGCCGCGAACGACCTTCACACCATATGAAGCACTAATAGGCTCAAATGGACGAAAGTTGTGTATGTAACGCACACAAGTATTCATAGTTAGTCCTAACAGTCTAGAGTTTTCACTACGGTTAACTGCACAATATTACTTTACGCATTATGTGGAAATATGTCGCAAAAGTCATATATGCTGCATGATTAGGAGAGCAAATCAGCTATAGTCGTAACGAATGGAGCTCAGATGTAACAGAAAAGAGGGAAACGTAGTGGAACGTGAGGTGTTACGCCAAAAAAAGTTGCGTTCATTGCAGGGCACACATGCAACTGTAGCAGTAAATTGATTGAATATGTAGGCATGATATCATGAAAGCGTTCTGAAATTGGATGAGTCAATAAAATTAATTTTTGGGAGCCTAAACTAACAAATTCGATTTTATTAGGAAAAGGAGTTTACTCTTGAAAACTAAATTGCTCTTTAGAACTCCTGAATTTTTTTATATCCACCTGGTAGAATTAAAGAAAGAGGCGGAAGGAGTCCAGAGGTGTTCTGCTTGAAAATATGCTGCTGAATCAGTACAAGAATCTCATGAAGAATCATAAACAGTTATTTTGGGAAATAAAATCTTTTCTTTCGTAGAAACCGTTGGACTAATTTTAAGGACTGATAATCGAGACATGCTATAAAATCATTATCTGTCTTCGTCGTACGTCTCTTATAAACATCATAAGAATATGATAATGATTATAGGTGATTCATTCTCAAACACTGAGTGAAATATGTAGGATGCGGGGTTGAAGTGATGTGTAGAGTTTGACTTGTAGAGTTTGTAAATATATACGTAAGATCTCAATGCACACCTGGGAGCCAGCACTACAACTCCGTATATCCAGAGGAATGAGAGCTCAAAGAACGACCTCCTAGGGCTAAGAACGTTCAGACGTGCTGTTTCTGTAAAAACTGTATCGGAAAAGACCTAGGAAGGTCATTATTGTCATTTGGTTAATACTGGCAGACTAATTTCAACGAAGTGGCATAACAGTCTTTTCACGGTGATTTGCTGCAACTCCACAAACAACTAAAAGGTACTTCCGTGCATCCTCCGAGGAACCATTCGAAATGTCTGATTCCTAAGAACATTGGTTGCAGAAAAATCTCAAACTTTATTATTTTTACGGTTCAGAAAGTACTGAATGAAAGAAATATAAATTCATTTTACGAATCCTGATTTTTAATCCATATTTGCTGCTAAACAAAGTTTCACGTACACATATTTGACGTTGTACTTATTAAATACGAGGATATCTGCAAACTTCTGTGATCTTATGTCAATGTATCGTACGAAAACGTATCTATTTCACACTTTAGTTAACAATACTTGCTAGTTTTCTGATCATCTTAACTTTTTCATATTATTATTACGTCACCAATTATTCAAATGCTAAGTCATTGAAATAAATACTCAGAACAGCGTTGTTATAAAGTAGACCTAACCTGCCTTTTTGAAGATGGAAAAGAAAAAACCACAAAACAGGACCGATTTCCAGCTTCATCCGTTCGCTATCCATGATCAAGAGAACTGAAGGGAGTGTAGTTGTAGTGGTTTCTTTTGCCCAGCATAGGGCACTGCAGTTTCAATGCCATCTGCGCTGCCACCGTAATAACATTCTGGTGAAGACGGCACAGCCGAAACAACCAGAAAATAAAATAGGAAAAATTTACTTGGATTGTATCAAAATTAGTGATAAATTATGACGTTCCACCTCATGTCCACGCTGTTAAACCAGCCTTAAGCTACTTTTCAACAGTCAGCCTTAAATGGGTACGTAGTTACCAGATTGAGAATTTAGAATGAATAGACGCGAAGACTCTACATGCCATCCCGTATGTGGATGACGAACATCATATCGTGCGGAATTCTAGAGATTCCACAGCTTCATAGCCTCTTTACCCAACCTCCGCTTCCAAGCTCTTCTTCGATGATTCTAGATAGATAATTAGTTTAATATCATTCTCCTTGTTTTATTAAGTGGGCCATTACCTTTGGGCAGTCCCATGTACGATCAAATTAAATAAATCATCAATTAGAAACTAATGATAATCTTTATCCTCCCTGAAATCAGTTCTCTTTAATGTAAGATGTTTGTGTTGACATCGAGTCTTTTAAGCTCATAAAATGGTTCAAATGGCTCTGAGCACTATGGGATGTAACATCTCAGGTCATCAGTCCCCTAGAACTTAAACCTAACTAACCTAAGGACATCACACACATCCATGCCCAAGGCAGGATTCGAACCTGCGACCGTAGCGGTCGCGCGGTTCCAGACCGTAGCGCCTAGAACCGCTCGGCCACCCCGGCCGGCGCTCATACAAAATCTAAGTTTTTTTCTGACGTATTTTTACACTGCTGACGACTTGGGCTGTTTGCGTAACATAGCATACTATTTATACTCATACGGGAGAAAGTTTGCCTTTACGTTTTAGCCTTACGTATCTGTTTCGTGACGTTCTCTAATAAGGAATATTATAGATGCGTTGTTACCGGCAAGCTATAGAGAATAATGAGAAGATACAAAAGTAATAAAGAAAGTGATACAACTGAAACTGGAAAGTAAGGTAAGCATAAAGCCTTCAGTCACTGTGTAAAAAGTTTCGTTTTTTGACTTTCATACTTAGCATCACCACTATACATCTATTGCTTTGCATATTTTTTATTGCTCAAGAGAGACTATAGTTGGAGTTGGATGTGGTCAGTGGTCCAGAGAAAGATACTATACAGCATTGCCACGGTTCCAATGACTCTGAGCACTATGGGACTTAACTTCTGAGGTCATCAGTGCCCTAGAACTTTGAACTACTTAAACCTAACTAACCTAAGGACATCACACACATCCATGCCCGAGGCAGGATTCGAACCTGCGACGTAGCGGTCGCGCGGTTCCAGACTGTAGCGCCTAGAACCATTCGGCCGCACCGGCCGGCAGCATTGCCACGGGAATCCCCGTATGATGTTCTTCCAACTACTATGTTTTAGCGTTGTCTTTTGTGAATCATATGTAACTGGTCTCGGAGAGGAATCTGTATACACGTCTTAGTCGTACGTCTTATTTAAGTAGAATACAAAGTAATTACATAACAATATATTGTTGTTTAAGATTAAAATGGTGACACTAAGTGAATTGTAACCAGAAAAATTATATTTAGAAATGTATATGAAGATCGTCGAAAATGGAGTGGTTGAAGATCTTTGGTGTAATCTTAATCTCTCTTATAATACCCCACTGAAACGTAACACACACAGGCAACTTGTGACACTTACTGAACTACATGAAATAAAATCGTCCTACCTTCTGAACGGTTTGCTTTAGGACATCAAACTGCACGGTTTGCTGCGGGGCATGATGGAAATTAGTATTGTTTGGTTTTGCGACGAATCCCAATTTCATTTGGGTAGTTGGATAGGTTCGTCAGTAAGCAAATTTGGCACATCTGGGGGCTGAGAATCCCCATTTCGCTATTGAGAAGTCTCTTTACCCTCAACGGGTGATTGTGGGGTGTGCAACGTCCAGTCACGGAATAATCGGTGCGATATTCCTTCACGGCAAGGTGACCACCGAACCGTACGTGAAGGTTTTGGAACATTATTTCATCCTCATTATACAAAGTGACATAGATTTTGACAAGATGTGGTTCATGCAACAAGACGGAGTTCGACCCCATAGAAGCAAGAGAGGAGCACTTTCCAGACCGCCTTCTGGCTCTGGGACACCTAGAGGCCACTGGCGTGAGCTTCGATTTGCCTCCATATTCTCAGGATTTGAACACAAGCAACTCCTTTTTGTGCGGCTATATGAAAGACAAGCTGTACAGTAATAATCCTAAAACCATTGCTGAGCTAAAAACAGGAGGTGATCAACAGCATCGATGTTCCAACACTTCAGCGGGTCACGCAGAATTTCGCTATTCGTCTGCATCAAATAATTACCAATGATGGCTGTAATATCCAACATGTCATAACGTAAATCGCAATATCTGTTGCTACGGTCGCAGGTTCGAATCCTGCCTCGGGCATGGATGTGTGTGATGCCCTTAGGTTAGTTAGGTTTAAGCAGTTCTAAGTTCTAGGGGACTGATAACCACAGCAGTTGAGTCCCATAGTGCTCAGAGCCATTTGAACCAACCAATATCTGTAGGAACGTTTACATGTTAAATAAAGTGTGTGCACTCTCTAGTTTGTAATTAATTTACGTTTTTTTTTCATGTAGTTGAATAATTGTCAACCTGTCTGCCCCCGGTAGCTGTGTGGTCAGCGCGACAGACTGTCAATCCAGCAGTTGAGTCCCATAGTGCTCAGAGCCATTTGAACCAACCAATATCTGTAGGAACGTTTACATGTTAAATAAAGTGTGTGCACTCTCTAGTTTGTAATTAATTTACGTTTTTTTCATGTAGTTGAATAATTGTCAACCTGTCTGCCCCCGGTAGCTGTGTGGTCAGCGCGACAGACTGTCAATCCTAAGGGCCCGGATTCGATTTTCGACTGGGTCAGAGATTTTCTCCGCTCAGGGACTAGGTGTTGTGTTGTCCTAATCATCATCATTTCATCCCCAACGACGCGCAAGTCGCCGAAGTGGCGTCAAATCGAAGGACTTGCACCAAGCAAGCAGTCTACCCGACGGGAGGCCCTTGTCACACGCCATTATTATTATTATTGTCAACCTGTACTTTACTTGACGCGATCACTCCCGCAGCTACAAGTCTCCATTACCGCCAGATTCTATTTTGTGCTCTCTGTAACCATTCGCTCTCTACCCCGATCTGCAGCAAGTAATCGTAGATTGCATATCTGAACCTTTTCTTTGGCCGTCGTAACGGTCTACCTTTGTATATAGGAAAATCTGTACATTTCAAAGGCCATTGGTGTTTATTATTAATCCGAGCTACAGGTTCTGTGCATAGAGCGACTTGCTTCTCATAAGGCCTACAATGCTCAACCTACTGTAAATTTCACGCAGTTCGCAATTATTCCGGACCTTCCAATCTACAGTAATCTCATCTTGTACCGGATGATGGATATAGATTTTGATCCACTAAACATTAAGTGATAAACATTTTTTCTTTTATCATTTTGTAGGGGTTGTCAGCGACGAAAAACCTCTTGAACGTTTGAAAGTATGTGTAAAGTTCGTTAAGTTCTCTCATTCTCTAATACTGGATGAATAAACTTTTGGAATTCTTGTATCATGAGCTATGATTGTTTTCAACCCCACCACACCCATTTTGTGTATGGTGGTTCTTATTCCAACAGCAAAGGTCGCGTGACAAGGCATATAGTACCAAATTTGATTGAAATCGGTCCAGTAGTTTAGTAGGTAGTGTGGGACACACACATAGATAGTGATAGAGAGAGAGAGAGAGAGAGAGAGAGAGAGAGAGAGAGACGGAGAGGGAGGGAGGGAGATATACATACGTACATACTTTTTTGTAATATGCACAGATTTCTTAGTATTTTTATAAATGACATGGAAAGGAAAGACAAACGAAAATTTGGAATTTGAAATAAATTTCCAAGAGAGGATTATAGTTAGGGTTCCAAAAGGATTTTGCAAATAACATTCCACAAAGGGATCGTAATTAAACTTTTCTATCGAACAGCTAAGTCGATGAAAAACGGCGTAAGAACAGTGGTAGTAAAAAGAACCTAACACACAGAAGCTGAAGACGAGTGTCACCTTATCAGTGACAATCGACCTCATCTCAACTATTTTCGGTGTGAACATTGTGAAGGTAACAGCCTTTGTGAATATCAATCGAAGGACTCTTTTTAGCGTCACGTGTAAGAGAATATTACCATTGGAACGTTCTCCTCGGATCTCGCCGGGACCAATCGACTTACCACCGAACCCTGTACCATCGACGGACAAGAGTAGTTCTCTTGAAACGACAGGATACGAACAACATGAACCAATGCTGTAACCGTTTCGGGAAAATTATCGCCAACAGTCTACAAGGGCCTACGAGAGAGCACTTACTCTTTTTAACTGAGGATTAAATAAACGGTAAATGTGTACGCGGGAAAATATATATCGATGTCGTCATTATTCCATTAGAATGTGTGAAACTTAACAGCAGCCTGAAAGAGTCATTTTTGACTGATGTGATGAAGCCTTACTTGCAGGAGAACAAATTTACTCTGTTAATTAACTCATGGGAAGCACAAACAAATCCACAATTATATGGCGAGACTTTTCGAGATGAAGAAAGCCCGCTATCGTGCAGCGCTCAAGTAATTCCCCCAAAATGCATTCCGCTAGCGGAACCCTGCAATGTCTGTTTTTATGGTTACGTAAAGAATTTGATTGAAAATATTCAAATCTGCTTTTAATACATCGAGAGAGGAAAAAATAAATCACATCTGTAGCGTTCCATTGTACTACACGAGGTACTTGCCAATATTTGGCGTGGTTTTCTGCAAGACTTTTCAATGAGAGAGAACCTTTTATTCATATAAATTAAGTTTTGTTTTGTATAGAAACTTTAAAACAACTGGGTAATTGTAAAAATACGGCATTTACAGTGCACATAAGATATCGAGAAAATTACAATGTCCGCTGATTTTACTATGAGTGTTACCCCACCAGGTGCAAATCATCAACTATCGAATAATAAAAGTAATTAAACTAATTTTATATATGAACCTGCAGATCCAATATAATTAAATTTTCCTCAAGACATTTGAGTCTCATCTTTATCTACGATAACGATGGAAGCTGAAAAAAAGAATTAAAATGTGTGGCATCACCGGGTCTTGAACCC
This sequence comes from Schistocerca serialis cubense, assembly GCF_023864345.2. Lineage (NCBI taxonomy): Eukaryota > Metazoa > Arthropoda > Insecta > Orthoptera > Acrididae > Schistocerca > Schistocerca serialis. The sequence goes on along the minus strand of NC_064646.1, from coordinate 179,808,573 downwards.
AGGTCTCCTTTCTTACAAGGGAGGTATGCTACCCATTACCCTATCACAGCAATGGGGAGCAGTTAAGAAGGCGAAAATCAGCTGAAGATGTGAATTAAAGTTTATGTTAGAGAGTGCGTTGGAGTAATTTAGTCTGTGCAGTATATCACTAACAATGCTGTGGTGGTGTAACGGCTAGCATATCTGCCTCGTAAGTAACGAGATCTGGATTCAAGTTCCAGCCACTTCACAAATTTTAATTCATTTTTTCAGCTTCCATCATTATCGTTTGTATATGAAGCTCTTGTGAATGCCTTACAATCCCTTCCCGGAAATTTATTTACAAAACCACGTTTTTCTATGCCTTTCCTTTTCATCTCTTTTATGAAAATTTTAAGAAATGCGACATATTATCATTAATTCGGTTTATTTACAGAATAAGTTACGTAAAAAGATAAACTGATTGCACCAGAGGTACTGGAACCCACAGCCCTCAGATTATCGTTCTGTATTCTTTCCGCTGCACCGTCAAGTACCTGAAAACCATGTTAAAATAAATGACTCATGTGTCTCGTGTCAAAAATGTATTTTCTTTTCTTTTCTGTTCCTTTCTTAACGCTTAGCCATCTAGAATTCCCACTTTTGTTAGTTTTATTTCTGGCGAAGCCCTGTATATAGCACAAATCTGGATGAATTCGGTGATGTTGTGTAGACGCAGTCCCCATGTAATTGCCAATGTCAGCAATGGATTTGTGAGGTACCTGGCTCCAAATGTCCAGAGCATGCAATATTCACACGGAAAATAGTTGAGATGGCATCTATTGTCACTGACACAGTATGACACTCGCCTCCAGCTTCTGTGTGTGAGGATCTTCTTACTGCCACTGTTCTCACACCATTTTGTGTGGCGATTGATACACCACTTCTTCTAGACACGCTAGACAGTCCAGAGTGATGCTTCAAAAATAGGGCAGCCTCATTCACGGAATGATAATGGTTAAGGTTAAACACTATAGCTGCCTTCTGGCTTTGTCTTAAGTCTCCTCGTTGACATAGCGTATCACACTTATTCCATACAACCAACTTCAGAAAAATTACGTACGTTCACGTGACCGGCAGTACCAGTTAGAGAAAACCTACAGCGTTCCAAAGCGACTCTTTCCTATCCTAATGGCAATCTTATTTTTTACTCCTGACACATTTCAAGTATAAATGATGTGACATGTCATAATACTGGGGCTTCTGAAAATAACCTGGATAACATTTTAGGTTCAAATGGCTCTGAGCACTATGGGACTCAACGTCTGAGGTCATTAGTCCCCTAGAACTTAGAACTAGTTAAACATAACTAACCTAAGGACATCACACACATCCATGCCCGAGGCAGGATTCGAACCTTCGACCGTAGCGGTCTCGCGGTTCCAGACTGCAGCGCCTAGAACCGCACGGCCACTTCGGCCGGCTAACATTTTAGGTTTGCAGTGTGTTTATTCTATTAAAGGAGCTACAACTGGATGCGTAGCAGTTCTCTTTTTGTTACTGATTATAAACACAATCATTTGAAATGTGCCCTTACTATCACAAGCGATTCTTCATGTTCTCACTGTGTATATCTTGTTCTTCATACCGATAAAGATAGTAGGCCTACCACTGTGTTAATATCACATGAGGTCTAGAAATTCTAAGATGTACAGTCCGTTGAACTGTATGCATGTCACAACGTGTATAAGGGTCGTACTGACTCATTGGTTTGATTAATTTCCAAGTTACTGAGTGTGTCCTAAAACAATTGTGAGCAGATTAAAAACGCAGGACGCCAACAAAAAAAATCGGAGTCCAAAGATCCATAACCAGGATGTACCTTTGTGGCCCATGGTAAGTAATAATGGGTCTCATACATATTACGCAGCTACACAATTAGATTCGCTCTTGAGACCAGTTGCTGGGAAGTGTCCACCGGCTGGGGTGGCCGAGCGGTTCTAGGCGCTACAGTCTGGAACCGCGTGACAGCACCGGTCGCAGGTTCGAATCCTGCCTCGGGCATGGATGTGTGTGATGTCCTTAGGTTAGTTAGGTTTAAGTAGTTCTAAGTTCTAGGGGACTGATAACCTCAGAAGTTAAGTCCCATAGTGCTCAGAGCCATTTGAATCGTTTTTCTGGGAAGTGTCCTCACTGTATCCCGATTGCAGCAGATGTTATCAACAATCTGTGGATTTTGAGGCTGTGCAGTCCAGATTTGAAGATCAGTTTTCAAATTGTCATTATTTACCAAATTTCCACTCCTAGAGTCCTTATCTTTGATGATAAAACTTTTACAACCTCGTTTCAGCATGTGCTCTCCGCAATATATCATTTTATTAAACAAAAAATTTAGAAGAAATTTGATGGGATTGTCATCCCTTGGTGTCCCACTTCTCCTGTGGAAAGAAAAAAACATTGGATTCTCCAAGATTTAACCCTGCCATGTTTGTATGTGGACGGCGATATTGTAGTGTGGTCCCATCGTGAGGGGACACTTTATCAGCTCTTGAACAATCTGAATTCCACTCGAAAGAACATCCATTTTACCATGAGGCTGAAAAATACCGATTCCCCTCTTCCGTTGTTGTCTTGGTTCATCGCAAATTAGATGCCAATCTGGCACAAGGTGTGTTTTGTAAGCCAACATTCACATCTCTGTCTAAGAGCTCTGCCGGTCCAACATGAGAGACTACGGGTCATTGTTAGTATCACACAATCAAATAATTTATTTTATACATAGTTATTGACATTTCAGGTTTGGATGTTGTGGTAACAAAGCAATATCTGCGTCCTCCCTACTTAACTGCACCACGGTACACTGTATTTCTGAGATACACGTAGTTCGTAGACAGCCTATTCAGTTTTCGTACGCATATGTATTGCTGGCCTTTACGACAGCAAAACCACGACGGCAGAATGAAACTGTCATCAGATTGGCGTGAAGCGTACCACACGTTTGGTTTTGCACATTACATAGTCCGTACACGTTAACAGGACCACCGTCTATGTTCGAAGTCATCGAGCAACAACCACTTACAGACGGAATGTGGCAGCACTAGCAGTGGAGGCTGGGATTCGAGAAACAGTGCAGTCGTTGTCACCACAGGCCATAGATAGTAGGGACGAGCAATGGCTGCGGAGACGTGTACGGGAGATTAGACAAGTAAATGTTGAGCAACGGGCCGCCTGGATGAACCAAGAAGCTATGAGAAGTGTCTCCTCAGCGATAGTTCAGCGAATGTTGCTGCATATGGGTCTCCGCAGCAGGCGCCTGGTTCACGCACCTACGCTGACTGCTGCTCATCGACCACAAAGGCTGCAATTTTCATGCGTGTACCAGAACTGGACGTCCGCTGAGTGGCAGCTGGTGGCCTTTGAAAATGAATCACGTTTTAGGCTCCATCGGACAGCCGTTACCCGTGTACGTCGTGAAACGTCTGAAAACAAAGTTTCCAGTTCAGAGGAGACAGTATTAACGTCTGGGGAATGTTTCCAATGCATTTCCTGGGTTCTCTCTTCATTCTGGAAGAAAAACTGGTTCGCCAGAACTATACATCTATCCTTCAGGACTATATCCACCCTTAAATGCTGGTATACCTCGGCTTGATAGCATCTACCATTAGAACAATGCAACGTGTGATACAGCTGTCAGTGTACATGCGTGGTTCGAAGTGATCCAGAATGAATTTAACGTACTGCAATGGCAAACAAACGGTCCCCCTCCCCCCACCCCCGATTTATACCCACTGGAGAATACGTGCGACTACCTCGATAGGGCTGTTCGCGCCGTGGATCCTCAACCGAGGAAACTAATGCAAGTCGCCACGGCACTGTAGTCGGCAAGATACAAATCCAAGTCAGCAGAACTTCACTGAATCTCTTCCTAAAAGTCTCTCAGAGCTGCCAATCGTGGTTATTTGGGATTCTGACAGGTGGTCACATTAATGTGACTGAACAGTGTAGAGTTTCGGTAGTTCCTGTGACTTATATCTAGTGAATATCGAGCAGCAGGGTTGTGACAAAATTTTTCGTCTGCTCATTTCGCACTTATGCTTCGTCTTTAGTGACCTCACTGTTGTCGGGACGTTAACTCTGTATTTGTTTCCCTCAAGTTGAGTCCGTATTTCTGGATTTCCGGAAAGCTTTTGACACCGTTCGTCACAAGCGACTTCTAATCAAGCTGCGGGCCTATGGGGTATCGTCTCAGTTGTGCGACTAGATTCGTGATTTCCTGTCAGGAAGGTCGCAGTTCGTAGTAAAGTAAAACTGAAGTGATATCAGGTGTTCCCCAGGGAAGCGCCCTGGCACCTCTGCTTCTCCTGATCTATATAAATGACCTGGGTGACAATCTGAGCAGTTCTCTTAGGTTGTTCGTAGATGAAGCTGTAGTTTACCGTCTAGTAAGGTCATCCGAAGACCAGTATCAGTTGCAAAGCGATTTAGAAAAGATTGCTCTATGGTGTGGCAGGTGGCAGTTGACGCTAAATAACGAAAAGTGTGAGGTGATCCACATGAGCTCCAAAAGAGATCCGTTGGAATTCGTTTACTCGATAAATAGTACAATTCTCAAGGCTGTCAATTCAACTAAGTACCTGAGTGTTAAAATTACGAACAACTTCAGTTGGAAAGACCACAAAGATAATATTGTAGGGAAGGCGAGCCCAAGGTTGCGTTTCATTGGCAGGACACTTAGAAGATGCAAAAAGTCCACTAAAGAGACAGCTTACACTACACTCGATCGTCCTCTGTTAGAATATTGCTGCACGATGTGGGATCCTTACCAGGTGGGATTGACGAAGGACATAGAAAGGGTACTAAAAAGGGCAGCTCGTTTTGTATTATCACGTAATAGGGGAGAGAGTGTGGCTGATATGATACGCGATTTGAGATGGAAGTCATTAAAGCAAAGACGTTTTTTGTCGCGGCGAGATCTATTTACGAAATTTCAGTCACCAACTTTCTCTTCCGAATGCGAAAATATTTGGTTGAGCCCAACCTACATAGGTAGGAATGATCATCAAAATAAAATAAGAGAAATCAGAGCCCAAACAGAAAGGTTTAGGTGTTCGTTTTTCCCGCGCGCTGTTTGGGAGTGGAATGGTAGAGTGATAGTATGACTGTGGTTCGATGACCCCTCTGCCAAGCACTTAAATGTGAATTGCAGAGTAATCATGTAGATGTAGATTCCCCCTGTAACCGCGTAAGTAACGAGCAGCCCTTAGCCGCCCGCCATCACAATTTCTTATCTTAAATATCTTTGTGACTAATGCCCTTTTGGCATATTTATTATTTTATAAATGATATATAAGTACTGCCAGTCTTTCACGATGATTCTGTGCTTATACTCTGTGTCATATTTTTTTAGTCATAATTCTGTGACCATGTCATAGACCATTCTTTGATTTAAATTATGAGGAAGACACTCCTAGCAGTGTTGACACCCGGTTAATTCGTTAAAAATAGTGACCGAGGGCTGTTTTCTTTCAATTGTGTTGTTAATTTTGTTTCTGGCGTCTTCACTGTTTTAGATATCTTCGCCAGAAGACCTGCTCCTTCAGAGTCCTGCACTGCGCGTTAGCTTCCATAACAGGGGGGAGAGGCAGACGCTAATGGAATCCCTATGTTGGATTAAAGAGCGTCGTCTGGTGCACACGCCACACCGTGTGTTGTTTCCAGTAGGTTTCCCGTCCTCATTTAGGCAAATTCTGGGCTGCTTCCCACGCAAACATTTAAAATACGGTAACAAACACAACAACGTTCATACGATTCAGAGACAGACAGTCGACACTAGTCCCCTCCTGTAAGCCATTGTCAAACCGGCCGACACAGTCAGCTTCAGGCTCAGAAACAATGTGGCGTGTGCACACCGGCGTGTGCCTCAACATGGCAGACGCGACCGCAGCGCGCTCCAGCGGCAATTTGCGGCTACACGTGATGAGCGCCAACTACACCATACCTACGTGTTCCCGAAATGGACAGAAGTACACGAGGTGCGATAGCTTTAAAGCTGTCCTTACACGGGACGAAGCTGCTCACGTCAACATGGACGCGGACGTTAAAGTCAACAAAATGAGACACTGTATATCACCAAATTGGATGTGCTGGTTAATGTGATTTGCCTTCGTAGAACAAAAAATATACTTTGGTGAGTTGCTACTGCAACTCTCTCCAGCGTCAGTTTATAGGTTCGCGAATCGCACACTTTGTTTACCAAATGAACGTGCTTAACATTCATTCATTACCTCCATGAAACGTACATTTCCTTCCTTGTCTGTACGCTAGTCGTGATGTTCTGTCTGTAGTGTCCATAAATAAAACCTTTAACGTCCATGAACATGTTATACACTGAAGTGACAAAAGTCACGGTGTAACCTCCCAAAAGTTAAATTTCGTAACCTCCCGATAAAAATGTGACCCATACATAACCTTTCAATAATTAACTGACTGTGAATCTAAACTGGTAAATCTGAACGTCAGCAGTGCTGCGTCATGGCTCTGAAAAGTCATTCTGAATAAACTGAGAATTCTTACCTCAATGATGTCGCTGGATAACGCGTATAAATCTGCTCCTACAAGAAAGTTTTCCGGCGCAGCCCCGTGCAATGCTGGCCACTAGAATTTGTTATGTATGAAAAACATCTGATTTTATTTACAATAAGTGGCGTGACTATCGATAGAAGAAATTAGTAAAAAAATTAAATTCAGATGAATGACTGTCAAAAGTTATCATTATGAGAAAGATTATTATTGAAAAATTATTGAAAAATATTTACAAGTGACTTTGATATAACAGTATACAAAATCAGTTGCAGCAATTAACATATGCGTGCGGAAATAAATAACAATTATTTTGCTTACACCTCATACAACATCGCTCAGGCACCGCCATTCTTCTCCACGACCGGTTTTTGTAATTCCATACAGGACACAAGTGCTCTCTTTGAGGTATACAACTCGACTACTGCTCTCTTCAAGCGGCCTGACCCAACCACCCGACTGCGAGCTACTACTACTACTGCAGCCGACACTACTCTCTGGTCTGCGATTCTATTGTAGCTTACATACCGCAGGCAGCACATCAGCAATCCATCGATGTTGCATCTGCTCGAGTGCGCTAGCAATAAATTCCTTAGTCATGGACCTATTACAACGGATACCGATATACACATATACAGATGGCGGTAGCATCGAGGCACAAGGTATAATAGGGCAGTGTGTATTGGCGGAGCTGTCATTTGTGCTGAGGTGATTCACGTGAAAAGGTTTCTGACAACATTAATGCCACACGACGGGAATCAACAGACTTTGAACACTGAATGGCAGTTGGAGCTAGACACATGGGTCATTTCTTTTCGGAAATCGTTTGGCAATTCCTAACAGCGTCAAGTTGGTACCGAGAATACAAAATTTCACCGCAGACAAAGCAGTGCCCGACGGCTTTCACTTAACGATCGGCAACAGCGACTTTTGTGCAGAGATGTCAGTGCTAACAGAGAAGTAACACTGCGTGGCCGGCCGCTGTGGCCGAGCGGATCTAGGCCCTTTAGTCCGGAACCAGGCGGCTGCTACGGTCGCAGGTTCGAATCCTGCCTCGGGCATGGATGTGTGTGATATCCTTAGGTTAGTTAGGTTTAAGTAGCTTTTAGTCTAGGGGATTATTGACCTCAGATGTTAAGGCCCGTAGTGCTTAGAGCCATTTGTACCATTTAAACAATGTGTGAAATAAAAGAATGCGGGACGTACGACAAACGTATCCGTTACGACAGTGTGGCGAAATCTGGCGTTCCTTTCTAACTCTTCGTCTCTATTCACCACACAGCTCATAGCTCTACATTACAGGACCATGTTTTGTATCTTAGCATTTCCTGAAGACTTCAATCGCCAGTATGATGTTAACTGATATTTAATAATGACAAATGATATCTAGAGCAACATGTTTTTCATGGTTCTTCAATATGCCGATGCTTCGAAACGGCATACTTTCATTACACGCAGATTACAGTGTGGTAACCACTAAATATAAAAATTCCTTAACCACCAGTATGACTTTCATCATCATTTTATTACAACAAATCGCACCAATAACGACGTGTTTTCGAGAGATCTTCAACGTTTTGTTGCTCTGAAACCGGTGCTCCATTTAGCTGTCATCTTCAGGTCTTTAAGAAAATGCAATACTTGGAAGATGTCTCATAAGTTAAGCTATAAGATTTGAGAGACTTATTCCAAGTATTGCATTTTCTTACGGATCTGAAGATGACAGATAACACCGTTGAAACTGGTTGTTCCTAGGATCTAATATAAAACCCACAAAATGTGCGTACAGCTGAAATCCAGTATGGCGTCTCCCAACTGTGTGCTCGAAAGAGACAGACGGAGATATGTTAAATACAAATCAAAAGCCAATACCGCACAACATATTTTTTGTTCAAGAGAACCGGTTTCAACAATCTTAGGTGTCATGTTAAGGTCTGTAAGAAAATGTAGTACTTGAAGTGTGTCTCATAAGTTGAGAGACTTATTCAAAGTATCGCATTTTCTTACGGACCTGAAGATGACAGATAAGACTGTCGAAGCAGGTTGTGTAGAATAAAAAATATTTTGTGCGATCTTTGTCTTGAATAGTTTATAACAATTAAAACAAATCGCCTTTCAGTACTCTCATAATGAGAAAATTCAGATGGAGATATTACCTGCTTTGAACGTAGGCAGCATTCTTCCATCTCGTTGGTCTATGTCAAAAGCGTGTTCAGAATATTTGATATCCTTCATATTATTCTGCACCTTAGGAAGTGCTCCGCAGTGTGCTTATTCCACTCCATGAAGTCAGAAACTCCACACGTTCAACGTTGACATTCTAGTGCACGTTCCGAGTGACGACAGCTTTGTGTTACCTTGGTCACTTTGTCGTCGAAAAGAGCAACCGGTCACAAAGCGAAATAACTAGGACATAGAAGGAGAACATAAATCCTCCAGAGTTTCACATTTCGTATAGGCTTTCTCTAGTTACAATAAACTAGAAATTTTTGTTCTTTCTGTTGCTGAATTATTGTAATATTTTACATAGTCGGGTTTCCTCCAAGATACAAAGAAAATAGTTCTTCTTTACGAAGTAGCTAAAACTTTTTGTAGTTTTCTATACAGAATTTTGTTGTTTCTTAGAGTATATTTCCCCGCTTCATTAATTTCTGGCTGCATAATTCTCCACGGATTTTTCTCTATTTTTGTATTCTCCCCATTTGTCCTCTTCTGCTATTTTTGCATTTATGGTGATTTATTTTTTATTCTAGAGGTACTTGGGGTACTGGCATGCATTCTCAATCTTAATGGTTCTGATGTCCTTGGTTCCTTTATTTAATCCATTGATTTGATCAATTTCTACAAAATATTTCAATTTTAAACTTCGTTGATGCTTCCAATTTGTTTCCAAGTATTGTGGATCATCCAGTCGTCCCGCCGTAGCCCTCAGTGGTTCAGAACCCCACAACAGGCCACAGAAGTCCACCCCCACACCCACCCTCCGCCACCCCACACCGAACTCAGGGTTATTGCGCGGTTCTGCCCCCCAGTGGACCCCCCCCCCCCACCCTCCCCTCCTCCACTACCAGGAACGTCTCATACCAGACGAACAGACGAGTGTAACCTCAAATGTTTGCGTGGTAGAGTAGTTATGGTGTACGCATACGTGGAGACAGTGTTTGCGCAGTAATCGCCGACGTAGTGTAACTGAGGTGGAATAAGGGGAACCGGCCTACATTCGCCGACGTAGATGGAAAACCGCCTTAAAAATCGTCCACAGGCTGGCCGGCACACCATACCTCGACCCTAATCCGCCGGGCGGATTCGTGCCGAGGACCGGCACGCCTTCCCGCTCGGGAGGCAGCGCGTTAGACTGCGCAGCTAGCCGGACGGACATTTTGGATTTAGATATTTTTAGGCCTGCTTCCCTAGGAATATTTTCTACAAGAATAATCCGAATCATGGCTGACTTTATTGCTTTGGCAAGGATCGTTAAGCCATCTTCGAAAGCAAGACAATTGATTCTGGTTCTTTTATGTTTTTGGTCCCAATTTTAGTTGGAGATATATTCGAACTTCTTGTAGTGTATTTTCGCATTCGCAAATAACGTTACGTAATATTCACTTAAAGAGCACAGGTGGTAATTGATATCTCCGCCTAACTCTTGCTCTCACGTCAAATATATCTGAAACTTCACGGATAACCTTCGGTTTAGTGTTTGTGTGATAAAGTGATTTAATTTCATAATTTTCCACCAACATTGATCTGAACGTTTTGTGGCGGCGTTCGTAGGGACAAACAATTCGCTGTAGAAACGGCTTACGAAGTCACCGCCACACTTTTAATAGCGGGCCGACCGGTCCGCTGGAACAGTGAACAGAAAGATGAAAACCCCAAACACTCTGATTAAATAAAAGTCGGTACTTATCTTTATTAACGAAGATACAGAAACACAGTAGCGAACTCCGTGTCTACAGAGATCTGTCTAGTTCGAGTCGGAGCGGCTAGGTCAGCGTCGGCTGACGACAAACAACAACTCTGCTGCGATGAACACACAACTGACTAGCAAGTACACAATTCGGTGGCGAGTATACAACTGAGCGGCGAATACAGAACTGTCCTAGCGCTCGCGACTCCAGCGCTTAAGAAACCAGAAGCCAGCGGTGGCGCGCGCAGACTTGCGGCGATTTACTGTCTCGCTGGCGCTGCTTATGCGGACGGCGTCCGGACTTTGATGCTGCCAACCTTTTGGCAGCGGGCTCGGGTGGCATTACTGGCTAGGACATAACACTCCTCCCCCCCCAAATCGCCGCACCGTCGTTGAATAATGACGTGGCGAGCGTCGACGGCGGGGGAGGGGTCTGGCCGCAGGCGTAGCGGAAGAGACCGGGGCGGAGACTGTTGTCGGTGGCAGTCCCCGGTCCGCACCCCAGCATTGGCTGCGCGGGGCCTCGGGAAACACCGACTGAAAACCGAGGTCAGGGTGCACGCCTGTGACCACGGGCGCAGCTTCTGGTACTGGACGCGACGGGGCGTCGGGACCCACGAAGAGAGGCAGCGTCTCCTGACGCTGCGTCGACGGCTGCTGAGTGGGCGCCGGACAAGGCGCTGCGGTGTCAGACTCCTTGGGGGTGCCCAAGGAAAGCGGCTGCAGGACAGGCTGCACAGCCACCGCTTGGGAAGGCGGCCCCGCTGAGGGGTCGACGTCCATCAGCTCCGAAGGCGGTGGCGACTGAAGAGGGACCGCAGGCGCCGGAGCGACCACCTGGGGCGCTCCCGGATGAAGCTGCGCGGGAGGCATCAACGGGACGGGCTGTCGGCGTGGTAGCGGCGACGGCTGCTGCTGCTGCCCTGGGGGCGGCAGCGAAGTCGGAAGGCGCGGCTGGAACCCGCCGCGGACCAAATCTGTGGATAAAGAACGAGCGGCAGAATCCGGGCGGCCAGCGCGGCGCAACTGGTTCTGATGCCTCCTGTGCACCCCAGTAGCACCCTGAACAGTATAAAAACCGCGACCCTGGACACTTATCACGGTACCACGTTCCCAACGACGGCGACCGTGATTGAAAAAAACCGCGTCGTTGCGCTGAAAACGCGTGCGATGCTCAGAAGCGGAGGGTCGATCCGGGGGGTGCAACAACCGCAGTAGGGTGCGATGACGACGGCCGTGGAGAAGCTCCGCAGGCGAAGGGCCGTCGCGTGGCGTGGTCCGGTACGACGACAGGAACGTGATGAGGGCCTGCTGACGAGAGTGCGTAGCACGAAGGCGGTCCATATGATCCTTTAATGTGCGTACAAAACGTTCCGCTGCACCATTCGATTGAGGGTGGAACGGCGGAGTAAGAACATGGCGAATGCCATTGGCAGAACAAAAACTTTCAAATTCAGCAGAGGTAAATTGTGGACCATTGTCAGACACTAAAACTTCTGGAAGACCCTCAATACAAAAAATTGAAGTCAACGCCTGTATAGTTTGTGCAGACGTTGTAGACTGCATGGGCACAACAAACGGAAAATTACTAAATGCATCTATCACGATGAGCCAACGAGAATTCCAGTATGGACCAGCGAAATCAATATGTACTCGCTGCCGGGGACCGGCAGGGCGTGCCCACTCAAAATAGCGTTGAGGCGGAACAGCTTGGTGTTCGGCACACGTCGAACAATCTGTAGACATCTGCGTAATCTGCTTATCAATGCCGATCCATGTACAATGACGGCGGGCAAGCTGCTTGGTGCGGACCACTCCCCAATGACCTTGATGCAACAAGTCGAGGACCTTGGATTGGAGCACTTGGGGAACCACTACACGAAGCTGGTCATTCTCGGTGCGTAACAGCAAAACTCCGTGCGAAACAGACAACAGATGACGTTGCGGATAATAGCGACGAACCACAGGATCCGATATGTCCTTTGCCTTGGACGGCCAACCACGTTGAACAAAACGTAATAGTAAACTCAGATGAGGATCCGTAGCTGTCTCACGTGCCACCTGACGATAATCAATCGGAAAATCCCGGAGGGATTGATGCTCATCGGCGTCAATCTGATGGCAAGAGTCGTCAGAGGAATCGAAGACATCATCCGCAGCAATCGGCAATCTAGAAAGCGCGTCAGCGTTTGCATGCTGCGCTGTAGGGCGATACAGTATCTCATACTGGTATTGTGATAACAAAAGAGCCCAACGTTGTAGTCTCTGAGCTGTCCGCTGAGGAACTGGTTTAGACGGATGAAACAGTGACGTCAGGGGCTTGTGATCTGTTACTAATTAGAATGGTCTACCATAGAGGTAGTGATGGAATTTTGTGACACCGAACACAATAGCCAACGCTTCCTTGTCCAATTGGCTATAATTACACTGAGCTTTGTTTAGCAATTTAGATGCGAACGCAATAGGACGTTCGGTGTTACCGACTCGGTGAGACAACACAGCACCGAGGCCGAAAGAAGAGGCATCACAAGCTAACACCAGAGGCTTGTTAGGGTCGTAATGGACCAGACAACGATCATTCAATAAAGCCTCTTTAAGCTGCTGAAAGGCTGATTGGCAATCAGCTGACCACACAAACGGAACATTCTTACGGCGGAGACGATGCAACGGTGCAGCAATCTGTGATGCATTAGGTATAAACCTAATATAATATGTCAATTTGCCAAGAACTGCTTGCAATTCATGCAGATTGCGAGGGGCGGGCAAATCACGAATAGCTGCTAAATGTGACTGGGAGGGATGAATGCCTTGAGCATTAATAACATGTCCCAGATACTCCATCTCCGTAAGGAAAAATGAACATTGATCGATGTTGCAACGTAGGCCTGCCTGAGACAACACTGTAAACAAACACTCCAAATTACGGAAATGTTCAGCAGGCGTCCGACCGGACACAACAATATCGTCTAAATAGTTGCAACACGATGGCACATTAGCCAGAAGTTGTGACAAAAAACGCTGAAAAACAGCTGGAGCTGACGCACAACCAAAAGGCAAACGCAGAAAACGGAACAACCCCAACGACATGTTTATGACAAAATACTGTTGTGATTGCTCGTCGAGGGGCAATTGCAAATATGCTTCACGGAGATCAATTTTGGAAAAGAAACGAGCTTCCCCTAACGTATCCATCAGTTCGTCCGGTCTAGGCAAAGGAAAAGAATCAATGACAGTCTGAGGACTAACTGTCGACTTAAAATCAGCACACAAACGTAACTTGCCAGACGGTTTCTTTATAATAACTAAGGGAGAAGCCCACTGGCTCGCTGAAACGGGTTGAATAACGCCGTTGTTTTGCAAACGACGAAGTTCAGCTGCTACAGGTGCCCGGAGGGCGTGAGGCACTGGGCGAGCACGAAAAAATCGAGGCTGAGCATTATCGTTTAACGTAATATGAGCGGCAAAGTTCGCAGCACAACCTAGTTCGTCTTTAAATATGTCACTGTATTGTTTACACAAATCGGTTATGCTGTCTTGAGGAACAACAACAGAATTAATTTGCAACACATTGTCTTGGATAGACAGGCCAAACAAGTCAAAATAGTCTAATCCGAAAATGTTTACACTGTCTGTAGCGCGGAGCACTGTGAATGAAACTGTTTTTGTATTGCCACGGAATGTGGCTGGCACGCTACATACACCTAACACAGGAATTTGTTCTCCACTACAAGTAGCCAAAGAATGTTTTGCCGCTGAAAGTTTAGGGCGGCCGATAGCCGCATATGTAACACTATTTATGAGAGTCACAGACGCACCAGTGTCTAATTGAAAATTTAAGGTCTTATCCTGGATGCGTAGCTTCACAAATAGTTTATTACACTGTCTCTGGATCGGTGCAGTGGAGGCGGAAGACACAAAATCAGCGCGTTTAGCGCGTGTTCGCTGCTTACGACAACTCGTGGGTTGGGCGGGTGGAACAACAACTCCCGCTTCACTTGCAGTCTGTACATTACTTTTTACAGCGTTTGAATTACACCTGGGTCGCATAGCAGAGGGCTGGGTGGGTGGCTTATTGCGAACAAGTTTATTACCCACACGAACCGTGGAAGAGTCTTTAAACGCGACCTTCTGGGCGGGCTGGCTTTGAAGAACATGAATATCCATGGGCTGGGCAGCACTAGAATTGTTCTTGCGTTTACGCAAACAAACAGTCTGGATGTGTCCTTTCCTTTGACAAAAGTGACAAACCGCGTTTCTCAACGGGCAACGTTCACGAGGATGAGCAAGAACACACTTAGGGCAAGACTTAACTCTATCATTTTGCACACGCGGCTGACGAATGTGTTTAACATGACGCGGCCGGCTAGTGTTTACAGTCTGACTCTGCCGGTGGGGCCGCGGGCGTGACATAACTTGCTTAGCACAGGAAATTTGAGAAATACATGGCTGATCTAACTCACACTCAGCATAGTCAAAAGTATCTTGGGCTTCAATGATGTTCATCACAGTCTCTAATGACGGGTCAGGCAACTTTAAGATAGCAGCACGAATACGAGAATCTGCAATGTTTTGAGTAATAGCGTCTCGTAACATGACGTCACTGTAGGAAGCTCCACACACACAATTAAATCGGCACTGACGGGTGAGGCCCCGTAAATCTGTTAACCACTGTTTATTAGATTGATGTGGCAGTTTCTTTAATCTGAAGAACTTGAATCTGGCTGCTGCCACATGAACTCGCGACTCGAAATACTCAGCAAGCTTGTTAACAACAACGTCATAGTCTAAAGCTTCTGGCTTGGATTCCGGGAACAACTTACAAAGTAGTCGATAGACTTCCACGCCTGCAGTGGAAATTAAATAAAGCTGCCGCTCAGTACCCGTGATTTTGTAGACTGTCATGTGCGCCTGCAACTGCGCGAAATATTCTCGCCATTCTTCTCTTGATGCATCAAAAGCACGGAAAGGTGGTGCTGCCTGTGCTTGTTCCTTTTGTGTTGGAGGATTAGCCGCTTGTTTGGCTATTGCTTCCACCAGACTTTGTATTTGCTGACTCTGTAACAAGACCAACTGTTGTAATTCGGCAGACATCGTGAACACAAATTAAACCAGCCCCCAAAATTTTATCGCTATAATTAGTATAACCAGAAACAAGTTGAACCAGCCCTGCACACGAGTTCGGAAGCCCTCGTCGCCAGTTTTGTGGCGGCCGCTATAATTAGTATAACCAGAAACAAGTTGAACCAGCCCTGCACACGAGTTCGGAAGCCCTCGTCGCCAGTTTTGTGGCGGCGTTCGTAGGGACAAACAATTCGCTGTAGAAACGGCTTACGAAGTCACCGCCACACTTTTAATAGCGGGCCGACCGGTCCGCTGGAACAGTGAACAGAAAGATGAAAACCCCAAACACTCTGAGTAAATAAAAGTCGGTACTTATCTTTATTAACGAAGATACAGAAACACAGTAGCGAACTCCGTGTCTACAGAGATCTGTCTAGTTCGAGTCGGAGCGGCTAGGTCAGCGTCGGCTGACGACAAACAACAACTCTGCTGCGATGAACACACAACTGACTAGCAAGTACACAATTCGGTGGCGGGTATACAACTGAGCGGCGAATACAGAACTGTCCTAGCGCTCGCGACTCCAGCGCTTAAGAAACCAGAAGCCAGCGGTGGCGCGCGCAGACTTGCGGCGATTTCCTGTCTCGCTGGCGCTGCTTATGCGGACGGCGTCCAGACTTTGATGCTGCCAACCTTTTGGCAGCGGGCTCGGGTGGCATTACTGGCTAGGATATAACAGAACGATTCTAGGGAGCAGGGTTATTCTGTCGGTTCATCACGTGCTAATGCATAGTATAACTTGAGCTATTTATTCATTCGCTCTCCGCATTGTCATAATCAAGGCTTTCGCCGTTAAATGGAAATGCTGCTGAAACCAACAACAAAATTTTTTTTCTCACCCTCCCACTCTCCTTCCCTCAGTATCTCTCTCTCTCTCTCTCTGTCTCTCTCTCTCTCTCTCTCTCTGTCTCTCTCTCTCTCTCTCTCTCTCTCTCTCTCTCTCTCTCTCTCTGTGTGTGTGTGTGTGTGTGTGTGTGTGTGTGTAACGAACACCGACATAAAGATCAGCTACTGATTGGAGAGGGGGAAGGGCGTTATTTCAGCACGACAGTAGTGCTGGGTGAAAGTGGGAGCGCAATCGAGGAAACTCGTATGCCCTGCGCATTGATGTAAACGCTGAGGCTCTTAATCACCAACATAATAAGTACTTTTGAGAACTGAAAACAGGAAAAATTAGGATTTAACGGACCATCGCCGACGATATCACAAAATGGCTCAAATGGCTCTGAGCACTATGGGACTTAACATCCGAGGTCATCAGTCCCCTAGACTTAGAACTACTTAAGCCTAACTAACCTAAGGACATCACACACATCCATGCCCGAGGCAGGATTCGAACCTGTGACTGTAGCAGCAACGCGGTTCCAGACTGAATTACGTAGAACCGCTCGGCCACAGCGGCCGGTCCGACGAGATTATTTGCGGCGATGCAAAAGCTCGGACTCACAGAAATATTGGTTATAAAACTAAAGAGATCATCTTGACATTTTACTTAAGCGATTTAGGTAAACAGCGTTATCCCCTCCCCAACTTCATGAACGGGAGTCCAGTGTGATAATAATTGAAAACGTCACTGGTTAGGAAATTTTGAATGCCATATTCCAAGATTCGAATCTAGACGATTAACCACGAAGTGCTGACCAAGTTGGTTTGATGGGAACACTGAAACAATTCATGCGTAATCGGAAGCGCTACAAATTTGCAGTTTATTCGCCATATGCTCCAGAGCCCCAAGATCAAAACTGTAACTCTCCACTGAAGCTCAGTTATTTGCAATTTCAGAGTTAAAGCTAGCAGATGTACGTCATTCACAATGTTTCCCCCATGAACTGAACGGTCCCATTTCCTAACGCGAAATAGTGACACACCTGATCTCAAAACTCTTCATTCAGGCCCCGTACAGGTATGTACACGGACGGAAAAAAATCGCAACACCATGAAGGAGTTGTGCGACATAAATGAAAGGCAGTTGGAGTGGTTCTACATCTGAAAGATGACGTCTCTTCAGACTGTGCGCCAGTCGCATAAGAGTACTGCTAGTAGCACCACTATGAGCGCGCAGATAAGATTTCCTTTGGATCACGCTGTAACGTTCTTGAGCATTAGTTACCGTTGAGATTGAATGTGGTGAGCTGATGACAGCCAAGAATGATTTTAAGGAAATAATGACGCCAATATCAACACTTCACTGAGTATCATCGTTGTCTTATAGTATGGCTATGAGAAGCTGGATGCTCATTCTTGGCAGGAATGTAGCCACTGTACATGACTGCTTGCAGCGGTGACGACGAGATTCTACGGTAGCAAGGGGTCGGATTCTGGACGTATGTGTGGCACTACTGAGAGAAAAGATCATGGTTTTCGGTGTATGACTCGTGCGGATCGAACTTCATCTGAGCAGCAATTTTAGCAGCAGTTGGCACCACAGTGACACAACGCTACAAATCGGTTACTTCAAGGACAGCTCCGAGCCAGACAATCTGTAGTATGCATTCCACTGACCCCGAACCACCGCCGTTTGCGACTTCAGTGGTGTCAAGTAAGAGCTAGTTGGAGGGCGGAGTGGAGGTCTGTTATATTTTATGATGAACGCTAGTTCTATCTCGGTGCCAGTGATGGTTATTTGTTGGTTAGGCGGAGGCCAGCTCAGCGCCTGGAACCAGCCCGCCTGCGCGCTAGGCACACTTGATCTACACCTGCAGCTAGATGTTATAGTTCATAAAACACCAGATGTTACTTATGGACACAGTGTTCACCGAAAGCCGAAGCACACAGATCGGTATCTGCGTTCTAGGAGTTCTCATCCACCACACCAACGCAGTGGCGTCCTTAGTACTTTGGTACTGAGAGCATATGCCATTTCCGACGTGGACAGATTAACCCAAGAACTTGCGCATTTGATGGCTATTTTTAGGGAAACTGGATACTCCGAGAAGCAGATTCGTTGGGCTATGGAGTTTGGACCACCTCTGAAGGTGCATGAAGAGGAACATAAATCGGTGGACCTTCTTCCTTATGCTGCAGCCGGCCGAAGTGGCCGTGCGGTTAAAGGCGCTGCAGTCTGGAACCGCAAGACCGCTACGGTCGCAGGTTCGAATCCTGCTTCGGGCATGGATGTTTGTGATGTCCTTAGGTTAGTTAGGTTTAACTAGTTCTAAGTTCTAGGGGACTAATGACCTCAGCAGTTGAGTCCCATAGTGCTCAGAGCCATTTGAACCATTTGAACCTTATGCTGCAGAGATATCGTTTAAGATTGGACGAATTTCAAGAAATTTTAACATTAAGAGTATGTTCCGTCCACCTTCTAAGATTAGGGCACTACTCGGCTCTGTGATAGATGATTTGGGGCTTAGGAAACCCGGTGTGTACAAAATTGCGTGCCAATGTGGGAAGGGTTACATTGGCCGTTCGATTCGCACAGTGCATGACAAGTGTTTGGAATATCGCCGCCATACGAGGCTATAACAGCCAGAAAAATCAGCAGTAGCAGAACACTGCTTAAATGAGGAACACAGTATGAAATTTGACGAAACTGTGGTAGTTGCCAACATTTCCGGTTTTTGGAACAGTGTCTATAAAGAGGCGATTGAAATTAGGTTTTCGGATAATTTAGTCAACAGAGACAATGGGTTTCCTCTTAGCAAGACGTGGAATCCTGTATTATCTCGCATCAAAACTGAACGTTCTTTGGTGCGGCCCTGAGTGCGATATATCGTTGCCAGCAGTGTTCTACTCAGGGCGGCGCCTCCTCCCTGTCTTGCAGGGTAGCAACCGTGATGGGCGGCGCATGCGCCGTGTACTGAACGGTGAACTACATGGGACGTAAATTTGCAGCCTGGCGTCAGTTCTCAGCGGAACTCATCAGCAGAAGCAGCATTCTCCTGAAGATTGCGACCAGCTGGATCGAGCCAAGTTGATTTTAGGATCTGGCAGCAAACCCGAAGAGACTTTCAAGACTTATTACGCCGGGAAAGTCACACCTGCAGCTATGGTTTGGGGTGCGATTTCATGTGACAACAGGACCACTCTCGTGATTATCCCACTCGCCCTGACTGCAGATTTGTACGTCAGTCTGGTGATTCGACCTGCTGTGCTGCGATTCGTGAACAGCATTACAGGGGTGTTTTCCAGCAGGATGACGCTCGCCCACATACTGCTTTTGCATCCCAACACTCTCTAGAGAATGTTGGCATGTTGCCTTGGCCTGCTCAGTAACCATATCTGACTCCAGTCGAGCACACACGGGACATCATTGGACGATATCTCCGGCGTCATCCACAACCAGCTTTAGTCGTCCCTGTATTGACCGACCAAGTGCAACAGGCGTGGAACTCCATCCACAAACTGACATCCGGGACATGCACAGCACAATGCATGCACGTTTGCATGCTTGCAATCAACATTCTAGAGGTAACTCATGTTATTAATGTACCAGCACTTCACTTTTGGAATGGCTTATCTCGCGCTTACATTAACCTGTCATCTTGCGATGTGAATCACTTAAATGTTACCTAGACACACATGTTCCCGAAATTTCATTACTCTACATTAATTATACCCCCCCATGAACCATAGACCTTGCCGTTGGCGGGGAGGATTGCATGCCTCAGCGCAGCGATACAGATAGCCGTACCGTAGTTGCAACCACAACGAAGGGGTATCTGTTGAGAGGCCAGACAAACGTGTGGTTCCTGAAGAGGGGCAGCAGCCTTTTCAGTAGCTGCAGGGGCAACAGTCTGGGACTGATCTGGCCTTGTAACACTAACCAAAACGGCCTTGCTGTGATGGTACTGCGAACAGCTGAAAGCAACGGGAAACTACAGCCATAATTTTTCTCGAGGGCATGCAGCTTTACTGTATGGTTAAATGATGATGGCCCCCTGTTGGGTAAAATATTCCGGAGGTAAAATAGTCCCCCATTCGGATCTCCGGGCGGGGACTACTCAAGAGGATGTCGTTATCAGGAGAAAGAAAACTGGCGTTCTACGGATCGGAGCGTGGAATGTCAGATCCCTTAATCGGGCAGGTAGGTTAGAAAAATTAAAATGGGAAATGGATAGGTTCAAATGCCTCTGAGCACTATGGGACTTAACATCTATGGTCATCAGTCCCCTAGAACTAAGAACTACTTAAACCTAACTAACCTAAGGACATCACACAACACCCAGTCATCACGAGGCAGATAAAATCCCTGAACCCGCCGGGCATCGAACCCGGGAACCCGGGCGCGGGAAGCGAGAACGCTACCGCACGACCACGAGCTGCGGACCAAAACGGGGAATCTGGTGTTCTGTCATTAGAGAAGCCATTGAGGTCAAAAAAGAAAACTGGCTTTAACCAGGGCTGTTGCTACAAACGCAGTGGTTCATGGTAGCGTGTGCTCCATGCAGAGATTCTGGGTAATCTACCGTCTAACAGAATCAACATCCCTACTAATTTCTTTTTGTATTTATTTATTTAAGCTTGCGGCGATCAGTCCCTCTCTTACATTTAACCAGGCGTTCTATATGTTTTACATTACATTCGTTACGACAAGCATGTTATAGTCGATAAAAGTCACAAAATCATTTCAAAGAAAAGCAGAGAACGTTCAAAAAATTTGAGCAGACACACACACACACACACACACACACAAAATGGTTCAAATGGCTCTGAGCACTATGGGACTTAACATCTGTGGTCATCAGTCCCCTGGATCTTAGAATTACTTAAACCTAACTAACCTAAAGACATCACACACATCCATGCCCGAGGCAGGATTCGAACCTGCGACCGTAGCAGTCACACGGTTCCGGACTGAGCGCCTTAACCGCGAGACCACCGCGGCCGGCCACACACACACACACACACACACACACACACACACACACACACACACACACAGAGAGAGAGAGAGAGAGAGAGAGAGAGAGAGAGAGAGAGAGAGAGAGAGAGAGAAGAGCACGAGCATACTCACACCCATACAAATCAACGAAAAACGTGTCGTCAGACCTAACACCCAGTAAAAAGAGATAAAACAGTGAAAATAATTAAAAGAAGATAGCACATACCTGCGGCTGGCTGATCTCGGACTAAAAGGGATGAGCCACACACCCTGAAACACAATAAAATCTCCAACCTAAGCTTAGGCCAGAGTCCAGACACGTCACAAAGTTTTAAAAGCTTAGTCACTATCGTCTGCCGGCCGTGGTGGCCGAGCGGTTATAGGCGCTACAGTCTGGAACCGAGCGACCGCCACGGTCGCAGGTTCGAATCCTGCCTCGGACATGGATGTGTGTGATGTCCTTAGGTTAGTTAGGTTTAAGTAGTTCTAAGTTCTAGGGGACTGATGAGCTCAGATGTTAAGTCCCATAGTTCTCAGAGCCATTTTGAGCCACTATCGTCTCGTCAACAGCTAAAATAGAGGGCCGAGCCTCACCAAAGCTTGATTCCGTAATCCCTTAACTCACAAAGCGTGGTCTCTGAAACCGCGCCGAGAATTACCGAACTCGCACTCAGAGGTTAGTTATGGCGGAATGCGTCTATACACCTCCTACTCTCCTTAAATTGCGCTATCACCTTCTCTCTTTGTTGTTGATAAGTGTTATTGACATGCGTAAGGGTCTCCTAGAGTGTGTCTCTTGAATTAAGTACCTGTTTTCTTGAGTCCGTTATAGTACAAAATATATATGTAGGAAAATGTTAGTTTTAAGTTCCCCGAGATTGATGAAACTGTTAGCGATGGATGGAGGAAAGTGTCAGTGACATAGATCAAGAATGGACTAAAGAGAAGACTTTACAAAAGCTAGTGATCACAGTTCAACTATCGAATAAGAACATCATTCAGCGGAAGAAATTCAGCAGAATCGTGATGGGGATGTATTGCTTCTCCAATAAAATACTTAAAGCGTTGGTTAAAATCAAAGGTGTTCGGAGTCATTTTAAGTAAACTATAGCTCCCAGCAGTGAATGTCAGTTTTGCAGACTTACTTTTTGTATATATCGAGTGGAATTTTTATGTGCAAATTTAAAGCCTTAAATATAGTTTTATGTGTAAATTTGCCTACCGCAGATATGGCATAATTTTTAAGAATGGGAAATTCAGTTCTCCAGCTCTCCTTTTATGTGCACTATTTAAGAAACGACAGAAAAGTATGTGATTTTGTATGATAAACAGTGAAATGTGACAGATTTTATTTGGTGAAATAAAATAAAGGAGCAGCATTTAAACGACACTTAAGCAATTGTAAAAATAAATGTTATAGAACATACATTAAAAATTTCAAAGGATTTGTGCCTTAAATCTGGTTCCAAACATAGAGAGCGCAGAGACCTCACTTCGTAGTATACGTTACATAAAAGTCACATCGTCAGTTAAGGCTTAATGCACCCACTTGAAACGTGGCGTACAGTTATTTGCACGCCATAGGCTTCGCAGGTAGGCGGGTCCTGTCGTAGGAGGAAAAAGCTACGCTTTAGGGGACAGGAGGCGGGTCAAGACCGCTTCCCAAGTCACCGGCATGAGCAACGCTGCGGCCGGATAGCTATCTTCACTAACTGCAGCTTCTTGTCCGTCACTACCAGATAATCCCCCTCCAAAGACTGCATAGGCCGCGCAGGATTAGCCGAGCGGTCTCAGGCGCTGCAGTCATGGACTGTGCGGCTGGTCCCGGCGGAGGTTCGAGTCCTCCCTCGGGCATGGGTGTGTGTGTTTGTCCTTAACATAATTTAGGTTAAGTAGTGTGTAAGCTTACGGACTGATAACCTAAGCGGTTAAGTCCCATAAGATTTCACACACATTTGAACATTTGAGACTGCATAGATCTGCGACTCACCAGCGAGACGACAGTTTGGACGGTAACGACACGTTTTCTAACGTTGTGATACCTGCAGGCTTCCTTGGCCGCTTTGTCTTCCTGTTCATCGCCCCAAATTTCCACTTGCCTTGGCACGCAGCACAATGACACCTCCTTCTTCTACCGCTGTAGCAAGTAGAATTGGTCATGAATGAGCTAGACCATCTGCTCTGCTGAATGCATGTTTCATAACAATTGTAGGGCACCAAGGGTATCGGAGCAGATGAGAAATTGTTTACTTTGAAGACGCCTCATCTCCTCCAGTGACCACAGGATTGCAGGAAACTCTGTGGAATATACAGTACAGTGACAAGAAAGGTGACTCCTGAAGACACGCTACGGAACACGATTACCCGAATTTAAAACCTATCTAAAAATGTTTTAAAAACATAGATTGAAAAATAAAATATGGAGTGCAATCTTTCTTAAAATTCGTCACTCTAAAATAATTCTGGGATTCTCTAGGAGCCAAGATGAAGATCTGCTGCAACCTTTGTATAAAACCTTAATACCGGACGTGCACGTCTCCAAAAGGCAAACGTTCGCACCAATCCCTTTGGGCCTCGTCGCTTGTCGTGATGCACCGAAGAGCCTATTCGTTGGTGGCCTAGAAAATTTGTGATATTAGGGTGTGTACGGCATTCACAGTATTAAAAACAGAGATCGTATTCGTTCAGAGCGAGAACTGTCATAAAGCCAAATTAGAGGCAAGTAGTTGTAAGGATTGATTGGTAACATTATTGGACGTGAGAAGAGGTGAAACAATGACGTATAGAGGAAAGTGATAAAAGAACAGATTTTTAGATATCGGAAAACAGACTAGCGTCACTGGCTGACAAATAAAAACAGCAAGAAACTTCAATGGTGTATTGTGCATTCAATGCGTGTATGTTTGGTTTCCTAATGTTGTGACTGCATTGGCAATATTACGCCTATCAATGAATTCAAACCAGCGTTGCCATTGACAATCTGCACGTAGAGGAATACATTACATGATATATGTAGTCGTGATAATATTTTACTCTAACGTAATTAAGAGATCGATAATGTTGAATAGACATCGTGCTAGAATGAATACATTGGATGAGATATGTAGTCGTGATGACATTTTGCTCTAGCTTAATTAGGAAATCGACAATGTTAAATAGATATCCTGCTAACATGAATGCAACTATATACCGCAGAATTATTTATTGTCGAGGAACAGAAAAATGTAAATATTTAAACTCGATATAGGATGTTAAATACTACTCTTAACCTAGCTTTGAGATTGGCAGAACATTTGAAACATCTGAGACGTTCCACAAAATCGCATCACCATATATTAGTTGGACACATAGGTAGGCTGATACTGAGTAGTCCTAAGAAAGAAAAGGCGAGAAAAGGCCTCCACCCTGACTGGCTCTCATGGTACAGAGCTCAGAGAACAAGCAAATCGAACTCAACACGGTGGTGTTGATCGCGTGCAGAGGATATACTTTGTATGTCTACAAATTCTGTGTGCACATTGGACGTATTATACTGTCAACAAACTCCTAGAGCTGAAATTATTTAAGTATGACACCGAACACGAGTGGAGATTTCTGCTTGCTCATGAGCCAGGAACAGAAACTGAGCTCAAGTAAGGCTCAACACGGCTCGTGGTGTCTGCGTGTGTGCTCCCCAAGACGAATCCCCACACCCATTACAAAAGGAGTGCCTCCCACCACAAGGTCATGAAGCTGCCAGCTAATCCCCTGCCGTTCAAACTCCGTATAGAACACTGTTCTAGAACGCTGTAAACCTGTCTAGCTGAAATTAATCGCCATGCATGCAACACTACAGAAAATATTACTACGTGGCGCTACCCAGTATCAATCAAGGAAATGAACAATTATCCGATCACCCATCGTAAATCTTGATCTCATACCGAATAAAATATTCAAGTACACTGGTATGAAATAACGTGTATGGGGGCAAAACACGGCAGTCTTACAGTGGGAGAGGACAGAAGCATTTGCTTTAATACATGACAGAAGGTTAACTGGCCTTATATCTTAATTTCTGGAGAAAAGGTATGAGTCTACAGAAGCAAGTGTTTGAGTTTCTTCTTATAAGTTACAGGTCACCATACTGAGCACAGGGTGCAGGATAGCTATTTCCACGGGCTGGCGACAGCACCGCCTAATGGGCTTGCGAGTCTATATGTATCATAGAAATGTACATATGTATGTCACATCTCCTCCTAAGCCAATGGACGAATTTTCAAGAAACGTGGTACACATCCCTTACTGTCTGAAAAGAATTGCTTTGGTATAAGAACCACCTACATGGCGCGCGAATACCCGTACTTCATTCAGTAAGTATATGAGGAAGAGCATACTTAGCATCCTTACTACCAACTTTACACATCATTCCAAACCTTTACGAAACTATTTCCCGCTAACAACCCCAATAAAACTGTGAATCACGAAAATCTGTCGTTTACTACATTTTAGTTGTTCATCCTGTAATACTGCCCTATCAGGAATGACTAATAAATGTATTCCTGACATCTTTTGGAAAGAGTATCCACATATGCCATTAAATGTGCATAAAAATTATATTCCATAAAACAAGATGTAGTTCAGGCGATATAATATCATAAACACTGAGCTATGTGGAAAACTGTCGCATCATTAATGACTTTTAAATTTATTAATTTCTTCCCACCAACTCTATTCACAACAAATTTTGGAGACAAGATGTACGGAATCCGCTGAATGTACCAGCAAAACTGTGTCACTGCACAGGTCACAGTTCTGGAGAAATGACCTCGTGAACACTGAGATGCGTGAAAAACTGCTGTATCATGTACGATGTTTAAATTCAGTACTTCATTCGTACCATTTCTATTCGCAGCAAATTTCGTAGACTATTCACATATGCCGCTCAATGTACCTACATGAAGTATATCACTGTGTGACACATAGTATAGGAGACGTAACATCATAAACATTGAGCTGCGTGAAAACGAAACTGCATGGCGAAATTCGTCAGAGATACATGTGATCTATGAGTAGAAATACGTGCGATATATGTCAAGCATATGTAAAATATATGTGACATGTGTGCGCATGGGCCTACCCATATGTAAAAAGCTTCTCCTAAACCTGTGACTCGATTTCAACCCAAATTGGTATACATACTACTTACTATGTAGAAAGAAATATTGTATGGATAAAAACCAGCAACCCCAAACTTCTCCTCCTATTGGATTAGGTATGATGACGTGGTGAGATGGAGGAGATGGATCGAGAAGAGGAAGGTGGGGAACGAGATAGATTGTGGAGAGGTGGAGATGGACTGAGAAAGAGGAGGAGAGGAAATTGACAGAAAGGGAAGAGGAAAAGGTGGACAGACCAAGGATAAGGAGAAGATGGACAGAGAGGAGAGAAGGAGGAGGTAGAGGAGTTGATAATTAGATAGAGGGGGCAACAGAAGTTAGAGCAGGAGATGGCCAAAGGGGGAGAAGCAGATGGTCAAAGGAAAGAGGAGGACATGGGCAGAGATAGGGGCAGGTAGTATGGGCAGAGACAGGGAGTAGGTATAAAGAGAGATGAGGAGAACTGAACATGAAATGGGAAGAGGTGCACAGAAAGGAAGTAGAGGAGGAGATGCAGAGAAATGAAAGAGATGGACAAGAAAGGAGGAGGAGGAGGAGAAGGAAATGGAGGGCGAGATGGGGGAAGAGGAGATGGATTGAATATAGGAATAAACACGTACCTGGGAAATGATGGGTACTCATATAGTGTTTTTATACAGTGAAGAGCTTCCCAGCCGGATGTCTTACCTGGTGATGAAGCTTCCGGGATGTGTGGTCGTGGTCCACGAAAATTGTTCTTTCCAAATCTAACACGAGTTTGGAATAAATACGTACCTGCGTAATGCCGTGTACTCAGCTGGTGTTTTTACACGATGAAGACCTTCCCGACTGGATGTCTTACCTGGCAGTGAAGCTTCTGAGTTGTGTGGTCGTGGTCCACGAAACTTGTTCGTTCCAAACCTTTCACCCAGAGATGCGCTGAGAACCATCAGAACTGTCCTTTATTTCGCCAAGACTTTCCAACAGAAAACGCATTGCGATTGTATTTGTTTTATGGATTGACACATCTAGGGTACTAGATAAGTGAGACCATATCTTTCGCTTAAGATTAGATGACTGGCACTTCATCCCTGATGTGAGGCAATTTGGTACGCACGCACTGAGAAGCCGGCGAAGCAAACATAGCATATGCTAAGTCACGTAGCTTGTCTGGTCACAACCTTCCTAACTGGTCGTATGAAACACTGACATGCTCTAATGTGTTGGGTGTTCCAGGCGCGACACAAACATGCATTTGTGATTTGTTCTAAGTGTCTAATTTTCTCACTACTTCTGGCGGGTTGGATTACCCAGCTGAAGTTCTCAACTAATGTTACATCCAAGTCCTTTTCAGTTTTCTGACCTGTTATTGGCATGCCGTCTAGAAGAACAGAAGTCAGTTGTTCGTGGAATTCTGAACTGAAAAATGGTTCAAATGACTCTGAGCACTATGAGACTTAACATCTGAGGTCATCTGTTGTGGGTTGGCAGGAGAGCCAACACCGGGTACCAGAGGAAGCCGAAAGGCACGCGGTTTAGCTCACGCAGGCTGGCGTGAGGTCTGGAACAGGACAAGGAAATTAGACTTTAGAAAAACGGACGTAGCTAGTGGAATACTTAACTTTAATCCATTAATGATGAGCGTCGCTCCTGACGGTACATGTTTTACAGTATCAATAGTAACTGGTAATGGCGCCTTGCTAGGTCGTAGCAAATGACGTATCTGAAGGCTATGCTAACTATCGTCTCGGCAACTGAGAGCGTATTTTGTCAGTGAACCATCGCTAGCAAAGTCGGTTGTACAACTGGGGCGAGTGCTAGGAAGTCTCTCTAGACCTGCCGTGTGGCGGCGCTCGGTCTGCAATCACTGATAGTGGCGACACGCGAGTCCGACGTATACCAACGGACCGCGGCCGATTTAAAGGCTACCACCTAGCAAGTGTGGTGTCTGGCGGTGACACCACATCATCAGTCCCCTAGAACTTAAAACTAGTTAAACCTAACTAACCTAAGGACATCACACACATCCATGCCCGAGGCAGGATTCGAACCTGCAACCCTAGTGGTCTCGCGGTTCCAGTCTGAAGCGGCTAGAACCGCTCGGCCACTGCTTCCGCCAATTCTGAACTGATTAGTATCTGGTAGCATCATTTAGTATGTATCCCTGATTCTGTACCCGTCTGAACACCGACAGATCGTCATTCATCTCGAAAATGACAATATTGATATCTTCAAGTGGGGGTGGGCGGGGTAGATATTACGTATGCAAGATGAGAGGTTCTCTGTAAACAGAATGAGTCCTATGAATTACTTACATCTCCATGACATAGTTCGGCCAACTCCGCACGAAAGTACAATACGGCAGGTTATTACGAATCAACTCCTGAGGAGAGGAAAAGACGTTGAAAGCCTGAGTAAACAAACACATCTGAAGCGGTAAGAAACGAGAAACATTCCAATAACATCTCGTCTCCAAATATCACGAAATGTAATTTATGTTTCCATCAACGTAAAATTGCGGTATTACGAGTGCATCATTTCCCGTTATCGGTAGTGAATTCAAACTATATTACTCAGCTTAACTGCGCCAACACAACGTCGAAAGTCAAAACTATCGAATACCATAAATAGGGGTAAAAGATACACAAAATATGGTGTCGAATACTGGTCTCCAACTTCAAAGATTATGTATGCCCTCTGGCGTTTATTTAACTATGATATTCCACGTGTGACTGCACACTGCTTCCGGGATTCGGGGAGGAGCGCCGTCCCGGGGTCGCGGTCTGCCCGCCGGATTAACGACGAGGACCTTCTGCCGGCCAGAATGGGTGTGGCTTTTAGGATGTTCCTCGCACTCGATTAGGCGATCATCGACGTAGCACCCACGTCCCGCCTGTTAGACGACTCGCAAACCCTTAGGAAACATTCGCCTACTTTCGGGGGGATAAAACTAGACGCGTACTTTTGAGATATACAACTTTCGACCTGGTGGGAGAACAGTTCGTGACAGGGAATTTATCATGCCGTTATCTACCAATAACATTGCCAAATCCGGAATTTAACACGCTAATCCCGTCAAGATAGTGGACAGAGAACAGGGAAAAGAAGCGTAAGACTGAAGCTGAAGTTGTTGTTGTTGTTGTTGTCTTCAGTCCTGAGACTGGTTTGATGCAACTCTCCATGCTACTCTATCCTGTGCAAGCTTCTTCATCTCCCAGTACTTACTGCAACCTACATCCTTCTGAATCTGCTTAGTGTATTCATCTCTTGGTCTCCCTCTACGATTTTTACGCTCCACGCTGCCCTCCAATGCTAAGTTATTAAATGCAAAATTCGATTTTTATTTGCAGTTTAAAATACTGATGTTATAAACTTACAAACTCCCAGATTAAGTTGATGAACTGCACTGTTTTAAAGAGGAACACAAAGAGAGGGCATTTAAATTTGAGTTATCAAAATTTGATGGGATATTAAACAGTGTTTGAATGAACTTTCTTGGCAGGGTTTCGCCCTCCTCCACTTAGGACAACCTCAGGGAGGTTCAGTCAGGTGCCTGCGAGAGCGGGTACAGGGTGCTGGTTTCCATTCACTGCACACCACGACCCGCTACTGCGTGAAATGGAACCTTGTAGCAGGGCACATCTTCACTAGAGCGTGACGTCACCTGTTTCTGAAATTCGAAATTCGTGCGCAGTGAGCTGCTGGCGGTTGTTGCCGGTGCTACCACTTTACCATCAAGGGCGCAGAGAGGCGAGGGGGCTGAAAAAGGATTTCAAAACTTGCGACGCACTCGCCAGAGCGAATATCAGATGTATTTCACAACGCAATTTCACTTAGCAGCGGGCCACCGTTGCTGTATATGGAAAACTCGGAACCCACTCACTGGAATTTCCAATAAAATCCATTAGGCTAGGGCTTAACAGCAAAAAGTTTTAATATTTGCATAACTTCTTGCCTTGAAAGCGTACATAGTACGGTGTACAATCAGTTAACTACAACGGTAACATTATTTTTGTTACAAGGGCAGCATTTGTGAATAGTATTCTGTGCTAGGTCGTGGTTGTTGAATTCAAAAACAAGATCAATTTTGTGCTATCCAGCATGATTTTCTTGTGA
Organism: Schistocerca serialis cubense; assembly: GCF_023864345.2. Lineage (NCBI taxonomy): Eukaryota > Metazoa > Arthropoda > Insecta > Orthoptera > Acrididae > Schistocerca > Schistocerca serialis. The sequence continues at coordinate 179,777,951 of NC_064646.1, read as the reverse complement.
CATGCATTTTGGTTATTCTTCTTTGGCTTAAATATTGTACCGAGTTAACTATTGAAGAGTGATCGATACATGTACAAGGAATTATTACACAAGAGTCCCCAGTTTAGAAATCTATCTCAAGGACATGAAGGTAATCACACTTGAACACACTCAATGACCTGTGTTTGTTGAAACGTGCATCTCAGAACTGTGAGCTGTGAAAATAGTTGAACGCAATTGCTTGTTGTTGAAAGATCGTAAATGTGTATGCCATGTGTTACGTGTTAATTGAGAAGAACAAATGCTTCGTATCTGTGTAAATAGCGAAACTCTTTTTTTTAATTTATTTGTAACAAGTTAACTCTGTACTAGCGAAGACGGAAACTTATTCCCCTTCTAAATACGTGTTACAAACTTTATTTCAGTTGTAACGTTAGCGATCAGAACAAAGTGCGCTCCTCCCAAGTATGGTATTTGTCATGCTCCACAGTCGCGAGGGACTGGTTAAAACTATCACATCCCACGTCCTCTGCCATGCCCATGAATTGGAGGGAACCTCCTGACCACACAACGAACTGTCATCAATTTTCTTTAGGACAACAGACTGAATCATCTTGAAAACAAGGAAATCTGTGCAGTATCGTAATTTGCCGTCTGCTATAGGGTCTATGCGTCACAGTGAAGAACTACCAGTACCAGTGCCTCAGAATGTTACAGAGAATAAAGACGAATACGGTGACACATACGCAGAATACAGTGAAAGAGATATTATGTGTACGTCCATCACACAACGACCTATTTGCTTTGAGTATTGACAGAGGTTTTTGCCGTTTGGATATGATATTCTTGTTGCTACAGCGTGTTATTTTGTTAGATATGAGAGACAGTCAAATGGAAACTGAACATCAGGCCCAACGGGACCATGGAATGGTTCCATTCAGTAGTAGTCACTACACGCTTTAAGACATTTATCCCACTGGGAGACGAGATGATCAATTCCTGCTTCGTAGAACGGGATCGGCCGTAGACGTCGTCGACCGTCTGAAACCGACGTCCACGCATGCATTTCTTCTGGTTGACAAAGAAGTGAAAATCGCTCAGTCATGGTAGGGTTTGTGACTTTTTTCAGTTCCTCTGTAGAGAAGTCCTTTGGCAGGGGGCGTGCCAGTTGCTGTTTAAGTTCTGTATTCCCTACATGTATGTGACAGTCCACTACTTTGAGGTACTCCCAGAGCGATTGTAGCAATGAGAAATTTACGGACTGCTCCTCCACCATGAAACATCTTTTCCCTTTTCTGTTTCTAAAGTGCAAGTCTAATCTCACTTCTGCACACTCCAATGAGGTTCGCAGCCAGTAATGATTGCCCATGGCCATGGCGAACAAGGCATTAACGACCTGGGGGCTGGTGAGCACCAGTGCCTTTGTACCATATCATAGGCATGCTTTCAAAATGTTCAATTGGCTCTGAGCACTATGGGACTTAACTTCTGAGGTCATCAGTCCCCTAGCACTTAGAACTACTCAAACCTAGCTAACCTAAGGACACCACACACATCCATGCCCGAGGCAGGATTCGAACCTGCGACCGTAGCGGTCGCGTGATTCCAGACTGTAGCGCCTCGAACCGCTCGGCCACACCGGCCGGCTAAACATATAATTGTGTAATGCAATTAAAATATACTGCCTGCCAGACGCAAGACTTGAAACCTGAGCTCCACGCGCTAAAGCCGCAAACGTGGGCTCAGAATCAAAACGACGTGAATATTTGACTTTGTTTGAGATGATCAGGTGCAATAAACTGATAGGCTCAACCGTTACAAGTGCGCTGAGGTACATCATCTGGTGACGTCACATGTTCAACATTTGTCACCCACTTTTGGGGTATTGCCGGACATTTGGGGTCCCGTGTGTCTCCTATTACATTACTTGTCCCAGCATCATCTACGTCGATTCGGAGGTATCTGGACCTTAACAAGAAACACTGTTAGTAGAGTTACTCAGTCCGTAAAGAGATTACGAAATGACACACTCTAGACTCGAACTGCAAGAGATGTGTAAGTACACAAACTGCTAAGTGCTTAAGTACTTGGCGAGTACCCAATTACTAGGGTACAAGAGCGAGGGAGTTGTTTGCTGTGGAGACATTTTGTGCTCAGATACAAATGATCTGCTTCATCAGTGGAAACAAGAATTTATAGTGGAACTCAGTGGTATCAAGGAAAAGGTTAATGCAGAACTTGAGAAGACTAATGGGAGGCGAGGTGCCTGTTGCCGCAGATTTGTCCCGCTCCACCTATATTTCGTCTACATACCGTCCATATTCTACTCCTCCGTATAGTCACGTACTTGCCTTCAATGCGTAGCAGTGTCAGTATTCTGAAAGTCTCTATCTCACTATTTTCTGTTGAGAACATGCGAAACTACGTACGTTCGGCCACAACTATGGGTTTTTTAAATGCTCCTGGAGAATACTCATCGAGCTAGAACACATGAAATATTAGTTCACTTTATTACATAAATGAATAAAAGATTTGCTTAACTTTGACACACATTTTTGCCTCGGGAGTACTGGATAATTTACCAATGTCATGCACTAGCAAAACACCACTTGAAGCCCTAATTAACAAACTGTTCTCTGGAGGTACAATGTGCAACATATAAACGAACAAACCCTATCAGAGACCTTAACTGTCGCGTTGGTCATATACTGTGATGTGAGACTCCTTGCCGGCCGGAGTGGCCGTGCGGTTCTAGGCGCTGCAGTCTGGAACCGAGCGACCGCAGCGGTCGCAGGTTCGAATCCTGCCTCGGGCATGGATGTCTGTGATGTCCTTAGGTTAGTTAGGTTTAATTAGTTCTAAGTTCTAGGCGACTGATGACCTCAGAAGTTAAGTCGCATAGTGCTCAGAGCCATTTGAACCATTTTTTGAGACTCCTTCAGATGAGGTGTCGAACTGAGGCAGAGCTGTTGCATGCGTTACACTACATTGAAGTCAGCGTGAAGGCACTGTAGTTGCTGAGAGGGAGGTGTAGTTTTCAAGAGCGCCTACAATAGTCGCTGTGGACTGCAGTGAGCCCTCGCTGATGTCTGTGGTATCGATTCGGCTTTTGGTGCGGCGTCGCGATCTCTGAACGTTACCAGGTTTTCGATTCAACATAGTAATACCACTCGACAGCACTTACTCATGGTTAGCAATACCGTTATCTGTTGGATTGTGTCGCGGTCGATGGGATGACTGTCTCTTCGTTCGATCCCATAATCCGCGAAGTACCTATTTAGAGCCACGTAAAGGAGTTAGGGCTGACTTGGTTGCCCCATATCCATGTGGCCGCAACGTTTACCGACTGCTTAATGTGCCGTATACACAATAGCCTTGTTAGCCAAAAACGCTTATAACGCCCAGAGAATCATGGAGCTACGGGTGTCTCCTGAGTAAATAGTTACTTACATACAACGTTTATGCCTCCTTATATTGTCGTTTCTTACAGGTAAGCACAGACGGAGTTTAAAGTGTAAACACGAAGTGAATGGAAACACGTACTATCTACATCTACATCTACATTTATACTCCGCAAGCCACCCAACGGTGTGTGGCGGAGGGCACTTTACATGCCACTGTCATTACCTCCCTTTCCTGTTCCAGTCGCTTATGGTTCGCGGGAATAACGACTGTCTGAAAGCCTCCGTGCGCGCTCTAATCTCTCTAATTTTACATTCGTGATCTCCTCGGGAGGTATAAGTAGGGGGAAGCAATATATTCGATACCTCATCCAGAAACGCACCCTCTCGAAACCTGGCGAGCAAGCTACACCGCGATGCAGAGCGCCTCTCTTGCAGAGTCTGCCACTTGAGTTTGTTAAACATCTCCGTAACGCTATCACGCTTACCAAATAACCCTGTGACGAAACGCGCCGCTCTTCTTTGGATCTTCTCTATCTCCTCCGTCAACCCGATCTGGTACGGATCCCACACTGATGAGCAATACTCAAGTATAGGTCGAACGAGTGTTTTGTAAGCCACCTCCTTTGTTGATGGACTACCTTTTCTAAGGACTCTCCCAATGAATCTCAACGTGGTATCCGCCTTACCAACAATTGATTTTATATGATCATTCCACTTCAAATCGTTCCGCACGCATACTCCCAGATATTTTACAGAAGTAACTGCTACCAGTGTTTGTTCCGCTATCATATAATCACACAATAAAGGATCCTTCTTTCTATGTATTCGCAATACATTACATTTGTCTATGTTAAGGGTCAGTTGCCACTCCCTGCACCAAGTGCCTTCCGACACTATCTACTAGGTCATTTATATATATTGTGAAAAGCAATGGTCCCATAACACTCCCCTGTGGCACGCCAGAGGTTACTTTAACGTCTGTAGACGTATCTCCATTGATAACAACTTGCTGTGTTCTGTTTGCTAAAAACTCTTCAATCCAGCCACACAGCTGGTCTGATATTCCGTAGGCTCTTACTTTGTTTATCAGGCGACAGTGCTGAACTGTATCGAACGCCTTCCGGAAGTCAAGAAAAATAGCATCTACCTGGGAGCCTGAATCTAATATTTTCTGGGTCTCATGAACAAATAAAGCGAGTTGGGTCTCACACGATCGCTGTTTCCGGAATCCATGTTGATTCCTACATAGTAGATTCTGGGTTTCCAATAACGACATGATACTCGAGCAAAAAACATGTTCTAAAATTCTACAACAGATCGACGTCAGAGATATAGGTCTATAGTTTTGCGCATCTGCTCGACGACCCTTCTTGAAGACTGGGACTACCTGTGCTCTTTTCCAATCATTTGGAACCTTCCGTTCCTCTAAAGACTTGCGGTACACGGATGTTAGAAGGGGGGCAAGTTCTTTCGCGTACTCTGTGTAGAATCGAATTGGTATCCCGTCAGGTCCAGCTGACTTTCCTCTGTTGAGTGATTCCAGTTGCTTTTCTACTCCTTGGACACTTATTTCGATGTCAGCCATTTTGTCGTTTGTGCGAGGATTTAGAGAAGGAACTGCAGTGCGGTCTTCCCTCTGTGAAACAGCTTTGGAAAAAGGTGTTTAGTATTTCAGCTTTACGCGTGTCATCCTCTGTTTCAATGCCATCATCATCCCGGAGTGTCTGGATATGCTGTTTCGAGCCACTTACTGATTTAACATATGACCAGAACTTCCGAGGATTTTCTGTCAAGTCGGTACATAGAATTTTACTTTCGAATTCACTGAACGCTTCACGCATAGCCCTCCTTACGCTAACTTTGACATCGTTTAGCTTCTGTTTGTCTGAGAGGTTTTGGCTGCGTTTAAACTTGGAGTGAAGCTCTCTTTGCTTTCGCAGTAGTTTCCTAACTTTGTTGTTGTATCACGGTGGGTTTTTCCCGTCCCTCACAGTTTTACTCGGCACGTACCTGTCTAAAACGCATTTTACGATTGCCTTGAACTTTTTCCATAAACACTCAACGTTGTGTCGGAAAAGAAATTTTCGTTTTGATCTGTTAGGTAGTCTGAAATCTGCCTTCTATTACTCTTGCTAAACAGATAAACCTTCCTCCCCTTTTTTTATATTCTTATTAACTTCCATATTCAGGGATGCTGCAACGGCCTTATGATCACTGATTCCCTGTTCTGCACATACAGAGTCCAAAAGTTCGGGTCTGTTTGTTATCAGTAGGTCCAAGATGTTATCTCCACGAGTCGGTCTAGCAAATTAAATGCAGTGGAGGCGATGGTATAAGTTCATTTGCGTCGTATAACATAGTACGGCCAAGTTATAGAGCAATATGTGCTCGCTGGTTTAAACAGAGCAGGACATATAGCCGAAGATAAGTGTACAGCTTACTCTTACCATTATCACACCATCTGGCAACATGGGGAAGAGAAGAAACATTCCCTATGGCGGACACTAAGGAATATATTTTCATTTACTATGAGGATAATTTTTATTGCATAGGGGTTAAGCGATACCACTTGTTTGTTTGAGGAATTTGGTGAAAAGAGGAAATTAACATTCTTAAATTCAAGTACGCTGAGGGCACTCCATATGTCTGTGGAATGAGACAGCTACCTCTTCGTGCCACGAGTAGTAAAAGAAAATGCAAATTCCTGGAAAACATTACAGTTGCTGTCATCCAGAGAGATGGGTTTGAACGATACAAAAGAGACAGTTACAAAGTACAGTGTATTTTGGCACAGAGATTTCCCTTTCGAAAGCCCTAGAAGAGACACAAGTAAGTGGCCAAGAGCAAATAGCAGGAAATAAGTGATATTTTAAAATACAATGACTCATTAGAAGCCAAAGGTTCTTATGCAGAAAAATGGTTCAAGTTGCTCTAAGCACTACGGGACTTAACATCTGAAGTCATCAGTCCCCTAGATTTAGATTTTGTCATTTCTTGATATATTCTGTACTCAGTGCGTGTGCACTCTATTTCATTACTTAATATGTTCTGCATTTATCAATAATGTATATACTCTGTGACTGTAGACTTAGCAACTAAATAGATTTTAGAAAAATTGCTCATGGCAATTTCAATAGACTCACCATCGCTGCCAAATTTTTGCCCCCCCCCCCCCCCCCCCCCCAGTGGAGGGTTATGTAAGAGGTCCGACCAGATGTAATTTCCATGTATTGCTCACGCGCTGCCTGCGATATGTAAGGTATAAGAGAATCTCAGACCAGAGAGCAGTGTTGACTGCAGTAGGAACTGTGTAGCTGTAGGAGTAAGTTGTTGCTAGCGAGCAGTCTAGTCTGGTCTGGTGTATCGTGTTGGCTGGGCCGGTCGTGGTGCAGCGATGCCGGAGCCTGAGCATTATCGTATAAGGTAAAAGCAGCCTCGCGTATATGTAGTATTGTTATCTCAAGTCCCATGTAAATGTTTTAAAAATGTCCTAATAATAATCTTTCTCATAAAAAGTAAATTTTAACAACCATTTATTTCAATTTAAACAATTTACTGATTTCTCCAATCCATGATCATCCCGATTATTGCAAAAGAAAAATCAGTTGTTTCTTTTCATAAATGACAAATCTATCGGCCAGCATTGCACAGGGCTGTGCCAGAAAAATTTATTGTAAGAGCAGATATAGATGCGTTATCCGGCGACTTCATTGAGGTAAGAATTTTTCTTTTTTATTCAGAATGATCTTTCAGGGCCATGACGCAGCACTGCTGACGTGCAAAATTTACCAGGTTAAATTCACAGTCAATTATTGATAGGTTATAAGTGAGCGACAAAATTTTTGCTAAGAGATTAGTCACATTTTATTATTGATAGGTTACGCAATTTATTCTTTGGGAGGTTACACTTTTTGTGAATATTATTCATATTATTTTTTATTTGGCGGGGGTTCATATTATTTTTTATTTTGTGAGGAGGTTACAACGTCACATTTAATTAGTTAAGATGTCAGATGGTACAGTAATTATGTTAATTTCAAAGATTTGATTAGTTCATACATGATTTAGAAACAAAGGTAGTTATAACGGAAATAATGACATTCAGGAAATAAATTCAGATGAAGCAGGCAAAGTGATTAGTAGTATGAAGAAATTAAATGCAGCCTTTTGATATGAATCATGTTTTATGCCCCATCGGACAGATCACCGTTGGCGTGTCCAGTGTGAAACATCTTAAAGCAGACAAGATTCAACAATCGTAATGGCCCAGGTCCGAGGTTGGAGCGTTATGGCCTGGGAAACGTTTCTGTGGCGTATTCGTGGGATATGGCCTACTACCACTTCTCTCTATTCCTAAGGCTGCAGGGAACTATGAAAGCTGTGGTTTTGCCACCATTGATGAGATAAAAACCGAATAGCTGAGGGAATGGACCACCAAAACGAAAAGTGACTTCCTGAAGTGCTTCAAAGACTGGAAAAAGCACTGCAAAAGTGTGTTATATCTGAGGGTGATTACCTTGAAGGGGACAAAGTTGACTTTAGTGAGTAAATGGAGATTCTTGAAGAAAAGCAAAAATTCCAGTTACTTTCTTATCACACTTCATATTTGATGTGTGTATCTCAATTTCAGTTACAGATGCCTCGTACAAAGTAAAACTTACGCATGTAGTGGGTGGAATATGTAACGAAGACTTTCATACATTCGGCGCACAAACTATAACTTTCTCGAAATTGTATTGCACTGTAAGGCTATTATTTGAAAAAAAAATATTGGTAGCTTGCGTAATCAGCATTACAGTCCAACGAAATAGTGATAATAGTAGTCACTTCTACGTAGAATTTAGTTTCGTGACAGAGACCATACCGAACACCTTCGTTTTACCCCTCAGAAAATTTCTTTTTAGTCCTCAGGGGTTAATTAAACCCAGATTGGGGACCACGGATATAACATGTCCACAGGTGACAGAGAACTCCAGGACGCTTGACAGACGCTTGCGGCAGCACTCGCCACGCCGTTTACGTACAGTTATTACATAGTTCACACGGCAGTGTTCAGGCAGGCGGGGAACCGCGCTCTGTTGCCTGCCAGAGCGCGAGCTTCCGCTGTGAATCCCCACCAATCCAGACTGAAGGCTCCATTTGCAGAGGCGCTGCGCGCGTAGGCGGCGAACAATGTGCCGCCGGTCCGGGTTTTCATTAAGGGCGCCTTGTGTCGCAGACACAGGGCCGCCTGTGTTCTCATAAAGACGTGCTTGCCGCCCTGAGACGTGCCACTCTGCGGAATATGCCACGTGGAACTCAGCCGTACGTCTACCAGGTGCTCTGAGCTACAACATTGTACACAGCCCTAGCGACATCTCGCCGACGAAACAGCTCAGATTTACTCAATACCTTTCAGTAATAGTCTAAAGCGGGGAACCCATAAATGCTTACAGGGTTAAGTCCGCTACCGACACAGTTCTGTCTCCTCTGGTTGTACGAGTGCATCTGAGCCTACAAGGATACATGAATGAAGAAAGTGAAAGTTGGTGGATATCTGCCTGAGAGAGAATTCCGACACCCACCTTTTACCTGTGGCGTCAATAGAAGACTAACCCGCCTTCTACCTATTTTTTCATGGCACAGGTAAAATGTGTGTGAAGATGACCTCCACAGCCCCCCCCTCCCCCCTTACAGCAGTTTCTTTAAAGAATCTCACTCCCAGTTTCAACATTCCAAATGACATTACAAATGACAATGTATTAAATATATAACCTTTAACACGTAAAATGGTTTGAAGACTTCTAGTTTTCCAAGCATCTTAATAATTTTGATGTCAGATCTCCTGAAGTATGTGTTGTACAATGATATTATTTTGCGTGTACATCAGTGGCATACGTGGATGCGGTCTGCAAAATCTGTTGGCAATGTAGTTAGTGGTAGAAGTTGATTATGTAAAAGAATTAATAAATTAAAGCTTCATGCCTTTTGATAAAGTTTGGTACATTGAACAGCGAATGCACTGTAAGGGTAAACTTTTTTCCTGTAATTATGTTGTGCAGGGCTGTCAGGGAAAGGAAGTTTCAAAACCATGAAAAGTCGCGTAGGAAGTCTGTTGGAAGTCGCGAAGTCCTCTCATTCGCAAATACCAAGTCATTATAAATGACTTAAGCGATTTCATAAGTTTAAAGTAGGTACATTGTCACAAAAGTCAACATTCACATAGAAAAAAATCTTAAAGTTTTGTATTGTTGCTGCAACACTTCACATTTCTGCCACGAGTTCGCAACAGCGAGTGCTTAGACAAAATGGCGCCAGGTGCCGAGAAAGCATAATGTTGTACTTCAAATGCGTTGACATAAGTCTGGCGTACAAATGCAATGGAACTTGAAAACGAAGTTCAACAAAGCTCCACCAACTGGCAAGTCCATTTTGTGAGGGTGTGCGCAGTTTAAATCTTCATGACGCCTCTGGAAGAGGATCAGTGGATCAGCCTGCAGTGATGGAAGAAAAGATCAAATGGCTCTGAGCACTATGGGACTTAACTTCTAAGGTCATCAGTCCCCTAGAACTTCAAATAATTAAACCTAACTAACCTAAGGACATCACACACATCCATGCCCGGGGCAGGATTCGAAGCTGCGACCATAGCGGTCGTGCAGTTCCACACTGTAGCGCCTAGAACCGCTCGGCCATCCAGGCCGGCTGGAAGAAAGGGTTAACACTGTCTGCAAGAGTTCTGCAAACCTACCGCTTGCAACAGTTACAAGCACTGACTCGCAATGAGAAGGTCAGGTGCTTTTAATTTTCGGCACAGTTGTCACATGTCATTGCCTCCACCCTCTCCCAGACCTAACCCACATGCGGTTTTTTAATGTGCGGTGAAGTGAAAGATTCAATATTTAAGCCTATTCCACAAAAAAACCTACCAGAACTGCGAGACCGCATCAGCACTGCTTATGAACAGATTGATAGGCACACGCTGCACGAAACCAGGTAAGAATTCTATTAACGACTTGATATCTGCAGAATCAATACGGAACACGTGTGGAGCACTTATATGTCAGAAAAACCATTCGAGTTTTTCCGAGTTTGTATAAAGCACTGTGACACTACGTCACGTAACATAGCGAAAGCAAATCTGTGAAATCGCTTCAGTCTTTTGTAATAACCCTGTAATGGATGAATATAGTGTGGCTTATTTGCGCACCACCCCCTATGAATCATGGACCTTGCCGTTGGTGGAGAGGCTTGTGTGCCTCAGCGATACAGATGGCCGTACCGTACGTGCAATCACAACGGAGGGGTATCTGTTGAGAGGCCAGACAAACATGTGGTTCCCGAAGAGGGGCTGCAGCCTTTTCAGTAGTTGCAGGGGCCACAATCTGGATGATTGACTGATCTGGCCTTGTAACACTAACCAAAACGGCTTTGCTGTGCTGGTACTGCGAATGGCTGAAAGCAAGGGGAAACTACGGCCATAATTTTTCCCGAGGGCATGCAGCATTACTGTGTGGCTAATTGATGAAGGCGTCCTCTTGGGTAAAATATTCCAGAGGTAAAATAGTCACCCATTCGGATCTCCGGCCGTGGTCTACTCGAGAGGACGTCGTTATCAGGAGAAAGAAAACTGGCGTTCTGCAGATCGGGGCGTGAAATGTCAAATCCCTTAATCGGGCAGATAGAAAATTTAAAAAGGGAAATGGATAGGTTAAAGTTAGATATACTTGGAATTTGTGCAGTTCGGTGCCAGGAGGAACAATACTTTTGGTCAGATGAATACAGGGTTATAAATACAAAATCAAATAGAAGTAATGCAAGAGTAGGTTTAATAATGAATAAAAAAATAGGAGTGAGGGTAAGCTACTACAAACAGCATAGTGAACGCGTTATTGTGGCCAAGATAGACACGAAGCCCACACCTACTACAGTAGAACAAGTTTATATGCCAACTAGCTCTGCAGAGGATGAAGAAATTGGTAAAATGTATGATGAGATAAAAGGAATTATTCAGGCAGTGAATGGAGACCAAAATTTAATAGTCATGGGTGACTGGAATTCGATAGTAGGAAAGGGTAGAGATGGAAACATAGTAGGCGAATATGTATTGGTAGTTAGGAAATGAAAGAGGTAGTCCTCTGGTGGAATTTTGCACAAAGCATAACCTAATCATAGTTAAAACTTGGTTCAAGAATCATAAAAGAAGGTTCTCTACATGGAAGAATCCTGGAGATACTAGTAGCTATCAGATAGATTATATAATGGTAAGACAGAGATTTAGAAACCAGGTTTTAAATTGCAAGACATTTCTAGGGGCAGATATGGACTCTGACCCCAATCTATTGGTTATGAACTGTAGATTAAAACTGAAGAAACTGCAAAAAGGTGGGAATTTACGGAGATGGGTCCTGGATAAACTGACTAAACCAGAGGTTGTACAGAGTTTCAGGGAGAGTATAAAGGAACAATTGACAAGAACGGCGGCAAGAAATACAGTAGAAGAATAATGGGTAGCTTTGAGGGATGAAGTAGTGAAGGCAGCAGAGGATCAAGTAGGTAAAAAGACGAGGACTAGTAGAAATCGTTGGGTAACAGAAGGAATATTGAATTTAATTGATGAAAGGAGAAAATATAAAAATGCAGTAAAGAAACAGGCAGAAAGGAATACAAACGTCTCAAAAATGAGATCGACAAGAAGTCCAAAATGGCTAAGCAGGGATGGCTAGAGGACAAATGTAAGGATGTAGAGGCTTATCTCACTTGGGGTAAGATAGATACTGCCTACAGGAAAATTAAAGAGACCTTTGGAGAAAACACAGCCACTTGTATGAATATCATGAGCTGAGATGAAAACTCAGTTCTAAGCAAAGAAGGGAAAGCAGAAAGGTGGAAGGAGTATATAGAGGGTCTACACAAGGCCGAGGTACTTGAGGACAATATTACGGAAATGAAAGAGGATGTAGATGAAGATGAAAAGGGAGATACGGTACTGCGTGAAGAGTTTGACAGAACACTGAAAGACCTGAGTCGAAACAAGGCCCCGGGTGTAGACAACATTCCATTAGAACTACTGACGGCCTTGGGAGATCCAGTCCTGACAAAACTCTACCATCTGGTGATCAACATGTATGAGACAGCGGAAATACCCTCAAACTTCAAGAAGAATATAATAATTCCAATCCCAAAGAAAGCAGGTGTTGACAGATGTGAAAATTACCGAACTATCAGTTTGATAAGTCACAGCTGCAAAATTATGACGCGTATTCTTTACAGAAGAATGGAAAAACTGGTAGAAGGCGTCCTCGGGGAAGATCAGCTTCGATTCCGTAGAAATGTTGGAACACGTGAGGCAATACTGACCTTACGACTTTTCTTACAAGAAAGATTAAGGAAAGGCAAACCTACGTTCCTAGCATTTGTAGACTTAGAGAAAGCTTTTGACAATGTAGACTGGAATACTCTCTTTCAAATTCTAAAGGTAGCAGGGGTAAAATACAGGGAGCGAAAGGCTATTTACAGTTTGTACAGAAACCAGATGGCAGAGGCATTAAAGGGGAGCAGTGGTTGGGAAGGGAGTGAGACAGGGTTGTAGCCTCTCCCCGATGTTATTCAATCTGTATATTGAGCAAGCAGTAAAGGAAACAAAAGAATAATTCGGAGTAGGTATTAAAATCCATGGAGAAGAAATAAAAACTTTGAGGTTCGCCGATGACATTGTAATTCTGTCAGAGACAGCAAAGGACTTGGAAGAGCAGTTGAACGGAATGGACAGTGTCTTGAAAGGAGGATATAAGATAAAAATCAACAAAAGCAAAACTAGGGTAATGGAATGTAGTCGAATTAAGCTGGGTGACGCTGAGGGAATTAGATTAGGAAATGTGAGACTTAAAGTACTAAATGAGGTTTGCTATTTGGGGAAGCAAAATAACTGATGATGGTCGAAGTAGAGAGGATATAAAATGTAGACTGGCAATGGCAAGGAAAGCGTTTCTGAAGAAAAGAAATTTGTTAATATCGAATATAAATTTAAGTGTCAGGAAGTCGTTTCTGAAAGTATTCGTATGGAGTGTAGCCATGTATGGAAGTGAAACATGGACGATAACTAGTTTGGACAAGAAGAGAATAGAAGCTTTCGGAATGTGGTGCTACAGAAGAATGCTGAAGATTAGATGGATAGATCACATAACTAATGAGAAGGTATTGAATAGAATTGCGGAGAAGAGAAGTTTGTGGCACAACGTGACTAGAAGAAGGGATCGATTGGTAGGACATGTTCTGAGGCATCAGGGGATCACAAATTTAGCACTGGAGGGCAACGTGGAGGGTAAAAATCGTTGAAGGAGACCAAGAGATGAATACACTAAGCAGATTCAGAAGGATGTAGGTTGCAGTAAGTACTGGGAGATGAAGAGGCTTGCACAGGATAGAGTAGCATGGAGAGCTGCATCAAACCAGTCTCAGGACTGAAGACCACAACAACAACCAAGAGGTACGCAGCCTAAAGCTGTATACACAGCTTCTAACTGTAATACTTGTCTTATTGTGTTAAAACGTTAACGTAAGACTGTAGCTGCTAAGCAGATAATGATAGCATTTTAAATTGTTAAACTGGGTCAATAACTACATGAAATACTGAAAATCAAATTTTTGTTTCCCTGGAAACCATTAGACAGCCAGTTTGCAATTTAAATGGGGTTAGCGTTTTGGCCATCGTATTTACTGGGTGATCAAAAAGTCAGTATAAATTTAAAAAATGAATAAATCACGGAATAATGTAGATAAAGAAGTACAAATTGACACACGTGCTTGGAATGACATGGGGTTTTATTAGACCCAAAAAAATACAAAATTTCAAAAAATGTCCAACACATGGCGCTTCATCTGATCAGAATAGTAATTATTTGCATAACAAAGTAAGACAAAGCAAAGACGATGTTCTTTACTGGAAATGCTCAATATGTCCGCCATCATTCCTCAACAATAGCTGTAGTCGAGAAATAATGTTGTGAACAGCACTGTAATGCATGTACGGAGTTATGGTGAGGCATTGTCGTCGGATGATGTCTTTCAGCATCCCTAGAGATGTCGGTCGATCACGATACACTTGCGACTTCAGGTAACCCCAAAGCCAATAATCGCACGGACTGAGGTCTGGGGACCTGGGAGGCCAAGCATGACGAAAGTGGCGGCTGAGCACACGATCATCACCAAACGACGCACGCAAGAGATCTTTCACGTGTCTAGCAATATGGGGTGGAGCGCCATCCTGCATAAACATCGTACGTTCCAGCAGGAGTTTATCAGCCAGGCTGGGGATGATGCGATTCTGTAACATATCGGCGTACCTCTCACCCATCACGGTAGCAGTTACAAAACCAGAATCACGCATTTCCTCGAAGAAAAAAGGCCTGGTAACAGTTGATGTGGTAAATCCAACCCATACCGTGACTTTCTCGTCGTGCAATGGAGTTTCCACGACAGTTCTAGGATTTTCGGTAGCCCAAATTCTGCAGTTGTGGGCGTTGACAGACCCTCGGAGCTTGAAATGAGCTTCGTCGGTCCACAACACGTTGCTTAACCAATCGTCATCTTCCGCCATCTTTCGAAACGCCCACACCGCAAATGCCCTCGGCTTCACTAAATCGCCAGGTAACAGTTCATGATGCCGATGGATTTTGAACGGATAGCATCGGAGGGTACGCCTCAGTGCCAACCAGTAGTGTATGGAATGCCGGTGCGACGTGCGACTGCACGAGCGCTGACTTCCCCGTGCATAGACGAACCCGCTACAGTCTCCATTTCATCCTGAACTGTCTCAGCAGCATTACGCCTTGTGCTCGGTCGGCCACTACGGGGTCTATCGTCTAAACAACCCGTGGCTTCGAACTTCGAAATCATTGTCGCCACAGCTGCATTTGTCAACGGACCTTTACCCGTTCGAATCCCCTTACTATGCCGATAGGATCGTAACGCTGAATTAGCACATTCCCCGTTCTGATAATACAGCTTCACTAAAAGCACCTTTTCAGGTATCATCAACATGCTGCGACTGCTGGCGCATCTGATCGTCTCTCTCATTACAGCTCCTTTTATACACGATTGTCATGCGCCATCACTGACGTTTTTCTGTCCAGCGCCATCTGTCCGACATTTTGTGAAATTTTTTTTGGTTCTAATAAAACCCCATGTCATTCCAAGCATATGCGTCAATTTTTACTTCTCTATCTACATTATTCCGTGGTTTATTAAGTTTCCAAATTTATACTGACTTTTTGATCACCCGGTATTTGTGCCGAAATTGCCAATTCGGCAGTAAAGATGTGATTAAATAAAGACTGGCCGTTTTCGGAAGAAAATATGTTTTTACTAGTCGTCGCATGGTATATCGACGGTGTAAGCATGTTAATTGTAGAATGTGGCAATACAGGAAGTAGAGGGTGGCCGGATGCCCTTGCTGTCGCCACATCTCCCTCCCCACCCCACTCCATTCCCACCAGGACGAAAACTGTGTTCCGCAACTATCTGTGCCTAGTGTTATTAAATGTTCACGAATCGTGTAACTTAGGAGCGACGTGGGCACCACCTCGGTATTCACCTAGTAGGGTGTGGAAACCGCCTAAAAATCAAATACAGGCTGGGCGACTGACCGTCCCTCTTCTGTAATCCTTCACACGGATGCTATCCAGTATCGGGCGCGCCTCCCTGGAAGCGATGTGACAACGCGCATGGTTATCCGGGGGGATTATTCTGAAGGAAAAATAAGATCAGAATACACAGTCCAGACACATTAATTCGACCACCGTCTATTTTCGACGTCAATGTGCGGTAACCAGTCAGATAACAAGAGGCAGTATTAAAGTGGAGGGTATATAAAATGTGTCGGGGGAACGCAGAAAACAGTACAGTCATTATCGTACAGCGGGAACGGAGCCATTTTCCTGACGTCGAAAGGGGCATAATGACTGGTTTCAGACCAAGGGTGGAAGCCATTACGAATAAGCTAAGTTTGTAAGCGGTTAACGTCCACTGTGGTTAAACTATACCTTGCATGGAAAAATGGCGCTATCCAAAACTGGCGATCAGGCTACTGTGATGCACAACGGGTTAGATGACGTGGGTAAACGACAGCTGTGGAGATGTGTACGGGAGAATAGCAGTGCAACTGAGCAGCTGACCTCCCAGATTAACCAAGGGCTTACGAACAGTGTCTCCTCAACGACCTTTCAGCGAACATTGTTGCGTGTGGGCCTCTGCAGCAGGTGCCTGGTTCCTGCACCGACGCTGATTGTTTTTCATCGGCGGCGATGGCTGAATTCGCGCGCCAGTACCGTGACTGGATGTCCACTGAATGCAGACAGGTGGCCGTTTCAGATGATTCACATTTTATACTTCACTGGCGTGTACGACCAGAAACGTCTAAAAGCAAACACCCTGCAACAATCGTCAGAAGGGTCCAGGCCGGATGGGGGAGCCTTATGGTCTGGGAAAACCTTTCATTGCATTCTCTGAGTGTTCTCGTCATTCTAAAAGGCACAGTGGATCATCAGAAGTGTTCATCTACCCTTGGGAGCCATGTCCATCCCTGCATGTAGCTTGTTTTTCGTAGGCACGATGGCATCTACCGTCTACCACAGTTCACAGTGTACGTGCGTTGTTAGAAGAGCGCCAGGACGAGTTCACCCTACTCTCTGGCCACCAACCCCCTCGGATTAAAACACAATCGAGAATCTGTGGCATCACATTGATCGTTGTGTTCGCCCCGTGGGCCTTCAACCGATAAACCTAGCGCAGCCGGCCACGGCAATGGAGTCGGCAGTGCTTCACAACTCTGTCGGTACCTTTCAGAGCCTCACTGATTCTCTTTCAGCACATTTCGCCGCAGACCACGTTGCAAAACGTGATTGTTTAGCCTTTTGACAGGTGGTCACATTAATCTGACATGACAGTGAATATGCTACACATAAATATTTACGAAATCTGGAACCACTATGAAAAAGGTCTTCCATATGTAAGAACTGTCGTGTACTGAAAAATAGTACGAAATATAAAAGACAAGCATTACAGAGAGAAAGGACGTGTATACCCTGTCGAGCGACGCTAATACGTAGGACATACCATAGTGTCGAAACGTCGACGCGTAGGTAAGAAGATCAGAAAAAGGAATTATATTAGGGTATGCATCATATTTAAGAATGAAAGTTCACAATGCGCGATAGCGTGCACTAACAATGCCAGTACCCGAAATAAGGTGCCGACACGTGGCGACATGTGGTAAGCCAAGAAAGGGGAAGAAGAAGGAGAAGATGCAGACATTTTAATATCAATTTCACAGACACTGCATTACTGTATTTTATATCTGTTGTTCTTGTTGCCGGCCGCGGTGGTCTCGCGGTTCTGGGCGCGCAGTCCGGAACCGCGCGACTGCTACGGTCGCAGGTTCGAATCCTGCCTCGGGCATGGATGTGTGTGATGTCCTTAGGTTAGTTAGGTTTAAGTAGTTCAAGTTCTAGGGGACTGATGACCACAGTAGTTAAGTCCCATAGTGCTCAGAGCCATTTTGTTGTTGTTGTTGTTGTTGTTGTTATCTGTAGTCCAAAAACTAGCTTCAAGCACCTTTCCATGCTATTTTATCCTTTCAGCACAACTGCTGCACCCCGACATCAGTTTGAACCTGGTCGCAGCAGTCGGATCCTGGTCTCCGTCTACTATTTCAAGCCCTCCCCCCTCCACACCAAACAAAAATATAAACATAACATTACCAATTTGACTATTTATTGATGCCTCTAGATGTGTCCTATAAACCGATTCCTTTTTTAGTCCAGTTTTGCAGTAACTTGTCACGGATTTCGCGGCCCTTGCCGGAAGTTCGAGTCCTCCCTCGCGTATGGGTGTATGTGTTTTTTCTTAGCATAGGTTACATTAAGTTAGTTTAAGCCTTAGGGATTCACACACATTTGAACATTTTAAGAAACTCTTAACTGAATTTTCTCATTTAGAGAAGACAGAAGGAGCGTCCCGTTTTACTTGCTAGAAACATTCAAAAGCCAAGTTTGCATAAACATTTCTTTATTTAAAACAAGCAGTTTCTACAGATTTTGCTGTCGGTCTTAAAAAATCTTTTTCTTATGAAACGTTTTTATTTTAGGTTGGATCTCACACAAAATTGTCATATGGATAAAAAGCAGCGTACTTTAAAAGTGTTTGTGCTGTTTTTTTTATCCGCATGACAACTTTGCGTGAATTCGAACTTAAAATGAAAACGTTTCATAACAAAAATATTTTTTTAAGACCTGAAGATGACAACAAAATCTGTCGAAATTGTTTTCTTTATTTTTTTTAAGAAAAGAAATGTTTATGCGAACTTGGCTTTTGGCCGCGCGGAGTGGCCGCGCGGTTTGAGGGGTCATTCACGGACTTTGTGGCCCCTCCCGCCGGAGGGCATGGGTGAGTGTGTTGTTCTTAGCATAAGTTTAGTTTACGTAATGTGTAAGTCATGGAACCGATTACCTAAGCAGTTTGGTCCGTTAGGAATTCACACACATTTGAACTTTTAACTTGGATTTTGAATGATTTTAGGAGGGAACTCTGGAAATAAACTCATGATATGTGTAACTGAATAGCAAATGTGGTATCACATTGGTCATGATGATAGCATCGATTCGGAAAATTGAAGGGGTCATTTATGCGTGAAGACGAAATAGCAAATCCATGGCTAGGGCTTCAACTAATTATGCATGATCGACTCGCCGCTATTTATGTTTCACATACAGACGCGCCTACTTCCTCGTCAGTACTACTGACTCGTCTCGTGGAGATGGATGGTGAGCTGACGCTGCAGCAGTTGGCGTACTGCAGAAGGCTGTTGCGCATCTCTCGAATGTCGGACATGGCAGTCGAAATCTCTAACCCAAATGACGAATATAGAATGCAGTCGAATCCAAAATCTAGAATGTCAAACTTGGATCTTGACTAAATTCAGAATTGTGAAATCGTGAATCACTGCAAGCGGCGAAAAATTGCGTTCCACCGCATCTCCGTTCGCGATAACACATAATTACATGTCAGTCAGTCAAAAGGGCATTGTCAAGCTCCGTCTGCAACATTTCTCTCCGTATGCAAAATTTTGCTACAGTTCTTACCAGTGGTATCGCCTTTACTAGACCAACCAAGAAGGGAGATCATCACGTCATCATGTCTGAGCTCGAGCCCACGTAGTCTGGAAGGACTTGTGTCTTTTGGGATAATGCCTTCTGTCTCAGACAGGGTTTATTGAAGCATGTGTATTTTTGTGTGTGTTTTTGTTTACTGTTACACCTACAGTGTCTGACGAATGCGTTATTATAATGCTTACTATTAACATATTTGAATTAAATGATTGAATTTGTTGTGGATGATTGTAGTGTTGATGACATATTTGTGTACCTACATATTAATGTGTTAGGGACGGACCAGGGTGCGCCCGCGATTATTCTAAGAGCCTTATCCTGATTTATTTGAATTTTTATTAAGCGAGTGTGTGTGGCAAGATAGACGTCAAGATCCACCAGAAAAAATTCAAGAGATGCTCCTCACGAAACCGCGGTAGCAGGGGTACAGAAAACCCATAGACGAAGAATCGCGAGTGCACTTGCACAGAAATTAAGGGTCCACCTGGAAGACTACGGAAGTGCACGCGCGGGGCTGAGTATTCGAGAGACACATGACAGCGCTCAGAAGTTCTGGCGGATAGTAAAGTCCTGAAGGGAGACTGCCAGGTCCATCAAGACACTCCTCGGCGGAAATGGCCTTGTCTATGACATCCCACCAACCGAATAAGCACAAAGCAGAAGCGATGGCAAACTCCGTGGAACTTCAATTTAGGGAGAATATAATAATTGACGAGTACACGGATGAACACGAAGAAACAGTCACTAGAACATTTCCAGGAATCCTAAGCAGACGTTCAGACGGAATTCCAGCCTGTGTTGTACCACACAGTCTACCATAAACGGTCCAGAATGAGATTTTCACTCTGCAGCGGAGTGTGCGCTGATATGAAACTTCCTGGCAGATTAAAACTGTGTGCCCGACCGAGACTCGAACTCGGGACCTTTGCCTTTCGTGGGCAAGTGCTCTACCAACTGAGCTACCGAAGCACGACTCACGCCCGGTACGCACAGGTTTACTTCTGCCAGTATCTCGTCTCCTACCTTCCAAACTTTACAGAAGCTCTCCTACGAACCTGGTTCGCAGGAGAGCTTCTGTAAAGTTTGGAAGGTAGGAGACGAGATACTGGCAGAAGTAAAGCTGTGCGTACCGGGCGTGAGTCGTGCTTCGGTACCTCAGTTGGTAGAGCACTTGCCCGCGAAAGGCAAAGGTCCCGAGTTCGAGTCTCGGTCGGGCACACAGTTTTAATCTGCCAGGAAGTACCATAAACGGTATCTTCAACTCCAAATCCCCAGCTCCTGATGGTATAGGGCCAGTACCAAGCAAACATCTACCTCTCTCAGCTATCCTGTTCCCAACAAACATCTGCAACTTCTGCCTCAAGCATACCCATTTCCTATCGTCTTCGAAAGCAGCAAAGGTTACCACCCTCGATAAACCTGACAAAAATCCTGTATTTCCTCAGAATTACATATCTACCTCTCTCCTAAACATACTAGGCAAAACTCTAGACGATCTAATCCTAGAGTAGTGGAAGACTGATGCTTCAGAATGTTGTGAATTCCGACAGAAATCTGTTTCTATTGTTTGCGAAAGCCGACCAAATAGAACACCGTCTGGTTTCCGTGTCAGAACTCCACTTCGGATGTCCACAACTAGCGGCGCCATCAGGGCTTCGGCAGGCTGCGGAGTTGTCATTTAAGGTGATGTTATTCATTTCCCAAACTATGGGCCGATCTTATCATGCTGCACAGGCAGGAGATGCTCGCTGTTCACAGCCCGAAGTCGATCGCTCCCGCCCCCTTCCATGAGGTCCCCTGGAGTTGTGAGACACACTGTTCATAAATGTCATAACGTTGCGGATTTGCTTTTGACTGTAAGAGGAGCGCACCACCTTGGCACTCCCAGTTCGTCGAAACGTTAATCCCTTCAAAAGGCCCTTGACGTCCGCTCACCTGAGTGGACGGGACGAGACGTCGGCTTGCCACTGACTCCCAGGAGCCCAGATCCTGTTGCGTTTCGGGCCCTCAGCCATAGCTGCAATTATTTATATCGTAAGGAACCGCCTTGGCCACGGCTCTGCTGCTAGACCACTAACTATATACCGACCCACCAAAGAAAGAAACATTACAAAATAGGGAAGAGTGACCTCCCCATTCATCATTCCTGCCCCATACACGAATCATTTTACACTACCTATCTATTACTTTAGCAACAGAAAAACTGCAGCTAAAGCACACCGTCGTCGATTTTGACACTGTAGCATTTAGCATGCTCCTGGCATCTGATGATCTTACAATGAACCAGCTTTATCAGTGCCATACCCCAACACATAGGGTCAGCAACTCAAAATTATAAAAAGCAGCACAATGCTTCACAAAAAGCAGAACATTTCTTCAAAAAAGTCTGACAATTTATTTTACAAAGACTCATCTGTTTATATTTTACACAGTGAGATAGCAAACACTCTCTAATCTCACTGTGACCATAAAATAATATACTGAAAACGTCAGCTATATACACAATGTTTCTCCAAACGGTTTCTGCATTGGTAGCAAACTTCGTGAAAAATAAATGTAGCCAACTTTGTGCAGCTTAAAATTTAGTCCTGTTATGTTACAGCGACATTCATTAGGTGATGAAATGCCACTTCGTTACCAGAAAAACGAACATCTTGTGAAAAACAGAAATGCCTGCTGGATATTAATAAAAACTTTGAAACTCAGGACAAGTCCGGAAAAAGCCGGACGATTTGTAACCATACCTACATTGTGTATATGAACATTTGCGAGTAGTTGTCTCACCCAAATCTCTGAAATTCACTTCCATAAGGGCTCAAAGCATAAATATTCGTAGCTTTAGGAAAGCTCACTGGCGACATTGACGCCCATTTCTTCAGCAAAGCTGGAAGTTCTTTTAGGATGCCCCACCATAACCTCACGTTCCATGCATCAGGATTCCAGTTTGTGAAATGGACGCTGAGGCTTTCAGAACCTTTAAGAATGTTACCGACGGGACTATCAAACGAAAATCTGATGTCCATGGTAACAAAGAATGTTTCAGAAATTTTACACTGATGAAGTTAATAACAGGTTTCTATGAACTGTTTTTTAAAGTAACGTATTCTTCGTTTGAGTCATGGGAGGTCACCATTTTCTTTAAGTTATGTCGACGGAGACCACAATTTGTCATTCCCTGCAGTTTGTAGACGACTTGCAAAATCTAGTGTCCAAAAACGTTGGCCCAGATGCCTAGGTGGAAGGCAAATATCAACCTTGAAACACAAAGACCTCAAGCCACAGAACGCGAGGTTTGGGATACTTTATAATTGTGTGCGCAGTAAATTCAGTATGTTCTTTATGTCCTGATTGAAGTTTCACAATAATTACAAGCTGCACGACGGTCAAAAAGACATTGTTGCCACTATCCTATACATGAATATTTTCTGGATTATCGTTAATAATTGTAATTCTAAATATTAATTAAAATTTCATAACAAAGTGGGTAAATTGATTTTTATAGCAGATATAGGATGTTGAGACTTATGATGAATAATAAGACAAGTCATACCTATGAGACTGATGGTTTGACTATAAATTTGATTTTAACAAACATCAATTTTCCTAAAAAATTGGTCCCTATGCTTTGAGACCTTATGGTTCTCCGTGCCTCGATTCAAATGCTCAATAAAGATCTGACGTCAACCTGACTACAGCCGGGTGCATTTCAACAGCATGATTTACTTCAACCACATTCAATTATCCTTTTTTTTTTTACTTTTCTTATTTGTCATCTTATAACTTTGTTTCTAGAGACACCTCATTCTGTTCATCTGATCTTTCAGATTCTTTACCGTCATTGACGTAATTAAATTGTTATAGGTAAACCTCAGAGTTTTTATATCTTACCCTCTAAACTTTAATTCCCTTCTCAAATGTCTCCCTGGTTTCCTTTACAGTTTTCTGATTGCACAGATCGAATAGAACTGGGAACAGTCTGCAACCATCTGCCACTCACTTTTTAACGGCTGTTCCCCTTTTCATTCCCACCAAATTTTACAACTGCAGTCCGAATTTCAAAGAGAATGTTCACCGTCAGCACTGTCAAAGCTTTCTCTCTCAATCTACAAATGCTATAAACGTAAATCTGTCTTTCTTCCGTCTATGATCTAAACTAAGTCGTAGGGTCACTATTGCCTCTCGTGTTCCTCCATTTCTCTGGCACCCAAATAGATTTTTCCCAATATTGAAATGTGTTCGCAATTGCGAATACGAACAGCCATCAGGTGTAAAGAGAAATGACGAAATTGAAAATTTGTGCCAGACTGCAAACTTGAACCCTGATTTCCGGCTTATCTCGGGCAGTCGCCTTACCACTAGGCTGTCCGACCACGACTCACGGCCATACGCCAACTATCGCATGTCGTCAACAGTATGTCTACAACATGTACTCGTACATCCATTATGTAATTCCCGGACAGAGGAGGACATTTTATTTGAGAGTCGCTGACCGGTATCGGCGGATAAATGTTATATTTCAGTGCCTGTGTTGTATTTGATAACGGCTGTAGTCTACATCTACATCTACATTTATACTCCACAAGCCACCCAACGGTGTGTGGCGGAGGGCACTTTACGTGCCACTGTCACTACCTCCCTTTCCTGTTCCAGTCGCGTATGGTTCGCGGGAAGAACGACTGCCGGAAAGCCTCTAAATGTACATTCATGATGTCCTCGGGAAATATAAGCAGGGGGAAGAAATATGTTCGATACCTCATCCAGAAACGCACCCTCTCGAAACCTGGAGAGCAAGCTACACCGCGATGCAGAGCGCCTCTCTTGCAGAGTCTGCCACTTGAGTTTGCTAAACATCTCCGTAACGCTATCACGCTTACCAAATAACCCTGTGACGAAACGCGCCGTTCTTGTTTGTATCTTCTCTATCTGCTTTGTCAACCCTACCTGGTACGGATCCCTCACTGATGAGCAATACTCAAGTATAGGTCGAACGAGTGTTTTGTAAGCCATCTCCTTTGTTGATGGACTACATTTTCTAAGGACTCTCCCAATGAATCTCAACCTGGCACCCGCCTTACCAACAATTAATTTTATATTATCATTCAACTTCAAATCGTTCCGCACGCGTACTCCCAGATATTTTACAGAAGTAACTGCTATCAGTGTTTGTTTCGCTATCATATAATCATACAATAAAGGATCCTTCTTTCTATGTATTCGCAATACATTACATTTGTCTATGTTAAGGGTCAGTTGCCACTCCCTGCACCAAGTGCCTATCCGCTGCAGATCTTCCTGCATTTCGCTGCAATTTTCTAATGCTCCAACTACTCTGTATACTACAGCATCATCCGCGAAAAGCTTCCGACACTATCTACTAGGTCATTTATATATATTGTGAAAAGCAATGGTCCCCTAACACTCCCCTGTGGCACGCCAGAGGTTACTTTAACGTCTGTAGACGTCTCTCCATTGAGAACAAAATGCTGTGATTTGTTTGCTAAAAACTCTTGAATCCAGCCACACAGCTGGTCTGATATTCCGTAGGATCTTATTTTGTTTACCAGGCGACAGTGCGGAACTGTATCGAACGCCTTCCGGAAGTCAAGGAAAATGGCATCTACCTGGGAGCCTGTATCTAATATTTTCTGGGTCTCATGAAGAAATAAAGCAAGTTGGGTCTCACACGATCGCTGTTTCCGGAATCCATGTTGATTCCTGCAGAGTAGATTCTGGGTTTCCAGAAATGACATGATACGCGAGCAAAAAACATGTTCTAAAATTATACAACAGATCTATGTCAGAGATATAGATCTATAGTTTTGCGCATCTGCTCGACGACCCTTCTTGATGACTGGGACTACCTGTGCTTTTTTCCAATCATTTGGAACCTTCCGTTCCTCTAGAGACTTGCGGTACACGGCTGTTAGAAGGGGGGCAAGTTCTTTCGCGTACTCTGTGTAGAATCGAATTGGTATCACGTCAGGTCCAGAGGACTTTCCACTGTTGAGTGATTTCAGTTGCTTTTCTATTCCTTGGACACTTATTTCGATGTCAGCCATTTTTTCGTTTGTGCGAGGATTTAGAGAAGGAACTGGAGTGAGGTCTTCCTCTGTGAAACAGCTGTGGAAAAAGATGTTTAGTATTTCAGCTTTACGCGTGTCATCCTCTGTTTCAATGCCATCATCATCCCAGAGTGTCTAGATACGCTGTTTCAAGCCACTTACTGATTTAACGTAAGACCAGAACTTCCTATGATTTTCTGTCAAGTCGGTACATAGAATTTTACTTTCGAATTCACTGAACGCTTCACGCGTAGCCCTCCATACGTTAACTTTGACATCGTTTAGCTTCTGTTTGTCTGAGAGGTTTTGGCTGCTTGTAAACTTGGAGTGAAGCTCTCTTTGCTTTCGCAGTAGTTTCCTAACTTTGTTGTTGAACCGCGCTGGGTTTTTCCCGTCCCTCACAGGATTACTCGGCACCTACCTGTCTAAAACGCATTTTAAGATTGCCTTGAACTTTTTCCATAAACACTCAACATTGTCAAGCTTACAGAGTCGAAAAGTTCGGGTCTGTTTGTTATCAGTAGGTCCAAGATGTTATCTCCACGAATCGGTTCTCTGTTTAATTGTTCGAGGTAATTTTCGGATAGTGCACTCAGTATAATGTCACTCGATGCTCTGTCCCTACCACCCGACCTAAACATCTGAGTGTCCCAGTCTATAGCTGGTAAATTGAAATCTCCACCTAAGACTATAACATACTGAGAAAATTTATGTGAAATGTATTCCAGATTTTCTCTCAGTTGTTCTGCCACTAATGCTGCTGAGTCGGGAAGTCAGTAAAAGGAGCCAATTATTAACCTAGCTCGGTTGTTTAGTGTAACTTCAACCCATAATAATTCACAAGAACTATCCACTTCTGCTTAACTACACGCCACCACCGGTTGCATGCAATCTATCCTTTCTAAACACCGTCTGTGCCTTTGCAAAAATTTCGGCAGAATTTATCTCTGGCTTCAGCCAGCTTTCCGTACCTGTAACGATTTCAACTTCGGTGCTTTCTATCAGTGCTTGAAGTTCCGGTACTTTATCAACGCAGCTTCGACAGTTTACAGTTACAATACCGATTGCTGCTTGGTCCCCGCATGTCCTGTCTTTGCCCCGCACCATTTGAGGCTGTTGCCCTTTCTGTACTTTCACGAGGCTATCTAACCAAAAACCGCCCAGTCCACGCCACACAACCCCTGCTACCCGTGTAGCAGCCTGCTGCGTGTAGTGGACTCCTGACCTATCCAGCGGAACTCGAAACCCCACCACCCTATGGCGCAAGTCGAGGAATCTGCAGCCCACACGGTCGCAGAACCGTCTCAGCCTCTGATTCAGACCCTCCACTCGGCTCTGTACCGGAGGTCCGCAGTCAGTCCTGTCGACGATGCTGCAGGTGGTGAGCTCTGCTTTCAATGCCTGTTTCTTCCGACATGCATTCAGGTCCGAAGAAACATTGCATCGTTCTTCTTAACAACACAGGAACTGCAATATCGAATGGATTTTCACCAAGGGTAAGTTCCAAGACTTTTTCCATAATCCCGTAAATACGAAGTAACCTCAAAAAGTAAGTTCCACAATATTATGGGAGGCCAAATAGCTTCCAATAGAGCCTGCACTGCAGTCAAAAGTGACACAGATACATAACACTGGTCTCTGTAAAAAACATTCGGCAGGTTCTAAACGATAGCGACCTGTTCCTTGGACTGAGAGACAGAATTTCACGATAAATCTCCTTGCAATTTAGACGTTTAGCCGACTTTATGAAGCCCCTTCGTAATTCGTGTCAGTATTTATCAGTCATGATTTATTGCATTAAGAATTCGGTAATGTTGACACCTGTCAGCACGTGCTTACTTTGGGATTTGAATCACTACAGTCGTCTTGAAGGCTGTGAGTATTTCACCTACTTCCAGGTGAAATATGTATGTCTCTGGGGGCTCTCTGCAGGGTCTCAGTAATTCTGATGGAGTGGGGTCTATTCTAGGGGTCATGTTTTACCCCTTCAAGCTCGTTTCCCTTGCTTAGACCTTCCACCCTTCAGCCTTTATTTCTTTGGTTAACACTGGTCTGACATCTGAGCTCTAGACTGTCATACAGCTGCTTCTCATTTTCACAAAATCTCTCTTTAATTTTTCTATAGGTAGCATCTGTATCTTCCCCATAGTCATGCATGCTTTTCAGCTTTCCATTTCTCCTTAGTCTTTTCTGCTATGCCATTTTGTACTTCCTATCAGGCTCGTATTTTATACGTCCGTTCTCTCTTTTGTCTGCTTCATTTGCTGCATTTTCATATATTCTCCTTTCGACAGCCGAATTCATTATCCCTTGTGTTATCCAAAGATTTCTTCTAGATTTTGTCTCTTTGGCTATTTTATCCTCTTTTGCCTTCATTGTTCCATCTCTCAAATCTAAAATTCCATCTTTTGTCGATATCCATACATGTTTCCCCTAATTTAGTCAATCATTGCCTTACATTCTCCCGCTGAAACTTGCAACAACTTTCAATTCCTTCAGTTTACTCAGGCTATAGTAACTTCGTTTCCAGTATTTTTGCAACTTCTTCAGTTGTAATCTGTAGCTCATAACCAAAACCTAATTTTCAAAGTCTATATCTGCCAATGGAAATGTTCTGAAGTTAAATACCTGGTTCTGAAATCTGTGTTAGCGGTATGAAATCTGTCTAAATCGTTCTGGTGTCTCTAGGATTCGTCCAAGTGTGCATGAAGATCTGTAAGCATCGCCCACTCCCAGGGTGGAAAGTCACGCTGTTTTGTCAGGGTATGTAGTCTGACGACCCGTAGTGTGTCGTTTGATGCAAATAGAAACCGATTACGATAATGTTGGAAGCTGAAGAAGTGAATTAAAATTTGTTCTGCGGCCGGAACTCGAACCCAGGTCTTCTTGCTTCCTAGGCAGACATGCTGTGGTGGTGTAATGGTCAGCTTTCAACGTTATCATAGATAAACTAGAGACTTAAATCTCTCAGGGAAAATTTAATTTAAGAAAAAAAAAGAGATTAGTTATCACCCATTTTATTGTTCAGTATACATCTCTTAACTGTGGCCTCAGCGGCAGTCTGTTACTGTATAGATCGTAGTGGAGTCTGCTGTCGTCAGTGGCAGACTCAAGGCTGCCCGGAGGACGCTGGGTCAACCCGTAGCATAGGCCGGCGACTCGTTGTCTGGCGGGTTCTCCGCATTCCGTTCCCTAGGCGCGTACCGAGCAGCATATCGAGTCACAACGGTGCGTGTGTGATTGAGGCACACGCCCCTCTGTGAGTACCTCGTACCTCTCTGGTCATCGCCCACGTCGTCCAATCAAATATACTGCAGTGTCGTGTACCATGGTGTCTGATGTACGCTGATCCTGGCTCGCTGGTTTGTTGCACCTTATAGTCCGTACGATGCCGAAGTATCAGAGCAGCTTATGCCCTGAACTGGAATAGTGTTGGTGCACCCGCGGACTACCCATCAGGGGCAGCTTCAGTCCTGCTGGACTCAGCATCAGTTATCCATCATTACGTAAATGCTGTCATTATGCAAGGCAGCGAGAATCACAGAGTGAAAATACTGAAAAAGCCTCACACAGGATGTTACCCTACAACAATCAGAGAATCGAATGTGAGAGGTATGGACGCCATCGATCCTATGATCGACTGCATCTAAGCTAACTGTTCGGGGTATTTACTGAACGCAGGAGAGGCTTTGCTGTACTTCGTCATTCGTAATGACCGATTCGGTCCAATTTATGGACAGTGGTCAGCGGTCTCTAGTTCTGCTAAATTTACTTAACCGGTTTGTTTCAGTACCGTCCGTAACTGCCTAGTCAGGTCCAGATGTGCATCATAGCATGCTGTCTAGTGCATCTCAGTTAGTGTTACGAGAGCAACGAAGGCAGTTCAGTGCGTTCTTGGCTTACACTGCCGGCCGGTGTGGCCGAGCGGTTCTAGGCGCTTCAGTCTGGAACCGCGCGACCGCTACGGTGGCAGGTTCGAATCCTGCTTCGGGCATGGATGTGTGCGATGTCCTTAGGTTAGTTAGGTTTAAGTAGTTCTAAGTTCTAGGGCACTGATGACCTCAGATGTTAAGTTCCATAGTGCTCAGAGCCATTTCTTGGCTTACGCTTTCGCGCTGACTCCCATTTACGTACTGTCTCGGTGTGTCAACAGATTCTTAAACTGTCACCAGTGCAACAATTTAACGGGCTTCTTTCTCTTTTACAGTTTCACCCAATCCATGTTCTCCTATTATTTTTCCTTCCATTTCTTTTACTTCAATCGAGTTCCAGACCAACATCCCAACTACATTCTCGTTCCCGTAACTGTCTGAATGTTTCATTGATCTCACGACACATTCTTCATCTGCAGAAGTAACCTATATTAATACTCCACAAGCTTGTGCACTGTGCAGAGCAGTGTACTTTATATAAATATTAGCGATTTCTTATCGTATTCCACTCGCGAATTTCCCAGAAACCCTCTAACAAATCTGAGACCTATATTCATCTGGATTACAACTGATTTCATGTATTCCTCTGGTTTCATATACATTATTACAAATATTTCCAGATATATAAACGATGCGATGAGCTGTTTTCTGTCAAACGGCTACATCCAGTGGTTTTGGATTCAATCAGTCAAAAAATCTTCGAGACACTCACATATCAGAGAAACTGTTCCACATTATCATATGTTCGCTGTCAGTGGGCTAGATGTCACATTATCGATGCCTTTTGGGAATGTAGAAAGACTGAAATGACATGTCGACCTGAATCTTCAGTACGTTAGTATAACGAATCAAGCATTTTAATTGTAACTTTCCAGTCCTTATATTATCCAATGAAATTTGTTGTTACAGTTCAGAAGGAATGAAGACAAACACAATTAAGATACTATCAGTAAAAATCACCTTCCAGGAAATACATCACAATTTACAGCAGCTCTGACGTGTGAAAAAAGCTGCTATTTCTATGTCCTCGAGGCTAAATGATTACACTGAACAGTTTCTGCGTGTACTGGAGCTTTCATCTTGTAACACTGCATTCCTTATCGTTTCACCAATAATATCCAACAATGTCTCCAAGACAGGTCACTGTCCTTTAGTTCCCACGATGACACTTCTTGGTGGTAACCAGTCATTAATTAATGAAAAAGCTGCTGAAGGAACAAGAGGAAATGATTATAGTACATGTGTGGATCTGTGATAGTATGCTAGGCAGTAGTTATTGTGTATCAGATCATCCGCATTTCGACTGCTTACAGCACATCGTGTAGTTGCTTGTTAACTGAAAATGTGAATGCGTCTCATACAGGTTACCCGTTCACGCAAGTCTAATCATTGAGCTTACTGATGTGTGTATTTTGATTACAAAATTTTCAGTATTAATTTTTAGCAGAAAAACCTAATTTTTTACTTGTGCACAAAGATACTAGACTTGCTGGCACGTGTATTTAGATATCATATACACGTTTAGATTTATAAAAAAAAATTCGGGGCTCAGCAAGCTGTTTTCTGAAATTGCCATAAAATCAAATCAAATGATAAAGTTTTCAGACACTTTGCATAGTGTAAATGTGTTCGCGCCCTAAGGAACGTAACACAAGGACAGATCGTTACAGAAAACTAAGAGAAAATAATAACCTGATGAAATGTAGACGAAAAGTGTAAGGTTGCGTGATTACAGAGAGATGCCAGCTGCAAATATCGAAAAATGTACCTGTCATCCTACAAGAAAACTGTTGACTTTAGCAAAACGGTGAAGTTGTAATGATTATTTTCTTATTTTTCCCGATGGAGAAATCAAGGAAAAAGTTTTCCAATTACGTGCCGTCGATTGCTTTTCCCTAAAACTGCTGAGTCCAACTCGAACGTCAGCTCTTTAGATGCGAAAACAAGCTTCTCTCTTTGTTCGAGAGGGAGTCGATTAAAATTCAGAAACTGAACAGCCTAACGACTTGGTACATCCGCAACGCTCCATGTTTGCTGATGAGAGGAGGAAAGCGGGTCATGGTTTGGTATTTTATCATCAGTTTGCTGAACAAAACAAAAGAGAGATACCCTTCTGACATTTTAACCCATTACTGATCAAAACTCTATCGGATCATCTCTATCGGATCATTTTTTTGCAAACTTTTATACATAAATACGTTACATTGAGCTATTAATTGAATAAAAAGTTGTTTTGAAAATTTTCAGCTTATTAGAACAAAAACTACAGACCGTCCCATTTTTGGAACATTGGCCAAATGCGCTAACCAAATTCACAATCTTATTCTCCATGCATAATATTGTAAGAAACAACACAAACAATAAATATAGAATGTTTTAATATTATTGAATGTCTATTCAGTATGAAATGAAGCAAAACACTTGTCGTGTACACCAACATTGCACCTATCACAATTTTTTGTTGTTTTTTCTTGCAGTAAGGACATGTCTTCTGTGTTTTAGTTGGCACAATGTAATGATTTCCTGTATCTAGTCTTACATCTGTGCTCACCCGTCCTCCCATCAATTTGCTTCCTTGTGGTTCTTTGCGTTTTGCTACTGATCCTGTTTTCTTTGATAGATGAAACATCGTCTGATAGAATACTGGCGTGCAGTAAGGGGTCCTTACCAGATTTGATTGACGAAGGACATCGGAAAAGTTCAAAACAGGACATCTCAATTTGTACTATCACGAAATATGGGAGACAGCGTCGTGGATATGATACGCAAAAAGGGGTGGCAATCATTTTCTCCTTCGAATGCGTAAATATTTTGTTGACACCGACCTACATAGAGAGAACTGATAATTGTAATAAAATAAGCAGACTCAGAGCTCTCAAGGGAAGTGTTAAAAGAGTGTATTTTCCCCGCTTGCTGTTAGGCACTTAAGTGTGAACTATAGAGTAGTCCTGTAGATGCAGGTAAAGTTTAGGAAATTAAGTTTTGCAAGCACTATCGGTTTAAAACCTTACACAGTTTTGTGTTGCCTGTTGTTTCAGGTAAGCCACCACGGAAGATGAAACTGCCATCCTACTACACTAAGGTGAAGTGATCGATTTCCTCTACAAATCGGCACATCGTTCAGTGCAGTGGCGTCGAGGTAAGCTATTGAACAACTTACGGGTCACCAAAGTAATTACAGAAATATGATTCAATCGCTCCAGAGGATTCGATATTCTGGTTGCAGCAACCATGACCACCATAACCATCCATGTCAAAATCACCTCTATAAGGAGTCATCAAAATGTCAGACTCATCACCACGAGATGTATCCTTTAGTATTCAGGCACGGCAAAAGTATTTGCGATCCAAATGAAATAGGTTACTTCCGTCACGAGGCGCCCACTGGCATTCGAGCTATTCTGTTAGAATTTCGCCGTGCACAGTAGTGTGTATACTCCTGAGGATGGAATGAACACGTCACAAAACCGGTTGCGTCACAGAAACATTTCATTTGAGCCAGAGGTAGCGTATAGATAATAAATTGCACGTGACAAGCTTTCAGCGAGCCATCTAAGCCAAAGAAACTGATATAGGCATGCATATTCAAATACAGAGATATGTAAACTGGTATAATACGGCGCTGCTGTTGGCAACGCCTATACAAGACAACAAGTGTCTGGCGCAGTTGTTAGATCGGTTACCGCTGCTACAATAGCAGGTTATCAAGATTTAAGTGAGTTTGAACGTGGTGTTGCAGTCGCCGCACGAGCGATGGGACACAGCATCTCCGAGGTACCGATGAAGTGCGGATTTTCCGTATGACCAATTCACGAGAGTACCGTGAATACCAGGAATCCGGTAAAACATCAAATCTCCGACATCACTGCGGTTGGAAAAAGGTCCTGCAAGAACGGGTATGGAGACAACCTTATGAATTCATAGACCCTGCATGAAAACTGGGGACTGTTGAAGCTGGTGGAGGCTCTGTAGCGGAGTGGGTCGTGTGCAGTTGGACTAGTATGGGGCCCCTGGTATGTCTAGGTACCACTCTGACAGGTGACACGTACATAACTGTCCTGTCTGACACCTGCATCCGGTAATGTCCATTGTACATTCCGACGGACCTGAGCAATTCCAGCATGACAATGCGAGACCCCACACGTCAAGAATGGATACAGAGTGGCTCCAGAGACACTCTTCTGAGTTTAAATATTTCCGATGGCCACCAAATTCCCCAGACATGAATATTAATGAGCATTTCTGAGATGCCTTGAACGTGATGTTCAGAAAAGAGCTCCACCCCCTCGTACTCTTAGGAATTTATAGGCAGCCCTGCAGGATTCATGGTGTCAATTCCCTCCAGCACTACTTCAGACATTAGTCGAGTCCATGCCATGTCGTGTTGCGGC
This sequence comes from Schistocerca serialis cubense, assembly GCF_023864345.2. NCBI lineage: Eukaryota > Metazoa > Arthropoda > Insecta > Orthoptera > Acrididae > Schistocerca > Schistocerca serialis. The sequence continues at coordinate 179,744,038 of NC_064646.1, read as the reverse complement.
ACTTCTGCGTGCTCGCGGGAGCTCTACACGATATTCGGCAGGTGTACTAGTGTCTTTGGCGCTTCAGTGTATCGTGGGGGTTGCCCGTAATGCTTTCATGGACTCCTGAATCGTGATGAAACCTGACTGTTTCATATCGATCCTCAGAGCAAAATCTCAGTAATGGAACAATGGGCTCTAGAAATTCATGTCAAAGTAGATCTCTATTTGACATGCTATACCACAAACATAACGATTTTGGTTAGCAATCACATGGGCACTATTTTTATCAATATTCCTGAACATAGAACGACCATTAACTCACACCGAAACTCTTTTGTAGTCACCAGGATGTGAACAGGCTGGGAATTGGAGATGTACAACATCAAATGTTCTGGAGTAATTGCATTATTTTTTTTATTCACCTGTTTCTGAAGTCCTCACGAATCAAATATTAAATTACAAATACTAAAATAAGAGCAGTATAGAAACAGAAATTTGGGCGTCAGCAGCTATTTAACGTTAGGCGATACCTCTCGCAGGACAACACAGATTTCCAACTTTGGTCACGCTGCAGTTTATTCACGAACAAAGAGACCAGTCCTGCAATGCCTTTCGTCACGACAGAACGAGGTTTCCCATTCCAGACATGACAGCTGGAAAGAAACTCCCACCATTCGTGGCTGAATTGATTCCGTTTGTATGATCGAAGACTCATTTTTATTGTACACATTTAGAGGTACACGGTTTGTGATATGGATTATAACAAAGCTAGTTTGAGGATTCCGTACAAAAGGGATTCCAATATTGAATTGGCTTTCAATGAAGAATTTATTCGTTCTTTAGCTTTTTCGTTGTTGTTAAATGATATTATTGTTCTACTCACCATCCGCGACTCATTTTCGTTCGATATCAGCCATAGTTTCAAAAACGCTATTGCAATGACGATATTCTCTCTGACTACTGACATGCGAGTAATTGCTGAGTGCAGATCCCAGTCCCTTCAAGTTTTCTCTCTTTCAAGAATTTTCTACGGATCCAATATAGAGTCCATCTTTGTATACAGACTTCCGGCTATGCACTCCATTTTTCAGACTCAAATAATTCTGATGCTATATTTCAGTGGAGGCTATTTTGTGGTAAGGAGCTCTCCATTATCTCTGTGTTAGTAACGCCTATGTTCATGAGGACAACTTCATTATCATGTTATTTATTTTTGGCATTGGATAAAAACTGCAAAACTGCTGCAACCTACATCCTCTGTAGTCAAGCATTGTTCCGCCTACACACAATTTTTTCGCCCCACACTTCCGTACTTAGGCGGATATTTGTCCACGATGTGTCTTATCAACCCATCTCTTCCTTTTCTGAGACTTTGTCATAACGGTCTCTTCTTTCCAAACCTTTTCAATACCTGTTTAACAATCTTCCCGTCTAAACTGCGGCGATACCTAACACTTTTCTGCTGCTGAGTTGCTCTTCTAAACAGCATACCATAAAACCAAACAAATTGCAGCTTTACCTGTGGTTATTCTAACTTTAGGTACTTCCGCTGTGTATGGCTCTGTTTAAAAAGAATAGCTCGATCAAGTCTGCTTTCATGCACTGCAGCTAATACGGTGCAAATAATAATCTGTAGCTGTGATCCTGCAGTCATATAGTCTACCACTGACTAGGATTGCGGATTAATAAAATATACTGAAATACAATACAAAAGTTAAATGAACAAATTTAATAACAAGGATTCTATTTCAACGTCTGTAATTGATGTAGACGACGGGGAGCTACGTTGAATAATGTTTATTCAAGAACGGACATCGCAAATTAATGGGAAGTAGTCCCACGATATGTAACTAAAATACAGACAGAAAACATCTTAATCAAATGCATTAAACTTACGTTGAGAGCGTTACGAGAATGGTAATAAAATCCCCAAAGTAATCAAAGATACGTGAAAACTAAGCCCATTTCGTAATCACAATACACGAAATATTCACCAGCTGAAAACAGTTCCGAGTTAAACATGTTAATTCATAAATTAACACATATGATACAAGAAATCGTAGGTCACACTCTGCCTGTCCTCAGTTCTGTAATAAAAGAGGAAAACGTTAGATTGCTACGCTGGTGCACATTCAAACCTCACTAACTACAAGTCCCTTCAAAAGTTAAAGTATGGTAGTGGCCATTCACCGCCTACACTGAATCACCTACACGATCGAATACCGCTTGCTACCACAGGTATGTCTGCCTTCCTCCAGAACTCGCCTAATAGTGCCCAAAAGCACTTTCATGAGAGCTCTTCACTCGAAAAAGTAGCAGTCTCCATTTGACTCCCATAGTGTTCCGCTGCTGTCTGCTTTTCCTTTCACTGATGGTTGTCCCAACCAAAAATGCATCGTGCTCAAGTTCTACAGACATAATTTGACTCAACTTGACAACGTCTTGGACTAAACTAACATAATACAACGATGTGTAATTAAATAAATGTTATCATTCACAATAATTGCAGATAGAGGTTTATTAATAAATAAATAAGCCAGTACTCTTGCGCAAGTGCGCTTACTTTATATGACAACGAATTGTCGTTAAATATTGTTTAATCAACTACACTCCTGGAAATTGAAATAAGAACACCGTGAATTCATTGTCCCAGGAAGGGGAAACTTTATTGACACATTCCTGGGGTCAGATGCATCACATGATCACACTGACAGAACCACAGGCACATAGACACAGGCAACAGAGCATGCACAATGTCGGCACTAGTACAGTGTACATCCACCTTTCGCAGCAATGCAGGCTGCTATTCTCCCATGGAGACGATCGTAGAGATGCTGGATGTGGTCCTGTGGAACGGCTTGCCATGCCATTTCCACCTGGCGCCTCAGTTGGACCAGCGTTCGTGCTGGACGTGCAGACCGCGTGAGACGACGCTTCATCCAGTCCCAAACATGCTCAGTGGGGGACAGATCCGGAGATCTTGCTGGCCAGGGTAGTTGACTTACACCTTCTAGAGCACGTTGGGTGGCACGGGATACATGCGGACGTGCATTGTCCTGTTGGAACAGCAAGTTCCCTTGCCGGTCTAGGAATGGTAGAACGATGGGTTCGATGACGGTTTGGATGTACCGTGCACTATTCAGTGTCCCCTCGACGATCACCAGTGGTGTACGGCCAGTATAGGAGATCGCTCGCCACACCATGATGCCGGGTGTTGGCCCTGTGTGCCTCGGTCGTTTGCAGTCCTGATTGTGGCGCTCACCTGCACGGCGCCAAACACGCATACGACCATCATTGGCACCAAGGCAGAAGCGACTCTCATCGCTGAAGACGACACGTCTCCATTCGTCCCTCCATTCACGCCTGTCGCGACACCACTGGAGGCGGGCTGCACGACGTTGGGGCGTGAGCGGAAGACGGCCTAACGGTGTGCGGGACCGTAGCCCAGCTTCACGGAGACGGTTGCGAATGGTCCTCGCCGATACCCCAGGAGCAACAGTGTCCCTAATTTGCTGGGAAGTGGCGGTGCGGTCCCCTACGGCACTGCGTAGGATCCTACGGTCTTGGCGTGCATCCGTGCGTCGCTGCGGTCCGGTCCCAGGTCGACGGGCACGTGCACCTTCCGCCGACCACTGGCGACAACATCGATGTACTGTGGAGACCTCACGCCCCACGTGTTGAGCAATTCGGCGGTACGTCCACCCGGCCTCCCGCATGCCCACTATACGCCCTCGCTCAAAGTCCGTCAACTGCACATACGGTTCACGTCCACGCTGTCGCGGCATGCTTCCAGTGTTATAGACTGCGATGAAGCTCCGTATGCCACGGCAAACTGGCTGACACAGACGGCGGCGGTGCACAAATGCTGCGCAGCTAGCGCCATTCGACGGCCAACACCGCGGTTCCTGGTGTGTCCGCTGTGCCGTGCGTGTGATCATTGCTTGTACAGCCCTCTCGCAGTGTCCGGAGCAAGTATGGTGGGTCTGACACACCGGTGTCAATGTGTTCTTTTTTCTATTTCCAGGAGTGTATTTATAATTTCTTGACACAAGCATCGTTTGGTTCTCTTTTCAATTGTGGTGTCCGCTAACACATGCGACTCACCACTTTTCAATTAGCACGTTTTTAATAGCACTTGCCATCAATATCTAAATAAGATTACCGGCAAAATAGTAAACTGTTCATGCACTAAATACAAACATATCACGAAATGTGAGATATTCGTGCTGTATTTATTTACTGAGTAGATCTAATTGTGGAGGATAGGATTTTCTGAAAAACATTTTCAAGAAATAAAATAGACGCAGATAAATAGCTTTCAGAGATAGCTTTAGTGCAATGCTGTCATCTGAGATATGTGTATTGAAATCGTATGAAGCGTTTAAAAGTTGTTAATTTAGAAGCACATGGTGAAAATGTTTATTTGCTATGAAATTTTAACTTCTGTAGTTTTAAAGATATTGAAATATTTTTGTGGCACTGGATACACCTCATTTTTCTGAGATCACTGATGTGTTCAGATTTCCTTTAATACTTCAGTGCGAACTGTTACCGATTCTTGAAGAGCTGTTAGAACCCACCTTTCAGCTCGTCTAACACTCCGCCATTTCTTGTAGCATTGTCTGTCCGCCTAAGCGTCAAAATTCTCCTTCCAGGGATTTATATATTTTTCGAAAAAAATGGCTCTGAGCACTATGGGACTCAACTGCTGAGGTCATTAGTCCCCTAGAACTTAGAACTACTTAAACCTAACTAACCTAAGGACATCACAAACATCCATGCCCGAGGCAGGATTCGAACCTGCGACCGTAGCGGTCCCGCGGTTCCAGACTGCAGCGCCTTTAACCCTACGGCCACTTCGGCCGGCTATATATTTTTCGGCCACCCGTCCCTTGTCACCGCACCTGAAATCACCTGGAGTGGCTGAGCAACGTAGTCGTCCCCCGACTTGCACGCAGCCAAGCAAACAAATTTAGTTCTCTACAATACCACCCTAGGCGGACGAATATCTCATCTACATGCTTGCAACGTCACAAGATTGCTTTTTTTCCTCCAAATACGTACAGAAAAACACATAAATACGTATTCGATGTTAAAAAGTTTCTGTTTGTCAGGAAGTCGAGGGAAAGAGTTCTCAGTTTGCATTTTATATCATCTTTACTTCGGCCATCGACAGTTATTTTGGTGCACATCAGCAAAACGTGTCTACGACTCATAGTGTCTCATTTCTGCAGCAAATTCCATCATCACCCCTGACTTCATTTTACTGCAGTCATTTTTATTTCATTTTTCGTTTTGTTGATTCTTGTACGCAAACTCTCTATCAGACGATATCAGTTCTGAAAACTGATCATCTAAGTTCTTTGTCATCTTTGACAGAATTTAAACATAATCGACAAACATCACATTTTTATTAAAACTGTATTTCTCTTTCCCAATTTCTCCATGTTCCTTTATTACTTGTTCAATGTACAGGCTGAATAACATCGGGGCTGTGCGGCTGGTCCCAGCGGAGGTTCGAGTCCTCCCTCGGGCATGGGTGTGTGTGTCTGTCCATAGGAAAATTTAGGTTAAATAGTGTGTAAGCTTAGGGACTGATGACCTCACTTCGATTCTTCTTAATTGCAGTAATTTTCTTAATTTTTGATGTAGAAATCGCAGTTAAGTCCCATAAGATTTCACACACATTTGAACATTTTTAACATCGGGGATAGGCTCCTTCTTCACTCTCTTCACAACTTTCATGCTTTTCGATTCTTTTATCTGCGGTTCAGTCTGTGTTTCAAGGGCTAAATGAAATTCGTCACGCACTGAGTCAAAAAAAATTTCTCCACGTTTCTGCGACCTGTGTTAAGCTATCAGTCGATCCACCAGAGGTGCCCAAATGCGCAACTGTTATCTCGCACTATCGGAAAGATTATCTCGCACCATCGGAAAGATGAGTATCTGTTTCTGCTAAAGTCTCCAACAGCATGAGTTGTCATACAGCACGTTCTTCGGAAAAAAAGCATAAGAGAATCCTGTCTTAATTTATGACTCCGTCGGTTTTCGATTTATATTTACGTACGTTTCCTGTCGTCCACAGTACGTATGGTGCGATCACACTACGTATCCCTACGGATTCCCTCACCTGTATACTCGAAGTCTCCCTTTCGGAGGAACGACATTCTAATAACAGGTCCCTCTGCAGTTTCTTGCTGATAAACGAGTCTAGTGATAGACAGGGTGATTCCGCGATGATGTTACAAACTTTCAGAGATGATACAGAAGGATAAAGTATCAATTTGAGGTAAGGTGTCCCTGTATGGAAACGACCGAATCGGAAGTTATAAGCGAAAATCGTTCTAGTACCTCTGACAATGGAGTGCTGTTGCTCCTAAGATTGTAGGGTAGCCCAGCTTTTAACTGGTAATATGGACCTAAACAAGAAAAAATGTGGCGTCAATGTGGACTCTAAAATGCATATCTTAAGAGCTATGAGAACTAGTTCATTATCACCATTGTGAAACACGTCTTTTCTACTGACAAAAGGGCCTATAGTCTTAAGGTAAACATTTGAGTATCCGTATTTACTCTATACTGTTCTTCTGTTTTCGTACATACTAACGCCTCCAAAAGAATGAAAACCATAGATCTTGCAGTACAAGACGTGTATTTCACAGTATCTAAATGAACAAGTGCCATTCGCGTGCTACTGTCGTGAGCATCTAAGGAAGTTGACTGAAGAATGGTGAAAACACGAGTAGGCGACGTCCATACCTCACCACGGAGCATAGGGATCGGAGTCTTGTCCTCTCACTAAAGCGGGATAGGCGGCGATCTGAGGCAGATCTGACGACAGAGTACAATGCTGACGGAGGCACAGGTGTTTTGGAGCACAATGTTCAGCGCACAGTGTTGAACATGGTGTTCCGCAGCAGAGGACCCCTACGTGTTCCCATGTTGACCCAACAACATCAACATTTCTGATTACAATGGGCACGTAATCATGCAGATTGGACCACAGATCCATGTAATCTCATCCCCTGGTCGGATTAATCTCGTTTATTGTTAAACCAAGTCGATGGTCGTGTCCAGATGGGCCGTCGTCTAGGCGAACGGCTGCCCGGAATATGTAGCGCGCACAGACGCAGGCCGGTGGGAGCGATATCATGTTATGGGGGACACTCACCTGGACTTCCGTAGGACCTGCGGTAGTAATCGATGACGCCACAAGAGCTTTGGACTCCGTGAACGTTATTGGGTATCACCTGAAATCCCTCGAGCTTGATACAATAATGCAGTGCCCATGTTATTCCGAATTACGAGACAATGTTGTTTTGCACTTCCATGCATGTCAAAGGAACAGAAACTGCGGTGACTACAGCCTTTATGAAATACATGAAATGTATTCGCAGTTGCGAATATGGACAACCATCAGCTGCATAACGGAATGAAAATTTGTGCCACTCCGAGACTCAAACCGGAAATTCCGGCTTATCGCGAACGGTCGCCTTACAATTTGGCAGTGTGAGTACGACCCGCGGCCAGACCCAAATTTCCATATATCGTTAAGCATATGTCTACAACTGTACTCGTACATCCGCTATGTATATTCCCGAACAGAAGAGACATTTTACTTGAAAGTCGCTTGTCCGCTGTCAGTGGATGAATACGATATTGCAGTGCGTGTGTTACTCTGAACTATGATGGAATATTACCTCGAATATACATGCATGTCCTTTTTGGCATTCAAGCAGATGATCTCACACTTTTCATTATTTAGGGTCAAATACCAATTTTCAACATACAGGTATATTTTCTAAATCGTTTTGTAATTAGTTTTGATCTTCTGGTTACTTTACTTTACGACAAACGACAGCATCACGTGCGAACAACCTAAGACGTGTGCTCAGATTATCTCCCAAATCGTTTATACAGATAAGAAGAAGCAGAGGGACATTAACACTAACACGTGAACGCCAGAAATCACTACTGAGACCTCTCTAACAGGAACTCACGCAACCAGTTACAAAATTGAGACGTTATTCCATTTGTATGCGCCTTCTGCAGGAATATTGATGGCTTCTGTGGTTTGTGATTCCGAAGGGCTATTGCTTTTGGACATCATGTCACAAGAAAGCACTATCAATTCTGAAGTACATATGACGACTCATAAAAGACTCCAGGGTCGAATATGTCGTGTTCGAGAACATCGAAGGATAGGCTAAACACGGTTGGCGCTGGCGTGTTTCTTGCTGTTAGAAGTAGCTTATCTTGTTGCGAAATTGAAGTAGATACTTCCAGTGAGTTAGCATGGGCAGAGGTCATTGTTGGTAACCGGGGCAAAATAATAATCGTATCCTTTTAGCAACCACCCAATTTAGATGATACAGTTGCTGGAAAGTTCAAAGAAAATTTAAGTTTGATTTCAAACTAGTTTCGCATATACGATTATAGTTCGTGGTGACTAATTTACCCTCGATATGTTGACGAAAATACATGTTTAATTCCGGAGGTACACATGAAACATCATCAGGAATTGTGCTAACCGCATTCTCTGAAAATTATTTTGAGCAGTTTGTTCATGATCCCATGCGAATTGTAAACACACTTGACCTCTTAGCAACAAATAATCCTGAGTTAATAACGGGCTTTGAAACGGATACAGGTATTAGTGAACACAGGGTTGTCGTAGCGAGATTCAATATTGTAACCCCTACATCCTTCAAAAATAAACGAAAAATATAACTATTCAGAAAAGCAGATCAATATTCACTTGACGCCTTTCTGACAGACAGTCTCCACTACTTCCACATTAATAATATAAGGGTAGACCAGGTGTGGCTTGAACCCAGAGAAATATTATTGGCAGCAATTGAGAGACTTATAACAAATAAATTAATAAACGACGGAGGTGATCCACCTTGGTACACAAAACGGGTCAGAACACTGTTGCAGAAGCAACGAAACAAACTTGCCAAATTTAAAAAGAAGTAAAATTGCCAAGATTGGCGATCTTTTACAGAAGCTCGAAATTTAGCACTGAAATCAATGCGAGAAGCTTATTGTAGTTTCCTCAACGAACTTTGTCTCGAAACCTGGTAGAAAATCCAATGACATTCTGGTCGTATGTGAAGTATGTTAGCGGCAAGGAACAATCAATGCCTTCTGTGCTCGATAGCAATGGAGATAGTATCGAAGACAGTACTACCAAAGCAGAGTTACTAAACACAGCCTTTCGAAATGCCTTCACAAAAGAGGACGAAGTAATTATTCCCGGATTCGAATCGAGAACAGCTGCTAACATGAGTAACGCGAAGTAAATATCCTCGGAGTAGTGAAGCAACTTATATCACCTAATAAAAGCAAGTCTTCTGGTCTAGACTATATACCAATTAGGTTCCTTTCAAAATATGCTGATGCATTAGCTCCATACTTAACAAACATATTCAACTGTTCCCTCGACGAAAGATCCGTATCCAAAGACTGGAAAGTTGCACAGGTCACACCAATATTCAATCTACTAAATTACGCGCCCATATCATTAACGTCGATATGCAGCAGCATTTTGGAACATATATTGCTTTCGAACATTATGAATTACCTCGAAGAAAACGGTCTATTGACACACAGTCAACATGGATTTAGAAAATATCGTTCTTGTGAAACACAACTACCTCGTTATTCAGATCGACACCGTATTTCTGGAAGGCTTTTGGCACTGTTCCACAAAATCGGCTTGCAGTGAAATTGCATGCTTATAGAATATCGTCTCAGTTATGTGACTGGATTGGTGGTTTCCTGTCAGAGAGATCACAGCTCGTAGTAACTGGCGGAAAGTCATCGAGTAAAACAGAAGTGATTTCTGGCATTCCCCAAGGTTGTGTTATAGGCCATACGCTGTTCGTTATCTATATAAACAATTTCGGATACGATCTGAGGAGCCGTTTTAGGTTGTTTGCTTATGCCGATGTCGATTATTGACTAATAAAGTCATCAGAAGATAAAAAAAATTGCAAAACGATTTAGAAAAGATATCTGAATTGTGCGAAAATTAGCAGTTTACCCTAAATAACGAAAAGTGTGAGGTCATCCACATGAGTGCTAAGAAATATTCGTTAAATTTCGGTTACTCGATAAATCAGTCAAATCTAAAGGCCGTAATTTCAACTAAATGCCTAGGAATTACAATTACGAACATCAAAAATTGGAAGGAACATACAGAAAATGTTATAGGGAGGGCCAACCAAAGACTGCGATTTATGAGCAGAACACTTAGAAAATGTAACAGATCTGCTAAGGACACTGCCTACACAGGCTTGTCCGTTCTCTTTTAGAATATTGCTGCACGGTGTGGGATCCTTACCAGTTAGGACCGACGGAGTACATCGAAAAAGTTCAAAAGAAGAGCAGCACGTTCTGTATTATTGCGAAAATAGGAGAGAGTGTCACTGAAATGATACAGGATTTGGGCTGGACATCATTAAAAGAAATGCGTTTTTCGTTGCGACGGAATCTTCTCACGAAATCCAATCACCAACTTTCTCCTCCGAATGAGAAAATATTTTGTTGACACCGACCTACATAGGGAGAAACGACCACCACGGCAAAATAAGGGAAATCAGAGCTCGTACGGAAAGATATCGGTGTTCGTTCTTTCTGCGTGCTATACGAGATTGGAATAATAGAGAATTGTGAAGTGGGTCGATGAACCCTCTACCAGGTACTTAAATGTGATTTGCAGTGTATCCATGTACATGTAGACGCAGAGCGAAGATGTTGCGCAGGTGCATCATAAAACCTGGCCACGAAGCGAAAAAATCAATACCGACATCACAAAGATCATCCATTCTATAGACACCATGTCAGTAACAAAACTTCATCAAATTTGAGGAATCCCTTCCGGGAAAAAGATTTTCAAATGATGACTCGATTTTGGAGGCAGCTAAACAGCGACTAAGACGTGCTGACGCTGACTCCCTCCGAGCAGGTATATAGACTTTAGTTCCATTGTGGCGTAAGGCAGTTGAGGTGGACGGAGATTAGATGAAAAAATGAAGATTGTCTCTCAAGACTGTAGCAATAACTCTAAAAATACCTGAAGAATAGACAACTGATTGGATGTAACAAAAACAAATCTGCATTTCTTTTTGGGTAACCCTGGTATTTCTGCGAACTGCATTACTTTCTCTTCTGCAAGGGTCAATTGCTGGTCTTAACTCAAAGCGTCGACCATCTGCGTGTTATCTGGAATTTCAGAATAACTATCCAATGAAAGTACGAGCTCCGTTCGTCCCCAGCAGACAGCCGCCGAGGTCTTTATGTCGGCTTGAAGCTGGATAATAGGGACGTCAGCTGTGAACTTTTTATTTTGGGACACAGAGGACAAATTCATACTAATTTTAAAGTAAGCTGTGTTTCTTGTTTGCGTTGTTTGCATTCGATTTCTAAGCTTTTTATGGTTTCAGTCCCATGCCCTCACGCACAGTGAACGAAATGAAAGTATCTCTGAAGTATATCCCGTTGCTGTACCACACTATACGCTAACGTAGTAAATGTCAGGCTGACAGGTGTTCCCTGGACTTGTAATTGGTAAGGTTGAGGATTGTTAAGCAGGGTACATGGGCTGCTGGAGTGGAATGCTGAACACATTTAAGGAAAGGAAAATTTATTTACACCACGTTAATTAAAACAGAGCACTGGTAACAACACAATGATTAGTTAGAATTTGCAAATTGCGGTGATCTACACCGATAATTCAATTGAATAAAAGCAATGAGAATAATTCAAAAACAAATTTGAAAGGAAAACAGCCTTATGACCCCAACTTTAAATTCATAAGAAATTAGTTTACACAAATATAACTTTAACATAACCGCACATCTGAGCTCACTAGTTGTGAATATGAAAAACAATAATTTGTAAAAGCTGTTATGTTTCAAAAATACTCAAATATCAAGATCTCATAAATAAGTGAATTAATTATTATGGAAAACATTCGGCAATATAACGTCATGATAGCCTGAAAGATCTAAACAGGAATCAGCACATTCCTTAACGTTTGGCGTTCACATCTGTCTGAATTCCGTGCTCGAGAGCTCAAGTGAAAACAACAGGTAGGAGGGCCTGCGCACACCAATAACGGCTTCTAGAACACACAAACCCACTGTTAATATACAGTTCACTAAAATACCAAAACCAACAGACAAGCACTGGGTAGCGCCAAATACAGGAAGAAATGTTAACGTTATCGTGTGACAACCGCAGTTACTATTAAACAATCTCCAAAGACATGAAATTTCACTTGATAAATTTATAAACCGTAACTAGCTCAAGGCGACAATGACCAGACAATCCGCACACAACCTGAAATACCATAGCACCGTTTGACGGCGCAAAATTGATACTATGATAGTTGACAACAAGATGTTTGCAATTCCAATTTAAATTGTCGGATGAAGTTTTATACAGAGAATGAACTTAACATATTAACAATAGCAAATTTAAAAAAAGGAATCGTCGAATACCGGTCTCACTTGTAATGCAACGGTACCAGGGCACAGCACATTTAGATGGACTTGCAATACGAAGTACCCCGGACCCACGTCCAAGAATGACTAACGAAATTCAGAGTGCCTACACGGAGCAATGACATCCAAAGATTCCACTACAAAAGGGCTCTCCATTTAAAGTTAGTCCAGGAGCACGCCGTTAACACGCGCGCCAGAGTAAACACCCACGCTCTCCTCAGGATTCGAGATAGACACAACTCTTACTCAGACCCTATGTTGGCCAGTAACTGCTTTCGCACTACAATTCCGCTCGCCACTAGACCCAGGCGCCGGAATGTCAACACCGTCCGTCCTCGCAGTACACCAATGGCCGCCTGACTATGTTCGGAGCGCCGTCTTCCCTCTCTCACTGCCGCCGACGGAGTCTCTCCTCGTGAGCCGCGGCCGACCTAAATAGAGGGTGCTAGCCAACCAGAACGCCGCGCAACTTCGACAGAGGACTATCCTGCCAGGAGCATCTCAGGAAGTCATGGCTCAGTAATGTTGTTTGTTATGGACACCTAGACGCCAAATTGATCGTGTGGGCACGGTTGCATACCATCTGGGCCGATATGGTCTTCACAGTTTCTTATAAACAGGTAGCGTTCAATAAGTAATGCAACACATTTTTTTATCGGCCATTTTTGTCTGAAAAAATTCGGAATTTGTTTTGGTACATCATGTAATACTCCCGCTTCCGTTGAAATAGGAGGCCTGTTCAGAAAGTAAGCTCCGATTGATTGCCAAATTGAAACCACAGTGAAGATCAGAAATGTTTTACTTCTAACAATTAGCTACACCTTTCAGCTACTTCTCTACGTAGTCGCCGTTCTGACTTAGACTTTTGTCATAGCGTTGTACCAACTTTTCAACAGCCTCATCATAGAAGGCAGCCGCCAGTGCTTTCCGCCAATTCTCCACGCTGGCCTACACCTCGTTGTCTGTGTCAAAATGTTGTCTTCAAAGACAGCGGTTCATGTGACCAGAGATGAAACTCAGGGGGAGACAATTGCGGACTGTATTGTGGGTAATCTAACATTTCCATTTGAAAACGATGCAGGAGCATCTTCATTGCCCATGCAGAATGCGGCTGAGAATTGTCTTGAAGAAGAAACAGCACGACAGTTATGTAATGTTAGCTGCATAGCTTCAGGCGAAATTTCTCACCAGGCCCTCGTACTTGGCGACAGACACTATTTTCTAGACATCTTTACGCACTCACTGCGAGCTCAGAAATGAGAAGAGCGACGTGATGCTAACTGGGGTTATACTAGAGACACTACCCAACACATCTGTGCAAAGCTTTATCGGATTTTCATAGTCGTTTCCATTTCGCGACCGATCGGAGCTTACTTTCTGAACGCCCCTCGTAGGTAGTGGTGCCAAACGTAGTCTTGAAAATGCCTTCAGTAGCGAAGGTGTGTTCCAAGCAGAGAACTGTCAGTTGAGTTTGAAGTGAACAGAAGTACCGTGAGCCGATGGGCGATGTGTCTGCCTTTTCGCAACGAGGTAGCTCACACCTATCCGATCTCCTGCGGCCGCACGCAGCTGTTAGTCCTGCAATGTTGGAACGTGCGGACACGGTCAAGCGCCACAAAAATGCATCCGAACTTCTCCTCCTCCATGACAACGCAAGGCTTCACACAACTCTACGCACCTGAGTCGAAATCACACTGGACTGATCTTCCTCAGTCACCCTACAGCCCGCATCGCACACCTTTCCTCTTCCATTTGTTTGGCCCAATGAAGGATGCACTACACGGACAACACTACGTGTATGATAGGGAGGTCATTGACGCAGCAAGACATTGGCTCTGATGTCGACCAGTGGAGTGGTACCGTGTGGGTATACAGGCCCTCCGAATAAGGTGGCGTGAAGCTGTTCCACTGAACGGAGATTATGTTGAAAAATAGGATTTTGTAGCCAAAACAGTGGAGAATAATATGGTGTACACGAATACTGAGTAAAACCAACCTGCTTTCAGAGAAAGAAGTTATCCATTACTTACAAACACCTCTCGTACATGCATTTGGGCAACTATCACGATCGTCAAAGCTCTTCAGGAGAGTTGTATTGCTTCCAAAATAGTCCATGCCACGTCGTGTTGCGGCATTTCTATGTGCTCGCGGGGGCCCTACATGATGTTAGGCAGGTGTGCCAGTTTCTTTGGCTCTTCAGTGTACAATGTCTTACAAATGGAGGTTTCAAAAAAAAGGTTCAAATGGCTCTGAGCACTATGCGACTTAACTTCTGAGGTCATCAGTGCCCTAGAACTTAGAACTACTTAAACCTAACTAACCTAAGGACATCACGCACACCCATGCCCGAGGCAGGATTCGAACCTGCGACCGTAGCGGTCGCTCGGCTCTAGACTGTAGCGCCTAGAACCGCACGGCCACTCCGGCCGGCTGGAGGCTTCACCATGCTCGATGTGAGATACAGTACAGGTACGACAGAGAGACGTTCCTGTCATTACTGGCTGCTGCTGGTGTTGCCGGAATACGAAGCAGAATTGTAATGCTGTTGTGTTATTTTGTTCCGTAGATCACGATTCACATTCATCACAATCCACGTTTCAGTCTGTTTCCGAAACTTTAAAAGATTTATTTTCATCTTGAAAAGTGCTACTGGAATCAGTTACTATCCAAATTCTGAAAAAAAAAGTTTCTCGCCTATGATGACGAGCTCCTCATTTAAGCAATGAGGAGTTAATCTCAGGCATGTTACTGGTGTTATTCGTGATTCTTTCTCTGTTAGCCGTCTGCATTGCGCTGTATGGGGAATGTCAATATTCACTTACCTCTGTGCGTCTTGTAACACCTCACCTGTTGCTTGCCCGATTTTGCGTGTGACAAACAACTTACAGATAAATTGGGAGTGGAACCCTACGCAAAAATGGATAACGCTAGATTTAAATGTGGTCCTGTCACCCCTAATTAATCTGCGGTGGTAGGCTTGACGACAAATCACGCCCATTTTTCCCTGCCAAACATGAACGATCACGAACACAGGGTGTTCAATGACATCAAATACATACACAAAAATAAAAATAAGCATAAGGGTAAATTCAGGATCAACTACTGTAAGTAACGGCTCTACTGAATCACAATAATTTTATTATAACCTTCAGATCAATGCTGAATAAAACACAATGAACAATTTACAAATTACCCTCCTAATTGGCACTGACAGTGAACTGTGACAAAATCGGTACAAGACGGGATCTCCCACAAATTGGCTGACCAACTGACATCGGCACAAACGTAAAATACGAAGAACCACTAAACCCCAAAGTATCGTGAAACCTCTGTGGGAACAGCAATTGCACGTGATCCAACTATTTAACGTTACTCTTAACACAGGCTGAAGCAGGAGCAATCTCACCGTAATATTCCTGTTTAAGCGGCGGTCGGCGTGCGGCGTCTCGCAAAGTACAATCCTACAGTATTCGGACAACAGACTGCTGTCCGTAAACTTCTCTAATTGCAACAATGTTTCCGTCAGCAATGAGCTGGCGCGGCTAACGTCCTCTCAGATCAAAATACCAAGAGGGGAGACGACTTGGCTAACGTCCTCTCTGTACGTGAGCCCAAAACGGAAGACCTCTACAGAGAGTTAACGCAAGATCGCTGTTCACCTCTGTTTTCCCACCTCAACTTTTACCGAGCGAATCACATCACTAGAAGCTCTCAAAATACCCAGTTTGCCAGTGCCGACCAATGTACGGTATGGGAATAGAACTCTTTTCCACAATTCTTCCCTTTCTATCAAATTTCACAAGTAAACTCCGCCAAACAGACTGGGAAGAAGCACAGCTGTAGGCAATAACACGTTTGCTGGAATTTTTCTCCTAAGGGACCACTATAGATTTTCCCGGCAAGATTCCCCGTCGTAATGAACACAGACTCCTACATTGAAAGTTTTGTTATTCGGAACTCCTGGCCTCCACTTGAGTTACTCGAAGGCGTAAAATTAGTGGGACATAGGCGAGAGCACGCACAGGAAAGCCCGTCCACCTATCCACTGCTCTGCTTTGATAAACACTTGAACACCTGCAGCCCCGCATCCCTCAGAGGCTGGCGGCTGCTGTGGCCTCTCTAAACGGATTACAGAACTTCCCCAGTTCACCATTCATGGCGTTAGGTTGTGGCCTTCGGCGGCTGCCGGGGAGGTAGCCGGGCTCTGTCTCGCTTGCAAAATCTTAGAATTACAAAATCGTGGAATTCTCGCTGTATTACCTAGCCAGGGTGCCGATGCGTTTCCACACAGATTTCCTACAACGTAATTTAGAGTATCACTCCAAAAAACAACAACTACTTATCTATAAAGCGATTGCGACGCTGTCAGTCGTTTTTTATTGAGCTAAAATGCTCGCAAAGTGATTACAGTCACGTTAAATGGACTCATGTAAGGTGCAAGACCGTTGCCACCTTACAGTCTACATACGGTGTTATCCAGGTACCCAATGTCATTTCGCATGCAAAACTGAGGGACTCAATGTAACATGGTTCTGTTGTTTCCTTAAATGTAACTGCCATTTACTTTCTGCATAAACAATTCAGCAGTTTTTACTGTCTCATAAATATTCTTTTTTGCAGCGCAGCCTTCCTCTGTGGTGAATTTTACCGTTTTTGTCCTTTTTGTCTATTCTCCACACTAAATATGCATTTGCTTCACTTGACGTATAAAAATGAAGGTGACATTCTCGTTTCGAATTTCTTCTTCTCACGAAGCACTCTCATTGACTAAGATACTTTTACTGTCTTTTAGTTGCTACACATGCTCATAATTTCCCTTATATACTTTTTTCTGTCTTATTCTCTTTTTGTTTACTATCTAAGCCTTATTGCGGTTTTTTCGTTACCTGTTGCATTATTCGTCGTCCAAAGTTAATCTTTCTCACTTCTATGTCCCAGCCCGTCTGTAGTTAAGTGAATTATTCATAACGGGCTTCCAGGTGGCGCAAAGATGCAAATGCTTCAATTCAAGTCAGGTTATGCAAGCAGTTCCTCTGCAAATTCGTGCTTCTCTGGTAATCGACATCTTGTTTCTATATTTGTAGAAACCACCTCCTGGGTCGCAGCACACGAGTCCACTTAAACGAGATTATATCAGAAACCTACATCACTGGAAACTGTGGGCTAATTCGCCTAAATGTCGTCTGACGGAAATATTTACATGCACTGGATTCCGTACTTCAGACAGTCGAGCAACAGCTATAGTGAAAAGCACGGGTGTACAAACTTAAGAGAGCTGCGGGCCACAAACTCCTTACTGTGGCTATGTAAAGGCCATAAATTCCAAAAT
Source organism: Schistocerca serialis cubense (assembly GCF_023864345.2). Lineage (NCBI taxonomy): Eukaryota > Metazoa > Arthropoda > Insecta > Orthoptera > Acrididae > Schistocerca > Schistocerca serialis. The sequence continues at coordinate 179,726,215 of NC_064646.1, read as the reverse complement.
ATCGGGCCATGAGATAATTTATTTGTAGGATTCTACTGCCCCAGTGCCGGCTAGACTGGGCACAAAGGAACTTAGTTCTACAGGGTTCCGCTCTCAGCATTTCGGAATGGAATGGAGAGTGAGTAAAAAACACAAGACCGAAAGGTGAGGGGCGGGCCGCAATCAGATCAATTGTGGGCCACGGTCTGTGCATCCCCTGTGTGAATGAAGGGAAAAGGAAAGTCGAAGTTCAAGGCTCTCAGCACTATGGGACTTAACATCTATGGTCATCAGTCCCCTAGAACTTAGAACTACTTAAACCTAACTAACCTAAGGACATCACATAACACCCAGCCATCACGAGGCAGAGAAAATCCCTGACCCCGCCGGGAATCGAACCCGGGAACCCGGGCGTGGGAAGCGAGAACGCTACCGCACGACCACGAGATGCGGGCCCGAAGTTCACTGAATAGTGCAAATAAGGAACAAAGTATTCACTGACAAACACAGTTCGCACAAGTCGGTGGATTTTTCACGTTGTAACACTTGAAAATTGCCCAAGGCCAAAATGTAGATAATGAAATAACCGTACTATACATGGTGTTACAAAAAGGCACTGTCAAACTTTCAGGAAACATTCCTCACACACAAAGAAAGAAAATATGTTATGTGTACATGTGTCCGGAAACGCTTACTTTCCATGTTAGAGCTCATTTTATTACTTCTGTTCAAATCACATTAATCATGGAATGGAAACACACACCAACAGAACGTACCAACGTGACTTCAAACACTTTGTTACAGGAAATGTTCAAAACGTCCTCCGTTAACGGGGATACATGCATCCACCTTCCGTCGCATGGAATGCCTGATGCGCCGATGCAGCCCTGGAGAATGGCATATTGTATCACAGCCGTCCACAATACGAGCACGAAGAGTCTCTACATTTGGTACCGGGGTTGCGTAGACAAGATCTTTCAAATGCCCCCATAAATGAAAGCCAAGAGGGTTGAGGTCAGGAGAGCGTGGAGGCCATGGAATTGGTCCGCCTCTACCAATCCATCGGTCACCGAATCTGTTGTTGAGAAGCGTACGAACACTTCGACTGAAATGTGCAGGAGCTCCATCGTGCATGAACCACATGTCGTACTTGTAAAGGCACATGTTCTAGTAGCACAGGTAGAGTATTCCGTATGAAATCATGATAACGTGCTCCATCGAGCGTAGGTGGAAGAACATGGGGCCCAATCAAGACATCACCAACAATGCCTGCCCAAACGTTCACAGAAAATCTGTGTTGATGACGTGACTGCACAATTGCGTGCGGATTCTCGTCAGCCCACACATGCTGATTGTGAAAATTTACAATTTGATGACGTTGGAATGAAGCCTCATCCGTAAAGAGAACATTTGCACTGAAATGAGTATTGACGCGTTGTTGGATGAACCATTCGCAGAAGTGTACACGTGGAGGCCAATCAGCTGCTGATAGTGCCTGCACACGCTGTACATGGTACGGAAACAACTGGTTCTCCCGTAGCACTCTCCATACAGTGACGTGATCAACGTTACCTTGTACAGCAGCAACTTCTCTGACGCTGACATTAGGGTTATCGTCAACTGCACGAAGAATTGCCTCGTCCATTGCAGGTGTCCTCGTCGTTCTAGGTCTTCCCCAGTCGCGAGTCATAGGCTGGAATGTTCCGTGATCCCTAAGACCCCGATCAATTGCTTCGAACGTCTTCCTATCGGGTCACTTTCGTTCTGGAAATCAGTCTCGATACAAACGTACCGCGCCACGGCTATTGCCTCGTGCTAATCCATACATCAAATGGGCATCTGCCAACTCCGGATTTGTAAACATTGCACTGACTGCAAAACCACGTTCGTGATGAACACTAACCTGTTGATGCTACGTACTGATGTGCTTGATGCTAGTACTGTATAGCAATGAGTCGCATGTCAACACAAGCACCGAAGTAAACGTTACCTTCCTTCAATTGGGCCAACCGGCGGTGAATCGAGGAAGTACAGTACATACTGACGAAACTAAAATGAGCTCTAACATGGAAATTAAGCGTTTCCGGACACATGTCGACATAACATCTTTTCTTTATTTGTGTGTGAGGAATGTTGCCTGAAAGTTTGGCCGTACCTTTCTGTAACACCCTGTATACAGTCAAATGACGGAAATATCCTTTCGAGATACAGTGTAAGCTATCGGAAAATGGCGCAGTAAAATGGTAATAAATCGTACTTCGTATTAGTATAAAACCGTATAACATTTTAATAAATAATAACCTTCATCACATTATGAAATATTGAATATTTTGTATGACACACATTTATACTATCTGCCAAATTACGAAACTTCACAGCGTCTCGCACACCTTACCATGCATCACTGTACACCTCGCAACAAAAGTGAAAGGTCACTTTTTCGAAACCTCGTACTTGTCTCCCATTCCGACGCATAAGTTTCAAATTTTGCTCATAGATGCCTACAACCCTTCCTCCGTAATGCTGCAAAACCGTCGTGCCCTGCAAAGTCACCTTTGATCTCGACGACGCTCCAGACAGCAAGGTGCCGACACATGCGAAAAACAGAGCACAGCTCGGAAGTTTGTGTGAACTTTAAGGGGGGTAATGATGTCACATTGGCACCAAATTTCACCAAAGTTCTGCTCAACACCACCGTGGACGTGGATAGTTGGTCGTCACAACCCTCTTACCCACATTTCCCCCCCATCCTTCTAAGGCCTCTGCGATGGAGGTCTGAACTCCAAAACCCAGAGTTGAAATCACGCTGTTTTCTCATGAAGGGCAGAGGAAAGCGTTTCAATTAGGCAAACCACACCCAGAGGAAATCGAAAGGGTTGCATAGCCTTCAAACGCTAGAGTAGCTGACAGGCTGAATTGTTGTCAAAGTTTCTGATACGGACGGTTCATTTATAACGTGCTCAACAAAGGTGTGTAGGTGCACCGAGGGGTGGGGGGGGGGGGGGGGGGATTGTCGAACTGTGGTTTCCTAGAGGGACCCCTTTGTCGTTTTGTTCACACACATGTCAATGTTGCACTGCCGCGTGATGACACCACAGCAGGAGGGCGGAAATCAGAAGGGCTGAAAAAGCATAAGTACTCGTTACTGCTTCGGATGAAATCCAAATTTCGTTTAACGATTTTGGAAGGTCCCTAGTGGTTCCACCCTGTACACGACAGCAAAAACTGCGGGCGTACTGCACTTCAAAGTGGTTCGATTATGTTCAGTGGGTATACAGCCACCCAATGTCCTTATAGAACCGTTGAAACGCTCGAGGGTGTCAGCAGGGTCAAATATGTCAAGAACATCTCCCTGTTGCAGACTGTGTTTTTCGACCGCGAAATGTGTGGCAACAAACGCCCCAGGGAAAGGATTGTTTCATTGAAGCACTTTATGCCCCCCCCCCCCCCCCCCCCCCCGAGGCCTTCCGGTGTCGATTCTGAGCGGCAATGTGTCTGAAATGTCTTTCTCGGCCACCAATAAGAAAACAGCGTGATTTCAACGCTAGCTGTTGCGGTTCTGACTTCCATTGCAGAGGCTTCAAAAGAAGGGCTGAAATGTGGATAAGAGGTTCTATGGTGACCTTCTCATCGTGTGGCACGTCTGCGGTGGCTCTGTGCATAATTTTGGCGAGATCTAGTGCCAATGTGACTTCATGAACCCACCTTACAGCTTGCAAGAACTTCCGTGCAGTGCGGTTGTTTTTTTTTTTTCGCATATGTCGACACTATGCTGATTGAAGCGCTGCCAAACCTGAAGTGGACGTCACAGGCCGCAGCACTTTCGCACCGTTACAGATGAAGTTTACAGACACCTTGAGCCAAATTTAAACTTACACTTGGGAATGGGAGACAATTATGTTGTACGTAAAAATTGTCCTTTTAATTTGGTTCCACAGTGTAGTTTCTATTGACAGATGAAATTACACTCTGCATAGAGACTCTCATGCAAATAACAATAACAGATATAATCATAATAATAATTGTTATTGGCGCATTCATTTCAATTGTGCTGATTTTATACACACATATAGACGTAGGGGGATGCAGTAGTGTAGCCAATGACGTCGCATTCCGCTGGACAAAATGGTTCAAATGGCTCTGAGCACTATGGGACTTAACTTCTGAGGTCATCAGTCCCCTAGAACTTAGAACTACTTAAACCTAACTAACCTAAGCACATCACACACATCCATGCCCGAGGCAGGATTCGAACCTGCGACCGTAGCGGTCGCGCAGTTCCAGTCTGAAGCGCCTAGAACCGCTCGGCCACCCCGGCCTGGCCGGTGGACAGGGACTGAAATCCCAGACTATTCAGATTTAACTTTTCCTGAATCGATAAAGGTGAATTCAAGGATGACGGCTATTCAAAGGACGCCGACAGTGTCTTTCCTCGTCCTTTCGCTGTACGCAGCATCCTCAATTACAATGGGGGATCTGTAAATAGTGCAATGCACTTTGTTTAATCGAAGGCAGGTTGCTTTTATTCAGAATTAAAATGCACCATGTTATTACCCACTCTAATGGCTACAAAATCCTGTTTTTCAATATAATCTTCGTTCAGTGGGACGACCTTACGCCATCTTACTGAGAGAACCTTCTCATTGTCATGGAGAAGGAGAAGTTCGTTTGCATTTTTGTGGAGACGAACACGCTGAAGTCGTTTCTTCAGTTTCCTGTGGACTCGTGCGCCTTCACCCGAAAGATCGGAGAGCTTTACATGACCTTGGTAAGACGATGACAAAAGCATCGCCCAAAGACTCACCGCGCTTTTGTTCACTGCCAAGTTTCCATAGACATTCGGCAAGTGCCTAGGAATATTTGCGATGTTGTGATTTTTCGCCAAAAGAACTGAATGACAGCTCTCTGCTTGGACCGCACTTCCGTTACAGACGTCATTCTGAAGGCTACGTATACCGCTGCCCCCTATCGGAAATTCATGAAACTGTATAAGATAAAGAACAAATGTTCTGCAATGTCCCACAACAAATTCCTCATTTTTAACCGGAATTTACTGATAGAAAAACAAGTTGCATTACTTATTGAATGTCCATCTATTTGTTGAATATGTTACAATCTCTGTCTTCCTCTACAGTTTGTTTCCTCTATGACTCTTTCTAGTATCAGGGAAGCAGTTATCTGGTCTCTTAATACATGCCCTAAAATCCTGCCACACTGCATCCGTGACCTAGGAGTAGCGTATTTGATTAGCAATCAAAACGTCCTCGGTCCCGGGTTTCAAAGCCGCCAGCGCTTAAATTATGAACAAAGATCATCAGCAATGGTGGCCGAAGACTTCTGGCGTAAGAAGTCAACCCTCCTTCTGCCAACAGCCTTGTCAAAGAGGGCGGAGTAGCGGACAGAGGTTCAGGGCACTCTTTTGCCCTTGGGGTGAAAATAATGGAAATTTGTGGTAAGGACTATGGAACCAAACTGCTGAGGTCACCGGTCCCTAGGCTTACGCACTACTTAACCTAACTTAAACTAACTTATTCTTAGGACAACACACACACCCATGCCCGAGGGAGGACTCGAACCTCCGACGGGTGGAGCCGCGCGAACTGCCACAAGACGCCCTAGACCGAGCGTCAACCCCCGCGGCCCTTGGGGTGGGAAATTAACCCTAAAGGCGGAACAGTCAGGAATGCTCAACAGCATGAGGATGCACGAGACAATGGAAACCACTCCATTAAAGACACAATGTGTATCCACAGGACATGTGATCTCTCCATTGCCAACAGCTTCCGGAATGGTCCCCCATTTGTATCTCCGGGAGAGGACTGCCAACGTGTGGTAACCACGAAGAGAAGCTTGAATAACCTACGAAACGGTAATTTTCTGTGAGTCAGGGTGAGGAATTTCAGAAATTTGAACTTAGTAGGGAAACTGGAAAACCTGAAAAGGGAAATGCTAAGACTCAGTCTAGATATAGTGGGAGCCAGTGAAGTGAAATGCAAGGAAGACAAGGATTTCTGAACAGACGAGTATAGGGTAGTAACAACAGCTGCAGAAAATGTTATAATGGGAGCAGGAATCGTTACGAGCAGGAAGGTAGGGTTGAGTGTGAGATAGTGTGAACAGTTCATTGATATGGTTGTTCTCGTCACAATCGACAGCAAACCAATACCGACGATGATAGTTCACGTATACATGCCGACGTCGCAAGACGAAGATGAAAAGATAGAAAATGAGTCTCAGGATACTGAACGGTTAATTCAGTATCTAACAGTCATGGGGGACTGGAATGCTGTTGTAGGAGAAGGAGTAAATAAAAGGATTGCGGATCAATATGGGCTTGGTAGTAGGAAAAAGAGAGGGGAAAGACGAATTGAGTTCTGCAACAAGTACCTATTAGTAATAGTGAATACACTGTTCAAGAATTAGAAGTTGAGGCGGTATACTTGAAAACGGCCGGGAGATTCGGGAAGTTTTCATTTAGATTGCATCATGATCAGGCAGAGATTCCGAAATCATATATTGGGTTATAAGCTGTACCCAGGATCACAATTTAGTAATGATGAAGAGTAGGCGGGAGCTTAAGAGACTAGTCAGGAGGAATCAGTCCACAAAGAAGTGGCATATGGAAGTGCTAAGTAATGAAGAGATAGACTTCAAGATCTCTGAGGCTGTAGGCACAGTGAAAATGAATAGTTCAGCAGGCAGTACAATTGAAGAGGAATGGACATCTCTAACGAGGGCAAACACAGAAGTTGGATAGAAAACCGTAGGACAAGAAAGACAATTGCGAAGAATCCATGCATAACAGATGAACTACTTCAGATTATTGATGAAAGAAGCAAGTACAAAAATGTTCAAGGAAATTCAGGAATACAGAAATATAAGCCACTTAGGAAAGAAATTGGGAAGCTATGGCAAAATGGAGACATGAAAGATATGAAGAAATCTAAAATGAAATGATTGTTTTAAAGGACGGATTCAGCTTATAGGAAAGTCAGAAAAACCTTCGGTGTAATTATAAAAGCGAGGGTGCTGACATTAAGAGATCAATGGGAATTGCACTGTTAAATGCAGAATAGGGAGCAAATAGGTGGAAAGAGTACTTAGAAATTTGGAAATTTCTGGTGAGGTCTTCCGGGACCAAACTACTGACGTCATCGGTCCCTAAGCTTACGCACTACCTAATCCAACGTAAACTAACTTATGCTAAAGACAACATACACACCCATGACCGAGGGAGGACTCGAACCTCTGATGGGGGCAGCCTCGCGGAACGTGAGAAGACGCCTAAGACCGCGCGGCGATACCGCGCAGCCGCAAAGAGTACACTGCAGGCCTCTTCGATGACGAACACTTGTCTGATGACGTCATACAAAAAGGAACAGGATTCGACAGTGAAGAGATAGAGGATCCAGTATTAAAATGAAATTGAAAAGAGGGATGGAAGGCTTAAAATCAAATAAGGAAGGAGGGATAGATAATTCCTTCGGAATTTCTAAAATCATTAGGAGAAGTGACAACAGATGATATACAGAATAATGAAGACGGAAATAGAAGGTCTGTTAGATGACTGTCAGTTTGGCTTTAGAAAAGGAAAAGGCACCGGAAAAGCTGTTTTCACGTCGTGGTTGGAAATGGAGGCAAGACTGAAAAAAATCAAGACACGTTCATAGGATTTGTCGCCCTGGAAAAAGCGTTCGACAATGTAAAATCATGCAAGATGTTAGAAATTCTGAGAAAAATAAGGGCAAGCTACAGGGAAAGACGGTTCACACAATTCGTATTAGAACCAAGTAGGAAAAGTAAGACTGGAACACCAAGAACGAAGTACGCTGATTAAAGAGGCTGTAAGACTGGGATGTAGTCTTTCGTCCTTACTGTTCGGTCTATACATCGAAGGAGCAAATGAAGTAAATATATGTTTCAGATTGGGATTAAAACTCGGTGTGAAAGAATATCAATATCGCTGATGAGATTTCTATCGTCGGGTGAAAGTGAAGGAAGACTGCAAGATGTGTTGAATGGAATGAACAATATAATGAGTACGAATATAGATTGAGAGTAAATCTAAGAAAACCCAAAGTAATGAGAAGTAGCATAGATGAGAAGAGCGAGAAACTTAACATTTGGATTGGTTATCAAGAAGTAGACGAAGTTTAGGCAATCTGCTACCTAGGCAGCAAAATAACGTATGACAGGCGGAGCAAGGGTGACGTGAAAGCCGCGCCGAGTGGCGGGGGGTTAGAGGCGCCATGTCACGGACTGCGCGGCCCCTCCCGCCGGAGGTTCGAGTCTTCCCTCGGGCATCGGGGTGAGTGTGTGTGTGTGTGTGTGTGTGTGTGTGTGTGTGTGTGTGTGTGTTGTTCTTAGCATAAGACCGTAAGTTAGTCCAAGTTAGTTTCACTGGTGTGTAAGTCTAGGGACCGATGACCTAAGCAGTTTGGTCCCTTTCAATTTACACACATTTGAACAGTTAAGGATGTAAAAAGCACACTACCACTGGCGAAAAAGGCGTCCCTGGTCAAGGGAAGTCTTCTAGTGTCAAACATAGGCCTTAATTTTAGAAAGAAATTTTTGAGAATGTAAGTCTGGAGCACAGCATTGTATGGTAGTGAGACATGGACTGTGGGAAAACCAGGACAGAGGTGAATCGAAGCCGTTGAGATGTGGTGCTACAGCAGAATGTTGAAAATTGCGAGGACTGATAAGGTAAGAAACGAGGAGGTTCTCTACAGAATCGGGGACGAAAGGAACATATGAGAAACCCAGACAAGAATAAGGGACAAAATAAAAGGATATCTGTTAAGGCATCAGGGGATAACTCCCATGGTACTAGAGGGGGCTGTATAGAATAAAAACTGTAGAGGACGAAAGAGGTTAGAATACATCCAACAAATAACTGAGGATGTAGGGTGCAATTGCTACTATGAAATGAATATGTTGGCACAGGAGAGGAATTTATGGCGAGCCGTATCAAGCCAGTCCGAAGACTCAAAATAAGAACGTCCTGCCCCATACTCCCGTTACACTTTCCCAGACATTTTCTTACTCATCGGTTTGGTGGAAAACCTTCTTAGTTATCACCTCACGTAATTTTCGAAAACCCTCTTCAACAACATCAACAACACCTAACAAACGCTTCAGCTGTCTTCTTAGGATGTAAACTGTGGTTCATTATTATTGCTGCGCTATAAGTAATTGCTTCTAGTACTATAAGCAGGTATCGATACAAATGGTTCAAATGGCTCTGAGCACTATGGGACTTAACATCTGAGGTCAGCAGTCAACTAGAATTACTAGAATTACTTAAACCTAACTAACCTAAGAACATGACATACATCCATGCCCGAGGCAGGATTCGAACCTGCGGCCGTAGCGGTCGCGCGGTTCCGGACTGAAGCGTCTAGAAACGCTCGGCCACCGCAGCCGGCTATCGATACAATTTAAAACAGTTGATCACCCAACTAAATGCCCTACGAATATGAACAATGTAAGTGCATCCTACTTCTCCATTGCACATGGTTTCGGATAAGCCTTAGCATAATCCTGAAACTTTCTTACGACGATATTATCGTGCATATGTCAAACTGAAGTTCCAATAAGTGCTTCTGGAATTAACACTGTGGCTCTATAACACATCTAAAATAAGCAAATCGAAATAATACCTAAAATGATCACGCTATTCTTTGCACGATAACCATGTCTTGTTTCTCGACAATTTTAGGTGTAACTAAAACTAACAGACGACTGGACACGCAGGCGCATCCTGAGGTGAGGATGGTTTCTTTTTCTTTCCTTTTTTTAATGAAATACATTTTAGTCTGGAGAATGAATACTTCTTTACTACATATGATTAGTACAAGCAGAGAAACAGAGCAAATAAGGAACTTCCTGTACACTCGGATAGCTGCCAGCAGACAGTTCGTCACCTATGAAACAACCCTTCGTTGTTGTTTTTTTTTTTTTAAATAAGAGCTTTTTATCATTTCCCTAAAAACTTTGGTGAATGTCTGGACTGTTCGTTTCAGTTGACCACTGCCGAATCTGTGCAGCGTCGATAATGACCTAGACGTCTGCGGAAAGAAAAAACGTTCCCTTCTCTACCATCACACTGACTCATAGACGTGCATTACAGTGAAGCTGATAGCTTATTCAGCTTTTGCAAGCCTTATCATATCGGCTGACGGCTTTATTAGTTGATATGATAAGAGTGAGGCTATTTACGAACTTCGGGTTTTATTTATCAGGGCGAGTGGCTGAGCCGACCAAGTGACAATACGCTCTTTACAATAAACATAGGGCAATACATTTTAAACTTTTCTCCTGTACTTCACACTAGCGAAACAGTAACACGTTTTTCTGATAAAGTAATATTATATTTGTTCTGTAGCCCAGAATGCTACACTACTGGCCATTAAAACTGCTACACCACGAAGATGACGTGCTACAGACGCGAAATTTAACCGACAGGAAGAAGATGCTGTGATATGGAAATGATTAGCTTTTCAGAGCATTCGCACAAGGTTGGCGCCGGTGGCGACACCTACAACGTGCTGACATGAGGAAAGTTTCCAACCGATTTCTCATGCACAAACAGCAGTTGACCGGCGTTGCCTGGTGAAACGTTGTTGTGATGCCTCGTTTAAGGAGACGAAATGCGTACCATCACTTTTCCGACTTTGATAAAGGTCGGATTGTAGCCTATCGTGATTGCGGTTTATCGTATCGCTATATTGCTGCTCACGTTGGTCGAGATCCGATGACTGTTAGCAGAATATGGAATCGGTGGGTTCAGGAGGGTAATACGGAACGCCGTGCTGGATCCCAGCGGCCTCGTACGATTAGCAGTCGAGACGACAGCCACCTTATCCACATGGCTGTAACGGATCCTGCAGCCACGTCTCGATCCCTGAGTCAACAGATGGGGACGTTTGCAAGACAACAACCATCTGCACGAACAGTTCGACGACGTTTGCAGTAGCATGGACTATCAGCTCGGAGACGATGGCTGCTGTTACCCTTGACGCTGCCTCACAGGCAGGAGCGCCTGCGATGGTATACGCAACGACGAACCGGGGTGCACGAATGGTAGAACGTCATTTTTTCGGATGAATCCAGGTTCTGTTTACAGCATCATGATGGACGCATCCGTGTTTGACGACATCGCGGTGAGCACACATTGGAAGCGTGTATTCGTCATCGCCATACTGGCATATCACCCAGCGTGATGGTATGGGGTGCCATTAGTAACACGTCTCGGTCACCTCTTGTTCACAATGACGGCACTTTGAACAGTGGACGTTACATTTCAGATGTGTTACGACCCTAGGCTCTACCCTTCATTCGATCCCTGCGAAACCCTACATTTCAACAGGATAATGCACGACCGCATGTACCAGTTCCTGTACGGGCCTTTCTGGATACAGAAAATGTTCGATTGCTGCCCTGGCCAGCACATTCTTCAGATCTCTCACCAACTGAAAACGTCTGGTCAATGGTAGCCGAGCAACTGGCTCGTCTCAATACGACAGTCACTACTCTTGATGAACTGTGGTATCGTGTTGAAGCTGCATGGGCAGCTGTACCTGCACACGCCATCCAAGCTCTGTTTTACTCAATGCCCAGGCGTATCAAGGCCGTTATTACGGCCAGAGGTGGTTGTTCTGGGTACTGATTTCTCAGGTTCTATGGACCCAGATTGCGTGAAAATGTAATCACATGTCAGTTCTAGTATAACATATTCGGCCAATGAATACCCGTTTATCATCTGCATTTCTTGTTGGTGTAGTAATTTTAATGGCCAGTAGTGTGCACATAAGACACAAATGGTTGTCTCTGGGTTTCGCTATTTGGGTTATGCTTTAAAACAGTCTATTGAAATTATAGTGGCACGCAACATTACAGATACAACAGAAAAGAGTAAAACTTCGAACCTGTTTTATCTGACATTAAAAAGCAACGGTCTTCGACTCGGCCAGCAGAATGTATCGACACTCAATAGCGGATTATCGTTTTTGCCAGCCTTCACTAGTGAGGCACCGTATCTTCTCTTCCTTTAGAGGGCAGTGGCGACGGTTTTTGGCGCACGCGCTTTTCTTCTTCCGCGGTGTAACAAAAGGCCGCCGTTCACGGTATGAATCAGTTGCTGTAAACCTGAAGATAGTGGCCAGATGAACCGAAATGTTTTGTGTCTAGCGTAACTTCCGCGTAATATAAAATATAGAATATTATTGGTTTTGGTATCTAACATTAAAATACTTTAATTAAATATGATTAATTAATAAACATTTTGGTATTCGTTGGCTTGAAATATAAATCACATTCAGACCGTATTTGTTTGCAGGCGGCTTTGGCACTGTAGCAGTCAAAGCAGTCAGCTAAGATACAAAGTCACATTAGTGTAGTTTACTTTTTGGTTCTAGCAGTTGCCTAAATTGCGAACCTGCGAACACCACAATATTGAGGATAGTACTGAACAGAAAAAGACATTATTGAACAATTATTACAATGCAGATTACTTGATACAATTAATTATTCTTAACTTTAATACCCCCGTCTACATGCTTTACATAAATCACCAAGTGCCTGGCGTTGCACACCAATCTGGTATCCACACAGTGTGTCCCAAGAGGAATGGTCAGTATTCAGTGATAGGACAGGACCATCATTCGAAGTAAAAATATCGGCTAAACATGAACTCTAAAATGCATACCTAAAGTACTAGGAGCACTTTTTCATCTTCGGTACTATGAAACAAATCTTACCTATAGTGAACTCTTACGTTTGTATATTTCTGGAGGAGCCAGTAAGGACAAAACAAGAAGAAGAATGACTAAAACACATGGGCTCTAAAATGCGTCACTTGAGACCTATGAGCAGTAGAAGATGTGTGTTTCAGAGTATCGAAGATGAAAGAGTCATAGTCCTAAGACATGGATTTGTAGCCCGTGTTTAGTACACTTTTTTTGCTTGCAATCATCGTTCTTGTCATATCACTGAATATTGGCTATTCCTCCTGCGACACCCTGTATATTATACATATAATGCGTACTTAACGAAAGCAGTCAAGACTGTGTCATGCTCGTATCAGTGTCGATAGCAGAAAGAGTGAAAACAGAAAACTCGCACATCGGCAGTAGACAAATGATTCAATCAGTGATGTGGTATAGAAAGTCATAATAGCTTCTGTGCTGCAAAGATTAATTAATTGCTTTAGATACTGCGCTAGATGCTTGCATGATCTGGCTGCAGACTCAACTAGGTTATCATTCCATATTTTCGAAAACATTTTGGGAAAACAGCGGATAATTTGGCAATTGTAGTTAGGAAAACAGTCTAGGTCCAACAAATCACATTTATTGGCGAGCGGTTTTAGTACAACGGCTCGTACTCTGAAATATAGAGTACTACAAATATAGAGGGACATACAGCTAAAATATAAACAATTAAATAAAAATATACGAAGTTGTGTGTAGAGACGGAACTATGGAGCAGAAACTGCAGAAATCTTCAGACGCTGTCAACTACCGGAGAAGCAACCATGTGATGTGGTTAACTGCGAAAGCTCAGCCCCGTAGACGTCTACAAACGTCACTCATAACCAACATAACGACTGTGTTTTTGAATACATAACGAAAAACTTAAGCTACTAACGTAAAAATTAAATGTCTTTATAGTATTGGTTGTAAGGTTAACCACTAATATAAATGGGATGCAAAGAATTAAAACTTAAACTAGCATACAATAAAAATCCAATAACTTACACTGCCCTCAACGGGACAGTAAGTATGTACAAGGCATTACTGGTTACTTAGCGACGTGCATTATGTGTCTCAAAGTTTTTGTTACCTCCTTCCTTATGGCATCTAATTATAATTTCGGCTGTAAAATACAACATATTAAAACAAAAAATAATAAAGTAAGAGCCCAATAATGTCGCTACTGCGCTGCCCTCTACAGAACTATCTGGATGTACATTGTGCTGCCGGTTACTTAGCACCGTGCCACATCGATAGCTGTCAAAGATGTTACAGTGTAATGAATTATGACGTAGAGGAATTAAAGACATTAGCTGCCTGTAGGCATTAATTTATATTAATGGGGAAGGTTGAAAATTTATACCGTACTGGGATTCAAACTCAGGTCTCCTACTTTGTAGGCTGATGCACTGACCACTACACCATCCGGACATAGCGATCACCACAACCACATGGACTACCCCAGTATGCCTGCCATTAGACCCATAATCTAAGCTTAAATCACACACCGCTATGTATTGCCCCTGCTCATTAGCGTCATCATTCGTTACATCTCGCCGATTCCCGTAAGAGATCAATCTTGGCGTGTATCTGCACTGCAGGCTGTGAAATTGACGCGGGGTACTGTAAGCAGCAGACTTGTCCGGTATTCACGTCGGGAACAAGCCGAGGTGGTGTTCCTGTACGGCCAAGCATATCGAAACGGTCGAGAGGTAGCATGGCTATACCAAAATGTATCCTCATAGATACCAACCGCATCACACAATTCAAGCCATTTTTGGGCGATTGTGAGATCGTGAGTCCTTTCAGACAGCCGTACGTGCAGGGAGATGGCGGACGATGAATATACCAGATTTAGAGGACCAGATTCTAGAGGGTATTGAGAGGAACGCTAGTACCATCCCCGGCAAGTAGCCTTCCAACGTGGTGCAAGCCACAGTACGATTATGTGTATCCTACATAACAACAGCTACTATGTCCGCCTCTGTAGCGCAGCGGTAGCGTTACTGCGTACCAAGCAAGGGGGCCCGGGTTAGATTCCCCGCAGGGGACTGGGTGTTGTGTTCCATCATCATTGACAGGCAAGTCGCCGAAGTGTCGTCAACTAAAAAGACCTGCAATACGGTGGCCGAACCCCGAAGGGGATATCCCAGCCAATAAATGACATACGATCATTTCATTACCGCTACCATTCCTATCACCTGCAATCCCATGGAGGCTACTTTGAACATTTCATGTGACGCAGATGCGATGCAGTTCTGTACTACGTTCTGCGGTGATTTCTTGTCGTTGCACCCCATCCATTTCCAGACACGTATTCGGGGGACCTTTTTTCCTCCATTTCCATTCTGGAATCCGGCCCTGCTGCTTCTCGGTGCTGGCCGGAGTGGCCGTACGGTTCTAGGCGCTACAGTCTAGAACCGAGCTACCGCTACGGTAGCAGGTTCGAATCCTGCCTCGGGCGTGGATATGTGTGTTGTCCTTAGGTCAGTTAGGTTTAATTAGTTCTAAGTTCTAGGCGACTGATGACCTCCGACGTTAAGTCCCATAGTGCTCACAGCCATCTGAACCATTTTTTCTTCTCGGTTTTATTAATGTTCAGCTTGTATACACTTTCGGTCTGGACATGTTTGGATTGTGGAACCCATTTTAGTACATATATTAAACACTTCAGCCACTCCCATAGTGGAAACGCTTGTGACACCTTACTGCTTCTGTACTGCTGAGTTAACTACTTCCAAACAGAACTAGGCTGACCCCCTCACAACACTGAGACGACTAAGCTGTATTTGATAAAGCACAGCACCATGCTCACCTGTGGTAGGTGCTGCTAGATTTCTCTTTTATATTTGCGCGTTTATGACCAAGTATGGTTGGTAAACTACATTACCCTTTCCCACAGCAAGGTATGGTCCGTTGGGTCGCCTTAAAACCAGTATGTACTTGTACATCGTAAAGTAACAAATTCTTCGGCGGCTGGGCCAAACTTCCGCTTCCGCTTTCGCTTCCGCTTCCGCGAAAGCTTCCGCTTTCAGTTCAGTTTTAGTCCTACCACCATTATTTTCTTATCCACAACTCACCCTGAGCTGTGACAGTTTCTTCACGTCCTCCTCTAGCTCATCTGCACTATTGCTTAACCTGCATCTACGATTTCCTCTCTTGCCTCCTAGGCTCTGGGATTTGAACAGTATCTGGTTCCGTCCACCATTTCATGTTTCGTTCTCTGTGGTCCTTAGCATTTACGCAGTGATTCGCAAAGCCTGCTAGATTATGGGCTTATCTACGTATTGCACTACCTATGGTCTAAAAGTCCGATTTTGGACAGTCAAATTTGCGTTTGGTAGCATGTCTATAATCACGTCTGGCCAGTACAACTGAGGCTGAGAAATACTCAGCTGTGTCATTCCTGAGACTGTGACAGGTAGCAGGAACACAGACCTCACTATTTCACTTAGCGTCCCATTTATCAACAGTCAACTCCCATCCAGTACTACCCTTTTTACAGTCGTAAGCTTCGCTTACTCGTAGCAGCCGGTTACTGCTGTTACTTTATTACAGACAGAGTACAACCAGTGCTGCTCAAATCACTGGACGTATAAGTCAGGCTTCATTACTGCTTCCATACTGCCTTTCCCTTCTTTCTGTCCCAACAACAATTTCACTGCAGCATGAGTTCCGACCTTCTCTCACAACCCTGTTTGGATAGACTGTGACCTTGACCATTATAGTGTGTCTGCAGCTCTGCTTCCTTCATTTCTGCATGCCTGCTTTCATCCTATGACAGGGATTTCTATTACCCTTTCCTCCTCCTCCAAACCCCTGTTTCTCTGGGGCAGTTCATTTTGCTTGCACTATAATAATGCATTACACTTGCACCAAATAATCAAAATATTAGAAAATAAATTTTTTTCTTATTCCGAGGTCTCAACACATACAGGCCTCATCACCTTGGCTCGTCCTTATCTTCCTGCTCGCCCTTCCATACCTTCATTTACCCTTTCTTCTTTTGCCCCACTTCACAACTCCTAGAATAACATCCACATTTCCCAGAAAAGGCTTCAAACGTCCAACGTGTACAAACGGCATCCTTGCAGGTAATTGGATCTTGGTGTTTACTGTTAACAAAGTTTCTACAACATGATACTGTGCCCGGTATATCTTAACGAATTGCTTCTCTTCCCCTATGGAGTATATGGGGTCGACACCATGCACATTGTACTGTGGCATTCGTCTTGTGCAGTTCACTGCCTCCTATTGGTTCTGTAGTGCCTTTATGTTAGCTCTGCTCACACTATTCCATACTTATTTCATCACTCATGCAAAATCCTTTAAAACGTTACCCCATCTTACCCTTAGCGCCTTTTATTACGTTGAGTGGTGACGGTATCTTACTCCCATGCAGTAAATCATAACGGCGTAAGCCAGTGTTGGTGATCTGTTTCGTGTTCAATTCTGCGATGACACATTTTCAGTTGATACGCCAACTGTGTCCACAGAGTATCGTAGCATTTTCCTTAACATTCTATGAACCCTTTCCCATCTTCCATTAGCTTTTAGCTGCAGGAGACTAGTTCTCATTTTGTTTGCACAGAACAACCAACAAAACTCTTTGAAGAAATTCGACATTAAGTAGGTTCCCTGATCGGGTTTGGTATAGAAACCATTTCCACATAACAATGATCAATAATTGTGAGCACATACTTGTTTCCTCCAGATGTTTTGCTGAAAGGACAGAAGACATCGATCCCAAGTAACTGAAACAGTGCATTCTCTCTTTCGACACGAATCCACCCTCTGTGCATACTGTATACAATTCTGTACGTATTGATCCATGTACATGTTTCTCTTCTTCCACCAGTACCACTCTGATAGACTTCTGGTGATATATCTCATACCCCCGTGACCCGTTAACATGTGATCATTTCTCCCCTTCAATACATTTCTTCTCAAATTTGCTGGCATCACTACCCATAGTCCCAACACAGTTTCTCTGCGTAATAATCCATGATGTACACAATACTACGATTGCTAATGAAAAACATTTGTCATGAAAAACATTTGTCATCCGTCCTCTGCGCTACTTGCCATTCCATTTATTCATTACTGCATTCGTACTTGCAATGCCAATGCTTTTCCACCTAATCTGTCTGCATTCCCATGCTTTTTGTCAGGTCTGCGTAGCCCATCATAATCCAACTCATTCAGTCGTATTGCCCAATCTTCTAAATGGATCCATCAACCACAGAAAAGACTTCTATGCTGCATGGTAGTTTATGACTCGACATTTCATTCCATAGTGATAACGCTTAATGTAGGTGACTCCATCAAGAAGACAACGTTCCTTTTTCCATCGTGGAGTAGTCCTCTCCTGGAAAATTCATCAGTCTCGATGCATAGGCTACAAGATATACCATGACCTCAACTTCTCGAGTCAAAAGATAGCCAAATGCGTGGTTGGCTGCATCACATGAAAGAATGATCTACTTGTTGAAATTAAGAAGCACCAAAACTGGACTTCCTGTCAAATTCTTTCAGCTTTTCAATTGCATTCTCACAATATCCTGTCTACACAAGCTTCTAACCTCTCTTCAATAATTGCTTGAATGCTGTGACAATATTCACAAATCCTTTTACGAACCTCCAATAGTAATTTTTGGCTCCAAGAAACGATCGCTGTTCCTTCACTGATTTAGTACTGGGTATTCAGATACGGCCTTCACTAACTTCAGATTTGTATGTACCCCATCTTAACTAATTATGTGGCCTGGATACACCACCTCTTCTTACACAAGAATACATTTGTCATTACTCTACATCAAATTTCCTGACTTCGACCTCGAGAATACCTCCCTTAAGTGTTGTCTGTGCTGCTCTAAGTCACTTGGAAAGACGGTTATATCTCCCAGATATACCATACACTCACACAGTTTTAAACCTCTTAAGCCCCTATCTAACAATCTCCGAAATTTTTCAGTTACTTTTTTCAACCCAAAACTTATCCTCCTGAACAGATAATGTCCCAACAGTGAAGAAAACGTTATCGTTAGCTAGTGTTCCAGAACCACTTTTAGCTGAACGTAACCAGTTTTCAAGTCCGTTGTCGAAAAACATTTACACTGTCCCAGATAGTGTATAGTTTTCAAAACGTTTGGCAAAGTTACAGTCTTGACATTCAGGTCTCGTTAACCGCAACAGAGCCTCTATTTTTGTGATCCCACCAATTATTTTTTGGCATTTCAGTTCCTGCACCCTATGTGCTATTGCTTTCCTCAATAATCCCATCCTCCAGCTGTTGATTAATAGCGATTCACTTTCCATTGATATCCAGTGCTGTGTAATATGCGTTGCTGCAAGAGCCCTCTTGGAAAAAACAAATCTTTAAACTTCACCAGCAATTCCTCCATTTGCTTCTTATCATTCCCCTTCAGATGCTTCACTTTTCCTCGTAATGCAGTTTCAGCGATGTCTGACGATTGCCATTGCCTGTCACCTATCAAGTCTCACGCTTCCTCATGCTAGCAGTTAACAACCATTTCGTTAACGTTAAATCCTTGGCCTTAAAATTATCTATGATTACCGGTACAACTTTTTGCCAGTTCGTCTCTTACATGCATACAAAACTTCTTTTCTAAACAATCTGCCGGATACAATACTTCATTTGTTTCTAATGGTTCCACCACATACATCTCTACAATCGCGTTAAACTCAGCATTAATCCAAACCGATTTCCCAGCACCCTTGGCTACACGATCATGTGAATCAACTCTTAGTGCAATAGTTCACTGTGTAATTGGTTTGTCACACGTGATACACTCCCCTCATGACAGACCTACACTGGTAAGAGCTTGACTTAACTTTAACATCGTTCCATCCAGCTCCACCATGTGTTGCTGAATGTCGATTTTGGAACAACGCTGATGCCAGAAGTCCATCCCCAGAAACCTGTCAGCCCTCACTTAGATGTGGCACTATTTCTACATATTGACAGAACTGAACTGCACACAAACAGAAATCTATGTCCACTGACCCCAGTCACCACCCCCACCCCCTGTAACGTATATGTGGTAGGCTCCACTCTTTCTGATTCACCAGGACCCTACTTGTAACTGGGATGTGCCACTCTGTCCAATAACATCCTTCAAGTGTTCTCTCGTACAACTCCTTGCACCACAAAATACATACACCTTCACAGAGTCTAATTTTAGTGGGGATGCCCATAGGGGGACTTCGGGTTCCCTCTCCTGTTTAATTCCTGTTTTTCCCCAGTCCATTACCTTTGAAACCACTGCCACCATTACATAGACCTCTGTATTTACTTCTATTGTTCTGCACCTAGTGACATTGCCTCTGCACATTTGCCATCCGTCCAGACCCGTAACTTGTTATATAATCTGAAAATGCGACCCATCTGCCTTGTAATCCGGTCGACACATCTGCTTCCTCGCATTCTACTGCCAATCTAACAACTGAGTGAAAAATCTACCAAAACTCCTGCTTGCACTCTTCTTAAAATTTCTGTAGTCAGCCCCTTTAAAATTGACTCAAGTGTCCTTTGCTCAGCCTCCTGCAATATTGCTCTGTTCACTACTACGTCCTGTCCAAATCTGGAAACCTGGGAAGCCTGGGAACGAGCATCTCAGACGGTGAAACCGGTCCACTAATGTGTGCTACTGACGTGAGCATCTGAGAAATTTAGTTATAGGTCGACGAAACCACGTCGCTTAATGTTCACGCCTCATCACAGAAAGTTGCTGCCGCAAGGTTGCCCACTTCTTAAAGCAGGATAGACAGTAATCTCGTGGCATAGTGCTATTTGGTGCAGGCAGAAGTATTTCGCGGTTCTAGGCGCGCAGTCCGGAACCGTACGACTGCTACGGTCGCAGGTTCGAATCCTGCCTCGGGCATGGATGTGTGTGATGTCCTTAGGTTAGTTAGGTTTAAGTAGTTCTAAGTTCTAGGGGACTGATAATCACAGCAGTTGAGTCCCATAGTGCTCAGAGCCATTTGAACCATTTTTTGAAGTATTTCGAAGCACACCATCCAGTGCACATTGTTGAATACGGGAGTTCGCAGCAGATGACCTACGTTTTCGCTTGTTGACCCAATGACATCGTCAGTTACGACTGGCGTAGACACTATGGGTCGATGGAGAGCTGTAACCTGGTCATATGAATTGCGTTCCTTGTTTCACCAGGTTTAGGTGAGTTGTCATCCAGACGAATATGCTCCAGACACGCAGGCCAATGGGGGCACTTTTATGGTACGGGGGACAATCATCTGGTATTCCATGGGGCCTGTGATACTTATCGAAGGAAAAGTTACAGCCATCGAGTACGTGAATATTTCTGCGAAACACCTGCGTCCACTTGTGACTAATGCCCTATCGAATGGCGTGATAAATGTCCGCATCACAAGGACAGAATCGTGATACGTTTCGATGAACATTATAGTGAACTCAAGTTGGCGTCTTGGCCATCATATTCTCCTGATCTAAAACGCATGGAACATATCTGTGATGCTGTCGGTCACCAGTGACGTACCCGCAAAACAGCAGCCCGCAATTTACGGGAAATGCGAGACCTGTGCACAGACAACTGATGCCACATTCCTTCATAAACCTGCCGAGGGCTTGCTGAATCCATGCTATGAATAGTCGCTAATATATTGAGTTCCAGTGGTGGACCAACAAGTTATGAAGGAGGTAGTCATAATGCTTCGGCTCCTCATTGTATACAGGGAGCTCTACAATTTCCCTTAAAAAATCCAGGGACTTGTGGAATATTTTGAACTGGGACCCATGTCTGGAAACGTACCATTTCCGTGCTACAGCCGTTTGAAAACCAGTTTTCTATGTGGGTATGCAACGGGGTAGTCATGGCTGGTGGAGGAAGGGGGGAGGGGAGGGCAGTTGAGGGGTGCTTATATAGGATCGGCTGATGTCATTTGATGTGCGTCCTACCTCTATGGCGTAGTTCGAGTCTGTGTGTTAGAGCGACATGGCTAAGTACACGTTTGCACGCCATGATCCTTCGTCGTCGTGGAAGAGCTGGTCTTCGTCTTTATCAGGATCGTTATCCACAACGTCCGACTTCCTCTCATACCGCAACAGTTACGCAACAGCTACGAGAAAGAGGTACCTTCACTGTCAGCAGGCGTGACTGTGGTGCTCCAAGGAGAACCTGAACACTCGAGTTGGAAGAGGCAGTATTGCATCACGTTCAAGAGGACCCGTGCGATGAAAGTTGGTCCTGACACCGTCTGGTATTTTTTTAAATACCAGAAACTACTTCCATACCACCTCCAAAGGATAAAGTCAATAATGCTAGACGATTTTGAATGTTGTGGATGTCCTTAGGTTAGATTGGTTTAAGTAGTTCTAAGTTCTAGGGGACTGATGACCATAGATGTTAAGTCCCATAGTGCTCAGAGCCATCTGAACCAACGATTTTGAACTACGCATTGAGTTCTGCACACAGTTTCTTCACTGCTGCCTCAACGAGCCCCTAACACCTCCTTTGCGCATTATCTTCACAAATTTACTAGGGATTGTGCTCTCAGTTCTCTAAACAACCGTGTTTGGCCAGTTGAAAACCCACATGCCAGCATGTCCGTGGATTTCAACATAGATTTGGTATCAATAGGTGGGCGGGTATTCAGGATGCTCATGTGATTGGACCATACATACTTCCATCCAAGCTCACGTGTCCCATCTACTTGACCTTACTACAACAAGTGTTGGGCGTGTTGGTAGATGCTGTGCCACTTAACGTCCGTCAAGACATGGGGTTTCAGCATGAGTAAGCATCTCTTCACTTTTCACCTCATGTCCGGGACCATCTGGACCAAGGGCACAGATGGACAATCTGAGGTGGTTCAGCTGCATGGGCTCCACGATCACCATATTTGACACCACTGAAATTTTCCATCTGGGGCCAAGTGAAGAGTTTGGTTTATGAGACTCTTGTAGTGATGGAAGAAGATCTGGTGGCATATCGCTGCAGGACGGATTACAGAGTCACAAGGTGTGATAGAGAGTGTTTACCTCAACATCATGCGTACGTTGAAAGTGTGTACACAACTTGGTGGTCGCCACATGGAACATTACTTGTAGTGAGTCAGAATGCTAACTCTTATTGATAAAGGACAGTAACGGTGTAACTGTAAACAACAGTGTTTGTGAAAACTGGTTAAGTATCATTTTTGTTTCTCTGGCTATCAATGAGTAGAATTGTAAAACAAGTGATGTACGTATTGAGTCAAGATGAATTTACAGCACCCTGTATAAGTTAGTTTAGACAGATCTCTCAATGTTATCCGCACAGGGTAACTTCAAAGAATTTTAATGCCATCGCCATCATTTCTAAGTAGATCGGTCAATGCTGTTACCTTACGTTACACTGTACAATGTGACGTCTCCTTGATGTTCTTACACCTTCCGATGCCTGTTATTTCTAGTCATTTCGGAAACCACATCATTGCTGAGTGAAAGTGGACACACTCAGAACCACGGGCATAACATCAGCGTCACATTAAAAATAAAATGTTTTCCGCATCTTCTGTGACGAGCTCCATGACTAAATATAAAAGTATATTTTTCTAAACGAAAAGCTTATGCCACGCATCATGCAACGGGCATTCTGTAATGAAAGAGTTTTTAGTTATCATAACGTGTAGCAATGAATTTAACCGAGTCAGCGGTAATAATCTCATTGCTGCATGGAAGCGGTTCCTGACGCTGAGAGAAATTTGCCTACTACTTATGCTCGACGGGCGCCACTAGCATCGCAGACTTTAACACGTTCTCTGGCACCATGTCGACAGTGAGCTGTTCCTGACGGTAACGACGGTGATTAAAGTCGAAACCATGAGTTTTTACTCTTATTTACTCAGCAACAATATCAATAACTTTTAACACAAGAATGGCGTCGTGAGAAACATCGTTCCTAAATATAACATGTCAGTTCGACAAACATAACAATTCAATCTCAACGAGTCAGCTACTTTGTTCTTGTAATTGTTCCAGTTGTAACTTAAACAAAATTAATTTTTCTACAGTTAGTTGTCCACTACCAAAAACCTACTATAGCTTTCATATTTCATAATTTATTTTTGTTTTCTTCATTTTATTATTCAATGAGATTCATTGACTTCTACAGCATTAAAATATATGGTGTTTAGAAATTAGTTGTACAGAAGTAACCTTTAATTGTCAAAAAGCTTAGTAACTTACTGAAACAGGGAATGCAGAATATCTCTAAGTTTTATTTACAAATGTTCAATGTCGCTACCTTTTGTAACACGACAAATGTCTCATCTGTAACGAATTTCGTGCCAAACCCAATGAAGCAAGTCCTGATGCGTGGTGCCAAACGCTTGTGTTATCCACTGTTCCAGTTCACTGACGTTTCCCATAAGCGGAGGGACAAACGCTGTGTCTTTAATGTAATCCTGCACACAGAAGGCCATAGGGGTTGAATCAGGTGATCGTGATGGCAAGGATATTGGTCCACGACACCCAGTCCAAGTCTACACATTTCTTCGTGGATACACGACAATTTCATGAGCATAATGTAGTGGCGCGCCATCTTGGTGAAAAATAAATTCTTTGACCATACCCGACGTGATTGAGGCATTAGATAATGTTCAAGCATGTCCAAATACGATAAGCCAGTTACAGTTGACTCGGCAAAAAAGAAAGGACCGTAAACCTTGTTACAGCTCACAGCAGAAGAAAAGAAGAAAAAGCGTTAGGCGAATCCCATACATATTCGATTACGCGGCGTAGTTTCTCCAGTTAATAACAGTTTGCCTCTGAGATGGTGTCCTGCGATATTTAGCCCTGAATAATCTCAGAACTGCTGAAGCGAGTTTAAATCATGAAATCATGAACAACGCTGCGCAAGCTCTGCACTTTTATACGGTTCCATAATGGCTGTTGCAGGAACTTATAGCGCAGGCCACCTAGCAGGAACGTCGGGAACTAATAGAGCTAGGCGGGGATAAAAGGTGAAGATGTACTGCATTCAGTGCTGTATCAAATATTTCTGCTAGTTTCATGACTGGAAGTTATTTATGTATAACCAACTTATAAACACGCTGTATTACTTTAAATTAGTTATTCATTATCAGTTTTTTGGCTTCTAACTTTACCAAAAGCTTACTACAATTTTCATGTCTCATAATTTATAGATAATTACACATCCTCTTGTTTTTATTACCCAATCTACGTTAATTAACTTCCAGAACATTATATTTTTACTGTTATTTAGCTATTAACTTTCATTTCTTAAATATATAGCTTCAGAATTATGGTTAGAGTTGGTTGATTTGGGAGAGGGGGTCAAATAGCGAGGTCATCGGTCCCACCGAAGTATGCGGAAAGAAGTCGGCCGTGCCCCTTCAATGGAACCATCCCGACATATGCCCGAAGAGATTCAGAGAAATCATGGACAACCTAAATCATGTCGTCCTCCCGAATGCGAGTCCATTGTGCTATCCACTGCGCCACCTCGCTTGGTTTTAGAGAGTTCAGAAAATCTGTGTATATCAGTTTTCTTGTAGATAAAAAAGGATTCGTATTTGCACATGTTTTTACACGCTTAGTCCTCTCGCGTTTATGTTGTCACACACGGTGCAAATGTCGGTCAGGGCTTCGTGCCAGTTCTCCCATCTGTTTTTACCCCGGCGCGACATATAGCAGCTGGCAGTCTGCTCCGAGTGTTACCACCTCACCTTCTTCCCGGCGGTTTACACAGGCTCACCCGCCATGCTGGGACAGCCAGAGGTTTTTCCGACTGCGAGCAAATCCACCTACGCACAGTGTGTCTGCTGCTGTCGGCCCTTAAATGCCACATTCTCTCCGCCCTCCACCTACATCCTGTCACCGCAGGAAACACGGCCCACACATAGCGGTTTTTTTCATTCATTCCGGGCGAGGTACCATGTGTCTCGCCGTATTCTCGCGTACGAATGTCGTGATCTGCGACCGGAAGTAAGAGCATTTGTTGTCCACGGGTCACTGTATGGTGCACTGCGAAGGATGCCTCGTGCGAGTCTCATCTGATCCTCCTTACATGGACGATTCGTTGGAAAAACTACTCTCTGTGCCCTTCTTAGTCTGTTATTACACTACTGCAGCTTTTAGCAGTATGTGTGTTGTATGACAAATAATGTGTCTTTTCGAGTATCGCCATAGATGCAAATAAACTAAAAACGTATGTTTCGGTGCTGAGCTTTGCCAATGTACAAGGGCCGTTCGGAAAGTAAGGCCCGATAGGTCGCTAAATGAAAATGATAGTGAAAATCCGCTGAAGCTTTGCTGAGATGTGTTTGTCAGTATATCTGGTATGCATGTCGATCGCGTGCCGCCATTCTTTTCAGTTCTGAGCACACAGGGAAGACGTAAGATGTCCGTAACATCAGCGTCTCTCACCAAGTATGAGTGCCCGCTGCGAGGTTTCGCCTGATTTCATGCAACCCCACATAACGTACCTATCATGCATTTCCTTCTTCAAGACAATTCGTGGCAGCACACTGGAGGGGCAACGAAGATGCTCCTGCACCGTTTTCGATGCGAAGTCTTTGATCGTCCACATACAGACCGGACGTGGTTCACTCTGATTTTCATCTCTGCTCACTTGAACCGCTGGTTACGAAGACATTATTTTGGCACAGACAAAGAAGTGTAGGCCAGCGTAGAGAAGTGGCGGAAAATGCAGGCGACTGCCTTCTATCGCAGTGGTATTCCAATGTTAGTCTACGCCTACGTCGAAGTGGCGACTACATAGAGAAGTAGCTAGAAGGTGTAGCAGCCTGTTCAAACAAAATATTTTTGATTTTTACTGTGGATTCCATTTCGCGTCCGATCGGACTTCACTTTCCGAATAGCCCTCGTACCTTGCAGCTGTTAACAGCACTGAAACCTAAATTAGCGGCAGGTTGGTAAATGGCGGACACACAAGATTTTCGAAGTTATAATATTTTTAAAGGTTGGTTTGGGACATTTTTCTCGGTAAATAGTAATATGGTACATTTCTTAACAGAATAATAATACTCGATGTCATAAAAATACATCTTAGTTGAATTTGTAATGTTTTCCCCTCTTAGCATTTTCATCATTTAAATTTCTGGAGGGTTATATCGGCTTAAAAATGTAAGGTGTACAATATTGGTTGTCGCAGGTGTGATTTCAGTCAGCTACATCCTTCTGAATATGCTTAGTGTATTCATCTCGTCGTCTCCCTTTACGATTTTTACCCTCCACATGTCCCTTCACGTCCCAGAACGTGTCGTATCAACGTATCCCTTCTTTTACTCAAAATTTTCTTTTCCTCCCATTCTTTTAAGTACTTCCTCAATAATTACGCAATCTATCCATATAATCTTCAGAATTCTTCTGTAGCACCACATTCCGAAAGCTTCTATTCTCTTCTTGTCTCTGTTGTTTAGGCTTATCATCCATGTTTCACTTCCATACAAGGCTTCATTCCATAATAATACTTTCAGAAAAGACTTCCCAACACTTAAATATATATTCGATGTTAACAAATTTATCATCTTCAGAAACGCTTTTCTTGCCATTGTCAGTCTACATTTTATATCCTCTCTAGCTAGCCCATCATCAATTATTTTGCTGCACAAACAGCAAAACTCATCTATTACTTTATGTGTCTCGTTTCCCAATCTAGTTCCCTCAGCATATCTTGATTTATTCGACTATATTCGATGATCGTTGTTTTGCTTTTGTTGATGTTTAGCTTGTATCCTCCTTTCAAGACACTGTCCATTCATTCAACTACTCCTCCAAGTCCTTTGCTGTCCCTGACAGAATTGCAATTTCATCAGCAAGCCTGGAAGTTTTTATATCTTCTCCATGAACTTTGATTCCTTCTTCAGATTTTCCCTTGGCTTAGTTTACTACTTCCACAATGTAAAGACTGATCAGGGATAGGCTACAACCCTGTCTCATTCTCTTCTCAACCACTGCTTCCCTAACATGCCCCTCGACTATTGTACCGCCGCCTGGTTGCTGTACGAGTTGTAAAGAGCCTTCTGCTACCTGAATTTTGTCCCTGCTACCTTCAGAATTTCAAAGAGAGTATTCCAGCCCACACTGTCAAACGCTTTCTCTGAGTTCACAAACGCTAAAAAAAGGGAGGCTTGTTTTCCTTAACCTATCTTCTAAGATACGAAACAGTTCCGTACTGCCTCGCGTGCTCCTACAGTTCAGGTCGCGTTTACTGGCTTTTAAATTCCAAATAATTCGATCTGGTATTTGGCAACCATGAGTTTCTAAACTGATAGTTCGCTAATATTCACACATGTCGGCACCTGCTTTGTTTCGAATTATTACATTCTTCTTGAAGCCTGAGGGTATTCGCCTGTCTCGTACATCCCGCATGGAAGATTTTTGTCATGGCTGTCTCTCCCACGGCTATGAGTAGTCTTAACGGAATGTCGGCCTCGGTTGATGTTGCAGTAAGTTTAAATTGGATAGTAAATCGTTATAATCTCTAACTTGTCTGAGCATGTGTTCAGGCCAGAGATGGTGCAACGTCATATTGGTAGATAGGACCAGAATGCCAAGTTCTTTGTAAAGTTGGCGCTTTTGCAGTAACTGAAGTAACATAGCACACCTTCTCAACTCGTGAAGATACATTTCATTTCCTCCTCATCTTCTGTGTGGTTATTTTACTTTATTTACTTTATTATTCATTGAAGATGCAGCTGATTGCGAAGAGCGTAGTAGCTGACTTCCAAATTTCTTATCTAGTTTACAGAAATATTATCAATTTATCACCAAATAAAACTGTTTCAAGGGAATGTGTGGATGTCTGTGACATCCCTTGTCAACTTCAATTTGATATGTAATGCACACTAAATATCGCGTTTGTTTTTCTAGTCACCTGTAACGCTTGTACGTTTTGATTTGTTTAAAATAGACACAAATGATATTGGCGAACTTTCATTTTATCGCTGTAGCCGGTTTCGGGCAACTATTCTCATTTACTGTACGTCTCTCACATAATTCGGAAAAATAGCGACGTTTCTGCTAATACTCTGCACTCCTCCAGTGGTTGTATTAATTATCTGTTGAAAAGCCTCTAATAATAAAAACAGTAGACAACTTTTAGGCGGGTGTTCATTGTTTATGTGTATCGCTTATGAATGTAATTATTTTTTCCCTCCGACTCAAATGCAAATTTGTAGTAAAGAAGTATGAAATACTGAAATAAAATCGATTCCAAAGAATTTGATGTTGATTGCCATATCCTTTAATAGTCTTCACTGTCTATATTACTTCATTTTTTAATATTTATCAGTGTTACGTATTCCGAAAGGCTATATTCATATACTCTTATATATTTACAAAAATATTGTAGCTTCAAGGTATTCTGTTTTGCCGTGGATCCAAGAAATTATCAGTAGCACGCAGTCTTCAGTGGTTCCCATTGCGTATTCTTCTTAGAAAACAACTTTTTCATCTGCAGGAACATGAATACACACACTGGCAAAACATTGTCGAAGCTTACACGAGATTCTCAGACGAGAAATCACCAGCCTGGAATGGAGTGAAAGCATCACAGTTATTCACTCAGAAATGAGTGCCTGAGCGCTTCGCTACGCAGCCTACACACAGCGCGCAGCAATATTATTTGCTGCAGGAGTTACTCCTCGCAGCCATTCAAACAACCTTCCTTTGATGTTGCCGGCAAAGGGCCATCTGTTTCTGGAATTCTGTTGCGTCTCTGTGAGATAGGCTGTAAACAGCAGAAACAGGAACTGCTGAGGCACGAACCAAGCTTCATCGAAACTCATTATTCCTAGTTTCACCTGAGACATTTGCGTGAAGGTGACGATGCCTCCAAAACCGACCACTGGGTTTTGTGTCTGTCGGTACCCTCGGTGTGGCTAAAATGGCTCTGAGCACTATGGGACTCAACATCTTAGGTCATAAGTCCCCTAGAACTTAGAACTACTTAAACCTAACTAACCTAAAGACATCACACACACCCATGCCCGAGGCAGGATTCGAACCTGCGACCGTAGCAGTCCCGCGGCTACCCTCGGTGTGCTCTATTGTAGGTGTGGAGGTACGAGCGTGTGAAGTACTTACCATCACGTCGAGATATGCACTATGACACCTGTCGGATTCGAGATGGTTCGCTAATTTTGATGAGTAATTACGAATGTTCTCGAATCTTAACGAATGTTTCCGAATATTCTAGAATACAACATGGAAACGGCACATATTACACTGGTACTCAGTTGGGCAAAATATCTTAACCTTGAGATGTGTAACTTAGTAAGGCCAGAAGATTATCTCATCGAAAGAGTGGATCCGCTTATAAAAGAAAACTACGTAAACAAGTAATGGTTGTGTCAGCGAATAATTTTAGCAACAAAACACGACTTAGGTGAAGAAACAAATTAATGAAAACCGATTATGATAGAAGGGGAAGCAGAAAATATTTAAATCTCTTGATACAATGGTGAACCAGGACGAAAGCATAAACTTCACAAGGGTGTTCCCTCAATGTTCCCCATATGCTCTCTAAGAAAATTTATAAATAACGTTACAGAACCGCAACTATTAACCTTAAAAGAAAAACGCTAGTTAGTTACTATTCATACCACGAATTCCGCCCATTTCGCCCAACTTACCAATGAGCCTTAAGAGACTGCCATCTGCGGTAATATTAGCGCACAGTATGATTAATAATAAGGAAAAAGAGCAAACATTCCAATCGTGCAGAATGAATTTGAACGAACTGTATTTCTCACACGAACTTCTGTACATGAAGTGTTCACGTTTTGGACAGTCACAAAATTTATTCCTCTACGCACACGAAAACAAAACTCGGAAAGAAATATATATCAATATAATATAAATAAACTACGTTCCATATGAATGAAATGATTAATTCCACATTTATTCAGTTCAGGAGGTTGGCCGGTCCTTCACGCCTAGTATGAGTATAAATGTTTGATTAGTTGCCACGAGGTCGTAAAAAATTTAAAAAAACTCTTTGCCGTAACTGTGATCATTTACTTTCCATATACGGCTGTGCTTTACAGAGCTTCAGCTTTACTGTAACTCACATAGTTAAATGAAAACATTGTTGTATTTCGCTGTACTTTCGATTTACTCTAATTGAAAAACTTCTCAATCTACTTCTCTCGCGAAAGTGCAGTGTTTTTAATTCAGTTACTGCTGACGTAATTAGTCTCAAGAAGATGACAATCGCTTTGTACATTTCAATAAAAATCAGTTTCCCTGTACTCAGTCACAGATACTACATGTATATAATAAAACAGGTAATATCCACAACGAAATATTGATTTCAACTTTGTAATGGAAAATTACGTTACGTAGACAACAAAATCTGCAGTTATTGTTCAGTTATGGTAATAAACTACAGAAAACATTATGAATACCCTTCAGGAAGTGGCTAAGAGCCTCAAGGCATCCATCCTTGCTGTGTTTCGAAACTTTGGTAGTTCTCGCGTCAGTCGGCCGTCATAATTTAATTTATTATTTACTACACAAATTGATTGGTAATGGTGATTATTGCCGACTTACTTGGGAGGCCTTAATCAAAAAGAAATTTCATTAAATTTTGATTTACAATTAAATGCTTTTGTGAAGTTGTCTCTTTTTTAACAATATTAATCTTCAATGGAAATTGTTTGTTACGTTAATAACTGTAAAACTCGCTGAATCTTAAAACATGAGCATGTAAGTTTTACAATCTAATAAACTTTTCATATTAATTTCCTCGGTTAGTCAGTTCACATTAAAGCAAAAGATCTTTAGTTATCAATTACAACTGTGGCCCATACACGTGCGAGAGTATCTTTTCTTTCCTGCCGTTCACTATTGCATTGTAGTCGGGCGGCTGCGGAGAAAAATGTATATTGTTAACAGCGGGCGAGTTTTTCGCTTCTGCTAATTTTTATAAGTTAATATCGCCACGTAATGGCGTCGTTGGCTGCATCGGCCGCTGCGATTGTTGCACTGTACATTACTCGAATGTATGTTAACCCATTTCTGCATGAATTATTTTTTTCTTCTGATTTCTACAAATTAGATATTTATGTGTTTATTGTCATCAAAGAAAAGCAATACAACAATCAAAACAAAAAAATAATCAATAATTGAAACAAAAAGGGTGTAACATATATGTCACGCTAGGCAGAACATACATTTTAGGCAGAATATATGACAGCAAGTAAAATAATACACTGTATGTGATTTACATCAAGTTCAGGAGACAGTACTCACTTACTGTGATATGGCACAAAACTTTCTGTGCACAAACCAACATCAAATTTGCAGAACATTGTTCTTGGGGTTCTTTTGCAGTTTTCCGCCGAACAGCGTCTTTTTTTCTGTGGCACCATGGCTACCAGATGATTTGTTTCATCATATGTAATATCATTCAGCATCTGCCTTGGTTTGAATTACCTGCAGGGCGTCCAGGACCTCTTGGTACTGCAGCATTGGAAGTCAGGTAACATTTCTCAATGCAGCGCTGGAAGTGCAGCTGAGGCAAATTTATACCAGTCTTTCTATGAAGAAGCCACCCATTATGTATAAAGATATCTAGAAGCCATGTAAAAATTGGCCACCACCATTTCTTTCCTCTGACACTCACTCTATATAACGCTACATTTTCATCCATTCGGTCAGTTCCTCCCATATTTTTGTTGTATTCTTCAATTACATTAGGTCGAGGTACAAGTATTCTTTTCTTCTCTTGTCTAGAGTATCGGGCAACGGTTCTGACTGGACTGATACCATGGCTTGTGGAAGCAATTGTTACTGTAGAATTATCTAGCTATCTGTCAATGATTATTCCACTTTCCTTGCTGCTCTTGTAATCAAAATCTCCTCTCTTATTCCTTTTGGACATAGTGTTAGAAGGTATAAGATGACACTCTTTAGGCAGACGATTTTCACGATTAGTCCCGGTTGCACCAAAGCCTCGTTGCTTCAAGTAAATCAACAATGTCTGTGATGTAAACAGGTTGTCAAAATAAAACCTGTAGGGAAAATATTTGTTCATTTCAGGAAGAGAATCGATAATATGAATCAAAGGAGCAGCACATTTTCCAAATGCTTTCTCATATTTTTCATTCCTCTGAGGATCAGCTCCTTGGTACATCTGAAAGTCCACTAGATAACCCATGGTTGTGTTTAGACACCATGCTTTGTACCGAAATCTAATGGGCTTACCTTTCAGAAACTGTTTACATCCATGTCTGCCAAAATTTATCATGCTCTCATCTTATGACAAATCTTGCTCAGGCTGAAAGTGGAGAGCAAACTTTTTCTTAGCATATTTATTAATGGACGAAGTTTCCATATTCTATCATTAGCATCCATTTTTGTGTTGTCACACGAGTGAATGAATCTCATAATTGTTTCAAACCTGTCCCTTCTCATCGTATTGTGGACCATTCCATTTCTCATGCCCAACCCTGAATCCCAGAAATATCTTCTGCTAGGTAAAGGATTATAGCCAGAAAGAATTAGAATTCCTAGAAAACCTTTTATCTCTTCATATGTTATTTTTGGATCTGAGCAGTTCTTGAACAAAGAATACATAGTCGATTCAGTGGGAAGAAGTTCAGTTACTTCGTCATTCAATTCGAAGCACTGAATTGCAGACAAGTTTCTGTATTTACTATAATCACTCTCAGGAAATACAGAACTAACACTACGCAGATCGTCTTTTTTCCAAACTCTGATTACAGTTTTTAAGATCTGTGACTTTTCCTGTTCATCTGGTTTATCATCAGGAGAGAAATTAATCTCTGGTGCACTACCTAACCTGTTTTTACTTGCTAAAACCACTTCTGCACCAGCCTGGAGTTGCCTTGGTCCAAGATTATCAACATTTCCTCCCCCATCTTCTTCCCCAGAATATTCACCCGAATCCACATTATCTTCAGGAGGTTCAATAAATATATCTGTTGCATCTTCTTCCTCCCCTTCAAGAATAGCCAGGATCTCACGGAGAGATAGACCTCTAAAGAGAACGAGTCGTTGTTTTCACTGTTTTGCCTAGTGTGACACAAAATTAAAACTGTATTTGTAACCACAAAAATAAGAATTTCATTTTGAAGATAACCATTAACATAAATTTCAGTACCTTTAACATTATAATCAACCATAATTTAAACAAATTCTATTATAGTTTGCGATAAAAAATTATATTTACTTCTTATTCCAAGATACATTATATATATGACACTCAGAAAAGTCTTCTGTACTTGAGGCTCCAGCCACTAACCACATAATGCTTGCAACTGACTGAAACCTACCTAAACATGAATAACAAACCCTCCTTATCTGAAAGCCATACAATATCCACTCCAAACGTAGGCATTGTTGCCAACGAGAGAAAACAATGACAGGCTGTTCCGTGACATATGTTACGGGATCACCTCTTACAAATTAAAAATGAACATTAATATTTAATCAATATATTATGTGCTTAATTAGTACAAATATGCTTACATTTTTCCAACATTCGCAAAATGTTCGTCCACACGCAACCAAGAAAATAGAAGAAGTGAAGACGACTAAAAAGTTAACAAAAGAATGCATCGTTTCTTTAGATCACTTTGTTTCGAGTGCATCTTTGTATTTCTTTGCTCTCGAAACTTACACACAGAAATTATTATAATATGGATACATGAGAAAAATACATGTTCGCCTGAGCAGTTAGTGTCCACTTATTATTCAATTTTTAAATGTCTCTACTTTATATTGATTTTAAGTCATGTCGTAGTATTTCACTGGGGACGATATATAATGACAATGAGCGAAATGGCACAGTATTTACACATGCACTGTTCTATAAAGGAACTGTGCTTCGAACCTCCGTCCAGTCACCTACATTTAATTTTCGTCTGGTTTCAGTAAATCGTACAAGGCTATTTTTGGATTGGTTTGTAACCTCCCCCCTCACTTATCGACCTTAATGACAGTGAAAAATTAAACCGCGTGTACCTAATGGAAATTTGGGAAAGCAATCGTCACCGAAGTTAATCTGTCGGTAAAGAGGGAGGAAACGGTTACATCTAAATGAAAGGAGAAAAGCAAATGAAATTGGTGGAAATTAATTTTGAAAAGGGGTAAAGTTAATAAAGAAAGTAAATGTGTGGCCGTTACGTTAACAATTAACTAGCGGTAATTAGATATTTGAGATTTGGGGAAATTACGGTCGCCAGTCCTAAGGACAATTACTATAGTAACTGAAAAAGAAAGGTTATTACACATATAATTAGCACTAGAAGCGTGGCAACTGGAGGTTGACACGTGTAGTGTGAAAACTGAAAGTTTGTCAGAAGTAATAAATTTCGCTACACTCTGACTTAATTTAGCAAAAGAGTTAACAAAACCGGAAAATCGAAAGTTAATTTAGTGACTGAAGTTAATAGTGAGCTGTCTTTCTGAAGCACATCGAAATTCAGTGAAATACGGTCAGTCTTGGACTACCTCAACAATCATTTCAAAAGCAACTTGAATCTACGCAATTTAGAAATAAGAGATTTTACTTCGAACTTGAATTAAATGATTCTGAAAAATTAACAATAGTAAAATTTAGTACGTACCAAGCTGAGCTGCAGCCACAGGTAAGCTAAAATATGCTAACAAAACTCGCACTCTTAATTTGTGCTCGTGTAATCTAAATATTGTAGCCAGCTACGAATACTTTAACTTAACTTTGAAATTAAAGCAGTGAAATGGAATTATGCTGGCGTTTGAATTTCAACGACACTCGGGTTCATTTCGGAAAAGGAAGGGACCCTGCTTGGTAATGCAATTGGGACAATGAGCAACAAAGGTTCATGCTAAGTAGCTGTAATTTTGTGATGCAACAATTTTAAAAGTTTGAAAAGCTGAGGTCTGCCATACAGTTCTAAAACTTTACGTGCTTCCAGTCTTCCTTGTTGGTTGGTTGAAGGTTTGAAGCCGTCGATCGAAGATGTGGCGACAGTCACTTATTGTCGGCCGTCGCTGTTGCAGAAGCTGGATGTTGGCGCGCCTTCTTCTCGACACGGTCACCAGACGAAACGGGCTCTTGATGTGCGCCAGCTAATGCATCCCGTCCGCGACACCATGTCGGAAACTATCATCGCAAGTCGAGCGCAATTACATGCTGCCAAACTCCGAAAGCGCGGCAACTCGCGGGAGCTTCACACAACACACCTGCTCCACTGCACCACCCCAGCCAGACCCCCTCTGCCCTGCCCGCGCTCCACGCGGCAGAGTTAACATTACCAAAGATCCTAAACACTTTCGTTCTCCACAAGACCTATCGATGTATTCGTTCGATAGTATAGTTTTCCATAGGCCAGACGCAGCGTATAAATACATATAATATCCACAAAACAAACCAATTATAAATCGACATAAATGCATAAATATATACAAATAGTAAAACAATTACAATATACAAAGACACAGAAATGTTATATCTTCAGGTAACAAAATAAGGAAAAAAATTTGCAATGCAATAGACGGAAATAGGAGGATATGTATTTCCGGCGTTACACGTGCCCCACATTGTCTGAGGATGTTCGTGTAACCTAAACAGACTCAGAAAATGTCCCAAAAAAGAAGCAGCGGAAATGCATACGCTCAAAACATCAACAAAATTTATCATTCGTTTAATTAACCATAAACCAATTTTTGAACCATAATAATTGAGTGGAGACACTCCTAATCTTATTCCACTCTGTCATCTTGCACAAAATAAAACAGGTTGACAACATATTAAAATTCATAGAAGACATAGAAAATCGTTTAGCTATTCTAAAATTGTCAAAATTCCTAACAGTATCAAGAAATGGAATACTATTTACAAAATTGATCAGAGTACATGGTCATAAAAAACAGGCATATCAAATATGCAAATTAATAATTAATTACATAGAATACACATTTTATATAACCTTTTCATAAATAATACTCTCGCCATGAGAGTCCACTTAAACGGTAAACAAGAAAATAATACACATCAGATCGAAAAAACATAAATATTGACAGCAGAATTCTTTCAGCCGTCCGGGAAGAAAAACAACTCCACCTTCCGTACTCGCAAGTACAAAGAATGCCGACAGCGGCACGGAGAGCCTACAGTGGCACAAGAGCCGACAGCGGCTCCGCCTCGCCAGTATTGTTGCGCCCGCCTGTGCGGCACGCTTGATCTCATTCGCCCTTGTAACGGCATTTCCAGAACGTCCGTTTCACTGAATTCTTTGGGAAGAACTCACTCCCGAGTAATCTCAAGGAGTCCATTAACACTATCACAGTGGATAACTCAACACTGTCCATCATCACACGCATGTACTAGCCTGAAACTTAAAACAGCGTCTAAGTACATCGGCAATGACTAGTGAAACACACATTCGTGAAATCTTACAGCTAGTTACAAAATCGTATTTACAATGCTTCATCTACCGCGACTCAGCTGAAAACTTAAGCTAGCAGCTTGGATTTTTCGATTGATTAATAATCACTCTCTCTTAAATCATTTAGTAAAATTTAATTACTTATTAATTACAACTTCTTTAATGTCCTCTTGGTCAGGAAAAGCATGGCAATCTAGCAAACCTTAAATCTTACACTCTATATTTACATACTGTACAAATTACCCATTCTGTGGTATTAATCAATCCTAGGTTGGTACAATTTCAAGTCTACAATATTCCGTATACCTAATCGTTTTCCAGAGCTTGGAGACTCTAAGCAATAAGCATTTGTGTGAGGTATACCAATGACTTTATATGGTCCATTATAAACAAACTTAAATTTAGAGATTTCATTGTCTATCTCGCTCGATTTCTCATGAGCTTTTACAAGTACTAAGTCTCCGATTGCAAACTTAGCAAAACGCGCTTTAGCGTCATGACGACGTATGCGAGCATCGGCTTTTAGCTTCATTACTTCTCGCAAACGATCCTTTTTCACACCAATACTAATGTCAATCCGTGGAGGGAATTTGATTATCTCTTCCACTAGTCCCGGTTTGTCTGAAAACACACCCTTATTCCTCATTATTACTTCATACAGG
The DNA here is from genome assembly GCF_023864345.2 of Schistocerca serialis cubense. Taxonomy (NCBI): domain Eukaryota; kingdom Metazoa; phylum Arthropoda; class Insecta; order Orthoptera; family Acrididae; genus Schistocerca; species Schistocerca serialis. Next base: position 179,688,390 of record NC_064646.1, on the reverse strand, counting down.
CCTCGTCTTTGTTCGTGTGTTACGTTTGACACACCGTCTACAATACTTTCCAATTCACTTTCTACTCTATTGTCAATGCTGAGATTCCTCACGTTACAGCAGTTCAAATTCATTCCTGCGTCAGTGTCACCCGGCCAGTTAACAATGTGTATAGGCTGGTATTGCCTATGCACACCGTCTCCTGCCTCGTCAAAACTAACTACTATTGTTTTATCTTGGGACGTACATGTCAAAGTTTTGCTTTCGCAATTAATCACTGCACGGTACTTTAATAGCCAATCGAACCCGATAATTACTTCCGTAGTTAAGTCTGGCAGGACGACAAACTCTTGCTCAAATCGTGCCCCACATATCTCGAAGTTGACAAAAATCTGTTTTGTGACCGGTTTACTGGCCTTCCCAGTAGCACCGAAATTTTCACTCCTGTTACTGGCATAACTACGATGCCGGGTCTGTCTTTCAGTAACTCAAATATTTTCCCAGATACAGCACTCAATTCTGCACCGGTGTCAATCAACACGTTTAGTCGTAGGTCGTGCATATTAACAGACACTACTATCTGTCTACACTTGTCCTCGACTGTTTCTTTATTTTCCCACAGTAAATCCTCGTCTATATCCAGGTCATTCCAGAAAAAACCATCCGGCTTTGATCCTAAATTCGGCTTATCTGGCGGCTTTTTCAGCCTCTGTTCACATACAGTTTTAATTTCAACACGTTTGTCCTGAGGCTTAGTCTGTAGCTTCGCCTCCAATACCGAAACCTTTTCCTGTAACTCGTCAACTAGTGAGTGTTGCTTTGCTATCAATTCACTAATTGTCACCTTTATTGATTCCTCTTTGGCCAGATTGATCTCATCTGCCAATCTACCTGGAGGAATGTGCCCAGTAGCATCTGAAATTACTTCCTCTGGATCTGCGCAACCCACACTGATACCGTCTGACCGCATAACGTCAGCTCTAACCTCATACACGCTGTAATCTACGTGCTTTTCTACCAATCGTGTCCGGCTATCAGTAAAATTTTCGTAATCTTTCTCCTTATTACTGTCGCAATGTTTAAACTGGATGTTCGCGTCGGATGGGTCGGCTACTTCTACCACTACAACTTTCGGTAAAGTCTGCCGGTTAGGGCCAGAACTTTCCGTTACTACTTCAACATTCAACTCCTGCGGGACGAAACACGACGCATCTTGCTCGTGCTCCCCATTAACATCAACTATTTCTAGCAAAGTCTGCCGGTTAGGGCCAGAACTTTCTATCACTTCACAACTACTATCTTCCTGTGGGACGAGACGCGGCAAATCCTGCCCGCGCTCCCTATAAACACTTCTCCCGTACAGGCCCATATAATCTCTTAGTTCGTCGTATAAGCGACCGAACTGCCTTAACCAGACCTCATCCCTATCTGCATCCCCTCGCTCAATGACGGACGTTTTATCCGACATCTGATCTTCTCTCAACACTTGCGAATTATTCTTAAACTCAATCTCCAGTTCCGCAGTGGGTATTACAGCTGCCACTTTATAATCGATTTCCGGAACACTACTTCAATTGTTCTCACTGACAGTGAATGTTTTTTCTACTGCCGTGTATACAGCTGATCTCCTACTTGTGGGTGCACTCCTTTCTCCTAACACTGGCACACTCTCCCGCCGTTGATTATTCCGTACGGAATTTTCATAACGACGACACCTGGGTTTTCTCCTGTTATTGGGCCGCCAAAATTTCTCCACGCCCGGTGGGCCCCTCACCGGCGCGGCTAATGGTTTCCCTGTCTCGTCCCAGCAGATACGCTCCCTGGATGCTGCTGACGCGGCTGGTCACACCCTCTGGCGTTATTACTATTCTGTGAAGTCCGTATCACGCTAGTATGATACTGGTTTCCGTCATTCCTGTTATTATTTGCATTGTACCGATTGTCATTACGGCCCGAACCACTATTGTTATTGCTGCCAAGGTTGCAGTATGCATTATTCCCATGGTTATCGTAGTAGTGGTACCCATTGTTGTTACCACGGCCTCTACCACTGTCGCGATTATTGCGCCAATTGTCCTCGTCCTCAACTCTTTCCAGGAAATCATTGATTGTCCTGTAATTGCTTCCTATGTAGCGTTTTGCATCATCTGGAAGCTTCTTGTAGAGTTCCCAGACTATTTCGGATTCCGTGCGGCGATCACGCAAATATTCCAACTTGCGGATCCAGCCCTCACAAAACTCCTTCATCGAGGCGCGCGAATTCGCATCGAAAGGCCTCGATACGACAAATTCGCGCCAGACAGGTTGCTGTTTTTGCTCTGACCAGTATTCAGCCAGAAACAAATTTTTAAATTCGTCAAAAGTCAGGTTCGTAATGTTGAGGTTTAAGCCCCAACGCTTGGCATCACCAGCCAACGCATCAATAACCGCATTAATTTTTCTCTCATTAGTCCATGATCTGGGTAAAACTCCTTCACAATTCTTAATGAAATCCGTCGCGTGTATACCGCCTTTTTTCAAGGGGTCGAACCGCTCCTCTTTCGTCAACAACTCCGAACTATGTGCACAGATTGGCACATAGCTCTGTTTTTCGTCAAGTTTCCTTTCTAATTCCGACACCCTCGAAATCACTTGGCAAGTGGTTGTCGTAAGCCTTTCCACTTCCCTCTTTTTCTCTTCGCAGGTATTAGCCTGCTTCGTCACTTTGGTATCTACTTCGGATACTAAAGCCTTTAAAGTTTCCACCTTCTGTTGATCCTCTATTCTCACTAATTGAATTTGTTCCGTCACCTTATTCTCGATGATCGGAGCAACTGCGTCTCCTACACTTTTCTCGATTCTGCTAATTTCGGAATCAAAACGAGTATTTATGCTCGCAATTTCCGCCTGAACGCCTATCATTTCCTGTTTAAGATTACCGATTTCGGTATTAATCACGACAATATCGTCTTTGATTTTATCAACTTTTGTGTTAACTTCAACATTGTTGTTAACAACATTAATAGCTTTGTTCTGATTGTCTAGCATTCGTTCAATTTTTTCAGACTGAGCTACTTGCTTGGCAGCCTGAGCTTCTTGCTTGGCAGCCTGAGCTTCTTGCTTGGCAGCCTGAGCTTCTTGCTTGGCAGCCTGAGCTTCTTGCGTGGCAGCCTGATCTTCTTGCTTGGCAGACAGAGCTTTAATTTCTGCCGATTGACTCTTGATTTCGTTAATCAAAACATTCAATAAATCAGTTAAATTCCCGGAAACTACCGGTTTTACTTCCGCAGCGGCTTCCTCTTTAATTGTCCCCCCGCATTCGTCATCAAGGGATTCAGATTTGATTTTCACTTCTGATTCCGAAACAATTTGTAAAGTTTGGAATTCCATTTCTGCTCTTTGTTGCGTTTCGGCGGTCGCGTCTTTCATTCTAGACGCCTGCCCCTGAACAATGGGTACCGCGGCGCGCGTTTCCCACTGTTCGACCGATTGTTCCGTATCCAAGTCTACCAAATTTTGGTAATTGTTGCCTTCACTCATTTTAATATTTTTCAATATAAATGCCAAATCTCAAATCTTATTAGGATTCCTCACACTAATATTATCGCTGACGTATCGACCATTTCGTAACCAGTACTTTGTTACGAGATTTGCACAATGCAAAATTCGTGTCCAGAACAACCTCAAATCTGAAGATTGTCCTGTCACCAGGTCGCCACGTGTGACCTCCCCCTCGCTTATCGACCTTAATGACAGTGAAAAATTAAACCGCGTGTACCTAATGGAAATTTGGGAAAGCAATCGTCACCGAAGTTAATCTGTCGGTAAAGAGGGAGGAAACGGTTACATCTAAATGAAAGGAAAAAAGCAAATGAAATTGGTGGAAATTAATTTTGAAAAGGGGTAAAGTTAATAAAGAAAGTAAATGTGCGGCCGTTACGTTAACAATTAACTAGCGGTAATTAGATATTTGAGATTTGGGGAAATTATGGTCGCCAGTCCTAAGGACAATTACTATAGTAACTGAAAAAGAAAGGTTATTACACATATAATTAGCACTAGAAGCGTGGCAACTGGAGGTTGACACGTGTAGTGTGAAAACTGAAAGTTTGTCAGAAGTAATAAATTTCGCTACACTCTGACTTAATTTAGCAAAAGAGTTAACAAAACCGGAAAATCGAAAGTTAATTTAGTGACTGAAGTTAATAGTGAAGCACATCAGTAAAATACGGTCAGTCTTGGACTACCTCAACAATCATTTCAAAAGCAACTTGAATCTACGCAATTTAGAAATAAGAGATTTTACTTCGAACTTGAATTAAATGATTCTGAAAAATTAACAATAGTAAAATTTAGTACGTACCAAGCTGAGCTGCAGCCACAGGTAAGCTAAAATATGCTAACAAAACTCGCACTCTTAATTTGTGCTCGTGTAATCTAAATATTGTAGCCAGCTACGAATACTTTAACTTAACTTTGAAATTAAAGCAGTGAAATGGAATTATGCTGGCGTTTGAATTTCAACGACACTCGGGTTCATTTCGGAAAAGGAAGGGACCCTGCTTGGTAATGCAATTGGGACAATGAGCAACAAAGGTTCATGCTAAGTAGCTGTAATTTTGTGATGCAACAATTTTAAAAGTTTGAAAAGCTGAGGTCTGCCATACAGTTCTAAAACTTTACGTGCTTCCAGTCTTCCTTGTTGGTTGGTTGAAGGTTTGAAGCCGTCGATCGAGGATGTGGCGACAGTCACTCATTGTCGGCCGTCGCTGTTGCAGAAGCTGGATGTTGGCGCGCCTTCTTCTCGACACGGTCACCAGACGAAACGGGCTCTTGATGTGCGCCAGCTAATGCATCCCGTCCGCGACACCATGTCGGAAACTATCATCGCAAGTCGAGCGCAATTACATGCTGCCAAACTCCGAAAGCGCGGCAACTCGCGGGAGCTTCACACAACACACCTGCTCCACTGCACCACCCCAGCCAGACCCCCTCTACCCTGCCCGCGCTCCACGCGGCAGAGTTAACATTACCAAAGATCCTAAACACTTTCGTTCTCCACAAGACCTATCGATGTATTCGTTCGATAGTATAGTTTTCCCTAGGCCAGACCCAGCGTATAAATACAAATAATATCCACAAAACAAACCAATTATAAATCGACATAAATGCATAAATATATACAAATAGTAAAACAATTACAATATACAAAGACACAGAAATGTTATATCTTCAGGTAACAAAATAAGGAAAAAAATTTGCAGTGCAATAGATGGAAATAGGAGGATATGCATTTCTGGCGTTACAGGTTTCTTTGGAACATGACGGCCGAAATTCGTCCGTGTCCCTAGCTTGTGCTCCGTCTCTAATGATCTTATCGTTCTTCCCTGCTGTATCATAGCAGAAAGTAGACAGTATGAATAATAAGGAGAAAACAGAGATGAAGAGACAAGTAAAACGTTCCTACTGGCCTTGACGCACTCTTATTCCTCTTCAAAAGTCGTAACCGCATTTCAGTTCTCGTCGGCTTCCCAACCGAGCGAGGTGGCGCAGTGGTTAGCACACTGGACTCGCTTTCGGGAGGACGACGGTTCAATCCCGTCTCCGGCCATCCTGATTGAGCTTTTCCGTGATTTCCCTAAATCGCTTCAGGCAAATGCCGGGATGGTTCCTTTGAAAGGTTCAAATGGTTCAAATGGCTCTGAGCACTATGGGACGCAACTGCTGAGGTCATTAGTCCCCTAGAACTTAGAACTAGTTAAACCTAACTAACCTAAGGACATCACAAACATCCATGCCCGAGGCAGGATTCGAACCTGCGACTGTAGCGGTCTTGCGGTTTCAGACTGCAGCGCCTTTAACCGCACGGCCACTTCGGCCGGCCCTTTGAAAGGGCACGGCCGATTTCCTTCCCCATCCTTCCCTCACCCGAGCTTGCGCTCCGTGTCTAATGTCCTCGTTCTCGACGGGACGTTGAACACCAATCTCCACCTCCTCCTCCTCGTCAGCTTCCAAAAAGGTGATCTGCGTTCGAAAATTAAATAGGATCGTCTGTGTGTATTCTCCAGAGAGAAACGCCACGTCGTATTTAGTTGTTAGCTAACTCACATGAGATTGTGTTATAAACTCATGCTCATAAATTAAGGATAATACTGAATTATGGCGAAACAACGCACTGGTGGGCGGCGTATGACCACGCGGTGCATTTGACGTGCGGTCGTCGCAAGGTGGCGCTGACAGCAGTCCACACACGGAGAGGTGTGCTGGTGCATGTCAGAGTACGGTGCAGCGAGTAAGTGTGCAGACGTTTTCAGACGCGCTAATGGTGACTGTGTGTTGAAAATGGCTCAAAGAACACATATTGATAACGTTATGAGGGGTAGAATTCTAGGGCGACAGGAGGCTGATCAAACACAGCAGGTTGTAACACGGGCCCTCCGTGTCCCATAAAGTGTGATCTCAAGATTATAGCAACGATTCCAGCAGACAGAAAACGTGTCCAGGCGCTACAGTACGGGACGTCCGCAGTGTACAACACCACAAGAAGACCGATATCTCACCATCAGTGCCAGCAGACGGCCACGGAGTACTGCAGGTAGCCTAGCTCAGGAACTTACCGCAGCCACTGGAAAAGTTGTCTCCAAGCACACAGTCTACAGACGACTGAATGGACATGGTTTATTCGCCCGGAGACCTGGAAGGTGCATTCCACTGACCACTGGTCACAGGAGTGCCCGTAAAGCCTGGTGTCAAGAACACAGTACATGGTCACTGGAACAGTGGTCCCAGGTTATGTTCACGGATGAGCCCAGGTATAGTCTGAACAGTGGTTCTCGCCGCGTTTTCACTTGACGTGAACCAGGAACTGGATAGCAACCCCTTAATGTCTTTGAAAGAGACCCGTAGTGTGGTCATGGTCTGATAGTGTGGGGTGGGATTATGATTGGTGCAAGTACACCCCTTCATGTCGCTGACAGAGGAACTGTAACAGGTCAGGTGTATCGGGACGTCATTTTGCACCAGTATGACCGCCTTTTCAGGGGTGTAGTGGGTCCCACCTTCCTCTTGATTGGATGATAATCCACGGCGCCACCGAGCTGCCACCGTGGAGGAGTACCTTGAAACAGAAGATATCAGGCGAATGGAGTGGCCTGCCTGTTCTCCAAACCTAAACCCCATCGAGCACGTCTGGGATGCTCTCAGTTGACGTATCACTGCACGTCTTCACACCCCTAGGACACTTGAGGAACTCCAACAGGCACTGGTGCAAGAATGGGAGGCTATACCACAGAAACTGCTCAACCACCTGATCCAGAGTATGCCAACCCGTTGTGCGGTCCGTGTATGTGTGCATGGTGATCATATCCCATATTGATGTCGGGGTACATGCGTAGGAAATAGTGGTGTTTCGTAGCACATGTGTTTCGGGACGGTTTTCTTAACTTATTGCCAATACCGTGGACTTACAGATCTGTGTAGTGTGTGTTCCCTATGTGCCTATGCTATTTGCGCTAGTTGTGTGGCACCACATTCTGCAATTATACTTAATTTATGAGCATCAGTGTGGTTAGTTCATAAAGTGGTCAGTCACATTGTGACAATGTGGCAGACGCCTGTATAAACAACCGTTTCGGCGCGGACTGCTGCGAGACACGCAGGAAAAGAGTAAATGAGGTTGTGAAAGATACCGACAGAGTGTAGAGCCATACCGACTCCAGTGCCGTGACCATTTGCTGTAGGTTTGCAGGCTGAGGATCGATGGCGCGAACAGGACGATCGATGTGGTCCAGCAGATTTCCCTCTGGGTTGAAATCCGGAACTTTTGATGGTCAGGAGAGTACGGTAAACTCATACTGGAGCTCTCCGAACCACGCACGGACACTACGAGCTGTATGACACGTTGCAGTGTTCTGTTGGTAGATGCCATCGTGCAGAGGGCAAACAAACTGCTTAAAGGGGTGGACACGATCCCCAAAGATACAAGTACTTGTGTTGATCCAATGTGCCTCACTGAATGAGATCACCCAGGGAATGCAACAAAACCTATTACCAGATCTTAACGCAAGCAGGATGTTTCACGCCGTACAAGCCAACGGCCGTCTATCCTATGGTGCATAAAATGTGGTTTATCTGAAAAGGCTACTTTTCGCCACTCAGTGGGCATCCTGTTACTGTACTGGGGTGTGAGTTCCAGCCATCGTCACCGACGAATAGCAGTCAGCATGGGTGCATGAACCAGGGACCTGCTACAGCAACATTTTCTGAACGGCCGTTGAGGAGACAATGTTGGTAGCGCTGTGGTTCCAGTCGGTGGTCAGTTTCTCAACAGTTGCACGTCTCTTCGTCCGTACACATCACTGTAGCTATCATTTATCCCTGTAATGTGGCTCGCGGTACGTTACAGTTGTCTCAGGGCCGGATTTGGATAGTACCATTTTGTCCCCTACGGTATGCTTCAACCATGGCAGCTAGCGAACAGTTTACAAACTTAATCGTTCTGTAAATGCTTCCACTCTTGGACCGAGAGCCAATGGTCATACCCTTTTGGACGTCAAATAAATCTCTCACTTGTCTATGAAGAGTGCACAGTTTTCCGCGCCCTCCCTACAAGCTGTATATACCCTCCACTGCTAGTGCTGCCACCCACTGTCTGGGAGTGGTTATTACACGGTGACATCGAACATAGGCGATGGTCACATTAATGTGAATGGACTGTGTACAATGACAGTAAGAACACCACTTTTATTATTTCTTGTTCATTTTCTCTTCACATTTTTGACTCTTAATTAAAAAGATTCATCTGTATAATAGAGACTGACAAGATGTAACAAACCTAGCTGGTGTCGGACTGTTGTTTCATTCTGATTATCATTAATTATCAGTGTGACAGTTCGATTTCCTTTTTTCTTGATTAATTCAAGCTTTGTAACAAAACTGCTGATATAGGTGTTTTGCATAGATCAAGCCACTTCTCTATACATTAAATTTGATTATCTCTTAAATATATTTAGTTTGTATCTAATACTGGGCTGGAGAATTGGGCGGAGTCTTCGGAACTGTCGAAATAGAAACAACTTGCTACCCACAGGCTGGAGAGGTGTTCCCCCAGCGCACAACTTAACCTGAGATATGAACCACCATTCCGCAGAGTGCTGGGTGATGCCCCAGAGAGAGACCGGTTACGTACGCCCGTGGTTGACAGGTCTGTGCTATTGTGTATACGGTGACACGACGGTACCGCCCGCTTGGTTTTCGAAGAAACTCGGGAGGCACCTGGCCGTCAGTCGTCGCCGAAAGGACCTTAGCGATGAGCGCTAAAGAGAAGGCTGGGACTATTGGGCCTGTGGGTTTCTCTACGTGGTGCTCTGTTCAGCTACAACGGCCACAACCAATGCTTGCTCGCCGCAGGCTGGACGCTGGTCGTAAAAGAACGACGTGAAGCTGGCTGATAAGGTAGACAACCTCTTACCGGGATCGTGAGAGTGCAAAACTCTGATCTGGGAGTGAAATGTCAGCGGCGCTTTGCAAAGAGCCTGTGTGCCAACAGTCTGTCACCAAGTTACATAGTTTGTCGACCCAAGCACCGCAGAAAGTGAAGGGAAGAATGATAACTGGTCAGTGCTTAAAAAAAGTAGCTTGAATAGGAGATCGGACGCTATTTTCCGATAACTGCAAGCTTGGGTACGGCTCGCGTTCGTTAGCGCAGTAACTTTTCTCAAGAGTCCGAAATTGTTGCTAAATTAAGATTTTACCTGTTAGGAAAAATGAATACTGGCTAGAGTTTAAACAAACTATTTTTGAAGGAGAGAGGGCAAGTTTTGCACACTTGTTGGTTGGAAGACGAGTGTGTTTTGGTAGGGTGTCCTTGAAGAACTGGAAGGAGAGAGGATTTTGCAGCTACACAAGGAACTTGAAGTGGGAGTCGAGGCGGCGAAGACAGATAGTTGATAGAGACACATTTGAAAACTTCATTCTTCACATATGGCTTACTCAGACACGATCCATAAGTGGTAAGACGTCGCATGCAGTCAACGTGGCAGCGGAATAGGAATATGGTAAGAAATTGCTGCCAAGGCGAAGGGGAGATGAGAATACTTAGGAGAATGGGGAAATACTTCTGTAACTTGATTGTATCTTTCAGAATTGAACTAAATAAGTGGCAGCCTACTAATGATTCAGGCATTTCGGGTTCTGCATGTGATATCCATCACCCGACAGCAGACCAAAGGCTCAAATGGCTCTGAGCACTATGGGACTTAACATCTATGGTCATCAGTCGCAGACCGAAGCAATCATGTCCTCAGTGGATTCCTGTATGTGTTATATTTTTTTAATGAGTTACGAGTTATTAATCTAATCCTTTGTCATACTACAGTCACGCGTAACTGAGCGTGTTTAAAGACTTAATGTTTTAAATTTTTTATCTCTGATTGCTCGCAATTAATATTGTGCTGTTATCAACTCATTATTTTTGCTCGCACTTGTGATGATAGTAAATTTGGATCTATTTGGACCACTCTATAATTGCAGCTACTACATAAAACCCACACATCTTTATACTATGGATTTTTGTAAGGACCACGCCCTGGATTCATTTGTTGGTGCCGTAAATATTCTAATGTTTCCACTTCGTGACAGCCTTTCGTTTCTCACCGAGTCTGTGTGGAGACATTTGCTACTCGAGAAGGCTGAGTGATGCAGATCAGAGTGGTAGCCTCTAATGGGCCATTAGCTAGGTGAGAATCTAACAAGGATACGAAACTCATGGGGCCATTAACATACCATTTACCTATAATGTGAAAACTAGAAACATAAGCCAATGTAATTTTCTTCCGTACAGGATGTACAATGTACATGCAGGTGTGTGCTATTCCCAGTCCAAGGAAGTGAATAGAGATAAACCACTCTCTACCTAGCCACTAAAGATCAAGAGTTCCTCATACAAAACCAATTAGCCAGCAGACTTAGTCAAATTATGACAGTTTTTCATAGTGTTCTTGAACAGTGGTCCATATCCTGTACAAAACAGCCAATTCAATTTCTTTTCTCTACATTTGGTTACAGTAATTACACACAGTCCCGCGTCTTACACATCAACTGGTGTCTGTATGTGTAGCCATGCAGCCCACGACGAGACCACACCTACACTTGGACACAAACGTACGATCTGCCAGCACATAGTACGGAATTAATTTGTCAGTAAATAGTGGTGTACTTTTTAATAACTGAAAGCTACTTCGCAAACATGCCTGTATAAGTGATCAAGATTGGAAACACATTCCGTTCGCCATAATCAGCTGACTGTCTAACACGTGTAGACCTTTCATGTGGATATTACGAGCAATGAAGTAGAAAACGACTTCACTTATAACTCTGAAAGTTTCTTGGTAGAAATCGGACACGACACTATTGCGCTACCTATTTCTTATCTGTAGGGTCTGCACTCTCTCTTTATGGAGTTCTCTTACTGAAAAGCTCTTGAGCTGTGATAATGGAGTTGTAGGCGCTCAGCAAAATTTAGTAAAGTCTAATCGTACATGGATTATTCGATTTGCGGTTCGTTGCTTTATGTCTTGCTGAAGGTAACTGCACAGTCGTGCAAATATTATAAGGTGGTCAAGTACAGTGAAATCATTCTGACCGTTTTCTATATATTAGGCCAGACGATCTTCCGAGAGATGCTGCTAATAAGAAAAATAGGAGCTATGACTACTAGGTGTATCAGCAGGTTGTTAGCATTGTGGGACATTTGAGATTCAAATTCGAAGACCAGCTGTCGTTCTAGTGATGTTAACTGGTACAAGTCAAGAGTTCTCAGTAGCGAATCCGACCAGGTGGTACACTGTCTTTTTAGAGCCTTTACACAATGTTACATTCAAATGACTAAATGAAATGCTGCTCAGATTACTGTTATTCATGCTAAGAGCCTACTATACAATTATAAACGTCAGCAGATGCCAGCACCAGTTCACAGTACTAGTCGCCCAGTTCTAATGAATCTGGACAAATAAAGCAGTCACCGGAACTTCATTTAACAAACACACAATAACCACTTCACAAAAGCGGGTAGGTCTTCCATATCCCTCCATAGCTTGTCAACTCAGAGCCAGATTTACCATTATTCCTTCTTCATAACTGACACAGTGTAGGCAGCGCGGCACAACACCCCGACACGCAGACCTCGGCGTACACACGATGGACTGACGCTAACCATTACTGTCCAACGGATGCTGGGTGGTTCAGCAGCACGACGGCCCTCTCGTAATGGCCGCTGGCTAGAATCTGTTTGTGGTTTAACCGGCTTGTCTAAATAACGCCCCGGTGATAGTTTGTTCGGCTGTCAGGGGACGATGGTATGCACCTCCAACTGGCCCAGTTCTGAGTCCACGGAATGTTACAATAGTCTTGCCATACGTATCGTCAGCCACGTGCCTCGAGGACAGTAAGTGAATCGCTAGATCCCGTAATTCCTTTGCATCTCGGTATTCCTCGCGCACCACAACAGTTCTCTTTGTTTGTGCTACTCTATTTTTGTTTCTTCCTTGCATCGTTCATCATGCATTATTTTGCTTCCAAGGTTTAAGTAATCGTTTCCTTCATCTACATCGTTTTCATGACCACAAATTTTAATAGTAAGTTCAGCAATAATCTCATTGCTGCTACTACTTATCACTTTCTTCTTTATTAGTTTTATCCTCAATCCATATTCTCTATGCAATTCACTGAGGTGACAAAAGTCGTGTGGTACCTGCTAATATCTTATCGGACCTCCTTTTTTTCTTGTGTAGTATAGCAATACGATATGGCATGCACTCAACAAGTCTTTGGAAGTCCCTCGCAGAAATATTATTGAGCCATGCTCTCTCTATTGCAGTCCATAATTGCGAAACTGATGCCGGCGAAGTATGTTGTACACAAACTGACCTCTCGATTACATCTCATAAATTTTCGATGGAACTCATGTAGGGCAATCTGGGTGGCCAAACAAATCGGTCGAATTCTCCAGAATGTTCTTCAACCAATTGCGAAGAATTGTGGCCCAATGACATGACACATTGTTATCCATAAACATTCCATCGTGGTTTGGGAACATGAAGTGCAAAAATGGTCGAAAATCATCTTCAAGTAGTCGAATGTAAACGTTTCCCGTCAATGATCGTTTCAGTTGGATCTTAGGACCTAGTTCATTCCACATAAACTCAGCCCACACCATCATGGAGCTAATACCAGCTTGCCCACCGCCTGTTGAGGAACTGGGTCCATGGGCCCGTGGGATCTGAACCAGGTTCGAATCTCACCATCAGCTCTATGCAAACGCCGCTGCTCTCAGTTGTTAAGTGAAGGCTATCGGCCACTGTGCTGTCCGTGGTGAGAGATAATGCCTGAGATTTGGTATTCTCGGCACGCTCTTCACACTGTGGATCACGGAATACTGAATTGCCTAACAATTTCCGTAACGGAATATCCCATGCATCTATCCCCAACCACTATTCCACATTCAAAGTCTGTTAAGTCTCGTCTCGCGCCCATGATCGCACCGTAAACGTATTCACATAGTTCACCTGAGTGAATGGCAGGTCTCCACATGTTGCTCTTTTATACCTTGTGTACGTGATACTATCGCCAATTGTGTATGTGTTTGTCGCTGTCCAGTGGCTTTTATCACCTCAGTGTAGAATGCCATTCCAGTCCTCTAATTGTTTTTCACTTTCACTGAAATTAGCAACGTCTTCAAAAAATCCCGGCATTGATATCCTTTTACCTTGAATTTCAATCGTGATCTTAAATTACATTTGATTTCCATCAGTGCCTCTTCGATGGCTAGATCGAACGGTAGGGACGAAAGATTGTAAGCTAGGGGCCTTACATCATTGTTAATTCGGGCACTTCGAACTTGGTATTCCATTCTAGCTGTTCCCTCTATGTTCTTGTAATATTATACACGTATATTACCCACATAACGTAGTTTTCTCAGAATATCGAACAACTTGACCATTTTACATTGTACTTGTCGACAAAGCTTACGAAGTTTCCTTGCCTTTTTAAGTTTTGCATCCATTCTCAAGCGCAACATTAGATCTGCCTCTCTGGTGCCTTCATTTTTCCTGAACTCAAACTTATTGTCATCTAACACATCTGTAATTGTTTTTCCATTATTCTGTTCATTATTCTTACCAGCGTCTTGGATGAATAATTTGTTACTCCGATCGTGCGATAGGTTTCATTCTTTCCTGACCTTCCTATCTTCGGCTTTGTGTGGACGATATTTTCCGAAAGTCTAATGGTATATCCCCAGTCTAATATATTTTACGTGCCACTCTGAATAATCGTTTGGTTGGCACATTCCCCAATTAGTTTAGACATTCCGAAGGAATGTTATGTATGCCTCTTGCCTTATCTGATCGCAGGTCTTCCAGAGCTCTTCAAAATTATAACTCTCCTACTGGATCCCCTACGTCTTCCACCTCGACTCCCATTACTTCCTGTCATATTATCAGATAAGTCCACCCGCGCGCCCTCCCCCCCCCCCCCCTGTTTCTGGTGCTGGTACGCGACGATTCTGATGAGAAATCGATCAATGAACTGTTCACAGTAAGTTCAAATGGTTCAAATGGCCCTGAGCGCTATCATCAGTCCCCTAGAACTTACAACTACTTTAACCTAACTAACCTAAGGACATCACACACATCCATGCCCGAGGCAAGATTCGAAACTGCAACCGTATCAGTTCCGCGGTTCCGGCCTGAAGCGCCTAGAACAGCTCGCCCACATCGGCCGGCTCGCAGTAAGTCACTCACTGTCCATTTACCGACTAGTAACGAAACCTGCTCGCGTTATACAGTTTTCTGCTGATGTTGACATCGTCCTGTATTCGTCTGACTGGCAGTCCCTTCATTCTCATACATTTCATTCCTTTCCATTTCCTTTTTAAGATTTTTTAGCTTCCCTAACACACCCAAACTGCTGAAATTCCACGTTCGGATTTTTAGTATGTTACTCTTTCGGTGGTTATTCAATAATTTTCCCATGTTTACCTCTCGCTTGGAAGTCCCTTCCCAGAGATCCGCATGGAGACAAATTTAGAATCTTTCGCCAATCGTCCTGCAGACCGTATGTCCTGTGGTGACAACTCATGTGTCGTTAATACAGTGGTTTGCCTTCTGCATTCTCATCGTTGCCAATTATTCCAACTTTTGGGAGCAGTTCCCCACTCAAGGACAAGATGGTGCCCTCAACCTCTGCCGCTCCTCCGTCCTCATTGACAAGGGCGTTGACAGAACAAGGGTGACTCCTTATTTCGGAAGTCTGCGGCTGACGTTGATTATTTTTATTCAAAAAACTACGTTGGCCTGTCCAAATTTCAATACATATCTTTGGGAACATTTCGTGAATCTGAAAGTCTATTGAAAATGCGTAAAATAAGTAAAAATGAGGAAAAATGTATTTTGAGAGATAATGGTATGTATTATCGATTGTGGCCATGGATATTCAGTTTAACGAGGAGCACATATAAAAGCATACATGTGAAATTTTAAAATTTTACATGCGAGATGCAGTCTATCAGCATTACAACTCTGAAATGCTGGACTTGTGTGATGTACCTGGATTGTGATCGACTTCGAACCATGCAGTTTTGTTCCAAAATTGAAGTTCCAGTTTAAGTCAGAATGTAATGTGAAAAAAATGAATTATTTTCTTCCATTAAACAGAATCACAACTGAACTAAAAATCATCTGTGTATCGTCACTGTGTAACCGATTAGTTGATTCACAATTTGTCAATCAGCTCTCAGACAACAACCGTGTACTTGGGAGCAATTGTAATTGGAATAGAAATGAAATAACTACATTCGTTGGAAAGATAAGGAAATGAATCAAAGTAAAAACAAACATAACTTTATTTTAATTCCGGCTGGAATTAATTTTTTCCAGATTTCTCTCAATCGACTTACTTCCATCTCGGGAGCATAACCAACAAAACAAAAAAAGAATCAATCAAATATCCCTATTGTCAGCTATTAACGAGAATGCATTCAGAATTACGATATTTGAAGCTGGTCCGAATTTTCCAGCTTTGTCGTTATCGTGAATATTTCTTTTGTAAACGTTTGTAGGATCATAAAGAACAAAGAAAAAAGAATTACACGTATTTATCTTTCGGATCGTGGTTTGTGGTCTTGAGTTAATACAAAAATCCCGTAGAAAAAGCACTTTCAGGTTTTCCCCAATTTTACGGATCATTTTTCTATTTTTTCTTTCCCTAAAAGCTTTGTTTCGACTGTTACTAAAATGTTTAATGGACCAAATTGGTCCATCCGTTATCAGTTGATGCGCTTACCAACCAAAAGTATTTAATTTTTATTTGTATAGATTAAGCAGTAGGTGGCATTAAATCCGGGACGTTTCGATTATTACTGAAAGGATCCGCTAATGGCAGCATAGGTCTTTAGGTAAAGAGTGCTTTTGGTGAATGTTGCAGGAACTATTTGAGTCAATCAGTTAGCCCTGACGCTGCTAGTCGTGCTGAACACACGAGCTACGTAGGACAGATTGAGACTGAGAAGGCAGCCGTCGCTGAACGCTACCTTGAGTCCGCACATAATACTAAGTTTGCGGGAGCGGCAGTTTCAAGTGTGGGGTCTATCCCTGTCTGCCTCATGACGTCATTTGGTCCCGGGGGCGAGCAGAAGCTGTTCACTCGCCTTCCTGTGTATACATCCCATCGGTCTTCCTCTAGAAACTTCCAGACACTAGACACTGCTTCCTATCCTATACAAGCAGAACTCTGAGCCAACATCGGCCGTCAGTGACTTGCGCTTCTGAATACGATGGTGCAGCGAACTGTCGAAGCTCGGTAACCATATTAGCACCCACGCGCTTTGAATACTTATATAAATTTGTTCAGGAATTGTCCCGCGAAAAACTTGTAGGACACATACAAAATACATAATGTAGCGTAGGACAATAGCTACATAAAATTGACGCCATAGGAAAAGCAGAAGAAAAAGAATGGTGCTTTCCACAATGAGACAAACATATTTGAGAAAATAGATAACACATTTGCTTTTCTAAATGGCCGACACCTTTCAAATCTGTAATTTTTCATGCAGTTGAGCTTATGGCAATAATTTATGGTGAACGGATTATAATTTAAACCTGTAGTTTAATATAACTGAGACGTTGTTAAAGTTTTCATTTTTCCACCTTCTTCGCTTGATCATATGTTGGTTTACTTACCTATAAAAGAAATCGAGCCTAATATCCAATGTATACTTTTTCAATTTGGATAAAATAAGCAACGGTCCAGTGCTGCGTCCAAACCGAGAAATTTAAAGAAATACGTTTTTTTATTTGATTATTAATATTTGTTAGCCCCATCAAACAGCAGTTTTATGCTGACGTATCTACATTCACTCAAATTTGACTTCTGGTGTAACTAGGGATCTCCAATTCTATGCAGAAAATTGCATCTATCGCATGATTGATTTAGAATAGGGAAAGGTCCGCCGTTCTTGCCACAGACGGAAAAATCGAGCGCGAATGACCGACGTGTCATCCATCTATCCATGACAATACTTGGATGCGCCATGGAGAGCTGTGTGGTGAATCCCACCGCTCTTCCGGCCGTTGTCGGGTCAGCAGATCTGGAACTGCAACTGCTCAGTCAGGTAGCTCCCCAGTTGGCATCAAGAGGCTGAGTCGATCCCGCTGCAGTCCTTCCGCCACGTAAATATCGTTGGAAGTTCTGGGAATCGAAACGGGTCCTCCGGTGCCATCTACGCAGGCCGCTTAGTGACGTAGTTCCCACAAAATGCTTCGTAGAATATTAGACTCCCGACTGTTAAAAGTGTGTGAAATGGCTGACGCTACAGTGAGAGCAGAATAAAGAGAACGACACAGTTTACTGAAAAATTAAACAATCGAACGCTGTGAACAGCTCAGATGTGCCTTTGATGAGTAACGTATCAAAATCAAATTTGTAATCTAATTTTTCAACAATGTTTGGTCCATTTCGAAAGGAATTCAACTGATTTTCTCTCAATGAGGCTCTTATTTCCACCTTTCCGCACGTCTGAGGAAAATAGTGGCTGATCAATGTTTTGTATAGTGCAAACATGCTTCTAAGACGGTATCTGCACACTGTAAAAGGCGACATAGTCGTCTCGTGCGAATCAGCAACTGTACGGATATGTATGATATTTCTCATTTACTATCCAGTCTCAGCTGCACATTTTTAATTGCATTACATGTTTTGATCACTCAGTATCGTCAACTGATCTACGTAGTTGCATCCGTAACCCGTCCTGTCTATTCTGAATCACATATCATAGTACACTACTGAGCATTCAGTATTCTGATATGTGGTTCTGAACAGGCAAGACGGATTGCTGGCGCCACTACTTGCAGGGGGAGGCCACGACCATGGGATCAAAGATGTACCTCAAATTTTGTACACCTTTAGTAGGCCGTTAAAACAAAATGATGTGCAAGTCGTAAGGTGCTAAGATGCACTCCTCCAGCAATTCCGAGAAAATCGCAAGAGAAGTTTTACGAGTGCATTATGTACCTGACGTATCTGTGTATATATGACGGATATTACAGTTCACGGTGGTTAAGTGGTTAGCGTTCGAGCTTCGTAAAACAAACGTTTACAAGTTGACAACTCGATTCCTGATCAAACCTAATTTTTAATCCCTTTTGTTTTCATCACTGGTCATATTATTTAATTTATATGACATTTGGGACGTAATATAGCTCAAACAACCACGCGCGTTTGCATGAAGTTTTAGTGAATTTTATGTGATTTGACCACTTACTACTTTTAATTAAATTTAATTATTAGAACAAACATATTTGTAAATATCGACAAGTAAATGAAGAAAGACATAGCGCTTTCCTGAGAAGGTATACCCGTCGTGATTTGCGAAATCACTTATACATGCAAACCGATAAGGTATCCGGAACTGCTTTGCACATCCACGCTTCGAACTGCAGACACAGGGCAGGTCCCATATGACATTTAACCTGCGAAGCGGTGAAACGTTACTAATCGAGCAAGAACTAATACTGTGAATGCAATTTTTTTGATATCACGGAATTGACTGACAGGTTTCAGATAGGTTATACATTGGTAAGACAGAGATTTAGGAACAAGGTTTTAAATTGTAAGACATTTCCAAGGCAGATGAGGACTCTGACCACAATCTATTGGTTATGAACTGTAGATTGAAACTGAAGAAAATGCAAAAAGGTGGGAATTTAAGGAGATGGGACCTAAACTGACTAAACCAGAGGTTGTACAGAGTTTCAGGGAGAGCATAAGGGAACAATTGACAAGAATGGGGCAAAGAAATACAGTAGAAGAAGAATGGGTAGCTTTGAGGGATGAAGTAGTGAAGGCAGCAGAGGATCAAGTAGGCAAAAAGACGAGGGCTAGTAGAAATCCATGGGTAACAGAAGAAATATTGAATTTAACTGATGAAAGGAGAAAATATAAAAATTCAGTAAATGAAGCATGCAAAAAGGAATACAAACGTCTCAAAAATGAGATCGACAGGAAGTGCAAAATGGCTAAGCAGGCTTGGCTAGAGGACAAATATAAGGATGTAGAGGCTTATCTCATTAGGGCTAAGATAGATACTGCCTACAGGAAAATTAAAGAGACCTTTGGAGAAAAGAGAAGCACTTGTATGAACATCAAGAGCTTTGATGGAAACCCAGTTCTAACCAAAGAAGGGAAAGCAGAAAGGTGGAAGGAGTATATAGAGGGTCTATACAAGGACGAGGTACTTTAGGGCAATATTATGGAAAAGGAAGAGGATGTAGATGAAGATGAAATGGGGGATTTGATACTGCGTGAATAGTTTGACAGAGCACTGAAAGACCTGAGTCGAAACAAGGCCCTGGGAGTAGACAACTTTCCATTATAACCACTGACAGCCTTGGGAGAGCAAGCCCTGACAAAACCCTACCATCTGGTGAGCAAGATGTATGAGACAGGCGAAATACCCTCAGACTTCAAGAAAAATATAATAATTCCAATCCCAAAGAAAGCAGGTGTTGACAGATGTGAAAATTACCGAACTATCAGTTTAATAAGTCACGGCTGCAAAATACTAACGAGAATTCTTTACAGACGAATGGAAAAACTGGTAGCAGCCGACCTCGCGGAAGATCAGTTCGGTTTCCGTAGAAATATGGGAACACATGAGGCAATACTGACACTACGACTTATCTTAGAAGCTAGATTAAGAAAAGACAAACCTACGTTTCTAGCATTTGTGGACTTAGAGAAAGCTTTTGAAAATGGTGACTGGAATACTCTCTTTTAAATTCTGAAGGTGGCAGGGGTAAAATACAGGGAGCGAAATGCTATTTACAATTTGTATAGAAACGAGCTGGCAGTTATAAGAGTCGAGGGACATTAAAGGGAAGCAGTGGTTGGGAAGGGAGTGAGACAGGGTTGTGGTCTCTCCCCGATGTTATTCAATCTGTATATTGAGCAAGCAATAAAGGAAACAACAGAAAAATTCGGCATAGGTATGAAAATCCGCCGGCCGCGGTGGCCGAGCGGTTCTAGACACTTCAGTCCGGAACCGCGCGACTGCTACGGTCGCAGGTTCGAATCCTGCCTCGGGCATGGATGTGTGTGATGTCCTTAGGTTACTTAGGTTACTCAGATGTTAAGTCCCATAGTGCTCAAAGCCATTTTTTATTAAAATCCATGGAGAAAAATTAAAAACTGTAAGGTTCGCCGATGACATCGTAATTCTGTCAGAGACAGCAAAGGACTTGGAAGAGCAGTTGAACAGATTGTACAGTGTCTTGAAAGGAGGATATAAGATGAACATCAACAAAAGCAAAACGAGGAAAATGTTCAAATGTGTGTGAAATCTTATGGGACTTAACTGCTAAGGTCATAAGTCCCTAAGCTTACACACTATTTAACCGAAATTATGCTAAGGACAAACACACACACCCATTCCCGAGGGAGGACTCGAACCTCCACCAGGACCAGCCGCACAGTCCATGACTGCAGCGCCTTAGACCGCTCGGCGAGGATAATGGAATGTAGTCGAGTTAATTCGGGTGATGCTGAGGGAATTAGATTAGGGAATGAGACAAAGTAGTAAAGGAGTTTTGCTATTTGGGGAGCAAAATGACTGATGATGGTCGAAGTAGAGAGGATATAAAATATAGACTGGCAATGGCAAGGAACGCGTTTTTGAAGAAGAGAAATTTGTTAACATCGAGTATAGATTTAAGTGTCAGGAAGTCGTTTCTGAGAAGGAGTGTAGCCCTGTATGGAAGTGAAACATGGACGATAAATAGTTCGGACAAGAAGAGAATAGTAACTTTCGAAATGTGGTGCTACAGAAGAATGCTGAAGCTACTTGAACACCATGAACTCCAACATTCTGTGCCTAAGCGTAGTTACATCAGTTACATAGCAGGCGCGTAAAATTTCTCTTGCGACTTTCTCAGAATTGCCAGAGTAATGCACCTTGCTACTTGCACATTATGTTGTTTTAATAGGCTAATAAAGGTGTACAGTGTTGGACGTAAATCTGTGATCACAAAGTCGTGGCCTCCCCTTGTTAGATCTGAAATGACTGAAACATGCAATCTCATTAGAAATGTGTAACTGAGACTGGCTAGTAAATGAGAATTATCTCAAGCATTGTAAAAGAGTTGGGCATGGTGTGACGGCCTCGTTGTGAAGGTAGTGTATTTCATCTAAAAAGAAAAAGGAGTCTCATACTGCCAGACAGAGAAATGTCCTGCTGATCCACTGATCCTTTCACTGCTGTACTGTTGAGTGTACAAAGTTAAGTAGAGCTATGTAACTTGAGTGAGATAAGAATGCAGTGGGGAAATCCACTGGTAGTAACTAGAATGTGTGCGACTGACGTGCGCGGCAAATTGTGGCCCAAATTAGACATCATCTAATGCCAATAAATTGTGATATCTGTACTATATGAGACAGTGAAACATTCTGGAGATTCAGTTTTCCCAATTTCATGTTAATAACGTCTTTTTACCATAAAGTGACAATCCTTGACAAGTCAGGCCAACAGTTTACCTATTCTGTGTAGTTATCCTGCCCAGGCCGTAGCCTGTTTGTAAATACGAGGCATGCCTGGAAAGCAGGGTACCGTTTTCGAAAAAGTTCATGTTACTTTTTCCTTTTTTTAAAACAAAAATTTATTAATACAAGAAAGAGAAAGTTGCGACCGTTGTTCAGACATTTGAGGGAAACCAACTTTTCCATGCCCTCTTCATAGAAAGGTGGACACTGAATTCTGAAGAGCGTTTTCGTGTCGTTTTCTGCTCGTTGAGTTCCTTCCAGAGATGAAACATTCAATACGTACTACCATACAGTGAAGCACTGAGAAAAAAGTGGGCGAGCAGTTCAAAACAAAAGGCGTCGAATGCTCAGTAAAGACAATGTGTTTCTTCATGATAACGCACGTCCCCGTCCCTGTGGTGTCACTCAAACCCATATTCAACATTTCGGTTAGGAGCTGTTGGGTCACTTTGTGACTAACACTTGTTCTTGATCTTCAAGACTGATTTCGAAGGTAGGCGCACTGACATCGTTGGCAACGCAAAAAATGTTCAGCAGTGGCTTTCTTCACTGGTGGCATCTTTCTATGAAGAGGGCATAGAAGAGTTGGTTCTCCACAATGACAAATGTCTTAACAATGGTGGCAAATGCGCAGAAATAAAATTTTCTCGGGCTTCCAGCTGCTTCAGTTGGTTAAAACCTCACGAGCTTTCGAACTAGGTGTCCTCGGCCATTGTCAAGTGGTTAATGACTGCCCTGTCGCCGTGGCCTCTCAGCGCTGCTGGCCCTGACGTCACTGGTGCTGTCGTCCTCACCAAATGTGGTGATGGTTTGATCTCTCGTCCGCGCCCGCGCCAGTCTCGCAATAGCCGGACCCGGGGCTGTAATGAGGTTGTGTGGATCCCACACATTCATACATGTAGACTTATAGTTTAAGAAATGCACTTTGTTTTAAAAATTAATTTTTATTTGAAATATAGTTTTTTAATATTTTTTTCCTAAAATATTACTTACTTTCCGGACGTGGAGTACTTTTACAAAGCTCGAGTACCTGTTGCAAGTGGCCTTCAGAAAGGAATATTGCGATTGTTATTAATAACGACATTATTATTATTAACATTTTTATGTCAAGACACCTTGATTTGTCAAGGCTAATCACATATTCTGCAACACGGCTAGTTCTGAAGACGGATTACTTCCTAATACATAAAAAGCTTTGCGTTCCCAAACTTCTACATAAGCGAAAAGCACACTCAATTTTCCTAACGCTATGAAAATTTCTGTCTTTCAGAATTTATTTGTATATCTTTCACGTTACTGTGTTTTATTGAACTCCAGTAGACCGAATAGCAGAGAGTTCATTGCACTCCTGACAAGAGAGCTACGATGTCCGATGCCTTGGTAAGCAGCAGTACTTGTGTGGGTCCCGCCTCAGAACGCCCACACAAGGCCAGTGTACAGCAGCTAGCTGAATGGAGCCAGGAAGCCAGCTCCGGCAGCGACCCTTTGCTGATGGGAGTGAACTGTTCGGTCCATTGTGGGAGCCGCTCTCCATTCACGACGTCACGGCTGCGTCGAGATGTACTCCGTTTCTGGCCTCTGCCGAATGCTTCTCGCGTCTGTGATCCGGCGCCGCTACACAGGCGTTCAGGCTATTCTGGCTCCTCGAGCGAAATTTGCTCTCTCTCTCTCTCTCTCTCTCTCTCACACACACACACACACACACACACACACACACACACACACACACACGGAGCACGAGTCCCATACATCTCAACATGAATGGGACCCCGCACGGACTTGAAAGGAATCAATAAGAGCATTTTCAACGTGACAATTTGTTCCTGACGCGATATGTTGTAAATATTAGTACTTGAGGATGTTTGATGCACCTGTTTATTTTTTTATTTTACTATCTGACCCCGTCGCAGTATCTTCAAACGTACGGTAATACGTACTGTTTGGAACTGCGGTCAGCACACTGGACTAACAGTCATCGGGAACGGAATTCTAATATCACTCCCACCAGCACGACTTCTGTTTTACATGGTTTGACCGATTCACTACAAGTGTCCGTTGTCACGGATGTTCCGATGCGGTTACAGTCTATTTCTTCCCTTATAGTTCGCTCAGGGAGAGAATTATCTATTGATACGATCTACACTCCTGGAAATTGAAATAAGAACACCGTGAATTCATTGTCCCAGGAAGGGGAAACGTTATTGACACATTCCTGGGGTCAGATACATCACATGATCACACTGACAGAACCACAGGCACATACACACAGGCAACAGAGCATGCACAATGTCGGCACTAGTACAGTGTATATCCACCTTTCGCAGCAATGCAGGCTGCTATTCTACCATGGAGACGATCGTAGAGATGCTGGATGTAGTCCTGTGGAACGGCTTGCCATGCCATTTCCACCTGGCGCCTCAGTTGGACCAGCGTTCATGCTGGACGTGCAGACCGCGTGAGACGACGCTTCATCCAGTCCCAAACATGCTCAATGGGGGACAGATCCGGAGATCTTGCTGGCCAGGGTAGTTGACTTACACCTTCTAGAGCACGTTCGGTGGCACGGGATACATGCGGACGTGCATTGTCCTGTTGGAACAGCAAGTTCCCTTGCCGGTCTAGGAATGGTAGAACGATGGGTTTGATGACGGTTTGGATGTACCGTGCACTATTCAGTGTCCCCTCGACGATCACCAGTGGTGTACGGCCAGTGTAGGAGATCGCTCCCCACACCATGATGCCGGGTGTTGGCCCTGTGTGCCTCGGTCGTATGCAGTCCTGATTGTGGCGCTCACCTGCACGGCGCCAAACACGCATACGACCATCATTGGCACCAAGGCAGAAGCGACTCTCATCGCTGAAGACGACACGTCTCCATTCGTCCCTCCATTCACGCCTGTCGCGACACCACTGGAGGCGGGCTGCACGATGTTGGGGCGTGAGCGGAAGACGGCATAACGGTGCGCGGGACCATAGCCCAGCTTCATGGAGACGGTTGCGAATGGTCCTCGCCGATACCCCAGGAGCAACAGTGTCCCTAATTTGCTGGGAAGTGGCGGTGTGGTCCCCTACGGCACTGCGTAGGATCCTACGGTCTTGGCGTGCATCCGTGCGTCGCTGCGGTCCGGTCCCAGGTCGACGGGCACGTGCACCTTCCGCCGACCACTGGCGACAACATCGATGTACTGTGGAGACCTCACGCCCTACGTGTTGAGCAATTCGGCGGTACGTCCACCCGGCCTCCCGCATGCCCACTATACGCCCTCCCTCAAAGTCCGTCAACTGCACATACGATTCACGTCCACGCTGTCGCGGCATGCTACCAGTGTTAAAGACTGCGATGGAGCTCCGTATGCCACGACAAACTGGCTGACACTGACGGTGGCGGTGCACAAATGCTGCGCAGCTAGCGCCATTCGACGGCCAACACCGCGGTTCCTGGTGTGTCCGCTGTGCCGTGCGTGTGATCATTGCTTGTACAGCCCTCTCGCAGTGTCCGGAGCAAGTATGGTGGGTCTGACACACCGGTGTCAATGTGTTCTTTTTTCCATTTCCAGGAGTGTACAACCTGCTTCCCTCCATCATTTACATACAATTTGTGAACACTCAACCTAGGGAAGTAAACAAACAGGTAGAAAAAAATGTTCAAATGTGTATGAAATCTTATGGGACTTAACTGCTAAGGTCATCAGTTCCTAAGCTTACATACTGCTTAACCTAAATTATCCTAAGGACAAAGGCTATTTACAATTTGTACAGAAACCAGATGGCAGTTATAAGAGTCCACAAATGCTAGAAACGTAGGTTTGTCTTTTCTTAATCTTTCTTCTAAGATAAGTCGTAAGGTTAGTATTGCCTCACGTGTTCCACGTGTATTATGAGTAACGGAAGGTTCCTCGTACCAGTACTACCAGGCTGGCCGGTGTGGCCGAAATGTTCTAGGCGCTTCAGTCTGGAACCGCGCGACCGCTACGGTCGCAGGTTCGAATCCTGTCTCGGGCATGGATGTGTGTGGTGTTCAAAAATGGCTCTGAGCACTATTGGACTCAACTGCTGAGGTCATTAGTCCCCTAGAACTTAGAACTAGTTAAACCTAACTAACCTAAGGACATCACAAACATCCATGCCCGAGGCAGGATTCGAACCTGCGACCGTAGCGGTCTTGCGGTTCCAGACTGCAGCGCCTTTAACCGCACGGCCACTTCGGCCGGCTGTGTGTGGTGTCCTTGGGTTAGTTAGGTCTATGTAGTTCTAAGTTATAGGGGACTGATGACCTCATATGTTAAGTCCCACAGTGCTCAGAACGATTTGAACCACTCGAACCTTTCGCTGCTACGGACGTGCTTTCTACACTCCGTGCTGGGGGCGACCATTGTTACGGCTGTACTGCTCGGCAAATGCTGCTGCCTGTGCTGAGGGAGCGTTTTGCCAATATGAAATACTTCGTCGCTGAAGGAGGCCCCACATAGACATTAGTGCGGCGCATTCTTGAGTACTGTTAGAGTGTTTGAGATTTTCGCCAGGTCTGCTTAAAGGAAGACATCAAAGCAATTCAGAGGCGGGCTGCTAGACTTGTTACCGGTAGATTCGGACAACGCGCAACTATTTCGAAGATGCTTTGACAAGGAAAATAGGAAGCCCTGGAGGAAAGGTGACGTTGTTTTCGAGGAGCACTCTTGAGAAGAATTAGAGAACCTAAATTCATGCTGAGTGCAGGACGATTCTACGGCGGCCAACGTACATATCACGTAACGACTGTGAAGATAAGAGAAGTTAGATATCGTACAGTGTCATATGGATAGTCGCTTTTCCCCTCACTCTATTTGCAAGTGCAACAGTAAAGAAAATGACTGTTAGTGGTACGCACCATACGATGGCTTGTGCAGTATGTATGTATATGTAGATGTAGATTACACATTTAGTTACCATAAACGAGGTCTATTCCAAAAATAACTGATCCATTCATCATGTGGCAACGAATCGTCCTAGTGACTTACTGGTGGCAGCACTTGATACCCTTCAACCTCCCAAAAAATCACATTGTTTTACATCGTGGTCTCATTAATTTCACATCTATGGTAATTCAAGTGGAAAGTGCTACAATGCTCAGGGAGGTTTTGGCAACTGCAGGAGAAGTTAACGCCAATAAAATTTTGGGCGAAAGTGGAGCAAACTTTAGAGTTAAGCAAGTTTTCGCATATGACCCTATCGGTCCTGAGCAGCGGTACGAAGGATTCTCCTGAGTCAGAGGGAGCTATTCACTCAATAGAAGGCGATGCTGGAGCAGGTAGGCCCTCAATTTGTGGCTCTCACATCTGCATAATATTACCGGTACTTACCAACCTTCATCTTTCAGATATCTTGCAGACAAAACTGGAGATTTAACTCGTACACAGAAACAGATTGTAAGCAATAAACTGAAGATGCATAGAGATGCATCAACATTTCTTCGTCATTAGGTGACCTATGAACAAAATGTACACCGAGTGAACAGTGACAAGTAATTCCTTAAACAAGTCCCACTCAGCCTACTCCCTGTTGCTATACCTGACTGTTTTGTATTTCGAAAATTAAAATGATTTGCCACTTCGATGCCATTTTTGTCATCGAGAAGAAGTCATTACTGACAATGAACTAAATTCCGAAATAAGTTCGCCAGAACTCCATGGCAAAATGGAAACAACGCTGGAACACTAGAGTGGACAACGGAAACACAAGGGGAACGCTTGTGGAACGCAAGGATTGAACGTCAGTAACTTGGATAAAAATAATACTGAAAGAAAAGTTTGGCTATTTTTTGAACATATCTCACATACTCGCCCAAAAATTTTCTTCTGAGCCTTAAATACGTTCGCTTCATAAATTATGCTCCTAAACGCCCAGGCTGTATCCACTCTCAAACATTCACTAATGAGTCAAAGCATTACAACTGCTTACTTTAAAGCTTGTTTATCCGCCTTTGGAACGAAATGTGTCACTGATTCTGCATATCATTAATCCGACAGTTTGTTCTTAGGTTTGTGGTGGTACGTGGCATTAGAAATTCGCGCAAATACCGAGCACCTGATTTGCATACGAGGTGATGAAGTCCTATAGCGACCCAAATGGCTTCCACAGGATTTACGTCAGGCGAATTTGATCTTCGAGACATCAACGTAGGTCCACTATAATGCTCCTCAAACCACCGTAGCATCGTTCTGGCTCCGAGTCACGGACAGTTATACCTGCTGGAAGATGACATCACCGTCGGGGAAGAAATCAAGCATGTAGGAATGCACGTGGTTTGCAGCAGTCAGCGTGTCAAAGATTACTACCACAGGTCCTGTGAAATCGTGGAAAAATGTCTCCCATAGCATTGTACTGGTCCCACCAGCCAACGTCCGTGGCTTGCTGCAGACTTCGAGCCGCCGTTCACCTGTATGACGGTGTTTGTGGAGACGACCATTGACCTAGTGTAGCAAAAATGTGATTTCCCCGATTAGCCGACATGTTTCCATTAATCAACGATCACATCCAGATGGTCCCGTGCCAACTGAAATCGTAACTGACTACGACGTTGGGCCAACATGTGAAACGTAGGAGTGGTCTGCTGCGGTGTTTCATGTTCAAGAATGTACGATGCATGGTGTGCTTTAAAATACTAGTTCGTGCACCAGTCTTGTGCTCTTTTGGCAGAGACGCCGCAGATGTTACTTTACAGAGCAGACAAGCCCCAAAGCCCCACGTTCTGCGCAGTGGTAAGACACTGGACTCGCATTCGGGAGGACGACGGTTCAATCCCACGTCCGGCCATCCTGATTTAGGTTTTCCGTGATTTCCCTAAATCTCTCCAGGCTAATGCCGGGATGGTTCCTTTCAAAGGGCACGGCCGACTTCCTTCCCCGTCCTTCCCTAATCCGATGAGACCGATGACCACGCTGTCTGGTCTCCTTCCGCAAAACAACCAACCAACCCACGTTCTGTTAAGAGTCGTGAACGTCCAACCATTTAGCGCCTAGTGGTAGTTTCATAGTCCATCTCCCACTTTCCGTAGATGCTCACGAAAGTAGCGCGTGACCATTCGAAAAGCTTTGCCGTCTCCGAGATACTCGTTCACAGGCACGGCGTAATATTAATCTGCCCTTTGTCAAAGTCGCTTATCTCAATGGACTCCCCATTTGCAGCCCTCGTCTTCGCTATGATGATCCCCCGGCCGTGTCTGCTCCGCTTACATGTGCTACTTCTGTTGCAGCGTCACGCTCCCGCAACGCCACCAGATGACATTCAGCGTCGTGGTGGAGAGTGGACACAATGTTTTGGCTGATCAGTGTATATTACGCTCGTTGTATAGGGTGACTATAATTAAATTGTCTCTCCTCGAGAGGGCCTCAAAGGAAAACGAGTGATCTTGGAACAATTAAACTTTGTGGAAGAGATACAGGGAATAAACCAATGAAAAAAACACATGTTAATTTCCACATGAGGGATGAAACACCCGCGTTATGCCCATTATTGGGTTTTGTGTGATTTACCGAAGCCGACAAACAGTTAATTACACTACTGACCATTAAAGATGTTACACCAAGAAGAAATGCAGATGATAAACGGTTATTCATTGGACAAATACAGTATACTAGGACTGACATGTGATTACATTTTCACGCAATTTGGGTGCTTAGATCCTGAGAAATCAGTACCCAGAACAATCACCTCTGGCCGTAATAACGGCCTTGATACGCCTGGGCATTGAGTCAAACACAGCTTTGATGGTGTGTACAGGTACAGCTGCCCATGCAGCTTCAACACGATATCACAGTTCATCAAGAGTAGTGACTGGCGTATTGTGACGAGCCAGTGCTCGGCCACCATTGACCAGACGTTTTCAATTGGTGAGAGATCTGGAGAATGTGCTGGCCTGGGCAGCAGTCGAACATTTTCTGTATTCAGGAAGACCCGTACAGGACCTTCAACATGCGGGCGTGCGTTATCCTGCTCAAATGTAGGGTTTCGCAGGGATAGAATTAAGGGTAGAGCCACGGGTCGTAACACATCTGAAATGTAACGTCCACTGTTCAAAGTGCCGTCAGTGCGAACAAGAGGTGGCCGAGACGTGTAACCAATGGCACCCCATACCATCACGCTGGGTGATACGCCAGTATGGCGACGACGAATACACGCTTCCAATGTGCGTTCACCCCGATGTCGTCAAACACGGATGCGACCATCATGATGCTGTAAATAGAATCTGGATTCATCCGAAAAAATGACGTTTTGCCATTCGTGCACCCAGGTTCTTCGTTGAGTACACCATCGCAGGCGCTCCTGTCTGTGCAGTGTCATGGGTAACTGCAGCCATGGTCTCCGATCTGATAATCCATGCTGCTGCAAACGTCGTCGAACTGTTCGTGCAGATGGTTGTTGCCACGCAAACGTCCACGTCTGTTGACTCAGGGATCGAGACGATCCCTTACAGCCATGCGGATAAGATGCCTGTCGTCTCGACTGGTACTGATACGAGGCCGTTGGGATCCTGCACGGCGTTCCATATTACCGTCCTGAACCCACCGATTCCATATTCTGCCAACAGTCATCCGATCTCGACCAACGAGAGCAGCAATGTCGTGATACGATAAAACGCAGTCGCTATAGGCTACAATTCGACCTTTATCAAAGTCGCAAACGTGATGGTATGCATTTCTCCTCCTTACACGAGGCATCACAACAACGTTTCACCAGGCAACGCCGGTCAACTGCTCTTTGTGTATGAGAAATCGGTTGGAAACTTTCCTCATGTCCGCACGTTGTAGGTGTCGCCACCGGTGCCAGCCTTGTGTGAATGCTCTGAAAAGCTAATCATTTGCATATCACAGTATCTTCTTCCTGTGGGTTACATTTCGCGTCTGTAGCACTTCATCTTCGTGGTGTAGCAATTTCAATGCCCAGTAGTGTATTAAGATTATATGACCGTGTGCTTAATGGATGAAAGGCTATCGGTTTTTCTGCTGTGGTTTCGGGGGTATTTCAACCGAGTGCGGCTGTTCTTAGACGGAATAATTAATAATTGAAAGTTTGTCTATTATTAAAGACCGTAAACGTGCCATGTACAAACTGACATGTATTTTCTACTAACACCCATATTCTGAGGCAGTTGCTACCTTCGCCTTACACGTCTAATTACGGTTATATCTTTTATTGGTTGCTGATTTTAGGTACTTCGTCACACGCAATGATGGTGGTTAACGTTCACAACAATCCTCACTGGAATCCATGGTCGTTGCTGGCCGCGGTTGACGCGAAATGCGTAATTCGGCACTTCTCACTTTTGGTTTATATCACTCGCGAATCGGAATCCATGAAGGTAAACCCCACGACGATCAGGGGGACGTGCTCATTTGTCACACTTCGGTGAATTTGCCGTTTACTACTCACTCGACCACCATTCTTGCCCGTCTCTCCAGTACTATATCTCACTCGACACTGACCTCACTGCCTCCTGCAGCGCTCGACAATCGACCTCTGTCTGCTATCGACCTGGACGTCGGCGACTAATATTTATGTTCGTGAAATCACGGATCCCTTACAGGGGGTAACATTTCTTAACTGCGTGACGTGTTTACGTTCCAAGTTACAAACGATGCTAAGTGTGACGACCATCTACATCCACGACAGCTGCTTGTATATTGCCCATTGGATCCAGCATTCTTAGCCGTGTCAGCAGTAATTTATTCAGCAGTTTGTGGCGAAATTTGCCGTCGGGGTCTCCCAGGACCAATTCCCAAATCGTCAGGTAATTCGAGCTTTCGAACCATGTTCCTCAATCCCGTTACGGAAGAGGACATGTACATATTACTTTAATGCGTCGTATTAGTGAAGATCAGCAATGCTACTGCTGTTGTTTTGATAGAATAGTTTTACGAGTAAAGCCCTGATCACCTTGTCCGGAACCGTGTTGACTGTCTGCAAATCTAATGTACATAATGTACACTAATGCTAGAGTGTCAACCGTACGTCACCGTACCAGTACCGCCGCACAACGGCACTCATGGCACTATACTAACAGTGCAAATCCTGCAGCAAACACTCTGAACATCACGCAGAAAAAGTTGTGCACCCCATACGGCAAACAGTTTTCCATCTACGCTACCTGAAATAGCGAAATGGTTCAAATGGCTCTGAGCACTATGGGACTTAACTGCTGAGGTCATCAGTCCCCTAGAACTTAGAACTACTTAAACCTAACTAACCTAAGGACATCACACACATCCATACCCGAGGCAGGATTCGAACCTGCGACCGTAGCGGTCGCGCGGTTCCTGATTGAAGCGCCTAGAACCGCTCGGCCACTCCGGCCGGCCAAATAGCGAAAGATTCATTCTAAGCATCCTGTACTTGACTGCATAACGCAGCCATCCTTCATTTCTTCTGACTTCGGCTGTTCAAGTAAATCCTTATAAATATTTTCTACGTAGACTATATCGTAGAAGTTCTCTGCACGTGTTCCACCTACTCCAATCCCCCAATCCATTGATTTATCTCCTCTTTAGCAACAAGTTACTGGACATATGGTGGATGAACAGGTATTCATTCTCCGTTTCTACATAACGAGCACCGGAGAAGCTTAAGTTTAGATGCAGGGATAGCTTCGTAATACAGCGATCAGAAACGGTCCGTAAATTTGGAGTTATCTGCACAAACTGTAATCAATTTCTAGTAGGTTTGGGAAAAAGTACCGTGTTCACCTTTGTCTCCATAACAGCTAGTGTCCTGATAATATTTTCTACAATGAAAGGATACTCTTCCAATTACACCCTATTGAACAACAGTCACAAATCTCAACATTCGATTTGTCGCATGGCTGTCTCCAGTTCGACAAAGTGCAGAAGTTGCTTTACAAAACTTCTATTTGAAACTTAATTAACAAAGGAATGCCGTTGTATGTTTTATTTAATATTTCTTACCAAAGTATTCTATTCTAGCCCTCAAACTTCAAGCATCATGATCAAAAAGAGACTAGAAGGTTTTGAAATATGATATTTCAGAAGAATTCAGAGGATTACTTGTGTATATCGCATGACTAATGACATGGTGTTGAGATGTCCCAGAAGAATGTTGAGGATTACATGTGTATATCGCGTAACTAATGAAAAGTTACTGAGAGTGGATACCTATATGAAACCAGTCTTCGAACTGAGGACTGAAATAACAAAATATTTCAAATGGCACTAAGCACTATGGGACCTAACATCTGAGGTCATCAGTCCCCAAGACTTAGAACTACTTAAACCTAACTAACCTAAGGACATCACACACATCCACGCCCGAGGCCGGATTCGAGCCTGCGACCGTAGCAGCCGCGTGGTTCCGGACTGAAGCGCCTAGAACCGCTCGGCCACAGCGGCCGGCACTAAAATAACACACTTTTTAATGTCTTTATTAAAGAAACGCGTTAGCAGTTATTCTATTAGGGGTCTGAATATTGACAAATCTTCGAGCTGCTTGAGAGCCTTGAGAAGATGAATTGTCAGAACTGTAATTAGGGATGTAATGTAATTACCCTCAGTATGATTCTAACCAAGATGGGGAGAAACTCAGAGTAACTGTAAGACAGTATACCGCGCTACTGCTGAAGTATCTAAGTTTACGATTATAGCACCGTTTGTGGCAACTCAGTCGTAAAGTCATTTACGACCAAACACAGACATAAAGTGAAGAAGATGGAATACTAGCGGTGCTGCATTGATTATTCTACGAGTCGTCCTCCCACAAGGAAAAAGAAAATCTTTATTGTGCGGAAGCAAACTTTAAAACGCTTTAGTCATTGTTCCAATCAGTAGGTAATTTCTAAAATTTTAGGTGCCGAAACGCATCCCTTCCAGCTACGTTGTAATTTAGCACACGTGTAGTATTTTAAATCTCTGGTGCTCACTTTTTACAGTTTTTACAGTTTCCAGATTGAAACTTTCATTCTGTAACCTATTGTGTGCTATTTCGAATCTTTCTATCAGGTCAAAACTGGTAGGCCTACTGGGCTGCTACTCGAATCCAGATCCCCTCCGTCCAAACACAATGTGACGTTTCCGGAAATGGGAGAGAGGCGTAGTGAGAATTGAAACTTAGAGGACAGCTCGTGACTCGTGCCGCTGTGTAAACCATCTGATCAAAAGTATCCGGACATCTATCAGTGGACATCAACACGGGATGTATGCGCTCTTTGCCTTCAAGAGGGCCTAAACGCTGTCGGGGATCTTTCAGTGAGGTGTTCGAATGTCTATGGATTATTGATAGCACAATCATCCTCAAGAACCGAAAGCAGAGAAGGTAATGGTGTTGGACACTGGGATCTGGAATTAAGTCGTTATACCAAATTGTGCCTAGGGTGCTCTATTAGTAGTGAGATGATGGGGTTCTGATCAAACTGATATGCAAATTAATTATATTTATCAATTAATTACCCCACCATCTGGATCTTCATAGGTTTTT
Organism: Schistocerca serialis cubense; assembly: GCF_023864345.2. Taxonomy (NCBI): domain Eukaryota; kingdom Metazoa; phylum Arthropoda; class Insecta; order Orthoptera; family Acrididae; genus Schistocerca; species Schistocerca serialis. The sequence continues at coordinate 179,653,884 of NC_064646.1, read as the reverse complement.
CCCAGCTAGCACGTGGGTCCCAGTGCATCCCCTTATCCACTCCTCCCCCTTCCATACCTGCACTATTGGTGGGAATTTAGGATTTTGTGAGAATTTAGAATTTTGGTGGGACATTCAGAAATCGGAGGGAATTTCAAAAATGGCGGGAATTAATTTGACTCAAGATTTTGCTGATGTCCCGCCCCCCGCCACCCAACCTGGGAGCTAGCGGGATATTCAAAATGGCAGTGCCCTTTACAGGACTCGAACCCCAGTCCTCAGTGGAAAGCCTGAGTGCACCCCCCCGCCCCCCCTTACAGCCGGCCGCGGTGGTCTAGCGGTCCAGGCGCTCAGTCCGGAACCGCGAGACTGCTACGGTCGCAGGTTCGAATCCTGCCTCGGGCGTGGATGTGTGTGATGTCCTTAGGTTAGTTAGGTTTAAGTAGTTCTAAGTTCTAGGGGACTGATGACCACAGATGTTAAGTCCCATAGTGCTCAGAGCCATTTGAACCATTTGAACACATCTACATGCATAGCGCTACGCAAGGAGCGCCTAAAATCGCAATAAGACTCAAAACTTGGCGATGTCATACAAGTGGTGTTATTCTCCTCGGAAAAAAATATACATTACCACTCGAAACTAGTGGCAAACATTCTCAAACTCTACACAGGATGAACCCACCTGCAAACTGATGGGAAGATGTTTGAAGTAGAAGAATATTTATATTTGGAGAGATGTGTATTCAAGTGACCAGATGTTGGTGCTGGATTGAGAGGCATGTAATAAGTGTATTACCTGTAATCGAACAGCTGAAGACTACATATATCGCTGTTTGACGCCAAAATTCGCTACAGATCCTTCCCGCTGTATTGCTCGACAATCACTCTGCAGACCTGATGCTCAAAATTCAGGAAGGCCAATACACGCTACCACAACTGATGGAAGATGCTTCACTTTTCTAATTACCCACCGAAATTATCGTGAAAAAAAACAGTACTAGTAAACTACTGGTCATAAAGTAACACATTTAGTGGAGAATCAGAAAATTATTGTAATAACACAACTACAGCGGCAAACGACCACGAAAGATCGCACCAGGAGAGAGAGGCGGCAGCTGAATGTTTGTTCTCCTCAATGTGGAGTCACGGACTAGCCACCTTAGGGACAGTCTCACCTCCAGCCATCACTCGTTTCCCCTCTCCTCCTGCCGCTGTTGGTCCACGAAGAGATCCATCTGGTGGCAATGATGTACTGTCTCTGGACAGCAGAAATCAGTCGCAGATAGACAGAAAGAACAGGGCTCCTCCTAAACGCCCTTAAACGTATTTCTTGGAAACACTGGCGCCCCCTGCAACAGCAAAGAAATTCTGGAGAAGTCTCCAGATCGCTTTTTCTAACGTCCGCTTGTTGGGAAACAGGCAGCTGTCGCCGCCATCCACCTCCCACTGCCAGCTGCCATAGTTGAGTGCACAGCAGTCTCCAGCAGCCAGGCGTGGCCAACTATAGCCAGAGGTCCAGGCAGTCCAGGAGGTCAGTGCTATCAATGCCAACAAAAGCTACACATACACAATAGTCCAAGAAGCAGCTGAGACACAGAACAAAGTCAGATAAATGACGGTTAACGCAACCGTGAGCCGTTTGTCTAAAATTGCAGCTGCGACTGCCTATAAGATACGCCCCCATGCCGCCAGCACGCGCCCCCACAAGCTCACACTGTTCTGAGGGGGAAGACATTTCACTGTCACCAATGCATTTAACGTCAACGCACTTGTTATAAGCGAACACCTATTAAAAAGAAACACAGTCGCAATGACAATAGAGAATAGCCCTGTTCCCAAAAAAATAGAGGAAGTTCATTTTCTGTTAGTTTTATGACCAAAATCGGTATCGTTTGAGAGCATTCATCGTGTTCAAATTATAAATTGTCTTGCACTAGAGCATAACATTCTTTTCAGACGATTGAATTATGAACATAGATTGGCCTCTATATAATTAACCTTTTATGTTTAACTGCAGGATACAATTCACAGCCGACCGGAGTGGCTGTGCGGTTCTAGGCGCTACAGTCTGGAACCGAGCGACCGCTACGGTCGCAGGTTTGAATCCTGCCTCGGGCATGGATGTGTGTGATGTCCTTAGGTTAGTTAGGTTTAATTAGTTATGAGTTCTAAGCGACTGATGACCTCAGAAGTTAAGTCGCATAGTGCTCAGAGCCTTTTGAACCATTTTACAATTCTCATCTCTCTCCCTGCTTTCCGTTATTCTGAAACACCCGGCGAAGTGTAGAAGAAAACAAAACTGCAGCACTTCCGCCAATTACATATGGTCAAATTCCAGAAGTCGGAGCTCTATAGCAATACATCTGACAGATGTAGTAACTTGTCACACATCTCCAACACATGTCCACCCTGCTTAAAATCGAAAAAAACATTCCACTATTTTACTGCAGACGTTACTGATCACTAAGGGAATGTCGTCGTGACTTTGAAACTTTAATTGGAGTAAAGAAGCGCGAGTTTAAACTCCGAGGGGAAAAAAGTCAATGTTAATATACTTCTTTCCGTTTGATGGACAAAATTACATGGTTTGAGAGCGTCCCTCGCGTTCAAATCAGTGTCTATAAATAAATTTCCATGCACATTCCACACACATTCACATCATTATGTTACTCGTCGATACAGTGCAAGTAAAGTGCTTGCAGAAAGAAACGCGAAGAAATCGAAAAAGAGCTGGCATCTGAACGAGAGATTCAGCTCATAGGAAAGTCAAAACAGTTTTCGCTAAAATTAAAGACAAAGTCCTCAATATTAAAAGAGGAAATCAACTGTTTAACCCAACGGAAAGAGATCATACTTTGAAAGTTTACGATCAGAGCCTCTACGGGGGAGAGGAACTGTCAGGTGACGCGACAGAAGAAAAGGTAGTCATTATAGAACATACAATTATCCAGTGTTAGAATTTAACAGAAGTTTATAAGCAATGATATCGAAAAGGCGAAACGCTTAGATGACATTCTTTTGGAATTTTCGTAATCTTTGAAGGACGTGGCAGTCAGACGACTGTTCATGCTGGTTTGTAGAATCACTGAGACTGGCTACAAGTCATCAGCCATTTAGAAAAATATGACTGGCAAAATTTCGAAGATACCAATGGTAGATAAGTTCTACAGCTATCGCTCAAGCGGGCTAACAGTTCGTGCATCATGTCAGCTGACGTGAATGAACACACAAAAATGGAGAAAAGGAATTGAGTGTTAGATGATCAGTTTGGATGCAGGGAACGTAAAGGTAGGAGAGAGACAGACCTGATGTTGCAGCTGATGATTGTAGCAAGACTTAAGAAAAAATGAGGCAAGTTCACAGGACTTTTCGACCTAGAAAAAAACCGTGCGAGATATTCGAAGCTGTAGGGACAAGTGGGAAGTGATCACTACGCACCAAGACCAAGAGGTTAAAACATGAAATGAAGACTAAGAACGAAGTGCTCGCATTAAAATGGTATGAGACTAGGATGCAGTCTTCCACCCCCATTTTTTTACCTATGCACTGAAGAAGCAATGTCGCAAACAAAAGTAAGTTTCGGGAGTTACATTATAGTCCTGCGAGAACGGAAATCGAACATTAAGGTTCGCTGAATACATTGCGATAGTCACTGCAACTGAAAAGGAGTTATCTAATGATTGCAGAATGTTGGTGAACCGAAGAAAGATGCAAGTGATTAGTAGTAGAAATGAGACTAGCTACAATTTTAGTATCAAAATCGGTGACTACTATGTAGGTGAAACGAAGTAATTCTCTTACATCGTTAAGAAAGTAATACATGACGGACCAAGCAAGAACACAAACAGCATACAAACCCTGGACAAAAAAGGCTTTCCTGATCAACATTAGTTTACTGCTAGTTGTATCCAAAATAGAACTGAATTTGAGGAAGGAACTTCTGAAAATGTGAGTTTTGAGCACAGTATTTCATGGTAGTGAGTCATGGACTGTGGAAAAACTAGAAAAGAAGACTTGAGATGTGGTACCATAGAACGATGATGAAAATTAAATTGTCTAATGAGGAGTTAAATCTGGAAGTTCTCCGAGGAAAATCGGCGAAGAAAGGAACATATGGGCAATATAGACACGATGAAGAGCGGGCTAAAAGGGCATGAGTTAAGATATCAGGGAACAATCTCTATGGCTCTAGAGGGAGGTGTGATTGGTTGGTTCGTTTTTGGGTTTGATGGGGGCTAAACATCGAGGTCATGAGTCCCCAGTTCCAAACAGACATACTTGTAAAAGGCCTATACAGTAAATGCGTAACCTCTGCACCCAGAGGAAGGAACACCAAGGGGTACAGAGCTAAAATGAACACCGCAGTAACACAAAATAGAGGACACTTAAAAGGAGCAGAGCAAATAGTTTACTAGAGTAAAACAGACTACAGTGGTTGATGGATCAGGTAAAAGGTCAACCACTCAACTACAAACGAAGAACCTCCAGCTGGAAAGCGTTGACAGAGGTACATCTGCAACTTGTTACCATAAAAGACACTATTTTGGTATCCACGTCACAATTAAAAGTCACTGGAGTGGGTATAGCATGAGAAATCATGCGAGAGCACCCACACTAGAGCGAGTGATAAAACCCAGCTGCACGGATAAAACGTAAATCTGAGTCAGCTATAGAGGCATCGTCACCTAGAATTAAAGGAAGTGCAGCTGGTAAATTAAAGGACTGCCGCAAGGGGGCTAAAAGGGGGCAGTCCAGCAGAAGATGGACCACTGTCAGCCCTGCATCACAGCAACACTTGGGCGGGTTCTCACGACGAAGGAGATAGCTTTGGGTCAACCGCGTACGTCCAATTTGGAGACGGCAGAGAACAACTTAGTCCCTACGTGTGCCCCTCAAAGATGAGTTCCATTCGGCCGTGGACGACGTGACCATGCGGAGCTTATTTGGCGTGTTCAAGACAGACCATTCAGAGCTCCAGACATCGTGGACCTTGCGATGTAGTGCTGACCAGAGGTCTCTTTCCACGAGACCAAGCTCCAGGGATGGCGAAGTGGTGGCCTGCTTGGCCAACCGATCGACACGTTCGTTTCTTGGAATGCCGATGTGGCCTGGAGTCCACACATACGTCGCTGAACGACCACACTCGGCAAGAGCAAAAACAGCATCTTGAATAGCGTGCACCAAAGGGTCCCGAGAAAGACACTGGTCGAGTGCTTGCAATCCACTCAGGGAGTCACTGCATATGACAAATGACTCCCCAGGGCAGGAGGAAAGGTGAGCGAGTGCACGATAAAGAGCAACCAGCTCAGCAGTGAAAACACTGCTCCCACAAGGCAGGGAATGCTGCTCAATGTAGTCGCCATGGATGAAAGTAAACCCAGTGCGTCCATCGACCACAAAACCGTCGGAGTAGACTACATCTGCAAGGCAAAACGAGGCAAGAAGAGCCAGTAATTGTTGAAGACTGGCAGGTGGAACGGAGGACTTGGAGTCGCAGGACAAATCCAAGCAATGCCGCAAGCGAGGGAGGGACCAAGGAGGGGTAGAACAATAGGGCCGGAAGGATGGAGGAAGGGGAAAGGACTCGAGTGACGAGAGAAGGGAACGAACGCGGAACGCGATCAGGAGACCCGACCTAGGCCGCCGTCGTGGGGAGGGGAGTGCAGAAGATGGAAAAAGGAGGCTGCGGTTTGGGTGGTCGGGGGAGTCATGGACGTGGGCGATGTATGACGCAAGCAACTATTGTCGGCAGAATCGTAGGGGTGGGATTCCAGCTTCTACAAGAAGGCTAGTCACCGGACTAGTGCGGAATGCACCAGTGGCCAGTCTGACGCCACAACGGAGAATCAGGTTGAGGATCTGCAACATTGAAGGTGCTGCTGAGTCACACACCACGCTCCCGTAGTCGAGACGGGACTGGACTAAGGCCTTATAGAGTTGTAGGAGGGTTGTTTCCCGAGCCCCCCAAACGGTGTGGCTGCAGCAGCGAACGATGTTATGGCGCCGCCAGCACCGTTGTTTAAGCTCGCGTAGATGAGGTGTCCAAGTGAGCTGAGCATCGAACAGCATGCCAAGGAAGCGATGCGTCTCCTCAATACAAAGGAGTTCACTGGAAAGGTAGAGCTCTGGATGGAGCGCCAGGTGGTATCGTACGCCTTCCGAAGACCAAAGAAAACAGCAACGATAAGTTCTAGCCTAGATAAAGCTGTATGAATAGTCGACTTTGGCGAGACTAAACTGTCGATCGCTGAGCGGCCCTGACGGTAGCCCCCTGTTGCTGGGCTAGGAGGCCCCGAGCTTCGAGGATCCACATGAGACGCTGACTCACCATCTGTTCCAGGAGTTTGCACATAACTTTGGTAAGGTTGATAGGGCGATAGCTATTAACCACCAGCGTATCTGCACCAGGTTTCAGCACTGGGATGGTAACGCTATCCTGCCAACAAGTTGGGAAAACGCCCTCCATCCAGATGCGGTTAAACAGGGCGAGTAACTCACCCTGACAGTGAGCCGAGATAGGGTGAAGAATCTAGTTGTGAATTCGGTCTGGACCTGTAGAGGTATTGGGGAAAGCTATAAGGGCACTTTGGAACTCCTAATCACTAAATGGGGCGTTGTATCGTTCCCAACGGTGCATGTGAAACGACAACTGCGTACTCTCAGCCTGCTCTTTAATGGCGCAGAATTCTGTACTGTAGCCTGCTGTTGCAGAAATACGAGCGAAGTACTCTGCCAGACGTTCGGCGATGGTGATTGGGTCAGTACAAAGTGTACCCCGAAGAGAAAGGCAAGGGACAGACGCAGGAGGGCGAAAGCCAAAAATGCGCCGAAGCAGCGACCACACCTGACATGGGGAGGTGCAAGAACATATGGTGGCAACACATCGTTCCCAGAAGTCCTGTTTGCTCCGCCGAATTAACCGCCGAGCCCGGGCCCGCAGTCGTTTAAAGGCAACCAGATTCTCTATGGAAGGATGACGCCGGTGTCGTTGCAGGGCTCGACGGCAGTACCGGATAGCTTCTGCAATCTCTGGTGTCCACCAAGGGACTGACTTACGCCTTGGGGTACTTGAAGAGCAGGGGACAATTGCCTCGGCAGCAGAAACAATGGCCACAGTGACCACAGAGGTCGTCGTGGACCCTCCAATTGACGTATGGAAGAAGACCTGGGCTACTAAGAGAGAGGCCAATAGCCGAGTATGTGCCATGAGTCAAGCTAAAATATGTGGGAGAACCAGTGTTAAGGAGGCAAATGTCCTGCTGTGCCAAGAGAGCCTCAACGTTCCTACCCTGGCCCGAGATCTGGGCCCCACCCCGTTAAGGGTGGTGGGCATTAAAGTCCCCCAAAAGGAGGAATGGCGGGGGGAGCTGGGCAAACAAGGCAGCTAGGACGGCAAGAGGGACAACCCCATCTGGGGGAAGGTAGAGGGAACAGATGGTAAGGTCTATTCCTGCCCGGATTCTAACAGCCACAGCCTCGAGAGCCATGTGAAGTGGCACTGGGGCACTAGGAACAGTGGCAAGAACATAAACACAGACACCGCCAGACACACTGTCATATTCTACACGGTTCTTATAGTAACCCCAGTAGCCACAGAGGGAAGGAGTCCGCTGAAACGGAAATCAGGTTTCCTATAGGGCCAGCAGACAAGTGGCAGGAAAGTGGCACAAAAGCTGTTTCAACTCAGCAAGGTGTTGGAAAAAACCACGGCAATTCCATTGAAGGATAATGATATCCGACTCTCAAGACATGAAAGAACCTGGGGGGGGATAGGTTATACCTTAGAAGCGCTCGCTGCCACCGATTGCGAAGTAGCCTGATCAACTTCCATGGGAGCTGCAGGTCGAGCAACGTCCAGCTCCTGAGTGGATGCTAGATGCTCCACATCATCTTCAGGTGCAGTGGTGATCTCCTTTTCTGTCTCTATAGCCTTCTCCTCTTGCTTTTTCTTCTTTTTGGTAGGGTCCCGTTTGTCCTTCGGTTTATCAGGCTAGGTGGGCTTTTCTGAACCACTCTCATGAACCGAGGAAGACCTGGAAGCCCTACAGCCGTCAGGTGGTGGCTTTTTCAGTCACTGGCTGACATTTGGAGGGGCAGTAACCGTGGAAGGGAGGACACCAAGCGATCCCTTCTGCGTGAGGGAAACTGGAGGAGGCGGGCACTTCTCAGGATCAGAGGTGGGGACTGAAGTCCCCAAAGAAGAGGGGTTGTTACTCCCGATGTTGATAACAGGGGAGCAACCGAATAGGGTGTTCCCCCAACTACCTAGGGGGCAGGAATAGACCGTCAGGCTGGGGGGCCCACAAAAAGCAGCTGAGCTTGGGGGCTCATCGACAGGGATGGCAACATCAAAGCTGCTGCAGCAAACGTCGATGAAATGCGCACATGGTGAAGTCGGTCAAACTTGCATTTAGCCTCTGTGTAAGTGAGCCTGTCCAAGGTCTTATACTTTATAATCTTCCATTCTTTTTGATAAACTGTGCAGTCTGACGAGCAAGATGAATGTTTCTGTCCGCAGTTGACACAAACAGGGGGCGGCGAACACGGGACGTTGGGTTGGGTGGCACGTCCACAATCCCAACAGGTAGGGTTGGCGTCACATCTCGATGACATATCCCCAAACCTCCAGCATTGAAAGCAGCGCATGGGAGGAGGGACGTAAGGCTTAACATCACATCGATATATCATCACCCTGACCTTCTCAGGCAGGGTGTCTCCCCCTAAAGCCAAGATGAAGGCACCAGTGGCGACCCTATTATCTTTAGGTCCCCTGAAGACACGTCGTACAAAGTGGACACTGCGACGTTCCAACTCCCTGAACCATATTGAGGCATAATGGAGACTACAACATCACCGAGCTTGTCACAAGCAACCAATGCCCGTGACTGTGCTGGGGATGCTGTCTGTATGAGGACTGCTCCAGACCTCATTTTAGACAGGCCCTCAATTTCTCTGAACTTGTCCTCTAAATTTTCCACAAAAAACTGAGGCTTTGTGGTCAGAAATGAGTCCCCATCTGTTTGGCTGCAAACCAGAAATCGAGGAGAATACATCTCACCAGGTAATTTAGACCGCCGTTCCTCCCCTGGTGTGAACAGGGAAGGGAACGATTGGGGGTCATAATGTAAAGCATTGAACTTTCCTTTCTTAGAGACTCGTGCTTGCGCACTATTCGTATTTCGTTTCATGGTGGTCCTACGAGCAGCTAGGGGAACGAATGTCCACCCAGACAGAGCCCCGCTTGCTTGGGTAAGCCTAATACAACCAGGGGGCGGCAGGTTCCCCAGAGGTCGCCCACTAGCAACTGTTCTACCTCGACAGCCATGCATCTCCTCAGCGCGCAGCACACCTTGAGATTGAGGGTTTTTTTTTTCAATAGAGGTTTATACCATCGTCGCGACCCAGGCAGTTAAGCCAAGATCCCTGGGCTCTGTACCGTACAATGTTCCACTGTCGCGCCTTACGGTGGTCTTTGAAGGACGCTCAGAGCTTATGGTATTGAGGACTGGTGGCGCCTCCCACTACCCAGCTCAGGGACCCTGGGGTCGCCAAGCCCGTACCGAGAAACTAAATGCTGAGCCCCCTGAGGGGGAGGGAGGTGTGGAGGGTAATATCTGTAGGGAAAGCCAGAGACTGCAAAACGTCAAGAAATAATGGAGGACTTTTGGTGGAAGTTCTACTCTGAGCTGGAGAGGTTGACACAGAAGTGGAACTCGTGGCGGGCTGCATCGAACCAGTCATAAGACTGGCGACTCTCGCTCCCCCTCCCTTCCCCCTCCCACCTGAAAAAAAGGGAAAAGGATAATTCTAGAATTTCTTGTATTTTCAATACATATAGTTTTAATTCTACTTTATTATCTGAAAGTCAGCTGACAAATTTTGAAATTTATTCATGTAACAAGATAAATGCTTTTGGTAATTTCTTTTAGACAAGGGCCTTCACAGCCCGCCCCTCTCCATTCCCACTCTCCTTCCCTCTTAGATCGGCACCTGGTAGGTGGCGTGTCCATCAGCGCTAGAGCGAGCGTGTTAAAAAGTTGGAGGAAAAAGAGCAGCAGACTGAATGCTATTGGTTATTCTAGTAAATCTGCTGTCTTTTACCGCTCAAACATTTTTAAATCTTGCAATATCCATGGTGATAACTCTCACCGCTGTTGAAGAGTACTTACAGGACAAGTGCAAAACTGCTTGTGCGCCAGAGGAAACGGCCAGAGGATCAGGGCGTGTAATCCCTCCCTAGTTGGTCGGTCGCATTTGCTCACACGGCTGCTCGGGTGAGTCCCGCAGACTAGATTAGACTAGGTTACACTGCCGCTCGCTAGGCTGTGCTAATATTTTCATCTCTACTTAACTACCACACCGACAGCTTCTATAATACGCTTAGCATGCTCTGTTCCTTGTCTGCGACTACTTTTCATCGCTTCTGCCGTTCCTTCTTCAGCCAAATTAACTATTTTTGGATGTAGAAGCAAAGGTTACACCCACCTGCGCCGTCTTCTGGTGTTATTTTTCCCTCGTTTACTTCTGTAAGTTCTTCATTTCGTACTTCATCTACGCCCCTTACTGATGACACTCTTTGACAGCATCACATTTCCGAAGCTTTTTCCTTCTTCTGGTCACGTTTTAATGCTGTACAGTGCTTTGTTACAGAAGTACACATTCACGAATTCCTCCCTCGTTTCTGTATCACCCAGTGAAGGTCACCACTCCTAACTCTTTAAAGGAAAGAACTCACGTCTACCAAATAGACTGAAACGTCTGATTACTTTATAAATGACTTAATGCGTTTAGTATTTGATGTTAACCATGTAAGCGAGCAAAAGTTTAGAAAAGATTTGAAACATGTCCAAAGTATTTGGACATGTTATCAAACATGGCACGAGTATAGAATCGGTAATTTTCGCTCCATTTTAAGCAAAACATAGTTTTTTACGTATATCAATGTTTATGATATCGTATCTCAATGATGTGTGATAAAATGACATAATTTTACATCTACATTCAGTGGAATCTGTGGATACCGTCTGCAAGTGTATTGTGGGCAGCTTTAGCGATAAAGAATTAATAAATGAAGAGGTTATCCTCGATGCTGAAGTGTTATTGCGTGAATAGTGAAAGCGTAATGAGCGATAAAACTTTTTTCTTTCATCATTTTGTAGGTGGGTGTTGGCGAAGAAAGTTTCGCAAAGGTTTGGAATTATGTGTAAAGGCTGCTCGTAGGCGCTAAAATGCTCTCATTCCCAAATACTGAATGGATATAGTCTGGGTAATTTCCGCGTCATTTCTGCCTCAACACGTACACTCTGTTTCTAATTCTAATACTATTGTTACAGCGGTAAACCTTTAACATGAGTAGATTATGACAACATTTTAAATTTTATAATTCTATCAATAGTTGCACGAAATATTTAAAATCACATTTTTGTTATCTCTGAAAGTCGCTAGATAGGCAACCTGCAACTGAAATAGTGCACCAAATTAGCAATTTACTAATATAGATATTCCCTTCAGCCGAAGAAGTTTCCATACTAGATTAATAAAAAATAGAGGAAGCCTGAGATGGTGGTTTTAGTATTTCAAGTTTTCTACAAAGCCTGTTTCCACACTTGAGTGCAACACACATTGGGTTCATGGAACCATGTGGAACTTTTGGAAGAGGAACATCTGAGTACACTATATTTTTTCCTTTTCCTGAGAGATGTGGAGCTATGGTGACTATTCGTGCCAACTGGTGTAGGCACCCTTTATTATGGTTCGCTTCTATGACACCAAACGCGGACACATTATTGTCACACGTCCACTACGCAACATTGCCTACTCACAACTGACTGTTAGAATGAACACCTGTCGTTTACAGTTCTAAGTCCAAGCTGCAACCGTAGCTACTATTTGACGTCTTTATTCGTCAGGAATAAAGTCGGTCTCGTAACTTCTTGCACGGACAATGTATCATATCAGCAGAGTTAATTGATTCTTCCGTCCTTGTATTCTTTCCGGCTGATAAATGAAAATCCGAAAAAGTTATCTAAAGACGTTAATATTGCACAACATCCATGATTTTGTGTTTTCCACGCTATAACAGCTGTTTTTGTTGTTGTTGTTGTTGTTGTGGTCTTCAGTCCTGATACTGGTTTGATGCAGCTCTCCATGCTACTGTATCCTGTGCAAGTTTTTTCATCTCCCAGTACCTGCAGCCACCTACATCTTCTGAATCTGCTTAGTGTATTCATCTCTTGGTCTCCCTCTACGATTTTTACCCTCCACGCTGCCCTCCAATACTAAATTGATGATCACTTGATGCCTCAGAACATGTCCTACCAACCGATTTCTTCTTCTAGTCAAGGTGTGCCACAAATATCTCTTCTCCCTAATTCTATTCAATACCTCCTATTAGCTTTGTGTTCAACCCAAATAATCTTCTGCATTCTTCTGTAGCACCACATTTCGAAAGCTTCTATTCTCTTCTTGTCCAAACTATTTATCGTCCACGTTTCGCTTCCATACATGTCCACACTCCATGCAAATACTTTCAGAAATGACTTCCTGACAAATCTATACTCGACGTTAACAAATTTCTCTTCTTCAGAAACGCTTTCCTTGCCATTTTCAGTCTACATTTTATATCCTCTCTACTTGGACCATCATCAGTTACTTTACTACCCAAATAGCAAAAGTAATTTACTACTTTAAGCGTCTTATTTCCCAATCTAACACCCTCAGCATCACCCGATTTAATACGACTACATTCCATTATCCTCGTTTTGCTTTTGGTGATATTCGTCTTATATCTTCCTTTCAAGACACTGTCCCTTCCGTTCAGCTGCTCTTCCAGGTACTTTGCTGTCTCTGACAGAATTACAATGTTATCGGCGTACCTCAAAGTTTTTATTTCTTCTCCATGGATTTTAATTCCTACTCCTAATTTTTCTTTTGTTTCCTTTACTGAAAACAAGATGTATTAGACAGGCGAAAGACCCTCAGACTTCAAGAAGAATATAATAATTCCAGTCCCAAAGAAAGCAGGTGTTGAGAGATGTGGAAATTACCGAACTACCAGTTTAATAAGCCACGGCTGCAAAATACTAACACGAATTGTTTACAGACGAATGGAAAAACTGGTAGAAGCCCACCTCGGGGAAGATCGATTTCGATTCCGTAGAAATGTCGGAACAAGTGAGGCAATACTGACCCTACGACATATCTTAGAAAATAGATTAAGGAAAGGCAAACCTACATTTCTAGCATTTGTAGACTTAGAGAAAGCTTTTGACAATGTTGACTGGAATACTCTCTTTCAAATTCTGAAGGTGGCTATAGCAGTAGAACATTTTAAAATTATTTTTGAAGGAAGTTTACTTCGCCTATGTATATCTATTTCTGAGATCTTCCTTGCTTCATCTATCCTGTGTAATCACACATGCTACATGGAAGAATCCTTCCACTTATAATGAAATTTTCACTCTACAGCGGAGTGTGCGCTGATATGTAACTTCCTTGCAGATTAAAGCTGTGTGCCGGACCGAGACTCGAACTCGGGACCTTTGCCTTTCGCGGGCAAGTGCTCTACCGACTGAGCTACCCAAGTACGACTCACGTCCCGTCCTCACAGCTTTAATTCCGCCAGTACCTCGTCTCCTACCTTCCAAACTTCACAGAAGCTTTCCTGAGAACCTTGCAGAGCTAGCACTCCTGGAAGAAAGGATATGCGGAGACACGGCTTAGCCAGAGCCTGGGGGATGTTTCTAGAATGAAATTTTCATTCTACAGCGGTGTGTGCGCTGATGTGACACTTCCATGCAGATTAAAACTGTGTGCCGGATCGAGACTCGAACTCGGGACCTTAGCCTTTCGCGGGCAAGTGCTCTACCGACTGAGCTACCCAAGCACGACTCACGCCCCGTCCTCACAGCTTTAATTCCGCCAGTTCCTCGTCTCCTACCTTTCTTCCAGGAGTGCTAGTTCTGCAAGGTTCGCAGGAGAGCTTCTGTGAAGTTTGGAAGGTAGGAGACGAGGTACTGGTGGAATTAAAGCTGTGAGGACGGGGTGTGAGTCGTACTTGGGTAGCTCAGTCGGTAGAGCACTTGCCCGCGAAAGGCAAAGGTCCCGAGTTCGAGTCTCGGTCCAGCACACAGTTTTAATCTGCCAGGAAGTTTCATCCTTCCACTTGTTCTACTACTGAGTTGTTCCCAATTTCTACTATCACCTAAAAGACTCGAGAATTATTCAACTATCACTCTGCAATATTTCTTACAAAATACTTCCGGTAAATATTTCTTACAAAATACTTCCGGTAAATATTTCTACACAGCCTCAGTCCGTCTGTATTTCAGGAAAGGCATCGCGAAACCTTCAATAGCTGTTGTTGAATGTTTATATTTACGGACAATTAGCTTTTACCAAGTGACCATCTCAGGCAACGGATACCACTGCAGAAGATCAAAGGATGGGTTCTTTGTCTCAATCGCATGATTATTATCTTTTGCAGTATATGTAACTTATCCGTGCATTCATTATCTTACAATTTTTTTCTGTTTGTCACTTAATACACTTGGCGACTAATAGAAAAGTAAGTCCACACTAAATGATGGATGTGGTGGTCGAGGCTGTGTTGCGGCGATTCCAGTATTTTATATCGAAACCGTAGGCACACGAACCTTATTGAGTTCTGAAATCTGACAGAGTTTAAACTCACCCTGTAAATACATACAAACGGAAAGTGCGAGGGCACTTTGGAGTATATCTTAATGCAAAAGCAAACACCTTCCCGTCTTCACGTCTACTGTAACTCCTTTTCTCTGGGACCACATTTTTCTCGTTTTTTGTTTCTGAGGTATCACGCTACGGTTAAGATAAAGAGGCTGATATTTACGCAACTGCTATGCTAAATCAAAACAAACGAAATTTACCGAACTTGCAAAAATCTTTAGAAATAATTTATAAATATACAATAAATATGCTAAGATCATCCAATTTCATGTGTAGACTTCCCGTTCTTTACATCCTAAGAACATTTATATGTTATGAAAATGGATTTACCTTTTAGAATAATGAAACCACTTCAGCAGAAATAATTTGAAGCTATGAGCACACTTTTCGAAATTTCTCGTTTTTTTTTAAAAAAGTGTCCTTACAGGACCAAAAGCATATCCATTTCACCGGTTTTTAAATAAACACCTTTTACTTAATGTTTTCTCGAAGCAATACTTCACATAAGATACTTAAAATTGAGGAATATCCAAAAAACCAGAACTGCGAAAAAAACAGGAAACACTCCATTTTCACTCTCCGCTAAAAATTGTATAAATCAATAAAATCGTAGGAAATACTTTTGGTGACCTACAGGTATCAAAAGGAGAAGAAAATATTATTCATCGTGTAAGTAATACTGTGGATAACACAATAGACAATGAAGTTATAAATCTAAATGAACCTGCAAAAAATGCGCAACACTTCAGATAAACTTATCAAGAGACTGAAAACTTCTGCACAAGACAACATCAACAGTCAACCAAGTTTTGTAAGAGAAAAAATGACTAAGGGATGCATTTCTTATCAGAAATTATCTTGAGGTGAACCTCCTCTTCTAGCAAGAAGCTTTCTTTTGTCTGTATAAATGTTGCCAGCCGTCTGTGTGTCAAGCGATGGGTGAAATGTCACCAGGTGATGCTCAATTTTGCGAACCAATTTACTCAAGTGGCATAATTTAAGTAACTCATGGTCGTTCTCACCTAGTCACGACGAGAGCAGCTACTTAAAGCAGCTGAGGGTTTCATTAATCAGCTCGTGTAATTGAGGGCATCCTCAAACATCGCGTGTAATTGGGAAGCTTAATTACAGCCCAGGAAATAAAATGCTTCTAGCAAACCGAACTACCTCTATGACAGAGTACGGACAGAAAACCACATATTGAAGCACATGAAGTCCAAGCCAGTTTCAAAGAACTGACTTCTTCTAGGTTGGTACTAAAGTCTCTATAAAATCAAGAAACTACATCGTTTTCAAAATGCTGTTAGTTTAAATTACTACTTTACTGAGCACTACTAGCTATTTTCGATCAAGCACACAGTTATCAAGTGCATGAGTACCTCTGTAAAAAAAAAAAAAAAAAAAAATCACAAGCTATGAGCAGTTACGGGCAAGTCATGGATAACTCTTCATGGTACGCGATTTTTATTACACAGGGTCAACCTAAAATCTACCACAAAATTTCGGATGATGTTCGCGTATATTATCTCAGTATTTTGGAGAAACTGTCCGTGGATCCGGTGGCTCATTGCAGGGTAATTTCATTTCGTTTGATCTCTTAAATGGTTCAAATGGCTCTGAGCACTATGCGACTTAACTTCTGAGGTCATCAGACCCTAGAACTCAGAACTAATTAAACCTAACTAACACAAGGACATCACACTCATCCATGCCCGAGGCAGGATTCGAATCTGCGACCGTAGCGGTAGCTCGGTTCCAGGCTGTAGCGCCTAGAACCGCACGGCCACACCGGCCGGCGTTTGATCTCTTACATCCATTTATCTCTTTGTACCTTTATTGCACAGAAAATATTTGAAAAACAGTACAAACATCGACGGTGTGCCCAAAGTGTCTCGTCTGGAAACAAACTTTTTCGATTCACACACTTGCTCTTAACAATAGTACTGACCACTTTACTCTTCGTCGCCAAAATTGCTTGCAATACTGCTCGGATCTGACACGAGTCTGATTTTCCGGCAGTGTTAGTTTTACGGTAAAAGTGGTACATAGCAGTATCTATATGCTTACTGATGAAGGATTGGCCGATGTGCTCTTCGTATATGGGGTCACTGAATGAGATGGAACAGTCGCGCAACGACGTTGTGTTAACCTGTCCCCGCAATGGCGGCAAACACACCATAGTACTTTTGCATCTAAGGATTGCTGTTTTACTCTGTGTGTTGTGTCGTAGGTATTGGTGATTGCTTATTACAAACTTCGTAGCTGTTGTGGAGATATTTTCACATAAATAAAGGTAATTGTGGTAGGACACCAATGATCATAACTACGTTCTTCCCTCAGTAACCAGACACCAGACACCAAGGGCCCTTTTTATCCAACTTTTTAGAAAACATCTCTAAACACACTTCCAAATTTTGGCGGTAGATTTCCGGTTCATCCAATTTAATAGATACCACATGTCATGCAGAGTTCCGTTGATACGGTCATGCTTTGCGTTACTGTGTACAGTTTATGATTTTTGTTGTAAGTTTATAGAGTGTTGAAAGTATTCCGTATCTTGAAATAAAATGTGAAATACTTTTCTTTCAACACCCCGTATTTTGTAATGGGCGAAGAGTACACAGTAAAGCCCAACCCATCGAAAACCCAAGCGGTATTGGTTGATCATTCTATGCTCATTATCCGGAAATATCGGGAATGTCTGCAATTTTTAACCCTACATGGGACAAATGTCAACTCTCTCCGGCAGTAGAGAGTCTGGAAGTTATAATAGATGAAAATCTAAATTGGATTGGCCACGTAACTGCAGTGTAAGAGATGGAATCAGCATCTCTCCATGTCCTCCAAATATGTAAAAAGCTCTTCTCTCTTGGCTGAAAAAGAAACTTGTACAAAAACTTATACTTCCACTTATTGATTACAGTGATGGTATCCTGCAAAGCCTTTTTCAGGAAAGTTCACGGCGTCTGGAACTGGTTATGAGTGCCTCTGTTCGTTATGCCTGTGATGTTCGACTCTCTGATCATATTTCAGCATCATATTCACAGCTATCCTGACTGCGTTCAGATAAGTGCAGAGATTTTCACACTCTCTGTTTTCTCTACTGTCTTATCAACGTACACTGTCCCCCATACATCTCCTCGACCTTAACATTCTTTCCTGAACAACAAAGCAGAAACGCTCGATCCCATCAAAGTAAAGTTCTTTCTCTCTCACTATCGTTCAGCCACATTATCAGAGTGCTTCTCAGTAGCAGCAACACGACTTTGGAATACTCTTTCACGTAATATTTGAGAAGTGAATGACATTTCCAGCTACAGAAGACAGTTTTATGGCGTATCTATTAAAGCAGCTATAATCGTTACCATCGTCGCTGTACGCACTCGTTATCCTTAGACATCCTTCTTTGCAACCAGATTTTCCGAATGTCCCAGTTTCTTAGCTTGTGCAGTCTCTGTAAATTTCCTTTCCCCAGAACTCGCTGTATCAGGAAAGACCTATTTTGTACACCTATAAATTCCTTTTATGTTTGCTACTATCATTTCTGTTATTATTATTATTTCTTTCCTTTCTCAGACGTTAAGTCTGGTTAAAAATGGAAAGTGACGCGGACCTTGATCAAGCGTCACTTACGTTTAACTGTATGGTATGTGTTATATTGCATTTAGGAAGTTTCGGGTAATTGAACATGTATCAATAATTACAGATTTCTGTAGTTGTATATATAAGTTTGGATGTAGCTGTATCGCATTGATGTAGTGGTGGATATTGTGTGGTATGACTCCTGTAGTTGATAGTATAATTGGTATAACGTCAACTTTATCCTGATGCCACATGTCCTTGACTTCCTCAGCCAGTTGGATGTATTTTTCAATTTTTTCTCCTGTTTTCTTTTGTATATTTGTTGTATTGGATATGGATATTTCGATTAGTTGTGTTGATTTCTTCTTTTTATTGGTGAGTATGATGTCAGGTTTGTTATGTGGTGTTGTTTTATCTGTTATAATGGTTGTGTTCCAGTATAATTTGAATTCATCATTCTCCAGTACACTTTGTGGTGCATACTTGTATGTGAGAACGTGTTGTTTTATAAGTTTATGTTGTAAGGCTAGCTGTTGATGTATTATTTTTGCTACATTGTCATGTCTTCTGGGGTATTCTGTATTTGCTAGTATTGTACATCTGCTTGTGATGTGATCTACTGTTTCTATTTGTTGTTTCCAAGTCTGCATTTATCTGTTGTGGTATTGGGATCTTTAATAATATGCTTGCTGTAATATCTGGTGTTTATTGTTTGATCCTGTATTGCAATCATGAATCCTTCCGTCTCACTGTATATATTGCCTTTTCTTAGCCATGTGTTGGATGCATCTTGATCGATGTGTGGCTGTGTTAGATGATACGGGTGCTTGCCATGTAGTGTTTTCTTTTTCCAATTTACTTTCTTCATATCTGTTGATGGTATTATTATTATTATTATTATTATTATTTCCGTGGCAGCTGCATCAGTAGTACAAGTACCGCCAGTGTAACTTTATTAATTTATAGTCAGTTACTGTCACTATAGACACTAAAATCTTTTTAATACAATTTGTCACATTAAAAAGGCTGTTTATTACGGTAAATTGAATTTGAATAAAATCACAGACAGCTGTTAAATGACCTGTTAAAGCAGCATCTCCAGGTGAATCTACATGGAAAGGAAAGCATCCTTGTCAGTCATATATTTAAAAGATTCCTCATGGACAGCCAGTAAAAGTAAACCTAAACAAAAGGACTTACAACAGAGTCACATAGATTACCACACTGAGACGTCCCCAACGTTCGTAGTCAGAATTCAACCCCATGAGGAGCGGAAGTTGTCAACAAACAATAACCGGCAGAACATTGGGGCAAATAGTGCAGTGGATGAGGCGCTGTGACATAAGAACAGTACTAAATGTAAAACCACTTGAAGATGCTACTTTAACGCAGCGAAACGGTCGTGAATAAATAATCACTTACCAGCTGTCTGCTCTTTTATACAAGTTCAGTTTACCACGAATTTCAACGGCTGTGGCGTCCCGTGTTATAAATCTGTACATGTTACTTCTTGAGTACCTATGATGTAGAAAAAGGTATTCTATATGCGAAATCCTGGCTATAATCAGATCAAGTAAATAAAATAAATAAATATTAAAATATTTATGAAGATTAGTAGTCTACATTCATCTGTGGACTTCCAAATGAGCACTCTCACATAACTAGCTTTTAGTGGTTAATAAAGTACTCGTGCAAACTAATATCGTAGTGACGTGGTGATGTTATTTTAAGATTAAAGTAAACTTATCGTTTTTCTTTCATCGAATATGCACACGCTAATCGTAATTTCAGATATCTGCAGGTAAGGTGGATAGGGATGAAGCGGAATGCAACTCGATTATTCAAAAACAGTCTTAATCGCATTTATTATTATTATATCGCCAACCGGTTTCAACCCGACGTAGGGGTCATCATCTGGGCGTTTACACTGTGAAATTATAGATATCCGTCAGAAAGACTCCATTATACAACAGCTAAAATTACGTAAATTTAAAAATGTGTTACCCATTGGTCGACTGCTGGTCGTGTCACTCATGTCTACATAACGGCAGGAAACTATGCGAGACTAACCCTTCGTATGGGCTTACGCTTTATAATCCCTGGCAACGGCGTCCTGACCACAAAGAGTAGAGGGCATTGTAGTCCTTCCATCCTTCCATATTAGCCCTTTTAGCAAACTGACTCAAATGTTGTCTTCGTAAATGTACGAATAGATATATATTGTAATACAAGACGACGCCAGTTTTTGTGTGTCACAAACGGTTTTACTTTATATTATGGCACATGAGGTAAAATACTTTTACGAATTTTACGAGTTGACTACGGAACATTTGTTATTATTTTATAATTATCACTATAATTTTAACTCTTTTTAAATGGAATGGTTCCGTTTTCTGTTATTTATTGTCACTTCAATTTATGTTAAACCAAGGTGACTGGTAATTACATATAATAAACTGTATTAAATGCCGTTGATCGCCGCTGGGGGTGTTGCCGTCTATTCACGTGATCTCAGCACGCTATTTAAGCCCATACGGAGGGTTAGTCTCGCATAGTTTCCTGCCGTTATGTAGACTGGAGTGACGCCACCAGCAGTCGACCAATGGGTAACATATTTTTAAATTTACGAAATTTTAGCTGTTGTATAATGGAGTCTTTCTGACGGATATCTATAATTTCATAGTGTAAACGCCCAGAAGATGACCCCTACGTCGGGTTGAAACCGGTTGGCGGTATAATAATAATAAAAGCGATAAAGACTGTTTTTGAATAACTGATTAATCATGCTAATCGCTGCTTCATCTCCACAACCATGTTGTTCGGGATGCAACTATCTGAGGAGCGCAATTTGGAAATTTGTGGTAAGGACTCTGGGACCAAACTGCTGAGGTCAACGGTCCCTAGGTTCGCACACTACTTAATTTAATTTAAACTAACTTTAGTTAAGGACAATACACACACCCATGCCTGAGGGAGGACTCGAACCTCCGAAGGGGAGAGCCGCACGAACCGTGACAAGGCGCCCAGACCGCGCGGCTGAGGTGCGTAGAGTTGAGCGAAGGGTCAATATTGATGGTTATGGTAGTACCTGTTTCATCTTCTGCGTGCAACATTAAACGCATTGTAATTAGAATTTGATTTAAGATTGTCGGTCACTGGACGATTAAACCGACCAATTAAATAACTTTTCAGTGGGAGAATTTTTTCGTGATTAAAGGTGTCTCGGAGAACTTTTACCTGTGAATTAGCGAGCGAGCCACTTGGAGTAGAACTGTCATTAAAGTCGCGTGAAGGTAAATGTATTAACTTAGTTATGGTACTCGATACGTGATAATTAGCATCAGCAAGTCTACGTTCCGGTATTACTGTTAAGCAGGCTCTGAAGACTGTTTTTTACTTAAATTTTCTGTTAAAAAACAAGGTAGTATTCCCATTATACGGAGACATTTACTAAGGTAGCGTTGGTAGTTTGGTATTTACAAGCTTGCCAGTCCTTTATTCGCAGTTGATTGTATGCGTTCCAAAGGATTGGAAAAGGGCACAGGTCATCCCCGTTTTCAAGAAGGGACGTCGAATAGATGTGCAGAACTATATACCCATATCTCTAACGTCGATCAGTTGTAGAATTTTGGAACACGTATTGTGTTCGAGTATAATGACTTTTCTGGAGACTAGAAATCTACTCTGTAGGAATCAGCATGGGTTTCGAAAAAGACGGTCATGTGAAACCCAGCTCGCGCTATTCGTCCACGAGACTCAGAGGGCCATAGACACGGGTTCACGGGTAGATGCCGTGTTTCTTCACTTCCGCAAGGCGTTCGATACAGTTCCCCACAGTCGTTTAATGAACAAAGTGAGAGCATATGGACTATCAGACCAATTGTGTGATTGGATTGAGGAGTTCCTAGATAACAGGACGCAGCATGTCATTCTCAATGGAGAGAAGTCTTCCGAAGTAAGAGTGATTTCAGGTGTGCCGCAGGGGAGTGTCATAGGACCGTTGCTATTCACAATATACATAAATGACCTTGTGGATGACATCGGAAGTTCACTGAGGCTTTTTACAGATGATTCTGTGGTGTATCGAGAGGTTGTAACAATGGAAAATTGTACTGAAATGCAGAAGGATCTGCAGCGAATTGACGCATGGTGCAGGGAATGGCAATTGAATATCAATGTAGACAAGTGTAATGTGCTGCGAATACACAGAAAGATAGATCCTTTATCATTTAGCTACAAAATAGCAGGTCGGCAACTGGAAGCAGTTAATACCATAAATTATCTGGGAGTACGCATTAGGAGTGATTTAAAATGGAATGATCATATAATGTTGATCGTCGGTAAAGCAGTTGCTAGACTGAGATTCATTGGAAGAATCCTAAGGAAATGCAATCCGAAAACAAAGGAAGTAGGTTACAGTACGCTTGTTCGCCCACTGCTTGAATACTGCTCAGCAGTGTGGGATCCGTACCAGATAGGGTTGATAGAAGATATAGAGAAGATCCAACGGAGAGCAGCGCGCTTCGTTACAGGATCATTTAGTAATCGCGAAAGCGTTACGGAGATGATAGATAAACTCCAGTGGAAGACTCTGCAGGAGAGACGCTCAGTAGCTCGGTACGGGCTTTTGTCAAAGTTTCGGGAACATACCTTCACCGAAGAGTCAAGCAGAGTATTGCTCCCTCCTACGTACATCTCGCGAAGAGACCATGAGGATAAAATCAGAGAGATTAGAGCCCACACAGAGGTATACCGAGAATCCTTGTTTCCACGAACAATACGAGACTGGAATGGAAGGGAGAACCGATAGAGGTACTCAAGGTACCCTCCGCCACACACCGTCAGGTGGCTTGCGGAGTATGGATGTAGATGTAGATGTAGATATGCTCGTGTGGAGCCACGACAGGCAAAAAAAAAGACCAACTGGGACATCGCGACAACTTTACAAGATACGAGGCAAAAAAAAAAAAAAAAAAAGACATCTTTACGGTAAATCAGAGAGCTTGCAGGTGTGCTGGACCTTGTCGTTGTTACTTGGTCAACTTTCTCCATTAGCATGTCCGACTCAGTAATGTCACGGCAAGAACACTCCTTGTCTCAGTCTCATTAATTAATTATTTAATTAGTGTAAATTCCAGCTTGGAATATGAAAAACAGTATGAAAAGGATGAACTGCTACTCACTGTGAAGATCACACGTTGAGTTGGCGGTATGCAGAACGAAAACTGTTGCACATTGAGCTTTCGACCAAAACCTTCATCAGAAAGGAAAAGAAACAGACATCGGCAGGGGCAAGCACACCTCACACACACAGGATGCTTAGCTACATCTACTTGGCAAGGCACTGAATGGTGCACGGCGGAGTATACCCCGTACCACCACAAGTCGACTATCTGCATGCCTCCTTAAGAGCCCTAAACTCTCTAATATTATTTTCATGGGCCTTACGTGAAATGTATGTTGGCGGCAGCAGAATCGTTCGGTGGTCAGCGTCAGATGCCAATTCTCTGAATTTTCTCAATAGTGATCACCGAAAAGAACATCGCCTTCCCTCCAGTGATACCCCATTCGAATTGCCGAAGCATCTCCGTCATCTTTGCGTGTTGTTCGAATCTACAAAACTAGGAGACCGCCTCTGAATTGCTTCGATGTCGTCCTTTAATCCAACCCAGTGCGGATCTCAAACACTCGAACAGTACTAGACAGTGTATCGCACTGACGTCTCATATGCGGTCTCCTTTACAGATGAACCACACTTTCTTAAAATTCTCCCAATAAACCGAAGTCGACCATTCGCCTTCCCTAATACAGTCCTTACAGGCTTCCTACATTTTATAATGCTTTAATTGACGTGACAGTGTCGATCAGCACACTAATAATGCTGTATTCCAATATTATGTGTTTGTTTTCCGTACTCATCTGTACTAACTTGCATTTTTCCATATTAATAGCCAGCTGCCATTGATCAAGCCGCTAGACATTTTGTATAAGTCATCCTGCATCCTTCTACAGTCACTCAACGACGACACCTTAGCATACACCACAGCATCATCAGCAAATAGTAGCAGACTGCTGCTTATCCTGTTAGCCAGATCATTTATGTACTGCCCATCACTGTGAAATGTAGTAAACGGTGTAGTCAGTTAGATGGGCGGGTAAGGTATTCCAGCTGCAAGCAGAAGGCAATTTTATCTTAAAGATATTTGTGCCTTCTGGACTGCCGGCCGAAGTGGCCGTGCGGTTAAAGGCGCTGCAGTCTGGAACCGAAAGACCACTACGGTCGCAGGTTCGAATCCTGCCTCGGGCATGGATGTTTGTGATGTCCTTAGGTTAGTTAGGTTTAACTAGTTCTAAGTTCTAGGGGACTAATGACCTCAGCAGTTGAGTCCCATAGTGCTCAGAGCCATTTGAACCATTTGAACCTTCTGGACTGTTTGTAGCCGTACTCCACTGTACGTTACTCTGAGAAAACCGCAAAATATCTGCGCCCTTTCACTTTAAGCTTCTTCCGTAATCTGTTTTTCATGTTTCAGTCTGTGTTTTCCTCTGAAACCGTTTGTCGGTCACCACCTGAAATTTGTACGCGGTGGAATGGTGTACAACAGGATCCACTCTGCCTTGTGGAGCCAACGGCGAAGTTTCCTGAATAATGAGGTAGCGACATTGCCACGCAAACCGCCGAAGTGGCGTCGAACCGAATTGCTTCACCTAGGCTCTGAACCGACCGATATTTTGTTCATCGCAGTCTCATTCAACGTGTGGTGGAGGACACTCTTATTGCTGGTAATTTCCCCCTCCCCTACTAATTAGATCCCAACAGTCGCTGGTAACCTAGGACGGAGCAGTAGGTACTTCGAACTCTCTGCTGAAACATTCAACGCCTTACTTGTTGGCCGACCTACGGGACTTCGCTGAGGACTTCTGCAACAGTAAATGCCGTCCAGTGAAAGCTATAGTTTTGCTTGTGAAGTAGTGAGAATGGGACAGAATACTGAAACACATGAGAATGATACTGGTCATTCAAGTGCAACTGATTAAAACTGGTCCATAAAGCGCATGTTAAATTGCACCTCACCAAATCTGAATATAGCATTTGCTATGATTTATAGTTCAAGCGCAACGGAAGGCAATTTGATCCATCAAAACGTTGACCGGTAAGACCCACTAAAGATGCACGAAAGATCAAACGACGTCTCGCAAAAGTGCACATAAAGTAGCGGTTCTGACTGCACGAAGACTATCCGTTTCATCTGTTTCACTGTTCTATACGTAACCACATCTGCAGGATCCATCCAACACTGTGGAGTTAGAGGACAATTAGTCATCTATCTGTCATGGTGTTTGTACCCCGCTCTGCACCGAAACAGAAAAATGAAAGTAGAGTGACGCAGTGCTATGTCCTGTGACAGGTGATGGTGCAATGGACTAACTCGGTTCTGACCATGTTGTTTCTAAGATTTTTGCTGTCTTAATCTGAATATTCTCTTTTTGATTCTCTTGCAAAAATAATGCCTTAACTTTCAGCCAAAGGGCCGTTTTAACAAAAAGTATCGAAGCTGCAACCGTATACTTAGCACGCAATGAACAAGTGCAAGGTATATTGATTCCAATACAGATTAACAGGCACACTAGTCTCATTCTCAACGTTAAGGCTCGTATTACGTTTAGCTAAACGCACCCATGTTCATCACATTCATTTAGAAACAAAGGAAATCCCATTCTTAAAATAAATTCACGCAGTTTACGTTCATTTACATATTCAGAAATGGAATGGATAACAGAGCAAATTATATGACGTACAATGTACAGAAATTCTGTTCCATGAACCTCCGAAGAGATCTGCACACTTATGTGACACGAAGGTATTACCTTCCCATAGTTAATAAAATACAAACGCATCAAGATTGACTCAGACAACTGAAAATTCCTACAAATTTAGAGTCAGAATCCGTCTTTGGTAAAAACAGCACACATCCAGGCCTCATTAACTATAACGTGGTACGATAAAGGGGTTAGTAGTCAATAGACACCTTGTGATATGCGAAATACCAAAACTACAAAGAAAAATTACTCTCTAAAATATTATTGGTATATCACGTATTTCAGCATAGAAACATGCCACGGTAACTGCTACACATGGGAGTATACGGCAAGCTCCAGTCTAAGTGCTGGCACACCAGTTCACACAAACAGAAATAAACTACAATAAATTATTGCTAGAAAAAGCGTATATGTTGTGAACAACCAAGGTAACGTTATAACTAACTGGTTGGCTGACGCCCCCGCACTACGTAAAAGCTGATAATGCAACACATGAAAAAAGGGTAATCTATTTAAATGTTGGAACACGTGAGGCAATGCTGACCTTATGCCTTATCTTAGAAGAAAGGTTAAGGAAAGGCAAACCAACGTTTCTAGCATTTGTAGATTTAGAGAAAGCTTTCGACAATGTTGACTGGAATACTCTCTTTCAAATTCTAAAGGTGGCAGGAGTAAAATACAGGAAGCGAAAGGCTATTTACAATTTGTACAGAAACCAGATGGCAGTTATAAGAGTCGAGGGGCATTAAAGGGGAGCAGTGGTTGGGAAGGGAGTGAAACAGGGTTGTAGCCTCTCCCCGATGTTATTCAATCTGTATATCGAGCAAGCAGTAAAGGAAACACAAGAAAAATTCGGAGTAGGAATAAAAATCCATGGAGAAGAAATAAAAACTTTGAGGCTCGCCGATGACATTGTAATTTTGTCAGAGACAGCAAAGGACCTGGAAGAGCAGCTGAACGGTATGGACAGTGTCTTGAAAGGATATAAGATGAACATCAACAAAAGCACAATGAGGATCATGGAATGTAGTCGAATTAAGTCGGGTGATGCTGAGGGAATTAGATTAGGAAATGAGACACTTAAAGTAGTAAAGGAGTTTTGCTATTTGGGGAGCAAAATAACTGATGATGGGCGAAGTTTAGATGGATAGATCACGTAACTAATGAGGAGGTATTGAATAGAATAGGGGAGAAGAGGAGTTTGTGGCACAACTTGACAAGAAGAAGGGACCGGTTGGTAGGGCACGTTCTGAGGCATCAAGGAATCACAAATTTAGCATTGGAGGGCAGCATGGAGGGTAAAAATCGTAGAGGGAGACCAAGAGATGAATACACTAGGCAGATTCAGAAGGATGTAGGTTGCAGTAAGTACTGGGAGATGAAGAAGCTTGCACAGGATAGAGTAGCATGGAGAGCTGCATCAAACCAGTCTCAGGACTGAAGACCACGACAACAATAACAGTCTATTTAAGCTACTGAAGGGTTATGGTCAGCGTTTTCTGTGATGGAATTGGGATGCACCTTGTTGAATAGCTTTCTTACAGAACGTAACTGCCAGTTTTTATGCAAACATTTTGGACTATTCAGATTAAAGAAACGGAGGTACAAGTGAGGTTTCCTCATATAAAAGATTATATTGGAATGGGAAACCGTAGCGATTTGTAGTACAGTTTCAGTTCGCACCTGACACACCAGTTCGATCAATCTATGATCTGTTCCAGACGTGAAGCAAACTGTATTTGAGAACGTTTTCAGTCCAGTTAAGAGCTTATGAAAGCCGTTTGTGGATATTTTGCGGATCTGCACAACTCGCACTTCAGGGATCTAATCTTTTCACTGGAAGAAAACACAAAGGAATTACGTGGTACTAATTTAGAATTTTTATTTGAAATACACAATGTGTCATTCTAGGTGGCTTTTGTAAGTATTCTCTACGTTTTTCGAGTCTTTCCGATGCAGTATGAAAACTTTAATAAGATTGGGTTGTTGAAATTATGTTGCGATGTGCATATTGTGTGAGTGACTCCTTGTGATTTGAATTTGATATGAAGCAATGCAAAAAATTTAAACGGAAGCGTACCTTCTCGCCTTTATTTTACAGTAACCTTAGAATTCATCTCTAATTCTGTGGCTGCAAAGAATAAATATTTACGTTAAATTATCGTATCTATAAGTGGTCGCATCTAGTAGGCACACTTCATAAGCAATGGAACTGAAAATTAGTGTAAAGATATAAAAGTTACTTTAAAATGACTTTTCAAAAATGTTTCCATCGGAAATTATTCGAATTAGGAAAATGTGCAATGTTGGTTCCCAACGCTGTTTAGTCGCATTTGACCACATACCTTAATGAAATTCTCAAGCAATGAAATGCATATTGGAATAGAATCGAACTCCATTTTGTATGAAAACAGGTCCTTTGTGAAAAACATGAATATTTTTATCTACAGTGCGCGACTGGCGCACGATCGTGTTAACCGCTAAACAACCCGGTCCCAGCTTTTTATACGGCCGAGAATTTCTAATACGTTGAATAGATATGTGTAATATAGTGAAGGAAATGATTTTTAAATAAATTTTTTTAAAGACGTTTGAAGTAAAATGCTGCTGTTATTGATATACAGCTTTTTACACGATACGTACATCCGAAGAATCGAGCGTCAAGAGAAGTGAGATTCATGTAAGAAAGAAACGAGCGTAGTGTGCTCAAGAGAACTCAAATGATTAGCAAAATATGATACACAATAATAATTTCTTTGGCTGTAATTTTGAGCACTAAGTATTCGCCACACAATGGATTCTTCTCTTTATACATTGTCTTAAATGTATCACTTGTGTTTGAAGCACTCAATATATTTTTTAATGAACTACTACAATATCCATATCAGGAATTGAAATATTATGAGATTTTGCAGTATTCTATAACTTAATTTACCTGACCTCATAACAATGAAGAGGTTTTCTTTAAATGATCAGTTTTCTTCTTGATATGTCAGTTGCAGCGTCGGAGCTTGATTCGCCGTAGGTCTTAGATTTATTTCTATTATTTATACGTTCTTTCACTTCTAGAAATTGTTAGTTAACGCCAGAAATGAATGAGTTTTCCAAAGGTTCAGAGTCCAATATGAAATGTATGTCCTATGCTACAGGCTGCGTAAGTCAATTAAAAGTTCAGAGGAAAACAGGGCACAACATCTCCAATAGGACAATGCACAATGATGTAGTGCCTTGATCTCAGCAGTCTGAGGCATGAGGACAGGCCATCGGTTCGTGAGTGTGTAACGTCAGTATGAGTCAAATTATTACGGTTTGCGACGATATCCAATGTGATTTTAATGAATTTTGTTGTTATAGGCTTTATTATTAGGGTAAGGTGGCCTGTTTTCATGTAGCTTAGGAAACCTAAGGATGTCGTTGGTTAAAAATCAATTGAAAGCTCCCGAAAATGACTGACGTATGTAACACATAAGAGATTTTGTTATATATGATCTTTTATAGCGAAAGTCAACAGATTAAATTTCATAATTCAAGTCAACGAAACGTGCATTTTGGAGAGCGTAAAGCTTGCACGATTTAAGATACAGTGGTTCCTAATTTCGGATAGAGTTATTTCATAAGGAAAATTCAAGATTGCATACCTAAAGGAACATTTTTATTACAAAAAGTACTGTTTAGGTATTCTAGTATGACTGCAGTAATGATACACATTACTACATTGAGACCATCACTTACAGTTTTCACATTTGTGTGTCTTCCAGCCATGTTTCTCAGTCCTAGCACACAGTTCATATACCAAACGCAAACATCCTAAACACCTTATCCTCTTGTTTTCCTCTGCTCAACACTTTTTCTTCCGAGCCGTCTTCTGAAAAGTAATAAAAACCAAAATCTTTAAAGGGGCCCATTTGTCGGATGGTCGAAATCAGGGCCCTTATAAGTATCCGAAATTAGGGACCTGCACCACTTGGCAAACAATGCGGAACTGACGAAGCATGTAATGAATTATTGCACTGAAAAGCTAGTCACAAGTTTCATTAAGTATGATGTCTCAATAACAGATAAAACTAAAATATCAAACTACTCACCATGCAGCTGTGATTCTTAGGTTATGTCTACAAAATATTACATTCAAATGTACGTTGTTAAGATTGGTTGGTTGGTTGGTTTTGGGGAAGGAGACCAGACAGCGTGGTCATCGGTCTCATCGGATTGGGGAAGGATGGGGAAGGAAGTCGGCCGTGCCCTTTCAGAGGAACCATCCCGGCATTTGCCTGGAGTGATTTAGGGAAATCACGGAAAACCTAAATCAGGATGGCCGGACGCGGGATTGAACCGTCGTCCTCCCGAATGCGAGTCCAGTGTCTTACCACTGCACCACCTCGCTCGGTCTACGTTGTTAAGAAAAAAATGTCAGCTGCGAGCACGGAAAGCGACTGATGCGCTTGACGGCTAGCAGGACACTAAAATGGTGGAAGCACAAGGAATTTAGTTAGTTTCCAAATCTGCAGCGCTGTCCAAGGAGCAAATATCCAACGATCGGGAATTACGCAGCTTTCCGAAAATCGGGCACCTTACTCTAATTAAATTATGAACAGCCGACCAGTTGCAATGGACTTGTTGTGAGCTCTGCAAGATCCATGAGCTATTATATATTAACGTGAGAAACCCTAATTTTAGGGCTGTATTTTGTATTTTGATACGTGGATCTATGCCGACAATTGTAAAAACGGCGATGGTACATTAGTCCTTACTAAAGTAAAATTGTTACCTTCAGAAGAAGACAATTTATATTTGTCGAAACCTAGGTAAAGAATTTCTTTATCCATTGCAACTGGTCGGCTGTTTATAATTTTATTACGTGAAACCGTTGCTGTTGGGCAGTTATGTTTAAAATATTGAAGCACCTTACTCTGTCACTGTTGTTATTGGTACTGTATTACTCAGATTTATCGCCTATCTCAAATTCCCTGCAGCAGACACCATAACAAATCGTTCACTATCTTCGTTCTGTTGAGAGCACATTTGTACCCTGGTAAGCGATATCAATTGAATGAATCGTGCCACACAGCAGACGGCGGCTTCTGGACAAGGTGTCTACACTTTTCACTCGACGTTGGGAGGCGATTCCTTCAGCGTAGGAGTCAACTCTTCGTAGATTGTGGCGGCTGCCTTCCATTCACGTCGTCTGGTGTGAGGCAACGTCTGCTCCTTCCCCTAACTCTGCGAATCCTTTTCACTGCTGAGCTCTGGGGCTGCTGTACCGCCCCCCTCTCTCAATACTGGGCAACTCGGATGAAAACTCTCCCTCCCTCACTCATTCTCTCTCTCTCTCTCTCTCTCTCTCTGTCTATCTGTGTGTGTGTGTGTGTGTGTGTGTGTGTGTGTGTGTGTGGTGTGTGTAGTGTGTCTCCGTATTTCTCTTTTTCTTTCTTATCCGCACCTGTGCAACTGAGACCTCGTTCCATTCACATGTAATGGAAGTGTCTACAAAAAATTCAAATTTTTTCATGAAAAGCGCAGTCTTTCTCTGTGATAAGGATGTATTCCTCACCTTGTCCTCGTATTGACAGACATTATCTAAGCGGTCTGTTCCTTCCAACACACAAAAGCAAGCGATTTTCTACCTGGGCTTGAGCATTACTGTATAATACGAAAAAGTAAGAAATGACGATGTAAATGTCTATGATGCTAAGGTTACCAAGGGTATCATTCTGCTCATATAGTTCGACGTATTCCAACCACTTCCGGTACTACGGTGTGAGCCACAATACTGAAATTGTTTTGCATTGACACATTATGTAATAGTTCTAAATTTCACTTTTAATTTTCACTGAGTCCTTTTACGATTATCCCCTAGATAAAGTCGATATTATAATGGTAACTCCTTTTCAGGCAGTATTCGCATCAAATAACTTATATTGCCTAATTTGACGTCTAATCAGTGATCTTTAATTTACCTCCCAAAAACCGCAGCTAACCGTACATAAATCTATAGTTACAAATTTAAACCGCTAAATTTTGTTTAGTGCTCCCTATATACAGGGTGAGTCACTAACTATTGGCACCAAGAATAACTCCGGAAGTATGATAGGAACTGAAAAGTTTGTGGGACAAATGTTGCATGGGACAACGGGGGCCATAATACGACGTTGGTTATTTGTTGCTAGGTGGGGTCGCTTCAGAGATATGAAGGTCAACTTCTTTTTTTTAAATGGAATGCTATTGTTTGGTACTTATCTTCTGATAGCGGCTATCGAGACGAATCCAATGATGTGTAAGCGTAAGGTTTTCAAGGTCAACGAAGGTCACAAAGATGGCATGAATGTCCGTTTACAGAAAGTGTTCGACCTGATGACCATTGGTATCAATGCAGCGCTGCAATCTTCTTGTCATGGATTGAGTGGTATTCGTTATCACATCGGCATTTATCTGACAATTCTCTCTCTCATGTGCCCGCATCTCGTGGTCGTGCGGTAGCGTTCTCGCTTCCAACGCCCGGGTTCCCGGGTTCGATTCCCGGCGGGGTCAGGGATTTTCTCTGCCTCGTGATGGCTGGGTGTTGTGTGCTGTCCTTAGGTTAGTTAGGTTTAAGTAGTTCTAAGTTGTAGGGGACTGATGACCATAGATGTTAAGTCCCATAGTGCTCAGAGCCATTTGAACCATTTTTTTTCTCTCTCATATCTTCAGGTGTAGTTGGAACGTCTTTATAAACGATGTCTTTTACGAATCCCCACACGAAAAAATACAGAGGCGTCAAGTCTAGCGAACGAGCCGGCCATGCCACATCTCCTACGCGTCCAATCCCACGATTTGGGAATTGTCTCTGCAACTCATTTCAAACCGTCAGCGAAAAATGTGCCCGACACCCATCGTGTTGACACCAAATTCTGTTCCTTGTTCCTAAAGACCTAATGTTTTTTGCAGGAATGTGATGTACTTCCTACCATTAAGATTTCAATCGATGAAACAGGGATCTATAATTCTGTCCTCCAGAATCCCACACCGTACATTCACCGACCACGGTATTTTCTATGCAACTTGCCGCAGCCAACATGGATTTTCAGTTGTCCAATAATGCATGTTATGCAAATTAACATTTCCATGGATCGTGAATGTAGCCTCCTCAGTAAATAAAATCAAATTCATAAATGTGTCATCCCTCTGAATCTGAAGTTGAGTCAGTCGGCAGAATTCAATGCGACGCATAAAATCCGTACCAGTTAATTCTTGGTGGAGACCGATATGGTAAGGATGATATTTATGGCGATGCAGAACACGAACAACACTATTCTGGTTCATGCCAGATTCCCTTGCTATTTCACGCGAACTAACACAAGGATCTCAAACCACAGTGGCAGGAATACCAATTTCTGTTTCCTCGTTAGTAATTTTCCTTTGCCGGATATGTGTCCGATGCGTTAAAGATCCAGTTGTTCTCAATTTATCATACACATATTTAAATGTACGACGTGTAGGGTCAGACCGTTGAGCATATCTTTCAACTTACAAGGCTCTAGCTCTCACTGAATTTCGTTGGCATTCTACGTAAATGAGAAGCATATCGACTTGTTCTTCGAAGGAGTACATCACTGACATTCGCTTGATTCGACGATACTAGTCTTACTGTTGTTCTTAGTGTTGTATTGCGAAACCGTCGAATGATGTTTACATGGCAGTGGCACGTTAGATTGATACGCCATATTCGGCGTATATTTACTATATGCGGTATATACGAGAGAGAACTGTCAGAGCATGTGCTTCGATAAGGGCCAAAGTGATAAGGAATACCACTCAATCCATGATAAGAAGATTGCAGCGCTGCATTGACATATCGAACGCCTCCTGTGAATGGACGTTCATGCCACCTTTGTGACCTTCGTTGACCTTACTGTTGCACACCATTGGATTCTTCTCGATAGCCGCTATCAGAAAATAAGTACCAAACTATATCATCCCGTTTAAAAAAACAAAGTTGACCTTCATATCGCCGACGCGACCCCACCTAGCAACAAAACACCATCTCATATCAGGGCCCCCGTTGTCCCATGCAACATTTGTCCCACAAATTTTCAGTACTATCATACTTTCGGAGTTATTCTAGGGTGGCAATACTTAGTGACTCACTCTGTATTTATCATCCTGCGTAACTAAATGCAAATAAAAATCCTTACCGAAGATATCAACGCTGTTTCGTCACTGCAAATGAGACACAGAAATCGTTAAAATAACAATAACACACATGCACTCCTCATTCAGATCAGCATATAAAATTATGTCCAAATAATTAAACAGATGAGCGCAGCTATGAAGGTTTCCTTCTCATCAGATCTTCTGTGCCACTAACGATTAACTGTCAGTTTGCTTACGGTAGTTCGAATATTAATCCAGCGTCAGTTCAGATAGTTCAAAACTCATCTTCTCATAATTTCTTCACTCTTCTTGTATCTATTTTTGGATAACATACTCGGTAGACCATGCAATTAGGGAAACAGTTCCACATTCTCCGAGAGCTTGTGAACGTTCTTGAAAGTCTACAAGCGTAATTCCACGGGTTCCATGACTGCTAGTAATCTATTATAGGAACATTGCGCGTACGTTGCTTGCAATTTTTGTGGTTCTGTTTGTTCACATTCTACGCTACAACGTATATGAATTTATGGAGAGAACATTGTTTACCATCGCTCTCTGTTGTAATATTCTATCCGCATGGTTTTCAGATTCATAGAAGTGATTTCCTTGTGATCAAACTTAAATATGTTGTTCGGAGCTAGAGAACTTTTTCAGGATGAATTATCGCTCTTTCATTCACTCATTCGCCAATACAAGTAATGGTTCAAGTTACTATATCTCTTATTTAATATTAATACATGAGTCAGGTCCTATTTTTCATGATTTGTCGTCTTGTATTCCTCTGGGTCCCATGGAGGACATATGTAACTTCATTAGATAATTTTCTTGTTTATTTCTACAATTATAATAAGCAAAAGTAATTTCGAATTCTCTTCAATTATTTTTTATACCGAAGTGATTTATTATTTATCACATCCCCATGGTCAGCTCCCCTGTGCTCACTTATTCTCTGCTTAAAGTCGTAGTTGAAGCGAGTTCAGTTCATTGAAAGGAGTCTACTCTCAGTGGAATCATTATTGAGGTACACATACAATATTTGATTTCTTTGAATGCCTATTACTGCAAATATAAGATAGGTATGGGCTGTTGAGAACTTCTAGGAACGTGCCGATTTTGAATATGTTGATAATGACAGTTGTAATTAATGCTTCTCGTGAACAGGTTTTAGGCTGTACAGCGTGGGACCTACATCTTCACTACATGCTCATTCTCTATGAGATGATTTAGTTTACTTTCAGATCGTGTTAACAAGTTTGTGTGTATAGGAAATAATCTTGCACCATGCATATGTTCATGCATCCGCCTTATGTTTATTGTTGCACTACGGAAGTCATTCTGACTTTGATGTCTTTCATAAATAGAATCATCTCGTGTTAATATTCATTCATGGATCAAAATTTTGTATAAGAAGGGGTATATTTTCAGGGCGTTAATACTGACGTCAATCCAGTTCTGTATTCAGATTAAGTTTGAAAAGGAGTACGAGGCTTTGAAGGTGCTGAAAAATGTAGAATATTTTGAGATGTCGTGGTCCTCACAGAGACGCTAGAACTAAGTCAAATAAACGAGTGTATCGAAATGCACGCTACCTGTATAATGAACACTTGTTCAGAAATGATGTTGAAAGATGTGGGGATGTGAGCACAATGGCTGCACCGAAACTCCGTCGATATGGCTAACAGAATATTTTGATATCTTTTTCTATTACAGCATCCTAAGTATACATTAGTCTGGCAATGAGCGTTATATAGTGTGCAGTCAGTTGTGTGGATCTAGTTGAGTTGTACTGTAGAGTTTCGTCAACTGAACGTAGGATAGACTCTTGCACCTTACACTAGCAAACTCGCTGAGGACTTGCAGTATTTGTTTTTCATAGTGATGGAGAACCTGTATCCCAAGTATTATGAAATAAAAGGCCGAACTGCTTAACATATCGTCATCTGTGAAGTGGATATTTCTGAGTGCACAGGGTAACGGCTCGTAGGCCACATCAATCAGTTAAACCGCAGTAGAAATCTGTAGCATAACGTTTGGATGGAGTTGAGTTCGGGCTGGGGGTTTTGCAGGCGTGCGCTCAATTTTATAGACAATTTATTTAACATGCCATTTTTGACAGCTGACTACATATAATACACCTGAAGTTAAACCCGCAGTTCGACTACAGTTCTTGTAGGCAGGGCTTCAAATAAAAGGATAACAACGTAAAATTCCTTCAGCATAACATAATAAAGTTTAAATTAGACCTCGCTCCAGCAAAGAAATTTGGGCCAGTAACAATAGTTTACGATTTTTGGCCATTGTCCACAGACGCTAAAATGGCAAATGACAACTTCCACAAACAACCAACCAAAAACAGAAAAATAATCATAAGACAACTCTCTGCCCTAACGAAGGCTTCCTCACATTAGCACTCTGCTAAATATAGATCTACAATTATTCCCATCACAACTACCCAACAGAACCATGCTACTATCCACTACCTACAGTACCAACTACGCAAATTTCGAAGTAACAGTTTTCTGTACAATGATACATACGAATTAAGTCCCACTAAAAGGGTAACAAGGTAATTAAGCATACATTGTTACATACACAATCACCACGCTCTCAGCATAACAGCAATAAAATATACCTAGATCTACATACATACTGACTCCGCAGGTTACCGTACGATGCGTTGCGGGGAATACCTTGTACCACTACTAGTCGGTTCCTTTCCTGTTCCACACTAAAATAGAGCGAAGGGAAAGGTTTGTCTGTATGACACCTAATTTCGCAGTCCCTATGTGAGATGTGTGTTAGCGGCAGTGGAATCGTTCTGCAGTCAGCCATAAATTCTGGTTCACTAAATTTCCTCAATATTGTTTCTCAAAAGAACTTCCCTCCAGTAATTGCCATTTGAGTTTCCGAAGTATCCCCGTAACACTCGCGTGTTGTTCGAACCTAATGGTAAAAAATCCAGCAGCTCACCATTGGATTGCTTCAATCTCTTTCTTCAATCCGACCTAGTGCAGATCCTGAACACTCGAGCTGTGCCCAAGAGTAGGTTGCACCAGCGTCCTATACGCCGTCACCTTTACGTATGAACCACACTATCCTAAAATTCTTCCAATAAACGGAAGTCGCCTTCCCTATCACAATCCTCACGTGCTCGTTCCATTTCATATCGCTTTGCAACGTAACGCCCAGATATTTAAACGATATGACTGTGTCCAGTAAGACACTACTAATCCTGTATCAGAACATCACGGGTTAGTTTTCCCTAATCAGCGGCATTTACTCACATTTTCCTACATTTAGAGCTTGCTGCCACTCATCACAGCAACCACCCCAGTAATTTTCCGTGGAACATACACAAAATCAGTCATCCTCAAAGCGTAAAATTAACAAGACCACTATGGCTTTCGCTTACAGAAAACAATCGTATGCCCGGCGTACCAACACAGAATAAACTCAACACGCTGCACCTCACGCACGGACCTTCCGTATGGAGTACTGCTGACAGTTTGTCACTTTGAATGCACACCTTTTGCAACACTCAACCGACCACAATGCCACTGTTGCTCCTACAGCTTGTGCTAGTGCTCCTCTTGTAATGTGTAAGCCCCTGTCTGTGTATCCGGGAAAAGACACCAACCGTTGCACTGCGCTGTTTGTGTCCACTTGGTGGGCACGCCACATGCTGGCTGTTAGTGAAATCTCTAACTTGGCACCCGGGCTCACGAGCTTTGGAGGTGACATCTCATTCTCGGCTGTCACCAGACTGAATAGTCCACGTCTCCACACCGCAGCTGCAACAGCGGCCACAGCGACAGCCTTGGCCTGCTACGCTAATTGAGTCGCGTCGGGCTAATGCCCCATAGCTAGCCCGACACCTCACCACTACTCGTCAATCACAGACAGACTTCACGCATGATACAGTGGTCGAAGCGCAGTGACCATTTTTCGTCCAAAACGCTGGTCGAGTTCATTTGTTTCTACGTATACCTTTATATGTCAGGTTTATGACGACGTGCACATCATTTCATTAATGGTCATAGTTACTGAAATAATTACGTGGAAGGAAGACATTACGCAAAATTCGGAAAAGTTTGCAATGACAAATAGAAGTCCCTATGATTTCGCGTTTTGTGCATATTACATAATATATTGCTGCGTACGAAATTTAGCTAAGATATTGAATTTTTCTTTAGACTTAGGTAGAGGTGTCTGTCCCTCACCAGTCTCAAGAAAATTCATATGACGTAGCGCACTCAATTGCGATCGCGCCACTCCAGCGATAATGCCAGAGTGAAATAACCACAAGATTCTTCATATTTCGCAAACGGTTTGAGAAATCGAAATGAGATTTTGGCAAATGATAGCACACAAGGACAGTATTTTTCCTTATTGTTATTCTGCAAAACTTCATTATTTAGCATGTTATTCCGCTAACTACAAACGTTTTTGGGAATTTTTAAAGGTCAAAATTCGGCACTCACGACTCTTCTCTGGAAGTTATGAATCCGTTCTCGCTTCCCACGCCCGGGTTCCCGGGTTCGATTCCCGGCGGGGTCAGGGATTTTCTCTGCCTCGTGATGACTGGGTGTTGTGTGCTGTCCTTAGGTTAGTTAGGTTTAAGTAGTTCTAAGTTCTAGGGGACTGATGACCATTGATGTTAAGTCCCATAGTGCTCAGAGCCAAGTTATGAATGGTTAACAAGCCAGGAGAAAATAAATCGCTTCATTTTTGGCGGTATTCTTTTTAGATACTAACCAAAGGTGATAGATCTTTTTGAATGGTCTCCAAGCAAGTGTGGAGGTGGATGTGCCCCTCTTAATTTACAGAGGGGCACAGTTTAGAACGACACTTACCCTGCCAGTAAACCCCACCACAACCGCTCTCCCCAAGCGTGCCCTGCCGTCTGCGTATCTACTGACCACGGCATCCAGGGCGGATTCTACCATGGTTATTGGCGTAGGTGTATGCTGTCGTCAGCACATCTTTTCCTTCAATGTCCGCACTTACAAAAATTGCCTACCCAGCAACCTTGGCCGCCGCTTCGAGTTAACTACCCCGCGGTCACGGCACTCGGGCCTGACTGCCTCTCCTCCGTCTGGCGCCTCCCCATCAATGCTCAGACTGGCGCTAGCCGCACCACAAACGCCACCGACTGCGACCCCTAGCCAGTCGCTAGCAGTCACTAGTGCGGCAACAGCCCTGACGTAGCCGGCTGAAGAGGCCGGGAAGAAAGGCATACTGCGATTACAAATTCAACCACAGATCGTTTATGCAATATTACCTACTGACTAGTAGGCTTCCAACAGTAACAAGTGATGGAAAAGATTTAAGAAAATATACTGAACCATTTGTACATACAAAAAGCAAAATAACAGTACTTGCAAAAGTGGAGACAATTGTGGAAATAGTATGACACCACAATACGTATTAGACTTGCGAGTAATTTGCCCCCCTTCCCGACAACCTCAGTAAGGCCGACCACTTCGCTTCCCACCTTTCCAAAGTCTTCTCCGTTCCTGTTGATCCCCACTTTGATTATTCTCTTTTCCCCACCATCATGGAACGCACTGATACCTCGGTCGCTCCACTTGCTCTCAGTCTCCAGTACTTGGGGCAGTTGCCCCCCTCCGGCTTCAACACTCCAATCACAGCATAAGACATTAAAATTATCCTCCGGTCAAAGCGCAACACGGCCCCTGGTCACAACTGTGTCACCTACCACCACCTCAGATAATCCCCCCCCTGACTGTCCTTGCCAATTTATACGTCATCCGCTCTACCAACTTCCACCCCGACCTGTGGAAGACGTCCCATGTCCTCTTATTCCTCACACCCAACAAACCCCTTCTGTCACCTCTTCTCATCGTCCCATCTGCCTCACCTCCATCTTCAGTAAGGTCTTCGAATCCATCCTCTCCCATCGTATCCATCACCACCTCCATCGACACCACCTTTTCCCCCTTACCCACTGTGGCTTCCAACCCTCCTTCTCCACTGAAGACAAACTCCTTAACCTCGTCCACCTTCTCTCCCTCCAACTTAACTTCCCTCGCTCTACCATTTTTGTTTCCCTCGACCTCCAAAATGCCTACAACTGCATATGGCATACCTGTCTCCTCTTTAAACACCAAACATACGCACTGCCTATCAATTTTGTCTGTCTGATTGCTTCCTCCATCTTACGCTGTCCTTTCTATGTCACCCTCCATGGCACCAACTCCTGTATTTTTTATCCCACTGCTGGTGTCCTCCAGGGGTCCGTCCACTCCCCTCTCCTCTATCCCCTATACACCACTAATATGCCCAAGCCACCCCCTCCTGTTCACCTCCTCCAATATGCTGAAGATACCGCCTTTCTGGCTCTCCATCCTACCATTTCACAGTCCCAATGCACCCTCCAAACCCACCCTGACCAGTTCACCACTTGGTGTAACCAGTGGTATCAAGGCCAAGGCAATCATCATGCGACACCACCTGCTCCTTCCATCTCCATGATTTCTACCTAACCATTTATGGTCATCCCTTCCAACTCACACCCAATCTGAGATACCTTGGCCTCACGCTCAGCCATCAACTCACCTGGATCCCTCATCTCCTGACCATCCAGTAGAAAGCCCATTCCTGCCTCCACCTCCTGAAACTCATGTCTGGCCAGAGATGAGGATTTCATCCTTACACCATCCTCCACACCTACAAATCCCTCATCTGTCCTATCCTCTGTTGTGCCAGCATTGCCTGAATCTCCAACCCCCCACTTTTATAAGGACCTCCAAATCCTAGAATCATAGAAACCTCCAAATCTTTGGACCTCCAAGTCATCTCAGAGGCGCATGGGGAATCAGTGTACATACGATATGCATCGCAAATGGGGAAATTCAGTGACCTAAGAGACTTTGCCGATAGGCAAATTCTTATTTTCCGACGCCTGGCAACGAGCTTCGTGGCAAAGTTGGGCGACTGTTCACAAGCTGCTGCGGTGGTCATCTATGGAAGGTCGTAGCTGAAACCACGAGTAGGAGACGGAGTGTTGGTCATCCACACCACATCCCAGAATGTTGACTTTGGTGGTGTGCTAGCTCTGTTTAGCAGGATAAGTGGCGACCTATGGCACATTGACGACAATGTACAATGCTGTTGTAGGTACAAGTTTGTCGTAGAACACATAAAGTGCACATTGTTGAACATTGGGGTTCGCAGTAGGCGACCTCTAGATATTTCAGTTTTCACCAGAAGACACAATCAATTACGACTTCCGTGGTCATGGGATCACCGAAAATGGACCGTGGGTCCGTAGAAAAGTGTTGCCTGGTCATATGATTCATGTTTCTTGTACCACTAGGTCGATGGTAGTGTCCACATAGGCTGTCATTCAGCCTTAAGGCTACTCGAAACAGGCACCGCACGACGGGCGCAGACCATTGTGGTTAGCATTATGCAAGGGGGAACGTTCAGATCGGCTTCTGCAGGCTCTGTGGTAGTAATCGAAGACACCATGATGGCTGTGGACTATTAAAATAGTATTGCGAATCATCTGCATCCCCTTACGCGTGACGAATGAGCCGATGGAGCCAGCACGAGATTTTACCATTACCATAAAAAATCTTGTCTGATATCACAACAGTAAACAAAAATCATTTTTTCCCCAGAAGTTAACTCAAATTGATTCTTGCTGTATATTGTTTTGATTATCATGATGTCATATAATGACAGGTCCAACTCTCTAAAGGCCCAAATTAGTAAAAAAGATCGAATCATTTTGAGTATGCAGTCGCTACGGTCGCAGGTTCGAATCCTGCCTCGGGCATGGATGTGTGTGATGTCCTTAGGTTAGTTAGGTTTAACTAGTTCTAAGTTCTAGGGGACTAATGACCTCAGCAGTTGAGTCCCATAGTGCTCAGAGCCATTTGAACCATTTTTTTGAGTATGCAGTAACAAGTTCATATTCACTATACTTGTGTGTTAATTCTACTGTGTTTTTTACAGCGATGAGCATTATGTTCCGTGTTCGGAGATGTCTAATTTTTAAATCGGTAACTAACATTGAACTTTAAATTAAAATATCTTCTAACCATTTTCTGTGATTCAAACCATGTTTCATTTAAACGCGACAATAGTACGTCGCCGTGTCACATTAACGTGACCTTCGTCTATGTTCGACATCAACGCACAATAATCAGATGTGGCCATTGCAATAACGTGTCACCTGCATTGGGGAGTAATTGTCATAACTGTCTACGTATTATAAGTGCCATCTGTTTACAGATATATGTAATCTGCCCTTGCATTCAAATTACAAGATATATTCGTTAATTACAAATTTTGAATTTCTTCCTTCATGCGCACATGTGAATCAATGTTTTAGACATGAGCGAAGAAGGGAAGACTAGGGTATAGCTTCCCATTATTACCGCATCGGAGACGGTGTACAAAATGTAATTAAGGAAAATTAGGGAAGAAAAACTCTTTCAAAGGAACCATTATTGCCTTCGTTTTAAGCGATTTACTGAAATCACTCGCCATTATGGCCCTACGACGTCATCAGTTACGATTGCAGCGGCCACGGGATCATTGGGGTTGGACCGTTCATCAATGGAAGACTTCGCCTCGTCGGGTGAATCACGCTTTTTGTTAAATCAAGTCGATGGTTGTCATCCACGCCAACGGCGGTTCGAAATGTGCTCTGTGCCAAGGACGCAGACTGATGGGAACAGTATGTTATGGGAGACATTCTGCTGCGCACGCATGGGATCTTTGGTGGCAACCGAAGAGATGCTGACAGCTGTGGACCACCTGCACCCCTCCATGGTTGATGTCCTTCCCGGTGGTCACGTCATCTTCCATCAGAATAACTGTCCGTGCCTCAAGGCCAGAATCGTGGTTTGAGGAGCATGATAGTGTACTCACTTTGATGTCTTGGCCACGAAATTCGCTTGATGTGAATTCAGTGGTATCCATTTGTGTCACTATCAGGCACCATCACTGCGTTCCCATTGTTTAAGGAAATTACATGACTTGTGCGTGGACGTCTGGTGCCACCTACCAACAAACTGTCGAATCCATGGTACGCAGAATCGGCGACGTATTGCGTTATTAATAATCATCAAAGATAATTGACAGTAAAAATTGACGGTTTACCTCCAAAGTGGACTGACGTCATACTTTAACAATCACCAACAATCAGTCAGTGGTCGGTACTTTGGCTTGACAATACTCCTTGCCCAAAATCACAGTTCCAGTATTAATTCGCAGCCTAATGTAAGTTATGTGTATATAATCTTGTTTAAATAAACCAGTGGTATTTTCAGTTTCACTATTCTGTTTGCAGTAGCAACTACTGTGGTAAGTTCCCTTTGCAAATACACTGCAGCCCATTGAAATTGGAAAACCGTGACAGAAGCATGTACCAAACGTCAAAAAATCCTGATGTGTACTACTTGCTTATGTTTCCAATAATTAGCCTCTCAATGAAACCACTAAAAATATGGAGGAATAACGCCATCTGTGTTATCTACATAAAAAATTCCAGTAGCGTGTTTCTCATTCAGAAACAGCAGTAAATGTTGGTTCTTTGTGAGATGGTGTTACTACTCGTGTAATAAGGAAAAACTACACCAAAAAGTGTCTGAATTCGTCAGTGGCTCAATTGTAGCTTACTGGAACTGTGGTTCATCGCTTAGCGATTTTACTGCTCAAGTTAGTCAGTACGCTACGACGTTCGTGCGGATATGGTAGCGGTGGGTTCGACAGAGCCATACTCAACGCCATGCAGGAGTTCAGCGCCCCCATGAGAGTAGCTCTTGATAGGACAAACACGCCGTTCTGTCGGTCTTTCGGGATCGTACAGCCCCCTTCACGTACCTTGAGGCAGAAAATGGACTTTTTTTTTCAGTAATACATGTGCCCCGACAGAGAACGTCTGGAGGACTGTGGATTGCCAGCAAAGCGTGTTTCCTTGGCGTTGCAGCGGCGACAGCCAAGCCGGATGTGGTGTGCCCAGCAACAGCACTTGACGTGTGACTGGCACCAGGTCATTTCAGGCTAGTCCCAGGTTTTCGCACAGCATCACGATGAATGCATGTGTGCGTTGAGAGTCTCAGGAGAACGAACATTACCAGGCTGCATTCATTGTCATATGTGCTCAGTACCTGGCGTGACACTATTGATCGCTGCATTCATCGTCATCGTCATATGTGCTCAGCACCTGGCGTGACACTATGGGTTTCCGTTGTTTACACAACACTATCAGTCCTGGTTCCAATTGTTAATAATTTGGATAGTAACCGTTACATTTAAATGCTGTTGCCACGCCACATCTCTGAGGTCTCCGTAACTTTATCTACAAACAAAGGTCGCAGGCTGCCCGTGTTCTCTGGCCACAATTCAAATCCTAATTGCAATATTCAGAATACGAGGGTCATTTCAAAACTCCTGCAGAGTACTCTTGCAAGACCGTTATGTTGTGATGGTCAAGTTGAAATTCATGTCAGCTATGAGAGAGACGTTAGGCGTGATCGTCGTATGTGTGTTTGCTGGTTGGCGCGGTTGTGTCGTTATTCATTTCTAAATGGAAGCTGAACCAAATCAGGACAGATTACTCAT
The DNA here is from genome assembly GCF_023864345.2 of Schistocerca serialis cubense. Classification (NCBI taxonomy): domain Eukaryota; kingdom Metazoa; phylum Arthropoda; class Insecta; order Orthoptera; family Acrididae; genus Schistocerca; species Schistocerca serialis. The sequence goes on along the minus strand of NC_064646.1, from coordinate 179,609,067 downwards.
AGTTACCAGTGTTCTTGCATCAAAATCGAATATATACGTGGAAAGAAAGCGACAATTCTTTGAGGGAGATAGATGGGAATAGTGTAGCGGATCATAACGTAGTATCACGGTGGTCTGCTCGTTTCCGCGAAGGCCGGGTATGCACTGAGGACAATCCAAGATGTGGGAGGCCATCAATTGCAACAGACTTCATCTCTCAGGTTACTGTTAGGGAAAATTTGAGAGAGAACCAACGAAAAAAACATGTGAGGAAAGTGCATATGAAGCCAGAATGCTGTCATTTCAGTTTACATAAGCATAAGTGACAAATCCTAATATGAGAAAAGTTGCTGCCAGGTGCGTTCCGAAGAGTAGAAACCAAGTCGTAAGAGAATTGCAGAGTATCTTCAACAATATCGGAAAGAAGGAGAGCAGTTTGTGAAAGGGTTGCTGTACTTGAGACCTTGATACGAGATTTGAAGGCAGAACTGAAGTCTCAGTCGTCACAATGGAAAAGTTCTAAATCTCCACGACGCGCGTTCTACATGGCGTACTACAAGATGTTTCTACAAAATGTTTTGTGCCCGAAAATCCATCAAAGAAGGCCTGATATGTTTGCAGCTGGTGTCCTCATTTTGCACGATAATGCAAGACCCCGTATTTCCCTAACAGTGAGAGAAACGCTCGACAAATATGGGTGGCAAATACTTCTCCACCAATCATACTCTCCTGCTCTGATCCCACCAGACTTTGATTTGTTTCCCAAATTAAAGGAACATCTCCGCAGAAAACGTTTTGACATAAGTGATGAAGCTTCCAGACAGCTGAACATTGAAGGTGCCCTGTCCGAAGTACAAACGCCGCCGAAACATTGGGCAGCTGTCGTAAGCAAGAATGGAGTTTACATTGAAGACCTGTAAACGTATATTGTAAAATAAATTATTTTCTTCAATACCATACTGCACTGTGAAAAACTTATGAAATGAATCTCTCATTAGTAAAAATGTGTTACACAACTGATAAAACTAAGAGTATGTGAAAGCTTACCAATTAAAAAAATAAGAAGTCAAAGAAATTTTTGAATCAAAGATATCTCCTGTAGCAAATTATTCAACTGTTATTTCACTTGTTTTGAATTTAGTGACGTGCTCAGTACCGTTTGCTAGAACAAAAAGATTGTACTGTTTCGTGAGTGCAGTGAATGGCGCAGCCCATTGTGTGGTAATCGGCTTTCTGCATTTGAAGAGAAACAACGCTGCAGTAATCCAGACTCAGCAGTGTATGGCAACAACGCACCGTCAAATGCCCCAGCCGTTTGGTGACGCAGACACACGTGGTGATAAAATAAATCTGACTGGCGACGTACGCGCTGGCAGATCATCTTTGTGAAGAATCGGGAAACCTCAGAGTTGTCGAAGCTCTTTCTCGAAGGCAGCTTAATCACAGCCGAAGGGACAGCGAAGTGAAAACCAGAGCAAGATCTTGCAGGACACTTTTGCTATGACACATTCCACCGTCCTGTGACTGCTCACGCCCGTTCCAAAACTCGTCTAATCCGAAGCGGTAGCGTAAATTTTACAGCCGTGTCGGTCCACTCCAGATGACTTCTCTATCCATGTAATCAACATGGATGAATGCTGGATGAATTAATATGATCCCGAGACAGTGGAGCGAAGCAACAGCGGAAATACGTAGATTCGTACATCGGGAGCGCTGACAGACTCGAAAGTGATTAACCGTTGCATCTTAAAATGGCAACAAAATCAGTTTTTCAGCGCAACCAGCGTCCTGCGTAGTTGCTCCTCTGTACTTCTACAAATAACGAGCGCCTAGCCACGTTTGTGCTGTGGATGCAGTGCATGCGAGGAGCCAAGTTGTACCCTGCCGCATCAAAGCAGAACACACAGCGGCTTTTAGAGGTGCCCTGCGCAGAACCAGCTTACTTAGGTCGTGGAACCGTGTTTCTTGATAGGAGGCTCCAAGAGACTTACTGGTTAGTGGTTTAAGGCTCTCATTGCTGCTAAATGATAAAGTAAAATTAAGTAGGTATGTCAGTGACTTTCTAATAAACAAACGTATCGCATAGTAGAGAAGGCACAAACTAATAACAAACCATGTAATAATGTTAGACTACAGATCCACACAGTGTACAGTAACACCGTGAATCTTTGTCAGTAAAACACTTTACATAATTTACAGGCACGTCTATGCTGGTAAAACTATAAACCTTTCATCTTTGATTGACGGTTAGAACACGCTAATCTCATTTATGGGGTTTTCACAGATAACTCGAGCACAGCTTGGAGACCCGAACAGACTTTATTTCATCAAAATCGGATCACGAAATATAAACATATCGTAACTGGAATTTTTATCCATACTTATATTAAAAATGCGAAGGGAACATTGTTTGCTACTATTTCACCACAAACCCGCTCAACCGATTACGATGAAGTTTGATATGGATATAGCCTGAACACTGATGATGAACTCAGGCTACTTTAGAAAGTATGTGGTGCAAGAAGCGTATTGATTTGAAACATATTACGCGAATTAGGAAATAATAGTTACTCTTTGAAAATGCTATTTACTCTTTGACTTACGATCTTTATCTTATTGGTTGATATGTGCTACCTCAACCTATTCAAAGTAATGAATAGAATGCTTGCACAATCTTCATTGTGTTTAACCCATAGTTAGACGCTATTTGTTACCTAATGTACATGTTGTATAGTACATACCTACTTTAATAGCTAGGTGCATACCTACGCACTCCTGTCCATGACCCTTTGTGTGCACAGCTCGGCAGCAACAATGAGCATGCCAATGCATCGTGCATGGGGATAGTTTGGGAGGGGGGAGAGTAGGTCGCACATGACGACCTATGCTTACACATACTGGCAAACACGTGAGGCGGCTGATGTTACTGCGTGGACAGTAGCAAACTTACTGACCAACATTCATCACACCCTACGCAGATGATGTGGCATTGCTGGAACGAAACACTGCCGTGCTGTCAACAACTGGAGAGGGGTGCAAGAGAACTTGGCCTGGTAGCCAATGTCGAAAAGACCAAATATATGGAAATGATCAACCAGCGAAACCTACCAAATCTCAGGATAGCCGACAAGGAGTTTGAAAGGGTGAGAGACTTCAAGTACCTCGGATCGACTATTACAGAGACAAATGACATCGGCAACGAGGTGAAAGCTAGAATAGCAGCAGGCAACAGATGCTACTTTGCCATACTACCCATGCTTAGGAGCTCACTTCCATCACGAAAATCTAAAATCCTCATTTACAAAACAATCATAAGACCAGTTGTTATGTATGGTGCCGATCCATGAACCACGACTGCAAATGAGGATAGGATCCATAGCATTTGGGAGAGAAAGGTTCTGCGTAAAATATACGGCCCAATATATGATCAGGAAGGTTGTCGCATCTGGACGAATGCAGAATTAGAACAAATTTTTGACACTGTCAGTACCATTAAAATAAGAAGACTGCGACAGGCAGGACACGTGGTCAGAATAGAGGAAGACAGAACATGTAAGAAGATTTTTGATGGCAAGGCTGCAGGCAGTTGACGGAAGGGACGTTCCAGAAAGAGATGGATGGACGGAATTGAATAAGACATGATAAAGCTGGGTGCCAGAGGATGGAGACGGAAAGCCATGGACCGGATAGTATGTCAAGATAGTGTGATGCAGGCCAAGGCTCTACAAGGGCTGCAGAGCCGAGGAGTAGTAATAGTAATTCATCACATCAAAACTACTGAAATGCGAACGCAGCCTTGGGTTACTGATAGTATGAAAATATTATTCCTACTTACACTCCACTCTGCATTGCTCTCAGATACTCAGTACGTTAAAATATTTACATGGATGGCAAGCAAATAAGATGTTGTACATGCGACGTACCACCTAAACCGTACCATAGAGATGTTGCACTCATTGGCTTGTCTGAGACTCGGCTACCGTAGTCAGCCCGAAATATATCGTTCGGCACACATTGTTGGTGGGCTGAAGGTGCACCAAGTGCTTACTCTGCATTACGTAACTCCAAAGTAAGTAAGGAATATTGTTAATGAAAAGAATTTGAGTAAAGTATGACATCATATTACTGAGGATTTCTGCAAGGCGTGTCATCAGATCTATACTGAAGAAATGTTAGAAAATGAAAATATGTCTGCATCTTGCCACGCATCTTCTGTCATACCTCAGCTAACATTCGCTTTCTCTTTTATGAAGTGACTAAGGAGTGAATACAATGGCTCACAGAGGCAGAAATTTCACATTTACCACAGTTGAAAAAGTCTAAGACACAACCCTCATGACACAAACGTATTTGGATGTTTTTAGGGACTGCTATCGGGTGTTGTTGTGTCGTCTTCATCACCATCATTAATCCCCATTACGGTCTGAGGAAGGCAACGGCAAACCACCTCCATTAGGACCTTGCCTAGTAAGGCGGTGCGGGTCTCCCGCATCTTTCCCTACGCTCTGTAAAGAAGCATGGGACTTCATTTCATTTCATCGTGTGATGACTGTAAGGGGCAAACTGTCTTGTAACTGTACTAGGGAATTATGCTGACAAGGTAATGGTAAGCTGTCAGCACACAGCCTCGCGATAAGCTCTGGAGGGGTGCCTTTGCTCCATGATAATGCCTCAGCTCATTCTGCGTAGAACACAGTTATACACGCAATATATTCCAGCTATAAAATTTTGCGTTGACTGTAGTATTCTCTTGACATAGTACCCATTGGCTTCATTCTATTTTCTAGTATGAAGGAACCATTGCATGGCACTCATTCCCCAAATAAGGACGAGGTGATTTCGGAAATTGGGGGGGGGGGGGGGGGGGTTTCCTGAAAAAGCAGACCTCTACGACCGAAGTCTAAACCAGATCAATCATCTTAGGAGAGAATCAATGACACTGAAGGATGGAGAAGTCGAGAAGGATAAACACCCACTTGCACGGTCGAAGCTTGATATGTTCGGCATGTTAATTAAGACTTTACGATCACCTCTCCTAGGCGATGTTCAGTCGTCAGTGCGACATCAGATAAGCAGTGAGGCGTGTCGGTATAATCAGGCAAGCGGCCTGGTCTAGTCCCCGGACGATGAGCGTAACCACGTGGCGTACTACCGAACACAAAGGGCGCTCCGGAACGCAATACCTACTGAGCCTGTGACGTCCAACAGTGCAGAACACCGCAACAAAGGCCGTTTCAGGGATGTGGGCTACCACAGTTGACGTCACCCGATCTGCATCTCGAGCGGACAGCGCGTGCCAGCTCAAAAGCCGCAAGCGTCAATTACCCAGGGACGAATTAATTAATGCAGCCTCGCTGTCTACAAAACTAAAACAATGGCTTTAATGTGTCTAACCTTGTGTTGGAAGGCTGCGAAAGCTACATATACTCCTGGTGTTGCTCGGAGCTTGTGAGGTGCCGTATCGGCTTTACTTGCAAATAAGTTTCAGGAAACTGTTGCACTATTTATCACTTCATACTTGTCAATAACATCTGCTTACAGACGGTCCAGTCACACTAATGTGACCACCGCCTTTGTTCAGCGTCATCGTGCAATAAGCTGTCATAGTACCAGGTGGCAACACTAGCAGTGGAGGGTGTATAAGGCGTGTTGGGGAGACGCGGGAAACAATGCAGTCCTTGTCGTATTACGGAAACGGAGTGATATAGCTGAAATCCAACAGCATATGATCATTAGCTTTCAAGCCAAGGGTGGAAGCAATATCGAATCGGCCGAAGTTAAAGTATACCGGGCGTGGCAAAATTGTGCTATCCAACATTTCCGCAACTTGTGCCTGGTACCATGTTGACTGCTGTTCGTCGACGACGAGGGCTGGAATTTTCCCGCCAACACCGCAGCTGCACGTCCACTTAGTGTCGAAAGGTGGTCCTACAGATGAATCACGTTTTATGCTCCGTCGGACGGATGGTCACAGGCGTGTACGGCGTGAAACGTCTGAAACCAAACATCGCGCATGCATTATGGTCTGGGGAATGTTGTCGAAGCATTCTTAGTGTTGTGGATTGGCAAGACAGCCAACCCACTACGAGGGAGCCGAAAGGCACGCGTTTAAACTCACGCAGGCTGGCGTGAGGTCTGGAACAGGACAAGGAATTGAGACTAGCAAAAAACGTACGTATCTTTTGGAATACATAACTTTAATCCATAATTGGTGAACATCGCTCCGGACGGTACATGTTTTACAGCATCAATAGTAACTGGTAATAGCGCCTTGCTAGGTCGTAGCAAATGACGTAGCTGAAGGCTAAGCTAACTATCGTCTCGGCAAATGAGAGCGTAATTTGTCAGTGAACCATCGCTAGCAAAGTCGGCGTACAACTGGGGCGAGTGCTAGGCAGTGTCCCTAGACCTGCCGTGTGGCGGCGCTCGGTCTGCAATCACTGATAGTGGCGACACGCGGGTCCGACGTATACTGACGGACCGCGGCCGATTTAGAGGCTACCACCTAGCAAGTGTGGTGTCTGGCGGTGACACCACACTTAGGTTGTCTTCTCAGTCTGGAAAGCGCAATGGATAAATACAAGTATGTGTCTATCCTTGAGGACCATGTCCACTCCTACATGCAGTTCGTTTTTCCTTGGCCGGATGGCATCTAACAAGCAGGACAATGCAACGTGTCACACAGCTCGCAGTGCACGTGCGTGGTTTGAGGAACACCAGGGTGTGTTTACCGTACTCCCCTGGCCACCAAACTCCCAGGATTAAAACCCAGTCGAGATCTGGGGCCACCTCAATCGAGCTATTCGCTCCGCGGATCTTCATCTGAGAAACGTAGCGCAGCTAAACAAGGCACCGGAGTCGGCATGGTTCCACGTCTCTCCTGGTACCTTCCAGAACTTCACTGATTCTCTTCCTGAACGCCTCGCAGTGGTCCGCGCGAGAAAGGGTGGTTGTCCAGGCTTCTGGCTGGTTACGTTAATATGGCTGGACAGTGCGGAGCAAAAACATACAAATGTTGTTCAACGCCAGTACTGGTAATAGCTATTGAAGATCGTGCGTAATGGTTAGGTTGATGATGAAATTGTCTTCGGCTGTGATGGCACGTGACAGCTTTTATTTGGATACGTGTACCTGCAAAACAAGACACATTGGAGTCTTGAAAATCGGAATCAGTTAGATCAGCAGCCTCTACAGGATGAGATGTAAAGCCCGCCCACTTACACTCAGGGTTCTGTGAACTACGCTCGAGACGTTTCGCTAGGAAGCCTTCAGGTATCTTCTATACACTCAGGATCCCTCCCAATGGAATTTCGCGATTTCATATTTTTGGTGCTCTGGAGAAAGACATTCATGGCCGTCTATGAGCTTCGGACGGAGAGATGCACACCTGGCTACATTCAGGTCTCCGCAGGCAATCGCAAACGTTTTTCCATTAAAGCATTGGCCGCCTTGTCTCACAGTGGGATGAATGTGTAAATAGTTACGGCGATTACTTTTGAAATAATAAACATTCTGCTAACTTTTTTCACGTGTTTCGTTTTCATTCGACTGTACTTTATTGCCGGAATGAGTCCACTGTTTGGCATATTTTATGACTGACCCTGTAAGTTCTGTTAATATGTGACAGCAATGAGGAATTCTTGGAGATTATTAAGTGTCGCCACTGGTTTTGTAACGCCTAGTTTGATGTTGTGTGAACCTGATGTTGTTCCATGTACCGAATACAGTTATTCAATAAAGAAATTTTATCAGCAGTTCTTGGTGGTAAATCATGACGTTCTTCAAACGTTTACGAGCCGTGGGTCGCTACTTTCTTAATACTAATCAGGAAATGTACAGCTATTTCAGGCAGCACAATACAGCAGCAGAAACCGCCAATCTACATGACAGTATCACAAGATCTTATAGACGACAGGAACCATTTGTTTCACTTTGCTCAAAGAGCTCTGCGCAGGTGGAACTGGCACATAGGTGCCAGCCGCTGTGGCCGAGCGGTTATAGGCACTTCAGTCTGGAACCACGCTGCTGCTACGGTCGCAGGTTCGAATCCTGCCTTGGGCATGGATGTATGTGATGTCCTTAGGTTAGTTAGGTTTAAGTAGCTCTAAGTCTAGGGAACTGATGACCTCAGATGTTAAGTCCCATAGTGCTTAGAGACATTTTAACAATTTTGACACATAGGTGGTACTGCTAAATGTTGCAATGATTTTCTCAGACATCTTTCCAACTTCGTTCCTACCTCTTCTAGTTTGATTAAAATCGGTGCGCTCCCTATCAAGGTCTGAATACCGGGGAGGAACGTATGCAATCTACGGAGCCGGCCTAACATGTATTGGTTCCAGCCACAGTGCTTGCGTCTAATGTGAAAAATCCGTGCCCGAGCGTCATGTTGATTAAAGTTCTAATTCCTTAACACTTTTATTTTCGCGGTAAACGCCTTTCCAACTAAACAGGTTAAATACCATTCCTCAGAAGAAGGTTTGTATAGTTCTCTCTTCTTCCTGTAATAGCTTTTTCCTCATTCTTTCAAAGGTTTATATTTAACTAGCTGTACCCGGCCACGCAGTCCTTTGGCTCAGTCTGGTTAAACGGCAAAAAAAGAAAAGAGAAAATACACGTTTCTAATATGTGCGGGAATTAGATATACCTCCTAATCTCCTTCTCCTCCATGCCTCTGACGATCCTCTCCTCACCCTCCCTTTGACTATCTCCTCCTCCTTCCCAGTATCTCTGTCTGTCACCTCTTACTCACACCCTTCCGTTCCTCTCCCCCCCCCCTCCATCCCCTCTGACCATAAGCCTTGTATATTGCTATTGCTAATTCAGATTCTGTAGCAGTACTCTAATCGTATACCGGTAAGACAGAAATACTTCCCTTTTTTCTGTGAAATCCGTATGCTAGGAAGAAAGTAAAACTGCACATTGTCGTGTTTAGAATTTCTGTTTAAAAATACGTATAATGAGAAACAGTATGTGTGGGAGAAAAAATGTAGCTGAAGGTTTAAATGCTCCACTATCGTAATTAAAACCGTCTGCGACAAAAGAAACAAAACCGGACATTTATACTGCACAGCATAGTAGAACATTTTCACATTAGCACTAGGTTTTAACAGAAAAACTGTAAATTTTTGTTTAAAAGAATATGAAGTCTATGTCAATAGGAATGTTTAATACAGGCACTAGGTAATAACTTTTCGTATCGCTTAAGAACTTTTCTAGACTTTCGATAACAATTTTTTCAAGTGCATAAAACATCCACATTTTCTCATGCAACGTTATTTCAAAATTTCAAATCATTCGAAAGACGATTGTTTTGAGTACCGCGAACACACACATAAGCAGGCTGAATTTTTATACTTTATACAAGGATAATAAGATGCTGCAGTGCATTTATTGTTCAGATGTACGATACACTGTTCCTTTGGCGAAGCATGCATGCAGATTCTGACGTAAAATCAACGCCGTATTTAAGTCTGGATATGGCTGTGGGTCGTGCACTGATAGCCAAAGTGATTGAAGTAACCGCTAGCGTAAAGCGGGAAATCCGGGTTCGAGTGCCGACCAGGCACAAATTTTCAATGTTGTCACTCCATTATACAATATATGGTTGTTGGTATTCACAACTGCGATTACATTACATATATATACAGGGTGGAAAAAAACTTTGTCACGAAATTTTGACCCTGGATAGCTGATGCCAGAAGGAACTAGAATTACTCGTGTTGCGTAGGTCGATTACGTACAATTTTTAGCCTACGGAAACTTGGCGCAACGCGCCCCAATTGGCCGTGGGATTGCCCTGTTGCCGTTCCTCGATTGACGGGCAGCGCTATGGTTGTCGGTTCACACATACAAACGTCCCTCGCCCCGTCACTGACCCAACGTGATACCTCACGTCAGAGGCATTCATACGTAAGCTTCGCTTCGGAGCACACACACGTCAACTGCATTACAGTCATACAGTAAGCATAGCGGTCACAGTATTCGTTTGAAGAACAACGAGATATGGTTTTTGTTTATGGACTAGCCGACGGTAATGCGCCTGAAGCTGGACGGTTGCATGAGGAACTGTACCGAGCAAGACGCCATCCACACCCGCAAATGTTTACAGCATTTCACCGGCGACTTGCCGAAATAGGTTCGTCATTGAGGCTGGGAGACCTAGAACAGAACGGGATGCTGCATTTGAAAAGACTGTTCTTGAGCGCTTCGAGGAAGCACCTACGACAAGTACTCGAGCGGTTAGACACGACATGGGGGTCACTCATTGGTTGGTCTGGGAGATTTTGAGGAATGAGAGCCACTATCCATTTAGTTTCCACCCTGCCCAAGATCTAAATCCTGTAGCGACTCCCCCACCATTGTGTTATTTGCCGACGAGTGCACCTTCCCTCAGGATGGTCTTTACAACACTCGAAACGTTCATTACTGGGAAAGGGGAAATCCTCGAGTCACGTAACGAGGAATGATTTTCCCTCAACATTTTGGCAGGAACTGCGAGTGACCATCTGATTGGGTCGGTCCGTCTACCTCCTCGACTTACCGGAGCAAGTTACTTTCATTTTTTGCAAGAAACTCTACCTGGACTGCTGAAAGATGTTACCCTCGGCATATGGCTACGCACGTGGTAGCGACAAGACGGGGGGCCCGCACATAACAGTCATGCTGTACGCGGATATTTAAATGAACTCTTCGACGGCCGGATAAGTGGCAGAGGTGCTCATAGGACATGACCCCCGCGATCACCAGACCTCACGCCACAGGACTTTTGCCTGTGGGGATTCGTCAAAGTTCTAGTTCACCCACCCGGACGCGAACCACCTAGAAATGAAGAGGACTTAATGAATCGCATTCAACATGCTGACAATCATATCAGGACAATGCCACGAATCTTTGAAAGAGTCCGGAAAAACACAGTTCGAAGTTACCAAGCGTGAGTCGCGTCAGAGGGTCGCCAGTTCGATCGAGCACCTGCTTTTAGTAAACAATGTTCTAGCTCCAAAAAAAGGCCCTTTTCAGGGCCGACACAACTTGTAAAAGACTTTCTGTACGCGAAGTAACAGCAGTCGATGGGTTTGTTCCCGGTACGTCTTATCACGAAGCTACAATGGACGTGTCGGGACCCTAGTGGATTTTCCCCCAGGCCCCAGAGTGGAAGACTGGCGTGATACCTCCGAGCGTTCGGGCCGCCTTGGATACATCGCGATCTCTGGCACGTAAAGCGTTCCGCGGTCATGCTCGCTCGCTCGCTCTAAAACTCTGGCTACATATGCCAGGTGTGGGGGCAATTTAAGCAGCGGAGCTGCTATTCCTGCGGTGACCTCTTTGGGGTGCCGTGGGACCTAACGGGTTGAGCTGTCCTCACTGGGCGTCGTTCATTGTGACGCCCTTTGTATCGACATCGGGCTACAAGAGATGATTACTCTCGCAGTAGGTCTGGCCAACGAGTCGTTGGCCTGTGGTGGACCTGGCGGCCCAGACCACGAATCAGGCCGCTGCCAGACTGTTCTGCATTGCTGTAGAACACTCTGGCGATGTGCCGGAAGCGATCCCGCAGGAAGGGGATGCCAGCTTCCTCATGGAGCAGCCTCGTCGGGTAGCGAGGCGGCTTGTGGAGCGCCAGTCGCAGCGCCCCATTTTGCACGCGTTGGAGCGTCGCAATGTGCGTCGCTGCCGCGTTACCCCACACCACGGCCGCGTATTCCAGTACCGGCCGGACAAGGGACAGATACATGGTGAGGCCGTGGCGTGGAGGAAGTGTCGATGAAGGGTTGAGCAGTGGGTAAACCGTACGAAGGTGCCCCACTGCCCGCCCTCTGACGTCTCGGACGTGTGGCAGCCACGTCAGGTACCTGTCCAACGTCACTCCGAGGTATTTGCCGGTCCGCAACCATGGGATGGGGCCCCCATGATCGTGACCGGCGGTAGGTCCGGTGGCAGCCTCTTTCTGCTGAAGATGACAGCCTTACTCTTCGCAGCGTTGAACTTTAAACGCCATTTCGTGGACCAGGCGCCCAGGACGTCGCATCCGAGCTGGAGGCGACGGCGCATCTCGCCCGCGTTCATGCTGCGGGTGAACAACGCCGTGTCGTCGGCATAAAGGGCCAACTCCACCCGTGCCACCCGTGGGGCGTCGGCGATGTTCCGCGGTCATGCGTTATCCAGAGAATCCGGCAACAGGGGAATCCCGTGGCCAATCGGAGCGCGTCGCGCCAAGTTTCCGTAGTCCAAAAATTATACGTAGTCGAACAACACAACATTAGGAATTTTTGTTCCTACTGGCATCAGCTACCCAGGGTTAAAATTTCGTGACACAATATTTCTCCACCCTGTAAAAGGTGGCTGTTTACTATCCTCTGCCGACTTGCTTTGTAGATATGTTGTCAATTGTATGTATTTTCATTATTTTCTTTAAGTGAAATTCTCCGTTCTTACTTTTATTATTGTGTTCCTTTTACTTTTCAACTTTCTTAAAATAAGTTTCTTGTCTTTGGATTATGTACTCTTTTGATCCGTGATAACAGCCCACTTCTTTCTGCTATCAGTTATAGACGATATGCCATCCACTTCATTATGTTTTTATGCAAACCAAAATTGTAGCATAAACGCCCCGTATTGCATTTAAAAAGGGCTGTTAGTGCCTTTTAAATGTTACATACACGTTTTAAAACAAACGTCATTCTTCATGGCTTATTCAAAGAGTACCAAGCAAAACGTTGCTTTACTCTCTCGTAGTAGGTTTGCGACCAATAGCAACGTAATTTCTTTACATACCTACTGCTTTCTATCTGTTGTTGGTAAATTAAAACAGTACTGCATGCGAATAATGCAACATAACTGTTATATATTTAAGTCAAGATCTCAGTAACATCGCACATCATTTTCTGCTTAGAAGCAAGTCTTCGTTTACAGCTAATAGAATCTTAGCTGCGATAAAACGCAGTATGTTCCGATTCTTACGCAAAATATTGTTGGTGCAGACATGACAATTTGTTACAACGATGGTCTTCATAGAGAACTTGAAGACAGCTGATTACTGGGACTCGGGGCAGAGGATAGTGGGAATTGGTATTCGCCGTCTTCAGCAATAGTATTTCTGATGTGGAACTTTTCAGTATAAACTAACACACAGATTTATAGTTTTGCGATTGGAAAGATGCTTTCGATGCGTATCATGTCTTTTTTCCATTTGATAGTTTGAGAAACAGAATAAAATCACAGAGCTGCAAACATTTCAAATCACTGATTACAAATTAATACAGCAAGCAAAAGTCTCAAGCAAAATCAATTACGTAAATAAAGAACATATTTTCACATGCTTCTGAAACTCTCCCTATAACCAAACTGACTTTCTTAAACTCCTTTGTTGTGTTCAGCAAAGAACGTGATCTAACATACTGAGTTATGATACTAGGTACTGTGTCTCTAGTACATTTGCCACTATTGCCACTGATACACCAACTAAGAGGCTACCAATAATGTGTCCTAATTGAGATTCGTAAGCTTCGACACGACAGTAGATGAACAATACACAACAAACACGACAGACGTAGGTTCAACTATCAAGCTTCCAAATATATAAGAGAATAACAATGAATTCAGAGCGCTAGCGCCATGGTTATCTACGTATGGCAGACATCAATTAGAACCCTGACGATTGATAAATTATCGCAATTGGAATATCAGCAGCGTGGAGGGCAGAACTGGAGGCGAACAATTTCTAACCACCAGTCTGGGTTAATCCCAAATGTCTACTTCGTGAATCTTAGAATGAGGCCTATAACTTATTTGAACGGAATAGAGTGCATGGTCCTTCGTAATGATGACGACGCTGACTTCCATGGCTATATTCAAGTTCGGTATGGTATGTCTCTGAACAATGACTCACGTATCCTCTATCGTCTTTTCATTCACACAATCGTCCACAAAATCTGAAGAGCCATGAGGAGCAAACAGTATTCTTAGATGTGTACACGACTTACGAATCCATTCTTTCAGGGAACATGACGGATACCGCTTCAGTATCTAACTACACTCTATTAGTAACAATAGATGTCCTAGCATTCCGTCTCGAACTTATGGTTAAGAGAAAAGCAAGACGCTGGGTACATCTTCACCGTATGCCGTATTAAGCTTCCCAAACGACAAAAAAATTGGAAACTCAAAATCAAGCAATATCTACGTTATCTGACAGTCAAATAATGTAACTGCAACTTCATCTATAATAGGAAATTACAGTAATTTGCCCTGACTGCAGATGGATTAGATTTTGTGTACGTCCATCTATTTAATGGCATTAATAGAAATCTATTGACAATAATAAGCTAATTGTAAATATGTCATATTATTAATTAATTGTTCAACAAGAACTTCTTTGTGGCACTATTTTAGTTCTCCAGATTAGTTTTGGGCTTTGCCCATCATCATCAGTATCTGTTACAAATAGACACATATTTCTTATAATTTGTTACTTAGAGTATACTGTAGTGGTTTTATGCATATGCAATTTCACACTTCATTGTAGTTCGGCTTACCAGATATGAAATGGTATCTACTGTATCCCGATGAGAATATTTTGTAATGTTCATGTACTACTACGATTACAAGATTTATATACACATATGTATAATCAATATAAATAATTTTTTTACGAAATATATGCAGTTTCCATTGGCAATTACTGTACTTGCATAAATTACTTTTGGTACACATCACAGAATATATATATGGCGCTACTTATCAAATTCACCATTTTATTTGCAAAAATAGGAAATGTATTCCTATTAAAGTGCGCTAACGAAGTTTTCCATGAGTTTTTAATGTTTTAGGTCGGTCTGTTCATTTAAAACAATGTCAGTCTGTTTCGTTACACACGCAAAAATTTCTGTTTCTTCCAAAATATTTAGTGAACTGCCTTCTTGGGCAATATCTATGTCTGACAGGGATTGTGTCATGTCACTGGCTGTGTGGTTTTGTTCTTTTGAGTGTGTACTAAACGAAGACAGGCACGCGCCAGATAGGTACAGATGTTCTTTAAATCTAGTTTTCAAGTTTCGTTCAATTTGTCCTGTATAAATTTTCTCACAGTTATCGCATTTTCAATTATAAACACCCGGAAGTCCAAATTTACAGTACCCTTCTATGTTGCAACAAACTATTTGACAGCAATGTGTTTCGTGTTCTGAAGCCTATTTTTAGATTACTTTTCTGAAGAGCATTATCTAAATGACGAAATCACAAGATACAGACCAATGCACAAATTACAGACCACCACAGACTTTATAATACATATTATCTCTAGGCATACAAAAACACAGAAAGAAACATACTTTCAAACAGTATAGAGAGACTAAAAAAATATCCATTGACAAATTCAAACATAACATCTGAATTAAGGATACTAAGAACAACAGCAAAAAATAATGGTGGCAAAGTAATGGTTATAGTCCCACCACAGTCGACAAAATTTGTACCAGAAAAATACACGCAGATTAAAAGAAAATGAAAGATAGTGTTAACTTAACAAGAACAAAGTGTAGGGAACACAATTCACTGTCATACCAAACTGGAGAAAATTTTCAGATAAAATCAGTCTTGCACTTCAGAAAAGCAACCTAAAAATATGTTGGAGCACATATTGCGATCAAAAATTTTTCGTGTCGTAGATGAATCCTGTAAATATGCACGTTCAGATCTCTGTAAGTTAAAATGTGATGACAGAGAAAATTTACACAGGACAAACTGGACGAAATTTCAGAACAAGAGTTAAAGAAAATCTGAACCTAAGTGGCACGAATCTGTCTTCGTTTATTACACACTTTAAAGAACAAAACCACACGGCCAGTGACCTGACTCAATGCTTATCAGTCCCACATATTGCCAAACAGGCAGCTTACTAAACGTTTTGGAAGAAATAGAATTTTCACATATATAATGAAACATGATGACATAATTTTAAACGTACAGACCGATCTAAAAGATTAAAAATTCATCAAAAAGTTCCCTAGCGTATTTCATGAAAACATATTTCTTTGTTCTGCTAACAGAGATAATACAAATTGGAAGTAGCGTTTTATACTCGTATATTCTAAGTTGCATTCCAAAAGTTATCTTTGAACATACAGCAATTGCCAATGACCATTGCACATATTTCAGAAAAAATGTCTACGCTGATTACATGTATGTAAATAGAAGCCATGTAATCTTATTATCACATGAACATTACGAAATATTGTCATTGGGAAAATCCTGTGAACACCACATACAAGACAAATCGAATGTATGAAACCACTACAGTATGTACTGTAAGTAACTTATTACACGAAATACGTATCTTTCGCATAATACAGATACCACTGGTGATAGACAACCCCAGAAACCAGTCCGGTGAAATAAAATAGTACCATAAAGCAGCTTTCGTCGAACGATTAATTGATAATGTGACATGTCAATTTCTGCAAGCTGCTGAGCGCCAAATGTACAAGACAACAAAAAACTAGTTTCATTTTATCGAAGTAAGACAACAAAAAACTAGTTTCATTTTATCGAAGTGTGTGGACTGCTAACTAAAAAGCAGTTGGATCATTCACAAATATTGACGAGTACTGCGATAACCGATCAGAGCGAACCATCTCCTGATTCTTCTAAAGCTTTTCCCGTTTCTGAGATACTTTTCAGCCTATAATCTCTCTCGTAGCAACGCATTAAGCAGTATAAATACAAAAGGAAAGGAATCGTACCTTATCACAGTTGTGGCAAATGCAGAACTTCCAAACTGGCCTGTTGGTGCCAAAGTACGAGTGTTTTTCGTGCGACCCCTTGCGCCGGTCACTTCTCTGGGCTATACAGCAACGCGCTGCGATCACATACTGTCGTTCCCGTGAAGTACATGGTGTGACCCCTATCATTTCCCACGCCACGTTGACGCCACACTAGCCGGACACGAGGCAAGTAATTTCGACGCGGCCCCTGTGTTTACCACTAGGTGGGGCGGGAAGTGATTGCGCCAGAATAGAGCGGCAAACATTTACACACCAGGACAACACCTCGGCGATCGAAGACTGGAATGCACACACCAGACGATGCAAGTCAGACTCACATGTATGCCGTGTCGGCGACGCAAAGGTCAGCGTCCACTTTGTCTTGCATCCAACATATATGAGTGGGCAACGAAGAGGAATAGAATAAGTGCTAACACGAGAGTGGTTCAGTAAGTAGGTTAACAAATTTCTCGTGTGAATTAAATTCCAATCCTAGGAAGAAGAAACGACCAAAGCTTTCAGACGACACCAGCAACTGAAGATAACTGTGCTTCTGCGATTCTAAATACAGTTTCAAGATACAGGCGTTGATACATGGTCGAAGTGCGAAGTGTAATAAGGAATTAACATTTAAAGAAAACCCCTCTAGCGGCCATTCGTGGCCAAGTAATGTACTGTTACGGCAGTCACCGGATGCTATAATGCACTCTCTCAATTGTTATTTATTCCTAAGGTGAGTACATAACCACTACTGTCAGTTTCACAAATATCTGAACATTTATCAAGTCACAGTTTATACAGTTGAACTGGTGAATAGTCATATATTAGCACAAAGTTCAAACACAATGATCACGTCTGATTCTAGCCCAAAACTGCTAATATGAGGATAGTTCAAAAATGACAGTAGCAGGTCCTCTTTGAGAAAGGGTTTATTGCTGAGCCGAAAACTATAAACGAAGTTACGAAGGCACTAGTACATATTACTTTTTCACGTTAATACCTATCATTGTGTAAACATTTCTTCCATCGGTAAAAAGTCCTAGCAAAACCAGTACAAAGGAAATGAGTTATGATCCTGGCGCCATCGGTCTGAATGGATTCTTCGTCAACCCAGCTCATAAACGTGTTGCTACAATGCGCAACAGAATTATTACAGTATCACTTTTTCGAAACCTCTTAATTCCCACCCATTGCGATGCATATGTTCGAGATGTATGTCAGTGGTACATATGAATATTCTCTGAAATTCTGAAAAAGCGTGATGCCTTGTGACGTCACCCTCGAGCTCGACGGCGCTTCAAACAGTAAGGCGTCGCCCAATAGGAATAAAATGGTCACATTTGAGAAGTTCATGTGACGTTTAAGGTGGGTTAATGATGTCAGATTGGCACCAGATTTCACCACAATTCCTCACAGTACCAAATAAGACGCGTCACACGGTCTGAAAGTCGTCACACCCCGTTTTATCCATGTTTCACCCCTTCCTTTGATGTCTCTACGATGGAGTACAAAACCGCAACATCCAGCACTGAAATTACGCTTTTTTTGTGAGAGGCCGAGGAAAACATTCCAGACGCACCGCGACTCAGAATATGCTTGAAAGGGTCGCAGAGTGTGGCATAAAGCACATACCTGAAAGCAACCCTTGCCCTGTGGCGCTAATTTCCACATATTTCGTGGTCGTAGTGACTGTCTTCAGTGTGATAGACAACAGGAGTATCTTCTTGACAATCTTTGACATTGCTAACCCCGTTGGGCGTATCAGCCCTTCTCTAACGACTTTGTGCGGCTGCATTCCCATCCAAATTTTTTGTTTCCAGTGCAGGGTGGAACCACTATTGGCCATTCAAAAACATTAGATGGAATATGAACGTGATCCGAAGCAGCTAACGTGCTTATGCTTTTTCAACGCTACTATTTTGTGTCCTCCTGTGGCGTGATCACAGGGAATCCGTGGGGGTGAGATATTGACACATGCGTGAATAACACGGCAAAACGCCCCTTGATCACGTCACAGGAGGAGGCGAAATAGCAGGGTTGTAAAAGCATAAGCACTCACAGTTGTTACAGATCTAGTTCAGATTTCGCCTAATGGTGTTGTTAAACGGTCCGCTGTGGTTCCAACCTGTGCATCAGAGCAAAATTTGCGGTCTCACTGCCCTCCTAAGGGGTGAGATCATGTTAAATCGGGATGCAGCATCCTAAGAGAAGGGCTCAAAAGCCCGACCATGTGAACAGTGTCAAAGGTTGTCAAGAACTTCTTCCTGTTCCTCACTGCACAGCAAACTATCGTTTCCGAGCGCGAAAGGTGTGGGAATCAACGCGCTTGGGAAAGGTGTGGTTTCATTGAGGTCCTTTATACCATCCCTGCCGCCTTTTCGTGCCAATACTGAACGGCAATGTGTGTGGAATATTTTCCTCTGCCACTCAGAAGAATACCGGTTGACTTCAACTCTGGGCGTCGCAGTTCTGTCCTCCACTGTAGAGGCTTCACATTTAGGGGTGAAAATGGGTAAGAGGGGGTGTGACGACCTCCTGATCGTGTGACATGTCGATGGTAGCATTAACGAGAAATGTGGTGAACTTTGGCGCCAGTGTGATGTTATTAACCCTTACTAACCAACTTCATACGTCACACGAACTTCTGAGTTGTGACGTTTTTTTCGCATGTGGTTACGCATTGGTCTCTGAAGCGTCGTCGGACCCGAGAGTCACATGGTGGGGCCCCTCGCTTGGGACAAATTTCAAACTTAAGCATTGCAATGCGTGGGAGTTACGGGTTTCGAAAAACTGATCATTTAATTCTGTTATGCATTGTATTTACGCTCTGTTGGCAGTCTATGCAACCCGACGGACGTACCTGTATTGCTGTAAAGCCGTACCCTAGGATACAGCACAGTGGACGTTCATGGAGCGAGTGTAACGCCACGAAAACAGATACGTTTATGTTGCCAAAAATGTTGAATAGTCAGAAAAGACGTAAAAGACGGATCCTGGTGGTCCACCATGTCCATCTGCGAGGACGTATTTTATATCGAGGGATTGATTCAGTCCAATCTCTGATTCAGTTTAGGCAGGTTGAACAGGAATAAGTCTCCAGTGGCAAGCAATATATTGGATGTTGTGCATGACATATTGAATTAACGAAAGATGTGTTCCCGCTGGGTACCACAACAAGTCCCAGGCAAGAATAAAGTCAAAGGATTGGAGTTGTCTCTCCAGTAATTAACGTAGCATCAGTCGAGAATGTGCCATTTCTGTAGCATATCAGCACTTGGGATGAAACGAGGGTAAACCGTATGACACCTGTGACGAAATAGCTAAAAGCCATCAGTGTTATGGAGGCAAACCCCGTTCTTCGACCCCCCCCCCCCCCCATCTCACCAACTTCCCCCACACCACCATTCAAGAATTTCGAAACAATAGTTTCGGCAAAGAAAGTCAGGCCTTCAGTCTCTTGGGAAACAGGTGGGGTATGCTGCTGTTCTATTTATTGACCCATACAGAGACTACGAATGCTGCTAGTTATTGTGCCACACTGAAACCGTTCCAGCGGGTGATTGTGAAGAAACGACCGAGACTGCTTTTAAATGTGTCGTATTGTTGCACGCACAGCACCCAGCCACGTATGGCCTCAGTCACTTAAGTTTTGGTCAGGCGTTTCAGATGGTCTTTGTTAGAACACCTTCCATACGCCCCTGATTTCGCACCAAATGATTTTTATACCCACCGACAGTTAAAGAAGATTTTGTTGGTAAGTGATTCGTTCATCTACAGCGTTATTTCATTTGTAATGGCTTCGACAGAACTTTTTACCGATGTAACAACTGTTTACACAACTATGTGGAACAGTAATGTGTAACAGGGCTTTGTAACTCTGTCTGTCGTTTTCGTTTCAGCAATAAACCTTTCATCATGGACGACCTGTTAGTGTAATTTTTTAACCATCCTTGTATCAACAACAAACCAAGCTTCACGTTGAATGTTGGTTTCCATGAAACTATTGAATTCCTCCTGTCTGATGCTCTACCATTCTGTTAGGTCAGATGGCAATGGATTCCTCAAATATTTCGATATAAATGTGATAAACTGGAGTGAAAGACCAGAGTGGACCGTTTAGTCGATGACATCATCATTAGACATATCCCAAGAATTGGGATTTGGTACATGTGATCTAATGGTTCTCAAATTTTGTTGGTCAGGTCACACAAAGCGCTGTACAGCATGCCGGTACGTTTACAACTTCGTCTCTGTTGTTTATGCCGTGCTTTGGAGAACATTTGCAAGAACTTCACCCGGTGTTTCAGCCCACTCACTCAATTAATGGGGACTGCAATAAACGTCTATGCCAGGCGAGAACGTGGTAAACTTCCTGTTCGTCATAACTATCGTTTGCAGATTTTGGCACTGTACTTAGTTGCATCAAATAACGTTCTCGCATAATGTCAAAAATCTCGGATGTATCATTGCTAGGCAGACCGACACTCTATTAATCGTTCTAGTTCCAATATATAGACTACTTTACGTAAAACCGTGGCTACGTAATGTACTAATCAAAACAAGCTCTTCGGAAAAGTGCTTGCATTATTACGTAGCCTGCACTCATACCAATAATATAATAAAACTGATAATTATGGCAGTTACTTTCTATATAAATGTTTTAGATTACAGATTCTGTTATTTATGTGCTAATCACTGTGACAAGAAAAATTTTCCGTGTAATCCCTCGTGTTTTCTCTGAGCGATTGGTTAATGATGTGCTACAAGTTTTCCAGCACTGGTGTCGATTTCATTTTTCTGCATGACAAAAGCAGTCGTCCACTTCGGGTGCTGCTCACTGTTTTACTATGCGTACTCAGGGATTCGACCAATCACATACGATTCATGTATTTCATCGGCAAAAAAAATCAAATGTGACCTGCATGAAAGAGGTCAAGAAAGTTCTAGGAAGGAATAATGCAAAAAAGAAAATTAAGAAAGAAAATTTATGGAGAATTCCAAAGCAGAGAAATTAATAAAAGATGAGCAGTATGAACGGTAGAAAGGAAACAAAAGAACACACAGAGAAGGTAATATGGGAAAAACAGGAGCTACCAAAAAATGAATTCAATAAATTGTGAGTGTCATGCTCAGCGATCAATGTGAATGAATAAACATAGAAAATGTGAAGTATTCTGTCGGCATGATTCAGCACTCTCGCAGCCGGTACTTTTTCCATGTCACAGTGACAGGTCGATCAACATGGACTTCGATGTGTGATTTGCAAAAGCGTCATAGCAGGAAGCCAGCGTGTAAACATTTACCTTCAGTGTTGTGGCAGCTAGAATCAGAGAACGTTTTAGCCAGAGTACTCAATAACACAAACACTCTCGTAGCCATTGATAGCAACAGTCAGAATTTCACTTTCCTTCAGACACTGTCAAACAAACAAACGTGCTGCTACGTTTAATTGGCGTTCGTCACTTTCAGTGAAACTGATTAAAGGGGACGTTCACTTAACACACAGATATACAAGGTGATTCAAAAAGAATACCCTAACTTTAGGAATTTAAAACTCTGCAACGACAAAAGGCAGAGCTAAGCACTATCTGTCGGCGAATTAAGGGAGCTATAAAGTTTCATTTAGTTGTACATTTGTTCGCTTGAGGTGCTGTTGACTAGGCGTCAGCGTCAGTTGATGCTAAGATGGCGACCGCTCAACAGAAAGCTTTTTGTGTTATTGAGTACGGCAGAAGTGAATCGACGACATGTGGGGCACTGAGAATCCGCGGGAAACAACTAAGTATGAACGTGACTCGCCTAAGGTGAACGTTTTCTGTGCCATTTCAGCCAATAAAGTTTTTGGTCCCTTTTTCTTCGAAGGTGCTACTGTAACTGGACTACAGTATCTGGAGATGTTAGAGAATTGGCTGTTCCCTCAGCTCGAACAAGAAGCACAACAATTCATATTTCAGCAGGATGGAGCGCCACCACATTGGCACTTATCTGTCCGTAACTACCTGAACGTCAACTACCCGAGGCGATGGATCGGCCGCCAGGCACCCCGTGACAGAGCACTTCATCACTGGCCTCCAAGAAGCCCTGATCTTGCCCCCTGCGATTTTTTCTTATGGGGGTATGTTAAGGATATGTTGTTTCGGCCACCTCTCCCAGCCACCATTGATGATTTGAAACGAGAAATAACAGCAGCTATCCAAACTGTTACGCCTGATATGCTACAGAGAGTGTGGAACGAGTTGGAGTATCGGGTTGATATTGCTCGTGTGTCTGGAGGGGGCCTTATTGAACATCTCCGAACTTGTTTTTGAGTGAAAAAAAACCTTTTTAAATACTCTTTGTAATGATGTATAACAGAAGGTTATATTATGTTTCTTTCATTAAATACACATTTTTAAAGTTGTGGTATTCTTTTTGAATCACCCTGTACTTTGACCTAATTTGTTTGGTCCCGGTGGACCAACATTTTTCAAAAATGTTCAAATTTGTGTGAATTCCGAAGGGACCAAACTGCGTAGGTCATCGGTCCCTAGACTTACACACTACTTAAACTAACTTAAACCAATGTATGCTAAGAACAACACACGCACACCCATGCCCGAGGGAGGACTCGAACCTCCGGCGGGAGAGCCACCATTTTTATTAAAAACTTGTGGAGTCTAAATAAGTGTCTGATAAGTCTCGTTTCTTGATTGGTACGAGCAGGCTACTTGTCTCATTGATTCCTCTCAAAAGTCTTCACCAGCGGAAGGAAAGAAGAAAGAAGCAAATCTGTATGGCAAGCAATTACAGAAACACTTCAATAAAATGCTCGACACTAACCACGTCATCTTTGCAGGAAACCAAAATGTTAGAACAGGTAAAGGATCTATACAGCAGTTGATGGACAACTATGGAGAATATACCATTAACAACAATGGAATAAATCCAAGACACTTTGTCACCTTTAATGAACTGAAAGTAACCAATAGTTTTTTGAAAGAAAGATACACATATAAAACTCGTGATCTGCACATCGGCACAGATGCCTTATTGATTACACAATAGAAAATAAATCTAGCTTCAAAGGTTATATATATAAAAGTATATATATAAAAGTATACAGGAGGAGAAACGTGAGTGTGGACCACTATCTCGTTGAACATAACAGTGGATACTTCCGCCCGGGGCCACTTTCGCCAACTCGCGGTATCAGCAGCCGAGTAGGAGGAGGAGGGAGCCGAACCCAATGCGCAAGCGCCGAGAAGCACACACTGGAGCCATTCTGCAACCACACAGCGGATAGCCGGCGGACGCCTTCGTCTCTCTTAAGAATGAATATGTTTAGAAGAGCCTGGCGGACAACAAGAAGCGTGCCGAAAACTGATGGACCCCTGCACCCATTAGAACGGAAGGCCAAGAATGTATACGCGAAAGCATGTGATTTCTTCTGGCCTAGCAGCAGTCGTTTTAGCTGCATTAGAAAGCAGAGATGTGGCGACAATTCCACCATCCCAAAGACATCGGGAGGAGCGTACACAAAGCGCGTAGAATTCGCACAGAGAGGCGTGTGAAAGAAGTCGGCCCTCTTATAAATCAGGTTTCTGGACAGTAAGGACGTTCCTTGTAAATCACGGATACCAGCAGACTCCCGGACGAAGCCTAAACACGAGTCTGTCTAGGCCTTACGCAGAGATAGTGGTTACAGAGAAGTGTTGTGTGGTTGCTCTCACGGCAACTTCGGAATGCAGAAAAACATCGTAAGAATGTGAAATCGTGACAAAGACGCCAGTTACCGAGTCACACCCCAGCCCACGCAAGATAGGAAACTTCCACCCTGCACGGTGAGGCGTGGTCATGAACCGATAATCAGCTATTCGGGCACACTGTAAACTGAGTCCGTCAGTGCCAACGCCGTGACAGGAGAAAATTTCGAAGGGTAGTTCAGCTGAGGGACGGATGAGAAGTGAAGGTGGGGTGGGTTTGGATTGTTCGGTCGAAGAGGCCAAACAGCGAGGTCACCGGTCTCATCGCATCGGATTATGGAAGGACGGGGAAGGAAGTCAGCCGTGACCTTTCAAAGGAACCATCCCGGAATTTGCCTGGAGCGATTTAGGGAAATCACGGAAAACCTAAATCAGGATGGCCGGACGCGGGATTGAACCGTCGTCCTTCCGAATGCGAGTCCAGTGTGCTAACCACTGCGCTACCTCACTCGGTCAGTGAAAGTGGGAGTCGGTGAGATAGTGCCGGAAGCATCATCAGTGGCCTGAAATACATGTTTCTTTTATACATACAAGAAAACGTCTTATGTGATGGATATAATATGCTGCTATCTTACATTTAGTCGTGTTTTTCTCTTGCTTTTTGGATTAGAAGCAACTTTTGTAGCACAAGTTTCGCATTGTGAATGTATCATTCGGTGTTACCTACGATTTCCAGAGCTGTTAACACATGTGTGTGGTCCTGGATATAGCAGCATATTATACCTACCACATAGTGCGTTTTATTGTATGTATAAAAAGAAACATGTAGTTCAGGCCACTGATGATGCTTCCCAAATAAAAGAAGCGAAACGAATATGGAAAGAAGCAAACTGCCTTCATTTAGTTGCACAGACGGTACATATCTCCACGAACGTGTATAACTTGTTTTCACGTAAAGGTGAAATACCAAAAGGCTGGCGATGCACTAAAGTTATTTCACTGTTTTAAAAAGAGGATAGAAATAACACAACTAATCAATTTTCTGACTTCCTCTTATAAAATTTGCATCAAAATAATTAATGAAAGGCTTCGAAACATCTCTTACAACAGCAAGCAGGCTTTCAGAAGCGAATATCCTTTGTCGATGAAGTTTTCACGCTGAAATAAATTATAAAAAAATATGAGAATTCGATTTGGAAACACGCCTAACATTTATCGACTAAGAAAAAGCATGTGATTGCATCCACTGAGAAAAATCTCTAGACAACAATGGAGAAAAGTTGTTTCCTCAGGTACCTGGTGAAAGTATGCCAAGGTTTATGTAAAAACGACGAAATAAAGCAGAAAGCGGTAAATTGCTGACACCAGAAATAGAGATAAATCAGAAAGTAAGGCAATGCTTTTGTATATCGCCATTCAACTTGTACGTCGAGTATCTGGACAGGGAATAGGTGAAGGACAGAATACAAGATATATGCAATGGAAGAGAGAAATATCTGAATGTGAAACTTTCTGCTGACTACCAGGTATTCTTAAAGACAATGAAGAGAAGTTACAAATAGCGATATATGTATTAAACGATATAAGCCCATATTATAACCTGAAGACAAAGACAAAAAGGAACACAATAGCCTATTTAGCAAAATATCCCATAATAACTAAGGTAATCATCAGTAAGATGTTAATAAAAAATATGTCCTATTTATAAAATGTAGGCTATGACATAACTTATGAAAAAGTGAAATACATAAATAATAAATTAACGCATATCAAACTATAAGTGCCACTATAAGGAAACATTAACGGGTAAAATGAGAAAAGAAAAGCAAAAGAAATTCACAGCACTGAAACCCCAACAGTATTACATGGAACAGGAAGTTGGACTCCATGGTGAAAAGGCCTAAGGCAATTAGAAACATCAGAAACGAAATTCGCTAGATCTGAGAAAGACTGCACAAGATAAGGCAAAACAAAAAATGAAGAAATAAGGAAAGAACTGGGAGTACAGACTGTACCACGAAAAGAAATCCAACAACAGAAGGACTGGTAGGATACGTTGAAAGTTGGCTGTTATTATTGTCAACTTCATAGTTATCAGGTTTTATATGCCCATTATCTCGAAAGCAGTCTTTGTTAAGATGTCTGTGCCCGATAGTCGATATCCGTATTCACTTCTTAAACTGCGTAGCTACTATATCCTAACTAAGGTGTTGGGGGCGAGCGGTGACCCCGCCAATGAGAAATGCCACAGAGATGGCATACCTGTAATTTTGAACAAGAACAAAGATTCCTATAGTGTTCTGCCTCTGGTGGTATTCGGTTCTGGTGTGTGACAAGAAACATGGCTGCTCTGAAGTATTTTGAGAATGAGGTAGAGTGATGTGTATTTGCAGCCTGCATTTGTATCTGTGTTAATATTATGAGCACTGTGAACAGAATTTTCTTTGTGGTTGTACAGCGGTAAACAAGGAAATATTTGCTGCAAATGCGTTCCTTTCGAGAAACGTTGTAAGAAGATGTTTTTGTGTGCATTGACCCATTATGAGTAACAATGTGAGACTTACAGTTACGAATGATGTGGGGCAGTTCTCGTGACCTCTGTACGATATATTGCATTCGTAACCGAACTGTTCTCATTCACCTAGCACTTTTTGGCACTCTCGGTACTTTCGGGAGTACTTTGTAAACCAAGTGTTTGTCTTGCTACGGTATGAGCAACACGTGCTTCTTGTAATACTGACTCTGGTATTACATAAAAAGCCACTGTGTCTTCTTGGTTCCTGCAGCTATCAAGAACTAGGAAATTTCTTTCATTTATTTACATTCCTTCCCATCGTAACGATTCAGTCTGAGGAGCCATGAGGCTATCCACTTACGCATCGCTCAGTAATGTTAGCCGGCTGTGATCTTGTGCTTTCCCCACCATCATTACTTCATTGAGAATTACTTTTCATCACATACATACTTTTCGACAGTGTAAGATTGATTGCCACGTTCTTGATAGATTTCTTCCAAGTTGCAAAAGGTAAGTTCTCTTTGACTAGGACTTACTATGCCAGGTTCCATGCAGCGTTCAGCGAATGTTCAATTTCATCCTGTTCTTTGTAGAAAAGCCTTCTCTATTACAGCTGTGAGCTAAGCATGCTCATCAAACGTGTTTTGCTCATAAAATGGGTGGTATAAAACTTGTCAGATAATGTGTTAGTCGTGTTATTACCAAACTTAATTATTACGGAGAATTTGTCAGTACAGGTACACAATTTAACCTTTGGGCCAAGTAAGTTTGCCCGTGTTAGATTATTCATAAAGTCAAATTTCGCTGAAATAGTGTTTTCATGGGTCAACATTCGTAGAAATAAGGACATTTTTATCATGGCAAATTTCTGCGGGCATACGAACGCCCACCCAGTTAATTCCTAACCAACAGGCACCTTACAACATATTGCGCTTGTCACCTCAGAGAATCCCTCGACAAGCAACGCACTACAACCTCACAGGTAGAAGATATGGGGGCAGGCTGAGGAAGAGATGATGAAGCCGGAAGGGGCCGCAAGGTGTAATATTGGATTGGCAAAATCAGTGCAGACATCTTCGTTGGATTTCTTTTGTGTCCAACAGGTACTAGTTAACCTTCTGAAACGTCACATTTCCATAGCTTCAATGTGTTATCTTTGCGTCCTGATTTTACAGCAATACGGGAGTACTATCCACACGAACACATTCACAAATTGTTTTTCCGTTCCTATACCAAATGACTTATTCAGTAATAACTGTTTTCATTGAAATTACGCCTGGCTGTTACAATTCTTTTTTTTTTTTTTTATTTACATTGAGCACATGTTGACAACTGCAACTAAAATGCCGAAGTAAGAAAATTTGTCAATACTCTCTACTTTCTACTTTCAGTCTGATGGCAATGTCATTTTCGTCTTTGATTTTCTTAATAACAAAACTATGATTTTCTTAAATTTTTAAATTATTATTATTAAATCGTTCGGTCCTTTTGAAGTGCATACAGAACCTAACATTATAGGTCCTGTTGCCTAAATGCTTTTTACTTCAAAACGTCTTTCTCTTACGTGTTTGTACGAGAGTCGTTCTTCTGTCTGTTTATCTGCCGTGCAGTTGCTAGTGTGTCAACAGTGACACCCACTAGATCATTTCGTTGTCTGCTAGTCACCATACATTTGTTTGTCGTGTATGATGTTAAAGATTTCCATTGTTAATCGTAAATCGTCCAATCGTGCTACACGTCCACAAAATTTTTTTGAAAGTAAATTGCTCCATCAGTGAATAAAATTCTTCGGAACTGTCTTGTATTTTGGGTCCGGAATTTTTCCGCTTTATCTTTCATCCTATTTCATTTTTTTTACAATCAGTTTTAATTTCAAACTATTTCAGAGCCACTGTAAATTTAAAAATTAAATTCTGCTTATGTTTCTCATTGTCATCTATTAGGACCATATCATCCACAAATTTTAGGGGGCTAATGAGAATAAATATCGCTTTAACTGCACACGTATTTGCTTTGAAGATCTTTATAGATTTTTCGTTTTTCTTCACGAAAGGTTAAACAAGTAATTTGTTGAAGAGCAACCTTGTATCACACTTTTTCTAATCTTAACTTTATTGTTTGATACAGCTTCAAGAGTCAACCTTACGCCGAACACGTAGTAATTCCTTAAATTTTCATTTCCGTCACTAAAAAGGGAAATGGTTTTTAAGTCATAGTGCACGTAATTTTTACCCTACTATACTGGTTTCCTTGTCATTTTCTCGCATTGTGAAAAGATAGATCTTAATTTGTCTCGTGTGTCCTCCAATGTTTGACCTTAAGCTAAGACAGTCCACGGTCAGGGGATCTCGCATTACCGTTCCGGTACTGCTGGCGTCCGTGTTGTATGGATGACTATGATGAATACTTGTTCTGTGTAATATTGGATGAACAGGCAGCGTCCGAACAAAATCCGGTATCGGCACATACCCTATGACTCCCGAACAGCATCAAGTGATTTCTGTGCCCAATGTCCCAGTCTGACGTACTGATCACCAATAACAGTGTCACATGTCCTTTATCCGTGAGACATATCGGAGAAGTATGGGACTTAACCTAGGACATTGTAACGAAGACACCACCTCCTCGTCCTTGACACCTAGATGCTAGCGATGAAAAATTCTTTCGCCACCAGGATTCGAACCTCACGAGACAAGCGTACTTCACAGGCGTGCATTAGTGAACTCGGCTACGAAGGAGGGTCAGTAGTAGGCAACAATGAATTTTATTGTTGGATAGTGTCAAACCGAAAAGTACCGCTTCATAAAAACTTCAGTTGTTTCCATTTTTGTGACTTCCTGGGGTCTAATCCTCTTGTTGCTATTCGATATACTTGACAAAGTATTTATATTAAGTACTATTTTCGATAACAATGTAGCTTAATCAGTCAGGAATTTTTTCTATGAGAAATAGATACGTATATAACCTCTCAATTTTTTAACTTGTTCGGTAACTCATTCCATCTATTAGGAATTTTCGTTTCAAGTGTTTTTAGAAAATGAAAGAAGGAGATTAAATCCTCCTACGTCAGAATCACAAAAGCCAAGAGATTTTGATACACTATTATTTAGCAGGAATCAGCCAGTTTAACGAACCATCCTAATATATTGCCATGTTAATGTGAATCGTATTCTGAAGAAGACGTTTCCTGTTTCAGATCCTTAAAGACACCAAGAAGTTTTTTTATATATTTGTTTTGATGGTATTCTCCACTACTGTTGCAGTTCTCTTCATATCAGCATAACTGTTTCTCCCGTATAATTGACGATCTACCTTATAAATTCTTGTCTAGGAGGACAACTGCATTTGGATCCCTCCATCATCCTTGCAACTGCAGTTTTCACCTACAAATTATGTCGTAACTCTTTTAGAAGTTGAGATATAGTCACGACCAAAAACAGTGAACAATGTTCCAGGAAGTTTAGTCTGTTTCTTTATTTCCAGTCTATGATGAAAGAAGGTTTGTTCTGAGTATCGATTTTAACATGTAATGGCCATCTTCAGATCTCCAGATAAAAGGAAAATCAAATAAAACTAATGGACAATCTCTTTTATGCAAGTAAGGAAAATAAGGTTCTCATTCCATGCGTTTATAATACATGACCTTAAAAAATGTGACGAGACATACTTGTTTCAAGCGTATCTTAATATAATAATGCCAGAGTGGCATCGTCATATGAAAGCAAAATTAGCATGAGCATCTTGAGACACAACTGATAATGTGGTGCCAACTGGACTACAGGGCCTGTAGAGTCAACCGTGCACGGTGGTTCTGTTCACAGAAAACTCGGCTGCAATTGCGACGCAAGAAATGCACTCTAAGAAAAAAATCTTACCACGAAGGGATTTTCTGAATGGGACAGAAATCGGTAGGTGTATGTTTAGGTACAGATAAACAAATGATTCAGAAAAATTGTGGATGATTTATTCAAGAAAAATAGCTTCACAAGTTGAGCAAGTCAATAATGCGTTGCTCCACCCCTGACCCTTATGCAAGCAGGTATTCTCTTGGCATTGATTAATAAAATTGTTTGATGTCTTCCTAAGGGTCCTCGTGCCAAATTCAGTCCTAATGGCGTCTCACATTGTCAATCCAGCTCGCGATTTTAACGATCTAACTTGCCAATTGGACAGTATTGTGTCGCATTCCTCAGGAGGGCAGCAAACAACTTTGTCAATCAATGTCCAGCCGAATAACTGTTTGCATAATGGCCTGGGGTGGATCAACGCGTTATTGACCTATTGAATTTGTGAAGCTCTTTCTCTTGAACAAATTATCGACAGTTTTTCTGGAATCATAATCATTTGTTCAGCTTCACATATACATCACATCTACCGATTTCCATCCAATTCAAATAATTTCTTCGTGGTGCGGCGGTGCGACTTTTATTTTTTTGGTGTCCCCCTTTTCTACAGATATGAGGATGGTCACCACAGACCGGAATCGTTAATCTGAAGACATTTTTTCCTATCACAGATTGGAAATAAAAGAATATAGTCATAATAAGCGCTCTACCATTCTATCTCCTCGACTAATTATGTCATTTAGGCAATTTTTCTCGTTGGCGCTTTACATGATTTCTCTGGTATTTACCCGATTAGTTCATTTGAGGTCCGCAGCTCGTCGTCGTGTGGTAGCGTCCTCGCTTCCCGCGCCCGGGTTCCCGGGTTCGATTCCCGGCGGGGTTAGGGATTTTCTCTGCCTCGTGATGACTGGGTGTTGTGTGCTGTCCTTAGGTTAGTTAGGTTTAAGTAGTTCTAAGTTCTAGGGGACTGATGACCATAGATGTTAAGTCCCATAGTGCTCAGAGCCAGTTCATTTGATCTTCAACTATCTGCTGTAATGCTATATTTCAAGGGTTTCTAACCGTACCAATTCTATCTTCCTCACTGTCCATGTTCCCCAACCATTTAGATCTGTGGTGCAAAGAAAGCTCTTCTTGAAACTTTTTCTGGTTTTAGAATTGAATTTATGCATATTGGCAGCTATTTTATTTTACAGAAAGTCCATTTGCCTTGTGGAGTCTCTTCTATTTTGTTTCTCTTGATCTAGATTTCATGGTGAAACAAAATTATCCAGAGAATGTCAGTACGGATTATTTGTGCTGTAAAAGCCAAACGTCCACCCCATCACGAAATGCTAACAATACTACACTACTGGCTATTAAAATTGCTACACCAAGAAGAAATGCAGATTATAAACGGGTATTCATGGGACAAATATATTATACTAGAACTGACATGTGATTACATTTTCACGCAATTTGGGTGCATAGATCCTGAGAAATCAGTACCCAGAACAACCACTTCTGGCCGTAATAACGGCCTTGATACGCCTGGGCATTCAGTCAAGCAGAGCTTGGATGGCGTCTACAGGTACAGCTGCCCATGCAGCTTCAACACGATACCACAGTTCATCAAGAGTAGTGACTGGCGTATTGTGACGAGCCAGTTGCTCGGCCACCATTGACCAGACGTTTTCAGTTGGTTAGAGATGTTGAGAATGTGCTGGCCAGGGCAGCAGTCGAACATTTTCTGTATCCAGAAAGGCCCGTACAGGACTTGCAACATGCGGTCGTGCATTATCCTGCTGAAATGTAGGGTTTCGCAGGGATCGAATGAAGGGTAGAGCCACGTGTCGTAACACATCTGAAATGTAATGTCCACTGTTCAAAGTGCCGTCAATGCGAACAAGAGGTGACCGAGACGTGTAACCAATGGCACCCCATACCATCACAGCAGGTGATACGCCAGTACGGCGAAGACGAATACACGCTTCCAATGTGCGTTCACCGCGATGTCGCCAAACAGGAATGCGACCATCATAATGCTGTAAACAGAAGCTGGATTCATCCGAAAAAAAGACGTTTTGCCATTCGTGCACCCAGGTTCGTCGTTGAGTACACTATCGCAGGCGCTCCTGTCTGTGATGCAGCGTCAAGGGTAACCGCAGCCATGGTCTCCGAGCTGATAGTCCATGCTGCTGCAAACGTCGTCGAACTGTTCGTGCAGATGGTTGTTGTCTTGGAAACGTCCCCATCTGTTGACTCAGGGATCGAGACGTGGCTGCACGATCCGTTTCAGCAATGCGGATAAGATGTCTGTCATCTCGACTGCTAGTGTTACGAGGCCGTTGGGATCCAGCACGGCGTTCCGTATTACCCTCCTGAACCCACCGATTCCATATTCTGGCAACAGTCATTGGATCTCGACCAACGCGAGCAGCAAATGTCGCGATACGATAAACCGCAATCGCGATAGGCTACAATCCGACGTTTATCAAAATCGGAAACGTGATGGTACGCATTTCTCCTCCTTACACGAGGCATCACTACAACGTTTCACCAGGCAATGCCGGTCAACTGCTGTTTGTGTATGAAAAATCGGTTAGAAACTTTCCTCATGTCAGCACATTGTAGGTGTCGCCACCGGCGTCAACCATTGGTGAATGCTCTGAAAAGCTTATCTTTTGCATATCACAGTATCTTCTTCCTGTCGGTTAAATTTCGCGTCTGTAGCACGTCATCTTCGTGGTGTAGCAATTTTAATGGCCAGTAGTGTAGTTTCGTAATTGCTTTAGGATGTTCCCCAGCGTGAATATATACTTGAAGGGAATCTGTTTCACTTTCCTCGGCGTCTGCTACAGTCGCAAATGAAACCTGGATCATGCTGGCCAGCGTCTTATTGATTTCAGATGCTTGTTATTGAACCAGTGTAATGCAGTATCTATGTCAGCGCGATATGCCGAGCTGTACGTAACCTCCGTAATGTGTTTCTCCCCTTCCGTCAGCGGTGTGACCCGCGTTTCCGTTTATTGGTGGCCTTCTGAAAGCCTCTTAGTGGGAAAGCGAACATAAGCTTCTCGGCGCCAGTCGCCGCAGATATAATGAATATCAGTTTGCTAAGCAGCCCTGCTTTGATCTGGCGGAAATGGAACTTCCCCTCGCTCTTCAGAGAAGGGAGTTGTTAGCGTTGTGCATACATCATTCTCCATACAGTCAGAAATTGTCTGTAAGGTAACACTTCACCACAGCAGCCATTGCTTCCAGGAATGATTTTCTGTTGGTAGAAATAAAAGCTAACGTCCCCAAAGTATTAATCATAGACTTTTTGCAAACTTAACAGTTACCACCGAACCTCTTTTACTTGTATGGAAATATTTTGTCACAGCATCTTGGTGGATTTTTTTTTTTTTTTCAATTAGAAGGGTTGTTAATTTTCCAGCGCATTTTGTTATCAGAGGAAATAAGTTGCAGCAAATATACATACTGAAACCTTATATACAAAATAATATGGGGAACACAGAATGAATTTCTTTAAATTAAAATTAAGAAACTGTTTAAGAAGCAAACAGAAATTTCTGTTTTGTTTGTTTCTACAAGTCATACCAGTCGATGGAAGCGCATTCTGTGATCACTGTAATGGAACTGACTCCAGATAGATTAACCTAACAATTTCCAGGCCTACAGAAAACGGTGTTTTTGACCAACGTTCGAATAAGATTTCGGATGCGTAGTTTTTGGATATAAAGATCAAAATTTCGTTTACAATGCAAACATAATAGTACTTCATGCAATATGCAGGTAGCCATATGCGTAGAGAACAGCATAACGTCGAGTCATAGGATGCTTGCACTTCATAAAGGAAGTGTTATTCTAAATTGAAGTTTTTCCCCGTCTTAACTTCCGTCTCAAGTACCCTCCACCACACACAATACAATGACTTATTGTGTATGGATGTAAATCTAGATGTAGATGTAGAAAACATGTAAAATGGGATTACTGCTTAAAGGTGATTTGTTACATTAAAGGCTCTGAAGTCAACAGTATTATTTTTTAACAAAGGGCAACAATAATATTCTATGTGTGAGATTTGCGTAACTATATTTTTGTTTTTGTATAATTAAAAAGATCAGTGGCATTTACAGCCACAATGATGTTTTCTATTTCGTCTTTTCTGACGATGACTGTCTGCTCTAGCCGGCGGGAGTGGCCGTGCGGTTCTAGGTGCTACAGTCTGGAGCAGAGCGAGCGCTACGGTCGCAGGTTCGAATCCTGCCTCTGGCATGGATGTGTGTGATGTCCTTAGGTTAGTTAGGTTTAATTAGTTCTAAGTTCTAGGCGACCGATGACCTCAGAAGTTAAATCGCATAGTTCTCAGAGCCATTTGAGCCACTATCTGCTCTAAAAGGTTCTTATTTATGTTTTTTTAGGATTCTCGTTTCGTATTTTTCGTTTCGTTTGATTTTTAATTTGTGTTTCAGTTTTGCTGCTACACTATTTCTTGCATTCGCACCCACTTCGGTCACTGAATTAACTGCGGTAATTTCAGCAATAATTTTCTTAACGTTACTAGGACACAGAGCAGCAGGTTAGTTGTTTCTTAGTTCTTCTCATAGTGAGTTTAGTTTTTGAGTTGTAAAGATAACGTTTGATAAGATAATTGTTACGTCGTGGAAGTTGTATGTAGCCGAGTAAATAGCGCCTATGATGTTATGGTCTTCTCTGCTTATCTTAGAAATTTTTTTACCGCGTCTGAAGTGTGTCATATCTTGTTTTTATATTATTTAAGGTTGAATAACAAGTACACTGTTATTAAATCTTAAACATGGAATTGTCCTATCAAGAAATAACGGAAGAATTCATAAGTATCATGTTCTATAACAATTCTCTTTCTTATCTATTCCACAATCGAGCTAAACTGTATTACAGTCTGCTCAGATTCGAGCATTAAGAGTGGGATACGGTACACACTGTCTGTTTAATTTTTTCTTTACTTCTATAGATTTGTTTCATTTTAGCTATCACCCAAGCTGACTCACATTTCTGCTTAGCCGTATAAGGCAAATGACTGTTTCTTAATTGGTACTTCAGCATATCTTGGGATTACTTTAAGCTCTAGTCACGATTTATTGTAGCGGATTTTCACCTTCACTTTCATCATTCTACTCCGTAAGCGTGAGGGTCCGCAGAAATTATTCCAAGAGGGGGCAAGATTCAAAACTTTCTACTCTTGATAATAAATGACTCTATGATTCTAAGAATGTGTTGATCCCCAAGAACTAAATTTGACAGTGAGTACTTACAATTACTCCATCTCAAAATATTTATGTTTATATATTTACTGTTTTATAGTAGTTTGATTTGGCTCAAAATCGTCAGTATATTCCAGGAGTGTATGCAAAGTACAGCCCATTGTGTTGTTAACATGACTAATGATGCCAACGACCTGAATTTACACCCAAATACGATTAAATTCATGGTATCCAACAAGTTGAGAAATAAAGCCAGAAAATTTTCGCGAAAATGTTACGTTGAAACTGAAAACTTAAAATAAAGATTTAGAGAAAGCTGCTGGACATTAACGTAAATGCCATATTAATACCTTCTGGAGTTGAGAAACAGGGAATAAACTTTGAGAGAGGTTGCTTCAACTTTGATGCATTTTCTAATATTTTGTTTGTTTTTAAAACTTCTCAGTTGTACATCTTACCGGGTTTATTGCGTTACTTTCATTCCTACTTGTTCGTGTTGACTGGCATAAGTCAAGATGAAGAAAATATGTTTTGAAAGCCACATTATTTTGGGTTGTTTAGCTAAACTGTAGCTCGGGATCAGTATATGATTAGACGTATGTCGGAAACCTCCCTAAACCATATTCTAATGAGCCGGTAAGATCAACTCTTAACAGCCTACACCTGTTCCAAGTTAATCCTCATCTCCCCAGTTTGTCACGTTGTTGTTCAGCTTGCAAACTGGAACGCAGTATTCTTAGCTCTGTGACTGTATGTGGCGCTGTTTTGCACCTATAGACTTTGAGAAGTTCCTGGGTCCGGAGAGCACATTTGTAGATGTTGAAAATTTACACCTTTTTCCCTCTCCTCCAGTGCAGATTTGTTTTTTCTCTTCACATTTTTAGTGCTGTTTTTCTGACTAACTATAGATGAATACGCCCACGATATAGCGGGGCTATGTTCTTCCGAGTGTACTACGAGGGATGTTCAATAATAAATGTAGCACAAAAAGCAGATTAGTTTTATTCAGGATTCCAACACATCTTATTATTCCTCACTTTTTCGGCTACAAAACACTATTTTTCTACATAATCTCCGTTCAGTGCGATGGTCTTACGCAGCCTTACTGGAACCGCCTGTATGGCTCCATGATACCACTCTACTGGTCGACGTCAGAGTTAGTCAGCGTTGCTGCATTAGGAACCTCTCCATAATCCACACACTGCTTCCCGCGGAGTGCATCGTTCATTGGGCTAAAGATGCGCAGACTTGTGTGAGGCCTTATGTTGATCTGGAGAAGGGGACGTTCGTTTGCATTTTTGAAGCGACGAACGCTCTGAAGTCGTTTCTTCAGTTTCCTGAGGATGTGTGCTGCCAGCCGACACGAGGGAGATCGAACAGTTTTGCACGACTTTGTTCGGATGATGACAGACGCCGCAGCCAACGACTCATCGTGCTTTTGTTCACTGCCAGGTCTCAGAAGACATTCAACAAGCGCCAATACATGTCTGCGATGCTCTGGTTTTCTGCCAAATGAAACTCAGTGATTGCTCCCTGCTTGGGACGCAACTAAGTTACAGACGCAGTTATTTTGAAGTCAGCATATCGTGCAGCCACCTATCCGAACTTAATGAAGCTATAGGGGCTGAAACGGGAATATTTCGCAATGTCACACAACAAATTGCGCATTTTTTCAGCCGAAACTGGCCGAGAAAAAAAAGCGTTCAATTACTTATTGACCGCCCCTCGTACAATACCTCTGTCGGGTAGAAGTGAATGCGTAATCTGCAAGTCACCATGAGTTTGCTTTTTCCACAGACAAATGGTAAACCATAGCTGTGATTCCACCATGTATCAAGGGGAGGGGCGCCCTTATGAGAACTGGGGATATGTGACTGTATGTACGCTACTTTCTGGTTTGTATGTTGGGTTCAAATGGTTCAAATTGCTCTGAGCACTATCGGACCTAACATCTGAGGTCACCAATCCCCTAGAACTTAGAACTACTTAAACCTAACTAACCTAAGGACATAACACACATCCATACCCGAGGTAGGATTCGAACCTACGACCGTAGCGGTCACGCGGTTCCAGACGGAAGCGCCTAGAACCGCCACACCGCCACACCGACCGGCTGTGTGTTGGGAATCGGCGACGGGATCCTCTCTGCATCTCGGTAAAGTTTGAACGAGGAAGCGACAGACTGAAGGCATTATTTCGACATGGTTCTATAAAGATTCGTATCCATCTCGACTGGAGATCATCGTCGAGACTGCAGTCACACCGAAGAATTTCCATAATTTTCCGTGAACAGAGTGACGACTAAGAAAACCCATGATATAAAACAGTGATCGCTAAAGCTGCAGCATTTCTCGTCGCGGTCGGAAATGTTAAATCAGCAGTTTAGTGAAGCCACAGACAAAGATTTCCAGAAATTCTAAGGAATTCTGCAATGAATAAAAAGTCTCTAACCAAATTCTAGGATAGACAAGTGCACTTGTTGCCATCCCAGCCGCCCCTTGTGGACGCCTATGTCTACGATCCCAAACGGCTTCATTTCGCTTAAAAATATCAGATTGAATTGATAAATTATAAAAAATATAGATTAATACAAGTGTATTTGGAAATATTTTGTGTAGTTGCTGTTATGCATTTTAACGAAGGTTACGAACTGCATTATGAAAACACAGCTGTATGAGTATATTTCATTTAAGATTATTGATTTCGGTCTAGAATCAGACAATACTTGGGTCCACTGCACCAACGAATGAGAAACAAAAAACACGTGTAACAAGTGTGTAACATTTCAGTACGTAGCTATTACTTGAACAGATGTTAAATGTATCACAAAATAATATAAAAGACACCTTATAAAAACATCTCAGCTATGCATTTATACAGTTTGAAAAACAGTTTCCAGTTGCGGACTGTTCCATGACTAATTTTAGCTGTATGTGCTTAACACATACATTCCATTAACCTCAGAGACACTTTTGTGTGCTTCTTATCATGCTCTAAACGGAGTAGATCAAAGAACGTTCGACGGAGACCTTAATGGATTGAAAATATACAACAGCCACTGATTAAATCGACTGTGAGCACATCAGAAATACCAACATTCCCATGATTCAAGCAACGAACGCATTCACTAGCTTTACAACATTGTTAATTCAGTTTTAGACTGTTTTGTATTTAATGGTCGCTGTATAAAATCAATAGGAAAATTGCGAGATATACTTAACTCAAAAATACCTTTATTAGCTTCTCGGCATTTTTGACTTAGGTCTACCTCATAATGCTTTCACCACTGTTGTACAATGGCCATAAGTTCAAATAGACTATAATTGAAATAATAACCTTGTAAATCTAGTATATGCATCCATTACCTGCGCTATGTGTAGTGCAGATATCTGTGATGTGCTCACAGTCGATTTCATTAGTAGCTATTACATCCTTTCATTGAGTAAAGTCTCTCTCAAATGGTCTTCGACCTACGCCGTTTAACTCATGATAACAACCACACAAAAGTGTCTCTGAGGTTAATGCAAAACGGTTTAAACTGAAAACTCTTATTCAAACTGTGTAAATGCATAGTTGAGTTATTTTCGTAAGTACTCTTTTGTATCGTTAAGTGATGTGATACATTTAATGTCTATTCACGCAATAGCTATGTACTGTAATGTTACATACTTATTGTATGGTTTTTTTCTTCTTTGGTACAATGGAGCCGATGATGTTCTGATCCTAGAACGAAATCAGTCTCTTTTATAAAATATACTGATATTTCAGTTTGATAATGCAGCTCTCAACCACAAGTGTGTTTATGTCAAACAGAAAAAATATTCAATTTATTCGGAATTCTATTCAAGTCACTTCGACATTGCATAATTTTGCTGAGTGAAACGAGCTGCAATTGTTTCGAACACATTACCCACTCCTGATATTAAAGCGACAAAGATCAAAACATTCCAATGTAACTGTACTTTATTGTGTCACTACAGTTACAGTCGTAAATAAAAATAAGCGTTACTTTTTATTAGTTTTTTCAGTGTCGGAAACTGACGGCTAAGCAGTTTTTGTTACGTATGAATTAGTGTGAATTAAGGTCTGTAGAGAACAGCTAACGGCAGTGTTATATAACCAGTGTGTGAAGAGGTTATTTCATCTCCAATAGTTAGGTGGGATTTCTCAATGCAACTGTTAATATTCGTACTAGTATATACGCCAAACGAAACTTTAACAAGAGCGTTGGTCTAGTATTTTTGTTAAGACGAGAGGGCGTGTATTTTGACAACCCCGCTGATGAACTAACAATTTCGGTTAACGTTTTTTCCTACGGCGTGACGCTCAGACCCACTTGCTAATAGCGAAAATTCTTATAACGTGTTTCCTATAAGATATTTTTCTCTATAACAAGCAAAATAATACCAAAAAAGAATGTTTATTTAGATAAGTAAACTAAGAAACGTTACTCTTTCTGTAGAGTAATTAACTTAGTTCATTTAGTTATTTTCTAGATAGTTAGAGCGTCCCCACGATCAATGGTTAGTAGCTTGCTCTTGTAGCCTATACTGGTCTTCATCAGCCTTATAATTTTTTTCGTTTGATTTGCTTATTCTCAGTCTAAAATCTGCGCTTAGCATTCTACATATCCATCAAAGATGTCTTATCTTTCTTCATTGTGTTCTACAAGAAACACTAATTCCCGCGAATCTTAACGTTGATGTCTGTTCACTTTGCACTTTGCTTACACTTTGAACATTTTCTTGCAGTTCACAGCTTCTTCGAATTAGCTTTTCTTTCTCCTACTGTTCATAAGAGTAATGCACGTTCTATTTTCTAACATGGATAAAATGTGAAGTGCCTAATTAATGGAGCCTGAGGAACGAAATTAATTAATACAGCTTACTAGACATACAAAGCAAGTCACTGTGCACCACGTTTCTTTACTCAAAGCACGTCACCCTCCACGAAGCCCTGAATTTATCATTTTGGTTACTCTGCCACGAGTAATCCGTGTAATCAGTTTTATTCTTCCGCCTCCTGGAGTCATTAACGTTGCGCCTGTAACACTGGTGTATGTTTAAGAACCGACTTTCTTTTTGTTTCTAATGCAAAGTTTTAATTTACCACTTCGTTAGGAAAGGTTTTCTCAGGAAATAACGTTGAAACAAACCCATTATGGCTAGTGTTTCCCAAGTGTTTGTGCCACTACCAGAATAATGTACTTTTTCCCTTTTGATTTCCCTTCTTGCGCCGAATCAGCTAAGCGAATGTTAGACGACTGTATGTTGATCACCAAATCTTAATTTCTGTATGTTTTGTCCAAAACTAGCTCTCACTTTTTCAACACATTATGGTTTTCTCCAATTATGACTTCTTGATATTATCACATCACCAGAGTAACCAAGGTATTTTTTTTCTCTAAATATTCTTTCTGATTTCCCCGCAGACGTAAGACTCTTACCCCTTCTTATTTTTTTAAAAATAATGTAGCTTTTGAATAAAAATTTTCAAACCCAAATGTCAATATCTCCAGGTTACATAATGTGATTCTCTCTTCAAAGACCAACTCTCTATTCCAGAAAACTATGTTGATACACAGAGTGTCCCAGAAGCAATGGTCAGTATTCGGGAATCTCTCTTGTTTTAGTCCAAGCTACCTCTTCACCAAATGTGGAAAGCAAAGGACTTGCAGTAGATGAGATTTGTTTCTCGATATCGAAAATGTAGAAGTGTTCATAGCTCTTAAGGTACGCATTTTACAGCCGATGTTGATTAGCCTTTTCTGCTTCTGATGATTGTTCCGGTCACATCCCAGAATACTGACTGTTCAGCTGGGACATCCCAAATTGTGTACCGGCAGCTTGACGTCATCCTGCGTGACTACTTGGCGCCATGGATCCTCAACCAAGAAATCCAGCGTAGATGACCACGGCACTGGAGTCGTCCTGGTTCCAAACCCTGTCGGTACCTTCCAGAAACTCACTGATTCCCTTCCTGCACGTCTCGCAGCAGTATTTGCCGCAAAAGGTGATTATTCAGGCTTTTGACATGTGGTTCCATTAATTTGACTGGGCAGTGTCATTTCCTTTCAAGTTTAGTGTTCAATTATGAGACCAGAATACAGTGATCACAGCAGCCACAATGGAACAGGTGAGATACACTGAAAATCTTCGTGTGTATTGCGTCGTATCCCGAGGAAATATTTATGGTCTGGTGTTTTTTTTTGTGTGTGTGTGCTGAATCACACGCGTGGAGTTCTGGCTTACTCTACAAAAGGGCAATAGCGAGAATATGCCGAAAATCTCATTTTTCGTGAGGGCGTGGCAACAGAGGTGAATGCAACAACGGCAACAGTTGCTCGCAAAAATACTGTCGTCTTATGTTTATCATGCGTCCGATGGAGGGTACACTGAACGTTTGTAAACGGTAAGTGAAATTTTTGATCCTAAATTTAACTATAAAAAGTACCTCAAAGTTTTAACTTGCCTGCATGTGTGTTACATATACTTGTAACTTGTGAATGATCAGCTTAAAATTTGTAACTGAAACCCGCGTGATTTTTAAGTGCTATATCCGAATGCTTCTAACTGGAGACAGTGTATGGAAAACCTCTTACTTAATAATGTTCCTAATTACTGTTTCTGTATAGTTCGTGCATTTTAGCAGAAGTATGTACTTTTATTTTTATCTCTCTATAATTTTTTAGTGGGCTTCACTAATTTCGTAACGATTCCAAAAAATGTAAGTTAAATTGTTCCAATGCAATTCCAGTGTTACTTCTGGACTGTAGTTTCATAAAATAAATTATGTTGTTTCATGCAGCAAGACTATAGAATCTCAATGTATTGTTAGCAATGCCAAAGCAAATACTCTAAATTGTAATTACAGTATCGCGAATGTGATATGACTGGAACAGCTTTGTCTGCACTATCATATGCGAATATTAAATGTACAAATTTCATTTAATGAGTGTGATGCAAATTACACCAAACTGAACCTGACAATCTCTAAATGAAAATGATTGCTATCAGTAATACACAGAATAGCTTCATCAATCACATCACATTGGCTGACTGTCGCGTATTGAATCCGCATCCTATTAGAAAATGCACTCAGTGAATTATGGGAAGAATTTACAAAATGAATACACCTTACTAACTCCACCTCACGAAGTTCGTCTTGGCCCTACGATTGACCCTTACCTGCACAATGTACAAATCTGCTCCGCTCTGTTCTGCTAAAAATTGTGAGAGAACTGCACTTCCTTGAAAGAAATCACGCCGTGGCAAGTATTCTTTAAGAATACATTGACTTAATTTTAAATTAAGTCGAAGACTTTTTCAAAACTTCTCGCAGTAAATACAGCTAGCCGGCCAGGCAATAGTGCAAGGCATATCAGCACAGTTTTGTCAAAATATACTTTCAAACTATGAGGAGAAACATAATGAAATTTTGGCAAATGAACTTAAAAATTGCTCCATATAGAAGTTGCATTACGATTTTTTAATAACCCTAAAACTGATAATATTAACTTGAAAA
Source organism: Schistocerca serialis cubense (assembly GCF_023864345.2). Lineage (NCBI taxonomy): Eukaryota > Metazoa > Arthropoda > Insecta > Orthoptera > Acrididae > Schistocerca > Schistocerca serialis. The sequence goes on along the minus strand of NC_064646.1, from coordinate 179,565,534 downwards.
GTATACTCTTCCTTTGGCATTTTCATAAACAATGAGATCTCGAAACTTCCTGGCAGATTAAAACTGTGTGCCCGACCGAGACCGAGTTCGAGTCTCGGTCGGGCACACAGTTTTAATCTGCCAGGAAGTTTCATATCAGCGCACACTCCGCTGCAGAGTGAAAATCTCATTCTGGAAACATCCCCCAGGCTGTGGCTAAGCCATGTCTCCGCAATATCCTTTCTTTCAGGAGTGCTAGTTCTGCAAGGTTCGCAGGAGAGCTTCTGTAAAGTTTGGAAGGTAGGAGACGAGGTACTGGCAGAAGTAAAGCTGTGAGTACCGGACGTGAGTCGTGCTTCGGTAGCTCAGTTGGTAGAGCACTTGCCCGCGAAAGGCAAAGGTCCCGAGTTCGAGTCTCGGTCGGGCACACAGTTTTAATCTGCCAGGAAGTTTCATATCAGCGCACACTCCGCTGCAGAGTGAAAATCTCATTCTGGAATGAGATCTCATTCGGATAAACATTACTTCAATTAGTAAATTTACTCTTACTTCTTCTTATTAAATACTTTTAACTTGAAGAATAGCTACCAAAGCTCTACTGATAATGAATACGAATTTACAGTTTTTTTGAATGGAATCACAACAGATTTACCTTACCGACCACTCGACACAGACACTCGGAGTAGAATGACAGTGACGTCATCCGTTAATAATACAACCTCTGGTACCCAAATATTATCATATAACTGACGTGTTCACGTATCCAAAAAAGCTGATAATGACACGCGTTCCAAACAAAACAGCCATTTCTCATGATGCAGATATTTTTTTAGGTGGTATGTAAAGGCATTTAAAGAAACATCCTTACAAACTTGTTTGGTTGTTTCGAAAAGTAAAAACTTTGTGGTCTCATGCTTAAGTTAAAGTCTACCACAAGTTTCTGTCTTCATTCATGTAGAAGATACAGTCTTGTGAAACTGTATGAAAATCCTATACATCCTGTATATCATGTCTTGATAATGTTACTCATTATTCAGTACGGTGTGGTTTTCAGATCGCTTAGCAAAGTCACCTTCATGCCCTGTGAAGCATCATGACTTCATGGAGGACAGTATTGCTGTTACCACACTCGCTGATCGCCATTTGGTGTCTTGCAATGAGAAGCATTCCTTCTGTGATGTGCATATCGTAGTCGCCGGCAGTGGGGGGAATAAACACCCCAGTTCTGGTGCCCTGTCAATTGCGTCCCTTTCACACATTCCACGGATTTCGTGTCGCACGCCCAGTCTGTTTACCCGCAGGCGCGAAGCCGCAACGTTTGGCATGTTCCACTTAACTGACACAGTTAGCCGATACTCGACCTCTGGAATGCAATGAATGGCTGTATCTGCCCCGTGGTATGAGACTGAGGCCACACTGAGCCGAATCTCTAAATCCCTCTTACCAATCTGAATGCTAGCTCACAATTTCAAACAATCGCATTCATTCGTTATTGTTGATTCTGTGGCAACTGAATCCGCTTCCATAGGAGAGTAACCTGCCCCATTTTTCCAAGTTCTCAAGTGTCGAAGTTTTCAGGAAATGCTAAATGCCTTTGAGTGAGGTCGTGTGTATACTAGACTACTGATTAATTGTAACTCGTGTATCATCAACTGAATTTTTATCCATATCACATAATTTGAAAGTAAACCTCGTTTGTGTTTGCGAATGTGCCTCTTGGATGAAGTGATATGTTTGAAAACGATGGAAGAAAAAGCTTATGCTGTTACTAAAACGTTAAAACGCTTTTCTTGGATTGTTACACTATTCATCTTTTCCACTATTTTACACATATTTTCCGCGTCTGACTTTCTAAATTCGTAACCTAACATTAAACCTTTTCGTGATAGGAATATGCATTTCATCTCATTCAAGAGAACAAATAAAGCATGTATTAAGATGAATTACACCTGAAGATGGACCCACAGGGTCCGAAATGCATCGTGTACTGAATAGAACATGAAAAATTGTGACTGAAGGTGTTTTTTAATTCATACCTCGAGTGCGCTGAGTACAGTCACGTTTGAAGCTAAAAAATATGGATAAAATTAAACCTCGTTTAGTTAGTGAATTGCCTGTATGTGAACTGATAGTTTTAAAAACAACTACAAAATATGCGAAATATTACACTGTCCAGTCACATTAACGTGCCCACCGTCCATGTTCGTGGTCAACGTGCAATAACCATTCACAGACGTCAGATGTCAGAACTAACAGTGGATCTTATATAAAACGAGTCGGTAGGGCAAGGAAAATAGCGCGGTCGTTGTCGTAATGTTAGAATGGAGCGATTTGTCTGACCTCCAGTAGAGCTTGATCGATTGTTTCTGGGCCAAGGGTGGAAGCATTTCAGAAACGGCCAAGTTTGTAAGCTATTCGTGTGCGGCTGTGGTTAAGTTGTGACACCGACACAACTCTGGTGCACCACGGGCCACAAATGACACGGCTGAACGACGACTGCGGAACTGTGTACGGGTGAATAGACGTACATGTCTCGAGCAAAATGGTTCAAATGGCTCTGAGCACTATGGGACTTAACATCTATGGTCATCAGTCCCCTAGAACTTAGAACTACTTAAACGTAACTAACCTAAGGACATCACACAACACCCAGTCATCACGAGGTAGAGAAAATCCCTGACCCCGTCGGGAATCGAACCCGGGAATCCGGGCGCGGGAAGTGAGAACGCTACCGCACGACCACGAGCTGCGGACTGTCTCGAGCAAACTGACCACCCAGATGAACCAAGGGGCTACCAACAGCGTCTCCACAATGACCGTTCAGCGAACGTTGCTCCTTATGAGCCTCTACAGCAAGCGCCTAGTTCATGCATCCATGTTGGCTGCTGTCCATCGCAGACGATGGCTGGAAGTTCTCACGCCAAAACCGCAGCTGTGTATCCAGTAAGTGGCGAGAGACGGCCTTCTCAGATGAATCACTTTTTATGCTCTCTCAGACTGATGGTTCTTGGAGTGTATGGCGTGAAAAGTCTGAAAGCAAAGGATCCACGTCGGAGGCGCGAACGTTATGGTCTGGGGAATGTTTTCGTAGCGTTCCCTAGGTTATCACTTCATTCTGAAAGGCACACTGAATCAATGCATCTTTCACTGGGGACCATGTCCTTCCCTACATGAAGTTTGTGTTTTTCGACACGATGGCAGCTACCAGCAGGATAATGCAAAAAGGTTGAAATGGCTGTAAGCACTATGGGACTTAACATCTGAGGTCATCAGTCCCCTACAATTACAACTACTTTAACCTAACTAACCTATAGACATCACACACAACCATGCCCGAGGCAGGATTCGAACCTGCGACCGTAGCAGCAGCGCGGCTCCAGACTGAAGCGTCTAGAACCTCTCGGCTACAGCGGCCGGCCTCGACAATGCAACGTGTCACTCAGTTCGCAGTGTGCGTACGTGGTCCGAAGAGCACCAGGTTCAGTTTATCGTGCTCACCTGGCCACCAAACTCCCCAGATTTAAAACAAATCAAGAATCTGCCGGACTACCTCTATCGAGCTGTTAGCGCCATGGATCATCAATAGGGTAACCTGACGCTGATGGGCACGGCACTTGAGTCAAAAATTGTTCAAATGGCTCTGCGCACTATGGGACTTAATATCTCAGGTCATCAGTCCCCTAGAACTTAGAACTACCTAAACCTAACTAACCTAAGGACATCACACACATCCATGCCCGAGGCAAGATTCGAACCTGCGACCGTAGCGGTCGCGCGCTTCCAGACTGAAGCGCCTAGAATCGCTCGGCCAGCACTTGAGTCGACATGGTCCCACATTCCTGTCGGTATCTTACAGAACCTCGTTTACTCTCTTTCTGCACATCTCGCAGTGGTCTGCACTGCAAAATACTTTTCTTCAGGCTTCTGACAGGTGGTCACATTAATGTGACGGGCTAGTGTATTAACCACTAAATTCTTGCCACCAATTCAGCAAGTTTCTGTATCCCTTACTTATATGTATCTACACCAACATTCATACCCCAGTGAAATGGTTGCCTGGGAGATACGTGGCGTTGTGTCACACATTACGAATTCTTACTATTCCATCCGCTTACGCAGCGCGGGAAGAAGGAATGCTTAAATGCCTTTGTGCGCACTGTAACTAATAAAGTGTCGTCTTCACTGTCCACGAGGAACGAAAGCTGCCACATCTCAGATTGCACTTCACACCACAGCTCAGTGAGCTCCTGGAACCAGTGGAGTCTGCTATGACTGATACGTTACTGCAGCAGAGATAGCGCGCCAAAACGTTTAACTTCTTCATTAAACCAGATGTCAAATAGGAAGGTCTCTCACTAACCTACTCATTCGGTCGTTCATATTAAAATAATCTGACTCTTACAGTTATAAAACAAGGGAAGATGTGAACAGCCTAACTCACTTCGTCTGCTGTCGGGTTGTCACTAACAATGCCCCAGGAAGTGACAGCGACTCCAGATTCTGTTTTATTCGCAATTTTGAGGAAAAATATTTTTCTAATGGAATTTCCAGGGCACGGAAAACTTGGGGAAATTTTTGACAAAGAAAATTTTGGTAGCAGGGAAACTGGGGAAGTATTTTATCTGCCTAGCCCTACTACTAACGCCATCACTGATATCTTCATTAGATTTTCAGTAGATGTCAGTCTTTCTTCTAGTCAATCGATGGAGCTTTCTTTTTCTGGAAAACATTAGGCTCACCGAGGTGATACCTCAATGTGACGTGACTATGACGTGTACTTGCCCAGTTTCGACCGTTTAGGACAACTGTCCACTTTCGTGCTCATATCGAGTTCTCAGGAGAAACCATACTGGATTTCCTAGTTTTAGTTAAAGTTTGTATTTAATGGGTTTTATATTGTAACCTCGGCTCTATGAATGTACACTGTTTCAGATATCGAGCCACTCTCGAAAACGCATCAGTATTACTATTATATGTTATTACTAAATGTAAGGTAATGACAGAGATTTAAGTGGATAAGAGTGTCGAGTTGCGAAGTAGTTTAGGTGCTGCGCTACAGCTAAGAATGAAGAAAGCGTGAAGAAAGCAAATGTTGTGCCCCTAGAGCAGGTTCTCAATTTTTCTGGTCAGGCTACTGTTTTTATTTTCAAATTAAAATGTTTAGTTTACGTACTATAATTTCTTAATGTGTAGGATAGTTTTACAGCCTGAACGCATTATTCCACCTCTTCAAACTGCCAACACTGGTAACAAATAATAATTTATACCTTCTGATACGGTAAGATCTGTAGTAACCCAAGAGCGTAATTTTTTGTATAACGATGATTCTTTTATTTTCCTCAAAATTATGGAAAATGGGACTTTTCCTGAAATAAGTAGTAGTTTAAAAAACGCATTAATAACAGTTTTTGGTCATATTTGACCCCACTTCTCTTTTGGGGTTTTATGATACATTGATCTTGTTTTACAATGTAAAATTGTTGCTGTATATGCTGTGTTCCATTCTTGGAAGTATTGTTGGAAAGTGCGATTGTTGACAGGACTGCATAAGCTGTTAGTTAGTTGTTGCATGCATGTGGAGACTATTTTTGTGCCTGTTGCATTTAGTTGAAAATGGCTTGTCATCTTTCCGAAAAGGAAACTCAAAATATTACTGCAAGATAATCTTCTCCCGGGGGAGACAAATACTGATATGGAAAATAGACGTCTTAGAAGCGAATATTCTTGAATCAGATGGTAGTTAGGAAGAAGATTTGGGCAGTGCGTACGCCCAACATGCAAAGGGATTGACACACACTTCTGACTTTTATAGGCAGGTACTTATAGTCTTTTAAGTTACTATATACCAGTGCTACGAGATATATTTTTATCTCTTTCGACTAGGTCAAAAAACAGAAGACGTATGGCACAAACACGAGTTGAGAAGAACTTGTGGAAGAAAGGAAAGATGCAACACAATACGCGTAACGCCAGGCCCAGCAAAACTCCCATAAAAATTGTGGACTCTATGGAATCAGCTTTTCAGTTGTTTCTTCGGAAAGACATAGTTGATGAAATACTAAAGTGGATTAACAAAGAGGGAAGCCTTGTTTATGGTGGTAGATGGACACCAGTAGACGACGCTAAACTGAAGTGCTTTATCAGTGTCTTGTTGCTACCAGGTGGTTACAAGGCCCATAATAATGCGATTACACATTTGTGGAGTAAATAGTTTGATAGATCCACTTTTAGAGAAGCAATAGCTACAAATAGTTTTACGCAAATTTCAAAATGCATACGATTTTACGACGCTGATGCGAGACGTTGCAGTCGTGCATGTGACAATCGGAGAAATAGTTGAAACGTTGGTAAAGACATTCCAAGATGCTTGTGTTCCTCACAGAAACGTAACAATTGAGGAATAACTTAAGACATTTCATGGTAGATGCCCTTTTCGACAATACATTCCTTCAAAACCTGGAAAATATTGGTTGAAGTTATGCGCTGCATTTAATAGTGCAACATTTCACGTTCTCATTCTGTAGATTTACATTGGTCGACAAGAAACTGAATCACCTGAAGTGAAGGCTAGACATTTGCTTTAGATATGGTGAAAGGCTTTGGCAACAGTAGCAGAAACGTAACAGCTAATTTTTTTTCACAAACCGTAGTTTGAGGAGAGAAGTTTTGAAAATCTCACACTTTTAGGGGCAGTCAGGAAAAATAAAGGCGAACCCTAGAAGTTTTCACCCAGATCAAAGATCGAATCAAATATTCCTCCAATTTTGGGTTCCTGGAGCATGAAATAATTGTTCCGTACTGTCTAAAGAATGGCAGAATTGTAACTAAACTCATTACAATGCATTCGAGAAAGGAAGTGGAAGATCGTGAAAGATATGAGCCCATAATTATTCTAAATCATAATAAAACAAGTAGAGACAATGGACGGGCTAGTCAGAACGTACACTACAAAGGGGTGAGCAGAAGGTGGGCTATAATACTATTTTACAACGTGATTGATATTAGTGGACTGAACGTATTTATAATATTGCTGCAACTTGCACAAGATTAGGCAGAAAGGAGTAACTACAAGAGGTGGGCATTCCTCATAGAACAAGGGAAGCAACTCTTTGCCAGAAAACTAGACAGTGTTAGTTCCTCACTACGTTTGCCAACACTATTTAAGAAGCAGTTCTCGGTTGCACAGTGTTCTTTATCAACTCATCAACGACGTGTTTCGCGCGGGTAGATCATCATCAGGTTACGTTAAAAAGTCAGAAATTTTCTGCCAAAATTTCTGATTTTTAACATTGTCGCTTTGGAATCTGATCAAAAATATTTGTAGTTTCATCAAAATAGTTTCTAGCCTTTTTTCAAATAAAGGGGTGAAAATAATTTTCCAGTTTTATTTGTGTTTATTCCATCACCATCAAGTTTTAGACCGTGAAAAAATTATAAGGAGTGTGATTATATTCAACACTTACTAAAATTATCCTCAATAAGAAATAGGTTCTAGTAGGGTCACAAGAGGCCCCAGTGATAATGATTCGGTATCCGGTGGCATAGGGGCCAACTAGGTTTAAGATGTTTCGAGAAAAGTTGCCGAAAAGGTATCATTTTGAGGATTTTTTTATCGGCTATGAGCGAATTTCGAGAACTCAATCTAGAAAATCTGAAATGATCGGCGCTGGTAGTTACTAGTGGGGTGTTCGCCTTGTCTGTAGCAGTGCGGTTGGCTATTGAAGCTACTCAAGGAGCAATGCAGAATAATTACTTCTTAGGATAGTTACTTATTGCTTATTGTGCATAAAAATATTCTTGCAACAAATATGGATTATCTTGCAATTGGGTTATAGATTGATAGTGGTTCAGAGCACAGGACTGCATGGTAATGATTTTGTTACTTTCACAAACGCCAGTGTCTTGAGTAAAGTAAGTGGCATTCCTTGCGAGTTTTCGACTACGTCATTTAATAGTAAACCTATGCATGAATATCCGAGTCACATTCATTTCTGCCATCAGTACCACATTAAGAACAGACACCTCTCAGACAAGTGCAATGAAACTATTTACTTGCAGTCAATAGCCAGTCAGTAAAATTTACAGAACTTGGGGATATTTTCCGATCCAGTCTCAGTTCGGATTAGGACACTGCATAGGCACAGTAGTAACATTTGCGATGGGAGAGTTTCTTTCACAAATTAATTTCGTAACAGTTTGATACATTTAAGCTTATTGTGAAGAGCGCAGTTTAAGAGTTCTGAACATTAAATGTAATCTGCCAATAATTAACCGATACTGGATATAATCATTATCTGCCTGAATATTTGTGTACCTGTCTTAAGTCAGTATTACGTTACAGAGAAGTGCATTTACCAGTAAACGCCCTAGGTTGCAATAAATGATGTCGAACAGGTCATTAACATACTTTGGGCATTTAGAGTATTTATGTGGGTGAGATAAGGCTCTCCCCTCCCAAACACCCGCACGATCTGCTTCATTAGAGCAGGGGTACCCAAACATTTCCTCTGATGGAACACTTTGAGAATCTCGGTACTTCTTTGGAACAGTTTATTTATTTTTAAGATTAATAAAATTTTTAAAAATGAGAAATATTTATTTTATTCAGCAGTTACTTCATTATTAAATCATAACTATTGACAAGAAGCGAGAATAAAATTTATAAAACAGAATCTTCATAAAGTCGCAAAAAAGACATGTTATTAATAATTTTTCGCGGAGTATTTATTCACGCCCTTTGGAAAACAGTCTTCTGCGGAACATAGTTTGGGAAACCCTCCGTTATAGGGCCTATGACCTCCTGTCTTTTGTCCATTAGTCGGGGGACACCTGCTTTATACGTTCAACAATTCGCTGTTCTTCTCCTGTTCGCTAAATTATGAAAAGTGAATTTTAAAAACGTTACCAGCTTTCGTGGCTACAGTTCAGCAAATTAAGTTGTCGATTCTCATCAACGAGACGTGTAAATCTTCTTCGTTGCATTTCCTCCACCTGTAATATAACCTGGGCCCGTTAATGTATGTCAGGAGCTGCGTGTCAGGTTAATCAAATAAACGAGGAAGCCAAAAAAGTCTGAATACTTTTTCATCTCGTTTATTCCATCACAAGCCTACAGAGACAGACGCAGGTATAGTGTCTAAAAGATGACGTAAGACCCTCCCCCAATAGTTACTGCTTCTTTCCGTCATACAAGGCGATTTTCTCCACCGTGTTTCAACTCAAGGGACTAATCGATGAGAGGATACGGAACAAAAAATGATCTAGTGAGCATATGTCCGAAGTGCATGGTTTCCATGCTAGAGACCATATATTCAGTCATACTTTGTTACAGAGACTGCGGTCTAATACGCGCTGTACCATGCAGCCACAGTTGCAGTATGCATGGTTTCCTCCTAGAGAGTGATACTGTTTTTCATATGTCATGTCCTAGCGCCCACTCCTGACGCAGTAATTGATAATGTTGTGTCCGATTCACTTATCTTGCTGACTTACCTTCTGATGGATGTGATACAGCTTTGTACGCAATTGTTCCGCATTCGAATCGGGAGCTTCCGACACGGTGTTTACTTACGGAAAGGCAAATGGCAACAGGCAGCGGGCGGCAAGGTTGCATCAGGAGACCTATCGCCGCCGACAATAGCCACAGCATTCAATGTTTGCAATAGTGTTTCGCCGATTGTATGAGGCAGGTTCGTTTAACCCTCCTGTTCTGTTCACTTTTACTATACAAATGTACTGTTGGGGTCAATACGACCCGACATCATGAAATGAAAAAAAAAAAAGAACTTCTACTGACCCGAATTTTTCTTACAGTTGTAAGCTATCGACGTCGTTGTTATATTACAGTATGTTGTTATTCATCACAGCGATAATACTAATAGTAAAAATAATAACAATAGTTATACACCGAACTTCACTAAAGAAACTTTATCATTTTAATATTCATGCAGGGTATATTAGGAACAACAGACACTTCCACCAAAAAGTCATTCTCAACTGACATCTGTCCGTCCGCCCAATCACTTTCTTTCCTTCATACTCACTGCATTTTGGATACAAGTAGGTGACTTTTGTTTTGCATACGTGTTTATTACGCTTTCCATTCAACTTGTTTGTTTTATTGTCATTGCTTGAACGACAGAATTTACAGCGTGCACGATTAGTAGAGTTTCCTGTTGTTTCTGATTTAGCCAGACCTGCCACTCCTTGAGGGTCTTAGTTGCTCCTGACCACTCTCAAACAGTCTACTGTTCTTAGAAAATGCTTCCTTGGCGCAATGTGCTCTGCAACCAGTGACTTTCCAAGTTCCTCGAAAATTATTATCCTTTTGGTCAGTTTTCTTGGATTTCAGTTACGGTCAAAACATGTGCGTTGTAAGTAGCAACGTCAAGAATATTGTACAAAACTATCATGGGCCATCTAGTGGTTTTTCGTGCGCGTCTATATCTACCTGTTAGCTGATCGAGTACGTATTCAGTCCCTTTGGTTGAATTACAATCTAAAACCATTTTTGGTCTTTATCAGCCCTGTCACTTACCTCCCCAACATGGTGGAGGGTGCTAATTAGTATAACATTTTTATTTCTCTTAGGAATATAACTAACCACCGTAGTGTCATTTGTGAGTGAAATGAAGAGATAGGAACCTCCTTGTCAGTCATATTTTGTGGAAGCTCTGACATGCTTTTGCAGGTTTCCTAACATTGTCAGTTTCCTTGTCAGGAGCAGCTGTCCCAAATTTTATGACGTAAAAAAAATTGTCACATGTTACATTCTGACCTCGCTAAGCAGAGGTACAACCAGCAACTACTATCACTCCCTGATGTTTTTTTCTGATGGCACTCCACTCCTTTCCTGTATAAATTTGGGCTTTCAGTACATATGAAGATTTGCTGTCACGCAGAATCAATGTCTAGATCACACACTTTGCCGGTTTCCTTGATGTCTACTTCTTGAAATGACAGCGGCCTCTGAATACTACCAGCTGATCGTCAACGGTCACATTTTCCCCTAACCACTTCTCCCAGACCGTGCGAGTTTATCACTACGTCAGCTTTCCTCTCTCGAGGATTTCGTATCAAATCGCAAGACGCACGATATTTTACAGAATGTTTCTAGTGACAGGGTTGTTCGAAATATGTTCCGCCCAGTATCTTTATCCTTCAAGCTTTCTGTTGACTCCTCATTTAAACGATATACACCCGCAAGGAATAGGAGCCCTAACTATGCGTGAAAGCCGGCAGCGGTGGCCGAGCGGTTCGAGGAGCTTAAGTCCGGAATCGCGCGACTGCTACGGTCGCAGGTTAGAATCCTGCCTCGGGCATGGTTGTGTGTGATGTCCTTAGGTTAGTTAGGTTTAAGTAGTTCTACGTTCTAGGGGACTGATGACCTCAGATGTTAAGTCCCATAGTGCTCAGGGCCATTATGCGTGAAAAAGAGAATCATCCATGTTTGTCCATGATAATTATAAACTCGTAGCCCCTCAACGTTTGAAATCTCTATTATTTCATTCTGAAGTGCTGTAGAAAATAATACTTCAGATTAACTTGTTACATCACTTATTCTGGTGCCTGGATACCTGATTACTCCCGGGGTACTTCTGATGACACTGGAAGCAGTTAGGCGGCCTTGTTGTGTTGGTGGTTGCTACACTTCTTTGAACAGGCTGTACACTGTCGTCAATGTCATCAGAACACTCTCTTTCAGATGTATTATTGACATGATCTTCGAACTTCATCTGTTGAACTATTTACTAATTCTTCCAATTCAGCGTCAGTCAATAATGTAATCGCCATGATGCCAAAGTTCATACTGACCACAAGCGATAGAGTACACAAACTGCGCAGAAACAATGGATAATTTGGACAGCTGACAAGTCGTAATGACAAGTCCATAGATGTAAACGTAGCGCCTTTGTTGACTGTTGAGAGTAAGTATGAACATTGGAAGTCTTTAGTACTATAAAATACGGGACAATCAGAAAGTATTTGACGTTAGAGAAATAATATTAATGTCGGGTCACATTCACCCAAACATTACGTATGTAACACTTTATGACCAGATGACTTATAATATATATTAAAATTTGAAAAACATATTCCCCTTGCATTTTCAGACAAAGTCACCAAATTTCATAAAGTTATTTTGATATTTAAATAATAAGAAACGAAATTTTTAACTATTTCGGGTGATATAGAGCAGAACAGATCAGCAGCGTTCAGGGAGCAGGAAATCTTGAATGACGTGCCCGAAATGCTCGAACCCCAGACATGAAACAAAATGTGATTAACACCGTGGAAGGTCACCGCCATGTCAGTAGCAGGTAGTAAATTCCCCATGAAAATTGTTACTGGCCTTATCACTTACAGCGTGTGTATGGCTTATTAGCGACAGATTTTCCACATCGAGAGCAATTTTGTCACTGGTTGTTTCAACAGGCAACCACGATTCCGGGATTTGTCTCATCCATCCCATTTACAGATGAGGCCACCCTTACACAGAGTGGTATCTTCAACTTTCGTATAACAGGCATCTGTGGAGTAGTATGCAGAATGCGTGGGCCGAGATATTTGGCGACCGTATTTTGGGACCAGTCTTCCTTCCACGTCGCCTAACAGGCCGGAATTTTCGGCGTTTCTTGCGGGTGACTTTGCCCCCCTACTGGAAAAAGTGCCATTGGTGATTCGAAGGGTTATGTGACTGCTACATTATGATGCTCCAGCCCACTTCGCCGTTAACGTCCGAACGCATCTCAGTCGTGTCTTCCCTGGTCGATGGATCGAACGAGGAGGTCCATTTGCATGGCCTGCACGTTCACCGGATCTCAAACCGCGCAATTTCTGACTATGGGACCGCCTCAAAGACGTCGTGTATGCAGAGCTCATTAAAGATGTGGAAACACTGGAGCAGCATACTCATGCTGCCTTTGACACTGTTCAGATGCAGCGCAGTGTGTGAGACAGTATACATTACGGCGCGTATACGCGTACGTTGAAGCAAATGAAAACCATTCTCAGCACGTACTGTAACTGTAGCTGAATGGTACAGCGCGTATTAGACCGTAGTCTCTGAACTAAGTATGACTCAATAACTTGTCTCTAGCGTGGAAACCACGCTCTACCCCCCATTAGTTCGTTAGACCTCTTTTGTTCCGTATCCTCTCATCAATCAATCCCTAGAGCTTGTAGACGATGGAAAAAATCACTCTGTAGTGCTCCTCACAATGATATAACTGTTTTATGCATTGGTTCAGAGTTTTTATTACTTTACAGTTAAGATTTCAGTGCCTTTACAAACTTGATCACACAATTCGGTGCAACAATCCAGAACAGCGTTTATGGAACATTTAGCATCCTGAAATATTGCGATCCTCATGACCAAATTACATGAGATATGGATTCACAATAATGTTCTAATCTTCTTCTTTGCTAATTTTGTAAGTGCAGTCTAATTTTGTGAATATTAAACTGGATTTCTACTGACATTTGTTTTCACATATTTTCAGTTAGTGATTAGATCTTTTTATAAATTAATTATATTTCGTCTTAGTTTGTCTAAAACTATCTTCAGATGACTTAATTTCATCACTACAATAAATCAATAAGTTGCAAAGTATGTTCAGTTATCTATATAGTTTCGCGATATGTTGTCCACTTCTGTTACTTTACAACGACACACTGTCCCTCCCTCCACCCTCCCCCCTCCCCGCTCCAATGTATCGCACGTAAGTATAATGGGCGAGAATTTGTGTAGCATGCACGTACCACATTAAGGGTTGTTATAGAAAGTTTTTGTGTTTGTATCTGTTTGTATAGTAAAGTGCTGATAAATTCTATCAATTAATTCAGGTTACATAGACATATTAAATGAAAACTACTTTCACAGACATACATACCATTACATAGATTATTGAAGATTGCTTCCTTTTACCCATTCCCCTTTGTACGCATTTTGTCGTCTCTATTGATTCACGAGCACAATGAAAACTCGTAACTGATTCGTCCCCAAAAGTTGTCTCATCTCTTCGATTGTATTAAGAAGCTTTGCATTTCTCTGCAATAACACATAGTCTCCATTACCAATAGTTCAATCAGAACACAACTGCAGCAAGTTTATGAAGTTTCAAACTATCGATGAACAATTAAGCCGAACAGTTTTGAATGTCATATAGTTATTATTCAAATGAGTCAACTAATTATCAGCTAGCACAAATATACAGCAAAACTCTTTCATACCTACAGATTTTTAATAATTATAGAATTTTGTACTAGAATTGGGAATGCATGTCGCCCATGTTGAGCCGAAGTTTACAAGATATTTTGCTAACTAAATGTATTACAAACCAAAATCAATTCTCTTTTTGCTAAGTCATCCATTAGCATTCACATTTCCCACATTTGAATATTCTAGGAGATGAAGTGCTAGGAAGCATAAGGAAAGGTGACATGTCCGTAAGATAAAGTCAGACAAGATATTACGGATGAATAACTTGGCTGTTTATTACCATAATATATCTTCTACTTTACAAAACGATTAGAGTATTCTACAAATAAAATATTAACCTGGCAGCGAGCACGCGGAAGTGTAAATTACGCCAAATGCAAATTAAGTTAAACTTTTGAGAGTTCAGATCTATTGTTTGGTTTGAACAAACAGCTGTTCCTTGATTAAGGCTTCTGCTACTGTGGTGATATGTGTGTCGATTAGCGAACACTTGTAGTGCATTTGTGAGAAGTTTGAAAGTGACTGTGTCACGTTTGGGGTACAAAATACACCGAGCACCTGTTCATGTAAGTAAAATTTATCGTATTTAGTTTCTATGCCTTTGTTAATATAGCTGCTGGCCTACGTCTGGCTTTGTATGAAAGTGGTCTATAAAATACAAAACACTTTTTTTTCGTTGGGGTCATGTAAAAACGTTACAGCTAACAAATTTTATGAGCTGTCCAATACGACTTCCGAAGCTAAGGGAGTATGTATATGGGGATGATGAACACTTCACACGAAGAAGATGAAGCCATTGGCTACAGCGAGCAAGAATGTGATCCTGAATGTGATTTCAGTGAAGGTAATAGTGGGCTTGCAAATTAGGTGTATTTCTTAGGAAGACACACCCAGAATAAATGAAAGCAAGTCTGTGCATGACAGTAAAAGCAAAACAAAAAAAAAACAACGTCAACCTGTTTTGTTTATTGAAATAAAGTTAGGAATTATGAATATTAACAAAAGAAATTATATAATTTAAATAGCAAAACAAAAATGCTATATCTCATAAACATGGCAGACTTAATACTACTTGTGGCCGATATCTATAGTAAAGATTGTCTGCTTAACAACTTCAAATAATTATAAAAATCCATAAGAACTGAATTATACTGCATCATGATTCGTTTAATCATACACAAGAGAAACTACAGCGATTTCTGCTCAATTACACCATTATAAGAAAGCTATTGGGCATCAGGGATCATGGAATGATAGTCGAGTTCGAGCTCTCACAGATAAATTACCTTAAAATCGACAAATCCTGACTCATGAAAATGTTTTCATACTTACCCAAGTTCTTTTTATCCCAAATTACTTGGAGGAATGGTCATATCATAAAATTGATTAAATTTGGTAAACGGCTAACAGTTACAATTTTATTACACTTATGAGAGTTAGTTTTATTCGCATTCCTCTCACTACTTTAGAATGTAGCTAATCTTTATTGGAAATCAGGAAACGACTATTGAAATACTATATGTTCGACCTAAAACACGCACAAACGTTACGGTAAAACCGCTGAAACCAACTTATTTACTGAATACTTAGGATCTTTCACGACTTTACACCATTTGAATTAAAGCATGGGTCTATCACTCACGAATAACAAATCAAACTGAGGTCAGAAAATTATAATAAAATGAATTATTCGGCTGGTTTTCTACTTGAGTAATGAAACTCATTAGCTAATAAACTCAGAGAAAACAGTTAAAAGCTAACTAACGTTGCACCTAAGTTACAGGAATTTCAAAGACGGGTGCGCTGCCACAATTTTCGTTATTAGTTCGATAGTATTTGGATGAAACCTGCCTGGAGAGATAGACTGGTACAGATAGTTAAGCATCATGACCACTGTCTTTACCAGACACAACCCTTCTTGATCTCTTTTAGGGAGGGGGCGGGGGATTATCTTAAAGGTGAAGTGTTCGGTTTACCAGTTCTTGATATGCCAACACTTACGTCACGATGATGCGATAGTGGAGACGCCTTGCTGGAAGAGATGTTGACAAAGGCCCGAATAGAAATTAGGTACTCTTCTCTGAACAACAAACGGAGCATATGTAGAACTCTAGCCCTAAAAAGCTTCAACAGTTTAGTCACCATTTGCAGACAAATTCATAAACGTATCTAGTACAGCTGCTTGTTAGTAATGTTTGGCAGTCAGAGAAAGACTTCATGCTCAACCTGTATTCTAGTTAATTAAATCAAATAACAGTCATCTTTAAAGAAAATCTATATATGATTCACTTTTCCGAAGTCCAGAGACAACAGTGTTGTACAGTACACCTTTCACAATAAACATGACACGATGACAATGATATTTTTATGTTTTGGCCTCTCGTTCTCTCGTTTTTATTTTTTGTTCCATGACCCTTTTGTCTGCTCGCGTTATGTGTTAGTTGTTTCCAGGATAAAATGGATAGTATATTTATTTTACACTGACCGTAATTTTTTCCCAACCTGTTTCTTTGTAGTTAAATATTAGTATGATTAATATCAACATGTGTGTGTGTGTGTGTGTGTGTGTGTGTGTGTGTGTGTGTGTGTGTGTGTGAGTGAGTGAGTGAGTGTTTAAGTAATACATAACTATGATACAGTCATTTAAAGCGTACACCTTACACGTTTTCACTATCTGCACTTACACTTATATACCAATGTATAACATTATTATTTTACATTTTAATATCATCCGCTGTCAGATGTTGCCATTTTTCATCATATTTTTGTACAACTCAACTTTTTACTACATCTCGTCCTATTTCTCTGTAGAATTTATTTCTCTTGCGACACGTTTTGGTAAATTCCAGTACTTATGGCAGGAAGCAGCACTATGGGTACAAGGTATAACGGTTGTAAGTGCAGATATTTTTATACATGGTACCTTAATATATACACACATCAGTGTGTAGGTTGTTTTTTTCTGCATCGAAGAGCCTTCCCGCAAACAAAGTCACAATTTTACACTTGATGTTTTCTGCGCGATCGTAACTGTACCACTAAGAAAGGTAGACTGCGCCAGTCTGTATAGATCCACCGTTTTGAGTCAACTCTTCAAACCCTGTCCTGCTGCCAGGGGCAAAATAAGCATTCTTGGCTTGATCTTGACACGTGTACTTGGAAATACTGACAAAGCTAAAAACATAATACTCCTAATAGCTGTAATTAATAGTCTGCAAATGAAGTAAGTACCGATAGCACACAATCCTAAGTCACCAACAGAAGTATCTGCTCTCGAACCCGCCACATCCTGCGTCTTTACTTTGGCTTGTATTTCGTAGCATATATCTGTGGAAGGTTACTCTCTGAGTTGTTTACAACTAACGAATGACCAGTCATAACTGTGCTTGCACATTCTTTAGTAAGGATTAGCGGATTAGCGACCAGTCCAAGCTTCACATGGGTAGTATTCAGATCCTACTGCTAGACAACTTGTCACGGTTAACCGTAATGACTTATATACACAAACCTTTCTCGTGACTCCGTCTACTATTAGTGAAAACCGTATAAAAATCTGTGCAGTAGTGCATGAGATTAATATTCAGATACAAACCGCAAAACGCGAATGGGGACTTTAATTTATAATCGTTTTTTCTTGTTTTTTTATGTTCAACATTTCTGATGGAGTTGTATTAAAGACACTGTCAATGACATGACATAACGTGACATGATACGAAAATAAAATACGAAATTGTTACTTTACGCCACCTCATGGATAACTGATTGGATTTCTGGTTGTTTCATGTTTTTTTTCCCTCCTGATGTACATGGATATTATGATGATGGTTTCTAGCCAAAAGCAGTGGTAACAACATAGAATACATTGCCTGCTGCATGTCACACATGTCGTAAGATTCTTAACAGCTGCTGGTGATCACTTTCGAGAAAGGATTTCCAAGCCGGCTTTCACCTCCACTCACTAAATAAGTACCAAAACAGTGAAGTAATGCACGTTATAATTATCCCAGTTTGGTGTTCTGAGCAGCGCAACTAAAGACGCGAACCGATGGATTCTTAGAAAATTAAAATTGCGTGTCACGGTCCGACTAACGGCTCTGCGGTGTTTAATTAGTTAAAATTCTTGTGCTTCTTCTTCGAATGGTTGCAGTTTTAAGTTGTACGATAAGAGAAAAATTATATTGAAAATATTAACAAAGTCACGTCAGTGGCGGATCTGCGCGACGTCGAAATGTTGCTTGTCTCGCAAAAAAAGCCGAAAAATGGAACTAGCAGTACAGTGATTATTAATACAAATGTTAATAAATAAATATGTGAACCGGTACTGTAGTAAGGTATTTAAACACATTTTATATTAAAATAAGTTCATTATATTGGAAATTATTCAGAGCTACAGGGAACGATGTTTACGTAACAAGTTCACGACGGTAAAAGGCAAAAGCGAAGAGCCAGGCATCTCCTAGCTTGAAGGCAGCGCCCTCATTTGTTTGTACAGACAGTATAAATAATGGCATATGGACGCTCTTGTCCTCAATCAAAATATCAATTACATGTTCCTTTGCACAAGCATACACAAAATTTTACACACACAAAAAAAATAATTTTTGATGAAGGGGCCTTACAGTTTACAACAGTAATAATCATAAAATCTACATTGGTCGTAAAATGTAACAGCCGCTGCCTGTCGCTGTTCCAGAGGCAGGCGGCTGTCAGCTGCAGAGAGTGCGGCCACAGCCGACCGGCACCTGAGCGGGAGGCGGCCCCTCCCCCTCCGTCACACCCGCCCCCACCTACCGCGAGCCCTCTTCACCGCCGCCCCGGACACCGCCTCCGGCCGCTGCTGCGGCCATGAACTGCTCTCTCAGCCTCAACTCTTGCTGGACGCACGATGTGGTCGCCGCCAACGGATCAGACTCCAGTAAGTAGAAGGATGAAAATACTTTTCTTATTCTGTGTGCAACACTTACTTTCACATGATAAGATCAGAACGCGTTACGAAAAACTGGAGGACGGCATCAAACCGGGCGACAGACGCCGGAAAAAAACAATTGGCCAGGCATGGGTAGGATTCGCGCACTGAGCGTTCTCTACAAACTTAATTGTAAGTATAGACAGTTCATCCATCTCGGGAATTTAGAGTCTAGACGATTTCTGCCTGTTATCGTCATTGATACTGGAAAGGTACGGATCTCGGGAATTCCGAAGTTTTCGAAGATGTTTTAACTTTAAACAAAATGTCGTATCAAATCTCCTTCAGTTGTCTAAATTTCCCGTTGTTATTCTATTTGAGCAGCCAGTTTCAGCGCTGTATTGCGCCATCTTCAGGCTCCATGACGCATAGGTCTCTTGCCAACTTATGTACAATCAGCAAGTGATGATGGACGGGATCGCCTTGTCAAAAATCTACTTGTACCAGTCACTGAATGCTGGCACCTGTTTTGACTGGACCAGAGGTGAGATTCTTCCTACACCTACGGTCAGGGGGCCTGAAGAAGGCGTAATGTAACTACGAAACTCGTTGCTCAAATAAAATAACATTTGAAAATTTAGACGGCTGAAGGTGTTTTGATTCGACATTTTATACTGAACACCTGATGTCCTGACAAATGAAATATTTTTTGGTGTGATATAATTACAAAAGCACAAATTTTTCACCTTTTTCTTCACATGTACTTGAAACCTTGCTTCTTGCCAACTTTTATGATTCTAGGTCAATGGGAAGTACCCAACATGTTTTAATGAGTTAGTTGGCAACCATCAAAGAACGTGACATAAATATCCCAATCTTTTGTTTACGTAAGCTTATAAGCTTACATACACTACCCCACCAAAGGACCATAAAC
Organism: Schistocerca serialis cubense; assembly: GCF_023864345.2. Lineage (NCBI taxonomy): Eukaryota > Metazoa > Arthropoda > Insecta > Orthoptera > Acrididae > Schistocerca > Schistocerca serialis. The sequence goes on along the minus strand of NC_064646.1, from coordinate 179,545,494 downwards.
CTCAGTGTGAGACACAAACTACAATTTCATAGGCCTACGCGTTATTCGAAAAAAGAGCTCTTAACAGACGACGGACAGAGATGCTGTCAGATTACAAATAACAAAAAAATCTCAGCATTATATAAATACCAATTAACAATTTTCGAATTTTTTTCCTTAAATTGTACAGAGAAACCTTGCGTGTTGGCAAATTTCATGATTCCAGGTCAAAAGAATACATTCCGTAGGTTGGGTTTTGCGATGATAGTGCCCACGCTATGTTAAGGTAAGAATGAATCATTCAAAAACTATCTGTTAAATGGAAACTCTGAGGTAATTTTAATGGGCTGTTTGTTCTCACTCGGCATTTGTTCCCGTAGCAAGTCCACAAGCTTTGTCGAAGCTCTGATGCCTATAATTGAATTCAACTAACATTTTTGCAAGTTCACATATTTCACTGCCATTTTAAGAAACACTGAGACATTTGAGACCCAAAATTAGCAAAACCTCCTTGTGAATGAATTTCTTGTATCTTCGCAACTTCAAATCCCATACAAAGAGGTAAGTGCCTGTTGTGTCAAACAATATATTAACAGCGGCATATTGAATAAGCCACGATTTGAGCCACGATTTTCAAGCTTATCACTGTCTTCCTTGGTGTCGATGATAGTCAAATGGAATAACTATAAAGGTGTGGGCTTGTTCATAGCTTACGTTCGTCATTTAGGCTATACAGGTATATCGTCAGCAATTTATGTTGGCTAAACTGTAAATTATATTTGATATTGTAGCATAACTTCGCAGATCTCAGTATTTTCATAGCGGACGTAAGTTATTTTTTTAGCTGGCAACGCTGTTATTACATCACAGTTTGAAATTCAGATGAGTTACTCGACTGAGGATGCCGATCATACATTCGCTCAGCAAATATCACAGGCCTTAAATAATAGAATATCGCCGTTCGTATTTTTGTGATTTTCCCAAGACATTTGATTGCGTTGATCATGATGTTCTCTCAGAGGAACTTAAGCTTTATGGAACTTATGCCTTTACACACAGCTACTTTGAATAATACTCAACAAAAAGTATGCCAAAGTTGTGTTGACCAATTCAAACATTGTTGAAAGGCGGCCGAATTTTAGTGACATTGGGGAAGCTGGGGGGGGGGGGGGGGGGGGAGGGGGGGATAGGGAGGAATCGCAAAGGGAGTCCTACAAAGTTCAGTTTTAGTCCACTCCTACTCCTTAGAAGTGTGAATGACCTCCCACTTAACATTCATCAAGCAGTCGTGATACCTTTTCCAGACTATACTTAGTTGTAATAAGCTGATCAGCAAAAATGCAATAAAAGCGATTATTAATGATGTTTCTCAAAGTATTATTAAGTGGTTCTCTGAAAAGGGATTTTCCCTAAATTTTGAAAAATACGTTACATAGAATTCTGTTCAACAAAAAGAGACATACCAACAATTGATTTAACAGACGAACAGGAGTCAGTAAATGGGATATAATACTCCAAATTCTTGGATTTACATACTGATGTAAACGTCAATTAGGATGTTACTTAGCTGCTCAAACAATTAAGTTCAGCTACTTTTGCTCTTCCTATAATTGCTAGTCTTGGAAACAAATGAATCAGCCTCTTAAGATATATTTCACATTTCTACTCAATTATGTATTATGGAATAATTTTTGTGTAACTCATAACTTAGAAAGAAAGTATTGATTACACTGAAGCGAGCAGTAAGAACAACATGTGACGATCACCCACGGACGACATTCAGGCACCTCTTCAAGGAGTTATACATTTTAATTGCACCGCACAATACATATTTTGCCAAGTGAAATTAATCATAGATAATACGTCGCAGTTTCAGAAGATATTCAATTCTACGATGCTAGAGGAAAGAAGTGACCTTCATTAAACATTATTAAAGCTTTCAAGTGCTTAGAGTGGAGTTCATTGTGCAGCAATAAAAATTTTTTATCATCAGCCCATTTGTTACATTCCTTACAGACTGCAAACCACGCTTTCCACGAACGTTTATTTAAAAACTGACAACCTGTATAAGGAAAACAGTTTTAAGTGTGATTGCATGATATGCCTAACTGTTTAAACGTTCATTAACATTAACACAAATTACATATCCCTATTCTGCAAATCGACTCGTTGCACATCATTTCGATAAAAGAATCATTCAAATGATCTCTAGAACAGGTAACTAACCAAATAAGTAATCAAACGAAATAACTCTTCCACTGAGTGATTTGTCGGAAGAACAAATTAAAAACAACTACACAAGCAGGTAGGAAAAAGATGTTTTTAATCGTTGTCAGCTGAGGCTATTTATTCATATTAAAAAAAGAAACAGAATCATGTTCACTAAAAATAATGAATATTCAGTAGGAGATATCATAAACAAAAAATAAAAGCAGAACATATTAATATATCAAAACCATCTTACATCTGCTGATGTTGAAATGAATGAAGATTTCAACAAAGTGTACATAATTAATGCCACTATACAGGGCGTCCCTAATAACTGTTTGTCCAGATGCAAATAACAAAATGTTTCAATCAAATGTTCTTTATCCGTCAGGAGGACATCAATCAGCGTGATTGCCTTCGTTGTAGTACTGTTTTTGTAAACATATGAACAGCAGTATGGCTTTTTTAAATGGCACCCTGTAATTTTATTCGGTAATTAATTTCCTCTCCTAAAGATCTATTGATAAATGTATCACAGTGTACCATTCACTGAAACACAGCGTTATTAATTGCATGACAGAACGTTAACTTTGAGCCTGGGATCACAAACTCGTCCACTTGCTGGAGTTGTCAGAAAACAAATGAAAACCAAATGAAACATAACACAAAACTGACTGACTCTCCTGAACCATTGACCAACAGTAGAACATTCAAAGGTGCTCAAAGTGGTGACCCTGGAAACCGATACACTGGTGCGCTCGTTGAATGAAAGAATTATTTACTGCTCCCAGTGTTGCCCGCTGAAGACAATTACAAGCAAGCACTAAACCTTCCTGCATTTCCTCTGGCATTGTTGTAATATCGCGACAGACAACGTCTTTAATGCATCCCCAGGCAAAAAGTCCAGAGGATTTAAATCAGGAGACCTAGCAGGCCAAATAACTGCTCCTCCTCGAACAATCTATCTGGCAGGATACCTTCGGTTCAGAACAAGACGTGCACGCAAGGCATTATGTGCCGGACATCCATCGTGTTGATACCACATAAGCATTCTGGTTCTTAGCGGCATTTCATCCAGAAGAGGAGGAAGAATTCGTCAGAGGAAGTTGGCATACGCTGTGCCGTTGATGAAATAAGTGCCAATAATTGTAGTACCAACCATCCCACATCAGATGTTAACTCTCCATTGATGCTTAAGCTCCATCTGTCTACGCCATCGTGGGTTGTCGCTGGACTAAAATGCATGTTCCTTGTATTTACCTGTCATTTGTTTAAGAAGGATCATTCATCGGTACATAGAACATTGGAGAAGAATTACCGGTAGGCGAGGGTGTGCTGCTGTGTCCACTGACAGAACTGTACATGATTCTGGAAATCATTCCCATGCAATTCTTTATGTAGGTGTACATGCTAAGGATGGAACCGGTGACGTGTACGAATACGATGTACTGATTTTAGGAATGACAATCTCGTGTTCAAGATGTCGTGTGCTCACATGTGGATTCATAGCAACGGAAGTGAGAACAGTAACTTCGGCAGGTTCGTCTGTGCGAGTGCTACGGCGTTGCGCTGTCGTGGGCTGAAATGTCCCGTTTCCTGAAGCGTCGCGACAAGACGAGAAAACATCCGTCATGAAGGTGGGTTCTTGTCAGCATATCGCTCTCCGTACAGTTCTGCTTACTGCGTGGCACTTCGCCTACCTACAACAACAACAATAAAAGAAACATTTTATCCCTGCAGTTTGCAGAAAGGGCAGCCTTTACTGTATGCCTACTCTACACAACAGTACTTAACAGGACTAAGCTACCGTACCAAATGTACCCGTACATAAGAAAACAGTATTGCAATTACTGTTCTGCTAACTTACAATCCCCATAGACGAGTAGCATTTCTATCTTCTCTTCGTTGGTGTACATTCTACTCACACAACTCTTCAACTGAAGCCGGCCGGGGTGACCGAGCGGCTCTAGACGCTACAGTCTGGAACAGCGCGACCGCTACGGTCGCAGGTTCGAATCCTGCCTCGGTCATGGATGTGTGTGATGTCCTTAGGTTAGTTAGGTTTAAGTAGCTCTAAGTTCTAGGGGACTGATGACCTTAGAAGTTAAGTCCCATAGTGCTCAGAGCCATTTGTTTCTTCAACTGACGATGGTTGACGGAATGACAGGTGTGCATTCTACTCGTGTTTACATTTGTCCTCTGTCATCGTCAACACGTGCATGTGTTCCATTACCCCGAGTACCTGAACTAAGCGCTGGGAGCGTCAACGTCAATGTGTTTCAGTGAATGGCACACTGTGATACATTTCCGATTAGGTCTTTAGGAGAGGAAATGAATTACCGAGTAAAAGTACAGGGTGCCGTTTAAATAAGTCATACCACCGTTCATATCTTTGTAAAAAACGGAGCTACAACGAAGGCAATAATGCTGATTGATGTCCGCCTGACGGCTCAAGAACATTTGCTTGAAACATTTTGTAATTTTCATCTGGACAAACAGTTCTTTAGGGTTGTTGTTGTTGTGGTCTTCAGTCCTGAGACTAGTTTGATGCAGCTCTCCATGCTACTCTATCCTGTGCAAGCTTCTTCATCTCGCAATACCTACAACATACATCTTTCTAAATCTGTTTAGTGTAATCATCTATTGGTCTCCCTCTGCGATTTTCTCCCTCCACGCTGCCCTCCAATACTAAATTTGTGATCCCTTGATGCCTCAGAACATGTCCTACCAAGCAATACCTTCTTGTCCGCAGCTCGTGGTCGTGCGGTAGCGTTCTCGCTTCCCGCGCTCTGGTTCCCGGGTTAGATTCCCGGCGGGGTCAGGGATTTTCTCTGCCTCGTGATGACTGGGTGTTGTGTGATGTCCTTAGGTTAGTTAGGTTTAAGTAGTTATAAGTTCTAGGGGACTGATGACCATCGATGTTAAGTCCCATAGTGCTCAGAGCCATCTGAACCATTTGACCCCTTCTTCTGCTCAAGTTGTGCCACAAACTCCTCTTCTCCCCAATTCTATTCAATACCTCCTCATTAGTTATGTGATCTACCAATCTAATCTTCAGCATTCTTCTGTAGCACCCCATTTCGAAAGCTTCTATTCTCTTTCTGTCCAAACTATTTATCGTCCATGTTTCACTTCCATACGTGGCTACACTCCATAGAAAAATTTTCAGAAACGACTTCCTGACATTCGATGTTAACAAATTTCTCTTCTTTAGAAACGCTTTCCTTGCCATTGCCAGTCTACATTTTATATCCTCTCTACTTCTACCATCATCAGTTATTTTACTCCCCAAATAGTAAAACTCCTTTACTACTTTAAGTGTCTCATTTCCTAATCTAATTCCCTCAGCATCACCCGACTTAAATCAAACTACATTCTATTATCCTTGTTTTGCTTTTGTTGATGTTCCTCTTATACCCTCCTTTGAAGACACTGTCCATTCCGTTCAACTGCTCTTCCAAGTCCTTTGCTGTCTCTGACAGAATTACAATGTCATCGGCGAACCTCAAAGTTTTTATTTCTTCTCCATGGATTTTAATACCTACTCCGAACTTTTCTTTTGTTTCTTTTTCTGCTTGCTCAATATACAGGGTGGTCAACATAAATGGGACACCCTGTATATGTATGGGCAACATTAATAAAGCCGACAAACTGCAGCGACGGATTCTTGACTGGAAATGGAGGAAAAAAGGTCCGATGAACAAGTGTCCGGAAATGCATCGTTGCTATGGTAGATGGCGCTGAAAAATGACAGTTCCTCTGTTTATGTACCGTGTGTTCCTTGTGTGTTGCAGGCTCTGTGATTGACGCAGCGTACTGTAAGTAGCAGAATGGTCAGGTATTCATGACGGCAACGAGCCTAGATGGTGATTGTGTACGGCCAAACAGGTGGAAATGGTTGAGAGGAAGCACAGCTGAACTAAAATAAGTACTCTCACGGATACCAACCACACCACACAACATTTCAAGCCCTTATTGGGGTGTTTGTCTGATCATACTAACTCCCTAAAGGGCTTGAAATGTTCTGTGATGTAGCTGGTGTCTGTGAGGGTATTTGTTTTGGTATAAACATGCTGCATGTCAAAAGGACTATAAATGACAGTTTCATTCATTTACATTGAAGTCATCGCGATTCATGATTACCTCCTGTACATTACAAAAGGCGAAACATGATTCTTAACAAGGTACGCAATAACCACGGACGGCAGTTCATGCTCTGCAATATGTTGCCATTCTGACCACAAGATTGCTAAGGACTTCTCGTGGCTGTACTTTTCATTCCTCCACCAGCGCCGTTGACAAGTGCTGATCGGCCGTTGCTGCCAGTGGAGGTGATGCGGTACGTCTTTTCAATGCATCCCACATGTCCTCGATGCAATGTAACTCGGGGTAATGGGCAGACCAATCTATTCACCGAGTATTCTCTCGTTTCAAGAGTGCCTCCGACCTATACTGTTCTACGCGATCGCCCATTGTCACTCTTATGATCGTGTTCGATAATGGTGGGCGTGTCCTCACATGGTGAGAGGTGGGAATACCTGATGCAGCCAGGAACATTCTCGAACATGGTCGTTCTGGAGGTGCAGTTGTTATGGTGTAGGGAGACATGATGTTGCTTGGTCGTACTGACCTTCATATCTGTGAACACAGTAGAGTAACCAGGCAACGTTATTGTAACACTGTACAGCTTCCCCATGTGCGTCTTTTCGGGGATGAATTCGACGCTGACCTCATTTTTATGTATGACAGTGCCCTACCGCATCAAATGGTGTAGCGGGAGGAGACACTGGAACAAGAGGATACTCTTTGCAGCATTTCCACTGCTCCATTGATCATCTAGCAGTCACCAGCCGCGTTTATGGAGGTGTACATGAACCCCGTACCTACTTCGTGGCCAGAGTGGAAGCATTGTCGTCCGTGGTGATCACATACCCTATTAAAAACCATGTTCCACCTTTTTAAATGTACAGGCGACCATCATAAATCCAGGTGACTGCTTTGTAATTATTGTCATCGAATAAAAGTGGCATTTCTGTTCGTCTCTTTGCGTATTGCTTTCAGTTATATGTTATATTGTTCCAGTTATTTCGACATGTGGTCCAAATTACATTGTATTATGTTATGGAATTTCGTACCTAAAGATTGGAAAGTGCTCCAGTCACACCAATACCCTAAAAGGCAAATACGAATAATCCGCTGAATTGCAGCCGCATATCAAAAATGGTTCAAATGGTTCTGAGCACTATGGGACATAACTCCTGAGGTCATCAGTCCTCTAGAACTTAGAACTACTTAAACCTAACTAACCTAAGGACATCACACACATCCACGCCCGCGGCAGGATTCAAACCTGCTACCGTAGTGGTCGCGCGGCTCCAGACTGAAGCGCCTAGAACCGCTCGGCCACTCCGACAGGCCCATATCACTAACGTCGATTTGCAGTAGGGTTTGGAACATACACTGTATTCGAACATTATGAAGTACCTCGAAGAAAACGATTTATTGACACACAGTCATCGCGGATTCAGAAAATATCGTTCTTGCGGAACACAACTAGCTCTTTATACTCATGAAGTAATTAGTGCTATCGACAGGGGATGTCAAATTGACTCCATATTTTTAGATTTTCGGAAGGTTTTCAACACCGTTTCTCACAAGCATCTTCTAACCAAACTGTTTGCCTATGGAATATCGCCTCAGTTGTGCGATTCGTGATTTCCTGTCAGAAAGATCAGAGTTCGTACTAATAGACGGAAAGTCATCGAGTAAAACAGAAATAATATCCGGCGTTCCCCAAGGAAGTGTTATAAGCCCTCTATTGTTCCTGATCTATATTAACGGCATAGAAGACAATCTGAGTAGCCCTCTTAGATTATTTGCACATGGTGCTGTCAGTTACCGCTTTTAAAGTCATCAGATGACCAAAATAAATAGCAAAATGATTTAGATAAAGTATCTGTGTGGTGTGGAAAGTGGCAATTGATCCTGAATAAAGATAAGTTTGAAGTTATTCATTTGAGTACCAAAAGAAATCCGCTAAATTTCGATTACGCGATAAGTCACACGAATCTGAAGGCTGTAAATTCAACTAAATACTTAGGTATTATAATTTCAAATAACCTAAGTTAGAACGATCACACAGATAATGTTGTGGATAGAGCAAACCGAAGACTGTGATTCATTGGCAGAACACTTAGAAGGTGCAACAGATCAACTAAAGAGACTGCTTACACTATACTTCTCCGCCCTATTCTGGAGTATTGCTGCGCGGTGTGAGATCCGTATCAGGTGGTACTGACGGGTGATATTGAAAAAGTTCAAAGAAGGTCGACTCGATTTGTAGTGTCGTGAAATAGGGGAGACAGTGCAACAGACATGATACGTGTGTTGGAGTGGCAATCATTAAAACAAAGGCGTTTTTCGTTGTGACGGGATTTTCCCACGAAATTTCAACTACCAGTTTTCTCCTCCGATTGCGAAAACATTCTGTTGGCTCCCACCTATATAGGGAGAAACGATCATCACAATAAAATAAGAGAAATCAGGGTTCGCACAGAAAAACTTAAGTGCTCGTTTTTCCTTATCACCGTTTGAGAGTGGAACGGTAGTGAGACTGCTTGAAGGTGGTTCATTGAACCCTCTGTCGGGCACTTTATTGTGAATAGCAGAGCAATAACGTAGATGTAGATCATCATGCGAAATTTACTTTTCTCCTAAAGCTTTCGCACACCATAGTATTAATGTAAGTAACATTTTCAGCAATGTTTCATTTTTATTAAACCTACTTACAAAGCAATAAAATTAGCTAAATCTGAATTGGAAAAAGGGAAATTTGTGGCGCATTGCGGGAGGGGGAAGGGGGGAGGGGAGCGGCGCTGGGTTGGTGGTTATTCCTGGGGCACAAGAACACCGCAGTCCGGCTATGCATGTACGAGACACACACAAGTTGGAAACGTTCTCTCCACCCACCATACGTCGTCTACAGCTGTGTCACCTATGAAGAACGTATTGCACTGTCGTAGATATGTTGACAGCATGCACCTTGACGGTAGAGTATAGCGTTATAAATTTCCTAGGTTGTTTGGGTTCTGGCTATGTTTATTTAAATATTTTTTTCTATTGGGATGCGATGGTCATATTTCACATTTTTCAAGTCAACATCTCTTTTACTCAACACATACTATTTGTACAGGGATAAAATAGGTTTCGTTAGAAAGGTTTTTCAACCAGCTTCTGGCACTGCATAGAAAGGTTTTTTTAACCTGAGTCTCATATTAAATGCCGGCCCGTGTGGCCGTGTGGTTCTAGGCACTTCAGTCTGGAACCGCGTGACCGCTGCGGTCGCAGGTTCGAATCCTGCCTCGGGCATGTATGTGTGTGATGTCCTTAGGTTAGTTAGGTTTAAGTAGTTCTAAGTTCTAGGGGACTGATGACCTCAGACGTTAAGTCCCATAGTGCTCAGAGCCATTTGAACGATTTTGACATTAAATATCAATTTCACGCTAAAACTTGCTATTTTTGAAAAATTTTGAAATAAAAGGCAAAAGGATATCATGGATGCCCAGCTTCATACCTGTTTTGACGAAGCTAACTTATTAATTACTAATAAGAGACTCGCTTTTTATATTATCTTATTACAAAAACCATTTTATTTTTTAAAAGTACTTATTAAATGGTTAATTTTTATGCAGCATTGTCAGTGATAGCAAACGTGGCACCTGCGGTAGTCTGTTCTCTGTGCCTGTCGTACTAGCTGACTTTCCTAAATGGATATACTTTCTAAAACAGCAAACGTAATTGTAATAGCCTCCTTGAATTGCAGTTAACCAATTGCTACTGTGCCCTAACGTTCTTAGTCCAACTGAAAATGTTAGTCGAGTTAAATTTATAAGTTATGTGGCCCTACTGACAGTCCCTTCTCTCTGCTCGTCGTACAAGCCGGCGCAAACATTCTGTATGGGTTCAAATGGCTCTGAGCACTATAGGACTTAACTGCTGAGGTCATCAGTCCACTAGAACTTAGAACCAATTAAACCTAACTAACCTAAGTACATCACACACATCCATGCCCGAGGCAGGATTCGAACCTGCGACCGTAGCAGTCACGCGTTTCCAGACTGTAGCACCTAGAACCGCTCGGCCACCCCGGCCGGTCGTTCTGTATGCAAAACACATTTTTTTACACATGTAAATGTATACAAAAGGATGCATCATAAATTCATGATTATTATTTCACGTCGTTCGGTTCATTTTTAAAGATGTTTCCTCTCCTTTCCGGCAACTACGCTTATCCCGGCGACTATACTTATTCTAAATGTCGTCAGTACATATTATATTCTAAGTATTGTCATTATGAAACTGCGAAAGTTTCGAAGGGGTCCCCAGGTTCTTTTTATTTGTCACACAAACTGTCCATATGGAATGTGACACACTCGGAATCGCTTTGAAGAAAATGACATGCAACTGAAACAGAATGAAGGACCATCTCGCACTATCTACATCTTTCTCCTTGCCCGTTCATCCTCATATTGTCGCCACCCCCTGAAGTCAGGCCGTTCTGGCAGTCTCTGTTAACAAATGCTAGCCAATCAGATGCGACAAAAGGCAACACTTTCATAGAAGAGCGTGCTCTGAACGGCCAATGGGAGTCGAGAAAACGTATTTGTCTGTCGTTTCGCCTGATCGAACATGCGCTCACCTCGTGATAACTGCGCTATATGTGCCGCCCAACTAAGTTTATCGGATATCGTGCAACATTACGAGGTTCCATATACCGCATTATTTGCCTTAACTGTCTCCCAACAATGCAACATCATGACTGGGATTTTTTTCACATCTCAGCATTACGCCATTTGGCAAAAAACATATCAAAATGAACAAGCAAAAGGTTGAACGCAAAATTTACCCCTTACACTTTCGATGCAGCAACATAACGAGAGTGGATCCATCTGGTAGCTGAAAATTAAAAACAAGCGTCTCCGTAACTGGGGAAATTAGGTGTTGCGGAACTGTTACTCAGCACAGTCCAATCCCGATCTCTCTCCATGGTTCAATAATTTCATACATTCCACTACCTTTCGATTCTATCCCTCGCTAGTACATTCACTTCTTCCTTTTTTGTTTCTTACTCTTCCGTTCCTACTTTTTCCTATTCCTACTACGCTCTCCCTCTTTCTGCCCCCTTTTTTGCTCTTCTGTCTTCCCCTCTTTTTTGCCTGTTACAAATATGCGCTTCCGCGGAAACGGCTTCCATGGCAAGCGCACCGATTTCCATATCCTAGCTACGCTATATAAGTCGGCATATCTTCGTACAGACCTACAGAAGTTGAACAAACATACGGAAACACCAAAAACACAACCAGTTCCCATGCCTAATACGGTGAAGGAAACGCGTCATCATTCGAAACCGCTTCCAGTCGTTTCGGAATGGATACATACAGGTCCTGTAAGATTTTCACGGTAATGTTTTACCCTTCTTCCTCCAAAACAGTGCCCAGATCAGATAATGATAATGTCGGTGGATGGCGATTACGCATCCTTTTCTTCAAAATAGACCGAAAAAGGCTAAACAATATTGAGATCTGGTGACGACGATGGGCAGTGGGGGTAAATAACAACCTTCTGCTCTCAAAAGCATCCTCGACGAAGCGAATTCTATAAACAGGGGCCCTGCCGTCTTGGATCACAGTATCAACATTCGCGAACAAACACTGCACCCTGAGATGGGCCTGAAGGCCCAAAATAGTTATATTATCCTTGGTAGTAATGCGAACTTAATGAGTAACCATGAGATCCATGGAATACCACAATATAGCTGTCCAAATCGTCACCAAACCCGTGCCATCTTTCACTCCTGGGATGTAAACGGCCAGAAGTTGGCAACACGCCAAAGTCCAGGTTTTAAGGCTTCGGCACCACGTTTTCTTGTAACGGACATTTCCATCACCGATGAGTGGTTCTGGAATTTCAGCTCGCCTCCAATTCCTTCCTAATAGAATTCCCTTTGTATTGTTTTGGGTAATTATTTTTGCAAGAGTCGTCCTTTTATTCTTTTGTCAAAATCCTCTATAATGGCCTTATAATGCGTTGTGACTTAACGGATGATGTTTTTTCTTTTTTTTTTCACAGTATGCAGCATAAGTTTCCGACATGGAACACGAAAGACCTCTGCTACTTCAGTTAAAGATGCATCTACAATAGGAGGACCAACAGTTTTCCAACTTTCGAATGCACTTAGCCCCGACATAATGCATCCAGACCTGTCCCGACCACGGCTAAACTTGCAAATGTATTGAACACATCGCACAAGTGCTATTCGTCGTCAAAAGCCACAGTGTCATCTGCAGGCTTGTCTATCATCTGAATTTTGTTCGACTTTTCTCGCTGTCTTTCCATATTTTTGTCTAACCCACGTATGCAAAAACGCGCGTGTGTGTGTGTGTGCGTGTGTGTGTGTTCGGAGCATATGGATTCTAAACGGCGAGGTTATCAGCTCCCAGTATATGTGAGAACGTCTTTGTCTCCGTTCGCCCATCTTCCGGTATCAAGGGACGCCAGCTATTACTCTTCCTTTATGTAGTAGGGATGACACCTTCAACTGTCGCAGTGGTTAGCACCGTGGACTGGCATTCTGGAGGACGACGGTTCAACCCCGTCTCCAGCCATCCTGATTTAGGTTTTCCGTGATTTCCCTAAATCGTTTCAGGCAAATACCGGGATGGTTCCTTTGAAAGGGCACGGCCGATTTCCTTCCCCATCCTTCCCTAATCCGAGCTTGCGCTCCGTCTCTAATGACCTCGTTGTCGACGGGACGTTAAACACTAACATCCTCCTCCTTCCTTCAACTGTCATCTCATTACCAAAGAGAGGCCTGAAGATTGTTAATTTGACACTGAAATTGCTGCAAATGAAAGAAGACCTGTAAATAGAGCAGAAGGTGCCATCCTTACTACCTAAATATCTGTTACTACGTCGATATTTGCTAAGGGCGGACATCAGTAACGAGATATGTTTACTATTCAGACTCGTGCCCTTGAGGATTTAGAACCTGATACCTCCGCCTCACAAGGTAGCGACGCCAGCACGAGTTCAGTGTTTCCCCCAGTATCGCCAACAGACGGCTATCTACAGGCTACCCAGTCGCTTCGGTAGAGTTTGGGGACTACCTTGGAACAAGGCAGCCCGCTATTGCTTGGTCAGGTGACTGAATCTCAACAGCGGCTGTTTGTCATCCCACCTCGAACAAACACCACCGGACAGCGCTTGTTGACACAGCTGCTGCTGCTTGTCTGCCGCGAACACCAGTTTCACGGGGATGCGGTAGGTGCCTCTGAACTTTCGCTTGCTTTGTGTACCCATCTCAGATCTCGGCCACGCATGCTGCCATATCGGGCGTTTAGGCACCGGGAGCGCAAAGTACACAGTGGTCGATCGCTGTACCTGACGCTTGCGTTTACAAAAAGCTTAAGAGCCGTACGTTTCTTTCAACAATTCTGATACTTTCTCCCGTTTTACCTCTTTTTACCTCTCTCTCTCTCTCTCTCTCTATATATATATATATATATATATATATCGGTCTGGCTAACTCTCTCTATCTCCCTCGTGACACCAACTGATGAATGAAAATACAAATTAAATACAGCAAACTACAAAAAAATGGTTCAAATGGCTCTGGACACTATGGGATTTCTGGGGTCATCAGTCCCCTAGAACTTAGAACTACTTAAACCTAACTAACCTAAGGACAACACACACATCCATGCCCGAGGTAGGATTCGAACCTGCGACCGTAGGACTCGTGCGGTTTCAGACTGTAGTGCCTAGAACCGCTCGGTCACCCCAGCCGGTATCAAACAACACCTGTTATATAATTTTTGTACATTGTGCGTAGTTATTTCACATTTCATACAAAGTCTTACAGTACATAAAAATGAGGCACAGATCCAAGTAACAGGAATAAGCTGTCTCCCCACAACAAAAGTCTGCTCGAGAAAGAGAGACCATGCCATAAAACTGACGACAGCACAGACAAATACACTGCGTAACACAATTAAAGGACCACTTCTTCTAAACCACGTCATCCTCTCCCATTATGACCCATAAGTTTGAAATTTGTCTCGATGGTGTCTACAACCTTGCTCTGTAACGGTACAAAAGCGTGAAACTCTGCGACCCCAACCACGGGCACGGTGACGCTTCAAACAGCAAGATTTCAACACAAGCGGAAAAAAGGCTAGAGTTCAGAAGGTCATGTCAGGAGTAAGGGAGATTAATGATATCATATAGGAACCAAATTTCACCACAATTCTGCCCAAACCCACCGTGGACGTGTCACGTGATAGGAAGGTCATCATACGCCTTCTTACTCACACTTCACCGCTTGCTTTGACGCCTCTGCGATGGACGTCACAACTGCGACGCCCAACGTCGAAGTCAACCGGTTCTGTTATGGGAGACATACCACCACTCAGAATCAACAATCATAATGGCTGACACTAGCAAATACTAACAAGAGCCGATGACCTCCTCCTGTTGGTTGGCGGCCGTAGCCGAGAGGAACTTGAACCTAAAATCGAAAGAACTATGACCACATTGTCGCAATGGTGCCACAGGACCAAACTTAAAGTTGCGCCAAATAAGTCAACTTACCTGCTTTTAAAAGGCCAATTGGCCAGAAACCCAACTGTTAGGACTGAGGGCACCCCGGTTACACGCCGTCGAGAGGCACGATACCTAGGAGTTATTCTGGATGAGAAATGGAGCTTTGGACGGCATATTGAAGTGGCAACACACAGGTCGCTAGAGGTCTTGAACAATCTCATCATGATCGGGCATAGGCGATTCGATCTTCTTCCACAACTTATCAAATTGTATCATAACACCATCCTCGCTTCCATCGTGGGCGACGGGTCTGGAGTCTGGGCTCACAGGCTCACGAGGGTCCTTCCTCCTATGGCCGTGAGAAGGGTGCAGCGCAACATGCTACTGCGATCTATTGGAGCCTACCACACATCCCCAGGGGCAGCACTACTGATTCTCATGGGTTTGTGCCTCCTAGATGTAAAAATCAGGGAGCAGGCTTCCTGGTATTGGACAAAAAGGGGACAAATTGAAAAGACCGAAGACATCTTAGGGGTGCGAGTGGGGGACAAACCATCAATCAGAAGAAGGGGGAAAGAATTATGGCAAGAGTTCTGGTATAGGGACGAGATGGGCAGAAGAACCTACCAGCTACTTCCAAACATTAAGTAACGTCTCCAAATGAAACATTTTCAACCTAGTAAGGGCTGCGGCTCTTCCTCAAGGGGCATGGTCCGTATCCAGCATATCTCTGCCGGTTCGGGAAAAGGGCGACTCCCTCGTGTGACTGTGGTGCCGGGATAGGTACATCGGACCACGTCGTCTACGAGTGCCCCATGTTTGATGATGTTGCCACGGATTTAAGGAACCACACACAGACACATTTCACCTGATCAGGAACCCATTCACCTTTAACATCATTGACAGAATTGCCAGCAAGGTATCAGTCAAGGTCCTGCGTGAATACCGAAGGGAGATAGTGTGATTGAAGAGCAATAAAACGACATTACACACCTATCCCATTCCGCCAGGGCGTGGACTGGCCGACCGCCGTGACGACTGGGATCCGCCACGTCCTGGATTGATGGGAGGGTGTGAACTTACCCAACCTAGACACCCTACACTAATTATGACCCTAGTAGGTGGATTCCATTAGTAGAATATAGTCCTTAGGATACTCCTGAAAGACCTGCAACGCTTTTCAGTTAAGGCCAGCCTAGTGCTAGGGGCACGCCCACTGGGATTAGCTCGGTGGGCAGGCCACAAAGAGTAGGTGTGTAGCTCAGCTGGCACATCTGTAATGCAGAATAGATTAGCATTAGTGTAGCTTAATAGATTAGATTAACCTTGTGCACAGAATTGTGCCGGTCACTAATCAAGTAGAAGCTGCATTTGTTATTGTATCAACTAAAGACCCACTAATTAGTTTAGGTGCTGGGTTATGTTGTATAACTACTACTGTAGTGTATTAATAAAGATTTTTTTAAAAAGTGCAATTTAACTATGCATTATTTAACGTGAGAAAGAAAAAAAGTGGACAGTCGAAGTTGCACAATCCAAGTGTTTAATGAAGATGATTAGGATGCGCGACAAAAGGATTTTGTAATGGGTTCAGTTTAGCTAGAACAATTGCTGACAGTTATATATCAGTCTTTTGGAGCAATCTTCTCAGTTCAATAGCTGTCCACAAGTATAATTTATGGCAAGAGCTACGTTGATGACACATTTTATGTAGTATATAATGATGCAATTACATTGACAATGTCTTGAAAGGAGGATATAAGATGAAAATCAACAAAAGTAAAAACGAGGAAAATGGGATGTAGTCGAATTAAATCAGGTGATGCTGAGGGAATTAGATTAGGAAATGAGACACTTAAAGTAGTAAATGAATTTTGCTATTTGGGGAGCAAAATAAATGATGATGGCCGAAGTAGAGAGTATATAAAATGTAAACTGGAACGACAAGGAAAGCATTTCTGAAGAAGAGAAATTTATTAACATCGAGTATAGATTTAAATGTCAGGAAGTCGTCTCTGAAAATATTTGTGTGGAAGTGAAACATGGACGATAAATAGTTTAGAAAGAAGAGAATAGAAGCTTTATAAATGCGGTGCTACAGAAGATTGCTGAAGGTTAGGTGGGTAGACCACATAACTAATGATGAGGTTTTGAATAGAATTAGGGAGAAGAGGAATTTGTGGCACAACTTGACTAGAAGAATTGATCGGTTGGTATGAAATGTTCTGAGGTATCAAGGGATCACCAATTTAGTATTGGAGGGCTGCTTGGAATGGAAAAATTGAAGCGGGAGACCAAGAGATGAATACACTAAACAGATTCAGAAGGATGTAGGTTACAGTAGGTACTGGGAGGTGAAGAAGCTTGCACAGGATAGAGTAGTATGGAGAGCTGCATCAAAGCAGTCTCTTGACTGAAGACCGAAGCAACGATGTATCTTAAACAACGTAAACACAATACTTTTGAATAAGAAAACACAATGGTAGGAGGGGCGTTCAGTAAATTATGCAACTTATATCTTCCTCGCCCAATTTCGGTTGAAAAATTGCGGAATTTGCTGTGGGACATCGTGAAAAGTTCCCGCTTCAGAAGCTATAGTTTCACGAAGTTCCGAAGGTGTCGCCGCTATGAAGAGCGTTCAAAATTTTATCTGTGATGGAGGTACCTTCAAAGCAAAAAGTTGTCCTGAGTTTCTTTGGGCGGAAAAGCAGAGCGTCGCAGATACTCAGAGTGTCTACGGAGATCTAACAGAGAGTAAACGTTATCGCAACAGGGTCTTGCAAACCTGTCCGATCTCCAGCGTGCCGACCGACCATAATGCTGTGACTCCTGCTTTGTTGGACTTCAGGTTCGTCATCACAAATGTACAAAGAAACTTCTTCTCCACAACAACTCAAGACATAGCACGAGTCTGCGCATCCGAGAAGAGTTTTCAAAGTTTCCTTGGACTGTTCTTCCTCGTCCACCATAGAGCCCGGATTTTGCGCTCTCCGATTCAAATCTGCGCAAAGCGGTGCATGGATGATATTGAGGTTATTGATGTAGCAAGACGTTGGCTACAACATTGACCAGTAGAGTGGTACCATGTGAACAATCGAAAAGATCAGGAATAACATTGACTAATAATACACCGCGAAGACAAAAGTCAAGCCATACTTCCTAACATTGTGTAGGAACTTCTTTTGCCCGGCCTAGTGCAGTAATACGACGTGGCGTGGACCTTACAAGTCATCGGAAGAATATTGAGCCATGCTGCCTTTATAGCCGCCCATAATTGCGAAAGTGCTGACTGTGCAGAATTTTGTGCGGGAAATAACCTCTCGATTACGTCCCATAAACCTTCCGTGACATTCGTGTTGGGCAATCTGGGTGACCAAATCATTCCCTCGAATTGTCCTGAATGTTCTGACATAGTGCTTTGTCATCCGTAAAAATTCCATCATTGTTTGGAAACATGAAGTCTATGAATGGCTCCAATTGGTCTCCAAGAAGCCGAACATAACTATTTCCGGGTCAGTGATCGGTTCAGCTAGACCAGGGGGCCCAGTCCATTCGATTTAAACACAGTCCACACCATTATGGAGATACCTCCAGCGTGCACAGTGACTTCTTGACAAATTGGATCCATGGCTTCGTGGTGTCCACGTCACACTCGACTCCTACCACCAGCTCTTACCAACTGAAATCGGGACCCGTGTGACTAGGCAACGGTTTTCCAGTGGTCTAGGGTCCAGCCGCTATGGTAACGAACGCAGCTGATGCGCTGCAGCGACTCGCGTCGGTCGCCTGCTGCTACAGCCCATTGACGTCAAATTTCGCTGCACTGTTGTAACGGATATGTTCGTCGTATGCCCCACATTGATTTCTTGTGGTTATTTCACGCATTGTTGTTCAGCTGTTAGCACTGATAACTCTACTCAAACACCGCTGGTCTCGGTCGTGAAGTGAAGGCTGTCGACCACTGCATTGTCCTTGGTGAGAGTTTATGTCCGAAATTTAATATTCTTGACACTGACACTGACTGAATTCCGTAACGATTTCCGAAATCGAATGTCCCGTGCGTCTAGCTCCAACTACCATTTCGCGTTCAAAGTCTGTGAATTGGCACGGTGAGGCCAGAATCACTTCGTTAACCTTTTCACGCCAATCACCTGAATACAAATGAGAGCTCCGCCAATGCAATTCCCTTCTATACCATGTGTATGCGATACTACGGTCATCTGTACAAGTGCATAGCCCTATCCCATGTCATTTGTCACCTCAGTGTAAGTATTACCGTGATGGACGTATATCATATGCTTACACATTTACAGACAGTCCATAAAATCAGCTAACAACATCGTAGCATTTTAAATGTGTACGTACAGGGGTTTATTGTAAAATTATTGATATATTGAAAAATATCTATTGGTAGTCTTAGTCGACCTTGAGTTGCTATCTGATTTACGTTGGCTCTGTTTAAACGCGCGGTTATGCCCCCAGTATCATTTGCATCGAAATTATGATTACACTCTAATTATTAAACAAAAAATGGTGATTGCTAGCTAAGAAATCAATAATGCGGTGATTATCATATGATACCAAATTAAGATTTATTCAGAATAGGATAAGCAATATTTCTAGCATAACATGACAATACAATACACACACTAACCTAACTAGCCTATCATTGGCACAATTCCTAGCTACTTAAGTCAACACTGAACCCGCAAGTGACTCTATTGAAGTTCTGCCTGAACGGACACTGACTCAGAGAGCGCCAGTCAAAGAGCTAGCGGAATAAGAACTCATTTAGAATTACAGTGCCCTACTTTGGTTGATGATTGCTAATATCACCGTAATTCTCCGTGATGATTACGACAGTCGGCCCAGCCAACGTCGCGATGCCGTCTTTTCCGTGAGCGAGCTTGGCTTTAACTTCCAACGTGGACGTGGTTTGCGTCCGTAAACTCCTGTACGTAAGTGTTCAATTGCGGAGTCCGTCACTAGTCAATACTCAAGCTACTTGCACATATGCCAAGAGCAGTTGGTCGACTCAAGTGCGCGGCAGCAAAGGTACACTTCAGATTGCATTTGAACACCACAAGTTAGCATAAATCTCTTTCTCTTCTCAGAGGAACAGATAATGCTACGTGTGTGAAGTCGTATGCTCTACACTATCCAGACTTGGAGAGTAACTACTGGATTCAATGCCGGTAACTTCTCCAACATACTTCTCTCCACGCTCTCCAAGCAGGGCAGCCAGACACCGCGACTACTCTCCTCCACAGCCGTCCCCAGAGTCCTCCATCAGAGTTTTTGCAAACCTGGCCGTTCTTCGCCGCATGGATCCGTGCGCGTTGGTAGCCAATCACGACACAGACTTCCATGTATCCGTGCGCGTTTGTACCCAACCACGACACAGAATTCTCCCGCGGTTACTGTTGCCGCCAAACTTTTAACACGTATCTCTACGTGCTCTGCGCCAGTCCCGTCACAGTCTTCCGAAAATTTTCCACTGTGGCGCGAAATCGTCTTTCTCTGTTTCGCATATAGCTCCTTCTCGCTTCTTGTTGTGATGGTCCTGCCTCTCCGAACGTATTTGGTGGTCTGAAGCGCCAGCCGACAAAGGGGTCCGGCCGCGGCCATCCCGTTAGTTTGATATGACATAAACACCTTCCTTAGGGGTTCCGGCCGTGTTCCAGCCTCTGAGCCCATCTTGTTAGTCTGACATGACACACAGAACTTCCTTTTCTGTGTCCATTCTCTCCTACCGGTGGGCCAATTATCAATTATTATTCGGTGTATTAGTGCTGATTTAGCATAATGTAAGGTGCAAAATCTGCTACCTTACAAATGAAATGGTCTTCTATGTCGTTCCTGAAAGTTGTATAAACACCGCGAAAACATTTTAAATTTTTGCAGCAGCTAAAAATCATTCAGACACGAACAGACACAACCACAACCATACCAGGAGGAACACAATATGACAAATACCAAACAGTACAAATTTTAAACTCGTGTAACAGTACCATTTCATCATGTACTTCATGTTGAAAGAAACAGAATACTCTGATAACCACGATGGTCGCCCAAAGTGTTTACCATTCATTTTCTGTTCATTACAAGCGAAGAGTAAAGCGAAAGATTGGAAACTTATACCATAAAGTTTAACGTAATGTTAAACATGGCAGTTAAAATAATCTTGTGGTTAATCTGTAAAGGGGTGCAAGGTTGCATTGAGTTCCTTATCATTCACTTGGCATTTACTGCCTCCTCAAGGCTTGCCCATGATTTACGTTTTCAGCTGTAAACATCCTTGTTGCTCCTGCATATTTTCTCTTCTCACCTACCAAAATTCCATCACACTGTCGTTTCGATATTTTCTTGTCTCTTGGCATCCTTCTATCTGACTACATGTAATCACCGTCTCCATTTCGTTAAAGTCTATTTTCGGATCAACATTTTTTTCCTTGTCGTTCTTAGTAATTCCCGACTTGCGTATCTCAACTGTAGACTGAGTAACCCTCAATTTGCTTAGTGGTTTTCTAATTGGTATTCTCCGTCTCACTGCTGGAACTCAAAAGTGGCGAAATAACGTGATTATAAATTTCCCGGTCCAGTAGAAACGGAAATTTTATGAAAACTCTATGTACTGTACACCATGGCCGTACAGACTTGCTAGTAACGTGGACCGCAAACCCTCCACTGTGACTACGTAGAGTCTAGAAATTAAAAATATCATGCCGTGAGGCTAGTTCATTTTCTGAACTGGAATTGCCCTACCCCAGTACCAATTAGACTGCGCTCAAACTAATTAAGTTCTACAGGGGCTCGCTCTCTAGATTTCGGGGAGGGGGGGAGGGGCAGTGGATGTAAGACGAGTAAAAAAATTACAAGAAAGAACCGTGAGGGGCGGACCGCCATCAGATCGCTGGGCCGCATGGACCAGCTCGCCGATATCTGTGCATCCCTGCTGTGTACTCACTCCGACAAAAATGGCTCTGAGCACTATGGGACTTAACCTCTTAGGTCATCAGTCCCCTAGAACTTAGAACTACTTAAACCTAACTAACCTAAGGACAACACACACATCCATGCCCGAGGCAGGATTCGAACCTGCCACCGTAGTAGTCCCGCGGTTCCGGACTGTAGCGCCTAGAACCGCACGGCCACCGCGGCCGGCCCAGTGCCGAAAAAACAGTTATGAATTTAACTACGTTTCCTTCAAATTTTTTCTAAAATTTCATGTACGTATGAGTAAAAATGAACAGGTGAGTAATATATTAGGTGTAACATAGAAACGGGATATCGTTTTTGAGAATTGATGTTCAATTGCGCAACGTTTTACTTACTCGCCGCGACTAACCTCAAATAAAAACATTGTTTTGCGTTACTGTAAGTGCTGTATAATGCCGGCCGTTTTGAGTGGGATAATCCCTACCGCCGTAATCACCCCTACAAAGTTAATCACTTCTGCTTCAGATACCATGAAGACGAAGATCAAATACAAATCAGACGTCTTACAGAAAGCCATTAAGGACGTCACGAGCAAAACACGTTCATCTGGAGAAGCAGCTGCTACTTACTCCGTTCCAAACGATACTATACAAGGCCACCTCATGAAAGAAGTTATACATGAACCAAAGCCTTGACATAAGGCTATATTCTCCGAAAAACAACAAAAGGAATTAGAACAACAAATCTTAAAATGTAGTAAAGTATTTTATGTGTTAACCATAGAGACTGTTCGGAAAATAGGTTTCAAATTTCCTGAAGTAAATAATTTGAAGCATAATTTTGACAAATCATCGCAAATGGTAGAAGAAAGACTGGTTCTATTCATTTAAACAAAGGCATGCTTGTATTTCACTACGGAAAAATGAGTCCATTTCCGTCAACAGAATTACAGCTTTTAATGATACGGTAGTGAAAATGTTTTTAACGACATGCAAGCTTTGCAGACAAAATAGCAATCTGATGCTAAACGCATGTACAATGTTGAAGAGACAGACATTTCTAATATCAAAAGAAATTCAAGAATTTTAGCATCAAAGGGCCGAAAACAATTGGCATGGCTACAATTGGTGAAAGAGCACTACAACAACAGTTGTTTGAGCATTTAATGTTTCAGAAAGTATGTTCCTCAGTTTTTTACTTTTAAGTGGAAGTGAATGAACTCTCGGTTCTTGCGTGGAGGCAATACTGCTGTGATGGCAGCAGTTAGTGATTCGGGTTGGATCGGCGAGAACCTGTTCATAGACTGACTACACCACTTCATCTCCTACGCTAAGTCAACTGTTGCAGAACCCGTTCTACTCACGAACGCCAGCTCTGTTCTTTGCGCCAGAACGCAATAAGATTGTTATCCTTTCTATCGCATACATCGCATCGTATGCAACCAGTGGACCTGACATTCTGGATCTCTCAAGACTTCATACAATAGAGAATGCGACTTGTACATGGCTTCAAATGAATTACACAGTTTTAAGTTGTCGAATTTTTCACGAAAGTCTTTCAGTCACACCAGCAGTACAGAGAAAGCAGTATACGGTTTCCGAGCGGCGGGTATTTTGCAAATAGATGCAAGTAAATTTGATGAACATTTCATAGACATGGCATTAGCGACACCTGATGCACACGCAGCTATGACATAAAATGTGCAAAGACCAGTGGCATTTGATACGCAGATGGGCCTTGTATCGACATTAATTGTGCAGCAGAGGTCAGTAACCCCTGTAACTATTTTGGACAAATCAATTACACTTGACGACATTGTTGGGCCTAATGTTCCCAAACTGCCACATCTGAAACGTAAAAAAAGGTAGACAACCACATTTAGCTTTAGTAACCGGTTCTCATAAGAAAGACATTTTACAAAAAAATAGACACAATAAGAAGCATATGTCAGAAAGGTGTGATGAACCTTCAAGCATTTGGAGATGATAACATTAAGATGAAGGTTCAAGAAAAGGACATACTAAGCAAGAAGACAAAGGTCAGTGAACGAACAGCGATGGAGAATTGATATTATTACCTAATTTGTGAAGAAAAGTATGAAGATACACTGAAGTTTGGATAAAATGCTGCAAATGTAATTTAGGGGCTCGCGGAAACTGCACGAATGGTGAAACAAACCAAGAGGATATATCAGTGACTTATGTCATGATTATACTAAGTTCGTCATTATCCCACACACTATCCATAATTATCCCACTGTCTGTATCTCGGACATCAGTTTTTTGTATTGAAAATTTATCTACGTTGATTATGTGAGCTTAAGTAAAGTTTCAGTACTAAATAGTGTTCGAAATTTTACCTGGTTCTGCCGGCCGCGGTGGCCGTGCGGTTCTGGCGTTGCAGTCCGGAACCGCGGGGCTGCTACGGTCGCAGGTTCGAATCCTGCCTCGGGCATGGGTGCGAGTGATGTCCTTAGGTTAGTTAGGTTTAAGTAGTTCTAAGTTCTAGGGGACTTATGACCTAAGATGTTGAGTCCCATAGTGCTCAGAGCCATTTGAACCATTTTTTTTACCTGGTTCTGTCTTATTTCAGTGTTCCCGTAAGTGTTCGCAATTACCCTACTCTTCCCTGCATCTTATCCCACCGCTCTGCAAAACTTAAGGCCGAGATAAATAGCTACTCGGCGGAAATGAATAAAAGTGCAGGGCCATGTTGTCAGAGGTGTCCCAGTGGCGTACAGAAAGCTGGACGTCACAAGCTCTGAGGACAGCGTGGCTATAGCGTTAAATGGGTCTGGGCCCGCAGCAGGGGGCAGTTCAAGGAACGAAAAAAAGGGCTTGTCATCCAGTGAACGGTTATGGTATACTGTGGTAGTGTCCTCCATTATAGCGTGACACGTAGATAACAGCTGGATGACTTCGCATCGAGAATCTAGAAGGGGGCGTGACGAGTGTTATCCAGGATTTTTATATTGTTCACAGCACTGTTTCAAATGCTTGGGGAGCGTTCTGAAACAGGCACTGTTGCCCGAAGGAGAGGAGTTAGTCGACCACGGCAGATGACTGCTACTTTGTCCAACAGCCACGAAGAGTTCAAAATAAAACAGCACGTGCAATTGCAACCACACTTAACAGGATTACAAGGCATGTAATCTCGTGCTCCACAGTGGCGCGGTGACTGCATGGGAGTCGTGTCTTTGCCCGACGACCAGTACGTTGTGCTATACTGACATCCGCACTTTGGGGGCACCGTTCGCGTTGGTGCCAAGAGGATAGGAACTAAAAGAAAGACCGAGCGGAGTGGCCGCGCGGTTTGAGGCGCCATGTCACTGATTGAGAGGCCCGTCCCGCGGTGGGTTCGAGTTCTCCATCGGGCATGGACGTGTGTGTTGTTCTTAGCGTAAGTTAGCTTAAGCAGTGTGTAGGCCTAGGGACCGATGACCTCAGCAGTTTGGTCCCTTAGGCATTCACACACATTTGAACAATTGAACTAGAACAAAGAGAAGCGGGTTCAAGTGGTCTTCTCGCCTCGGAGCAGATTCAAAGAAAGGAAAGAAGATTACGTTTACCGTCCTGATGACATCGAGATCATCAGAAATTGAGCACAAGCTCTGACTGTTTATAAAATAGGGAAAGAAATCAGCCATGCACTTTCAAAGTAACCATTCCAACATTTGCCTGGAGCGATTTAGAGAAATCACGGGAAACTTACATCTGGATGGTAGGGTGCTGTTTTGAACTCTCGTCCTCCCGAATGTCAAACCAATGTGCCAACCGATTCACCTCCTCACTCAGTGAGAGCAGAATCAGTATTAATAGTGAGTCTGGACGTACCATCACATGGCGGACGTACCCTTATATGGCGATAACAGGTAAAGTACCCAGGAGCAATGTCAAATATGATGGTTTTGGTGTTCCAGGTGTTATGGTGTGAGGATACATAATGCTGCATAGGCGTATTCACCTCTAAATCTATGAACACGGTTCAGTGACCGGTCAACGTTGTTGTGTCACCGAACTCCATCCTCAAGTGCTTTCTTCACGGGTACATTTGGGACTCTCTATATTTGTTTGAATGATAACGTGCGGTCGCATCGAACAGTGCAGAGGGAAGAGCTCTTGGAGCGAGAGGATATTCGGTGAATCGACTGGAATGCTCGTCCCCACGTCATTAATCCCATCGAGCACCCGTGGACGTCCACATGCACTAACGACCATTCAGCATCTATCAACCACACTAGTGGACGAATGGAACACCCTAGCAGAAGAACTACGTACCAACCTTGTGATCAGCTGAGACCGCGTTGCAGATCGTTTGTTGCCTCTGTGATGACCACACGCCCTATTAAGATCCATGGCCTGCATTTTGTAATGTCCAGAAGATCATCATAAATCGCAGAGACTTCCATATAACGATCGTCGTTCAATAAAAGTGTCATATTTCTGTTCGTCTCATGCCGTATTTCTTTCAGTTACCTTCTGTACCATACTGTAACAGATATTTCTATGTACTGTCCAAGTTTCATCGAGCCACGTTAATGGGCTACATTACTTTCGTCCGTAAGTTCTGCACATCAGTGTTCGTATCAAGAGACAGCACCGTCAGCAAGCACAGGAAAAACGTAGACTGCTTTTATTCCGTAACGATTTTGATATGAGTCTAAAGTTGCACTGGATACATGCACTAACTTGACATACCATCTCATTAAAACAGTAATAAATTTCAATTCGGCATGCTCGCCACACGCAAAAATTCGTAAAAAAATACCTGTAAACGAAAAATTTCATTTTCGTCAACGGAAAAATGAAGGAAGTGTTTATGTTGACATTTTACCTAATAGCTACACTACTACAATATGTTATGTTATCCGGGGAACTAGAAACGACGGAGAGGCTTCGTCCCCGCCCCAGCGGCAGTGGTCCACAACCCCACGACGACTACCGCAGTCCACTTCACCCTTTCCGCCGCCCCACACCGAAACCAGGGCTATTGTGCGGTTCGGCTCCCGATGGATATCCCGGTAACGTCTCAAAAAAATGGATCAAATGGCTCTGAGCACTATGGGACTCAACTGCTGTTGTCATAAGTCCCCTAGAACTTAGAACTACTTAAACCTAACTAACCTAAGGACATCACCCACATCCATGCCCGAGGCAGGATTCGAACCTGCGGCCGTACCGGTCGTGCGGTTCCAGACTGTAGCGCCTTTAACCGCTCGGCCACTCCGGCCGGCGGTAACGTCTCACATCAGACGAGTATAACCCATATGTTTGTGTGGTAGAGTAGTAGTGGTGTACGCGTACGTGGAGTACTTGTTTGCGCAGCAGTTGCCGACATAGTGGAGGCGGAATAAGAGGAACCAGCCCGCATTCGTAGAGGCAGATGGAGAACCGCCTAAAAACCATCCACAGACTGGCCGGCTCACCGGACCTCGACACAAATTTGCCGGGTGGATTCGTGCCGGCGACCGGCGCTCCTTCCCGCCCGGAAAGGCGTACGTTAGACCGCACGGCCAACCGCGCGGGCCTATAATAATATACTTTGCAATCAAACCGTTTCTGTATCGTTATGTGAACGCTTCTCTTCCCATCTAATAGGACAGTACGCCATGGTTCGCATAAACTGAACTATCTTTGACACAACTAGATCGTCGATTTATGCCAGATGGATTCGCGTAGCCCGCCTTCCCCTCAAAAAATGAAAACTAATGGTATCAATTATTGACCAGTTTCCTGAAAAATTAAAACAAATTCCACCATGATTGTGTCAGAGCATAAAGGAAAGGAGACCAAGAAGGTTAATCACTATAAAACTAGTAAAAGTAACTCTAATATACGATCTGTTGAATTTGTGGCCTCTTTGTGACGGACACCAATTGAAGTCAAGAATCTTTCACCAGCACGGTATATTTTACATGCCAGCATTCCTATGTTTTGTTCAAAATAAAGTGTGCAGCAATCTGGTGAAAAACTACGGCTTCAGTGTTAGAATCATGTGCGAAATTGTCTGGTCGTTCACAAAACACACATGTAGATTGCTGGAGACACAACCTGTCGCGAATACTGCAGTAAGCGCACTGAAGTTCAACAGCCAACCGTCCCGCCATGAATACATATACTCTGCCGCAGACTTCCATTGGAGTTTAGATCTCTGGCGCAAGCGCAATGGTACTCCAGGCCCTGCAGGATTACCAACACTGCCCACAGGAAATTGCCTGTCACTGGTCCAGGTCCGTGTATGTAACTCTGGGGACTTTGTCCCGTCAGCGGTGGCGGTGCTGAGCCCTGCAGCTTACGTGGTGATGTGTCGGGGGTGTTGCGGCCTGCACGACAGCAGCTGTAAAACAGGGCAGGCCGGTTTGAACAGGACGTCTGCCGCGCGAAACGATGAGATTTCATCTCACTCTAGGCGGTAAATTTTGCATTTACATGTTGTATTCTCTGAAGTCCACTGTAAAGAACGTAGCACGACTTTTTTGTTAGCGTGTAAAAAGTGTTTCTCTCGTTCCCTTCATATATGAAGCGCAGAAAATATCTTGCTCGCGCGTGTGTGTGTGCGAACTGCAGTTTACCTATCTTCAAGGAACGTGTGGGTATAGTACGTAGGGAGCTGACGAAATTCATAAAATTCATAGGTTTCACCCCCGAAAACTACTTTTTGAAATTTCCAAAAAGATTTTTGTTTGACATTAGGTCTCTATCTTCTATAATGTAGCAATTCAGACTGTCTTGAATGAGATTTTCACTCTGCAGAGGAGTGTGCGCTGATATGAAACTATATGACGGACCGGGACTCGATCTCGGGACCTTTGCAGTTTGCGGGCAAGTGCTCTACCGTCGTTTTTTTCATTTTGTTCGATATTGTTCGTTGCGTTTGGTCTGTGCGGACATCACATTACATCCGCTCAAGTCGATCGTTGATTCCGTTACTCCGTTTTTTTTATTACAGAGGGCCAGCGCCCATCTGACCGAACACACTGAGCTACCGATCCGGCTGACTGAGCTGCCCAAGGACGATTCGCGACCCCTAGTCCGGAGTTCTATTCCTGGTCCAGACACAGTTCTCATCTGCCAGGAAGTTTCAGACTGCCATGATTTACTGTCCTTTTTTCTACAGATGGATTATCCCTGTAAGTTGAACTCGGTATGGAGTCTCTTACGTGACAAATACAGACATTAAGCTTAGAGCTTCTCGGTAATGTTATATTTCCTATACTGTTCTAAACTTCTCTTACTTGAGCAATGTCTAATATTTCTCATACTTCTGTTGGCTTTAATGAACGGTTCTTTGTTTGATACAAAGGCAATTAATTGTAACTGTAGAACAGGAACGTACCCAGCGAAAGGCAGAGACGGGAGGCTTAATCGCCCCCCTCTCTAAATGGTTCAAATGACTCTAAGCACTAATGGGACTTAACATCTGAGGTCATCGGTCCCATAGACTTAGAAACTACTTAAACCTAACTAACCTAAGGACATCACACATATCCATGCCCGAGGCAGGATTCGAACCTGCGACCATAGCAGGCGTGCGGTTCCGGACTGAAGCGCCTAGAACCGCTCGGCCACCGCGGCCGGCCCCCCTCTCTCGCCACTTGAAAAAACAGGTCATACGCAAACCGAACTAACATCGTCTTGCGACAATGGACAGTACACTGTCATCACAAATCAGTAAGAGGATCAGTTGGCATTGGGACTGTTGTCGGAGAGAGGAGAAATTTTCGTGTTGAATGTAAATAAAATTAAGCATACGAGAAGGCAAAGGTGGTTTAGAATTAATAGATTTAACGGAAAATGCAAAACTTTACTCACGACAAATGTGTTTAGTGTGGAAGTGAGTCGTGTTGATCTAAAACCATAAGTGAACTACACAAATTACAAACTTAACATTTTCCTATGTTTTTATTTACCAAAATTACTTGAAACAAGAAACTACAATGCCACCTAGATGTACAGTGCTCTGGTGGATCAGGAACACATAAACATGAAGAAACCTTGGGTGAATGTTCACTTGGATTAATTACATAACTCTGTTATAGGTACATGGCATAAGGCAATAAATAATGTAATACCAAGTAAACGTAACACCGTCAAACGTCTGGATTCCGAAAATGAGGATACAGCACAAAATAAATTCATGTGCCACCAACTGACAAAAACATGGCACCGAACCAAAACTAGAACTGTGGTACTTTATCGTAGAAACGTTCATAATGTAAGAAAGAATTGCTCACTGTAGCGGATATTCTGGTGCATCCTGAACCTAAAAGAACATACAGCAACCATCTCCTAGATCATTTTGTGCAGTATTCTCCATCTGTTCACAAAATTCCGAGGCTGATTTTATTCCTGGCGTATGAGTGACTTCTCCAAACTAACTACACTGGCAGCTTGAAAAACTGTGAGCAACAGACTTGCATTCGACAAGTCAGTCATGAGAAGAAGTGTCATGTAGTAGGCGTGTGATCGTATAGTGTCAACGTTGTTGTATCACAAATCCCAATAGAGCAATATCTCTAAATGTAGTTTTCAAAGCCAAGTATTGTAGGATGTATAATCCAAGAAAAATAAATGCAAAATTTTCCTGCCGCAATATTCCAATATTTATAACGCTGTAAAATGAAGTAGACGCCGAAAAATGTTGAGTTGTTAGATGGAACAGCAGATTTATATTACATGTATTTCATATTTACCTCTGTTACACTGTCAGAAATATTCAGTATCGAAAGTTTTGAAAAACAGAAATAAAATACGTTGTAGAAAACAAAGCAATAAATCCGATTCGTAGAAGATGGCGCTAAAAGCAGAAGCAGTCAGTACTAAAAATGGTCATTCGAGATTTTCGTTACTTAGCATTTCCTGGAGGTACATCACATAGAAGATATCAACTACAGAATAATAAATTATGCATTTATTGCTTAGGGAAGAGGAATATGAGGATGAAAAGAAGGAATAGGTATACAGGAATGCCACTTTTGCCGTAGTTGGGAAGAAACTATTATAATTGCAAATTGTGTTACTTTTTTCCTAAAAGAGATGTTCAGTCGTAACCTTCCTCCCCCCCCCCCCAGAACTAAGGAGTTATGTATTGTATAACATGACAGTATTTTATGAGCAATTGGATATTGCCTTTGAATTGAAGCGTGCTATTTACTTTACCCTCGACTCTACGTCCGTTGTCGTTTCGCTTCACATGACGACGGCCTGGTGCATCTAGATATTTGCGTCACCTGACTGACTTCAGTTGTGATTCATTAATCAAATAATAAAGAAAGGGACTTATTCTTCGTTTCCAGCAGTAGACAATTTCGTACTTTCCTCCCTTAAGAGTAATGCAAAGGTATTTGTATTTGTACCAATATGAATATATGAACATGATATCTGTTCTATCGGACATACCATTAGTGACCCTGCAGCTCTCAAAGAGCAGGGGCACTACAAATGTAGTGTGTGGACATGCGTGTCTCATGCGGAGCGTGTCAGAGAAAAGTCCATCCAGTCGCACTATCATCTGTGTCTTCGGTGGATCACAGTTCCGTTTCAGCTGCGCTAGCGAGTGCACGTTGTTTACTGCTGCGCTGCACTTCCGTCTTTACATCGCTTTGCTTGTTCTTCGCCGAGTCCTGTCCGTTCGTTAATCTCCGTGTTCGTTGATATTCCTTGTGACCTGATTCTTCCCTATGGTGGTGCTGCTGCTAATCGGAATTTCGGTTGTTTAACCTAAATTTCGTCGCTGAATTAACCATGGCCACAAACCTCAGGAAGAATACTCTGATATTTTCTTTTGACAAGGAATCCAGTCCTGTTCAGCCGACGTCCTTAAAAATAGATGACTGGATTACACAGGTAATTGGTCTCAATTCTGAAACCGTCCAAACCTAGCAACTGGTCCAGGAAAAATACTATGTTTCTGTCAAGTTATTCAGTGCTGCGACTGTTGATAAAGTGTTACGAAACTGGGGCTATGAAGTAGATTTTCTGCATAGAAATGGTTATAGAAGTGAGGTTTCCATCCATAAAGCTGACGTTGCTTACAAAACCGTTCGGGCCTTGAATCATCCGACTGAAATTGAAAATGATAAGGTTAAGGAAGCTATTTCAAATTACGGTGACGTTAGATCAATTGCAAATGAAAGATGGTCGCCTGGCAATGTTTCAGCGGGGTCCGTTGTGTATACATGGACCCACGTCCAATGAATGTTCGGTACGAAACGGTCCTACACGAGTCACTGGAGGAAAAATCAGGAAGTTTACAAGGAAATTAGTCTGCTAGCGGTACAAGAGAAAACCTCAGAAGTAGAAAAAGGGGGGCAGTAACTAATAAACTAATTGACGTGTTATTCCACGTTCAGCCTTCCGAGAAAATTGTTGATAATTTAATTGAACCCTCAACCACAGGAAACTAAATTAGTTAATCAAAACAACTACAAAGTGACAGCGCAATGACGCAATCTTAGTCTGTCACCAATATAAACACAAATTAAATTACGTCAGGTCTGAAATTATCGGCACTTAAGGAAATTTTGTACGAATCCGTGACTGATATAGCCCTGTTACAAGAAGTTCTAATGTCGGATTTAGTAGTTCCCGGTTATGTCAGTTACGTAAATGTGTCTCACGAAAGCCGCGCGGGATTAGCCGAGCGGTCTCAGGCGCTGCAGTCATGGATTGTGCGGCTGGTCCGGGCGGAGGTTCCAGTCCTCCTTCGGGCATGGATGTGTGTGTTTGTCCATAGGATAATTTACGTTAAGTAGTGTGTAAGCTTAGGGACTGATGACCTTAGCAGTTAAGTCCCATAAGATTTCACACGCATTTGAACATTTTTTTGTCTCACGAAATAAGTGTTGGAACAGCTGTTTTGGTACCTCCCTAGTCCCCCTACAAAATCTATCACATAGAACTCCATAGTAAGAAGCAGAGTCAAGGCATGTGCTATGGAGTCAATGACAACACCAGCAGAGTAGGCTGTAGCAGAAAATGGTAGTTCTGTCATAGCAATATCATTCGACGGATCCTGAAAAAAAGAGGTTTCCAGTCAGAGAATTCATGTACATCTATTATCAGCATCGACAATGGGAAAGTGTTGGATGTTGATGTGTTGACCATGTACTTTCAAGGTTGTAAGCAAGCAGGCAAGAGTACTGAAAAAGAAACTAAACATGAAATGAATTGTCAGAGAAACTATGTGTGTGTTTGTCCATAGGATAATTTACGTTAAGTAGGGTGTAAGCTTAGGGACTGATGACCTTAGCAGTTAAGTCCCATAAGATTTCACACGCATTTGAACATTTTTTTGTCTCACGAAACAAGTGTTGGAACAGCTGTTTTGGTGAGGGAACGGATTCCAGTAAGTGAGGTGGAATCCGGAAGGGAAATAGGACTAAATATCTATGATGTGACTATCATCAACTTGTATGCCCCTTCAGGAGGTTCTCCCCGAGCTGACAGGGCACGTTTCTTCAAAGATGAACTGATATACTTGCTAAGGAAAAATCCAAGACAGTTAGTACTTGGAGGTGATTTTAATTGTGTTTTAAATCGAAAAGATCAGTTACTTAATTTTAATTTCTCAAGTGAACTAAAACAACTAGTTACTGTTTTAGAATTAAAAGATAGATGGGAAATAAAATCTTCTCCATTTTTGAGTTCACTTATGTCACGGCAACATATCGTTGCAGTATTGATAGATTATATATTTCCAAAAATCTTGAAACTTCCGTAACAAAACTAGAAACCATTCCTACGTACTTTTCAGACAATTCAAGTGTCTTAGCTTGCATAAATCTCAAGCCAGTTCGCCGATTCAAGAATCAGTCGAAAGCTATTTGTTCCTGTGCCTTTCTGGTTCTACCAGTCTTCTCTTCCACTATATCCCATATTGTTTTTATTTTGTTCCCTGACATTGGAATCTTCTTCTCGTAGTGCATTTGTTTAGATGTCTGAATTACTTTTTTTAATATTTTGCAGTATCCTTGTATTTAGCTAAATCATCAGCACTGGAGCTATTCTTGGTCGACAGATACATTTTCCTTTTTGTCTTACAGGAAATCTTTATTCCTTATGTAATCCATGGTTTTATTATAGACTTCTGTTTAATTTGAGTAGCTTTTAGAGGAAAACAGTTTTCAAACATGGTACTGGCATTGTTCATGAATGTGTTATATTTTTCATTCATGTCATGAGCACTACAAAAATCTTTCCAGTTCATATTTTTGAGCAGTTTTTAAAACACTCAATTTTTGGTTGATTGAGTAATCTCCTGTACTCAGATTTAGCAGTCTTGATAATCTGCTTAGAATTTACATCTAAAACAAGGAGCTGCAGGTCATGATCTGATAGTCCATTTGTTACAGGTTTTATGATATGATTTTGCTCCTTTGATTTGTCTGTAAAAATGTTATCAATGGCTGTCCTCGAGGATTTAGTGATCCTAGTTGGAAAGTTTACAGTGTGAGTTAGATTGAAAGACAACATTACTAACTGCAGTAAATGTTTACTGGAAGATTGCACTAGAAAATCTGTATTAAAGTCACCAGCCATCAAAATTTCTTTGTTTCTTCCTGTTAAATAACCCAAAAGATCTTCTAGATTATTTTTGAATAGATTATAATTTCCTGCAGGTGCTCGGTAAGTAGTTACTATTATATAGGATCTGTTATGGAACTCTACTTCTGTTGCACATGCTTCTAGATGCTGCTCTAAACAGAATTTATTAATATCAATGTTCTTGAATTTAAGATAGTTTTTAATAAATGTGGCAACTCCTCCTCCAACCATATCTACTTTGCAGAAGTAGGAAGCTAGCTTAAATCCTGAAATGTCTAACATATCTATACCAGTCGTCACTTGATGTTCAGAGAGGCAGATTATGTCAATTTGGTTAGATGAATTCATTTCATCCATACAAATGAGTAGTTCATCAACTTTATTTCTGAGTCCCGGAATGTTCTGGCGTAATAACGATAACTGATACTGCATACTAATGGTATTATAACTGTTTTGGTGAAGATGAACTGGCAGTTTCTGATTACTTTCTGTTAAACATTGTTTAAATGGAGGCTGCATGCTAAAATCTGACTGCTGTTCATCTGTTTTCTCACATTGAGTATGACTGCCAATCTCTCTTAAAACTCGTTTTCTTTCCCCCTTCCCTATTATAAAAAAGGCATCCCTCTGACACCTATGGCCACTGGTATTTTACCACTTGTTATAGTGTCCCCCCTTAAGTTTTCTGCAATCAACCCAGACAGTCTTCCCTTCCCTTTGCTATTGAGGTGAAGGCCATGCCTAGTGTAGTCCCACTATCGATAACATCCAGAGGAATCAAGTTCACCCTCCCGACAGAAGAGTTCAAATGAGGCCGATCATGGCGTCTCAACGCAGACAGAAATCCCACACTCGTATGCTTCGTTGCTGGTGCTATCTTCAGGTCACTCTCCATCAAATATTCAGAGTCTCTGTCAATAGTATTTCCTGGACCACCCACTATAACCACAGCATCCTCCTTTGTGAAATCCTTGCACAAAGAACCTACATCCTGTGTTACCTGACCCAGATCTGCACTAGGCTTGAAAAAGTTTGTAACCTGGTACTCTGGACCTAGATTTTCCTGCAGTAGTTGGCCAACACCTCTACCACGGGAACTACCTAACGACAGAACTTTCTTTCTCTTTACAAATTTCCCTACCTCTTTCAAGTCCTTGAAAGCTTGTTGTGCCCTTTCTACAGCTTCAGCTACATGAGGCACATCCGATTCTGACTGAGGCTACAGGTCAAATCTATTTTCAAGATTTATCACAAAGCTGTCTGATACTCTCCTTTGCCTGTTCCCCCTATTACCTGTTGCCACTTCCCACCTCTGTTCACCCTTCTCCCTCTTTAACCTGTCTAGATCTTCCCTTGCCTTGTCTAAGTCAGCTTGAAGAGCTGCAATTTTCCCTTCCTGTTCCAGTATTTTCCTGTCTCTACTGCAGATCCTACAATACAACTGGTGAGCCTCATTTATGTCCCCATTTCCCACGCTACTACATTCGCCCCAATGAAAGAAACTACAGCACCCATCTCACCACATCCCGGAACTAACGATCCTACGCCATGTCACACACTTCTCACTCATGGTAAAAACAGACATCGTACAAACTGATTTAAGTACTGACTAAAACGTAAACGAAGGACCCTAGAAACTATTCAGGCAGATATAAATAAATTGAAAGAGCACTGAATAAAAAATTGGTGATTACATATAAGTTTTAGTCATTGTTTACCTACGATACGAGCGAGTGAAATTAAATCTAAAATCCATGCTATAGGCGCGAGAAGGAAAATAAACTTCTTACCCCGTTTAATCTTCTTTAACACTTCACTAACACTTCCACTAATTCAACAACACTTATATTATATTTATACCATCTGGAAACGTTTAATTCACTCCTTACTTACGATTCGCGCGTGTGAAATTGAGCCTAGGATTCGTGCTACAGGCGCGAGAAGAAAAAGAACCCAGCAGGATTCATGGACGAGATTTATCGCAATAATTTCTAGCTATATTCTGTAAATCAAAGTAGTGATACATCCTTAGAAGAATTCCTTGACATCCTAGTCCCACAGCTGACATAAGATGACAACGAAAATTTTCTCGAGGTAGTCAGTGAAGAGAACGTGTATAAGACTCAGTGAGCCTCACCACCAAAAAATTCCCAGGACCGGATGGTCTACCAGCAGAGTTATACATCCGTTACTGACCAATACTGGGTGCGAAAATCACAGACATTGTAAATGAGGTTATTCAGGGTAAAATGATTCCGGCTGAGTTTAAGGAGAGAAAGATTTAAATAATTTTCGACCAATTTCACTGCTGAATTCTGATTATAAATTAATAGCTGGAATAGTAAATAAGAGAATTTCATACCTTACAGATAAAATTATTAGTAAACTTCAGAACTGCGCGCAAGGCAGAACCATTCTTCAATTTTGAAGAATTCAGGGATATCACTGCAATAACTTCTGTAACAAACATAAAGTGTGCCTTACTTTTTAATTTTTTATAAATCCTTCGATGTAGGAAACCATGAAAATCTTCTACGACGTTGAAAAAATAGGTTTCAAAGATAGGGGCATACAGTTAATAAAGAACGTAGAAACATGAATAAATGCAAAAACAGCTGTGAATTGTCAACAATCCAGGCCGATACAAATAAAACGAGGTGTTCTTTAGGAAGTCCTCTATCCATGTCGCTCTTCGCCATTTGACTGAAACCTTTCCTCCGACGTGTCAATGCTAAATTAAAAGTCTTAACATTACCAGGAAATAAAACAGTTATAAGAACCTATGCTGACGATATAGGGGTCATTATAAGGAATAATGAAGAGGTAAAAAATTAGTCCGACAACATAAAATACTTGGCATCACCCTGACTGCATGCCCGGTGAAAATGACAGCTTCAAATTGAAAAGTTGCAGCATATTAAGTGCAAGGAGCCATTATAGAGAATTTTACTCGATATACGAACCAAGTTCAAAGAACAAAGTATATCAACTCATGCATCCTTGCTAAAGCTTATTATACTGCCCAGCTGTTTCCAATACCGAGAATGATAGCGAGGCGAATAATGTCCAAAATCACAAATTTTTTGTGGAAAGGTAAAGTGTTTACAGTACCTGCTAAAGTAGCCACTATAGATCCTAAAAATGGTGGACTACGATTAACCGATATTTCGGATAAAGCCTCTGCACTTTTTATGAAAAGGCAAGTTAATTTAATAAGAGACTCGCGAGAAAGCATAACAAGCCAACTTTTCGAGATCATTAAACCTCGAAGCCTGCTTCCTCCGATTGAGGTGCATAATAGCAACAGTCGCTTACAGGTGTGAGAGTTTTCTGTGTTGAGTTCAGTTATGTAAGTGATGAAATCAGACAGTCACGACACTTAACATCAAGAGCCAAACGCGGGAACGAAAGAAAATCGAAGGAAGGAACAAAATAGAACGACAGTTTCCAAGCATTGATTGGACTGAGATTTGGAAAAACATTAGTTCTAGTGTTCACATCTAATATAAAACGTCATGGTACAAGATAGTTAACATCATAGTTAGCACCAATGAAAGACTGTACGCAATCCGACTCTGGAAAACAAAATTATGACAACAATGCCATCTATTTGGCACAACAATTCATACATACACTTGCAGCGGTCTCAAGAATAGTTGGAAGTGGATCCGAGAGCAAATAGCTCTGATTAGAAGGACGTACCTTGAGAGTATATCGCTGTCATTGATACACAGGCCTGAAGCACGCGATTTCCGAGAGACCTAAAATAACGCTGTGTACCGGTCGCTGGGAAAGTTTGTTAATTGCGTCATTAACAAACTAGGCTCCGACAGCATCATAAAGTTCAAGGTAGACATGCTGTGTGAATACCACAAAATTAGAAGGTATTCGAATCACAAGAAAAGGTTCAGTAATATGTTGAAAATTATATTTCAAAGAATGGGCGTTGGTTAATATGAAAAAAGAAGACTGTGTTGTCAGTGATGTATTGTAGTTACCTTAAGGATATTATTTAAATGTTTACTGTAAATTTTTGGTGTGTGCTTTTTCTACTTCAGAAAGTAGTTTTTTGAAATTTTATAAGCTAATGTACAGCAATTATGTGACAGTCACATTGTGTGTCTAATAGCGTCAAAACACAAAATATTACAGCTGCATTATTGGTTGACAGGATCAATATGAAAATCGACAGTTTTTATGGAAATGTCTTTATCGAGTGGTTAAAACTGTAAGATTATATCTGATGTAATGAAATATTCAATGGCTGGCAAATTACCCTGTTCATTTTTGCACTGTGATGTGTAAGTCAGTTTTCAAGTGAATGATCTATTATGTAGGTCTGATCACATCAGTTAATTAACATTCCATTGATATCCAGAAAGTGTACTTGGAAGGCTAATCAACTTTATACCGTCTCTTTTCCCCAATTCTTAAGTATTTAAGTGATTGTCTAATATGATTATTAAATTGCTTTTATGTGCAATGGGCATAAATCTTCCATATTCTGTATAAGTTTTGATGACTTCCATACAATTGTGTGAAATACTCATAGCTAGTCTGACTAAGCTGAGAAGGTTAAAGATCAGTTTCTTCCCTCAGAGAGACCATTTCCTTGTGTACATTAATACATTAAAAATTATCCTAAAAACTTGCTGATATCCTTCATAAAGTGTTATTTATACTTCTGTAGAGATTGGAGCACATGTAATTCAAAATGCAATTTTTTATTTATTCATGTTTTAAGAAGTCTGAATGTCTTTAAAAACTTTCCTTGATGTTCAAATTAATTTTTTCTAGTAATTTAGTCAGTAACACAATCTTCTGTTGTATTT
Source organism: Schistocerca serialis cubense (assembly GCF_023864345.2). Classification (NCBI taxonomy): domain Eukaryota; kingdom Metazoa; phylum Arthropoda; class Insecta; order Orthoptera; family Acrididae; genus Schistocerca; species Schistocerca serialis. The sequence continues at coordinate 179,506,391 of NC_064646.1, read as the reverse complement.
CTTTAACATCAGCATAATTGCAATGATCAAACTGATTTTGTTTAAATCATTTCATATTTAACATGTGTGCATGGTTAGTACATGTATTTAGTATGTATTTGGAATGTGTAACATTGTTCCTTAAATTAATGTTAAAAAAAAATCCGGTAGAGGTTCTGCCATGTAAGCAGGAGATCCCAGGTTCGAGTCCCGGTCGGGGCACACATTTTCAACTGTCCCCATTGTTCTTTATCAACGCCTATAAGCAGCTAATGGTCTGGATTTCACTGTAATTTCATTATATGTACCAAGCTGTCATTTTGTTAAGACTTCTATAGATATTATAACAATAGTTACTGATTAACACTGTCGCATAAAAAGGACGGAAATTTCAACCAAAGCTTCCCACGGAAAAAATATTCACTCCCTTTGTGTTTTATATTACGTATAAATAGTAGCTTGTAAACGCTGAACGCGAGTCATGTATTTATTAATTTGTACTTACAAATAATCATCGCTTTATAATTCATTGGACAGTGGACAAATGTCAGGTTACGAAATCATAGTTCAGGTTTCGAAACCAGCTTTTCTTTTGTCACTTACCGCTACTTTCAGCTTTGTGGTACACGCTACTAGCATAAATTTTCTGGGGGTGGAAGGAGGGTTCAACATCATTCGAATGAAGATTTTTATTAATACTTGCCAGAAAAATACATTTATTAATTAGGCTAACAGAACCTTGACATATTAAGGCAAAACTGTTAAAGTAAGTAAAATTACTTGGTGGTGGTAAGTTCCTTTGGGACCAAACTGCTGAGGTCATCGGTCCCTAGGGTTGCACACTATTTAATATAACTTAAACTATTTTACGCTAAGGACAACACACACACCCATGCCTGAGGGAGGACTCGAACCTACGACGGGGGGGAGCCGTGAGAACCATGACAAGGCGCCCGAGACCGCGCAGCTACACCGTCTGGGAAATACATTTACTTAAGAACAATTACTTGCAACTGATCACCAATATCATCAAACATTTCAATGGGATCAAATAATAGAAGGTTGTAGTGGTAATTCGAATTGTTGTTCTCAGCTCTCCAATAGTCACTTACGGGAATATGAAGTTTGAAGATTTAAATTAACAACAAATGCTGTTCTCTTTTCAAAAATATACACATCTTGTGTGCCACTGCTCACTATTGTCAAAATATTTGTTGCAAATCTTAATAAGATAAGTAAGATAATATTTTACCAATTGAAGTTACGTAACAGTCTCTTCAAAGGTTCTGAGAAAACTGTCTTCATATAGGTAGACCACAAACATCTTTAGCATATGTTTGAGTAAAATATAACAAACAATTGCGGTTTACCTAAAAAGGAGATCATTAAAAGGGAAAAAATAGTTAAAGCTGCTTTAGATAAAACTACCACACGTCGGGCAATGTGGCCGCGACGAACGGACCAGAAATTACTTATGGCAGGCACGATACGGTCCTCACCACAATCCTCCTTTCCTAAGCAACCAGTGGGAACACGCCCCAAGTCACAAACATACTGTAGTCATGGCCTGATGAACAAGGAAGCAATTTCGAAATAAAACGAGTAAAACTTACGTCATCATATTACAAGCTGGCAGCGTAGACAAACATTTATGAAAAACTGCTAAAAGATGGTATGGTAACTGGCATAGGCAACTATTTAACCATTTCCACTTACTCCTCATAGTATAGAAATTCAACGACGAACCGAGATTCAGTTTCAAATCACGCAACGAGGAGGAAGCGGTAAATATTTTACCGTCGCGCGGGACGGAAAACATAGGTGGAAGGAAGACGCGAACGGTTGGTTGATGAACGTCACCTATGCAAACACAAGCTTTACATGGAAGTATAACCCACGAACATAGAAGCAACAAGATCTGTCCCGGTGAGGCGCAAAAGCTTGCGGGCTCCAAATAACTAAAGAAAGAGACTTGGCGATTTAGTACACAACCCACTAGGCAAGAAATATGTTTCGGACGTCGCAGTTAATGACACTGAACATACAAGAAATTTACAAAACCCCAGTAATTTAAAACACAATCAAATTGTATTTCCATGACAATTAACAAATGAAAGCTGTTATATTCTGTTACGAGCGACACGCTCCTCAAATAGCTCGGCCAGACACAGGACAGATACAACAACAACTGAACCGAGTCCAAAATAGAAACAGCAGGACACAAACCCTCACAGGAAGTGATCCAGTCACAGTTATCATGTTCACGGCGGGTAGAAAGGCCAGTTCTTACGAAAGCTGCTTGGTCTCGGCACCGAAGCAGCGAACTAAAAATAAATCACTGTGGGATAACAAACAGTGGAAAAACTTGAAGCTGCCTGGACGCGTGTGGATGACGACGCTCTACCACTCCCCTCCAGACCTTGTCTGCCAAAGTAATAATGAAATAACAATGAAATCCAGACCTTTAGCTGCTTACAGGCGCTGATAAATATCAAAAGGACAGTTGAAAATGTGTGCCCCGACCGGTACTCGAACCCGGGATCTCCTGCTTACATGGCAGACACTCCATCCGTCTGAGGCAGCGGGGACACAGAGCACAGTGCGACTGCAGGGACTTATCCCTGGCACGATCTGCGTGAGACCCACGTTCCCAACTTACTGTCCACACACTACATTTGTTGTACTCTGCGCAATATACTGCCTACTTCTGCAGTTTTACTTCTCACCTTCCACTCCGCAAATGTGATTTCTAATTCAGGATAATCCTACTGTTTAATAGACCTCCAACGACGCAGGCTTCGATTTACGTGCTAGTTTCGTAGTCTTACTGCCCGTACGGTGTCTTTTCATCAAGCTTGCTGGGATATTATTACAAGGACCGCAAACACATCTTGTTTTGAACTAATTGTGACCGACTAGTTGATCACAAATATTTTTCATTAAACTAAAATTATTCATTCCTCGTTCCTCAGGCCCATAGTAAGACCCTGAGTTCCCTTCAAGTCGAATAAAGGCTAGTAGTAAGGACATCCCCTTGAGTATACAGAGGACGTCAGAATAACAAAATACAAACGTAAAATATGTATTTTTCACAATGTTTGATATGATATCACTTCATGTTCATTCCAGGAACCCTGCGTAAAGTTGTCCTCAAGGATATGTATCACATTTAAAACATTAATCCAACTTCAAAATCAATAAAGCAGTTGTCAGTTATTTGGCTAATAGTAAGGACATCCCCTTGCGTATACAGAGGACGTCAGAATAACGAAATACAAACGTAAAATATGTATTTTTCAAATGTTTAATATGATACCACTTCATGTTCGTTCCAGGCACCCTGAGTAAAGTTGTCGTCAAGGCTATGTCTCACATTTAAAACATTAATCCCACTTCAAAATTAATAAAACAGTTGTCGTCAGTTATTTGACATCCTTTAGTTTCAAAACTGCACAGTCTTGGAGAACAACACTGAAAAAGACAGTATGAATGGAAAAGTAGATGCAGAAACAGAACAAATATCGTCAGTGAAGGTCATATCTGAAAAGCAAATAAATGTAAAAGTTCGTTCCAGAAAACGTGTGTGTGTGTGTACAACCGAACGAAGAATTACAATCAACAGAAGATCAGATGTACATGTGAGTAGCAGTTTGTCTGAGAAATTACACTTACTGAAAGGAAGATGTATCTATGATGAAACAACAGAATATTTAAAAGGTCAGGATGTACTGAGTACCACAATAAAGTAAACAGAGAACAGAATGGAGCAGGCAGTGGAGAAATAGTAAGGAGAGTTTCATCATTTGATACTAATTTGGAACTGTGGGTCAGATGTTAATTGATCTCCAGGGCTGCAACAATTTCAGTTTTCACTCTTTGTTTGCTAAGTTGAGGACATGGAACTATATCTCGCAGCTGTGACCTACACATGAATCTTGGAGTCACTTTTTACGCTTCAGTTACATTCAAGGTCAACCAGCCTAAGTGCTACGTTTCATCCTGATTGATAAATACAGAAGTTATTTCAGTCAAGACAGGTAATATAATACACTCCGCTGTAATCTACTAGTATAGTCTCAAGTGCACTGCTCAAAACATATGGCACTGTAAGGTACCTCACAATACCATTCAGTTTTACTTTCAGAATGGAAGTGTTTTAACAATTCCGTAATATCTGTCCTCAGCAGATGATAGATCATCACTTCCTCCGAACAACCACAAAGGGCATAATTTTCAGTTTTTGTTTCTAAAATGGGGTGCAGGAATCAGGACTGGGCTATAGTCATTGGTTGAGGCGTTCTGTTATTCGTAGTTGTCAGTTTGTTAATTAAGCTGTTTGTTATATAAACTGGTATATTATTTTGCAACACATTTGCGGTAGTTAGTATACGCTATCTTTTGACAGCTTTCTCCAAGACATTCCAGAATTCCCACCACGATAGTTTGTTTTACACCTTTTCGGAGTCACAAAAGTTTATCTTGGTTTGAGTAGTGGCGCCTGTGGTGTTGGCAGGCCTGTACGATGTTCCCGGCGGCGTGGTGGCGTTGCTGTCCCTGTGCTACGGCTCCATCTCGGTGCTGGCCGTGGTGGGAAACTCGCTCGTCATGTGGATCGTGGCCACCTCGCGCCGCATGCAGAACGTCACCAACTGCTTCATCGCCAACCTTGCGCTCGCTGACATCGTCATCGGCTTGTTCGCCATACCTTTCCAGGTACGTTTTAAGCTGAAATTATACCTGATATGTGCTACAGTTCCGATGTCTAGGTCTGAGCCACTCTTTCTTCATCCCCCTATGAGTTTGGGCTTTGATGAAGAGAGAATTACACCTTCCCGTCCATTGGGCTGTAAACATCCTTGAATAGTACCACATCTCACGCATTCAGCCACAGGCAGGTTTACGAAACGTTGTAACGTGGTCACGATATTTTGGAATAACCTGGCCTCGGTAGGAGGCAGGTCTGCCAGTCTTGGAGCTTAAGTTCATACTCACTCTACAATGCTTCGGATGCAAACTCATTGTTGGTAGATGGCTAGAAGTTGTCCTCGTTTGGGATACCTCTTTAGTTGGGTAAGTTTTTCAAGCTGGTTTCTCAGTTGTGGAAAGTCAAAGTTAGTGGGGAAAATAAGAAATGACTGACCACCAAGGGACTGATACAACACGAGATAGTTAGGTAAGTAGGTAAAGACTCAGAACAATATGTACCTCAAAAAATTTGCGGTTCACAGTTCCATAATGGATGTTAGTCCAGATAAAGAAGACCGGGCTAATTTAAATTTGAAGTAAAGCATTTTTATAGCCATCAGCTGGACACATTCAACTTTATTCTTTAGCGGTTTCGCTTTTTTACAACCACCATTACTGTAAAAAAGCAGTACATCAGATGGATCAAAAATGCATACTATTCGTACATGACTCACTAGCATAGCAAATACAGCGATGACTCACTCTATACATAAAATATACAGAATTTATCCCACGTCGTAGACCACACACTCAAGTTCCCTAACGACTACTGACAGTTAACGTATGAGTCACCTGTTAACTGTCAGCAGTCTTTACGCAAATTTTGTGTATGCTTAATGACAATGACTAATTACAAGTATTTTACATACCACTGTGAGACATTGTATTTGCTATGCTAATGAGTCATGTATGAGTAGTTATCATTTTTCATCCATCTGATCTACTGCTTTTTTACAGTAATGACGGTTGTGAAAAAGCGAAACCGGTAAATAATAAAGTTAGACGTGTACAGCTAGTGGCTATGAAAATCTTCCTCTTAAAATTTTCAACTGCTGTAACAGGTTACCTATACAAAGTAATAATTTAATTTGTCTGCTATCTGTTTTATATTTAACTGTTGCTCCTACCATTATTCTCATTCTAGTTCATACACAAGCTGTATCGGTCAAAGCTGAATTTTGTATACACTGAGGCGACAAATTTATGGGATACCTCCTAACAGCGTGTCGGACCTCCTTTTCCCCGTTGCAATGCAGAAACTTGATGTGGCATGGACTCGTCGTTGGAAGGCCCCTATAGAAATATTGAGCTATGCTGCCTCTATAACAGTGCGTAATTGCAAAAGCGTTGCAGATGCATGAAGTGACCTTCGAATATGTCCCAAAAACGTTTGATGCGAATCATGTCGGGTGATCTAGGTGACCATTTTGTTCACTCAAATTATCCAGAATGTTCATCAAAGCAGTCGCGAACAATTGTGGCTCAGTGACATGACTTAGTTGTGTAGGAACGCGAAATTTATGAATGGCTAAAAAATTGTCTTCAGGTAACCATTTCCGGTATATTATCGCTTCAGGTGGAGCAGAGGACGCAGTCCATTCCATGTAAAGAAAGCCCACACTATTATGGAGCACCCACCGCCTTGCACAGTGCCTTGATGACAACTTCGTTTCGTGGCTTCCTGGAGTTTGCACCACACTCCACTCCAACCATCAGCTTTTACCAACTGAAATCTGGATTGATTTAACCAGGACACGGTTTTCCAGTCGTCTAGGGTCCAAACAATATGGTCACGAGCACAGCATAGGCGCTGCAGGCGATGTCGTGCTGTTACCTATGTCATTCGCGTTGGCCGTCTGTTGCTGCAGCCCAGTAACGCGAAATTTTGCCGCACTGTCGCAGCCAGTGCCTTCATCGTACGTCCCACGTTCGTTTCTGAGGTTATTTCTAGCAGTTAGCTTATCTGTTAGCACTGAACAACACTAAGCAAATGCCGCTGCTCTCCGTCGTTAAGTGAAGGCCATCGGCTACTGCGTTGTCCGTTATTAGAGGTATTGTCTTAAATTTGGTATTCTCGGCACTCTCTTGACGCCATGGTTCTCGGAATATTGAATTCCCTAGCAATTTCCGAAATGGAATGTCTCATGCGTCTAGCTCCATCTACGATTCCGTTTCTAAAGACTGTTAATTCGCGTAGTACAACCATGACGACGTCGAAAACCTTTTCATGTGCATCACCTGAGCATAAATGACAGCTCCGCCAATACGCTGCCTTTTTATACCTTGTCTATGCAATAATACCGCCATTTGTATACGTCTTTCGTCACCTCATTGTAGTACATTTATAATCCTATGAAGCTGATATTTTTAGATAAAAGAATATCACTCGGAAGAATTGCATTTGTATTACGAAATGAACAGAACAGGTTTCAAGCAACATAACAAGTGTTAAGTTCAGATGTAGAAGCGTCACACTCGTAGAAAGATGACACTAACCCCCTAAGGAATTTCAGAATAACTTTTTGCGTAAAATGTGCTACTTCGTCCGGTCATCTCCTGTACTTGCGAGAAATACAGCTTTATAACATTTTGTTACGATTTTCCTCCGTAGGCTCTTAAAAGCGATTTAATATCCTTGAATTACAAATACGCACTTGCCTTGTTACAGGTGTAATATTTGTTTGCCAAAACTGCATAGATCCTCGAGGTGTAGCTCACGCAAGGAGAAGATAGATTGCAAACACTCGATTCATATGGAGTCGACTGTTTCTGTAGAGGCTCACTATAGAGGACTTCTACAGTGGCAGGGTTGCGTCGTGTCAATGGATTTACGTCAGCATGATGATCGATGATTGCTCAACGAAATATTATTAACAGTCTTACATTTTATTACCACACAACTAGAACTCCTGTAGCGATGCTGTACGGTGCCAATGCCTCCCCTCCCCCAACCCCTCTTGGACGTGTGCTGAGATCACCAACCGAGGTGGCGCTGATGCAAAAGGCAACCAGCTGTCGGCTTGACGTCAGCTGTGGGGTGGGACTGCTGACATGGGAAACCGCAGCACACATGTAAATTCACGGCACGACGCCGAAACTCAGAGCAGGACACGCCGGCAGGCGAAGAAAGTCCACATTTATTCTTGTAGTGGCAGACTGCCCCCAGCACTGGTGCCTGCCTTGCGAGCGGAGGTGGAGAGCATCAGTATGCACACCCAGGTGTAGTTGGGGAAATCGTTGCACTGTCCTGGACTTAGACGTCTCCTCTCCAGGACAGTCGCTGGAGTGAGCCGAGAGATGGCTCACCAACTAGAGGGTGCTAAGTCCACAGTGGTGGACTTATAACAAATAGTATGCCCATCATTTGTGCAGACCAAGAGGGCTGCATGCAGAACCATGTCGCTCCAGCACCTAGTGTAGTCCTTCCTTTGGAAATGGTGTTGCCAGACTGAGATATTATTGGCTAAAAATGACGGACATCTATACAATTTCGACATCTACTTTTTTGTCGAAGCACTGCTTCCAACCATATACACTATAATTAGCTCGTAACTCGGAGATGTAGTAACTGGCCTTTTAGACCCTCAGTCTTCCTGCCTTGCTACTGTGTCGACTTTGTTGAGCTGCGAAACCCCAGATCGGCCCACAGAGTGGAAATCGACCGGTGGAAGTACAACCTCTAACGTCGTGACGACGTTTTGGTCTGATCGACATGTACCTCTTCCCATGGCCTCTTGTCACAACTGAGACTGTGCTGCTCCCTTACTCACTAGAGAGGAAAAACAATGGCGGCGCTTCATTTGAGAAGGCGAACTCTTTGTAAGTCATAAGCTAAATGCCCACGTAAATAAAAGGTGGCTCATGTGGGATACAACGTAAAATCGCTTGAAATTATCTGCTTCTTTTCATATCGGTCCTTGTATTTGATTCATCGGCTTACTTCGTTTAATTCCAATTTTCCATTTTGTTTCACTGTTCTAAATTATCCCAAGCCCTGCTAACACCTGTTGGAAGTCAGAAATACCTATTATTCGCAATGACATAACATGTTTTCTGAGCCCCCGTGAACTAAACCACAATGCCTGATATGAGAACACTACTCAGTTTACTTTTTGATAATTTCTTTAAAAAAAAGTATTCTGAAGCTCTCAACTCTTCTATCCTCCTGTCACCCTGATTTATTCAACATATTATGAGTATGATTAGTGTGCGAACAGAATCGGCAACATGTAAAGGTCCCCGAATTAAGCTTTACTCCACCGAATCATGTTTGGAACTTCCCTTCAACCACTTTTCACATGTTAAAAATTATTTTTTTATTCAAGAGGCACTTCTTAATTCCGACGTACGGCTTTTTTTCATGTCATAAGAATAACGTAACTTATTACGATAATGAAAGACGCTCCCTCATCTTAGAGCAGTTCTGGTAACGATTTTAGGTGAGTTAGGACAGATGCGAAACAGCTTTAGCTGACACGTTGTATATTCAGTTCTAATATGAAGTAGACCTGTAATAGTGACGACGACCATACTTAAATGTAATGACGTTTATTTTACGGTGGATGATAATAAACAAACATCATGCGAACTTCTTGTTTGTTTTTCAACTTGTCGTAACACGGAGTATTTCTTTCCTAATTTGCGTAAACTGCGAAACAGAGTATCTCAAGAGATCTTAATGAATACCTAACTGTAACGTATGCAACAAGAAAGCACCATACTTACACATTGTCCTTATATTTCAGATGTTGTTCCTGTCATTTCGTATGTTTTAGGCATTGTTTCTAGCATTTGCTGTGTCTGTGTGTTAGTGTAATTGAGCTTGCTGCAATGGCTTTAATATAGGAAGCAGTGCGGGCTCAGGTAGATAATGCATGCAGTTACCAGCTTCCTATTCGAAATTATCTGTGATTATCTGGATCATCTGCCCATACCGTGTATGCAACAACATTGTCGTCACGTGACCGACAGTCATTAGTGAAACGTTCGCGGTAAGTCTAATTGCTAAACTATCAGTTAAATGCCTAATTACGAAAATGCCACTAGCCACAATTTACATCTGCCTACATCCCCCATGAGCCACCGCATGGTACATGGTGCAGGGTACCTTGTACCACTACTAGTGATTTCCTTTCCAGTTCCACTCGCAAATGGAGCGAGGGAAAAACTATTATATCTCCGTACGAGCCCTAATTTCTCTTACCTTATCTCTGTGTTCCCTACGCGTAATAACTGCTTGCTTCTCGAACCTACCGGTAACACGTCTAGCCGCACGCCTCTGAATTGCTTCAAGGCCTTTCTCTTATCCGTTCTGGTGCCGATCACTCGATCAATACTCAAGAATGCGTCACATTACACTGAGGTGAAAAATGACATGGGATAGCGATATGCACATATACAGATGGCGGTAGTTTCACGTACACAAGGTACAAATGGTCATTCCATTGGGGGAGTTCTCGTTTGTATTCAGTGTGATTCATGTGAAAAGATCCCTGACACTATTATGGTCGCTTTGAAATTAACAGACTTTCAACGGAATGTTGGCCGGAACTAGACGCATGGGGCATTCCATTTCGGAAATCTTTAGGTGATTCAATATTCCGACGCCCACAGTGTCAAAAGTGAGCCGGGAATACGAAGTTCAGGCTTTATCTGTCACCATGGACAACACAGTGGCCGACGGCCTTAACTTAACGACCGAGTGTAGCGCCGTTTTCGTAGAATTGTCAGTGATAACAAACAAGAAGCACTGTGATAAAATAAACACAGGAATCAGCGTGAGCCTACGACAGATGTATCCATTAGCAAAGTGCCGAGAAATTTGGCGTTGCAGCAGATGACCGATGCGAGTGCTTTTGCAGCACGACTTCACTGGCATTGCCTCTTGTCGCCTCGTGACCATATCGGCTGGGCCCTAGACGACTGTAAAAGCGTGGCCTGGTCATACGAGTTCCGATTTCAGTTGGTAAGAGTCGATGGTAGGGTTCGAGTGTGGCGCAGACCCCACAAAGCCATGGGCCCAAGTTGCCAACAAGGCACAGTGCAAGCTGGTTGGTGGCTCCTGAATGGTGCGGGCTGTGTTTACATGACATGGCCTGAGTGCTCTGAGTATTTGCCTACACTGGACTCGTATTTGGGAGGACGACGATCAAACCCATGTCCGACCATCCTCATTTAGGTTATCCGTGATTTCCATAAATCGCTTCAGGCAAATGCCTGGATGGGCCCTTTGAAAGAGCACGGTCGACTTCCTTCCCCATCCTTCCCTACTCCGGTGGGACCAGTGACTTGGCTGTTTGGTCCCCTCCCCCAGGTCAACCAACCATTGACTTCATGTCCCCAAACAACGATGTCATGTCACTGGGCCACAACTGTTACCGACTGTTTTGAAGAATATTCTGGACAATTCGAGAGAATGATTTGACCATCCAAATCGTCCATCGTCCGACATGAATCCCGTCGAACATTTAAGGGACATATTCGAGAGGTCACTTCATGCACAAAATCGTGCACTGACAACATTTTCGCAATTGTGGGCGGCTATAGAGGCAGCATGGCTCAGTACTTCTGCAGAAGACTTCCAACGACTTTTAGTGTTCTTGCCATGTCGAGGTGCTGCACTACAAAGAGCAAATGGAGATCCGCCACGACACCAGGAGTTATCCCACGACTTTTGTCACTTCAGTATAGTATTTTATACGTGGCATACATTATATATGAGCTACACTTTCCTAAAATTCTACCAATAAACCGATGTCGACCGTTGGATTTCCCAGCTACCGACCTTACGTGCTTCTTCCTTTTCATACTGCTCTGCAACGTTACGCATAGATGTTTAATCAACGTGACTTTTCCAAGCAGATCGATATTAATTCTGTATTCGAACATTGCAGTATTGTTTCCTTACCCACCTACATTAGCTTACATTTTCTACATTTAGGAAAGCTGTTCACCTCGACAACTAGAAATTCTGTCTAAATCATTCATCTTGTATCCGTCTACTGCTGCTCAACGACGATACGTTCTCGCACACCACAGCGTCATCAGCAAACAGCCCCAGATTGCTAGTCACCATGTCCGTCACATCATTGACGTATATAGAGCACAAGAGGGCTCCTATCACAATTCCCCTGGATACTCCAGACGATACGCTTGCCTCTCGTGGAGAGCTGAAGTAGTGTTTGAGTCACTCACATATCTGGAAACCTAATACGTATCCCCGGAACTTGGTTAACAGTCGGCTCTGGGGAACCGTGTCAAATAAATATAAATCTAGGAATATGGAATCTACTTATTGCCTTTCATCCATGGTTCGCAGGATACTATCTCAGCAAAGGGAAAGCTGAGTTTCTCACAAGCAATGCTTTCTAAATTGTGCTGGTTTTTCGACAGACGATATCTGTAGCCAAATCGTTTGATGGTGGCATCTCACCGCATGAATGTTACGATGAATGAAGATAAGAACATCTGCTAGTAGACCTTACTGGTGCCTTTGCACACTTATAGCAGCCCATTCGAAAATACATGTTGGGTAACACGAAGCTCCATCCCTTCTATCATTCTCTCCCTTCGGGCACAGAGTCAGAGTTTGAGAGAACACGCTGCTTGTGTAACATATTCCGTGTTGAAAACCTGAAGACAATTATCCTTTCATTGAAACCAGTCGTCATAAGCAACCACGTGTGCTACATCTACAGTTATATCTGCATTATTACTTCTCAGCGACCTTACGGTGAGTAGCGGAGATTATTTTGTGTAGCACTCTTACATCTCCTTTTTCATGGTTCAGTTTCGATTGGTTTGCGGGGAGAAGCCCCCATGTGTGCTCGAATCTCTCTGATATTACCTTCATGGTCTTTCCGAGCGATATACATACAACGAAGCAATCTCTATATATAAAATGAAATGTCCTGACTGATTGAGTCATCATCGCCCAGTCCACACCTGAAATTTGGTTATGGTGTTGATTTATACCATAAGCATAGTTTAAGAAGAGATTTTTCGAAATCCGTCCCCTAAGGAGGTGAAACATCGGATGAAAGTTTTCTAAAACATGTCAATGTTAAGACAATTTTGAAAATAAACCAACGAAAATTAGTATTTACTTTCTCGGTTAGAAATAAAAAAAACATGTTTCACAATTTTTAGAAATTCAGTTCCTAAGTGGGTGAAACAATAAGTGAATTTTTTTTTGAAAATAAAACGTTGTTAAAGAACTACTACAGCCTTTTTGAAGCTACATCTGTGAAAATTTGTGTTTGACTTCTCGGCCGGAAATAAAAATTACGTGTTTCAGTGATCTTGGAAATTCAACCGCTAATGGGATGCAATAGGAGATGAAGTTTAACGAAAATGTTTCATCATCAAAGCATTTTTAAAGCTAAGTCTATGAAAATTTGTATTTTGCTTCTCGGCTACAAGTAAAAAAATTCTGTGTTTCGCTGTTTTTTGGAAATTCAATCGCTAAGGGGCTGGATAGGATATGAAAACTTTTATGGAAATGTGAATATGTCAACTTATTAATTAACTGTTAGACCAAAAAGCTGCTATGTGGTAGTATTTCATTTCATCAGACTAGTTTCGAAGTTTTTCCGCCATTAGCAGCATCTATACTACAGAGAAGACACATGTTTCTTAGTATATATTACTTATAGGATACAGTCTAGAGTTTTATACACAATCGGTACACAGTAAAGAACTCCTTCGACCTGACACAACAAATTAAAGATATTTTCGTTGCAGAGAATGCCAAATTTACTTCCTTAGGCACAACAAATATGTACGCTAATGTATCCGTTCATGAAACTTTTGAAATTATCGAACATAGTTTACATACACATGGTAAAATATTCACAATTCAAATGGAAGGGTATATAACTTTATTGAAACTGACACTCTCCCATAACTATTTTAAGTTCAAAAACCAACTATATACCAAGAACACGGTTTAGCAATGAGAAATTTCTTTTCAGGTTCACTAGCTAATATTTTTCTTCAGTATATAGAGAAAAGTGTTAAAAAATCCAGAATGAGTCAATAAAATTCAATACTACCGCAGATACCTAGGTGACACACTAATTTTATTTGAAAGGACAGAAAATGAAATAAACATCTTCCACTCAAAATGGAATAGCCTACACAAAAATATCACGCTTACAATTTACAATCGAACATGAAGAAGGTAATAAAATAAATTTTATTGATCTCGAAATCGCAAGAAATGTAGCATTGCACAAATTCAACATTTACCGAAAACAAACAACCACAGACTTTGTAACACATAATAGCTCTTGTAATCCAAAAGCACACAAAGAGGCATTGTTTTGAACCTTTATAGAGAGGCATAAAATATCCATTAATGAATTAAAGACACTAAGAAGATTAAAAAAAGCGTTAAAATTCCACCCTAACAGACAAAATTTATACGGGAAAACTACATGCAAATGAAAATAAAAGGCAGCATTACCTCACCAAGGGAAAATGATAGCAAACACACCCAATTCACTGTGGTACCACATTGGGGAAAAAATTCAAATAATTTCAGATTTGCACTGGAGAAAAGCAACCTAAAAATAGGCTTCAGAAAACAGAACACATAGCGATAACAAATTTTTCGTAGCACAGAAGAATCCTGTAAATTTACACGTAGAGGTGTTTATAAATTAAAATGCAATAACTGTGACAACGTTTACATAGGACAAACTGGATGAATTTTCAAAACAAGATTTAAACATCATCTTAATCTGACTGTCGCGGCCCTGTCTTCGTTTAGTACACACTTAGAACAACAAAGACATGTAGCCAAGTGACCTGACACAATGCCTACCCGCCCTACATGTTGCGAAAAAGGTGGTTTACTAAATATTCTGGAAGAAATAGAAATTTTCATATATATAACATAAAATCCTGACATTAGTTTGAAGGATCAGACCGATATAAAAACAAAACGAGAAGTCGAAACTTTCGTTACTCTGCTTTGACGATAACGCATTTCTTTGTTCTACTAACAGAGATAAAGAAAATTAAAAGTAGCTTTATATACTCGTGTATTCTATGATGTATACCAAAAAAGGGGATTAAATAGGTTTTGAATATTTGTCGTTATTAAGACAATTTTGAACCCAGAACTACGAAAACTGGAATACGCTTTGTATTGTAGGCATTGGTTAAGAAGGTATTTTGGATATTTCACCCCTAAGTGTGTGAAATGGGGGATGAAATTTTTTTGAAAATATATTGCTATCAAGAGAATTCTGAAGCTAGGAGTACGAAAATTGGTATTTGATTCCTTCGTAGAAAGAAAAAAATCGTTTCAGTATTTTCGGAAATTCAATCCTTAAAGAGGGTTAAATAGCGGCTGACATTTTTTTTCAAAATAAATCGTTACGAAAGAACTATTGAAGCCTTTTTAAAGCTACATCTATGAAATCGGTGTTTAACTCCTCGGCTGCAAATAAAATAATGTGTATTTGTGTTTAAGGAAATTTAACCGCAAAGGAGATGAGACAGGAGATGAAAAGTTTTATGAAAATATTTCATTATGAAAGCAAAATCACTTTTTCATCAGAAGTTTTTCGGTATATACCATGCTTCTAAGGCTTTAATTAGCGTGAAATATCCAAAATGTGTCCCAATTTGCGTACTAAGTCAAAGGAAGCTATGTAACACTCACAGCGACAAATCGGATTTGTCAGAATGGCATAGGAAAAGAAACGGACCTGTAATCCATTAATTGTTAGAGGGCTTAATATGTGTTTATAAAATTACATAATTGTTGTAATTACTACGCAAACTAATTACTAATGATGACAAAATATATTCCACGTTTAAATGCTATGACGTTTCAGTATGGGGCATAAGGCTGGCGCTAAAACTACAGAATCACTTATTCGAATTGTCTCTTTCTTTTTTGATTCTCTTTATGAAATTAAATGAAATTTGTTGGAACATTTCAATTGTGCAAAGTGTGGCAGCCATGAAAAGTGTCTAACTTTTTTATAATTTGTGATTTACTAATGGGCCATGGGTGTAACAACACACAAATTCGATAACAGGAAAAACGAAAGAAACCTGTGCAAACAATACAGTGTACAAGAGGAAACTAGCTGGCGCTAAGCTGTTACTGTGTATCGGATGACTCTTTTAGGAACATTCAATCCCTGAACGTTAACAGTAAACCACACCGTGATGCAGACTGGCTCTCTTGCAGCGCCTGCCACTGTACTTGGTTGAGCATCTCAAAGACACTTTCGCACTTATAAAATGGACTGTAACGGAACTTCCTTCTCTTTTTTGGATTTTCTGTGTTTCATCTACAAATCCTGTCTGGTATTGATCCGAGACTCATGAGCAATATTCAAGCATTGGTCGAACGAGGGTTTTGTAAGCTACCTCCTCTGTGGGTGAGTGCCACATCTTGAGGATTCTTCCAATGGACCCAGTCTGGCATCTACCTAGCGTGTAATTGGTTTTATGTAGCCTTTCCACTTTAAATCGCTCTGTACTGACGCTCGCAGATATTTTATGGATGTGACTGCTTCCAGCGATTGTTCTGCAGTCACGTTATCATACAGTAATGGGTCTTTCTGTCTAGTTATGGGCAATACGTTACATCTGTTTATCCTGAGGTTCAACTTCCAAGCCCTGCACCAAGCATCCATCCCTTCCAGGTCTTCTTGTATTTCGCTACCCTTCTCTAGCCTTGCGACTTCTGTGTATACAACAGCATCATGTGCGATAGGCCTCATTCAACTTCCGACATTAACCACTAGGTTAGACATATTATGCTATAAGCGGATTTTTTCCTCTCTATTGTGCATTCCATAGTAGCGCGACGCTGCATAACATCATGGAAGATACGAAGAGAAAAATTAAAGAGGATATTTTCTTTAATGGAGGAATCTGCAATAAAATGTATATTCAAGTGACCCAGTGAGACTGAAGGAGATCTCACATTGCAATAAGCTGTTAATTGGCGGTGGAAGAGCTGAGGACAAGAAGAGTATTATCGTATTCGATGCCAGTTAGAAGGAGACCTCTTGCAAGTTAACTTCTCTTCGGCACGGAGGCCATTAAAAACTGATCACTAAGTTACTCAAGTTAATCGAACGAGGCTGCAAAAGAATGTGTTGGGACGGTAATCGAGGAATTAGGAAAATTACATAGAATCTAAATAAGACGGTGTTCTAAATTCTGAAATAAGGGTGTACTGTCTAAACCACTGTGCCATCAAACTCGATATCGCACGCAGTGAGTGAAGTGCGGTGAGAAAATAAAAGAAACTACTAGTGGAAGAAGCTGATTCCAGTATGTGCGAGTAATAGGACTGAATGAGAAGCAGAAGAAGCTTCTTGAACACTGTAACTCGTCAGACTGTAATGTTAGGTGCTATATTTTCTAGTCTCCGTCCGAAATGTTGATTCTAAGCCTGATATTTGTCAACGTTCGTGTCCCAAGAACCAAATACATGTTTTCCTGCAGCACCTGGCGAATACGACTCCCTCAACCGTAGAAACATTGTAAACAAAAATAAAATCTTTTGTCTGCTTGAGCGTCCAGAAATATGCCTTCTTCTTATAAGTTCTTATCATTAACTACGAAATAATGTTTTCTTCCATCTCAATAGTAAAGCAATGGGTGTGCACTGGGACAGCTAGACGCAGCGATCCTTAACACATTTTTGCCGGTTTTGCACAATACACAGTCGAAACAGACGAGCAGAGAGTCAACATGAACGATTCTACACGTGCTCACTAATATTAAGACTTAGAGAATTTGCGGAGACTTCAGATACTGTCTCCCTTCTTTAAGAATTGCCTGTAAGGAAGTGAAGACTTGGTGGTATGCTCATGAGAGACGTGGACCGTGGGAATAAATGAGAGGAAGAAACTGTAAAATTGTGGAATTGCGGTGCTCTGAAAATAAAGTGAAGACAAAATTATATTGCACCGCCCCCCCCCCCCCCCCCCCCCCATGAACCATGGACCTTGCCGTTGGTGGGGAGGCTTGTGTGCCTCGACATTACAGATAGCCGTATCGTAGGTGCAACCACAACGGAGGGGAATCCGTTGAGAGGCCAGACAAACATGTGGTTCCTCAAGAGAGGCAGCAGCCTTTTCAGTAGTTGCAGGGGCAACAGTCTGGATGATTGACTGACCTGGCCTTGTAACACTAATCAGAACGGCCTTGCTGTGCTGGTACTGCGAACGGCTGAAAGCAAGGGGAAACTACAGCCGTAATTTTTCCCGAGGGCATGCAGCTTTACTATATGATTAAAAGATGATGGCGTCCTCTTGGGTAAAATATTCCGAAGGTAAAATAGTCCCCCATTCGGATCTCCGGGCGGGGACTACTCAAGAGGACGTCGTTATCAGGAGAAAGAAAACTGGCGTTCTACGCATCGGAGCGTGGAATGTCAGATCCCTTAATCGGGCAGGTAGGTTAGAATATTTAAAGGGAAATGGATAGGTTAAAGTTAGATATAGTGGGAATCAGTGAAGTTCGGTGGCAGGAGGAACAAGACTTTTGGTCAGGGGAATACAGGGATATAAACACAAAATAAAATAGGGGTAATGCAGGAGTAGGTTTAATAATGAATAAAAAATAGGAGTACGGGTAAGCTACTACAAACAGCAAAGTTTACGCATTATTGTGGCCAAGATAGACACGAAGCCCACGCCTACTACAGTAGTACAAGTTTATATTCCAACTAGCTCTGCAGATGATGAAGAAATTGATGAAATGTATGATGAGATAAACGAAATTATTCAGATAGTGAAGGAAGACGAAAATTCAATAGTCATGGGTGACCGGAATTCGACATTAGGAAGAGGAAGAGAAGGAAACGTAGTAGGTGAATATGGATTGGAGGTAAGAAATGCAAGAGGAAGCCGCCTGGTAGAATTTTGCACAGAGCATAACTTAATCATAGCTAACACTTGGTTCTATACATGGAAGAACCCTGGAGATACTAGAAGGTTTCCGATAGATTATATAATGGTAAGACAGAGATATAGGAACCAGGTTTTAAATTGTAAGACATTTCCAGGGGCAGATGTGGACTCTGACCACAATCTATTGGTTTTGAACTGTAGATTAAAACTGAAGAAACTGCAAAAAGGTGGGGATTGAAGGAGATGGGACTTGGATAAACTGAAAAAACGAGAGGTTGTACAGAGTTTCAGCGAGAACATAAGGGAACAATTGACAGGAACGGGGGAAAGAAATACAGTAGAAGAAGAATGGGTAGCTTTCAGGAATGAAATAGTGAAGGCAGCAGAGGATCAAGTAGGTAATAAGACGAGGGCTAGTAGAAATACTTGGGTAACAGAAGAGATACTGAATTTAATTGATGAAAGGAGAAAATACAAAAATGCAGTAAGTGAAGAAGGTAAAAAGGAATACAAACATCTCAAGAATGAGATCGACAGGAAGGGCAAAATGGCTAAGCAGGGATGGCTAGAGGACAAATGTAACGATGTAGAGGCTTATCTCACTAGGGGTAAGACAGATACTGCCTACAGGAAAATTAAAGAGACCTTTGGAGAAAAGAGAACCTCTTGCATGAATATCAAGAGCTCATATGGAAACCCAGTTCTAAGCAAAGAAGGGAAAGCAGAAAGGTGGAAGAAGTATATAGAGGGTCTATACAAGGGCGATGTTCTTGAGGACAATATTATGGAAATGGAAGAGGAAGTAGATGAAGATGAAATGGGAGATATGATACTGCGTGAAGAGTTTGGCAGAGCACTGAAAGACCTAAGTCGAAACAAGGCCCCGGGAGTAGACAACATTCCATTAAATCTACTGACAGCCTTGGGAGAGACTGTCCTGACAAAACTCTACCATCTGGTGAGTAAGATGTATGAGACAGGCGAAATTCCTTCAGACTTCAAGAAGAATATAATAATTCCAATCCCAAAGAAAGCAGGTGTTGACAGACGTGAAAATTACCGAACCATCAGTTTATTAAGTCACACCTGCAAAATACTAACATGAATTCTTTACAGACGGATGGAAAAACTGGTAGAAGCCGACCTCGGGGAAGATCAGTTTGGGTTCCGTAGAAATGTTTGAACATGTGAGGCCGTACTGCCCCTACGACTTATCTTAGAAAATAGATTAAGGAAAGGAAAACCTACGTTTCTAGCATTTGTAGGCTTACAGAAAGCTTTTGATTATGTTGACTTGAATACGCTCTTTCAAATTCTGAAGATGGCAGGGGTAATATACAGGGAGCGAAAGGCTATTTACAATTTGTACATAAAGCAGATGGCAGTTTTAAGAGTCGAGGTACATGAAAGGGAAGCAGTGATTGGGAAGGGAGTGAGACAGGGTTGTAGCCTCTCTCCGATGGTATTCAATCTGTATATTGAACAAGCAGTAAAGGAAACAAAAGAAAAGTTCGGAGTAGGTATTACAATCCATGGAGAAGAAATAAAAACTTTGAGGTTCGCCGATGACATTGTAATTCTGTCAGAGACAGCAAAGGACTTGGAAGAGCAGTTGAACGGAATGGACAGTGTCTTGAAAGGAGGGTATACGATGAACATCAACAAAAGCAAAACGAGGATAATGGAATGTAGTCGCATTAATTCGGGTGATACTGAGGAAATTAGATTAGGAAATGAGACACTTAAAGTAGTAAAGGAGTTTTGCTATTTGGGGAGCAAAATAGCTGATGATGGTCGAAGTAGAGAGGATATAAAATGTAGACTGACAATGGCAACGAAAGCGTTTCTGAAGAAGAGAAATTTGTTAACGTCGAGTATAGATTTAAGTGTCAGGAAGTTGTTCCTGAATTAGATTAGGAAATGAGACACTTAAAGTAGTCAAGGAGTTTTGCTATTTGGGGAGCAAAATAGCTAATGATGGTCGAAGTAGAGAGGATATAAAATGTAGACTGACAATGGCAACGAAAGCGTTTCTGAAGAAGAGAAATTTGTTAACATCGAGTATAGATTTAAGTGTCAGGAAGTTGTTTCTTAAAGTATTTGTACGGAGTGTAGCCATGTATGGAAGTTTAACATGGACGATAAATAGTTTACACAAGAAGAGAATAGAAGCTTTCGAAATGGTGTGCTACAGAAGAATGCTGAAGATTAGATGGGTAGATCACATAACTAATGAGGAGGTATTGAATAGAATTGGGGAGAAGAGAAATTTGTGGCACAACTTGACCATAAGAAGGGATCGGTTGGTAGAACATGTTCTGAGGCTTCAGGGGATCGCCAATTTAGTACTGGAGGGCAGCGTGGAGGGTAAAAATCGTAGAGGGAGACCAAGAGATGAATACGTTTAGCAGATTCAGAAGGATGTAGGCTGCAGTAGGTACTGGGGGATGAAGGAGCTTGCACAGGATAGAGTAGCATGGAGAGCTGCATCAAACCAGTGTCAGGACTGAGGACCACAACAACACTATATTGGTACTGACAGAAGCAGACGAGGAGAAATCTGTAGGACCAAGTAACGATTAGAATATCCTGCAACAGTAAGTTACATCCTAATACGGAAGTTCAACATTGGGAACCATTACCTCCGAAGAGTCCACATGGGCCTGGACAAGAACAGCAGTGGCTGAAAATAATATGAAAGAGCACTTAGCTAGGTACACTTTACGGAAAACGAGCAAGTTCTGTCGATATTATGTTGATGATCATTGTACTGCAATGTGTTATACAAAATGTTGTAAGCTGCCCAGTCGTTAGACGATTTTATAAAATCTTCATTGGCAGCTTGAGACCTTTGCTCTGTTGTTTGCTGCCGTACTCATATGGCATCGGTCTGTTTGTATGCAGCATGTCCGCAAAACTTATTAAAACTTATTCCTGTATCACTGTAATGACTAACATAGCCGAATGATAGCCAGGACGGGGAGGCGTGCGGTGGATTAACGGCGACGGCCTGTGTGCCAGCCACCTTGGATATGGATTTTAGATAGTTATCCACATCTCGCCAGGTGAATACTGGGCAGATACCCACGTCCTGCATCAGATACACACTACGCAAAAGATTTTGTAATTGCATCTTGTATAAATTGAACGGTACTTGAAGAAAAGAAATACCAACAGCTGCAATTTTATCAATTAATTTATTCGAATACCAGTTTCGGTGCCTCATTGGCACCATCTTCAGCTTCCTATATACGTAGCTAGATAAGTCATCGAAATCTCTACGCTATTGTAGGAATCATTAATTTCAACTGGCTTCCAAGTCTACAGATAAGGTTTAAAAACCTGCGGAAGAATGTTGAAATTAGTGTTCCTTACAATAGCGTGGACGTTTAGATGACATATATGTACGTGTATAGGGAGCTGAAGATGGTGCCAATGAGGCACCGAAACTAGTAGTCCAAAAAAATAACTGTTAAAATTACGGCTATCGGTGTTTATTTTCTTCAAGATTTAGGCCGTTTTCTAATACTTGGACATAGAATTTGCCCTGGACACAGACAGATGGGGTAAACTGATCCCGTCCTGGGAGAGGTGAGTCAATAGGAAACTGATGGCATTAGATATTTAGTCTACTTAAACTCACAATCAGCAGCAGCAGCGGCAGCTCCGTAAATGTGTGCCTTTCTCACAAGAACACTCCGAAACTGCTACTGCCACTCTTCAATATGACTGACTCAGTAAATATAGTACTACGAAATTAAACTGTTAACGATAAACGCTAAGTTGATTATGTCTTGAGTTCATTAAAAGCTCCTACTTCGATATATAGTCCTCTCAGGATATATGAACACGCGCACTACTCACATTCTTCAATTGATTTAGCATCGCGCTTTTTGATTCTGTTCGGTCGTGGTAACGAAAAAGATACTCCTCTACACCCTGCTCAGTACTGCACAACAGAAATCAAGGAACAAATACTTCGCAAACCTTTCGTGCCAAAATTTACGCCCCCTATCTCGAGCTTCTTCACTCAGTGAGCTGACCCAGCAAACCAAGTGTCTACACCCTTTTTCTGCAAGCGCTAAAAGCTCAGACCACTCCCCAGCCGAGAGGGAATCGTCGTGCTGCCTGCTATCTTGGATCGAGCAGAAAGGTGTGAGAGCAAGATTCGATACATCGTAGTCGTATCGATGTATGTAACTTTACAGTGTCAAGGGCACAAACTCTAATGAACACACTCCGGTCGTCGACAACAAAACACAAGTTCTCCAACAACGCGAGCCACTGTAATCTCTGAGCGAAGATAATAACTATCACCTGAATAATTCGTCCGTATATAGTCCACCGGAAGCGTCGGAAAGTGAGGAAGTCATCGACGACAAGAATTTTCCAGCGATTTGAGCAGTGAAAGCTAAAGTGCTGAGTCTCCATTTCCGCTGCCAGTGATTTATCCGCAGTGGCGCAGTAGCGGAGAAGCTTATGTGATGTTGGCTGTCCGAAGAGTTTGTCGTCGGCGGCCAGAACATTCCATCCCATCGCACCTCCGGGAGAAGACCGTCCTCAACTGCAGCGTTGCCTCTGACGGCTGGTTGCAGTACTCACCACCAGACACCAAACCGAGAAACTGGAATCCAGGGAGTCGCATCGGGAAGATGTGACAATATCCCACAGGCGGCCCACACTACCCCAGCGCGTGTGTCGGTCATTCCGCTAGATGTATCATGGCACCAAATTTCCCAAGATTATCCACATGGAAGGTACTTAAAAAGACTCTGAAATGTTATCCGTAATTTTCTCTACATCCCGATGAACTGACCCGCATAACTCTTACGTTTCCTCTTTAGTCACCAATTTTGACATGCTCCCGTTTCAATACGAACAGTTTCTGACACCTTCACCATACCCTCTCCCAACGTAATTTCCACAGCCTTCCTGACAACGAAGTCCACCCTGACTTTTATCTTTTTTATAGTATCCAACCTATTCATTTGGACAGTTTCTCACGCCAGATATCGCGCTTCTTTCCCATTCCATTGTTTTCCTCCCTCTGCCCCCATCTGAGTCACATCCCGAATCCCATGTCTCCCGCCTCACTCTGCTCTAAACAATACACTTCCCCTAGCGACCCAGTAACTAAACTGCGACACCCTCCCCCACACACCCACTCTTGAAAGCACCACTGAACCACATTATGCCCATAATTCATATAATATTATAAAGAGTGCCATTAATTTTTGTTTTTAATAAACCACAAACTATTTTTAACATTCTCAATTTCAATAATATACGAGGGTTGGAACTTTAATAGTGGCAACTATTTATTTACAGCTCGTACAAAATAGATAAGTGTTTCAAAGTTTTACTGACCTTCAAAGTAGTCACCAGCATTGTGTATAGCCCGTTGACAGCGATGTGGAAGTCGTAGGATAGTCTTAGCAGTGCCACTTGTGTTGACAGTTCGAGCGGCGCGGTCTGTTGTCCGACGAATTTGTAGCAGTTCTGAAGCGAATGATGTGAAGTGTTTCCTCCAGTTTAGAAATCGAGTTGAATTTAGGAGGGAGCGAATCGGGGGAGTGCAATAGGTGGTATAGGACTTAGGAGCCCCATCAGTCAAACGAATCAGTAACAGCTTGCACTGTACGTGCGTGAGCATTGTCCTGCAAAATGATGGCTATGTTCTGCAGAAAGTGTCAACACTTCTGTCTGTATACTGTTCAATTTTGGAACACAGCCTACGACCGGCCTAGAGACAGAAGTGATGACACTTTCTGCAGAACATAAACATCATTTTGCAGGACAATGCTCAAGCACGTACAGTGCAAGCTGTTACTGATTTGTTTTACTGCTGGGGCTCCTAAGTGCTATACCACCTACTGCACCCCACCTACGAGTCGTCACGCGCATTTTCTCTGATGTTTCAGTAGCTATTTGTAATTTCGTTTTTACATTGTGTAGTTGGGGGTCTGCCCAGACAATCAGTGTCGATCACTTTCATGTGACGCGCACTGTTGACGGAAAGCGTCGGTGTGTTTCACGCTACAAATAAAATGATTTTTAAAGTGGAATTTTACGTTCCCATTCGACAGAACTGTGCTAGATTAGTTCTTCCACGATATTTGTTTTATCGGTCTGTGTTAATCAGGACAGTAAAAAGAGAATAATCTGTAATCCAGAAGCAATTCCGTAACGCTCCATGCTTGGCGGTAGCAGCCAGCGAGGGCCACGGTGGTGTTGTCACTGCAGGAGTACTGATTATGCCTCTAGTTTTATTGTTGCCGCTGAAACACGTCGATAAAACACGTATTGCACAAGACTAACCAGGAGCCACCCTATCGAATTGGCTCTTAAAATTCCGCTTTAGAGAAAACAACTTGTTTGTGATGGGAAACAAAGCGATGATTTCCATAGACACTGAGTGTGGTATGGAAGAGCTAAAGAGCACTATTGTTTGGTCTGACACCAGTTACACAACGCTGAAACGAAATTGCAAATACCTGCTGAAGCTTCAGAGAAAATGCGTCTGATGGCTCTTAGAAGGCACACACTATGTACATACATACATGTAACACACAAAAAATTGTCGACCGACAGCTATCATGTATGTCACTGATGGATGTCAATGTTCTGACGACTTATACATGAGATATACCAGGTGGTTATAATCAGACTGCCAGTGTTCAGAGAGCTGCCGTGCGGGCTGCGTACATCGCAAGACGATGAAACATCGTACGTATGTTCATTATTCCCTCGCGGAGTACGCTGAAAAAAATAATACTTCCACTTTCTGACACCAGGTGGAAATATGATGCTGTTAGTAGTCAGGAAGTGTTGTGGGTGTAGGAAAAGGGAAGGAACGATCAAACACATGATAGCGGTATTTCTAGGCCGTTTGTCAGTATATGATCACAAGTTACAACATGTGTTCAGTATGGTCTCCAGACTCAGCAACATTCTGTATCTGTAATACGGCATGGTCGACAGTTGCTCACAACATATTCGATGTAATCAGAGCGATATGTCGTCATATGCTATTCTTCAGATCGGAAAGTGTCCGGCTACATCCCTGATAGACAAGATATTTCTGGTATCCCCACTACCTGAAGTCACATGGGTTTAGGTCGGGGTACCTAGAAGGCCACACATTTTTAAATTGCTTAGAGATGACACCTGGCAAGCGACCTGTGGTGCCACTCCATCTTGCATGAAAATAGCGGTGTGGACACAGTTGCGTTCTTGCAAAGCTGGAATTACGTTTTGCACCAGGACGTCCTTATAAAGTGCAGATGTCACTGTATACCAAACAGGCCGGCGAGGTGTCATCTCCTCCTAGAAAAACGGATCGAGAATGAAGGAGCTTGTGAAACCACACCACGCAGTCACGTAAACTGAGAGCAGTGGATGTTCCTGCACAATATGTGACGGAGTAGAACAGCATAAGCGACAGTTCTGTGCATTCAAGGCGCCGCTATAGTAAAATATGCCTCTTTCGTCTAAGGAATAATCCCCGGCCATGTGCCAAAAAACGAAGGGCAAAGGCACAACATTGTAGCCTGTCTTAGGGCTTCACTTGTTGCACATTCTGAATCTCGTAGGGATACCAGTGTAAAATACGCAGTAAAATCTTTTGAACTGTTGACCAAAGGAGGGAGAATTCCCATGACACAACTCGAGTACAGGCTGCAGAATTTAAAGCATGTGCTGCATAGTCGGCTACAGTTACAACAACTTGATCAACAACTGCCATGGGAATGGGCTGTCTCCCTCTCCCTGCTGCACCACCAAATTCACCTGTTCCTTCAAACTTCTTGACCACATTCGTTAGCTCTTTTATTGTCACGAGGTCTCTTTGCAACTGTTTCTGTTAGCGATATTCCTGCGTTTCGCACGGAAAATTACAACCTTCTTAACCCTTTACACCAAAAGTCACTTCACAAAAGAAACCAGCACATGCCGCCAAGTAACAAACAACATACTGAGTTAAAAACAGGAATCGTTCGACATTCTGACTGCTTAAAGGACCATGTTTTCACCAGGTGGCATACTCCACGAACCTACTGATTCATGAACAGATCTATTACGTCTCAACATCCTGTGGTATATACAGCCCAGACTGCAGCAGTTGGAACACAAACAGTTTAATTGTAGTCACCCAGCATATCAGTGGAAGTCTAGCTTATATTCAAGATTTATCCTGTGTTGTACTTCAAATATAGTTTAATGAAATTAACTTGTCTTGTATGAAGAAGTTTAAAACTCTTTCCTTTTTATTAATGAGGTAATGTTCTGTAAAGAAATGAGAGTGAGAAATTTTATTTTTGCCTTATCTGTTAATCAGTGTTTTGTTGCATCGAATGCTGGACAAGAACTTTTGCAGTTATTATACTGCTGAATGATCGGAAAAAATTACAATGATGAGGATAGTGAAATTGTTAGATGTCCGAATTCAACTATAAATAATTGCTGTAAAATAATAAACTGTAAATCGTCATAAACCGTAAGTGAATTACATGGAGGCCGGTGAAACTTTACACTTGCAGTATGCATTCCAAGTTGGCAGCCTAACAGGTTAACAAGTGAAGAACGAGAAGCGAGAGGCTCCAGGCGTGCGGCACAGGTCGTGACGTTAAAGCTCTCGCGATGCCGGCTTTGTTTTGTGTGTACTGAAACAATGTGCGTTGTGGTTGGTTTTGTACCGTGTGTTTGCGTTGCTCTGTGCCTTAGAAAACTGTGATATGTGAAATGTGCTACGGAAAACAGTTCGTTCGCCTACTGACAATCCGTTGCATCGAGGCGAGCCGCTTAAGAGCCAGGCATTGGAGTTATTACGGTGATCTCGTGAGTTTTACGAGCATGAGAAATAGTACGTAAGTATTCATGTAGAGCCGTCGGTTCCTGCCGATGAAGTAGTGGAACGCACATCAAAATCTCTAGGATATAGTGCATGAAGTGTAAGTAAGGGAAAGTTGCTGCAAAAGTTGAGAGATGTGAACGTGAACCGTAATTATTCCCAGGTTTCTGGACCATATAATGGGTTTTTAACGACTATGGAAAACGGAAAAAGCAGCCTCACTCCGTCACCGACTTAGAATGATTCCAGACTGATGCTATTGGTAGGCATATTTGTGATGGCTAGAGCAGGAAAGAGTATCCTATTGTAGCAAAGTGGCTCGTGTCGCTCAAAGAATGTGAACATTTCAGGGGTGGGAAAATTTCTCTGAAAATTGTGCTGAAAAGTATGAGTTTCCATTACAAAGCGCTAGACAGACGGAAAGTCCTATTAGAAAACGCGCATACTGAAACGGCTCGAAGCATATTCTTGCACAAAACTCTGAGCAAGGTCATTTATTCCATAATATGGTTAGACGAAACGTGAGTTAATGCAGGGGAAGCTGTTAGTAAATGGATGGATGGCACACCAAGCAGTAGTATATGAAGATGGTATCTGTTCTTTCGGAAATATCCGAAAGAACAGATACCAGAAAGAACAGATAAACGATCATTGACCTTCTTCTTCTATACGGACGCACATGCATTGCCCCAACCCTTACGGGACTCGATAAGATTGTCTGCCGCGAGTAATGAGTGTAATGAGTAGGGGCCCTACGAATGTAGTGTCTGAATATTAACGTGGGATTGTTGGTCTCACAGATAGCGTGTAAGGGATGTCCCTGCAGTCGCTCTATCCTCTGTGCCCTCGGTGGCTCAGACAGCCGGCACGGTAGCTCAGCGTGTTCGGTCAGAGGGTTAGCTGCCCTCTGTAATAAAAAAAAACTGAGTCAACGGCTCAACACTGAACTTCAACGAGCGTGATGGGACATCCGCACCGAAAATGCAACGGACAACATCGAACAAAATAAGAACAAAACAAAAAAGAAAGTGGGGCAGTGCCGTTGTAAATAGAAACCTTTTATAACATTAAAATCGCCGGCATGGTAGCTCAGCGTGTTCGGTCAGAGGGTTTGCTGCTCTCTGTAATAAAAAAAACTGAGTTAATGGGTCACTGATGAACTTGAACAATCGTCATGGGACGTCCGCCCCGAACAAACAGAACGAATAGTGCCGAACAAAATGAGATCAACAAAACAAAAAAATGGTTCAAATGGCTCTGAGCACTATGGGACTTATCTTCTGAGGTCATCAGTCCCCTATAACTTAGAACTACTTAAACCCAGCTAACCTAAGGACATCATACACATCCATGCCCGAGGCAGGATTCGAACCAGCGACCGTAGCGGTCCCGCGGTTCCAGACTGTAGCGCCTAGAACAAAACCAAAAAAAAAAAAAAAAAGAAAAACCAAAAGAAGTCTTGATCAGGCAGACATTTAGCCGGAACTGTAGCTCAGCGTGTTCGGTCAGAGAGATGGTTGGCCTCTGTAATAAAAAACTGAGTGAAAGGATCAACAAGTAACTTGAACGGTTGTCATGTGACGTCCGCAACGGCCAAACACAACGATCAAAAAAAAAAAAAAAAGTGATGGATTGAGCGTCTGCCATGTAAGCAGGAGATCCCAGTCGGAGCAAACATTTTCAACTGTCCCCGTTGATGTGTATCAAAGCCTGTCGTCAGCTTGATTTAATTATTCTAAGCAGTAGTGGTCATCAGCTGACGGAGACAGGAGCAAGATTAACTGTTGTCGATGCAGGATCTTCCAGTGATTTTGTTCCTTATGCACTTCTAGTTTTTCGGCGAAAAAGACAGGTGATTACCACGAAGACACGGACCACATACGATTTGCGTAATGGACAATGCCCCATATCATTCAGTGATACTGAACAAAGCAGTAACAATAAACGACCGCACAGAAATTATCATTCAGTGGTTACAGGCAATAAATATTGCTACGGATATGAGCATGAAGAAGCTTTTGTTTTATTCACTTGTTGAAGACAATAAGCCCATGATGACTACTTATGTAGTAGACTAAATCGCCAAGGATCAGCACTATACTGTAATAGGGTTACCACCATATCACTGTCATTTCAACCCCATCGTGTTATTATGGAGTTCTTCTTCTTCTTCCGTATCCGGATGCACCAATTATATCTTCCCTTCCCAGTACTTAGCAACGTAGTTTACTTTGTCATTGACTTTCAAAATATCATCTTTAGTGCATGTTATAGACATATCTGGGCAAATCAATAGGTGGTCCAAGTCCTGTATTGCTCCGCATTCACACCTATCGCTATCACTGTAACCCCATTAAATAGGTTTGATTTGCACCCAGTTACTCCAGTGCGCAGCCGGTTTAATGACCTCCAAGTTGTAAAAGGTAGTTGAAATCCTGCAGATCCCTCCTCAAGTAGTTCCATTGTGGAGTGTGGCACCATTTCTTCCCAAAGATATAGCCGCCTTGCGACGGGCTTGGTGGCAAGCTCTTCAGTAGTTTCAATGAAACTCCTGCGGGATTTCAGCCGGACACGTTGTTTTCGGTGCTTATGCATTAGGTGTCGAGGATCATTCTTTTGTTTTGATCTTTCGATCTCGGCGGCTACTTGTCTGCGGATAGTGGGTGGTGCTATGCCTATGATGGGATAAATGATGTCTGTGGGAGTTGGTTTGAGGCATCCTGTGGCAATACGTACAGTTTCGTTTACGGCGACGCCAACTTGCTTAGTGTGAGCAGAGTTCCTCCAAACTGGCGCCGCTTATTTCGCTGCTGAGATACTCAGCGCCAGACCCGTGGTGCGCAAATTATGTGGTTGAGCTCCCCACGATGAACCTGTTAGCTTCCGCAGTATGTTGTTCCTGGCACAGACCTTTTTTTTAGTGTTGTGACAGTGCTGCTTAAAAGTAAGTGCTCTGTCCAGTGTTACTCCCAGGTATTTTGGGCTGTTTGTATGTTCAGCTCTTCCCCTTGCCACATGACTCGGAGTTTCCGTTTGGCTTCTTTTTCCTACGATGGAAGGCGGATACTTGAGATTTACTAGGGTTTGGTTGGAGATTATTGCCGTCGTAATAGGTAGCAAGTTCTGTTAAGGCTCCTGTGAGATTCTCCTCCACTTGTTCAAAGGTTTTATCCTGAGTGGCACTGATGCATCATCAGCATATATGAACATTCGTGTCTGGTGGCTGATGGGAAGATCATTGGTATAGATGTTAAATAATATTGGAGAAGAGACACTACCCTGTGCAAGTCAATTTTTCTGTGTCCTCCATCGGCTGTTTTTAGATTGTAAGGTTACATAGTAGCGTCTGTTCTGTAGCATGCATTGCGCGAACATAGAAAGAGTGTAGTCCTTAGTGACATTATACACTTTCTGGGTAAACAACTTATGGTTAACTGTGTCATATGCAGCACTGAGATCCAGGAATGCGACCCCAGTTACTTCTCTTCTCTGATAGCCGTCTTCGATGTACTGTGTGAGATTAAGGATTTGCCCACAGCATGATTTTCCTGGTCGAAATCCAGCTTGTTCGTTAATGAGGGCTTTATCCACATAATCAGCTATGCGTTTGACGATCATTCGCTCCAGCACTTTAAATAAATGACAAAGCAGTGAGACAGGCCGGAAATTTTTAGCTTCAGCTGAGTCTTTCCCTGGTTTTAATAACGCAATAACCCGAGCTTTCCTCCACAGTTTAGGAATTTGCATTGTTGTGATACAGTTATTCATTAGCTCTAGGATCCATGCTTGTACTCCCGGTCCAAAATGTTTAATTTGCTCAGATCTCAGATCGTCGAGACCAGCGGGCTTATTGTTTTTCAAATCGTTGATGGCAACTTGTAGCTCCTGAATGAAGAACGGGCGAGCTAGGAAGCTAATCTCCTCATTCAATCTTCTTTTAATTTTGCCATTCCTGATCTTCCTTCTAGTTTTTCCGTTCATGAGTAGTTTGTGAGCTATCTGATCAGGTGTAATTTCACTGTAATTTGGTTGTGGTTCTGTTGGGTCGTTGTTGAGACTTTTGACCAGTTTCCATGCCTTCCTACTGCTGTGCTTCATGTCCGTCTCTTGTAGGAGGTTACACCACTTTTCCTTTCTCGCCTCGGAGATACCAGACATCAGTACCTCACCTGCCTGGATCGTTTCCTCTGAGAGGGGCTCCTTATTGTACAGTTCTTCATACTTTTTCAGAGCTTCCTTGCTGCTACCATTGAGTCCAGCGATATACTGGGCGCGGCACCCTCTAGGTATGCGCCGTCGAGAGATTTTCTTGACAAGGTCTATAAAAGTTTCATATGATTGTATCTCTGGTTTAATTTCCAAGATCTCCTTATCAAGGTCCTCTGTGAAAAGTTCCCAATGAGCTTTTTTGAAATTGAAGCGTCTCTTGAAGGGCATTACATCTGATTTGATTACTGCAGTAATGCAGCAAGTTGTTGCTCTGTGTTGCGATCTTGGAACTGGGTCCTCGATTTGCTTTACAGTTTGCAGGGATACCTTTTCGGAGACAAAGATGTTATCTGGATTATATCCTCGTTTCCATCTTCCGCTGTTAAATGATGCAGGCAACTTTGGGTCATGTATCAATTTCAGTTTAGCCTGGTCTGCCCAGATCTCCAGCATTTCGCCATCGTCATTTGTCTCTCTATAACCCCATGCGAGACCGTGACAGTTAAAATCTCCTAGACCAACTTTAATGTTTTTTGAATGGAAATTTCCAGGCTCCGTAAATTTGAACCTCGCACTGGGTGGTTTGTACACGGATGTTACAGTACATGAATGTAGCTCAATAGTTAAAATTTCTATATTTTCTTCGCAGGTCAGAGCACAGGAGCATACGTCTAAGTTCGGCTTCACAAGTATAGCACTTCCGTACCTTTCGTGTGGTCTCTCAAGAACTAATTTCATGCCCTGTATTTTTGGTCTATGGCTAGTTGGTGTGTGTTTCTTGTAACACTAAAACATCACAGTTGTTTCGTTTGCACATGTCAGATAATAAAATTTCTTTATTTACAGATAAGGCTTCAATATTGCAGGAAGTTGTCACTAGTGATGGTCTTGATAAAGGCCTTTTTTGAGTCTCTTCGGAGAGTTGTTTTGTTATCTTTGGTTTTGGTGCTCCGGTGTTTGCAGGATTGGCCGACTAGGTCGTTTCCAGGGGACGCCCGATTGCTTGTTGTTCGAGTGGTGAAAGCAATCTTCGTGGAGGCTCCTGCAGTGAGACGTGAAGACATTCTAAGTAGGCTGTTTAGGTTTTTATGTTGGTAACGCCACGTAGCACTCTGTATTAAAACCGCTGACTGCGCTGTGTGCAGTCTGTGGCTGGTTGGACTCGTTGTTAGAAGTTATTCGCCAGTGTTGTATTGGGCAGTTTGATGTGAACAGCCCGTAGCGTTGGGCAGTTGGAGGTGAGCCGCCAGCAGCGGTGGATGTGGGGAGAGAGATGCCAGAGTTCTGAGATGTTAATATGAGCGGACGATCTGGACGAGTCTCCGTCAGAAAAAGGAAATTTATTAAAGTGGATGACAAGAATATATAATGACTTTTGAATACTATTAAGGTAAATACATTGTTTGTTCTCTATCAAAATCTCTCATTTGCTAACTATATGCCTATCAGTAGTTAGTGCCTTCAGTAGTTAGAATATTTTATTTAGCTGGCAGTATTGGCGCTCGCTGTATTGCAGTAGTTCGAGTAACGAAGATTTTTGTGAGGTAAGTGGTTCATGAAGGGTGTAGGTTATAGTTTGTCAGGGCTATTCTTTTGTATGGATGATTAAAGGTCATATTGCGTTGCGCTAAAATATTGTGTGCCAGTTTAGAAATGATCAGAATAATTAAAGAGAGAACTGTGTCAGTACGTTCAGTTTCACTCTGGAGTTTTAAAATCAAGTAAAGTACAAGTTTTACCACAACAGTCACTCTTTACATTAAAAGGAGCAGTTTCATTATACGTAAGGAACAATAATAAGTTCTGTACACAACAGAGGTGGAAACGCTGTTGCGTGAAGCCTCTGCAACTATGGATGCAGCCTCACGTAGGTAAACGGTCGAGCACGTTGAAAAACTCAT
This sequence comes from Schistocerca serialis cubense, assembly GCF_023864345.2. Lineage (NCBI taxonomy): Eukaryota > Metazoa > Arthropoda > Insecta > Orthoptera > Acrididae > Schistocerca > Schistocerca serialis. The sequence continues at coordinate 179,472,816 of NC_064646.1, read as the reverse complement.
TCGATCAGAACAGACAATGGACGTAATCATTAGTGATCATGAACAGCTAATGATTTATCCTGGTAATGACGACCATGAAGATGGTTTCCTCGCTGATTCCGACAACATTGACGATGGGGAGCTGGATGGAATTGGTGAGTGCCGTGCGGTTAAAGGCGCTGCAGCCTGGAACCGCAAGACCGCTACGGTCGCAGGTTCGAATCCTGCCTCGGGCATGGATGTTTGTGATGTCCTTAGGTTAGTTAGGTTTAACTATTTCTAAGTTCTAGGGGACTAATGACCTCAGCAGTTGAGTCCCATAGTGCCCAGAGCCATGTGAACCATTTTTTTTTTTTTTTTTTTTTTTTGAATTGGTGAGTAAAAAGCTACGAATGTATAATTGTATCTGTACCGTTTCATAGAGTGATGAAACAATTATGGATGTTAAATCTACATCTACGTGATTACTCTGCTATTCACAAGAAAGTGCCTGGCAGAGGGTTCAATGAACCACCTTCATGCTGTCTCTCTACCTTTCCACTCTAACAGCACGCGGAAAAAACGAGCACTTAAATTTTTCCGTGCGAGCCCTGATTTCTCTTATTTTATCGTAATGATTATTTCTCCCTATGTAGGTGGGTGCCAACAGAATGTTTTCGCAATCGGAGGAGAAAACTGGTGATTGAAATTTCATGAGAAGATCCCGTCGCAACGAAAAACGCCTTTGTTTTAATGATTGTCACACCAATTCACGTATCATGCTGTGAGCAAACAGACTTCACCTCGAATCAGTGTACGCAGCTACATTTACGGTTTCACGACTGATCCATTAATCTTGAGAGAGACTGGTGTCCAAGCTCTAACCAGATGCAACATGGCTGGAAAATGCATTCTGATACGGCTTGCCTACATGTGACAGACACTCAAAAGGAGAGGAGCTGCTGAACGCAACTATTTTCTGCCAGTGCTGGATATTGCAGTCCACTTAGCTATCCCTCTGAATGGCAATATGGAAAAAAAATTTTATCAGCCGATAGTCACATTGGCAGCGCTTCCGCCTTACTCAGCGTACTAGAATAGGAGAAGTACCTTAGGCCGTTCGTTGCCTGGTGATTAACTGCGGTGACTTTCTCCATGTCATACCAGGTTTAGATGGAATTGTTACCTACTTCTATTGGTACCTGTTTGAGTTTCACAGAGATTGTACTGTTGACGACTTTGGACTGTGCCACATGACTCGATGGTGACAGGTTTGGAAGAGCCTTTGTACCCCTGACGAAAATCTTGGCGTAGCATGGGTTTTGTTGTTCTCGATTGTGATTGTGTCTTTTACATTTAATCTCTCCTGGAAACAGTAAAATAAGCCAGTTGTTTTTCCATTTAGATTTAACCGTGCGCATTGTGCCTAAAATCGTCTGGTCCCGTTTAATTCTGAACCTATTGAAAACGCGGGATACATTTTTTACCATGTCTAACGGACCTCATGAAGCTCCTGTGTCACTTATCACGAGCAGATATCACCTCTCTATTGGTACGTGCCACTGAGTGGAATATCGTCTAAACTCGGTATGATAAAATAATGAGATTTGACACAATGGTTTATCTACACTGAGGTTACGAAAGTCGTGGGATACCTTGTAGTATCGTATCGGAGATCCTATTGCCAGGCGTAGTACAGCTACTCGATGTGACATGGACTCAACAATTTACTGGCAGTCACCTTCAGAAAAATTGAGCTACGCTGCCTCTATAACCCTCCATAATTGCGGAAGTATTGACGGTACAAGATTTTGTGCACGAACTAACTACACTCCTGGAAATTGAAATAAGAACACCGTGAATTCATTGTCCCAGGAAGGGGAAACTTTATTGACACATTCCTGGGGTCAGATACATCACATTATCACACTGACAGAACCACAGGCACATAGACACAGGCAACAGAGCATGCACAATGTCGGCACTAGTACAGTGTATATCCACCTTTCGCAGCAATGCAGGCTGCTATTCTCCCATGGAGACGATCGTAGAGATGCTGGATGTAGTCCTGTGGAACGGCTTGCCATGCCATTTCCACCTGGCGCCTCAGTTGGACCAGCGTTCGTGCTGGACGTGCAGACCGCGTGAGACGACGCTTCATCCAGTCCCAAACATGCTCAATGGGGGACAGATCCGGAGATCTTGCTGGCCAGGGTACTTGACTTACACCTTCTAGAGCACGTTGGGTGGCACGGGATACATGCGGACGTGCATTGTCCTGTTGGAACAGCAAGTTCCCTTGCCGGTCTAGGTATGGTAGAACGATGGGTTCGATGACGGTTTGGATGTACCGTGCACTATTCAGTGTCCCCTCGACGATCACCAGTGGTGTACGGCCAGTGTAGGAGATCGCTCCCCACACCATGATGCCGGGTGTTGGCCCTGTGTGCCTCGGTCGTATGCAGTCCTGATTGTGGCGCTCACCTGCACGGCGCCAAACACGCATACGACCATCATTGGCACCAAGGCAGAAGCGACTCTCATCGCTGAAGACGACACGTCTCCATTCGTCCCTCCATTCACGCCTGTCGCGACACCACTGGAGGCGGGCTGCACGATGTTGGGGCGTGAGCGGAAGACGGCCTAACGGTGTGCGGGACCGTAGCCCAGCTTCATGGAGACGGTTGCGAATGGTCCTCGCCGATACCCCAGGAGCAACAGTGTCCCTAATTTGCTGGGAAGTGGCGGTGCGGCCCCCTACGGCACTGCGTAGGATCCTACGGTCTTGGCGTGCATCCGTGCGTCGCTGCGGTCCGGTCCCAGGTCGACGGGCACGTGCACCTTCCGCCGACCACTGGCGACAACATCGATGTACTGTGGAGACCTCACGCCCCCCGTGTTGAGCAATTCGGCGGTACGTCCACCCGGCCTCCCGCATGCCCACTATACGCCCTCGCTCAAAGTCCGTCAACTGCACATACGGTTGACGTCCACGCTGTCGCGGCATGCTATCAGTGTTAAAGACTGCGATGGAGCTCCGTATGCCACGGCAAACTGGCTGACACTGACGGCGGCGGTGCACAAATGCTGCGCAGCTAGCGCCATTCGACGGCCAACACCGCGGTTCCTGGTGTGTCCGCTGTGCCGTGCGTGTGATCATTACTTGTACAGCCCTCTCGCAGTGTCCGGAGCAAGCATGGTGGGTCTGACACACCGGTGTCAATGTGTTCTTTTTTCCATTTCCAGGAGTGTATTCGATTATGTCCCGTAAACGTCCGATGGGATTCGTGTCTAACGATCTGGATGGCCAAACCATTCTCTCAAATTGCCCAGAATCTTCTTCAGGCCATTCGCGAACTATTGTGGCCTGATGATGTGGCACACTGTCGCCCATAAGAATTCCATCGCTGTTTGGAAACACGAAGTCCATGAAAGGCTGCAAATGGTCTCCAAGTAGCCGAACAATCAGAGGACTCAATCCATTCATGTAAACACAGCCCAGCCCGCACCTTTATGGAGACGCCACGAGCTTGCACAGTGCTTTGTTGACATCTTGAGTCCATAGCTCCGTGGGGCATGCGTCACATTCGTCCCCTAACATGAGCTCTTATCAACTGAAATCGGGACTCATCTGACCAGGCCACGGTTTTCCAGTAGTCTAGGGTCCAACCGATATGGTCACGAACACACAACAGGCGCTGTGGGCGATGTCGGGCTGACACTCGCATCGGTCGTCTGACGCCATAGCCCGTTAACGCCATATTTCTCAGCACTGTCCCAACGGATACGTTCGTCGTACGTCCCACATTGATTTCTGCGTTTATTTTTAGCAGGCTGCTTGCCTGTTAGCTCTGGCAACTCTACGCAAACGCCTCTGCTCTCGGTCGTTACGTGAAGGCCATTGGCCATTGCATCGACAGTGGTGAGAAGTAGTGCGAAATCTGGTATTCTGGGCACGCTCTTGGCACTGTGGATCTCGGAATACTGAATTTCCTAACGATTTCCGAAATGGAATGTCTCATGCGTCCAGCTCCATCTACCAGTCAGCGTCTAGAGTTTCTTACTTCCCATCGTGTGGACACAATCGCGTCGGAAACCTTTTCACATGAATCACCTGAGTACAAAAGACAGCTCCTCCATGCACTGCCCTCTTATAACTTGTGCACGCGATACTACCGCCATATGTATATGTGCGTATCGATATCCGATGACTTTTATCATCTCGGTGTATAACGTCGACAGAATCTGACTGAACGACTTCAGCCTGGGGATCTGGGAATGAATTTCATTAGTAAGTCAAAAAGAAATTTCTCAAGCAAGGCAGCTATCTTCACTGATTACAAGAGCTGAAAGGAGCGGTGAAACGAAGGTAGGAGAAAAAACTATCCAACTATACTCCATGAAAAATAATGTTCATTTGCACAACCTGTTGTCCCCTTCAATGTGGCATCCTGAAAACAATGCAAAAATCATCTTAATATTATCATTGATTATGGCAGTGATTTCTTAATAAACTCTCTGGACATTCGTTCCATCATTTTTCGGGAATGCATTCGGATGCACTCCCGAAAATGATGGAATATTCGCCCCGCCGGGAACATTTCAAGAAACACGTCCCTGGACATTATTCTATTTGCAGAAAATCGTTTCGTCAGATGTATGGGATACGGTGCGCTTGTGAACGTATTAAAACGCAAACATTCACCATAACTGGAAGGTAAGTACGCCAGTCAAGGGAAGTTCTAATAATTCCTACAAACTGCGAGCGGTTACCGTCAAACCTGGCTTGTTACAGTTTATTCATCTCAAAAAATTCTGCAGAGCACAATGGAGAAATTATTACACTGATTGATAATGAGAAAGAAGTCGCTCTTCCAAAAAGCAAGTTGAAAACCGACAAAATTTGCACACGCAAAAGATGTTATATACTTTAATTAACCCCTTAGATTATCTTAGATAATCACTTGACGAATAAATTTACTGAAATTCTCGATAACTGAATTTAATTACTCCACAGATTATCTAGTTCTACATTATTAAACGAGACGTCTAACCAGATTGCCAACCAAAATGTTTTAGCCTAAGTTTCGGCCAGTAGTTTCGGCCACTCGGCTGCATGCTAAATTCTACAGTTCGCCAGTTGGTATGACTGACCAATAGCAAACTGATTTTTTTAAAAGAACAAATCAAAGTATTTTCTTTAGTCTGGTCGTGCCACAAGCCCGCTTTGAAAGCTAAAATTCAATGGTCGTTCCCATGCTCCTGCAGCGAGAGTAAAGAAAGCTGTACTGATTCTACGATCGCACATGCGTTCTCAATTAACAACATATTTATACATCACAGAGCCACGTTTACGATATGGATAAACGGTGACGTAAGATGCTCATAGGAAATTAAATAAAATAAATCAATAAAGTTGGGTCCCTACGTAATCCTTATCCCGGGCGTGGCTGTAAGATAATCAAATAGCAGGAAACCAATCTGCTGAACTAGATGAAGCAAAGTTAATAATTACAAGTAATACCTTCATGAAAGCTGGCTAAGACAGACACCTTTCAAGAAGGTGTGCAAATTCTTTTCATACTGGGTGGTAGGATACAGGTGAACTTCCGTCGCGGCTCCACTAAGCTGAAGGGTCAGCAAATTCGCCTTAGTAAGAAAGCTTGATTGCATAGATCCCAGAGGCACCCATTTAAAACAGGAATGAATGAAAATATGTGCCAAACCTATAAGATCACTTATGACAATTTCCTTGCTACATAAAAATAGGAGGAGAAAAGAAGACGGAGCACAGGCTCCGACGATTGGACAAGTGTGTGTGTGTTTGGGGGGGGGGGGGGGGGGGAGAGAGAAGCAATCGTCTACGTTCGTTTCAATGATAACAATCGAGTCATTTGCGTAACCCTTTGAGTTCTGGAATTTTATGGAAGACGCAAAATTTTTCTTTCTGTGGTAATGCTCTTAGTTGATTTTTAATCATGTTAGATGCAAGATTTATACAAAAATAAGAAACCGTCTTCAAAATATACTTTGTACACTCGGCTTCATTTTGTGAACTAAAATAACTAATTACCAAATGTTTGCTATTTTAATAAATAGTAAGACGATCATTCAATAAATACCATGCAAAATAGCAACAATATTCAGTTGTACGGTGGAATATAGAGAACCAACTATATCCATGTAATATGATGCTCACGAGCTGCTACGCTCTGCTACATTGACTTGCTGATATTTTCTCGTACAGCAGGTGGCGTGAGAAGGTTAACATTCGTAAATGTGTACCTCAGGTTTATATTGAGACAAAATACTTCTGTTGCAGCTAAGACACAGTTATCGTTAATGTACACAGTTGTGGCCAGTGGATCTGAAAGCGTTAAGTGAATTAGGAGAACGACTGAAAAGCTAGAAACGGATAACCGGGTGAGAATCTTGTCTCTTCTCGAATCCGAACGTATCGCATCATCCATAGCACTATCGCGCTTGTAGCGGGAAAGCTTATCGCCAACAGATCAGAATAATTACTACCTAAGGGTCGAGCATTGCGAACCTCAGTTGACAGAGCCAGCTCAGATAGAGTTCCATGCCGTTTCAAGCCTTCGAGAGGGTGGCCTCGTTTTAGAATGCAGTGGCGGACTTACGGGTCTGCTGCCGGTCTGAGGTGAATTATGAATGAGAGCGTCTCACAGAGCGCGACACATTTGGTCGGACGACAGGTACGGCGTCACATGAAGGTACGTGAATATTTCATCGCATCAAGCGCGTTGGATACCTTAGGAGGAGCTGCGTCTGATTGTATTACGCTCGAGCAAGAGACACGAAGGGTGCCTCTGCTCTCTTGTTCTCCGATATAGGCACAGGGAGAGATGGTGCAACAGTTACAACGCGGGGTGCGTATGCGGGAGGAGTGGGTTTCGAATCTGTGTTTGCCGTGAAGTCTCTGATTTAACTGGTCATAGGTTTAACGTGCAGTCCGTAGTGGGAGGTATGACAGCGGAAGCTACGATGAAATAAAAAATAGACTATTACAAGCAAACAGGGCATCCCCAGCAAAAAGAAGTCTTTTTTATGAATACAGGGGTGTTTCCGCACTCTTATAATTGATTCGCTTCGATAGATAATCAATCCACCAGATTCAGTGCGGATGCACAAGTACGTCTGTCCTCCTGCGAGTATCTCAAGGTAGCTATCATGAAGGACATAGACAGGGACTGCGGATAGGTGACGCTCTGTGGGAATGTGCGTCGGCCGAAAGGCGTGCCGAGATAGCCCGCGTATTGCGATGTACACTGTGTCCAGGTGACTCTGTGGTTACCGCTACTGCCTAGTAAGCAAGAGATCCCGGGTTCTAATCCCGGTCTGCCACATATAGTCACAAAGTCCTCATCCAGTTGATATTAATAGTCCCTTCTCTTACCTTTCTCGCTCTCCTCTTTCAGATTACGTAAAAAGAATTCTAATACTGCCAGAAATCGACCTGAATTTGGGGAAGAAATTACTGAGAGTATGCGTTTCGTACACAACGTTGTGTAGAAGTCGGTAGTGGGCAATGGGAAAACGGGAAAAGAAGAGAATTCAAAAGTGTGAGGTGAGGATCTGTAGAGGGATACTGGAAAAGAGGTGGACTCTCAGGGAAAGAAATGAGGTTCTTGGCAGAATCATCGAAGAAAGGTACATGCGAAAATATTGACAAGAAGAACGGACAGCACCATAGGACATACGTTAAGACCTGAAGGAATAACTGGAGAGTTGTGGAGGACCGCATCAAACCAGTCAGAAGAGTGCTGACCCACAAAAAAAGTGTAAGTCTGCAGTTAAGGCTGAATGGTCATTGTCTCTGCCACTCGAACCTGCTGCTGTATTCCGTTGTTCTATTTTATTCGGCAGGAAGACTATGAGGATTTCAAAAAATTACAGGAAGACAGTTAGAAGGAATAACTCGAAATTAATTCAAAAATGGTTCAAGTGGCTCTGAGCACTATGCGACTTAACTTCTGAAGTCATCAGTCCCCTAGAACTTAGAACTAATTAAACCTAGCTAACCTAAGGACATCACACACATCCATGCCCGAGGCAGGATTCGAACCTGCGACCGTAGTGGTCGCTCGGCTCCAGACTGTAGCGCCTAGAACCGCACGGCCACTCCGGACGGCCGAAATTAATTCCTTGGCTGGGAATTCCTAGAAATCGGCTGTATTAGTTACAGATCTGCTATCGATTAGTGAGATATGAAAATTTATGCCGGACCGGGACTCGATCTCGGATTTCCCACTCCTCGCGAGGAGTCACCTTAACCACTTTTTAATTTCCCTTTTTTTTTCTTTTTACCGAGACTCGAACTCGAGACCTTTGCCTTTCGCGGGCAAGTGCTCTACCGACATTTTTTTATTTGTCTTTTTTTTTAATTGAAAAAAAGAGAGAGGTTTTGTCGGCTGCTTTATGGCAAAAACGATTATTTTTTTATTTTTTTAGCAGCGTCACCGGCAGGCTGGAGGGGGAGGCAAGGCGGGTAGGGGTCGAATTACGAGGCCTAGCTACGATGTTTCCCTCCTCCTACCGCTTAAGCGCACCACCACAATTTTTTTTTAATAAGGAGCAACAAAAACAAGAGAGCCATACGCCAAAAATTATGTCGATAATTTGAACTCAAAAGGGCCATCTTGCCCCCTGGGTTCGCCTTATAGAAGCGGGTGGCCAGTAAGACGCGGTCGTCACTGCAATGGACATCACCAGTCATCAACTGTCGGAGCGTCCGTGGCCACTGCACACAGGCAGAGACTGTTGCTGTCACCGTAGAGGAATCGTGGAAACATCACGTCTGCAAGTCATTTTCTTCTCACACCCAGCACACCCAAGCTGGGCGATAGGTCCATGAATGACGATCCCAAATAGATAGCGAAAAAGTTCCGGTGTTCCTTTCAGTTCGATAAGACCAGGAACTCGCTGATTGTGTATTGCCACAAATCGAGGACTTTCTTTTCGCCGTCGCGGTACATGTTCCGTATCGCTATTCCTTTTACCCAATTGACAGCATTCATCCGAGTCATCGGGAAATAGACGGCGTCGGGAAGAAAGAGGTCCAGGGGCACAATCGAAACATAGGGGCGGCGTACCAGGAAAGCCAGTATCTGGCGGATCAGTTTCCAGCACTCCTGTGTGGGCCACAGTTCAGTGTTCGACCGTGTCTACCGTCGCCCAACGGGGGCACATAGGGTCCGTCAGTTAGGTGAATGGCATGTATCCTTCGTCGGGTCGGAAATTTCTCCTTAGTGACCACACACCACGTCGACCACAGTAAAGTTGACAGGAAGGGCGCGCGGATAGCTCACCAAACACGCGTCCAGTCGTCCATGTGGTGGCGTCGTAACGTGTCGTTAGCTGGATTCCAGCGTTGGAGAACACTATAATAAATCTTTACTGTCGGATTCAGTCTCTCTGGTATAACCCCCAACGTATAGCTGCGCTCCACGAAAAACGTCCTAATATGTGATAGCGAGGGCGATAAATGTCCAGCAGGTATCGGTGGACACAGCGTGTGTGGGGCCACCTCTGCTATCAGGAGGCCAGGAAGACTGTCTGTTGGTGAAACCCAGAGTCGCCACATTGACCACTTCGGCTGCCCATGAACCCTCCCTCGACCGACCCAAACCACCTCACGTCCCACGGTCTACATCTTTATATAGTAGTCCACTGAACGTAACCTAATACTTGCAACATTACTTGAATTCCTGCAACAGCAAGAACGAGACAGTGGGGAATGGAGACTAATGTTGTTGTTATCGTGTGCCTGCCTAGGCTTGTAATACTTAGATACAAGTTTGAAATAACATATAATTTTTACGACGGACAGCTGTAGGAAATCACTGGGGCACACTATGTAACAACATTATTCTTGATTCCTCGTTCTCTCGTTCTCCCTGTTACAAGAATCCAAGTAATGTTGTGAGCATTAGCTAATGAATTCATGGGCCACAATAAAAGGTCATAGGCAGGATGACATGGAGATTTGGATCGGTCTGCGGAGTGTGCACGGACAGACGGAGCAGTTAAGCCGACCATTCGAGATAAGTGGGAAATCCGGGTTCAAGTCACGTTCCGACACAAATTTTCGTATATCACTACTGCTTAGTAGATCTACACCTAATACAGCTGATGTGAAGGAAGTCGCATACAGCTATTTTAACTTTGGCTTTTTTTTTCAGCTGTGGGTTATCAACAGTGGGTGTTCTTTCAGACATTAATATATTAGAAGGAACTTGTAGAAGACGTAACGCTTCTGAGTTCGATATCCGACGTTAACTGCAGAGCGAGCAGCTCCCTGAGTGCCAAGCCACCTGAATATCCATGAAATTTTAACTGATTATTTACTCGCTGCCGGCCGATGTGGCCGAGCGGTTCTAGGCGCTTCAGTCTGGAGCCGCGCGACCGCTACGGTCGCAGGTTCGAATCCTGCCTCGGGCATGGATGTGTGTGATGTCCTTAGGTTAGTTACGTTTAAGTAGTTCTAAGTTCTAGGGGACTGATGACCTCAGATGTTAAGTCCCATAGTGCTCAGAGCCATTTGAACCATTTACTCTGCTCTCTATATCCCGAAGAGGAAACTGTGCAACGGAACTTTAGTAATTGAAGTCAGGAACAACGGATCTGGGACCACATTTTGCTAGTATATTCAGTAATTTTCTCGCACTGGGAACAGGACGCTATACATTACAGTATATGGGGACATGTCTTGGTGTGGACACTGCTGGAGGCGTTTAACAAACATCGTAGATGGATTAATAACACTTATTTCAAAAATGGAGTGTACTCATGAGAGTACGTTCACATGGAACAAACTTAAAGATACCATACTCATGGTTCCGTACGAGTAAACAACCACCATACCGATCATTTGCCAGTAAAAGGACGTGTGGGCGAAGGGAGCATAACATGGATGTGCAGTTACACACAAAAGTTCGAAAGCAAAATTCACCACTTTCCATTAATAATTGAACCATCAAAGTGGGCTCATAACTGACTACGAAACGAACTATGGTGATCAACTCTGTATACGTTGCGAGGAGTGCTTCGTAATCGATCAAACGCCGAATTCGGTTCCATCAGAGTTTACGTAAAAACGATTCTGAAACTGTAGCTCGCGAGTATTCCGCAGTGCTCCTATGATGGAGTAACATCGTTACGGAGAAATCTAAACCTAAAGCGATCTCATTCCCATCCAAAATCTACTACTTGCTTCATCACGGATCGCTGACAGCTTGCTGCGACAGCTCTTATTCACGTCCAGGTAAGTTCTCTCCAAAACTTAAACTCCATCGCCTCTGCATACACATAGCGACAAAACTTGATGCGGATATATCGACCGATCCCCAAACTGCTTCCTTTACGAAGAGTAGGCGTTTCCTACAATCAGAACACAGGATAGGAAATGTCCGATTCTCTCGGCCTAAAATTTCCCATGCTGTCGAACGGCTTAAATTTTGGAGATGGAGACCCAGCGCTCGGATACGAAACGACCACCCACATAGCCGAACGCCTGGAGATGCGTGGCTGCGTCTGGCGACACGCAGTCGCACCGACGTGACGCCAACGATGCTGACTTCGAAAATAACGTTCAACTTCCTTCCCAGGTTGCTACTGCAAAGCTAAACCAAGAGCCTCCACCTTAATTTGTCTAGTTGCATGCATTTGTTACTATGACCACATTCGTTCAAAGTGAACAAGCATCCATGTTTGGGATTGGTGGTAATAGGTACATTTTGTATTGAATTTCACTTGTAATAAGGATGGGAACGAAGAAGCGCAAATTCAAGTTTCCAGAGAGATCTTCCTTGAAGAAATATAGTCTGCAAATTTAATAAGGCAAAACCACAAAAATACACTCCTGGAAATGGAAAAAAGAACACATTGACACCGGTGTGTCAGACCCACCATACTTGCTCCGGACACTGCGAGAGGGCTGTACAAGCAATGATCACACGCACGGCACAGCGGACACACCAGGAACCGCGGTGTTGGCCGTCGAATGGCGCTAGCTGCGCAGCATTTGTGCACCGCCGCCGTCAGTGTCAGCCAGTTTGCCGTGGCATACGGAGCTCCATCGTAGTCTTTAACACTGGTAGAATGCCGCGACAGCGTGGACGTGAACCGTATGTGCAGTTGACGGACTTTGAGCGAGGGAGTATAGTGGGCATGCGGGAGGCCGGGTGGACGTACCGCCGAATTGCTCAACACGTGGGGCGTGAGGTCTCCACAGTACATCGATGTTGTCGCCAGTGGTCGGCGGAAGGTGCACGTGCCCGTCGACCTGGGACCGGACCGCAGCGACGCACGGATGCACGCCAAGACCGTAGGATCCTACGCAGTGCCGTAGGGGACCGCACCGCCACTTCCCAGCAAATTAGGGACACTGTTGCTCCTGGGGTATCGGCGAGGACCATTCGCAACCGTCTCCATGTAGCTGGGCTACGGTCCCGCACACCGTTAGGCCGTCTTCCGCTCACGCCCCAACATCGTGCAGCCCGCCTCCAGTGGTGTCGCGACAGGCGTGAATGGAGGGACGAATGGAGACGTGTCGTCTTCAGCGGTGAGAGTCGCTTCTGCCTTGGTGCCAATGATGGTCGTATGCGTGTTTGGCGCCGTGCAGGTGAGCGCCACAATCAGGACTGCATACGACCGAGGCACACAGGGCCAACACCCGGCATCATGGTGTGGGGAGCGATCTCCTACACTGGCCGTACACCACTGGTGATCGTCGAGGGGACACTGAATAGTGCAAGGTACATCCAAACCGTCATCGAACCCATCGTTCTACCATTCCTAGACCGGCAAGGGAACTTGCTGTTCCAACAGGACAATGCTCGTCCGCATGTATCTCGTGCCACCCAACGTGCTCTAGAAGGTGTAAGTCAACTACCCTGGCCAGCAAGATCTCCGGATCTGTCCCCCATTGAGCATGTTTGGGACTGGATGAAGCGTCGTCTCACGCGGTCTGCACGTCCAGCACGAACGCTGGTCCAACTGAGGCGCCAGGTGGAAATGGCATGGCAAGCCGTTCCACAGGACTACATCCAGCATCTCTACGATCGTCTGCATGGGAGAATAGCAGCCTGCATTGCTGCGAAAGGTGGATATACACTGTACTAGTGCCGACATTGTGCATGCTCTGTTGCCTGTGTCTATGTGCCTGTGGTTCTGTCAGTGTGATCATGTGATGTATCTGACTCCAGGAATGTGTCAATAAAGTTTCCCCTTCCTGGGACAATGAATTCACGGTGTTCTTATTTCAATTTCCAGGAGTGTATATGAGAGGCGGAGTGAGTGACGACTTTTAAGCTTAGTGTTCACGAACTGCACATTCCATCCAGTTCTCTAGTTGCCAGTCAGATACTCGAAATGCGTATCTTATTATCATTATTTCTCTAAATCGGGATCCACCACACTACCTTGCATTTATTAAAGCCAGAACCCCTTCTACTGGCCCCGTCGTGTCGTCCAGTAGCGCATTGCAGTGCAGCGCTCTCGCCACCGTTGTCGGCTTACCAGACCTTGGAGCCGCTACTTCTCACTCAAACAGCTCCTCAGTTGGCATCAAGAGACTGAACTGACTAGGTACCAGTCCTCTCATGAAGGAAAAATCTCTGCCAACACCGGGAATCGAACCTAGGTCCTCCGCATAGACACGCTGACCATAAGCCAGCGAGACTGACTAGTATACATTTACGACATTACCTAATGAAACGAGCTGACTTTTATCTCGAGTGACGATAGGAAATCGATGTGTAAGCTGCTTATCCTGAATAAAGTCCTGTAACCTAACTAACGCACCACCTCGCACACTATCAGCAGTCGAAATAATACAATATATAAATAACGAAGTCAGAGCTACAGTAGCAAACTAACCACAACCATTATAACTGTACTAGCTGTGAATGTGGAATTTTAAATTCTAATTAGGGAAGTGGGGACAGTAATTTAGCTTAATTGAAACACCGGATAAAAACGCAAAAAAGTCGGGAGGCATTGGGTATTTCTTCGAGTGCAAAAACCGCTGTCTCATTAACATGGCAGTGTATTTCCCAATATTAAATTACATCCGTTTAATAAACACTATAAAAACTTTTCCAATCAGTGATTGCCTACAAAAATTAATTGCTTATCCATTAGCGGGTGGAACTACGAAGATATTTGAAATGCGTAATATTTATCAGGTATTTCATTGGAATCAGAGACTGTGGCATATAAATTGAGATGGATTTTGTTAGAGTTTTGCCGTGAAAGTAATTGTTCACTTCTTTTAGCATTGGTATTCGTAAGCGTCATCCTACGCTATCGAATTCCCTTTACAAAAAAACAGTTGTAGCATCCCACTGTCTGTCACGGGCTTGTGCTATTATTCTACGTTAATCGCATATTGTATTAACACGCACAGTTCGAAAGGGGGAGGTAGGGGAGCGAGACGTCTGACAGAGAAGGCCCGTTCCCGAAACGGCACGAGTGTGGGTGAGGCTGATCCCATCGACTTTCTCTGGAGATAGGAATTCGAGGTGTCTGCAGGTGCTTTGTGAAATAAATAAGTAAGGAAATCAGGACAAGTACGACTGGGACTCACGCTCTGAAGATTCCATACAAATTTCATTATACATATATGGAACATATTCACAGATGCGACTACGAACAAGCATCCGCTATACAAAGGAATGACGAGACTGTAAATTTGAGCCGGACCGGGGTTCGAACCTGGATTTTCCGCTTCACGTGAGTGGTCGACTTAACCGCATTGGCTGTCGGTGTACGATCCACGTCCAGACTCAAACTTCCATATAAGTCATCGCTCCTGCGTCGCAACCTGTACGCGTACAAACATTACGTAAATGAAAGTCGCTGCCTAGAATCGATGGATAAATACGATATCACGGCCCCTGTGTTGTTAAGAAGAACCATGAAATGTTCTTCGGACTTGCATGTATGTGCAAAGGAAAATTTCATCGTTCTTCTTAACAACACAGGCAATGCAGTATCGTGCTTAATATGTATATCGGTATTTCACCTATACAGTTTGATGAGAGAATTTGCGAGTATCATAATATCTGTCATAAATGGCCGTACCTATTGACTGCACTGACTTACGTGCTTGTATTTTTTACACCGTCAAGGGACCGCAGACATTAATATTTCACATAAATTTCAACTTGATACCTGTACCCGCTCCTGAGAGAAAAAAAAGAGTCTAAACATACAGACAGACGGACGGACAACAAAGTGATCCCATAACGGTTCCGTTTTTAGCTACTGACATACGAAACCCTAAAAATGGTTATGTATTTTGAGTTTCCGTATTATGATACTTTATATTGCACCTTCTTGGCATGTTCCATATCAAAACGTTCATGTCAGTGTACCACGCAATCTGTTTCATATTTCCTACTGGTTAACTGTGTCAATACAAGAGCGTATTAAATGTGCAGCGTAACGTGGAGACTCCGAATATTCTCGTATCTATCAGTTTCATTTCTAAGTATGTTGCTTACGACCTACGGCTGCTGTGGTACGGATACACAAGGGAGAAATAGATCTATTCGATTCGAATTTCTTCTACGAACCAATGTGAGAGAGACGCAGGGAGAAACGGTCCAGCTTACTTACCGCATTTGAAAGTTCCCACAGATTGGTTTCTGGAGGTTTGTTGATAAAATTTTCCTTCTCATACTGTGATGTAGTCAGTCATACGACCACACCGCCACCTGAGAGATCGATCTTCCGGATGCGATTCTCTCGATAAACGGAACAGAAGAACGGCTGTGCTAGCCAAAGAGTACACAGCCAGTCGCAGTACTTATGCTCGCCGCGAGGCGCCGCTAGGCCACTTCATGTGCGGCAGGAGAGTAGTGCAGTTGTGCCAGTCTACAGTTCGTAGCCGCGCTCAGTGGCTAGCCAGAGACGATGTTAGTCATAGTCTGCAGCTCAGTCATTGCTGTCATCAAGCCCTTGTAGCTCCTTTCCAGGTCCGTCTTCAAATTCACCGGATGCGACCTTGAAGATTACGAGAGATTAATTCGTCACTGTAGGATTTGTGACTTGTAAATTATGTCATTCTACAGACGCTTAGTCTAGTCGCGTCTTCCATAATTGTCAACCAAATGATCATGGACTACAGCAAAGTTAAGTAATAAATACTTTCTTATTTTGAATTCCTGATAATTAATTGTATTTTCCTGTTGTAGCTACCAAGCAGTCTTGGCGTAGTAGAACCCACGTTTCCACCTTCTTGGCTACCTCAAATTTGCCACCTGATGTTGATGGACTCGATTATCATGGAAGATCGAAAACTATCACGTACAAAGTAGACAGTAATGGTTGCATATTTTGGAAGGCAAAATTTATTAATACGACTACAGTACCGTTTTGGAAAAATGATGAATATAAATCTCAATACAGCGCTGTGTGCTATGCTTTGTCCACGATGATGTGGTAGCTACAGTCACTGCCTGACAGCATGCAGGATTCTGGTTCGATTACTTCCTGCTATCATTGTTCTTTATAGATATGTGATTTGCGTAAGATTCTGGGATTTATTTGTGGATTATTGTAATTCCTGAAACCTACATTTTTGGACTGGGCAAGGGCGCTTCATTAGTCTGATTTTATGCATCCGCTACGACTTCCTCTCCTAAGCCTGCCTCTTCATCTCAAATTAACACCTACAGTTAACGAAATTGTTTGTTAGATATATTCGAATCTGATTTCCTCTGTAGTTTCTACCCTCTTCTGTTTCGTTTGGTAACATGGAAATTATTTCCTCGTGTCTTGCCACACGTCCTACAACGTCGGACGTAAATTATCTCTTCAAAAATATCCGGACGCCCCTGTAATGCGGAATTGACCACCAGTTGTCCCGAGAGGCGGGCCCGACAGTACAAAAGGAGGCAGGAAGTATCGTGTTGTCAGTAGAGAGGCAGTGACAGCTGAATGGATCAGTCGGGAGAGCTCGGGGACTCAAGCGCAGTGGAGGTCCTGAGCAACATTTAAACCCATCTAAAGCAGTCCAAGCTGATTCTGGAGAGGTGATTGTGAAGTGGAAACGCGAAGGAACAACTGTAGCTAAACCAAGACAAGCCAGACCTCACGTACTGAGGGACAGGGATCGCCGAGCATTCCCCTGAAGTCAGAGGAAGAAATCATTCGTGAGCTCCAAAGTACTACCAGGGCTCCAACTAGCACAAAGAGTGTGCGTAGGAGCTAAAAAGAATGGGTTACAATAATTGAACAGATCCTCCGAAGCAAAAACCGACGTCTGTAGTCCGTGATAGCGATGAAGTTCATGTAAAGAGCGACTCTACTTACCAGTTGATGACGGGAAATGAGCGCTGAATCACGCTATGTCCTGTCGCAATCCGGTGGAAGGATTCCGGTTTGGCGAACATCTGGAGAACGTTACCTGCCGTCATTGTTAGTGCCAACAGCGAAGTACGGATGAGGTATTACGATAATACGGGAGTCCTTTTCGCGGTCAGGATGTAGTCTCCTTATCTTGCCTAAGAAAACGCTAAATGCGGGAAGATATGTACACATTTAAAGGTACTGCGTGCTACGTGTGGTAAAAGTACAGTCCGGAGACGATGATTGTTCACATCACCTTCGCAATGCACACTGTCACAAAGCAGCAATGGGATGTAATAGTTTGTGTACAATAACGTTCCTGAACCGGACAAACGTCCCCAAAGTCCCTACCTGAACCCACTGGAACAAAATTGGGACGAGTTAGAAGGTCGCCTTCACTCAAGACTCCAGCGTCCAACATCACTACCTTTCTCGTCTCGGCTCTTGACGAATAGTGGGCTGCCGTTGCTAAACATACATTCATACACCTCATCGAAAATGGCCGAAATGAAGTTTTAAGCCGTTATAAAAACGTATGGTGGACAATTCTCATATCAATGTCCACTAACAGGTGTCCGGATTCACTTTATCAGAGAGTGTATGTGTAAGCAGGTAGTTTAGCATCGTGTATACTTTCTTGTGTGCTTAATGAACGTGGTTTATGTGTGAAGTATCAGTTTTACTTGACGATCAGGTATCCCATTTGGTACTCTATCTTTATCCTAGGTGACAATATTCCAGATAGCTGCCTACGCTGAAGGGTCATTTAAACACTATGCAGTAAAGTAAAACAGCATCCGATTGCCCATAGTAGAGTGGTCTGAGCTCTAAATGTTAATCCAATAAGAAACAACCATACTTCTTACCTGTCCTTTAACCATAATACATCTCACATTAAGAGTGAATCAGATGCAAAAGGATTATCAGCATTAATTTCAGTAACACTTAACTGTCAATTTCTCTCTTAGCGAAGTTTTATATGGAATAACTCATTCTAACATTCAAAGCCTCACAGAAGCAACGTAGAAATGTTTCTTGAAACAGTCTAAGGAAGGGACTGAAATGTGAAATAAAACTGTTGTGGACGATTGTGTCCATAAGATGAATACTAATGAGGCTGTAACAGCGAATCGTGAATCGTGCGAGAATGGTTCAGTGGGTAGAACATTTCCGCATGAAAGGCAGTCTTCCGAGTTCGTTTCTCGCTGAGTAACACAGTTTTAACCTGTGAAGAAGTTAGAAATGAGCACACTGCACTGAGGAGTGTTTTTTTTCTGGAAAAGCTCCTCTGGACTATGGTTTAAAAGGGCACCGAACGAACTTCCGCGCACTGATTTGATTCGTACTGACAGATTGTGTAGAGCACGACTAGGACTTGAACATATGTAAACAGTAAGACGCAACTCTTAACAGTTTTTCGTGAAAATTGAGCTTGGCTTTCTTTATTTACTTTGTATGCTCTCTATCATTCAAAGTGTCTGCATCAGAGAGAGTGAGCGCCTAGTTTCTTAAGCGCGAGGTCTTTGGGTCGAATTTCGCTATACGTACCTTTTTTACAAGCAGATGAAACACGTTATGAAACGACTACATAACTGTGCACACAATATTTGACAGAACAGAAAGATATTGTCTGAGAAGATTGCACAAAAACTCAGTCAATCGTAGACCATCAGATATCATATTGAAAAAACCGTGCAGATGCAAAAATTCGACATTCAATACATGTGTGCTGTATGTCGCAATAATTATTGTTTCGCATGTTTCTGACATCAGTATCAAGTTGATTCGCGCAGTGCTCCATGTAGATACAATAAGGTATAAATAAACTTACTGATTTGACTGGAAGTTGTATTGTATCTTATTTTTATTTACAATCTAGTTATGGAAAAATATTCTCCGCTTTTCAGGATAAAGATTATGAAAATAATACAATAGATCATTAAATATTGATAATTTGCAGAGTCACAATAAATCTCTCGTTAGAATTACGAGGGAACGAAAAGAAGTAGTGTTAGAAAGACTCAGCCCAAAGAACTCGAGTCTTATTCGCTCAGCTGCGGACTCTTTGAACACTAGAGCTCATACAAAGTATGCGGGGCGTTCAATTACAAATTAAATTTTTTTCTCAGCCAATTTCGGCTCGAAAAATTGTGGAATTCGTTGTGGGACATTGTGGAATATTTCTGTTTCAGCCCCTATAGCTTCATGAAGCTCAGATAGGTGGCGGCGCCATACGTAGCCCCCAAAATAACGTCTGTAACGGAGGTGCGTTCCAAGTAGAGCGTTATCTTTGACTTTCTTTTGGCCGAAAAGCAGAGTATCACAAATATTTATGGGCGTTTGCGGAATTTTTACGTAGATATGACAGTGAGCGAAACCATGGTGAGTCGTTTGGCGAAGTATCGCTCATCATCGCAACGATGTCGCGCAAATCTGTACCACCTCCCGCGTGCCGCCCGACCGCACACAGTGGTGACTCCTGCAGTGTTGGAACGTGAGGACACTCTCACACGAGGCGACCGACGAATCGCAGTCAAATACCTCGCTGCACAACTGGATGTCTCTGTTGGTAGTGCTGACACGCTAGTCCACCCATTGGGGGTCTCAAAAGTGTGTACTCGCTGGGTTCCTCGCTGCCTAACAAAGACCATGAAGAACAACGAAGGACCATCAGCCGAATTTCTTGCGCGTTACGAGACTGATCGCGACAATTTTTTATGGAATAAAGTCACTAGCGATGACACGTGGGTTCATCACATCCAACCGGAAACAAAACAGTAATTCATGGACTCATCACCTCCTTCGGCGAGAAAGTTCAAAGCCACACTCTCAAGGGGTATTCCGTTTGAAGTGTATTGTGCTACCCTCAGGAAACTACATCTACATCTACATGGATACTCTGCAAACCACATTTAAGTGCCTGCCAGAGGGTTCATCGAACCACCTTCACAATTCTCTATTATTCCAATCTCGTATAGCGCGCGGAAAGAATGAACACCTATATCTTTCGGTAGGAGCTCTGATTTCCCTTATTTTATCGTGGTGATCGTTCCCCCCTATGTAGGTCGGTGTCAACAAAATGTTTTCGCATTCGGAGGAGATAGTTGGTGATTGGAATTTTGTGAGAAGATTCCGCCGCAACGAAAAACGCCTTTCTTTTAATGATTTCCAACCCAAATCCTGTATCATTTCTGTGACACTCTCTCCCATATTTCGAGATAATACAAAACGTGATGACTTTCTTTGAATTTTTTCGATATATTCAGTCAGTCCTATCTGGTAAGGATCCCACACCGCGCAGCAGTATTCTAAAAAGAGGACGGACAAGCGTAGTGTAGGCAGTCTTCTTAGTAGGTCTGTTACAGTTTCTAAGTGTCCTGCCAATGAAACACAGCCATTGGTTAGCCTTCCCCACAACATTTTCTATGTGTTCCTTCCAATTTAAGTTGTTCGTAAGTGTAATACCTAGGTATTTAGTTGAATTTATGGCTTTTAGATTGGACTGATTTATCGTGTAACCGAAGTTTAACGAGTTCCTTCTAGTACTCATATGGATGACCTCACACTTTTCGTTATTTAGGGTCAACTGCCACTTTTCGCATCATTCATATATTATTTCTAAATCGTTTTGCAGTTTGTTTTGATCTTCTGATGACTTTATTAGTCGATAAACGACAGCGTCATCTGCAAACAAACCGAAGACGGCTACTCAGATTCTCTCTCAAATCGTTTATATAGATAAGCAACAGCAAAGGGCCTATAACACTGCCTTGGGGAACGCTTGAAATTACTTCTGTTTTACTCGATGACTTACCGTCAATTACTACCTCTCTGACAAGAAATCGCAAATCCAGTCACATAACTGAGACGATATTCCATAAGCACGCAATTTTACTACGAGTCGCTTGTGTGGTACAGTGTCAAAAGCCTTCCGGAAATCCAGGAATACGGAATCGATCTGAAATCCCTTGCCAATAGCACTCAGCACTTGATGTGAATAAGGAGCTATTTGTGTTCCACAGGAACGATGTTTTCTAAACCCATGTTGACTGTTTGTCAACAGACCGTTTCGTTCAAAGTAATTCACAATGTTCGAACATAATATATGTTCTAAAATTCTGCGGCATATCGACGTTAACGATATGGGCCTGCAATTTTTGGGATTATTCCTATTACCTTTTTTGAATATTGGTGTGACCTGTGCTACTTTCCAGTCTTTGGGTACGGATCTTTCGTCAAGCGAACGGTTGTATATGATTGCTAAGTATGGAGCTAATGCATCAGTATACTCCGAAATGAACCTAACTGGTCTACAGTCTGGACCAGAAGACTTGCTTTTCCTAAGTGATTGAGTTGCTTCACCACCCCGAGGATACTTACTTCTACGTTACTCATGTTGCCAGCTGTTCTCGATTCGATTTCTAGAATATTTACTTCGTCTTCTTTTGTGAAGGCATTTCGGAAGGTCATGTTTAGCAAATCTGCTTTGCCGGCCGGTGTGGCCTTGCGGTTCTAGGCGCTTCAGTCTGGAACCGCGTGACCGCTACGGCGCAGGTTCGAATCCTGCCTCGGGCATGGATGTGTGTGATGTCCTTAGGGTAGTTAGGTTGTAATAGTTCCAAGTTCTAGGGGACTGATGACCACAGATTTTAAGTCCCATAGCGCTCAGACCCATTTGAACCATGAGAACCAAATATGCTTTGGCAGCACTGTCTTCGATAGTGTCTCCATTGTTATCGCGCAGAGAAGGCATTGACTGTTTCTTGCGACTAACATACCTCACATACGACCAAAATCTCTTTGGATTTTCTGCCGGGTTTCGAGACAAAGTTTCGTTATGGAAACTGTTATAGCCGTCTCGCATTGAACTCCACGCTAAGTCTCGAGCTTCTGTAAAGCATCGCCAATCTTGGGGATTTTGCGTCTGTTTAAATTTGGCACGTTTGTTTCGTTTTTTCTGCAACTGTGCTCTAACCAGTTTTTTTTTTTTTTTTTTTACCAAGGAGGATCAGCTCCGTCGTTTGTTTGTTTATTTGGTATAAACCTCTTAATTGTTGCCGATACTATTTCTCTGAATTTAAGCCACATCTGGTCTACACTTATATTATTAATTTGGAATGAATCGAGATTGTCTCTCAGGAAGGCGTCAAGTGAATTTTTATCTGCTTTTTTGAATTGGTATATTTTTCGCTTATTTTTCAACGATTTGGGGATTACAATATTCATTCTTCGCTACGACAACCCTGTGTTCACTTATCCCTATATCGGTTTTGATGCTGGTTATTAACCCAGGAGAAACGACTTCAGCGTGCCACAAAAATGCAAACGAACTTCTCCTTCTGCATGACAATCCAAGACCTCACCAAACTCTGCGTACCCGAGAGGAGCTCACAAAACTTCATTGAACTGTTCTTTCTCATCCGCTCTACAGCCCGTATCTCGCACTTTCCGACTTCCATCTGTTTGGCCCAATGAAGGATGAATTCTGCAGGAGGCAGTACGAAGATGATGGGGAGGTTATTGATACAGGAAGACGCTGACCCCGACGTCGACCAATAGACTGGTACCATGGGGGGCATACAGGTCCACCCAGTAAAGTGGCGCATGGCCATCCCACTGAACTGAGATTATGTAGGAAAATGGTATTTTGTTGTCAAACGAGTAGAAAATAATATGGTGCAGTGGAATCCTGAGTAAAACCATCCTGCTTTCAGGAACAAAAATTGCTGCATTACTTATTGAACTCCCGTGGTATATGGGCACGCAGAAAATTTTCAAGTTATTTTTTCTCGGAGACGGTTGAGAGTTGCTTCATCCTGTTTACATAATGGTATGTCCTAGTCGTGCGCTGCACATCCTGTTAATATGAATCACATCAGTGAAGAGACATTTGTAAAATGCTTGTTCCGACAGTGTTACGAACGCAGGTTATGCAAGGGAACCATCAGTGAAATTTGCAATGTAGCGCAAACGTACCGGCAGAAGTAACACTGTGAGTCGTGCATGCGGAAGGCAATGTTTTCGGTTCTGAGTCCCAGTTCGACAAGCAGTTTTGATCTGCCTAGAAGTTTCTGTTAAATTATAACTTTTTTCCGTGTGACATATCGGTTTAAAAGGTAAAATAATGAACGCGGTGACAGCTTACGAGTTGTATTTCTATATCATCATCACCAACATCGTCATCCATATGGCATCCACTGTTAGATAATGACTACCTCCATACGTCTCTGCTCGTTACTGTTTCCCGTAATATCACGTAAGAATGGGAAATAATAAAGAATATCCGGAGATACTCGAGAATTTCTGTATATATATATTTCTCGTAAAGCATGCCTCAAGAGAATCTCTGGAATGTCAATAAGCTTTAGACGTCACAATTCCGTGAGACACTAGAGAGAGTCTGAGGACAACAGGGTCGAACGACCCGGGGTAGGGGCCAGTATACTGAACCTTAAACAGGGGTTTGGCTTTCTACTCTCAGAGAAGAGCATAGTGTCATATGGTACGTCCACAACGTCAAACAACACACGAGGAAAATATCCTTGAAGAAATCTTGGGTTATCACGTATGTGTTGTCGCAACGTTTCAACAAATTACATACTTGACCTCTTCAGGCGAAGATGACGAGTAGGAAACTCGTTGAAATGGTACGACAGCACGACGTCACCACTCCGCTGGTAACATGAGGAGATTCCATTAATGAAAATCTCGTCATTTCATTTGAATCGTATCACTCGTTTCGTGTGAGTGCAAAAAAGTTATACTGAACTCGATGCTCGTAGTGTGACATCAATGACGATGAACTCATGGACCTTCCAATATTTCACACATGACCCAGAAGATAAACTACAATGTCGTATTTGTTCCCAATATATTAGTTTGTCCGCAGCTCGTGGTCTTGCGGTAGCGTTCTCGCTTCCCACGAACGGCGTCCCGCTTTCGATTCCCGGCTGGGTCAGGGATTTTCCCTGCCTCGAGATGACTTCATCATCATCATTCATCCCCATTATGGCCGGATGAAGGCAATGGCAAACCACCTCGGCTAGGACCTTGCCTAGTCGGCGCTGCGGGTCTCCCGCATCGTTCCCTATGCTCCTTGGAGTATGAGACCTCATCATCATCGTATTGTTTTAGAAAGCTTTCAAAAGAATCAGAGTCAGCTATTAATTTTTCCTCTTTGTATGTTACTACCATAGGTCTGACTAATAGTGATACTTATATTACAGGGGTGAAGGATAAATAGTATTACATATCAGAAGTACGAGAACTATCTGACGATTTACTTTTCTTGTAATAGCTATCCTCGTGAAAATCTCATGCTAACGTTTACTGAATGTCTGTGGGAACTTAAAAAATTTATTTTGGGACAAAGGCAATTTGCCATTGAACTTTCTGTGGAGATGAATTATTGCCACAGTATCAACACATAGAGATGGCTGAAAATGTGAAATAGATACTTATGAAAATATGGCAGGACACTTAAAACAATATGTAGTGCACTTTGTGTCCTATTGAGTACCATCGGTTAACAGATGACTTGTATCCTCTGCGTAAGTACTTTTCAAAACCATTTGTGAATTAAATCTATCAATTTTGAAGCCTTCTGGCGATATTTTGGCCAAGGATTCTGAAACTGCCTTCATCATATTGTCTTTCTGTGCAATGTAAATTGTTATAGAACACGAGTCTTTACTATTTTCCACAGATTTCGAGCATATCTAAATCTGGACCTGTGTGTCATCAGCTGTTTTAAAGTTATAATCCAAGTACCGTGTCCTGTTGAAACATCCTGGCAGATTAAAACTATGTGGCAGACAAACAGTAAAGCAGGCTGTCAAGTACAAAAGAATCAAAATTTGGCGTAAATTAGGGTCATGTTCAAAGATATCCAACTGATATGAGGTTTCTTTTTTTTTTTTTTTGCAAATTGGTGCTATGTCCAAAAATATACCAACAATGTGTTGGAAGTTTTAATAACGTTCAATTATTCATCATTATCAACGATCACAGACCTTCTACATACGTTATGGTCGTCGGTTAACGATAGGTCTGTAACTGTTTCTTGACGAAGTTACGATTAATGTTCCTATAAATAATTTTGGATAGTGTTTAAAATCTCGTTACGTAGCTCACTGTTCTTGCCAATACATTTGACTCTTTGCTCGACATAATGCGACATACATGCCAATTTCTTTTTGGCAGAAATGAGCATGAAGTCGCTGACGAAGCGTTTTTGCTTGTTGAAACAAACCGCAACTTACCCTGGCTTCTCTGAGAAAAGCATACATGCATTTTTCTTAGGTCGGCGATATGTGACATGCTTGGAGATTGCGAAATATATTGTAAGTGAAAGAAGAGTAGCAAGGAAAAACACCTACTGGGAGATTCCAACGAAACCAAAGAAGTATATGAAAATGCTAATAGGGAAACCAAAAATATTCTCAGAAGGAAATAGAGAGAGCATGTCGAAAGTCCAGTGAAAAGAACACAAGAGGATGAAACTGCAGAGACATAAGAGATTGTTACAAGTCAATCAGGTTCTTCAGAAAAGGATATATACCACGGATGCACAGCATTAAAGATAAAAGTGGCAGTACAGTTTTTGGAGAGAACAAAAGGTATGGATATTTGAAAGGAATATTTTGAGGAGATTTTAAATGTTGAAGATGGAAGTACAGAAATGAAGGAACAACATTAATATTAGAACGTAAAGCCCTTAGTTGCACCACCGTCGTCAAAAGAGACAATAGACGCAATCAGAATATCAAAAACCAACAAGCTCCAGCAGCTGAATTACTTAAAAAGGGCGGAGATACGCAAACTAGTGACCAATATTTGAAATGAATAAGAATGCCATCTGAGAGCAAAGAAACGGCCGTATTACCAATCCAAACAACCTGCGAAGTGTTCTCCAAGATTCTTCAGAAAAGACTGGAACCATATCTAAAAAAGATAATAGATAAGAAGCAAGCGTGATTTACGAAGAATCGATCCACCACTGATCAGATATTTATACTGAAAGAAGCCATATCTAAATTCCGAGAATACAACAATATTGTTTGCTGATTTTAAGAAAGGCTACAATAGCATTTTTAGGAGTAAATGCAGAAGTTTGGAATATCAGAAAAGATTACAAATTGTGTAAAAGTTGTACTCGAAGCTGCCTGTTGGCTTCTGTCTCGGGTTCTTCGGCCGATGTTTATTTGACAATTTTTACGACGGCCTGCCAGCACGAGTAGTTGGCATTATCAAATCTTTATAATCCATTGCTGATTTTGGACTGGCCAGCAGTAATGGAGGGTGAAGCTTTGACAGTGCCAGCCAGTTGTGCCGGCGAGCTGGCGAGACGTCAAAAAAATCCTCAAACAAACGTCGACAACAAAAAAAGGAAAAAAAACGAGGCAGAAGCCAGCAGGCAGTTTGTTAACAAGTGGCCACGAAAGTCTTAACAGTGTTGGTGTACTGGAAGGCTCAAAAGTGTTATCGAAAATGGATGGAAAATATTTAAATGCGTTTGACATTAAATATATATGCAACAAATGTAAAGTAGCTACAGCCAATATTACCTATGTTCGTCAGGGAAAATGGACTCGATAAGCAACCTGAGCTATCAGTAACCGTCATCTAAGCTGCATAACACTTTGTGTGTGTTGTATGAGTGTTAGTTTCACTGCCATTTAAGAGCCCAACAGATCGTTACATGAAAAACTTGAAACTAACATTTTGATAAGCTGTCTGACTGCGTATTTGAACAAGAATTTACAAGTGATACAGAATCTGACTTGTGCAACGCCATTTACTAGACTAGAGTACATGACATTTTGTGGTGTGTTAGTGTCTCTGTTTTGGCACTCACCTCTTTAGATGACTGCCTTTTTTCATGTGGTTTACAGCAATGCGCTGCAGCATGCAGCAGTAGCGGCTAAAGCTTGTTGGTATTAAGAATGAATTTAATAAAAAATTTGGGTCCTGTTAACTATTAAATAGTTTTCTAGAAGGGATTTCATTAATTATCTCTATCTAAAACTTCAGAATCATCATGAACAAGTATTAATAATGACAATAACAAATGACATATGTTTCAATAATGGCTGAGTGCCAGAGTAACAGCCGGCCGGTGTGGCCAAGCGGTTCTAGGCGCTTCAGTCTGGAACCGCGCGACTGCTATGGTCGCATGTTCGAATCCTGCCTCGGGCATGGATGTGTGTGATGCCCTTAGGTTATTTATTTTTAAGTAGTTCTGAGTTCTATGGGTCTGATGACCTCAGATAAGTCCCATAGTGCTCAGAGCCATGCGAACCATTTTGAACTAGACTGACAAATTATTTCCATTTCAAAGTTACATTAACAGTTAGTAACCACAGCATATTATTTAGATGTGGACCGAGCGAGGTGGCGCAGTGGTTAGACACTGGACTCGCATTCGGGAGGACGACGTTTCAATCCCGCGTCCGGCCATCCTAGTTTAGGTTTTCCGTGATTTCCCTAAATCGCTCCAGGCAAATGCCGGGATAGTTCCCTTCAAAGGGCACGGCCGACTTCCTTCCCCATCCTAATCCGATGAGACCGATGACCTCGCTGTCTGGTCTCCTTCCCCAAAACAACCCAACCCATTTAGATGTGGAGAATAATTATTATTATTTGTAGGATAAGGAGGCTTCTTTCAACATGGGATTGTTGCAAACTCGGACTAACAATCACAAGGCTAACCCTGCAATTGGTTCTGCTCTATGCTTGCGAATATTACCTTGAATTCCATCTTCAAGCGTAGTTAAGTCATCTAGATCCCTCGTGGTTTTATAAATGGAATCAGGCCTCGAGTGTGGTAAGATCTGCTGTCACCGATGTGAGTGCAGCATGACACGTCTTCTGTCTCCGAGCTCTCGACCGGCACTACTCTTCCACTCTCCCAGACAGTGCTTGGAATCGCGTTCCCATCTTTCGCCCTCAGGTTGTTACTATCGATATCTGAGTGCTTACAGAATGCAAAGAATAGCGTTAAGTTGGATGTATTGCTTTATGTAATGGAGAGTTCTGACACACTCCTTACAACATACAAGCAGGAGTCAGGCAAGGAGATGGAACATCGTAACTCTTGTTCAATATAATAATAGAGAACGCACTGTATGCAGCTAATGCAGCACAGCAGGCAATTGCCATAAGAATAAAAATGTGTGTACTGGCCTTTGCGGATGATATAGCATTAATTTCTGAAAATTTGGACGACTTTAAAATACTGACAGGAAAACTATTTCAAATTGCGAAGGAAGTTAGAGATAAATTCCTAAAAAGCAAAATTCATGAGAAAAGAAAGAAATTACAAACCATACAGATTGTGACCACATATTTTAAGAATCAGAGGAGTTGGAGAAGCAGAAGAGATGGAGTAAATAATAGAACTGGAGAGAAATAGGAAATAGAGACGATGAGCGTACAGAGCATCTTATTAACTCAACAAACTGCCGTCATCCAAAATTTTATTAAGAGGAACAAATGCAAGGATATATAGAACTACATTCAGACCAGAATTAATGGGACAGAAATATAGAAAGGAGATAAATATACAGAGAGAAAGACACAATTTTTTGAACCTGTGGGAGATATCTGGACCATTTGTCAGGGAGGAGAACGGCGAAGAAGAAAAACGAGAGAGTGCTGGGCTGTATATAATGAACTATACAGGGTGTTACAAAAATGTACGGCCAGACTTTCAGGAAACATTCCTCACACACAAATAAAGAAAAGATGTTATATGGACAAGTGTCTGGAAACGCTTAATTTCCATGTTAGAGCTCATTTTAGTTTCGTCAGTATGTACTGTACTTCCTCGATTCACCGCCAATTGGCCCAATTGAAGGAAGGTAATGTTGACTTCGGTGCTTATGTTGACATGCGACTCATTGCTCTACAGTACTAGCATCAAGCACATCAGTACGTAGCATCAAAAGGTTAGTGTTGATCACGAACGTGGTTTTGCAGTCAGTGCAATGTTTACAAATGCGGAGTTGGCAGATGCCCATTTGATGTATGGATTAGCACGGGGCAATAGCCGTGGCGCGGTACGTTTGTATAGAGACAGATTTCCAGAACGTAGGTGTCCCGACAGGAAGACGTTCGAAGCAATTGATCGTCACGGAACATTCCAGCCTATGACTCGCGACTGGAGAAGACCTAGAACGACCAGGACACCTGCAATGGACGAGGCAATTCTTCGTGCAGTTGACGATAACCCTAATGTTAGCGTCAGAGACGTTGCTGCTGTACAAGGTAACGTTGACGACGTCACTGTATGGAGAGTGCTACGGGAGAACCAGTTGTTTCCGTATCATGTACAGCGTGTGCAGGCACTATCAGCAGCTGCTTGGCCTCCACGGGTACACTTCTGCGAATGGTTCATCCAACAACGTGTCAATCCTCATTTCAGTGCAAATGTTCTCTTTACGGATGAGGCTTCATTTCAACGTGATCAAATTGTAAATTTTCACAATCATCATGTGTGGGCTGACGAGAATCCGCACGCAATTGTGCAATCACGTCATCAACACAGATTTTCTGTGAACGTTTGGGCAGGCATTGTTGATGATGTCTTGATTGGGCCCCATGTTCTTCCACCTACGCTCAATGGAGCACGTTATCATGATTTCATACGGGATACTCTACCTGTGCTGCTAGAGCATGTGCCTTTACAAGTAAGACACAACATGTGGTTCATGCACGATGGAGCTCCTGCACATTTCAGTCGAAGTGTTCTTACGCTTCTCAACAACAGATTCGGTGACCGATGGATTGGTAGAGGCGGACCAATTCCATGGCCTCCACGCTCTCCTGACCTCAACCCTCTTGACTTTCATTTATGGGGGCATTTGAAAGCTCTTGTCTACGCAACCGCGGTACCAAATGTAGAGACTCTTCGTGCTCGTATTGCGGACGGCTGTGATACAATACGCCATTCTCCAGGGCTGCATCAGCGCATCAGGGATTCCATGCGGCGGAGGGTGGATGCATGTATCCTCGCTAACGGAGGACATTTTGAACATTTCCTGCTACAAAGTGTTTGAAGTCACGCTGGTACGTTCTGTTGCTGTGTGCTTCCATTCCATAATTAATGTGATTTGAAGAGAAGTAATAAAATGAGCTCTAACATGGAAAGTAAGCGTTTCCGGACACAAGTCCACATAACATATTTTCCTTCTTTGTGTGTGAGGAATGTTTCCTGAAAGTTTGGCCGTACTTTTTTGTAACAGCCTGTATACGTAGATGCGGAAGCCAAGACAAGGAGGCTGAGATCGGCGGCATATGCATAAAGAAGAGAGGACGGATCAGGACTGAGAGAAGTGTCAGACAAGAAACCACAAGGGCGAAGAACTTTAGGCAGACCTAAAATAAGGTGAAGAGACCAGGTGGCCAGGGATCATCAAATACTTGGAGCAAGGGAAGACGCCAAGGCCAGAACGCTGTGGGAGACGCTATTTGACGAGGCCAAAAACTGACCGTAATTTGTGGCGCTAGGAGAGTAAGAGTAAGAGTGGAAATTGTGAAAGTATTGACTGGCTGCTTAACCCAAAAGATGGGTAACAAAGCGAAGCAGGCACTAATGGAGGTAAGTTGCTTGATGTTGCTATCGTCTGTACAGGTGTCATCGAGAGATTTCGCACATCGGAATACTGTGACATCTCCTCTTTGCAATCTGTTGGTGAAGAAGAGGATGGTACAGACAGATCAGTAGACTAAGTCATAAACAGAGAATTTTCCATATACGACGCTAGTTGAAATCAACTACGATAGTCTAGAGTGTGTGTGTGTGAATTCAGCTTTTAGAAACAGTCATGCTGTCATAGCATCCAGTCATGATGAGTTTGAACAACATGGTTTACAGCTGTTCTATCGATGGAATTCAACAAGTATTGCCTGTAATCATTAACGGTTAACTATTTAACAGGAGATTATTTCACACACCTTGCTCTGTGCATTACGTGCCCTGATTAAGTCTCCAGTGTATACATTTCAGCTCATAGACCGACATATTCAGTAGGTTCCTCGTTCAACCCATCCAGCACTCTTTTCATTTACAAATGGGACGTTATTCGTATTTATTGTGTAACTTGAAATACTAACCAACTGGTATCCCAATAACACAGTCTTACAAGCTTTGAGGGGAACTTGTTTAGTACAAGAGTCTATAAATGGCCCTTTCAAGTATATATATTAGCTATTCTCACTGCTATTGGCTTATGAGAGACTACATTAAGCCATTTCAATTCAGTACCTACCAAATTTCCAAATAATTCTCTTTTAAAAATTTGGTTTTTCAACTGATTTGTAACTAATTCATTACTTGAAAAACATCTAATACACCAATTTTATTCATTTCATCTGAAAGTTCCCTAACTTTAACTGCCCAAAACACTTGAGCTAAAATGTGTGAAATGATACTATGCAGCGTTATTACTGACTGTTTCACATTTAATGAATGTGATAATATTTTCCTGGAAGCATCACCTTTGTTTCGTTTTAATGCTTGGTATACTGCCCTGTGATTGGTAGCTTCATTTTAATGGATGCTACTAATTTTTTTCTTTATATTTCCCTGCCACCACAATCTTCCATTTCAAGCACTGTGATTGTTTCATTTTGAGTGAATACTAAAAAATATTCTGCCAGCGCCATATCCATTTTTAAGCGATGTGATTGACTGTTTCAATTTTAACGGACGCTGAAAAAAAAAATCCGTTGGCCCCACCTTGCAGTCTGCAAATTTCTGGCTATTGCCATCTTGTAATTTTTAAATTAATTACTATACGCCATCTTGGGTATTTAGATCTCTTGATATCCACCATCTTGATGACGACATGCATCCGAGATTGTTGATGTCATCATTTCCCCTGGCATGTAGGCAAGCACAAATATAACTCCAACATAAATCTTGTGAAAAGTTGATGAACGTAAAATTAGAGAGATTAGAGGTCACACGAATGCTACCAACGATCTTCCTTCTCGTGAATCATTCGCAATTTGAGTAGGAAAGGGGAGAAATGGTAGTGGTACACAGAGTGCCCTCCACCACACACCATAAGGTGGCATGCAGAGTATGGTTGTAGATGTAGATTTTGATGTAAATAAATATCAAAATTAGAGCAAACGAAATCATACAAATATTTGGGACGTAAGATAACCAAAAAGGAAGAAGCAAAGGAGACATAAAAAAGAGCGTTATAGAAGTAAAAGCAATGTTCATGAAAAAATAAAAATGCCTTGTTCACACTATATAAATACTGAAGTTAGGAAAAAATGATTAAGATCTGCAAATGCACAATAAGCGGAAATGAAACGAAAGCTGGAGCATTTGAGACGCCCGTTAAAGATGAAGTGGACAGATAAATAGGAGCTCCTGAAAAGAAATGGCGAAGAAACATCGTTTAAGGAGGACAACAGAGCGAAAAAGACACGAGGCACTGATTGCATAATACTACAAAACCAGTTTCTTGTAAATGTTTTGGAAGGAACAAAATGGTTCAAATGGCTCTGAGCACTAAGGGACTTAACATCTGAGATCATCAGTCCCCTAGACTTAGAACTACTTAAACCTAACTAACCTAAGGACATCACACACATCCATGCCCGAGGCAGGATTCGAACCTGCGACCGTAGCGGTCGTGCGGTTCCAGACTGAAGCGCTTAGAACCGCTTGGCCACACAGGCCGGCAGAAGGAACATTATAAGTGAAGATAACCTGGGGAGAACTTTGACTGTCATTTTTAAAACAAGCTGTGCATAATCCAGACATGAAGAAATTAGCTTCTAATTGATCCAGGTGGGCCGGCCGGTGTGGCCGAGCGGTTCTAGGCGCTACAGTCTGGAACCGCGCGACCGCTACGGTCGCAGATTCGAATCCTGCCTCGGGCGTGGATGTGTGTGTGTCCTTAGGTTACTTAGGTTTAAGTATTTCTGAGTTCTAGGGGACTGATGACCTCAGAAGTTAAGTCCCATAATGCTCAAAGCCATTTTTTTTTATCCAGGTGGAGAGCTGACATCAATAGAAATATTAACGAAGAAAAAGAAGGAGAATTTACAACAATTTCATAAGCCAAAGTAAAACTGTATCAGACCACTCTCGACATTAGATTTCATAAATGTGGACGTGAAGAAAGAAGGAACAAATTCTGTAACATTAACATTAGCATCGGAACAAACAGTACATCCAGTGAGGGTGCAACGACAGTGTCGGAAAGCGTTCGGTGAAGAGAAAATACGATGCTGAATTATTCCAGCTCACTCTTGAGCATGAAATTATCAAAAAAATTTCGTTGGTTAACGAAACGTGTAGCGTTGAAACGTTGTGCTCCATGGCTGCGTTTCAATACAGAGAAAGTCATTGGTTTCAGTATCTTTACTCATGTTTAGCTGTATTTGTATTCTCATTAATATGTGACAGTACTTGACAAGCCTTAACGTTAAACTTCATCACTAGCGGTCAGCTACGCACTTATTATATAATTTTATAACTGTTGTTCTTATCTCTACTCAAATATTTAGTCTAATTGCTAATATAAGTGCAGTAAGCTAATGAGTGACAGTAATGAATGCAAGCAAGCTGAAGGTCGTCGTGCTTAAGTGACTTAGCTGAGAGCGAGAGTTGTATGTTACAAATGAAGAAATTCCACCATTTAGTCGCTTTAATTCGATTCGTAAGTCATCTTCTACTATCGCAGATTTCCCAGAGCTTCCCAAAGTTTCCGTGTCTGGTGCCTTTCAGGATTTCGGTACCAGAAAATATTTGGGAATGGTTAGAAAGTGATTCACCGTCAGTCAACATACAACAATATTTACACAGAACTTGCAGATCATATAAGTTATATAACTACTTTGGCAACAAATGCAGAGATACAAATGCAAATCCAGCGATGCCATTTAGAGATCCCCCACAGTTTTGTCTGTGTGTTCTCCAAACAGAATTATGTTCTTACTCTACGGCTAACGAGGAGAAGAGGGCAAATGCCGTAACCTGATTCCCCAGAAACTTCGCTCAGTGGAAGAGGAGTCAAAATAAGCGAAAATGAGTCTCGGCTTATCCTTAGGTACTGGACCGTTTCTGAGACAACGACCATCAAAGTTTGCGACGTGGTTAAGATACCTTAAAGCTCACGATAGGATCTGTCCAATTGTGAACATCATGGCCTTTACGTTTCTGCTTCCCATGTTCGAAACCCATTTACTGTGTTTATTTAATTTAATTTGTTTTTCATTTGTCCACCCGTATTCATAGAACCTTACTACGCGAATATTTCTTATCAAGTTAGGGGATACAAGGCCTCTATATTAATTATGTTGACTCCTTATTTCTGGGAACTAAGGTTATGGTACTTGCCGTGTTCTCCTCGTAAGAGAAATTTCAATTCACTACCAACACTGTTTAGGTCATTTCCACAGTTCTTTTTAATAGCTATTCGTTCCGGTATTAGATTGCCACCAGTGCACGAAGAAATACCTCACAGCAGCAGGAGCACTGCAGCAGTCGGGTATAGCATTACCTGTGGGAGATGTGTTCGGTGTCGCGTCAGGCCGTAAATCACACATGACGGGTCCATCAGAGAGGCTTGTTCGACCGCCGTGTCCACGCGGCTCGACTATTCCGTGACGTGCACGTTCTCCTGTCTGCGCTTGTCACCGCGTCTGTAAAGTAACAAACTATCCACACATTCCACCCGCCCACAAAGTGAAGCTTTCCACCAAATAGAGGTGACAAGCGTAAACCGAATATAAAGATCACCAGTTTCGAGACCAATACCGAGAGACAGACACAGTCTTTTTAGAGCGCAGTATATTTCTTACGGTGACGTCCACACCACAAAAAATGCTGTCGCAACATGTGCTTCGCCCAGCGTGCCGTATGTAGGTGAACTTCTTCCTGAAAACTCGCTGCTGCCTATTGCCGTCCTGGTTCAACATTTACAACCGCCACGAAACTTCCGTGCCTCTTTTCTTCATGTCTGTCCTGTTA
The DNA here is from genome assembly GCF_023864345.2 of Schistocerca serialis cubense. Classification (NCBI taxonomy): domain Eukaryota; kingdom Metazoa; phylum Arthropoda; class Insecta; order Orthoptera; family Acrididae; genus Schistocerca; species Schistocerca serialis. Next base: position 179,437,484 of record NC_064646.1, on the reverse strand, counting down.
TCGAATCGAAATTTTAACATATTTCACACCCACGTTCCTAAGTCAGTACAACTTCTCTCAATCTACTCCGTTCCGGTGAATTATCTCTGTGTGTTAAACATTCAGGAAGCAGTGGCACATCCACATCTACATGGATACTCTGCAAGTCACATTTAAATGCCTGGCAAAGGGTTCATCGAACCACCCTCAAGATTCTCTATTATTCCAATCTCGTATAGCGCGCGGAAAGAACGAACACTTATATCTTTCCGTACGAGCTCTAATTTCTCTTATTCTATCATGGTGATCGTTTCCCCTATGTCAGTCGGCGTCAACAAAATATTTTCGCATTCTGAGGAGAAACCTGGTGATTAGAATTTCATGACAAAATTCCTCTGCAACGAAAAACGCTTTTCTTTTAATGATGTCCATCCCAAATCCTGTATAACTTCAATAATACTCTCTCCCCTATTTCGCGATAATACAAGACGTGCTCACTTACTTTGAACTTTTCCGTTGCATTCCGTCAATCCTATGTAGTAAGGATCCCACACCGTGCAGCTGTATTCTAAAAGAGGAAGGACAAGCGTAGTGTAGGCAGTACCTTTGGTAGGACTGTTACATTTTCTAAGCGTCCTGCCAATAAAATGCACTCTTTGGTTTACCTTCCCCACAACATTTTCTATGTATTCCTTCCAATTGAAGTTGTTCGTAATTGTAATTCCTAGGTATTTAGTTGAATTTACGATGCTTAGATTTGACTCATTCATCGTGTAACCGAAGTTTAACGGATTCCTTTTAGCAATCACGTGGATGACCTCAGACTTTTCGTTATTTAGGGTCAACTGCCACTTTTCGCACCATTCAGATATCTTTTCTAAATCGTTTTGCAATTTGTTTTGACTTCTGATTAATTTATTAGTCGGTAAACGACAGCGTCATTTGCAAGCAACCTAAGACCGCTGCTCAGATGGTCTCCCAGATCGTTTATATTGATAATGAACAGCGAGAGGCCTATAACATTACCTTGGGGAACGCCAGAAAACACTTCTGTTTTACTCGATGACTTACCGTCTGTTGCCATGAACTGTGACCTCTCTGACAGGAAATCACAAATCCAGCCACATAATTGAGACGATATTCCATAAGCACGCAATTTCACTACAAGTCGCTTGTGTGGTACAGTGTCAAAAGCCTTCCGGAAATCCAGAAATACGGAATCAATTTGAAATCCCTTGTCAATAGCACTCAGCACTTCGTGCGATTAAAGAGCTAGTTGTGTTTCACAAGAACGATATTTTCTGAATCCGTGTTGACCTCTTCGAGGTAATTCATAATGTTTGAACACAATATATGCTCCAAACTCCTGCTGCTTATCAACGTTAATGGCTCAAATGGCTCTGAGCACTATGGGACTTAACATCTGACGTCAGCAGTCCCCTATAACTTACAACTACTTAAACCTAACTAACCTAAGGACATCACACACACCCATGCCCGAGGCAGGATTCGAACCTGCGACCGTAGCAGCTGCGTGGTTCGAGACTGTAGCGCCTAGAACCGCTCGCCAACCTCGGCAGGCTATCAACGTGAATGATATGGGCCTGTAATTTAGTGGATTTCTCCCATTACCTATCTTGAATATTGGTGCGATCTGAGCAACTTTCCGGTCTTTTGGAACGGATCTTTCGTCGAGCGAACGGTTGTATATGGTAGTTAAGTATGGAGCTATTGCATCAGCATAATCATAAAGAAACCTCATTGGTACACGGTCTGGACCAGAAGACTAACTTTTAATAAATGATTCAAGTTACTTCACTACTCCGAGGATATCTGCTTCTATGTTACTCATGTTGGCAGCTGTTCGTGATTCGAAATCTGGAATATTTACTTCGTCTTCTTTGTTGAAGCAATTTTGGAAGGCCATGCTTAGCAACTCTGCTTTTCCAGCACTGTCGTCGATAATATCTCCATTGCTAGCGCGCAGAGAAGGCATTGATTGTGTCTTTCCGCTAGCATACTTCACATACGAACACAATCTCTTTGGATTTTTCTGTCAGGTTTCGAGACAAAGCTTCGTTGTGGAAACTATAATAAGCATCTCGCAATGAAGCCCACTCTAAATTTCGACCTTCTGTAAGAACTCGCCAATCTTGGGGATTTTGCGTCTGTTTAAATTTTTCAGGTACATACACTTCTTCTGCTATGACTTTCAGCACATCAACTCTAGCTTAACCGCTTGTCTGCTTCTCTCTCTCTCTCTCTCTCTCTCTCTCTCTCTCTCTCCCTCCCTCCCTCTCTCTCTCTCTCTCTCTCTCTCTCTGAGTGAATATTCGCAAAACTATCTACCAAAACTTCTCAAAAATGATTACCAAACAAACTAATTCCGAATTTAAACTTGTGTACTGCACAAAATTCTGACTACGCTTAATTGTACATAGACTTAGTATGGTTTGTTCAATAAGGTCTGCAAATTTAAGCTAATTGTTTCTATAATGATACATTGTTACCCGAAGTGTAACGGATTTTTAAAATAAAAGCGCGACTGAACTTACAATCCCGGCCCTATACTGCATTTTCACTCGCTTCGTGTTCTGACAAACATTTTTGCCGTTTTTTCAAAGGTAGCACACAGAATACAGCAGCAAAGCGACAGTAAATAACTACTACTGAAAATTCTGTACCACAAAGTGTAATGCGTGTACGTACATAGTTAACCGAATTAAGGATGGGAATTGTAACTTGTAAGAAATGACTTCCCACAAAATTCAAATGAAATACTATATTCAAAAATAAGGTTTTAAAAATCGACTGAATATTCACAATAGTGTTTGCGTAACATGACTTTAAGAAATAACTTTAAGCAAGCCGTATCTCATCTTCCTATCAGAACAATCCATATAACAAATCTACTATCTGAGGTCCGCTACTATAATTTCAACAACACAAAACAATGCTACTCTCTTGTTTGTTCACCTCAATCTCTCAGCATTCCAGGAAAACTCTTAGCTTCTCTCTCCATAATTGCTTCAAAATCATTCATACTCCTAGTCCATCAATGTCATAGCACACTTATAAGGTAAATTTCTTGACCATCCTTCAAAATATGTCTGCTGCTCAACACTGTGGAAGAGGTGTAGCAACATAAAGATATTGTAGCTATAATCAAAGATTACTTAGCTACATGATTTTGCTCAGTGAGAGCTATGCATATCGATATTCACGCAAGAGACAGAATTTACAGTGTGACGAAAATAATATGTATACCTCACACAACAAGCAATCTCCCTCCCCCCTCTGCACTCCCGATTCGTTAAAAAATTGAACTCCCATGTACCAAACAGCTTCAAACATCTGCTTACCTTACAAATGAGTTAGTGTGTTAATTATTTGACGGTAAGCAGGTAAGGATGAGAGAGTTTACAAAATATTTAAGATTATGTTTAAAATATTTTGGAACTGGCTATGTCTTCTGATTGGCGTACACTGTATGAGTATATTCTGGGTAAATTTATGCTCCGTTTTAAGAAAATGCTATTTTTATGGCATGTCAGCGTTTATGAAGTCATATGTCTTGAACTATGCGTCACATGTGATACAATTTTCCAGGTACATTCAGCGGTATATATGGATACTGTCTAAAAAGTGTGTTGCAAATAGAGTTATTAGTGAACAAGTAACAAATCAAACTGTCCTGCCATATGCTGAACGTCTACTGCTTGCCCAGTGGAAATACAACAAGCGCTGAGCTTAGTTTTCCTTTCATTATGTTATTGGGGTGTGTATTGTGTGTATTAAGCTGGGACATAGAAACGACAGAGAGATTTCGTCCCGCTGTAGCCCTCAGTCGTTCACAAGCCCACTATAGGCCACAGCAGACCACCCACCGCACTGCCGCCCCACACTGAACCCAGGGCTATTGTGCGGTTCAGCCCCCAGTGGACCCCCACTCCCCTATCCCCTCCCCCCCCTCCCGGATCTCATACCAGACAAGTGTAACCCAAATGTTTGCAAAGTAGAGTAATTATGGCGTACGCATATGTGGAGACAGTGTTTGCACAGCAGTCACTGACATAGTGTAAATAAGGCGCAATAAGGGGAACCAGCCCGCATTCGCCGAGGCAGATGCAAAACAGCGTTAAAAACCATTCAAAGGCAGGCCGGCACACAGGACCACGACACTAATCCGCCAGGCAGATTCATGCCAGGAACCAGTACGCCTTTCCGCTTGGGAAGCAGCACATTAGCCACATGGCTAGCCGGGCGGGCATGTTCTTGGGGTTGTCAGCAAAAGAAAAAGTTTCTAAATGATTTGAAATTATCTGTATAGTTTGATGGAAGTAGTTAAATGCTCTCGTTCTCAAATACTGGATGGATGTAGTCTGGATAATAAGCATGCAGTGAGTTACATTGGCTCACAAAATACACGCAGTTTATAACTGCTATATTGGCCTTATTGTCGGAAACTTTTAACATGAGATTAAACCACTTAATGAGAACATTAAGAGAGCATTTTAAATTTTTTAACGTCTTCAACAATTATGTAACATATTGAAAATTAAATTTTTGTTGCCCCTAGGAGACATCAGCTACACAAGGTGCAACTGGAATCTGGCGCTAGAATAATTCCTAAAGTATTATAGTAGCTGAAAAGCTTGTGGAACAAATCCGTGATAAGAAGATTGCAGCACTGCATTGATACCAATAGTCAATACATCGAACACCTTCTGTAAATGGACTTCCATGCCACCTTTGTTGACCTTCAAAGACCTTATTGTTACACATCAATTGATTCGTCTTGACAGCCCTTATCACCTTATCAGGAAATAAGTACCAAACTATAACATGCCATTAAAAAAAATTATCTTCATATCTCTGACATGACCCCACCTAGCAACAAAAAACCAATGACATATTATGGCCCCCATTGTCCCATGCAACTTTTGTCCCACAAACTTTCCAGCTCCTATCATACTTTCAGAGTTATTCTTGGTGGTAATGGGTAGTGACTCACCAGGTAGTGTGCACTGTTGTCACAGTGCCAAAACGCTGCATCTACATTCTTCAGGGCGAATCACCTACTAACTCAACCCCTTTCATTTCATGACCGATTCAAGGTCTTGGAGCATGATCTTCAGCACATGATAATTTTCAAACGAGCATGGACAAACTGAGCCTTCAATAACACCCATCAGCTTTGGACCATGATGTAGTATTGTCGCAGGGGACATTATTTGTTAGCCTGTTAACCTTAGAAGACTAAGGGGGGGGGATGTTATATTGCTAATAAGCCATTGTAAAGTGTACTACTCCAAGTTTTATTCCAAAGAAATCAAAATTTATATGTTATGCACTAGTTAATTACAGTTATAAGATTCCAATGTTATATTACATACCAAATTAGGTACGAAATGTCCTGTTTTATTGTGTGAAAGTATGGTGTCTGCTTTTTTGGATACAACCAAAAGAACAGACACCATGTGAAACCTGAAGCTGTGATATATATTATATAAATTGAAGGTGGATGGGGAGAAAATAAAGGAAAGAGAAGGACAAATGACATCAGCTTCATTGGGACTTTATTTGGAATCAATGGCGATGAGTGAAAATGTGTGCTGGACCGGGGCTTGGACCCCGGATTTCCTGCTTTCTACACAGTTAAGCTAGACACTGCATCACTCTGACACAGTGTTTATCACAAATATTCAGACTATCTCGGCAGGCTCCCCAGCCAACCCACACTCCCACGTAGCGCCACCTATCCACAGTTCCCATTCATGTCCAGAAGAGCAGACTCAGCTAATTCATATAACTGATTTGCCTCGATGAGCTATGAATCCACAACCCTCAGTCCATATTGCACATTTACGTTCTACCTCCAATGGGAATCTAAAGTTAGCAAGCATGGAGAACATGGACAGGGACTGCAGGTAGGTGGTGCTAGGTGGGAGTGTGCTTCAGTCAGGGACCATGGTGAGATTGTCCAGACATTGGTAGTATGCACTGTGTCCAGGAGGTGCAGTGGTTAACACAACTACCTAGGAAAAAGAAGATCCAGATTCAAGTGCGGACTGACACCCATTTTCACTCATTAGCGCCAATACAGCTAATGTCAGTAGTTCTTTCCCTATCCTTTCCCTTCTCCCTCTCTGTCTTCAGTTTACATTCCTGTTTTATACCCTATTCCAGTCACAAATTTTACCAGGGTTTAGTTATCTAGAGTGAATGCCTATTTTGTATCTTTGTCTTATTCCCTCATTTTAGTCCCTTAATTTATTTTTTCCTGTTATCACACTGTAATTTTTACTAAATGCATCCCATGGTGGGAGATGGAGGATCAGGAGTCGACTATTAAATTATTACAAACATTGGGTGTATTGGAGAATGCTGTACATGCCGTGTACATTGCATTCATATGTGTCTGAAGAAGGTTTCTTCTGGTCCACCTCCACAGCTGAGTGGTCAGCGGAAATGGGTGGCAGAGGGTCCAAGTTCGATTCCCAGTACTAACAAGGATATTTCCTTGGTTGGAGGGCTTGCATGGGGTGCACTCAGCCCTGTGACGTCAACTGAGAGCTACTTGACTGGCTAATAGCGGCTCCACGGTCTCAAAAGTCCGCAAAACGGTCGGGAGAGCAGTGTGTTGACCACATGTCCCTCCATCGTGATTTTGTTGTTAGTGCATAGTTTAGTTTATCACTACCCAAAACTTCCCACAGTTGTTCAGTTATGTACAATATTTATAATTGTGAATGTGTTCAGCTACCATTTCAATTTTTATATGTTACTCCCACAGGAATGGATCTTCCTATTATTTCTGTACTGATATCACCGTTTTCAACTTGAGCTATATTAGCCAAGTGATGTTTCTAATAATGAAATTCCTTAGTTTTTGTGTTTTTGCCTGTCTGTTTTGGTGCTACTTTACTGACTTCTTCACTCTTGTAGACTTTTGGCTTTATCTATTGGTATCGTTTTTTACATATGTCAAATAATGTTTCCAATAGTAATTGTAGACGATTAGTGCAAACTTTATGTATTCGTCTACCAAATCTACAATTGGAATGTGGTCCTCTAATGGTTTCTGTGAAGATAACAGGTCAGTGGTGTCACAAAATGTAGCTATTTCATCAGAAACAGTACTTCCTTGAATATCGATTGAGCTAGAACTGACCCTGTTCAACTACTCAGACTGACAATATGCTGATCCGTCTCTTCTAATATCTCGTGTCTGGAATTTTTAGATAACTGAAACCACGAATGTTCTAATTTTCTCTCAACTTAGTTGAACAGTACATTCGTGCATGCACGTAATTACTGATCACTCAGTTGTCCAAATCAAACAGATTACTACTGATAATATGTTCTTCGAAGTTAACTGAACAACTCATGTCGTGTTAGTGACTGTAATGGACAATAATGCACAGTGTGCAAACTTCTTGGGCACAGCGCAATAATTCAGAGGAGACCAAATACAAAACAATAAGACATGCAAATGCAGGTGAACATTTACAAACTACATAAATAAAGAAATAGTGACAGTTAAAAGGGAATAGAAAGGAATGAAACTGTTAACCATTTACTTCGCTAGCACCGATTGCAACTGTTTCCAATAATGGGATTGTGTTGGATATTGATGGGTCTGCAGAACTTCTACGATTATAGAAAGAAGTTAATGAGCGAAGTTAGGTTTTTATCATTATTCTGAGCATTATTACTGAAAAGAAATGATAATCGCATTGCAGTATGAGAATTTACAATTACATAAAATAAATGACCATAGAAAGTTATTGTTGCTTACGCATTCTGAGCCCTACGTCACTGATTAGAACAATATAATTCACGATGGCCCTTAGCTAATGTTCCTTCAAAACAGCGTCCACTTAGCTGACGCTGTCGGAAAATTCCAATAATTGGTGTCGCATTGCTGATTTCCTTGATGGTGGGCGCCTGTTGCGAACGTAACAGGAACGGGCGCCTGTTTCGAAGGTAATAGGAACTCTAGATGCTTGCAGAATTGTTTCCAGTTTCACTATAGGTATGCAGCCACCAATATGACATCCTTGTTCCCTTTAACGTGTAATTTAACCCGATGTCTTATAGACTTTTAGACAATTTAGCTACAGTTTCCAGAACTATTCTTTACTATTAGTTCGCTGCGAGGCACTATACACAGTATATCCGTCCTCACTACGAAAGATTATCAAGTTAATTGTAACCTGAATCATTAGTCCTCAGTTTATACCTAACAACCCGTGTCGCGCACAATTATCTACGTGATCACTTCAATTACGCGTCTATGATCACACCGTACATTTGTAGTTAGAGTTATTTGTACCACTATGTGACAAGAAAACGCGTTACCGAATGTTCTGCTTGTTTTCACAATCCGTCGTACGTACTAAACAGTCTGTGCTGCCTACTATTGAAAACAGTATCTTTACGGCGTGCACACAGCTTACAGCCTGTAAATCAGAGTTTTTAGCTCAATGAGTCAAACTGCAGCTCCGTCTAATAATCAACTCGACACGTAAAGTTACTGGTACTTTAACGCGGTACACGTCTAAATCATAAATGTAGCACTGTTAAGTCACTGAAATTTTTCAGCGGCCACGAAACCAATGTTTAGCAGTATACGTGCAGCACGACAATCTCTGTGTTCTCTTCGTGCCACATTTTTTTTTGGTATCTGCTTCTGTCGACCTGTCGATATAGTTTCACATGGCTCATACATCTCGCTCATACATCACGTAACATTTTCAAAGATTTGCTGCTGTCTGTAGAAAATGAATTCAAATAGACAACGCCACAAAAAATGAAAATGACAGTCACATTTATAGCAACTACATTACATCAACAGAAATATAATTGTACCAAAACTTATTCTGGAATAACCTTTTCGGTGTTTTATGAAAATAAAACAGAAGATAAGAAACAAAATACATTGTATATTTTATTGTAGGGTAAGTAAGAAGGACTGATCGGGAAATTACTTTTAAGAGTGACCGTAACTGACCCTTGTTAATGAACTGAAATATTGTCCAGCACAAAACGTGCTGGAAAGCCTTATTTCGGCGCACCAGTACTTTCTGCCAATGGCTTCTGAGTGAAGGGAAATCAGGAGTTCTGGATCCCCAGTTTCTCATTTCTTCAGATCTGGCCTTGTTTATCCTGCTAGCGTATTGAAACTTACAGAATATTCACTACTGTGTATCAAAAGATACCGATTAGTACTCTGAAGACACACTGCATAATCTCAAGATTGGAGTTTCCTGCGCAGTGTGTGGTTTCTGCATTAAAAAAACGATTCCTTTACCAAACTGACCAATGCTAACAGATGTGTCCACAGTGTTTAATCCATACGTGTATCAACTCACAGAAGACGAATGACTACGTAGATATTTTCAGCAACAACACACACGCAGCCCTGAGAATCTGGTAACAGGTGTAAGAACTATTCGGTGAGGAGAAGACAGTCAGAAGAAACAACGCAATCTCTTGGCCACCTCGATCGCCTGATCTGTCACCCTGTGATTTTTACCTACGGGACAAATTGAAGTGTTAGATTTACTCTACAGCCAAATGCTATCCCTCAGGCAGTTTTATGAATCGAGCACATCGCTGCAGCATCAAAGGCAACACTGGCCCTTTCCAGCATCATCTTAGATGCTCAGTCCGTGCTCAGTCTTACTGTAAATATTTTCCAGGCCAGTCTTACTCACCTACCCCGTATTTTCTTGATTTTTTCGTTTTTTTAACCAAAATCCTCAATTTCTTATAGTTTTCCCTTTGTCTTCATTATACGGTATTAAGAATTTTTACAGTCTTTGGTTGATGTTTATGCATTCACGCCATGAGGGCCAGTGATCTCATTGGTCACCATTTTGAGATCAAAGTTCTGTTTCATTTTGAGGTTTGTTACTACAATGACAAAGTTCGACTGATGGTATCGAAGGCTCTGGTTCTTCCAAGGGGCATGTAATTTAATTGCAGGGGTAATATTTTTAACTCATGTATTAACCAACATATTAAAGCAAATATGATCTTCTTTGAATGGTATTGCGTGCTTTTCTGAATGACATCTTAAATACACTAGTATAGAGAGCTGTCACTGAGTTTATAGCAGCGGAAAACCAGATCATCGCAGATATTCATAGGCGGTTGCAGAATGTCTACGGAGACTTAGCAGCGAACAAAACCACGGTGAGTCGTTGCACGAGGTGTCCATCATCATCGCAACAGGGTCGCGCAAATCTGCCCCATCTCCCGCGTGCCGGCGTGCCGCATACAACTGTGACTCCTGTGCTGTTGGAACGTGCGGACACTCTCATTTGAGGCAATCACAATTAAACATCTCGCTCCACAAATGGACGTCACTGTTGGTAGTGTTAACACACTCGTCCACCAATTGTGCTATTCAAAGATGTGTGATTGCTGGATAATAGGAGACCATAAACAGCGACGATGAACCACTGCACGGAATTGCTTGCGCGTTACTGATCTTGACAATTTTTTGCCGGCCATCTCCACAGGCGATGAAACATGCGTTCATCACTTCCAACCGGAAACAAAACGGTAATCTCTGGAGTGATGCGACACCACCACTCGTCCGAAGAAAAAGTACAAACCGAAATTTCAGTGGGTAAAGTCATGGCAACGGTCTTCAAAGACTCTGAAGGGCTATTCCGTTCGATGCTCTCGCTCGCAGGGCAACGATCAACTCGCAGATGTGTTGTTCTATCCTCAGGAAATTGAACAAACGACTTCAGAGTGTTCGTCGCCACAAAAATGCAATCGAACTTCTCCATGACAACGCAACACCTCACACAAGTCTGCGGCTCCGAGGACAGCTCACAAAGCTTCACTGGACAGTAATGCTTCATCCACGTAACAACTCGGTTCTCGCACGTTCTGTCTTCCATCTCTTTGGCTCCATGAAGGACGCACTCCGTTGGAAGCAGTGCAGTTTGTTGACGCAGCAAGACGTTGGCTCCAACGACGACAAATATAGTGGTACCTTGTGGGAATACAAGACCTCCCAGTAAGGTGGCAGTAAGGCCGTTGCACTGAACGAAGTTTATGTTGCAAAACAGAGTTTTGTAGCCAAAAGAGTGAGGAATAACATAGTGCATTGGAATCCTGAATGAAACCAACTTGCTTTCACAGAAAAAAAGTGTTGCATTACTTATTGAACGCACTCGTAGTACATGGCTAAGGCGAAAAGGCTATATGAAATATGTGAAGAAATTGAAAACAAATGGTTCTCGAAAGGACTAATTCAGCCTGGAGAAAAGTCAAAACAACCTTCGGTGAAATTAAAAGCGAGGGCGGTAATATTTAGAGTGCAATCGAAATTCTACAGTTAAATGTAGACGAGGGAGCAGCTAGGTGGAAAGAGTACATTGAAGGCCTTTGTGGGAGGGAGGGGGGGGAGGGGGGGTAGACTTGGCTGATACATGAAGAAAGATGAAATAGGAGACGACAGGGAAGAGATAGGGGGTCTATTATTAAAAACAGAATTTACAGCAGCTTGGGACGACATAAAATCAAACTGGAAGAAGAGATAGATAAAATTACATTGGAATTTATAAAATAACTGGGGGAATGAGCAACGCCAGCCGGTGTGGCCGTGCGGTTCTAGGCGCTTCAGTCTGGAACCGCGTGACCGCTACGGTCGCAGGTTCGAATCCTGCCTCGGGCATGGATGTGTGTGATGTCCTTAGATTAGTTAGGTTTAAGTAGTTCTAAGTTCTAGGGGACTGATGACCACAGAAGTTAAGTACCATAGTGCTCAGAGCCATTTGAACCATTTGAAGGGGCAACAAGAAATCTATTTACGTTGATGTGTAGAATGTATGAGACAGGCGATGTATCATCAGATTTTCGGAAAACATCATCCACACAATACGGAAGACAGCAAGAGCCGGCAAGTGCGAGAATAGTCGCTCAGTCAGCTTAAGAATTCATGTAGCCAAGTTGCTGATAAAAGTAATATACAGAATAATGGGAAAAAATTGAGGTTCTGATAGATGACGATCAGTTTGACTTTAAGAAAGGTACGGACATCAGAGAGGCACCCATGATGTTGCACTTTATAATAGAAGGAAGACTGAAGATAGTTCATTTGATTTGTTGACCTGGAAAAAAGTGTTCGTCAATGTAAAATTGTGCAAGATGATCGACAGTCTGAAAAAATTAGGGGTAAGCTTAGGGAGACATAGGTAATATACAATATGTACAAAAAGCAAAAGGGAGCAATAAGAATGGAAAACCAAGAACTAAGTGCTCGGATTAAAAAGAGGTAACGTATAGTTGTAATCTTTCCTCCTGCCATTCAATCTATACATCGGAGAAGCAAAGACAGAAATAAAAGAAATGTTCAAGACCAAGATTAAAATTCAAAGTGAAACAATGTCAGTGCATAGATTCTATGATGACATTGCTATCCTCAGTGAAAGTGAAGAAGTGTTACAGGATCTGTTGAGTCTAATGAACAGTCTAACAAGTAGAGAATCTGGATTCAGAGTAAATCGAAGAAAGATGGAAGTAATGAGAAGTAGTAGAAATGACAACAGCGATAAACTTAACATCAGAGTTGGAGGCCACAAAGCAGACAAAGTTAAGGAATTCTGCAACCTAGCCGGCCGGTGTGGCCGTGCGGTTCTAGGCGCTTCAGTCTGGAACCGCGTGACCGCTACGGTGGCAGGTTCGACTCCTGCCTCGGGTATGGATGTGCGTGATGTCCTTGGGTTAGTTAGGTTTAAGTAGTTCTAAGTTCTAGGGGACTGATGACCACAGATGTTAAGTCCCATAGAGCTCAGAGCCATTTCTGCAACCTAGGCAGCAAAACAACCCATAACGGATGGAGAAAGTAGGACATAAGAAATATATCATCAGTGGCATAGACGATGTTCCTTTCCAAGAGAAGTCAACTAAAGACACAGAGAAGAAGAAAGGATATGATGACAGGACGTGTAGGAAGACATCAGGGAGTAGTCTCCACGGTACTAGCGGGATCTACAGAGGGTAAAAATCTTAGGGGGAAATAGATGTTGGAATACATCTAACAAATAATAAAGTACGTAGGTTACAAGTCCTACTCTGAGATGAAAATTTTGGTTCGGAGAGGAATTCATGGCGGTCTGCATCAATCCAATCAGAAGACTGGTGTGGCATGTAACTCTTGAAGTTTGTACTTGTTGGTGACTCTCGCCTAAGCAGAATGTAAAACGGGAAGATAGAAGATAAGGTACTGGAGGAACTAAGGTTGTGAGGGCGAATTGTGAGCAGTATTTTGATTGCCCAGTCAACAGGGTACTTGTCCGCGACATGCGAATGTCCCAAGTTGGAGTCCCAGTCCGGTAGACAGTTGTGATCTGCCAGAAAGTTTCACCTCCCTTATAGTTTGGCGCTTATTACTCCGACCTGCTGTAATTCTAGCAATAAATCTCTGAATTTCTTCGATGGCTACTGTACACTTAATGAAGACCCCAAAAACTCTAGAAGTACTCTGTGATTGATCGCACTAGCATTTTGTATGTGATTTCACTAGAAAATGCATCATAAATTTGCAAAATCCCTCCAACAAAGAAAAATCCCCCTTCACCTTTCAAAATGGCTCTGAGTACTATGGGACTTATCTGCTGAGGTCAGCAGTCCCCTAGAACTTAGAACTACTTAAACCTATCTAACCTAAGGACATCACACACATCCATGCCCGAGGCAGGATTCGAAGCTGCGACCGTATCAGTCGCGCGGTTCCGGACTGAAGCGCCTAAAACCGCTCGGCCACCGCGGCCGGCTCCTTCACCTTTCATGCAACATATTTTGCACCTTACTTTCAGTTCAAATAGCTTCATAGTGTATACGACTACCTGATCTCACTCGCTCTTCTAATTTTCTCTCCACAAGAGGGCATCAACGGAGGTTCGTTTCTCTTTAATTTTCACCCAAATTTTCTCTCGTGTAGTGAGCTTATCTTCATTTTTCAACTATAGACCATATGTTATGCTGGCGCGAAACTTCGTAGCGTTCTTGTTTCGTGTGTTGATATTCCGGTTGTTATGGGTTCATTTATCGATTGTCATTTCTTATTTGTAGTTCACCGTTGCTATTTCAGTTTATATATTGTTATTTTGTCCTTTAATTTGGAACATTTCTGACGTTTTCTTCTGTTTGACTTCATTGGAGAGGTGACAGCAGCACAGGCAGCCAGAAACATTTGCGCCGCCTATGGCGTAAATGGCATTGGACAGGGAACGATAAGAAAACGTTCTTCTTGTTTTAAGACAGGGAGACATTCGGGATTTGATGAAGATAGCTTAAAAGCATTAATCTACTATGATCCACGTAAGTGTACTCGTGAACTGGCAAATGTGACGAAGTGTGATCATTTCACCTTCATGCGACATTTGCAAGCAATGAGGAAGGCTCAAAAATCGGGTGTAAGGGTACCGCATGCCCTAATCCAAAATCAAAAATATCGATGTGTACCTCTGCTTGCTCGTCATCAACTGTCTCATAAAAAAAAACGACCATTCCTACATAGTATCGTTACTGGTCACGAGAAATGGTGCCTTATGCTAACATAAGGAGAAGAAAGGAATGGTCGAACCCGAACAAAGAAGCAATTCCCCTTACTAAGACGTGCGCGTATCGACAAAAGATAATGTTCTGCAACTGGTGGAACAGCAACGGTGTGGTGTACTGCGATTTGCTTCATTGAGGTGACTTTATTCTCAACAACTGTGACATCTTGCAGACACAGTCCAAGAATAACAACCAGGAAGACGGCGTGAAGTGATGCAACGCCACCGTAACGCCCGCCCGCATTCAGCTAGACGCCCTCAGACTTTCACGTTTTTCGCTCTCTCTCGAACAACCGTTAAGGAACTTCCTTTTGGGATGAAAATGCGCTCCGAACAAGGCCCGAGTAATTCTTTGCCTCAAATCCACGTGATTTTTACAGTGGAAGAATCGGAAAGTTGCTCAGCGTTGGCAGACTGTTTTATATATATTACAGACAGCTAAAATCTTTGTTATTTGAATCTGTTGTGTTTTTTAAACTTATGGAAAAATGCTACAAACTTATGCACCAACCAATATTTATAAAAAAAATGGTTCAAATGGCTCTGAGCACTATGGGACTCAACTGCTGAGGTCATTAGTCCCCTAGAACTTAGAACTGGTTAAACCCAACTAACCTAAGGACATCACAAACATCCATGCCCGAGGCAGGATTCGAACCTGCGACCGTAGCGGTCTCGCGGTTCCAGACTGCAGCGCCTTTAACCGCACGGCCACTTCGGCCGGCACCAATATTTATACAAACGTCTGATATTCAAGAATATACCGAATGCTGCTCTGCGGGCTGTACACATTAGACGACTCTGAAACATCATAAGTATGGTCGTTAATTGTTACACTTGCGGAGTAGCTGAAAAAAACAGTACTTCCTATTTCTGCCACCAGGTGAAAATATGGTGCTGCAAGCAGTCACAATGTCAAATGCTTGCTGTTTTGACAACAATGAGAAGTTTGTCGCCTGGTGACGCGTGTTGATTTCTTTTCTGAAGTGACTTTCGGTGTAAAGGGTCAAGAAGGTTGACGTTTTCCGTACGAAATGAAGTGGCTGTTGAGAAGGGAAACCGTGTACTGTCGTTGAAATTGTTTTGTCAGAACGGCAGCAATGGTAGCACTGCATAACGGGAAAATGGACGACAGAAGCTATTACGAAGAGACCCCCTGTCAACAAATGGTTGTAAAGAATATTATCAAGAAATTTGAAGAAGCAGGTGAATTAGGTGGTGCAGTAGGTAGAGAGCAGCGGCCTATTCCCATGGCAGTTGGTGAAGAAGTTGTAACTATAGCCGACCCAGCAGCACAGCCTGCCGCTGTAGCCGAGCGGTTCTAGGCACTTCAGTCCGGAACCACACTACTGCTACAGTCACAGGTTCGAATCCTGCCTCGGGCATGGATGTGTGTGATGACCTTAGGATAGTAAGGTTCAAGTAGTTCTAAGTCTACGGGATTGATGATCTCAGATGTTAGATCCCATAGTGCTTAGAGCCATTTGAACGATTTTGAAACCTCCAGCTCATGCCTCAAATCCTGCAGCCGGAGCTCGGTCTG
Source organism: Schistocerca serialis cubense (assembly GCF_023864345.2). Lineage (NCBI taxonomy): Eukaryota > Metazoa > Arthropoda > Insecta > Orthoptera > Acrididae > Schistocerca > Schistocerca serialis. The sequence continues at coordinate 179,421,374 of NC_064646.1, read as the reverse complement.
TCACGGGCATTGACTCTCCCTGGGTCAACAAGTCAGAAAGATTTTGCAGCGCGTTTTACATTGATATCCCTACAACATGCAGAATGTGCACTAAATGCAGCTCCAAGATACGCTACAGTACCGTAACTTTTCACTTCGTTTTTGGCCACGCATGAAATTGTATGATATGTTACCGGTTAAAGTTCTTCAGACGTATGAGGTACGTTTTCCTCTGCGCGGTGCCATGACTGCACGGAACTGTCATATGTGGGGTTCACTCCACCACATGTTGTGCAGAAACTTCCATTGCACTCAGCTTATGTGACTGCGTGGTGTGGTTTCAGAAGTTCATTCATTCTCGGTCCGTTTCTCTTCTAAGAGATGACACTTCGCGGGCCTGTTAGGTGTACAGTGACATCTGCACGTTAGGAGGACCTGCTTGTGCTACACGTGGTTGCAGCTTTGCAAGAACGCAACTTTGTTCCACACCACTGTTTTCATGCAAGTTGGGGTGGCACCACAGCAAGAAAGCTTTAATAACAACCGTATCATCTCTAGGCAATTTCAAGATGTGTTGCCTGTCTGATGGCTGGCTGGCTGGCTCTGAGCACTATGGGACTTAACATCTATGGTCATCAGTCCCCTAGAACTTAGAACTACTTAAACCTAACTAACCTAAGGACAGCACACAACACCCAGCCATCACGAGGCAGAGAAAATCCCTGACCCCGCCGGGGATCGAACCCGAGAACCCGGGCGTGGGAAGCGAGAACGCTACCGCACGACCACGAGATGCGGGCGCCTGTCTGATCCCCCGACCTAAATCCCTGTGACTTCAGGTTGTGGCTATATCTGAAAGATCGTGTCATTCAAGGGTGTTTCCGGACTGATGTGAAGGATAGCTTATGATGACATATCGCTCTGGTTACACCGAATGTGCTGCGAGTAACGATTACATGTCACTCTGATTACACCAGATGTGCTGCGAGCAACTGTCGACCATGCCTTGTTACAGGTGCAGCATAATTGCAAAGTCTGAAGATCGTACTGAACACGTGTTGGAGCTTGTGACCATATCCTAATAAACGTGCCAGCTCTACGATTATGATGTGTTTGACTGTTCTTCCCATTTTCCTGTATCCATACCACATTCTGACTGCCCACAGCGTCATATTTTCACCTAGCGAGAAGAATTGGAAATGTTATTTTTTCAGCTTACTCTGCGAGTGCGCCGATTAATGATCGTAGATGTCTACTATGTTCCAGCGTCCTGTGATGTATCAGCCCACTCTGCAGTACTCGCTACACCGTCAGTTACATTATAACCATCCAGTACAAACACAAAAACTTTCTAGAATCTTCCAGAAATGATACATACTTAGTACCAAGCTATTGCCGGTGATCAAATATGATATGGCGACCCATAGCACACCAGCTAGCGACGCTAGTTACTACGTCACACAGCGTACAGCACAGTTTGCGTCAATATTGTCTGCCATGTCATTAATATCAGCACCAACGATCCCAACAAACTTCTCTGCAGCACGCTTTAAGTTACTTCTACTTCTCTCATCCATAAGCAAGAAGTCATCCCAGTCACTAATTTCGTTTGACATCGTTCTTCCATTAACAAGCGCCGGTATGGTTCGGAGTAAAATGCTTTTTGAATGTCAAGAAATACTGTATCTATCTGACGGCCCTGCTCCTTGACTTTCAGGATGTCATGTGATAAAAGTGTGAGCTGGGTTTCTATGAGTAATGTCTTTGTAATCAATTCTACTTGTCTTGGAGGACGTCATTCTCTTCGAGACACCTCTTTGCATCTGAACTCAGATAATTTTCAAAGATTTTATAACAGATGTACGTAAGAGGTATGGGACGGTATGTACGTGGATAACTTTCGCTGACATTCTTGTGGATGGCCATTACTTGTGCCTTTTGCAGTTAACGGCCAAAGTGCATTTGTTCCAAGGGTTTATGGTATATCACGATTATCATGGAGGCTAACTCCAGTACAAATTCTCTATAAAATCTAATAGGGCCTAAAACGGACCTTGGCGCTTTGTTTAACTTACGCGCATTCATCTGTTTCTCAACGGCACTGACACTAATGCCTAAATCACTCAACTTTACAGTGGTGAGTGTGCTCAGTTGGAGAGGTTCTAGGTTTTTATATTGCAAAATAGTATTGGAAAACGGGGTTAAACGTTTCAGCTGTGCTTTGCTAACTTTGGGTTAACTTTTGTTGTAACGCATGAGGGTTTGGTCTCTAATTTTTGTGGTACTGATTGCCTACACGCAGGACCAGAATTTGTTTGAGTTTTGAGAGAGGTCTTTCCATAAGATTCCGATTCTTTACAGCCTCACGCATTGCTCTGCTGACAGCCGAACTCGTTTCCTTTAATATCTACCTATAGTCCTGCATCTCGATTTATACTAATTGTGCAGTAGTTTCTAAAGAAATTCCTGTACAGAGAAATTATACCTCATAGGGTCCCTCCCATCACGAGTGTATCTACCACGTACACATATATTTAGTGATTGGGCAGTTATTCTTCTAGATTTGATCCAGATTTCCTCTACGTGACCATGCTAACGCCCATGCCCAGAGTTAAACGATATTTTTCCATAAGATGTAACACTAGGGCTTCTTTATCTAGTTCAAAAAAGGTAAAGCTACCATCAACATGAACGTTGGTTTGAACGTCGTAGTCCTTCACTAGTAACGTTGTTTATCTTGAACCACTGATATACCCCGAAGGTCAGGTTCAGCAGCCTAATTGGAAAGATTTTCTCTATCCTTCATGCCCGCAGGCACCTTTGTTTGGCTAAACATGAATGTACGTGGGTTTACCTGTTAAATGTAGCTGCCTGTGACGGTTGTGTCAACAGTGTAGTATAATGTTCTTGTTGGAGGTGGTGAGAGGGTGAAATCCGATACCGGCACATAGCCTACTCCTCTCAAAGATCACTAACTTAACCGCCGAGCTTAACGTTCCCGTCCGACGGAGATGTCACCTTCAGCACTGTCGCATGCGCTCACTTCACCAGACACCACGGAGAGATTTGGAAATTAATCCATTACATAGGCGCAGTAACTGTTGATGAACGACTTCACACCACCACCCCTGCTACTTCTCTACCCTAAAGACAAAAGTAAAATTGTCAACAGCACGTGCCTTACCCGGACGGTCAGCCGTCCAAGTACTTGCCACGACCGACAGTGCTTAACTTAGGTGATCTGCCGGTAACCAGTGATTTCACCTTGGCACGGCCGTTGACAGTTCTTCACTAGGCATGGTCCTTTTGGAAGTAGAGCGTTATTGCCTTCCCACAACCTCTCAATTGATCTAGTTTACTAAACATAAAAAAACCTCCAACCTGTTTTAGTTACCCTTTGAACTACGTTAATCATCGTCGCCTCAACTGCCTCATGGTCACTGATACTAGTTTCAGTGCTGACGTTCTCCAGGCGGTCAGGTCTGTTTGTTGCCATTCGATCAAATATACGAGGTGTGACAATAATGAGACTGATTTTCTTTGCAAGATGTGGCAACCCTGCATGCTTGCGTAGGCACGATATCGTTGACCTTGGTCTATAAGCTGCTTCTAGTCCAAGCGGCATCTCGAAAAAAATGGCTCTGAGCACTATGGGACTTAACATCTATGGTCATCAGTCCCATAGAACTTAGAACTACTTAAACCTAACTTACCTAAGGATATCACACAACACCCAGTCATCACGAGGCAGAGAACATCCCTGACCCCACCAGGAATCGAACCCGGGAACCCGGGCGTGGGAAGCGAGATCGCTACCGCACGACCACGAGCTGCGGACAAGCGGCATCTCGATGGAACTACTCAGTCGTGAGTTGTGCTGTAATAAGTTAACATGTGCTTGTGTCTCTCGTCACGGAAATGGAACCACGTAGTATTGCGCAACGGTATGCCATTTCTTTTTGCGTCAAATTGGGTGAAAAAGCGACGACAACTTACGGTAAGCCTCAGACGGCTTCTGGAGTGGAGGTTATGTCAAGAGCTCAAGTTTTTCGCTGGCATAAAATGTTTAGTGAAGGCAGAACGAATGTTGAAGATGAAGACCGCAGTGGACGACCTTCAACCTCACGGACGGATGTCTACTTCGCCAGGGTGCGTGAACTCGTAACATCTGATCGAAGATTATCCGTGAAAATGATTACAGAAGAACTGAACATCAATCGAGAAACGGTTCGTCTAATAATAACTGGAGATCTTGGTATGGATTCTTCATCACGATAGTGCGCCATCCCATACTGCTCTGTCAGTACAGCAATTTTTAACCCAAAAACAAATTTCAGCACTATCACAGCCACCTTGTTCACCAGATATCGCTCCATGCGACTTTTTTCTATTTCCAAGAGTCAAAACGGCTATCAAGTGACGCCATTTTCAAACAACACAAGATGTCCAAAAAGCTGTGACGAGGGGCTTGGAGGATATTACAGAAGATGAGTTCCAGAAATGTTACCATCAATAGGAGAAGCGCTGGAAAAAGTGTGTGCTATCAGAAGGGAACTACTCTGAAGGAAACAACACTAAACTTGACTAAAACGATAAGCAAAATTTTTTTTCACATCAGTCTCATAACTTTACTGTCGCAGCTCGTATTTCCATCATGAGCGAGTATCCGAACTATCTCAGCTCGGTAGTTCTCAGAGAAGGCATTTAGTATTGTTTCACAGTTTGTCTTTTCACCCCCATCATTTATAAAATTTTAATTGGAATCTCGACGTGCCGATGTTAAGAAGTGCACAGAGTCTCCGCCAAATCTCATCACGAGATCGCTAGAAGCGGGCGAGGAATACGAGAACAGTGTCTTTACTGAAAACCAGTATTTAGTAGTTATACACTCCTGGAAATTGAAATAAGAACACCGTGAATTCATTGTCCCAGGAAGGGGAAACTTTATTAACACATTCCTGGGGTCAGATACATCACATGATCACACTGGCAGAACCACAGGCACATAGACACAGGCAACAGAGCATGCACAATGTCGGCACTAGTACAGTGTATATCCACCTTTCGCAGCAATGCAGGCTGCTATTCTCCCATGGAGACGATCGTAGAGATGCTGGATGTAGTCCTGTGGAACGGCTTGCCATGCCATTTCCACCTGGCGCCTCAGTTGGACCAGCGTTCGTGCTGGACGTGCAGACCGCGTGAGACGACGCTTCATCCAGACCCAAACATGCTCAATGGGGGACAGATCCGGAGATCTTGCTGGCCAGGGTAGTTGACTTACACCTTCTAGAGCACGTTGGGTGGCACGGGATACATGCGGACGTGCATTGTCCTGTTGGAACAGCAAGTTCCCTTGCCGGTCTAGGAATGGTAGAACGATGGGTTCGATGACGGTTTGGATGTACCGTGCACTATTCAGTGTCCCCTCGACGATCACCAGTGGTGTACGGCCAGTGTAGGAGATCGCTCCCCACACCATGATGCCGGGTGTTGGCCCTGTGTGCCTCGGTCGTATGCAGTCCTGATTGTGGCGCTCACCTGCACGGCGCCAAACACGCATACGACCATCATTGGCACCAAGGCAGAAGCGACTCTCATCGCTGAAGACGACACGTCTCCATTCGTCCCTCCATTCACGCCTGTCGCGACACCACTGGAGGCGGGCTACACGATGTTGGGGCGTGAGCGGAAGACGGCCTAACGGTGTGCGGGACCGTAGCCCAGCTTCATGGAGACGGTTGCGAATGGTCCTCGCCGATACCCCAGGAGCAACAGTGTTCCTAATTTGCTGGGAAGTGGCGGTGCGGTCCCCTACGGCACTGCGTAGGATCCTACGGTCTTGGCGTGCATCCGTGCGTCGCTGCGGTCCGGTCCCAGGTCGACGGGCACGTGCACCTTTCGCCGACCACTGGCGACAACATCGATGTACTGTGGAGACCTCACGCCCCACGTGTTGAGCAATTCGGCGGTACGTCCACCCGGCCTCCCGCATGCCCACTATACGCCCTCGCTCAAAGTCCGTCAACTGCACATACGGTTCACGTCCACGCTGTCGCGGCATGCTACCAGTGTTAAAGACTGCGATGGAGCTCCGTATCCCACGGCAAACTGGCTGACACTGACGGCGGCGGTGCACAAATGCTGCGCAGCTAGCGCCATTCGACGGCCAACACCGCGGTTCCTGGTGTGTCCGCTGTGCCGTGCGTGTGATCATTGCTTGTACAGCCCTCTCGCAGTGTCCGGAGCAAGTATGGTGGGTCTGACACACCGGTGTCAATGTGTTCTTTTTTCCATTTCCAGGAGTGTAGATGGTCAGTCACACAGACAAAACACAAAGTGTAGTCTTATCCGAATTACCTCGAACACGGAGAAAGCTGCAAATTATACTCAACACTAGTTTTTCTCAATCAACGCATTTTACTTGGCAGAAAGTTTCTAGTGAAGAACTCTTAAATATCACATTAAAAACACACTGAGGTGACAAAAGTCATAGGACAGCGATAAGCAAATATACAGATGGCGGTAGTATCGCACACACAAGGTATGAAAGGGCAGTACATTGGTGGAGCTGTCATTTGTAACCAGATTATTCGTATGAAAAGGTTTCCAACGCATTATGGCCGCGCGACGCTTAACACAGACTTTGAACGCGGAACTGTAGCTGGAGCTACATGCATAGGTATTTCTATTTCGGAAATCATTGGAGAATTAAATATTCCGAGATCTACAGTTTCAAGAGTGTGCCGAGAATGCCAAATTTCAGGCATTTTCTCTCACCACGGAAAACGCAATGGAACACGGCCTTCACTTAACGACCGGGAGCAGCGGTATTGGCGTAGATTTGTGAGTGCTAACAGAAATAGAACACTGTGTGAAATAACTGCAGGACGAACGCATCGTTTAGGACAGTGTGGCGAAATTTAGCGTTAATGCTTTATGGCAGCAGACGACCGATATTATGCCTTTGCTAACAAAACGACGTCACTTGCAGCGTCTCTCCTGTTCTATTGATCATATCGGATGGACCCTATATGACTGAAAAACCGCGACCTTGTCATATGGATCCCTCTTTCAGTTGGTAAGAGCTGATGGTAGGGTTCAAGCGTGGCACAAAACCCACGAAACCATGGACCCAATTTTATGACAAGGCACTGCGCAAGGTGGCGGTGGCTCCATAAAGGTGTGGGCTGTGTTGACATGGGATGGACCGGGTCCTCTAGTCAAACTGAATCTATTATTGACTGGAAACGGCTATGTTCGGGTACTGGGAGACCATTTTCAACCATTCATGGACTTATGTTCATAAAAAATATGGAATTTTTATGGATGCCAATGCACCACGTCACCGGCCGCAGTTGTTCGCGATTGGTTTGAAGAACAGTTTGGACAGTTCGAGTGTTTTATTTGTCAACCCAGTTCGCCTGATATGAATCGCATCGAACATTATTTTGTGGGACATAGTCGAGAGATCGAATCCGGCAATGGCAACACGTTTGTAGTTATAGACGGCTATAGAGTCAGCATGTATCAGTATTTCTGCGGGGAACTTGCTGAGACCATACCAAGTGTAGTTTCTGCACTACGCCGGGCAAAAGGACGTCCGACACGATGTTAGAAGATATGCTATGTTCTTCATCATCTCAGTGTGCTTCCAGGAGGTTAGATGTCTTGTGCTTTACGAGTCGGTGTTTTTAACCACTACACCACACTGGACAATGTAGTGGTTTTCTGCTAGACAGTAGGACTTCATCTTCTGTAACTTTACTTTCTGTTGAGTAATGCACCATCTGTTCGTAGGCTGTCATGAATGACGATCCGCAGTAATCTCTACCACTGACACATGGCAATCGATGGCGTACTTCCTTTTATGGCAGTACCATCAACATCGATGCGGCCGGCAGTCGTTCGGTACAACCTTTTCACACCTGAGCTTATATTTTAGGAATGAAATATTTACACTCCTGGAAATTGAAATAAGAACACCGTGAATTCATTGTCCCAGGAAGGGGAAACTTTATTGACACATTCCTGGGATCAGATACATCACATGATCACACTGACAGAACCACAGGCACATAGACACAGGCAACAGAGCATGCACAATGTCGGCACTAGTACAGTGTATATACACCTTTCGCAGCAATGCAGGCTGCTGTTCTCCCATGGAGACGATCGTAGAGATGCTGGATGTAGTCCTGTGGAACGGCTTGCCATGCCATTTCCACCTGGCGCCTCAGTTGGACCAGCGTTCGTGCTGGACGTGCAGACCGCGTGAGACGACGCTTCATCCAGTCCCAAACATGCTCAATGGGGGACAGATCCGGAGATCTTGCTGGCCAGGATAGTTGACTTACACCTTCTAGAGCACGTTGGGTGGCACGGGGGTACATGCGGACGTGCATTGTCCTGTTGGAACAGCAAGTTCCCTTGCCGGTCTAGGAATGGTAGAACGATGGGTTCGATGACGGTTTGAATGTACCGTGCACTATTCAGTGTCCCCTCGACGATCACCAGTGGTGTACGGCCAGTGTAGGAGATCGCTCCCCACGCCATGATGCCGGGTGTTGGCCCTGTGTGCCTCGGTCGTATGCAGTCCTGATTGTGGCGCTCACCTGCACGGCGCCAAACACGCATACGACCATCATTGGCACCAAGGCAGAAGCGACTCTCATCGCTGAAGACGACACGTCTCCATTCGTCCCTCCATTCACACCTGTCGCGACACCACTGGAGGCGGGCTGCACGATGTTGGGGCGTGAGCGGAAGACGGCCTAACGGTGTGCGGGACCGTAGCCCAGCTGCATGGAGACGGTTGCGAATGGTCCTCGCCGATACCCCAGGAGCAACAGTGTCCCTAATTTGCTGGGAAGTGGCGGTGCGGTCCCCTACGGCACTGCGTAGGATCCTACGGTCTTGGCGTGCATCCGTGCGTCGCTGCGGTCCGGTCCCAGGTCGACGGGCACGTGCACCTTCCGCCGACCACTGGCGACAACATCGATGTACTGTGGAGACCACACGCCCCACGTGTTGAGCAATTCGGCGGTACGTCCACCCGGCCTCCCGCATGCCCACTATACGCCCTCGCTCAAAGTCCGTCAACTGCACATACGGTTCACGTCCACGTTGTCGCGGCATGCTACCAGTGTTAAAGACTGCGATGGAGCTCCGTATGCCACGGCAAACTGGCTGACACTGACGGCGGCGGTGCACAAATGCTGCGCAGCTAGCGCCATTCGACGGCCAACACCGCGGTTCCTGGTGTGTCCGCTGTGCCGTGCGTATGATCATTGCTTGTACAGCCCTCTCGCAGTGTCCGGAGCAAGTATGGTGGGTCTGACACACCGGTGTCAATGTGTTCTTTTTTCCATTTCCAGGAGTGTATATTGATTGTCAGTTTATTGTTGTGGGGCAAAATAAGATCAAAATATCAAATTTAAAAAATTTGTGTGATTCACGATATGTTGGAAACGATTAATATTAATGTTACAAAATAAGTGAATATATATGCGATGCTCCGAAAACTCTGTACGAAATGCGTAAAAATTATTGAAACAATGACAGTGTAATGCGGGAAGTACAGTTCGCTCCCGAATGTGCCAAATGGAAAAAAATCATATATCGTTGCATTAGTGTGATGAAATAAATTATTATTATCTGTAATGTACGATATATTAGCATTTTGCAGCATATTATTAAATTATTCCAGTTCGAAATTACTAGAAACAAAAAGAAATCACCTTTGTTTCTCCAAGACACACTGACACTGCGATAAACATCTTACTTCAAGCAGATACTAGCACCTATTCGGAATATGCAGAAACGAAAACAAGTGATGTTCAGTAAGCACATACAAACCGGACCGGTTTTTGTTTATGCCCTATGAATCTGAAAGCATAATAAATGGTATTAGATGTGCTTGTTCTGTCTAATGGGTTAAGACGTAAAAGAAAATTAATTTAGTTGTAAACCGAAAAGGAAATTTTTTTTAAATGGATCACAAAGATGAAGGTTCGAATTTTCGACGGAAGAAAAATGACCATATAACATCTCAGTTAGTAGCGCGACCAAATAAATATTCAAATACATCAGACACAACAATACTCCACTAACACTAAATATATGCGCATGATGCAACAAAATACTGTTGAATAGAAATTATTATCATCAAAGTGTCAGTTATTGTCCGACATAATGGACAACGGTTTTTGATTTTCGACTAGAACGAATATTTATTCATAGTAAATGATACACCTGACGAACTTCAGCCAAGACGAATAACAGATGCGGAATACGAATTGAGAAAGGAATGGGAAATAAAAAAACGGCCTTAATGGCTTTTTATAATTTCTCGTAATGCACTGAGTAAATTTGAAGGACGAGAGCGAGTTTAGATTTCGCACACACCGCGCTTCTGGATTCTTACAGGTTCGCTGCAAAGCTCAAAAACATCGCAAATCACGTAAACTCGACGTGGTATGCTAAACCTGACGTATAAAAAATGACGTACATGGCACAAGATGACTGAAGAGTAAAAATCTTGTAGTTTAGAAACGCGAGCCTCACACACAATCCTCGTTACAAGCCTCGTACCACCTAAAATTTTCGTCTTCGACCAGTGGTCCTATCTCAGATCGCTCGGCTTAGGACAATTTTGACTTTTAAGGTTTGGACGTCCTGTATAAGCTTTGTTTATAAAGTGGAAGTTTGGAAGTTTGTGCCATAAACTAGAATGTCACAAAAAACCCTCTATGTCTGACTTCCAACGAACGCGAAGGAATCTTATTCCCATGGGCATCTCACGTATGGAAACATGAAAATTTCTTTGATTGGTGTTTAGCAGTTTGGAAGTTCATGTCCAGTAAACTAAAATGTCACAAATCCCCGCTATACGTCTGACCTCCAACAAATGTGATGAAATCGTATTACCGAGGGAATCTCATACGTGGAAGCATGAGACTTTCGTTGACTGGTGTTCTAAGTAGGAATTCTAAATCGGAGCGAAGAGATAATTTAAGGCTCGCTGGACCCATTGCAATGATCGCTCTGCAAACTGTGTTTTCATATCAAATTTACGAATCCATCCCATTGTGCTGCTCGTTCTAACGCTTTTTTTTATCAAAGGTTTCATTGTGTCTCTACTATTAAATAATAGTTTTGATGTGTTGTTATTGTAAAATTACTATTCAGTGATAACAATAACTGCGTGTGGCAAAACGGTCTGTTAAAAGTGCCGAAGCTGCCCTAGTTATTCATCCAGGGGAAGGGAATCTACAGTTCTAACTTGGAATCCGAGCCAGGTGCCGTTATTAACGGTTCTTTCCGACACTGACACATGAAGACTAGTGGTTAAAGGCAGATTAAACTTGTCGGTGTTCCGGCCGAGATTCGATTCTGCAACTTTTCCATTAGACCACCAGCGGCGGCATTATTCGGCGTTAAAGATGTGGTATCATGTACCGATATAACCCCACAGGCGTCACCGTTGGCAACGGAATTGCAAGTTTCCGTGGGACGTCGAAAGCGGTCGCGCGGGATCTAATGGAGCCAATGGTGCGTGCCCGCTGAGCCAGGCCTCCAGAGGCTTAGTGCCACGAGCGGTCTTAGCTACAACACAGTCGTTCGTGCTTCGTACAGTGAGTCTCATCCTAGTTGACATAGTGTCAGCTGGACTCTAATTTTTGCTGGGTTGTTTGCAACTAGTGTTCGTTCGCTTGGAGAAATACGAGGTAAGTAAATCTTCTGTTTGCTGCGTTAACTTGTTTGCTAATCATTTCTGCTCGTTTCCAGCTTTCCTACGACGACAGTTGCTATATCGTTCTGTACCCCACCCTTCCTTACTGCTGTGTACGAAGTGGTACACAACAAAAGACCCAAAGAAATCTTTGGGAAAGAGTGTCACAAACAAACTCAGCTTTAGTTTGGTTATGAGAACATGAGAGAAGCAGGTCACTAGGAAAGACAAAGTGAAACTTTATGGAACTTTTAACCGAGAACCGTCCTTACGATGCAGAACGTCACATTTTACATGCTGTTCAGAACAGCAGAAAGATACATGAAATCAATGTACATTTAACACAGACAGCGACCTACTTTCAAGCGACCACATACAATTTCCTTTTTCTCCACTTAGATTACAAACTTTATTCTTCACTTTCTGTTAAATGTAACGGTTTCCACATGGTATAACTGGCCCTACTTACATTCTTCCTCTTCGCGTGCCTTTGTCCCGCTTCGGCGCAGGGTCGACATCGTTATTAATGCATTTGGTTGGTTGGTTGGTTGGTTGTTTCGGGGAAGGAGACCAGACGGCGAAGTCATCGGTCTCATCGGATTAGGGAAGGACGGGGAAGGAAGTCGGCCGTGCGCTTTGAAAGGAACGGTCCCGGCATTTGCCTGGAGCGATTTAGGGAAATCACGGAAAACCTAAATCAGGATGGCCGGACGCGGGATTGAACCGTCGTCCTCCCGAATGCGAGTCCAGTGTCAAACCACTGCGCCACCTCGCTCGGTAATGCATTTGGCATGGTTTGTTTAAGGGATCGCCAGATGCCCTTACCGTCTGCGAGCAGTATTATTCATACGAAAGCGCGAGAAAGTTTTTCTAAGCGTCTGCGAATCGTGTAACTGAGGCAAGACTGGGGTAGTAGCCCGTATTCATCAAGTGGAACCTGGGAAATCGCTAAAAAACCCTGTCCAGGTTGTTCGGTACGGGAGGATATAATACAATACTTACGTACTATAACACAATGCGTTCCTTTCTAAACAAACAGTTTTTCCTCATTTCCTGATTTTCGTTACCTATATCTATAATATCTGTGTAGGTAGCAGGTCATTTTATCTGTGGTTGCGACGTTCATTTGTCAACTGACAATGTCCCAAGAAGGTGAAAGCCCCTTCATGACAAATAATATTTGCAGATCAACATAAAAGTCTTTCGTTGTTAATATTAAATACCATTAGTACGACGAACACAGAACTCACTGTCGACGCATACAGCTAAGTACCTTGCTAATACGTTTGACGTTAATTGAGTTGAATTACCAGTGACGCACACAAGATTAGATTTCTCGTTACTTTGCGTCCGTATAGGATATCCAGTCGTAACTTCAGTTTGGATTTCCAGTGAAAAACGTTATTGCTTTGTTTCGCCCAAGCCTGTTGCCAGTTCCGTCCGAGGCAGCCAGTGTTTCATTAAGAATTCAATTTCCTCTGTCGGAAACACTGTAGCAGTTTTCCGGATTTATTAAGCGTGATCTTCCAGCGGGAGTGTTGGACGATGCGAAGAGATTTGCCGGGATTATCATAACTCTGCAATATTGTGTTCTCTACGTATGTAAGATATTTCTGACAGAAATATCATTAACTCCGCACACAAGATGATTTCACAGACCGTCAAAGACCTTGAATCATATTGTGGAACTACTATTTAGCTTTGTTCACTGCTATAATGGAAAGCATTCAACTACCCATGAAAGCAAGGTAGAATACTACTCAACTGATTGACTGCTCAAAGAAGACAGAATGTCGCTGCAGATATACTGACACAGAGTCATTCACATAAAAATCAGAGTGCATCTCAGATGTTCGTTTGGTTGAACTATTAAACAACTTAAATAGAATATATAATGGAACAGTCTACATGTTGATTCCGTGATGATATAAAAAACTTTCAGGGATGATGGGGAATTAGAAATGCGTCAATTTGAAGTAAGGGACCTTGGTCCGGAAATGATAAGAGTCGAAAGTTATAAGCGAAAATCGTTCTGATGTCTCTCACAATGGAATACATGTAGCGGTACTGTTGTTGTCGTGACTGTAGTGTAGGCAACTTTTACATGTGATAGTATGAACCAAAACAAGGGCAAAAAGTCTAGTAAATATGGGGTCTAAAATGTGTAATTTCAGAACTATGAGCACTCGTTCAGCAGAAAAGATATATTTCACAGTATCTAAGATGAACAAGTGCTCATAGTTCTTACGCTATGCATTTTAAAACACACGTTTACTGTACTTTTATTTCTTCTCTGGTCCGGACTACCTTCTTAAAAAACCAAAGAGTTTACAGTAGAAGAGACGTGTTTCACAGCATCAAAGATGAACAAAACAAACGCTCGTAACTCTTAAGCGTAACAATTTCAAAGCCCATATTTACTGGATTTTTTTTGTGTCCTTTGCTACCACCTTCGGAAGCTGCCTACCCTGCAATCTTTGCAACATCTTTGCAACAGCATTAGTGGCAGATGTATTCTACTGTCAGGGGGTTTCAGAATGGATACATTTACTCCATCCGTCACCCCGGAAATTTTGTAACATCATCGCGGGTTCAAAAATGGTTCAAATGGCTCTGAGCACTATGGGACTTAACGTCACAGGCCATCAGTCCCCTAGAACGTAGAACTACTTAAACCCAACTAACCTAAGGACATCACACACATCCATGCCCGAGGCAGGATTCGAACCTGCGACCATAGCGGTCGTGTGGTTCCAGACTGTAGCGCCTAGAACCGCTCGGCCACACCGGCCGACATCGCGGGTTCATGCTGTATATTACGGTAAAGACAACATCCATATAGCTGCCGAAAACTTTACCAAAGGCTCCAGGCGGTCGTTGGAAAGTTCTACAGACAGCAGTAACGTGCGATTGTGGCCCATTCTACTGCATATCAAACGGATATTCTAGCACCCCCATTTTTTATAGCATTCTGCGGCACTACGACCCTGAAAGAGGCCCACTACACGCCGTATCGATCGAGTAGCCAGGTATCTCGCATTTGTTCCCCTATTGTAGTATATAATAAGTCTCCTGACCGGTTTAATGCCGTATTACTGTACTTTCTTTTCTGTGAGGACTCCTTCATCTCACTACAGTGCTTCACACAACGTCCTCGATTATTTAGAATATATTCTAATCGCTAACTTCCCTTACAAATTCTGCCACTTACGGCTAATTGTAGTACAGGGAAATTATTCCCTGACGTCTTAATATATGTCACGTTCCCTCGTCTTCTCACTCTTTCCACAATACCATTCTTCGTCGATTCTGCAGGCGGCCTAAAACAATGTATAATAAGTATAGTTAGTCAAGTTTGCCCAGCCAACCTGTTTGTGTTGCTTCTCCTTTTAAGTACATAAAATGTGTTACATATATTTACTCAAATTTTCCCAGCCAACGTCTTTTGTGTTGCTTCTCCTGTCAAGTACGTGGATTGTGTACACACGCACGTTTATTCAACCACTCCACAGGTGAATCTGGCCAAACTGTACGAAAATTAACTATTGGTATATCCCACGCACGGAGGTTTCTATAAATGACGATTAAAATCCTAGCATGGTAACAGCGATTAGCAATAACTGTTCTTGATAAACTCACACAATGGTCGACACGATGCCTCGTGCAACATTCATTTAAATGACGACGGGCGGCAAAGGTTTAATTTTAACAATGCTCAGCACACACTATTTTGCATTTATAACATTATATGCTGATCTCTGTGTGAACTTCAATATGTAACACTGTATAAAAATTATAGCTACGAGTAAGTTACACAATTTCATTGTATCTAAATAAGCTTGTCAAACTTGCTGCAGTCGCTATGATTTCAACGGCATAATTTCATATTACGAAACCAGTTTCTTTTGTTAAAATAGTTCCCGTCGTTATATTTCCTTTGATACGAATATCACACACCATCATCTGTTCTGTGACAGCATTTGTGTCTCACGTGTTTCATCCCGTAATGTTCTGACCTAATAGAAAACACTTTTTCTCGTTTCTGTTCCGTATGCTTACACCAAGATCACATATGTCACCGTCACCTTTCTTCCCATACCATTTTAATATATTTCAGTGATTACACGTAGCCCAACTTGACGCTGACGTGATAAACTTAACCCTTACTACATGCAACTGGACGGATATATTTTAGTTAATTGTGTACTTAGTTAGGTGGTTCTTTATTTGTCTCTTCACTCGTACGTTCATGCACATACTGCTATATCGCTCCACCCTCAGACATGGCAGTGGTACCGAGAAGAAGTCAGGTGAAATAAGTCAAACTGATGCAGCTGCCCCACGCCAAAGGATGTGTCAATGGATCGCTTATCAGTCTTGGGTTTGGGTTGGGTTGTTTGGGGGAAGAGACCAAACAGCGAGGTCATCGGTCGCATTGGATTTGGGAAGGAAGTCGGCCGTGCCCTTTCAAAGGAACCATCCCGGCATTTTCCTGGAGCGATTTAGGGAAATCACGGAAAACCTAAATCAGGATGGTCAGACGCGGGATTGAACCGTCGTTCTCCCGAATGCGAGTCAGGTGTGCTAGCCACTGCGCCACCTCGCTCGGTTCGATCATATCAGTCTTGGCGGCGAATGGATCCGAGGGGGAAAGCTCACGCTGAAACTGCCGAGATAGGTAGCAGTGTCACAATGCAATTCTTTTATTAAGTTACTGCATAAGTTCGTAGCGTTTTTGTTTTGTATGTTGGTATTTCGGTTGCTATGGGTATATTTATCGAGTTTCAGTTTCTGTTCGTAGTCACTGTTGCTATATAAGTTTATGTATAGTCATTTGCGAATTGTAGATCGTGAGTGGATCGGCGGACGCTAGAAAATGGAATGTTTGTAAGTGAAATCGGAAGATTTCCGACGTATTCTTTTGTTTGAGTTCAACAGCTGGTTTACAGCAGTAGAGGCAGCCAGAAACATTTGCGGTGTGTGTGGGGATAATGCCATTGGATCGACAAAGGTAAGAAAATGGTTTTATCGTTTCAAGGAGGATTGTTTTTAAATTAGCGATTCCCCGTTTAGGAAGACCTTCTGAGTTTGATGAAGATCGCTTAAACACATTAATGCACCACCATCCACCTCAGAGTACGAGAACTTTCATATGTGCATCTCTGCTGGCTCGTGAACAACATTGACCATTCCTATCCTGTATCGATACTGGTGACGAGAAATGGTGTCTTTATGCCAACATAAGGAAAACAATTGAATAGTTCAGCCCAAACAAAGCAGACCTCCCCGCGTAAAGAGCTGCGCACATCCACAAAAGATAATGTCATTCCTCTAGTGGAACAGCGACGGTGTGGTGGACTCCAATTGATACCCTGATTTGTAACACTCACTGCTGATATTTGTTGTCAAGATCTGAGGCATCTTGCAGACGCAACCCAAGAACAAGTACCAGGAAGACTGCGTGAAGTGATGGTACACCACTAGCCCACCCACATTCTACTAGACTGACAAAAAAAAGCACTATAACAGACTTGGGTTGGGAAGTCATTCTGTACCCACGTTATTCACCTGATTTTGGGTCCTCAGATTTTCATGTTTTCCGCTCTCTATCAAACAATTTTCACGAAACTTCCTTTCCTGAAGAAAATTCTCTCCGAAGATAGCTCAGCGAGTGCTTCGCATCAAAACAACGTGATATCCATAGTCGCGATAAAAGTTACCTTAGCGTTGGCGGATTGTTGTGACCAGCGTTGAAGAAATTACTGATGACTAAAGCCTCCGTTATGTGTCTGTTGTGTTTATTAAATGTACGAGAAAATCTTTCATACTTATGTACCAACCAAATATAAGAAGTAACCACTTAATTCCATGATAGAATGTGGAGTCCTCAAACAGAGATCTTATGAGACTGTTCACCCATGAAATACAGAGAGCCTAAGATAATGGTGCCCGCGTTGCTTGGCTTCGATACAGTTCCGCATTTTCGTTTAGTGAACAAAGTAGGGGCTCAAAGAGTATCACACCAGATTTGTGACTGATATAAATCAAAAGATATAAATGTAATTTTGGTGATTTTGGGACTCTTTACGGGTTCGATTAATAAAAGAAGTAGAAAATACAAAGAAGAGCGGCTTGTTTCGTTCCAGGCTAGTTTCAAAAATGGTTCAAATGGCTCTAGGCACTATGGGACTTAACACCTGAGGTCATCAGTCCCCTAGATTTAGAACTACTTAAATGTAACTAACCTAAGGACACCACACACATCCATGTCCGAGGCAGGATTCGAACATGGGAGAGTAGCAGTAGCGCGGTTCGGGACTGAAGCGCCTAGAACCGCTCTTCCACAGCGGCCGGTCCGGGTTAGTTTAGTCAATACGAAAGCATCACAGAGTTGCTCAATACCGGTGGCAGACACTGTAGGTGAGGTACAGAAGGTTTACTGTTATAATCCATAAGAGTGTGCGTTCCAAGAAGAACCGGACAACGTTCCGTATTACTTCGATCCTCATAATTCTCACGAAATGAAAGTGAAGAGAAAATCAGAGAAATTTGAGGTTATACGGAGTTTTACGACAGGGGTCGTCCGACTCACCTTTCGCGGGTGGTAAAGGGTATAGTTGACATGGCAGTGTGCCAGGAGTACCCTCAACGCCACACAGTAAGAGGGCTTGTAGAGTATACAGTATCTAGTCAAAACCATCCAGACACCTTTATGTAATGTGGAGTTGACCACCAGTTGTCAGTAGTGGTGAACCTGGCAGTGTAAAAGGAAGCGGAGAGTATTATGTTATCAGTAGCGATGCAGTAACAGCAGAATGGGAAAATAAAGAAGGACTTCGGACATGGACTGCTCATTGGAGGTCACCTGAGTAAGAAATTCATCGGACATTTTAGCTCTTTTAAAGCAGCTCGAACTGATTGTAAGTGATGTAACTGTGAAACGGAAACGCGAAGGAACAATGGTAGCTAAACTATCATCAGGCAAACCTCATGTACTGACGGAAAGGGACCGCCGAGCATTGCGAAAGACGGCTTTAAAAATCACCTGAAATCGGCAGAAGGAATCACTCTTGAGTTCAAAAATGCTATCACTGGTCCAACTAGCAGCACGGCTGTGTGTAGGGAGTTTAAAAGTACGGGGCAGAGTGGTCGAGCAGTTCCTCATTGGCCACACGTTTCAGCAGTCGATGTTAAACGACGTTTGAGGTGATGTAAAGAGCGACGCTACTGGATACTGGAGCGATGAAAACGAGTGATTTGGAGTGATTAATCACGTTACGCCCTGTAGCGATGCAATGCAACGGTCTGTGTTTGCCAAACGCCTGTCAAACGTTACCATGTGTAGTGCCAACACTTAAGTACAAACGAGATGGCGTTACGGTATGGGGGTATTTTTATGGTCAGAGTGGGGCCCTCTTATGATGCTTAAGAAGACGTGAATGCGGAAAGATATGAACACATTGCGTACTGCGTACAGTAGAGGAACTGTTTGAAGACGCTGATTGTTTGTATCAGTATGAGAATGCACCCAGTCATAAACCAGCGTCTATGAGGCAATGGTTTTTGGACAATAAAATTCCTGAAAATGACTGTCCTGCCCAGAGTCCCGACCTGAACCAAATGGAACAACATATGAGTGATTAAAAACGTACAATTCCCTCCTTACCCAACGTTCATAATTATCTTCTTTGGTTTCGGCTCTAGAGGTAGAATGGGCTGCCATTCCACAGAAATTTAGACACTGTTGTGGACTGGCAAGACAGCCAATCCACAGTGACGGGTAGCCGAAAGGCACGCGTTTAAGCTCACGCAGGCTGGCGTGAGGTCTGGAACAGTTAAAGGAGTTATACTAGCAAGAAAAGTACGTAGCTGCTGGAATACTTAACTTTAATCCATAATTGGTGAACATCGGTCTGACGGTACATGCATCACAAGATAAATAGCAAATGATAATGGCGCCTTGCTAGGTCGTAGCAAATGACGTAGCTGAAGGCTATGCTAACTATCGTGTCGGCAAATGAGATCGTAATTTGTCAGTGAACCATCGCTAGCAAAGTCGGCTGTACAACTGGGGCGAGTGCTAGGAAGTCTCTCTAGACCTGCCGTGTGGCGGCGCTCGGTCTGCAATCACTGATAGTGGCGACACGCGGGTCCGACATATACTAACGGACCGCGGCCGATTTAAAGGCTACCACCTAGCAAGTGTGGTGTCTGGCGGTGACACCACAGACACCTCATAGAAAGACTCCCTAGCAGACTTCAAGCCGTCATAAAGGCGGAGGGTGGACCCATCCCATATTAATGTCCAGTAATAGGTGCCCGGTTACTTTTGATCGGAGAGTGTAGATAAAAGTGGAGAGGAAGAGCGTTGTTTACAATATGGTTAGGAGATAATTTCAAAGGAGAGTTATCTTCTGTACAGAGCACTTCGTCTGTCGTGCTGTTATTGGTCGTTGTTGATGGCAACAGTGGTCGGAAGCCTACCCCCAACGTCCATAACGCGCGCACACACACACACACGCACATACTAACATACGTACATGCATACACAACAGCTCTGGGGGCTACTATGTACTGAAATTGAGAACTATCCTATCTAGCACGATTGTAGCCATTCAGAGACTACTGTCGCTGTGGATGTGGTTGCAGCTCACTTAAGCACCATTCTTGCTGGCAGAAGTCTGCGCACTGGCACAGACAAAGATATGTTACTCTGTGGCACTGGTCGTTACCGCGGTCTCTACGGACCGCATCAGTGTTGCCAAAATCAGAAAGTGTCGTGTCGTTACATGGAGGAGAAGTAGCTGCACCAAGATGAACTTTCTTTCTCACGACAGGTTCCTTTAATGTTGTGTATTGCAACTGATCTGCATCACAGACACTTTAAAAATTTTCTAAACAATGGCTCGGCGGTTTCTTAACGAGCCCCTCTGTAACTACAACACATCAACACTCGTCCTCAAAACTGTTAACAGACTGCCTCACGAATAACTTCATCACTACGCCGAACGTCATTCGTGAACATGTAAGTTCCTGTTAGTGATAATGCATACAAACATCCTTGAACTGAAAGCGAAAAATAAGACTTGCATTGTATGGAATAATAAAGAACTCCATTACTGAACTGTATAGATCCATACTACAATACCCATTACTTTGGGTTCCTTTGATGTGGCCCTATGCGACCTCAGGAAAGTACTGGTTAGACAATATCGAGCATCCATTATATAAGACCCACAGTTGCTTTTGTACTTACAATCCGTACGTCTCAGGAAAGGTAATTAAACGTGGAGCATATCTAGGAACTACAGACTTGAGACAGGATTAGGAACTCACCTTTAAATTCTATTAATATCGTTAATGTAATAATAAGGAAATGTTTATATAACTTCTTCGTTTATTCTTTTTGGAAGAGTCGCAAAATAACGTTCAGGTATGAGGCAACTAATCCTTTAACACTTCTGAACTTAATTATTTTCAGATAGTAATTATTTAAGTTTAATGATGCAGATTACAGACTATTTATTTGCGCTTGTCTCAATTGGCAAAGTCAAACTTTCGCTCCAAAAAATAGACATACCGTGATCGTCCACATAAGCACAGGCTTTGGCAAACAGTCCCGAAATTCTTTAGGGCAAAATGAGCAACCTTTCGACGGCTGCGGCGATGCTAGTGCTCCAAGCAATTGGCATGATATGAACTTAGAAATTGCTTCCATATTTCCCAGTCATTAACTAGGGAAGTAATTTATTCCAGTACGAACAGGAAAATGTAGTTAAACTAAAATCGCACATCCTGCTAATGGTAACATAATAATAAAATCAGAGTGCAGTGAAATGCATACAACTGACAGTAGCCAAGTTGAAGTCGTATCATGGAAAATCCTTTAACACGAGAAATGAGTTGTGACCTAATGTGTTTAATTACAAAACGAACTGCTTAGAGAATATATTATGTTTCCACGTATTTTCTGACGCGTTGCCCGAACTGTAGTTCGTTTCGCGAGTTTATTTATCGGATTTCAGACCGTCTTTCAATACTTTCAAAAGTAGGAACAATTTTTGCAATTTTTGACATTAGCCGTGATTTATTCTTACAAACGACCTTTTAGCCTTGTTTTTGGTTCTATTCTTTGCGTGTATCTGCCATGTTTATCTGTTTCCTTTCCCAGGCATCAAAATGTATACACCAGTTCGAGGCGTTTTGCATTTTGATATTCTGGTTGCTATGTTCTTATTTATCGATTGTCAATTTTTATTTCTAGTTCACTGTTTCAGTTTAAGTCTACGTATTGTCGTTTTGTCATTTGGAGATGGTGAGTGAAACTGCGGACGCCAAAAATTGGAGCACCAAGTGGAGTAATCGAAACATTTTTGACATATTCCTTCCTCTTTTTGAGTTCAGTAGAGGGGTGACAGCAGCGGAGGCAGCCGGACACATTTGCATCGTGTATGGGATAAATGACATTGGACATAACTCAGCAAGAAAGTGGTTTTTTCATTTTAAGGAAGGTCGTTTTAACATTGGTCATCCTCCACGTTCAGGAAGACCTTCAGGATTTGAAGATCGTTTAAACCCATTAATCCACAATCATTCCCGTTAGTGTACTCGATAACTCGCAAATGTAATGAACTCTCATCATTCCAACGTCGTGCGACATTTGTACGCAATGGGGGAGACGCAAAAATTGGTTGTAAGGATATCGCATGCTCTAAGCCAGAATCACAAAAACCGGTGGGTGGCCTATGTGAATCTATGCTCGCTCGTCATCATTTGGCTCGTCAACAATACCGATCATTCCTATCCTGTACCAATACTGGTGACGAGAAATGGAGTCTTCAGGCTAACGTAAGGAGAAGGAAGAAATGGTTGCGCCAAAACAAAGCAGCAACAACTCATACAGAGGTTTGGGTGCATCAACGAATGATAATGTCATTTATCTAGTGGAACATCGACGGTGTGGTGCACTACGAATTGCTTCCCGAATTGTAACCATCATTGGTGACATTTAATGTCAACAACAGAGACGTCTTGTAGACGTAGTCCAAGAACAACGGCCAGGAAGACTGCGTGAAGTGATACTACTCCATGATAACGACCACCCGCATTCTGCTAGACTGACAGGAAACACTGTACAGGAGTTGGGTTGAGAAGTCCTTCCACACTCACCTTATTACCTAATCTCGTCCCCTTAGATTTTCACCTTTCCCGCTCTCTATCGAACAGTTTTCAAGAACGTTTCTTTCCAGATGATAATGCGTTCCGAAAATGGCTCAATGACTTCTTCGCCCGAAAACCATGTGACTTCCATAGTTGTGGAATCTAAAAGTTACCCCAGTGCTGGCAGATGGTTGTAAGTATTGAAAGAGAATATAATATCAATGACTGGAGTCACTGTAACGAGAAAACGTTACAACTTATGCACACACCTAATATATCTTCTACATCTACATCTACATCTTTGCAAATCACATTCAAGTGCCTGGCAGGGGGTTCATCGAACCTCATTCACAATTCTCTATTATTCCAATCTCGTATAGCGCGTGGAAAGAATGAACACCTATATCTTTCCGTACGAGCTCCGATTTCCCTGATTTTATCGTGGTGATCGTGCCTCCCTATGTAGGTCGGTGCCAACAGAATATTTTCGCATTCGGAGGAGAAAGTTGGTGATTGGAATTTCGTGAGAAGATTCCGTCGCAACGAAAAACGCCTTTCTTTTAAAGATTTCCAGCCCAAACCCTGTATCATTTCTGTGACACACTCTGCCATATTTCGAGATAATACAAAACGTGCTGCCTTTCTTTGAACTTCTTCGATGTACTCCGTCACTCGTATCTGATAAGGATCCCACACCGCGTAGCAGTATTCTGAAAAGAGAACGGACAAGCGTAGTGTAGACCTTAGTAGGTCTGTTACATTTTCTAAGTGTCCTGCCAATAAAACGCAGTGTTTGGTTAGCCATCCCCACAACATTTTCTACGTGTTCCTTCCAATTTAAGTTGATCGTAATTGTAATACCTAGTTATTTAGCTGAATTTACGGCTTTTAGATTTGACTGATTTATCGTGTAACCCAAGTTTAACGAATTCCTTTTAGCGCTCATGTGGATGACCTCACACTTTTCTTTATTTAGAGTCAATTGCCACTTTCCGCACCATTCAAATATCTTTTCTAAATAGTTTTTCAGTTTGTTTTGATGTTCTGATGATTTTATTACTCGATAAACGACAGCGTCATCTGCAAACAACGGAAGACGGCTACTCAGATTCTCTCCAGAATCGTTTATATAGATAAGGAACAGAAAAGGGCGTATAACGCTACCTTAGGGAACGCCAGAAATCACATCTGTTTTACTCGATGACTTTCCGTCAATTACTACGAACTGTGACCTCTCTGACAGGAAATCACAAATCCAGTCACATAATTGAGACGATATTCCACAAGCACGCAATTTCAATACGTGCCGCATGTGTTGTACAGTGTCAAAAGCCTTCCAGAAATCCAGAAATACGGAATCGATCTGAAATCCCTTGTCAATAGTACTCAACACTTCATGTGAATAAAGAGCTAGTTCTGTTTCACAGGAACGATGTTTTCTAAACCCATGTTGACTGTGCGTCAATAGACCGTTTTCTTCGAGGTAAAATGGCTCTGAGCACTATGGGACTTAACATCTACGGTCACCAGTCCCCTAGAACTTAGAACTACTTAAACCTAACTAACCTAAGGACAGCACACAACACCCAGCCATCACGAGGCAGAGAAAATCCCTGACCCCGCCGGGAATCGAACCCGGGAACCCGGGCGTGGGAAGCGAGAACGCAACCGCACGACCACGAGATGTGGGCTCTTCGAGGTAATTCATAATGTTCGTACACAATATATGTTCTAGAATCCTACTGCATATCGACGTCAACGACATGGGCCTATAATTTAGAGGATTACTCCTACTACCTTTCTTGAATATTGGTGTGACCTGTGCAACTTTCCAGTCATTGGGTACGGATCTTTCGCCGAGCGAACGGTTGTACATGATTGTTAAGTATGGGGCTACTGCATCAGCATACTCCGAAAGGAACCTAATTGGTATACAATCTGGACTAGAAGACTTGCTTTTATTAAGTATGTAAGTTGCTTCACTACTTCAAAAAAATGGCTCTGAGCACTATGGGACTTAACTACTGAGGTCATCAGTCCCCTAGAACTTAGAACTACTTAAACCTAACTAACCGAAGGACATCACACACATCCATGCCCGAGGCAGGATTCGAACCTGCGACCGTAGCAGTCGCGCGGTTCCGGACTGCGCGCCTAGAACCGCTAGACCACCGCGGCCGGCTGCTTCGCTACTCCGAGGATATTTACTTCTACGTTGCTCATGTTGGCAGTTACTCTCGATTCGAGTTCTGGAATATTTACTTCGTCTTCTTTTGTGAATCTTCTAGATTGTCTTTCTCGGCTGAAACATTTAGTCCTCCAGCGGCTGTGACGCTTACTTCTTATTTATGTGCGTACCTTGCCTTAAATTTACCACGTGATCAGTTACATTTAGCAAAAACACAGTTTTAGTCCACTGCTGCATCACCGCTTTTTTGTCCTTGACAAACAACAAAAAGTCGTTCATTCCTTTTTTAGTGAACCAATAAACATCAGTTATGACAATGAACTTCGTTTTTTTTTTCTTTTCTTTATTGTGATTTTAACACCTTATACAAAGGCGGGCTGGCAGCAGCACAATACGCCGCTCTTCAGCCTTGAGTGTTACAACAAGTAGTACATAAAGGTGGCACAGAGTAGACAGTAAAAACGGTGGGCAAAAAAAATGTAGACTAAAAATCGAAAAAACATGTAGCCGTTCACGCTGGACGAGAAACATCACTAACACTGGGCGACACGATGCACAGAACATGGATGATGGCGACGGCACGTGAACGGTGGGGGCGTGACGGCGAACAACACTACACACAAACGAAGGCACACACACGAAACACTGACGGCGACTTTCTGCGGCTCGCGAATGTTCACTGAGCGTGTACGGGTCCGGGGACCTGCCAAGAGAGGAGGTGGAGGAGGAGGAATGGGAAGGGGAATGGGAGAGGGGGGAGCAGAGATGCCATGGGCAAAGGAGAGAGGGGGAAGGAGGAAGGGGGAGGGGAAGCCCGGTGGAGAGGGGAGGAGGGAGGGGGGAAAGGAAAGAGGAGGGAAGGGAAGGGAGGGAGGGAGGGAGGGAGGGTGCCGAAAGGAGAGGACACAGGAGGTGGGGGGGAGGATCAAAGTTGATAAGAGGGGTAGATGGAGGGGACGAGGACATCATCAGGGAGGGGGAGCTGGCGGAAGTCACCTTGGGAGAGGGTAAGGAGGGTGGAGAGATGGAGACCGGGTGGGACGTGGGAATACAGGCGCGGCAGCGGGCGGGGGTGGGAGAGGATCGGGGACACGAGCGGGTGAGGAGGATCAAGTTTACGGGAGGTGTACAGGATCCGTATCCTTTCAAGGAAAAGGAGGAGGTGGGGGAAGGGGATGAGATCATACAGGATCCACGTGGGGGAGGGGAGACGGATGCGATAGGCAAGGCGGAGAGCATGGCGTTCAAGGATTTGGAGGGATTTATAGAAGGTAGGGGGGGGCGGAGATCCAGGCTGGATGGGCGTAACAAAGGATAGGGCGGATGAGGGATTTATAGGTGTGGAGGATTGTGGAGGGGTCCAGACCCCACGTGCGGCCGGAAAGGAGCTTGAGGAGACGGAGTCGGGAACGTGCCTTGGCTTGGATCGTCTGGAGATGGGGAGTCCAGGAGAGGCGACGGTCGAGGGTGACGCCAAGGTACTTAAGGGTGGGAGTGAGGGCGATAGGACGGCCATAGACGGTGAGACAGAAATCAAGGAGGCAGAAGGAAGGGGTGGTTTTGCCTACAATGATCGCCTGGGTTTTGGAGGGATTGACCTTGAGCAACCACTGGTTGCACCAAGCGGTGAACCGGTCAAGATGGGATTGGAGAAGGCGTTGGGAGCGTTGCAGGGTGGGGGCAAGGGCGAGGAACGCAGTGTCATCGGCAAACTGGAGGAGGTGGACGGGGGGCGACGGCGGCGGCATGTCCGCCGTGTACAAAAGTTACAAAAGGGGGGAGAGGACGGAGCCTTGGGGCACACCGGCGGAGGGGGAAAAAGGTGTAGGAATCGGTGTTATGGATGGTGACATAGGAAGGACGGCGGGAGAGAAAGGAACCGATCAGACGGACATAGTTAATGGGAAGGGCAAAGGTTTGGAGCTTGAAGAGGAGACCGGAATGCCAGACGCGGTCATAAGCGCGTTCGAGGTCAAGGGAGAGGAAGATTGCAGATCGACGGGAATTAAGCTGTTCGGAAAGGAGATGAGTGAGGTGAAGGAGCAGATCGTCGGAAGAGAAGGATGGCCGAAAGCCACACTGGGTGACGGGAAGGAGGTGGTGCTGGCAGAGATGCTGGTGGATGCGGCAGGTGAGGATAGATTCCAGGACCTTGCTGAAGACCGAGGTAAGGCTGACGGGACGGTAGGAGGAGACGGCGGACGGCGGTTTGCCAGGTTTAAGGAACATGAGGATACGGGAGGTTTTCCACAGGTCGGGGTAGTAACCAGTGGACAGGACTACATTGTAGAGCCTGGCCAGGGTGGAGAGGAAAGAGACAGGAGCTTCACGAAGGTGACGGTAGATGGCACGATCGTGACCAGGAGCGGTGTTGTGTTTGGTGCGGAGTGTATCAATGAGATCCTGTGTAGTGATAGGGGCATTGAGTTCCGTGTGTGTAATGTTGTCCAAGTACTGGAAACCAGGAGCGAGGGGAGGGACAGAGGTGTCAGTTTGATCGCGGATATCCAGGAAGAGGGAGTAATCGAACTGGGGATCGTCGGGGATGGAGAAAACATCGGAGAGGTAGGAGGCAAAGTGATTGGCCTTAGTAAGGGTGTCAGGGAAGGGTGATCATCGTGGAGAAGAGGATAGTAGGGGGAGGGTTTAGTTCCGGTAAGGTGACGGAAGGCCGACCAGAACTTGGACGAGTTGATTGGTAGGGTTGCAATTAAACGGGTGCATGTCTGTCGCCAGTCCCGGCGTTTCTTAGCCACGAGCAAATTATGAACGTGTCGCTGGAGTTGCCGGTGGCATCGTAGTGTGTCCGGGTCATGCGTGCGGAGGAAGGCACGGTAGAGACGACGGGATTCATGGAGGAGGAGAACGGCCTGTGGGGGTAAGGTAGGACGGTGGGGGTGGATGGCGACAGTAGGAACGTGGGCCTCCACGGCCTCAGACAAGGTCTGCTGGAGAAAGGAGGCGGCATGGGTGACATCGTCAGGGTGGTGGTAGGTGAGAGGGTGGCTATTGACCTGGGTGGAAAGGGTATCCCGGTAGGCATTCCAGTCGGCTCGGGAATAGTCGTGGACATACTTAGGGGGAGTAGCAGTACGAGGGTCGGGGTGAGGGCGACGACCGTCTGAAATGGTGAGGAGGACAGGGAGATGGTCGCTACCAATAGGCTCCAGGACATCCACCGTTATGCGGCCAAGGAGGTTGGGGGAGGATAGGACAACATCAGGAGTGGAGTTGGATTCGGGACGGGTGTGCTGGGGGATGGGAATGAGGTCGCCTTGAAGGGAGGAGAGGAACCGATGCCACCGCCGTAACTGGGCGGCGGAACGACTATGGATGTTGAGGTCGGCGGCGATCACGTAGGAGGAGAAGGTACGGTCAATGTGGGAGAGGAAGTCGAAGGGAAGAGGAGCGTTGGGGCGAACATAGATGGTGGCGCAGGTAATGGTAAGGCCGGGGAAGAAGACACTAAGGATCAGGTGTTCGGTGGGGTCGGGAAGGAGAGGTTGGAGCCGAACGGGGATCTGGCGGTGGTGCCCAATGGCAACTCCGCCACGCGCAATCGGGACGGGATTATCGGAGCGGTGGAGGAGGTAGGGCGAAGTGTGGACTGTGTGGTGGGGTTGCAGGAAGGTTTCATTGAGGAGGAAGGCATCCACGCGGTGGGTGGCAAGGGTGTGCAGGAAGAGGTTTTTGTTGGCGGGAAGGGAGCGTATGTTGTTGAAAAGGATACGTTGCTGTTGCGCCATGACTGGGATTTAAACGAGGGTGTCAAGACGGGAGAAGGTGAAATGGGCCTGGTTGTTGGAGTAGGTGGCGTACATCTTGAGTTGGAAGATGGAACGGGCAGCAAGGGAGGGTGTGAGGGTGCTGAAAGGGATGAACATTCTGGAGGACGACGGTAAGGAACCTGATGACGTCCTCAGCGGTGGGGGGGGGGGGGGGACGAAGGGAATTGCCAGGAGGGGTGGGGGCGTCCAGGGGACGGACAGGGACAGTGAGTTCAAGAGTGGTTGGAGGGGGTCGGGCTTTACACTTTTGGGAGTAGGTGGGATGGGGGAGATTGCAGGTATTGCAGGAAGGAGGGGATTGGAGGTTAGGGCACTGCCGGAGGAAGTGCGCTTGCCGACAATGCGGGCAGGTGGGGGCCTCGCGGCACTCAGCTGTGGGGTGCGCGTTATAGCGCAGACACCTCTGGCAGCACAGGGATTGAGGAGGGGAACGGGAGGGGTCGACCTTGTACCGCTGGTTAAAAAGGAGGGCACCCTCATTCAGGAGACGGTCAATGGAGGGGGCGTGCTCAGAAAAAACCCGCATAAGGCGGGTGGGGCCGGCAGCGTTATGTATGCGGCGAACCGCATGCACCTCCAAATGGGGATGCACCTTGAGCTCCGCCAACACCTCCTCCTCCGCGATCACTGGACTAAGCCGAGTGATCACGGCGGTGAGAGTTGGTGGGCGACGTGGAGGTTGGGGTTGGCGGGAGGGAGGTGGTGAAGGAGCAGGAGTGAGAGAGGCATGAGGGCCAAAGCGGGTGACAGGGATGCGGGAAAGGAGGTATGTGTGGAGGGTGGGGCTGGGGGAGGAGATGAGGACCGAATCACGGCGAGGAGTGAGGAGGGAGATGGGGGCACCAGGACAATGCTGGCGAAGGAAGAGGGTGAGGTTCTGGGCTTCAAGGAGAGAGGGATCAGGACGGGAGAGGAGGTAGCGGTAGGAGGAGGGGGTAGAGGAGGAGGATGAGGGGGCAGGGACAGGCGGGGAGACATCCATGGCATCATGGGTGGGGGAAGGAGGACGAGGCGGAGCCTTTTTGGAAGCAGAGGGGGCAGGGGTGCCACTGGGGCGCTTGACGGCGGTGGAGGAGGTGTGGGGGATGGGAACAACGGGAATGTGGCGGGGAGGGGCAGGTCCCGGGGCTGGAGTTGGCGACGGCGACGGCGACGGCGACGGCGACGGCGACGGCGACGGCGACGGCGACGGCGACGGCGACGGCGACGGCGACGGCGACGGCGACGGCGACGGCGACGGCGACGGCGACGGCGACGGCGACGGCGACGGCGACGGCGACGGCGACGGCGACGGCGACGGCGACGGCGACGGCGACGGCGACGGCGACGGCGACGGCGACGGCGACGGCGACGGCGACGGCGACGGCGACGGCGACGGCGACGGCGACGGCGACGGCGACGGCGACGGCGACGGCGACGGCGACGGCGACGGCGACGGCGACGGCGACGGCGACGGCGACGGCGACGGCGACGGCGACGGCGACGGCGACGGCGACGGCGACGGCGACGGCGACGGCGACGGCGACGGCGACGGCGACGGCGACGGCGACGGCGACGGCGACGGCGACGGCGACGGCAGCGGTGATGGCGAAGGTGACGGGGAGAGCTGGGCGTGGACAGTGGCCCGACGGGCCACCACCTGAGCCGGAGCTGGAGTGACAGGCAGGGGGAGCGGGGGGAAAGGATGAGAACGAGAGGAGCGAGAGGAAGAAGCGGGAGAGGGGGCGACAAAGATAGAGGGTGAAGGGAGAGTGAGGAGAGGTGGGATGGAAGAAGGGGGGTGGGACTGGGCACACCAAGTTATAGTGGTGGAGGCGGCGGAAGGGGAAGTATAAACTATGGCGGTGGTGGTAGCGGTGGCAGCAGTGGTGGGGGCGGACATGACGGTAGAGAGAAACAATAACGAACAGAACGAAGAGGAAAGGACAGAAACTG
Source organism: Schistocerca serialis cubense (assembly GCF_023864345.2). NCBI lineage: Eukaryota > Metazoa > Arthropoda > Insecta > Orthoptera > Acrididae > Schistocerca > Schistocerca serialis. Next base: position 179,390,590 of record NC_064646.1, on the reverse strand, counting down.
GGGACAGACAAAGACGAAGACGGATGAAGACGAAGACGGCCGTAGACCAGGGTCAGGACGGCGGCGGGCACCGGAAGGTGGCGGCGGCGGCGGGCACCGGCTGGCCGCGGCGGCGGCGGCGGCGGCGGCGGGCACCGGCTGGCGGCGGCGGCGGCGACGGCGGGCACCGGCGGCGGTGGCGGCGGCGGCGGCGGCGGCGGCGGGCACCGGCTGGCGGCGGCGGCGGCGGCGGCGACGAACAGACGGACAGCAGACGGCAGCGAACAGGCAGACGGACGGACGGACGGACGGACAGCGACAGCAGGAAGCGACGGGCAGGCAGACAGACAGACAGACAGACACAACCGCCGAAGACGGAGATTACAACCTGAGAGCACCCCAGGCGTTGCAACCTGACGTCGTCGACTGAGGGGATCCAACCCTCTGATGCGAACTTCGTTTACAGCTTTCGACTTCTTATACAAATATGTCAGTACAGACTATTCCAATTTGCTTTGAAGAAAGAGAGTCGGTTTCCATCTCTTATGTTATCGATACAACTCTGCCTAAAAGAGAGAAAAACATTTTATTTCATCCCACTTTATAAATCGCTTTTCCACATTTATAACGCTCCAATAACGTCCTTAAAACGACCTTATGATCCATTTCAATGTGCTTCTCCACAATACATAACCAATCGTTTCGCAGTGTGTTCATACACACCTGCCGCTTGGCGGAGCTGCAGTAACGAAGTCACGAAGTTGCGGAAGAAGTGTGGGAGTTTCGCCACTCATGGACGTTGATTCTTATCCCAGATTGAGGACACTCACTGAATTACTACTTTAATATTTTATTAAACATGTACAACATAATTTCCACAAATCATGGATGGCGAAATCCATACGCGATGTTATTCCATTCAGACCTTTCACACATGAAAGTAAACAAAACTGCGGCATCTCATCATTTATTTTTACAATTACTAATGTGTTTGGGATATTTCGCAGCTGTCGAATGGACTTCACTTTAAAACCCAAAGTTTCGTCCCAATCTGCGGATGACGTTTTCTAGAGACATCGTGGCATCTTTGAGTTTCAGATTCACATCATGTTAGATGATGTTGCTACTATGAGCCCCTTAAGCCCATTATAGCGAACTTCTTTATGGAAAAATTCAGTGAACGGGCATTAGAAACTGCGAACAGGAAACCGATCATATGGTTCCTATACGTGGATAATTCGTTTGTTTTGTGGTGGCACGCCAAGGAGGAACTGGGTCGTTTTCACAAATATCTCAACGGGAATCCGAAGATTCAGCTTACCATAGAGGTAGACAGGCGGATGATTAAATTTTTATGATGTGATAGTTTTCAAGAAAGAAGATGGTATCTTGAGCCACACCGCTTACCGATAGACCACACACACACAGATCGTTACCTACACCGGGATTCAAACCACTAACCACAACAAATGCGAGGTATCATAAAAACGTTGGTTGATAGAGCAAGGAAAATCTGCGAACCAGTGCTGCTTGACGCAGAATTAAAACATCTCGCCAATGGATTGCCCAAGACGGTTATTCGTTTGCTGACGTGACAAGAGCGTCAAGACCACCTCGTAAAGATCATAGCGATGTTCAAGCCCCGTTGGAATCGAAAGTTTTCCTGCCTTGCATTAAGGATGTTACTAACCGCATAGGAAAAATCTTGAAAAAGCGGGACGCCGTAGTAATGAGTTTATAGGATTCCGTGTAGTTGTGGGGAGGTGTATGTGGGTACTAAAAAAATAACGGTCAGAAACCGACTAGAGGAGGACAGCGGCAACTACAGAAGAGGGAAGGCTGATAGGTCATTTGTTTCGGAACATGATTTGCTGCCAGGAGACCACCAAATTCATTTTGATAGAACTCAAGTACTGGGAGCCACAAGCGGATGCCATGAAAGGCTATACAGAGAGGCCATAGAGATTGTAAAACATCCCAGGATTTTCAATAGGAAGCAGTAGGCCATGACATTGTATGACATCTGGATTCTGGTGCTGAAGAAGGTGTGTACCAGTCTTCCACTATGGGATAATAGCAACAACGGTCAACTACGCTCGCGCATTCAAAACATGTGACGTCACGCCCGTGCTCGGAAGCAAACAGAAGTGGGTGGAAGCAGAATTTTGCAGCAGTCGATAGCGAACCAGGCTGTAAATCGGACATTCAAAGAAGCTACGATCCCCCTTGTAAATATCCTCAGCAGATGGGGACGAAACATTGGGTTTAAAGGTGAAATCCATTCGGCGACGGCATAATAGCCCGGAACATTTTATTAATTGACATTTCCGGCAATGAACGTTTATATTTTGTAAACATTTACTTTTATCATCCTGCCCCACATAATGTGATAATCATCGATGTTCGACATCAACGTGCAATAACTACTGACAGACTGTGGGTGACAGAAGTAGCAGTGGAGGGAATATAACGCGTATCCTAGGGACGCGGATAAAAATGGTTCAAATGGCTCTGAGCACTATGGGACTCAACTGCTGAGGTCATTAGTCCCCTAGAACTTAGAACTAGTTAAACCTAACTAACCTAAGAACATCACAAACATCCATGCCCGAGGCAGGATTCGAACCTGCGACCGTAGCGGTCTTGCGGTTCCAGACTGCAGCGCCTTTAACCGCACGGCCACTTCGGCCGGCTGACGCGGATAATAGTGCAGTCGTTGTAGAGATTCGGAAACGAAGCAGTTTCTCTGACGTCAGAAAGAGCATGATCATTGGCATTCGGGTCAAGGTTGAAAGCGTTTCCGAGACGGCTAAGTTTGTAAACTGATCGCCTTCGGCCGTGGCTAAAGTATACCATGCATGTTAAAATGGCGCTATCCGAAACGGCGCCAAGGCAACTGTGCTGTACCACTGGCCATGGATGACAGGGGTGAACGACGGCTGAGGAGATGTGTACAGTTGAATAGACGTGCACCTTTTGAGCAAGTGACCACCCAGATGAATCTAGGGACAACTAACAGCTTCTCCGCAACGAACGTTCGGCAGACGTTGCTGCGTGTTGGCTTCCGCAGCGGGCGCCTGATTCACGCCGAGAGAGAACAAGTTACTCTCTCACCTATTTTTCCCATACGGAAAATTATTAAACATTTTATTACAAACTGATAAAAGACTCTAGAAAGTTAATGGTTCAAATGGTTCAAGTGGCTCTGAGCACTATGGGACTTAACTTATGAGGTCATCAGTCCCCTAGAACTTAGAACTACTTAAACCTAACTAACCTAAGGACATCACACACACCCATGCCCCAGGCAGGATTCGAACCTGCGACCGTAGCGGTCGCGCGGTGCCAGACTGTAGCGCTTTGAACCGCTCGGTCACACCGGCCGGCGAAAGTTAATGGCCTGAGCAGACGTTGATGGAGCCTGGTAGGGCGCTGAAAGCGTGAGGTATTTTTATGATTCTTAGCTCGTAGTAACGGCTTGTTGGGAAATGAAAGCAATTGGCAGCGAGCCCATCCCTCAGTATATCTTGCCGGACAGGTCGACAGTCGTACAGGGTAGTCAGAGCAGCAGGGCCGACGGTCTAGAGGAACTCGTCTCACAGTGGGGTCGTAAACCGGGAATTGTGTGCAGAGCCACGCGTAATGAAAATTCACAGGTTTTCGTGTTTGCCGATATTGCAAGAAGGCCAGTGAGCCACTTCCCTCGGTTACTCCTGTTGTATAAGAAAACTCCTGCATCTGACAAGGTAACCTCCCCATCGCACCCCCCTTAGATTTAGTTATAAGTTGGCACAGTGGATAGGCCTTGAAAAACTGAACACAGATCAATCGAGAAAACAGGAAGAAGTTGTGTGAAACCATGAAAAAAATTAAAAGTAAAATATACAAACTGAGTAGTCCATGCGAAGATAAGCAACAACAAGGACAATGGGAGTCTAGGAGCGCCTTGGTCCTGTGGTTAGCGAAAAGCTACGGAACGAGAGGTCCTAGGTTCAAGTCTTCCCTCGAGTGAAAAGTTTAACTTTTTATTTTCAGTTTATGTGACAAACTCTTATGTTTTCATCACTTTTTTGCGAGTGATTATCACATCCACAAGAAAACCTAAATCGGGCAAGGTAGAAGAATCTTTTTACCCATGTGCAAGTTAGGTGGGTCGACAACATATTCCTATCATGTGACGCACATGCCGTCACCCAGTGTCGTATAGAATATATCAGACGTGTTTTCCTGTGGAGGAATCGGTTGACCTATGACCTTGCGATCAAATGTTTTCAGTTCCCATTGGAGAGGCACGTCCTTTCGTCTACTAATCGCACGGTTTTGCGGTGCGGTCGCAAAACACAGACACTAAACTTATTGCAGTGAACATAGACGTCAATGAACGAACGGACAGATCATAACTTTGTGAAAATAAAAAATGAGAAATTTCCAGTGGGGGGGGGGGGGGGGGGGGGGGGGAAGACATGAACCAAGGACCTCTCGTTCGGCAGCTACGCACGCTAACCACGGGACCACGGCGCTCCTGAGCTCACATTTCCTTGATGTTGCCTATCTTACGCATGGACTACTCAGTTTGTATATTTTACTAATTTTTTTCATAGTTCCACACAACTTCTTCCTGTTTTCTGGATTGATCTGTGTTCACTTTTTCAAGGCCTATCCACTGTGCCAACTTATAACTAAATCTGAGGGGGGTGCGATGGGGAGGTTCCTGTTGTGACAGTGCCACGACATTCAAAAGTGCCGCTACGTTAGTACGCGAACACGGCGATAGAGGCGCTCCGCAGCTCGGCCGAGCGCGGGAGCGCCACCTGGTTATGAACGGCGCCGGCCGCATGTCACGGCCCGGAGTCGAGTGACAGATACGGAGTTAGTAACATGTAACCCGCGAGTGTTTCTACTTTTGTATCTCCACGCACTTTATTAGTGATTAAAGGTTACAACACTTTTTGGCGACGAGGTCGGATATTTTTTTTTCCCCTGCGTTGTGGACTTGTGTGTTCGTGTCGGGGCAGACATGGAACAGCTTATGCAAGCGCTTATTGAACAACAAACACAGCTGACGGCTGCTATTCAGGCGCAACAAACACAGCTGACGGCTGCTATTCAGGCGTTGTCGACGTCGCTTACTCATCGTCTGTCTTCCTCTTCTCCGCCTCCGTTTCCTCCTTATGACGAGGCCGCTGAAGACTGGGAGGATTATGAGAAGCGTTTGCGGCAACACTTCTTGGCTTTCGGTGTTGTCGACGCTCCTATGTGTAAGTCGTTATTTCTATCTTGGATTTCCCCACGGATCTATCAGCTGTTATCTCAGTTAGCCCCTCTGCGGGAACCTGCCCCTCTGTCCTTCCAAGAAATGTGTGACTTATTGTCTAACTATTACCGAAAAAACACCCATGTCGTTGCCGCCCGCGTGGCTTTCTACCGGTGTCGTAAACAGCCCCATCAATCTTACCGGGCTTGGGCGGCGGAACTACACGGTCTGAGTCGGAAATGTCAGTTTGTCACGGACACTCATCATGAGTCTTACGCTGATTCAATGGTTCGGGACGCTATTTTACGGCTTGCTCCTGATAAAGAAGTTCGGCAACGTGCCTTACAATTGCCAAACCCGTCGTTGTCGGAAGTTCTCAGCATCGCTCAATCGTTTGAAGTGTCTCACGCTGCTGGTGCGCAAATAGACGCGTGGTGTGATGTAGGCGCTGTACACACCACTTTCGACGCAGACAATGTGCCTGTTTCACAGGCGGCGGTGCACTCGCGTCAACAACGTCGCGTTGGGCCGCCACGCTCGCAGCGAAAACAGCAACCACAGAAGCAGGCTCGTTCCGCCCTTCCTTCTTGTCCACGTTGTTTCGTACAGCATGACAGAGCCGCGTGTCCAAAACGTTGGGCCACGTGTAATTCATGTAGGAAAAAAGGCCACATTGCTTCTGTGTGTCAGTCCCCTAAAGTTCCTGTCGACGAGGACGAGGCATCGGACATGGATGTTAACTGTGTGCTTTCTCAAACGAATAAGTTGTTTGTTACTGTTCGTGTTCTGGATAAAGACATTCGCATGCAAGTGGACACTGGCTCTGCAGTAACTCTCATTAATTCTCGCACGTATTTGGAGTTAGGCTCCCCTTCCTTGTCTCCAGTTACGCGAAATCTACGAACTTATAATAAGCAGAAAATTCCTATCGTTGGCCAGTTTGATGCTTCCACTGCCTACAAGTCTGTTGTTCGGCCCCTCACGTTTTATGTGGTGGATCATGCGGGCACTGAAAACCTGTTCGGTTATGATGCTTTCCAGTTGTTCGGGTTTTCCATTGATGATGATGTGCACCTCATATCTGAGGACATTCCGTATCAACAGCTGGATGGCTTGTGTTCTGAATTCTCGTCCGTGTTCTCTGCGGGTCTGGGTCGGGCCAAGGATTTTGAAGCCCACATTACTCTTAAACCTACGGCTCGCCCTAAGTTTTTCCGGGCACGCCCTATTCCGATGGCGTTGCGTGCGCCTGTCAAAGCTGAGATAGACAGGTTAACAGCTTCGGGGATTCTCCTTCCTGTTACCTCCAGCGAATGGGCATCGCCCGTCGTGGTGGTTTCTAAACCAAACGGGAGTCTGCGATTGTGTGGTGATTTTAAAGCCACTGTCAATGCTCAAAGCCTCATTGACACTTATCCTCTTCCCCGTCCTGAGGAGTTATTTACCAAGCTCGCTGGGGGCCAGTTCTTTTCCAAACTTGACTTATCGGAGGCGTACCATCAGTTGCCGCTGGATGCATCTTCCAAGGAATTTCTCGTCATCAACACTCCTTGTGGGTTGTATCAGTACCAGCGGTTACCATTTGGCGTCGCTAGCGCGCCGGCCATTTTTCAGCGGTTTTTGGAACAGCTCACGGCTTCCGTTCCCGGCTGCATCAACTACCTGGATGACATTGTTGTCACGGGGGCCTCCACTGAGGAGCACCTTCGCAATTTGCGTTCACTGTTTCGGGTTCTTCATTCAGCAGGGTTGAAGTGCAATCTGGACAAGTCTCAGTTCTTCCAACCCTCCATTGTGTATCTTGGTTTCCACTTGTCCCTTGAGGGTATACGTCCTCTACGACAGCACGTTGCGGCCATTACCGCTCTACCCCGGCCGTCTACGGTCAAAGAACTTCAGGCGTTTCTAGGCAAGGTTGCTTATTATCACAAATTCATTCCCTCCGCGGCGGCGCTGGCTCATCCTCTGCATCAGCTGTTACGCAAAAACGTTCCTTTCTGTTGGTCCGCCGAGTGTGAGCAGGCTTTTGTCCGCCAGAAGGCTCATTTGCAGTCGGCGCCTTGTCTTGCCACATTCCGTCCGGGTCAGCACTTGGTTCTGGCGACTGACGCGTCACAGTATGGCCTAGGGGCTGTTCTCGCCCATCGGTATGAGGATGGGTCGGAACGACCCATCGCCTACGCTTCCAAGACCCTCAACGATGCCCAACGGCGTTACTCTCAAATAGAAAAGGAGGCGCTCGCTATCGTTTATGCTCTGAAAAAGTTCAGCGTTTTTTTGTATGGTTCTAAGTTTCACCTCATCACCGACCACAAGCCGCTGGTCTCTCTGTTCAGCCCCTCGGCGTCGCTTCCGGATAAGGCAGCTCACCGCCTGCAACGTTGGGCCTTATACTTGTCTCGTTTTCACTATGAGATTCACTATCGCCCCACGGCCCAGCACGCCAACGCTGACGCGTTGTCGCGTTTGCCGATGGGCCCCGACCCGGTTTTCGATCGCGATGAACTCCTCTGTTTCCACATTGATGAGGAAGAACGTCGTGCGGTCGAGGGTTTTCCACTTACAGGTTCGCAGGTCGCGTCGGCTACTGCGCGGGATCCGGTCCTGCGTCAGGTGATTGGTTTTGTTCAGCGGGGTTGGCCGGACAGGACCAAGGGCCGGGCGTCGGATCCCCTTCGCAACTACCATGCCTTGCGCCTTCGTCTGTCTGTTCGTGAGGGTGGTGTTCTTCTGGCCACGGATGGCGCATCTCCACGGGTTGTGGTGCCCGCCTCTCTTCGCAAAGCTGTTCTCAAACTATTGCATGAGGGCCATTGGGGGATTTCTCGGACTAAGTCCCTGGCCCGCAGGCACGTTTATTGGCCCGGTATCGATTCGGACATCGCCCACATGGTCGCTGCGTGTGCTCAGTGTGTTCAACAACTGGCTGCGCCTCGTACTCTGCCCTCTCCGTGGCCTGATCCGGCGCAGCCGTGGGAACGGGTGCACGCTGATTTTGCCGGCCCCTTCCTCGGCACTTATTGGCTACTGTTGATTGACGCCTTCTCGAAGTTTCCGTTTGTTGTTCGCTGTCCGTCGCCCACCACTGTGGCGACGACGCTGGCTTTGTCAAAAATCTTTGCGCTAGAAGGTCTTCCATCCACGATTGTCACGGACAATGGCCCTCAGTTCTCTTCGCAGGCCTTCCGTGATTTTTGTACTGGACAAGGGATTCATCATGTTACAGCACCGCCCTTCCATCCGCAATCGAATGGGGAGGTCGAGCGCCTTGTCCGCACTTTCAAAAGCCAAATGAAAAAATTCCTTAGTGATTTTTCCACAGATGACGCTCTGTTGCAATTTCTGAGTTCTTATCGCTTCACGCCTCTGGGTGATCGCAGCCCTGCTGAACTCTTGCATGGCCGCCAACCGCGCACCCTACTGCGTCTGCTTCACCCTGTCAGGCCTTGTACTGTGTCCCCTAGTGCGGGAAAATACCCGGTGGGCGCCGACGTGTGGGCACGGGGGTATGGATCTCGCCCTAAATGGATTCCAGGGGTGGTCCAGGCTCTTCGCGGCCGCCGGCTTTGTGAAATACGTACGGACGGCGGCATGGTTGTTCGCCATTACGACCAGATGCGCCCACGAGTGGTGGCCACGCCGGTACCACCGCCCCTTCTTTCGTCTCCACCAGTCCGAGAAGCCAGTCCTGTCGCTGCTGCCGATCTTCCGGGCGTGTTGTTGCCGCCGCCGTCGCTACCGCTTCCGAGTACGCCGGAACCGGCCCCAGTCGCGACGCCGCCTTCTCCGGGACCCATCTCGCTGGAGCACACCCACAGGTCCACGACACCTATGGATGCTGCTCCGGAGTTTTCACCCATCATCTCGTCCAGGAGGCACGTTCCACGCGCCAGCTTCCGTCCTGGACATTTTCGACCATACTCTCGTGTTTCTCCGCGGGATCTTCTCGGGACCTCCCAAGAGGCCATGGATGTCTCCGCACTGTCCGTGTCTCCACGAAAGTGAGCGTTTTTTTTTTTCAAGGGGGGAAAAGTGTTGTGACAGTGCCACGACATTCAAAAGTGCCGCTACGTTAGTACGCGAACACGGCGATAGAGGCGCTCCGCAGCTCGGCCGAGCGCGGGAGCGCCACCTGGTTATGAACGGCGCCGGCCGCATGTCACGGCCCGGAGTCGAGTGACAGATACGGAGTTAGTAACATGTAACCCGCGAGTGTTTCTACTTTTGTATCTCCACGCACTTTATTAGTGATTAAAGGTTATAACAGTTCCCTTGTGAGAGACGTTTAGAGATGGAATTTTTGTTACACCTCATAGCTAGGACTAACAAGCTCCAAGGCACAGGTGATTTAGATACGGATCTTTGAGATTGTATCTGTTCGCTTGTTGCTGTGGAATGAGACACAACTTTGGAGAAAATAATCTTTTCCCCTCTGTAAAAACTTAAAAAAGCCGGTAATTGGCGGTTTCTTTCTTTTCAGAGACGTAGGTTTCCTTACTCTTGCCCTGGTTCGACATGGGTTTGTGCTGTCGTGTGGGAAGGGAGATTTAGCACCTCTAGAGCCTTGTGATTGGCTCCAGACGGTTGGAAGGCGGTGTCGTGCGGGCACTTTGCGGGAAAACGGATTTTTTTTCTGGATTGGTGGGAAGCAATCGGGTGTGGGACTTTGGTCTAGTAAGCACTTCTGGTCGAAGCTCTGGCACATACTTGGGACCTGCCCTGAGACTGACTGCACTTGCGAGTAGTTTAGATTAGACTGGGGAGCCTGTGGTGAAGGTCTTACTGTACTGACAGTACTCGTTTGCCGAAGGCACACCTATTGATTTTTGGTTTACCAGTCTTCCTGGGGTCATTCACTCACATGAAGCTGCAAGCCAGCAAGAGTACATGTAAACATTACTGTGAGTAGTATAAATTACGTTAGACCCAGGGGTCATTGCTACATCACAGACTTCCGTTAAACATTTGATATGTAGTTAAAAGGCCTTGCAGCAAAGAAATGTACCCATTCACACTATATCCTGATGTCGGAGATGTCTAACGTCCCTAATCATTTACATTGTCCTGGAGTATGAATTGTTCTCTGCTCACTGATTTACCCCTGCTCTATCACTCATTTAGTCTCAATGATCAAACTCCTACATTCTCAAATTCTCACAGAACAAGGAAATAACAAGTGTAAACTGTTTGTCTTATTACCTAAGTTGTGAAAAATTGTGTATTGTTTTCCATAACAATAAATGTCGTGTGACTAGGGCCTCCTGTCAGGTAGACCGTTCGCTGGGTGCAAGTCTACCGGTTTGGTGCCACTTCGGCGACTTACGCGTCGATGAGGATGAAATGATGATGATCGTTAGGACAACACAACACCCAGTCCCTGAGCCGCGATAATCTGCAACTCAGCCGGGAATCGAACCCAGGCCCTTAGGATTGACATTCTGTCATGTTGACCACTCAGCTACCAGGGGCAGACATTATTTTCTAAAACATGAACACAAATACAGGCACATAATTACTGTCGAGAGCAAACTATAAATGTGCAGAAAAAAACATAGACCTCACAGTCAACAGTTTAATTAATACATACAAGAAACACAAAAAGATATTATAGGAAGTTATCCTACTGCTCCTTTCACAAGGATCCTTGGGGTTTGAAAATGTCACACGAATTGAGAACATGGCACTTACGCACATGCACAAACTGTGAGCTGGTAGAACTGAGGAATAACAATTTTCAAAAGAGTAGAATGGCCTCTCACAAAGCACATGTTGTGGCAGAAGTGGCGGCAGACATCTCTGGTGTTCCCTCTCGTCTCTGGCTGCATCTTGCGTCTTGGCAGCATCTGGCATCTTTGGAAGCTTCTGGACTGCACCGGACCGTTGGCCTCATCCTCGTCCAGCCACAGTCAGCCGTCAGGGACTGGCAGGACAGCGTTGCATTTGACGTGCAACCCACCCCCTGGTGTAGAAATCCAGTCAGCGTTAGTGGGACGTGGGACAGCCCTACTGTTCCTGTTCACCTCTGCATCAGAACGCGTGCCTGCCAGCGCAGGATATCGGATTAGCTCGCCTTTTGTCGACAGGACACGTTACTCTCGGCACCCCACTGAGTCAGTTCGGCTCCGCGCGCATGTCAACTGCGGTGTCACATGACTCGCTTGACCCTCAATTAGCAGCATGGTGGATCGTTGGCTGCTAAGGGATTATTGCCAGCGTGTGGTGGCGTCCTGCTGCCTTTGCTGGCTTGAGACGTGCCACCTCCACTGATAGGCGACCGGGCTGCATGACGTAGGCGCATCAACTGGCAAAGGCTGGTTCTGTCGCTGCGGGCAGTCCCCTCACCAGGGTTCCTACAGCTGACTCACTACAGCTGCCCGATCCACTCGCCCCCTCACTGGCTGGCGTGGGCCATGACATCCTGTCTGCCTAATGGCGGATCTGCACAATCCTCAAGAGAGGTCAAGTGCCATAGTCTCTCACAAATGTCATTACATCGATATAATCAAAATGGTTCAAAAGGCTCTGAGCACTATGGGACTTAACGTCTGAGGTCATCAGTCCCCTATAAGTTAGAACTACGTAAACCTAACTATCCTAAGGAAATCACACACATCCATGCCCGAGGCAGGATTCGAACCTGCGACTGTAGCGGTCGCGCAGTTCCAGACTGAGGCGCCTAGAACCGCTCGGTCACATCGGCAGGCTCTATATAATCAATTTACAGAAAAAATAATGAAGAGTAAATTTTTTTTACTTTATAATTCTTTTTTTACATGTGTAATATTACGAAGGACACAATATCCAAAAATAAATTTAATGACTGTAGGGCCATGAAAATGTTGTATAATTTATGTGGTGTGAGATGTCTTTGTTTGAGTGTGCACGTGTTTTTGTTGGTTTTTCGTTTGTTGTACTCCTGTCATGCACCCTAATTTTACTCTGGCGCTACCTCTACACCTCCACCAAATGTGCAGACTTTTTTTTTTTTTTGGTCATCAGTCTACTGACTGGTTTGATGCAGCCCGCCACGAATTCCTTTCCTGTGCTAACCTCTTCATCTCAGAGTAGCACTTGCAACCTACGTCCTCAATTATTTGCTTGACGTATTCCAATCTCTGTCTTCCTCTACAGTTTTTGCCCTCTACAGCTCCCTCTAGTACCATGGAAGTCATTCCCTCATGTCTTAGCAGATGTCCTATCATCCTGTCCCTTCTCCTTATCAGTGTTTTCCACATATTCCTTTCCTCTCCGATTCTGCATAGAACTTCCTCATTCCTTACCTTATCAGTCCACCTAATTTTCAACATTCGTCTATAGCACCACATCTCAAATGCTTCGATTCTCTTCTGTTCCGGTTTTCCCACAGTCCATGTTTCACTACCATACAATGTTGTACTCCAGACGTACATCCTCAGAAATTTCTTCCTCAAATTAAGGCCGGTATTTGATATTAGTAGACTTCTCTTGGTCAGAAATGCCTTTTTTGCCATAGCGAGTCTATTTTTGATGTCTTCCTTGCCCCGTCCGTCATTGGTTATTTTACTGCCTAGGTAGCAGAATTCCTTAACTTCATTGACTTCGTGACCATCAATCCTGATGTTAAGTTTCTCGCTGTTCTCATTTCTACTACTTCTCATTACCTTCGTCTTTATCCGATTTACTCTCAAACCATACTGTGTTCTCATTAGACTGTTCATTCTGTTCAGCAGATCATTTAATTCTTCTTCACTTTCACTCAGGATAGCAATGTCATCAGCGAATCATATCATTGATATCCTTTCACCTTGTATTTTAATTCCACTCCTGAACCTTTCTTTTATTTCCATCATTGCTTCCTCGATGTACAGATTGAAGAGTAGGGGCGAAAGGCTACAGCCTTGTCTTACACCCTTCTTAATACGAGCACTTCGTTCTTGATCGTCCACTCTTATTATTCCCTCTTGGTTGTTGTACATATTGTATATGACCCGTCTCTCCCTATAGCTTACCCCTACTTTTTTCAGGATCTCGAACAGCTTGCACCACTTTATATTGTCAAACGCTTTTTCCAGTTCGACAAATCCTATGAATGTGTCTTGATTTTTCTATAGCCTTGCTTCCATTATTAGCCGTAACGTCAGAATTGCCTCTCTCGTCCCATTACTTTTCCTAAAGCCAAAACTGATCGTCACCTAGCGCAATCTCAATTTTCCTTTCCATTCTTCTGTATATTATTCTTGTAAGCAGCTTCGATGCATGAGCTGTTAAGCTGATTGTGCGATAATTCTCGCACTTATCAGCTCTTGCCGCCTTCGGAATTGTATGGATGATGCTTTTCCGAAAGTCAGATGGTATGTCACCAGACTCATATATTCTACACACCAACGTGAATAGTCGTTTTGTTGCCACTTCCCCCAATGATTTTAGAAATTCTGATGGAATGTTATCTATCCCTTCTGCCTTATTTGACCGTAAGTCCTCCAAGGCTCTTTTAAATTCCGATTCTAATACTGGGTCCCCTATCTCTTCTAAATCGACTCCTGTTTCTTCTTCTATCCCATCAGACAAATCTTCACCCTCATAGAGTCTTTCAATGTATTCTTTCCACCTATCTACTCTCTCCTCTGCATTTAACAGTGGAATTCCCGTTACACTCTTGATGTTACTACCGTTGCTTTTAATGTCACCAAAGATTGTTTTGACTTTCCTGTATGCTGAGTCTGTCCTTCCGACAATCATATCTTTTTCGATGTCTCCACATTTTTCCTGCAGCCATTTCGTCTTAGCTTCCCTGCACTTCCTATTTATTTCATTCCTCAGTTACTTGTATTTCTGTATTCCTGATTTTCCCGGAACATGTTTGTACTTCCTCCTTTCATCAATCAACTGAAGTATTTCTTCTGTTACCCATGGTTTCTTCGCGGGTACCTTCTTTGTACCTATGTTTTCCTTCCCAACTTCCGTGATGGCCCTTTTTAGAGATGTCCATTCCTCTTCAACTGTAGTGCCTACTGCGCTATTCGTTATTGCTGTATCTATAGCGTTAGAGAACTTCAAACGTATCTCGTCATTCCTTAGTACTTCCGTATCCCACTTCTTTGCGTATTGATTCTTCCTGACTAATGTCTTGAACTTCAGCCTACTCTTCATCACTACTATATTGTGATCTGAGTCTATATCTGCTCCTGGGTACGCCTTACAATCCCGTATCTGATTTCGGAATCTCTGTCTGACCATGATGTAATCTAATTGAAATCTTCCCTTATCTCCCGGCCTTTTCCAAGTATACCTCCTCCTCTTGTGATTCTTGAACAGGGTATTCGCTATTACTAGCTGAAACTTGTTACAGAACACAATTAGCCTTTCTCCTCTTTCATTCCTTGTCCCAAGCCCATATTCTCCTGTAAATTTTTCTTCTACTCCTTCCCCTACAACTGCATTCCAGTCGCCCATGACTATTAGATTTTCGTCCCCCTTTACATACTGCATTACCCTTTCAATATCCTCATACACTTTCTCTATCTGTTCATTTTCAGCTTGCGGCGTCGGCATGTATACCTGAACTATCGTTGTCGGTGTTGGTCTGCTGTCGATTCTGATTAGAACACCCCGGTCACTGAACTGTTCACAGTAACACACCCTCTGCCCTACCTTCCTATTCATAACGAATCCTACACCTGTTATACCATTTTCTGCTGCTGTTGATATTATCCGATACTCATCTGACCAGAAATTCTTGTCTTCATTCCACTTCACTTCACTTCACTGACCCCTACTATATCTAGATTGAGCCTTTGCATTTCCCTTTTCAGATTTTCTAGTTTCCCTACCACGTTCAAGCTTCTGACATTCCACGCCCCGACTCGTAGAACGTTATCCTTTCGTTGATTATTCAATCTTTTTCTCATGGTAACCTCCCCCTTGGCAGCCCCCTCCCGGAGATCCGAATGGGGGACTATTCCGGAATATTTTGCCAATGGAGAGATCATCATCACACTTCTTCAATTACAGGCCACATGTCCTGTGGATACACGTTACGTGTCTTTAATGCAATGGTTTCCATTGCCTTCTGCATCCTCATGTTGTTGATCATTGCTGATTCTTCCGCCTTTAGGGGCAATTTCCCACCCCTAGGACAAGAGAGTGCCCTGAACCTCTATCCGCTCCTCCGCCCTCTTTGACAAGGCCGTTGGCAGCATGAGGCTGACTTCTTATGCCGGAAGTCTTCGGCCGCCATTGCTGATTATTTATCAAAATTTAGCCAGTGGCGGGGATCGAACTTGGGACCGAAGACGTTTTTGATTATGAATCAAAGACGCTACCCCTAGACCACGGGTACATGTTATATTACCCTATGCCTTCACTAATAATACCGAAGCCAAATTTCATCCATATTTTATTCCTTGTATACTACTCTTTTATTTTTCGATGTTCGGCGGTGTTGTCTGCTGACGCTGAAGTGGTCAGGAAGTGCGTCTGCTCACTCAGGTGCTGGTGATTTGCCTGAAATCTTTGTAGTGGCACTTATGATTGTGTACTCATAATTTTACGTAGTACAAGGATGTCTCCTGTGTCCTCAGTCAGGATCGCTGCCGCTGAAATGACACACAAGCATACTGCATTATTTCTAATATAAGTCTTATCAAAGGTCCATCATTTCGTTTCTGCTTCCTATTTCCAGGTCTGGGGTTCGACACTCTAGCGTGACTTGCACTTCTCCATGCTAATTCTCCATGCACAATATTCCGCCGACGGCGCTGGCCAAATTCCACCATAAGACATGCTACACCGCACTACAGGCAATGTCTCATAACACACTGAGTCTTAGCGTCCACACGCACCCAAAGCGTGGACCGCTAACACCATACGAAACACATCCCAAAATCGAGTCGCACATGCTCTATGGCACGATTTACCGTCTTGATACCACGAACAAACATAAAGTCACGCACAAGAAACCACGGAAAGTAAACAGAAATAATTTCATTGGCCATGGTGATACTTATGAAGGCTGTTCTACGAGAAGCTGCCACAGGGTACGATGCTCATTTGCGGTCAAATTAAGACAGATCTCCCTGCCCTCCTGGGAGCGGAAATCAGACAATTGTGAGGTCCAAAGAAATAATAGTAGTACTCAGTTGTTTGGGGTATTCAGTATTTCAACGTGACTGGTTTGGTATGAAATAAAAAGTGCCAATTGTTGATGAGATATAACTTGCAACGGAATTTTTAATTCAATCTGCCTGCTGCCAGTGAATGTTGGCGTGAAGATCTCACAAATACGCAACCCATTTGACCACGTTCAATAAGGACTCATGCTTAAAACTAATGAAAATGACAAGCAAACAAAATAACACCGAAATAGAACAAATGGAAAATTATGCTAAGCAACACAATATCAACATTAAATTAAGTTAAACAGTTCATCCACGGAGACTATTTACATGCTGCACCTTCTCTGATCAATAAATCTGCTATGCACACTTATTCTACGAATGGCTTTTCATGACAGACGTGGTGGATGCCAAGAGATTTCCTTGATTTCAAGGTCTCTAGCTCCAGAGAGTTCAATTGAGCGATTCTCCGGACACATACAGGTCCATAATAGATGGGATAGAATTTGTGGCGCAGCTGTTTCTGTTTGTTAGATAGACGGAAACTTGTAACGAGCACGTTTTGGCCAATTCGATACTCTCTCTCTCGAGTGCTTTTCTATTCCATCTCTGTCTGTTTCTCTCCTGCCTCACGCAATCTCCTGAGTACAAGGTCAAAAACTTGTTGGTGTTGTTCTCGAGTTCGTGGGAGAAATTTTACAACTTCACGGATGAGATCTGTGGGTTGCCTGTTCTTGAGAACTGTTACTGGTGCTATTTTGGTGACACCGTGTGGCAACTCGTTCATCACGTCCTGGAAGTCACGGAGGAAATCATTCCAGGTGGCGTGTCGTTTGGCGCAGTAGATACGGCAGAGGTTTTCCAGACTTTCCATCACTCTCTCTGATGGCGACGATTGTGGATGTCGTATGGAAGCGAATGTGAGTTTTTATTCTGTGTTTTCGCAACATCTCTTTCCACTTCTCTAACCGGAACAGAGGTCCATCGTCGGAGATTATCCTGTCGACATGGCGACTTGCGTTAGGAAATCCTTGCAGAATGCTCTACATACTGACTGCGCAGTTGCTTTCTTGAGTGGGGTTAAAGTGACATACTTGGATGTCAGCTCTACTACCACAAAGATGTAGCAGTATCCTCAATTTGTCCGCATTAGTGGGCCCATTAAACCTGTTGCTGCAAGGTGCTACAACTTTGATGGGATGATGGGATATATAGGTGCTTCAGTTGCCACAGTGACGTGCTTTGACTTCTGATACGCTTTGCAGACAGTCAAAACCCTCCAGATTCTTCTGTTCATATTTTTGAAATGGCGCAGAGTGCGTAATTTTAAGTAGCACTTCCTGAGTGCAAAATGTGCGTAACTCAGGTGCGTGTGCCAGATGATCTTGTTCACCAGTTCATCTGGAATGCAAACGCGCCAGGGTGCTTCTCCTGCCTCGCTATGGAAGAACAGAATGCCTTTTCGTACCACGTAAAACTGCCTCATTTTTAATTCCTTCTTGTCTTTCACCCTGTGTTTTAGAGCAAGCAGACCTGAATTCTTGTCCTGCTCCTTGTTGATGTCCTTGAAATTCGAGGTTACATAATTCTCAAATGCAACCTTCTTCATATAGAACCAGCTGTAGTGTTCGTCCTCCAGTGGGTTGGCCTCACTTGTTTCTAGCCCCACAGGTGAACGTGACAGAGCATCCGCATTGATGTTCTTCCCTGATATGTGTGTGATTGAAAAGTCATCCTCCTGGAGAAAGAGTGCCCATCTCAATAGATGTTTGTTTCGGAGTTCCGCTGTGAGCAGGAATTCCTAGGCTTTGTGGTTAGTTTATACTCTAGTTTTTCTCCCATACAAGAAAAAACGAAATTTCTCGAAGTAAACAACCTTCAAAGTTTCTAACTCTGTCACCGAAAAATTTCTTTCGCACTTGCTGAGGACTCGGCTTCCAAAAGCAATGGTTGTGTGCACCGTGTTTCCGCCTTGCTAATATTGTTGTAAAACCACTACAGCAATCCTAGAGTAGGAGCTGTCTGATCCCATGCAAAAGTCCTCCTCCAGGTTGGGGTGCGAAAGAATTGGCGCATTAATCAGCGCGGTTTTGAGGCTTTGGAATTCATCTTCCGCCAAGTCGTCCCATTCCCACGGCGTCTTTTTTCCTGTGAGCTGGCTTAGCCAAAGTGTCGTTAATTTCTTCACATGTACGAATCGCTTATAAAAATTTGCAATGCCAAGGAAGCCACGTAGATGCTTCTTGGTTGTTGGCGTGGCAAATTTCGTAATTGCCTCTATTTTGCTCGGGTGTAGTGTGATTCCTTCCGCAGTAACGATATGTCCGAGGAATTTTACTAGAGAGGTTCCTATCCATAATTTCGTGATGTTGGTGGTTACGCTGCATTCTTTGAAGGTCTGTAGGATTTCTCTGGGGATCGCATCGTGTGCTCCCCACGTCGGTTGCGCTATTAAGAGGTCATCCACGTAAATCGTGTCTTTTGCTTAGTGGAATCCTTTAAAATGCTATCAAGTCCTCTGATGAAGGCACATGAAGACACGTTTAGCCTGAATGGTAGACGTTTAAATCGATAGCATTTCTCGAATGCAAGGAACGCCGTGTATTTCCTGCAGTGTGGGTGGAGAGAAATTTGCCAGAAACTGGACTGTAAGTCAAGCGATGAAAGAAACCGTAACACAATCGAAATTTTGCAGGAGTTCCTCCAGCTTTTCTGGACAATCTGTCTTTGGCTTAATGATTGTATTGATTGGCACGAATCCAGCACCAAACGGATCAAACCGTCAGCCTACTCTACCACTGTGAGTGGGTTGTTGGACGTAGAGCTTGTTGGTTCAATGATGTCTTCGTCAAGCATCCTCTCGATCTCGAGAAAAACCTTCTGTCTGTAGCCGTGTGAGATTTGGCAAGGGGGCACGAAGAATTTAGTGTGTTTCCGCACCCGAAATGCATACATGAAATTTCGGATTGCTCCGGTTTTCGGTAGAAAGGCATCCGCATTTTCCTTTAATATTCCTTCTAGCTCTTCTTTTCCTGTGTCGGGATGTTTACTAAATTCCCTAGCATGTGGCCATTAGCATTGCGCATCTCTTGTCGAATTTTCTCAACATCTTGAGTGGTGCGGCTACACTCATAGTGCCACGACTGATTTTTTCCTTCCCCTCTTTTTGCTGTGTAGTTTAGATTGAGGCATTCGGCTGGGATTTGCGCACGTATTGCGTGGTCGGCGAAGGAAATCTACATGGCGCCGTCTTTATGTAAAGTCAGTTTTCCTCACCACATGTCCAATAAGGCCTGTTGTTGATTTAGGAAATCGGTGTCAAATGTTATCTCAATTTCCAATGAAGGGACGACCAGAAAGTTCTCTCCTAAGGTGTGCCCTTGGCAGCTGAACGTCAACCTGATTGTTAACTGCATTTCTGTATGCTTCCATCTCAGAGCGCCGGTGATTTTGGGTTTGTTCTGCATGAGTGCCGACCAAGAATGATTCGCAGTGCATTCCTTGTATGCTGAATCCGATATCGCCATCACTTGGTTTCCACTTTCTACAATCCCGGTTATATTGACCTTGCCGACTGTGATGTGAATGATGGGGTGTAAATCCGGTTGTTTCATGATCTCCTTCTCTTCCCATAGCAGTTCTCTTGTATCTTCGTATTCTAACAGGTTAATATCACTCGTTCTGATAGTTTCTGCGGCACTGTTTTGAGCTGAATTGTTTCTGCATGACCCCTGCGATGTGGGTAGGTGGCCTCAATACCACATATTCGCTACATTGTTCATTCCATTGACCCTGACCGTTGTATGTCCTGCTATTGCTTTGCTGTTGGTCCCTAGAATCCTATTGGCCCTGGTTCGAGTTCTGTTGCTCTCTCCATTTTGCGTTTCATCGGTAGTTGTTGTTATTTTCTCATGATGGCTAGTTACTCCCATTGAAGTTTGAATTTTGGTTTCGATTTGGTCGATGTTTTCCCAAATTTCGTCCCTCGTCATTCCTCTCTGGCGAATCTGGCCAGTTACGGTCATTATTTCTACTTTTTCCCCGCGAGTTTTGAAATTCATTCACGTAACCGAGTTTACACAGGGCTCTCTTGAAACCTTCGATTGAATCACTGCATCTACCGATGAGCAGTTGCTGGTAATGTAAAGGTAATTTAATGTAGCAGTGCCTTATAATTTCCTTGTGACTGTATGGTTCATCCAAGAATCGGTTCTTCATGACCAGGGATTTTAAGAATTTCCTAACATCATCTCCTGTTTTATCCTTTCCTGTGTGTCTTCGACCAGTGTGTCCTAAGGAATGCATCCTTAAATTCTTGGTAGTAGCGTCAAATCTCCGCGACTCCGCGCATTTGTTCTGCAATCGACCCTTTAAAGAAACCACAGATGATCTGGAGCTTGTACTTCAGTAGACAAGTGATCGTACTGCTGCATCCAGGTCTTTGGATGTAATGCGTTTGCATCCTTATAGACTTGAAAATTCTGGATGGTCAAGAAAATTTTGTGGTCGAAAGGTTCGAGGTATCAGCCGTACGAATTTTCCCTCTCGCCTGCAGCGTTTGATTCCATGTATCCGTCCCAAACGATCCTCGTGCACTGTTATGGTATCCCCTTATGTTGCAATAACGTTTCTGACCTCCTTAGACGTGTACAGTTGTTTTCCGGCTCAGTGTCTGACATGCTGCGTGTTACCGATGGAGCGTGCTCTATTACGCGTTTCGCCGCAGCAGGAGCATATTCCTGCTGCATTCGCCCATGAGCAGGGGGTTTGTCCTCATGTAGCGGTTCGGAGAGTCACAAAACATTTTCTTCACTTCTGTGATCCTCTCGATGGCGCTCTACTGGTTGATATTGTGTCTACAATTGCGGGACCCGCTCATGTGCCTGCCGAACGCCCTTAGCCAACTCGTTTTGTTGCACGCCGATTGGGGTCTGCTGATATTTAACGTCAGAGTTTTCGGCCTGTTTGATTTCTATCTGTTCGATTCGCTTCGCAGCCTCACTCATTTTTTCCTGCGTTTCTTGAACTATTTTTTTGCCTTGCGTTTGGAGAGTTGTAAGTGCCTTTTTTGTCTTACACACCTCAGTTCCTGCCAGTTTAACTTATTATTCGGCCACTGATGCGTCCTTTCCTGCTACTTGCGCTACCAATCGCGTTGTTTTGGCATCGCGCGTCGCCTGGTCCGTGACCTCACGCTTTTCTGCTGTCGTTTTCTTGACATCCTCTAGTTCTTCTTGTATTCCTACGATCTCTTTCGCGACTCCATCTATACCTTCTGTGAGCGTTCTTATAACTAATTTGTGCCTTTCCTCATCTTCCATCTGTCTTTTTCTCTGCCTCTTGTCTCTTCCTTTCTTCATCTTGCATCAATTGCATGAGAGCCTCTAACTGAGATCCACCGCTAACAACTCCAGGACTAGATGAACGATATTCCATCATTCTGTGACGTTTCGTTCGTGAATCTGGTCTCCCAGTCTCACTGATGGTGCGTCACGTACCAGCAGCGCCTACATTTCGCTCTGCTGCGGTCTCCCGTTCACTTTCGTCACTTCACTGAGACATGTCGTCATACTCTGCAGATTCTACATTCGACATTTCTACCCGGTCTGCAACTGCGTTTACCTGAGAATCCTGTGTAAAATTTGCCTGATCACTGCTAATAATCTGACGTGGACATATGGTTATCAAAACAAAATTACTTCCGCTACTCTGTAGCAAACGTGTCTTGCTTCTTGTAAGCATACGCACTAATTCTGACCCAAACGAATTTAAACACTGCACATTCCTATGCCACACATATTCTACTCTAAATTGCGCTCCCGCGAGCTACTGATTCTTAGCTCCTGACAACTAATTCAAATAACGGCTCACTTGTCTACGCTAACAAACGAAAATGTCAATCTATCCTAACAAGTCAGCACAACGCCGTTCGCCGTCAGAACAATAATTAAATATTAGTACGATGTCTAGGCGCCAGCAACGCTAATCTACTCTGCCCAGTGCTCCACATTAAACATAAGAACAGAAACTCCACTGTCTACTATCTGACGGTCACAGAAGGTGCCATAAATTCAAAATTCTGAGCAAGTGACGTCAAACTGAATGACCACGCTAGGCAACGCGATCTGACGGTCACAGAAGGTGTCATCGATCTGAGATCCATGCATGGGACGCCACAGTGAAAGATAACTTGTTTGGACTATTTAATTGAATGAGAATGTTGGCAAAATTTCGTGTACTAACAACATTTATTTTACCAAACAAGACATAAATTATACTAAACCAGTTATAGATTGAATCCCTAAACAACTAACACATGATTAAACACTCCACTGGGTGTGTGCCTGGTTGGCAAAGACAGTTTAACTAAGTGATCAGTGAGTCAATGGCTCTAAAATGTGGATAACGCAAGCTGAACTGATCTGACGCCGGGAAGACTTTGATTGATCAAATCAACTAAAATTTCTCTACATAGATGCAGCTGAGAGCCAGTGGCGATTGAGGTCTGTACGCCTTGACAACGTCGGAGCGGCAGTACGTTACCATGTTTACTTTGTGCAGCGACTTGACTTGCAGCTGGCGAGATGTGTGCGGTGGAGAAGGCGAGACGTAGTGGCGGCACCTGTGAATCGATTGGGCTATGAAAGAAATGCATAAATGTCACGGTCTAGCGATCATGCAGACGGATCGCAAATTGCTCTCTACCAGAGCCCTGAAATCACAGTAGATTTCAGTGTGACACATCCGTTCACTGGTCGTACCAAGGACCAATTTGGCTAACTTGTACGACAGAGGCACAAGCATACCAAACGTCAAGACTGGTAATCCAGAAACGAATAAGCTGCCCTCGCAAACGAGTAGTCCGAGATGTTTGAAGTCACACTGCCCGTACAGTAAGAAATTCACCACAGGCTCCCCAGTCTAAATTACTCGCAAGTGAAGTCAGTCTCAGGATAGGTCCCAAGTATAAATCACACATGCCAGAGCTTCGACCAGAAGAGCTTACCTGACCAAAGTCATGCACCCGAGTGCTTCCCATCTACCCAGAAAAAAATTCCTTTTCCCGTGAAGTGCACGAACGACACCCCCCCACTCATGTCGAACCAGCGGAAGAGTTAAAAAACCTGCATCTCTGAAAAAAAGAAACCACCAATTACTCGCTTTTTTAAGTTTTCGGAGAGGGTGAGAAGATGATTTTCTCTGAAGTTGTGCCTCTTCCCACGGCAGCAAACTAACTGATACAATCTCAAACATCCTTATCTAAATCGCCTGTGCCTTGGAGCTTGTGAGTCCTAGCTATCATGTGTAACAAAGATTCCATCCCTACACGCTTATCAGATGCCGGAGTTTTCTTATACAACAGGAGAAACTCAGGTAAGTGGCTCACTGACCTTCTTGCAACATTGACAAACACGAACACCTGTGAATTTTCATTGCACATTGCTCTGCACACAATGCGCGGTTTATGACTCCACCATGCAGACGCATTCCTTTAGACCAATTCCAGGCTTCTGCTGGCGCCACAGTAGGTATCACGACATTGTTCTGCTGGATCCCTGTCCCAATGAGAGGCTGCCCTGTTTTCCCTGTACAGCTGTGGACTTATCCGGCACGATTTACTAACGGATGGGCTCGCAGCCAATTGCTTTCAACTCGTTAAAGCTGTTTCTATGAATTACAATCATAAAAATACCTCATGCTTTTAGAACACTACCAGGCTCTATCAACATCTGCTCAGGCCGTTAACTTTGCGGAGAATCGCTCAAGGTGCATCATGTTGTAATAAAATCATTGATAATTTTTCCTACGCGAAAAATAGGTGAGAGAGTAACTTGTCCTCTCTCAATGTATCCATGCTGACAGCTGTTCATCAGTGACGAAGGCTGGAATTTGCACGCCACTACCGCAACTGGACACCCACTGAGTAGCGACAGGTGGCCCTAATTGCCTTAATTGGACAGAAGACCTTCGGCGTGTATGGCCCTACAACAGTCGTCGGAAGGGTGCAGGCAAGAAGAGCGAGCGTTATGGTATGGGGAATGTTTTCGTGGCATTCCCTGGGTGATATCATTATCATGGAAGGCACAATAGATCAAAATAAGTATGCATTTATCCTTGGTAACCATGTCCAACCCTACATGTAGTTTGGTTTTCCTCGGTGCGGTACTGTCTACCGGTAGAACAATGCAGCGAGTGAGACACACTGAGGCGACGGAAGTCATGGGATAGTGATGTGCATCTATGCAGCTGACGGTAGTATCGCGTACGTAAGATGTATAAGTGCAATACATTGGCGCAGCTGTCATTTGTACTCAGGTGATTCACGTGAAAAGTTACCGGCGTGATTATGGCCGCACGACGGGAATTGAAATCTTGTTGTTGTGGTGGTCTTCAGTCCAGAGACTGGTTTGATGCAGCTCTCCATGCTACTGTATCCTGTGCAAGCTTCTTCAACTCCCAGTACCTAATGCTACCTACATCCTTCTGAATCTGTTTAGTGTATTCATCTCTTGGTCTCCCTCTACGATTTTTACCCTCCAACCTGCCCTCCAATTTTCACTTGTGATCTCAAAATGATTTACTCAAACGCTTTATTCCATCAGGTCATTATCTTACTGACAAAAGCATAGTCTTTATGATCATTTTCATTTCTTAACTAGTCTCGAGGATCACAGGCAGATAATTTTCCACTGAAGGTCCATATCGTGTTTCCATGAGAGATTTAAGGCTCCAGTATTGCAACGACAAATAGTCAGTAAATTCCGGTATAACAGAAGCCGACCTCGGGGAAGATCAGTTTGGATCACGTGAGGCAATACTGACCCTACGACTTATCTTAGAACCTATATTCAGGAAAAACAAACCTACGTTTCTAGCATTTGTAGACTTAGAGAAAGCTTTTGACAATGTTGACTGGAATACTCTCTTTCAAATTCTGAAGTTGGCAGGGGTAAAATACAGGGAGCGAAAGGCTATTTACAATTTGTACAGAAACCAGATGGCAGTTATAAGAGTCGAGGGACATGAAAGGGGAGCAGTGGTTGGGAAGGGAGTAAGACAGGGTTGTAGCCTCTCCCCGATGTTGTTAAATCTGTATATTGAGCAAGCAGTAAAGAAAACAAAAGAAAAATTCGGAGTAGGTATTAAAATCCATGGAGAAGAAATAAAAACTTTGAGGTTCGCCGATGACATTGTAATTCTGTCAGAGACAGCAAAGGACTTGGAAGAGCAGTTGAATGGAATGGACAGTGTCTTGAAAGGAGGATATAAGATGAACATCAGCAAAAGCAAAACGAGGATAATGGAATGTAGTCGAATTAAGTCGGGTGATGCTGAGGGAATTAGATTAGGAAATGAGACACGTAAAGTAGTAAAGGAGTTTTGCTATCTGGGGAGCAAAATAACTGATGATGGTCGAAGTAGAGAAGATATAAAATGTAGACTGGAAATGGCAAGGAAAGCGTTTCTGAAGAAGAGAAATTTGTTAACATCGAGTGTAGATTTAAGTGTCAGGGTTTCTGAAAGTATTTGTATGGAGCGTAGCCATGTATGGAAGTGAAACATGGACGATAAATAGTTTGGACAAGAAGAGAATAGAAGCTTTCGAAATGTGGTGCTACAGAAGAATGCTGAAGATTAGGTGGGTAGATCATATAAATAATGAGGAGGTATTGAATAGGATTGGCGAGAAGAGATCGGTTGGAAGGACATGTTCTGAGGCATCAAGGGATCACCAATTTATTATCGGAGGGCAGCGTGGTGGGTAAAAATCGTAGAGGGAGACCAACAGATGAATACACTAAACAGATTCAGAAGGATGTAGGTTGCAGTAGGTACTGGGAGATGAAGAAGCTTGCACAGGATAGAGTAGCATGGAGAGCTGCATCAAACCAGTCTCAGGACTGAAGACCACAACAAAAAGTGCTCTTTACTTTGGTGGGAAAATGTCGTGTCCAACAAGCCAGGAGAATGCGTTGTGTTTACCATCAGGAAAAAAATACGCAATCTGGTCAGACAACTTGGTCGAAGTTTATCTTATCTATGGCGGTTCTCATGATAATAGAGTTTTCGTTTTATCCAATTCCAAAACTAATCGCTTCCTTGCAAAGATGTATGTGTTCTTTGTTTGCTTCAATACTACAAGCTTCGCATAAGCCTGTGGTGGTCAGTTTGCTTTTATATATCTGAACAAACGTTAGGTAGGTTTCATGAATAAAACCTAGGCACACAGCTCTAAAATTTGTGAGTAAAACCTTTCTCCATATTTGTGACCAATTTCTGTGAGGAAATTTGACTGTGACAGGGTGCAACAATTCCAAGTGGTTTATTAGGGCACCCCACTGCAGCTTGTCTACGGCGTTCAGAAGCCTCCTGTATGCTGTTGCCATGAACGTCTGACACAGCACAGCCTTGAACAGAGGTCCATAACGCAACTGCCTACATTAGCAGTGACTACAGGTCTGGGTGGCCGCAGCTAGCAGCGTCCATGTGGCGCAAATCGCACACCGTGCTCTACCCAGAAGGCAGCAGGCTGGTGACGTAATGGCAGTCGCCCACTCCCCATACATATGTGCAGTAAAATGCGTAATTATATGACCTCAGTCAAATTTTGACTAATAAGCAACATGATCGGCACAGCTTATTCAACGAATATGAAGGATCCACTAGAACCAAAATCAACATGCCTAAATCAATTTCATTTTATGAAATTAATCCTGTAAGTTAAACTTACAGAGTCATTTCTACATTGTAACTGGTGAAACAGAATTAGCGACGTCGACTGCATCAGGGCGTTTAAATAATTCATTGGCGACAATCGAACAAGTATGCTGGACTGGGAATCGAACCCGGATTTCCCGCTTTACGCAAGCGGTCACCTTAATGGCTTCGGCTATACAGACATGCTTCCTGACCGACCCAATTTCCGTAGTGCCCCCTGTCCATAGTCCTCATTGCTCACAGCATTTATCATCGTTCCCGCAACACGTAGGACCTAGGGTGCATTCACACTGATGAAATACCACTAAATGCCTTCAAACATAGGTGTAGTGATCGGATACAGCATTAGTAGTGTCCTGACTGACACAGTCACGTCGTTGAAATATCTGGCCTTAACGTTGCAAAGCGATATGAAATGGAACGAGAACGTGAGGACTGTGTTAGGGAAGGCATATGGTCGTCTAAGCTTTATTTGGAGAATTTTGGGTAATTTCTGTTGATCTTTAAAGCAGACCACGTACAGGACGCTGCGGCTGCCTGGTCTTCGGCACTGCTCGAGCGTTTTGGATCCGTACTAGGTGGGATTAAAGGAAGACATCGAAACAATTCACAGGCGGGCTGCTAGATTTGTTTCCGGTAGGTTCGAACAACACGTAAGTGTTAGAGATGCTTCGGTAACTGAAATGGGAATCCGTGGAAGGAAGACGACGTTCTTTTCGAGGAACCCTAACGAGAAAATTTTGAGAGCCGGCATTTGAAGGTGACTGCCGAATGGTTCTACTGCCGTCAACAAACAATGCGCGTAAAGATGATAAAGATAAGAGAAGATAAATTAGGGTTCATACGATGGTATACAGACGGTCACTTTTTCCTCGCTCTGTTTTCTAGTGGAACACGAAAGAAAATGACAAGGAAGGGTATCGGGTACCCTCTGCCATACGCGGTACGGCAGTTCGCGGAATAGCTATGTAGATGTAGAAGCAGATGTAGATGTAGATTTAGATGTAGATTATGACATGACAGACGGAATCATCTGAAAAGGCTATTGACAAAAATGCTGCTGCATATATATTGCTTGTGTGTTGTGATAAGTAGATGAGGTCTAACCGACTCGCTGTGTTTGTTGTGATACACGAACAAGACTCTCCATCTGGGTTTTATATCCTCCATATGTCGGATAACTGAAAGCCACTGATTAAACTTCGCTGCTCAGCGCTAAAATTCATATTAGATTGTGGATCTGTGTGACTAAGTAGACAGCTAAAATACCCACGATAACGTCCGTCTCCACACTGCCAACTGGATGAAGGATGCGCTCCAGCGATTTGGTTGGGAGACACTGCAACATCCTCTGTAGGGTCCGGATCTTCCACTTTGTGATTTTCAAGTGTTTGGTGACCTGAAGAAAAACATGCGTGGACGTCAGTTCCAGGCGGAAGAGGGAGTGCAAGAGTGGGTGCAGTTGTGAATCCGTTAGCGACCAACCTCGTACTACAAAACAAGAATTGATCGACTCCTCTCCCAGTGGGATAAATGTCTTAACGCGTGTGATGCTTGCTTTTGAATCGAATCATTCCATAACCCGTTGTAGCAAGAGTTCGGATTTAATTTGCATGATATACACTGAATCCCCAAAGAAACTGTTGTAGGCATGCGTTTTCAAATACAGAGATATTTAAACAGGCAGAATACGGCGCTGCGGTCGGCAACACCTACTCAAGACAGCAAGTGTCTGGCGCATTTGTTAGATCGATTATTTTTGCTCCAATGGCAGGTTCTCAAGTTTTAAGTGAATTTCAACGTAGTGTTATAGTCGGTGCGCCGGCGATGGGACACAGGATCTTCGAGGTGGCGATGAAGTGGGATTTTTCCCGTACAACCATTTCATGAATGTACCGCGAATATCATGAATCTAGTAAAACATCAAATCTCCAACATCGCTGGGGCCGGAAAAATATCCTGCAAGAAAGGGACCTACGACGACTGAAGAGAATGGTTGATCATGACAGAAGTGCAACACTACCTCAAATTGCTGCAGATTTCGATGATGGGTCATCAACAAGTGTCAGCGTGTTAACCATTCAACGAAATGTCACCGATATAGGCTTTCGGAGACGAACGCCGTCTCGTGTACCCCTGATGAGTGCGCATCACAAACCTTTACGCCTGGGCTCATCAATACCGAGGCAACCCGGTCAGGCTGAACGCCTTAGACACACTGTCCAGCAAGTGCAGCAAGGTGGAGAATCCCTGCTGTTTTGGGGTGGCATTATGTGAGGCCGACGTACGCCGCTGGTGGTCATGGAAGGCGCCGTAACGGCTGTACGGTACGTGAACGCCATCCTCCGACCGACAGTGCAACCATATTGGCAGCATATTGCCGAGGAATTCGTCTTCATAGACGACGATCCGCGCCTCCATCGCGCCCATCTTGTGAATGACTTCCTTGAGGACTAGTGGCCAGCATGTTCTCCAGACATGAACCCTATCGAACATGCGTGGGATACATTGAAAAGGACTGTTTATGGACGACGTGACCCACCAACCACTCTGAGGGTTCTACGCCGATTCGCCGTTGAGGAGTCTCACAATCTGGACCACCAGTGCCTTGATGAACTTGTAGATAGTATACATGCATGAATCAATGCAACAGGACGTGCTACTGGGTAATAGAGGTACTGGCTTGTACAGCAATCTGGATCACCACCGCTGAAGGTGTCGCTGTATGGTGCTACAACATGGAATGTGTGGTTTTCATGAGCACAAAAAGGGCGGAAGTGGTGTTTATGTTGACCTCTATTCCAGTTTTCTATACATGTTCCGAAATTCTCGGAACAGATATGATGCAATTTTTTTTATGTGTGTATTTATGAGTTCCTGTAAAGAGCCATCCAAAAAACTGATGGAGAGGTACATGACGCCGTACTTGAAGGAGTGACTGGGCTAACTAATGAAGAGAACACATTCGTGAAGAGGTCAGAAGTGACTGGCGGGCCCGTGGGTCAGAATTGTATTGAACAGGATAGTGCTTAAGAGTGCGATCCTAACCATGTTTTATTTTTTATGCGGTATTCATCATAATTCAGATTCCACAACTTCGTTTGTTCTTTTCTACCTTCTGGTGATTCCACTCGAAATTCGTTGCGAAATAGAATGTCAATTAATTTTTACATCTCCTGTCGGCACACAACTGGCTCGTTCTGTCTCGGTAGCAGGAAACCGTGTCCAAATACAACACACATGAATGAGCTACTTCCTTTGATGTGCAGACACTGCGTGGAACTTTTTCGCTGTTCCTCGATAACGCGCAGTGCGGTGAATGTAGCTGTCTACACCGGACGCACGGCGCGGCGCTACGTCGGACCTCTTTTTTGTTGGTTCAACTGTGCGGAGCGCATTGTGTACGGTGTGGACGCGGCTTTATCGGATGAATAGGTTGGGCCGGCTCTATTATGGACTCTTTGGCGTCCTAGACTAATAATAATGAACTAGACACCCTTCCAACACCCCTACCCCGCCACCCCCTCCCGGGCCATCCTGTGTTCGATCCTAAGCCTCCATTCTAAAACGAAGTATTGTTTACATCTAGAGTAGTCAATATTTGCCACCTATCGCCCACTTTTACATCTCTGTTAGTAATAAAATTTTATGACGACCCACTGTTTCCACAGTAATGGTGATTTATAAAAAAGGGAAGTTACTTTACGTTATAAAATTAATAGAGCAGAGGAACAGCAAGTTAAAGAATATAGAATTTTATGGAAACCTAATTACATTATTTTTAAAATCCCTGCTACATGCGCCCCGCCACAATAGTTGGAATGCCCACTAGAGGTAGGTAGGTAGGTGCCAAGTTGACTAACACTGACAGATTACACAATAATTGCAGTGCTTCGGAACTTTCTTCGCAACAACTTAAGAGAAAACAATAGCATCATGAACTTAGTTCTGCAGACGCTTTTATGCGTCGGAATTATCATACCATCATCATCAGACGGAATTAGGCTTTACTCGTGACATGTCCATGGGACGTTAATTTAGTCTTGCACTGAAAAATAATTCACAATACCGAAAGATGTTACGTACAGTTCTACGTGTATGTACAACCTGTACTTAATGCAAAGCTGAATAACAATCATGCGCTGTATGCTGCCATAGTGCAGTAGACATTACATATCATTTTGTTTCGCATTCGTCGACGCAAGTGCAAATCACAAGTAAATCTCATATTTTAAACACTTCTTAATCCACATGATGATGATGATATGATCATTGAAAGGAATAAAAGAGTTTAAAATAAAAGTGCCTAAGGCAATAAATCGATCACTACTTCATCTACATCTCCGTCATACTCCGCAAGCCACCTAATTTTGTGTGGTGGAGGGTACTTTCTGTATCACTATCTGATCCATCCAATCCTGTACCACACGCGAATAGTGTGTGGGAAGAATGATTGTCGGTAAGCCTCTGCATTGGCTCTAATTTCTCGAATTTTCTCCTCGTGGTCAATACGCGAGATGTATGTGGGGGCAAGTAATATGTTGTCCGACTCCTCCTGAAAAGTGCTGTCCCGAAATTTCAATAGTAAATCTCTTCCTCATGCACAACGCCTCTCTTGTAACGTCTGCCAATGGAATTCGTTTAGCATCTCCGTAACGCTCTCTCGCCAGTTAAACGATCCCGTAACAAAACGCGCCGCTCTTCGTTGGATCTTCCCTATCTCCTCTATCAGCCCTACCTGATAGGAATCCCAGATAGATGAACAATACTCAAGAATCGGACGAACAAGCGCCTTATAAGCCACTTTTTTCGTGGATGAGTTACATTACCTTAAGATTCTTCAGATGAATCTGAGTGTGGTGTCTGCTTTTCCCACTATCTGTTTTAGTTGGTCATTCCACTTAAGGGGAGCCGGAGGTGGTCAAATCCAAAAAATTACGATTTTTTTTGCTACCGAAAATTAATTGAAACATTCCTGTTTAATGTAAACTTTGAATTATTGTTCTACTCGCCTTAAAAGTGGAGTTATTACTATTTTCCCCCACGCCTGCAGAGAAAATGGGCGGCCGCTGAATGCCTCTAACACCCTCTCGTGACTTCCTGGCGAACTGCTTGGGATTTTCTCGGCCTGTTACGCATACAGCGCCTTATGTTACGCATACAGCGAGTGTGCAAGGGTTGGCTACATTGTTTTCTGTGACAAATGAAGCCCTAAGAGCGCGGAACATCGTCTCTTTGCTGTTTACCGTTTCGAACTAGTTCAGTGTTGCGCCTGTTGTTGGTAGTATTATACTTCTTGTGTAAAGCGTTGTTCTGGTTACGATGCCACGTTTTAGTAACCGTGTATATGAGAAGAGGAAGAACTTAGGGAAAAGAAAATTAACACTAATACCAAGTTGCGATACTACAATTACTGAAACAGTGCGTTCTTCTGGTAAGCAACACATGGCCGGCCATAGCCCTGTGACATCTTCTAGCAAGAAGCTGACTGCTGGAAGTGACAGATTTCGTGAATATGTTAGTGACAGTGATGATATTAACGAAGTACTGAATATTGGATTATTATCTTCTGTGCTGAAAAAAAGTGTTGTGTGCAAAATGTGTTCAAGTGTAGGAGTGGGACTAGAGATAACAAAGCACTTTGGTTTAGCTAGTGAGATGAAGATAATCTGTGCATGTTGCAAGTATCAAGTGACTTTCTACAATTCACATGCCAGTCTCTTTGGTGAAAATGGACGGTCTAGAGTGTTTGATGTGAATGTTCGACTTGTGTATGGTCTTCGACCCATTGGAAAAGGGTCTGCTGCTGGTAAACTGTTTTGTGGTATTATGAACTTGCCATCGCCTCCAAGCAAATTTGGGCACTACTGTAAACTGGTAGGATCCTCTGTTGAAGATGTGGCTTTGAAAACCATGAAGGAAGCAGTGGAGGAACCTGTAGAAATGAACGGTGGTTCTAGGGATTTGGTAGTGGCATTAGATGGTTAAAAGTGATAGATTTTGCAATATTATCAAAACATTGTAGGTGCAAAAATAAAATCAAAGGAGAGCACAGTAGAACCTGTGAGGCAAATTTTAGTGGATCAAGTGGAGCAATGGAAGTGGATGGAGTGAAACAAATTTTTGAGCGTTCAGTTCCCAGACACAACGTTAGGTACAAATACTACCTTTGGGATGGTGACTCCAAAGGTTTCAAGACTATAGAGGAACTGAAACAATATGAAAATGAATTTGTAGTTGAAGAGTTGGAATGTATTGGGCATGTGCAAAAGCGTATGGGTGCACAGCTTCAAAGGCTCAAACAAACTTTGGGTTCAAGTAAGCTCAGTGATGGAAAGACAATAGGAGGGAGAGGCAGGCTTACTGATGAGGTGATTGAACGCCTACAGAGATACTATGGGTATGCTATAAGGCAAAATACTAGTAATGTTAGTGACATGCGAAAAGCGGTGTGGGCATTGTTCCTTCATACTGCCTCTTCCAATGAATACCCTCAACACTGCCTGTGCCCAAAAGATTCCTGGTGCAAATATAATGCAAAAAAGGACTATGATCACAAACATGGTTTGCCAGCAGCTGTGATAAATGCAATAAAACCAATTTTTCATGACTTAGCACAGCCAGAATTGTTACACAAATGTCTGCACGGAAAGACGCAGAATCCTAATGAGAGCATAAACAATTTGATTTGGAAAGTGATTCCAAAAAGGGTGTTTGTAAGCATAAAAACACTGCACTTTGGCATTTATGAAGCAATAGCAACCTACAACCAAGGGAACAGTGTGAAGTGTGAAGTTCTGAAGGCATTAGGATTTACAGCTGGGGTGAACACTGTACGAGCACTAAGAGACATTGACAGAGAAAGGATAAGAGGAGCAGAAAGAAGAGAAAGGCATATGAAGTATGATGGAACAACAGGCCAGAAAAGAAGACAGAAGAGGAAGCTTTGGAGGATGAAGAAGAAGACCCTGATAATCCATCCTATGGTGCAGGAATGTATTGAGAAACTTTGACAGCCATTTCCCATAAATTAGAATTTTTCGAATATAAGGAACATTTTCTCAAAATCCACTCAAGCTAGTGAGATGAAATTTTTATACAGCACTCCTAGTGGTCAAACTTACATTGTAACACAGCCATTTGGCAATATGCTCAGTAGTTTCATTTCAGTTTAGTTATAAAGCAATTATTTGTAAAAATTTTGGGTCATTAATAAAAAAATAATTGGAAGGAAACTAGAAAAGATACTCCAAAATCCCTCTGTCATAACTGCAGTACTAAACCACTATATGTAAAAAAAATTCAAATTTTTCTATTTGGTAGTTTATTCATAAATGTTCCTCAAACTTAGTGATTTTAACATGGGCAGCATAGGCACCTGTGGCTTCCCTTAAGGTCGCTCTGGATAGATACGCCTAGATATTTTACGGCAGACGCTGTCTCCATCTGTTTTTCACCAGTAGTGTAACTGTACAATAGTCGATTTCTTTTCCTATGCATACGCAATATGTTACTTTTATTTACGTTCAGGGTCAACTGCCAGAGTCTGCACCACTCATCAATTCTCTGCAGGTCGTTCTGCAAATTCTTACTATCTTCTGACGTTGCTACTTTGGTATAGGACAACTGCATCATCTGTGAATAGCCTTAAAGAGAAGCCGACGCATTCTACTAGGTCATTTATATATACTGTAAATAGCAACGGTCCTATCACACTTCCCTGTGGTACTCCGGATATTACTTTTACATCTGTCGATTTAGTTCCGTTAAGAGCGACGTGTCGACTTCTGTCTGCAAGAAAGTCTTGAATCCAGTCGCAGGTCTGCTCCGATACTCCTTAAGCTCGTATGTTTTTCATCAAACGGCAATGCGGGACGGTGTCAAATGCCGTACCTGAATTAAGGAACACGGCATCAACCTGAGCGCCGTTGTCCACTGCGCTGAAGACTTTATGAAAAAACAAAGCGAGCTGAGTTTCGCAGGATCTCTGTGGAATCTATGTTGATTTTTATAGAGGAGATGCACATTTTCCAAAAACGTAATAATTCTTGAGCATAAAACAAGTTCAATAACCCTACAACAGATTGACATCAACGATATAGGTGTATAATTGTGTGAATCTGTCTTACGGCTTTCTTAAAAACGGAGTGACCTGCGCTTTTTTCCAGTCGTTAGGTATCTTTTGTTGCTCAAGCGATGTACAATAAATTACTGCTAGAATGGGAGCAA
This sequence comes from Schistocerca serialis cubense, assembly GCF_023864345.2. Taxonomy (NCBI): domain Eukaryota; kingdom Metazoa; phylum Arthropoda; class Insecta; order Orthoptera; family Acrididae; genus Schistocerca; species Schistocerca serialis. Next base: position 179,355,316 of record NC_064646.1, on the reverse strand, counting down.
GTTCTTTCGCATAAACTTCATAGAATCTTATAGGTATCTCGTCTGGTCCTGACGCCTTTCCACTACGGCGTTCGTACGACGATTGAAAGGATGGACAATGTTACGATCTTCGGCAGTGAAACGACTTCGGAATATCGAATTCAGTATTTCGGCCTTCTCTCTGTCATCTTCCGTTTCGGTGCCGGTGTGGTCGCTGAGAGCATGAATGAATGATTTTGACCCACTTACTGATTTTACATACGACCAAAATCTCTTAGGGTAGTTTGACCTTCAAAATCATTGAACGCTTCTCTCATAGCTCTCCTTACGGTCGTTTTCGCTTCGTTCAACTTTTGTTTGTCAGTTAGGTTATTACTTCTCTTTTAATCTGAGATGAAGTGCTCTTTGTTTATGTAGCGCTTTTCTAACACAGTTATTAAACCACGGGGGATCTTTCCCATCCCTTAAAACCTTATTCGAAACATATTTGTCTAGGGCATATTGAACGATGCCTTTGAATTTTTTCCATTTGTTCTCCACATCTTCGTCCTCTTCACCGAATATTTGATGTTGACTACTGAGATATTCTGAAATTTGTATCCTGTCACCCTCGCTGAGCAAATATATCTTCCCACCTATCTTAACATTCCTTGTAGAACCCGTCGTTATAGATACAATAGCAAATCACCAAATGTCAGATTTATGAGAAGTCAAGATATAACAGTACTCATCGTTATTACTGGCACTAAACTTCCGTCCACAAATCAGCACTGATTTAGAATGCATCGCTCTTACAAAACTCAACTTGCCCTTTCTCTCATAGTATCCCAGAAACCACAAGTGAAGGGCAACACGCAGATTTCATATTGCTAAATTTCCGGCAAACATTTGACATGGTGCGCCACAGTGGATTGTTTACGAGCGTCCGAGCAGACGGAAAGGTTCCCAGATATCTGAGTGACTCAAAGACTTTTTAAGTAATAGAAATCAGTACGTGGTCCTCAGCGGTAAGATTTCATCAGAGACATGGGCATAGTCAGGAGTGCCCCAGGGAATTGAGATAGGACCGTTTTTGTTCTCCGTATACACAGATGACCAGACTGACAGGGTGAGCAGCAATTTACGGCTATTTACTGATGACACGGTCGTGTACGGGAAATTGTTGTCGTTGAGTGACAGTTGGCGTAGTGAATAGTACCTCGCTCTAAATGAATAAAAATATGCACTGATAACCCGAAACATTATTACCACTGCCTACAACGACGTTGGAAGCTGCATGGTGGGGCTTTGGGCACGTGACGCGGTAGCAAAAGTATGTAAACAGAGCTGATTATAGGGAAACCCACTGAGATAAGTGACTTTGACAAAGGTCAGATTATTATTCAAAAGAGCCCGTGAACAAGGACGTCGAAAAAGGCGAAGCTGCTCGAATATTCACGTCCTAATGTCGTGAGCATCAACGGAAAAAGGTAGAAGGACAGTGAAACGTCGAGTAGGAGCTACATGGTTGACGTCCACGACTCTTCACAGAATGTGGGCTCAAATGGTTCACATGGCTCTGAGCAATATGGGACTTAACATCTGAGGTCATCAGTCCCCTAGAACTTAGAACTACTTAAACCTAACTAACCTAAGGACATCACACACATCCATGCCCGAGACAGGATTCGAACCTGCAACCGTAGCGGTCGCGCAGTTCCAGACAGAAGGCCGAGAACCGCTCAGCCACTCTGGCAGGCCGTTACTAGTAGGGAAGACGAATGTTTGACTGCGTTTTATTGGGGGAATTTTTGGAAAGTGTAGCTCGTCCACATAGGAGACGGCATATTGAATTCTAGTGCGACTTATTCTTAAGTACTTGTCGAGTGTTTGGATCTCCGCCATGTCCGATTAAAGGAAGATATCGAAGCAATTCAGAGGTGAGCCGCCAGATATGTTACCAGTAAGTTCGATCAACACTCAAGTACACTACTGGCGATTAAAATTGCTAAAAGTACACTACTGGCATTTAAAATTACTACACCAAGAAGAACTGCAGATGATAAATGGGTATTCATTGGACAAATATATTGTACCAGAACTGAAATGTGTTTATATTTTCAAGCAAATTTGGGTGCATAGATCCTGAGAAATCAGTACCCAGAACAACCACCTCTGGCTGTAATAACGGCCTTGATACGCCTGGGAATTGAGTCAAACAGAGCTTGGATGGCGTGTACAGGTACAGCTGCCCATGCAGCTTCAACACAATACCACAGTTCATCAAGAGTAGTGACTGGCGTATTGTGACGAGCCAATTGCTTGGCCACCATTGACCAGACGTTTCCAACTGGTAAGAGATCTGGAGAATGAGCTGGCCAGGGCAGCAGTCGAGCATTTTCTGTATCCAGAAAGGCCCGTATAGGACCTGCAACATGCTGTAGGGCATTATCCTGCTGAAATGTAGGGTTTCGCAGGGATCGAATAAAGGGTAGAGCCACGGGTCGTAACACATCTGTGTACAAAGTGCCGTCAATGCGAACAAGAGGTGACCGAGACGTGTAACCAATGGCACCCCATACCATCACGCCGGATGATACGCCAGTATGGCGATGACGAATACACGCTTCCAATGTGTGTCACCGCGATGTCGGAAAAACACGGATGCTGTAAACAGAACCTGTATTCATCCGAAAAAATGACGTCTTGCCATTCGTGCACCCAGGTTCGTCGTTGAGTACACCATCACAGGCGCTCATGTCTGTGATGAAGCGTCAAGGGTAACTGCATCCATGGTCTCCCAGCTGGTAGTCCAGGCTGCTACAAAAGTCGTCGAACTGTTCGTGCAGATGGTTGTTGTCTTGCAAACGTCCCCATCTGTTAACTCAGGGATCGAGACGTGGCTGCACGATCCGTTACAGCCATGCGGCTAAGATGACTGTCGTCTCGACTGCTAGTGATACGAGGCCATCGGGATCCAGCAGCGCGTTCCGTATTAGCCTCCTGAAGCCACTGATTCTATATTCTGCTAACAGTCATTGGGTCTCGACCAATGCGAACAGCAATGTCGCGATACGATAAACTGCAATCGCGATAGGCTACAATCCGACCTTTATCAAAGTCGGAAACGTGATGGTACGCATTTCTCCTCCTTACACGAGGCATCACAACAACGTTTCACCAGGCAACGCCGGTCAACTGCTGTCTGTGTATGAGAAATCGGTTGGAAACTTTCCTGATGTCAGCACGTTGTAGGTGTCGCCACCGGCGCCAACCTTGTGTGACTGCTCTGAAATGCTAATCATTTGCAAATCACAGAATCTTCTTCATATCGACTAAATTTCGCGTCTGTAGCACGTCATCTTCGTGGTGTAGCAATTTTAATGGCCAGTAGTGTATTTCGGAGATGCTTCGTGTGCTCAAATGGGATTCATTGGAAGAAAAACGATGCTCTTGAAGAAAGGCATTATTATCCAAATTTAGTGAACCGGTATTTGGTGCCGACTGCAGAACGATTTTATTGCCGCCAATGTACATTTCGCGAAGGTCCATAAAGATATAATACAAAAAATTAGGGCCAGTGCGGAGGCATATACACAGTCGTTTTTCCCTCCCTCTATTTGTGAGTCGAAGAGTAGAGGTAATAGCTAGTAGTGGTACAAGGTAGTTTCCGCCATATACCGTACAGTGGTGTGCGCTGTTCGTATGTAGATGTAGATGAAGATTCCATGTGAAAGAAAGTTCCCGCCAATTCCATTTCCGTCTCCACGGCACAGCTGGGAATTTAGATGTGAAATCCTATGATTAAAATTTACAGGGAGTACAGTACAGATATTCCAAGGTTTGTTTGAAGGCTTCATTCTGGTACAGATAGCATAAAGTGCATTCTTCACTCTGAGGAAACCTTACACAGCAACTGGTTGCGAACCAGGACTTGGTTTGCTAGGCCAGATCGCTAAGCACTCAGCTACCGACGCCAGTAAGGTTAATAATCATAATGAGAATAATAATGATAATAATCTAGTAGTTAAGCTTACGCGAATTAGTGTTTGATTAAATGAATACGAATACGCGACGGGTATTTCTGAATGTTGTATAGGCAGCATCCATGTGGCTTACTAGGATGACTTAAAGTTGAGCAAAGATCGACGTGCTCTCCTTTTTAACGTTCCAGTGGCACTTTTCCTGCTTTTCCTATAACAGCCTCTAAAAAACCTACATAATTTAGTTAGTAAGTTTTCTCAGTTTATATCCAAACTGTTAACTTTCTTAAAAGCCTCTCTTGGCTCCTTGTGGTTTAGAAGTAACGTTTACTCGATTATAACTTCGGCAAGCTCATTTCCTCGACTGCAACTGATTCAGGTAGTGTCAAAATAAAGCTTACGGTCATAAACAAATTATGATTTTCTATTTGCAGATTGTTTCGCAAGACGAGAATATCACACATTCAGGAATTGCATTTATTCTTTCTCAGTGTGTCTACACTCTTCATGTGTTGCTTACTTGTGCGTGCCAGCAGAACGAGAAGTTTGTCCAGTGTCGTAAAGTGAGAAAGAATAGCAGTTCCTGTTGCGCTCATACTTTCATTTTCATGCCATACGTGATGAAAAGCAAAAATTTCGGAAATTTGTGGTAAGGTCTTATGGGACCAAACTGCGAAGGTCGTCATCGGTCCCTAGGTTTACACACTACTTAATCTAACTTAAACTACCTTACACTATGGACAACACACACACCCATGCCCCAGGGAGGACTCGAATCTCCGACGGGGGGAGCCGCATGGACCGTGAAAAGGCGCCATAGACCGAACGGCTACCCCGCACGGCATAAAAAGCAACATATACCACGGACTGACCAACAGATAAGAATTTCTACTTGCAGAATACATGTGCTGAATCTGAATGAAGCAAATACTGTAGCTCTTTATAAGGTATACTGAAGCTAATGCGTAGAACGCGTTAACACGTATTTACCTACTCACTAAATGCATTTTTTCAAATGGTTCAGATGGCTCTGAGCACTATAGGACTTAACATCTGAGGTCATCAGTCCCCTAGAACTCAGAACTACTTAAACCTAAGTAACCTAAGGACATCTCACACACATCCATACCCGAGGCAGGATCCGAACCTGCAACCGTAGTTGCGCGGTTCAGGATTGAAGCCCCTAGAACCGCTCGGCCACAGCGGCCGGCTATAATGAAGGACACACCAGTCCCCTGCCGGGAATCGAACCCGTCCCCCTGCTTGGTAGGCGGTAATGCTACCGTAAAATGGAAGTGTCAGGGTATAGGGGAACGAGGCGGGAGACCTGCACCAACGTACTAGGCAAGGTTTGGAAGTGGTTTGCTGTTGTCTTCCTCCGTCCATGATGGGGATGAATGATAATGAAGACTACAACGACACCAAGTCATCTCTGGGGACGTGAAAAACCCCTTAACCCGTCGGGAATCGAACCTGGGTCCCTGTGCTCGGGAAGCGAGAACGCTACCGCCATACCACGAGCGGCGGACACATTTTGTCACGCTTCTAGTGCAGTGGTTCCCACCCTTTCTGATGCCATTACCCCTGAGTCTACTTAGTTATTATCTGGTACACATCCTGCCTCCACCGACACTAAAATTAGAGTCTAACTTTAAAATGAAAAACAATTTTCTTTGAATTTTTTGTCTTTTTTGAAACGATGAAATACGAATGTTATTTAGTGTTTGTAGGGTTTTTATTAATCTACGAATTAATAAAACTATGGAACGATTGATACTGCTTATTTCTAATTTCCCAGAAAAGAAAGCTATCTATTCACAGAGTGGGTAGACACTTTTTCAAAAACCTGCATCCTCTGCACTTATCCTCTCCTTATCGACAGGACCTACTTGTCTCACCCACACTCTGCACCCCCTTAAAATCAGCCAAATGCACGACACTATTTGTAAATCACTTGATTGCTGGGCTGGTAGAAACTGGAAGACTTGAGGCTTACAATGCTTTGTGTTTGACTAATGTCACTAATAATTATAATTATTATTATTATTACTGTTATACCAATAATAATAATAATAATAATAAAATGGAAATGAACGTATGGCAGAGTTGGCCGGGAGGCCCCTATTCAGGGAAGTTCGGCCGCCAAATGCAAGTCTTATTTCAGTCGACGCGACACTGAGTGGCTTGCGCGTCAGTGATGAGGAGGAAATTATGATGAGGACAACACCCAGCCCCTCAGCGAAGAAAATCTCCAACCCAGCCGGAAATCGAACCCGCGCCCGCTTGCGTGGGGGGCGAGCACGTTACCACCCAGCTAAGCAGGCGGACGTAATAATAATAACAATAATAATAATAGTAATAGTAATAATAGTGTGTGGGCCCTACAGCAACGTCCGAGACGTTACACAGATATTGTTATGTTGTGCTGTCAAGTAGTTCGTTTATGTGTTGTCAAGAGAATGATTAACCAGTTTCTCGTCCATTGCAATGAATACCTACAACTCGGCATTTTCATCTGACATTAAGGATTTATTTCTCAGTTTTACTGTTATAGATTCATGGTACAACGTACTTTATATTTGTGTAGTGGGTTGACTATGTGAGGAAGATGATGTTCATATATTCGATTCACAAGCTGTAACCTCCACCACATTCTGTCACTTGTTGATGCTGGTATTTGAGAAAATGTAGTTATTGCTAACTTATTTCATCAATATTAATGATACAAAATAGTAATAATAGTAATGCGAAATGATCTTTTGAAAACACATTAGTTTCGTGGCCGAAACACAATCTAACCCTTTTGCTTTTCACCCCTTATAAAATTTCATTTCATTGCTCAGGTAGTAATTACTCCAGGCTATAAACCACTGCTCTAGGGCTTCAAATTCCTCATTAAGAAATGCACACACTTCCCTCCAGGCATCTGATGGGCACTGCAGTCTTTGTGTATGTCTACAGGGTGTATCATAATTAATGGCGTAAAAGCATAAAGTTCAAAGTACACGATACTAGAAGCAAAAAAGTCTCAGTAAACATAGGGTTGAAAATGCATACCTTAAGAGCTACGAGCAATTTTTTCATCTTCGATACTGTGAAGCAAAGCGCTTCTACAGCAAGCTCTTTGGTTTCCATATTAGGGAAACGGTAATGTGGACGAAAACAAGAAAAAAATGTCCAGTATACATGTGCTCTAAAATGCATACCTTAAGAGCTATGTGCACGTCCTCATTTTCGCTACTGGGAAAAACAACTCTTCTAATGAACAATTGTTCATAACTTTTGAGGGATCAATTTTAGAGCAAATGATTACTGGACATTTTTTCTTGTTTTCGTCCATACTACTACTTCCCAAAATGTGGAAAGCAAAGAGCTTTCAGTAGAAGAGATTTGCTTCATAGTATCGAAGATGAGATGAAAAATTGTTCGTAACTCTGATGGTATACATTTTCGGCCCTATGTTTACTAAGACTTTTTTGCTTCTAGTATCTTGTTTAAGCTATTAATTATGATACAGCCTGTATAGTGTTGTCCCATCGGACAGCAATGTACCAAGGTTCTTGGGCCTCGATTTTAATAATTTTATCCAACTAAACTCATTGTACTCGCAGACATAACGCAAGTAGTAGCGCCGTGTTTGAAGGCCACCACCGCCTCACACGGGCGAGTGCTGCCAGACGTGGCAGGTGTGCCCTTCGGCCGTAGGCAGCTGCAGATACACGGCACAACCACATACGGCCGCCGCACGGCAGTTTCGCTGTATTCCGGCTATTTGGCGCAGCGTATGAAAACCTCAGTTTAATGCTGTGGGCTCTCGGAAAAGCTGGCGATTTGCAGAACAGTGCGAACCGTGGCATGTGAAACACACCTTTTTATGCGGCCTTCACACGAGACGTGGCATTGAGAGTGCTACGAGATGACATGTCCTCACTATGCTGCTGAACGTTCGTACGGTACCTGTAACTCGATGTCAACAACCTATACAAACAACGTTGACCAGCCAAGGCGCCACCACATTCAAAACCAATTGCAAACTTAGAAACCATGTTCTGAAACAACATTTTGAGTGATACCAATCGTCTGTTGGCACAGAACGTGTGGTTTGGGTTCTTGTAGCCTACTGGTATGTGGAGTTTACGTGCAAACCGGTGACAAGTGAAATAATAACAAGTACAGAGGACTTGCAAGATAGAGCTAATTTATTACTGATCAACAGTTTAACCCAAAGGGCACAGTATTTACCAAAAATATTCTACAAGTGTCTCAGATTCACAAGTCAGAACAGTACATTACACAAAACCATTCTAATTGAATTACTTGCAAACAAGTACTTCTTATAACTTCCATATTAACTGTAAGCACTTCAATAATAAAAGGTAAAATCAGTTTCATTTAACAAAGGGCACTTGAATAATAAAGGTGAAATAAGTTTCTTTTAAATAGGTCAGCTGGGCAAGCGCAATAGGACAATTCGCATAATTTTCAATTTCCGCTACCCATCAAGTATTTCTCTTTAACATGTACGTAAGTTCACCTCCCGCTGCACGTAAGGTATAATTCAGAACACTAGTCTGCTTCCTTTATGGTTTTAAAGGTAAATATATAATCAGTATAGCAAACGGAACAGACACGTTGGCGTCGCAATGCATAGGAAACTTAACTTCATGCAAGATCCCCACTCACTGCAACCCGAAGGACTCAGTGGCCGCCGTATCGGTTGCCATTTTCCCCGCGGCCAAAAGAACCTCCCGTTCCCTCTGGTACTGGTCGGCCAAGGTGTCGGACTCCGGACATCGATTTAGACATGGACTAGGTGCCCGCTGCACTGCTGCAACATAAAGCATAAATACACAGCCACAGAAGAAAAACAATGTTAACATGCCCAGAATATAGTAAGATAAAATTCTGCGGAAATTGATCACATCAAGACAAAGGCAAATTAAAAAATGGTTAAAAGAATTAACTGTATACATCAAATTTCAAAATATGCAAAATTTCCCCAGCACAAACAGAATAGTTGCAAAAGGGCAACGATAAGACAAAGCATTATATTATTACACCAGTACGTCGCAGTTCCAATACAATATTCGCACTCATAAGAAAAGGTAGAATCTAGTGATAACACGGGTAGGCCCGAGTGCAAAACTAGAAAACTTGTATGTCTACTACTTCAATAGACAGCTGCGTGGTACATAGTTCAACTCCACTAGCCAAAATGAATAACACATTGCTCAGCGACCTGTGTCCAAGACCATGGCCCAATCACGCCTCAAGAACTTGCAATAACAGGCCCGCTTCCGCACTCCGAGCCACATACACCGGTCAAATCCACCTAACTCCACGTAAACACAAGTTTCACTCTCTGAGCAGCGACACGTACCGGCTGTTCCAAAGCCAAAACCCAGTCTGCCCACCAGCACCACCACCGGCCAACGAGGCAAAGATAAGGAACGCCAGAGGGAAACAATCGATCCGGGTGAATCGAACGGAGAAAGCGATGGCGCCAGCGACTCCCCACGTATCACCTACGATAATATTTGCTGCTGTCAATCGCAATTCTTCTTCGTTTCCTGGCCGCGCGACCAGTTTCTGAAAATACTTCCCAAATGCGAAGTATGTAGGGTTGCGCTATACCGAAACTACGGTTCGATGTTTTGGTACAGTACATAAACGACGTAGTAAATGGTAGGATTACCAGTACTATTGGTAGCATTGATAGGGAAAGAAACAGATGAATACATGAGAGAGAAACTGGCAGCCGATGACTTCTCTTTGTTTTTTGTTTGTTTGTTTGTTAGTTTTGTACATAATTACTACCGCATATCCTTCAGTGTTAGTCCATTATGTATTTTATATCCTTACAAAATGCAAACTGCAGGTTATAAGTAATAAAAATTAGTTGGGCGAGTAAATTCTGTGTTTTTACGTAACCATAGTAATTACATTTGATGCAAATGCAGTTTACATGTGCAAACATAACAAAATCTGTATAATTATTGTTGTCACTTTGTACTCAATATGACGTTTTTCATCATGACCGAAGGCAAGCGTTTACTGTTGGCAGTTTCGAAAGTTGGAAATTCGTGGTAAGTTCCTATGGGACCAAACTGCTCAGGTCATCGGTCCTTAGGCTTACACACAACTTAATCTAGTTTAAACTAACTTACGCTAAGGACAACGCACACACCCATACCCGAGGGAGGTGTTGAACCTCCAACGTGGGCAGCCGCGCGTACCGTGGCAAGGCGCCTAAGACCGCGCGGCTTCGGAAGTTGTTTATGAATAACAGAAACATGTATTACATAAGCCCGTCGAAATATTAAATCGATGTTTGACACGTTCTTGTTATGCGGTTTTTTAAATTGAGTTTTCTAGGGCTATGCAATGAATCTGCATTGGTTTTTTGCTTTTACTACAGCATTCCTCTCTTTCACTTTACACCTCAACAATTTTCGAATAAAACCTGAATTAAACAATGACATTTTCAATTTTGCTATAAATACTGTTTATCTTTACGTAACTGACAGGAGGATAACGATGTCGAACAAAAATGTTCCGTAGATTACACGGCCCTTTGTATATCTTCACTCAGCTTCGAGAGAGTTCACCGCTTCCGGTTTCTAGGAGAATCTGTTAAGACACTGATCGCATGCTCAAAAATGTTCCGTAGATTACACGGCCATTTGTATATCTTCACTCAGCTTCGAGAGAGTTCACCGCTTTCGGTTTCTAGGAGAATCTGTTAAGACACTGATCGCATAAGCAAAAAAAGCAACTGAAAAGAGATAATGCCGAATAGGTATGCACAACACCTAACGTACAGGTATTGCTGATACGATCGTAAATGACAAATTGTACTAGAAAACCTACCGTAGTCTACGCTCTACGGTAGCCTACGTTAGTTTTACAATTCTAGAAGTACCTTTTCCCTGTACAAGGGGAATTCAAGCGCGATGTTCGCAATGCACGAGCTGCTGCGTTATTGTGGTAATTTCATGATGTTGTAGACGTACACGTTTGTGTAAATACCGACGTATCTTTCCCAAGAGATCCAGGCTTAATAAAGCGCGCCTGCTCAAGCTCTTACTCGCGAGCAGATGAGATGCGGCTTGGTGGGGAGTGAAGAAAATGGGCGGGTATCATGAGGCCGCGGCAGCACGGGAGAAGCGCCAGTTGTGTAATAGCAAAAGGTCAGTGTTGACAACGGAGTCATTTAACAGAAGCAATGAAGAGTCGGAATTGTGTATCACTGACAACGTCTTCCGATTTCTCTCCGCAGTGCGAGGGTCCTTATCGATTTACACAAAATGATGGGTACGCATCACAAGACAATAAATACTTTCAGGAATTTCCGTTTACAAAGGCGCAATGTGTCTTACCAGGTCAAAGAATACTGAAAAGCAAAATGTGAAGGACCTTAGAATGAACAAAAAGTTTTTGAACTTAAAAGGAAGGTGTCTGAAGAGGAGGAAAAAGAGGAAGAAAAATCAAGTGAGCGAGTCCTTCAGAAGAACTATAATACTGAACTACTTTTAACAAAGTCCTTGTTTCATTTCACGGATGGTAATTTGATAAAGGGACATATGGCAGTTGCACCTCAACGTTTATGTCCACTTCGGGTAGGAAGTTGCGCTTGGTGTCGATATCAATCATGACAATCGTACGTCCGTCACAGGTTATGGTAGACGACGTTCGGGGTCACACTGCGAAATATTTGTGAAGAGTTTGATACATATTATTTAACAGTTTATGGAAGAGTAGATATCACAGTCACGCAGCTCGATGTCAAATCCTTAGCAGCGTTGAAGAAAGTGTAGCAAATACAGAAATTTATTAATGGTTCAAATGGCTCTGAGCACTATGGGACTCAACTGCTGAGGTCATTAGTCCCCTAGAACTTAGAACTAGTTAAACCTAACTAACCTAAGGACATACAAACATCCATGCCCGAGGCAGGATTCGAACCTGCGACCGTAGCGGCCTTAGAAATTTATTAATTTATGTTTCTACAAACAGAGCACCAGGCACATTGGAAAAGAAATCGGGATTCGTAGCTCAACTGAATGGGGAAATGAAAATGCTTCCTCTACCCAATTCCCGCTGATCTGCAGCTTGAAGCAATTGATCTGCAATGCGACAGGGAGTATAACGGCACTCTAGATTCCTCCAAGCATTTCCCTAAGGATCGATTTTCCTGCTTACACCCGACTCCACACGGCTTCCCTCCATGTTCCCTGTGACGAAGGAGGAGGTATGCTACTCTTTTCTCGTAGGCAAGCTGTTACCATCTGATCGCGCAGCGTGCTGGCTGTGAAGCCCTGCAACAAATACTGGTGAATTTCGTAATAACTTTTACTTACAGTAATTACGCTTTTGACTTCAATGACATTCTTCACGTTTCACGCTAGTCTCTCGCGTTTATCAAACAAAGGGATACACATTCTAAGGAAAAAAAAGACGTTCCACGAAAAAAGTAGCCGAATTGTAACAGAAATCGGTAGATACGCTGATCAGCCAGAACATTATGAGCACAGATCTACTATCACTATAAACCCGCTCAGGTGATAGCAGCCTCACCTGGCGAGGAGTGACTGCTAGTCAGTCACACGCACGGTAAATGTAGTACCAGTGAGTGAGCTGTCCGTGTGTATAACGGGGAAGGCTCGCGATCGAGCCGAGTCTGACCGAGGGCAGATTGTGATGGCCCGGAGGCTCAGCCAGAGCATTTCGGAAAATGCACGACATGAGAGATGTTCGAAGATTGCTGTGGTTTGTGTCTTCAATAGATGGTGAAACCACGTCCAGACGTCGTGAGGTTGGGCGGCCAACCCTCATTACAGATGTCGGATAGACTGGCAAAATAGGACAGGCGGTGAACTGTGGCGGAACTGACATCGACTTTAACTCTGGGCAGAGTACATTTGAACACACAGAGCACCAAACACTCCTAACGATGGACCCCTGCAGCCGACAATCCATGTATGTGGCAACGTTAACACCATGACATCGGCAATTACGACTGAAATGGGCACGTGACCATCGGCAGTACGGTATGATAAATACTGGTACCTTATTCATCAGGCCGATGGGAGGCCGCGAATACGTCGTCTTCCAAGGGAACAGTTCCTTCACACTTGCGTGGATCGTTCAATAAGTAATGCTCCACTTTTATTCAGAACGTATTTATTGTTAAGAGTCAGGATTTGGTGACAATATACATCAACATGTCTTCTGCATGTCCTATTTTTCTACGTAGTCTCCATCAAGTTCTATGGCCGTACGTCAACGTTGTGGAAGAGCATGTATTCCCTTTTGATAAAAACTCTTGTCTTGTAGGCGTAGCCATGTTTTCACTGCATGACTGACACTCTCATCATCTTAGACGTTTGTGGTAGAAAGGCCTCTCCGTCGGTCTCAAACAATTCAGATGAAATTGCCTTTCTTAGAATCTTTTCGTCTGTTGGGAGCATTCATGAGCACCTCTTTGAATATGCGAGAGTCTCGATTATTGCAGACGCACTTCCAATGCTGACCGATAACTGTAGAGCCAATTGTCGAGTTGTGATGCACCGGTCGGCACGAATGATGGCATCCGCACGATTCAGCATCTCTGGAGCAGTGGCTGTGACAGGACGTCCCGAGCGTGGCTGATCTTGGAGCTCTGTTTCTGCCTTTTCTGAGGCTGTAACTTTCTTTACCCATCGCCCAACTGTACTCCTATCAACTACAGCATCGCCATACTCTGCACATAAACGCTTATGGATGTTCACCACGGTTTGTTTTTCTGCACACAAGAATTTAATAACAGCACGCTGCTTGTAACGTGAGTCGTATGTATACACCATTTTGACGCTGTACTACGGCTCTTCCATCTACCAGAACGGTTAGCGACTTCACCGGCGCACAGAACAACATCAAATGTGAAGTGCCAACAAGGGCGTTTGCCTATCTATGTTAATGGCTTTTTTAAAAAATGTGGGGCGCTACTTACTGAACGACCCTCGTATACCTGGGACGGAGACAAGCTGGCGGCCGCTCTATTATGCTCTAGGGAACATTCACGTGGGTTTCCATGCGTCCTGTGTTGCTTGTGCAAGGCACCATGACAGCCAAGCAGTACTGCACGCTGGTTGCAGACAACGTACAACCTTCCGTAACGATCATGTTTCCCGACGGCAGTGGCATTTTTCAATAAGATAATGCGCTGTCCATAAGGTCAGAAGTGTGATGGAGTGGTTCGAGGAACACGGTGTCGATCTCCAGTTGACGTGCTGTCCACCCCCTCTCCCCTCCCCCCCCCCCCCACCCCGTCCCCAAACTCGCCAGATCTGGGCCCGATAGAACACATGTGGGAGGAATCCTTTTATCAAATGAACTGTCATTCTAGACCATCATTCCTGGTTGTCGGTCCGTATGTCGAGTGACACTCACGTTGATATCCCGCCAAGTCCAGACCGTCTCCAAACTTGTCTTCGGTCTATAATCCCACTGGCTGAAGTATAGTTGTCTTCGGTGGTGGGACCCGTTTCGAACTGAGCCCCGATGACCAATGAAGACTACACGGACAGCGGTGGGGTAACAGACATTGTCAAACGCCATATGACTCGACATAGGTGGCATTCTTCCATTGCACTGGTTCACGTTTTCAAGCGCGTTCAGAATATCTGTGGAGCTTGGTACTGCTTGCACCTTCAAAAAGACCCCGAGTATTCCATAGTCTAACGTCAGTAAATCGTCACGTAACGCGCTGACGCCGGCCGAAGTGGCCGCGCGATTCTGGCGCTGCAGTCTGGAACCGCGAGACCGCTACGGTCGCAGGTTCGAATCCTGCCTCGGGCATGGATGTGTGTGATGTCCTTAGGTTAGTTAGGTTTAACTGGTTCTAAGTTCTAGGGGACTAATGACCTCAGCAGTTGACTCCCATAGTGCTCAGAGCCATTTGAACCATTTTAACGCGCTTACGTTTAAATTTACAGCCGTCATTATGTCAATAGGGTCTTATTGGCCCACGAACGTCATTTTCGAGGGAGTCCGCACGTGGCTGCTGCTTACGCTGCTCTTGAGGCTCAATCAATAGCAACGTAAACGAGAGCAAATAGTGACCTATTGAAATTTTCTGTATTTCCTTCGAAGCCGGCCGAAGTGGCCGTGCGGTTAAAGGCGCTGCAGTCTGGAACCGCAAGACCGCTACGGTCGCAGGTTCGAATCCTGCCTCGGGCATGGATGTTTGTGATGTCCTTAGGTTAGTTAGGTTTAACTAGTTCTAAGTTCTAGGGGACTAATGACCTCAGCAGTTGAGTCCCATAGTGCTCAGAGCCATTTGAACCATTTTTCCTTCGAAAATATGCAATCTTCTCGCTCAAATGTTGACCCGATAGGGTAGCCGATTGATAAAGTATTCGTAAAAAACGCAAACAATAGCATACGTTAAAAGTAATTATTTGAAGTTAGTGTGAGTAGAATTCGAAAAATAGTTTCCGTTCTTACGTTTTAAGAAGTGGGAAAGGTGAGGGAAGCGGTGGTGGGCGTCGCAGCTGGCTAGTAACATAGGAACTGCGATGCTATAACGTTTATTTTGCCCGTCCACAGTATAAAAAATACAACTTTGAAGGGCGTATGTTCTTTCTGGTCGCGTATTCGTGCGCTCATCGATACGCACTATTCTGCCTCAGAGAAACTGTAGCCACTTTGCCGTCTGCTAGGGTGGTACACCTCTGGGTGGAAACATTGAGCTACGTCTTCGCGAGTCGTCGGAGTTTTGGTAGGACTCAGCCGATAGCGAAGCTCGGCAGCAGAAGCGTTAGCGAGGCTGCCTGGCCTGCAACCACAGGGCCGCTCTTCTCTCCAGGATCCTACCTCCCGCTTCCTGCTGTGACGTCGACTTGCCGCCTCTACCTCGTAGTAGCTTTGGCTTGTGATACTGCATATGGCATTTTTAGCCGACTCCATTCTGGATAATGGTGAGCTGATTGCTGGCTTGCGTGCTTGCGTAGCATTTACTTTATTTTACGTTACATGATTTTCCGGCTACACAGCAACAGATTTCTTTCCGAGATACGTTTTTTGTAGTCGACATTAACATGGGAAATATAAAATGTTTGTTCGACCACACATATTTTCAGAAGTTGTAGCATTAATATCCGATTTTATTTCAGTCATCCAAGGTTTCTAGTCGCTTAGCTTACTTTTCTTACACTCATAAGACAATGCTTCTGGCGTTAGTGCTAAAATATGGTGATTTTATTTCGTCTATTTTGCATGGTTGGTAATGTAAAGACACCGATCCATTGAATTGGCTTAGTACACGGAATATATTTCTTTTATTCAGTTATTGAACGTTACATTAAATGTGAACGTAATTTGTGAGTCTTGTGAGCATATTTTCGTTCCCCTTAGTCCATGTCCACCTTGACCTTGCACACGTTCCATACCTCCACATTTTTCACTCAGGAACTACTTAAATTGCATTTGAAGCCAAAAGGGAATAAAGTGCAGTGATGGAAGTTTTATTAAATAAAGTCTTCAGGTATACGGGTAAGTTTTGACGAAGCTGAAATCTGAGACACAACACACTGAAGACGAATTTCTTCTTTTCGTGTCGTCACACTAGCTCAGATTTTTCAGTTCTCTAAATGTTGTAGGATACAGACACCAAAAACATTTACACACGTACGGTCATTATCTGTAAGAGATCTATTGTGAGGATTATAATTTCAGTTCTGTTTTTAATTATTTCGTTGCTCTTCGCGAAAGTCTTTGCCACGACGAAACTTAAAAACAAAGTCCAAAAATGATTGAAATGGCTCTGAGCTCTATGGGACTTAACTTCTGAGGTCATCAGTCCCCTAGACTTGGAACTACTTAAACCTAACTAACCTAAGAACATCACACACATCCATGCCCGAAGCAGGATTCGAATCTACGACCGTAGCAGCAGCGCGGTTCCGCACTGAAGCGCCTAGAACCGCTCAGTCACACCGGCCGGCTATGTGCGTCGACATCATTATCCTTTCAGCTGATAGCGTCGGAGATCCAGAGCACTAACGTTTCTGCCAATGGCGTGCTAGTTCAGCCCCTAACCTGTCTCGCAGATATTAATTTTTATAATTTGGTTGGTGACACCTTTATTTGCTATCTACACTTCGAGAATGAAGCGTCTCCCATTGCTTTCGAGCAATATGCTTTCCATTCTAGCTTAGTGCTTGGGTATTTGTACAAAAAAACAATTTTTATTACCACTCAAGCGATTCTTTAGTGAGAAGCACACAGTATAAAATAATGACGTCACTACACACACTGCAAAACGCTAGGCAAAAGGCATCAAACGCAGTGAGACGACCTGAGCACCAAAAGTATTCGAATGATGGAACAGTGTCACACCTATGTATGCGCGATGTATGTGCGAAATTCTGGTACATATGCTAGCGTAAAACCAACGTGCCGTCACCGTAACAACGGCTTTGCGCCGGCGTCATACCAACGAGTAGCGGCACTGACTGAGTTATGACAACGTCATCACTTGCTGCTGAGATCCATAATGGTGGTTAATTTTACCGTAGTTACTGACTTTCGTATGATAATTAACGCAATTAGCAGCAAAGTATTCAATATTTTCTGTAAGCACTCCGCATTCACCGAGTCTATGCATTGCATGTAAATTAAATATTCGGGAGCTGTGAATATTCGTTAGTGATTGCATATGTTACAGTATTGTTAGCCTGTCCCAATACTATCATTTTTGCTCAAGCTCTAGCTTGTTGCAGATGGACATTCCGCCTGCTGTAGTGTGTAAACCGGTACGATTGCTCTCCTGGCCTCATTTAAGTGGTACTAGAACCATCCATGTGTAATTTATCTGCTAGTCCAACTACTCCTTTAGGCGAATTGCGTGGTTGGCTATGGAGCTTTCGTATTTAAAAATAGTAGGTAATATTACTGTAATTAATGACACACAATGGAATTATAAAAATTAAAATTACTCCATGTCTTTGGGGCTGAATTTTCACACCACTGGCTGAAACATAGGTGCTGCAGTGCTGCAACACTATTTGCTGAGAGCATTATGCCATCAACACACACATGTCATACTGGCCGCGGTGGGAAGGGGGGAGGGGGGAAATTTCTGGAAAGGGGGAAGGAATTCTGGGAATGCAGATGTCATTTCTGCTCAACCTCCAGCTTGTTGCAGGTGGACATTCCGCCTGCTGCAGTGCGTAAACCGGTACCACTGCTTTCCTATCGTCATTTAAGGTACCAGAGCCATGCATGTATAATTTATCTGCTAGTGAACCCACTCCTTTAGGCGAATTGCGTGGTTGACTGAGGGGCTTTCCTATTTCAATTTCTGTCCAGAACTGGCAGTGACCCTCGACTGTAGTACATCCTTGCTGGCCTTTGAACTACTTTTAATGCAGACCTCGAAACACTGTTTGACTTGGCATTTTCGCAGTTAATACATCATTTCCACAACTGAAAGAAGATAAAGGTATCGTAAAATGTTTAAGGATCAACTGGCGTTTAATACTTGCTCTTTGGATTTTTTCAATTTTTTTCACTGAGAGTTAATTTTGGTGTGACGTAACATTCCAAAGCCCTTCCCAAGTTTCTTTATGATAATTGTGATAAAAAAACCAGTCTCAGTTTTGTTTATTTAGTGTTGCGACCGTTTTCAGGGAGTAGACCACAATCAGACAAATTCGAGGTAACACCGCAGTTGGTATGGAGAGAATACCAAAAGGTATGTGTTGACCTCTGCTGTGCAATTTGGCAGACATCCGGTATCACATCGATAGCCACGTCGCTGCTGTTTCAGACGTGACTGATGACGCTCTGCTGACCAAAAACACTCACAGCAGTAAAGAAACGCGATTTAGAGCGGTTTTTTTTTATAGTCACTATCAAGCATTCGTTGCAGATCCATTGAAGCTATGCCTAAAATCGTTATTCATTATGAAGTTCAGTTATGAACTCAGCGTAATAATCTTACTCCTCGTTAAGTATCAAGCTTTGGTTACGATACTGGAAAACAAAGTTTTACAATACAGGATGACAATCGCATTGGAAAGCGTAGATATTTATGTAGTATGAGTCAGGAGGAAAAGTACATGTTTGGATGGGCTATACTATTAGTGTTTCTGAACATAAAACGTCATATGAACACATGTCTTATTCTTATGTTTCCGTGGAAGCTAATGAAAACAATGGGGAACAGGACAGATGAAGGTGAATGTAATGAAACACTGTGATCTGATGTTTTGTCTGTTGTGTACATTTCCACACAAAATATGTTCAAAAAGTCCAACTCTTGTAGAACAGCGGCTGTGTTGCTGATCTGCGCTCATTAGTATGGAACGCTACACGTAATCGGTTGAGTGATGAGTCACCGTTTAGTAGCGAGGGCAGCAATAACACATGCAACTCTCGCGTGTGGGCAAATGAAAATTCTGCACCCAACTGTGGAAACAAATTTTCAGCTACGTTTCTCAACGAACGTCCATTGTCAGCATTATTGTTGTTGTAGACAACTGACGTAATGGAGTACGGTATCTCGATTTCCTTCAACATGTATTACCAGAATACTTGGGGACAATTCCTTTGGCAACACGACGTCGTCAGTACTTTCAGCACGGCTGACGCCCGTTGGTTCAAAAAGCTGTATGTGAGCTACGCTTAAGACAGGGACATTTGGTCATTTGTAGTATTTTATTCAGGTTCACCAATACTATCTCCCCTCGAAGCACGTACCGTTCCTCCTGACTCACCCTATATAGCCAGGTTGCATGCTAAAATTTATGGTCCGGTTGAAGTGTTTTGTTAGCGGTATAATTTCCACGGCTGTAGGCATTACTCTTATCTATTATTCACTAGTCACATGCATAGCGCTACTAGTGCTACAATTACGAGCACAATGAAGGTTTCTGACTGACTTTTCGAATGTGAACTCGATACTGAATATTTTAGGAACATGATAAATGAAAGTACGGGATCTGTTACCTGTCACATTACATGGCGTGCAACGGAAATTTATGTCTGAGTGAAAAATGTATGGAAATGGAACGTTTTGAATTCGCGACCTCGCATACAACACAGAAATATACTACCTGTTCGGCAGCTGATATTGTGTAGTCACGTTCTCGTTTTAACATAAGCATTTAGGCGTCTCGGGTGTAAGAAAATGTAATACACGTAGAAATATTTATTCTCACTGTATGGAATATAATACTTAGCTGACGAAACTGAACAGCTTCATGAAGTCATTTAAAACTTTATTGCTGTACTTATAGCTTGCCCAAACGATATAAGCTCACCGGATAGAAAGTTAAGTCACCCGAGGGTACACGCACAGATGAATCGGTGAGCCTTCACAGACGGCGCAGCGATTGAGTCAGGCGCTCAATCACGAGCGCACTGCCTCTAAGAGAGCATAGGTCATTAGCGATCAATGAGACATTTATGTTTCAAGCGGACGCAGTACGTAAACACGTGTAAAGACGTGACAGAGTGGCAGTAACAGTCAATTGTGGGTGCCATTCCCATTGTCATACTGTGTGTGAAGTAGCTGGATTTGTTTGTTTCGCAGTGGACTCTTCACCGTGGCTACAAGCAGTGGTGTAAAACGCGTGGCCACGAAACATGACGTTAGAATCGTTGTCGGGAAAGGTCCTGACTGAGAAAGACCGGAGACGCGTTTCACGTCTTGTGAATCAAAATCCATTCCAAACCCGACAGGAGTTTCTGCGGGAAGTTAATAAAGATCCATCCAAATTGTTAGCGAGAAAACATTTCGATGGGAGCTGCAAGCAATGAGCATTTGGAACCGGTCATGCCGAAAGCGGCAATTGCTGACATAGGCACATAAAGACGACAACAACGAATTTCATTGGGCTGGAAGATTATGTACTGTTGGTGGAATCGCACGATCAAATCCTCAGCGAGTTGGTTAACGTAAATGCGACGTACCCGCAGAACCTAGTAGACTCAGTTCCCAACCGTATCCAGGCGATTGTCAAGTCCAGGGGCGACCTTACACGGTATTAAATGATGCTTGTAGTTATTTCTCTCGAGATGACACAGTTTGTGTGTGTGGGTCTGTGTGTGTGTGTGTGTGTGTGTGTGTGTGTGTGTGTGTGTGTGTGTGTGAGTGAGAGAGAGAGAGAGAGAGAGAGAGAGAGAGAGAGAGAGAGAGAGAGAATGCCTGTGCGTGTGCTTATATCTCGTACAGAAGCAAATTATTCTGCTCTCAAATTTTTTCAGTTACTGATCTTATGAGATATTCAGCTGCACAACACGCATTCCAGTAAGCTGACAGCACCAGAAATTAAACTGTAAATCTTGCATACACTGGCTTCTTGGCGCTTACAGCGTCACATTCCCTGAAGTTTTCGAAAGATTCATTTGTAAGGGTTTTCTTTTGTCTGCAATTACATGGTAACAATAACCTTTGTAGCACTTCGGTTTAAACATTAAATCCTCCAAATGCGCAACTTTAGCTCCGCGAAGCTGTAATTCAATATGACATCTGTCTGGTTTCCTAACATCAACCAGCCACAGCCCAAGTAATTGACAGTTAATAACATTTGGTATTGATAAATTAACTTTCAACCGGATACATTATTTCGGTGGATAACCGTTTAGCTCATCTCTTGTCAGTTTCAGAGCTAAGGTTCATCTACATCTACATGGATACTCTGCAAATCACATTTAAGTGCCTGGCAGAGGGTTCATCGAACCACCTTCACAATTCTCTATTATTCCATTCTCGCATAGCGCGAGGAAAGAATGAACACCTATATCTTTCCGTACGAGCTCTGATTTTCCTTATTTTATCGTGGTGATTGTTCCTCCCTATGTAGGTCGGTGTCAACAAAATACTTTCGCATTCGGAGGAGAAAGATGGTGATTGGAATTTCGTGAGAAGATTCCGTCGCAACGATAAATGCCGTTCTTTTAACGACTTCCAGCCCAAATCCTGTATCATTTCTGTGGCACTCTCTCCCATATTTCGCGATAATACAAAAACATGCTGCCTTTCTTTGAACCTTTTCAATGTACTCCGTCAGTCCTATCTGGTAAGGACCCCACACCGCGCAGCAGTATTCTAAAAGAGGAGGGACAAGCGTAGTGTAGGCGGTCTCCTTAGTAGGTCTGTTACATTTTCTAAGTGTCCTGCCAATAAAACGCAGTCTTTGGTTAGCCTTCTCCACAACATTTTCTATGTGTTCCTTCCAATTTAAGTTGTTCGTAATTGTAATACCTAGGTATTTAGTAGAATTTACGGCTTTTAGATTAGATTGATTTATCGTGTAACCGAAGTTTAACGAGTTCCTTTTAGAACTCATGTGGATGACCTCACACTTTTCGTTATTCACGGTCAACTGCCACTTTTAGCACCATTCATATATTTTTTCTAAATCGTTTTGAAGTTTGTTTTCATCTTCTGACGACTTTATTAGTCGATAAACGACAGCGTCATCTGCAAACAACCGAAGACGGCTGCTCAGATTGTCTCCAAAATCGTTTATATAGATAAGGAACAGCAAAGGGCCTATAACATTACCTTGGGGAACGCCAGAAATCACTTCTGTTTTACTCGATAACTTCCGTCAGTTACTACGAACTGTGACCTCTCCGAGAGGAAATCACAAATCCAGTCACATAACTGAGACGATATTCCATAAGCACGCAATTTCAATACGAGCCGCTTGTGTGGTACAGTGTCAATAGCTTTCTGGAAATCCAGAAATACGGTATCGATCTGAAATCCTATGTCAACAGCACTCAACACTTCATGTGAATAAAGAGCTAGTTGTGTTTCACAGGAACGATTTTTTTTTAAACCCATGTTGTCTGTGTGTCAATAGAACATTTTCTTCGAGGTAATTCATAATGTTAGAACACAGTATATGTTCTAAAATCCTGCTACATATCTACGTTAACGATATGGGCATGTGGATTACTCATACTGCCTTTCTTGAATATTGGTGTAACCTGTGCAACTTTTCAGTCTTTGGGTACGGATCTTTCATCGAGCGAACGGTTGTATATGATTGTTAAGTATGGAGCTAATGCATCAGCATACTCCGGATCGTATACCTTACGATGCCTGACTTGTGCTATTGGAATTTCTTGTCTTTATACCTTGATATAATAAAGCACTGCACCAGTTATGTTTCTTTCTCATGCGTAGCACGATGCTTTGAGAGAACTTACTCTCATTTACAGTTGTATTTTATGTGATATCTGCATCTATGTTAGTCTGCCTCTCTAACCCTACAGTCTCGTTTATAGGGTTTCACTACAATCAGAAAATATAAATCTTATGTCTAATATTACAGGCTAATGTTACAGAATAGTACCTTTTGTCTATGCACTTACAGGTAACGTGCCTCCTTCATTGTAGAAATTAAAACACACCCAAATTATCATTCACACTGTTCACTTACACGTGAAACCATAATATGGCCAAAGGATTTTATGACAGTATGGTTAAAAAAATGGTTCAAATGGCTCTGAGCACTATAGGACTTAACGTCCGAGGTCATCAGTCCCCTAGAACGTAAAACTACTTAAACCTAACTAACCTAAGGACATTACACACATCCGTGCCCGAGGCAGGATTCGAACCTGCGACCGTAGCGGTTGCGCGGTTCCAGACTGAAGCGCCTAGAACCGCTCGGCCACTCCGGCCGGCACACTATGGTTCACCAAAGAGTTCGGGTGTAGTTAGAGGTGTAACATTTTTCGCGGATTGGGTTATTAACATCAAGCTGTGATAACTTCTGCAAGTAGCACCACTTACTACTTAAACAGTGACATATGCATTATATTCTATTTTATACTGATATGTTGCAAATACTGAGTGTAATGTGTGAAGGGGGTAAACATACTTATGGCAAACCTACATTTCTCACATTTGTAGATTTAGAAAAAGCTTTTGACAATGCTGACTGGATTATTTGAAATTTTAGGTAACAACTACAGAATTCATGAAGGGAAAGGTTATTTATAACTAGTACACAACCTAGACTGCTATTATAAGGGTAGGAGAACATGAAAATTAAGCAGTAAGTTTAAGGGGTAAGACAAGGTCTCGACATACGAGCAGGAAAAGAAATGAAGAAGAAATTTTGAAAGGACATCTAGCTTCGAGGAAAATAAATAAAAATTCTGAGGTTTGCCGACAACATTTAACTCTCTCGAAGACTGCAAAGTACTTGGAAGAGCAGTTGAACGGAATGAATTGTGTCTTGAAAAGAGATTGTAACATGAACGCCAAAAAAGTAAAACAAGGGTAATATAATGTAGTGGAACTGAATGAAGTTATGCTGAAGGAAATAATTTAGGAAATCAGACACAACAAGCAGTAAATGAAATTTGCTTTTGGGCAGAAAAATAACTGATGGTGGCCGAAGTAGAGAGGACGTAAAGTGCAGACTGATAATAGAAAAGAATTTCTAAAAAAATCGATTTTGTTATTACCTAATATAGTTTTGCCGTTAAGGAATTCTTTTCTAAAGACATTTGTCTGGAGTACAGGCTTGTGTGGAAGTGAAACGTGGAGATAAGTAGTTATGACAAGAAGAGAATTGAAACTTTTGAAATGTGGCGCTGAAGAAGAATATTGATAGTTAAATGGGTAGATCGAATAAATGTGAGGAGGTACGAAATCGAAGAAAGGAAAAAAAAGGAATTTATGGGATAAGTGAACTAAAGGAAAGACTCCACTGATAGACCTCGTAC
Organism: Schistocerca serialis cubense; assembly: GCF_023864345.2. NCBI lineage: Eukaryota > Metazoa > Arthropoda > Insecta > Orthoptera > Acrididae > Schistocerca > Schistocerca serialis. The sequence continues at coordinate 179,330,636 of NC_064646.1, read as the reverse complement.
TAATGGGTGGAGGAATTGTAGAATGAGATCAAGACACGACTACCATTAACAGGTTCAAATTGATGTGGTGGCAAAAGTTACTCAGAGATGAAAAGCGTTACACGTCATCAACTAGCGTGGGAAGATGCATCAGAACAATCTTCGCACTGGAGATCACAACCACCAACAATTACATTTTAATAAAATAATTTATTATTATAATATTTAAAAAATTAAAATTTATTTTTCTGTTTAAGTAGTATACGTCTGTGCCACGTTAGCAGCGAGGGTAAAGACAAGTTTTGTTTGGTGATGTGGAGAGAAGACAAAGACAGTAATGAACTAAAAACCCTCACTCCATCCGAATTGATTTCTGTATCCTTGTCTGCGTTGTATGGTAGTGCAATCCTCCCCCCCCCCCCCCTCCAAATAAATTATCCGGTACAATCTACATTGTCCAGTCACATTAATGTGACCACCCGTCAAAAGCCCGAGTAACCGCCTTTTGTAGCGCGGATGTGCAGGAAGAGACTCAGTGAAGTTCTAGGCGGTGTCAGCATGGATGTGGACTCGTGCCCACTGCACTGTCGTGACCAGCAGCGCTAGAATTCTCCATTGAGAATCCGTGGCGCGAACAGCGTGAACGATGTGATCCCACAGGTTCTCGATTGAGTTCAAATTCGAGGAGACTGGTGGACAGGGGAGTTCGGGAAACTCATCTCGGTGCTCTTAGAAACACGCTCGTACACTGCAAGTTGTGTCACACGTTGAATTGTCCTACTGGTAGATGCCATCGTGCCGATGAAGAAACAAACTGCATTTTGGCGGTGGACATAGTCCCTAATGACGGATACGTTGTGCCTTCCGGAATGATGAGATCAGCCAGGAAATACCACGAAAAAAATCCCCAGGCCATTACGCTCACTGTTCCGGCCTGGACCACTCCGACCATTGTTACAGGGGATGTCCAGTTGCGGTACTGGCGCACAGATTCCAGCCTTCGTCGTCGATTAACAGCAACCAGCATGGTGCAAGAACCATTGTCCACTGTCGAGGCCCATACTCAGCAACGTTCGCAGAAAGCTCGTTGACGAGACACTATTGGGAGCCGCTTAATTCATCTGGGCGTCCAGTTGTTCAGTGTTTGCGCGTCTATTCGCCCGTACACATCTCCACAGACATCGTTCAGCCATGTCATCTACCACCTGCGGTGCACCACGGTTGCCTCAGAGCCGGTTTTGGATAGCGCCAGTTTGCGATGGACATTATATTTTATCCATGGCGGCATGCGAACAATTTACAATCTTAGACTTTTGGGAAATACTTCCACCCTTACCCCGGAAACTAATGCTCGTGCCCTTTCGTAAGTCAGATAAATCGCTCCGGTTCCGCATTACGATAACGACTCCACCGTTTACCGCATCCCCCCGACCCGACATACTTTATATGCTCTCCCCAATGGTATTGCTGCCGTCTGTTTGTGTTTATTGCACGTTTACGTCGAATATTGGCCGTGGTCACATTACTGTGACTTGTGTCTTTGTTTCTTTCTTGTGCTACTGCCTTTATCCCGCATTGTGCGCAGGGTCGGCAGGGTTAAGGACGGATTTGGCATGGTTAAGTTTAAGGGGTAGCCGGATGCCCTTCCTGCCGCCACCCCATACCCCCGTGGACGGAATTAGTGTACCCCAGCTGTCTGCGTCTAGTGTAAATCGTGAAAGAGTGTGGATGTGTTTCAAATGTCTGCGAGTCATGTAATTGAGGCGGGACGTGGGGACCAGCCCGTCATTCACCTAGTAGGATGTGGAAAACCGCCTAAAAACCACATCCAGTCTGGCAGGCACACCGGCCGTCGTCGTTAATCAGCCGGGCGGATCGATTCGAGGCCGGCGCGCTTACCCGAACCAGGCAGCAGAGCGTTAACGCTCTCGGATATCCTGGTGGGTCGGTCACATTACTGTGACTGGACCATGTAAATTCATATGACAAAGCAGCACCTGCCCGCATCTAGCCTGTACAGATAGTCACCTAATATCGGAACTACGAGCACTCGCCTCACTGCAACTGGTAGTTAAGCACAAAAACTCATACCTCTTATTTTACAGTTGTTAGAAGTATTTTCTTTTACCGAATTATTTCCAGGCGGTATGCTACTGGTATGCATAGGCAGTGGCGGTCGCTATGTAAGAGCAGAAGCGCACGTGAACACCCTAACTTTTGACAGCTTGCGGATTTACTAGCGATTTTTCTTTGAATGTTGTTAAACGTAATGTAGCGGCAAGTTGATACACACGGCACTAAATCTGTAGAGCTATGCTACATATTGCTGCTCTAGATTCCGTAAAAGCAGGCATCAGAGTTGCGAGCACACCTTCAGTTGTGTATGTTTCAAAGAGATTTTGCGCATACGCAACTGGGGTGGCGTAATTGCCTTATGGGTCGAATACATATAGATTTGATAAAGAGCGTGCACGGTTCACAGGTTTACGTCAATGCTACAAGGTCGTAGCACGCTGCAGCAGATTTTTATCCCCGTTCCCTTGGCACAAATCCAGCTAGACGGTAGCACATTCCTCAGATACGGCATTTCGCTCGCTATATAGTAAAATTAGATCGGACATCAGTGTATGTTATAGTTATACGTATAGGAATACTTATTTTGTGGGATTCTGAATGGGATACAGAATATTAAGTTGTGGATTTTATAATACAGTAATCAACTGGAAGCGCTTAGAACCATAAAGCACATCATCGTCGATTATGAAACTGTAGCATTTATTCCTGCTCCTGATAACTATTGATATTACGGTAGGTCGGGTTTATCTTGACTGTAGGCTCACATTGTATGTACATATGTATATCCACGAAAAGTTATCTCACTTGTTTCTCTGATTTTTACTTAAATGTGGGGTCGAAAACTGGATTCTTTTGCCTCTTATGGCTCTCCACGCCTCATTTGTTCAAATGGTTCAAAGGGCTCTAAGCACTATGGGACTTTGGGACTTGACATCTGAGGTAATCAGTCCCATAGACTTAGAACTACCTAATCCTAACTAACCTAAGTACATCATACACATCCATTCCCGTGGCAGGATTCTAGCCTGCGACCGTAGCAGCACCGCGGTGCCTCATATGAGTACTACTTGAATTTAATAATTTCCGCAGATGGCAGTTTGTGTTTGGAGTTGGTTGTTTCCTGTGCCTTGTCAACACGATCTCTGTCGTATCTGTTTTAAGTGCTAACAGAAAAGAAAATTACCAGGAAAAGTTAGCCGCAAAGCGATTATGGCCTCCCAGACTAGATCCGTTGTCTGACGAAGTAACTAAATCAGAAAAGCGTGACTACAAGTGAACATTCAACAAATAACTGTGTAATAAGCGTCTGTTATTGGTTCAAGTGCCTCTGAGCACTATGGGACTCAACATCTGTGGTCATCAGTCCCCTAGAACGTAGAACTACTTAAACCTAACGAACCTAAGGACATCACACACATCCATGCCCGAGGCAGGATCGTCTGTTATTGGTGGGTACAACGTAAGAATGTCTGATTTTCAGTCCGGAAGTTAATTCATTAACTAATACATTAGAGATCTTGTACATTTGCCCGAAAAAATAAAAAAGGGCTTACACAAAAATGCGAAACAGAGCGTAGTGAACGCCTAAATATTATTTCGTTCTTGCCATAAACTGTACTTAAGTATGTACAAACAAATAAAATTCCATAAAAGCAATTCTTTCTTTTTCGCACAAGTTATAGATATTATTATTATTATTGTTATTATTGGTTCAAATGGCTCTGAGCACTATGCGACTTAACTTCTGAGGTCATCAGTCGCCTAGAACTTAGAACTAATTAAACCTAACTAACCTAAGGTCATCACACACATCCATGCCCGAGGCAGGATTCGAACCTGCGACCGTAGCGGTCGCTCGGTTCCAGACTGTAGCGCCTAGAACCGCACGGCCACTCCACCTGTTATTATTATTATTGTTGTTATTAGCAGCCGCTGAAGTTTATAAATATGTTGATAAGTGTGTTATACAGCAGATGCTATTAATTTCGCACTATCATATTTAGCTGAATTTAAAAATTTGTAAACGCCCAGAATGTGTACTTACGAGCCGCCACTTGGCATAGGCGTCCGCAAGGGGAGACAAGAGGGCGCACGTTTCGTCCCCTACAATCTGGGAACAGAATATTATTTATTACAAAACTATAGAAATCATATTTTGCAATTCTAATGAGGCGCAGATTTAGCACTGATGTCTCACGCTGCCGAGACAATGGAGAGAGCCGACTGCCCATTCGACCAGCACACACTCCCAACCACGTCCGCACCAGGGAGCAGTGATGACAGGCCAATTAGCCCTCGGCGTCCCATAAGCTGCCAGTCCTGGTGGCATTGAGAAGACAGAAAGCCGAGAAGGGAACGAAGACGACACGACAAAATAGAAGCCTATAGCCACAACCTGTGAAGATCTGAAGGAATAGCGCACGCGCTCTAACTGCCCACATAGCGGAGCAGATGGCCAATTCGGAAAGGGACATATTGTAGCTTTACCAATCGCTTTATAACTTGCGTTTGCTTGGTTATCAGGCTGTTCAAGGGGATTTACTCCTTTTCCTTGGCTCTTCGGCCATTTCGGCGCTATCCTGTAGTCAAGGTGGATGTGAAGATTAACGTAACGTTTCCTGTACAGAGTCCCCAATCTGTTTTCCTGTCCTTTCCTCAGGTAGTCAATGCATTAATTTTATGTTGAGCCTAACAGCGTTCTCTCTGTCTCCCATATTTAATTTTCAGCGTCAAAATCATTAATAAAGGACCAAAAAATTTTCTCAATATTTTGCAGTTTATTTCCTGACTCTTAGGTTATCTTGGATGCAACAAATGACGATGTAATTTCATATCATTTAATTAAAAATGTGGATGGTTAATAATATAAAATATATGCTTTACACACAACAATATGTTTGCTGTTTGGCTGTCAAAGTAATCCACCTCAAAAATATTGAGTGAGTAACTATGAATCAATTAAGATAAAATAACTTTTGAGCACTTCCTGTATAATTTAGTTCTTGGGTTATCATATGTTCTCAAACCCACCAAACACGGTAGTGGTGAGATTTCCACCTAGAGCAGTGGTTCTCAACCTTTCTTAGACCATAACCCCTGAATGCAATTAGACGGTAGCTAGTACCCCTCACCCCCTACCCCCTACATTATCACGAACTGTTAAACATTGGAATGAATGACTTTTCTCGGAACAAAAAAAAAAGTGGCTCTGAGCACTATGGGACTTAACATCTATGGTCATCAGTCCCCTAGAACTTATAATTACTTAAACCTAACTAACCTAAGGACATCACACAACACCCACTCATCACGAGGCAGAGAAAATACCTGACCCCGCCGGGAATCGAACCCGGGAAACCGGGCGCGGGAAGCGAGAACGCTACCGCACGACCACGAGCTGCGGACTTTTCTCGGAACACTTTTATTTTTAAAATTATAGAAGGTGAATGATACTTAGCGTATGTACGTGTGTCTGTGTCTGTGTGTGTGTGTGTGTGTGTGTGTGTGTGTGTGTGTTAGAATAAATAACGAAGGAGTTTTCAAGGTGCATCGCAAGTGCTACCCACGACTCTTTCGCAGATAAGAAAGCTAACTATCCATCCACAGAGAGGTTAGATGTTTGTTACAAAACATACATCCCTTGCATTTCTCCTCTCCATTCCGGCACTTGCTTGACCAGCACACTGCAACCCCATTTAAAATCAACTAAGTTAAAATTTGTGCATTGTGCTTACTGTTCATAAATGACTTAATTGCTGCACATCCTACTTCTGAAATGTTTTCCCCCGATAGCTGAGTGGTCGACGCGACAGAACGTCAATCCTAAGGGCCCGGGTTCAATTCCCGGCTGGGTTGGAGATTGTCTCCGCTCAGGGACTGGGTGTTGCGTTATCCTAATCATCATCATTTCATCCCCATCGACGCGAGAGTCGCCGAAGTGGCGTCAAATTGAAAGACTTGCACCCAGAGAACGGCTTACACGACGGGACGCCCTAGTCACACGACATTTTTTATTTTACTTCTGAAATGGCAGAAATCGGAAGACTTCACGCTATTAATGCTTTGTATCTGACTACAGCCACTTATAGTAATAGTATTAATAATAATATGATAGCATGCTATAGAATCCCTAATGTAGTTACTGCTGTGTAGTGAAGTCAATTAATTCATTTATTTGTCTGGATGCAAGTAGTGCAGTAATTTCTGGACTACTGCAGGTAACGTCTACAACTTTCTTGAGATATTTATCATTTGTTAGGTTTATTTCTCACTTATCATAGATGTACGGGACAAAGCACAACATATGTGTGTAGTGGGACGACTATGTGAAGAACCTGAACTGTGACCTTTCTGACAGGAAATCACAAATCCAGTCACATAACTGAGACGATATTCCATAAGCAAACAATTTCACTTCAAGACGCTTGTGTGGTGCAGTGTCAAAAGCCTTCCGGAAATCCACAAACACCGAATCGATCTGAAATCCCTTGTCAATAGCACTCAACACTTTTTGCGAATAAAGAGCTAGTTATTTTTCACAATAACGATGTTTTCTAAACCCATGTTGACTGTGTGTCAATAGACCGTTTTCTTCGAGGCAGTTCATGATGTTCGAACATAATATATGTTCCAAAATCCTGATGCATATTGTCATTAACGACATGGGCCTGTAATTAACTACCTTTCTTGAATATAGATGTGACCTGTGCAACTTTACAGTCTTTGGGGTACGGGTCTTTCGCCGAGCGAACATTTGTATATTATTGTTAAGTATGGAACTAATGCATCAGCATTCTCTGAATGGAACCTAACTTTTATACAGACTAGGGCAGAAGACTTGCTTTTATTAAGTGATTTAAGTTGCTTCACTACTCCAAGGCCCGACCGCATGACTGCTACGGTCGCAGGTTCAGATCCTGCCTCGGGCATGGATGTGTGTGATGTCCTTAGGTTAGTTACGTTTAAGTAGTTCTAAGTTCTAGGGGACTGATGACCTCAGATGTTAAGTCCCATAGTGTACAGAGTCAATTTGATCTACTACTAGGATATTTACTTCTACGTTACTCACGTTAACAGCTGATCATGATTCGAATTCTGAAATATTTACTTCATCTTCTTTTGTGAAGGCATTTCGGAAGTCTGTGTTTATTAACTCTGCTTTGGAAGCACTGTCTTCGATAGTATCTCCACTGCTATCGTGCAGAGAAGACATTTATTGTTTTTTGCCGCTAACATACTTCACATACGGCCAGAATATCTTTGTCTCGAAACAAGGCAGAAAATCCAAAGTTTCATTGTGGAAACTGATATAAGCATCTCGCAATGAAGTCCACTCTAAATTTCGCCAAACTTGGGGATTTGCATCCGTGTAAAATTGGCATGTTTGTTTCGTTGTTTCTGCAACAGTATTCTGAACCGTTTTGTGTACCAAGGAGGATCAGCTCCGTCGCTTGTTAATTTATTTGGTATAAATCTTTCGATTACTGCCGATACTATTTCTCTGAATTCAAGCCACATCTGGTCTACAGTTATATTATTAATTTCGAAGGAGTGTAGATTGTCTCTCAGGAAGGCATCAAGTAAATTTAGGTATATTTTTCGTTTATTTTTGGAGGATTTGGGGTTACCATATTCAATCTCGCTACGACATCTCTGTGTTCACTAATCCCTGTATCGGGTTTGATGCTCATTATTAACTCAGGATTATTTGTTGCTAAGAGGTCAAGCCCCCCCCCCCCCCCTCCCAAACAACCATGGACCTTGTCGTTGGTGGGGAGGCTTGCGCACCTCAGCGATACAGATACCCGTACCGTAGGTGCAACCACAACGGAGGGGTGTCTGTTGAGAGGCCAGACAAACGTGTGGTTCCTGAAGAGGTGCAGCAGCCTTTTCAGTAGTTTCAGGGGCAACAGTATGGATGGTTGACCGATCTGACCTTGTAACACTAACCAAAACGGCCTTGCTGTGCTGGTAATGCGATCTGCTGAAAGCAAGGGGAAACTACAGCCTTATTTTTTCACGAGGGCATGCAGTTTTACTGTATGGTTAAATGATGATGGCGTCTTCTTGGGTAAAATATTCCGGAGGTAAAATAGTCCCCCATTCGGATCTCCGGGCGGGGAATACTCAGGAGGACGTCGTTATCAGGAGAAAGAAAACTGGCATTCTACGGATCGGAGCATGGAATGTCAGATCCCGTAATCGAGTAGGTAGGTTAGAAAATTTAAAAAGGGAAATGATAGGTTAAAGTTAGATATAGTGGGAATTAGTGAAGTTCGGTGGCAGAAGGAACAAGACTTTTGGTCAGGCGAATACGGGGTTATAAATACAAAATCAAATAGGGGTAATGCAGGAGTGGGATTAATAATGAATAAAAAAAAATAGGAGTAGGAGTGCGGGTAAGCTACTAAGCTACTACAAAAAACATAGTGAACGCAATATTGTGGCCAAGATAGACACGAAGCCCACGCCTACTACAGTAGTACAAGTTTATATGCCAACTAGCTCTGCAGTTGACGAAGAAATTGATGAAATGTGTGATGAAATAAAAGAAATTATTCAGATAGTGAAGGGAGACGAAAATTTAATAGTCATGGGTGACTGGAATTTTTCACAGAGAAGAACTTAATCATAGCCAACACTTGGTTCAAGAATCATAAAAGAAGGTTGTATACATGGAAGAACCCTGGAGATACTGACAGGTTTCAGATAGAATATATAATGATAAGACAGAGATTCAGGAACCCGGTTTTAAATTGTAAGACATTTCCAGGGGCAGATGTGGACTCTGACCACAATCTATTGGTTATGAACTGTAGATTAAAACTGAAGAAACTGCAAAAAGGTGGGAATTTAAGGAGATGGGACCTGGATAAAAGAACCAGAGGTTGTACTGAGTTTCAGGGAGAGCATAAGGGAACAATTGACAGGAATGGGGGAAAGAAATACAGTAAGAAGACTGGGTAGCTTTGAGAGATGAAGATGGCTAAGCAGGGATGGCTAGAGGACAAATGTAAGGATGTAGAGACTTATCTCACTAGGGGTAAGATAGATACTGCCTACAGGAAAATTAAAGAGACCTTTGGAGAAAAGAGTACCACTTGTATGAACATCAAGAGCTCAGGTGGGAACACAGTTCTAAGCAAGGAAGAGAAGGCAGAAAAGTGGAAGGAGTATATAGAGGGTCTATACAAGGGCGATGTTCTTGAGGACAATATTATGGAAATGGAAGAGGATGTAGATGAAGATGATATGGGAGATACGATACTGCGTGAAGACTTTGACAAAACACTGAAAGACCTGAGTCGAAACAAGACCCTGGGAGTAGACAACATTCCATTAGAACTACTGACAGCCTTGGGAGAGCCAGTCCTGACAAAACTCTACCATCTGGTGAGCAAAATGTATGAGACAAACGAAATACCCTCAGACTTCAAGAAGAATATAATAATTCCAATCCCAAAGAAAGCAGGTGCTGACAGATGTGAAAATTCTCGAACTATCAGTTTAATCAGTCACAGCTGCAAAATACTAACGCGAATTCTATATAGACGAATGGAAAAACTGGTAGAAGCCGACCTCGGGGAAGATCAGTTTGGATTCCGTAGAAATATTGGAAAACGTGAGGCAATACTGACCCTACGACTTATCTTAGAAGCTAGATTAAGGAAAGGCAAACCTACGTTTCTAGCATTTGTAGACTTAGAGAACGTTTTTGACAACGTTAACTGGAATACTCTCTTTCAAATTCTGAAGGTGGCAGGGATAAAATACAGGGAGCGAAAGGCTATTTACAATTTGTACAGAAACCGGATGGCAGTTATAAGAGTCGATGGACATGAAAGGGAAGCAGTGGTTGGGAAAGGAGTGAGACAGGGTTGTAGCCTCTCCCCGATGCTATTCAATCTGTATATTGAGCAATCAGTGAAGGAAACAAAAGATAAATTCGGAATAGGTATTAAAATCCATGGAGAAGAAATAAAAACTTTGAGGTTCGCCGATGACATTGTAATTCTGTCAGAGACAGCAAAGGACTTGGAAGAGCAGTTAAACGGAATGGACAGTGTCTTGAAAGGAGGATATAAGATGAACATCAACAAAAGCAAAACGAGGATAATGGAATGTAGTCGAATTAAGTCGGGTGATGCTGAGGGAATTAGATTAGGAAATGAGACACTTAAAGTAATAAATGAGTTTTGCTATTTGGGGAGCAAAATAACTGATGATGGTCGAAGTAGAGAGGATATAAAATGTAGACTGGTAGTGGTAAGGAAAGCGTTTCTAAAGAAGAGAAATTTTTTAACATCGAGTATAGATTTAAGTGTCAGTAAGTCGTTTCTGAAAGTATTTGTATGGAGCGTAGCCATGTATGGAGGTGAAACATGGACAATAACTAATTTGGACAAGAAGAGAATAGAAGCTTTCGAAATGTGGTGCTATAGAAGAATGCTGAAGATTAGACGGGTATATCACATAACTAATGAGGAGGTATTGAATAGGATTGGGGAGAAGAGAAGTTTGTGGCACAACTTGACTAGCAGAATGGATCGGTTTGTGGGACATGTTCTGAGGCATCAAGGGATCACAAATTTAGTCTTGGAGGGCAACGTGGAGGGTAAAACTCGTAGAGGGAGACCAAGAGATGAATACACTAAACAGATTCGGAAGGATGTAGGTTGCAGTAGGTTCTGGGAGATGAAGAAGCTTGCACAGGATAGAGTTGCATGGAGAGCTTCATCAAACCAGTCTCTGGACTGAAGACCACAACAACAACAAGAGGCCAAGTGTGTTTTTAGAACCGTTTACTATTCGCTTTGTTTCATGAACTAACTGCTCGAAATAATTTTCAGAGAATGCGTTTAGCACAATTTCGGATGATGCTTTATGCGTAGCTCCGGAATTAAACATGTATTTTCACCAACATATCGAGGGTAAATTAAAGTCACCATCAACTATAATCGTATGAGTCGGGTACGTGTTTGAAATCAAACTCAAGTTTTCTTTGAACCTTTCAGCAACTGTATCATTTGAATTGGGAGGTCGGTAATAGGATCCAATTATGATTTTATCCCGGTTGTCAACAATGACCTCTGCCCATACTAACTCACAGGAAGTATCTATTTCAATTTCGGGACAAGATAAACTACTTCTAACAGCAACAAACACGCCAGCGCCAACCGTGTTTAGCCTATCCTTTCGGAAAACCATTCGGTTCTTCGCATAAATTTCGGCTGAGCTTATATCCGGCTTTCGTCAGCTTTCAGTGCCTATAACGATTTTAGCGTCAGTGCTTTCTATTAGCGCTTGGAGCTCTGGTACTTTCCTAACACAGCTACGACAATTTACAACTGCTGTGCCGATGGTTCCTGTATCTACGTTCTTCCTGCGTTCAGCCTGCAACCTTTGTGACTGAAGCCCTTATTGTGTTTTCCCGAGACCCTCTAACCTAAAAAACCGCCCAGTCCACGCAACACTGCTCCTGCTACCTGTGTAACCGCCTCCTGCATATAGTGCACACCTGACCTATTCAGCGGAACCCGATACCCAACAACCCTTTGGTGCAAGTCGAGGAATCTGCGGCCTACACGGCCGCAGAACCGTCTGACCCTCTGATTCAGCCTCCACTCGGCTCTGTACCAGAGTTCCGCAATCGATCCTGTCGACTACGCTGCAAACGGTCAGCTTTGGTTTCAGCTTCCAAGCGATACTGGCAGCCTTTACCTCTTATGTTAGCCGGTCGAAAGCAGAGAGAATCTCTTCTGATCCAAATCGACACACTTCATTGGTACCGACGTGAGCAACCACCTGCAGTTGGCTACACCCCGTGCACTTCATGGCATCCGGGAGGACCCGTTACACATCTGGAATGTCTCCACCAGGTATGCATACGGAGTGCACATTGGTTTTCTTTCCCTTTTGTTCACTGCCAGATCTTCGTAGACATTCTGCGCAAAAGAAACTCAATGACAGACAACATTCTGGAGTTATATATAGTGCCACTGAAACTTCATGAAACTATAGGGCTCGAAGCGAGATTATTCCACGATGTCCCACAACAAATTCCGCAGTTTTTCAACCGAAATTGGCCGAGAAAAAAATGGGTTGCATTAGTTGTTGAGCGCCTGTCGTATCTTAGATCTCTTTATATACTACGTAGGCAGTTAAGAAATACTTCGCCGGTTGTACACTATCTTATACTGTGAAAACGAAGAATGCCTTTTGCCATGTAACGTATGATACCTGCAAATGGACTGACTTTTTTTAATATCCAAACAGTTTTAACTATGTTGAAAATGGAAATTTGTGTTAGTTTCCAGTAACTTCTGTTTCAAAATGTATTTAATTTCTTACTGGTTTTTAATAGCATTTCTGCTTAATTTGCTTTCACATATTGATTATTGGTGTGTAGCAGAACAACGGTACGATAGATAGAAGATTAAACACACAATTGACAAGTTTTTCTCGATGACAACACTTTTAAATTTCAAAAGATTATTTGTTCGTAAGTACACATTTTTTCATTTGGAGAAACTATAATTTTTCGAAGAAATTGTCTGTAATTTCAGAAAAAGAAAAGCAGATGCCATAATTTAAAATGGGAATAAGAAAAGGTGTTAAATATCTATTACAGGACTGACCTCAGGCGAAAGTCTGAAAAGGGTTCCATGTTACAACACTCTCCGCGACATTAAAAATATGAGTTTTACGATCTTGCCCCGCCGTGGATAAATTTCTTCGGGAACTCTGGCTGACAATATTGCGCCAAGTTTAATTTGTTAATTCCTATGAAAGCAGGACTCAACTTTTAATAGAAAATGTTTTATAGACGCGAAAATATTTTGAATAAAAGTCACGTAAAGTAATTATTCTACGTGTGTTTTCATTTGAATGTAATAAATTGCAAATTGGAAACAAAAATACATGATCCAGTTGCCTTGCTTTGTCAGCCGGCTCGCAGCTATGAATAATTATGTTGCTGGGTTTCACAATGAAGCACCGTTACTTTCAATCACATTTTATATCGTTGGACCTTAATTTTACGGAAAACTTTATCTGGCAATAACAGCGGTATAATTAAAACAGCAAACTTAGTTCCTCTGAATCAGTGCTAATTTAAGTTTATATAATAATTTGACAGCATTTTATGTAGGGACAATTTATTACATGGATAACTACAGTAAATATTTTTTTTTATTTTCAATATTTCTTTAAATGAACATTGTCATAGGAAAGAACTAGGCACACCTATTTACAATTACTATTGCTTGCTTTCTTCGTAACGTTACTTTTCAAAAGCTATTCAGAGTACTGTAATTAATTAAAGAAATTTAAAGGTCCTGTAGGATTAATTTTAAGGAACGGTTTCTTCCCCTGAGAATCTAAATTGCACGGGAGAGAGACGCATCTGTTTCCTTTATATGATAACTCCATTATTGTGGATCAACGAAGATTTCCATTTGGTATACCACTGACAGTTTTGACACCGCGTGTAAGTGACTTAATTTAATATCATAAATGGCATGTTCGATCTGTCTGAGCCATTATCATTATATACGGTACTATAATTTGAAATCTGTAAAGCAGAACTACAAAATAAGAGGTTATCCGTCTTGGAAATAGTCTAAGACAAACACGAATTTCAACATCCGACTCTTGTCAACCAGAACTCTCCATTTGTACCAACTGGATTTCGACTTACGAATTACGTAGAAATGCTCGCAACTACATGTTCATTTGTCACTTTCCACATTGCTGTTCCAGGTTCTAGCTGTGCGCGGGAAGAACAATTGCTGGTAAGCCCATGTTCGAGACTGAATCTCCCTTATCTGTTTGCGAGATATACAAGCTGACAAGAAAGGTATTCTATATTTTGAGAGGTGGTAGTATACCCAAACCAAGACTATGTGTTGTCCATCTTCGCTTCAGAAAAATACATCTCTTTTACTGCAAGACTAACATGACCTTGCATACCACAAAGATGTAGATTGGTTGAAGGTATCGTCAGTTCCTGTTAAATGAATTGCCCGTCCTGCGAGAGTAGGTACCATTCAAATAAGGATATGTGGTCTGTGCATAATGTGATAGTTAATCACATTATAAGAAATGGTTGTACAGATGTAATTATCAAGAAAAATGTCAGTTTATTTCGAATGTTTACCACTACGAGCATATTTGCAAAGACTAAACACGTGAGTGATGTATTCTTTGGCTACCTGAGGTTGTATTATTGAGTACAGCTCGGGCGAGCAAAGGAAGTGATTGCAGAGCTGCAGTTATTAGCAGTAGGGGTCGTGTCGCGGAGCAAGAGAGAGACAGAGAGAGAGAGATGTTCCATGATGTGTAATTTGATAATAGGGAATGATTTTTGATAGGATAGAGAGACCGCGCATGGAAAGAAAGGAGGTAACTTACATTGAATTTATTTTGGTGCAAGCGCTAGTTAGTAATTATTGTAGTGCAAAGATTTCATTGTGGTTAATAATACCTATGTGTTGATATCCAGAACTATCTATCAGTCATCTCTTCAGATTTATAATTTGCTTCGCACACCACGATTAGTTAAAAGATATTCCATTAGGAGTGCAAAATAGTAAATCTGAGGTAATGTAAATTTTGTACTAAAGTATTCTTGCTGATGTATGACACTGGTAGGAGGAAGTTATAGCTCATGTTAGTACAAGTCCATTCTGAGTCATTCAAACCATTTAATCTAATTTCCAAAATACGATTTTGTTTATTTACAAAACATTTGACTGAAACTTATCCTTACTATGACATGAAAAGTGTATCTGATCAAATCCTCACCGTCGCGCCTTACGCTACTGCGGGGACAGTGAATCATATTTTCAGAGAAGGAACTAAGGTTTAGTTTACAAAAATAGCATAAAATAAAAATAATGTAAGAAGGCAAAATGCCACGCAGTAATATCTTTCATCATTCTGGGAGTGCAGAATGAGTAAGGGCAGAATTATCCGTCGCAACGGTGAGAAATAACTGTAGGGCCTAAATCAACATTTAGGGAATTCAGTAGATACCTTTCCAAACGGGACTCCGTTTGCGTTATCCAACAGTTAGCCATTGTGTGTGACTGTTTCTTGACAAAGTCATAATGAATATTCTTGATAGCCGGTATTTATTTCCAATCTAGTTTATAGACAGTCAAATACTTTTCAGGTTAATTAAAGTCATCTACCGAAAATTAATCTGAGCAGCTCTTTTCGTGTTCAGACGTAGGATAGCAAGGGCAATTGTAGATCAGATACTGTAATCGGAAACTACATTGCTGAGAAGAATTAGTACGCACTTTCACAGCTTTCCAATTGACTCAAGATTTATTGTTGCAATAGTGCATATGGAGTACATGAAACGATTACCTTTTGAGATCAATAACACAAGCGATTGTGAGATACCAGCTATCGATTCATGCTGAAACACCTATATTAGTACGTGTATAGCCTCCACCGGTGGCAATGCAGGCGTTGATTCATGCATCTATTCGATCGTACGGATGGCGAAGACTGTCCTGGGATACGTTATTCCACGTCTCCTCGTCCTGTTTACGTAGATCAGTAAGATCTGTTGACAAGACGCACGAGTAACTTCTCGTCACATAATATCCCACACATGCTCGAATGGAGAGAAGCCTGGAGATCTTACTGGCCAGAGAAATAGCTGCGCGTCTTGCAGAGTACGTTGAGTTTCACGGGCAGTCTGTGGGCGAGCATTGTCCTGTCGGAACAACAAATCACCTTGCTGTTGCAAGTCCGGCAAAAGAACGGGCTAACAACATTCTGCACTTACCGTGCACTAGTTAGTGTCTCCTCTAGACACACCAAAGATGAACTGGAGCGGAATCTACATTCATCACAGAAGTCCACGGCGCACCATTCTATTTCCTAAGTAACCCTCTGACGGCACCAGTCGAGAAGTGCACGTCAATGCTGTGACTTGAGTGAAAGACAGGTTAGAAGTGTGCGTGCCAGTAGTCCCACTCCTAACAACCTGTTCCAGACAGTTCGTGTTGACACGTCTGGGACCACAAGCCCTCTTATCTGTGCCGTGGTAGCTGTACGATCTGCCACTGGTGCCTTCACAATACGACGATCCTGGTGGGCGTCTGTGCTGCGTGGAAGTCGTGAATCTTGTCTACAGTTGTGAGAATGTTCACGAGACCACCGATACCAGCATCGTTGCACAAATGACGCAGCAGGTTCAATTTGTGTGGCAGTTCTCCAAAACACCATTCCGCAGCTCTACTCGGAAGGATACAATTTGACCTCTTTCAAATTCTCTCAGTTGGCTGTAGGAAACATGGTTGCCTTCTTGCTTCAGACATTTGCACCACAGTGAGCCTTCTGGTTGTGAGCATTTTCTTTTGAGGAGTAGACACATGTGGCACTCTGGTAGCTATGTCAGTGCGCTATCTGTTGGGAAACGACGCTGGATTATACGGGTAGATACAGTACGTGGGTCATCTCGTTCACTCGATAATAATACCTTGGATTTTTGGTTGCAGGGACACTTACAGTACGCGAGACTCATTTACGATGTACAAATACGACAAGAACGCTCCGTCATTTTCCGCCAGTGCATTCATGATTAACCTGAAGATTTTCAGAGAGTGCGTGATTCCTGGAGACGACTAACAGAAGAAAGCCTTTTTTGAATCAATACTATATCGAACACCACCTTTATCGATGGCTCACAAGTGCAGGTCGTTTATAACAAAAATCAGATTACATAGGAAGCTCTTTTGCTTCACAGAAACGAAGTAATTTGTTCTCATTTATTTAACCATATTCAACTCTATAGCTCGTTCATAGTGGCAAAGAGCTTACAGCAGAAGAGATATGTGTTTCACAGTAACGAAGGAGAACAAGTGCTCATACCATGTAGCTTTATAGACAAGTATTTTGAATCCCATGTTTACTGGAAACTTTTGTTTCTACCCATACGATCACCTCTACAGCTATGAAATACTGTAAACGCCTGAATAACCACCTTTTTCAGCGTGAAACGCTGCAAGACCTGACAGTCAATGACAGGGAAGCGAGGCCATGCCGACTCCAGTGCCGTGGCCATCTGCAGTAGGTTTCTCCATTGACAGTCCATGGAGCGAACAGCCTCATCTCAATGGCCCCACAGATTCTCCATAGATTTTTGAGACAGCGATCACTTACAACATCACCTGATCGGTTGGTGACGTTTGAAGCCATTGCTGTCTCAAAAATCTACAGACACCAGTCATTGAATAGCGTCTATTTTGACTGGACCAAATACGCGCATCTTCCTACACGTCTGTCAGGGGCCTGAAAATGGTGTACTACATCGCTGGAACTGGTAGCTCAACGAAATTACAATTTGGAAATTTAGAGGACCGAAAGGTGTTTGATTTGATATTCTATACTAAACAGCCAAGGTCCGGCAAACATCTGTGAAAAGATGGACATATAGAGATTCTCGACTGGATTTAAATCCGGGGAGTATGGTGGCCAGGATGAACTCATCTTGGTGCTCTTCGAGATCACGCACGTACTAGTATACTGTGAGCTGCCCCACCACGTTGCATTATCCTGCTGGTAGATGCCATCGTGCCAAATATAAATGAACAGCATGTAAAGCTGAACGAGGTCCTCAATCATAGATGCATACTCGTGTTGCTCCACTTTGTCTTACAGACTGACGAGCTCACACAGGGGTGCCACAAAAACATTTCTCAGAACACCAAGTTTCCTTCTCCCGCCTGGATCCTTTCGAAGATTGTTTCAGGGTGTTTCCTTTCAGATACATCACGCCGTACACGCCAACATCCTTCTGTCCGACGGAGAAATAATGTGATTCATTTGAAAAGGTCACCTGTCACTTCTCAGTGGACCTCCAGTTGCGGTACTGGTCGCATGAACCAGATGACCGCTACTGACTTCTACACGGAGCAGCGTTCGCTGGACAGTTGTGGTTGAGGAGACGCTGCTGATGGCCCATGGCCCCTTGGTTCATATGAATGATCAGCTGCTCAACGGTTACACGTCTACTTACCCGCAAATGTCTCTGCAGTCTTTGTTCACTCCTGCCATCAATGGCCCTTGATGCACCACAGCTCACTTGGCACCGGTTTTGGATTACGCCATTTTGACAAGCGTGGTATAACTTAACCACAGCACCACGCAAACAGTTTACAAACTTGACAATTAGAACCTACACTACTGGCCATTACAATTGCTACACCACGAAGATGACGTGCTACAGACGCGAAATTTAACCGACAGGAAGAAGATGCTGTGATATGTAAATGATTAGCTTTTCAGAGCATTCACACAAGGTTGGTGCCTGTGGAGACACCTATAACGTGCTGACACGAGGAAAGTTTCCAACCGATTTCTCATACACTAACAGCAGTTGACTGGCGTTGCCTGGTGAAACGTTAATGTGATGCCTCGTGTAAGGGGCAGAAATGCGTACCATCACGTTTCCGACTTTGACAAAGTTCGGATTGTAGCCTATCACGATTGCGTTTATCGTATCCCGACATTGCTGCTCGCTTTGGTCGAGATCCAATGACTGTTAGCAGAATATTGAATTGGTGGGTTCAGGAGCGTAATACGGAACGCCGTCCTGGATCCCAACGGCCTCGTATCACTAGGAGTCGAGATGACAGGCATCTTCTCCGCATGGCTGTAACGGATCGTGCAGCCACGTCTCGATCCCTGAGTCAACAGATGGGGACGTTTGCAAGACAACACCCATCTGCACGAACAGTTCGACGAAGTTTGCAGCAACATGGACTATCAGCTCGGAGACCTTGGCTGCGGTTACCCTTGACGCTGCATCACAGACAGGAGCGCCTGCGATGGTGTACTCAACGATGAACCTGGGTGCACGAACGGCAAAACGTCATTTTTTCGGATGAATCCAGGCTCTGTTTACAGCATCATGATGGTCGCATCCGTGTTTGGCTACATCGCGGTGAACGCACATTAGAAGCGTGTATTTGTCATCGCCATACTGGCGGCGAGATGGGATAGCGTGCCATTGGATACACGTCTCGTTCACCTCTTGTTCGCATTGACGGCACTTTGAACAGTGAACACTACATTTCAGATGTGTTACGACCCGTAGCTCTACCCTTCATTCGATCCCTGCGAAACCCTACAATTCAGCAGGATAATGCACGACCGCTTGTTGCATGTCCTGTACGGTCCTTTCTGGATACAGAAATTGTTCGACTTCTGCCCTGGCCAGCACATTCTCCAGGTCTCTCACCAATTGAAAACGTCTGGTCAATGGTGGCCGAGCAACTGGCTCGTCACAATACGCCAGTCACTACTTTTGATGAACTGTGGTATCGTGTTGAAGCTGCATGGGCAGCTGTACCTGTACACGCCATCCAAGCTCTGTTCAACTCAATGCCCAGGCATATCAATTCCGTTATTACGTCCAGAGGTGGTTGTTCTGGATACTGATTTCTCAGGATCTACGCATCAAAATTGAGTGAAAATGCAATCACATGTCAGTTCTAGTATAATATATTTGTCCAATGAATACCAATTTATGATCTGCATTTCTTCTTGGTGTAGCAATTGTAATGGCCAGTAGTGTACTTCCACCCTTTGCCCAAAAGTTAACTACAATGCTGTTTTCGTCTCCAGAAGAACAGCTCCATTTCCGCATTACGACAACGACTACACTGTTTTTTAAGTACGCCGGCACGCTTTACATCCCCTCACTGCTAGTGCTGTGGACTGTCGTCTGTCACTCGTTATTGTACGTTGATACTGGACATAGGCGGTAGTCACATTAGTGTGAGTGGACTGAGTATATTTTACACTATTTACATAGGTACATAAACTCTTGGAGTTTTGACTTCAGCCCATCCCCCACTTCCAGCGTCTGTCATTGGAGCTGGATGAGTATCTCCATGATAAAAAGTGCTGATCTTATTTCAATCTTCTCAAGTTCCTCCACCAGTCCCTCCTATTTAAG
This sequence comes from Schistocerca serialis cubense, assembly GCF_023864345.2. NCBI lineage: Eukaryota > Metazoa > Arthropoda > Insecta > Orthoptera > Acrididae > Schistocerca > Schistocerca serialis. The sequence continues at coordinate 179,310,601 of NC_064646.1, read as the reverse complement.
ATCCCAGAGTCAGGATCACTACTCAGGTATGGAGCTAACTACTTTGTGGGTGGACTTCAGTTGCTCAATGAGCCATTTTATAGCAAATGTTTATCCTCTAATTAGTTTTATTTCATCGTTTCAACTTCAAATCTCTCTGAACACAGATCATAATCCCTGCAAAAAGCGTTGATGCTCTGCCGTTCTTGATTTCGCCACAATTACGAAGTGTTGTGAGATCTCTATATACAACAGTGCCATCCACCAACAGCCTCACGGAGTACCTTACATTATCTGCTTGGTCGTTTACATGTATCATTGCAAGAAGTAATGGTCCATTAATACTCCTTTGGTGTAAGCTTGTAGCTACATCTGCATCAGAAGTTTCCACCCCGTACTATTTGTGCTCATTAATTCAAAATTTCTCCCACAAATGGTCAGAGACTCCAAAAATGACCGAATTTTCAGATGATCCTGTGACAAAAACAAACCTTAGTTGTTGATGAACATCACGATACATCAAGCATGACTATGACGCCAGGACAATGCAGTTGCCAGTAGCAACTACACTCATGAACTGGGCACAGAGGAACGTTGAAATAAAATCACATTCACATGTGTACATTCATATCAGCAGTTCAGTATCACGTTTTGTACCACGTTCAACCTTAACATAAACATACGGTGAAGTGCAGAAACATTTATGAAATACGACTGGAAAGTGCAGTAAGACGTGACTGTTTTCAGTTCTAACACCCTACAGCACACATTAACAGAGTTGTTAAGCAGCCGTTGCTCAGTTCTGCAGTTCAGGTATTGGTTATCAGTAGAAGGTTAAATATTATTGGTAGCCAAAAATTAAGCAATATTAATGGCATGATAAAGTGACATGAATGAAACTGGAATAGTGACATAAATTAATGATTTTGTGCACAGAAAAATGCAACAAGATGGAATTTAAATTTTTAAATATTTGTTGTTATGCAGTGAAAGCTATTATAATTTCAAAAGTCAAATTAAACTTCTCTGTATCACTTCTTATAACACACTCTTTGACCTTGATCATGTTACTAATGGTGTGCTGAGGCAATCATACTAAACGTTATTTAGTCGTCTCTGAAACACACCATACTCAGTATACAGAAAAATGCGGATTTTGGAACGTTTTTGTTATTCATGGAAGCGTGTTCCGTTTTTGCAACTAAATCAGATAAATGAAAATCGATTGCCTCTTTCCATATGTGTTTCCCGTCTTTTATTTATGAAACATCTACAGTGGTCTGTAATACAAGTTTGTATATATATATATATATATATATATATATATATATATATATATATATATATATATATGATAAATGGATTATAAAGTAGTTACTAGTAACCTAATAAGTTACATTTTCTCTTACCATTCTCTTGTTTTTAAAGTTAAGGCCATTCCAAGCTATGTCACACAAAGCAATTGTACCTAGTTTTTGCAAGGGTAATAGGTTTGTCGCCAATCCTAAACAAGAATATATTTTAGAAAACGAGACAACTGCTTTCTTTAAACTCAAAATTTCAGCACTTAAGTTTAACTCATTCACTGCTAGTTTCATGAGAGAACTATTCCTGGATCAACTCTTTATTATACCTACTGGCCATTAAAATTGCTGCACCAAGAAGAAATGCAGATGATAAATGAGTATTCATTGGACAAATATATTATACTAGAACTGACATGTGATTAAATTTCACGCAATTTGGGTGCGTAGATCCTGAGAAATCAGTACCCAGAACAACCACCTCTGGCTGTAATAACGGCCTTGATACGCCTGGGAATTGAGTCAAACAGAGCTTGGATGGCGTGTACAGGTACAGCTGCCCATGCAGCTTCAACACGATACCACAGTTCATCAAGAATAGTAACTGGCGTATTGTGACGAGCCAGTTGCTCGGCCACCATTGACCAGATGTTTTCAATTGGTGAGAGATCTGGAGAATGTGCTGGCCAGGGCAGAAGTCGAACATTTTCTGTATCCAGAAAGGCCCGTGCAGGGCCTTCAACATGCGGTCGTGCATTATCCTGCTGAAATGTAGGGTTTTGCAGAGATCGAATGAAGGGTAGAGCCACGGGTCGTAACACATCCGAAATGTAATGTCCACTGTTCAAAGTGCCGTCAATGCGAACAAGAGGTGCCCGAGACGTGTAACCAATGGCATCCCATACCATCTCGCCGGGTGATACGCCAGTACGGCGATGAAGAATACACGCTTCCAATGTGCGTTCACCGCGATGTCGCCAAACACGGACGCGACTATTATGATGCTGTAAACAGAACCTGGATTCATCCGAAATTATGACGTTTTGCCATTCGTGTACCCAGGTTCGTCGTTGAGTACACCATCGCAGGCGCTCCTGTCTGTGATGCAGTGTCAAGGGTAACCCCAGCCATGGTCTCCGAGCTCATAGTCCATGCTGCTGCAAACGTCGTCGAACTGTTCGTACATATGGTTGTTTTCTTGCAAATGTCCCCATCTGTTGACTCAGGGATCTAGACGTGGCTCACACGATCCGTTACAGCCACTACTAGTGATACGAGGCCGTTGGGATCCAGCACGGCGTTCCGTATTACGCTCCTGAACCCACCATTTCCATATTCTGCAAACAGTTATTGGATCTCGACCAACGCGAGCAGCAATGCCGCGATACGATAAACCGCAATCGCGATAGGCTACAATCCGACCTTTATCAAAGTCAGAAACATGATGGTACGCATTTCTCCTCCTTACACGAGGCATCACATTAACGTTTCACCAGCCAACGCCGGTCAACTGCTGTTTGTGTACGAGAAATCGGTTGGAAACTTTCCTCATGTCAGCATGTTGTAGGTGTCGCCACCGGCGCCAACCTTGTGTGAATGCTCTGCAAAGCTAATCATTTGCATATCATAGCATCTTCTTCCTGTCGGTTAAATTTCGCGTCTGTAGCACGCCATCTTCGTGGTGTATCAATTTTAATGGCTAGTAGTGTAGTATTACATCTGCTTTTTACTATGGGATGGTAATTATCAAGAATATCACTTCCTTACGCTAAATATTATGAAAACAGTCTTGATAGTTCTGAATAAATCAACGTCTAAAGTTATCGTCGAAGTTAGCTTTCGGGTGTACTTTGTTCACGTAAATACTGTACACGTGAATGAGCATAGTCTTGTCCCGTGTATAACAATGGAATACTATACAAAGTGTAAACAGTTACCTCAGATTTGTTAAACAGCACGGTCAGATTCACTTTATTTTCAAGTTAGTGACTAGTTTAATGAATTTCACATTTCACTCCCATGTTGCGCAATAGCTCACTTGAAACTGTTTTTGCTTAGCTGAACCTGTCAATCACATTCAGCTAACTCTACTTATCTCTGACAGTCTTTGTCAGAATTCTTTCACTGTTGTACAATAGATACTAATCACAGGTGTCATGACTTAATTCATCTGTCTGCAAATACAGGTAATTTAATTCTGTAAATATGTTTAAAAAAGCACACATGCAGCACTAACCTATACACATCTACAATTATAATGGAAAAAGTACTTTGCCTGAAGGCAAAAATGCAGATTGCTGCATCGGCGTCGGCCAGAATTACGTAGACATAGCGTCAGTATCTCATGGCTAACACATCAGTCTTCATCCAGATACCAGTTACCATGGAACATAATATTATCGTTCTCCATCTTTAAATGCAGACTCAGCTTACATCCGAGGACGTAATTCCTTGGAACTGGAGATACTTAACCGCGCATTCGCATAGGTATGTGTATGATCTGACAGCCGGCCTTGGTGGCCGAGCGGTTCTAGGAACTTCAGTCCGGAACCGCGCGACCGCTGCAGTCGCAGGTTCGAATCCTGCCTCGGGCATCGATGTGTGTGACGTCCTTATGTTGGTTAGGTTTAAGTAGTTCTAAGTTCTAGGGAACTGATGAGCTCATATGTTAAGTCCCATAGTGCTCAGAGCCATTTGATCCATGACCTGACAGCTAACTACCGACCGGTGTTCTACTTCGTTCTCAGTTGTAGCACCTTCTTCGCACCCTCCTACTTTTTCTTTTGCCTTCCTATTATACAGGGACTTCCCTTTTTGCTATTACTATTCTACTGCTACAATTTTAACTTCGACCCTATACATGTACAGGGTGTACACTTTCAATTAGTTGTTGCACAAGAACTAAACATTGTACAGATGTCATACATATTGCATTTTGAAGGGAAACTCTGAAAGCTTTTTTTACAAACATTCGATATGCGAACCATGAGTGACCTGGAAGGCGTCAATACGTCTCTCGTACGCGCTCCACATTCACTTCACTGACAATGGGATGTCTGCTTCTCTTTGCCGGGCACAAGCAACCCGTTGTAACGAATTTGTTGTACCAATGGTAAATGGGCTTCCTAGTTGGTGGCTTCTTACCGTACTTGGTTCTAAACATCCGCTGAACAGCTGTAGCACATCTGTTTTTGTCTAACTCCAACACACAGAAAGCTCGCTACGCACCTGAACTCGCCACGTCTGCGACTAGCGATGGCTATCGGCAGATTACCGAACTACGCTGTGGCGGTATACATGAAAAAAAAAAAAAAACCTTTCAGGATTTATCTTCAAAATGACGTATGTATGATATCTGTACAATATTTGGTTCTCGTGCAATAAATAATTGAAAGTGTTCCCGGACTTTATGTAAACCCTGTATAATACTGTATAATATTTTAGAGATTATATACCGTCCAGTCTCATTAAAGTGACATCCGATCAAAACTTGATTAACTACTTTTTGCATGACAGACAGCTGCGAGACGTGCAGGAAGAAATCATTGTGGTTGTGGAAAGTACCGACAGAGAAGTGTAACCATGCCGCCTACAGAGGAGTGGTCAGCTGCACTAGGTTTTTCGAATGAGGATCCAAGGCGCGTGTAGCCCAATCGAGGTGGTCGCACAGATTCTGTACTAGGTTTCATTCCGGGGAGATGGGTGGCCAAGGGAGTACGGTAAACTCATTCTGATGCTCTTCGAATCACGCACGTACACTGCAAGCTATGTGACACGTTGCATTATCCTGCTGGTATATGTCATCGTGCTAAAGGAAAAATATACAGCATCTAGGGGTTGACATTTAACATGGTTCCCAAGAATTTGTGTTGATCCATTGTGCCTTCCGGAATGGGAAAATCAGCCAGTAAATGCGACGAAAACACTTCCCTGACCATAATGTTCATACTCCGGCTTGGACACTTCCGACGATTGTTGCAGGGTTTTTGCTTTCAGATGTTTCACGCTTTACACGTCAAGTCATCTGAAAAGGCCACCTGTCCCCACGCAGTGGACGCCCAGCTGTGGTATAGGCGGGCAGGTTCCAGTCTTCGTTGCCGATGAACAGCTAATAGTATAGGTGCTAAAATAAGGTGCCTGCTGCGGAGGCCCATATGCAGCAACGTTCGCTGAACGGTCATTGAGGAGAAACTGTTCGTAGCCCCTTTGTTCATCTGAGCGGTCAGTTGCTGAACGGATGCAGGGCTATTCACCCGTACGCATGTCCATAGCCGGCGTTCACCTAGTCACCTGCGGCCCTTGGTGCCACAGTTGCCTCGGCGCCGGTTTTGATTATAACCAGTTTGTCATTCATGGTATGCTTTAGCCGCGGCGGCGACCAAACAGTTTACAAACTTAGCCGTTTCGGAAATGCTTCCACACTTGGCCCGAAAGCCAATGATCATGCCTTTTTTGACGTCAGATAAATCACTTGTGTTTCCGCCTTGTGACAACGACTGCATTGTTTTGCCCCGTGCCGTCGATAAGCTTTGTATACCCTCCGCTGTTAGTGTTCAATAATTATTGCACGTTGACACACATTAATGTGACTGGACCGTGTATTACACGTATAGAAAATGTCCACATTCAGTACAAAATTGCACGGTAAGATAAATATTAAGAAAGTATGAACCAAATACAGATAAAATATTATTTAAAAACAATTCAGAAATACAAGTGGCACGAGTAGTTGTTCAGTTGCACTCTTTTGCGACTTGTAAATTAATTTCAGCATCTCGATATCTGGATGCTACAGCGGCTAGCGTGTCCGATTCTCGTTACAGCGCCACCCTGGCTGCAGGTCGCTCCGCTTTGTCTTCTGTAATGCGTTTCCAATACTGGTGTCTCCATCCAAGCAATGCCTGATTCTCAACACACTGACCAGACTTCGTACCTCAAAAAGTAATAGATGTTATTTGGAACGGTGTGTTTGGAGGATATCCCATGACCTTTAATTATGCCCAGTTATACACATGTGGACAGACATAAATTCATTGAACATAAACCGAATTTTTTCATATATGCAGTATGTTTTGTACGGTCATAGATTATTATGAAATTACCATCGTTGTACATGCGTTAACTTGTTTCTAATACAATGACACATTGAGGATTCAAAAGCAGCTGTCTCTACTCTAACTTGCTGTACGACAACAATGTTCATTTCAGATCTTTCTTATCGTGGACGGCTTCCATTTCCTTGGCAGTTGTACGCTACTGCTCGAGATCCCGCAAACTTTTGATAAATGGTACAAACTTTTGTGAAACACTGTAGGTACAGTGAAAATCGGTCCTGTAACATTCAACGGACACAGTCGGTGCACCATATACTTCCGAAAGGCATTCTGCACTTCTTCTTTCCTTATATGTAAGTCAGTCAGCCGGATCATCAGCTATATAAAAGAAAAACAGCGAGTCTTTCAGCAATAGTGGTTGAATAGCCAGTTCTTATTCTGAAGTTGAATATTCCACATAGTTCGTGCATATTTAATAGATACATACTGACTCCATTTGAGTTACAGTATAATTTAGAACCATCCGGTATTTTCTCCTCAGCATTTGCCGAAACGATCGTGAAAAACCGTCTGAAATGCACAGTCAGTCGGTTGGGTGTGTCACACCAACAGTCGTTAATCGACGGCATGGACAGGATGCGGGCTTCACACGATTAGGCTACACACATCAAAAAAAGTTTTGCTTCACCCCGGTTCCCAGAACTCCTGAAGATAGACCTTGACTGTGGATATTGTATCACAGATACATTCATTGTGACCGTTCAGAGATGTCACTAAACCCGCCCAACGAAGTAAGCACCCCTGCATGAGCAGAGCCTATTAGACGGAGGGGGTCCGTCAGCCGATCAGTTTCAGTCATTCCACCACGAAGGAGGTACACGGCACGTGTTGTCTATAGTTCAATAGTGCATAGGTAGTCGCTACCGTGGTTCGATCGCGTCCGCATTTTTACTTTGTGCCAAAGTGTCCAGGGGTTTCGGAGTGAAGCAAAGCGATGTTGTTCGGACATGGAGAAGATACAGAGAAACAGGAACTGTCGATGACATGCCTCGATCAGGCCACCCAAGGGCTACTAGCGCAGTGGATGACCACTAGCTACGGATTATGGCTCGGAGGAACCCTGACAGTAACGCCACCATGTTGAATAGTCCGTTTCGTGCAGCCACAGGACGTCGTGTTACGACTCAGACTGTGCAGACTGTGTGCAATAGGCTGCATGACGCGCACTTCACTCCCGACGTCCATGGCGAGGTCCATCTTTGCAACCTCGACACCATGCAGCGCGGTACAGATGATTCCAACAACATGCCGAGTGGACCGCTCAGGATTGTCATCACGTTCTCTTCACCGATGAGTATCGCATATGCCTTTAACCAGACAATCGTCGGAAACGTGTTTGGAGGCAAATCAGGTCGGCCTGACCGCCTTAGACAGACTGTCCAGCGAGTGCAGCAAGATGGAGGTTCAATGCGAGTGCTGCGAGTGTATTGGGTTGGAATTACGTGGGGCTGATGTACGCCGCTGGTTGTCATGGAAGGCGCCGTAACGGCTGTACGATACGTGAATAGCATCCTCCAATTGATAGTTCAACCATATCGGCAGCATATTGGAGAGGCACCAGTCTTCAGGGACGACAATTCACGCCGTCATCGGGCACATCTTGAGACTGACTTCCTTCAGAATAACGATACTGCTCGACTAGAGTGGCCAGCATGTTCTCCAGACATGAACCCTATCGAATATGCCTGGGATGGACTGAAAAGGGCTGTTTATGGACAACGTGACCCACCAACCACTCTGAGGGGTCTACGCGAATCGCCGTTGAGGAGTGGGACAATATGGACCAACAGTGCCTTGATGAACTTGTGGATAGTATACCACAACGAATACAAGCATGCATCAATGCAAGAGGACCTGCTACTGGGTATTAGAGGTACCTGTGTTCAGCTATCTGGACCACCACCCCTGAACGTCTCGCTGTATGGTAGTACTACACGCAAAGTGTGGTTTTCATGAGCAATAAAAAGGGCGAAAATAATGTTTATGTTGATATCTATTCCAGGTTTCTGTACAGCTTCCGGAACTCTCGGAACCGAGGTGATGCAACACTTTTTTTGATGTGTGTATATGAGCAGGCCATTTTCCATCTTTTCCTGTTATGTTTAACATTTGGACACTGGCGCACAAAGAGAATCGGCAGGATTTAACCCCACAGCGTATGTCATACTGCAACGCAGTGCCGTCTGGCGGGCAGCCACGCTGCTATGATGTAGGCGTTAATATTCAGTTTCTTGCGTCGCGCTGCGCACGAATAACGGTGACACTTGGTCCCGCCACACAGTTTGCATTAGGGTATGCCGACAGGCCACCCGTTTGTGGTTTCATGTGCGTGTATCACTCCACTCCTTTCTTGCGTGCGTTAAAAGCTTTCAACGCTCGTTCTTTCGGTTGCGAACTACATCGTTTCTCGACTTGTGCCTAGCAGAAATCAAACTTAAACTCACTAAATCATGATTGAACACGTTCTGTAGGAAGATCATTACTGTAGTTGAACTTTTGTCAGTAGAAGATATTAATCAATGAGTTCGCTGACTAATACACTGAGAGTATGAATGAATATTTATATTAGTGGTATGTTGCTTGACACAGTCACTGGTCACCAGTCTTCTGACTGGTTTGATGCTGCTCTCCACGAATTCCTCTCCTGTGAAAACTTGTTACTTCTCCATGTCAGAATATCACTCGCAACTTAAGTCCTCACTTATTTGCTGGACGTGTTTTTCATATCTTCCTTTCGTCGCCGATTCTCCGAAGAACCTCCTCATTCCTTACTTTATCAGTCCACTTCATTTTCAAAATCCTTCTGTAGCACGACATTCCAAACGCTTCGATTCTCTTCTTTCCCGGTTTTCCCACAGTCCATGTCTCACTGCCGTACAATGCTGTGCTCCAAACGTACTGTGTCAGAAAATTTTTCCTCAAATTAAGTCCTATGTTTGATACTTGTAGACTTCTCTTGGCCAGGATTGCCCTTTTTGCTAGTGATATTCCGCTTCTAATGTCATCCTTGCTCCGTCCGTCTTGGGTTATTTTGCTGCCTAATCAGCAGAATTCCTTAACTTCATCTGCTTCGTGATCACCAATCCTGAGGCTCACTTTCGTCTTTCTTCAGTTCACTCTGTATTTTGGATTGGACAGAAGAGGTGAAAGACTACAGCCCTGTCTTACACCCTTTTTAATCTCAGCACTTCGTTCTTGGTCTTCCACTCTTATGACTCTTGTTCACATTGTATATTACGTGTCCTTCCCTATAACTTACCCCTGTTTTTCTCAGGATTTAGAACATCTTGCACCATTTGACGTTGTCGAACGCTTTTTTCAGGACGACATATCCTATAAAAGTGTCTTTATTTTTCTTTATTCTTTCTCCCATTACCAACGACAACGTTAGATCTGCCTCTCTGGTGCCTTTACCTTTCCTAAAGCCGACAGATCGTCATCTAACACATCCCTTCTTTTCCATTCTCGTACGTATTATTCTTGTCAGCAACTTGAATGCATGAGCTGTTAAGCTGATTGTGCGATGATTCTCGCACTTGTCAGCTCTTGCAATCTTCGGAATTGTGTGGATGATGTTTTTCCGAAAGTCAGATGGTCTATGTCCAGCCGCAAACATTCTACACCCCAACTTGTATAGTCGTTTTATTGCCAGTTTCCCTCTATTAATACAGAAATTCCAATGGAATATTATCTGTCTCTTCTTCTTATTTGGTTTTAAGTCTTCCAAAGCGCTTTTAGACTCTGATATATTACTGGGTCCCCTACCTTTTCTATACTGACTCCTCTTTGTTCTTCTACTACGTCATCAAACAAATCTTCCTCATCATAGAGGCCTTCAGTATAGTCTTTACACCTACCCACTCTCGCATCTGCATTTAACAATGGAACGACCATTGCACTCTTAACGTTACCACCCTTGCTTTTTCATTTCACTGAAAGTTGGACTTTTCAGTGTGCTGAGGCATCCTCCCGACCATCATTTCTTTTCCATCTCTTTACATTTTTCATTCATCCATTCCACCGTAGCTTCCCTGCACTTCCTTTATTTCATTCTTAAGCGACTTGTATTTTTTGCATCCCTGAATTTCACTGAACATTTTTGAACCTCCTTCTTTCATCGAGGGATCAGTTGAAGTATTCTTCTGTTACCCACGGTTTCTTCGCAGTTACCTTTTTGCACGTATGTTTTCCTTTCCAGCAACACTAATAGCCCTTTTTAGAGATGTCCATTTCTCTTCAATTGAACTGCCTACGGAGCTATTCCTTATCGCGGTATCAATACCCTCGGAGAACTTCGAGCGTTTCTCTTCATTCCTTAGTGCTTCCGTATCCCATTTCTTTGCACATTCATTCTTCTTCACTAGTCCCCTAAACTTGAACCTACTCTTCATAACTACTAAACTGTGATCTGAGTTTACATATCTACCTTTCAATCCAGTATCTGATTTCTAAATGTCTGCCTGACCATGATGTAATCTAATTGAAAACTTCCCGTATCTTCCGGCCTTTTTCAAGTACACCTTCTCCTCTTCATTACGAAAGCCTGACGTTGCAAAGTGAAAAGAAATATAACGAGTTCGTAAGATCGGTTGTAGGGAAGACAGATGGTTGATTTCGGTTTGTTTGGAGAATTTTAGGAAACTGTGGCTCATGTACAAAGGGGTCAACGCACAGAAACTCGTGTGGTCAATTGGAGGGTACTGCTCGAATTTTGAGATCCCCACCGGGGCGAATTAGAAGAGGGCATCGAAGACATTCAGCTTTGTTACCGGTAGCTTCGTTCAAGACGCGAGTATTACGGAAATGCTACGTTAACTGAAATAGTTGGAGGAAAGTCTTTTCGCGAGATACTGTTGAGAAAGTATATATACGGAATTTGGGACAGATTACAGAATAATCATAATGCCATCAACATAAACCTCGCATAAGATAGTTGGAGACAAGGTAATAGTAATTGAGTTGGTCCGCAGCCAATCCCAAAGATTTGCTTCCACCTAGTGGATGCATGGTATCGCTGCCCACTATTAGGCAGGCAAGTCGTGCCGTCGTAGTTGAACCTGGTACGCGTACTGGGTTGGGGACCTGTCTGTCTGTGCGCTCTGCCTTGTGCACTGGCTGAAGTGTTAGCCTGTCTGAATGCTTTCGTTTTAAGTGGGTGAATTCGTCCGAAGTAAAAGGAGTTTGGTGGATTCAGTTTGGATAAGTGGAGCTGTCTGCTAAATCCTGTCGTCACGGTTGTCGAGCACTCACAGTGGACGGCAAACTGATTCATGGATTCTACTGCATTGCATTTCGAAAACGGTGTGCATAGATCAGTTTACATGTAAATGATTTTGTACCCTTCCCGTGAGATATATGGTTAAAAGTGGTGCTGTCCCTTCACGTCGCCAGTATTACGCTTTAATTGTAATGCTTGGAATGTATTCGCTGATGGACGACAATCAGCTGTGTAACGGCATGATGACACTGAAAATTTTTGCCATACTGGGACTCGAAACCGGATTTTACGCTTATCACGAGAGGTCGCCTTACTATTAAGCTATCCCAGAACGACTCACGACAGACCCAAACTTCTGTATGTCGTCAACCACCTGTCTACAACGTGTGCTTGTATATCCATTATGTGTATTCCTGTACTGGGGGGCCGCGTGATGTAGCCGCGTGGCCTGAGGCGTCCGCGCGGCTCCCTCCGTCGGAGGTTCGAGTCCTCCCTCGGGCATGGGTGTGTGTGTTGCCCTTAGCGTAAGTTAGTTTAAATTAGGTTAAGTAGTGTGTAAGCTTAGGGACCGATGACCTCAGCAGTTTGGTCCCATAGGACTTACCACAAACTTCCTAAATTTTTTTGTACATGGCAACGTTTTACTTGCAAGTCGCTTACCCGGTGTCGGCAAATAAATAAGGCGTTGCAGTGCCTGTGTTATTACGAATTAGGATGCAGTGTTCCTTCTGCATGCATGTCCAAAGGAACAAGCACTGCTGCGACTACGGTCGTTGTGAAATACACGAAATGTTTTTGCAACTGCAAGTGTGAACAACAGTCAGCTATACAAGGGAATGACGACAGGCACTGCAGTGTCGTATTTATCCGCCGATACCAGTCAGCGACTTTCAGTTAAAATGCAGTTCCCTACACGGGAATATACATACTGGTTGTACGAGTACAGGCAGTAGACAAATGGTTAACGACACATGGAAGTTTGGGTCTCTGGGTGAGTCGTGCTCGGGTAGCCTAATGGTAAGACGACTGCTCGTGCTACGCACAAAATCCGGGTGCAAGTCCCGGCGCGGCACAAAGTTTCATTGTCTTCATTCCATTACACAGCTGATGATTGTCTACATTCGCAACTGCGAAAACAACATATTTCATAATGGCCTTAGTCACCGCACGGCCTGTTCCTTCAGACATACATGCCTGTCTGAAGGAACACTGTATCGCCAGTCCCTGTGGCCGTAGGTTCTAGGTACTTCAGTCCGAAACCGCGCTGCTGCTACGGTTGCAGGTTCGAACCCTGCCTCGGGCATGGATGGGTGTGATGTCCTTAGGTTAGTTAAGTTAAAGTAGTTCTAAATCTAGGGAACTAATGATCTCAGATGTTAAGTCCCATAGTGCTTAGAGCCATTTTTTGAACTCTGCATCGTTATTGGGCACAGTACAGGCACTGCAATATCGTATTAATTGTAATGACCTGTTAGATACGTGCTTCCGTGTAATGATAGCGAGCCGTATTGCGGTGCTTGTGCAGCGTGCTGGTCTTGAAAAGTTTTATTGTTCCTTTCAAATTGCAAAGCAGCAGTGGCAAGCCACGTGCAGCTTTATTTGTTCATTATTGATTTAAAGCAAATTCTGGCTCATTTAATTCACAACTTTGCCTACTCGTAGTTTGTTGGAGAAGAGAGGGCCTAATAGTTAGTATGGCTATTTAAAGTTTTAATTTTAATTACTATACTCGCCTGCTTGCTCGAAAATTTCACTTGTTTTATAGATAGCTTTTCTTAAGCTCGTGCTAGTCTCTGCACCTTCTGGCAGTGTATGTGTTTTACCTCGTTTAAGTGATGTTAATTATTTGCCATTTGTTCGTTAAGTCACATATAGTGTAGAGCTCGAGTGGCTTTTCTCGTAATCTCCGTGTTATAGTAACTCAGTGGTTTATTAAAATATTTCTTGTGTGGTAATAGTTTTATTTGATGTATGTTTCAAAAATTCCTGCCCATACCATTGTAAACTGTTGTGTAAAGATGATCGCAGGTAGCTGGTGCCGTTCAGTCAAGGCTTGTAGCTGGCTCTTTTCACAACTGGAATCATTCGTTGAGTGCAATGTTGTAATGATTTAATTTCATGAGTTTGCATTTTTAATCAATTTTGTAAATAGCTATGTAACAATTTCTTGATTCAAATTTCGCTTCATATGTTGGTCTGTTTAAGCACCTTACTCTAACGAGGCTGCGTATTTACTTCTGTAGTCCTCTACTGATTGTGTGTCTCTCTTTATGTGTCTGCTCTTTGCACAACGTCATTTTGTTGTGCTTGTGGTTAATTGAAGTAAGTAAGTTATTTGAGCAGAGTAATATCATCAAATTAGAACGTAGTGTGGTTCTAAAGCTTGAAAAATCGTCCACAACTTAGTGATCCGGGCATGTGAGGAAGCGTATAGAACAGTCTTTACGTTTCACTTTGTTGTACACGGTGTAATAGCGAGGTAGTGGAGTGCTGTACTTTCCCGTTATGCTGCGGCCCCGCTTTTACTCTCAGGGTCAGCACACGCTCGCCAACGCCGCATAAGTAGGATTAGTGACGCCTGGGCAGAACTTGCCGAACTTACGGAATCCCTCCCTCTCTCCTCTGCCAACCCCACTCCATCCCTCCTTCCATCCGCCGCTATTGATTTGTTAATATTAATGCGACAGTACAATACGCGCTTTTCATTAACCGTTGAGATTTTTAGGCAAGACTAATCTTAAGTCTGGAACTCTTTGGTTGCCTGCTTCGCCTAGCAGTGGAGACTTTCGTAGCTTGGAACGCTTTCCAGATATTAACCTCTATCCAGCGCTGTAATAGACGTTAAACATACACTGAGATGACAAAAGCCATGGGATTCCTCCTAAAACCTTGTCGAACCTCCTTTTTCCCGCCCGCAGCAGCTCGAGGGGCATGGACTCAACAAGTTGTCGGAAGTCCTCTGCAGAAATATTGAGCATTGCTGCCTCTACAGCCGTCTATAATTGAAAAGTGTTGGCGGTGCAGGATTTTGCGCACGAGTTGACTTCTCAATTGTCTCATAGATGATCGATAGGATTCACGTCGGGCGATCTGGATGACCAAATCATTCGCTTTAATCGTCCTGAATGTTCCTCAGACTAATGGCGAAGAACTGCGATCCGGTGGCATGGCACATTGTCATCGATAAAAATTCCATCGTTGTCTGGCAATATGACGTCCGTGAATGGCTGCCAAGTTGTCTCCAAGTAGCCGAAAATAACTATAGGACCCCGTCCATTCCATGTGAACACAGCCGATACCATTGTGTGACCACCACCAGATTGCAACGAACCTCATTGACAACTTCGGGGAATCTGCGCCACAGTCTAACCCTGCCATCAGCTCTTACCAACTGAAATTGGGACTCATCTGACCAGGTCACCGTTTTCTAGTCGTCTAGGGTCCAACCAATATGGCCACGAGCCCAGGAGACGCGCTGCAGGTAACGTCGTGCTATCCGCAACGCCTGAAATTCAGTGTTGTCGGCACACTTTTGACACTGTGGATCTCGGAATTTTGAGTTCCCTAACTATTACCTAAATTGAATGCCCCATGCGTCTTGCTCCAATTACCAATACGCGTTCAAAATCTGCTAATTCCAGTCGTGCGGCCATAGTCATGACAGAAACCTTTTCACTTGAATCACCTAATTACAAATGACAGCTCCGCCTGTGGACCGCCTTATTATACCTTGTGTTCGCAACACTCCCGCCACCTGTATATGTCCACATCGCTATCCCCTGACTTTTGTCATCACAGCATATTCCTTTTTAAAATGATGGAATTCAAATATTCAAGTGTCGCAGTCTTTTTCTGAAATTACAAAAATTACTTCGGAAAATAAAGTTTTCCCCAAATGAAAGAACGTACACATCGCTTCACTGCCGTTAAGTCAGTGACGCAGGTTCACATGTTCGCTTGGTACCAGTTAGACAGTTCGCACATAGAGCGACTGGAAGGGAACACAACAGGCAGACGATCTAAACTGGCAACTGGCCTACTTTGAAACGACGAACTGCAGTAGTCGTATGCGTACTTGCAGAAGAGAGAGTACACCCGAACATCTTCTAGTCACTCTCGGCATTTCAAGTAGACATTCATGCTCAGAGGAAGACCTGACCGTATATTACCATTACACGCCAATGAGAAAATGAAGTAAATTCTGGATTCTTCCACGCACCCTTAGAAACATTAATTGCAGACTATTTGTAGCAGCTAAGAAGATTTGACAGACAGCTTCCCAATTCATAACATTTTGAAGAGAGACTAACAGTGCTATAGTGATTTGTCACAGTTAATTTCTTCCGCCTTAAAGCGGAGTTACTTTTACACTGTCCAGTCACATTAATGTGACCACCTTCCAACAGAACGAATAACCACCTTCTGCAGCCCGGACCGATGCGAGGCGCGCAGGAAGAGAGTCAGCGAGGTTATAGAAGGTGCAGACTGGGATTTCGAGCCATGCCTATTCCAGCGTCGTGGGCAGCTGATATAGGTTACACTGTTAAGGATCCATGGAGAGAACTTCCCGGTCGCCGAGGAATTTGGTGGCCAGAGAAGAACAATAAACTCATTCTGATGCTCTTCGAACCACGCCAATACACTGCAGGCTGTGTGAAATGTTGCATTATCCTGTTGGTAGATGCAATCGTGCCGAGGAAGATCAAACTGCACGTGGGGGTGGAGAAGGTTCAAAAATGGCTCTGAGCACTATGGGACTCAACTGCTGAGGTCATTAGTCCCCTAGAACTTAGAACTAGTTAAACCTTACTAACCTAAGGACATCACACACATACATGCCCGAGGCAGGATTCGAACCTGCGACGGTAGCGGTCTCGCGGTTCCAGACTGCAGCGCCAGAACCGCGCGGCCACTTCGGTCGGCTGTGGAAAAGGTCCCCAAGTGTAGATCCATGAGTGTGTTGATCTATTGTGCCTCCCATAACGACGATATCACCCGGGGAATCCTACGAAAACGTTCCCCAGACCATATTAATTAATCCGTTTAATTACTTGGCATATCAATTTGATATCAAAAGTGTTCTGGGAGACCCAGTATGCCAATACTGCCAAGTGGCTAGCAACATGTTGCAAACGATTTTATGCGAGTCACTTTACAATCGCGCAGTCTGAGATAACCTATTTAACTATACAGGAAAAGACTCCCGGCGTTAACGCGTTTCGTTTCTGTCGCTCCGTGTGTGTGGAGGGTCTTACACACCACTTACAGCTTTCCAAAGCGATCAGTATGCTCTTCTGAGGAGATGATTATTATTTTGTTCGGTCAGCTTGTATGGCTGTTCAGAGTTAATGTCAAGCAGTTCTGCGAACTAAGAAGAATTTGCGGATTATTTCTTACGGGGAGACGGAAGGCAAATTTTATCGCTATTCTGCCAATGCTATTTTACCCTTTCAATATGTACACTTTTACTTTTCAAAAGCACCTTAAGTGATAAAAAAATGAAATTTTTACTGCATATATATAATATGTATGCCTCAATTTACAAGTAAAATGAACGTAATACCTCTTATGGTTTTTAAGAAAAAAAATTATTCTTTCTCTAGTAAAATTTAACTTTTTTGTACATTAATTATTATAAAACAGTTTCTGATTGTTTGGTGGTTCTCAATTTACTTGTAATACCTTATTATCATCTGCAGTACAAACTGACCAAATTTCATGTTTCTAACCCTGTAAGTTTACCAATTAATGGAACCTGAAAATAAAAAAAATTAATTTTGAGAAATATCAATTTAAAGTTTAATATTGCAATTCTAGTATAGAGAATTACTGACCACTAATATTTTCCTGCACCATACTGAGCATCATCAGAATCATGCTGATCTTCTTTTCTTCTCTTGGTCCCTTTTCTTTTCTCTCTGGCTTCTTTTGTGCATTTTAAATTAGCAATATCTGCTTTGCTGATTCTCTCTTAATCTATTTGCACCAAGGATTTTGCAGTATTTCAACTAGATTTTATGCCAAATAATTCCAAAACATCCAGTTTTCTAATTACTCCATCATTGAAGCGTAAAATACCATCACAAACACCAAATTTGAGGGTTGTAAGCTGAACAAATACAGTTTTAGGTAACCGGTTCCAAATGACATAATTCACGCATTCATTTAAATTTTGGGTTTTCCCGTGAATACATTTCTTCAAGAAGGTATCTTTACAAAGGTCTTTAAATATGGGTTTAATTTTATTCATTACTGATGCAGGTAAAGAATGTTTGTGGTCATATCTGGCACTTCTCCTGTACTGCACCAAGTGTCAGGATCATTCGGGTAAAGACCGTGCACTGGATTTTCACTTGCGGAAAGCTTATGGAAAAAGATAGCCCATACAACCTTTTTCGTATTTTCTAAATTCCCTACATTTCTTCTCATGGCTAAAGCCATAATAATTCTGTAATCTATCTATTTCAACATTTGTCAGGCGACGTTTACCACCTATCTTCTTACTATCTTCCAATACTATTTTTGACTTTTCTTTCAATTATCTTCTGAACCTGGACCCCATTCTCTTCTGGACATGCCCAATGCACTCTAATTTAGAAATTGTGACATTAGGACCATAGGGTTATTCCGCACAGACCAGGTCGTAAGCCTTGTTGTCACCGTCCCCAGACTGCACAGAGCGTCAGGAAAACCACAATATCTCACGAAAAAATTGTCGTATTTATATAAAACAAAAACTGTTTCACGCAGGAAAGGCCAGGAATTTCAAATATGCTAAAATCTAAAAATCGAATTTTTTAAGCCCACTTGCCTTATGTCTCCCCTTAAAAGAAGAGAGTGAGTGAGTGAGCAAGTGGTGTGTTGTGCAGTTCCAGGCGGCGCTGCTGCAGCGCTGGAACCTGCCGCACTTCATGTGCGCCTTCTGCCCCTTCGTGCAGGTGCTCAGCGTCAACGTCAGCATCTTCACGCTCACCGCCATCGCCATCGACAGGCACCGCGCCATCCTCAACCCGCTGAGGTGAGTCACGCCAGTGTCTGCCAGCGCGCGCTTACACCCACAGCCGCCGCCTGACAGCCGGACTCAGCGTCCGCAGGAACTGTATTCGTCCTAGTTAGGCTGCGGTCACAAGTGGCACCGATACCGTTGTACTCCGACGACGACGGACACTGGCCGGTCTTTTCAAATAAATACGCCATTACGTGCGCGGTCACACTGTACCCTGTAAATCGAAAATAGAGGCTTTGGACGTCAATCGTGCAAGAAACTGATAAGTTTAGTCCAAGAAAGAGTGAGTTTGTGCCATCCTGAGGATGAAAACTATCGTAAGTTTCGAAAGTAAGAACTAAAAATGCAGGTTTATTAGAAACCACAAGTAGGCTAATTCTTTATCGGAGGCCGGCCACAGTGGCCGTGCGGTTCTAGGCGCTACAGTCTGGAACAGCGCGACTGCTACGGTCGCAGGTTCGAATCCTGCCTGGGGCATGGATGAGTGTGATGTCCTTAGGTTAGTTAGGATTAATTAGTTCTAAGTTCTAGGCGACTGATGACCTCAGAAGTTAAGTCGCATAGTGCTCAGAACCATTTGAATCATTTCTTTATCGGAAATTTTAGACGAAATTTATAACGTACCAAAAATAAATTGTTCAAGTGAGAAGGATGGCGTATCTTATGGTTATACTGCAGTGGATATTTTTTGGGTTGTAGCAGGTGGGCATTAGCTGTCTACAAATCATTATTACTGCTTTCTGGTGTTCTTATGCCAGTTGTGTTGTGATTCTTCTGCATGAAACGGTTTGCAAATGTGTTGTGTGTGTTTCTGTTTTTCAGTGGTGTAGGTGTTCAGAGTCTCATTCTAAACTTTAAGCTTAAATCTTTCACACGTATGCTGAATGACAGCACTGATGGTTAACTGGCGTATAGCTACACAACTTCAAACAAATACAACACAACATAATTTCGTAAAACTTGTATGGCTACGCTGACGACTGAGGACATAGTGTGCAGAACTCGTCACGTTCTTTTCGACACAGATATAGGTCGTTCGCAAAGATCTAGTGTCTTTTCGAGAGCAAAAGGCGGAATGCAGTTCTCATTTCCAAGCTCAGATGGTTCAAATGGCTCTGAGCACTATGGGACTCAACTTCTGAGGTCATCAGTCCCCTAGAACTTAGAACTACTTAAACCTAACTAACCTAGGGACATCACACACATCCATGCCCGAGGCAGGATTCGAACTTGCGACTGTAGCGGTCTCGAGGCTCCAGACTGTAGCGCCTAGAACCACACGGCCACTCCGGCCGGCTCCAAGCTCAGAGGCGTCGTGGTAGCCTTAGGAGGTTAAAATATAAACTACTTCGTACGTAGAATAGATTCTAACGTAACCTTCCTGACTACGCCAAAAACAGACGGAGATCGGGCACACTGTGACCAAGTTGTCGGCCGATGTTATTGGGCGACCTTTGTCAACATAGCCTGACGACCGTTGTCGGTGCCACTGTGAACGCATTCGACCTAGTATTCCCAAGACCTGTAGCGGCGCTCGCCCGCGTCCACTGCACACAAATAAGTTGGCCGCGTACTATCGCACGAGGCTGGCTGACAGACGGATTCCAGTGAACTGGAGTTAGTCCGGTTTAGTCTGCGCAGAGGAGCACTTGTTGGTGCTTGTGTCTGGCTTTGCTTTTTACTTAATTACCAACCGTAATCTTATAAGTACTGCGAATGAGAGCAGACCACTGTGGGGTATGGAGAACAAGAAGTATCACCACCGCGACTTACAGAGCAAATTATCGTTGAAAGTTGCAGAGGACGTGGATATAGAAGTTGAAGCGTTAACCGTAACGGGACATAATATTGTGCCATCAGATTTAATTAATATGGGCCACATGTTTACTGGAAACTAGTACAAATAATACTTGAAATACTGTGTACGTTCTAATAGCTGTATTTAAAAACAAAAATGAGAACACCACCTTCAACAATACCTTCACTCTATATAACTAGTATTCTGTGAAATACTCAAACCGCTTTCATGTGTGCATTTTCTCTCAGCAAAAAAAAAAAAAAAAAAAAAACCTAATAAATTTATCTCGGATGGAATAAGCTGCACTGACACTAAGTTTCTCGCCGATAGATGCACATCTTCTTGTCAACTGTGTTAGCTGGCAAGTAAATGGCGCTGCTGGTTCTTCCCCCTCCTTATCAAATATGACGCTGCGTAAAGATCACATACGTTTGACAATGTCAGAGCCATTAAGCTTTTCAATTTCAGTACTTCTTTAGATCAATGTCCATTTACCAGTCATTATTCCAAACGCACATTCTACCACTTGTAGAACCTTGGAAATGCGCTTGTTGAAAATTGTTTGCTTTGGCCCATGCTTTGACACTGGGTATGATCTCATTAAGTAAGTCTTTAATGGATAACCTTCATCACACAAGAGAACGTAAGATACCCTAATGTTTGTTCCTGGAAGGGCGCAGCGACTTCCAGCATAAAACGCTCTGTCTTCAAGATTCTTAAAAAGGCTCGAATGCGAGAAAAAGCCACCGTTGCTCTTTTTACTATTTTTCCCTAGGTGTATAGCTGGAAACTTATAGTTTGAACCACCTATAACTTGTAAAACAATTTAAAAACTGTAACTTCCTGGCAGATTAAAGCTGTGTGCCAGACCGAGACTCGAACTCGTGACCTTTGCCTTTCTCAGGCAAGGAATCGTTGGAGAAAAAAATGAGCTGGATAATGTGTTTATTTGTGGCATAATGCAGTCTGTGTCGTGGTAGACTTAAGTTTATTGGTTATTTTATTTATTTATTTAGCGTATGGCTAATACAGACATATCATGAAATTACATATATATATGTACATATTGGCACACAAGAAACTTAAGTTTGTTTTTACAACTGAATATCCAGTCCTTCAATCCAGCGCACTGCATCTGGAGTTGCTAGCAGGAAGTCCTCTTTGGCGCCGTGATAGGCTCGAATCCTGCATTCACTGACGATGTGGTGAACAGTCTGGTATGGAGCCCCGCAGTCACAAGCTGGATCAGGCAGCTTGTTCCACTTAAAGAGAGCATCCCTGCATCGCCCATGGCTGGTACGGATTCTGTTGAGAGTAGACCAGTAGTTTATTGGTAAAATACTTGGTTCAAATGGTTCTGGGCACTACAGAACTTAACATCTGAGGTCATCAGTCCTCTAGAACTTAGAACTCCTTAAACCTAACTAACCTAAGGACATCACACACATCCATGCCCGAGGCAGGATTCGAACCTGCGACCGTAACGGTTGCGTGGTTCCAGACTGAAGCGCCTAGAACTGCTCGGTCACATCGGCTGGCCAAAATACTAGGGAAATGCAATCACTCTACGAAGGAGATTGTTTGCAATTTACTGTTCATTCTATCCCAGAAAATTGCTAAAATGTGCGAGATCGTACCATATAGGACTAACGGATGATGCTGAATGTGTACAGGCTAGTGCAGTATGAACGGTCACACGTTTGTGTGACTCACAGGGAGAGTCACAGGGAGAGTCACAGAAGTATTGAAACAAGTGACCTTGCAAATTCCTGAAGATAGAAGGAAACTATCCCGAAAATGTCTAGTAACAAAATTTGAAGTACTGACTCTAAATTATGATTAGGAACATACTAGCCCCCCCCCCCCCCTTCTCGCCCAAATATCGATCCCGTGGAGATCGTGAAATCAGTATTATATTAATCACAGCAAACACCGAAGCCCTGAATCAATCATTCTTCCTGCGCTCCATACGTTAACGGAACGGGTAAAGGCCCTAATAATTGGTACAATGGGACCAACATTCTGCCATGTAATTCACAGTGAGTTGAAGAGCGCAGATGTAGATGTAGTTGTAGATGTAGACGGACCTCATTTCTAATCATCACTCTACACCCGCCACCGTAGACGAGGTCACTAACGTGTGCCTGTGTGGTGGTGCTCGCCTCAAAGGTAATTCGGTTGGAATCCTGGTGGTCGATGAAATTTTTGCTGTCTGTATTTGGCCAGTAAGGGGGAGGAGGTGGTGTGTAAAGCTCCTGATTAACAGTCTTGGAGCCAATGTCCTGGATCACATTCCAGACCTCTTTGCAGCGTGTCACGAAGCGAGGACATGTGACGCTGTTGATGGTGATCCATCCGTATGATGGGGACATCAGGCTGGACGTTCCCCTTGGTGCTATTCGAAAGAAGGAGGGTATGTGCCAGCACTGAGTTTCAACCTCTCCCTTCCCTCATCATCATCGTAAAATACAAACATAAGACTACAATATACACGTATCCATTACATTCCCTTATACTACAAAAAACACGCACGACACAACTGTCGCATACCTGCAAGGAAATCAATGTGCGTATAGAAAGAAATTGCCTTCCGACATTCAGCTGAACTCACCCAGTGGATATCCTAGCCTACAATGTCACTCATTTGCATTTGCATCGACATCGACATTCCCATTCTATGGAATTTAAATTGCTAGGGTCAGGCCCAAGCCTACCGTCGAGAATTCCACCACACACAATGGTTTAAAGTGGTTCGTAATATTGTAATATTTTCGGATGCAGATAACTCTTGTGTTTGGGAAAAACGTAGTTCCGGTGGAGATAGAATTGTTCTTTCCCTTGAAGACCTCCACTGTGAGCTGTACAATAGTTTCCGCGAGTTACATATCTGGAAGGTGAATCGAACAAGTGAACTAGGATAGAGCAGCAGAGGTTTTGCCGGAATCACGAGAAGTATTGTTTGGTGCGTGAGGCAGCAGGCAACCTTACAAAAGCTGCTCGAAGGTAAATAATTCGGCATTTACGACTTCCCGGGACAATGTGCTCGGCAGAAAACAGTGCTGGGTGAATAGGTCCATTGTGCTGCGCTCAGGTGTTCGCAAGGCTTCGGCGGCCGCCTTTGTTTCTCTTCCGCGACGGCCTGTGTAAACAAGGGTTGCCTGTCACCTCCAGAACGACTAACTTGGAACAATAGCATCGACATTCAATAAGGAGCCGTAAGCTACACGCCTTGCCACTGATGCCTTACGCTAGGGGGTGGGCTACTGCTGCCCCCAAATAGTATCCCAATATTTTGGAAGAAATTTCCGTCATTTAGCTGTTAACTGTTCATTTATTTCGAACACTCATGATTTCGGCTTTATATCCATACTTAAGTGCATGTTGGAATGTTAAAATATCTGGCCATTTCAAAACGCACTTGAGAAGGACTGCAAAGCCGAAATTACGATCGTGTAAAATATATGAATAATTAACAGACAAATGGCGAACTATCTTTGTTTTTTTTTTTTCAAAAAATTCCTGATGACTCTGGTCCCCCCCCCCCCCCCCCCCCCCCGAATGAAAGAACGTTCCAAATGATCCTACCCTCTATGTTATCCAAAACTTCTATCACCGTCTACGCTTCTCGTGCAATCTGTCAATCTGTTTCAGTTCGCTCAGTGCAGTGATTCCCTCACAAAACACATCAGCTGCCTCAAAGTCACACTACGGCTAGCGCGTAACCATGCGCTAAAAGCGCACGTAAGTCAAAGTATTTTTTTTCTTTTTGGAAAGATAGGGAATTAGGAAAGGAGATAAGGAATTTTTACTGTCTATAATACGACACACAGTTGTTATTGCCTACTTTGGCCCAAATACAGGGGTATTCGTCAGCATTCAGCTTCTTCTTTCTTCTTGCAAACAAAGTAAAGGGCTTGTCTGGAACAATGTACCATAGGGAGCCTTAGCTGGTAGGCCTGTAATCTCCGCTATACTCCACGTCTTCCAGGCCAAAATGTTTGCATCAGGGAAAGCTTCAAGGCCACCATAACCTGCATGGCTATGCCATACAACAGCCAAGGTCAACCACGTACTGCCTCCATAGACAGCTGATACATCACACGTGAACTACATTCTTAGTCCACAAAAGACACTTGGACCACCAATAAGCTGCTGCTTATTGAATTGGCCAGCAAAGTCAATGTCTATTGCTTTCAAAGACTTGTACACAGCAACACTGCGCCGCCAACGGCGACGATAACCACCTCGCACCGCGAAGACATTTCATCTACAACCGTTACATGATATCATTTGGGTTGCCAGTGTCACTGTGACCGGAGAGGTGACATCTTGTTGCCCATCGTCGTTGCCTGAATAACCAAAGGAAATGTTAAATTCAAATATTTGCTGGGATCTTTTCTCTCGTCTTTGTAGTTTCACCTTTTCCGTCCTCTAGCTGCCAACACCGTAGTGGTTGTACTATAGCACTAGTAGTTTCGGTTATTTTATTCATCCATGGATATTATATACAACGTGGTATCACAACTTAGGAACGAAAAATTATAATCGTATACACAGGCACTCACATACGCTGTCTGCTCAAAAGTATCCGGACACCTATAGGCGCACAATAACCACCCTCCGCCTTTACGACGCCTTGCACTCTTGTGCAAACAGTTTTAATGAAGTTGTCGAATGTCTGTGGAGGAGGTGCACCCTTTTTCCTGAAGAGCCGAAACCAGGGAAGACGTGTTGGAAGCTGGTGTCTGGAGCGATGTCGACGTTTTAACTCAAAACAAAAAATGTCCCACTGGGTTCACTTCGCGACTGAACAGGCCACTTCATTTCATGAATGTTATGGCCCACAAACCAATTTCGTAAAGGTGCTGCTTTATGGCAAGGTGCCCTGTCATTCTAATTCAATCAGTCATCGTCTTCCAACGGCTCCTCTACTGTACTTAGCACACAATGAGGAAAATTGCGTTCATATCATTCTGCATTTAGCTTTTTCTAAAGCGCAATAAGGGGACCGCAACATAACCACGGAAAACACCCCGATACTGTAACACCACCTCCTCAGTACTTCACTGTTCACACTAAATATTATAGCAGGTAACGTTTTGCAAGAATACGTCAAACCCAGATCCTTCCATCGGATTTATACAGGGTATACCGTGAGTCATCGCTCCAAATCAGTCCTTTCCAGTCATCCCCCGTCCAGTGGCGTCACTCATGACACCACCTTATGCTTCGTTTAGTATTGAAATATGAGACTTATGAGGAGCTGATCGACCACTGAATCCTATTCTTTTTAACTCCCTTCGTGCATTCACTGTGCTAGCTGGACTGTTAGTAGCAGTATGGAAATCACGAGTGATTCCTTCCGCTGATTTCTTGTCATATTTTTCAGTCACTCTCTGCAGTGCTCGGTAGTCCCTATCCGTCAACACATGAGGTTCTCTTCGTCTTGATTTTGCTGTGGTTGTTCCTTCGCTTTCCCACTTCATTATCACTTCACGAGTAGTCAACTTGCGCAGCTTTAGAAGAGGTGAAATATCCTTGGTGGATATGTTACCCAGATGACACCTGGTGACTATCCCACTTTCGAAGTAACTGACCTCTCCTTAAGGGCCCATTCTGCCACAACTCTACTGACAACACAGTACCCCCTGCTCCTTTTATACCGTCGGTTCCGCCTCTCGTGATACCTAGTTGTCAGTTCTGCATTACACCGGAGTATACAGATACCTTTGACAACATAGTGTACCTAGAAGTGTAGCTTAGATAGGATGTTTTGCCAACATTTGCCTGAGGTAATGTATGGAAACAACCGAAAACCTAAACCAGGAAGGAGATTGGAGCCTCCATCCTCCTGTATGAGACGACAATCTGTTTAAAACTGTGCAGCTTCGTTCGATTCGTCCGTAGTGCATAATACTGTTCTGCAAATAAATTATTTTTAATGTAAAAAAGAAGTGCTACACGGCTCATTTATTTGTTGGTACCGATCAGCATCATCTAATTTCTGGAGTGGCAATCTCCAGAACACGCCTACAAAGAATAGAGTTAATCACAAAATATTTGTTTCCAAAAATGAAAACTACTGCGAGGGATGGCATGTTCGATGAAGTCCTACATGTTAACCCCTGGGTTGCTCTAATTTGTGAGCACCTCAGAGAGCTCATAATTCGTTTGCTGGGTGTGGGCTTGGCGACCTCCGGGTTCCTGAGCTGGGGACTGGTAACCACTGCCCCTCTTCTGTCAATGCAAACTCTGGGCATGCTTCAGCGACCACCGTGCGGCGCGGCAGTGGAACGTTACGTGTCGCGGGAATGGGAATCTTGACTTAACGGCCCGATGCATGATGATGCTAAAAACCTCTATACCAAAACCTCAGTCTCAGTGCGCTGATCAGACGCATTGTTATTGAGGCGGAGCAGTTGTTGGCGGACAACTTCTCGGCAACCTGCCACACCTCAGTTGTGTAAGGCATACCCAGGTATACAGGGGAGCTTATTTCTGTAGCTGCTAGTGAGACCTAGAGGGAATCGTCGAATCGATCCTCGTCAGCTCCCATCTAAATGGGTCTATCGCTGGAGGATAGTAACTAAAGGTCTCGTATAATCAGTCCTACTGACGCAGGAATTAATCAATGTACTTTCGTTTATAGTAATAGAGCACATACTGTTACACAGTGTGTTCCTAATAGGTAAAAGGAAATAGAGCTGCTATGAGGAATTTTCACCTTTCTACATTCAAAAGGGCTTAGAAGGCATTACTGTCACTTTAAAATCTGTAAAGCGATTGCGACACTTTTTGTTGTAACGTTCCGCTTTCAACAAGCAACGAATCTCCAGGCAGTTAAATGCCTCGGGAAACATCCAGCCGAAACAGAGCTACACGCTACCTTGAACTAGAGCAACAGTGTTGTGTTGTGCGGAGGTATTAGATATTCCCAAAGAGGAATTCAAAGATGAGTGGACTCAGGAAGGTGTTACTGATGTGCAACGTATAATTAAATGGATAGATGGTGAACTGCCAAATCAGACACCTTTATTGTTTCATTCAGTAGCATAACACCGTTGGGGCATATCATGGGAGGTTTCTATCGCTTAAACGCGCACGCCTAAGCCCACAACCCAAAGCGTTGTTTTAAATAGCAGCGCTTTGGGTACAACACTCTAGCTTGTAAGGTAGAAGTAACTTGGGGTAAATGTGAGGGGTCATTTGTTGATTTCTTCAAAAGTGCTTTAATTATTCTGCGGATCACCCTGACTGGAGCAGCATCTATCTTAAAGAAAGGAAGATATAGGAGCTAAACACGACGAAGGGTGTTCCGTATGGTGAGAAGAGAAAGCTCTATAAGACTATGCAAATGCCTAGTTTCACTACTTCATTCGTTCACACTTACAAAGCTTATTCAAAAAGCCGATGTCTCAACACAAACGAATGTTGCTAGCGCCTGCAGTACGTCAACGTATAGCATCACCCAGAACATTAGAAAAACTGACAGTAGCCGACCTTGTAAGACTTCCATCACCTCCTTTGATAGGCCAGCACTGCCACTACGGCTCTATCACTGCCACGTACGCTCTTGAGAGGCCTCATCTGACAAACAGATCAAATCGGAAGCGGCAACAACAGAAGAAAGCACCTTGTAAACCGTCAGATCACGTACATCTCATCTTATCTGACGGTTCCAATGATTCTGCTTTGGAGACAATGGAATGTGAAGTCTGACTGGAGCAACCGTCTTGCCCCCATACTAGGCCTCCAACCGTTTCAGGATCCCCATTCCACTGGAGAGCAAGGGTGAAGGGAAAACGCGACCGATAAATGGCTCCCATCATATAGTCCAACATCAACGGGTTCAGAACGCATGTGGAGGAACTGAAACTCCTAGAGCAGAAATGTCATTTTGCTTTTGTTTACAAGAAACACCTTTATACCTACCGAAGCTCCTGTGCTACGGGGCTATACACTCCACCCCAAGGGCAAAGGATGAAGGGAGGGGTAGCTGTGTTGTACCAACTAGTCCTCGCTCTATTCCTGTTTTACTGCCCTGCAGGTAGTAGCCGATAAAGTTCTCGTGGATCAAAGGATCACTATAACCTCTCTGTATTTACCACCACAGTAACGGATTGATTCCGAGGCTCTCATTGATCTTACAGTACAACTCCCAATACCATTTCTTCTACTGGCATACTTCAGTGCTCATGGTATATTGTGGGGCTCTCTCTCTACGTGCTCCAAGCGTCAAGGATTAGAGAGCCCCATACTGTTCCTGTAGCTGTGCATTTACAATATAGGCAATCCCACTCATTTCAGCATTATTACTGTGTCTTCTCAGCCACTGATTTCTCTTTCTGTTTCCCAGCTCTCGCATATTTTGCTGACTGGGAAGTTACTGATGATCTTCAGCCCACTAACCACTTTCCAATCCGGATTCACCTACCAGATGTAGAAAACCATGAATAGAAGCCGCCAAGATGGATGATCATTGGAGCTAACCAGTCGCTGTTCAGTCAACTGGCTGCGTTTGAAAACTGAGGAAGAGTCCAGGAATGGGTGGACTAAATCACACAAGGGATCAACGCTGCCGCCGAATTATCCACCCTGAAGTCCTCAGATCATCTTAGAAGACAGCCTGTAACTTTGTGGATTGATGCATACCGCTCAGAATTCTCAATCAGGAGTACAGCTCTGCGGAGGTTTAAATGCCACCCAACAGCAGACAAACTCGCCGTCTTTTGAGCAGCGAGAGCTAAGGCTCGACGCATAATCAAGGAGGGCAAGAAAACTTCATGTCACTCGTTTCTGGCCTATGTCTTGCAATTGTTCTATGAATGTATGGGAAACCACTGGTGGATATCTGGTAGAGACAAGTCGATTACCTACAACAGCAGTGCATTGTACGACGTCTACTGTCACTGCCAGGGACGACCCAGCGTTCCACCGCAACCGTGAGACGATGGTAATGTGTGAGATGGATTTCACATCCAACAATTCTGAGTCATACAGCTTCCCTTTCCCGACGTTGGGGATGGATTCGGCACTGTCTGAAGCTTGTCACTGATGTGTCGTACACACCTATACAGGGAAAACAGTGAACAAAGTTTACGGACGTTTATTGACCACGGAGAGAAATGTCTGCTTCGACAATAATAACAAAATCACAATTGCAGTGTCTCACAGGTACGAAGACCTGACAGTATGGTGATTTCAGAGTCTGACAAAGTAACACAACTAGGATCTCCGTAGACAGACAGACTCGTATAGAAAATATTCTACGTTCGATGGAGCTGTCCTGATTAACACCAACACAGGAACAGAAACTTCTATCCTGGATACAGGCTGATTGCACCAAGGTAAACAACGACTAATGCTGAATACAGCGGCGTCGGTGCCTACAACGGACTTCGAGAGCATTCTAAGACGATATGGTCTGTAGCACCCACCCTTAGGCTAGGAGAGGCTCTAGAAGCCGGAAGAACTGACTTTTGTAGCTCTAGCGCCGACCTTTACAACGGCCGGTGGCGGAATACTCGCGGCACTATTTTCTGGTCACGTCTGTGCCGCGAATAGATTCCTTGGAAGTGGAGGCCTCTGCTAGCGCTGGTACCGCCGTCTGGTGTCTATCCATTTTTGCGACTAGGCGAGTTCGTTACCCTGGTGCGTGCAGGGGCCACGTAGGCTGCACGCGTGTCCGAGGTGCCCGAAGGGTTGCCCACCGCTTTTGCGAATACGAGGGCTATTCGGAAAGTAAGGAACGATAGGTCGCGAAATGGAAACCGCAGTGAAAATCAAAACTGTTCTGTTTACAACAGTTAGCTACAACTTCCAGCTACTTATCTGCCGATCCGACTTAGACGTTTGTCGTAGCGATGTACCAACTTTCGAATACCCTCGTTATACGAGGGCAGTTCAATAAGTAATGCAACACATTTTTTTTCTGAAACAGGGGTTGTTTTATTCAGCATTGAAATACACCAGGTTATTCCCCAATCTTTTAGCTACACAACACTATTTTTCAACGTAATCTCCATTCAATGCTACGGCCTTACGCCACCTTGAAATGAGGGCCTGTATGCCTGCACGGTACCATTCCACTGGTCGATGTCGGAGCCAACGTCGTACTGCATCAATAACTTCTTCATCATCCGTGTAGTGCCTCCCACGGATTGCGTCCTTCATTGGGCCAAACATATGGAAATCCGACGGTGCGAGATCGGGGCTGTAGGGTGCATGAGGAAGAACAGTCCACTGAAGTTTTGTGAGCTCCTCTCGGGTGCGAAGACTTGTGTGAGGTCTTGCGTTGTCATGAAGAAGGAGAAGTTCGTTCAGATTTTTGTGCCAACGAACACGCTGAAGCCGTTTCTTCAATTTCTGAAGAGTAGCACAATACACTCCAGAGTTGATCGTTTGACCATGGGGAAGGACATCGAACAGAATAACCCCTTCAGCGTCCCAGAAGACTGTAACCATGCCTTTATCGGCTGAGGGTATGGCTTTAAACTTTTTCTTGGTAGGGGAGTGGGTGTGGCGCCACTCCATTGATTGCCGTTTTGTTTCAGGTTCGAAGTGATGAACCCATGTTTCATCGCCTGTAACAATGTTTGACAAGAAATTGTCACCCTCAGCCGCATGACGAGCAAGCAATTCCGCACAGATGGTTCTCCTTTGCTCTTTATGGTGTTCGGTTAGACAACGAGGGACCCAGCGGCAACAAACCTTTGAATATCCCAACTGGTGAACAATTGTGACAGCACTACCAACAGAGATGTCAAGTTGAGCACTGAGTTGTTTGATGGAGATCTGTCGATCATCTCGAACAAGTGTGTTTGCACGCTCCGCCATTGCAGGCCGGCCCGCACGCGGGAGATCAGACAGTCTTGCTTGACCTTGCGGCGATGATGACACACGCTTTGCCCAACGACTCACCGTGCTTTTGTCCACTGCCAGATCACCGTAGACATTCTGCAAGCGCCTATGAATATCTGAGATGCCCTGGTTTTCCGCCAAAAGAAACTCGATCACTGCCCGTTGTTTGCAACGCACATCCGTTACAGACGCCATTTTAACAGCTCTGTACAGCGCTGCCACCTGTCGGAAGTCAATGAAACTATACGAGACGAAGCGGGAATGTTTGAAAATATTCCACAAGAAATTTACGGTTTTTTCAACCAAAATTGGCCGAGAAAAAAAATGTGTTGCATTACTTATTGAACTGCCCTCGTAGAAGGCAGCCACCAGCGCTTTCCGCCAATTCTCTACGCTGGCCTACAGCTCGTTGTCTGTGCCAAAATGTTATCTTCATAGCCAGCGGTTCATGTGAGCAGAGACGAAACTCAGAAGGAGACAATTACGGCCTGTATTATGGGTAATCAAACATTTCCAATTGAAAACAATGCATGAGCCTCTTCATTGCCCCTGCAGACCAGATTGCATTCTATCATGGTCAAGATATGATCTCACAGTCCAAATCCCTAACATCCTCAGGAATATTATGTATACAATATTTTAAAAGGTCACTCCTATCTCGGAGGTAAACCTTAAGCATCTGTGCCAGTGAAACAGCTTAAAATATTCTTTATAAAGTGAGTAACATGAGCGGCATAGCAATGCCTTAAAACCAACGCGAGCCACATTTATTATTAAATTAATTACGAACAACAAATTGCTTAACGCAAATGCATACAATAAGTTCTCAAACCAAGTTCTCATACTAACTGCCTATAAAAGAGTTATTACAGTTTCTGTCTACCTCTGTAATTCAAAATTTTAAGCCAGCATAACACAGCAGTCACCAAGGTTAGGTGTTGCCCAGTAAACCCTACAAGTGGGGAATGTACCATTCACTCAAACACCCATAGTGAAAACAATTTCCATCACTCAAGTTGCATCAGTGCATCCTTCGCTGCGTGCATAAGCACAGTAACCAGTCCGCAGTGGCGCCTCTGCTAACACCGATCTAAAGCTCTTTCACAAACTGATATGATTAACAAAGCAGTAGCACCATAGTTTGTTTTTGCCTATACATGCACGTAACCATCATTGTTAGCTCATTACTATTCCGATCACTATTCCGATTCCTCTTCCGATTCATGTCCTGCGAGTGAAGTCATTACGGTTGTTGCGATTGATAATATTGTGGGTTGTTTAGAAGGAAGTATTAAAAACATACCAAGTTAATTTAAGAAGTGTACCGATCATTTAACAAAAGTATTACCTGCCCTAAGTCGGCGTAATTTTCATCATCCAAAGATACAGTTTCAGAGATTTTGATTTTTTAAAGAGAGAGAGAGAGAGAGAGAAAGACAGATTCTTTACTGATTAGAACTGAAGATTTGTGATATTTCACGTTAAATGGAATTATCAAGAGCAAAGAAAAGGTGAAATTAACTACATTTTAGTGTAAATATGTACAAAAATTAACAAAATTCCCGTACTATAGACTGTTAGAATCTCTGCTCGGACGTTAACTTAGAACTAACTGAAACTTTTTCATGACTTGTTAATGAATATTTATTGGCCTATCTAAAGAACAAAAATGTAGGACAGACAATAAACTTTGCAAACCCATAATTAGAAATCAGAATCAACAGTGCAGGCCAGATAGCTACGTCGACACAGGCTGTTGTTCATTGGTATCGCACTCAGTAACTATAAACTAATTAAATTAAATTTAAAAGAGCTGTGTCTTCTTGAAGCCGGGCGTTGGCTCTTAATCTGTGTTATTATTATGTAGATGTAGGTGTTACACTGAACAGTTTAAGGTAGGGAACCTGAGGTCGGAGAATTCTCTTTGCCCTGTTACATTTTCGCGTGCCCTTACGGAAGCAACCTGTAGATACCACTATAAATTAATAACCAAGAAGTTCTGTAACACGCTCGACGGGATTAAAGAACCTGGGCACAACCAACGCACTGTACATGACTGCTGGCGGCGACGGTCACGAGAATGTACGGTAGCAAGAAGACGGGGCTCCGGAAGACAACGTAGCACTACTGAGAGGGAAAACAATCGTGTCTGATGTTTGGATCTGACGCATCGTACTGCATCTGCAGCAGCAACACCAGCAGCAGCTGGCACTACAGTGACGAACTAACTGTTACAAATCGTTTACTTGAAGAACAGCTCCGAGCCCGACGACTTGTAGCGTGCATTCCACTTACCCAAACAACGGCCATTTGCGACTTCAGTGGTGTCAAGCGAGAGTTCTTTGGAGAGCAGCATGGAGGTCTGTTGTGTTTCCTGATGAAAGCATATGTTGATTAGAAGTACACCAGTTGAGGTTAAAATGGTGCTAAGCACTATGGGACTTAACATCTGAGGTCATCAGTCCCCTAGACTTAGAACTACTGAAACCTAACTAACCTAAGGACACCACACACGTCCAAGCCCGAGGCAGGATTCGAACCTGCGATCGCAGCAGCAGCGTGGCTTCGGACTGAAGTGTCTAGTACCGATCGGCCACAATGGCCTGGAACAGTTTAGGACCTGCAACCAAACTGTCAGTGTGTTTGGTACACTGGACCTACACCTAGAATTATGGTCTGGGATGCGATTTCGTATGGCAACAGCAGTAATCTCGTGGTTATCCCGCGCATCCCGATTGCAAATTTGTACGCCAGTCAGGTAATTCGACATGTTGTGTTGTCATTCACGAACAGCATTCCAGGTGGTGTTTTCCAACAGGATAACGACCGCCCACTTACCGCTATTGTACCCCAACAAGCTTCACAATATCTCACAGTCGAGCACATATTCAATGTCATCGGACGACAACTCCAGCGTCATCCATATTTAGCATTTACCACCCCTGTATTGACCGACCAAGTGCAACAGGCATGGAACTCTGTTCCACAAAGTGACACCCGGCACCTGTACAACACAACGCATGCACGTTTGCAAGCTTGCGTTCAATATTCTGGAAAGTACACCGGTTATTAATGTGTCAGAATTTCACATTTGCAGTGGTTTATCTCGTGCTTACATTAACCTGTGATCTTGCAATGTTAACCACTGAAATATTTTACCTAGACAAATGTATTCCAGAAATGTTATTGCTCTATATTAATTGCTTTTGGATGTTGCGATTTCTTTTCCGTCAGCGTAGTAGTAGTAGCCAGCAGGGCGGCAAACCAAAGCCACGCGAGGCGGAGTGGCACCACGGAGTCTGAATAGGAGAGCATGGCAGCTCACACGGACCACACTGAAGGCAATTCATCGCGGTACACCTCACATTGCAACGGCGAAACCCAGTTCACTGCTTGCCCGCGACGCTCCGACTACCTCTGCCGGCTCCGCACAAGCGGGTGTTCCTTGAGCAGCCAGGCATGCTCTCTCCAGCAAACTCCACGATGGGTCCCTCTTAAGACCGGCCAGGCGAAAAAGCCCAATGACAGACGTACACTGGCCAAACGATATGGGCACTGAAAAACACGAAACACACTAATCACGAACAGCACTAAACGACTGGAAACCAACACTGCGGCACACAGTCAAATCCAAGTACGAAATCTGAGAATAGGAAACACGCCGAAATTCCAATCTACAGTTAAGAGGTTATATGAAGAGAACATGCAGCTTTACTGTATGGTTAAATGATGATGGCGTCCTCTTGGGTAAAATATTCTGGAGGTAAAATAGTCTCTCATTCGGCTCTCCAGGTGGGGACTACTCAAGAGGCCGTCGTTATCAGGAGAAAGAAAACTGGCGTTCTACGGATCCGAGCGTGGAATGTCAGATACCTTAATCGGGCAGGTAGGTTAGAAAATTTGAAAAGGGAAATGGATAGGTTAAAGTTAGATATAGTGGGAAATTAGTGATGTTCGGTGGCAGGAAGAACAAGACTTTTGGTCAGGTGAATACGGGGTTATAAATACAAAATCAAATACGGGTAATGCAGAAGTAGTTTTAATAATCAATAAAAAGCAATAGGAGTGCGGGTAAGCTACTACAAACAGCATAATGAACGCCTTATTGTAGCCAAGATAGATACGAAGCCCACGCCTACCACAGTAGTACAATTTTATATGCCAATTAGCTCTGCAGATGATGAAGAAATTGATGAAGTGTATGATGAGATAAAAGAATTATTCAGATAGTAAAGGGAGACGAAAATTTAATAGTCATGGGTGACTGGAATTCGAGAGTAGGAAAAGGGAGAGAAGGAAACGTAGTAGGTGAATATGGATTGGGGGTAAGAAATGAAAGAAGAAGCCGTCTGGTAGAATAACTTAATGGTAGCTAACACTTGGTTCAAGAATCATAAAAGAAGGTTGTATACGTGGAAGAATCCTGGAGATACTAGAAGGTATCAGATTATATAACGGTAAGACAGAGATTTAGGAACCAGGTATTAAATTGTAAGACATTTCCAGGGGCAGACGTGGACTCGGACCACAATCTATTGGTTATGAACTGTAGATTAAAACTGAAGAAACTGCAAAAAGGTGTCAATTTAAGGAGATGGGACCTGGATAAATTGGCTAAAGCAGAGGTTGTACAGAGTTTCAGGCAGAGCATAAGGGAACAGTTGACAGGAATGGGAGAAAGAAATACAGTAGAAGTAGAATGGATAGCTCTGAGGGATGAAGTAGTGAAGGCAGCAGAGGATCAAGAAGGTAAACAGACGAGGGCTAGTAGAAATCCTTGGCTAACAGAAGAAATATTGAATTTAATTGATGAAAGGAGAAAAAATAAAAATACAGTAAATGAAGCAGGCAAAAAGGAATACAAACGTCTCAAAAATGAGATCGACAGGAAGTGCAAAATGGATAAGCAGGGATGGCTAGAGGACAAATGTAAGGATGTAGAGGCTTACCTTACTAGGGGTAAGATAGATACTGCCTACAGGAAAATTAAAGAGACCTTTGGAGAAAAGAGAGCCACTTATATTAATATCAACAGCTCAGATGGAAACCCAGTTCTAAGCAAAGAAGGGAAAGCAGAAAGGTGGAAGGAGTATATAGAGGGTCTATACAAGGGCGAAGTACTTGAACACATTGTTATGGAATGTAAGAGGATGTAGATGAAGATGAAATGGGAGATACGATACTGCGTGCAGAGTTTGACAGAGCACTGAAAGACCTAAGTTGAAACAAGGCCCCTGGAGTAGACAACATTCCATTAGCACTACTGACAGCCTTAAGCGAGCCACTCCTGACAAAACTCTACCATCTGGTGAGCAAAATGTATGAGACAGGCAAAATACCCTCAGACTTCAAGAAGAATATAATAATTCCAATCTCAAAGAAAGCAGGTGTTGACAGATGTGAAAATTACCGAACTATCAGTTTAATAAGTGACAGCTGCAAAATACTAACGCGAATTCTTTACAGACGAATGGAAAAACTGGTAGAAGCCGACCTCGGGGAAGATTAGCCTGAATTCCGTAGAAATGTTGGAACACGTGAGGCAATACTGACCCTACGACTTGTCTTAGAAAATAGATTAAGGAATGGCAAACCTACGTTTCTAGTATTTGTAGTCTTAGAGAAATCTTTTGACAATGTTGACTGGAATACTCTCTTTCAAATTCTAAAGGTGGCAGGGGTGAAATACAGGTAGCGGAAGGCTATTTACAGTTTGTACAGAAACCAAATGGCAATTATAAGAATCGAGGGGCATGAAAGGGAAGCAGTGGTTGGGAAGGGAGTGAGACAGGGTTGTAGCCTCTCCCCGATGTTATTCAATCTGTATATTGAGCAAGCAGTAAAGGAAACAAAAGATAAATTCGGAGTAGGTATTAAAATCCATGGAGAAGAAATAAAAACTTTGAGGTTCGCCGATGACATTGTAATTCTGTCAGAGACAGCAAAGGACTTGGAAGAGCAGTTGAACGGAATGGACAGTGTCTTGAAAGGAGGATATAAGACGAAAATCAACAAAAGCAAAACGAGGATAATGGAATGTAGTCGAATTAAGTCGGGTGATGCTGAGGGAATAAGATTAGGAAAGGAGA
Source organism: Schistocerca serialis cubense (assembly GCF_023864345.2). NCBI lineage: Eukaryota > Metazoa > Arthropoda > Insecta > Orthoptera > Acrididae > Schistocerca > Schistocerca serialis. Next base: position 179,273,233 of record NC_064646.1, on the reverse strand, counting down.
CACGTAAAGTAGTAAAGGACTTTTGCTATTTGGGGAGCCAAATAACCGATGATGGTCAAAGTAGAGAGGATATAAAATGTAGACTGGCAATGGCAAGGAAAGCGTTTCTCAAGAAGAGAAATTTGTTAACATCGAGTATAGATTTAAGTGTTAGGAAGTCCTTTCTGAAAGTATTTGTATGGAGTGTAGCCATGTATGGAAGTGAAACATGGACGATAAATAGTTTGGACAAGAAGAGAATAGAAGCTTTCGAAATGTGGTGCTACAGAAAAATGCTGAAGGTTAGATGGGTAGATCACATAACTAATGAGGAGGTATTGAATAGAATTGGGGAGAAGAGGAGTTTGTGGCACAACTTGTCATGAAGAAGGGACCGGTTGGTAGGACATGTTCTGAGGGATCACAAAGTTAGCATTGGACGGTAGCGTGGAGGGTAAAAATTGTAGAGGGAGACCAAGAGATGAATACACCAAGCAGATTCAGAAGGATGTATGTTGCAGTAAGTACTGGGAGGTGAAGAAGCTTGCACAGGATAGAGTAGCATGGAGAGCTGCATCAAACCAGTCTCAGGACTGAAGCCCACAACAACAACAACATGAAGAGACGGTCAGAACGCACCGCTAGCATATAAAAAGTAATTCCGGACATCCTCCACGGTTTCATCAGCCATATGGCGTCACTGTTCGGAGCCAAGGATTGCAAACAGCTCCACGATAATCGAAAATCTGCTGCAAAGCGGCACACCAGCCAGCTTCCAGGCCGCTGTCGGTGTGGATTAGGGAGATATCGATCCACTGTTGACTACCTGACCCCACTAGAGGCTGCTATTATGCAGGCATTGTATATGGATCTTTTTTTTTTTAATACCAGTTACTCTACTTGGAGGCACAGTATTCTCGGACAGCTCCATAAATCATACTGTCGTGTCCCTCTCCTCATATTCATTGGGTTCTTCTTATCGAAATGCTTTTTTTAGGTACCGAGATGGAGACGTGCTGTCAGATAGTTTTAAGCGGGGCAATAGTGTTCTCCAGGTTAGTGTTTTAAGTGTCACTCGTTTGTCGTAGCCATTAACGGTATAACGTCTACAATAAGGATTCTTGTGTAGTGCCCCTTACACGTGGACGATTTTTTAGTTTTCTATTCTGCCTCCAACACTGTAACAGTGATTCGTCAGTTACAACTTACAGAGAAAAGCAATTTGACGAAGACAAGTTTTATATTTTCCACAGGTAAATGTGTTTGTGCGTGTGTGTGTGTGTTCATTTTAATCGTCCTCTTCGTGTTTTAATGTGCCTAACTCGCAAATGAGGAACAACATCCTACATCTTAAATAGTCAGTGACGTTCTGAGCCTCATTTTTTATTCCAGACTGTTATGGTTACCGAACCTAAAGGACCTGAAGGCAGGAACCTAGGAAGCACTCAACAGCTTAAAGCGCCTTAGCCACAGGTCTTCAGTCGCAGAATACGCTTGTCTGCTACAGTTCTGTAGGGCTTTCTTGCGGTCACGACTAGACAGTGGGTGCCGAGTATACTGATCAGCGACCATACCAGTGTCCGTGCTGAGGCTGGTGAACCGCCACTGCCGGCCGGAGTGGCCGAGTGGTTCTAGGCGCTACAGTCTGGAGACGCGCGACCGCTACAGTCGCAGTTTCGAATCCTGCCTCGGGCATGGATGTGTGTGATGTCCTTGGGTTAGTTAGGTTTAAGTAGTTCTAAGTTCTAGAGGGCTGATGACCTCAGAAGTTAAGTCCCGTAGTGCTTAGAAACCATTTTTTTGAACCGCCACTCCCCAACAGGCGGCAGCTCGTCAAGGTGCACAAGCATATGAGTTCCTCGCCAGTACGCCATAATGATGCTCGTTCGAGTAGAGAACACCTTTTGTCCAGTCATCCGCGAGTTAAAAGACCGTTTGGAATCAGCGTGAAGAATGAGCTGGAGTCACTTTGTGTGGGACAAGTACAGACCCAAATGCATAATTAGAACTGACTGATATCCTGGAAGCTGCCGACATCCAGAGCAATTTCAGATTCACTCTGGTCCAGGAGAGCCCGCACTTCGCCGTCGGCTTTTACACTGAAGCACCAAAGAAACTGGTATACGTATGAGTATTCAAAATACAGAGATATAGTGTGTAAACAGGCAGAATACGACGGTGCTGTCGGCAAGGCCTTTATAAGACAACAAGTGTCTGGCGCAGTTGTTAGATCGGTTATTGCTGCTATAATGGCAGGTTATTAAAATTTAAGTGAGTTTCAAAGTGGTGTTATAGTCGTTCCAAGACCGTCTCCGATGTAACGTTTAAGTGGGGATTTTCCCGTACGACCATTCCACGAGGGTACCGTGAATATCAGGACAACAGTAAAACATCAAATCTCCGACATCGCTGCGGCCGGAAAAAGATCCTGTAAGAACGGGGCCAACGACGGCTGAAGAGAGTCGTTCAGCGTGACAGAAGTGCAGCCTTTCCTTAAATTGCTGCTGATTTCAATGATGGGCCGTCAACAAGCGTCAGTGTACGAACCACTCAACGAATCGTTATCGATACGGGCTTTCGGAAAGCCCACTCGTGTACCCTTGACGACTGAACGACAGAAAGCTTTACACCTCCCTGGCCCGTCAACACCGATATTGCACTATTGATGACTGGAGACATGTTGCCTGGTCGGACGAGTCTCATTTCAAATTGTAGTTAGCGGATGGATGTGTACGGGTATGGAGACAACCTGATGAATCCGTGGACTATGTATGTCAGCAGGGGACTATTCAAGCTGGTGGAAGCTGGTGGGGCGTGTGCAGTTGCGGTGATATGGGACCCCTGATACGTCTAGATACGGCTCTGACAGGCGACACGTACTGTGTCTGATCACCTGCATCCATTCATGTCCATTGTGCATTCCGACGCATTTTGAAATTCCAGGAGAAGAAGGCGACAATTCACACGTCCAGGGTGCTACAGAGTGGCCGGCCTCTGTGACCGAGCGGTTCTAGGCGCTTCAGTCCGGAACCGCGCGGCTGCTTCGGTCGCAGATTCGACTCCAGCCTCGGGCATGGATGTGTGTGATGTCAAATGGCTCTGAGCACTATGGGACTTAACATCTGAGGTCTTCAGTCCCCTAGAACTTAGAACTACTTAAACCTAACTAACATAAGGACATCACACACACCCATGCCCGAGGCAGGATTCGAAACTGCGACCGAAGCAGCCGCGCGGTTCCGGACTGAAGCGCCTAGAACCGCTCGGCCACCACAGCCGATTGTGTGATGTTCTTAGGTTAGTTAGGTTTAAGTAGTTCTAAGTTCTAGGGGACTGATGACCTCAGATGTTAAGTCCCTTAGTTCTTAGAGCCATTTGAAGCATTTGCAACAGAGTGGCTCCAGGATCGCCCTTCAGAGTTTAAACACTTCCGCTAGCCACCAGACTCCCCAGACATGAACATTATTGAACATATATGGAATGCCTTGCAACGTACTGTTCAGAAGAGATCGCCACTCCCTCATTCTCTTAAGAATTTATGGACAGCCCTGCAGGATTTACGATTCAGTTGCCTCCAGCACTGCTTCAGACATAAGTCAAGTCCATGCCACGTCGTGTTGCGGCACTTCTGTGTACTCGCGGGTGCCCTACATGATATTAGGCAGGTGTACCTGTTTCTTTGGCTCTTCAGTGTAATACAATATTTTATGACATTTTAAATTAGCACCGCTAATAAAGTACTGCTGTATTCACGGATGTCTAAAATGGGGGGGGGGGGGGGGACTCCCTTATGTCCTCAAGATCCGATTCCTCAAAATTATACCGCTTCCGATGCAGAATGAAACGCAATCCTGCAGACGCTGGAGTAGATAAGACGTGTTGCGACTGCTAAATTTCTCGTGTGTTTCAACACGCTTAGTGGCGTTAGACCCTCTACAGCACATTACCAAGCAGGTATCCAGAACGCCCTTCTTCACCTACAAAGGCAGGTTGAACAGATGTTTTTTTGCCGATGGCACATGTATATTAAGGGAAAGGCTGTGGCAGATCTAGCTGCCAAGGAGGTGTGTCATAGTAATCAGATATTTCAGCATACATCCCGCTAAACGGTATCGTCTTAATATTGAGGCACAGAGTCATATGCAGATGGGGGCAATAGTGGCTTGAAGTGACAGCCAGTAAGCTGCGACTAATAGAATGAACCACTTGGCCATGACGTAAGGTAATGTACAAAAATATGGATCTTTACCCAAATATGGCAACCCTATCTAAACTCTCGAGCAAGTGACGCACTCATGCGGTATTCCCTTGAACTTCTTCAGAGGGCGCTGGTGAGTCACGTAGAATGCGTGAAAGAAGCAGCTCTCTATGTGACAGTTCTGAATCTTGTGTCTTCTTTTCAGAGCAAACGTGAAATTTTGGTACGTTGTAGTAACAAATGTGTTTCATTGAGAAGAATAAATACTAGAAAACCAATTTTTAACAACAGAAAGTCTCAACTTTTTGATTTTATGTTGGATTTGTTGAATTACTTTACATCGTCTGTGGCTTTTAAAATTACGCACCATTTGCAATGCAGGCCCGTTCCCCTAATATACCACCGAACCCAGATCTAATTACGGCTCTGGGGCCGTATTTGGGTAAATGTATTTAAGTAGTTGCTCTTCTTATTGTCATATGGCACAAAGACAGAACTGGGATGAAGGTTCAATGTTCAATGCGATTAAAGCTGTCTAAGAGGAATATGTGCCGGTTAAACAAGCAATACGTAAGAAAGAAACTTCCTGGCAGATTAAAACTGTGTGCCGGACCGCGACTCGCAATCGGGACCTTTGTCTTTCGCGGGCAAGTGCTCTACCAACTGAGTTACCCAAGCACGACTCACGCCCCGTCCTCACAGCTTTACTTCTGTCAGTATCTCGTCTCCTACCTTCCAAACTTCACAAAAGCTCTCCTGCGAACCTTGCAGAACTAGCACTCCTGGGAGAAAGTCGTGATTGGGTAGCTCAGGTGTTAGAACACTTGTCCGCGAAAGGCAAAGGTCCCGAGCTCGAGTCTCGGCCCGGCACACAGTTTTAATCTGCCAGGAAGTTTCATATCAGCGCACACTCCGCTGCAGGGTGAAAATCTCATTCTGGAAGCAGTACGTAAATTTGGAATACCGAGAGCAACATTGAGGGCCCATTTGAAGACTCTGAAATTGCAAACCACTGAATCTGCAGATGATTTGAACGTTGCTCTTGGCTAGGCTTTCCCTCCTAAGATACAGACAGCTCCTCGAGTACTGTAAACAAATGAAGAAAAATTATTACATTTTAGGTACCTACGATTTTAAACGTGTGACTTTTTAGACAGCCATTAGAAATAATATTGATCATCCTTTTACGTCTCAACAAGGACTCACAAGTGAAAAATAGTTGCAAGTGTGCAGGAGACGCCATTCTGATATCTCCTTCAGAACATCGCTGCTCTCCTCTAAAGCTAGATGTCAGAGATTCCCGTAGGAAACCGTGGACATTTTTTTTTTTTTTTTGCGATTTTAAAAACGGAAAAGAAGAAAATAAATCACAGTCCTCTGAAAAACTTTAACGTTGATGAAACAGGATAGTTTAGCATAAACGCAAGAAAGTTTAAGTTCACTTCTTCTGCTGAACGTGGTTCTCGTGTGACTCTTGTAACGTGCATGTCTGTATCCGGATAGTTTATTCCACCCACGATGATTTATCCAAGCAAGAACTGCTGAAGGGTGAATTACTTGACGGAACTTCTCCATGTACAATTAATTGCTGCAGGTCATCCTTCTGTCAACGGCCGTCAATGGGTTTAGATAGAAGGGAATTTTTTCCTTGGATGACAATATCTTCCATGCACACTTTATGCAACCAGAATCTGCTCGTGAGGTTCATGATCGATGCATACCATCTCAGAACATTCGATCTTTGCCCCCATTGAACCAATCACTTCAAAACCGGCGAAGTTCAGCTACTCTTTTCACAGTATCAGTAATATTATTGAGTTGCATCACAAGGAGCAAGATAAGGAGGAATCAGCTGCAAGAAACGGGACAGGCTGTGGAAACCAGAGGGGTGAAAAGTTTCTTTCTCTGAATCCTCTGAAGCTTCTGACGCTGAACAAGGTTTCAGTTCGAGTTCTGGTAACGTACATGTGGCGCAAGTGGCGACCGTGACTGTGCAAATTGTCCAGTGTGCAATAAACCGTATTCTCCGGACAACAAAGGACAATAATGCATTCGGTGCTTACAGTTCTTGTTGTGTCGCCATGAAAAATGCAATGGACGAAATTTACATACAATTAAATTTGTTTGCACTCTTAGTTTGAAACTGGAATGTTAATACTTGTGTGTTTTCTAGCATTAACAAATTTTTGCATGTTCTTATGTGTTTAGCGTGCCCTTATGCGTTTTGCGTGCCATTAATACGTAGGGGTCATATCTGGATCACCTTTCTCGTAAATAAAGGAATGCTGCTTTTTTTGTATTATCATTACTTTTTACATTCTTCTTTGAGATGTTACAAAAGTTGGTATTATCACATATAGCAAACGTACTTGGATGTCTAATGAAGCATGCACTCTACTTTTCTCCTCCATTTTGATAAATTTACAGGTGATAATGGAAAAATAGGGCCATATTTGGGTACTTTACCTTACCTCCTTTCGGCCATCAGATGGGACGAAGTGTTTGTCTCTCGTCTTCGCATAGGACACAGCCAAATGACACGTGACTTCTTGCTCCGGTGGGAGGACCCTCCAGTGTGTCGCGCTTGTGGTGTACGGATCACAGTACGCTACATTTACGTAGACTGTGTCAAGGGAATGTGGTACGACTTTTAAGGTTTTGTGAATGTCTTACTTGTTCCCCATAAGTTTTTAATGTGTTATCAGAGTGGTTGGTTCAGCCATGTTCTTTTGAACTGATAGGTCATTCATATTTCCCTGTGACATTATTACGATTTTCCTCTTGTATTACATGTGTTATAACTGTCAGTTTTAGAACATCTGGTTCATTTTACTTCCTTAAGACATGTACAGTAGTGAAGCTGACCCTGCTGGGGGTGGTGTGGCTTTGGTGCAGAATGTAGGGCGGTGGAGGGTTGTAGCGAGGCGTGAGGGAAGCACTTCGCTTAAGCACAGGACTCACATTGCACTGGCATTTTCTGATCTCAACAAATATCTTTCCCTAAATAGCTGTTAATAATAAGAGGGCATAAATCCTCCGAAGTAGGATACGATCTGGTCCGACATCGTAGTCTAAAGGGGTGTTCTTGACCTTAAACCTCAATTTTATTCGGTCTATTATGCATACCATGGTTGATTTGAATGAGACTGACAAGAGGTTAATAATACAAAGGAACGCACATCCTACAGAGGTCAACCGTAATTGTTGTTAACATATGACAAACGTCGCGACCTTAGCTGATGGTAATTGGTACGCCTGTGAAAGCATGCGCTACTGGGTACTACTGTTTCGAAACGCCACACATGAAAATGGGATTTTTCCGGTACTGTTACTTCGGGTTCTATTGGTGATAGAAAGGTAGGGTCAAGCGTTTTGGACAGCCCTTGGTTAGGAGACCATTTGTATACCCAACATAAAATTGTCTTACTGTGACTATTCTGCAACACAAGGCTAAAATTTGATTATTATACGTTTCCTCCAGCTTAAGCAAATGATGCAAATCGGTTTGTTCTTTTGTATTATTTATAGTCTAGTGCGCATTAAAGGGTTATGAAGGTGCCATTTAGCTCATGGCGGGTTGCTAAGAAAACCTGATAAATACGGTTTTTGGATACCAAAACCGAATCGCGGATTCCCTGACGGCTATGCACAGCAAATGGCTGCAATTCTTACGATACATTCCTAACATCTCGGCCTCAATCAACCTTGGAGATTTTCTTGCTATTTTTATCCGTTTCCGAGATACAATGACTTATACTGATCCTACCTGTACACGTAAAATACTTACGTAATACTCGGTGTGAGGCGCAAACGTAATTTATAGAGTGACGTATCGCCGAGAAATAGGCTGTAAAGCGATTCCGTTGTCGTTAGGGGGTTCTGAAAACACCATGTTTTAGTACTGAAGCACAAGAAAAATTTTGTGCACGTAAAATCCGGTCTGAGGTGTAAAGTTAGTTTTGCGTTATTTCAGTTTCACGTAACTAAACTATCAGAATTTTACTGGCGCGTTAAGGTTCTTTTCATATGAGTTACATATCCTGCTGTAGAAGGAAAACAATGAAACCAGCTGAAAAATGCTCCTATCGGAGCATAAAAGAGGCTAATGTGCTCCTATTTTAAAATACCTTGAGCAGAGTACCAACTGCATCATTCTACTTTTCTCAACACGGTTACAAATTTTCCCAAAAATTTTGGCAAGCGAACACGTTCATAACCTTTTTAACATGCGTCTCACATCTCACTCCCATAAGCTCCCTTATCTGTAACTCGCTCACACCCACTAGTTCATCATTGTAAGTCGCTCACATCCATCCACTCCCACTTGTCCATTCTCGTTCACTCATTCAGCACATCTCATTGTCGTTGCCTCTTTGCGTCTCCCTAACTGGCACTGTCTCCTACCTCACAGCCACAGCCCTTCGTTCTGTCATACTACTACTGCCTTGTATCACTGTCACTCTTTCACTCCTGTCCTCTCATACTGCTCTCTCTTCCTCGTTGTCATTGTCATAGACTGCCTGTCATTATCACTGCCTCTCACTCACTTCCACTTTCCCTTCCTCTTTATTCCTCTCCCACTGGCTCTGTCTCCTTCAGTCTTTTCCTAGTACTGTTCTGAGAGAGATTTGTGGTAAGCTCCTATGGGACCCAACTGCTGAGGTCATCGGTCCCTAAGCCTACACACAACTTAAACTAGCTTACGCCAAGCACAACCCACACACCCATGCTAGAGGATGGACTCGAACCTCTGATGGGGGGAGCCGCGCGGACCGTGGCAGGCCGCCCCAGACCACGCAGCTACCCCGCGTGGCTATTGTTCTATCACTGTCAACTACGTTCCACTGCCGCTGTGTCCCTCTCTTTTTCACACAATGCCATTGTCTCCTTCGATCTTTCTATATCACATTCACTGTCTACTATTTTTCAGTACTTATTACGTTTCCATCTCTTTCCCACTGAAACTGTCTCCTTCTCCCTCTGCATAAAAAAGCGTTCGCATGGCAAAATTATTGGGAAAAATTTTAAAGATGCTGAGGCAAATAGAATGAGGCAGCCGGTACCATACTTCTCAGTCCGAGCCTTTTATTAAACAGGAGCATATTCACCTTTCTTTGTACTCCGATAGCCGGCCGTTCTGGCCGAGCGGTTCTAGGCGCTTCAGTTCGGAACCGCGCTGCTGCTACGGTCGCAGGTTGGAATCCAGCCTCGGGCATGGATGTGTGTGATGTCCTTAGGTTAGTTAGGTTTAAGTACTTCTAAGTCTAGGGGACTGATGACCTTAGATGTTAAGTCCCATAGTGCTTAAAGCCATTTTAACCATTTTTGTACTCCGGTAGGAGCATTTTTACACTGCTTATTAATTTACGTGTCCTGCTTAATACAGGAAATAAATAAAACATTGACTTACCTAAGCGCCAATGACTTCGTACAACATCAGACGGTGCAGGAAAGGCAGGAAGGCATGCGAGGGAAAAAAACATTCATCGCTTCACATGCATAAAAAGAGTAAAAGCATCGTTCTTTACCCAGTGAGTAACCACGCATCCATAGTAAGGGCACCTAAGAGGGTATGACGCCAGTTCATGGGTGACCACGAGTTTACAAGAACACGTCACGTCTTTTCGGTTGGATTTTGAGCAAATGCATGGAAATGACACAAGACAAATGTTCGAAATACTGCTTGCTATAGGGTGTTGGCGAGGACGGAGGACGAGACGAGATTGTCTTTCAGGGCATGATGGAAGTAAAACGATTTCTGACAGCTAGCGTTCTCATTCGCCAGCTCCTGTCAAAGCTTTGATCTCACAGTAAAAACAGCATTTCCTTGTTTTTGGTAATGATGCCTCTCTTTCATTGCCAGAGGCGAGGCGTGGTGGACTGTGATCAACAAAGCGACTTATGCCGGAGGATGTGGTGTGGGTGGTGCGATGGAAGGGGGCGGGGGGGGGGGGGGGGAGGCTGCAGTTCTTGATGCATGAAAGGCGCTCGCTCCGAAACAGCCGCCTTTCAAAAACACACCCACACTCACACACATAGAGAGAGGAAGGGAGGGAGAGCGAGGGGGAGACTAGGAGAGAGACAGAGAGAGAATAGAAATAACGCGTTGCTCTTACACTGATAGACGGCCTATGCAGAGTTTAGAGGATGGTGCGAGCAGCGAGGGAAGGTGAAGCCGTCCTCCTGTGGAACGTTAAAACGCAAGTGGACGAGATGCTGGTGACATCATAGAGTGGAATTTCACATTCCACAAGCGTAGCGTGAGATAAAGAATCTGGCAAGTCAGGTTTTTGCCTCCTGGAGACGAACGTGGCCCATGAGATGCGACAGGATTTTACGCCACAAACAGTACATAAGAATCATCATATTAAATGGTGTTAAACATCGTATTTGTTGAAACTTCCTAACAGATTAAAACTGTGTGCCCGACCGAGACTCGAACTCGGAACGTTTGCCTTTCGCAGCCAAGTGCTCTACCAACTGAGCTACCCCAGCACGACTCACGCCCCGTCCTCCAACCTTTACTTCTGCCAGTATCTCGTCTCCTACCTTCCAAACTTAACAGAAGCTCTCCTGCGAACCTTTCAGAACTAGCATTCCTGAAAGAAAGGATATTGCGGAGACATGGCTTAGCCACAGCCTAGGGGATGTTTCCAGAGTGAGATTTTCACTCTGCAGCGGAGTTCGATTCTCGGTCCGGCACACAGTTTTAATCTGCCAGGAAGTTTCATATCAGCGCACACTCCGCTGCAGAGTGAAAATCTCATTCTGGAACGTATTTGTTGTTTTTTTCTCACAGTTTACGTGGTATGAATATAAGCTGTTTCAAAGAAACAGCAAATTCAAGATCTCAGAAAAACGCGTCCTTTGAGCTACTATTTGTTATAATACGAGTAAAATAACAGGAAAATATGTATCGGTAGTTAAAAGTTTCCTTTTATTAATGGTTTTGGTGTTATAACTTGTGTGCTACGAAAGCATATGATTTCATTGTGTGCTACGAAAGCATAAGATTTCAATGCTAGGCCGCAATGATAACCTAGCAAAACCGTGAATTTTCGGCAAAATTTCATCTGAAATAGCAAATAATAAGATCGGTAGATTCAAGCTTTAAACAGTGTGTGTCATATACGGTGACAAGAAAGCTATGCTGAAACTGTAGCGCAGTTGGTAGCATCTTGACCTCTCGCGGAGTGAGTAGAAAGCCAGAAGGTTCGCATCCACCTCCTTTTCTTTTACCTTTTGTTTGTGGATCTGTCTTATTTATTTAAGGAAGTATTTTCTCAATAATAGATACTGTTTATAATAAATAATGTATTTGCTGCAATTCTTGTTGCAATGGCCAACGACTGGAGTGTTTCCCCAGTGCTCAAAATCTTGTGATGGCCAGTCTCTTTGAAAGTAAATACATGTTATACACTAGAAGTTTTCGCTATTATCAAACTTTCTGTAAAAAATTATTACAAATATAATTGTATATTATATCTCTAGGATTATGGACTAGTTCACGTTTTTATACTGCCAGTAAATATCTTTTTCAGTGAAGGTGAGCAGCTTCGAAGAAATCTCTTTTTCCATTCGAATGAAGTTACGAAACAAATCTCGATCTTGAAATCTATAAGATGAACCAAGTTATTTTAGATTGCTGGCAGTCAAAATAACATCGTGAATATGGATATTATGCGTGCACAGACTGTTAAAAGACATTATACCTTAACTATATTTAGATTAAAACCAAATTTGTTATGATAATTCAGTTGAGTTAACGAATAACTTCTAGTAGAATATGTTTCAAATCGTTGTACAGCAGTATAAAGTGTTCTTCTACTATAAACTCGTTGTCAAGCCATCGACGAGTCTAGAATTTTCTTCGCGATTTTCTCCGTTCTACGAATTGCCGATAGAAGTCGTCTCTGCGTGAAGCCTGGATAGCCGTTGGGAAACTGTGAAGCTTCCTCGACGCTAGAAAAACATTATTAGAGGTCAGTTATTTACTCACAATGTTAACAAGTCGCTGTTCTTCAGCACAAGCCTCGGCTGCTGCTCATTCGGCTGCGTGTTGGATTGTAGCTGGCGTCCGTCGAAGCACGAACGAAAAAATGGCTGACATCGAAATAAGTGTCCAAGGAATAGGAAAGCAAATGAAATCACTCAACAAAGGAAAGTCCACTGAACCTGACGGGATACCAATTCGATTCTACACAGAGTACGCGAAAGAACTTGCCCCCCTTCTAACAGCCGTGTACCGCAAGTTTCTAGAGAAACGGAAGGTTCCAAATGATTGGAAAAGAGCACTGGTAGTTTCAGTTTTCAAGAAGGGTCGTCGAGCAGATGCGCTAAACTATAGGCCTATATCTCTGACATCGATCTTTTGTAGAATTTTAGAACATGTTTTTTGCTCGCGTATCATGTCATTTCTGGAAACCCAGAATCTACTCTGTAGGAATCAACATGGATTCCGGAAACAGCGATCGTGTGAGACCCAACTAGCTTTATTTGTTCATGAGACTCTCAAAATATTAGATACAGGCTCCCAGGTAGATGCCATTTTCCTTGACTTCCGGAAGGCGTTCGATACAGTTCCGCACTGTCGCCTGATAAACAAAGTAAGAGCCTACGGAATATCTGACCAGCTGTGTGGCTGGATTGAAGAGTTTTTAGCAAACAGAACACAGCATGTTAGAGACGTCTACAGACGTTAAAGTAACCTCTGGCGTGCCACAGGGGAGTGTTATGGGACCATTGCTTTTCACAATATATATATAAATGACCTAGTAATAGTGTCGGAAGTTCCATGCGGCTTTTCGCGGATGATGCTGTAGTATACAGAGAAGTTGCAAAATTAGAAAATTGCAGCGAAATGCAGGAAGATCTGCAGCGGATAGGCACTTGATGCAGGGAGTGGCAACTGACCCTTAACATAGATAAATCTAATGTATTGCGAATACATTGAAAGAAGGATCCTTTATTGTTTGATTATAGGATAGCGGAACAAACATTGGTAGCAGTTACTTCTGTAAAATATCTGGGATTATGCGTACGGAACGATCTGAAGTGGAATGATCATATAAAATTAATTGTTGGTAAGGCGGGTGCCAGGTTGAGATTCATTGGGAGAGTCCTTAGAAAATGCAGTCCATCAACAAAAGGAGGTGGCTTACAAAAGACTCGTTCGACCTATACGTAAGTATTGCTCTTCAGTGTGGGATCCGTACTAGGTCGGGTTGACGGAGGAGATAGAGAAGATCCAAAGAAGAGCGGCGCGTTTCGTCACAGGGTTATTTGGAAAGCGTAATAGCGTTACGGAGATGTTTAGCAAACTCAAGTGGCAGACTCTGCAAGAGAGGCGCTCTGCATCGCGGTGTAGCTTGCTGTCCAGGTTTCGAGAGGGTGCCTTTCTAGATGAGGTATCGAATATATTGCTTCCGCCTACTTTTACCTCCCGAGGAGGTCACGAATGTAAAATTAGAGAGATTCGATCGCGCACGGATGCTTTCCGGCAGTCGTTCTTCGCGCGAACCATACGCGACTGGAACAGGAAAGGGAGGTAATGACAGTGGCACGTAAAGTGCCCTCCGCCACACACCACTGGGTGGCTTGCGGAGTATAAATGTAGATGTAGATGTAGATGTAGTCCAGCGTTTGCTCGCCTAGGAGGTGACGCCTGCAACCCTGGCGCCGTGGCAGACCGCCGACGAGCAGGTGCGGTCGTTTCGGGCTGGCTGCTGGAGTGTACTCGGTCCCATTCCGTATTGTACGATGACCCTTGACGAAGCATCCGCGATGTGTCTGCTATAGGCAGTCGTGTGGCAGGTTGATCTCCTCCTTACCCCTGGTAGGTTTCGGCACCCGACGCCTGGGTATTGAACAGGGACGTGGACTCCAAGAGGCGCTGTTGCCGGCTTCCGCGCTGCAGTCCGGTACTGGCAGCCCTCTGCAATGTGGTGTTGTCGGTAAACAATCAGTTTCTCCATCAGAAGGTGATGGCGGCGAGCAGCATGAAGTTCATTAGGTGCAGTCCATCATCTTGAATACATATTCGGTTATTTCATGGGCTGTGCTGGAGCATCTAGGTACATACGTTCACTACCGTATCGCAATCATGGAATCCGGTACTATTATTGTGGATGCCGTCGATCCCAATGATCAACTCGTCACGAGGGCTGGAGAGCTGGTGTATTTAAAGGGAACTGGAGTGAGGCTACGGAGCAAGGTTCGGCACTTGATGACCGAATATCTCCTCCTTATTCTGCTATATTCACTTAAGAGGCTGTTAACTGCTGCGCCGGTTCCTCGCAATGTGCTCTTATGAAAGAGGTACTGTTTCTTGCAACATGCCTTGCGAGCTCCTTCGGTTTTCTGTCGCAGTTTCCTTTCTGCTGAATACTTACTCGGCAGAGAGGGCAACATACTGTCTTGCATTCTGTTTCCGCCCCTGTCTCTGGCATGACTTCAGTTTGGCTGTGACAAGGTGAGTGAATTTTAACAACATTTTTTTCCCATTTCTACCCCTTATTTTTCTGTGCCGTAACAGCTCATCCTCAACAATCGCCAATGGAGTTAACGTAACTATTTTACGCCCGTCCATTTTCGTCCCGTGTGCCGCCAGCGCTGTCTCTCGTCAGGTCGGATGTCGCGTCCACATCTACTTTAACGTTAGCTGCCTCATCCCGCGTGAAGACGGCTTAGCGACGAAACGGACTCACTCCACGTGAAGCAGCTGCTCACAGGCTTGCGCGGCCATTCACAAACTTTTAATGGCGACGTCGATCGAGATGAGCTGAGAGAATGAGTGACTCATACCTCGACAGTGACACGATGGCGACTTTGTAGCGTCGTAGTCCGTTGATCGGCTCTCCCATCACCTGGCTGAAGAACAAGCGCACCCCGTAGTTGGCAAGACGCGGCCACATAGTGCCAAAAGCACCGGGCGCACCTTTCGTGCTGCACCCTTCCGGTCAGGCTGTCGGGAAAGTTGCAAAACCTATGGCTAACGGACGCAATAGACGCACTGTCTCTTGCACTCACAACTTTGTAGCAGCTTTCGTGCACCTTTTTTTTTTTTTTTTTTTTTTTTGCACAACAGTTGAATCTAACGAATCTGCCATTATGTCGCCCTTAATGGGGCAAAAAGAAAATAAGGAAACAATTTAAGTGCGGCGTTACGACAGTTTACAATAGTTACGTTTAATTTGCCAATTGAACTTTAGTAGTACAAGGATAAGACATTCTTAATTATTTCACATGGACAGTTTCATTATTCGCCACCCATTCATTCCTCCAATTAGCAATAACCTTTTAAATCCTATATTTGTGTAGTATCTTCTAAGAGGAAAGGCCAATGCAGTCACTCGCAACGATTTTGGAAATGAAGTGCTTCAAGTTTGTTGTTTTGTTACTTCATAGGTTGTTTTTTGAAGTGCTTCACTGGCATTGAGCCGTGTCGGCTCGTATCGATTTCTCTTCCGTGTGACTTCCCTTGCATGGTTTCTCTTCTTGTCGTCCGGTGGCGCTGCCGCTGCATCGTGACCAGAGCGCCGAATTTTTGCGGCGTATGAGTCCCGTTTGGACAGCGCTGGGAGGAAGTCGGGGCTCCGAGCTGAAGCAGTCGGGACGACGGCTGGCTGATTATTCGGGAAGTGACCAAAGGCTTCCTTCCGAGAGGCTGGTGGCTATTTACTTTCCATCGAAAGAGTGTTGCTGCCTCCACCCATTGTGTTGCCACCCGACAAAGTGACCTCTTGGTAACAAACTGTCAGTTGGCGATTCACTTGCAAATCTGCAAAAGGTTCAAGTGGTGAATTCTACTTGTGTTTTACGTGGTTACTGTCTAAGGTGATCTAACAATAATATAATAGTATCAGCTTGTCAGGTGGGGGGCAGGCTAGGCTAGTTAGACATATTGTACGCTGACCCAGCTCTTGGTTGTCCGACCGGCCACCAAATTGTTCCGGAGTGCCTCACCAGCCGGCCGGCTTGACAGGAGAGTAAATGGGCGCGGTTCTGGGTGGAGGCCGGTACGAATATCTCATTGGGACCTTTGTTCCGTGCCGAGTTGTGGTCGCAGGTCGTTGGTCACTTAAGTTCATATGCTTATTGCGATGCTCTGTCCCTGGGATCTTCTTACACTACTAGCCATTAAAATTGCTGCACCACGAAGATGACGTGCTACAGACGCGAAATTTAACCGACAGGAAGAAGATGCTGTGATATGCAAATGATTAGCTTTTCAGAGCATTCACACAAGGTTGGCGCCGGTGGCGACACCTACAACGTGCTGACATGAGGAAAGTTTCCAACCGATTTCTCATACACAAACAGCAGTTGACCGGCGTTGCCTGGTGAAACGCTGATGTCATGCCTCGTGCAAGGAGGAGAAATGCGAACCATCACGTTTCCGACTTTGATAAAGTTCGGATTGTAGCCTACCGCGATTGCGGTTTATCGCATCGCGATATTGCTGCTCGCGTTGGTCGCGATCCAATGACTGTTAGCAGAGTATGGCATCGGGGTGTTCAGGAAGGTAATACGGAATGCCTTGCTGGATCCCAACGGCCTCGTATCACTAGCAGTCGAGATGACTGGAATCTTATCCGCATGGCTGTAACGGATCGTGCAGCCACGTCTCGATCCCTGAGTCAACAGAAGGGGACGTTTGCAAGACAACAGCCATCTGCACGAAATATTCGACGACGTTTGCAGCAGCGTGGACTATCAGCTCGGAGACCATGGCTGCGATTACCCTTGATCCTGACGCTGCATCACAGACAGGAGCGCCTGCGATGGTGTACTCAACGACGAACCTGGGTGCACAAATGGCAAAAAGTCATTTTCTCGGATTAATCCAGGTTCTCTTTACAGCATCATGATTGTCGCATCCGTGTTTGGCGACATCGCGGTGAACACACATTGTAAGCATGTATTTGTCATCGCCATACTGGCGTATCACCCGGCGTAATGGTATGGGGTGCCATTGGTTCCACGTCCCGGTCACATCTTGTTCGCATTGACGGCACTTTGAACAGTGGATGTCACATTTCAGATGTGTTGCGACCCGTGGCTCTACCCTTCATTCGATCCCTGCGAAACCCTACGTTTCAGCAGGATAATGCACGACCGCATATTGCAGGTCCTGTATGGGTCTTTCCGGATACAGAAAATGTTCGACTGCTGCCCTGGCCAGCACATTCTCCAGATCCCTCACCAACTAAAAGTCTGGTCAATGGAGTCTGAGCAACTGGCTGGTCACAATACGCCAGTCACTACTCTTGATGAACTGTGGTATCGCGTTGGAGCTGCATGGGCAGATGTATCTGTACACGCCATCAAAGCTCTGTTTGACTCAATGCCCAGGCGTATCAAGGCCGTTATTACGGCCAAAGGTGGTTGTTCTGGGTGCTGATTTTTCAGGATCTTAGCACCCGAATTGCTTGAATATGTAATCACATGTCAGTTCTAGTGTAATATATTTGTCCAATGGATACCCGTTTATCATCTGTATTTCTTCTTGGTGTAGCAATTTTAATGGACAGTAGTGTAGTTTTCCAACCCTCGTTAAATTTGCCCTCGCCTGCCTTCCCTCCCGGAATCAAGCCTCAAAATTGTGCAGATAGTAAGATTTCAAGCTATCAGATACTGAACTTCACCAAGTTAAACGGTATTTTGCCAGTTTATTAAACGTTTAAGCCCTTACAGGCCTACTTGCTATCACTGTTATTGTATTTGCTGTATTTCTGGTAGTCATCATCGTGACCTAGTTGTTTTAAGGCAGAGCATTTGCTCTCCCAAATTGTTTTGGAGGAATTGTAAAATATCGTGATCTATTTCTGTTAAAGCGTTTTTTTCAAAAAAAGGGGATTATTTCTAAGCCTTCTGTGGGCTCTGTATTTATCTTTGCGTTGTTATGATAGTGAAAAATTTCAAGGCAATTTCTAATACTTCAGACGCTTGGTGATTATTGAATTTTATCTTGTTGCAAATTTTTGTTGGAGTAAAATTTAAAGTAACTTGTAAGCCTTCTGGTGCTCTGTGGTTACTGATATAGATTTTCCTGCAATTTTTCTAAGGGGATAAATTTCAAAGCAAATATTTAAGCCTTTTTGACGCTCTGTGGTTACTGATTGTTGTTAATTGGCTTTCCACTTCATTCTCAAATAAATAAAATTTTAAGTGTTTTCACGAAACCTTGATTTTGTGAGCTACAAGTGATGCTGAACCGGGGGTTTGGCCCTTGCATGAACTCCTGCCGCCACCGATGAAAGAACATTTCAGATCTCATATATAAGGTCTAGTTCAAATGGTTCAAATGGCTCTGAGCACTAAGGGACTTAACTTCTGAGGTCATCAGTCCCCTAGAACTTAGAACTACTTTAACCTAACTAACCTAAGGACATCACACACACCCATGCCCGAGGCAGGATTCGAACCTGGGACCGTAGCGGTGGCGCGGTTCCAGACTGTAGCGCCTAGAACCGCTCCGCCACCCCGGCCGGCTATAAGGTCTAGTTATATTAATTTGACCACCAGTGAAAAGCCTGAATAACCACCTTTTACAGTGTGGAAGAGCAGGAAGAAAGTCAACTGAGGTTCGGTAAGCTAACGACGGATATATGGAGCCTGTAGACTGCAATCGGATGAATCATGTTTTTTTTTGTTTGTTAAACCAGGTCAATGGTTGTGTTCGGAGTCGTCGTCATCTAGGCGAATGGTTGCTCGAAACATGCACAGCGCCACGGACGCTGTTCGGTGGGAGCATTACTATGTTATAGGGGGAATTCACCTAGGGTTCCATGGGATCTGCGATAGTAATCAAAGGAACCAAACAGCTGTGGACTACGTGCATATTATTAGGGACCTCCTGTAACCCTTTATGCTTGATATAACATCGATGGCATCTTCCAACGGGATAACTGTGTCGCAAGGTCAGAATCGTGCTGCAGTGGTTTGAGATGCAGGATAGCGAACTCACTTGATGTCTTGGCCGTCAAATTTGGGTTATTTTAATCCAATGAAACACAGCTGGGACGCTATCGGGTGCCAGCTCTGCGCGCACGAAGCCGTGCGTTACAGGAAGTGTATGAACTTTGCGTTCCGTACGCAACGGTGCCACAAACCTCTGAAAACCTACCAAGTGCATGTCGAATCTATGACATGCAGAATCACTGCTCTACTGCGTACCAAATGTGGACCAACACTCTTTTAAGTAGGTGTTCTAAAGGCTTGGCTCATCAGTGTATCTTGTGCTTACGCTGTGCCTTCTTGAGTAGCCTCTCAAAATCCTTGTCAGGAAGTAACTGTAAATACTATCGTGACATATGAACAAAAACACGTTTTCATGTCTCTGGATCACTGTCTGTGAAAGATAAAATGTGCCGTGATTCGAACTTCCTGGCAGATTAAAACTGTGTACCGGACCAAACTCGAATTCAGGACCTTTGCCTTTAGCGGGCAAGTGCTCTACCATCTGAGCTACCCAAGCACGACTCACACCTCGTCCTCACAGCTTTACCTGTCTCCTACCTTCCAAACTTTACAGAAGCTCGCAGGAGAGCATCTGTAAAATTTGGAAAGTAGGAGACGAGGTACTGGCAGAAGTAAAGCTGTGAGGACGAGGCGTGAGTCGTGCTTGGGTAGCTCAGATGGTAGAGCACTTGCCCGCGAAAGGCAAAGGTCCCGAGTTCGAGTCTCGATCCGGCACACAGTTTTAATCTGCCAGGAAATTTCACATCAGCGCACACTCCGCTGCAGAGTGAAAATCTCATTCTGGTGCCGTGATTGCCTTTCCTGAAGTTCTCATTCCTGTGATAAACGTCGCTTGCTATCAGATATTGGCCGCATGGGCTCCGGAAAGAGAGACTAGTTGCACCCTTTCACTGAATAAAGCTGCAATTTCTCCCCAAGATCGAGAGCTTGCCGATCAACGGCACACGTGGAATTGCAAATAATTAACAGATTATATGCCAGTGGTCTATAAATCTCTGAACTTGGAGCCTGAAGCCAAAGCTGACAAGATTTGAATTTCACTCCCTAACCGGCAATTACAACCATAATGCACTACCAGAACTGAACATAACTGAAAGCTAAGCATTGGGAGAGATCTGACATGCTTCAATCGTCAAGTGAAATAGTGCGCAATATCTGAAACCATTCATTTGAACAAATTACTGTATAGTTTTTTTATCTGAATAGGAACGTATTATCTAGTATCAATAAACGAGGAAAGGCCTATTGCAAAATTTAATTCAATATAACATGTGAGGTCAAAGTTTCAAATAACCCTAGTTAATGAGCAGTTTTTCCGTCTCGCGCATGTGCCTCATTGCTACAAGTAGTGGCGCGTTAAATAACCCTAGTTAATGAGCAGTTTTTCCGTCTCGCGCATGTGCCTCATTTCTACAAGTAGTGACGTGAGAGGATTGTTTCAAATAACCCTAGTTAATGAGCAGTTTTTCCGTCTCGCGCATGTGCCTCATTGCTACAAGTAGTGGCGTTAAATAACCCTAGTTAATGAGCAGTTTTTCCGTCTCGCGCATGTGCCTCATTTCTACAAGTAGTGACGTGAGAAGATTTTATTGACATTTACCTTCCACCGTTGACACACCGCTATGTGAATACAAAATATTTTTAAGGTATTTAGCCTGCGAGAATACTTCTAAAATGATGTGTATGTTTAAATAAGAGAGGTCTTTAATCTGTATATTGGTCCAAAATAGTAATGCTTATTACACTTTGAGTGCGCACAAGACGCAGTGTATTTTTGGTTCACTTTCATTGTTTATGCCGGCCGCGGTGGCCGAGCGGTTATATGTGCTTCAGTCCGGAACCGCGCGACTGCTACGACATGGATGTGTGTGCTGTCCTTAGGTTAGTTAGGTTTAAGTGTTTCTAAGTTCTGTTGGACTGATCATCTCAGTTGTTAAGACCCATAGTGCTCAGAGCCATTTAAATTTGAATATGTTTCCTGTGATGAAACTGCGAATACCTCGGGCGTATAATGACAGCGAGTGAACCTGCAATCCCCCGTCCCGCTGCCTCTGCTGTATCCAATACCAAACTCCTCCTTAGATATCGCAAAATTCACTGTCATGATTACAGATGACCAATAGTTGAATGATGATAGTTGTAATTTGGCAGTTCCTGAAAATCAAATTTACTACAACTTGAAGAAAAATATTGCGTTGCTGTGGCACAGCCGCTACTTTCATTAGTATAGATTGCTCACCAAGTTTTTATTTGAACAAATGTACGATCGTTTATTACTACGAATCGCACAAAATTTGACGTACTATCACCTTACACTTAAACATCTCGTTGATGTCTTTCTTTCTCCAACATAATTTGTATAAATGCCCTTTTTAAATTAGATCCTTCCTTGTTGAAGTGTAGCACACAAAGTTTGAAACGCATTCCTGGTGTCCTCGGCATAACACTCTCTCTCTCTCTCTCTCTCTCTCTCTCTCACACACACACACACACACACACACACACACACACACACACATACACACACACACACGCGCGCGCGCGCGCGCCGGCCGGGTTGGGCATGCGGTTCTAGGCGCTACAGTCTGGAACCGCGCGACCGCTACGTTCGCCGGTTCGAATCCTGCCTCGGGCATGGGTGTGTGTGATGTCCTTAGGTTACTTAGGTTTATGTAGTTCTAAGTTCTAGGGGACTGATGACCACAAATGTTAAGTCCCATAGTGCTCAGAGCCATTTGAACCATTTTTGAACCACATACACACACACACACACACACACACACACACACAAAATCAGTTCAACAAAAGTCTTTTCACTCTCCTCCACCCATCCACCGTCCTTCAAAGCGTCCTGTTCCTCTGTTTATTCGAAGAAAAAAAATCTAGTGAAAATGTCTCTAAACTGTATACCTTAAGAGCTAAGGTCACTTCTTCATCTTAGACATTGTGAAACAACTATGTTCTTCTGCAAACTCTTTGCTTTCCATATTTTGAAATGTGGTGGTATGGACCAGAGCAAGAATAAAATCTCCAGTAAACATGGGCTCTAAAGAGCATATTCGAAGAGCCTCAGAACTTGTTCGGCACGGATCAAGTGCTCATAGCTTTTAAAATATTTATTTCAAAGCTCACGTTTACTGGACAATTTTTGCTGGTTTTGGTTCATACTACATCCTCCCAAAATAAGAAAAGTCGACACTTCCCCCCGCCCCCTGAACCCAAGCCACTGAGAATTATGCTTTTAGCACCCCCACACCGAGTGCTTCCGCTTTGTAGCCATTTACGGATATGTATCTGAATTGCCGAAAAAGTTCTCACCTATGCTTGCATTACTGACTTCCATCAATTCGATTGACGACAGACTCATCAGCCACATTGGTTGCTTTGATTTGAAGGTATATATAAATTCGCCGTGAAATACAGGAATGGGCAGGCAGCATATTTCTCTATAAACAGTTTAAAAAATCTGCTTATAAAATATAAATAACGAATTAGGATTTGGTATTTGTTCAATACGAATTTTACCTTAAATATTGTCCCAAAAACCCAGAAAATGTGAAATTCTAGCAAATCCAGTTTCATATCCCAGTTCCTCCTGTCACTAACAGATGGCTGCACTGAAAAAAGGACCTGAGTTCGTTCACCCTACCACACCATAGATTGCTCCACTGTTAAAATTGCCCTTAGATCGTTGGTTGCGCCATGAGTAAGTAGTACCCAATGTTACCAACAGATTTTTCTGCAGTGAAAAACACATGTCATAAATTAACTATTTTCCACTCCTAAGACGTTGCAGTATTCAAAGACGTCTGCAAAATACGTTGGCAGCGCAAAAAGGGCTATGTTTACTTTTAATATCTGGGGCTTGTGTATTGTGTATTGAAACCGGAGACCCAGAAATGACAGAAGACTTCGTCCCGCCGTAGCCCTCAGTGGTTCACAACCCCACAACAGGCCACAGCAGTCCACCCATCCCTCGCCGAACCCGGGGTTATTGTGCGGTTCGGCCCCCAATTGATACATGACAAAAACACTGTAAGATTCGATCAGTTACCGTGACGCAACATCCATCTGCAACGTAAACGAAGCGAGAGTTAATTTCCACATATTCACATATTTAGCAAATTAAGGCTCCCAAAATTCTAAAGTATGCATCTGCGGCAGGGGGCAGTGCTAGAGTTCTACCCCTAACAACAGTTGACAGTTGAGAATCTAGACCCAATAATTCAATGTGATGAAACTGACCTGACCAGCCAGGCTTATAATTGCGGGAAAATACTATGCTAAGCAGGCAATTGGACAGACTGTCTGTAACTAATTAGGCGTAAACACTATATAAATCAGAACCCATCGTCAAAGTATATATTTCTGAATTTAAATTGTTCTCAAACACCATTTTAGAAGAGCGGGAGATAAGGCATTATGTTGATCAGTAGAAAAACATAAGCGATGCTATTCATTGCCAGTTATTGCAATTGTTATAAATGACACAGCCTTTGAAGGCTACGTAAATAACAGCAGTTTGCATTCAGAAGGGTCTATAAAAGCTTTATAGACTACACCTGTCCGATATTATTGCTCACAATATTCTAAAAATACGTCAGACACGGGAAAAATGCGATGCTCATGCCGTAGTGGCATCTAAATACCTAAAATGTGTATTCAGTCTATGCAGTTGCATTTCTGGAAACTATGGCTCGCAAAAATAAAATTCTGTAACAAACTACACCTCCGCAAACACACATACGAAACTCGATTGTCTTATTAGTGATGGTTGGAGAATAATGTGTTCTTACACTCCTGGAAATGGAAAAAAGAACACATTGACACCGGTGTGTCAGACCCACCATACTTGCTCCGGACACTGCGAGAGGGCTGTACAAGCAATGATCACACGCACGGCACAGCGGACACACCAGGAACCGCGGTATTGGCCGTCGAATGGCGCTAGCTGCGCAGCATTTGTGCACCGCCGCCGTCAGTGTCAGCCAGTTTGCCGTGGCATACGGAGCTCCATCGCAGTCTTTAACACTGGTAGCATGCCGCGACAGCGTGGACGTGAACCGTATGTGCAGTTGACGGACTTTGAGCGAGGGCGTATAGTGGGCATGCGGGAGGCCAGGTGGACGTACCGCCGAATTGCTCAACACATGGGGCGTGAGGTCTCCACAGTATATCGATGTTGTCGCCAGTGGTCGGCGGAAGGTGCACGTGCCCGTCGACCTGGGACCGGACCGCAGCGACGCACGGATGCACGCCAAGACCGTAGGATCCTACGCAGTGCCGTAGGGGACCGCACCGCCACTTCCCAGCAAATTAGGGACACTGTTGCTCCTGGGGTATCGGCGAGGACCATTCGCAACCGTCTCCATGAAGCTGGGCTACGGTCCCGCACACCGTTAGGCCGTCTTCCGCTCACGCCCCAACATCGTGCAGCCCGCCTCCAGTGGTGTCGCGACAGGCGTGAATGGAGGGACGAATGGAGACGTGTCGTCTTCAGCGATGAGAGTCGCTTCTGCCTTGGTGCCAATGATGGTCGTATGCGTGTTTGGCGCCGTGCAGGTGAGCGCCACAATCAGGACTGCATACGACCGAGGCACACAGGGCCAACACCCGGCATCATGGTGTGGGGAGCGATCTCCTACACTGGCCGTACACCACTGGTGATCGTCGAGGGGACACTGAATAGCGCACGGTACATCCAAACCGTCATCGAACCCATCGTTCTACCATTCCTAGACCGGCAAGGGAACTTGCTGTTCCAACAGGACAATGCACGTCCGCATGTATCCCGTGCCACCCAACGTGCTCTAGCAGGTGTAAGTCAACTACCCTGGCAAGCAAGATCTCCGGATCTGTCCCCCATTGAGCATGTTTGGGACTGGATGAAGCGTCGTCTCACGCGGTCTGCACGTCCAGCACGAACGCTGGTCCAACTGAGGCGCCAGGTGGAAATGGCATGGCAAGCCATCCCACAGGACTACATCCAGCATCTCTACGATCGTCTCCATGGGAGAATAGCAGCCTGCATTGCTGCGAAAGGTGGATATACACTGTACTAGTGCTGACATTGTGCATGCTCTGTTGCCTGTGTCTATGTGCCTGTGGTTCTGTCAGTGTGATCATGTGATGTATCTGACCCCAGGAATGTGTCAATAAAGTTTCCCCTTCCTGGGACAATGAATTCACGGTGTTCTTATTTCAATTTCCAGGAGTGTATTACCGAATATTAGTTAGACTACATAAAAATAAAGACTCCTAGGAAACGTATGACCAAATGCGGTGAAAGTAAGAGCTGTGACATTTACAAAGACAAAGTAGGGCTCGATATCGCAGGAAAAAATAGAACTACTTATCATATATCGTGAGACATCTTAATTTTCCATTTAACTCTTTCAAAGTCATGTTAATATAATATAGGGTAAATCGCTAAGAAATTGCGGTTTCGTATACATTGCATGCGCAAAGAGCCCTCAAAATACGCCCAACGCCCAACACAGAACATTGTACGACCAGCCTCCATTGCTATAAATGCTAAGCAAATACAACACATATTAAAGTGATGTTATTCTCTATAGCGTACAGCTAAGTAGATATAAATGTTGAATTCATCGTGTTTTAAAAATTTAGTCGATGATAACTGGAAAACATGTTAGATTCCACCGACCCATGACGCTGCCTCAGCTGAAATACACGCTTAATATCAAGTTCTCACCCACGTTGTTCGCGTTCGCACCTCCAATAAGCAAAACTTAAACAAAATACCTCGACATTGCAGTGTGACAGCATGGAAGTGCCAGTTTACAGAGATGAAGAATGGACATTGTAATACATGAAATACATAGACAAAATAATGTGATTACAGAAAGAACGGCGCCGAGGCGTTACCAATACTTGCCAAAGTGACATAATTACGTCCCATAACAAGAGTAGTTGAAAGGAAGTTAGCACAACGAATACGTACTCGAACAGTCTTGAACAGATAACAAACACACAATCCAGACGGCAGTGGTCTCCAACCAGGTAAGATCATGCTCATTAGCCAAGTAAGACTTAAAATATTTCCTACAATCACATATGTCGTCCTTTATAAAATCTATAAGGTGGTTTCCAATGACTTTGCCTATTCCTAGGCTTGTGCTTTGACATATATAATACATTATGTTAATTTTACTCAACAACTGGAGGTGGCCCACATTAAAAAGTCAACCCTAACTGCCTTATCATGTAATGTAACCCTAGGTGAGTTTGTATAAGCGAAATGTCGCCTCCAAGGAAACATCACGCTTCACCTAGGAAAAATGCCGTAACAACACATTCCACAAAAAATGGCAGTGAATAATAAAGGAATTTGGGAAAGTCATAGTATATTTCGCAATTCGTGTTTGTCAGAATATCAAATCGCGCCACGCGGCTGCTACGGTCATAGGTTCGAATCCTGCCTCGGGCATGGATGCGTATGATGTCCTTAGGTTGGTTAGGTTTACGTAGTTCTAAGTCTAGGGGACTGATGACCCCAGATGTTAAGTCCCATAGTGCTTAGAGCCATCAAATTGCGATAGACAGACCGCACCACTGACGGTATTGTGGAAAATGTTCCCTATGTTTTAATATAGCACTTATGTTGTAGTGAGAGTAGCTTATTGTAGCTGTATGCAGATATAGTTACTGGTCTACCTGTATGGCAGTAGGCAAACAGCGGTAACGTTGTTCAACACCACTTACATGTTCTTTGACACGCCGTGGAAGCAATTGCCACAGAGTAATGGATTTCGTACTCAGCACTCACCACTGTCAAATCGCAACGTAGTAATGCCTGAACCACTGCAGCCCAAGAGACTTCAGACCAAATTTTAGCA
Organism: Schistocerca serialis cubense; assembly: GCF_023864345.2. Lineage (NCBI taxonomy): Eukaryota > Metazoa > Arthropoda > Insecta > Orthoptera > Acrididae > Schistocerca > Schistocerca serialis. Next base: position 179,246,215 of record NC_064646.1, on the reverse strand, counting down.
GAACTGCTGCAGTCACAGCATAGAAGTGAAAAAGATAAATTAGTGTATAGGATGCTCCAATACTAACTGAGTGACACTACATCATCTGTCGTCCAGTTATCATATACTGTACACGATTTTCCTGTAGCAGGTAGATGGAGCTCAACAGTGTTCATGATCAACAAGCCAATACATGTTGCATAGTGCTCACATTATGAAGTAAGTGGCTAGCTAGGGTTATGAACCGCATATAGCTACATAGATGAACTTGTTTACAAAAAACATTCATATTGCTTTACAACAGATACATATTAATTTGTGAAATAAGGTGCAAAGGGGAAAAATGCACTATTTGCTGATATTATCTTAATTCCGTCGAATAAATACTCTAACTGGAAATGCTATAGGCCCGCAGCACAGAACATACTCGTATAAGGAAATGGAGAGTGCACATTTAACACAGCTGGTGACGTCCACATGGATGTAACATTACGCCCACCTCGTTCTGGAAGCTAATTTTACACCGACGAGTACACTCACCCACATGCTTTGCTCAGAATATCTGCCACCAGTGCAGTATTTAACACATCGTTTGCTGTAATCATCGCATTTCTCGTTCAACGGATGCTACCCACAAAGTCGGTGCCCTTTACACAAATCAGAAACAAGCATTTGGAGAAACACAGAGTGTATGCTGCCCAAGGATCATCCTTTGTATCCAGTGCTTCAGACCACCACCACAATGAAAACACGCTGTTTCATCACCATTACCAGTGTTAAACTATCTCATTTCACTAAGCTGACCTGCTCACTACTTAGTAGCAAAATGCCACTCGTTGAATAATTTTAATCTAGATTCATGCACTCTGTGTTTAGGCCACACTGGTCCTGGCATGATTTCAGCAGAAATGTATTGAGATGCTGGTTCTGGAAAGTAATTTGGATAAACTTCCATTCTGTACAGGTCTGCCTCCTACACTTATATACAGGGTGTCCCAGCTATCTTGTCCACCCAAAATATCCCTGGAACAATAACAGCTATTGGAAAACAACTTTCACCGGTATCAATGTAGGGCTGGGGCCCATGAATGTACATATTTGGAAACATTCTAAAACGAAAGCATGTATGTTTTTTAACACAAACTTACGTTTTTTAAAATGGACCTCCTATATTTTTTCTTCAGCAATCCATAGCATGACAAAGCACATACACAATGGCGTTGATTGCATCGTAATATTCCCATTTCATCCCGAGATATTAAGACGCGAAATTGACGCTTGAAACACCCGACATGCGCTGCTAGCGCATGTCCTGAGGCTCAGGCGTGAACCCCATGCTGCCGTAATCGCGATGTGATTGACATGTGTAATCACACCTCCATACTTATCAAGAGGTCCGAAACAACGGTAAAACTTTTAGTCCACTTGCTCGTTTCACTAAAACCATCAACATGAATTTTACTATTACGAGTGAATGATTAACTGTCACTTGCGCTAGATCTACAGAAAAGTAAAGTTTTAACGTTGAACGGCATTACCTTTATAGTAACGGATTAACGATAAGCGAAGCTATGGATTGCTGAAGAAAAAATGTAGGTGGTCCATTTAAAAAAACATTAGTTTGTGTTAAAAAACACATATGCTTTCGTTTTAGAATGTTTCCAAATATGTACATTCATGGGCCCCAGCCCTGCATTGATACCGGTGAAAGTTGTTTTCCAATAGCTGTTATTGTTCCAGAGATATTTTGGGTGGACAAGATAGCTGGGACACCCTGTATGTGTACATATTTATACACCGAGTTAGTTACATCACCATTATCGATCTGCAACTTCTGTGAATTGCAGTCACAATGCACACTACTTCACCAAATGCAGACTGCAGTGGAACTGACGACTCAGCACAGCAATACCATACCCGCTGCGAGTAGTAAGGTAATGGGCTGCAACCCCAATTTCGATATCAAACTGATCTGCAGATTAATTAAATTGATCAATTAATTATCCTCATCCCCACCCCAGATGACGTCATGTTTTTTCCTCAACTGACTTGTGGGTCCCCACCCCCAACTCTTCTCTCTCCCCTCCCTCACCCCCCACCCCCCCCCCCCACCCCCAACGTTATTGGTGGGTGTTTTGAATTTTTTGTAGGAATTTCAAATTTTGGCAGGGATTTCGAATTTTGTGCTGAAGTCCCACCCCACCCTCCACCCGGGAACTGGTGAGAAATTAAAAATGGCAGTGCCCTTTCTGGAACTCTAACCCTGGTCCGGGCCGGCCGCGGTGGTCTAGCGGTTAAGGCGCTCAGTCCGGAACCGCGCGACTGCTACGGTCGCAGGTTCGAATCCTGCCTCGGGCATGGATGTGTGTGATGTTCTTAGGTTAGTTAGGTTTAAGTAGTTCTAAGTTCTAGGGGACTGATGACCACAGATGTTAAGTCCTCTAGTGCTCAGAGGCATAACCCTGGTCCTTCTGGATGGAGAGCTCAAGTGCACCCCACAACACATGGAAACTGTCCAAATGCTGGAGAGGAAGCTTAGTTTAGTGTATTTTATTTATTTTGGTTGGGACTCTGAAGTAGAGATCGATCCTAATTATGTAATTACTCACAAAGGTCGGTCCTAATTACACAACTATAACTGCAGCACTATAGAAGGACTTCCTACAATGGCAATACAGCTCAAAAATTGACGATGCCATACAACTGGTGTTATCCAGCTGAAAAAAACTGCATACTATGACTCGAAATAGTCGCAGATGTACTCAAATTCTACACTTCATCTACAATCCAGCGAGAAAACAGGCTTTCTATTGTTCCACTACCCCACACAGTCTAAGGCGCCTTGCCACTGTTCGTGTCGCTCCACCCCCCCCCCCCCCCCCCCGCCCCCATCCGTCGTCAGATGTTCGAGTCCTCCCTCAGACATGGGTGTGTGTGAGTGGTCCTTAGCGTAAGTTATAGATTAAGTAGTGCGTAAGCCTAGGGACCGATGATCTCAGCAGTTTGCTCCAATAGGAATTTATCACAAGTTGAATTAAAATTAATGTTCAAGTGATGAGATGCTGGCATTGGAAAGAGAGGAGTTTAATGGGTGTATTACATGTAAACATACGGCTGAGGACTGAATCTATCCTGTTTGATGTCAGAGTTCGGTAGAACGCCTGTTCGACAATCACCCTCCAGTCCACTTAATTGAAACCAATACACACTACCGCTGCTGATGGCAAATGCTTCACTGCTCTACTTACACATCGAAATAGTCGTGAAAAAAAAGCAGCACTCGTATTGAATGGTCATAATTAAACACATGTACTGAGGAAAATTATCGTCCCAAAACATTCCAGAGGGGCAGTAGTTGAACGTGCGATTTCCATAATATATGATCACAGACTGCCAAAATTAGACGCCTTCTTCTCTCGCATTATGTCTCCCCATCCCTCCCTCCCTCCCTGCCTCCCTAACGCCGTCCACCTATGGTGGGGACACAGGCTTTTTCGAACAGTTAAACTGCTACCGAGGACCTCGCGGTTTTTCTGTGACCTTCCACTGGCAGACGAGCGACACCCACCTGTCTTAAGACGACGGTCCATAGCCGACTTTTCACCAACACAAAAGGATGTGTAGTCAACTCAACAAGAGGAGATAACACGAGGACCAACCCAAGTGCCACTTGTTTGTTCGTTTACAATATAGTGACAAAGCCCTGCCTCACACTGCTGCCTAGTTGGGACGCAGCTGCCTAGGGCGACCCCTCACTGCCCCCCCCCTCCCCCCCCCCCAAGTGCCAGCCATTCTGAATGTGAAACACTACACTGTAACAATTGTATTTAACTTCAACGTACCTCCTATAATCGATCACCTATTAAAAAGGAAATAGGCAACTGTGAAAATAATAAATGTCCTTTACACAAAAATAGATGCAGTCCCCTTTGTTTTGGTATATGAGCGAAATCGGTAAAGTTTTTATGTTTCATTGCAGAACATAATTCGTATCTCATTATTTTGCAACATCCAATGAAGTGCATCCCTGCTAAAATTCAGTGGTCGAGCTATACACCCCTATACGTGACCACCCTCCATAAAACTGGGGAAAAAACTTCCACAATTTTGCTGCAAAAACTACTGATCACCACAGAATGCCGTCATTATTCCGAAACCTTCATGAAAGTCAAGAAAACGCCAGAATGTATACTCCAAGGGAAAAACAGAAATATTAAGCAATTTATTTCAGTATCAGATGCTTCATCATCTCTCATATTCAAATGAGATTTTTAAAATAAACTTGAATGCACATGTGTATTACAAACATGTCAAATACTTGAAATAACATTACATATTACAATCTTTCACGCCATGTAGTCATATGTCGGAACAAACAACACAATCATTTTATGTTCTACATCAACAAGCTATAATTCAAGAGGATGTTGCTGTTTTGTACACTATGGCAAGTCCCATTTTATCAGTGTAATGCTGTCTCACACTGGCGCTTACGAAAAAAAATCGTGAGAGCCTGTCTTGTAATAGAACCTTCTATAAGATTTGACCACATCTCTCTCTTTCAACACATCGAAATCAAATACAGTCTGCGTGCTTACATTTGACATTTTTACTCTAGAACTCCCCTCTACCAAAATGTCTGTAACGTTTCTACCAAGCAGCAGATTCTTGCATTCTAGTTTTGTATGTAATTTTATCACAGTCTGTTTCATGCAATCTACTCACATTTTGGGGAGAAAAAACACTATCATTTCTAGGTTCCACAACTAGCTAGAATTCAAGTGGTGTCTAATTTGTTATGAGGTATCAAATAAGACACGACTTGCAGTAACGCAATCTTTTTACACATGCAGTCATGACAATAATAGTAGAAACAGTTATGATCCCAGAAGAACAGGTACAATCGATTTCTTTTAGTTTTATAAGCAATATCGGTATAGTTTTGAGAGAAATACCTGTATCTAGACTTTAAGAGCTATACCACTCCTTCTAATAGAACTTGCTATAGGATTTCACAATGGCTCTCTTCTGATACACCAAAACACAAATATGTTGATACTTCCTTGCAAAGATCTGTGTGAAGTTTTATCGACTGTACTGGACGAAGACTACATCCAACAAAACATCTATCACATTAGAAGATTCCTGTATTTTTTCTCCATAAGCAGTTTAATACAGTGTTTTTTCAGCTGTAACACATCCATGCAGTGTACGACTGTAGCTTTGTACCCAGCCATATACTTAGTTTTTCTACCATGATTCCGAGATCTATGTCAGGTGCTTAACCAACAGTAACACGTTTCGATGCATTGGTTTTCATAGAAAGCTGAACATCGCAAGGTGTAAACTATGCAGCTTCCACAACACACAAGTTGGTGGAAACGAAATATAGAGCGATGTTTCTCGTTGACAAAAATGTAAAACACATCACAACGTATAGAAACTGGATGTGTCTACTTCATTGTAAAGTGTTTCCAAGCGTTTCCAGCGTCTTCCACATTGACAGGATAGCAGATGTTTCGATGTTCCATTTTGAAGAGCATTGTTTCCTCATTTTTCAATAACACACATGATCACTGTTCCACTGTTCACCATTACAGGTAGGTGCTGGTCACAACACATGTGAGACAGTATAAAGAAAAAGATGTAGTGTTATCTTGTTGATGAAAAGAATAAAGATGTGGAGGGATCGCAACATTTACAATTAGGACGAGTCTGCGGCACAAAAAAGTGCTTCCAAAGAACCATCTCAAGGTGATGACCTCTACATTAAATCCCATGCTCCCTAGTGACAAGTATCGGATATTCAGTGTTCTGCTATAGCTCCAGCCATCTCAACCAAGTGGTATCAATCAATCATTATATGGTAATCAACAGTGTACCAGTTGACAGACAGGATGACAAAGACACCATTGATATGGGACGATGTACTGTAGTATGCACTGCAGTTGGTAGCACAAACAACTTTAGCAATTTCACCAGTTGTTCCATAATTCCAAATTCACCCAATGACACAGAAGATTGCTTCCCAGTTTCTGTATCATCACTAAATCACCCATCCACTACTTTGCAAATACTATATACAAGATTTCGAATGCAGATAGATGACTGTGCATTATGTCCATTTCCCCATATACACCAAGCTATACCAGACAGTGTCCTATATTGACGCAATTAGGTTACCTACATATTTCCAGACCATCCATCATAGAGCAGAATTTATGAGTACAACTGGTCATCTTTCCCTGTGTGGATTTGCAACACAGAGTATTCTCACATTCGTAGGATAATGTCAGAGACTGACCATCTCTTCCGCATTGTCCTTGACCAATCCTCTCTGCAACACCAATCTTACCCACAGCACCTATACAAATGCACAATATCTCTCCAGATGCATGGGGTTGAGGAGCGTAGCACCTCTTATTGCTGTATAGTAGACATGACAGTGTTACAGTAATGTAACAGACAGTTAAGAACAAATGTGTGGTTTATATATGATGGAGCTCCAGACGGATGCAGTTTGCAACGTGTCATGTAAATTAGCTGTTCTATCAACACTGAAGTATTAGTCCACTACTTGGGGTCAGTACCAGGACGGTACTGGATGAGAGAAATAGTCATAGAGCATGAACACACACTCCATGGTTACACCGTTCTGCATCTGAAAACGCGATATTGTTGTAGCTGTATGGTTCCTGAGGTGTTGGTCATTCAGAATGCAATGCTCTTCATACTCTAACGTGGGATGTATTTGTCCAACACCAGACATACAACCACCCCACACATTTTCTTCCCCAAGCACCACGATCAGTAGCCAAAGGAAATGTAACAGTCTTACAGCTGTTTACAGCAGCAGCACCACAGTTCTAATAGTATTCCTCTTGCACAATAAAGTCCTGGTCTGATGTTAGCTACTTTTGCTCATATGTAGGATAATATACCAATTTCGTCCTAACACCACATCTCTAGAGCACACCACCTCAAGCTATTAAAGGTGCTAAATGTGACATCGGTCCACTGCCCTACAGAACACTCTAGGGAATGGCTTAAGTCTGATTAATGCATTGAGTCTTCTCCCTAATACTTAAGGAATAACACTGAGTGTGAGAACCAATCGTTTTCGCTAATATCTAAGTTAGACTGCATGTGTGAGAAAACACTTATGGATTGGGAAACATATGTTTTACCTGCTTTAATATGATGCCTCTGTGAAGTACGTGTAGTACTTATGTCGTCTTTGTTCAAGTATGTGTTAGAAAACCCACATAGTTTACCGGGGGAGGGGGAGGGTTAGAAGTTAATGCAGCCAGAGCATAATTTTTAAACTTTTCTCAGTCCTCTGTGTCCAGGTACTCCAACCCACCTCAATTCCCCTCATTTCGTGATACTTTTTCTCTAATTTTATGTAGTCTCAGTAAGTTTTCTCGCGGTTTTCATATTTCATCGTATTTTCCACAATTTTACGTATTTCCCATCAATTTGTTGTAATTATACCAGGTTTTCCTCGATTTTTACCGGTTTTATGTAGTTTTTTATTTTATTTTGATATTTTTCGTATGTATGTGGTCATATTGCCGGCATGCCCATGCATTGTTTGATTTCTACTAGGATATTTGCATGTCCTGTACAGTGGCATACTAAAAATTCTAAGAATCCCCCTCTTCCTGATGATCTACTGGCATGCATTTTGGATCAGAGGATCATGACACGTATAGTAATACTCGACTCATACCTAGATGAGACTCAACCACCAGTGCAGATTCGAAATTCATACTCTGGAAACAAGTCCGTGTACTGCGACGCGCATCAGAGAGCTTGTCTGCAGATTCATGTACCAATGAACTAGATGGAAACAGAGTCTGGCACAGCTCTACATGTTCATCTAACTTCCACTCTAGTGTGTAAGGATCTGCAACAGGGAGTTGACATATGTACAGAGTTGATTTCTGCTGCTGCTCTGATACTTTCTTGCCATAAATATATGCTCTTATTGTTGCCAGATGAGCTTCGCTGCTTTTGTTTACACCTTCCTACTCTGATATGTCCCACAACCATGTCAGTACATCTATAACTTGTAGATATAGTTTTTTTTATTGTCCTAGTAGTAAATGATTTGTTAGCTGACAGTGTGTCGATTGCACTTAGCATCCTGGAACGTGAGAGTTTCCCCTCCTCATACCTACAGAGTACGTACCACCAGCAATGTAATTTATAGACAAACAGTTAGCAAGTTATGCATATGAACTGCAACTGTCCACCATCGACAACTCTACACACATACATACAGAGACTATGAATGCATATTACCAATCGCAAAATCTCGATTTCAACCACCTGTACTTTATTTCTGACAGTGATGCAGCCCTGCAAATAGCGAAAAACTCTTTGCAATCCGATTCTGTAGGGGATGTCAGAACATTCAAATTCATACTCCAAAACAGCATAACATCTTTGATGCAAGCTGTATTACCGATATTTCGTAACAATATTATCTAGATTCTCCAGTAATAACAACAAACCAAGGCAATCTGCTTCACCTATCACATATCCTTTTATACTCTTAGAGATCCACAGTGATGGCACATAAACTTCCCAACTCCACTATTTTGAGTGCTAGCTGTCTATTGGATGGAGGCAGTCCTTTGTGAGTGTTATTTTCATGTATGGTACAGAACAGCACATTCGTCAGAAGGTATAGCCCTGTACTCGGATGTGTCCAATCACTCACAACCAAATATTCTATAGGTGCAGTGCATTTTCTCTATTTTCTCTACATCTATATCTTGGCGAGTGTCATGGATGGCTGCCATAAACCTCACCCAGTCCTCTCGCTGGTATATTCACATTTGAACACTATCTCGGATGTACTACATTGCGAACAACCACCCTCTAGACACCGTTCTGATTATAATGCGTGGTAGATCCACCAGCAGGAAGACTGGGTCAGGTTTATTGGAGCCATTTGCAACACATACCTAGACATAACACCAGACAAGAACTTCTTCGTGCAAGAGGAATGCTAAGAGAGCTGCAGTGACGCTACTATAAAAAGCAATAAGACTGTCACATTCCCTTTGGCTACTGATCATGATGCTTACTCACTTCTAAGAAGTTACATCTTTGTGTGCATTTTCGTGCAACAGGGCGTGGATGCTACACCAATGTACCAGCTATTGAAAGTATTCATGTTGGTTTTTCCTCTCTTTATTTCTTAGTGATCTGCATGTATCAAAACCAATTCTACTACTAATACTACTACTACTACTACTACTCATGATAAGCAAGACTGTTGCAGGAAGTATGATTGAGGGTACATACGTTTCTGACTTGAAAAGATGTATAAAATCCATTAATTTCCTAGAAGACAGAACAGCAGTCTGCTGACTTTGTTGTAGTCGAGCGGCGGATATACACTGTCGCAACCTTCCTAGGACACTGTAATAGTGTACAAGGAAGTCGTTTTATCATTTTAAAGTTTGACGTTATGGGTTGGGGTAGTAAACTTGCAGGGCGGTTGTATGTCTGATGTTGGACAAATATATCCTGCATTGGATTATTAAGAGCGTTGCATTCCACACGACTAATACTTCAGAAACCATATGCTGCAATGCCCTCCACATTTTTTTTCTTTTCATCAATAAGGTAACAGTACCTCTTTTTATTTCTACTACCTTGCGTGTGTTGTGAACAGCACTTTCCTTTGATGTTCAACACTGGAACAGTAATCATTTACATAACTCTAAAATGAGGAAACAATGCTCTTCAAAATGGAATACCGAGACATTCGCTACCCCTTCGATGTGGAAGATGAGATTAACTGTACAGGTCATCACTTTCAGATAGCTGTCGGAAACGTTTTATAGTGAAGCAAACGCTTCCAGTTTCTACACGTTGTGATGTCTTCCACATTTTTGTCAACGAGAAACATCACCTCTGTGTTTTGTTACTATCAACTAGTGTGTTGTGGGAGCTGCATAGTTTACACCATGTGATGTTCAGCTTTCTGTGAGAACCAACGGATCCTAATATGTTAAATGTCGGTTTAGCACCCAACATAGACCTCAGCCATGGTAGAAAGCAAACGACATGGCTGGGTATGCAGCTGTAGTCATACACTGCTTGGTTGTGTTACAGCTGAAAAAAAATGTATTAAACAGCTTTTGGAGGAACAGCACAGGAACCCTGTATTGACTGATCCTGTGTTGAATATGGTCTTCCTCCAGTACAGTCAACAAAACTTTACGTAGATCTGTGCAAGTGACTTCAAGCACTGGCCACCTGCTCGAACGGAGTGATGCATGTATATGTCCAGTTTTTCCATTTGTCTGTAAAGAACTCGTGTTAATATATTGCATCTGTGACTTATTAAACTGATAGTTCGGTAATTTTCACATCTCTCAACACCTGCTTTCTTTGAGATTGGAATTATTATATTCTTCTTGAAGTCTGAGGGTATTTCGCCTGTCTCATACATCTTGCTCACCAGATGGTAGTTCTAATTGAATGTTGTCTACTCCCGGGCCCTTGTTTCGACTCAGGTCTTTCAATGCTCTGTCAAACTCTTCACGCAGTATCGTATCTCCCATTTCATCTTCATCTACATCCTCTTCCATTTCCATAACATTGTCTTCAAGTACTTCGCCCTTGTATAGACCCTCTATATACTCCTTCCACCTTTCTGCTTTCCCTTCTTTGCTTAGAACTGGGTTTCCATCTGGGCTCTTGATATTCATACAAGTGGCTCTCTTTTCTCCAAAGGTCTCTTTAATTTTCCTGTAGGCAGTATGTATCTTACCCCTAGTGACATAAGCCTCTACATCCTTAAATTTATCCTCTAGCCACCCCTGCTTAGCCATTTTGCACTTCCTGTCGATCTCATTTTTGAGACGTTTGTATTCCTTTTTGCCAGCTTCATTTACTGCATTTTTATATTTTCTCCTTTAATCAATTATATTCCATATTTCTTCTGTTACCCAAGAATTTCTGCTAGCCCTCGTCTTTTTACCCACTTGATCCTCTGCTGCCTTCACTATTTCATCTCTCAAAGCTACCCATTCTTCTTCTACTGTATTTCTTTCCCCCATTCCTGTCAATTGTTCCCTTATGCTCTCCCTGATACTCTGTACAACCTCTGGTTTAGTCAGTTTATCCAGGTCCCATCTCCTTAAATTCCCACCTTTTTGCAGTTTCTTCAGTTTTAATCTACAGTTCATAACCAATAGATTGTGGTCAGAGTCCACATCTGCCCCTGGAAATGTCTTACAATTTAAAACCTAGTTCCTAAATCTCTGTCTTACCATTATCTAATGTATCTGAAACCTGTCAGTATCTCCGGGCTTCTTCCATGTATACAATCTTCTTTTATGATTCCTGAATCAAGTGTTAGCTATGATTAAGTTATGCTCTGTGCAAATTTGTACCAGGAGGCTTCCTCTTTCATTTCTTGCCCCCCAATCCATATTCACCTACGACACTTCCTTCTCTTCCTTTTCTTACTATCGAATTCCAGTCACCCATGACTAGTAAAAATTTCTTCTCCCTTTAGTACCTGAATAATTTCTTTTATCTCATCATACATTTCATCAATCTTTTCGTCGTCTGCAGGGCTAGTTGGCATATAAACTTGTACTACTGTAGTAGGCGTGGGCTTCGTGTCTATCTTGGCCACAATAATGCGCTCACTACGCTGTTTGTAGTAGCTTACTCGTACTCCTATTGTTTTTTATTCATTATTAAACCTACTCCTGCATTAGCTCTATTTGATTTTGTATTTATAACCCTGTATTCACCTGACCAAAAGTCTTATTCCTCTTGCGTCACCGAACTTCACTAATTCCCACTATATCTAAGTTTAACCTATCCATTTCCCTTTTTAAATTTTCTAACCTACCTGACCGATTAAGGGATCTGACATTCCACGCTCCGATCCGTAGAACGCGAGTTTTCTTTCTCCTGATAACGACGTCCTCTTGAGTAGTCCCCGCCCGGAGGTCCGAATGGGGGACTATTTTACCCAAGAGGACGCCATCATCATTTAATCATACAGTAAAGCTGCATGTCCTCGGGAAAAATTACGGCTGTAGTTTCCCCTTCCTTTCAGCCGTTCACAGCACCAGCACAGCAAGGCCGTTTTGGTTAGTGTTACAAGGCCAGATCAGTCAATCATCTAGACTGTTGCCCCAGCAACTACCGAAAAGGCTGCTTGCCCCTCTTCAGGAATCACACGTTTGTCTGGCCTCTCAACAGATACCCCTCCGGTGTGGTTTCACCTACAATGCGGCCATCTGTATCGCTGAGGCACGCAAGCCTTCCCACCAACGGAAAGGTCCATGGTTCATGGAGGGGGCGGAGGGGTGGGTGGGGGGGGAACTTCATGTCTATAGTCACAAATTCTTGTGTCATCAGACTACTGGTTTCGGTTTATAATGACCACCTTCAGATCTGCAGCAAAATATGGGAGAACAGAAATACAACTAGCAGATTGTGTTCAGTTTAGAACAGTAAAATAGACCATGATGAAAATATTACTGATATACATGTGCATTTGTGTGCTTTAAATATAATGAAGTATACCTGTTTTATAAAAACATGTCCTGATATGTGGAAGCCTACAGTATAGTAGGACTTGTTTTGATAAAACAGGTATGCGCCATTATACTTAAAGTGCACAAATGCACATGTATGTAAGTAATACTTTTCATCATGGTCTATTTTATTGTTTTCAACTGTACATAATCTGCTAGTTGTATTTGTGTTCTTTCCACATTTTGCTGCAGATCTGAATGTGGTCTTTATAGACCGAAACCAGTAGTCTGATGACACAAAAATTTGTGACCATAGACGTGAAATAAAGGAAATTTATTCTATTTTCACGTCACTGTTCAATTCGTGACCATGTCGCAGCATGTGAGGACTTTCATTAACGTCCCAATTGTGTTTTCCTTTTTAACAGATGATCGATGACAGGAGGTTTGTTGACATTAAATACAAGTTTTCGAGTGCAGTGTTTCACTTTCAGTATGGTGGACACTTGTTGGGGTGGTGTTGGGTCACTATAGGCAGTTTTGCTCCAACCAGGAAGCAGCGTGTGGGGTGAGGCTGTGTCACTGTATTTTAAGTGAACAAACAAGTTGCACTTGGGGTGACCCTACATTTATCATTTATTGTTTAGTTTACTATACATGACAGATATACTCCAGTGGAGGACTTTGCAGGAGAGACGTTCAGTAGCTCGGTACGGGCTTTTGTTGAAGTTTCGAGAACATACCTTCACCGAGGAGTCAAGCAGTATATTACTCCCTCCTACGTATATCTCGCGAAGAGACATTAGGATAAAATCAGAGAGATTAGAGCCCACACAGAGGCATACCGACAATCTTTCTTTCCATGAACAATACGAGACTGGAATAGAAGGGAGAACCGATAGAAGTACTCAAAGTGCCCTCCGCCACACACCGTCAGGTGGCCTGCGGAGTATGGATGTAGATGTAGATGTAGATCCTTTTGTGTTGGGAAGGTGCCTATGCTGGACTGTAATCGTAAGGCAGGCCGGGTGCTCCTAGCATGCCTGCGGAAGGTCGCAGTAAAACCGCGAAGCACTTGGTAATAGTTAACTGACTGAAAAAGCCTGTGTCCCAACAGCAGGTGGACGGAGGGTGGGAGAGATGGGAAGTGATGATAGGGAATGAGAGGGCCTCTAATTTCGGCAGTGTGTGATTGTACGTTGAGGAGAACACACGTTCAACTACTGCCTCCTCTGCAATCTTTTGGGACGACAATTTTCCCCAGTACACGTGTTGCGTTATGACCATTCATTACGAATGCTGGTTTTTGTTTTTTTTCAAAACAATTTAGATGTGTAATTAGAGCAGTGAAGTATTTTCCATCAGTTGCAATAGCGTGTACTGGCATCAACGACCTGCACTACAGGGATTTCTGGAGACTAGAAATCTACTCTGTAGGAATCAGCGATATGGGCTTTTGCTGCCGAAGTCCTACCCGTGTACCCTTCATGACTGCACGACACAAAGCTTTACGCCTTGCCTGGGCCCGTCAACACCGAAATTGGACCGTTGATGGCTGGAAACATGTTGCCTGGTCGGACGAAGCGCGTTTCAAATTGTATCGAGCGGATGGACGTGTACGAGTATGGCGACAACCACATGAATCCATGGACCCTGCACGTCAGCAGGGGGCTTTTCAAGTTGGTGGAGGCTCTGTAATGGTGTGGAGTGTGTGCAGTTGAAGTGATATTGGACCTCTGATACGTCTAGATACAACTGTGACAGGTGACACGTACGTAAGCATCCTGTCTGATCACCTGCATCCATTCGGGTCCATTGTGCATTCCGACGGACTCAGGCAATTCCAGCAGGACAATGCGACAACCCACACGTCCAGAATTGCTACAGAGTGGCTCCAGGAAAGGAACACTTTTCTGAGTTTAAACACTTCCGCTGGCCACCAAACTTCCCTAGCGTGCTCGCTAGGGCCCTATACGATATTCGGCAGGTGTACCAGTTTCTTTGACTCATCAGTGTATGCACACGTGTGTGTGTGTGTGTGTGTGTGTGTGTGTGTGTGTGTGTGTGTGTGCTGTGAGCGTAAAAGTTTTGGGGAGGGGGAGGGGAGAGGGGAAATTAGAGCGCCAGTTTCCCGCCGAAGAACACGTGGCTGGCGGCTGCTACGGGTCCGTGGCGTGCGGCCAGCGTCTACGCGGCCTTGGAAACACCCGAGCAAAAGCTTGGCAGGAGCTCGTATGGGCGTGTTTTCGCGCTTGGAGGAATTTATATGCCAGAGAAAAATTGATAAAAACAAAGCTACGAATGACATGAAGAGGCGAGTTGGCATTCATGGACAGAAAAATATGCAAGGCCAAATTATTTAGACGCGCCACAAAAATATATAATCGTTTAAAAGTTATTGTCGTCTAAAGAATTGTAAATTTATGAAAGTTCAAAAGCTAATATCTCGGTTTTGCTTTGGCCGATTACTAAGAACAAATTGTTTATGGATGTGGCTAGTAGACCTGCATCGAACAATTATATCCGATTTGGCAAATATGTACCATTTTCGAATGAAAGGTCAGAATATGGGATTCGACTGAGAGAAACTGTGTTTTTGGTATAAATAAATTTAAAGAGACGAAACTGGAGGCAGCATTCTAAAGTTCAAA
Source organism: Schistocerca serialis cubense (assembly GCF_023864345.2). Classification (NCBI taxonomy): domain Eukaryota; kingdom Metazoa; phylum Arthropoda; class Insecta; order Orthoptera; family Acrididae; genus Schistocerca; species Schistocerca serialis. Next base: position 179,231,061 of record NC_064646.1, on the reverse strand, counting down.
GAGGTAGATGAGTAATTAAGGATGTATTTTTATTTATTTATTTACGTTTAGTATAAAAAATCCGGGAAACGGAATATGACGCCACAAGAACATTATTTGTGACGAAACGGTGGCATATACAGAAAATTGGGCCTTAAATTGTTATTGCCTCGAAGTTTTCCATATTTTTCAATGTATCAAATGGTTCAAATGGCTCTGAGCACTATGGGACTCAACTGCTGTGGTCATAAGTCCCCTAGAACTTAGAACTACTTAAACCTAACTAACCTAAGGACAGCACACAACACCCAGCCATCACGAGGCAGAGAAAATCCCTGACCCCGCCGGGAATCGAACCCGGGAACCCGGGCGTGGGAAGCGAGAACGCTACCGCACGACCACGAGATGCGGGCTCAATGTATCATATGTGACTTTGTGTTTAGTTTGAGAGTATTCATAATTCTTTTTGTGAAACATTGTTTTGAATTAGGCAGTCGTTTCGAGCGTGCATAGGGCTGCCATCTTTGATGACAGGAGAGTTGATTTTGAGCGACGCTAAGAGCCGGACATGTCGCCCATCTGGAGGTAGTTGGGTTGTTTGGGGGAAGAGACCAAAGAGCGAGGTCATCGGTCTCATCAGATTAGGGAAGGAAGTCGGCCGTGCCCTTTCAAAGGAACCATCCCGGCATTTGCCTACAGTGATTTAGGGAAATCACAGAAAACCTAAATCAAGATGGCCGGACGCGGGATTGAACCATCGTCCTCCCGAATGCGAGTCCAGTGTGATAGTGGAGGTAGTATTGGGACAAGTATGTATGTAGTGACGTTCAAAAACAATCAATTTGAGCGCAATATAGTGGTTTAGGACAGCAGACAACAGCGTATTTTGTGAACTGTTAACAAACTGTCGAGTGCCGTGATGGCGACATAGGAATTTTATAGTGAAGTGTTGTAGCATCAGTTATTAACGACCGCCTTTACGTAAAAGTGCCTCAGATTGCATTTTAAGTGTTTAGTCAGTATATTGAAGATTATTCGTGGAAATAAACTACTTGTTCAAATTATAAATCACTGTGAGTGACTCAATATTTTAAATTCGCAATACCTGCCTACGTTGTTTTTATATTACAGCTTAAAAATTGAGTTTACGGCAGGTGTGAGCTGGCGCCCTACAACGAAAAACGTAGCCAAACATTGAGGCCAGCCACATCTCTGGGCCTCTTAACTAAGCTGGTTGTAACAAATAACATATTTTCGTGCCATAGAACGTGGGGGCTCGAGCTAATTATTCAAACTACAGAGCGTAGTGGCCAGTACCTTCGTAATGTGCAGGAGGTAGACCTGCCCAGAATGGAAATACATGCAAATTACTTCCCAGAAATAAGGCCGAAATACAGTTCAGCTGAAATCATGCTGCCATCCTACTACCCGAGACGTACTGAGTAATGTCGATGCAGACCAGGTTGTGAACCGTACTCGTTAAGCACACTGCACACATAACAGACTGTGTTTGGCATGCTATGGTCGACCCTCACTCATCTTTTCTTCAGCATTATTCCGTAGCAACACAATTCAAAAACTTCTATTCTCTTAATGTCTGTGGTGTTTATCGACCACATTTCACTTCCATATCTGCTGCTGTCGACACCGTGGGGTCTTCCATTTCATCATATCTACAACAATCACCGTTCTCGATTATCCGTTTAACATATTCTCATATTCGTATTGTCCTACAATTTTCCTCGCCTGTACAGCACTTTGCAAATAGCAATATATTAATGTTAAGCGCCTTCGATGATGGGGTCATCCGATTCATGCAATAAACGTTGCTTAACTAAGTATGAAATGGGAAATCGACTATTTCATTTTTAAAATATTTGGCACTGGAGTAGGACGATTTCAGGGAAGTGCAATAAAACTGAATCGACTTGTTATCTAGGCGACGTAAACCTCCTCTCTTTCCCAACGTGAATCTGGTGTCTTCACCAGTGCGCCGCTAACTTCCATTATCAAATTTACTATTTCTCAATGTCTTAGCATGTTAATCATGAAATTATACCTTACTGTGATGAGACATCTTTCATCGTATAATCGTTCAACTAACTGCAGACTGTTGACGAATGTCCGAGCATGCGGAATAGGTTCTCAGACATGTGTGTAACTCGAAAACTTCGTAAGTTATGGAACGCGGTACGTTGTCCTGTACAGCGAGTGTTCATCAGAGATGGGCATATCGTCATTAGTGTCCCATGTAAGTGCGACAGCATTGCTCCAGTTATCTACCTACGTATATAATCTCACTGCTTCCAGATGCTGGTGTAGTGTACTGGAAAGCGTCGTCGTTGAGTGACTGCAATAAGGTACAGGATGATTTAGAAATAATTTCTGTTTGATGGAATGAATGGGAGCTTGCTCCTGTAGCGCAGGATTTGGGTGGTTGTGGACTCAGTTTTGCAAACAGTCTGTTAAACATAAAATATCCTTAATCACGGACAATAAGTATTACAATCGAACTTTAATATGCAGCCCAATTAAAGTTCTCGAAGGCGGGACTCACTAAGGAGATAACAACATAAAATTCCTTCAGCACAATAGAACAAAATTCAAATTAGACTTCGCCCCAATAAGGAGACTTGGACCAAAAACAACAACAGTTCACAATGTATGGTCCTTAGCCACACACCAATATGGTAAATAAAAATAGCCTCCGCAAATAACTATTCAGAACAATAAAAAACTCATAAGACAATATTTTGGTTAATAAGGGCTTACTTGCATCAGATCTCAACTCTCCCATCACCAACTACTCACTAAAACAATGCTACAATCACTATACAACTACCTACCCAAATTTCGCAATTACAATTTTCTGTACCTTAGCACATACACAATCAATCACGGTCACAGCTTAATAGTAACGTGACAGTTTTCTGTGTGTTCACATACAATTCATCACGCTCACAGCGTAAAATCAACAAGATCAGTATGGCTTTTGCTCAAGGGTAACTTCCGCACGCCCACGTGCCAACACAGAGTAATGTCAACATGCCGCAATGTACACATTGACCTCCCACGTGGAAAATTACGGATAGTTCACCAGACTGAATGTATAGCCTGTACTTTTCTGTGTACACTGTGTTGCCACATTCAGCCGACCCAAATACCGCTGTTGGTCACTAAAGCAACCTATTAGTGCTCTTACTGCAATCACGGAACCCTGTCTGCATTTCCTCTGGAATCGCATTCCTTTTGCCCGGAAAAATACACCAACTGCTGCACTGGGTTTGGTGTGTCCACACAGCGGCCCTTGATGAAGTCCTGAACTCGTCTGTTGGGCGTACCACTTTTGGAGAAGGGAAAAATTAAATATCTGCCATTTGTTGCTGTCTGTGGAAGAATTCTATTCCTGCCAACATACCAACGTACATTTCGCGTACAGACCTCCGTTAAAAAAGAAATTATGGCTCTCACGTGGGAATATAGTGGACCAGTAGTGCTAGTGTTTGTTTTGAATACAGTCCAGAGGCAGGTAGTGGTATTTTCATTGTTTTCTACAAGAAGTGGCTAGCACTCACGGTTTAGTCAATATCAGCCGTCTTTAGTGAATTATCAGTCTAGCTGAAAGTTGGTTAAGTCTCTTCAGTAAACTGATTCCTTAGGATGGATAGAATGTGTGACTGCTGTGTACGGACGCAGGAGGAGCTGGTCACTGTTCGCGAACAGCTGAACGTGTTGACGGCCGCGGTCAGCCGTCTTCAGGCTGCTGCCTCGGAGTGTAGCGGCAGTGGGAAGTCTGGTGCGTCGCAAGGTACACCCCAGGTGTTACTTGCTTCACCCATTGTCCCTGCTGTCGAGACATCTTCGCGGGTACCGGGCGCGGTTGGGCCACCCTCTCCCCAAGGAGAGTGGCGGGTTCAGCAGCGTTCGCGGCGCAGGAGGCGGAGGGTAAATGTGGAGGCTGGCCGTGTGGCATCGCCCGCTCTGCCTGTGGCTGCTCCTTCAGCAAGGTCCGAGCAGGCACACGGGGGGAGGGGTTTATTAGTTATTGGGAGCTCCAACGTTAGGCGGGTGATGGAGCCCCTTAGGGAAATAGCAGAAAGGTCGGGGAAGAAGGCCAGTGTTCACTCTGTCTACTTGCCGGGGTGTCTCATCCGAGATGTGGAGGAGGCCCTACCGGCGGCGATAGAGAGCACTGGGTGCACCCGACTGCAGATTGTTGCTCATGTCGGCACCAATGACTCCTGCCATCTGGGTTCAGAGGTCATCCTCAGTTCGTACAGGCGGTTGGCGGAATTGGTGAAGGCGGAAAGCCTCGCTCGCGGGGTGGAATCAGAGCTAACTATTCGTAGTATCGTTCCCAGAACCGATCGCGGTCCTCTGGTTTGGAGCCGAGTGGAAGGCTTAAACCAGAGGCTCAGACGATTCTGCGGAGATCTGGGGTGCAAATTTCTCGACCTCCGCTATCGGGTGGAGAAATGTAGGGTCCCCCTGAATAGGTCAGGCGTGCACTACACGCCGGAAGCGGCTACAAGGGTAGCGGAGTACGTGTGGAGTGCACATTGGGGTTTTTTAGGTTAGAGAATTCCCTCCCTAGGCCCGACAAGACGCCTCCTGAGACGCGGCAAGGTAGGAGAAGGCAAAATGCAACAGGGAATAACAATATTAATGTGCTAATAGTAAACTGCAGGAGCGTCTATAAAAAGGTCCCAGAACTGCTCTCATTAATGAACGGTCACAACGCCTATATAGTACTAGGGACAGAAAGTTGGCTGAAATCCTAAACTCAGATTGGAATGTATACCGCAGAGACAGGCTGGACAGTGAAGGGGGAGGCGTGTTTATAGCGATAAGAAGTGGAATAGTATCGAAGGAAATTGACGGAGATCCGAAATGTGAAATGATTTGGGTGAAGGTCATGGTTAAAGCAGGCTCAGACATGGTAATTGGATGTCTCTATAGGCCCCCTGGCTCAGCAGCTGTTATGGCTGAGCACCTGAAGGATAATTTGGAAGATATTTAGAGTAGATTTCAAAAAAATGGTTCAAATGGCTCTGAGCACTATGGGACTCAACTTCTGTGGTCATCAGTCCCCTAGAACTTAGAACTACTTAAACCTAACTAACCTAAGGACGTCACACACATCCATGCCCGAGGCAGGATTCGAACCTGCGACCGTAGTAGCAGAGAGTAGATTTCCCCACCATGTTATAGTTCTGGGTGGAGATTTTAATTTGCCGGATATAGACTGGGAGACTCAAACATTCATAACGGGTGGCAGGGACAAAGAATCCAGTGAAATTTTTTAAAGTGCTTTACCTGAAAACTACCTTGAGCAGTTAAACAGAGAACCGACTCGTGGCGATAACATATTAGACCTTCTGGTGACAAACAGACCTGAACTATTTGAAACAGTTAACACAGAACAGGGAATCAGCGATCATAAAGCGGTTACGGCATCGGTGATTTCAGCTGTAAATAGAAATATTAAAAAAGGTAGGAAGATTTTTCTGTTTAGCAAAAGTGACAAAAAGCAGATTACAGAGTACCTGACGGCTCAACACAAAAGTTTTGTCTCAAGTACAGATAGTGTTGAGGATCAGTGGACAAAGTTCAAAATCATCGTACAATATGCGTTGGATGAGTATGTGCCAAGCAAGATCGTAAGAGATGGAAAAGAGCCACCGTGGTACAATAACCGAGTTAGAAAACTGCTGCGGAAGCAAAGGGAACTTCACAGCAAACATAAACGTAGCCAAAGCCTTGCAGACAAACAAAAATTACGCGAAGCGAAATGTAGTGTGAGGAGGGCTATGCGAGAGGCGTTCAATGAATTCGAAAGTAAAGTTCTATGTACTGACTTGGCAGAAAATCCTAAGAAATTTTGGTCTTATGTCAAAGCGTTAGGTGGATCAAACCAAAATGTCCAGACACTCTGTGACCAAAATGGTACTGAAACAGAGGATGACAGACTAAAGGTCGAAATACTAAATGTCTTTTTGCAAAGCTGTTTCACAGAGGAAGACTGCACGTAGTTCCTTCTCTAGATTGTCGCACAGATCACAAAATGGTAGATATCGAAATAGACGACAGAGGGATAAAGAAATAATTAAAATCGCTCAAAAGAGGAAAGGCCGCTGGACCTGATGGGATACCAGTTCGATTTTACACAGAGTACGCGAAGAAACTTGCCCCCCTTCTTGCAGCGGTGTACCGGAGGTCTCTAGAAGAGGATTGGAAAAGTGCACAGGTCATCCCCGTTTACAAGAAGGGACGTCGAACAGATGTGCAGAACTATAGACCTATATCTCTAACGTCGATTAGTTGTAGAATTTTGGAACACGTATTATGTTCGAGTATAATGACTTTTCTAGAGACTAGAAATCTAGTCTACAGGAATCAGCATGGGTTCCGAAAAAGACGGTCGTGTGAAACCCAGCTCGCGCTATTCGTCCACGAGACTCAGAGGGCCATAGACACGGGTTCACAGGTAGATGCCGTTTTTCTTGACTTCCGCAAGGCGTTCGATTCAGTTCCCCACAGTCGTTTAATGAACAAAGTAAGAGCATATGGACTATTAGACCAACTGTGTGATTGGATTGAAGAGTTCCTAGATAACAGAACGCAGCATGTCATTCTCAATGGAGAGAAGTCTTCCGAAGTAAGAGTGATTTCAGGTGTGCCGCAGGGGAGTGTCATAGGACCGTTGCTATTCACAATATACATAAATGACCTCGTGGATGACATCGGAAGTTCACTGAGGCTTTTTGCAGATGATGCTGTGGTGTATCGAGAGGTTGGAACAATGGAAAATTGTACTGAAATGCAGGATGATCTGCAGTGAATTGACGCATGGTGCAGGGAATGGCAATTGAATCTCAATGTAGACAAGTGTAATGTGCTGCGAATACATAGAAAGATAGATCCCTTATCATTTAGCTACAAAATAGCAGGTCAGCAACTGGAAGCAGTTAATTCCATAAATTATCTGGGAGTACGCATTAGGAGTGATTTAAAATGGAATGATCATATAAAGTTGATCGTCGGTAAAGCAGATGCCAGACTGAGATTCATTGGAAGAATCCTAAGTAAATGCAATCTGAAAACAAAGGAAGTAGGTTACAGTACGCTTGTTCGCCCACTGCTTGAATACTGCTCAGCAGTGTGGGATCCGTACCAGATAGGGTTGATAGAAGAGATAGAGAATATCCAACGGAGAGCAGCGCGCTTCGTTACAGGATAATTTAGTAATCGCGAAAGCGTTACGGTGATGATAGATAAACTCCAGTGGAAGACTCTGCAGGAGAGACACTCAGTAGCTCGGTACGGGCTTTTGTTGAAGTTTCGAGAACATACCTTCACCGAAGAGTCAAGCAGTATATTGCTCCCTCCTACGTATATCTCGCGAAGAGACCATGAGGATACAGTGAGAGAGACTAGAGGCCACACAGAAGCATACCGACAATCTTGCTTTCCACGAACATTACGAGACTGGAATAGAAGGGAGAACCGATAGAGGTATTCAGGGTACCCTCCGCCACACACCGTCAGGTGGCTTGCGGAGTATGGATGTAGATGTAGATGTAGACGTAAATAGTCATTTTTCTCTCGCTTCATCTACGGATGGAACACGAAAGAGAATGATTAGTTTTACACCGTGTACCGTATGCCGACTTGCAGAGTATGTGTGTTTAGGTGTCCCTCATTTTCTGATTCTCCCTTGAATGTTTTCATCCGATCCGCGCCGACTAGATGACAAACTTTAGTATTGGAAATTTTAGGTTTTTTAGCTTTTAGTCAATGTAAAAGTTACTGTTGACTATATAAAATCAAAATTAATTACCTATTTGCATTTTAGGATTCGTTTAGTATTCCTTAGATATTTTCTTTTCACTCTATGTCTCGCAATCTGGGTACACTATCACGTTCTTGAGCACAACACAATAAAATTTCTTTTTATCGTCTATGGTCAATAGTCCGTGACAATCCTGCATTAATTTAACACACCCTTCAGCAGGGTTATTAACAGCTTTTAACACGTTAACTATCATTTTAGCGATCAAAATGAAGTGCTGCTGGTCCATGTCCAATGTCAATCCCCTGAAGAATTCATACAGGATGTCTTACACTCAGTTGACATCTACCCAAGGCAGCCGCCAGTTTTTCAGTAATAAAGTTTTGGTACCTCTCCTTGCAGCATTCTCCAATGAGCTACCCTTAGAAGTACGTTCTAAAAACTCGCCACCACCAACGTCTTATCTGATTCTTCAGCCGCTGAATAAGGAAGTATGGCAGAAGATGTAGAAGTAGACGTTGTGCTCTTTTGTTTCTCTAGCTAGTTTTCATCTTCCAATTTTCTCTGCCTCGCCCTTTCTTGTTTATCCTTAAATATTCAGTAAACTCCTACCTTTACGCCCTGGCTCTCTCTGTCGTAAAGGCATACTGTCTTCTTCTAACTTGATGGTTTGTAAAGCAAGTTCAACATTAAGTAAATTGTCCAAATTATTTATAAATTCTGTTCACGGTAAAATCTTGACACTTCTTTGCGTTGCTTTTTTTTCACTCCGAATGCAAATTAATAAGTTTCTGCGGACAAAGCTGAATATCACTAGTCGGAGTTCTTGCTTTCTCACAAAATATAATGTAGTCGCTAACCATAAAATTACCACGATCATTAACGGTTAATTTTACTCCTCGTATGATCCACGCTACTATATAAAGACAATCCATCGTTTAACAATGTTACCGAACCCAAAATTTGAATCGCAAATATTGCGGAAATAGAAGTGCTATTGATGTGCGGGTTTCCCATAATGGATTGGTAGTCAGTTAGACAACAAACAGATTGTAATAGTACTCATAAAGTGTGTTTTTTTGCAAACACACACTTTTTTAGACGTAGGCGGCCGTTGTGGCCTAGCGGTGCTAGGCCTTCAGCCCGGAACCGCGCTGCTGCTACGGTCGCAGGTTCGAATCCTGCCTCTGGCATGCATGTGTGTGATGTCCTTAGTTTAGTTAGGTTTAAGAAGTTCTAAGTCTAGAGAACTGATGACCTCAGATGTTAAGTCCCATAGTGCTTAAAGCAATTTGAACCATTTAGACGTAACAATACCTATTGACACTAACACACTAAAAGTAACGTAAATTAGAGTATCAGTGGTGTTTGTTGCAGGTTTTTAGTACGAGTAGTTTACGAGACATCATATTGGCATATAAACAGATTCTAATAGTACTTAGAAAGTGTGTTTTTTTTTGTGAAACATCTACTTTCTTAAATGGAACAATGCTTATTGACATTAACAAGCTAAAAGTAGGGTAAATGAATGTCAGGTGGTGTTTGTTGCAGGTTTCGTGTGCAAAAGTGAGGTAAATTACAATATAAATGGCGTTTGTTGCTGGTTTCTAGTGCGAGTAATTTACCGAATACCATATTACAATATTGTACAGGTTCTCGGTTAATACCAACTGCGATCAAGGAAAATGCTGTGTGTTGAAAATGTGAGGTCTCGTTTTCTTTTTCGCACTCCGTGTTAACTACGATAGCAGAGTATTTTTAAACCATCATAGAGAATGTTTCTTCCATAAATATTCTTTCTCATTATGTATAATTTTACATAAAATTTGTATACACAACTATGAGATGTCTTGTTTTCTTCCTCGCAGTCGATTTCAACGGAAAACAGTTAAGTTGTATTTATGGCTTGTCGACTTATGACTGGCATATTATTATGGAATCTGAATCGTCTGAAACTCTGTAATCCTACCCGCCTGCAGATCATATGAAACACTGTCATTGAAGGTATATCCCCAGAGATCCAACAGCAGGGGGGGGGGGGGTTGTTCATACTCTGCATACCAATGATCCCAACCGATTTACCGGTTCATTTCAAGCGACTTGAATTTCCAATGAAGGTTTCGTTGGCAAAAACAATAAACAAGTCTCAAGATGAGAGAGAATGGGAAAGAGGTCATGGCCAGAGAAGGTTGGGGGGGGGGGGGGAGGCGAGGAAATGGACGTAGAGAGGGGATAGGAGGAGATGGAAGAGAGAGTGCGGAGGAGAAGATGGGCAGAGGGCAGATAAAGCGGAGAGCTGGTTAAGGATAAAGAGAGAGGGAGATTAGGGCGTATATCTAATTCCCATAAATATTTAACAACTGCAGATCATTGTCGGGATCGCAAGTATAAAATAAAATCTCAAGCTCTTGTGTATTTGATGGTAATTTGTGTCCAGTTATTTAATGTTTTGTACCACCCATGAAAAACACACGTTCCTTGGTGCTGCGTAATTGATGTGACATCGTAGATAAACACCGAAAAATACGTGCGACACGAACCGTAAAAAAATAAACACCTCCGTCAGCATGACATCTAGGAATAACAGTTTTAGTCATTCAAGCAATACTGGAGGATGAGTGCTCAGACATACTGGAGTTGCAAAACAAGGAACACCCTAGTGTATGTAAGTGTAGCTCTCCGCTGAATATTGACGCTGCAGGCAGTCATATAATGGAGTTGCATATTGGGATACTGAACTCTACGACATATGCAATGCAGATGCGAGCTGAGACGCGAGTAGTTTAATTCAAACTTCCCGGAGTGCTGCCATCCAGGCATGAAAACAGGGGTCAACTGAAGTCGGCAGACACGTGGCACCGTGGTACAGGATTCACAGTTGTGTGTCGGAAAGGGAGGAGAGGGTCGTCTCGTCACGGCTGTCACAGACAATTCACCGACATCAACTGTGGTAAAGAATCAATGGACAGCAGTTACCCACAAATTGCCTGTTGCAAGCGGTGGACGCTGTCTTGCATGAAGAGTCTTGCCTACTGCCAGTGCAACCTCCGCTGTGGTTCACGAACACAGGGAACAGACGGTGGGGTGGTGATCAGTAACACGTCACTTTCTTCAACAAACCACACGTTATCTGAGCACCTTTGTTTGCTTAGTACACAAAGTAATGGCGAAATACACAAAGGGAGGTGCGGTCGGCAGTGTCATACCAGTACATACAGTACAGCAGTATACTTTGACGTACATTTCGGTTTCATTTACGGCGTCTATTGAAACGCAAGAGGATATGGAGCAACAGAACAAACACACTCCTGACACGTCGACTGTTTTTAATGTTTCACTCCGTAATACTCATATAATTGAAAACTGAGGCATCTGATGTGTTAGTTATTGAAGTAGTTGTCCAAAAAAGGTAACACATTATTTATAGTATGTACACTTAACAATCGAGATATATTTAACTTGAATTGCTATGCATTCTTTGGCAGTGCTGCGTTATACGTCACTGATGATAATGTTCTTGATAAAAACAATAGATTCCAAAAAGCCGCGTGTGAAAATACTATTTTTCAGGGGTCGCATCTCGGGTTCTGTTGGTCACAGAGATAGTGTTTTGGATAGCTTTTAGCCAGCGGTCATGTGCATACCTACCGGAAGAAAAGTCATACTGTAGCTACCCTACACGGTCGAACTTTAAATATTGCACACTTCCCCCATTCCAGAAAAATTGAGCAATTTGATTGTTTCTTTTGCATTTTCTGCGGGCTAGCGTGGGCATTAGACGACTTACAAAAGCGCCGTTTGTTTATGGGTGGTTCGCTGGTCGAAGCGGGACTCATCACTGAAGACAATTCTACTTCAGTCCATGAGATTCCAGGTCGAAGACGTGGCTTGAGACACCCTGAACAGCATTGAGATATCAACCGGACTGTCGCCCGCCATACGACCTGACAACCGCCAGTGATGGTCAGTGGTATCATAGCAGGATCCCTTTGGTTGTCAACCGCGGCACCTTACAGCGCAGCGGTACGTCGGCGACAGTCTATACTCGGTTTGTTGCACTTCATGACAAGACATGATGGCTGAGACATGCACGGTGGGAGTTTCCTCTGCTTGTCATCATGCTTGCCGCCCGCCCCCAATAGCTGAGTGGTGAGCTCGGCATAATGTGAATCCTAAGGGCCCGGCTTCTATTCCCAGCTGGATCGGAGATTTTCTGCGCTCAGGGAGTGGGTGTTGTGTTGTCCTAATAATCGTCATTTCATCCACATCGACGCCCAAGTTGGCCAAGTGGCGTCAAATCGAAAGACATGCACCCGGCGAACGGTCTACCCGGCGGCAGACCCTAGTCGCACGACATTTACATTTATCATGCTTGCCAAACCCTATTTTGGCCAGCCAGGTCGCCGGTTTTCTCCAACCAGTTCGGGATCTAAAGCATCAATTGGACAGAATTTGGCATGATATCCATCATCAGGACATTCTACAATTCTGTAGATCAATGCCAAGCCAAAGACCGGGAGATGGCTCATCCAGTTTTTCACAAATTGTAATCATTTGTTTGTCTGTAAGCGTGCGTGACGTATACGCATCTCCGTTCCATTCGGATAATCACTTCGTGGTGCGTCGTTTCTTTTATTTATTTATTTTCTTAGATTGTACGTTTGACGTCTTAGCTTGTCGCCAATTACACACTGATGCCTTCTTCATTTCACTAATAGCATAACGCCGTCAGTCTCATGCTTGTGGCAGTGCTTACTAGTAAATAGTTTCTGCCCGCTTCCAGTGTGACTACATTTGTGCACTGCCAAATGAGCGCCTGACTAAATCAATACGAATTTTTCTTCATTCCCTTTGCACATATGTCAACGTTGCTAGTTTTTGCGAGGTCTCGCATATCACGCAGCAACAGATGTACGAATAAATGAGGGAGTAATAGGTACGTCAGAGTCCCGTCTTTGAATCTAACGGCGTGTTAAAAATACGCTTTACAGCGGAAACGAGATCTATACTACAGTTGTCGTGAAACGTGCAGCTTGTTCCAACTAGGAAAAGAACATTATAGGTTCACACGGCGGCAGCAGGGCCCGCAATAGCGGAGCTCTTCCAAGCCATTTAACCTTTCAGGAAAGCACTCGCCCGCTCTCTGCTAGTAATAGATAGGACACAGCGGCGTGCGACGAAAACGGTTCGAGCTAATAACTGCAGGGCTGCTGATTTATAGGGGACAAGCGGAAGCTATTCTCTGGACCGTTTTTACAAAACCCACACCTCTACCCTGTGTAATTCAGAGCGGGGACTAACTCGGTGTAAGCCACGCTCTGGTCCACAGCTCTGCCCTGGTCGTGCTGATGACGCACTCACTACTGGATGAGCGCTATATTCTTGGTTGGTGGAAGTTCGTGTGACAGTGAATGTTCTCTTATGGACAGTTTAGAGAGATAGGGAGAGGGAGAAAGAGACGGAGAGAGAGAGAGCAAGAGAGAGACAAAGCGAGTGAGAGAGAGAGACAGAGACAGAGCGAGTGAGAGAGAGAGAGAGAGAGAGAGACAGTAGTAGGGAGAGGGGGCAGTAACGATGTTTCACGGTGTTAATATATTTGTGATTTTGGAGTCAGCACCCTATCTCACCCATCATGTAAATCTTTGAAATGCTTTGCCTGAGGGTATTTAGTATTCACGAAGCAAACCAGTGTATTGTACACCTTAAAATGGAGTTTCCTGACAGACAGCTACTCGAATCACGTTCTTTGTATTTCTACTGCTGCGTTCCTGACTCCCTGCAAGCTTTACCGGCCAGAATGATATGCATCGAAAAAGCTTGTCCACGGTCTTGTTTGTAGAACACTATAACGGGAAACTGTACTCGTATATTGGATCATGATGTTCTGATTTCGACAACGGTGCTCTTCCAAAGTGTCACCCGCAACTATTTCTTCGGCCCGTCAGTCACGCTGGCCCGTGCTGTTGAGCCACAAACCAAACATGTACCAGTCACACATGAAGTGGCATCTGAGAAAACAGAAACCTCGCATCAGGAATGACAGTGACAGCTCAAAGGCGACAATGTCGAGGACTTAACAAAGCATATAGCGATGGCTGCAAGAAAGCCACAGCAGGCATGATGCAGAACCCCACTGTGCTGCACAGTACTGTCACGGTACTGTCACAGTACTTAAGGAGGAAGTCCACAGCTCGTGGTCTAGTGGCTAGCGTTGCATCCTCTGGATTACGGGGTCCCGGGTTCGATTCCCGGCCAGAATGGGGATTTTCTCTGCTCGGGGACTGGGTGTTTGTGTTGTCCTCATCATTCGTGACTTTGGCTAGATTGGACTGTGAACAAAACTGGACTGTGAAAAAATTGTGACTTCGTACGAGCGCTGATGACCGCACAGCTGAGCGCCCCACAAACCAAACATATCCATCACTTAAGGAGAAAGAAATCGACACCTGTCTGTTGCATGCATTCATTTATTTCCTTATGAAATACTCCCTATAAGAGGCATTACTGCACTCTCTGGCTTCAGTGTGCGAAATCAGATCTACAAACGAAATATTGCGTGTCATTTCTAGCCATCAATCATTTCTAAATTCATTTTGACACTACTGGCCATTAAAATTGCTATACCAAGAAGAAATGCAGATGATGAACGGGTATTCATTGAACAAATATGTTGTACTAGAACTGTCATGTGATTACATTTTCACGCAATTTGGGTGCATAGATTCTGAGAAATCAGTACTGAAACACGTATGTAACATAGCAGCGATGGCGAGGCATTGTAGCATCTGTGACCAGAGAGTTTGCGCTTGACCGCGCGAGTGTTGCGAGCGGTTCTCAGTCGGTCAGTCAGTCGTTGCGAGTCGGTCAGTCAGTCGTTGCGAGTCTGTAGCTCTGTCTAGTTGAGTGCAGTACTCTAGTAGTAGTCGTGCAGTGCAGTACGCTAATAGTCGTCATGCAGAGCGGTCGGTCAGTAGTAGCAGCCCAGTGCGGTTGTGTGATGTAGGCGGTCGGCAACACTGGTCAAGATGGTGAATAAGGTATACTGTTAATTAATATAATCATTAGATAATGAAAAATTTTATTTATTGTAATTATTCTCCAACAAGTCCCCCAATAATAATTTTTATTTCAAAAGCATTTTTTCAAAAATTTAATTTTTTATTGAACTAAAGATTTCGTTGCACTTCCCATTTCATTCCACTTCTTTTGAAGAAAAATTTCACTAGAATCACAAAAAAAAAGAGAATATTATTATTTGCAATGCAGTTCCTCCAAGCGGTGCGCAACAACAAGAGCAGAAATGTGACATCCATTTATTCTGAGGTAAGACTTTAATTCTGATTGTTTTGCACAGGGCCAAAGACCGATATTTCGGTTTAATTGAATTTTCTTATCACTGAATTGACCTTAATTTTTTTTGAAGAACTTATATTTGAGTCAGATTGCGAATTTCACATTTTTGTTGCCATTGTCAGTACATTTCATTGTGGGCAGGTTACGCTTAGCGCAATGTCCATTAGCATTCATAATTAAATATTGTCGTGTTTCTTTCTTTCAAATTTTTGTGGGGAGGTTACACTTGGCGACACCCAGTCCAGGATCGTATTTCGTTGAGAGTCTTTTGAGCGACAGTCAGATATCTGCTCTTATTTGCTTAGATATAATTAGGATTTGGCGCAACGCTTTTATTAACTTGTGACTTTCTTTCTACAGGTCAACGGCAATTCGTTGCTCTATTGTATTTGTGTGTTGCTTTTGCATTTGTGCTTATTGTTTTGTGAATATTTGTGACTGTTGCAAAAATGCCGCGAAAGACTGTGAATAGTGTATCGCGAGGTATTATGAACGAAATTACCGACTTAAACAACGTGACCAATAGTAATTGTGACACGCAGTGTAATGATGACAATCCTGCGTTCACTGACAATCAATGCATTCCAACCACTAGTGATGACTTTTACCCTGATGATGAACAAACGAACTCAATCGTCTCTTCTGTTAATTTGACGACAATTGATGACGCGGAGCGATCTATTGTAATGAGCGCTGCCGAACTTAACACACCCGATTTAGAAAATTCAAGTAACGTACAGACAAATGTTTCGAGTGAAAATGGTCAGTGTACTGAACGTAGGACGGATCTATCTAATTCCGAAATAATGACTGACAGTGTACGTTCGACTGACAAATCTTTTTGCAAATTACGGAATGACCAAATGGTCACACAGAGCGTGACAATTGGATGTACTCCATCACAGAGCACTGAGAATGCAACTGCTACCTTTGATTTGAATCAATTTATGGCAATAATGCTACAGTTTAAGAGCGACCTTACCAAACAACTTAGTGACCAGGTCAGACAACAGAGGGAAGATAGCAAGCAAGATAACGAAAATCTCAAACAGCACTTAAATGAAAAACTTGACAATAATGACGAAAATCTCAAACAACTTAGTGAACAGGTCAGACAACAAAATGAAAAATTAGACGACAATTCCAGACAGCTTAGTGAACAAATTAGAGCTGTTGCCGCGCAGTGCCATGACACTAAGGAACAGTTGCGCGTGGAAATTGAGGCTTGTTCACAAAAAAATAGCGAAGAAATTAAGTCTGTTGCGCAAGAATTAAGGGAAATGCAAACAGCCGCAACAGAAACACTCAGAGACGAAATTAGCGGAGTCGCTAAACAATGCTCTGAAAAAGCTACACAATTACGGGACGAGTTTAAAGCAATGACGGTAGAACTTTCGCGCACAGTGGACGCAAAGATAGACGCGAAATTCGAACAGCAGAACACTCAGATAAACGAGCGCTTTAATCAGCACATACAAAACAGTGATACGCGTTTCCGCAGATTTATTCAAGATCAAAACAAAGTAAAACGACAAGTCATGGAAACAATCACTGCACAAAGACAAGAAGACAAACGTAAAATGTTCGCGAAAGCGAAGACGTATGTAGACAATAATATTACTACAGTGTCCGACAAAATTAACACCATAGAACAGTTGAACGCGGAATTACGGGATGAAATTTCTGATCTTAAATTAAAAACAGATACACACACAGTAAATATTCAAACAGTGACAGACAGATTCGAACAATTAGATCTAACACAGGATTGTGATGTTATCAAAGCTGATGTTAAAAAACTGAGCGAAACTACGCGTAAGTTGCAAAAACAGATTAATGCGTCTGATTCTAAAACCGATGATCAGGTTAAAATACTGACTGGAAAATGTGATGAGTTGGCCAGTCGTATTGATGTTATCGAAAATGCTAATGACAATAAATCAGACGATACTGCACCGGTTTCATTTATCCAAACACCTGAATTTCAAAATTTACAGCAGACAATTAATGAGATCGATTCATCTAACAACACGTTACGTAGGAAGTTATCAAATTTACAACAAGAAGTAACAGAGATGAAAAACATTTCAGTTAATAACATGCCACAACAGACGCCACTTTATGAACATGTGTCAGACTCACGCAGCGCGTATAATTTGGGTAATCTACAGAGAGTACGGGACTTAGATTCCGATCAACCACAGTTCAATAGATTCTCTTACGATCCTGAACCTGTTCCATCACACAGAGATGATAATTTCGACTACAAACATTTTCTGTCAGTGAGAAAGTTTAAGGTTTTCAAAAACGATAGGACGCAGATTCACCCACTGGATTGGATTCAACAATTTAGCTTTGCTCTTCCACCGACTTGGCCTGTAACACATAAACTTGAATTTATTTGCAGTTTTTTGGAAGGCGAACCGGCAACTCGTATGAGACCGATCGCGCGGCAATGCTATTCAGTAGAAGAGTTTCAGAATGCTTTTCTGTCAGCGTACTGGTCGAAGACGACACAGCGCGGAATTAAAGATCAGTTAATTAGTTTGCCGAATTACGAGAACTCAAATTTTTCCAGTGTGACGCAATTTTTTGAGCATATGGTCCAACAAAACCAGTACCTAAGTGAGCCGTACAGTGAATCCGCACTTATACAACTATGCATTTCCAAATTACCACGGTCGTTACGAGTGTCACTTCTAACAGGTCAGCAAAAAGAAAATATTTCAGCGTTCAGAGATCTTTTACAGCTCTTGGAAGTACAGCAATCTGATTATTCTTTTATAAACAAAAACTTTTCTTATAATAACCAAGGTCAACAAAAGTACAGCAATTATGATCAGACACGTAATTTCAATAGGAAAGATAACAGACGCTTTAGGAACGGCAACTACCAAAATTCTAATAACAGCCAAAATTTTAATTATCAATATCGTCAAAATTTTCAGCAACAGGAACCACACTTTAGTAACAATAGAGGTGTTTCACAACAACAACATCAAAACCAGCCGGTTAGCATACCTAACCAACAATGGAATACACAAGGTCAACCAGGCTTTAATGTTTCGCCGCGTGGACGTATAGCCCCTGGTCCAACAAATAGTAACGCACGGGAGCAGAGAAACAACTATGTACAAAGAAGACAGTATTTCAATTCCCATCGCAATACACCGTATAAGAATGACTATTACGACAGACGTAAAAACGATGAGCACAATTACCAGCGTACATATAATAACAGTCGGTCCCACCAACAGCAAAATCATACGCAAGAACATATTCTCATGAATGAACCCGACAGTAGGTACCATCCAGAGCGTAACACGTCTGGAAGAAGTAATAGAACAGTTCAAATAGTCGAAATGCCACAGAATCCTCCTAATAATAATAACACGTCAGATAGAATCTGACTAGATAATGTACAGGACGCATCTTGCAATAATACAAGCACTACCTTAGACACGCAAAATGTTGTTCACGAAAATGTAATTACTTTTGACGACATCAGAGACACTCTTTTACAGGAAAGACCAGTTATTCAGAAAACCATTTCACATCCTGTTATCGAAATTAAAATTGGTTCATCGAAATTTTCAGCAGTAATCGATTCCGGATCACCTATATCAGTAATTAATGAGGAGACTTTCAACGAGTGCAACAAAGAGAATACCTATCCGACACTACCTTTAGGCAAAACAAAAGTGAAAGGAGCAGTATCGAGTAAAGGTGTAGACGTTAAATTACAGACGCATTTATCATTTTGTATTGGA
This sequence comes from Schistocerca serialis cubense, assembly GCF_023864345.2. Classification (NCBI taxonomy): domain Eukaryota; kingdom Metazoa; phylum Arthropoda; class Insecta; order Orthoptera; family Acrididae; genus Schistocerca; species Schistocerca serialis. The sequence continues at coordinate 179,212,167 of NC_064646.1, read as the reverse complement.
GGTCATACTTTCCACTCTAATTTTTGGATTGTTCCGTTATTGACAACAGACATTATTTTAGGCACGAATTTTCTGGTACAACACGACGCAGTTATCGATTTTCAGAATTCTTATTTAATGTTAAAGGATGAAAATGTACAATTGGCTCTAGAATTTCAGCACTCTTTATCTGCGGAAGAACAAACAATTAACCGCACAGAGGTCATTTCCGCAACACGTAACATAGACTGTAATCCCACATTGTTCACGGATACGTACGTACACAACTATAATACTCCAGACGAAGCCGACTACGACGTAATGCAAATGATTTCCGATAAAGTTAGACAAAGCAGTGCAACTACAGACGACGAACGAACGCAATTACACAAAATTCTTTTACAGCAAGCTCCAGTTTTTGACAACATTCCTGGTACTATGTCCGGCTTTATGTATGAATTTCAAGTCAAACCGCACGACACATTTAAAGCTAAGCATTATCCTATTCCGTATATTCACAGAGAACAAGTTAAAAAAGAATTGCAGCATATGCTCGACCAAGGAATTATAGAACCAGCAGTTAGTCCGTACATAAACCCGCTACATATTGTTAAGAAAAAAGATGGCTCACTTCGCCTTGTACTTGATTCACGTCACATTAATGACATTATTATTAATGAAACAGATCGACCACAGACACTAGAGGAACTTTTACAGAAATTTCACGGTACAGCTATTTATTCTACACTAGATTTGAAATCGGGATTTTGGCAAATTCAACTTCATCCGAACTGCAGAAAATACACAGCATTTCTTTGTTTCGGTGACTGTTATCAATTTTGCAAATTACCGTTCGGCTTAACTATTTCTTCTGCAGCTTTTATTCGCGGTTTGAACACAATACTTCCGACAGAACTTAAAGACAGAATTACGACGTATGTAGACGACATTCTTATCGCAGAAGCTAACTGGTCCGAACACAATCGGATTCTTGAACAACTGTTACAAACTTTTCATGCACAAGGAATTACTGTTAATCTTAGTAAATCGCACTTTGGCAAAACTTCTATAAAATTTCTTGGACACGTAATTTCAGCAGAAGGCATTGCACCTGATCCGGAAAAACTTCAAGCTCTACGTGACATTAGTGTTCCTACGACGAAGAAGCAATTACGCAGTTTTTTGGGCTTAATTAACTTTTTTCGTAAATTTATTCATCACTCTGCTTTAGACACACCCAGATTATGCCAATTAACAGGTAAAAACACTATTTGGTCTTGGGATAAGCAAGCACACTCTGAATTCATGAACCTGAAACATGCTTTGTTGAATGCACCACTATTATCGCACCCAGATCTTACTAGAAATTTTTCCATTGCCACCGACAGTTCCAACACCGCCTTAGGCGTACATATTTTCCAGGAAATTGAAGAAGATGGTTCAATAGTAATCAAAAACATCGCATTTGCAAGCCGCATTCTGTCACCTGCTGAGCGAAATTACTCCGTTACAGAACTTGAAACATTATGTGTTGTATGGGCTTTTACGAGATTTCGGCACTTTCTTTATGGCAGACATACCACCGTTTACACAGACCACAGAGCGATACAATTTTTACTCTCGGCTAAATTTACTCACGACAGGTTAAGTAGATGGAAACTTTATTTACAGGAATTTAATTTTACAATTGTTCACATTCCCGGCACACAAAATGTTATAGCAGACGCACTATCGCGTTCTCTCGGCAACAATCAGCAAGACGTAGCAACCAACTTCTGCAAAACAAATTTCAGTGTCATGTACATTCAGCAAGTTGCATTTGAAAACTTTATTTCATCGTCATTACAGGACATAGCAAAGGAGCAAAATAAAGACAATCTGTGGAAAGAAATTAAACACCTTTGGCAAGATAAGAATAATGTTACGATTAGGAACCACTACACTGTACGCAATGACATTTTGTTTCGCCGCTCTCATCCTGGCAGCAACAATTGGTTATTATGCATTCCTGACGAACTGGTTAACAAACTAATTTGGTACACTCATTTAAGTTACGCACATTACGGAGCACGAAAATGTTTTCTTGTATTGAGACAGAACTGTTATTTTACTAACATGGAGAAACGTATACGACGAGTTTTAGCGTCTTGTAAAATTTGCCAGAAAGCTAAATCAGACACCACTTCACATATTCCTCCTTTATATCCCATTATACCTGTTAAATTAAGACACATGGCCGCTGTAGATATTTTTGGTCCGATTCCGAGAACTAACAGAGGTTTTTGCTACATTTTTGTCGCTGTTGAGCTCACTTCAAAATTTGTTACTTTCACTCCGTTACGCAAAGCTACTGCTAAAACTGTTTCGAAAGCATTTGTAAAACATATTCTATTTCATGTAGGGCATGTAATGAAAGTAATTTCTGATAATGGATCACAATTTCGTAGTAGCGTATGGACACGCATGTTACGAGCTAGAAACATTTCTCCGATCTATATATCCAAGTACCACGCTTCTTCGAACCCCTGTGAAAGATTAATGAAAGAAATTGGTAAACTGTGTAGAATATACTGCCACAAAAGACATATTGATTGGGATACACACATACTCTCATTCCAAGATATAATTAATTCCATTCCAAATGAATCCACTATGCTATCTCCGTCTGTTGTACTAAAAAACGTTGAACCACCTAACAAAATTAAAGAATTAATAACATTTCCTACATCTCGTCGATTACGACACCACGAAATAATTGACATTGCGCTGAACAACATCAAACGTGCCGCAGAGCGCCGGAGAAGACAGCAAAAACAGGTTTGTACACGCCGTGACTTTCACGTTGGACAGAAGATATTAGTACGTACACACTATTTATCCAGCAAATTAAAAGGTAAGTGCAGTAAATTTGAACTTCTATACGCAGGTCCGTATCGGATTCGCAGCATCCCTCACCCCAATGTTGTACACGTCGAAACTTTGAGAACCAGAAAATCGAAAGGCAATCACCATATCTCAAACATTAAACCGTTTATTGAGTGAAACCACTGTATGATTCAACACACTATGATGTCATTTACTAATGCAATTAATTCACCTGACTAATTACTGATGATTATCGTATTTTTTCTTGGCAAGTGCCCGACAAGGTAAGGTTAGCAGGTCGCTTTTCTTGTCGTTACACATCAGACCGTGCACATTTTCCACTTTTTTTGTGTATATGATTGTACTCCAGTTTTGTTTGTATGTATTGTGAAATAGTTAAGATATAACACACACCAGTCGACTTTGACATTTTTTTTGCCCTATGACATCTCAACATCGTGACTGTTTTACATTTTTTTTTTTGCTACTGCATTGTATTATTCTGTGTACATTTTTGCATCTGAACACTGTCAACGTCTTTAACATATTACGTTTTCTGTCAGGTTATGCTGTATGGTTAATTGTGTGACCATAAACCAGTCATTATTTAGTGAGTATATGATTTAAATGGAAGACATAAATCTCTGCTCATCAATTTCAGAAAGAAATGATGCATGTAAGAAATAAATTCAACAGAAATGGGAATTTCACCTACGGGATAAACGAAAGGAGATGCAATAACTTTATGAGGAAGAGTAAATGGATCAGGATTAACAAGCATTAACAAGACTATACTGTACTCATCACAGAATAGCAGTCTTAACTAATTTTTTCTTTCAGATTACAAGGTGATTGATGCAGGCTGTCAGAGAGAACTACACATCTTAGTTTTAGTGATGAAATATGCTAGAGATAAGGAATAGTTATGTAATGAGTAATGAAGTGATTTTTTGCAGATGATAATGAATACTGATGAATAATGATGAAGGATATGGTATTATGAATAATGAAGTTTTTCTTTACAGGTGACGATAATGGTGAAGTTATGATGATATGGATAATGAAGTTTTTTTCTTTACAGATGAGGATAATGTTGAAGTTATGTATTTATGCTACGTAGTTATTTAAGTATTTGTTGCAGTTTGCTTTGACAGCAGGTGTTACATTGCATAGTAGGATGACTGAAAGTTTTGGAAAGGACAGCTATGGAACACATTTTTATACACACTTCACTGCCTGTTAATTCGAAGTTCACTACTTTTCAGCATCGTGTGCGTTTCTTCTTTCAGGTCAATAATCCGTTTTTGTATTTTTTCCAGGAGAAGCTTTTCATGATACTTACTAAACCTGTTAGTTATTATACCTGTTCTAGTACTTGCATTTTTTTTTTACCCATTTGTGTCTATCATTTATAAATATGATCACATATACTGCCTTGTTACATAACCTTGCTACAGCTGACTCATGACGAATGACGTTACCTGTCCTCATTTGCAGCAATAGGTCAAAAGCAAATAGTGTTATGTCTCAGCAATTAATTATCGATCCCAACGCAATGCATTGTTAACAAAAAAAAAATAATAAAATGTATTACCAGTCCCAAGTAGGGATACCAGTTTGAGAAAATTCTGAATAATACTGATTAGCTCTGAATAGTATGTCACTTGAGTAATGACATCTTAATGAGACAAAAAAAAAAGTATATATTTAAGATAATGCTTTGTCACTAGCTAATAACTGCCACTATTTATTGTAATGAGTCTACTTATAATGCCTGTGATTATTAATGCTATGACTGTAATTAACTGATTTTTAATAATGACTTCGTAGTAATCTAAATAATACTGAATGATGAACTATGTTTTATTCTATTCAATACTTGCTGGCCACTGAGTGCCAATAATTAATGTCACTTGAAGAATTGTTATTAATTATGCCATTAATTAGCCCTTTTTTTCCCCATGTTGAGTTTTCATGTTTTGGTTAATGGCCAATGAGTGCCAATAATTTGTATCACTCAATGTATTATGTTAATGCTAGGCCAATAATTGACTCTCCTTTTCAATTAAGGCTTCTGATGAACATTATTCTGTCTTACTAAATATACTTTGTAACTGGCCAAGGACCGCCACTGTTTATTGTAATACGATTACCCATGATGCCAGCTAGTGATTCTTAATAGATTGTAATGACACATAATTAATTAACTATGGTACTGTTTAATAATGCTTTGTAATTAATTAAGGCTAATAAGTCTTACTATATTGGAATGACAGATGATTAATTAATTAACTGTAATTAGACAAATGATTAGTTAACGACAAATGATTAATTAACTGTAATTAGACAAATGATTAATTAACGACAAATGATTAATTAATGACAAATGATTAATTACCTGTAATTAGGAGAAGGTTAATGATTCTTAATTATACTCTGTGACAAAAAAGAATGCGATTATTTCATAATGCTTTGTAACCAGGAAAAGAAGGCTACTGATTCTATGTAAAACAATTAATGAACATTTTTCTGTAATACTACATACTTGGTACAGAAATGTTCAATAACTGGGCTATGAATGCCACAAACTATCAATGAAGACTGTAATTGTCAATATTATGTGACATAATGTCCTTCACCTCATGAGTTAACTACCCTGAATTACTGCAATGTCCATTTGTCCTGTTTATCCCACTGATCATGGAGCACTATATTTGGTTTTGCACTAATTCTACGTGGTGTGCCTTGTAAGAGCGTGGTGTTGACACGACATGCTGTCCACCACCGTGAGCAATGAAGACGTTATTATGATCCCACTGTTTGGTGTACCTAATGTACTGCCAAAATGAAAACATGGAACATAACTACGACAGTTCAGTGTCTTGGCTACACTGGTAAATTCTGATGGGAAAAGAACTTCAAGTTGTGTCACTTGGTGTTGTACTTCTGTGGAAAGATATGGACTTTCAGAACAGCTGTGTGCAATCTAAAGTGCTACAACCATGATGCAATCCTTCCCTTTCCTATCCTAATTCTTGTCACATAATGAAAATCATTTTTTTTGGTAACATCATTTCTGTTCGTAGGTTATACATTTTTTTTCGATTCGCTGAACTCCAGTGCGAGTACACTTATGTCACTGGTCGACATGATGTTTGCCATTATGTTTATTTGTTGTGAAAATGCTAAAGACATTTTTCAGTGCATGTGCACTTTGGACATGATTTTCTTGCCATTATGTTTATTTATTGCGAAAATGCTAAAGACATTTTTCGATTTGTTCTGAAGTACAGTATATATACACTCTTGTCTTTTATATTGTATATACATTTTTTTTATTTTCTGAACTACAGTGCATGTGCACTCATGTCACTTGTCAACATAATATTTTTTGCCAGTCTGTTTATTTGTTCTGAATATGCTAAAGAATTTTTTCAGTGCCTGTGCACTTTGTTATCTGTCAAAAAAATTTGTATATACATTTTTCTGATTTGCTACTATGTTTTGTATTCACATTTTGTCTTTGTCTGATATATTTTGTACTTAGTGCGTGTGCACAACATTTAAATATTCTGTAAGTTGTAGAATTTTGTTAATTAAAGAAAAATTTTGCCGCGCTTGGCAAGTCCAAATGACTCACCATCGCTGCCAAATTTTTGCCCCCCCAGTGGAGGGTTATGAAACACGTATGTAACATAGCAGCGATGGCGAGGCATTGTAGCATCTGTGACCAGAGAGTTTGCGCTTGACCGCGCGAGTGTTGCGAGCGGTTCTCAGTCGGTCAGTCAGTCGTTGCGAGTCGGTCAGTCAGTCGTTGCGAGTCTGTAGCTCTGTCTAGTTGAGTGCAGTACTCTAGTAGTAGTCGTGCAGTGCAGTACGCTAATAGTCGTCATGCAGAGCGGTCGGTCAGTAGTAGCAGCCCAGTGCGGTTGTGTGATGTAGGCGGTCGGCAACACTGGTCAAGATGGTGAATAAGGTATACTGTTAATTAATATAATCATTAGATAATGAAAAATTTTATTTATTGTAATTATTCTCCAACAAGTCCCCCAATAATAATTTTTATTTCAAAAGCATTTTTTCAAAAATTTAATTTTTTATTGAACTAAAGATTTCGTTGCACTTCCCATTTCATTCCACTTCTTTTGAAGAAAAATTTCACTAGAATCACAAAAAAAAAGAGAATATTATTATTTGCAATGCAGTTCCTCCAAGCGGTGCGCAACAACAAGAGCAGAAATGTGACATCCATTTATTCTGAGGTAAGACTTTAATTCTGATTGTTTTGCACAGGGCCAAAGACCGATATTTCGGTTTAATTGAATTTTCTTATCACTGAATTGACCTTAATTTTTTTTGAAGAACTTATATTTGAGTCAGATTGCGAATTTCACATTTTTGTTGCCATTGTCAGTACATTTCATTGTGGGCAGGTTACGCTTAGCGCAATGTCCATTAGCATTCATAATTAAATATTGTCGTGTTTCTTTCTTTCAAATTTTTGTGGGGAGGTTACAGTACCCAGAACAACCACCTCTGGCAGTAATAACGGCCATGATACGCCTGGGCGTTGAGTCAAACAGAGCTTGGCTGGCGTGTACACGTACAGCTGCCCATGCAGCTTCAACACGATATCACAGTTCATCAAGAGTAGTGACTGGCGTATTGGGACGAGCCAGTTGCTCGGCCACCATTGACCAGAAGTTTTCAGTTGCTGAGAGATTTGGAAAATTTGCTGGCCAGGGCAGCGGTCGAACGTTTTCTGTATCCAGAAACTCCCGTACAGGACCTGCAACATGCGGTTGTGAATTATCCTGCTGAAATGTAGAGTTTCGCAGGGATCGAATGAAGGGTAGAGCCACGGATCGTAACACATCTTAAATGTAACGTCCACTGTTCAAAGTGTCGCCAATGCGAACAAGATGTGACCGAGACGTGTAACCAACGGCACCCCCGTACCATCATGCCGGGTGATACGCCAGTATGGCGATGACGAATACACGCTTCCAATGCGCGTTCATCGCGATGCCGCCAAACACGGATGCGACCATCATGATGCTGTAAACACATCCTGGATTCATCCGAAAAAATGACGTTTTGCCATTCGTGCACCCAGGTTCGTCGTTGAGTACACCATCGCAGGCGCTCCTGTCTGTGATGCAGCGTCAAGGGTAACCGCAGCCACGGTCTCCGAGCTGATAGTCCATTCTGCTGCAAACTTCGTCGAACTGTTCGTGCAGATGGTTGTTGTCTTGCAAGCGTCCTCATCTGTTGACTCAGGGATCGAGACGTGGCTGCACGATCCGTTACAGCCATGCGGATAAGACGCCTGTCATCTCGACTGCTAGTGATACGAGGCCGTTGGGATCCCGCACGGCGTTCCGTATTACCCTCCTGAAGCCACCGATTCCATATTCTGCTAACAGTCATTGGATCTCGACCAACGCGAGCAGCAATGTCGCGATACGATAAACCGCAATCACGATATGCTACAATCCGACCTTTATCAAAGGCCGAAATGTGATGGTACGCGCTTCTCCTCCTTACACGAGGCATGACAACAACGTTTCACCAGGCAACGCCGGTCAACTTCTGTTTGTGTATGAGAAATCGGTTGGAAACTTTCCTCGTGTCAGCACGTTGCAGATGTCGCCACCGGCGCCAACCTTGTGTGAATGCTCTGAAAAGCTAATCATTTGCATATCACAACATCTTCTTCCTGTCGGTTAAATTTCGCGTCTGTAGTACGTCATCTTCGTGGTGCAACAATTTTTATGGCCAGTAGTGTATTTCGTGTTACATGTGATTCATATGAGAAAAATAGTAACAGCAAGTGATTATAAAACGAAATGTTGAAGAGAATGTGAAATTTGTCGATTACGAGTATTTCCCAATGGCTCAGACATGACAAAATTATGATAGCGAAGATATGTCTTCTTCATGGTGTCCCTCTCTCCTGAGTGTAGATTCAGAGTTGCAGCATATAAGTTCCATTCCTTTTACCAAACTTTCATTAATCTTATAAAATAAATGGAATTAGAATTCAGCTGCTAATGGGCGTTGATATATATCAACGGGGAGAGGTGAAAATGTGTGGCCCGACCGGGACTCGAACCCGGGATCCCCTGCTTACATGGCAGACGCTCTATCCATCTTTTTTTCCATTTTGTTCGATATAGTTCGTTGCGTTTTCTCTGGGTGGACGTCACAAGACATCCGTTTAAGTTGATGCCTTGACTCAGTTTTCTTTTATTACAGAGACCACGCAGCCCTCTGTCCGAACACGCTGACCTTTCGTGCCCGCGCACGCCTCCCGCGAGACCCACAATCTCACCTTGTATGTCCACACAGTACATTGGTATTGTCCCATCCCAACACACTCATTACTCGTGGAAAACATTTTTACCAATTTCTGTAAGACTTCGGGGAATATGTGTGCATCCACACATAAGAAGGAGGTCATGGCCGGTGTTGCCAGAACTATATACGTATACATGTTCGAAAGAACAGATACCGTATCCATATAAGTATATAAAATAAATTGACTTTTCCTCATAATCTTATGAAAGTGGGACATTAATTACTAATGTCTTCCTAGTGTCTTTGACACTAAATGGAAGTTGCTTCTTTCATTTTCGAAGCATCTTCAGTGGGATTTCTTCTGATCGTTTCTTCATAGGTTTGCCGCGATGGAACCAGGGTTGTGATACACAGTCCAGCATGTCCTGTTCTTGACATTTGCTGGCACATTTCAGTACCGTACTTCAGTACATATGTTCCATGTTTCTTTTTCTCACACTGTCTAAATGGGAAGTATATCTAGAAAAATGTGAACGCAGTCGTCATGTTGGACTGTATAGAACAACCGCCGTTTCATCGCGACAAATACAAGGAGATTGTGACTAAAATTTCGCTGCTTGAGAAGGGCCCCAATGAAAAAATGAGTGATATTAGGACAATTAAACATTGTGGAAACAATTTAATGTCACGCGGAAGAGAATTTACGAACAAACCAATCACAGAATCACATTTAGATTTCAAAATGAGAGGGTTTTATTTGTTAATTACGTACCTCGTTTGCGTTCCAGGTTACAAACATTGCTCAGAGTGACGACCATCTTGCATCCACGAGAGCATGAGATATAATATCACAATCGTTCACAGCATTTTGCGAAAGGTGGACTATGTACAGCCGTCGTGACACAGCTCGTGTATTGTTTGAAGAGCTCATATTTCGTCCTTGATTCTCAGCGACGGCAACAGCAACTTATTCGAAAATTTGTACGCAATTTGCCAGTGGCCCATCCCAGGAGCAATTCCCAAATCGCCAATTAATTCGAACTTCCGAATCACATGCTTCAACCACGCCGCAGAAAGAGGACCTCTCCGTATTCCTTTAATGCGTCGCCACTTTCGAAAAGCAGCAGCACTATTGATGTTATTTTGATAAAACAGCTTTACGAGTTAAGTCCCACTCACCTTGTCCAGGCCCATGTCGACCTACTGTAACTCTAATGCTGACTGGTGCTTGTTTGACTCCTACGTCAGCGTACCAGTGCCGGCGCCTAACGACAAATCATGACACTAACACTATTAACAATGCAAACCCTGCAGTGAAAAGTCTGAACATCTTTCTTATAAAGTTGGATACTAATGTGGTAAATAGTTCTCCGTCTGTACTGGCGCAAGGAACTAAAGTTTAACTATAAACACATTGTATATGAAGAAACAACCGTGTGAAATAGCCACTCATGATGCTTCGAAAAACAAACGAAGTGAAATGCGCTTGGCTACCAAATAAAAGCTTTAATTTAGTTGCAATTTCGGGACTTATACTACACTAAGAACATACGGTTAGCCGGCCGCGATGGCCGAGCGGTTTTAGACGCTTCAGTCCGCAACCGCGCTACTACTACGGTCGCAGGTTCGAATCCTGCCTCGGGCATGGGTGTGTGTGTGATGTCCTTAGGTTAGTTAGGTTTAAGTAGTTCTAAGTTCTAGGGGACTTATGACCTCAGATGTTAAGTCCCATAGTGCTCAGAGCCATTTCAACCATTTGAACATACTGTCAATAAACTTCGCGGTTGAGTAATGACAGAAGATACATAAAAAGTGGGGGCTTAAATGTATAATGGTTTCAGGACGCGCTTTCAGTTTACAAACGTCTGAACAGTTTACTGTTCAAATTCCGATCTTGCTTGCAGCTTCCGTTAATTCTGTCATACACGAGAACTGGCTGGTACAGTTTTCTTTATACTCATTCTTCGCCACCTTTATAAGCACTACACTTCTGTGGAAACTGCAAGCACGATGGCACTTCATAATACATGTATTACATCTTATCTACGATTTAGTCCCCTTTTGAAGTACCAGTTTATGCAGCCGAACCTGGTGCGACGGATATTACCTAATCAGATCGTGGCTCTACCTAAAACTATTTAGAAATTATGTCAACTTGATTGTGTGGGGGCGTCAAAAAATAACCGGATTTTTTTTTTTCATTTTAATGCGACTGTACTTAAGATTTATGTTGGCAGTACTGAAGAAGTCTGACCATGAGTAACGTATAACCATACGCGTCAGCCGTAGGGTGGAACGCAGTTGGAGGGAACAGGGAAAGTGTAAGGGCATGTTTACTGTACCCTCCATGGATCCCAAGTTCCAGCAGCGCGTCAGTTAGATTTTGCGTCCTTCTTGACAATACTCCATCATAAACATTGGAAATGTTGCAGCAAACCTACAGAGAGCAAGCCATGGGGGAAACAAGTTTTTGAGCGGTGTAAGCGATTTCGAGAGAGTAAAATTGACCTTGCGCATACTCCACGCACCGGAAGCCCTCAACTTCGAAGACTGAAAGCAATGTCAACACAATTAATGTCATGTTGCGGCTAGCCGTCGTTTATCATTAACAAAGATCGCAGAGATTACGCGAAATGTTCTAGGATACAGAGAAGTTGTAGCAAAATGGGTGTGTCTTGTGGTCAGTGATGAACAAAAGGCACGCCGTGTGATGGCGTGTCAGCAATGAAAGGGAAGGCTTCAGCGAGAACCTGACTCTTTTTAACAAAGTTATCACGTGCGACGAATCCTGGTTTCATCATTATGGCTCAGAGGCAAAACAGGACTTTGTTCGATGGAAACACTCTACAAGTCCAAGACCCAAAAATGCCGAAGTTCAACCAAATGCAGGAAAAGTTATGCATCTTGACTTCTTTGATAAGCAAGGCATGTTCCTGTGAATTGCTATTATGGCGCATTGAAGGGGCTATTAAGGAGGAAAATTGCAAGGAAACAACAACATCTTTCTCAAATAGGATTGGTTCTTCATCAGGAAAATGCAGCAGCTCAGCGCGCCGTCAAGACTCAAGAAACTATCACTGAATTAGGCATTGAGGTGATGCCACATTCGCCTTATTCACCAGACGTAGCGCCGTACGTCTTCCACATATTTCCTGCAGTGAAACAAGAGCTCCGGGGTCGTTATTTTCAAAGTGATCGAGAGCTGAACAATTAAATTTCGAGTGTACTGAACAGACTAAAAAAGGGGCTTCAGGGAGTGATTTGTACATTGGACTGAACGATAGAACAGTTGTATCGTTGTTTTGTGTCCGAGGGAGATTACTTTGAAGGTCTGTAATGGAGTCTGAATAAAACTGAGCAGCATTTTCCAGTAAATAAATACGCTGAAGAGCCAAAGAAATGGTACAAAAAAAATTGTTCAAATGGCTCTGAGCACTATGGGACTCAACTGCTGAGGTCATTAGTCCCCTAGAACTTAGAACTAGTTAAACCTAACTATCCTAAGGACATCGCAAACATCCATGCCCGAGGCAGGATTCGAACCTGCGACCGTAGCGGTCTTGCGGTTCCAGACTGCAGCGCCTTTAACCGCACGGCCACTTCGGCCGGCAAAGAAATGGTACACCTCCCTAATATCGTGTAGAGCCCCAGCGAACACGCGGAACTGCCGTAACACGTCCTGGCATAGACTCGACTAATGTCACAAGTGGTGCTGGAGGAAATTGGCTCCATGAATTTCACAGGGCTGTCGATAAATCAGTAAGAGTACGAGGGGATGGAGATCTCTTTTGAACAGCATGTTGCAAGGCATCCCAGACATGCTCAATGATGTTAACGTCTGGGGAGGTTGGTGGCCAGTGGAAGTGTTTAAACTCAGAAGAGTGTTCCTGGAGCCACTCTGTAGCAGTTCTGGACGTGTGGGGTGTCGCATTGTCCTGCTGGAATTGCTCAAGTCCGCCGCAATGCACAATGGACTTGAATGGATGCAGGTGATCAGACAGGATGCTTACATATTTGTCATCCGTCAGAGTCGTATCTAGACGTATCAGGGGTCCCATATCACTCCAACTGCACACGTCCCATACCAATACAGAGCCCCCACCCGCTTGAACATTCCCCTGCTAACATGCAGTGTCTATGGATTCAAGAGGTTGTCTCCACATCCATACACGTCCATCCACTCGATACGGTTTGAAACGAGACTTGTCTGATCAGGAAACATGTTTACAGTCACCAACAACCCAATGTCGTTGTTGACAGGTCCACACCAGGCGTAAGGCTTTGTGTCGTGCAGTCATCAAGGGTATACAAGCGGGCCTTCGGCTCCGAAAACATATATCAATGACGTTTCGTTTTATGGTTCACATAATGACATTTGTTGATGACCCAGCACTGAAATCCGCAGAAATCTGCAGAAGGGTAGCAGTTCTGTTAAGTTGAAGGATTCTGTTCAGTTGTCGTTGGTCCTGTTCTTTTTCCGGCCGCAGCGATGTTGGAGATTTGGTGTTCTACCGGTTTCCTCATATTCACGGTACACTCGTGAAACGGGAGAATCCCCACTTCATTGCTACCTCGGAGGTGCTGTGTCCCACCGCTAGTGCTCGGTCTATAACACCACGTTCAAACTCACTTAAATCTTGATAACCTGCCATTTTATTAGTACTTACCGATCCAACAACTGCGCCAGACACTTGTTGTCTTATATAGGCGTTGCCAACTGCAGCGCCATGTTCTACCGGATTAGATATCTCTGTACTTAAATACGCATGCCTATACCAGTTACTTCGGGACTTCAGTGTGATTCCGGCTGTTTTTCGACACCCCCTCGTATATGAAATATTATAACTTCACACCAGATTGGAATTTCAACTTACACACTTGAATTTTGCAAGAACTAGTCTACATACTGGGCTACCACAGCACGTTTCAGAGGCAGAGAAAGCTTCAGATTTGCGAGTTTCGCAAAGGCTACCCCACAATCTGAGGTTAGGGATTCCGGGAATAAATTCCGCTCGCTCTTTGGTACAGCATACGTTGAGTTGGTTGTGGTCAGTCTGTGCCCATGCCTTGAGTAGTTTGTACATTATTAATAGTTTCTTATTGGTACACTTTTTTTTTTTTTTTTTTTTTTTTTTTTTTTTTTTTTTTTTTTTTTTTGAGTTGCCTGTCTTTTGACTGGTTTGACGCTGCCCATCACGAATTCCTCTCCTGTGCCAACGAAGTTACTCCCTGAAGTCTTAACAGGTGTCCTATCGTCCTGCCCGTTCTTATCAGTGTTTTCCATGTATTCTGTCCTTGCCGACTTTAGGGATAACCTCATCATTCTTTACCTTTTCCGTCCACCTAATTTTGAACATTACGCTGTAGCACCACTTTTCAACTGCTTTTTTCGGTTTTCCCAAAGTCTATATCTTACTACGATACATGCTGCGCTCCAAACGTACCTTCTCAGAAATGTATTTCTGAAGTTAAGGCCAATGTTTCATACCAGTAGACTTCTCTTGGCCAGGAATCCTTTTTTTTTTTTTTTTTTTTTTTGTAAGCGCTGGCCTGCATTTTATGTCATCGTTGCTCCGTCCACCATGGAATATTTTGCTGCCAGTATAGCAGAATTCCTTGACTTCGTCCGCAAATCTTACGTTAAGTTTCTCACTGTTCTCATTTCTGCTGCTTGTCATTACTTTCATCTTTATTCGATTTACTTACAGTCCACGTACTGTACTCATTTGACTGTTCATTCCATTCAGCAGAGGCTGTAATTAATCTTCATTTTCAATGAGAGTAGGAATGTCATCGGCGAATCTTACCATTGCTGTCCTTCCACCTTGAATACTAATTCCACTCTTGAACGTTTCTTTCTTTTATTTCGGTCATTGTTTCTTCGATATACAGATTGGAAAGTAGGTTCGAAAGAATACATTCCTGTCCTACACCCTTTTTAATCAGAGCACTGTTTATTACCCGTCTTTCCCTATAGATTACATACGGTCGTAGGTTCGAATCCTGCCTCGGGCATGGATGTGTGTGACGTCCTTAGGTTAGTTAGGTTTAAGTAGTTCTAAGTCCTAGGGGACTGATGACCTCAGAAGTTAAGTCCCATAGTGCTCAGAGCCATGTGAACCATTTTATAGACTACACCTACTTTTCTCAGATCTTCAAATACCTTGCACCATTTTAGAATGTCGAACACTTATTCCAGGTCTACAAATGCTGTGAACGTGTCTTGATTTTTCATTAGTCTTACTTCTGTTATCGACAGTAACGTCAGAACTGCCTATCTGGTGCCTTTTCCTTTCCTAAACCCAAACTGATCGTCCTGGTAAACACGCTGTACGCAGTCTTGTTCAAAAATGGCTCTGAGCACTATGCGACCTAACTTCTGAGGTCATCAGTCGCCTAGAACTTAGAACTAATTAAACCTAACTAATCTAAGGACATCACACACATCCATACCCGAGGCAGGATTCGAACCTGTGACCGTAGCTGTCGCCCGGCTCCAGACTGTAGCGCCTAGAACAGCACGGCCACTCCGGCCGGCCGCAGTTTTGTACAAACTGATGTAAGTCATAGGGCGTCGTAAAACCAACTGACATACTATATTTCAGTTACAATCTTTCTAATTTCCCACTGTCGTAACAATTTCCGATGACGCAATCAGCCGACGCCCATTTTCTCGCGATCGCAAATTCCTGCGAATTCGTCTAGTGGTTCTTTTCTGTGGTATCGTTGCAGATTACGCCGGATGGACGGTGGCTGTGATTCCGTCTCTCACGGTGACCATGAAACACAAATCATAATGACAGAAATCGTTCTTATGTTAAACAAGTCGAACCTGTAACTCAGGGGAGGAAAATAAATAGAATTAGCTTTTCACTGTCTGGCTTTTGCCCAGTATCTTGCAATGCTTTCAGAAGCTCTGAAAACGGTAATTACCCAAAAAAGTCTTTTGGAAAAACAGCAAACAGATCTGTTCTAAGAATTTAAGCTGAAAAAAATCATTGAAAATATAAAAAGCGTATTAGAATACGTAGAAACACAAATAGGTGAACTAGAGCGAGTCAGTAAATTTAAATATTTTGGAGAAACTATACACCACAATGGACTAGAGAAATGTGCGGTAGATGTAAGATTTAATAGAATGGAAAGGGAATATGCACTGAGAAAAAAATATCGACAAGAAAAGCAAATCTAGAAAAACTTACCTTAAACACTATAGCCTAGTGTTAAGATCAGAATATTTATATGTATGTAAACGTTTAACAAAGAGCTGTACACTGAAGTAACAAAAGTCATCGAATAGCGATATGCACATGTACACATGCCGGTGGTATCGCGTACACAGCATATAAAAGGGCAGTCACTTGTAGTCAGGTGATACATGTGAAAAGGCGTCGCATGACGTGAATCAACTGTCTTTGAAAGCGGAATGGTAGCTGGAGTTACACACATGGGGCATTCCATTTCGGAAGTTGTTATGGAATTCAATATCCCGAGATCCACGATGTTAACAGCGTGCCGAAGATATCAAATTTCAGGCAATCCTTCTCACCACGGCCAACGCAATGGCCAACGGCCTTCAATTAACGGCCGACAACAGCGGCGTTTGCGTTGAATTGTCAGTGCTAACAGACAAGCAACACTGCGTGAAATAAAATCAGAAATCAATGTGGGACGTGCGACGAACGTTGGGATAGTGGGGTGGAATTTTTCGTTAATGGGCTATAGCAGCAGACGATCGACGAGAGAGCCTTTGCTGACAACCTGACACGGCATGCAGCGCCTCACCTTGTCTCGTGATCCCAGCGGTTGGATCCTAGACGAATAGAGAACCGTGACCTTGTCCCCAATTCCCCAGTTCAGTTGGTAAGAGTTGTTGGTAGGATTCGAATGTGGCGCAGACCTCACGAAGCCATGGACACAAGGCACTGTGCCAGCTGGTGGTGGCAACATAATGGTGTGACGTGAAGTGGACCAGGTCCTCTGTCCAACTGAACCGATCATTGTCTGTAAATCATTATGTTCAGCTACTTGGAAATCATTTTAGCCATTCATGCATTTCATGTTCCAAAACAACAATGGAATTTTCGTGACTGACAGTGGGGCATATCACCAGGTTACAATTGTTTGAGTTTGGTTTGAAGAACATTCTGGAAAATCCATGCGAATGATTTGGCCACCTACCGAACATTTATAGGACATAATGAAGAGGTCATATCGTGCATAAATCCTGACCGGCAACGCTTTCGTAGCCGGCCACTGTGGCCGAGCGGCTCTAGGCGCTTCTGTCCGGAACCGCGCTGCTGCTACGGTCGTAGGTTCGAATCCAGCCTCGGGCATGGATGTGTGTGATGTTCTTAGGTTAGTTAGGTTTAAGTAGTTCAAGTCTAGGGAACTGATGACCTTAGATGTTAAGTCCCATAGTGCTTAGAGCCATTTGAACGATTTGAACACTTTCGCAGTTACAGGCGGCTCAGTACTTCTCCAGGACACTTCCAACGACTTGCTGAGTCCATGCTACGTCGAGTTACTGCTCTAAGCTGGGCAAAAGGAGGTCCGACACGATATTAGGAGGTATCCCATGACGTTTGTCCTCAAAGTTTAAGCTGGGAAGAACAGAGATTCCAGGAAGATGGATTTTTAGGAAATAAACATGCAATACATACTACAGATGATGCGATAGTGAGAAGTATTTACATCTAGAAAATTACGTGAAAAAAAACAGAAATAATGGCAAAGCGAAAAATAATCTTCTTTTGACACCTGTACCGAAAGAGTGAGAACGGGCTAACGTAACTAATATTCCTGTATATTTGGAGAAAGAATTTGACAAAAGCGTGGATTTCAGAAAGAATGATCGGAAATTATGGAAGGGAACCATTTTAAAAACAAGTTACTGAAGTTGGAAGGGATTCAAGGGAAGATAAATAAGAAATTGGGAACAACATCCACAGAGACAGAGGAAGAGACCACATGGAAGGTTAGGATGTACTGGAAAAATTGGAAGCAATAGAGCAAGAAGAGAGACCAAAGTTGTTACGTGATCCTAGTTGGTCATTATGAAAATAAAAAAGTACAAATAAAAAATTTCTTTTACCTACCCTGTACGGATGAAGCGGGAAAATAAAAATCTTACCTTTACACTTCGTGATACTATGAACTACATTGCAGACTGTCTTTCTGGAAAAACCGACGCATCACCACAGCGCCAGCGAGTTGCTGACAACATCCTGAGGCTTATCTTACGCGCGCCGGTCATGATGCGGCTCACAGTGGTCAGTGAAAGGAGAAGGATTTACTCGGACAGCGGCCGTGGCCGAGGAACATCGATAGTAACCGCGTCCATTCCTCCGGGATACAGCAGTAATTTCAGACGCTATCGATCCAGTCCATTAGCAGCGCTGCAGCCGCAACATTGCTACTGTGCGACAGACTCCAACCACCGACAACCACTTTCTTGTATGCTGCTCTACCTGCTTTCAGAGGTGGCCCAACCCCCGCACCCCCCACCCCTAGTAGCAACACAAGCGCTACCTGTGAGGCCGCCGGCTCACTGCTCTACCTCTCGGGGGAAAAGTAAGCATCAGCAATTTTCACTTAGAAATACTAATACTGTCGACAGTTAAATGTTTATTCTACTGGTATTTACAAACCATTCAATATAATATGTCACTGACTCGAAATTGTAATCATTTTGTGTAATGGCGGCAGAGCTCTGTGCCTGGCGAACAGCTCGTAAAAAACGCATGTTTAATGACAACGGCGAAATAAGCAAGCGTGCTACCACGACAAAAAAGGGAAAAAGCACTACATCAAAAACTATGATAACCTGTAAACTGTGCAGTAGTTCTAAGCCTAACAACATACACAGTAGCGTCGTGTGGGGAAGAAAATAAACGAATAAACCCACTGAAAACAGCACAAAAAATGCCCGAAGTGGGTGAAAACAAAACAACAAAAAATGTGTCTTGCATAAGGCGGTATTCCTCTTCAGTTTCTCTGACATTGCGTGTATTTTCCAACATCTGAAAAGTACTACAGTCGTAATTCCGTTTTTTGGTACGCCACATCTTACATATTACACTCTAAGACAAAAAAAAGGCACACAACAAAGGAATGGGGCTCAAACCGGTAGATGTCAACAACTCCACCACTGAAATGTTCACATTAACTCACTCTCTGCGCTACTTTCCTATTCATAACGATTCCTACTCCCGTTACACCATTTTCTGCTGCTTTTGATACTACCGTACACTCATCTGACCAGAAATCCTTGTCTATTTCACTACAGTGACTCCATTATACCTATACTGAGTCTTTGCATTTCCCCTTTCAGATTTTTTAGCTTCCCTGTCACGTTCAAACTTTTGATATTCCACGCCCTGACATGGAGAACGTTATCCTTTCTTTGGTTATTCAGTCTTTTTCTCATAGCCACCACCCCCTTGACAGTTCCTCCCAGAGATCGGAATGGAGGACTACTCCGGAATCTTTTGCGAATGGAAAGATCGTCATGACACTTTTCCAATTACAGATCACGTGTACTGTGAATACACATTTTGTGGGTTTAATGTAGTGGTTTCCATTGTCGTCTGCATCCTCATGTTGTTGATCATTGCTAATTGAGCCGTGCGTGGCTCGTGTTTGTGCCGTTTATTGGTTAACATCTTGTCTTCGCGGTACTGCCGTCCCGTTTCTTATTCGATTTACTGCCGTCGCTAAGTTGCTGGCTTGCATGCTATCGAGTGGCAGCAGCAGCGCTTACCGATAAGAGCATTGTCATACTACCTTTGGAGCGACCGCTTGTATTTCTGGATCGTCGTATATCGCGAGTTCAGTCGGCACGGAGCAGCGGTGAGGTCAGGACAGCCGTGACTCGCCCGACCGTTGCCGACACATATGATTTGAGTTGGGACGACCTCGGTTGGTCATTCGGTCGGTAATCTCATCGGACGACGTGTATTTGGCCGCCGACCGCTTCTGGGTTCTCCATAAGAGTCGACTTGTGATTCGTCCTAGTTGTTCCACAGTCACTGGGTTTAGTATTGTTCGAGTTGTTGTGGAAGTGCTTTCGTGGAACCGTGTGTAGCTTGTGTGGTTTTGACTGAGCAGCTATTTTAATGCTGTCTGTGTGCAGCATGTAGTCGGTCGGTTGGGACAGAGCAGGGAGGAAGTCTCCGTGGCGCGGGGTCAGGCCGGCACCGCTGGCGGCGTGCATGCGCAGTCGGATTGTGTGAGGTGCTAGCTGCGAGAGCTACAAAGTTCTTAGCCCACCGAACCTGGACACTGAAGTTGAGTGATCAGTTAACCTGTTATGAAGCCCCATCTGCTGTGACATCTCCTCGTTCATTGCCAGTTGTTGCTTGCTGGGCCATTCTGGCTAGCAGCAACGTATGGTGTGTTGGAGTCGGCGAAATTCTGTAGCTGTCTTCCTGTATGGTCTTCAACTGTTAAATTGGTTGTTACTTATCAGTTAAGTGCACCAGCGGTATTTTCTGCCTGGTGGCCGTTAACTCCCCAGCAACCTGCCCTGGTCTTTAGTGTAGTTTTCTGGCAGTGTGTTTTTCCTCGCCATGTCGATGCTGTCTGTCACAGTGTGTAGTTTGATAGCCTTTTAGTTGTTAGTTCATATTTTTTTCTTAGAGTCGTTATTTTGCCGTGGTTATATTTAGACGCCAATTTTGAAGACATAGTGCTGCTGGCTGATACTTTCCGTTGTCGTGCCATTGGTCGGGTGGAAGGGAATTAATTAGGTTGTTGACTGGACCTTCAGCCGTCCCTGGGTCGGGTTGCCATCTAATTATTTAACCTTACTCTTGGTTGCCTGACTCACCTCGGCTTATGTTAGAGCTATCTCCTCAGGCTGACCCTTGGAACACTTCTGACCGCAACTGTTCTGTTGGTTTTAGATTGTGATTTTCATTTTAGTCTTAAGCACTGTACAAGGCCTTCAGTCGTCTATTAATTTAGTTTGTTTTAATTTTAAAATAAGGCCTTCAGTCGACTTAAATTAAAATGTGAAGACTGATTTGTAAAAAAACTAAGTTTGGAAACTTTGTTCTATCTGAAATTTTTGTTGTCCAGGCCTTAAGCCCTGAGTTGTTCAGTGTGTGGCCTTCAGCCGAGCTTTTACGTGAAATATTTTTAAGATAAGGCCTTCAGCTGTCTTAAATTAAAATTTTGAGACTCATTTGTTTAAAAAGAATTTTTTTTAAAAATTGCTCTATCTGAAATACTTGTTATCCAGGCCCTAAGCCTTGAGTTGTTCAATGTCTTGTGTGTGGTCTTCAGCTAAGTACTTACGTGAAATATTTTTAAGTAAGGCCTTCTTTAAAGGAATTTTTTTATAACTTTTTTTCAGGTCTTCATCCGTTCTTGTTTTTGTTGTGGTTGTGGGCCTTCAGCCCAGGACGTATCTCAAGTTTTCTTAACTAGGCCTTCAGCTATATTGTTTTATTTTGATCCTTTTAAGGCAATGTGTAATTAAGTGGTTCTTAGGAAAACAAAAGTTTGTGTGTTTTGTGTAACTGACAGAAACTGATTACGGCCCCATCCACAACCATAACCTGATCTACTCTATCCTGCGCAACCAGATTTCACTAATTCTTTCTCATTATTCTACCTTCAGTGGCAGTTTCCCACCTCTGTCTGCTGCTTCGCCCTCTTTGACAAGGCAGTTGGCACGTTGAAGGTGGCTTCTTATGGCGGAAGTCTTCCGCCGCCATTGCTGATGTCTTTTATTCAAAATTTAAACCGTGGCTGGATTCGATCCTGGGCCGACGAGAACCTTCTCTCCAATGTAGACCACAAAAGCTCAATAATATTGAAATCTGGTGACTATGGTGGCCAGTCAGGATGCGACAATTCATCCTTGTGCTCTAAAAACCAGTGCTGGATGATGATAGTTGTGTGAAGTGGAGCCTGTCGTCTTGGAACACAGAATTGCCACTGGAGAACACACTTTGTATCACGGGCTGCACCTCATCATCCAAACTGGTCGCATCATCCTTGGCAGTAACGCAGCGTTGCAGGGTATACATGGGGCCCATGGAAAACCTCGTTGCAGCTGTCCCTATCGTCACCGAACTCTCGCCATATTTCACTCTCAGGTCGTAAACTAGCCCAGACGCTGGGAGCAGTATGCAGTAAAACTCATCCGACCAAGTGACTATCATCCATTGCGCTATAGTTCAGTTTTTATGGCTTAGCAGCATGTTCTCCTGCTACGGACATTTACATCACTAATGTGTTGTTCTAGAATCCCCACTCCCACGGTAATTCCATGTTTCTGGAGATCTGTTCGTGTTTTTTTGGTGCTGACAACGTTCGTGAGTGCGAAATTTAGTTCTGCAGTGAATTTTGCAGCTGTCGTCCTCTCATTTTTCGCCACAGTCCTCTTTCGTCGCGATCACTCAACACACTTTTTTCCGCATTGGGACCTAGCCCGGATGATGTTTTTCCTTCTTCCCTGTCTGCAGTATAAATGTTCCATGCCGTACCTGTTGAAACAACGAAAACATCAGTTGTCTTGGTTACGGAAGCACACACCGTACGAGCGCCAACAATATTCCCACGTTCGAACTCACTTAGCTCCGAGATAACGCGCTCACAATTGCACAGAACATTGTTCTTACCACTACTGAAACTTGCAACGTATTGAGGACGTTGGTCAGGTGCCGTTCGTGATCAAATACAAAAGCGCAACCTGCGAGGTTGACTGGCACCTGCATTTTTCATGGTCAAGCCTGTATTTCTTGCGGTGTGTCCATAGTATTGTCGACCCCCGTATATAAAATAATGGTTGAGAGAGCAAAGTTTATAACACCTGTTAATGATTAAATTCGTTAATTTAATTTTGTTGGAAGTTACCTCCGCTTGTTGTATGAAAGTAAAATGTCGTTGTGGTCTTCAGTCCGGAGACTGGTTTGATGCAGCTCTCCATGTTACTCTATCCTATGCAAGCTTCTTCATCTCCGAGTAACTATTGTAACCTACATCCTTCTGCATCTGCCTAGTGAATTCCTCTCTTGGTCTCCCTCCACGATTTTCACCCTCCACGCTTCCCTCTAATATTAAACTGGTGATCCCTTGATGAGTCAGAACGGGTCCTACCAACCAATTCCTTCTTCTAGTCAAGTTGTGCCAAAAATTCCTCTTTTTCCCAATCCTGTTCAGTACCTCCTCATTAATTATGTGATCTAACCATCTAATTTTCAGCATTCTCCTGTAGCACTACATTTCGAACGCTGAAAGTAAAATATCAGACATAAAAAATATGAGTTGATATTGCTGCGTAGGAACTCCGCGGTTATTGATTTCTTCTCAAACCCGTTCTGCCTACGTTGACGTTAACTAGATCAATAATAGAGTGTTTCCAAAAAACTATAACTTCTATTTGAACAAAGATATAAAAGAAGGGTAAACATTAACTTACGCATCGAAGCTGAAAGTTTACTACCGCGGCGCCAGTTTTGTTGGTTCATGTGGCTTCCCGTAGAATCTCTATTCTGCAACTAGCCTGCTCGCTCGTCCATTACGGTTGAGATGGCGATAACGCAGCAACAAAAGGCGTTTGCGTTTCCCGATTCTTCTCCTACTTCTTCTTCTACATCTTCAAAAAAATGGTTCAAGTGGCTCTGAGCACTATGGGACTTAACATCTATGGTCATCAGTCCCCTAGAACTTAGAACTACGTAAACGTAACTAACCTAAGGGCATCACACAACACCCAGTCATCACGAGGCAGAGAAAATCTGCATCTTCGTCTTGCGTTTTATCTGTGGCTGGAGCCGCTTTTCCTCCCTCAGTCACCATCTTCTTCTGTCTTGACTTTCCTCAACGTTCATATTCCTTGTTGGCATATTGCTTCCTCCACATCACTTTGCCAGTTGCGTCATAGGCGTCCCATTTTCTTCCGCTGGGATGGTATCCATCGTAATATAATACTTGGTGTGTTGCCTTCACTCATCCTATTCACATGGCCAAACCATATCAGCTGTTTTTCTTGGATTATGTCACAGATATTCCAATTCATGTTCATCCTTTGTTGGATTACGTGATACCTTATCAAATCAAATGGCTCTGAGCACTATGGGACTTAACTTCTGAGGTCATCAGTCCCCTAGAACTTAAAACTACTTAAACCTAACTAACCTAAGGGCATCACACACACCCATGCTCGAGGCTGGATTCGAACCTGCGACCGTAGCGGTCGCGCATTTCTAGACTGTAGCGCCTAGAACCGCTCGGCCACCCCGGCCGGCGATTCCTTATCATATCCATCCTAGAACAGCTTGTGCTTCGTCTTAAATAATCCATCTCAGTGGCAAGTCTTCTTAAGCTCGTCCTTTAATGAATCTACCAGTGATTTCATCATTACTTGTGCCCTGTGTTTTACATAATACCCCAAGATATTCTGCCTTCACCACACCTACAATTACTGATCCATCTACCTCTAAATCATTTTCTTTTCCGTTCCAAACGGCCAGGTACACACACTTTTTCATGCTCGTCTTCAGGCCACCCTTATTGTACAGGAAATGCATTCACAGCTGCGGATATGAACCACCATCGGCTGGATATTAGAATGACGACAGTGAAAATTTGTGCCGGACCGGGCCTCGAACCCAGATTTCACGATTTACACGTGCGGTCGCCTTAACCGCTTCGGCTATCCGTGCAGGGATCATGGTCAGACCGAAACTTCCACATGTGATCGTCCACGTGTTACAACCTACATTCGTACGTTACCTCTATTCCCGTTCAGGAAGCATACATTTTTTGAGTAGACGGCCTGGTATTGGCGAATAAATACGAAATAACAGGATTACTAAGATGTACAGCCCAATATTCCTACCATCATGGATGCACATCCGAAGTTACATTGCATCGTACTACATAATAACATGGGCACTGCTATTTCACACCCTTATTATCTTAGTTTTTAAGTTTTCTTCTTATCGCATAGCTGAGGTCATCTTCATCTTCTGCTAGTACAGTCTGGTCATCTACAAAATACATGCTAAATATCTTGCTGTGCTCTGCTGTCACTTTCAGATTCAAGAGGTACAGCTTAGTTACAACTGCAAGGGGTGATTTTCGGTGAGAGTGCAGCACTGCACCGCCTGTACTTTAAAGGGTGTACAGATAACTGGTCTCGTGTTCCACTTATAGGCCTACAAGGTCATTAATCTCGCGGTAAGTGTTTTTTTTTTGTGCTGCTTCGTAAAAGGCTTCTTCTTTGTGCCTCCACTTCTAACAAGTGCGACGCCGCATAACAGCGGCAGTTAATGCAGTAACTGCAGACAGACATGATCGCCAAAGTGAGGGACAAGTTTTGCTATCATCTGGATGCTCGTCGCGCAGCCAGTGGAGTTCACATTGAACATTTGTGAAAAGTAAATGAAAGCTGTGTTCCTAAACATAATTGTAAAAAGTAACCCAACACTTGATTCAGCTCATTTAGTTTCCCCTGAAGCTTTTGTGTCATCTCTGTTGCGTCGGCCCAAAGATAGATCCAGAGGTGGGTGCCGAGATGGAGAGCAAAACTAATGAAAAGCACACATAGTATGTACGTAATTCTGGTCTACTTAACTTTGATGTCAGCAAATCCAATTATAATTCAATAGTTCAGCCAGACAGGCTGGTTCGCCGTATATAATAACAGAGGCTAATTAGTGAGGCCTCGAATGCACAGCAGATGTCCACGAACAGACTGAGGTGAAGTCGGTGTGGAGTCCTCTTTTCCCCAAGGGGCTGACGGTTCTTTCCTGAGTTCGTAGGTGGCGCCCACTGGACCCCGAGCTACTGCAACCTGTTCTTCTTTCAAGAGCTGCATTTCCTTTCCCATGCCTCTCCCTTTCCATCCTCCCTCCTTCCGCGCTTCCCACTTCTTCCCCCTCTCGGTGTTCTTACTTTATGTCGACCTGGTTATCCACTTGGTTTCCAGTATTCCTTCCGGTTTTATCCCTCTTTCTCTTTCATACTTCCAATTTGACGTTTTTGGTCCCCCTATGGTGTTTGAGCTTCTAAATATTCTGTCTTAACATGAGCCATTTGGGGAAGAACTTCCTCCCTAGCTTCTACGGTGTGGATTCGTCTCTTGCTTTCCTTCCTCCGTTCCTACCGTGCCATACCTTCCCTCCGCCGCACAAGGTCACCACCACGTGTAGCCACTCTGTTTGGTGGTGCTGTTATGTACCCATCTGAATGAGCCCCAAAATAACGAAGGTCACGCTTCTGATATGTGCCATACAGCCCTTTCTGTGGCTGGGTGATACTAATAGGAGAGCCCCTGACTAGGATGGATAGTATCAGGGTGAATGCATTGCCTATTAAAGGTATCGAGCTCCAAAAATCTTGCTGTTCTTCTTGAGCTGTCTCTTCGATGCTAACAGATAACTGAATACTGCTTCTTATGACCCTGTGGCCTTCCCTTCTCTTGCTACACCCTCAGAGAAGGGCCAGGCTCACTAGGTTGGTGTTAAACACTTTCCCCACTACCTGGTCTGTACTAGGACGGACAGCGATACATTCAGCACCAAAAAGACGTTAGTTTTTGTGGAAAATATCGAAGACAAGTTTGGTGAAGTGGAATCTCTTACTAAGATGAGGTCAGGTTCCCTGTTGATCAAAACTTTTTCTGCCGGACAGTCTGTAGCTCTTCATTCTTGTGATCAACTTGGCGACGTCCCAGTTTCCATTACACCCACCCAGTCTTTGAATATGGTCCACAGAGTTTTTCTCATAGGGACCTCATCCTTCAAACTAATAAGAAGCCCCAGGCTAATCTGGAACGACAGGGCATTCATACTATTTGGCGTGTGCAGAAAAATGTAAGGACTATCGCACCGCTACTGGTGTCTTTCTTCTGGCATTTGAGGGAGATAACACCATCTCCAGACGTACCAGATTGCCCAGCTTATAAAAAAAAAAGAAGATACTAGAGTATAAATCCCTGGATCGTTTATCTTACACTGAGTCTCATCAGAAATTTGACCTACTTCGTCCTGTGGCAATTAGTTCTACTTTTGTCTCTGTTACGTCCTGCCCCTCCTCCTTCTTCCTTACCCCAGTCCCATACCCCCCTCTCCTCTCCTCTGCAGTTCCCACACCGTCCCCTCCAGGTGCCGCTCCCCGTCCCCAACCAAAGAAGTTTCCCCCTTCTTTGGCGCCCACTGTTGATGGGATCTCCTCCCAGAATCCTTCTCCTCGGCGTCTCTCAAGCTCGAGGCCTGCTGCCACAACTGGGCCACAGGGCACACAATCAGTGCAACCCAATGTCACCTGCTCTCTTTTGGTTCTGGAACTTGAAGAACCCTGCTCTCGCTCTGTGCCCTGCCCTCCTCAACCTATGAAAGAGAAGAAGAAGAAGAAGAACCATAAGTCTCAGGACAGGCCCACCTCCACAATCCCCCCAGAGGTGTCGTCTCTCCCTCGCAACCTGTGTCTGGCTTCTTATTTATGGATGTCACGCTCTCATTGTTGATGACAAATGGTGACCAAAAGGCATGGTTGGCTCCAGCCATTCGCCTCCCATATGGATACCCACGCCATGCTTATTCAGTGAAATTGTGCTGAAAACTACTGTCACCTAACAGAGTTGCAATCCCTTATTTCCTTTTACTAGGAAGCTTGTGTCATCCTCCATTTCTCTCATTTTACCGATGCAACTCACCAGCCCTTCGTGAGATCCTTCCATTCTGTCGGAACGTGCTTGGCCCTTTGAGGGCATCTGGTGGCGTTTGCACGTTGGTCCACATGGATATTTTTAGAACATGGATTCCACTTCATACACCATTGTATCAGTTGCCATTTGGGTCCACTTGGACTCTGTGATCATGATTTGCAATTTCTATCTCCCTCCTGACAGACTACTTATATCTGCTGCCCTAACTGCCTTCCTTCTGCAACTCACCCATCCCTTCCTCCACCTTGGGAATTTTAATGCCCATCACCCTTTGTGGGTCAGTGCGTTTTCATCTAGCTGGTGGCTCCTCACAGACCAATTTCTTGTGGATCACGACCTGTGTCATCTGAAGGCCAGGGCCATTCAAATGAGCAAAAAATAGATAAAGACTAGAAATTTTTTGAGATAATGGAAAAACATAGATAGGATCTGTTTCAGGATAATGACTGGCCATACTGTGAACTTCACTATAGATTTTAATACAAAAAACAAAATGGCATTCGTAATTATAGGTTGATCAAGGGCCTGCGAGTTTGAAGTATGCAGACTGAATGCAACGTAGCTCCTCTAGAGCTGTCTGAAATCGATGATGGATAACATCAGTCGATACTACATTAAATTTGTGGGAGCTTAGACCTACCCATAATGAAATAACCTTCAATTTAACGAATGGTGCTAACTCGAACTTTGAGTTCAATTTTTGGGAGGTTTTTTCATTTTTATGGCTTGATAAAAAAATAATTAATATTAACAAATTTTCTATATTGTAGGTATCATTCCCCAGAAAAATGTTAATAGGCTGAACAGTTTTTATTTTATGCTGCATTCTTGACACAGACCGAACATGTGCTCCATCTCTAATGACACCGATATCGAAGTGATGTTAAGCTCAATCTTCCTCATTTTTCTTTTCCCGTCATGGTGATACATATTTTGCTGGACTGACCCCATCTTTTGGACCTTTGCACTAAATACGCCCTCCCTCCTTCCTTGTTTCGGGTGTTATCTGACGACCCCCACATGGTTACATCCGTTTTCCTTGCGAAAGTGGTTTGTCCTCTCAGGCATGGGTCCTTGAATTTTCCGGCTAGGTTCGCCTCCCCGCCTTTTCCCTACATTTTGTCTGGTCTGTTTTACTGTTTTGTTTCCCTGGTGCCCCACCGTACGTAGAGTTTCTGGGGCACACCTGCTCTCCCCGTTTCCACTCAACCCTCTCCTGTTGTTTCCTCGTCCTGCTGCCCTACGTCCCTTTTCTCTCTTTGTTTGCATGTTATCCCTTTCCCTTCACTGGATTTTGTTGTTCCTCCCTTGATTTATGCCCTTCTAGATCGTGGGACCGATGACCTTTCTGTCAGGTCCCTCCCCTGCCTCCCCAGATCAACCAACTGGAGCCTTCTTAAGTCATTTCCATGGTGGTATTAGCCACCTGTACTATAGAGAGTGGGCGTCGAATCTGGCCACGGATTGGTGGGACAGCCACATGAGTTACTGTCAACCTCTCTATGTGGTCTACCTGGCCAGTTGTCCATAGTGTGCGACACCATAGTCTCTAAAATATGTGAGTAAAAGATTGATACTTTCAACGTTGTATAGCAAGCATTCATCACATATTTTACGGTAAGGGTGAAGAACATTGGTAGGGTAATATCGCTTTGGCAGAACACCTTTCGCAGCTATTATTCTATTTATCATAAGAAGGTTACCTATATCCTACGTCACTGATATTCTTACACGTTGGAGATTTTCTTTAACCTGCAACAGCACTGGAAATCATAGCAGGTGTAAATATTTCAAAGGTTTTTTGTGATGACAATACGTATGTGCTTCTGTTTTTGAGCTTCATCACTCTAATGATTTCTCATAAAGGTGTGCCAGCTATACTATGCCTTTCTCAAAAACCTTTGTGTGTTGTAAGGGGTACTGCCCGCTCTGGTGTTACAATGTAGTGATATGGTACTCCTTACTGATCACTATCTTCAGGCATTTTCGAAGGTGAGAGTACTTCGTCTCTGGCAGGGGCACCTCTTGCTTGTACCGTCAACAATGCCCATGATTATAATTTGAAAGTATAACGTCGGTTTATAGGGTAAAAGTAAAAGTGATTATTCATTCGGTTTATTTTGCGGAAAGGCGAGCGGTATTATTTACGAAATTTGAGGACGAAACAGTATAGTGGTTGTTGGTCAGTAACTTAAGTCAATGAAACACACTACTGTTTAAATACTTCTCTGATCAGTAATTACTGTAGCCACACTACACTGACTACAGTTGCCCTAGACTGCAGTCATGTGTGAGTTTCATTTGTGTGTGTGTGTGTGTGTGTGTGTGTGTGAGTGTGTGTGTGTGTGTGTGTGTGTGTGTGTGTGTGTCGTCGTCGTCGTCGTCGTCGTCGTCGTCTATTTTTGACGAAGGCCCTACGAGCCGAAAGCTTCATTTGTGACAGTCTGTTTCTTATGCCTATTTGCGGCTCAGCATCTCCGCTATATGGTGAGAAGCATCTTCCCGTTTCATAATACTGTTAGTTTAATTATTGTATGATTATGGAACATAATTGCTGCACGGAATTTAACCTCTCCATTATGTGGAACCATTCAACGTCGCAATTAAAGAAAATTTACTCAGTAAAAAATGTGTCAATATGCTGAGTCAGATCTTCTGAAATATTTTTGGTCTGAATCTGTTTTACGTTACCAGGTTCCTATGTTTCCTCCACCTTCCTCACACTTCAGTATGATGTTTTAGTGTTTTACTACTATACTTTTCCATTCCTAAATTCTTCGACTAACACAGTGAGTAAATGCATCTGGATACTGAGTTTTCATAGTGTCTGGTGGTGGGAAAGCTTTTTAGCTGCTGCTCTGGTACTTTAGCTAACTTTTGTGTATGCTTAGAGAGAGGCAGGGAAGGTTTTCATTCCTCTTGGTCGAATCGCTGTTGTGTCTAACTTCTCGGGGTGCAGAAAGGGTTTTCTCTGACGAATTGCGCTACCTGTGAGTACCCCATTTCGGTTAGGATGTTTTTCACTCGTTCCTGGGACTTTGGAAAGAGAAGCTGCTCGCACAGACGCCGACTCCATGGGCCCTGAGGGGTCCGAGCCCCCTCAAAAATTCGTTTTGTTATTTATATTATGCTTTGTAAAATCACAAAATTATGTTGTAATTTTTTATTTTCCTTGTTTGACGATAGTTACCTTTTAAAATACATTTAGTAATGTGTTACAACAAATAATTATTACGGTAGTAAGCAGGTTAACTGGAACGAGTGGTGCGAATCATGATAGTGTTACAGTGCTGCAGACACACTTAGAATTTGTCCCGGTGCGCGAACCTTCGGGTAAAGTCTGGCGCGGCCGGCCGCTGTGGCCAAGCGGTTCTAGGCGAGCTACGCTCGCAGGTTCGAATCCTGCCTCGGGCACGGATGTGTGTGATGTCCTTAAATTGGTTAGGTTTCAGTGGTTCTAACTTCTAGGGGACTGATGACCTCAGATGTTAAGTCCCATACTGCTCAGAGCCATTTGAACCAAAGTCTGGCGCCGGCGGAGCAGCGCTGCGGCTGTGGCGACATCAAAAGGACTGGAGCAGAAGCGCCTGGAACCCTGCATCGCCCTGACGCTTCGAGACATTAGGACGCAGCGGATATATAAAGCCCTCTCTGCTGTCGAATTCATTCAGTGTGGATAGTTTTGTTCAGTGCATGCTGCAGACGTGTTTAGTGTTCCGACTTTAGTGTCTAGTGGACTATTTTATATGACTAAAATTTATTCGTTTACTTTAGTCTCTTAGCGTATTGTGAATTAAGTTTCTAATTGATAAATTTGTCACCAAAAAGGCGCGCTTAGAAGTTGATGATACTACAAGTCAACCTCCAACAATTATTGTGTCGTCAATTGTTTAGTCGTCTTCAGGCGAGAACCGTTCACAGCCGAAACCTGGACAAGCCGGTAAGGGAAGATCATTTCCGAAGTCTTCGATGATCAAATATACATGGCTAGAATCATCTACAGAAAAAGTTTCTTCCAAAACCTGCAAAGAGGCAGATGCTAAAAATCTATTACAATTTCCATCTAAAACAGAAGATGCATTTACTTCCTTAGGGTTTTCTAACTGGAAAAGGGCTTTGGAAAAAGGTATTGGCTTCAGTCAAGAAGACTGAACACTTTTCTATTATTGTTGACGAAATAAGTGATTCTTCGATTCTCGAAAAAGTGTCATTTTGTTTTCGTACTGTCGATGATTTCTTAATCATCAACGAGGACTTTATCGGCTTATATGAGACACCCAACAATGAATCACAAATTCTGTTTGGTATTTTAAAAGACGTTTCCTCGTGATGACTGGGTGTTGTGTGATGTCCTTAGGTTAGTTAGGTTTAAGTGTTTCTAAGTTCTAGGGGACTGATGACCATGGATGTTAAGTCCCATAGTGCTCAGAGCCATTTAAAAGACGTTTTTGCTAGTCTAGATTTGTCAGTGGGTAACTTAAGAGGACAGTGCTATGATGGTGCCTCGAATATGAGATGTAAGTTCAAAGGACTAAAAAAAAGTTAGTTTTGGATATACAACCAAAAGCACTTTATGTGCACTGCACTGCTCACAGTTTAGACTTGGCAGTTATAGACAGTCTCCGCCATCTTACATCTATGAGGGATATTATGGTTTTAGCTAAGGGCTTAATAGACACCGTAAGGGAATCCAACAAAGGGATGGGACTTTCCAGAAGCATAAGGTGTGAGAGCGCCAACGGCCAAGCTGGTCTAGGACCCCTTTGCCCGACTCGAGGGACTATGCGAACTTTTAATATCTTGAGAATATTCAAAAACTTTTAAGAACTTCTAGAGTTTTCGAAACATTTTCTGCAGAGGACAAAACGGAGGCAGGTTACAAAAGTGCAGGCTACCTTGAGTCAATGTTACAATTCAAGACTTGTTTCTTTTTACGTGTTTATTGCCATGCAGTGAACCCATGCAGTGCCATCATCTAAGTGTTCCTGATCTGGAAAAAAATATGAGGGCTAGATTTGTATATTGAATGGAAGATGCGATAGTTTCGAACACTTTTGGGAATTGTGTTAAAAAGAAAAACTTTCAGAAGTTGATGATCCTTCGCTTCCTCGGAATCGAAGTATACCAAATAAGTATGAAAACAACGAAACCATTTCACCGCACACTTTTAAAACCTCAAATGAATACTACAAAGCTATTTACATCGTAGTTTGTGAAACGGTGCAATCTTGTAATCTTGTATTACTAAGCGATTTGCTTCAACTGGACTCACACAGGTCATTGGAGTTGAAAAAGAGTGCCTGCTTTTAGTAAACAGAGGTGAAATAAATTTGGAAAAATCAAATGAGTTTTTAAAAAATGGCCTAGACATTGAGAGACTGCGCTTACACTTGAATATGTTAGCCAATATCACTAATTAAAAAGCTGGTCTTAAAAAATGCATGATGTAAGGAAGTACATTACACAAGAGCCTGCAGTTGGAGAAATGTTATGTGAAGTAGTGAAGTGCATTAAGCTTCTCCAAGTAGTTCCAATAACGACAGCAATAGCAGAACGGTCATTTAGCACCTTTAGATGTCTGAAATCAAAACTCCGATCAACAATGGGACAGAAGCGATTGAACAACTTACTGTTATTCATGCCCACCGAGATGCTTTGGATGAATTGGATATCCGACCAGTCATCAACTACGTCATATTCAGTAGTCCAGTCAGACGATCGACATTTGCACCTTTCTAAAGACACTCTAGCCATAATAAAGGCATTCAGAGCAATATTAAAATTCTTCATAAAAAAGAGAATTAGGTACGTACATAATGTTAAATTTTCAGTTTCGAAATATTAGTACTGTATTTGTTATTTATAAATACTAAAAATATTTTTAGGGTGTAAGACCCAATTAAAACTCGCTATTTACATACTTTTTGACTGAAAGTATTAGGCATACTGTATTAACTTTATTAACTGTATTAAAGCATTAACTTTGAGACATTGCTTTTATTTAATGAACCCTGAGCCTTATTCAAAGTATGCTTAAATTAGCTATTTCACTTATTAATCAAAGTGCTATTACTGTGCGACGGCAATATTTTGTGTTTTATTCTTTTAATGATAGTTTAGGACTTATGTAAATATAATTTCAGTCTTTTTAGAGCTATATGTTCACTACTTTGTAATAGTCTACAAGCATGATTATTACTGTAAATCAAATTAGCTTCTTACGAAAATACCATGCGTGTTTATGTTTTGTTTCTTTTTTGAAAGCCAAAAAAGGTGTCAGGCTTGTCGAGCTTCCCGGAGTGTCGAGTTATCGAGAGTCCAGTTTTCGGGGTTCTGATGTTGATCATATTACCCTAAAATGCTTTAAACAATTTTTAAACCTCAATATTTTTCATCTAAAATTTAGAAAATTTCCCGGGGCAAGACCCCCAGTATGGGCCCGCCCAATATTTTTATAAGTCGGCGCCCCTGGCTTCTCGTAAGAGTTCGTTTACATTATTGAATATGCTAATCGAGTCTCTGCAAATCCCACGCTACTTGAAGTCTTAGCCCATCTCTCTGGCAGCGTCAGACTTTTATAATACCAAACATTTTATTCAGAATAATAAGTGAAAGAGATTTTGCAGTTGTTTGATTTTACTGGTAGTTACTTTGTTCGGCAAGAATTTAGAAATGTGAGAACGAGGTGCTTCCCAGTGTGAATATCCGTGTACGTGTGTTTCTTATATTATTTATTGTTCTGTTTCGTTCGTTTGATCTGTATTCAGTAATTACTCTCCTTTAGTACGTGTCTCTTTGTTTGTTAAACTTCACGTGTTCAGCGTTGATTTGTGCCCCCAGTTCTCGGAAACCGTTTCATCTTGCAGTTTGTCCTCCGTAATTTACTTGCGAGGATAATTCCTTCCATGGGGTAACAGACTTTCTTTGATCTAGCTTGGTCTGGATTGGGCCACACGTTTGAAAAATGAATGACCAGTCAGTTCGTCTGTTTTCTGTTCTGTTCTCCACCAGTAACACGTAAATTGCATTGCCTGCATATGCGTGTTATGTTTCACATGAGTTTCCGATCTGGTTTGTATTTAGGATCGTAATTCTAGTTCATTTCTACCGCCTGAGTTTTCCATGTTATGCGTTAGCCCTTTGACGCAAACCTTTTTCGTGCAACTATATGAGTTTGTGGCGCATATTGTAATTCATCTAACTTCTTTTATGCCTTCTGCAACGTTTTAGTGTGAATACGACGTGCGTGTGTGATTCCTTACCTATTTTGCGTTATTCATATTCCTTGAAGCCCTAATGTTCTAGAAGCCCATCGGGAAAGGTATCGGATTATCTGCTATGATCGCGTGATTACGTAAGAGACGCACCAGCAACCGTTACGTTTGTAGAGAAATGTGCAGTGACTTTCTAAATGTTTATGGTAAAATAAATGTTCAGTACGAGTTAAACTGAATCTCACTGTTACTGCTGGTAATTCATGCCACCCACCCTAGTTTTTCGCCGTCCGCTGTGGCCGGGCGGTTCTAGGCGCTTCAGTCCGGAACCGCGCTGCTGCTACGGTCGCAGATTCGAATCCTGCCTCGGGCATGGATGTGTGTGATGTCCTTAGGTTAGTTAGGTTTAAGTAGTTCTAAGTCTAGGGGAATGACGACCTCAGATGTTAAGCCCCATAGTCCTTAGAGCCATTTGAACCATTTTGAACCCAGTCTTTCTTCCGTGGGATACATCCAACATTGTTTTTCCTTGTGCAAACACACGCAAGTGCACGCATTTATTTTCTCATCCAGTAAAGATTTATTTGGTAAAGTAATTAACCTAGTAACCTAATGACGTTGATTATTAACAGATTTAAGCTGTGACCCATATACTTCGAGCCTGACCCAGAACCAAGGAACGAATATTTCGAATGTGCACTATTTATCAGAGACTTGCTCGCTGCTTATTAAATTCAAATTACGAACTATTGAATAATGTACTTAGGTGATGCTGGAGTTACTTTGAATTAACCTTGATACTTATCCAGTAATTGCATCATTGGATCATTTTACCTATTAATTTTAAATAAATCCTGCGATCAATCAACTATTAAGCCACCTAATATTTGACATCAACAATTGTTTTATTTGAGGTCGAACATAAACCTGTATTGAGTATACACTGCCAGAAACTAGTACAGGTGGGAACGATGTCGATTTTGATCCGATGGTGGCATTGCCACCTAAGGAATATGAGATGTACTGATAATAGCTTCAACGTTGCCCGCCAAGAGATAGGGTAGTGACATAGCCACCAGAGCGCCATCTGTGTCCACCCTTTAATAGGAAATCCTGACAACCAGAAGGCTCAGTGTGGTGCAAACGTGTGAAGCGAGCAGGCAACCATGCGGTGCAGACGCACTCGTGCTACCCACAGCCAACTGAGCGAGTGTGAGAGGGGACAAATTGTGGCCGTCCAAGTAGCGGGATGGTCGTTTCGGAGAGCTGCGACACGTGTTGGAAGTGTTGCGTCAGTTGTTCAACGATGCTGGTATCAGTGGTCATGTGAACAGGATCGTCGTGTTATAAGGGCAGCAGTGGCAGATCGAGTAGCTACCACAGCGCAGATAAGAGCGCTTGTGAACTCATACGTTTCGACACGAACTGTTGCGAACCGGTTATTCGACGTGCACGGCTCTACTGGTGCCGTCAGAGGATCACTTGGAGGATGAATTGGCTTGCCGTGGTCTTCAGCAATGAAAGCAGGTTCTGCCTCCACGCCAATGACGGACGTTTGCGCTTACGGCACGGTCACAGTGATAGCTGTCTCAGAGTGCATTTGTCCAAGACACAATGGCCTCTTTCCAATCTTTACGGTCTGGGGTGCGATAAGCTACAATTCTCGTTCACTTTTGATGTTTCTGGAAGGGACGCTACGTGCAGAATATTGATATTGTTGGTCTGTTATTTTGCTGTTCTTGCAACTGGAACGTGATACATTCTTCCAAAAAACATAATTCTCACCCACAAACAGCCCGTGAAACTCAAAGTGATCTGCAAGACGTGCAGCAGTTTATATGCCCAGCACGTTATACGGACTTGTCTCCAATCATGCACGTGTTGGATATGATGGGACGAAACGTGACTCGTGCGACTCCTCAACCAACAACTCTCACAGAACCATATGAAGAGGGCAATCAGGAGTGGAGTAACGTCTCTCAGGACAGTGTATAACATTTCAGGTCGGGATTGATCTATGAGGTCTTGAATATCTTATCTGTACCTGTCAGTTGGTATGGAGAAATTGAGATTTCGGGCATTTCTTTACGTAGTTTTGCGTGATTAAGTCCCGACGCTATGCAAAGCTGTTATTTAGTTTGTGCGATCTGGGATCTGCTATGTTTTATTTTCCGATAATAAATCATTTTTTTCTGATTACCGTTAAAATATAATGATGATAAATGTTTGAGGTCATTTGGAATAATATTTTAATAACTATGTAGATGTGATCTCATTCTTTTACTCTTAGGGAAAAAAGAGTGTTAATTGTGCATTTATGGACGGTCAGTGTCGAGATCAGTGATTACGATTCGAGGAATAATTGATTTGACGAAGTTCAATTGCACACAATCGCGTGGGGCGAATTATGACCTTGGAATTGATTGTAGATGCATGCAGCTCCATTTCGTGACAGGCTAGTAAGCGTGCGAGTGTATCGCAGTATCAACACTTCTTTCGCGCCGCCGATGGTTTGTTTTAAACTCGCGAAAATACAATTTATGCGAATTCTTAATTATCGCGAAAGGGTAGAATATTTGATGGTTATCCCACTGTTGATGGGCCATTGTGGAGGACGTAAGTTTGGATAGAAAGATCAATTTCAAAATCCAATATAAATCCTGTTGATCGAAGTAGCCTAGCAACCCAAAAAGCTAATACGTGGTTATAAGCAGTAACAGTGTACTATTATTCATGCAAACGTTTACACTCTACATCGAGGTGTGAATGATTTGTGGGTGCGAAATAAACATTTGAAAGCATTGGATTGAATAAAAGGAAAGATATAAAGAAGTTTATTCGTATATTTTGTCATTTCATGAACGGTGATATTTTCTGATAGTGGTGTAGAGCCTTACGCATTATTAATATTGTGGCAGACTGATCGTAAGTGCTTTCGTCGAATTTTGGGCCTGATTAAGAGTTGTTCTTAGTCTCAAAGGTTCAGTGAAGAATAAAATCACACTTCAATAACGCTGCATCGAAACCCGCTATCTTTATACCATATTAAACTAGCTATTCTGGAATCAGGTGGTACCGGGGCCGTGTAGTTGTGTGCTGTCAACATCAAATAGGTAAACACATACATAAACATTTCTCATGCTCTGATATCGACGAGGGAAAGAAGAGATGACAACGACGACAAACACGTATACATTTACAAACGGTGTACGTGGAGCCTTACAATGCAACACAACTACGTCACGGTATAAGTATTCGCCATCTTACGATCGACTGGATGTCAGAGCCAGCTCCCACATTACCGTCCGTCGAGGCCACACCACGTACTGGTAGGGATGTTTCAACATGGGTCGATACCTGTTACCTCAGAACCGCTTGTGCTGTTGATTTGTACTCCAAATGCACTGTTGCAACAAAAAATGTTGAGCGAATTGGAAACCGCTAAAAGGACGCACCAATTTGTTTTTTCCGTCAGCGTATCTGTCAATCCATAATGTAAAAATAAACTTTACTTCAATGGATAGCTTTCATCTTATTCTCAATCGATAACGTTTACACTGCGTGCTATTAAAACTGTGGAAGCAGAAAAGCGGCATGCAAAAAAGTGGCATGACATTTACCATTCGCTTGGAAACGCAAATGATTAGCATTTCAATGCAACCGCAAACATAGGTACGAGTTACGCCGTCTACATTTCGTACATAGATTAAAGTTTATCAAAAATCTCGTTTAAATGTTGGCTCATTGTGACATAATCGTGTCATATCTCGAGTAAGTAGGAGAGTGTCTACCAGCACCACGTGTCAGAATTTCACAGCAGCAGGATCGTAGTCCTGTGAGATTGTGGTTCACTGCTCCACGATACTGATGTTGGCACTTTTTGGCATACGGACTCGATTGCTTCAACATCAAGCAGGAACTCGGCTATCGCATGCGACAAGCACCCGACAGAACAGCCATATTGGACATGTAACACGTCATCCTCAGCTGCAAATAGAAAACAAATTTCACCCAGGTTTCAGCCAAAATAATTTGGCCTACTTCAGAAGCGAGTGACACAAAACTACTGCATGCCAAAGTCTGGTCATGTCAAGTATAAAACAATAGCACCGTAGTAACCAGCCATAATCTACATTACTTGGGCTGAAGATAAAGCTTCTGAAGAAGGCTAAATTATTTTGGCTGTAACTTGGGTAAAGTTTGATTTCTATTTGCAACTGAGGCTGACGTGTTACACGCTCAATTATCACCCAGTTGCTGACAGGGCTGCACAACGTTAAAAATTGTTAGCAGCCATATTGTTTGTTGGGCCGCACAGAATCGTACAGCTATGTCACTGGAGTCAATAAATAGGCCCGTTTGCAAGAAGACTCTGTGGGACGTTCTAAAATCTGTAATTTGATGCTGCAGGTAAGTGATTTGGTATTCTGGGAGACGTCGCACAAAAAGACAAGGGTGCCCTCCAAAATAAAATGACGGGACAAACTTATGACTACTAAATGACACACGATTTACAATTACTTGATTTATTCTAATAAGGTAACCTGTGGCAACATTAATATAATTCCAACAAAATGGCAGCTTGTGTCAACCCTGTCTGAGATAAGGGGGTCGGGAGGAAAGATGCTGATAGTTGCGCAAGTGAATTAATTGCAGTAATGAAATTCCCAGTGCCTGTTGTGATATTACTTGAAAACAGATAGTACTACAGTAGGAAACACGTCACATCTGTGGTGTGTTTTGAAAGCAAACTGACTACTGGCGATAAATTACAAGTCTTCAGAGTGAAGCTTGAAGTTACTATAAATGATTTTAATGTCCCTACACATTGTCTCGCGGTTGTGGCTCGATCTCGACAAAATGTTGTAAGTGCAGGCTGAATTGACTGCGGAGTCAGTCAATACCGGAATTACGACCCTTGCAGCAGCTAAGCGCAGATAATCCTGAAGATCTTCCAAGTTCCTAATACGTCAGCTCAGACTGCACAGTGGGCTGACGGAGTCAATGGTGTAGCGAGGAAATCTGACAAAGGAAGCTCCCGAAGATGCAACTGGAGTTGGTGATGGAAGACAAAGGGATTTCTGATCCAATGTTAATGAAAAGGAAACGTGTTTGGCGTCTCTTACTGAATTTTGATTGGCTTAGCCGCATATCTTCTGACCGCCGACCAATAAAACTTCTCCTTACAAAAAATGAGCCCCTACCTCTGACTAGTTAACCAGTAACGTTCAGCAGTGTCTCACAATATCAGAGGCCAAGGATGTTTATCTTTGCTTCCTGGAGAAACAGCTAGTTTTCTACGCTGTGAGCACAATGGTGCCTAACGCTAAAAAAATTAAAAAATTAAAAAAAGCCTTTTAACTCCACTCCCAGGTCGTACGTTGTGTGTACAAGAGAGCAGACATCCCATGGCGGCACCGTGACTGATGACAGGTGGGTTATTGTCCCTCATTCTCTCTTGAAAGTCCTTTCTGAAAATGGTTCTAAGGAATATTCAGCTCTACTGCCAGTAGTTGTCGACATGCCTTTCACCTTTCAGAATGCTTTCAGCATATTTTAACTTCTACAAGGCATGCAAATTCGAATTAATAGCAAAAGAATTATAAGGTTGCATTAATTAGTTGCCAGCAATTGTTAGTGCTGCTTTTTATCATATTATTTGGTTTCAATTAAACATTCTGATCAAATGGGACCCAACTGCTCAGGTTATCGGTCCCTAGATTTACACACTGCTTTAAACTAACTTAAACTAACGTACTCTAAGGATAACACACACACCCATGCCGGACATTCATAATGAACTTGCATATGTTGCGTTACTGTTTTTGGAAAAACGTCCCATAACAAAGACAAGTGTTCTCAGCTACTAACACATACGAAGTACACTGAAAAGTTTTAGCATGACTGCCGTAGCATTCACTGGTGTGAAAAACTTAGGAACAAAGTAAGTTTTGCATGATAAGTCCTGGCTAAGTAACGTAGCTCAACGAAACTTGGACCATATGTAGAAAGAAGCGCTACAGTATAGTACGAAGTAA
This sequence comes from Schistocerca serialis cubense, assembly GCF_023864345.2. Classification (NCBI taxonomy): domain Eukaryota; kingdom Metazoa; phylum Arthropoda; class Insecta; order Orthoptera; family Acrididae; genus Schistocerca; species Schistocerca serialis. The sequence goes on along the minus strand of NC_064646.1, from coordinate 179,171,086 downwards.
CTGAAAGAAATAAGTGATGAGATGAACAGAAATGACACCATCATTAAAAGACAATAATCGCTTGAAGACAGCAAGATTCATGATGGTCCCCTGTACATTACGAAAGATGGGATATCGTTCTCGATAGGGTGTGTGTTTCTCACAGACGGCAATTCATGCTCTGCAGCGTGCTCTCGTTCTGGCCACAAGGTAGTAATTAGTTCATGTGGTGGGGCGTTCCATCCCTCTATCACTGTGGTTCATAATTCCTGTATCGACGTTGGTTCATGTGGACCTGCTGCATACGTCTCCAGAATGCGTCCCCCACGTGCTCCACGTATTTGAGTCGGGGGAATGGGCAGGCCAGTTCATTCGCCGAATATTCTCTCGCCCAAGAGCTCCTCCATCTTCGCTATTCGATGCGGTCACACACTGGCATCCATAAGAATGAAGCCAGGGCCGAATGCATCCTGAAAAGACGCATGTCGGGAAGGAGGACAGCGTGTCAGTAACGTTCACCGTTGAGAGTGCCATGTTAAAGGATCTGGAAGTCAGTATGCCAATACAACATTGTGGCTCTACACGCCATAATAACTGGACCATCAAAACGATCATGTTTGACAATGTTCCTGGTTACAGTACTTGTTTCCACCTCTCGATGTATGAGGCTACAGCCAGAATCACTACTTAGACGCCGGTCGTGATGGCCGAGCGGTTCTAGGCGCTTCAGTCCGGAACCGCGTGACTGCTACGGTCGCAGGTTCGAATCCTCCCTCGGGCATGAATGTGTGTAATGGTCCTTAGCTTAGTTAAGTTTAAGTAGTTCTAAGTTCTAGGGGACTGATGACCTCAGATGTTAAGTCCCAAAGTGCTCGGTGCCATTTGAACCATTTGAACTACTTAATCTGCTGTTATGGGAGAAGAGCAAGTTACCCCAGCTCCTATGCTCTTGGCACCGCCGCAAACGGTGACGCTGATGCGAGGGTGTCAACGAAACCTAACGTACTCGTTGGCGGGCAAAGAAATGCCATCCCCACGCAGTCGCGTTGCCACGGTGGTGTGTAAAATTGCGTGCTTTACTGTCGAGTTAAATATCGTTGCAAGTGCACACGATGTATGATGAGCGTGCCTTCTTGGCATGTTGCACTATCTAGTGGTCATCCGCTGATGTAGTTGACCATACTTGACCAGGTCCTCTCTTGGAGCAGGAGTACGTGTGGTTCTACATCTACATCCATACTCTGCAAGCCACCTGACGGTGTGTGGCGGAGGGTACTTTGAGTACCTCTATCGGTTCTCCCTTCTATTCCAGTCTCGTATTGTTCGTGGAAAGAAAGATTGTCGGTATGCCTCCGTGTAGGCTCTAATCTCTCTGATTTTATCCTCATGGTCTCTTCGCGAGATATACGTAGGAGGGAGCAATATACTGCTTGACTCATCGGTGAAGGTATGTTCTCGAAACTTCTACAAAAACCCTTACCGAGCTACTGAGTCTCTCTCCTGCAGACTCTTCCACTGGAGTTTATCTATCATCTCCGTAACCCTTTCGCGATTACTAAATGATCCCGTAACGAAGCGCGCTGCTCTCTGTTGGATCTTCTCTATCTCTTCTATCAACACTATCTGGTACGGATCCCACACTGGTGAGCAATATTCAAGCAGTGGGAGAAAAAGTGTACTGTAACCTACTTCCTTTGTTTTTGGACTGCATTTCCTTAGGATTCTTCCAATGACTCTGTCTGGCATCCGCTTTACTGACGACCAACTTTATATGATCATTCCATTTTAAATCACTCCTAATGCCTACTCCCAGATAATCCTCGGAATTAACTGCTTCCAGTTGCTCACCTACTATATTGTAGCTAAATGACAAAGCATCTTTCTTTCTATGTACTCGCAGCGTATTACACTTGTCTACATTGAGATTCAATTGCCATTCCCTGCACCATGCGTCAATTCGTTGCAGTTCTTCCTGCATTTCAGTGCAATTTTCCATTGTTACAACCTCTCGATATACCACAGCATCATCCGCAAAAAGCCTCAGTGAACTTCCGATGTTATCCACAAGGTTATTTATGTATATTGTGAACAGCAAAGGTCCCACGACACTCCCCTGCGGCACACCTGAAATCACTCTTACTTCGAAAGACTTCTCTCCATTGAGAATGACATGCTGCGTTCTGTTGTCTAGGAACTCTTCCATCCAATCACACAAGTGGTCTGATAGTCCATATGCTCTTACTTTGTTCATTAAACGATTCTGGGGAACTGTATCGAACGCCTTGCGGAAGTCAAGAAACACGGCATCCACGTAGGAACACGTGTCTATGGCCCTCTGAGTCTCGTGGGCGAATAGCGCGAGCTGCGTTTCACACGATCGTCTTTTTCGAAACCCATGCTGCTTCCTGTAGACTAGATTTCTAGTCTCTAGAAAAGTTATTATGCTCGAACATAATACGTGTTCCAAAATTCTACAAAAAAAATGGTTCAAATGGCTCTGAGCACTATGGGACTTAACATCTGTGGTCATCAGTCCCCTAGAACTTAAGTTTAAATATTTCTAACTAACCTAATGTCATCACACACATCCATGCCAGAGGCAGGATTCTAACCTGCGACCGTAGCGGTCGCGCGATTCCAAACTGAAGCGCCTAGAACCGCTCGGTCACACCGCCCGGCCGCCAAGAAGGGTCTAAAATAAAAGTCGCCGCGAAAAGTTAATACAGCTGTATAAAAATTATAACTGGAGAAGTAGACTGCGCATCTGATTTTTTATCAATATTTCGCTGCTTGGTGCTCCGATAAGCTCCTGACAGTACCAAACGGCTGAACAGAACTTCTTTGCACGATAGTGCACCTACCAATATGTTTCAAAAACTGCGCCCGAAAATGAGATTTGTCAGCGGGTCATTTCTCGGGTTCTGTTTATCGCAGAGATAACGGGTCAAGTATTCTGGATAACGCTTGACCTAGTGACCATTTGGTTTCCTACCGGAAGAACGGGCATACTCTACCCATCCTACGATAATGGGTCCAAATTTAAACATTACACACTGCTTCCAGCCCAGGCAAATAGAGAAAATCAATGGATTCTTTTGCATCAGGTGTGGTTTATGGTGAACTTCAGACGGCTTATAAGAGCATCATTTGTTCATGGGCGGTTCCTGAGAAAATAAAGAAGAACCATGATTTTTGGATATGAAAAGTACTAATTGTGGGGATGATCACATATATAATTTGTATTCATGGCAGCCCGTCGAAATTTTTACCATATGTGGTTAAGATGATATTCTTACGGGAACCCGAACCCTTTTCCGACGTCTTTATACGCCCAGAGGTTCAAAGTTAACATACATGGATAGAACATTTTGGTCCACGTCGATGGTCAGCACGCAGTCCTGATTTAAATCCACTGGATTTTTTACTTTTGGGGCCATATGAAGGAACTTACTATGTTCAGCAAGTAAATAACGTGGACTAACTTACTCTGAGAATTTTCAGTGCTTCCACTACGATATATGTCGACCGCGTGTACCTGAATGGAGGCAAAATCAGACTTCCACCCACTCAGTAACAACAATGATACGTCAAGCAAGTCTGAAGTGCAACTACACGTTAGGACGGACAAGAAACAACACAGCAGATGCTACCAATTTGTTAATAAAACGGTCGCCAGCCTAATTAGGCATTAATTGAGTTTCTTCCCTGTACAAGTTGAAGTACGTGTATGCAAAACAACACGTAATAACACTGCATAATATGGTAAATTTTAGAACCAGAAAATCTACTGAACTAATAATTTCACTTACTGTACTAATATGGACATGCCATAAATACACAACAATACACTATAATGTTTACTACAAACTTCGTACTGTCTGTGGATCCGATTAAAATCGGGCGTAGGTTACCGTAGAAATAGCACTTTCGAAACACACATACAATGTCAATTTTGAAAAGGGTAAAACACTAATAAATTTTGGTTTTATATTGACTTTAACTTTGCTGGTCAAATCAGTTCAGTACACTTCAGAATTTAAATGAATAGAAAAGAATAGGGGGGGGGGGTGACCCTGAAACTGTTATGATCACTGTACTGAAATTTTTGATTATCGAAATTGTTAAGCACTCAAGATTTCCAATATATGAGTTACTACCCTTTTTGTCTTATTTCTTGCTCATTTAACTACCATTATTTTTGTCTCAAATTAATTAGCCTTCATAACTAAACCAATTTCAACATTATCTTCCAACTTTGTCAGACCTATATCATTTGCCTATATATTCATTAACAACAAAGTTCTTTAAACATCATTCTAACATAGATAGGTCTGCAGGTAATTATTATTAACATAAACTTTAAATCTTCATCTCGGGGCACTCGGATTGCACAACATGTGGAAAGGACCCTTTCTAGGTTAGTGATTAGGATAATTAAATGATAGGACTGTTCTGGTAAAAGTTAAGTTGTTATTGAACAGTAAGGAACAAACGTAACACTGGTCCACACGAATACAGTACTAATAGTTTCAACCTGTTCGTGTCGATGCGGCGGTTGGCGGGCGGCGAGATGGCGAGGCGCAGAGCACACATACAATCACAGCTATGGCTCTTAATGTATCGGCACTTTGCTTCTTCATAGCGTCGCAATATTTTTCCATTTAGTGCCTATGGAATTTTGCCATGCTGTATAGTCGTCGGAAACGGCACATCCGAGGCTCAACGAAAACATGTTTTCCAGGAGAGCCTCCTCGATCCAGAACGTGTTGCTCAGATCAAAGCCCATCTCCGACTACTACTACTACTGAGCCCGTTATGCCGTGCCGCGCCCGAGTGCATTTTCCCGCGCTCGCCTGCCATCCACCTTTTACCTCTCCCCTACAGACAGGGTATTCACCCGAGGTTTTGCATTCTACATATCCTAATACATTGCCTACGTATGGACCAGGCGCAAAATTACAACTTTAACATCTTACAACAGTTTCAACATTTCTTACATTTCCATTTTATTATAATATTGCTTGCAATTTGACATAAACATTAATCTTCACATCGAAAATTGTTTACAGTTTTCTTTAAAGTAATGACATGAAAAGAAAAGAAATGAAATCAGAACATCGATTACACTAATTTATCGAAAATCAGAAGAAAAATTTTTATATGTACAATAGCACAGCGTTGTTGTTGTTACACATGCCCCTGTTTCCAGTAAATTTCACTAAGTGCAAATTTGATGGGAACACTAAATTTTATATATATACAGTGGTTCTGTATCTTTGTGTGAATGTCCCATCAAAAAATTTTATACCACATACTTCCTTTCACTCACATTATCCATGTCTATACTTTTTAACATATCAAGAACATTTACCTACCGTTTGCTTAAGTGCCTTTGGCACAGTCCAACCTCCTATCACAACATTATTTAAATAGCAAATTACTCATTTTTACTAAATTTCTCAAAGAAATAATTTCAAAATCTGGAACACAAACATTTAACTACAAACGCAAATGCAAATATCTATAAGACAATTTGTTGCTGCTCGCTTGAATGGCAGTTCATTTCCTTACTTACTAAAAAAAAACACACAATAATAATTAGAAAAATCACTACATATATTTGCTGCCTATTATTCAGGTTTGGGCAGTCCATTTCGCATCATTTTACCAGATCACCTGTACTACACTTACAATTCTCCATTGATTATTTATCTGCCCTCCTTGGTGTTTGGCAGTCCTTTATATTATGACTCATATACTGCCCACTTTGATTTTTGACAGTCCCATCTTTTATTTGGCTTGCAGCATTTACCCTTTCTTTTCAGCTCTTTTCTCCATACATCTTTACATTTACAGTACATTTGGTAATCTGAAACTCACATAACTACATTAGCACACTGACATTGGTATACATACATTTTCAAGGATTTGTTACATTTGGAATAAAATAGTTTCAGCATAAGGATACAGCACATTTACGGCAAATTGCTCTCTGAGTGTACTTAGGTCACTCACTCCTAGAAAACATACAGTTTCAGGTCCACAACATTTCTTACACCTAAAGGTCTTTTGGATTTTGGGTAGATCAGGTAGTAAGCATTATCGTGTGGAATGTTCTGTATTATATACGGTCGATTATAAATATATTTAAATTTGGAAATTTCATGGTTCAGTTCACTATACTTTTCCTGGGTTTTTAAAATAACATACTCCCCAATTTTAAATTTTGAAACTTTCAGATTTTTATCACGTCTTTTAGATCTAGATTCAGCTTTTTGCTTTGCCCTTTTTCTGACTAATTCTTTCTTTTGACTCAACCCCAAGCTTGTACAAGGTGGAAACTCTAGTTTTTCTTCAATTAAACTTTTACTTCTGCTGCCTAACAAAATTTCTTCCGGTGGGAACCCAGTAGTTTCATGATGTAATGTTTTCATGACATTCTCAAAGTCCAATATAAATCTGCCCCAGACTCTAAATCATACCCCTTCCTGTTTTTTCCACAACGCACCTTGGTCGACTGTGACATCGTCCCAAGATACGTTCCTGACCTGTGAACCATTTATATCTGGTGGCTTTCTCGGTTTCTGGAGTTCAAAGTCTTTACTTACTTGAACTCGTTGCAAAATAAACACTGAGTAGTCCGGTGGTTCTTTCTTTCTTTGTTCAGTCTCAACATCTGTATTTTGTTTCGAAACTTCGTCATCATTAGGTACAATATCGCAATTAGCTGTATTCCCATTATTTTCATTATTACCGAAATACTCGTCATCTGAACTATCGTCAGAAGCCGACCATTCTGTATCGCTTTCAGGTTCTAACACAACAGCTTTTCTGAGACAGGCATTAAGTTCTCCCTCTGCATTTTCGTCAGGCTTTAATTTTAATTCAGTATCCTCTTTCGGCAAAACGGCCTCATTATCAGCTTTACTCACATGCACTGTTACTTCGTATTTAGTGTAATCCTCGTGGACTTCAATTACTTTCAGGTAATTACCTGCCTCTTCCTCACGGTGCCTTTCGGTAGCAGCTTGTACTGTTGGCGGATTGTTAACAGATGTTACTTCCTCGTCAATGCTTAGGATTTCATCCTCCAATTCCTTCCTACCTTTAACCTTCGTCCTATCGGCAGCACGCGTACTTTGCGCGGCGCTATTTACTCTCTCCTCTTCAAACTCTGGTTCCGTCACCTTATCGACGTCCCTACTATCTCCTTTTTCACTAATTAACCTCCTTGCCTCATACTGCTTCTTAAAATCCTCCCACTCACATTGCTTGAGGCCCTTGTACAGATCGTCGATCTGCACACGCCAATTACTGACTTCCGCTAATTCATTCTCGCCTTTTACTTTATTGCTAATACTGCTAACCGCACCTCTCAGTGTATCCACAGTTTCGTCTATTATTTCCTTTGCAACGGAATTACCACTCTTAATGTATTCACCAGTTCTTACGGCTATGTTCGTACCTAATGCTGCCGCATTGCTAGCGGCTTCTCTCTGAACAGCTGTTCTGCTAGGCTGGGTCGTTGCCCCGTGATGCTCCACTCGCCTGTTAATATGTAGCACTCTGCGCAGCGAAGATGAGTCATCTGTGCCCGCACCTGACGCTTGTTCCGCAACGACACGTTGCGTCGTTCCACGCCTGTCTCTAACCTGTCTCATAATTTTACTGTCAGTCCGGTAACATTTCTTAAATCGGGGCCGGTATATACTGTCCGCTTCCGTTTGGCCCGCAACGTTCGCGGAAATCAGTTTCCCGCTTCGTTATTATTTTGCGTGGTGTACCCTCTACCGCGACCTGAATAACTTCCTCTTCCTCTTCCTCTGCCTCTACCTCTTTGTATTACGTTGACGCGAAACCCATCGCTGTCATTTCTCTCGTCATTATTGCGGTTATTCCTGTTACCAAAATTCTGAAAATTGGCACGACTTTCGCGCCAGTGGTCTTCGTCTTCGACCCTTTCGAGAAACGCTTGGAAGCTGCGATGATTGCTTCCCACATATCTCTTTGAATTTTCTGGAAGCTTTTTATATAGCTCCCATATTATTTCAGAATCGGATCTTCTCCCTCTTAAGTGTGTCAATTTTCGGTACCAATATTCGCAGAAATCTTTCAAACAATTTCTGCCCCTGTTATCATGAAGCTTGGCCATGATACACTCGCGCCACAAATGATCCTGTTTTTGTTCGGACCAATATTCTTCCGTAAACTTTTGCTTAAATTCTTCGAACGTCATTCGTTCGGTATTCATATTAATTCCCCAGCGCTTAGCGTCACCTGCTAAGCGCTAATTACTACGTTTATCTTTTCCTGATCAGACAAGTGTTCAGGAAATATCCTCTCGCAATTTTTGATGAAATCTAACGGATGCCATCCGTTATGTTTCTTGGCGGGATCGAAGTGTTCCTCACCTTCCAAAAGCTTCGTAAGTGGTGTGCCATTATAGACAACACCAGGCCTATCTTTAATTTTACTCTCAAGATCGAAAATTTTGCCTTGAATTTTTGAAGTATTTTGTTCACATTTTTGCACACATCCGGTCACTTTTTCGCCTAAATCTCTTTCGGTGTCTGATACTGCCTTTTTCAACTCTGATATTCCATGTTGACATTCGTTTACGATCTCAGTTTTAAGACCGAAAACTTTTTCGTTTACTTTTGTTTCAACTAGGGGCTCTACTTTCTCTTGGATGTTGAGAATTTCAACATCAAACCTACTCTTAATGTTTTCAATTTCCTCCTGCATAGTATCCATATTTTTACTAATTGTGTTAATTTCAAACTTCATAGTATTTACCACAGAACTCAAATTACCCACTTTTTGTTCTACCTGTTCTATTTGTTTACTGATTTTAATTCCTTGTTCTTCGACCTGTGCTTTAATCTGACCAACTTGTGTTTTAAGCTGCTCGTCAACGTGTGTTTTAAGCTGAGCATTCTGAGTTTTGAGCTGATTACTTTGAGTTTTAAGCTGCTCATCAACGTGTCTTTTAAGTTGACTAACCTGATTACTGACTTGTTTTTGAAGCTGATCATTCTGGCCTGCAATTTGTTTGATTAATTGTTCAAATAAATCGTTCATGCTTAAAATTTTCACACTGTTTTGTTCTACGGAATCGGTGTGTTCCGATCCAACTTCAAAAGTTTCTTTCGGTTCTTTCTTTATCTTTGGTGAATCAAACATGTCAGTGGATTCATTCACATACCCACTATCATCTACAAAGTCATCCTCTACTTCTTGTTTCATCCCTTGCTGTGTTCGAGGCACTCTCGACCTTTCAATCTGTTCGTTAACATGTTCGTGATATTGTATGTACGCCAATTGTCTTCCGCTAACGCCATCTGTTATCTGGCCGCGTAAACTCCTGCTACTGCCAGCCGCGTTTGCCATTACGCTCGGCACGTCTACTGTTTCTACGTTCTTGTCCATACTGAACGCAAATTACACCACACTATCGTACTTGACGTTCACTGATATTTACTTTACTAATTATTATTGCAATTCGTGCCAATGAACATCCACTGTTCGGTATTCACGTTAATTTGTGGTCGACAACAACTGGATGTCCTGTCACCGGGAAGCCACTTGTAACCCTACGCTACTGCGCACGATACTTATTAAAGCCTGTACTATGGTAAGTTGACGGGCTTCACCTTATAAGAAAGGATTTTGGTATATATGTTGACCGCATGTACCTGAATGGAGGCAAAATCAGACTTCCACCCACTCAGTAACAACAATGATACGTCAAGCAAGTCTGAAGTGCAACTACACGTTAGGACGGACAAGAAACAACACAGCAGATGCTACCAATTTGTTAATAAAACGGTCGCCAGCCTAATTAGGCATTAATTGAGTTTCTTCCCTGTACAAGTTGAAGTACGTGTATGCAAAACAACACGTAATAACACTGCATAATATGGTAAATTTTAGAACCAGAAAATCAACTGAACTAATAATTTCACTTTCTGTACTAATATGAACATGCCATAAATACACAACAATACACTATAATGTTTACTACAAACTTCGTACTGTCTATGGATCTGATTAAAATCGGGCATAGGTTACCCTAGAAATAGCACTTTCGAAACACACATACAATGTCAATTTTGAAAAGGGTAAAACACTAATAAATTTTGGTTTTATATTGACTTTAACTTTGCTGGTCAAATCAGTTCAGTACACTTCAGAATTTAAATGAATAGAAAAGAATAGGGGGGGGGGGGTGACCCTGAAACTGTTATGATCACTGTACTGAAATTTTTGATTATCGAAATTGTTAAGCACTCAAGATTTCCAATATATGAGTTACTACCCTTTTTGTCTTATTTCTTGCTCATTTAACTACCATTATTTTTGTCTCAAATTAATTAGCCTTCATTACTAAACCAATTTCAACATTATCTTCTAACTTTGTCAGACCTATACTATTTGCCTATAAATTCATTAACAACAAAGTTCTTTAAACATCATTCTAACATAGATAGGTCTGCAGGTAATTATTATTAACATAAACTTTAAATCTTCATCTCGGGACACTCGGATTGCACAACATGTGGAAAGGACCCTGTCTAGGTTAGTGATTAGGATAATTAAATGATAGGACTGTTCTGGTAAAAGTTAAGTTGTTATTGAACAGTAAGGAACAAACGTAACACTGGTCCACACGAATACAGTACTAATAGTTTCAACCTGTTCGTGTCTATGTGGCGGTTGGCGGGCGGCGAGATGGCGAGGCGCAGAGCACACATACAATCACAGCTATGGCTCTTAATGTATCGGCACTTTACTTCTTCATAGCGTCGCAATATTTTTCCATTTAGTGCCTATGGAATTTTGCCATGCTGTATAGTCGTCGGAAACGGCACATCCGAGGCTCAACGAAATCACGTTTTCCAGGAGAGCCTCCTCGATCCAGAACGTGTTGCACAGATCAAAGCCAAACTCCGACTACTACTACTACTACTACTACTGAGCCCGTTATGCCGTGCCGCGCCCGTGTGCATTTTCCCGCGCGCGCCTGCCATCCACCTTTTACCGCTCCCCTACAGACAGGGTATTCACCCGAGGTTTTGCATTCTACATATCCTAATACATTGCCTACGTATGGACCAGGTGCACAATTACAACTTTAACATCTTACAACACTTTCAAGATTTCTTACATTTCCATTTTATTATAATATTGCTTGCAATTTGACATAAACATTAATCTTCACATCGAAAATTGTTTACAGTTTTCTTTAACGTAATGACTGGAAAGGAAAGAAATGAAATCAGAACATCGATTACACTAATTTATCGAAAATCAGTACAGCGTTGTTGTTGTTACAAGTTCAAGATCAAACAAAAATAATTTTTAAAGGAAACCTTCACTATAAATTCGTTATTCGAATGCTTGCTTCGACGAATTGAAAACAACTGAGCACTCACGCAGTCTCGGACTGTGTGAAGTCTTAGAAAGATGCACACAAATAACGAATTCACGGTTTCCAGATACTGATGGCTCCAGAATATCAATGTCGAAACATATCTAAATAATAGATTTCAGCTATCAGTCGTCCTTTTTAAAATTTATTGGCAAATCTAGATTTCAGCTAAACTAGTCATTCTCAATGCACTATCATTTTTGATCAATGCATGTAATGCCTGTTGGTCGGGCTTCATCTACAGTTCATTCAATGGAGTGCATCCTTCGAAGACTTCACACAGTCCGGGACTGCGTGTACGCTCAGTTGTTGTCAATTCCTCGAAGCAAGCACTCGAATAACGAATTCATAGTGAAGATTTAGTTTAGCTGAAATCTAGATCCGCCAATAAAATTTAAAAAGGACGACTGATAGCTGAAATCTATTATTTACGAGTCAATATAACAGTCGCTGAGTGCAACAGCCTTCTGAATGGGAGGTAACATGATGAATATACAAACATCTGATTGTCCATACACGAAGCTCGTAAGAGGCCGGAAGATGCCTTAACGGAATGCCGAAACCGATTGTCAAAATAAAATAATGTAATTTCTCAAAACAAACGGCTGTTTGGCGATTTTCCTTGCAAAAATTTGAAACTAATGTTTCCAACCTTATACACTACTGGCCATTACGAAGATGACGTGCTACAGACGTGAAATTTAACCGACAGGAAGAAGATGCTGTGATATGCAAACGATTAGCTTTGCAGAGCATTCACACCATGTTGGCGCCGGTGGCGACACCTACAACGTGCTAACCTGAGGAAAGTTTCCAACCGATTTCTCATACACAAAGAGCAGTTGACCGGCGTTGGCTGGTGAAACGTTGTTGTGATGCCTCGTGTAAGGAGGAGAAATGCATACCATCACGTTTCCGACTTTGATAAAGGTCGGATTGTAGCCTATCGCGATTGCGGTTTATCGTATCGTGACATCGCTGCTCGCGTTGGTCGAGATCCAATGACTGTTAGCAGAATATGCAATCGGTGGGTTCAGGAGGGTAATACAGAACGCCGTACTCGACCCCAACGGCTTCGCATCACTAACAGTCCAGATGACAGGCATCTTATCCGCATGGCTGTAACGGATCGTGCAGCGACTCGATCCCTGAGTCAACAGATGGGGGCGTTTGTAAGACAACAACCATCTGCACGAACAGTTCGACAACGTTTGCAACAGCACGGACTATCAGCTCGGAGACCATGGCTGCGGTTACCCTTGACGCTGCATCACAGACAGGAGATCCTGCGATGGTGTACTCAACGACGAACCTGGGGGCACGAATGAAAAATGTCATTTTTTTCGGATGAATCCAGGTTCTGTTTACAGCATCATGATGGTCGCATCCGTGTTTGGCAACATCGCGGTGAACGCACATTGGAAGCGTGTATTCGTCATCGCCATACTGGCGTACCACGCGGCGTGATGGTATGGGGTGCGATTGGTTACACGTCTCGGTCACCTCTTGTTCGCGTTGACGGCAATTTGAACAGCGGACGTTACATTTCAGATGTGTTACGATCCGTGGCTCTACCCTGCATTTGATCCCTGCGTAATCCTACATTTCAGCAGGATAATGCACGACCGCATGTTGCAGGTCCTGTACGGGCTTTTCTAGATACAGAAAATGTTGGATTGCTGCCCTGGCTAGCACATTCTCCAGATCTCTCACCAATTGAAAACGTCTGGTCATTGGTGGCCGAGCAACTGTGTCGTCACAATGCGCCAGTCTCTACTCTTGATGAACTGTGGTATCATGTTGAAGCTGCATGGGCAGCTGTACCTGTACACGCCATCCAAGCTCTGTCTGACTCGATGCCCAGGCATATCATGGACATTGTTACGGCCTGATTTCTCAGGATCTATACACCCAAATTGCGTGAAAATGTAATCACATGTCAGTCCTAGTATAATATATTTGCCCAATGAATACCCGTTTATCATCTGCATTTCTTCTTGATGTAGCAGTTTTAACGGCCAGTAGTGTATTTGTAATTACTATTTTAGCAAGAAACAAAGAAACGTATCTGCGTGGAGCGCTACATACTGGATAGCAGTCTGTCATTCAGCTTTCGTACCGTTGCTCTGTCTGTGTGTGCAGTGCGCGCCCGTCCAAGCTGAGGGCGAAGCTGTGCATCGCGGCTATCTGGTGCGTGTCCGGCGCGCTGGCGGCGCCGATGGCGGCCGCGCTGCGCGTCGTCGTCGTCACGGAGACCGTCGGTGAGTCATCCTCACCTCCACCTCCTGGTCGCATGGCGCAGCGCACACCAACCCTCTGTCACTCGACCACTCCTTCTAACGCCACTACTTTCTCAGTGACTCTCACCTCCTATTTTCCTCTCCAAGCACTCAAGGATGCAAGCACGCAAGAGCGTGCGCGCCGGCCCAAACATACACACACACAAACACACACACACAAAACCACTTACATTCACAAATCACATCTGGCGCTCGTACCATTTCTCTGAGAAACAGAAACAGAAGTAGACCTTAAAACAGTCAAGATCGCTATTGTACAGCATTTATTGTGATTACCGGCTTCAGTAAACTACGTTACCGTCATCAGATCTGTAAATCATCGATCAACATATTCAAGCACACTGGAATCAGAGGTAAAAGTACGTAATACAATTTTACGTAAACATGGACTACACCATGGCACCTTCTTTAGAACATTTCACTGAATCTTGGTCAAATGCATATCACACCATGCCATATCATAGAACGACATTTCATGAACACGAGAGCAATAGTACATCAGCAAGTCAAGAATAAAACAACAATTACATAAAACAACGCAGATAAAGCACTGATTACACAACAACATTTTCGCACATTAGCAGAATGAAGACTGAGAATCTCAAGTAAACATCACAGACGCTACAACCAGCCACCAGGTTGCACTGTAATGTTATGACATGTTTATTGTTATTGTATTTTGTTTTCATAATACGAACGGGCAATATGACTGGTTTCACTACTTGCGTCTCAGACGGTACATTGAAGGTACAGTGCATCCTGTCGTGTTTTGAAAGTGGTATTAAATTTTATACAAATTAATTTAAAATTATTATAACAAAATTGGTGTAACGTACCATGATTTGAATTATTTATTGTACTTGAAAAAAGAGACAGCATTGGTCGTATATTTTTTACTATTGCAAAATCGATTTTCTGTCACTGAGTGACCATCTTCAGTGCTATATTGTATAACTTAAATTGGGATGCACTGTTGTCACTAAGCTTACGGCAATCACATAGACTCTATGTGATTGCCGTAAGCTTAGTGACAACAGTGCATCCCAATTTAAGTTATACAATATAGGACTGAAGATGGTCACTCAGTGACAGAAAATCGATTTTGCAATAGTAAAAAATATACGACCAATGCTGTCTCTTTTTTCAAGTATACCTGTTATCTGGTCGTAGTGCACAAGACAACATGGAGTCGCCAATCAATAATATTTATTGTACGTCTGCAGTGTAAGATTCTTGGACCTTTGGTTTTTCCTTATACAGTGTATGATGGGACGTATTTTTGTAACTGCTACAACTGTGCCACCTTGTTGCTGATTGTAACGTCTTCGGACTCTCAGTCTTTCTTCTGCTAATGTACGAACATGAGCTTGTGTAATCGGTGCAGAGTCTGCGTAGTTTTATGTAATATTTATTTTATGCTTGACTTGCTGATATACTGTTGTTAGGATTGGGTTGTTTGGGGGAAGAGACCAAACTGCGAGGTCAGCGGTCCCATCGGATTAGGGAAGGACGGGGAAGAAAGTTGGCCTTGCCCTGTCAGAGGAACCATCCTGGCATTTGCCTGGAGCATTTTATGGAAATCATAGAATCCTAAATCAGGACGGCCGGAAGCGGGATTGAACCTTCGGCCTCCCGAATGCGAGTCCAGCGTGCTAACCACTGCGTCACCTCGCTCGGTATATTGTTCTCATGCCTATGAAATATCGTTCTATGATATGACACAGTATAATATACCTTTGATCATGATTCAGTGAAATGTGCTGCAGAAGGAGTGTTATAGTCCATGGTGTAAACCATCGTTATGTAAAATTGTGTTACGCCCCTTTCCATCTGATCCCCGTGTTCTTGAATATGTTGCTCTGTGCTTTACATATCTGATTATGACAATGTAGTTTGCTGAACTAATTATCACAATAAATGCTGTACAACAGCATTTTAGCTGTTTGAAGCTGTAATTCTGTTTCTATGTTAATCTAGATCGCCAACTAACTTGATACTGTCGAGTATGTATAATCTCCGAGAAATATCGCATGATCGCATGTTCTAAAAATATTGACGTAAAGCAGACACGCTGAATCTGGTCTTCAAACGTTCCTTTAAAAATAAAAATTTAGGGGTATTGTTCCAAAGTACTAGGTCGCTTCATAAGTTCGTACCGGTTTTGCATAAGTTTACTAAACACAATAGATACACGTAACAAAGATTTTAGTCATCAATAATATATTCTCCTTCAATATTTAGAAGTCTGCCAACGCTGGGATAGCGTTTCGATTCTGCGTCTGTAGAAATTAAGTGGTCTTTAGGCGAAGAACTCGTCGACCCCTGTTTGGAGGGCATTTTAATCCGGAAAGGAAGTTGCTTAAAGCTTGTTCGATAGCGGAAAACGTGAAAATCTGAGGACGCAAGATCAGGTGAATAAGGTGGGAGTGGAATGGCTTCCCTACTCAGCCCCAACATAGTGTTTTTTGTCTATCTAACAGGACGTGGGTGGGAGTTGCGGTGGAGTAGCATCACTTCACGGTGTCTTCCTCGTCGTTGTTCTTGGAATGCGTATGTAAGACGTCTCAGTTTTTCAGTAAATGTCGGCAGTGGTGGTTAAACCTCGGGGAAGCAATTTATAGTTCACCACACCGTCGCTGATCCACCAGAAGCTTAACATTATCTATCGACATGTACATCGATACTTTGAAAGTCGCACTTAAGTGCCTGACAGAGGGTTCATCGAACGACCTTCACAATAATTCTCTATTACTGAACAGCGTGCGGAAAGAATGAACACCTATATCTTTCCGTGTAAGCTCTGATTCCCCTTGTTTTATTATAAAATATTTTCGCATTCGGAGTAGAAAGTTACTAATTCAAATTTCGGGAGAAGATTCTGTGGCAACGAAAAAGTCTTTGTTTTAATGGTGTCCATCACAAATCCTGTATCATATCCGTGACACTCTCTCCCCTGCTTCGCGACTGTACAAAACATGCTGCTCTTGTTTGAACTTCCTCGATGTACTCTGTTAATCGTATCTGGTAAGGATCCCAGACCGCGCAACAGTACCCCGAAAGAGGACGGACAAGCGCAATGTAGACGCTCTCTTTAGTAGACCTGTAACATTTCAAATGGTTCAGATGACTCTGAGCAGTATGGGACTTAACATCTGAGGTCATCAGTCCCCTAGAACTTCAGAACTACTTAAACCTAACTAACCTAAGGTCATCACACACATCCATGCCCGAGGCAGGATTCGAACCTGCGACCGTAGCGGTCGCTCGGTTCCAAACTGAAGCGCCTAGAACCGCTCGGCCACATTGGCCGGCCTGTAACATTTACTAAGTGTTCTGCCAATAAAACGCAGTCTTTGGTTTGCCCACGACATATTATATGTGTTCTTTCCAATTTAAATTGTTCGCAATTATAATTCTGAAGTATGTAGTTGAATTTACGGCCTTTGTATTAGACTGATTTACCATGTAATCAAAGTTTATCGCTTTCCATTTAGCACTAACGTGGATAACCTCACATTTTTCATTATTTAGGGTCAATTGCTAATTTCTCACCATTCGGATATCTTTTCTAAACCATTTGGCAATTTTTTTTTTCACCCGGTGAGTTTACCAGGTAGCATCATCTGCAGACAACGTAAGACATTTGCTCATATTGTCTCCTAAATCGTTTATATAGGTAAGGAACAGCAGAGGGACTGTAACA
The DNA here is from genome assembly GCF_023864345.2 of Schistocerca serialis cubense. NCBI lineage: Eukaryota > Metazoa > Arthropoda > Insecta > Orthoptera > Acrididae > Schistocerca > Schistocerca serialis. The sequence continues at coordinate 179,153,673 of NC_064646.1, read as the reverse complement.
CTGCCTTGGGGAACGCCAGAAATCATTTCTGTTCTACTCGATGACTTTTCGTCAATCACTACGAACTGTAGCCTCTCTGACAAGAAATCACGAATCCAGGCAAATAACTGAGACGACTTTGCGTTAGTTAGCAATCCACTACAAGCCACTTGTGTGGTACAGTACCAAAAGTCTTTTCGAAATCAAGAAATAATGAATCAATTTGAATTCCGTTGTCAGTAACATCCAACATTTCGTGTGCTTGAAGAGCTAGCTGTGTTTCGCAAGAACGCTGTTTTTTAAATCCGCGTTACTGGGCGTCAATAGAGCGTTCTCTTCAAGTTAATTCATAACATTCGAACACAATATAGGTTCCAAATTCCTTTTGCATATCGACGTTAATGATATGGGACTGTAATTTAGTGGATTACTCCAGCTACTTTTCTTGAATATTGGTGTGACCTGTGCAACTTTCCGGTGTTTGGGTACGAATATTTCGTCGAGCGAGCGATTGTATATGATCGTTAAGTATGGAGCAACTGCATCAGCGTAATCTGATAGGAACCTAATTGGTATACAGTCTGGACCCGAATACTTGCTATTATTAAGTGATTTAAGTTGCTTCACTGCTTCGAGGATATCTACTTCTAAGTTACTCATGTTGGCAGCTGTTCTTAGTTAGAATTCTGGAATATTTACTTCCTCTTCTTTCGTGAAGGGATTTCGAAAGGCTGTGTTCAGTAACTCTGCTTGCTCAGCACTGTCGTCGATAATATTTCCATTGCTATCGTGCAGAGAAGGCATTATGTTTTATGAAAGAGCTAAGGTTTTTGTACGGAGAATTGCTGCTTTGTTTGGGTTCAACCACCACTTTATTTTGCTTATGTCAACACAAAGACACCCTTTCTCGTTACCAGCAACAACACAGGACAGGAATGTTTAGCGTTGTTCACGAGCCAATTGATGACGATCAAGCAGGGATGCATATATAGCCACCCACTGATTTTTTTTGTGATTTTGGCTTAGAGCATGGGGTACCCATACACGCGAGCATTGCATGAAAATGTCGCACGATGGTCAAATAACCGCAGCTCATCACATTTGCCAGTTCTCCAGTATACTGACGTGGACAATTGTGGCTTAATGCATTTACACTATCTTCATCAAACCGCGAAGGTCTTCCTGAACGTGGAGAGCCCCTAATTTCAAAACGATCCTGCTTAAAACGAGGAAATTGAGTATCAAAGAACGGTAAAAATTGGTGATCGGATACTTTTATAGACCACCTGAGTCAGGATCTGTAGTTGTACAGCGATTCAGACAGAGCTTGCAAATATCATTAGTAATTTTCCTGATCATGCCGTTGTAATAGGGAGAGACTTCAACTTGCCAGATATAGATGGAAGTGTTACGCCATCAAAACAGGTGCCAGAGACAGGTAATCGTGTGGCGTTGTTCTAGATGTTTTGTCAGAAAATTGCCTTGAACAGATTGTTTGAGAGCCAACTCGTGATGGCAACGTCTTAGATCTCCTGTCAACAAACAGACCAGAACTTATCGAATCAGTTAAGGTAGACGAAAGTATCAGTGATCATAAGGCTCTGACAGCATCTATAACGACGGGACCTACAAAGAATGTTAAGAAAGGTAGGAAGATATATTTGCTCAGCAAGGATGACAGGATACAAATTTCAGAATATTTCAGCAGTCAGCATCAAATATTCTGCGATGAGGACGAAGATGTTGAGAACAAACTGAAAAAAATTCAAAGACATCGTTCAATATGCCCTAGACAAGTACGTTCCGAGTAAAGTCCTAAGGGATGGGAAAGATCGACCATGGTTTAATAGCCCTGTTAGAAAATCGCTACGTAATGAAAGAGCACTTCATCTCAGATTCAAGAGAAGTAAAAATCTAGCTGACAAACAAAAGCTGAACAAAGTCAAAATGAGCGTAAGGAGAGCAATGAGAGAAGCGTTCAAGGATTTCGAAAGTAAGACGTTGTCAACCGACCTGAGTATAAACCCTAAGAGATTTAGTTCGTATGTAAAATCAGTAAGTGGGTCAAAATCATTTGTTCATCTCTCAGCGACGACACCGGCACAGAAACGGAAGATAACAAAGAGAAGGCCGGAATATTGAATTTGGTCTTCCGAAGATGTTTCTCCGCGGAAGATCGTAACACTGTCCCTCCTATCAATCGTCGTGCGAACGTCGAAATGGCAGATATTGAGGTAGCCGATCGCGGAATTGAAAATCAGCTACAATCACTTAGTAGTGAAAAGGTTTCAGGACCAGATGAGACACCTATAAGATTCTATAAAGATTACGCGAAAGAACTTGCTCCCCTTCTAGCAGTAATTTATCGTAGATTGCTTGAGCAACGAAAGGTACCTAACGACTGGAAAAAAACACAGGTCATTCCCATTTTTAAGAAAGGCTGTAAGACGGATCACACAATTATAGACCTATATCGTTGACGTCAATCTGTTGCAGAATTATCGAACATGTTTTATGCTCAAGAATTATGACGTTCTTGGAAAATGAACTTCTCCTCTATAAAAATAAACATGGATTCCGCAAACAGAGATCCCGCGAAACTCAGCTCGCTCTTTTCCTCCATGAGATCCACAGCGCAGTGGACAAAGGCGATAAGGCTGATGCCGTGTTCCTTGATTTCAGTAAGGCGTTTGACCCCGTCCCGCATTGCCGCTTAATGAAAAAAATGCGAACTTGCCGAGTATCGGAGCAAACCTGCGATTGGATTCAAGACATTCTTGCAGACAGAACTCAACACGTCGCTCTTAATGGAACTAAATCGACAGATGTAAAGGTAATATCCGGAATACCACAGGGAAGTGTCAAAGGACCGTTGCTATTAACAATATATATAAATGATCTAGTAGAAAGCGTCCGATGTTCTTTAAGGCTATTCGCAGATGATGCAGTTGTTTATACTAAAGTAGCAATGCCAGAAGATAGTAAGAATTTGCAGAACGTCCTGCAGAGAATTGATGAGTGGTGCAGACTCTGCCAGTTGACCCTGAACGTATATAAATGTAATATATTGAGCATACATAGCAAAAGAAATCCACTGTTGTACAGCTACACTATTGATGACAAACAGCTGGGGACAGCGTCTGCCGTAAAATATCTAGGCGTAACTATCCAGAGCGACCTTAAGTGGAATGACCATATAAAACAGGTAGTGGGAAAAGCAGACACAGGACTCAGATTCATGGGAAGAATCTTAAGGAAATGTAACTCATCCACGAAGGAAATGCCTTGTAAGGCACTTGTTCACCCGAATCTTGAGTATTGTTCATCTATCTGGGATCCCAGTCAGGTAGAGATCATAGGAGAGAGAGAGAAAATCCAACAATGAGCGCCGGCCGCGGTGGTCTCGCGGTTCTAGGCGGGCAGTCCGGAACCGTGCGACTGCTACGGCGCAGGTTCGAATCCTGCCTCGGGCATGGATGTGTGTGATGTCCTTAGGTTAGTTAGGTTTAAGTAGTTCTACGTTCTAGGGGACTGATAACCACAGCAGTTGAGTCCCATAGTGCTCAGAGCCAGTTGAACCAACGATGAGCGGCACGTTTCGTCACGGGATCGTTTAGTTGGCGAGAGAGCATAACGGAGATGCTAAACTATCTCCACTGGTAGACGTTACAACAGAGACGTTGTGCATCACGTACAGATTTACTATTGAAATTTCGGGACAGCACATTTCAGGAGGAGACAGTCCTCATATTACTTCCCCCCCACATACATCCATGAGTCCCTGCATACTCTTGCCCGTTGCGGCCGCTCTGTGGTCTTTGTGTGGACCCCCGGTCATGTCGGTATCCTGGGAAATGAACATGTTGACCGCCTGGCGAAAGAGGCCACCAGTAAACCATCTCTGGATGTTGGCCTCCCAGAGACTGATTTGCGGGCAGTCTTACGCCGCAAAGTTTTTGGGCTATGGGACGATGAATGGCGCGAACTGACAACGCGTAATAAACTCCGTGCTGTCAAGGAGATGACAGCTGCGTGGCCGTCATCCCTGCGACCCACTCGCAGGGGCTCCGTAGTGCTTTGCCGGCTCCGCATTGGCCACTCCCGGCTGACACACAGTTATTTACTGCGCCGGGAGGACCCTCCTCTATGTCGCTGCGGGGCGGCTTTGACAGTGGCCCACATTTTGTTGGCCTGCCCCCTTTTAGCTGTGGTCAGGCAAACATTTGCGCTGCCTGATATGCTCCCTGCCCTTTTATCTGATGACCCTGCTATGGCTGGCTTAGTTTTACGTTTTATTCGGGCAGGGGTTTTTTCGTTTAATCTGAGTGTTTGTTATGTTCTTTCGTGTTGATTCTGGCCATTGGCCTAAGATTTTAATCTGAGTTTTTAATGCGTTTCTCGGTGGTTGGCTTTTCCTTTTTTGTTTCTATGGTTGGCCAACCACCATCACACTCTGTGTGATTTTAGTTCGTCTTGTCTGGTCTTTGTCTCAGTTTGTCTTGTTCTGTGTCATCTGTGATCTATTCTATTACTCGTTTTTATTCTCTGTGGGTGTTTTTAGTATTTGGAAAAAGAGACCAATGACTGTAGCAGTCTGGTCGCTTTAATCCCACAAACCAAACCAAACCCACATACATCACGAATACTGACCCCGAGGAGCAAATTCGAGAAATTAAAGCCAAAGCAGAAGCTTGCCGACACTCATTCTTCCCACGCACTGTTCGCGAGTGGAACAGAGTTGGAGGGATCAGACAGTGGTCCCGAAAGTACCCTCCGCCACAGAGCATTAGGTGGCTTGCGGAGTGTGATGTAGATGTAGATGAAAACCATTTTCTTGCCGTGCTTTGTCGAATAGCATTATCCCCATGCACGGCGCAAAGTTTTATGGCTGTCTCTGCTGCTGTCACCCCTCTACTGAACTCAAACAGAAGAATACGTCGGAAATGTTTCGATTTCCCCGCTTGGTAATCCATATTCTAGCCTCCACAGCTCCACTCACTATCTCCAATTGAAAAACATGACCATATGTAATCTCAAATAGCAACAGTGAACTACAAATGAAAACATGACAGTATATAAATAAACCCATAGTGACCGGAGTACCAACACGCAAAACAAAAACCCTTAGAACTTATGCAGTAACCTAATAATTCTCGCATCACTCCAAAATCGAGTGATATAGATGTTAGCGGCAGTGATGTTGAGAAAAAAACTGAAATCGCAAAAATTGAACAAAACTAAATTTGCCGCTGCCGTACACGCCTCATACAAAAGACCGTGTCCCCTAGTTGGAAGAAAGCACAGGTCCCAAATGTTTACAAGAAAACTAGCAGAAGTGATCCACGAAACCACCGTCCATACCATCGACATCCATTTTGTGTCAGAATCTTAGAACTAATCCCGAGCTCTGACGTAGTGAGGTATCTTGAACGCAGTGATCTCCTCCATGCCAATCAGCATGGATTCCGAAAACATGAATCACGTGGAACGCAACTGGCACGTTTTTCGCTCGGAATCTTGAAAACCATGGAGCTCAGCAGTCGGGTAGATGCATTGTAACTAGATTTCCGAAAAGAAAGTCTCACGCGAAATTTGTAAACTGATTAACGATTTTTGTTATGGACGACGCACCATCTTTACTTGGATACAGAACAATTGACAAATGTGGAAGTAACTTCGGATGTGTCCCACGGAAGTGTGTTGAGAGACTTGCTGTTCATGTTGTATATTAACGACTTTTCACACAATAAAAGTAGAGATTTCCGGCATTTCTATAATCAAGTATCGACCGAAACAAACTGCTAAAATATCCAGTAAGATTTAGATAACATTTCAAAGCGGTTCAAAGATTCGCAATTTACTTTAAATGTTAAAAAATCTAAAATTGTGCACTTCACAAAACGAAAAACGTATTGTACTACGGCTACAGTATCAAAGATCCACCTTTGCAATCTGTCAGCTAATATACAAATAGCGCGTGTAATAATTTGTAGTATCAAAGATCCACCTTTGCAATCTGTCAGCTAATATTCAAATAGCGCGTGTAATAATTTGTAGAGTTTTGAAATAGAACGATCGCACAGATTCAGCCGTAAGTGGAGCATGTAGCTGACCAATTCATTGGTAGAATATTAGGAAAAGGCAGTCAGTCCACAAAGGGAATTACTTACAAATCACTCGAGTGACTCATCCTAGAATATTGCTCAATTGCGTGCCAAATAGGACTAATAGGGCATGTTGAACGCATAGAGAGAAGGACAGCACGAATGGTCACATATTTGTTTGACCTATGGCATAGTGTCAGGGAGATGATGAAGAAGCTGATCTAACAGACTGTTGAAGATAGACATAACTATTCCGAGAAAGCCTACTTACAAAGTTCCATGAACCGGCTTTAAATGAAGACTCCAGGAACATACTACCACACTCTACGTATCTCTCCCGTAGAGATCGTAACGGCAAGATTAGATTACTTACAATGCGCTCAGAGGCATTTAAACAACCAGTTCCCACGCTCCATCCATCACTGGATTGGGAAGAAGCTCTAAAAACTACTAGAATGGGAAGGGGGCTCTACCACGCACCTCGCAGATGTTTGCAGAATATGAATGTAGATGAAGTTATAGATTTATGGCTTGATGGATTTTGACTAACTATAGCTTTGTGATGCGAATGTTATATGCTAAGTGTATGTATGATTACTGTAGATGATTGCATATAGTGGGTGATGTTTTGCTTGAGGTATCCACGCCAAAGTGGGTCGACGAAATCAAGCCTCAATACAAGTAGCGGGGCAACCTTTGTGTAACCCCACATTCCATTGTTGCCAACTTTATTCAAGATGTCAGCGATGACGTCATCCAAGATGGCGGCGTGTAGACTTGGCAACAGCGCATGATGTCATCCAAGATGGCGGCTTTTGGCGGAAAATAGGGCAATTATGCTATGTCCACTAACCTCAACTCCAAAAAAAATGGCGGGAATTTTGAATTTTGTCGAGAAAATAGATCTATTGGGTTATGTCCACTAGCCTAAGCCTCCAGAAAAAAATGGCGGTAAGTTTGAATTTTGGCGGTAAAATAGGCCAATTGGGCTACGTCCACTAACATAAGCCTCCAGAAGAAATTGGCGCCAAATTCAAATTCCAAGCCCGCATCTCGTGGTCGTGCGGTAGCGTTCTCGTTTCCCATGCCCGGGTTCCCGGGTTCGATTCCCGGCGGGGTCAGGGATTTTCTCTGCCTCGTGACGGCTTGGTGGTGTGTGCTGTCCTTAGGTTAGTTAGGCTTAAGTAGTTCTAAGTTCTAGGGGACTGATGACCATAGATGTTAAGTCCCATAGTGCACGGAGCCATTTGAACCATTTTTTTCGAATTCCAACAAGATAATGCATGCAAAACCTTACTATTCTTTATTATTATTCATTATCATCATTTATTGTCATTTATTATTATTATTATTATTATTATTATTTACTATTGGTCTACCTCCACTACAAAATTCGCTCCTAATTCAAATTCCAGCACGTAATGGCTGCAAAACCGTACTTGTCTTTATTATTATTTATTATTATTCATTATCATTCATCATTTATTATTATTTATTATTATTATTATCGGCCTACTTCGACCAGAAAACTGGCAAAATTTAAATTCCAACACGAAAATGTCTCGAAAACTGTAGTTCTATTTATTATTATCATTTATTATCGTTTCTTACTTACTCAAGATGTCCGATTTCGGTGGGAAGAAAGCCATTTGCGTTACATCCATAACAAAATATCTGTTACAAGTTCAAATTCCAACACCATAATCTATCACACGTACGAAATTGCCCACATCCTACGAACGTTTGCGCTCATTTATCCTTTCACTGCTAAGCTATGAAAATCGCGTCAAATAATAAAGTCCACTTATAGTAACCTAATTCACATCCTTTGATTTTCTGTGGAAAAATGGGATTATGTCGTTATTTCAAGCAGTATGGTCATCACTTGTTCTCCAACACAATCATTGCACATCTCCGAGATTCCAGTGCAGTCGCCACGACGTCCACGTCCAGCTGAATTAGTTGAAATCGTCACCGCACCTGGCCCCTTCTCCCAGGCGCCACGGTCGCTGAGCAAGCAGCCGCATAGCCCCGCGCGTCACAGGTAAGGGAGTGGCCGCATCGCCCTACGTCATGGCCAGTCCAGTGCTCTCGTCACCAACATGTTTTCGTGGAAAGGGGAGTCTGCACTCACCAACCAGTTGGCGCCAAAGCTGTTTGCTGGACACGTTCAAACCTGTCGATGCTGACCGTTCACCGTCCACTACGTGTTTTTGTGCGACCGAGAACACGGTGCTATGCTTTTGGCGCCAAAGTTTGCTCGACAGTGGAATCCGCCATGACTGTGTAACAGCACGTTTGGTCACCAACAGAACGCTAGCTAAGTTAGTTGACTCTCCCTCGCACGCTCGTTATAACCGGACACTCACCACGTCACCACCCCACTGACGTCCGACCGCTTACGTCACACACTACATACATGCGACGGACATAGTCTTCTGCAAATATGCTAACTCCCACATCGCTCATCTAATCTATCAATTGCCTAAGTACTTAACTCCATTTCAATTTCAATCATGTTAAATAACTCAATTTACAATTTCATATACGTAAGCTATTTTTCGACGACCAGACCGCCACCTCTTCGTAGGAGCCCTCACCATGTTTGATTCTGTCAGTAAAAAGCGTCACTTGCGCTTTCGCTACCAAACTAAGAAAATTGCACGTAAAGAACGGGCACTTGTACTAACCTCATCCACCCGACCGCCACTTCCTCCTAGGATCAGGCGCCAAGTGTGAAATCTGCCAGTAAACAAAGCTCACTTGCGTCATTACTACCAATGGAAGAAAATTGCTGAAAACGAAGTCTAACACCAGCACCACTTCCTAGTGGGTGGTTGGTAAAACGACTCAGCTCGCACTAGGCTGATGGAAGGAGGAAGGAGTGTACTTTATTTAATTGGGAGCAATTTATTTAGGGATGGAGCATATGTATGACAGAACACACACACGCTCTCACATGCCCCCCCCCCCCCCCCCCCCCCCCGCCAGCATACAGCAAATAACTGGACAAATTTATCTGTAGAGGAGTTACACGCCTGTATTGCAATGAATAACTTGATGGGTGTGGTTGTGTTGTCAAGTGTAATGCACTACTGGAGTTCAGAACCTGCCTCAGGTCAGCCTTACGTATCGAAACTTATAAGAAGCAAAAGTTTCAAAAAGATATGTGAAACTATTAACATATTATGTCAGGGCGGAGGGGGTGTCCTGCGTTGTAAGTCAGCTGGACCGTGGACTGAGTGGCCAATACAGAGGGTGGTGGTGCTGTCTATCTCTAGTTGTTTAAATAAAGACAGGTGTATGATTTTGAAAAGTTGACGATTAGAGAGCAGGGTATTTTAGATGGATTATTATTTAGAGAAATTAAAAGTTGTTCGGTTCTATGGGCGTGAATGTTTTGAATTATTTAGGTGTACTTAAAATGTCTGTAGGCTGTGGAGTGACTTTTTTTACGGTTTACAATTATATGGAGAAATTAACAATTGTTCGGTTCTATGGGCGTGAATGTTTTGAATTATTTAGGTGTGCTTCACACGTCTGTAGGCTGTGCAGTGACTTTTTTGATGGTTTGCAGTTAGCAAGCGTGTGTGTAGAGCGTTATACATGAGTTATGTAGGAGTAGTTTGCAGGTCTGTATGATGGGGGGGGGGGGGGGGGGGGGGGGAGGGCATGTGAGAGCGTGTGTTCTGTCATATATATGCTCCATCCCTAAATAAATTGCTCCCAATTAAATAAAGTACACTCCTTCCTCCTTCCATCAGCCTAGTGCGAGCTGAGTCGTTTTACCAACCACCCACTAGGAAGTGGTGCTGGTGGTAGACTTCGTTTTCAGCAATTTTCTTCCATTGGTAGTAATGACGCAAGTGAGCTTTGTTTACTGGCAGATTTCACACTTGGCGCCTGAAACTAGGAGGAAGTGGCGGTCGGGTGGATGAGATTACTACAAGTGCCCTTTTTTACATGCAATTTTCTTAGTTTGGTAGCGAAAGCGCAAGTGACTTTTTTTACTGACAGAATTTAAACTCGGCGAGGGTTCCTAGGAAAAGGTGGTGGTCTGGTCCTCGAAAAGTAGTTGAAAGTAGGTAGTTGAACACCTTTGGATATGTATATGAAATTGTAAATTGAATTATTCAATATGATTAAAATGGGAATGGAATTAAGTACTTAGGTAATTGATAGGTTAGATGAGCGATTTGGGAGTTAGCTTATTTGCAGAAGACTATGTCCGCCGCGTGTATGTAGGGGGCGATCGAGGGTGTGTGTCGTAAGCGGTCGTACGTCAGTGGGGCGGCGGCGTGGCGAGTTTCTGGTTATAACGCGCGTGCGAGGGAGAGTCAATTAACTTAGCGATCGTTCTCTTGGCGACCAAACGTGCTGTTATAGAGTCATGGCGGATTCCAGGCGTTCTCGGCCGCCCAAAGACATGTGGTGGACGCTGAATGGTCGGCATCGACACGTTTGAACGTGTCCAGCAAACAGCTTTGGCGCCAACTGGTCGGTGGGGCAGACTCCCCTGTCCACGAAAACATGTTGTTGACGAGAGCGCTGGATCGGCCATGACGTAGGGCGATGCGGCCGCTCCCTTACCTGTGGCGCGCGGGGCTGTGCGGCCGCTCGCTCGGCGACCGTGGCGCCTGGGAGACGGGGCCAGGGGCGGCGACGATTTCAACTGATTCAGTTGTAGTGTGGACGTCGTGGCGACTGCAGTGGGATCTCTAAGATGTGTACTCATTGTGTCGGAGAACAGGTGATGACCGTACTGCTTGAAATAAAGACGTCAGCCGTTTTTCCAACACAGAATCAAAGGATGTGAATTAGGTTACTATAAGTGCACCTTATTATTTGGCGCGATTTTCGTCGTTTAGCATTGAAAGGATAAATGAGCGCGAAAGTTCGTAGGATGTGGGCTATTTCGTACCTGTGATTGATTATAGTGCTGGAATTTGAATTTCTGACAGATTTTTTGTTATGGATGTAACGCAAATGGATTTCTTCCCACCGAAATCGGACATGTTGAATAAATAATAAATGATAATAATTAATAGAAGTACAGTTTTCGAGACATAATCGTGTTGGAATTTGAATTTTGCGCAATTTTCTAGTGGAGGTAGGCCAATAATAATAATAATAAATAATAATAAATGATGAACGATAATGAATAATAATAAAGACAAGTACGGTTTTGATTCCATTTTCGTGCTGGAATTTGAATTTGGGGCAAATTTTCTAGTGGAGGTAGACCAATAATAATAATAATAATAATAATAAATAATAACAATAATAATAATGATAATAATGATAATGATGACAATTATAATGATAATAATGACAATGATGATGATAATAATGATGATAATGATGATGATGATGATGATTATAGTAATAATAATAATAATAATAATAACAAACCCTGTGGAGACCCGGGAAAAGAATAGGCCTCCGGTATGTTCTGCCAGTCGTAAAAGGCGACGAAAAGAACAAACCACTAATACGCTAAACGCCCTTTTAGTGTGATTAGTTAGTTCAGGACGGAACTAATGAAGCCTCGGACAAGCGCTGTCATGGTCGGGGATGACGCTAGAAACCTGATGCCCGTCCACAATGGTAACGACACTGCTAGCCACACGGAAAGTGATTTAAATCCAAATAGAGGTGTTTTGAAGGATATGCCTCCTGCAACCACTCTAGAAGGAAAACAAAGACAGAGGATGAGATGGTCAGATGAAGTGAACTGACACCTCGTGTTCTGTTATTACCAAGCAACAAACTTAGGATCCAACACAACTGGATATAGATCACAAGTGTACACAACATTTATTACCAGATACCCAGAATAAAAATTTTTAACAGAACAATGACTAACTGATCAGATCTGTGTAATACTAAAAAATTACAGGGTACCCCAGTCAGAATTAGGAAATGTCAAACAACAAGTACAACAGATACTGGAACAAAATAATTTTCAATCAGAAGAAGAAGAAGAAGAAGTAAATACAGTAATCGACTCAAACATCCCAGAGCAAACAAACAAACAGCAACACACATCAATTAAACAATCAGAGGAAAACGAAATCTTAAGACAGCCACCAGAACAAGCACAAATGGAACACGAAGTGACACACATGTTAGATATAGAAGAAAAATTTCAGCTGACATATATAGAATACAAAGACACAAATACAGACATTAGACCATTCTTGCACAGACCCCCAAATAACCCACAAGCCGAAACAACAATAACAACTATCAACACAATCATACACAACAAAATAAATGAAAATACAACTATGGAAGAGTTACAACTACTGGTTTATATAGGAGCACTCACTAGACTATATATACACACTAGGCAGAGATCAGAACCAACCAACACTCAGAAGATACCCACAAAACCAGCACGGCAACGCAGGCTACAGTTCAGAATAGAAAAACTGAGAAAAGACATCCGACAGCTAACACAATTGATAAGAAATGAAATATCAAACAAAAACCGAAACAGGTTAGGTAAAATCTCACAACAAGAAGCGATAGAGCAATTAGATGAAAAGAAGAAGAAATTACAACCATTGGCCAAACGACTTAGAAGATACAAAAAGAGTGAAAATAGAAGGAAACGAAACCAAACATTCAACACAAACCAAAGGAAATTTTACCAGACAATAGATAACACACACACTAAAATAGACAATCCACCAAACATAACAGACATGGAACACTTCTGGAGCAACATATGGTCAACCCTGGTACAACATAACAGACATGCACGGTGGATACAAGCAGAAACAGACACATACAAGATGATACCAGAAATGCCTGAAGTGATATTTTTGCAACATGAAGTCACCCGAGCAATTAGTTCTGCGCACAATTGGAAAGCCCCTGGAAAAGATAAAATAGCAAATTTCTGGCTAAAGAAGTTCACCTCAACACACGCACATCTAACTAATTTACAGTTCCATTGCAGACCCATACACAGTCCCTGATACACTTACACATGGAATAACTTATCTGAAACCTAAAGATCAAGTAGACACAGCAAACCCAGCACAATATCACCCCATAACATGCCTACCAACAATATACAAAATATTAACTTCAGTCATTACTCAGAAATTAATGACACATACAACACAGAACAAAATTATAAATGAAGAACAAAAAGGCTGCTGTAAAGGAGCACGAGGATGTAAAGAGCAACTGATAATAGATGCAGAGGTGACATATCAAGCTAAAACCAAACAAAGGTCGCTACACTACGCATGCATTGATTACCAAAAAGCTTTTGGTAGTGTACCCCACTGATGGTTACTACAGATATTGGAAATATACAAAGTACATCCTAAATTGATACAGTTCCTAAACATAGTAATAAAAAATTGGGAAACTACACTTAATATCCAAACAAATTCAAATAATATCACATCACAGACAATACAGATTAAGTGTGGAATATACCAAGGAGACTCATTAAGTCCTTTCTGGTTCTGCCCTGCTCTGAACCCACTATCCAACATCCTAAATAATACAAATTGTGGATACAATATTACTGGAACATACCAACACAAAATCACACATTTGCTATACATGGATGATCTAAAACTACTGGTAGCAACAAATCAGCAACTCAGCCAATTACTAAAGATAACAGAAGTATTCAGTAATGATATAAATATGGCTTTTGGAACAGACAAATGTAGGAAAAATAGTATAGTCAAGGGAAAACACACTAAACAAGAAGCTTACATATTGGATAACCACAGCGACTGCATAGAAGCGATGGAAAAAAACAGATGCCTATAAATATCTAGGATACAGATAAAAAATAGGAATAGATAATGCAAATATTAAAGAAGAACTAAAAGAAAAATACAGACAAAGACTAACAAAAATACTGAAAACAGAATTGACAGCAAGAAACAAGACAAAAGCTATAAATACTTATGCCATACCAATATTGACCTTTTCATTTGGAGTATTGAAATGGAGTAACACAGAACTAGAAGTACTCAATACACTTACACAATCACAATGCCACAAATATAGAATACATCACGTACATTCAGCAACAGAAAGATTCACATTAAGCAGAAAGGAAGGAGGAAGGGGATTTCTCGACATAAAGAACCTACATTATGGACAGGTAGACATTTTAAGAAAATTCTTTATAGAACGAGCAGAAACTAGCAAAATACACAAAGCAATCACTCATATAAATACATCAGCTACACCACTGCAATTTCATAACCACTTCTACAACCCTTTAGATCACATAACATCAACAGATACAAAGAAAGGAAATTGGAAAAAGAAAACACTAAATGGCAAGCACTTGTATCATCTAACACAGCCACACATCAATCAAGACGCATCCAACACATGGCTAAGAAAAGGCAACATATACAGCGAAATGGAAGGATTCATGATTGCAATACAGGATCAAACAATAAACACCAGATATTACAGCAAGCAAGAAGAAGTTAACACAACTAATCGAAATATTCATACCCAATACAACAAATATACAGAAGAAAACAAGAGAAAAATTTGAAAAATACATCCAACTGGCTGAGGAAGTCAAGGACATGTGGCATCAGGATAAAGTTGACATTATACCAATTATACTATCAACTACAGGAGTCATACCACACAATATCCACCAGTACATCAACGCAATACAGCTATATCCAAACATATATATATATAGAAATACAGGGTGTTTCAAAAATGACCAGTATATTTGAAACGGCAATAAAAACTAAACGAGCAGCGATAGAAATACACCGTTTGTTGCAATATGCTTGGGACAACAGTACATTTTCAGGCAGACAAACTTTCGAAATTACAGTAGTTACAATTTTCAACAACAGATGGCGCTGCGATCAGGGAAACTCTATAGTACGATATTTTCCACATATCTACCATGCGTAGCAATAATATGGCGTAGTCTCTGAATGAAATTACCCGAAACCTTTGACAACGTGTCTGGCGGAATGGCTTCACATGCAGATGAGATGTACTGCTTCAGCTGTTCAATTGTTTCTGGATTCTGGCGGTACACCTGGTCTTTCAAGTGTCCCCACAGAAAGACGTCACAGGGGTTCATGTCTGGCGAATAGGGAGGCCAATCCACACCGCCTCCTGTGTGTTTCGGATAGCCCAAAGCAATCACACGATCATCGAAATATTCATTCAGGAAATTAAAGACGTCGGCCGTGCGATGTGGCCGGGCACCATCTTGCATAAACCACGAGGTGTTCGCAGTGTCGTCTAAGGCAGTTTGTACCGCCACAAATTCACGAAGAATGTCCAGATAGCATGATGCAGTAATCGTTTCGGATCTGAAAAATGGACCAATGATTCCTTTGGAAGAAATGGCGGCCCAGACCAGTACTTTTTGAGGATGCAGGCAAGATGGGACTGCAACATGGGGCTTTTCAGTTCCCCATATGCGCCAGTTCTGTTTATTGACGAAGCCGTTCAGGTAAAAATAAGCTTCGTCAGTAAACGAAATGCTGCCCACATGCATATCACCGTCAACAATCCTGTGCACTATATCGTTAGCGAATGTCTCTCGTGCAGCAATGGTAGCGGCGCTGAGGGGTTGCCACGTTTGAATTTTGTATGGATAGAGGTGTAATCTCTGGCACATGAGACGATACATGGACGTTGGCGTCATTTGGACCGCAGCTGCAACACGGCGAACGGAAACCTGAGGCCGCTGTTGGATCACCTGCTGCACTAGCTGCGCGTTGTCCTCTGTGGTTGCCTTATGCAGTCGCCCTACCTTTCCAGCACGTTCATCCGTCACGTTCCCAGTCCGTTGAAATTTTTCAAACAGATCCTTTATTGTATCGCTTTTCGGTCCTTTGGTTACATTAAACCTCCATTGAAAACTTCGTCTTGTTGCAACAACACTGTGTTCTAGGCGGTGGAATTCCAACACCAGAGAAATCGTCTGTTCTAAGGAATAAACCATGTTGTCTACAGCACAATTGCACGTTGTGAACAGCACACGCTTACAGCAGAAAGACGACGTACAGAATGGCGCACCTACAGACTGCGTTGTCTTCTATATCTTTCACATCACTTGCAGCGCCATCTGTTGTTGAAAATTGTAACTACTGTAATTTCGAAAGATTGTCCGCCTGAAAATGTACTGTTGTCCCAAGCATATTGCAACAAACGGTGTATTTCTATCGCTGCTCGTTTAGCTTTTATTGCCGTTTCAAATATACCGGTCATTTTTGAAACACCCTGTATATACAACTATAGAAATCTGTAATCATTGATACATGTTCAATTACCCGAAAGTTCCTAAATGCAATGTAACATATACCATACAGTTAAGAGGAAGTCACACTTGATCAAGGTCCGTGTCACTTTCCATTTTTAACCAGACATAACGTCTGAGAAAGGAAAGAAATAATAATAATAATAATAATAAATGATAATGAATAATAATAAATAAAAGTAAGGTTTTGCATGCATTATCTTGTTGGAACTTGAATTCTTGCGCCAATTTCATCTGGAGGCTTTGGTTAGTGACATAGCCCAATTGGCCTATTTTCCCGCCAAAATTCAAAATCCCCGCCATTTTTTTGGAGGTTAGGTTTGTGGATGTAGCACAATTGCCTTTTTTTCTCGCCAAAAGCCGCCATCTTGGGTGACGTCATGCACTGTTGCCAAGTCTACACGCCGCCATCTTGGATGACGTCATCACCGCCACCTTGAATAACACCAACAGGAAATTTGTGCTTAATATTTCCACCTGACTAAGGAAAAACAATTCATAATGACGTATCTCGTAATTCCCATGGATACTTTTGACAGAACTGGGATTACCCGAGGTCTGTGGCCTGCAATTTTAAGATCAGGAGCTGTACCCACACGGTTTCTGTTTGCTTTCCCATGCCATATCTTAGTCATGAAGCTACCCTCCACCATTAGGACTGGAAGAGGCTACCTACAGGTCCAGCGTCACCACTGCATCTTTCTACTTTCTCAGTTCCTGTGTGGTTCGTTCAGTGATGTATGAATAAAAGTAGAACGTGAGATACAGTGGTTCATTTCTTCAGTGCTATAAATACAAACACAAAAGAACAAATACATTCTTACATTACACTCTCTAGCACTAGCATTTCTCAGTAAAATCTTAAGTAAAATGGTCTTTGCACGATCCATTTCATTGTGACCTTACTGTAAAACAGTCTTCATTGGGACTGCAACAGCTGTCACCTACAATCACCTTCACATTCTGTAGTAAAATTCAAATACGGCAATACGGCAAAATAAAACTTCGTCATGAATAACAAAACTTCTCACAACTGACACATTACAGTTTTTAATGTTAATAAAACTTCAAAATGTTTATATGTGACAAGAGTTGAGAAATGGTAACAATGCTATTTCAAACGATCAGGAATATGAAATATTTCCTGTTAAATTTATTCTTAATCAGTGATTATACACTGTTCGAACATTATGAAATTCAGCGAAGAAAACGATTTATTGACATATAGCATGGATTCAGAAAATACTCCTGTCGTGATTGACAACTGGCCCCTTATTCACACGAAGTAATGAGCCCTATCGACATGGGATCTCAGTTTGATTCCATCTTTCGAGATTTCCAGAACGCTTTTGAGACCGTTCCTCAGAGGCCAATTCTAATCAACTGCGTTCCTCTGTAGTATCGTCACAAGTGTGTGACTGGATTCGTGATTTCCTTTTAGGAGGGACACAGTTCGTTGTACTTCACGGAAAGTTATGAGTAAAACGAAAGAGATATCCGGCGTTCCCCACGGGAGTGTTGTAGGTCCTTCGCTATTTCTAATCTACACTCCTGGAAATGAAAAAAAGAACACATTGACACCGGTGTGTCAGACCCACCATACTTGCTCCGGACACTGCGAGAGGGCTGTATAAGCAATGATCACACGCACGGCACAGCATACACACCAGGAACCGCGGTGTTGGCCGTCGAATGGCGCTAGCTGCGCAGCATTTGTGCACCGCCGCCGTCAGTGTCAGCCAGTTTGCCGTGGCATACGGAGCTCCATCGCAGTCTTTAACACTGGTAGCATGCCGCGACAGCGTGGACGTGAACCGTATGTGCAGTTGACGGACTTTGAGCGAGGGCGTATAGTGGGCATGCGGGAGGCCGGGTGGACGTACCGCCGAATTGCTCAACACGTGGGGCGTGAGGTCTCCACAGTACATCGATGTTGTCGGCAGTGGTCGGCGGAAGGTGCACGTGCCCGTCGACCTGGGACCGGACCGCAGCGACGCACGGATGCACGCCAAGACCGTAGGATCCTACGCAGTGCCGTAGGGGACCGCACCGCCACTTCCCAGCAAATTAGGGACACTGTTGCTCCTGGGGTATCGGCGAGGACCATTCGCAACCGTCTCCATGAAGCTGGGCTACTGTCCTGCACACCGTTAGGCCGTCTTCCGCTCACGCCCCAACATCGTGCAGCCCGCCTCCAGTGGTGTCGCGACAGGCGTGAATGGAGGGACGAATGGAGACGTGTCGTCTTCAGCGATGAGAGTCGCTTCTGCCTTGGTGCCAATGATGGTCGTATGCGTGTTTAGCGCCGTGCAGGTGAGCGCCACAATCAGGACTGCATACGACTGAGGCACACAGTGCCAACACCCGGCGTCATGGTGTGGGGAGCGATCTCCTACACTGGCCGTACACCACTGGTGATCGTCGAGGGGACACTGAATAGTGCACGGTACATCCAAACCGTCATCGAACCCATCGTTCTACCATTCCTAGACCGGCAAGGGAACTTGCTGTTCCAACAGGACAATGCACGTCCGCATGTATCCCGTGCTCTAGAAGGTGTAAGTCAACTACCTTGGCCAGCAAGATCTCCGGATCTGTCCCCCATTGAGCATGTTTGGGACTGGATGAAGCGTCGTCTCACGCGGTCTGCACGTCCAGCACGAACGCTGGTCCAACTGAGGCGCCAGGTGGAAATGGCATGGCAAGCCGTTCCACAGGACTACATCCAGCATCTCTACGATCGTCTCCATGGGAGAATAGCAGCCTGCATTGCTTGTAAAGGCGGATATACACTGTACTAGTGCCGACATTGTGCATGCTCTGTTGCCTGTGTCTATGTGCCTGTGGTTCTGTCAGTGTGATCATGTGATGTATCTGACCCCAGGAATGTGTCAATAAAGTTTCCCCTTCCTGGGACAATGAATTCACGGTGTTCTTATTTCAATTTCCAGGAGTGTATATAAATGTTTCGGGAGACAATGCGAACAGTCCTCAGACTGTTTACAGATAACGATTTCGTTAACTGTCTTGTCAAATAATTAGTAGGTTGTAATAAATTAAAAACAGATTTTGGCAAGATATCTTTATGGTGGCATTTGACCCTGAACAGTAAATGGTGTGAGGTCCTCCGCATCCGTTATATTTCGGTTACACGATAAATAATACAAATCTGAAGGTTATCAAGTCAACTAAATATATAGGGATTAATTACAAAAAGCTTAAACTGGAACGTTCACAAAGAAAATCTTGTGGGAAAGGTAAACCAAAGACTGCGTTTTATTGGCAGAACACTTAGAAGATGCAACAGGTCCACTAAAGAGATTGCTACACTGTGTTTGTTCATCTTCTGCTAGAGCATAGCTGTGCGGTATGGGATTCTTACCAGATAGAATTGATGGAGGATAAATGATCACCATATTAAAGTAAGATAAATCTGAGTCCGCGTGGACAGATTTATGTTTTCGTTTTCGCGCATGTTGTTAGAGAGTGAAATGGTAGAGAAATAGGTGAAGTTGGTTAGGTGAACCCGCTGCCAGGCACTTGATTTTGAATTGCAGAGTAGTCATATAGATGCAGATGTAGAACAGCGTAGGTGGGGAAGCTGCTGGAAGGAGATAACATTCAGCAAACAGACTGGCCAGCCCAATATCCCATTTAAATCCCATCGAGCACGTGAGGGATGCGTTGGTGAATCGTATTGCAGGACGTTCGTATACACTGTAATGTAAAAATATAAAAACAGTGGTATGTAAAAAATATACGGCAGTCTGCCAATGTAATCGTATTCTTAATGACTCAATAGTAGCGGTTGAAAACACCTCCCTGAAAATCACTCACAAGAATATTCTTAATAGTGCAATATCTTTCAAGTTAGCCCGACACAGATCAATAATTAATAAACTAGCTCAGTTCTCAGGGCACTTTCATAATCGTAGATGGTTAATTGTCCTTTCCTTCTTTACCCAACACCATAGATATTATTCCAGGCTCGTGAGAAGTCGTGTGCTTATTGCACCAGAGAATATTTCACAAGTCTGTTCGATGTAAACTACTGCAATACGTAACTTAATATCATGGTTTCGTCTTGATTCCCCCAGTATAAGATAAGAAGAGTAGCATCTACAAATGAAATCCTATAATGGAACGGAAATGGAATCCTGTGACCTAACCTTTTCTGCTTGGGATGTTATCTCGTGATATAAAGAAAAGCTGTAAGTAAAAATTGTTAAATTATTATCAGCGGCCGCCGGGCTTGTAGGATCTGAGAGAAAGCTAGTTGTCCTAACCGACGGCACGTCTCATAGATGAGCTAAAAGAAAAATGTTAAAGATTTTCTAAGATGAATTTTCTTTGTTAAGGCCCATATATCCATAGGACAATACATTTATCAGATTACAGATTGATTGACGCATACATAAATTCTTTTGACAAAGTAACGATTATATTTTTCTGGTGCCGGCCGGTGTGGCCGAGCGGTTCTAGGCGCTACAGTCTGGAACCGCGTGATCGCTACGGTCGCAGGTTCGAATCCAGCCTCAGGCATGGATGTGTGTGATGTCCTTAGGTTAGTTAGGTTTAAGTAGTTCTAAGTCTAGATCACTGATAAAAAAATGTCGTGTGACGAGGGCCTCCCGTCGGGTAGACCGCTCGCCTGGTACGAGTCTTTCGATTTGACGCCACTTCGGCGACTTGCGCGTCGATGGGGATGAAATGATGATGATTAGGACAACACAACACGCAATCCCTGAGCGGAGAAAATCTCCGACCTTAGGGTTGACAGTCTGTAGCGCTGACCACTCAGCTACCGGGGGCAACACTAGGGGACTGATGGCCTCAGATGTTAAGTCCCATAGTGCTCAGAGCCATTTGAACCATTTTTCTGGTTTTAAGTACAACTTACATTATTAGCTGGTACAGAAAGATCAGATTTACACAACAACATCCTCTTTGGTCCGAACCCAAGCAGATAAAATAAGCGAATGACAAGGGAAAGATAGTTCATACATAGAAGCGCAAGAGCCCATGGAATGACATGTCCATTGTAGTTCTATCTGTCTTCCTTGGCGTAACTTCTCGGTTGTTTATGAAATTAATCGTAATATTTAGTTTACATATTTTTAAACCCAAGACCACCCAGGAGTCACAGTACAACACCAACGACCATCCAGTGGTTGTCAATAACCCTGGCTGAGGAACAGAACTTTATACCACAAGAACTGCTCACCAATCTTGTGACCAGAGTGGCAGCACGTACAGAGCATGCACTGCCGTCCATGGTGATCACACAACCTATTAAAAACGATATTCCGCCTTTTGTAATGTCCAGGGGACCTTCGTAAATCGCAGTGTGTAGTTATTGTCTTTGAATAAAAGAGTCATTTCTATTCGCCTCATGGCGTATTTCTTTGAATTACCTTTTTGACTATACTGAAGCAGTTCTATGTATTGTCCAAGTTTCATTCAACTATGTTACTCGGCAGTGACACATCATGCAAAACTTATTGTATTCTCGTCCTTAAGTTTTGCACAACAGTGTACAAGGGGTGTCCAGAAAGTAAGTTCCGATCGGTCGCGAGATGGAAACGACTATGAAAATCCAATAAAACTTTGCACAGATGTGTTGGGCAGTGTCTCTAATATGACCCTAGAGAGCATCACGTCGCTCTTCTCATTTCTGAGCTCACAGTGAGCGTGTAAAGATGTCAAGAAAATAGGGTCTCCCGCCAAGTACGAGGGCCTGGTGAGAAATTTCGCCTGAAGCTATGCAGCCAACATTACATAACTGTCGTGCAGTTTCTTCTTCAAGACAATTCTCAGCTGAATCCTGCAGGGCAATGAAGATGCTCCTGCATCGATTTCAATTGGAAATGTTTGATTACCCACAATACAAAAATGTCTCTGAGCACTATGGGACTTAACATCTGAGGTCATCAGTCCCCTAGAACTTAGAACTACTTAAACCTAACTAACACACATCCATGCCCAAGGCAGGATTCGAACCTGCGACCGTAGCGGTCGCGCGGTTCCAGACTGAAGCGCCTAGAACCGCTCGGCCACACCGGCCGGCTTACCCACAATACAGACCGTAATTGTCTCCCTCTGAGTTTCAACTCTGCTCACATGAACAGCTGGCTATGAAGACAACATTTTTTGCACAGACAAGGAGCTGTAGGCCAGCGTAGATAATTGGCGGAAAGCACTGGCGGCTGCCTTCTGTGATGGGGGTATTAGAAAGTTGGTACAACACTACGACAAATGTGTAACTCAGAACGACGTCTACGTAGAGAAGCAGCTGGAAGGTGCAGCTGTTGTGTACATAGTTCCGCGTAGTCACCGCGTACACAACTTTCCCACTAGAGCGCGCCCCGCTAAGCACAACAGCGCAGGCGCAGCGCTCGTCCGTCTCCGCACTACGAGATGGCGCTGCCTTAGAGACGGACCAAATTCTGCTTCCGCCGATCCGCGTATTGATATGTAACGCAGACAATGAGATTGGTGCTAACGTAGAACCTTTTCTCCTCGCGGATCACATTCGTGCAGTGATACCTGAACGCGCGAGGTATTATAACGAGTGTACAGACCTCCGATTAGTCAGTCTGCATTTGTCTGCACCAGTCTATAACAGTGCATTAGTCTATAGTCAAGTTTCAGTCTGCGCCTAATAAGACTATCATATTGCTGTACATAGCCGTGAAGAGAAATGTATAGACACTTTGTCAAGTATCAGAGATATGTGAGAATAAGATTAACGTACCAAGACCAAAGGAACTTCAGATTGTCAATTGTAAACAGCATCCAGAATCAAGTTACGTAACGTTTGATTTTTATTATTGTAATAAATGTGTGTGAAAATTAACCAAGTTCTGTTTAAAGCTGGTCACCGTCAATGTGCTACTCTAAGCGTGCAAGTGGCGTTTCTATCGTCTGACCTAACGGCAGAAGATAAACACGCCACGATAAGACCACGAGACATATTGCTGACACTCGCCTACTTCGTTAGAGCGACAAGTCAAATAATCTGATGGTGTGTTTACCAAAGGTCTTACAGTGCGCACACCACAGCAGCTAACTGTAACAAATAAAACATTTCTGATTTTCACTGTAGTTTCCATGTCGTGATCAACTGGAACTTACTTTCTGGACAGCCCTCGTAGATGCGGAACCAGCATTCGAAAGAGGTATCTTGCCTTTTCAGTCCTCGTCAGACACACAGTTTTAATCCCGTCAGAAAGTTGCAAAGTACCGCACACTCCGCTTGAGTGACGGGTTGCTCCTGCACAGAGTGAAGCGACGACTCCCGTGCGCAGGTGAGCGCGTGGTGACGAAGCCGTTCTGCATCAACGTGCACCTGTCCAACGAGGCGATGATGTCGTACCGCATGGTGCTGTTCCTGGTGCAGTACCTGACGCCGCTGTGCATCATCTCGTACGTGTACGCGCGCATGGCGCTCCGCCTCTGGGGCTCCAAGGCGCCCGGCAACGCGCAGGACACCCGAGACGCCACGCTCATGAAGAACAAGAAGCGGGTGAGTACCGGCGCTGCTGCGCCTACTGCGTCGTAGCAAGACGCGCGACGCATCAAACACCACGCATCTGTTTCACATAAGCAAGCAATCATAGTTGTAGCTTACTAGGCCACTATGAAAATTTCCACGACAGTGTAACACTGTACCATTTAAATCCCAAATATACACTGCTAGCCACCGTAAATGCAACACCAAGAAAGACAAGAGGTAGCACAACAAAATTTATTTTGTAGATAGCATGTTGACCAAGTATCAAATGATTACGTTTACAGACGTCTGTGACATGCGGTTCCTGCCAGAATCAGTAGCCAGAGTAGCCGCCATTGTTGGAGATCACCGCTGCCACACGTCTCGGCATTGAGTCAAAGAGACGTTGGATGTGTTCCTGGGGTACAGCAGCCCAAGCAGCTTCCACACGTTGCCAAAGACCATCTGGTGTGGCTGCTGGGGATGTAATCTGGGTCACTCGTTGAGCAACCACAGACCACATGTTTTCTATCGGCGAAAGATCCGGAGAGCGAGCTGGCCAGGGAAGCACTTCAATCTGGTTATTGGCGAAGAACCTTTGGACAATGCGTGCCACGTGTGGTCGCGCATTATCCTGTTGAAATATGGCTGTGGCCGAGCCCTGAAGGTAAGGAAGGACAACTGGCTCCAGCACCTCGGATATGTAGCGCCGGCTATTTAAAGTACCGGCAATGCGTGCGAGAGTAATATCCAATACTGCCCCATACCATAATACCCGGTGCAAGACCAGTGTGACGGCGCATAATGCAGCTGTCCAGCATCCTCTCTCCACGGTGTCTCCACACTCGAATCCGACCATCGTGGTGCTGCAGACAGAAGCGTGCCTCGTCAGTAAAGACAGCGTCATTCCATTCTGCCGTCCACATCCGTCTGTCATCACACCATTGGCGACGGAGACGTCTGTGGTTCTGCGTCAATGGTAGACGAAGCAATGGACGTCTTGCGGACAGACCACTCTGCTGTAAACGGCGTTGAATGGTACGCGCAGACACTGGATGATGCGTTACAGACGCAATGTGCTGTGCTATGGTTCGGGATGTCACTGAGTGATCCGTCACTGCCATGCGCACAATTTGCCTATCAGCACGTGCAGTGGTGCACCGAGGTGAATGCGATCGACCACGTCGGTCCGTCATACCCTCCTGCATCCAACGGTCACATATCCGCATTACAGTTGTTTGGTTTCGTCCAACACGACTAGCGATTTTTCTGTATGATAATCCACAATCTCGGTAAGCCACTATCCTTCCTCTGTCGAACTCGGATACTTGATCAATAGATGTTCGCTGTTGTCTACGAGGCATAACTGATCGTCTTGTGAAACAACCACAAGGTAAACACACGTGCCGAACGTACACTCGTCGAAATTGCCAAGCCTTAAATGGCGCTATGAGGTGGCGCCACAGGCGCGCGTGATGTGCGTCTGCGCTGAAATTCTAATCAGTTGCATATCTCATCGCTGCAAACTCATGGTGTAAATTTCACTTGATTCGGATGCTTCCTTCAGGGTGTTGCATTTACGGTGGCCAGCAGTGTACTTATCTTTTCTAAACATCAAGTACTTTGTCAAATGTTTTTCCAGTGAACAGATCTCTAGAGTGTCGAACAGGATGCCTATAACATGAAACATAAGCTATATCATTCACGATGGTTGAGAACATTGTACCAGTTGATAAACTTAAACGATTTGGAATTTGAACAAAACAATTAAAGAAATTATGTCAAAGGGTTATGGTAGTTGTCTGGTCTGACTCACCCACACTGGGTGGACCTTATTCTGTGCATTTATTTGCATGGAATGTTCTTCACAAAACTCACAAAACAGATCTTTTAATATCACATACATTATCACACTACCTCGATGAAAGAAACCTTCAAAATTCATTTAAGATAAGGAAATATAGTCTTTCATTAAAATTTTTCAATTCTTTTAAAAGGAAAAAATGGAGTTAAGTATAATCCGTTAGTAAAATACTACATCTAAACCACAGAACGAAACTCAGTTTGATCAGAGCAGAAAGTTCATCTCCATCTTAACCAAAAAGTTACACTTTAAAATGGATCTTAGAATTTCTTCGATAAATGAAAAATTATACTGAGGGGACAGAATTCATGGGATGGCGATATACACATACATGTTGATGGCGATATATCAGTAGTTATAATAGGACAGTGCACTGACGGATCTGTTATTTGTATACACGGGATTCATGTAGAAACCGTTGCGCCGTGATTGTGGCCACACGAATTGAATTAACAGACTTTCAACGCCGTATGGTAGTTGAAGCAAAAAGCATGGGACATTGGAGTTCAGAAATCGTAAGCGAATTCATTATTCTTAGATCCGAAATATCAAGAGTGTGACAAGAATACCAAATTTCAGGTATTGCTCCTCACCGCGGACAACGCAGTTGCCGACGACCGAGAACAGTAGAATTTGGGGAAAGTTGTCAGCGTTAACAGACAAGAAACACTACACGAAATACGCGCAGAAAATAATGTGGCACGTATGACGAACGTACCCGTTAGGGCAGTGCTGCGAAATCTGGCGTTAATGGCCTTTTCTAACAGCACGACATCGCATGCAGCGCCTGTTCTAAGATAGTGACTGTTTAGGAAGGACTCTAGACGACAGGAAAACAGTGGCCTGATCAGACGAGTCCTTATTTCAGTTGCTAAGAGCTGATGGTAGGATCCGAGTGTGGCGCAGACCCCAGGAAGCCATGGGCTCATGTTACCAAGACGCACTGTGCGAGCTGGTGGTGGCTCCATAATGGTATGGGCGGCCCGCCTGGTTAGCCGTGCGGTCTGACGCACTGCTTTCCTGGCGTGAAGGCGTGCCGGTCCCCGGATTAGTGTCGAGGTTCGCTGTGCCGGTCAGTCTGTGGGTGGTTTTCATGGCGGTTTTCCAATTGCCTCGGCGAATGCGGGCTAGTTCCCCTTATTCCGCTTCAGTTACGCTATGTCGGCGATTGCTGCGCAAACAATGTTTCCACATACGAGTACACCATAATTACTCTACCACGCAAACATTGGGGTTACAGTCCACTGGAGGCCGAACCGCACAATAACCTTGGGTTCGGTGTGGGGCGGCGGTGGGGTGGATGAACTGCTGTAGCCTGTTGTGGGTTATGTACCACTGCGGGCTACGGTGGGGACGAAGCGTCTCCGTCGTTTCTAGGTCCCCAGTTCCATACCATACAATACAGTGGTGTGGGCTCTGGTTACATGGAATTTACTGGTCCTCTCGTCCGCAATAGTTCGCGATTGGAATGAAGAACATTCTGGACAGTTCGAGAGGCATACATCCCTAGCCCCGGCCGCTTTGCGCTCAGAAATCTCCTAGGAAAGACTATCAACACGGACAGGGCAAGAGAAGCACAGAGAGTCAAAAGATGAACAAGTCTAACAGACCACTGGAGAGAGGGGAAGAAGAGAAAAAGAGAAGGCATGTTGAGGACTGGGCTGGACCACCAAGCCCAGACAGCTGCAGCCCGGCCTGGGCTGAGGAGGCAACGGAGTGTTCTCCCAACCCCTCAAATGGCCGATAACGTGAAGTGGCCATCCGTTAAAAAGAGTGGTAAAAACTCGCTTCACGTATAAAACGAGAAACTAATCCAGCAGCTCAGGCATCGTCTCCTAACACCAGGGGTAGCGAGTCAGGGACAGTCCGCCTCAGGGCGGCTGCTTCCCTCAAGAGTTCCAAATTTCAAGAGATATAAGAAATAATTATTGTTGATTAGAGTTCTACTAGTTAATACTTAATTCTGTAATAGTACTTGTATTATCAAAAATAAAATGTAGTGCCTCAGTATTAGTGGCTCTTGGAATATCAAATTTCTTCCTGCTATCGTGTCTAAATCTGAAATTTTTGAGACCATGGTTTTTTTCTGCGCACAAGCTGATTCTTGTAAAGAATAACGGCAACCAGACACTGTTAATAATCTTATTTATTTACACAAATAGCGCCGTTACCGGTTTCTAACCGACGTATTCATTTTACGATGGCTCTTCATGTTTATATTACATTTTCTATTGCTTACATTAGTTGATGGAAGAAAAACAAGTAACAGTTACTGCTGTTTACTTCTTTGAAAGACAGCTTGTAAATACTTTCTTATTGGCCCCTATAATCAGCCATTTTCCTGGTATGGCACTTAGAACGTTTTTAATAAAGTATGTACGCTCTAATTGGTCTCTTTTTTTGCGGTGATGCAGTGATCTGCATAATTCTGTATTATTAGAATACTTTCTCAGCCTTTTGGATATAAATGAGTTTTGTACAAAGAATTTTGCATTGTTTCTTAATTCTCCTGACATATTTGAGATTTGTGTTTCGATATTTATAATCTTTTCACTTTCCACTATGCAATTAAATTTAGAATCTGTTGTCGATTCGTTGATAATGTGCTTTAAATTAGTGCCAGCATTCTGGATTTTATTGCAAGGCTTGACGTGGTGATATTCACAGTATTTTCAGAACTTATCATTTCTATGTTGAGATGATACACAGGTGTCTTTGTAAGACGGGTTACTTTCTAAGCACAACACATAACCTGTTTTCCTTTAATCCAGCCGAATATTACGTCTTTTGGACTCATCACATTCCCGTGTAATGAGTTTGATTCAGTATTTGGAGATACGTATAGATTGTGTTTTGTTCCTTTATTTCACGAGTAGTGACTTAATTGAACCATGTCTTACATGGAGGTATGTTGAACGTGTCATGGTGGCAAAATAACGCTTTCTATGCAATTACATATTTTTTATCAAATGTTCTAAACGTTATTCGTGAAGCCTTGCCGCTATTTTCAAATTCTGATCTCTTATGTTCACCCTGGCTTCATCAAAGTTAGCAACCTTGCTAAACTATCATTGCCATCAACATAGGCATATTTCAGTGACTACAGTGAGCAATAAGCGTCGCCTTATTTTCTTTGCATGGAGTTTCAGAACAGAAGGTAAGTTCCCAGTTTAAAGAAGGTGCTGGCGGATCATCACTCTGTATGTGAATACTTTTTGTGTATTAGTATTCATATTTCTCAATACAAAGGCTATGCTAACAGAATGGGCCAAGAATACGACAAGCCACATACACAATATGATCAAAAGTATCCGGACGCCTGGCTGAAAATTACTTACAAGTCCGTGGCGCCCTCCATAGGTAATGCTGGAATTCAATATGGTTTTGGCCCACCCTTAAGCCTCGATGACAACTTCCACTCTCACAGGCATAAGTTCAATCAGGTGCTGGAAGGTTTCTTGGGGAATGGCAGCCCATTCTTCACGGAGTGCTGCACTGAGGAGAGCTATCGATGTCGGTCGGTGAGGCCTGGCGTATCATGTCTATATTACAAAAATTTACACAGCGCAAAAGAATTTACGGATCACTTTTTTCAAACCCCGTCATATTCTCGCCTTGCGACACAGAAGTGTGAAATTAGGCTCAATGGTGCTTTGAGATTCCTCGGCAACAGTAAAAAACCATGCAACTCTGCCACGTCACTCTCGGGCAGGGCGACGAGAGATGTCGACCCATGCGAAAGAAATGAGAGGGGTCAGAAGCTGATGTGAGGTGCAAGACGGGTAAAAAATATTATATTGGCACCAAATTGCGCCAAAATTCTGGCCAACGCCACCGCGGTCGTGTCGCACGATAGAAGGGTCGTCACATCATCGCCTTAACCACATCTCACCCGTTTTCTTGATGCTTCCGCCTTGGAAGTCAGAACCGCGAGGCGCACCGTTGAAATCACAAGTTACTCTTACAGGTGGCTGAGGAAAACGTTTCAAACACATCGCCACTCAGAATATAAAGACAGTTTGCAGTGCTAAGTGCAACAAAACGACGTTCGTGACAACTGTTGCAGCTGCTAACAACTTCCTGGAGGGCTAACCCCTTCTCTAAGGATATTGATGGACTGCAACAGTATTGAATGTGATCTCATTCCTTTGGAGTGTAATACGACTACAGTGTTTGTTCTGGTATATAGGATGGTACCATTAGGAACATTTCAGAAAAATTCGACGCAATTTGAATACGATTTAAAGCAGCAAAGGGTGTTTATCTGTTTTCAGTCCTCCTGTTTTGCAACATCCAGTGGCGTGACCTAGGGGAGAAGAGGGGTGCAACATTGACACGTGCATGTATTAAACGGCCAAGGGTCCCTCTAAGACCCCTCAGTTCGGCAACACCCATGGTGTCGCCTGCACACCTCTGTTGAGCATTTTACAAATGTACGTGGTCAGAGACAACAACAGACCGATTTCTTGACGCCTGCACACTCCTCCTTCAACATCTTACAACTGAGTGGCGCTACACTGTTGCTCTAGCATCTTCTTCAGGCATGCATTACCTAAGGGATCGAAGACCTATACACAGGAACCTACGAAAACGGTGAAGAGTTGTCGCTGTACAGATATATTCGTTTAAAATGCTCAACGAAGTTGAGTGATTGGCACCAAGGGTATTGCCAAAATGGGGATGGAAGTCTTAGAGGAACACATTAGCGTTGTTTTATTCATTCAAGTGGCAATGTCAGTGTCGCCTCCCCCTCCCTCGCCCCCTTCAAATGGTTCAAATGGCTCTGAGCACTATGGAACTTAATATCTGAGGTCATCAGTCCCCTAGACTTAGAACTACTTAAACCTAACTAACCTAAGGACATCACACACATCCATGCCCGAGGCAGGATTCGAACCTGCGACCGTAGAAGCAGCGCGGATCCGGACTGAAGCGCCTAGAACCGCTCGGCCACAGCGGCCGGCTTTGCCTCCTTCCCCGTTTGATCACTCCTAAGAGGATGGCAAAACAGGAGAGCTGTTTCCGATCACGTTCATATTTCGTAGAATGCTTTTGAACGATCCGTCATGTTTCCTCCCTGCATACCAGAGCAAAAATTGCAGTTGTGCTACATTCCAAAGGAGTCAAATCACTATCAGTGAGATTGCAGCTTCACGATGTCCGCAGAGAAGCCGTTAACGGTGCTTGGGGTATCGGCAGTGTCAAAGGCTGTTCAGAACATTGTTCTGTTGCACATCGTACTGCAAACTATCGTTTACGCCCGCGAAATGTGTGTATATCAACGCCATAAGGGAAGGAATAGACTCAGCGACGTGCTCTATGACACCTCCTGATGCCTTTCTTATCGATTCTCAGCGATGGTGCGTCTGAAATGTTTTCCGCAGCCATCCGTGAGATAACTGTGTGATTTCAACACTGGTCGTCGTGGCTCTGACGTCCATCGCTGAAGCGTTAAAAGAAGGATGAGATGTATTTCGCCGGCCGCTGTGACCGAACGGTTCTAGGCACTACAGTCTGGAACCGCGCTGCTGCTACGGTCGCAGGTTCGAGTCCTGCCTCGGGAATGGATGTGTGCTATGTCCTTTAAGTAGATCTAAGTGCAGGGGGCTGATGACCTCAGATGTTAATTCCCATAGAGCTCAGAGCCATGTGAACCATTTAGATGTAGCTAACGGGGAGGGGGGGGGGGCGGTGAGTGGTTTGACGGCCTTCCCATCGTCTGAAACGTCCACGGTGGCGTTGGTCAGAATTCTGGTGCCAACCAAGGTGACCTCATTAACCCACGTGACATCTCACGTGAACCTATGAACTTCAGTATTTTTTTTGCGTGTGTCCACTTTGTTGCTGTTTGAAACTTCACCGAGCCTGAGAGTGATGTCACAAGGCGGTAAGTTTTCGCACCATTACAGAGGAAGGCACTTTCGAGACAAATTTCAAATTTCTGCGTCGCATTGGATTAAAATGACGGGGTTTCAAAGAAGTGACCCTTTAATTCTTTTGTTCAGTGTATGTTCAACACTTCCTCTTAAACTACTGAATCGATTTCAACCGAAACTAGTACACCACGTACCATCTACTAACTGTAAAGGCGGAGTGTGAGAGTAAGAACCACCTACCTGTCCAAGTGGTGGGGGTGAAAAAGAAGAGTAACGCACCGCTCCCAAATACCCAGACTATATTCATCCTGTGTATGAGAAAGAGGGCACTTAGTGGCTTGCAGTAAACTTTTCACGTATTTTCAAACTTTTATTACAATTTTTCTCACTGACACCCCCCGCGAAATGATTAAATGAATAAAGTTTAACGACCACGTTTTCACTACTCATGCCATAAAACTACCGCATCAGGTATGATGATTTAATTTATTACTTCTTTACTACTAACTCTATTGGGAACACATTTGGCAGACAGTACCCGCATAGAGCACTGAATGTACCTCCAAATTTATATTATTCTCCCATAGCTCAGAAGAGCTGACGTCATAAACACTATTTCTAGCTTTTATAGAAATCGAGCGCAAATAATCCTTTCTATAATCATCTAGTGATTCATAATGACAGCACCAAACTTACAACCTAATTTCAAACTTTTCCGCGCTTGCAGGCTTCACGTAAAATATTTAACAAATCATCTTATTTGTGAATTAATCACAGGTTTGAAGTTGTTATATACAGGGGAGTTCAAATCTTTAAAGAATCGTTTGTTTACTGGTTACTTACTACCCCCAAAGTAGCATAGTGGAGTTAACAACCACCTATATCAGATAGGAATGGAAATTAAAATGGGATGACATTGCACTATAAATAAGGAACACCTGCAGCTATTTCAGTCAGATTTGTTAAGTACATGATTTTTAACTTGTATAAAAACACTGCAAGACTATGATTCCCCACTGCCACTAGGAGTGGAGTTCTGGATGAATAGGGGTGAAGGTAAAGTGTTCGAAAACGACCTGGGCCGGCCGGAGTGGCCGTGAGGTTCTAGGCGCTACAGTCTGGAGCCGAGTGACCGCTACGGTCGCAGGTTCGAATCCTGCCTCGGGCATTGATGTGTGTGATGTCCTAAGTTCTAGGCGACTGATGACCTCAGAAGTTAAGTCGCATAGTGCTCAGAGACATTTTGAAAACGACCTGCTGATATTTCTTTCCTGTATCAGTTAACCTGGAATACTTTTAAGAGTGCAAGTGCAATTTGTCTTTTATTTGTACTGTTTTGTGTGTCAACTACATAGCCAATTAATTTGTCAAGGTATTTCGGGATCTAAGATCGTGCCAAACGGTTGAACACCACAGAAAAAAATTAGCTATCTCTCTGGAGTTGTATGGTGTAAAATAGAGAAGAATCAGACATATATGTCAGAAACGTGTGTGTTCAACATCTCCTCGTAAGTCCCTCTCGTAAGTCATTGCATCGATTTCAGCGGAATGATGGATAGTGAAGGAGGGAAGCAGAGGATGGACAGAGCGAGGAGGGATGCGAAGATGGAGAGACAGAGAGAAAGGGAGAGATGGAAAGAGACAGAGGAAGGACGAGATGGACACAGAGGGGAGAAGGAGATAGGCATATAGCGGGCGGACGAGGGGGGAGACAGAGAGAGGGGGAGGACGAAATGGACTAATAGAAGGTTGTAATAAATAAATGCCCAGGCAACGACGTTTTTCTCACCTAGTACTCAGGGTGAGTCGCTAACTACTGCCAAGTAGAATAACTCCAAAAGTATGATAGTAACTGAAAAGTTTGTGGGACAAAAGCCGCATGGGACAACGGGGGCCATAGTATGACGTTAGCATTTAATTGCTAGATGGGATCGCGTCAGAGGTATAAAGGTCAGTTTTTTTTTAATGGGATGCTATATGTTGGCACTTATTTTCTGATAGTGGCTATCGAGGCGAATCCAACGATGTGTAACAGTAAGATCTTTGAAGGTCAATGAAAGTAAAAAATGTGGCATGAAAGTCCATTTACAAAAGGTGTTCGAAGTGACGACCATTGATGTCAATGCAGTGCTGCAATCCTCTTATCAAGGATTGAGTGGCATTCCTTATCAAATCGGCACTTATCGAAGCAATTGCTTTGACGATTCTCTCTCGTATGTCGTGCAAATTGCGAGTATTCGCCGAATACGGCGTATCCATCAAATGTGCCGTTGACATGTAAACACCATCCGACAGTTTCGCAATACATCACTCATAGGAACGGTAAGACTAGTATCGTCGAGTCAAGCGAATGTGAATGATGTATTCCTTCGAAAAACAAGCCGATAAGCTTCTCCTTTACGGAGAATGCCAACGGAATTCAGTGAGAGCTAGAAACTTATACGCTGAAAGATATCCTCAAATCAATCACCCTACACTTCGTACACTTAAATATGTGTATGATAAATTGAGAACAACTGAATCTTTAACGCGTCGGAAACATATCCGGCAAAGGAAAGTTACTAACGAGGAAACGGAAATTGGTACTCTTCCCACTGTGGTTCGGGATCCTTGTGTTAGTTCGCGTCAAATCGCAGTGGAATCCGGCATGAGCCAGAGTAGTGTTGTTCGTGTTCTGCATCGCCATAAATATCATCCTTACCATGTCAGTCTCCACCAATAATTAACTGGTACGAATTGTATGCGTCGCACTGATGGACTCAAAACTTCAGATTCAGAGGGATTAATTTGATTTTATTTACTGACAAGGGTCCATTCACGAACCATGCAAATGTTAATTTGCATAACATGCATTATTGGGCAACTGAAAATCCATGTTCGCTGCTGCAAGTTGCACACCAAAAACCGTGGTCGGTGAATGTACGGTGTGGGATTCTGGAGGACGGAATTACAGGCCCCTGTTTCATCGAAGGAAATCTTAATGGTAGGAAGTACACCACATTCCTGCAAGAAACATTAGGTCTATTATTGGAAGAAATACCTTTAGGAACAAGCAAACAGCCGGCCGATGTGGCCGAGCGGTTCTAGGCACTTCAGTCTGGAACCGCGCGACCGCTACGGTCGCAGGTTCGAATCCTGCCTCGGGCATGGATGTGTGTGATGTCCTTAGGTTAGTTAGGTTAAAGTAGTTCTAAGTTATAGGGGGCTGATGACCTCATATGTTAAGTCTCATAGTGCTCAGAGCCATTTGAACCATCTGAACAAGGAACAGAATTTGGTATCAACACGATGGATGTCCAGCACATTTTTCTCTGATGGCTAGAAATGAGTTGCATAGACAATTCCCAAATCGTTGGATTGGACGTGGAGGAGATGTGTCGTGGCCGGTTCGTTCGCCAGACTTGACGCCTCTGGATTTATTTCTTGTAGGGATTGGTAAAAGACATGGTTTATGAAGACGCTGCAACTACACCTGAAGATATGCGTGAGAGAATTGTCAGAGTAGGTGCTTCTATAAGTGGTGATGTGATAAGGAATACCACTCAATCCATGGTAAGAAGATTGCAGACTGCATTGATATCAATGGTCATCACTTCGAACACCTTCTGTAAATGGTCGTTCATGCCACCTTTTTGAACTATCAGAAAATAAGTACCAAAATATAGCATACACCTAAAAAAAAAAAAAAAGAAAGGTTGACCTTCATATCTCTGACGCCACCCCACCTAAGAACAAAGAACCAACTTCATATTATGACTCCCTTGTCTCATGCAACTTTTGTCCCACAAGTGTTTCAGCTCCTATCATACTTTCGGAGTTATTTTCGGTGGCAATAGTTAGTGACTCACCCTGTAGATATGGATAACGCATTGGATCAGGATGGATAAAGCACAAAGTCCGTCTGAGCTATTCTGCTGTTACAGTAAATAAACAGGAAACAAGGGATGGCAGACAGAGGGCCAGTAATTGTGAGACCCATTTAACTAACTCAGAAGTTGTAGCAGCTTGAATGTAATTTCCAACTAGCTGATATCTCCAGCGGTCACCCACGTCTGAAATCTGCCACTCATTGCGTCCTCTATAGGGAATTGGCAAGACTAATTAACAACTATTACTACCTTTTCTTGCTAGCTTGTGAGAAGAAGAGCTACTTTTTATAGCCACGAAAAATTTGAAGTCATGAGGAACGGAGCAGTAACTAATTAGGAAGATACAAACTCTCTCCTTTCGAATAGATGTGCTATGTTTGGACCACTGCACCACCTTGCTTGACCGTTGAAAGCTGAAAGAGTACCCGAAATTTTAATGAGCAGCAAAGTTAATTGCAATGTACGCTACATAAGAGAGGTCACTGCTATCCCCTGTGCCTCCAGCCGGCTTCAAACAATATTACGTGGGAAAGTGCAATAAGTGAAATTAACCGTTCTCCGTT
Source organism: Schistocerca serialis cubense (assembly GCF_023864345.2). Taxonomy (NCBI): domain Eukaryota; kingdom Metazoa; phylum Arthropoda; class Insecta; order Orthoptera; family Acrididae; genus Schistocerca; species Schistocerca serialis. The sequence continues at coordinate 179,117,632 of NC_064646.1, read as the reverse complement.
TCACATTTGTGACCTTTCCTTTTTCTGCTTTTTCTATGTGAAACATCAAAGAAAAAATTCACGGCTGCTTCATTGCTGCATCCACTCATCAAACAACCACGCAGGACCTTCACTGGTGGCTTTTGACAAATATTGCACGTTTAACACACCGTAATTTATGTTTTCATTAAAGATACTGCATATATCACTGGCTGATGTTTTCCACCCTGACGTTACTAGTATATTTAATTGGATTATAGACATGGGTGACGCACTGTGTGTAACTTACACGGTTTAGTAACAACGAAATGCAAAAAAATTCTAAGCTGCAACATGGTTTTGCAAAAGGGGCAGAAACATACACAACACAAATACTGAATGTAACTTATACTGAAGACAATACTTTGAAATGCTTCTAGTCTTAATCCAAACAGTTTTTGAAACTGTTAATGATCTGGTGTTTAACCTGGAAAATTTGGTGAGACAGTTCGCGTATGTTGCTGTTGTTGTACGTACGGAAGTTACAGCGACAGAAAACTGTTACCAAATTCTGGAAGACCCATAGAGATTCCCCGATCTATGTAAGTATAAGCAGCTGATTCTGAACGTAAATTAATGGAACTTTCTGCGCTTAAAATAAGAGAAATTTACAGTATTAGCGATAAATTACTAAAAATAATAACACCCGTAAAAGATCTATAATTAACCATTCAGAATGACGTAAACTGCAAGGGCTACATGAAATATGACTCAGGGGAAACGTAGTTGCTAGGCTGAGATCCGTTGGAAATATTTGAAGGGTGTCCATTATAGCTGCCCATCATCCATATATTCTGTTTTTACGTAGCTTCGTTTCGTGATCAATCTTTGCTATCATATCTTTGGCACGGTGCACGGCTTCCGCATCTTCACAGATGCTTCGGCGTTAGGATTAGAAAAACGGACCATTTAAAGCCGGTACCGGTATTTTATTTCTGAATAGCAGGCGTTTCTCGTTATTAAGTTGGTCTCGGTTATAACTTTTGTGGACTGGCAAGACAGTCAATCCACTAGGACGGGGCCCGCATCTCGTGGTCGTGCGGTAGCGTTCTCGCTTCCCACGCCCGGGTTCCCGGGTTCGATTCCCGGCGGGGTCAGGGATTTTCTCTGCCTCGTGATGGCTGGGTGTTGTGTGCTGTGCTTAGGTTAGTTAGGTTTAAGTAGTTCTAAGTTCTAGGGGACTGATGACCATAGATGTTAAGTCCCATAGTGCTCAGAGCCATTTGCACCACTAGGACGGGAGGCTGAAGGGCACGCGTTTAAGCTCACGCAGGATGGCGTGAGGTCTGGAACAGGACAAGGTCTTTATAGCAGCAACCATCGCTAGCAAAGTCGGCTGTACAACTGGGGCGAGTGCTAGGAAGACTCTCTAGACCTGCCGTGTGGCGGCTCTCGGTCTGCAATCACTGATAGTGGCGACACGCGGGTCCGACGTATACTAACGGACAGCGTCCGATTTAAAGGCTACCACCTAGCAAGTGTGGTGTCTGGCGGTGACACCACAATAACAAATACTTCTTATTTTTCGCTAATAAGCACCTAAAACATATATTATCAATTTATCACAAAATGTGCTAATGATTTTAGTTTTTAAACGAAGTATTTTTTAAAAAGCGAGCAGTGTTGATCTGTATTATCTACTTTGCTCTGAAATATTGGGTTATTGTAAAAATGACAAACGCGGTCAGTGCTATCTGAATAACAACACGGACAGTTGGAACGAACAACTAACACAATGGTGAGACAATAATGCTGAGACAATAACGTACCTGTTACCGTATTAGATGGTACGCGTGTTTGGACAGTGTACAAGACTTACCCTCATGTGGTCTATACGGTAGTGTCACTCTGTCGTTACCAACCAATGGCTATATTGCAGTATGGCGCCATCCCTACTCTGGAAGTCTTACTCTCAGCTTGCTTTACAAGATTGGACAATAAATATTATCCAATGGATTAATTCGTTATTAAGATCTTAACTAGTAGATGCTGTATTTTTCCTACCATATAAAGTGTTCATGTGAATTTTTTGAAAGAGAATTTTTGGTTTTGTCAGTTAATATCAACTTCATTCATATTCATGTTAAAAAAGTAAATAAATATATCTAACCACAAACAGAATTTCTCATTCCAAATATCGAAGAAAAAGAAAGTTACAGATTTTAAACAAAAGCTTATTATTTGTCTCATTTTCTACGAAATGATAAAGGAGGATGGAAATGTTATATCAAAATAACACAATAAAATTCAAAATACTTGAATGATTTATTCACAACGATACTGGTTCACAATAGCTCTTCACAATCCATAGCAAGTACACAAGCCCAGTGCACTCCAGTTCACATCCGAGGTAGTTGAGACAGTATCCGAAGTTCCACAGGTTTCCTAGTACGTACGAAGTACGTTCCTTGTACGAGCAAAAGGCAGGCGTAGGACACGCTGTACGATGCTGTTCAAAGGGCTCTAAGCACAAGGGGACTTAACAAAAATGGTTGAAATGGTTCTGAGCACTATGGGACTCAACTGCTGAGGTCATTAGTCCCCTAGAACTTAGAACTAGTTAAACCTAACTAACCTAAGGACATCACAAACATCCATGCCCGAGGCAGGATTCGAACCTGCGACCGTAGCGGTCTTGCGGTTCCAGACTACAGCGCCTTTAACCGCACGGCCACTTCGGCCGGCTCGCGGACTTAACATCTGAGGTCATTAGTCCTCTAGACTTAGAACTGTTGTTGTTGTTGTCGTCAGTCCTGAGACTGGTTTGATGCAGCTCTCCAAGCTATTCTATCCTGTGCAAGCTTCTTCATCTCCCAGTACTTACTGCAACCTACATCCTTCTGAATCTGCTTAGTGTATTCATCTCTTGGTCTCCCTCAACGATTTTTACCCTCCACGCTGCCCTCCAATGCTAAATTTGTGATCCCTTGATGCCTCAGAACACGTCCTACCAACCGGTCCCTTCTTCTTGTCAAGTTGTGCCACAAACTCCTCTTCTCCCCAATTCTCTTCAACACCTCCTCATTAGTTATGTGATCTACCCATCTAATCTTCAGCATTCTTCTGTAGCACCACATTTCGCACGCTTCTATTCTCTTCTTGTCCAAACTATTTATCGTCCATGTTTCACTTCCGTACATGGCTACACTCCATACAAATACTTTCAGAAACGACTTCCTGACACTTAAATCTATACTCGATGTTAACAAATTTCTCTTCTTCAGAAACGCTTTCCTTGCCATTGCCAGTCTACATTTTATATCCTCTCTACTTCGACCGTCATCAGTTATTTTGCTCCCCAAATAGCAAAACTCCTTTACTACTTTAAGTGTCTCATTTCCTAATCTAATTCCCTCAGCATCACCCGACTTAATTCGACTACATCCCATTATCATCGTTTTGCTTTTGTTAATGTTCATTTTATATCCTTCTTTCAAGACACTGTCCATTCCGTTCAACTGCTCTTCCAAATCCTTTGCTGTCTCTGACAGAATTACAATGTCATCGGCGAACCTCAATGTTTTAATTTCTTCTCCGTGGACTTTAATACCTACTCCGAATTTTTCTTTTGTTTCCTTCACTGCTTGCTCAATATACAGATTGAATAACGTCGGGGACAGGCTACAACCCTGTCTCACTCCCTTCCCAACCGCTGCTTCCCAGTCATGCCCCCCCACTCTTATAACTGCCATCTGGTTTCTGTACAAATTGTAAATAGCCTTTCGCTCCCTGTATTTTACCCCTGCCACCTTTAGAATTTGAAAGAGAGTATTCCAGTCAACATTGTCAAAAGCTTTCTCTAAGTCTACCAATGCCAGAAATGTAGGTTTGCCTTTCCTTAATCTATTTTCTAAGATAAGTCGTAGGGTCAGTATTGCCTCACGTGTTCCAACATTCCTGCGGAATCCAAACTGATTTTCGCCGATGTCGGCTTCAATCAGTTTTTCCATTCGTCTGTAAAGAATACACGTTAGTATTTTGGAGCCGTGGCTTATTAAACTGATAGTTCGGTAATTTTCACATCTGTCAACACCTGCACTCTTTGAGATTGGAATTATTATATTCTGCTTGAAGTCTGAGGGTATTTCGCCTGTCTCATACATCTTGCTCACCAGATGGTAGAATTTTGTCAGGACTGGCTCACCCAAGGCCGTCAGTAGTTCCAATGGAATGTTGTCTACTCCCGGGGCCTTGTTTCGACTCAGGTCTTTCAGTGCTCTGTCAAACTCTTCACGCAGTATCATATCGCCCATTTCATCTACATCTACATCCTCTTCCATTTCCATAATATTGTCCTCAAGTACATCGCCCTTGTATAGACCCTCTATATACTCCTTCCACCTTTCTGCTTTCCCTTCTTTGCTTAGAACTGGGTTTCCATCTGAGCTCTTGATATTCATACAAGGGGCTCTCTTTTCTCCAAAGGTCTCTTTAATTTTCCTGTAGGCAGCATCTATCTTACCCCTAGTGAGATAAGCCTCTACATCCTTACATTTGTCCTCTAGCCATCCCTGCTTAGCCATTTTGCACTTCCTGTCGATCTCATTTTTGAGACGTTTGTATTCCCTTTTGCCTGCTCCATTTACTGCGTTTTTATATTTTCTCTTTTCATCAATTAAATTCAATATTTCCTCTGTTACCCAAGGATTTCTACTAGCTCTCGTCTTTTTACCTACTTGATCCTCTGCTGCCTTCCCTACTTCATCCCTCAGAGCTAGCCATTCTTCTTCTACTGTATTTCTTTCCCCCATTCCTGTCAATTGTTCCCTTATGCTCTCCCTGAAACTCTGTACAACCTCTGGTTCTTTCAGTTTATTCAGGTCCGATCTCCTTAAATTCCCACCTTTTTGCAGTTTCTTCAGTTTTAATCTACAGTTCATAACCAGTAGTTTGTGATCAGAGTCCACATCTGCCCCTGGAAATGTCTTACAATTTAAAACCTGGTTCCTAAATCTCTGTCTTACCATTATATAATCTATCTGATACCTTCTAGTATCTCCAGGATTCTTCCACGTATACAACCTTCTTTTATGATTCTTGAACCAAGCGTTAGCTATAATTACGTTTTGCTCTGAGCAAAATTCTAGCAAACTGAGTTTTCACCCTTTAGCACTGACTATTCGTCATGCCCAAATACTGACAAGATCCTCCAATACAACATGACTTTTCGGTAGAGTTTCAAACAGTTAGAACCAATAGGAGAATACTGGTGCATTTTTGAGAAAAGCAGCGAACGTTGGACGGACTAAATTTTCCCTTATGTACCTATTTTATTTGATATTTTGGTTCATGCACCTTTCAACGCATAACGAAAAAGTCTAAGGGAGTCTTCCGAATTTTTCAGTCTTTGTCCGCTGTCGACGTTTATTATTGAAAACAATGGGAATAAAAAAACGAAATTTGTTATTTCAGAAAGCGGTTATTTTTAGCAGTTGCAACTTTCAGGTTAAAATGGAAATGAAAAAATCCAGTAAATCCGAAACCAGTTGTTTCAGCTATAACCACCATCCCTGCTTCGGCTATGCGATACTTAAGGTTATCGACCTAGGCACTTCATGCACTATCCAATTTGAGCCCATGTACTGGACGGCGTTTACTATTGGCATGCTTTTAGTCCCTTTCCCAATCATGTAAACGTACCGCTCCCGCAGCGGCACACCGCGAGAAGTGCAGTAACAAAATTTTCATTCAGTTTGTGTTGAGTACTGCAGTAACCTGCCATTTAGAGGCATTAGGTCTTTGATAGAGTCAGAATAGTACCTTCACTTTCAGCAGGTCATACACAGCAAAATGTTGGCGATCGTTTATATGTCACTGAAAGTGGTGTGTCTAAGGGGAGGAGAAAGACAGAGAGACCGGAAATATGAACGATAGACCTCGCAGTCGTCATTCTCGTATGACAACACCGGTGCAGGATTGTTTCCTCCATCTGTCTGCTCGCAGGCGCTCAACATTTGGAAATGACTTCTCCCAGGCAACACGCATTCTTATCTCAGACCAAGCAGTACGTAGAAAATTGCATTAGGATGGTCTTTATTGCAGAAGACCATTGTAAAGTTTTGCTCTGAACCAACGGAAAAGAGGCAGTCGAAGGACCTGGGCTCTTGCACATCAACATTGCGCCGTTGCATAATATAATAATGACATGTTTGCTGACGACACCAGGATTGGTTTGCGATCGGACACTGGACTTGTTAGGGTTTGTAGAAGCGCTAGACGTCACCGGGAACGCCGATACGTTACGAAAGTCCATCCGTTTGCAGTTGGAAGTGTAATGTTCTGGGCGGCAATAATGATGGGACGGCAGACCCCTCTAATTCCCATCTATGGCAATTTTAATGGTCGTCGATACCTGTAAGATGGCCTATAAACGATTGTAAGGCGCTACAGATGTGACGTCGGCGACAACTTCATCCTAGTTGACGACAATGCAAGACCGCACCGTACTCTAGCAGTATCTCGGTATCTTCAAAGATGCCACATCAACCGAATACATTGGCCAGCACAGATCCCAGACATGAATTCAATTGGGCATGCACGGGACCTGTTAAAGGTGGCCATTTCACAGCGTTTAAATCCACCTGACAATCTTCAGGACCTCACTGGAGCTGCCATTGAGCAGTGAAGCCTCAAACGCAAAGATAAACTTGATGGTCTCATCAACAGCAAGCCTCGCAGAGTGGAAGAACTCATCCCTGTGCTGGCAAGACATACACACTACTAAAGACAGATAATAACCATAATCAAGCAAACACTTTCTCTGTTTTGGTTTTACAAGATATACACTTAGGAGAGCGCATGCGTTATTTTGTAATGATTTTTATAATTAACTAAAATCGTTCTTATTTTCTGAAGTAATTATGTCTAGTTCGTTAACAAGATATTGTACAAACCTCAACGGGTGCATTGTAAGAAGTCATTGTAGTTAACTCCATGACATTCCAAACTTTTGTTGGGGTGTATAACTGAATTACCAGAACACTTTTCTTCTACAATACGATATGACACTTTCAACTCTTAATTTTTTTCTAGCAGTTCTTGATAATATCCGCTATGTTGCTGTAACTCCACGGACTTCCCTAACACGCCTCCCTCCACAGTCCAAGTTGTCATTCAAGCCTCAGACCACTTGATATTCCCCTTAAATTCGAACCGCATTGCAGTGGTTCTCCAACTGTATTGGAATAGCTCCTCAACATCGAACAAACGGGGGAAACCCAGACATAGGTGCCTTAATTAAATGAAACTAAGTAGTTCAAGAGACTGTTGAAGTTTAACTACTTCAAGTGCAAGTACTTGAAAAGGTCTCTCTAACCACACTTCAAAAAGTTTTACATTACCTCGGTTCCGAGAGTTCCGGAACCAGTACAGAAAATTGGAATAGAGATCAACATAAACATCATTTCCGCCTTTTTTATTGCTCATGAAAACCACACATTGCATGTTGTAGCACCATACAGCGAGACGTTCAGAGGTGGTAGTCCAGATTGCTGTACACACCGGTACCTCTAATACCCAGCAGCACGTCCTTTTGCATTGATGCATGCCTGTATTCATCGTGGCATACTATCCACAATTTCATCAAGGCCCTGTTGGTCCAGGTTGTCCCACTCCTGAAAGACAATTCGCAGTAGGTCCCTCAGAGTGGTTGGTTGGTCACATCATCCATAAACAGCCCTTTTCAATCTATCCTAGGCAAGTTCGATAGGGTTCATGTCTGGAAAACATGCCGGCCACTCTAGTCGAGCGATGTCGTTATGCTGAAGGAAGTCATTCACAAGATGTGCACAATGGGGGCGCGAATTGTCGTCCATGAAGACGAATGCCTCGCCAATATGCTACCGATATGAGTGCACTAACGGTCGGAGGATGGCATTCACGTATCCTACAACCGTTACGGCGCCTTTCATGAGCACCAGCGGCGTACGTAGGCACAACATAATGCCCCCCCCCCAAATAAAAACATCAGGGAACCTTCACCTTGCTGCACTCGCTGGACAGTGAGTCTAAAGCGTTCAGCCTGACCGGGTTGCCTCCAAACACATCTCAGACGATTGTCTGGTTCAAATGGCTCTGAGCACTATGGGACTTAACATCTGTGGTCATCAGTCCCCTAGAACTTAGAACTACTTAAACCTAACTAACCTAAGGACATCACACACATCCATGCCCGAGGCAGGATTCGAACCTGCGACCGTAGCAGTCGCGCGGTTCCGGACTGAGCACCTTAACCGCGAGACCACCGCGGCCGGCGTTTGTCTGGTTGAAGGCAAATGCGACACTCATCGGCGAAGAGAAAGTGATGCCAATACTGAGCGGTCCATTCGGTATGTTGCTCTGCCCATTGTTACCGCGCTGCATGGTGTCGTGGTTCCGAAGATTGACCTCGCCATGGACGTCGGGAGTGAAGTTCCGCATCATGCAGCTTATTGCGCACAGTTTGAGTCGTAACACGACGTCCTGTGACTGTATGAAAAGCATTATTCAACATGGTGGCGTGCCGTCATGGTTCTCCCGAGCCATAATCCGTTGGTAGCGGTTTCTCACTGCAGTAGTAGCCCTTGGGCGGCCTGAGCGAGGCGTATAAGTTGTGTGCCCACTGGATTCCTCGCCGCCTATCGGAAGAACATAAAGAGCAACCGACAACAGTCTTGCGGAATTGGTTGCGCGTTACGAAGCTGACAATTCTTTGTTGAACATCGTCACAGGCGATGAAACGTGGGTTCATCATTTAGACCAAAACGACAATCTGTTGAGTGTCATCTCACCATCTCCCCTCCGAAGAAGTTCAAAGCTGCACCATCAGACGAGAGTATCAGCACTACCAACAGAGACGTCCAGTTGAGCAGAGAGGTGTCTGCGAACCGTCGATCACCTCGAATGAGAGTGTCTGCACGTTCCAATATTGCAGGAGTCGCAGCTGTGTGCGGCCGGCCGGCAGGTGGGGAGTGGGGCAGGTCCGTGCGAACTTGTTACAATGATGACGACGTCTCGGCCAGCAATTCAGAATGCTTTTCTCCACTGCCAGGTCTCTGTAGACATTCTTCAAGCGCCTACGAATCTCTGCAATGCTCTGGTTTTCCGCCAAAAGAAACCTAGTTACAGCTCTCCTCCTGGAATGCACCTACGTTACAGAGGTCATTTTGAAGGTTTTCTATGGACCCACCTATCGGGACGTCATGAAACTACAGAGAATGCTCCACGGTGTCTCACAACAGATTCCGCATTTTTTAACCAAAAGTGGTAGAGAAAAAGTGTTGTATTACTTGATGAACGCACCTCGTAAAATCTGGGCTACAGAATAATGCTAAAGACCAGTTGCATTGACCGAAATACTGTTGATACGGTAATACTGTTGATATGGTACTGAATATAAAAGGGAAGAAAGGAAGCTTACGACGCAACTTGAATGAAAAAAGGGACTGGTTGATAGGATGTAGCCTGAGGCATCAAGAAATGGTCGAGTCGCTAATGTAAGGATGTGTGTGGAGAGTAAAAATTGTAGAGGCAGACTGAGTCTTGACTACAGTAAGCATGCTCAAGTGTATTTAGGCGGCAGCACTTAAGCAGTGGTGAACGGGCTGGCACAGGATAGACTAGCGTGGAGAGATGCATCAGACCGGTCTCCGGACTGAAGGCCACAACAATAACTACAACGACATAAAGGTGTGATCAAAACAAAACGATTTCCATAATGAACAAAAATTAGATCACAAAGTCGTACGTGCTTGTGTGTCTAAAAGCTGAAATCGAGGGAATCACGTAAGTGTTCGTGTTATTTTCTATATCCAACTGCGAAAGCTGATTAGCGGTCACTTCTCGTGATGTTTTACCTCCTTCAATGGGACACGTAATTATAAATTCAGAAATTTCCAGAAAGAGATTTTCCCTCTGCAGCGGAGTGTGTGCTGATATGAAACTTCCTGGCAGATTAAAACTGTGTGCCCGACCGAGACTCGAACTCGGGACCTTTGCCTTTCGCGGGCAAGTGCTCTACCATCTGAGCTACCGAAGCACGACTCACGCCCGGTACTCACAGCTTTACTGCTGCCAGTATCTCGTCTTCTACCTTCCAAACTTTACAGAAGCTCTGGAAACATCCCCCAGGCTGTGGCTAAGCCATGTCTCCGCAGTATCCTTTCTTTCAGGAGTGCTAGTTCTGCAAGGTTCACCGGAGAGCTTCTGTAAAGTTTGGAAGGTAGGAGACGAGATACAGGCAGAAGTAAAGCTGTGAGGACCGGGCGTGAGTCGCGCTTCGGTAGCTCAGATGGTAGAGCACTTGCCCGCGAAAGGCAAAGGTCCCGAGTTCGAGTCTCGGTCGGGCACACAGTTTTAATCTGCCAGGAAGTTTCAATTCAGAAATTTACTTGAAGATCAATTCAATACCATTTTCTCTGTGTGTGCTCAATTATAGCTGGATGACTTAGACACAATATTCAAAAGCAAAGGACATTAATGCAAGAGCAGACACTCGGATTATCATTTTCTCGCAGCAAGGCCTGCCCCCCTCCCCCCCCCCCCCGCCCCCCTCACTCCTTCAAAACTACAATATCAGTGTAACAGCCTGTATATTAACTATTAACTATTGTAACGATGTCATAGAGTAGCTTTTAAATACACTAGCATTTGCAACAACACGGATATAAGAGAAACTGGTAGTGTGAACCGAAGTTTCATCTATATATGCACATTATTTTGCTGTTACTGTAGGTGAACATGCACAGGAGTTCGACAAATATATGGAAACACTGCAAGAAATGCATGCAGGTCATCACATTCTATTTGACCGAGAACGTCACCTGTGCAACACCCTCAGTAAGTTGCAAGTGTCAATCGTGGTCAGAACAGTGTTCTACGTAGCAGTATGTCGGAACTAAGTGAATTCGAACACGAGCAAATTGTTTCTGGATGCTTCCGTAACCAAGGGCGCACAAGTGTTTGGTGATTCACCAGGCATCGTATCGAAGATTTATACCGCATATACAGACAGCGGGTAAACATCATCCGCATCCGATATAAGCCACAGCGCGGACTAAAGTTGTGCTGAGGGATCGTGATGGAAGGTCGGAGAAGAAGACTGTGACGAAAATTAAGATGACGACAGCTGCAAGCCGTGCGGAGTGGCCGCACGGTTAGAGGCGCCATGTCACGAATTGCGCGACCCCTCCCGCCGGAGGTTCGGGTCCTCCCTCGGGCATAGGTGTGTGTGTTGTCTCCAGCGTAAGTTAATTTAAGTAGTGTGTAAGCCTAGCGACTGATGACCTCAGCAGTTTGGTCCCCCAGGAATTCACACACACATTTTGACTGCTACAAAAGTAACTGTAAGACAATGTCGCACTCGAGGACTCTGTCCGTAAGCTGGAAACTGCAGGGTGAGCCGGAATTCCAAAAACACACATGAGGGATGCAAAAGCCAGCATCCGCAATATGTTGTGTTGAAGCCATAAAACCTGTGAAAGAATTTCATTTGGTGTCAGAGGAGACTCGTGTTACACTGTTTCCATCTTCTAGCTAAATTTACGTCCCAGACATCCGGCTGAATTTACCTCCCAAGAATGAATCTTGAGAGGGGGGCGAGGGGGGGGGGCGGTTCGGTGATGATTGGGCACCCACATCGCGGTGTTGCATGGGCCTCAATTGTTACTCTGCAGGATCACAGTACTGCCAAGGATTATGTTACCACGTTGGCTGTTCAGGACCATCTCATGCTGCAGTGTTTGTTCCCTAACCGTGATCCAGAGTTCGTGGACGACAGAGTCCCTTTTCATAACTCGCATCACCTCGGACTGCATTTGTGAGCACCAGGAAGAATCGTCTCATCTCCCCTGGCCACCTACCACAGTCACGGAATGGTGCATGGTCGCTACCCACTTCCATCATCGTTACTTGAACTTTTTCCAGGAAGAATATAAGATTCTCCTAAAAACCATTCAAGCCTTGTATTTATCGATTCTGAGAGGACTGAAGTCGTTTTGAAGGCAAACTGGTTTCCTGCACTCTCCTAAAAACCATTCAAGCCTTGTATTTGTCGATTCTGAGAGGACTGAAGTTGTTTTGAAGGCTAATTGGTTTCCTGCACGGTATTTTTCATGATAATGAGTTGCTGTTTTGCTGTTTCCATGCTGTTGTCCAAACCTAGTAGATTCGGTCTTGTTAGATAACCACACGGCATGAAAGTAATAACCTTCTCTATAATCAGTACAGTATAAAGAAAATGCATCATGAGCGACATCATCCACATATGTAAGTAAGAGTAAGCAAAACTAAATATAAATCAATACAGTTAGATATTAAACCATATCGCATGCGCAGGTGAACGCTGCAGCATAGTTGTCGTCTAAGCTACTATGTTACAAGGCTACTGACACTGTACCACGTTCTCGATAGATAATCAAGGTATGGTCATACGGAGTATCTTCACAAATATACGGTGTGGTCGACGATTTTTGACTCACGGAACTCAGTTGTTTAAGCTGGACGGTGAATATTCCAATGAAACGAATATACACTACTGGCCATTAAAATTCCTGCACCAAGAAGAAATGGAGACGATAAACGGGTATTCATTGGACAAATATGTTATACTAGAACTACATGTGATTACATTTTCACGCAACTTGGGTACATAGATCCTGAGAAATCAGTACCCAAACCAACCACATCTGGCCGTAATAACGGCCTTGATACGTCTGGGCATTGAGTCAGAGCTTGGATGGCGTATACAGGTACAGCTGCCCATGCAGATTCAACACGTTACCACAGTTCATCACGAGTAGTGACTGGCGTATTGTGACGAGCCAGTTGCTCGGCCAACATTGACCAAAAGTTTTCAATCGGAGAGACATCTGGAGAATGTGCTGGTCAGGGCAGCATCGAACATTTTCTGTATTCAGAAAGGCCCGTACAGGACCTGCAACATGCGGTCGTGCATTATCCTGCTGAAATGTAGGGTTTCGCAGGGATCGAATGAAGGGTAGAGCCATGGATCGTAACACGTCTGAAATGTAACTTCCACTGTCAATGGGAACAAGAGGTGACCGAGACGTGTAACCAATGACACCCCATACCATCACGCCGGGTGATACGCCACTATGGCGATGACGAATACACGCTTCCAATGTGCGTTCACCTAGATGTCGCCAAACGCGGATGCGACCATCATAATGCTGTAAACAGAACCTGGATTCATCCGAAAAAATTACGTTTTGCCATTCGTGCACCCAGGTTCGTCGTTAAGTACACCATCGGAGGCGCTCCTGTCTGTGATGCAGCGTCAAGGGTAACCGCAGCCACGGTCTCAGAGCTGATAGTCCATGCTGCTGCAAACATCGTCGAACTGTTCGTGCAGATGGTTGTAGTCTTGCTTACGTCCCTATCTGTTGACTCAGGGATCGAAACGTGGCTGCACGATCCGCTACAGACATGCGGATAAGAAGCCTGTCATCTCGACTGCTAGTGGTACGAGGCCGTTGGGATCCAGCACGGCGTTCCGTATTACCCTCCTGAACCCACCGATTCCATATTCTGCTGACAGTCATTGGATCTCGACCAACACGAGCAGCAGTGTCGTGATATGATAAACCGCAATTGCGATAGGCTACAATGACGACCTTTATCAAAGTCAGAAACGTGATGGAATGCATTTCTCCTCCTTACACGACGCATCACAACAGCGTTTCACCAGGCAACGCCGGTCAACCGCTGTTTGTGTATGAGAAATCGGTTGGAAACTTTCCTCATGTCAGCACGTTGTAGGTGTCGCCACAGGCGCCAACCTTGTGTGAATGCTCTGAAAAGCTAATAATTTACATATCACAGCATCTTCTTCCTGTCGGATAAATTTCGCGTGTGTAGCACGTCATCTTCGTGGTGTAGCAATTTTAATGGCCAGTAGTGTAACATCGGGTTTGCCGCAAGGAAGAGTACTGGGACCTCTAAAGTTCTGGCTATACGTAAACCAGGGCCGGCCACGGCGTGCCAGACTTCACGCGTGCAGTGTGTGTGTGTGTGTGTGTGTGTGTGTGTCGCGTGCGGATCAATCCCTGCCCTGTCATTCGGCTTTGCATGGACCTTCTTGGAAGTGCACGGAACACCGCGACTTTTCATGTAACATTGCAGTGCGACATTTTGTGGTCGGCACAACTCTGCGAGTTCGGCGGAATCGTGGTGTCAGCGCTGTTTACACTTAGCTATTTTTTCCTGGTATGAAGGACATTGACAGCTCCAGTGGCTCTCTGCACTAGAAGACGCAGTCTAGCGATCTATCGTCCCTACCCTTTAAAATGAACATGAGTGACATGAGAGAGAGATGAGAATTCTCAATTCGCATAAGAGATGGGTTATGTTATGTTAACCGGTGACCTAGAAACGACGGAGAGGCTCCGGCCCCGCCGCAGCCGCAGTGGTCCGCAACTCCACGACGACTACCGCAGTCCACTTCTCCCCTCCGCCGCCCCACACCGAACCCAGCGTTATTGTGCGGTTCGGCCTCCGGTGGACCCGCCACGGAACGTCTCCCACCAGACGAGTGTAACCCCTATGTTTGCGTGGTAGAGTTGTGGTGGTGTACGCGTACTTGCAGAAGTTGTTTGCGCAGGAATCGCCGACATAGTGTAGCTGAGGCGGAGTAAGGGCAACCAATCCGCATTTACCGAGGCAGATGGAAAACCGCCTAAAAACCATCCACAGACTGGCCGGCTCACCGGACCTCGACACAAATCCGCCGGGCGGATCCGTGCCAGGGATCGGCGCTCCTTCCCGCCCGCAAAGCCGTGCGTTAGACCGCACGGCCAACCGGGCGGGCTGTAAAAGATGGGTACTGCTTATTTGCTACGAAAGCACGTTATAGTACCATGCAGAAAGCATTTAAGCTTTTAGATGACAACGAATGCCTAAAATTACAACGATCGACAGACGGGATTCACTGTTCTATACATCAAGAAACACTTTGTCCAAAATTATCAGGCAAGGAGCACGTGAAGGAATTAGTGGTACGAATAGTAGAGTTCCTGAAATCACACCCATTATTCAGTTTTCAGTTGAAAGAGTTTTCAATGGCAATAAGCAAAGAGTATAGATATTTCAGATATTACTGCTAAGTACACTGGTTAAGTTAAGGGGCATTCCTGGAGTGATTTTTCATATTTAATCTCGCTATTATTGAGATTATGAAGGAAAAAGGTGTGCAGGAACGAAAGTGAGAACTTGCCTCAATGGATTGCGGACTTCGTATTTTAAGTGGACTTGACAGCATACCGCCCACAGCAAGACGTTGCAAGGTAATTACTTTCTGATTTGATGGGGATGCATTTAAAAAGAAAATCGCGTTATAGAGGGGACTCATTGCAACAAAGACAATCCAGTTCCTTAAGCAGCACTGGCGTTAAAGAAAGTGCAAGGTTTGAAGAATTCATTGTGGCCTTGAAAGAATTACAACGATAGTTTTATAAACGCATTGAGAACACTGCCAATCATGCATCTGTTTTTCAGACCTTTGCTTTTCAGTTGAAAGCACACCGGAGCGTATACAGATGTAACTGATCGACCTGCAAGGTAACTACAGTTTTAATTACAAACCTTTTTTGCATTAAAACTGCCCAGAACATCAACATTGATTTTCTCAGATATTTTTCAAGTTCCCATAATGTGGTAGTAAAAGTGCTATAATATTTCGATCGAAGTATTTGTTTGAAGCCCTTTTTTCGATTATTAAACTAAATAAGTCATGATTGGCAACTTGAGTGCAAAACCATATGAGATTTTCTGCATCTGTCCATATCCCGATAGTTTGTACCAGATAAACATTATACTGCCTTCAGTGCGCCAAAAATAATTAATACTGAAAACTTGTTTTGTTTCAGATCTATGTTGTTGATAAAGGTGAAATATAAAACCAAGACGTACGCAGTACGACTGTTCTGCCATTTAAATGCGGCCCATGCGCTGTTTTCCCTCGTCTTATTCATTCCCGCGACCAGACAGCGTGGCGATGGCGGTGTGAGAAATGCGAAGCGAGGCTGATCACTTTGGCACTCAGGCCCTGGTGTGGCCCGCGAACCTACATCTCGGCCACCCATGACGTAAGGGCATATGTAGGGCAAAATTGGGAAAAATTTCTAATTTTTTTATTGCGTAACTAGTAAGTTACGGCGGTGTGCGATTGATTGATTGATTCTTTAAGAATATTATTGAAAAGTTTCATAATCGAATTCTGGCTAAACAAAATGTTTCAAAAAGTTTGTTTGGGCATCTGCGCCAACCACGCCCCCTCTTTCTATGCCGTGGTCCACACCTTCTTTAGGCAAAAATTTTTTTGTGCGTAGTTTTCGTTCACACAATCGAAGCGAACTGCAGATGAGTATATGTGAGAAAGATTATCTTTGCTTGTTCCTTTGCTTACAACGTAGTTTTTAGAAGATGGAAAGCCACACTGGGGGGTGGGGGTGGGGGGATGACAACAGACTGACAGACATGGGAATTCACACTTTACAAATATATTATGGAAAAGCTATCAGGGATCACTTAGTGTGAAAACAATGCAGCAAGCCTTTTGGGCAACACTCTTTCACAGACTTTCCATAGATGATAATCCTCAACATTCCCTTTGCAACATATTGTGGTGCAAATATCTTCAGGCAGAAGCAAGCGGAAAGCCATATAGGCACTAACAGTGTTTGCCATTTGCTGTTTTAGATGTTATAAAACCAACTTTCAGATACCTAGCCAATCCTGAACTGCTGAAGAAATGTTTACATCGGAAAACACAAAATACAAATGAGAGCTACAATCACGTTACATGGGTTGCGTTGTCCAAAAACAGTATGTGTGTTCTCAGTTGTTGTGGAAATAGCTGCATGTGATGCCTGATTAGTGTTCAAATAGTGGAAATGTAGGTAGGATTAAGTGCCGGCTGAGACTAGCCTTCCATCCAGGTGCATGCCACTGACGGTACTCAGAAACATCGATGAAACACTACCTGACAAATCTCAAGCAGCAGAAGAAAAAATGCAAAAGCGGGTTAGGAAAAGGAGGCAGTGGAAAAGATTAAACCAGGAAGACTAGGAAGAGAATAAAGATTATGGACACAGACAGCATTAGTCGCTAGAAGTATAGCAATATTCTAAAAATTGAAATACAAACTTTAAATCAAAATTGCCACAAACCGACATTTTTGAGTTATAATGTAACTTTTCTCAGGAACTGTAAAAGCTAACATCCTGAAATTTGGGCAGGGTTCTTAAAAATTACTAACTGAATAATCAAGTGGACCTTTCCGTTATCTTTCCTCTGAGAAAAGTACTCTTTTTAAAACCTAAGAAAAATAGAGCAGTCCTGGGTAACACAAAACCAAATGTTGGATTGACAATAAAATTTATAGGAACCCCATTTGTAGATGTCAGACTTAAATGAAGTTACGTGGGACAACTAGTGTCGGTGGTCTCAAAGGTAATGACGTAGAAGTTGGAAATCCATAAAAAAGGTGAATATTCCTTCATTAATATTAAAGGAATAAAGCTTCCTCCACCACTACCGAATGAAACCGGTGCGAGAGGTCGTGGTACAGAGAGACTTAAGTCGAAGTCAAAGCTTTCCCACGAAATTTAGTAGATTCCGTAATTCCCACATTTAAAAATCGTTATATAAATTGTGGTTCATTCTGCATGGAATTAACTGTCCTACAATTAATAAGCGTAATGCATGTGGTATTTTCGCTTTGTGCACACATAGTGGCTGACCCATGCAAAAATCCCTACTGCAATATTGAAGGAACAAAATTCAAATCTCGTTATCAAGACACACAACTCACTTCAAGATTACGAATGCTCTTACTCGGGCCGAGCAGACGCAAACCTTAACTTGGATATGCACGAGGGTCATTACTCGAAATCAGCAAATTGCTTATACCAAGGAATCAAATTTATATCAGCACCGCTATGCTGCGAATTTAGGAAAGCAACATATTAAACGAGACTTGAAGTTTCTTTAAGTGAAGTGCTAATGCCACATGGGCCACTTTGGCATGAACAAAGAGAGAAAACTAATTCAACCATCAACCATAAGAACTTATCAAAAATAACTTCACGATTCGAAACGAATACAAGATACCCGAATGCTTAATGAAATAAATTAAGCCGTTTCCTAACCAAAACGAGTATCTATTCTCATAAATCGAAGCATTAAGATGTGTACCAAAACAAGTTCCGAAGAACCTCGTGCTTACCACACAAAAGTTCAGACATCCTGCGCCACCGGCCAGTAGTCGTTGCCATGGGGTCTTGTTGTTTGTGTTAGGGATCTGGGTTGGATATCCAGTGGCTCCTGTAGACAGAATAACCTCAGAGTAACGGGAAACGCTCTGACTCAGAGAGAATTAGACTTTGTCAACCGTTCAAAAAGTCAAGCCAACGGCGGTTGTCTCAAATCCAAGTCTTTTTTTCTAAAATGATAAGGGGTGTTTCTCACTGCCAGTCATTAGAAGAGAAACCAGCGGGAATGATTTGACTCAAAAATAAGCACTTTTCCTGATCTCTTTGGAGAATTTTAATAAGGCTGGCACTACACTACCAGACAACAAAAGAGACTCTGTTTTCTTCACGAATAGATTCGAACACATATAGCCGAACATTCACACTTGCAGAATTTAATGGGGCTATAGAGTGGTTTAGGAAAGGTTGCTGATCATTACTCAATACAAACATTGTCGCGCCATACGTACTCTCTTCCCAAGGACTGCAACACAAAAGGAACCATCTGTGCAGAATATACACGAGTCTACCAGACAAAACTCTAAACAGAAGATGAAAGTGGGCTTAGACAGTAGCTTTCAACTTGCTGCGGGAATAGCTTGAAGGACGTTAGAGAGACCTATTCTGGAGTGTTACTCGAGCGTTTCCGTTCGTTATCAAGTGAGCATAGTAACAGCACGTAAACGTAAACACCACTCGCAGATCAGACAGGCCTACTCCGACTGACTACAAGACAGTGAGAGGAGCCATATATGGTCGTGGAACATATGAGTAACATGTCCCCAATACCTCCAGCAGTTATTTCCAGCAGATGAATACTGTCGATTGCACGGCTTCTTTGTTGAAACACCTCATTTGCCCTCGCGAAGCTGAGTGTATACAGTTCCAGAACTCTACCAAACCCTTAGCCGTCCCTGAATAATTCCACCGTCACTGGCACATCATAATGTTGCTTTTCTTTTTCCTGAACTTTATTCCCTTTCCAGTTTTCTCCTTAACCTCCTTCGGGGCTTTTGCACCACGATAATGCACCTGCTCGCACTTTCGTTGTTTGTTAATCAATTGTTAACCGTATTTCACCAGACATGGACCCATGTGTTTATTTATTTATTTTTTGTTCTAAAATAACACTAAAACCTTAAAGGGATGTTGTTCCACGAGGATAAATGAACTTAAAAGTGTGTCGCTGAGAGAGCTGAAAGCTATCCCCGAGTTCCGTAAGTGTTTCGGGTATTGTATGCTGTCAAAACATTTAATAGGAACTATTTCGAAGGGGATAACATTGATATAGACGAATTAATAAAATTCTTTCCGGAAAACAAATGTTCGCCTCATTATTATGGTTTCGTACCCCAGACCATAAAAACGAAACCCTTATAGGATCGTTTTATTGTCCATCCGTCTGTGTATCTGTCTGTCTGTCTATCCGACCGTTAATAACCCTTTTCCTCAGGAACGTGTAGACTTATCAAGTTGAAAATTATGTCACGTACTAATATCCTCTTGGAGTTGGAAAAAATTTAAGTTTCTAAGTCAGTGCAGCTAAAGGATATGGCCGTTTACGTCACATATTTTGATATTCGTGAACTCACTCATTAAAACCTATAGGGTATGTCCGGTGACCCTGAGTCATGAAATTTGGTGTGAATCAAGGCTTCGCAGTATAAGTAAAGGAAAAAGATTCTAAAGTCATTTATTTTTAATAACATCACACGGAGAAATTATTTGTCAGTTGTTATCCGATTGTCTGCCTGTTCGTCTATTGAGACCCCATTTTCCCAGGAACGGGTAGACGTATCAGTTTGAAATTCGTGACTCGTACCAAAGTCCATGGTCGCTTGATGATGCATAAAATTTATCTCACATATTTTGAAACTCACAAACTCATTCATCAAATCTGTTGATCCAGAATCAAGACACTTGGCAAGAAACAATGTCTCTCTCGGTACATGAAAAGAGCAAAATCCGAATATTTTTAAATTTTAATTACAACGCATAAAAAAATTCTTTTGTCATTAGAACTTACATTGCACACATCATCCGTCAAACATATAATAAAAAATTATTGCATGAAAATGTAAAATGTTAGTCGTAGTCATGTTTTAGTAAAAAAAAAAAAGTTTATTAAATCTTCTCTCACTACACTCGCAAACTGATGTTTCTTTATGTATATCCGGGACAGCCTGGGGAACTACTGTCGAGATTTTGATATGGTCTTCGAATTCCCAGGATCGATATCTTTCCAGTATTGATACGGATGACACAAAAATTCTCGAGATTCCCGATTCCCGGAATGGATGCACTAGCTATATGCGTAATTAAATTTGCAAAGAGCCATCCGGTAGCCTTGGCACCATTGAGTTAGTAGACTGTTCTGTCTGGCGCCACTGGCTCAAGTGTATTATCGACTATCCCTCTTGCGGTCCCACTGCCAATATTTATGAGGAAGAGCTGGTATCTGTGGGTTGTGCCCTTAGAAGGTCTTTGCTTACCGATATACACTCATGGAAATGGAAAAAAGAACACATTGACACCGGTGTGTCAGACCCACCATACTTGCTCCGGACACTGCGAGAGGGCTGTACAAGCAATGATCACACGCACGGCACAGCGGACACACCAGGAACCGCGGTGTTGGCCGTCGAATGGCGCTAGCTGCGCAGCATTTGTGCACCGCCGCCGTCAGTGTCAGCCAGTTTGCCGTGGCATACGGAGCTCCATCGTAGTCTTTAACACTGGTAGCATGCCGCGACAGCGTGGACGCGAACCGTATGTGCAGTTGACGGACTTTGAGCGAGGGCGTATAGTGGGCATGCGGGAGGCCGGGTGGACGTACCGCCGAATTGCTCAACACTTGGGGCGTGAGGTCTCCACAGTACATCGATGTTGTCGCCAGTGGTCGGCGGAAGGTGCACGTGCCCGTCGACCTGGGACCGGACCACAGCGACGCACGGATGCACGCCAAGACCGTAGGATCCTACGCAATGCCGTAGGGGACCGCACCGCCACTTCCCAGCAAATTAGGGACACTGTTGCTCCTGGGGTATCGGCGAGGACCATTCGCAACCGTCTCCATGAAGCTGGGCTACGGTCCCGCACACCGTTAGGCCGTCTTCCGCTCACGCCCCAACATCGTGCAGCCCGCCTCCAGTGGTGTCGCGACAGGCGTGAATGGAGGGACGAATGGAGACGTGTCGTCTTCAGAGATGAGAGTCGCTTCTGCCTTGGTGCCAATGATGGTCGTATGCGTGTTTGGCGCCGTGCAGGTGAGCGCCACAATCAGGACTGCATACGACCGAGGCACACAGGGCCAACACCCGGCATCATGGTGTGGGGAGCGATCTCCTACACTGGCCGTACACCACTGGTGGTCGTCGAGGGGACACGGAATAGTGCACGGTACATCCAAACCGTCATCGAACCCATCGTTCTACCGTTCCTAGACCGGCAAGGGAACTTGCTGTTCCAACAGGACAATGCACGTCCGCATGTATCCCGTGCCACCCAAAGTGCTCTAGAAGGTGTAAGTCAACTACCCTGGCCAGCAAGATCTCCGGATCTGTCCCCCATTGAGCATGTTTGGGACTGGATGAAGCGTCGTCTCACGCGGTCTGCACGTCCAGCACGAACGCTGGTCCAACTGAGGCGCCAGGTGGAAATGGCATGGCAAGCCGTTCCACAGGACTACATCCAGCGTCTCTACGATCGTCTCCATGGGAGAATAGCAGCCTGCATTGCTGCGAAAGGTGGATATACACTGTACTAGTGCCGACATTGTGCATGCTCTGTTGCCTGTGTCTATGTGCCTGTGGTTCTGTCAGTGTGATCATGTGATGTATCTGACCCCAGGAATGTGTCAATAAAGTTTCCCCTTCCTGGGACAATGAATTCACGGTGTTCTTATTTCAATTTCCAGGAGTGTATATACGGGGTTCGCTGTCCCGTAGGGGGGCACGAAGTTTGAGGATTGGGACTGAAAGAAGACGTGTATTTTGTGCTTTGGTTTCACGTTATTTTGTGTACACTTCTACTTTAATTTTTAAAATTTATTCCGAATATCGGAAGGTGGCCACTCTCGGCAAAACTGGTTGTTCCGTTAGAAATAAATGTGATTTTAACAGTTATTAAGTTAATCTAAAAACTTATTATGTCAAAATGCTCAAATGTGTGTGAAATCTTATGGGACTTAACTGCTAAGGTCATCAGTCCCTAAGCTTACACACTACTTAACCTAAATTATACTAAGGACAAACACACACACCCACTCCCGAGGGAGGACCCGAACCTCCGCTGGGATCAGCCGCACAGTCTATCACTGCAGCGCCTTAGACCGCTCGCCTAATCCCACGCGGCACTTATTATGTCACTGGGAATAAGAGATGGTTCTGAGTTCCAAAATATGTTAGTAGCCCTGGGCATAATTTCGGAAAGAGAAACTATTGAACCACACGAAGACAACTGATACAGTAAATATAAATCGCAAGATCGATATGAAAAAAGAACATTGAAAGAGTGGCCAAAAATCTCTGTTACTTTACATCAGACGAACTTGTATTAAGTGAAAAATTTAGATTATAATGAAAAAAGGCCTTGCCTCAAAAGCAGTAAATTAGGAATAGATCGAGTCGTGGTAATTGATCTTTGATTTCTGGAATGAGCAGGGAATTCAGTGTAACTGTTTCACAAACTACTAACATCTGGTAGAATTACTGGACTGTTACCACAGTGCAAGTACAGCAGCAGGAGGAGGCCGTGGATTTAATTTCCTGACTGTCAAGCAGGAGTTTGGATTTATAGTCTCAAAAGTGGTAGTGCTCCGTTGTTACAGTGACCAAGTGGAATTTATAGCTGTGCATTCTTTCTCTCGAAAAGTCGCCCAGTTAACGACCTTTGGAAAACAGAACCCAAGCAAAGTAAAGAGATGCTCCTCTGTTACTCCCCTCGTTTCTCCACGCATTGAAACCTCCTCATCCGAAAGAAGTGTTCGCTGGGTGTAAATTCCAGCTGCTAATTGATTTTTACGCTACGGAGAAAGAGAGGCAATATACAACACGTACAAAAGCCAAGACCAAAAGACAAGTACTCGGATCACAAAAGGCGCTAGGTGGGCATGCAGCGTTCTCCGCCTGGGTTTAACCTTTACATCGAAGAAACAATAAAGGAAAGACTCAGAAGCTGGAATACAATTCAGAATGAAATCAGTCCGGAACCGCGCGACTGCTGCGGTCGCCGGTTCGAATCCTGCCTCGGGCATGGATGTGTGTGATGTTCTTAGGTTAGTTAGGTTTAAGTACTTCTGACTTCTAGGGGACTGATGACCACAGATGTTTAGTCCCATAGTGCTCTGAGCCATTTGAACCATTTTTTCAGAATGAAAGGATATCAACGAGGCGGTTCGCTGATTATATTACTGTCCTCTATTTAAGTGAGGAAGAATTACAGGATCTGTTGCATGGAGTCAACGGTCCACTGCTCATAAATTACGGATTAAAAATAAACCAAAGAAAATAATATTAGTGACAAACTTAACATAAAAACTATGGGCCACGTCGCAGATCAAGGGAAGGCAATCTGCTACCTGGGAAGTAACATAGCACGTGACGAATAGCGAAGACACAGAGAGCACGACAGTTCTTCGCAAGGGGAAGTCTACTGATATAAATCAGTTGTATTTGCGAAATAAATTTCTATACTGTGTCACGTCCGTACCTCACGCACTAGAGGTAGAATGGTAGGTGTTTTAATGCATTAGATAATAATTTCGTGGTACCAGAAACAGCTGTTGACACAAAAATAGCAGAGGAAGACAGAAGCCGAATGTATCCCACAAGTAACTGAGATCGTCACTTGCGAGTGCTACTAGGAGATGAAGAGGTTGGTACAGGGAATGACGTAGTGCTGGACCATATCAAAGCAGTCAAGCAGCTGATGAGGAAAAAAGTCTTTGACTCCAGCACGGCTGAGGACAGACGAGACGTTACAACTTGACGATTACTCTCTTCGTTTCCAAAATCCACGCGGGCTCTGCTGGCAATCTCATCAGAGCTAAACACTGTGCTGACAAAATGAGGACTGGCGTATCGTAGTTGTCACTAAAATGAAATCTATCGCTGCACAGATTTTCGAACTTTAGGACCAACACCCCCTTTTACTAGACATAAAGCCATAAAGTTCTTGTCGTGCTTTTAGATAGGTTTTATTAATTCCATAAGCTCGCTAACGTATCTTTCTGGTTCGAAATCCCACTTTCTGTTATCTGATGAAATTGAAGACTTTCTGTTATCTGATGAAATTGAAAACATCATAATTGCATACATCCATACGATATAAATTTAGAATAGTTACTGTTGATTGGTTGACTAATTTTAATATTTTCTCTGTTATTTTACTCAAAATGGATAATATAAAGTTACCAGTGCTCTATATCGGGAACTTCGGAGTGCTGCAAATAAAATTGTTTTAATTGACTTTACACTTTCGTGTGCAGTTGTTGTTGAAGGATTTCCTCTATTCCTTTTAACTGAATTTATATACAAAATTTCTATGATTGAAAATAGAGCTGCAATCGATCTAGCAAGACTTCGGTGCCTACAGACAAGCAGAGCAATCAAAGTTATCAAAATATCTTAAACGGGGTGTGGTGTATGTACTCTGTACTGGGCATGTTGACTTATAATGAGAGGACGGTATTTTTTAACTATAAAAGAAATCATTCCCTCCCCTGGTCATAGGGAGGGCTGAGGTGAATATTGGTTATATTCAGACAAATCGTAGCGGGATGGGAGTGGGACAAACGAGTTTCCATTTGGGAATATTCTGCAGGGGATTTCTAGTTCCAACATTTGCCTGATGTCCAGAGGGAACTCTCATAGTCACGGACTAAAGTTAAAATTGTTTGTGTTTGTATGCGTGCGTTAAATGTTGATCATCATCCCTGTGAAAAATTTAAAGTAGTCGGCACTAATTGGCTTAAGGTCTTGAGAGTACATTAAGGATAGAGTAGGCGCTTGTTGTTGGACAACAGGTGAGTGACAATAGACAGAACAGAGAAAATACGACCCAGTGAAATGTGATTTCGTGTTAGAGAAAATTACTCAAAGGAAAAATCTTCCAGTTAAGTGACATTAAAAGATGTGGATAATTTAAAAGATTCGCGTGCGTAATTAGTAGGTCAAGATAACACATCCCATCACAGATAAGAGTATATACCACTATTACATCTTTTTGTGAATAGGTCCTTTCATTATACCGTGATTAAAAAATGAAATTTATGTTTCTGTTCCTGTCACTTTTGTTCGATATTCGGTGAATGATCAGACAAATGCGTTGTGGATGCCGCCCGTCATTGTTCAGTAACTTTTGACTGCAAAACTTCAATGAAATTCTTACACCTAAAATAGTAAAAAATTATGTAATCGGACTTCGTTTCTGACAAAGATAAACCGATCCTATAATGCGAAATTGATTAATGACAGAACCAATATTAATCTCAAATCGTTTGGTCATTGAATAATGCGGCTGCAGTCCTGATGAAGTCGGTCTCCTTTGAAAATATTAATTACGCTTTTGATTAATTAATAACAAAGAAAAAAGGTACTTCAAATATTTCTACTAATAAAAAACTTTTACATAAATTAAATTCATAATTATTCAGCAATACCTTCTGGCACAGATGAAAGACTCTTGAGCCTATGCCCTAAAACTCACCATTGACCAACGTGTTACAGTTACCAGTGCGTAGGCCCCGACCCTAACTTCCAAAGACGATAAAAAGGAAACCACCTACTCCCAACTTGAAATGCTTCTAACAATAATACTCCAAGCTGACAAAATCACTCTCTTGGGAGACTTCAGTGAACGAGTTGATAGAGACCCAACATTTTGGTCCAAAGTAACTGGAAAAGAAGTGGTAGGTGTTATATCCTAGCCAGTAATGCCACCCGAGCCCGCTGCCAAAAGGTTGGCAGCATCAAAGTCCGGACGCCGTCCGCATAAGCAGCGCCAGCGAGACAGGAAATCGCCGCAAGTCTGCGCGCGCCACCGCTGGCTTCTGGTTTCTTAAGCGCTGGAGTCGCGAGCGCTAGGACAGTTCTGTATTCGCCGCTCAGTTGTATACTCGCCACCGAATTGTGTACTTGCTAGTCAGTTGTGTGTTCATCGCAGCAGAGTTGATGTTTGTCGTCAGCCGACGCTGACCTAGCCGCTCCGACTCGAACTAGACAGATTTCTGTAGACACCGAGTTCACTACTGTGTTTCTGTATCTTCGCTAATAAAGATAAGTACCGACTTTTATTTAATCAGAGTGTTTGGGTTTTCATCTTTCTGTTCACTGTTCCAGCGGACCGGTCGGCCCGCTGTTAAAAGTGTGGCGGTGACTTCGTAAGCCGTTTCTACAGCGAATTGCTTGTCGCTACGAACGCCGCCACAAAAGTAGGGAAGTGCAGTTCTAACTCCTCTGCTCAGAAAATACTCATAGTTATCACTAATACCATCTTCAGGTAGAAGGATACATTTAAAATCACATGGCAACATCCATGGTCAAAACACTGGCACATAACTCATTATGTAAACGTGCGTGCCAGAGATCAACGTGATGTCATAATTACAAAAGCACTGACAAGTGCTGATGACTGCTGGATGGACCACAGACAGATACCGTCTGTGATGACCCTTCACATTTGCTTACAACGTAGGAAACAGAGAAACCTTGCAAAATCTAAAATGAACGCAGGCCATCTTAAGAATCGTAGCAATGAAGAAAAATTCCAGAAACTTGAATGAGAGGCTACTGGCTAAATATCCTGAAAGCACCGAAGAACACTGGGAAACACTGAAGGCTGCAATAATGGTTTGACCAAAGTGACCGTGAAACTCAGGCACTACAAAACAAAAAGAGAAAGGCACACAAGGCTTGGCAGAGTAATCCTAAGTCAATTACCCAGAAAAGAGAATATCAAGAAGCGAAGGCGGAAGTGCAGAGGAAAACTCGTGTTTTAAAAACAAATGGTGGACGATGATATCTCAAGAAATACAACATCTAGCAGAAACTAACAACACTCGAGCTTTCTTCAGCATGACGAAAACTACATACGACCCAGTAACTCAAGGTACCTCCGGAAGAACAGCAACTCGATTAACAGACGACGGTAGGACCATTCCCACAATATCTTGAATAAAGACCCATACACCAATGAAATAACAGTTTCCAAAATTCCGCAAGAACGCACAAAACCTCACCTTGGCAATATCCCTTCTCTACAAGAAGTTGAGAAAGGAATAAAGACCCATACACCAATGAAATAACAGTTTCCAAAATTCCGCAAGAACCCACAAAACCACACCTTGGCAATATCCCTCCTCTACAAGAAGTTGAGAAAGCTATTAAACAACTCAAACAACAAAGCCACTGGAACAGATGAAATCCTCGCTGAATTTCTCAAGCAAGGTGGACATATCCTCGCTAAACGTGTACCAGTTCTTATTGTCGAAATATGGAACACTGAAACCATTCCTCTTGTTTTCGGAGATGCAGTGATAGTTACGATTTTCAAAAAAGTCGATAGAACTCACTGTGATAACTAGCGCGGAATATCGCTTCTATCTGCTGCTGGAAAAATACTTTCTCGAATTCTGTCCATTGGCTTGCTACCTCTCTCTGAAGTCTGCTTACCTGAATCACTGTGGATTTCGACCTGATCGCAGTGATACAGATGTGATTTTCTGTGCCAGATAAATGCAGGTTAATGTAAATAACAAAAACTTCCCCTGTACATAGCATTCGTAGATCTCATCAACGCAGTCGACTCAGTCGTGAGAGATGGGTTGTGGAAGATCTTAACTAAAACATGCTGTCCTATAACGTACATTAACGTTCTTAGACTACTGCACTATAACATTAATGGCGTGGTTCTTGTCACATATATCCCTGGAGAGAATTTCTAAATCACAACGGGGTGTGAAGCAAGTCTGCGTGAGCTACCACTTCGTTTTGAATATTTGTTGGAACTACACTTGTTGGTGGCAAGCTGCCAAGGGGCATAGAATCAGGATATTGGTAGTGGTTTGTTCAATCTCAATAGGCTACGGGCCAAGATGTGTGTACTATAATAATCACTGAACGCCAATATGCAGGTGATAACATCGCTCTTGCCAACTCAAAAGATCAACAAGCCATCCTAAACGCATTTGTTGAAGCATATACGAGCATTAGTCTAAGCCTTAACATGCAGAAGACGCAGATCCTACATCAACCTGCTCCCAGCTCTGTCGCCATACCCTAAAGAATCACAGTCCAAGGCAACGTTCTGCAAAACACTTCCCATATCTTGGCAGTCATCTTTCAGCAAAAACAAATGCTGATGCTGAAACACAATATCGCCTCAGATATGCCAGTACAGCTTTTGGTCGTCTTGTGGTAATGGTGTTTCATAACCGTAACATCATCGCCAAGACAAAGCTCTTTGTATACTAGGGTACTGTTATACCATCTCTCACATATGGATGCGAATTTTGAAGCATGGACTACTTAGAAAAGGCACATACGATCTCTGGAAAAGTACCACAGCGCTATCTCTCAAGGATCCCAAGGCTGCAACGGCAAATTCGGCGCACTAACGTTACTTTTCTGGAAGAAGTAAATTCTAGCAGCAGTGAAACCGTGATCATCAAACATCAACTCCGTTGAACAGGCCACATTGTCTATATGCCTGAATTTCGTCTACCAAAACAAATTATGTATCCCAGCTAAAGGATGGTCAAAGAAAACTAGGAAGACCATAGAAACAATACAAAGATTTGCTATAGCACAAAATGAGAAGATATCAACCTGAAACTGATAACTCAGAACTACTGCAATTAACCGTCCACTACGGTATCGCAGTGTTTGAAAAGGTATTCAGCGCTTCGAGCAACCGAGGCAGAAGACAGAAACTGACTAGTGCAATGCTAGGAAACACCGGCAGCTCTTGAAGACGAGCAGCGATACGCAGCCTGTCCCCACCAGAACAAACGCGTGTCAACAATGCGGAAAAATTTTCATCTATAGGATTGGTCTCTACAGTCACTTAAAGCACTCCGTCTTTAGGCCACATCGGGACCATCCGACCGCCGTATCATCCTCAGATGAGGATGCGGAGAGAAGGGGTGTTTGGTCAGCACACCGCTCTCCCGGTCGTTATGATGGTTTTCTTTACAGTCACTTAAGATCCCATAAAAATTGAATTCCAAAGAAGACAATCGTAATCGTCAGCGCGTGATAGCCCACCACGGTTTTCAGTAAACAGGCTATTTCTCAGGTAGTATGCTCCCACACAACGTAACTACAGACAAGAGGGTAAGTAAGTCTCCACAGACAAGTGAAGAAATACAGCATTTTCTTGTCAAAAAATAAATGAAAAATTATTTAACCAGCGTTTTGGGATGTAAAACGTAATCTCTGATTAGTCAACATTTTTAAGTACTTTGGGTGTGAGAAGTAAAAATCTGTTACATTTATTTCTTTGAATTAAATACTACACCTGTGGTATACAGAGTTTTCCGAGAATAAGAAGGGAACTCAAGGGTGCTGCTCAAGAATAAAAACAGTTGTAAACAACAGTAATGTCGTGATTCAATATCTGAGCATCACAAACAAAAGTATTTACATACCAAGTGCGAACTTTTCCCGAGCGCCAGGAGAGAAAAGATACTTATTAAACACGTTCTCCTACTTGGGCAATTTACCCCTGATATGAAATATTTCGATTTATTCTTGTGCTATTAAAAGGATCCTGATTAAGAACTCCAGCAGAAGACATCTGCTGTTGGTGGTTCGGTACTTTGATCACGAGAGTATTTCTTGGTATTCATTCACACTGACTGCTCAGGGACGCCGGGTCGTGTCTCGTCGAACTCCCCTCCACAAACAGTCAACAACACAACACACCAGTGTTGCTCCTTCTTTTCTTCTTTGTGCAAGGTAGAAGCCACGAGCACTAACGCATCACTCCTCGGCGGGTAACAAGATGCACCTCCCTTACAGTCAGGAAAGTCACTTTGAGATTATCAGAACAAAGTTTTGCAAATGAAAACAGTTATAATGTATGTTCAGAATATTCATGCAAATGGCGCAACACGTCATTCCACTAACTGGAAACTCTATACTTCAGAGCATTACTTTAATTTGTCTGTTTGGTCGCAGTTTTCCTGTACTCATGTACATTACTTGTCGTTAACAAACGTAAGTAGCTTAAAGCACAACACAGGAAGAGGTAGAGGACAGCCACAAACTATGAGAAATAATTATGAGTTTCTAAACCGCTTCCACCCTGCAAGAGCAAGGAGTCTTATCTACAGCTACGATCAACCCAAGATGTTACCGTTATACAGGAGACGGTGCCCACGGATGGTCGATAGTACAAAATCTCAGTTACATACATGGCAAGATGCAGTACATCGTGTTAACTAACAGTATAGCACTGAAGAAAATACACATAGAAAACTTACTGCTCAAAATGCTTGGGTGTGTATGTTTTGATCAGAACATGAATTAAAAATCACATGTTGTAGATCTTTTCGAATGCTCGAGTCCAACAACCCTTGCTCTAAGTGTAATTGATGATTTAGGTGATGAAAGCTCTGCAAAATTAGCTGTATCTGCACATGTCTGTTCATTGATACCACAAGAATTAATTTTCTGGGATAATTTCACATACAGAAACGAAGTATTCATTGCCCAGAAACGTTTAGTAATGGTAATATCTGGTGAGCATCTCCGAACTTCATGAGGACAACTGTTCAGAATATTAGGCATAGCAACAACAACCTCATAATACATGTCACCTCTTGTGTAGCTAAGTTTGAAGAAACAGCCAGAAGTCGAAAATAAATTTACAACTATAACACTAGAAATTAAACTTGGCTCCAATTTCCACAACACAACCATACTCTCTCACATAAAGGAGCAAGTTACGCAACAATACAGAAATTTCACTACCTTCCTTGTAACTTAAAGGTGCTCTCAGAGGTCTGCATGTACGTCAACTACAACATTATTCCGCAGTTCACGACTCAGTGGTTGTCAGAGCTTTAAGAGAACTACTTACAGACTATTTGTTTACTGTTCCATTTCCGAACAAAGTGTGAGGAAAATTAACACCTAAGTCTTTCCATGCGAGTTCTGATTATTTACGGTCATCATATCCCTCTGTGTACGTTTCTGTCACTAAAATGATTTCGGGTTCAGAGGAGACAGCTTCTGATCCAAAAATTTCGTGAAAAGATCTCCCACATTGAAAAATGCCTT
The DNA here is from genome assembly GCF_023864345.2 of Schistocerca serialis cubense. Taxonomy (NCBI): domain Eukaryota; kingdom Metazoa; phylum Arthropoda; class Insecta; order Orthoptera; family Acrididae; genus Schistocerca; species Schistocerca serialis. The sequence continues at coordinate 179,086,086 of NC_064646.1, read as the reverse complement.
CATTTTAGTGATTGCCACCCAAATCGGTTTTATATTCATGACACTCTCTCCCCTATTTCGTGATAATACAAAACGAGCTGCCATCCTTTACACTTTTTCAATATCCGACGTTAATCCTATCTGGTAAGCAGCCAGCAGTGCAGAGAAATACTCGAGCAGAAGACTGACAAGCGTACTGTAGGCAGTTTCTTATAGTAGACCTGTTGCCTTTGTTCTGCCTCCCCCCCCCCCCTACTTGTTGGTAATTCTAATCCCTAGGTGCTTACTTGGAAAAATGCATGACAAATGCTGTCATGTAGTACTTGTTTATAACGACTGGTTTCGGTCACTGGCCATCCTCACGGTAGAAAAAGAGGCAGGTTATGACCCAGGATCATGAGCTGCCACCGGCTGAGATGTCAGGGGATTCAGAGACAGGTTCTGTGCCATGTTACCTGCGGAGATCTGGTGTGTCAGGCGCCACAGGGATCTCCACCTTGGGCACAGAAGGAGTAGATGCAGGGTCCGGTGGCATGGGGGCCACCACAGCTTCCTTCGTCTTAGAGGGATCGTACTTCGATGCATCTTATGAGGCCTTTCCATTTGAAGAGACTGCTGGGGCTGAATGACCACCATTGAGAGGAAGTCGCTTCATGTGTGAACTATGTGCCTTGGTGCCATCCACTCTGAGCAGGGGCTCTCCTCATGGGTGCCACCCAACTACACCAACGGCTACTTGGCCAGTAATCTGTTGCTGGGAGTCCCTGTGTCCCTGTCATGATGGGAACATACTCCATTGCCTTCTTCTCCTTAGAAGACAAGGGCTGGAAAGGTGTCCCTGGATTGGTTTTGGGGACAGAGGAAGAACAAGAAGCCCAATCGTCAGCAGCCTGCGGTTCCTTCAGCCACTGGTTGGTGATTGGCTGTGGATCACCAGGAACTGTGGAATGAAGAGTCCTGAGAGACCTCTTCCTACCTAGTAAAGCTAGAGGAGGTTGAGATGCCTCCAACTGTGGTATGGGACTGGTGTTCTCAGCATTGGGGTGCCAATGCTGCTGAAGTGGGTGCCATGGAAGCATGAGAAGGGCCCTGGACTACATGGGTGGTAGGTACCAGTGGGAAGCTCTGAAGGCGCAATGTAAGAGGCGCAACAGAGTAAGGCACTATCGACAGAGAAAGAGACGACGGCGCAGCTGTAGTGTAAGATTGTGTTATTTGTACAGGACTAAGACGCTTACACTTTTTCTGGCGCCTTGATTTTTGAGCTTGTCCACCACCTTACACTTGCGTATTTCCTTCTTACTGTCAAAAGTGGATGTCTTGTTAGCAGGGAGAGAGGAGCTCGCCGCAGCTTACACATATGGGGGCACAAAGAATTTTCACATGCATTGGACATCTACAGTTCCTGCATACAGCGATAGCATATGTCCGAACTTCATATACCTGAAACATTTCATAGAGGAGGAACATAGACTCTCGTGCCACACCAATAGACCATCACCTTGACTTTCTCAGGCAAATTACCACCCTCAAAAGCCAAGATGAAGGCTCTGATAGCAGCTCTGTTTTCCATTGGTCCTCTGTGGACATGACAGTTGAAGTGCACACCCTGTCGCTCTAAGTTGGTCTGCAGCTCATCATCAGACTGCAAGAGAAGATCACACAGAAAGATGATGCCCTGGACCCTATTGAAACTCTTGTGGGGATTGACAGTCATGGGAATGTCATCCAGCTTTTCAGAAGAGAGCAGCATCTGTGACTGGGCAGGAGACGATATTTTCATCAGGAGGGAACTGCTCTTCATTTTAAAGATAGCTGCAACTTCCCTGTATTTGTCTTCAGTGTGTTCAACAAAAAGTAAAGACTCTGGGGCCAGAAAGGTGTCCCTCTCAGTCCTGGTACAGACCAGGTGTTGGGGGGAGGATTTTGCTCCTTGTCGTCTAGTCCTGTATTAGTCCATGGCATGGCCAGGGAAGGGAATGCTTTGGGATCGTACTTCGTTGCATTTTATGAGGCCTTTCCATTTGAAGAGACTGCTGGGGCTGAATGACCACCATTGAGAAGAAGTCGCTTCATGTGCGAACCATGTGCCATGGTGCCATCCACTCTGAGCAGGGGCTCTCCTCATGGGTGCCACCCAACTACACCAACAGCTACCTGGCCAGTAATCTGTTGCTGGGAGTCCCTGTGCCCCTATCATGATGGGAACATACTCCATGGCATACAAGGGGAGTGTGCAGTGCCAGCACTAACAGTGCAGTCGCTATGTAGTCAGGGGGCTATCATCGAGCAGGTACTTGACGCCCCCCCTCCCGTCAATGGGATGACTCCAATGCTGTGTTCTGGGTGTACTACAGCAAAAGTAAGGGCACTGAGGTGGAACATACACCACAGTTCCTGTGCGACATATACCTCTGTAAGGTTTGGGAATAATGGCAGGTAAAGCCCTCTGATGGGCACCGTATAATCGTTAATGGAAGGTGAAGATAGCATTGGGAGTGGAACTGGACATCAAGACTAAAATCGTGTAAGTAGTCCAGACACAGTCTGCACCAAAAGGACGATCCAATGGAAAGTCAGAGGAGGTAAGAGATAGACGAAGAGTAGATACAGGGTGTTTCAAAAATGACCGGTATATTTGAAACGGCAATAAAAACTAAACAAGCAGCGATAGAAATACACCGTTTGTTGCAATATGCTTGGGACAACAGTACATTTTCAGGCGGACAAACTTTCGAAATTACAGTAGTTACAATTTTCAACAACAGATGGCGCTGCAAGTGATGTGAAAGATATAGAAGACAACGCAGTCTGTAGGTGCGCCATTTTGTACGTCGTCTTTCTGCTGTAAGCGTGTGCTGTTCACAACATGCAAGTGTGCTGTAGACAACATGGTTTATTCCTTAGAACAGAGGATTTTTCTGGTGTTGGAATTCCACCGCCTAGAACACAGTGTTGTTGCAACAAGACGAAGTTTTCAACGGAGGTTTAATGTAACCGAAGGACCGAAAAGCGATACAATAAAGGATCTGTTTGAAAAATTTCAACGGACTGGGAACGTGACGGATGAACGTGCTGGAAAGGTAGGGCGACCGCGTACGGCAACCACAGAGGGCAACGCGCAGCTAGTGCAGCAGGTGATCCAACAGCGGCTTCGGGTTTCCGTTCACCGTGTTGCAGCTGCGGTCCAAATGACGCCAACGTCCACGTATCGTCTCGTGCGCCAGAGTTTACACCTCTATCCATACAAAATTCAAACGCAGCAACCCCTCAGCGCTGCTACCATTGCTGCACGAGAGACATTCGCTAACGATATAGTGCACAGGATTGATGACGGCGATATGCATGTGGGCAGCATTTGGTTTACTGACGAAGCTTATTTTTACCTGGACGGCTTCGTCAATAAACAGAACTGGCGCATATGGGGAACCGAAAAGCCCCATGTTGCAGTCCCATCGTCCCTGCATGCTCAAAAAGTACTGGTCTGGGCCGCCATTTCTTCCAAAGGAACCATTGCCCCATTTTTCAGATCCGAAACGATTACTGCATCACGCTATCTGGACATTCTTCGTGAATTTGTGGCGGTACAAACTGCCTTAGACGACACTGCGAACACGTCGTGGTTTATGCAAGATGGTGCCCGGCCACATCGCACGGCCGACGTCTTTAATTTCCTGAATGAATATTTCGATCGTGTGATTGCTTTGGGCTATCCGAAACATACCGGAGGCGGCGTGGATTGGCCTCCCTATGCGCCAGACATGAACCCATGTGACTTCTTTCTGTGGGGACACTTGAAAGACCAGGTGTACCGCCAGAATCCAGAAACAATTGAACAGCTGAAGCAGTACATCTCATCTGCATGTGAAGCCATTCCGCCAGACACGTTGTCAAAGGTTTCGGGTAATTTCATTCAGAGACTACGCCATATTATTGCTACTCATGGTGGATATGTGGAAAATATCGTACTATAGAGTTTCCCAGACTGCAGCGCCATCTGTTGTTGAAAATTGTAACTAATGTAATTTCGAAAGTTTGTCTGCCTGAAAATGTACTGTCGTCCCAAGCATATTGCAACAAACGGTGTATTTCTATCGCTGCTCGTTTAGTTTTTATTGCCGTTTCAAATATACCGGTCATTTTAGAAACACCCTGTAGGTAGCATAGCAAGAGGAAGTAGAGCTGGAAAGGCTGGGATCCCGTGGTAGCAAAGTATTCACTCACCAAAGAGTGATTAGCCTCCTGTGGGGTGTTCATAGGGGCTCAGTTCGAAGTGGGTCTCGTCACTGAACACCATTCTACTCCAGTCATTGAGATTCCAGGCCAAAGACGTGTCTGGAAAAGCCACATACAGCAGTGGAATACTGTCGCTTTCCATACAGCCCGACAACCATGAGTGATGGCCTGGGGTGCCATTTCTTTCCGTTATAGGACCATTCTGGTTGTCATACGAGGCACCCTTACAGCACAGAGGTAGGTCGACGATATTATACGCCTTGTTTTGTTGCTCTTCATGGCAAGCCAACCTGGGCCTGCATTTCAGCAAGATAATACCCGCTTTCGCACACGGCGAGAGTCTACTACTTGTCTTCGTGCTTGCTAAACCCTACCTTGGGCAGCAAGGTCGCTGGATCTCTCCTCAGTTGAGAACGTTTGGTGCGTTATGGGCAGGACCCTCCAACCAGCTCGAGATTTTGACGATCTTACGCACCAGTTCGGCAGAGTTAGGCATGAAATCCATCAGGAGAACATCCGACAACGCTACTAATAATGCCAAGCCGAAAAACTGCTTGCATAAGTGCTCGAGGTGGACGAAAGCGTTATTGACTTGCTCTATTTGAGAATCCCTTTCTCTTAAATGACAGAAAGTTTTCTGAAATTGTGAGCTATTATTTTTCTGTACACGTGTACCACATCTACAGATTCAGATAATTCTTCCGTGGTGCGCTGGTTTCCTTTTTTTTCGTTTTTCTTTTTTTTTCCTTCTCCTTCTTCTTCTTACAGTTATAGCGTATTGCACAAGTCTTACAATGAATCACTAGATCCTTCCATTATCATTTGCAGTTGTTCCAGTCTGTAAAAAATTCAGTCTGCAAAAATACAGCATCTCTGCTTCAATAAACGATGCATCATTTCGAAGTTAGTAAGCGAAATTAGAAGTTTCGTCCGAAGGAGTTTTAAATTAACATATACTGTACTTCAGCTATCCCCTCTATTAACGCATAAAATAAATGTACAAGACCCAGTACATGGCCCACAAGAAGGTATAGCACTGCAACTGCTTTTACGTAGCTTGTGCTATCAATGTACCAAATGTGGTTTATTACGCACTATGCCCCAACAGAACAAATAGTCCTGTCACGGAAAAGCAACGTATACCACTTCCGTCTGATACTGTTATACCATAACCTTAAAGTTGGCGGCAGTTCGTATAGTGAAATTATTTTTATTCCAGTAATTATGGTATAAAGCAACAGAGCAGTGTTATGCTCTGAAAGGAATTTCGTTATGTTGGCCGTGTAGTACCTAACGGAGGTGGCTTATCGGAAGTGAAAATTACGTAAATATTTAAACAGTAACAAACGGTCGCCAGCCTAATAAGATAAGAGAATGATTGTCATCCTTGTTCAAGAATATAGGTATGAGTAACTTTAATGGACAAACACAACCTATACTTTGCCACACGCGAGTGCAATGAACTCTGGCACCTGAATACAGTATGTTCATGTTAAGGTTGGAGCTAACAAATCAGAACAAACTATTTGCATAAATATAACAGATAACAAAATACACTATTACCTTGAGGGCCTAGTCAAACTGAATGATATCAATAACGTTACTATTAGTATTCACTGTAGAATCGTAAATTGGACATCGGTTTAATATTACTTTTCAAACAAATTCCTATCTGACTTGAAATATGGATATGGTCCACAGCAAATTTAGTTACTGTGCAAAGATTAAGTCTCTCACTACTAAACACCTTTCTACTTAGAATGAAAATTAAATGGAATTCCTTAACAGATTACTTCTCACTTTCTTTTGAATAAAGAAATTATTGTTTTCATAGATATTGGTCTTTCTATTAATCGTTATCTAGCATGAGCACAATAGACGAACTGTTGATCCTGTTACACCATTAATATGCACTTTTAATGCACAAGACGAACCCAATATTGTACAGAATTTCACTTGAATAGCAAGAGTAATTGAAACTTTCTATATTTAAGTAACTTTGTGCATTTAAACTACTTTCAATGGAGGGGGGCCTTAATCTTGACCACTGTAGCAGAGCATACTAAACACAATTTCAATACACTAAAGAAACAAGCCCTTACCAGACATGGACATATAACTTCCAATTGTAATAGTTCTCCACTTTTGCTGCAGTAGAACAAAACTTGATGTTTTTATAAGACAATAACTCACCTTTGGGTGATTTTCAACAGACTGCGCTGTGATCATAGCTCTGTAAGCCACAATTTTGAGAACATTCACTTTAGAAGTTGGCAACAAAATATTGATAAGCAGTTTTAATAGAAAAATTATGTTCAACAAGCATCATTTACTATATTACTCAGTTCTGCTTCATAAATTTTAACTTTCTTTTTACTATGTTCAAGTGGCATTAATTAGTAAAACACTGGGCTTTCTTATTTTCACAGTATGGACGCTCGGTAAGCATTTTTGACATGGGAAGGACCCTAGGTGGTTGTGACGGTGACTAGGGATAAAAAAATCAAGGTAGTTATAAGAGTTCGACTATAAGTTGCCTTATATTTGCATACACTAAAACATCCAATGAGCTGATCCTTCACCATACATTTCTGCTATTCCTTGGTTCCTTTTCAGTGATTGCACAACGTGGTGGCGATTGCATGTTGGTAGGTGGATTAGCAGGTAGAGTTGCTGGACTCTGTCATTTCTTGGTGGCGATGATAGATATCAATTCCAGAATAGTTCCAGCTCTTTATCCATCCATTCGAGGCATTGGAAAGCGTCAGGAAAAGCCTCTCTCGGAACCAGCACAATACACAACTTTTACATGAGCAGTTGATAGTTTGGTAGCTCGTCGCCGACTCACTCTTTGTTCCACCTTTTCTACCTAGGCCAACAACAATTTGCGCGCGCTACACAGTTCCGTTCGCGAGGGGAACCACAAAACCTTTTACATACAAAATAACTAAGAACCCTAAGTGAAGGTCAGCAGTTTACATAACAGCAAAGAAACATTTTAAATAAAACAGAACATTTGCACATATTGGTAGTTCTACACAAAATTATTTAAATAAAATTATTTAATTTTAAAGATAACCAAAGAGATTATATGACAAAGACAAAACATATAATTTTCTCATTTTGTGCATATTACAGACATTACACTTCCTACCCTGTAAAAGACATCAAAGTTTTTACAAAGAAAGGAGTATACAATTTTGTGTTATCGATTCAATCAAACACATTTACAGAAGTTCAACGATGTAACATTAAATAAAACAAAAGGTAAAATAAATTAGTAGAGCATTAGAGCTATGGTGTGACAAAAGCCGCTGCAACCGTGGCCGAAACGTTGGTTTTTCTCCAGCAGCAGTAGTTTTATACGTTATGACGTGGTCCACACCCAGAAAACATTTATGTCGATTGACTCTGGCCGAGGAAGCCTACGCAATTATAAATGTACATACTTCAGAAATGTCTTTCATTGTTGTTTACATGTTTGCAGCTCGTGATTTAGTGGTTAACACCGCTGCTTCTAAATTCCAGCGTCCCGAGATCGATTCCTAGCCGTGTAGAAAGTTTCATTCGCCTGTGCACTGGGTATTTCTGTTCTTCTAATCATTTTGTCTCATCTTGAACGTCATGCAACGCGTCAAATAGAAGGACTAGCAGCAGGTGACCGAACAATCCGTAGTTGAATCTCCCAGTCAGTACTGTTACATGGTCATTTCATTTTTTGTTGATCAAATGCACTTTTTATCAGTGGTAATGCTGTATAGTGCAGCCAAAAAGCCTGAGAAAGAGAGTCGCACAATAAAAATTTTTCTACTCATCTGTTTCTTGTGGCTTCCCGATGGAAACGTGGCTCGCGGAAAGAATAATTTGCATCTAGGCAATACGATCCTGGTTTAGATTTTCAAGTGGAAACATTGCGTCATTAAGGTGTACCCATCTGTTGATTTTTTGCCTTTGATATTTCCAAAGTGGCTTCGAGGTCAGAACTTTCCTATTACAACCATTCACAGTGGTTTCACAAATTAACAATTGTATTTTATCTTTAAAAGTTCTCATATAAGGTAAACAATTCATCAATGAGTAATTACGCTGGAAATTTTCATCATACAGAGTAATCTGGATGAACCTCCAAGTATAAAATCCTGATATTATAATTTTTAAACACGGCAGCATGCACCAACTATATCTGCTTCTAGCCAATTCATGACTCCCAACTACTAACTAAGAAGAAGAAAGATTATACATGTACCAAGTAGATTTTTACGTAACAGGTGAGTTATTTAGCGACACTCTTCTCTCCGAAATTATTTTAAAAGTTTATACTTAACACCTTCCATGCCAGTTATTTCAAATAAAAGTAAAATGCGCTAAGTAAATCTCGAAATAAATGCAATACATGATAAAATAGCTTAGTTTTTGAAAAATAATATAAATTAATATTATTTTCGCCGGCCCCATCATTTGAATACATATTTCCTATATATTGTATGTGTATAAAATTATTTTACTGATGTCATTATACTAAAATGTAGACTTTCACGGCCGGAAATATCGTGTCCATTATAATTATCCGGGCTGTTATGCCTCTACGGGGAGGAGATGTCAAGAGAAGTGTGACGCCTGGAAGGACTCCACAAGAAGAGAGTGCAGCTTTTGTGTTCCCTCACATTCCTGTCTCGTTGCAGAGCCGTCGGCGTTATACCGAGGTTTCTGAAGATAAAGCGACTGTTCTATTCGGGAAAGGCACAACGCATTTTCAAACGGACTGAGGAGGCCTTACTACGAGAGCGCATTCAGCAGACCCGACGGGACTTGGCAAGCACAAACTGTAAGTTAATGTCTCTCCACATTACGATCAGTAATAAACTGTGCAGCGGTGACTGGGATAAAATTGATAGACCACTGCATGATACCATGGGGAAGCGTATGTTGACAACGTCTAGTAGACAGAAGAAGAAGTTTGGTAATTTTCTACCTAATCAGACTGTTCGGCATTTAGACGTTTCCCGGACCGTTATCAATTTGTCCAAACGTTCGTTATCTGACGATGAGACATTTGTGCTTGCCGAGGGAGGAAATTATCCTGTTAGTCCGCGTTTTGTGCCCACGGAAGAAATTATAGCCAGTGTAGAAGCAGGAATTCGCAGTGTGGATTCTGTAACAGCTGAAGAAATCCGTATAGAAACAGTAAGAATATTAGCCAATGCAAAACCGCCGAAAAGTAATATAACTGTGGGTGAGAGAAGAGCTTTAAAACTCCTGAATGACGACGATAGTATTTTGGTTCTCCCAGCTGACAAAGGAAGCGCAACGGTGGTTATGGATGTGGCCGACTATCGGAGTAAAATTACTAATCTACTGGATCCACAAACATATTGGAAGCTGAATAAGGATCCCACTAACAGCGTTCTCAGAACTGTGTCGCGGTTAATAAAAAAGTCCTCCATTGAAGAGAGTGTACAGAAAGGTCTCTGCAATTCGGTTGCGCTACCACCGAGGCTTTATGGATTGCCCAAAATTCATAAAGAAAATGTGCCGTTAAGACTGATACTAAGTGCCATTGGTTCGCCCACCTACTCGTTAGCCAAGTTTATGACTACGCTGCTAAAACCACATGTGGGCCGATCGGACTCTTATATTAAGAATTCGACACATTTCATCAGCAGATTGACTGGCATAGTGGTCCAGCCGGAGGACGTATTGGTCAGCTTCGATGTGGTATCGCTGTTTACCATGGTTCCACTTAATGATGTATTGGAACAGCTGGATCGAATTTTTCCTGCCGATATTTCAGAACTGTTTAAGTGTTGTTTGACGACCACATACTTCAAGTGGGATGAACAGTTTTATGAGCAAACGGATGGCGTGGCTATGGGAAGCCCCCTAAGTCCCGTAATTGCAAACTTCTTTATGGAGAAATTCGAAGAACAGGCCTTAGGTACTGCCAGCAAAAACCCAAATGTATGGTTCCGATACGTGGATGACACGTTTGTGCTGTGGAGACATGGTAGGGAGGAACTAAGCCGGTTCCACGAACATCTGAACAGTATAAACTCGAGAATTCAGTTTACAATGGAGGAGGAGGTAGACGGCAAGTTACATTTCCTCGATGTGCTTGTTTTTAGAAACGAAAATGGTAGTTTGGGCCACTCAGTATACCGCAAACCCACGCACACGGACCGTTATTTGCACCGGGATTCGAACCACCACCCACAACAGAAGCGGGGTGTTATCAAGACGTTAGCGGACAGAGCTAGAAATATTTGTGAACCTGAGTTGCTCGACGCTGAGATGGAACATCTCCACAATGCACTAACGAAGAACGGATATTCGTCCGCCGAAATAAAACGTGCGTTGAGGCACCCACGCAGAAATCATACTGACGTACAGGCTACTGCAAAATCTAAGGTTTTCCTGCCGTTTATTAAAAATGTAACGGAAAGAATAGGGAGGATCTTGACGAAGCGGAATATTACCGTAATTTACAAGCCCACCAGGAAGATACAGGAATACCTTAAGCCTGCCAAGGACGCTCGCAAACCGCTGGAAAAAGCTGGAGTGTATAGGATCCCATGCAGCCGTGGTGATGTTTATGCGGGTACCACTAAAAGAACTGTTTCTAAACGTTTGGAACAGCATAAGGGAAATTGCAGAAGAGGAGAAACGGAACGATCAGCTGTTGCGGAGCATGCTTTCCAGCCAGGGAACCACAATATTCGTTTCGAGGAGACGCAAGTACTAGCGGCCACAAGCGGATATTACGAAAGGCTCTACAGGGAGGCAATCGAAATCGCTAAACACCCAACTAATTTCAACCGTAAGGAGGAGGGTGTGAAATTAAACGGCATATGGATGGCGGTGTTAAAGAAGATGTGTACCACCCTCCCACTACTGGGTGACGGCAACGGCGATCGACGGCGACGGACAGCGGCCAATTGCACTGACGTTTTCAAAACACGTGACGTCACGCCGCGGCGTGGGAGCGCGCGGACACGGAATTTAGCGGCAGTCAGTAGCGAGCCAGTGGGTGTGTTGGACCTTCCATTGAGCTACGGACCCCCTTGAAGATGTCTCCCGCAGTCGGAGACGAAACGTTGGGAATCGACACAGAATTCATCAACCGACCACGGCATAACAGCCCGGATAATTATAATGGACAAAATGTCATTATAACTATACAAAATGTGAAATTTAAATTAAAATTTTGACCTAGTCTTTATTGTGCATGGAATTTATAAAGTATGTGGAATAATGAATTTTCTTAACTATATCGGCAAGTACTGTACGTCGAGAAAGATAAACTGCTGATCAGTTTGATTCAACCTGTTACGAAATAAGAAATTCCTCGACAGTTTTTCACGCTTCTACAACGAATTCCAGCAGCTCCTTAAAGCTCACCAGCATTGTCAGTGACAGAAGACAAACGCAGTTGCAGCACAATGATTATGAAGATAGCACAATCCCAAGATGTTGTGGTTTTAGAATGTAGATGTAAATCATTTCCGTATTTTATCGTTTTATTGTAACTGGTAGAATACAGACTATTATAGTTGAAATTTTAGACAACAGTGGCACTGTGACAACAGCGCCCGTATACAGCCGCGGGCCGAGGGAAGAGACTCTCCTCGTAGGCAGAGGCTGGGACCAGGAAGTAGAGGAATTCAATGTACACTCGCTGGTTAGCCCTTAAATCTCTCTCTGTCGCTCTGTCTCTCTCTTTCTCTCTTTCTCTCTCTCTCTCTTTCTCTCTCTCTCTTTTGTGTCCCTGTGCCCCTTTGACCCTGGCGGGAGCCCTCGGCACCGACGTTTCCCAAAACCGTCCCAGAGGGAGGGGGCAGGAGTTTTCATTTATTTATTTTTCTGTTTAGTGTTGGCGTTGAGCAGCAAAGACCATACATCCAACAGTAGTTAGAAAAGTGACATATTAATCAATTTCCACAGAAGAACAATAAAAAGAGTTCTGTGTACAAAAGTAAGTTCTTAACCTAAAATAAAAACACTAAAAGAAGAACACCGTACAGCCAGCAGTAGTTACAGCAGCTCCAAGTTAACATTAATGCATTTGTTACAACAGAACAATAGAACAATGATAAGAGTATGAAGTACAAAGGCAAGTTTGTTGTATACATTAGAAAACACAAAATCACGACCCAGGGTTTGAACTGGACCGATTCCAGAATGACATCTGTAGCAACTGAAAGCTGGACAACGGCATCGTTTACTAATATAAGTTTTTAAGGCAAAGTAAAAACACAAACAGATGCCCCAGTTTTCGAACTGGGTTGCTCTGATGGAAGGACAATATCTACACAATTTATAGATCAAAGCTAAATACCGAAATCTTTCAAATAGTTTGTGAGCAAATAATACCTGCATGTTTCGAATCGATAAAGTGAAGCAGTTACACTTCAGGGTTGAGGTGGTCCCTCACATCCAATTTTTTGTACAAGACCGCCGGTGCGGGCGCATAGGCTACACACCAATATCACATGGTTCATTTCCGCCACCGCCATTGTGTCCTGATCACAGGATCCAAAAGTGATGAGTCTCAGTTGGTACAGGTGGGCGAGGTAACACCTCTGTCCCAGCCTCTGTTAGAGGGCATTGTTAATCTTCAAGACACGACACACGTACTCGTAAGTTAATAATATTTGTATAACAATCCACAGATTTATTCCACATGAAGCGCACGTATATACTATTTCAGTGTAACTCAGCTTGATTGCGACTGTTTGGCGGTGATTTTAATGTCCAGAATATACAAACCATTATTAAGTTTGCCCATGACCACATAGCAGCACTCACGATTTCATAAATTTCAACAACCACATTCGCGCTGCCAGGGGGAGTACGATACCGACATGTGCAGTAAGTAGAGTCTGTGTAGGCTACCGTGGCCGATGCGCAGTTACCAGTTTTCGTCCAGTGCGCCGGGCGAGTTCATCTGTGTGTTCAGAAGGGGAGTCCAACAGTGTCTGCCACCTTAGAGCCAGTCAGTGATGTCAGAATCGAGGCGTGCGCCCAGCTATATTTCTCAAAAGATTTTGTAGAAACTATATGGTAAAAAAGTTTCATTTTTGCCTTCCTTATAGCTTTACAAATCAGGTTCATGATAACGTGCCCATCATTTCGTTAATGCTCATATTCATAGTGATATTTACATGGAACCTCCCCCCCCCCCCCCCCCCCCCCGATGAAACATGGACCTTGCCGTTGGTGGGGAGGCTTGCGTGCGATACAGATGGCCGTACCGTAGGTGCAACCACAATGGAGGGGTATCTGTTGAGAGGCCAGACAAACATGTGGTTTCTGAAGAGGGGCAGCAGCCTTTTCAGTAGTTGCAGGGGCAACAGTCTGGATGTTTGACTAATCTGGCTCTGTAACACTAACCAAAACGGCCTTGCTGTTGTGGTACTGCGAACGGCTGAAAGCAAGGAGAAACTACAGCTGTAATTTTTCCTGAGGGCATGCAGCTTTACTGTATGATTAAATGATGATGGCGTCCTCTTGGCTAAAATATTCCGGAGGTAAAATAGTCCCCCATTCGGATCTCTGGGCGGAGACTACTCAAGAGGGCGTCGTTATCAGGAGAAAGAAAACTGGCGTTCTACGCATCGGAGCGTGGAATGTCAGATCCCTTAATCGGGCAGGTAGGTTAGAAAATTTAAAAAGGGAAATGTATAGGTTAAAGTTAGATATAGTGGGAATTGGCAAAGTTCGGTGGCAGGAGGAACAAGACTTTTGGTCAGGCGAATACAGGATTATAAATACAAAATCAAATACGGGTAATGCAAGAGTAGGTTTAATAATGAATAAAAAATAAGAGTGCGGATAAGCTACTACAAACAGCATAGTGAACACATTATTGTGGCCAAGATAGACACAAAGCCCACGCCTACTACAGTAGTACAAGTTTATATGCCAACTAGCTCTGCAGATGATGAAGAAATTGATGAAATGTATGATGAGATAAAAGAAATTATTCAGCTAGTGAAGGGAGACGAAAATTTAATAGTCATGGGTGACTGGAATTCGGCAGTAGGAAAAGGAAGAGAAGGAAACGTAGTAGGTGAATATGGATTGGGGCTAAGAAATGAAAGAGGAAGCCGCCTGGTAGAATTTTGCACAGAGCATAACTTAATCATAGCCAACACTTGGTTCAAGAACATGAAAGAATGTTGTATACATGGAAGAACGCTGGAGATATTAGAAGGTTTCAGATAGATTATATAATGGTAAGACAGAGATTTAGGAACCATATTTTAAACTGTAAGACATTTCCAGGTGCAGATGTGGACTCTGACCGCAATCTATTGGTTATGAACTGTAGATTAAAACTGAAGAAACTGCAAAAAGGTGGGAATTTAAGCAGATGGGACCTGGATAAACTGGAAGAAACAGAGGTTGTACAGAGTTTCAGGGAGAGCATAAGGGAACAATTGACAGGAATGGGGGAAAGAAATACAGTAGAAGAAGAATGGGTAGCTTTGAGGAATGAAATAGTGAAGGCAGCAGAGGATCAAGTAGGTAAAAAGACGAGGGCTAGTAGAAATCCTTGGGTAACGGAAGAGATACTGAATTTAATTGATGAAAGGAGAAAATACAAAAATGCAGTAAGTGAATTAGGCAAAACGGAATACAAACGTCTCAAAAATGAGATCGACAGGAAGTGCAAAATTGCTAATGAAGGATGGCTAGAGGACAAATGTAAGGATGTAGAGGCTTATCTCATGAGAGGTAAGATAGATACAGCCTACAGGAAAATTAAAGAGACCTTTGGAGAAAAGAGAACAACTAAGTCGAAACAAGGCCCCGAGAGTAGACAACATTCCATTAGAACTACTGACAGCCTTGGGAAAGCTAGTCCTGACAAAACTGTACCATCTGGTGAGCAAGATGTATGATACAGGTGAAATACCCTCAGACTTCAAGAAGAATATAATAATTCTAATCCCAAAGAAAACAGGTGTTGACCGATGTGAAAATTACCGAACTATTAGTTTAATAAGTCACAGCTGCAAAATACTAACACGAATTCTTTACAGACGAATGGAGAAATTGGTAGAAGCCGACCTCGGGGAAGATCAGTTTGGATTCTGTAGAAATGTTGGAACACGTGAGGCAATACTGACCCTACGACTTATCTTAGAAGAAAGATTAAGGAAAGGCAAACTTACCTTTCTAGCATTTGTAGACTTAGAGAAAGTTTTTGTCAATGTTGACTGGAATACTCTCTTTCAAATTCTGAAGGTGGCAGGGGTAAAATACAGGGAGCGAAAGGCTATTTACAATTTGTACAGAAACCAGATGGCAGTTATTAGAGTCGAGGGACATGAAAGGGAGGGAGTGAGACAGGGTTGTAGCCTCTCCCCGATGCTATTCAATCTGTATATTGAGCAAGCAGGAAAGAAAACAAAAGAAACGTTCGGAGTAGGTATTAAAATCCATGGAGAAGAAATAAAAACTTTGAGGTTCGCCGATGACATTGTAATTCTGTCAGAGACAGCAAACGACTTGGAAGAGCAGTTGAACGGAATGGACAGTGTCTTGAAATGAGGGTATAAGATGAAAATCAACAAAAGCTAAACCAGTATAATGGAATGTAGTCGAATTAAGTCGGGTGATACTGAGGGAATTAGATTAGGAAATGAGACACTTAAAGTAGTAAAGGAGTTTTGCTATTTGGGGAGCAAAATAACTGATGATGGTCGAAGTAGAGAGGATATAAAATGTAGACTAGCAATGGCAAGGAAAGCGTTTCTGAAGAAGAGAAATTTGTTAACATCGAGTATTGATTTAAGTGCCAGGACGTCGTTTCTGAAAGTAATTGTGTCGAGTGTAGCCATGTATGGAAGTGAAACATGGACGATAAATAGTTTAGACAAGAAGAGATTAGAAGCTTTCGAAATATGGTGCTACAGAAGAATGCTGAAGATTAGATGGGTAGATCACATAACTAATGAGGAGGTATTGAATAGAATTGGGGAGAAGAGGAGTTTGTGGCACAACTTGACTAGAAGAAGGGATCGGTTGTTAGGACATGTTCTGAGGCGTCAAGGGATCACCAATTTAGCACTGGAGGGCAGCGTGGAGGGTAAAAATCGTAGAGGGAGACCAAGAGATTAATACACTAAGCAGGTTCAGAAGGATGTAGGTTGCAGTAGGTACAGGGAGATGAAGGAGCTTCCACAGGATAGATTAGCATGGAGAGCTGTATGAAACCAGTCTCAGGACTGAAGACCACAACAACAACAACATTTACATGGAATTATGACACTGTTCAAATTCGAGCTGCAAGTTTGCAGTGAAAAATTGAGATCGCTTTGATTTTGAGTTTGGTTCATATTACGTAATATGTTGCTGCATGTGAAATTTAGCTAACATACAGAACTTTTCTGTTGACTTGAGTAGAGGTCTCTATATGTCACCAATCTCGAGAAAACTGATCCATCTTCACCAGTCTCGAACAAGTTGATCTAATGTAGCACATTCATTTGCGATCGTGCTGCTCCAGAGATAAGGGAAAAGTGAAATATCCACAACATTCCTTATACTTCATAATCAGTTTGAGATATGAAAATGAGGTTTAGCAAATGATAGCACGGAAAGAGGAGAGTATTTTGCCATATGGTTGTTGGGGAAAACTTAATTATCTGCCTTGTTATTTCACTAACTACAGACTTTTTCAATGAAAGAATGTAATTTTTAGGTGCCATCGACAGCTGACGAAACGAGAGATGCTACGGGTTTTGGCACAACATAAGAAATTACACGTTTACTTTGAACCGATTATGTGCTTCTTCGTGAGCTGTTGACCCTACTTTTCCTCAGTTCCTCACTTAATAAACTGAATAAACCAGTGTTTCAGAATTCTCTCGCGATTTCGTCTGTAACACATGTTAGTGAGGCGACACTGTGTAAACTCAACTGACTTTTGGGAAAGAAGCAAATTTTTACAGGACAACAAGGGAAATGTTTAGGTTTCACTCAAAATTCGCCACTCTCGATGGTCCTCTGAATGTTAGAAATGATTAACATCTTTGAAGCCAATAATGGCTTCCTGAATCTTAGCCATCAACCTCGCGTTGGTTGTAGTTTCCATCGTATAAAAGAAAATGAACTCACTTTGTGTAAAATGATGTTCCTGTTTTGTGAATAACAGCGTATCTACATCCATGTCATTTAACCTGCGGAAATTATTAATGCGTATCCATTCACCGTCCTTTAAAATTTGCTGCTATACGGACTCTGAATGTGAAAATGTTACTTGGCTTGGATTCCACAGTTTTATTCAGATTTAATTTCCCTCCCGTATCGTGAAAGCAGACACTATTTAATACATTAAAAATGCCAGCGTTCATTACGCGTTCCTCTGAGGTTCTGATGCTTCCTGCAGAAAAATTAGCGTTGCACTGGACGGAAATTCTATTTCTAGAAGTATTTCAATAAATGTATTGCCGCACGATTCCAAGAGCCGCCAAGTTTCAACTACGGCCTACGCGTACAGACGCCCACGCGCAAATAGATCGCCGTTCTTTCTACTGCGTAAGCTGTTCGATTAACTGCGCAGTTTGTGTCGCCGGAGTTGGAAAAGAGGTGGGGAGGTAAAGAAACAATTTTTTTGTTTTTGACTGGAACGAGCACTGGGTCCATTAACTGACTCCCACGCAGGAGGGCTCGCTTTAACGGCAACATTTTCCCCTAAAAGCTGGTATTACTGACAGGCGAAATCCATATACTCTTTTTCGACCGTTTTAATAGTTTCTCATCCTTCTTTTAAATGTAAACACGGGCTCAACTATAAACCGTACCATGTATCGTAGTCACAAAAGGGAACCTTTAAATTTGGTTTTCAGCATTATGTATTGATCTTCTTGAGATTAAAAAGATGTAAAGGCGCGACGAAAGAGGTGGGCAGATAAAAAATCCTTTCTTTGTTCTTTAGTGGGACTAGCACATGGTCTCTTAACCGACTCCTACGCATCGGGCTCGCTTTCCCCGCAATATTTTTTTTCTTAAAGTGTGGTATTTCTGGGAAGAGAATCTGTGCACTCTTTCACGGCCGTTTCAATTCAGTGACATTCTTTTAAATGTAAACGTTGGCATAAGCACCATTGGTTGATCTTAGTGACACAGGAACGTTTAAATGTGGATTTCAGTAGTATGCGTTGACCTCCTCAGTAATATGCGCTGATCTCCATAAGACTGAAAATGCGTAAACGCGTAACAAACACATTCTCTTGTTTTTTCGTTACCTTAGGAACTTAGGGAGCATTGTAGTTGTTATTTTTACAAAGCTGTATAGTGTTAGCTAGTTTGTTTTCCCCTATCTTTTCTGCTACTGGTTAGAGATTCGCTGTAAACATTTCAAGACAAACAGATTGTTGTTATATTTGGGCCACGTTCGAAACATACAGTTCGGTACTAGCCACAGAACTCCAGCATATGCAACTATACTCTGTTCAGATTGTGAAATAAGTACATCAAGCAAAAAGTTAGTAACTCTAGGATACATCGCGCTAACACATTGTAGCACAGCCTCTAGTTTTCATGCTGCCCTCATTTAGTCGAGGAATTGTACTGAGCCAAAACTTAAATAATTACAAATAACTAAGTGTTGTTATGATTTGGGTGCTACAAACCTTTAATTAGTTACAGTAATATCCCAGACTTAAGCGCATATAAATTCACACAAATTATGTTAAACTGGACCCAGAGACTAAAAAAAAAAAAAAAAAAAAAAAATGTAATTTGGAAGAAAAATGTTTAATAAAAGTTCAACAACACAACAAATTATATTATATTACAGTGCTATGCATTGCAACAGTATAAACCAAAGTTACTATGACATAGAAGACTTCCTAAAATCTATCAAGTTCGTCTGACGAGTCAATTTTTTCTTCTTTTCGCTCAAAATTTCCTCACACAATGCTAACAAATCCCTTATTCACCGTTTTGTAGCAGAAATATGCATTTCCAACGAGTCTATTTTTTCTAAAATTTGTAACCCTTTTTCGATTGAACTGACGCCTTTTGTCAAGTTTACAACCGCAATGTGTTCGTCTGATTGAACTGTGTCTAAAGTAACACATTGTACAATGTTTTGCTCTTGCAAACGCATTTCTATTAGCTTATCAATTGTCAGCCCCTGATCGTGTGAATCCAGTAGTTCTTGAACGTCATCACCATCCATTGCCTGACAAGACAGACTACTTCTTTAAACACATTATCAATATAATCAGGATCTGGTGACGATCACCCTGAGTTTCAGTGGTGGAAAATAATGGAAACTGTTTTTTCCAGATGTCATTTAAAGTTTTTTGTGAAATTTAATTCCATGATTGCGCAGTAATTCGTACGATTTGTAAAACATTGAATTGTTTCAAGAAGTCTTGAACAGAGATCTGGTTGTTTCGTCACATTACTTCATGCAGACGCACAAAAGATCGTCTCATATGGTAAGCTTTAAATGTTTTAATCACTGTCTGGTCCAACGATTGAAGCAAGCTGGTTCTATTACAACATTCACACAAGGGTCGATATTAATTAGAGTATGAGAAGAATGCTCTGATGCGTTGCTGATTAATAGTATCACCTTCAATGGGATTTGCTTTAATTGGCAATAACGTTCAGCTTCATGTATGAAGTGCTGACCAAACCAGTGCTGAAAAATTGAAGATTTCGCCCAAGCTGTAGCCCTTGACTCACGGGCAACCCACCTTTAGATGTATTATTAAAAATTTTTGGATTTTCTGAGAATTTAAATTACACTACTGCCCGTTAAAATTGTTACACCAAGAAGAAATGCAGATGATAAACGGGTATTCACTGGACAAATATATTATACTAGAACTGACATGTGATCACATTTTCACGCAATTTGGGTGCATAGATCCTGAAAAATCAGTACCCAGAACAACCACCTCTGGCCGTAATAACGGCCTTGATACGCCTGGGCATTGAGTCAAACAGAGCTTGGATGGCGTGTACCGGTACAGCTGCCCATGCAACTTCAACACGATGCCACAGTTCATCAAGAGTAGTGACAGGCATACAGTGACGGACCAGTTGCTCGGCCACCATTGACCAGACGTTTTCAGTTGGTGAGAGATCTGGAGAATGTGCTGGCCAGGGCAGCAGTCGAACATTTTCCGTATCCAGAAAGGCCCATACACGAGCTGCAACATGCGGTCGTGCATTATCCTGCTGAAACGTAGGGTTTCGTAGGGATCGAATGAAGGGTAGAGCCACTGGTCGTAACAAATCTGAAATATAGCGTCCACTGTTCAAAGTGCCGTCAGTGTGAACAAGAGGTGACCGAGACGTGTAACCAATGGCACCACATACCATCACGCCGGGTGATACGCCAGTATGGCGATGACGAATACACGCTTCCAATGTGCGTCCACCGCGATGTGGCCAAATTCGGATGCGACCATCATGATGCTGTAAACAGAAGCTGGATTCATCCGAAAAAATGACGTTTTGTCATTCGTGCACACAGGTTCGTCGTTGAGTACACCATCGCAGGCGCTCCTGTCTGTGATGCAGCGTCAAGGGTAACCGCAGCCATGGTCTCCGAGCTGAATGTCCATGCTGCTGCTAACGTCGTCGAACTGTTCGTGCAGATGGTTTTTGTCTTGCAAACGTCCCCGTCTGTGACTCAGGGATCGAGACGTGGCTGCACGATCCGTTAGAACCATGCGGATAAGATGCCTGTCATCTCGACTTCTAGTGATACGAGGCCGTTGGGATCCAGCACGGCGTTCCGTATTACCCTCCTGAACCCACCGATTGCATATTCTACTAACAGTCATTGGATCTCGACCAACGCGAGCAGATATGTCGCGATGCGATAGAACGCAATCGCGATAGGCTAAAATCCGACCTTTATCAAAGTCGGAAACGTGATGGTACGCATTTCTCCTCCTTACACGAGGCATCACAACAGCGTTTCACCAGGCAACGCCGGTCAACTGCTGTTTGTGTATGAGAAATCGGTTGAAAACTTTCCTCATGTCAACATGTTGTAGGTGTCGCCACCGGCGCCAACCTTGTGTGAATGCTCTGAAAAGCTAATCATTTGCATATCACAGCATCTTCTTCCTGTCGATTAAATTTCGCGTGTGTAGCACGTCATCTTCGTGGTGTAGCAATTTTAATGGCCAGTAGTGTACAATCAGCAGTTGCGTTCGCGCCAACCATCACTGTCAGTCGATGTTTTATTGCTTTAAAACCTGGAGAGGTTTTCTCTTCACGACCGATAAAAGCCCTTTTAAGCATTTTCTTCCAGAACAGCCCACTTTAATCTACGCTGAATATGATATGGCTGGTATAGGATCATTCTTCTGCTATAGCATTGAATTTCTCTGGGCAGAGTGATGCAATCTCTGTATTAGCGCTTACCGCCTCTCCACACTCTGCGATGCTATGCCAGTTACATCGACTTTTGAATCGGCTAAACGAATTTTTTCTAGCTTTAAACATTTCATTTTTGGCCGCCTCCCCAGTTTCTTCTTTCAGTCTCTCAAAAGTTAACTTTATTATCGCAGCATAGTTTTAACACTGCTTCCATCTGAGTAATAACGCCATTACATTTACGGATGATACTTGAATTCAAAGACTGAACATTTTTCACAGCTTAGATAATTTTTTCTTTGCCTTGGGTAGTGGTTCTGACTGTTGATTCCGGTAGATCAAACTTCTTTTGCCAGTTCACAATTTTTAATTTTTGCATCGAAGTCTTCCAGAAAATTAAGTTCACATTCCATAAATAATGATTATCTTTTCTTGCTGGATGCAAATGAATCAGTTCTGCTTCGTTTGGATGTCACAGAATCTATCAATCAAGCTAGCTTGCTGGAGAAAACGGTTCCGCATGAAACACGGCCGAACACTTTGTGTGCAGAGTGGGAGAATAAAGGTGCGCAGCCCTCAAGCAGACGAATAGCGTAACTTTGGATTTGCATAAAACGGATTAGCATAAATTGGGGTACTACTGCATTGTGTTCTTTGGTACCAGGAAACCTGAAAGTTAAATTTATATTCCTGTATAGAGAGAACACGGAGTAATTTAGGTTTTAAAAATAATCTGCATAATGTTTCAACACAAAAAACGTACACTAAAAACTCAACCTGATATGTTATCATCAGTTCTGAAGGCTTTGGGGACAGCAAGGACTAAGTCCATAGGTGATTCTTAACAACAAAGTTTATTTACCACATCGCAATGGCATAATAGCATGACACACTGGTATTATCAGAGATATTCAGATTACAGTAACCGTTTCTTAGATAGTAAACTTTAATTAAACAAAGTGTAACAATAAAATGAAAAACTGAAACAGACAGTACATTGAATTTATAGGTTGGGGCCACCTTGAAAAACAAGACACACGGTAATTAAAAATGTAAACTCTTAAGAAAAAATAGTATGGTTGTCTATGAATGCCTCTTTGTATATCAAAATCACCGCTAGCCACGGCTAGTGAAATTATATCTCAACTGAATTTAAACTTCAGATTCAAATATAGCAGTTCAATAAAAAAATTAATCATCACAAGGATACAACCAATCCTTTCTCACGGGGACTTTAAGCAAGACAGTTTTACAGCATTTAAATAAACTTATTTTAGTGAAAAATAGAAAAACACGACATCCTACAAACAGCGATTTTAGTTTGTCTATTCTGCAGCCTGATGGACCCAGTAGAGTCAGCAACCTCTATTTCCTCTTCCTTAAAATAGCGTGATTTACCACTAAAAAACCTTTTTTCTCTATTGCTTGAGCCTTTATCCCGCAGATTGTGCAGAGTCGACTCTGTTACAATCGGATTTGGCGTGGTTAATTCGAATGGGTGGCCAAATTCCCTTCCTGCCGCCACTCTGTACCCCCCGGGGATGGAATCAGTGTACCCAGCTGTCTGCGTCTAATGTAAATCATGAAACAGTGCGAACGTATTTCAAATGTCTGCGAGTAGTGTAACTGAGGTGGGATGTTGGGACCAGCCTGGTATTCATCTAATGAGATATGGAAAACCGCCTAAAAACCACATCCAGGCTGGCTGGTACACCATCCCTCGTTATTAATGCGCCAGGCGGATTCGATTCGGGGCCAGTGCGCCTACGCAAGTCCAGTAAGCAGCGCATTAGCGCTGTCGGCTGACCTGGCGGGTCGAAAACAAAAAAAGAAAATAAAAAAACATTTTTGAAAGAAAGCATTTTCTGATCAACATTGTGTTGCTGCACTACAGCACCCTTGAGATAGCATAGGCCCCAACGACTGCGCCCGACAGCAGCAGCACCTACGGCAGTCCCGGACGACGCAGACAAACGAGTTGCCCTCTAGAACATACGAAAAACGCAATAAATTTATAGCCAAGCCACTCTTGTGATGCCGTGAGTCATTTACATAGCGCCGAATTAAGGTAGCAAACACTGAATTAACCGATCAGATGAATCAGTTATTTGGTAAATAACACAGAGCTCGGTTTGGCTCATAAATACCAACTTTTACAGAAGGAGGTGAAAATTAACTATGGATACTACCTATCCTCTTTAAATCACAGTGAAAACTGACAGCATATTAGTATCTAATTACATAATTCAAGTTACAGAAGCACTGGGTGATTATGAAGCTTAACTAAGCCCTGACTTTCGGCAGAATGATTTGTAAATTTCAGTGTTTACAATGACACAATCCAAATTGAATGTAGTTTAAGAATCAGTAACAAAAGTATGGATGCTTAGTGTTCATATACAGGCTTCACATTACATGGTATGTGCCTGGCACAACCATAGAAACTCATTTCTAAGGCACAACCATGAACACAGGCAACACAAACTCTTACAACAAACTAATTTAAATATGAATAGCAGTGTAAAAGGGACAGAACTCGGGCGCTGGTGTATCAGCAGTGCAATCACAACACGGTACTGTTTCCAACAGAAAAATAACCGCCAATAACTTGGTATTTCGGAGAGCAGAACTTAAGATGGCTCACCCACAAGAAACAACAGTTAGTGACAGCAGCACATGGGTTGAAGACACTGCGTGTTGCCACAGGAGAGGCTACAGCCACACACAGGCCTTAATCGCCCTCAGACAGTAATGGCTTCCACCACGGACGCTGCTAACCCCAGTTCCAATACGATAATGTGGCCTCGCCGCCCAACCCACTCAAGGAGTATCCCTCCTCCGAGTCATACCAAACCAACAGCGGCGCCGGACTGCTCCAGGGCTGACTATCAGCTGGGACCGCTGTAGCCGAACTACACTCAGTACATGAGAGTACTGCCCTCTCCCTGACGAGCTCGTAACTCTCTCCAACCTCACTGGAGATGGACCTCCTTGAATCGTTTTTTTTCTTTGTTGTTACTTTAATACCTTACAAAAGGTAGGCCGGCAGCGGCCTATCTACACCGCTCTTCGGCCACATAAAACCAGAGAGCAGATAACACTTAGACAGATATACAGAAAATATGAATATAAAACAACAGGTGATTCAAATACTGATAATAACGAAGACCTTCGAACCGAAGACACTGAATGCAGAAACAAGGCACAATGAGTACACTGTCGAACAGTGGAGGACACTGAAGAGACACAGTTTCACTGGAATGGAGAAACACTGCACAGAAAACACTGATGATGATCTCCGACACACTGCACACACTATTGCACGAAAAAGGGGGGCCGCAAAAGGGAGTAGGGGATGGTAGGAGGGAGGTGGGGAGGTCGCCACTGGGAGACAGGAAGTGAGGGGGAGGGGAGAGGGTAGGATTGGGTGTGGAAGCCCAGGGGTGGGGGAGGAGAGGGAGAGAGGAGGGGTGGGAAGTTAGGAGGGAGAGAAGGGAAAGAGGGAGCTCTGGTGGAAGAGCTCAGTAGGCGAGGTTGATGGAGGGGACGAGGGAATCATATGGGAGAGGGAGTTGCCGGAAGCCACCTTGGGCAAGGGTGTGGAGGGTGGTAAGATGGAGAGCGGGTGGAATGCAGGAGTACAGATATGGCAGCGGATTGGGGTGGGAGAGACGAGAGAGACAAGCAGGTGAGGGGGATTGAGTATCCGTTCGAGGAAGAGGAGAAGGTGTGGGAAAGGAATTAAGTCGTAGAGGAGCTGCGTGGGGGATTGGAGGCGGATGCGATAGGCGTGGTGAAGCGCATGGTGGTCCAGGATTTGAAGGGACTTGTAGTAGGTAGGAGGGGCTGAAATTCAGGCGTAACAGAGGATGGGGCGGAGCTTGAATCGTTTCGTGCGTGCGTCTACATAGGCGATCGCGACCAATTGTACCGAGGCAAAGCGCGGGTACGAGAAACAGCCAACAGACAAATCATTTTGGAGATTATTTGCGGCTCACAACCTTTTTGTGAACAGATGTTTTCTACGATTTCCGGTCATTGTACCTTCTTTAACATAAAAACTCACTGCCCCTATGCAATATTCCTACACTATACGGCAACGAAAGCTAAAATTGCAGTCAAAAGTAAACTCATTTTGTTTTTATAAAATATCAGATCGCTAAAAACAGTTTTGTCATCTTTGTGTATCGGAAAAGCTCCTTAGAGCAATCTTTTCACAAGACAGTAAAATAACGTTAGAACGTCTGCGTTTCTGCTGCAGGGAATGATTGCATTAGATCTGTAATAACATGAAATAAAATTATTAAAACTTTATCCATATTTGAACTCAGAGATGATTTATTTAATCAGAAAATAGAAAATACTTACTGTATTGTTCGTTGCGGCTACTCGCTCAAGTACTCCATAGAAAACTACGTTCCTCTCTCTCCCCTCGTCCCCTCGCCGTCAGTGCTACAATTCAAGAGGACGTGTATTAAAGTGTGCCAAATTTGTCCCATAGGTTCTCTGTGGTACGAAAATACGAGCTCATGACTGCTAAGGGATCTCTCGCAGCCAGCGATGGAGAAAACGGCTGGTTGCATAATTTTGACAGCATCCCTCAAACACTGGCAGACAGATTCGTCACCATATTTTAGAATTCGCTGCAATATTTCTTCTTATCTTCAGTTTGATAGCTGCATTCTGCAGTCCAAAATTCCTGGATACAGTTGCTAGATCGCGGCTGAAAGTTTTGTCAAAACTTTGACATTTCGTCTTTATGTATTCCGTGTCATCATCTTAGCACGGTAGTCTTGTATACAGGAGAAATCGAACTTTCTGTACGTGTAGTTTAATGAAGAGAACCTTCCGTTCGTTTTAGCACTTCTTTCTATATTTTGACTAAAGTTCAGTCTTGATCACACCATTTATGTTTTAATGATATAGGTAACCGGTTTCGGTTTGTAAAAAGAACCGACGGTGATTCTCAACGTTATATTGAAGTCCCCTTATTGCGCTTAAGAAACTCCTAAACGCAGAAAGATACGAACACATTTTACACCCCTCCTTACTGCGTGCAGTACAGGAGCAGTTAGGAGATGACGAGTGTTTGTATCTGCGTGACAGTGCACCCTGTCATAAAGCAGCATAAATCTATAGTGTCTTGGAAACCTGCGTGCTCGGTTCGCCAGACATACAATCAAACAAATCATATTAATAAGTTTCATTACAATAAAGAATTTAAAATAATTAACTTTTCCAATTACACAAGCCGCGCGGGGTATCCGTGCGGTCTCGGGCGTCTTGTCACGGTTCGTGCTTCCCCCCCCCCCCCCCCGGCGGAAGTTCGAGTCCTCCCTCGGGCATGAGTGTGTG
The DNA here is from genome assembly GCF_023864345.2 of Schistocerca serialis cubense. Taxonomy (NCBI): domain Eukaryota; kingdom Metazoa; phylum Arthropoda; class Insecta; order Orthoptera; family Acrididae; genus Schistocerca; species Schistocerca serialis. Next base: position 179,059,161 of record NC_064646.1, on the reverse strand, counting down.
TGTCGTCCTTAGCATAAGTTAGTTTAAGTTAGGTTAAGTAGTGCATAAGCCTAGGGGCCAGTGACCTCAGCAGTTTGGTCCCACAGTCCTTACCACAAGTTTCCAAATTTTCCAATTACACAGATGTGTCGCAAGCAAAGGGCGACATACGAAATCATCAAAATTCTTCAGTATAAACAATTCCAAGTCTCTCCTTCATGGGGTGTACAAGTGGAGTAACAAGAGTTGATTCTACTATGCAACTCTCTAATCTTGAAGCTGCTATTCAACTGGGCCGTCACCAGCCGGTCGCGGCGCTCATATTCTCTCCACGTAGGGCCTGCTGCTGTTGTGATGTCGTCCTGGACAGAGGTCGGTCAGCGTGGGATTGGCTGACGTCTTCTCACAGCCATCTCTTCTCTATCATTCCCGACTGGCGTGCCGGCGCTTTACTTTACTCCGTAACAAAACTGAACGTTACGCCCACCGACCTACCGTCGATATAAAACCGTCCAGGAGATAGCCGAGTCACCGGGCGAGGAACGACTGCTATAGACTATTACTTGATAGTTGACACTTCAGATGTTCGAGGTGTATTCCTCCAATCAGAGCACTCTATGTCACGCCTGAACTGTTCACCGTTGTCAAACTGCCACAACAAACTGTCAGTTAAATTGCAATTCATTGTGTGGCTCTTTTTACATATTGTTTTTTTTATCCTGAATCCTGAGAGAGAGCCTTTCATTTCGCACTTCATCGCAAGTGACAAAAAAACACATGCACATACACACAAAACACACAAACACGTATGCACACACACACACACACAAACGACGGTAACGAAATGAGCACATTTCGTACACACAACTAGCCAAAGGCTATTGGATTCTTTCGCACAAGACGCGATTCGGTTTCACATATCCAGTTATCATCACAGAGATCGGCCTACAGGAGGTAAAGTTCATATGATAAGGTGTAAAATTGAACTTTTTGAAGGCAGATGATGATCATTGCAACTAGTTCTATATATGCAGGGTGAGAGAGGAGTGGTACATACACTCCTGGAAATTGAAATAAGAACACCGTGAATTCATTGTCCCAGGAAGGAGAAACTTTATTGACACATTCCTGGGGTCAGATACATCACATGATCACACTGACAGAACCACAGGCACATAGACACAGGCAACAGAGCATGCACAATGTCGGCACTAGTACAGTGTATATCCACCTTTCGCAGCAATGCAGGCTGCTATTCTCCCATGGAGACGATCGTAGAGATGCTGGATGTAGTCCTGTGGAACGGCTTGCCATGCCATTTCCACCTGGCGCCTCAGTTGAGCCAGCGTTCGTGCTGGACGTGCAGACCGCGTGAGACGACGCTTCATCCAGTCCCAAACATGCTCAATGGGGGACAGATCCGGAGATCTTGCTGGCCAGGGTAGTTGACTTACACCTTCTAGAGCCCGTTGGGTGACACGGGATACATGCGGACGTGCATTGTCCTGTTGGAACAGCAAGTTCCCTTGCCGGTCTAGGATTGGTAGAACGATGGGTTCGATGACGGTTTGGATGTACCGTGACTTATTCAGTGTCCCCTCGACGATCACCAGTGGTGTACGGCCAGTGTAGGAGATCTCTCCCCACACCATGATGCCGGGTGTTGGCCCCGTGTGCCTCGGTCGTATGCAGTCCTGATTGTGGCGCTCACCTGTACGGCGCCAAACACGCATACGACCATCATTGGCCCCAAGGCAGAAGCGACTCTCATCGCTGAAGACGACACGTCTCCATTCGTCCCTCCATTCACGCCTGTCGCGACACCACTGGAGGCGGGCTGCACGATGTTGGGGCGTGAGTGGAAGACGGCCTAACGGTGTGCGGGACCGTAGCCCAGCTTCATGGAGACGGTTGCGAATGGTCCTCGCCGATACCCCAGGAGCAACAGTGTCCCTAATTTGCTGGGAAGTGGCGGTGCGGTCCCCTACGGCACTGCGTAGGATCCTACGGTCTTGGCGTGCATCCGTGCGTCGCTGCGGTCCGGTCCCAGGTCGACGGGCACGTGCACCTTCCGCCGACCACTGCCGACAACATCGATGTACTGTGGAGACCTCACCCCCCACGTGTTGAGCAATTCGGCGGTACGTCCACCCGGCCTCCCGCATGCCCACTATACGCCCTCGCTCAAAGTCCGTCAACTGCACATACGGTTCACGTCCACGCTGTCGCGGCATGCTACCAGTGTTAAAGACTACGATGGAGCTCCGTATGCCACGGCAAACTGGCTGACACTGACGGCGGCGGTGCACAAATGCTGCGCAGCTAGCGCCATTCGACGGCCAACACCGCGGTTCCTGGTGTGTCCGCTGTGCCGTGCGTGTGATCATTGCTTGTACAGCCCTCTCGCAGTGTCCGGAGCAAGTATGGTGGGTCTGACACACCGGTGTCAATGTGTTCTTTTTTCCATTTCCAGGAGTGTATTTTGACGGGTAATAGCATTAGTGATTCTGAACAAAAAACTTGATGTGAACATATGCCCTATTCCGAATGGTTTCCGTGATAGATCACTTTTAACGTATATTTCCATTTATTTTCTGTATTATTTATTGTCATTGTTTACAACGTACCACAGTAGTATAGAAGGAGGTGAGATGAACATTTTGATACAGGACGCTTGTGGTCTATCAAATCGGAAAACTACCTCGAACTGGCCTACAAAAAGTACCTAAGCTACAGCGCAAATTGTTAGTCCCAAACAAAAGATAAATAGGACCTTTATTGTAGAAAATTTCATTTAGGTTAATTGTGTACTGAGACACGTTTTCGTCGGAGGGTATGATTTTCGAGTTATTCAAGAGAAACGAAAAAAAGTGATGTTAAACGTTTTCTCTCTCGGAAACCGTTCGCAATAGTGCATATGTCAATATGACGTTTTTTGTTCAGAATCACTACTACTATCACGCCTCAAAGCATGTATCTTTCCTCCTGACTCACCCTGTATAAGTAAATTTAAAAAACATCTGTAAGCTCTTTCATAGTGCAGTGCTAACGTCACAGTCGATGGTGTAAAAGTATGTGGATTCGAATATCGCTGGGTGATAATTTTTTTCATTTTCAGATCTTTACCATTTTAGCTCTGAAAATGAATTTCTTACGTCTTGAGTTTCCTCGTACAAGTCAGCTTTAAAAACTGGGTGCAAAGCGAGCGTGATTAATAGTTCAGCTGCAGGTTGCTGACCGCCGTTTTGCATTGCACTTCAAGAGCTTGTGGTTAGATTGGGACACTAGTGTATATTCACCGCTACAAAACGCGTTGTCTGTCACAGTTCAGCCACTGGTCGTTTAAAATCAGCTGGTGGTTCAAATGGCTCTGAGCACTATGGGACTCAACTGCTGAGGTCATTAGTCCCCTAGAACTTAGAACTAGTTAAACCTAACTAACCTAAGGACATCACAAACATCCATGCCCGAGGCAGGATTCGAACCTGCGACCGTAGCGGTCTTGCGGTTCCAGACTGCAGCGCCTTTAACCGCACGGCCACTTCGGCCGGCTTAAAATCAGCTGTGGACAGAGTATATCGCGTTCCCGCCAAACCTGATGGCAGACACTATATTGGAGAGCTTCGCAAAAGCGCTCGGCAATTTTTCCTCTGCATCTGTACATGGAATGGTTTTTATGTCGCATTTTTGTTGATCCCTTGATTTAATCGTATGAGGCTGTAATATCAGATGGTTCAATCAAAGAATGACATCCATTTTTATATTAATAACGTAAAAGGATGCAATTTACGTATGCTATTGAAATATTAATACCGTCTAGGCACTAAATTAATCTACATTTCCTTCAGGACCGTTAAAGAAACAGTTGTTACAAACAAAGGCCAGGGTCAGATAGGATAAAGATTGGCTGGGAGTTGTTAAAAGCAAGTTCCTGGTCTACAGTGTTGACAGATTTACCTCTTCTTCCCGCCTCTCCACACTACACATCATGCTGCGTTCCTGGAACTCCAGCGAGAAATAGTCCAAGCTGGCGAAATTGGCTACTTGTACTATGTAAAATCCCAAGACTGAGGAAAATACTCACTTGTGTCAGGTAAAATGTCAAAATGGTGGAAATCAGCCATTCATAATGTTGTGACGTAACAAGACTGTTACGCCACACTGAAGTAGCCGAAAGAAAGGCACGCGTACACACACGCCGACTGGCGTCAAGTCTGGAACAAGATACGTTATGACTGCTATCAAGAAAATACGTAGCTTTGGAATATACTTAACTTTATTTATTCCTTGTGATACATCTCTCTTGGCTATACAAATGAGAGTCGTAAGATACATGCACTGTTACAATTGGCGCCTTGCTAGGTCGTAGCCATGGACTTAGCAGAAGGCTATTCTAACTGACTCTCGGCAAATGAGAGGAAGGCTTCGTCCGTATTGTCGCTAGCAATGTCGTCGTACAACTGGGCCGAGTGCTCGTCCGTATCTCGAGACCTGCCTTGTGGTGGCGCTAGGTCTGCGATCACACAGTGGCGACACGCGGGTCCGACATGTATTAAATGGACCGCGGCCGATTTAAGCTACCACCTAGCAAGTGTGGTGTCTGGCGGTGACACCACACATAACATGTAACAATTGAAATATACGCCCAATACGTAATAAGTTAAAATAATGGGAAATTTAAACGGTACTCTTCGTTCATGCGAAAAAAGGACGGAAAGTATCAAAGATAGCTGCTATTTATCACTTACTTTGTGTAACAACTGTCTGAAATTCAAAATACGTTGATGCGCAACGTTACAGCGTTGCTGCAGTCACAAGTGAAGGGTTTCGCTCCCTGCCAATCGTATAATACGTTGTTTCAACCTCCTTTCCTTCACCCAGCAGACTATAGCAAGTTGTACTGGGGTGACGCTGATCGAATATTATGCCTAATCCCCTCTGTACTCTCTGATTTCCAGTCCCTCGTTTGAGCATTTACGCTCAAAACATTACTGACTCATGTTCTATCGTTGACGTATCGCATTTTGGTTTAATTTTGCAATTGTTGCGCTCTGAAAGTATTTTAGAAGTGTCTGACGACTGACTGCTTCTGAAACCACGTATCCAGCTCCGACAACGCATTTCCACATCTTCCTTTTTTTACCTCTGTATGTAATTTTTTACCCAGGTTTGCGTTTTTTGGAACATGCAACCAATATTCTACGCAACTTCCATCCAAAACATCCTCACTCTGAGATACAGGTTGACAGTTATGGAACTGCATGAAATAAAATCGTCATTACATGGCTCTGAGCACTATGGGACTTAACATCTATGGTCATCAGTCCCCTAGAACTTAGAACTACTTAAACCTAACTAACCTAAGGACATCACACAACACCCAGCCATCACGAGGCAGAGAAAATCCCTGACCCCGCCGGGAATCGAACCCGGGAACGCGGGCGTGGGAAGCGAGAACGCTACCACACGACCACGAGCTGCGGGCAAAATCGTCATTACATCCGAACGGCTTGCGTTCAAATAGCATACTTCATAACGTTTACATGTTGAATAATGTGTGTAGATGCTGTACTTTCTATTTTACATTTTTTTCTTATAATTCAATAATTGTCACCCTGTATTAGTAATCTAATACGCTAACGTGTCTTGACCTAGGTTGCCAGGTCCTCTATTTTTCCGGGCAGGTCACTATTTCAGCCCTTTGTTCGGTACCGAACTACGAAGCCCTCGTAGCCTACCAAAGAGCCGAAGATTATCTCAAAAGGTGTTCTGACTAGGAAAATTGTGCTTTTAAGATTTTCAGTTACGTGGATGTATGAAAAACATGTACACGCATCAAAAGTGGTTGGCATTGAAAAAGACATCGACAAAGTTTATATGAAGAGATCCGTATACGGAATAGAACCTTGGAACAAATACAAAGTCAAACTTCTACGTTCACAAACTCGTTTCCCTCGAAAAAGTTTTTAAAAGAAGTCGAAACGCCTAACAAAAAAATATCAAAACTGTGATGGCGGTTACATCAGCAAGGCATGTGAGGTAGGACATGGATCTTTTATGTTCTGATGTTAGATATAAACTGAGTGTTGATATGGTAAAAGTAGAAATATATATTCGTTGTAATTTGAACTTTGTAACATGTAATAACTTTTACCAAGAAATTAAAGGTAGCTGGCCGGTGCGGCCGAGCGGTTCTAGGCGCTTCAGTCTGGAACCGCGCGACCGCTGCGGTCGCAGGTTCAAATCCTGCCTCGGGCATGGATGTTTGTGATGTCCTTAGGTTAGTTAGGTTTAAGTAGTTCTAAGTTATAGCGGACTGATGACCTCAGATGTTAAGTCCCATAGAGCTCAGAGTAATTTGAATTTTGAAATTAAAGGTAGCAAAAATTTTTTTAAAGCTGTAATTTGCAAGAATAAACGCAATTTTTTATGCTTACTGTTTTATTGTTTTCGCCCTCAGCACAACAAATCCTTTCGCCAGGCCATGTTCGGTAATTTTGCATTTTAATCTGGCAACCTTAGTCTGGACACACTTGTGCAAAACTTGCAGATTACAAGAATTGCGGGAGTAAAAATTTCTCTTCCTGAAGTGTAGCGTAATTACGTTTTCCAGTTCAATAGATGTCTTTTGAAAAAGAAATAAAACTGAAGAGTGAAGAAATAAAAAGGATGGATTAACTGAGCACTGTATGCGCATCTGCTGTTCAAATATTATTGAGAGTAACAACGAATAAAACTGTGATGTTTGATCAGTTCGCGGACTTTACAGCGAACGCAGAAGTCAGGAAACCGCGCTTCCATTTCCTTTCCTGTTGAGTTTCTTCCCGTATTGACACAGCGTGCGTCTAAAAGCATGCCGAATAAGGCGATCGAACACGGCGAATCCGAAGGGAGCCGGAGGGATTCGCTGGAGGCTTGTTAGCCCTTGAGTCAGTAATGCACTGCCAACTCCATCATCTCGCCTTCGACCGACCACCCCGCTAGCAGCATTTCCCGTTTCCTCACGAAGTGGCTCCTACAGGAAGTGATTTTTATCAGTTTGTAAGAGGAAAACGTCGACGCCAGACGGGATGGTCACCAGAGTGGTTCGGATAATTCGCGACTTGTATAAAGAGAACTTTACTTCAACGCTTTATCGCATTTTCTATAATTCGTTGTAGTAAATTAATTCTACGGGAGCAAACCTTATCAGAATACCATAAAAACTCTTTTTTACAAGAAAGTTTGGAAAATGTTTTCCTTTGGCGTTGATACTTGCATCAACTCGCCTCGTGTTGAAATCCAGATGTATTACTTCATGAAGCAAGCCTCGATTTAATATAACTTTCAAATGCCCCCACAACAAAGAGGGTACAATATCGAACCCAGGTACAAGGTACAGACACTCTTGGCGCGTGTATAGTGGAAGGTTGCGAAACCACACGCAGTACTCCATTGATACACTATCCCATTAAACGTATCTCGACATCTATTAGTGAGCATTAATATAGGGTGTGTCCACCCTTCTACTTCATGGCGGTCAGCACTCAGCTGGGGAAAATTGCAGTGACGTGTTTGAATGTCTGTAGAGGAATGGCAGCCCATACTTCCTCGAGAGTCATGGCTAGAGAAATTAGTTGTACGAATGCATGGTGTCGCTTCTTTCGCGCATTTCTGGAAGAGCACACAACGCGAAATTCACAGCTGTGATGCATATTATTTAAAGTGAAAGTAGACAGGATAGAAAGGAAAGAAAAGGGACTACTGATGTCGTCTGCATAGGGACTTTTTGCGGAATCGACGGTGACGAATTAAAATGTGTCGTACCAAGATCAGAACCCGTGATCTGCTGCTTACTAGTAAGTTGTGTTAACCATTTCGCCACCCGGACACAGAGGCTTTTAACAATTGCGCGGACTGTCCCGGCACGCCTTTCAACCGACCTACAGTCCCACCTAGCGCCACCTATGCAGAATCCCCGTCCGTGTCTTTTATTCTCGCTAGATTGAGACTCCTCCAGGAGCTCGGACGTTATGATGCATCCACACTCAAGGTGGTTGATTAATTTCCGTTAAGGAGAATCGAATACATGAATGCGTGGTGTCTGTTCCTTCTTACGCAATCTGCCTCTCGCTACCACAGTACTGCCCCCGTGTAGGGAAATGTTAGTTTCGTCGTGACACAACGTATCTGGAATGTTCCCCCAGTTAAAGTATACATACGATGTGTCATTCCTCTCACGCATGTCTGGTGCTCCTAGCTTCTACCGCAAATTCCGATTATTTCCACTGTATATGAGTATCTATAAATCAGTGTAGGTAGCCAATTATAACTGATACGTGCATGCAAAGCGCTCAGATACGGCTTATCAGAGTATGCAAGTTACCTTTGGTGTGCTATTACCACCGCAGAAAGCACTTATTTACATACGATATAGCTTATTTTAACCAAGAGTATTCTGCAGGGAATAAGAGGTTGTTTTTAACCCTGTGGGAGACATCCTACAACGACAAATGAAGGTACTGTCTATCTTTTGACACTAAACTCACAATTATTTAACGCTGATCTCTGTAGGTCATGTTGCAGATGGTTTGTGTCGTACGAAAATCAGGTACTTTTCCATACGACACATTCCGATATAAGATCAGGTCGCTACTAGTGTAGTAGAGTGTGCAGTACAAGATGCCTCGGACGTGCTGTTCTCTCATCAAAAAGCGCTTGTTAACAAGTGTTTTAGCAATAGCATTCTGCAAGTGATAAAATGGCATCTTTTTAACCCTGCGAAAGTCCGTCCCGGTATGTTATTGTCTGTCATGATTCCATAATGTTGGCCACTTTTAGCGAAGGAAGTGAAATGATTGTGATGTAATCACGTTAAAAATATTGACCTATCTAGGTATTATCTATCTCTGTATAGAATATCTATGAGTCAGTGGTGTCTCACTTTAAAGAAAAAAAAAAAAAAAAAACACCACATCCTTCAGATTTGAGTTTTTTCGTAACTCCACCAAAATATCTCCAAATCATTACAAACTATACAGATTATACAAAACTCATACTTATCTTCTATGTCCAGAGTGTCATGTAAACTAATGTGCATGTAGTAAACATCTTCAAATGGTTCATATGGCTCGGAGCACTATGGGACTTAACTTCTGAGGTCATCAGTCCCCTAGAACTTAGAACTACTTAAACCTAACCAACCTAAGGACAACACACACATCCATGCCCGAGGCAGGATTCGAACCTGCGGCCGTAGCAGTCATTCGGTTCCATACTGTAGCGCCTAGAACTGCTCGGCCACTCAGGCTGGGGCTAAACACCTTCAAAAGCATAATTTCTTTCTGCAAGTATGTCAAAGACCGCTCTACTTTAGTAAATAGAGACATCATATGTTCCCATTTCACATCCAATTCTTTTTCATATTTTATGTATTTTTCATATTTCTTCCGTATTCCATGTGTAAATGTACAAGAAAATCCGTACTCTTATTGCTTTCTCTACCAAGTTTCTTTAGCATCCTTAAGTGATATGGGTTCCTCCACCAAGCCAGAGGGAATCTACAGAGTGTCGGAAGATCACTCGTTCCTCTTCCAAATGTCAACCCACAAAAACTTCTGTCAACACACAAGGCTACATTCCAAATTCAACCACTATTCGGAACGATTCCCTGACGATATTACAAACTTTCAGGCATGATGAGGGAAGGTAAACGTTTCAATCTGATTCAAGGGACCCTGGTCTGGAAACGCCTGAGTCGAAATTTATAACCGAAAATCGTTCTGATAACTCTGACGATGGAATACATGTACCGGTACCATTGTTGCTGAGATTGTAGGGTAGGCAACTTTCAGAAGTGGCAGTATGGACCAAAACAAGACAAAAATCTATGGTAAACATGGGCTCTAAAATGCATACTTTAAGAGCTATGAGTACCTTTCCAGTCAGAAATAGGTGTTTTAAGATATGCATTTACTACCTCTTTCAAAAAATATCGAAACCGAAGACTTTGCAATAGAAAAGATGTTTCACAGCATTGAAGGTGAAAGAGTGCTCGTAGCTCTAAAGGTAAGCATTTTAGAGCCCATCTTTACCCGACATTTTAAACTTGTTTTGGTCCATACCACCTGTTCTCAAAGTTGTCTACCCTACGATGTCAACAACAACACTACCAGTTCCACTCGCAGATAGAGCGAGGGAAAAACGACTGTCTATATGCCTCCGTATCAGTCCTAATTTCTCGTATCTTATCTTCGTGGTCCCTGAGTGAAATGTACGTTGGTGGCTGTAGGATCGTGCTACAGTAAGATTCAAATGCAGGTTCTCTAAAGTTTCTCAGTAGTAGTTTTCGAAATGAATGTCTTCCTCCGCTCAGGGGCTCCCACTTGAGCTCCCGAAGCATATCCATAACACTTGCATGCTGATCGAACCTAACGATAACAAACCTAGCAGCTCGCCCCTGCATTGCTTCGAGGTCTTCGTTCAATCCGATCTGGAACGGATCCCAAATACTCAAACAGTACTCAAGAATAGGTCGCACTAGCGTCCTATACGTGGTCTCCTTTACAGGTGAACCACGCTTTCCCAAAATTCTGCCAATAAACCAAAGTCGACTATTCGCCTTCCCTACTACACTCCTCACATGTTCGTTCCATTTCATATCGCTTCGCAACGTTGCTCCTAGATATTTAAACGACTGCTTCAAAACGCACACTACTAATGCTGTATCCGAACATTATGGGTTTGTTTTTCCTACTCATCCGCATTAACTTACATTGTTCTACATTAAGAGAAAGCTACCATTCCTCACACCAACTAGAAATTTTGTGTAAGTCATATTGTATCAACCTACAGTCACTTATCTTCGACAACTTTCTGTACAGGATTATCAGCGAACAAGCGCAAATTGCTGCCCACCCTGTCTGCCATGTCATCTATTTATATAGAAAATAGCAACGGTCCAATACCTCTTCCTGGGGCACTCCTGATGTTAACCCTCTTCATTCGACGCGCAAGTCACCGAAGTGGCTTCAAATCGAAATACTTGCACCCGGCGAGTGGTCTACCCGGCGGGAGGCTCTAGTCACACGACACAACCACCCCTCTTCATGATGAACACTCACCGTCGATGACAACATATCGGTTCGATTACTTAAAAAGTTTTCGAGCCGGTCACATATCTGGGAGCCTATTCCGCATGCGCTTACCTTCGTTAACAGTCTGCAGTGGGATACCGTGTCAAATTCTGTTCAGAAATCTAGAAATATGGAATGAAACTGCCTCCCCGCCATTCATAGATCGTAGTATATCATGTGAGAAAAGAGAAAGCTGGGTTTCACGCGAATTATGCTTTCTAAAGCCGTGCTGATTCATGGAGATGAGCTTTTCGGTCTCTAGGAAAAGTGTAATATTGGAATATGCTCTAGAATTCTGTAGTAAATAGATGTCAAGGATATTGGTTTGTAACTTTGCGGGTCCGTTCTTTTCAACTTCTCATATACAGGATTCACCTGCGCTTTTTTCCAGTCGCTTGGCACTTTGCGCCGGTCGAGAGATTCGCGATAAATGCAAACTAGTAAGGGGCCAATGGCGTAGAGTACTCTTTGTAAAACCGAATTTGGATTCCATCCGGGCCTGGCGACTTAGCCAAGTTATGACGGTGGTAGCTGTTGTATGCTTCACACATATATGTTTTCACAAACACACGAATCTCTAATAATCTTTGCCCGTCGTCATTTCAGCGTCCTCTTTTGAACCGAGAGTGCAAGAGCCTTTCCTTAATCACCATTTTCCGAATTTCGTTATTAAAGCACGGTAGGTCTTTTCCGTCCTTAATCCAGCTACTAGGCACACACATGTCCAAAGCACGATTTACAGTCTGTTTAAACTTTGCCCATAATTTCTCTATGGCTATCATTGTGGAACTGAAAGATTGCAGTTAATTGCCTAACTGAGATGTTAACAACTGCTTATCTGCTCTTTCTAGCCTTCTTGACTGATTTATTAACTCATATACGTAGTCGCTATAGTTGTATCATGACTACTATCCCCTCTCTATACTGACGCCATCAATAAGGTTCGGCTTGTCTGTAGCTACAAGGTCAAAGAGAATTCCATTGCGCGCTGGCTGCCGAACTAGCCGCTCAAGACAGTTTTTCGGAAACGTGTTCAAATGAACTTCACAAGACTGTGTGTCTGTACCCCCTGCAATGAATCCATACATTCAATCGATACTTTGTAGGTTAAAGTCACCACCTATTCGTACTGGGTGACCTGGATATTTATGCACAAATGACCATAGACTTTCTTTGAATGACTCTGCAACGGCCACAGCGGAGTCGGGTGGTCGGTAAAAACATCCAACAGTTAACTGGTTTTCACGTAGACTTGTTATGTGCAACCAGGTAACTTCACTATCATACTTCGTTTCAACCTCAGTGGAGGTTGTCGACTGCAATTAATACTCCCCCTTCTACTGCGTCTAATCTGTCTTACAGATAAACATTCCAATACTCTCTAAACATCTCAGAGCTTTTTACTTCGAGTTTTAGCCATATCTTAGTCCCCAGAATCATTTGAGGCTGAGAACGTCTCTGGAGGGCAGAAAATGCGGGAAATTGGTTACGAATACTGCGACAATTTACTGATAAAATTTTTACAGTCGAACTATCTCTACTCTGAACGCGGTCTGATTTCCTTACATGCGTATCAACTGGTGAGCGTTCATGAGAGTACCTCAAACTGCCGCCTAGCCTAAACCCCGCCAATGTGTACTCCACAAGTATTCTGCTACCTGAGTACCTGCTTCCTTTGTGTAGTGCACCCATAGCCTGTCAAAGGGAGTCCTACACATCCCCACCCGATAACTCAGATCCAGAAATCTGCACCCAGGACCGTCACAGAGACGACGAAGCCTTTCATTGAGATGCTCCACTCGGCTCCAAAGCCCCTGATAAATTCTGGGAATGACGCTGCAAATTGTGAGCTCTGCTTGCCCCCGCGTGTGTGGCAAGTAGTCTTCACCATCTCCGCCTTTAAGAACTGAGGGTGGCCACAGAACCCATGTGACTAGCGTCGTTGGTGCCGACAGCTTGCAGATGACTGCACCCTGTACGCTCGAAACCTGCAGGCAAGGCCGCCTCCACTTGTTGGATGAGGCCTCCCTCGGCAGACTTACCGAGTGCACCGCTGGCTTTATTTCCAGCCCTGAACTCTATCTTCCTAACGGACTCCATAACGCGCCTAACATTGGAGCTCCCAATAACTAGCAAACTGCACCAGGGCACTTAGATCTGGTGAACACTTTTAATATTATTTTTTTAATCAGCTGCCTTTAACAATAAAAATTAATGTTATGCCATTAAAACAATATTGTAGTAATCTTCGACGACTTTCCCACGTCCTGCAATTGGAAACTATTAGTTGTAGGGAAAAATGAATGGGACCTGCTTTTTAAGAAAGATAATGTACTTTAATTTCGTATGTCTTAGTTTCCGAATTTTCAAGTAAACCTTAAAAAACTTCCATTTAAACGCCCCCTCCTCCTCCTTCCTTAAACCCTCCCGGTCAAGATTCTTAATAGGGTTTTCATTGTTCATGGCACTCCCGCCTACCACTGCACACAAATCTGCGACTACAGGAACGTTTTCCTCTAATTTTCCTTCGTTGACTGGTCTAACGTCTGAATAGGATAGGAAACAGTTCACTCTTTCTTGTAAATGGGCAGTGATGCAATTGTAGGTCCACATTTTTCAGCTAATTATTGTTGAACATCATTGGCAGTGTAAGTGTCTATTGTTCACAGTGATTACATATGCATTAAGTGGCGCAGACAAATGAAGAAATGATCCATTAAGGTCTCCCTGTTCCACCGTTACAATCGCAAATATTGGTAGCATCATGTGATTGGGCGTTGCCTTCTTGTAATTTAGCCATTACAGTCTGTTCCTGTAGGTGATACATTCTATTCTCAGTGACCCCTGTTAATTAACGTGTATTCATAATTGTGTATGTTCAAATGTGTGTGAATTCACAAGGGACCAATCTGCTTAGGTCATCGGTCCCTACACGTACACACTACTTAAACTAACTTATGCTAAGAACAACACACAGGACACCGTCTGGCGCTGATGTGTGCACACTTTGATGATTTTGGATAAATGTAAGTTCCTCAGTCTACAGTAGCAGGATCTGTATTCTGAGCAACACACTACTTACTTGTTCTGGATGCAACCTGAGTTGCCCATTTGACTATAATTTGTGATTCCGTCCCATTAACGCTGAATTCACGAGCTACCAGATGAGGATAATGTGTTGCATTTTTTTTCCACGCAATCTTCCGTATAATTTGTGCTTTTCCACAGCGATCCGTTTTGTGTGAATTCGGTCAGAATTTTTAGAAAACTTTGCCGGCCGCTGTGACCGAGTGGTTCTAGGCGCTTCAGTCCGGAACCGTGCTGCTGCTACGGTCGCAGGTTCGAATATTGCCTCGGGTATGGCTGTGTGTGACGTCCTTAGGTTAGTTAGGTTTAAGTAGTTCTAAGTCTAGGGGACTGATGACCTCAGATGTTAAGTCCCATAGTGATAGAGCCATTTGAATCATTTTTTTTTTTAGAAAACTTTGCCCCTGTTAACCACTTCCGTACTGATTCCAAAAAGTAGAGCATCTTTTAGACTACATTTAAATTACAAGATCCTTTCAGTTGTCTAACAACTTTCCAATTGCTAGGCGACCCACAATAAATATAACGTACAGCAATTCTAAGCTTGTTGTTCTCGTTGGTGTTATCGCTTTGGACAGTGCCCAAACTCAACGATCATTATCTTATTGTACAATGAAGGTCTTGTTCGACTGTAAGTGTATTTACTTACAAGGGAGGGATGTGTAGATCAGCCCTAGATTTATACGTTTCCTGTGTCTTGTTTCATGACTATTTCCCTAACGACCTCGCAGTTTTCAGACGTAATAAGCAATAAAATTTTTATAGCTTCGTCATATCATAACACAGGTCACGGACACTCCGTCATACCGATCTGAGATGACAAAACACCACTTTCAAGAGAAAGTAAAGGCTTGTTACATTGGAGCGTAAGCTGGAAAGATATTATGAGTAGCAGGAGCAAAGTATCGGCGAGATCAAGTGCTCAGTGGCCTATCTTGGAGCAAGTGATGACGCTATCAGAGCGTGCTGCGGTTTGCAGCCCTCTGGTGCCGCCCGCCGCTAGGACTACTCATATAAAAAATTTGCGCGCCCACTGTCGTCCCACGCATCAACTTCACGCCCAGGTAGACAAGCGCTCAATACCGCCGGGACCTCTTTCGGATGTAAAGTAGCGCTTGTATTGCGCCAGCAGGGGAACGAGAGCCCCTACGCAGCGGCTCCGGCAGGACTTGTTCCCTTTTTGGTTTTCCCGCTCTTGTGGGCCTCCTGCTCTTGTCTCTCTTCTTCCGCGACTGTGATGGCGCCTGCCGGGTCTTTGTGGGAGACCGTTGCGAGCGTACCGGCAGATGGGCACATATTGCGGGAAGTTATGGAACGGAGCGGGCGGGCGGCCTGGCGTCCTCACAGGCCAGATATTGACAGCTCTTCTGCGGCCCGGACCTGCGCCTCTCCTGGCTGAAACAAAGGCCGACTCGCCCTCCTTTGTGTGATTGGCAGCGGCCGCATCCACTTCCTTTTTTATCTTCCATGCGGGGTTAGCGGTAGAGAACGTTTTCTTTCGAAGCTACTTGTCACGGTCCACCTGAACGACTACTTCCCGTCTTATCAATAATCGACTTTTTCTCCTGCTGTTAGTAAAATAAATTCAGTTTTAAGAAAATGTTCTTGTCTTTTATACCAGGTGTACCGGTATGAAATGAGCGTTTTTTTTTTTTTTGTGAAAATGAAACACTAATTTTGAATTGAAAAGTAAAAACATTTTATTCAAAATACTGGCCATTGCTTTCTATACATTTTGACCACTTTTCTGGCAATTTGTGAACACCACGCCAATAGAAATGTTCGTCCTTTGAAGCAAACCCAATTTTCGAATTCTTCGTAGAATCGAAGTGTTTCTCAGCCAATGCGTGCACCATTGATGAAAACAGATGGTAGTCGGAAGGGTCCAAGTCGGGTGAATACGGCGGGTGGGGTAGCAGTTCCCAGCCAAGTACTTTGATTGTATCCTGAACCAGTTTTGCCTTCTGCGCAGGTGTATTATCGTGTAAAGAAATTATTTTGCAATGTCTTCTGGCACATTCTGGTCTTTTTTCGATCAATGCATAGTTCAAACTGATCATTTCTTGTCTGTAGCGATTAGTATTCACAGTTTCACCGGGTTTTAGAAGCTCATGATACACCACACCTTTCTGGTCCCACCAAACACAGAGCATTGTCTTCTTGCCGAATCGATCTGGTTTTTCATTTGATGTTGATGGTTGTCTCGGATTAACCCATGATTTTTCCCGTTTACGATTCTTAAAATAAATCTATTTTTCATCGCCAGTAACAATTCGATGCAAAATTGGTTTTCTTTCATGTCTTTGAAGCGAAATTTGACAAATGGTTTTTCGATTTTCCATCTGTCTTTCATTAAATTCATGTGGCACCCATTTTTCACACTTTTGGATCTTTCCCATAGCTTTCAAATGGTCAGAAATTGTTTGTTGTGCAACATTTAGCAATGTTGACATTTGATTCTGACCCAAACTATCATCTTCATCCAATATTGCTTGCATTTCGGCGTCTTCGAACTTTTTTGGTGGTCTTCCACGTTCTTCATTTCTTACATCAAAATCATTATTTCTGAATCGTTGAAACCATCTTTTGCATATTGCTTCTGATAGAGCATGATCACCATATGCTTCGACAAGCATTCGATGCGACTCTGCAGCACTTTTTTCAGATGAAAACAACAAATTAATTCTTTCCGCAAATCATCACTTTCTGGTACAAAATTCGATATTGTTAACACAATGAAAACATATGATGTTGTTTGTTCCATGACTTGATATATACTAAATATCTTTGACAGATATTATGCCAACCAAACAAAAAAAAAATTAAGGCTCGTTCACAACAAATGTTCCCTATCGACACATTTGAATCTTAACGCTCATTTCATACCGATACACCTGGTATTTGTACCTTTTTCGACAAGGTTTTCAGACCGTACTTGAGCTGATCAATGATGTCACATACAGAAGTGTATACGAAACACGTCGGAAGGGGGAGGGGGGACGCGAAAAGTTCAATCTTTGTCGGAAACATGAAATGGAATCGTTTGTCTGACATCTAAAATCCATGATTATTAGCTTTCGGTCCAGTCATGTAATCATTTCCGAAACATCTATTGTTCCACAATGTGTGCTGATTTTTCTTTTTCTGCAGAGGAATTAGTGTTTGTGCTGTTTCGATCAGTAGCCTTTGAGTTTATGTCAGTTATTTGACTTTGTCTAGTTCTGCCGTGAAAGATATATGGATCCTGCTAGGGTCAAATTTTGCGATTTGTGTCATCTTTCTCGCGACCCTCTGAGATTTTAAACCTTGTTTTATTCTTGTCCGGTAATGGTCTGAATTTCTGTTCGTACCCTTCCTGACTTGAACGTTTACAACTTTTCTGTTTTCTTGCTCCATGGTCAGTTTGGAATTCACCAATGAGTGTGTCTGGTGATCTCTATATCACCTGTTTTCATGATTTTTAATGTCTTGACATGATTAGAAGACTGAATATCCTTCAGAGTTCAAATAACCTTCTTCCGTTTTGGTTGGCCCATTTATGTGTTTAGCTTAAATAACCCTGGAATAACTATATTTCTTCTTTTTTACAAAGCTTTATATGTACCCTTCATTCCGATATGATACGGCTACGTTATCTGGAAAGCATTTATAATTATTTCTGAGACTTGCGCTTTGTATGTTAAAGTGATAAATTTTTCTAGAAAACTGTAATTTATTTTTATCATTTAAGAGCTCTGGAGATGGGTGACATGGCCAGAAACAGGTCATCCTGATATAAACGAACGATGGGCACGCAGACAAAAAGCCCATTTTTGAATAAATAACGATCGTAGGTAACTTTCTATGAAAAACACGTCCAGTCTCGAGCAAGTCATAATAACTCCATTCGGAACTGACAAGGACTCCAATGAAAACGAACGGAATGTGGCCATTACCCTCAGTCAGTTCTTGCAGGTGGTGCAGTCGTAGCAACCCTTGTGTCATTAGTAAAAGAACAAAGTACGTGCGCGTTTTCCCAATGTTATTTGCTCCTGTATAGCGAACTGTGAAGGAGTTTTTGCTGATATTTAAAATACCATGGTGATTACAATTTATAGAAGGTCAAAAAACCTTTTGTATGAAATGTTAGACATTAACTAATATATTCATTTGGTTTGTCACAGTCAAAACTATTCACTTCGCATAATTAAAATTTCTGAAATACAACGATTTCAGAAAATTCTACAACAGTATCTCAGTCGTTTCAACATATTTAAATACTAATGAAACATTTTACTTGTGCAACTAACGAAAAGTGTAAACTCTAAATCTTGATATCATTACTTCTGATTCACACATGAATGAGAATTTATAAGCAGTGGCGAAAAGCACTATATTACGATCCATTTTAATGTCTGTTTCTGAAAACGGCACATAACAGCACTTTTTGGTTATTTCTGGGCTTGGATACTCCCAATGGCCTCGATGATTCCTTTTCTTTCTTGACTGTTTCTACGACACGTTTTCCATTCCTTCGTCAGTCCAAATCTTCATTCAGTACAGAGAAATTGACTTCCGCAGAAGCCTCGGATGATCGATGTACTACGTAAACCTACATAAAGTGGCCACGAAAGCATTGAGTTCCATCTGAGTGCCGGGGGTAATGATCCCTTTCCCTTTGGATCTGCGGGAGAGACAGCTGTTCAGAAACACTCGACGTGGCTGTCTCGTGAACGACGGGCGGAATTGCATAGCGGAAGCCGATCGTGGCGTCCTGTATCAGACGCTCAGGGATATTAAGGGCGCTGCTGCGAAAACCGAGCAACGTGCTCCCTTGTCGACGGCTCATATTTCAGTTCAGGAAGCCTTATAGGCCATCGTACGTTGCCCATCAGTGTATCAAGGTACATCTTACATACAGCGAGTAATAATGTATAACGAGAAACAGTCTGAAAAGCTTGTAGGAGTGTGCTGAGGAATAACTGTTAAGAAAAAACTCGATATGTTGTACCATTTCTGAGTTAACTAGCATTGAAGTTAGCCAACCAGACATTGCGCGCGAAAATTCGATCAGCCCGCCGACTATAATTAGGGTCAGATGTTCTCATAGCGGTGATGACAGCGCACGATACTGCTCAGCCCTTGGCTGGTGTTCGATCCTTACTACTGTTCCAGGTCCGATTTTTGTATCGCTCTCCCTGTTCGGTTTTAGGAATCTAAACAAAGAACACGTTTGGCGACACCGTCTCTTGTGGGTCTCTTGAATTTGTCTGCGGGATGGCCTGACGCTTACTTCAGTGGTAATCAACTCGGAAATGAAGCGACACTACATTTGTTTCCGTTCCAGAGAGGTAGGGGGGGGGGGGGGGGTTCTGACCCGCTTGACCCTGGGTATGGGTGCCCTTGCTTACAAGCTTTGCAGACTGTTCTGACCACCCTGTACGTACTCTTGGAATCGAGGTTATATATAATGAATCTAGCCTCCTCGGAGCTTCTACTCAAGTATTGAAATTTTCGATACCTTCTAAATTTTCGCCTGATATGAGTTGACTTTATGTAACTTATTTATTTCTTATCTAGGAAAGCTTATAAAATCACCTAAACGTCACGTACAATTTTTCTTTAAATATATTTTTCTACTTCTATCTCAGGATATCATCGGGTATTCTTCTTACACCATGAAAATTTATAGTCACAATTTTAAAAGTATAGGGTCTGAAAACAAGTCTATGTTAGACAAAATAAGTAGTATTTTTCAATATTAACTGTAAATAAAATAATTGTCTCCACTTATAATTTTACTGTCGATAATGGAATCAGTTATAAAATAACAAGAAGCTTATGTTTTTAATGTTTTCAAAATCTGCAACTTTTGTTATTCACCATTAGGCCTATAAATCGTCACGTAAATAATTATTTTCTGAAAATAATACATAAATCAAAACCGAAAACCAGTTTCAATAATGAAAGTTATTTTAATGTTGTACCATTTCTGAGTTAACTAGCATTGAAGTTAGCCAAGGTTCTGAAACCTTGGTGTATAATGTATAAAGAAAACTTTCTGGCGCCAGTGTGGTTGACGTTTTTAGAATTTGGTTCATGTTGCTTTTTCGATCACACATTTTCGATGAAAGGTTTTGGAGTGTATGAGCAAGATAGTCATACATTTTGTCTGTGTTTTTCTGAAGATGGTTACGCAGTATTTATGAAAATACGTGCGCTCAAATGAAAATAGCTCTGGTAAACTGAACATGTTAATTCTTCACATACTGTTAATATTTAACACCCAGTACCTCCGGTTATAGACTATTTAGAAGCAGGAGAAGAGATAAAGACACTGAAGCCATCATGAAAAGGTAAGTACCAATTATTATTGCAATGTACTGAATCCCATCCTTAACCCAGGAAATAACTGTTGCAACACAAAGAAACACCACATAGAATTGTTATTATGAAGAATAATTGTGGCACGTTTAATGGTGGCATCATCACAAGGTCAGTATTTTCAAAATATTTTAATAATAATATATCTCCAAATAGCTCATGCTGCTTACCATGTCATTGTCTGCCACCTGCAGTGCAGCGAATATTGCACCACAGCCGATTTTCAGTACAATTTGTTATCTTCAACCAATAAGGATTTGTCTAAGTACTTAGGTTTGCGTGAAACGAAACATTTAGGAGTAAAAGGAAACTATTGGCTTATAGGTTATTTCGCGCTTTGTTGACATCATTTATCTTGCTATTCCGATGTATTTGTTAATTTTTGCAGTCAGTATGTCGGGGGGGGGGGGGGGGGGGGGGGGGGGGGGTGCTCCGGGACGACGTGTAAGACAGTTGTCGGGTTGACGCAGCGAGTGTGGGACCGGACCTATCGTATGGAGATATACAAATTGGCTCTGAACGGAAGGCGCCGTAGCAAGCAACGGGAAGCGGGCGTCCTGTAATTTGTGTGAAGGAGTAACAATTTTTGCATTGGATGTCCCAGTGGTTCCCGAGAGTTTCGGTGGCTGTTTTCGGAGAAGAGAATTGGTAAGTGATTGTGTCTACGCTCTTTTCCGTACTATGTTGCTGCCTGCCGTTATAAACGGGTGAAAATCAGGCGCTTGTATTGACTATACGGGAACTGGTGGCGTAAAATTACATTTGTGATTGAGTCTCCCTTGTACTGTGACAATTTAGAGGCGAAAACTGTGGTGGTTTCAATAGGTCTGGTTCTTTGCTGTGCAACTAAAGGAGTCAGTTATTTGGGGTAACTGAGGGAGCACCATTATATTGGTCTAAGTCATACGTTCTCCACGTTTTGTCTATGGCTTTGCGAATCGAAATCGTTTTGTTATCTTCAACCAATAATGATTTGTCCAAGTACTTAGGTTGGTGTGAAACGAAACATTTAGGAGTAAATGGAAACTATTGGCTTATAGGTTATTTCGTGCTTTGATGACATCATTTATCTTGCTGTTCCGATTTATTTGTTAATTTTTGGAGTCAGTATGGCGGGTTAGTTACAGTTATCGTTTTGTACTTGTGACTGTAACTGTTGTTAAAACATGATGCTCATGTAACTGTTGTTAAAACATGATGGTCATGATATGGGAACTGTAGGTAATGTGTTCTTGTTTGCAAAAAAAAAGACACTGAGCACTATGGGACTTAACATCTGTGGTCATCAGTTCCCTAGAACTTACAACTACTTAAACCTAACTACATAAGGACATCACACACATCCATGCCCGAGGCAGGATTCGAATCTGCGACCGTAGCAGTTGCGCGGTCCGGACTGAGTGCCTAGAACCGCTAGACCACCACGGCCGGCTCTTGTTTGCATTTTGTGGTTTCCACCTCGCCAAGACACTATGAAACTATACATGTAAACATGCATAGTATCGCTTCAAAGGTTGGAACAGGGGAGCTGGGAATGGAAGTGCCAGCCAAAGAAATATTTGTTCCAAAGAAACAAATTATTTATTTAAACTCAGTAGTTCATCCAGAAAAACAAAAACTGCACAAGACTGAGGGCGAACTCTGCAGAGGGGCCTCTAAAACTCTAGTGGGACGCGATGGCACCTCCTGCTAGACTACTGAGTCAAAGATACGACAGAGGCGAAGGCCTCTACACGACTCATCACTGTTTCCGAAACATTCGACTGTTCCGCCACCTCTATTATGTGTTCTGAGAGAGAGTTCGAACTTTGTTTTGATTGCAGGCTTTCAGAGGTGCATCTGTACTTGTGTCCGTCTCTCTGTCTCTCTTTTTAAATACTAGTGTTGACAGCAGAAATTGGGAAATAAATAGTAGTAGTGAGAACAACTTAACAAATCGTAAAATATTCCAAACAAGAATAGTCTTATTTTAATTGGTACAACGTACTGTACTTATAGAAACCATTGTTAACTATAGGTGGCAACTTGTAGTGAAATACCAGCTACTTTGCAGAAAACAGAGAGCTACATGGACAACAGCATGTGCTAGTAAGGTATTAAATTTTCTTGAGATATTTTGAATATTACGGCCACAATTCCGAAAGTACGTGTATTCCCAAGTGCCATTTTACTTTTTGTCCGAGATAAATATAAATTGAATACACTGATGATGATGAAGCATCATTGGAACGCTTATAGGTGAAACAAATAAAAATGTATTTGTTTTCATTGTCAGCTTCTGTAGCAGCTGTTGTGATGAATTATTATTGAAATTTTATAATGTTTAGTGCAAGTAGAGAGTATTTCTTACCAGACACATTTTGCTTTTGTTTATGAAGCATCTTTTGTGATCGTTCTGGAAATATGGTACCACATACATACAAGTATTTCTGCAATTTTTCACATGATGACATGATGGAGACCGTGGCTGTTGTTTGAAGACAAATGTTGGTGGTGTTAGGACAGCAACCAGCCACAAATTTACTTTCAGTTCCTTTATTCAAAGGGCACCGTTACCTGTTTCGAATCGTTGTGATTCATCCTCAGACGGCTTACACGCTTTCTTTATGACATGTTGTGTGTTTTTTACGGATTAATTGTCCTAAAACATAAATAATACATAATTATAAACACGCCACACACAGATGGTAGCGTTACAGATTTTCGTTGCATGTGACTTACGTGAAACGTCGGTTTGCAGTGTTTGTTTCCATAACATTCGTCCAACAGATGTAAATGCATTCCCACTGCGTTCTTACTGTTGCACCCGTAAATTGTTCTCGCTATTTTACCTATACAGCTCTATAAAAAAAAACTTTATAATTAATTTAAAAATATCAACTCAAAAATTCAATGTCTCTGTACTAGTGTAAAAGGCATTACAGTTGCGTAAATGAATATATGATCCTTTCCAAACATAGGACATCATCGTCAAATGTTACGATATATCATAGCATCTGTGATATTCATATGTTTGTAAGCTCTTTGTATGTATCAAAACATGTGGTGCGTGGTAGAAATCTTCTCAGTGACAAATCTAAAGTGTTTAGTGAGAACAATTTACGTGTGCAACAATAAGAATGCAGTGGGAATGCATTTACATCTCTTGGACAAATGTTATGGAAACAAACACTCCAAACCGACTTTTCACGTAAGTCACATGCAACGAAAATCTGTAACGCTACCATCTGTGTGTGGCGTGTTTATAATTATGTATTATTTAATTTTAGGACAGTTAATCTGTAAAAAACACACAACGTATCATAAAGAAAGCGTGTAAACCATCTGAGGATGAATCACAACGATTCGAAACCGCTAACGGTGCCCTTTGAAAAAAGGAACTGAAAGTAAATTTGTGGCTGGTTGCTGTCCTAACACCATCAACATGTATTTACACTTTGGCATATATGGGTTAAAAACACTACTTCTTTGTCAAATTGGCGCACAATTAACTTGCGGTGTTTCTGTATCTAGTTACATTTTGTGAAGTCATGTTCTCTTTCCTTTGTTGTTAACATAAGCTGAAATCGGAAAAGACCATAGTTCTACATTAACTTTTCGCAGTTTTTGACCTCTTACGAAACCACCCTTTTTTCTGTTACTATGTCCTGTCAAGCACTGACGGAACATTCAGATAACGCTGATATTACTATAATACACAGTCCTGTCACATTAATGTGAAAAATTGTTAAAAGCCTGAATTACCACCTTTTGATGCGCTGACCGATGCGAGACGTGCAGGAAGAGAATCTGTGAGATTCTGGGAGGTACCGACAAGGATTTGGAGACATGCCAGCTCCAGTGCCGTGATCACTGGACCTAGGTTTTTCGGCTGAGGAGCCATGGCGCGAACATCCCGGTCGAGGTGGCTCCACAGATTTTGGATTGGTTTTTTAATCCGGAGCGTTTGGTGACCGGGGGAATACGGTAAAGTCACACTGGTTCTCTTCTTACCACGCATGTAGTGAACGTGGTCCACAAGGCTGGATGCATACTTTTGTTGACCCATTGCGCCTTCCAGAATCACGAGATCACTGAGCGGATGCCTTCTGGCGTGGACCCTTCTGTCGACTGCTGCAGGGCATTTGCATTCAGACTTTTCACGCCGTACTCGTCAGTAGCCTACATTCCAAAGGAACATCTGAAAAAGCCTTCTTTTCCCACTCGGTGGACGTCCAGTTGTGGTATTGGCGTGCAAATTCCACTCTTCGCCACTGACGAACAGTAGTCAGCAAAGGTGCGTGGACCAAGCGCCTACTTCAGAGGCCCATACACAGCAAAGTTCGCTGAACAGTTGTTGAGGAGACGTTGTTGGTAGCCCCTTGGTTGATCTGGGTGGTCATCTGCTCAACAGTTGGACGTCTGTTCGCCCATACACATCTCTGCAGCCATTCTTCACCCATGTCATCTATGGCCCAAGGTGCGCAACAGTTGCGTTGTGTCGGTTTTGCACAGCGCCATTTTGCCAAGCCAAGCACAGAATGCTTTAGCCACAGTGGCCACAGATCACAGGAGTGGACGACAGCTGCGGAGATGTGTAAGGGCGAACAGACATGCAACTGTCGTGCATTTGTTGCCTGGAGAAGCTGTTGTCTGGAACATTCCAGAGATGGGGAATGAGCCGTGGCGGCTGATATCGATAGTGCCACTTTAGTGGTTTATCTTTCCTGCCACGGTCAGGGCGGTAAGCAGCGCCCTCTGGGACCTACGCGAGGAGTAACGAGGAGGTCCTGTGGGGGGTGGGGGGGTGCTCCGGGACGTGGTGGAAGACAGTTGTCGGGTTGACGCAGCGAGTGTGGGACCGGACCTATCGCATGGAGATATACAAGTTGGCTCTGAACGGAAGGCGCCCTAGCAAGCAGCGGGAAGCGGGCGTCCTGTAATTTGTGTGAAGGAGTAACGATTTTTGCATTGGATGTCACAGTGGTTCACGAGAGTTGCGGTGACTGTTTTCGGAGAAGAGAATTGGTAAGAGCTTGTGTCTACGCTCTTTTCCGTACGATGTTGCTGCCTGCCGTTATAAACGGGTGAAAATCAGGCGCTTGTATTGACTATACGGGAACTGGTGATGTAAAATTGCATTTGTGATTGAGTCTCGCTTGTACTGTGACAATTTAGAGGCGAAAACTGTGGTGGTTTCATTAGGTCTGGTTCTTTCCTGTGCAACTAAGGGAGTCAGTTATTTGGGGTAACTGAGGGAGCACCATTATGTTGGTCTAAGTGAAACGTTCTCCACCTGTTGTCTATGGCTTTGCGAATAGAAATCGTGGAGGAGTACACGTGTGAGTAATTCGCTATTGCATTGATGGTTATGTTGTAAAGACTGTTCTCTGGTGTGTTAAATCACGTGCTGATTTGTAGCCAATCAAAGCAGAAGTTGCCATTGCTACTTGCTTATGTGCTACTGTCCTTATGATTTGCGTGTTTTGTCTTTTGATTGTGGCTGTGCTCACTTTAAAAAAAAATTACGGCTACTATTCATAAGGGTTGTCTAGTAAGGAAATTGCTTAAGCCTTTATCATATGCTGGTCTGTTTGCCCATCACATTGGCTTTCTATGCAGTAACTGAAGGAATGTGTATGGTGGTTCAAGATTGCAGGCTGACTAGTATTTGAACTGGTGTTGAGGTTAAGGGCGAGATCAGCATCCCGCAAACCCGCACGATGCGCGTGGTTAAATGTTCCGCTATTGGGGAGCCAGCTCCCTGTTCTTGGATTTTGTAAGGATACGTGTTGAGTGCATCGCTATAGTTTCTCGCGTGCTAAATTGCGGAGTGTCAGTGCTGTCCTAGGGCTAGACTTGTGATGTATGTTATGTTGAAAGGGAATTAACTGTACCAAACGTAAGAGGAATTTTAGTTTGTTTTAGGCCTGTAGATGGAATGATGTTGATATTTTGTCGATTGCGGCCATAACTTCCTGTGTGGGGAGATCCTCCGTGGGACTTGTATTGTACTGTTGCAGTGCAGTCCATCTGAAACGTGCTGCTTAAAACTTGGGACTGCAGCTCTCTGATGTTATATATTACTGTTTAATCTTAAATGTCTTGGATGTAATATGGTTGTTGAGGATTATGTAATTAATTTTGATCGCTGCTTCCTTAAAGGAAGTATTTCGTCTTAAAATATGTGCTCGGTCAGAGCCTATTTAAATATGATTTTAACTCATCATTCAAATTTTCTAATCTTGCTTTCTTAAAAGGCTTTCCGTTAAATGATTGCTATTTGCCTGTTTAAATGTTTGAGTGACTTAAAGGAAAAGAATATTATTTTGTAATTTGTACTGATTGTTCCTTTTGGGTAATACCTGACTTATGTTTCAATAAATGAGTGTCTAGTCAATGGTGATGCACTGTTCTATTGCTTGCCAACCCCTTCCACTCCCCAGCCTATTGAGCTGCTTTGTGTCGAAATTGTGTTCAGAACACCCCTCTGACCTGACACCTCACGGAATGTGCAGCTCATGGGCAAATTCTACTCATCGCCGCCGATGAATAGCAGTCAGCAAAGTTGCGTCAACGAAGCGCCTACTACGGTAGCCCACAAGCAAAAATGTTCGCTGAATGGTTGTTGAGAAGACGGCCAGCTGCATTGAAAAGCGTGCATCTGAAAGCTTGAGAAGTACATGCGTCACGCCGTCATCACGCCGTTAATTTAAGAACTATAATAACATCAAACTCTCCAACTTCCACAATGTCATAATCTGCACAATAGAAGAAGGAAGTGTACAGTGAGCATAACCAGTATTTCACTAAGCACTACGACCATGAACACTGGTCTGCAACCTATGGCTGTACGAGCATGTAAATGACGGCAGTGTTACTTCTTTCAGTAGTTTCGTCCTGCGATCGAGAAGTCAGACTTATTGTCATTTTCTTTCTTGGAAGATGGTCTTTCTCATTGTGTCTTTCCTTATACCAACTTTGGTTTGCCCGGTTCTATCTGTGGATTTATGAACCGTATCGGATGTCTTGATCACAGCAGAGAGGTCAGCCTGTGCATATGCGTCCTTAACCTGACTGTAATGTTATCGGGTAAATGCCAAGCGCGACCCCGAGGAAGGCCTTCAAGCAATGCGAGCAACTGGGAAATATCAGGCGGCCGCGGTGGCCGAGAGGTTCTAGGCGGTTCAGTCCGGAACCGCGTGACTGCTATGGTCACAGGTTCGAATCCTGCCTCGTGCATGGATGTGTGTGATATCCTTAGGTTAGTTAGATGTAAGTAGTTCTAAATTCTAGGGGACTGATGACCTCAGATGTTGAGTCCCATAGTGCTCAGAGCCATTTGAACCATTTGAGAAGTATCGTTAGTTAAGCGTGGATTCTAGATCCTGGAATTCCACGCCATTTTCGAAACTTTTACTTTTAACAATACCTTAATATTTGAAATTTTGCTGAGGAAATTTGTAAATTAATGTGCACTGCCTGGCAAAAAAAGAAAATAACCCAGAAAGGGAGGAGGAAACGACATGAAACTTCACCGGTCGAGAGGGTATGTATTGTTATTTCAGTGATGAGGAACTACAGTCAAATTTACAGAGAATTTGTCAATATTGGCCCACTTATTAGTTTCATGTTCCACCCTCTCTGATCTGTATGCATGGACTAATTCGATTGAGACTTGTGTCATAGAACTGCCGTACCCAATACTGATGTCAGCAAGACCCATAACTACAGCGACTGGTCCAGGATGTCTTGGATACTGGCCGTGTTCTGACGGGAACAGGTCTGGTGATCTTTCTGGCTAACCTTAAAATTACGCAGACAGTCCCATGGGAGGTTAACGCTTGATGTTTGTTCCTTACCGTTGTACTACCAGACTTCCCACAGTCACTATCAGCCGTGACCTGGAGTCATATCCAATGGTTCCCCACACTACCGAATGAAAACAGGGAGTGACACCGTTGTGCCTCTCCAAAGCATTGTAACAATGAGCCCTTTCCGCAAGTCGTCTCGCCCCCCTACCTGTCGGCGATGGTCATTTGGGGAAGTGCAGAAACGCGATTCATCGCTGCGCACAAAGCGACGCCGTTCATCAACAGTCAGTGCTTCGCTGGCGCGACAACTCTTCAAAGACAGCCATTTACATTTTCGTGTTTACGGCATCCAGCGCTTGGGGAGGTAATTCCTTAATCCTGCTGCTGCTAGTGTGTAATAAATGGTGTGGGATGACTTGCAAAATTCTGTGAGTCCATCACTTGTTCTCGGGTGGCAGGCACAGACGTAGTGGTGTTACGATGTGCTTGGTGCATATTTCATTGATCTCCATTGTGACGGTCTGACACTGTCAATTGGAACCTAGACGACCGGTATGCTTGCCCTCATCTTCCCTAGCAGCCCAACCTCGGGCCAGCGTCATATCTTGCTGTCCTACAAAACTAAAATGTGCACGATTGAACCTGACAGCCATATGTAGATCCAAAATCAGGCCCTTTTTAAACCCTGTCAGGTGCTGATAACGCTGTCTCACATCAGTATGCAGCATCCTCATATCCTTCAAAGCGATCGCTCTGCATTTGTTGTTGCTTGCGCCACCTTACATATCTCATCAGGTCTGGTAACAACACTAACTATGAACAACACTGATGTACTATGGTAGTTATTCTACCTATCACAGAGAATTGCTACCTTATTAATTGACATAGCCGCCTATGTTGTGTATTTGTACACTGGTATCCGATCACGTCTTCTGGGCGCCTCACTTCTTTTGTTAGGTAGTGTATGTAAAAAAATATGCTACTACTAAACATTTTTTGGGGCGGAAGGGAGATGTCATGACTCCACGCCAGCACTATTCTCCTCTTGAATCCATGCCTATATTCGAAACTGCACCGTGCTCACGCTATAGAGCTGGCGACGCATCTTCTCTGTATATCAAAGGTCGGACTCCCTCGCTCGCTTCATTTTCCATTTCCATCGATGGCGCTGCCTCGGGGAGCAGAAAGAGAAACAGCAAGTGGCGAAGGTGGGGGAGGGGGGGAAGACGAGCTTGTACAGTGCACCTGAGTGCGCCCGGAAGAATAAGTCACAGGGGCGGGCTCACAGGAGCCAGCGGCACGCAGTTCACAGGAGGTACTGCGCTGCCTTCACTGCTCCGAGAACAACCACACATACTGCGAGACGGGCTGGTGCCTTGAGTTCGACGGCTGGCCATCCTGTAGAGGAAGTAACTGAGCCTTCCAAGACTTTTAAGGATCCAATAGCCCGTAGCCTTATCTGCCTGCTCAGCTTGTCGTGATGGTTTTGCACTTTATGTTCAGTTATAAGCAAAAAATTCATTTTACAATCTTCTGAAGCAGTGTTCACGACAATGCTAAAATTAACAAATTAGGCTAGTAAAATTATGCAACCTTGTTTCAGCATACACCATATTCAGAGATACACAGCTAATACGTCCAGAACGAGTTGACGCTTCGAGGAGCGATTTTCGACAAGTTATAGGGGACAATGTCGTAATTCGTCTAATTCTTCTCGATTTTTTTTTATTTCCACTGTATACTTTTTCTATGCCATTGGAAAAAGCATTCCGAGAGGACTTCGCCGACATAATGTGGGTTAGTCATGATCAAACAGTGCTGAAAAATGCTGTTCCATAAAAACACGGGAGAACTGCCGGATGTCAGTAATGTCCTGCTACGATATTTCAGCGCAGAGTCTTCTGGCGATCTTCAGATAAGTACCACTTTAGTAGTTCTGGCGAGTACGTGCTGAGCTCTGCTATTTAAAGCCATACTGAGGTGACATTGCGCATGTGCTGCTCAGAGTGCGCGCTCATAACAACTCCGTGCGCTGCGCCCCGCGCCCTCCACGGTGACAGCTTGCCGTATCGATACCAGGTCGATTTTCATCTTTATGCAGATAGCTACGTCGACTACGAAGTTTCTCTGTAACAGGATTCCAAGCAGAGTTTAGCTGATAACCACTATCTCGATTGATGAGAGTCTCGTTGTCAGACAATCTTATATCCACAGATTCATTGATAACCGAGCTCCAAAAGTTTGATGTATGGGCCAAAATTTTTGTGTTGTTGTAATTCATGGAATGGTCTGTGGAAATACAATGTTCGGCGATTGCGGACTTGGTGGGTTGGAGAAGGCGAGTATGCCGTTGGTGTTCCACAATGCGCTCCTGCACGGTTCGTGTTGTTTGCCCTATATATGATTTGCCGCATTCACACGGAATTTTGTAAACACCTGATTTACGCAGAAATATCGTGGCAGGACGTTACTGACATCCGGCAGTTCTGCCGTGTTTTTATGGAACAATCAGTACGCCGGGAAAGCTTTAAACATCACAGTGCTGAAAAACATTATTCTACCACCAGGTACAGCTATGTCTTTCCCACAAATGGTAACTTAACTGATGAAGTTTTTTATGGATGCACTTCCATATGAGTTCTGTTTGTTGCCTGTAGGTCATCTAGTCGATGCTCAGTTTCCCTCCATGTCTTTGCCGACATATTTTCCGTCACTGTCTCTACAGCATCTGTATACTTTCCTTGAAAGGCGAAAAGTCGCTTCATCGGATGAACAAACTTCGTTACCATTGTCTGCATCGATTAGCTCCTTAACGTTCCCAGCAAACACAGCACGTCTGGATCTGTCATGAGACTGCAGAGGTTGCAGGAGTCGTGCTTTTCACGCACGGAAACGCAGCCGTCTGTGTAAAATCTTCACCACAGTGCGCTGAGGTATGCCAGTTTCTCTGGAAAGACGACCCGTGAATTTCCGCGGACAATATTGAAAATCTGTACACACGAACAGTGCCGTCAGTCACTCCACGTCTAATTGTGTTCTTTCCTTCGCACATCCAAATTATTGTACCTCTAACAAGAAAGAGCGAGAAGGGAAAATTAGACACTATTAGAGCACATCTAGAAGTGTCTGCATAAAAACTACACAGATTAAACTGCCACTTACAAAAAATCGTCTAAAGATGTGGAACTGTATACATAAAAAGCTTATTGAACTAAGCCACCATTTGCAACAAACCGCGTAGCTGTATTGGCATACTTCCGTGGAAACAAATTTTTGTATTCAGTGATTCTCCGCATGTTATAAACCGATTCTGGGCAGGAAATTATGCACGTCGAATTTCATCTGAATTTATCGCAGCATAGACCTGTGTTATGTAGTAAGTCTTCTGGAGTCGTCGGTGTTTCTTTGTCGACCTCTTCATCTCATTTTACCTCTTCCTGTCGAAGCAAAGCAGTTCGTACCTATAACGCGACAGGAAATTTCAACAACCTGTTCCCTGTGTGTAAATGATTTTCAAGAATCGCTTAATGGATCCTTTCTGTCACATTTATTGGAAGTCATCTTTTTCATGTAATCCTATCTTCGTCTGTCTGTCACTGTAGTGCTGGCCTTTGTGGCCGAGGGGTTCTAGGCGCTTTAGTTCGGAACCACGCGGCTGCTACGGTCGCAGGTTCGAATCCTGCCTCGGGCATAGATGTGTGTGATGCCCTTAGGTTAGTTTGGTTTAAGTAGTTCTAAGTCCAGAGGACTGATTACCTCAGAAGTTAAGTCCCATAGTGCTTAGAGCCATTTGAACCATCTGTCACTGTAGTATTTACACAGAATACCTAGTCCCAATGCCAATCTGCGTCTTCCTCGATGTTGTAGCTCATGTTCCTCCAAGCTGTCCATTCTTATAGTAAGACTTTTCTCTAGACATCTTTGCTCACCCACTAATTCTAATACAAAAGCAAAATTATGGTCTGAGCAGGGCAAAAGTCTACGAGGACTTTTAGCAAACGCTAGAAATATATACTCTGTTTCATTGTACAGATCCTCAGCTAGAAATGAGTAGTTATAATATCAGTATTATAATTACAGGGGAGATTTTTGTTCCCTGGGAATACTTTCCAGACTTCCGCCTCTGGCCACCCCTGTAAGAGAAGTTTAATATAGTTTTTACTCAGTTTTGAAATGGTAGCATTCACTTTATGTCTGCTGGAGCCTATTCCGAAAGTACAAAAATTACTCCGGAAAACTAAGGTTTTCCCAAACGTGAAAAACTGGTCCAAGGTGCAACATGGTCATATACCTAGGAAGAAATATATTATTCAAATTTAAAATCTTGCAAATACTGTATTTAATGGCCTGTGTGTTACATTATTACTACCCATCAGTAATGGAAAACTGAAATCAAATCAAGACTAAGTGTTACCAGAAAACAGCTACAAGTTAAAAGATTTTTGAAATAGAAGCCGTTGTCAACTGACTCAAATTTCCATTTTCAAGATAGGAAAATCTTTAACTGCCTTTTGTCTCAAGGCACAAGATGATGCACGGCGCCCGCCACGGTGGCCGTGCGGTTCTCGGCGCTCCTTAGGTTAGTTAGGTTTAAGTAGTTCTAAGTTCTAGGGGACTGATAACTACAGCAGTTGAGTCCCATAGTGCTCAGAGCCATTTGATGCACGGCAGCGAAGTGTGGCATAAACGTCCAGTGTTGTGTAGCTAGTTTCAAAAATATACAGAATATTAGTCACCATGAAGGTCTGCAAAGAATTAACAGTACCTTCAGAATAGCTTTAATACATTATGCGGCTCTTAAATATGCAGAACCCGCGATATTTACACAAGCTTCACTGAACACCTTATGTTTCACAACAACAAAAACAACAGATGATGATGGCGTTTGGTTTGTGGGGCGCTCATTTGCGCGTTCATCAGTGCACGTACAAAGTCCCAACTTTTACACTGTCCAATTTTTTTACCCAATCCAATATATCCACTGCCACGAATGATGATGATGATGGTGGCGTAATGATTAGAACAACACACACACCCAGTCCTCGGGCAGAGAAAATCCGCAACCCGGCCAGGAATCGAAACCGGGACCCTGTGATCCAGAGGCAGCAACGCTGGCCACTTTTTTTTTTTTTTTTTATAGATCTCATTTTATTCAATATTGTTCGATTGTTCGTTGAATTTGTTTGGGACGGACGTCCGATGACACCCGTTCAGGTTCTTCGTTGATCCGTTCACTCTATTCTGACCACCACTAGATCACGAGCTGCGGACAAAAAAAAAATAGAAAAAAAAAGAAAAAGAAAAAAACCGGAATCTCCTTACGGCGGTTTTTGGCGTGCATTCCCTCATGTGATTCTAAAGCAAGACACTAGATTGAAGCATCGACCAGGTATCATATGTTCCGTGGTGCAGCATTCTCCCCTACATACGGTATTTATGATACCTGTAGAATGAGAGGGAGTGTAGGCCTGTTCTATTATTTAGGTAAAATACAGTCGTATATTCCTCAGGAAGGACACAGTTTCAGTACCTAGAACAAACTCATGTCTACTCTTCGTTTGATATTTTTATCTGTTTCATAACTTATAGTCTGTTGTTGTTGTTGTTGTTGTGGTCCTCAGTCCTGAGACTGGTTTGATGCAGCTCTCCATGATACTCTATCCTGTGCAAGCTTCTTCATCTCCCAGTACCTACTGCAACCTACGTCCTTCTGAATCTGCTTAGTGTATTCATCTCTTGGTCTCCCTCTACGATTTTTA
Source organism: Schistocerca serialis cubense (assembly GCF_023864345.2). NCBI lineage: Eukaryota > Metazoa > Arthropoda > Insecta > Orthoptera > Acrididae > Schistocerca > Schistocerca serialis. The sequence goes on along the minus strand of NC_064646.1, from coordinate 179,025,066 downwards.
CCCTCCACGCTGCCCTCCAATACTAAATTGGTGATCCCTTGATGCCTCAGAACATGTCCTACCAACCGATCCCTTCTTCTGGTCAAGTTGTGCCACAAACTTCTCTTCTCCCCAATCCTATTCAATACTTCCTCATTAGTTATGTGATCTACTCATCTAATCTTCAGCATTCTTCTGTAGCACCACATTTCGATAGCTTCTATTCTCTTCTTGTCCAAACTATTTATCGTCCATGTTTCACTTCCATACATGGCTACACTCCATACAAATACTTTCAGAAAGGGCTTCCTAACACTTAAATCTATACTCGATGTTAACAAATTTCTCTTCTTCAGAAGCGCTTTCCTTGCCAGTGCCAGTCTACATTTTATATCCTCTCTACTTCGACCATCATCAGTTATTTTCTTCCCAAATAACGAAGCTCCTTTACTACTTTAAGTGTCTCATTTCCTAATCTAATTCCCTCAGCATCACCCGACTTAATCCGACTACATTCCATTATCCTCGTTTTGCTTTTGTTGATATTCATCTTATATCCTCCTTTCAAGACACTGTCCATTCCATTTAAATCCTCTTCCAAGTACTTTGCTGTCTCTGACAGCTGACAGAATTACAATGTCATCGGCGAACCTCAAAGTTTTTATTTCTTCTCCATGGATTTTAATACCTACTCCGAATTTTTCTTTTGTTTCCTTCACTGCTTGCTCAATACACAGATTGAATAACATCAGGGACAGGCTACAACCCTGTCTCACGCCCTTCCCAACCGCTGCTTCCCTTTCATGCCCCTCGACTCTTATAACTGCCATCTGGTTTCTGTACAAATTGTAAATAGCCTTTCGCTTCCTGTATTTTACCCCTGCCACCTTTAGAATTTGAAAGAGAGTATTCCAGTCAACATTGTCAAAAGCTTTGTCTAAGTCTACAAATGCTAGAAATGTAGGTTTGCCTTTCCTTAATCTATTTTCTAAGATAAGTCGTAGGGTCAGTATTGCCTCACGTGTTCCAACATTGCTGCGGAATCCAAACTGATCTTCGCCGAGGTCGGCTTCTACCAGTTTTTCCATTCGTCTGTAAAGAATACGCGTTAGTATTTTGGAACCGTGGCTTATTAAACTGATAGTTCGGTAATTTTCACATCTGTCAACACCTGCTTTCTTTGGGATTGGAATTATTATATTCTTCTTGAAGTATGAGGGTATTTCGCCTGTCTCATACATCTTGCTCACCAGATGGTAGAATTTTGTCAGGACTGACTCTCCCAAGGCCGTCAGTAGTTCCAATGGAATGTTGTCCACTCCGGGGGCCTTGTTTCGACTCAGGTCTTTCAGTGCTCTGTCAAACTCTTCACGTAGTATCGTATCTCCCATTTCATCTTCATCTACATCCTCTTCCATTTCCATAATATTGTCCTCAAGTACATCGCCCTTGTATAGACCCTCTATATACTCCTTCCACCTTTCTGCTTTCCGTTCTTTGCTTAGAACTGGGTTTCCATCTGAACTCTTGATGTTCATACAAGTGGTTCTCTTATCTCCAAAGGTCTCTTTAATTTTCCTGTAGGCAGTATCTATCTTACCCCTCGTGAGATAAGCCTCTACTTCCTTACATTTGTCCTCTAGCCATCCCTGCTTAGCCATTTTGCACCTCCTGTCGATCTCATTTTTGAGACATGTGTATTCCTTTTTGCCTGCTTCATTTACTGCATTTTTATATTTTCTCCTGTCATCAATTAAATTCAATATTTCTTCTGTTACCCAAGGATTTCTACTAGCCCTCGTCTTTTTACCTACTTGATCCTCTGCTGCCTTCGCTACTTCATCCCTCAAAGCTACCCATTGTTCTTCTACTGTATTTCTTTCACCCATTCCTGTCAATTGTTCCCTTATGCTCGCCCTGAAACTCTGTACAACCTCTGGTTCTTTCAGTTTATCCAGGTCCCATCTCCTTAAATTCCCACCTTTTTGCAGTTTCTTCAGTTTTAATCTACAGGTCATAACCAATAGATTGTGGTCAGAGTCCACATCTGCCCCTGAAAATGTCTTACAATTTAAAACCTGGTTCCTAAATCTCTGTCTTACCATTATATAATCTATCTGATACCTTTGAATATCTCCAGGGTTCTTCCATGTATACAACCATCTTTCATTATTCTTAAACCAAGTGTTAGCTATGATTAAGTTGTGCTCTGCGCAAAATTCTACCAGGCGGCTTCCTCTTTCATTTCTTAGCCCCAATCCATATTCACCTGCTACGTTTCCTTCTCTCCCTTTTCCTACTACCGAATTCCAGTCACCCATGACTATTAAATTTTCGTCACCCTTCACTATCTGAATAATTTCTTTTATTTCCATCATAAATTTCTTCAATTTTTTCGTCATCTGCAGAGCTAGTTGGCATATAAACTTGTACTACTGTAGTAGGTGTGGGCTTCGTATCTATCTTGGCCACAATAATGCGTTCACTATGCTGTTTGTAGTTGCTTACTCGCATTCCTATTTTCCTATCCATTATTAAACCTACTCCAGCATTACCCCTATTTGATTTTGTGTTTATAACCATGTAGTCACATGACCAGAAGTCTTGTTCCTCCTGCCACCGAACTTCACTAATTCCCACTATATCTAACTTTAACCTATCCATTTCCCTTTTTAAATTTTCTAACCTACCTGCCCGATTCAGTGATCTGACATTCCACGCTCCGATCCGTAGAACACCAGTTTTCTTTCACCTGATAACGACATCCTCTTGAGTAGTCCCCACCAGGAGATCCGAATGGGGGACTATTTTACCTCCGGAATATTTTACCCAAGAGGGCGCCACCATCATTTAATCATACAGTAAAGCTGCATGCCCTCGGGAAAAATTACGGCCGTAGTTTCCCCTTGCTTTCAGCCGTTCGCAGTACCAGCACAGCAAGGCCGTTTTGGTTATTGTTACAAGGCCAGGTCAGTCAATCATCCAGACTGTTGCCCTTGCAACTGCTGAAAAGGCTGCTGCCCCTCTTCAGGAACCACACGTTTGTCTGGCCTCTCAACAGATACCCCTCCGTTGTGGTTGCACCTACGGTACGGCTATCTGTATCGCTGAGGCACGCAAGCCTCCCCACCAACGGCAAGGTCCATGGTTCATGGGGGGAGGAAATTATAGTCTAATGAAAATTATATTTGATTTAATTTTCTGATGTTGAGAAATTACAAGAAACGATGTGTTTTGCTTGGTAAAAAAACATTCAATAGCCAGGAACGCATAAATTTGTCTTTATTTTTGACAACTGAAAATATATAACTGTCATCTTCTGGTCTTCATAAGTTTTTGCAACTAAACATGATCATTGTGAGTTAGAGCCTCATGCAAAGTTGTCGTTTTGGTGGATAAAATATGGCTCTTAATACAAAAGTTTGTCAGAAATAAAACATTTAAAGTTAACAAGCACCTTGTGCACAAGGCCACGTATGTATACGCCCACACATGATTGTCAATTCTTACATTTCACAATACATTCTAAAATTCCCACCCGTACATCTGTTTTCGTTTGCGTGGCACTTTCCAAACATTGAGGATCCGCAGTAGACAAGGTATGTAGTTGCACCATGTCGAGCGAACAGTCCAGGCGCGCACGACTCACAGTGAGGTTGGGTCATGGGTTGTACCTGCATAGCTCTGGCGGCAAGAGAACTGCCCTCGGAAGGCAAGGGTCTTGGTTCAGGTCCTGCATAATTTTAAGATAACAAGACGTTTCAAAATAGCGCACATTCCGCCTGAAAGAACGAGATTCATTGTCCATACCTAAATGAGGGATAGCCAAAATGTTTCAGTTACTACCTAGAAATGAATAGAGTTAAGTAATTAATTTTTTTGTTTGGCTGCAGTCATGGCACGCGTCGGAATCTTGACGCCACAATACCGCAGCACACTGATAGAGATGTCGAAACGAGATGGTGCAGCCCTTCTCATCAATGTGAAGCGTTATTAAGTTCTCGCACCTCTGTCGACTGTGCTATGTTTCCGTGGCGCCAAAACTTCGGTGTATACCAAACTGTAAACATATTTATTAACAGACAAAACATTAATTACGGAGCTTCACTTTTTACAGACGATCTTTATTTGTTTGTTGCCTTCAGACTTTATCCACTCTTGATCATGTTCCAGCCTTTGATAAATGATGTGCAACAAATTAAATGACATATCGATTCACACACACATGGGCACACCCATGGCTCACATAGATAATCAACACTGGATCTAAACGTACATATTATGTCATGATAAGTACAGTCGCTTAAAAGTTATATGTACGATGTGATTTAGTTGTTGCCGCTACCGATGTGGTTTGACGCTACCAGCAATTCTATATCTGGTCTTCAAAAGCCAAGCGCTTGATTTTTATATCCTTCGCTCGCTATACGCAGACTATTAGTCCTACGGAAAATAATGAACAGGACCTATTTGTATGAAATTAAATGTGGTTAAGTTTTGTCCTGGGATACGTTTTCGCTGGAGGCCACGGTTTTCAAGTTATTCAAGAAAAACGTACGAAAGTGACATTGAAGCGCACCTCCACTCCCACATTCACCCCTCAGCACTTAGTGTTTCTAGTATGTTGCACGTTATTTGTTGCCTTCAGACTTTATCCACTCCTGATCATGTTACAGCCTTTGATAAATGATGTGTAGGAAATTAAATGACTCCGACTACACGAACTATTCGCGATATTCGACCTTTTCTGATCAGTATATATTTGGTTATTACGCCACCAGTATAGCTGGCTATTTCGTTAATGTTATTCATTTAAGCGGCCCCTTCATGGTAATGAAAGAAAAATGACTTTCGTAAACGTTACGCTAAAACTATTTACGTTGGCAATTCAATCCAAAATCAACTGTTACAAGCACGGTAGTTTCGTAGTAATGAGGCCTGACGAATACAACTATGTAATTCTTTACTTTATGCTGCTAAGATTCAAGAAATTGTTAGGTAAAATTTACCAGTCTTCAATTTTATAATTTCTATGTGCTCGAGTAAGCCGATGGAATAATAAGGCCTGTCAGTGGAAACCAAGAAAAGTCGATTGTGGGAAATAATTAGTGCAGTCGCAAATTTTTCTGCAATGGAATGTCATGAGCAACATACCACAAATGCTAACCGGTGGCGGATGAGTGTGTGAGTGTGTGTGTGTGTGTGTGTGTGTGTGTGTGTGTGGGCGTGTGTTCAAATGGCTCTAAGCACTAGGGGACTTAACATCTGAGGTCATCAGTCCCCTAGACTTAGAACTTCTTGAAACTAACTGATCTAAGGATATCAGACACAGCCATGCCCGAGGCAGGATTCGAACCTGCGACCGTAGCAGCAGCGCGGTTCCGGACTGAAGCTACTAGAACCGCTTAGCCACAGGGGCCAGCGTGGGCGTGTGTTCGAAGGTCACTTTTCTACACTTTTCTTAAATATCTCGAAAACTAGAGCCTCTAGCCATAATGTATCCTGGTGCAAAGTTTAACTACATTAAATATCCTACAAAAAGGTTCTGTTCCTTTTTTCTGTGGGGCTATCAATTCGCGCATAGCAAGCGATAGAATATGACTATCTCGCGGGTGTCTTTTGAAGGTCAGATGACATTGCGGGTTGCATAAAACGACGTCGGTAGGGGCAGCCGGATCGCCCTGTACGTTTATACAGCGACACATCTTGCTTGTGAGTAGTCTTGACCCAAGTGGAAAGTTGTTGCACCTGAAGCACTAAACACTGCAGGAAACTGACTGTCGTGTAGTATCGCACTGGGTAGCCGAAAATAATGTGCTTGATGTCATTCTCGGAGCCACAGTAGCATAGAAATGAGTCAAGCAATCAAAGATGATATAGGTGCAGTCGAAACCGTCCGCGGTTAAAGCGGAGGCGGAACATGGTGACTGGAAACTTTCTGTGACATGTGCGAAGAGAGTACTCGGTCGTCCACGGATGCTTTGTAGTAAAGCTGCGTAATGTCTGGTCCGAGAGAGAGGCATTTTTTGTTCCACAAGGTTCTTACCTGCTGCCACAAAAGTCGCAGATAGTAATTTAGTTAATTTAACTGATATTGGCTTTATATTATTTTGATGAATTAACCATACCAACGAGAGATTTAAAATTGTATAAGTAATCATCTTATTGCTGGTTGCCATAAAAGATTCGATAAAGGGAAGGAGGATTAGTGTTTAATATCACGTCACAACGACATCACTAGAGGTGGAGCACAATCTCGAAACGACACGAGAAAATACACTACTGGACATTAAAATTGCTACACCAAAACGAAATGCAGATGACAATCGGGTACTCATTGGACAAATACATTATACTATAACTGACATGTGGTTACATTTTCACGCAATTTGGGTGAATAGATCCTGAGAAATCAGTACCCACAACAACCACCTCTGGCCGTAAAAATGGCCTTGATACGCCTGGGCATCGAGTCAAACAGAGCTTGGATGGCGTGTACAAGTACAGCTGCCCATGCTGCTTCAACACGATACCACAGTTCATCAAGAGCAGTGACTGGCGTATTGTGACGAGCCACTTGCTCGGCCACCATTGACCATTTTCAATTGGCGAGAGATCTGGAGAATGTGCTGGCCAGGGCAGCAGTCAAACACTTTTTGTATCCAGAAAGGCCCTACAGCACCTGCAACATGCGGTCGTGCATTATCCTACTGAAATGTAGGGTTTCGCAGGGATCGAATGAAGGGTAGAGCCACGGGTCGTAACACATCTGAAATGTAATGTCCACTGTTCAAAGTGCCGTCAGAGTGAACAAGACGTGACCGAGACGTGTAACCAATGGCACCACATACCATCACGCTGGGTGATGCGCCAGTATGGCCATGACGAATACACGCTTCTAATGTGCGTTCACCGCGATGTTGCCAAATACGGATGCGACCATCATGCTGCTGTAAATAGATTCTGGATTCATCCGAAAAAATGACGTTTTGCCATTCGTGCACCCAGGTTCGTCGTTGAGTACACCATCGCATGCGCTCCCTTTGTGATGCAGCGTCAAGGGTAACCGCAGCCATGGTCTCCGAGCTGATAGTCCATGCTGCTGCAAACGTCATCGAACTGTTCGTGCAGATGGTTTTTGTCTTTCAAACGTCCCCATCTGTTGACTCAGGGATCGAGACGTGGCTGCACGATCCGTTACAGCCATGCGGATAAGATGCCTGTCATCTCGACTGCTAGCGTTACGAGGCCGTTGGGATCCAGCACGGCGTTCCGTATTACCCTCATGAACCCACCGATTCCATATTCTGCTAACATTCATTGGATCTCGACCAACGCGAGCAGCAATATCGCGATACGATAAACCGCAATTGCGATAGGCTACAATCCGACCTTTATCAAAGTCGGAAACGTGATGGTACGCATTTCTCCTCCTTACACTAGGCGTCACATCAAGTTTTCATCATGCAACGCCGGTCAACTGCTGTTTTTGTATGAGAAATCGGTTAGAAACTTTCGTCATGTCAGCACGTTGTAGGTGTCGCCACCGGTGCCAACCTTGTGTGAATGCTCTGAAAAGCTAATCATTTGTGTATCACAGCATCTTTTCCCTGTCGGTTAAATTTCGCGTCTGTAGCACGTCATCTTCGTGGTGCAGCAATTTTAATGGCCAGTAGTGTAGTATTGACTAAAGCAAGACAAAAATGTCCAGTAAGCATGGGCTCTAATAACGCGTACTGTCAGAGCAATATACATTCGTTCATTTTCGCTGGTGTGAAACACATTTGTTCTACTGCAAGCTCTTGGCTATTACAAACGACCTGCAGAACGCAGTAAACAAGTTAGTAAAGAAATGAGAATAAATTAGTCTGTTACTGTGAAAGAGTAAAGCTTCTACTGTAACCTGCTTGTAATTACCTATGACCTACGCATGTGACTCATTGCCAATGTAAATGCTCGATATGGAGTCTATTTATAGTAAGATACGTTTCTGCCGACGTCTTGGGGAATTACGCGCTCTATGAAAGACTCCAGATTGATCACGGAATCGCTAGCAGGCATTGATGACGTGTTCCTATTATTAATGGGGCACTTATTCACCAAAAATTTCGTGTTCCCACAAAACCAAAAATCCAACGAATTAAGATCTAGGGAACGAGCTGGCCAACGCATTGGACCCGCTCGACCAATCCATTGTTCTTTAAATGTCCGTGTGAGGTGCTCTTGAACATTCCAGAGAAAAAGAGCTAGTCCTGTATCAGCATGAACCAGATCTCCGACTGTTGTTGGAATGGTACCACCTCTAGCAGGACAGGAAAGTCGTTTGAAAGAAACTGACGATACCGTTCCCCATACAACCTGCTTGGTAGTACGTAATGTTCTGTTAGTCTATCAACAATAATTCCAGCCCACACATTCCTTGAAACTCGTCGTTGATGCCTAGCTGCTTCAACTGCTCGTCAATTTGCATTAGGATACACAGGTAGGTTATGAAAATTAACAAGCGAATCTCATGCACAACCAGAGTCGCCTGTGAAAAGTACGAAGGTTGCCCAAAAAGTAATGCACCGCATTTTTTTCTCATCCGAAAACAATGTCACGAATGCGAAACGTTACGTATGTATGATTTGAAGTCTCCTGAGTGAGCGTGCTAAGTTTCCGTCACTTCCGACAAATAGCGTAGTTGAAGGACAGTTTGAAAATGGCGTCTGTAGGTGATGTACATTACAAGCACCGTGCCGTCACCGAATTTCTCACTGCAGAGAAATACACTGTGGGGAATAATCAGAAACGCTTGTGCTAGGTCTATGGATCACATGCTGTCGACAGAAGTACAGTTAGTCGCTGGGCACGGAGGGTGAAGTTATCAGAAGACGGTTCGGCGCAGCTCCACGATTTGCAGTGGTCGGGGAGACCATCCACGGCTGTCACACGTGACAACGTTGTCCTGGCCCCTCCGGACTGCTACTTGTTTGAACCGTTAAGGGATGTCATTCTTGGGAGACATTTTGACGATGGTGAGGAGGTGATTCACACAGTGAATCACATGCTCCGCCACCAGGACAAGGAGTGGTACCGACAAGGCATACTTGCCCTTGTTTCACGCTGGAGAAACGCCATAGAACGGAATGGAAATTACGTGAAAAAACAGGGTATGTAGATAAATCACCGTTCTTTCGTGTGTGTAAGTCTCATTATGTTCAATAAAGAATTGATGAAGAAAAAAAATGCAGTACATTACTTTCTGGGCAACCTTCGTATCTTCGTTGTGAATAGTGGATCTTCAACACATCTTTGCAGATGTCATTGGCAGAACTCCACTCCGACAGGCTGATATTGTGACGGAAAGGGCACATTGTACATGCCATGTCCATAGCAAGAGCCCATGCAGCATCGTTCAGATTACAGGATGACTAAACCCCAGTACATACTGGAATTCTGCGTACGCTGTTTCCAAGTGCTCCTACCATTCGTCGCATTAATCCCTCCACCACAACAGGAGTGCGAATAGTGTCAAGTATGCCACGATCCTTAATTGTTGGAGTTTCGGTGTTCGAGTCTGCTAGTCTCTGAAAAAGACAGATGGTACCCTGCTTTCTAGATATTTTTCAGTTTACAGGATAAGGGCTTGAAGGCTCTCTCCATGTGCCAGACCATAATAGATCTTATCTGCCATTTCCCAGGTGACACAACACTCTTCCATTACGCTGGTAAACGTAAGAAGAAAGTACAATGTAAAAGCATTTTACCAACTTATCAAAACATAAACTGGTTCCATTAGAACTAATGTATGCACTGCACTTACCCGCAACAGCGAATACTGTTTGCAGTTTAAACAGATGGGTATCGCACGCTGTATTCATTGACCCCTGCTATTCCAAAGTCATTCACTAAGTTTGTCGTTAAATTGTCGACTTCCTTAGGTTTTGTATAGCAAATAAAGTGTCTGTACTCTCACTCGACAATATTACCTTTTGCGTAAATCGTTCCCAATTTTAAACGGAGTTGTCACATCACTTAATTCGTCGTTTTCTTTCTTAGGATTTAATTTAATTTTACCTCTGTAAATTAAATGTGGCTCACTCCCGCGAGATATTTCGTTTGACAAATGTTTTATGCTGTGGAGTCCGCTGGAACACTGGATGGCCTTACAAAATGCACGACTGCCAACCACTCATTGTCAGCCATGAAACGGACGGCACTGCGGGGGCGTTAATACTGCAGCGACTTCCCGTCGTCACAGTCGGCTTCATCCGGCCTCAGTCGGTCAGATCTATTCCGGTCGCTTTCCTCTTCCAGGAATAGCCGGCTAACACAATGACCACAGCCTGCATACGGATGACCATAATGAATACGATGCCAGTCATGTACTCTATTTAAATTTTGGCTTTGCTTCCTTCAACGCTGTTTTCCATCCATCGAGAATGCAGATATTACCACCATCTGTGAAGAACTGAAGGTTATGTGTCGTCGACGCTGAATAAAACGTTACAAGAGACATTTTTACATCAAGTCCTTGCCGTTTCAAGTTAACTGTTGGCTTCAGTCGGTTGTAACAAGAGGTATTCTTAATGGTGTCCTCTCTCCCATTCTGAAAAATACTGATAGCCAAGAGAATGTTAGTCTTGTATAGACCAAGCTACTATACAGTTAGAACTTGAATGATTTCGACAGCAATTAAGGTACGTTAGACATGTAAATCATATTTCTTAAAGTTATTTATTTTTTCATAGCTATGCCTCATTATCTGCTTAACCAAAATAGGCCACATAATCATATACACAATGTTGGCTGTTCGCTACTTACTGCTACTATAAAATTTTACTTTCCTGCAACTACACTCCTGGAAATTGAAATAAGAACACCGTGAATTCATTGTCCCAGGAAGGGGAAACTTTATTGACACATTCCTGGGGTCAGATACATCACATGATCACACTGACAGAACCACAGGCACATAGACACAGGCAACAGAGCATGCACAATGTCGGCACTAGTACAGTGTATATCCACCTTTCGCAGCAATGCAGGCTGCTATTCTCCCATGGAGACGATCGTAGAGATGCTGGATGTAGTCCTGTGGAACGGCTTGCCGTGCCATTTCCACCTGGCGCCTCAGTTGGACCAGCGTTCGTGCTGGACGTGCAGACCGCGTGAGACGACGCTTCATCCAGTCCCAAACATGCTCAATGGGGAACAGATCCGGAGATCTTGCTGGCCAGGGTAGTTGACTTACACCTTCTAGAGCACGTTGGGTGGCACGGGATACATGCGGACGTGCATTGTCCTGTTGGAACAGCAAGTTCCCTTGCCGGTCTAGGAATGGTAGAACGATGGGTTCGATGACGGTTGGGATGTACCGTGCACTATTCAGTGTCCCCTGGACGATCACCAGTGGTGTACGGCCAGTGTAGGAGATCGCTCCCCACACTATGATGCCGGGTGTTGGCCCTGTGTGCCTCGGTCGTATGCAGTCCTGATTGTGGCGCTCACCTGCACGGCGCCAAACACGCATACGACCATCATTGGCACCAAGGCAGCAGCGACTCTCATCGCTGAAGACGACACGTCTCCATTCGTCCCTCCATTCACGCCTGTCGCGACACCACTGGAGGCGGGCTGCACGATGTTGGGGTGTGAGCGGAAGACGGCCTAACGGTGTGCAGGACCGTAGCCCAGCTTCATGGAGACGGTTGCGAATGGTCCTCGCCGATACCCCAGGAGCAACAGTGTCCCTAATTTGCTGGAAAGTGGCGGTGCGGTCCCCTACGGCACTGCGTAGGATCCTACGGTCTTGGCGTGCATCCGTGCGTCGCTGCGGTCCGGACCTAGGTCGACGGGCACGTGCACCTTCCGCCGACCACTGGCGACAACATCGATGTACTGTGGAGACCTCACGCCCCACGTGTTGAGCAATTCGGCGGTACGTCCACCCGGCCTCCCGCATGCCCACTATACGCCCTCGCTCAAAGTCCGTCAACTGCACATACGGTTCACGTTCACGCTGTCGCGGCATGCTACCAGTGTTAAAGACTGCGATGGAGCTCCGTATGCCACGGCAAACTGGCTGACACTGACGGCGGCGGTGCACAAATGCTGCGCAGCTAGCGCCATTCGACGGCCAACACCGCGGTTCCTGGTGTGTCCGCTGTGCCGTGCGTGTGATCATTGCTTGTACAGCCCTCTCGCAGTGTCCGGAGCAAGTATGGTGGGTCTGACACACCGGTGTCAATGTGTTCTTTTTTCCATTTCCAGGAGTGTATATATACACTGAGGTGACAAAACTCATAGGATACCTCCTAATATGGTGTCGGGTCACCTTTTGCTAAGTGTATTGCAGCAGCTTGACGCAGCAAGGACTCATCAAGTCGTTGGAGGTCCCCTGCAGAAATATTGATCCATGCATCCTCCACAGCTGTCATAAGTGCCGGACAGGATTTTGTACACGAACTGTCCTCTTACGTCCCACAAATGTTAGGTGAGATTCATGTTGGGTGACCAAACCATCCACTCGAATTGCTCAAAATGTTCTTCAAACTAACCGTGAAAAACAATTCTATGCTCACATGGTGCAGCGTAATGCAAAAACATTCCATCGTTGTTTGGGATCATGACCGTGAATCGCTGCAAATAGTCCCCGTGTAGTCGAACACAACCATTCCAGTCAGTGAAATTACAATTAAATCAATACCATTAGCCGCTGACAGGCGTTGTCATACATCAACGGAGACAGTTAAAAATGTGTGCCCCAACCGGGACTCGAACCCGGGATCTGCTTACATGGCAGACTCTCTATCCATCTGAGCCACCGAGGATAATGTGTAATGTGACTGCAGGGACTTATCAATCAAATCACCGTCACCCCCCCACCCCACGGTGAGACCCACATTCTCACCTTATAGTCCACACACTACATTCGTAGCGCCCCTGCCATTATACCCATTACTCGCGGCAGACAATCCACCGAGTCCCGTAAGAGTTCAGGCAATTTCGTGTGCATCCGCACGACATGGCGACGAACCCAGGAGAGGTGCTGCAAGCGATGTCGTGCTGTTATCAAAGGCACTCGCTTCTGTCGTCTGCTGCGATAGACCATTAACGACAAATTGCGCCGCACATTGCTAGCGGATGCGTTCGTAGTATGCCTCACATATATTTCTACGGTTATTTCACGCCGCGTTGTTTGTCTGTTAGCCCTGACAACTCTACGCAAACGCTGCTGCTCTCAGTCGTTAAGTGAATGCCATCGGCCATTGCGTTGCCCATGGTGAGATCTAATGTCTGAAATCTGGTATTCTCGGCACACTCTTGACACTGCGGATCTTGGAATATTGAATTCCCTAACGATTTCCGAAAAAGAATGTCCTATGCATCTAGCGCCAACTACCACTCTGCTTTCAAAATCTGTTTATTCCCGTCGTGCAGCCATTATCGCGTCGGAAACCTTGTCACATGAATCTCCTGAGTACAAAAGATAGCTCCGAAAATGCACGCCCTTTTATATCCTGTGTATACGATACTGTCGCCACCTGTATATGTGCATATCACTATTCCGTGACTTTTGTCACCTGAGCGTATATATGTACTGTCTACCCCATTAATCATCATCCAACGATCCGTCATCTGCTTTAATACAATGACCAATATCACAAAGCATCCTCCATAGCTGAGCATGTGGTCTAATGGCAGTCAGCCTTTGGCTGCGGTGAGGCGCGCATGCCGTGTTGGCGTCTCGCCTGTTATGATGCTTGCGAGCAAGCGCACGTTTATTTCAGCGTAGCGGCTTGTCTCGGAGTCCGACTTCATCGACCTTCATGACGTTTTCTTACTACCAAGCCATAATTAAATTAACTGTTCCACTGGAACGTTTTATAAGGGATAAAATGCGTCTCCAGCCGCAAGATGTTCCCGTAATTCATTTTTCGATCTTCAGTAATTCTGTGAACATAAAGCGGCACCACGCTAGCGATCTCAAGTCCCGATACTCTGACAGACGTATGGGAACTGTCGTGGTTGATCAAGCTGGTTTTGGCCTCTGAAAGTTGCTGGTTTTCGAACTGCCGTTTGAAGTACCGTCGGATGTTGTGGTGGTCGCCATTAAACCTTACGCCAACGTCGTCAGTCACGTGGATGAATCGTGGGAGACGCTCGAAATATACTGTGTCTTCAGTGGTCTCTGTATGCTGTCTGTCTTTCTTTCTTTAGGCCTTGTCCCGCGCCACGGGACGGACGGATTTGGCAGTGTTAGGGACAACGGTGGCCAGATGCCCTTCTTGACGCCACCCCGAACCCCATGGGACGTAAGTAGTGTACCCCAGGTGTCTGCATCTGGTGGAAGCCATGAAATAGTGAGAATGTGTTCAAATGTCTGTGAGCCGTATGGAACATGGGGACCAGACCGGTATTCACCTAGTGGGATGTGGAAAACAGCCTAAAAACCACATCCAGGTGGGCCAGCATACTGGCCCTCTTCGTTAATGTGCTGGCGCGCCCACCTGAGCCCAGGAAGAGCGCATTAGCGCTTTCGGCTGCCCTGTTGGGTTATGTCTTCAGTGGTGTCTGTAAGATAAAAATTGAACTACGGAATCACGTGCCTTCCTACTTGGTCGTCACGTACCGGGGCTGCAGGGCTGTCGTCACGTACGATGCCAAGCTGCACGCCTGGTTTGGACGCTCTGAAAGTCTTCAACGTAGACTGGTTCAGACGCTGATCGGAGACGACGCTCTTCCTATGCCGCCTGCTGTATTACCTCTATTTTAACGCGTCTGTGGCGATGCTGTCTGGTGCGCTCCCTCTGAATCAGTCGGTACCGGCCTCGACTCCTCTCAACGGCGTGATGGACGTTTTGCCTGTCTCTCCTACACTCCTGCTAGAGGCAATACAAATGAATAATGAGATTCAACAGGCACAAGCTGCCAGTCCCGACTCCGTGATTGTTGGTCATGGAGCTGTACCTGCCTCCGCTTTTCTGCCATTTGACCACATATCGGATAATAGCCGCCAGCCATGCGAAACGGAACAGAATGTTTCGAAGCAACAGTCGCCGAGGGAACGGCAGAGACAACGCCGTACCCGATCTGGTGACTGCCTCCATCGGATGTCTGCACAGGATGACGACCCTGCTACTGATGTGCGCTGTACTCGGACGCCCTGACACCTGACAGCGCGATGACCTACCGCGCCTCCTTCTCCAGTCAGCGTCCACCTCGGGACACCGACCTTAACCCACCTGCGTCTGACGCTGTTGCCTCCCTTTCCGTGTCTGACGGTACCTATGGGCGCGCCTCTGACAATGTTCCACTGAACCGTCCCAGTGAGACGTCTATCTCCTGCGCGGAGGACATCGGTACTGAGTATGACATTCTGGAGGTCTACAGAGCGATAGATTTCCCCCCCCCCCCCCTTGGAGGCGTCGGCTCCCTCCCCATCACACTGGTGCGCCCTTCCATTGGGGCCTAACAGGGAGTTCTCTGTGTTTCTTCCGTGTTTGAATCGCCCATCCTCCTGGCGATGGCAGCTTTCCACACATATCCCATAGCCACAGCCAATGTCAACATCATCTGCGTACGCCACAAACGGGTTTTACTGCATGACATGCCGCAGATGTTGAGGTTCCTCTCCTTCAGGAGGTGCACGTTGCAATTTTCTGTGCTCCCCATGGTTTTACAGCACATATTTCTCATGCTTCCTCTACTGGTTGCGGGATGGTGATCCTCTTACGTGACGGTGTCGTCGCTGATGCAGTTGCCTGTCTCCCTGATGCCAGAGGTATGGCTCTCACGTCCAGTGGCGTCGGGATCGTCAATGTCTATGCGCCATCTGATTCGGGTCGCCGCGGTAGGGACGTTCCACCTTCTTCTCAGAGACAGACTCTCTTCCTGGGTCGGCGGGATGCATTGATCATAGGAGGCGATTTCAGTTGTACCCACGCGCCGAAATACCAACTACCACTTCACTCTCCACACGCGGCGCTAGCGACAGTACTCCAGCACCTCAGCCTAATGGATTCTTGGGAGTACGTCCATGGCCATCGTCTAGGGTTTACGCATTTGACTAGCCATTCTTCCAGCCAACTGGATCGCGCCTGCCGCGATATTGTCAGTAGGGTGCAGGCCGCTGGAGTCTGGCCCATTGCGTTCTCTAACCATGGCACATTTATCTGCACCGCCAGCCTCTGTCGAAAAAGGGCGTGGCGCGGTCGTGGACCATTGGAACTAAACAAATCCACTTTACTTCACTCGACTACCGGCAGCTCATCGAGGGCACGAGGACAGATTGTCGTCGACGCCATGATGCCTATCAGTTTGCCCCGTCTTGGTGGGTGCTGTGTGCAAAGCGTGCCCTCCACAAGTCCTTAATTGGTTATGGAAGGGAGGTTGTGGCATGCCGGCGACGGACTCAGGAATTCTGTTTCACCATTCTCTGGGAATGTACTATGATGTCGTATTCGCCAGAGTGCCAGGCGATGGTGAATCATGCCAAGGTGCAGCTCACATCTCTCTCTCGCCGTCACCTTGACGGAGCTATCGTCAGGGCACGCACCCACGATGGGTTAGTGCAAGACGGTCCATCTACATATTATGTCACGGTGGAGCGATGCCACCATCAGACGACCTTGATTAATGTTCTTACGCAGATTATGTTATGCTGTGCTCTGAACAACGTCACTACCCTGCCAACATTACGGCGATCTCCAGACTTCCATTGACTTGGTTCCCGTGGATACGATGATAGATCTGGTTGCTAACGTCACAGAGGACGAAGTCCATGATGCTATCCATCCGGGTTCTACGAACAGGGCACGGCCTCCAACTAGAGTATTTCGTTCCCTTCTGGCGCAAATGTGGACGGAAATTTGTCAGGACCTTATGTCAGTTACCAGACGGCATCCTCGATGGTTTCCACATTCCCATCCACAAGCCTCGGCCATGTCCAAAAGAACAGATACCAACTTCATATATATATAATGCTTATCGGCCAGTGATATTCTTCAGTGCGGATGCACTCAGATTGCTCAAGCTGTTACGGGAATCTGTAGATTGATTGCCGCGAGTAATGAGTTTAGTGGGCACGGGCACTACAAATGTAGTGTGTGGACAGTGAGTTGGAAATGTGGTTTTCAGGGGGAGCGTGCCAGAGATAAGTCCCTGCAGTTGCACTATCCTCTGCGTCCTCGATGGCTCAGTCGGACAGCCTGCCTTCGGCAGGGCAGCAGTGCGGACCGCGCTCGGCCGTCCACGCCGCTGCTCAGACGGAGTGTTTGTTTACTTCCCCGTCACCGAACTTCTCAGTCGAACAAGCTACGAGGGTTATTCGGCAAGTAAGGAAAGATCGCTAGCGAAATGAAAACCACAGGGAATGTCCGATAAAGTTTTGCACAGGTGTATTGGGCAATGTATCTAGTATGCCCGTCGATCGCGTTACGTTGTTCTTTTTAGTTCTGAGCACACAGGGAGCACATAAAGATAAAGGGACAATAGTGCCTCCCGCCAAGTACAATGGCATGGTGAGAAATTTGGCCTGAAGCTATGCAGCCAACATTAAATAACTGTCGTGCGTTCTCTTCTTCAAGACAATTTTCAGCCGCATTCTACAACGGGGAATGAAATTGCTCCTGCATCGTTTTCAATTGGAAATGCTTGATTACCCACAACACAGCTCGTATTGGTCTCCCTTTGAGTTTCATCTCTGCTCAGATGAACCGCTGGCTATGACGACAACATTTTGGCGCAGACAACGAGCTATAGGTTCAAATGGCTCTGAGCACTATGGGACTTAACTTCTGAGGTCATCAGTCCCGTAGAACTTAGAACTACTTAAACCCAACTAACCTAAGGACCTCACACACATCCATGCAAGGGGTAGGATTCGAACCTGCGACCGTAGCGGTCGCGCGGTTCCAGACTGTTGCGCCTAGAACCGCTCGGCCATTCCGGCCGGCCGAGCTGTAGGCCAGCGTAGAGAATTGACGGAAAGCACTATCAACTGCCTTGTATAACGAGGGTATTGGAAAGTTGGTACAACACTACGACAAACGTCTAACTCGGATCGGCGACTATGAAGATAAGTGGCTGGAAGTTGTAGCTAACTATTGCATATAAAAGAGTTTTGATTTTCACTGTGGTTTCCATTTCGGGACCTATCGTTCCTTACTTTCTGAATGGCCAACTCTTAAGTTCACCTTGTCAAATGAATGCTGACACCCAAAGCACTGACCGTCGAACGCTTCCTACGCGAAGATGTGAAGATCCCCCATGACGATCTCATCGGCATACACCCATCGATAATTAGCAGCGACGTTTATGTTAAGATGACTTCCAACTCTGCCCGCAACGAGATTATTCAACGGACGCGACATGGACTAAACGTTCGACTCTCCGACGGCAACGTCGGGCCTGTATATGTCGACCATGCAGGACTTAGCTTTCGAACGATCCGTGTATTCGAACTGCCTTTCGAGGTGAATGAAGATGAAGTCATGGCGGCGCTAAGCCCATAGAGAAAAGTCCAAAGTCAGTGGCTGAGACAAGGGAACAGTTAACGACGCGTCCAGTGCTTAATGGTGTGAGACAAGTCAGAATAGATCTCAAACGGCACAACATTTCTATTGGCGGCTGCCGTGCGGTGGTCATTTACGACGGACAACCTCGAACATGTTCTGGGTGTGGCAAATAAAGCCGTGTCCGTAATGAATGCCTGCAACGCCGCATCACACAACTACAGCACGACGATACGAACACCGACCGAACCACAACCGCTCTTCCAATCACGTACGCGGTGACACTGCACGTCCATCCCTTACAAGACGCAGTTCATCAGCGTCTCTCTGGACCGTTACACCCGGAGGCGTCCGGCACCTTGCCGCCGGCAGTGCCGCCCGCAAATATGGCTTACAACCGGATACACCCACGCTATAAGATCACATTTCGCGATCGAGGATCTCTTCACCGTCAACTGGTGACTGTGTGGTGTGCAGTGTCCAGTCACGGAATAAACTTACGATATTGCTTGATGGCACAGTGACTACCAAAAGGTACGTGATGGTTCCGGAAGATGATTTCATCGCCGCGCGGGATTCGCCGAGCGGTCTTAGGCGCTACAGTCATGGAATTTGCCGCTGGTCCCGTCGGAGGTTCGAGTCCTCCCTCGGGCATGGGTGTATGTGTTTGTCCTTAGGATAATTTAGGCTGGTTCAAATGGCTCTGAGCACTATGGGACTTAACAGCTGAGGTCATCAGTCCCCCTAGAACTTAGAACTACTTAAACCTAACTAACCTAAGCACATCACACATATCCATGCCCGAGGCAGGATTCGAACCTGCGACCGCAGCAGTAGCGCGGTTCCAGACTGAAGCGCCTAGAACCGCTCGGCCAGATAATTTAGGTTAAGTAGTGTGTAAGCTTAGGGACTGATGACCTTAGCAGTTAACTCCCATAAGATTTCACACACATTTGAACATTTTATGATTTCATCCCCTTTATCCAAAGAGACAATGATTTCGACATGTGGTTCATGCAAGACGTAACTCGACCTCATCGAAACAGGAAAGTGTTAGATGTGCTGGAGGGGCACTTTGGGGATCGCGTTCTGGCTCTAGGGTACCCAGAGACCACTGGCATGGGCCTCGATTAGCAGCCATATTCTCAGGATATGAACACATGCGACTCCTTTTTGTGATGCTAAATGAAAGCCAGGGTTTACAGCAATAACCCCAAAACCATTTATGAGCTGAAAACAGCCATTCAGGAAGTCATTGTCAGCATCAATGCTCCAACGCTTCAGCGAGTGGTGCAGAATTTTGCTATTCCTCTGCACCACATCATCGCCAATGATGGCAGGCATATCGAATATGTCATAACCTGAATCGAAATATCTGTAGCGATGTTTACATGTTGAATAAAGAGTGTGACGCCGTAGTCTTTAACTAATTTACTTTTTTTTCCATATAGTTCAATAATTGTCACCCTGTAACTTATAATTAGCACTTCAACCAAAGTGGCCTATTGGTGATGTATTACAAAGCTATTGTCATGTTGTTCGGAGTAAGACCTTCGGTATACACACCATCAGATTATTTGACTTGTCGCTCTAACGAAGTAGGCGAGTGTCAGTAATATGTCTTGTGGTCTTATCGTGGCGTGTTTATCTTCTGCCATTAGGTCAGACGATAGAAATGCCACTTGCACGCTTAGAGTAGCAGATTGACGGTGACCAACTTTAAACAGAACTTGATTAATTTTCACACACATTTATTAAAATAACAACAAGCATAAAAATAACTTAACTTGGTTCTGGATGCTATCTACAATTGACAATCTGAAGTTCCTTTGGTCTTGGTACGTTAATCTTATTCTCACATATCTCTGATACATGACAAAGTGTCTATACATTTCTCTTCATGGCTATGCACAGGAATATGATAATCTTATTATGCGCAGACTGAAGCTTGACTACAGACTAATGCAGACTGACTAATTGGAGGTCTGTACACTCGTTATAATACCTCGAGCGTTCAGGTATCACTGCGTGAGTGTGAACCGCGAGGAGAAAATCTTCTACGTTATCAGTAATCTTATGGCTGCATTACATATTAATACGCGGTTCGGCGGAAGCAGAATTTGGTCCGTCTCTAAGACAGCGCCATCTCGTAGTGCGGAGACGGACGAGCGCTGCGCCTGCGCTGTTATGCTTAGCGGGGCGCGCTCTATTGGGAGAGTTGTGTACGCGCTGACTATGCGGAACTATGTACACAACATCCGGGCACACCAACTCGACTTTTTGAAAGTCACTGTTCAGATATTTAGCTCTGTTTTGACAGGCGACACAGTTTCTCAGTTCATATCTGAATTATGCTATCGACCTTTTTTATGAGCGTACCAAAACCGTTCCGTGACGCGGCTGCCTGTTGGTCTCGTGACACGAATCGAGAGTACTTGCAGTCGTGAATTATAACTGCATTCAGTTTATAGGTCTCTCTAAGACAGTGCGTTCATTGAATTTTGATGAAGTTCACGTTTTTTCATTTCGTAGCTTTCTCGCCGCGGAAGATTGTTACCTCAACAACACGACACACGAATGCGGAAAGGATACTTTTCATAATAATTACAGACGCTTTTGCTGTTGACCACTGATATAACACATGCAACATCAATGGTGTATGTTTGAACCGTTTTTGTCGCAACAGTTGGCATTTTTGTGGACTACGCGTCTCGCAGTATTCATGGCGTACGCTCGCATACACCGCGCACTCGAGAGAGAGGCAACGATCGATTCTGAGACGGGCTGCGATAGCACTGTACGTTTATAAACGGTGGTATTATATCTAGCGGTACTTGACTGACAGCCGGCCGGAGTGGTCGAGCGGTCAAAGGCGCTACAGTCTGGAACCGCATGACCACTACGGTCGCAGGTTCGAATCCTGCCTCGGGCATGGATGTGTGTGATGTCCTTAGGTTAGTTAGGTTTAAGTAGTTCTAAGTTCTAGGGGACTTATGACCACAGCAGTTGAGTCCCATAGTGCTCAGAGCCATTTTGAACTTGAATGACAGCATGGATGACCTCGAGGGTCGGTGGAGATCGTACTTTTAAGGTATCGCGATTATTTTTGCTCGTGATTCTTTTTACTACGCCAACTACCATGAATTTAAGGCAATAACATGATTACAATGATAGCTCGTCGAAAATAATAAGACCTAATGAATTCTCTTTGAAAGCTCATAGCTTCCTTAGGCCTCTTGAAGCTTCAGCACTCAGGTGAACATCTACAGACATTTCGTCTAAACTGTAGGTCCGTGTGAACTGCAACCAGACTATAACAAACGCGGAAGTGCATGTCCTTTCCCTAAGAGCAGCTAAAAATTTTATGCGAGTGCACTTTTCGGATCCAATTGAAAGATTTTGGACTTGAGAAAAGAAGGCCAAGTGCTCTGTGCCTTAGCTGCAAGTTCTGAGATTAACGATCGATGATATTAGGTTGCTAGGCTATGGCAACAAAAAACGGCCAACTGCTCTGTGCCTTAACTGCAAGTTCTGAGATTAACGATCGATGATATTAGGTTGCTATACTATAGCAACATTTTACCATCAACTTTGCCTTGCCATGCGGGGTACCCACGCGGTCTCAGGCGTCTTGTCACGGTCCGTGCGGGTTTCCCGTCGGAGGTTCGAATACTCCCTCGGGCATGGGTGTCTGTGCCACCCTTAGCGTAAGTTAGTTTAAATTAGATTAAGTAGTGTGTAAGCTTAGGGACCGATGACCTCAGCTGTTTGGTCCCCTAAGATCTTACCACAAATTTCCACTTTCCAACTTCGCCTTGCAGGTCTGTCCACACGTGATGGTGTGCTTTTATTACAGGAAGACTTGATTTTAATGGAAATCGCCTTCTTGACGATAGTTTGTATTTTATTAATTCAATTTGCTATCGATTCGCTGAAATCAGGGAAAAATACTCCTTTAGATGTAATACATCATTACTTTATCATATTCTGTCGGTCGCCTTCGAGAGACACGTCAACTCAATATTTAAATCTTCACTCTCGTTAAAAAGTAGGGTTTCTTATTAACTTTCAGACTCAATCAGTTCTACTACTTAATTCATGACAATGTGGCATCTTACATTCACGTCTGGATTGAACTTGGAGCCGTTCCTTTGATGAACGTAATGCGGTTGTAGTTTGAATCGCACTTATTCCACCTAATAACTAACCTTTCAACAAGCGGATCTCATTGAGCATTGAAGACTGTCTTACAATGCATGTTAATTTGAGCTTTTCCACCCTTGAATACGTTGCAGGTCCTGCAGACAAAATAAGTTTTCCCTGTCGAAGATTGTACTCCATTTTTAATTACTTTCATCATCGATGGGAGTATCATAACAAACGGGATTCGGAATACGCTGTGTTACCATTTTACTAATCGTAGTCTTTAAAACATAATTCTGGTAATTTGGTTCAAATGGCTCTGAGCACTATGGGACTCAACTGCTGAGGTCATTAGTCCCCTAGAACTTAGAACTAGTTAAACCTAACTAACCTAAGGACATCACAAACATCCATGCCCGAGGCAGGATTCGAACCTGCGACCGTAGCGGTCTTGCGGTTCCAGACTGCAGCGCCTTTAACCGCACGGCCACTTCGGCCGGCAATTCTGGTAATTAACTATAAGTATTACTGTCATATGTAAGTTATATGAGGGCACTGGACGCCAACATATTTGCAGAAACGAAAAAATATGATGTGCCAAAAGTCATCATATCCTTTTGTATCCAACGCCCGCAGATGTTTGTACTTCGTAACATACTCTTCGATATGCTCTGCAGTTTCTGTTCTTTTTACTCTCCCCGCTGCCGCTGCCGCTGAAAGTTTTCGATAAACTTGTGATTAGTTTGTTCTACTATCTCTCAGCCGCGCGGGATTAGCCGAGCGGTCTTAGGTGCTGCAGTCATGGACTGTGCGGCTGGTCCCGGCGGAGGTTCGAGTCCTCCCTCGGGCATGGGTGTGCGTGTTTGTCCTTAGGATAATTTAGGTTAAGTAGTGTGTAAGCTTAGTGGCTGATGACCTTAGCAGTTAAGTCCCATAAGATTTCACACACATTTGAACTTTTTTTTTTCCTACTATCTCTTCTTCTTTTTAACCAACTATCTGCTATGTCACGTTTTAAACGAATCTAGTTTCTTTCTTCCAGTTTGCCGTTTCGCTTCCACAAGATATGATGAGCCGACCGCACATTTACTGAAATATTTCCGTAGGTACGCAGCAAGGGACATTAGCAAACACTTTTTTTACGTTCTTTTTAAAAAAGATATTTTAGGCCTTCCAAGTCTTCTGGATCTCTTTCTTAACTTCCTGTATGGCTTATTTTGCTCCCTTTGGTCTTTTCAAGTTTTCGCGTTTGTGTAGTTACCACATCAATGTAAGATACCTCATCGAGGATCCACTAACCGCTATAACTTTTCCATTTTGAAAGCCATGTCAGTAACAAAATTTTTATGGTAAACATCTCAGGCATTTAACTGTGTTATTCTTATGTTAAGAGCATTCCCACTACATTACGTAGGTGCATTTACTGACGAACGTAGACCTACAATACTGCCCGAATCGGAACCATTTCTTTTCCTCGGTTCTCCTCACTTCACAAAAGAAAAACATGGCGATTCTCTATGCTGTTAGCGATTAATTTCACACCCCTTCTCCTACTGACACACTAACACTGCATGAAGTAAAGTCAATGAACTTTATCATTCCAGATGGTTAAATTTACCTATTTTTATCACCTGCTGTTAAAATAATGAGGAAGACAGCTGGTTACGTAAATGTAGTTAGCTTCCATCTCCGTAGCCTGGACGTCGGACCCTTTATAAAGTACTCTGAACCACAGTGGAACCTCCTACCAACCTCCTCTCGGTGCTGTCGTACGCAAGCACCCTCCTGTTATATTTCCTTGTCACTGATGCAGCATCACAATAAGCTCCAGCCCCGTCTGATGACGTAACTTTACTGGCGTCGTGTTTCTGGCATTTTCTGCTCCTCTGTGACGCTGTATTCACGTCTACGCCTCGATGAATTTACTTCTGAATTTAACTTCGCTACGCAGTGCCCATTGAACGTAAAGGGGCTTTAGGGAGTAATTCTCTACAGAATTTGCAAATAGCAGACAACCAACAGTTGCAAAACAGTTGTTAACGTGCGTATGAAGGCAATTCGTTTCCAGGGAAGTCCCAAGGCAAATATTCGTCCTACAGGTGGAAACTTTTAGTTACACACCTGCGACTCATGTGTTATGCAGAATCCTCCGGGGAAGTGTGATATTCACAACTTGCAAAAGAATTATACGAACTGGAACTGACCAGTGGCTTTGACTATATTGGCAGTAAAATTGCTAACCTAAATAAAGGAGAAATAATTTGTACTAAATAAGGGTAGAGAAACCACCACAGCTACAGCCAACTCATAGGCAAATTTATTGCTGAAAGAAAGAAGTACAAAAATCCAAGGGCATGGTATGGAAACCTAGGGGCTAAGCTCGCGCTGATATGAAGCGAGTGACAAAGAAGGAATGTATGAAATAGACACGTAAGAAATGAAGAAGGTCGAAGGAAAAATGACGCAGATTAGGGATGGACTGAGCATTTCCCACATAAGCGAGAAATTAGAAGTTTGTCAGTGAAATGTAGGTAAGAAGATCTTTTAATTTCAGAAGACTGAGCAGATAACTGGCGGAAATAAAATGGAAAAATCTACGAGAAGCGTTCAACAGAAAACGGAAAACTGTTTTTCTGAAAGCAGGCCTAGTTTAATCAGGGTTCCAACTCACCGTATTATTCCCCACTCTTGTGACCACCGAGCGAGGTGACGCAGTGGTTAGACACTGGACTCGCATTCGGGAGGACGACGGTTCAATCCCGCGTCCGGCCGTCTTGATTTAGGTTTTCCGTGATTTTCCTAAATCACTCCAGGCAAATGCCGGGATGGTTCCTCTGAAAGGGCTCGGCCGACTTCCTTCCCTAAACCGATGAGACCGATGACCACGCTGTCTGGTCTCCTTCCCCAAACAACCAACCAACCAACCATCTTGTGACCAAAAGACCCTGTTTTTCCTGTTTTTCAACATAATCTCCGTTCAGTGCGATGGCCTTACGCCACCTTTGTTGGAGAGCCTGTATGCCAGCGTGGTACCACTCTACTGATTCACATCGCATTCAACGTCTTGCTGCATCAATAACCGCTCCATCATCCACATGCTGCTTCGATGGACCAAATAGACGCACGCCACCCGATGCGAGATTCAGGCTGTAGGGCAGATGAGGAAGAACAGTCCAATGAAATTTTGCCAGCTGTTCTCGGGTGCGCACACCTCTGTGAGTCCTTGCGTTCTCATGCAGGAGGAGAAGTCCGTTTGCATTTTTCTGGCAGTGAACACGCTGATTCCGTTTCTTCAGTTGCCTGAGAATAGCACGGCTGTGTGCGACTGGCCGGTGTGCGGAGATAGGACAGGCTTGCTCCACCGTGTTGCGACGATGACAGACACCTCACACAAAAGCTCACCGTGCTGTTGATCACTGATAGGTCTTCATAGACATTCTGTAAGTGCCTATGAATATCTGTGGTGCTTTGGTTTCCTGCCAAAAGAAACTAAATGACAGCTCTCTGCCTGAATCGCACCTGCATAACAGACGTCATTTTAAAGGCTATTTGGAGCGACGCCACCAATCGAAACTTCATGAAATTATAAGGCCTGAAGCGGAAGTATTCCTCGATGTAGAAAAAATTCCACATTTTTTCAACCAAAACCAGGCCAGGAAAAAAAGTGTTGCATTACTGATTGATCACCCCTCCTCCTACAGAGAAGATCTGCCCTACACATGGGTACAAAAGTGCAAGAACATTGATTTGGAAGAAACAGGAGCTGCAATAAAGAGCTGAAAAGTCTGATAACCTCAGTATCTGAGTGGTCAGCGCTGCTTCTGGCATGCGGCGGACGCGGCTTCGATTCCCGGTAGCTCCAGGGATTTTTCCTTGATGGTAGGGCACACTCAGCTACGTGATGCCAGTTAACGAGCTACTTGACTGAGCAGTAGCGGCACCAGATCCTGAAAACCTATAACGGACGAAAGAATTCTGTGCTGACGCCAGTCCCCCCCCCCCTCCCATCCACCAGTCCATTGGCAAAGGATGACACGGCGACCGGTCGGTACCTATGGGCCCGCCAGGAACTGTGAACGGATTTTACGTTTACTTTATCTTGGAACTGAGATTAGATTAGCGTGCAGAAGCAAAGGGAGATATCGCCAGCAGACTGGCGGAGATAAAGAAATCTTTCTTCAATTTTTTATACGCTGATCTGTAAATGTGGAAGAGGTACAACATCTGAAGGCCTACAACACAACAATGAGTGGAGTGAAAGTGTCATGGAAAATCCGGAAGATGTCTGAAGAATTTGACTTATAGTGTTGCAGAACCGATTATCAATTGGGACTGATGATCTCAAAAGTTAAGTCCCATTGTGCTCAGAGCCATTTGAACCGATTATCAATTGATTCAGAAAAGTCCGGATCTGCTCTGAACAGACGTCCAGTTTGAAATCTCCAGCCTCGTTCCAGTTACTAACAGATAGTTGTAACGTTTCGTAATGCACAACATTAAGTAACCGTGATTTGATTCACTTGAAAATGTTGGCTACTTAACCACAAAATCACCCATCTTGACGCCGCACGTCTTTCAAAATGCAAGATCTGTTACTGTATTGCCAAGGCAGAAACAAGATACAAACGCGACTAGTGACGATTGAAACCATCGAGTTTATTAATTTTTGCTTGATTTTTCCATTGAATAAACAATATCTTTGGCTCTCAAAAAGACAAATATTACGCTGACAAATTTTTGCTAGCGTAATTAGGAAATTTTGCATAAAAATTGAAATAGGCAAAAGTAATCTGTAAAACGTGGGCCCAAGTCATTTTAAAGTAATGAGGGAATCGGACAAGATAATCGTTGTGATCTCTCAGGTTTTCTAGTATTTAACAACCGTTTATCTCCTGTCCTCTTGAATTGGGTTTTGGAGAAAAGTATCAGTAATCTGAACTGTATATTACAGTATTGCATTCACCGACTATTTGCACTTGAAATAAAAAGACTATTAATACAGAGTGCCGACGATCTCTCTGACGAGAAAGATCATAAACAGAGTTGATCCAGGAATATTTCCAAGGAAACCAACAAAGATAGAAGAAAGCTCCGAAACTGATAGTAATAGATATTGAACGAATAGAAAATGACAAACAGTTATTGGCTCTATGAGAGAGAAAAACTTCATAGATCTCTCATAGATAAAAGAATAAACGACAGAGGCATTTCATAAACTACAACTCTTTGAAAGAGAAAGAAGAAAAGCTTTAAGTGTTGATGAAGGTAAATGCCTAAGATTTAATAATAAATTAGAGAAATTGATAACAGTCAATAAAATAATTGTAAGACAAGTTTATTGCTCAGTAATAAACAAAGAAGTAATTATGCTAAGAAGCAGTGATAAAATACATCAGAAAGCTAAAAATATAACAGAAATAACAAAGGAAAGAAAATTAATATTTTTAGAGATTCGTACAGATTGGATAATAACAATAGAACGAAAAAGAGTTCTTGCTGCCTTCGGGAAAATAAAAATAAAAACTGGATCACAATTTTTTTAAATTAAAAGGTCAAAAGTAAAGAGAAAGTAGCAGCGGATAGGAACGTTTTCAAAAAACTGATATCATTAAATTAAATACTCCCAGGTCTGAAACATATCCGTCTGTTGCTGCCATAATCACTTAATTGTACTCAAATCGGAGGGATCCAAATATACTGAATAACTTGCATAACAATTATATCTTGCATAACAATTCGCACTTTAAATCCCTAGCTTTCACCAATCCCGAGGAGTTTTACGGACAGGTTCATTGTTCTCATACGAGACGACTTTTTCATTTGCAAGTCTCCCAGTTGCTTCAGATGTCCTCCATAGGAGTTACGAGTTATATTTCCCTTCGTAATGTATCCAGTTGGTGGAACTCTTTTAGTAGCAGGGAACGTATAGATAATCATTTCTCCGGACGTTGAAATCGATTGTTTGACCTACGGTCACTGGTTTTCTTTCAGTGGTTAGGTTACTGTTTCGTGTCTGCTTTTCAGAAGTGAATCCAGGTCTCAGTCAGAGCATTCGTTTTAGTTTTCGAATCAGCTAATAAACGTAGTACCAAATTTTGCAGAAAGATTTATGTAGTAAATTCTTCATGTAATATGTTCCTATCTCATTCCAATAATTTTGCACCTTTAAATCCCGATCGCCCATTACCATTTTGTGCACTTTCCTGACGTTTTCACGTGTAGTTGCAACTTTGTAACGATGTTTACTTGTGTAAACGTCAAAAGCCCATGCTTGAATTCATACCATTTATTTCTTAACTTTTGAAACAGTAGGAGTCCTCCAATTACAAGTCATCGTCAACTTTGGTGTAAGCTCTGTTGACACTAAACCAACTACAACAGTGAATTCACGGTGTCAAGTTATAACGATGTATCCATTAACTGAATCATGAACAGAAAGACTACACAATCCACTTAAACAGAACTATTTCACAGATCAAATTGGCACTTGGTTGCAGTTATTGGTTAGCACGTACCAACGTAACAAGGAAAACTAACAGCTATCTACGACATCTTCGCGCCAGCCCAATAACGTTCCACCTGGCCTTCTTACCGATCATAACAGAGTAAGCGGGTATCAGAAAAGGCATAATTATTTGTTTGCAACATTTTATTAAATCTTAGATTGTTCACTTTTGCAAACCCTAATGGTCATGTTTCATTAATAGGTCTATGCAGTAAAGATAAAGAGAAGCACAGTGGACGCTAGTATGGAAAAAAGAAAAAGACTAATAACTGATGACCTAAGTTAATTTCATAGTCCATAATTCATGGAACCGGGTTAAAAAACCAGGTGGTAACAATAATTTTCGTCATTTTTCTCCAATTACAAGTCATCGTCAACTTTGGTGTAAGCTCTGTTGACACTAAACCAACTACAACAGTGAATTCACGGTGTCAAGTTATAACGATGTATCCATTAACTGAATCATGAACAGAAAGACTACACAATCCACTTAAACAGA
Organism: Schistocerca serialis cubense; assembly: GCF_023864345.2. Lineage (NCBI taxonomy): Eukaryota > Metazoa > Arthropoda > Insecta > Orthoptera > Acrididae > Schistocerca > Schistocerca serialis. Next base: position 178,995,440 of record NC_064646.1, on the reverse strand, counting down.
ACTATTTCACAGATCAAATTGGCACTTGGTTGCAGTTATTGGTTAGCACGTACCAACGTAACAAGGAAAACTAACAGCTATCTACGACATCTTCGCGCCAGCCCAATAACGTTCCACCTGGCCTTCTTACCGATCATAACAGAGTAAGCGGGTATCAGAAAAGGCATAATTATTTGTTTGCAACATTTTATTAAATCTTAGATTGTTCACTTTTGCAAACCCTAATGGTCATGTTTCATTAATAGGTCTATGCAGTAAAGATAAAGAGAAGCACAGTGGACGCTAGTATGGAAAAAAGAAAAAGACTAATAACTGATGACCTAAGTTAATTTCATAGTCCATAATTCATGGAACCGGGTTAAAAAACCAGGTGGTAACAATAATTTTCGTCATTTTTCTCAAAGTTTTAAAGACAGAATCACAAAGTCATACTGATTCACGTAAAATAATAGAATTGGGGAGAAGAGGAATTTGTGGCACAGCTTGACTAGAAGAAGGGATCAGATGATAGGACATGTTCTAAGGCATCAAGAGATCACCATTTTGGTGTTGGAGTGCAGCGTGGAGGGTAAAAATCGTAGAGGAAGACCAAGAGATGAATACACTAAGCAGATTAGAAAGGATATAGGTTGCAGTAGTTATTTGGAGATGAAGCTTCCACAGGCGAGATTAGAATGGAGAGCTGCTTCAAACCAGTCTCTGGACTGAAGACCACAGCAACAACAATAGGTTCTCCACGTAACTGTATAGATGCAAGGCTTACCTATCATAAGGAGATAAGTTTTAACTATAGCCCTTAACGCATTGCGATGTTCAAAACCTATTTTGCGACCCTATGGTTTGGTACACTAATTCTGCTAAATATTGACAAACAGTAGAAATAGTATCGGTTCTCGAAAAAGTAATTTTCTGTCTCTAGCAAACTCCAAAAAATATCTGCATTATACTGAGCAATAAATTTTTAAAACCCTACAGGGGTGTATGAAATTTAAACGTCAGAGCAATTAAATAGAGTATAAAAATTAAACTCAAGCATTTTAAATATGGGTTCCTGGATGGTGTTTAAGCGTCCACTAGCGAAAATTAGACTTCACTAAATAGACGAGGGAAATGTTTTATGCAAAACTCCAAGCCTAAAAAGAAGAAAATATTAGCTCATGTGAGAAAATTTGTATGGGGCCAGATAATGTACAATGTGTATGGCACAAACTAATAATTGGTGAGGATGTAACAGATGTTGAGCAATGAAGAGAATGGCAAGTAATAAAGCCAAGAGACAAGTGGTATCAGAAAAACTAACAGGTTCAGAACCCACAGTACATCTGATGTTATAGCATTGGTTTAAGTAACATCACTCCCTACGTGTTTATGATATTGCAACATATCGCTCGGACTGCGTACTTTAGACACTGGAAAGGGGCCCTCACCAGGCAGTTGATATGACTATAGACTTAACCGTTACCCTGTATATGGCAGGCACCTTTATGATAGCAGAATTTAACACGCCGTATAAAATCTTTACAGCCACTATTAAAGGGGAAAGGTAAGGTGCGGAAGCCCTTTCACTACCGCGAAAAGCTTTTACGTAATCGACTGATATATTATGAAGATGGCATGAGCGTAATTACAGTAAATCATAGGAATAGAGCTCACAAATGCCTGAAACACATAATATTTAGAGCACAAAAAACCATAACAAGCTACTTCATCATTATACACGAAGTTTCGTAGTAGTATAACGAATCAATTGTCTGAAATAAAATACTGAAGTGTATCACGTTGCAACAGCCTATTAATGCGGATAATATTTAAATCTATTAAACGACTTATACACATTAGATTAGATTTACTTTCATTCCAAATGATCTGTAGTGAGGAGGTCCTCCAGGATGTAGAACATGTCAGAAAAACAATAATACATGACAAATATTTACAACTAAAACAAATAAGCTAATGTACCCTCCACAGGTCCCAAGTGAATGATCGTCATTTTTTTAATGAACGCTATATGAAAGTATCATTTTATAACATTCATTTACTAGATCGCATTAATTCACAGAATTCAAAATCAAAAAGAAAAAAGCATTTTTATTTATAAGCTAATAAACATATAATAGAACTACTACAATACTTAATTACAATGAACACATTACTGCATTGAAATGTGCAGAAGTTAGATTGCGCTTATTCATTGTATACGCGCACACACATCGTGTATAGATTTAAACGTCAGGAAGTCGTTTCTGAAAGTATTTGTATGGAGTGTAGCCATGTATGGAAGTGAAACGTGGACGATAACTAGTTTAGACAAGAAGAGAATAGAAGCTTTCGAAATGCGATGCTACAGAAGAATGCTGAAGATTAGATGGGTAGATCACATAACTAATGAGGAGGTATTGAATAGAACTGGGGAGAAGAGGAGCCTGTGGCACAACTTGACTAGAAGAAGGGATCGGTTAGTAGGACATGTTCTTAGACATGGAGGGATCGCCAGTTTAGTATTGGAGGGCAGCGTGGAGGGTAAAAATCGTAGAGGGAGACCAAGAGATGAATACACTAAGCAGATTCAGAAGGATGTAGGCTGCAGTAGGTACTGGGAGATGAAGAAGCTTGCACAGGATAGAGTAGCATGGAGAGCTGCATCAAACCAGTCTCAGGACTGAAGACCACAACAACAACAACAACAACAGCAACGCGCACACACAAAATCAGTTGGTTCTACTGAGAAATTTATCAATGGAGTAGAAGGAGTTGGTCACCAATAAATCCTTTATGCTTCTCTTAAACTGAATTTCATTGGTTGTTAAGCTTTTATGGATGCTGGCAAGTTACTGAAAATGTGTGTTCCTGAATAATGCACACCTTTTTGCGCAAGGGTAAGTGACTTTAAATCCTTGTGAAGATCACTCTTGTTTCTAGTCCTGATTCCATGAACTGAGCTGTTGGTTTGAAAAAGTGATGTATTTTTAATAACAAATTTCATTACAGAATAAATTTATTGGGAAGCAGTAGTTAGTATCCCTAGTTCCCTAAACAGGTCTCTGCAGGATGTTCTTGAGTTCACACCTTATATAACACTTATTGCATGTTTTTGTGCATGTGGAAACATAACCTTGTATTGATGAATTGCCCCAAAAAATAATTCCATATGACATTATGGAGTGAAAGTAACCATAGTAAGCCAGCTTTTTCATTTTTGTATCCCCTATGTCTGACATAATTCGCATTGGAAATAGAGATTTGTTTAGACGCTTCAGCAGTTCTGTGGTGTGATCCTCCCAGCTGAATTTATTATCAAACTGTAATTCCAAGAATTTAACACTGTCCACTTCTTCTATCTGCTTGTCATCATATGTTAGGCATATACTTGCAGGACATCCCTTACAAGTTCTGAAATGCATGTTGTGTGTTTTTTCAAAGTTTAGTGACAAAGAATTGGCTAACAACCAGTGATTAATGTCCAAAAATATTTTATTAGCCGATCTTTCTAAGACTAAACTTGATTTGTTATTTATTGTAATGTTTGTATCATCGACAAAGAAAACGAACTTGGCATCTGGTAATGTTACTGATGAAAGGTCATTGACATAGACAAGAAAAATTAAGAGCCCTAAGATGGAACCTTGTGGGACCCCACATGTAATTACTATTACTTTCTTCCAGGAATATTCCCTATTTGTTAATTATGTGACGGTATAGCGTAATGCACACAGCACTTCATAGCTCGTCGGACAAGGTGGTGATACGTAAATTGAAGGTGAAGTTGGAAAGAAAGGAAAGGAAATGGATTACTGATGTCAGTTGCATCGGGACGTTACGCGCAATCAGCGGTGATGAGTGAAAATGTGCACCGGATCGGGACTCTAACCTGGGATCTCCTGCTTGCTAGGCATGTGCGTTAACCACTAATCCATTCGGCACACATTGTTATTACCTTTATAGATTGGAGGGTAAGTAATGGTAGTAGCTACGTATGCTGTAACGGCGTTGATCTGATGTGTAGACACAATAACAGTGTATAAATAGGACATCCAGATGAAACTACAATGATTATTTCATATTTACACTGCCGACTGAAATCCAACACAAAAATATCGTATCTCAAACGGCTGGCGTTGTTCTACATTGATGGTTGCATTTTCTTGCTTATAAATGCTCTGAAAATGCATCTACACTCCTTTCCAAACTTCATTGTTGAAAAAAATTCATCAAGCGTCATAAGCCAACGTAACATATTACGTAGGATTGTTAGTAACGGACATAGTCATTCAAATAGTCAGAATACAGGTATTGCGAAGGTGATAAACATTCTGCAGTTAACGGCAGTGAAATACTGCCAGTGAAACCGCCATGTGTCTCTCGTGTACAAATGCATGAAATAATCCTCTCGAGCCCAGATAATCGCATTTAGCCATATTTATTGCACATGGGCTCTGTAAGGTGTCTTGGGGATTCCTTGTATGAGTATCATTTTCAAATCTTCCCATGACATTAATCTACATCTACATCTACATCTACATTGATACTCCGCAAGCCACCGAACGGTGTGTGGCGGAGGGCACTTTACGTGCCACTGTCATTACCTCCCTTTCCTGTTCCAGTCGCGTATGGTTCGCGGGAAGAACGACTGTCTGAAAGCCTCCGTGCGCGCTCTAATCTCTCTAATTTTACATTCGTGATCTCCTCGGGAGGTATAAGTAGGGGGAAGCAATATATTCGATACCTCATCCAGAAACGCACCCTCTCGAAACCTGGCGAGCAAGTTACACCGCGATGCAGAGCGCCTCTCTTGCAGAGTCTGCCACTTGAGTTTATTAAACATCTCCGTAACGCTATCACGGTTACCAAATAACCCGGTAACGAAACGCGCCGCTCTTCTTTGGATCTTCTCAATCTCTTCCGTCAACCCGACCTGGTACGGATCCCACACTGATGAGCAATACTCAAGTATAGGTCGAACGAGTGTTTTGTAAGCCACCTCCTTTGTTGATGGACTACATTTTCTAAGCACTCTCCCAATGAATCTCAACCTGGTACACGCCTTACCAACAATTAATTTTATATGATCATTCCACTTCAAATCGTTCCGCACGCATACTCCCAGATATTTTACAGAAGTAACTGCTACCAGTGTTTGTTCCGCTATCATATAATCATACAATAAAGGATCCTTCTTTCTATGTATTCGCAATACATTACATTTGTCTATGTTAAGGGTCAGTTGCCACTCCCTGCACCAAGTGCCTATCCGCTGCAGATCTTCCTGCATTTCGCTACAATTTTCTAATGCTGCAACTTCTCTGTATACTACAGCATCATCCGCGAAAAGCCGGAGTGATCTACAGTGTGTTACAAAAAGATATGGCCAAACTTTCAGGAAACATTCCTCACACACAAAGAAAGAAAATTTCCATGTTAGAGCTCATTTTATTACTTCTCTTTAAATCACATTAATCATGGAATGGAAACACACAGCAACAGAACGTACCAGCGTGACTTCAAACACTTTGTTACAGGAAATGTTCAAAATGTCCTCCGTTAGCGAGGATACATGCATCCACCCACCGTCGCATGGAATCCCTGATGCGCTAATGCAGCCCTGGAGAATGGCATATTGTATCACAGCCGTCCACAATATGAGCACGAGGAGTCTCTACATTTGGTACCGGGGTTGCGTAGACAAGAGCTTTCAAATGCCCCCATAAATGAAAGTCAAGAGGGTTGAGGTCCGGAGAGCGTGGAGGCCATGGAATTGGTCCGCCTCTACCAATCCATCGGTCACCGAATCTGTTGTTGAGAAGCGTACGAACACTTCGACTGAAATGTGCAGGAGCTCCATCGTGCATGAACCACATGTTGTGTCGTACTTCTAAAGGCACATGTTCTAGCAGCACAGGTAGAGTATCCCGTATGAAATCATGATAACGTGCTCCATTGAGCGTAGGTGGAAGAACATGGGGCCCAATCAAGACATCGCCAACAATGCCTGCCCAAACGTTCACAGAAAATCTGTGTTGATGATGTGATTGCACAATTGCGTGCGGATTCTCGTCTGCCCACACATGTTGATTGTGAAAATTTACAATTTGATCACGTTGGAATGAAGCCTCATCCGTAAAGAGAACATTTGCACTGAAATGAGGATTGACACATTGTTGGATGAACCATTCGCAGAACTGTACCCGTGGAGGCCAATCAGCTGCTGATAGTGCCTGCACACGCTGTACATGGTACAGAAACAACTGGTTCTCCCGTAGCACTCCCCATACAGTGACGTGGTCAACGTTGCCTTGTACAGCAGCAAGTTCTCTGACGCTGACATTAGGATTATCGTCAACTGCACGAAGAATTGCCTCGTCCGATGCAGGTGTCCTCGTCGTTCTAGGTCTTCCCCAGTCGCGAGTCATAGGCTGGAATGTTCCGTGCTCCCTAAGACACCGATCAATTGCTTCGAACGTCTTCCTGTCGGGACACCTTCGTTCTGGAAATCTGTCTCTATACAAACGTACCGCGCCAAGGCTATTGCCCCGTGCTAATCCATACATCAAATGGGCACCTGCCAACTCCGCATTTGTAAACATTGCACTGACTGCAAAACCACGTTCGTGATGAACACTGACCTGTTGATGCTACGTACTTTTGCTAGTACTGTAGAGCAATTAGTCGCATGTCAACACAAGCACTGAAGTCAACATTACCCAATTGGGCCAACTGGCGGTGAATCGAGGAAGAACAGTACATACTGACGAAACTAAAATGAGCTCTAACATGGAAATTAAGCGTTTCCAGGCACATGTCCACATAACATCTTTTCTTTATTTATGTGTGAGGAATGTTTCCTGAAAGTTTGGCCGTACCTTTTTGTAACACCCTGTATAAGAAAAACGAAAGCTTTATGTTTTATACGCTTCCTAATCCTGAATGTTTTGTCGCTGCTGACACCCACGCAAAGGCAATCCAGTAGTCAGACGCTACGATTCTCTTCTCTTCCGATTTCCCGGTTTTCGTACAGTCAGTGATTAACTATAATTCAATGCTGTGCTCCAAACGTACATTCTCAGAAATTTCTTCCTCAAATCAAAGCCGATGTTTGATACTAGTAGTCTTGACTTGGCCAGGAAGACCCTTCTTTGCCTGTGTTACTCAACTTTTTAAGTCCTCCTTGCCCGGCCGTCATGTATTCGCATTATTTTGCTTCCAAAGTTGTAGAATTTCTTAATTTCGTCTACTTGGTGGTCCCCAATTCTGCTGTTAAGTTTATCACTACTGTCATTTCTGCTATTCCTAAACACCTTCGTTTTCTCTTCCGTTCGCTCTAAATCCATATTGTGTATTCCTGAGACTGTTTATTGCGTCCAGCACGTACTGTAATTATTGTTGACTTTTACGGACGATAGCAAAGTGTTCAACGAATCTTATCACTGGTATCTTTTCACCCACAATTTTTATCCTGCTTTTGAATCTTTGTTTTACTTCTGTCATTAGTTTTTTGATGTATGAAATGAGCAGTAGAAGCGAAAGACTGTTTTCCCGACTAAGACCCTTTTTCATTGGAGCACTATGTTCTCGTTCTTCCATGCTTATTGTTCCCTCTTAGTTCTTGTAAGTATATAGCCCTTCATTCCCTGTAGCTTACTCCTATTTTTCTCAGAATTTCGAACCATCATCAGTCGCAACGTCAGAATTGCCTCTCTGGTGCACTAACCTTTCTGAAAGCCAGACTTACCGCCTGATAACAGACCTTCAGTTTCCTTTTCCATTCTTTTGCATATTATTCTTGTCAGCATCTTGGATACATGAGCCGTTAAGCTGGGTGTGCGGTAGTTCCCTCACTTATCTGCCATTGCTATTTTCGCGATTGTGTGGTTGTGAGTTTTCCGAATGTCTGATGGTATGTCTCCAGGTTCTGCGCAATAACTGCAAGTGTCGCTTGGTTGCCACTCCCCCCAACGATTTCAGAAATTCTACCAAGGGTGGGCGTAAAGGTCCGATACCGGACATGGCAGTAAAATGAGGCTTCTGAAAAATATTTTTGGCTGGATACTCAGTCAAAAAATGGTTCAAATGGCTCTGGGCACTATAGGACTTAACATCTGTGGTCATCAGTCCCCTAGAACTTAGAACTACTTAAACCCAACTAACCTAAGGACATCACACACATCCATGCACGAGGCAGGATTCGAACCTGCGACCGTAGCGGTCACGCGGTTCCAGACTGAAGCGCCTAGAACCGCACGGCCATACCGGCCGGCGATACTCAGTCAACTGATAATCTCCCCGTAATATACTGGACACCTAATTCTTCTCTGATCTGTTTACTTAATTATTAATGAAACAGTATATAACCTGGCGAATAATCGCAGTAGCTTCATATAGTTCAATCTGCATTGTATGGACTGATGCTAGAGTTCAGCTGCTGTTCCGTGTAGCAGTCCACGTATTTCAATTAGGTCGTGCGATTTTCGTAACATTCCTATTCAGATTTACGATTCGACGGATTTAAATTTTCGCTACGGTTCTCTGAATTTTTTCTGCTTTGTTTATAAGACTGGTTTCATGCGGCCCGCCACGAATTCCTCTTCATCTCAGAGCAGCACCTGCAACCTAAGCCCTCTCTTATTTGCTGGATGTATTCCAATCTCTGTCTTCCTCTACAGTTTTTGCCTTCTACAACCCCATCTACTATCATAGAAGTCATTACCTCTTGTCTTAAAAGGTGTCTTATCGTCCTGTCCCTTCTCCTTATCAGTGTTTTCCACATATTCCATTCCTCTCTGATTCTGCACAGAACCTCGTCATTCCTTACCTTATCAGTCCACCTAATTTTCAACATTCGTCTGTAGCACCACATCTCAAATGTTTCGATTCTCTTCTGTTCCGGTTTTCGCATAGTCCATGTTTCACTACCATACAATGCTGTACGTCAGACGTACATCCTCAGAAATTTCTTCCTCAAATTAAGGCCGATGTTTGATATTAGTAGACTTCTCTTGGCCAGGAGCGCCCTTTTTGCCATTGCTAGTCTGCTTTTGATGTCCTTGCTCCATCCGTCAGTGGTTATTTTTAAAGATGTCCATTCCTCTTCAACTGTACTGCATATTGAGCTATTCCTTGATGCTGTATCTATAGCCTTAGACATCTTCAAGCGTATCTCGTCGTTTCTTAGCACTTCCGTATACCACTTCTTTGCGTATTGATTCTTTTTGACGAATGTCTTCAACTTCAGCCTATTCTTCATCACTACTATATTGTGATCTGAGTCTATATCGGCTCCTGGGTACGCCTTACAATCCAGTACCTGATTTCGGAATTTCTGTTTGACCATGATGTAATGTACCATTTCCTCATACTGCTGATATTACCCTATACTCATCTGATCAGAAATCCTTGTCCTCTTTCCACTTCACTTCACTTACCCCTACTATATTAAGATTGAGCCTTTGCATTTCCCTTTCCAGGTTTTCTAGTGTCCCTACCATGTTCAAGCTTCTGACATTTCACGCCCCGACTCGTAGAACGTTATTCTTCCGTTGATTATTCAATATTTTCTCATGGTAACCTCCCTCTTGGCAGACACCTCCCAGAGATCCGAATAGGGGACTATTCCTGAATCTTTTGTCAATGGAGAGATGATAATGACACTTCTTCAATCACAGGTCACATGTCCTATGGATACACGTTACGTGTCTTTAATTCAGTAGTTTCCCTTGCGTTCTGCATTCTCATGCCGTTGATCTTCGTTGATTCTTCCGCCTTTAGGGGCAGTTTCCCACCCCTAGGATAAGAGAGTTCCCTGAACCTCTGTCCGCTCCTCAGCCCTCTTTGACAAGGCCGTTGGCAGAATGAGGTTGAGTGACTTCTTCTGCCGGAAGTTTTTGGAAGCCAATGCTGTTTGTTAATCAAAATTTAAACAGTGGCGGGATTCAAACCCGGGACCGAAGACGTTTTGATTACGAATCAAAGACGCTACCCCAAGACGACGGGTACAAATCCATTCCGTGCAGTGACTAAATATTCACTAAGTAATTTCCCTAGTTGGTTTTCATCATGAAACACTATTATTTTCGTAGATGGTTCTTTTTTTTAATGCAGTTGTTCCCAACATTTCTGAGAACCTTACGCCTTAGAGCAATCAGGTACGAAATAGTACCTAACGCCTCACCCCCTCCCTCCCCCTACTAACATCAACAATAGCGCCAAATTAAATTTTGAAATGAAGAATTATTTCATTTATTGTTACGAAGCAAACAAGAAAGCTATTTGTAGTCTATTGCACGAACCACCTATGACAAGGAGAACGCTTTTTACGAGATATCTAAGCATACCTATGTGAGATATGTATCACAATTTTACTATCATACATGTATGGTACGTGCGTAAGTGGGTGGACTGTGTGAGAAAGTAAGAGAAATTAAGACCTCAGCCGCATTTGGGCACTGAAATAAATCCAACGGCGACAAGTGAAAACTTGTGCTAGTCTGCGACTCGAACCCGGATTTCTCGCTCTAAGCGAGCGGTCGCCAGCTATACAAGCGCGCTTTCCATCCCACTGAAGTTCTCAATTTGTTACATACTACACACATAGCGTCTTCTTTCTATTATGCTTATTGTTCGCAGCTTCAACTGATTTCTGCTAGAGTTTGGACGCAGTGTACATACGCTCTCAGAGTACCATTATTCGCCGTCAAGGTGCATCTATATTATTTATATGTGAGGAAGATAATGTTCGCATATCCGTGTGACAAGCTATAGCCTCCACCACACTGCATAATACATTAATGCTAGTATTTGATTTTAAAACGTGGTAACTTACATAATCAGTCCCACAGACGAGAGAGTGGTAATAGTACTGATATTTTAATAATAATTCAGTTTCATGACCGAAACAATTAAACCCTTTAGTTTTTAGGCTTCAGAAAACTTAATTTACTCGGGGTGTCACTAGCCTCAGGTTACGAACCACAGTTTTAATGCATTAATCTGGTGCCCCAGTTTATCTTTTGTCCCATCTATTTAATACTGCTACCTTCCCATAGAAAATTGGTCAATCGTATATACAGGATGACTCATCTGTCCCTACCTATGGATTTTATGTAATCACAACATCTTCAAAAACCATAGCCTCCAGCAAAAACTTATCAAGTTTTACTACATTAAATTTCCCACAAAGAGATCCTGTTCACTTTTTCTCTTGTACTAAAAGTTTGCACATAGCGACTGAGAGAATATGAAAATCTTGCACATACTTTTTGATGGTATTGAGGATTGCATAAAATCCATAGGCAGGGGCACTTGAATTACCTCCTATACTAAAAATTTCTCTTCTGATTATTTCTTCCTGTATTATTATTATTATTATTATTGTCTGCGTATGGACCCTACTGGTTCGTGTAGTGCTTTTAGATTTGTTTTTCAGATCTTCCATATGGGTGTCAATCTTTCTCCGTGGACCTTTTTATTGCTCCAAGCGATTTGGTTCCTTTTTTATTTCTCTTTTTTTTTCTTTGGAGACTCATTCTCTGGCTGTACTAATAAATATTTTACCTTTTGACTGGCCAGATTATTGTCTGCTACTGCCACTGATTCTGTCTCGGCTTTTTCGAGATCCTTTTAAACTTGATGAATCCATTGTATAATGTTTAATTTTCCGACGATTCTCATAATCATTGTTTTTAATTTTGCTGCAAAGTGTGACAATGTTTCTGTTGCTTGACAGGACTTCAGTCTGTATCCGTCCTCCGTTTTTTGTGGGCCAAGGAATTTCCTCATAATCTTTCGTTCGTCCTTTTGGGTTTTTTACGTATCGCTTTTTCTGTCGATATTTAAAATTTTCCTCGAGTACAGAGACACAGGTTAGATCACCACTGTTGTACTGTCTAACCTTTGTATTTGTGGACACACACAATTCGTTCTTAAGCTCTCTTAAGTTTCTATTATCGACCTTTCTGTACTTCTTTCTATAGCCACGTTGATTCGTCTCCTCAACTACTTGATGTGTTTGACCCTTTTCATTTGTCCATACTTCGTGTTTAATTTCTTAGTGTTAAATTTAGTGTAATTACACTCACTATTTCAAAAGAGCTTTGTATGGCAGGTTTTTCGTATGTACACTACTGTCCATTAAAATTGCTACACCAAAAAGAAATGCAGATGATAGACGGATATTCATTGGACAAATATATTATACTACAACTGACATGTGATTACATTTTCACGCAATTTGGGTGCATAGATCCTGAGAAATCAGTACCCAGAACAACCACCTCTGACCGTAATAACGGCCTTGATACGCCTGGGCATTGAGTCAAACAAAGCTTGGATGGCGTGTACAGGTACAGCTGCCCATGAAGCTTCAACACCATAGCACAGTTCATCAAGAATAGTGACTGGCGTATTGTGACGAGCCAGTTGCTCGGCCACCATTGACCAGGTGTTTTCAATTGGTGAGAGATATGGAGAATGTGATGGCCAGGGCAGCAGTCGAACATTTTCTGTATCCAGAAAGGCCCGTAAAGGACCAGCAACATGCGGTCGTGCATTATCCTGCTGAAACGTAGGGTTTCGCAGGGATCGAATGAAGGGTAGAGCCACGGGTCGTAACACATCTGAAATGTAACGTCCACTGTTCAAAGTGCCGTCAATGCGAACAAGAGGTGACCGAGACGTGTAACCAATGGCACCCCATACCATCACGCCGGGTGATACGCCAGTATGGCGATGACGAATACACTCTTCCAATGTGCGTTCACCGCGACGTCGCCAAACGTGGATGCGACCATCATGATGCTGTAAACAGAACCCGGATACATCCGAAAAAATTACGTTTTGCCATTAGTGCACCCAGGTTCGTCGTTGAGTACATCATCGCAGGCACTCCTGTCTGTGATACAGCGTCGAGGGTAACCGCAGCCATGGTCTCCGAGCTGATAGTCCATGCTGCTGCAAACGTCGTCGAACTGATCGTGCAGATGGTTGTTGTCTTGCACACGTCCCTGTCTGTTGACTCAGGGATCGAGACGTGGCTGCACGATTCGTTACAGCCATGCGAATAAGATGCCTGTCATCTCCACTGTTAATGATACGAGGCTGTTGGGATCCAGCACTGCGTTCCGTATTACCCTCCTGAACACACCGATTCCATATTCTGCTAACAGTCATTGGATCTCGACCAATGCGAGCAGCAATGTCGCATACGATAAACCACAATCGCGATAGGCTACAATCCGACCTTTATCAAAGTCGGAAACGTGATGGTATGCATTTCTCCTCCTTACACGAGACATCACACAACGTTTCACCAGGCAACGCCGGCCAACTGCTGTTTGTGTATGAGAAATCGGTTGGAAACTTTCCACATGTCAGCACGTTGTAGGTGTCGCCACCAGCGCCAACCTTGTGTGAATGCACTGAAAAGCTAATCACTTGCATATCACAGCATCTTCTTCCTGTTGGTTAATTTTCGCGCCTGTAGCACGTCATCTTCGTGATGTAGCAATTTTAATGGCCAGTATTGTACACTCCTGGAAATTGAAATAAGAACACCGTGAATTCATTGTCCCAGGAAGGGGAAACTTTATTGACACATTCCTGGGGTCAGATACATCACATGATCACACTGACAGAACCACAGGCACATAGACACAGGCAACAGAGCATGCACAATGTCGGCACTAGTACAGTGTATATCCACCTTTCGCAGCAATGCAGGCTGCTATTCTCCCATGGAGACGATCGTAGAGATGCTGGATGTAGTCCTGTGGAACGGCTTGCCATGCCATTTCCACCTGGCGCCTCAGTTGGACCAGCGTTCGTGCTGGACGTGCAGACCGCGTGAGACGACGCTTCATCCAGTCCCAAACATGCTCAATGGGGGTCAGATCCGGAGATCTTGCTGGCCAGGGTAGTTGACTTACACCTTCTAGAGCACGTTGGGTGGCACGGGATACATGCGGACGTGCATTGTCCTGTTGGAACAGCAAGTTCCCTTGCCGGTCTAGGAATGGTAGAACGATGGGTTCGATGACGGTTTGGATGTACCGTGCACTATTCAGTGTCCCCTCGACGATCACCAGTGGTGTACGGCCAGTGTAGGAGATCGCTCCCCACACCATGATGCCGGGTGTTGGCCCTGTGTGCCTCGGTCGTATGCAGTCCTGATTGTGGCGCTCACCTGCACGGCGCCAAACACGCATACGACCATCATTGGCACCAAGGCAGAAGCGACTCTCATCGCTGAAGACAACACATCTCCATTCGTCCCTCCATTCACGCCTGTCGCGACACCACTGGAGGCGGGCTGCACGATGTTGGGGCGTGAGCGGAAGACGGCCTAACGGTGTGAGGGACCGTAGCCCAGCTTCATGGAGACGGTTGCGAATGGTCCTCGCCGATACCCCAGGAGCAACAGTGTCCCTAATTTGCTGGGAAGTGGCGGTGCGGTCCCCTACGGCACTGCGTAGGATCCTACGGTCTTGGCGTGCATCCGTGCGTCGCTGCGGTCCGGTCCCAGGTCGACGGGCACGTGCACCTTCCGCCGACCACTGGCGACAACATCGATGTACTGTGGAGACCTCACGCCCCACGTGTTGAGCAATTCGGCGGTACGTCCACCCGGCCTCCCGCATGCCCACTATACGCCCTCGCTCAAAGTCCGTCAACTGCACATACGGTTCACGTCCACGCTGTCGCGGCATGCTACCAGTGTTAAAGACTGCGATGGAGCTCCGTATGCCACGGCAAACTGGCTGACACTGACGGCGGCGGTGCACAAATGCTGCGCAGCTAGCGCCATTCGACGGCCAACACAGCGGTTCCTGGTGTGTCCGCTGTGCCGTGCGTGTGATCATTGCTTGCACAGCCCTCTCGCAGTGTCCGGAGCAAGTATGGTGGGTCTGACACACCGGTGTCAATGTGTTCTTTTTTCCATTTCCAGGAGTGTAGTTACATAATACGTCACTGTCAGATTTGTTGGGTTCTGTTGGATATGAGAGCACCAGTTTTATAAGTTCATATTTTCACAGCGTTATACCAACAAAATGAATTTATGATACTTCTAAACTTGCTAATGTTCCTCGTTTACTACTGTCTCTGGAAATTATACCTTTCCAGGCGTGCCAAAGGACTAACAAATAAATAATATGTTGGCAAATTAAAACTCTTTTTTTTCCCGGTCGACAGAGCGAGTGTTAAACCTTCATTTTCGAAATCCAAGTTGCAATTCCATTACACGTACCTGTATGTTTTGTTCATCATCAGTACGCAGCCATTAATGAACACTTTTCATTTCAATTAACAGATTCCCTCAGGCTCTTACATTTCAGCCATGACACTAAGGTGGTATACCGCACATACCGAGTTTTGCTTGCTCCAATTCTCAACATTTCTGTGATTAAAGATGCAAAATCTACAATGCAGGGTCACCTTGATAACCCTAACACAAAATCGGGATGGGGACAGGAGGTAGGGGGAAAGTTTTATAACGTTCCGAAATTGTTTCTAGGAGGAGGCAGAAGAGAAGAAAAATGAAGAATACCGCACAACAAGTCTTATCAGCGGGCACTGTCTCCCAGGAATTATTCTCTGCGCGCCTTACAGAATTCGTCGATGCAGGAGAGGGGTGGAGGTGTTAAAAAGTAAGGTTGAGGGGAAAAGAACAGAAACAGCAGCCTGCGAAAAACATCTGGGGTCTCCTTCGCGCTGGCCAGCGTAATTTAATGCCCTGTGTACGCGTCCGTAAAGGAATGGGCACTTCGGCGAGTAAATAAGGAGCCTAACTCTGGATCGAGCAGCCGTAGAATTTAGTAGTGGTGGACACGCCCACACAGCTGCGATAGTCTGTTAGTCTGTTGTTCGTTGCCCTTTGGATCCTGGCCAATACTTTGAGCACCGGCGGCCTAGCTGTTTGTGCCCGTGATGGGAACTTCCTGTGAGCGAAATGTGGCTCTTAAGTTCACAGAGTTCACTAAAGGCTAAAGGAACACTGTAGAATTTAAGTTACATATAATAGATATGTTAGTCACACTAACTATATCTGCAGGTTGGTTGGTTTGTGGGATTAAAGGGACCAGACTGCTATGGTTATCGGTCCCTAGTTCTGCAGGCTAGGGATGTACAGCTACTACTAGTGCTATAGAGTATTGTTTCTTTCAGTTCCAAGTTTCAACAAACTTTCCCGAGTCACATATCATAATATGACGTTACAACAGTAAGAACTGAGTAAGATAAAACATAGAGCTTTAAATCGGTGGATTTTCCTAGAAAAATTTAGCTGATGTTCTGAAGAACTTTCAGAAAGAAACAGCGGAATGAAATTCATACGAGTGGCTAATGATATAGCATTATTACATCTAGATCTGTAGACAATCTTCAGCAGTTTGAAAGAATTTAGGAAATTTGAACGGCATGGTTTGCAAGTGACAGTGAAAATAACCCAAGTAATAATGATACCAACGAGAGAAAGAATAATATATAAATTTGAAGAGCAATTACAAAGCAGACAGTGTAAAGCACATGGGATACAAAAACACAAGAAAACGTTTTGAAGAAAAGAAAATTTTCTTTGGGAGACTGGACAAGGCGTTGAGAAAAACGTGAATGAAACGTACCGTCATAAATGTAACATTACGAAGATGTGAAGAGCAGTGTATGGAATCTTTCAAATGTGTTCCAGGAGGAAGAAAAATATGTGAACTACGAAGAAAAGGAATGATAAGGTATTCAAAAGGATGAAGCATAAAATATAATTACAGGGGAGAACTAAGGTAATGGATGATGGATTGTAATAAGATTTATTACAATAAACTCTGCCCCCCCCCCCCCCCCCATGGACCTTGCCACAGATAGCCGTACCGTAGGTGCAATCACAACGGATGGGTATATGTTAAGAAGCCAGAAAAACGTGTGGTTCCTGAAGAGGGACAGCAGCCTCTTCAGTAGTTGCAGGCGCAACAGTCTGGATGACTGACTGTTCTGACATTGTAACATTAACCAAAATGGCCTTGCTGTGGTGGTACTGCGAATGGCTGGGAGCAAGGGGAAACTACAGTCGTAATTTTTCCCCAGGCCTTTCAGCTTTACTGTACGGTTAAATGATGGTGTCGTCCTCTTGGGTAAAATATTCCGAAGGTAAAATAGTCCCCCATCTCCGGGCGAGGACTGCTCAGGAGGATATCGTTAGTAGGAGAAACAAAACTAGCGTTCTACGGATCGAACGGTGAAATGTCAGATACCTTAATCGGGTAGGTAGGTTAGAAAATTTAAAAAGGGAAATGGATAGGTTAAAGTTAGATATAGTGGGAATTAGTGAAGTTCGGTGGCAGGAGGAACAAGACTTCAGGTCAGGTGAATAAAGGGTTATAAATACAAAATCAAATAGTGGTACTGCAGGAGTAGGTTTAATAACGAATAAAAAAATAGGAGTGCTGGTAAGCTACTACGAACAGCATAGTGAACGCATTATTGTAGCCAAGATAGACACGAAGCCTACGCCTACCAAAGTAGTGCAAAGGAAGAGAAGCAATAGTAGTAGGTGAATATGGAATGGGGGTAAGGAATGAAAGAGAAGTCGCCTGGTAGAATTTTGCACAGAGGATAACGTAATCATAGCTAAGAATCATGAAAAAAGGTTGTAAACGAGGAAGATACCTGGAGACACTGGAATGTTTCAGCTACGTTACATAATGCAAAGACAGATGCTTAGGAATCAGGTTTTAAATTGTAAGATATTTCCATGGGCATATGTAGACTCTGACCATAATTTATTGGTTATGAACTGTAGATTAAAACTGAGGAAACTCCAAAAAGGTGGAAATTTAACGAGATGGGACTTGGATAAATTGAAAGAACCAGAGGTTGTAAAGAGTTTCAGAGAGAGCGTTAAGGAACGATTGATAAGAATGGGAGAAAGAAATACAGTAGAAGAAGAATCGTTAGCTTTGAGAGATTAAGTAGTGAAGGCAGTAGAGGATCAAATAGGTAAAAACACGAGCGCTAGTAGACATCCCTGGGTAAAAGAAGATATATTCAATTTAATTGATGAAAGGAGAAAATATAAAAATGCAGTAAATGAAGCAGGCAAAAAGGAATACAAACGTCTGAAAAATGAGATCGACAGGAACTGCAAAATGGCTAAGTATGGATGTCTAGAGGACAAATGTAAGGATGTATAGGCATATATCACTAGGGGGTAAGGTAGATACTGCCCACAGGAAAATTAAAGAAACCTTTGGAGAAAAGAGACTCACTTATATGAATATCAAGAGCTCGGATGGAAAACCAGTTTCAAGCAAAAAAGGGAAAGCAGAAAGGTGGAAGGAATATATAGAGGATGTATATAAGGCGATGTAATTCAGAGCAACATTATGGAAATGGATGAGGACGTAGATGAAGATGAAATGGGAGATACGATACAGTGTGAAGAATTTGACAGAGCACTGAAAGACCTAAGTCGAAACAAGGCCCCGGGAGTAGACAACATTCTATTGGAACTACTGACGGCCTTGGGTGAGCCAGTCGTGACAAAATTCTACCATCTGGTGACCAATATGTATGAGACAGGCGAAATACCCTCAGACTTCAAGAAGAATATAATAATTCCAAACCCAAAGAAATCAGGTGTTGACAGGTGTGAAAATTACCGAAATATCATTTTAATATATCACGGCTCCAAAAAAACTAACACGAATTCTTTACAGACGAATGGATAAACGTAAAAGCCGACTTCGGTGAAGAACAGTTCGGATTCCGTAAAAATGTTGGAACATGTGAGGCAGTACTGACCCTACGAATTGTCTTAGAAGACAGATTAAGGAAAGGCAAACCTACGTTTCTAGCATTTCTAGAATTACAGAAAGCTTTTGACAAAGTTGACTGGAATACTCTCTTTCAAATTCTGAAGGTGGCAGGGGTAAAGTACAGGGAGCGAAAGGCTTTTTACTATTTGAACAGAAACCAGATGGCAGTTATAAGAGTCGAGGGGCATGAAAGGGAAGCAGTGGTTGGGAAGGGAGTGAGACAGGGTTGTAGCCTATCCCCGATGTTATTCAATCTGCATATTGAGCGAGTAGTAAAGGGACCAAAAGAAAAATTTGGAATTGGAATTAAAATCCATGGAGAAGAAATAAAAATTTTGAGGTTTGCCGATGGAATCACCATACTGTCAGAGACAGCAAAGTACCTGGAAGAGCAGTTGAACGGAATGGACTGTGTTGAAAGGAGGGTATAAGACGAACGTCAACAAAAGCAAAACGAGGATAATAGAATGTAGTGCAATGAAATCAGGTGATGCTGAGCGAATTAGATTGGGAAATGAGACTCTTAAAGTAGTAAATG
Source organism: Schistocerca serialis cubense (assembly GCF_023864345.2). Classification (NCBI taxonomy): domain Eukaryota; kingdom Metazoa; phylum Arthropoda; class Insecta; order Orthoptera; family Acrididae; genus Schistocerca; species Schistocerca serialis. Next base: position 178,976,111 of record NC_064646.1, on the reverse strand, counting down.
AGTTTTGCTGTTTCGGAAGCAAAAAGACTGATGATGGTCGAAGTAGAGAGGATATAAAATGTAGACTGGCAATGGCAAGGAAAGCGTTTCTGAAGAAGAGATATTTGTTAATATCGAGTATAGATTTAAGTGTCAGAAAGTATTTTCTTAAAGGATTTGTACGGATTGTAGCCATGTATGGAAATGAAACAGGGGGGGGGGGGGGGATAAATAGTTTAGACAAGAAAAAGAATAGAAGCTTTCGAAATGTGGTGCTACAGAAGAATGTTGGAGATTAGATGGGTAGATTACATAACTAATGAGGAGGTACTGAATAGAGTTAGGGAGAAGAGGAATTTGTATCACAACATGACCAGAATAAGACATCGGCTGGTACAGCATGTTCTGAGGCGTCAAGGGATCACCAATTTAGTGTTGGAGGGCAGTGTGGATGGTTAAAGTCGTAGAGGGACACCAAGAGATGAATACACTAAGCACATTCAGAAGGATGTAGATATCAGTAGTTACTCGGAGATGAAGAAGCTTGCGAAAGATAGAGTAGGATGGAGAGCTGTACCGCGCGACTTCTACGGTCGCAGGTTCGAATCCTGCCTCGGGCATGGATGTATGTCTGATTTTCTTAGGTTAGGTTTAAGTAGTTGTAAGTCTATGGGACTGATGACCTCAGATATTAAGTCCTATAGTGCTTAGAGCCGTTTGAACCATTGTGGAGAGCTGCATCAAACCAGTCTCTCGACTGACGACCACAACAACACTAAACTATATGCAAACAACTGACTATATACATAATTTATTGAAAGTTTATTTACATTTGCTGCTGTCAGCCATTTTTAAGGTTGTGAAAAGTGAATATGCTTTGAGGATGTATTTCCAGATCCTTGATGCACTTGAGGAAACACTTGTCCAGTCGCTAACGGTACTTAATTCTCATACACAACGATACAGCGTCCAAGTCGATGTGGGGTAATACTAATTTATCACCAAAGACGTCCGTTCTTAAGGGCTTCAAGTTAGCATACAGTATCATATCAAATTTATCGGGTAACCTCTCTGTATGAATTGACTACCAGATGCCTCGAGAGTCTCACCGGCCAATATAAAAGGATGAGGGAAGTACTGTGTTGGCAGCAGAGAAGCAGTAACAGCACAGTGGGAGGGTCAGGAGAGCTTAGTGACCTCTCCTGTGGACTGTTCATTGGATGTCACTGAGTAACGAAAGCATCAGGGACATTTCAACTCTAAAAGACGCGAGGAAAGAAATGGAGCTAAACCAAACTCAGGAAGTCATCATCTACTGAGGCATGGGGACTGTCAGACATTGCGGGGGGTGATTGTAAAATCACGTGACACCATTGGAAGGAATTTCTCGTGAATTCCAAAGTTCTACTAGCAGTCTAACTAGCGCAGTGAGTGCGCGTATGATTAAAAAGATTGGGATGCAACGGTCGAACAGCGACTCATAAGCCACATATTTCTGTGATCAAAGCAAGCGATGTTGGAAGCAGTGTAATGAGCGACACCACCAGTGGATGGATGACTGGAAGCGAGTTATTTGGTGTGGTGTATTACGCTATACGCTGTAGCAATCCGACGGCAGCATTTGCGTTTGGCGGATACCTCGAGAATGTTACCTTCCATCAGCATACTCTCAGAGTTTGCTGATAAAATAGCTCCATATTTAGCAATTATATACAACCACTCGCTCACAGAAAGATCCGTACCTAAAGACTGGAAAATTGCTCAAGTCACACCAATATCCAAAAAGGGAAGTAGGAGTTATCCGCTGAATTACAGGCCTATATCACTAACGTCGATTTGCAGTAGGGTTTTGGAACGTATACTGTATTCTAACATTATGAAGTACCTCGAAGAAAACGATTTATTGACACGTAGTCAGCACGGATTCAGAAAATATCGTTCTTGTGAAACACAACTAGCTCTTTATACTCAAGAAGTAACAAGTGCTATCGACAGGGGATGTCAAATTGATTCCACACTTTTAGATTTCCAGAAGGCTTTCGACACCGTTCCTCACAAGCGTCTTCTAACCAAACTGCGTGCCTACGGAGTATCGCCTCAGTTGTGCGACCGGATTCGTGATTTCCTGTCAGAAAGGTCACAGTTCATAGTAATAGGCGGAAAGTCATCGAGTAAAACAGAAGTAATATCCGACGTTCCCCAAGGAAGTGTTACAGGCCCTCTATTGCTCCTGATCTACAGGGTGGTACAAAAAGGTACGGCCAAACTTTCAGGAAACATTCCTCAGACACAAAGAATGTTATGTGGACATGTGTCCGGAAACACTTACTTTCCATGTTAGAGCTCATTTTATTACTTCTCTTCAGATCACATTAATCATGGAATGGAACCACACAGCAACAGAATGTACCAGAGTGACTTCAATCACTTTGTTACAGGAAATGTTCAAAATGTCCTCCGTTAGCGAGGATACATGCATCCCCCTCCGTCGAATGGAATCCCTGATGCGCTGATGCAGCCCTGGAGAATGGCGTATTGTATCACAGCCGTCCACAATATGAGCACAAAGAGTCTCTACATTTGGTACCGGGGTTGCGTAGACAAGAGCTTTCAAATGCCCCCATAAATGAAAGTCAAGAGGGTTAAGGTCCGGAGAGCGTGGAGGCCATGGAATTGGTCCGCCTCTACCAATCCATCGGTCACCGAATCTGTTGTTGAGAAGCGTACGAACACTTCGACTGAAATGTGCAAGAGCTCCATCGTGCATGAACCTCATGTTGTGTCGGTACTTGTAAAGGCACATGTTCTAGCAGCACAGGTAGAGTATCCCGTATGAAATCATGATAACGTGCTCCATTGAGCGTAGGTGGAAGAACATGGGGCCCAATCAAGACATCACCAGCAATGCCTGCCCAAACGTTCACAGAAAATCTGTGTTGATGACGTGATTGCACAATGGCGTACGGATTCTCGTCTGCCCACACACATGTTGATTGTGAAAATTTACAATTTGATCACGTTGGAATGAAGCCTCATCCGCAAAGAGAACATTTGCATTGAAATGATGATTGACACATTGTTGGATGAACCATTCGCAGAACTGTACCCGTGGAGGCCAATCAGCTGCTGATAGTGCCTGCACACGCTGTACATGGTACAGAAACAACTGGTTCTCCCGTAGCACTCTCCATACAGTGACGTGGTCAACGTTACCATGTACAGCAGCAACTTCTCTGACGCTGACATTAGGGTTATCGTCAACTGCACGAAGAACTGCCTCGTCCATTGCAGGTGTCCTCGTCCTTTTAGGTCTTCCCCAGTCGCGAGTCATAGGCTAGAATGTTCCGTGCTCCCTAAGACGCCGGTCAATTGCTTCGAACGTCTTCCTGTCGGGACACCTTCGTTCTGTAAATCTGTCTCGATACAAACATACCGCACCAAGGCTATTGCCCCGTGCTAATCCATACATCAAATGGGCATCTGCCAACTCCGCATTTGTAAACATTGCATTGACTGCAAAACCACGTTCGTGATCAACACTAACCTGTTGATGTTACGTACTGATGTGCTTGATGCTAGTACTGTAGAGCAATGAGTCGCATGTCAACAGAAGCACCGAAGTCAACATTACCTTCCTTCAATTGGGCCAACTGGCGGTGAATCGAGGAAGTACAGTACATACTGACGAAACTGAAATGAGCTCTAACATGGAAATTAAGCGTTTCCGGACACATGTCCACATAACATATTTTCTTTATTTGTGTGTGAGGAATCTTTCCTGAAGGTTTGGCCGTACCTTTTTGTAACACCCTGTATATTAAAGACATAGGAGACAATCTGAGTAGCCGTCTTAGATTGTTTGCAGATGATGCTGTCATTTACCGTCTTGTAAAGTCATCAGATGATCAAAACGACTTGCAAAATGAATTAGATAAGATATTTGTATGGTGAGTAAAGTGGCAATTGAACCTGAATAAAGAAAAGCGTGAAATTATTCACAAGAGCACTAAATTTCGATTATGCGATAAGTCATACAAGTCTGAAGGCAGTAAATTCAGCTAAATACTTGCGGATTACAATTACAAATAACCTAAATTGGAACGATCACATAGATAACATTGTGCGTAGAGCAAACCCAAGACTGCGATTCATTGGCAGAACACTTACAAGGTGCAACAGGTCTAATAAAGTGATTGCTTACGCCGCGCTTGTCCGCTCTATTCTGGTGTATTGCTGTGCGGTGTGGGATCAGCATCAGGTGGGACTGACGGATGACATCGAAAAAGTACAAAGAAGGGCAGCTCGTTTTGTATTATCGCAAAATAGGGGAGATAGTGTCACAGACATGATACGTGTAATGGAGCGGCACTCATTAAAACAAAGGCGTTTCTCGTTACGACGGGATAGTCTCATGAAATTTCAATCACCAGTTTTCTCCTCCGATTGCGAAAAAATTCTGTTGGCACCCACCTACATAGGGAGAAATGATCATCACGATGAAATAAGAGAAATCAGGGCTCGCACAGAAAAATTTAATTGCTCGTTTTTCCCACGTGCCTTTCGAGAGTGGAACGGTAGAGAGACAGCTTGAAGGTGGTTCATTAAACCCTCTGCCAGGCACTTTATTGTGAATAGCAGAGTAATCACATAGATGTAGACGTAGACTTAGATGTAGTGCCAACAGTGAAGTACAGAAGAGTGATACTACGATATGAGTGATTTTCCCGTGGTTAGAAGTGAGCTCCATATGGCACATAAGGAAACTCTAGATGCGGATGAATATGAACACATTTTGCACTCTTGTGTACTGCATGCAGAATGGAAACAGTTCACAAACGGTGATAGTTTATACCAGTTTGAAAGTGCACTGTGTCATAAAGCAGCATGTGTCAGGCAATAACATTCCTGAAACGGACTGGCCTCTCCAGAATCCCGACCTCAGTCCATTGGAACATCTTTGCATGAGCCTGATGGCCAGCTTCGCCCCAGACTCCAGTGTCCAACATCACTACAGTCACTGGTTTCGGCTCTTGGCCAAGAATGTGCTCCCACTCCTCCAAAAACATTAAGGCACGTCATTCAAAGTGTCCCCCTGCAGAGCTCAAGCCTTCATAAAGTTGAAGAGTGGACACAATCCATATTAATGGTTCAATTGGCTCTGAGCACTATGGGACTTAACACCTGAGGTCATCAGTCCCTAGACTTAGAACTACACTACTGGCCATAAAAATTGTTACACCAAGAAGAAATGCAGATGATAAACGGGTATTCAGTGGACAAATATATTATACTAGAACTGACATGTAATTACATTTTCACGCAATTTAGATGTATAGATGCTGAGCAATCAGTACCCAGAACAACCACCTCTGGCCGTGATAACTGCATGATGCGCCTGGGCATTGAGTCAAACAGAGCTTGGATGGCGTGTACAGGTACAGCTGCCCATGCAGGTTCGACACCATATCAAGAGTAGTGACTGGCGTATTGCGACGAGCCAGTTGCTCGGCCGCCATTGACCAGACGTTTTCAATTGGTGAGAGATCTGGAGAATGTGATGGCCAGGGCAGCAGTCGAATATTTTCTGTATCTAGAAAGGCCTGTACAGGACATGCAACATGCGGTCGTGCATTATCCTGCTGAAATGTAGGGTTTCGCAGGGATCGAATGAAGGGTAGAGCCACGGGTCGTAACACATCTAAAATGTAACGTCCACTGTTCAAAGTGTCGTCAGTGTGAACAAGAGGTGACCTAGATGTGTAACCAATGGCACCCCATACCATCATGCCGGGTGATAGGCCAGTATGGCGATGACGAATGTCGCCAAACACAGATGCGACCATCATGATGCTGTAAACAGAACCCGGATACATCCGAAAAAATGACGTTTTGCAATTCGTGCACCCAGGTTCGTCATTGAGTACACCATCGCAGGCGCTCCTGTCTGTGTTGCAGCGCAAGGGTAACCGCAGCCATGGTCTCCAAGCTGATAGTCTATGTTGCTGCAAACGTCGTCGAACTGATCGTGCAGATGGTTGTTGTCTTGCAAACGTCCCCATCTGTTGACTCAGGGATCGAGGCGTGTCTGCACGATCTTTTACAGACATGCGGATAAGATGCCTGTCATCTCGACTGCTAGTGATACGAGGCGTTCCGTATTAGCCTCCTGAGCCCACTGATTCCATATTCTGCTAACAGTAATTGGATCTCGACCAACGCGAGCAGCAATGTTGCGATACGATAAACCGCAATCGCGATAGGCTACAATCCGACCTTTATGAAAGTCGGAAACGTGATGGTACGCATTTCTCCTCCTTACACGAGGCATCACAACAACGTTTCACCAGGCAACGCCGGTCAACTGCTGTTTGTGTATGAGAAATCGGTTGGAAACTTTCCCCATGGCAGCACGTTGTAGGTGTCGCCACCAGCGCCAACCTTGTGTGAATGCTCTGAAAAGCTAATCATTTGCATATGACAGTATCTGCTTCCTGTCGGTTAAATTTCGCGTCTGTAGCACGTCATCTTCGTGGTGTAGCAATTTTAATGGCCAGTAGCGCACATAAACCTAACTAACCTAAGGGCATCACACACAGCCATGCACGAGGCAGGATTCGAACCTGCGACCGTAGCAGCAGCGCGGTTCCGAACTGAAGCGGCTTCAACCGCTCGCTGACAGCGGCCGGCACTCCATATTAATATGCACTAATAGGTGACTGAATAATTTTGATCAGATAGTGTGCATTTCTAGCGACCGAGATGCGTTTCTGCAGCTGCCACTGCCCGCAGCTGCATGCATGTCGTCGAAATCCACCGGCTTATACGGCAGGTGAGTGTGCTTGCGACTCATTCGAAGATATCTGGTTGTTTCAAAGCCGAAATAATGGAAGAAGAGAGAAACTGGTTATGGCTGCATTCCAGACACGGCATGCATTGAATTAGCAAAGATTCGCCATACTGAAAAACGAAAAAAATAGAGACGAGGAGGGGAGAATGGAGAACTCCGAGCTTGCGCCGATAATATTGCACGTGGTGATTAAAATTATCACAAATTTATTGAAGTAAAAATATGTCTAGCTTCACAAATGTATCATCGATTCTATAAATGAAAACTATGTAACATTTGCTCATTATCATGCAGGTACCTTTATTTGAGTACAGCTACTGCACATGACACAGAGTGTGAATTTTGTCACAGTTACTGTGGATTTCATTGTGATTTCCAAACTTATTTTCTACTTTAGTTTCCTACTTTAGAACCTCATTTCTCATACGTCGCTATGGTGAGGCAGAAAGTAGAATAAACTGTATGTTTTTTTGCGTCACCGATGCCAAAGAAAAATATTTAGTATTTTAGAAAACATACGAAATTTGCTGCATGAGGACAAATTAATATTAACAAATGGCAAGATATTGGAAAATAAATTTGAAATTCTCCGCCTAGGATAACGTTACTGATGGATAGAAGCTATTATACTGGATGAATGCCTTTAATGCTCGTACAGAGGGCCCTCTAGAGAAAGATTCTATCAACAGTAGTTATGTGAATGTAGGCTTTCCCTGTGAATACTGCTGATGAAATCTTCTAGGGCTTCCATCCGGGTAGTTGCGTCGAAAATACGCGACTCATCGAAACGTCGCGGATATTCGACGCAGCTACCCGGATGGATGCCCGACAAGATTTGATCAACGGTAGTTATGTAAATCGGAAGCACTCTCTCGTCTGTCGCCTCTAGAGGACCCAGTCTTGCAATATGCTTTACAAAACCAGCTCGTAACCTACTTCGCTCGAGTAACACAAAGATGCCCGCAGAGCACAATCTCCATCCACTATACATCAAGTAAATGTAACGTCTTGTATCGCCCATACCGCGAGCGGCGTTCCTCCGCACAGTGTCCCATTCTTCGCTTTTGTTCATAGAACTATTCCAGACTACAGAGCTCGAGCTCACCTTTTTCAAATGTTTTAAAATGTTTCCCTACCTGTGTTGTAGACTTGGAAACGAGATCTAGTAGAAGAAAGTAATCCAGAAATATTCTGCTTATAGAGGGCGAACAAATTTACCAGCAAAATTTCAGTGGGTGATTAAGAGTATTTTCTAAGTATCCATTCATACTATGAAGACGCAGTGTTTGTTATTGTATATACACTGAGGAGTCGTAGAAACTGGTACACCTGCCTAATACCGTGTAGGGCCCGCACAAGCACACAGAAGTGCCGCAACACGACGTGGCATGGACTCGGTTACGTCTGAATGAAGTAGTGCTGGAGGGAATGGACACCATGAATCCTTCAGCGCTGTCTATTAATCCGTAAGAGTACGACGGTGTGAAGATCTCTTCTGAACAGCACGTTGTAAGGCATTCACGAAATGCTCAAGAATGTTCATGCCTGGTGAGTTTGGTGACCAGCGGAAGTGTTTAAACTCAGAAGAGTTTTCTCGGAGCCACTCTGAGAAATTCTGGACGAGTGAGGGGTTTCATTGACCTGCTGGAATTGCCCGACTCCGTCGGGGCCCATATCAGATGTATCAGGAGCCCATATTAAAGCTTGAACAGTCCCCTGCTGACATGCATGGTCATAGATTCATAAGGTTGCCTCCATACCCGTACACGACCATCCGCTCGATACAATTTGAAACGAGACTGGTCCGACAAGGCAATATTTTTCCCTTCATCAATAGTTCAGTATCGGTGTTGACTGGGCCAGGCGAGGTGTAAAGTTTTGTGTCGTTCAGTCGTCAAGGGTACGTGAGTGGGCCTTCGGCTCCGAAAGTCCATATCGATGATGTTTCGTTGAATGGTTCGTACACTGACGCTTGTTGATAGTCCAGCACTGAAATCTGCAGTTTTCAAATTTGCACTTCTGTCACATTGCACGATTGTCTTCAGTAGTCTTTTTCACGAAACATTCATGAAACGTTCGGACGGGAAAATACCCACTTTATCCCTTGTCGGAGTGATGTGTCCCATTGCTCGTGCGCCGATATACGACCATGTTCAAACTCACTTAATTCTTGATAACCTGTCTCTGTAATAGCAGTAAGCGATCTAACATCTGTGCCAGACACTTGTTGTCTTATAAAGCCATTGCCGACCGCAGAGTCGTATTCTGGCTGTTTATATATCTCAGTATTTGAATACACATGCCTATACTGGTTTCTTCAGTGCTTCAGTGTATGTACGTATGAATGTTCCACATCTCCTTCTAAATCACTGAATCGATTTCAAATGAACTTGATACGCATATCACTTAGTGTCTGAAAAGAATCACTGTAGGGGTAATAACCACCTACCTCTCAAAGGGGTGGAGGTGGGGGTAGGGGTGAAAAAAGAAGCGTAGCTCACGACACGCAAATAACCAGACTATATTCATTCAGTATTAAAAAAGGAGAGCAACTAGTGACCTGCAACCCCACATAATTTCGAACCTTTAGGAGGTGTTTTCTCGCTGACACTCCACAAAATGATGAAAGGAAAAAGGTTTATCCTTTACTAAATTTTCGCTGTTCGTGTAGTAAAACTGATACTTCACCCATGACCTAATCATTTATTTCTTCTTTACTACTTGCTATATTTCCAAAACATTTTGCAGACAGTATTCAAATAAACTACTGAATGTCTGAACGTACGTGCAAAGTTATACAGTTTTACAACACATAATTCAGGAGTTATGACGTCGTAAATACTGAGCTGTGTGAAAATGAAACTGCAGGGCGAAATTCGCTAGAAATATAGGTGAAATGCGTGAACACATCTGTGAACTATGTGTTCAATATGTTCAAAATATGTGAAATATGTGAGAGATCCGTGCACATGAGCGGTCACATTTAAAAGGTACTTTTAAATCCCCGGATCGATTTCAGCCACAATTGGTACACAAATACTATCTGGACAGAAATACCGTGCGGAGTAAGGACCAGCAACCTCCAGTTGAGTGATAACGTTGTGAGAGGAGGGGTAAGAAGGAGAATGAGATAGATAGGGGTGGGAGGAGACTGAAAGAGGGGGAGAGGAGGAGATGATCATAGAAAGGGGAGGAGAAAGGACGGAGAGAGGGTATAGAAGGTTGGAGGGGAGGTGATTTGGGGAGGAGACCAAATTCGAGGTCATCGGTCTCATAGGATTAGGGAAGAATGGGGAAGGAAGTCAAACGAACGATCCCGGTTTAGGGAAATCACGGAAAACCGAAAACAGGATGGCCGGACGCGGGATTAAACCGTCCTCGTTCCGAACACGAGTCCCGTGTGCTAATCACTGAGCCACCTCACTCGGTGGAAGGATGGACAGGAAAAGGGTGCAGAGAAGGAAATGGACGGAGAATGAGGGGGAGGCGGAGGGGAGATGGACAAAGAGAGGGTCAACGAGAAGACGGACTAATAGAAGACTGGAATAAATTCATACCTGGACAACGCCGACTATTCGTCAACGACTAGTTTTGGTATAAAGGACAAGTGATCTCCGGAGTACTCACGGTAGAATAATTTCGTTTGATTTTGTACTCCGTTTATCTTTGTATCTGTACTACATGGAAAAGCTGAAAAACGACGCTATGTTGAATTTTGATGCAATTGCTCCTGCTGAATGTTGCATTCATCTGTCTTTTGTGTTACACGTTTTGGTGATATCATATTACATGGATTGTGACTTTTCTTGAAAGTATTATCACAGAAACAAAGGTAATTTAGCTAAGAAACCGAATGAATCCTAATTAAATATATACACCTTAATGAACCACGGGAAATCAGGTGTTCCTTGTAGCAAAATGTTCAGAAAAGATCACTGCGAATTTTTTTTTTTCAGTGGAGAGTGGGTCCAATTTGTATTCTTGAGATGTTAGGCTTTATTTTTCTATAAGCTATTACTAAATATCGTTAATTTCGTGCTCATAAACCCATCAAGAAATCTGAGAATAGTTGCGTAAGTCTACATCTGCATCTACATCTACATTTATACTCCGCAAGCCACCCAACGGTGTGTGGCGGAGGGCACTTTACGTGCCACTGTCATTACCTCCCTTTTCTGTTCCAGTCGCGTATGGTTCGCGGGAAGAACGACTGCCGGAAAGCCTCCGTGCGCGCTCGAATCTCTCTAATTTTACATTCGTGATCTCCTCGGGAGGTATAAGTAGGGGGAAGCAAAATATTCGATACCTCATCCAGAAGCGCACCCTCTCGAAACCTGGGGAGCAAGCTACACCGCGATGCAGAGCGCTTCTCTTGCAGAGTCTGCCACTTGAGTTTGCTAAACATCTCCGTAACGCTATCACGGTTACCAAATAACCCTGTGACGGATCCCACACTGATGAGCAATACTCAAGTATAGGTCGAACGAGTGTTTTGTAAGCCACCTCCTTTGTTGGTGGACTACATTTTCTAAGGACTCTCCCAATGAATCTCAACCTGGTACCCGCCTTACCAACAATTAATTTTATATGATCATTCCACTTCAAATCGTTCCGCACGCATACTCCCAGATATTTTACAGAAGTAACTGCTACCAGTGTTTGTTCCGCTATCATATAATCATACAATGAAGGATCCTTCTTTCTATGTATTCGCAATACATTACATTTGTCTATGTTAAGGGTCAGTTGCCACTCCCTGCACCAAGTGCCTATCCGCTGCAGATCTTCCTGCATTTCGCTACAATTTTCTAATGCTGCAACTTCTCTGTATACTGCAGCATCATCCGCGAAAAGCCGCATGGAACTTCCGACACTATCTACTAGGTCATTTATATATATTGTGAAAAGCAATGGTCCCATAACACTCCCCTGTGGCACGCCAGAGGTCACTTTAACGTCTGTAGACGTCTCTCCATTGAAAACAACATGCTGTGTTCTGTTTGCTAAAAACTCTTCAATCCAACCACACAGCTGGTCTGTTTATTCCGTAGGCTCTTGCTTTGTTTATCAGGCGACAGTGCGGAACTGTATCGAATGCCTTCCGGAAGTCAAGGAAAATAGCATCTACCTGGGAGCTTTTATCTAATATTTTCTGCGTCTCATGAACAAATAAAGCGAGTTGGGTCTCACACGATCGCTGTTTCCGGAATCCATGTTGATTCCTACAGAGTAGATTCTGGGTTTCCAGGAACGACATGATACGCGAGCAAAAAACATGTTCTAAAATTCTACAACAGATCGACGTCAGAGATATAGCTCTATAGTTTTGCTCATCTGCTCGACGACCGTTCTTGAAGACTGGGACTACCTGTGCTCTTTTCCAATCACTTGGAACCTTCCGTTCCTCTAAAGCCTTGCGGTACACGGCTGTTAGAAGGGGGGCAAGTCCTTTCGCGTACTCTGTGTAGAATCGAATTGGTATCCCGTCAGGTTCAGTGGACTTTCCTCTGTTGAGTGATTCCAGTTGCTTTGTTATGCCTTGGACACTTATTTCGATGTCAGCCATTTTTTCGTTTGTGCGAGGATTTAGAGAAGGAACTGCAGCCAAATGATCATTTATAATTTCGTAAAAAAGTTAAGAGTTAGAAATTTGAAACTGGCTGAATATTGCCATGGCTGTCTTACACGTAGGCGCTTCAGGTGGTACGTTACACGTACTGTCCCACACTAAGTCCATTGCACAACAAGAATGGCACATTTCAGTGTCAATAAACTTTAAGATATTCTCAAAGCAGTTAGTTTCGGCAATTCATTTGGCCATCTTTGGGCCCCATACGATTCTTTAGAATAAACGAACTTATCGTACAGCGCCATAAAAATGGATATCGTGAATTTCAATCGTTGTGCATCTGCTTCATACGAAAGCGTGACAGAAACTATTGCTGCTGTTGCACTTATATTCAATAGATTTTTTTATTGACCTTGACGTAGTGATAACACCGGTTCCCGTCAGATCACGGAAGTTACGCGCTGTCTGGCTTGGTTTGGATGGGCCACCGTCCCGGTCTTCCGAGCGCTGTTGGCAGGTGGTTGCACTAGCCTTGTGAGGCCAGTTGAGGATCTACTTGATTGATAAGTAGCGGCACCGGTAACTAAAACTGACAACTGCCGGGAGAGTGGTTTGCTGACCACATGGCCCTCCGTATGCACATCCGGTGACGCCTAATGGCTTAGGATGGCACGGCGGCCGGTCGATACCGTTGTGTCTTAAAGACCTGTGCGGACGGTGTTTGTTTGACTGCATTTTTTTTTTTTAATGGCCACTTTTGGTAGAAGATGAAGCCTCCTCAGGTCTGAGTGTATCTGTTTGCTGGTAAGTGTATGGGTTATTCTTGCAACCGATACAGTCAGGAATGAGGATGGTTCACGCTTAAATGAAACCGGTCATTTTAAAGACATTAGTGCAGTAAAGGCGGCTGGTAAAAAATCTGTTTTACAACCATTAATTGCAAATTTTCTCCAGTGCCATTTTCAGTTTTTGCAAAGGGAAAGAGATTATCCAGCGAAGACGACGTTCACACAGTGGTTATCAAGTATCTGCACGACCAAGGAAACGAAAGATTCGTGGCAAGTTCAAGCTGTTGCTTACAGAGACTTGATAGCTAGTTAGTTAGTTAGTTGGTTGCGTGTTCCATTGATCAATCGCACGCTACGGTAGCCGTTATGATGTGGGAGGTGTCAAGTGCACAAGAAATGCACATATGAAACAATATTTTTAATATATATATATTACAATACAGAGTTAAATACTATTATTTCTATTATTTACCCCATTCCCTTAAATGCCACAAAATGTATACAGGGTGTTACAAAAAGGTACGGCCAAACTTTCAGGAAACATTCCTCACACACAAATAAAGAAAAGATGTTATGTGGACATGTGTCCGGAAACGCTTAATTTCCATGTTAGAGCTCATTTTAGTTTCGTCCACCTACGCTCAATGGAGCACGTTATCATGATTTCATACGGGATACTCTACCTGTGCTGCTAGAACATGTGCCTTTGCAAGTACGACACAACATGTGGTTCATGCACGATGGAACTCCTGCACATTTCAGCCGAAGTGTTCGTACGCTTCTCAACAACAGATTCGGTGACCGATGGATTGGTAGAGGCGGACCAATTCCATGGCCTCCACACTCTCCTGACCTCAACCCTCTTGACTTTCATTTATGGGGGCATTTCAAAGCTCTTGTCTACGCAACCCCGGTACCAAATGTAGAGACTCTTCGTGCTCTTATTGTGGGCGGCTGTGATACAATATGCCATTCTCCAGGGCTGCATCAGCGCATCAGGGATTCCATGCGACGGAGGGTGGATGCATGTATCCTCGCTAAAGGAGGACATTTTGAACATTTCCTGTAACAAAGTGTTTGAAGTCACGCTGGCACGTTCTGTTGCTGTGTGTTTCCATTCCATGATTAATGTGATCTGAAGAGAAGTAATAAAATGAGTTCTAACATGGAAAGTAAGCGTTTCCGGACACATGTCCACATAACATATTTTCTTTCTTTGTGTGTGAAGAATGTTTCCTGAAAGTTTGGCCGTACCTTTTCGTAACACCCTGTATACTACATGTATAGTTTTATTTATTCCTATTCAAGAATTTATCTATGGTATAGAAGGAGTTGTCAAGGAGATATGTTTTAAATTTATTTTTGAAGCTATTACTGCTGTCTGTCAGACATTTTATTTCATCTGGTAATTTGTTGAAAATTTTTATAGCAGCATATTTCTGCGCCAAAGATAAGTTGAGTAAAGAATAGTGTAAGTCTTTCTTTTTTCTGGTGTTATAATCATGAATGTCACTGTTGTTTTTAAACTGGTCCGTGTTGTTGAGAACAAACCTCATTAGTGAGTAAATGTACTTTGAGGCTGTTGTAAGAATTCCCACTCTTTTAAAAAGATAACTACAACATATGCGACTATGAACCCCACACATTATTCTAACCACTTTCTTTTGAGCAGTGAATACTTTTTGTCTAAATGTTGAGTTACCCCAAAATATTATTCCGTATGACATCAGAGAGTGAAATTATGCAAAGTATGTTAGCTTACTAATTTCTATACCCTCAACATTGGCAATTATTCTGATTGCAAAAGTTGCTGAACCTAGTCGCTTTAGAAGTTCCAAAATATGAATTTTCTAATTAAGGTTCTCATTTATATGTGCACGCAAACACTTAGTATGCTCTGCCCTGTCTACTGACTTCTGTTGATGTGTTATATTTATTGAAGGAACTGTACTTTTTGCAGCAGAAAAATTGGATGTACTGTGTTTTTCAATGTTTATAGCAAGCCCATTTGCAGAAAACCACTTAATGAATTTTCCAAACACCTTATTTGTATCATATTATATTTGTGTCATTTTATATTGATAAATAGTGTCATATGTCTGTGTCGCTCTAAAGTGTAGATCGGTATTCAATAAAAGTTACTTCGCCTGCTTTAATAGTGTGAAACTTACCTATTGAAATGCCCTCTGACTAACTGTGACGACGTAGCACTGATATTCCTGGACAGTAACTCAGAAACGTTCATTCTAGTCAACATTAACGACGATATAAACTTTTAATAGATTTTAACTAACGCGTTGATATAAAAAGTGCACCTTGGCGCCAGTTGTAAGATGCTGGTTCGTGTTGTTGCCGGTGGGAGACACTTTTGGTGCTGCTAACTCGCTCGCTTGTATATTCCCCCATCTGCGTCGGGTCTAGTGACGAAAACACAGCAACAAAAAAGCGTTATACTTTCTGTGTTTTAACATGTTCAAGTAAGTTGCAAGTGTACTGTGCGATTTTCATTGACAGTGAGACAGCGTGTCTCCTACAGCTCAAAACATTCAACAATGGACCAGCAGTTTCAAGGTAAGTCATTTATGTAAAGGAAAATCCACAGGTCACCACCGAGTGCTCGTTTAAGATGTAAAATGTATTCGACAGAGTTCTGCACGTAGTCCACAATATACTCGCCATGCCAACCGTGAGTCAGACATTCCATATGTACCTGGCGGGCTTGAGGCGACGTTCATGTCTCAAACTATACAAGATTCAAGAGAGCACACTGAACGTTTGTTAAAGGTAAATGGAAACTATCATATTATGTAGCTATATGAAGTACCCCAAAGTTATAAGTGCTGCAAAAAAGATAAACCCTTGTAAAATTGATTGGTTCTTATTAAAATAAGAACTTTGTGTTCTTTAAGTAAGTTCAAGGTCACCCCAAGTATCTGCCTTAATTCGTGTAGGAGATACAGTCGCGTGAAATTGGCTGAATCTTTTTGAAAGACCCTGTATCATGTAATTCGTCAAACAAACAAATAAATAAATACAAAAAATATATGTCACGAATAATAACTCTCTTTTGGCATGTTCGCATCGTAATAAATGCATACATATTAACTAGAACTCTCATATACAATGCGCAATAAAATTAAAGACCACTTTTTTTAAAAAAAACCCGTCATTTTGACCCTTTGCGACGCAAAAGTTATGAATTTGGCTCTAAGAAATCTACAACTTTCATTGTAATGGTGCAAAAGCGTGACACACTGTACTGGTGCCATCACCCTCGTGCTAGAGACGCTTCAGACAGCAGGGTATCGATACGCGCAAAAAGAAGAAGGCCAGATCTATGAAGCTCGGATGAGGTGTAAGTAGAGTTAATAATGACACATTGGCGCTAAATATCATTACAGTTCTGCCAACGCCACCGAGGACGCGCCAGACCATGGAAAGGTCGTCCCACCTCCCCTTACGCAGATCCCATTCCTTGAATGTGACAGGGTTCAGAGCTGTGACACCCAGGAGTGAAATCACGCATTTCTCTTATGGGTGGCCGAGGACAGTATTTCGGACACAACACTGCTCAGAATCAACACGAAAAGCCCTCAGGTTGCGCATGAAACCATCCCATCCCCTGTGTGTTTCATTTTCACACAATTCGGGGTCGAAAAAGACAGTCTGCAGTGCGACTTGCAACAGGACGACATTCTCCCACTACTGGCCATTAAAAGTGCTACACCACGAAGATGACGTGCTACAGACGCGAAATTTAACCGACAGGAAGAAGATACTGTCATATCCAAATGATTAGCTTTCCAGTGCATTCACACAAGGTTGGCGCCGGTGGCGACACCTACAACGTGCTGACATGAGGGAAGTTTCCAACCGATTCCTCATACACAAACAGCAGTTGACCGGCGTTGCCTGGTGAAACGTTGTTGTGATGCCTCGCGTAAGAAGGAGTAATGGGTACCATCATGTTTCCGATTTTGATGTAGCCTATCGCGATTGCGGTTCATAGTATCGCAACATTGCTGCTCACGTTGGTCGAGATCCATTGACTTCTAGCAGAATATGGAATCGGTGGGTTCAGGACGGTAATACGGAACGCCGTGCTGGATCCCAACGGCCTCATATCACTAGCAGTCGAGATGACAGGCATCTTATCCGCATGGCTGTAACGGATCGTGCAGCCACGTCTCGATCCCTGAGTCAACACATGGGGACGTTTGCAAGACAACAACCATCTGCACGAACAGTTCGACAACGTTTGCAGCAACATGGTCTATCAGCTCGGAGACCATGGCTGCGGTTACCCTTGACGCTGCATCACAGACAGGAGCGCCTGCGATGGTGTACTCAACGACGAACCTGAGTGCACAAATGGCAAAACGTCATTTTTTCGGAAGAATCCAGGTTCTGTTTGCAGCATCATGATGGTCGCAACCGTGTTTGGCGACATCGCGGTGAACACACATTGGAAGCGTGTATTCGTCATGGCCATACTGGCGTATCACCCGGCGTGAAGGTATGGGGTGCCATTGGTTACTCGTCTCAATCACCTCTTGTTCGCATTGACGGCATTTTGAATAGTGGACGTTACATTTCAGATGTGTTACGATCCGTGGCTCTACCCTTTCTTCGATCCCTGCGAAACCCTACATTTCAGCAGCATAATGCACAACCGCATGTTGCAGGTCCTGCACGGGCCTTTCTGGATACAGAAAATATTCCACTGCTGCCCTGGCCAGCACATTCTCCAGATCTCTCACCAATTGAAAACGTCTGGTCATTGGTGGCCGAGCAACTCGCTCGTCACAATACTCCAGTCACTACTCTTGATGAACTGTGGTGTCGTGTTGAAGCTGCATGGGCAGCTGTACCTGGAGACGCCATCCAAGCTCTGACTCAATGCTCAGGAGTATCAAGGCCGTTGTTACGACCAGAGGTGGTTGTTCTGGGTACTGATTTCTCAGGATCTATGCACCCAAATTGTGTGAAAATATAATCACATGTCAGTTCTAGTATAATATATTTGTCCAATGAATACCCATATATCATCTGTATTTCTTCTTGGTGTAGCAATTTTAATGATTTTAATGGCCAGCAGTGTATTTGCCACTGCCGACACCCCCAAACGTCTCTAGGAACATCACAGGGCTGCATCTCCATTGAACATGAAATCAACCCTTTGATTAGAAGTAGAAAAGTGTGTTAATGCTTTTTCATCGCTTCTTTTTTGCAACCTCCTATGGCTTTTGCACGCGAGGCGGGAAATGGGAGGGTCGACATTACCACACGTGTGAATAAAAAGGCAAAATATCCGTATAAGACCTATCACTTTGTCATAGCCTCGGGGTGACCTACGTATCTTTATTGGCCTCTTTGAAGCACAGTAGTGTCTGTAGAGAGACATCTGTCCACCAGTCCCCTCCTGACGACGGATAGGCAACACGTTAGACATCCCTCGTATTTCGCATGCCGCCAGTAGGCGGGATTGTCGAGAGGGTTGCCTGATTTTCTGGCAGTGTTCCTCACCCAGCCATAAGCAAACAGTGTGATTTCAAGTATGGGCATCGCGTTTCTGACCCCTGTCGCAGAGTCGTGAAGGTAAGAGGTGAGATGTGGGTAAGGGGAGGTGTGGCGACCTTCCCTTGGCTTGACACGTCCACAGTGGCACTGGACAATATTCTGATGCTATTTGGTGCTGCTGCTGCTGATTATGGGTTTAAGGAGACTAAACAGTTAAGGTCTGCAGTCTCCTATCCACTCCACAGGACGCAATCAGTGTACCAGACCTGTCTTTGGCTAGAGTAAATTCTATGTAGAATTTTGAGAACATTTCTGTATGTTTGTGTACCTTGTTCCTGAGGACAGACAGGGGTACCAGCCCAGTATTTGCCTGGTGAAATGTGGGAAACAGTCGAAAAACTGCATCCAAGGCGTTATCATCATTCTGCTGGGCAGTTTCGAACCACAGTCACTGCAAGTGCTGATCCCGAAAGTGGCACTTTAACGTGTGTAGCTATCCAGAAGGGTAAATTGTGTGCTTGTGTGTCATTGAGTCCATCTTACAACTCACATGGATATCACAGCCAGATAATCACATTGTATGGCACCACACCTTGACACCATCACAGAAAATGGTTATAGGCAGGTCTGGGCCAAATTTAGACCTTCCGCATTGGGATGGGAGAAAACCACAGGATTTCAAATAAGCGGCCTTTCAGTTTGATTGCGTTTTGTATGTGGACATTGCACCTGCTTATCGTCTTCAAGCAGAGATACTGACAGGCAGCATCGTTGCTTGAAGACTCAAAGCAGGCCGAGTGGTTCTAGGCGCTTCAGTCCGGAACCGCGCTGTTGCTATGGTCACAGATTCGAATCCTGGCTCGGACAAGGATGTGTGTGATGTCCTTAGGTTAGTTAGATTTAAGTAGTTCTAAGTCTAGGGGACTGATGAACTCAAATGTTAAGTCCCATGGTGCTTAGAGCCATTTGAACCATTTGAAACATCCCGAAAATTCAGTGACAGCGTCGACACAACTTTCCAAAGAGCGAGGAAGATTTTTTTTTTTTTTTGTTTTCGTAATATGTTCCAATTTCAACCGAGTCATGTTATCTTCGGAAATTTTAATGCTGGGTGATTACATGTCAGAGCCGAAAGACAACAGTCTGTGCTATCAGCAAAACTTTGGGCACGTGTCCATATTACGGCTATATACCGTTTTTTAGACGCTTATCTGGACTGGCATTTTGTGACGCGAGATATGCCCCTGGTAATGGAACACGCGACACACAATATCGCGCTTCGGTGATCGCCTCCGTGCCGCTGTCAAAGTGGATCGTTAGCGGCAGCGACGCGTGCACCGGCGAGTCGGCCGCCCGAGTGGGACCAGGCAGGCAGCCGGCGACGTCACACTCTGCTCACCATCATAGCAAGCGTCATGTGTCCGAAGACGCCGCTAAGCCGAGACCGCAACACATCGCCCGCACATCTGTGGAAGATAGGAAGCAAGGTGAGGCATTTAAGTCCCCTCCGTGGTGAGGTGTTCAGAGGCGGAACACAAGCTACATTTGCGAAAGCGACTGTGCTTAGAGTTGTAGAACTACAGTAGGCTACTGTAGACTATCATAAATAACTGTAGACTACGTTAAGTTTCCCCTAGTAGCTTTGGTCATTTAAGGTCGTCTTGGCGTTACCTGTTCGTTAGGTGTACCTAATGGGCGTTACCTCATAACGATCGCTCTCTTTACGTATGCAATCAGTGTCTTACTAGATTCTCCTAAAAGCCTTATCTTTATCGTCCTGTGGGATAGATTGATCGTCTGGAGAAAGAACAGGGTTAATGTACATATTATTATTCTGTTTTATCCCAGGATGCATATGTTCCTTCCAGTTTCTAATTATTTCATACTGAAGAGCTTTGGAGAGAGGCCGAAACCTTGGCATACTCCTTAATTACTTAATGTTTCACGATCTACTATGTTTCCGGTCAAAAACAATTTTTGTCTTTGCTTACAGACGTTGTGTACCAGAGTGAAATATTCACTCTGTGGCATATTGAAACCGTCTGCCAGACCGAATCTCGAACTCAAGAACTTTGCCTCTTGCAGAGAAGTGCTCTATCGACTGAGCCAACCAAGCAACTCTCAGGACTCATTCTCACAGCTGTACTTCTGCTAGTACCTCCTATCTTCCAAAATTCACCGAAGTTCTCTTGCAAAACTTGCAGGAATAGCATTCCTGCAAAGAAGGATATTGCAGAGACACGGCTTAGCCACAGCCTGGAGCACGTTTCTAGAATCAAATTTTCACACTCCAGCGGAGTGTGTGCTGCTATGAAACTTCTTGGTAGATAAAACTGTGTGGCGGACGTGGATTCAAAATCTGAATTTCTGCCTTCAGGGGGAAAGTGCTCTACAGACTGAGTTCTAATATGCTAGGAAGTTTCATATTAACTCACACTCTGCTGCAGAGTGTAAAATTCGTTCTGGAAACGTCTCTCAGACTGTGGCTTTGTCACTTCTCCCCAATGTCCTTTCTTCAGGGAGTGCTAGTCCCCTAACGCTCGAAAGAATACTTCTGTGAAGTTTAGAACGTAGGAGATGAGGTATTGGCGAAAGTAAAGCTGTGAGGACGGGTCGTGTGTCGTGGTTTGACAACTAAGTCTGAAAAGCACTTGCCTGCAGAAGGTAAATGGCCCAAGTTTCGAGTCTCGACGTGGCACACCGATTTAATCTGCCCTGAAGTTTTATAGCAGCGCACACTCCACTGCAGAGTGAAAACTTCATTCTGGAAACATCCCACAGTCTCTGGCTAAGGCATGTGTCCCCAGTATCCTTTCTTCCAAGAGTGCTAGTCCTTCAAGTGTCGCAGGAGAAGTTCTGTGATGTTTGCAAGGTAGCAGACGAGGTACTGGCGGAAGTAAACCTATGAGAACGCATCGTGAGTCGTGCTTGGGTAGCTGATTCGGCTCAGCGCTTGTCCTCGAAAGCCAAAGGTCTTGATCTCAGGTCTTGTTCAGACACAGTTTTAACCTGAAAGATAGTTTCAAGTCTTGGGTAGGGTGAATCGAATGTTCGCGGTATCTTTTTTTTTCTTTTGCAGTCAAAGGAGGCGATATAGGTACTTACGTTAAATTCTCCCCTCGTTTCCAGTATCTGTTTTACGCCAAATGCCAGGTTATAATTAAACTGACACTGTGCCAAGTGCTGCAGTGCGGGTTGTATACATCGCAGGACGCCGAACATCGTAGAAAGGTACATTAATCAGGGCGCTCACAAATTTATGCTGAAAAAATAATAGTTCCACTTTCTGCCACCAGGTGAAAATATGGCTCTGTAAGCAAACAGATGTGGTGTGGGTGCAGGAAAAATGAAGGAACCATCAAACACATAGGAACTGTGATTCTGGCACGTTTATAAGGATATGGTCGCATGTTATATCTCCAATAGACACGATGTTTTAGATATATCCACAAAAGGAAATCACATGGATTTAGGGTGGGGGATCTGGAAGGCCACACATTTTCGAATTGACTAGAGATGATGCAGTTGTTACCGAAGGTTTGTCGAAGCAAATCTTTCATAGGGCAAGCGACATGTGGTGTTGCCCCATCTTGCATGGAAATAGTGGTGTGGACACAGCTGTCTTCTTGCAAAGTTGGAATCACAGGTTGCACAAGGAGGTCCTTGTAAGCTGTAGGTGTCACTGTACACCTAACAGGCCCACGATGTGTCATCTCCTCGAAGAAAAACGAACCTAGAATGAAGGAGCTTGTGAAACCACACCACACAGTTACAAAATCTGAGTGCAGTGGATCTTCCTGCACAACATGTGACAAAGTAGAACCCCATATCCGACAGGCTGTCCATTCACAGCACCGTGCGACGTCCGTCCGAAAAATATTTCCTGACCACATGTCATTCGTTTTCATGAGTGCCAATAAACGAAGGGCAGAGTCATGGCGCTGTAGCCTAACTTTTGGAGTTTCATTAAGTGTAAATTCTGAATCTCGTAGGGGTGCCAGTGTAAATTGTGCCGCAAATTCTTTTGAACTGTTGACCGGGGTAAGACAATTCCCGAGATACAGCTCGAGCACTGGCTGCAGAATTTGAGACATGTGCTGCACGGTCAGCTGTAGTTACAGCAACTTCATCAACAACTGCCACGGGAATGGGCCACCTCCCTCTCAGTGACGCACCTGCTAATTCAACCGTTTCTTCAAATTTCTTGATCATATTCTTAAGGCCAGTTATTGGCATGAGGCCTCATTGCAGCTGTTTTTGTCGGCGATATTACCGCAGTGCAGCGCTGCTATTGCTGCCGTTCTGATAAGGCAGGTTTACCAGCCGTGCACGGTCTTTCATCTCAATAGCCACTTCAACCTACTTAATCCCTTATACCAACAGCCACTTCAGAAAACAAATCAACACAGCGAAAAACAGCATTCAACGTTCTGACTGTTTGCAGCACCATATTTTCATCTGGTGACAGAAAGTGAAACCATTATTTCTTCAGCATACTCCACGGGCGCTCTGATTTCTCAACGCGCCTATGGTCTTTCAGCCTCCTGTGCGATGTATACAGCCCGCACTGTAGCACTCGAAACACTGTCAGTTTAATAATAATTTGTAACTACATATTTTTTTACCCAACATATAGCAAATTTGGTCGACGATAGTTATTACAAGGACTTTTATAATTTTACTTGAGAAGTGAAATTACTATAGTTTCAAGTACGATTTTCCTGTACCGACAAGCATTAATTAAATGCAAGCAGACGGTCCACTTTTGGAGCGCAATACGACAGCGATTCAAAGTGCCATGGACTCCACTCGTGCGTGGTAGATTTCCGAAGATGTGTGCACCAGTTGTCTACATACAGGCTAGGCAATTTCCTTAAATTCAGGACAGTTAGTGGGTGCGGAACTGGCGCCTGATACCATCCACGATCTGTTCTATCGGATCCTTATCATGTTAATGTGGTGGCCAAAATATCAACTTGAATTCACTATCGTGTTCCTTAAAACCCCTGTAACACGATACTGACATTGTGACACTTATCTTGCAGGAGGATGCCTCAACGTTAGGGAATGTTCATAGTCGACACCTGACGTGGTTCCTTACATTACTACCACAACATGGTTCAGATGTGGTCATGCTAATAAAGCACAGGTGTCAAAGGCGGTATGTCCTTCTTCCCGGTCACCATACAAAAAAAAAAGAAAATAAGATAGCTTGTGAACGTCCTTTCATCTCTGGTAGGCCCTGCGATCTCATCTGCATCGGAAAAACTTCTCTTGCTGTAGCAAGTAAAACATTGCATTGTCAAGTTGTTTCTTTGCTGATGAAGAGTCTGTCTGTCTGTCTCTGTCTCTGTCTCTCTCTCTCTCCCCCTCTCTCTCTCTCTCTCTCTCTCTCTCTCTCTCTCTCTCCAGATTCAAACCAACGGCTGCTACATCGCGGCCACAAGGAAAGACCGCTATCTCCTTTTGCTTATTGTTCTTCTTGTAATACGCCTTTTGCATATTCCGAACCCAGTCTAGCCATCTTTTCCGTGGTCTTCCATTACCTAGTTTTTCAAGTGTTTGTAACTCAATACTTGTTTTGTTAGTCTTCCTTCTGGCATCCTTTCGGTATGTTGTAGCCATTTTACTCTCTCCTATTTTATCAGTTCGTTAACCGAACAAATTCCCAACTCAGCTCTGATGTTTTCATTTCTAATCATTACGAATGAAGTTGTCGCACGGGGTACAGCCGAATTTTCAACATATCTGGACGACGCCCTACAAATGTGGAAACATTTTTTCAAGCATGAAGGAGTGGAAACTGAAGACAGGAAGACGTTACAGGTGATTACCTTTGCTGATGAACTTTTCATTGTAGACGAATAAATTCGTTACACATAAATGTCAACAGATTTATTATGGCTGCAACGAACTCATGTTAACAAATAAAATTAAAGTGATTAATTCATTAGTAAAATCCCCATTTAGATGAAAAATTATTTTTCGTAATAAGCCAGTTGAACAATTTTACCATTTTAATCATTTAAACGGTTAGTTATAATCGTGACAACGTAAAATAGTTAATAATAAATAAATCACAAGCTATTTGCAGAATTATAAGCAACCTGAAAAGAAAAGGAAAAGAATAGAAACATAACTGCAGTGTTATAAAGTTATATTATGTCAGTACTTCTTTATAGAAAAGTGGCTACCAAACAAAGTATAGCCCTACTGAGGAGGCAGAAGTGGAACTCCTTACATCACTCACAGGATACACCTGTCTAGATAAGGTAAGAAACTATCTAGACAGCAAAAAGCTGAAAGACTGTAGTGAGATAAAATTCGAGGTGTGATCAACAAGTAGTGCAACAGTTTTTTTTCTGGAAGCAAGTTGGGTATACACAGGATTCTAATATGCTACGTTATTCCCCACTCCCTTGGCTCCAAAAAGTATTTTTCTAGCGACGGCCTTGTGCCACCTTAAAATGAAGGTCTGCATGCCGACATGGTACCACTCGCCTGGTCAACGTCAGAGCCAACATCTCGCTGCATCAATAACCTCCCCACTATCCATGTACTGCTTCCCGCAGAGCGCATCCTTCATTGGGCCACACAGATGTAAGTCAGAAAATGAGAGATCTCGGCTGTAAGGTGGAGGAGGAGGAGGAGGAGGAGGAGGAGGAACAGTCCAATGAAGTTTTGTGAGGTCCTTTCGGATGCACAGATTTGTGTGAGGCCTTACACTGTCATGGAGAAGTTATTATGCATTTTTGTTGCGACGAACACACCCCAAACTGTGGACGAGTGTGCCATCACTACAAACAGAAATATCCAGTGAGCAGTGAGATGTTTGTGATCCGTCGATCACCTCGATTGTAGATGGAAATGGAAGAAGCATTTAAATAGGATGGGAAATAACACAATACCAAAAATAGTTTACAACCACAAGCCAGTGACTCGAAGGACAACTTGAATACATACAAAGAGATGGGAACGACAAGAGTTGACAGTCACCTCACCTGGATCCCTCATCTCCACTCCATCCAATCCAAAGCCCACAACCACCTCCGACTCCTCAAACTCCTCTTGGCCAGACATGGGGGTTGCACCCCTCTACCATCCTCCACACCTACAAATCCTTAATCCGCCCCATCCTATGTTATGCCAGTCCTGCCTGGATATCTGCCCCCCCCCAAATTCTGTAAGTCCCTCCAGATCCTTGAGCGTCATGCACTCCACCTCGCCTTCCGTATTCGCCTCCCGTCCCCCACGCGGATCCTCTATGATCTCATTCCTTTCCCCCATCTGCTCCTATTCCTCGAACATATCCGCATTCTCTACACCTCCCGCCGTCTTCAACCCCCTCACCCCCTGGTTGCTCCTCTCCTCTCTGATCCCCACCCCCTGCCACGTCTTCACCATTGTGTCCCCCCTACCCTCCATCTCTACACCCTTCATCTCCTTTCCCAAGGTGGCTTCCATCAACTCCCCCTCCCAGATGATGCCCTCTCTCCCTCCATTTATCCCTCATATCAACTCTGATCCTCACTCCCCCTCCTTCCCTCTGTCCTTTTCCCGGGCTCCCTCTCCCCCCCTTCCATCCTCTTTCTTCCCCACCTCCCCTCTCTTTGCCCCCTTCTCTCCCCCGAGTCCTTTTATATTTCCCTCCTCTGCCTCCTCTCCTTCCCTCTTGCGTCTGCCCTTCTCCCCCTTTATTAGTCCTCTTCTCCTTCCTTGGTTCCCCCCTTTTCGTTTTTTCCTCTCCTCCCTCCTTGTTTGTCCCCCTTCTCCAGGTCCCCCCCCCCCCCTCCCCATCGGGAGTGCCATATTTGTGCCGCCATTTTCGTGCAGTGTTTTACGGTGTGTTTTTCCAGTGAGTGTTATGTGTTGTGTCTTTTGGGAAGTGTAGCGAACAGCCATCATACTGTCGCTGGGTGTGAATTTTTTTTTTTTATCTTTTTTTTTTTTTATATCTTGCGAACAGAAACCAGACTGTCGCTATGTTTTTTCAGAGTGTGTCTACTATGTTACTTATCTGATTCCTGTGTATTTTATCAACATTGCCATCCCCTTTTGCTTTCTGTTTTAACTTTCCGCATTTTTACGCCATTTTCCACTTTAAATCACCATTTTATCGCCTGTTTTTTCTTGTTTCTTTCTTCTTCCTTTTTTTAAAAAAAGTCTGTAGGCTGTAGAGCAGCGTAGCAAGCTGCTGCCAGCCCGCCCCTTTCGGGGGGAATTGAAAATCAATAAAGAAAAAAAAAACCGACAAGAGCCGTAATCTTTCGTACGGCTGACAATCGGTGAAATAAAATACCTTACAATCCTTCTTGGTGTTGTTATTTTGAACAGGCTTTACTGTACATGACTGGCAACGTATGAGTATTAAACATAGAAATTAACGAATAATATAGGGAACTGTCATCAATTTTCATTTATTGATGTATTTACTTGGCAGAAAGTTTCTTCTGAAATGAAACTCATAGGAGATATTGAAAATTTTAAGAGGTGCACTGGACCAGGGACAACGCGACGGCATTTCACCTACCTGTTAATGACGACATTGATCTGTGCTACTCATTAGTAAGGTCTGTTATTGCTGTAAGTGCAGTATTCTGCAGTTCACCCGTTTTTCCGTCACCCTTTTCATAACTGCTTGGGACTCATTTGTCTCGATCACAATTAACTAGTATCTTCTTCTTCCTCTGCTAGTCTTCCCACCCTCCATTTCTTCTAGTACTTACTCTTTAAGCTGATTCCTCTTATCCAGCGTCCTAGCTAATTTTTGTCTCTCTTCTTAATTGTTTCGAATTTTTTGCCTTTCTCATTCGCCGTGTGTGACACAACCCCAATCATTATATCTATCCATTTAACATCTTCCATTTTTTCCAGATCCGAATCTCGAAAGCACGTAAGCACTCGTCCTATCTTCATTCCAGTGTTCATGTGTCCGTATCATATTGGGCAATGCTCCATACAAAACATTTGACTAATCTTTTCATGAACTCTTTATTTAATGGCTCATAGATAATACTTCTCCTCTAGTAAAACAATTCTCTTGCAATAGCTATCCTTGTTTTTATTTCTTGATAACATATTGTCAGGCCGGCTTGGGTGGCCGTGCGGTTCTAGGCGCTACAGTCTGGAACCGCGCGACCGCTACGGTCGCAGGTTCGAATCCTGCCTCGGGCATGGATGTTTGTGTTGTCCTTAGGTTAGTTAGGTTTAAGTAGTTCTAAGTTCTAGGGGACTGATGACCTGTGAAGTTAAGTCCCATAGTACTCAGAGCCATTTGAACCATTTGAACCATATTGTCACGTAATTTTACACGCTAGGTAACTTAAGTTATTGTCAATTAACTCATCATAATTTTTCACATTTATCTCCAGTGCCTTGTAAAAATACAACACGGTACATTACTTTCATCGTGTCTTATAATTTTCCCTACTTTTGCTGAGATTAGCAGTGATATCGGCGAATATTGTCACTGTTGTTCTTTCATTGTCAGTTTTAACCGTCTCCCCTTCCTGATTTCCAACAATGCTTCTTTGATGACAGTCTGGCTGTATTCCTGTCCCACAATCTTTTGAATCCGAGCACTACGTCTTTGGTCTTTCATCCTCATTATTCCTTCTTGGTCCTTATGCGTATTATATGTTACTTGTACAAAAAGCCATTGAAAAGTGTGCACAGGACTTCTAAGTATATGCCCGCTGGACTGTTACTCATGTACGTAACTACAATGAACATTTATTTTAATTATAGACCATGATGTACAAGAATAGCGAGTCTGCCTCTAAACACATTCCCTTTATTCATAACGATCAGTTAGGAAAAGGGAATTTTATCGCTAAGTATTAAGTAGAAGGATGGAGACGAAATAATCTCAATATTCATTCATATGAATAACGTAAACACCGTTCATATTCACAGGAACACAACTTTCAAGCCATATACTCAAGGATCACAAGAAAACATATTTCCCAATAACTCTAATAAATCACCCGTATGTGGAACAGAAGGTCATGCATAGTGAAAGTATCGTTGCATGCCCAGTCGTCTAGCGTATTTGCGAGGAAATGACTGATTTTATTGTAATACCTGGATAATGAAAATACGCAAGAGTATCAGTTTGAGTAGCGACGTGCATCGATGCCCTCATGTGCCTGGCCTCACAAAGGAACGTCCGTTAAATCGTGTCACTTTCGTTCGCGAATGATCGGGAGTGAAATTACAACAGAATTTAAACAATGTTGAGAAAAAAAGCGCAATAGGACCGTATGCAAAAGCAACCCCATCTTCAAATGTGTATCTAGTGCCGTGTGTTTCGGCTGACAAAAAAACCTCGATAGAGACGCAGCAATTACACACGCAAACTGATGGGAATAATTTCAGATCAGAATTTAATCAATTTAAGTTGAGAAGAAAACTCTATGGGGGCTTGTTTAACACCATGACCTGTATGATACACTGTCTGGTACCACTTGAAAGCAATCACAAAAAATGACTTAATTACGAAAATTAAATTCGCAAATAATCGGAAATGCTAGAGAAAACCACTAAGCAATTTTTATCAAAGAAAAAACGCTGTGGAGTTTGAGTAACACAATGAGCTATATAAATGACTGTCTGGTATCACGTGCAAGCAATCACAAAGAAAAATAGGCTTAGATATGAAAATTAAATTCGAAAATTATCGGAAGTTTTGAAAAATATTCTTTAAGCAAGAAGCACTGTAAGAACCTGCTTGAATCAGCATGACATAACAAAGATCCGCCCTGGACAAACATGGTTGGAATCCCAAAGGGACATCGGACAATAATTTAGGCTGTATATAGCAGCAGTCTTGCGTATGACATAAAAAATGCCAGGCTATGGGCGTGACAGTATAGGACGGCATGTATTTAGCCTGTACTTTACATATGACCAGACTGGAATAGCAGATTGATGATGATCTGAGATGTATGGTAAGAAAACTTAAAGAGCAATTCAATAAGGCAGGCCAGAAGATTAAACTGAAGTATGAGATCTTGACTGTAGGAACGGAAGAAGTAAATAAATCGGAGATAGATGGAAAAGGCAAAATATCTTGGCGTATTATTTAATGAACAAGGCACCAGTAGGATTAATAAAGGAAGAGCTGCAACAAGTGTAATGAAGTCTGTTCTGTGAAACAAGAAACACAAGAAGCTCTAGCTGTAGCGGGGTGGATGCGAGAAGAAATGACGCCGTTTGACAAAGGATGAAAATGGGTAGGGATATCTGTGACGACAACCAACGAAAATGTCTGATGTGGTTTGGACATGTGAATAGAATGAAGGAAGACAGCATACCAAATAGGATACTATGATAGATACCATCCCAGCGAAAGAAAAGAAGTCGCTTAAGACGCATCTTGCGAAATGTTGTGGAAGAAACAATGGAAGCATGGAATATGAAAGTCAAGGCAGTAGTAGATGGCGACAGAGGTAGGAGGGAGGGAGGGAGGGGGGAGGAGAAGTGGTGCCAACAGTAGACAGTCCGCAACGAGAAGAAAAATTGTGAAACATCAGAAATAATCGTAGAGAACAACTTAAACAAACTGAACTCAGAAAAGACAGGAAAATGGCCAGTTACTCGCTAACTAGCTTCAGCATTGTAACAGCCCTGGACCTCAGTGGTCACAGTGAAGCTAAGAATGCTTACTACTCTGCTCATTCTTTGTCTTCGTGCCTCGCTCTTCTACATGCATTCTGCCAAAGTTCAATGGACACTGCAAAACATTGGACCCAGTGCAAACTTTTGCAAGTGATTTCTCTGGCCAGTGATCTCTATGCCTGATGACAAAGCCAAAAAGTCAAGCTTGCATCCTTTAGAAACCGGAGAGATTACGAAAGTTGCTGCGAATTGTTATAACCAGTGACACAATTAATAGCAAGAAAGGAGTGGAATAAATATGCAATAAGTTTACAGGTGTCAGTCATTTCTCTCATTATTTCTCATATTTTACTCTCTTATAGGAAAGGTGGTTTAATATCTCTTTTCTTAAGAAATAGGTCTGCCCTATATTCACCTGTCACATTTCACCCATCGTTTCCAATAGTTTATATGTACTTTTCCAAGGATTTCGAACTACTTGCACCATTTTTACATAGCTGAACACTTTTCTGTGAGGTTTTCTTAATTTTTCTTTAATCTTACTTTCATTATCAAGCACAAAATAAGAACTGCCTTTCTGGTGCTTTACGTTTACTGAAGCTTTACTGATTATCACCTCACAGATACTCAAATTCCTTTTCTTCTTGTATATTACATCTTACCTTTATCAAAATGAAGTCAGTCTGGTATCTATTTGAGTCAATTGGACTAATCTAAGTTCATCTTCTCCCTGTGTGTTGATTATATAATATGTATCTGTTACATAAAGCAGAGTGTATTTGTATGTCTGTTTATGTCTGGGCTCTCCTCCCAAACCTCTGTGTCGATTTCAACCAAATTTGGCACATAAGCAGCAGACCTAACGAGTATCAGCTCAATGCAGGTTATATCATCCTAGTTCCAATAGGAGCAGAGATTAGGCAAATCATGTGCTCACCAGCCCCTGGAGTATATGCTGCCCTGCTCAATGAGCAAATTGTGTGGGAACAGTATTGACCTACCAAATCAGCTTGCTATGCAGGACAGCCTATATGCCAGGTGCAAGAAATGGTCCTCTAGACCCCATGATGCAGGTTGCCCTGCATAATGCATGTTTTTTTATTGGAGTTTATTGGTCTGCTTTATCAAACCGCTTTGCATGGATGCCTTCATGTCAGGGGTAATAAACGATTTTCAAGCCTTAAACATGTAGCCTGCCCTGCATAACAGGCATGTTGTTTGACTGTTATCGGCCTGATTTGTTGAACAAATATTGCAGGGGCTTAATGTGCTGATGAGTAGGGAACAAGTTGAGATGGAAAGAGGAGGAGGGAATGGAGAAAGCGAGGGGGAGGAGCAAATGGACAGACAGAGGGAATGAAGGATACATGCATGAGGCAGATAAAAGCTATAGTGGGGCAGTGATCAGATTTGGAAGGAGATAGGGGATGAGGATACGATCAGAGGGAGAGGGAAAGAAGATATGGTCAGATAGAGAGGGTGGAAGAAATAGAGAGGAGGAGGAGGAAATAAAGAGACCTATTGGGGTGGAGGAGATAGATATGGGCAGTGGATGGATAGAAGGAGGAAGAAGTGGACACAACGGGTGGGAGGAGGGTTTGTGTTCAGTGTATGTGTTGAATGCATATGTGGACAAAGATATCCTAATCTGTTCCTTTTTCTTAATCTATATTTTCCCATAGTTTCTCTATATTGGCCTTCACTCACTACCTTATTTTTTTAACATAATTTTAGTGAAGACTGATAGCGAATTTGTAAAAACGTATGCCACAGGTGTATACATTAGTAGATTAAACTTCCGTGAATGTTATAGCATTATTCAGGAATTCCAGGCCAGGATGGGCCATAACAATGCAAAACAATTATAAAATTGCTGAGAAAACAAAATGTGTTAATGAGAAGATATTTGGTGATAAGGAGGAAAAAAGTAATTAATGCACTCTTGAATGGACTTTCAAAATGGTTGACTCTATGAGGTACTTAGATTTCTTCAGTGAGAACAAAACAACAAAGATAAAAATAAATAGACGACTAGCACCTCTCAGCAAAATTTCAAAATTCTCTTATATCATTCTACGCGCTATAACGCCAATATTATTTTATGGGAGTAAAGCTTTCACCTTCAGGAGATAGTATGCGCAAAAACTATTAACATTTGAAAGGAACATATAATCGACTATGATAGTAAATGAAAATGAGAAAAATGAAGATTCTGAGAGCTGCACAAACTGTAACGTTGTCACAATGCTAATAAAGTTATTAATATCTTGGCAAGAAACTGTTCTCTTAAGCTCAGAACAAGTCTTAAATAATCACTAAAAAGGAAAAAAGATAAAAAATGTTAATTTACACTACTTAACCATGGAATGGAGCCTAAAATGTGTCTCATAAGTCATGATTTCAGATAATATAACGTGACACGTTTAAACCACATTTCACCAGCCACAGCTGCTAACTTCTTGACAATTCATTAATTAACAAGCATACTACAACACAATAAGTAGGCGACACAATCCACACGCTTGACAGAAGCATATTTTAAGTTAGCATGTTTTCGAAACAGTAGAGGAGATCAAGAGAATCCCGTTTAAAACCTGCACTTCAGACAACAAACGTGGAGTCTGAGTTCTTTCACAAGATAAAACACAAAATGTGCCCATCGAGGCTTCTCGCATTTACTATGAATTTTACGTCATCCACCTGCTCCTCTGCCATAACTTCTAGGTTATGGGCGCTCACGTTGTCAGAAATTTTACTTCCAGCCTCAGGCTCTTATATCCATGCATAATATAGAGATTCCATTAAATTTACAACTAACTCTAAACGAGATATTATGACAGTTTTAAAAATTCCATTATCTGTTCAGGTGATTACATACCAAACGAGCGTTTGCAAGATTGTAAATGAGAAAAAGGGGGTCGTAAAAAACTGCCCATGAATTAGTGTAATTGTGAGCCTTAGTGTTAATGAGAAACTTTACCGATGCTTGTGGGTTTATTAACGGTCCAGTGCACGATACCTGCAGGCATGACGAATTTTTGAGAACGGGCCTTATCTGTATATTGTTATGAATCTGAATATATTCCTTAGGATTCAAGGTAGTTGCTGGATAAATATGAAGAGCACAGAATTATTTGCAAATGCATCGATGTATCTCGAAAGTAATCTAATCCGATTCTCCTACGACATGAACTGACCAATAAAATGTCTCAAATGGCAGAAGGTGTACGTCGAGAACTTTATAGTTCCATCATGTCAGCTTCTGCTCTTCTGTGTCGACTTTCCGCGCTGTCATATTAATGCAGGGAGATATGACATTTCACGTCCTCGATTCCCTTTACATTTTACTGGACTTGTGCGATAACGTTTACTGTTTGTGGAAGGCGTACATGTACTGGTGCTTGAAAATCAAGAAATTCTCTACAGCTGCATTGGTGATACTTTAGCCGCAGAATTCCAAGTCGAGATTAGACTCAAAAATAAGACACAAGAATCCAGATTTGTATTAGACGTTCTACCTTTCTATAGAGGAATAGGGAAAGCGAACTATTTTTGTCAATTTGCGTAAAAGTGATCCTATAGCAATAAAAACGTATTTCTGCAAAATTGTTCATGTGATTCAGTTTGCGTATGAACAAACGGCTTAATTCCAATCATTTAACAGAACTCATTATAATGCAGTCCATTGCGTCATTACGTTAAGCTATAGTGTGTGTGTGGAGTGGGTTTCGATACAAACAAAAGTAATCCAAACAGGGATCTGAAATCAGAATATCAGAAATGTTCGGACACCTGGCTGTAAATGACTTACAAGTTCGTGGCGCCCTCCATCGGCAAAACTGGAATTCAATATGGGGTGGGCCACCCTTATTCTTGATGACAGTTTCCACTCTCGCAGGCGTACGTTCAATCAGGTCCTGGAAGGTTTCTTGGCGAATGGCAGCCTATTCTTCACTGAGTGCTGCACTGAGGAGAGGTATCGATGTCGGTCGGTGAGGCCTGGCACGAAGTCGGCGTTCGAAACCATCCCAAAGGTGTTCTATAGAATTCAGGTCAGGACTCTGTGCAGGACAGTCCATTACAGGGATGTTATTGTCGTGTAACCACTCCGCCACAGACCGTGCATTATGAACAGCTGCTCGATAGTGTTAAAAGATGCAGCCGTCATCGCAGAGTTTCTCTTAAACAGTGGGAAGCAAGAAGGTGCTTAAAATATCAATGTAGGCCTGTGCAGTGATAGTTCTACGCAAAACAGCAAGGGGTGCAATCCCCCTCCATGAAAAACACGATCACACCATAGCACCACCGCCTCCGAATTTTACTTTTGGCACTACACACGCTGGCAGATGACGTTCACCGGGCATTCACCATAACCAAACCCTGCCATCTGATCGCCACATTGTGCACCATGATTCGTCACTCCACACAACGTTTTTCCACTGTTCAATCGTCCAATGTTTACACTCCTTACACCAAGCGAGGCGTCGTTTGGCATTTACCGGCACGATGTTCGGTTTATGAGCAGCCACCTAACTGTCATAGTACTTTCAGTGGATCCTGATGCAGTCTGGAATTCCTGTGTGATGGTCTGGATAGATGTCTGCCTATTACACATTACGACCCTCTTCAACTGTCGGCGATCAGTCAACAGACGTGGTCGGTCTGTACGCTTTTGTACTGGACGTGTCCCTTCATGTTTCCACTTCACTATCACATCGATAACAGTGGACCTAGCGATGTTTAGGAGTGTATAAATCTCGTGTACAGACGTATGACACAAGTGACACCCAATCACCTGAGACGTTCGAAGTCAGTGAGTTCCGCGGAGCGCCCGATTCTGCTATCTCACGATGTCTAGTGACTACTGAGGTCGCCGATATGGAGTCCTGGCAGTAGGTGGCAGCACAATATGAAAAACGTATTTTTTGTGGGTGTCCGGATACTTTTGATCATATAGTGTAGCTGTTGATACCTTCAGCACTATCGACCAAATCCCGAACACACACATTGTCAAGATTGTAATCCAAGATACACGTTAAAAATTCAATTGTAGCCCGATATTGAAATGGTGACGTGTGTTAAAATTCATACATCTTCAAGTGGATGTTCGTGTAGAGACATCTTCTATCTGATGATTTTTGATTTGTCTCGTATGTTTTGTACAACAGGAGGTATTTCGTAATATGTTTCCTAACGTTTTCTGTGTACGAAGGGGGATCTCCACCATTATTCTACTAGGTACATATTTTCTTCAACTTCGTCGAGTATACGTCTGAACTTGAGCAACTGTTCCGCTATATATTCGCTGCCTGAATGATTACAATTCCTGCCTCAGATTCGACATAACCTTCTCATTATTTGTTTTACTGAACATCTACACGTTTTTCTTGTTACGACAGCCAAATATACGATATAGTTCCGTATCATCCACAAGTCCGAGAAAGGCTGGCGTGGTGATAATTGCAGCCTCTTTATTCAGCCGGAATGGAAAATGGGGATGGGCTGGACCAGTGGCGATTTTACACACTTCATTCGCTGGTAGAACCCAAATTTATTTTACACAGATTCAATCACATAGCAGCCGATTAAACTTTTTTAATTAATAGAAATGCCAAGAAATGAGAAACTTATTTAAAATTCAATGCCAATTTACGTAATTTACAGAAAAATTTAAGATTAATTTTAACCCCCAAAAAACTTAATATTCTTTAAGCCAAAGACGTGCCCTATATAAGGCATAGAATGTAATAAGGCAAAGGCGTAATAAAGGCAGACGTAAATCTAAACAACAGTACCCGAACGGACCAGATCAACATTAATTTTAAAATGGTGGGAACAAAACATGATTAAAATTTGACTGATTAAAAAAACCTAAAACAACACTCAAAAATAATGAAAAACAGTTTAACACCAGTACGTAGGCAAGATAAATTTAAACATAGGAGAAACATCAATTGAAGATTTAATACCTTTTTTTCAATAACACGGGAATAATTAAGTAACAACAGATTAATTTATATGCTGGGATTCCAACGCAAATCAAAATTAGCTTAAGCTGAAGGCCACGAGCTAACGGATACAAATTCATAATTATTCCAAGTGTAAACTTAACTTGAACAGGAACACTAAGT
Source organism: Schistocerca serialis cubense (assembly GCF_023864345.2). Classification (NCBI taxonomy): domain Eukaryota; kingdom Metazoa; phylum Arthropoda; class Insecta; order Orthoptera; family Acrididae; genus Schistocerca; species Schistocerca serialis. Next base: position 178,939,658 of record NC_064646.1, on the reverse strand, counting down.
AGGGCGGCTGCGGTTGGAGGAAACATCGCAAAAGACAGAGATGAGAGCTGCAGGTCGTATGTACTCCAAATGGCGTAAACAGCCGGCTAAGCAATACACCGAGGCGTGATCAAGTAGACTCGACCCTTGGTAGCACGTACCAGCAATGAAGTACAATTGATTATTAACGGCAGTTTCCTGCATCACAAATAATTTTAATTATACATGATTCCGCTGGCCGGAGTGGCCGAGCGGTTCTGGGCGCTACATTCTGGAACCGCGCGACCGCTACGGTCGCAGGTTCGAATCCTGCCTCGGGCATGGATGTGTGTGATGTCCTTAGGTTAGTTAGGTTTAAGTAGTTCTAAGTTGTAGGGGACTTATGACCACAGCAGTTGAGTCTCAAAGTGCTCAGAGCCATTTTGAACCAGACATAATTCCAACACACAGCTGTGCATCAAAGAAATTCTCCTAAGGTACAATTAATTAATCTGAGCTGTCATCAAACCCAGGAAAACGGAAAACTTAAACGTCTTAACAAGTTAACCAAAGGATTTAGGAAACCAGCTACAAATGTTTAAAAATACATTTCAGCAATAAGATAATAAAATCAGGAAAGTTTTCCTTTCTACGAAACCATTGAAACAGTCACAAGTACACTCGCATAACATTCAAAACTCATCAGTACATACATTAGTCCATTGCAGCTCGGGGAAAACAAATCCCTCCTGGAACAGAATAAAATTTATCTGAGCCGCTTAAATAGTACAGACGCATTATATAATTTCTTAGACAACATAGGCCTTTTGCGTTAGCTTAAAAGAAATCAGAACACAAAAGTAAATTACAAATAGGCCAATAAGACACACATTCTGACACATATAATTAATCATCCGTGGTAACTGGTAATACCGGGTGGTTACAATTGAACTTTGCCTATTTAACACGTTTTAACACGGAATCGTAACTGGCAGTATCGGGTAGTTATAATTAAACTTCCCCTATTTAACACGTTATAACACGGAGAGTAATTACCGTACGAGAAACAAACTTGGAAGCATTAATATCAAAGACATTGGGAAGAGAAATAATATACAATCAATTCAATTACAACACTTTTAATGTGTTGCTAGGGTACGTCATACCATTACATACCGATACCATTACTGCTACAAAAACGGCTCAATATGGCGCCCATCAGTGTCCACAAGAGTCTGAAAGCGCAGGATTGCATTCTGCACAGCAGAACGAAGCATGCTCATAGGTATGCTGCCTGCCCCTCTTTATATGCTGCGCTTCAGGTAAGCACATGTGTGAATGTTCCCCTGGTAAACCCTTCAGGTGCCCCCACAATCAGAAATCACAGGGAGTGAGATCAGGTGATCGTGCATGAAAGCATTTAGAAACGATCGGCTGATAATTCGGTCGTTTCGAAATGTGTTTCGGAGAAACCGGTGAACTTCACGAGTGATGTGCTGTGGGGCGCCATCTTGCATGAAAACTGTTGAGTTCAATGCGTCTATCTGCTGTAGTGTGGGTATGACATGCTGGCGAAGCAATAACAGTGGCCAGTCACACTGCACTTCTTTGGTCTTTGCGCGCCAACCTGTTCAAAGAAGAATGGGCCAATGATAAACGTAGCTGTGAAGCTACACCATACAGTGACACGTTCATCATACAAAGGAACTTCATGCATAGTGACTGAAGGTGAAAATCCCCACACTCCGCAATTCTGTGTGTTGATCTCACCCGTCAGACAAAAATGGGCGTCCGTCTTTATGATGGTCCAGAGAAAGCCCTAATCAACTGCAATCCTTGCAAGAAAGCGGAGAGCGAAGTCAACACGTCGTTGTGCGTCATGTGGTGCAAGCTGCAGTATGATATGGATCTTGTAGGGATACCATTTGAGAATGGTTCGAAGCACCTTCCGTGCAGTGGACCACGGAATGTTCAACTCTTCCCGGAACAACGCCGGGTTCTCCAGCTGATTTGAACTTTTTCGTCATGCGCTGCACAGCAGATGGAGAAAGACGATCCTTCCGGAGCCCTTACAGCTGGCGATATTCTCGAAGTGCAGCTGCAGCATTACTGCTGTTTTGATAACAGAGCTTCACCAATTATGGGCTGCTCTTTTTGTCCAAGCTCATGTTGACACGCCAACAATTGCACTGCGACTGGTCAGATGTGTGAGACTGTGAATTACCATGACTGAGCACGACACCTTGTGGCCATAGTTGGGACTGGACGCTGGTGCTGTGACGCATGGAAATCACGCACCACATACTCCAGACATCAATGCTACTCAGTTTGGTGCTTGTACGATAATTACTTTCCGTGTTACAACTGGTTAAATAGGGAAAGTTTAGTTATATCCACCCAGTACTAAACATTTCACTGCGTCTCCAGTTGAAATTTACATGATGAGTCATTTATTTTAAAATCCAGAAGAGCTATGGGAAGGCGGACAAGAACATGTAACGCATATACCAATGCACATGGCCAACATTCATAAGAACATTTCTTCTGTAATACGGCGCTTAACACTGGCTAAAGGTTCACAACAACCACGGATACATAAGGTTAACGTATAAAACAAATTATAATGAGATATCAGCTAATGAATCAGTTTAAAATGTCTACTAGACCTTGGAATCACACTGCCCTTCGAATACTGTGAAGACATCCATATCCAACAAACAGAAGGAAGTCAAACCAAAATGACAGTGAACACTGCCCTGACAGCTCGGCACCCTTCTCATAAATCACAGCACAAGCCATGTCGGTATTCGATAACATACACGGGTAACACGACGGCAAAGGGCCCCCACAGAAAGCTCGTTACAGCCTCGTTCCTCAGCTCATACTACTATCAAACCGGCCACCACGCCCGGAACCGCCACACCAGAAGGCGCTGCGCTCCAACGGCAACACGTTCGTCAAAGATGGTATGAATAGTGGATCGATACATTGCGAGAAATCCGCCACCGCTCAAAGGCAATGCTACATTCACACTGAGATTCTAGCGAGAAAACTAAGCAAAATTTCCTATTGCTACCGTATCATATTGGTGAATACGTGAATTCTGTTGTTCAAATAACATCCGGGAATGGAACCAGATGATGTCGTCGACAACAGCTGGTATTTCGACAGGTGCACACCCTCTTATTTACTAGGCAAAAATGCAGCAAGTAAGCCTTGTGTAAGTGCAAAGCGCTTCTCCGCTGTGCAGAGTGCATACTTGCTGTCGTCTTGCCTTGAAAGTGACAGGGTGCGCACCTGTAAGTTACTTGAATATTGCATACACTGGGAGAAACTCGGGTCTCACACGGGAATTCTAGTTTCTGTGACAAGCACACATTGATAGTTTTTGTTTATCAGTCGTGACTGGAACAGCCGATTTCTTAATACCTTGGTTAAGAAGGACGTCCTGGTACCTCTAATAGCGATGACTTCCCTATACACGTCGCTCAAAGGTGCTCTCTAAGAAAAGATGGTTGAGTATTACCAATTGTCTTTGTGCTTGAAAGCGTACGGAAATTGGAGGAATATGATACATCCCGGCATAGAAAAAAAGGAATCAAAACATCGTTTGATGAGCATTCTGCGCTGTCTAAACCTTAACCTAGCCTTTCGCTTCACCTTTCCTTTTACGAAACAGGTTAAACAGATCTTCTCCTGAACTATATTTTCCACCAATAAGCGCTGAGGAACTCCATGCAGGGGCTGGAACTACATACGAGTAACTCAGTATCTCCAGAGATCTTCCATCGATTGTGCTCAGCCAATGCAATGTGAAAAGGCTGTACTTGGTCGAACTCTGACGAGTCTGAGTATCCATCCCACGCCTTTATTAATTTGAAAAAAGAAAATACGTTTCAGAGTATTTTCTAGCATGTAGCCGTACCCACTGTTCAGACCCAGTGAAGACGGAAGGGGTATTTTCTAACCGTGGTCTCTCCATTTTTCAAGTAATTCCTAATTTAAAAATTATTTATGGCCCGCCTGAACAATAGTGCAGTGTTAAGCAACTTGATGTAACTTACAGACGTTTAGTCAATGTATGGCAGTTAGTTATATCACCAAGTTCAGTGACGTACTTTTTAAAATTCTTTCTCCAATTCTATTGATCTTCTGCTGTATGCATCATTTGGTACTGTCTCCCTTTTCTTGAATCATTCAATAACTTGATTTTTCATCTTCGATAGCGTGCAACACCGTTCAGTTTCCCTTAAATGAGATCTTGAATCAGGCATTTCCTCTCACGATGTTTCCAGCAGTTAGAATTCCGTCATATTCTAATATTGATGCGTTCTGATTTTCACTAAATGTTTTCCTCAGCCACCCATAAGAAAACCGCTTGATTTCAACGCTGGATGTCACATTCCTGACCTCCATCGCAGAGGCGTCAGAAGAAGGGTGAAATGTGCGTATGAGAGGATCTGACGAGCTTCCCATAGTGCGGTACACCCACGAAGGCTTTGCGCAGGATTGCGCTGAAATTTGCTGCCAGTGTGACTTCATTAACCCACCTTACACCTCGCATGAACTTCTGAGCTGTGGTCCCTTTTCCACACATGTCGACACGTTGCTGTGTCGAGCTTCGCCGAGCCCTTCAATGACGTCGCAGGGCGCCACACGTTTGTATCATTACATAGGAAGGTTGTAGCCAACTTTGAGTCAAACTTCAAACTTACTCATCGTAATGGGAGACATTTACTGCGTTTCGAAAAAGTCATATTTTGTATTGCGCAGTGTAAAAACAGTAGACTCCTACAAACTGAGAAACAATGCTGAAGTATTTGAATACATGGAAAATGCGACAGAGACAGTAGTGAAGCGGAAAATGGGTATCTTTATTCACTTTTACAGAACTGACGACAATATACAAACCAAACGAATCTTAAAAAAACACCTTTGTGAAACAAGAATTCAACGGTAAGCTGGTACACGAGGTCAACGTTTTCGAAGGTACGACATAGGAGGAGCAGAAACAATAGATACAGTTTTAGAATAAAAGTATTAAAATTGGAAAGATACGAAAGTTTGAAGGAAAAAGAAGGGTTAAAAGTAGATCAATGACAGGAATGTGAAACATCGTGAAAAGATGAAGGAGTACCGGAGGGAAGCAGAAACAATGGAAAATGAAGAACTGAAACATGGTCCTCTTATGCTTTGAATATAGTCAACAGTCCTTCTCATGATGTCTGAAAGACATCTAATTTGCTGTTCCGAAATTGTTAACTTACCATTCCTGGAATCTAGTCAAGGCTGTACTTTGACTATTAGAAGAATTATGATGAGTATAAGGTTCCAGAGCGCACTTAAAACTAAACCAAACTCCGCCTGAACAGACCATGAAGGCCCAACGCAACCGACAGGCCTCTGTGTCATCCGCAGCCCACAGTCTCACTGGATGCGGATCTGGAGGGGCATACGGTCAGCACACAGCTCTCCCGACCGTAGGTCAGTTTTCGAGACCGGACCCGCTACTCCTGAATCAAGTATTCCTCAGTTTGCCTCACAAGGGCTGAGTGCATCCCGCTTGACAACAGCGCTCGCCAGACCGGATGGTCACCCACCCAAGTCCTATCCCAGCTGACATCGCTTAACTCCGGACATCTGACGGGAACCGGTGTTACCACTGTGGCAAGGCCGTTGGCTCCAAAACTTAGTTGAGCCTCTAAATTTTCCTTTGTGTGCTACAGCAACCTCCTTTTCTATTCCACAACGACTCACAGCTTATTTTTAATCCCTTTGAGATTGTTACGATGTTGCGTGTTGAGGTTGGGTGTGATGATTGACCCCTAAATTTCGTGCACTCTGAGCTCATTTTCGTGCTATACCTGCTGATAAATTTGACCACCAGCAATAACCGTGTTATGTTGCGACATAGGCAGCGTACCTTCAAAGACTAAAGGCCTGTGACCTGCCATTGTGATGTTTACCAAAGTATACAGTTCATCTCGGAGTGCCGAAGATGGAGCAGGACTTGTTGCAGGAACTTGATGCACACGTCGTTCTAACAGGAATAAATTTATCATTGTGGATAGAAACTGGATAGAAACTTGGGAGAAACGAGGTAGTTTAGGAAGAGCTGACCAAGATTCTCGTCAAAGAATGTTCTCCACAATAGAATACGAGAAGTATTGCTACACCACGTAGGCAAGATTGTTCTACATAACCTATCATTTTTTCATGAAATGCACACGAATACCGTATGTAGAGTACTTGTTGAGCAGCGATCACACCCCTCTCAGAAACAAGCATGCCAGAAGTGAGGTCATATGATTCTGAAGTCAGAGTTCACTTATCTAGCGCAGCGCTGGATACCGATGACGCATCTTTCAGCCGGCGTAATATCCATGTCTGGAGTGATGAAAATCGCAGACCACCAGCAATATTTCTCGCTGAAATTGCATGCTGGGACTGTACCAGATCTCCTAACAGGACCTCACTTGCTACTACCAAGTTTGAATGGTGCACGCTACGTGGAGTTCATTCTACATTTGCTGCCTTAATTGTTGAAGACTACCTTTTTTTGTCCACAAAAGGATGCGTATAAGCTGTCCCACTTTGATATTAATCACTGTGTGCATCTAAATCTAAGGGATATTCTCTCCCCACCCACTGCGTGACTTGAATTTTTTACTGTCTCATTAATGTTAATTTTGCTGCATGAATCCCAAGATACTGAAGAGGAACTGCTTAGTACAGTGCCGGTTGACTGTATCGTTGTACAGTGGGCGACGGAGATGTTTGAGAGAGCGTGGTGAAATTTTACACGCATTTGTAATGCATGCTTTAAGACGCAGTCTTAATCATTAATAGCTGTTGTTATTTAAAGTTGAGGCTATAAGATATGAACCGTTCATGCGCATGAAAAAGTCTAAGTATTCATTTCTGACCACATGTCCCCTTAAAATGCTCCATTCAGCATTTGGGTTTGTCAGCAAATAACGATGCTAAGCAAACACTCGAGAAACATACACCTAAAAATGTAATGACAATTGAAGAGAGTATTTTCATATTGATGCATTTTCAAGAAATGGAAATTTTCAGTGAACTACTTATTTTTCTCTCCCGAAGCTAACCTTTGAGCACATTTCTTTAATACCGAAATAATGATTTGTTAAATTTCAGAAAAAGTCATATTATACTTAAAATACCGACAAGAAATGCATGAATTGCTAAATTTTCTACGATGAATACATTAATCATTTCCCGTGGAAAGCATTCACGTGGACTAAAAAGAAAAGCACTCAATAATGCACTTGAAAGGTGATTCACATCCAACACCTTTCAGAAATCACCAAGCACGCATCCAAAGATAGCTCAACCCACTTTTACATTTCCTCCGCAAAGTGTTTGTACAAACTACGCCCCTGCAGCCTATATTTTTTGCATTTTTCTATAACCGAATGGCGTCGCCAATGAAACTTGTGTTGATGCTTATTCTATTGATCGTAAAACGAAGCATAGAAGTTTGGTAGTCTTGTCACTGCAATTTCAAAGTCAGGCAACTTCCATCTGTGTTAGCAAGCCGATGCAGGCTACCACTCATCATTACTGCATCTCTCAAACATATTCTCCTATCATTCTTATGGATTTTGTGATATCTTTCTGCTACAGTAAGTCGATATTTTCTATATTTCTTCTTTAAATGAGGCCATATTACACACTTCCCGTAAACACTGCACAAAACATCGACATGATGTTTACCGGTGTCCAAAGAAACCAACAATAAAGCGTCAGATCTCTAGTATTTCTCTTGACTGCACGGAAATGCAGCATTTATGGAGACCGACATAGGAATGAGATTCTTTAGTTTCGAAATAACATCGATTATTCTGTACCGCTGTAAACAGGAATAAACGCCGTTTCAAAAAGAAACAAGCAAGCAGCCAGTGTTTTAGCATTACAAAATGAATACTGGTAGGAGATGATGATGTACCGGTTTGAAGACAATCTGCGAATCACATATCTAGACATAACCCATTCCTTTGTATCACTCCATTCACCACTACTTCTGTAATCGTCGTGACTCTGACAGGATACACTTTGAAACCAAAAGGCAGTAAGGGAGAGTGAGAAAGCTTTGGATAAAGAAACGGCTGTTGTAAGAGAGTGTCTTCACGCTTGCCACAAGAAAACTGCAAGGCACGCAGGGGCACAGCGTCTTGGCGTACCTGCCGTTTACGACGCGTGGCTGCGGGCCAAACCGCTACATTACCAGGGGCTTCGATCACCGTCTCCACCAGAGACCGCTCGCCTAACACCGGTCGGCCTATTTTTTGCCACATCTGCGAGGCGCAGGAGGCTGCCACCAACAGCCTAGGAGGGCTGAAGAGTGCGTTGTGATATGTCACCGAGATTATACTCGTGGTATCGCGGTAGCGTTCTCGCTTCCCGAACACGGGCCCCCGGGTTCGATTCCCAGCGGGAATTTTCACCAGCCTCGAGATGACTGGGTGTTGATGTGTCGTCTTCCTCATCATACGGTCGGAGGAAGGCAACGGCAAACCACCTTCATTAGGACCTTGCCTAGTACGGCGGTGCGGGTCTCCCGCATCGTTCCCCTACGCTCTGTAAAGAAGCATGGGACTTCATTTTTTCCATGATCTCGCGACTAACATAAAAGTCTTATTTTTTTCTTTGTCGCTCCCTATTGCCCCCTCGCGATATTGTCATTAATTATCGCTTTATGTTTATCACACAGATAGAAACATATAAGAAATCAGGCTTTCGCAACCGAATGTTTATTCTGTTTTCTTTGATAAATGAAGAAAACTTCACAAGCCAAAATCGCTAGAAAAGCTTTTTATTGGACGACCGACTTCGACAGAACTATACCGTCGTCATCGGAGCTCCGAAATCGGTCATCCAATAAAATTCTTTTTTGGCGATCTTGACTTGTGAAGTTTTCTATAGTTATCACACATTGAAGCAGACATGTTTCATCTGTGAAAAGCAGGCGTCATCAGTGGCCTATAAAATGAAAGATAGTGGTTCAACTATACACATTTTGTTATGACAAAAGCAGTAAGGGTAGCCGGATGCCTGAAAAACAAATTTATGACAGCTGAGGGGAAAATAAATATATACACTATGTGATCAAAAGTATCCTGACACAACCAAAAACATATGTTTTTCATATTAGGTGCATTGTGCTGCCACTTACTGCCAGGTACTCCATAACAGCGAACTCAGTAGTCAGTAGACATTGTGAGAGAGCAGAATGAGGCGTTCCGCGGAACTCACTGACTTCGAACGTGGTCAGGTGATTGAGTGTCATTTGTGTCATACGTCTGTACATGAGATGTCCACACTCCTAAACATGCCCAGGTCCACTGGCCCCGATGTGATAGTGAAATGGAAACGTGAAGGGACACGTATATCACAAAAGCGTACAGGCCGACCTCGTCTGTTGACTGACCGCCGACAGTTGAAGAGGGTCCTAATGTGTAGTAGGCAGACATCTATCCAGACCTTCGCACAGGAATTCCAAACTGCATCAGGATACACTGAAAGTACTATGACAGTTAGGCGGTAGGTGAGAAAACTTGGATTTCATGGTCGAGCGGCGGCTCATAAGCCACACATCACGCTGGTAAATGCCAAACGATGCCTCGTTTGGTGTAACGAGCGTAAACATTGGACGATTGGACATTGGAAAAACCTTGGGTCGAGTCACGAATCACGGTACCCAATGTGCCGATCCGATGACAGGTTGTGAGCATGGCGAATGCCCGGTGAACGTCATCTGCCAGCGTGTGTAGTGCCAACACTACAATTCAGAGGCGGCGGTGTTAAGGTGTGGTTGTTTTTTTCGTGTAGGGGGTTTGCACCCCTTTTTGTTTTGCATGGAAATATAACAGCACAAGCCTGTTGATGTAGTAAGCACCTTCTTGCTTCCCACTGTTTGAGAGCAATTCAGGGATGGCTATTGCATCTTTCAGCACGATCGAGCACCTGTTCATAAAGGACGGCCTGTGGCGGAGTGGTTGCATACCAATAACATCCCTGTGATAGACTGACCTGCACAGAGTCCTGACCTGAATTCTACAGAACACCTTTGGGATGTTTTGGAACGCCGACTTCGTGCCAGTCCTCACCGACCGACATCTATACCTTTCCTCAGTGCAGCACTCTGTGAAGAATGTGCTGCCATTCGCCAAGAAACCTTCCAGCACGTAACTGAACGTGTGCCTGCGGGAGTGGAAGCTGCCATCAAGGATAAGGATGTGCCAACATCATACTGAATTCCAGCCTTACCGATGGAGAGCGCCACGAACTTCTAAGTTATTTTCAGCCAGGTGTCCGGATACTTTTGATCACAAAGTGTATATAAAACAATGGTGCTTCCTCTTTTGAAAAGTGCAGCGGAAACTAAAGTAGAAACGAAAAAAGATCGAAAGTAACAGCAGTGGATATGAAGGAACGAAGACAAATCAAAGTAGCAAACATGCGAACCAGAAGAACAAAAATTTCAAAAAGACAGCGTTGTGGTATACAAAACACAAGTAATTGGAGAAGACAAGACAAAGAAATTGTAAGGATCGTGCTGAAAAGATGGATCCTAAAAGACCAACTACATTTTGTAAACATGGGCGACCGCATAGGGAATGACAACCCCAACGACGACACGATAGATGGGACAGCAGTTGGTCCTGTACATCCACGGAATGTGTCAGACAAACGGGGGCAACCCAATTCAGCACAAGAAGAAGGCATTTTGTTATGACACAAGTAGTGTTTCCTAATAGCATATTTATGTTACATTATTATTTACAATTGAATCGCGGATAAATACTCTAATGTCACACAAAGCGCAATCAGTGGACAGCCTTTAGGCTTTTGAGCACTCGGTGTACTTCCGGAGTAATCAGAATCGACGGCCTACTCCTTCAGTTTTCTGTAAAATCCATCTGCTGTGTCGTTTTATGAAATATTCAAAATACTAATGTAATTAAATAACCGACGTTTCGGTCGTGTGGTAGTGGCATTCCTCAGGTAGTACACATAGTCGGTTATTTTAGTATTTTAACATTTTAACTTATAAGATAACGTGACGGTACATCAGAAGGTTTTTAATGAAATTGACACCAGCTGCAGAAACCTATACACTCTCCGTCCGAATTGGCCTCGGAATGTCCAGCGGTATCGACCGACCGCCGTGTCATCAACGGTCGATATATGTCACTGGATACGGATATGGATGTAGTCAGCACACCGCTCTCCCGGCTGTTAGTTTTCCTGACTGGGAAGCACATATACCCTTTTATTATCTTTTGATATTGTCTGTCCATGCAAGAAGCTATCTGAGTTCGCAAATTAGTCCTCTTTTTACACTATCATCTGATGACTGGGTGTTGTGTGATGTCCTTAGGTTAGTTAGGTTTAAGTAGTTCTAAGTTCTAGGGGACTGATGATCATAGATGTTAAGTCCCATAGTGCTCAGAGCCATTTGAACACTATCATCAATAAATGTAGTAAATCATCCCTATATCTGTGAGACATAGTTCTGTTTCCATATTCAGGATGCTTCTGAATCTTAGGGACAAACTTTGAAAACCAGTAAGCCAAACACAGAGTACCCTGTTTTGTTAAATGATACACTCTCTTCAACCAGTCATTGACGAGCTGTTCCTGGGACGGCCATAGATGTCAGAGTTAAAAGCAAAAGTGGTATACAAAATATATTGCACTAAAGTCATGTTTGAGTAAATATGAAATAGGTTTTCAGACTTTCCTGAGAATTAATGGTTCATATGGCTCTGAGCACTATGGTACTTAACTGCTGAGGTCATCAGTCTCCTAGAACTTAGAACTACATAAACCTAAGTAACCTAAGAACAACACACACATCCATGCCCGAGGCAGAATTCGAACCTGCGACCGTAGCGGTCACGCGGTTCCAGACTGCAGCGCCTAGAACCGCTCGGCCACTCCGGCCGGCCCTGAGAACCACACACTCTCCATTCATACTAGTGTGGCCACCTGTCGAAAGCCTGAATAACCACATTTTGCAACGCGCACCGCCCCCGTACGTGCAGGAGCAGAGTCACTTAGTTTCTGAAAGGCACCGACAGGTATGGGGAGCCATGGCGACTGCAGCCGTGTCAGCTGAGCTAAGTTGCTCAGTTGAGGACCCATGGCACGCACAGCCAGATCGAGGTCGTTCCACAGATTCTCGACTGGGCTTACGTCCGAAGAGTCTGGTACTCATGGGAGTACGGTTGCAAGATGCTACTCCAGGTGGGTGTAAAATGAATGTGCGCAACGGAGAGTAATAAACGCTAAAATGAAGATTTGGCCCTGTCTGACTACCCCCTGAAGCAGATCTTAGGATCTCTCAATTCTGTAAATTACAATCTAAACAAATGAATGATGAAGGCAACTAATCCTACTAAATGATAAACGTTGTTCCTGCTTATTATTTATTGTAGGTTAAAAAAAACCTTTATATTATAAAGTTTATATTTCCTAAGTGAAATTACTAATCAATTGCCCAACTCTGCCCCTTATTATGACTGCGAAATGACTGATATCATCTACGTACCAAACACTAGAAAACACTACTTACAAAGATGATCTACGATGGTGTGGAACCTCAGTGGAAATAAACTAACGTGATCACAGCTGTTTAGCTTTTATAGCCCTAATAAACCGAAGCAATATGCGATATCACCGTATGTACTGCATCCGTTGCGTCGAAGTGATGGTTCTCGTTCTCGACATGACGACGGAAGAACGCCAGCCACAAATAAACGCTTTCAAACACTAGAGCGGCAGTCCCATGACTAATATACTCTAATACTGTCTTCTCCTCTCTGTGTTCTACAGATGAGAAACGCCAACTCCCAACCACATGGACAGAGTTCAGACAATGCCTCAACGTAAGTATAGGTAGAGGAAGTGCTCTCAGTTACTGAACGCAGCATACGCAACGACGGCTTCCAAACCAGAGATGAAGTCCAGAATCGTATACGTTCGCAACAGTACAGTGCCTAACTGTTCTAACTATAAACTCTCCTGAGAGCAAAGACAGCAAGTCCGTCTGTACCAACAAAGCTGATATCGAGCGACCGTCACACACGGGCCCTCACAACGGAAGACCTCGTTTCCCTACCGCTGGCCTCCCAGCAAGGCTCGGCTCCCCACCCTCGTAATTCCGAAAACGAGTCATATTCCCGAAATCACGGAATATTCTCCCTCTCTACAGATTCTTCCGAAAGCCGACCAACCATATTTTAGTCTTTTGTCGTCCAGCGCGGGAAGTTTTCGAGGAAATACCTATACTTATACAATGGTACACTTCTGAGTAAAAAATTCTTGAAAATAACCCAGCCTGCGTGTTTTCCGAGATGCTGATTCTTCGTTCCTCTCCTACGTCCAAGATTTGCAGAGTTCGGAAGTATTGTCCAGTTATCCTTCGAGTCCCACTACAATAGTGGCCGAAACCGGCCGGTCGCCCCTGTATTGTGTCTTTGCTCCCAGGTGTCGTGACTGTCCGTCTTGGCACTTCCTGTGTGGAACTGAACCACCACACCTGTGTGGGGCTTCCACCCAGGGCTTGAGTTCCGCCTGCCGTTTCATTTCCACCGCCGTTCCAGCATCTACTAGTATAGACAATCATTCATTATGCCGTTCTGATAATAAAGACACTCCGCCACCTTTCATGCAATTATTTACAAGGCATACGTGACAATGTCAGTCTCGTTTATATATACATATATACGATGTACAACCTATCAAATGGTATCGAATTGTGATTGTAGTTTACGGCAAAGTATGCGGATGAGTGCTTGTAAGGTGCGAAATTATAGCCACCTTACACGGTATACTCATCCTGGTGTTCTTCGAACCAAGCGTGTACACTGCTATCTGTGTGGCACGTTGCATTATGCTGCTGGTAGATACCATCGTCCCGAGGAAAGGAAAAAGAAAACTCTATGGTGTCACTCATTGAATGTCCAGTTGCAGTGTTGGCGTGCAAATTCCACTCTTCGCCGCCGATGAACAGCAGTCAGCAAGGGTGCGTGGACCAAGCGCCTGCTGTGGATGTCCAAACACAACATCTTTCGCTGAACACTTGCTGAGGAGACACTGTTGGTAGCCCCTTGGTACGTCTGGGCGGTAAGATGCTCAACAGCTGCACGTCTATTCGCACGTACACGTCGCCTCTGCCACTACGGCCCTTGGAGCAACACTGTCGCCTCGGCGCCGGTTTTAGATTTTGCTCTGCACGTTATACATTAACCACGGTGGCACCCGAACAATTTACAAACTTGCCCGATTCGGAAACGCTTCCATCTTTGGCCCAGAAGCCAACGATTATGTTCTTTCGGACGTCAAAGAAATAGCTCCGTTTTTGCATTATGACAACGACCGTACTTTTTTTTGACGGCCCCTCGCCTTATGTATTTCCACTAATAACGCTGCCACATGCTGTCCTTTAGTGGTTATTGCACGTTGACGTTAAACATAGTCGGCAGTTACATTAATGTGGCTGGACCGTGTACGTCTGATCCCTTCCCAGCAATGACTGTCCAACTTTCGCGAGTGAGGAAAATTTCTATTTCAGTCATGAAGAGCATGATTTATTGTATGGTCTGGTCAGCTTTGGTGGTAATTTGGGCACTGTTCTCCGCACCGCTGATATTCTCATAAAGACGACAATAAAACTGGGGACAAAGCAGATGAATGCACTAAACAACCAAGAGGTCCTACTCGATCATCCAGTGCTTCCCACAACCGAAAACTAACTGCGCTCTCGCATCAAAACTGAAATATGGTAGTAGCGCTCCAACTGGAGGCTTCTGCGCTCAAATTACCAGCATTGTGCCCAACAGTTTTGCAATGTGGCAGACAGAAAATGGTGGTAAGCTGCTACAAGTAAGCGTTGTGGCAAACGTACTGGCCCTAGAAAACAAATACGAGCAGGTCCAGACCAAATATTCACAGAAAAGTTAATTATAGCATGGATCCAGAGCTTAGATAAATGAATTGAATGTGATCAATTCCCTCAGTTCCTTAAAAATGTTGTAACTAACCGATTTCGATGCGGACATCATTATCAAACAGGCGTTTTCTTAGTACCAGAACGAAGTAAATGCTCCCCAAACGAGGAATGGAACCATATGTGACTAATGTCGAATGATCTAAACGCCAATAAATAATCAAGTACCTTGGAGTTTTAAAATTAATTAATATACTCCGCACATTTACAGAAATATTCATTATGTGACCAAGAACTTTGTTCCAGTACTAAGAGATGGCACATGTCGAAGTTTGTCACTACGAATAATTGTTGCAAAAGTGATAGCTATTAGTGGTCAAGATAATTTTCAGTTGATATATTTCTAACACGAATCGTATACTTCCACGTGTGTTTGTGCGCGCCCACGTGTGTGTATGTGTGTGTGTAGGGTAATATCATTACCATTTTGGTGGCCGAGCGGTTCTAGGCGCTACAGTCTGGAACCGCGCGACCGATACGGTCGCAGGTTCGAATCCTGCCTCGGGTATGGATGTGTGTGATGTCCTTAGGTTAGTTACGTTTAAGTAGTTCTCAGTTCTAGGGGACTGATGACCTCAGAATTTAAGTCCTATAGTGCTCAGAGCCATTTGAACCAAGCCAGTTTTACCATTTTGGTGAAGAACGGACCGCATCAACTTCGTAAGGTAAAGCTGTATTCTATGCAAAGTTTGGTTTGATCATAGTTATGATGCTTTGCCTCAACCAGTTACCAGGAGAAGAACAGTTTAACGAAATATCCGAACCGTACCCCTGTATGGAATTTTCCACATATGCAAATTGCTACCGTAAACACCTCGTATTTTTCTCTAGTAGTTTTTCTAGTTGACTGAAAAAACTGGTGAAATCCTCAAAAACTAAGCCAATTCCTGGAGTTTAATTACTTGAAAAACTAAATTATTCTTGGCTAACAAGCTATACAACAGTCATCTCTAAACGAAACGGGAAAATAAGTGGTCACTGAGCCTGCGATTTCTGGTTATAGGGCACAGTTTTTTTTAACTCCGGACTTACTGTCCAAACAGTTACGTCACTCTGCCCATAGCAGAGCTTGCGAAAAGTAACTTGGTCCATGCACAGAAGCGCATTCTCGTCCTGAGTGCTGGGTGATTCCTCCAGTTGTTCCGAAGGGGTTGCCGCCTCAGTTGACTGTCGTCTGCCGGCTTTCACTCTTTGATCGTTGTTGTTAACTTGTTACTACATGTTATGGCACTACCGTCTATGTGCGCCTTATGTGCAGCGAAAGTTCTTCATGATCAGCCACCTGTGATAATATGTAGTGCCATTAAATTTATGTCTGAAGAGGGACAGGAGGAAGCAAACATATCATTAAAGCTGATCGAGACCTTTACAGGAACCCCTAGCTATTCTAATCACACAATAAAGAGAATGGAGAAAGAAGGAGAAGATATAACTACTAATGCTGCCCAAGCCTCCATTACTTATTTTGCTTTGGTTGATCCTTTGTTTGTGTGACTAGTTCTTTGTCAGTTCTCTAGTGAGAAACGTTGAATGTTTTACATTTTATATATATGTCATGAGGGTCCATTCCCAGACCCCTGCCGGCCGAAGTGGCTGTGCGGTTAAAGGCGCTGCAGTCTGGAACCGCAAGACCGCTACGGTCGCAGGTTCGAATCCTGCCTCTGGCATGGATATTTGTGATGTCCTTAGGTTAGTTAGGTTTAACTAGTTCTAAGTTCTAGGGGACTAATGACCTCAGCAGTTGAGTCCCATAGTGCTCAGAGCCATTTGAACCAACCCAGACCCCTGCAGACCCAGGCAGCAGAAGCGAGTGCACGTCGCTGGCGGTTGTGATGCATTGCAGAAGGCTCGTATGGTGGCCTTTACGTCACGGATCGGTCTGTGGTCCCCAGTCACAAGCAAGCACAGCCTTTTCTCAACAGCAGTGGACTGCAACTCTGCGGGCTGGTCTCCAAAGCGCTCTCGTTGAGGAAGCTTGCATATGAGAGACGCACTCTAGCCAGCCTGAAGTGTTCATTGTCATGTAGAGCCTAACCCACAGCTTCGAGTTAGGAGACAGAAGCCAATAACATCAGTGTCGGCTACAGGGATGCACAAGCAGTAGCAGTGGCTCCTTCTCACGATGGCGGATGGCATACTGCTTCCCAACCCTGCTGGTCAAGCCTCCAGTAGAACAGCAGACTGATGGCGGTCTCTGCATTGTATCAGTGATTACTCGAATGACGGCGCTGCAGCCCATTGTGGCGGAGTCTCTGCAGGGAGACGACACCATGGATAATTGTAGATGGTTAGACGCACAGAGGGTAGACTGACATGGCCTCCTCTGTACCATGGGATTGAAACAACTGCAGTTAAGGTTAAGAATGGCATAGTATTTATAAAGAGCGTTCCAAGTGCTCTGCTGTGATGAGGGTTGCAGTGACATCATGTGTACTAGTTTTCTCACGTGATCAGCTTCATACTTTCGTAAATTCATCTTTCAGATGCGTTTTTCTCCTGAAGCAGTGGCTGAACAGTTACTGTTGCGTTGTAATTAGGTTTTCCTGTGTCACTCTGCTCTGTCACCAGTATGATGATACCTGTGTAAGTAGGCTGTTTAGGTTTTTACGTTGGTAACGCCACATAGCGCTCTGTATGCAAATCACTGACTGTGCTGTGTGCAGTATGTGGCTGGTTTGCATTGTTGGAATATTTGCTAGTGTAGTGGTGGGCAGTTGGATGTGAACAACGCGTAGCGGTGCGCAGTTGGAGGTGAGCCGCCAGCAGTGGTGGATGTGGGGTGAGAGATGGCAGAATTTTGAGAGCGGACGATCTGGACGTGTGTCCATCACAAAGAGTAAATTTGTAATACTGGATATCATGATGACTGTTGAACATTATTAAGGTAAATACATTGTTTGTTCTCTATCAAAATCTTTCATTTGCTAACTATGGCTATCAGTACTTAGTGCCTTCAGTAGTTAGAATCTTTTATTTAGCTGGCAGTATTGGCGCTCGCTGTATTGTGGTAGTTCGAGTAACGAAGATTTTTGTGAGGTAACTGATCCATGAAAGGTACAGGTTATTGTTAGTCAGGGCCATTCTTTTGTAGGGATTATTGAAAGTCAGATTGCGTTGCGCTAAAAATATTGTGTCAGTTCAGTGTTGGTCAGAATAAGTAAAGAGATAATTGCCTGAGTACGTTCAGTTTTGCTCAGCTGTTTGAGAAGCAAATAACATAGAGGTTTTCCAAGACTGTCACTTATAAAGTTTTTTTCTAAGGGGACGTTACACCTGTTGTTGCTATGGCACAACAGTGCTTCACTTGCAGACTGGGCACGTAGCCAGTCACCTGCAGTTGCATTTTCCTGCTCAGAATTTCCTTCTAGTTGGCAGTTTGTGGTCATTGACACAGGTGTCTTGGCTTCTGGTGTCATCAGTTAAGAATTTTGACAAATTTTTGGATTTAGTCTGCTATATTGATCCCTGGTGCAACAATATAAAGCAGAGTGTACGTGTGTATGCCCAGGAGCTCCTCCAAAACCCCTGTATCTACATCAGTCAAATTTTTCACAGAAACAGAAGGCATCACAAGAATCAGGACTGTGGTTTTACAATCTCCTAGATACACTACGAGCGGACATATTGGTAGAAACGTGTTTTTTCCATCCCCTGGTGTTTGACTACCCTGCATGACAAATGACAAGCATGTTGTGTGGGAATAATATTAGTCAAATCAACCTGCTATGCATGACAACCTACATTTCAGGGGCAAGGTTTTTTTTTTTTTTTTTTTTTTTTTTTTTTTTTTTTTTTTTTTTTTTTTTTTTTTTTTTTTTTTGTAACTCAGAAGAAATTAGTCTGCTCTACATGACAGCTGTGTCGTGATGGTATAGTATCAGACTCCTATGTGATCCTGATTTGCATGGCGGCCTGCATGTCTGGGACAAATAAATGATTTCCAACCCCAAAATCGGTAGCTTTATTGAACTGGGGTGCAGCTTGAGATGGGTACACGAGGAGAGAAAGAGACTGAGGGGAGGACAAAATGGACAGCTAGAGCGAAGGAGGGGGAGATGCATGAGGCAAGTGGAAAGTTTAGAGAGCTAGTGGCCGGGTGGAGAAGGAGGAGGGGAAGACATAGAAAGAGGGCGGGGGAGGAGGCTATGATTACGAGAAGGGGAGGGGAGATATGGTCAGAGAGAGAGAATGGAGAAAATACGCAATGAAATGGGGTGGTGGAGATGAAGAGACAGGCGGTGGGAAGGAGGAGATAGATGCAAACAGATGGGAGGATGAGGTGGACAGACAAAGGGAGAAAGAGGAGGACACAGAGAGGGTGAGAAGGAGGTGTATTCAGTATGTATGTCTAATGCATATGCACATGAAGCCATGGGGAAAACGCAAGTGTTTACATTTATCAAATTATTGGTCGTAATGTCATAGCCTGTTAATATGATATTTTCGATACTTACAAGCAGTCGCTTTGTGTGCAGGCTTCAGTTGCTCCCCTACCATGTGGTGGCAGTCACAGTGGAGCTCCCACCACGACTCTTGTCTCCTCCCCGACTGCATCGTTCGTGCAGATATGGGTCAAGCTATTTTGTGTGCCCACCGTGTGTACTGACTGACTGCGTTACTAAACCTCTCGACATCGGCACCTTTTCAGATCACACCTGTCAATAACGGTATGCTTTTGTTGGACACCTTGTTTCTAAAAAGTGTCGGTATACATCTGGTGATATCAATTTCTACTGTTACAATGAGAACAGATCCCGAGTTTTCTCGCACCTTTTTTTGGATACGCATCGTGACATAATTTGTGTTTGTTACAAGCTGCCTGTAAAATTCGTATGATTAGTTTATATCTGTAAGCAACGTAGCACACGTGATTCCCTTCATGAATTTTCGGCTTATTTATCATCGTGAGTATATTTCGATATTTTATAGTTAGCAAACAAAAGGAAATGAATGACTCGGAAATATTTTCGGAGGTTTCCGCCAAGTATTCAGGTGTTCCTAGTGAGTTTACAAGTCTGGATGGTTGTTTTAGGGAATGTATTTATGGTTCTGGGGACGAATCCAGTGACAATGAACTCTTTAAACCTGTAAAAAAGCGTAAGGAGGCAGTGTTGTCAAGTGATACCGATAGTAGTGATGGTGATTCTGTTCGTATGAATGATTCGTGGTGCCATAATGATAACAATGATTAGTGCGAAACTGACGTTCAACCACACTTGCAACCATTTGCGTTTCATCTTGGGATCATCACATTTCCAACGCAATGTGACTCGGTAGTCTCTGTGATTAGCTTCATGTTTGGTGACTACTGGTTTGAATTGTTTTGCAAGGAGTTTTCCATCTATCAAGGCCAAATCTCAGTTAAAAGTAAAACGTCTCCAAAAGCACTCAAGTGGCCTCCTGTTACACAAAGAGACATGATGAAATTCCTTGGCTCATTTCCTCTAATGGGGCTGAAAAGAAAAGGCAGATGGAAAGATTATTTGTTAACAGACCCTGGAACAGCTACCCTAATGTTTTCACAGATAATGAGCGGCGATAGATTTGCACAGATTTGAACATTCTGCCGCTTTAATGATAACACGAATTTGAACAATAGCTCTGAAGACTCTTCAAAGTTCAACCTGTGCTGAATTATTTCCTAAATAAATTCAAGACGCTTTACAAACCAAAGCAACAGTTATATTTGTACGAGGGGATGATTCCATGGATTGAACATCCAAGGTTTCGAACGTACAATCTTGCAAAGAATATGAAGTATGGGTTTATTGTCAGGATGGAGCACGAGAGTGACAAAATATGTATCTGCAGTATTGAGATTTACCCTGGTTAAGGGAAGAATTGGAGGAATTTTTTCTGTCAGTTCTTGGCCCTCATCTTGGTATGTGGCACCATATCTACAGGAATAATTATTATAACAGTACTATTACTGCAGAATTACGACTGAAAACCCAAACCAGAGTCTGTGATACTATTAGAGTGAATATACGTCTTCCGTATAGTCTGAAAGCCAAATCTTCATGAATAAATTAAAGTGACACAGTGTTCTGTAGAAAAGGTGACATTCTTCTCCTCGTATGGAAAGACAAGCAGGATGTCAGAATGATATAAACTATTCGTGACGTTTCAGTCTCAAATAAGCGAAAAAAATTGAAAACCCGAGATAATGTATTGAAGCCTTTGTGTGGAAATCAGTACAATGCCCACATGAAAGAAGTTGATCGTACGGATCTGGACCTTTCTTACTGTCATGTTCTAAAGAAATCGGCGAAATAGGAAAAAAGCTTGTTCTTCATCTAATAAACTGTGTGTCACTTTGGATCGGAAGAGATTTTCTCTGGTTTCGAGCGGCTAACAGAAGTGGTAAAGGCTGCCAGTCTTGCTTGTGAGATGAAAGTAGAGCTGGCTATGTGCAATATAGTCGACAGGACCGATTGCAGACCTCTGGTACAAAGCCGAGTGGAGGGTCTGAATCAGAGGCTCAAGCGGTTCTGCGACAGATTTAGTAAACATTGCCCTTGTGAAACACAACTATCTCTTTACTCGCACGAAGTGCTATAAACAAAGTATTTCAAATTTATTCTGTATTTCTGGATATCCGAAAGGCTTTTGACACTGTACCACACAAGCAGCTTGTAGTGAAATTGTATACTTATGGAATATCGTCTCAGTTATGTGACTGGATTCGTTATTTCCTGTCAGAGGGGTCACAGTTCCCAGTAACTGACGGAAAGTCATCGAGTAAAACAGAAGTGATTTCTGGCGTTCGCCTTTGCTGTTCCTTATCTATATAAACGTTTTGGGAGACAATCTGAGCAGCCATCTTCGGCTGTTTGGAGATGACGCTGTCGTTTATTGACTAATAAAGTCATCGGAAGATCAAGACAAATTGCAAAACGATTTAGAAAAAATATCTGTATAGTGCGAAAATTGGCAAATGACCCTAAATAACGAAAAGTGTGAATCCACATGAGTGCTAAAAGGAATCCGTTAAAATTCGGTAATACGATAAATCAGTCAAATCTAAAGGCCTAAACTCAACTAAATACCTAGGAATTACAACTACGAACAACTTAAATTGGAAGGAACACATGGAAAATGTTGTGGTGAAGGCTAACCAAAGACAGCGTTTTATTGGCAGGACACATAGAATATGTAGCATATCTACTACGGAGACTGCCTACGAGTACATTGCTCTTTCCCGTCCTCTTTCAGAATACTGTTGCGTGGTGTGGTATCCTTACCAGATATGATTGACGGAGCAAATCACGAAAGTTAAAAGAAGGGCAAACCGTTTTGTGTTATCGCGAAATAGGGGAGAGAGTGTCACTGAAATGATACAGGATTTGCGACGGACATCATTACAACAAAGGCGGTTTTCGTTGCGGAAGAATCTTCTCACGATATTCCTGTTACCAACTTTCTCCTCCGAGTGCGAAAAAATTTTGTTGACGCTGACGTACATAGAGGGAAACAATCACCGTGATGAAATAAGGGAAATCAGAGCTCATAAGGAAAGATATACATGTTCGTTCTTTCAGGGCGCTACACGGGATTGGAATAATAAAGAATTGTGAGGGTGGTTCGATAAGCCCTCTGCCAGGCACTTAAATGTGATTTGCAGAGTATCCATGTAGATGTATATGTAGACTCTTCAATTCGTTTAGAATTTACAGTGCCCTGAATCCAGAGAAAAAAAATATAAGCAGTTTCTCCTTTCGGTGGCGAAATACTGGATTAACGATGGTGATAATGAAGGTCCTCCAGACACAGAGATATGGCAGCCCACCCGCTAGTGGAACAGGAAAAACACCACGTGGAAATCCAGCTGGAGGACTGTCGAGTGACATGAAGCAGCGTGAACCTGTGTATTTCAAACAATAGAAACAAATTTTCTACCAGAGCCAGCAGTGCTTGTGCTGCTCACGGGAAAAGAAGTGAAACAAGGTATATTACTAAATTTTGTACGGATCCGATACTTACAGAGACATGTTTTATGCAGTACCACACATTAAGAAAATATTAGGTACATCTGTGTAGCTGTGGACTCTAATCTACGTGAATATCAGACTAAGAACAGCCGACCAGTTGCAAAGGATAAAGCAATCTTTACCTAGGTTTCAATAGATATAAATCTATCTTCTTCAGAAGATGCCTGGGGACAATGAACATCGTAATAAATATTAAGGTATGAAACATGAGTCAAGAATAAAGTTTAACATATATTAGGAAAATATTGTATTACAAGATGTGAGAAAGATTCTTGGTACTTACAGTATTATAACAACATGAAGTGATATGTCCTTATCGTTTAGGCAAACATCTGCATAGTTACATTAATCATATAAAATATAGCCCTGACAACAGGGTTTGTCAAACAAA
The DNA here is from genome assembly GCF_023864345.2 of Schistocerca serialis cubense. Taxonomy (NCBI): domain Eukaryota; kingdom Metazoa; phylum Arthropoda; class Insecta; order Orthoptera; family Acrididae; genus Schistocerca; species Schistocerca serialis. The sequence goes on along the minus strand of NC_064646.1, from coordinate 178,916,278 downwards.
TAAAATAGGTACATAGAAATGATAAACACGAACTTAATTTTCTCGATTTAACAATTTCTATAGAAGATAATTCCTTCCATTTTAATATCTTCCGCAAGGAAACATATTCTGATAATGTCATTCCTGCTGACTCAACCCATCCAAAAGCTCATAAATTGGCATTTTTTCATTCCGCCATTCATCGAATGGTAACCACTCCTTTATCACCTGCGGATCAAAAAAAGGAATTGAATGTCATCAAAGCGATTGCGGTTAATAATGGGTACAACCAGAATATGATTGATTACCTGCTCAATAAGAAAATCTCCCAAAAATGTTCGACTTTGAGAAATATTCTCCCCACGGATACCACAGAAACTAAAAAATTTATTTCCATCCCTTTCCTGGGTAACTTATCGTATAGGATTAAACGTCTTCTGAATAAAAAATATAACTGTAACGTCTCCTTTTCTACAGATAACAGTTTAAAAAGAAATCTTGTACAGTCATTAGAGATTGCCAGGGATTGGTTTTCTAATTCAGGTATTTACAAGCTAACCTGTAATAACTGCCCCTCTTATTATATTGGTCAAACCGGCAGAGCGGTGAAAACACGATATAAAGAACATCTGTTAGGTAAAAAAGGAACGAATATTCGCAACTCTACCTTTGCTGAACACCTCTTGATAACCGGCCATACGCCTAAACAGTTAGAAGACACGGTTATCCTACATAGACAGGTCAAAGGACGGAGACTAGATCTGTGGGAAGAGCTATTTATTTTTAAACATCTAGAGCTCAAAGACGGCAATATTCTGAATGATCAGTTGAACCTTGCTTGTAAACAATTTATGGAAGGCTTTAAACCCGTACTGTGTTAGTAACCTCAGTAGTCTATTTCCTCAGGAAGCTATAATGCACTTTCAAATCCTCCAGTTTACTATCGTTTATATAATGTGTTCTTTTCACGATATATGGCTGCCACTACAGCGGCCCCCATGTAATTTTCTCTTATTCTATATTACGTAGTAACTGGATTGTAGACCAGGTCTCGTAATTTTCTTAAAAGCCATTACTGATTGTTCTTGATGGTTTGACTTATATACGTTCTATGGGCTTCACTAATATGGTAATATAACTTTATATTTTGGCTATATAGACCACTGCATGTAACTCACGGCGGAAGCGCCACCTGTCTTTTTGATGTATATATCTACGTTATTGTTCCTATACCTCCCACAATGTCATAACGCGAGTGTCAAATGCTTGCCAATTTATTTATTATCACTCTATTTAAGAACGCATTTAAAATTGATGTTTCAAATGTTACTTCAGTACGCCTATCGGCACATAGTTCGCGACATGAGCGCCACCTGCCCTGGCCGCTGTGCTACTACGCTGGCCGATTTTACTTAGTCGCTTAGGCGCTCTGCAACTTCTATGTACCTATTTTATTTGTTTGACAAACCCTGTTGTCAGGGCTATATTTTATATGATTAATGTAACTATGCAGATGTTTGCCTAAACGATAAGGACATATCACTTCATGTTGTTATAATACTGTAAGTACCAAGAATCTTTCTCACATCTTGTAATACAATATTTTCCTAATATATGTTAAACTTTATTCTTGACTCATGTTTCATACCTTAATATATATTACGATGTTCATTGTCCCCAGGCATCTTCTGAAGAAGATAGATTTATATCTATTGAAACCTAGGTAAAGATTGCTTTATCCTTTGCAACTGGTCGGCTGTTCTTAGTCTGATTTACGTGAAACCATTGCTGTAGCGCAGCTATGTTTAAACTACGTGAATATGAAATAATAGTAACTGTAAATGGTAAAGTGTCCTTTATGAATCAAAGAAAGGGGCTGAGAGGCAATATTTTCACAATCCTTATGTCTCAATGCAGTGCTACCTCTATGGTAATGGTAGTAAATTTTATAACAAAGGAGCAGATCAACAAATGGACACTGCAGATACAGGCGTATTCTTTCTTTGTGGGATGTAATGCATTTATTGCTGTCTACACTAATATGGTGGAGTATGACGATTATTTTTATATGTAGTTTACAATTACATAACGATTATCCAGGGGCTGTTTGGAAAGTAAGGCCAGATCGGGCACGAAATGTAACCCACAGTGAAAATCCTATGAGGCTTTGCATAAATGTGCCGGGCAGGGTCTCTAGTATGCCCGTCGACCGCTTCACGTCGTTTTTCTCGGTTCTGTGCGCGCAGTGAGCACGTAAAGATACAGAGAACAATAGTCTCCCGCCAAGTATGAGAACCCTATGAGATATTTCTCCTGATGTAATGCAGCCCACATAACATACTTCTCATGCGTTTCCTTCTTCAAGACAATTCTCGGTCGCACCTGCAGGGGCAATGAAGATGCTCCAGCAGCGTTTTCGGCGGTAAGTTGTGGGGCGGCGGATGTTAGTTTGTAAAAATATAATTTTCTGTATATATACTTGCGTGTTGAATCAGTTTCTAGCTTTTAGAATGTTGTTATTGCTGTCTTTTGCCGTTCTCAACACTGGCTCTCTATTTACTCCGTGACCCCCAGAAAGTGATTTAATAAAACTTGGAGCCAGTAAATAGATATCCTAGTGCCCACTTCAATTGAGATACCATTATAGCTGCAGCTTATAGCTCTGAGGAACTAGGAGATTGTCCGGGATTTCTAATCAAAAACGGTTTTCCAAAATAGTTGAGTATATTCTGAAATTCACTGATAAAAAACACAAGTATCCCTACAACCTAACTAACAGAGCAGTTCAGAGTCTAATGCGCTGATGCAACTATAAATGTCCGAATTAAATATTAAAAAGAATGCTCGCCATAATTTGATGAAAATATTTCATCAAACGCCACGCTAAATATTTGGTAGAATGTCTGTCCCGCGACGGCGCGTGAAAATACGACAATACGCAAGCTGAAGCTAGATAATGAAAATCATTCCAGAATTAACACTTCACATGAAATGTTTTCATGGTTCCGCGTATCTCTAGTAACTTAATACGGCACCCGAGGCTGTTTGTAGCAGATACACTGATGCGACGCGACTACCGACACAGATGGCGTGTCATTCAGCGTCTGGAGAGAACTGGGGCCTTCCTTCCTCGCGTAGCGTCCTTATATAAAAAGCCGCGGTGCGGACGGCGAAGGGAACGCCTGATCTTTTCGGCTCTCTCGACTAGCCGCTGGGCTAGTAACGCACCACTTCAAGTTACATAATAATTTATAGCTTCTTTTGCTGATGGCCGAAGAAGCTCTTAATTTACACGTGCATTCAGCACGCAGGTAAGTATTGATAATAAAATTTTGACGTGGCTAAGTTAAATACTTTGAGCGAGAGAATTAATTAAATTATACTGCACGCAGCAGATGAGCTCTGAACTGTTCCTTTTGAGATCCGCTATCGCTATAATTTTATAGGTATTAAAAAGAAACTTTACACATCTTCATAATCATAGCGGACCTCCAACCTATTTAAATCTAAACATCCTAGCCTTATTTACTAGCCTACTTAATCTATCTTGCTTCCTTCAGTTTTGAGACGAAAACCAGAAAATCATGAATTTCCACTAAAGTCTTAATTTGTGAAATCCAAAGTACTGTTTTTATTAAATCATTATGAAAGATGAATCTAAATATAAATTTTGAAGTCTCTAGCTCTTTTCTGTTGCGCCAATGATTTTTCCAGAAAAGCGTCCAAATCTCGGAAATGGCTGAAGTTATCGAACTGATATTTAACACACATTAATTTAGTATTATTTCTGACATGCTAGAAAAGTTTTAGTTCATTTGCTTGATTTTTAAGGTATTGCGCAACATTTATGACGTCAGAGCTAGTTACAGCAGACTGGCTGGCACACAACGGAAACTGATGTGAATTTACTACAGCGTGAGTAGGTTGCTTCCCTACATCACCCTCTACTTAAATTTTTTTTTTATGAATGTTAATGAATGAAAAAAAAATTTAATTACAAAAAGGGAAGCAAGAGTACAGTTTAACTCCCTATGAAAAATCAAAATTGAAAAATAAACCTGTAGAAACATTAAAGAAAACTTATTACCTACATTAATTATTTAAATTGTAGGCATGTTCACTGCCTTTTTAAACAATGTCATTACTCAAATTTTTAAAACAAAGTCATGAAATATTTTGGCATACATATTGCCTTAGACAAACAAACACATAGAAATTGAAAATTTATGAAAATCTTAGATCCATTAAATACATTTTTACATACACAAATTCAAAGAAAATAACATGATACATAAACAGATGATTATCTCTTAGCAGTCTTTTCTAAACCTGAAAGAAAAGTTCACAAATAATTTTTACACACGTGGTTGTAGCCGCTTAGGCTGGCGTCCTACACTTCCATTCACAAGGGTAGAGGAGGGGAAGTTGCTATGGTGTGCATCCTTCACGTTCTCTCTAAATTACATGGGGGAAAGGGGAGGGGTCACTGTGAGTTGTGTCCAAGTCACTCCACGCTTTCACGCAGCTACCAGGCTGCCATAATCTGGTTTGTCCTGTAGAACAAACAAAAAGAGTGCCTCAGACTCTGTTCACTTAATATCTAAGGGTGGGTCACAATGAAATGGGGATATATACATTTTCTCTTCCAATATGTTACTGGAACAAAGTTAACAGAACTTTTTCAGTATTTCTCTCGCGGTTACTTAATTGTCATAAAATCGGTAAACAAATGGCTCAAAACGCCGTTTGTCACGTATTAGAGAAAATTTATGCTCCTAAGGCATACAATCATAAATCATATTTAACCTCAATTTATTATTTCTGGGCCGGAACACTGAACCAATGCTCGGTACATTCCTGACAAATCTGCATTTTATTTACTTAACTGACTCCTCTTTGATTACCTTATTCTTAGAAATAGTATGAGTATGATTAGTGGTTGTTTTCTCAGCTTCTTTGTACATGTGAGTAACTTTTGGTAATAGTACAGTTGTGAGTGTTCAAAACACACTACGTTTAGTTGACTACTAAATCCACTTATTGGTCCTCTGCTGTTGTCAGTTCCACATCTGCACTTAGGTACTTACTTACTTTGAAGTGTATTTATGTTGAGCTAAACTAATATTTCACATCTGTCACTATGTTATTTATTTATTTTGCTAGTGTATGTACTTATTTAACACTCATTCTATTAATATTTAAAGCATAGGATAGCACATTTATTTCATATTCATAGTGTACTGCAGCTGATTAGTTTACTCACGTGGCAATCCATTTCCACTCGATCGGACGCTGAAACCTCAGGTAGTTTCTCTCAGACCTACCACTAAAGTGCATCAAGTAATTATAGACGAGCGTAATGCTAAATTCCTTAAACCTATAGGACACCATGAGCTGCTCTGTCTCATCTAACATAAGGGTACCTATGGTCGCATCCACGCCTCCAACTCATAACCTCAATACGTGTAGGTGTATCCTGTCACACACTACACTAAAATAATGGCCAGCTCCAACCTTATAAATACTTCAGGGACGTGTCCTTCACGTCTCAACCACAAACACTGCTCAATTCTATTACACTGCCTTTCCTTGCTACATCAGGTGAGTTTAATCTTACAACTTATCTGCATATTTTTCATACCACTAAGCAATCTCTTTTATTATTAATTAGTTAGCTCTACAGCATACACTAGGTTTCACTACCACTTCAGATGCTGCTTGTACTTGAATTCATATATCTTTTTTAAATTACTGTTGGTGGACCATTTCCAATACAACAACACTTTGTACTTACTATATTACCAGGGTACTATACATAATTGTTACTCAAATACATTTGTATCTTAATTACATCATACTTCTCTATTGTTTGTCAATATTAGGTTTGTCACATTAGGTATTTTTTTGTCACTAATCGGTAGATAGAATGGTTACATAACTCATGGCTTGATAGCCATGACAGAAAATTTTCATGTCTGGAAAGAAGAGGTCGAAATTTTTGTGGACAGGAAAGAGGAAGAATGAGTGAGACCTGAAAGGGAAAGAAGATCTCACACAGCTGGGACTGCACAGCTGCCACACTGTGTAGAGGTTACAGAACAACCTTCTCCCTACAGCATTCATTGGTTTAATGCTGTAAAGAAGAGTTAGAAATTTTAGGTGGATAGAAAAGATGAAGAGTGAGTGAGACCTGAAAAGGAAAGAAGATCTCACACAGCTGGGACTGCACAGCTGCCACACTGTGTAGAGGTTACAGAACAACCTCCTCCCTACAGTATTCATTAGTTTAATGCTGTAAAGAAGAGTTAGAAATTTTAGGTGGATAGAAAAGATGAAGAGTGAGTGAGACCTGAAATGGAAAGAAGATCTCACACAGCTGGGACTGCACAGCTGCCACACTGTGTAGAGGTTACAGAACAACCTCCTCCCTACAGCATTCATTAGTTTAATGCTGTAAAGAAGAGTTAGAAATTTTAGGTGGATAGAAAAGATGAAGAGTGAGTGAGACCTGAAAAGGAAAGAAAATCTCACACAGCTGGGACTGCACAGCTGCCACACTGTGTAGAGGTTACAGAACAACCTCCTCCCTACAGCATTCATTAGCTTAATGCTGTATTGATAATTATACTGGAAAATTTAGTATTTGGAAAGAAAATGTCGAAATTTTTTAGGACAGGAAAGAGGAAGAATGAGTGAGACCTGAAAGGGAAAGAAGATCTCACACAGCTGGGACTGCACAGCTGCCACACTGTGTAGAGGTTACAGAACAACCTCCTCCCTACAGCATTCATTGGTTTAATGCTGTAAAGAAGGGTTAGAAATTTTAGGTGGATAGAAAAGATGAAGAGTGAGTGAGACCTGAAAAGGAAAGAAGATCTCACACAGCTGGGACTGCACAGCTGCCACACTGTGTAGAGGTTACCGAACAACCTCCTCCCTACAGCATTCATTGGTTAAATGCTGTAAAGATAACCATACCGGAAAATTTTATGTGTTGGAAGAAGATGTCGAAATTTTTGTAGATAGGAAAGATGAAGAATGAGTGAGACCTGAAAGGGAAAGAAGATCTCACACAGCTGGGACTGCACAGCTGCCACACTGTGTAGAGGTTACAGAACAACCTCCTCCCTACAGCATTCATTCACTACCTTTGACCACGCCACGTCGATCTGAAAATACTTTATGATGCCTTTTTAGAACCTGTCTCAGTTCTTCCTTTTGATTGTCTGAAATCTTATCGATTTCCTGCAATTTAGCTTCTATTTTGTCTAAAATAATTGCTTCTTCTTCTTCTTCTGTGTTCAGCTTACTGTTACCAAGATTAACATCCTCGTCCCAATACCTCCTATTTTTCAGAACTCGTATAGGCAGCTCCCAAGTTCCATCATCAGTTACTACATGTTTATCACTAAAAGGTACTATAATTACTCCGGTTATTGGCAAGACCATTTTTAACTGGCTTCTTTCAAAATCAACAACACTCTGATATTTCGACAAGAAATCTATGCCAATTAAAACCTCAATACTGAGATTGTTTACAATTAAACATGGATGATCAATTAAATTACCATTAATGTTAAAGGGCAGTAAAGCTTCTTGCTTTACTGTTTTTGAAACCTTGCCAGTAGCACCAATTATTCTTAGTCCTGAGACCCTCATTACTGTAAGCTTGTCTTTACCAGGTAATGCATCAAAGAAGGACTGAGATATTGCACTCACCTCACTTCCACTGTCTAAGAGACAACGTACATTGATACCCAACATATTCACTATTATTATAGGGTGGCTTATTCTAGGCTGTACAGGTGGTTCCTCAAATTCATCCAATAGTTCCTTTTGGATTTGTCTCCAACTAAAGTGATCAACATCTGTCTTCATTACATTTAGGTCACAGGGTGTATGGGTTTCCTGAATTACATTTTCAGCTGCCTTTTCCAGTCGGTCTATTAATTTTAAATCGAAACACCGCACGACTTCATTACATTTATTTTGCTGAACATAACCCAAATTACTGTAGTCTGAGCGATTCTGCGCCTCCAGACCGGGCATAATACTAGTTACAGCTAAACCACTTTTACCATTATCGTCGGTTTCCTTCTCAAGTGACAACTGGTCACAGCTACTGGGTTCATCGACCCTTGACAGCCTACCCTCTACATTCTCACTTATCTCCTGTCCTAAATCTATTAGTACATTATCAATATCCTGCACAGGCACTTTAGATAAGAGCACATCATCCTCATCGTAAATATAAGCATGAATTTCTTCTGCTTCTTCACCTGTCAATTCAGTATTTTGTAGCTCGTCCCTATCGTTACACAGCTGCGCCTTCTCTTTCTCTTCCCACTTAGAAAGCGTCTCTAATACGGTATCTATCAAATACTGTGAGTGATCTAATATTTCTGTTGTATCCTTAGATGCTACCGACACTTCATCCATCTGTTCAGTTTGAGTATCCTGATCTGTCTTACCAATTCCCGTAACTACTGGCTTAGAAAAAGTAACCGCCTGGTGAGCGCCAGTGTCCTCATAGACGGGAACTAGTTTTCCTGCCTCGGCCTACTACTGTTTCCTTTATTTTCATTATAGTTGACTGGCACAGCATTACTTTCCGTACTGTTGTTTACATGCATATTTCTGTTTGGAACAAAATTATTATCCCTTGGACGCCATTGTTGGTTCTGATAATTATTTCCCCAATTCCTATCTCTCTTAGGATTACGAACACCTACTGTTCTGATGTTTACATTGCCATTTTGCTCGTTCCTAAAATTACTACTATTATTGTTATTGGCATTTCTGTTATTACGTGCTTGCTCCTCATTGGCAGCAACACGTTCTACACGTTCCAAATACTCAATGAAACGATCCAGATTGTCTCTAGGGGCTGATATAATTCTAGTTTGCCAGTACCATGGCAGTTTAGCTTCCAGACCTAGTATAATCATTTCTGGTTTTAGCTTTTCCGTCAAATGTGACAAACGTGAAATCCATGACCTAGCAAACTCTTTAATTGATTCCTTGCTTGCATTGAAGCGTTTCCCACTCCAAAATTCTCTCAACACTTCATTTTGCTTATTGCTAGACCAATACTCATTAATAAAAGCTGTTTTAAATTCCGCTAATGTTTTACACTTTAACATAACATCAGCTGACCAACGCATGGCGTCACCTGCTAAATGGCTTCTAATAAACGAGATTTTCTCTCGTTCAGACCAATTTGGTGGAATCACATCTTCAAAATCGTTCCAGAAATCTAGCGGGTGGATATTTTTATCTGGATCAAACCGCAAGAACTGCCGACACCCGATAAAAGCGGCGTTTGCAGCTACCACTTGTTGTATGTTACCATTACCAGAAATTACTGAAGCTACTTTACTCTCAATGTTAGCAATGTTAGTACTGATATTTTCTACTTTCATTTCAACATTATCTACTCTTTGTACAATATGAGTAGTATCAGTTTTGATTGCATTTACTTCTGCTTGACATATGTTTACTTTTATATTAACATCTTTAAATCTATCTGAGCACAGTTCAGATTCCGCTTCGATCTTTTCTGTTAACTTGTGCTCCAGCTTCGCATCTTCCATTTGGAAGTCTTTGCGAACCTCAGCAACTTCGGATTTAACTGTTTTATACATTTCAGAAAACTGTTGAGCAACCTTTTTCTTAATATCCTCATGATTGCAATCAATTTTACAATTCAAACTGTCTAGATCCTCTTTCAACTTATTGCAACCAGCCTTGAAGGTATCGTCCATTACCTCCAATCGTTTATTAAAATTAGTTTGGCTGGCCATAATCTCATACTTTAATTCAGCATTATTGGATTCTAATTTATTGTCCATTGCCTCAAACCGTTTATTAAAATTTGTTTGACTGGCCACCATTTCAGACTTTAATTCAGCATTGCTGGCAGCTATTGCTTGTAATATAACATTTAAATCAACAGCCCCAGCATCTTTGGGTTGCTCACGAGCTGGCTTTTTATCACACTCAGGTGACGAAAAACTAGCTCCAACACCAGAATCATCAAAACTAACTGAAACTTCTGATTGATTAGTCATATCTAACTTCTCCTTCTTACACTCTTACCATCTCTGAAGACTGTTTCATTTTTAATTCATCAGAGAAACTATCATCCAATAAATTTACCATTTCTACTTTCCGCTTTACTACAGGGGTCTCTATTATTGAATCATTACCCCTTCGCACACTACTGTCAGGAGACAATACTTCATATTTCACTTTAACATTACTACTTTCAAGCATATTTACACTTGAACCGTTGTCTGGATTTACAGTTCCCTCAACAGACATAGGTTCTGATTTAAGTTTAACCTCAGTTTCTTTTGACGGTTCCATCGCCGACAGTCTTTTAGTGCAGGTTAGTAAAATTTTTAACAGCTTTTCACTTAACTTAGTTCCTTCTGCACGACGTATGGCGTTGCCGGCGCGGCGAACCAGGATTCCTGATGCGACGTGGCACGTTGAACTGCAGACGGCTCTCCGACGGCTGTTGTGTGTTTGCGTGGCCCGCAATTGCAGGCTCTGCACCGGCTGCTCCAGCGGACGACTGCGGTGCGGCGAGACTGGCTTCTCGCGATGCCGGCAGCACCGCTAGACTCAGTGCCAGCTCCGTCAATCCAGAGGCGTTGTTAATCCAATTGCGTCGTCCACATACACACGTAACACATTCACTGTTCTATACTCAGTTGCGTGTCGCATTTCACTCGCGAATCCGAATAGTTAAAAATCACTTTCACTTAATTGATTTCCCGGCCGATGCACCATATGTGGGGCGGCGGATGTTAGTTTGTAAAAATATAATTTTCTGTATATATACTTGCGTGTTGAATCAGTTTCTAGCTTTTAGAATGTTGTTATTGCTGTCTTTTGCCGTTCTCAACACTGGCTCTCTATTTACTCCGTGACCCCCAGAAAGTGATTTAATAAAACTTGGAGCCAGTAAATAGATATCCTAGTGCCCACTTCAATTGAGATACCATTATAGCTGCAGCTTATAGCTCTGAGGAACTAGGAGATTGTCCGGGATTTCTAATCAAAAACGGTTTTCCAAAATAGTTGAGTATATTCTGAAATTCACTGATAAAAAACACAAGTATCCCTACAACCTAACTAACAGAGCAGTTCAGAGTCTAATGCGCTGAGGCAACTATAAATGTCCGAATTAAATATTAAAAAGAATGCTCGCCATAATTTGATGAAAATATTTCATCAAACGCCACGCTAAATATTTGGTAGAATGTCTGTCCCGCGACGGCGCGTGAAAATACGACAATACGCAAGCTGAAGCTAGATAATGAAAATCATTCCAGAATTAACACTTCACATGAAATGTTTTCATGGTTCCGCGTATCTCTAGTAACTTAATACGGCACCCGAGGCTGTTTGTAGCAGATACACTGATGCGACGCGACTACCGACACAGATGGCGTGTCATTCAGCGTCTGGAGAGAACTGGGGCCTTCCTTCCTCGCGTAGCGTCCTTATATAAAAAGCCGCGGTGCGGACGGCGAAGGGAACGCCTGATCTTTTCGGCTCTCTCGACTAGCCGCTGGGCTAGTAACGCACCACTTCAAGTTACATAATAATTTATAGCTTCTTTTGCTGATGGCCGAAGAAGCTCTTAATTTACACGTGCATTCAGCACGCAGGTAAGTATTGATAATAAAATTTTGACGTGGCTAAGTTAAATACTTTGAGCGAGAGAATTAATTAAATTATACTGCACGCAGCAGATGAGCTCTGAACTGTTCCTTTTGAGATCCGCTATCGCTATAATTTTATAGGTATTAAAAAGAAACTTTACACATCTTCATAATCATAGCGGACCTCCAACCTATTTAAATCTAAACATCCTAGCCTTATTTACTAGCCTACTTAATCTATCTTGCTTCCTTCAGTTTTGAGACGAAAACCAGAAAATCATGAATTTCCACTAAAGTCTTAATTTGTGAAATCCAAAGTACTGTTTTTATTAAATCATTATGAAAGATGAATCTAAATATAAATTTTGAAGTCTCTAGCTCTTTTCTGTTGCGCCAATGATTTTTCCAGAAAAGCGTCCAAATCTCGGAAATGGCTGAAGTTATCGAACTGATATTTAACACACATTAATTTAGTATTATTTCTGACATGCTAGAAAAGTTTTAGTTCATTTGCTTGATTTTTAAGGTATTGCGCAACATTTATGACGTCAGAGCTAGTTACAGCAGACTGGCTGGCACACAACGGAAACTGATGTGAATTTACTACAGCGTGAGTAGGTTGCTTCCCTACAAAGTGATCACCTGCAATATAGCCTGTAACTAGCTCTCTTTGAATTACGTTCCTGCTTGTATGAACAGCCGGCTGCGAAGACAATATTTAGGCTCAGACAACGGGCTGTAGACCAGCGCCGAGAATTGGCGGAAAGCACAGGCGGCTGGCTTCTTTGACGAGGGTATTGGAAACCTAGTGCAATGCTATAACGCATGTCTAAGTCGGAGAGGTGACTATGTAAATAAGTGGCTGTTAGGTATGTCTAACTGTTGCAAATGAAACATTTTTGATTTTCGGAATGGTTGCTATTTCGCGACCGATCGGTCCTTACTTTCCCAATAACCTTCGTAGTTTATAAAAAGAGGCACTTTTCCGAATGCATATAAAATTATTGTTTCATGATGTGGAGAAATATTTTATGTTCAAACACTGACAGTGTAAAATAGAAGCTGTGCAAAGTTGATGTTAGGGAAATTTGTTTAAAGTTACATGCGAAAACGAAACATATATCAGAAAAATACCGTTTTGTAGTCAAACGGCCGTACCGAAAGGAGATTAGAGGGCCTGCAATACAGTTAAGTTGTGCTCTCTACATACAAATCAGGCAATACCCGACCGCTGTGGTAGGTTGTAGCAAAAATATCTGGTCCTTAATGTGTTATGAAATGTATTCCTATAGATACGGTGAGGTGCTCTCCTATTGCTCATCGCCCGAATGATACACATAATCTTACTGATGTGTGCAAACAGTTCTCAGTCCACGCTATATCCACGAAGTCACATGAAAATAGTAAAGAGTTCAGAAAAGGTGTAACTAAGAATTGTCTACGGCTAGTTGCGTACGATGACCAGCGCGCCATAGTAATGGGTGCAGCTCACACGCGAAAGATTAAAAATGATTCATTCTTCAACAAAAAACGATCTTGCATGTGCGACCATCGCCCCTCAGTGTACGCCAGCGAAGTCTTGAAACACGCTACGGAAGCAGAATTTTTATCTCTGCTATTTGACACCAGTCCGAGAGGGAGAGGGAAACTTTATTCCCTAGTTGAGTATGCCGAAGATTGCTTCTCAATTAAGCAGCTCAGAGCCAACTTCTATATCGCATCGGATGCTCTCGAAACGCAATAACCGGCACCGCATTGCAGTATAGGATTCAAATTTCCTGTTCGCAATCTTATTATAACGCTTGATTCGTCTCGCTTAATACCCGTCGATGAGGAGGCACTTCTACTTCCACTCTCAAAGCTTCTCGAAACGTAGCGCTTCGTGTGAAGGAACTCTGGTACTTCTGTTCAACGTAACAAAATAAATACGCCCCGAGGAAGTAACACTTTTCTTCAGCTTTTTTCAACCTTCTGGAAAGACGTTTTAAACTGGTTCCCACTTCCTCGATAACTGCACAGACGTTTAGTTCGACAACGGGTAAAATGTACAGAAAAGAATAATACGTACAACCGGACAGTGGATCGTTCGATACTATTAATCTTCACGAGGCGTCCTCTAATAGTGTTGTGTTTCTTTTACCTTTACATACTTTTTAGGAGATATTATATTATACAGCCATCGTTGCTACACATTGTGTCACAAACCGCATATCTTGTATCGCAAAACACAAACTTTAATGGTACAAACCGTTTGTTCCTTCCCAAACATGACATCACAGCGATTCTTGATGGTCCCTTGGAAATAGCAAAAGGCGGGACATGGTTTGTAACTTGCAGTGTGATCACGAAGGACGGCAATGCATGCTGTGCAAAGTGTTCCCACACTGGCCACAAAGTTGGTAGTAAGTCCTCGTGGTAGGGCGTCCCATTCCTCTACCAGCGCTCTTGACAACTGCTGGATGGTCGTTGGTGCATGTGGCCGTGCACCAATTCATCTCTCCAACTCATCCCTCACGTATTCGGTGGTATTTAAGTCGGACAAATCTATTTGCCGAATATCCTTTCGTTTCAAGAGCTCCTCTACCTGTGTTGTTCGGTGCGGTCGCGCATTGTCATCTGTGAAAATGAAGTCACGACTGAATGCACTCCTGAAAAGATGCACTTTCAGTACTATAACAACGTTTACGGTGAGCGTACGTGTTCAAGGATTGGAGATCAATACGCCCATTCGACGTGCTGCTTCCCTACACTATAACACTTGGACCACAAATACAGTCATGTTCGACAATGCTGGACGCACCCTCATATAGCGAGAGGTGGTAACACGTAATGTACTCAGGAATATTGTCGAATATGTTCGTTTTGGCTGTCCAGATGTTATCGTGTGGAGAGGGATAATGTTCCATTGGCTTCACAGATATACAAATCTTTCGAAACGGTACACTCGGCTGTCAACTTTATAGTGACACTGTACTCCTTCTCCATGTGCACCTTTCTTCGGGTCATAGAACCCGAAATACAAAATAGCTAAATTACATATGAGTGCGAGTCTGTAATGTAAATGTGGAGGAGCGCAACAAATCTACGGTCGCCAGTCCAAGAAGGACATGCAGAATTTTGAATAAAGTGACTCTTCAGTGTTTGCCTTTACACAGGAAACTACTTGTTCTTCACTTTCTAATAAGTAATCACGGAAAAAATTCCAGGTAAAAATACTTCTGTACACACACTAACAACAGATACTTTCTGAAGCTAAAGATTAATACCAAATTACTACGTTTATCGTTCATATGCGATTCTGAAATAACAAAAAAGAACAGAAATCACAGCTAACGCTACGCTAAACTTCCATACAGGATGCGGGAAAAAGAACCAATCCCAGGTAGTATGCATTAGGTAATTCACTGTCCGCAAATATCGAGCGAGGTGGCGCATTGGATAGCAAACTGGACTCGCATTCAGGAGGACGACGGTTCAATCCCGCGGCCTGTTATCCTGATTTAGGTTTTCCGTGATTCCCCTAAATCGCTCCAGGCAAATGCCGGGATGGTTCCTCTGACAGGGCACTGCCGACTTCCCTCCCCGTCCTTACCTAATCCGATGAGACCGATGACCTCGCTGCCTGGTCTCCACCCCCAAACAACCCAACCCAACCAACTATCCGCAAAACATTTATGTTAATCAAGTTTACTGAATTCAAAGGCTGGCCTGAACATTACAAAATCAATACTTTTCCTGGAAGTGATGAAGAGAAGAGGAGGTTCGCCGTTGTCCATACCATATCCAGTGACGCCACTGGCAGAGGATGACACGGCAGTCGGCCAGTCCCGTTAGGCCCTTCACAGTTGAAAAGCGGAGCTTTGCTTTGATCGCTTTTTGATTCCTACAAACAGAACAGCAACACCCCAATTTATACCACAAAAAGTTCAAATGGCTCTAACTACTATGGGACTTAACATCTGAGGTCATCTGTCCCCTAGACGTAGAACTACTTAAACCTAACTAACCTAAGGATATCACATACATCCATGCCCGAGGCAGGATTCGAACCCGCGAACGCAGCAGCAGCGCGGTTCCGGACTGAAGCGCCTAGAACCGCTCAGCCACAGAGGCCGGCTTTACACCATAAAACTGCATAATAGTTCCACATAACATCAAGAAAATACAAAATATCGTATTTCACATGCAAAAGCTATCAGAATTAAAAGCGTTCGGGATAATCAGATAAAAATATTACTTGTGCATTCGTGTTTATTACAGATGAAAAGTCAGAGTAATTTTACAAGGATGTTGATACGTGTGTGATGAAAATCAAATCACGTACAGGAATTTCACCCGAGTTATGCTACAATATGAAAGTATGGCTACCACGGCGGAAAGCCTCGCTTAACACTTGAAAACCTTAATAACGGAGCTCGCACGTCGAAATATGTACCGGAAATGTAGACCGAAATACAGACAGTCGACAGACTTTTATTCATACAATATATGTCTTTCACAATTCTTACGTGATAGGCTAAACCATTACGAATTCGTTAAAAATTTTAAATAATCGTTTAGTTCCACGTTTCGGTATACTTCAACTGCAAAAAACTGTGCGCCTAAAACCCTTTAACGTTTGTACCTTTTTCTCATTCTGCCCCATAGTTAGGAATAACTTACATAGAATACCTTGAAATTTCTTCCCCGTAGTTTAATATTTAACTCAATTATAATTTCATCTTAGTTACTGTATAGAAGTTACTAATAAACAGACTGGCATACTGAGAGTACTGACTTACTCAGTGTACGACAACTTTCGTATTTAGAAGTTGTTTAATAAGATCACGAGGAAAAAAATGCGTCAAATAGGTGTGGATGCGAGAGTGCGGCTGATCAATAACTCATAGTAAAAGGATACCAACAGCTGTAATTCTCCCAAAAAGTTTTATTGTTTAAGTAACCAGTTTCGACGTGTCATCTTCATTGCCCCATGCGAAAAACAAATGGTTCAAATGGCTCTGAGCACTATGGGACATAACATCTGAGGGCATCAGTCCCCTAGAACTTAGAACTACTTAAACCTAACTAACCTAAGGACGTCACACACATCCATGTCCGACGCAGGATTCGAACCTGCGACCGTAGCGGTCACACGGTTCCTGACTGAAGCGTCTAGAACCGCTCGGCTACAACAGCCGGCTACGAAAAACAAATCGAGACACGCAAACAGTGGCTCACGTAGACCAGTTGCTGTTATATTGTTGTTGTCGTACGTTTGGAGTGTAGACGCCGAATAAAGAGACGTCCACAGTATCCAGTTCAGTATATGAGGGCCATTTAACAAGTCTTACGATAATGCGACGACATGGATTTCCACGTTGTGTGTTGAACCAGGAAGGCAGTGTGTATCTGGATGCCAACATAAAATAAGTTTCCGGTACAGGAGGTCGCGCCAGAGTGTGAAATGAAACACATGCACTGGAATTCTGGGTAAATTTATTGTGGACGAGTACAAATGGAATAAAAACGAACCAAAACCAACTATTGTCCTTCAAAATAGTCCCCCAGTGGATTCAGAACAGCGTTGCCAACGATGTACAAGGCGTTGTATGCCAGTGGCACTGCCATCAGTGTGTACCACCTGTAGTGCAAAGAGCTTATCACAAAATTATTTCTTCAGTTGTGGAGTCAGGTCGAGGTCTCATGGGCTGGTATGTGGTGAGTAGGGTGGGTGCGGGAGAACTTCCCAGCCCCACCGTTGTACACAGTTCTTCTCATCTCCACTGTATGGTGTAGCGTTATCATGGAGTATAGCTCCATTATGCAGCAGTGCCGAACGTTTTCGCCCTCACCCACAGCTGCTCTTAGTTCTACGTTACACCAAGTAGAATTTCTACCACCGAGAAAGGCAATGTTCACATATTCTCGCGGTTCCACACTGCCTGCATACATCTACACTGAAGAGCCAAAGAAACTGATACACCTGCCTTAATATCGCGTAAGATCCCCGTGAGCACACAGAAGTGCCGCAACACGACGTGGCATGGAGTCGAATAATGTCTGAAGTAGTCTTGGAGGGATCTGGTACTACGGATCTTGCACGGCTGTCCATAAATCCGTAAGAGTACGAGGGTGTGGAAATCTCTTCTGAACAGTACGTTTCAAGGTATTCCAAACATGTTCAATAATGTTCTTGTCTGGCGAGTTTGGTGGCCAGCGGAAGTCATTAAACTCAGAAGAGTGTTCCTGGAGCCACTCTGTAGCAATTCTGGCGGTATGGTGTGTCGCATTATCCCGCTGGAATTGTCTGAATGCGCTGTGGACATCAATGGGTGCAGGGGATCAGACAGGATGCTTACATGCGTGTCACCTGTCAGAGTCGTATCTAGACGTATCAGGAGTGCCACATCACCCCAACTGCACACAACCCTCGCAGTTACAGAGCCTCCACCATGTTGAACAATCCCCTGCTGACATGCAATTTCCATGGATTCTTGAGGTTTTCTCCATGCCCTTAAACGTCCATGCGCTCGATACAATTTGAAACAAGACTCGTCCGACCAGGCAACATGTTTCCAGTCATCAACAGTCCAACGTCGATGTTGACGGGCCCAGGTGAGGCCTAAATCTTTGTGTTGTGCAGTCATCAAGGGTACATAAGTGGACCATCGGCTCTAAAAGCCCATATCGATGATGTTTCGTTGAATGGTTCGCACGCTGACAATTGTTGCTGGAACAGCAATGTAACTGTAGCAGTTTGCGGAGGGATTGCACTTCCGTCGCGTTGAACGATTCTCTTCAGTCATCGTTGGTCCCATTCTTGCAGGATCTTTTTCCAGCCGCAGCGATGTCGGAGACTTGATGTTTTACCGGATTCCTGATATTGACGGTACACCCGTGAATTGGTCGTACGCGAAAAACCCCACTTCATCGCTACCTCGGAGATGCGGTGTCCCATCGCTCGTGCGCCGGCTATAACACCACGTTCAGACTCACTTAAATCTTGATAACCTGCCACTGTAGCAGCAGTTAACAGAGCTAACAACTGCGCCACACTTATATATAGGCGTTACCGACCGCAGCGCCGTATTCTGCCTGTTTACATATCTGTGTATTTGAATTTGCATCCCTATACCAATTTTATTTGGTGTTTCAGTGTAGTAGCATGGCCGAGCTTACACAGAATGTTTCAGGCGCTGGTACCGAGCCATCTTGCATGCAATCGCAATGTGTTGGTTGATTTCGGTACTGTTTGCCGCGGGCGTTCGAGTGTATTTACTGCGATTACAATGACGCCACATTTTCACATGCTATACCATAGTTGTCACGACTTATGGCAAGACCCTTGTATGTGGTATTTGTTTTATGTGTGCCAGTGCTGCGATGTCTCCATTCGCTTTACGTATAGGAGCCTGAAGATAGCGCCAACTAAGCGTCGAGTCTAGTTGCTTAAATAATAATTTTTTAGGAAAAATTACTGTTGTTGCTATCCTTTTTCTAGGCGGAAATAGTAATCACCGTCTTAAAAGGACGTTCTGTCAGTTTGGAGCGCTGTAGATGATGAAAAACTGGTACCAGGCGGTCACGTGACCCTCTGTTGCTGACTTAAGTTACGGCAGCATGATCCAATATAGTGTGTGGAATGACCGAAATAAGATGGATCGACTTGGAGACGTGACGGAATGGAACGAAGGATATATGAACGAAGCTGCCCGATTTGTTGACGTATCAATACAAAGTGCCCAACGTGTCTACGAGTAACGGTGTAGCACTCGCAGCCACGTAACGCGGCGTAACAACAGCGGCCGTGAAAAAGATTCTGACAGGAGCCAAAGACGAGTGACACGCCATATCAAAGAAGATCGGGTCCAATCCCGACAGGATTTTCTGCTGTCAGTGAATGCAAGTTAATCTCAACCAGTTTCGTAACAGACACTGAAGAGAATCGGTTGCCACGGTTGTTTTCTGAGTCGGGTGTCTTGCTCACAGTGCCTTATGAAGCTGTACCTCTTCAATAAACTGAACAACACGATATCTGAAGAGATATTGACTGGAGGCGTATAGTGTGGTCCGAAGATCGCAGTTTGCTTCTTTTCAAATGATGCAAGGTGCCGCAAGCACCCACTGCCCATAGTGACGTTCACTATGCATTACGTACTTACTGGTGAGCACTACAGTCCTTGTAGAACCTTGGTCTCCTTTGTCGCCTACCTCCATTCTTCTGTCCATCGCTTTCCTTCTCGAGTCCCCCACTCCCATTGCTCGGAGGAACTCCTGCACATCTTCCACCCACCCCTTCCTGGGTCGTGTCTTCACCCTTCGATGTTTCCTAAAAACACTTAACACTTCGAGTTTTTGGCATTCTCTGTGCATGTCCAGTCCATCTTATTCATCCTTGCTTGATTTTTAGTACGATATTGATGTGGCCAAGAAGTGTCTCTAGTTCTGCGTTTGTCCTTATTCTTCCTCTCTCACCACCCTAAATATCTTTGACAAAATCTTTCTTATTCAGTGGGCAGATTGTTCTCATGTTCCAGTCTTTTAGCATTTCTTCCTTCATCCACATTTCCTTTATTAATTGATTAACAGCCGCCTTCATCCTCTTTCCTCCGAATTTCAATAATTCGGCATCTAAGTCGTCTTCTCGCGTTGCATTACTGTTCATTGAGTTTTCAATTGCAATCATCACTTCCTCTAAGTCTGATTCTAATTCCAATTCGAAACTCCGTTTCTCTACCTAATTCAAGGTTCCCTCTCTGTTCCCTCTCCTCCTTTCCGTGAAATAATTCGGAAAAGTGCTCTTGCCATCTTCCCGAAGCTTTGCTTTTATCTCCAAGTAGGTTTCCATACTTAGCCTTAAATAAAGCTGCTCTCCGTTGGAACCCTTTCTTCATTTCTACAGATCTTTCACAGAATTTTAGTATCTCATTATTACCTCTCGTTTCATGCAATTGTTCTATCTTCATCTTTTCATACTGTTTTTTCTTCAACCTAGAAAACCTGTCCGCTCTTTTTCTCTTCTCTCTATAGGCTTCCGCCGCTAGTCTTGTTTCGCTTGCAGCGTTCTTAGTCTCTTTACCACGCATTACATGGAGGGTGTAATTCAGGCTCAAGGCAGTTTGTGATGTTTAGGAAACGTTTTTCGGATAAGGTCCCGGACCCACTCATTCATGGTACCGTGACGACTATTTTGTACTCTCCTCTTCCAAGATGACAACACCCGTTTCCACAGAGTTGTACGCATACATTTTTGGTTTGACGAACACTCAGCAACCCTACTGCACCTCTAGTGGCTCACTAAATCATCCTATGTTAATTCCACGAGAAATGTCAGGGATAGTTCGGAACATCAGGTGAAACAGCAGCCTACGTCCCTATAATTTAATAGCTTTTCGGAATCTAATAATATAAGCAACGAGTAGCTTCAGATGGGTATGACGTACCTGTAGAAACTGGTGGACTCTCTTCCTATCTGGACTCAGGTCAGTATCAAGGCTAGATTCTGTGTTAGACGGTATTAGCGTGATGAATATTTTGTTGAGTGTGGCTACATTGTGTGTGTCTTCAACAGATGCAACACCAGAGTCGCACTGGGAATTATTACTCTCACAAAAGACTCCAAACTTACCATATTGACGTTAGCCTTGCTACAGAATCGCAGGTGCTTTTTTTTTTTTTTACTTCAAAGGTCAACAAAGTAAATGGAGAATACAGAAAAATGGATTTTCCCAAGGGTGCGTGCTGACTCCATTACTATTCTATATTCACACTGATGACCAACCGCTTCCCAACAACACAAGACGTTTTATCTAACCAGACGACTTTGCTCCAACTTGCAAGGGAGCAACCTTTGAAGAGGTAGAATTTATCCCCGATAGCACTCTGAAGGAACTGTGCGTTTCACTTCGGGAAGAAAGAGAGTTCAAGGAAGTTACATCTACTAGAATGGAACCCTCGTGGAGCACTCTCACTCCAAAGCACATACGAATAACGCTCGATAGCTCCCTCACATTTCGAACGCTCTGCTGAAACATGAAGCATGAAGTTCATGCCAGAAATAACATCCTGAGGAAGTTAACATGTCGGGATGCGTAACTACAAGTTCTTAGAATCACAACATTGGCTCTGTGCTACTCTGCTGGAGAAATGCATCTCGTGTGTGCCATAGGTCAGCCTGTATCAAGACTGTAGACCACGCCTTGAATGAAGATTGTAGGCTAATCAGCGGATGCCTAAAACTCAACCCTGTTGAAATGATATACGGTCTTCCTGGCACTGCACGTCCAAGTATTCGGCGAGAAGTCGCTGCTGATCAAGAACGACTGAAAGCTGAGAGCGTTGAAGCTCGCCTATTTTTGGTCATCCAAAACTCTCAGTCAAGGTTGAAATCAAGGAAAAATTTATTCCAGGCATCAACGACTTCGGAAGTACCTCCAGATAAGGTAAGCTATTCGTGATGGATATCTAAACTCCAGGACGTGATGGAGCCACGTGAACATCTTAAAGCTACTACGAAGATTACGATGTTTTGAGGTCCTTAACCAAATAAGAACTGGTGTCGGCAGAAGTCATCGCTTAAGTCATAGGGCTTCACAACAGAACAGCAGTTTTGAGTGTGACAGTCGGCCACATGTGCGAATGCCCTCTCATCTCACTTTCATGCTCAGAGCAAGAGCTATTGCTTGCCACAGACAATGGCCTAGATGTGGCTCCGTTTTGGGGAAATGTTACCTGAATGTAGATTTACTCAGTTAATTTGTCTTGTTAATTTATTTTTTTGGAATCTATGTAAGGGAACCATATCTAAGAGTGCGCATTGAAGGAATAACCTTAAATATATGGGTTATCAACAGAAAAACAAAACCATTTTAGATTTATATTAACATAAAATCTACTTGTTCAGGAAACTACAGGAGCAGAGAGGTAATACTTTCACTGAACAGTTCAAAAATTCAAAAAATAGGAAATGCGCACTCTTTAGTACACCTGTGCTTGAGATTACGCAGAATATGCCAAAAGTGTATGCATTTAGCAAATGTCACAAATCAGCGCAATATTGTCCTCAAATGAAGAGCACTGTTCGTGCCAACATCTTCCATACTTAATTCACTGGATCCAGTCCTCTGGAAACGCCAAAATCTATGTTCTCTACTCGCAGATTTGAGTATTTTCCTTAAAGCAGACTTTCGTATTAAGAACAGTGGCAACCTAAGCTGAAGTCATTAAGGAACAAAACCTATTATTCTGACTTCACAACGCACAAGAGGTACAAATTTGCAGTTTTGCTCTAAAGAGAACGCACGCCCTCTTTGCGGACGTTATATGCGCGCTCTTTCGTACAGAAACAATGATTCCAAGACTGCAAGCCAGAAATCGAAATGCAATCAAGAATTAAAGGCTATTGCTTGCATATTCAGTGTATAACTTACGCAACAGGGTGCCACAACTACATCAAGAAAGCTGAAAAGTGTTCTTACCCGTTTCACTTCCGAAACACAGGACTGCTTCACACAACTTCTACGAGGTCTTTCTGATACTACTCTGAGCACAACTACGTCAGTGGCAAGCTGATCAGTTTAGTCAGCTGTCAAGAACACAAGCTGCGCTCTTTGGGAGTGCGCACTCTTTGGTACATTTACCCTACATATGATCTCGATAGTTATGTAACTATGAGTACATTAATTTGTATATATTTAGCAGGCATCTCACATAAGTCAGTTTAGTATACAGTGGTTCACGGTCTATAGTGAATCTAAGATCTAAGATATCCTATCACCCCTCCTCTCCCCCGCCCCTTTCCAGGAGACGAAATACTGAGTAACATTGAGTACTGGGTTCATCAAGAAAATCCACAAGTTTTTGACGACATAATAAAACGGGAAATTTAATAAATGTTGATAATCTCGAAATTTACAACTGACAAAGTGTAACCGAGCATTAAGTGGAAGGGCTGGGGGTGGGGAGGTAGGCGTAATACAACATTTCTAAGCAAAATTTTATTGTAACTACCCATCCAGTAAAATCCACTGACACTCTTTAAACCAAACTTTTAAAAACACGACATAACTAATTTAAAACAATATGTCAAAACGTTTTATAGTGAAACGTTTAATTTAATTTAATGTAGTACTTTCGCCAAGAAAAACTGTAAAACCAGAACTGAATATAACACATGCGCTCATCCCACAAAAATTACTGCACTTCCTCATTCGTCTATCTTTGCTCAATGCAAACGGTTACAAAAGAAAACAACTATCAGAATTTGTCTCTGGAAGGGACAGGAAAATAACCATCTGAATACAGTACATATGAATAGCATGACAAGTTTTGGGACTCCACCTTCCGCAGAATTCTCTTAGTTACATGTACTCCGCAGCTGAGCCACTTGGAACACGCCTGGTATTCAGAACCCTGGGAGACTATCGTTCCAATCATCACAGCTCACTGTTACTCAAAAAGGTTAATGATCGGTACTCTCCACGGTGTCACCGATACCGACCAAAGGCATCTTCTGTCCGGAATGCGTCGTGTAACAGGTTGACGCAGTCTGTGGCTACGCTCCTCCGTCTCGCTCCCGGGCTACAACCGTTCTCCCCAAAGCTGGCTCCGGCCGTCCCTCGTGGCAGTCGGCAGAGGGCGACACCTGAGTGACGCTGGTCGCGCCACACTGTACTACCGGCGCGGGAAGGTTGCGCGCGGATTCAAAGGCGTCGGACATGTGGCGATCATACCTCCCCCACGAATACCAAGTCCACCGGAGTTGGGCACCTCTGAATCTTGGACCATGCATTAGCCTCACCGGCCTGAGAGTAGTCTGGATACTGGACAGCACAGCTGCACCTATCGATAACCCAAACGGAACTATTGTACTCAAAGTGACCAGTCGGTCGCAAAAGCTGTCACCGGTTTAGAATCTTCCGCTAGAGTCTTCAGCAAGGTCCTGGAATCTATCCTCACCCGACGCATCCACCAGCATCTCCGCCAGCACCGCCTCCTTCCCGTTACCCAGTGTGGCTGTCGGCCGTCCTTCTCTTCCGACGACCTTCTCCTTCACCTCACTCATCTCCTTTCCGACCAGCTTAATTCCCGTCGCTCCGCAATCTTCCTCTCCCTGGACCTCGAACGTGCTTATGACCGCGTATCGCACTCCAGTCTCCTCTTCAAGCTCCAAACCTTCGTTCTTCTCATTAACTACGTCCGTCTGATCGGCTCCTTTCTCTCCCACCGTCCTTCCTACGTCACCATCCATAACACGGATTCATACACCTTTTTCCCCTCCGCCGGTGTGCCCCAAGGCTCCGTCCTCTCCCCCCTTCTGTACCTTTTGTATACGGTGGACATGCCGCCTCCGTCACCCCCCCCCCCCCCCCGTCCACCTTCTCCAGTTTGCCGATGACACCGCCTTCCTTGCCATTGCCCCCACCCTGCAGCGCTCCCAACACCTCCAATCCCATCTTGACCAGTTCACTGCTTGGTGCAACCAGTGGTTGCTCAAGGTCAATCCCTCCAAAACCCAGGCGATCATTGTAGGCAAAACAACCCCTTCCTTCCGCCTCCTTGATTTCTATCTCACCATCTATGGCCGTCCTATCGCCCTCACTCCCACCCTTAAGTACCTTGGCATCACCCTCGACAGTCGCCTCTCCTGGACTCCCCATCTCCGAACAATCCAAGCCAAGGCACGTTCCCGACTCCGTCTCCTCAAGCTCCTTTCCGGCCGTACGTCGGGTCTGGACCCCTCCACCACACTCCACACCTATAAATCCCTCATCCGCCTTATCCTTTGTTATGCCCATCTGGCCTGGATCTCCACCCCCCCTACCTTTTATAAATCCCTTCAAATCCTTGAACGCCATGCTCTCCGCCTCGCATCTGTCTACCCTCCCCCACGCGGATCCTGTACGATCTCATTCCGTTCCCCCACCTCCTCCTTTTCCTTGAAAGGATACGGATCCTGTACACCTCCCGCAAACTCGATCCTCCTCACCTGCTTCCCTCGCCCATCCTCTCCCACCCCCGCCCGCTACTGCGCCTGTATTCCCACGTCCCACCCAGCCTCCATCTCTCCACCCTCCTTACCCTCTCCCATGTTGGCTTCCGCCAGCTCCCCCTCCTTGATGATGTCCTCCTCCCCTCCATCTACCCCTCCTATCAACTTTGATCCTGCCCCCCCCCCACTTCCGGTGTCCTTTCCTTTAGGCACCCTCCCTCCCTTCTCTCTCCTTTTCCCCCCATCCCTCTTCCTCCATCCCTCTTCCCCCGGACTTCCCCTCCCCCTTCATCCTTTCCTCCTCTCTCCTCTACCCATGGCATCTCTGCTCTCCCCTCTCCCTCTCCCACCCCCCCTCCCCTTTCTTGGCAGGTCCCCGGACTCGCACACGCTACGTGGACTTTCGCGCGCCGAAGATCATCGCCCTCAGTGTCTCGTGTGTGCCGTCGTGTTTAGTGTTTAGTGTTCAGTGTTCACCGTCGCACTCCATCGTTCACCTGTGCCATCGCCATCTTCAGTGTTTGTGTGTCGTTTCTAAAGTTTGCCGAGTGGATTATCGTTGAGTGTGAACTGCTCCGTGTTTGTCTTTATGTGTCTACTGTTTTATTGCCCACCGTTCTGGAACTTACGTGTATTCTTACTGTTTTTTTCTCATTGTGACTTCTATGGCTGAAGAGCAGCGTCGAATGCTGCTGACAGCCTGCCTGTTGTACAGGTTTCAAAATAACAATAAAGTAAAAAGAAAAGAAATTCCGCTAGAGGCACTTAATATGCCTGGTTCAAGTTGAAGGTAGTAAAAACCTTTGCCTTGTTGAACCAGGAAAACACGAATGCAAATCAGGGAGAGGTATAGATTGTAGCACAATTTTTTCATTAAGATCCCAATAATCCAACACCGAACGCACTCCCTACTGCGGTTTGAGCACCACGAATTTAGGTAAAGAGTACAGGGATTTAGATGGTCTAATCACTCCGTCCTGCAAAGTTTCCTGAATAGTTTCCCCTTAATGCTTTCATATGAGGCAGGGATAACTTATATGGTGGGAACCTTACGGGAACGTTGTTCGTTAATAAGATCTTGTACTCTGCTTCATTCATCTCATCTAACTGATCGGTTAGCACATCACTGAACTCTGTACACAACTCGACAATCTGCTGTCTCTACTCTGGAAACAAATGTTCCAGGTCATACGCGAAAACTGTTTCCACTGCGTTCATTAAGTGTTTGGAACCACTAATCCGGCGATGGACACGTTGTTTACAGAACGTTTAAGGCTTTTCCCTGGAAATCTCGAAATAAAACTTCCTCCTACCCTACTGGGGCACCAGACCTACCTCCCCGATAAAATCGACACCCAGTATAGCCAGTACCGACAAATTACGCACCACGTGGAGAGGAAATTTCCACGTAATGTCGCCGATTCGGATTTTAACCTTAATTGTCTCCAAAATTTGTATTTTCTCTGAGTTGGCCAGCTGGCAATGGCCAATTTTGTCTGGTAAGTTCGGCAACTTGCAGTGTCCGCGGTGTGCGGACACCCATCTTTCATCCGTTAAAGATGAGGAACTACCGGCGTCCAGCAGAGCACAAATAGGTTCCTCATTTAGTGCTGCGCAAACAAAAGGAATTATCGCTGGGAACCGCTGCAATTCCCCTTCAGAACGCCCTACCACGCGATCCCCGCCTACAATACCGTCATAAATTCTTGTCCTTCCCCTTTTTAAGGGCGATTCTCGGCAATATGCCTCCTCTTCTTGCACTTGAAACACCTTACTGACAGTTCCTAACAACATGCCCACTGCTCTTACACTCAAAGCACTTTCTCTCATGGAACCCGCCTGTCTTATGAGGCTACAATTATCCAGCTCTTGCTGTTGAGAATCTTTTCCCTTACCCCGTTGTTGGTCGGCGTAGACGAGGACTTGTACCCTACTCATCAATTCATCTAATTGCCTAAAACTGTGTGCGTTCACAAAACAGAGCCCCGCAACCCGCAACGATCGCTAAGACGCATCCCCTGGAGAATATTCTCGACTATCTCCACTTCACTATAAGACATACGTTTCTGGCACTATCCTTTACCCTTCTCACATACTTCTTTAACGGCTCTTTATCGTGCTGGACTTCAAGATATCCCGTACCAATAGCTTCACGTCGCACTCGGGGGGACAAATATGGCAGATTAACTCCCAAAATACACTAAATGACAACCCACGACGCCTAGCGTCCATTAACAGTTGTTCTAGACGCCCACTCACTATTGGACTCAATAACGGATAAACATGACAAGCGGGCAAGGCAAAAAATTCCCCTCTATCCTGTAATCTTGATAGAAAATGCAAAGCGCTAAGTACCTGATCAATTAAATCTAATGATATCATTTTTGCATACCATACTAATTTTTCTGAAGGGTTGGGCAGCTTAACGAAAATATCAGTAATCAGGGATAGAAGTGGCCTCGCTCGCAACTTCTCCTAAGGTAGGCTGAGATGATTCAGACAATTCTTTATATGGGGTGTTACAAAAAGGTACGGCCAAACTTTCAGGAAACATTCCTCACACACAAATAAAGAAAATATGTTATGTGGACATGTGTCCTGAAACGCTTAATTTCCATGTTAGAGCTCATTTTAGTTTCGTCGGTATGTACTGCACTTCCTCGATTCACCGCCAGTTGGCCCAATTGAAGAAAGGTAATGTTGACTTCGCTGCTTGTGTTGACATGCGACTCATTGCTCTACAGTACTAGCATTAAGCACATCAGTACGTAGCATCAACAGGTTAGTGTTCATCACGAACGTGGTTTTGCAGTCAGTGCAATGTTTACAAATGCGGAGTTGGCAGATGCCCATTTGATGTATGGATTAGCACGGGGCAATAGCCGTGGCGCGGTACGTTTGTATCGAGACAGATTTCCAGAACGAAGGTGTCCCGACAGGAAGACGTTCGAAGCAATTGATCGGCGTCTTAGGGAGCACGGAACATTCCAGCCTATGACTCGCGACTGGGGAAGACCTAGAACGACGAGGACACCTACAATGGACGAGGCAATTCTTCGTGCAGTTGACGATAATCCTAATGTCAGCGTCAGAGAAGTTGCTGCTGTACAAGGTAACGTTGACAACGTCACTGTATGGAGAGTGCTACGGGAGAACCAGTTGTTTCCGTACCATGTACAGCGTGTGCAGGCACTATCAGCAGCTGATTGGCCTCCACGGGTACACTTCTGTGAATGGTTCATCCAACAATGTGTCAATCCTCATTTCAGTGCAAATGTTCTCTTTAAGGATGAGGCTTCATTCCAACGTGATCAAATTGTAAATTTTCACAATCAACATGTGTGGGCTGACGAGAACCCGTACGCAATTGTGCAATCACGTCATCAACACAGATTTTCTGTGAACGTTTGGGCAGGCATTGTTGGTGATGTCTTGATTGGGCCCCATGTTCTTCCACCTATGCTCAATGGAGCACGTTATCATGATTTCATACGGGATACTCTACCTGTGCTGCTACAACATGTGCCTTTACAAGTACGACACAACATGTGGTCCATGCGCGATGGAGATCCTGCACACTTCAGTCGAAGTGTTCGTACGCTTCTCAACAACAGATTCGGTGACCGATGGATTGGTAGAGGCGGACCAATTCCATGGCCTCCATGCTCTCCTGACCTCAACCCTCTTGACTTTCATTTATGGGCGCATTTGAAAGCTCTTGTCTACGCAACCCCGGTACCAAATGCAGAGACTCTTCGTGCTTGTATTGTGGGCTGCTGTGATACAATACGCCATTCTCCAGGGCTGCATCAGCCCATCAGGGGTTCCATGCGACGGAGGGTGGCTGCATGTATCCTCACTAACGGAGGACATTTTGAGCATTTCCTGTAACAATGTGTTTGAAGTCACGCTGGTACGTTCTGTTGCTGTGTGTTTCCATTCCATGATTAATGTGATTTGAAGAGAAGTAATAAAATGAGCTCTAACATGGGAAGTAAGCGTTTCCGGACACATGTCCACATAACATATTTTCTTTCTTTTTGTGTGAGGAATGTTTCCTGAAAGTTTGGCCGTACTTTTTTGTAACACCCTGTATAAGGTGTTGGACGGGATCACGATATACAGATCCTGCGCCCTATCAATACAATCTATGATCCGACTGTAACTCGGCTAGCGCACACTTAATGCTGGATACGGCTTCACTAACCTCGCTTTCCACCAGCTGTGGCGGTACAACTGGACGATCAACAACTTCTCTCAGCCGCCCCGCTAACTCGGCCACACTGCCTGATGTATCGGCACCCCGTACACTTACTTCGTGCAATAGTTCCTCCTTCCGTGACTCCGACATCCCAGTCACCTCACTGGCTGCCGAAACAATACAACACCAAAGTATTATCCGCTTTACAAAATATGACAGTTCAATCTTAGTGAACTGTCATTTAAAAAAAGTAACACTTCGTACCACGCCCACACCTCACACCACAACCAAGCTCTCTGCTACCATAATGTAACAGAGCATTAAGTGGAAGGACTGTGGCTGAGGAGGTAGGCGTAATACAACAGTTCTAAGCATAATTTTTCTGTAACTAACCATCTAGTAAAATCCACTGATACTCTTAAAACCAAACTTTTAAAAACACGAAATAATCTATTTAAAATAATATGTCAAAAAAACTTTACAATGAAACAATTTAATTTAATGTGGTACCTCGGCCAAGAAAAACTTAATAACCAGAAGTGAATGTAACACATGCGCTCATCCTATCAAAATTACTGCAGTTCCTCATTCGTCTATCTTTGCTCAATGCAAACAGCTACAAAAGAAAACTACTATCAGAATTTGTCTCTGGAAGGGACACGAAAATAACCATCTGAATACAGTACATGTGAGTAGCATGACAAGTTTTGGGACTCCCCCTTCCGCAGAGTTCTCTTGGTTAAATATACTCCACAGCTGAGCCACATAGAACACGCCCGGTATTCGGATCACTGGGCGACTACCGTTCCAATCACCACAGCTCACTGTAACTCAAAAAGGTTAATGATCGGTACTGTCCACGCTGTCACCAATACTGACCAATAAAAATTCTGTCATAAGAATTTTGGCTCTTTCACTGGATATACACTATGTTTCAAAATGAAATAGAGAAACGACGAAGTATTATATATGACACGATTTCTTCCTGTGAAATACGACGTTATAACCGTACGAAGATACTCGTCGTTGTTACATTGGGTTAAAAAAAGTTATATCCTGAACGCAATCACATTTACATTCTCATGTGACTGCGTTCATCTGAATCAAAGGATCGTATTACTGTTACTAAATCGGGAAAAAATTGGAAAAACTAACACACTCTGCATGGGGATTATGCGATTATGCGATTTTACAGTAAAATCGTACAACGATTTCACAATGCCATAATCGGATTCGAGCAGCCAGCGAACATTTTCAGAGTAAAGCCGTATGCGACATTTAGTTTCCGTTTTATTGCCAACAATGCCGAAGGAAGCAGCACGCAGGGGACGTTGTTTCCCATTCAGACTGAAATCCTCTTTCAGTCGCTAAATATCTACATTCGTGACTGGAATATCTACTTCGGCAGATTTTATGGTCACATTGGAAAATGAAACTGCCGTGTGGCTAGGGCCGCCCGTCAGGTAGACCGTTCGCCTGGTGCAAGTCTTTCGAGTTGACGCCACTTCGGCGACTTGTGTGTCGATGGGGATGAAATGATGATGATAAGAACAGCACAACACCCAGTCCCTGAGCGGAGAAAATCTCCGACCCAGCCGGGAATCGAACCCGAGCCCCGTTAGGTATAGCATTCCGTCGCACTGACCACTCAGCTACCAGGGGAGGACGTAGTTACATTCAGTAGAGTAAAGGTAATATGATCTTTTTACTCTTATTAAAATCTCTTAATATTTTAAAACACAATTAAATTTGAACGTCTACAATTTTTTTTAACGAATTCCTTCACACAAATATTCTCGATTCCTTTTTGCCGTTAAGGATGTGACTTTCGATTCTCCACGACTGACTCTGAAGAAGTAATCAGTGAGACGCAGCATGTTGCGGCAAAAATAATTATTTTTCCTTTTTGGACACGTTCCTAAAACCATGACTTGTGTCCCGGAATTTTTCAACCAAATTATTTGAGGACAGAAGTTCAACCAATGGAATTTTTATTGCCCGCATCTCGTGGTCGTGCGGTCGCGTTCTCGCTTCCCACGCCCGGGTTCCCGGGTTCGATTCCCGGCGGGGTCAGGGATTTTCTCTGCCTCGTGATGGCTGGGTGTTGTGTGCTGTCCTTAGGTTAGTTAGGTTTAAGTAGTTCTAAGTTCTAGGGGACTGATGACCGTAGCAGTTAAGTCCCATAGTGCTCAGAGCCATTTGAACCATTTTTTTTGAATTTTTATTGGTGACATTCCTATAGAATTGCGCTCCATCCAGATAAATTATTTTATCTAAAACTTATATGACTAGGCACTGCAGTGTTAGTTCCATTCGCATTCCAGAGATCGCATATTTCTTCTCTGCTGTTTATGAATGTTGCACTGTATTCTACCCAGAGAAAGGTTTTGTCCATTCCTCTGTTTGTCAGCAGAATACCATTCGTCGTCATTTTAAACAAATCATATGACCCATCAGCTGCCTGTTGACATATTAGCTGCCTTTCCCGAGGGAGAGACTGATGGTTCGAAATTCCGGAACCGATGCATTGTGCAAAGCTACGCCACGCCACCCACGTTAGGAAAGTTAACAAGAAGTAAAAGTACGCATCATGAGCGAATAGCTAGGATTTGGTAGCGCTCCAAAACTGCCATCGCAAATCATCGAATTTCTCCACCATCTCTATCGATGGTCTTCGCTGCTGCCTGGCGCTGTAACAGGCAGTTATAAATTATCTCTCCAACTCAGCGTGTTTGAAAAGAGTGTAGTTCTTCGTTTTTCTTTTCGTGCTGTTGACGGTAAGTGGAAGAGGGAGAGAGAAGATCTCATTAAGTGTATTTAGGCGGAGAGCAGCTACTCCAGCGAGCAGTCATCTATTAAAGCCACATACTATACTTCATTTTTGCTTTTTAATCTGAAAAAAGCCTTAATTGTTGGACTTACACCTCTAATATTCCTAACTGCTTTGAGAGCCCCTTAGGGTCGCGCTTTAATGGTGGGTTAAATTAAAAAAGTTTGCTGGGCACCATCAGAAAATAATTTTACGACCTGTAGGAAGTTAAAATGTTGGTAGATCCTCGCTACGTAGGTCTTGTTAATATTAAATAATCTCTTACGTAAAGAATTGGAAACGAGAATCTCATTATGCATTGATCACTTTAGTTAGAGAATCAGCCTCTAAGTGTTTATTTCGCTCCAACTTCATATGCCTGCTCTTTCAGAGGAGGTAAATGTCTCGTAATATTTTAACTTTAATACTTCATGAATTTCACGTACAGTGCGACTGTACAGAGACGGAACATTTATTGATACTTTTTGGTGTTGTGTGTTGTCACTTGACATCTTCACAGCGACACTTTCTTAACTCGATCCATACTTTTCACTTGATGCTTTCAGTAATTTAAGGACTTTATATTAAATACCATGTTTAATGATGCTATTATTTATTGTTTTCCCAAAATGCTAGCCGCATTACAATGTTCTACCATTCTCAATAACAACGCGCAAGCATCAACGGGCCAACAACTGAACGAGTAGTGTGCGTGTGAAGTGACTGCACGAAAAAAAATTGCAACTCTTCACTAAAACTGTCAACATTTCGTTTCCAGTTCGTTCATTTGGAATTCCCCTGTTTTCAAGATTCGACTTACTTATTTTCGGTTGTTTAAAGCAGTTTCAATGCAAGAATTATTGAATCAGCAGCTAGGACAGCCCCTACCAAAAGTGAAACTTGACGTTATTTCGATAAACTGATAGTAATGAAGTACAAAAGCTGTTCCAAAAGTTTGATGTCTCCGGGAAATACTTCAAATAATAAAACGCACTTGAAAAAAGACCCCCGCAACAGAAAAATTATATGAATACGAATGGCGTTTTTCTTACTAGCATAAAACTCCAAATTCTTAAGAATTGTGTTATGTAACGAAAATAAAGACGGTGCTTGATTTAACGCTTGTATTATCCTATACTGCCTGTCAGAAAAAGTGAGGCATCCAGAAGACACAGTAGCATGTCAGTGTAATTTCGTACATCTGCACACCATCAGTAAGTGCCAGGTACTTATAATTAAAATCCTGCTACTCCCAGAGGTCCACTGTGACCTGTAATTATCGTATGACAGGGAAACTTGGTTGATATTCTAATGCGTTAACGTAGTATCGATTCACCAGGTGCAAATCTAGCGCTGTGAATGCAAGAAAGAAGAATGGACATGTTTCTATATGTAATGGGTTAGGAACAGGATGTGGGCGGATAATATATCAAACAATTGAGAAAGGTGTAATTTGATTTTAATATTTACATGCTGATTTTATTTTTAAAAGTCACTTACACAGTTTGTTCACTGAGCACCATAGACATCGATGAGGTGCTGTATAGCGCCAGATTTGCACCTGGTTATCAAAATTGGAACTAATTTTTTTTTTCTACTTAAATCGATTCCGCATTAACACATCAGCATGTCTACCAAGTTTCCCTACCACACGATAACTCACTGAGAAGCTGCAGTTTAATTATGACCACCCGGTATGTAAATGATTAGAGCTTCAATTCTCTGCGGTAAGTAAAACGGGCATCAGAATGCATTAATTTCGTTCGTGTTTAGGGTTATTACCAGGCCTGGCAGAATATATAAGGGACGTCAACAACGTCTGATTGTGAGTGATCACTGTGAGGGACTCTGAGATGCTGCGTACTCGTATGAGTCAATGTTATCAGTACCTCATAAACTCTCCACAGCCTCTTATTTGGGTCTTCATTTGGCCGACTCGTCGAATCGTGCAGAACCAAGATTTTTAGGACTCTCAGATGTGACAGAGTCCAGACGTTGGACCGCATGGGAACGTGAAGTGGGAGTCATGGAGATCAAGATGGATACTGGAAGCTTAATAGCCGCCGGTTCTGGTAACGAATTTATTTTTCAAATAGATTTAGGTTCACCTATCACTCAATCAAAAATATACAAATTCTGCATCGGAAACGTATGAAAGTAACATAGCGCATTTACTACAACTGTAAGCGTCCGATTGACTCGAGGTTCCAGAACATAACTGAGGAAATGATGACATATGCGCTGTCTGATGGGAGAATGGTGACCTACTGTGGGATCTGAAAAGTTGTGCGTGCTTTTTTCCTCACCCGTACTTTTACCCCTACATACTCTACATGAATGATACCATTAAATAATTTTATTTCTGACTCATTGAGAAAACGCTTCGCTTGTCCTTTATCGTAATGCTTCATACGTCAAACTCAAATTCTGCTGCTTTGCACTTCTCGTACATTAATATTTTGATCACGTGTTTACAATCGTTGTCTTTCATGAAATTCAGCCTTTTGTACCTCTGCTAAGTTCATATCGTAATCTTGTTTCTTCAGCAGTTTCTCTCTGTCTGTTTGCTAAATGTCGCACGCCATTCTGTTCTCTAATTTCATTTCAGTGTCTATCTGTTAAATTTACTCTCGATCTACTGATTCGCTTCAATTTCGAGGCTAAATGTGTTTCTCGGTCCTCATCTGTTACTTTTGTTCGCTGTTCTTCCTGCATCCTTCTTTTCAATTCACCACTGGCAACATCTCCTGCTCTTTTACATTTTGGCATGCCGTTAAATGTTAGTATTAGTTAATATACTGAAATTTCACTTAATACACTGTTCACTACCTTAAACTATTAACTTTCCCTTAAATTTAGTTCACTTCCTAACACGTTTACTTTTCCTCCATCACTTCTAATCGATTTCCAAAAGTAAACATTGGCACATGCATCTTGCCATTACCTGTAATATCCTCCTGAGCCGTATTGCATGCCCACCACATCAGGATAACGAACATTTGAGGAGATTCTAGAACACCGTGGAACATTCTACAACATTCTGGAAAATTCTATAATATTCTCGAACTTTCTCCGTCTGCAACATTCTAGAATATTCAGGTACAGATTCAGCCGCTTTGGCACAGCTGCTTCACCAATTTGCCACAAGAAGTCCACATTTTGACATCCATATTTTAAATCAAACCACTGCAGTTCAAAATCGAAACCTTCTTCATGGATGGAAGTTGGAGGGCTACCATACGCTATACTCACCAAGGGGTTGTGGGGGTTTATTGCGGAGTTATAGCGGCACACACTATTAGACCATGTTCTATTTGTTAAAATAGAACATAAATTATTGTTCAATTATCTCTAATTTCTGGTCAGAAGGCAATGTAACGAACTTTAATATTTGCAGCTATTTCTCTGGTATTTCTATACCTTATTAGAAATTTTGTGAAGAGCTAGTACGTCTTCAAAATAAAAGATCTAGGTGATAAGCTTGTGTACTTGTATGAGTTACACGGCAAAATACAACCAAAGGTTTTTTTTTTATGTCGTGGGTCATCAGACTACTGAATCACCAGACTTGGTTGTGATTTTTACTTCGTATTTATTGCTCTTTCACACTATCAGAAATATTGACATTACTCGAACCAGGGGCCATATCTATTGTGGAACTATTACTAAAATGATTCAACACAAATCAGCAAAATTTTTACAATAAAAGACCCTACGCGTCATACATGCGTGGTCATTCGCAAAATACCCGTTGCACTGGCTGGAAATACGCACCAGTAAGCTGTTTACATTGCTTCACACAGCTGCGGTACGTTAAGTGCTATTAAGGTTTCAAAGGTTGGACACGATCTGCAGCTCCACAACTGTCACGCAGCTTATCTAGTTTTCTTGCTTAGGCGATGGTCAGCAGCACGTACAAATTTTACAAAATACATAACACTGTGCTGTCTGTGGTACTGTTATTTGTTGTGCTACCGGTTTCTGTTCTAAACCATCATCAACGCAAAAAATCTTCTGACAGATGTATCACATGTCATACATTTTCTGACGTAAGTTACCACTGAAAAGCGTAATTGTCAATAAAAATTAAAAATTGTAACAAGTTAAAATATGATGGCACATTCAGTGGTAACTTACGTCAGAGCACGTATGACATGTGATAATTTTTCTGGGTTGATGATGGTTTAGAATCGAAACCGGTAACAGAGTAAATAGTAGTATCACAGACAGCACAGTCTTATGCAAGTTGTAAAATAACCTAGTTTTCTTTAATCCTCCCTTCCAGGCTTACCTTCTCACGTGCATACAGATACGCAGAAGCCAGGTCAATCCTAGTGCACTTGCACTTCAACTAGTCCTTCTGTTCTTATGTACACTCCTGGAAATGGAAAAAAGAACACATTGACACTGGTGTGTCAGACCCACCATACTTGCTCCGGACACTGCGAGAGGGCTGTACAAGCAATGATCACACGCACGGCACAGCGGACACACCAGGAACCGCGGTGTTGGCCGTCGAATGGCGCTAGCTTCGCAGCATTTGTGCACCGCCGCCGTCAGTGTCAGCCAGTTTGCCGTGGCATACGGAGCTCCATCGCAGTCTTTAACACTGGTAGCATGCCGCGACAGCGTGGACGTGAACCGTATGTGCAGTTGACGGACTTTGAGCGAGGGCGTATAGTGGGCATGCGGGAGGCCGGGTGGACGTACGGCCGAATTGCTCAACACGTGGGGCGTGAGGTATCCACAGTACATCGATGTTGTCGCCAGTGGTCGGCGGAAGGTGCACGTGCCCGTCGACCTGGGACCGGACCGCAGCGACGCACGGATGCACGCCAAGACCGTAGGATCCTACGCAGTGCCGTAGGGGACCGCACCGCCACTTCCCAGCAAATTAGGGACACTGTTGCTCCTGGGGTATCGGCGAGGACCATTCGCAACCGTCTCCATGAAGCTGGGCTACGGTCCCGCACTCCGTTAGGCCGTCTTCCGCTCACGCCCCAACATCGTGCAGCCCGCCTCCAGCACGAACGCTGGTCCAACTGAGGCGCCAGGTGGAAATGGCATGGCAAGCCGTTCCACAGAACTACATCCAGCATCTCTACGGTCGTCTCCATGGGAGAATAGCAGCCTGCATTGCTGCGAAAGGTGGATATACACTGTACTAGTGCCGACATTGTGCATGGTCTGTTGCCCCCAGGAATGTGTCAATAAAGTTTCCCCTTCCTGGGACAATGAATTCACGGTGTTCTTATTTCAATTTCCAGGAGTGTATATTACACTAGTCGAGTTGACATGAACAGCTGGTCGTGCGATTACTTTTGCTGTAAACTCCATAGCGTTGTGTTCGTGTCTCCTCATTCATTCAATTCAGGCCTTATCTGACACAATTTAAATTTGAAACATATAGAAAAAAATTTGTATTCTCGGATATAATGTGGAAAGAAGAATAAACTGTACTCGAAAGTTGTCCACTGATCCAAATCAAGTGAAGCTTCTGTAGTTTGAAGGATCACTTTCCGCTTATCTGAGATGTCTCCGGCAGGTTTGTTTGATGTTATACCTCCTTTGTTACCAGGGAGCAAGGCTGCTCCCTGTCAGAGCTGGATCTTGGGCAGACACTGTTTAGCCCAGTTAATTAAACCTGGTGCCCACAGGCAAAGGGACCTCCGTTGCTTTGCGCAAGCGTAATACGCGGTACTGGACGCGCTGGCGAGAGCACCCGTAATGTCACTCCCCTGTTAGTTGCTGCTCGCAGTTAAAAGCGTAAAACGTCCCAAACAATTCTTACAGTAAATAAAATTTACGACATCATAACGAAATTCTAGTCAACAATGGTTACTATATTTGTAGATAAAAATTTTATTTCCTTCCACACGTACCCACAATAATAATTATATGTCTTGACAGGTCTGAATTTATCAGACGGTTATATGTATCACTGATATCTTGATACTGTTCGGTGATAAACCAAGGTTCTCGACGAGATCGGGGATTCAGTGATGAGTGTTGTTTTGAAAATGACCGTTTGATACCACCGAAACCGATAAAAAATATAAATATTAATATGAATGCGTTCTAAAATGCGTAACACTGTCGACAGGCACGCCACCATGATTTTCATTTTTTGAGAACGCTTGTAAAAAGAAGATGCATATTTAGAATACCGTTATATCATCGAAAGAGCCAGTACCAACCGCATACCAAGCAGTTATTACTATTATTTTGATTCTAAATAGCTTCGTCCATGTCCCACATATCCGAAGAAAACAGGCAGTGAGATTAAACTGAAGTTTTATCGCAAACAGGACACAGAACACATAGAAAAATTTAATAGCTGGGCAGCTTCTAGCCCTGAATGCTAACAAAATTCAATGATGTTTCATCTAAAGCAGATTACACTGTTGAGTCACACGAATGTGCACATGTCAGAAACCTGAACAACTACCACCTGGTGTCGTGTTGTCCTAACCAGCGCGAATGTGTAGGAAGAGTGTCGTGAGGTTCTGGATAGGGATGTGGCGATAGGGATGTGGAGCGCAGGCGCCCCCTGTGCCACGGCCAGCTACGACCTGTTTCTCGGATGATCCACGCTGCGAACACCTCAGTCGAGGTCGTTCCACACGTTCTCGAATGGGTTTAAATACGGACAGTCCGATGGCCAGGGGAGTACGGTAAACTGATGCTGGCGCTCTTAAAATCACGCACGTACACTGCGACCTGTGTGACACGTTGCATTGTCCTGCAGGAAGATGCCATCCTGCCGAGAAAAAAAATCGAATTTATGCGTTAGATGTATGCTTGTGTTGATCCACTGTGGCTTCCAGAACGAAGAGATCACCAAAGAGATGCCACGAAAACACTCCCATCCAGACGATACGCTCCCTCCTCCAACCTGATGTCTCACAACGATCGTTGCAGGGCCAATGGTTATCTCCCCGATGGAGCATGAAAAGAGATTCATCTGAAAAGGCCACCTGTTGACACTCAGTGGACGTCCAGTTGTGGAAATGGAGTACAGACTGCAGCTTTCGTTGCCGATGAACAGCAGTCAGTGTGGGCGCATGTACCACCTGCCTGCTGCAGAGGCCCAGACCCTCCAAAGTTCACTGAGCGGTTGTTGAGGAGACATTGCGGGTATCCCCTTGATTCATCTGGCTGGTCACCTCCTCTACAGTTGCACGTCTGTTCGCCCGTACCCATCTCCGCAGCTGTCGTTCGCACCTGTCATCTATTGACAGTAGTGCACCACAGCTACCTCGGTACCGTTTTTGGGTAGTGGCATTTTGCCACGCATGGAATACTTTAACTACGGCGGCACGCAAACAGTTTAAAAAACTTAGTCGTTTCGGGAATGCTTCCAACCTTGGCCCGAAAGCCAATAATCATGCCCCCTATTGGATATCAAATAAATCGCTCCGTTTTCCCATTACGACAATGCTCGAGCTGTTTTCCGCCTGCTTCCAAAGCGCTTTGTACGTATCCTCCACAGCTAGTGCTGCCAGATTCGTCAGTGAATGGTTACTGCACATTGACGTGGATGATGGTCGGTGGTCACATCAACGTTACTGGACCATGATAAATAAAAAATTAGCATGAAGATACTTTTTACAATAATGATTTACAGGCTTTATTGTTCGACTGACGTAGACCTAACAGGAATGAGAAGTATTAAATTTAGTAAAGGTTTAGTTTGTTGGTCCGCCGCTCGTGGTCTCGAGATAGCGTTCTCGCTTCCCGAGCACATGGTCCTGGTTTCGATTCCTAGCGGGGGTCAGGGATTAACCCCTGCCCCAAGACGAATGGATGTTGTCGTGTCATCATCGTCATTCATCCCCATTACGATCGGAGGAAGGCAACGGCAAACCACCTCCAATAGGACCTTGCCTAGTATATCGGTGCGGGTCTCCCGCATGGTTCCCCTATGCTCTTTCAAGATACAACGCCCTGAGTGGCACTGTAGCGAGAAGAAAGCGACTCTGCCTTTCTTCTCTGGTTTCTGTATCACTAACCTGGTGTCTTGCTGCTTCGGTAGTCCGTCCCTCGTCGCACAGTACTAGAGCTCAGGCGCCAGGTTCATTGTAGGTGATCCTTCTAAAGTGGAGTGTTTCGGGATGCCAGTTGATAAATGTCAACAACGAATTGTATTACACTCGCTTTAATAAAGAAAATACTTTGGCACACGATTCACTGAATTTCCAATATGACGGCTCTTGGCTACACAGTAATACCTTTCTGACCATCTATAATCGTAATACACACTGTCCACGACACGTGGCATTCACTGATAACTAACCTTCACTTTATCTCACGTTTCACAGCTGGAATATTTACTCGCGACCGTTCTTTTAGCGCCGCCCCTGGTTACTCGACCGTGCTTTTTGAGTAGCGCCTCGCTACTAACTCGCCCAGTCTTCCCGAAGGACAAGAGAGACCCCCCCTTTCTCCCTCAGCAAATAAGGACAGTCCTCTCGTTTCCTACACAAACTTTCAGCCAATTGGCGTTCAGAACGCTGTTGCCAGGCGGATCTGAAGTCATGTTAGCGGACATTGTGACGGAAGTTTTTCTCGGGTCACTGTCTCAGATTGTAAGATCCTACTTCAAAATGGTCGGATCTTGTCCCCACTAAGGTTGCACAACATTGCCTCCTATGATTTCATCACTAATGCACCTAGCTGACGCTTAATTGTTAAATGTACAGTCGTGCTCAAAAGTATCCGAACGACCAGAATTGCATTTTGCCTCATTCGAATGCAACCCACATAGCGCAGCTGTCTAGCAGGTCCTCTAATCGCCCCTCGGTACAGTCGTTTGACTATTGAAAATGGTTCCAGCAA
The DNA here is from genome assembly GCF_023864345.2 of Schistocerca serialis cubense. Lineage (NCBI taxonomy): Eukaryota > Metazoa > Arthropoda > Insecta > Orthoptera > Acrididae > Schistocerca > Schistocerca serialis. The sequence continues at coordinate 178,874,804 of NC_064646.1, read as the reverse complement.
GTCACCACTAGAAAACACTGCTCTGCATCGCAATAACTCAAGATGTAAAGTAATACCAAGGTACTACAAATATCAGGCAACATCTTATCACAGATAAGACGGTTCTCCAGGCTTGTAAGCTCACATTTATTACAATAAATGACATACATGAAATGTTACCACGCTCATTATTACGTCAGATACGTAATTCACGTAGTACGTTCGTCGTATTCATGATTTCCTCTTCAAAATAACATACCGTGTTTATTATTTAACACACAATGACTTTAAAAATTTAAGTTATTCCGAGCAGCTAGTTGAGAATATGGATGACCTTCAAATGACACGACGAACCGTCTCGTTCTGCATATGGATTCAAACCCAGGTCATCCAGACTAAGCAAAGACTTCGTGACTGACGGAAACTAACAGTCATTCCTGACTAAGCATACAGAGAGTGATATACCTCGATTTTAGACAGTATCAGTTAGCTAATATCAACTTTAAATTATATAACGTATTAAAGGCGCTGCAGTCTGGAACCGCAAGACCGCTACGGTCGCAGGTTCGAATCCTGCCTCGGGCATGGATGTTTGTGATGTCCTTAGGTTAGTTAGGTTTAACTAGTTCTAAGTTCTAGGGGACTAATGACCCCAGCAGTTGAGTCCCATAGTGCTCAGAGCCATTTGAACCATATATAACGTAAACATTGTTAACGGACGCGAATTCCTACCCAGCATCTATTGTCCTTGTTAACGCACTACGAGAGATGTTAAATATTGCTTCTTCACAAGTAACTTGCTTAAAATGCCGTGAGGTAAAGCTTTATGTTGGACAGGGATTCGAACCCAGAACCTAATTGGATTGTCATCGAAGCACAATCAACTGTGACATATCGGATTTTCTCGGCAGTAGCTAGATGTTTTAACTGAAATGACGAGACGAAACATTAATTTTTTTCCAGGACTCCAACCTGGCACCTATCGCTGTTATATTCTAGAGAAAACGAACGTTAAAAATGGATTTGTTACACCAGCAGCGACATGTGAGCATGTTTGAACTAGAAATAATATGACGAAGAGTTCAGTGCTGACTGGGAATCGAGCCTCACGCATATCGTTGTTGACTGCACACAAAGCAACGTCAGCTACCGAATTTTTCTCCGCCAGCAGCTCGGAATAACATCCTTGAATTTACAATGATTTCGCAAACAGTTCTATATCTCACTGGGACTCAAAAACTTCAGATACCGTTAGTGTTGACAGCGAATGAAAATACATTAAAAATCAAAATTATTACCCACCAGCAGATAGGTGTTCTCATGCTAGAGCTTCATAATACATAATGAAAGCTTTAGTGCCAGGCCAGGATCCGAACCCTTTCATGCGCAATATGTGTTGATGTTGAGGAATCTGCAGTTTTGAACAAACAACAAATTGCAGTCGAGCTGTATTGTCACGAAGGGATCAAATTCCGCGTTAAGGGTGGTCTGAGTTGCATTCCCAAATTAGAACCAATTTTATCGACATACTGAAGCTCAAATAAAAGATGGAATAAGTGTCCTGTGACCCTACATAGCGTTTGTTTCGTCACGAGAAATAAATAACTAGAATAAGAAAGGTTACTGTTGATAAAGTTTCTACGTGCCGCGACTCCTGACTTTATTGTGGTTCATCCTAACGTCTGCTTGGTAGAGAAGGAATGTCATGTTTAACATGAATGTCAGGCCACAATGCCATTATATCTTCTGTACTTGGCGTAGCCAGAAGAGAACAGAATCTGTCTCTCCTTATCAAAAATCATCAGCAGAAGTTGCAACCGAACCCAGACCATAAGTATATGACCTACCATCAATCCAAGAGACCACCAAATTCTCTTCTCTATCACTCATTTTTCTATTATAACAATGTTGTGCCATAGTGGATGAGAATTCTGACACACAGACTGCCTGTAGGGGTTTGCAGCATGTTCAGTACATTTATTTACTTGGTTGACCGAATCGCCATGAACTAGCTGCCTCGGCCACCCAGTGCATACATTCGACTCTATTTTGTAATCACCGAAGTGAAATCACGTAACTGACACCTACACAGAACTGCCAATAGTATAGGATGCAGAAATTTAAACACGAAGTGTTCCTTTCGACTTGAGCTACTCTATTGCGCTATCTGTTTGTTAAAAACGTCGTGCAGTGCACAAGAAAAGCAGACAATGACTGTCTCTCAGAAGTCTAGATCCGGCCATATGCATTATTTCACCGCACTGTGCAATGCGGAGGTGATGTAGCTATGTGTCATCTAGTAGCGTAACGGTAAGCGTCGCGCACCGTTGATAAGACGTCGCGAGTTAGGGTACATTCACTGCTACATTTCTTTAAACGCCATACTGCTTTCTGCTGAAGTTACCGATCTAATGGAACTTTGAACATAATTCCCTTCACTTATCAACCCAAAATAGTCGCATGTGGAAAAAGGGCTAACTTCTGCGACGCTTTGTTCTTTTCGGGTTTAATAGCTGGCTAGGCTGCAGATGCATCTCGACACTTTTGTATTAGGTATGAGGGGAGCGCATCGTGCCAAAATAGGCCAGAAAAGTATTTTCTACATTAGCTGTCGTGTGGCAGTGGTATTTTATTCTTTATAAAACCTTGTTAGATAGCTTTAACTCAGAACAAGTTTTCTACATGCATGTAATCAATAAACTGCATGTGCATTGTCAGACTGTTATAGATAACATCAGAGAATTAGCATATATCGTTGATGATTAATTTCTCTCTCATGGTAACTAATGTTTTCACAAACTAAAAGAAACCGTACGAAAATTGTGCACTGTATTATCAGAAATGAAATAGAACTACCCACAATAACCTTACGACGAAAGTCTGTTTCAATAAAACTGAGTATCTGTACACAAGCGTGCCTCTATTGGCACGAATTAATAAAATACTAATCACTTAGCTTTCGATTGGGTCTGTGTTTCATTGGTATGCTGTGTCATACTCAAGTGGTATGCAAATGTGGCATTTCATAAATAAAGTTATGTATTCCTAGAAACCCAAAATTTGTTTGTCAGCAGCGGAAAGAGGCGTTACCTGTTGTGCAGCATTGTAAGTTTTTCACCATTGCACTATGAGCCGAAAGTATTTTCTTGCGATTTCCTTATCGATGTGTGATCCGACTGCTTGTAGCTCTTTCACAGAAGGGATAAAAACGTCAACAATCAGCAAGACTGGAACCGCAAACCATAACAGACGCTTTCTCTCAGATTAGCACGTTTCCACAGAACTAGGGAAGCGGCATGTTTCTACGTCTCCTCATACGAGACCAGTAGTGGCTAGAACTCGTAAACCGCTATTTAAAGGGCGAGATTAGATGCGATTTTCACGTGCAACGACTTTCCTGGGAAGAAAACCGTAAATTTACAAGCTTTTGTTACAGCTCAAGCGTTAATAATAACTCAGATTATTCAATGGAAACGGCAGGAAAAATCAAGTGAACTTTGAGGCTTAAGTCCGTGCACCCCAGGAAGTAACTCGTCCATCACAGAGTTGCCAAATATACCTTGCCTTGTTGCCAAATCTCAGTTACATTACCAGCAGGAAGAAGACGAACCGATGTGATCCTACAGTGGGCTGGGAAGTGACCATAGCTGACGTCTCAAAGACGCGGCTGGTACGGCTTGGAATACGTAATCTGTCCGATTCACATTTCTGTAACTGGGTTTAGGGACTGGAGGGTAGTTACTAATAATACTCAGAACTGACTGCAAACTAAGCTTCATAAATCAGTAACTCTTACAGTTGTTTTTGTATATCTTTCGCAAGTGTACTCAAAACTAAGAAAATCGTTGATGAACGTTTTCGTGCCTCGCCGATAGACGATCACAACAAACAAATAAAAATTAAAAAAGACTGTGTACATGTGTGTGTGTGTGTGTGTGTGTGTGTGTGTGTGTGTGTGTGTGTGAGAGAGAGAGAGAGAGAGAGAGAGAGAGAGAGAGAGAGAGAGAGAGAGAGAGAGAAGAGAGAGTGAGTGAGGGTGAGATATAAAAATAAAAAATGAGAGAGAGAGAGAGTAAAAAATTGTTGCAAAGAAACTGAATCATGGTATGTAAAGAAATCTTTCATTAAAATGAAACGTTCTACATCATTACGAAATGTCGTATTCATGATCTATGGAACAAGTATTAATCTAATCTAATCTAATCATATCATATTGCTGACTAGTCATGAAGAGGCACGAATTACAGAAATTTTCACAATATTAGTAACCAAATCTAAACTTAAAAAAAAGACGACAGTTTTGTAATAAACTGGGACTCCTGTAAAGACCCTTTCGTCCCTGTTAACTAACCACGAAAGATGTGTGATATAACTCCATTCAGAAGGAACGAAGTGTTCATGCATTTAAAGATGATGCGCATGATGTGTAGTTCTGTGACGGAGATACGAACCCAGCACGCAATCGGATTTATAACTTAGTAAAATCAAATGTTACGTATCGGTTTTTCTTACCAACTGCTAGATGTTTGAATCTAAAATAAGGATACAAATTTTTGTGCCTGAGCGACAATCGAACCGCACACCAACCGTCCTTCTTTATCATCCACGAACATAGCTGAAGTAACACTTGCTTACTCACCAACAGTAAGATGTGTGCGTGTTTGACCAGCAATAACGACTCCTATTGCGATTGTTGGCAACACATGAACAGACATTAAAAATGCACGTTAATTTTCACTAGCAGACTGGTATGCACGTGACAGGGCTTGAAATGAAATTATGAATATTTTTGTACTGGATCAGGATTCGGACCCACATACTTACCTTTGGAGGACACCTAGAGAAGATCGCAGTCTTGTGAAAAAGGAACGAAATGATTGAGCTATACTGTTCCGAGACATTCAGATCCTCGAAATATGAAATACGAATTCGAATCACAGTCCAGCACCAAATTTTTCAACGTCCCTAGTTCAATCAAGTACAAGAAAAATAAGAGCCCTGTTCCTTTAAAGGGCTATCGTTTCATCAAATAAAATAAAATTTTGTAATGTAAGTAAGTTTACTGGAGACAGTATTTCTGTTTACCATGATTTCCGCCTCTGTCATTTGCCAACGTAAACCGGCTCTGCCCAATTGGTAATGAAGGAACGTGATGTTTAATGCGGATTCTGGATTATAACGTCTTTCTCTTGAGGTTGCCAGAGGTAAAGTAAATCTGTTTCTGCCTCTTAATGGTACATTCCTGTACCCACGCATTGCACCTGTGATAGTTCGTTTCACCAGACCATTGTGGCCACATTTCCCAGCCCCAGGAGTGTACTGTAACGGATGATGTGCTTAGCTTACAAAATTAGTCACCGTGGAAAAAATGCGAGTCTATTAAATGGTTAAGTAGAAGCAATCTTCTGACGTGGTGTTATGCTATTCTCATGTCAGCAGGATGGAAAGACTCTTCTAGGCATCATAGCCTCCATGTAAAGCCATTTTGAAATATTCACTAATTCAGCAAATTTCTTAGTTCGAGAAAATCCACTGTGAAGTGTGAAGTTAACGGACAATTCGATTATTACCGTCATTGCTACTATCATTTTCTTCATACCGTTGCTGCAGCACATGTGCTTGAAGATCATTTAATGCCTTTTGATCATTATAGAAGTAGTTGCCCAAGAAGAGGTTATTTCCCTGTCTACGGAGTCCCTTTCATGTTAACATCAAACATCAGCAATTACTCGCAGATTACATTAAAACTAAAGTAATTGATGAAGACGTTACTTGATAACAAAATCGCGCTGCCTTTCTTAATTTACTTGCGCCTATAAATGGCTGTCGAATACTGCCAAACCAAAAGCCAAGGGATCTTACTGCCTTCCGTTATACGTCACTGACAGTTCTTCCACAGGATTTGGTCGACGTGACCTGTTTCAAGTTGTGTATGGCAGAGAATGTTTTTGAAAATCAATTGTTTCCCTATGCAATAAACAGAAAGACTTTCATTGTATGCTATCCAAGTTCAAAATTTTCCCATTATTAGTTCAGATTTAATATTCACTTCTATAATGCAGGAAAGTATTTTACAGTTGCAAAACCCGTATCCGACTCATTGACCGTATACTTAGTCGCTGACCATAAATTCTAGCTCGGAGTGACACCAGTTTAAGCCACCTAATGTAGCGAAGACTGTTTGGCAGTGCTCTTTTTCACCGGAAAATATGCAATTCACTCATTGGGCTCCAATAGTACACTGTAACAGTAATTTCTGTGTGTATGCAATGCATGCGGATTGTGGAATTTAGTGTTGCTCTCTCTTCCACTCCTGTATACAATATGCCTGACCTAAACGGGCCCTTTATCATTACAGGCCCTGGGCAGTAGAACATCATTCTGACAACAGTAATGTGCTTATACTGACAGCCTCACTGTTCGTTTTAGCTGATTTTGTAATTATTTAAATAGAACAACTTGACCTTCCAGTGGGAGACATTTCGTCCCCCTTTTCCTTGTGTGAAATTTGTCAGTAATCTTTTTGCCTTCCAACCAACGAAATGCGGCAGAGTACAGCCAGTAAACGATTCACAAACCACGATGTAGTGCCGTTAAGACGATTTCTTTAAACATTGTCGTAGCTGAAGGAATTCAGTTTCTTCTTAAATCGTGTTATGCAGCAACGTTCACAGATATCTCAAATAGGAAAAGCTCTTTCTCCAGGTACGAAGGTTGTAAAACAAACTTCCCACAGTTTGTGTCAGGTCGATCTTTTCGTCTTATAGCACTGCATGAGTATTTTGTCTAAGAGGTATCACAAGTAGCGTTCCTGTAGCTGTAGGAATCATTGGTTGAAAACGAGTTTAACACCAATCGGTACAGTACTGCCAAATATTCAAAATATTATCAACCTATGTCTGAGTTCATCCACAAACTGAGGCGTATTTATAATACGATAGCTAGACTATGTGTCTTTGTCTTCTTTGAGTGGGCATTGGAAGACATTTACACGCACGTATTCAATACTATGAATACTTCGAACGCTGTAGCTGTCGTTGCTCTCAAATCTAATTTGGGAGGATACAAAGAAACAATCAGACTCATGGGTGTGGACAGAAACTAAAGGGCAGATGCGCGCACTGTGCAGATCTGCGCTTTTTCTTCTTCCGATCTATGCAAATAATGTATACAAATCAGCGTATGCATTGCTTTCATAACGTTTCCCTCTTGTTTAGTCTTCTAATGATGAAGTGGATCCACACCCATGAGTCTGATTGTTTCTTTGTTCCCTTCCATCTACTATCTTTGTGTGTTACTGCTCGGTGTTCAAAAAGCAATAAATTATGCCTGCTCCCACGAGGTATTAGAACGAGGTCGCAAAAAGGCTAACGTATTATAATCAAAATACACTGAGACGCCAATTTGTCCGTCGTCATGGTGTTGATTATTACATGGCACAGAATAATTAGTTAACTGTGTTTCTTTCAGCATCCATTCGCTCCAACATTTTTCTACATTCTCGTTTAATTCATGAAGTTCTACCTGTATGATCACAAGACTGCACATAGATGCAATCGATTTCGAGGTGCATAGTGTTTGTTATCTTACTTTTTGTGACAGGTGGGCAAAGTTTATTTCCAAAAACTTTTTATTGTACTGAAATAATCTTTTGTCACAAAGTAACAAGGTAAGTGTTTTATTTGTATATATTTTGTGGGAAACTGTAATCGTTATGGAAGATTATACACCTGAATGTTTGACACAACTGGTAGGAGAAAACGCTGCATATTAACCAAACCACACGCCTCCTCCCCGTATCCTGCTATGACATGAGCATGAGATTCTCCTCACATACCGCTACAGAGCTGTTCCTAGTACAGCACAGTATTGGCAACACCGTCACAAACATTTGGCAACACTGTGATAGTGCAATCAATTCCACGTATGGTACTGAATTGACTCGCTAAATTCGCTTGATATTCCCTTTCCATTTGAATGACTCGTGCTATATAATCCTCATGTAAACTAAGAAACTGAGACTGAAAACTCTATCTTTTGGCTAAAGAAATGCTGTTCTTCACATAAGTGACAACTTTTATTGTCTTTCACGATCTGTTATGAGGCAGAGCGACCAATACCATGATGAGAGTGGAGTTCTTGCAGCAGTGTATCCGTAGCCCCGTGGTACAGCCCGTGTCTCGTGTCGCAATGGCTCAATGAATCGTCAGTTCTAACCGTGGTAGGAGCCAGCGTGTGCGCGCTTTTTTTCTGATTTATTTTATGGGGCTACGAATTTCCAGAAAAAATTCTATAACGAAATCGGAAGAAAAACCTTTACACTTCAAGTCCTCTTGGTAACTCGACCCAGTAAGTTATGTTAATGCTCATAGATCTTGGCTTTCTGACTGTCAAGCTGCTTCACAATACAAGCGTCTCTGAAGAAATTCGAATCGACCGTCAACGATACGAATTTCAATCTTGTTCTTCACATAAGACTCCCATGCCAGGCTGATAAGTACGAAGGGAATGAACCTGTTGATTACTGTAGGGCCTCTATGCTAAATTTCCACAGTAGCAGTTAGGAACTCTCTGCAGACATTTACTAACAGCGGCTCTAGCGACTTACTTTTCCTCTGGGTAGCTTCAAATATGGGCAATTTTGTCACCTTAAATCCAATTGAATATTTTAAATATCACTTCTGAACAGCGTTCACTTCTCCATTAATTAATGTATAGACCTCAAAACAAGCAATATGCCTGAGTAGCTATGTAGTAGGTTATGAAAGGTATTGTCACTATGTTTTGCATCCATTTACCAGAGGGAATCAAAGAAAGGAACCAAACACATTACACTACATTTACTCTCTGTGCCTTGACTAACACATTTGAATCCATGAAAAAAAATTATTTGAAGAATCTCTTGTTAAAGGAAAAAGAACAGGATATGACACTTTAATTATAGCACACTGGATCACAATGAAATTAAATCTGTGACACATTGCTGTATTGAATACTAGTGTAATAAAATACTCAACAAATAAAAACGGTTTTGTGCCTCCGTTGCAATAGAGTGTGAAACACAAATTGTTGACAGATTTTATGGGTCACCACTCAACAACTTTAAAGCATTTCACATCGTCGAGAGTGAGGAGTGGAGCAGACGTTGCCGGCAGAAGGCAGAGCAGTGCCTCAGCCCCCGCCGGTAGGCAGCAAACGGGTCACAGAGAATTCAAGACGCATGCGGTGTTCAGAGGCGGATGGTCGGCCAGGAAATCTCTCATTAAAATATTGTTGAACCAAACTGTTATTACCAATGTGACAGAAAGCGAAATATTTTGTAGATTCGCTTGAAATACACTCATAGCTTCAGCACCGAGAGGAAAGGGGTGATAAAAACTATGTCGACGTGTGTTCTCGGTTGCCAGATGACGTAGTAGCTAGTCCTGCGTTTTACCTCAAGACTACAGTCGCAGTGGAAAATTATGCACTCAGACTGCACTCAAGACTTCCCCCAGGAAGTGACGCAGTCTACAAGGTAGCCAGATCGAGCATATTGCCCGACATAGAATTCTGATGGCAGCACGACTGTATTGTCCAACTTACGGACAATTTTTTTGTTTAAGACTGTATTTACAACACATATTGCACGCTGAACTGGGGGACTGATGACCTTAGCTGTTTAGTCCACCTTAAACATCCCAACAACCACCACCACCACCACGCTGAACACCCAGAAAAATTAACAAAAGAAAATTTCATTATGAGAGCAACGTTAACTACAGCGTTCGAAGTATTCATAGTATTGTGTACGTGTGTGCAATGCCCACTCAAGGAAGACAAGGATACACATTCTAGCTATCGTATTTCAAATACGAGTTTGTGGATGAACTCAGACATAGGTTGATAATCATTTTGAATATTTGGCAGTACTGTACCGATTGGTGTTAAACTCGTTTTCAACCAATGATTCCTACAGCTACAGGAACGCTACTTGTGATACCTCTTAGACAAAATACTCATGCAGTATTATAAGACGAAAAAATCGACCTGACACAAACTGTGGGAAGTTTGTTTTACAACCTTCGTACCTGGAGAAAGAGCTTTTCCTATTTGAGATATCTGTGAACGTTGCTGCATAACACGATTTAAGAAGAAACTAAATTCCTTCAGCTACGACAATGTTTAAAGAAATCGTCTTAACGGCACTACATCGTGGTTTGTGAATCGTTTACTGGCTGTACTCTGCCGCATTTCGTTGGTTGGAAGGCAAAAAGATTACTGACAAATTTCACACAAGGAAATGGGGGACGAAATGTCTCCCACTGGAAGGTCAAGTTGTTCTATTTAAATGATTACAAAATCAGCTAAAACGAACAGTGAGGCTGTCAGTATAAGCACATTACTGTTGTCAGAATGATGTTCTACTGCCCAGGGCCTGTAATGATAAAGGGCCCGTTTAGGTCAGGCATATTGTATACAGGAGTGGAAGAGAGAGCAACACTAAATTCCACAATCCGCATGCATTGCATACACACAGAAATTACTGTTACAGTGTACTATTGGAGCCCAACGAGTGAATTGCATATTTTCCGGTGAAAAAGAGCACTGCCAAACAGTCTTCGCTACATTAGGTGGCTTAAACTGGTGTCACTCCGAGCTAGAATTTATGGTCAGCGACTAAGTATACGGTCAATGAGTCGGATACGGGTTTTGCAACTGTAAAATACTTTCCTGCATTATAGAAGTGAATATCAAATCTGAACTAATAATGGGAAAATTTTGAACTTCGATAGCTTACAACGAAAATCTTTCTAATTATTGCAAAGGGAAACAATTGATTTTCAAAAACATTCTCTGCCATACACAACTTGAAACAGGTCACGTCGACCAAATCTTGTGGAAGAACTGTCAGCGACGTAAAACGGAAGGCAGCAAGATCCCTTGGCTTTTGGTTTGGCAGTATTCGACAGCCATTTCTAGGCGCAAGTAAATTAAGAAAGGCAGCGCGATTTTGTTATCAAGTAACGTCTTCATCAATTACTTTAGTTTTAATGTAATCTGCGAGTAATTGCTGATGTTTGATGTTAACATGAAAAGGACTCCGTAGACAGGGAAATAACCTCTTCTTGGGCAACTACTTCTATAATGATCAAAAGGCATTAAATGATCTTCAAGCACATGTGCTGCAGCAACGGTATGAAGAAAATGATAGTAGCAATGACGGTAATAATCGAATTGTCCGGTAACTTCACACTTCACAGTGGATTTTCTCGAACTAAGAAATTTGCTGAATTAGTGAATATTTCAAAATGGCTTTACATGGAGGCTATGATGCCTAGAAGAGTCTTTCCATTCTGCTGACATGAGAATAGCATAACACCACGTCAGAAGATTGCTTCTACTTAACCATTTAATAGACTCGCATTTTTTCCACCGTGACTAATTTTGTAAGCTAAGCACATCATCCGTTACAGCACACTCCTGGGGCTGGGAAATGTGGCCACAATGGTCTGGTGAAACGAACAATCACAGGTGCAATGCGTGGGTTCAGGAATGTACTTTTAAGAGGCACAAACAGATTTATTTTACCTCTGGCAACCTCAAGAGAAAGACGTTTTAATCCAGAATCCGCATTAAACATCACGTTCCTTCATTACCAATTGGGCAGAGCCGGTTTACGTTGGGAAATTACATGGGCGGAAATCATGGTAAATAGAAATACTGTCTCCGGTAAACTTATTTACATTACAAAATTTTATTTTATTTGATGAAACCATAGCCATTTTTCTTGTACTTGATTGAACTAAGGACGTTGAAAAATTTGGTGCTGGACTGTGATTCGAATTCGTATTTCATATTTCGAGGATCTGAATGTCTTGGAACAGTATAGCTCAATCATTTCGTTCCTTTTTCCCAAGACTGCGATCTTCTCTAGGTCTCCTCCAAAGGTAAGTATGTGGGTCCGAATCCTGATCCAGTACAAAAATATTCATAATTTCATTTCAAGCCCTGTCACGTGCATACCAGTCTGCTAGTGAAAATTGACGTGCATTTTTAATGTCTGTTCATGTGTTGCCAACAATCGCAATAGGAGTCGTTATTGCTGGTCAAACACGCACACATCTTACTGTTGGTGAGTAAGCAAGTGTTACTTCAGCTATGTTCGTGGATGATAAAGAAGGACGGTTGGTGTGCGGTTCGATTGTCGCTCAGGCACAAAAATTTGTATCCTTATTTTAGATTCAAACATCTAGCAGTTGGTAAGAAAAACCGATACGTAACATTTGATTTTACTAAGTTATAAATCCGATTGCGTGCTGGGTTCGTATCTCTGTCACAGAACTGCACATCATGCGCTTCATCTTTAAATGCATGAACACTTCGTTCCTTCTGAATGGAGTTATATCACACATCTTTCGTGGTTAGTTAACAGGGACGAAAGGGTCTTTACAGGAGTCCCAGTTTATTACAAAACTGTCGTCTTTTTTTTAAGTTTAGATTTGGTTACTAATATTGTGAAAATTTCTGTAATTCGTGCCTCTTCATGACTAGTCAGCAGTATGATATGATTAGATTAGATTAGATTAATACTTGTTCCATAGATCATGAATACGACATTTCGTAATGATGTAGAACGTTTCATTTCAATGGAGGTTTCTTTACATACCATGATTCAGTTTATTTGCAACAATTTTTTACTCTCTCTCTCTCTCATTCCTTTTTATTTTTATATCTCACCCTCACTCACTCTCTCTTTTCTCTCTCTCTCTCTCTCTCTCTCTCACACACACACACACACACACACACACACACACACACACACACACACACATGTACACAGTCTTTTTTAATTTTTATTTGTTTGTTGTGATCGTCTATCGGCGAGGCACGAAAACGTTCATCAACGATTTTCTTAGTTTTGAGTACACTTACGAAAGATATACAAAAACAACTGTAAGAGTTACTGATTTATGAAGCTTAGTTTGCAGTCAGTTCTGAGTATTATTAGTAACTACGCTCCAGTCCCTAAACCCAGTTACAGGAATGTGAATCGGACAGATTACGTATTCCAGGCCGTACCAGCCGCGTCTTTGAGACGTCAGCTATGGTCACTTCCCAGCCCACTGTAGGATCACATCGGTTCGTCTTCTTCCTGCTGGTAATGTAACTGAGATTTGGCAACAAGGCAAGGTATATTTGGCAACTCTGTAATCGACGAGTTACTTCCTGGGGTGCACGGAATTAAGCCACAAAGTTCGCTTGATTTTTCCTGTCATTTCCATTGAATAATCTAAGTTACTATTAACGCTTGAGCTGTACGATAGATTGTAAATTTACGGTTTTCTGCCCAGGAAAGTCGTTGCACGTGAAAATCGCATCTGATCTCGTCCTTTAAATAGCGGTTTACGAGTTCTAGCCACTACTGGTCTCGTAAGAGGAGCCGTAGAAACATGCCTCTTCCCTAGTTCTGTGGAAACGTGCTAATCTGAGAGAAAGCGTCTGTTATGGTTTGCGGTTCCAGTCTTGCTGACTGTTGACGTTTCTATCCCTTCTGTGAAAGAGCTACAAGCAGTCGGATCACACATCGATAAGGAAATCGCAAGAAAATACTTTCGGCTCATAGTGCAATGGTGAAAAACTTACAATGCTGCACAACAGGTAACGCCTCTTTCCGCTGCTGACAAACAAATTTTGGGTTTCTAGGAATACATAACTTTATTTATGAAATGCTACATTTGCATACCACTTGAGTATGACACAGCATACCAATGAAACACAGACCCAATCGAAGTCTAAGTGATTAGGATTTTACTAATTCGTGACGATAGAGGCACGCTTGTGTACAGATACTCAGTTTTATTGAAACAGACTTTCGTCGTAAGGTTATCGTGGGTAGTTTTATTTCATTTCTTGTAATACAATGCACAATGTTCGTACGGTTTCTTTTAATTTTGTGAAAACATTAGTTACCATGAGAGAGAAATTAATCATCAACGATATATGCGAATTCTCTGATGTTATCTACAACAGTCTGACAATGCACATGCAGATTATTGATTATATGCATGTAGAAAACTTGTTCTGAGTTAAAGCTATCTAACAAGGTTTTATGAAGAATAAAATACCACTGCCACACGACAGCTAATGTAGAAAATACTTTTCTAGCTGATTTTCTCACGATGCGCTCCCCCCATACAAAATACAAAAGTGTCGAGATGCATCTGCAGCTTGGCCATCTATTAAACCTGAAAAGAACAAAACGTCGCAGAAGTTAGCCCTTTTTCCACATGCGACTACTTTGGGTTGAGAAGTGAAGGGAATCATGTTCAAAGTTTCATTAGATCGGTAACTTCAGCAGAAAGCAGTATGGCGTTAAAAAAAATGTAGCACTGAATGTACCCTAACTCGCGACCTCTTGTCAACAGTGCGCGATGCTTACCGTTACGCTACTATCTGACACATAGCTACATCACCTCCAGAACCCAACAACAATTCCTCCAGAACATGCGCATTGCACAGTGCGGTGAAATAATGCATATGGCCGGATCTAGACTTCTGAGTGACAGACATTGACAGCTTTTCTTTTGCGCTGCACGACGTTTTTAACAGACAGATAGCGCAATAGAGTAGCTCAAGTCGAAAGGAACACTTCCTGTTTCAATTTCGGCAGCCTACACTATTGGCAGTTCTGTGTAGGTGTCAGTTACGTGATTTCACTTCGGTGATTACAAAATAGAGTCGAATGTATGCACTGGGTAGCCGAGGCAGCTAGTTCATGGCGATTCGGTCAATCAAGTAAATGAATGTACTGAACATGCTACAAACCACTGCAGGGAGTCTGTGTGTCAGATTTGTCATCCACTGCGGCGCCACATTGTTATATTAGAAAAATGAGTGATAGAAAAGAGAATTTGGTGGTCTCTTGGATTGATGGTAGGTTCTTATACTTATGGTCTGGGTTCGATTGCAACTTCTGTTGATGAATTTTGATAAGGAGAGACAGATTCTGTTCTCTTCTGGCTACGCCAAGTAAAGAAGATATAACGGCATTGTGGTCTGACATTCATGTTATACGCGATATTCCTTCTCTACCAAGAGGTCGTTAGGTTGAACCACAATAAAGCCAGGAGTCGCGACACGTAGAAACTCTATCCACAGTAACCTTTCTTATACTAGTTATTTATTTCTAGTGACGAAACAAACGCTATGTAGGGTCACAGGACACTTATTCCATCTTTTATTTGAGCTTCTGTATGTCGATAAAATTGGTTCTAATTTGGGAATGCAACTCAGACCACCCTTAACGCGGAATTTGATCCCTTCGTGACAATACAGCTCGACTGCAATTTGTTGTTTGTTCAAAACTGCAGATTCCTCAACATCAACACATATTGCGCGTGAAAGGGTTCGAATCCTGGCCTGGCACTAAAGCTTTCATTATGTATTATGAAGCTCTAGCATGAGAACACCTATCTGCTGGTGGGTAATAATTTTGATTTTTAATGTATTTTCATTCGCTGTCAACACTAACGGTATCTGACGTTTTTGAGTCCCAGTGAGATACAGAACTGTTTGCGAAATCATTGTAAATTCAAGGATGTTATTCCGAGCTGCTGGTGGAGAAAATTTCGGTAGCTGACGTTTCTTTGTGTGCAGTCAACAACGATATGTGTGAGGCTCGATTCCCAGTCAGCACTGAACTCTTCGTCATATTATTTCTAGTTCAAACATGCTCACATGTCGCTGCTGGTGTAACAAACCCATTTTTAACGTTCGTTTACTCTAGAATATAACAGCGATAGGTGCCAGATTGGAGTCCTGGAAAAAAAAATTAATGTTTCGTCTCGTCATTTCAGTTAAAACATCTAGCTACTGCCGAGAAAATCCGATATGTCACAGTTGATTGTGCTTCGATGACAATCCAATTAGGTTCTGGGTTCGAATCCCTGTCCAACATAAAGCTTTACCTCACGGCATTTTAAGTAAGTTACTTGTGAAGAAGCAATATTTAACATCTCTCGAAGTGCGTTAACAAGGACAATAGATGCTGGGTAGGAATTCGCGTCCGTTAACAATGTTTACGTTATGTAATTTAAAGTTGATATTTGCTAACTGATACTGTCTAAAATCGAGGTATATCACTCTCTGTATGCCTAGTCAGTAATGACTGTTAGTTTCCGTCAGTCACGAAGTCTTTGCTTAGTCTGGATAACCTGGGTTTGAATCCATATGCAGAACGAGACGGTTCGTCGTGTCATTTGAAGGTCATACATATTCTCAACTAGCTGCTCGTGAATAACTTAAATTTTTAAAGTCATTGTGTGTTAAATAATAAGTACGGTGTGCTATATTGAAGAGGAAAGCATGAATACGACGAACTTACTACGTGAATTACCTATCTGACGTAATAATGAGCGTGGTAACATTTCATGTATGTCACTTATTGTAATAAATGTGAGCTTACAAGCCTGAAGAACCGTCTTATCTGTGATAAGATGTTGCCTGATATTTGTAGTACCTTGGTATTACTTTACATATTGAGTTATTGCGATGCAGAGCAGTGTTTTCTAGTGGTGACTTGCTGGAACCATTTTCAATAGTCAAACGACTGTACCGAGGGGCGATTAGAGGACCTGCTAGACAGCTGCGCTATGTGGGTTGCATTCGAATGAGGCGAAATGCAATTCAGGTCGTTCGGATACTTTTGAGCGCGACTGTACATGTAGCCTGGCTGCTACTGAGCATTCCCGATCCCATAAATATGCGTAATACTTGGCTTAAACACGTGAAGGGAATGCACATATGCATTGAAAAGAAGCATAGGACTTCAGTTCCATTACTATTAATTTGTTGGTAGCCATGTGACCAGCCCTTAACCAGTTAATGGTGATAATCGAATTCTGCTTGAGAGTAGAACTAAGAAACCTTGGTTGATCTGAAACTTACTGGCAGAGTAAAACTCGAACCTGAGACGTTTACCTTTCGCAGGCAATTGTTCCACGAACTTTTTATCTTCTCTCCTTTAATCTATTTCTTCGTCAAGTTTCACCAGTGTTTCCGTGCGGATGTCGCCATGACATCTTTTAAATTCAGCTGATGAGAACTTCACTCAGTTTTTCTATTTAGTAGGGCGCCCATTCCTCTGACCGTACACGCGGAGCTGCCGTGCTGGCTCCGACTGAGCTTTCCAAACACGACTCACGGCCCGCCCTCACAGCCTTACTTCTTCTGCTGCCATATTACGTACCTACCAAACTTCACAGACGTTCTCCTGCACATCTTGCGGAACTTGCACTTGTAATCTCGCCTCCCCCTCCTTTCTTCTTCCATCTATTGTCCACATTATACAATGCTTAGAACAAGTAATTAATAAGCAAATTCTTTTATGAACTTTTGAGAGGAGCAAATATTACAGTAAACTTTCAAGTTTACTTTGCTTGTCATCTTGAGATGGCTTCAGTTCTTTTTGTCTAGTGGTCTGATTCTTGAAGCTTAAAATCTAACATAAAGTCCTCACGATTGCTTTGAATTAAATAAATTGGAAGATTGTTGTTGCAGAATTTTTTACGTAAATATATTTTCCATCGATTTTCTCGCATTTTAGTATATCACACAGTATTTTGATTTTACACATTAACAATTCCTAAATTACATTGTTCGCACCTATTATACCTATTATACAAAAATACGTCCGATCACATCAGGGGCAAGCTTACGACTCTCACACTCTACGGAAATAACAATTTTCCAAACGGTTTACAATTTTTCTTAACATATGAATTCCTACTAGTTTTAGTTACATTATCAATTTCGATTATTGTTTCATAAATGAATCCAGAAGTAAACATAGTAAAAAGTACAGGATTGGGTAATTAATAATAAAAACTTTAAGTGTGCAAATAATTCGTAATTTCAAATATTTAATTTTAACTGTTCATTCAGAACTAGTACGTATCGATTATAAAATCGAAATTAAAATATTTTATAAAGTAATTCCTTTTCATAAATTTTAGCATAAAATGTAACATACTGTGTATAAAATTATATGAAAGATTTCAGAAAAGCAACTCAGGTAATACTGACCTCTCCAAACTTCGAAAAATAATACTGGTATCGGCAACTACTGTTGGGGAAAATTAAAGCTAGAGGAGGATGTCCCGTTACACACTCCTTTTAACTGAACGGCCTCATTATATAACATGTAACATTAACTATCGTTTATTTACTTTTTTTTGCGTCGGTAGTAGAAGAAACTCCTAAATTTCGATAAAGCCAGATGCAAAATGTTGTACATAAAACAGATTTTATAATACATTTTTCTTTAATTTTTGATTGTAGCTTTTTTTTATGAGTTTGTCTTCTCTTTTGCCTTCTTGTCCACAGCCATTGAACAATCGGGTCCTGTAAGTAGTGTACTCTCGGGAACAGTTGCAACTTAATTATGTTTCATTTGAATGTGCTATGCACATAAACTTACGTTCCTCTAAACTATGAAGTTTTTTGTGTCTTTCAGCTGATAAAGTAGTTGGAAGTGATTGGTTTGGTGAGACATAGATCACGCGTCATTGTTTCCACCATATTTCAACGTACACAATTCAAACCTTTATTTTATAATGTCAACGAAGTGCGATCACTATTTCTATTATGATGCAAATCATTCCTTGGATTGAAATCTAACACAAAATACGGTTTTGTGTCACCAAGCTCATCCATTCTCCAACAACGACTTCCGAGCCTGATAATGCAGTTAGCAAAGATAACAGGTATTTAATTAACTTACAACAGGGGTGTTCAACCACGTTGATCGCGATCTACCGGCCAATTGCCATGACTTAATGAGTGGATATTTCAAAACCTTTGTCCTAAATCTATTTAAATGAGTTGTTTTTGTAAAATACCATTTTGTTGACAGTAAGTGTTTCGCATGGTATTTTTATGGGGTAAATCTAACGACATTCTCTCAGTCTGTTTTGCCTCCTTCTGCAGTTTACCCCCTTTAACACTCGCTCGAAGCAACAGTCTTTCTTCCTACATGGAAATGTTACTAGTCGTAAACTTTTAACTACCCGCGTTGTGAGCAGGGATTGCACTGAGCGGGGATAGACCTCAGGGTTTGCTGCATGGAAGGCTACGTGCGGCATGCACTGTGGTGCGAACAAGCCCCGCTTCTAGTATGCAACACAAACCTCTGGTTTCGAGCTTCCACATAACAACAACGTGCACGAGAACGTAATGGCCAGTTAAATACTTCGTGTTATCGAAACTGAGGTTACCTCTTGTACTGAATGTCAAATAGCCACCTCATAACTCATCACCGAAACAATCGCGATAAAAATAACGCGACAGTATACACCATAGTGACGACACAGCTCAGACACAACGCTGTCAACACCGACGAATAGCATCCTGCACAGATAGCAAAGAACATCTCCAAACCACTACGGCGCCACGTTTGCCGCTACTGATTGCTACCTAACAGAACTCTGGAGTTAACGCGCCAAGTTATAGTTCTCACTTAGAGACGTGTTTGTGAAACATGAGAGCAGTGAAACACAGGAAAACATACGTCCTCCATGGTGAGTGTTAAGAACATTCTTTGTTGCAATGGATAAAGACAGGTGTATACATTTGATATGTAATGCTACTTTATTCATACTTAAAAAGGGAAATATTGAACACCATTTTAAAACAGTTCACCAAGACTTGGAATCGGAAGCAGCTCTTAGTAGAGAGTTGAGGAGGGGGAAAATTTCTAATCTTAAAAGTAAATTACGACCGCAGCAGTCGTTTCCCGTAAAGCCAATACAACAAGTCTTTCATTAAACGTATCATCATTTCGTGTATCAGAAGTGCTGATGAACCATTTGACTGTGGCACAGTTATTAAGGACTGCTTTCTGTCAACTAGTGAGTCCTTGTTTTCCACATTTAAAAATGTCAGAGATAATACTCTGCCGAAAAAAAATAACACACTCGTTTAGAGATTTCCAGTTCATTCACAATATTTTGGTGAAACAGTACGTACGGAGTACGTGAAATCATTACACCTGCAGATCAATAGCGCAAGCGGTTCTCAGGTACCAGGTATCGACACATACTGAAATACCCATATTTGTATGTGGTGTATACTCCACAGATGGCAATGCAGGCGTTGATTCTCGCATCCACTGTGCAACTCTAAACGGACGTTCATGCTTAAATTAGATCACTTTTATAAGCGAGGTCTGAGAAAAATCTACACATCCATAAGGTTGACTTCCTCACAGTAGACATACCCTGCGTTTCTTCCATCCTCCTTCATAGAACGAAAACTGTCTAAAGCTCACTGGTATATTGGTGAAAATTAAAAACTACAAACTAGGAGGAGCTACACTAACAAGGGGAGGCCGCCAATTGTGAAATTCAGATTCGATTCATACTGCGCATAATAAAAGCTCATGGCCAGAGGTGTAATGTGGCAAAACACCAAGATGCACTTCTCAGCCGTTGTCGAGAAAATCAACAGGTAAATGAAACCGTTGCGGGGAAATACTCTCTACGAGTAACAACTTTCTACAGCGTCGTGGTGCAGCGGTAAACGCTCGGGTTCGTAATCCTAAAGTCGCCAGATCGAATCTCGCGCCATGAAATTTTTTTTATAATTAGTTTATTGGAATTCAAATATTAATGAATTGCTTATGCATGTTGGTGAAGGCGGACGGCTCTCCAATTCTACCGCCTCCATTTTTCCGTTTGTTTAACAGGGTGTACCAAAGCTCTCCCGTCCGCACTGATTTTCGACGATATTATAAGTTGCGCCAGGGACCGCATCTACCTTCTTTCGAAGTTAGCAGGCAACTACGCTGGTTATGCGGCGGCTCGTTTCGGCCCATTCAACGTCTGTTCTTCAAGTGCAACGAGCGAGTAACGGAGTTTATATTTCATACCTGCCACAGCAAATTTGTGTTCGTGGGGTCTCTATTCACATTATGAAGACAATTAATAACATTTGTGAAATACAACTTTCTTTACGGAAAACATAATGACGTTCGAAGTCGCCAGATTTTCCACGACAAACGACTCTCAACAACTTATTATATGCAGAATTGTTGCAACTGATTGCCGGGAATTATATATATATATATTTGAATTACAAAAAACAAATACAAAAAAAAAAAAGGTTGCATGTTGCGAGATTCGATCCGGCGACCTTAGGATTACGAACCCGAGCGCTTACCGCTGCACCACGACGCTGTAGAACGTTATTAATCGTAGAGAGTATTTCACGGCAACGGTTTCTTTTAACTGTCGATTTTCTCGACAACGGCTGAGAAGTGCATCTTGGTGCTTTGCCACATTACACCTCTTGCCATGAGCTTTTATTATGCGCAGTATGAATCGAATCTGAATTTCACAATTGGCGGCCTCCCCTTGTAAGATCAAAAATCACCCACTAATGAGTAACATTACCAAAGTTCCATCTCTTTCGCACCTCCCAAAATACACGAGAAATAGTAACTAACATTTTGATTACATTCACTAATAGCTTACTCGCGAAGAAAAATAACACGCTGCAATTGAATTGGGCTCCCTTACCTTTGAGCCATGTATTTGCAGTAGCCCATTTTCATTCTTATTAACATTCTGAATCGTTATTCTTCAAGTCTACACGTTTATTTCTCAAAATAGTTACAGTGGCGAGGAACACATTTCTCCTACCGAGAAATACCGTCACTGAAGAAAGTTTGACTTTGTTGACGAAACCACGATCTCACTTCTGCTTGCACAGCTTCATCACTATCAAAGCGAAGCCCTTCTTCTTCTTTTTTTGTTTACTGAGTTTCCATTCCCCCCCGAAGTGGGAATTTGTTTTAAAAAGGTGAAGATAATAAATAATAAAAACAAGTGATAAAATCGGTGACTTAAATGGTAAAATGGCGGAAAATCGTGGAACTTAAAACATAAAACGAAGGGTTGATGGTGCTAATAAAATACATATGAAGCAGACAGGTAAAATAGACAGACAATTAAAAAACACGACGACAGTCTGGTTTCTGTTCGCAAGAGATATAAAATTTACGTCCAGTGACAGCACTGAACATTCTCTTGAACACTGCACTAAAAAGTTGGCACAAATATGACATACCACAGCCGAGGGCAGATGGGGGGGGGGGGGAACCTGGACAGATGATGGGAAAGAAAAGGGGGGAAGGAGAGGAAAAACGAAGTGGCGGGAGGGGGGAAAGGGGCCAATGGAGGACGAGAACCCATAACGGGGGGGAGTGCTGGGCAGACACGACAGGGAGTGGGGGAAGGCAGAGGAGGGGAATACAAAAGGACTCGGGGGGGGGGGGGGGGGGAGAAGGGAGGCAGACAGAGGTTAGGCTGGGAGAAAACAGGATGGAAGGGGGGTAAGAGAGAGTAGGCAAAGGACAAAGGAGGGGGGGGGGTGAGGATCAGAGTTGATAGGAGGGATAAATGGAGTGAGGGCATCATCCAGGAGGGGGAGTTGATGGAAGGTAGGGGGGGACACAACAGTGAAGTCGAGGCAGAGGGCAGGGATTGGAGAGGAGAGGAGCAACCAGGGGGAGAGAAGGATCAAGGCGGCGGGAGGTGTAGAGTATGTGGATATGTTCGAGGACTAGGAGCAGATGGGGAAAAGGAATGAGGTTGTAGAAGATCCGCGTGGGGGATGGGAGGCGTACACGGAAGGCAAGGTGGAGTGCATGGCGCTCGAGGACCTGGAGGGACTTATAGAATTTGGGTGGGGGGGGGGGAGATATCCAGGTGCGACAGGCATAACAGAGGATGGGACAGATAAACGATTTGTAGGTGTGGAGGATGATGGTGGGGTGCAACCCCCATGCCCGGCGAGAGAGGAGTTTGCGGAGTCAGAGGCAGTTGTGGGCTTTGGACTGGATGGAGCAGAGATGAGGGATCCATGTGAGGTGACAGTCAATGGTGTGGCCAAGGTAGGTGAGGGTGGGGGAGAGGCGGACAGGACGGGTGCAGATGGTAAGGGAGAAATCCAGGAGCGGGAAGGAGTGAGTTGTACTAACTACGATGATTGCCTGAGTGAAGCCCTGAAATGCGTTCTTTAAGTTTCGGAAACAGGCGTAAATCGGATGGTACCAAGTCGGGATTGTATGGAGGATAATCGATAACGGTGAACCCGAGACGTAGGATAGTTGCGGACGCCACAGCACTCGTATGTGGTCTGGCATTGTCATGCTGAAGGAGGCAGTGCTCCATGTGCGGACAAACTCTTCGAATTCGAAACTTGGTTACATTACGTTGTTCCTCATGTACCGACACAGCGCCATGTTACACGGTACAATTCAGAGCCCCCTAGCGGCAGAAGTCTGCAAACGCGTAGACACGAAGAATAAAGGTGCTGGGTTGGTGCATAAGTTCGTAGCGTTTTTCGATAAGTTTAATAACACAACAGATACACTTAAGACACTTTAGTCATCAATAATATATTTTCCTTTACTATTTACAACAGTCTACCAACGTTGGGGGTGACTTTTAAATTCCTCGACTGTAAAAATCACTTGGTTTTGAGGCGAAGAACTCGTCGATCCATGTTCAGACCCCATTTTCGTCCGAGACAGAAGTTCCTTGAAGGTCGCTCGATGGAGAAAACCGAGGGTGTGAGATCAGGAAAATAAGGTGAGTGTGGTATGACTTCCCAACCCATCTTCTGCATACCGTTTTTTGTCAGCCTAGCAGAATGCGGGCGGGCGTTATCGTGGAATACCATCAGTTTACGCTGTCTTTCAGGTCGTTGATCTTGGATTGCTTCTGCAAGACGTCTCAGTTGTTGACAAGAAATTTCAGCGAAAATGGTTACACCTCGGGGAAACAATTCATAACACACCACACCGTCGCTGTTCCACCAGATGCGTAACATTGTCTTTTGTGGATACGCACGTCTTTGTACAGCGAGTTCCTGCTTTGTTTGGGCTCATCCATTCTTTCATTTTCCTTATTTTAGTATAAAGACACCGTTTCTCGTCACCATTAACGATACCTGATAACAGTGGTCCGTGTTGTTCCCGTGCCAATTGTTCACGAGCAAGCAGAGATGCATATATACCCACCCGCGGATTTTTGTGATTTTGGCTTCGAGCATGCGGTACCCATACAGCAGATTTTTGAACCTTTCCAAGTGAATGCAAATGTCACGCAGTGGTTGACTGATGACCGTTCATCACATTCGCCATTTCTCGAATACAATGACGTGGATCTTTGCGGATTAATGCATTTAAACGATCTTCATCAAACCCCGCAGTTCTTCATGAACGTGGAGAGTCACTAATGTCAAAATGATTCTCCTTAAAACAAGGAAACCATTTTCTTGCCGTACTATGTCCAGTGGCGTTATCCCCATACACGGCGTCAGTGTTTCTGCTTGCCCCGCTGCTGCCGCCCCTCTCCTGAACTCAAACAGAGGAGTATGTCGGAAACGTTCCAATTTCTCCACTTGACACTCCATTTTCTAGCGTCCATAGTTCCACTCACTATCTCCAAATGACAATACGTCAACTCAGATAGCAACAATAAACTATAAATAAAAAATGACCATCGGTAAATAAACCCATAGCAACCGGAATACCAACATACAAAACAAAAATCTTGCATACTTATGCACCAACCTAAGAGAATGTTAATAACGTTTCTTGTATTGAAAAGACTTTAATAGTTTTCACAGAAAATTTTTGGAGGTATTATTTTTCAGCACGCCCTCATAGCTGATAGCTTTGGATGACACATCTAATTCCGTACGCTACTTAAGATAGCTGTTCCCTATTTGTACCAAACTAATGATTATGCAATAGCTCTATATGGTAACGCGAATGACATGAAGAGTAATTCTAGTAACGATTGTGTCGGAAACAGTACCTGATACACCAAATGATGCTACGCTTGTGTTCATGACAACGCTGTCATGATAAATTTTGAAAATTAGCTATTACTACAGAGGAAAACTCATTTCACTGCAGCAATCCCTATACGCGTTCTTAATCATTCATTGCCCTACAATATATTGTTCACTTTCCCAAAATCCTTCAGTTGCTGCAGTGCAGTGCAGTCTGTCTTCGGTTTTCTGCAGAGCTTCAGAAACCGAATTTGTAAACTCCAATTATTGTATTCTCCTATTAACTTTGACCTCCGTGTTTCCCTCCTTTGTCGACCAGATTACATAAAATCAAAGAAAAACTTTTTCTTAAGAGCTTTTTAGACCGACCTCTATTATAACAGTAACTTGACGTCACATTAATTCGAGAGAAGTGCATGACCTTTAAACACAGCTGGCAGTCCTCAGAGAATTCACCAGGGAAATGTCAGGAAACCTTTGTGAGGAACATCAGCATAAGATTCTAAATGCAGAGCAGGGAACAAATGTCATCTGACAGTAGGGAAAAGTTTAAAGTTTCGTATTGCGTAACCAAGTCAATGTTTGATATCCTATGATCAAGATGAAAATCGTAGAAAACCATTAAATTAATTCTAACTGAGGACTAGTTCTATAAACAGAATGTTTACCTACAAAACGAGAAAGGAAACTCAAATGATATTTTTCAAGGTAATGATAGGTCTTTTGCTGTTGTATGATTGTAAGAATTCGAATAAAGAGAAAAACAGAAGCACTGAAACAGCGAGAATGCAGTTTCTAACCAGAAAGGCTGAATTTATCTCTAAATGAAACAAACGAAAACACCGTAAAGGAATTAATGACAATTACTAAGAACGAAAAACTAGAACAACAAAAAGTAACTCGTGCGTGCATCTTTTACGCATTGAAGACGAAAGATCTCCGAAAACAGATTTTTCTCTACAAGTCGGTTCGTCTGGGAGGTGTTGGTCTCCTGAGGAGAGATAGGAGGATAATATTGGAATTATTATTTGAATGGAACCATGAAGATTATGTTTATTATTATTAAGGCAATCATGTTGATAGATTACACAAATGTCGATTTTCTTATAAATGATTTTGAATTCATTTCTCCCTCTTCACATTCCATCTGCAATAATGCAGTTTTGTGCTACGAAAATTAGCTTCTTTTCGACTATTCTGCTACAACGTTACAAACAAAACGATGTGAAGTGCGAATGTGATGCGCGTCTGGCCAAAGCCTTCTGATGCTCATAAGACGTTGGTCTGCACCATTTCTCCGTTTCGATTTTCTTTCGGTTAGCTTCTGCTTTCCCATTTATGTAGTCGTTGAACTTGGCATTTTCGCCTCCAAAAGCGTAGGCTCACAAGCCGATAATTTCTATTGACAAAATAAGGCTTCCGTATTACATTAAGCTTCATTCCTTAACTTGAAGTATACTAAAAAAGGATAATATTCAGCAGCATGGGATTATTTTCCATTTGAAAAGTTGCTTTCGTTATACACTGAAACGCCAAAGGAACTGGTTTAGCACGTATGCGTATTCAAATATGAAGATATGTTAACAAGAACAACACGGCGCTGCTGTCGGCAACGCCTATATAACGCAACAAGTGTCTGGTGCAGTTGTTAAATCGGATACTACTGCTACAATGACAGGTTATCAAGATTTAAGTGAGTTGAACACGGTGTTGCAGACGGCGCACGAGCGATGGGACATAGCATCTCCGAGGTAGCGATGAAGTGGGGATTTTCTCGTACGAGAATTTCACGAGTGTACCGTGAATATCAGGAATCGGGCAAATCATCAAATCTCCTACATCGTTGCGACCCTAAAAAGATCCTGCGAGAACGGGACCAACGATGACTGAAGAGAATTGTTCAAGGTGACAGAAGTGCCTCGATTCGCAAATTGCTACAGATTTCAATGCTGGGCCATCAATAAGTGTCAGCGTGCAAACCATTCAGAACAGGCAGTCCCTGTTCTGCGCTCACAGGCACCACACCGCGCCTGGTACACGCGGCGCTCGGGGACCACACCACAGCCGCGACACCTGAGGATGGGCTTATAACAGTCCGAAACCGGTCGTGTGAAAATAAAGTAACTTACAACTGAAGCGGTGTTTTCACCCTCTGCTTTATAGTAAGTAGTTTTCGTTTTGTAAACAGGCCTCTGATAGTACACAGAATGTAGTCTAATGGGGAAAATCAATTAACGCTGTACCCAACAATTGACACTGTACTCGCTTTTTGCAACCAAGCAAGTCTGCTATTGCCGAAGATTGCATCTCTACCGGACGTTCAATGTAGTACGACGAAAAAAAAGGCTTTGGCAACAGCAATGTCTATTTGGGAATCCAATATTAAAGAATCCGTGGAAACACGCATGACGGAAAACCTAATGAACTGCGACAGTGGCTACCAGCTGGATTATGTTGTCCCCGACGACGAGTGTTCATCAGAGACAAGGGTATCGTCAGGATTGCCCCAAGAAAATGTGATAGGACCGCTGTTGTTCCCCATATACACAAATGATTTTGTGAGCTAACGAGCATTTCGCTCTCATTTAAGTATATGGCCGAAGGAGTCAGCCCTCGGGAATTGTGAAACGAACCCTGTCGTCCAGGAGCGTGTGCCACAAAGAGCGCAGATTCGTCATGAGATGGGGAAATTCACTTACGTCTATTGTGCTGAATGAGGCCTAAGCGCTATAGTGTGCGAGTGAGTCAGGCGAGAACCTATGTCATACGGAAACCCCGTAGAAGCTGTTTGTGACCAAGGAGGCATAGCAATGTTAAATATGGCGGGCCTAAGATCGCGATAAAGGGAAACATTTACGAAAACTATTTAATTCTGTAGTAATTCAGGGAATAAAGCCACAGTAATATTAATCTACCATCCTTCATAAATTTTCATGGTGATCCCAATAAAACTTGAATGTTGATATCTATAATAGTTTAGGATTTACTAGTTAAGGTGAAATTAACACGTTTCGTAACAAAACCTGCATGCTAAAATCTGAACGCTTTGGTCGATCTTAACGATAGATATTTCATATAGAAGCGCATCATTAAAATGACAAATGTTGGAAATATCAACTCTGTCAGCTTACCTGTTTAAAAGATATAGTAAATTTAAGTTATCAGTATTTACAGTTAGGCATTAGATCATCGTTCCCTCCACACAAAACACTTTGAACGATGACAGCATGACACCTTATTGAATCATTAGGTAATAGAATATTTGTTGTAAAGTTTAGTGCATAATCGTTATTTTTGTTCTTTATTTGTTTATCAGAAAACACATAGGTGCACCGAGCGAGGTGGTGTAGTGGTTAGACACTGGACTCGCGTTCGGGAGGACAACGATTCAATCCCGCGTCCGGCCATCCTGATTTAGGTTTTCCGTGATTTCCCTAAATCGCTCCAGGCAAATGCCGGGATGGTTCCTTTGAAAGGGCACGGCCGACTTCCTTCCGCGTCCTTCCCTAATCCGATGAGACCGATGACCTCGCTGTTTGGTCTCCTCCCCCAAACAACCAACCACATAGGTGCTAGGCTACTGGCCGTGACGTTCAAAGTTAAGAAGGACATTATATTGGTGGTATGTAAAAGAATTTAACGTTTTTTATGTACTGGATATTATTGTTACTTTATTTAGAACGTGAAAGTGATCAAGCTTTAATTATTTAAATATTTAAAATGTAAAATAATGTGGAATAGGCTGTAGGCAATCAGATGAAGGGTTTCAGGAAAGGGAGCTGCCCTAGTCAGTTGAGCGACGATGTTCAGCACGCGTGGGACGCGGCCGGAGACAGGCAGAGGATCAATGCTGGTCTAGACACCAAAGGGTACGGTGCTGGCGCAGACGTGAAAGCGGACATTTCTGGTCCAGACGCGAAAGCGGACAGTCAGTCTTCAGGAAGCTAGGAAGTGAAGCGACATAGAAAATTTCGCGTTGTGTGCTGTAGCGGAGCTTAGTCTCTGAGCGGTGAGCAACCGCGTGCCTGGTGTTACTCTAACTTTTCATGTAAATAACGAGGTGGAGTACAGGACTTGTGTTTTATCGATGTGATGGTGATTGATGGAACTGTGCCAAATGCATATGCGCTCGAGTGCAGCAGTAACTCTAAATACGACCACTTCCGCTATTAGTTTGTTTCCTGAGTAAACATTATTCTAACCAAATCGCAACTGTGTGGCCTACGGCATTTATGGGTCGTTAATTGCGTTCCCAATATTATTATTACTGTTATTACAAATTATATTAACTTTGAATGGTTCATACAATTTCGCAAACTTGCCATCAGCCAGACAATTTAACCGAAGGGTCACAAGTGTCTAATTTAGGGCGTGTAATGCGACATGTGCGGTTCAACCGCTGAGTTTGAGCCAAGACATTTCGACGACGAGGAACCACATGTGAACCCGGACATGTTCGGGATGTTACCTCGCAATTTGGAGCACAGGGTGGGAAGCGATCTGCGGCTGTTTGCTGATGATGCTGTGGCGTACGGTAAGGTGTCGAAGTTGAGTAGGAAGATACGACTTAGACATAATTTCTAGTTGGTGTGATGAATCACAGCAAGCCCCAAATGTGGAAAAAAGTAAGTTAACGTGGATGAATAGGAAGATCAAATCTGTAATGTTCGGATAAAGTACTACTAGTGTTCTGCTTGACACAGTCATGTCGTTTAAATATCCGGGTGTAACGTTGCAAAGCGATAAGAGATGGAACGAGCATGTAAGAACTGTGGTAGGGAAAGCGAATGGTCGACTTCGGTTTATTGGGAGAATTTTAGGAGAGGGTGGTTCACCTATAAAGCAGATCACATATAGGATACTGATGCGACTTGTTCTTGGGTAATTCTGGAGTATTTCAGATCAATACTAGGTCGGATTGAAGAAAGACATCCAAGCAAATCAGAGGTGGGCTGCTAGATTTGTTACCAGTAGGTTCAAACAACATGTGTTAAGTAGATACTTCTGGAACTCAACTGGAAAACCCTGAGTAGTAGGGAGATGGGAGTTCTGGTGCAATTTCGATATCAAATTCATATGCAAAATAATTAAACTGATAAATTAATTACCACCACTACACTCTTACCCCCAGATGACATTATGTGTTTTCCTCAGTCGGCATATGGATCCCTGCAACCTCCCCGTTACTACTCCTCCACCTACCCATCCCCTAACTACACTATTGGCAGGAATTTCGAATTTTGGCGGGAATTTCGAATTTCGGCGGGGAATTCGAATTTTGGTGGGAATTTTAAAAAAATGTGGGAATATCTTTGTCCAAGAGCTGTGATGAGATATAAATATATTACATAAATGTGGACCACCCCAAGTATACCTTGTTTGTTTGTCTAAAACGTAGTGACACCACTCCAATCCACACTCCACCCACTGGTTGGGGCACAGCTGTGTCAGTGGACTCACACACACTGCTCCATCCCTACATCACCCCACAAGTGCCTGCTGTTCTGAATGTGAAAACACTTCACTATAATAACTGTATTTGATGTCAACTCATCTCTTATAATGGAGCATCAGTTAATTAGGAAAACACAATCATAATGATAATAAATGTCCTCTTCCCATGAAATTATGAGCAGTTCATTTTCTTTTAGTTTTGTAAGGGGTTGGGGTTTAGTGACACAAGATATTTTGCGTCAATGATACAGGGGAGCAAAGGTCATTTTTTTATCAGGGATGGTGGGAGGGAAAGCGACATTTTGTAGACAGTGGATTGGGTTCTTTTCTTGACTCAGTGGGTGAGGTGTGAGAGAAACATTGGTGATTCTACTAACGGTCATTTATTGAGACATAAGACCCTTTAAACAAACGGGGTAATGAAATATGTTTTAACTTGCTCAGTTCCTTGTGGCAGCCGAGTGGCAGAGTTCCAGTGATGGCGCATTCTTGTCCTTGTGAATTTGCTTGTTGCTTTATTAACAAGCAGCTTCGGCAAGGTGTGGAATGCTCCATCCTGCAATCGAAACAGCGACCCTCAGCGTCTTGTGGCGGAGTTCATCAACCTCTAGGTTCACAGGTGACCCATTTGGTGAGACAGCAGTCCCTTCATCCTCACCAGCCACCTGGTTAAGTATCACATGGACGTCTTTTTGGTAACATCTGGGCTGATATCTTCTGCATTGGCCTATTGGCATGGTATCAACATCTCCTTGTGTTGAGAAGCGTAGCAGCTAAGTCTTTGTAGTGAAGTTCGACATCCGCTGACTAACCATTGGTCCATCCGTCCAGGCAAAGTTTCTTCTTGCCTCCTTTGTCCCATCAAAGGACTGACTCATCCCCATTTGTCAGAGATATTTATTCAGTGTTGCGAAGATTCTGTGGTGGTGAGTGACTCTTCAATCATTGATTTATGCATCTCATTTTGGGCAGAAACGTGACCAATGTGAACACACATGCTACCTTTCCTTCTTCGATTGCTGCCACTTCCAAATATTGTGGCTTAACATGTCAAAGTCTCTAAAGTGTTCACTTAACCTATAATAAGTCTTTATATATTTTTCTGCCGAATCTCTGCTTTGAACATCCATAAACAGCACATAATTATTATACACAACCATAAATAATCCCCTGTCCGTAAACATTCGCCATCTAATTTTCTCCTATGTCCGTCTACAAATGACTAACAAACAAGAAATAAAAACACAGTGGCAACCATAGTCTGTCAGGAAAATTACATAATACATTCATTCCATAATAACTTGAAATACATCAGCATTAAGAAAACTTCTGTAAATAATGTTAGAAATGTGGTAGAATGACGATCAGTAACAACACAATAAAGTAGCAAGCAACAATTACCTCTGTGTATATTTTAGTAATACACATGTATGCTCAGTATTTTTGTAGCCATACAGCTGGAATTTTATGTTGTGATATGATGTTGTTCTCGTCCAATACACAGGAAAACAGCACAAAGTACATTCTGAACAAGAAGGTTCCAGAAATACCTGAGCCCAATGACACAATTCGCGTTTTATGATCCTTTTACAATTGTACAATATTCTGCATCATAGTGTTGGAATCAATCTGGCCTTGTTGTGCAGTGGTAAGAACATCTGATGATTGAATGGTTGAGGAATCAAGGGTGTTGTTTAGTTAAGACAAATTTTGAGTAGCCAGTAGTTGCATACATGTTTCTGGTCAGTAAATTAGTGGGTACGATGAGGTGATAATG
Organism: Schistocerca serialis cubense; assembly: GCF_023864345.2. Classification (NCBI taxonomy): domain Eukaryota; kingdom Metazoa; phylum Arthropoda; class Insecta; order Orthoptera; family Acrididae; genus Schistocerca; species Schistocerca serialis. The sequence continues at coordinate 178,842,751 of NC_064646.1, read as the reverse complement.
TCTGTACTGGTTATGATTGCGGGTGAAGGAAATTTCACACCTGAGAGAGAACACAATGTGCCTGTAATATGGAAAGTAGTATTGCTAAGCGCATTGTGATTTGATGGCAAAAGAAAAAATATTGTGCCCTTTGAATTATCTACATACTTTTACCATCAAATTCTGGTGAATGACATATTTATTGAAGCACATAGTGTCTAATCATATGTCAGTACTTCCTATTATTTAAGACCCAGAATTTACCTTCATGTGTTCTGCTAATTCCCCTCTCTGTACCCAACTCGCTGTTAGTACATTATCGCTAAAATCTGTAGTATACAAAGCTTGTTTGCATTTGCATTAGAATGGTAGATTTTGTATTGTGGACGCGTAATTGACTGCGCATGGCAGAAGGTTATATGGGGCCTAGTGAGTGTCCTGTGTTGGTGGATCAGCAGCCATCCGTTTCCGCGGCCCAGCATGCTTCAGAACAGTATTTGCTCCCGACGGTGGCACTACATCTATTACTCCCTTAACAAGTTTCAGATGTCTTGTATGAACAGTAGTTGTTTCCGTGGGTAACTGTAACTTGACATTAACTGGTGACACGATTTTGACAACTTGGTAGGGACACTGGTAATTTGTCACAAATTTTTTCGTCTTTCCTTTTGCAGCATAGGGAGTGGATAGAAAAACCCATTATCCAATTTTGAAATCCGGATACGGATTCTCTTGCCGTTCTAATGCTCTGGTATTTGCTTTCTGTACTTTTTTCCACACATCTTTAATGATCCAAACAAATTTCCTAACTGCTTCTCCATTCTTTCCTTCTTTGGGCTTAATAACATCAAATGGTGACAGCATCCGGCTTCCATAAACATCTTCATATAGTGACATGCCTGTTCCTTTGTGTTCTTTGGCATTGTATGTGCTTACACAGTATGGATTGACAATATCCTAGTTATTATGTTGGTTAGTGATAAAATAACTAAGCATTTTCCTGATGGGGCGGTGGCCGCTTTTGTCTGTCCATTTGTCTGTGGGAGTAACGTACTTTCAGCAAACAGCAAAGTTGTTTCTTGAGATTGGACATGAGGCTACTACATTGGTCAATTATAAGTGCTTTTGGTAAGACGAATTTTAAAATCCACAGCCTATGCAATGGTGTTTGATTGTTGATTAGGGAGACTTACCATGGTTAGATATCTTAGGAAATGACCTATAATCGTTAGTATGTGCCTATCCCCAGCTGCTGTTCTATTAAATGGACCATACATGTTCATTCCTATTAGTTGCAATGGGTATAATGCTTCCAGCTGTCTTTGTAACAGTATACAGTGACAGCAATAGTCTGCTCGCTGGGCACATGCTATGCAATAGCTCACGTATTGCGCTACATTGTGCTTTCTCGTCTCCCACTAGAAACATTTAGCATCACATCTTTCAGTAACTCTTTGATCACTGTGACTTGATCATGGACCTCTTGCACGACTTGCTGTAAGAGGCATTGGTAACCACGATTCTTGGCCCAAATCTAGTTGTTCGACACAGGACCCCATCCTGTAGGGAAAACTGCCATTGTGTTGCATATCTTTTGAAATTTGCATCTGAAGCCTTTGCTTTTTGCCATTCTTCTGCATCGTGACCTACTGCTTTTAATACTGCTACCTTTCGACTAAGGCAATCTGTGTTGGAATGTTTCTTCCCTCGTTTATGAATTACTTCAAAGTCCATTTCACAGAGGCATAGGGGCCAACATGTCAAACGCCTGGTATGCAGCGCAATATGCAGAACAACGGCCTGGACCATTTCTAACTCCATCCCAGTTCTGTATAAACAAAATTAGTGGTTGCAGCGAAGTGCCTGACTGCATCAATTTTTCCATTGTCCGGTGTGCCTCGTGCAGGAAAAATGTTTATTTTTGCCATTCAACAGACACTTTGCATTTTAGTGACAACTACAGGGAATAAACAAAGAACTGGTTAACTGATAGTCAAATGTACAACAGGCCAGCCACTGTGGCCGAACGGTTCTAGGCACTTCCTTATGGAACTGCGCGACCACTACGGTCACAGGTTCGAATCCTGCCTCGGGCATGGATGTGTGTGATGTCCTTAGTTTAGTTAGGTTTAAGTAGTTCTAAATTCTAGGGGACTGATGACCTCAGATGTTAAGTCCCATAGTGCTCAGAGCCATTTTTTGAAATGTACACCGTGTGGGATTAGCGATTAGGTGCTGCAGTCATGGACTGTGCGGCTTGTCCTGACGGAGGTTCGAGTCCTCCCTTGGGCATGCGTGTGTATGTTTGTCCTTAGGATAATTTAGGTTAAGTAGTGTGTGAGATTAGGGACTGATAACCTTACCAGTTAAGTCCTATAAGATTTCATACACATTTGAACATTTTTAGCATGTATAGCATTCAAACATTAGTATAAAGAATGGCTTACAGGGATTGTTATACAATGTAGTACTGTAAGAGACATTTAATTTCAACAAATTACAAATCCTCATGATGTAAGTCATCTGTGACATCGAACACTGCCATGATTTTATTTTCTCTGCTGGTCACTTTTATCAGAATTACAAGTACAAGAATTGAATTGTCTATATGAAGTTATTCAAAAAAATGTTTGTATAGCTTAAGGCAGGTTTTCCCTGGAGCAAACAGGCTAACGAGCACGAGCAATGGAAAATTCTGTCTGGTGTACCCGGTAGGCCTGTTGCAGGTCTTTCAACTGGACGCCACTGCAGCTACTTGTGTGTCCCTAACCTTCCCCAGTTACCTAATCGGAAAATGGAGACTTGCAGTTTAACGTGGAATCCGAATCACGTGTCTTTCGTGACCATTCCAACATCTGTGTGAAGTGAACGTTCAGTTAAAAATTGTAGTGAAAAAGCTGTGGTCTGAACGGGATTTGATTCCACGCTCTCTGGTTCATGAAGTAAACACTTTGCCACTAGATCATTCTTGTTTTAGAAAAAAAAAAGCAAAAAATAATATGTCCGTTAGACCTTACATGTATAGTGGAAACACTACCTGTGGCACCTCTTGAAATGATGCTCGACGTTTGTAATCAGTGTTATCTTTACAAATTTCCCCTCAATGGTAACGAGACGCCAGACAAAAATGGCAGCCGACATACAAGGAAAATTTTTGACCAGTGCTAAGGAGAGATGGAGCTGGAATTCCATGTAAAGTGCACGATCTCCACGCATGTCACGTTTCCGTACAAATTGAAACAAACAAATTCTTCCTTCCCTGCGCCGTCTTTTATACTCAGCCAAGAACAGTGCGGTCGCCATGCACAATAATACACATGGAATAGCAAAGTTTAGCATTGTGTCCCTAACAAGATAGATTCGTATCCTATATATCGAATATTAGTTCCAAAAACTAAACACTAATAACAGAGCCTTATAGGTAATATTTGCAACATCGTGTTCTTTTCCGTTCGCTCTAGTATAAACCATTCTCATCATATACAAGCGAATGGTAGTGAATTTTCTGCAAATGCTCATTCCCACTTGTTTGCTTCCATTCGGTTCATTGTAAACCAGGCTTTAGGTGCTTAAAATTGATGTCTGTGAACTCCGGATAATTCCGCTACGCGGCGTTATGTGAGTGACTCGACGAATCGCGCGTTAGGCGGTCATGGCTGTAGAAACCGCTGTTACAAGCTGTCCTTCGCGCGGCAAAAGTGTGTAACTTCAACATTTTTTACAAATTACTTCCAGAGCCTCTTAGCAGCTAAAGTGCATATCTTTCGCAGACTTCTCTGTGTGTAAAAAAAATTCGGCTTACGTTTCGACATGTATTATTGGACCATTTCTTTTGAGAATCAGCATTTCGCGATCGAGTAGTCTCTACATTCTCAACGGGTGATTGTGTGGCGTGTAATGTCCAGTCACGGAATAATCGGTGCGATATTCCTTGATGGCACGGTGACTAACGGACAGTGCAATTAAGTTTTTGGACGATGATTTCATCCCCATTATCCAAAGTGTCCCTGATTTCGACAAGATGTGTGAAAGACCGAGCTCGACCCCATCGAAGCAGGAGAGTGTCTGATGTCCTGAAGGAACACTTTGGGGACCGCATTCTGGCTCTGGTGTACCCAGAGACCACTGACATGGGCCTCGATTGGCCGCCATATTCTCCGGATCTGAACACATGCACCTCTTGTTTGTGGGGCTACATTAAAGACAAGATGTACAGCAATGGCCCCAAAACCATTGCTGAGCTGAAAACAACCATTTAGGAGATCACTGACAGCATCGATGTTCCGACGCTTCAGCGGGTCATACAGAATTTCGCTATTCGTCTTCGCCACATCATCGTTAGTGATGGCAGGCATATGGAACTTGTCACAACCTAAATCGGAATATCTATAGTGACGTTTACATGTTCAATAAAGTGTGTGCACGCCGTAGTTTGTAACTAATTTACGTTTTTTTTTATTACAGTTCAATAATTGTCACCTGTCCCCTTCTAGAACGTGAGAGGTTCGCTTTCCCTGTAGGTGCAAAGTGCGCACCCCGCCAACGTAATTTATAGACGAATAGTTAACAAGTTATGCATTCGATCCGCAACCGTCTGCCACTGACAGCTCTACATTCATGCATATACAGACTATGCAAGCATATTACGAACCATGAAGTCTAGATTTCAACCGCTTGGATGTTATTTTCGACAGCCTAGCAAATAGCGAAAAACACTTCGCCAAACGATTCTATAGGGGATGTAAGCAGACTTAAATTCATCCTGCTAAAGAGCATAACATCTTCGATGCAAGATACGTTACCAATATTTCGTAAACGATATTGTCTAGATTCTCCATTACTAAAAACAAATCAAGGCATCCTGCTGCGCCTATCACACCCCTTTTATCCTCGTAAAGATCCACGATGACGGCAAATGATCATCCCAATTCCGCTATTTTGTATGCTAGATGTCCGTTGGAAGCATGGAGACAGTCCTTTGTGAGTGTTATGAACAAGATAGAACAGCACATTAGTTGGACAGTATAGGACAGCACAGTACTCGAACCCGTCCGGTCACTCTAAACCAAATATTCTACAGACGCAATGCATTTGCTCCATTTTCTGTATATCTATGTCCATTCATGTGTCGTGGATGGCTCCCATGACCCAGAGAAGGCCTGGATCCATCCTGTGTTATATCTCGAACGGAGCGTAGATATGGATCGACAATGCGCTACATTTGGGACAGGGTTCGAAGGTGGATCCACCATGTGTTATATCTGGATGGAGATAGAGAGAGTTGGCAACTGTTTTAGCTGAGCAGAAAACACGAGGCCGGATTGATCATCCAGAGTACAGGAAACAAACGTAGACTGACATTTATTTACTTGAACGCAAATAGCTTTCACCCTACGCTTTGCACAGGAAAGCGGTCATGAGCACTTCAGTACACACACCAAAGATTATTTATGGCGATGACTATCTACAGTCTTAACTGCGGCACTTAAGACGCATGTTCAGATAAAATGGTTACAACAAGGGAGTCATTGCTAACTTTTTCATGTCCACTGACGAAGCATACCTCGTATGTCGGCTGCAGAGGCCAAGCCGACTGCGTTTCCTCCGTACTTTGGGAAATCATACAGCACGATAGGACGTGTGTTGAAGAGACATGGACTGAGACCAGTGCTCTTGCCTGCCTCCAAGATATGCGATATGCTATGCCCCTTTAAAGTCGATATGCAAGCCACAGTCAAACGAAAATCAAGCACTTGCCAGAACGGGACCATGGTTTCGTTTCATTCAGTAGTGGTAACCACATGCGTTAAGATATTTTTCCCACTGATAGACGTCTGCTGACGGCTTGACAACCGCACTCACGCTTGCACTTCCTCCTCCAACTCAAAATGTTGAAATGAGTGTGAATTCCTAAGGGACCAAACTTCCGATGTCATTGGTCCCTATATTTACACACTGCTTAAACTAACTTAAGCCGGCCGCGGTGGCCGTGCAGTTCTAGGCGCTCCAGTCCGGAGCCGCGCTGCTGCTACGGTCGCAGGTTCGAATCCTGCCTCAGGCATGGGTGTATGTGATGTCCTTAGGTTAGTTAGGTTTACGTAGTTCTAAGTTCTAGGGGACTGATGACCACAGCAGTTGAGTCCCATAGTGCTCAGAGCCATTTGAACCATTTTAAACAAACTTAAACCAATTTATGCTAAGAACAACATACACGCACACACTCACACACACACACACACACACACACACACACACATGCCTGAGGGAGGACTCGAACCTCTGGCTGGAGGGACCGTGCAGTCCGTTACAGGGCGCCACAAACAGCTCGGCCACTCCACGTGGCCCTCCTCCAACTGAAACTGACGTCCACGCATGTCTTTCTTCAGGTTACCACAGATGTGAAAAACGCGCGGTGGATAATCTGGACTGTACCGACGTGGTTTCAATGTTTGACAACCAGACCGCTCAAGTGTAGCGTCCGTCCCATTGTCAGCTTGTGGATACACTATATCTCCCCACTGCTTCCCAGGATTTGCGAAGTTAACACTGACCGTGAATTTTGAATTTTGACCCGTGTTGGGGTAAGGCATCCGAATCCGAAGTAAATAATGATTATTCCGCGGGAAACAGGAGACGTTATAACTTGATCGTTATTGAATTAGTAATTTCATTCACTAACGGACGGTAAATGAAATGATGGAAACAATTTGGAAATAAAGTTTGACAGTGGAAATTTTTCCAAAAGAAATGATTAAGTTGTAAAAGCAATTAAAAAATCGGTCGCCAGCTCAACTGATGAGCGACGGTACTGTTGAGTACATGAATAATGGTGTCAAAAATAAAGTTTACCTGTTTGTAGCGCAGCAGGTGGAACGGGAACTTTTATGCAAGTGCTGTGTCAGGCTCAGTAGTCATATAAAATAATGTCATAACAATCTAACTACACTTAAACATTAATGGTTGTTGTGTACATAGTTCTGCGTAGTCAGCGCGTACACAACTTTCCCACTAGAGCGCGCCCCGCTAAGCACAACAGCCCAGGCGCAGCGCTCGTCCGTCTCCGCACAACGAGATGGCGCTGTCTTAGAGATGGACCAAATTCTGCTTCCGCCGATCCACGTATTAATATGTGACGCAGCCAATGATATTGCTGCTAACGTAGAACCTTTTCTCCTCTCAGATCACACTCGCGCAGTGATACCTGAATGCGCAAGGTATTATAACGAGTGTACAGACCTCTGATTAGTCAGTCTGCATCAGTCTGCATTAGTCTGCATCAGTCTGCGTTAGTCTGTACCAGTCAATAGTCAAGTTTCAGTCTGCACCTAAGAAGATTATCATATTCCTGTACATAGCCATGAAGATAAATGAATAGACACTTTGTCAAGTATCAGAAATATGTATGAATAAGAATAACGTACCAAGACCAAAGGAACTTCAGATTGTCAATTGTAAATATCATTCAGAATCAAGTTAAGTAATGTCTATGATTTTTATTATTTTAATAAATGTGTGTGAAAATTAATCAAGTTCTGTTTAAAGTTGGTCACCGTCAATCTGCTACTCTAAGCATGCAAGTGGCATTTTTATCGTCTGAGCTAACGGCAGAAGATAAACACTCCATGATAAGACCACGAGACATATTGCTGACACTCGCCTACTTCGTTAGAGCGACAAGTCTAATAATCTGATGGTGTGTGTACCGAAGTTCTTACAGTACGCACACCATAATGGTTAACTTTCAATAAGTATTTTGATAATTATTTTGTTCATAATTTGTCAGCTAAGTGCAACGCTGACAACACAGATTTTGAATAATGGACTGTCAATCTGTCTCTAAAATTAAGTACTTTGCATATTTTAATCTACTGATAAGGAAATATATTGCCAATAATTGATTAACTATGTTTTGAATGATAATAATTCTTTAATTGGGCGGTTGCCAGGTGGAATAAGCTTTATAGTTTCATGAAATATCCTTGAACTAACTTCAGCTGAATATGCATTGAAATAGATCTTAATAATCAAATCTATTACTTAAGTCTATTATTACGTTACTACGGTTGGCATAAGCGTATTAAGTGCAACAATTAACTACGATAACCAATCGTTCAAAACAGTCTCAAATTTACACTTCACCGTCTATGCAAATAATTTGATAATTAATATATTTTCTCTTGATAATGGCATGACACACTCGGTTCAGTAAGGTAAGGATCGGAAGGAACCTACTTGTTGTTATTGTCGGGTGGAATGTAACTGCAATACTTCGATTATAAAGTGCTTGTTATTAATTGTTCAACTTCAGAGAAAAGCACAGTCACTGGCAAACCTTCTACAATTTTATCCTACGAAAATTACACAGATCTTACTTCCCTCGTTGTCGGTGGACCGACGGAAGTCCACGGCGGCGACACAATGTGGCAGCGGGCTTTTACTGTTTCGACTTGAGCCCACAGTGCGTTTCACATTTAAGCCCTCGTTTCTTCAGCACCATGCCCATTAATCCATAATAACTTGCCCGCCCTTGCTTCCAGATATGCCGACCATTACTTTCCTGTCGTACTTAGATGCACACACTAGCCGTTAGATGTAACACAGCTAGGAATAGCAGCACTCGACTGTACGTCTTACTCCGAGCACGGCGTCACTGCTACTACTTCACATTTGATAATTAACATATGTTCTCTTGATAATGGCATGACACACTCGGTTCAGTAAGGTAAGGATCGGAAGGAACCTACTTGGTGTTATTGTCGGGTGGAATGTAACTGCAACACTTCGATTATAAAGTACAAAACAATCTCTCTGACTTCAACGTTAACTAAATATGCCCTGACTTGCCAATGTTAAATATTACACAATTTAAACATAGTATTTACAATACATATTTACACTAGACAATACATCGTATACAAACAGTTTCATGCTTTAAGTAAGCGAAAAAATTCATAGCAAGGACGGCGTTGTAGCGTCACAACACTACAACCATTTAACTGAACATGCGTCTTAAGTGCTGCAGTTAAGACTGTGGATAGCATAAAAATTATTCTCTGGCTGCATTCAGTTTTAACTCCTCTTCCCACGTAAACCACTCCGGTTTTTGTGTCACATACTTCAACAGAGGCGACATAAGTATAACACAGAGGCGCTATATTAAAGCAGGAAAAACACAGGTGCCCAATCCATAACTGTGTTCTCATACACGAAGTCGAATACAGATATTACCAAATTACGGTTGGTTCTCGCAAGCAGTATTATTCCATAACTATTAGGGAGAAGAATCAATGTGTTTATCAGAATAAAAACATTCCCAAGAGTGTTCTGTAGGAGAGTTGACCGATGCCACATATAACACATTTAATAGTGTGAGGAAGGTGTATGTATTCAAGACACATTCTGTTAGGACGAAATTACTATATTCTCCTACACATGAGAAAAACTACCTAACATCAGACCATGACTTCTTTGTGCAAGAGGAATCCTACCAGAGCCGTGGTAGTGCTACTGTAAACAGCAGTAAGACTATTACATCTCTTTTGGCTACTGATCGTGTGCTTACTCCCTCGTAAGAAGTAGCACCTTCTTCGTGTGCATTTTTATGCAGCGGGGCGTGGGTGATACCTGAACGTATCAGATATCAAAAATAGTCCCGTAGGTTTTCCCTCGCTCTGTTTCCTAGTGAGACATAGCCGCATCTGTCGAAACCAGTACTGATATTACACTACTGGCCAATAAAATTGCTACACCACTAAGATGACGTGCTACAGCGCGAAATTTAACAGACTGCAAGAAGATGCTGTGATATGCAAATGATTAGCTTTTCAGAGCACTCACACAAGGATGGCGCCGGTGGCGACACCTGCAACGTGCTGACATGAGGAAAGTTTCCAACTGATTTCTCATACACAAACAGCAGTTGACTGGCGTTGCCTGGTGAAACGTTGTTGTGATGCCTCGTGTAAGGAGGAGATATGCGTACCATCATGTTTCCGAATTTGATACAGATCGGATTGTAGCCTATCGCGATTGCGGCTTATCGAATCGCGACATTGCTGTTCGTGTTCTTCAAGATCCAATGACTGATAGCAGAATATGGAATCGGTGGGTTCAGGAGGGTAATACGGAACGCCATGCTGGATCCCAACGGCCTCGTACCACTAGCAGTCTAGATGACAGGCATCTTATCCGCATGGCTGTAACGGATCGTGCAGCCACGTCTCGATCCCTGAGTCAACAGACGGGGACGTTTGCAAGACAACAACCATCTGCACGAACAATTCGACGACGTTAGCAGCAGCATGGACTATCAGCTCGGAGCCCATGGCTGCGGTTACCCTTGACGCTGCATCACAGACAGGAGCGCCTGCGATGGTGTACTCAACGACGAACCTGGGTGCACGAATGGCAAAAGGTCATTTTTTCGGATGAATCCAGCTTCTGGTTACAGCATCATGATGGTTGCATCCGTGTTTGGCGACATCGCGGTGAACGCACATTGGAAGCGTGTATTCGTCATCGCCATACTGGCGTATCACCCGCCGTGATGGTATGGGGTGCCATTGCTTACATGTCTCGGTCACCTCTTGTTCGGGTTGACGGCACTTTGAACAGTGGACGTTACATTTCAGATGTGTTACGACCCGTGGCTCTACCCTTCATTCGATCCCTGCGAAACCCTACATTTCAGCAGGATAATACACGACCGCATATTGCAGGTCTTTTACGGGCCTTTCTAGATACAGAAAATGTTCGACTGCTGCCCTGGCCAGCACATTCTCCAGATCTCTCATCAATTGCAAACGTCTGGTCAATGGTGGCCGAGCAACTGGCTCGTCACAATACTCCAGTCACTACTCTTGATGAACTGTGGTATAGTGTTAAAGCTGCATGGGCAGCTGTACCAGTACACGGCATCCAAGCTCTGTTTGACTCAATTCCCAGGCGTATCAAGGCGTTATTACGGACAGATGTGGTTGTTCTGGATACTGATTTCCCAGGATCTATGCACCAAAATTGCGTGAAAATGTAATCACATGTCAGTTCTAGTATAATATATTTGTCCAATGAATACCCGTTTAGCATCTGCATTTCTTCTTGGTGTAGCAATTTTAATGGCCAGTAGTGCAATAGTAAGCGTGTGACGTGGGAAGTGTGATTTAGGGTATGTACATTTCCGACTTTAAAAGACGTACAAAATCCATTAATTTCCTAAGAGACAAAACAGCAGCCTCTTGACTTCGTTCCAGTAGATTTATAAGCAGATCGAGCAGCGGACATACACTGACGATTTATTTATTTATTTTATTTTATTTTATCGTATGGCTAGGGCCCCCCGTCGGACGGACCGTTCGCCAGGTGCTGGTCTATCAATTTGACACCACTTCGGCGACCTGTAGTAGATGAGGATGATACGATGATGATGAGGGCAGCACAACATCCAGTCCCTGGGCGGAGAAAATTCCCCGACCTAGCCGGGAATCGAACCCGGGCCCAGAGGAGTGACAATCCGTCACGCTGACCATTAAGCTACCGGTGGCGGACACACTGACGATACCGTTCTAGGACACCAGAATGGTGTAGAAGGAAGTAGTTTTATCAATTTAAAGTTTGTCGGCGTAGTGATTGGGGTTGGATACTTGCAGGGTGTTTGCATGTCTGATGCTGGAGAAATGAATACCGCATTGGAGTATTAAGAGCGTTGCATTTTACAGGTCTAATATGGTTCAAATGGCTCTGAGCACTATGGGACTGAACATCTGTGGTCATCCGTCCCCTATAACTTAGAACTACTTAAACCTAACTAACCTAAGGACATCACACACATCCATGTCCGAGGCAGGATTCGAACTTGCGACCGTAGTGGTCTTGCGATTCCAGACTGAAGCGCCTAGAACCGCTCGGCCACAACGGTCGGCTCACGTTTCTTCTTAACCATCTGTTATATCACAGCAACACTCTCATGTCTACTATACACCGATAAAGGGTGCTACCCTCCTCGACATGCACACATCTGGAGAGATCTTGTGCATATGGATGGGTGCCGTTGGTAAGACTGGTGCTGAAAATTCTTCGCTGAACAGCAGCTACGGAACAGCTCGCCCTGTTTTTTCACGAGACGTGGAATGTAGTGGGTGTGGGATCTTCATACTTCTGTTCATTTGCAGATTATATTGGTAACCGTGTTGCTCGGAGGATTGGTCAAGGACGATGTGGGGAGGATATGTCAATTTCTGACTTTATCCTACGAATGCGACATTACTCTGTGGCGCCCATTCACACATGGGAAGATGGCCAGTCACAATCTTAATTGCTGCACTATGATCGACGTGCTACAAATATGTAGATAACCTAACTGCATCGGTATAAGATGCTGTCTGGTATACTTTGGTGTATATGGCTGAATGGACGTACTCCACTGTCATTTATCAGCATTTGAAATCTAGTATATGGTGCATATGACTAAATGCCCGTACTCCAGAATCATCTATTTGTGTTCGCGATCTAGTATATAGTACTTGCAAAGTAGTGTAGGGGTGATTTAGCGATGATATAGAAATTGAGAAGCAATCTGCTGTGTCATGGACTGACGCTGAAATTATGGAACAGCTGGTAAAATTGCTAAAATTGGTGATGCTGTCAACTGTGGTGCATATTACAGTACATTGTCCTATACGAAAGGTGTCTTTGCCATCCCATCCATCCATTGGTACGCTGTTGATTACCACATAATGATTAACTGATATCACTTGTTTGAGCTGGAGAGAGCCTTGGTGGATATTTGTTACTTGTCATAGTATAACAACGGATAAAATGTAGAGGTCATAACTTTCAGACAGTTTTTTGGAAGTGTTCCTCAACACTGCAGACTCATCTTATTTCCATATACTGCGACGCCCTGGACTTTTTTCACCAGTAAGATAACAGTGTCTTTATTTATTTCTACTACCGCATGCATATTGTGAACAGCGCCTTCCGGCGATGGTCAACACCACAACAGTAATCATGTACATGACTGCAAAATGAGGAAATGATGCTCTTCAAAACAGAACACTGAGACATCTGCTACACTGTCACTGTGGAAGATGAGAGTAACTATACAGGCCATCACCTTTGGATAGCTGTTGGAAACGCTCTACAATGCCGCAAACTCTTCCAATTTCCATATCTTGTGATGTCTTCCACATGATTATCAATGAGAAACATCGTCTTTGTGTTTTATTTCTACCAACCTGTGTGTTGTGGGAGTTGTATAGTTTACACCATGTGATGTGCAGCTTTCTGTGAGATCCAGTAGATCAAACGTATTACTGTAGATCTAGCACATGACACAGACCTCGAAATCATGGTAGAAGGAAAAACCGTATGGCAATGTACAAAGCTGTAGTCATACACAGCTTGGATATGTTACAGCCAAAACAACAATACATTGAACTGTTTATGAAGGAACAATACTGGAACCCACTCTTGTGATTGATAGTCTGTTGGATATCGTCTTCCTCCAGTGAATCAACAAAACTTTGTGCAGATCTGTGGAAGCGACTTTTCGCTGGAGCGCCAAATGTATATGTAATATGTTCGATGTCAACAGTCAGATGGTATTTGTTTTTTGATGTATCACAAGAGAGAGAGATGTGATAAAGTATTATAGAAGGTCCTATTACAAAGTATGGTATAATTGGTGAAAGTTTGGATGCATATGCTTCTCTCAAACTAAACTAGTTTTGGAATTAAAACTAATAGAAATCGGCTGTGTCTATTCTTGTGGAATCATGACTATTTTTGTTATTGCGGATTTAAAAACTGGTGTTACCGCAAGTCCTATGTTATTTCCTAGCCCGTAACCTCTAATTATAAAGTACACATCACTTGAATTATAGCTTGTTTCGGAACCTCGAAATGGTAGCGTTTCGCCGGCCGTTGTGGCCGAGCGGTTCTAGGCGCTTCAGTCTGGAACCGCGTGACCGCTACGGTCGCAGGTTCGAATCCTGCCTTGGGCATGAATGTGTGTGATGTCCTTAGGTTGGTTAGGTTTAAGTAGTTCTAAGTCCTAGGGGACTGACGACCTCAGATGTTAAGTCCCGTAGTGCTTAGAGCCATTTGAGCCATTTGATAGTGTTTCTCCTCACATGTGCGTAGACTGCATGAAACAGGCTGTGATGATCAAATTGGGTGTCGGGGGGGGGGGGGGGGGGGGGGTGCTATTAATTGATCGATTTAATTAATCTTCACATCAATTTTATATCGAAATTGGGGTGGGGACCCTATCTCCCTGCCACTTCCCTGGTGGGAAGGTGGCGTCCTTTCCGAGAAACGCTGTTGAGAAAATTTAGAGAATCGGCACTTGAAGTTGACTGCTGAACGATTCTTCTGCCGCCAACATAAACAGCGTGTAAGGCCCACAAAGATAATATAACGAGAAATAAGGACTCATACGCAAACATATAGATAGTCGTTTTTCCCTCGCTCTATTTTTCAGTGAAACAGGGAAAGAAATGACAAATAGTTGCTTGAACCAAAGACGACAGAGTGCGCCAACGGCCGTGACGACCGGCAACGCCGAGGACAGCTAAGTTCCGCAGTTTCACCAGCGAGGGCGCTGCCACCGAGTTATGTGGTCCGTCTGTCAACATAATTTTGACACATGCGTGGATTACTTACAGTGCGGAACGGAAGACGTTTTCGTCAGTCCTCTATGGCTCAAATGGCAGATACCCAGTCGAAACATCGTGGAGTATAGTTGACGACGACTGGCTTTAAGCCCGAATTTTCTTCGAGTATTCAGTTCGCCAGGAAAATTTTAAAATTCACAGTATGGTGATAGATTGTTGTTACTGCAGTCTACATATTAAGTTTGTAAGAGTTTCTCCTCTTTTTGCTAACAAACACCTAGTGCTATTCAATATCCGTCTTAGTGGTATTTACGTAGCATGATGAATGAATTAACGCATTTCCGTGCAGCCTTTACAAGTTCATTAATTGGTTAACTTTTCACGCCAGTCGATTACGCAGTGATTTTCCACTGATTTTCGTTAGCTTAAAATACCAGACTCCAGTTTGGTACAGTGGTAGGTAACGTTCTCTACCATCCTTGTTCCATTAATTTGGATTCGTAGTGATCTGGCGTACTTCTGCAAATTGAATGAAAACGAGACCAGATGGGAGATTAAATTTTTGAGAGGGCAAAATCCCAAACGCGCTTCACATTTCGTTTTGTCGGACGAGCGATGATAAAAGCGGCAGTTGTTGTCTGAAACAACGTTTACAGACGCAGCAGATGCACTCAGTTTGTGTTTACTCTCAATACAGCCCGTATGCACGGTCGGTTTCCCTCATAATCGAGTGTTTCCTTGATTAGAAAAACATTTTAGCTAACGAAAAAGTAGGTAATCTTCTATTCGCAGTTTTGAAAGCTTTCATCCCCAGCTTTTCCGTTCTCCATTACACGGAGGTCCTATTTAAATACTTGTGTCTCCTGTTAAGCAACCATTCAAGTATCAAGACACCGACACCACCTTTCAGTACATTAATAATATTCTTCGCCTTTTTAATTAGACGTTAACAAGACAATGTGAAGAACCCCTGCACGCTACATTAGGTGCGATGGGTTTAAAAGTACACAAGTCGTTGAATATGCTTCATGTATCCGTTCCAAAAGAATAATTTCACGAACGCTCGTTTATCATAGGGTAAATGTTAGTGAACTGATATCTGTTTCAATAAAGACGACATTTTATGGTATATTGAAGCAAATAGGGAGTAGATATGTGCTCCATGCAATAGGAACGTTATCATTGGAAATCCTCAGCACGTTTTGTTTCTTCTTTCTCTATATAAAGCGTGTTAAGAGCTGCAACATCGGAGGACTACAGATGGAATCTACACCACTGTGCAGAGTCTCATGTAATCAAGGAAAGAGAAAATCTGAAAAGCGAAATGTCAGCTTTCCTTAAAAATGATTGTCAAGAGTCTCCCACGAACTGAAATTACAGACCAATATCGGTTTGCTGCACAATTCTTGAACATATTCTGAGTTCGAATATAGAACAGTTAGAAAATTTCCTTGAGACCGGAAAGCTTCTGTCCGCGATTCAGCACGGTTTTAGAAAACGACGCTCGTGTGAAACTGCTAGCTCTTTTCTCACATGATAAAATGCGAACTGTCAATGAGGGGCAACCGGCAGATTTCATATTTCTATATTTCCGAAAAGCATTTGATACGGCGCCCCACTGCAGACTGTTGACGAAGGTACGAGCATATGAAATAGGTTCCCAGATATATGAGTGGCTCCAAGCGTTCGCAAACAGCAGAACCAAATACGCTGTTCACGACAGCGAGTGTTCACCAGAGACAAGGGTGCCGTGACGAGTGACACAGGAGAGTCTGATAAACCCGCTGTTATTTTCAATATACTTAAATGATCTGGTGGACAGGGTGGGCAGCAGTCTGCGGTTGTTTGCTGTGGAGTACGGGAAGGTGTCGAAGATGGGCGACTGTAGGGGGATATAAGATGACTCAGACAAAATTTCTAGTTGGTGTTACGAAATATAGAAAAATGTAAGTTACCTGCAGACGAGTAGGAAAAACAAACCCACAGTGTTCGAATACAGTGTTAGTAGTGTCCTGCTTGACACAGCCACGTCGTTTAAATATCTGAGCCTAACATTGCTAAGCGACATGGTTGTCGTAGGAAAGGCGGGTGGTCGACTTCGGTTTATTGGGAGAGTTTTGGGAAACTGTCGTTCATTTGTAAGGGAGACGGCACATAGGACGCTAGTACTACCTATTCATGAGTACTGTTCGAGTGTTTTGGATATGTACCAGGTCGGATTAAAGGAAGACATGGAAGCAATTCGTAGACTGTCTGCTAGACTTGTTACCGGCAGGTTCGAGCAACGGGCAAGTGTTGCGGAGATGCTTCGGGAACTCAAATGGGAATCCCTCGAGGGAAGAAGTTATTTTCGCGGGACACTATTGATAAAATTTAGAGAATCGGAAATCGAAGAGGACTGTAGAACGATTCTACTGTCACCAACGTAACATTCGCATAAGGACTGCGAAAGTAAGAGCTCACTCGCGTTTCAGTGTCGTGTTCGGCTACTTGGTGTGTAGTATTAACGAAGACGCACGGGCGGTTTACGACGATAGAGGAGAGAGCCATGTGGTTAGATGTTGAACACCATAGGCGACACCATTTTAGAGTTTTTTATATTTTGACGACTATGTGGAGATGCACCTTGGAAGACACGGCTGCAACAAGGGAAGTAGCCACGATGTTTTAATTTTATTATCAATTTTATTGTGCCTGGTAAATGTTCCATTTTAGCGAGTTTTAACAGGTTCTTTTACCTTTTATTATTCTGATGACGGAAGCTTGACTTCCGAAACGCGTCACTCTTAGTGTTTTACTCTATAAACAAGTGGTTGAGCCGATATATTTTTTAACATTGACATGCATAACCACGACCTCTCATCCAGTATGGATAAAATCAAAGAACAGTGTCTCCATTTCTCTTGCGATTCCCGGTTCTTCACAGAGACATGGTCTGCCAATTCAGACTCGTCTGAGAACGCTGGAAGCGTCAGCGCCACCTAACATCAGTCCAGTATGATGGTGTATTATTGCCGTACATTTCCGCCAACTCAGGCTTCATTGTTGCTATGTGTAGATAAAAATTCTACGTTAAGATCGCAAAGTTTCTTTATTGATTGTCCTTTTCAGCTTATTGACGAGCTATCTTCAGATCTAAAATGAAAAACCATAGTTGGTTGTTTAAATTGTCATTGCTGTCGATCGTTTGTACACATGTATGGCGACATGGGCACTGTAACAATGTTTGATTAGTGATGAACGTTGTCAGCTCGTGTAACCAACTACGATATTTCATTTTAGATCTGAAGATGGCTCGACAATGAGTCGAAACCGATAATCACTAAAGAAAATCTAAGATCTTGACGTAGGATTTTTATCTACGCTTGTTTTAAATCAACAGATCATGTATATCACAATTGACAAAGTCAAAGAATAACATTCATTGTTGTATTCTTGTTCACCTTTAAACGAATCACCGTACGTTACGTCAGTTCATCAATAGACTGCACCAATCAGGTTTGGCTCCTATCACGGCTCAAGGAATTCACTGCGTGTCAGAACTGGAGACATCTACCGGCAAACAAATAAAAAAGTAATAACGTTACTTTTTCGAGGTGATGATTATAACACTATTACTACCCCTTGTAAACTCTAGACGAAGTTCGTAATTTAACATCGTGAATTTGCTGTTACGTAGGCTAGAGTCCACGGACACTCTGAAGCAAGTGAGACTAGGGACATAGTTTCATCAGCGCTGAATGGTCAAGAAATGGTGGTCCCGAAGCACAGGAATTGTTCTTCGTGCGCCAGTACAAGTCGAGCGGAAGTACCCACCATCCCACAACGGGGCCTACATCTATCATTAAATGCACGACAAAATCCAACTATGTTTGCAAAAATATCTTGTGTAGAGATCACAGCTTCCTCAGCGGTTGTAGTTATTCCACCCCCGCCTCCCTTTCCCTACACAAACTTGTCGTTTGGTGCCCCCATACTTTCCCTCACTCCATCACAATTTAGTTGCCTCTCCTTGCGCTCTTGATAAGACCATTAAAAATAAATCTAAATCTAGTGAGTGTGGGAATGGGTCGTTTTCGCTACTTATTATTACATACGTAAATTTTTCACCTGGGCGTCCCTGGTGCCCTCTCGGCTTGGCAGGCTGCTTGTGCCGCTGGCGATAGGACGATACTTTCGTCTCTGTAGGTCGACTGCTTCTTCTTGACGCTCTATTATAACAGAGCAATAAGTACATATTAAAATTCGCTCTGTATTTTAATATGTACTTATTGCCCTGTTATAACATTCACTGTATAGGCCTGAAGACGTAATGTATCGTCGAAACTGGTAGCTTAAAAATTAAACCTAAATAACGGCGATTGGTATTGCATTATTGGGGAACTGAGAATGAAGACCTCAGAGGGATAAATCTGTTTGACTGATACTTGATCATCTCTGATTGTTTCATCAATAATTTATAACTCCAGTTTATATGCTTATGTGACACAGCGGCTCAAGTAGCCAAGCAATAAATGTGTTTAAACAGCATACTCACACAAAAGATTAGTTTTAGTGCCGATTTTATTACTAACATATTTGATGCGCAACGGTAGGGAGCATTGTATACTGGCACTAATTATGTAGTATTAAATCTGAAAAGTATAAAACTTTCCAGCATAATGTGCAATATTATTTTTAACATAAATTTATCAAATGTTAAGAATATTTGTTGTTATCTTAGTATGAGGCAGTATCGATGTTGAAAGATCCTGACGTTCCAAAATAATTCGATTGCAAAGTCATTTATGCGGTGGACTTGACTGACTAATGATAAGTAACCATTTCAGCAAGATTTGAAAAGTACACTTTAATAGACCCCATTCCAGCGCAATGCGCTTAACAAGAATAACTAACTGACGGAGCAGAGAGTAATTATGAGAACACTACCTGAAGAGGTAAGGAACATATATACAAAAACATCGTGCACGACGTATAATAACAAAACATGAATAAAGAAAACGAATTATCTCTCAACATTCCTCCTTAATTATTTCTCTTCTTAATTCTTCAAATAGTTTACGAATCAAGTTAGTTAACTTGAGCTTTCAAAACGTATGAATTTAATAGTCTTTGTAATGTGTTGTTGAATGTACTTTCATGAAATTTCAATATGACTCTTGCCTCTTGTTGTTTCACCTTCGTAGGTATCCTTCCTCATGTGTATGACAGCCTGATTGTCAATACGCTGTTCTGTCGGTTGACTCAAGCCTAAAACTCGAAGTTGTTCTCCAAGGCGTCGTATCGATATCGTCAATCGAACAGGCGGCGGCTTGGTACTCTGCTTCATCTGTTCAAGTTTCCGCACCACGTTGCTTTCGAGTCCATTTTTCCTATAGTTTACTTCTGTTCTCCCAAACTATCGGACATCTTTCACTTTTTACATCGTCGAATATTTTCTCTAAGTCTACAAATCCTATGAATGTGTTTTGATTTTCTTTAGTTCAAATGGCTCTGAGCACTATGGGACTAAACATCTATGGCCATCAGTCTTTTCTTTAGTCTCCCATCCATTTTCAATCACAGTGTGAAAGCTGCTTCCCTGGTGCCTTTAAGTTTCCGAAAATCAATCTGATCGTCATCCAACAGATCCTAACTTTCTTTTCCATTCTTCTGTATATTAGTCTTGTCAGCAAATTAAACGCAAGAAGTGTTAAGCTGATTGTGAAGTAGTTCCCCCATTTATCTTCCCTTGATGTTTTCGGGGTTATGTGAATGATATTTTTCGGAAGTTTGATGGTATGTTTCGTCTCATAGCTTCTGCGCACCAACTCAAATATTCGTGAGGTTGGCACATTCCCCAATGATTTTTGACATTCTGAAAGAATGTGACCTATACTTTCTGCCTCATCTGATATCAAGTCTTCCATACCTCTGATGAATTCTGACTACGTCTTCCATACTGACTCCCATTTCTTCTTCAACCACGTCATTAAACAAGTCCTACCCCTCCTGAAGGCCTTCGATGTACTCTTTTCACATACCCGCCCTCTCCTGTGCTTTTAGAAATAGATTTCTCACAATATTTTAAATGTTACTACTCTCGCTTTAAATCTCGCTGAAGGTTGCTTGATGTTTCTTTATCCTGAACCTGTCCTTCCGACTGCTATTTCTTTCTCAATTTCCTCGTATTTTTCCTACACCCGTTACTGCGTGAATTCACTGTACTTCCTATTTGTTTCATTCTTAAGTGACCTATATTTCTGTATTCCTGTCTCTTATCCAAGTTTTCTTCACAGTTCCCTTCCTTGTACCTACATTTGTGTGTCAAATTATATGACTACACTTTTTAAAGTTGTCTATTCATCTTCGAATGAATTGTATACTGAGATGTTCTTACCACAGTAATTGGCTTGGGTTGGGTTGTTTGGGGGAGGAGACCAGACAGCGAGGTCATCTGTGTCATTGGATTAGGGGAGGACGGGGAAGGAAGTCGGCCGTGCCCTTTCAAAGGAACCACCCAGGCATTTGCCTGGAGCGATTTGGGGAAATCAGGATGGCCGGACGCGGGATTGAACCGTCGTCCTCCCATATGCGTCACAGTAATTATGGCCTCAAAAAAGAAATTCGTTTCATGATTATGACGACGTTAGTATCCCACTACTTTCCACACTGTTTATACCAGAAGAGTCTCTTAAGCATTAGCTTACTTTTCATTACGAAATTGTGATCCAAGCCTAAGGGTTTATCATAATGATCTTTGCAGTTTTGATCACATATATTTTAGAAATGGTGATAGGTAAAAAGTTGCAGATTGAGGCATAATGTTCACACACACCGAAAGGCTTAGTAGCCGTTAACAGATTTCAGCGCGTGCTCCAGGTGTGGTGCGCAGAATATCTAAGAAATATTCCAGTTCTTCGCGATATTCCACATCCTCCCATGTCCGACCCAATACGTTCTCATTAATGTGTGCAGCTGCTGCTCTGATGCGACATCGTAGCTTCTGCAAGTCTTGCTCCGGGATCTAGTAGACATTGACTCTCTATCTTTAGAGTCCCAATGTGGAGGGGTACCATCGTGCTGCTGCATGATATCAGTTTGACAGTCTTCGAACTGTGCAAATACAAACTGTTGCGATATGTTCAGATAAACTGTCGAGCAGCGGCAGCTGCTGTCTAGGAGCACAAGATCATGTGTGCACCTGAACTCTCGAAATTATTGGTTATTTTTCCTTGAATTCTGTTAAACGTAGCATAGATGCTGCAATCTGAAAGATGCGGCACTTAAATCTACCGCGGTACTGCTCCCTCTAGACTCCATGAAACTTGGCATCAGTGTCTCGAGCACAGCATCAGTTGTGCACGTTTCAAGGAGCTTTTGCACATGAGCACCTCAGGTGTCGTAATTGCCTTACAGGCCAAATACGTACGAATTTGATAAAGAACGTGCACGGTTCACAATGTGCGTAGCTAGTCTTTGCCACTGAACTACGTCACTGCCACCAGGTGGTAGCACATTGCGGCAGACTTTCTACTCCGTTCGCTAAATCCTGTTAGATGATAGCACACTCCTCAGATATGTTAATTCACTCGCTATGTAGTAAAATTAGATCGGACGTCAGTGTATGTTAAAGTTGTACTGGCAGTAAATCCATTTGTGGGGTTGTGAATAAGTTATATATGAAGTTGTGAATTTTATCATACAGTAATCCATTTGAGGCTCTGAGAATAAAATGAGCCTAAAGCACATCACCAGTGATTGTGAGATTGTAACATTTATTCATGCTTCTGATATCTGTTAGTCTTATCTGTGCTGTAAGCCGACACTGTATACAGGGTGAGTCGCGTAAGACGTAACACCCCCTTTATTCCGGGGGCGATTGCACGTATCGGCATACGGTTTTCGGCGAATCATAGCGGACTATGGGGCACATACGTTGGTATATGCACAATTATCACAACGTTTATATTGACCGAGATAATGAGGCAAGTACATGTTTCTTAAATGGCCCGCTATACTTATTTTATCATCATTCGAACGCTCTGGAAAAGACGCATATAGTGATGTAACGCATGTTGCTATTGTGATTCAAACTTTCCTTAAAAGAGGGAGGATGAGGATTTACCTACGTAGCGTAGGCCGTGCATGCTGCATAGAGCACGGCAACTCGGCCTGCGGGTCGCGCGAGGCGTGTTTACAGTCTGCAGCCGCTTCCGACCGCCTCGACCTTCAATCGTACAATACTTCCCAACGTCTTTTAAGCGATGTTTGAGTCACAATAGCAACATGCGTTACATCACTATACGCGTCTTTTCCAGAGCTTTCAAATAATGGTAAAAAGAGTATAGCGGCCTATTTAAAAAACATGTACTTGCCTCATTATCTCGGTCAATATAAACGTTGTGATTATTGTGCATGTACCAACGTATGTGCCCCATAGTCGGCTATGATTCACCGAAAACCGCATGCCGATATGTGCAATCTCCCGCGGAATAATGGAGGTGTTACGTCTTACGCGACTCACCCTGTATATAAAAATTCACAAAAAGCTGTATCGCTGGTTTCTCTGATAATCACTTAAATGTGGGATCGACGGTGGCGTGCTTTAGTCCCTTGTGGATCGCAGCGCCTCATCTGTATTCTGGTCAAGTGACCATGTTGGTAGACATTACTACTTGAGTTTATTCATCCCCACAAACCGCACTTTGTGTTTGGAGTTGGCTGTTTACTATGCGGGAATCGGCTTTCGTGTGCAGTATAAACATGAGCTGGGTTGAATCTATTTTAAATGCTAAGAGAAAAGTAAAGCTGTGAGGACGGGTCGTGAGCCGTGCCTCGGTAGCTCATTTGGTAGAACAGGAAAGACTGATGTCCCGAGTTAAAAGTCACGGTCCGGCACACAGCTTTAATCCGCCAGGAAGTTTTATATCAGCGCAGACTTCTCTGCAAGATGAAAATCTCACTCTGGGAACAGAAAAGTAAATTACGACGAAAAGTTAGCTACGAAGGAACCAGACCCTGCGATAACTCATCCTTTGATTGAGAAATCGAATAATCATGATTACAAAATGGTTCAAATGGCTCTGAGCACTATGGGACTCAACATCTTAGGTCATATGTCCCCTAGAACTTAGAACTACTTAAACCTAACTAACCTAAGGACATCACAAACGCCCATGCCCGAGGCAGGATTCGAACCTGCGACCGTAGCAGTGCCGCGGTTCCGGACTGCAGCGCCAGAACCGCACGGCCACCGCGGCCGGCAATCGTGACTACAAGCGAACGTTTAATAAGCAAGTAAACAGTTAGCACAAGTTGTTGTGTGAATGCAACGTAAGAATATCTGATTTTCAGGCCGGAAGTAAAATCCTGAACTAATACATCTGTTAGGGACCTTGTACATTTGTCTGAAAAAATGGAACAGCACGAAATCTCCCACTTATGCAAAACTGTGTAACAGAGAGCTGCGAAAAGCTTACACGTTATTTCGTTATGGCCCTAAAATGTACTTAATTATATACAAAACAACAAAATTCCCCAAAAACAATTGTTTCTTTTGTCAAATAAGTTACGAATTTTTTTATTACTATTTTTATTATTATTGGCAGTGGCTGTAGTTGTATAAACGTGTTCATAAGAGTAACTGTTATACACCAGAGGCTATTAATTACACACTCTCAGATTTATCTGAATCTAAAAATTTGTGAACACCCAGAATGTACAAGGGTTGGAACTTAAATAGTGTGAACTATTTATTCACAACCGATACAAAAGAGCTACATGTTTGCACCTGTTACTGTCCTTCAAAGTAATCAGCAGCGTTGTGTAGAACCCGTTGCCAGCGATGTGGAAGGCGTAGTACACCGTCAGCAGAGCCTGTTCTGTTGATGGTGCGAATGGAGCGGTCTAATGTTATGGTGATTCTCGTGTACGACTGTGATGGTGTTATCCTAACGCATTACGTTCCTCCACGGCAGACCGCCAATGCACAGTATTACTGTTCGTTTTTGGAGCATCACCTGCGACCAGCTTTGCGAAAGTAGCGGCGGCACTTCCTGTGCAAACCACCCATCATTTTTCACGACAATGTGCGGGCGCATACAGCGCAAGCTGTGACTGCTCTCTTCTGTCGATGGGACTGGGAAGTACTGTACCGTCCACCATACTCCCCGGACGT
This sequence comes from Schistocerca serialis cubense, assembly GCF_023864345.2. NCBI lineage: Eukaryota > Metazoa > Arthropoda > Insecta > Orthoptera > Acrididae > Schistocerca > Schistocerca serialis. The sequence goes on along the minus strand of NC_064646.1, from coordinate 178,818,001 downwards.
ACGTCCTTGTGACTTTCCTTTTAATTCCAAAGATGAAGGAACCACTTCGTGGCATTCGCTTCAGAACCGTTCCAGAGATTCGAAAGGCAGTAGACCGCTCCATTCGCGCCATCAACAGAACAGGCTCTGCTAACGGTATACCAGACCTTCCACATCGCTGGCAACAGGTTCTACACAACGCAGTAACAGGTGCAAACATGTTACTCATTTGCATATGTTGTGAATAAATAGCTGCCACTATTTAACTTCCAACACTCGTATATTCACGAACCGCCACTGCTGTCGAAATTATTGACTCCCCTGCAAAGGAAAACTGTCCCACCACACGTTTACCTTCGGACTGTCGTACACAATGTCAGTGCTAAAGTGAGGGTTCTCAGAGGCCTAGATCCTCATATTGTGTCGGTTTACCTTCCGGTACATATGAAATAAAGTTCCATCCGGAAACATCACAGTTTTCAGATAGTCTCGGTCATCGTCGACGCGCCTCAGAATCTCGCTTTGGCCTTTCATCAGGCTTAAGTGCATGCAGCAACTGCACCTTGTAGGCCGAAACTTTAGTCTCTTGTATAGCATCCTGTACACCGTAGTTGGTGGAAGCTGAAACCGTGGAGTCGCTTATCGGATTGATTTGGATGGGCTCCGGATAAATGCCTGTTACACCCGTTCCACATCTGCTGTGCTCGTAGTCGGACGCCCGTAACTCATCCTCTCAATGACACTTCCGTATTCCGTGAGCCTCGTGTACCACTCTCTGTTGGTTGGTGGTGATGGTGGTGTGCTTCTCTAATGTGTCCTGAAGCGCCGCTGGATCTGGCTGTCAGATTTGGTTTGTATCATCAAGTCCACATACTGTGCCATCTGCTGATGAGTGGCCATTTTCGTCAATAACCAACCTGCAAAACAAACAGAAACCTTTAGGTGTATGAACATTATCCCTAAAACTACACTTTCCAAATATCTATCCTCATTTCTGAAACATACGTGATCAAAGCTATGAAGATCATTTTGGAACATCCTGTATGTCTGCTTCTTGGCACGCCTTACAATGCAACATCTGATTTTGGAATCTCTTTCTGACCAGATGAAATCCTTCTAGTGTCTTCTCCTGTCTCCGACCTTTTCTAAATATACGTCCCGCTCTAGTGATCTTTTAACGGTGTATTCGCTATTCCCATCTGAAATTTATTTCATAACTCAATTACTCTAACTTCTCTTTCATTCCTACTGCCTAGCCTATATTCTCCCGCAATCCCCTTTTCTATTCCTTCCCCTACAACCGTGTTCCGGTCCCCCATGATTATTAGATTCTCGTCTCCCTTTACATACTGAATTACCCGTTCAGTACTCTCATATACTTTCTGTAGCTCGTCTTTCCTTGTGACGTAGGCATGTATATCTGAACCAGTATTTATCAATTGATGACATAAAGTCTGAAAATGAGTCCGTGATCATATTTTTGGCACTTTAATTTACAGGTCCGTCTTGATCACACAAACATTTACACTTCACTATTGCCGGTTTCGGTTACTGCCATCTTCAGATCAGTGCTACGGTCGCAGGCTCGAATCCTGCCTTAGGCATGGATGTGTGTGATGTCCTTAGGTTAGTTAGGTTTAAGTAGTTCTACGTCTAGGGGACTGATAACCTCAGATGATAAGTCCCATAGTGCTTAGAGTCATTTGAACCATTTCTTCAGATCATAAAATATTCTGTTGTAGTATCAATGTCAAACTAAACATGTAGGTACATAGTATGTGCTCATTATGTACCTAAATGTTTAGCTTGACGTTGATGCTACATTAGAATATTTTATGTGCTGAAGATGGCAGTAGCCGAAACCGCTAATAGTGAAGTATAAAAACTTGTATGATCAGTACGGACCTGTAAAATTAAGTGAACTAGTTGGTTGGTTGGTTTGGGGAAGGAGACCAGACAGCGTAGTCATCGGTCTCATCCGATTAGGGAAGGATGGGGAAGGAAGTCGGCCGTGCCCTTTCAGAGGAACCATTCCGGCATTTGCCTGGAGTGATTTAGGGAAATCACGGAAAACCTAAATCAGGATGGCCGGACGCGGGATTGAACAGTCGTCCTTCCGAATGCGAGTCCAGTGTGTAACCACTGCGCCACCTTGCTCGGTAGTGAACTAGTATTGTTATCGTTGTTGTTGTAGCCGTCTATTCTAATAGAACAATCCCACTCTAAAATGTTGGTTACTCAAACTTTTTCTCACGGTTACCTCCTGTTTGGCAGACCCCTCCCGGTGATCCCAGTGGAAGACTAATACATATCCTTTTGCCAGTGGAAAGATCATCATGACCTTTTTTCCATTTGCATGCTACACGTCATATGGTTAAACCTCACCTATTTTTAATGCAGTAGCTTGTATTGTCTTGTGTGTCATGCCGTTGATCACTGCTGATTGTTCCGGCTTAGAGACAGTTTCCCAACCCAAGCGCAAGAGGTCGCCCTGAAACTCTGCCTTCTTCTCCGCCTTCTTTGAAAAGTTCGTTGGCAGAACGAAGGCTACTCTTGGTACCGGATGTCTTCGGCCGAAATTGTTGATGATTTTAAGCAGTGCCTGGAATCGAACTAGAGACAAAGGACGTTCGTCGACTGTAGTCAAAACCGCTTCCACTTTCTTCCCCCTTTCGATCTACTTCTTTGTCATTTCGTCAGTCGTTCTGTGTGAACGACGCACAACAACTTTTATATTCCACCGATGAGAACTAGACTCATTTTTTTTTTCACACAGGGTGGCCAATACTCTCACCGAAAACGCTGAGCTACCGTGTCGGCCCAATAGACCACGGGCACGACCCAGTACAGAAATGATCTGTCATCTTAGAGTCTGAACGTGCTTGTGAGGGGGCAGTTATTAGCAAGCTGTCGATTACAACAACCAATTACTGAAGATTAAATTTAAAATCCTGTCACTCTTTCGACCTTCTCTACTATTGAATGTCGTGTGACTAAAGGCTGCCGTTCGCCGGGTGCAAGTCTTTCGATTTGACGCCACTTCGGCGACTTGCGCGTCGATGGGGATGAAATGATGATGATTAGGACAACACAACACCCAGTCCCTGAGCGGAGAAAATCTCCGACCCAGCCGGGAATCGAACCCGGGTCCTTAGGATTGACATTCTGTCACGCTGACCACTCTCAGCTACCGGGGGCGGACATCATTCTAATGATACTTGTACTTCCTTTTCACAAGAACTCCTAATAGTTCATAAGCAATAAGTGACAGTAGCTGATAAACACGGCCTAGTAATATAAATAGAACATGAAAATGGCTCTGAGCACTCTGCGACTTAACTTCTGAGGTCATCAGTCGCCTAGAACTTAGAACTAATTAAACCTAACTAACCTAAGGACATCACACACATCCATGCCCGAGGCAGGATTCGAACCTGCGACCGTAGCGGTCGCTCGGCTCCAGACTGCAGGGCCTAGAACAGCACGGCCACTCCGGCCGGCTAAATAGAACACAGTAAGACTTTAAATAGCTAACTTCCATGTTTTCATTACGGTATTTAGTATCACAAACTTCAATAAAAACAAACTTAAGGAAATGTTTCCAACAATATCACTAGTGAAGATTAGTGTTCACGACAGCAGTTGGTGAATACTACAGAAGGAATTTCTGTGCGCTGTGTCATTCGATATCTCTTAAGGTTCTACTTCATACAGAAATCTGTTGATCATAGTGTCTAAAAGAGCAGCAGCAGGAGTGAACTTAAAGGAATTAGGAATTGAGTACTTTGCCAAACAGATCTCTCTGAATGTTGGACGCAGCTGACGATCCGCGGCTCATCCGAGTGAAGTTTATTTTTCCGAGTTGGCCATTCATCCGGCTCCGCGGCCGTATTTTTCGCCACTCGGTCTGCAGGTTTCCTCCGTCCCCCGGCGTTACACGCTTCGTTAGGCTCTCCGGGCTTTTGGCGCCCTTCCACTGCTTTAAGGACTCCTTAATTAAATGCCCGACGACTCTGGCACGGAGCAAAGGATTTCCCGAAGTCGCAGCGCAAGTTAAGAAAGCAGATTTCCTGCCCGGATTGAAAATTAAGCTTCAAAGCCTCTGGAAGCGGACTTCGGAAACAGAAGACGAGGAGCTCTTCTCGCAGTAGACGTGCAGAGTGCGTGAGATAGAAAGGAAGAAGGCGAGGAGCATAATGGGCATACCCTCTCCCACGAAGATGATACAGCAGCAATTTACTGCTACTTAATGATGTGGGCATTTCAGCGGGAGGTTCTAATTGTGGCGTAGTGAATGGTGCGCAGTTAACACCAAACAATGTATTGGTGTTGCAGTGTTTTGATGAATCAAGACACAAAGGAATTAAAGATATTAGCTGCCAGTGGGCATTGATTTATAGGAATGGAGCAATTTCAAAATATGTGCTGAACAGAGATTCTAACCCGTTTCTCCTGCTCACTAGGCACATATGCTGACCGCTGCATCAGCCACGCGCACTGGTTACCACATCTACGTGGATTACGTGATCACTCTGCTATTCACAATAAAGTGCCTGACACATCTACTAAAGCAACAATAATGATTAGCATTGTCCCTCTTCGCATTCGTTACCCTTGTACATCCTTCTTTCCAATCAAATCTTTACCATTTCGCCTCAGTGGATGCAGTCTTCCTAAACTTCCTTTCCCCAAAAATGGCTTTATAAGTCAACAACTATATTGTACACCTATAAATTATTTTATACCAGCTACCATCATTATTATTATTATTACTGTCGTTATTATCGTTATTGTCCGCCCCAGGTAGCTGACTGGTCAGCGCCACGGAATGTCATACCTAACGGCCCGGCTTCGATTCCCGGCTGGGTCGGGGATTTTCTGCATTCAGGGACTGTGTGTTGTGTTGTCCTTATCATCATCGTTTCATCGCCATCAACACGCAAGTCGCCGACGTTGCGTAAACTCGAAAGACTTGCACCAGGCGAACAGTCTACCCGACGGGAGGCCCTAGTCACACGGCATCTCCATTTCCATTATCGTTATTAAATTATTACTAAGATCACTATTAGTCGCAGCAGCAGTAATATAAGTACTGCCAGTATTAACTGAATTAATTGATGGTCAGTATTATTTAATCACATTGTCACTATAGACAGTAAAATCATTTCAGTACTATTTATCATATTAAGACAGTTATTTCTTAGGTCACTATGACGTAAAAAAGATACCGATGTAAGAAAGGACCTGATGGCTCTAATCAGATCAGGTTCAATAAATAAATACGAGCTGTGTGAGAAAATTAATGAGATAGTCAACACTGCGAACGATTTGGGAACGCTGTGTTATTTTACTTATGTAAATCGGTGTGTTCATCCGTTCTGCGTGCTCAGTCCGAGATTCATCTCCGTACAGCCATCATGTGATTTTTGAGAGCGTCATAAGTGGTGTATTGTGTGTGTGTGTGTGTGTGTGTGTGTGTGTGTGTGTGTGTGTGTGTTACGAAAATGGAGCAGTGGAATTTAGGGCAACGTTATGTCATCAAATTTTGTGTTAAACTTTGGGCATTCGCGAATGTGACCTTTGAAAAGTCAACACAGACCTATGGGGAGCATTCCTTATCAAGAGCACAATTGAACATTTCAAGGCCGAGAACACATTAAAGATGAACTTCACTCAGAGAGAGATCTTCTGCTTTAAAAACTGACGAAAACGCCAAACGTGTGCGTGATCTGGAGAGATTGTTCCACAAGAACTAACCTTCAACCAAGTGTTTTACAAAGATGTCCTCGAAAGGCTCAGGAAAAGGGTGAATCGAGTGAGTGTGAGACCGGACATTGCAGACAAGTGGATGCGGCATCATGACAACGCCCCATGTCACACGGCCACTTCAGTCATGGATCATTTGACTCAAAAGGCGTTACTGTTGTTCCACAGCCCCCCTGTTCACCTGAGCTGAGTTCTTGTGATTTTTTTCTTTTCTCGAAATTGAAAAATGTCCTAAAATGACGTCATTTTGGGACACTGGAAAAAATTCAAAGGAATGTGAGCGGCATGTTAAAGGCCATACCTGTAGAAAACTCTCAGCGCTACTATCAACATTGCAAACAATTGTGTAGCTGCCGAAGCGAAGTACTTTGAAGGAGACAATATTGTTGTTTGGAAAAAAAAAAGAAAACGTCGGTATATAAAAAAATCATTCTCGTTACTTATCCCACACATCTCGTAATATGTTAAGATGAGGTTGCAGTATGGTTAGCTGGTTAGCAGACATAAAAGATCAGTTCTTCGGCCGTCGTTGAATCACAAATGCAATGGTAACAACAGCAAGTTTTAGACAGCCACTGTAGACTGCGTCCCAGTGCTGAGATGACCTAGGGCGTTGGTGATTGCCCAGCGAAGTACGCAGCAACGTGAGGTGGCAACAAGGATGCCATGCTGGAAAGGCGGTCACAGCAGACGAGCGGTGTCAGCACCTCAGTGAGTGCCGCCTACGTCAGGCCTTCTTATCCCAGGCACACAGCGGCCCGCCGCCAGGTGTAAAGCAATGTCCAGCCAGCTGCTTCCAGTGGGTCTGGTGCAGGAGCCACTCAAACACAGACTACGAACCAAGGACCATTCTGAGGCACCCAGGAATCGATTTGTGTCAGCCAACAGAAGGCCCCATGTGTAAGGTGCCATTCAGGCGCCAACATCACCAAGTCATAGACCAGTGTCTCGCAGAGGCATCGGCTAGATGGAGACGAGAGTGGATCATCCACGCTGGACCGACGACTGCAGTGAAGGATGTCACAGTGTGGGCAGCAGTCACAAGAGGTACTGAATGGTCACAGTGGCTATAATTTATACTCTCTCACCCCTGTGTCGCCATGAAAAGGCGCCGTTTCCGGCCATGTACGTGGCCCAGACAGCAAGCGTCAGTGCTTATGGTGTGGTAAATATGTTCACTACAGTGTCGGAGTACAGGCTTTCGCCGTGCTGACTGTGCACTTTCCAACTTTGGCCGCGGAATTTGGAAGGCAGACTTCCAGCTCGCCTGGCTGCAGGCTGTGGAGCCGGCTGGAGAAGGTGCTGGCGTAAAAGCTGTAAAAGTATGCACACCCTTTAGCTCTTTCATAAAATGAAAAGTGTGCATGTTAGGTGAAATGGTTATGAAATACGTATATGTCATACTAAATGATAGTTTGTTTGGGATATTTGACTCTTTGTTTGGAATGTTACTATGCGCATCTTTGCACGGCCGATCGCATGATTAATACATATTTTTTGGCTGCCGAGGGTTGTAGTATTATTGAGTAGAGCTCAGGTGAGTGAAAGTGTCGAAAGCAGTTGGAGCGACGGAGAGAGTGTTGTATCGTGACAGAGTGAGGAGCTTCGATAGCGGACGTACCACACAGAGAAATGAAATGCCCCCTGATGTGTAACTGAGAATAGACAATGATTTAAGACAATTTTACATAGAGATGGCTCATTCGGAAAAAAAGATAATTGCTGCAAGCATTAGCCGAGTAACTATTGTAGTGAAAATATTTCATTGAGTCTAACAATACCTGCTTGTTGATATACAGGGTAAATTATCAGTCGTGTTCAGATTCCCATTAGCTTTCTCCGTCCGATGTAAGTTACAGTATGTCATTAAGAAAGGCAATGAAAGATAAAGGAAGTAGTTAGATCTGCGACAGTTAATCAACACTGCCATTTAAATCGTAAAGTATCACTTTTTACTGATATAACAAAACTTAAGATTGGTTGACTGACTGAATAATAAATTTAAAATGAAATCTTTTCGTTTAAGTGACACTCGGTTAGTTTAATGATGGAAAAAGGATCCAGCAATTGGTATGATTATTTGGGATAATTATTCAGACTGACAAAATTTAAAGTTAACAAAATATATATATTGTTCAGATCTGACTCTAATGCGTTGGCAAATCTTTTACATTTCTAAATATCTAATATGTAAAAGTCTTACTTTGAGGTGGAGTTGCCGTAGACACGGTGCAATGATTTGATAGCGATAACTGTTAGGTAACAGGCTTTTCTTTCCATTTACGAGCAGAATTAAATATATTTAGCCACGTAGTGCACTTCCGCCGTTAATACTCTTGAAACTCTTCCCAAATAATTATGTCTCTTTGGCCCACGCTATGGCTCGTATCTTGATAACTTCTTGCCCGACATTCATACCACGAAGTTCTCACACATACAACTTTGAACGTGCTTTCGCCAGTACCCATATCTGGTCTCGCTCACTGTCAACTTGCAACTCGTCGTGTGCGCGCACACGAGTATCAACGATGTTAATACCGTGCCTAGATTATTTTTGGTTAGCGATTGCCAACGTCCCTACTATATTCTTTCTTTACCACATATATTTTCAATAATTTTAAGTAAATTTGCGTTACAATACGCCAAATAATTAGTGTTGACAACAAAATGAATAATATATACAATTGTAATCTGAAATTGCTTTCAAAATGGGGAAAGACGAAATCTGAAAATGTGCCCTCTCGCTTGAGGGCGGGAATATCATGCCCCTACTCCTCGAGCCCCTACAGCTAATGCAGCTAATTCTAGTATTTCCCGTCGGTAAAGATATGTGAAATAGACAATACATTGAAATTCCAACTATTGATCTTCGTGGAATTTTCTGCTGGCCTTCCGTCGGGCACCTCTGCTTCTCCAAGTAACCAGAATCGGACAGATTTCCGATCTATGAGTTTTCGTAAGCGCATTGCCCACTGAATAGTCAGAAATAGGCCACTATTCCTGAAAAGCTGTTTGACAACTTAATTATGTATAACTACGAAACACGTTTTGTGATCGGACAGGAAGACAATATCAAAGGACTTCTTGGCGGCAAGCAATAATGATTCCAGAAGACACCGACGATGCGAAGCTCATATTGCTCTATTTATTCACAAGATCCAAATACTGTGTGTCTTCATTTCCCAGAAGTCTTTCATATGATGGCTTATTGTCACCTGGTAAACAAAGTAAGAGCTTACGGAGTTCCGAAAGAGGTTGGATTGCATTGTATTTTCAGGTAAGAGAACTAAATGTTTAGTTCTTAATAGAGAGACTGCAAGAAGTGAAACAGTATAAGAAGTGTCTCAAGGAAGTTCGATAATGCTATAGATTAAATTAGATTAGATTTACTTTCATTCCAATTGATCCGTAGTGAGGAGGGCCTCCAAGATGTGGAACATGTCAGAAAAACAACAATATATGACAAATATTTACAACTAAAACAAATAAGCTAATGTACCATTCCACAGGTCCCAAGTGGAATGATCGTCATTTTTTAATGAACACTATAAGAAAGTCATTTTACAAATACTAATGCACTGACTTTAAAATAAAAAAGTTTTTTATTTATTTATAAGGTAATAAACATGTAATACAACTACTATAATACTTATTTACAATGAACACATTACTACACTGAACTGGTGCAGAAGTTAGAATGTACTTACACACACACACACACACACACACACACATTTACAATGAACACATTACTGCACTGAAATTGCGCAGAAGTTATATTGTACTTATATATTTATATATATATATATGTATGTATGTATGTATATCAGTTGGTTTTACTGAGAAATTCATCAGTGGAGTAGAAGGAGTTGGCCACCAATAAATCCTTTAGGCTTCTCTTAAACTGAACTTCATTGGTTGTTAAGCTTTTTATGGCTGCTGGCAAGTTATTGAAAATGTGTGTTCCTGAATAATGCACACCATTTTGTACAAGACTAAGTGACTTTAAATCCTTGTGAAGATTATTCTTATTTCTAGTAGTGATTCCATGCATTGAGCTGTTGGTTTGAAAAGTGATATATTTTTAATGACAAATTTCATTACGGAATAAATATATTGTGAAGCAGTAGTTATTATCCCTAGTTCCCTAAACAGGTTTCTGCAGGATGTTCTTGAGTTCACACCACATATAACTCTTACTGCAGGTTTTTGTGCCCGGAAAACTTTAGCTTGGCTTGATGAATTATCCCAAAAAATAATCCCATATGACATTATGGAATGAAAGTAAGCATAGTATGCCAGCTTTTTCATTTTTATATCCTCTATGTCTGACAAAATTCGTATTGCAAACAAAGATTTGTTAAGACGCTTCAGCAGTTCTGTGGTGTGCTCCTCCCAGTTGAATTTATTATCAAGCTGTAATCCCAAAAATTTAACACTGTCCACTTCTTCTATCTTCTTGTCATCGTATGTTAGACATATACTCATGGGACACCCCTTACAAGTTCTGAACTGCATGTAGTGTGTTTTTTCAAAGTTTGGTGATGAAGAATTGGCTAGGAACCAGTGATTAATGTCCACAAATATTTTATTAGCTGATCTTTCTAAGGCTATGCTTGATTTGCTATTTATTGCAATGTTTGTATCATCGGCAAACAAAACGAACTTGGCATCTGGTAATGTTACTGATGAAAGCTCATTGATATACACAAGAAAAAGTAAGATCCCAAAATGGAACCTTGTGGGACCCCACATGTAATTAGTTCCCAGTTGGATGATGCCTGATAGCTTGATACATGTCTCTTTCCTAATAACACCCTTTGTTTCCTGCCAGAGATATAGGATTTCAACCATTTTGCAGCATTTCCTGTTACACTATAATTCTCTAATTTACTTAAAAGGATATTGTGATTTACATAGTCAAATGCCTTTGACAGATCACAAAATATACCAGTTGCCTGAAATTTTTTGTCTAATGAATTAAGCACATTTTCACTGTAAGTGTAGATAGCCTTCTCAATATCAGAACCTTTGATAAATCCAAACTATGACTTTGACAGAATGTTATTTGAGATAAGATGGTTATAAAGCCAACTGTACATTAATTTTTTGAAACTTTTTGGGAATGCTGGCAACAGTGAAATTGGATGGAAATTTGATGCTATTTCTTTATCTCCCTTCTTAAACAGTGGCTTAACTTCAGCGTATTTCAGCCATTCAGGAAATATTCCACTGATAAATGACTGGTTACACAGATAGCTTAATATGTTACTTAGCTCAGAATAACATTCTTTAATTAACTTAGTTGATATTTCATCATACCCACTAGATGTTTTTGATTTTAAAGATTTTATGATGGACATTATTTCTGTTGGGGAAGTGAGGGTCAAATTCATATTATGGAAGTTGCTTGATATTTCTGGTCTGAGGTATTCCATAGCAGCATCTACCGAACCTGACAACCCCATCTTTTCAGTGACAGTTATAAAATGTTTATTAAAAAGTTCTGCAACACTATACACATCAGTCACCAATGTATCATTTACTCTTAATGCTATTTGTTCCTCTTCATGTCTGGTTCTACCGGTCTCCTCCTTCACTATATCCCATATTGTCTTTATTTTGTTATCTGATATGACTATCTTTTCCTTGTAATATATTTGCTTTGACATCTGTATTACAGTCTTTAATATTTTTCAGTATTTCTTGTAATGTCCTATTGCATCAACATCGGATTGACAGGTACAGTTTTCTTTTTGTTTTACAAGATAACCCTATTCCTCGAGTAATCCATGGCTTTTTTGTAGACTTTGCTCTAACCTTGGTAAGTTTTGGGGGAAAACAGTGTTCGAATAAGGTAAGCACTTTATTAGCAAAAGCGTTATATTTTTCATTGATGCCATGAGCACTGTAAACATCAGTCCAGTGAATGTCTCTGAGGAGTGTCCTAAAATAATCAATTTTTGGCTTATTGATTACCCTCTTGAGCTCAGATTTAACAGATTTTATATCCTGTTCAGTATTAACATTTAACAGAAGGAACTGCATGTCATGGTCTGAGAGGCCATTGACTATTGGTTTTGTAATATAATTTTGTTCATTGAACGTTTCTATAAAGGCATTATCAATGGCTGTTTGTGAGCAAGTGGCTACCCTAGTGGGGAACTTTACAAAAAAAACGGCTCTGAGCACTATGCGTATTAACTTCGACTTAACTTCTGAGGTCATCAGCCGCCTAGAACTCATAACTAATTAAATCTAACTAACCTAAGGACATCACACACATCCTTGCCCGAGGCAGGATTCGAACCTGCGACCGTAGCAGTCGCTCGGTTCCAGACTGAAGTGCCTAGAACCGCACGGCCACTCTAGCCGGCCGGGAACTTTACAGTGGGAATTAAGTTGAATGATAGTATTACTAACACAAATAAGTTCTTATTGGGAGAGTCTTTAAGGAAATCGACACTGAAATCATCAGCAACCACTATTTCTTTGTTTTTGGTTGTTAAATGGGCCAGTACAGCTTCAAGGTGGTTTACAAACAGACTAAAGTTACCTGCAGGTGCTCGATATACACTTAATATTATGAAGGATTTTTTGTGAAATTCTATTTCTGTTGCACATGCTTCCATATGCTGTTCTAGGCAAAATTTATGAATGTCTATGTTCTTAAATTTATGACAGTTCCTAATGAATGTGGCAACTCCTCCTTTCTCCATTTCTGATCTACAAAAGTGAGATGCTAACCTAAACCCTGTAAGACTTAAAAGTTCTATACCAGTGGTCACATGATGTTCAGAGAGGCAGATTATGTCAGCTGGGTTTGAAGTCTCTAATTCATCTATGCATTTAATTAATTCATTAATTTTATTTCTCAGTCCTCGAATATTTTGATGCAATAAAAATAGCTGACATTTCACATTGACGGAGTTAAAATTTGGTAGAGTTATAATATCTGCTGACTGTTGAAAATTCTTATCCAATAGCTGTTTATGCTGATGTAATAAGCTGGAATTACGTTTTTTGATTTCTTTCTCAAACTTAAGGTTTGTCTCAGTTCTAACCTCTCTTAAAATTTGCTTTCTTTCTGTCCTCCCTACCCTAAAAAGGGTCTTTTCTGAACCCTATAATCACTGGTATTTTACCACTCATGACAGTGCCTCTCCCCTTAACTTTCCTGCTATTTCCCCAGCCAATTTACCCTTCCGTTTCCTGTTGAGGTGAAGGCCATGCCTACCCGCTACTTTCCGGAAATGCTGGTTAAATAATGAAGACGTACGCTAATTTAAATTGTTGGAGAGAGCAAGGAACAACTAAACGAAATTCTATAGATTTGCTGCAGCAGAACGTAAACAGAAAATACGACTGTACGGTGTTCTCGCGTTTTCTGCTTTATTACGTAAAGAAAAATGAAACTTTTAATGGTACACTTAAAAGGCACACTAATACACCTATTTACCACGTAATCAGTACTAATCTATATGTTTTATAATCTAAAATGACTTATCTTTATGAGAACACCAAAACTCGCGCTAGTCGCCTGGTTGCAGGGCTGCCACGATGTATTTAAACGTATTTGTAAACAACGTTATCAGTTTTTTTTTGTTTTTTTTTAGATTAGAAGACAATGCAGCTGTAGACAGGTATGTCTCATAGCCAAAAAAGCGCTACGAAAATAGTAAATAAATTATATTAGTAGACGCTTCCAGGAAGGTGCGCTGCCTCGCACGGAGCGTCAGTAGACTATAGATAATATGGATAACCACTAGAAAATGATACACATACAACTCTAGCTCTAGCCCTGGACATTCACTAAAGCTCAAATTTTTTGTGGATAACGTTTCGCACCCATGTTATACATACTAAATGAAAAGACGCGTACCGTTCTCAATACTTTTATTGAAATATAATGGATAAAGTAATTTCACATACTATAGTCTCAAATTTCAACTACTTCTGATCTTTTCGTTCCTCTGACTGGTTGCCAATTATGTTCAATCATTGTCTCAACTAATTATTAAAAGCTTTCTTTTCTCTATTTCTGTTATGCTCACTGTTAATAATACCTGCGAGAGAAAATAAAGTAGCATTCACCATGTTAACCCTGAGCGAGACAACCTATAACTGGTGTGCAACAACTGTATTCCGCGTAAAAAATTAGGTGCATTTTGTTTTTGATAACGTTACGGAACTAGACCGTCAATTGAAAATTTTAATAACAGACCTTCAAGGGTGTTCTTGTTTTCATTGCACGACGTATCAAACAAAGACGGTGTCATCAAAATCTGAGTGCATCAATTTTTTACGACATATATGCCAAAAACAGAATGTTGCAAGCGCAATCCATTGAGAATAAACAATGGAGGGACTTTCCCAAAATACAAAAGGTACTTAATAGTCCTGTAGTTGATTCTGAATTGACGTTTGACGCATTATTCCCAATGTAGTCGTCGTGTCGTGCATTGACCACTATGCTGACACCAGCGTCACAGCCAGTTAATACGAGTGTTGCGGGGTGGCCATTCCAAAGTGGCGTGTGTGGGAAACTATGGGATGGAATCTGTACCACCGCGGGGGACGTCTACGAGGGTGCTTCTCAGTAACAACAAAGAGGTCGATGGCTGTGGCTCAGTAGGTGCCCGTGGCTGGCAGATAGGGAGTGAGTGTGCTGACGCAGCGAAATTCTGAGGCAGTACAACAGCTGCGACGGCACCCTTGCTGACTCAGGTCAGGTGTCATCTCCACATCAAGTGTGCTTACACAGCGGGATCGGCGTACTTTGCACGAAACACAAGGCAGTTGGTAGAAACATGGGGACGCCTCAAGTTGAACCCAGGACTCTCGAAGATTACCACGATATGGTTACCAGTGAATCCACTTCGTTGACTGCTGATAGACCAGCTTTAACCCAGCTGATAACGCTGCTCGATGACGCTGTAGCAGCTATACCACACATGTGGCTGATGAATGGTGCAGAGGCTGTACCGGTCCAATGTATGGCATTAATGGAACACTGCTAATGGCTGAGCTAGTAGTTCACATTGTCGATCCAGCTGGGAGTATTACTGTTGTGTTGGCAGAAGAGCCAACACCGTGTTACGAGAGGAGGCCGAAATGCACCCGTTTTAGCTCACGCAGGCTGGTGTGAGGAGGGAAGAACTATACTGACGTGAGGTCTGGAACATGACAAGGAATGATAATTCAGAAAGCGGACGTAATTAGTTTGATGCTTAACTTTAATCCATTAATGATGAACGTCGCTCTTGACGGTACATGATTCACAATATCACTATCAATAGTAACTGAATATGGCGCCTTGCTAGGTCGTAGCAAATGACGTAGCTGGAGGCGTATGTATACAGTGAACCATCGCTAGCAAAGTCGGCTGTACAACTGGGGCGAGTGCTAGGGAGTCTCTCTAGACCTGCCGTGTGGCGGCGCTCGGTCTGCAATCACTGATAGTGGTGACACGCGGGTCCGACGTATACTAACGGACAGCGGCCGATTTAAAGGCTACCACCTAGCAAGTGTGGTGTCTGGCGGTGACACCACATTTACGACTGGAGTTCGGTTCCCGTCTTGTAGTCAGTTGTGGACACTCTGCTTGGTGCCACCGTATTTAGCAATCCCGTCCACCGGTAATGCACTGCACAAACGTTACTGAAGCGTCAATCTCCAGAACTACGTAGATATCTAGCCTGCACATTCCATGGCTGATTTTGACTTCCTTCCTGAGGCCGATGCCGCAAAACCGTTCTTTTAATAGTAATACCTTCCCCACGTACGGCCACAGTAGAGCCACCACATTTAAAAGTGTGTATCCTGAAGATAGAGCTTTGCGATGATGATGATGATGATATTTGGTTTGTAGGGCGCTCAACAAATCAAATGGATCTAAGCACTATGGGACTTAACTTCTGAGGTCATCAGTCCCCTAGAACTTAGAACTACTTAAACCCAACCAACCTAAGGACATCACACACATCCATGCCCGAGGCAGGATTCGAACCTGCGACCGTTGTGGTCGCTCGGTTCCAGACTGTAGCGCCTAAAAGCGCTCGGCCACTCTGGCCGGCGGCGCTCAACATCGCGGTTGTCAACGCTCGTACAAATTTCCATTCCTTATACAGCTATTTTCACGAATGATGATGAAATGATGCGTACAACACAAACACCAAGTCCCCGAGCAGAGAAAATCGCCGACCCAGCCGGGAATCGAACCTGGGACCCCATGATCCAGAGGCAGCAACGCTAGCACTAGACCACGAGCTGCGGACGTGGAGCTTTAATTCAGCAATATTTGCAGATGCCAACAAACCGATATTATATTAAGATATAATAAACCGTATGTGCATCAGTTTTTAATCCCTCGTGTCCTGCCGTTTATAATACGCATTCGTGCAGCGACCAGGAGCATTTGAAGCCCATAACGATACTGGGTGGACAAAAACATCGAAACACCAAAATACAACACATTGCCATGGCTGATACGGGGTCGCAAACCGTGAGCATTCAAAACAACTTCCAGTCGTCCCGCAACGGATAAATACAAGTTCTGCAAGGTTTTCGAGGGAATCTTATATCATTCTTCCAGCAGTATAGTGAAGTTTCAGATACGATTATGGGAGCGGATAGCGACCACACACATCTCCCTCCAAAACAGACCACAGATACTGAGAGCTTGTGATTGCAGTGGCCCGGGAAGAAGCGACTATTCACCCTCGTGCTCGCAAAACCAGTCCCAGATTTGCGAGAAGTCTGAACAGCCTTCTTGGAACACAGCATCACCCTTGAAGAGCAAACATTGTACGAAGGAGTGGACTCGATCAGCAGAAATGGTTACATAATCGTGAAGAGTAACCATCAGGCCCATGGAATAACACGATATGGCTGCACAAATCATCAAAGAGCCCTCGCCGTGTTTCATTCTTGAGACGTAAACTCGCCCAGAAGCAGGAAGCACTGTGGAACAGGACTCGTCCGAACAAATGACATTCCTCTATTACTTTCCCTGTATGCGGTGTAAATCAGCGTACTGATCCGCTAGAAATTCCAAACACTCCGACTACCTTGGTTACAGAATTACAATCCAAACGAGTACCAAGAGTGCCCACACACAAAATCTGTTTGATTCGACATAATGTATTCATAACTATACAGAACATCGTTCTGACCACGACTTACACTTGTAATGTGTTGAGGACATTGCACAGGTACCTCTCGTGGTCAAGTACAACAGCGCAACCTTCAGGCTTGACTAGGGTCTCTATTTACGTACGAGCATTCACTTCTCGCGGTGTTTCCATAGTTCTGCCCAAACCCCGTATGGGTGCTCATATTTTGCTGGTGCACGTCCCAAATTTTATGTATCCATTATACTGGAAGTTGTGTGTTTATAGTGTACTGAATCTACTTAAGTGCAATATTGATCATGACTGTTCAGATATTTACATTATTTTCTCTACTTGCGTCAAATTTTTCTCGTGATTGATTAACCAGCCTTCAACCGATAGACGCAACGTTGCGGTATATTTTTAAATTACAGCTGTATGACTGCAGAGCTACATTCATATATCAAATACTGATGTCAACAATTCAGAAAGTAAAAATCTCTGATATGTTGTAGTTGATAAATGAATTCAACTGCTGATCAATTTTCGAAAGAAAGATAATTTTCAAGTCTGCCACTTCTTCATGTAGATCCCTACGGCTATATTTCAGTATGTAATCTAGTTACTTTTGATGCGAGCTGTACCGCGCGGGATTAGCCGAGCGGTCTAGGGCGCTGCAGTCATGGACTGTGCGGCTGGTCCCGTCGGAGGTTCGAGTCCTCCCTCGGGCATGGGTGTGTGTGTTTGTCCTTTGGATAATTTAGGTTAAGTAGTGTGTAAGCTTAGGGACTGATGACCTTAGCAGTTAAGTCCCATAAGATTTCACACACATTTGAACATTTTTGATGCGAGCTGTGTGTCAAGACTTAAGAAGTCCACAGTTTCAGTCATGATACAGTTTTACAATATGAACGTAATGTGCCCTGACTAACGTATTAATAATGATTTTGGTCTACTGACAACCCTGAAATGAAATCTTAATCACTTGGCATTAAACATATAGAGTCTACTGGTGTTCAACAGTAGAGTTATTAATGTAATATGATTGTAGATGTGCTGTGCTCTCCACTGTGCAGGTGATCAAGATGCTGGTAATCGTGGTGACGCTGTTCGCAGTCTGCTGGCTGCCACTGCAGACTTACAACGTCCTCCAAGACGTCTTCCCCTACATCAACGAGTGAGTACACGCCTACACAGTGGCCGTCTACACCTCCCTTGTTTCAATATCATTCGACGTACCCAAACCAAATAATACATTTGTAAAATTGATCACACTAGCTCTAGCAGAATAAGAAGAAACATGAGTATAACTCGCACTCTCAGTGGAAGTAGTCGAAAAAGGAATCCACTCGCTGGGGCATTGTCTACTTTCGGCGAAACCGTGATCAAAGATATATGTAAGCGGCACGGCTATCAACAGTAGTACGACGTAGTCAGTCTTACCACTTACCCATCGCTGGTTCTCTCCAACATTTGGAACTGTGCGAGCCTTTTCAGTAGAAGCCATTGTCTTCCTGGTTGGTTAACAATGCTACTGTTCGCACCCCTTTATGCGGGGCAAGGGCAGTCGTTGTTCAGGTTTTCTGTGGAACAGTCGTATAGAGTGCCAATTTAAGACCTAAGTGAAATAGTCACCGTTTAGTGTGCCAAGCTGAGAGGGGTGGAGGGGAAGCAGTTATTCGCATTGATTGATAGAGTTGTTGCACATTCTCCTGAGGGATATCGTGCCAAATTCGGTCCAATTGGAGCGTTAGATCGCCAAAATAACGAACTGGTTGGAAGGCCTCTCTCATAATACCCCAAATGTTGCAGAGATCCAGCGTCCTTGCTGGCCAAGGTCGAAGACAAGCAGTACAAACTCTCGCCGCATCCGGGCGGCCTTATCTTGCAGGAATGTAAGCCTAGAATGTCTTGCCATGAAGGTCAACAGAACGGATCGTAGAATATCGTCATGTACCACTGTGCTGTAACAGTGCCGCAGGTGACAAACAGAGAGGTCGGACTATGCAATGAAATGGCATCCCAAAATGCCAATCCTGGTTGTTGGGCAGTATGGCGGACTACAGTCAGATTGGTATCCCATCGCCATCTGGGACGTCTCTAAATATGTCTTCGGCCTGGAAACTCATTCACTGCAGTAGAATTACCTTCAGGTATGACTACCGCTTCGAATTGAGTCACAGGGACCAGAGACGACTGCGGTGGCATACCAGCCTAATGGTCGCCTTCCATACGGCCCGAAGCGAGGAGTGATGGCCTGAGGTGCCTATTGTTTTCGTAGTTAGACCCCTTTGGTTGTCATCCGCGCCATCTTTGCAGCACAGCGGTACGTCGACGATCTTCTACGCCCCGTCTTGGGGTCCTTCATGGCAAGCCATTTTGACTTTACATTTTAGGTTCAAATGGTTCAAATGGCTCTGAGCACTATGGGACTCAACTGCTGTGGTCATAAGTCCCCCAGAACTTAGAACTACTTAAACCTAACTAACCTAAGGACATCACACACATCCATGCCCAAGGCAGGATTCGAACCTGCGACCGTAGCAGTCGTTACATTTTAGGAAAATAATGTCCACTCGCACACGGTGAGAGTTTCTACTGCTTGTCTTCGTGCTTGCCAAGCCCTACCTTGGCCAGCAAGGTCTGATCTTCCCCTAACTGAGAACGTCTGGAGCACTATGGGCAGGGCCCTCCAACCAGCTCGGAATTTTGTCGATCCAACGTGCCAATTGGAGAGACTTTGGCACGATATGACTCAGAAGGAAGTCCAACAACTCTATCAATCAATACCATCCCGAATACCTGGTTGCATGAGGGTCACAGGTGGACTAACGCGTTATTGGCGTGCTCAATTTATGAAGCTTTTTCTGTTGTTTTTTTCTGACTTCCGGCACGGATGTTCTGGCTGTAGAGAAGAACTACCACACTCGCTTGTTTAGAGAAGCGACGGCAATATACAAACATGAGAAAGAAGAAAGCCTCAGAGCGAATGGATCCTGAATTCCCGTTGTGCAGCGAGGGACCGTTGCAAGTAGCAAGAAGTGAACCGCACCGAATATGACCACAGAAAGCCCTTGGACGTTGGTGCGCCAGATACATATAGTCTGCGGCCACGAACTCGACTCCAGTCCACCACCAGCAACGGAGGGTGAAGCTTTGACAATACCAGCCACTCATGCTGGCGAAACGTCAGAAAAACATCAAACAAACTCCGGGCGAAGAAATACAGACAGAAACCAACAGGGAGTTGGTCAACAAATGGCCATGAAAACCTTAACAATTTTGTACTTTTTCTCTTGAATAAATCATCCAAATTCTCTGCAATCATAATGAGTAGTCTGTCTCTACATATACATCACGTCTACCGATTTTCATCTCATTCGGATGATTTCTTCATGGTGTAGCGGTTTTATCTTTTTATCCTTTCTTTCTTTCTTGCTTTCTTCCTTCCTTCCTTCCTTCCTTTCTTTCTCTCTTTGAGTGTGTGAACAGTTTGCGCATGTTGATGAACTATCAGTTTGAAAGTTTCTAATCGAATGGTAGGATAACAGTGAGTGCTTAATCAGTTCATTCGTGAAGCGTGCGCGTAATTGCAAACGAAACCAGTGGTCAAATCAGTATCATCAGTTTTAATAAATAACCCGTCGGTGGGCTATATTAATACTTAAATAATTATCAAGATTATCGTGTACTTTTATAGCGCGATACGTTAATTAGGAAATTCGATACAGCAATGGCAACCTTCAGTGTGAAAGGGGAACTAAATTTAACCGCTAGGACGAGGATAGCTGGGTCTAGCCATTCTAAGGAAGTGTGTTATTTACGAACTCAGCAGACGAAGTAAATTGTATGAACTGCTTTTCTTTCGAAGCAACGTTTTCATTTAAAATTAGATAGCGAAAAGAGTCACGTATTAGTTTTAGGCAACGCAACTAGGTCTATTAACCATCACTTTCCTATGTGACATTTGACATGTAATTCTCAAATCTTGGTAACAATTTGTTTTACTTCAATGAAAGGATAGAGGTACAATTCTTTCCCGTGTATAAACTTGTGTAAATGGTAGTAACATACAACAAGCACGACCAGCTGCACTGTTATCAGATCGAAGTCCGATTTTTGGCTACAGACGAAACATTATAGAATTTAAAACCTCTAAACCCGTCATGTAAATAAAAGTACCCTGACAGAGAATGTGGAAATATCATTCTAGCTTTCCGCAATTCTTTTAGCAGTGCATAAGTACCGTTAAGAGAGTGTTCCGAGGTTTTAATTCGCATTAAATATTTCAGAGCTGATTAACTCTGTAGGTCGAATTTAAACTGATAATTGCTCCAAACAAAGGAACAATTCTCATATTTCATTGTCA
Organism: Schistocerca serialis cubense; assembly: GCF_023864345.2. Taxonomy (NCBI): domain Eukaryota; kingdom Metazoa; phylum Arthropoda; class Insecta; order Orthoptera; family Acrididae; genus Schistocerca; species Schistocerca serialis. Next base: position 178,796,776 of record NC_064646.1, on the reverse strand, counting down.
GCATTGTTTTTCGTGCTGGTGCTGGTGGTGTCATGTGCTTACCTTGCCACTTAACGTATCTCTCTTCAGCCCTGTCTACCAGAAGTAAGGAAGACATGAACAGTTAGGACACTTACAGTAATCATGTACACTAATCATTGAGGCTTAAAACAGAACATTCTATATAAATTTTATGTAGTATGTCTCACATTTAGGTGGTTGTCTTATTCCATATACAATGCATACGATTTTATTCTTTGATTAAAAAAATGAAACAACACAAACTCTAGGTTTGTTGTTTATTCATAAAATTTGATGACAGTTAATACAGGGTGGCTTCTTCAAAATATTACTATTGTCATTATGCACGTATCTTATGCACATATCCGAAATTTAGCCACTAAATAAACTGGGTGTTCAGGAATACGTAACAGTCAGCACAATATTTTGCATGTCTATAATTCATAGATAAGCAGGAGGGAAGTTCAATACGTAATGCAGCATATATTTTTTCTTAGCCAAATTCGGTTGAAAAAATGTCGAATTTGTTGTGAAACATCGTGGAATATTCCGCTCCAGCCTCTGTCGTTTTATGAAGTTCCGATAGGTGGCGGCGCAACACGTAGCCTTAAAAATGACATCTGTGGCGGAGGTGCGGTCCAAGAGAGAGCTGTCACTGAGTTTCTTTCGACTCAAAACAAGAGCATCGCAGATAGATACGCGATTCCAGAAATTCTATGGGGACCTTGCCGTGAACAGAAGCACGGTTAGTCGTTGGGTGAAGCGCCTGTCATCATCACAACAAGGTCACGCAAACCTGTCCGATCTCCCGCGTGCCGACCGGTCGCAGACAGCTGTGACTCCTGCAATGTTGGAACGTGTGGACACTCTCAGTTGAGGTGACCGACGGATCTCACACACACACACACCTCGTTGCACGACTACTGGACGTCTGTGTCAGTGGTGCTGGCACACACGTCCACCAGTTGCGGTACTCAAAGGTGCTTGCCAACTGGGTTTCTCTTCGCCTAGCTGCAGACCATAAAGAGCAACGAAGGACCATATGTGTGGAATTATTTGCGCGATACAAGGCTGATCGTGAGAATCTTTTGTCGAACATCGTCACGGTGATGAAAAATGGGTCCATCACTTCTAACCGGAAACAAAACGGCAATCTCCTCCGAAGGAAAAGCTCAAAGCCGCATCTTCAGCCGGTAAAGTCATGGCGACGGTCTGTACGGCGTCCTCCCTCCTGTCCAACGATAAACGCTGAAGTGTATTGTACTACCCTCAGGAAGTTGAAGAAACGACTTCAGTGTGTTCGTCGTCATAAAAATGCAAACGAAATTCTCCTTCTCCGTGGTAACGCAAGGCCTCGCTCAAGTCTACGCGGCTGAGAGGAGCTCACAGCACTTCATTGGACTCCTTCCTCATCCACCCTACAGCCCGCATGTCACACCTTCCAGCTTCCAGCTGTTTGGCCCAATGAAGTTTGCACGCCGCGCTAAGCAGTACTTGGATAATGGAGAGGTCATTGATGGAGCAAGGCATTGGCTCCGACGTCGACCAGTTGAGTGGTACCAAGCGGACATACATGATGATGATGATGATGATGATGTTTGGTTTGTGGGGCGCTCAACTGCGCGGTTATCAGCGCCTGTACAAATTCCCAACCTTTTCTCAGTCCAATCTCCTTACTTTCATGAATGATGATGAAACGATGAGGACAACACAAAAACCCAGTCATGTCGAGGCGGGCATACAGGCCCTGCCAAAAAGATGGCGTGGCGTAAGGCCATCGTATTCCATGTAGATTCTGTTGCAAAATAGGCTTTTGTAGCCAAAGGCGTGGGGAATTTTATAGTGCATTGGAATCCTGAACAGAACCAACCTGCTTTCAGAAAAAAATGTGTTGCATTACTTACTGAACGCAGCTCACATAACTTTAGGTATTACAAAATCGCAGTGCCTTTTTACAGTTGATACAATATCCTGTTTCTCTTCATATTTATTCCATATGCAATACGTTTTTCGACACCTGTCTACAAATACATCATAAATCACGTTGGCAACAGCTCAGACATCTTTTTTCTTTGATATCTTTCATGCATACGTGAGGGCATTAGAAGACATAAATTATATTGTTACACATGTTTATTTTTTGTATGGTGTCACCACATTTTAAGTACAGCTATTTTCATTGCTAGAAATACTTTTAGGAGTTACATCTAGTTTACCTAAATGAAACCATAATTCCAGACCCCTAGTCCACAGTTTTCGATGAACATACTCGCATGGCGCAATGTTCCGTTCGAGGTTGCAGTCTTTCTTACGCTTACTCAAAACAGTGTGCTAGTGCACCGTAACTCAGTAGAAAGCACTTCATCTACACAGACAGTCTGTTGGTGACTTCCTAGGTCGTCTTATATCTTTTCTACATGCTGCGTTAAAGTTAATATTAACGAGGGCCGTCGCGCGTCACCTACCACGTAGTGTTTCAAATTCTTCTCGGGTTTCCAGCCGGATCAAACTGTCATCTGAACACAATATTTCAGAGATCCACATGACTGCCATCATCAGATGAGAAAAGCTACGCTGCTCTCGCCGATAACTGATTTCACTCGCAAATGACTGCACCTTTATGTACATCGGAAGTACAATTGCACATGCGCTAATTACAGTGCGCATGCGCTCAATCATTCCTGCTGCCCCCTTGCGCAAAGAGAGTTGCAGCGCCTCCGGCGGTGAATACTGTTGAAAACGATACATCGTTACAAATGATTATTCATAGCCGACGAGTCAGATACCGCTGTTTCTTCATATCTGATAAAACAGGACTCCACGTTTTACTTAGCGGGTATCTTTTATCACGATTAATGATATTATCTGCTAGTCTAATTTCGACAGCCGGCCATTGTGGCCGAGCGGTTCTAGGCGCTTCCGTCTGGAACCGCGCGACAGCTACGATCGCAGGTTCGAATCCTGCCTCGGGCATGGATGTGTGTGATGTCCTTAGGTTAGTTAGGTTTAAGTAGTTCTAAGTTCTAGGGGACTCATGACCTCAGATGTTAAGTCCCATAGTGCTCAGAGCCATTTTTCTAATTTCGACAGATTCCTTTAAAACACAATCTCAGTACCGCGAAGCATTTGCAGCTACTTGTGTCTCATTGTACAGCATCCTGTGTCCCTCTGTAAAGCAATCCTCAGCCACCGCAGATTTATCTGGTTGAAACAATCGCGTATGGCGATGATGTTCAATACACCTGTCGTTGACGGTACGAATAGTTTGGCCACTGTAAATTTTCCCGCACTCACGTGGTACCGTGTACTGTTGTCTATATCGGATTGACTCCACAAGTACCACTTAGCGCAGAGCTCCCTTTACGATGTAACGACCAGTTCTTCCCAGAAATTATTCTTTGTCTTTGATAAATACGTGTTATAGCCACACGGCATTCGTTCCCAAGAAGAAGCGTTGGGGGAGTCATTATGGTATAAAAATATACCCTTCTTACGGTCTGCTCTTACTTTTCAGTGCGTTGTGAACGTTGCCGTAAATATTTCCAAACGCACCCAGTCAGACGTACCAAATAAATGACATATAATACTTGTTCCAAAATCATAATGCCCCAAGTGGCTTTAATTTAGACCAAATCGTTAGCCCACGAGTCTAGTTTTTCGAAAATCAAACACAAATTGTTTGACACAGAAGTGCCAAAGTACACTTATAATTTTGTTTCAGTATTATGTGCAATATGTAAAATGCTGTTTTTGATTACTGGATGTAAGATCCACCTGTTATGCAAAACACTGTTTCCCCGTATGGACCCAAACGTACCCAGCATTGTTACTGCATCCTCAGTGATTTCCTTTATTTTTATCCTTATTTTACGTTATGGATTTGCTGTTATACTGGTTTTGATATTATAATATCTTTGTGTAGATAAGTCACCCAAATCCAATTAATGTCATTATTACAGATATTGAGTATATACCCTTATATGCCCTTGTAACACTATTTCATTTATTAAAACAGCAGCAGTTATTGTTTGATACATGTTTATCATCATCTTCGATTTCTTAGACAGGTCTTTCATTACCTGCATTATTTCGCTCAAATAGAGAATATTTTCGTTACTATCCAGCTATTATTTTCTGTTACTATTTCAGTTATTTTCAGAGATTCTATAAAAGCTAAAAATGTTTGTAGGCTTACTTGTTGTAGAACACTGTCTTATTTTAACTTGTAGTTTCTTATGTCGTGATAAACCAAAATTTCTCATTTTTCAGATATCACTACATCAACATCATTTGGTTTTGTTGCGACTGGTTGGCCATGAGCAACAGCTGCTACAACCCGTTTATCTACGGAATTTACAATGTAAGTCGTATTTGTTTACAGACATAAAATTTAAAGTGTGTCTACTTAAATTATTTCTCTAAATATATTCACTGAAATCACAAAAGTATGACGTGAATTGAATTTGCTACCGATACTTGAAAGAACATGATAACTATCGCAAAATGAAAAAGTTACTTTCTTAAGCTCCACAGTGACTTCTTTTGTGAACCAGTATTCGGCTTAGGCTATCATCAGGTTGCAACTGACTGGCACAAATGCTGATGAAATAAGCATAGGAAGACTAGAGATATTAGATAATAACAGAAGTTGCTATATTTCTGCATATATAGTTGGTCCTACATGCTGATTTTATATAAATAAACCATTGTAAATCAAAAGTTGTGACTGTCTATTTAATTGTTTTAGTCTTCAGTCCGAAGACTGGCATCATGCTGTTCTCCATGCTAGTCTACCCTGTGCAAGCTTTTTCGTTTTGGAATAACTGCTGCAATCTGCATCCCACTTCCACCTACTCATTGAATACAAGCTTTGGACTCCCTCGACAATTATTACCCCTCACATTCTGTTCCTTTATCAAATCGAGGAGTTATCGTTACCTTCGGATACGTCCTATCAATCGCTCTCTTCTTGTAGTTAAATTGTGTTGAAATGGCAGGTAACATTGATCTGGGAATGATAAGGTGCATAAAGCATGTTCGTCCTGAGCAGTGATCGAAGACACTTTAAAAAAATAACTTTATTTAGAAAACGAAACTCACTTATATTGTCCTTGGGTGAATATCCACGCAGCTAGATACAACAGAAATAATGGGTGTTCCACATAAAACCGGTAAACCTCAAGAACCGGTTAATCGTTTCTAGTCGTACTGCTTGTGAAGTGGCAACACTGTTCCGAATGTTGGCTACATTGCATTTTATCGGAAAGTTGAGTTCAGCTCTGTTTTCGTGCGTCAGTTGTTGTGAAGAGCTCGTCTTGTTGAGTTATTACATAAATGGGACAGTTGGCACTAGAACAGTGAATTGATATTGTTACATAAAGACAGGCTCCATCAAGGAATGTATCCCGATAGGAAACTCCCCATGATCAACACTATTCAAGATATTACTTGATGTGGAAGGCTGTAGAATCCGTTCAAAACGTGCAGAGAAATAGACGACCGAAAGCCAGGGCCCCTGAAACTAGGGAGAGAATTTGCATAGATTTTACAAGAAGTCGCCGCAAGTCGGTAAGCAGGTTTTCTGAGCATGTTGGTGTAACTCGTACATCGTGTCATCGTGTACTAAAAGATATGAAATTAGTAGCCTGTCGTGTGAGTTTGGTGCAGGATTCGAAATTTAAGGTTCAGCAAGAAAGAGTTCATTATTCTAGCTGGCTGTTAACGTCAGTTACTGTTACGCTAACCCCTTGCTTTACTTCATGTCAAATGACACTGGGTTTCATTTGTTAGGTTACGTAAATTCCCAAAATTGCAGATATTGGTCTCTGGACAACCCCCATATTATGCATGCAGTATCTCTCCACTCAGAAAAGATAGGTGTTTGGTGTGCATTGTCCGGCATGCGCGTTATTGGTTCCATATTTTTTTCAATTACACCTTAAACAATGCCAGGTATCTAGAGATCTTTGACTCTTTCTATGCACAGTTAACAGATGCAGACAATTTGTGTGTAGCGTTCCAACAAGATGGAGCAAACGCTCTCATATCCAACCAAAGTATGGCACACATCACCAACGCGTTCTCTGAAGACGTCTTGTCAGTAAATGCCTTTGGCGCCAAGGTACCCGGACTTAACATCGTGCGATTTTTATTTATGGAGCACACTAAAAAGCAAAGCGTATGCTGTCCTTGTACAACAGATGATCTTAAACGGAACATTACTAGAGAAACTAACAACATCACGCCTTCAGAATTACAGCATGTTACTGATAACGTCACCATAGGATGTCTGTGATATATGGATGCTTATGGCCACCACTTCCAACATCTCTTACAAACGGATAACTACATGTTTTTTTCAACGCTACTATTATCTATTCTCTTTTAATTAGTTGAATATCGAGCGTGAGGCCTACCGGTTTTGTGTGGAACACCCTGTGCCTCACCTGTGACGTTGTCTGTGATGCACGTACACGAAGAAGCCTAAGAGTAGCGGCAGCTGGCGGCGTGAAGACCTGGAGCGTTACTGGGCCGTTGATGCCGGTGTGTGATGGCTGCGGTATTGCTGGTGCAGGTCAAGACGGTCTTGGCCAGGTCTACAGGCGTCGGACGAAACTCCTGGTACCGCCAACTTGTAGCGCTGCAAATGAACGGCTGATGCACCGGACGGAGCTGCTCGGACTGCCTACCTGAGGCGCAGGGCATGACTGACTTCACACGGTACGGCGATGGCCTAAATAGTCGGAGCAGATGGATATCCGATTGGTGCTGCAAGAGTATGTGGCAAAGCAGTGCCCTGCCGACTGTAATCTCTGCTGCGACAGACACGCTGCCTTTCGGTGAGGTTGGCGCCCTCGGAACTGTGAAGGCAACGTGTAACCCCGTTGTAAACAGCCCAGGCCATACACGGAAATTATCTCGGTGTTTATGAGAGCAGTTTACGCACGTCTTCCTGGTAGCGCGGCTACCCGCACGGCCTGTCTGGTGTGCGGTGGAATCGACTACCAGGCGGACACAACAGAGCTAAAACCAAAATAAGAGGTAACAACATTTATTCACTTATTGGCATTTAAACAACATTAACTTTTAAAAAATGTTTTAAAGTTTGATACATATAACTTTGAATACGGTAAACTGTGAGAGAATCAATATTAATAAAATTTTGAAAATGAAGACTATCAGTATTACGGTAAATCCTAATGTACTCCGTCTTCAGGCCACGAGTGGCCTACCGGGACCATCCGACCGCAGTGTCATCCTCAGAGGAGGATGCGGACAGGAGAGGCGTGGGGTCAGCACACAGCTCTCCTGGTCGTTATGATGGTATTCGTGACCGAAGCCGCTACTATTCGGTCAAGTAGCTCCTCAATTGGCATAACGAGGCTGAGTGCACCCCGAAAAAATGGTAACAGTGCATGCCTGGTGGATGGTCACCCATCCAAGTGTCGGCCACGCCCAAAAGCGCTTAACTTCGGTGATCTCACGGGAACCGGCGTATCCACTGCGGCAAGGCCGTTGCCGTAAGTCCTAATGTAGCGAGCGGAAATATGTATATCTGGTGATTAATCAGCCAACGGCCTTGCCGTAGTGGTAACACCGGTTCCCGTCAGATCACCGAAGTTAAACGCTGTCGGGCTGGGCTAGCACTTTAATGGGTGCCCATCCGGTCTGCCGAGCGCTGTTGGCAAGCGGGGTTCACTCAGTCCTTGCGGGGCAAACTGAGGACTACTTGATTGAGAAGTAGCGGCACCGGTCTCGTAAACTGACATATGGCCGGGAGAGCGGTGTGCTGACCACATGCCCCTCCATATCCGCATCCAGTGACGCCTGTGGTCTGATACGGCGGCCGGTCGATACCGCTGGGCCTTCCCAGACCTGTTCGGAAGGGGTTTAGGTCAGTTTGCTGATTAATTAGGCATTGGCATGAGGTGACCAGCTTGAATTTAGCCCAGTCATCGCTTGACCCTTCATTCAGCGTAGATTAGGTATTCTAAAACACACACAGGGTAAAATTTAAAACCAAATAGTTACAATCAAGATGAATTACAGTTAACACGGCAAAAGGAATCTCATAAGGCCCTTTCAAACAATTTTTGAAGTAACTATGCAGTTTAACACGTGAGTATTTAAAAAACATCAAACATTGTAAAAGATTAATCTCAGAACAGTTTTAACACATGAGCTTTTAAGAGGCAGCACACAGTTTTTTTAAATCATCATCATCATCACCATTTAAGACTGATTATGACTTTCAGTGCTCAGTCTGGAGCATAGTCCCCCTTATAAAATTCCTCCATGATCCCCTATTCAGTGCTAACATTGGTGCCTCTTCTGATGTTAAGCCTATTACTTCAAAAGCATTCTTAACCGAATCCAGGTACCTTCTCCTTGGTCTACCCCGACTCCTCCTACCCTCTACTGCTGAACCCATGAGTCTCTTGGGTAACCTTGCTTCTCCCATGCGTATAACATGACCCCACCATCTAAGCCTCTTCGCCCTGACTGCTACATCTATAGAGTTCGTTCACAGTTTTTCTTTGGTTTCCTCATTGTGGACACCCTCCTGCCATTGTTCCCATCTACTAGTACTTGCAATCATCCTATCTACTTTCATATCCGTAACCTCAACCTTATTGATAAGGTAACCTGAATCCACCCAGCTTTCGCTCCCATGCAACAAAGTTGGTCGAAAGATTGAACGGTGCACAGATAACTTAGTCTTGGTACTGACTTCCTTCTTGCAGAAGAGAGTAGATCGTAGCTGAGCGCTCACTGCATAAACTTTGCTATACCTCGCTTCCAGTTCTTTCACTATGTTGCCATCCTGTGAGAATATGCATATGTACTTGAAACCGTCCACCTGTTCTAACTTTGTTCCTTCTATTTGGCACTCAATCCGTTTATATCTCTTTCCCGCTGACATTACTTTTGTTTTGGAGATGCTAATCTTCATACCATAGTCCTTACATTTCTGATCTAGCTCTGAAATATTACTTTGCAAACTTTCAATCGACTCTCCCATCACAACTAAGTCATCCGCATATGCGAGACTGCTTATTTTGTGTTAAATATCTTAATCTCACCCAGCCAGTCTATTGTTTTCAACATATGATCCATAAATAATATGAACAACAGCGGAGACAGGTTGCAGCCCTGTTTTACCCCTGAAACTAATCTGAACCATGAACTCAATTTACCGTCAACTCTAACTGCTGCCGGGCTATCTATGTAAAGACCTTTAATTGCTTGCAAAAGTTTGCCTCCTATTCCATAATCTCGTATCACAGACAATAACTTCCTCCTAGGAATCCGGTCATATGTCTTTGACTACATTCAACTAACTGGTACCTTTCTGAGATCACTGTTATGTACTTGTGCCTGATTTCCTTATCCTAAAGTTTCTCCACTCTTATCCTCCTACATATGGACCTGACCTCCTGCACTTTCGGCCTCACAATACCAATTTCACTGCAGATTAAATAGTGATCAGTGTCATCAAAGAATCCCCTGAATACACGTGTGTCCCTCACAGCCTTCCTGAATTCCTGATCTGTTATTATATAGTCAGTGACAGATCTGGCTTCCCTGCCTTCCCAAGTATACCGGTGAATGTTCTTACGTTTGAAAAAGGAGTCTGTAGTTACTAAGCCCATACTGGCACAGAAATACAAGAGTTGTTTCCCGTTGCTGTTGGCCTCCATATCTTCTCCAAATTGGGCCATAACCTTTTCATATCCTTCTGTTCGATTTCCAATCCTGGCATTAAAATCACCCATGAGCAGAACACTGTCCTTGTCCTTTACTCTAACAACTACATCATTGAGTGCTTCATAAAAACTATCCATCTTATCTTGATCTGTCCCTTCAGAATGCGAATATACTGACACAATCCTAATTTTCTTGCTAGACACTGTCAAATGCATCCACATCAGTTGTTCGTTTACAAACCTCATTGCAACTACGCTGGGTTCCATTTCTTTCCTGATGTAAAGCCCTACACCCCATTGTGCTATTCCTGTTTTGACTCCTGACAGGTAGACCTTGTATTCTCCCACTTCCTCTTCTTTCTCACCCCTTACCCGAATGTCACTAACAGCTAAAACGTCCTACCCCATCTTACTTGCAACCTCTGCCAGCTCTACCTTCTTCCCAGAGTAGCCACCATTGATATTAATAGCTCCCCATCTCGTTACCATTCGTTTACCGAGTCGTATCTTAGGAGTCCCTGGTTTGTCAATTGGAGGTGGGACTCCTTCACCTCCAAAGGTCCGAGGCATTTTGCTCTGATTGTTGTCAGCATCATATTTAAAGCACCAGGGAAGCAGGTTGCTAGCCTTACTTGCCCCGGGTCCCATTGAGTTTTACCCCTAACGGCTGAGGGACTAACCGGTGGATTTGGTAGTCTTTGCCGTCTGAGCACAAAGGTGACCACGACTCAGAATATGTCCGAGATGCCCAGCCTTATTCCAAAGTAACTGGTATCCCGACTGTCAGGACCACTTACTTGGCCACTCATACGTTGCCCGTGCTTCATGAACTAGGACATGACAACAGGAACCCACACCATGAACCACAGTTTTTTTTTAAAAAAAACTTTTTTTATTTATAGATATAAATATGACTCGCTATCTGAGGGCTCCGTACAAACTTAATTATGTGTATAGACAATTCATCCATCACGGGAATCGAAAATCCCGACGAGTTTTGCCTGTTATCGCTGTCGATTCGGGCACGATGTTGGACCGAAGAATACCAATATTTTCGAGAATGTTTTAATTTTAAGCTCAAATTTTTTGTGTAATTTCGCATTTGCTATGATAATTCCTGAGAAAAAGGTTCTTCACAGGCAGACAAGCTGACTATCGGATAACGAATTAAAAAAAATATTTTTTTCTTGTCATATAATTACAAGTTAACAATTTTCAGATTAATTCCCTTACTTATATTGTGAAATTTCGCTTCTTGCCAAATTTCATGGCTCCAGGTCAACGGGGAGGTACAACATAGGTTTTGATGGGTGAATTTGCGACTATCAGAATATGTGACATAAACGACCATATCTTTTGATTCCATTGACTTAGAAACTTAAAATTTTTGCACCGTCAAGGGATCGTATACTTTACTAGGCGGTATAAATCTGAAGTTGATACGTTTACTCGTTCCTGAAAAAAGAGGTCTTAATAGACAGTCTGATAACAAATGACAGTTTTTTTCATTTCATCTAATATAGTAACAGATTTACAATTCCCGAATTTAATCTTTTATTGTGGTGTGAAGCCTTTCGTCTTGCCAAATTTCATGATTCTAGACCAGCGGGGAGTTCCCTATAGGTTTTGGGCAGCGAGTTTGCAAGAATCAAAATACTTGACATAAATGGCCGTATCATTTGATTGCGCTGACTTAGAAGCTTAACTTCTTTACAGCACCAAAGGACTATAGACCGCAGTATGCGACATAAAATTCAGCTTGATTTATCTAACCGTCCCTGAGAAAAAGGATTTTTAACGATCGGGTAGACTGATAGACGGACAACACAGTGAAACGACTGAACCACAATATATGACATAATATCATCTTTTATTGCTTTGACTTAAAAGCTTACATTTTTTACCCTGACAAGAGACTGTAGACTTTGGTATGTGACAAATTTCAATTTGATATATCTACCCGGATGAACGTCAACAAAAGTAAAACGAGGATAATGGAATGTAGTCAAATTAAATCAGGTGATGCTGAGGGAATTAGGTTAGGAAATGAGACACTTAACGTAGCAAATGAGTTTTGCTCTATGGGAAGGAAAATAACTGATGATGGTCGAAGTAGAGAGGATACAAAACATAGACTGTCCATGGCAAGGAAAGCGTTATTGACGAAGAGGAATTTAACATCGAGTATAGATTTAAGCGTCAGGAAGCCCTTACTGAAAGTATTTTTACGGAGTGTAGTTATGTATGGAAGAGAAACATGGACTATAAATAGTTTAGACAAGCAAAGAATAGAAGTTTTCGAAACATAGTGCTACAGAAGAATGCTGAAAATTAGGTTGGTAGATCACGTAACTATTGAGGAGGTACTGAATTGAGTTAGGGAGAAGAGGAATTTGTGGCGCAACTTGACTAGAAGAAAGGATCGGTTGCTAGGACATGTTTTGAGGCATCACGGGATCACCAACTTAGTATTGAAGGGAAGCGTGTACGGTAAAAATCGTAGAGGGAGACCAAGAGATGAATACATTAAGCAGATTCAGAAGGATGTAGGTTGCAGTAGTTAGTCTGAGGTGAAGAGTCTTGCATAGGATAGAGATGGAAAGCTGCATCAAACCAATCTCTGTGCTGAAGACCACAACAACAGCAATTCGTTCCTGAGAAAAAAGAGTGTTAACAGACGGACAGACAGACAGTCGGATGACAAATAAAAAAAAATATTTTTTTCGTGTGACGTAATTACAAATTAAGAATTTCCGGATTTTATCCTTTACGTGTACTGTGAAACCTTGCTTCTTACCAAATTTCATGATTCCAGGTCAACAGGAAGTACGCCATAGGTTCTGATGACTGATGTGAAATAAATGGCCGTGTCTTTTGATTGCACTGACTTAGAATCCCATGTCTTTTATACCTCCAAAAGACCGTAGACATAAATTTGAACTTGATACATCTACCCCTTCATGAGAAAAAGAGTTCTTAACTGTCAGATAGACAGACGGACAACAGAGTGGTCTTATAACGGCTCCGTTTATAGCGACTGAGGTACGGAACCGTAAAAAGTAAAACGATCATATGCACATATTACTACTGAAAATACTAGTAGCGCTTCTCCTGGGTTTCCATTATTACATTGAGGCAAAGGCAACATTGAGAGACAGATTTTAAGACGGGTACTTTATAGCTTTGTATTACCACGCAGTGCTCCGAGGTTACCTAACGGTGTACCGGTACTGAGGTGCTGTACGTAGCAGTAGGCAGGTGGAAAATGGGCACTGGCTTATTGTGCGTGCAAAGAAAGCACCTGCTGTTCGCCCAAGTAGGACCAGGCCAGCTGCCTGCTGGCTGTCGTTCTAACAGACTCGCGTCCTACTCAAAATCAAAGTACCGAGTGACAACCAAGCAGTAGTTTAAATTCCTCAATCAGGTCTAAAAGTGAAATGTATCTCATGACACCTAACAGTGACAAATCTCACAACTAAAGATTTCCTCACTGGTGTTTTGTAAAACACTGACGGAAAAGAATCGCAACGCCAAACAGTAATTAAAAGAGAGTCTACGTAACACATTTGACTGATTTCCATGCAAGACCACAGGTTAATGCAAGCGCGAGATAAGCTATTGCATATGTGAAATACTGGTACATTAATAACCTGTGTAAGCGAAAGAATGTTGAAATACTGGTACATTAATAACCTGTGTAAGCGAAAGAATGTTGAATGCAAGCATGCAAACGTTTATGCTTCGTGTTGTACAAGTGTCGGATGTCAGTTTGTGCGATGGAGTATCATGCCTGTTGCACTTGGTCGGTCAGTGCAGGGACGGTTAATGCTGTTCGTGGATCTCACTAAAGTGACGTCCCATATGTGTTCGATTGGAGACGGTGATCGAGCAGGCAAAGGCAACATATCAACAATCTGTAGGGCATGTTGGGCTACAATAGCGGTATTGGGCGAGTGTTATCTTGTTGGAAAATACTCAGACTGTTTGGTTGCAGGTCCTCAACCTGGTCCCCTCCTAACCAACACACGGCGATCACTGGCACCGACACAGAACCTTCTTTCATCAAGAAACAGCATACTTCTATCCTGCTTTAAAGTGTACTCTCTCCTGACACCACTAAGTAGCAAATGGTGGTGATTTAACGTTAGCGGAATGTCCGCTACTCGGAGCTGTCTGTGCAATAACCGATTTGTAACAGTTCTTTGTGTCACTGTGGTGCCAACTACTGCTCAAATTGCTGCTGCAGGTGCATTATAATGCGCCATAGCCATACACTGAACACGATGGACTTCCCACTCGATAACGCCATGTAACCGATTGGATACCGGTCAGCCGGCCGAAGTGGCCGTGCGGTTAAAGGCGCTGCAGTCTGGAACCGCGAGACCGCTACGGTCGCAGGTTCGAATCCTGCCTCGGGCATGGATGTTTGTGATGTCCTTAGGTTAGTTAGGTTTAACTAGTTCTAAGTTCTATTTCTATTTTTTTGATACCGGTCATCTTGAGACTGTCTTCTTGTGACCACCGCTGCTAGCATTCATGTACGTTGGCTACATTCCTGCCAACTTCTTCTACAACACTGCAAAAGTAACCACTATACGAACTCAGTAAAGTGTTGATAATGACGTCTTTTTCGTCTTAAAGGCATTCTTGACTGACATCCACTCATAACGTCCAATCCCAAATGTAACTAAAGTTCACGACAACTACAGCGTGTACTTAAAGGAAACCTGATTTGCATCCTCATAGTGGCACCAGTAGCGCCACTCTTAGACGACTGGTGCGAAATGTGAATAGACATCATCTTTCAGACGTAGATACACGCCTACCAATCTGTGTTTATGCCACACATCTGCTTTTTGCTACTGCGATTTTTTTCCGTCCGTGTGTTACTGTCGACATGTTCACGCATCTGACTGAGTGACACGAATCCTTTGTCTCGTAGATCGAATTCTTTAGTAGGGCCTTTCACTGAAGTTGCGTGAGGCGCGCTAAGGGAAGAAAACCCTCGCCAAAAAAGGTGGCTGTCTAAGGGCATCCCAACATCGTCTTCAGTTTGTTTAGTTTTGTGATAACTAAGAAACTTTGTGCCATTGTACTTCTAATACTGTCCCGCAAATTGTACGAATTGTTTAAAGGACATTTTCCATTTCATTTAACGAACACTAACGACTGTTGAATATTTTATTCTGTTACTATAGTGTCAGCATTACGCAATCGTGAGGCATAAACATTGCAAGCCATGTTAGGACCCAAGATAAATGTTATATGTACAAGAATGCTGTTACTTATAACATGTATCTGTGCCATGTCACGATATTGAATATTTATGCAGCCACGCGGGATAGCCGCGTGGTGTAAGAGCCTTGTCACAGTCCGTGCGGCTCCTCCCGTCGGAGCTTCGAGTCCTCCCTCGGGCATGGTTGTGTGTGTGTTGTCCATAGCGTAAGTTAGTTTAAGTTACATTAAGTAGTGTGTAGGCTTAGGTGCCGATGACCTCAACAGTTTCGTCCCATAAGACCTTATCACAAATTTCCAATTTTTATGCCTAACGTGTGGCCGAGCGGTTCTAGGCGCTTCAGGCTGGAACCGCGCGACCGCTACTGTCGCAGGTTGGAATCCTGCCTGGGGCATGGATGTGTGTGATGTCCTTACGTTAGTTAGGTTTAAGTACTTGTAAGTTCTAGGGGACTGATGACCTCAGATGTTAAGTCCCATAATGCTCAGACCCATTTGAACCATTTATGCCTGACAGTGGCATAATGTTGACATTGTAGTAGCAAAATACGGTCTGTAACAACAATAAGCGGAAAATTATATCCTTTAAAATCTCTGTCCTGGTATCAGTTTGTTAGAAGCCATCTGTAACGTACTATAGCACACAGCCTGACAACAACTGTGAAGCACGCAGAAGACGCAATCGGATGTCAGTAAACTTCGTACACGTGCACACCATCAGCGGGTATGTAAACAATTAGCGTTAAAATAAGCGGGATGGTGACCATAGGTCATTAGCGTGGCTCGTGTTCAGTGTTGTTACCACCACGGTGGGTTACGAGGGTCATTCAAGACCTAATTCAACACATTTTTTTCTGAAAGCAGGTTTGTTTTCTTCGGGTTTTCATTACAACATATTATTCCCCACTCTTCTGGCTACAAAAGCCTGTTTTCCAACACAACCTCCATTCAATGCGTCGGCCTTACGCCATCTTACTGGGAGGGTCTGTATGCCCGTTGGTATCACTCTCCTGGAGCACGTCGCAGCCAACGTCTTGCCGTATCAGTAACCTCCCCATCACCCACTTACTCCTTCCCGCGGAGTGCTTCCTTCATTAGGCCAAATAAATGTAAGTCGGAAGATGGAAGATCATGGCTATAGCGAGTGGCCTTGCGTTGTCTTAGAGAAGGAGAAGTTCGTTTGCATTTTTGTGGCAACTAACACGCTGAAGACGCTTCTTCCCTTTTCTGAAGACAGCACAAAACACTTCGTTGTTGATCGTTGCGCCAACAGGAAGGACATCAAACACAATAACCCCTTTAGAGTCTCAAATGACCGTAGCCGTTGCTTTACCGATTGAGGGTGCGGCTTTGACCTTTTTCTTCGGAGGAGAGGTGGTGTGGCACCACTCCATAGATTGCCGTTTTGTTTCACGTTGAAAGTGATGAACCCATGTTTCGCCCTCTGTGATGATGTTCGACAAAAAATTGTCACATTCAGCCTCGTAACGCGAAAGCTGTTTCGCACAGATGGTCCTTCGTTGCTCGTTTTTGTCGTCTAGTAGGTGGTGAGAAACACAGCGGGCACACACCTTAGAGTACCCCAAAGAGTGGAAGAGTCGCCCAGTTGAGCAGCGAGATGTTTCATTGTGATCCGGCAGCCACCTCGAATGAGGGTGTCCGCACGTTCCAGCACTGCAGCAGTCACAGTTGTGTCCGGCCGACAAGCATGCGGGAGGCCGGACAGGTTTGAGCGACCTTGTGATGACGGACGCCTCGCCCAACAGCTCACCGAGCTTCTGTTTACTACAACATCTCCGTAGACTTTGTGTAATTGCCTATGAATATCTGCAGTGCTCCGGTTTTCCGCGAAAAGAATCTCACTGACAGCTCTCTACTTGGTACGCACCTCAGTTACAGAACCCATCTTGAAGGCTACGCATAGAGCCGCCACCTACCGGAACTTCATGAAACTAAAGGTGCTGAAGCAGGTACTTTCCGCGATATCCCGCAACAAATTCCACCTTTTTTTAAACCTAAATTAGCCGAGTAAAAATATGAATTGCAACCTCGTTTATAAGGAGCGTGAACATCGTCACATATAGAGTCCATTGCAATACAAAAAGAACTAAAAACATTGAAATTCATAGCACAGGAGAAAGATTTCGTACCCACAACGGTACACACAGCCAAAATTACATGACACGCATAGAGAAATAACGCTAAACAGAGAGGAACGAATCACAAATAAACCAACTTCCGTCAGAGCGCCATACATTGATCTGTTCGAAAAGACGAAAATGAAACTAGCATTTCGTACCAATAATAATTTGAAAAAGAATACAATCAGGAAAAGAGCAAAAATCCCAACTTCTCAAATCCAAGAATTTACAAAAACTCTTGTGAGGACTGCAGCAGACCCTACATTGGACAAACAGGTACAAATGTCAGAATAAGGGTGAAGGAACACAAGCGGGACTGTCACAACAATCAGTATACATTTTACACGCGCCTTCAAAACAGAAAACACAAAGCAGAAAGAAATAGAAAATGTAGTAAAAATTCTACGTAAGGTACCATAAGAACATGCAACTAAAATGCTGGAAGAAGTGGAGATTTACGCCCGTAGAAACGCGTGCCCAAACGAAATTCTAAATAAGTAAACAGATCTAAAGCATACAAAGTATCTACAAAACTTCATTGACACCCTAAAAGAAAAAGGGTAAATTTTCTTCACGACACGTAAAAGACCGTAGAATACTCAAGACAAATAACTTTGTACGAGAAACGAAAAATTATACTAGCTTTGTAATGTACTTATTATAGCTGATTTTCCATAGATAACATTCATTTTAAAAATATGTAAGCATCACTAGAGAAAACTGCCTGACGTACATAAGTGCTACACAAATGCTACTATAAAAATGACCGATAGCAATGAGAGAAATTCAAAAAGACTCTCGGGGATCAAATATGTAACATTCGTCATAACATATGAGGCGTAAAACAAGTAACTATCAACATAAAAGTAAGCCATATATTTCTATATTATGCTAGAGACGTAAGCAACATTTATAGTATATTTTTAAGAACAGTTGTACCATCATTGCAGAATCACTTGAAAATGGCAAAATTACCAAAACCAGCTCGTCGTTATAGACATTAAATGAATAAATAAAGTGTCAATAAAAAACAGAAAAATCTTGGAATAATTTATGTAGCACTATCCTCCCATTTATATAGTTGTAAAAAACTATCTTTTTGCATTTTTCATCTATAAAACTACGTACTCCACTCGCTGCTCGTTAAGTTTGTACGACACCTCTGTAAATTAGTGTGTAATTCTCCAAATATTTATTCCTTTCAGTTTCTCCTTTGTTTCTCCTTTGTTCCTCTTATTACGATAATACTTCGTTGTTTCGGTGTGTCTATGAACTCTGATTTCTTTGTGCTAAAACCCCCTCTTATGTGCCACGTACCTTTCACATTGAATGTCGTAATATCAACGTATTTTGCTTTATGGTGACCTTGCCGTAGTCTTGGAGGACTATGCATCTTATTCGTTAGAAACTTATGAGTTGTAGTTTTTTTTATATACGGTTGGGTAACCAGCCTGTCTTACAAAGCCCACCCTGGGGGACTGCGTTTTAAATCTGAGTATCTCCTCCCAGGTAGATAGCCCGTTCTTAAGGGATCTTCCTTCCCTTTTGATATGTTTTCCATCGGGATTGTCCGTCCTAGGGAAGCTGGTTTCACTGCTCCTCTACGTCTGTCCTTAGCCTATGTTGTGTGACACACTCTGTCCGACTCCTGTGTCGAGACCTCTCCTGCTTGGGTGACTTACTGGTAGCTACGCTGCTGCCGACGCAGCTCTCGACATCATCGAAGCACGCAAACTTTCCCTTCCAATACTGACGGTGCCTTCTGTAAGACAGTGCACCTGTACTCCAAAAGCCACCAAACGGTGTGTTTTGGAGAGTACTAATGCTACCTCTATCTTTTCCCCTCCTTCCTGTTTCATTCACGAATGGCGCATGGGAAGAATGATTAACTCTAGTTTTCTCGTTGTGCTCATTTCTCGAGATACGTGTGGGAGGAAGTATTGTGTTGTCCGACTCCTCTCGAAACGTACTCTCTCATAATTACAGTTGCAAACGTCTTAGTGGTACATACCGACTCTCTTCTATCTTCTGTCACTGGAGTTTGTTGACCACCTGTGTAACGCTCTCGCGACCAACCGTGACGAAACGCTCTACTCTTCGTTGGATGTCCTTCATCTCCTCTACTAGTCAGATTTGTTAAGAGCCTGAAACCGATCAACAAGACTCAAGAATCGGTCGGTCGAGTGTTTTATAAGCCACTTGCTGTTTCCTTGAGATTCTCCCACTGATTCTCAGTCTGGCATCTGCTTTTTCCGCCGTTTGTTTTATGTGGTCATCCCACGTCAGGTGCCTCTGGATGGCTACTCCTACATATCTTATGGCAGTTACTCTTTCCAGAGATTCGTTGCCAATAGTGTAACCTAAGAGTAGTGTGTCCAGTCACATTAATACGGCCATCAGTCAAAAGCCTGAACAACCACCTCTACCTGAGCGGATCGCTGCTAGAAGTGCAGGTAGAGAGTCATTGTGGTTCTGGACAGAACCGACACTGATGTGGAACACGCCGACTTAGGTGGCGTGGCCAGCTGCGCTAGTTTTCTCGGTTAAGGATCCACCTTGTGTACAGCTGGATCGAGGTGGTCCCACTGGTTCTCGATTGGGTTAAAATCTGGAGAGTATCGTGTCCAGTGGAACACGATAACTCATCCTCGTACTCTTAAATTCGAATAATAGAGATCTATGAAGCTGGTTCGATGAACCCTCTGCCAGTCACTTAAATGTGATTTGCAGAGTATCCAAGCATATGAAGATTTAGATGTAGAACCATGCACCTACAATGCGGGTTGTATGAGACGCTGCATGTGCATATCGTTATCACATGACATTTGCAACCTCAGTGTACCTCATACATTGTCTTGTCCTGCCGGCCGCGGTGGTCTCGCGGTTCTAGGTGCGCAGTCCGGAACCGTGCGACTGCTCCGGTCGCAGGTTCGAATCCTGCCTCGGGCATGGATGTGTGTGATGTCCTTAGGTTAGTTAGGTTTAAGTAGTTCTAAGTTCTAGGGGACTTATGACCACGGCAGTTGAGTCCCATAGTGCTCAGAGCCATTTGAACCATTTTTTGTCTTGTCCTCCTGATAGACGCCATCGTGCCGAGGAAAAACTAGTGGTGGACATGGTTCCCAATAATAGATGCATTCTTGCGTCGATCCATTTTGCCTTCCAGAATGACGGCATCACCCTGGGAATACCATGAACAGTCCCCAGACCATAATGATCCTTCCTCCGGCCTGGATCCTCCAGATGATTGTTGCAGAGTGTTTGCTTTGAGACGTTTCACGCCGTACACGCCAATGGCCATCTTTCTGATGAGGAATAAAATATGATTTTATCTGAAAAGGCCACCTGTCACCACCCAGTCCAGTTGCGGTATTGGCGTGCAATTTCCAGCCCTCGTCGCCTACGAACGGCAGTCAGCATGGGTGCACGAACCAGGCACCATCTGCAGATCGTCATACGCAGCAACGTTTGCTGCACACTCGATGCTGGTAGCCCATTGGTACATCTCGGTGATCAGTTGCTCAACAGTTGCACGTCAGTTCGTCCGTACACATCTCTTCAGCCGACGTCCACCCATGTCATCTACGGCCCGCGGTGCTCCACAGTTGCTTCGGCGCCGGCTTTGGATAGCGCCATTTTGCCATGCGTATTGTAGATTAATGAAGAAGGTACGCGACCAGTTTACGAACTTAGCCATTTCGGAAACTCTTCCACCTTTGGCCCAAAGCCAGCGATCAAGCCTTTCTGCGTGCCAAATAGCTCCGTTTCTGCATTGCGACAACGTCCGCACTGCTCTTCCGCGTCCTCCCGACACGCCTTACACACCCTCCATTGCTAGTGCTGCCACATGCCGTCTGTGAGTGGTTATTGCACGTTGACGTCGAATGTAGGTGGTGGTCGCATTAATGTGAATGTGTAACACGCCAGGGGGTACAATTGGGTGGGGTGGTAACTTAAAGTGGTTGTCGTTCCTTGACCGTGCACCCTGTCCACACCACGTACCTGATAATCCCGCGGCGGTCGTACTTTCTGCTGCACACTGCTGATGGCTTGCGTGAAGTTGTCTATCAAAATATGCAAGCGGGCTTAGGGGCGCCACTCAACGTTGAAACACAATACTGTCCGACGTCTGGTATGAAAAACTATATTCTGAGCCGGCCGCGGTGGCCGAACGGTTCTATGCGCTTCAGTCTGGAACCGCGCGACTGCTACGGTCACAGGTTCGAATCTTTGCCTCGGGCATGGATGCGTGTGATGTCCTTAGGTTAGTTAGGTTTAAGTAGTTCTAAGTTCTAGGGGACTGACGACATCAGATGTTAAGTCCCATAGTGCTCAGAGCCATTTGAACCATTTTGAACTATATTCTGAGACGATTAAAGAAAATCGAAGCTGCACGGTTTACATTCTAATTCATAAGTCTTTATCCCAATTAATGGATGATTACCAGTCCAGAATATCACTCGGACGAGAGTCCGCGTAACCGACACGACGCGGGTGATTGTTGATGATGCGGAAGCCGAATGATCGCACGAGAGTTCTTACGCTCGTCACGCATACACAGATTTCTTTTGGTACCAGTCGTCCTTGACACTAGTAATGATATAACACTGATTATAGAGTTAATTATTCAGTTCTCAGTTCTCACTTGTACGAGCGTGCGCCTAACCGTCGCGGCGCGGCTGATTGTTGATAATGCGGAACTCGATGACCGAACGCACGTTCTCACGCTCGCTACAAGACACTGGCACTTGACTGCACTCTTTTGTGGTAACTAATTTTTTTTATTACATTACTTCATTCTGGGAGACCGAACATGGCGATGATGATTGATACAGTACGGTACAACACGCAACGAGAGGATACACAAATACGTTATCAGCAGCACTGCACATTATTTAAATTACTTCTTGACGCACTTTCCTCTGAATCATTTGCTTATTTTATCTCTTTACTGTAATAGCACTTGTAGCAGCACTTCAACTTCCACACTAACAATGCCTCTCACATGCAGAGCTACACACAACACAACATAACAGTTCCGTGTCCCGCGCTCGACTCTGCAGATGCGGCTGCCCGCAAAGATACTCCACAGCTAAGCCATCGATATGACAATATGCTTACAAGTGGATCATGTATGTGCAATACCTTATATTTATTTACTTTCAGGGTCAACTGGCAATCCCTACACCAAGTGTCTTCCTGCGTTTCGCCGGCCGCTGTGGCTGAGCGGTTCTAGCCGCTTCAGTCCGGAACCGCGTTGCTGCTACGGTCGCAGGTTCGAATCCTACCTTGGGCATGGATGTGTGTGATGTCCTTAGGTTAGTTAGGTTTAAGTAGTTCTAAGTCTAGGGGACTGATGACCTCAGATGTTAAGTCCCATAGTGCTTAGAGCCATTTGAACCATTTCCTGCGTTTCGCTACCGTCTTCCGGAAGTGCAACCTCACTATGGTCAACAGCATGTCCGCAAATATGCTCAAGAAGCCTCCAACGCTATAGACTAGATCATTAACATAAATTGTAAACACTGGCGACTCTGTAAAACTCCTATGGGGTACTCCCGAAATTACCTTTAATACACTGTAAGTCCGTATGTCCGAAAGAACAGACACTACATACGGACTTTCAGTGTACACCATTTTGATCCTGCAGCCACTATAAATTAAGACACAAAGGAAAAAAGACATTGGATGTCAGTGGTTCAATTGGTTCAAATGGCTCTGAGCACTATGGGACTTAACATCTGAGGTCATCAGTCCCGTAGAACTTAGACCTACTTAAACCTATCAAACCTAAGGACATCACACACATCCATGCCCTAGGCAGGATTCGAACCTGTGACCGCAGCGCTCGCGCGGTTGCAGACTGAAGCGCCTAGAACCGCTCGGCCACTCAGGCCGGCAGCTGTCAGTGGGCATTGATTTACATCAATGAGGCAAGATGAAAATTTGTGCCGTTTGTTCTATCGAACAGGTCATATACAGTTACAGAGACGATGGTCAATGATTCCTTCAGTGCAGATGCACAGCAAGCTCAAACTCTTACGGGAATCAGTGAGGTGCCGCGATTAGTGAGGCTAATGAGCAGAGGCACATCAGTAGTGTATGGTATAAGTAGAGATTTCGGGTCTGACGGGAGGCGTGCTAGGGCAGTTCATGTTCTTGTGGTGACTGCTGTTTCTGGATGGCGTAGTGGTCAGCGCATCTTCCTAGTAAGCAAGAGACCCGGGTCCGATCCCCAGTCCAGCACAAAGTTTCACCTTGTCTCAGTGATATAAACCAATGTGCACTGACAGCTAATGACTTTAATTTGTGTACGTTGAAAGTCGTGTCAACGTTTCTCCTCAAAATCGGTTTCAGCGTGTGTGTAATATTAAAGAGGAAGAGTGTCACTTAATGATAGGAATCCAGCTCAGTCTACACTTTTATTTAGGTTTTTCTGCCACGGTCTTCAAGTCGTCTCACGGTCGATGGGCAAAGGAGGGCAATAGCCTGGGGTGCACGCCAGTACAGCCCCGTGGCGTGCAATCAACAGCAGCTATTGGGGATTTCCTGTGATCAGCGGGGCTTCTTTCTCCTGTGCCGGCCTTCCTTTGTCAGGTGGCTTAATTACTTCTCCTCCCGCCTTACGCTGCTCGCAAATGACGGCATTCACAAACAAGGAATGAGGTCAGTAAATTTCCTTGCAGGAGACCTCATTCATAGGTCCGTTACGAGACTCAGGCTTTCCATAGCTATCGTCATCTCATGTTCCGTTGGAGAAATATATATGCATTCTAGCTTAGTGCCCGCACATTCACTAGCGTAGACGGTGTGATCTGAACAGATTATTCTTTTCTTGTTTTTCTTTAATCGAATTTATATGTTGTTTACAAATTGCAACTCCTTCTAAACTTTTCACTCTAATTGAGGCCAGAGGAGCACAGTCTTCACCCAACGTCAAAAAGCTATTCTGGTAGTTGGGGCCGAAGGTTTTTGTTAGTCATGCCTTTCGCGTTCTTTTGTTAATATTGACACAGAAGTTTTCATCCCCTATCACACACTTTTTTATATCGAACCGAGAAGAGAAATACCAGTTTTCATTAGATTTAGCTCTAAAATGTTTTAATACAACTGAATATATTCTTAAAAAATTTCATCCTCTATACAGGGTGTTTCAAAAACGACATTACAAATTTAAAAATTCATATAAATTTATTGAAAGAAGATATAGAGCAGTGTTTAGTATTATTTTGTAGGGAAACACATCAAGTTTTTTACCTTAAACTAAAGACGTTTTGTGTGGCTTCCGTTGTCCCGGGACATATCCCACCGGAAGTCAATTTCTTCCCAAACTCGCTCTAGCGTTGCAGGTGCAACTTGCTCAGTGGCGGCGTAAATTCTTGTTCTAAGTTCAGGAAGAGAAGCCGGTAAAGGAGGTACAAACACGATATGAATCCCAATTTTAAAAAAATTCAAGTGGTGTCAGGTCTGGAGAACGTCGGGGCTGTGCAACGGGCGCATCACGGCCAATCCATTCAGCTGGAGAGCGGTCACAGAAAATCGCAGGCGGCAGCTACGTAGTGGCGTGGTGCACCATATTGCAAGAGTAAGCATTTCGTCCTCCTCGATCTGTGGAAACTGTTGTAACATATCAAGGTACAATATCCCGTTGATGGTACTCTCCCGGAAAAAAAAGGCGCCGTACAATTTGTTCTTGCTCCATGTACAAAAAAACATTTATGCCAGTTATAAATTGTAGGCCTACTAGGAGGATCTTTAGCGTCCTTGGTAAGGAAATTACGCTGAACTGTTGTCGCTGACTTCGATTCTTCAAACCAAAACACACTGCTAGTACGCTCGGTTCCAGTGAAGGCAGCTATCTTTAACGCAACTGCCGCTAGCGCTCGTTACGATACGATTCGACACTACCTAACTATGAGAGACAAAACTTGATGTATTTCCCTACAAATTGACACTGTGTAAGTAGGCTGTTTAGGTTTTTTTTATTGGCAATGCCACCTCTGTATGAAAAAATCACTGGCTGTGCTGTGTGCAGTCTGTGGCTAGTTTGCATTGTTGTCTGCCATTGTAGTGTTGGGCAGCGGCAGCTGGATGTGAACAGCGCGTAGCGTTGCGCAGTTGGAGGTGAGCCGCCAGCAGTGGTGGATGTGGACAGAGAAATGGCGGAGTTTTGATATTTGTAAAAATGGATGTTATGAACTCCTATATACTATATTATGACTTTTGATGATATTAAGGTAAATACATTGTTTGTTCTCTATTAATATCTTTCATTTGCTAACTATCCTCATCAGTAGTTAGTGCCTTCCATAGTTTGAATCTTTTATTTAGCTGGCAGTAGTGGCGCCTGCTGTATTGTAGTAGTTCGAGTAACCAAGATTTTTGTGAAGTAAGCGATTTGTGAAACGCATAGGTTAATGTTAGTCAGGGCCATTCTTTCGTAGGGATTTTTTGAGAGTCAGATTGCGTTGCGCTAAAAATATTGTGTGTCAGTTTAAGCACAGTCATGTATAATTGTTCAAAGGGGACGTTTCAACTGCAGTAACCTGTGTAGGTACTGTGAGTTAATTTTTATGAATTTTCAAAACTGTAAAGTACTTTTTGAAACACACTGTATAACTAACTTGGACGCTGAATCTCCAAAAACAGTGAAATACGCATTTTTTTTATTCCCGACAAAGAATTCGGAATCAAATTATCATAGATATAGTTTTAAAAATGCATTCATAATTAAGTAATTTCACAAAATTTTTCGTCCCCCTTTTCACTCCGTGGAGAATTCGGAAACAAATTATCATAGATATAGTTTTAAAAATGCATTCATAATTAGGTAATTTCACAAAATTTTTCGTCCCCCTTTTCACTCCCTTGAGAAGCCAAATTTCCAAAAACAGTGAAACACTTTTTTTTATTTCTGACTGAGAAGTTAAAAACCAATTTTCATGGATTTAGCTTTAAAATGCTTTAGTAGTTCTTTAATAACGACTTATATTCAAAGATCACTCACTATTTTACCGCCTTGGTTGAATTCCCAAAAATGCTTAAACACATATTTTTCATTTATGATTAAGGAATCAAATACCAGTTCTCTTAATTCTAGCCTCAAAATTGTCTTAATAGCGATATTTTCACCCTATTTAACGCCCTTTGAAGTGAAATTTCGAACACTCCCTTCTTAAACGATGCCTACGGTATAAGACGTACACCCTCTCCAAATTTCAAGTTTCAATCCTTAAGCAGTGTGGGGTGGGCGATAACGAGTCAGTCAGTCAGGATATTGCCTTTTATACATATATAGATATGAGTTTCGGAGAATGCAGAAACATAATTTTAACTAAGTACACTTGTGTCCATAATTAAAGCAACACACCGCTATCCCTCCGTCCTGTGTCTAATTCTCGATATAATCGTACCAACGGTCAACAGATGTCCGTGCGATCGTGTTCCGCACGGAAGAAGTCATCCCAGTCCACGGACAACAACGCCAACGCTGACGCCGGAGCAACTATCAAACGGGATAGCGTTTGTCGGGTACGCTCACAACAACCATCGCCGTGTACACAGTCACAAACGGTGCAGTACAGTACAGAGAAGACACCTACCGGACTCTCTGTAGTGGAAGGCCATAGTAACAATGGAGGCAGGGTAGTCGGAAACTGATGTGGCCCGATGGCTTAATGTAAATCGTTCTGTTGTTTTCCGGATGTGGCGACAGTTTATAGAGGCCGAAACTGTATCCGGACGGCCAGGCCAGGGCCGACTACGTGTGACATCAGAAAGAGGGGACCTTTATTTGGCTGTAAGGGTACGACGGTACCGCCTAAGTGCTGTACGGTAACTGGCATCTGACCTACCAGTATCCACTGGTCGTGTTGTATCGAGGAAAACGGCGTAGGGAAGGCTTCGGCAGAGTGGCTTTTACTGTCGGAGACCTGCTGTGTGTACCTCTGACGCATCTTCACAGAAGGGAATATCTAGAGTGGTTCAAATGGTTCAAACGGCTCTGAGCACTATGGGACTTAACTTCTAAGGTCATCAGTGCCATAGAACTTAGAACTACTTAAACCTAACTAACCTAAGGACTTCACATACATCCATGACCGAGGCAGGATTCGAACCTGCGACCGTAGCAGTCTCGCTGTTCCGGACTGAGCGCCTAGAACCGCGAGACCACCGCGGCCGGCTATCTAGAGTGGAGTCGTCAACATGCCACAAGGACGAACAAACAGTGGGTCAATGCACTTTTCACAGATGAGTCCTGGGATTGATTCTTGACATATTCGCAAATGGAGGGAACGCGGAACACGATTTCTGAACCCGAACATTGCAGAACAGACCGGTATCGAGGAGGATTCCTAGTGGTGTGGGCTGGGATTATGTTGACCACTCAAAAAGCTCTTCATAAAATTGTACGGGTGAATTGCCAAGGTTTAACTGCTGACAGGTATCGTGATGAGATCTTGGGACGTCATATGCGTTTGTTGGAAGGTGCTGTGGCCCCAGGTTCCATGCTATGGACGAAATCACGAGTAGTTGATGTTTTCTGGAAACGTAAGATGTTGCACACACGGCGTAGCCTGCTCACTGTCCCCATTTTAATGGTTCAAATGGCTCTGAGCACTATGGGACTTAACATCTTAGGTCATCAGTCCCCTAGAACTTAGAACTACTTAAACCTAACTAACCTAAGGACATCACAAACATCCATGCCCGAGGCAGGATTCGAACCTGCGGTTCCGGACTGCAGCGCCTAGAACCGCACGGCCACTGCGGCCGGCCCCATTTTAATCCCATAGAGGATGTCTGAGATGCAGGAGGGAAATGGGTGGCATCACGTCAGCATCCTCCTATCCCTCTTCAAGTCTTGCCAGCAGCTCTGCAGAAAGAATGGCGTTATTGCCTCAACATGACATATATGACATCTGTCACAGGATTCCCCGCTGTTGTCAGGCCTGTACTGCTACCAGATGTGGTCACATCCCATACTGAGTACATTAACCAGTTATCTGAATGTGTGTGCAAATCCGTTGAGCTGGAAAAAATAAGAACATTTTTGTCTACCGTTATATATCTTGAAGTTGTTTACGTTCTGTATTACTATCACTCGTTTATACAGGTTTGTGGAAAAATAAACCAGTCCCAAAATTTCCTTTTCTGCTTTTGTTTTGGACACCAGCATATTTTTTAAAAAATGGCTCTGAGCACTATGGGACTTAACTTCTAAGGTCATCAGTCCCATAGAACTTAGAACTTCTTAAACCTAACTAACCTAAGGACATCACACACATCCATGCGCGAGGCAGGATTTGAACCTGCGACCGGAGCGGTCGCGCGGTTCCAGACTGTAGCGCCTTTAACCGCTTGGCCACCCCGGCCGGCCCAGCATATTTAAACAATTTCCTTTAAAGCTTCTACGAGGGCAAGATAAAAGGAAAAACATTTTTAAACAAGCCTTTTATTAGGAAAAGTAAATGCCAAGTAACATCTTTGTACATAATCTCCTTCAGATTCTATGGGCATCTCTCATCTCTTGACACGTTCTGGAAGAAGCTTTGTAGCATTGCTGCCTCCATGACCTCCATGACTTCATTTTCGCTTTTGTGAATAGATTGTTAAGATTTTTAGAAATTTGTCCAGTGTATGGTGCTCTGACGTAAGTTGGTTTACTTGTGATTCGTTCCTCTCTGTTTAGCGTTATTTCTCTATGCGTGTCGTGTAATTTTGGCTGTGTGTACTGTTCAAATAGTCTGAGCATCATTGTGGGGATGAAATCTTTCTGTTGTGCTATGAACTTCAATGTTTTTAGTTCTTTTTGTATTGCAATGGACTTTATAAGTGACGCTCTTCATGCCCCTTATACAGGAAGGTACAATACATATTTTTACGCGGCTCATTTCGGTTGAAAGAACTGTGGAATTTGTTGCGGAATATCGCGGAATATATCTGCTCAGCCCCTTTAGTTTCATGGAGTTACGGTAGGTGGCAGCGCTATACGTAGCCTTCAAACTGGCGTCTGTAACTGAGGTGCGTACCAAGTAGAGAGCTGTCAATGAGTTCCTTTTGGCGGAAAACCAGAGCATCGCAGATATCCATATGCAATTACAGAAAGTCTACGGAGGTCTAGCACTGAACAAAAGCACGATTTGCTGTTGGGCGAGGCGTCCGTCATCACAAGGTCGCGCAAGCCTGTCCGGCCTCCCGCATGTTTTTCGGCCGCACAGAACTGTGACTGCTGCAGTGCCGGAACGTGCGGACACCCTCGTTCGAGGAGTTTGACGGATCACAATGAAACATCTCGCTGCTCAGCTGGGCTTCTCTGTTGGTAGTGCTAATATACTCTTCCACTTGTTGGGGTACTCAAAGGTGGGTGCCCGCTTTCCTCACCGACTACTAAACGACAATAAAGAGTAACGAAGGACCATTTGGGCGGAATTGCTTTCACGTTACGAGGCTGAATGTGAAAATTTTTTGTCATCGCAGACGATGAAACATGGGTTCATCACTTTCAACCGGAAACAAAACGGCTGTCTATGGAGTGGTGCCACACCGCCTATCCTCCGAAGTAAAAGGTCAAAGCCGCACCCTCAATCGGTAAAGCAATGGCGACGGTCATCTGAGACTCTGTAGGGGTTATTCTGTTCGATGTCCTTCTTCTTGGAGCAACGATCATAAACGAAGTATTTTGTGCTGTCTTCGAAAATGGGAAGAAGCGTCTTCAGCGTGTTAGTTGCCACAAAAATGCAAACTAACTTCTCCTTCTCCAAGACAACGCAAAGCCTCATCCAAGTCTGCGCATCTGGCACGAACCAACAATATGTCATTTGAGTGTTCTCCCTCATCCACCTTATAGCCAGGATCTTCCGACCTCCATTTATTTGGCCTAATGAAGGAAGCACTCCGCGGGAAGGAGTAAGTGGGTGATGGGGAGGTTATTGATGCAGCAAGACGCTTTTTCCGACGTACTCCAGGAGAGTGATACCAACGGGCATACAGACCCTCCTAGCAACGTGGCGTAAGACCGACGCATTGAACGGAGATTGTATTGGAAAAGAGGATTTTGTAGCCAAAAGAGTGGGGAATGATATGGTGTAGTGGAAACCTGAAGAAAACCAACCTGCTTTCCGAAAAAAAATGTGTTGCATTTGTTCTTGAATGATCCTGCCTTTCGTAGTGAGAGAAGCAGAATGTTGGGTGAAACAACGATTTATTTAATACTAGCGAATTTTAAAAGTGAGTTAAATGTCGGCGGGAGTTAAGCAGTGGAAGCGCTACAAAAACTGGGCCGGTTTAAGGCTCAAGCGACGCAAGTCGCTCCTTGGGGCGTCAAGCTGAGAGGGCATAATTTGTATACTCTGTGTATCATAATTAATGGCGAAAAATGACACAGATGAAGGTGTGCGAGAGGAAAATGGGGGAGGGCACTAAATGGTAAGTCGCTTGCGTGGAAATATGTTTCCCAACCGGCCTCGTACGAGCCTAGGAATCTTACATAACTTAGGGAAAACATACTAATAAGAAGCGTTCAGATATAAGAGATCCAAGTTAATAAAATTGGCTGGATGAGAAACAGAAATTACCTTATAAAGAGGTTTCTTACACTGAAGAGCCAAAAGTTGGTACATCTGCCTAATATAGTGTAGAGCCCCCGGGAGCACGCAGAAGTGCAGCAACACGACGCAGCATGGACTCGCCTAATGTCTGAGGTAATGCTGGATGAAATTGACCCTATGAATCCTGCAGGGCTGTCCATAAATCCATAAGACTACAAGGGGGTGGAGATCTCGTACGAACAGCACGTCAGGTCATCCTAGATATGCTCAATAATGTTCAAATCTGGGAGTTTGGTGACCAGCGGAAGTGTTTAAACTCAGATGAGTGTTCCTGGAGCCACTCTATAACAATTCTGGACGTGTGGGGAATCGCATTGCCCTACTGGGATTGCCCAAGTCCGTCGGAATACACAATTGACATGAATGGATTCAGGTGATCAGACAAGATGCTTACGTACGAGTCACCTGAGACTGCACACCTGCTATACCATTACAAACAAAGCCTCCACCAGCTTGAACAGTCCCCTTCTGACGCCCAGGCTCCATGGGTTCATGATATTGTCTCCATACCCGTACACGCCCATCTACTCGATACAAATTGAAACGAGACTCGTCCGACCAGGCAACATGTTTCTAGTCGTCAACAGTCCAATGTCAGTGTTGGCGCGCCCAGCTGAGGCGTACAGCTTTGTGTCGTGCGGTCATCAAGGGTACACGAGTGGGCCTTTGGCTCCGAAAGCCCATATCGATAGTGTTTCCTTGAATGGTTCGCACGCTGACACTTGTTGATGGCCCAGCATTGAAATCTGCAGCAATCTGTGGAAGGTTTGCACTTCTGTCACGTCAAACGATTTTCTTCAGTCGTCATTGGTCCCGTTCTTGCAGGATTTTTTTCCGGGCGCAGTGGTGTCGGAGATTTGTTTTACCGTATTCCTGATATTCACGGTACGCTCGTGAAACGGTCGTACGGGAAAATCCTCACTTCATCGCTACCTCGCGGGTGCTGTGTCGCATCGTTTGTGAGCCGTTCAAACTCACTTTAATCTTGCCATTGTAGCGGCAGTAACCGATCTAAAAACTGCGCCAGACACTTGTTGTCTTACCAAGGCGTTACCGACCGTAGCTCCGTATTCTGCCTGTTTACAAACCTCTGTATTTGAATACGCATACCTATACCAGTTTCTTTGGCGCTTCAGTCTATAATCTTTCGTAATCTTCATGTGGCAATTTCCAGCATGGTAGTAACCTAAATGAAGTAGTGTTGAAACCAGTAACCCGCTGCCCATGATTCTTTCAAGAACCGAATTCTCGCATGTAAAACAGCTTGAGGTGTCTGATTACTTTAAAAATGAATTATGTGTTATGTATTTTCTGTTAATTATGTAAAACTGTTATGGTTGAAGACGCAAAACCTTAATTATGTTGGCTCAATTAGTTTCGCATTATTCGCTGGATGGTACGGTAACTTGCAATCCATTTTAAGGAAAACAATTTTTTCTCGCATCTCAATCATTACGACGTCTCATCTATTGAACTATGTGTCATACAGTGTTATAATTTCGCAAGTAGTACATTTAGATACTGTTCTCAAAACGTGTAGCGAAAAGAATTAGTGATAAAGAAATAATAAACTGAAACGTCATGATTAATGCTAAAGTTCTACTGCGAGAACAGTGAAAATATAGTAAGCGGTAACTTTTTTCCTTTCATTATTTTACGGTGGTTGTCGACGAGAAAAAGTTTCGAATTGGTTTGAGATTGCGTAGAGTGTGTTGGTAATCGCTAAGTGCTCTCATTCTCAAACACTGGATGAATGTTTTCTGGGTTAAGGTGCTCGCCGTGAGTGACGTATACAGTTTCTCATAGTTGTACTCGACTTACAGTGTTATACCTTTAACGTAAGATATACCTCTTAATAAGATGATTAAGACAGCATTTTAAATTTTTAAGTTCGGTTAGTAATTATATGACACACTGAAACTCAAGTTTTTGTTTCTCTTCGAAGCCCTTAGAGAGCAGCAACCTGGAAACTGGTTTTCCGTGTCAGTCGGTTAGTGGTGCAGATGGTAACAAGTGATAGTGCAGACCCGAGGTTTTGTTGAGTTTAATTGACGTCTAATAAACAGTGACTGTAGCTACAATTGTCATTCATCAGAATCGTTGAATATAAACCACAGGTATACTACCAATATGGAATTGCACTATAATAGGAACAGGGAAATAGGATTGGTACTAGGAAGACGCGCTTCCAAAACTCGGACTGTTTCTCTGAATCCTATTCGACATTGGAATGTAGAGTACCTGTTTTATTCCGAAACAAATTACAGCATCTCTATCGGCATGGAGGAAATGAGGTCCTCTTCTATTTTGAAAGTGGTGGAGAATTGCGGGTATCCAAGAATATTAATTTCTTATCAACGGTTCCTTATGTGATGATAATGCGCAGCCCAAAATCCCTGCTGGCTGTATAATTTTGGCCCTAGTAATTTAAAACATCCAGTGGAGAACTTTCTGATTGTTATTCCGCACTACTGAATAAAGGTAAATTATACAGCCCTCTTATTATTACCACGTCTCGTTGTTTGGCAGCCGTATGACAGATTTTTATGGTGATTGTTTGCGATAGTCTATTCCAAAGTGACTATCTGATTCAAAGGAATATTTTTTTATTCTTTATATGCCTGTTTACTTCAAACTCCTTACGATACAGCATTAGTTGTAGTAATTAAAAAATACTTCCAAGACACTAAATAATTTCTTCCTCCGGTTTCCAACGTCCTTGCTTTTCTTCATTAACTGCCCCGCATAATGTTATACTAAGGGAAATGCTTAATATCACTGTGCGACTGTCGACACGACACCTGCATTGACCTCCGCGCCATTCCACACGATTCTCTCCATGTGCGTGTGAAATGCGTTGCGTTGAGCCTCACCAGGGACTGATGGGCACCGTGTGTGCTATATTTTTAAACCCCTTCCCCAGGGAAATTCTGTGAAATCCAGCACATCTTCGTAGAGCGCGCGACAATTTCCCTTAATCTTCTGAAAAGCGAGCCACATTATCACGAGGCAGCTACCTGAGCCCTGATAGGGAGCAATGCCCGCTGGCTTTTCACGCAGTTGCAACACAACTTGCTAGAATTTATTTTACGACGCATATTTGCTGTTAACTCCAATTTTTCGTATGTGTAATTCATAAAATATGCGACCATTTAACGTGTAAATAAAGCAATACATTTTCGATATCACACCGACCAGCTGACCCCCGCCTTCAGACAGAGTTTTTATTCAGAGAGTTACGTCTACTTAACACACATCGCTTGGTGTAGGAATTCGTTTTATAATCTCGTAAAATGAAAACTTTACAAAAACGACATGGTAGATAAGAATTTATTTTCCATAGCTAAATAATCATAAAAAAATTATCTGTGGACGACAAAACGCGACAGGTTGCGAAGTACAATGTCAAAACTACATTCTGGACTAAAGAAAGGCCACTTGTAAATTAAGTTCTCATTTTTGGTATCCCTGTATTAAACTACTAGCTCTAGCGCTCTATTAAATACGAGAGTTAGTACAATGTTCGTAAATAACATGTCTTTTGCACTGAAGCTGTTTTCATTTGATGTTAGCTAAAGCTCTCAGTGAACATAAATCTGTGTTGTTTGGTCTTCTGACGTAAGTTTAACCCAGTGTGAAATAACAACAATCATTCAAACAATCTTTGCGATATAGTGCCTAGTTTAATATGTCCATTAGGCTTTTACCCATATCTGATTTACAGCAATTTTTTGTAGTCATCCAAGTTTTCTACATCTACATGGTTACTCTGCAATTCAGACTTACGTGCCTGGCAGAGGATTCGTCGAACCATTTTCATACTACTTCTCTACCATTCCACTTTCGATTGGCACTTGGGAAAAAGGAACACCTAAATCATTCCGTTCGAGCTCTGATTTATTTTATTATAATTATCATTTCTCCCTACGTAGGTGGGTGTCAACAAAATATTTTCGCATTCGGAAGAGAAAGTTTGAGATTGAAATTTCGTAAATAGATCTCGCCGCAAAGAAAACCGCCTTTGTTTCAGTGACTGCCACCCCAGCTCGCGTATCATATCGATGACACTCTCACACCTATTGCGCGATAACACGAAACGGCTGCCCTTCTTTGTACTTTTTCGATGTTCTCCGTCAATCCTACCTGGTAAGGATCCCACACTGCGCAGCAATATTCCAGCAGAGGACAGACAAGTGTAACGTAGACTGTCTCTTTAGAGGGTTTGTCGCATCTTCTAAGTATTCTGCCAACAAAGCGCAGTCTTTGTTTCACCTTCCCCACAATATTATCTATGTGGTCTTTCCAATTTAAGTTGCTCTTAATTGTAATTCCTAGGTATTTAGTCGAATTGACAGCCCTTAGATTTGTGCGATTTATCGTATACCCAAAATTTATCGGATTTCTTTTAGTACCCGTGTGGATGACCTCGCATTTTTCTTTGTTTAGTGCTAATTGCCACTTTTCACACCACATAGAAATTCTCTCTACATCAGTTTGTTATTGAAATCGATGGTCTGATGATTTTACTAGACGGTAAATTACAGCATCATCTACAAACAATCTAAGGGGGCTGTCCAGATTATCATCTAGATCATTTATGTAAACCAGGAACAGCAGAGGGCCTATGATACTACCTTGCGGAACGCCTGATATCACTTCTGTTCTACTCGATGATTTACCGTCCATCACTACGAACTGTGCCCTCTCTGAGAGGAAATCACGAATCCAGTCACACAACTGAGACGATGCTCCACATGCACGCAATTTGATTAATAGTCGCTTGTGAGGAACGGTATCGAAAGCCTTCTGGATATCTAGGAATGTGGAATCGATCTGAGATTTATTGTCTTTTTATGATTTATCTGATGTGGCACTAGGATGCAGCCGAGCCTGTCTTTTATCATGTGTATTGCTGAAGAGAATAGGTCTGTGTGGCCCACAGCCTCTTGGGCTGCCTCCTTGCAGACGGCCGGAGCATTGTCGTCTGTCTTATACAAAATGTCCCCTGTGTGATAGACATCTTCGAAGCACTGATATGCGCTTGCCTGGTGGCATCACAGGCGTTAAACCTTGGTACAACATTGTTACCCCTGTCCAACAAGGTGTGTGGTTGGATCAAGGGATTTCTAGCAGTGACAACTCTATACAATCCTCGTAGCATAGTGAAAACAGCAAAAATTAGTTGGGACATACGTCATGCAATGTTACAGGGCCGTTACTGTTCCAAATATTTATAAATTATGTGGATGATAAAGTTGGAAATCTTGTGGATTTGTTCACGACTGTGAAACGAATGGTAGAGGGTGCTTAGTCTGTTACCACAAGCTATTGTCTGCTCCAGTTGTGTACAGTATGAGAGAAGTATGACTGATTAAATGCCTCTGT
Source organism: Schistocerca serialis cubense (assembly GCF_023864345.2). Lineage (NCBI taxonomy): Eukaryota > Metazoa > Arthropoda > Insecta > Orthoptera > Acrididae > Schistocerca > Schistocerca serialis. The sequence goes on along the minus strand of NC_064646.1, from coordinate 178,760,698 downwards.
GACTTCCGAAGGTAATGTAATTTTGCCTTCACCAACCCGACAAGTGGGAGATGTAATTGTTGAAGAACATCTCTAGATTCTTCGCTGACTACTGATTCTTGGAATTTAGTAAGTAGGTTCACGCAAAGTAACTTGCAACTATCTTCAACAGTCTGCCAATTCAAGTTATTCGACATTTCTGATGATGCGCTGTCATGAGTCAAACAACTCTGTGACCACTTGTGCGCCTTTCTTTATATAGGGGACAGTGTTGTACTTTCGCACACTCATCAGACTTTCACCTTTGCCCAGCTCTGTAACACACTGACAGAAAAAAGTCGCAATACTCAAAGTAAATAATGCACAGTGATGTAATTACAGGAATACATTTATCTAGATAACCTACTTCAGTGATTAACATTGCAAGATTACTGGTTAAAGTATATGTGAGGTAAACCACTGAAAATGTGACATGCTGGTACTTTAATAACCGGTGTAACCGCCGGAAAGTTGAATGCAAGCATACAAACGTGCATGAACTGTGTTGTGGAGGTGCTGGAAGACATATCTGTTGCACTTGGTCGGTCAATACAGGACGATTAAAGTTAGAAGTGCGTGAGGCTAGAGTTGTCATGTGATGATGTTCCATACATACTCGATTGGAGACAGATCTGGTGATCGAGCTAGCTAACGCAGCATGTCGACTCTCTGTAAAGCGAGTGGGGTTACAACAGCAGTATGTGGGCGAGCATTATCCCGTTGGAAAACACCCCCTGGAATGCTGTTCATTAATCGCAGCACAGCAGGTCGAATAACCAGATTGACGTAAAGACTTGCAGTCGGATTCCACGGGATATACTGTCATATACTGTGATATGAAACCGCTGCCCAGACCATAACTCCAGGTATCAGTCCAGTGTGTCTAGCACGCAGACAGGTTGGTTGGAGGCCCTCGACTGGCCTCCTCGCGAACATACGGCCATCACTTGCACCGAGGCCGAAAAAGTTTTCATCGGAAAACACAACCGATCTCCACCCTGCCCTCCAGTGAGCTCTCGCTTCACACCACTGAAGTCGCAAATGTCGGTGGTGTGAGGTCTGTGGAATGCACGCTACAGGACGTCTGGCTCGGAGCTGACTTTGAAGTAACCAATTTATAACATTTCGTTGTGACAATGTGATGCCAACTGCTGCTCAGATTGCTGTTGCAGATGCAGTACGATGCGCCGGAGTCCGGACTTCTTGCGTCCGTACAATCTCATGACCACCGCAATCTAGCAAAGTGGCTACATTCCTGCTAAGTCTTTCTGCATTATCGCAGAACAAACATCTACTTTCTCGTAGCCCTATTACACGATCTCGTTCAAACTCACTGAGGTACTGATAATAGAGTCTTTGTCACTTTAAAGACATTTTGACTAACATCGATTCACGAAGTCCAGTCTCAAAATTGTCTGACGCTCAAGACCGTTACAGCGTATATTTAAAGCAAACCTGATTTGCATCCTTATACTGGAGGTGCTGGCGCGAAATTTGAATACGATTAGACATCATCTTTCAGATGTAGAAACACGCCTACCAACTTCCATTTATGTCGCACAACTTCTCCTTGGTGTTGCGACTTTTTGCCGTCAGTGTAGAAGTTTAACGTATTTTCCTTTTTCATTTATAACTGATTGCATTCGCTTTTCTTGTGGCTCGACTTTCATGAGTTAGAAAAATTACCCTAGAAAACTAAGTTTTTCTGAGACTGTTAAAATACTGGAACGGCATAGTCATCTACCTAGAAACTAGTGTTCTATTCAAATCTGAAAGTGTTGAAATGGAGGAAATTTTGTCAATACGGTAATTAGTCGTCTATTACATTATTACGCTTCTACATACCAATAAATCCCTAAGTGAAATCAATTTAAACAGAAATATTAGCAAAATTCAGTTACAAGTTAAATATGTTTTGAAATTGAAACTATTGGAAACTAACATAAATTTCCAACTTCAAATCAGGTAAAATTGTTAAGAGATCAACTAAACTCTCTCGATAAAGTTGTAGGGGTTCCTTTGGGGGGTAGTGGCCGTAGTTAAACATTAGTAAAATTTATTATGTGACGGTATCGGCTAACTACCACCTACTACTTGTAACCTCCCCCTCACTTATCGACCTTAATGACAGTGAAAAATTAAACCGCGTGTACCTAATGGAAATTTGGGAAAATCAATCGTCACCGAAGTTAATTTGTCGGTAAAGAGGGAGGAAAGGGTTACATCTAAATGAAAGGAAAAATGCAAATGAAACCGGTGGAAATTAATTTTGAAAACGGGTAAAGTTAATAAAGAAAGTAAATGTGCGGCCGTTACGTTAACAATTAACTAGCGGTAATTAGATATTTGAGATTTGAGGGAAATTACGGTCGCCAGTCCTAAGGACAATTACTATAGTAACTGAAAAAGAAAGATTATTACACATATAATTAGCGCTAGAAACGTGGCAACTGAAGGTTGACACGTGTAGTGTGAAAACTGAAAGTTTGTCGGAAGTAATAAATTTCGCTACACTCTGACTTAATTTAGCAAAAGAATTAATAAAACCGGAAAATCGAAAGTTAATTTAGTGACTGAAGTTAACAGTGAGCTTTCTTTCTGAAGCACATCGAAATTCAGTATGATACGGTTAGTCTTGGACTACCTCAACAATCATTTCAAAAGCTACTTGAATCTACGCAATTTAGAAATAAGAGATTTAACTTTGAACTTGAATTAAATGATTCTGAACAATTAACAATAGTAAAATTTAGTACGTACCAAGCTGAGCTGCAGTCACAGGTAAGCTAATATACGGTAACAAAACTCGCACTCTTAATTTGTGCTTGTGTAATCTAAATATGTAGCCAGCTATGAATACCTTAACTGAACTTTGAAATTAAAGCAGTGAAATCGAATGATGCTGGCGTTTGAATTTCAACGACACTCGGGTTCATTCCGGAAAAGGAAGGGACCCTGCTCGGTAATGCAATTGGGACAATGAGCAACAAAGGTTCATGCTACGTTGCTGTAATTTTGTGATTTGAACAGTTTTAAAAGCTGAGGTTTGCCATACAGTTCTAAAACTTTACATGCTTCCAGTCTTCCTTGTTGGTTGATTGAAGGTTTGAAGCCGTCGATCGAGGAGGTGGCGACAGTCACTCATTGTCGGCCGTCGCTGTTGCAGAAGCTGGATGTTGGCGCGCCTTCTTCTCGACACGGTCACCAGGCGAAACGGGCTCTTGATGTGCGCCAGCTAATGCTTCCCGTCCGCGACACCGTGTCAGAAACTATCATAGCAAGTCGAGCGCAATTACATGCTGCCCAACCCCGAAAGCGCGGCAACTCGCGGGAGCGTCACACATCACACCTGCTCCACTGCACTACCCCAGCCAGACCCCTCTGCTCTGCCCGCGCTCCTATCATAGCAAGTCGAGCGCAATTACATGCTGCCCAACCCCGAAAGCGCAGCAACTCGCGAGAGCGTCACACAACACACCTGCTCCACTGCACTACCCCAGCCAGACCCCTCTGCTCTGCCCGAACTCCACGCGGTAGAGTTAACACTACCAAAGATCCTAAACACTTGGGTTCTCCACACGACCTATCGATGTATTCGTTCGATAGCATAGTTTTCCCTAGGCCAGACCCAGCGTCTAAATACAAATAATATTCACAAAAAAAAATTATAAATCGACATAAATGCATAAATATATACAAATAGTAAAACAATTACAATATACAAAGACACAGAAATGTTATATCTTCAGGTAACAAAATAAGGAAAAAAAATTGCAGTGCAATAGATGGAAATAGGAGAATATGTATTTCCGGCGTTACATACTGAATCAAAATCGATATTGTAAATAACTTGTATTTAAGGTAAATTATCTCACGATAGAAATTAGATCATATTGAACAAATCATGAATGAAAACAAACTAAACAAATTGTACACTGTTCTTAGATATACTACACCGGTAAGATTGGCTCTCAGGTCTTAATGCTACGTTGATGCGAAGTTAGATTTAATTATGCCCCTGGATAAGCAAATGGTAAATGCGATCTGACTGCGTTCCTATAATCTCAATGTTAAGTTGATGCGAAATTAGATTTAATTATGCCCCTGGATAAGCAAATGGTAAATGCGATCTGACTGCGTTCCTATAATATCTTTTGTGTCTGAAATAATACGCACTTCGGACACCACCACCAAGAAACAAACCAAACAACATGCAAAAATACAAATAACCAATAACGAATCGTAAGCAAAACTGCACGGATGGTCAGTGGATGGCAAGAACACGATCCAACAACTATTTCTGAACTTCACTGCCGCTGCTGCAAGTTTTACAATACCGTCTACCAGCGTGCTGGCTCCGTCGATCCTGCTGGGGCGACGACTGCAGCTGCGAAGTCGCTGAATTAAGATAAGTCTCTCAAATATCTTGAGCAAAATAAACTACTCAGAAACTACTAATACCACAAGCCCTATATTTCCTCTAAATGGTATACAACGCTTTCAAGACTGGCTCAACAACCTTTGAGGTGCAGCCCAGTGTGTCTTGTACTAGCGTGCAATAGCAGTATGGCAGCTCTGTGGCACCGGTTGACTACGTTCAATGGTGACTGCCAGCCTATAAGGCGGAATCTACTACAATTATACTAGAACTCAATGCAATGCCTATCGTGGACGCTGATGTCCTACTGTAGCTGCAGATTCTAAATCATACAGCACAGTATTCAGAATCTAAGAGCTACCGAACTTTGCGTCTGTCCGCTTTCACGGCACAAGACGAACTCCCCCCTGTCGCTCTCTGCACGATGCTCTTGAGACAATCTTGCCGCCAAACTCTAATCAGCCAATCCCGACGCTGCAAAGGCCTCCCACATCTCCCTCACTGAATGACACAATTTCTCCAACTATCCAAAAATTTCTCTGTCCAAACAGCGGGCGTTGACCCTCAGCGTTTCCCGCACTTTCTTATGAACTGCCCAACCAGAGCTTAGCCCATTTGCCACTAAAACAGCACGCGACCGGGCGGCGCCAGCGAGTACGTTGGACGCTCCTGTCTGCTCGACATTTCCCCCCTCTCTCTCACCTGACAGCCAGCGGCGTTCCTTTTTGATGCTTGCAGGTCAGTGGCCGCATCCCCTGGGACCCCCGGCCCCTGCACAATGCTCTTCCGGCGCTCACCAGCCTTCGCCTCCCCGCCTCCACTGGCAAATCCACTTTGCTTACACCTACAGCATGCAACTAAATATTATCATTACCAAAGCCCGTATTATTTCAGACATGTGTCTAATCATCACGTATCTCTCTTTCTAATCCACCTAATAAGACTAATTAACCATTATATGGGTTTATTTACTCCAAACATGCAGAATAATCTGCAAAATGAATGTCACAAATGAAAGCCACCTTTCAAAGTGATTTAAAATTCATTTAAAAACAGCATTGACCGCAATAAAATATTTATTGGCAATGGTAACCTGTTTCGGTCAAAATGTGACCATCTTCGGACCATGTTGCACCATGACAGAAGGCGTGGGTGGTGACCGGAGCATGTCTCGTGAATCCAGGAGACGAGTTGACGCTTGTGGATCTACGAGACCAGCTCCGTTCACCACCCCCGCCTTCCGTCATGCTCTAATATGGTATGAAGACAGTCACGTTTTGACCGAAACCGGCTACCATTGCCAATAAATATTTTATTGCGGATTTGAAATTCAAATCACAACTGTTCGATTACAAGATTACCCATCAATCAAAGGAGACACTAACATTCGTGCAATAAATATGAATATGGGCACACAGCGAGCTAAAATGTAACAAATACGTAAAACTAATTGCAGGAAAATCGGATGCCAGCCTGAGACTCATTGTTACACAACTACCAGTCGTCCGATTTCTTAGTAGTGTCAGTCTGAGTACAAATGGCTCTGGGCACTACGGGACTTAACATCTGAGGTCATCAGTCCCCTAGAACTTAGAACTACTTAAACCTAATTAACCAATTAACCTAAGGACATCACACACAACCATGCCCGAGGCAGGATTTGAACCTGCGACCGTAGCAGTCGCGCGGTTCTGGACTGAAGCGCTTAGAACCGCTCGGCCACCGCGGCCGGCTGTCAGCCAGGGTCCTCAACTGGTAGGATTAATATATGAGACAGAAAAGCAAAATTTTTCGTCACGGATTCGGTTAGTAAACGCGAGACCGTCATAGACATACACATCAAAATTCAGCAGCAGACGATAAAGTGAGGTCTTGTGCACCACGTAAAGGTGTTTTTACAAAAATACTCGCTACGGCCTTTACAGAAAGAGTTGGGTTACATAAACTGACGTCCACAACATACATACGAAAGCGTGATGTCTTACTGCCAAGAAACATATCTCGATTACACTTGGACCACACGTAGAAAGAATTGTTACAGTATACCACAGAACGTAGCTGAAAGAAATATGTTATATGACTAACAGAAATGACACGTTTACTCGAAGACAATAACTATACTGAAGCCGTAGCGATTTATGATAGTCCTTGAACAATACAAAAGGCGGGACATAGTTCTTAATAGACTATATGTTCATCACGGGCAGCAGTGCATGCTCTGAATCTGTTCCCGCGCTGGCCACAAGACTGGTAAGGAGTCCTTGAGGAGGGCGTTCCATTCCTCCAACAGAGCGGTTGACAACTGGTGGTCGATCGTTGGTATATGTGAACGTGCTGCAATTCGCCTCCTCCATCGCATCCCACACATGCTAGACGTGGTGTAATTAGAGGAATGGGCAGGCCCGTCCATTCGTCCTATATCCCGTCGTTCCAAGAGCTCCTCCATTTGCGCAGTTCGATTGTCATCCATAAAATTGAAGTCAGTGCCAAATGCACGCCTGGAATGACGCACACGGGAAAGCAGTACCATATCACCATAACGATCACCGGTGAGTGTACCTTGGTCAAAGATTTGTAAGCCACTATGTACATTATGCATCCCCACAGCAGAACACATGAACTACCAAAACGACTGTATTCGACAATGTTTCTGCGTACATTACGTGTTCCCAACTCTTGTCACTTGAGAGTACGTCCGGAATCACTAGTCTGACTGAATCTGCTCTCATCCGAGAGGAGCACGCGACTCCATTCCTTAAATTTTCACATACACATCTACATCTACATCCATACTCCGCAAGTCACCTGATGGTGTGTGGCGGAGGGTACCCTGAGTACCTCTATCGGTTCTCCCTTCTATTCCAGTCTCGAATTGTTCGTGGAAAGAAAGATTGTCGGTATGCCTCTGTGTGGGCTCTAATCTCTCTGATTTTATCCTCACGGTTTCTTCGCGAGATCTGCGTAGGAGGGAGCAATACACTGCTTGACTCCTGGGTGAAGGTATGTTGTCGGAACTTCATCGAAAGCCCGTACCGAGCTACTGAGCGTCTCTCTTGCAGTCTTCCACTGGAGTTTAACTATCATCTCCGTAACGCTTTCGCGATTACTAAATGATCCTGTATCGAAGAGCGCTGCTCTCCGTTGGATCTACTCTATCTCTTCTATCAACCCTATCTGGTACGGACCCACACCGGTGAGCAGTAGTCAAGCAGTGGGCGAACAAGTGTACTGTAACCTACTTTGTTTTCGGGGTGCATTTCCTTAGGATTCTTCCAATGAATTTCAGTTTGGCATCTGCTTTACCGAAGATTAATTTTATATGGTCATTCCATTTTAGCTTACTCCTAATGCCTACTCCCAGATAATTTATGGAATTAACTGCTTCCAGTTGCTAACCTGCTATATTGTAGCTAAATGATATTCTTTCTATGTATTCGCAGCACATTACAATTGTCTACATTGAGATTCAATTTCCGTTCCCTGCACCACGCATCAATTGGTTGCAGATCCTCCTGAATTTCAGTAAAATTTTCCATTGTTACAACCTCTCGATATACTATAACATCATCCGCAAAAAGCCTCAGTGATCTTCCGATGTTATCCACAACGTCATTTATATATATTTTGAATAACAACGGTCCTACGACACTCCCCTGCGGCACACCTGAAATCACTCTTATTTCGGAAGACTTCTCTCCATTGAGAATGACATGCTGCGTTCTGTTATCTAGGAACTCTTCAATCCTATCAAACAATTGGTCTGATAGTCCATATGATCTTACTTGGTTCATTAAACGACTGTGGGTAATTGCATCGAACGCCTTGCGGAAGTCAAGAAACACGGCATCGATCTGGGAACCCTTGTTTATGGCCCTCTGAGTCTCGTGGACAAATAGCGCGAGCTTAGTTTCACACGATCGTCTTTTTCGAAACCCATGCTGATTCCTACAGAGTAGATTTCTAGTCCCCAGAAAAGTCATTATACTCGAACGTAATACGTGTTCCAAAAATACACCCGTGTATTACTTCCTCCAGCATACACCTCACAAAATGACTATGATGTTAAAATCAGATAGATTATACTTCATCGGTGGTTTAACGACATTCGCTCTTCCCATGCACCCCTCGTGGTTCAAACGAGAAAGGAGGAATTTCGTAGTGGTACCGGAAGTATCCTGCCTCTCAAAATGTCATCTGTTCGCACCTGAGGAACACAGATGTACATGGTAATAATTTTGACTTTTTACAAATCACCTAAAGATGTCAGGGGGCAATGCAAAACGATGAGAAACTGAATGCTCGTACAAGATCTGCAACTGTTAGCCTGCTGCATTTATATGGTTGAATGTATGGATTTTCGATGATCAACGACATTTACAAAATATTGATGCTGGGAGGTTATTACTCGTGCTTCTGTATCGATAATGAGTATCGATTTTCGATGTTGGCAAACTAACCGGGCCTCTTTTTTCCACTGTCAATAACCTTTTCGTCATTCAATCCAAAACTTTTATGAAAATGTCTCGTAATTACATCAGTGTAACACATTACTGACTTGTCAAACGTGGCCATGGGAGTGAGGCAATATTTTTGAACTTCCTAAGGTGGTATCGATGACTGTTGTTATAGTTAAGAGTGGACTAATGGTTTTCATTATTCATTCAGTTCAGGCTTGAATGGTGCCAAGTCTTATGAATGCGTATTGTTTTATTGTTTATTTGCTCACAGTTATACTTTGCATTATGTAAGCACATTTTCTGTTTATGACCGCCGGCCGAAGTGGCCGTGCGGTTAAAGGCGCTGCAGTCTGGAACCGCAAGACCGCTACGGTCGCAGGTTCGAATCCTGCCTCGGGCATGGATGTTTGTGATGTCCTTAGGTTAGTTAGGTTTAACTAGTTCTAAGTTCTAGGGGACTAATGACCTCAGCAGTTGAGTCCCATAGTGCTCAGGGCCATTTGAACCATTTTTTTTTTTTTGTTTATGAGACGTAAGGTCAGGTTTTATCCGTGTAAATTTAAGTACTTACGTAAAGGAAACCGACATATTTACAATTAAGGTTTTTCAGATGTTCGTGTTCCGTCAGTTCTTCAATAATTTTACTATTTTTGTTTGTTATTTTGAAACATTCTTATTACGAATAATAAACACTTTCAACAGTTTAAAATAATAATCATTTACTATTCTGTCTCATTTTTTATTTAGTTTACAGTTTACGATCACTCATGCTCTTCAGATGATCCTGAGTGGTCGAAACATATAATCTAATTATAAATGTACAACAATGAGGAAACAGTAAATGAGACTTATCTTAAATATTAATACACTTGCTGGTTCTCACAAGTTGAGTATGCCGGCTGCAGTGACTTTTAACGGTCTTTCAATTTCAAACTATCTGCGTTAACATTAAATATGACTACGATATAATACGGAAGTGTAGGAACATCATATTCGCCTTCTAGCAATCTCAACGAGTTGTAGATACTTTATATTCTATTTTTTAATACTTACATTGTTACGAAAGACTTTGCATAAATCGACGGAGAGTTTCGTATCACGTTAAATGTGGAATGAACAGTCACAATCAGTTTACACCCCAATCCTTACTGTACCTACTAACGGGTGATAACAAAAGCATTACAGTTGTAGACAAAAAGTTGCAGAATATATGATGTTAAATATTGCTGTGATTATTGATTAATAAATATTATAAGTACTTGTATGTTGCTCTTTACATTTTATGAGTACGTGATTTAAAATAGACGTTAAATATGTCAGAGTTGTGGGATAGACTATTGTCGGTCGTCGATATTCGGATGTTGGTGATGTTATCGAAATCAGCATTCATGATTTCCCAACTTCGCTTATCCCTAGTTGAGTGTCGCTTTTGTCTGTTTGAGCGAATATGCGTAGGAAAATTCCAGGCTGGTTCCCTAAAGCATAAACGGTTTCAACACGAAAACACAAAGACTTAAATCTACACTGCTGCGTTACGTGCAGCGGGAGAGAGAACGTACCGTGTGCCCCGCTCAAGAAAGAAATGGCAGCAGGACAGAAAGAAATCACAGTAGCCTGAAACACAAGATTCTGATGCCAATAGACGTGTCCTAGTAATCAAAACTAGCTGAAATCTTCGTAATAATAGTATCTTTCCATGTGTGTTGCTTTTATAGAAAACCATCTAACAAACTGAAAATACATCGTCTGTCCAAAAAGTTCCGACACTGATTTTATTCCTAGCATAATAGCCACTTCAGCACAGTAATGACGATGACAGTTTGAACTAACAGCCGTAAACTACAGATGTGCTTTCGACCAATCATTTGCGAGCAGGCAGTGTTAGGTGCAGCAGTACTGTGTCAACGCAGCTGCGTCATAAATCGCACTGGAGAGATGAATCGAACATATCTGAATCAAGTCTTCAAGACATTCGCCACAAAGTCTCCAAAAAGAGAAATGTGTGCAGCTTGAGTCTCAAAAGAATACGTACACGGACGTCTGCCGAGACTTGATTGAAAAACAGGGTCAATGTTTGAAGACGTTACCGACATTCAAGCCAATGTGACGTGCGAGTTGAGTGACGTCCCAAAGAAGAATCCCTCTGACAGTTTCACATTGTTGTATGCACGTCCTGTGCATTGTGTTAAAATGAGGGGACACTTTGTAGAACACAAGAAGCATTAAAACCACCTTCTTAACTTTCCTCTACTTCTAATTATCGAGCCTCGGAAGTTTTTGACTAATGGGGTACATCGAATTACACTTATCAAATGGTTGCCGTCTTAACTGAAGCATAGTAGTTGAAAGTAAATGGTATCAAGTGAAATAATTACGTTTCTTCTCTTCCGGGGGAGAAACCGGAAATAATACTACGACCGATTTTCAACATCAGTTGAGTGTATAAGCCAAAGATCGCATTTGTTCAGGTATAGTCTAATCCGTGTATGAAGCCAATTAAATGCTACACTGGTCTGCTTAATTGGTTTTAACGCTGTGTTGTGACCCATGTGCGGTGGTATGATCATGATCATGAGGTCGAGCATAGAGTGAGGATGAGAGGTCCAGTACATGCCTGGATGCAACAGTTGTACAGTAGCACAACATCAATATTTATTTATTACACAGAGTGTACAAAGACATTAGTGTGTTTAGAGCAGCGGCCAGGCGCAAGCACATGTGCCAAAAAGGAGTGCTGACATCCTGTCAGCACGTCGTGACTTCACTACGGTAGGTCAGTGCCACACCCACGTGCTATTGCGGTTGGGTGAGGAAGGCGGTGCCCACCTTGACATTGCTCAGTGACCTAGTACAGCTCTCACCTCAGCACTCTCGGAGACTGCCCAACGTGCGCTCCGGTGTTCTGTCGACTGTGATCCAGGATGTAAGTAGTTGTGAAGATTGGGCCCTTTCAACCGCCGTTGATCGGCAGTGACTGCAGCAGATGCTCTCGAGTCAGCCAAAAGGCTGCACAGACGCTCCTCGCATAGTCGGTGGGAAGATGACAGCTTGCAGATCATCTGCGATGACCCAGTAGTGAGGGGGGTTAACCCGGCCGCTGTGGTCGAGCGGCTCTAGGCGCTTCAGTCCAGAACCGCGCTGCTGCTACGGTCGCAGGTTCGAATCCTGCCTCGGGCATGGATGTGTGTGATATCCTTAGGTTACTTAGGTTTAAGTAGTTCTAACGGACTGATGACCTCAGATGTTAAGTTCCATAGTACTTAGAGCCCATAGAGCCATTTTGAGGAGGGCTGACCACTCACCAGTCTTCTCATCCACAATGACTCAGTAGACAGTAATGGCATACCACGGCTGTGGCGCGTAGCAAGTTGGCTGCCTCATGGTGTTGACATCAGCAAGCAAGCAAGTCATCGATCAGCCTGTCGTGATTTCACTGAAATTCAGTAGTCATTCTTCTTGGTTCTAGCGAGACATTCAGAATATCATCACGACAGAGTGTGTTCGTGAGCTCCGAAAGTCTCTCTGTTTAAAGGGCTGAGTTCCTGCCTATGACGTGGAGGCTCTGCGTATATGAGCGCATTTGTCCTCACTTATCAGAGACGTCAGTGCTCTTTGCCTCACTGTGCTAATTCAATAACAATTCTCGTTCACTGAGCTCAGTTCTTTTCTGTCGATGTCTGATTTCGTAGTGGCACCTGGGTTGTGATGTTACATAGTGTTACCTCACAGTGCCCTGTTAAGTAGCACTGCAGCATTTACATTTCTATCTGCCTCATTCTGTCGTCTGTTACATTTGCAGTACACCTTGTTGACTTCAAATTGGGACATCAGCCCACTGCTGACATATTCTGTTCTGAGATCGCCTTGTAGCACTTTAACAAAATTTTAAACCTGCACAATAAAATTATTCTGCTACGCAACACTCTTCTCTTGTTTCGAAACATTCGTCGTGAATTTTGCTTCTGCTGATTCTGTACACTAATCTTATAAATCGAATTCTGTATTTGTACATTGTGTAAAACTTCGTCGCCTGTGGGAGCTGACTTACATAGATAGTTTCTCAACTTTATACTATGATCCTGAAGCTCTGGCATGCTCACTCGTTTTTACAGTTATGTTCCATTATCCCTATTTTCCTTTCTTACGAGCTGTATTAATTAATGAATAGTTCTACTTGAGAGACAAAAGTACAGTACTCAAATTTCTATCAGTAGCACAACAAGACTAGTGGTCATAAATCTTACAGTTACCACATTTCAGTCTTGGTCCTTCTGGTATTGTTGAATATGTTGCAACATTTTCCTCAAGGAAATGTTGCCCTGTTGAGATGCCATCAGCGTTTCTAAGGAATGTATGGGGTCAGAATTCAAGGTGTGGTTAAGGTAAGTTCATTTTGCTATGTCAGTACTTCAAATGGTTTCTCTGGCCAATACAATGCGGGGTGGTGAACTGGAATACAGTCGCACCCGCGAGTGTTGCTGGGAGGCAGAAACTTGCCCGAACTATCTCACAAATCGTGTCGTTCACCAAAGTACCACTACCGCTTAAATCGAACTTTACCATGCCCTATGGTTTTCATTCCCTCTAGTAATTCATAATTACAGTTTCTGGTTCAAAGACTGAGTTTATCCAGTGTGTTCCTTTCTTTTGAAAATAAGGCCGTGGTGGTAATATCTCTTTCTGACATTTTATTTCTACGTTTGCTACATAGTAAAATATTGCTAAGTTTTTCTCCACCATCTCTACTGTGTGTCGTAACTCCACAGGAAATTCTTTTTCTGCTAGTTTCAGTCATGTCAAGAACTGTTGTAGCAGCAGAAATAAAAGAAGAAGAAACGCCACAGTCAGCCCCTGAGGACCACACGATGGACGACCGACCTCCCTGTCCTCCTCAGCCATTCATCACTGGATGCGGTATGGAGGGGCATGGTGTCAAGACACTGTACTCCCATTCATTGTCGAATTTTCAACCTTGGAGCAGCTACCTCTCAATCAGGTAGCTCCACAACTGACTTCACAAGGCTGAGATTCTCCCAGTCTAATCCTCTCATCAAGGAAAAATCCTTCAAAGTACCAGTTGTCGAACCCGGGTCCCCGTCAGAAATGTATGTCGCATTCAGTACTCGACTGTGGAGGCCAGGTGGGAGACCTGTACCAGAATGCACTTCACAGCTGTATGTGCAAACTACGTACTGCAGATTTGTATCCCACTCTTTATGACTGCTGTTAACATTATGACTCACATTTTAGAGATTACTCTTTGCAGTAGTTCTTTTCTGCCATTAGTCTGTGGAGGGAACGAATTTGTTCAAAATTTCTAAGTATGGGGTTCTTCAAGTCTGACGCAAAATTTTGTGCTCTGTTTTGTAACTAAGGCATCAGGTACCCCAAATTTAAGTATTCAATTGTTAAATAAAGACTGCGCTACTGTAGTATCCTTCTGATCAGGAATCATCACCATTTCTGAGAATCTTGAGATATTGTCTATGATTTCTCATGGCCAGTGTTTCACAGTCATGTGTGACAGAACACTCATTTTTAGTGATTTATGAGAAGGATATTCAACATTGCTAACATTTCATGTAATTTGCATCATTTCACAACGTACAGAGCTTCACACTCGATGGATGTTATCGTATTACTGCAGTGAAAAGGCTTATTTTTGACAATGACATGTGTACATTTCGAAGGGTTTTAAAGTCTGATTGGGCTGAAGGAAAATCTTTTGGAGTGGCACTTGAAAATGGTTCAGAGCCTGAAACCGCAGTTGTGAAATAACTAATTTCTACCGTCAATGGCCGATGTAAAATCCTTTAGAAAATGATATATTGCGAGCTAACACGCCAAAGATGTCCGGGCTCAAGTGCGGTTCCTCTTCGTCGAAATCTCTTGGCTCAAACTCGTCTAGGGGTTGGACCGCACATGTCGCATTACACGGCCTAAACTAGACTCTTGTGACCCTTAGGTTAAAATGTCTGACTGATGGCAAGTTTGCGAAATACACAGTTAATATAACATATAATAACCGTAAAAATAATATCGCGAAGTAAATGAACGACTCACAAATGATGTAGGCCACACAGTTCCAATTTGGTTAAAATAGTGTTTATTCAGAAAGAAAACTAATAGCGAAAGTTACTATTACACTCGAGTGCACATGTGTTTGACACAGTTCGATCATCAACAATCTCATAGCGAAACAAGTCCAATACTCCACCTCGATATTTACACAAAAAGTTGGAGTTCACACTAGGCGCGCAGCTGCTCACCGCGATACCGCACAGCGCGAAATTTTCTAAGTCGTTTCACTTCGTAGGTCCCTAAAGACCAAATGCCGGCTTTCGCGTATCAATCTGTACTGTACCCTTTATGTCTCCAGCCGAACTGCCCGCTTTCGCGTCTCCACCAGCGCTGCCCCGTGCCCTGTGCCCATTCCCGGCCGCGTTTCCCGCGTGCCGAATATCCTCCCTCAACTGACTAGGGCAGTTCCCTTTCCTGAAGCCGTCCATCTGATTGTCTACAGCTTATTCTACGTTAATTTACATTTTAACATATTTAAGTAATCAAAGCTTGACCACTTTCACGTTCTAAATAAAGTAACAACAATATCCATTACATAATAGACGTTAAATTCTTTTGCACAAAACCAATACAATTTCCTTCTTAATTTTCAATGTCACGGCCAGTATTCTTGCACCAATGTGTTTTCTGATAAATAAATAAAGAACAAAAGTAACTACACTCTTGGAAATGGAAAAAAGAACACATTGACACCGGTGTGTCAGACCCACCATACTTGCTCCGGACACTGCGAGAGGGCTGTACAAGCAATGATAACACGCACGGCACAGCGGACACACCAGGAACCGCGGTGTTGGCCGTCGAATGGCGCTAGCTGCGCAGCATTTGTGCACCGCCGCCGTCAGTGTCAGCCAGTTTGCCGTGGCATACGGAGCTCCATCGCAGTCTTTAACACTGGTAGCATGCCGCGACAGCGTGGGCGTGAACCGTATGTGCAGTTGACGGACTTTGAGCGAGGGCGTATAGTGGGCATGCGGGAGGCCGGGTGGACGTACCGCCGAATTGCTCAACACGTGGGGCGTGAGGTCTCCACAGTACATCGATGTTGTCGCCAGTGGTCGGCGGAAGGTGCACGTGCCCGTCGACCTGGGACCGGACCGCAGCGACGCACGGATGCACGCCAAGACCGTAGGATCCTACGCAGTGCCGTAGGGGACCGCACCGCCACTTCCCAGCAAATTAGGGACACTGTTGCTCCTGGGGTATCGGCGAGGACCATTCGCAACCGTCTCCATGAAGCTGGGCTACGGTCCCGCACACCGTTAGGCCGTCTTCCGCTCACGCCCCAACATCGTGCAGCCCGCCTCCAGTGGTGTCGCGACAGGCGTGAATGGAGGGACGAATGGAGACGTGTCGTCTTCAGCGATGAGAGTCGCTTCTGCCTTGGTGCCAATGATGGTCGTATGCGTGTTTGGCGCCGTGCAGGTGAGCGCCACAATCAGGACTGCATACGACGGAGGCACACAGGGCCAACACCCGGCATCATGGTGTGGGGAGCGATCTCCCACACTGGCCGTACACCACTGGTGATCGTCGAGGGGACACCGAATAGTGCACGGTACATCCAAATCGTCATCGAACCCATCGTTCTGCCATTCCTAGACCGGCAAGGGAACTTGCTGTTCCAACAGGACAATGCACGTCCGCATGTATCCCGTGCCACCCAACGTGCTCTAGAAGGTGTAAGTCAACTACCCTGGCCAGCAAGATCTCCGGATCTGTCCCCCATTGAGCATGTTTGGGACTGGATGAAGCGTCGTCTCACGCTGTCTGCACGTCCAGCACGAACGCTGGTCCAACTGAGGCGCCAGGTGGAAATGGCATGGCAAGCCGTTCCACAGGACTACATCCAGCATCTCTACGATCGTCTCCATGGGAGAATAGCAGCCTGCATTGCTGCGAAAGGTGGATATACACTGTACTAGTGCCGACATTGTGCATGCTCTGTTGCCTGTGTCTATGTGCCTGTGGTTCTGTCAGTGTGATCATGTGATATATCTGACCCCAGGAATGTGTCAATAAAGTTTCCCCTTCCTGGGACAATGAATTCACGGTGTTCTTATTTCAATTTTTCAGGAGTGTATTATGCACTAAACTTTACAACAAATATTCTATTACCTAATGATTCAATAAGGCGTCATGCTGTCATCGTTCAGTTTGTTTTGTGTGGAGGAAATGATGATCTGATGCTTAACTGTAAATACTGATAATTTAAATTTACTATATCATTTAAACAAATAAAGTTACAGAGTTGATATTTACAACGTTTTATCATTTTAATGATGTGCTTCCGTATGAAATGTCCTTCCACCGCAATACTGGTAGCCATCCCGCCCTGTATTCCCCACTGATCCATGACAAATTTGACGTACCAAGGGAGTTGTATCATTATCAACTATTATCAACTAACATCAATGCCTTACAATCGTATACAATGGTTCCGACTGTTAATTCGGATGGTAAATTGATTGGAAAGTTAGTAATTGTGCTTTGAGAAACTGGAGGTGCTCTGCTCCCTGCGATTTTTTCTCGCGTGCATGATCTTGCAAGGGCACTAGGGAATATTTCCAAAACAACAACAAGAATCAGAAAATGGGCATAATAGAACTACAATTATGGTGTAAGTACTGCTTCTGGTCAATAGCTGGTCAAAATAACTTGCTTTTGCTTGATTTGCGTATAAAAATCATTCTCCCTTAGGGCAAATTATCCCTCCTGAAAAGTTTGTAACACTGCAATTCGTACTACCTGTAACCACTGACGAAATTCGGCCTCTGGATGTTTTTTTTTTCTCCGTGCCTGTAAAACATTATCGCACTATCTGCAGCTACGCCTTAAAGGATATCCAATACCACGATAAGCTCCACAACAGAATATTTCGCATTCGGTTGCATGTCATCATATTCCATCAGTTCTCATCACCACTTTACACCAATGTGATTCTACACGTATTCTTTAACAGTGGATACCTAGCTTAACGTTTTCTAAGGTTTCTAACTCCCAAGGAGTTCGCCTTCGATCTTGATGGTGCGGACCTTTCTGATCAGTGTGGCACTCCATTTTTCGTTCAGTGTTCATGGTGCTAAGTTAATGGTTTGTTTTTAACATTTCTGAATGTCGACTACGTCCATTTTGTGAAGTTTAATGCATAATCCCATAGAAGGTTGAACTCTCCACGTCCCAGACACTCATTTTCTGTCGCCCACCTGATGCACATGATGTTATCATTAGCAGCTATATTTATTTTCGTCGTAACTGTTAACACAGCACTTTCAAATGAGCCTTACTAAAGCCGGCCGGGGTGGCCGAGCGGTTGTAGGTGCTACAGTTTGGAACCGCGCGACCGCTACGGTCGCAGGTTCGAATCCTGCCTTGGGCATGGCTGTGTTTGATGTCCTTAGGTTAGTTAGGTTTAAGTAGTTCTAAGTTCTAGGGGACTGATGACCTTAGAAGTTAAGTCCCATAGTGCTCAGAGCCATTTGAACCATTTTTTGGAGCCTTACTAAAGATCTTGGCAGGACACATCTAACAAGTTAGAGGACTAATTCAAAGAAAGGTGTCACTTCATATTACAGGCGTGTTGTACAGCATAGTCTTCAGAGTGCTTCGCAGAAACTCTTCAACAGATGTAACATCTGGTGACCGTGGTGGTCAGGGCAAAAGATCTCCCTTTTAAAGGGCCACCGATTTTTGTATGTGGTGATCAGGCGGTGCCGCACGGTTCATTAGCATTAAAATCAGTTGGAGCTCAATCGTATTGCAAATACATTTTTACCAAAATCGTAGTGCCACTTCATTCAATAGTGCAGGAAGAACATCCACGATAAAAGCGGCAGCCTCAGATGAAGGGTGCCGTAGTAGCAGTTGTGGGAGAATTCTTCGCACGTTAGAGACTGGTGTAGAAGCAAACTCCCTCTCACATGTGTGCATGTTTTCAGAAATTCACTGTGTTGTTTTTCCTTAACGTGAAGGTCGCAACCCTGATATTTCAGTACAAAGTTAATTGCCTTGTGCAATGGGTTTTGTACTCAACAGTAATAAACAAAAATTGGTCATAGTTTTTGTCTGTTATTTGTAGAGGTAGCATCGCGTTGAATACATTATGGAACCGTGGACCTACAAACCTTAACAAGAACGACCACAAAATATGATTTACTTTGGTGTGGAGGCACAGTCATATCAAACGTTTTGAAATAAATAAACGATATTTGACAGTACAACAGATTTTATTCCATAATCTAGATTTCGGCCTTAGACCATTATCAAGTACCAAAAACTATTAGACTAAAAGTCATCGTCAATTTTTTTTCTTTATTGTGATTTCATTCCCATGCCCCATGGGGGCAGGGTGGACTGGCAATGGTGCAATTCGACGCGCTTCAGCCAAGAGATTACGTAACATACCAAAGGAGAACATTACATTTATATAATGTGAGGATAAAAGATGAAATGTACACACAAGAAGGGGGAAGCGATTGGAGTAAAAGTATACAAAAATGGGGTAGTTGGACAAGACACATTAACATAAAATCCACATAGAGTTAAAACGGCTACACGAATAGTACAATTAAAAACGGCGTTCACAGTATGGGACTAAGACACTGAACACACACTACACTGATGTTACATACATGGTGAGTACCGAGACACAACAAACTAACTGCAGTAAAATTTGAAGGACCTGCCAAGGGAGGGGAGGTCGGAGTGAGTGAGGAAAGAGGGATGGGCTGTTTACAGATGGGGGAGGGGGGGGGGGCAAGAAGGGGATGGAGATGGAGTTGGCAGCACCCCAAGCGTCAGGATATGGGGAGGGAGCACAAGGACTGGGAATGGACAGGGGAGAGGAGGAAGAAAACAGCAGAGGGGGAAGGGGAAGGAGATGGAGCCGAAGGGAAGGGGAGGGAAAGAGGAGGGTCACAGTTGGAAGAAAGGATAAATATCTGGGCGGAGCACATCCTTCGGGACAGGGAGACATTGGAAGTTTCTTTGGAAGAGGAATTGGAGGGAGTCTACTGTGAGTTTTGCATTGGATGGTAAGGATATGGGGAGCCCCGGTGAGATGACAGTATTTCAAGGTGGGGGTAAGTTGGATAGGGAGATCATAGACAGTGAGGTAGATATCATAGAGCCTGATGCAGGGGTTGTATATCCATAATGATTGCATGAATTTTCAAAAGATTGGTTTGAAGAAGTCACTGGTTACACCTAGTGGTAAACTGGTTGAGGTGGGATTGGAAGGAGTGCTGTGAGCGTTGAAGAGTAGAAGAGAGGGTGAGGAAGGCGGTGACATCAGCATATTGAAGGAGATGGATGGGTGGGGGTGGTTTGGGCGTATAAGCGGTGTACAGGAGATTAGGAGAGGAGAAAGGACACACCCCTGGGAAACCTGCAGTAGGGTAGAAGGTACAGGAATTGGTATTATGAATAGTGACATAGGAAGGACAGCGGGAGAGGAAGGAGGAGTCAGATGGATAAAGTTGATAGGAAGGGTGTAGGTCTGGAGTTTGAAAAGAAGCCCATAATGCCATACATGGTCATAGGCGTTCTGGAGGCCAAGGGGAACAAAAACAGCTGAGTGATGGGAGTTATATTGGTGGTAGAGGAGATGGGTGAGGTTAAGGAGATAGTCCTCAGTGAAGAAGGGCTGAAGACCACATTGGGTAAGAAGGAGGAAGTGGTTTTGAGTTAGGTGGTGATGGATATAGCAGGAGAGGATGGATTCGAAGACCTAGTTGAACACAGAGGTGAGGCAGATGGGGCGTTAGGAGGAGGTGTTGGAAGATGGTTTGTTAGGTTTAAGGAATAGCAGGATATAGTAAGTCTTCCAGAGGTCAGGGTAGAAGCCAGTAAAGAGGATGGTACTGTACAGGGTGGCAAGGCTGCGAGAAAGCAGGGAGGGCATTACTCAAGGTGCTGGTAGGTAATGCAATCGTGACAAGTGGCAGTGTTGCGTTTAGGGCAGAGGATGAGTTTAATGTCATGTGCTGTGACAGGAGTGTTAATTCTGAGGGCAGTTACTATTCCAAGTACCTGGAGCTGGGAGCAAGTGGCAGGACTGCAGTGTTGGTGCGGTCAAGGACATCGTGGAAGAGGGAGTAATCAAAGTGATGGTCACTGGTTATGGAGAAGGCTTCAAAGAGGTGGGAAGCAAAATGGTTGGCTTTACTAAGGTTATCAGGGAAGGGCTGGTTGTTATGGAGGAGTGGGTAATATGGGGTGGGATGGCTGCCAGTTAGGCGGTGGAAGGCAGACCAGTACTTGGAGGACTTGACAGGGAGGGTGGCGTTCAGCAGTGTGCATGTATGGCACCAGTCCCGGCGTTTCTTTGCCGTCAGAAGGTTTCGAATGTATCTTTGTAATTGGCAGTGGTGGAGGAGTTTGTCCCAGTCACAAGTGTGGAGGAAGGGACAGTAGAGCTGGCAGGATTCACAGGGAAGGAATACACCCTGTGGAGGGAGAGGATGATTGCTTGGGTGAATAAGTTTGGTGTAAATGTGGGCCACCACAACGTCAGAGATGGTCTTCTGGAGGATGGACAAGGCCTCAGTGATGTCATCAGGATGGTGGAAGGGGATGGGGTAGCTTCCTACCTGGGTATTGATGGGTTCCTGGTAGGCATTCCAGTCTGCATGGCAGTAGCCACGAATGATTTTGGGAGGGGCGATAGCAGAGAGCTGGGGGAGGGCGAGAGGCAAAGGAAATGGTGAGAAGGACTGGGTCATGGTCACTGCCAATGGGATCAAGGACTTCTGCAATAATGTGGCCAAGGAGATTGGGAGAAGCAAGGACAACATCAGGAGCTGTATTTCTTTCAGGACAAGTATGCTAAGGGAGCAGGACCAAGTCGCCTTGGGTGTGTAAAGGATCTGATGCCCCCCCCCCCCCCTCCGAGGGTGGCAGAGTGGCATCTATGAATGTAAAGGTCAGCAGCGATTGCATAGGAGGAGAAGGTGTGGTTAATATGGGAGAGGAAGTCATAATGGATGGGAGTAGCAGGATGGACGTAGATTATGGCGCAGATGGCGGTGAGCATGGGGAAAAGGGCGCTGAGGATCAGGTGCCTGGTAGGATCATTGAACAGTGGTTGTGGCCAGATGAGGATATGCTTAAGGTGGTGAACAGCAACCCCACCTCGTGCTAAGGGGCAGGGATTATCAGTACAGTGAAGGACATATGAAGAAGTGGGGACAATGTGGTAAGGTTGGATGAAGGTTTCATTGAGGATGAAGGTGTCAACATGGTGCTGGGACAGGGCACACATGAAGAGGGGCTTGTCAGCAGCGAAGGAGCGAATGTTTTGATACAGAAGATAATACTGTCATCGTGCCAGGACAGATAGGGAAGAAGGGGAAGGAGGGGAGATGAGAAAGGCTTAGACAAGGGTGTTGAGGCAGGTAAAAACGAAGTGGGCTGGTAATGGGAGTAGGTGGCGTAGGTGTTCAGGTGAAAAACACAATGGGTGGTGAGGGAGATCTGCTGGAGAGTGTGTAGGCATTGGAAGGGGCTGAATGTTTTGGATGATAAGGATCCAGATGATGTCTTCAGCTGCGGGGGGTGGGTGGAGGAAATTGTTGGAATGCAGGGGTTGATCAATGGGATGAACAGGGACAGTGAGTTCTGATTTGAAGGGGGGGGGGGGGGGGAATTGGAATTTCGGGGTAAGTTTCTATGGGACCAAATTGCTGAGGTCATCAGTTCCTAGGCTTAAATAGTACTTAATCTAACTCACACTAACTTACGCTAAGGACAACAGACACACACACCGATGCCCAAGGGAGGACTCGAACCTCTGATTGGGGGAGCTGTGCAAACTGTGGCCAGGCACCTCAGACCACATGGCTATCCTGCACGGCAGTTGGGAGGGGGGGCACTGTTTGAGAAATTGAGAGGCAGTGGGGGCAGTGGGTGGATTTTCGCAGGCAGAGGTAAGGTGGTCGTAATAGACCAGGCACTTTTGGCACCAGTAGGACTCGGAAGGGGAATGTGAAGGGTCAACAGGGTAGCAGCGGTTATAAATAAAGGCTACCTAGGTGAGGAGGTGGTCTATAGAGGAGAGAGCTTCAATGAAGACACACATAAGGAAGGTGGTACCAGAGTTGTTGTAGGTATGGTGGACAAGATGGATTTTGAGGGCAGGGTGGGCGTTCAGTTCCACCAACACCTCCACCTCTGTGACCATGGAGCTGGCCTTCATGATCATGGCAGTGAGGGCTGGCAGACAGTGAGTGGGTTGGGGCTATTGGGGACAAGATTGAGTAAGGATGGGTGTAATAGTGGCATGAGGGCCAAAGCTGACATGAGAGAGATTTCTGTGGAGGTCATTGTGGAGGGAGGGATTGGGGAATTGATAAGGATGGAGTCCTTGCAGAGAATGAGTTGGGAAATGGGGTATTGGGGAAGTATTTGCAGGTTTCCAAGGTGTGGGTACAGGCATCAAGGAACTTGGGGTCAGGGTGGAAGAGAATGAAGGTGTGCTTGGTGGGGAGTGGGGATATGGGAATAGGGGTGGTATCCATGGGGGTCAGAAGGGGTGGGGGTTGGTGGAGAGTGCAGGAGTGGGGTCGACAATAAGTCATTTAACAGGTTTCTTAGTGAGGGTGGCCTTGGAAAAAGGTGACGATAGACTGGAGTGGGAAATGACCAGAGGCAGGCCCTTCTCTGGGTGTGGAGGTGCCAACAGAAGGTGGTGTCAGCACATCATGTGAGGTAGGAACTGTGCCAGGGGTTGTAGGGCGACTGGGGAGAGGGCGACACTGATGAGGAGGAATGGCAGGAGCAGGACCAGGAGCAGTAGCAGGAGCAGGAGCAGTAGTAGTAGCAGGAGTAGGCTGATAAATGTGGGGATACAAGAAGGGGGAGGAGATGAAGGTGGAAAACAGTAATAAGAGGAAGCTGAGAATAAGGAGGGGGCTTGGAGGAGGTACTCCATGAATTGAATCTGGGGCAGATAAGGAGGAGGTGTAGATGATGGTAGTGCTAGGAGTGTCGAAATGGTATTGGGCCTACCGAAGATGGATGTCACAGAGGTAGGGTAGTGAGGAACAGCGAGATGACACAGAACAGGCGAAGGTGAGAACGAGGATTGAGATGCAGTGGCAGCGAGCACTGGGCAGCAGAGGCATATGGCAGCAGACAGCGACGGACGGCGAAGAGTATGGGGTGGGCGCTTCCAAAACTTCACTTTCGCCCTTGAGTGTAGCCCAGGCAGCAGAAATATGATTTGGAAGTTGTGGGACCCAAACCCACAGGATGTCCAGTATCTAGTGGTCAATTCCACATTATGTACATGTGCCTGAATAATTATAATCAGATAACAATGTTATTCTGTTATCATTTTGAAGTGTTAAAAGTATCAAAAATCATTAGTCTTGGGTAAAACTCATATCAGCGTCAAAATGCTTATCTTCCCTTATATAAACCAATTTTGTCAAAAGTAAATGTGAGAACATTTGTGTAATAGGCTAATTTACTGCCAATTAGCGTCACTTACTCACTTGATATGGTTGTGGAGTAAAATAGAAGACCAAATCACAGCCAGCCATAGCTGCTTAGACACAGTGTAGCGAGGTTTAAACCTGTGTTTTAGTCTTCTATTTTATTCCACAACCATATCAGATGAATAAGTAATACTAATTGCCGGTAAATTAACCTATTACAAAAAAGTTCTCGCATTTACTTTTGACCAATTTGGTCTGTATAACCAAATATACAGATTTTCATGATTACCTCCACCACTGGCAATTACAAAGACACATTCGAAACCTCCTGACTGCAAAGATGCTCCGGGACTGGCGCCATACGTACACACAACTCAACACCACACTCCCTGTCAACCCACCAAGTACTGGTCTTCATTCCAGCGCCTTACTGGTAGCCATGCCACCCCATATTACCCACTGATCCATCCCCTGACAACCTTAGTAAAGTCAACCACTTTTCTTCCCACTTCTCCAAAGCCTGAAGCCTTCTCCATACCCAGTGGCCATCACTTTGATTACTTCCTATTCCCCAATGTCCTTGACCACACTGACACTGTTGTCCCACCACTTGCCCCAGCTTCCTGTACTTGGACCAGTTACTGCCCTCAGAATTCAACACTCCTCTCACAGCACACAACATTAAATTCACCCTCCACCCCAAATGCAACACTGCCATTTGTCATGATTGCATTACCTACTCTGAACTCGAGGAATGCCCTCTCTGCTTCCTTGTGGCCCTTGCCACCCCGTACAGCAGCATCCTCTCCATTGATTTTTACCCTGACCTGTGGAACACTTCAGCCAGCTTGTTCTTTAAACCTAACAAACCGCCATCTGACACCTCATCCTATCACTCCACCTGCCTCACCTCCATGTTCAGTAAGGTCTTTGAACCCATCCACTCCCGCACATCTGTCACCATCTAACTCCAAACCACTTCCTCCCTCTTATCCAGTGTGGTTTTCGCCCTTCTTTTTCCCCAACGACTAGCTCCTTAACCTCACCCATCTCCTCTCCCTCCACCTCTTCCTCCAACATAATTCCCATAACTCTGCTGTTTTTGTTTTGCTTGGCCTCCAGAACGCCTATGATTGTGCATGGCATTCTGGGCTTCTTTTCAAGCTCCAGACCTACACCCTTCCTATCAACTTTATCCATCTCACTCTCCTTCCTCTCCAACTGTCCTTCTTATGTCACTATTCAGTGTGTAGGCAAACAGGTTTCTGGATGCTAGTTTACTTCAGTAGCTAGTTGGCAATAATCACTATGTGGACGATGTGGCCTATTCTACACCATATCTTAAATCTATGTGACCATGCTATGCTGATTAAATTTATATGTTTTGACGGTGCCATTATGGACGTATCACTTTAGGATATGGTGTAAAAAAGATCTGAGGATGGTCATTACAGACTGAAGCCAGTCATCGTCTAAAGAATTCAAATTGTGATCAGTGATTGGAATAAAAAAGCATTTTACTGTTCATAATATCAATTCCCATTCTTTCTATCCTACTGCAGGTGTCCCAGGGCTGTGTACATTCTCCTCTCCTATATCTCCTGTACACCACTGATATGCCCAAACCGCCCCCACCCGTCCATCTCCTTCAATATGCTGATGACACGACCTTCCTCGCCCTCTATCCTACCCTTCAACGGTCCCCCTCCAAACCCACCTAAACCAGTTTCCCACTAGGTGCAACCAGTGGCTCCTTCGAATCAATCCATCCAAAACCCAGGCAGTAATTATAGGATGTACAACCCTCTCCTTCTGGCGCTATGATTTCTACCTCACCGCCTATCATCTCCCTATCCAACTTACCCCCCTCTTCCATTCGTCCATTCTACTGTTACATCAGTGTTGCTTTGATCTCGACCTCTCCTAAATTCCATTAAGCCCTCCAAAATCCATGAAAGGCAAGTGCTCTGCCTCGCTTTCCATATCCATCTCCCATCCTTCACAAGGATCCTCTATGACCTCATTCCCTTTCTACATCTTCTCCTTTTCCTTGAACAAATCTGTATCCTCTACACCAACCACCATCTCAATCTGCCTCACCCATGGTGTCTCCATTTCTCTCCACTCCAAGCTTGCTGCCATTCCTTTACTGAAGTGTCCCACCCTCTCTCCATGTCCACACCCTCCACCTCCTCTCCCAATGAAACTTCCATCTCCCCATCCCAGGTGGTGTGCTTCACCCTGATATTTATCCTTTCTTCCATCTCTGACCCTCCCCCACCCCTCCTCCATTGGGCTCCCTCCTCTTCCCTTTCCCCTTTCTGCTGTTTTCTCCCTCATCCCCCTGAACATTCCCAGTCCTTGCGCTCCCTCCCAATCTCCTGCCCCTTGGTGTGCTACCAACTCCACCCCTCACCCCCTTCTTGCCCCTCTGCCCTTGACCGAGTGGGGTGGCGCAGTGGTTAGACACTGGACTCGCATTCGGGAGGACGACGGTTCAATCCCGCGTCCGGCCATCCTGATTTAGGTTTTCCGTGATTTCCCTAAATCACTCCAGGCAAATGCCGGGATGGTTCCTCTGAAAGGGCACGGCCGACTTCCTTCCCAATCCTTCCCTAATCCGATGAGACCGATGACCACGCTGTCTGGTCTCCTTCCCCAAACCAACCAACCAACCAACCAACCCTCCTCCCCTGACAACATCCCATCTATCTTTCCTCTCTCCCTCCTCTCCTACCTCCCCTCCCTTGGTATGCCCTTCAAATTTTACAGCAGTTAGTTTGTTACGTCTGGGTGATCGCCATGTATGTAACATCAGTGTAGTGTGCGTTCAGTGTCGTAGTCCCATACTGTGAACGCCGTTTTTAATTGTGCTATTCATGTCACCATTTTAACTCTATGTAAATTTTACGTTAATGTGCCTTGTCCAACTACTCCTTTTTTGTATATTTTTACTCCAATCGCTTCCCCTTCTCATGTGTACATTTCATCTTTCATCCTTGCATTTTATAAATGTAATGTTCTCCTTTGGTATGTTACCTAATCTCTTGGCTAAAGCGCGTCGAATTGCACCGTTGCCGGTCCATGGCGCATGGGAATGAAATCACAATAAAGAAAAAAAATTGACGATGACTTTTAGTCTAATGGTTTTTGGTACTTGATAATGGTCTAAGGCCGAAATCTATATTATGGAATAAAACCTGTTGTACTGTCAAATATCGTTTATATATTTCAAAACGTTTGATATGACTGTGGCTCCACACCAAAGTAAATCATATTTTGTGGTCGTTCTTGTTACGGTTTGTAGGTCCACGGTTCCATAATGTATTCAACGCGATGCTACCTCTACAAATAACAGACAAAAACTATGACCAATTTTTGTTTATTACTGTTGAGTACAAAACCAATTGCACAAGGCAATGAAATTTTTATACTGAAATGTCAGGGTTGCGACCCTCACGTTAGGGAAAAACACAGCGACCTTCTGAAAACACGCACACATGTGAGAGTGAGCTTGCTTCTACACCTGTCTCTAGCGTGCGAAGGATTCTCCCACAACTGCTACTACGGTCCCCTTCATCTCAGGCTGCCGCTTTTGCTCGAGTGCCTAGAGCCTTGTGGCGTCATTGTAATGGCGTCAAACAAACACTGTATCAGGATTACGATGTGTCTTATCAATCAAATTACTGTACTATCAATTTAAGCTATGCCGATGACCAGTTCTATAATTATTTCTATTATTTCATTGCGTCCAAATGACACTGAGAATCCCTCACAAATTGATCTTAAGAAGATTTCTACTGACAGCTGATAGAATTATTCTTTTATTGGTACACAACCGGTTTCGCGGCGTAATCAGTTGCAACCTACTCTTCGCAATGTAAACAGGGAATCATAGTTTGATTCACACTCAGAAACAATATTACAGACAGTTGGCTTTAAGCGGTTTTCATTGCGTTCATAGCCTTTCGATATGTAGATAATACAAAAGTTTCGTTTACGCCGGCAGCGTCTTTTGCGGCCGAGCAGAGCGGATGCGCTGTAGTGTTGTGTTTAATTGCTATTGTGGAGATAAAGTCTTGAGTTTCCTTGTTGTTAAGTGTTTTGGCCGCTGTTACCTACTGCTGTGGTTACCATGTTTCCCTGGAAGCTTACTCTAAAGATTTGGATTTGACAAAGTAACCTGTGATATTCAACCAATTTCACTGGTAATTCATGGCTGGATTGTTGATATAATTGGCTTTACTTCGTATCAGTCGTACACTGCTTATTACGACATGGAACAATACTGCTGGAACGGATTTTACAGAAATTTGAATTTCGCCATCGCGACAATTAGGCGAGTACAGTTATTATTTTAAATACTGATGTTGATTAGGAACAGGACACAGTATTTAATTTGCCTCCTCACATAGAAAGATTCTACTTAAAAGGCGTATTAGCTAAGTATGGTGACATCAAGCAAATTCGTAACTAACGATGGCCAAGCAAACATATCTTGTGCTGCACTGCTTTAGTGGTGTCCAGTCTGTAGATATGCATGTCAAACAAACATCATCCCATCTCATGCTTTGGTTTGTGGTTACGAGGCACACGTGATTTACGTTGGAGAGTCAACCTCTGGAAGAGTCTTTCACTTGTCGCGTAGGTAACTGAAGTGGTCATCTCCGATAAAACTGTCCAAAAAGGTGTATGCATTGCAGAACAATTTACAGAAACATGAAGATTAACCTTGGCTGAACTTGTGACCAAAAATCAGATGCCGCGCGGGGTAGCCGCGTGGTCTTGGGCACCTTGCCACGGTTCGCGCTGCTCCGCCCCCCCCCCTCCCCCGTCGGAGTATCGAGTTCTGTCTCGGGCATGGGTGTGTTGTCCTTAGCGTAAATTAGTTTAACTTATATTAAGTAGTGTGTAAGCCTAGGGACCGATGACCTCAGCATTTTGGTCCCATAGGAACTTACCACAAATTTCCAAAGTTTCCAAATTTCCAAAATTCAGATGGAGGGGGTTTCAGCATTAATGTAAATGTGAAGGAGAGGCCACAAAACAGTCTTGAAGCATTTCCATCTTTACTTTGGAAAGACACTGTAGACAATCCGGTTGTTAAAAGTAGTATAGCCACTGACAAGAGATGTCGAACTTGTGACGGCAGTAGTACAGATGAAGAGGAAATCAACCGGTCGCTGAATGCTGTAGGTGACATTCAGAATACAGCGTTAGAAACTATAATTTCAGACAATTTTGTAAGCACAGATTCAGAGTGCAGTATATTAGCAGCGCAATCGAGTGCGCCACAGGCAACTGAGCAGCTTGAGGTGACGTCACAGCTCCGTTCTGTAGACAGCAGCAGTGTTGCCAGCAGCTGGCAGTGCGTGGGCCCTGTTTACGTCACAACATCGCACTGCAGTACAGCAATGTTAGTCGATGCAAACAGACTCGCCAGCGGTTAGAACTGAAAATAAACATGACGAGGTAGCGAGTAACTCGCAATAAGCCCTGAAGCCTCCGCCTCAATCTCACAACGAACAAGCAGAATTCTAGAGCAACAACAGACAAACAGCAAACGACAGTGCGCGCAGAAGTGGCCGAATATCAGAAGAATTTGTGCAAACTGCTTATATGCCGCGCTCGGCAGACGAGATGTTGGCACACGACCGCCATTCAATTCACCGACGCCGCCCTCCGCGGAAAACCGCTCAGAGAGTGGGCGGAGCAGACATTCGGAGAAGGCCAGTGTCAGCACAAACCGTAAGAAGAATAAAAACAAAGGTTCAGATTCTCAGGAAGGATCGGGCATGAAATAGCATGAAATGATGGACTAGAAAAAATATAGTCACTCTCAAACGTTACAGTCATATAGGATTACCACATTAAACATCAATAGGATACAGTCGGAGCTAAAAACAGCTGCTTTGAAACAGTTTCTGTATGAGTCGGGTACACACATTGCTCTCCTACGGGAAATAGTGACACCACAACTAATTTTTTTGGGTTATGTTGGTTTTTACAATATATCCATTGTAACGAGCGTTGGCACGGCCATTTTAGTTACAGAAAGCATTCCGGTACATAACGTTTATAAATTAGAAACGAACAATGTATTGGAATTAATGTAGCAGGAGTTCTATTGTCAATTTATATGCGCCTTCTGGCAGTACTTATCCAGTTGCGACAGCTACGTTCTTTACAGAAAGCGTAATCTATTTAATGACGAAAAAACCCCTGCAACTCATACCCGGGAGAGATTTCAGTCGTGTATTCATTCTTCAAGATTAAACTTACAACTTCAATTACTCAACAAACTTTAGAGACCCTGTTGTTGATCGAAAACTAAAAACTGTGTGAGAAATAAAATACCCAACAATAGTGAACTTCACTCGTAATGTTGCAAATACCTGCAGTACGACTGACAGAATTTACATATTGGAAAACTTAGAAGACGAAGTGTTGAAAGTAGAAACAGTTCACGTTGGTTTTTCCGACCACAGTGCTTTGCTAACCTGTGAAAATCTAGCAGCAGGACCTATTTGAAGAGTAAGGAGCCAGTGTAATCTAAATATATCTTTATTATCAGTAAAAGATATAGAAGGTGGCCTAACCAGAGCTTGGGAAATGTATCTCCGTAAATTGAACAGTTATCCAGGTACGCTAGAATGGTGGACTCGACGTTTGAAACCAAAGCTAAATAAAATTTTAATATCTTTTAATATTGATAAGACCAGACAAAGGAAATACATTGTTGAATTTTTCTCTAATGTGCTAAGGGACCCGTATGATCAGATACATACTCTGTCTACAGGATTAAAAGACATCAAGCAAATAAAAGCACAGTTAATAAGTTTCAAATGTAAGGGACTAAAGGAATAAAAGATAAAATCCAAAGAAAAGTCAGTCACTGAAGATGAGACTGCTGCATGGTACCATCTTGTCAGTCATACCAAGAACAGAAGAATAATTTTCGTCGATGAACTTCAACTCGATGATGGTACCATAATCACTACTCAGAAGGGGATAATTAAAGAAATCTGTACATACTATGAACACGCGTGTGCATCTAGGCAAACAAACGAAGATGAATATGATGAGCTCTTTGGCACACATCTTCCACGATAATCGCGAGATGACGATGAGAACATTTCTTCGGAAGTAACCAAGGAAGAGATGTTGAAAATCATACGAAGATCTCCTGCTAGGAAATCTCCAGAACCTGACGGATGGCCCCTTGAATTCTCTTAATAACATTGGACCCAGCAGCAGACAAGTGCTTTTAGGAGAACTATTTTATAAACTGCGGCTTTGTACTGCGATGTCATTGTGCTAACATAGACAACTAATACAAAATATGGACTGCTTTTCACTGACTTCCATAAGGCATCTGATCAAATTAATCACCGATGCTTTTCAAAGCCAATGCGCCGAATGGATTTCCTACCACAAACCATCGACATCATTAAGAATGTGGCAATGGGTGTTACTGCACAAATCTCCGTTAATTGTCAATGGATAAAACAAATTGAAATTAAAAGAGACTTTACCCTAGGAAGCCTTTATCAATGGTGCTGTTTGTAACACACAGAACCGCAAGAAATTGACATAGACATGCGTATTCAAATACAGAGATATGTAAGCATGCTGTCTGATCACCTGCATTCATTCATATCCATTGTGCATTCAGACAGACTTGAGCAATTCCAGCATGACAGTGCGACACCCTAAACGCCCAGAATTGCTACAGAGTGGCTCCAGGAACACTCTTCTGAGTTTAAACACTTCTGCTGGCCACCAAACTCCACAGACATGAACATTACTGAGCATATCTTAGAAGCCTTGCAACGTGCTGTTCAGAAGACATCTCCACACCTTCATATTCTTACGGATTTATGGAAGCCCTGCAGGATTCATGGTGTCAGTTCCCTCCAGCACTACTTTAGACATTAGTCAAGTCCATGCCATGTCATGGTGCGGCACTTCTGCATGCTCGTGGGGCCGCTAAACGGTATTAGGCAGGTGTACCAGTTTCTTTGGTTCCTCATTGTAATACTGGAACCTTCCTGAGACAACTAGAGCATAGGTTGACAGGCATTACCATTCAAGGAACAAAGTGGTAGATGCCTACGCGGACAATGTACGAGTAATCACTCGAGAAGTCGCAGATGGTATTTACAAAATATGTTTCACATCAGGTGCGATGCTACGTATGTGAAAACAAAAGTAAATTACTGAATATAAAGTGGCTTGCTAGCTTGCGCATTAAGCGGACGAACCATGTTAGTGAACACAAGGCTCTGGGAATATATTTGACAATGTCTCTTTTAAAATTTATAGCAATAAATTGGTTGCAGGTGGCAAGGAAAATCAATGGCGCATTGATTGAAAATTATCAAGTAGCATAGCTCAGGTCCAGAGAATATCATTCATGAAACGTATATTTTTTCCAAGACCTACCACATACGACAGTTTCTCCCCATTCCATGACTGGTGGCGAAGAAGGCCGAAGACAGAAAGGCATGGTGAGCTGATGCTAACCCCAAAACAATGTTGTCAAAATCTTAATGTATTTAACGAGAGAACAATGGCTATAAAATACTAGTTGTTACGTCGGTTAGGGAATGTACCCTATACTATCCGGCATTTCTGATTAGTAAGCCTTAAGACGTTTTGTTCAGAAGTAGCTTGTGAACTCAAATGCTCATTTTTTACTGTGCCTCGGATTACAAATGCTACTTGTTAAGAAGACATCTATGTAAAACCTATATGTCGACTGAGCAGCCGCGCGGGATTAGCCGAACTGTCTAGGGCGCTCCAGTCATGGACTGTGCGGCTGGTCCCAGCGGAGGTTAGAGTCCTCCCTCGGGCATGGATGTGTGTGTTTGTTCTTAGGATAATGTAGATTAAGTAATGTGTAAGCTTAGGGACTGATGACCTTAGCAGTTAAGTCCCATAAGAATTCACACACATTTGAACATTTTTCGACTGAACAGAGTAATTTTTGGCTGAGTTTAGGAATGTAACATGTAGCCAGTATTGAAACAGTGATATGGACATCGGAAGGCTTATAATTGGTTGTATCTGGTATTTTATACAAAGGATTCAGCAGCTTGTATATGTTGCAAGCTGCTTTCTGGAGCTAAATGTTTAACTAATAAAGTTTTGTGGAAATTGCATAGCACTTACAATTGATGCCAATTTGAAGTCCACTGAAACGACTGAACATTTAAGTATTTTTATTATGAGTGTTGTGAAATTTAGTAGACATGTTGCGATGTAGCCATTAGCGAAAGTAAAATTGTTCCTTTTTTATGTAAAGCCAGCCTCTCTCCACCCTGATGTGTGATTCTTGAATAATTGTTGGTTCATTCACGGAATTGTGCCGGCCGCAGTGGCCGAGCGGTTCTAAGCGCTTCAGTGCGGAACCACGCTGCTACAGTCGCAGGTTCGACTCCTGCCCTGGGCTTGGATGTGTGTGATGTCCTTAGGTTAATTAGGTTTAAGTAGGTCTAAGTCTAGGGGACTGATGACCTCAGATGTTAAGTTCCATAGAGCTTAGAGCCATTTGAACAGAATTATGTTATGTGTTTTAATTCACAAACCATGTGTGTATTCAATTTTATGTTTCCCATAACTGAAGCTGTTTCCCAGAATGTACAGTTTCAAAGGCGAGCTGATGCCATTTGAAAAACAACTGTTTACATCGAAAAATGCCAAGGAATCGTATTTATAATTAAGCAGCTTGTTACATGAAAGTATCACCTAGCTGTGAAGTATGCCAAGAAGTTGACTTCAAAATGTAATGCACAAATTTCACTATGGAACAGCACAGACACTGTGGGGATTAAGGTTAGTGAAGGGCTCTTTATGTGTAATGAAATTCAAGCGTTTTCACAGAACAGATACAGGCTGTTGAAATTGTGTCCTGACAATTATCAGGTTTAAAAAAATTGCAACCAAGTGAATTTTTGACACCTTTTGCATAATGTAATATATCAGAAAACAATGTATTTCAGTTTTTTAACTAAATTAACAGCCAGCACAGTGCACATTGAGCCTTACCTTATGGATACTGATTGTATATACATACAGTGCGTTTTTAAGTGTTTTACTTGTTTTTATGGTCAGTAGTCTTTACAGCAGACAGATTCAAGGGTTCATGTTAATTTGTTGTAGAAGTATGTTAATGCTCACCACTAGCCACCTCAATATGACGAAATAGAGCCCAGTCAGCAATTCTTCTTGTATGCAACTAAAATTCTAATTTACTATAAATTTTGTGTGGCAGTTTTCATGCACTGTCGTGTAACAAAGTGCATTTTGGTAAACATAATGAGCAGTTACTGGATGTGAACATTATAGCTCCAAAGTGTGGTGATTTGTCACTTCAAAGTCCGATGCCTCACAGTCAAATGCTGGTCAGGCAATGCAAGCTGAAGACTGCCCAGGGTACCAGAAGAGTTCTACACCCGGGAAAAAGGGAGAACAGGTATCAAATGTGTACTCCACAGTGTTCTTAAAAGTGGAGCATTGCAGCACCCTACACATGCACTATTTCATTGAAAGTATCTGGACACCTCTATGTAATGCAGTTTTGACCATTAGGTATCACGAGAAGTGGACCCGCTAGTATAAAAGCAGGCAGGCCATATTGTGCCGTCAGTAGAGAAGCAGCAACAACACAGTGAGTCAGCCAGGAGAGTTCAGTGACTTCGAACTTGGACTAGCCACTGGATGTCACCTGAGTAACAAGTCCACCAGGGATATTTCAACACTTCTATAGCTGCCCAGGTCGACAGTTGGTGATGTGATTGAAATGTAGACATGAAGACACAATCACAGCTAAACCAAGACCAAGCAGATCTAACGTGCTGATAGACAGTGACTGGACTGCAGAGGGTCTCTGTAAAATATTTTGTGAAATCAGCAGAAGAAGTAACTTGTGATTTCCGAAGTTCTACCGGCAGTCCAGCTAGCACGGTGACTGTGCTTGGGGGAGTTAAAAAGAATGGGTGCAATGGTCGAGAAGCTCCTCAAAAGGGACACATATTTGTAGTCAACGTTAAGCAACGCTTGAGATGGCGAAAAGAGTGATGCCACTGGACAGTGGCTGTCTGGACACTAGTCATTTGGAGAAATAAATCACAGTGTATCCTGTGGCAATCCAATAGAAGGGTGTGAGTTTGGTGAATGCCTGGAGAACATTACCTGCCATCATGTGTAGTGTCAATAGGTGGTGTTATGGTATGCAGGTGATTTTGTGCTTAGGGTATGGATCCCTTATTCCATTAAAAAACGCAAAATGTGGAAGGATAGGAACACATTTTACTCCATTGTGCTCTGCATATAGTGGAGTGATTGTTAGATGATGATCACCTGTATCAGCATGACAATGCTTACTGTCACAAAGCAGCATCTGTGAGGCAATGCTTTAAGGACAATAACAATCTTTAAATGGACTAGCTTGCCCAAATCCCTGACCTGAACCCAATGGAATGCCTATGGGATGAGTTAGAACGTCGACTTCACTCCAGACTCCAGCATCCAACATGACTATCTTCTTTGGTTTCGGCTCTTGGGGATTAATGGGCTCCATTCCTCCAGAAACATAGAAAAGGAAATACCAAGTCATCATAAAGATGAGAATGGACACACCCAATACTAATGTCCGCTAATAGGTTTCCAGATTCTTCTGATCACATAGGGTATACACGCCAATGCCCTAGACACTACTATAAGTACACACTAGCTGACACTTTTACTTTGAAAATATTCCTCATACACTGTCACAGTTTAAAGTGTTGAATCAACATTTCATCCAAATAAACAACTGGCCTTTTTAATTGAAATATTCTGCAGAAATATAATATTCATAATTTTTCACGTCTGGGCCCTACAGGTCCATGCGATGTACAACATAGGACATTTTCAGATTTTTCGTATACTTTCTGCCCATACTACTTTAATTCTCTCAGAACAGGCTCTTTTCCTCTCAGCAGACCAAGTTTTTTCAGACTTCTTGGGATTTTCTGTAAGGCCAATAATTCAGTCACGAATTATGTGACAGAAATTTTTCTGTCTGGTGTAACAGTTTGTGTCATTCTTGACACCATCAGGTCTTCCTAATTCCATTCTTTTAATTTTTTGTTTCAGAACTTGGCGCTAGGTGTCAGCACCGTCACAAGAGTTCTTAGCACATGATTTCAGATAACATGGCGCCTTTTTAATTCGTGCTGCTACCGCCAGACGTCATAGGGTTACACATAACTCATCGCTGTCTTCGCGTTGACGTTCAGACAGATCGTCTGCGCTTAGCGCACGCGTTGCCAACTCATGAAACGAAAACTGATTTTTATGGAACGATAACGGTAGGCATACGTGTATCGTTACACTGTGTGCTAACAAACTTTTTGCACTCGCAGGAGAAGTTCAAGCGGGAGTTCCGGCAGCGCTTCCCGTGGCGGTCCCGTGGCTGGTCGTCCTCTCCAGTGACTGAGTCTCTGGAGCTGGATCGCTCGTACGGGGCTGCAGCGACCGGCCGCTGCTCGCTGCGCAGCTCCGGCTACGACTGGAGGCGCTCCTACTCGGCCACTCCCGCCGAGCGGCGCAGCGTGCACCGCGGCAACACCGCCAACTTGGCCAAAGGTAACCCGGAGCGCCCGCTGCCAGGGAGCCGGCGAAATCGCCCTTTCTTTTGGTATACAAACTGCAGGTCGCGCAGTGGTCCTTCATCTGTGGCAAATTACTCTCTGGCAGGGTGAATGGGGAGGGAGGTGGGGTGGAAGACAATTAATAAAGGGTAAAATAGGGGCTTCGATTAGACTACACTTACGAAAATAAATTATTCAATAAACTAACCTCTATTATCATTATTCCATTACATTCTAAGATTTATTAGATCAACTTCATGTGCCATTTGACATTCACTGTCTGTTTAAGACCTCTTTTATTTTCCACCTATTACAGTCTTCAGTTGATGCATCCATGTTGCTCTTGCATGTTGTCCATTGCAGTTTAGCTGCTTTTCATTATGCTGTCACGAGGTCTTCTTCTGTTACCTATTTCAATTCAGCAGAGAGCTTCTTTCTTCCTTTTACCATCTATTCGTCTTCTACACAAGCAGGGGACAGAGGCAAGTACTGGTGCTATTCGAAGTCTACGGCACTGTCAAAAATGTCAAGATTGAAGTCACCCCCTCCACTCTCTCTTCCCCTACTACCTCCCCTTTCCACTCTCTCCTCCAATTCAAGATGAAGGATCTAACACACTTGCATGTCCATCTCCACTTCATGACTGTTCAGTCATATTTATGTATTCCACTCCAGTTTGTTTCCTGATCTATTTGTCTTCCTGTTTCTCCTGGCAGCTGCTATCATACATCCCTTTATTGTTCATAGTAATTCTAAGTTGTTTTTTTCTCATTTAAAATCTATTTTTCAGGACTGTAGACAGTTTCCAGTAAATTACAGATCCTCAGTCACACTGATACTGGATGATTACAATTAAAGTGCAGTTACTCACAGAGGTCTAGTGTGGGCTATAATCATCGTATGGCAGCAAAATTTGGTACAAACACTAATGCATTAATGCAGAACCGATTTATGCTGGAAAAAGCATTCCAGTTGTGCCCAGCCGGTGCAAATCTGGCGCTGTACACTGTTTCTGTGATGGTACAACATCCACGCTGTCATTTGACAAGCCACAACATGATTGAACAGTATGGCTACCGAGAAGAGAGACAATGCACTGCTAATGAAACTGTTTTATGTGAATGGCAGCAGTTACATATGAGCTTGGTGTTGCACCTGAAAGAGGGCGGCGTCCAATTCCAGTGGAATTTATTTTTTTGTTTTATTTGGGGAAGGGGACTAAACAGCGATGTCAGCAGTCCCATTGTATTAGGCAAGGATGGGAAGGAAATCAGCTGCATCCTTTCAAAGGCTGGTCGATGTGACCGAGCGGTTCTAGGCGCTTCAGTCTGGAACCGCGCTGCTGCTACAGTCGCAGGTTCGAATCCTGCCTCGGGCATGGATATGTGTGATGTCCTTAGGTTAGTTAGGTTTAAGTAGTTCTAAGTCTAGGGGACTGATGACCTCAGATGTTAAGTCCCATAGTGCTTAGAGCCATTTGAACCATTTGAACCCTTTCAAAGAAACCATCCCAGCATTTGCCTGAAGCAATTTAGGGAAATCACGGAAAACCTACATCAGGAGACCAGGCGCGGGTTTGAACCGTCGTCCACCCAAATGTGAGTCCAGTGTGCTAACCACTAATTGACTGGGTTGCTATACCTGTAAACGACCATGCAAAATGTGCCCCAGGTAGTGTTAGTGCTCATGCAGTGTGACGAGAATTGTCTATCCCAGGATCAACAGCACAGAAAATTCTGTGGTCTATTTTGCACTGGTACTAGTACAAGATCCAGACGGCACAGCAGCTGAAACTTCAGAATCTGCAGCAATGTTCTGAATTTGCTCCTTGGTTTCTGGTATGTATCGAAGTTGATGACATGTGGGCAGGCCGCATTCTGTGCAGTGAGGAGGCACATTTCACACTGTAGCATGCAGTGAATACACGGAACTGCCGAATTTGGGGTACTGTTCAATTGCATGTTGTGCACTCGCCGCATGTGGCTGTGTGGTGTGGATTGACAAGTACCTTTAATTTCAGTCAATTCTTCTTTGAAGAGAATACACCCAGAGGACTTTTCAGATGTATTGTGATGTTTGTACGTTAACGAGCCTTCCTTGTACAGCATGTGATTTCTTCTTTGGAAGAGTGCAATTTTGTGGAAACCACAGTTTTAATGCAAGATGGGGTAACACTTCGTGTCGCTCACTCAGTGAAAGAACTGCTTAATGCAGCCTTCCTCGAATGTGTTATCTCCAGAGGTTTTACAAATGTGTGGCCTGCAATATCACGTGATCTAAATCCATATAACTTTTGACTCTGGGGGTATCTAAAAGAACGCATTTACCAGGGACTAGTTCAGTCTCTGATTTGAAGGACAGTGTACGGCAACACTGCTGCAAGCAACTGTTAATCATATCGTTTCACAGATGCAGCATGTTGTAAATGTTTCCAGTGCTCAGACTGAGTAAATTTTGTAAGTGTCAATTAATAATGAAATCGATGTCATGCCTTTATCACTTGTTTGACATTTTCTGCCCACATCCCATTCCTAATCCATTATATATGGGAACATTTATATACATTTTTCTCTTAGTCTCATCGCCAGAGTTACTCCTTGGGGCAAAAATTGAAACAAATTTTTTACACAGCGTAAATCAATTCCACGCTAACACATTAGGATAATTACCAAGATTCGTTGAAGCACAATAATTACAGCTCACATTGGATCTCCGAGAGTAGCTGCTTTTTAATTATAATCACTTGATACCTTCATTTTGAAATTACTTACAAGTTTATCAAAGGTGTTTCAGATCACTTTTACACTTCTATTACTTTTCCTGTCCACTCAGTCACACTAGTCTCTTGGTTTATAAAATGAGCTAGTAAATGCTTGAGTTCTAAGACCATTTTCAGTCACTGAGGGAATATTTTAAGAAAGTCAAAGTCGAGACGACGTACCATTGCTTGAGGCCTGCTAGTGGATAATACACTACAAATAGATTTTCATGAAATAAAACTGTCAATATTTTTGTTAAAGATTGTTGACGGTTATCCATTACACTCGGAAGCAGCGTTAAGAATACAGATTCCATTCATGACGACTAGCAGATGTCAAAGTATATTTTCAACCATGGTAGCTCTAACGGGCGTATAAGGCTGCGTTCGGATAATTCCTACATGGTCCGTCATTCTTGTTTTTTTTCCCTTATGGAATATGAAAGAGGAGAGACAGAGCTGGAGTTCATATCCAAACGCAAAAACGAAGAAAGCTAGACAAGTGATTGCGCTTGAAGTGTTACCATGTCAGTTCATATTCATCATACGTCGTATACAAAGGAAAAATGCAAGTTGGAACTGATCCTCTTTTACCACCAGGCAATAAAAGAAGTGTTCAGAAGCATACAGAAAATCTGTATCATTACACACAAGATTCGGCGTCACATGTACAGAAGAATACGTCTCTTACCACATCACATGAAACAGAACTTTTTGTGGCAGTTCTTATTGTCGTGCCCTAACACAGAATAGAGGTAAGACTGGAGGTTATAGATCAGTCTCTAACTACCGTTCGGTTAGGAGCAAATTCAGTAAGACTAACTTCTAGTGAAGGCAGGTTGATTGCGTGCATCAGGGCCAAAAACTGTCACTGGGCACCTATGACAGGCGCGAATTTTGGCACTTTATAGAATATTCGCAGCAGGGGACTTAGGGATACTCCGAGATCTGAGTAACGCCATATTTTTATCAAACTAAACACTACATTGAAGGCTACTTCTAAACGTAACAAAAAGCAAAGGATGC
Source organism: Schistocerca serialis cubense (assembly GCF_023864345.2). Lineage (NCBI taxonomy): Eukaryota > Metazoa > Arthropoda > Insecta > Orthoptera > Acrididae > Schistocerca > Schistocerca serialis. The sequence continues at coordinate 178,719,905 of NC_064646.1, read as the reverse complement.
AACTGGTTGCACATCAGCGTCCGAGTCCGTCGGGCGAGAACTAACAGAAATAGCAATCACAAGCGGCGCTATAAGGTACAAATTTGAGAGCAGTACTCCAAGTGAGAGAATCTGACTTGTCGGAGCTTACCCAAGGCCGACAACGGGTGACATGAAGGTTGCACCTCAGCGATCTGCCTGAAAACTCTTGAATTCAAAAACGTGGATTTTTATAGGGTTGTGGCAACGCACTACTTCTCCCTTCCTGCAGTCGGCCCGCCAGCCCTCCACCACTTTACAGGCTTCAGCAAGGCTGACGAGCAACTCTGCACCTTCAAGGCGCCTCTGGCCAACAACATGGAGATTCCTCCCCTGCTCCTATTCCGTTAGGTAGACATGTTTCTGACCTTTACATTAGCAAACTCCAAGATTCACAGCAATAGCGTACAGCTGAGAGGTAAACGTCACTGCCACTCCCACTATGGCTAGCGATAACAATGTTTTGCCTCACTTGGGCCCGCCCTGAGGCCTCTCGTGAGTGGAGACTGCTGTTGCAACACTCTAACCTGTATAAACGCACTGACGTTGTGGTTCTGAGGGCAAGAACCAATCTTGCTGCCTCTGCTAAGACATGCCTTTTTGTGACCACCTTCCACTGTGACGCCCAGCGTCTAGGCGATACATGGAGTTACCAGTTAATTCTGTGAAGTGAAAGTTCTGCCCTGGGACAACTGCCTAGAGTGTCTGCAATCCGCAGAACTCTAGGATTACTGTTTATCTCCGGTAACCTGAACGCTGACATTTTCCCTACTCTCTGCACTGTGTCTCTGATTTCCCATCTTGGCTTGCCCAGCGTCTAGGCGATACATGGAGTTACCAGTTAATTCTGTGAAGTGAAAGTTCTGCCCTGGGACAGCTGCATAGAGTGTCCGCAATTCGCAGAGCTCTAGTGTTACTGTCTATCCCCGATAACCTAAAAGCTGACATTTTCCCTACTCTCTGCACTGTGTCTCTGATTTCTCATCTTGGCTTGTCCTAGTTGGCGTTCAACGACCTTAAGCTTGACAATGTGCAAGTCAGTATATCGATACTATATGACACTGCGATTCGTTCTCAGAGGTCTCGGTTTCAAACACAAAATTATTTTTGGTCCTAAAATGTTGATGAGTGATGTAGCTCTATAGTGATTACGAGAAGTGAAAGATATTAATTTCCAGAACACAGTTTGGATCGCCTAACTATCGGTAAATGCTGACTATATTGTTACAGAAGGTTATATTCCTTTTTTTTTTTCATTCCCATCAGTCAACTGATTTTCATTGGTAGAAATTGTCTTGAGTACAACAAAGAAATCAATAACGAAACATTTTTAAATTAGTTTGAAAATATTTTGTCTTTCAAGTATAGAAAAGCCATAGGTAATTCTTCTCGATAAAGCTCCATACCACTCTGTTATAAAAAATGAGGTTACTATCCCGTCCTCTAGAAAGTTTGCTTTTGTGGCAACAAATAGTTACTGTTATGACAAACTGAATAAAACTCCCTGAAGATATGCACATTGCGAGAATTTGGTTACATTAGGAACTGAATGAAAGTTAACCACTATAGATCACGTCGTTAGCCTGCTTCTTTCAAGCACCTGCCGACACAGCGCCTTGCGTTCCCAAGGAGGGCGCCGCCAACATTGCTGTGGGAAACACATACGTAAAGGAACGTCTGAAGTGAGTCGTTGCGCCCGTGTATCCCAGACAGGGCAGCAGCTTTAGCGTAACTTAACAAGCGGAAAATAACGAGCAGTTTAAATCGGAGTGTGGATGGAAACAACTTAGAAGCGTGCTGATAGTTCTTAAGGACTATTAGGAGTCACGCTCCCTGTTTTGCTTCCCATCTCAACTGAAACGCCCATCGTAGCGAGTGACACTTGAGTACGTCCCACAGATTTTTCATCTGGGAAAACCATTGCTGAAAAGACACGAGGTGCTTGGGGCAGCATTGTGTTCTCTGCGATCGGTGTGGGAAACAATCTTGACCGATTATATTTCGAATCCATCGCTCGAGAACATGACTATCTTTTTGGGGGAGGGTAACAATTAGCTTCATGTAGAATTAAAATTTAGGGAAGGGAAGTAAGTGCGCATCCTCCAAGAGGATCGAGAATTTCTCGATGCTTTTAAAACAAAGCATGCCTAATGCGCTCGTCGATAGCTAAGCACACAGCTGACGTCAGGGTTACGTAGCAAACTAAGAACAAGACACTTTGACGTCCTGCCCATTGGAGGGAAAGGATAACCCATGAACTTAGGTTTGGGCTTGTCTTCAACAGTGAAGAGTGTGTGCCTGGACTTTGGCATGTCTGCAACACCACACAGCACAGGAGAAAGAATTCATTTCATCTAAGTCGAATCTTTCACTCATGTTAATATACTCTAAGACAAAAAGAAGAAGAAGAAGAGGGATAAGAACAAACGACGCACCACGAAGGAATTATCCGAATGGGATTGAAATCGGTAGAAGCGATGTACATATATACACACACAAATGCTCGAACAGTCCACGGGTGTACTGCCGGTCCATAGTGTCCAACGGGCACAATATTTCGGCGATCAGACATGTTGCCATCGTCCGGTGCGCTGGCGAACTGAGCTCCTGAGGGCGGGCGGCCGTATTAAAACCCTACACTCGCGAGGCGTTCTCGCCGACGTCATGGTCAAAATAAGAGTGGATATCACCCTTGGTCACGGGGTGTACAGGAAGAAAACACACACAGACCTGTATTTGCACCCAAATAGCTGCCACCACCCTGCGCAGAGGAATGGGGTGCTAAAAACACTGGTGCACATGGCGCGCGCCATCTCTGACACAGAGAGTCTCTCCCAAGAACTGGAACACCTCAAAACTGTATTCCGGAAAAACGGCTACTCGGAATGGCAGATCAGAAGCGCTCTCCACCCAACCTCTACAGTAAAGCGCGTGGAGACGGAAGAAGTCACGGAGGAAGAGGTAGCCACTGCCTATATACCGTATACTGGCGCACTATCGGGGAAAATAGGACGAATATCGAGGAGACACCGAGTAGGAACCGTCTGTTGTGTCAATGTGGGAAGACTTATCTTGGACAGATAGTGCGCACCTTCGAATATCGTTGCCGAAAACATCAGACGCACACTCTACTTGGGTACCCCAACAAATCGGCGGTCACAGAGCACTGTTTGTCCGAAAATCACAAAATGGACTACCAACATACCAGGGTCTTAGCACAGACATCTAAATACTGGGACAGCGTAGTTAGAGAGGCTATCGAAATTCGTACCAGGTACAAACTCATCAACCGAGATTGCGGCTACAACCTCAGCAGGGCATGGGAAGCAGCACTGAGTCTAATTAAAAAGGCGCTCATCAAAGGAGACGAACGGGCGACTAGGGCGGATGAGGCAATTACACCGACGCCACCACAGACGCCGACGCCAGCGTCTCGGCGACTGCTGACGCGCGGGTGCGGACCGCGGAGAGAACGCCTCGCGAGGGGATGGGATTTAATACGGCCGCCCGCCCTCAGGAGCTCAGCTCGTCAGCGCACCTGACGATGGCGACATGTCTGATCGCTGAAATATTGTGCCCGTTGGACACTATGGACCGGCAGTACACCTGTGGACTGTTCGAGCAAGAAATACGCCAGGAGAAACTGAAGAATCAGACAAACAGAAGATTAAAATGTCAGGAAAATCGAATGATTTATTCAAGAGATAGAGATTCAAAAATTGAACAAGTCAATAACGTGTTGGTCCACATCTGGTCCATGTTCAAGAAACTATTCGACTTGGCATTGTCTCTTAGAGTTGTTGGCTGTCCTCTTGAGGGATATCGTGCCAAATTCTGTCCAGATGGTCCTTTAGATCGTCAAAATACCGAGCTGGTTGGAGGGCCCTGCCATAATGCTTCGGACGTTCTCAGTTGTGGAGTTATCCAGCGGCCTTGCTGGCCCACGTAGCGTTTGGCAAGAACAGAGACAAGCAGTAGAAACTCTGGGGAATCATCTTGCTAAAATGTAAGCCCAGGATGGCTTGTCATTAGAGGCGACAGATTGGGGCATAGGATATCGTCGACGTGCCACTGTGCTGTAAGGGTGCCACGGAGGGCAACCAAAGGAGTCGTGTTATGAAATGAAGTGGCATCCCATACCATCGCTTCTGGTTGTTGGGCCGTATGGTGGACGACAGTCAGGCTAGTGTCCCGCCACAGTCCGGGGTTCTCCAGGCTCATCCTCGCTGGACATCAGAGCTCAATTAGAAACGGGATTCATCATTGAAGACAATTCTATTCTTGTCAATAAGATCCCAGGCCGAGTGAGTCCGACACGGCTGCAAACGGGCTTGTTAGTGTACAGAGGTGGACGGCAGTCGGCGCATGCGGCGCCCCTTTCTGTGAGCCGCCATTTAATGGTCCTCGAGGTCACAGAAGCACCACTTGCACGTCTGATCTATGATATGGTGAGTCTGGGGCATTGAGGTCTCTCTAACGCTTGCACGGTCCTCAAGTTCTGTCGTCTCTCTAGGTCGACCGCTTTCTTCTTGACGCTACGTTCGGCCGAGGTTCTCCCATTCCTGTCAACATGGTGGAATAGTGGCACTGCCCCTATTCATTTGTCGGTCGATTCACCATTTACTTCAGCGGGCTTCTTTGAGCTCATCGAGACGTCCTCTCACGCGAGGCAGAGTTCCTGTCCAAATGAATACACTGAATTAAATTAGCAAAGACTTTATACCCTCATATTGGCACATCCCCTGTTCACTATTCTTGCCAGCTGCACGATGAAATTACACTGCAGCGTCACACAATCATCTATCGACCGCCAGAGTTCACAGTTTTGCATTTTTTGTCGATACCAATTTGAATAACTCCTTCATGATGCGTCTTTTTTTTTTAATAGTGTATGTAAGATAGTAGGTACTATGCTGAATGGTGGTATAGGCTAATAGATACCATAGCTACCTACTAATGTTGTAGTTCCAGATCGGATTCCTGATGGCAGAAAAGACTCTGCCTCCTAAGCTAATGAAACTAAATGAACTGTTTGATAAGGAAAGGCATTAAAGTTGTTGAAATGACATCAAATCGGAAGGGTTACAACAGAATGGGAGACATCGAACATTTATTTAATTCTAACGGAGGTAGCACATTTAGTGCTTATATGACAACCAAATGAAATCGAGGGCTTTCGAATATTTCGCGGAGAACAAAGTACAACGTTGTAGCGAACTCAGGAAGCGCATGATCCACATTACAGAAAAATTTAAATAGTAACAAATGTTTATTTCGTTTCGTTTCGTTCCAGGGAAGAGAAACACACTGCTTTATTCAATGGAAAATACATTTGTCCCTGAAGATAGTTTAAGCTGAGATTTTGTTCGTACTAACTTAAAGTCAAAGCTATTTCTCATGTGTCTCAGGCCAGATCAATCGAAAATGTGGTTGTTCGGAATAGTCTAACTGCCACGCCTCAAGATAGGAGTTCTAACACTAACAACAGGTTGCGATCTACGTGCCTATGACAATGCTGTACTAATCACTTTCTCCCGAAATGCTTAACGAGAATTTCCTTACTTGTCTCGAGACTCTCTCGAGAGAGAAATTCCGATCCCTAGTTGGAACTGAATGTAAATGTAGGGAAGAGTACAATCAAAACCTGGGAGCTACCTTCGTGACCGCTCAAAATCCAGTTTAAAATTATTACACTATTTTGCTTAGCACAATTTTCTGAAAGATATTGGCTCAATGTTAAATATTCTTAGCGCTGTATTTCTCTTGAATTTTTTTCTTATATCTTCATGGCTTGTCCATGCACTTTTCTTGGCTTTCAAATCCTTACAATTGTCCATGCACTTTTCTTGGCTTTCAAATCCTCACAATTGTCTCTCGCCCTACTTTCCACGTCTTTTGTTACAGCCAATCAGAGGAACTTTTTATCAATCAAGATATCTTTGTACCACTTACTACTTTTATTTCAAATGGCTACTGCTCAATCTACTTGCATTATTTTGTACTAAAAGCAAGAGTTTGATAACCTCTGTGGTGTTTTAGTTACAATTTCAGTTGTCTTTCCACGTTCCTACAAGCTTTTAGGCTTGCGATTAGGCGTTAGCTGTGAAGAGGGCTTCTGGCAACAGTGATTTAAGTCGAACAGTGATAGGTCAACACATACATCTTGATATTTCAATGTTAACCTCTAACAGTGAATTAACTCTTTCTTTTTACTTCTTACTAACACCTCACTCCCTTCTGGTACGATCTAAATTTACCGTGACCATCAGATATAGGGAAAAAATGTTTTTAATATTGGTCTAAAATTACTCTGAATGACACTATAAATTTGTACTCGTTTTAAAATTGAAATTTTACTCTAATAGGACACAGCATACATTTACACTTCCCCAGGAACTCAGTAACTGTTGATGTATAATGCTACAATGTCTGTTGTGTTGTGTAATTTATTTTGGGTCCAGTATTCTCAAAAAATGAAAGAAAGTGCTACGAAGTTATCCCTATTGTCCGTACCTCAAGAGATTTTTTTTTCTGTGAAGGAGTTACACTTTTTCTGTACATAAAAAGGATGATTTCATCTGCAAGCAACACAGCGTCTGATTCTGATAAATTACGTGCTGAATCGTTTTTTAAAAAAAAGGTGTAATATTAGGTTGGTGCACAAGGTTGTAACTTTTTTCTTTTGCATGTTGGTTTTCCTGTAACTACGGATTTATTTATCGAATATCATTTTTTATTTGTAGTTAACTATTGTTATTTGAGTTAGCATATTGTCATTTTGTCATTTGGAGATAGTGAGTGGAGCTGTGGACGCTACAAAATGGAGTGCCAAGTGGAGAAATCGAAACATTTCGGACACATTCTTCTGTTTGAGTTCAAGGGTTGACAGCAGCGGAGGCATCCAAAAACATTTGCGCCGTGTATGGAGATAATGCGACTGGAGAGAGCACGTCAAGAAAATGGGTTTTCTCGTTTTAACAAGCATTGTTTTGACATTAGTGACCCTCCACATGTAAGGAGATGGTGGTGGTGGTGGTTAGTGTTTAACGTCCCGTCGACAACGAGGTCATTAGAGACGGAGCGCAAGCTCGAGTTAGGGAAGGATTGGGAAGGAAATCGGCCGAGCCCTTTCAAAGGAACCATCCCGGCATTTGCCTGAAACGATTTAGGGAAATCACTGAAAACCTAAATCAGGATGGCCGGAGACGGGATTGAATCGTCGTCCTCCCGAATGCGAGTCCAGTGTGCTAACCACTGCGCCACCTCGCTCGGTCATTTAAGAAGACCTTCGGGATCTGACGAAGATCGTGTAAAAGCCTTAATCCACAATGATCCACATTAGCGTACGAGAGAATGGGCAAATGTGATGAACTGCTATCATTTCATCATCGTGTCACATTTTCATGCAGTATGGAAGCTTTAAAAACCGGGTGTATGAATATCGCATGCTCTAAGTCAAAGCCACAAACATCAGTCGGTGACCATTTGTGCCTCTGCTTGCTCGTCATCAACTGGCTCATGAACAACACCGACTATTTCTATCCTGTATAGTTACTGGTGAATGGAAATGGTGTGTTTATGCTAACATAAGGAAAAGAAAGGAATGGTTGACGGCAAATAAAGCAGCAACTCCCCGTACAAGGATCTGCACTCATCCACAAAACATAATGTTACGCATCTGGTGGGATAGCGACTGTGTGCTGTATTACAAGTTGCTTTACAGAGGTTGAGCCATTACTGCTGACATGTTTTTTCTTAACAACTGAGAAGTCTTGCACACGCAATCCGAGAGCAACTACCAGGAAGACTGCGTGAAATAACGATAACGGCCTCCCGCATTTTGCTAGTCTGACAAGAAACAGTATAGAGGAGTCATTCCGCACTCACGTTGTTTGCGCCCGCAGACATTTATCTTCCCTATCTCCATCGAATAACCTTGAAGGAACATCCTTTCCGGATGAGAATACGTCCCGACCATGGCTAGACCAGTTCTTCGCCTCAAAACCACATAGTTTCTACAGTCGCGGAATCGAAAAGTTACGCCAGCATTGGCAGACCGTTGTAAACAGTGAAGGAGAATATATTACAGATGATTAAAGCCTCTGTTACGTGTATCAGTTGTGGTTATTGAACTTATGGATAAACGCTGCGAACTTATGCACCAACCTAATACAAACCCCTTGCGAGCTAACATCCCAGAGATGTTCGGGCTCACATGCGGTTCCTCTTCGTAAAAATGTCTTGGCTCAAACTCGTCTCGGAGTTGAACCGCACGTGTCGCATTACACGCCCTAAATTAGACACTTGTGACAAATTGTCTGTCTGATGGCAAGTTTGCGAAATGCGAAGTTAAATTAACATATAATAACAGTAATAATAATACCGAGAACTAAATTAACGACCCTTATATGACGTAGGCCACACAGTTGCGATTTGGTTAGAATAATGTTTATTCAGAAAGCAAACTAATAGCGAAAGTGTTGGTATTTAGAGATATTGTCACACTTGGGCGCATATCCATTTGACACAGTTCGATCACTCACAATCTCATCTCGAAATACAAGTTATCTACGCGAAAAGTTAGAGTACACACTAGGTGAGCGGCTGCTCACCGCTCAGAGACTAAATCCCTCAATACCGCACAACGCGAAATTTTCTAAGTCGTTTCACTTCGTAGCTGCCTAAAGACCAACTGTCCACTTTCGCGTCTCAATCTACACTGTACCCTTTGGTGTCTCCAGCCGAACTGTCCGTTTTCGCGTCTCCACCAGCACTGCCCTGTGCCCCGTGCCCTGTGCCCGTCCCCGGCCGCGTTTCCCGCGTGCCGAATATCCTCGCTCAACTGACTAGGGCAGTTCCCTTTCCTGAAGTCGTGCATCTGATAGGTTACAGCTTATTCTAAATTATTTTACATTTTAACATGTTTAAATAATCAAGGCTTGACCATTTTCACGTTCTAAATAAACTAACAATAACAGCCATTAAATAATAAACGTTTAAGTCTTTTACATAAAACCAATACAATTACCTTCTTAGCTTTAAATGCCACCGCCAGTAGCCTTGCGGCCATATGCTTTCTGATAAATAAAGTACAAAAGTAACTATTATGCACTAAAATTTACAACAAATATTCTATTACCTAATGACTCAATAAGATGTCATGCTGTCGTCGTTCAATGTGTTTTTGTGGAGGAAATGATGCGATGCTTAACTGAAAATACTGATAATTTAAGTTTACTGTATCTTTTAAACAAATCAAGTTACAGAGTTGGTATCTACAACGTTTGTCATTTTAATAATGCGCTTCTATATGAAAAGTCGATCGTTAAGATCGACCAAAGTGTTCAGATTTTAGCATTCAGGTCTTTGTTACAAAACTTATTAATTTCACTTTAACAGTAAGTCCTAAACTATTATAGATATGATCAATGTTCAAATTTTATTGTGATCAGCATGAAAATTTGTGAAGGATGGTAGATTAAAATAACTGTGGCTTAATTCCCTGCATTACTACAGAATTAAATAGTTTCCATAAATGTTTCCCTTTATGGCCGATCTTAGGTCCGTCATATTTAACACTGCTACGTCTCTCTGGCCACAACCGGTTTCTACTGGGTTCTTGTCTGTCACACTCACACACTACAGCGCTTAGGCCTCAATAGCCAATAGACGCCTGTGAGTTTCCCCATCTCGTGGTGAATCTGCAGTCTTTGTGGCACACGGTCCTGGATGACAGGGTTCGTTTCACAATTCCTGAAGGCTGACTCTTTCGGCCATGTACGAGGCGTGTTTTTTAAGTAAGTACCGTTCTGAAATTAAAAAAAGACGTGCTAAGATATCTCACAAATTTTATTTTTACATGATAGCCTGTACCTTAATCTACGCACTGACGCCATTACAGTCTGATTCTTCCTTGTTTACGTTGTGTTTTGAGTGTTTAAGATGCCTTCGATAATTGTGAGTCCCGCCGACTGTGAAGTACGGGCTGTTATAAGATTTCTTAGTGCAAAAGGCCTAAAAAGCGATCGATATTCATCGTGAGATCTGTGCAGTTTACGGAGAAAACATTATGAGGATTGGAATGGTGGGTGAGAGCATTTAAAGATGGTCGCACAAATGTGCATGATGAACAACGGAGTGGACGTCCTTCGGTCGTTAATGAAAGTTTGGTGCAGGAAGTGGACAGTAAGGTGAGAGAAAACAGACGCTTTACGATTTCCTCCTTGCGGGATGACTTTCCTAATGTTTCCTGTAGTGTTTTGTATGGCATTGTGACCGAGCCATCGAATTACTGAAAATTGTGCGCACGTTGGGTGCCGAAAATGTTGACGGATGTGCACAAAACCAAACGTTTAGACAGTGCATTGATTTTCCTTGAGCGGTACCACAATGACGGTGATGATTTCTTAAGCCAAATTGTTACGGGCAAAGAAATATGGGTGGCCTACGTCACACCAGAATCAAAGCAACAGTCCATGGAAGTTGAGCAAGGGCATCGTTTTGCTGCAAGACAATGCCCGTCCGCATGTGGCGAATCATACCAAAGATCTCATCACATCTTTTCGATGGGAAACTCTAGATCATCCTCCGTACAGCCCCGATCTTGCGCCCGGTGACAACCATCTGCTCCTGAACTTGAAGAAACACCTGGGCGGTCAGCGTCTTCAAGACGATGACGAAGTCAAAACAGTGGTGATGCAGTGGTTAACAAGTCAGGCGGCAGACTTCTATGAGGAGGGTATTCAAAAACTGGTACAACGTTATGACAAGAGCCTGAATATGACGGAAATTATGTAGAAAAGTAGATTAAGATACAGGCTTTCATGTAAAAATAAAATTATTGAGATATCTTAGCACGTCTTTTTTTACTTTCAAAACGGTACTTACTTAAAAAACATGCCTCGTACTTAAATGAGAGCGAAATGCTCGTTAATTCACACCCTGTGCTACATCAAACCAAACTGCTCAACTTTGGAAATATTAGTGACCCATCAGTACCTATATATCTGAGTGGTTTTGCGTATGTTGCGCCATAAAATTCCAGGTTATTTATGGCTCTTTGTGAAGACTTGGGAGCAGAGTATAAACCACTTTTATTTCATACAGAAGTACGCTGGCTCTCAAAAGGAAATATGCTAGGATGATTATTTGAACTTCGAGACGAAGTGATGCAGTTTTTGGAAAATAACAAACAAACTGAATTGTATGTGGAATTTAGAAAGCCTGGTGTTCATGTTGCATTGGCTTATCTGCCAGATATTTTCGAATCTTTAAACACTGGTACGGTGATTAACATCGCCGCCTCTAGATCGTGGAATCCTGGGTTCGGTTCCCAGATGGGTCAGAGATATTTTTCGCTCGGGAGCTGGGTGTTTCTGTTGTTCTGATCATTTCATCTGATCTTCATGACAATGAATGTGTTAATATGCTGATATTTCAGACTCCCTAATGCTGCAGCTGGATATTTCTCATGTTAAAAAACAGTATTGGTAATGCATTCTATCTCAATTCAATCTGGACAGTGTATCAGAGATCTGCGATATATCCACTGGATCATGAGTGAGGAATGATGATGGTTGACCGAGAATAATCATATAGAGTAGACGGCGTGCTATGTGAGGAATCGCATAACATCACGTCGTACTCTTACTGTCAGGGTATGGCCTGGTCGCCACGTTAAATGGTTCAAATGGCTCTGAGCACTATGGGACTCAACTGCTGAGGTCATTAGTCCCCTAGAACTTAGAACTAGTTAAACCTAACTAACCTAAGGACATCACAAACATCCATGCCCGAGGCAGGATTCGAACCTGCGACCGTAGCGGTCTTGCGGTTCCAGACTGCAGCGCCTTTAACCGCACGGCCACTTCGGCCGGCGGTCGCCACGTTAGATCACCATCTTGTATTCCGGGTTACCCATCTCGGATTCTGACGTAAGAGTAGAACTGGGCCAGTAACTGAAGAGTGAGCTAGTATGCCGTAATTCTACACTGTTGTAAATAGCCCAACAGGTCTGAGCTGGAAAGTGATCTAATAGAGCTGCACCAGTATGCCCCAGTCACCATGTACGATCGCCATCTTAAATTCCACGTCAGCCATTTTACATTCAGGTGTCATAGTTAGGCTGGTGCTCACATTCAAAGTCCCTGATTGTGACACCATAGAACCAGAGTCAGTGTTCCAAATCAGCCAGCATGACAATGCGTTATCCTGAATTTCCCGCCAGTTTATACTTAGAACAACAATCCTACTTTCGTTGGTAGCGCACTAGCGCAACTGGGCTATTTTTTTAATTTCATCAAGACGATGACAAAGTCAAAACAGTGTTGATGCAGTGGTTAACAAGTCAGGCGGCAGACTTCTATGAGGAGGGTATTCAAAAACTGGTACAACGTTATGACAAGTGCCTGAATATGACGGAAATTATGTAGAACAGTAGATTAAGATACAGGCTTTCATGTAAAAATAAAATTATTGAGATATCTTAGCACGTCTTTTTTTAATTTCAAAACGGTACTTACTTAAAAAACATGCCTCGTACTTAAATGAGAGCGAAATGCTCGTTAATTCCCACCCTGTGCTACATCAAACCAAACTGCTCAACTTTGGAAATATTAGTGACCCATCAGTACCTATATATCTGAGTGGTTTTGTGTATGTTGCGCCATAAACAGTAAGCTGCTTGATGTTGGTGCCGTAATACAGCTCTCTCTGTCTTCGCAGCCAGCCTGCTCCGCTCCGCGACGACACAGAGGTCGCTGCCCCATCGGCAGGAGAAGCTGGAACGGATAGCGGACGTCGCCAATGGCCATGGGAAGGTCCCCACGTGCCCAGCCACCACGGAAATGTACATCTTTCCCGCAGCTGGAGTCCTTTCCAAAAAGGACATCACTTCCAGCATGGAGGAACTGTGCTCCTTATAGACTACTGGCTGTCGAAACCATTAAAGATTTTCTCTGCTTTCTCTGAGTCGATGTATTGGCATTTGTTTGTTGCCTGCTTGATGTCCTCTGAGCTGGGTAAGAGATGTGCATAATGGACATTTTGTGCTTTAATGTATCCGACAAGAGGCGTTCTGAAACAATCCTATACTGAGGAGCTCGAAACAGATATGAAACTGCCACAACGATGCATGTGAGATTTTCCTAGGAGTTCAATATGTTTGCAGAACCTGGTAGAGTGACATGTTTTTCACTAACAAAAAATAACAAAACAATATCTTCTCGTGACAGTCCTACAGTCTATGAAGGAAGTTGTTGCCATCCAGGGGTAGAGGCAAAAAAAGTAGTGAGAAAGTACAGATACTTCGACGACAACTAATTCCGCAAAAATTTTCTTATAGATATTATGGACACACTGTGGAATTCAGGGTGTTAGATTACGTATCTGTATCTGTTTCACTTCTACTCAGGACTGTTTCTGCAATCTGGAAGAAGACGCTGCCAGTGGTTCTTGAGAGAACTTCGATATAGTTAACGATTCGTGATCTTGGCCTGAGAAATAAGGAACATTCTGTGTACTTTTTCATTCCTCCAATGGCAGCCAAAAAAATTCGACTAAGAGAGAGTTACCTGCGCGCTACTGAAAAAGGTCCTGCATTTCACTACATCAAGTCTCTCGAGGTCGCCGAAACTGTTTCGTTGTGAAGTGACTCATACCTATTCGTCGAACAAAACTGGTTTGTTTTACATTTAACAGAAAATCATTTTTAACGGCCTTTCGCCGCGTGTTGCTGTAATCACAGTGCATCTGAATGAGTGAAACCTAAAATTGTTACAATATCATCAAATACTTCTCGCCAGATGGGAACAATATTGTTAACTGGATCTCTTGATATTTATCCATAGTAAATTATTCGATATTACTCGCTGCTTAGTCCTCCGGTCTTCTCAGGTATCGCAATTCTTAAAATTTATACAGCAGAATTGTAGACCTAATGAATTTGTGAACATTTGCTGACAAGCTAATCAGTGTCTATGAGTGAAATTGTCGGGTACCGAAGCAATTACTCTTCTTTAACTGTCCTAGTCAGTCACTGATGGGCTATGTCGCCTTGACGCACAGAACAAGCCTGCAGTTCTGTACGTCAAAGGGACAGAATGGCCTTAGCTCAACCACAGATCAGTAACCAGCACAGTGTTTCAAATGCTACTTTTTCCGAGCCTACAAGGAAGTTTCTGAAAATGAAACCTCTGAGAAGAAAGGATTCATTGGAGTGTGCCACGCACGTATCAGTGACAACTTTTTCACTTGTGAAAAATCATGTACTTGTTGACACTAATTGGCTACCTGTTACACCATGAGCCGCACAGAGTTCTCCCTTGATGTTAAAATCTCTAAATACGGTGTAAGTGTTCTGTTTTAAGAGCACATAAATGTACTTTTCTTCACAATCTGTATGAATTTATATTTATTGATATTCTATTTCTCTCACTGTTGCAATAAAGATGTATCCAATTAAGCACAATACTATAGTTTCATTTTAACAGTGGCATATCATAGCCGTTGTCTGAACTCCAAATGTTTTCAAAATTGAACTACACGATCTGACCCCAAAACAAATTTATGTAAAAATTCATAAGTAATTAGTGTCTGGATACATTTTTCTCTGAAATACGATTCCCTAGTTGCAAGGTGTGAACATTTATATACTACCTAGGATACAAATCATGAGAAGTATGACATTCTTGCACAACACACGTACACTGAAGCGCCATGGAAACTGGTATAGGCATGCGTGGGTGTACCCTTGATGAGTGCACGACACAAAGTCTGGGCCCGTCAACACCGACATTGAACTGTTGGTGACTGGAAACATGTTGCGTGGGCGGGCGAGTCTCGTTTCAAATTGTATTGAGCGAATGGACATGCAAAGGTATGGAGGCAAGCAAATGAATCCGTGAACCCTGCATGTAAGCGGGGGACTGTTCAAGCTGGTGGAGGATCTGCAATGGTGTGGAGCATGTGCAGTTGGAGTGATATCGGATCCCTGATACGTCTAGATACAACCGACAGGTGACACGTACGAAATCATCCTGTACGACCACCTACATCCATTCATGTCCATTCTGCATTCAGACGGACTTGGGCAATTAGAGCATTACAATTCGACACCCCACACGTGCAGAATTATTACACAGGGGCTCCAGGAACACTCTTCTGATCTTAAACACTTCCGCTGGCCATCAAACTCCCCAGACATGAACTTTATTCAGCATATATGAGATGCCTTGCAATGTGCTGTTCAGAAGAGATCTCCCCCCCTCCCCTCTTACTCTTACGGATTGATGAACAGGCTTTTAGGATTCATGGTGTCAGTTCCCTCCAGCACTACTTCGGACATTTATCGACTCCATGCCATGTCGTGTTGCAGCACTTCTGCGTGCTCGCGGGGGCCCTACACGATATAAGCCAGGTGTACCAGTTTCTTTGGCTCTTCAGCGGATTACACACATAGTGACTTTCATCAGTTACGTCCTGAAACAGGGAGACAAACAACAGCCGTGATAGATACATTAGCAGGTAGCAATAACCACCCCTCTCACGATATACATGGCTCATGACTTTGGAGTATACGGTGTCCCAAAACTCCCAGCATTATTCTTAAACCTGTAACTCTTCAGGCTTTCCCGGCGATCTAATGACATCTTGGGTTGTCGGGTGTTCTGCCGGATATCAGCGTCGTACTTGCACGATATTTCGGTCACGTAGCTCGTAACCTTCATCAGGTGCGACTTGAGACTGCTCCTCGAGTGGACCTGGTCCAGTATTTATGCCTATGGCCTTCCCCCTCCACCAACGGCTGCAGGCGCTTCCTCTGTGGTCCGCGCCCATTCCCTGCGACCTACTGGAGCGTTGCTGCTCCGGCAGAACACCTGACAACCCAAGATGTCATTCTTAAACGTGTTATTTACTATAAACTTCCATTCAGATTTAGGCTTCCAGCTTGTTCCGTATTTGTGAATCTGGCTGACGTCCAACTGCAAGCATAAAATAAGTCGCTGCTCGGAGTACCCGAAGAGGACCGTCAGGTAAGTCACAGAAATGTTTTGAAAACGATAGCCCAGTTCCAACAAAAACAAAACGAGGATCATGGAATGTAGTCGAATTAAGTCGGGTGATACTGAAGGAATTAGATTAGGAAATGTGACACTTAAAGTAGTAAATGAGTTTTGCTATTTGGGGAGCAAAATAACTGATGATGGTCGAAGTAGAGAGGATATAAAATGTAGACTGGCAATGGCAAGGAAAGCGTTTCTGAAGAAGAGAAATTTGTTAACATGGAATATAGATTTAAGTATCAGGAAGTCGTTTCTGAAAGTATTTGTATGGAGTGTAGCCATGTATGGAAGTGAAACATGGACGATAAATAGTTTGGACGGGAATAGAATCTTTCGAAATGTGGAGCTACAGAAAAATGATGAAGATTAGATGGGTAGATCACATAAATAGTGAGGAGGTATTGAATAGAATTAGGGAGAAGAGAAATTTGTGGCACAACTTGACTAGAAAAAGGGATATTCCGAGACATCAAGGGATCGCCAATTTAGTATTGGAGGGCAGCGTGGAGGGTAAAAATCGTGGAGGGAGACCAAGAGATGAATAGACTATGCAGATTTAGAAGGATGTAGGTTGCAGTAGGTACTGCGAGATGAAGAAGCTTGCACAGGATATAGTAGCATGCAGATCTGCGTCAAACCAGTCTCTGGACTGAAGACCACAACAACAACAACAACAAGAGTCCAGTTCCCCAAAACCAAGTCTTATCATCAGCCGACCACGATGAGAACACTCAAAAATCACAGTATTAATCAGTACTCAAAGCTGTGTGAGCTAGAAATTGTTCTAAATTGCAGCACATTTTGGTAATAATCGAAATTCAATAAAGGAAAAAATAAAAGAGAGTCGATCAGGCAAGCTCAGTCACTTCGAAAATGATCAATTCATCGGATGTCTGCCTGCTTAGCTGCACAGTTCAGCTTCGAGCGCCGGGCGGGAAGGTTCTTATTTATTTCACTTGCCGCATCGTCGCTTGTGTGAAGTTATCCTCGTTAGTGTTGTTCTGTCTGCCGAGTGAGTCGTAGCGCCTCCGCTCCGCCTTACTGTCTTTGTGTTCATCTACTTGCAGCTTTGGCCATCATGGTTTCCACGTGTATTCCACGAAATGGTACTATGAGCTTTACTTTCGATAAAACAACGAGACATGTGCATCCCGAGCCTCCAGAAATCCACGATCGACCTGTCGATGCAATTCATGTGAACTCTGATCAAGTCCACACAGCTTATTTTGACGCAGACGAGTACGCGTTTTACGTGAAATTTATGGATCCTCTTTACGTTGAAAGATTACTGTCGCGACATGGTTCTCTAGACCTATTCAGGCATCCCGATACTTCAGTTAGTATGGAGTCACTCGCAGATGCGGCCGGTGTGGCCGAGCGGTTCTAGGCGCTACAGTCTGGAACCGCGCGACCGCTACTGTCGCAGGTTCGAATCCTGCCTCGGGCATGGATGTGTGTGATGTCCTTAGGTTAGTTAGGTTTAAGTAGTTCTAAGTTCTAGGGGACTGACGACCTCAGAAGTTAAGTCCCATAGTGCTTAGAGCCGTCACTCGCAGGCTGGCTCTGAGCACTATGGGACTTAACTTCTAAGGTCATCAGTCCCCTAGAACTTAGAACTACTTAAACCTAACTAACCTAAGGACATCACACACATCCATGCCCGAGGCAGGATTCGAACCTGCAACCGTAGCAGTCGCGCGGTTCCGGACTGCGCGCCTAGAACCGCGAGACCACCGCCGTCACTCGCAAATGCTGAAATTAACTACGCCAATGTTCGAGTGTTCAGCCTCCCACCGGAGGTTGTTGACAATTTTCTAAAGGACATATTGACTCATTATGGTAACGTGAAGAACGTTCGTCGTGAAACGTTGGTCTACTCAACACGGTGTTATAGTGGAATTCGTTCCGTGGAATTGCACGTCAAACGCAATATTCCGTCACATTTACAAGTGTGTGGTTACCATATACTGGTCAAGAGGGAACCTGCTTGCTATGCAATTGCCTGTGAAGGGTTTTTTTATTAAAGCCGTCATTAGTGCAGCGTTGCAAATTGACTGTTGCTGACTTTGTTCCTTCCACTTGAGATCATAATGAACAAAAAGTCAGCTCTGATAACCGTATAAATGAATTTCCGCGACCGGTTCAGAATTCTGTTTCTCCCAGGAGAGTATCTGTAACAGTGACAAACAAGCGACGTCGCACTCAATATGGCGAGGGTGAGGATTTGGCTGTGCCTTCTTCCCCAACCTCCGCATCTATCGTGTCCCCTGCTCCTCTCGATGCTACGTTACCTCCCGTCCATAGTACGGCGGGGGGCGAAGAATTTATCTCCAGCATTCCTCTTGCTCGCGAAGTGGCTCGTTCTGAGCCTCCTGTGTGTGGAGAGGGAGCGGAATCCCCCACTTGGTCTTTGTGTCCTCCGTTACAATCTGAGGCAACGCAATATCCTCCTGCTTCTTCGTCTTCAGTCGCCGACGGTTTCCCGAATTTGCCGCCTACAGCAACTCCCAAGAAGAATAAGTATCACCTGTTGCATTGGTAGTTCCACAGAATGCTTCCGCCTTAGTGACTGGACCTGAATTACATGTCCCTTGTTCTGCAGGGCAGGTAGCTGTGCCTATGACCCCTCCCACACCTTCGTCTGCAGAGGCCGCCATGCCACGTAGCCGACAGAAACAGCGTGTACAAGCTGACCGTGTGGTGGCATGTAAGAAATCTAAGAAAAAAGGTTGCGATGACGGGGATTCTCGTCACCAGATTTCTGACTCATCTGTGGACTCCGCAATGGACCTTGACGCTCAGCTGTCTCCCTAATTCTGCTCGATACGTTCCGTACATCCCTGTATGGCTGTGATCAATGACCCAAGCCTACACGTTTCTTTCCTTAAATGTTAATCGTGTGGAATCAGAATTGCGATTAGCAGCGCTGCATCAGTTTATTTATGATTCATGCGCGAACATAGTGTTCTTACAGGATGTGTTGTTTAGGAATTTCTCCTTACCAGGTTTTCGTATGATCTTTAACGTCGCACCCGAATATTCTGCGGGGACCGCCTTATTCTTGCGCGAAGTTCATTCCTATTGCTGAAGTGGAAATGTTAGACTCTTGGCAGGGCATAGGTTGTTCACTTTTTAATCTTACCTTAGTTCTTTTATATGCCCCTTCTGACACTGGTCGCACAGTACATCGTTCACGTTTTTACAAAGACGAAATTGTTTATCATTGCGTTAAGAGTCCTCTGGGTATTCTGTAGGGTGGTGATTTTAACTGTGTGTTGCGTCCTGCAGATCAATCTCCAAATTTTAATTTCCCTCGTGAATTACATGAATTGGTCCGCTCCTTACGCCTGCAAGACGTCCGGAAATGTAAATAACCGACGTTAAATTTACCCACTTTACTGCGACTTCTAGTTGCAGGTTAGATAGGTTTTACTTATCAGACTGCCTGAGCAATAGTATTCTTAATGTTGAAGTCAACCCAGCTTCCTTTATGGATAACTTTGCTGTGACTACAACTCTCAACTTGGACGGCAACCAGTCAAATTGTTTCGCCCTCCGTGGATGTTAAACGTCGCTCACCTAGCTCCTTCTCTCCACGACGTGATACGAACCAGTGGGAACGTACTCTACGATCACTGGCAAGTGTTCTTCCATCCTTAACTGATAGACACAGCTAGCGAAACCGAGGCCCAACAAACTTTGATACTTTTCTGTGCTGCCAAAGCGCAACACTTTAGGAGAACCTTTGAATATTAATATTCCATCCTGCTTCGGATCACGTCCCTCTGCGAATTTCGGATATTCGGCGTTTAAAGGGAAAATTGTTGACCTTGAAGAGAATACAAATGGAAGGTTTGAAATTCCGATCCAAACCGCGTTTATTTGGGACGGAGCAACTGACTTCATTATATCATTTGCTTCGGCATCAGATCCGTCGCCAACGCGCTTGTATTCATTCTCACACGACAGATGATGGACGTATAGTAATTGCAAAAGCTGATATAGTGCATATCTTACACCAGAACCACGTAAACATCTACGACGCCGATGAGTCCAATGAAATCGGCCCACTAGTCAGCATCTTAGACACGACAATGACACCTGAACATAATGCAACGCTTTTAGTTGCCTTTCAGCCTGAGGAAGTTTACCAACTTTTTGTGGGATCGCCTTCTCAAAAGTCCCCTGGTCCGGATGGACTTCTCAAGGAATTTTACGTGCGCTTTTGCCCTTTGTTAGGTGCTACGTCCCTTTTGAATGATGTGTTACAGGGAAGAGTAGTGCCAACCTCGTTCAAAGAGGGAAAAATTGTTTTAAGCCCGAAAAGCCCTGGACCGGCTGTCCCTGATAGCTTTCGCCCAGTTACTTTGTTAAACGTTGATTATAAGACTATGGCGACGGCTGTTAATAGTAGGATTGCAAAACATCAAAGCTACCAACCTGGTCGCACCATTCTTACCCCTATAGTCGAGTGTCGTGACGTGGTTTCGGCTGCTTCTGTAACGTCCGTCCCTTGTGCACTTGCTTTTCTAGACTTAGATAAGGCATTTGATCGTGTTAATCACGACGTTTGCTTCGGATTCTGGAGGCATTTGTTTTTAATGTTGACACACGGCGACTGCTGTCAGATCTGTTTTAGGCTATTTCGCCATCGTGGTTGTTAATGGCCAATTGCCGCCCTCGATAAATATCCGTAGGGGAGTGCCTCAAGGAAGCCCACTATCAATGACTTTGTGCTGTCTCTGGAGCCCCTACTTCGGATGCTAGCATCCCAGCTGACAGGCTGGACGCTTACAGGCGGGACTACAGCTGTTCGTGCATACGCGGATGACATGATGGTTCTATTTCGCAATTCTAAGGAGAAACCTCGACTGAAGCCTGTAATCGATGATTTTTGTCGGAGTTCAGGTGCACTACTTCGTGAAAGTAAATGCAGGCTTCTTACCTTGCGAGGTATTGATGAAGCGGTTGTTCCATGGGCTACTGCAGTGGATCGGCATATTTCTCTTGGCATCAACATTGATCGTTGTTCACTCAAAATGGCGAAGCTCAACTGGAAGTCCGCTACGCAAAATCTTCAAAGAGCGAAAGGCGTTCTCTTACTCTGCTCCAGGAAGTCCGAATATTGGAAACTTATGTCTTATGCAGAGCTTACTATGTGGCCCAAGTTTATCCGCTTCCTTCGATGATGGCGAAGAAACTACAACAATTGTGTGGTCTTTTCTTATGGAAAAGACATATATTTCACTTACGGTATGAGGTGAACACGAAGCCTCGTTCCTTTGGGGGATTGGGCCTGACTGATATACGAAGGAAGACACAGATGCTATATGTGCGTCGTACTGTTTTGACGATGGACCAAGAAACTAGCACATTTACGTCTCGTTTATTTCTCTGTGTCCGTCCTGCTAGTCTTGAACCCCCTATTGATGGTCGCATAAAGTATAAGCTAAAAAACATTCGTGACTTCTATCTTGCGGTGAGCTATTTAAGGGCTGACAATATACGGAGACCCGTCCTCACCATGAAATTCCTAAAGTCTAGTTGGAACGCAGTCCCTTACCCGAACCTCGCTGAAAGAGAATCGCACTCATGGCTTGGGCGACACTTTGGTTCAATTTTAGTCTTCCGATTTTGCTGATGCGCGTAGCGTCCTCGTGGTATAAGGTAGTAAATAACTTGATTCCAACGAACGAGCGACTTTTCCGTATTGGGTTTAGCGACACGGATTTATGTAGTCGTTGTACATCTACAGATAAGACATCGCTTTACTTATGGAGACCATGTGGCAAATTGGTCTTGGACTAGAACACAATTGGCCTTCGTTACTCAATCTTCTGAGACTGTACACATTACGGACATCATATTGGGCCCAGATTCTTCCTTCTTTCCACGGTTGAAATCCCATATCGTTATGTGGTTGCTGGGACACTTCGTTCATTAATTAGAGTTATATATTAATACCTTCAGCTGCTGACGGGCGTTGATATATATCAACGGGAACAGGTGAAAATGTGTGCCCCGACCAGGACTCGAACCCGGGATCTCCTGCTTACGCCTGTCCGGAAGAACAGACACCATATCCATATAAGTATATATGTCCGAAAGAACAGACACCATATCCATATAAGTATATATAGTTCTGGCAATACGAGCCATGACCTTCTGTGCGGATGCATACATATTACTCGAAATCTTACGGGACTTAGTAAGAATGTCTTCCACGAGTAATGAATGTGTTGGGTAGGGACACTACGAATGTAGTGTGTGGACATATAGGGTGAGAATGTGGGTCTCGCGGGAGGCGTGCGCGACATAGTCTCTGCAGTCGCACTATTCACTGTCCCCTCGGTGGTTCAGATAGATAGAGAGCGTCTGCCACGTAAGCAGGAGATCCTGGGTTCGAGTCCCGCTCGGGGCAGACATTTTCACCTGTCCCCGTTGATATATATCAACGCCCGTCAGCAGCTGAAGGTATTAATACATAATTCTAATTTCGTTCTAGACCGCTGCAGCTCATCAATTGTGTCTTTTGTTTCGGACATGTCCGAAAGAACAGACACCATATCCGTATAAGTACATATAGTTCGTTCATTATGTTGTCGAATATGAGGGGGAAGATCACATTAACTTTACACAGCACATGATCACGGCCTATTGGACATGCTTGCGAATTCCTCGATATCGAGACCTCTTCGCCGTCATGTTGAATTTTGTCTTCCGTCGGCAAGGTGTTGGTTAATTTCACTTTTCTGATGACAAGTGTTTCCCTTTGATATGTATGTTCCCATCCAATTTGCTTCGGCTTGTTCTCTACTCGTTTCACTGTTCGTTTTGCTTTGTTTTGACTCAGCATCGCTTCAGTTATATTGTAAAAAATGGTTCAAATGGCTCTGAGCACTATGGGACTCAACTTCTCAGGTCATTAGTCCCCTAGAACTTAGAACTAGTTAAACCTAACTAACCTAAGGACATCACACACATCCATGCCCGAGGCAGGATTCGAACCTGCGACCGTAGCGGTCTCGCGGTTCCAGACTGCAGCAGTTATATTGTAAAAAGTGTGTAGGTGTAGTAGACATACACATGAGCGTATACAATCCTCGCATACAAATTAGAATTTTTCTTAATTTGCTGTTTAGAATTTAACTTGATTTCGTTGTCCTGCTTTTAGATTCTATGTAAAAACTAAAATATATAAAAAAAAGAAATTTAAAAAATTACTAAAATACAAAAAAGTCTATAAAAATTGTTGATACATATCACGAGACCTTGGTGGTGGTTTGTTGATTATGTTTTTATCCCATTTACAGCTTACATTACATGATGATTTGACTATCGTCTACTGAAGTGTCTTGGCAGTACCAAGTCATTCTCCTAATAATAATAAAAAAGTGGTAGCGTACTTGCCTACCTTGCAGCGGCCTCGGGTTCGAATCCCGGCTGTGATGGAGATTTTTTTTCGCCAGTGGACTGGGTGTTGTGTTGTCCTTATCATCTTATCATCACCGAAGCGCAAGTCGCCCAAATTGACGTCACCTGAAATAAGTCTTGTTCCCGGCAGCCGAACTTCCCCAGATGGGGCCTCCCTGCCACCAATGCCACAAGATAATTTCATTTCTTTATTCATCGGATGTCACCTGAGTATCAAATTTGAGAATCCATCAGAGCAGAGACATTTCAACCTGAAGGTACTGATTATGTGATTATGAAGTAAAAACGCGAAGGAACAGCAGCAGCTAAAGCGAGACAAGGCGCATATCAGGTACTGACAAAAAGAGACCTTCAAACATTTTGTAGGGTGGTTGCAAAAAATCACATGAAGACAACGGAACGGATCACTCGTGCAGTCCAAAGTCCAGTTAGCACAATGACTGTGCGTAGCGAGTTAAAAAGAATGGGATACAATGGTAAAGCAGCCCCTCATAAGCCACAGGTTTCAACAGTCAGTGCTAAACAACGTTGGAGGTGATGCAAAGAACGACGCCACTGGAAAGGTGTAAGGCTTCTAGGTTATATTTGGTATGCTGTGATGTAAAATCTGTTTTCATTCGATGTGTCATACTTCATATCTCTATATTGGATATTTTTCAGAGAGAGGTTTGCAATAGTCGATATGTTACGCCCCAGAGATTCTGACCACAAGCAATGTGATCTTTGATTGCTAGTAGCATTGTCGTTGCGATAGCATTCTAAGGGAAACTGGTGAGTGAGATGAGTGTTGGTCATGCCACTGGGCGGTCTGGAAATACCTTGGTGAACACAGACATAAAGATACAGAGGATATGGAATTTCGGAAATATGGTTCGGTTAAGATTAATTTGAGAAGTGAAGATTTAGAGGTACTGTTATTGCTGGAGTGTTATGTGCTTGGGAAACGGAACGTTTTAATAGGCTTTTTCTTTACTGGTTCGGGTTAGTTAGTTTCATTGTTCAGATGTGATAAAGTAATTAGTTTACCTGACTTGCACTCAGGAGTTATAGATTTACCGTGCTTTTACTGCTTCAGTTACTAACTTCATGGCAGAGTCCTATTTTTTATTAAGAGGTAATTTTTGTAAAGATGATTGTTGCAGCTAAAGAATGAGTTTCATTGTTTACAATGTGATTCTTTGAAAAAGGTTAGTCTCCTTTCAGTCATTTAGTAAACTTAAATTCTACCACCTTCTCCTTACAAAACTTAATTTTTCTGTTGATGTGGGTCGTCGCATTGCACTGCGCGGAACACAGTTGCTTAAAAAGGAAGCATGGTCCGCTTAGCATAGATTCATATCCTTACAGTGCATTGCGCGAGGCTTTTCTTTTATTGAGCCAATTTGCTGCTGCGCTACATATTTATGTTCATAACTTCGAGCAGTAATAAGTTTCTGTTGCCACAGGTAAGCCATGAAAATTTGTTACAACCATTTACATTATAGTCAACAGGATCATTCATAATTACGTGTTGCATTTCAAAATTAATGTCAAGGCCAAACTAGGTAAAGTTCATTTCAGATCGCATTTCCTATGCAGACGATTTTATTCTCACAGTGTAGTGTTACTTTCGTGTGTGTTTCATACAGTTTGAAAATTTGTTTAGTCAGTTTTCGTTCTTAAAATTACAGCCTTTATTACGGTAAGTTTGGGTTATTTATTCTTTCAAAATACGTTTCGTAATTTAATATAGCATCTTTATTCTTTTACTCTTGTATGTTGACATTTCAAGTCACGTAGTGGGACATCACACATTGTAGCACTGTTTACTGCACTACGTAATACAGAATTACGGGGGATCGTTTCCTTAGTTTACAATTTTGATTTTCTAATAAATTTGGTAGAAGCTAATTGCAATGCGGGGATACAGTTACGAAGTTTCAGATAGTTTGGAGACTCATCTTTATCAGATATCATTTCGTTCACTTACATTGTTCAGGACGACTACCATGCCGGCCGGTGTGGCCGAGCGGTTCTAGGCGCTTCAGTCTGGAACCGCGCGACCGCTACGGTCGCAGGTTCGAATCCTGCCTCGGGTATGGATGTGTGTGATGTCCTTAGGTTAGTTAGGTTTAAGTAGTTCTAAGTGCTAGGGGACTGATGACCTCAGATGTTAAGTCCCATAGTGCTCAGAGCCATTTGAACGACTACCATACACAGGAAGTTTAAGACAGGAAACCAAAATAGATTTAGTTTGCAACATCAAACGACTTTTATGAATAAAAGTTACACAGAGGATGACTGCAAACGACTGATTTGGACTGGTGACTCAGATGTAACTGGGTAGAGGTGGAGGGCACAATTCTGAAGTCAATTCTAATGGTCTGTCTAGGATGGCTTAGTATGGGCTAGGCTTCTCTGTTGAGGAAGTGTGGATTGTGCAGCTGAAGAGCGATGTTGGTTATAATGGCTCCTTTATTAAGGCTTGTTTACAGTCACCGATTGGTGGTGCGGAGAATATCATGGCGGCCTCCGTCTCCTGACTGAGTGTTCTGCTACTGAAGCTCATGCAGCTGCCTTGCCTCCGTGTTTCCTTATTCCCAGTAGTAGTAAGAGTGACCACCGACATCGGCCACAGGGACGTCGGACCGCGTCTCGCTTGAGGGCCCAGAGCGTAGTGGTCTTTTGATACCCTACGAGGGCAGAGATGGCTAGACTCTCACGTCGTACTCGCGAGAAGGTGGCAACGTGCGGGACTGCCCCTGGTGTCCAGATGCTTAGGAGGCAGGCAGACAGGTTCCGCATCATCGTCGTGGCGCTGAACATCGGCTCGACATCACATAAAATGATGATCTGATGGAATTACAATTTCTTTGAGACATACGAGTCTAAATAAAATTAAAGCAATAGCAGCCCTTGGTCGCCAAAATGAATTCTTTTGACCTAGGTTTAGGCACTGTTATGAGTGCCTCCATTAGGAGTAAAACGCTTAAACTGGCATGTCATGTATAAAACTGAATATCAAGCGATAAAGCTTTAGTCACAAAGTTTTGAAACAGAACACATAGAAGGCAAGCCACTATGTGCTGTTCACACCTGTCGAACTACGGTCGCATGTATTCTGTTTCAAAATTCTGTGACTAAAGCTTCCAACAACCCTACCACAACAAAGGTCAAAATTTAATAGTGATTGTGGTGTTGCTCACGCTGCTAAATACTACATTTTCGGGCAACAACAAAGTTATTATGTGGCACGTGTCATTAGAGCACAGTTAATAAAGTAATTTCATGTAATAATGAATGAACTAGGCACTCATCTTTTCGTGTTTCCCACATTGATCTCGTTGTAAAATCATGGCTCAATCGTCGAAAATCTAGGTGGTGATGATTCCAAGCTCGGATGCAAAGAGGCCTAGGTTTTATTATGCGATATTCAAAATTTTTATAGATGTGTTTCACAAACCATTCTTGAAGATTAAACGTTTGAAAGTTATCACAATGGTGATGTAAAAAAGTAATCAGCACTCCGAATTTAAGTTACACTTCCTTTTTTTTTTTGCTTTTGTTGCAATATCACGTAACACACAAAACATCACAACACAAAACGTACTTGAAAACATGTTCCTCACATTTTATAAGCTAACTACAATATGCCTCTTTCCAACATGACGTCCAAGACTTGACCTTCTCAAGGTCCGACTCTCTAACTACTAACTAACTAATAATCGCTTACGCGCCCAAAAATCAAGAGTTACAAGTACGTCGAAGATCATAGTAACAAAAGAAAGAATACACATAAGAATAATATCATTGCAACATAAACATATCGATGTATCAACGCACCTCTACATTAATGAAATCAAATCTGAATGTTGTCTCAGAAATATGTCAACTACTTTACAGAAACACAGTAGAATATTGCTGGTATCGAGAGGTTCAGGTGAGCTGCCGTAATGGTTACGTAATTCAAGTACCATTACACGCTTTATTGCTTGATATTTAGTTTTATACGTGACATGCCAGTTTAAGTGATTTACTTCTGATGAGGGCACTCATAGCAGTGCCGAAACCAAGGTCAAAAGACTTCTTGTTGCGATCGAGGGCTGCTGTTGCTTTAATTTTACTTTGTAAACAGTAGCTGCCCACGCAGCCATGTTCAAAACTTGAACATATGAGTCTCATTTTTATCTTCGATAATGACAGAAGCTGAAGAACGGGTTTAATTTTTTTGCCACAGCTGGGACTTGATCCAAGGTCTCCTGCTTCCTGGGCAGTTGTGCTAACCATAACAACACCATAGCTGTGTGGGTGTGTTAGCCATACTGATACGGTGTAATTGTAAGCACATCTGTCAAGTAAATAGGCGAGGCTGGCTCAGGTGGCAGTGGTGATGTGTCACGCCGAATAGTCGGGCGACGACCTAGTTGTCGTAACCGGGCAGCAATACTCCCTGAAAGATGGACCGGCGTCGGCATATGCAGCTTGTCGTCACAGAGGCGTTGCGAAGCAACCGACCACACAGTCCACTGGCTTTCACAGATCGACTTTGGTGTCTGCCTGATTTCGTCCTGGCGCTGCAGTGCTGGATCCAAGTCTCGATCGTAACTTTACCCTTTACACACATCACACATGGAAAAAACCGAAGGGAGGGTTTGTGTTTTCGAGAAGGTAGCCATCCGTCAGGTGTAGTGCCAACAGCGAAGGACGGAGGAGGTAGCGTTATGGAATAGTGGTGTTTTTCTAAGTCAGGGTATGGTCTCGTTATAGCGCTTAAGAAAACGCTAAATGCAGAAGGATGCAGAAGGGTGTGGACACAATTGACAACATTGTACTCTGTGTATAGCAGAAGAACAGTTCAGAGTCAATGATTGTAACAGAATGACAATACACCTTGTTGTAAAGAAGCATCTACGAGGCTATGTGGACATTATCATGCCTGAAATGAACCCGCCAGCCCAGAGTCCTGAACTGAACCCAATGGAACACCTGTGGGATGAGTTATAACGTCGACTTCGCACTAGACCCCAGCGTCCAACATCACTACCTTCACTAGTTTCGGCTCTTGAGTAATAATGGGCTGCCATATGTTCACAGACATTTATCCACTTCACTGAAAGTGTTCCCAGAAGAGTTCAAGCCGTCATATAGGCAATAGATGTACACTTCCATAAGTTCACTATCATGTGTCTCGACATTTTTGATCAGATGGTGTGCGTAGGGTATCATCTACACGCAGCCGTTTATACAGCAGCCGCATATCCAAGATGAAAAGCATCCCCGCATCAGTAATAAGCCCATTCAACGACAGAATCAATGCATTTTTGTGCCCCTGAAATCATATTCAGACTCACTTTAAGCCGAACTGTAATACTGATTATCTCAATACTGTTGCGAATATTGTCCCTCAGTTATACTATCGTTTTAGGGCTACTTCTATTGAGTTTTCTTTTTAAATATCCCCGTGGATAGAAATGACAAACTATGCGGGAACAAACCTTCCTTCTTGCGCATTCCTCTGTGAAGACAGCGATTGACGAAACGCGTAACCCATACCTCCATCTTGCTATAAAAAGCAGTACAGGGCGTCCATAAACTTCCGCTACCATTTCAAGAAAATCATAACTTGGGCCGACCGAAGTGGCCGAGCGGTTCTAGGCACTACAGTCTTGAACCGCGCGACCGCTACGGTCGCAGCTTCGAATCCTGCCTCGGGCATGGATGTGTGTGATGTCCTTAGGTTAGTTAGGTTTAAGTAGTTCTAAGTTCTAGGGGACTGATGACCACAGCAGTTAAGTCCTATAGTGCTCAGAGCCATTCATAACTTGGAAACTCTGTGAAACAGAGTAACACGTTTAACAGCTCTCAAAGTTTATCCACTCTTACACCAGAATTTCAGTGTGTTCGTAGTACGTCAAGGCGACATTCGAGCTATTCACATGAACGGATCAGCATTCCATCGTCTGAGGTAGCAATGTCACTGACTGCTATCGTGTACATGCGATCCTTGACCAAACCCAACAAAGAGGAGTCTTAATGAAGTAACATCGTGAGATCGCGTTGGCTATCGATGTGATCCTCCACCTCTCAAGAAATGTGTCATTCAGCATATCCTCCACGTTCAGATTCCAATGTGGGGCTGTACCATTATACTGTCAGCACATCTTCGATCTGTGGTAGCAGGAACTGTTCGACAATGTCCAAGTAAACTTTGCCCGTTACGGTCTTCTCTGCGAAGAAAAGTAGGCCTACCATCCTATCGTGCATTAGGGCACACCAAACGTTAACCTTCCGTCTATAACGGATGTATTCACGGTTGTTGTATGGGTTTTCGGAGTCCCAAATCCTGATGTTGTGGCGATTCACATATCCAGAAATACGGAACGACGCTTCATCTGAAAAGAAGTCCTTTTTCAGATAATCTTTGTCAGCAACTGTGGAGGTTTGCATGGAACACGCGTATGCGTACCGCAAAGGACGATCGTTTGGCTGCAGTGCTTGGTCCATTTTCACTTTCTACGCAAAAATCCTTAACACCTTATGTAATACTTTATGGACAATTGATCTCGTTTTCTGCACTTTGCGAGATGCACGACAAAGTGACATCTGGTGGCCTTCGCTGAAACACAGCTTATACTCTGTCAACGCTTGTTTCAGACACAGAGGGACGTCCACTTGGAGGAAAGTCTTTGACACTACCTGTTTCTGAACCACCTCATTATGCTTGTTTTTTTTTCGTTGATGTCCTCTGGTACTGGAGTCGATAACTGCGTAGAATCGATTTTATAAATTTGTACTGTGTATACCAGGTGACACAAGGCACCTTCTCGTGGTCTGTCACCATTTTGATGCACTCATAGCCAAATCTGAAACAAAGGACAAAGAAAAAACGCTTCGAGAGCGCGGCTGGTCCCGACGGAGGTTCGAGTCCTCCCTCGGGCATTCAGGATAATTTAGATTACGAAGTGTGTAAGCTTAGGGACTGATGACCTTAGCAGTTAAGTCCCATAAGATTTCACTCACATTTGAACATTTGAAATTCGAGAGCTGCTAAACATTTTACAACAAACCACTATGTTCCGTCTCTAGTAGCTTCCAGGTTATGATCTTGTTCTTTTTTTAAATTGTAGTGGGTCTTTATAGACACCTTGTACTACTTTTTGTATTCCTTCGATTGAGAGCAGGAAGTACTTGAAACTTGAAGATAAGTATCTGTATTGAGAGCGGCTAGAAATAACATAGAACTGATAATTTAGCTACTAAATCCCATACACCAAACTCTATTTCTTTCATCGTGAAGAGGAATTTGACATACAGTAAAAGGATTTCCGGTGGGCCAGTAGCAGTTAGTCTGCCTACTCACATTCTCAGAGAAATCGGATCCAGATTCATCACTCACACGATACAATGTCGCGTCTAGTCCGTCATCCACATCATTTCGGGCAAATACACGCAGTACTTAACCCTCTTTTTTTCCGCTTCCTGCCGTCGGATATTTTCTCTGCTCCGGGACTGGGTGTTGTATTGTCCTTACGTTCCCATCGACGTAGCTGACAAGAAAATGTCCTCCAATACAATGTCGTATTGGTTTTCCGTTACTGAGGTGGCACAAGTCGGAAGCCAATAAACTGAGAAAAAAATGAAGAAGCGCGAGCATTCCTACTGGAATCACTGTATAAACCAATTGAGGAAAAACTGAAAACGTCATATGGGAACAGAGAGATAACCCCTAACGTGATATAACGTATGAAAATCGTATCAGACTATTTTTTAATTTGAAAATTACAAAATATATGTTTCTAGTTACTAATAAATGTTAAACGATACGTATTACTTGCTGCTTTAGTAAAAGTTTTTCTACTAATGAATGAGCTGAGGAAACTGAAATTTTACACAATTTTAAAATGTCTGAAAACATTGAAATAATTTTCATACCAATGCACTTTGAATCCAATGAATCATCCCAAGTATGATCTAAGAACAGTCCCATGAAATCTGAAGACTCCTTGACAACATTGCACATAGGTTACTTATAAAGTACGAACACGTTTCGTCCTCTTGATCAAACATTTGAAGCAGATTCTAGTGCAGTCCCGATTTCATACACGCGCACGCGCGTATAGAGACAGTGTTGATTTGGTGTTTGTGTCTAACTGTAGAGGCCAGAGTTCAGAGAAAATGGGTAAGAGTGTCACCAACTTATTTTAACACTGTTCTCCCATGCTGTGATCGACTGGCGGACTACGTAGCAATTAGAACTGTAAGAAATTTCGTAGTTTTGGGCAGAGACGTGATACCAGCTCCCCGCTAGAGAACACGCGCTCTCGGGGCGAGGAAGTCGGAACGTCCACCTTGACAAGTGTCCCCCTGTTACCCCCCTTTCCAATAGGTCCGACACTACATGACACCGTTTCAAGATCGTCTTCGGCTGGATAAAGGTTATTGTGGAATTGGAGACAATGAAGCAGTGGACTCTGCAGCAGGACAGGCTACTACAGGTGGAGAAGCAGAATATGGAAACAATAAAAAAACAACAAATTACCATCCCTAAAACGGTGCTGTCGGCATTCAGAACTGCTTACTGTCGTCTCGGATGGAAAATCCAAGTCTTCTATGGTTTCCAGCGGAGTGTTATGCCAATCTTACTGCAAAATAGTGGCAAGTTCAGGCAACAATGATGACGGTAGACAGCAGTCATGCACTCTTCTCTCCAAAAACGTACCCAGAGGCTCAATAATATCGAGATCTGGGTACTGTGATGCTCTGGCGAGATGCGACAATTCATTTTCGCGTTCACAAAATCAGTCCAAAACGATGTAAGCTGTGTGAACAGGGGCCTGCCGTCTTGCAACACAGTATCACCATTGGGGATCCAACATTTGTATGATGTGATGAACATGATCATCAGCCCAAATGGTCACACGATCCTTGGCAGTAATGTGATCTTGCAGATAATACCACGATACAGCTGGTCACATAAACTTGGTAATGTCAAGGACTACCACACACTACGAAAGTCCGGGGCTTTTCATATAGCCTGTCAATATGGCGTGACATAAATAGATCCCTCAGCGAGTACTCTCGATTATCATCGTCAGTGGCACAAAGGACTACAGCAGCATAACAAGTCGGCAGTCGCGGAACATTGTCTGTCACAATAATACGGAATTGATTACTGCCATGCTGAGGTTCTGACACAGACGTCTAACTTGTGGGACTCTGTTATTAATGAATCTACCGAGGTTCCAGTAGGGGAACCGATCAGTCGTGATGATGGCTATATCATTAGTAAGTTCTGGGATGCCACAATTTGATTAAGAAGAGGAAGAAGATATCCCACAATTAACTGACTCTGGGGACGGGACAATTAACTGACTTTGGGGAAGAACGGAGAAACAGCAGAGAAGCTGCCAGCAAGCATCCGTAGGAGCGAACCATGGACGGAACAACATGCCGGCAGGAAGAGGAGCAGAGGACAAATTGGACCCACTATTGCCCCTTCGGCCCGGACCGCGCACGCATCGGTAATTCGTTGGGGGAGGGGGAGGGGGCAAATAAAAGCCACGTGCCAGCTCCTAGGCAATCAGTTCGTCAGCGCACATGATGACAACAACGTGGACCCTTGCCGAAATATTGTACCCGTTGAACACTGATATCGGGCCGTTCACCTATGAACTACACCCTGAATGGGAGGAGAAAAAGAAAGAAACGTCACAAGTTGAGATGGTGTGTGATGTTATTTTAGTTAGTACAAAATCGAGTCAAATTTACAAACAATTGCCAGTATGAGCTCACTTATCGGTCTGACGTTGCACCCTCTCTGGTCTGGATGCTTCCACTGATTCTGATGAGAAGAATGTCATCAGACCGTTCTGTTCTCTCCTGAAGCAAGCTGCACCACAATTATTGCAACTGATATCCTGGATAATGCCAGTGGCATGGGATTGAGGCCCGAGCATGTCCCATACATGTTCTATCAGGAACCGATCTAGGGATCTTACTGGCCATTGGAGTATCTCAACATAGTGCAGACAGTTCATAGAGGCAAGTGCATGTGTGGACAAGCGCTGACCTGTGGAAAAAAAAAAAAAAAAAAAAAAAAAAAAAAAAAAAAAAAAAAAAAAAAAAAAGAACACTGTGATACTGTCACATGAGAGGTAAGGCATGAGAACGCAGTATGTAATGTTGGAGATTTGATGTTGAAGGTCTGGTTAGCGGAGAAAATTATTTTACCCAGATTCATGGGGTGAAAGATGCCAGCATTGCACTAGCAACCTTCCAGAACTACCGAGCGAGGTGGAGCAGTGGTTAGACACTGGACTCGCATTCGGGAGGACGACGGTTCAATCCCGCGTCCGGCCATCCTGATTTAGGTTTTCCGTGATTTCCCTAAATCGCTCCAGGCAAATGCCGGGATGGTTCCTTTCAAAGGGCACGGCCGACTTCCTTCCCCGTGCTTCCCTAATCCGATGAGACCGATGACCTCGCTGTCTGGTCTCCTTCCCCGAAACAACCAACCAACTTCCAGAACTGCGTAGAAAGGGCCTACTGTGTCAGTGGCGTATTTGTTGTTTTTCTCTTGATCGTACTTCTCTGAAACATTCTCCTGCATTGGTATTTGACTGCTGTGTTGAACTGGATCATACCTAATGGGTTGTGAGAATAACACGGAGAATATGCTTTATACTCGAAATTTTGGAGAACATTCTCTGGTTCGCAAGAATAAAGTGAGTTGGTGAATATATATCACCAGAGAATGTTCTCAGTATGGGAAGTTGCTCAAAACAAAGAACATTCCCGATTTCGTATGAACAAAACTAGAGGAGCTTCACGTAGGGTGACCAGACGTCCGGATTAATCCGGACATGTCCTCCTTTTTAGCTCTTTGTCCGGGGTCCGGGTGGATTTTTACAGTGTCCGGCTTTTCGCAAAGTTGAGCGTGATACAGTTAAATTTACAATTCGTCCCGTTCTATTGCTCTTTTCTTAAATACTTTAACTGTTGGCACAGCCTTCGTGATAAAAACGCACGAAGGCGGTGTTAGTAGGTGGCACTAGGATCGTCGATGTTATCGTTGATCGACCTATAAGCGAATTCAGATATCGATTATTTAAAAGTTTCGTTTCGTATCTTCGCTTTGTATTGGCTTGACTTCTTGTAGTGCACGTAAATATAAAAGTAATTGATGCCACACTGTCACCACAATGTCAATGTTTTCAATTTAAAATAAAAAAATATTGCTCTGGGAATCACCACCTGACCACCAGTAACAATTAACTACTAGTTTTACCGGTAATTCCCGGCAGTCACGTGACTTGTCTAAAGCTGACGGGTGGTATCCCCATCTGCAGTTGACCCGTTTGATGCGTCCTCTGTTTTTCTTCCTTTGCCCTCCTTTTTGAAGCTGTTTGTCCCCCTTTTTAAACAATTGCATCTGGTCACCCTAGCTTCACACAAGCGGAGAACATTCTCCATTTTTTAAGTGAGCTCTGTAGCATACTTCGAGCTGTGTAAGCCCTGTCGACGTTACGTTTTACCGAATTTTTGGTAGTAATGGCAGAATTTATGTTGCTTAGAAGACAAAAGAGATATACGTTGCAAGAAAACTTACTTTCGGAAAATCTCGAAAGAAGAGGGGTGATCTTTAAATCGAAATGAAAATTAAAACATTTTTATTGCTATTTACCTCGCCCAAATTTTCAGACTGATTTACGAGAAGACTTAGATATACACCAGACTACTATGTTAGTGGCATTCCCAGAAGTTCATCATTATGTCTTCTAACTGCATAAATCTTTGCTATGTTAGAGAGTCGATGGACATGAAAGGGAAGCAGTGGTTGGGAAGGGAGTAAGACAGGGTTGTAGTCTCTCCCCGATGTTGTTCAATCTGTATATTGAGCAAGCAGTAAAGGAAACAAAAGAAAAATTCGGAGTAGGTATTAAAATCCATGGAGAAGAAATAAAAACTTTGAGGTTCGCCGATGACATTGTAATTCTGTCAAGAGACAGCAAAGGACTTGGAAGAGCAGTTGAATGGAATGGACAGTGTCTTGAAAGGAGGATATAAGATGAACATCAACAAAAGCAAAACGAGGATAATGGAATGTAGTCGAATTAAGTCGGGTGATGCTGAGGGAATTAGATTAGGAAATGAGACACTTAAAGTAGTAAAGGAGTTTTGTTGTTTGGGGAGCAAAATAACTGATGATGGTCGAAGTAGAGAGGATATAAAATGTAGACTGGCAATGGCAAGGAAAGCGTTTCTGAAGAAGAGAAATTTGTTAACATCGAGTATAGATTTAAGTGTCAGGAAGTCATTTCTGAAAGTATTTGTATGGAGTGTAGCCATGTATGGAAGTCAAACATGGACGATAAATAGTTTGGACAAGAAGAGCGCAGAAGCTTTCGAAATGTGGTGCTACAGAAGAATGCTGAAGATTAGATGGGTAGATCACATAACTAACGAGGAAGTATTGAATAGGATTGGGGAGAAGAGAAGTTTGTGGCACAACTTGACCAGAAGAAGGGATCGGTTGGTAGGACATGTTCTGAGGCATCAAGGGATCACCAATTTAGTATTGGAGGGCAGCGTGGAGGGTAAAAATCGTAGAGGGAGACCAAGAGATGAATACACTAAGCAGATTCAGAAGGATGTAGGTTGCCGTAGGTACTGGGAGATGAAGAGGCTTGCACAGGATAGAGTAGCATGGAGACCTGCATCAAACCAGTCTCAGGACTGAAGACCACAACAACAACAATGTTAGATATAAGTAGGCGGATGAGAAAAATTTATAACTGGTTTATTACAGACCTAGCGATCTAACCAACTCAAAGGGCGGCTACTTATGTACTTGACATGCGTCGTATTTAACAAAAATTATCTCGTGTTACAGAACTTTGACAGAGTTCCGGTTTGGAGTAGATGAAAAGTCATTTACTCTCAAAATTTCGTTTGCATAATGTGTTCACCTAACTTCAATAACAAAAAAGTTTCCCGCATGTGGAAAATTCTGTGACATAACAAGGAAATGCATTTTCTTAAACTGTCCGTAATCGTCTTTAAAATTTGTTCCTGCACATAAAAGTAAAACCGAAATGTAATGCATCTCTTTCAGAACATATTGATGCCAGTTCCATATTTACACACTGAATAGTTTGCCTGTTTGAGCGAGTTGAATGAAATGTAACATTACGCATGCATTCTGTACCGGACGCGGCAGACGACACACACCGACAACGTTTCAAGAAGGAGGGGAGGTAGTGAGAAGGGACTCCCACGTCAAAGAATATGCTTCGAAGTTTTTATTCATACGAAATCGAGAACTTCGTTAGAGAATGTTCTTGTGCTCCGAGAATCTTCTCCGGATAATGTTCTCTTTTCCGTTCACACGACTCCATATCTTCTGATTTAGGAGACTCCAAAGAATCCGATGCAGTCATTCTTGAAGTAAATGGAAGAGAGACTGGTGCCGAAATATGTTGAATGTCTTGCATCAAGTGAAGTTGTTTGTATAAGACGCGATCAAAAAGTTCTCGATTGAGGACGTTGTTTCAGTGTATGCAGTCTCCTCGTTCGCACTGGGCCCTCTGAGCTCGCACCCAAAGGCCCGCCCGCGATCGATAGGGGCCCCCTCGTTCCTGTCAAATCACCAAACGATAACTGATATTTATTACCGGGAATTCCTTGTATTTGTCTGCAGTGTTGTGACGTTTGTTTGTAGTTGTTACTGACTGTGCTCTGAGGTAATCTTTGATTAAATTGTCGTTTACCTCTTTTGTTTTGCGTTAGCGACTATTTTCGGTGTAAAGATAAATACTGAATTATAATATAAAATGTCGAAACGGTGATATCCTAGTGGATTTGCAAAAAGGAAAAAAAGCTGTAAATCGGAATGAAGTAACTGAAAAGTTACCAAAATTAAAACCATATTTCACTTCTACTACTGGAACAACTTATGTAAGCGGAAGTCAAATAATAAATCTTCTACGTGATCACAAACTACGAGAATTTCTGAATGTTCATGTTCTACACCAATTTCAGATTCCTACCAATCTAGGAAAAGAAATTGAATCAGAAAATAACCGTCCCTATGATGAAAGTGCAACACCTTCGGTGACTTCACCAACACCGACAACCGTGTCAGTTGAACAACAGTTTTCCAATCCAGAAGAAATATCACACGATCCTGTTGATTATTTTCATGAAAATTTTACAGAAAGAAATTGCGAAATTTTGATTCGTAAGGAACCTATATATTTTCAAAATAAAGATTCTGGCTTTTCCGAGGCATCCAGAACCTACAAAGATGGTAATAAATCAGTAACTATCTCCATTCACCGAAACAAGAGACGTACTGTGAACACGGTAAGGCGCGTGACCACGGCGCTGCCGTCGAGGGGTGTACAAGGCAGGGGCGTCAGAAATTAAAAAATGAAAGTCGTGTTTTTTATAATTTGGCACCTGAACATGATAAAGTGATCCTATAACTACCTTCCGACACCTTTTTTTACATTACATTAAAATTTATTGTCACTGAGAAGGAGAAATATTTAAGCTTTCAGGAAAAGTTTTTTTTTTCGCGTTACTCTATATTTATCACGCCATATGTCCTAAACTGTATGTCGCACAGCAAAATAATTTTATAATTGCCTTCAATACTATATGTTGATGACGTGTGCAAATTTTCTCCCCAATAGAGGCAGCAATAGTGAAGTAATAAATTAAAATCTCACGTCTGATGCAGAACTTTTACCAAATCATCATCCGAAATATTGTAAGCGACAAACTTTTCCCCTTTAAAATTTTTTGTGGGGTGTAAGCGAGAAAAGTTTCACAAAGATTTGAATTTAATTTTGTAGTTTTTTCGAATGTGATGGGTGCAACCGTTTGTCCTTTATGAGCGATGCATTGTGCGGTTCGCAGGCGCGGCGCTCAATCAGTGTGGCCGTCTCAGTTGCAGGTGTGAGCTCGTTAGTGGGTGTTGTACAGCGGCGATTTCAGGATATCTTAAGTTCATATGTAAAGACGCTTGAAAGACTAGTTGTTGATTATTAGAGTAAGTATATGTGTTTGTAGTCATGCTGAGCATTCACTGTTTATGTGCGCATCCAGTAGAATCGCATGGTTTCTTATTTTTTATATCCACTATTTCATTAGCATCACATACGGCTGTCCTCATTATGTCATCCACGGATTCAGCGAGAGAGGTCGACGTGTCAAATCTGAGTCCACCAAAGAAGCGAGCAAAGAAGAAATCATTAAGTTCTTCTGAGAAGCACATGGTGCTTAATGTGTATAAAACGGAATTGTTACATCCAGAGCAGTCGATGAGTGACATTGTTTCGAAAAAAGCTGCAGCTACAGGTATTGGACGTTCTTCAGTGTATCGTGTGATAAGTGAGTACAAGGCCACACTCTTTGAAGTCTCCCAAGAAAGGAAAATTACGACAGAAACTTTCTGAAAGTGTTGATGACTTCGACAGAAGTGCGATACGAAGGAAAGTACACGATTTTTTTTTTCGTAACGAATTCCCAACAATTGAAAAAGTGCTTACAGTTGTGAACGAAGATGCAGACCTGGGCAATTTTCGGAGAACTACATTTTATAAGTTATTGAGAGAAATGAATTACAAACATGTCCGGCGTGAGCGCGATAGCATGCTAATAGACAGGGATGACATCATTTTATGGAGGCGGCGTTATCTTCGAACCATTAAACGGTTGAAAGATGAAGGCAGACCCATTTACTATTTGGACGAGACGTGGGTGAACGCAGGACATACCCGAAGTTACGTCTGGGTAGATGACACTACAAATTCCTCAAAACAAGCGTTTCTGTCCGGATTATCCACCGGAAGCAAGGGCCCATCAGGTAAAGGGAAAGTTCCCAATGCGAATTCCAATAAGCACGAAATATCAGAGTGGCTAAAATCTAAAAACATCGATTTCGAAGACGGTATGTTGAAGAAAGAACTTTTAGATATAGTTAAAAATCACAGAACAGCGCACAACGAATACGCAATCGATGAAATGGCGAAGAATCCTGGGTAAACTGTTCTCAGAATTCCTCCATACCACTGTGTATTAAATGCCATCGAGTTAGTGTGGGCCAGAATCAAAGGCTATGTTGCAGCGAAAAACAAAACATACAAAATGCCGGAAGTTAAAGTACTGCTACAAGAAGCAGTAAAACAGTGACTGCAGAGGATTGGAACAAGTGCGTCCTCCACGTCGTAGAAAAAATGGAAACTCATATGTGGAAATTAGACTGCATTATAGAGGAGAGAGAGAGGAGCGGTTTGTTATAAACCTCAATGAAAGTAGTTCAAGTTCGACACAGTGAACCTTGTTTCGTCCTTTATCATTATTATTACTGGTATTGTCATTAAAATTAACAATTAATTGTGTTTGAATGGAGCGTTTTGTTAGCAACCTCAATGAAAATAAATCTGCTTCGATAGAATGAACTCATTTCAACATTATTGTAACATTATTGTTAAATGTATTTCGTACATTGTTGCCCAGATTTCTCACGGTCCGCCGTGACAGCTCGACAGCCAGCCGAACGCCGCCAGCTGCAAAGCGTGCGCCAAGGATTTTCCACACCCCTACGTATCACGTGAACACCGAATGCTTTCTCTGGAAACTAGCGTAGTCGCTCACGTGACACTGTTTATGTTTCGTCCCAGCTCTCGGTGAATTTCAACAAAGCATTATTTATTCGCGAATTAAAGGGGAATGAAATTGTCGAAAGAAAATGTTTATTGTACTCGCCTTTCAAAAACTCTGTATTCTGTTTTTCATGCAGATTATTTAACCCTTCTGATATAAATACATGCTCTCCGAGTGTATGGAATGATTGAAACTCATGAAGATAGCCCAGTACATAAGCAATCTATGATGACTTATCTGACTCGAAGTAAAGCGGTTGGTAGAATAGATATAGGCTTATTATCTCATCATCAAAAAGAAGTGTATTACTGGAGAAACGTACTTACGCGGATCGTGCCTGTTGTAAAATTTTTGGCATCGAGAGGGCTTTCATTTCGCGGTGACAGTGAAATCCTAGGATCTCCCAACAATGGAAATTATTTGGGATGTGTGGAATTATTGAGTGGATTCGATCCATTTTTTGCAGATCACTTACAAAAATTTCAGAATCCTGGAAAAGGTAACATTTGTTATTTATCAGCGAATAACTGTACAGAGTTTGCTGACATAATAGGAAAATAGTTCCTAAAACAAAATTATGAATGAAGTTAAATTAGCAAAATATTTTTCCGTTAGCGTTGGCAGTACCCACGATCTGTCTCATGTTGACCAGTTAACTTTTATAATTCGATACATAAAAGACTGTGTTCCTGTTGAAAGGTTCTCGAAATTTTTACCTATTAAATAACCACAAATCTGAGTATTTAGCGGAAACCAAATTGAATTTTTTAGGGAATCATGACATTCTCATAAAAGATTGCAGAGGACAAAGCGACGGCAATGCTTCAAATGTGGGGTTACTCCTTTTATTCCGTTGAGGAGTTCCTTGAAAAATTAAGCTGATTCTTACTTAAACTTATGGCTTGACTTTTTTTGGGGTTCATAAACATTTTATTTTTATCTGTTATTACTTTTATGTTGTAATTTCATGTACTGACACGTTCTATGACCTTGGAGATTTGCTCCTCAATTAGGTCGTACGGAACTTCTTGAGTAAATAAATAAATGTTGGGAAAGTATACTGGTCTATAAGCAAGAATCATGGAGAAACGTGGATTTGCCAACCTTTGTACCATTTGCGGGACAGTCACTAAACTTGGTAGGTGTCCAAGTTGCTGCGTGTATACCAGAGGCAACGAAGTTTTTGAAATGGTTCAGAAGGTGTACAGCTTTTTGTCGAGTTCTACCTACCGATGGAATATATTGACGGAACATTTAGGTTCAAAAAAAGTT
The DNA here is from genome assembly GCF_023864345.2 of Schistocerca serialis cubense. Taxonomy (NCBI): domain Eukaryota; kingdom Metazoa; phylum Arthropoda; class Insecta; order Orthoptera; family Acrididae; genus Schistocerca; species Schistocerca serialis. The sequence continues at coordinate 178,678,470 of NC_064646.1, read as the reverse complement.
TCCAAAAGTCTTTCATAAACCAGTTGGTCAGCCCGAGCTGATGAAGTAAGCGCTTTGTGTGAAGGTCATAAACAAATTTAGGAAACTTTTATGTGCATCGCAAAAGACACAAAACAGGCAAGAGAAACTAGAGACGAAGCCCATAGTCTGTCCAGAAAAGTGAGAATGCTAGAATCTATTACATTGAAGGGAATTTGGAGCTCTATATCGGAAAAAATAGACAAACCAAGTAATTATCTTCAGAAAGAAACAATAACACTGCACGTTGCAACTAATTGGTTCATTTCACTTGATGATTTTATCATTAACATCAGGGATAAGTTTGATGACTTCGAATCGTCTGCCAAAGAAAGAAACCTGGAATCTGATTACAAGGACCTGTCTCGAAGAACAAAACGCAGAAGTTCACGCGAGAATTGTTTTGATGGTTCTGCACTGGCACTCCAACTGAATGGAAAAGAGAAATTCAAAGTATAAACCTTCCCTCCCATAACTGATACTTTGAGCGTTCATCTAAAACAGTGATTAAGTTGTTATGAGAAGCCGGCCGAGGTGGCCGAGCGGTTCTAGGCGCTACAGTCTGGAGCCGCGCGACCGTTACGGTCGCATGTTCGAATCCTGCCTCGGGTATGGATGTGTGTGATGTCCTTAGGTTAGTTAGGTTTAAGTAGTTCTAAGTTCAAGGGGACTGATGACCTTAGAAGTTAAGTCCCATAGTGCTCAGAGTCATTTGAACCATTTGAATTTCTTATGAGAATACTAGTCAACGTTTTGGTTCATTTTTTCGCTTGAAAACTCTGAATCCCGAAAAGCTGAGACAAAGTTGCAAAGAATTTGCTGAAATTTGTTATGAAGGCGTTAATGAGCATGAATTGGAAACGGAAAGTCTGCGTTTAACAGCATACTTGAAAATTGGAACTAATAGTGTATTGAAAATATATCACCTTTTAAAAGAAAACAAACATTCATTTCTAAATGTAGAAATCTTTTTAAGCATGATGGTAACCAACTGCAATGTGGAACGCTCCTTCTCCAAACTGAAAAGAATAAAAAATGAATTAAGAAGTGCAATGCTTCAGGAGAGATTAACCAGTTTATCGCTGATGTCCATGGAATGAGATATGCTCAAGGATATAGATTCTGAAGAAGTGATTAACAATTTTCCCATCTCAAATCTAGAAGGGTACCTCTTCGATCAACATAGATTTTTAAGCACTAACCTGTGAATGTTAAAAAAGTCACTTTTGTGGATTATACTACATCATCTGCTCATTTAACGTAATTGCAAAGAAATAAAAATATATCTAGAACCTCGCTTATCTACTCTATTTGCCTATTTTAACAAAACAGTGCTCTGTCAAGGTCAAAGGGCACCATTATCTTAATGCGCCCAGGGTCTCCGGTAGGTTAAAGACGGCACTGAGTGTATGTGTAACGTGATGAGGCTCCGATGCGGGTGTATAAGCATTGTCATGTAGCCAAGGGATTAGTGTGGCATTCTTGTCTTTCCAACGTGCAAGCAGTACATACTGAACCAACGTGCGATTATTCTCTCCTTGGCTACCGAAGGACAAACACTGATAGACATCCATCGGGGAATGAAGTATGTGTATGAGGCAGCATCTCTGTCGAAAAACATCGTTGTGGAATGGTGCACCAAGGGATGCTTCGTGATAACGCACATCCTATTATCGTAAATGTCTTAACACAGAAGTTATGCCAACTCAAGTGTTCGGCACTCGAGCACCACCTCTGTAGTCCTGATCTTTCCCCATGTGACTATCACGCCTTCGGTCCCTTAAAAAAGGCCTCGAAGAGTCGACGATTCCTGTTAGGGGATGATGTGCAGCAGGCAGTCATGGACTTCTTCGCGCAACATGACACAGTGTTTTACCAAACGGGTTTCTTCAACATGGTGCATAAGTGGGATGATTGCCGCAGTGCTCACTGTGATTTTGCCTGGTTGGCATACCGATTCTGGGCTCTACGGCCTTCGAATGGTAACTTTTTAATTGGCCTTGATAATATCTTATTGCACATGAGATGGGCGTTTAGATGGGCTCCAACTCAAATTACTTCTCGCACATTTACCTCGAAGGTGGTAAGTTATCTCACAAACAGAACTGAAGTGGTACTAAATGTTACCGAGGGAAAAATGAATCCTCCGATCTGAAGGCCACGAAGTCTGGCTTCCACAGGTTGATAACGGATCGGACTTACTCTGACGAGTGCAGAAATACAAGTGACAAATTGCAAAAGCTCAGAAGCTACAAAGGCACAATTAAAGAAATACTCAGCATTATTTCCACCAAAAAAAAAAACTTTTTCCGAGTAGAAAGTCTCGATAACCTAACAAGTTTATTGTTTGATAACCAAAGATTCAAAAAATGGTTCAAATGGCCCTAAGCACTAAGGGACGTAACACCTGAGATCATCAGTCCCCTAGACTTAGAACTACTTAAACCTAACCAACGTAAGGACATCACACACATTCATGCCCGAGGCAGGATTCGAACCTGCGACGGTAGTAGCAGCGCGGTTCCGGAATGAAGCGCCTAGAATCGCTCGGCCATAGAGACCGGCAACCAAAGTTTGATTGGTTGTGTTTGTCTCTTTATTTATTCTCATACATTAGGAATGTCTTAGGAGAGATCATAGCGTTCAGTATATATTTTTACTCATTTCTTTGTCAGCAAAAACAGCGGTGAGTGGGTCTAATTGTTGCTGCTACAGTTACAAATCCAAATACGTTAAACAAACAGAAGTTACATTTCATAGGTAAATTTTGACCAATAAGTTACTTTCACTTGTAAAAATAGGGGAAATATTTTTTAAAAAATCATGTATTTTGTTCAGTGTAGTAATAATGATCGCAATTTTCAACTAATGTCTCCCTTTGTTTAGGTACAAGAACTAACTTCTCAGGTAATAGGTGGTGATTCGAGTTGATTTTCATCAAAACGTAAGAATATGAAACAAGGGCGTACACAGAAAGAGGCATGAAGTGCAGCTGTCCTCGGTGAAAAAAAAAGAAAAATCAACTCTCAAACTCTCAGCCATCCTCGCCAACAAGCACCCATAAAAATGGAAATAAGCGTATGGCATTGTTGGCCTGGAGTCCACATCCGGGGAAGTTCGGCCGCGGAGTGTAAGTCTTATTTCAGTGGATGCCACATTGGCCGGTGATGAAGATGAAATGATGATGAGGACAACACAACACCCAATCCACGAAAGGACAAAATCTCAAACCCGGCCAGGAATCGAACCCGGGTCCACTGCTCGAGAGGCAAGCACGTAACCACCCAGCTAAATTTCGCATGAGTTTGAAGAAAACGACAATATTTAATAAACTTTGGCTAGCAGCAAACAAGTCCAGAGATTTTTGTTGTGAACTTCCAGAATTATTTCGCTATTCTCCATAAAATTAACATGAAATACCCCCCACCCCTTCCTCCTTTTACCTAGCTCAAATCCTGATTATGTTCTTGACCTAAGAACACGAAATTTGTCAGTCGACTTTTTAGACCTATCCTATATTAATGCAGATGCCCAGTTGCATAAATATACAGGGTTGACCAGAATTCCACATAAAGATTTTTTAAGATTGTTCAGGGATATTTTCTGAGTATTTTGGTACAAGAGACCCCTGGTCTCCGGTGGCTCGTTACAGAGTATTTACTTTTCAGTAGATTATTCAGGACGATAGCAATTTTATATTTCGCCTAACCTAATGCTGTGAATACTTTTTTTTAACCTGATGATAGTCAGGTGACTGATTCTAGTTCTATAAATAAACTATTTTACCAGCAGCTTAAGCTGATAATATTAAATTTTTCAAATAACTGCATTTCATTTCCTGCCCCCGTTTATCTTTGTATCTCTATTCCATTGAAAAGACCTGCACAACAGTGAAAATTTTGACGGCAACCAGTTTGTGTCTTGTAGGAAACACTTGTTCGATTCACTCATGATACTTGTTGACAAAAGTAAAGCTCACTCTACTCCTTGACCTGTAAATTGCTTTCAATACTGCCCTGCTCGCTCTCTCCCTCTCTCTCTCCTCTCTTCTCTTTTTTCTGACTTAGTCGTTCGGTTTTCAATGATACACTTCAGTATTGATAGGTTTCAGGTGGAGAGTTTCTCGAAATGCGTCTTATGTATGTGTACACTGAATGCGGTGGAAGAACTACACAAAGACACTAAGTATGCTGGCATGTTCTCCCATGGACAGCAATCCCATTACACTAGTTTTGCATCTGCTTGAGGATTGTTACATTATTGTGTGATCTATGTTGTCATAATATAGGCTTTTTCCATAAATTAAAGTAACTGAGGTGACAGGTTGAATAAATCATAATTACACAATTACTCTGCCAAGAGCCTTGCCTCAGTGTTCCTGTCATGTCACTGAAGTTAAGTGCTGTTGGTGTTGGCTAGCACTTGGTTGGGTGACATCCAGGTCTGCCGAGTGCTGTTGGCAAGCGGACCAATTAGGAGCTTCTTGATGAGAAGTAGCGGCTCAGGCCACGAAAACTGATGATGGCCAGGTGATGCCCATTGGCCGAGGAGGGCACGGCGGCCAGTGGGTACCGTCACAGTCTAATATATTCGACTGTGGTACCGTTGGGCGTTCCAAGGCCTGTTCAGGCGGAGAGAGTTACGTCATCACTCGAGAGAGACACCATGGACCATGGTTCCGTTACACCTGACAACTGAGACATCACCATTGAAAAGTCTCCAAACTTTTGCCGGTAGAGTTCTCGTTCACCCTGTATATCACCCACTCAGATACCTTTCATACACATTATACAGGGAAAAGGAAATTTACATCTCAGCATTCTCGTTAACGAACTGAAATACACTCGCAGCAGGAAAAAGATAATGTTTACTTACTCAGAATGAATATTATTTGTGTGTTCTCATTGTGTAATTCAATCCAGTTGCGACCAGTGACGGATTGTTCAACACAGCTGCCAGTTCATCGTTGAGTTATTTACTACAAATCAGAGGTCTGCTGTTTACAGCTGTATATGAGGCACAAATAACGATGCTGTCGAAGTGAAGTGAAATCTTCCGCTCTTCGTACAAAATTTACATGAAGATATCAAATCAGTGTAGTTCTATAACTTGTAGATAAAAAGGTCAACTATGAAAGGTAAGGGAAAGTTGTATGATTTGCTAAAAATAACTAAACGGAACGCACTATTAGCTTCAGGTTGGGCCCCCCTTCTGTCACTTGATTTATACAAAGTATCCCAGGAGTAATGATCAGTGTTAAGGGTTACCACAGGCACGATCATTCGAAGCAAAAAAGTCTAGTAAACATGGACTCTAAAATGCATACTTTCAAGAGCTATGAGCACGTCTTCTTCTTGAAACCTCTTCCACAAAGACTCTTTGCTTTCCATATTTTGGGAGGAGGTAGTACAGACCAAAACAAGAAAAATAGGCTATGCTGTGTTCATCATAAGAATAAACCTGATGTAAACATTACACCATGTATTCTTCCGCATTTGCTTGAATCTCGTTGGATTTCGTTTCATGTAGGGATGAAGCCAAGCTGTGTCCAGTACAGTCAAGTACGATCATAAGGATTCGTTTTATGCTGCGTTACACGCACATAGACTGGACGATAAATCAGGACAACAGCTTTACGGCGCATTTAACTTGGACGGCACTGGCCAGCCAGCCGGTACAAGTGAACTACAATGATGTGAGCAGTTGCAGTTCAGTCGTAAAAGAGATGAGCCGCCAAACAATATAGCTTCGAACTTCATTTAATTTTTAGTCAGAATGAAATAATATTCGGCAAAACTCCAGCACTACCGCACGCTTCTTAGGTGACTAGACGGAAAACATAAAATGCTTTCGTTCCCAACTAACGTAGTATTCTACTTACAAACAAGATTGATGAAAATTCCTAACGTAAACACAGGGTCACTTTTCTGAGCGAGCTATGTGTGATGCAAAAGCGTACTGCAGGAATTTCACCGTGTTGCTGAAAACGAAGCCACTGAGGTTTTAATTACAGTCATCTGGTAATCCCTTAGCTCCTCCCTTATCCAAAACCGAGAAGTACAGTTCTGGAACTGTCATCTCCTGCTTGATAACGGGTCGGTCAACAACGGAATTCATGAAGCGACCCAGGCACCACATTTGCTCCATTCACTACGCGTGCCGTTCTATGTACCACAACATTTTGCAGCGACGTGTGAAAAAGCTGCATGGTTAGTTACACTACCTCTGGCAACTTAACAGTCTTGTTATTTCTCGCGACAAATCCCTTAACTTGGCTCCAGATCAATTCTGTTGGATTCATATTGTAATGGTACAGTGTCAAATGTGAAATATGCAGCATTTCTATGGTGTGCTTGGTGCTATGAAAATGATTTGTTTGCCATCTTTCTACGATGCTTATCACTCTGGCTTGTGTGAGACCACATCTGTTCTACAAAACAGTGTGTGTGTTCAAATAAAGAGTATTTGATTTTTCACTTTTCTCCAGAAAATTTAATTTGTGTAATGTTATCTTAACCTCAACAATCTTTAGAAGCTTTTGTAAAATGTCGATAATTAGAAATCTATACTTGCAATGGAAACAGAATTTTTGCGTGTGATTAGAACCTAGAATACGCGTATTTTTCTTGAAAAATTATGATTAAGTACAAGTTAGTTAACATGCAGCTGATGAATTTCATATTTAAATTATTTAGGTATTCAAACCGAATAAAAAAATAGTTATATACCACACTGAGTTTCGATCCACCAGCTGCTCGTATACACGATTATCGATGCACGCCACTACCGATTACGCTACACATATAACTGGTATATATTTATTACATACGAATGTCTTTAAGATTATTTCACAATGACCTACTTCCAACAGTGGAACCACAGTGTATGAGAGCTACGGCTGCTGACCAGTCATCCGTGGTTGTTTACATCAGGTTTATTCTCACGATGAAAGAAATGTATTTGAGATCACTTTAAAACTTCATAGTAGCGCATTTAAACAGACTCATGCTCTCCATAACATATGACAGAGTTACGGATTTTACTGGGTACCTCTTCGTTGACTTGCTTATTTCCTGCCTGGTCCCGAACGCAGCTACGAATTTGCAATGTATATCGGCCAAGGCGACTAGTGTGACGTCAAGAGATTGTTGTGGGGGTGGAGGGGGGGATCTGTATTTCCTGTGGGCCCTGTCCTCTATATTGAGGCATCATGCAGGTGCGGTACGGAGGAGCATGAAGTCAGCACACCGCCCTCCCAGCTGTTGTCGACTTTTTCAGGCTTTGGAGCCGCTACTTCTTATTCTAGTAGTCCACCGCATCAGATTTGAACTGCTAATCACTTTTTTCTGCTCTTCTTTCCTTTGATCTTTTTCCACAGTTTTTCTTTTTCTTTTTTTTTTTTTCACCATTGGTTCTGACTGTATGTTGCATGACATCTTTCAGTTTCAATCGATGGAAACTTCATTTAGTCTTCGTTTTTTTAATGACTGTAAGAACAAAAATTGAATTACAATAATATAGTCTTTCATTAATAGTGATAGTTTTCAAAATCTGAAAAGATAAAAATAAACCTTTCGATGTATCGAAGTAAATTTTGCTTTATTTTGAGGCTTAGACATTGCAATTAGGTTCTAAACAAAATTTGATCAATATCCACCACAGCTTTGAACACACTGCCCCCATACAATGGCTCCAATTGTAAATCACTCTAACCAGTATCAGTGACATTATGTCTCCAACAGCCTGACAAATATTCGCCTCCAAAAGTTCCAAAATTTCTGGTTTGTCAGCATAGACAACAGAGCTAATAGAACATCAGCGGCACACTCGCCTCCTCCAAGCCAGTAAGTCCACTATTGCCCAACACTGTATTTCCACTTGTCGTTTGATTAAATACACCCAAATGAAAATTGTGGCCCATGCATCTTAATTGGAGCTCCTTCATTAATTAATGAGTGGAAACATACACTTATTAATCGAGATGGCGGTTACCAGTTAAATTCTGCATGGAATTTCATTACTGAAAAACTTGGTGCTCTACTTAGCCAGCGTCGCTTACCATACGAAGACAATCGATTTTATATCGATGAAGTCAGCTTTCACCATGCAGGGCGCGCGGTGCAGCACACAGCCTTACAGACAGACAGCACATGCGCAACGCCAAGTGGTCACACCATGCACGTGCTGGCGACGTCTTAAATACGTGAGCTCAGTGTCTTTCCTGTCAGTATTCACCCGAAGACGGCCAAAAAGCTCTGCCTCGAAATATTGTGGGACCAAGGTGTAGACGTCTGGCATTTCTCCCGAAATTTTGCGAAACAGGTACAGTAGTTAGTTAGTTTCATCTTCCATAGATCGTTTGAAGAAACTATGACGCGGTCTCATAACCCAGAAGATTTTAACTTCATTTAAGAACATGTGAGTTGAAAACCAAATTGCTTAAACACTAAAGATATAACAAACATCACTATTCTTTGTTCCCAGATTATATACCATCTATATCGATAATGTTTCACAGTTCAGTCGCACCCTGCTAGAGTGAACTCCCACAGACTCTTTTACTGAAGTGATGTGGAAGAGTCAGTCTACAGGCTGTTTACACATTATTTTTTAATACTACTCATGCCACTACACTTAATACTACTTTTTGAGGCTACCAGTTTTTAAATACAAATTCATCCACAGAATAGAAGGTGCTGTCTGGTAGAAATGATTTTCAGTTAGATTTTTAACTTGCTTTGCTACCTGTTGAATATTTTACGTTTTGGGCAAATGATAAAAAGTTTTTGTTGCTGCATATTGAAATTATGTCTGAGTCACTGACAGCTTTAATAAATGGCGATAAAGGACATTTTATCCTCTAGTATTGTAGGTGTGGAAATCAGTATTCTTTTCAAACTGTGACGGATTTTTTATGATGAATTTTATTAGCAAACATATGTACTATGATGGTGCAGTTAAAATGCCTAACTCCTTGAATAGATACCTACATGAAGACAGCGGGTTAAACATACTGAGTTGCTCGCGTTTGTGTAATTGATACTTTCTTTCTAAGTAATGAGTTACTCGAGAAAATTATTCATTGAGGCATTATTGAGCAAAAATATGTAAAATATGTTGGGAATTTGATTCATTTGTTTTCAAAAGTATTAATAATAATATGAAGAGCGAAAGTAGTTGAACTTAATTGTTTGATGAGTTCAGTAACATGTTTCTTCCAGTGCAAGTTTTCATCAGAATGTATTGAAATGAGTGTATGGTACAGAAATGAATATAGTGTGTTTTCTCAAAACTAAGGGAGAGTCAATTTTCAAGGAACTATTTAATAATTCTTTGAAAAGTATTATTAACAATCTCTTTTGTTTTTTCTCTCCAACAGAATTTATTACAACACTTGTATCATCTGCAAAAAGTACTAAGTTTGGTTGATGAATGTTAAATGGAAGGTCATGAACATTTATACAGAATAGGAATGGACACAAAATTGAACCTTGTGGCACTCTCTTTGTGATTTCTCCCCAGTCACTAAAATTTTCTACCTTTCCAACACTGAATTATTCAGCTTTTTTTTTTTTTTTTTTTATTTGTTTGAATAGTATGATTCGAACCAGTTGTGTGTAAAGCCCACTTCCATAAAACTTAAGTTTTTCTAAGAGTCTAATGTGATCTGCACAATCAAATGCCTTCAAATGGTCACAAAAATACCAACTGGCGATATCATAGTATTTAGGGCTTGTAATGTTTGTTGGGTGAATGTGCAAATAGCATTCTCAGTCAAGCAACCCTTCTAGAATCCCATCTGTCATATGCTGCATACTTACTACTTACATATGGGAATACTTCTCAGTAAATTACTTTCCGAATAGCTCATAACTAAGCTATGCCATAGTGAGATCAGATTCAGTTTTCGTTCCACAGACCCAAAAAATGAGATGATGCTCGTGGCTGTGGAACATGTCAGATAGTATACCATAAAAACATAAAACTTCTGAATATAATACTTAGTACCCTGATCACCTGTCAGGAGATTATCGAAATAGGTGAATGCAATGTGGTAGACTGGAACAGTTAATATTTACAGAGTTAAAACACTGTCAGAATGAAACATGGTTATGCATCTTGACTGTTGTGACCAAGTGCTGTCAAAAGTGAAATCTAACATACATTTTTACTTAAGCTGGCTTAACATTCTGTTAAGATATTCATCTGTAAAGTAGGAGTTTCCTATCAAAAAGTCTTTCGAACTCTGTTTAAACTGTGCTTTATCTGAAACCAAGTTTTTTAATGGTTGCTGGCAATTAATTGAAAATGTGTATTCTGAATATTGGACCCCTTTTTGGACCAAGGTAAGTGAGTTTAGGTCTTTATGTAGATTGTTCTTATTCCTAGTATTGATACTATGTATCGAGCTATTGGTCGGAAACAGAGATGTATTACTTGCAACAGATTTCATTAAGGAAAAAATATACTGAGAAGCAGTGGTTAGAATACAAAGTTCCTTGAACAGGTTTCTACATGATGTTCTTGACTTTGCACCACAAATGATTCTCACCAAATGCTTTTGCACCCTAAAAACTTTTGCTCGGTTTGGTGAGTTGCCCCAGAATATGATCCATATGACATAATAGAATGAAAGTAAGCAAAGTATGCAAGTTTTTTATATATATATCTTCTACATCTGGTATCATTGTCACTGCAAATACAGATTTGTTTAGGCACTTAAGCAGTTCTGTGGTATGTCCTTCCCAACTGAATTTATTATCATGTTGTAGTCCCAGAAATTTATCACTGTCAACCTCTTTGGTCTGCATGTCTTCATATGTTATACACATGCTGGAAATAGATCTCTTACAGATTCTGAACTTCATATAGTGGATCTTCTCAAACTTTAATGACAGTGAATTAGCTTTAAACTGGTTTTTAATGTCAATGAAAATTTGATTAGCAGCAATTTCTGAATCTGTACTTAACTTGCTACTTATTGCAATGTTTGTATCATCTGCAAACAAACAAAACTTAGCATCTGGCAGTGTAACAGTTGAGAGGTTATCGATGTTCACAAGAAAAAGCAATGGACCCAAGATGGAAATTGAGGAACACCAGATGTAATTATTTCCCAGTCAGATGAAGACTGACTGCTTACTGCACAGGTATTTTGTAGCAACACCCTATGTTTCCTGCGAAACAGATAAGACTCAAACCATTTTGCTGCATTCCCATCGATACCATAACATTCTAATTTACTTAAGAGAATGCTGTGGTTCACACAGTTAGAAGCTTTTGATAGGTCACAGAAAATGCTAGTAGCCTCTAATTTATCATCTGATGTTTTAAGTACATTCTCACTGTAAGTGTAAATATATCAGAACCCTTAAGAAATCCAAACTGAGACTTGGACAATATATTATTTGCACTCAGAGGCTTAAGGAGACATCATTTTCAAATATTTTTGAGAAAGCGAGAAAAAGTGAAATTGGTCACTAGTTTGATGGTATCTCTTTATCCCCCTTCTTGTAAAGAGGCTTAACTTCAGCATATTTTAGCCAGTCCGGAAATCTTCCGCTGATAAGAGATTGATTATTTTTATTTATTTATTTTATTATCCATCTTTAGGCATTAAAAATGCAATTTATGTCGTCATTTGTGTACGTATACAGTTTACATAACTAACAGAAATGGTGTAATATATTGTAGATTATTATTGTCTAATAAGATACAAAAATTTGCCCTTGATGCTGCACAAGGTATTTGCATTATATTTACATGTATAAGTTTAATCTAAGTGACACTATATTTGTACCAGTACTTAAGATCATCTTTAGTGCACATTATAAGCTCTTCTATTGTATAAAAAGCTTTTTCTCTAAGCCATTTATTTGTGACACTTTTAAACCCATTCAGTGACACATTATGAGCCTCTATTGGCAACATGTTAAATAGTTTTACTCCCATGTACCTGTAACTATCCTGAGTTTTCTTTAGTCTAGCAACTGGGATGTCAATTTGCTGTTTTATACGTGTGTCATGGTGATGGATAGATTGTCGTAGTTTGCACAAACTGTGTTGGTTTTCTTTTGTGTGTATCAGACAATGTAAAGAGGGCTGCAACTGTTAGTATTTTAGATTATTGAAATATGGTCTACAAGACTCGTTATTTCTGACTTCATGGATGCATCTGACTGCCTTCTTTTGCCAAATGAAAACTTGTTTTGCTCCGAGTGAGTTTCCCCACAACAAAGTGGCATATGTTAAATGGGTGTGGAAAAAGGCAAAGTATGCATTGAGTAATAACTTACCACTAACACATGACCTGAGTTTACCTAACAAATATGTCACACATGCTAACTTAGTACAAATATAATCGGTATGACTCTTCCATGATAATTTTGAGTAAAGATGGATCCTAAGTAGCTTAGCTGAGACACAATCAATCTTATCACTCTTAACACACAAGCTAGAGAGAATATTTACAGTTTTATCATGATTTATATGCAAGTCATTGAGTTGGAACCACTTGATGGCTGCTCTGAGATAAGCCTCACTTTCCTCGTTTAATTTTCCTAAATCTTTCCCTGCTGTAACACAAGTAACTTAAGATAGAACTCAAGTCGCATGAGTACTCTGTGATTATCTTGGTTGATATGTTGTCATACCCACTGGAACACTTAGATTCTTAGGATTTTATGATGGCTGCTACTTCTTTGGAAGATGAGAGCATCATTTCCATTTTACTGAAGTTATTTTTAAAGATTGGTCTCAGATACTCCATTGCACTGTTCACCAAACCTGATAACTCCAAGCTGTCAGTAACAGAAATGAAGTACTCATTTAAGACGTTTCCAACACTATGTTACCAAGTCTCATTTATTTTTAGAGCTGTTCAGGGGCAAAGGTCCATGGAAATTGGGTTGCTCATTTAGATATCTTGATTTGGCCATTGGAAGTTATCAGGTGACCAGAGAAAAAAATTGTCAGACATCACAAAAATATCCTTCAAAATTCCACAGAATTGGAGATAGTTCATGACACAGCTTTTCTTGTAGTGCAGGAAGGAAATTATTGTCAACTGAACATTAGCACTTGCATTATCAGGACTTATTTTTCCAAATGACTCATAAGTAATTAGAAAAGTGTGTAGATCCACAGGGGATAGGAGATGCTTATGACAAACAACCATGCAATCCTGAAACTCTGAAGAACAATATTTATAGTCATAAGAGCATGCACAAATATTTCAATATAGTGAAGTTTTCAGCCCAACTGTCTGTCAAAGAGTCAGCTGCACTGGAACCAAATCTACCACCAGCGATGTTACCTCACAGAACAGTATTTCCACAAGTACAATGCTCAGTTTTATCAAAAAATAAAATCATAACATGTACATGAAGTTTCAGACAATTTGTCTTACAAAATTTATATACCCATGCCTCCATCTTTGCCACCCTCCCTGTTTACCTTTCCCCTGTTACTTCATAACCTGGGTTGTGAGTAACTGAATCCACTTTCCCTTCTTACCCTTTTTCCCCTCTCTCCTCCCTGGTGAAGTAACAAAGTTCTGAAAGCTAGGATACGTAAATTTTCTGTTCTGTTTTGTGTATCTATCGGCTGTACTGACCTGAGGTAAGTTCTGGCCAGCCCCTCTATCTCTTTGTTAGTATTTGTTTCATATCTTTATATGAGATTTTCCATTAATAGTTTAAAATTTATATACCAGTAGATAATTTCTACTTCTGCTACATTGACCTAGCTTATCTGAAAAATGTTTCTCTAAAGAATGCAAATCTTAGTTTTACCAGTTTTAACCTGCTACATCAGCATAGTCCAGAAAACTGCTACATATTTTATCTTTTGACACTGCATTAGGGGCAGTAAATTACAGCCACTTTCATTCATGAGTCATTGTTCCAGTGGCAGCCGTGACATTAAAACATTGCTCTCTTATAAGTCAATGTACTGTAACTGTCTTTTGATGGATGGGAACTTACAAGAAAAATAATTCATTGTAAAGTAATTCTTGTTTATTTTGTTTTTTATGTATTTTCACTAGAATTTTATAATAAATAATATGTGATATCATAATTCATTATCAAACTTCAAAAAGGCATTTTATTTACAAAGATGCAGTTCTGTATCACAAACAATACTTTTGGCACAACAGTGAGTTTCAGCACCCTGTCAAATACTGGTTTCCTTCCATAAACTGATGTTACTTAGCAGAGCTCATAATATTTCATTTTTTTCATTACAGAAGTTGATCTTACCGGGCACAAAAGATAACTGGCAAAGTAAGGTACAAGATGTAAAAAGTACAACTGTTTCTATTCCTATTGAGTATCTATTCCTTGTGCCATTGTATTCCTCACTCCATCAACTGTCTTTCTTTACCATCTATTAAGAGCAGGCAGTGATCTTCACACATCAATAACAATTCAGTGCATTTCAGTTAAATTCATTTCAACACAGTTATTGTAATATCATATGCTTCATAACTGCCAGCCTCTAAACAATAACTATTCATAGATTTACAATAACTCAATACATGTCACAAAACTGACAGTGTATGAGATCAAAGTGTGTTCAGATTCTAGTTAAAAGTTTAACCTAGACTCTGAATCTGCACACAGCATAAAAGACTGCATATGTAAACTGTCAGTAATTCAATAAATGACTTAAAATGAGTCACTAGTCAGTCTAATTGCAATATACAATTAATTTTTGCAAAAAGTAACACTTTTCAGGCATTGTATCTGTGTTTAGACATATTTAGTGCACTGAAAATGTCTGGAACATAAATCCAACAGCACATTTTTTCCTTCTGTTTCATGTTTTCCCCTTTTCATAGGTCGTGGAAGCTTTCGGTTGTATTACTATTCGCAGCCCAGCTTGGAAATCCATTCAAACCATATAAAACTCCTCCATATGTTGGAAATAGCACCAACAGAAAGACAATGCTAATAACACACATTCCAAGACCAGCTTTAATCTGTAACAAAATAATCACATATCCTCATAAATTGAGCATAATTCCAATAGTATACAACACATCATTCTATAAATTTATTTGTCAGAAGTTCTTCCTTCAAAAATCTTTTGGCTTTTGGAGAATTAATGTATTCAGCTTAATCTATGATCAATGTAACACTTCAACAATTTTTTTGTCTCACTTTTGATCCAGCAGCTATCAGGGATTCAAACCTGGGCCTCAGACTTACTAGGCAGATACTCTGACTGCTAAGCCATCCAGACACTGTGTTCATTGGAACTGCATGAACTACCCTAGCATGTCTCCTGTCAGATTCAAATTCTCAAATTATCCACAAACTATAAATGTATCCCCTTGCCCATTTCGTCATTACTCATGGCATTTTGCCAATTCCTGTCAGAGTTCAAGCTTGGTGGTATTTGCACTGAAGAGATTGTTGGTCATCTAACCTTAATTATATATTTTCCAAAAGAACAGATATCACATGCACACATATAAGGCCAATGATCTCTCCAGTGCAAATGTACACCAAGCTTTAACTCTTACAGAAGTCAGTGAAATGCCACGAGTAAAGAGGATAATGGGCAAGGGGCACTAAATTAGCAGTGTGTGCGTAAGTCGAGAATTTGGGTCTGACAGGGTTGTGCTGGGGTAGCCTGTACAGTTCCACTGACCACAATGTTTGGATGGCTTAGTGGTCAGTGCACCTGCCAAGTAAGAAGGAGACCTGGGTTCAAATCCCTGTCCAGCACAAAATTTCCACTTTCCCCCTTAATTTCAATCAATGCTCACTTGCAGCCAATACCTATAATTCCTTTGTGTCTTAGATATAATAGTGTAGAAATAAATGAATGGAAACTCCAGGTAGGAATATATACAAGGTTGGAAAAGATAGCTTCCTACTTATTATAAAGAAGACATGTTAAGTTGCAGACTAGCACAATTAAAATACACTTACAGAAAGCTCTCAGTCACCGCCTTGATCAGCAAATCAGAAATACACACCATTCGTATACACAAGCAAGCACGCCTCATGTGTACATGACTGCCACCTCCAGTATCTCGAGCTGGAATGTAACTATCACGTGGGATGTGATCAGAAATTTGGAGGGGGCAGGGAAGGTGAATGAATAGTAGAGTATGGGTAGGGAGAGAGACGAACACCATCTAGTGGTGTGTTCAGGGCCTAAAATGCTAACAGGCACAGTGTCAGGAGGTTGTGGGATAGGGAGGTGGTGAAAAAAGGAGCAAAAAAGGAGAGGGGCAGGGAAAGATGGGCAGGTGCATTGACAAAGTGTGGCAAATAAAGAAACTGGGATATGAGATTGGGAAGGAGACGATAGGACAGATGGGGTGGAATCTGTTGGGTGGAAGGTGTGGGGCGCCACGTTACCATAGGCTGAGACTGGGATGATTACAGGTACGGAGAATGTTTTGTAAGGATAACTCCCATCTGCACAGCTCAGAAAAGCTGGTGGTGGAGGGGAGGATCTATATGGCTTGGATAATAAAGCAGCCATTGAAATCAAGCATATTAAGTTCAGTTCCATGTTGTGCCATAGGGTGATCTACTTTGATCTTGGCCACAGTTTGGCAGTGGCAGTTCATCCTGGGGCACAGCTCATTGCTAGTCATACCAATATAAAATGCTGTGCAATGACTGCAGCAAAGTTGATAAATGACATGGCTGCCTTCACAGGTGGCCCAGGCCCTGTTGGGGTAGGATAGACATGTGACATGAAAGTACCAGGAAGCATTGGGCGGTTGAACTGGGTGGGTCTAGCACCTGGGTCTTCCACAGGAATATGACCCTTGTGCCGAGGGCTTGGGATTGGGAATGGCATAGGAATGGACTAGGATGTTGTGGATGTTGGGTGGGTGATGGAACGCCACTTTAAGAGGGGTGGAAAGGATCTTGGGTAGATGTCCATCATTTCAGTGCATGATGATAGGTAAACAAAGTTCTGGTGAAGGATTTAGTTCATTTGTTCCAGTCCAGGCTGGTACCGAGTGACAAAGGAGGCACTGCATTGTGGCTGGTTCTTGGGGATGATAGAAGGGTTGGGGATGTGAGGGGAAATAGCATAAGAGATCTCTGTTGTGGACTAGGTCTGGGGGATAGTGCCTGTCTGTGACAGCTCTCAGCATATTGAACAAGGGAGTCTTTGTCACTGCACATATGCTGCCCTGGGTGGCCATACTGTATGGGAGGAATTTTTTGGTGTAAAAGGTATGACAGATCCGAAATGCAGGTACTATTGGTGGTTGGTGGATTTAATGTGGTCAGATGTGCAGATAGAGCACAGAGGAGGAAGGTGGTACGTTGTGTTGAGGAGGACCATGTGAAGTAGATAGACAAGAAGGTGTTAAGGTGGTTGGAGGTATTGGTCATTGGTCAATGAGAGCCAGTTCTTTCAGTAGACACACAACTGCCAGCCACAACATGGTGTCCAGGATTATTGGGTTTGTGAGGTTTGGGGAGCATATAAAAGGTGGGTGCCCAGGGATGATTAGGTCGGGATTTATTTTGAGGTCATGTATGGCTATTCTTACATCTTCTGAAAGGTTGGTGTTCTGAGGAAGGGACCTTGGGAGGGATGGTGAGGCTAAGCTGAAGGTAAGGAATTCCTGGAAGGTGACGAGCGGAAGGTTAGGGGGTGGGGAGGGGGGGGTGTAGGATCATGGTTGGATGGTGGTATGAACTGGAAAAAACAGGGTTGAATGTTGGGATTTTTGTGGTTTTGGTTAGAGGGATCGGCAGCAAAGAAATGCTTCTGTTGCATGGGTTGGAAGAAGAAGAGTCAGCCTTTGGCAAATCCACAGTGGTCAAATTTGGGTGTAGGGCTAAAAGTGAGGCTTTTGGTTAGGAATGAAACTTCTGTGGAGCTGAAGGTTTTGGTAGAAAGGTTAACAACAGTGTTACAGGAATGTTTTGGACCTGGATTTGGTGGAGAATTGGTAGGGAGCAGACCAGCCTGTGACGCAGTATGCAGCTGAACATAACGCTCTTGATTTCAATGGCTGTTTCACAGCCTGAGTCAACTGGATCCTCCCCACCACTACTAGCTTTTCTGAACTGCGCAGATGGGAGTTATCCTTATGATACATTCTCCACTCCTATGGTAACATATTATCCCCACACCCTCCACACAAGTTTCCACACCCTCTTCCCATCATATCCTTCCCATTCTCACCTCCCACTCTCTTTGTTTGCCACCATCTGCCAATGCGCACACTCATGTTTGCCTGCTCCTCTCCTTTTTCATTCTTTTTTTCCACAACTCTATGCCCCACAAGCTCCTGATGCTGCACCGGTTGTCATTCTAGTCCCTGCACACTCCACCAGACTTCATCTCTCTCCTCCCACCCACACATTTCTATCCCTTGCCCTTTCCTGTACCCTCCAGACTGCTGAATGCATCCCATGTGATAGTTGTATTCCACCCCGAGCTGCCGGAATTGGTGGTCATGTGTGCTTGCTTGTGTATGTGAAGGGCATGTTTTTATCTTTTGCAGATGAAGGGTGTGGCTGAAAGCTTTATGTAAGTGTCTTTTAACTGTGCTTGCCAGCAACTTAACATGTCTTCTTTATGATAAGAAGTAATCTATCTGCTCCTACATTGTTGATGCATATCCTTCAGTATGGCTTTGACTATCTATCATCATTCCCTGAAATGTGAGACGTCCTACCTGCGATCCTTTTCATACCACTTAAAGTAGTGTTCCGTCACCCATCCACCCTCCACAACATCCTAGTCCACCCCTATGCCACTAGGATCCAAAATCCTTGCCATGAGGATCATATCCATGTGGAAGACGCAGGTGCTAGACCCAATCCACCCACCCAGCACTTTCTATTCCAGTCCTGTCACACGTTTATCCTACCACATCGGGGGCTGGGCCACTTGTGATAGCAGCCATGTCATTTACCAGCTCTGCTGCAATCATTGTACAGCTATTTACATTGGTATGACTACCAACCAGCTGTCCACCAGGATGAACAGCCACTGCAAAACTGTGGCCAAGAGGAAATTAGGTCAATCTGTGGCACAACATACAGCTGAACATAGCATGCTTGATTTCAATGGCTGCTTCACTATCAAGACATCTGGATCGTCCCTTCCACCACCAGGTTTTCTGAACTGTGCAGGTGGGAGTTATCCTTACAATACATTCTCCGCACCTGTAATTATCCCAGTCTCAGCCTACAGTAGCATACTGTCCCCACACCCTCCACCCAACAGTTTCCACTCCCTGTCCTATCATCTCCTCCCCATTTTCGTTTTTCACCCTCTTTGTTTGCTGCTCTCTACCAATGCACCAGCCCATCCTTCACTGCTCCTCTCCTTTTTCACTCCTTTTTTCCCCCCACCTCCTTGGCCCACAATTTTCTGACATTGCACCTGTTGGTATTCTGGTCCCTGTGCCCTCCCTCAGACGGCATGCATCTATCTCCCTCCACCCATACACTACTATCCATTTCCCTTCCCTGCCCCCTCCAGATTGCTGCTTGCATCCCACATGATAGTTGCATTCTAGCCTGAGATGCTGGAGGTGGTAGTCATGTGTGCATGAGGTGTACTTGCTTATGTATATGAATGGTGTGTGTGTTTATCTTTTGCTGAAGAAGGCAGTGACAGAAAGCTTTATGTAAGCGTCTTTTAAATGTGCCTGTCTCCAAGTTAATCTATCTTCTTTATGGTAAGTAGCAATCGATATTTTCCTACATTATTCATGTAGAAATAAAACACTCAACACTCAAATGAGTTGTTGAAGTATCATTAGTAACACCTTTCGCACAGCAAGTTATGACATTGGAAGCAGTTAAGATTAAGCAGTGTAGTTTCCTGTGCCCAGAAATTCTTAAATTCTGCACAGGAAGGTGATGACTTTCCACTACATTTAGCTTTATTACCAGGCTAAACCCTGGAGATAATAAAATCATTTTGAGGAATTATCACTAAAATACAGCAATCACTAGAACAAAAACTTTTCTTGATCAGAAGTGACAGTGAAATTCCTGTAATGTTGACTATCTATGCAAATAATGTATAGTAGCAACAATGACTGATCTCTATTTTCATGGACCATTTTTCAGAACTGGACAATTCACATCTGTAACTTTTGGCATACAGAGGATTAATAATGTAGACTAACCATCTGGACAGAGTTATGCACTACCAAACCTATGGCACTGTAGTTTTGATAAATCACATAAATGACTTAGTAAATGGTAGGATTAGCACAGTTAGAACCAGACAACATTCAGTGTTAGTCCATTGTGTATTTTATATCCTCACAAAATGTAAATTGCATTTATGAGGTCTGTTCAAAAAATTCTGGAACATTCATAATTTCGTGCCAATGGTGTGTTGGAGTGAAATGCGGTTGGCATCTCTGCACACACCTTGTTTAATGTGTAACTGCTGGTGGAAGTTACATTGTTGTATGCCTGTTAGTTATTGTTCAGTGCTGTATTGAGAAGAACATGGTGTAGCACAGGTTGCAAATTTTGAGATAGCAGAGTTAGAGGAACAATGTGTCTGCATTAAATTTTATGTAAAACACAAGAATACTTTTACAGATACACACCAAATGATGCAGAAGGCCTACAGTGATGAGTGCTTAAGCCATACTCAGTGTTACAAATGGAAGGCCTACAGTGATGAGTGCTTAAGCCATACTCAGTGTTACAAATGGTTGACATGGTTTGAAAAAGGCTGGCAAGAAGTTGAAGATGACCCTCATTCAGGACGCCCTTCAATGTCTACCTATGACACTCATGTCAGGAACACCAACAAAATTGTGCATACACTCAAAGACTGACTGTCCAACAGATCACAGAAGAGTGTAACATTTTAGATGGAACATGACAAGACAGGCTGTATACATGGAGAAGGCAAAAAAATTCCCGGACTTCCCAGATAAAAAATACTTTTTTCCAGGTGAAAAACAAACTTTCCTCGGTGTAATACACATTTTCCCAGGTGGAAATACAGTTTCTCTCCATTTTAAGTGACGGTATACTTTCCCTCAGAACTGTAAAACTTATTAAGCCTTTGAATAGTATAAGTTTTAT
This sequence comes from Schistocerca serialis cubense, assembly GCF_023864345.2. Taxonomy (NCBI): domain Eukaryota; kingdom Metazoa; phylum Arthropoda; class Insecta; order Orthoptera; family Acrididae; genus Schistocerca; species Schistocerca serialis. Next base: position 178,657,390 of record NC_064646.1, on the reverse strand, counting down.
GCAGTGGCATAGAACTTCTCAGCACTTTAGTAAACAAAACCCAGCAAAGAAATAGCGTGTTTTGGAAAGATCTTTGATGCACAACAACATATGGGCTGCACATTTTCTTATTACAGAAGTATAATTACAAATTCCACCAAACACAGCACCATAGTTTCCAAAGCACTAAAATCGAGACTGTGATGTGCTTTCATCAGCCAAGCATAGCTCATGTCATGTTATCTTGCCAGAAAATGATAGCAGAGATTTAGTGCACAGGACACTTGATGTAGTCAGCCAATAGCAACATCACTGTTAAATAGTGTGAACATGCAAATAGGAAAATTCATTGTTTAATTACGTACATATAGTACAGCCACAAGAAACACTAGTCTTTCACATATAATATTGCTCCCTTTTTGCATGTATTACCCTTTAAATTATGTCAAACAAAAATGTGCCAGCAAAATTTTGAGTGATGACAAATGTCTGGTCTTCTGGTCCCAAAATTTTTCTGACTGGCTGGTCCTCAAAGTATTTTGAATGAGGACCAAAACCTCTGTGATTTAAGAAATTAATTGCACATTCTGACAGTTAAAATAATTCATCTTGCATAAAAGGAAATCTGCTTCAAAAATAATGCTTCTCAAAACACCATTCATATTTTCCCATGACCTGTTAGAAATAGGTATGTTTGAACAGTTGCTAGGGAGCGCCAGATGACAGATGTTAGCTGCATGCACAGCTATGACAATGTAACAAGCCTGTGCATGGTGTTCGCTCTGCTCATACAGCTTTTGTCATATTTCTGTTTGGAATCTTGTGTTTAGTGTGGCATCACATGACCATGTGCAGCAGTGTAGTATGTTGTTCAGAGGTCGCATATAGAGTTATTGTACTTAGAGCTTTTACTTATGGCAGATAAGGAATACAAAATTAGAAAGCAGTCCTTGACAATTTTCATTTCAAAACTAGACTCTATAACTCAATGCACCCTAATATTTTGCAGTGTGGTGATTTTAACATAGGTTTTTTGTGATTTATGCTCTGCAATACTGTTATTTAGCATTTCCTGTCAAGTTTACATCCACAGAGCAGTGCAGAAAGCTAGTAAGAAGAAATACAACTTTCTTGAAAAAATAAAAAGAAACAGCTGTTTCTATACACCAGTAACTGTCATTGGCTGAAGACAAAGTCTGAAAATGAGTCCTTGATCATATTGTGGCACTTTATTTTACTTGTCCCTCTTGATCGCACAAATTTTTACACTTCATTATTACTGGTTTTGGCTACTACCATTTTCAGATCTGTTACAAACAATAACAGCATGTAACCAACTAAGTTCAGTTTGCTGATGCTAAATCTATAAATGGCCTGGTGCTAAATAAAAAGTTTTTTATTTTACATAAGAAACAGCTATGTTACTTAAAATCCACATAAAAAGAACAAATAGTAATAATGTGCAGTTCCTAGCCTGGGAAAGTAAAAAATGAAATTATGTAAAAGCCAGTATAAAAATTTTAAGAATAAAATTACATCTATGAAATGAAATCTTCTATTATGGATCTAATTCCACGTATTGTATATCAGTACATGTTATATTGTCAGATGCTCATTTTGCCATGTGATGTAATTTTAATTAATGACTATGCCTACTGCATTTTAACCATTACATTTTCAATACTGGCTTCTCATGTACCCAGTACTTACTACGTACCTATATGTATAATTTGACATTGATACTGACATCAGAATATTTTACGGTATGTATAGCTGGTATACAAAGCTATTAATCATGAAAATACTTTTTATTTTTTATGTAGCACCAGGCATTTCAGAAGGATGTAGGCTGCAGTAGGTACTGGGAGATGAAGAGGCTTGCACAGGATAGAGTAGCATGGAGAGCTGCATCAAACCAGTCTCAGGACTGAAGACCGCAACAAGAACAACAGGCATTTATAGATTTAGTTCAACAAATTGAACTTAGTTGATTACACTCTGTTTTTGTTTGTAACAGATCTGAAGATAGCAGTAGCCAAAACTGGCAATAGTGAAATTGTGATAATTTGTGTGATCAGGATGGACTTATAAAATGAAGTGTATAATTGTCAGTTAATATTCTACTCCAGGAGTAAATATAAAGCCTCATAGGTATTTACAATGATGAAATACAGTGTGCTGCCAGTCTATAAATTTACTGAAGGATGGCATTCTGTAAATTTAAGATATAAACGACAGAAATTAAGAAATAATGTCAGGCCTAGAGAAGGAACCTGACAAGTGTTGAAACACATCTAGTAATCGAAAAAAATTGTGTTTCACAGAAGGTAGATATGTAAAATTCTGTTAAAACTTTTTAGTGTGGTTTCTGGGATGACAGTTTTCTTGGAGTTTTATCTCATGTTCTGTTCTTTATTATGGCATAATACCACACATGCGAGAAGATGAAAATGTGCGCTTCAAATTAAGTGAACAGTTGAAACTAGCTAATAGTGTGAAATGAAACACTTCCGTCCAAATAAATTGCCTGCCTTTGCAGAAAAGATTAGCAAATCGAAAAAAATATATTCGTTGTTCTGAAAAGTGGTGAATGCTTGATTGCCAATAATGTAGAAATAAAATAAAATCATAAAACTGAAACTAACAATGTATTTCAGTCTTCCATAATTATGTGAAAGTATTTTTATTCTTTTGATAGCTCCCAGCCACAGAAATCCATTTTGTTTTCATCTGATGTGAGAGCTGTAAACGAAGCAATAACAGTGGTCATGTGGAGACCACTTCTCCCCACAATTATGACCGGTCTGCACATGTGTAAATCTGGCACCTTGACTGTACCAGAAAAATTTTTCTGGCAACTTCTCCACATGTACACGAGCCCACTGGCATCTGCTCAAACAAACCTAATTCGAACAGTTTTGTGTGTGTGTGTGTGTGTGTGTGTGTGTGTGTGTGTGTGTGTGTGTGTGTGTGTTACCGCCAAGTTCTTCCCACAGCTCATGAGTCAAGACCAGAAGGACTTTCGCTTTGCAACCTGTGAAGAGCTTTTGGATCGCACAAATGAGAACGAGATGTTCCTTAAGAGACTCGTAACTGGTGATTAAACATGGGTCTATGGTTATGATGCTGAGACCAAGGTCCCATCTTCACAATGCGTCGTGGAAGGTTCTTAAAGACCAAAGCAAGCTCATTAGGCCAGGTCAAACGTCAAAGGCATGCTGGTATTTTTCTTTGAGACTGAAGGATTAGTTCATCATGAACTTGTGCCACAGGGACAAAATGTTAATCGATGGTACTGTCAGGACATGTTGCGACACCTGCCAGAAAATGTGAGAAAGAAATGGCTTGAAACATGGTGGCTCTTGCATCATGATAATGCACCAGCAAATTCATACCTGTTGGAGCATAACTATTGCACAAAAAACGAAATCACTGGGCTGCCTCATCCTCTGTATTCTCTATTCCTGGCCCCTGTGGACTTTTTTTTTTAATTCCCAGAGCTGGAAACCCAGTTGGAAGGATGAATATTTGCAATAATAGGCAAGATAAAAGAAAATTCGCAGATGGTGCTTTGCACAATCCAGCAAGAGGTGTACCAAGACTGCTTCCAAAAGTGGAAACAGTTTTGGGAGCATTGCATCAATTGTGAACAGTATTTCAAAGAAAACCATGCACAATAAAAGGTAAGCACAGAAAAATTTTGTGGACGAAGTACCGTAATTTTTTGAACAGACCTAGTATATGTAATAAAAATTAATTGATCTAGTAACTTCTGCACTTTTATGTAACCAAAGCTACAACTTTTAATGAAAGTACAGTTTTCATGCACAAACATATGAAATCTATACAATTATTGTTGTTATTTGATGGTCAATAGAAAGTTCTTCGTCACAATCAAAGGCTAGTTTTTCCTGTCCTTTTTTTTCTTTGCTACAACAACCCTCTGTTTCACATTACATATCAGCCATTTTTGAATAAAACCTGAATTAAACACTGACAGTTTCAGTGTTGATATTAATATCCTCACAGAGTTTCTAGACAGTTCAACACTTCTGGTGTCCAGCCAATCTATCAAGACACTGATCACATATGTGAACAAAGTGATCAATGTGAGGTAAAGCCTGACAGGTATTCAACACACTTAACATTCAGGTAATGTGGGTACAACATTAACTGACCAAAGCTACTGGGAAAACTACAGAGGGCCCCACTTACTTATGATAGTGTACAGTAGCTTACATTATTTTTACAATTCTACTTGTTGAATTACAAATCTTACCATATCGGATGTCTTCATGTTGCATTCACCCATCACAAAAGCATTTGGTGGTGTACCCACAGGCAGTACATAAGCATAAGAACAACATAGACACGCTGGCATCATAAGATACATTGGATGAATTTCCACTGCCACAGCCTGAAAAACAGAGTGACAATAATAAATGTAATATACAGTCAGTACAGAAGCATATCTTTTCTTTCGTAATTGAACTTACTTTGATTTGATTACTTAACTTGTATTTCTATTTAACAGAAAGCTAAGGCTAAATTCCCTGTTGACAAATCATCACCAGAGAAAGAGCACATGCTATGACAGAACAATGTAGGGAAGAAAAGTGAACAAAGGTACTGTCCCAGACACCACAAAAAACCTAAATTTTGATTACCGGGTTGGGAATTGAATTCTGTTCCTCCTGAATTTTAATCCAGTTCCACATTTCTCAGTGATATGAATTTGACAGTAATTAAAGAAAGTATTTTAATAATACTGTGTGAATAAAAACATTGTCTAAGATGTTACTTAAAATGTCTTTTAAAAGCTACATTCATTTGCACTTTATTATCGCAAGACAATCATTGCAACCATTGATAAAGGGGAGATGCATTATCAGGTAGACCATCAAGAGAAAATAATGGAAACAGAGGATGTTATCTAACTGTCACTCATACCAGAACATTAATTGTGCACAAAGATGGAAAATAAGCTGTGTTCATTGTAAAGGGCAATTTGTAATGATAATACAGGGTGTACATAAAGTCCAGGACCACTTTCAATTATTTATTGCACAAGAACTAAACATTGTACACATGTCATACAAATTGCATTTTGAAGAGAAACTCTGAAAGTTTTTTTACAAATATTTGATATGCAAACCATGAGTGGCACGGCAGACATCAATACGGTAATCGAATTCTTGCCATACCCATCCCAGCATGGCATTGTCGACTGTGGCAGTCGCTTCCCGTATTCTGTCCTGGAGCTGGTGGTAGAGGCGGTACATATACCAGATCTTTACTGTGTCCCCACAGGAAAAAGTCACACAGAGTGAGACCTGGTGATTAGGGAGGCCATTTCATGAAACAGCTGCCCCCTTCTGTAGCACAGCCTATCCATCAATGTGGCAGCTCCGTGTTCAGGTACCCACAAACTTCACAATGAAAATGGGGTGGAGCCCCATCCTGGTGAAAGATGAACGGAGAGTCTGACTGCATTAGAGGCATCAGCCATTGCTGCAACATGTCCGAGTAGGAATATCCAGTGACAGTGCTCTTGGCACTCCACATTCACTTCACTCACACTGGGACAACCATTTCTCTTTGCTGGGCACAAGCAACATGTTGTAATGAATGTGTTGTGCTCCGCACCTGAACCAGTCATGTTTGCGAGTAGCACTGACTATTAGAAAATTACCAAACTATGCTGTGGAGGTGTAAAAAAAAAAAAAAAAAAAAAAAAAAAAAAAAAAAAAAAAAAACCAACTTTCAGGGTTTCTCTTCAAATGACGTATGTATGATATCTTTGGTTCTTGTGCAATAAATAAGTGAAAGTGTTCCCGGACTTTATGTACACCTTTATGTACACCATGTGTTTTTGAGAATGTGCAGCACGTCGAGGTATAAAATACCAAAACTATTTAGCTTCCTGAAGGTTACATTAACAGTTAAATATCATTAAAAGGCAACAAATTAATAAATTACACATTCAGAAATGCCACAATTTGAAAAAAAAAAGATCTGTTTTTTGATTAGCTATGATATCCAGCTGATATTTATCTAGTGCTGTATAAAGCAAAAATAACGTTGGTACATGACTGTAATGGTGAAGTGTGAAGTTTTACGGATGGACACTATAACAACTTCTACATTTACGTCTACATAAATACTCTGCTAGCCACAGTGCAGTGCATGGTGGAGGGTACCTTGTACCACTACTAGTCACTTCCTTGATCTGGAAATCATGTTTTGCTTACCTTCTAGTGTAACTAGGTACAGCAACTGTAACTCTTTAGTGAACTCTGCTTTTAGTACTACAAATGTCACAAAATTAGCGTACTTCCAATAATTTCATTTATTAATGTCATACCGTGTAATAATTTGAGGAAGTTCTATCCTTGAGCAAACAGCAACTATTGCTCAACAGTGTACATTAAGGTTAATTTGTGACATATCTATATGAAATGTGATTTAGCCATCTCATTAAATACAATTTTCCAATCATCTGTTTTGACGTACAGGAGACATGTCAAGTTTTACAATGAGAACATGTTTTAAAAATAACAAAAATAAAACATGATAATATAATGAAAAGGAAAATGGCCACTAACCATATAGCGGAGAATCTGAGTTGCAGATAGAACACAACAAAAAGACATTCGCAAATAAGGTTTCAACCAGTAAGGCCTTCCTCAACAAAAACACACACACACACACACACACACGACTGCAGTCTCTGTCAACTGAAGCCTCACTGTGAGCAGCAGCACCATTAAGTGATGGTGATGGGAGGGGTGACGGGGGGGGGGGGGGGGGGGGGAGGAAGGAGGAGGCTGGGGGGGGGGGGGAGGGGGAGGAATAGTGGGTAGGGTTGAGGGACAGTGAACTGCTGCTGGGGAGCACACAGGGACAAGGTGGGGAGAGGGTATGGTAGCTATGCGCAGTCTCGAGGTTAAACGAAGGGCAGGGGAGAGGTGTACGGGGGAAGGGGGGTTGTAGCAGAAAAGGAGAGATGTAAAACAACTGGGTGTGAAGGTCGAATGAGGGCGGTGTAGTGCAGGAATGGGAACAGGGAAGGGGCTGAATGGGTGAGGACAATAACTAACAGTGGTTGAGGCCAGGAGGTTTATGGGGACGTAGGATATATTGCACGGAAAGTTCCCACCTGCGCAATTCAGAATAGCTGGCGTCAGTGGGAAGAATCCGTATGGCACAGGCTGTGAACCATCATTGACGAGAAGGATGTCATGTTGGGCAGTGTTGTTTCTTCGCCACAGTTTGTCGGTGGCCATTCATATGGACAGACAGCTTTCTGGTTGTCATGCTCACATAAAAAGCAGCACAGTGGTTGCAGCTCAGCTTGTAGATCACATGACTGGTGTTACAGGTAGCCCAGCCTTTGATGGGATAGGTGATGTTTGTGACTGGATTGGAGTAGGTGGTGGTGCGAGGATGTATGGGATGAGTCTTGCATCTAGGTCTATTACAGTAATATGAGCCATGAGGTAAGGGGTTAGCAGCAGGGGTTGTGTAGAGATGTATGAGTATATTGTGTTGGTTCGGTGGCTGGTGGAACATCACTGTGGGAGGGCTGCAATATAGTGGCAGGACATTTCTCATTTCAGAGCACAATGAGAGGTAATTGAAACCCTCACGGAGAATGTAATTCAGTTGCTCCAGTCCTGGGTGGTACTGAGTTATGAGGGGAATGGTCGTTTGTAGCCAGATGGTGAGACTTTGGGAGGTGGTGGGAGACTGGAAAGAAAAGTCATGGAAGATTTGTTTTTGAACAAGGTTGGGAGGATAATTATAGTCTGTTAAGGCTTCAGTGAGACTTCGAGAGGGACCGCTTGTCACTGCAGATGCGATGGCCACAGGTGGCTAGGCTGTATGGAAGGGACGTCTTGGAATGGAACAGATGGCAGCTGTTGATGTGGAGGCATTGCTGGTGGTTAGTAGGTTTGATAAAGACAGAGGTACTGATGTAGCCATCTTTGAAGTGGAGGTCAACATCTAGGAAGGTGACTTGTTGGGTTGAGTAGGACCAGGTGAGGCAAAAGGGGAGAAACTGTTCAGTGTAAGGAGGAAAGTGTAAAGGGTGTTCTCACCCTTGTTCCACACCGCAAAGATGTGATCAATGAATCTGAACCAGGTGAGGGGTTTAGAATTCTGGGTGTTTAGGATGGATTCCTCAAGATGGCCCATGAATAGGTTGGCACAGGATGGTGCCGTATGGGTGCCCATAGCCATACCCCAGATTTGTTTGTAGGTAATGCCTTCAAAGGAGAAGTAATTGTGAGTGAGAATATAACTAATCATGGCGACCAGGAGGAGGAATTCCCCAAATTCCTCAACATGCCAACTAACCTTACATCCACAGAAAGAACCGTAGTCCACCATCTAAAAACTGGTCCCGACCTTATAATCCTACCTGCAGACAAAGGCTGCACTGCTGTTTTGAACCACAAGGATTACCTGGCAGAAGGACTTCGTCGGCTGTCAGATACAACCACCTACAAACCTTGCCACCATGACCCCATTCCAGAAATCCAGCAGAATCCCCAGTCGCTCCTCAAATTGTTAGGCCCATTCCAGAACCTCTCCCCAGATTCCATCTCTCTACTCACACCTACCATTCCCCCAACTCCTACCTTCTACGTGCTTCCTAAAATCCATAAACCCACCCACGCAGGATGCCCCATTGTGGCTGGTTACTGTGTCCCCACTGGGAGAATCTGTGTTCCCATAGACCAACATGTCCAACCTATCACCTGGAACCTACACTCCTATATAAAATACACCAAACATTTCCTCCACTGACTGTCTACAGTTCCTGTCCCTTTACCATGTGGTGCCCTGCTCATCACTGTTGATGCCACCTCCCTTTACACTAACATCCCTAATGCCCATGGCCTTACCAAACTTGAATACTAACTTTCCCAACACCCAACGGATTCCAAACCAACAACTTGCTTCCTAGCCAACATGACCAACTGTATCCTCACCCACAATTGCTTCTCCTTTGAAGGCATTACCTGAAACAAATCCAGGATATGGCTATGGGCACCTGCATGGCACAGTCCTATGCCAACCTATTCATGGGCCATCTATGGGAATTGTTCCTAAACACCCAGGATCAGAAACACCTCACCTGGTTCAGATTCACTTATGACATCTTTGTGATGTGGATCAAGGATGAGGACACCATATCATCTTTCCTCCAGAACCTCAACAGCTTCTCCCCCATTTGCTTCACCTGGTCCTACTCAACCCAAAACCCACCTTCCTAGATGTTGACCTCCACCTCCAGTCACAAACGTCACTTATCCCATCAAAGGCTGGGCACCCTGTGAAATAAGTCATGTGATCTACAAACTGAGCTACAACCACTGTGCTGCATTCAATGTAGGCATGACAACCAACAAGCTGTCTGTCTGCGTGAATGGCCACTGACAAACTGTGGCCAAGAAACAATTGGACCACCCTGTTGCTGAGCACGCTACCTATCATGACATCCTTTATTTCAATGACTGTGCCTCACAGCCTGTGCCATATTGATCCTTCCAACACCAGCTTTTCTGAATTGTGCAGATGGGAACTTTCCATGCAATATATTCTATGTTCCCATAACCCTCCTGGCCTCAAACTTTGTCAGTCATTGTCCTCACCCATCCGGCCTCTTCCCTGTTCCTATTCCAGCACTACACATCCCTCAGTCGACCTTCGCACCCAGTCTTTCTACTGCTCTTCTTTTCCATTCCGCACTTTATACTGCAGTAAACGTCCTTCCCACTTTACTGGATCTTCCTGCCTTTCCAAAGCCTTCGTATTCACCTTTTGTACCCATTTCCAGACATCCGAAATTGTTCTAGCGAATTGACGTACAGATTCACTGGTCCTTCCTTTCTGTAGCTTCACTAAATCAAACGGTGACGGCATTTTTCGCCCGTACAATACCTCATACAGAGACAAACCAGTATTTGTATGGACTTTTGCATTGAATGCGCATACTATATGCTTCAAATACTTGTCCTACTGATGGTGATGAGAATCCACATAAAAACTCAGCATCTTTCCGATTGTTCCGTGTACCCATTCTGTCCTTCCATTCGCCTGTGGATGCAATGCGCTCGTCCTCAACTTCTTTATGTTCGATAATTTACACAGTTCCTTCATTAAATCCAACATAAGTTGGTCCCTTAGTCAGTAATTGTCTCCAGTACACCAAACTTCAAAATCCATTTGTTAACTAATGCTTGCACAACCATTGCTGCCTGTTGATTTGGCATAGCCACCATCTTCACATACCTTTAAAAATGGTCTATTACTGTCAGAACGAATCTGTTCCCAGATGGTGTTCGCCTACAAGGTCCTAAGACATCAATCCCCAGAAAAGAAAATGGCCATGTCGCTTCCAGTAATCGTCGTAGCTGCATCTGTTTCTGACACAAATCTGCTCTCTGGGCACATGGTATACAATTCTTGACATACTGATCTACATCTCGTTTCCTACCTCTCCACCAATACCTCTCCACCTATACCTCTCCGCCACTCTCCTATTCGTCGCTCTACACCCTCCATGACCGTAATTATGTGCTTCCTTTAAAACCTCATCCCTCAACTTCTCTGGCACTATTACCCTTGGCCCTAACTTTGTTTCCCTGCACAGAAGACTGTCATATGCATTAAACTGTGGCTGTGTCTGATACAATTTACCGTCGTTGTCCGTGTACTGTAATTTTTGCCATACTGCTAGGTCGTAACCTATGACTTCTACTGTTGCCTCCTTCCTACTAAGAGCATCCGCATTAGTGTGCTTCTTCCCAGGCTTGTGCACCACCTTGTAGTCGAATTCACTAAGCCTCACAGCCCATCTAGCGAGTCTTGTGGATGGATCTTTCAACCCCAACAACCATTTCAACACAGAATGATCTGTCACTACCCGAAATCTTCTCCCATATAATGATTCCATAGATTACACTAAGCATCTCCCTCTCTGTTGTTGAGCAATTCTCCTCTGCTGCATTCAACTGCCTCAACGCGAAGGCTACAGGATGTTCTTTGCCATCAATTTTCTGACTAAGAACACACCCTAATGCTCAATTCAATGCATTGCATGCTAGTATAACTCCTTTTCAAAATCTGGAAACACAAGAACTGGACATGATGTTAACACTTATTTCAGTTAGTCAAACGCTTTCTGACACTCTTCTGTCCACTCAAATTTCACACCTTTCCGTAACAATCGCATCAATGGCTGTGCTAAATCTGCAAAACCCTTCACGAACTTTTGATAGAAATTGCAAATTCCAATTAATGACTGCACTTCCTTAGCTGTTTTCGGTTCCCGAAAATCCCTTACAGCTTGTACCAACCTCAGATCTGTTCGCACTCCGTCCTTACTGATAATATGACCCAAATATTTTACTTCTTCTAATGCAAAATGACACTCCTCCAGGCTCAACATCAAACGAGCTGCTCTTAACCTCAAAAAGACTTCCCTCAATCGCTGTCTATGTTGCTCCATACTACTTGAAAACACTATAATGTCATCCAAGTAGACCAAACAGTGCCATGGTTTCAAACCACTCAAAACACTGTCTAGCAACCTCTGGGACTTTGCCGGAGCGTTTTTCAAACTGAATGGCATTCTAATGTACTGGTAATGGCCTCCAGGTGTAGAGGAAGCAGTTTTTGGACACTCCTCTGGAGCCACCTCTAACTGATGATAACCACTTGTTAAATCCATCGTAGAAAAGTACTGGCACTGTCCTAAGTGATCCAAAGTCTCTGATATGTTTGGAATGGGGTATGCATCCATTACTGTCTTATTATTGAGGTATCAGTAGTCACAACAGAACCTGTATTTCTTAGTTCCATCTGTAGATTTTTTAGGCACAATGATAATGCCCACTCCCCAACAACTATTACTATGCTCTATAACACTGTCCACAAGCTGCTGATCAATAAAATCCTCCACAGTCGGCTGCAACCTTGGTATTCTGTATGGTTTCCAGTAAACAGGTGCTCCATTCCCTGTTGGTATCCTATGTTGAACTAATGGAGTTGCTGGTAATGGCCCTTATGGAAAAAACAAATCCGTAAATTCCCACAATAATTCTTCCATATTCTCTCTTTCTCCTCCCTTCAAATGCTTAATTTTGTCATGCAATGCAGTTCTATCGGCAGTTAGTGGTTGATCGCTTCACCTACCTCTCGAACACCAGTCTTCGTCATCTGGCACATCCAAATTTGCTACTAAAACTACTTTCCTCAAATTCGTGTCTACAATGATAAAATTATCTATGTTCATGGGAACTACTCACCCGTCGTTCCCCTCCTGTATGCGTACAACACTAAGTTTCACAAAACATTCCAATGAACCCAAATCTTCATTATCCTCCAATGGTTCAATAACACATACTGTACGCACAGGTAATTCGACTCCACATTTACCCAAAGCGACTTCCCAGTGCCACTAGACACACACTCACCTTAATGCTAATGTACATGGTTCAATTGGTTTGTTCATTACGCTGAATGCCCCTTGTGACAGCTCTGCATTGACAACAGTTTCCCCTAGCGGAAATAACATTCCACCAAGTTCCACAGCTCATTGTCCAAGGTCGATTTTGGCATGATGTCGATGCAAGAAACCTGCTCCTAGGATCATGTTGTAACCCTCGCTTACCCATGGTACCACCTCCATGCATGCATTAAATCGGACTTTCCCTATGCGAAAGTCAACTGTCACCGACCCCAAAGGCATGACCTCCTTATCCCCCACTCCACGCAACCTATAACGTGGTGGGTCTAACTTCCTTCGTCCCATTATATTCTTAGTAGCCACTGACACTTTCGCCCCTGTGTCCAACAAAATTTTAAACTTTTTAGTTCTCATCGATCATACCACTGAACATTCCACCTCTGCATATGTATTCGTAGCATTGAAATTAAATGGGAGCTCCCTTAGGTGGGTCTTGGGCCCCCTCTGCCGTTTAATGCTTGTCCACCTCTTCTATCTCCAATTATCCATCCTCCATGTTGCTGATTTCCACCTCTTCCTCTGTTCCTCGATGAGTGTGTACACTGCCTCTGTAAATGTCCTGTACGACCACAGTTTTAACATTTTATACCCGCTGCAAATACTGTTTGCCTCTTGTGTACCCCTGTTGCCACATCTATTTCCTCACACTGTGCTGCCAGCTGAATGGCTGAATACAAATTTTTTGGATTCCCATCATGCACTTTCCATGACATATGCACTGGCAACCCTCTCAAAAATACATCAAGTGTGCTTTGCTCAGCCTCCTGGAACAGAACACTATTCGCTTCATCACTCTGACCCACTCGTAAGTATACTCATTAATTTCCCTTATCCTGTCTGCAAATTTCTCCACCATCTCCCCCTGACTCTTTGTCATTGTACTTAACCTCTCCCTAAAGTACCGAGCTCTATTCTGTTTCTTGTACCTTTGTAAAAGCCCTTCTTTTAACTGCTTAAACTGTCCTGCCTTCGTTAAGGCCTCAGAACACCTTACATATGTTTTCACTTCACCCGTTAATCTAATCTTGGCTATATGTAACCACTGCTCATCAGACCAACCATTCATCACTGCTGAAGTCTCCAAGTCCTCCACAAACAAACGCACGTCCTCAGATGCCTTGCCAGAAAACAGAATTATCAGACTCGGGGCAGCTGAATCAATCTCCTGCACCCTAGGCAACAGCTGATCAGATGCGGTTTCCCGCTCACTTCTAGATTCTAATTCATTTCTCAAGAGTGTATTGTCTGCTGTCAATTGTGCTACTTTTTCCATCAAAATCCGCACCGCTTCTGGTTCCGACACACCTTGCGTCCTTGACTCTGCCATTGTGTTGCTTTTATTCCCAGTTAGCCCGAAACAAAACGATTAAGTACAAGAATAATCTGACACCCTTCAGCTCCGTAACATGATACTCAGTATCATCATAAACCAATACAAAAGTAATTAAACGCCACAAAAAAGTAAATCTTACTGCCCCAAATACACTAACACTTACTCTGACAACAAAAAATACTATGCCCATGCAAATGTGGCTTGCCAGGAACCATACTCAAAAAAACAAAAAAGATAGAAAATCTCCAACACTCAAAAAGAACAATTTTGTCAGCATTCACCACATCTTGTGACTGTACCGCAAGCAGTGGGCTTGAACATCATACTGGACAGACAACGTCCAGTACTCTGACACCAAAAGTTGTGGTATCAGATGCCAAATGTGACATATTGAAACTCGGTGAGAACTTTCCAAATCATTTATTTGTTTCCACTACAGTGCTCCGTTCACCTCGGTCAGCATCACAGGGACCCACAATGATGAGGAAGCACCCCAGAGGCCTGTGCAATGCAATTCTGTGTCGTGCTGGCCTTGTACGCCAGCTGCAGAGTTCCTATTATGTCGGGATGGCTGCACCAGTAGCCAACTCAGTGGCCACCATCCTTGTTGACTCCACACTGCTCCACCAAGAGCTGTAGGCTGGTCCCGCTGCTGCTTCTTAATCACTGGCGTAGCTGAGAAAGTGGTGGCAATGACTGCCTGCGATCCGGCATCCGAATCTGCGGCCCTCGCCTCGGAAGTCTCCGACATGTGTCGGGAGCCAAGATGACTGCCCGTGGTAGCAAGCCAAAGAGTGGCCCACCACTGACTGGCTGCGGACCCCACATCGGCCTCAGTGGCTCAAACCAATGACCCTCCGAGGACTGGGATGCTGACGCCCCACCTGTTGCTGCGTGTAGCCAGCGGTGTGACATGCCTCGCTGTCCAGGAGAGGTGCCACAACTGAATGACTCTCGTTAGAAAACAACACCGTATTTATACTAAGCTGTGCACCTCTGTTTTGCTAATGCACCACTTAGCATCATGTCCGCATAACACTTAGGTCGGCCAGAGGTCCTCTTCTGCCTGTGACTTGCGCCATGGAAACTGCTGTGTGTGCCCTCTCCAGCAGTTCTATGCCCCCGTGGCCTCTATTATCCTTTGCAACCACTGGTATGTGTAACTTACTGCAATCCGGCTCGCACCTGGCTGTAAATCGTGCTCAGAATATCGCACAAAACTACCTTTCCCTATCCTAAGCAATGGTGCTGCTACAAGTGCTAGAGTGATGATCTCTTTGGTTGGTTGTGTTTACCAGTCATTCAATCCACCAAAGAATGGTTTTATATTCCATATAATATGACTCTGTATTCACCACATTCCCTGTATAATTTAATTCAGAATATCATGATTCTTTTTTTCTGTCATTGTTGTTATACATCACAGTATGCTTTGTTATGCTATCACTACTGCAGTCAGTGTGATAGGCCTACAGAAATGTTATAGTCAAATAAGTTACTCTAAAAAATACTGTCATTTTACATACCATTTTTGCAAGAACTGGTAAAACAATATTACAAATGGCTGCATTGGATGCAAACTGGGTTAGAAATGTTGTAGCAATACAGACAATTATTAGTATTGCTAAGTCAGGAAGCACGTTTAATACAGACAGTGTGTCTCCAATGAGATCATTCAGGCCAGATGCGTTTGTAGCTTCTGCCATTGCAAAGCCTCCACCTAAAAAACAGAGTAAACAGTTATTTTTCATCTATTAATTCCCACACTTGTTTTATGTGTTAAAATTTATATTACAAAACGTATAGGTGTCTGTTAGGGATAATAATAGACTTTTTCAAGAAAATTACGGAGATTTTGATTCATCTGTACACAGTGACTAAGGCTCTTTTAAAAATACATTCATTTAATAGACAGTGTGATTATAATTAAAGTTACACTTTCAAACCACTGTAGAAATAACACCAATGGTCAGAATGACATCTAATTGCAGTGGAATATTATCGGAAAAGAAGGAAAACATATGACAGAAGAAAAATAAATAGTTACAAAATGTAGCAATAGATGAGACTGTAAGCATCATAATTTAATAGTGGTAAGCTACAAATGATAAACGAATCATTCAACAATGCCTAAGGTATATGTTTGACATTAAACAAACTGTACTACTCAGTGTGCAAGGGTGTACAGGTGTGATGCTGTTAGTTATGTAAGCCCATCCACCACAGCAAGGTCGTATCACATCGGATGAGAAAAATCGGTTTTTAACTGTCCCAAGGCCAAAAACTGCATAAAAAGCATGAATGGCATCAGTTTTTAAATGTCCTGAGCCCAAAAACCACATAAAAAGCATCAATCACACCGGTTTTTAATTGTCCTAAGGCCAAAAACTGCAAAAAAACCATCAATCAAAATGAAATCAGATTATTAATTTCCATGTGACTGGCACAAAACATGTTTAATATGCTGTCCACTGTTTACTGCAACAAGTTGAGATTGAGAAACAGTATGTTCCACAACTGATCAAAGTGTTTCTAGAGTTACGTTCAGAGTATGTTGTGCAATGCATGCCTCCAATGCAGCTAAGTTTGCAATTGGAACACTTGACACAACATCTTTCAGATAGCCCCACAGCCAGAAGTAACATGGATTAAGATCAGGTGAACGGGATGGCCAGGCTGTAGGGAAATGGCAGCTGATAATTCTAGCATTTCCGAAATGGTGCTTCAGCAGCTGCTTAACTGGATTTGCAATGTGTGGAGGTGCGCCATCTTGCATAAAAATGATCCCAACCACACAACCATGCTGCTGGAAAGCTGGAATGACATGGTTGTGCGAAAGACACTCATAGCACTTACCAGTGATGGTATAGGTAACAGCACCAGAAGCACTTCTCCCTTTGAAATGATTCCGTGAACCCGCACCACACAGTGACCTTTTCAGGATGAAGTGGTACTGGTTGATTTGTGTGTGGCTTTTCCGTTGCCCCTATTTGACTATTCTGTGTACTGACATATCCTGTCAGATGGAAGTGGGCTTCGTCTGTCCACAAAATCTTCCACGGCCAATCATTGTCGATTTCCATGTGAGCAAGAAATTCTAGAGCAAAGATCTCTCTTGCCAGCAGATCAACAGGAGGCAACTCATGCGCATGGGTAATTTTGAATGGATAGCAAAGAAGGATGTTTTGTAGGATTTTACACAATGTGCTCATGGGTAGGTCCTATGTTTGGGCAGTTCTCTGTGCACTACACATTTGCACACCATCACTCATCTCCTCCCGCACTTCTGTGGCCACTACCTCCACTGATGTCGAATCAATTTGTTTCCTCCCTCTACCATGTTACATACCAAAAAAAACTGTCTCTTTGAATTTCCAAATCATTTTCTCCAGACTCACAGCAGTCATCAGACCAATGCTTTTTTTCAAACCTTTCAGTGTCCATAACTTCTGCAGAGCAATGTGTGCACAGTCATCATTCTTGTAATACAGCTTTACAAGGAGACCGCGATCCTGCATTGAGGCAGTCATGGCAAATGTCACAGATGCAAAAGGACGTAAAGCCATGTACCCAGCTTGTTTATACTAACTTCAATGGGTTGTGCGCATGACAGGTGTTTTCATTTACATATTCAGACTCATACAGCACCATCTACTGATCAATTTTCACACTATTTTTTTTTTCTTCTGTCATACGTTTTCCCCCTTCTCCGAAAATATTCCATTGCAATTTGACGTCATTCTGGCCAGTGGTGTTATATCTACAGTGTTTTGAAAGTTTAACTTTAATTATAATCACCCTGTATATTAAACACTACTTGCAAAATGAATGCAAAAATAAATTCAGGGCTACAATAGTGTAATGATAGGAAAGCAACAGTTTGAGGATGGAAATCTTGGCTTAATATCAAATTTAATAATTAATTGAAGCTTACATCTATCAGTTACAACATAACAGTCTATAAAACTGCTCCACACCAACATAAAAATCAGCAAACTTCATCAGTGAAGATGAAATACTGGTACTTAAGAAATATACTCAAGAAAAAAAGGAAAAACGGCTTCTCAAAAGAAGAACTGCTAGAGCATGGTTTCAGAAAAACAAACAAAAAAATCAACGGCAAGTGATGAAGAGGATAGCCACAGAATAGCTGAATTGACCTGATTATAGATCATCTACAGTGTAAGGTGTGATGTCACCGCCAGACACCACACTTGCTAGGTGGTAGTCTTTACATCGGCCGCAGTCCGTTAGTATACATCGGACCTGCGTGTCGCCACTATCAGTGATTGCAGACCTAGTGCCACCACACGGCAGGTCTAGTCTAGAGAGACTCCCTAGCACTCGCCCCAGTTGTACAGCCGACTTTGCTAGCGATGGTTCACTGCCTACATACGCTCTCATTTGCAGAGACGATAGTTTAGCATATCCTTCAGCTATGTCATTTACTACGACCTAGCAAGGTGCCATATTCAGTTACTATGAATGAATTCTGAACAGATAATATTGTGAATCATGTACCGTCAAGAGCGATGTTCATCATTAATGGATTAAAGTTAAGTATCAAACTAATTACGTCCGCTTTCTGCATTCTAATTCCTTGTCATGTTCCAGACCTCACGTCAGTATAGTTCTTCCCTCCTCACGCCAGCCTGCATGAGCTAAAACATGTGCATTTCGACCTCCATTTGTAACACGGTGTTGGCTCTTCTGCCAACACAACATAAGGTGTAGTGTTCTGTGTTAAGATACACATATATTTAGTATGAAGTATTAAATAAAACGGACTGAGTAATGCAAGCAGGGCTGGTTTAAGGCCCAAGCAGCACAAGCCACTAATTGTGGTGCCAAGCTGGTGCCACAACAGTAATCTTTCTGTAAAGAACATATCTGTACAGGACATACAGCAAATATATTTAATAATCATTTGTTAAATATAGTAGAAAGTATAGGGACAAACAGTTCAAGAGAATAGTCACAAAGGTGTGTTGAAAAACTAACTCTCATGGAATCCCGTCATATGAATGTATCACCAGCTTCTCCTTCTGAAATTAAGAAAATTATTTATTCTCTCATAAATAAACTCATTTGGTTTTGATAGTGGTTCCAGTAGAGTACAAAAAATTTGTTCTCATGTAATAAGCCTTCCTCCCCCCATGAACCATGGACCTTGCCATTGGTGGGGAGGCTTGCGTGCCTCAACGATACAGATAGCCGTACCGTAGGTGCAACCACAACAGAGGGGTATCTGTTGAGAGGCCAGACAAATGTGTGGTTCCTGAAGAGGGGCAGCAGCCTTTTCAGTAGTTGCAGGGGCAACAGTCTGGATGATTGACTGATCTGCCCCTGTAACACTAACAAAAACGGCCTTGCTGTGCTGGTACTGTGAACAGCTGAAAGCAAGGGGAAACTACAGCCATAATTTTTACCGAGGGCATGCAGCTTTACTGTATGGTTAAATGATGATGGCGTCCTCTTGGGTAAAATTTTCTGGAGGTAAAATAGTCTCCCATTCGGATCTCTGGGCGGGGACTATTTAAGAGGACGTCGTTATCAGGAGAAAGAAAACGTGTTCTAGGGATCGGAGCGTGGAATGTCAGATCCCTTAATCAGGCAGGTAGGTTAGAAAATTTAAAAAGGGAAATGGATAGGTTAAAGTTAGATATAGTGGGAATTAGTGAAGTCCGGTGGCAGGACAAACAAGACTTCTGGTCAGGTGAATACAGGGTTATAAATACAAAATCAAATAGGGGTAATGCAGGAGTAGGTTTAATAATGAATAAAAAATAGGAGTGTGGATAAGCTACTACAAATAGCATAGTGAACACATTATTGTGGCCAAGATAGACACGAAGCCCATGCCTACTACAGTAGTACAAGTTTATATGCCAACTAGCTCTGCAGATGATGAAGAAATTGATGAAATGTATGATGAGATAAAAGAAATTATTCAGGTAGTGAAGGGAGACAAAAATTTAATAGTCATGGGTGACTGGAATTCGTCAGTAGGAAAAGGAAGAGAAGGAAACATAGTAGGTGAATACGGATTGGGGCTAAGAAATGAAAGAGGAAACCGCCTGGTCGAATTTTGCACAGAGCATAACTTAATCATAGCTAATACTTGGTTTAAGAATCATGAAAGAAGGTTGTATACGTGGAAGAACCCTGGAGATACTAAAAGGTATCAGACATATTATATAATGGTAAGACAGAGATTTAGGAACCAGGTTTTAAATTGTAAGACATTTCCAGGGGCAGATGTGGACTCTGACCACAATCTATTAGTTATGAGCTGTAGATTAAAGCTGAAGAAACTGGAAAAAGGTGGGAATTTAAGAAGATGGAACCTGGATAAACTGAAAGAACCAGAGATTGTACAGAGTTTCAGGGAGATCATAAGGGAACAATTGACAGGAATGGGGGAAAGAAATACAGTAGAAGAAGAATGGGTAGCTTTGAGGGATGAAATAGTGAAGGCAGTAGAGGATCAAATAGGTTAAAATATGAGGGCTAGTAGAAACCCTTGGGTAACAGAAGAAATATTGAATTTAATTGATGAAAGGAGAAAATATAAAAATGCAGTAAATGAAGCTGGCAAAAAGGAATATAATCGCCACAAAAATAATATCGACACGAAGTGCAAAATGGCTAAGCAGGGATGGCTAGAGGACAAATGTAAGGATGTAGAGGCTTATCTCACTAGGGGTAAGATAGATACCGCCTACAGAAAAATTAAAGAGACCTTTGGAGAAAAGAGAACCGCTCACATGAATATCAAGAGCTCAGATGGAAGCCCAGTTCTAAGCAAAGAAGGGAAAGCAGAAAGGTGGAAGGAGTATATAGAGGGCCTATACAACGGTGATGTACTTAAGGATAATATTATGGAAATGGAAGAGGATGTATATGAAGATGAAATGGGAGATATGATGCGTGAAGAGTTTGACAGAGCGCTGAAAGACCTGAGTCGAAACAAGGCCCTCGGAGTAGACAACATTCCATTAGAACTACTGACGGCCTTGGGAGAGCCAGTCCTGACAAAACTCTACCATCTGGTGAGCAAGATGTATGAGACAGGCGAAATACCCTCA
Source organism: Schistocerca serialis cubense (assembly GCF_023864345.2). NCBI lineage: Eukaryota > Metazoa > Arthropoda > Insecta > Orthoptera > Acrididae > Schistocerca > Schistocerca serialis. The sequence continues at coordinate 178,636,449 of NC_064646.1, read as the reverse complement.
GACTTCAAGAAGAATATAATAATCCCAATCCCAAAGAAAGCAGGTGTTGACAGATGTGAAAATTACCGAACTATCAGTTTAATAAGTCACAGCTGCAAAATACTACCACGAATTCTTCACAGACGAATGGAAAAAGTGATAGAAGCCGACCTCGGGGAAGATCAGTTTGGATTCCGTAGAAATGTTGGAACATGTGAGGCAATACTGACCCTACGACTTATCTTAGAAGAATGATTAAGGAAAGGCAAACCTACGTTTCTTGCATTTGTAGACTTAGAGAAAGCTTTTGACAATGTTGATTGGAATACTCTCTTTCAAATTCTGAAGGTGGCAGGGGTAAAATACAGAGATCGAAAGGCTATTTACAATTTGTACAGAAAGCAGATGGCAGTTATAAGAGTCAAGGGGTATGAAAGGGAAGCAGTGGTTGGGAAGGGAGTGAGACAAGGCTGTAGCCTCTCCCCGATGCTATTCAATCTGTATATTGAGCAAGCAGTAAAGGAAACAAAAGAAAAGTTCGGAGTAGGTATTAAAATCCATGGAGAAGGAATAAAAACTTTGAGGTTTGCCCATGACATTGTAATTCTGTCAGAGACAGCAAAGGACTTGGAAGAGCAGTTGAACGAAATGGACAGTGTCTTGAAAGGAGGGTATAAGATGAACATCAACAAAAGCAAAATGAGGATAATGGAATGTAGTCGAATTAAGTTGGGTGATGCTGAGGGAATTAGATTAGGAAATGACACACTTAAAGTAGTAAAGGAGTTTTGCTATTTGGGGAGCAAAATAACTGATGATGGTCGAAGTAGAGAGGATATAAAATGTAGACTGGCAATGGCAAGGAAAGCATTTCTGAAGAAGAGAAATTTGTTAACATCGGGTAAGTGTCAGGAAGTCATTTCTGAAAGTATTTGTATGGAGTGTAGCCATGTATGGAAGTGAAACATGAACGATAAATAGTTTAGACAAGAAGAGAATAGAAGCTTTCGAAATGTGGTGCTACAGAAGAATGCTGAAGATTAGATGGGTTGATCACATAACTAATGAGGAGGTACTGAATAGAATTGGGGAGAAGAGGAGCTTGTGGCACAACTTGACTAGAAGAAGGGATCGGTTGGTAGGACATGTTCTGAGACATCGAGGGATCACCAATTTAGTACTGGAGGGCAGCGTGGAGGGTAAAAATTGTAGAGGGAGACCAAGAGATGAATACACCAAGCAGATTCAGAAGGATGTAGGTTGCAGTAGGTACTGGGAGATGAAGAAGCTTGCACAGGATAGAGTAGCATGGAGAGCTGCATCAAACCAGTCTCAGGATTGAAGACCACAACAACAACAATATAATAAGCCTTGTCTTATCTGAAAGATGTAATACCTCACTAACAAACTCAAGGCATTTTTCCAGAGGGTTGAAATATTTCATTGAAGAAGAAAGGCGATAGGAGAAATTGCAATAACTACTGACCTGTTTCACTGCTGACAACATTTTACAGAATTTTTGAGAACGTGATGTATTCTGTAATAGTGTGTCACCTGATCAGAAATAATATCCTCAAATCACAGTTTGGATCAGAAGAGTTGCTCTACTGAGAATGCCATGTTTACTCAACATATTTTACAAACATTAAATAACAAAAGGGCACCAGATGGTATTTTCAGCAACTTTTTTAAGGCATCTATCTAGGTGAATCACAATATTCTCCTACATAAACTGAAGTTTTATGGGATTGATGGTATAGCCAACCAGAGGATAATGTCATATCTAACCAAAAGCATACAGAAAGTTGTACTTAGCAGCTCAACCACAGTAGTCCAGTGTCATAATTCTGACTGGGGAGAAGATACATATGGGTTTCCCCAAGGCTCCATCTTTGGTCCACTATTGTTCTTCGTACAAGTAAATGATCTTCTATCCAATATGCAACAAGCTAAATTGGTTATTTTTGAAGATGACACCAGATTTGTAATCAATCCAAGCACACATAGAGAAACAAAAGAAACACTAATCAATGTTCCTAAAAGTATCATTGACTGGTTCTCTGTGAATGGTCTCACCCTCAGTTTGAAAAAGACGCAACATATTCACTTCTGCACATCTAGGGGATGCTATACCAATGATAAGTGCAACACATGGTGAGAAAATAACTAATAGCTTAGAAACTTCAAAATTCTCAGGTGTCCATGTTGATGAGAAATTAAACTGGAAAAGAAAATTTTGAAACTCCTAAAACAACTTAGGTCAGCCACATTTGCACTTAGAATCATTGCAAATCTTGGGGAGAGACAAATCAATAAGTTGACATTTTGCATATTTTCATTCAGTAATGTCATATGGAATAATGTTTGGGGGTCAATCATGTTTAACAAAGGAGTTTTTATTTACCAAGGAAAATTGCCACACAGTCAAATGTTTTGAAAGGTTATTTTATGTAGACAATCAATTGTGGCATCTCAATAATGCAGTATTCTGGCCCCTCTGCACTTCATGTACAGACAATCAGATGTATTGATACTTGCAAAACCGGAGCCATCAATATCTGGATTCTGTGAATTCATTTTTGAAGTGTTTACTTCGAAGACTTGACTACTTCAAAGTAAACACTTCAAAAATGAATTCACAGGATCCAGATATTGATGGCTCCAGTTATGCAAGTATTGAAATATCTGACTGCCTATACATAGGGTGCATAGGGGCCGGAAAATGGCTTTATTGACATGCCAAAACTGGTTGTCTAAATAAAATAACTTCTCAAAACATACAGCTGTTTGACAATTTTCCTTGGTAACTATTTCACTGGTCACTGTCCTGTGTCCACGATGGACCAGAAGAGATTAAGAAAGGAAGCCTTCATTGCTCAGAAATGTGCTGTAAGAATAATATGTGGTGCACACCCACAGACGCCTTATCTGTTTAAGGAGTTGGGTGTTCTGACTACTGCTTCACAACATATTTATCCCTTATGAAGTTCACTGTAAATAATCCAGTGATGAACATAATTACCAGAAGGAGAAAAGGCATTCATTACTCCACATTAAGGTTGTCATTAGCACAAAAAGGGGTGCACAGTGCTGCAACAAATATTTCTATAACTTACCCTGTGATATAAAATGTCTGATAAATAGGGGGGAAGAAAAGACTACATAAATATTCAGCATGTAACCACATTTAAAAATTAATTTATGATGTGTTTGTAAAATGACTCATTCCACATCGTTATGATTTATCATGCAAGTGATCCATGGAACATGAAATTAACCAACAGTTTGCTCAGCCATATCTACAACTGAATAAAAGAGGAATGGTCTAACAGAGTCATTGTACTATGATAACAAACCATATATCATTACATGAGATCCCTGCAAGGATAAATAAACAAAAAACTGGTACAAATATCCCCCCTTTGCAGGTTGACGCGTGACTCAGATTTATTCAGTGAACACTCCATAATTCTTTGGCAGTAACATTTTGAACAGCTTTTGTTGTAGATTGATTCTCCAGATAAATCACTGTATTAATGGCTTCAGTTCAAAACTGTTTGCTTAGTCCTGCATGTGTCAACATTAATCTTGCAATTTCCATGATCATCAAATTCAAGAACTTCACAACACCATTTTGTTCTGGTGTATAAGAAATTGTAGTTTCATGTCTAATTCCACTTATCTTTCAGAATACTTCATGTGTTGCATATGTTGATTGACAAACTCTTTTCCTTTGTCTGTTTGGAGTACCATATTTTAATTTTTCAAACAGTTCCATTTTCTACTCGATCTTTGAGCTCAATGAAAGTACCATACCATTGAGTTCTTTTGTCGGTTTTAGCATGTAACCAAATGACTTTCTTGATAAACTGTCCATGAAAGCGATAAGATAATGTGTTCCTCCTCTCCTCATTCATTCATTCATTCACAGACTTCAAAATGTGGTATGTCACGTAGATCTTTGCTCTTCTGCTTGATGTTGTGGGAAAAGGTTGTCAAGACTTATCCTTTTATTTAAGAAGTACATAGATCTAAATTGATCTTTGTCCAATTCAATTCATCAGCCATTTTTTCCTTTAATAAATGCATGCTTACACAATTCAAATGTCTAATCTTTTATATAATAAATTTTAACTGTTGATTTCTACAGCATGTGCATGATCACAAACTTCATCTACTTGATACATTCTTTGAATTGCAGTTGCCATTGGTGTTCCACAGATGATTACATCATTTTTGTTGTATTTTCCAGACTGTATATCATCAGAAAATGAGCATAATCCAGATCTTGATATTTAACTAACCAACAACAAGTTGTATCCAAGACATGGAACATATGCAACAACATTAACAGTCATCTACTTGTTCTTGTTGTCATGGGTAGCTTCTAGCTGAACATTGTCCACTGCAATTGCCTCAAGAGTGCTGTTACCTGATAATGAGTTCCTTTTATTTTTCATTTGTTGCAGAATGTCTGGAATCTATGTAGTAACCATCACTATGATACAAAGTTTCATTTAGAGTCATCAATGCATTTTCAGTTTTCATGATATTTGCAGATTTTTCTGTTCAACAGTAGATTAGGTTAGATTAGATTAGATTAATACTAGTTCCATGGATCATGAATACGATATTTCGTAATGATGTGGAACGAGTCAAATTTTCCAATACATGACATAATTAAGTTAATTTAACAACATACTTAAGTTAATATAACAACAGTGAAATTAAGGTCCAATATATTGCTACCACGCTCCAGTCTTGTAATTATGTAGTGGCATTCCAAGGACAGCATGAGGATTTTCTGTTGGCTATAATCATTTGTTTTGTGTATTAACATGACCAGAGAGGTGGTACCAGGCCTCGTCTATATAGTAACTGACAACCAGAACATCAGTGGCTTTTTCTCAATAAAAAAATGCAAACCATTTGCAGTAACTGATTCACATATTTTGACTTGTGCATTGCTGCCACTTTATACAGGAAAAATTTCGATGTTTGTTAACTCCTTTATGTGCAGTCGTCAACCTGACTTCTTTTTCTTCTGCTAGCTCGCTTGGCTCTGTTGCATAAAGGTAGAAATATCTAAAGATTTCTCTTTGTTTAGTTTACGTGGACTTCAAGTTCATTTGCCATATAAACTGAGCCGTTTCTTGGCACTTCTCAATAAGTCAATGTACCATATTACAATGAGGTACAACTGTTTCCAGGAATTTTTCATCGCATGCCTTCTGCATTAAATGTATGTGTTTATCACCTGACAAAACACTTTTTCAACATGCAAAATATGTTCCACAGTTAAAAGTAGCATACTTTAAAAACAAATTGAACATCTAAACATTACACATCACTTTCAATAGCGTTCAACAACTGAACCATACAGCTGAATGTCACATAACAGTAGAGCAAATTTAAAAACAACTGCATATCTATGAAAAAAGAGTTCTGTCAACTTGCGTGCTGCAAGCTTTTTATGGAACTTCTGTCATAATCCACATCCATAGTCCATATTCCAGCACACAGTGACTTTCCGAGCACACTGTCCAATCATTATTCTAGCAGCATGATTTTTGTTGTTATTGTGTCTTAGTTTTTAAATAAGAATGTTATTTACCAAGCAGCAGGATGATACCCCAGTGCATCTTCTTCTCAACTACTTTCCATGTTATCAGTGATGGTGAAGGCTTGCATGGTTTATCTGCTATAAAAAAATTGCCATATTAATTTGCTGGAATAAACACATCTGAATAAATTGTTACAGATATGAAACAGTCGGGAGGGTTTCAAAAGATTATGCAATTTTTTTGGTTTGCTCAAACTTACCTTCACATCTCTTCAAAATACATTTCTTCAAATGGCATACATGACTGAAGCTTATCAAACTACATAGCAAAGATTCTATGACATATCTCTTTAAAAAGATTGTTTGAAGTACACCCTTAACAGTCACAGCTACTTCTAGTAATTCTGTATAAGAAATTATCTAAAGTCAGATCTTAGCCACAAGTTGACTGTGGAAATGGATTTAGGATTCTTCAAGATATATTTGTAGTTTGCTGTTGGTCCTGTGAATATACACATGCTTGTTGTGAAATAGGACCCTAAAAATCCACTTTCAACTGCTTCTATGGCATGCTTTTGATAAACTTAGGAATGCAAGATCCCACGTAGAATCTGTGGTTATTGTCTTGTCTTCACTTTTGATTGCAGCAGTGTATCCCACCTCAGGAAAAAAACTACACATTATTATTTTGCCTGCATCCGTTCTTTTCATTTTGGAACGGAAAATAATGATACACTGTGTCTCTACCTGAAACTATATACAGTTATCCCACCTGTTGCATTGCCAATGTTTGTTATAACTTGACAGATTTAAACCTATCTGTTATGTGTTAAGCAAGCTCTAAATAATTTTTCTAGTCCAACATATTTAATACATTTGACATGCTCAACATGAAGACGCAGAGCATCAACAACTGTAGAGAATGACTCAAATACAATCTCAGCACCAGTTGCACTTTTATTTTAAACTCAGCCACTTTCAGCCCTGAAGTCTATTGTCATGAGTGGGTGTCTCAAGCATTGTGAATCTATTCATACACAAAGACTTGCTGAAAAGATTTACAAAATTTGAGATACCAGTGTCATCCAATAGCTAATTGTGAAACTTCTATGACTATAGGAAATACAGGAAATACTGTTCTTAAATTTACAAAAGTCTGACAATGTGTAGCCAATTCTCAGAAAAAGGCTTCAATAAGAAGGCTAAGATTAAAAATTATATTTTGGCAATACACTAGAATTTTTTACATGATCAGTAACAGCTGTGAAGGCATATGTTCCTATCTAACAGAAACCATAAGATTTGAAGTAGTCATGCCAGCACTTTTGCCAGACTTCAAATCTTCTGATTCCTTCAAGCAGATGGTGTAGAACATTTAGGCAACAGTCACAGAATATTCAATAAAGAAACCGTTCAACTCCACTACCAACAGCACAATACGACAAGGAAAAGTGCACCCATTCACAAAAAGAAGTTGTTTTGATAGTTGAGAATTTGTGATCTGAGAAATTAAACAATTTTACATGCTCTTTAATCAAACTTCGAATAGTATTTCCTTCCACTCCTAGCCCCAAGTAACACAATTCATTAATGTTTCCTAAACACTATTTCATTTTCTTTAAATATATATTTCAGCCTCAGTACATACAGTGATATCATTAACTAAGTCATCATCAGATCATCCCAGGTGTGTTTACATTGTCTGCACCTCTGGGTCTCTTCAGTCTTCAGTTGATGAGTTACTGTGTATCATATTCGGATTATTTGATAATGACTTGGTAATAAGCCTAAGCCGTAATGATACCATTTGTGTGCTATGATACTAAAATACACTTTTTTTAAAAAATGACTACATCACTGTGTTTCTCTTATGCACGCCCAGTCTGTCAAATCTATGTGAATACTTTTGGTTCACAGTACAGACTGTAGAATATAGTAAAATTCTAGAAGCATTTTCCCCCAATTTTGAATGTTCATGTAAGTTTTAGTTTATGGGCAGTCAAAGAATTGAAATCAGGTAAATGTCTTTCCCTTGCTATTAGTCATCCAAACACAACTCACAGATTAGGCTATTATACTGTATCGTTTCCAGTGTCAATAGATGTTCTTTTATTACCCATGGAAGATAAGTAGCCTCAGTGACAGGTTTGTTGTTGTTGTTGTTGTTGTTGTTGTTGTTGTAATCTTCAGCATGAAGAATTGTTTGATGGATCTCTCCATGCTAGCCCATCCTGTGCAAATCACTCAGCTCTCTGTAGTTACTTAATCCTACTTCCATTTGACCATGCATACTGAATTCAAGCCTTGGTCTCTGCCAACATTTCTCTCCCTCCTCATCCTCTCTCTTTCCACACCTCCTTCCATTGTCAACATATGTACTCTTGGTCGCTGTAACTATGATCTACTATCAAATTTTCACTTATTTTAGCTAAACTGTTTTGTAAATCCCTTTCCTTTCCAATTGGATTCAGTGCAGTTTTATTAGTTATCTCTTCTAACAAACTAATCATCGAAAATTTGCTGTAACACCAAATTTCAAAAACTTGTAAATGTAAAGGAGGGATATAATAGTGAACTGATCTATTCCCTCCAGAGGGAACATTTAATGGCAGGAGTATCTTACACACCAAACGAATATTAACCACATTTATGACACAAAAAAGTCGACATCACACATCACATGTATAAGTAACAAAAATAGGTTTGTAGTAGACTTCTTTGCTTAGAACAAAATCTCATAATAAGAAAACATTCAGTCATTCTCAGATTACTACATTATTACATTATATTTACAGCTTTCATTAAAGTGGTTCAATATTTTAAAATACTAAGTGTAAGACAATTACCATTAAATCTGAATTTCAGAAAGTCAAGATCTGCAGGCAGTACGAAGAGCAGGAAACACACTAACATAACTGCAGTAGAATCTTGGACCTCCCTGGAAAGAAAGGAAAATCATCCTCAGTAGCAAATAATTGTGAGCTGTGCTCCATGCTATGACTCTCACTGCCATAGACATAATCTTCTATCATGTTTGAATCCATCTCTGATTCTTATTACCATATTCCTAAGGAATATTATGTAATGCAAAAGTCTGGAATCACAACACATGATTTACACAGTGCATCCAGTTTTTATTTAAAATGAATTGAACTATGTTCAGAATTTACTCAAAATAGTTTCCTCCACAGTCAACACATAGTAGTAATCAATTGAAAAGTTCTTGAAAGCAGTAATTGCATTAAAAATGCAATACATTCCCTTGGAATGCACAGACTGCTATCACAATGGTCTCCTTTAATCACAAACTTAACCATCAAGCACATCTAAAAATGTTCTAGTGTTAACATTAGAGATGATCTAAGACTGTAATGTTCTTCTGTCTAAAATCATATGGATTGCACTATTATTTTGGAGGAACAAACAGAAATCCTATACTCAATATTCAGGCCCTATTCAAGGAAAACTTGCACTGAAACAATTGAGAATTACAAGATCTCTTTATGTGAGCTTCTCATAGTGATACCACTGGTTTTAAGATATCCACCAAAAACCTGTATGTGTATATTTTGATCCTTTGTGTCAATGCTTTCCCTACCCAAAACTCCAGTGAGGAGAATTATCTTGGGTTTTAAGACCTCAGTGAGGTTCTTGGGCCTCATCTTTGACTGGAGTTTAACATCGCTGCCACACTTCCCTGACCTGAAGTGTACTACACGTCTAAAGACTATAAACATTTTAAACTGTATTAGCAGTAAAAATTGGAGAGCAGATCAATCCAGCTTAATCACCTGCTATAGAACCTTCATCCACACTTGGCTTGATTATGGCAGAACAGTGTATGGATCAGCTACGCCTCCTTACATAAAGATGTTTGACGCTGTCCACCATGCAGGTATTAGGCTGGCTACCAAACCAGTCCCATTCCTAGCCTGTGTGCAAAGGCTGGTGAGCCACTTCTTACCATGGTGTGACATGTTTACAAAGTGCAATCCATCTCTTACTATCCTGTAGTCAGTGATGGAGCTGAACAACTCATACAATATAGGTTTACCGGGTGCAAGGCGAATAAGTATTTTTCTGCCCATGTGAAGGAATATCTTGAGCAGCTTCATGTAGCAGACATATCACTTCTTAAAAGAGATGGAGCTAATTTCCTCCCTGGATTACTGACAGGTCCATTCTTAACTTGGACAAGATGGAGTACTCCACTTTTTGTTTCAAAATGGGTTTTTAATGGCATTTTATTGAAGTATCTGGAGCACAAATGCTAGTTTTTTACCACTGGATTAAAGTAAGAGGAAAATGTTGTGTGTTCTGTTATATTCCCACATTTTGTCATTAAACTCCACCTATCAAGTCACTTCCTGTATATTGTGCAGAGCTGTCAGTGTTCAAGAAGGCACTGGAGCACATGACACTTCTTGGTGGAGGGGAGTTTCTTGTCTCCACTGATTCTCTTACTGCTCTGCAGGCTATTCAGGAAATTGTCCCAGCAGGTAGGATAGTTCAGATGGTCCAGGACACAATCCACCACCTACACAGGCAGAAGAAAGAGGTGGCCTGCTACTAGGTTCCTGGACACATGGGAATCAATGAAAATGAGGAAACTGACAGAGCAACAAAACCAGCCTGCCAGGATAATATCACACTTCAACTTCATGTCCTCTTACAGGCTGCTGCAGTAATTTTTCTTTTACTTTGCTCCCTTTTATCTTTTATTTTCTGACCAATTTATTTTTCCCAATCCTCCTCACCTATCTACCATGCATAATGCACTTAGCTTTCCAATCTTACACAAGTCTTGGTATTGTTTATTACCCTTTCTTCCACCTGTAAGTGTTCTGGTTTCCAAACCTCAGCCAGTGCAGGTACCAACAATAAATCTTTTCTTTTCATCTCATCCCACATGTCGCCCTTGACACAAGGTTGTTGAAACTTTTCCATAATTCTTTCTATTTTCTAAACATGGCCAGTACTTCTTCTCCTTCCCTCTTCTTTTCCCTTCAACCCTTCAGCCAGAAGAAGGAGCAACTGGCTTGGAAAGCTCAACAGTTTCAACATCTTTTATGTGTTTCCTCTTGCTGCTACATCATGAATAGTCAAACAATGACTATTTACAGTTTCGTCCACAAATTTTTCAATGACTTTTGCAAAAGGTACCTATCATATGTAGTTATGACCATGCTTCTAGACTGCATTCAGTGTCTTTCCTGTGCTTACAAAATGCAGTAAACCACTGAAAATTTTAATTTGGTCAAACAATTTCTATCATACACACATTTCATCATTTTGTATGTTTTATAGCTATTTTGCTTAACTTATACAAATTCTTGATGTGATCAGTCTCATCACATGCCAAGACTCAGATCAGTAGATACTGTTACTCTTTAATCTAAAATACAAGATGCTTTGATAGTATAGGTACAAACAGCAGAAACTTCAAGAATATGAATGCACAACCAGTCAGCTGATAACTGCCAAATTAAAAAAAGGGAGGGAAAGACAAAGACAGGGGAAGGGCTTCCTAAAGAATTGGTACTTTACTTTGGCTTAATAACTGTTCATTGCTGTACCAAGCCTATCACTTTTTTCAAAAAAAGTAATCTATGATTTGCATAAATACTAACACATCAGATACAGCTGCTGCCCATCCTGGCATGAATTCTGGCTCTCGGAAAAACCATAAAAGCACAATAACTATGAAGAAAAACAACACACTCCCTTCATGGAAAGTCATTGGCCCCAGATCTTGATAAGACTTTTTGATAACCAACTTCACAGCTTTCCTTTGTTCTGCAGTTTTCACCGCACTTCCAGATTTCTTCCTTCTGAAAAAAATGTATAAAGACTATGTATTAAGGAAAAACTTTGCACTGATAACCTTTTTAATAAAGCAAATGCAAAATTAGGATTGTGAAACATGGCTCAGCTTGCTCTGATATTACTCTTAACATAAATACTTTCATCTTTTATTCTTTCTTTTATGTATTTGATACATATATGTAAAATACCAGTACATATATTATTTCTCAAGCTATAATTTTATAAGTATTACTATTAAAAACAGAATTTACAGGCGGCTAATGATAACAGTATAAGTATTTCACATAAGAGACATTTTCCTTAGGAAAATATTCAAAAGTTAAAAAAAATTGTGAAAACTACATACACTTAGAAATTTGAAACTACTAATGATTGTTCATTTTAGGATATACGTTTGAAACTCAATTAATTCAAGAAAAAAACTCAAATCAAAATTATTTTTTTCATAAGAATTCAAGAATATGCAAATCTTAAAGCATAATTTTCACAAACCCATTACAGCTGTTTTGTGGTTCTATTTTTTCTCTGTATGAAACTCTAAACTTCTGCTGGAATAATATGTCAGTCAGTTAAAAATTATAAATATAAAATTTGAGTTTCTAGAAAAATATTGGCAGGCTTTGTTAGAACATGCAGATAAAAGTGCACATCTAAATTTCCCTGAGCAAAATAAAGCCTGATATTAATGCTGTCATAAGGGCAGATAGTCTGTAGTTAAACAAAATCACTTCATTACCAGCTGTGTAAAAGCATTGGCTACAATTCCTGTCTTTTATCTTTGTGTTTTAACATGTTGTAAAAATTATCCTACATCAGTCTCTAAATAGATGGTGTGGACAATGCCACTGTCAGAATCAGTATTAGAATTTTATCATCTCATTATGTCCATACATAAAGCACTGGTATAAGTAATATCATTGAGACACATGCAAGGTGTCAAAGAAACCTTCAGCTAACATTAATGTACAGCTACCAGTGTGAGTTTATTACATTATTCCACAAAGAAGTCTGTACCACCACTTAAAAATTTCATGAATGAATAATAATATTTTTGCACAAGTACGGTGTGTAAATTTTTTTTTTTTTTTTCCCCAGTAATCCTAGTTTCACTCCGTGAAAATTTTTCACATTGAACTTATAAACTGAGGAGCCTGGGAGTAGAGTTTTAGCCTGTGGTGGGTAATATGAAATTGTCTTTGTTTCATGTATCATAAGTAAGTTTAAAGTGGTTTTCTATAGACAATCCTAGATTCTTATGTATATAGATAAACAGTTCATAAACATAAATGCATGGAATAGTTAAAATATTTAGACTGCTGAATAATGGTCAGCACAAATCCCTGAGCTTACCAGTATATATACGAGGGGGAACCCAAAAGTAACCGGAATCGTAATGCTGCACATCATGTACTTGTAGTAGCAGGTTGCGCTGCCAGAGGGTTGTAGTAGGAGCTCTGCTGAGTTATTCTGCCATGCGGCGTCATCCAACAGTGAGAAGTGTGGTTTCTTTGGCAGTTCTTTGAGTGTGCGTACAGTGCAGACGTGACACAAGGAAATGGCTAGTTCTTACGAACAATGTGTGGCAGTGAATTTTTGTTCCTTGCTCAGCAAGAACGCAGCAGAAACTGTTGCAATGAGTCATACAGCCTACAAAGATCATGCTTTTAGTAAAACGCAAGTGTATGAATGGTTTTCTCGGTTTAAAAAGGGAGAAATGGTGGTTGAAGATCAGCCCCGTTCCAGTTGACCTTCAACTGCTCACAGCAAAGACAACATCTACAAAATCCATGATCTCATCAGTGAAGATCGACACAGGGCAATCGACCAACTCAAGAAATTGTCCGGGTTGTCCTGGAGCTCAATTCAGCGCATCTTGACCATCGATTTGGGATGTGAAGAGTGGCAGCAAAATTCATGCCGAAGCTTCTTACCAGAGATCAAAGGGATCGTCGCGCTCAAGCCTGTCTTGAAATGAAAGATGCGTTCAAAGATGATCCACATTTTTTCAACAAAATCATTACAGGTGATGAGTCATGGTGCTATGGGTATGATCCAGAAAGTAAACAACAGTCATCACAATGGAAGTCACCTGGCTCACCTCGACCAAAAAAGGCTCGACAAGTGAAATCTAATGCGAAAATGATGTTGATCTGTTTTTTTGACATCAAAGGGATCGTACACTCTGAATTTGTCCCTGAAAACCAGACAGTAAACCAACAATTCTATTTGGAGGTTATGAAATTGCTTCGCAGAAGTTTGTCGCGAAAACGTCTGGCTTTGTGGGACTCTGGCGTGTGGTTCCTGCATCACGACAATGCTCCCACGCACACGACTCTCAGCGTTCACCAGTTTTTGGTCTCAACAAAGACAACTACCTTGACCCACACACCCTATTCGCTGGATTTAGCACCCTCGGACTTCTTCCTATTCCCGAGGATGAAAAGAGACTTGAGAGGGGAGCGTTTTGCGGATGTGGAAGATGTAAAATGCAATGTCATGAAAGTGTTAGCAGGTATCAAAGAGGATGAATTTGAAAGATGCTTCAAACACTGGAATGAATGTTTGGACAAGTGTATTAATGCTAGGGGAGAGTACTTTGAAGGAGATGAAGGTTGTACTTGAAAACAATAAAGTACATGCTTTCTAGAAATAAATTCCAGTTATTTTTGGGTCCCCCCTCATATTTCTAAAATAACAGCTTTTTTGTAGTAGTAATATCCAATTTACACAACTTGCATTCCTCCTAAAGATTGTTCCATATCTCACAACTGATTCAAACTAGCTGTGATAAATGACATAATTTGGAATGTTTGTGTCACTCGTGTAGCACAATATTATCACTGTAAATACAGACTGTTTAGCTTTTTTGCCAAGTAGCACACAGGGGTTGGACAAAAGTGTGGAAATACCATGAGAAATGCATGCTTGACATAAATGCAGATTCTAGCCAAGCCTGTAGGTTGCACTATGAATGGCACTTGTGCAATGTCCTCAACGCATTGTAAGTGTTGGTAGAGGTCAGAACAGTGTTCTGTGTGGTTTTGAGCACATTATGTTGGAGCTGAGTGAAGTCAAATATGGACAACTGTTGGTCCTCATATGGTGTGTGCTTTCATAACCAAGTTAGCCAAAGTACTTGGTGTTTCAAGAGGCACTGTATCAAAGATTTATACTGCATGCAGTGATAGTGGAAAAGCAGTATGCAGCACATAGCAATGCAGATGATAGTGTGTGTTGAGTGATTGTGACAGATAGGTACTGAAGAGGACTGTGACAGAAAATAAGAGGGTGACAGCTGCAAAAGTCATTGCAGAACTGAATGTCACACTTGCAAACCATGCCTGAATGAAGACAGCATGAATGGAGCTTCTATGCAGGGAATTACAGGGTGAACTGGAATTACAAAACCACTCATCAGTGATGCAAACACCTGCAACAGAAAAACTTAGTGCCAAAACCATAAAACGTGGACTATGGAGTAATGGAAGAAAGTCATTTGGTTGGATGAGTCCTGTTTCATATCGTTTTCAACTGCTGGCTGAGTTTACATCCCAAGAGTGAAACATGGTGGGGGTTTGGTGACAATTTGGGCAGCTATATAATGATGTGCCATGGCCCCATGGTTACTCTGCAATGTTGTATTAGTGTCAAAGATTATGTGACCATTTTGGCTGATCAGATACATCTTATGGTAGAGTTTTTGTTCCCCAATGGTGATGCTGTGTATCAAGATGACAGGGCCCCTGTTCACATAGCTCGTGTCATCCACAACTTGTTTTGTGAGCACCAGAATGATCTGTCATATCTTCCCTAGCTACCACTATCACCACATATAAATATTATTGTTTTTTTGTGGTCTACTTAGGAGAGAAGGGTGTGTGATCACTATCCACTTCCATCATTGTTACCTGAACTTGCTACCATTTTGGAAGAAGAATGGTAGTAGATTCCCTTGGATACCATACAGGACCTGTTTTTATTCAATTCAAGGTGACTGGAAGCTGTTTTGAACATTATCAGGTTTCATGGACCGTATTCAGGATATTAATGTGTTATGTGTTTGGTGTTTCCTTATTTTGCTCACTCACTGAATGCAAAAATACCAGAACAAACTTTTTCCTAAAAATATCCCCAGAAATCTTACATCCTCTACTTCCCTAAGTTCCTGATTTTAATGGGTGATTTGGAAGTTGTTTGATTTTGATTGTTTGGTTTTGAACTGCATTATTTGGGCCCTTGTCACATTTGCTTTTAATTCATTTAGATCAAACCAATTTTCTATGCTGTTTAAGGTGTCAGTGACGGTTTAGGGAATTTGTTCTGTGGTCTCATTTTCAATGAGAACAGACGTGTTAGTGAATAAAACTGAATGGGATGTTATATTCAGAGGTAAATCTTTTACATGAAATAAAATCAGGGCTGATCCCAAAATTGAATCTTGTGGGGCTCCCTGTACCATAATTTTCCAGTCTGAGAAGAGCGTCCTTTTAAATACACTTCTAAGGAATTTCAATGGTGTAACATGTATTGCATCAAGATAACAGCACCTCAAACCACTATCCCACCATCAGGAGAAGGGGTTCCCTGTACCCCTACCCCATTATACCAAATTTAAGTAAACACATAAAAACAGGTATCGTTCGTGTGTTTATTATCACAGCTATCATATCAAGTGCTCAAAAGGTGGACCCTGAGCATTGCTACATGCTATTCTGGAGAACCTACCCCCATGAACCATGGACCTTGCCGTTGGTGGGGAGGCTTGCATGCCTCAGCGATACAGATGGCCGTACCGTAGGTGCAACCACAACGGAGGGGTATCTGTTGAGAGGCCAGACAAATGCGTGGTTCCTGAAGAGGGACAGTGGTCTTTTCAGTAGCTGCAGGGGCAACAGTCTGGATGATTGACTGATCTGGCCTTGCAACACTAACCATAACGGCCTTGCTGTGCTGGTACTGCGAACGGCTGAAAGCAAGGGGAAACTACAGCCGTAATTTTTACCGAGGAGGGCATGCAGCTTTACTGTATGGTTAAATGATGATGGCATCCTCTTGGGTAAAATATTCTGGTGGTAAAATAGTCCCCCATTCGGATCTCCAGGCGGGGACTACTCAGGAGGACGTCGTTATCAGGAGAAAGAAAACTGGCGTTTTATGGATCGGAGCATGGAATGTGAGATCCCTTAATCGGTCAGGTAGGTTAGAAAATTTGAAAAGGGAAATGGATAGGTTGAAGTTAGATATAGTGGTAATTAGTGAAGTTTGGTGGCAGGAGGAACAAGACTTTTGGTCAGGTGAATACAGGGTTATAAATACAAAATCAAATAGGGGTAATGCAGGAGTAGGTTTAATAACGAATAAAAAAATAGGAGTGCAGGTAAGCTACTACCAACAGCATAGTGAACGCATTATTCTGGCCAAGATAGACATGAAGCCCATGCCTACTACAGTAGTACAAGTTTATATGCCAACTAGCTCTGCAGATGATGAAGAAATTGATGAAGTATATGATGAGATAAAAGAAATTATTCAGGGAGTTCAGGGAGACAAAAATTTAATAGTCATGGGTGACTGGAATTCAAGAGTAGGAAAAGGGAGAGAAGGAAACATAGTGGGTGAAATGGATTGGGGGAGAGAAATGAAAGAGGAAGCCGTCTGGTAGAATTTTGCACAGGGCATAACTTAATCACAGCTAACACTTGGTTCAAGAATCATGAAAGAAGGTTGTATACATGGAAGAATCCTGGAGATACTAGAAGGTATCAGATAGATTACATAATGGTAAGACAGAGATTTAGGAACCAGGTTTTAAATTGTAAGACATTTCCAGGGGCAGATGTGGACTCTGATCTCAATCTGTTGGTTATGAACTGTAGATTAAAACTGAAGAAACTGCAAAAAGGTGGGAATATAAGGAGATAGGACCTGGATAAACTGACTAACCAGAGGTTGTACAGAGTTTCAGGGAGAGCATAAGGGAAAAATTGACAGGAATGGGGGAAAGAAATACAGAAGAAGATGAATGGGTAGCTCTGAGGCATAAAGTATTGAAGGCAGCAGAGGATCAAGTAGGTAAAAAGACGAGGGCTAGTAGAAATCCTTAGGTAACAGAAGAAATATTGAATTTAATTGATGAAAGGAGAAAATATAAAAACACAGTAAATGAAGCAGGCAAAAAGGAATACAAACGTCTTAAAAATGAGATTGACAGGAAGTACAAAATGGCTAAGCAGGGATGGCTAGAGGACAAATGTAAGGATGTAGAGGCTTATCTCACTAGGGGTAAGATAGATACTGCCTACAGAAAAATTAAAGAGACCTTTGGAGAAAAGAGAGCCACTTGTATGAATATCAAGAGCTCAGATGGAAACCCAGTTCTAAGCAAAGAAGGGAAAGCAGAAAGGTGGAAGGAGTATATAGAGGGTCTATACAAGGGCGATGTACTTGAGGACAATATTATGTAAGTGGAAGAGGATGTAGATGAAGATGAAATGGGAGATACGATACTGCGTGAAGAGTTTGACAGAGCACTGAAAGACCTGAGTCGAAACAAGGCCCCGGGAGTAGACAACATTCCATTGGAACTACTGATGGCCTTGGGAGAGCCAGTCCTGACAAAACTCTACCATTTGGTGAGCAAGATGTATGAGACAAATGAAATACCCTCAGACTTCAAGAAGAATATAATAATTCCAATCCCAAAGAAAGCCGGTGTTGACAGATGTGAAAATTACTATCAGTTTAATAAGTCACAGCTGCAAAAGACTAATGCGAATTCCTTACAGATGAATGGAAAAACTGGTAGAAGCTGACCTCGGTGAAGATCAGTTTGGATTCCGCAGAAATGTTGGAACATGTGAGGCAATACTGACCCGATGACTTATCTTAGAAAATAGATTAAGGAAAGGCAAACCTACATTTCTAGCATTTGTAGACTTAGAGAAAGCTTTTGACAATGTCGACTGGAATACTCTCTTTCAAATTCTAAAGGTGGCAGGGGTAAAATACAGGGAGTGAAAGGCTATTTACAATTTATACAGAAACCAGATGCCAGTTATAAGAGTTGAGGGACATGAAAGGGAAACAGTGATTGGGAAGGGAGTGAGACAGGGTTGTAGCCTATCCCCAATGTTATTCAATCTGTATATTGAGTAAGCAATAAAGGAAACAAAAGAAAACTAAAGAGTAGGTATTAAAATCCATGGAGAAGAAATAAAAACTTTAAGGTTTGCCGATGACATTGTAATTCTGTCAGAGACAGCAAAGGACTTGGAAGAGCAGTTGAACGGAATGGACAGTGTCTTGAAAGGAGGATATAAGATGAACAACAACAAAAGCAAAACGAGGATAATGGAATGTAGGTGAATTAAGTCGGGTGATACTGAGGGAATTAGATTAGGAAATGACACACTTAAAGTAGTAAAGGAGTTTTGCTATTTGGGGAGCAAAATAACTGATGATGGTCGAAGTAGAGAGGATATAAAATGTAGACTAGCAATGGCAAGGAAAGCGTTTCTGAAGAAGAGAAATTTGTTAACATCGAGTATAGATTTAAGTGTCAGGAAGTCGTTTCTGAAAGTATTTGTATGGAGTGTAGCCATGTATGGAAGTGAAACATGGACGATAAATAGTTTGGACAAGAAAAGAATAGAAGCTTTCGAAATGTGGTGCTACAGAAGAATGCTGAAGAGTAGGTGGGTAGATCACATAACTAATGAGGAGGTATTGAATAGAATTGGAGACAAGAGGAGTTTGTGGCACAACTTGACAAGAAGAAGGGACTGGTTGGTAGGACATGTTCTGAGGCATCAAGGTATCACAAATTTAGTGTTGGAGGGCAGCGTGGAGGGTAAAAATCGTAGAGGAAGACCAAGAGATGAATACACTAAGCAGATTCAGAAGGATGTAGGTTGCAGTAGGTACTGGGAGATGAAGAAGCTTGCACAGGATAGAGTAGCATGGAGTGCTGCAGCAAACCAGTCTCAGGACTGAAGACAACAACAACAACATTCTGGAGAAACAATATAGCATGCTTTATTTCATCTGGATTTAATGGCAGCATAGGCCCATGTTATAAGCAGAGTGTATACATGAACAAGGGAAAAAAATTACCAGGTTTTTCCCGGATTTCCCATTTAAAAATATATTTTCTCCTGGGTAAAATACACTTTTTCCATGTTAAGCGACAGCATACTTTCCCTCAGAACTGTAAAATTTACCAATCCTTTGAATGGCTCTGGTTTTATACACCAGCATAGAATTTCTTGGCACTTTAGAAAACAAAACTCAGGGGAAAAAAACACATTTAGGAAAGATCTTTGACATGCAGCAACATGTGCACTTCACATTTTCGTATTACAAAAGTATAAATGCGAATTCCACCAAACACCCCATGTTACTTTCCGAAGCATTGAAATCAAGATTGCAATGCACTTTTGTAAGTCAGTCACAGCTCATGTCATGTTATCTTGCCAGTTGATGACAGCGGATATTCACAGTAGAGGGTACGTGATGTAGTTAGCCAATAGCAACATCACTACTAAGTAGCGCGAACACACAAATAGGAAAAGTTAATGGTTTAAATTAATATACATTAATGGTTTAAATTAATATACATAGTGTTGTTACAAGAAGAAGCAAAGCTTTCACATATAACATTGATCTCGAAGATTTGTGGGGATGTAGAACCACTGGCTCACCCCCCCAATAATATCGCTACCCTACCGCAGTGAGAACTGCATCTTTGCCAAATAAGTTCTCTGTAGTACACGCTCTACGCTACACGTATTGTGTATACGCTGCGAGAATAATTCATAGTAAGTGATGGAGTAATAAGCTTTCACATATAATGTTGATCTTTTTTGCGCGTGTTACACTTTAAGATACATCACACAAATGTGCCTGTAAAATGTTTAATAACGACATAAATGTCTGATCTGGGCTCGAAATTCTTCTAAATGGCTTGTTCTCAAAGAGTTCATTTTTAAATGAGAGTCAGTGCTCTGTGATTTATGAAAATCATCGTACATACTCACACATAGTTCATCTTGCATAAAAGGAAATTTGCTTGGAAAGTAAAGCCTAGTTTGCATGACGACATGAGGTTGCAGGCAACTGTGCCACTACTGACTGCGCATGCATGCCGCACATTTGCCCAACTTGTTGGTGAAACTAAATGCTTTGGGTGTGTCCCAACTTTGGCGACACTAGTTGCATGAGTTTTGAGGTTACGTGTTTTCATAGTGTGTGGACAAATTGAAGTATGAAGTGAGGAATGGAGAATACTGCTTGCTTTTTGGATATCTATGCTTTGCTTAGGTGTTTGTGGAAATTGGAAATTTGTGAGAAGGTTCTATGGGACCAAACTGCTGAGTTCATCAGTCCCTAGGCTTGCACACTAATTTAATCTAACTTACACAAAGGACAACACCAACACACCCATGCCCGAGGGAGGACTTGAACCTCCGACGGGGTAAGCTGCGTGAACTGTGGCAAGGTGCCTAAGATGGAATTTCAGTGATGCTGATTACAACATATTGCTGTTCCTCAGACCGTCATTTGTGATCAGAAGATAGATGGTTTGACAATATCTGAGCTGCAGGGCAAAATTTATTGAATTAGGAGCATATTGTTGTTTGTTGTTGTGGTCTTCAGTCCTGAGACTGGTTTGATGCAGCTCTCCATGCTACTCTATCCTGTGCAAGCTTTTTCATCTCCCAGTACCTATTGCAACCTACATCCTTCTGAATCTGCTTAGTGTATTCATCTCTTGGTCTCCCTCTACGATTTTTACCCTCCACGCTGCCCTCCAATACTAAATTGGTGATCCCTTGATGCCTCAGAACATGTCCTACCAACCGATCCCTTCTTCTGGTCAAGTTGTGCCACAAACTTCTCTTCTCCCCAATCCTATTCAATACTTCCTCATTAGTTATGTGATCTACCCATCTAATCTTCAGCATTCTTCTGTAGCACCACATTTCGAAAGCTTCTATTCTCTTCTTGTCCAAACTATTTATCGTCCATGTTTCACTTCCATACATGGCTACACTCCATACAAATACTTTCAGAAATGACTTCCTGACACTTAAATCAATACTGGATGTTAACAAATTTCTCTTCTTCAGAAACGCTTTCCTTGCCATTGCCAGCCTACATTTTACATCCTCTCTACTTCGACCATCATCAGTTATTTTGCTCCCCAAATAGCAAAACTCCTTTACTACTTTAAGTGTGTCATTTCCTAATCTAATTCCCTCAGCATCACCCAACTTAATTCGACTACATTCCATTATCCTTGTTTTGCTTTTGTTGATGTTCATCTTATATCCTCCTTTCAAGACACTGTCCATTCCATTCAACTGCTCTTCCAAGTCCTTTGCTGTCTCTGACAGAATTACAATGTCATCGGCGAACCTCAAAGTTTTTATTTCTTCTCCATGAATTTTAATACCTACCCCGAATTTTTCTTTTGTTTCCTTTACTGCTTGCTCAATATACAGATTGAACAACATCGGGGAGAGGCTACAACCCTGTCTTACTCCCTTCCCAACCACTGCTTCCCTTTCATGTCCCTCGACTCTTATAACTGCCATCTGGTTTCTGTACAAATTGTAAATAGCCTTTCGCTCCCTGTATTTTACCCCTGCCACCTTCAGAATTTGAAAGAGAGTATTCCAGTCAACATTGTCAAAAGCTTTCTCTAAGTCTACAAATGCTAGAAACGTAGGTTTGCCTTTCCTTAATCTTTCTTCTAAGATAAGTCGTAAGGTCAGTATTGCCTCACGTGTTCCAGTGTTTCTACGGAATCCAAACTGATCTTCCCCGAGGTTGGCTTCTACTAGTTTTTCCATTCGTCTGTAAAGAATTCGTGTTAGTATTTTGCAGCTGTGGCTTATTAAACTGATTGTTCGGTAATTTTCACATCTGTCAACACCTGCTTTCTTTGGGATTGGAATTATTATATTCTTCTTGAAGTCTGAGGGTATTTCGCCTGTTTCATACATCTTGCTCACCAGATGGTAGAGTTTTGTCAGGACTGGCTCTCCCACGGCCGTCAGTAGTTCCAATGGAATATTGTCTACTCCGGGGGCCTTGTTTCGACTCAGGTCTTTCAGTGCTCTGTCAAACTCTTCACGCAGTATCGTATCTCCCATTTCATCTTCATCTACATCCTCTTCCATTTCCATAATATTGTCCTCAAGTACATCGCCCTTGTATAGACCCTCTATATACTCCTTCCACCTTTCTGCTTTCCCTTCTTTGCTTAGAACTGGGTTTCCATCTGAGCTCTTGATATTCATACAAGTCGTTCTCTTATCTCCAAAGGTCTCTTTAATTTTCCTGTAGGCGGTATCTATCTTACCCCTAGTGAGATAGGCCTCGACATCCTTACATTTGTCCTCTAGCCATCCCTGTTTAGCCATTTTGCACTTCCTGTCGATCTCGTTTTTGAGACGTTTGTATTCCTTTTTGCCCGTTTCACTTACCGCATTTTTATATTTTCTCCTTTCATCAATTAAATTCAATATTTCTTCTGTTACCCAAGGATTTCTACTAGCCCTCGTCTTTTTACCTACTTGATCCTCTGCTGCCTTCACTACTTCATCCCTCAAAGCTACCCATTCTTCTTCTACTGTATTTATTTCCCCTATTTCTGTCAATTGCTCCCTTATGCTCTCCCTGAATCTCTGTACAACCTCTGGTTCTTTCAGTTTATCCAGGTCCCATCTCCTTAAATTCCCACCTTTTTGCAGTTTCTTCAGTTTTAATCTACAGGTCATAACCAATAGATTGTGGTCAGAGTCCACATCTGCCCCTGGAAATGTCTTACAATTTAAAACCTGGTTCCTAAATCTCTGTCTTACCATTATATAATCTATCTGATACCTTTTAGTATCTCCAGGGTTCTTCCATGTATACAACCTTCTTTCATGATTCTTAAACCAAGTGTTAGTTATGATTATGTTGTGCTCTGTGCAAAATTCTACCAGGCGGCTTCCTCTTTCATTTCTGTCCCCCAATCCATATTCACCTACTATGTTTCCTTCTCTCCCTTTTCCTACACTCGAATTCCAGTCACCCATGACTATTAAATTTTCGTCTCCCTTCACAATCTGAATAATTTCTTTTATTTCATCATACATTTCTTCAATTTCTTCGTCATCTGCAGAGCTAGTTGGCATATAAACTTGTACTACTGTAGTAGGTGTGGGCTTCGTATCTATCTTGGCCACAATAATGCGTTCACTATGCTGTTTGTAGTAGCTTACCCGCATTCCTATTTTCCTATTCATTATTAAACAACAGAATTACGAAAAATACAAGCAAGTACAATTCCAGCTGTGGAAATGCTCTCATCTACAAGACTAAAATCCCACCGTTTGAGTTGGCCAACTCTTTTTTTATAAGGAATACTGTTGACAGGAGGGAGGGGTACACAAATCAAGAAGCTCCATTCTTTATTCAGTATTCATCTATTTGAAACATCGCAGCAGTGCTCCCCAACCACATATGTTTCAGTTATGAAATATTATCACTCTACAGATGAAATGTGATGTGTACTTTCAGCTCTGGCAATGGTTCTTCATCGTTACAGTATCTTTCCCTTAACGCATAATTAACTCAATTTATAAGAAATTTGAACACTTCTGGTGACATTCTAAGATAATTAAAAGAACTTCTTGGGTTTTCCATTAAAAATTATTTTAACTAGGCTGCTGAGCAACTGAAATTGCCACCTGAGGCAGACACCCCAGTTTCACCCCCCCCCCCCCCCCCAGCTTGGGAGCGTCAATAAAATTTTTTCGGGTAGCATCTGGCTGCTTGCTGCTTCTGCTTATACACATAACAGCCACACTTCTGTTGCCAGAAGTGGGAGAAGGTACTTCTCACATGCGACTCAAATGCGCATGCGCATGAGCTTGCTCACAACTGCTCAAATGAATCTAATTTAAACAGTTGTGATGTATGCTCATCGGAGGCAATTTGTTGTTATAAAGCATTGCATAGTCTTCCTAAAGCCTTTGATACATTTTGCTGTTGGCAGACACTTGTATGAGAGCTGTGTTTTGTTGTTGTACGTGGTCCATTTTCTGTGCAACTGAAGTTTTTTTTCGTTTCTTTCTCTCGTTCATGTTTTATTGCTGCAGCAGCGGGATACAGTAATATCCTTTGTTAGAGTATCTGTTCTTACCAGCCAAAACTCTAAAAATTTAACTGGAAAGTAAAACAATGAAAAATTCTTGGAATTCTGAAATTCCCGGATTTTTCCCGGTTTTCTCCCAGATGAAAAAATTCCCGGGTTTTTCCAAGATCTCCCAGTTGTCCCAAGTCGTGTACACCCTGTATAAGGCATTTCATGGCTTTGGGAGTTGTCAGTGTTTCCTTATTATACCATCCTAATTTTCACCACAGATAAAAGTATGTAAGTGTTAAGTTTCATGGATTTGCTGACCATTTTACGTTTCCTGAATGGTCATTCCAATGCTCTCCAAATTTTCTCTTAAGAGGCCTGTCAGTAGTGTGTGGAATGGAAAGGAGATTCATTGTGTTGTTACCATGCTGACTGCCTTATGTTCAATGGAATAGGTCCCAAAACTGCGACAGCAGCATCTCTTAGTAACTCGAGATACTTGAGTGTATTTAGATTCCCAACAGTAAAACAGGGACCAATGATGTGGATCTTCGAAAACAAGAACCAAATGTTGACAGATCTAGAGCATTGTTTTTATCCACTTCTTTGAGTCAGCGTGGATTTTCAGCTGACATTTTAGTGCATATTGCAAAGACTGACTTGCTCATATTTTGCCAACCAAGCTTCTTCCTTAAACAAAATCTTGCATAGATATGCCACATCATTTTGCTCTTTTTGTAGAGACATTTAGAGGAATTTAACCAATTTTGGGAGTCGTAACTGTGAAGCTGTAGATGCAATGAAATGTGAAGAGCATGAAAATCAATGGAATGTAGTGTTTGCAGAATGCTCATTTGCTTGATCCCTCTCATATTTCCGAGATACCTCTTAGTGCCATTTGGGTTGCATTTTACTGCTACCAAAATATTGGTTTCATTTCTTTCATCAGTTGCTCTTCTTTTTCCTTGGCATAATTTATTCTCCATACCTGCAGTTTCTAGGACTTTATTTTATAATGTATGCAAAGACAGATCGTGAGTGCTTGGCATGATCTGGACACTCTTTACCATACAGCTGCACCACTGCTATAATAGTTTGTTGACATTCACCACAAATGATACTCACTTTTAGGACTGTCATATACTTTGTGAATGTCTCAATAGCTTTACGAGCAAATTATCTGATTGCTACAACGGCACAACACAGACTGATGGGGATTAAAGCACACAGGTAAACACAAGAACTACACCTGAGTCACATGTTTGCTTACATTTGGTATAACAGGGCAGACATTTGTGAAATCTCTTCTCCTGCTGGTGGGACATTGGTTTGTGGTGATGTTATCTTGATACTATTTGACGAAGTCCCATACGTGTTATGCGATCAAGTTCTCTAAAACACTTCTTTTAAATGCCACAGAAAAGGTATGTAGTTCCATTAGAAAAAAATAATAAAGCTGGTGTTTTAATTTGGGAACTATAATCAATAAAAATTACTTGTGAATGTAAGGAAATTTGCCAAGTTGCCCCCTATAACTTGGCAAAAACTGCATCTCTGCATATATTTCGGGTGGCCTGTCTCAGATGCTTCACTCTGTGTAATGTTTATTTCATTTTTCAATGGCCAAGTAACAATCACTGGTATTGAAAAATCCTTACAAAGGTACGATCACTACAGAGTGTGTTATGAAATCATACTATTTTGTCTGTGAAATCTAAAGGTGTGGCATTTACAAGACCAGAACCTATTTATGTAAACTAGAATCTGAAAATAAATACAAAGATGGATGTTAGTGTTTTCAACTTTGTATAATATCGCATGAATCTCTAAGATGATATCCACATTAGATATAAAAAAGAAAAATTCAATTGAGTTAATGGCACAGTTTTCAGAAATTTGAAAAAATACAATGAAAGGAGAGAGTATGATGAAATTTCATGGAACCAGGGCTATTTGTAGAACAGTTTATGGAAGTTAAGCCATTATTTGGGCAAACAATAAAGAAAGATAAATGACAACAGACACGGCATTATTGAGATGGATTTCAGCGTGCGTAAGGAAGAGACAAAAAACGAAAAAACACAAATACAAAATAACTAAACCTCAGAAAGCAGAAGCTTTTTTTCGGAATGGTGTCATTCTATCAAATTTACTCAGTTAAACTTAGATAGTGTAAGTCTGAATAGCATTAAAAAGTATAGTCATAGTCTATTGTTAATAATATATAAAAACAAAGATGAGGTGACTTACCGAACAAAAGCGCTGGCAGGTCGATAGACACACAAACAAACACAAACATACACACAAAATTCAAGCTTTCGCAACAAACTGTTGCCTCATCAGGAAAGAGGGAAGGAGAGGGGAAGACGAAAGGAAGTGGGTTTTAAAGGAGAGGGTAAGGAGTCATTCCAATCCCGGGAGCGGAAAGACTTACCTTAGGGGGAAAAAAGGACAGGTATACACTCGCACACACGCACATATCCATCCACACATACAGACACAAGCAGACATATTTAAAGACAAAGAGTTTGGGCAGAGATGTCAGTCGAGGCAGAAGTGTAGAGGCAAAGAAGTTGTTGAAAGACAGGTGAGGTATGAGTGGCGGCAACTTGAAATTAGCGGAGATTGAGGCCTGGCGGATGACGAGAAGAGAGGATATACTGAAGGGCAAGTTCCCATCTCCGGAGTTCGGATAGGTTGGTGTTGGTGGGAAGTATCCAGATAACCCGGACGGTGTAACACTGTGCCAAGATGTGCTGGCCGTGCACCAAGGCATGTTTAGCCACAGGGTGATCCTCATTACCAACAAACACTGTCTGCCTGTGTCCATTCATGCGAATGGACAGTTTGTTGCTGGTCATTCCCACATAGAATGCGTCACAGTGTAGGCAGGTCAGTTGGTAAATCACGTGGGTGCTTTCACACGTGGCTCTGCCTTTGATCGTGTACACCTTCCGGGTTACAGGACTGGAGTAGGTGGTGGTGGGAGGGTGCATGGGACAGGTTTTGCATCGGGGGCGGTTACAAGGATAGGAGCCAGAGGGTAGGGAAGGTGGTTTGGGGATTTCATAGGGATGAACTAACAGGTTACGAAGGTTAGGTGGACGGCGAAAAGACACTCTTGGCGGAGTGGGGAGGATTTCGTGAAGGATGGATCTCATTTCAGGGCAGGATTTGAGGAAGTCGTATCCCTGCTGGAGAGCCACATTCAGAGTCTGGTCCAGTCCCGGAAAGTATCCTGTCACAAGTGGGGCACTTTTGTGGTTCTTCTGTGGGAGATTCTGGGTTTGAGGGGACGAGGAAGTGGCTCTGGTTATTTGCTTCTGTACCAGGTCGGGAGGGTAGTTGCGGGATGCGAAAGCTGTTTTCAGGTTGTTGGTGTAATGATTCAGGGATTCCGGACTGGAGCAGATTCGTTTGCCACGAAGACCTAGGCTGTAGGGAAGGGACCGTTTGATGTGGAATGGGTGGCAGCTGTCATAATGGAGGTACTGTTGCTTGTTGGTGGGTTTGATGTGGACGGACGTGTGAAGTTGGCCATTGGACAGGTGGAGGTCAACGTCAAGGAAAGTGGCATGGGATTTGGAGTAGGACCAGGTGAAACTGATGGAACCAAAGGAGTTGAGGTTGGAGAGGAAATTCTGGAGTTCTTCTTCACTGTGAGTCCAGATCATGAAGATGTCATCAATAAATCTGTACCAAACTTTGGGTTGGCAGACTTGGGTAACCAAGAAGGCTTCCTCTAAGCGACCCATGAATAGGTTGGCGTACGAGGGGGCCATCCTGGTACCCATGGCTGTTCCCTTTAATTGTTGGTATGTCTGGCCTTCAAAAGTGAAGAAGTTGTGGGACAGGATGAAGCTGGCTAAGGTGATGAGGAAAGAGGTTTTAGGTAGGGTGGCAGGTGATCGGCGTGAAAGGAAATGCTCCATCGCAGCGAGGCCCTGGACGTGCGGAATATTTGTGTATAAGGACGTGGCATCAATGGTTACAAGGATGGTTTCCGGGGGTAACAGATTGGGTAAGGATTCCAGGCGTTCAAGGAAGTGGTTGGTGTCCTTGATGAAAGATGGGAGACTGCATGTAATGGATTGAAGGTGTTGATCTACGTAGGCAGAGATACGTTCTGTGGGGGCTTGGTAACCAGCTACAATGGGGCGGCCGGGATGATTGGGTTTGTGGATTTTAGGAAGAAGGTAGAAGGTAGGGGTGCGGGGTGTTGGTGGGGTCAGGAGGTTGATGGAGTCAGGTGAAAGGTTTTGCAGGGGGCCTAAGGTTCTGAGGATTCCTTGAAGCTCCGCCTGGACATCGGGAATGGGGTTACCTTGGCAAACTTTGTATGTGGTGTTGTCTGAAAGCTGACGCAGTCCCTCAGCCACATACTCCCGACGATCAAGTACCACGGTCGTGGAACCCTTGTCCGCCGGAAGAATGACGATGGATCGGTCAGCCTTCAGATCACGGATAGCCTGGGCTTCAGCAGTGGTGATGTTGGGTGTAGGATTAAGGTTTTTTAAGAAGGATTGAGATGCAAGGCTGGAAGTCAGAAATTCCTGGAAGGTTTGGAGAGGGTGATTTTGAGGAAGAGGAGGTGGGTCCCGCTGTGACGGAGGACGGAACTGTTCCAGGCAGGGTTCAATTTGGATGGTGTCTTGAGGAGTCGGATCATTAGGAGTAGGATTAGGATCATTTTTCTTCGTGGCAAAGTGATACTTCCAGCAGAGAGTACGAGTGTAGGACAGTAAATCTTTGACGAGGGCTGTTTGGTTGAATCTGGGAGTGGGGCTGAAGGTGAGGCCTTTGGATAGGACAGAGGTTTCGGATTGGGAGAGAGGTTTGGAGGAAAGGTTAACTACTGAATTAGGGTGTTGTGGTTCCAGATTGTGTTGATCGGAATTTTGAGGTTTTGGAGGGAGTGGAGCTGGAAGTGGGAGATTGAGTAGATGGGAGAGACTGGGTTTGTGTGCAATGAGAGGAGGTTGAGGTTTGCTGGAAAGGTTGTGAAGGGTGAGTGAGTTGCCTTTCCGGAGGTGGGAAACCAGGAGATTGGATAGTTTTTTGAGGTGGAGGGTGGCATGCTGTTCTAATTTACGGTTGGCCTGTAGGAGGATGCTCTGAACAGCCGGTGTGGATGTGGGAGAGGAAAGATTAAGGACTTTTATTAAGGATAGGAGTTGACGGGTGTGTTCATTGGCTGAGTTGATGTGTAGGTGAAGGATTAGGTGGGTGAGGGCAATGGATTGTTCAGTTTGGAACTGGTATAGGGACTGATGGAAGGAAGGGTTGCAGCCAGAGATGGGAACTTTAAGTGTGAGGCCTTTGGGGGTGATGCCAAATGTCAGACAAGCCTGAGAAAATAGAATATGGGAGTGTAATCTGGCTAGGGCGAAGGCATGTTTGCGGAGGGAATGTAAATAAAACTTAATGGGGTCATTGTGGAGGTGTTGTGAGGGTGACATGGTATTAGAAGGTGGAAAGTGTAACATGAGGTGAAATGAAAATGAAGATAAAAATATATGGGGAGAGATAAAGGTGAACCGGAAAGAAACTGGAGATCTCGAATGAAAAAAGGCGAAAAGGTGTTGGTTACAGTTGGGCTATGTTGGACTTGGGTTGGTAGACAACGATGTGCATAAAGGTTAGGTGGTTGTGTTGCCGCCAAAACACGTTAAAGGACGGAGAAATTCGGGAAAATTTCGAAAAAACTGCGTGTAGTATATTAAAAGGAGTGGTATTGTGGTGGCAGATTATGAAAATGAGGCTAACAATTGTCTGACGAAGAAATAATCGCGTTAAAACCTGTGGGAAGCGGCTAAAAATGATCAGTGATGTGGGAAAAACGGAAATGGAAATAAAGCGAAAGTTATTAGAACTGGCCGAAATGGTTGTTTAAAAGGTGAAAGGAGCTGTTTGTGAACTAGAAACGGTGGATATTATAGCGGCGGTAGTGCTGAAAGCGGCAAAAATATTTTTTTTTTTTTTTTCTTTTTTTTTTTTTTTTTTTTTTTATGGTTTGGAAGTGGGTTACGTATTATTGAGTATATATATATGCGGGATAAAATAAAATAAAATAGTATAGCAGATTACGGTAAAAAGGAGAAGGTGAATACAAAGTGAAACTATTGGCAAAAACAGAAAGAGGAAAATAAGACGACAGAAAAGATTTCGAAATGCAACAGTGACAATAACAAACGTAATTGTTGGATTCAAATTAATGATATCAATATAATGGAAGGAAACATTCCACGTGGGAAAAATTATATATAAAAACAAAGATGAGGTGACTTACCGAACAAAAGCGCTGGCAGGTCGATAGACACACAAACAAACACAAACATACACACAAAATTCAAGCTTTCGCAACAAACTGTTGCCTCATCAGGAAAGAGGGAAGGAGAGGGGAAGACGAAAGGAAGTGGGTTTTAAAGGAGAGGGTAAGGAGTCATTCCAATCCCGGGAGCGGAAAGACTTACCTTAGGGGGAAAAAAGGACAGGTATACACTCGCACACACGCACATATCCATCCACACATACAGACACAAGCAGACATATTTAAAGACAAAGAGTTTGGGCAGAGATGTCAGTCGAGGCAGAAGTGTAGAGGCAAAGAAGTTGTTGAAAGACAGGTGAGGTATGAGTGGCGGCAACTTGAAATTAGCGGAGATTGAGGCCTGGCGGATGACGAGAAGAGAGGATATACTGAAGGGCAAGTTCCCATCTCCGGAGTTCGGATAGGTTGGTGTTGGTGGGAAGTATCCAGATAACCCGGACGGTGTAACACTGTGCCAAGATGTGCTGGCCGTGCACCAAGGCATGTTTAGCCACAGGGTGATCCTCATTACCAACAAACACTGTCTGCCTGTGTCCATTCATGCGAATGGACAGTTTGTTGCTGGTCATTCCCACATAGAATGCGTCACAGTGTAGGCAGGTCAGTTGGTAAATCACGTGGGTGCTTTCACACGTGGCTCTGTCTTTCAACAACTTCTTTGCCTCTACACTTCTGCCTCGACTGACATCTCTGCCCAAACTCTTTGTCTTTAAATATGTCTGCTTGTGTCTGTATGTGTGGATGGATATGTGCGTGTGTGCGAGTGTATACCTGTCCTTTTTTCCCCCTAAGGTAAGTCTTTCCGCTCCCGGGATTGGAATGACTCCTTACCCTCTCCTTTAAAACCCACTTCCTTTCGTCTTCCCCTCTCCTTCCCTCTTTCCTGATGAGGCAACAGTTTGTTGCGAAAGCTTGAATTTTGTGTGTATGTTTGTGTTTGTTTGTGTGTCTATCGACCTGCCAGCGCTTTTGTTCGGTAAGTCACCTCATCTTTGTTTTTATATATAATTTTTCCCACGTGGAATGTTTCCTTCCATTATATTGATATCATTAATTTGAATCCAACAATTACGTTTGTTATTGTCACTGTTGCATTTCGAAATCTTTTCTGTCGTCTTATTTTCCTCTTTCTGTTTTTGCCAATAGTTTCACTTTGTATTCACCTTCTCCTTTTTACCGTAATCTGCTATACTATTTTATTTTATTTTATCCCGCATATACATATATACTCAATAATACGTAACCCACTTCCAAACCATAAAAAAAAAAAAAAAAAAAAAAAAGAAAAAAAAAAAAAAAAAATATTTTTGCCGCTTTCAGCACTACCGCCGCTATAATATCCACCGTTTCTAGTTCACAAACAGCTCCTTTCACCTTTTAAACAACCATTTCGGCCAGTTCTAATAACTTTCGCTTTATTTCCATTTCCGTTTTTCCCACATCACTGATCATTTTTAGCCGCTTCCCACAGGTTTTAACGCGATTATTTCTTCGTCAGACAATTGTTAGCCTCATTTTCATAATCTGCCACCACAATACCACTCCTTTTAATATACTACACGCAGTTTTTTCGAAATTTTCCCGAATTTCTCCGTCCTTTAACGTGTTTTGGCGGCAACACAACCACCTAACCTTTATGCACATCGTTGTCTACC
Organism: Schistocerca serialis cubense; assembly: GCF_023864345.2. Classification (NCBI taxonomy): domain Eukaryota; kingdom Metazoa; phylum Arthropoda; class Insecta; order Orthoptera; family Acrididae; genus Schistocerca; species Schistocerca serialis. The sequence continues at coordinate 178,603,960 of NC_064646.1, read as the reverse complement.
AACCCAAGTCCAACATAGCCCAACTGTAACCAACACCTTTTCGCCTTTTTTCATTCGAGATCTCCAGTTTCTTTCCGGTTCACCTTTATCTCTCCCCATATATTTTTATCTTCATTTTCATTTCACCTCATGTTACACTTTCCACCTTCTAATACCATGTCACCCTCACAACACCTCCACAATGACCCCATTAAGTTTTATTTACATTCCCTCCGCAAACATGCCTTCGCCCTAGCCAGATTACACTCCCATATTCTATTTTCTCAGGCTTGTCTGACATTTGGCATCACCCCCAAAGGCCTCACACTTAAAGTTCCCATCTCTGGCTGCAACCCTTCCTTCCATCAGTCCCTATACCAGTTCCAAACTGAACAATCCATTGCCCTCACCCACCTAATCCTTCACCTACACATCAACTCAGCCAATGAACACACCCGTCAACTCCTATCCTTAATAAAAGTCCTTAATCTTTCCTCTCCCACATCCACACCGGCTGTTCAGAGCATCCTCCTACAGGCCAACCGTAAATTAGAACAGCATGCCACCCTCCACCTCAAAAAACTATCCAATCTCCTGGTTTCCCACCTCCGGAAAGGCAACTCACTCACCCTTCACAACCTTTCCAGCAAACCTCAACCTCCTCTCATTGCACACAAACCCAGTCTCTCCCATCTACTCAATCTCCCACTTCCAGCTCCACTCCCTCCAAAACCTCAAAATTCCGATCAACACAATCTGGAACCACAACACCCTAATTCAGTAGTTAACCTTTCCTCCAAACCTCTCTCCCAATCCGAAACCTCTGTCCTATCCAAAGGCCTCACCTTCAGCCCCACTCCCAGATTCAACCAAACAGCCCTCGTCAAAGATTTACTGTCCTACACTCGTACTCTCTGCTGGAAGTATCACTTTGCCACGAAGAAAAATGATCCTAATCCTACTCCTAATGATCCGACTCCTCAAGACACCATCCAAATTGAACCCTGCCTGGAACAGTTCCGTCCTCCGTCACAGCGGGACCCACCTCCTCTTCCTCAAAATCACCCTCTCCAAACCTTCCAGGAATTTCTGACTTCCAGCCTTGCATCTCAATCCTTCTTAAAAAACCTTAATCCTACACCCAACATCACCACTGCTGAAGCCCAGGCTATCCGTGATCTGAAGGCTGACCGATCCATCGTCATTCTTCCGGCGGACAAGGGTTCCACGACCGTGGTACTTGATCGTCGGGAGTATGTGGCTGAGGGACTGCGTCAGCTTTCAGACAACACCACATACAAAGTTTGCCAAGGTAACCCCATTCCCGATGTCCAGGCGGAGCTTCAAGGAATCCTCAGAACCTTAGGCCCCCTGCAAAACCTTTCACCTGACTCCATCAACCTCCTGACCCCACCGACACCCCGCACCCCTACCTTCTACCTTCTTCCTAAAATCCACAAACCCAATCATCCCGGCCGCCCCATTGTAGCTGGTTACCAAGCCCCCACAGAACGTATCTCTGCCTACGTAGATCAACACCTTCAATCCATTACATGCAGTCTCCCATCTTTCATCAAGGACACCAACCACTTCCTTGAACGCCTGGAATCCTTACCCAATCTGTTACCCCCGGAAACCATCCTTGTAACCATTGATGCCACGTCCTTATACACAAATATTCCGCACGTCCAGGGCCTCGCTGCGATGGAGCATTTCCTTTCACGCCGATCACCTGCCACCCTACCTAAAACCTCTTTCCTCATCACCTTAGCCAGCTTCATCCTGTCCCACAACTTCTTCACTTTTGAAGGCCAGACATACCAACAATTAAAGGGAACAGCCATGGGTACCAGGATGGCCCCCTCGTACGCCAACCTATTCATGGGTCGCTTAGAGGAAGCCTTCTTGGTTACCCAAGTCTGCCAACCCAAAGTTTGGTACAGATTTATTGATGACATCTTCATGATCTGGACTCACAGTGAAGAAGAACTCCAGAATTTCCTCTCCAACCTCAACTCCTTTGGTTCCATCAGTTTCACCTGGTCCTACTCCAAATCCCATGCCACTTTCCTTGACGTTGACCTCCACCTGTCCAATGGCCAACTTCACACGTCCGTCCACATCAAACCCACCAACAAGCAACAGTACCTCCATTATGACAGCTGCCACCCATTCCACATCAAACGGTCCCTTCCCTACAGCCTAGGTCTTCGTGGCAAACGAATCTGCTCCAGTCCGGAATCCCTGAATCATTACACCAACAACCTGAAAACAGCTTTCGCATCCCGCAACTACCCTCCCGACCTGGTACAGAAGCAAATAACCAGAGCCACTTCCTCGTCCCCTCAAACCCAGAATCTCCCACAGAAGAACCACAAAAGTGCCCCACTTGTGACAGGATACTTTCCGGGACTGGACCAGACTCTGAATGTGGCTCTCCAGCAGGGATACGACTTCCTCAAATCCTGCCCTGAAATGAGATCCATCCTTCATGAAATCCTCCCCACTCCGCCAAGAGTGTCTTTTCGCCGTCCACCTAACCTTCGTAACCTGTTAGTTCATCCCTATGAAATCCCCAAACCACCTTCCCTACCCTCTGGCTCCTATCCTTGTAACCGCCCCCGATGCAAAACCTGTCCCATGCACCCTCCCACCACCACCTACTCCAGTCCTGTAACCCGGAAGGTGTACACGATCAAAGGCAGAGCCACGTGTGAAAGCACCCACGTGATTTACCAACTGACCTGCCTACACTGTGACGCATTCTATGTGGGAATGACCAGCAACAAACTGTCCATTCGCATGAATGGACACAGGCAGACAGTGTTTGTTGGTAATGAGGATCACCCTGTGGCTAAACATGCCTTGGTGCACGGCCAGCACATCTTGGCACAGTGTTACACCGTCCGGGTTATCTGGATACTTCCCACCAACACCAACCTATCCGAACTCCGGAGATGGGAACTTGCCCTTCAGTATATCCTCTCTTCTCGTCATCCGCCAGGCCTCAATCTCCGCTAATTTCAAGTTGCCGCCACTCATACCTCACCTGTCTTTCAACAACTTCTTTGCCTCTACACTTCTGCCTCGACTGACATCTCTGCCCAAACTCTTTGTCTTTAAATATGTCTGCTTGTGTCTGTATGTGTGGATGGATATGTGCGTGTGTGCGAGTGTATACCTGTCCTTTTTTTCCCCCTAAGGTAAGTCTTTCCGCTCCCGGGATTGGAATGACTCCTTACCCTCTCCTTTAAAACCCACTTCCTTTCGTCTTCCCCTCTCCTTCCCTCTTTCCTGATGAGGCAACAGTTTGTTGCGAAAGCTTGAATTTTGTGTATATGTTTGTGTTTGTTTGTGTGTCTATCGACCTGCCAGCGCTTTTGTTCGGTAAGTCACCTCATCTTTGTTTTTATATATAATTTTTCCCACGTGGAATGTTTCCTTCCATTATATTGATATCATCTATTGTTAATAAAATACACATATTAAGTTTCTATGATTTCTTTGTATTTTGTTAATGTATATGTTGACTCATTCCACTTTGTTGAAGGTTGTCCTTGTTGATGGGATCTACAGAATATAAATGAATGCATGAATGTAATGAACGGGTGTTTATTTCAACTGATAATCATAATAGTCTTGATTAGATCTAACCTAAAATATTTGCATTAAAAATAAAATGAATGTAGTAATAAGGACAGAATTACAAATTGTTTTATAAGATCGTGTACAGCACTATTGAACAAAGAGAATAATCATTTATTTAAAATGGACCTCAGTTTAATTCCTTAAACAATTAATACATATTAGTCTACAAATGAACATAAATGATGTGACCATGAAAAAAATAGAAAGGTAAGAACCATTCACTAGAAGAGGAAATTGTAACAGACTTCACAGTAGAATATGTGATGATAGCAGAATAACAAGAGAGAATTTTATTTGTAAAAGTGCCATAGCTCTTAAAAAATCTTTATTATTTCAGGGCTGAAACCAATTAGCATTCTTACTTGATATGTTCAAGTATCTCATTGCTGAAGTAGAATTTAAGATGTAAAGACCTCATAGTCATGATGCTAACAATAATACTTATTTATACTTACCTAAAAAGCCCCATGTAAAGTATCATGAGCCACAGCCAGCCAGCCAGTGTACATAGCAGCATTAGTGGAACACAAAACATCATCCAACCAGCAAAGGTTATGTTTTCACCATTGGGGAATGCACTGTTAACATTACAATGAAACTATAGCAATGTTTAGTTTATTTACTGCACAACAAGATATTGCCAGGTTATTATTACAGTGTATTAAATTAAGTTCATCCAACATGTTACCTTACTTTATGACCAATTGTTTATCAAGTAACAGTAAATTGATATGTTCAAAACAATGAAACAGACCTGAGAATTACTTCAACCAGAAAAAGAGGGAGGAAAAGGATGAAAAATGATGGTTTAAACCATTAGATGGTAAAAAACACATAGGACATTCTTTAAACTAACACTCATGCTTCCAAACTCTGCAAATGAGAACTACCTTTCCAATATGTACTTTGTTTTGCTTTCATCATCCACTCAGTCCTAGTTTGTGATAAGGTTTCTATTCTTGGTTTCCTTCCTTCACCACTCTCCCTTGTCTTATCTCATTTTACTTGAAGTGTATGATATATTTAGAAATATAATATTTTCCCACTTAATTTTCTTCATCATATTTACAGTCTTTACCTGTTCCTCATGTCTTTTTCTCACATGCCCTTTTATTTATTTCTTTTTTCTCAATTTCCATTTGTATATTGTTACTTCCTTCCTTTTTAATGACTTCAGGCTTGACAAATACATACAGGCTGTTTTGTGAATACATTAGTATTGTTCCACTTCTAACCTGGCGAGCAATAGAAATCTTTGCTAGTATTGAAAAGAAATTTCCTTTTTGTTGAACAACAGCTGTGACAATTTTCACATAACCAATCACTAAAAATATGTTTATATAACTATTTTGCCATTTTTGCCATGCTATTAATGCTTTACTGCTGTGGAAAGGTTAACTCATGGTGCTCCACCAATCCCCAAGTGCTAAGGACATGTTTAAATGCTTCCTATCTGTTTTCCTTAAGTTATATTGACATGTTTATGCACCTCATTCTGCTAATCCTCTTAATGCTGAGGATGAGTTACTTCTATACACCAGAGAATAAAAAACTTTGGAGTATTTATCATACAATACACACGCTGCTTTGCATGCTATCATTTGCAAAAAAAGCCTCATTTCAGTATCTTGATCTGTTTATGAAATGTGATGATTGTTATGAACACATGTTTCCCAATATGCAGGGATGGAATTCAGCATATTGAACAGCTGTCCACCAGATAGGAAAATCAATATCTCAAGAATTAAATGAGATATCATATTGCTCTCAAGTTGAAATAAGATTTTGATATCTTATCTACATTTCATTCCCAACAATGTATGAGCTAAAATCAATCACAAAGTCTACACACAACATTTTTACTTCTGCAAACTCTTTAAAATTTCGTGAAATGCTTTACTTAATTTGATGCAGCACACTATGATGAATAATGAGCAAAGATATCAGAGGGTGAGATGTGAAAAAACTTAAATTTTCCCTGAATATTTTTCTAATAATAAGATGACAAGTATTTTGTAGCAGCTGGAATGCTATCTCTCAGCATAGATAGTTGCATTAGGCCAGTAGTACAGCAAAAACAAAGCAGCACTCAGCACAGAATGCAGAGAGCACATCTGTAGCAGTCAAAGGATTAAAACTGTGAAATGTGATTCACACATACCATTACAGAGAGTATTCGGATCATCTGATTGTTGAACAAGAGATATGCCAAGACATAGCCATACAAGGAAACATTTTTCATATACAATTCATAAGTTTTCCATTATTTTACACACATTACTGTGATACAGATTACATAGGAAAATGTTAAGTTGCAGACAGGCCCAATTAAAATTGCCGACTCTCTCCACCTTGCTGCTTGCATCCCACATGCATTCCGATTTGAGCTGCTGTTGTTGGCAGTCATATGCACATGAGATGTAGTATCTTGTGTGTCTGAATGATGTGTGTTTCTCTTTTGTTGATGAAGGCCATGGCCAAAAAATTTATGTAAGAGTCCTTTAATTGTGCCAGGCTGCAACTTAACACACACAACACAGGCTTCATACCCACACAGATTGTTGGTGCAGCATCTGAGCTCCAGATTCTTTCCTCTGACAGTTATAATTAAATTTATTCCTTTTGATCTAACTTCATCCCTCATCCTGCATATTTTTGCATATCTGTGTGTGTCTTTATGTATTTTTATGTGCCTTTTCTCTTATCCAGCTTCTCTCACAACCATCAACAACTATTTTGCCCATTTTTGTGTCATTCCCATTTCCTTTCCACCACTCCTGCCATGGTGATCCCTGCTACATCTTTCTGCCCAGTTCAGAAAAATATCCCCTTCCCTAGCTAATACCCAGTTCCACATCCTATTTCTCATATGTTGTGTAAAACATGGAATCCCCCCAAATGGCCTAACCATAAATATTCTTTTTTCTGGATCCACCTGTCCTTTCACAGTGAACTTGCCCTTTTCAGATTCTGCCAGTCCATGGGCATCACAAACCTGGTACTGCAGAAACACATCTTCATTGCACAGGCATCCCAGAACCACCACTGCTCCCTTTCAATGATACCACTACTGTGCAATCCCAACTCCATATATCACAGCTCCGAAATTGAATTTCTTACTCTCCAGCACTTGTAGGAGCACTCCAGATATCCAACTTGCTGACATCGTACTGCTTCCTCAGGACAGCACTACTCAACCTCTAACTTATCCACAGTGTTCCTCCTCATCCATCTCTCATGGTACCTAAAGCCTGCCCAAGCTCACATTTTCAACTTGCCACATCCTCCAAAACTCCCTACTAACTCACCTCCAAATCCAGAGTCAAAACATTCCCATAACACTGTTGTTAACCTTTCCACCAAAACCCTCAGCTCCACAGAAGTTTCAGTCCTATCCAAAGGCCTCATTTTTAGCCCTGCACCTGAATTTAACCATGCTGGACTTGTCAAAGACCTCTGCTCTTCTTCTCTCAATCCCAGCAATGGAAGAACTTCTGTTCTGCCAATCCCTCCAACCAAAGCCAACCCAATTCCATAATTGAATCCTGCCTCTTACAGTTCATACAACCATCCAACTGTGATCATCCCCCCCCCTCCCCCTCCCTCCCACCTAACCACTCGCTGGTCTCCTTCGAGGAATTCCTTACCTCCAACTTCACCTCATCATCCTTTCCCAAGTCCCTTCCACAGAACACCAAGCTTTCAGTAGAAGAAAGAGTAGCCATACACAACCTCAAAACAAATCATGACCTAACTATCCTACATGCAGACAAAGGTTCCATCACTGTTGTTATGAATCCCAGTGACTACCTGGCAGAAGATCTCCTCCACCTATAATTTCTGCCAGAGTGATTCCATCCCAGAAGTCCAACACAACCTCCAATTAAATGATAATTAAATGGACACCCTAGCTGCAAACAGGCGGTGATATACTTCACTGGGGACATGTTGAAAATGTGTCCCCTGACTGCGTCTTGAACCCGGCATCTTCTGCTTACATGGCAGATGCTCTATCCATCTGAGCCACCATGGGCACAGAGGATAGTGCGCCTGCAGGGACTTATCCCTTGCACACTCCCTGTGAGACCCACATTCCCAACATGTCCACAATGCTACATTTGCAGTGTGCCTAATAGATGTTTGCCCATCATACTCATTACCTTACTAACTTTATCCTAACCCACTACTATTTATCCTTTGCAGGGAAGGTATACAAACAAATCCTTGGTCAGCTGTGGGCACCTGCATTGCACTCTGCTATGTCAATCTGTTTGTGGGTCACCTACAGGAGACCTTCCAAGCCTCCTAAAATGACAAACCACTAGTCTAGTTCAGGGTTTATTGACAACGTCTTCATGATTTAGACCCAGGACCTAGACATCCTTCTTCATTTCTTCACAACCTCAACACCTTCTCCCCCATCCCCTTCACCTGGTCCTCCTCAACACAGTATGCCACCTTCCTAGACATTGACCTCTTCCTCTCCATCCATACCACTGTCCACATTAAACCCACCAGCCACCAACAGTACCTGCTTGTTCACAGCTGTCATCCCTCTCTCATCAACAAATCCCTGCCATACAACCTGGCCAGCAGGGGATGATTATATTTGCAGTGACAAGAACTCCCTTGTTCAGTAAGCTGAGTGTCTCACCAAGACCTTCACAAACAGCCACCTAGTCCGCAAACAGATCTCTGGTGCCATTTCCCCCCACATCCCCAATCTTCCCACCAACCCTCAAGAATGAGCACAAAGGAGTGCCCCCTTTGTCACCCAGTAGCACCCTGGACTGGAACAACTGAACTACATCCTTCACCAGAGCTTTGATTACCTATCATCATGCCCTGAAATGAGGAACATCATACCTGAGATCCTTTCCACACCTCCTAAAGTGATGTTCCATCACCCACCCCACCTCCAAAACATCCTAGTCACACCTCCAAAACATCCTAGTCGATCCCTATGTCACTCCCAATCCAACCTGTGCCACGAGGGTCATATCCCTGTGGAAGAACCAGATGCAAGACCCACCCAATCCACCCACCCAGCACTTTCTATTCCTGTCCTGTCACATGTTTATCCTAATCCATCAGGAGCCAGGCCACCTGTGAAAGCAGCCATTTCATTTACCAGCCCTGCTGCAGTCATCACACAGCTTTTTATATCGGTATTTCTACCAACCAGCTGTCCACGAGGATGAACGGCCACCACCAAACTGTGGCCAAGAGTAAAGTAGATCACCCTGTGGCACAACATGCAGCTGAACATAGCATCCTTGATTTCAGTAGCTGCTTCATTACCCAAGTCATCTGTATCATACTCCCCCCCCCCCCCCCCACCGCCACCCCCCTCCTTTCTTAACTGCACAGATGGTAGTTATCCTTATAATACATTCTCGAGCCTCATAATTATCCAAGCCACAACCTGTGGTAACATACTGCCCCACTTCCTGCACCAAACAGGTTTCTCCCCACCCCCCACCCCCTCCCCCCCAGCCCCACCCCTGTTCTATCACTTCCTTCCCATTCTCGTCTCCCATCCTCTTTGTTCGTTGCTGCCTGCCAACGCAGCCACCCATCTTGCCCCACTCCTCTCCTTTTTCACTCCTTTTTTCACCACCTCTGTGCCCCACAACGTCCTGATGCTGCACCTGTTGGCATTCTAGCCCCTGCACACTCCACCAGATAGTGTTCATCTCTCTCCCCCATTCATCTCTATCCCCTCTCCGCCACATCCAGATTGCTACTCGCATCCCATGTGATAGTTGCACTGTTGTCCAGGGACACCAGAATTGGCAGTCATGTGTGCATGAGGTGTGCTTGTTTGTGTGTATGAATGGTGTCTGTTTCTCTGTTCCAGCGCAATGACAAGTGCCAACATGAAGATTAAGAACGCAAAAGCAGAGAGGGCTGTGAGACAACATCAGCCAATAGTACGCTGACTAGCATGACACCACTACTGGAGCTGCATCTATATGAGGAGAATATAAGCACCGTGTCACCTAGCCAGTGCCAGAGTGGAAGACAGCTGTCATACCAACACTACCGCAGTGACTTGTGAACTGAAGTTTCTTGCTTGCATTGAAACTGTATATAGCGAAGGACATTGATTATTTTCATTTCACCATTTGCTTGCGACACAACTCTGTGAATACGCAAAGTTAAGTGCTTTCAATTTAACTTACTGTAATATACTACATTGATATGATTTGCTTGAATTGTGTGCTAGCAATCTGAGGAAACAGCTTCCTAGTCACCCTCTATTATACGAGTGGGCAGGATACTACATTCTCTTTTGCTGATGAAGGCTGTGGCTGAAAGCTTACAAAAGTGCCTTTTAATTGTGCCTATCTGCAACTTAATGTTTCTTCTTTACAGTAAATAACAAAATGTAATACTATGCATACTTTACCATACTGTATTTAAATTTAAGGAACATTAGAAGTAAAACATTTCAGAAAATTATTGGGTAAAGCAATTAGATAAACTTCACTCAAATGCTGACTAAATAATAACATGAATTTAAATACAGTGTATGAAGTACACCATCAAATACAGTGTAAAAATTTACGGCATTGCCTGCAAGCTACAGCACGTAATTATTCTACTAAAGAAGTAAGTTAGCTCTATTTGGTTGGTCATTTCATGCAGTTTCTTTAGTGTGTATTGTTTTATGTTCATCTGGTGCTACAACTCATTTTAGTTTGGCTCACTTCGACACTCCATCCACATACTCATATTATTTATTTTATCCAATATTCCACATGTTCTGAGAACATCATCTATACTTTCTGAGAACATCATCTATATTTCTTCTTCAACTTCATCATCCTCATCCATGACTGGTTCACTATCATTTCGAACATCATCAATAATGTCCTTGTCATCTTCAAAAACAGTTCTTTGATGTTGATTATTACCCAATGGTTCAAGTCTTCAAGATCAATGTTGCACTGCAGAATATTACATTCAGAGTGTTTGTCACTGTTGTTGAAATCTATGTCATTGTAGAGTTCTTCTGTTGCAATTTTGTTTTTCTCCCCCCCCCCCCCCCCCTCAATAGAACACTTGTTCCAGCAATTCATAATTACAGATTTCAAGAACATTTCCATTTCCTCATCTGAATTTACTAATGAAGTGAGCAGTTCATGGTAATAACAAGCCTTAATACTCATAGGATGCCTTGATCCAGTGGCCAAATTAATGCAGTCATGTTTTTTTTTTGGCAATAACGAACACTTCAACAGATGTATGAGCTGGGCAGTGATCAAGTACTAATAGAGCTTCTTCTCTTAGCTTATGTGATAACAGGTGCTTCATCACTGACTGAACAAACAAACTCTTCTTGGTGAAAATGTCATGTCGTCCAAGCATTCTTTGAATGCCTGCAAGCGAATTATAATGACAACACTTTTACAAGCTTGAAACATTTTGAGCTTTTACTTTTACCTATACAAAGAGATTTCATCTTTATGGTTTGGTCAATTTATTTGTGGCACAGAAGAGGGTTATTCCATCTTTATTCATTTTCAAACCTGTCGTATTTGCTCATTTTTGTATCAAGAGATCTGGTTGGAAGGAACTGATAATAAAGTGCTGTTTTATCACAATTATATGCTTGAAGATCGTTTAGATTTTCATACACCATTATTTTGTGAAGAATTTCAGGAAACTGTGAAGCAGATTCGTTGTTGGAAGACCTTGCTTCTCCTTCAACGATCTTTTGGCAAATTCCACAGTGATATTTCCATCTTGAGAACTATCTGTCGTAAGCTTCAAAATCTTTGTTCCATGTAAATCAAAGTGGAATTTTTCAGCTTGGAGTTTAATAATTGGCCTGTAAAGTGGAACATCTTCACTTCTTTTCACATTAAAAACCACTTACAAAGGCATTTGTCAAGTTCACTGTCTTTTCGTAGCTTAGTCATTTTTCTGTCCATTCCCATTCAACTGTGTTTACAAAACTTTTAAGTTTATTCTCTTCTTTCATCTGTCCCCTGATTGTTCTTTCAGGTACACCACACTCACTTGATAAACTTGCCTAGTTTTAGCCTTCTTTACATGATCAATAATTTTTAATTTATCATTCCTGTGACATCATAACAAGCACACAAAATCCAGACAATGAGTGAATAATTTATGATCCACATGATGGTTGTTCTGATTTTGATTACTGCCATGCATGTTCTGTAGTCACCTTGTTGACTGTGTCACAATATTAACCAAACAATGGAAAATCCAGGATGTCGTCTCAGTTGCCCGAGACTGCAGGCGTACGTGTGTATGTGTGTGTGTGTGTGTGTGTGTGTGTGTGTGTGTGTGTGTGCGCGCGCGCGCTTGCACGCATGTGTGTATTCATTGTTGTTGACAAAGGCCAATGGCCAAAAGCTTTAATTTGAAATCTTTTTGTTGTGCAACTCATCATCTCCGCTATATGGTGTGCCACAATGTTAACCATGAGATGTGTATTCAAAGCTTCTGTCCAGCAACAATCTCAATATGTGGATAAGACAAACCAAAGGTTAATTTTAATTACATCCATCTACTCTGGTTATTGCTTAGAGATCATGGAGGTTGCAGGAGTAAATTGTAATGTAGAATCATTCACAAATGATATTTTGTTTTGGAGGACATACCTCATACCATGTTACATCCAAGTCTGTCGTATATTGGACTGTGGTATACCAGGCTACTACTGCAATTCAATAGTCTACAAACAAACCAGCCTAATGCCTTTCATAAAAACAGTCATAGTGATATTCCTGCTCATATACCCCTTAATTCAATCCTAAATACTATTTTCCTTGCACTTCAGCACCTGGGGACATCTGATTACATACAGGTTACACATGATTTTATACATCTGATGAGGGGGATGGGGATATCATCAGACACTCACTGAAAATAGCAGACTGATATTGTTCCGTAGACTAAGCACACTGCTGCTAATCATTTGACTTTCTGCCAGCCAGAACGTACTGAGGAACTAAAATTGAAGGAATTTTACTTCATTTTATGATGATCAGGAGCTAAAGTCTATTTTATTATTATGCTTTCCAAATATACATGTCTTTTGTTCACTGAATATTGTGTGTCGCTTAGATTACACAGTATGCAGTATATCATTCACATTAATGTATTATCAGCATATGCCTTCTCAGTACTTTTCTGCATTCAAGAATTAGACAGCAGTCAATATTTGTCATTGCAGACTATAGATACTGTGCCTATTAAAGTAAAAAAAATGATGGATCTCACTGACAGGAATAAAGAGTGTATTGATTCTTCTTTTATACAGCTGTCCTTTCATATTAGGTTTCTTTTAATATTAAATTTATTACATCATATACTTCTCATTTAAAAATAAACAAGCATTTAAAGCATTTTTGCAAAATATATGGGTGATACCAACGTTGCAAATAGTCCTTTGAATATGAGATTGGTTCCAGTTCCTATGAGGGTTCCAGTCCCACCCAAAGTGGCAGCATAACATATTCCAAGGAAATATCCAACAGCTTCTTTATCTGGAGTCTCTTCCTCTTCATCCCTGTGTGAAAAGAAAGCGCACTAATCATGCAATTTGTATCTTTGTGCTCTTCATTCCAGATTTCAACTGTGATGACTTGCATCATCCATTCTTCCTCCCATGCCCAATAAGTGGAGAGTTTAGTGATAGTAACGACCCATAATACTACTTACCATTATGTCAATACAGCTACAGTAGATGGACAAAAGGAGCCATGGTCAGTATGTGATCTGTTTACATACCACACATTTTGCCTCTATTTTCATTGGGTGTGAAAAGTGATGAAACCATTTGAGTAAGGTCCATATAAGTTATTACACATTTCCATGCACTACTCCACAGTACTCCATAAATCATAAAAAGCAAAGTTACTGAAGTATTAAGAGCCTGCCTGAATGTTTCATGGGTTGTGTTGGATAAGGTTGTGTATACTGTGTGGTATTTCCATGAGACAACTGCTTGTCATCTATAGGTGCTACTGACAGATTGCTGTTGTGGCTTGCTAATTTATGCACTGCCTGTCTAGAAAAGTGCAGGCACCAAGGGGCTGGGCTATAATGTCATTGCACATGAGGACAGCGACTGCCCGGGAAATGGGCCATTGTCTTTTCATGCGCAGCACACGAAAAGTGGGACCACAAGTCATGGTCCAAGTGTATGTGCATGAGCCAAATGCTGGTGCCCTACTTAACTGTCCTAGTTTCAATTCCCAATCTGTGCTATCTCACTCTATTCATTTGTTTGCAGCTGATGATCCGTTAATGCTACCAGCGCTAGTTCCACACTTTGCTGAGCTAAAATCCCATGTCTCTGTTAATTAAATAGTTATTTATTGTGTTTTGTTTGTTTCTTTAATGATGGAGTGGAGGTGGATGGAGGATCTTTGTCTGTGCACAGCTCCTGTCATGTCCCATGTCAAGAAAGTGTTCAGCAGCAGCAGATTTTTTTTGGCTGACCCTATTTTGGTGTGACGTCCATCTTCATCACATCTATCCTTAGTAGTGTGACATGTCAGGCCAATGTAAGATTTCCCACTCTGGCATGGACTTTTATATATTCCTGGTCTCCACAGACCTAGGTTGTTTGTTTACATCAGAGGGTGGACGACACAAGTTATTTGATGTCTCCTGAATAGTCCATCAATCTTAAAGTACATGCCACCAACATAAATTGCAAAAAACATCATGCTCTGTAATGAGGCTTAGTGTGTCTTAGCTGAAATGAATCTGCTTTTGGAGTACCCATTCTGGACAAATACAAAGCAGAGATGGATAAGTTCTGCTGCATCTGAGACAGCTCTTGCCTTTTGAACAAGGGCCCATTTACACTGGTGCATTGGGGTGGGTGTTGGCAACTTGTAGCTGATAGATACAGATCAGTGTGTGCTAGTTTATGAAGTACACTGTGACCCAAGGAGCCATCTTCTTTTCTAAGAACCAAGACTTTCAGAAATGAAAGGTCTCACTTTTCTCCAGTTTGATAGTAAAGCAGATTTAAGGTGGATGGAGTTAAGATGTTCCAAAAATGATGGAAGCATTACTGTCCCATGTGGCCATACCACAAATAATCGTCTACATATCTGCAAAAACACATTTCAAAACCTCTGATTTAAGTGCTTTGTCCTCAAAGTCTTCCACAAAAAGGTTGGCTTCTATGGGAGACAGAGGGCAGCACCATCCGTTTGCTCAAAATATTGGTCATTAAATAAAAAGTAATTTGAGGTAAGCACATGCTTGGAAAGATGTAAGATATCCTCTTTCAGCTAAGCTCCTATGAGCTGCAGTCAACCTACCAGAGGCACTCATGTGAACAGAGAGACTACATCAAAACCCACTAATATGTCAGTTGGTTCAAGATGCAGGTTATTCAGTCACGTTATAAAGTCTTCTGAATTTCAAGTATGGTGCTCTCATTTCCCTACCAAACAGCTCAAAAGACAAGTCAGATATTTTGTTATGCAGTATGTTGTACCTCCTTTATTGCTTAAAATGCGGCAAATCAGAATTCCTTTATGTATCTTTGGCAGGCTTTAGAGTTATAAGGAAACTGTTGCTTATACTCTTAAGCTCTTTTTCCGATGGTCGGAAAAATGGCTGCATTTGAGGAGGTGGATGTCTTTAATTGTACTCCATCTGTTGGATCTTTTTGGAGACAAAAATATCCTGAGTCCTGCAGTAAATCCACTATCTTGTTAAAAGAAGATTTTGCAGGAAAGAGAGCAGTAGTGTTTCCCTTGTCAGCAGATAAAATGACTATTTCTGTGTCATCTCTTAAATAACAGACCACTTTTCTTTCCTCAGTGATGGTCTTTTGCTTGGGTGCAAGCATCCTAGTTGTGGCCCTACAAATCTCTCACCTTATTCCTTTAACAATCTCACGAGGAATTTTGAAGGGCAAAGTCTTTGGAGTTGGTGAAAAATTTAGTCCCTTTTTCATCTCTGATACCACAGCATCACTTAGAGGTTGATGGGTGCAGTCAAATTCAGTGTGTCTCCATAGTTTAACTTCTTGTGATGATCAGAACATAAGATCATAAGACTGCTTAAGAGCTTACTCAGCATTATGTGTCACATAAATCCAAAAAGAGTGCAACAGGCTAGCCAGCAACAGAGAGCAGCAAGTAGACAATATGGCTTTTGCAATTTGGACACCAAGTCAAGTACAAAGAATCATATAGTGGCATAAATAGACAGCAGCATGATACGATGGTCACTCCAAAAGAAATGCACACAATTTTTTTCAAAATCAATTTTTTATTCTACATGATTGAAAGTTTTACAGTGTGTAGATACATTCTTTAGGAACAATATTTTCATTTCTCCACATAATTTTCATCCCTCTCAATGGCCTTACGCCATCTTGGAACCAGCACCTGTATACCCACACAGTAAACTTCTGGTCCAACCTATTGGAGCCATGTTTGGCAGCATGCACAATGGAGGCATCATCTCCAAACCTTGTTCCACAAAGAGAGTCTTTCAGTTTCCCAAAGAGATGATAGTCACATGGAGCCAGGTCAGGACTGTAAGGCGGGTGTTTCAGTGTTGTCCATCCAAGTTTTGTGATCGCTTCCATGGTTTTTTGACTGACATGTGGCCATGCATTGTCGTGCAACAGCAAAACATCCTGCTTTTGCTGATGTGGTTGAACACGACTCAGTCGAGCTTAAAGTTTCTGCAGTGTCGTCACATATGCATCAGAATTTATAATGGTTCCACTTGGCATGATGTTCACAAGCAAGAGCCCTTTGGAATTGAAAAACACCGTAGCCATAACTTTTCCAGCAGAAGGTGTGGTTTTGAATTTATTTACTTTTTCTTGGATGAATTTGCATGGTGCCACTCCACTGATTGCCTCTTTGTCTCTGGTGAAAAAATGATGGAGCCACGTTTCATCACCTGTCACAATTCTTCCAAGAAATTCATCTCCACCATTCTTGTACTGTTCCAAAAGTTTGCTGCATAAAATTTTACTTGCTTCTTTGTGAGCCACTGTCAACATCCTGGGAACCCACCTGGCACAAACCTTTTTTAACGCCAACACTTTCAGTATTCTGCAAACACTTCCTTCCCCTATACCAAAGTAGCATGACAGTTCGTTCACCATGATGCGTCTGTCAGCAGTCACCAATTCGTTAACTCTGTGCACATTGTCTGGAGTGTGTGCAGTATGAGGTCTGCAGCTGCAAGGACTATCCTCAATATTGCCATGCCCGCTTTCATCAAGTAACCTGCTTGCCCACTGACTAACTGTACTGCGATCAACAACAACATTTCCATACACCTTTTTCAACCTTTTGTGGATGTTTCCCAGTCTCTTGTTTTCACAGTACAGGAATTCTTTGACAGCACGTTGCTTCTGACAAATGTCAAGTGTAGCAGCCATCTTGAAGACATGCTGTGACAGCGCCACTCACGGGAACAGGTTGAACTAAGTTTCAAAACAAGCAGGAAGGATTATCTACACACTGTAAAACTTTCACACATGCAGAATGAAAACTGTATTTTTACAAAAATAGTGTGCATTTATTTTGGAGTGACCCTTGTATAAACAGTACATGTTCTTATCAGCATAAGTGTGAAGACTAAATCATTGTACTAAAAACGTTTTTGAGCTTAAATGGCTATTTGTTTGGCTGCCTCATGAACAATTTGCATATAAATTAAGGTGTGATAAAGTGAGTTTCAGGAGTTCAACAGTTTTGATTGGGAGCAGTGAATACAGCCTCTAAAGTAATAGAATTTGCTCTCAAGAAATAAGTGCAGGTGGTACTTCAGTAAGAAATAAAATGTCAGAGGTTTTACGGACAAAATTTTCTGTACAGATAAAATGCATTACAGTTAGCAACACAAATTAATTATGCAAGAGGCTATTTATCTATGGACCAAGCTCATTGTTGTCCCATTTTTGGGACTGATATGAGGTGAACTTTAACGAAAAATTTCTAAAATTTATAACTGCCATGAACGACATTCAGTACTATATTTGATAGGGACTACAATAACAAAAAATGAACTGGTGTAACTACATATTAATGAAGGGTGATTTCCCTTTAAATGTTGTCACTGGACTCCCATCTCTGTCTCTTTGAAATTGTGCCTTGCTGCTCATGCCCCAAGCTAATGATTACACCCAGCAGTGAAAGTAAAAGTTTTATCCACTGCACATCCTGCAATATTTTGTAATTGTAGGAGGAGTTCAAAGTAATTTTGATGATATATATTGCAACCCTATAATTGTGGGTCCTTGCATGATGAACTACCATTTTTTATGACATTCATGGTTTCCAGGTATGAAAGGACAAATGTTTAAATGGTGCTAACTCAGAAGGGAGAAAATGACATCTGCTTGTGAGAGTGTTTGGACAAGAGTCAGAGTCAAAGATGGATATTAAATTGTAATTAAGTCCTTCTGTCAACCACCATAGTCAGCCCCATATGTAACCAAAAACCTTAACAAAAACATCTCAAATGTATGTATGTTTCCCAATCACAACTCCATCATTGGAGGAGACTTTAATCATTCAACAGTTGATTGGAAAAAGTACAGTTTTGTAAATGGTGGGTGTAACAAGATATCCATCAAAACAATACTGAATGCTTACTCTGAAAATTGTCAACTTACTTTAGATATTGAGAAAGATAAAAATGCAAACCTTTGCATCACTTTGAAATGTTTTCAGATTCTGACTACATCAGATTGTATGCCATTATACATAAATTCATTAACTACAAATAGTCTGGGTTTACTATTAATATTGCTTGCCAGATCATTTATAATACAATATGAACTTCATTGGACCCTGCCTGAAAGTTCTTCTAAGTTTGTTAGTGACTCTCCAAACTGTCATAAACTGCTCTACCAGCTACATATCTATCAAGTACTTGGTCACCTTGCCTTCTACATTTGTGCAAAAATTTCTTTACATTCTCCTGTCCAGATGATACCAATTTGTCCTTGAGTTTTATTTATTTATTTTATTTATCCATCCATTGACAATAAATATTGTATGGATGTTGTCAAGGGTACATGTAAGCCATTTCAAAGAAATGGGAGACAAACAATATATACGTAAAAAAGTACAAAACAAAATAATACAATGAAGTTAATAATAATACAACGAAATTAATATAGCCTATATACATCCCTGCTTGTTATTTTAAATGCATAGTCTGTTTTTCATAAGGCTTTAGTTTTGTCCTCCCTAAATGGCAAGTCCTTATATACACAACACTGCTTAAGTATATATTTACATCACACAACATTTGTCCTTTAAGTATGTAAATGTAATGAATGATTAGGTAATGAATGATTAGGTACAGATAGAGTATTTTCCATTTTGCCTTTATAAATATAACCAGAAAAAATTTATTGACCTACATAGTCATTTGCAGAATAAAAACACTGTTCTACTAGAAATTTTTTAAATCCAGTTTTAAATTTGTTATCATCTTCTAACTGCCTTATGTTGACTGGCAGTGCGTTGTACAGTTTTGCACCGAGAAGGCTCACATGCCTTTGTGTATTCGTTCTTTTTGTTTTCTGAGTATGGAGTGTTGCACTATTACGGGTATTGTATTTATGAAAGTCGGCATTTGTCTGAAAATCTGCAATGTGGGTCCTGACATACAATACACATTTGTATATGGATAATGATGGTATAGTAAGTATTCTAAGATTTTTGAATGTGGGTTTGCAGTGTGTCTGTGGATGACTGTGAGTTATTATTCGGATGGCCCTCTTCTGCAACAAAAAAATTTGTTTTAGGCGCCCAGTTGTGGAACCCCAAAATACACTCCTGGAAATTGAAATAAGAACACCGTGAATTCATTGTCCCAGGAAGGGGAAACTTTATTGACACATTCCTGGGGTCAGATACATCACATGATCACACTGACAGAACCACAGGCACATAGACACAGGCAACAGAGCATGCACAATGTCGGCAAGAGTACAGGGTATATCCACCTTTCGCAGCAATGCAGGCTGCTATTCTCCCATGGAGACGATCGTAGAGATGCTGGATGTAGTCCTGTGGAACGGCTTGCCATGCCATTTCCACCTGGCGCCTCAGTTGGACCAGCGTTCGTGCTGGACGTGCAGACCGCGTGAGACGACGCTTCATCCAGTCCCAAACATGCTCAATGGGGGACAGATCCGGAGATCTTGCTGGCCAGGGTAGTTGACTTACACCTTCTAGAGCACGTTGGGTGGCACGGGATACATGTGGACGTGCATTGTCCTGTTGGAACAGCAAGTTCCCTTGCCGGTCTAGGAATGGTAGAACGATGGGTTCGATGATGGTTTGGATGTACCGTGCACTATTCAGTGTCCCCTCGACGATCACCAGTGGTGTACGGCCAGTGTAGGAGATCGCTCCCCACACCATGATGCCGGGTGTTGGCCCTGCGTGCCTTGGTCGTATGCAGTCCTGATTGTGGCGCTCACCTGCACGGTGCCAAACACGCATACGACCATCATTGGCACCAAGGCAGAAGCGACTCTCATCGCTGAAGACGACACATCTCCATTCATCCCTCCATTCACGCCTGTCGCGACACCACTGGAGGCGGGCTGCACGATGTTGGGGCGTGAGCGGAAGACGGCCTAACGGTGTGCGGGACCGTAGCCCACCTTCATGGAGACGGTTGCGAATGGTCCTCGCCGATAACCCCAGGAGCAACAGTGTCCCTAATTTGCTGGGAAGTGGCGGTGCGGTCCCCTACGGCACTGCGTAGGATCCTACGGTCTTGGCGTGCATCCGTGCGTCGCTGCGGTCCGGTCCCAGGTCGACGGGTACGTGCACCTTCCGCCGACCACTGGCGACAACATTGATGTACTGTGGAGACCTCACGCCCCACGTGTTGAGCAATTCGGCGGTACGTCCACCCGGCCTCCCGCACGCCCACTATACACCCTCGCTCAAAGTCCGTCAACTGCACATACGGTTCACATCCACGCTGTCGCGGCATGCTACCAGTGTTAAAGACTGCGATGGAGCTCCGTATTCCACGGCAAACTGGCTGACACCGACGGCGGCGGTGCACAAATGCTGCGCAGCTAGCGCCATTCTACGGCCAACACCGCGGTTCCTGGTGTGTCCGCTGTGCCGTGCGTGTGATCATTGCTTGTACAGCCCTCTCGCAGTGTCCGGAGCAAGTATGTTGGGTCTGACACACCAGTGTCAATGTGTTCTTTTTTCCATTTCCAGGAGTGTATTATTCCGTATGTGGCAAGAGATTGAAAATAGCCAAAATATGCCATTCTGGCACCCTCTGAGGTACAAGCATTTGCAATAATTCTGAGGGCAAAACAGGCTGAATTAAGTTTTTGTGCAAGTTTTATTACGTGGTCATTAAAATTTAATTTTTCACCCACATGAATCCCCAGCAATTTTGTGGATGTCACTCTGTCTAAGGCTTTGTCACCCCACACCAGATCGAGATTTACATTTTGAGATCTTTTCCCAAACTGCATATAATTTATTTTATTTACATTCAATGTCAACCTGTTTGCATTGAGCCAAGAGTGGATGTAATTTAGTACTGTATCAGCAGTTGTTGGTAGCAATTGCTTTGGTGCACTTATTATCACACTAGTATCATCTGCAAATATTATTGCTTTGGTTGCATCATCTGAGGTGTGAAAATCATTTACATAGACAAGAAACAATATGGGCCCTAGGATGCTGCCTTGTGGTACTCCTATTTCTACATTTTTTGCCTCTGATACTGAATTTATTTTGTGGTTGGAGTAAGTTGATGTCAGTCCCACAACCTGTGTTCTGTTTTTTAGGTATGATTCAAACCATTTTTTTCCTATCCCATGTATACCCAACGGTTCCAATTTTTCTAAAAGAATGTCCTGGTTCACAGTGTCAAAAGCTTTGGAGAGGTCTAAATTTACTCCTACTACACTGCAATGTTTCTCTAGATTTTTGATTATTTGTTCAGTGTAGCACATTACTGCTGTTTCGGTATTTTTACGTGCTTGGAAGCCATGCTGATTTCTGTTAAGTAAATTATGGTCATTGAGATATTTGTTAATTCGGTGCTTCATCAGTTATGAACCACTGCCTCTTTATCTAGTTTAATGAACACATAAACCTTTATACTTGTTTTAGTTTAAATTTTTATATAAAGTAGCAGGGAGAATGATATCAAATCAGTCTTCAGACTGATGACAAGAACAACAACACCAGGAGGGAAAGTTACCTGTGCTGCTTTCTGGTAGATCAACCTTTGGTACACAATGGAGTGAAATACATAGCTATGAAACACTTGGCACACACTGGAGTGAAATATAGTTCTGAAACTCTTTGATAACATTTATGTAAAAATAAAAAGACTGACTGACACCAAAGATGTTTTCAAATGCAGGCTTAAGTTTTTTCTTCCCAACAACTCACAAACAGAAATGGTAATAAGTTAAAGATGCTCAGTTGACCAACTTGTAGCCATACAAACGTGTTACATGGAACATAACTAACTTTGCCCTGAAAGTCCTGCTTTATCGTAATTAAGGCACTGCATTAGTTTCATGTAATTCTCATACGAAATGTTGTTGTTCTCATTGACCTTTCTTTAAGTCTTTACATTTAATTCCTTAAACTCTCATTACGATCTTTAGTTTGCATTTAATCTTTTTTTTTATTCTCATTCCACATGTTCAAGACTGAGAAAGATTCTTACATTTTTTTATTTTATAGACCTTGTCAGTTGCATTGCACTTACTCTGGACTGTCCTGTTTAGTTTCTTTTCCAGTTGTTTCCTGAGTGTATTCCGCAAAGGCTTCGTCAATTGCAAGAATTGCAGACCTTTTTTCTGCCTTTTCATGCTGGAAAATAATAAAAATTGTTGGTTTATAGTTTCAGGCTGTAATACAGCACATATTTCAGGTGCTTGTATGTATGTATGACACATAACAATGTGTATTACAATACTTCATTGTTAAATTGATTCACAACAGTATTTTTTGTGTGTTACACATTAACATTCAGGCAGAACAAATTTATATTAACATTACTTTTGACAGAGAACATTACATTCCAGAAGACAGTGTCCTACCTAACAACGAAGACACATGAAGCTGTTCTTGTCAGCCATTAAATCTCTCTGGGCAATAAAAACTTGCAGGTGGCTGTTCCACTCTGAGTCCTGAAATTTGAAATTCTCTCCCCCCACCCCCTCTTGCTCTAGACAAACTTTGCATTTCTGCATCTGTCTGTACATCTCCCTATTTTTCTTCTGTAGCAAATTCCCATTATCTTTTTATCACATTCCCTATTTCTTGTTTTGTTCTGTCCTTATTGCAGTTACATCTCACCAAGTTTTCCAATGCTCTAACTTATTAACTGAACTATGAAAAATTTCATGAACTTATTGCTTTCATACTTTCCCACTAACCTTGCTCTTGCGTTTTCTGAAAACTTCATTTTAAAGCCATTGTTTTCTTCATAACACCATACCAGCAGCTTAGTGGAATGACAAATGTAACACATTGCATACAATCACTACTAATATTTATTCATTACATAAAATATTTAAGGAGTTTTCACTCCATCATCTTTAGGTGCAAAGCCACACTGATGAAGTGTTGATGACAATGATTTTAAGTAATCACATACATTTCATTAATATAATAAGATTGCCCACCTGAAGATGGTTTTAATACATTGCATAACAAATAAAGAAATAGTAACTTCTGTATGGACCGTAGTTTATTTGTCATCTCATTTTTAACAGTGGTGGGCTTAACCAAATGCACAACATAGATGTTACTGAATTATATACAATATCTATGACTGATTTAGCATTGTTCTAAAATATTTCTAACATAAAGGGAGGCAAAACTGGATACCAACTGATTAATTATTCTTCTTAATTCTTTTATCCATCAACTCTCACATTCATATGTTATTTATTTATTCATTCATTCATCCTTTGATTGTGATACTGGCTACATCAATGTACAAATATATTTTCAATTTACTGTTACAGTGTAAATTACATTTTGAGCACTTATTTTGCAATAGACGCTCATGTACACTAAATGGCTAGCCTGATCCATGGTCCTCAATTTAATTGTAAGTTGCCTAACTAAAGGCTTCCAGGGGCAACAACAATTTTATTTTCAATATTTCATATAGTTACTGACCAAATTTAAGTTTTAAATAGTGTGGTAATCTACTCATTAAGGGGTATAATCTCATGTTAAAGGTTTACACACTAAGGCAAGTATTACAGTCAGTGTACATGTCTTGAGACAAGGAAACTATTGCGTCCCCACTACCCAGGATATATTCATCCAGATTTGAGAATGAGAGCACTTAGTGACTTCCAACAAACTGTATACATAATTTCAAAACTTTTTCTTATTTATGCCCATCACAAAATGATGAAAGAAAAAATCTTATCATTTACAAAATCTTTGCTGCTGATGCAGAAAATCTTCAACATTTGGCATGACATTTTAATTTATTCCTTCTTTACTATTAACTCTATTTGCGGCATATTTAGCGAGCAGTATCCACATTTACCACTCAACGGACATGCAAAGTTGCATCACTGTACAACGTATAGCTCAGGAGACACTGACGTGTGAAAAACTAGCTTTTGCTTTAAAAGGAGTCCAAACTATCTGACACTCGTCCAGTATTTCATAATGAGAGCATTTAGCAACTTCCTATAAACTTTGAACATAATTTCAAACTTTTTCTAATCTTTTCATTCCTTACACACTTAACATCAAATATTTAAGTAATCAGCTGTTTTATACATAGGAGTTTGATCCTTTAAGGAATTGTGGGCTTATTGGTTGTTGTTGTGGCCTTCAGTCCTGAGACTGGTTTGATGCAGCTTTCCATGCTACTCTATCCTGTGCAAGCTTCTTCATCTCCCAGCACCTATTTCAACCTACATCCTTCTGAATCTGCTCAGTGAATTCATCTCTTGGTCTCCCTCTATGATTTTTACCCTCCACACTGCCCTCCAATACTGAATTGGTCATTCCTTGATCCCTCAGAACATGTCGTACCAACTGATCCCTTCTTCTAGTCAAGTTGTGCCACAAACTCCTCTTCTCCCCAATTCTATTCAATACCTCCTCATTAATATGTGATCTACCCATATAATCTTCAGCATTCTTCTGTAGCACCACATTTCAAAAGCTTCTATTCTCTTCCTGTCCAAACTATTTATCGTCCACGTTTCACTTCCATACGTGGCTACACTCTGTACAAATACTTACAGAAACGACTTCCTGACACTTAAATCTATACTCAATGTTAACATATTTCTCTTCTTCAGAAATGATTTCCTTGCCATTGCCAGTCTACATTTTATATCCTATCCACTTCAACCATCATCAGTTATTTTGCTCCCCAAATAGCAAAATTCTTTTACTACTTTAAGTGTCTCATCCTAACCTAATTCCCTCAGCATCACCCGACTTAATTCGGCTACATCCCATTATCAATGTTTTGCTTTTCTTGATGTTCAGCTTATGTCCTCCCTTCAAGACATTGTCCAACCTGTTCAGCTGCTATTGGAGGTCCTTTGCTGTCTCTGACAGAATTACAATGTCACCGGCGAACCTCAAAGTTTTTATTTTTCTCCATGGATTTTAATTCCTACTCCAAATATTTCTTTTGTTTACTTTACTGCTTGCTCAATATACAGATTGAATAACATCAGGGATAGGCCACAACCCTGTCTCACTCTCTTCCCAACCACTGCTCCCCTTTCATGCCCCTCGACTCTTATAACTGCTATCTGTTTTCTGTACATATTGTAAATAGCCTTTCACTCCCTATATTTTACCCCTGCCACCTTCAGGATTTTAAAAGAGAGTATTCCAGTCAACATTGTCAAACATTTTCTCTAAGTCTACAAATGCTAAAAACGTAGGTTTGCCTTTCCTTAATCTTTCTTCTAAGATAAGTCATAGGGTTCCAATATTTTTTACAAATAGAAAACATTGTTTATTGTTATTCATTTATACATTGTTGAAAAGCTTACCCTTTTGTCTATTTTTCAACATGGTCGCCTTTTTCTTACCCACTTTTGAAGACGGTGCTCCAGCTTACGTATTCTTAAGTTGAAGAAGTCTCCCACCAACTCGTTGAGGAAGAGTGTGACCTCTGCTTGGACTTCATCATCACTTTTGAAGTGTTTGCAACATAAGTGTTCCTTTAGCTTGGGGAAGAGGTGATAATCACTGAGTGCTAAGTCCAGGCTGTATGGGGGA
This sequence comes from Schistocerca serialis cubense, assembly GCF_023864345.2. NCBI lineage: Eukaryota > Metazoa > Arthropoda > Insecta > Orthoptera > Acrididae > Schistocerca > Schistocerca serialis. The sequence goes on along the minus strand of NC_064646.1, from coordinate 178,578,059 downwards.
TGGTGCATAACAGTCCACCCAAATTTCTTCAAAAGCTCCTGTGTTTCACGAGTGACGTAGGGTCGAGCATTGTCATGAAGAGGTACTACTCCCTCCTTCAGTCATCCTCTCTGGCGATTCTGGATTGCTCACCGGAGTTTGGCCAATGTTTCACAATATCTGACTGAGTTTATTGTCATCTCAGGTTGCATGAAATCAGTCCCAAAACACAGTCACCATAACTTTTCCTCCCGACTGCATTTGTTTGAATTTCTTTGGTGGCGATGAACCGAGTGAAGCCACTGACGAGATTGTTGTTTTGTTTTGGAGGTGTAATGAAACACACATGTTTCATGACATGTGATGACAGAGTCCAACAACTTCTGCTTGTTGCCTCACATTGTGGAAGAAACTTGTGAGCACAGTCAAGGCCTTGCTCCATGTGTCTGTCAGTCAGCATGAGGGACCTAGCAAGCACACACCTTGTGATAACCCAACGTTTCTGTTAAAGTTCTTTAAATTGTGCCATGGGAAGCTTCAGGAATGTGTTCAACAAGTTCACAGACAGTGACCCTTCAATCTTTGAGGAGCTCACTGTTGATCTTCTGGACAATCACATCCAAAACTGGCAGTCTTCCACTCAGTCCTTCATTGTGAACTTCCATGTGACCCTCAGCAAAAGTCCTACACCATTGCAGACATGCTGAATGGACATGCACTCTTCACCATAAACCTCAGTCAGTCACTGATGAATCTCCATGGGCAGTAACTTCCTTGTGTGGAGAAACTAGATTACTGCTCGAACCTCACATTTGGTTGGAGTGGCGATCAACATTTCCACCTCTGATGGCTGCCAAGCCAACACTGAGTGATGCAGCAAATCACATACAGGTGGGCTCAACAGTGGGGGAACCACTGCGCATGGCACTGTTGTCAGATTTAGCTTAGGACCTTCTGTCAAGGCTGTAGCTCATTGGGGAATCTTACTTTTGGTACAACCCTCATATATGCACACAGTTTCATCTTCTGCTGTAATGCCTGAATGTCAATTAAACTTAAGAAACTTGTGGACTTGTCATTGACATAGTATATGTAGCATATTTCTCAAGATATTACCTTAATATTAAAATGTCTTTCAACTTATTTTGGACTAACACTGTACAAACATGCTGTTTTCAAGTACTCTCTTACTTTTGTTTAGATGATTGGTAGTGTTTTATATTTTTATTTTGAGCAGTACAGCATGAAAGAGATAGTCAAGAATGTGGAAAAGGTCAAGAAAAAGAAACAGCTCCTATAAAACAATTCTGTATGTTACAATAAGTGTTAATTAATAGTCCTAATAGTTTATCAGCATCCAGAACCAAAATTACAGTCATAATGTTCAACTAAAAAGCAGCAATTTCAGATTCTGGAGGAATATAGTACTGTCTCAGAACTGGGAAGGTAGGGTGATGAGATGTGGCTTCACACAGGTTGCAGTTGACAGGTTGTGAAATGTTTTATGTGATGATGTCACAATGCACTGTTAAAGGTTATCCATCTGTTGGTTCCTGCCACTGAACTCAGAAGTTCAGAGGAACTGGCTATATATGGTGCTCACTTTTGCCTTCCCTGCTCTTTTCATTTGTGTAATCATCCAAAGCACAAACATATTTCGCTGCAAAATGTCTCACTGCAGTCATCCACATGGCATAGTTGCACATCTGTTGCATCATCACATGATGGAGGTACATGATGGGAAACCACTTTTACCAGGCCTAGCCAAAATATCAAAAGATTTTTTCCCTTCACTCACTGACTGAGAATATATATTCATTAGACAATAATTGCTTGTGTGACCTTCACATGAGATTTCTACCATTACCACAAATTTTCCTGAGAAAGCTTCTACTTTGCAGTAGCATAGCTGCATATCTAGTACACATCTACATCTTTATGTCATGAGACATCCTGTGGTAATAGGGCAAAGGTAAATGCTATACCAGAATTATTTTCTCCATTTCTGACTCCATTCATAGATGATGTAGACCAAGAAAATTTGTCACTACCTGTCCATATTAGTATACAACCAAATTTCTCTAATTTTTTCCTGATGATCATTATGAAAGGTATAAGTTGATTTATATCTTTTTTGCGTCATATAGTTTGGTGGGCTTTCAGGAATTTTAGAGTAAGGTGCTCTGCGATGCACACCATATTTCTTATAGTGCCTCCCATTGGAGTTTGATGAACATTTAAGTGATGCTCTTGTGCTGACAATACAAATCCTTGATGAAGCTTATAGCTCTTCTTTAAATACTCTCTATGTATTCTTTTACATTAGCTCGGTAATTAAGACTGAGTCATTTTGCCTGTTAACATACAACTTACTATGGTTATTATTTGTGTTCATCTACATCTACCTCTACATGACAACTCTGCAATTCACACATAAGTGCCTGACAAAGGGTTCATCGAACCACCTTCAGACTATTTCTCTCTTGTTCCACTCTTTGACAGTGTGTGGGAAAAGTCAACAGTTAAATCTTTCCATACAAGGATTTATCTCATTTCATTATGATGATCGTTTCTCCCTAAGCAGAGTGATGTCAATAAAATATATCTGCACTCAGAGGAAAAAGTTGTTGATTGAAATTTTGTGAAAAATCTCTCACCTTAACAAAAAATGCCTTTGTTTTAACAATTGACACACCAACATGCTTATCAAAACCATGACAGTCTTTCTCCTATTTCAAGATAATATAAAATGAGTTGCCTTTTTTTGGACTTTTTCAACGTCCTCTGTCAGTCCTATCTGATAAGAATCCAGTATCACACAGTAATACTCCAGAAGAGAGGAGACAAGTGTACTGTAAGCAGTCTCTTGAGTAGACCTGCTGCATCTTCTCAGTGTTCTCCCTAAAAAATGCAGTCTTGGGTGTCTTCATGACCACATTAACTATCTGATTGTTCCAGTTTAAGTTTTTTAAGTGTAATTCCTATGTATTCAGTTGAATTGATAACCTTTATATTTGTGTGATTTATTGTCTAAGACCAAGAAAGCTATGAGATGATGAACTACAAATGATCTTTAGCAATTCCGTGTCCATGAAAACTGGATCCAAAGTGCACAAGATCGCTATCTGTGGAGGAACAAAGCAAGGTTGGCACATGAACTTCATGGTCTGTGATCACTGGTATGTCACATTAAGTAATGTTATTGTGTAACTAAAATTTAATAGATTGCTTTTATTAGTCATGCATTTTGATGATCAGCTGATTGGATCAAACACTGATCACCTTCAATTCTTCCTGCACTTAGCAACAGTTTATGATGACATGACATCTCTGTATATGACTTTGTTGTAAGCAAACTTGTGGAACTGGTGTTGTTATAGATATTTCAAAATTTCAACTCCTAATGTAAAATTTTACTAACAGTGCACCCTTCCATTTGTCTCAGATTAGCTAATTTTTTCCAATTGTTTATCAACAATTCATTACTTGCAGTTTTTGGGATTTTATTGTCAACAGCTTTTCCCCTGGTGTTTCTTGATCATTTCCCCCACTTTGTATATCTATTGAGAAATTTTTTGGAACATTTCCTTGACTTTAGCATCATGTTCATCTTACACTTTGTCATTACTGTTTCCAGTCTGTCTCTTCTTACTAGGAAACAATTTAAACGTAAATGAGTTGAGACTCAATTACATTATTTAACTTACATGTCTATTAGCCTTTGCTCCATAAATTCTGTCTTAGTGGCTGGAAATAAATATTCCTAATCTAATATAGCTGATTTTGTACTTTGCCTTTACATTGAAAATCTAAGTATATAGTTACTAGCATTTCAGATAGAAGAGTAGCATGTACTTACCAAATGGTAAAGTGTCAACAATTGGTGACGAGCTAACAATCACAATTACACTGTCCAGTCACACTCATGTGACCACCTTTCAAAAGCCTCAATAACCAACTTTTGCAGCATGGTCTGCTGCAAGACAGGCAGGAAGAGAGTCAGTAAGGTTCCAGAAGGTACTGACAGGGATGTGCAGCAATATCAACTCCAGTCCCATGGCCAGCTATGCTAGGTTTCTCAGTTGAGAATCCATGGTGTGAACAGTCCAATCAAGGTGGTCCCACAGCTTCTTGATTGAGTTTAAGTCTGGAGAGTTTAGTGGCCATGGCAGAATAGTAAAGTCATATGTATGAACACTGTGAGCTGTGTGACATGTTGTAATGTCCTGGTGATAGATACCACTGAGTCAAGGAAAAATCAACTGTCTGTAGGGATGGACATGGGGCTCAAGGATAGATGCATACCATACTTGTGTTGATCCACTGTGCCTTCCAGGATGAGATCACTCAGGGTATGCCACAAGAACATTCCCCAGACCATAATGTTCCTTAGTCCTGGCTTGAGCCTCCCGATAATTGTTAGAAAGTCTTTGCTTTCAGATGTTCTGCCAATATAAAATGGCTACCTGCCTCCACTCAGTGGACTTCCAGTTCTGGTACTGGTGTGCAGACTCCAGCCTTAGCCACTGATGAACAACAGTCAGCATGAGTGCATGAACTACGTGTCTGCTGCAGGGGACTGTATGCTGCAATGGTCATTGAGGAGATACTGCTGGTAGTCTGTTGGTTCAGCTGGGCAGTCAGTTGCTCAACAACTACATGTCTATTCGCCTGTACATATCTCCATAGCCATCACTCATCCCTGTCATCTATGGCCCAGTTGCCTCAGCACCAGCTTTGGATAGCAACATTTTGCCATGCACAGTATACTTTATCCACAGTAGCAGGTGAATGGTCAACAAACTTGGACATTTCAGAAATGTTTACACCTTTGACCTGAAAGCCAATGATCAAGCCCTTTTAATGTCAGACAAGTCACTCCATTTCTACATTATGACACCAAGTGCACTGTTTTCCGCATCTCCTCGAAACGTTTTATATACCCTTACTGTTAGTGCCGCCACCTGCCATCTGTGAGTGGTGCAACTGATGTCAATCAGGGATGATGGTCACATTAATGTGACTGGACCACATACTATACACCAGAAAAAAGGTAAAGATAGAAAATCAGGTAACATGCTGATGGTGAAGGAAACAAAAATACTTCCAGATTAAAAAAAAGAATGAGAGAGAAAGAAAGAATGAAAATTATGGCAGCTACTTAGACACTAGAAAATTAATAATGACCTGCTGACAATCCACATACTGAGCCTGAATGCTGTTGTTGGACATCCTTATCTTATTCAGCAGATCATCTTCTCTCATATTACACCCACTGTATACTGATACTGGCTTTATAATCTGGCTTTCAAAATTCATATTATTTCATTCACACTATTCTTTACCCTCTGAATTCTCTTCCACAACCTCATTCTTTTCTCTTCTGCTTCACACAATTTGCATTCTCTCTGCCTGTGCCTGCACACTGTTTTGATGTTTCCCTTTATTTTAATTTTTTACACATTGGCTCATCCCTTCGAAAACATACTCTCACCATTTTTACCTTTTATTCATCTCCTTTTAACTCTCATTTCTCTTCTCTACTGATCACTCGCATGTTGTATTCAGTACTCTGGTATTTTAATTTGTTTGCATTTGCATTAGTTTTCTTATTTTTAATGAACTGAAAGACACTTTAATGAACTGAAATGCACTTTAATGAACTGAAAGGCACTTTATGAAATGGTGTGATGAAGATGTAAAAATTATAATTGCTGGATTCATTTGTGAGTTACTGGTTGAAAATTATGATAATGATTAAGATTATAAAAAATATGATGTTGATAATGAGGTGTATCACATGGTGTTCAGGTACTATTCATACAGTTGTGTACCAGTTTTCTCCACAAATGTGTTTAGCTAAATGTGCTATCTCTGTTTCAGATAAAATTCAAATCAAGAAGAATTTCAACATATAATTGATATAAAATGTGGATTGTTAAGCATCATAAATATGTTTTTTTGTTTCATTCTCTGCAAAATACATATTTTGTGTTAGACTTACAGCCTTCAGCTCTGCTAGTACTGCCTTGGCAATTGGTGTGACCATGGCTGTAGCTGCTGTGTTAGATATCCACATAGATACAAACATTGTAGTACCCATCAATCCAAATAACAACCTAAAACACCAGAAAAAAATCAAGGTTGACACTGCCTAAGTGATAGAAGTTGTGTAACTCTCAAAGAAACAGGCATCTAAAGACAGAAGTCTGTAAATCAAGAACATACACACACAAAACATGTATGAAAACCAAAATCAGATCACAAGGGAATTATCCAATTGTGATGGAAATCAGTAGATGTGAGGTTCATGTACAAACAAACAATCACAAATTAGCAACTCAATAAACATTGGTCCACCTCTGATCCTTATGCAAGCAGTTATTAGATTTGGCATTGATTGATAGAGTTCCTGGATGTCCTCCTGAAATATATTGTGCCAAACCCTGTCCAATTGGCATGTTAAATCATCAAAATCCTGAAATGTTGGTGGGCCCTGCTCCAAATGTTCTCATTTTGGGAGAGATCCAGCAACCTTTCTGGCCACAGTAAGGTTTTGCAAGCTTCAGGACATGTAGTAGAAACTCTTGCAGTATGCAGTCAGGTATTATTTTGCTGAAATGTAAGCCCAGGATGGCTTGCCATCAAGGACAACAAAGCAGGGCATAGAATATCACCAATGTAGCACAGTGATATAAGGGAACCATGGATGACAACCAAAGGGGTCCTGCATGAAATGAAATGACATGCTAGACCATCACTCCCAGTTGTCAGGACATATGGCGGCCATCAGTTGGGTTGGTATCCCACTGTTGGCAGGGGGTGTCTCCAGACACATCTTTGGCCTGAAACCTGACTGCCTGTAGTAGAATTGTATTCAGTGAGGAGTCTCACTTTAAACTAAGTCCAAGTGGCCAGTGAAGATGTGTCTAGAGATGCCTCAGACAGTGGTGGGATACTAGCCTGATTGTCACCCACCATACAGCATGACAACCTACTGATGGTCTGAGGTGCCCTTCATCGTAAGCCATACTGGGTTTACATTTCAGCAAGATAATGCCCACCCACATGTGACAAGAGTTTCTAATGCCTGTCTTTGTGCTTGCAATACCCTACCTTGGCCAGCAAGGTCAATAGGTCTCTCCCCAGTTGGGAATGTTCAGAGCATTGTGGGCGGGGCCCTCCTACCAGCTCAGGATTTTGAGGATCTAACATGCCAATGATACATAATTTGGTACAATATCCATCAGGAGGACATCTCCAACAATGCCATCAATCAATAGTAAGCTGAATAACTGCTTACATAAGGGTCAGAGGCAGACCAATGCATTATTCACGTGCTCAATTTGTGAAACTCTTTCTCTTGAATAAATCATCCAATATTTTTTTCTTTATTTTTTTAACCTTTTATGTACAGTCATCCTCTGATCTTCCAAATAACATAGTGTAATCTCTTTTAAACTGCAGAAAGTATAGGATCATTAATAAATATAATATATTACCAGTAGACTGCTAAGAGTATACATTATAAAGGTCCTAAAATGGAAATATCACATTACGGGTTTTCTAGCAATTTTTCCAAGGAGAATCATTAACAGAATTCTGTAAGCTGTATATTTCATTTCCTCTATTCATAAAATGAGGGAGAGTCAAACGAAAACCTGAAAAGTATAATTAAAAATCAACATTTCACACAACTGTTTTGTAAGTTGACACTACTGTTACCAATCGATGACAATACTGCACTACAGGTGGCAGAATATTACAGACAAGTGAAACACGGCCATAATACTGGTTCATAATGGCTACTCCACTTGTGAAATGCATCAAGGAAAAACAGCTTTCTATTATATGTTTTCTGAGCAGTGAAGGTACAAAACCTACTGAAATCAATTGGCAAATGAAGGGCCAGTATGATGATGCATGTCTATCACTGCAGCAAATGTATGAGGGTAGTAGAAAGTTCAGAAATGGTGTCACTCATGTGACACACTCAGTGCCTTGTGAGGCACAATATGTTGTGGCATCAGAGTCTGCTGCAGCAGTTGAAGCCATTGTGATAGAAAATTGTCATGTGATAATGGATGAAGCAGCCCAAATCTGAATACTAGTCATGGTTCTGTAATTCACATCATTCATGAAGTGCTTGATATTCACAAAGTGTCTGCAATACGGGTGCTATGGCAGTTCACTCCGGACCTGAAAGAATGATGCATTAACATCCATGAAGAACTTCTGCAGCACTTTGGACCACCATGTGATGGCTTCTTTGTGAGAATTATTACAGGATACAAAACCTGGGTACACTACCACCAACCCGAAACAAAGAGAGAAAACAAGGGACTGCTCCATTTCTCATCCCCAAAACCAAAAGTTCTGGGCTGTCATCTGCAAGGAAGGTTTTGATGTCTCTCTTTTGAGATGAATGAGGCATTGTCTTGGAATACAACACAACTAGCATTGTCTTGGAATACAACACAACTAGGGGAAACACCATCACCAGTACGTAATATTCCAAATGTTAAAAAATCAACTTTGGCATGCAATAATATCAAAGTGACATGGACTTCTGACTGCAATAACAATGCTCAGCCTCAAACTGCCTGTGCAACACTTGCTATCATTGATGACCTGCATTGCCATATTCGGCAGACCTCACACCGAGTGGTTACCACATGTTTGGACAACTCAGAGGCAGTGGGAGAAAAGAAATTTCTTCTGATGAAGGGGTACAACAAGTGGTGCACGAGTGGCTGCACACATGACTAAATGATTCCCCCCTCCAGAGGAACCCACACAATTCCTAAACGCTGGAGGAAATATGTAGAATGACAGAGAACCTAAGTCAAAAAATGATACATTCATTTTCCACTTTTGTTCAATAAAAAAAATAAGGTTTTCATTTGACTCCCTCTCACATAAGAATTGTTCTTTTAACTCACACAAAATTTTAATTCTAAATTTCTCAGTTGGTATCATCTGAATATCCATAGGTAGTCCATTAAATAATTTTTGTCACTGTTGGGAAGCTGTTTTGTGACTTAATTCATCAACATCTTGGACTATCTTTATTGCAAGTGCTGTGTTGATAGACTTAATTTCTCTTCCTGTAGATCTCATGAATCATGATTTGTCTTCAATTGTGGGTTTTCTCTGCATATTCCAGTGACGAACTCTTCTCGGGTGATCAACCGAGTGGTGGTGTCATCTTGTCACAACATTTTGACGAGTTTCATACCCATTATCCTCAAGTGAGGTGACCTCACTTAGAACTAATTAAACCTAACTAACCTAAGGACATCACACACATCCATGCCCGAGGCAAGATTCGAACCCGCGACCATAGCTGTCGCTCGGTTCCAGACTGTAGTGCCTGGAACTGCATGGCCACTCCAGCTGGCACAAAACTCATCAAAATGTTATGACAAGATGATGCCACCACTTGGCTGATCACCTGAGAAGAGTTCTTAGATGATTTATCTTTGTGTGAATGAAACAGCTGAATACATTTTGGCTGAATACAGTTAGCACTACTCATCTAGGAGAAACTGTTTCACAATCATTAATTTTTGCTTGAGGTAATGATCCTCATTGATTTCTTTTGCAGTAACAGCCTATTCTTGCAGCCTGCTAAGTGGCCTCACAGCAGCAGGCCATAGAAGACATGGCTGTGTAACATTGTGTAGCATTAGAACATTGTTGGTAGGTACTCTTCTGATGATATACTTATTAAATTCCTCAACAAATCAGAATCCATGAAAGTCTGGAACATGTGTACTATGTACTGTTGCCCAGAAGTTTATCGGCTACTGTGCCTGCCGCCCACAGCATTCCAGTACCATTGAGTCTGTATGTCATCCACTGAACTCTATCTTGAGCTTTTTGGAGCTAAAATCAGCGATGAAACATGTTGAAGGAACTTACCTTCCTGGGCTTGTGCCAATAACAAGTATTGCTCGTAATGCTATCCTTTTATGGAGGTTGCAATGTTCAACTGATATGGCAATAATCAGCCCACCTGTAAAAAAAATGTTATAATTTTTTATAAATTATATTCTTCAATTCAGATGTATAAAAAAAGCTGATTAATTTTTTTCCTGTAAAGCCATCTTTGAATTTTTATTTAGTCATTGTTAGAGTACCTTACTCATGTTTTACATTATCGTATGAGGTCATAGTGTACATTAGACTACAAACTTAGGATATTTTACAGTATTTTGATTTGCTAACTAGCAGTTTCACATGTTATTGCTAAATTTTTTGTCTGAAAACTAAAGGTACATGAAATACCTCTAACTTTTCTAAGTATAATACAGAGAGCTATATTACCAACCTATGAACATCATATTTGTCTCCTTGAGATACTGTATACAAACATCATCTGTGCTGAGTATTCCAAGCAGAGGGAACAAAACCACTGGAAGCAATGATGTAACCGGCAGAGGAGCTGCCTCTGTTATCCAGAAGAGAGCCATCACAAGCACCACATAACCACATCTTGCTTCCTGAAAAAATAGAAGGGAAAGCTAAATTAAAGGCAACTATTGTAACATATCAGCTCTAAGCCTGCTTTGCTTCAATATCCTCTTATTACATCTAGCACATTAAAGAAATTGGTCCAAATTCCTGGTCTCCTGCACAGCTGAATACATGCAGCCTTTATTCAGTCTGAATTGCAATTTGGGGTGTTGCTTTACATATGTTAAGGATTGTGCATGAAAATGCACAGAATTTATGGAACTCCTGCTCATTCAGACGCTGGAAAATACACTGTGGACTTACTCACTCGAAGAGAACATATTGGAGATACCAGTGAGAAGCATCTCCCAGAGTCTAGCTATCATCTGGTGAATGGGTGAACCTTCCATAACGTGATTATAGTTTGGCACTTCAAAAAGGTTGCAGGTGCTTGTAGAATACTCTTTCAAGAGTTTTGGAGCTGATGCGTATGTCAAGGAATTTTCCCTGTGATATGAAGAAACTTTCAGAGTATTCACTGATAAAATATGCAAGTAGTACAAGAGATCCTGTCAGCACGCAGTAACACAGAGTGTGTTGTAGTTAGCAGAGTAAGGAGTAGGACAAATGGGAATGCCATTAATAGAGGCAAAAGCTGATCAGTTTGTGGACACTATGTTGATTGACAGAAAGGGCTGATGATCAATAATTTTCGGGAGCTACTGTGGACTCATAAAACTGAGAAGTCAATCATGTATTGTTATGGTAAAAGCTCAGTTTTGGCTTTCTGCTAAAAGTATTTATTTTCAGCAGATTTTTATCTTATGACAATGAAAGTAAATATAATATTTCTAGTGCAGTTCTGTGAAAGAGGTCACTGACTGTATTTTCACTTAGGAAGCTTGAACGTTTTGGGCCAAAGATACTGCTGTAGACATTTTTTTAATGTGCAAGTGCATTGTATTCTGTACATTTTAACCTAAGGATTAGATTTTGGTTGACTCAATGCCTATTTTTCAAATATTATCCCAAGATGTACTCTTTGTTCCAAAGATTCCAATAACATCAGAGGAACCAGTTGTTTGGACAAAAGGAGACTGTGTGTAAGATATGATACACCAGTTATATTTTGGACTATAATCAGGTAGTTACAGGACTCATATTTGTTGTCTTGGACTTGAGAGTATTCAAACTGTTCTCATGGGTCCAAACAAGGCTGGATACCACTGTCAAAACAGTGTCACAAGTGTGGGAATTGATCTAGATTCATCACTGGAGTATTTACAATTTGGATTTACCTCATGAATCATCTGGTCTGCTTGAACGGCAGCCATAAGCACTTCTTTGACCATGCAGAGAAAAAGAGACTTACAGTATGTGTTTTACAGTAACAGGTCTCAGTAAGGTTTCATTCCATGCAATTTTTGTGTAATCCCTCAGAGGAATCCGCATTGGATACACTACACCTATGATTAATGATAACTATTAAACTATCGGTATAGAAGGGGTTTATTATATAATACTCAGCGATCTGCAATCAAAGCGTAATTGTCATATCGTTTCCTCAACTCTGTCAGTGCCTTCCAAAAACGAACTCCTTTTGCATTTTGAGAAGAAATATCTGAAAGATGCACTACAATTACTCAATTAATGCACCTATTCCTAATGGGCACAAATCAAAAGTACGTCTGCTGATAATTGTGCAGGCAATGTCTACTATCAACACTGCATGAAATGTTTGCAAGGACAGTGGACCATATGTTAAATTTATGCTAGAGATTTCAAAGCATCTATTTTGTATAGAGGATACGCATAAGGCAGGAAATTTACCGCAACGTAGTCATCCTCCGAGTACGCTGGTTATTGTCTCACGAAAACACCTTTGCAATCATTGTTGGTGATTATGTCACGCTCCCTGTTGCTAACCATTACGATTTCTAATTTCCTGATTACGGAGTTGTAGTTTGCTGGAACCTATTACACTGTATTGCTTCTCTATAATAATGAAGTTGTTTATTTCCTATTTGGTTCTTTTAAATCGTATTCACTAGTAAACTTTTCTTATCATATGGAAATTAGCAATGTCATGTCTTTACTGCGTTTCCGCTATATAGTGAATCATATTACGCTGTTGTTATGCTGCAGCATCATTGTTCGTAGAGCATTTTACGTGTATGACTCATGTAATGTCGAATGGCAATGGCAAACCAGCTACTTTCCCCCACGATTCAATGGTTGGCATTTATTACCACATTGTTCGAAACGCTACTTGCTGATTTTGAGACTCAAGCTTGTAGCAGAATAAGGGCCTGTTTAATAGCTTGTTTGATCGAATGACCTCTACTTGTCTGCGACGTCTGTTCTCTTGTTAACGCATCCTGCTGTGTGCAAGAGAAAGAACAAAATTCCTCCACTTGGCACTTTGACGGTGTTGATATCATAGGAACTTTCGTTTTCTTACATTGGTTAATGTAGCGTACGGTACTGAATATTTCATTTATGCACCTATTTACCGTGTTTGACGTGTTTCAGTGAAGTGGATAAACTGGAGTATTGTGCCATCATAAAATTCTTTATTTTAATTGGTTTATTGCCAACAGAAATCCATCAAAAGTCAGTGAAGTTTCAAAAGAAGTCTGCTCCTTCATTTCCAACTTATAAGAAATGAATGACCGAATTCAAAATTGGAAGTACGGCGCCCCTATTGAAGATAATTTACATGTGGGATGTCCCAAAGCTTTAATCACTGATGGAAGCTTGTGAATAAGCTGGATATGTTTGACGATCACGGTTAAATCTGCATAAATCAGCTGTCGTCATAGCTTATCAGAAGGAATATGGGGTATTGGATATGAAGACTGTAATGAGAGACACAAGTCAGTCAGTTGTCTCCAAATACAGGAAGCTAAGAGCTAGCCTCTGGGTGACGTCTGGAATACGTTTTAGAGGAAGTCGGAATTTCACAGGAAAATCTCAACAAAACCGGGATACAAGGCAGCCCTGGTAATGATGTGCACTTAATCCTTTTGAGTCCCAACAACATGAAAAAAATTATTAAAAAGTTTTCCACAAAATTAATATTATCATATTAAACAACAAATACAAGAAGAAATTGGCAAAAAGTAAACAATATCTTTTTAAGGACGTGGTTTCACTTTGAAACCACTGGGAAATATTAGAGGTTTTCAACCATCAATCATTTCACGTTCAAAATGGTTCAAATGGCTCTGGGCACTATGGGACTTAATATCTGAGGTCATCAGTCCCCTAGAATTTTGAACTACGTAAACCTAAGTAACCTGACATCACAGACATGTATGCCTGCCTGTCGATCCTGCGACCGTAGCAGTCGCGCGGTTCCGGACTGTAGCGCCTAGAACCGCTCGGTCCCAGCGGCAGGCTCATTTCACGTGATATATTTGAAAGCAACTTCGCATTTTTACTAGACACAATCCCACATTTCGAAACACTCGAAATACCTAAAACAAATTATAGGCTTCCATAACAAGCAAGAATGGGCCTACAATTTAAGAAAATATAAATCAAATGTACATTCTGCCCTAGTAGCTTCATTTCGAAACAACCCTTAAAAGCAATAGTACAAACTCAAATTTATGTTACAATAAGTTTAAATATACTTACTTTCACTGTCCGTGATCTCAATCTGACCACTAAAAAAAAAAAAAAAAGAAAAAGAAAGAAAAAGAAAACAGAAATACGCGTGTCATAATCTCCTACAATTACGTAGCACAACTCCGCGCCAACTGTTGCTTTGAACCCTGTAATGACGTCACAGAAGTACTTCTGTGTACCACTAGATGTCTCTATCTTGGGATAGCATCGGTAATTTCATGCGAAAGGCACTGGTACTTCAAAACAAAATTAATATAACGGCGGTTTCAGGCTAAAACCACTTGTGTTGAAAGTATTAAGCACTAGCCTTACAGTCCATCTGCCAGTGTTCCGTTTGTCTCACAGAAAAAAAAAACAGTTAATCCAGGAGAATGGCCCTGAGAGATTTTTATTAATATAGTTGGCATATTATTATGTACTACTTATTTTTAATTGTGTTGATGGAAAGATATTAATTGTCTTGAATTACTGTTTTGTTAAGGATAACCAAAATTTACTAGCCTTGGTGAAAACTGAACATTTTGTGAAAATAGATGATTGTAATGTACTCTTGATAAGGTGTTTAAAAAATTGTCACATATTTCTACAAGAGATGGTAGTAGATAGAACCAGACGAAAGTTCCTATAATGATGGGTCTGCAAACCAATATCTGTTGTATCTGTTCTCTCACTCCCATCCGTCTGTTATGTAGAAGTATTCACCACAGGCAGTGCTGCATGTGGTTACCATACCCTTAAGCCCTTCTTCACAGTGAATCACGCACGCTCTCAGATCCGCCTGGCTCCATTCTGATTGCGCCTCATGCATTGATCACATATGTTACGGCGCAGAGTCAAGCGCTGGCACGCCAGTCAGGATCGACAGAGAAGAGATGGCTGTGAGAAGACGTCAGCCAATCGCACTGACTGACCCATCTCCAGGACGACAATGCAACAATAGCTGCCCACATGTGAAGAGGACATAAGCACCGTGACAGACTGGTGACGGCTCAGTTCACTAGCAGCTTCAAGATTAGCGACTTCCATAGCAGTGTCAATGCTAGTCACTTCGCTTGTAATCTCTATGTAACACAGACTGGGACTATCTGTACCAAAGAATACTGGTTATTTCGTATGTCGCCCTTTGCTTGCGACACATCTGTGTAATTGCAAAAGCTAAGTATTGTAATTTTCTTTTTGTATTAAAACTCATTAATATGATTTGTTTGAATGTTTGTCTAGCGAACCAAGTATGCAGGCTTCCTAGACACCACAACATGCACCTGTCAAGTGAGCACATCTTCGATGGGTTTAGCGTACATCAGTGCCTCTAAATGTCCCCATAGCCAGGTCCGATGAACAGGAAGGCGACGCTACATGACCTCCTCGACCCGAACGTCGCCCATGAAACCTTGCGGTGAAGTACCTACTGCCGCACGATCCATAGAAAACGGGTGGTGCCCCATCATGCATAAACCATAGCCCTTGTCTTTCTGCAAGGATAACGTTCTACAATAGCACTTGTAGTTCATCATGCAGAAATCAGTGATGTGTAGCACCTCGTTCGTAATCAGCTTGGTAACGAGTGTAGCCCGATGAGTCTGTAACCGACAATTCCTGCTCATACATTCTTACTGAAGCAATTCTTATGTCTCAACTCTTTGATTGCTCGAGAATTTTCTTCTGCCCACACGTGGTGATCTCTTGTGTAATCTCTTGTGAATCCTGCATACAAATGTGTTTTATTCCAGTTACTGTACATAACACCAGTTGCAAAACGACTATGTGGACGATGTGGCCTATTTCACACCATATTTTAGTTCTACATGACGATGCTTTGCTGAGTGTATTTATATATTTTGACGACGTCATTACAGCTTTATCACATTAGAACATGGTGTAGAACAGATCTGAAGATGGTCATTACTGAGAAACCGTTCATCGTCAAAGGACTTTATATTGTGATCAAAGACTGGAATAAAAAAACGTTTGACAGTACTGTTTGTATTCGCGACTATATCGCAGCTTGTGAATCCTACATACACCACCGAATATTATAATTAGTCGTCACAAATAAAACAAGTTAAAAAGTACCTCGACAGGTACTGCTTTCCAGGACTGTAATTATATCAACGTTTCTCCTAGTTTTGTCCAAAATTATCTCCTGTAGGGATATGTGACTCTGTTTTGTAAACACTTTGTACACATGCAGAGGACGCAGCTAATCACTGTTTGAATTATTGATTCGCAAGTGTCACAGTCAAGTGAAATGATCTTGTTATTAATAAATAATCAACAATAATGAATTTCAGAGAAGGACCTCAACTAAATCCATCACCACATAACTCGCGGCTGGGCTGCGATGCAAAACAGTGATTTCCCACCTTTCTGAGGCCGTTACCTCTGAATGTAAACAGATACTAGCTGGTTTCCCGCTCCCCTGTCCCTCATCTTCATCAACATTAGCCCTAACTATACTTTAGAATGAGAGAGAATTTTCTTTGAATACCTTCATTTTTAAAATGACTAAAGATAAATGATACTTAGTTTTTGTATGTGTTTTATTAAACCACAAACTAATGAGAGAATAGGTACGCTTATTTCTAATAACCTTTTTTAATAGATTAATGAAACAATTTTCAGAACAATGCGGGTGTTACCTAAAAGTCCTCACAAAAGAAAACTAGTAATCCACATCGAGGGTACACGCTTGTTACAAAACATGCGCCCTCTGCTCCATTGCTCTCGCTAGCGATACCTGCAACGCATGCATCCTGCACCCTCAGTTCAGATTAAGCAAATTAAAATGTGTGTAGTTTACTTAGGTCTACTCTTTGGAAAGCACTTAAATACTGGACTCTTGAACTGGCAGAAATTGCTGGACATCAGGCAGCCAATGCTTTGTGTACGACCACTGCCTAATTAATAATAATAATAATAATAATAGAGCGTAGGCCCCACAGCAGCGTAGCAGCCATTATATAGTTACTGTTGTAGTATTGTGTTGTCTGTTTGTTTATTGTAGCGAAGTGAGTAATGAAGCAATTTCTGATCTACTGCAGTAACTAACTACAACTAGAAGAAGGCGTTTCCATGAGACATTTAATAGCATATATAATACATATACATCAGTTTTACTGTCGTAGGTGCATGGTACAAAGTACGTGTGTAGTGGGCCAATTATGCGAGGAAGATGGTGTCCATTCATTTGTTTCATAAGCGGTAACCTCCACGGCATTGTCAAGCGTTAATGCTAGTGACTGAACAAGAAAATTAATTTTTGGTGATCCCATTCGTCAGCATTACAGTCTTAACAAACAGTGATAATAGCAATGATCTTTTAAAATAATTTTGTTTCGTGGCTGACATACTACTAAACACTTTGGTTTTTAACCCCTACTAAATTACGTTTTACCCCTCAGGAAGCTACACTACTGGCCATTAAAATTGCTACACCACGAAGATGACGTGCTACAAACGCGAAATTTAACCGACAGGAAGAAGATGCTGTGACATGCAAATGATTACCTTTTCAGAGCATTCACACAAGGTTGGCGCCGGTGGCGACACCTACAGCGTGTTGACATGAGGAAAGTTTCCAACCGATTTCTCTCATACACAAACAGCAGTTGACCGGCGTTGCCTGGTGAAACGTTGTTGTGATGCTTCGTGTAGGGAGGAGAAATGCGTACCATCACGTGTCCGACTTTGATAAAGGTCGGATTGTAGCCTATCGCGATTGCGGTTTATCGTATCACGACATTGCTGCTCGCGTTGTTTGAGATCCAATGACTGTTAGCAGAATATTGAATCGGTGGGTTCAGGAGGGTAATACGGAACGCCGTGTTGGATCCCAACGGCCTCGTATCACTAGCAGTCGAGATGACAGTCATCTTATCCGCATGGCTGTAACGGATCGTGCAGCCACGTCTCGATCCCTGAGTCAACAGATGGGGACGTTTGCAAGACAACAACCATCTGCACGAACAGTTCGACGACGTTTGCAGCAGCATGGACTATCAGCTCGGAGACCTTGGCCGCTGTTGCCCTTGACGCTGCATCACAGACAGGAGTGCCTGCGATGGTGTACTCAACGACGAACCTGTGTGCACGAATGCCAAAACGTCATTTTTTTCGGATGAATCCAGGTTCTGTTTACAGCATGATGATGGTCGAATCCGTGTTTGGCGACAACGCGGTGAACGCACATTGGAAACGTGTATTCGTCATCGCCATACTGGCATATCACCCGGCGTGATGCTATGGGGTGCCATGAGTTACACGTCTCGGTCACCTATTGTTCACATAGACGGCACTTTGAACAGTGGACGTTACATTTCAGATGTGTTACGACCCGTGGCTCTACCCTTCATTCGATCCCAGCGAAATCCTACATTTCAGCAGGATAATGCACGACCGCATGTTGAAGGTCCTGTACAAGCCTTTCTGGATACAGAAAATGTTCGACTGCTGCCCTGGTCAGTACATTCTCCAGATCTCAGCAACTGAAAACGTCTGGTCAATGGTGGCCGAGCAACTGGCTCGTCACAATACGCCAGTCACTACTCTTGATGAACTGTGGCATCGTGTTGAAGCTGAATGGGCAGCTGTGCCTGTACACGCCATCCAAGCTCCGTTTGACTCAATGCCCTGGCGTATCAAGGCCGTAATTACGGCCAGAGGTGGTTGTTCTGGGTACTGATTTCTCGGGATCTATGCACCCAAACTGCGTGAAAATGTAATCACACGTCATTTTTAGTATAACAAATTTGTCCAATGAATACTCGTTTATCATCTGCATTTCTTCTTGGTGTAGCAATTTTAATGGCCAGTAGTGTATTATCCACAACTTGGGAACCAATGATTTACAAGAAACTGACGCTTCAGATTCATCTGTGTGTGCAAGAGAGGTGCCACCTCTGTAGAATGCTGACCAGCAGCAAATACGAAAATTCAATTTCTTAGAAACATTCTGATCGTTTTAAAAAGAGACCATATTTTCAAGCCAGAACTACTAGAAAGTAGTACAGTATTTCTTAGGCTATGGATCAGATTCTTCTATCTGATTAACTTGCAAAACAACAACTTTTGAATATCCCGCAATTCTTCTGCATCAACTGGATGAAGAAATCGAGTCAAAAGACCTGGATTGTAAAACCGAAAATAAATCATACGTCATCACGAAAAATGCGTATCAAAACGAAAGAACTTTGTCGATGGAGTAAAGAAATGAGGTATTTGATGTACGACTTACAACATCCGCACCATTCACGACCGCCCCCCCCCCTTCACCCCTCCGTCCCCCCTCCCACAGTCGTCCACCTGATCCCACACCTAAGGCCGTTTGTGTATGAGTGGCGTATTGATGACGAGGTCATGACAGCAGTTGATGGCCCAGTTATTAGCCTTTCAGTACCGAGCTTTAATGATGAAATATTTACATTTAAAAACTGTGGAAAGAGTTTATTGATCCAAAGGAGGCTAGGTGGAATATTAAGTGTAATTTCTTTCTATCTGGAGACACTTTCTTCCACTGTCTTACTGAGAAATGTCGTCCTTGCGTATAATTCGAGTAAAATAGGAAGGCTACAGTGAAATACGTAGTCCCAGATTGCTCTCTGTGCTTATTGGCGACTATGGAACTGGGCTGAGCCTGCGGTGCAGCGTCGTCTTGGAAACGCGACGGGGTGGCTTACTGGCCTGCTTGATCGTTGCGTCTCTCACTAAAGTGCCAAAGTTGACCTCTCGTTGTTTCTTCCCAACGTTAAATTCAATTTCTGCTTCGCTGGACTGTGCATTTCATTATTGACAATATTGTTCTACTTGCTGGCAGGTTCATAGAAGGTTACGAAAGTTCGTCCATCGTCCCTCAGGTCCCGAATGTAATTGTTTTTCTCCACTCATATATTCTCTGTTTTTTCCTGGAACTGGAATTATTTTCTGCTGATACTCTTCTTCTTTCCACCCTATGTTTTATTTCTATTTTGGCTTCTATAGAACTCAGGTGGGAAGAGCTCATATGGAAGACCAGTTCTAAGCAAAGAAGGGAAGGCAGAAAGGTGGAAGGAGTATATAGAGGGTCTATAAAAGGGCGATGAACTTGACGGCAATATTATGGAAATGGAAGAGGATGTAGATGAAGATGAAATGGTGTATATGATATTGCGTGAAGAGTTTGACAGAGCGCTAAAAGATCTGACTCGAGACAAGGCCCCGGGTGTAGATAACAATCCATTAGAACTACTGATAGCCTTCTCTTCCATCCGGTGAGCAAGATGTATGAGACAGGCGAAATACCCTCAGACTTCAAGAAGAATATAATAAAATTCCAATCCCAAAGAAATAAGGTGTTGACAGAAGTGAAAATTACCGAACTATCAGTTTAATAAGTAACAGCTGCAAAATACTAACGCGAATTCTTTACAGACGAATGGAAAAACTGGTAGAAGCCGACCTCGGAGAAGATCAGTTTGGATTCCGTAGAAATGTTAGAACACGTGAGGCAATACTCACCTTACGACTTATCTTAGAAGAAAGATTAAGGAAAGGCAAACCTACGTTTCTAGCATTTGTAGACTCAGAGAAAGCTTTATTCTGAAGCTGGCAGGGGTAAAATATAGGGAGCGAAAGGCTATTTACAATTTGTACAGAAACAAGATGTCAGTTATAAGACTCGAGGGGCATGAAAAAGAAGCAGTGGTTGGGAAGAGAATGAGACAGGGCTCTAACCTATCACCGATGTTATTCAATCTATATACTGAGCAAGCAGTGAAAGAAACAAAAGAAAAATCTGGAGTATGAATTAAAATCCATGGAGAAGAAATAAGAACTTCGAGGTTTGACGACGACATTGTAATTCTGTCAGATATATCAAAGGACCTGGAAGAGCAGTTGAACGGAATCGACAATGTCTTGAAAAGAGGATATAAGATGAACGCCAACAAAAGCAAAACGAGGATAATGGAATGCAGTCGAATTAAATCCGGTGATGCTGAGGGAATTAGATTACGAAATGAGACACTTATGCTAGTAGGTGAGTTTTGTTATTTGGGAAGCAAAATAACTGATGATGGTCAAGTAGAGAGGATATAAAATGTAGACTGGCAATGGCAAGGAAAGCGTTTCTGAAGAAAAAAAAGTTAACATCGAGTATAGATTTAAGTGTCAGGAAGTCTTTTCTGAAAGTATTTGTGTGGAGTGTAGCCATGTGTGGAAGTGAAACATGGACAATAAATAGTTTGGACGAGAAGAGATTAGATGGGTAGACCACATAACTAATGAGGAGGTATTGAATAGAACTGGGGAGACGAGAAATTTGTGGCACAACTTGACTAGAAGAAGGGATCGGTTGGTAGGACATGTTCCGAGGCATCAAGGGATCACCAATTTAGTATTGAAGGGCAGCATGGAGGGTAAAAATCGTAGAGGGAGACCAAGAGATGAACACACTAAGCAGATTCAGAAGGATGTAGGTTTCTGTAGGTAGTTGGAGATGAAGAAGTTTGCTCAGGATAGAGTAGCATGGAGAGCTCATCAAACCAGTCTCTGATTGAAGACCACAACAACAACATTGACATGCAGAAGACATGTCAATCTCAAAATACCGCCTATCCATCTAGATTTCCTGTGAGTGTTAGAGCTTCTCAACCTACCCTTTTCAGCACCTCTTGGTCTGTTTTACCTCTTCTATCGCTCTCCGAAACCACATCTCAAAGCTCTCTAAAGATTTTCTTCCTAGTACCCCAGTTTCTGATCGATAGAACATAACATTTGACTTTTTCTTTCTCCTCCTACATATGTCAACTATTCAGTCGCTCCCAGTTTGTTTGATTGCACTCCTACATTTAACATATTCTCAAGATCCTTTTTTTTCCATGTTAATGCTCATACCATATTCTCTCCCACTGTCATCTACCCTATCAACTATTGTAAGTCTTTTTCCGTTTTGAGAAAAAGCACTTTTTTCATCAGTCTTCTGACTGGTCCGATTCTTCTCACCATGATTCCCTATACTGCGCCAATATCTTCATCTTGGAGTTGCACTTACACTAAAAGTTCTCTGTTATTTATACCCTGACTCGTGGGAGGTGGTCTAGTGGTAAAGCGCGTGTCTGGAATCCGAAAATTCGTGGGAACAAATCCCATTCGAGCTACGGGATATTTCAGTTGCCGTTCAACCTATCCTTCACCTCTCGATGATGCGAAGACTCACCAGGAACGGGACGTCATTCAGATTCCAGTTAAAACTATAGGTCCCTTTTTCCCGGCAGAGTTAGTTGGGCGGGGTGTTGGTGTGATGAATGGCAGCTAGCTCTAAATGTAGAAAAATGTAAGTTAATGCGGATGAGTAGAAAAAAACGAACTCGTAATATTCGGACACAGCATTAGTAGTGCCCTGATTGACACAGTCATATCGTTTAAATGTCTAGGCGTAACATTACAAAGCGATACGAAATGGAAAGAACATGTGGAGACTATGGTAGGGAAGGTGAATGGTCGACTTTAGTTTGTTGGGAAATGTAAGGAAAGTGTGGTTCATTTGTAAAGGATATCTCATATCGGACGCTAGTGCGACCTATTTTTGAGTACTGCTCGAGTGTTTGGGATACGTACTAGGTCGGATTGAAGGAAGACATTTCAGAGGCGCGCTGCTAGATTTTTTTACCGGCAGGTTCGAAGAAGACGCAAGACTTACGGAGATGCTTCGGGATATCACATGGTTATCCCTGGTAGAGAATCAGCATTTGAAGCTGACTGCAGAACGATTCTACTACCACCAACATATATTGAGCGTAAATGCCAAGAAAAATGGAAATGCCGTGTGGCAAGGGCCTCCCGTCGGGTAGACCGTTCGCCAGGTGCAACTATTTCGAATTGACGCCACTTCGGCGAGTTGCGTGTCGATGGGGATGAAATTATGATGATAAGGACAACACAACACCCAGTCCCTGAGCGGAGAAAATCTCCGACCCAGCCGAAAATCGAACCCGGGCCATTAGGTATGACATTCGGCCGCGCTGACCACTCAGCTACCAGGTGCGGACAATGCCAAGAAGAAAAGATACGATAAATTAATATTCGTACGGAGGCATATGGACAATCGTAGTAGATGTTGGTTAGGTCCACGGAAGTTGCCGAAGTGGCGTCCACTTGAAAGACTTGGCACCATACCGCTGAGACTCAAGGAATTACCGGGAAGGGGTTCTTCAAAAAGTAAGTTAAACGTTACACATTATTGTGGCAGGCCAAGTAACTTTTATTGTGTGCTGCGATATACTTCAAAGTGACACAGATACTTTACTTTATTTCATACACTATGTGATCAAAAGTCTCCGGACACTCCCAAAAACATACATTTTTCATGTTAGGCACATTGTGCTGCCACCTACTGCCAGGTATCCCATATCAGCGACCTCAGTAGTCATTAGACATTATGAGAGAACAGAATGGGATGTTCCGCGGAACTCACGGACTTCGAACGTGGTCAGGTGATTGGTTGTCACTTGTGTCACACATCTGTACGCGAAATTTCCACATTCCTAAACATCCCTAGGTCCACTGTTTCCGATGTGATAGTGAAGTGGAAACGTGAAGGGACACGTACAGCACAAAAGCGTATAGGTCGACCTCGTCTGTTGACAGACAGACCGCCGACAGTTGAAGAGGGTCGTAATGTGTAATAGGCAGATATCTATCCAGACCATCAGGCAGGAATTCCAAACTGCATCAGGATCCACTGCAAGTACTATGACAGTTAGGCTGGAGGTGAGAAAACTTGGATTTCATCGTCGAGCAGCTGCTCATAAGCCACACGCCACGCTGGTAAATACCAAACGGCGCCTCGCTTGGTGTAAAGAGCATAAACATTGGACGATTGAACAGTGGAAAAACGTTGTGTGGAGTGACGAATCATGGTACACAATGTGGCGATCCGATGGTAGAATGGGGGTATGGCGAATGCCCGGTGAACGTCTTGTGCCAGGTGTGTAGTGCCAACATTAAAGACACAGTAGGAAAGAGCGGAAAATATGTTGCGCTACCTTTCTTAGGGAGCATATTCCATAAAACAAGCAACCCATTTAAAAATACAAACATTAAAATAAGTTTCCACACAAACAACAAACTCCAGCAGTTAGCACTTCACAACTTGAAGAATAACAACCCCCCATACAAAAAATCTGGCATATACAAACTCAGCTGTCAAAGTTGCCCCTCTTACTATATAGGACAAACTGGAAGAAGCATTGAGACACGGTTCAAAGAGCATATAGATGTCATACGTTTGAACAACATTTCAAAACCCACAATTGCCATGCACACAACTACTAACAGTAATGGTATAAAGAGCATTGATGACCATGTACAAGTACTGCACCATGCTGAGAAAGGTAGCCTCATGAATTTGAGTGAGGAGATTGAAATACATGTACATAAAAGCATATCACCACAAAATCTCCTCAATGAACAAACGGAGTTAGCCAATGCAGCCTTTCTTCAAAATTTCATTCACCTGATTTCCAAATTAAGGTAAAAAATAAAAAAAATAAATAAAAAAGTCCACTTTTGTAACATTTGTAATACTTGTATATGCACATCCATCCGCACCCATTTACTATGCTCTCAATGTATGCTATAATATGTTCATAGTTGTAACATTTATTTATTTACGTCTCGCCCTTATCATTTACTTTTGTTCCAATGTATACCATAATATTTACGTATTATCACTGCAGTAACACTTTATAACTGACTGCTTTATTTGTTTATCTTAATTTTAATCAGTTCTCTTTCAATGTAAATATCTACTGTCACATACAT
Source organism: Schistocerca serialis cubense (assembly GCF_023864345.2). Lineage (NCBI taxonomy): Eukaryota > Metazoa > Arthropoda > Insecta > Orthoptera > Acrididae > Schistocerca > Schistocerca serialis. The sequence goes on along the minus strand of NC_064646.1, from coordinate 178,553,192 downwards.
GATCATAATGAAATATCTCTGAGAGTGGAAGTCCTTGGCGTTGTTACGGTTGTAATATTGCCATCTTTGTATGCATACCTCCATGTGACGAAACTTCTAAATGTGTGAGCGGTGCGTTAAATGGTTCAAATGGCTCTGGGCACTAAGGGACGTAACTTCTGAGGTCATCAGTTCCCTAGACCTTAGAACTACTTAAACCTAACTAACCTAAGGACAGTACACACATCCATGCCCGAGGCAAGATTCGAATCTGCGCCTAGAACCGCTCGGCCACTCCGGCAGGCAGCGGTGCGTTACATTATGTGCACATATATATATATATATATATATATATATATATATATATATATATATATATATATATATACAAGAAAGTGCATTATACAATTTTTGATGTTGCAAGATGATAAATAACCTGGACTGGAACGTAATGGCGCGGATTCTTCATTGTAAGTAACCGAATCGCCTTCCATTTAATAATAATAATAATTTGTTTACATTACTATCGAATCCGCCCGGTGGATTAACGACAAGGGGCGGTGTGCTGGCCAGCCTGGATGCGGTTTTTAGTCCGTTTTTCCACATCCCTCTAGGTGAATACTGGGCTGGTCCCCACGTCCTGCCTCAGTTACACGACTCGCAGACATTTGAAACACATTCGCACTATTTCATAATTTACACTCGACGCAGACAGCTGGGGTACACTATTTCGAGGTATGGGGTGGTGGCAGGAGGGGCATCCGAACACCCCATAAAATTAACCATATGCCAAATCCGTACTTAACCCTGCCGACCCTGCGCACGATGCGAGATAAAGGCATTAGCAAAAGAAGAATTTGTTTACATCACTTAAAATCGTCGTGAGGCACAATTACGACTTGTAATTCGAATACAGCCAAATCATTTTGGTATCTAAGAGTGAACACTCGAAACATGTGAAACAGCAATTAATTTTTTCCTTGAAAAAATGAAGTTCTAGGAGTGGAGTCTTCCCTTAGCGGGTCGAAATCGACAGATGAAGAGGTGATTTCGGAAGTACCCAAAGGAGAGTATAGTACTGTCATAATAAATAAATAATCTAGTGGATGACGTTGGACGCTCCATGGGATGATATCAGTAGGAAGTTGCAACGCCAGAAGACTGTATCGAAGGCTGGATCGGCGATTTGTACGGGTACCGTCAGTTTCCCCTGAACCTAAGTAAGTAGATGACGAGATCCATTACTGATCGAACAGTCTACCGGTATACAGGCGGTTCATATTGTTCACAGGCACAATGTTTCGGCGATCAGATATGTCGCCCTCGTCAGCTGCGCTGACGGGCTGAGCTCCTGAGGAGGTGTGGCCGGCTAATATCCCCCGCCCCAGCGAGCCGCTCTGTCCACGCCCGCGACCGCGCCCTCTCCCCGCCCTGGTCGCCAGATCGTTTTGTTTGCTGTGAATCTTTTTAATTAAACTCAGTGCTGATTCCCAAGCCTTGCTAAGATTATAGCCGCAATCTCAGTTGATGAAATCGTCCCTGGCGCGAATTTCTACGGCCTCTCTAACGACGCTGTCCCATTATTTGGAAGTGTGTGCCAAGATCCTGTACTCCGTCGCGTGATTCTCGGTCAAACAGTGCTCTGCGACCGCTGACTTGTTGGGACACATCAACTGAATGTGCCTTTGGTGTTCTCGGCAACAATCTTCGACGGCGTGCACTCTCTGTCCAAATTATGTCTTCCCACACTGACATGGAATCTGGTATACGCTGATAAAATTATTTAAAAGCAGTCTTGATCGGGGCAGTGCTACCTTCTGACCGGTTTCGGCCTTTTAATTACGGGCCATCATCTGAGGCTGCACTATAAAAACTAAAGCAACTGTGCTATATTACATAGAGAGGCCAATGTTAAAGTATACTCCAAACTGATGTATCATTACCCATCTGGATGACGCCAATTGCGCCTGACCCGCCGTGGAGGTCTCAGTCACTGTATCTGATGCTGATGGCTAAGCAGCCACGAGTTATACAGGGTAGAGAGAGGGCGCTCCAGAGCTTAAGGCTACGCCGTCAGCCATTGGGGAAGGACTTACATATCATTTGAGTCTTCATTCTTAAATATATATCGTTTAAATTTAGTTAATCAAGAAACGAGTTTATATTCATTTATGGTTCATAATCTATTTTACAGCCAGCCTCATAAATGAATGACAATCAAGCATAATTCGTTAACTAAGGTCCAGAGGGTCGTCTGAATGAAATAAATAGCACTATAAGATCTTTAGTTACTGCTGTTTATTCGCAATGAAACGGCGTATTAATATGAAAAATATACTTAGTGACTTGTTCGTATTAGTGGTCAGTTACTTAAAATCTTCAAAAAACACTAGAAAGAACTAAATACATCGTTGAATATGTGTGCCATCTCTTGGTGCCTGTAATGACGTATTAGGACGCCGTTTCCAAGGAGACATCCAGGTTGATATGCCTGTCAGTTGTCAATCATGTACTTGACTCTGGGCCGGCCGCTGTGGCCGAGCGGTTCTAGGCGCTTCAGTTTGGAACCGCGCTGCTGATACGGTCGCAGGTTCGAATCCTGCCTCGGGCATGGCTGTGTGTGATGTCCTTAGGTTAGTCAGGTTTAAGTAGTTCTAAGTCTAGGGGACTGCTGACCTCAGATGTTAAGTCCCATTGTGCTTAGAGCCATTTGAACTTGACGCTGGAGGTCAATATCACTCACCAAAGACAAAAGAGGCGTTGTTTACAAAAGTGACGCTACTTTGGCCATATTATGCTATTGCGGATAATCTGCAATACATCACTGTTCACAAGAGAAAACGATTTGTTACAAATAATTTAGAAACATTTGGAGCTTAGACCTTACACAAAATTTTGGAATACGCCAGTCTTCCGCAACCTGAGATCATCTTTGACGCTTCCCAATAATGCTCGTGTTTTATTGGGCGGGCAAAAAACCGTTTTCACTCGATGTTTCTTCAATATGCGTCCGATTTTTAGCCGATAGTGCGCCAGTGTACGGTATAAAACCAGTGGCTGGCTCTTCCTCTTTGACTTCTTCCGTCTCCACAGGTTGTTCTGTTGTGGTGGGACGGAGAGCGCACCTATCCTGCCATTCTGGGTACCTGGTCATTCAGATTACAGTTATGGACTGTTCTAGCTCCTGGGGCAGACTCTGTGCGTCTGAAATGGTGCGCGCCCTGTTTACTAATGTTTTTAATACCCCATTCCTCTGCGAAGGGTGGTGGCATCTGTCTGCATGCAACTACATGTCCCGGGGTGGCCGTGCGGTTGTAGGCGTTACAGTCTGGAACCGCGTGACCGCTACGGTCGCAGGTTCAAATCCTGCCTTGGGCATGGATGTGTGTGATGTCCTTAGGTTAGTTAGGTTTAAGTAGTTCTAAGTTCTAGGGGACTGATGACCTTAGAAGTTAAGTCCCATAGCGCTCAGAGCCATTTTTTGAACTACATGTCGGTGTGCGTTTTCTTCCGATACACACCGTGGCCCAGGGTGGCGTCAGCTTTTCTCTTGACCATGACATCCAGGAATGGTAATCTTCCTTATGCTTCGATCTCCATGGAGAATTTGATGCTGGGATTTAAGGAGTTCAAATGTGTAAGGAAGTTAAGGAGTTTGTCCCTCCCATGGGGCCAGGTGACGAACGTGTCATCCACATAACAGAAAAAATACTTTGGTTTCCATTTGGACGACGCCAGGGCTTCCTCCTCGAAGCACTCCATATACAAATTTGCTGCCCATTGCGACTCCTTCAGTTTGTTCATAGTATTCTCCATTTAACAAAAAATACTTGGAGGTCAGACATGCTTGAGAAGGTCCGTGAGCTTCTTGTCAAATTTATGTCAAATGACCAATAAGCTCTCGTGATTCTGGTAGAGGTACCCTGGTGAATAACCAAACGACGTCAAAACTCATCAGGGTGTGAATCTTTCACCCTGAAGTTGTCGAGGCGTTTTACAAAATCCAGAGAATTGCGGATGTTGTGAGCGCATTTACCCCCGTAAGGACTTAGTATTTCCGTCAGGTATTTTGCCAGCAAATATACAGATGCCCTAATCTTAGCTGGTAATGAAGCGCAACGGCACCCCATCTTTGTGAACTTTACGTAGTCTATAAAGTCTTGGTAGTACAGGTTCTTTAGATAACAGTTCCTTGGCGACTCCCTCTGGTAAATCAGCTTCCTTGAGAAAAGTTCTAGTCTTGTTCGTTATCTTCTTTGTGGGGTAAGCGCTGATCTTTCTGTAGGAGTCGTCATCTAACAGGCTCTCCATCTTCTCAATGTAGACCTTGTGGGAAAGAGCAACGGTAGCGTTAACTTTTTCAGCAGGTAAGATAACAATCTCAGGGCACTTTCTCAGTTTCAGAATATCCGCCCTCTCTTTACTGATAATTCTCGATATCGTAGGCTTAGTTCTTGTCAGAGCACGGCATGTTTCACGACGTACTTCTTCAGCTGCTTCAGGTAGTAGCCGTGCAGGAAGTTGTTCAACTGTTCTGACGATATCCGCGACTGGTGTGATCTTAGAGGTGGGAGCAAAGTTAAGTCCTTCTCCAGAACTGAAACCTCGTCATCACTCAGCTCCACGTCAGTCAGATTGATGACCGGTTTGCGCTGGACCTCTAGTGATGGTTTGTCTGAGAGACGTGAGAATTTTGAAATGTGACGTCTTATGGCCTTCCTATGGGCTGGATCGGGTGCTACCCACGTAACACCATCAATCCAATACGAGGTCCAAGAATTTAAATTACTGGTCAGTTCGTGGGAGTTGTGCTCAAGGGTCCGGCAGGTGAAGTGCCAAAACCGCGCACCCTAAGTGGAGTTCAGTTAATCAGCGCACCTGACTATGGCGAAGTGTCTGATCGCCGAAATATTATGCTCGTTCAACACTATGAGCCAGCAGTACACGCGTGGACTGTTCGATCGAAAATTTCGCCGGGAGAAACTGAAGAATCATATCTATTACTGTTCGTTTACCTCTGGCGACGAAAAATCCTTGGAAACAGTAACCGTAAAATACCTAGAAGTAACTACTCGAAGCGACCTAAAGTGGAATGACCACACAAAACTAATGCTACAAAAGTACACGACTGGCTGAGATTCACTGAAAAAATCTTAAACAAATGTAATTTATCCTCGTAAGAAGTGTCTCGCAAAATAGTTTTACGACTGATTCTTGTGTATCGGCCATCAGCCTGGACCCTTAGCAGGCTGGATTAATAGTAGAGGCAAGAAGGGTCTAACGAAGATTAGCACATTTCCTCACGGAATCGTTTCGTTTAGTTGGCACGAGAGCGTTATGAAGTTGCTCAAGAAACTACAGTGGTAGACGCTACATGGGAGGCGTTCTGTATTGCCGAGAGTTTTGCTGCTGAAATTCCAAAAGCGTCGTTCGAAGAAGAGTCGGGCAACGTATCACTTCTTCCACGTCCGACTCACTAAATGACAATGACGATAAAATCAGAAAAATTAGAGTTCATGTGGGTTTTTGACGACAGTTGTTCTTCTCATATGTCATTCGCGAATGTATCAGGAAGCTGAAAACGTGGTGATACTAGAAGTACTCTACGCCATACACCGTGAGGTGTCTTGAGGGTTGTACTTGTAAATATGTAGCAAATGTGGTCTGTGGTAGTCTGCTTACGTCCTCTTTGCTTCGTTCGTAATGAGTATTTTGTTTCCGAGCACTGTGTCGTCCGCGTTTCTCTCTTAATGTGCCCTGTCTCCCGTGCGAATGCAATAAAAAAACCACGGGTGTCCATTGGAGAAGAAGACCCGCCAGGTTTGTGGCTGACCTTGGCCATGACCCCGCGCGCTGCGTGCGCGACAAGTATTCGCGGAGTCGCTGGCGTTGCCGTGTAAGCTGTATGCCCTGACCGGTATCTCAGAGGCCGGTGCAGCGACGTCCAAGGTTCGGCACACACGAGCCACGCTCAATGTCGCTGCACTGTTCTGCCTTGTCATACGCGTCCTGTACACAGTGAAAGGCTGCCGGAGGGTGAATGCGCACAAGCTGGTCGTACTCTCCATATTTGATTGAAATTCTTCTTGCCCTGAGGAAGGCCGTTGTGCTGCGGCAGAAAAGTCGGTTTTATAGTTTATACATTTTGAGGTACTTTATACAATGACGTGGCACAACACTCAGGAGAATTTTATTGATCGTGACGCCGGCTGCCGAAGCCTGCCCAGTTACAAAGGGTGCACAAAAATATGGAAGCACCGTAAAAAATGCTTTCCTAAACATAAATGCGGTTTTTAGCCAAGCCTGCAGCTTGAGCTGTTCTATTTGACCGCGAACGGCACATGTGTAATGTCCTCAATACGTTGCAAGTGTCAGTCACAGTCGTAATAATGTTCTGTGTAGGTGTGAGTGCATTATGCCGGATCTAAATCAATTCGAACGTGAGCTAATTGCTGGTGCTTGTATGCTGAGCGCTTCCGTAACCAATGTAGCCGAAGTGTTTGGTGTTTTGAGAGGTAGAGTATTGAAGATTTATACCGCATGCAGGGAAAGCGGAAAAACATCACCCTCTAAGTCAAAACGCGAACGAAATTGTGTTTTCAGTGATTTGTAACGGACGGTGATTGAAAAGGCTTGTTACGGAAAATAAGAGGGCAACAGGTGCAAATGTCGCTGCAGAACTGAATGTCACACCCTGTCAGCACCAAAGCAACACGAAGGGAGCTCCAGAAGAGGGGAGTTTCCGGGCGAGCTTGAATTTCAAAACCACTTGTTACTAATGAAATGCCCGTAAAAGGGAAACGTGATTCCCGAAGCCATGAAATCTGGATTATGAAGCAATGGAAGAATGTAGTTGCTTTGATGAGTCTTGCTTCGTACTATTTACAACTTATGGAGGAGTTTGCGTCCCAAGCGTGAAACATAGCGGTAATTCGATGATGACATAGGCAACTGTACCGCGATATAGTTAGTCTGCAAGGTTACATTACTGCCACGGATTGCGTGAACATTTTAGCTGATCTGGTCCATCCCATGGTATAATGTTTGCTATGCATCGGTGATGCTGTGTTCTAAGACAACAGGGTTCGTTTTAAGACACCTTGCATATCCAAGATTAGTTTTGTGACCACGAGGATGAATTGTAGCTTCTCCAGTGGTCACCACACTCGCCAGATCTCAATGACATTGAGTTTTGTGGTCTACTTTGCAGAGAAGGCTGCGTGATTCGTTACCCGAACTTGCCACTATTTAGCAGTAACAATGGAGTAAGAGTCCCTTCAAAACCGTACATGACCTGTAATAATCCATTGCGGGACGACTGGAGGCTATTTTGAATGCTCACGGGTTTCCTACACCGTATTAACCATGGTAATGTGTTATGTTTATGGTGTTCCCATATTTTTGTCCTCCCCCTGTATCTCTCTCTATATTTGTAGAAATTAATTTTTAACATGCAGTTGAATTAATTGAAGACTGCAAATATCAAACTTCCTAATTTCCAAATCTCACATCTGTCAGGAGAATAAAAAATATGCATCTCTTTTGTACATGATGACAGTTACTGAAATATACGAAAAAACGCAAATTTTTTACTAACTACGGCGTACGGCGTGCACACACCTTATTCAAGTAAACTTCGCTGCAGATATTCGGACTTAGGTTATGACAAGTTCGATATGCCGGCCATCATTGGCGATGAAGTGGCGCAGACGAATAGCGAAATCTTGCATGACCTGAAGTGTCGGAATAACGATGCTGTCGATGAGCTCCTGAATGGCTGTTTTCAGCTCAGCAATGGTTTTGAGGTTATTGCTGTACACATTGTCTTTAATATAGCCCCACAGAAAGGAGTCGCATGTGTTCAGATCCAGAGAATATGGCGGCCAACCGAGGCCATGGCCAGTGAGCTCTGGGTACCCAAAGTGCGATCCTCAAAGTGCTCCTCCAGGACATCAAACACTCTCCTGCTTCGATGTGGTCGAGCTCAGTCTTGTATGAACCACATCTTGTCGAAATCAAGGTCACTTTGGATAACAGGGATGAAATCATCTTCCAAAACCTTCACGTACCGTTCGGTAGCCACTGTGGCGTCCAGGAATATCGCACCGATTATTCCGTGACTGGACTTTGCACACCACACAATGACCCGTTGAGTGTGAAGAGGTTTCTCGATCACGAAATGCGGATTCTCAGTCCCCCAAATGCGCCGATTTTGATAATTGACGAACCCATCCAAATGAAAGTGGGCTTCGTTGCTAAACCAAAGCATGAGCGCATACTAATTCCCATCATGCCCCGCGGCCAACCGTGCAGTTTGAACGTCCTAATACAAACCGTTCAGAAGTTATGACGATTTTATTTCATATAATTCAATAAGTGTCACCCTGTAAAAACAGAAATGGAGAGATTGGTGCCGATAGAGTGTATCTAATCTTTTTTTTTTTATTTTTAATTTAAAGATTGTCGATTGCCGATTACAATTACGAACAACTTAAAGTGGAACCATCAGACAGAACATGTTAGGCGGAAAGAGAATCAAAAACTACGTTTTATTGGCAGAACATTTAGTAGATGTAACAAATCTACTCACATGATAACCTACAAATCATGGATAGGTATCAATAGCAACAATCCGTAATCTTAGCGTTTCGAAAAGAGTCTAACGCGGTGTCCCACTGTTGACTGCTGATGAAGGTCAGAGCAACCGGATTGTACGTAATAGAAACCAATACGTTATCCTCGACGGGAAGAGTTCATCAGAGACAAAGGTAACCGTCAGGAATGACCAAGGGAAATGTGGTGGGACCACGCTTATTCTACACTACTGGCCATTAAAATTGCTACACCAAGAAGAAATGCAGATGATAAACGGGTATTCATTGGACAAATATATTATACTAGAAGTGACATGTGATTATATTTTCACGCAATTTGGGTGCATAGATCCTGAGAAATCAGTACCCAGTACAACCACCTCTGGCCGTAATTACGGCCTTGATGCGCCTGGGCATTGAGTCAAACAGAGCTTGTATGGCGTGTACAGGCACAGCTGCCCATTCAGCTTCAACACGATACCACAGTTCATCAAGAGCAGTGACTGGCGTATTGTGACGAGCGAGTTGCTCGGCCACCATTGACCAGACGTTTTCAATTGGTGAGAGATCTGGAGAACGTGCTGGCCAAGGCAGCAGTCGAACATTTTCTGTATCCAGAAAGGCCCGTACAGGACCTGCAACATGCGGTGGAACATTATCCTGCTGAAATGTAGGGTTTCGCAGGGATCGAATGAAGGGTGGAACCAGTGGTCGTAACACATCTGGAATATACCGTCCACTGTACAGAGTGTCGTCAATGCGAACAAGAGGTGACCGAGACGTGTAACCAATGGCACCCCATACCATCGCGCCGGGTGATACGCCAGTATGGCGATGACGAATACACGTTTCCAATGTGCGTTCACCGCGATATCGCCAAACACGGATGCGACCATTATGATGAAGTAAACAGAACCTGGATTCATCCGAAAAAATTACGTTTTGCCATTCGTGCACACAGGTTCGTCGTTGAGTACACCATCGCAGGCACTCCTGTCTGTGATGCAGCGTCAAGGGTAACCGCGGCCAAGGTCTCCGAGCTGATAGTCCATGCTGCTGCAAACGTCGTCGAATTGTTCGTGCAGATGGATGTTGTCTTGCAAACGTCCCCATCTGTTGACTCAGGGATCGAGACGTGGCAGCACGATCCGTTACAGCCACGCGGATAAGATGCCTGTCATCTCGACTGCTAGTGATACGAGGCCGTTGGGATCCAGCACGGCGTTCCGTATTACCCTCCTAAACCCACCGATTCCATATTCTGCTAACAGTCATTGGATCTCAAACAACGCGAGCAGCAATGACGCGATACGATAAACCGCAATCGCGATAGGCTACAATCCGACCTTTATCAAAGTCGGGAACGTGATGGTACACATTTCTCCTCCTTACACGAGGCATCACAACAACGTTTCACCAGGCAACGCCGGCCAACTGCTGTTTGTGTATGAGTAATCGGTTGGAAACTTTCCTCATGTCAGCGCGTTGTAGTAGTCGCCACCGGCGCCAACCTTGTGTGAATGCTCTGAAAAGCATCTTCTCCTGTCTGTTAAATTTCGCGTCTGTAGCACGTCATCTTCGTGATGTTCAAAAAAAAAAGTTCAAATGTGTGTGAAATCTTATGGGACTTAACTGCTAAGGTCATCAGTCCCTAAGCTTACACACTACTTAACCTAAATTATCCTAAGAACAAACACACACACCCATGCCCGAGGGAGGACTCGAACCTCCGCCGGGATCAGCCACACAGTCCAGGACTGCAGCGCCCGAGGCCGCTCGGCTAATCCCGCGCGGCTCTTCGTGGTGTAGTAATTTTAATGGCCAGTAGTGTATATGTACATAAATAATCTGACGGACATTGTGGGCAGTAATGTGCTCAGAACCCACACGGACAGATATGAGTGTTCGTTTTTCCCTGATGCAGTTCGAGAATGGAATAGTAGAGAATAGTTTGCAAGTGGTTGATGAATTTTCTGTAAAGCACTTAAGTGTTGCAGGTTAGTGTTGTAGATGTGGAAAAGTTGTTACCATTATCAGCAGAGAACTGGTATCCTTTGATCTTCTTGCTTCACCAGTCTCTATCCGCGATGCTTGCTCTCACGCGTGGAGCGCGACGCAGTCGGTCGCTTCGTTACACAGGAGGCGGCGAGTGGCACGTGGGTGCACGCTAGCTCCCTGACCTGCAAGAAGGCGCCTGGCAGCGAACCGAGGCCGTCTGCGCGGAGCGCGCCCTTGCCTCGCAGGCTGCTGGCACACTTTACAGTGCCACCCTGTCCTCGCTAGCGGCGACGGGACGGCGTGTCTGCCCCTGAACCACTCCTCTAGTTGTTCGCAATATTCCGCCCAGCACATGGGCCCGTACGCCCAGCACGGCTTCTTAGAATCAAAGTGCTGTGTGACACTCCAGGGAATCGTAACGCAGCTCATTAACCTTGTCATGGCTAATACACTAAAGCGCCACAGAAATACAGAGATACGTATACAGGCACAATACGGCGCTGCTGTTGGCAATGCCTATATACGAGGGTGAGTCAAATGAAAACCTTAAACATTTTTTTAAATATTATTTATTGTGCAGAAGTGGTACAAAGCTGTATCACTTTTCAACATAATCTCCCCCACGCTCTATGCAAGTCCTCCAGTGCATAAAATTCCTTTACAACAAAATTCTTTTGGTAGTCCGCGCAACCACTCATGCAACGCGTGGCGTACCTCTTCATCAGAACGGAACGTCTGTACTCCCATTGCGTCTCTGAGTGGTCCAATCATATGGAAATCACTTGGGACAAGGTCTGGTGAGTATGGTGGATGAGGAAGACACTCAAAATGCAGGTCTCTGATTGTAGCAACTGTTGTACGGGCAGTGTGGGGCCTTGCATTGTCATGTTGCAGAAGGACACCTGCTGACAGCAATCCACGTCGCTTTGATTTGATTGCAGGCCGCAGATGATTTTTTAAGTGATCTGTGTATGATGCACTGTTGACAGTGGTCCCCTCTAGGCATGTAATGCTCCAAAATGGCGCCTTTTTCGTCCCAAAAGAGAGTCAGCATAACCTTCCCTGCTGATGGTTCTGCTCGAAACTTCTTTGGTTTTGGTGATGAGGAATGGCGCCATTCCTTGCTCGCTCTCTTCGTTTCACGTTGGTGGAAGTGAACCCAGGTTTCGTCCCCAGTAACGATTCTAGAAAGGAAGCCACCACCTTCTCGTTCAAAGCGCCGAAGAAATTCTTCACAAGCATCAACACGTCGTTCTCTCATTTCAGGAGTCAGCTGCCGTGCCACCCATCTTGCAGACACTTTGTGAAACTGGAGCACATCATGCACAATGTGGTGTGCTGACCCATGACTAATCTGTAAACATGCTGCAATGTCATTCAGTGTCACTCGGCGGTTTTCCTTCACTATGGCTTCAACTGCTGAAATGTTCTGTGGAGTCACAACTCGTTGTGCCTGACCTGTACGAGGAGCATCTTCCACTGAAGTCACACCATTTGCGAACTTCCTACTCCATTCGTAGACTTGCTGCTGTGACAGACATGCATCACCATATTGAACCTTCATTCGTCGATGAATTTCAATAGGTTTCACACCTTCACTACGCAAAAACCGAATAACAGAACGCTGTTCTTCCCTGGTGCAAGTCGCAAGTGGGGCGGCCATCTTTATATTGATACTTGGACGGTATGTGTGCATCTGCACTACACTGCCACCTACAGGCCATTCTGCAAGCTGTTTGTAGCACGCTTACCAACTTACAGGATAACGGTGCGAAAATTCGATTTGTTATGACAAATTTAAGGTTTTCATTTGACTCATCCTCATAAGACAATAATTGTCTGGTGCAGTTGTTAGATCTGTTACTGCTGCTATAATGGCAGGTTATCAATATTTAACTGAGCGATGGGACGTAGAATCTCCGAGGTAGCGATGAAGTGGGGATTTTCCCGTACGATCATTTCACTAGTATACCTTCAATATCAGGAATCCGGTAAAACATCACATCTCCAACATCACTGCGGCCGGAAAAATATCCTGCAGCGACGATTGAAGAGAATCGTTCAGCATGACAGAACTACAACCCTTCCGCAAATTGCTGCAGATTTCAATGTTGGCCCTCAACAAGTGCCAGCGTGCGAACCATTCAACGAAACATCATCGATATGGGCTTTCGGAGCCCAAGGCCCACTCGTGTACCCATGATGACTGCATGACACAAAGCTTTACGCCTTGCCTGGGCTCGTCAAAGCCGACATTGGATTGTTGATGACTGGAAACATGTTGCCTGGTCGAACAAGTCTCGTTTCAGATTGTATCGAGCGGATGGACGTGTACGGGTATGGAGACAACCTCGTGAATCCATGGACCCTGCATGTCAGCAGGGGACTGTTCAAGCTGGTGGAGATTCTGTAATGGTGTGGGGCGTGTGCAGTTGAAATTATATAGGACTCCTGATACGTCTATATGCGACTCTGACAGGTGACACGTACGTAAGCACCCTGTCTGATAACCTGCATCCATTCATGTCCATTGTGCATTCCGACGTATTTGGGTAATTCCAGCAGGACAATGCGACACCCTACACTTGCAGAATTTCTACAGAGTGGCTCCAGTAACACTCTTCTGAGTTTAAACACTTACACTGGCCACCAAACTCTTCAGACATGAGCATTATTGATCATATATAGGATGCCTTGCAACGTGCTGTTCAGAAGAGATCTCCACCCCTCGTGCTCTTACGGGGATTCATGGTGTCAGTTCCTTGCAGCACTACTTCAGACATTAGTCCATGTCACGTCGTGTTGAGGCACTCCTGCGAGCTCGCGGAGGTCCTAGACGATATTCGGCAGATGCACCAGTTTCTTTGGCTCTTCAGTGTATGAGCGGCATACTACACACATGTACACCACTGACGTACCACAAACGACACAGGAGGCAGAAAACTAGCTGACAGATTAAAAATGCTTGCTGAACCGGGACTCGAACCGGAAACCTTGCTTCGTGTGGGCAGTGTTCTTTCTTACCGTCTCAGCTACCTACTCTCAAAGCTACTTGGGGATTGACAGTTCGACAGGAGCACGAAGAGGGGCGGAGCTGAGTTGCCACGTCCCGCTTGGAATACAAGCTAATATAACTTTTCGATCAACTCGCAAATTTGCAATGTTGTGTTCTGGACTAGCAGTACTATGTTTTCATTTTAGTTTTATTTGCGGCTCAAAATAATTAAGAAGATATACGAACAGTTTACGAAAATGCTTTTTCTGACGACGTTACCTAATTTTCGACATCCTGTAAACTATTTTTGTTATTGAATTTAGGTGAACACATTAAGCGAATGAAATCTCAAGAATACATAATGTTTCATTTACTCCAAGCCGGAACTCTGGTAGAGTTTTCTAACAAGAGATAACTTCAATTAAATATGAGCCAACCTCATGAGGCCTGGACGTGGTTTCACCTTGGCTCCGCCACGTGTTGAAGACATTCACCACAGCATTCCTCGAACACTCGAAAAGTTGTCGTACCGAGCCTCCAAGCCATCGCAACCTGCCCTCGGTCGAAATCAGATAAATCGCACTCCTTTCCTATTCTACACACGGACAGTACGCTCACTGACATTACATGCTCCGTGCGCGTGTCTGACTAGCAGTCATTCCTTTCCGGGCGACGCTGCTATCGCCTGGACCGGTTTATATCGATAGCAGGCTGGTAGTCGTGATGTGCTGGCTGATCAGTGTATTTCCAACACAACAGAATATAAGATTTATGAGTGTTTATCGCAGTGAGACAATGTATCTTAAATACGCCAGCCTGTTTTGGGAGAAAGAACAAAAAGCGATACAAAAACATTATTTCAGTATTACAGCAACTGCTTTGTGAACAGTAGTGTGATGTACTGAGACGAACTTCACTTGGAGCATCAGGGTGGCGCAAAATATGTGCTGGAAAGTGTTTGTCTGCTGCGGTGTAATCGTATGCCGTAAATGGTTCTCCTTGTGACATTGTTGTATTGCAGCTCTGAAAATCCTATAATTCACTCACTGGTGTGTCAATTCACATTTCAGAAAGGGAGCACTAACATTGGAACAACGGTACTATGAATACACACATTCAACCTGCTGCTCCATTTCATCCATAAAAAGTCACTGTTTGGTGTGCAATCTATGCACAACCCATTATTGGGCCATTTTTTTTTTTTGACAAATTTGTTACGGAAGATAAATACAGAAGTCCTGAAACACGAATTTTTGCCGGCTGCATGACGTGGCCTAATGCTCTGAAACTACTAGTACATCCAGGATGGAGACCGAAAACACAGTATTGCAGACGTCTTCCGTTCCCTTCAGCGACATTCAGACATCGGATCATCGCCCTTGACACCTTAGCGTTCACTGGACGTGTGATTATTTCTTATGGGGTAATCTGAATGACAGAGTCTTCAAAGATTTTCCTGCAAGACTCTAGGATCTTCGTACCGCAATTTCCAGAGAGATTAGTCCAGCCGAAAATGACGTTTTTCAGAATGTCGTCATGGAACTCAGTTCAAGGCCATACACACTCACTGCTGCAGAAGGAAACCGCAATCAAAGCATTCTGTTTTAACTTTCAGGTTGTAACAAGTTTATTTGTGTGGCCATCCTCCGCAGCAAACATATAAATACTTGATTTGTAAATGAAACTGCCTTTTCCTGCTGCTAGTTACTTTATTTATCCCATACGGTTACACCTTATCGTGTTCTAAGGCATCATCAGTGGGCTCTATAACGATACAGTTTTGTTAGTTTTAGATTATTAAACAGTTCACGTCCCGATAAGGAATTACTTACGATTTGCTGATCCGCGTTTCCTCACATCTGGTCTGGTCTGGTTGTGCTTATATGGCAGTAATAAATGTACGAGGGCAGTTCAATAAGTAATGCAACACATTTTGTTTCTCGGCCAATTTTGGTTGAAAAAACCGGAAATTTCTTGTGGAATATTTTCAAACATTCTCGCTTCGTCTCGTATAGTTTCATTGACTCCCGACAGGTGGCAGCGCTGTACGGAGCTGTTAAAATGGCGCCTGCAACGGATGTGCGTTGCAAACAACGGGCAGTGATCGAGTTTCTTTTGGCGGAAAACCAGGGCATCTCAGATATTCATAGGCGCTTGCAGAATGTCTACGGTGATCTGGCAGTGGACAAAAGCACGGTGAGTCGTTGGGCAAAGCGTGTGTCATCATCGCCGCAAGGCCAAGCAAGACTGTCTGATCTCCCGCGTGCGGGCCGGCCGTGCACAGCTGTGACTCCTGCAATGGCGGAGCGTGCGAACGCACTCGTTCGAGATGATCGACGGATCACCATCAAACAACTCAGTGCTCAACTTGACATCTCTGTTGGTAGTGCTGTCACAATTGTTCACCAGTTGGGATATTCAAAGGTTTGTTCCCGCTGGGTCCCTCGTTGTCTAACCGAACACCATAAAGAACAAAGGAGAACCATCTGTGCGGAATTGCTTGCTCGTCATGTGGCTGAGGGTGACAATTTCTTGTCAAAGATTGTTACAGGCGATGAAACATGGGTTCATCACTTCGAACCTGAAACAAAACGGCAATCAATGGAGTGGCGCCACACCCACTCCCCTACCAAGAAAAAGTTTAAAGCCATACCCTCAGCCGGTAAAGTCATGGTTACAGTCTTCTGGGACGCTGAAGGGGTTATTCTGTTCGATGTCCTTCCCCATGGTGAAACGATCAACTCTGAAGTGTATTGTGCTACTCTTCAGAAGTTGTAGAAACGACTTCAGCATGTTCGTAGGCACAAAAATCTGAACGAATTTCTCCTTCTTCATGACAACGCAAGACCTCACACAAGTGTTCGCACCCGAGAGGAGCTCACAAAACTTCAGTGGACCATTCTTCGTCATGCACCCTACAGCCCCGATCTCGCAACGTCGGATTTCCATATGTTTGGCCCAATGAAGGACACAATCCGTGGGAGGCACTACGCGGATGATGAAGAAGTTATTGATGCAGTACGACGTTGGCTCCGACATCGACCAGTGGAATGGTACCGTGCAGGCATACAGGCCCTCATTTCAAGGTGGCGTAAGGCCGTAGCATTGAATGGAGATTACGTTGAAAAATAGTGTTGTGTAGCTAAAAGATTGGGGAATAACCTGGTGTATTTCAATGCTGAATAAAACAACCCCTGTTTCAGAAAAAAAATGTGTTGCATTACTTATTGAACTGCCCTCGTAGTAGTAAGACCTCCAGACCAGACGGGAGAAAACGCAGATCAGCAAATCGTGAGTGATTCCTTTTTTGCAAAAAATCACGACCTGAACTGTTTAATAGTCTAAAACTAACAAAACTGTATCTTCATAGACCCCACTGATGATGCCTTAGAACACGATAAGGTGAAACGCGTATGGGATAAATAAAATAGCTAGCAGCAGGAGAAGGCAGTTTTATTTATAAAACAGGTATTTCAGGTTGTAAAATAAACTTTCTAACACATATTTTGCTCCACCCTGTAGTTAGTGATACGGCCTTCTTATTAAAATGTCAAAACTTACTAAAACATAATTCTGTTTACAGTTATTCGCCACTGCAAACTGCGAACTTCAAACATGCAGATGAATTCGCGCATACTTTATTTCTATGGCGATAAACGAATAAACACCACTGACATCATTCTGTGACATGCTTGAAGTATCGCCGTAACTATCACTGTTGTTATTTAATGAAATGAAAAAAGTGTGTGCGAGTGCTTTGAAAATGCATCTAATTCCTTCTTGCTGAATGTCGGATTCTCCTTTCTGCGATAATAGTCATAAATGTGACAAGGAATCGCACCCTCAGCAAATAGATCTCTTTCGGTAATATGCTTATCCATAAAACAGTTTTTTCTACCTTCGACATTGTTCCAGCTTCATTTTATTTCTCCAACATTGCCTTGCCTTGCCAATCTTCGCAATACTGTTTTCGTTTATGTTCAGAGCCGCAGCAGCTCTAGCGATTATATTCTTAACAGAGAGCAGCGGGCCACCAATCAGTTTTTCAGTCTCCAACTAGGCACGTAGCGCGCAAACCCTTTCTCTCGACTGACCCAGTACGGCATTCGCCTGGCCGAGAGAGCGGCGCGGAACTTTACCATTCGTAACTTTCGACAAACTTCTTCTGACATTGTTCAGTACCACACATAAATAACAGTAGCAACAAATAAAATGATAACACTTGCAACAGTAGAATCGACAATAAACAAAGTGCTGCGATCATACAGGAGAACAAGCTGCCTGAAACGAAAATTCATGCAAGTAGGAAGTGTGGCGGTGGGGTGAATGTTGCGCAACTTCAGGTCGTTGCTACGGCTATAGGTATTTCTGGATTGGCGGAATACGGTCCATTCCTTCCGCGTGAAGTCAAATGGTTCAAATGGCTTTAAGCACTATGCGACTTAACATATCAGGTCATCAGTCCCCTAGACCTAGAACTACTTAAACCTAACTAACCTAAGGACATCACACACATCCATGCCCGAGGCAGGATTCGAACCTGCGACCGCGTGGACTCACTCCCTACTACACTGTCCAGTCACATTAATACGACAATATGTCAAAAGCTTGAATAACCCCCTTTTCCAGCGCGAACCGCTGCGGAGGTTCTGAAAGGTTCCGAAAGGGATGTGGAGCCATGGCCAGCTGCGCTAGGTTTCTCGGTAGAGGATCCACGGCGCGAACAGCCCAGTCGAGATGGTCCCACAGATTCTCGACTGGGCTTAAATCCTGGGAGTGAGGTGAACAGGGGAGTACAGAAAACACATCCCGGTGCTCTTCGAACCACGCACGTACTCTGCGAGTTGAGTGACACGTTGCATTGCTCTGCTGGTACATGCAGTCATGTCAAGGGAAAACAAGCTGCATGTAGGGCGGACATGGTTCCGAAAGATAGTTGCATACTTGTGTTGATCCACTGTGTCTTTCAGAATAAAGAGACAGCCCAGGGAATTTCCTTCGGCCTGGACCCCTTACGACGACTGTTGCAGAGTGTCTGCTTACAGACGTTTCACGCCGTACGTGGCAACGGTCGTCCGTCCGATGGAGCATAAAACATGATTCATTTGAAAAGGCCACCTGCCGCCACTCAGTGGAGGTACCGGCGTGCAGATTACAGCCTTCGTTGCCAGTGAACAGCAGTAAGCACAGGAGCGTTAACCAGGCACCTACTGCGAAGCCCATATGCAGCATCGTTCACTGGATGGTTGTTGGGAGACAGGTTGCGCGTCTATTCGCCCTTACACATCTCTGCAGCCGTCGTCCACCCACGTCATCTTTGGCAAGCGGTGCACCACAGTTACGTCGCTGCCGGTTATGGAACGCGCCGTTTTAACATACGCGGTATTCCTTAATTATGGCGGCACGCGAACAGTTTACGAACTCGCCGTTTCGGAAATGCCTGCAACCTTCGCCCGAAAGCTAATGATCTTGCTCTTTTGGATGTCAGGTAAATCGCTCCGTTTCCATATTACAACAATGACTAGCGCTCCCCCGAAAATCTTAATACACCCTGCACTGATAGTGCCGCCACCGGCTGTCTGTGAGAGGTTATTGCACGTTGATGTCGAAAATAGGCAGTGACTGGACCGTGTACTTCCGTCATAGCTGTTAATCCTAAAGTAATTTTGAACAGACTATCACCACTCACGAACCGTCCTCACTGCTTTACTTCGCCAAACTACACACAAGTTCTCCCGCGCACCATGCTCGACTAACACTCCTGGACAAAAGGATACTGCGGAGAAATGCCCTAACTACAGTCTGTTTCCAGAATGAATTTCTACTCTGCAGTGGAGTCTGCCCTGGTCTGAAACTTAAAATTGTGTGCCAGACAGGGACCCGAATCCGGAACGTTGCCTTTCACAGACAGTGCTGTCACTGAGAAAGGTACTGACGAAACTAAAACTTTGAGGCTTTGTCGTGAGACGTGTCTGGATTGCTCAGAGGATAAGAACATTACTCACGAAATGGCAAGCTTGTGGGTTCGAGCCCCGATACTGCACACAGTTCTAAATCTGCCAGGAAGTTTCAGTTTAGCGCAGTCTGGTACACAGTGAAAGATTGATTCTTTGAAAATACCAGGTTAAGCAAAAATCACAAAAACAGAACCATACTTTATGGGTAGAACGGTATGTCACTTCTTATAAACGGATAACAGAACATTTCACATGGGTTTTTGAGGAACCGTCGGAAATCTAAATGCTTCCTGTCAAACTGATATTTTCTCTTCTACTCCTGTGGAAGTGCGGAACAAAATGACTCGCAGTACAACAAATACAGGGATCACTCGAGAACTGTAAATCTGTTGTCAGTAAAAAGGAAAAAAACCTAAAAAGAAAAAATTTTCAGTACAACGATCGAAATAGTTTCTCTCTCTTCACCAAACAGTAACTATCGTATTATTATTGGGAATTTCGGAGAAATTGGGTTAAATGTATTTCTACTTGTGTAATGTTACATGGCCCAGTCACATTAGTGTGACCACAGTCTCTGTTCGGCATCAACGTGCAGTATCACACACAGTTAACGGATGGCAACACTAACAGTGGAGGGTACATCAAGCGTGTCGAGGGAATGCGGGAAACAGTTCAGTCGTTTTCGAAGTACGGAAACGGAGCGATTTATCTGACGTTCAGTAGGGCTTGATCACTGGTTTTCGGGCCAAGGGAGAAAGCATTTCTGAAACGAGAAAGTTTCTAGGCTGTTGGCGTGCCGCTATGGTTAAAGTACGGGGTGCGACAATAAATTAATGAGACTGATGTGAAAAAAATGTTGCTTACCGTTTTAATCAAGTTTAGTATTGTCTCCTTCAAAGTAGTTCCCTTCTGATTGCACACACTTTTTCCAGCGCATATGCCATTGGTGATAACATTTCTGGAACTCATCTTCTGTAATATCCTCCAAGACCCCGTCACAGCTTTTTGGACATCCTGTGTTGTTTGAAAATGGTGTCCCTTGACCGCCATTTTTACTCTTGGAAATAGAAAAAAGTGGCACATAGCGATATCTGGTGAATAAGGGGGCTGTGGTAGTACGGAAATTTGTTTTGAGGTTAAAAATTGCTGTACTGACGGAGAAGTATGGGACGGCGCATTATCGTGATGCAGAATCCAGTTATCAGGAATGTTGGCACGAACACGAAGAACTCTTTTACGACGTCTTTCTAAAATTTCTGTGTAGTAATATTGGTTAACTGTTTGTCCAGGAGGCACCCACTCTTTATTCCCTTGGAATCAAAGAAGCACACAAGCATGTATTTCACGTTTGACTTTGACATGCGAGCTTTCTTTGGTCTGGGTGATCCCTTTGAGCACAATTGCGAACTTTGGTGTTTTGTCTCTGGATCGTACCGAAAAAACCATCACCAGTGATAACACGGCTCAACAACTGTGGATTGATTTCCGTTTGCTCTAACGGATCGGCTACCACATTTTTCCAAGTTTCTCGCAGTTGTAGTGTGAGATTTTTGGTGACCATTTTTGCACAAATCTTTCTCATACCAATATTTTCAGTTATTATTAGACGAACCGTTTCTCGATTGATGTTCAGTTCTTCGGTAATTATTTTCACGGATAATCTTCGATCAGATCGTACGAGTTCACGCACCCTGGCCAAGTTTACATCCGTCCGTGAGGTTGATGGTCGCCCACTGCAGTCTTCATCTTCAACATTCGTTCTGCCTTCACTAAACATTTTATGCCAACGAAAAACTTAAGCTCTTGACGTAACCTCCTCTCCAAAAGCCTTCTGAAGCTTACCGTAAGTTGTCGTCGGGTTTTCACCCAATTTAACGCAAAAAGAGATGGTATACCATTGCGCAATATTATGCGGTTCCATTTCCGTGACGAGAGACACAAACACGTGTTAACTTGTTACAGCACAACTCACGACTGAGCAGTTGCATCGATGTGCCACTTGGACTAGAAGCAGCTTATAGACCAAGGTCAAAGATATTGTACCTACGCAAGCCTGCAGGGTTGCCACATCTTGCAAAGAAAATCAGTCTCATTACTTTATTGTCGCACCTCATATACCGCACACAGCGAAATGGTGCTATCCAAAACTGGCATCAAGGCAATAGTGGTGCACCGTGGGGCATAGGTGACAATGGCTGCAGAAATACGTAAGGGCGAATAGATGTGCAACTCTTGGGCAACTGATTGCCCAAATGGACCAAGGGGCTACCAATAGTGTCTCGTCAACGACCATTCAGAGAACGTTGCGCATGGGCCTCTGCAGCAGGCGCGTGGTTTATGCACCCTTGCTGACCGTTGTTCATTGGCAACAAAGACTGGAAAGTGCACGCCAGTACCGCAACTTGGCGTCCAAAAAAATGGTTCAAACGGGTCTGAGCACTATGGGACTTAACATCTGAGGTCATCAGTCGCCTAGAACTAGTTAAACCTAACTAACCTAAGGACATCACACACATCCATGCCCGAAGCAGGATTCGAACCTGCGAAAGTAGCAATCGCGCGGTTCCGGACTGAAGCTCCCAGAACCGCTCGGCCACCCCAGCCGGCACTTGGCGTCAACTGAGTGGTTATTGAGGTTTTTGACACGTGGTAACATTAATGTGTCTGGACTGCATAATATAAGTCGTTCGACTGTTAGAATAAATGCTTGGTTTCAGCTGTAAATGAGAAAGATTGTAAATGTGGTCCACTACGCGTAGCCGGCCGGAGTGGCCGTGCGGTTCTAGGCGCTACAGTCTGGAGCCGAGCGACCGCTACAGTCGCAGGTTCGAATCCTGCCACGGGCATGGATGTGTGTGATGTCCTTAGGTTAGTTAGGTTTAATTATTTCTATGTTCTAGGCGACTGATGACCTCAGAAGTTAAGTCGCATAATGCTCAGAGCCATTTGAACCATTTGAACCACTACGCGTACTGCGTAATGACAAAAATTCGACTTCTTGTGCTCCATCACCGGAAATAGACGTTGGTTTCAAACTTGAATACAGCAGAGATAGGGTTCAAATGGTTCAAATGGCTCTGAGCACTGTGGGACTTAACATCTGAGGTCATCAGTCCCCTACAACTTAGTCCGCAGCTCGTGGTCGTGTGGTAGCGTTCTTACTTCCCGCGCCCGGGTTCCCGGGTTCGATTCCCGGCGGGGTCAGGGATTTTCTCTGTCTCGTGATGACTGGGTGTTGTGTGATGCCCTTAGGTTAGTTAGGTTTAAGTAGTTCTAGGGGACTGATGACCATAGATGTTAAGTCCCGTAGTGCTCAGAGCCATTTGAACCACTTTATTTTTAACTTAGAACTACTTCAACCTAACTAACCTAAGGACATCACACACATCCATGCCCGAAGCGGGATTCGAACCTGCGACCGTAGCAGTCACGCGGTTCCGGACTGAAGCGCCCAGAACCGCTCGGTCACCGCGGCCGGCCGCAGAGATAGGGGCAGGTAGTGGCGTGCGCAGTCCGTATGTATCTGTAGTCTAACATGGGGACCACATGGTAATCGGATTTTTGTAATTTCTATATTAATGGTACATGAAGTTCAGAACTAAAAATATTAATCTCCCAGAATAGTTAGACGCAACTCTCAAAAATTCTCGATAAAATGAACGCTGAGCTTACCGACATCTGTAATATGCTAAAGCGAGGTCGATTTTTCTCAACAGGCCGTGTGCTTCTGTGGTAGAATGCTTTCCTGCCACGTAGGCATTTTAGGTTCGATTCCCTGTTGATCAAATTTTCAAACAGAGGTGCACGTTCTACTAGCAATCCCGTGGAATTTAAAATACGTAAAGATGAAAAAAAGACATCAGTAGCGCTAGAGACCGGAAATCGGTGATTCGTGTTTCGTTTCGGTCATCTTTTTTTTTTTTCGTTTTCATCCCGTTCAGTTCGAATACTGTAAGGTTCTCATAAGTTTTCTGCTACTGTAAATAATTCTTCTTTACTGTACTGGAAAAAATTAATGAGCGCACTGTATGATTAGTGAATATGATCCTTCAGTCAGTGTTTAGTTTTATCTGTGGTTGACTTGCGGAACAGCCTGTTGTGCAGCGCTGGAACATTCTTATTTGAGGCACAGTACCGAAAAGTTGAGTTTTTTCAGAGAATGAGATCTGTTATTTGTGAATCTACGAGAAACTATTTGTAACACTTTATTATGGAGATGGAAACTCATTTATAATTCTTTCTTGTAATTTATATTGGTGCAGAAGATTTTGGAGGTGTAATTTTTGTAACGAGCTAATTTTATAACTGGTAGAGTCTTCTTATGTTGGCCTATCTCTTTCTCAATAATGAGAGTTTGATTTCTCAAGAACGATTTTCTTTAGATTAAAACCCATGATTCATAGGGAACTTGTAAAGATGTTGTAGTGTGTGCGTTGCACTTTAACGTCACACCAAGTTACAGACTGTTACTGAGAAGCAAATTTAGAGTAGATTATTTATCTTTAGCTGTTGCATCTGCTGATTTGTATTTGCTATCGAGAACGTCAGTATTCCAGACACAAAAAAGCATGCTGATAAGAGGTAAGTCACTTTTATTTCAGGACAGATCTCAACTTGTATTCTTGTGCAAACAGTATGTAGTCGCGTTTGCCAGATGTGCTTGCAAACAGATTAATTTCGAGTGAACAGTGCTGGTAATTTCAAACAATTATTTTTTGCCAAGTAAAGCAGTAATTTATTTTTGTGGATATTCCAAGTCATAACACGCAACGTTCAAAATGTACTTCGCTACTGAGTTTTAATTACATACTTTTCATTGTGCACACTATTAGTTTCTTTTGGCATTTTATTAGGTTCATTTTATTTATTTCAAATTTTGCTTTCCATGAAGTTTAAATTTTATTTCACGACACTGTTCGCATGCGCAACGCAGAGCCAACCGACAGTCAGTTTTGCTCAGAGACTGAATGCATTATCTAAATTCTAAAGTACACGCTACATGAGGAGAAAGCTTTCGAAATCAATGTAGTCAGTTTTCTCTCATATAGACAATATTTTTATAGAAATCTTATAGTACCTATGTAATTTCAATATAAAATTCAACAAATATAGTTCAGGCGCTCAGTCCGGAACCGCGCGACTACTACGGTCGCAGGTTCGAATCCTGCCTCGGGCATGGATGTGTGTGATGTCCTTAAGTTAGCTAGGTTTAAGTAGTTCTAAGTTCTAGGGGACTGATGACCACAGATGTTAAGTCCCATAGTGCTCTGAGCCATTTGAACCATTTTTTCAACAAATATATGCTAATTATCATTTTGCTATTTTTATGAAAAAATTAACCACTTATTTATTTATAAACTGCCCGCAAAGATCCAGATTTCTACTGCAAATATAAATTCTTAATTATTCATCTTTTATAAAAGATTGTTTAAACTAAAAAACATTACAATTGCAATTATTTTTCAGCCTCATGTATTCCAAGGAACGGGCACCTTTGTTTAAAAGTCTGGTAAGACTAGGAATCGAAGGCATACCGCACACACGGTAGGCGACTATTCTACCACAGTCACAGGATCATATTATTGGCGGTCGGAAAAGTTGAAAGTCCATTTTCTCGAGAATTTGCATCGAACTGCTTTTGGGGACTGATATTTGAGTTCTGAATTTCACATTCCATAATTATAAAAACATTCAAAAATCCAACTGCTAGGTGCTCCCATAGTAAGATATCGTCATACACGCTATATACAGTACGATTAATTCTCTATCCCTCTTTCTGCGCACGTTAGTCTTGACTGCAATTTTTTACTTTCAGTACCTGAAAAGCTGTGGCTATTTATACTTTTGCAAGTCATTGAGGGACTGGTGTTTTCACTTCCGCACCGAGAAAATGGTTAGACCTCTGCCCCGCCTCAGTGAGAACGCAGCGCACCAAATGAGTGGAATAAAGAAGCAGGCAATATTGACGAGAGACAATTCACGAAATTTCTGTCACCAAAATTCGAAAATATTTTGTGATTCCCATGCATACTGGAATAAATGATCATCGTAATAAAATAAGAGACGTCAGAGATCTCACGGAGAGATTTAGTTCGATGAACCCCCTACCAAGCACATAACTGTGTCTTGCATAGTACCCATGTAGATGTTGATCGAGGTGAAAGTGCTCCATACCAAGACGTGTGGAGACGTCATCCGTGTCGCTACATCAGATTACAAAGTTGAAATAAAACTGCCGCAGCTTGTTAAATCACGGACCCCGTGCTATGAGATCAACGCTACAATAAAACGCTGCTATCTAAGATTATCATTTACAGAAATATGGTCATTTACTAACACTTATCTACTCGTTGCGCTTAATGCATAAAGAGCCGGATAGAATCCGTCTCTCACGCTAGTGACCGCTACTCAGGTACGGCGGGCAGCCTGCGTTTGGCTTTTAGACGGTTTCGTAACGGAACTTTAGCCGGCGTCCAGGCGAGTGCCTTATCTTTCCCTCAGAAAAATAGCACAGAAACGGCTAAAAACACGAAGTAGCTCACAACAGACTCTACAGTATTCACTGACTGACGGCGTTAAGGACACTTCTGTCTTCCATAAAGATGATGATGTGGTGTTAGGACGAGCATATGAACACATAAACAAGGTACACGACTTGTTTGATACGGTTCCTACTGTATGTCTAAATATAGCTTGCGTATGTCAGGAAAATCACGACATTGTACACTATAGCTTAGCGAAAGCTTTACCTCTGTTTCTTTTCCCGTACTGGATATTAGAGATCAAAAATGATCTTTGTATGCTCGCTTTAAATTCTCCAGCGAGTCCTATGACGTCATCTGCAAACTTGCCGTCTCCGCGTGCCTGTTACTCGACTCTTGAGTCTAAATAGTTCAAATGGCTCTGAGCACTATGGGACTTAACATCTGAGGTCATCAGTCCCCTAAAACTTAGAACTACTTAAACCTAACTTACCTAAGGATATCACACACATCCATGCCCGAGGCAGGATTCGAACCTGCGACCGTCTTGAGTCTCCGCCGTAGTTTAATCGTGACCTGAGTCTGTTGTTGGGTACAAGTGGACTCCATTCGCTCAGAAAGGAGAGCGGGTACACGAGTTCCCAAGTATAACTGTGGACTTACGGCATTCCTGCTCCATACACAACCGTTGTGAAAGAAGTTTAGTGCCATTAAACTGTAAATTATGATTCATTTAACACAATCAGAAATTCGGCTTTATAGCCAGTCTCAGACGCAAGTTGAAATGTCGCAAAATGTCTGACCTGCCTAAATGACAGAAGCGAATGATCGGTTAGCAGTGAATATTGTTCTGTCTATACACACATTTACATAGATAAAACTTTCTCAAAACTTCTGTAAATTGATTTCAATATTTAATATCTATTCCGAGAATGTTTAAGAAAACATTGACATATACACACTTTCGAGCCGTCGCTGAGTGTGTAACGACACTATCGGAAAACGTGACATGAGGATAAAGTGCAATATCTTAATGGTGATCAGTTATTAAAGTAAATTACAGACATGAATGATAAGCTTCACAACTCTCTGTTAGCCCATAAACGCAAGTTTCCATGACCAAAACAATATAGAAATAGCGTGCTTTAATGTCGCAGGATATAACAGTAAAGTTGGTGTGTGCCCAGTTGACGCAGCACATATGTTTCTCTTGTTGAGGGTGGAATAAACCTGAATACAACCATTTTCATCTGAAGCGTTGACTATGGCGTGAAACTTATTCCAGATATCGTATCTTCTCTAATGGAACACATCTACAGTTCTGTACTTTGCATCAATTAATTTTTGTCTTACACCCTCCACAGTCTCACAAGACACAACTTCATTAAAGGCCATCTGATCCCGATAATAGGTCGTTTCTCATTGTCAGTGCTACTTTACAACATCAAGGCGTGTACTCATCTTCCGTACTAACAATAAGTCACGACTAACCTTACACTTCTACATGTGCAGTAAGGGAAAACGAGTCGACGGGTACGAAGCGACCGCAGCGCCACAGTTCTCAGATTCGTCATACTCGCGGAACTACAGCGGGAAGGGTGGAAGGCCGTTGGCACTGATGTAGCAGCGGAGCCTTGATTTGTGAAGTATGCGTTCAGAACGAGAGACTCGTACATTCTCCGTTTCTGACCTCTACTACACATAGGAGAGCATGCTGAAAAATAATGCACCCGAAATATCTATTCTGCTCTCCATATCGGTTGAGGTATTACTCGGTCGACTTCACTGTTTCGCTGTCGCACGTTGCAACCCTCTGCCGCTAGAGGACTTCGAATTGTAGCGTGCAACATGGCGGTGTGCAACTTAGCTATATCGGCGAATAAGAAATAATGTACTGTTATCGAATTTGGAATTCGATGGGTTCGTCCACAAGTGGAGCGCCCTTTTCTTCAACATGACAATGCTAGACCACACATGAACGATATGACATCTGCAACAATTCGACGATTCTTGAGTATTGTTCATCTATCTGGGATCCCTATCAGGTAGGGCTGATAGAGAAGATGGAGAAGATCCAACGAAGATCGTCACGGGATCGTTTAGCTGGCCAGAGAGCGCTACGGATATGCTAAACAAACTCCACTGGCAGACGTTACAAGAGAGACGTTGTGCATCACGGAGAGATTTACTGCTGAAATTTCGGGACAGCACCTTTCAGGAGGAGTCGTACAAAATATTACTTCCCCCCACATACTTCTCGCGTATTGAACACGAGGAGCAAATTCCAGAAATTAGAGCCAATTCGGAGGCTTACCGACACTCATTCTTGACACGCACTATTTACGAGTGGAACAGGGTTGGAGGGATCAAAAAGAAATGTTCAAATGTGTGTGAAATCTTATGGGACTTAACTGCTAAGGTCATCAGTCCCTAAGCTTACCCACTACTTAACCTAAATTGTCCTAAGGACAAACACACACACCCACGCGCGAGGGAGGACTCGAACCTCCGCCGGGACCAGCCGCACAGTTAATGACTGCAGCGCCCTAGACCGCTCGGCTAATCCCGCGCAGCTGGAGGGATCAGACAGTGGTACCGAAAGAACCTCACACCAAAAGGTGATTTGCGGAGTATGATGTAGATGTAGACATGGGTGAACTGTCATTGATAATCCTCCTTCCATTCCAGACTTGACCCCATCCGATTTTTATTTGTTTCCAAAACTTAAAGACAACCTTCGAGGACTTCATTTTGATAGAAGTGAAGCGGTGCAAGCAGAGGTGAGGTTGTGGCTGCGTCAGCAAAGTCAAACATTCTACAGTGACAGTATCAACAAACTGGTCTCTCGTTGAAAGAAATGCGTTCGTCGCCAGGGTTACTATGTTGAGCAATGAATATGTAGACATAAAGAATAAAGATTTAGACTGTTAATAACGTTCGTTTTATTTAAAAAGCTTTGAGTTTTCATATAAAAAATTCGCAGGCATTACTTTTCAGCACGCCGCCATACGAGGGTGATCCAAAAAATAAGAGCAAAGTAGATTTTGCGAAGCATATATTTCACTTACAGTTACAAATAAGTTGTTATTTTTCAACATAAATACGCTCCTTTTCGATACACTTTTTATACAGTTGCTTCCCATTCGAATAAAAGGTTTTCGGTTGTGGCCGCAATCAAGCGTGCATTGCTTCTTTAACGTCTTCATCACTTTCAAATCGTGGTCCTCTGAGAGCGTCCTTCAGCGGGCCAGACGCTTAGTAACCCGAAAGAACGAGATCAGGACTGTATGGGGGATGCAGAACGACCAGAAATCTCGATCTCCGAATGTCAGCAACAGTTGCAGGCGGTGTGGGGCCGCTCCCTGTCGCGAAGAGCGCCTTTAGACAGAAGTCCTCTGCGATGGCTCCATATTGCTGGTTTTAGGTCATTCTCCAACATGGCGCTGTGCCGACACTATTCACTGCTTCACCCCTTTACTGATAGTGTTCCAGAATAAGCCCATTCACATCTCCGAAGAGGGTAAAAAGGACCTTTTCGGCAGAGGGCTGAGACTTGAATTTCATTTTGGCTGGAGAAGATGCGTGTCGCCATTCTGAGGACTGTGTTTTGCTTTCTGGCCCATAGTGATGCACCCAAGTTTCGTCTCCTGTGACGATACGTGTCAGAAACTCGTATCTTTCAGCTTTACATGGCGCCAGAAACGATGTGGCAGCCTGAACACGCATCATCTTGCACTCCCCCGTGAGCATCCTAGGTACCCATCGCGCACCCAAAAGATGGTACTTGAGAACCACACTAATACTGGTACGAGCGGATCCGACACTGATACTCAGTTCCCTGGCTAAAGCTTCTACAGAAATATGCCGGTTCTCACGAGTCATGGCGTCCCACATTCTCGTCCGTAATGGCCATGCTCTGACGACTAGACCATAGCTCATCTGCGACTGACGTTCGTCCACTCTCAAAGGCATCTACCCACCTGTACACTCTTCTCTCACTAATGCAGCTATTTCCATACTTTTCCAACGTCTTTCTATGGATTTGTTGAGGTTTTATACCCTCCGACCACAAAACATCGTATTACTGCTCGATCTTCTTGTATGTTGCATACAGCTAGTGACCCGGCCATTTTATTTCAACTACCTTTCCTACTTGTCGTGCCATCTGTAGGCATATGTTGGAATTTTTTCAAAGCAAGCATCTTAACTTCACGGGAGTTTGGCCGGTCGTGGTGGCCGAGCGGTTCTAGGCGCTACAGTCTGGAACCGCGCGACTGCTACGTCGCAGGTTCGAATCCTGCCTCGGGCATGGATGTGTGTGATGTCCTTAGGTTAGTTAGGTTTAAATAGTTCTAAGATCTAGGGGACTGATGACCACAGCAGTTAAGTCCTATACTGCTCAGAGCCATTTTTTTCTCGGGAGTTTCAAATGCGTGACTTGTTGGCTGCAATTAATACTTATAATTTGCTGTTCCTTTTTTAAATTGCCCTCGTGTATTTGAGGAGACCTGTCGTTGATTTCCCCCCTCCAATCTCTCTCTCTCTCTCTCTCTCTCTCTCTCTCTCTCTCTCTCTCTCCCTCTCTCTCTGTCTCTCTCTTTTTCTCTTTCTCTGGAAAGATTACAAAGCGATTTTCCCAGTCAGAAATCGTATTAGAAATTTGGATGATTGCTGAAAGACCGCATTCTACCTCTTGTATGCAGTAGAATTCTGCAAGACATATTGTAATTTGACGGCCGTAGAGTCATGGCCTGATTAGACTGAGGTTTATCGTTCCACTATACACTGATGAGCCAAAACATTATGACCACCTATTTAAAAGCGTGTTGTACACTTCTGGAACGCAATTGAGCAGTGATACTGCGTGCTATGGATTCGACAAGTACCTGATAGATTTCCAGTGGTTTGTGGCATCAAATGCCTACGCACTGGTCACACACTTTCCAAATTTACGGGTGGCTGGTTTGTGGGCGCTGTGCTGGTACCTGATAGCGTCCCAGCTGGGTTTCATCGGATTCAGATAAGCCGAATTTGATGGCCAAAACATCAACGTGAATTCACTATCATGCTCCTCAAACCTTTGCTGCACAATTCTGGTCTTGTGACAGGGATAGTTATCCTTCTGGAAGATACCACCCCTGTTAGGGAAAATTTCAAGCGTAACCTAGTCCACAGCTGACATGGTGCCTTCGAGTACTACCGCAGGTCCAATGGAAGCCAAGATAAAAGTTTCCCGTAAGATAATACTACTCCCACCGGCCTGTGTCAATGGTGCGATGCATGTTTCGGGCAGCCATTCACCTGGATGACAGCGACCTGGTTTAACAATAAACGAGATTCTTGCGACCAGGCAACACGATTCCGTTGATCCGCGGATCAATCTCGATGGTCCCATGCCCACTGTATTCATAATTGACGATGTTGTTGGTCAACGCGGGAACACATAGAGGTCCTGTGCTGTGGAACACCAAGTTCAACACTGTACCCTGAACGGTGTCCTGCAAAACAGTTGTGCCTGAGCCAGCACCGTACTCTGTCGTCAGATCTGCCACAGACGCTGCCTATCCTGCTTGAGAGAGCGGGCGATCCTCCAATCTCTAGGTTCTGCGATAAGACATGGGCGTCCAACTTCTTATCCCTTACTCGTGGTTTCATCATTCCTCAACCACTTTCCATACATGCTCACGACAGTAGCACGCGAAAAGCCGGCCGGCTTTGCCGTTTCCTAGATGCTGGGCCACAACAATCTGGCTTTTGTCGAAGTCACATAAATCAGTGGATTTCCGCATTTGTGCCATTTATCGTCGCTAGAATGATGCCCCATTCGTCTCTGCTCCGCTCATATGCTTCTCTTGCCGCGTCACATGCCCTCAGTGCCACTAGGCAGCTTACAACCTCCGGTGGGCAGTGGTCATAGTGTTTTGGTTCATCAGTGTGTTGCTACTGGCACTGGTCGGGATCCCAAGAGGTCATTCGAATATGGATTAAATGAATGCAAGAGGACTATACTCAATGCCGTGAAGGACAGGAGAGGCCCCACAGGGCTAGCGTCTGAGAGAAAAGAAATATCGATCGCTCGGTCGTGTAGGGTCGTAGGGCCACCTAACATACTTCGAATCATACAGTTTAGGCTTTCACGGCCGGTATTGTCTTCACTTAAAACTTCCGGGCTGACAGGCCGTGGTCGATGTATAAAACTCTCCCCTGACATTTCGTCTCCAACTGTGAGAGACATCCTCCGAGGTAAAGCGGCGAAATGCAAAAAGAACTCCAGGAAGCGCTGATTATATAGGCTGTACAGAGGGCTCCACTGTCCATCACGTGGCGTCGGCTATGAGACTGTCTCTGGTGATGCCAACATTCTCGATTGAAATTAATCGATCGTCACGCTTCCAGTGCAACGCTAACATCCAAATTTTATCCAGTTTAACACCTTCGTCTTTCCTGTTAAAATTATTACGGTGTTTATCAATCCCGATAGCCTCTTTATACATGCGCACATAATAATGCGAGGTTATAGATATGACGCTCGTCTCGCTGAATTTTACTTCATGATTATCTTCCTGGTAAACATGTTCTACTACGGCCGATATCCGTGTGACCCAGGCGGCAATTCCTTTTATGTTCAACAAGACGGGTGTTCACACTTCTCTTTGTGGTACCAATATAAACCTGTCCACAACTACAAGGAGTTTTTTATGCCCCAGGAGTAGAAAAAGGATGTCGTGCATTTTTTGCCTATCTTAAATATTCTTTTATTTTCCTGGTGGGTCTTTAAATAGTTTCCACTCCATACTTGCTTAACACTTTTCCAATTCGATCTGTGACGTTAGAGGAGTTGGGTACCTTTCTGACACATCATAACGGCATTAATCCGAAAATCCAATTTATTGTGGAGACGGAGCGTAATGGGCAATTGAATTTCCTGGATGTGTCTGTGATTAAACGACGGGACGGAACGTTGGACTATAAGGTGCATAGAAAGGCCACACATACTGATCGTTATCTGCATAAACAGTCAGACCACCACCCTAGTCAAAAAAGAGGTTTAATAAAACCTTGGTAGACAGGGCGCACAAAATTTGTGAACCTGTTTATTTAAAAGATAAGATTGAACATCTACCGTCAACTTTCGTGGAGAATGGCTGTTCTAGCGAGTATATAGATCGAGCACTTCGCACTAGGAAGAAAATCAGGAGCTACGACGTACAACAGTCCCCCAACGGCAAGATTTTTCTTCTGTTCATTTGTAAGGATGTCTCCCGCAGTCGGAGACGAAACGTCAGGGGAGAGTTTTATACATCGACCACGGCCCGGAAGTTTTAAGTGAAGATACTTCGAATCGGGCAGCGGGATTGTTTGCAGCAAGATAAATATCCACACGACAGAGCTAAGACGCCTAGAGCGCTACGGACTTTTGGCGCGGCGGCCATTGTTGCGGTTCTCTTGATGCGGGAGTACAGGAAAAGAAAGGAACCGTTCCTGAGTTATTTGTTTGCTGACATTTGGTGTAGTTGTGCAGGTGTTTGTGGGACCTGACGCCGGAAGAGTGGTTTGTGCAGCTCTTAGATTGTTACTACTTGATCAAGTTATAGCCCGCATCTCGTGGTCGTGCGGTAGCGTTCTCGCTTCCCACGCCCGGGTTCCCGGGTTCGATTCCCGGCGGGGTCAGGGATTTTCTCTGCCTCGTGATGGCTGGGTGTTGTGTGCTGTCCTTAGGTTAGTTAGGTTTAAGTAGTTCTATGTTCTAGGGGACTTATGACCACAGCAGTTGAGTCCCATAGTGCTCAGAGCCATTTGATCAAGTTACAGGTTTGCTGTGTCACTGAAATCGTCTCCGAAGGCTCTCTCCAACGCCACAGAAATAAACTATACAGTTCTGTTAAGAAAAAAACAAAGTCGGTGTCATAAAGCCCTGGAGAAACCGACCGACCGCCGTGTCACCTTTGCCGGCCTGGTTGGCCGAGCGGTTCTAGGCGCTATAGTCTGGAACCGTGCGTCCGCTACGGTCGCAGGTTCGAATCCTGCCTCGGGCATGGATGTGTGTGATGTCCTTAGGCTAGTTAGGTTTAAGTAGTTCTAAGTTCTAGGGGACTGATGACCTCAGAAGTTAAGTCCCATAGTGCTCAGAGCCATTTGAACCATGTTTTGTGTCACCTTCTGCTTACAGGGTCATGGACGCGGAGTGGAGAGGCTGCGTTCAGCGTACCTCCCTCCCATCCGTTGCTAGTTTTCCGGACCATGGATCTACAACTTTTCATGTAAGTAGGTCCTCATATGGAAACACTAGGATGAATGCATCCTGTTGTAGTCCTCTCACCAAGGAAAAGCTTCTAGCAGTGCAAGGAACTCAACTCGCCTATTTCACGTGGCAGTCGGAACATTTCTAGAGTGTTGAACGCAGGAAACGGATTTTTCGCAGCAGAATACGAAGAGGACAAAGCGGAAGCAGAGCAGTGCTTCCTCTATCACGCCGCCGCGTTTACACCATTAGTCAGCCAGCACATTCCAAGCAACTGATGTCAAAGTACCACGAGTACAGTGGGCGAGTTCCTAGTGTATGTGTACAGCAGTACAGGGTGCACTGTTCTTCCTGTGTACTGACTTGTACTAGGACCTGCCTCATTAAACTCTTGACACGTGATTTTGACATTACTTCTGTAGAACGTCCTAGCTGATTAATGTAGGACGCGTTGAATGATGAGTAAGCTTGTCGACTGCCTCTCACCTTCAAGACACAGTTGCCGTGAATAGAAAAAGTCAAGCACCCATAGAATGTGTAACGCGGCCACAACGGCTGTATCAGCCAGTCCACATCAGAAATAAAGATGGCAAAAGATAATTAATTTTCTAATTTCAACCACAGATTCGAGCTACCTACGGATTTCCAAACTCACTGGTAATAATTTGAGACCCGTAAAAAATTCATCAAACTAAATCAAATGTTTTATGCCGTTAGATTAATTTTCCCCAGCCAATTAGTATCTACATCTACATCTACGTGATTACTCTGCTGTTCACAATAAAGTGCCTGGCAGAGGGTTCAATGAACCACCTTCAAGCTGTCTCTCTACTGCTCCATTCTCGGACAGCGCGCGGGAAAAACGAGCACTTAAATTTTTCTGTGGGAGCCCTGATTTCTCTTATTTTATTGTGATGATCATTTCTCCCTATGCACGTGGGTACCAACAGAACTTTTTCGCAATCGGAAGAGAAAACTTGGTTTAATGATTGCCACTCCAATTTACATGTCTGTGGCACTATCTCCCCTATTTCGCGTTAGTACAAAACGAGCCGCCCTCCTTTGGACTTTTTCGATGTCATCATCAGTCCCACCTGATGTGGATTCCACACCGCACAGCAATACTCCAGAATAGTGCGGACAAGCGTGGTGTAAGCAGTCTCCTTAGACCTGCTGCACTTTCTAAGTGTACTGCTAATGAATCGCAGTCTTTAGTTTGCTCTACCCACAACATTATCTATGTGATCGTTCCAATTTAGGTTATTTGTAATTGTAATTCCTAAGTATTTAGTTGATTTTACAGCCTTAAGATTTGTGTGACTTATCGTGTAATCGAAATTTAGCGGATTTGTTTTAGTACTCATGCGAATAACTTCACACTTTTCTTTATTCAGCGTCAATTGCCACAGCACCATCTACAAACAATCTAATAGGGCTACTCAGATTGTCTACTTTGTCGTTAATATACACACATTAAAAAAAGTTTTGTATCGCAGACGCAGTCCCTTTGAGTGTTCAAAGATGTCACTAAACCAGCCCAAAGATGTAAACAACCGTGCATGAGCAGCGTCTATAGACGGAGGGGGTCCGACAGCCGATCAGTTCCAGCCATTCCACAAGGAAGGAAGTACACGGTTCGTGTTGTCTGTAGTTCAACCACGCCATGCGGTTCGATCGCGTCCGCATTGTTACTTTGTGCCAGGAAGGGCTCTCAACAAGGGAAGTATCCAGGCGTCTCGGAGTGAACCAGAGCGATGGAGGAGATACAGGGAGACAGGAACTGACATGCCTCGCTCAGGCCGCCCAAGGGCTGCTACTGCAGTGAATGACCGCTACCTACGGATTATGGCTTGGAGGAACCCTGACACGCCACCATGTTGAATAATGCTTTTCGTGCAGCCACAGGACGTCGTGTTACCGCTCAGGATTGGCATCACGTTCTCTTCACCGATGAGTTTCGCATATGCCTTCAACCAGACAATCGTCGGAGACGTGTTTGGAGGCAACCCGGTCAGGCTGAACGCCTTAGGCACATTGTCCAGCGAGTGCAGCAAGGTGGAGGTTCCCTGCTATTTTGGGGTGGCATTATATGGGGCCGACGTACACCGCTGGTAGTCATGGAAGGTGCCGTAACGGCTGTACGATACGTAAATGCCATCCTCCGACCAATAGTGCAGCCATATCGGTAGTATATTGTCGAGGCATTCGTCTTCATGGACGTCAATTCGCGCCCCCATCGTGCACATTTTGTAAATGACTTCCTTCAGGATAACGACATCGCTAAACTAGAGTGGTCAGCATGTTCTCCAGACCTGAACCCCATCGAACGTGCGTGGGATAGATTGAAAGGCGCTGTTTATGGACGACGTGACCCACCAACCACTCTGAGGGATCTACGCCGAATCGCCGTTGAGGAGTGGGACAATCTGGACCAACACTGCCTTGATGAACTTGCGGCTAATATGCCACGGCGACTACAAGCATGCATCAATGCGAAAGGACGTGCTACTGGGTATTAGAGGTACCGGTGTGTACAGCAATCTGGACGACCACTTCTGAAGGTCACGCTGTATGATGGTACAACACGCAATGTGTGGTTTTCATGGATCAGGAACAATAGAGGGTCTATAACAGTTCCTTGGGGAACACCGGATATTACTTCTGTTTTACTCGATTACTTTCCGTCTATTACTACGAACTGTGACCTTTCTGACAGTACATCACGAATCCAGTCGCACAACTGAGGCGATATTCCACTGGCACGCAGTTTGGTTAGAAGACGCTTGTGAGCAACGGTGTCGAAAGCCTTCTGGAAATCTAAAAATACTGAATCAATTTGACATCCTCTGTCGATAGCGCTTATCACCTCATGAGCATAAAGAGCTAGTTGTGTTTCACAAGAACTATGTTTTCTGAATCGGAGCTGGCTATATATTAATAAATCGTTTGCTTCCAGGTAACTCATAATGTTCGAACACAGTACATGTTCCAAAACCCTACTGCATATCGACGTTAGTTATATGGGGCTGTAATTCAACGGAGTACTCCCATTTCCCTTTTCACGTATTGGTGTGACTTTAGCAATTTTCCAGTCTTTAGGTACGGAACTTTCTGTGAGCGAGCGATTGTATGTAATTAGATCATCGAAGGATTGCCTACATGGAGGACTATCAAATGGAAGGGGCATAGTAATTTTCACATTCTCCATTTGTTTAATGTAGAAAATGCTCAAAATGGAGAATTTCCTGTACAGTTCTTGGCCGTTACATTTGAATGTTACGTGATACCATGCGGTGACGTAGGATTACCAGTCCTCCATAGTTCGGAGATTTCGCGCTCGAACAGGTGTCCGAAACTGAGAGTCTTAGAGACGTGGCCGCCCGCCAGGGCGTAGTTGCATCTCCGGTACATTCCTTCCGCC
This sequence comes from Schistocerca serialis cubense, assembly GCF_023864345.2. Classification (NCBI taxonomy): domain Eukaryota; kingdom Metazoa; phylum Arthropoda; class Insecta; order Orthoptera; family Acrididae; genus Schistocerca; species Schistocerca serialis. The sequence goes on along the minus strand of NC_064646.1, from coordinate 178,515,524 downwards.
TGTCACGTTGGCTGCGCAGGTCTACTTGTTAACTACAGACTCACGCTACGGATCGCTGCACGAGTTTACAAACAGAATCCACAGCCATGCTCCGGGATCTTTCGGTTACTGATCTCAAATGGTTTCATGTCGCGGACGGTAGTATTGCAGATGTTGCCGCCATTTTGTAATAAAAATGAAGTCTCTCATTACCTTGTGAGCAGCCTTGTGTAAGGGTCGTTGGTGTCGGTTAGCATGGTTCTAGTTCGGAAACTTGCAGTAGTCACGTCCGTTGCTACCGCGCAATTACTCGTTTGTACCGCGAGTGTCCTGAATTGCGACCTCAGAAAATGTAATGAGGTAGATTTTTCTTTCGGCCCTCGTACCTGCTTTCGTAATTTGGATCTCATGGCTAGCATCCTGTGATTCTCTCGTTCAACCATTCCTCGCCCTCTCTAGAGACTGGACGTATTATCGTTTACCACAAGATGCTTTTTATGTGATTCCACGCATTATGCCTTGTCCTACAGCAAGGTTGGTTCGTGCCACATCTCTCAAATTAGAGAATACATGTTAGAAAATTTGTAACAGGGCTACCTCCTATTCGTGTGTCTTACTCCAAAATATATGCCTAATTAGTCACATTACAGCCTATCATGTTCTGCATCTCTCCCACTATCCCATTGTTATTAAATGAAGTTTTAAATTATGCTATGAAACGCCTGCAAGAGAAAAAGTCCGACACCTATGTGGTCCAGGGACAGTAGATCAGCAGGTGAGTGTAACTTTCTGTCCGATAAGGGAAAGATAACAGGCAGCAGAGCATCATATCGTCACAATAACACTGATCTATACACAGATCAGATAGCTACAGACGATCTCGTTATGGTCGAAACGTCTGTAGATATCTGGCCTGTGGGTAGATCAGTGCCACAGTGCCGATATGATGTTCTGCTGCCTGTCACCATCCTATCAGACAAGAAGTTGCACAATCTGCTGATCTGCTACCCCTGGACCATAAAGGCTTCGGACTTCTTCTCCCGGTAGGTTTTTGTAGCGTAATTTAAAACGTCATTTACTGACAGTGTCGATATGATGTTCTGCTGCCTGTCACCAGCCTATCAGACAAGAAGTTGCACTATCTGCTGTTCTGCTACCCTTGGACCATAAAGGCTTCGGACTTCTTCTCCCGGTAGGTTTTTGTAGCGTAATTTAAAACTTCATTTACGGACAGTGGAACAGTGGGAGAGTTACGGAACATGATAGGCTATAATGAGGTAAGACACAAAAGAATTACAGGCATTGGAAGTAAGTGAGCATTGGTACAAATCATTGGTGAAATTTGAAAACTTGTGCCGGACCGGACTCTCATCTCGGGTCTCCTGCTTGCAAGGTAATTGCTCTGACCACTAAGCCATCTGGGCATAGTGGTCATCACAAAATTCACAGACTACTCGAGCACGCCTCCTGTCAGACCTAAATTCTCAACTTAATTACACAGTACGAATGCCTCTTGTCCATTATTCTCATTACTGGCGGCATATCGCCAATTCAAAAGCGATCGAGCCTGGTGTGCAACGAAATTGAAGAGATTATTGGCCGTCTTCGCTGTGTGTGTGTGTGTGTATGAGAGAGAGAGAGAGAGAGAGAGAGAGAGAGAGAGTGTGTGTGTGTGTGTGTGTGTGTGTTATTTCAGACATGTCGAAAAGAAAGGAACCATTTTTGATCTAGCAGACACTATGAATTAAGACACAAAGGAATTACAGACGTTGGATGCTAGTGAGCGTTGATATAAAGCACTGGGGAAACTTGAAAATTTGGGCCGTATCAGGATCCGAAACCGAGAATCCTGCTTGCGAGGCAATTGCTCTAACCACTAAGCCATTCGGACATAGTGGTCAGTGCAACTACACAGATTACCCTAGCACCCTTCCCGTAGGACACAAATTCTCAACTCATCCCCACAATACGAATGTAATGCCCCTTGCCCCTTATCTTCATTTCTCACGGCATTTCGTCGATTCCCATAAGAGTTCGGACCCAATGTGCATCCGCACTGGAGAGATCACTGGGTGTCTTGACCTTATTTTATGTTCTTGTTGTAGGACAAGGAATAATACATGAAATTACATAAAAAACCACGTTTTGGTAAACGATAATACGTCCAGACTCTAGAGAGAGTAAGGAATGGTTGATAAGATACTAGCCATGAGATCCGAATTACGAAAACAGATGCAGGGGCCGATTGAAAAAGCTAACCTCATTACATTCTGTGAGGTCGCAGTTTAGGGTGCTCACGGTACATGCGGTGTAACTGCGCTGTAGCAACCAACGTGAAAGCTGCAAGTTTCCCAACGCGAACCGTGCTAACTCACACCGTCGGTCCTAACACAAGCTGCTGACAAGATAATAAAAGACATCACTTGTCTCACAAAATGGCAATAACATCCGCAATACTACTGTCCGCACCCGCTCAGGGTAGAATGCGCGGTCTGGGGCGCCTTGTCACGGTCCGTGCGGCTCCTCCCGTCGGAGGTTCGAGTCTTCCCTCGGGCATGGGTGTGTGTGTTGTCCTTAGCGTAAGTTAGTTTAAGTTAGATTAAGTAGTGTGTCAGCTTATGGACCGATGACCGCAGTAGTTTGGTCCCATAAGACCTTACCACAAATTTCCAAATTTCTACGCCGGCCGAAGTGGCCGAGCGGTTCTAGGCGCTACAGTCTGGAACTGCGCGACCGCTACGGTCGCAGGTTCGAATCCTGCCTCGGGCATGGATGTGTGTGAGTCCTTAGGTTAGTTAGGTTTAAGTAGTTCTAAGTTCTAGGGGACTGATGACCTCAGAAGTTAAGTCCCATAGTTCTCAGAGCCATTTGAACCAAATTTCTACTACTATCCGCAACGTGAAGGCATCTGAGATCAGTAACCGAAAGCTTCCGGTGCGTGGCTGTCGGACCTATTTGAAAACTTGGGCACCGAAAAGTAGCGTGCGTCTGCAGTTAACAAGTAGACTCCCCGCTGCCAATGTGAGAGGGGGAGGGAACGAACCAGAGGTGTGACTGCGACCCGGCGGGAGGCCGGGTCTCTAGGACTCTCAGGTTTGGACAACTGTTTGAGCGCGAATTCTCGGAACTAGGGAGAACTGGTTATCCTGCGCCACCGCGTGGCTTCAACTAAATTTCTAATGTAACGGCCAAGAAGTGTAAAGGAAATTCTCCGTTCTGAGCATTTTCTACTTTAAACAAATGGTACTCTGACCTCTCCATTTGATAGCGCTCCATGTAGGCCGTCACTCGGTGTCAGTAACTGGCTGGGGAAAAGTAATCAAACGGCATAAAGAGATTGAGTTGTTTGATGAATGGTTTTATAATAATCCGAACGGTCTCAGATTATTACCAGTGAGTTTGGAAATTCGTTGGCAGCTCGAATGTGTGATCCAAAGTGTGCTATTATTGTGAATCTTCAGGTTTTGGTGGCGCAAAGACTGTTCCATTAAGTTTCGGGTGTGCAGCCGCAAGAAATCTCCTTCTTCTTCTTCTAATATTTCGGCTGTATACCGTCCAGCCATCTTCAGAGTGAGCCGCAAGATTGGCGCTCCAGTGCTCGCTTCGTCCCTTCATGCTCGTGTAGCGCGCGACTGCGCATGCGGCCACAGATGCAAATGCGCCAGAGACGTTGGTCGGCGGCAGAGCCGTGCATAATGCACGAGTTGTATCTATGACTCCGCAGTCAATCTGTGTTGCCATATCGATATATCATTGTGAGCTGCACTGTGACGACGCCTTTGTGAGTATATTACAGCAAGTGCCGGATTCCATGATTTATCAAGATTGAATCCACTATCTCTATTAATTAAATTCGTCGTCAAGCGAATTCTTTGTGATGTAGACTGGCTGGAACATCCGTTGTGGTCGTGCGATGAGCTTTGTATGTCACCAAAAAGTCTCAGCTTTACAAATTTAGCGCGCTCTATTGGAAGGATACTTTTTAAATGATTCTTTATTCTGTGACTAAGGTTTTGTGATTTTAATATATTCTAGTAAACATTTTTATACTCCTGGGTCATAGGGTAGATCATTTTAAAATGAAAAAAGTAAATAATGGAAAATGTTTCTATATATGTACTTCACTGTATGGTTAAATGATGATGGCGTCCTCTTGGGTAAAATATTCCGGAGGTAAAATAGTCCCCCATTCGGATCTCCGGGCGGGGACTACTCAGGAGGACGTCGTTATCAGGAGAAAGAAAACTGGCGTTCTACGGATCGGAGCGTGGAATGTCAGATCCCTTAATCGGGCAGGTAGGTTAGAAAATTTAAAAAGGGAAATGGATAGGTTAAAATTAGATATAGTGGGAACTAGTGAAGTTCGGTGGCAGGAGGAACAAGACTTTTGGTCAGGTGAATATAGAGTTATAAATACAAAATCAAATAGGGGTAATGCAGGAGTAGGTTTAATTATGAATAAAAAAATAGGAGTGCGGGTAAGTTACTACGAACAGCATAGTGAACGCGTTATTGTGGCCAAGATAGACACGAAGCCCACGCCTACTACAGTAGTACAAGTTTATATGCCAACTAGCTCTGCAGATGATGAAGAAATTGATGAAATGTATGATGAGATAAAAGAAATTATTCAGGTAGTGAAGAGGGACGAAAATTTAATAGTCATGGGTGACTGGAATTCGAGAGTAGGAAAAGGGAGAGAAGGAAATATAGTAGGTGAATATGGATTGGGGGTAAGAAATGAAAGAGGAAGCCGTCTGGTAGAATTTTCCACAGAGCATAAATTAATCATAGCTAACACTTGGTTCAAAAATCATGAAAGAAGGTTGTATACATGGAAGAACCCTGGAGATACTAAAAGGTATCAGACAGATTATATAATGGTAAGACAGAGATTTAGGAACCAGGTTTTAAATTGTAAGACATTTCCAGGGGCAGATGTGGACTCTGACCACAATTTATTGGTTATGAACTGTAGATTAAAATTGAAGAAACTGCAAAAAGGTGGGAATATAAGGAGATGGGACCTGAATAAACTGACTAACCAGAGGTTGTACAGAGTTTCAGGGAGAGCATAAGGGAACAATTGACAGGAATGGGGGAAAGAAATACAGTAGAAGATGAATGGGTAGCTCTGAGGCATAAAGTATTGAAGGCAGCAGAGGATCAAGTAGGTAAAAATACGAGGGCTAGTAGAAATCCTTGGGTAACAGAAGAAATATTGAATTTAATTGATGAAAGGAGAAAATATAAAAACAAAGTAAATGAACCAGGCAAAAAGGAATACAAACGTCTCAAAAATGAGATTGACAGGAAGTACAAAATGGCTAAGCAGGGATGGCTAGAGGACAAATGTAAGGATGTAGAGGCTTATTTCACTAGGGGTAAGATAGATACTGCCTACAGAAAAATTAAAGAGACCTTTGGAGAAAAGAGAGCCACTTGTATGAATATCAAGAGCTGAGATGGAAACCCAGTTCTAAGCAAAGAAGGGAAAGCATAAGGTGGAAGGAGTATATAGAGCGTCTATACAAGGGCAATGTACTTGAGGACAATATTATGGAAATGGAAGAGGATGTAGATGAAGATGAAATGGGAGATACAATACTGCGTGAAGAGTTTAACAGAGCACTGAAAGACCTGAGTCGAAACAAGGCCCCAGGAGTAGACAACATTCCATTAGAACTACTGACGGCCTTGGGAGAGCCAGTCCTGACAAAACTCTACCATCTGGTGAGCAAGATGTATGAGACAAGCGAAATTCCCTCAGACTTCAAGAAGAATATAATAATTCCAATCCCAAAGATGGCAGGTGTTGACAGATGTGAAAATTACCGAACTATCAGTTTAATAAGTCACAGCTGCAAAATCCTAACGCGAATTCTTTACAGACGAATGGAAAAACTGGTAGAAGCCGACCTCGAGGAAGATCAGTTTGGATTCCGTAGAAATGTTGGAACACGTGAGGCAATACTGACCTTACGACTTATCTTAGAAGAAAGATTAAGGAAAGGCAAATCTACGTTTCTAGCATTTGTAGACTTAGAGAAAGTTTTTGACAATGTTGACTGGAATATTCTCTTTCAAATTCTAAAGGTGGCAGGGATAAAATACAGGGAGCGAAAGGCTATTTACAATTTGTACAGAAACCAGATGGCAGTTATGAGTCGAGGGGCATGAAAGGGAAGCAGTGGTCGGGAAGGGAGTGAGACAGGGATGTAGCCTCTCCCCGATGTTATTCCATACGTATATTGAGCAAGCAGTAAAGGAAACAAAAGAAAACTTAGGAGTAGGTATTAAAATCCATGGAGAAGAAATAAAAACTTTGAGGTTCGCCGATGACATTGTAATTCTGTCAGAGACAGCAAAGGACTTGGAAGAGCAGTTGAATGGAATGGCCAGTGTCTTGAAAGGAGGTTATAAGACGAACATCAACAAAAGCAAAACGAGGATAATGGAATGTAGTCGAATAAAGTCGGATGATGCTGAGGGAATTAGATTAGGAAATGAGACACTTAAAGCAGTAAAGGAGTTTTGCCATTTGGGGAGCAAAATAACTGATGATGGTCGAAGTAGAGAGGATATCAAATGTAGACTGGCAATGGCAAGGAAAGCGTTTCTGAAGAAGAGAAATTTGTTAACATCGAGTATGTATAGTTTGGACAAGAAGAGAATAGAAGCTTTCGAAATGTGGTGCTACAGAAGAATGCTGAAGATTACATGGGTAGATCACGTAACTAATGAGGAGGTATTGAATGGAATAGGAGAGAAGAGGAGTTTGTGGCACAACTTGACAAGAAGAAGGGACCGGTTGGTAGGGCATGTTCTGAGTCATCAAGGGATCACAAATTTAGCATTGGAGGCAGCGTGGAGGGTAAAAATCGTAGAGGGAGACCAAGAGATTAATACACTAAGCAGATTCAGAAGGATGTAGGTTGTAGTAAGTACTGGGAGTTGAAGAAGCTTGCACAGGATAGAGTAGCATGGAGAGCTACATCAAACCAGTCTCAGGACTGAAGACCACAACAACATATGTACTTAAATATCGTATTACACAAAAGAGTTCAACTTTAGGGTACTTACGGAAAAATATACTTTGTCAGTTTTGTATGCTAAATAGGAGGGCGTGCTAAAAAGTAATTTCTCCGAATTTTTTATGTGAAAACTCTTGAAGCTTCTTTAAATAAAGCGGCTGTTATTAACATTCTACACATTTATTCTTCATGTCTCCATATTTGCAACTCTCTTCTGCTAGAGGGCTCCGAAATGTAGCGTGTAGCATGGCGGTGTGAAATGTACACTTTGCGATCGAAAGTGTTCGGTGACCTGGCTGGAAATAACTTACAAGTTTGTAGCGCCCTCTATCGGTAACGCTGGAATTCAGTATGGTATTGGCCCCCCCTTAGTCTTGATGACAGCTTCCACTCTCGCAGGCACACGTTCAGTCAGCTGCTGGAAAGTGTCTTGGGGAATTGCAGCCCGTTCTTCTCGGAGTGCTGCATTTAGGAGAAGTATCGATGTCGGTCAGTGAGGCCTGGCACGAATTCGGCGTTCCAAAACATCCAAAAGGTGTTCTATAGGATTCAGGTCAGAAATATGTGCAAGCCAATTCATTACAGGAATGTTATTGACGTGTAAGCACTCCGCCACAGGCCGCGCATTATGAAATGGTGCTGGAACGCGTTGAAAGATGCAATCGCCATCGGCAAATTGCTCTTCAATAATAGGAAGCAAGAAGGTGCTTAAAACATCAATGTAGGCCTGTGCTGTGATAGTGCCACGCAAAACAACAAGGGGTGCAAGGCCCCTCCATGGGAAACCCAAACACACCATAACACCAACGTCTCCGAATTTTACTGTTGGCACTACACACGCTGGCAGGTGACGTTCACCGGGCACTCGCCATACCCGCACCCTGCCATCGGATCGCCACATTGTGTACCGTGATTTGTCACTCCACACAACGTTTTTACAGAGATCAATCGTCCAATGTTTACGCTCCTTACACCAAGCGAGGCGTCGCTTGGCATTTAACGGCTTATGAGCATCCTCTCGGCCATGAAATCCAAGTTTTCTCACCTCCCGCCTAACTGCCATAGTACTTGCAGTGGATCCAGATGCAGTTTGGAATTCCACTGTGATGATATGGATAGATGTCTGCCTATTACACATTACGACCACCTTCAACTGCCGGCGGTCTCTGTCAGTCAACAGACGAGGTCGGCCTGTACGCTTTTGTGCTGTACATGTCCCTTCACGTTTCCACTTCACTATCACATCGGAAACAGTGGACCTAGGGATGTTTAGGGGTGTGGAAATCTCGCTTAGAGACTTAGACACAAGTGGCACCTAATCACCTGACCACGTTCGAAGTCCGTGAGATCCGCGGAGCGCCGCATTCTGTTCTCTCACGATGTGTAATGACTACTGAGGTCGCTGATATGGAGTACGTGGCAGTAGGTGGCAGCACAGTGCACCTAATATGACAAACGTATGTTTTTGGGGGTGTCCGAATACTTTTGATCAGATAGTGTAAATATGTCGGTGCGTGAGAAACAGCGCGCTGTAATGGAGTTTCGAATTCGTAGAGTTCGTCATACATGTAACACTTTCTCCTTCAGCATGGCAGTGCCGGACTACACACGAGCATTGACACACCTGCAACAATCCGACGCCTGGGGTTCACTGACATCGATCAGCCTTCATACAGTCCCGACTTGGCCTCATCCGATTTTCATCTGTTTCCAAAACTTAAAGAACGCTTTCAGTGATTTCATTTTGATAGTGACGAAGAGGTACAAGCAGAAGTGAGGCTGTGGTTCCGTCAACGAAGTTAGACGTGCTACCGTGACGGTATCAACAAAATGATCTCTCGTTGGGAGAAATGTGTTCGTCGCCAGGGTATTTTGAGGAATATTGAATAAGGATGTAGAATGTTAATAAAGTTTGTTTTATTTAAAAAGCTTTGAGAGTTTTCACATACAAAATTCGGAAGCATTGCTTTTCAGCACGCCCTCGTTCTTTTGGTAGATGTATACTTTCCTTGGTAAATTTCACGTCCAGTTTTAAACCTATCAATAACTGCGTTCTGTACTGGGGCTTCGTTGGCTCATACGTCGTCGTATGACATTAGTATCTTCATAACACCTGGAGGCTGTTTCTACCATTATACAGCCTGACTTGATATTAGTTTACTCAATTCAGTCCCGGCGCAACTCATATTTTAACATACATACAATAAATTGTTTCTGTACTGTCAAGGTAGTGATAAGGTAAAATAAACTCATCTTTTTTATGTTTAGACTTAATTGTGGACGATTTTTACTTCAACTTACACCCAGATAATGTTAGAATTTTGTTCATTTAATTGCTTTTTAGACCAGAAGATGTTTGCTGCGATAACCAATGCCATCAATATGGCGCAATAATAGTATTATTTTCTGGGTGAATTAAAATTTTTGAAAACTTTAAATAGTACCCTCTCCGACTCACTTTACAGTTATACAGGTATGGCCAAACTTTCAGAAAATACTCCTCACACGTAGAGAAAGAAACTAATGTATGTTATACGGATATGGGCCGGAAACGCTTTATATCCATATTAGAGCTCAGTATCTGCAGCTCTTCGATACATTAATCATGGGAAACCTACAGGACAGTTATCGGCACAGGATGAAACATATTCCTAAATGAAACGTTCAAAATTCCCACTCCGCATTGAGTACACTTACATTGCACTGTACAGGAAACAATGTCTGTGAAGAGCACTAAACAATTGATGCTTGGTGCTCGCACAGTGCATGATGAACACTAAACAGTTGATACTACGTGCTTCATACTAGAAGAGAAATGAGGTTAGTCGCATGTCAACATAAGCAATGAAATGAGTCACATGTAAACGTTACCTCCCTTCCGTTGGAACAACAAACACTGGCGGTGACTCTAAGAACTGCTACTCATTGTACATTCTAACCATAGCTAATCAAGTGAGTATTTGGAACATTTCACGTAAGAAAACGTTTCAGGTAATGTCGGTACCTTCTGTTTCTGTGTGTTCCCCATGATCAATGTGATTGGAAGAGAAGCAGGAAATGAGCTGTAACGTTAAAATAAAGTATTTTCGGACTCAGGCTCATATTATTTCTGTGAGGAATGTTTCCTGAAAGTTTGGCCATGCCTTGTTGTTACACCCTGTATTCGGACATCAGGGTAGACAGTCTTTGTTTTAATATAATCACACAAGTCGTCACTAACAAGAGAAGAGACACTGCTCATGACCTGCTTCTGACTTCGCAGCTGCAACACGAGAGACGCAAGACAGGCTGCTAGACTTCATGCACACCCCCAGCTCACAAATCAAATGTTCACGGTCGACAGCCCACGGTCGCCGACGCTAGCGTCTCGCCCGTGACCGCAATAATTTGACATGTTTGGTAGTGCTTGTCTACGTGGATCGGTATGCTAGCCGTAGAAAGGCTTCCACGTAGGCTGTTACAGTTAACTTTAAGACTAGTGAAGATAATCGCAGGATCAGAACCACTTTACCAGCAATCCTTGACGAATGAAATACGACGTTTTGAGATTCCAAAGAACAGAGTCGCAACAGTGAGCCGGAAATTAGAAGAGGAACATTTAATGGGTAGATACGTTGCAGTGATGATCATATGGTTGCCAGTACTGCTGGCTATAATTCAGTAGGACTGCTGTGGCTAACATTTGGTAATGTAACAGTAATTAACAGACTGACTCCTTTTGTAAAAAATGTAGAAAAAGGTACGTGGCAAAGTAATGTGTTCCATTCGATACCTCCGCGTAAGACGGAATGTCTCGTTCGACTGGCTGTCATAAACAAGTATATTTCAATGCATTGTCGCACAATACGCATCTTTATGCAGCGTCTTTCCGTAAGAGCGAGCAAAAATTGAACTGGACATGGAGGATGCTCCACTGAACAATTTGAAGTAGGGAACCTGGGGTAAGAGAAGCCAGCTTAAGGGGATAATAGAACTAAAATCACGTTACTGTGTACTTTTTTATTTACATTAGTTGCAGTTAACTGCAGATCATTCACACAACGAACTCACCAGTTGTACTGTATCTTACAAAATGTGCTGAAACTGACGGACATCAACCTCCATGAAAGCATGTCATCAGCGAAAAAGATTCTGACGCACCCTGACAAATACCCCTTGCGTGTTTCGAATCAAATGGCTCTGAGCACTATGGGACTCAACTGCTGAGGTCATTAGTCCCCTAGAACTTAGAACTAGTTAAACCTAACTAACCTAAGGACATCACAAACATCCATGCCCGAGGCAAGATTCGAACCTGCGACCGTAGCGGTCTTGCGGTTCCAGACTGCAGCGCCTTTAACTGCACGGCCACTTCGGCCGGCATGTTTCGAATCACATCACAGGCAGCTACAATTCTGGCAAATAATTCTATCTCCTTATCTACTGGGGTCTCATACACAGGTGACTTTAGATATCCCCCTAGGAAATAATCAAGGGGATTCAGGTCAACTGATCTCGGAGGACATGGAGTGGGACCTCCCTTTGCAGTCCAGCGACCAGGAAATACAGGTCTGAGACGGTTGCGGACATCCACAATGAAATAAGGCGGTGCACCGTCATGTCGTATCCATAGCCCCTCACGAACAGCCAAGAGTACGTTCTCCAACAGTTCAGGTAGCACTCTTTGTACGAACCTCAAGTACAAGTGGCCATTCAGACGGCCAGATAGAAGATATGGCCTAATAAGATTGTCGCCTACAATGGCCGGCCAAGGTATTCGCAGCAAAACGTACTTAATGGTGTGACCCTACTAAAGCGTGAGGGTTTTCCTCATTCCACACAAAGCTATCCCTGTTGTTCGAAATGCTATCACGATCAAATGAGCCCTAGTCAATAAACAGCACAATTTGGAGGAAATCTGATCGATCAATCCATTGTTAGGGCAACCACGGACATAATGCGATCCTTGGTACAAAGTCAGTCACAATCATTGTATGGACTTTTTGTGAGTGATATGGGTGTAATTGTTGTTCGTGGAGTACTCTCCACAAGCTAGTATGTGCAGCGCCCATTTCACGTACAATACGACGAGTACATGTAGTGGGGTCCGCTGCAGCAAGTTGCACCAGCTCCTCTTCAAAATTGTGTGTGTGTGTGTGGCTCTCATGTTACCAGGTCTTTCGTTTCTTCTTTCCAATGAACCAGTCTCCCACATTCGTCGATCGAGAGAAATAAACACTCGTCGTGACGGATGATTCCTGTCAGTAAATCGTTGCCTGTGCACCCTTTAAGCAGCGAGATCATTGCAACGTATTTCCCCATACACAAGGTGCAGGTCAGCGACTTCTGCGAAACTGTACCGCTACTTCTCCATCGTATTGTACTGCGCGTCTCTGAATAGCACTGAGTAATGAATGTGTCTGTCGTTGATTCACAGAACGGTCTGTCATGAGACATTTTAAATACGATGCAACAGAGACACCTTAGGACAAGTAAAGTAAACAAAACGTGCATCATGACTTCCTAGTAATCAGGCTCGTCATCCTCGTTTGTTTGCAGGAAATAAAGAATGTGCATGTAAATAAACAGTACAGTACGTCTAAACCTGTACGCGGATCACTTGTAAATAACCTGAAAAACTGTAATGCTAGACAAAGCGGTAGGCAAGTTCGTATGTATGTATTAAACCGGGAACCTAGAAACGACAGAGAGGCTTCGACCCGCCGTAGCCCTCAGTGGTTCACAACACCACAACAGGCCACAGCAGTCCACCCACCCCACCGCTGCCCCATACTGAACCCAGGGTTATTGTGCGGTTCGACCCCACGCTGGGCATTTGGCACGCATGCCATTCCATCGACTGTAATTTGCCAGAAACGATAAACATATCAAACTGCAATTAGTGATTTTTGAGAACATTTCTCTTGGAGTCCTTTTACTTAAAAAATGGACACGAACAGTCCCAAACGGAAGAAACTTCTTTTTTATGTGGTTATCTGTTTCGGTCTGTTTTAGATCATCTTCAGACCTCACGCCATAATGGTAGACGGTGGTTGTGAACGGAGCAGGCACTACGACTCTATGAACGCTGTCACAAAAGTTAAAAACGCTTTAACTTTGTGACGCCACTTCTCTTCTCTCACCAGCGATTAACGTCAGGAAGGATAACCACCTTACAAACTAGCATGCCGCTATTGTTCTTCATATTTATACGCGTGTATTACGCAATTATTTAGTTTCAGTGATACACTGCACTAATGATCTCTCCGAAACATATTGTACGAAGTGTGGTTTACTATGCTACAGTGGCAGGACGTGCGGCTTCGATCTGCAAAGTTTTTACCAACGAAGGTATGAGCATATAATGGTTAATTTACTGGTGAAAGCATATGTTTATGTTACATGATGCATGGATAAAATTTGTGTGTAAGGAAGCAAGTATAATATAATTAATGAAAAGTAGATTTGTGGTTTCACAGAAGCTCACTTTATTCTAAAAATGATGAAAATTAATTCGCTACTGGCAGGATATTCAGATAATCAGATTCTAGTACACTTCAATGCTTCCCGGGGCAGTATTAGCTCAGATTGCGTGTTGCTTTAATAAAGAAAATCAACGATATTACAGTGACTTTTAGCGCACTTGCACAGCTTCAAAATTCGGTGTAGAAATAATTAAAAATTTCGTAGTACAGATATCTGAGCTGCAAGAGTGAAAACATTAGATTTTAAATTAGTATTTAGAGCATCGTAAATAACATCTAACATATCACACAAAAACTTTGAAACTGTGCTTTTCAGAACGTGGTATGGAACCAATTATCAAAAAGATGTAATCGACAGATGTCAAATATCAGCATGACACTTCTGGTTTTGCTTGAATCAGAAATTCATCTTTAATGTTAAGATTGGATTTTTTTAATAGACCTCAAATCACACCTCTACAAGTAGGGGCCTACTCGAATTTTTTTTTTCCTGAATTTATTTAATATCGTGCAGGTACATGTCAGATAACCTTCAGTATACGTGTGAAGAGAAACATAAAGTTAGTGTAAGATACTCTGAACACTTAAGGCACTGAAAAGTGGAAACACATACGTACATCACACTTGCAAACCACTTCACGTAACAGAATCAGCACCCTACTGCCATAAAAACAACGCCAGTAAGCAGCAATAATAATCTGTAGACAGCTGATGTCCACGTACCACAACCAAAAACCATCCACTATAGTAACTTTAAGTAAAAGATAGGCCACCCTTGTCACTTGAACAAATTATTTTTCTAGTTTATAATGCCACACCCAAAAACGCCGTCCTGTTTCATAAACAACATGATGAGTACTAAACACTCTGTCCTCAGTTATCGGAATAATCAAACAACTTCTATGAATATATGAGACGACGGGAGAAATGTTCTGTTACATACTCGAGATAATTCGCGGTGACCTTGCAATGCAAGATATAAACACTCTGTTTCGCTGTAAGTATTTAAAGTTGTGCTGACGTACGTCATTTAACCTTCAGTGACTGTCATGTAGCACACAAGTGAAAGATAAGCATAAAGTGTAGCATAAAGTACTCAGGAAACCTAAAAATTGAAATACATACCGTACACCACATTTGTAAACCACTTCATATTAACAGTATCACTGCCGTACTGGCATAAAACGCCAGTAAGCAGCAATAATAATTTGTAGGAAACTAATGACAATCTAGCACAAAAAAGATCCAGTACAGTAGCTACAAGCACGTAAGATACGCCCCTCTCTTCGCTTGAAAAAATTAATTTTTGAAGTTTTAGTCTTTGCCTAATACTGCCGATAAAGTTTTTGCCTATTTGAGGTTTCGAATAAAGCTACAATTCCAATCCATAGATTCCGAAATATATGCCGATTATGACATTCTCATCCCCGGGATGCTACAATTCACTCTTTCTTGGACTAAACTTATCAGTTTCTCACGCTCCACATTTCGTGTGCGAGAAATTCGGTCGATTAGACCGAAGAAAACAAACTGCTTTGAATTTCACCGATTGTCGTCCGAAGTCTGTTCGTTCGGGAGATAGGATCGGCAATAGTGTGACCGCTACTTAGTGGCGTAGTGATACGAAAAGATGACGGTCGTCGGCGGAATCCACCAATATCGGGGCCACTGTGACCGTAGCCTTAGCAAAGGCGCTTGCGCCGGTCGTCTGCTCCCATAGCCCATAACGACAAATTTCGCCGCACTGTTCTAACGGATACGTTTGTCGTACGTGCTACATTGATTTCTGCAGGTATTTCACGTAGTGTTACTTTCCTGTTAGCGCTCACAACTCTACGCAAACGCCGCTGCTGTCGGTCGTTAAGTGAAGGCCGTCGGCCACTGCGTTGTTCATGGTAAGAGACAATGTCTGAAATCTGGTATTCTCGGAACACTCTTGGCACTGTGTATCTCGGAATATTGAAGTCCCTAACGATTTCCGAAATGGACTATCCAATGCGTCTAGCTCCAACTAACATTCTGCGTCTGTTAATTCCCGTTGTGCCGTCACGAAAAAATGAAATGAGCTTATGGCATCGTTGGCCCAGGAGGCACCATCCGGGGAAGTTCGGCCGCCAAGCGCAAGTCTTGTTTCAGTCGACGCCACATTGGGCGACTGGCGCGACAGTGATGAGGACAATACAACACCCAGTCTCCTAGTGGAGAAATTCGCCGGGAGTCGAACCCGGGCTCGCTTGCATGGGAGGCGAGCACGTTACCACCCAGCTAAGCAGGTGGACTGTGCCGTCATAATCACACCTTTTCTCATGAATCACCTGAGTACAAATGGCAGCTCCGCCAATGCACTGTCCTCCTATACCTCGTGTACGCGAAACTGCCACGATTTGTATAAGTGGATATCGCTAACCTCGGTGTATATATTCTGTGAAACAACGCTCTAAGAACAATCATCGTCTCGGAAGGATGGTGGCAGCTATTTGCTTATAAACGTAAATCTTTATGGGGTGTGCTCTTGCCTCAGTCTGTCGGCTCAATCTGAAGATGACTGAAAGGTATGCGGCCGGAATATTAAGAGAAGGACTAAAAAATGGCTCTGAGCTCCATGGGACTTAACTTCTGAGGTCATCGCCGGCCGGTGTGGCCGAGCGGTTCTAGGCGCTTCAGTCTGGAACCGCGCGACCTCTACGGTCGCAGGTTCGAATCCTGCCTCGGGCATGGATGTGTGTGATGTCCTTAGGTTAGTTAGGTTTAAGTAGTTCTAAGTTCTAGGGGACTGATGACCTCAGATGTTAAGTCCCATAGTGCTCAGAGCCATTTGAACCATTTTTTTTCTGAGGTCATAAGTCCCCTAGAACTTAGAACTACTTAAACCTAACTAACCTAAGGACATCACACACAACCATGCCCGAGGCAGGATTCGAAACTGCGACCGTAGCGGTCGCGCGATTCCAGACTGTTGCGCCTAGAACCGCTCGGTCACGCGGCTGCACGCGCTAAAATTAATGGATCATTTTACTTCGGAAGCTATGGTTACGTCAAATTGTAACAATCATTTTGATGCGGTAGAAAGCACCAAAAGACATCTGAGAAGGTCCCCAAGCAGGTGCATAGTTCCTTTTTGATTCCAGGTCTCGATGTTCAGAAATTCTGACAGCAGTATGAGGGGGTTCAGTCTAATAAACTAGATTTTATGTACAGTTCCGTAATATTAATCATCTGCGAGGTATCGTGTACATAATATGAGTTATATATTACATTTTAGTCACATTTGTTTTTCTCTCGCAAACAAATAATAGGAGCAGCATAACTGCGATCCCTGGAAGACAGAAACTAAACTAGAACTGATATTCCAACAAGTTCCTGATGTAAAATCGCACTATTTCAGTCAGCACCGAAGTTCAGAAAACAGTATTCATATTTCCGTGAGATTTAGCAACAAAACATAAATCTGCTCTCTCCTCGACGATTTGAATTCTTTTGCTTCCTACTGCAGTTTATCGAAGATAACTGCACGACACGGGAACGACTGTATTCAGTAGCGAGTCTTGAAGTACTAAATCCGAGATATCTTTTGATGGCCACTTGATAAAATACTTGAAGATAAATCACAACACGAATGCTGTCAGGTGACAAGCGAGATTACTTATCATAGATAGACGTGAAGGCCACAAACAAGTTACGTAGCTACCGTATGGCAGTTCTTGCATTCAGTGCCAGAAGGTGATTGACATAGAAGCAAGAAAGATTGACAAAATGTGGCTGTTTGCCAAAAGCTTCAGAAATTGTACCTGGCAGGAAGTACATCAACACTCATTGCTTTGCGTATCGGATTATAGACCAAACACCTGAAGTTACTGGATACCTCCTAAAATAAATATGTTTATTTTAACATCATTCAATAATAATTCCAAGTGAGAACATTTATATATCGTCAAATACTTTATTTTTCTCCTGTTTTTACACGTACTTAGTGCGAGCTCTTAACAGCCGTTCTCAGGTTTCACGCGGCTTGTCCTACGCTTTCTGTCAACTAGAGGTAACAATGCACAATCCTACATTGGCGTACTCATAAACTGGTAAACATGAAACAGCACGGAAATCTTATTTTCCAGAAAACATTTTACTTTGGTGGCTACGGTTGCGTCAAATTGTCTGTAACAATCATTTTCACGTGGTAGGTAGCACCACAGGATCGTGGAAGGACCTCTGAGAAATTTTGAAGATATGGAATGGAACCATTGAAAGTTGAGTCTTTAAATCGATTCGTATGCGTGGTGACGCAGGTATCAGGTTCGAGACACGTTTCGGCATAGAGTTTTAACTTGTGACAGAGAATCACTTAACGAAATTGTTCGATTTTAGTTAAATGCCTTCCTTTGTTTACGTTTATTGTGGTAGGTGGTAGTTTAGAAAGTGAGTTCGAAAACCCATAAATGATTGCGATACTGTACTTAACTGTTTTTATTTAAGTGTTTGTTGGAAGAGATACGGTAAGCAGGCAACAGACCTGACCAAAACAGGTCGGCATGGATAATGAAACGCTGATGAAGCCACCAGTGAAGGACAACCAGGCAATTATCGAATACATTTCACTTTGTTGAAGGTACAAGTGTTAAACATAGTTGTCACGGAGTTAGACAACCTCGCAAAATACACGTTTTAACATAAATGCAGGTGCTAGCCTAACCTGCACGTTGTACTTAACCACGAACGGCAACCGTGCACTGTCCTCAATACGTTGTGTCACTCATTGTCAGAGTCGTGCTCTGTGTAATTGCCAGTGCATTATGCCACAGGTATGTGAATTCGAACGCAATAAAATTGTTAGTTCTCGTATGGTGTGTGTTTCCGTTACCAAGATAGCGAGGTGTTTGGTGCTTCAAGAGGTACAGTTTAGAAGATTTATATCGCATACAGGAAAAGCGGAAAAACATTATGCGTTAAACTGCACTACTGGACATTAAAATTGCTACACCAAGAAGAAATGCAGATGATAAACGGGTATTCATTGGACAAATATATTATACTACAACTGACATGTGATTACATTTTCAAGCAATTTGGGTGCATAAATCCTGAGACATCAGTACCCAGAACAACCACCTCTGGTCGTAATAACGGCCTTGATAAGCCTGGGCATTGAGTCAAACCGAGCTTGGATGGCGTGTATAGATACAGCTGCCCATGCACCTTCAACACGATACCACAGTGCATCAAGAGTAGTGACTGGCGTAGTGTGACGAGGCAGTTGCTCGGCCATCGTTGACCAGACGTTTTCAATTGGTGAGAGATTTGGAGATTGTGCTGGCCAGGGCGGCAGTCGAACATTTTCTGTATCCAGAAAGGCCCGTACAGGACTTGCAACATACGGTCGTGCATTATCCTGCTGAAATGTAGGGTTTCGCAGGGATCGAATGAAGGGTGGAGCCACGGGACGTAACACATCTGAAATGTAACGTCCACTGTTCAAAGTGCCGTCAATGCGAACAAGATGTGACCGAATCGTGTGACCAATGGCACCCCGTACCGTCACGCCGGGTGATATGCCAGTATGGGCATGACGAATACACGGTTCCAATGTGCGTTCACCGCGATGTCGCCAAACACGGATGCGACCATTATGATGACGTAAACAGAACCTGGATTCATCCGAAAAAATGACGTTTTACCATCCGTGAACCCAGGTTCGTCGTTGAGTACACCATCGCAGGCGCTCCTGTCTGTGATGCTGCGTCAAGGGTAACCGCAGCCATGGTCTCCGAGCTGACAGTCCATGCTGCTGCAAACTTCGTAGAACTGTTCGTGCACATGGTTGTTGTCTTGCAAACGTCGCCATCTGATGACTGAGGGATCGAGACGTGGCTGCACGATCCGTTACAGCCATGCGGATAAGATGCCTGTCATCTCGACTATTAGTGATACGAGATCGTTGGGATCCAGCACGGCGTTCCGTATTACCGTCCTCAACCCACCGATTCCATAATCTGCTAACAGTCATATTATTATTATATTGAAACAGTTTGTTTAAATCTTACTAATACTGCCGAGTCACTTTGAAGTAGATTGCTATTAATTTGACGTGTGGAACACAGAGTTTTCTCCGGTCTTTCACTTCACTTACACTACTGGTCATTAAAATTGCTACACCACGAAGATGACGTGCTACAGATGCGAAATTTGACCGACAGGAAGAAGATGCTTTGATATGCAAATGATTAGCTTTTCAGAGCTTTCACACTAGGTTGGCGCCGGTGCCGACACCTACAACGTGTAGACACGAGGAAAGTTTCCAACCGATTTCTCATACACAAACAGCAGTTGACCGGCGTTGCCTGGTGAAACGTTGTTGTGATGCCTCGTGTAAGGAGGAGAAATGCGTACCATCACGTTTCCGACTTTGATACAGGTCCGATTGTAGCCTATCGCGATTGCGGTTTATCGTATCGCGACATTGCTGCTCGCGTTGGTCGAGATCCAATGACTGTTAGCAGAATATGCAATCGGTGGGTTCAGGAGGGTAATACGGAACGCCGTGCTGGATTCCAACGGCCTCGTATCTCTAGTAGTCGAGATGATAGGCATCTTATTCGCATGGCTGTAACGGATCGTGCAGCCACGTCTCGATCCCTGAGTCAACAGATGGGGACGTTTGCAAGACAACAACCATCTGCACGAACAGTTCGACGACGTTTGCAGCAGCATGGACTATCAGCTCGGAGACGATGGCTGCGGTTACCCTTGACGCTGCATCGCAGACAGGAGCGCCTACGATGGTGTACTCAACGACGAACCTGGCTGCACGAATAGCAAAACGTCACTTTTTCGGATGAATCCAGGTTCTGTTTACAGCATGATGATGGTCAATTCCGTGTTTGGCGACATCGCGGTGAACACACATTAGAAGCATGTATTTGTCATCGCCATACTGGCGTATTACCTGTCGTCATGGGTACTGATGTCTCAGGACCCATGCGCCCAAACTGCGTGAAAATGTAATCATATGTCAGTTCCAGTATAATATATTTGTCCAATGAATACCCGTTTATCATCTGCATTTCTTCTTGGTGTAGCAATTTTAATGGCCGGTAGTGTATTTAAAGCTGATATATTTCAAAATATTACTAGGTCTCCAAGTTTGCTCCCGCCGTTTTTTCTCGAAGTTCGAGACTTTATTGTGAAATATTTACAAAAAAATTACGATTCACAGTATTGGCCATCGTTGGCCACTGCTTTCTCCTAGCTTTAGGGCGGCATACGAATCCCGCAGTGTATTAACTGGACATCTTTTGAGGGGAGCCATGAATCGATCCAATTTTGCTCTCGTTCGTATGACCGCAAGTGCTAGTCAGCTGGGTCGTGTGTCATAGATCGAGAAAGATGGCAGTCAGAGGGAGGAATATCCGGAGAATATAGCGGGTGGGGTAGAACTTCCCATTTCAACGTTTACAAGAATGTTTTGACGGGATTTTCGACATGGGGTCGTGCATTGTCATGCTGAAAAATCATTTTTTCATATCTATCGCTGTAGTGTGGCCGTTTTTCTTTCAGTGCTCGGCTCAAACCCATCAATTGCTTTCGATAACGATCTCCTGTGATTGTTCCCGTCGGTTGCAGTAGCATCGAAAGCTTTCTCTCTTTCACAACCATGCCGGTCATCGACGTCAAAATCACCATTCTTGAAGCATGGAAACCATTTTCTGCGAAGTTCTGTCACTAACAGGCGTCTCATCATAGGTCTTACCCAGCTTTTTGTGAGCCTCAGCCGCAGATTTCTTCGTATCAAAGCAGAAAATTAAAACCTCACGCAGATGACGAGAACTGGGCTCATAAGTTGACGTATTGAGTCGAGAATAACTTTATGATGCAATGAAAAATCGACTGATATTTTGACGGCGTTATGTTCTCAGATGCCTAAGCTTACTATATGACACTTATGACAAACGACTTGCACCACTACTTTCCACTACTGCCGTCTATTGCAAAACGGCAGAAGCAAAGTTGTAGACCTAATACTTAGTGGGTTATGGTGGCAGCACTGTAAGAGCCTTTTTCTATATCCTAAATAATCGCATGTGATTTTTTTCGCTCTTGCGTGGGATTTGTAGGTTTCGAGAAGAAATGTGTGTTACAGTAACTGTTACGGCAGTCCTTGAGGAACAACCCAATGAACCTACCTGTCTTAGAACACTAAAAAAGTGCTTAGTTGGTGCTTCAGCTTCCAAAAGACTTCATCAGAATGGTTACAAATTCAAAACGACTGTAAAAGACGGGCCATGTCATGAAAACATTCTTAGCCCTCCTAGAGGAAATATTCATATCCTTAAGCAGAGCAGACGAAGTAGAAATATGTGTTAACGGAGCGTATCTGAACCACCGTTGTTTTGCTAATGACATTGTGTTGTTTGTTTCAAGTGCAGATAATAACTAATGGATTTTCCTTGTTCCACACAGTGCATTAGGACAAAGCTGTACTAATTACACCGGACTGCTTAACACAGAACTTCACCCAAAGTGCATCTGCATCTACATGACTACTATGCAATTTACACTTATTTGCCTGGCAGAGTGTTCTTCGAACCATCTTCGGAATATTTCTCTACCGTTCCATTTTGTAACAGCGCTTAGGAGAAGAAATTTTTTATGGCATGTATTCCCTTCACGACGGACGCAAGATGGGAAAAGTCAATACCTGCACCACTTTGTCCCTCTTCCTGGCTGTCTCTCACCCCTCATAGTGATTTCACGTCTGTGGACTTCCTTCTATGGAGTGTATTGGTACGTGTTTGTAAAAGCTATGTGCAATCGATAACCTTGAAAGGAATATCTTAAAAGCACGCAACAATATCCAAGTAAATGTGAGTAATAAATTGAGTTTATCATTTCTTTGCACCAAAGCTTAGAACATTTGCTACGTACTCTGTATCAGGATGTCGGTATCGCTATACTTATTAATAACAATGTACTGTTTTCAATTACTCTTATTCAGTGCGCAGCACTTAATATGCTTTGAGCAACTGGTCGTATCTAATAGCAGTCTTCCTTCTGAGACGTCCAGTACTTTCTTATCACTGTCGAATATTTTGATAAGCAGTGATCTTTTGAAATCAGTGTCGTCACTTGATCATTTAGATATCTCAAATAAGCTTCAGTTGAGTCGTTTCTAATAGCGGCGATACGGTGATGGTACAAGGAAGGTCGTGAAGACCGTAATGTTCGCTCGATTGAGATACTGCGCATGATAAGCCCGAAGTTGCGAAACAAAACATCGCTTCATGCAGTGAGCACACTCTTTGCCTACGAATGTTCGAGTTGTTTGCTACTAACAGACATCATGTCACATTATCCATGAATGAGCTACTCTAACGTTTGTGGCTAAAACGAACCTTATACCATTGATTAGGGACATCAGAATTCGCAAATTACACCCTAAGAGTAACAAAAAGAGGCATCTCATGAAGGAATTATCCGAATCCGACGGAAATCTGTAGATGTGATGTACATTTACAGATAAACAATATTACAATTTCAGAAAAATTGGATGACTGATTCAAGAGAAAGAGCTTCAGAAACGGAGCAAGTCGATGGCGCGGCGGTCCACGTCTGACGCTTATGCAAGCAGTTATTCGGCTTGGCATTGATTGATTGTTGGATGCCCTCCCGAGGGATATCCCAAGCTGATTGGAAGGCCCTGTCCCTAATGCTCCAAACTTTCTCGATTGTGGAGACATCCAGCGACCTTGCTGGCCAAGGTAGGGTTTGGCAAGCATGAAGACAAGCATACCGGTTTTATCTTCCTGAAATGTAAACCAGGATGGCTTGCCGTGAAGGACAACAAAATGGGTCGTAGAATATCGTCGACGTTCCACTGTGCTGTAAGGGTGCGACGGATGGTGACCAACGGGGTCCTGCTACAAAATGAAATTCCATCCCAGACCATCACTCCTGGTTGTCAGGGCATATGGCGGGGATAGTCAGGTTGTTATTTCACCGCTTTCTGAAGTGCCTCCAGACACGTCTTCGGCATGGAATCCCAATGACTGGAGTAGGGTTGTCTTCAGTGATGGGTCCCGCCTCGAACCGACCGCGATGACCATCGAAGACTCTCCTGTAGACACCCAGACAGCGGTGGGGTACCATCCGGACTGCCCGCCCAGTTAGTCGAGCGGTCTAACGCACGGCTTTCCGGAGTGGGAAGGTGCGCCTGGTCCCCGGCACGAATCCGCCCGGCGGACTTGTGTCGAGGTCCGGTGAGCTGGCCAGTCTGTGGATGGTTTTTAGGCGGTTTTCTTTCTGCCACGGCGAATGCGGGCTGGTTCCCCTTATTCCGCCTCAGCTGCACTATGTCGGCGACTGCTGCGCAAGCAAGTTCTCTACGTACGCATACACCACCATTACTCTACCACGCAAACATAGGGGTTACACTCGTCTGGTGTGAGACGTTCCCTGGAGGCGTCCACCGGGGGCCGAACCACACAATAACACTAGGTTCGGTGTGGGACGGCGGAGGGATGAAGTGGACTGCGGTAGTCGTCGTGGGGTTGTGAACCACTGCGGCTGGGGCGGTGACGGAGCCTCTCTGTAGTTTCTAGGTCCCTGGTTCACATACAACTTACAACCATTCAGACTGTTGCTCGCCATACGGCCCGACACCCAAGAGTAATGGTTTGGGATACTATTTCTTTTCGTAGCAGGACACCTTTGGTTGTCTTTAGCAGCACTCTTACAATGGTATGCCGACGGTATTCTATGCCCAGCTTTGTTGCCCTTCATGGCGAGCCACACTAGGCTTACATTTCAATAAGACATACTCGCCCACGCACACAGCAGGATTTTCTACTGCTTGCCTTTGTATGTGCCAAATCCTACCTTGGCCAGCCAGGCCACCGGATCTCTCCAAAATTTTGAACGTTTGGAGCATTAGGTGCATTCCCTCCAACCAACCTCGGATTTTGATGATCTAACGCGCCAATTGCACAGAATTTGGCACGATATCCCTCAGGAGAACATCCAAAAACACTGTGAATCAATACGAAGCCGTATAACTGCTTGCCAAAGGGCCGCAGCGGACCAGCGAGTTACTGATTTGTTCAGTTTGTGGAACTCTGTTTTCGAACCAATCATGTAATTTTCTGGAACTATAATCATTTGTTTATCTGTACATGTACTTTACAACTACCGATTTGCGTCCCATTCGCATAATTCCTTTGTGGCGCATCGTTCTTTTTTTTAAGTGTATTAATATTACTGAACTAATCATCAGTAGCGATCTTCGCAAGGGAAGTACTAAGTATCTAGTATCTACGGATGGACAACTTGTCTGGTCTATCGGTTATAACCTGCAAACCTTTCTCTTGAATCATTCTGTTAGCGAAAACCGCTTCAGAAGCTCTATAGTAGTTTCTAAAATTAGTCTCCATATATATACATAAAAACACGGCGGGGGATTTTATAGTATTGATATATGACAATTCAATACCTACATCTACATCTACTAGATTACTCTGCAGTTCACAATTATGAGCCTGGCAGAGAGTTCATCAAGCCACTTTCACGGTATTTCTTTATCGTTCCACTCTCGAACAGCACGCCAAAAAAGCAAAAACTTTAATTTTTTTGTGCGGGCTTTGATTTCTCTTATTTTATTACGATGATAATTTCGCCCTGTCTAGGTGGGCGTCAACAAAATATTTTCGCATTCAAACGACAACGTAGGATATTTGAATTTCGTGAAAAGATCTTGCTGCAACGTAAAACGCCTTTATTTCAATGATTGCCACCCCAACTCGCGTCTCATTTCCGTGACACTCTCTTACCTGTTTTGCGACAGTACGAAACGAGATGCTCTTCTTTGGGCTTTTTCGATGTCCTCCGTCAACCCTATCTGGTAAGGATCCCATACAGCACAGCGATACTGTAGCAAAGGACGGAAAAGCGTGGTGCAGGCAGTTTCTTAAGTAGATTTGTTGTATCTTCTAAGTGTTTTGCCAATAAACCGCAGTTTTTGGTTCGCCTCCTCCACAGTATAAACTGTGTGATCGTTCTAGTTTAAGTTGTTCCCTAGTTATTTAATTGGACTGACTGCTTTCAGATTTTTGTGACTCATCGTGTAACCGAAATTTAACGCTTTCATTTTACTAATACTCATGTGGATGACCTCGCACTTTTCTTTGTTTAGAATCAGTTGCCACTTTTTGTACCATACAGATTCCTTGTCGAAATCATTTTGTGGTTGGTTTTGATTTTCTGACGACTTTACTAGGCGTCAAATGACAGCATCCTCTGCAAACAACTAAAAGGTTGTTCTGACTGTATACCAAATCATTTATATAGATTAGGAGCAGCAGAGTACCTATAACACTTATTTGGGGAACGCCAGAGGACCGTGACCTCTCTGACAGGAAATCACGAATCCATTCGCACAACTGAGGCAATACTCCACTGCCACGCAATGTGATTAGAAGCCGCTTGTGACGAACCGTATCGAAAGCCTTCGGGAAATCTTGAAATATGAAACCATTTTGGGATCCCTTGTCGATAGCACTCATAACTTAAACGTATTTAGAGATGAAAAGATACGTAGAAACTAAACACCAAATTAAATCAGTAGTAAGGAAAGGGAAAATAATTAGTGCTGGCGCTATCCGTGGAGGCCATTAGTTCCATACGAGTCATTGGATGTATATTTTTTTACTGATTACTGGGCTCTTCAGAAGGAACTAGGTGAAAACGATAATTGGCTGGAGACATTAGCTGACGTCAACAACGCACCTGTTGACACGGGTCTGCGTAATGGACACACAAATGGTCATGAGTCGACTCGCTGCGATTGGACGACGTCGCACAGCGATTAACATAATGGAATCGTATTCTTCACGAGTATGTTTCAAATCCCTTTTGGGCCATCCGGAATTAAGGTTTCAGTAATTTCCATAAATCAGGAGAACGCCCGTAGCTTAATCCGATATCCAAGTCCAAATCGAGCTCATGGTCCATCTCTAATGACCATGTTTTCGAAGTCACATTGAATTTGATCTCTATTCCTAAGATTCTTAGATGCTAAGAAACGAGTTTCTAAGATTCTGCACCTCATATATCATCACTTGCAAAAACTGTTGCTTCTCCAGTTATCCTGCTCCAGAGCTCCACATTCAGAGGGTTCACTAAACTGGTGTGATAGATATGCCTCATGTTGTAACCTGATTTATTTGGTCAGTGACCTGTTCCTCGGTAGCAAGTTGATCAACATCCGTGCGCACCGTCTAAGTCCATTTAGTACATCAGAGGGTCGTGAAGCCTATCAGATTGCCGTTACCAAAATGGTTTTTGCGAGGTTGCATCTGTTTTGACGACCCAGGTCTCGAGCCCAAACATTTGCGATTGGCTGAAGGAGACCTCCTGTAAAATTTGGGAAACAGACAGGAGCTGCCGGCCGGAGTGGCCGATCGGTACTAGGCGCTACAGTCTGGAACCGCGAGACCGCTACGGTCGCAGGTTAGAATCCTGCCTCGGGCAAGGTTGTGTGTGATGTGCTTAGGTTAGTTAGGTTTAAGTAGTTCTAAGTTCTAGAGGACTGATGACCTCAGAAGTTAAGTCCCATAGTGCTCAGAGCCATTTGAACCATTTGAACAGGAGCTTCCGACAGAACTGAAATTGAGAAGGTTGGTCGTGAGTCTTACATTGGTAGCTCAGTCGGTGAAAACATTCCCTATGGATGTTAAGGGTACAGCTATCATGCAGTTTCTCATCAGCACACACTCCGTTGTAGAATGAAAGATTCATTTTGGAATTCAAAGATTCTCTATATCAGAAGCGCTGACTCCAAGAAAGAAAGATAACTGCACTATTCAACTCGTATAAATCGCGTTTCTTATCCACAATACCAATGACTATACTGCATACAGGCTACCAGTCTCCCATATGCAGGACATATGAGACCTGCCACACGAACCCTTTTTCCAACATTGGTGTGAAAGAGCTTTTTATTCGGCCAAAAAATCGTTCCACCTTAATCATGTTTGTCTATTTTTTTAAAAATTATTTGATAGATTTTCATTAAAGTGATGAAAGTTTTTTTTTAAATGTGACGATTCGACGTTGAAAATGAACTACAAAATGCATTCAAATTTTACCAGGAAAATTGATATATGTTGAAGAACATATTATAGAGTGTAAGTAGGCTGTCTATGTTTTCTTATTGGCAACGTTACGTAGCGGTCTGTGTGAGAATCACTGGCTGTGCTGTGTGCAGTCTGTGGCTGGTTTGCATTGTTGTCTGCCATTGTAGTGTTGGGCAGCGGCAGCTGGATGTGAACAGCGCGTAGTGTTGCGCAGTTGGAGGTGAGCCGCCAGCAGTGGTGGATGTGTGGAGAGAGATGGCGGAGTTTTGTAATTTGTCATGAACTGCTATATATATTATGACTATTAAGGTAAATACATTGTTTGTTCTCTATTAATATCTTTCATTTGCTAACTATCCCTATCAGTAGTTAGTGCCTTCCGTAGTTTGAATCTTTTATTTAGCTGGCAGTAGTGGCGCTCGCTGTATTGCAGTAGTTCGAGTAATGAAGATTTTTGTGAGGTAAGCGATTTGTGAAATGCATAGGTTAATGTTAGTCAGGGCCATTATTTTGTAGGGATTTCTGAAAGTCAGATTGCATTGCGCTAAAAATATTGTGTGTCAGTTTAAGCACAGTCATGTATAAATTGTTCAAAGGGGACGTTTCATATGTCGACCTTTAGCCGAGGATACCTCACTGGAATCTTCTGATTTTTTTTCTTGTAGTTTGTGTAATTAGTGTAGTTTTTGTTTATTGCTAGCGCGTAATTATAGAGAGAATTTCCTTTGTAGTTGTAGTTTTTCATTGTTGTACAGTAAAACAGTTGTGGCATGCATGTAGATTTGCAGCAAGTATTTCGCAGCTGCACTTGCAATTAACTAGATATTATTTTCAGTGCTATGTTAATGTGTTCTCTTATTTTTGCTCTTCAAATTGTGTTTTTCTGTGTTATCGTGTGAAATATTGTGACAATAATGGCGTTTGAAAAACGTAACACTAGGCTACAAAGTAAACTGAGAAATAATAGTGACGACGAGCGTAGCTTATCAGCACCACTGTGTAATGAATTAACAGACATTCAAAGTAGTAATTTGGTAACTGTGCATAGGGAAATGGAGCGGACAGCAAACAATGGTGTAGACAATGAAACAGGCAATGAACAGGGAAGCATTATCGATCGATCGGTCGGCAACAGCTCGCCTCAGGAATCGGGAATGACAGAACACAATATTGCAAATACTGTAGACTCAGGTTTTGGGTTCTCACCGTTTTCTCAAATGAGTCAAGACACATTTTCTGCTTGTCAAAATGTGAATGTTGCCGATGCAAATTCACTGCCGAAAAGCACTGAGGAACATGTTTCAGACACCAGTGCATTGTTATTACAATTAATGCAACAAATGGGACAAAAGCTTCAAAAGTTAGACACAATGGAACAACACCAGAGACAAACACAGCAACAGTTAGACACAGTGGAACAAAATCTCAAAAAGTTAGACACAGTGGAACAAAATCTTAAAAAGTTAGACACAATGGAACAAAATCTTCAAAAGTTAGACTCATTGGAACAAACTCTTGAACAAACACGTGAAGATTTAACTACTGAGTTACATAACATTGAATCGAAATGTCAGAAAGTCTGTAATGACGCAAAAACACAAATTTGTGAGCATTTTCAACCTATTTATTCGTGGCATGAAAATGCATTACAGAATCACGACGCAGCCATAAAAGAACTGCAAACTATTGTTCATGAAAATCATGAGACCTTGCAAGCTAAATTTGACTCAGTTGCATCTACCGATTCGGTTATGCAACTTGCAAAAACTCAAGAAAACTTAAAGGACACAGTAGATACTCTGAAAATTGATTCAGAAAGACACATGGAGGAAATTTGTTCATTATCAGAGAAAGTAGTTGAACTTTCGGATCAGCTAAATAATTTATCTACGAAGGTAGATGATAATCTGAATGACACAAAACCGGTAGTCTTTAATGACACAGAAGAGTGTGAACAAATTAGGAAATTCAAACAAAATCAGAATCAAATTAATACGCAACACCAAAGAGAAATCCGCGAAGTACAAGATCAGCTGACACAGATAATACAAGAATTACGTATTTCAGAGGACACTCGCGCTCCAACACGGGAAGAGGGACTTAGAAATACGGAAAAGCCGCAAAATAATAACACAGGGCATTTCGGAAGTTATGAAAGAAATTGGCAACGTGCACCGAATTTTGAGATGGAACGGCCGACACGACCTAACAATGACCGATATGCGACTCGCCGATATGATGATTTTGACTATAAGCTGTTCATTACTACACGTAAATTCAAAACATTTAAGAATTCTGGCAACGACATTCATCCACAAGCATGGCTCCATCAATTCTCTCATTGTTTTCCTCCCAACTGGTCGTTAGAACACAGATTAGAATTTATGTGTGGCTACTTAGAGAATGAACCAGCTGTAAGAATGCGTTCGGTCATTCACGATTGTCACAGTGAAGGAGAATTTTATCATGCCTTCCTCTCAGCATATTGGTCTCAAGCCACACAAGACCGAGTAAAACATGGCATCATAATGATGAAACATTTCGAACAATCTGAATTTACCAGTCTTGTGAAATATTTTGAAGACATGTTGCACAAGAATCAGTACCTGTCAAACCCATACAGCCCCTCAGAACTCATCCGCATTTGCTTAACCAATTTGCCTGAACATTTACGACATATTATTTTAGCAGGACGTTGCAAAGAAGACATTGAGGCTTTTCAGGGACTGTTACAAGAACTGGAAATTGACACTGACAATCGGGGAACGCGGAAACAGGAGCACAACAATTACAGGTCACATCTGTCACAATTCCGCGATGAAAGAAATAATAACTGGACACGACAAGGCTATTCTCACAACACATATCGTGACCAAAACAGACACCACCCGTATGACAACCGTTGGCAGAGTAGTAATAATTACAGGGAAAGATCACCTCTCCGCGGTAGTGACTATCACAGAGATAATCAGAGAAACAGACAATTTGGGAACCAAAATAATTATTATCAAGGGAGACAGAATAACTTCAGACGCAACAGTTCAGCGTGCAGTTACGATTCAGGAAGAAATTCTCCACCACATGACCGACAAGAAAGAAATTATGAAATCTACCGACATGACGACAGACGAGATAATCATAAAGACAGACCTGAATTTCATCAGAACTGGCGGGATTCAAACAGAGCAGGGCACTTTCGGCAACGTGAATTTGTAGAAGCTAGGCCTCCTAATCCCAATAACGTCGCGCGCCAACAAAGGGACAGGCAGCCGCTTGTGCCGGCTGGCTCAGAGAAAAATAACATAGACGCTAACCTTGAGAAAAATTTTAACATTCCTTACCGACGTATAAAACATGACAATTGCATTTCAGTTGAAACTCTGCGTACTAGGAAGAGTAAAGATTTACACCACATTTCACATGTAAAACCGTTTATTGAAAGATAATCTGCTTTTTAACTTTGTCTTTGCCATATAACTTTTCACTTTACATTGCTAGTATGCTTTGTCAGACTTAGAATCTGTTAACATACAACAATGTTTGAAGTTAAATATCCAGTCTAGAACCTAGGGAACATTTTTAAACAGAAATTACGAATGCATTGTTATAGTGAACAGACATCACAGTGTTATTGTGTGTGTACATTCTTGCTTGTTAGTTGCACGATTACGTAACAACTATAAGGCTCACATACTTAGAACATTTACCAGTACTGCTAATGAGATTTTAATGCAACATTTTGGTTTACTTGAAATTTGGTGTATCATGAGGTAAGTACATTGGCTTCTGCAGAACTTAGCTTTCGGAGGACGATAACTACGACACTTCCACAGAGATTATGTTACAAGACGCACAGTTTAGCGCTACAGCACACGTATTTGAGTGATTAATTTTATACTTAAAACATTTATTTTTAAAGATTTTTGAATTACAAAGAAAGTTTTCCGGGATACATTTCATTCCATTGCTGTAAACTGTAACACCTGAGGGTATAATTACATTAATCCTCAGGGGGGTACACACCTACTTTGTGTACCATGTGTTTGGCAAGCACAAGGAGCCCTAGCTAATATGGTATTTGCTTATACAACTTTACACATCGGTACCATATTTCTCTAACACAGAATTACACAGCTATCTGATTATTTGACAAAGAAACAAACATTCTTTTTACTACGTCAGTGACAGATGTTTACGCAATTACACAGTTGGATAACTTCACACTTATGAAACTGTATTTTGTCTGTACTTTGTAAACTGTTCATATTTTTTCGGAACCATTGTGATACTATGAGAGCTTTGAATGATGTATTTGGTATGGGATCATGATTTTTAAAGTGCGTTTGAGGCAGATGACACTTTTGCCATGAGCAGAGAATTTTTTTCGGTTTTTAAATTGTTGGAGGAAGCTACGACGATTTTGAGAGTTGACTGAGGTGTTATGATGTTATTATTACGATGACTATGTGTATTATGCTGTTGCGGTATGTTTATGATCAGTAAGCTGATGCTATATGAGTTATTTGATTATGCTATGTATCTGTTATGATGAAATATTGAAGAAGTGTCGACGAATAAGGTAAGGAATAATAAGTAGTGGTTAGGGACTCTGGTTTGTGAAAAAGGTTGTTGGAAAACAAGAATCGTACTTTAAGAGTTATGAAATGTATGTAAATGCGTGAATGTATTACAATCCGACGAAAATTTTTTGGACACTGTTATATCAATAGGATTTTGTTTCTACAGATTTGTAACCCAAATTCTTGACCTGTGAAATATTTTTATATGAGACTGTCACTGTAGCGGAAACTGCTGTCGTAAATATTTCGGTAAGAAAGGTAAGTGACCGTGACGTAATTCGTTGTGAGCAGCCTGCTGTGCCAGCCGCCTTGAGAAAAAGCCATTAGGTGGTAGAAAAAAAAAGGGGAGGCCATTATCCTCGCTATCGACATTCCTTTGTAGAAAGCATCGTAAATACGACACCCTCAAACTTGAAAACATGATTACACTGTGGAGCTCTTAATTTATGATATTTACTAAAATGCCTAATGAAACGATGAGAAACATTTCACGGCTATTGTCTTGCTAATTGAGAGAAATGCCATATGGCTTGCCTTTATGTATTCATTTACTCATTTTGTTTAATATCTAGTTTCTAGCTGCACTGCAGCATTGGTTAAAATAAAATTTTATAGATGTACTAATATAAATATTTTCTGTCTACAGATCGAGTAAATAATAATTTTTTTCAAAAAAAATGAGGGAGCACAAAAAGACATTTACCTTCACAGGAACTGCGTTCATAATTTTCTTTTCAAGTACTTGGTAACTTTTTTGGTAGAATAACTTCTTGTGGTGCACCACTTTAATTACTTAGACATTAAGATGTGATTATACATTTCCCTTATCTGCATTGTTATCTTTAGTGTACTATTTTTTCTGCTTGAGCTATGTCATGTTTAGATATTTCATTTTCTGCTGCTGTTTGCCAGGCATAGTGCTACTGAATTTTAATTTGTGTTACTCTGTTAAGCCAGATTTATTTTTCTTGTTTGCTGCGCATTGCCTCATATTAGTTGTAATGTTGAATTGCTTGGTAATTTAGATTTACTGTAGCTTGCTTTGCAAATTTCCATTTTTTTCATTGCTGTTTGTATTAATTGTTTTGTGCTGCTGCATTGCCTCGTCCCTTAGTTTAGCATCTGAGCTCAGTAGATTTAAGTTAGCTTATGAGGGGGTAGACTATATAAGAAACTAACTATGATGAATTGGAAGAAATGCATTTAGAAGCTATAAGAAAATGGTTTGGCCAAAAAAAAAAGTATTTTGAAAGAGGATATGAACCAAAAAAAGTAGGGTTGAGGGAGAACAGGTGTAGGTAGAATTTTCTTGGAAATAAATGATGAGGTAAGATAATGGAAAATAAATAATGAGGTAAGAAATGTGTGAACATATAAATACAGAAAGCATGCTTGGATAGAATTTTTTTGGTGGAAACAAATATTGAAATAAGAGGAAAGATATATGGAATGAAGTTCTGGGTTGGACTGCAGTACCAAATGTTACACTGAAAACAAACCCTGTCGTTTCCTTTTGTGTTATCCCACTATGTGTTTGTGTACCCTTGTGTATTTGTTTTCCTCCTGTCTCTGTGTAGTTTCATAGAATTTTTTCTTCTTCTAGTACTAAGCTACATTTACTATGATGAGGAATACTGTTATCCTCAAATATAATTTGCATTAATAATATGTTATTTACTTTGTAAAGATGTTGAGACATTATTTATTCTGTTTTGTTGCTCATATGTAAAGGTGATGTTTCAAAAGTTATTCTGATCTTTATGTATGTACTTATGTCATTATTTTTGTAACACTGATGTATATGTTTATTTCTATTCTTTTGTAAAGCCTGTGTTACTACAAATGTTATCTGTATTGTTATGTTCTTTAATGATGTATTTTGTACCTTTGTTATTGTATTCTCATGTTATAAAATTGTAATTGTCACCAGTTCATCAAATTAAGTAACTTGTAAGTTACATTTCACTGCACATGCTTCTGTTGGTCATAGTATATGGACAATATGTGAGAAGTAGGGACTGTTAGTGTTTGCACGTGTGTTAATAATTCTGCAAGGGACTGGTTAACAGCATTGCCGGTTCTAAGGACAATTCCAAAAACTTCGTGAGTGTACAAGTGGTGGTTTATGGACTTGCTATCTTCTCTGCAAGACTCTTCGATGGTGATTGTGCACCTGCACAGTCGCAATAGATGGCCGCTGGCCATCTATACAAGGACTATAATGGGTCTGCATCTTTCATGGCCCACCAATACCGTAATCTCTATCAGGACTACAGTGGGTCTGCTCTGTGATGACCTACCTACCAATACTCTTCAAAACTTCGACTGACTCTGCTATGGGTTTGCTCTGTTGTGGCCCATTACCTGTCTGCATGTCGAGAGTCAGCACTGTCTTTCCGTTGGAAGGACAACACTACTTCTTCAAGACTGCATGTAAATCCACTACTTCTGTGTGCAATTTCTTTTACTAATGAGACTTTGTGAAAAAAACTATAATTACTATTATGATGAATGATCAGGACTATCTTTATGGACTGTGAGAAAATTTTAGCTTTTGACCAAAATTGTATCAATAAGTGTGTGCATTTGATTTCTTTGTTATTGTAATTACGATTATGAAAAATTTTAACAAATATGTATTGCCCAGTGCCCAAAACAATTTGTACAATTTTTTGTGGGGAGCATGGGGGCTATGTAAGTAGGCTGTTTATGTTTTCTTATTGGCAACGTTACGTAGCGGTCTGTGTGAGAATCACTGGCTGTGCTGTGTGCAGTCTGTGGCTGGTTTGCATTGTTGTCTGCCATTGTAGTGTTGGGCAGCGGCAGCTGGATGTGAACAGCGCGTAGTGTTGCGCAGTTGGAGGTGAGCCTCCAACAGTGGTGGATGCGGGGAGAGAGATGGCGGAGTTTTGTAATTTGTCATGAACTGCTATATATATTATGACTATTAAGGTAAATACATTGTTTGTTCTCTATTAATATCTTTCATTTGCTAACTATCCCTATCAGTAGTTAGTGCCTTCCGTAGTTTGAATCTTTTATTTAGCTGGCAGTAGTGGCGCTCGCTGTATTGCAGTAGTTCGAGCAATGAAGATTTTTGTGAGGTAAGCGATTTGTGAAATGCATAGGTTAATGTTAGTCAGGGCCATTATTTTGTAGGGATTTCTGAAAGTCAGATTGCATTGCGCTAAAAATATTGTATGTCAGTTTAAGCACAGTCTTGGATAATTTCTCTAAGCGGACGTTTCAAGAGTTATGACTGAAGTTTATGCAGAACGACAGACAACAAGCAACCGTTCCTCTCGTTGATGAGGAAAGTTTTCAACATTTTCAGCCATTTGCTGGATTTATAGGCCAACAAATGACAACATGAAGTCCCAAATGATCAGAAGTAAAATGTGGCATGTCTTATTCACTTTCTGAATCCATTAGAGTTTAAAAGCAACAATATGAAACCCACCTGCAAAAAAAATGTGCAAAAAATTAAAAAAGTAGCCTTCTAGTTTCATATTTACTTCAAGTCATATCGACTTTCTACATATATTTGATAGACGTTGCAAGAAGTAGTGTGATGTTAGAAGATTATGATGCTGTTTGATTTATGGCGTGCTCAACTGCGCTGTCATCAGCGCCCGTACAGAGTCCCAATTTTTACACAGTCCAATTTTTTTCACATTCTAATCTAGCCACTGATGATGATGATTAAATGATGAGGGCAACAAAATGGTTCAAATGGCTCTGAGAACTATGCGACTTAACTTCTGAGGTCATCAGTCGCCTAGAACTTAGAACTAATTAAACCTAATTAACCTAAAAACATCACACACATCCATGCCCGCGGCAGGATTCGAACCTGCGACCGTAACAGTCGCTCGGCTCCAGACTGTAGCGCCTACAACCGCACGACCACTCCGGCCGGCTGAGGGCAACACAAATACCCAGTCCCCGGGCAGAAAAAGTCCCCAACCCGGCCGGGAATCGAACCAGAGATGTTAGATAATGATGCTCCAAAATGGAGATGGGCAAGGGAGACTTTGCTCGATATTTGTAGACTTACAAGGAAGAAATGATGGCTTGGAAATTCAGATGAAAGTAACCGGAAATATGTATCAAGCGTCCCTTATGATGGACAAGGATAGAAAAGTCATTTAAACTTTAAGCAAATTTTTTGGCTAACGTATACTACACTACACCTCAAAAATAACGCAGTAGAAATGATAAAACCTGTAGAGGTTGTGAAGAAGTTACTAGACAGCAAGGCCATGCACTATCCTAAACCACATTATCTGGTCAAAAGTATCCAGAAACCTATTAATGGTCACCCTTTGCCTCTGTGATGCCCCGAAATCGGATGGGAGCACTTTGGCTGAGATGTCTGAATGTCTGTGGAGCAATGGCAGCCCAGTCTTCCTCAAGAGCCGAGATCAGAGAAAGTAGTGATGGAGCGAAGTAGCCGTTCTAAATCATCCCAAAGGTGTTCCATTGGGTTCAGGTCTCCACTCTGGGCAGGCCAGTCCGTTTGAGGAATGTTACTGTCCACAGACCACCAAATCACAGATGGTACTTTATGATAGGGTGCATTGTCATACTTATACAGATAGTGGTCGTCTCCCAACTGTTCTTCTGTTGTAATATGTGTTTACATACTTCTGTATTTTGCGTTTTAACCCCCATACCGTAACACCACCTCCTCCATACTTCACTGTTAGCACTACACATGATGGCAGGTGACATTATTCATGTATTCGCCACACGCAAACCCTTCCATCGGATTGCCACATGGTATAGCGAGGTTCAACACTGTTTACAGCACCCCAAGCGCCGCTGCATGTTGACTACAGAAACAAGTGGCGTATGAGAAACTGCTCGACCATTGGGCCTCATTCTTTTTAACTCCCTGCGCACAGCCATTGTGCTATCTGGACTGCTGGTGGCATTTTGGAACTTATGAGTGATTCTTTCCGATTATTTCATCCGATTTTTGATAAGCAACCTTCACAATCCTCGACGTTCCCAGTCCGTCAGTACATGAAGACTGCCTGGTCTCGTTTAGCTGCGGTTGTTCTTTTGCATTTCCACTTCACAATCACTTCACCAACAGTCGACTTAGGCAGCTCCAGAGGTGTTGAAATGTTCTTGGTTGATTTGTTACTCAGGTGACATTCAGACATCCAGAGAGTAGTCCAGGTTCAAAGCCAGTGAGCTCTCCAGAACGACCCATTCTGGTGTTGTTGCTTCGTCACTGACAACACTATGCTTCCCGCCTCCTTTTGTACTGGCGGGTCCGCCTTTCGTGACATCTAGTACTCAATACCGCATTACATAGGGCGTCTACTACATCAACTACTACTACTACTACTACTACTATTACTACTACGACGTGATCAGGCCCAGTGGACCGCACGCATCTACAAGTTTCCTCCTCCACTGTATTCTGTCCGTTGCTTCTATCCGCCATCCGTCCACATCTATTGAGACTTGGTTTAAATCTTCATGGAGTCCATCCCTCCAACGCTTCTTGCGTCTCCCTGGCGGTCTCTTTCCTGTAGGTGTGAAATCCAGGAGCTTCCGAGGTCATCTGTGATCCTCCATCCGGGCCATATGCCGGCCCACTGCATTCGTTTGGCTTTGACAGTTCCTGCTATGTTAGGCTGCTGGTATAGTTCCTCAAGCTCTTGGTTGTATCTGATCCTCCATTCCCCTGTATCTGCATCCACAACCGGACCGAAGATCTTCCGAAGCACTTTTCTCTCAAAAACAAGGATCTTATGGAAGTCCTGTTTCCGGATACTCCATGTCTCACAGCCATATAGAACAGCAGGCTGGATCAGGGTTTTGTACAGTCGAATCTTGAACTGTCTGGAGAGATATTTGGACCGAAGCAGTTGTGCTAGGCTGTGGCAAGATCGGTTTCCTGCTTGTATTCTGGCATTGATATCTGCTTCACATGACGAGTTCTCAGTGAAAAGTGCCCCTAGGTATTTGAATTCTTGTACTCTCTTGTAGGAATGGTCCCCAAACTGCAGTGATTGTAGATGACCAGCAGTCTGACGATGACAACGCGTCATAACGAGGTACTCTGTCTTCGCTTCGTTTACGTTCAGCCCAAATTTGCTGGCAGCCTCTTTTAGTGCTTTGTTCATTTGCTCCTCTTCCGACCTCGAGAGTAAACAGATGTCGCCTGCATAGGCAAAGTACGCCAGTCTCTTTCCTTCGATTTCAATCCCTTCGTTCTCTTGGAAGGTCTTGCGTACGGTCTTCGCGAGGGCAAAGTTGAACAGTATAGGGGACAACCCATCTCCTTGCCTGAGTCCTGTCACAGTTTCAAAATTCCTCAGTTACGCGATTTCCCATCTTCACCTTTGCACGTGTTTCGTTCAGACAGGTCTTCATCAGAATGTCTGGAAAATTTTTATCAGATGGTGTAATTAAGTGAAACTACTTAGCAGAAAATTTGGTGCGAAGAATTTTATTGATGGAGTTGAATGCCACTTAGTGTAAAAATAGTGAATAAAATTAGATAAAACTTACAGACTGTGTATAATATGTGCCTCAACAACCTTTCACTGATGTGCAGCACTTCACTCGTGGAACTAATATTTTAAATTTCGCTGCAACATTTTTGTCCCCTTTGCTTTAAGAGCTACTGCTCCTGGAGTATTGAAACTTGTAAATTATAATTCCGTGTATCTTCCTCTGTAGCTTAGCACAACAGCGCATTAAATCTGAACATAACCTTAGATGATCGGGTGGTGACCCCTAGACCCCCTGACATGGAATCACCGTAATAGTAATGGAAACAGTTCGTCAGTTATAAACATTGTTAGGTGTCTCCAAACTTCATTTTAATGGAAAATTTTATAAACTCATTTGTCCACTAGTGATAAGAACAGATGGCGATTAGTTCCAGTGCCCATTATATAAAAGATAATTCTACGCAAAAGGGGGATACTTATCTTCAGTAGAAGGATACATTTTTCTTGACCTGTTGGTGTGCTGCATTGTTGCAGTTTTGTTGAAATTATCTGTGGCTATCTTCAAAAGTGCTCGAAGACTTTTTTATAGGTGCGATGTTTGTAAATCGCCTGGAGTTGTTACCACAGATGCGTTTCAGTTGTGCAGGACTCGAACCGGGTACTTTGTTCAAATGGTTCAAATGGCTCTGAGTACTATGCGACTTAACTTCTGAGGTCATCAGTCACCTAGAACTTAGAACAAATTAAACCTAACTAACCTAAGAACATCACACACATCCATGCCCAAGGCAGGATTCGAACCTGCGACCGTAGCGGTCGATCGGTTCCAGACTATAGCGCCTAGAACCGCACGGCCACTCCAGCCGGCCCGGGTACTTTGTCTTTCACTGGTAATTCTCTTATCAACTGAACTATCCAGGTGCGTCTCACAAATCGCCCTTACAGCTTCAGTTCTGTCAGTAATTCTTTTCTACTTGCGTGCTGACTCACTATAGCTCTCAGTCAAATTACGGACGTAATTGATGTCCCTCCGTATCTCGTTCTGCATACAACACTACAAACTTCTAGGCCACCCTGATTTCGTGTTCAGGTGCAAACTCTCAAATTCTAAGAATCGTGTGGGAAATTAACCAATATGGAACTGAAAAAATTAAAAAATTTTACTCAAAGTTTGATAGAAATTAAGATTCAGTTTTATCCATATTTTACGACTGCAAACGAAACTCTATTCAATACACTATAAGTATGAATTTAAAAACGCCTTCAGCCACAAATTTTCGTGTTTTATTTACTACAAGATGCGTTTTCCTCAGGTGTAAGTCGTCTTAACACACGATTTATTTTTGATCTTGAATAATGTTAAATGCATGTTCCTGTCATGAAAATAAAAAAAAAAAAAAAACGGGATCTGTGTTAATTGAGCACATAAATTTCGCAAGCCACAGTTATTTCAGTAATTTTAAAGTCCTATTCTAAAGCTATTCCCTGGATATGTCAATTGTTTAATAATTAGATCTCTGGCGCTAGTATAAATTCATCTTTGACCACACCATGTACAACAACATCTGTGAAGTGTTTACAAAAATGTGTATGCAGATGTTCCTCTTAACTGAAATGGCATGCATGAACA
The DNA here is from genome assembly GCF_023864345.2 of Schistocerca serialis cubense. Classification (NCBI taxonomy): domain Eukaryota; kingdom Metazoa; phylum Arthropoda; class Insecta; order Orthoptera; family Acrididae; genus Schistocerca; species Schistocerca serialis. The sequence continues at coordinate 178,475,244 of NC_064646.1, read as the reverse complement.
GGATGGCGGAACCAATTTATGATGGGGTTAGGAAGTTAAAAACGCTTTTCTTTGATTATGTGGTAAGTTTACACCGTTCATTTTTTCCATGTTTCGCGCATATTTTCCGCATTTGACTTACGAAATTCATAACCTAACATCAAGCCTCTTGAGTGAGGTGATATGCATGAACAGGATGGAGGAACCACTGCATGACGGTGTTAGGGAATTAAAAACGCTTTTCTTGGATTATGTAGTAAGTCTACAATGTTTATTTTTCCTCTGTTTCGCTCATATTTTCCGCATTTGACGTACGAAATTCACAACTTAACATAAAACCTTGTCATGACAAGAACATGCATTTCACCTCATTCAAGAGTAAAAATAAATCATGTATTAAGACAACTTCCACCTGAGGATGGATCTTCAAGCTCCTAAATGAATCGTGTAGTTAATAAAACACGAAAATTATTGACTGAAGACGTTTTTCAATTCATACTTACAGTGTAGAAAATAAAAGTAGAATTCTATGTAGGGACTTCAGAAAGTGGGGTATACATGTTGTCCCAGTTTAAACCACTGGGCAACAACTGTGGTTCGTTGTCAGAAAAGAGTTCACGTTTCGGGGTTCCTGCAGAGACATTTCTGCTGCGGTACGCATAACAAGTGAATCAAAGAGAGCAATTGAAATGGTGCTGCAACTGGGAACGTACTCCAAAGCTGAAGTACGCGATACAGTATGACTCTTGAAGACAAAACGCCTTCTTTTCACACATATTCACAGTAATTTTCTGGCGGTATGTATGGACAAAGGCAGTGTCGCGTCCAGTTGCATTGAGGTGGCGCCAACAATTCGACGAAGACCGAACGAGGTGGGTGACGGAGATCAGGAAGTCCAGAACTTGCACCATTTCCATCTTTTCCGCAAGCTGGATCTTGAGGGAAAGAGATTTTCCAACTACGAGATCGTTCACACCACGGTTATCGAATGGCTCTGTGGCCAAGGAGTGCATTTCTATCGCGGAGGAACTCAACGATTGGTAGGACGCTCCGATCGTTGTTCGCGGAGACTTGGTGACTTTGATGAAAAATAGTGTCATGTATCTGTGTTACTTTGAAGTGTCGTGAAGCATTCAGTAAAAGTTACTTGACCTCCCATATTAATGTGTAACTCAATTATTGGAGTCCCGTCGTACAAAGCACAAAATATTTTTTAATTAATATTTCAGACGGGTAGGCAAAAGCAAATCTCAGTACCAAATATGGTCGTTTTATGTGGTAGCAAGTGAACAGATTCTGGCGTTAGAATAGGCGACTGCGCAATTTGTGAAAAACATTGGTTACTAGACGATAAAGGCAAAACCTAATGAATATTAAACAGAATGAAGATAACTAACTTATCGTCTTCATCATTTTAAGGTATTAACGAGTATTAAAAACTACCCTTCTTGTACGTCATAACAAGTTGCGTAATACAGCGGCTGGTCATTCGCCAGTACTCAAAAGACATATTGGTAATTTGTAATGGGGAGTTTCTATCTCTCTGTGAAATCCCAGGATTACTTCAAGACGACAGTAAGACTGAGTAAATTCTTGTAATCGTTGAATATAGACTGATGTCAATTAAGAAGACAGATGAGATTGTATAGACACAGGTACGCAGTATGATAAGCATGGAGTGTTTACCGATGGCTGTCGTACAAGGATGGATAATAAATGTCTTACTCACTCTACGTTATCGCAACACATCAATTGGTTAATACACTGAAATACCTTAGGATTTGCACAAAAGCATCACAGATTTACAAGTTATGTTCTTCTTGTCATTTTGAACGTCTGTGTCTACATACACCGATGAACCAAAACATTATGACCACCTCTTTAATAGTGTGTTGTTCCACTTTTCAAACACAATGCAACAGAGATTCTGCTTGGCATAGATTCTTCAAATCCTTGTCTGGATTCCAGAAGAATATGGTACCAGACGTCTTCACCCAGTGCCCGCAAATTACGGGATGTTGATTACAGGCACACGGCTGGCGCCCGATATGTATACAGATCAGGCACATTTGCTGGCCAAGACACCAATGTCCCTCAAACCACTGTATCACGATTCCGACTTTGCAACACGGACAGTTATCATACTGGAAGATGTCATCGCCGTAGGGGAAGACTCCAACCATGAAGCGATGCAGCTGGTCTGTAATAATGTTCACGTAGTGCATTGCTGTCAAGATGCCTTCGATTACCACCACCGATCCCATGGAAGCCCAACTCAGTGTACCCCGTAGCATAATTCGGCACCAGCCTGTATCTTAGGCGCGGTGCATGTTCCGTGCAGCCATTCCCCTGGATGACGACTTGTAGGGACCCAAGCATCGACCTGCTGTAACAAGAAAGGCGATTTATTCGACAGACGACACGTTTCTATTTATCCACGACGGAAAAAAATGGTTCAAATGGTTCAAATGGCTCTGAGCACTATGGGACTTAACAGCTGTGGTCATCAGTCCCCTAGAACTTAGAACTACTTAAACCTAACTAACCTAAGGACATCACACACATCCATGCCCGAGGCAGGATTCGAACCTGCGACCGTAGCAGTCGCGCGGTTCCGGAATCCGGACTGCGCGCCTAGAACCGAGAGACCACCGCGGCCGGCTCCACGACGGAAACTCAGTAATTATGTGCCCACTGCAACCATAACTGACAATATCATTGGGTCAACACAGGAATCGTAGGGGTCGTGTGATGTGGTGCTCCATATTACACAATGGCCTTTGAAAGATGTGCCCCGAAACACCTGTGCCTGCCCCATTATTGTACTCGTCAGATCTGCCACAGATCGCTGCCTACACTGTGGGAGATCCTCAGACGAGAAGTTGTCGTCCAATACCATACGTCCTAGAACGAAATTTTCACTCTGCATCGGGGTGTGCGCTGATATGAAACTTCCTGGCAGATTAAAACTGTGTGCCGGACCGACGCTCGAACTCAGGACCTTTGCCTTTCGCCGGCAAGTGCTCTACCATCTCAGCAACCCAATCACGACTCACGACGCGTTCTGACAGCTTCACTTCCGCCAGTACCTTTACCATACGTCCCACTCATTATTTTACCATCCTTCAACCACTTCCCGTAGGTGCTCACGACAGTGGTACGCCAACAGGCGACCAGCTTCGCCGTTTCTGAGATTCTCGTTTCCAGCCGCAGCGTCCCAACAATGTGGTCTTTGTCAGCTTTGTCAAAACCGCTTATATCAGTAGATTTCTGCACTTGAGGACCGTATCTTCGCTATAATGACTGCCCATTCGTCTTTCTTCCGCTCACAGTCTTTCCTTAGTGCATCATGTGCCCCAAACACCACCAGGAGGCATTCAACCTCGCAGTGCGTGGTCGTCATAATGCCTTGGCTCATCAGCGTATGTCTGCTTTCAGAGTTCCGTCGCCAGTGCACCTGCAACTATTAACAAAGAAACAAGCATAATCGCCGCCCGCGGTGGCCGAGCGGTTCTAGGCGCTTCAGTCCGGAACCGCGCGACTGCTACGGTCGCAGGTTCGAATACTGCCTCGGGCATGGATGTGTGTGATGTCCTTAGGTTAGTTAGGTTTAAGTAGTTCTAAGTTCTACGGGACTGATGACCTCAGATGTCAACTCCCATAGTGCTCAGAGCCATTTGAACCGATTTTGAACAAACATAATCAAATTCGTTGCGCTTTCGAAACTATGCATCAAGTACACTTGGTTTCCAAAACAATTCTAGGATTTTTCGGTAGCGCAGATTCTGCAGTTGTGGTTGTTAACAGACCGTCGGAATGCGAAATGGGCTTTGTCGGTCCACAACACGTTAGACAACCAATCACCATCTACACCCACTTTTTGAAGTGCCCACACCGCAAATGCTTTCCGCGTCACAAAATCGGTGGCTAACAGTTCGTGGTGACACTGGATCTTCTACCAATAAAATTGGAGGGTACACATTAGTGCCCTCCAATCATTAGTGCGTGGAATGTAGGTGAGACGTGCGATATTACGAGCGCTGACTTCACCATGTGGAGATAAACCAACTAAAGTGTCCATTTTTGTTCTAGAGCTGTCCGAGCAGCAGTAGCACTTACGTCTGGTTGCCCACTGTGGGGCCGATCGTCTAACCAATCCGTCGCTCCAAACTTCGTGATCATTTTCTTCACAACGACACTTGTCACAGGACCCTAATCCGTTCGAACACCCTTCTGATTGCGTAAAGCTGCTGTAGCGCATTCGCCATTATGGTAGTAAAGCTTCACTAACAGTACCTTTCCTGGTAAAGTCAACATGCCGCGATTGCTGGCGTATCTTTCCCAGTACAGCTCATTTTATACACTATTATGCGGCGTCACTGACGTGTTGCTGTCCAGCGCCATCTGTTAGCCAGGTTTTGCACTCGTTTTTGGTTTCAATACAACCCCATGTCATTTCAGGCTCGTGTGTGTCAATTTTTACCCCTCTACCTACATTATTCCGTAAAGTATTGAATTTTAAAATATTAACGCGCTTTTGGGTCACATTGTGTGTTAAAACAACAGTGAATAATTTCTAAGGTAGCAGAGGATGAAAGCTGTACGGGAAGAGTGAGATTGGAACACATTCAGCAAATAATTATGGACGTTGGGTATATGGGCTTCTCTGAAATGAAGAGGTTCGAGCAGGAGAGGAAGTCGTGCCGATCCACACAAACCAATCAGATGTCTGATGAAAAAAAAAAAATCGATCATAGTCTGGTCCCCATTACGGCAGGAATGTCTTTCTTTCCGTAAGTAAATGAGGCTGTACGAATTCCAATAGCCGACGATAACAACAGAAAATTATGAGACTGATATAAAGTAAATTTGGCTGAATCGATCATAGTACTTATTGTACTTCCACATATACCGGGAGAGGAACCGAATCCTTTGTATCAAATTTCCTTCGTTGTAAGATATGCCAGTTAAGTCTTTGCTCGGCCATTATCACAGCGCATTTACTAAAATTGGTTCCAAACTCACAAAAAAGTACAGAACAAAGTGAATAAAAATGTTGTGAACGCTTAAGTGACTTAACACTTTATTTTAATCCAAATTTCCATGTTTTTAAGCAGTTAATGCTTGAAAATATGGACATTTGGATCACAATAAAGTTATAATCGTACAATAGGCACGTACAATCGTTTTCACAATAGGTAAAATTTTAAAAATTACAGACTGCAAAATAATCCAGTTACAAATCATTTTGAGGACTGTAATAGATAGCGGGGCACCTCCCAGGGATTTTTTTAACTCACTGGAACAAGTAGGCCCGGAGATTGAAAATAGTGGACGTGTATTAAATTGCAACGTAACATAAGTGCAACAATATAAATCTACAGTATAACCGAGATAAGTTGAGCTTCGTTGCGAAGCTGTGATCAGTTCATATCGTCTTTTGTTTACGACTGCTGGAAGTCTCGGCGATCAAGTACCATCGCGATTCCTCCTGTTATGTGTGTCAATGAGAAATAAGTCAAGAGTATCTGAACACAGGGGTCTGTATAATGGGCTTTCACAAAAATCTTGTGGTTTTATTGTTTTGATTATAAGAAATTATGTTTTAAAAACAGTATTCTGTAAAAATTGATTGCTCATTTTATCTCGAGTTTTGATTTTTGTGATTGGGAGTGGGGGGGGGGGGGGGGGGAGGGAGGAGGGAGGAGAAGGGGGAAGAGGATGAATGAAGAGGTACATTCCGGCCTCTAAAATTTTATTAGAAATTAAACACTTCTAGACAGCATAAACGTAATATAAAGTTGGCATTTGAAGGAAAAACAGTTTAGCGGCTCGTCTCATGCTTGCAGCCTATCCATCACACACGGTCTCATGCGCCATTGTTTCATTGTAAGTCCCTGGTGAGTATTTTATAAAGTTTTGTTGTGTTTACCTATGATACTGCTGGGTGACATACTTGTACAAGCAAGGAAAAAAAGAAGACGAAAATTGAAGTCTTATCGAGGGCAACGTCGTTAGAGATGACGCACAATTTCTGATAGGACTAGGTTTCGAGGGAAATCGACCCCTTGTTTCTAGAAGTAGCCATCCCGACATTCGCTTCAAGCTTCTTAGGTGGTAGGACACGGAACTGAACTCTGATCGCCTCCAATTCTAATCGAGTGCCTTAGCCAATGCGCCTCATCGCTCTGTTTATCAAAATATAATGACAAGTGAATGTCAGCATTTTTATATCCACTGCTACCCGTAGCAAGAACGGCAAAAGAATGGATCTAACAACATTCTGCAAGTACCGAGTGCTCGTTAGTGTCCCCTACAGAAACATCAAAGGTGAACGAGAGTTGTAGCTTATTGCACCACAGACCACAAGCCCTCGGGTGGGGCCAGTGTGTCTTGGACAAATTCATTCTACGATACAGTGCTCATCAGGTCTACTTCGTAACGACCATCACCTGCGTGGAGGCAGAATCTGCTTTCATCTCTGAAGACACCGGCGAGCCATTCCATCCTCCATGTGATCCTCTGACGGCACTATTCGAGCCGTGCACGTCGATACTGTAGCGCGAGTGGAAGATGGACTAGAGGTGTGGGTGCCCATAGACCCACTGCTAGAAAACGGTTCCAAACAGTTCTTGTTGACACTTGTGGGGTCGCATTTGCTCTTACCTGTGCTCTGGAAGCTGTACGACCTGGCACTTCTGCCCTTATGATAAGACGGTCTTGACGTGAGTCTGTGATGCGTGGACATCCAGAACCTCTTCTACAAGTGCGAGAATGCTTTCGTGTGTGTCCACTTTTGCTAGCATCGCTGCACAGCTGACATGGCACGTCCGGTTTGGATAGCGGTTCTCCGAAACGACCAGTCCGCTACTCGAAAGGCCACAATGTGACCGCTCTCAAACTGGCTGAGTTGGCTGTAAGAAGCACGAGTGCATCTGTGTTGAATGTTTTCCTGCTTGCTTCGCACGTTTGCACCACACTCAGCCTTTCGGCTATGAATATTCCCTACTAAAGGGTAGACAAAGATGGCGCTCTGTTAGCTATGCCACTACGCAGTCTGCTGGCTGATGACGTTGAAATCATTATCACTTACCATTCCCCATGTGGCATATTCTATTACTGGACCAAATTCAACATCATCTTTCAATGTATTCTAATTATTTTTAGGACTGTAGATATTTTGTTTAAAGGTAGACAAATCAAGTTTTTAATTTTTTTAACTTTGATAATGTGATCAAAAACCGAAAGGCGTTGTATGTCGCCATATGCTGTATTTAAAACTAGCTCATTGCGTTATAAGGTCACATGACGTTTCAAGGCTTTTATATATGTGTGGTGTCTTTTTTTTCGGACATGTCAGAAATAACAGACACCATTCTTGATCCCGAAACCGTACATATGTATGAATAAACGAAATAAATTCTGACATCGGTCGGCCCAGTGCACAATGGAGCCGTCACCAGCTTGTCTCTGTCCTGCAGTACAGGTGTCAACGACCTGTTACCTTGGAAGATTACGGATTCGCGTTCTCCCATCAGCATGAAGAAGAAGGAATTGGGATTCATCAGACCATGCAACGCTCTGCCACTGCGCCAACGTCGAGTACCGATGTTCACATGCCCATTTCAGTCTTAGTTGCCGATGTCGTTGTGTTAACATTGGCACATGCCTGGGTCGTCAGCTCGGGAGGCTCATCGTTAGGGGTGTTTGATGCTATATGTGTTCGGACAAACTTGTACTCTGCCCAGTTTTAACGTCTGATGTGAGCTCCGCCACAGTTCGCCGCCTGTCCTGTTTTACCATTCTGCCCAGCTGTGACGTCCGACATCTGTGGGTGGTCGCCCAGCCCTATCACGTCTGGACGTGGTTTCACCTTGGTTTCGCCACATGTTGAAGACACTCACCACAGCACTCTTTGAAAACCTGATAAATCGTGTAGTTCCTGAAATACTCGTGTCGAGCCTGCGGGTCATCACAATGTGCCATCGGTTAAACTCAGATAGATCGCTCGCCTTCCCCATTCTACATACGGACAGCACACCCACTGATACTATACTCACCATTCGTGTGCCTGACTAGCAGTCATACCTCGTCAGGTGATGCTGCTATCACCTGGATGGGTCTGTATCGATAGTAGATCGGTGGGCATAATGTTCTGGCCTATCAGTATATAGTAACGATCAACCACAACCTCTTAACACAAAAAACTTCATTTATAGGCTCACACTGGACCGTGCGCTGACATTTAGGAAGCACTGCCTAAACACAAAACAAAAACTATCTGGCCGAAATCACATCATCAGAAAGCCCACAAGTAGCGGATGGGATGGTGCACCGATAGTACTCAGAACATCGCCACTTGCATTATGTTACTATGCCACTGGATACGCCTGTCCTGTTTTGTACAGTTGTGTTCATGCCAGGCATGTAGATATTACCTTCAACGAGATATGCAGGATAACATTAGAATGCTCGAGCGCAACGGCTACCTACAAACTCTACAGCCTGGCGGGGATAGCCCCACAGATGTAAGACGGAAAGTTGCCACGAACACAGAGAGGCACAAAGTGAAATTAAACACTGCTCACCCATTGCAAGGACACCAACCTCCCCTAAGCAGCCTGAAATCTAGGAAGAGCTTCCTAGAAACTTCCGTCAGTGACAATGCGTTACTGCCAAGGCACAACAAAACCTCTGGACAACCAGAAACGCAGATATCCCTTCATGGATCCCATTTTTGGAGGCCTTCCCCCTGGCGAAAATCTGCAATGGAAAATGTGGAAGTCCCTAAACGGACTAAGGAATGGGGTGAGCCGAACAAAGCATAATATGGCCAAATAGAACTATCGAGGGGACCCTTTAACTTCGTGCGTTGTAGAGCAGAACAAACCACCAAGCACCTGTACAACTGTCCCTAGTGCCCAGTTTCCTGCATGCTGGAGGACCTATTGTGGGCCAAGGACAATGCCGTCGAGGTCGCCAATTTTTGATCTGAATATGTTAGTCCGTTTATATGTAACTATCATTATATCGGTCTAACTGCCTCACACTGTATCTATCTTTCCTTCATATGTATTAATTTTATATATCTAGTCTGTTTTTCTCTTTTTGTCCATTTTGTATGCAACGCTCTTGACATAAATAAATAAATGAAGAGCGCAAAGTGGCATTATTAATTAGAATTACCGAACGCTAACACATAAAAATATTTCGTAGTGTCTTCTGAAAGTCAAATCGGCCAATGATACGGACATTTTGGTGGAAAGGATTTTTCGTTTCACGATGTATAGGTGTTTGTGCTTTGGGGATGGCGTAGATGACGATGATGGTAGCGTCAGGACTGCGGTGTAGTGTTTGTCTTGACGGTGGGAAAATAAGGGGGTCAGACCTGTAACCAACATGTAATTATTCTCGAATAGCCATCACCTTTGCCCCGAGAGGCACTGCAGAGAGCTTAGGAAGGAAGAGAGATTTAGGGAAATCACGGAAAAGCTGTATGTGATTGTCCGTGTGTGCTGTATGTGATTTAGATCGCCATCCTCTCAAATACGAGTCCTGTGTCCTATGGCGAGGTCAGGTTTTCAACTCAGAACGTTGCGAGTGCACTTTGACACACACACCACACTCGTCATATGGCGGCTAACGTACGTTACTGACCTCGAATACGAACGCGCAGCGATCTCTGAATGGACATAATCCTCCGTTTCGTGACCGTTTAAGTGTCGACGAAGCATAACAATCTGGCATGCGACGTTTTCCCGCAGGAGAGCATTACACAACATATTGTTCTACGATTAAAAAGCTTCACGTAGCTTATGTCATGTGACTCTGTTGTCTCTAACGACGCGTGTCGACAGTATGTTCAACTTCAGCCTTCCTGACCAGTAGACAATGGCGCAATGCGCAAGATATAGAATTCACATTTTGGAAGAGCGTATAAAATTTCATTCGCGGATGTCGAGTTGCCGTCAAATCCACTTCAAGTATTCCATGACATTAGCTGCTGAGTTTTGGTGAATGGAATTCTAGAGTGATTGCAGGTGGCTGTCACACTCAGAGTACTGTGTTAATTACGTAGCCTTTAAATATGGACATGGCAATTGTATGTTCATTCGAGGTCCTGTCTGAAGAAATAGCTCCTATTCTTCACCTGTTCTATTACTAACCCTCTGTAGTGCCACAGAAAACGCCTTAAAGGACTGAGTTTTCCTTTTCTCTCCTCAGAACTTCTTGACCTTTCCCCTCCATCTCTCTCGCTCTTCTTTCAAGAACATAAATATCCTTTTTTCTTGCACTTTGTGACCCTCTTTCGTTTTCTTGTACCCTTCTCCATCGTTTATCTCTGGCATATTGATTGATGTGTACTTGCTTCTCCAGCTTTCCTCCCCTTCCCGTAGCTGTCTGTCCCAATTTACAACCAGTTGTCTCACATATTCTTCTGACTATTTTGACCATAGTCGTCCTGATCACGTGTCTCACAAACCTTGCCGTTTGCAATCGGGTTTCCCCTGATGTAGTCCTCATGTCCCGGCGCAGTTCTCCCCCAGGTCTTCACATCCATCTTTCACCACCTCTTTTATAGCCTTATATTTATTTCTCTACTGGTTCTGCATCATGTCTTTCTATTGTTATATCCTCTCTCTTGCATACAGTACTACATTCCTCATTGTTGTCTTGCCGTGTTTGATATTCTCGTCTACAGATATATTCTTGTTATTGTCTGGTCAAACAGAAGGCTCTCTACAATCCCCCATTTCCCCTGTCTGTTCCAGTTACATATCGTTCCAGGAATTTAAATTTCACCACCTTTGTCACAGCACCTTCTGCTGTTTTCCAATCCCCGGTGGTGTTCAGCTTCTTTACGTTATTGTAAACAATCCTCAGTCTTACCCTTCTGGCTCCACAGTCGTTTTACACTGCTCTGCAAAACTAAAGCCCCTGATAGATGCATTAACTGCTTTTACCAGAGGTCTCCTAGTCATGTACAGCATGCTGGGCGTCACATGGCAGGAGGTCAGCGTAACTACAGCGTCAAATGGGGCAGGCCCAAATACACGAGGCGGTTGAAGGAACAGGAAATGACAGAGTGTGTCTATCTGCGAGCACATACGATGCAGCTTGGTGGTGATCTTCATTACAACATGGCCCACAGAGAACATTTGGATGACTTCAAACGCTGAATAATCATTGGGAAACTGGAAAAGGATGAAGTGTGATGAATGTAGATCAGGAATTTGTTTAACGTGCATGGGAAGCGTTCTTAACCACAGGCACTGACGCTCGAAGGAGAGGAGGTGGTCGATCACAGTTAAGAGCAGCAGAAGGTGAACACTACATCGCGCAACAGGCAAGAAGAGACACAAGCCAAACGGCGAGTGTAATTGCAACTACATTCCACTCTCCACACTCCACAGTGGCATGGCGACTGCATGGTGGTGGTATCTTTGCCCAATGACCAGTACGTTGGGTACCATTGAGGGCAGGTGGACGAGCTCTTGAAATGAGACTGACCCGCCCGTTCCCTTGACTTAAATACCATCCAGTATGTGTTGGGGAGACGTATTGCGGATGTCCACATGCACCAACCCCATGCAGGAGTCGTCAACCGCACTGGTGGAACAGTGGAACGCCTTACTGCAAGAGCTCCTTACCAACGTTGTGGCAAACATGGGAGCACGTTGCAGAGCATGCGTTGCTGTTCGTGGTGATCACACATCCTACTGAGAACCATGTCCTGCCTTTTCAAATGGTTCAAATGGCTCTGAGCACTTTGGGATTTAACATATGACGTCATCAGTCCCATAGACTTAGAACTACTTAAACCTAACTAACCGAAGGACATCACACACATCCATGCCCGAGGCAGGATTCGGACCTGCGACCGTAGCAGCAGCGCGGTTCCAGACTGAAGCGCCTAGAACCGCTCGGCCAGAACGGTCGGCTGTCCTGTCTTTTGCAGTGCTAATTACTATCATATATCACAGCGACTTCGGTGTAATTACAGTCTTTGCGTAAAAATGTCAGTTCTGTTTGTCTCACTGCGTATGTGTCCTAGTTACCTTCTGTACTGTAATGTATCAATTTTTTCCATGTATGATCCACGTTTCATCGATCTATGTTACCTGGCTCTGACACATCATGTGAAAGTTACTCTAATCTATAAGTTTTGCACACCAGTCTACTACATACATACTCTGCAAGCCACTGTACAGTGCATGGTGGAGGATATATTCAGTTAACATAAGCGACTGTCTGTCGCACTTCATTGGCGGATGGAGCGAGGGAACAATGACTGCATAGCTTGCTGCGCACCCTAATCTCTCTTGATATTCTTCTGGTCCCTACGCGTGATATACAATGGAGAAGAGAAAAGGAAGGGTAGGGGGATTAGGGCTTAACGTCCGCTCGACGATGAGCCCATTAGTGATGGGGCACAATACGAATATCGAAACGATGTGGAAGGAAGTTCTGGGGTGCCCTTCGAAATAAAACGTTCCAATATTTTTCTTAAATGGTTTATGCAGATCTCGTGTACGATGGAAGCAGCAGAACTATTAGTCATTCTTCCTCGAACGTCAACTGAAATTTGTATGCTGAAGCTGTGTGTAACTGAATTTCTCGCTATAATCTGAAAACTGGCTCACTTCTAAATTCCGATTACAGATTCCGATCTAGAATCGGCGCAGCTACCCTACTTTTGAACATGAACATATTTATGCAATTTACTTTTTGGGAATGTGACTTTATTTATCTGAAATGCACTTGATCGTCTGTAAATTAGATTGCGTGAAAAGATTGATTCACAAGAATACTCAGAATGACCAAGTGTTACATAATTTAAGTGTCCCCCAGTACAAAAAATGCATCAGCTGAATTTACATGCAATTTCATTGATTGAAAACTGTTCCTAATATTCTCTCAAAATGCTCATTTAAGCCCAACAACAAAATCTTACTTTGCAAAGCATATCCTGACTTTGCTCTGGCTGCACTGCAGGAATGATGAAAAGAAATAAATCACTGTGCGGCAGTTTACCTTATTTTAACTTCTTTTAAATAGCTGTTTTAAGAAATTAGTTTTTGATTCTCTTTTCAGGATTGCTAATTACTGTTCACCCAAAAGTACAAGGCGTGAAAGTGTAAATTTTACCAAACACATTTTTTCTTTGAACAGTGGAGATATGGTTTGTGAAATAATTATAGATGACAAAAAAGAGTAATTTGGAACTATCCTTTTAATTATAAAAAAGTGTAATCGAAATAATATGAATTATCAGCATTGTCTTTCTCCGCACTGTCATACACCACAATTTCTGCTTATACAAAATAATTCTACTACAAAAGTTGTTTTCTTGGATTCCTAACGCAATACTATTTAACTAATCTAAATGTAGTAAGGCTGATCAGAATACTGAACACATGGCTGATGGTTTCTCCCTGATTACCAACCCGTAGATGAATTAGACACAATTAAATCTTTCACGGCAATAATTACTGGACTAGCGCTTACAGCTAACAAACTCAGAATGAGTTACCTTTTTCTGAAGCGCTGTCTATTTATACAATCATCTTAAAAATCATCCTTCATATTAACAGAATCTTCCGTCTGGTGCTTTTCATTAATCATCCTTTATCTTCAGATTACACATCACGGAACATCTCAAATGGAAATCTCTGTGGGGCATATCCGCAATTCAAGCTGCTGATTTTGCCATGATACAGAACCTCTTCACGACTTAATAACTACTGCTGTCAAAGACTGCGACATGACTTTTACCTATTTGCTTGTCCGCGCGCTACCCAATAACACAACCTCTGGAAACAAAAGACTGTATATCGCCCATGTGTTCACCATGCAAAGATGTTTAAAATGATAAAATACCGAATATACTAATATTTTCATTGCATTTGCATTAAAAGATGCACCAAGTGGTAACATAGCAAACAAACTGTGATTTACTACCAACATTGTAGGAAAAGACAGATTGCTCCTTACCGCAAAAAAGACACGTTAAGTTGCAGAAAGAGAGACACATACCATTCATACACACAAGCAAGCATACCTCATGCAGAAATTACCGCCAACTGCATGCAGCATCTTGTGCCAGCATTCCGGCCCGATATGCTGGAGTTGGTGGTTATAAGTGCATAGGGCGTGCTTGACTGTGTGTACGAAAGGTGTGTGTGTGTCTCTTTTATTGATGAAGGCTATGGCCGAAAGCTTTACGTAAGTGCCTTTTAATTATGCCTGTCTGCAACTTAACGTATCTTCTTTGCGGTAAGGAGCAATCTGTCTTTTCCTACATTGCTGATATTCTTCCCTGGAGTTTCCATAGTTGATTTTGTGATTTACTACCATTTTACTTGATGTATCAACCTATCACGGTGTTCTGACTTCAATGAAAGGGTTTTGCGAGAAACATATCTTCTTTCTTCCAGCCATCCCTATTCTCTCTCTCTCTCTCTGCCTGTCTCTCTCTCTCTCTCTCTCTCTCTCTCTCTCTCTCTCTCTCTCACACACACACACACACACACACACACACAATTCTGTGAATTATCAACTTAACGATTTGTTGATGTCTCAGAACATGTTTTGGCAACCAATACCTTCATCTAGTCGAGTTGTGACATAAATTTCCTTCCCCCCCCCCCCCCCCCCCCTCTAAATTAGAATCAGTATCACGTCGTTCGTTATCCGATTTACCACCTACGAGTTAAGTACCCCAAACGCAGGGGTAATAATCCAGAATTGGCCGCACTAGAGACTCGTACGCGATTCCCTTTGCAAATGCTCCGCACTTTCCCAGAAAATGTGAAAAAATCTCAGTGTTCCATCACATATTCTGGCACTGATTTTTCGCGTTCGTACCTTTTCATATCGCTGAGTAGTTATTATCCCTAAACGTTCTAACAGTGGCGCAGGCTCCAGAAACTTAGCATTAAAATTTATCTAGAAAAATTACGAAAACAATTTCGAGTTAACCGGACGTTTGTATGATCCTATCGTCGTCATTTTTCGGTAGTGTGGTACACTGTCGAACACCTTCCGGAACTGCAGAAAAAGGATATTTAGCTGGAGCTTCTATTTATGAAAACGGAGAGATGTGTAACAAAAACGTGGTCCTTTCGTCAACTCGCGCTTATGCTGTTAGAGAAGTTTCTTTTCGCTCTGGGACGTCATAATGTCCGGATGTAACGAAGCGGACGGGCGTTATGAATGTTATCTTTTTAAACAGGAGTGAACTGCGCTAGTTTAACATCATGAGCGACTCTTCGCTGCTCGAGAGACTCAGGTTGAATATGAACCATAAAACGCGTTAATTCCGTTATATACAACGTAAAATCAAATAATAATAGCGTCACTTCCGGGTTCGTGGTTTATTTTGAGGAGGGTCTTGTTCGTGATGCGTATACACTGGTCAAACGTGATGTGGTAGTAACATCATTCTACTTGACTGTATTTTCAAACGTTAAATTTTATATTGTGACTTGCCGCCTGTTGCCTTCAGTTTCGACACCAGACTGATTAAGAAAAAGACTAGGTGGAAGGTTTGAATCAGGTCAGTGGCTTTACATGGCATTTGGACTCCCCAGGATTTCCTGATAGATACTTCGCAAAGATGTTAATTATGGGTATTGCAGACTTCATGCATGCCCTTCTCACTAAAACCTTACTTCATACGGGTGCACGAGTGGCCATTAAATTCTCTGTAAGATCCTATTTTACATCAACAGTTTAAAAATGTGTTGGGTTCTCAACATTCTGTAAACAATACCTTTTTTACCATGTGGCTCATTGCTGTCATATATTAACTTTATATAAAAAGTGTTTATCTAGAGCATGATGTGTAGCTTGTTTAAAGTTTCGCGATAGCTCGTTTATTTTTATCTTTTTGTTCAGCATGAGGAGCAAGTTGATGCAGGTTCCGCAACTGCAGTATTGATTTCGAATAAAATCCCAACACCAGTGGCCGTTTTCTTATTTTAAAAACCACGAACGATTTCACCTCCCTAGGCCACTATGCAGTATCGAAATACAAAGTACAACGAAATTAATCAAATAGAGAAGAATGTAGCAATAGGCATCATAAATAGCAAGTGTAATGATAAAAGTTGCAAAACAAGTCAACCACAATCTTCATAAAAGCAGCATAATAAAAAATAATGTCGTGAAAATCGTCTACTATTAAACAACAGATGTACGTCACACAAAGTAAATTTTGGAACACAAAATTGTTAAGGCTTTCGTAGCCACTTGTTGACAAACTGCCTATTGGCTTCTGTCTCGGGTTCTTCGGCCGACGTTAATCTGATGATTTTACTGACGTTTCGCCAGCACGAGTGGCTGGCATTGTCAGAGCTTCACCCTCCACTGCTGGTGGTGAAGTGGAGCCGAGCTCGCGGCCGCAGACTGTATGTACCTGGCGCGCCAACGTCCGAGGGCTTCTCCGCGGTCATTTCCGGTGCCGTTCTCCTCTTGCTACCTGCGACGGTCGTTCGCTGCAGTACGGAAAGCCAGGATCCGTTTACTTTAAGGCTTTCTTCTTTCTTGTTGAAGCTGTTCGCGTGTTTTTGTATTTCTACAGCTTCTCTGAACAAGCGCGTGTGATAGTGCTTCTCTACAGCCAGAACTTCCGTGTCGGCGAATTTTAATACGTGGTCGGTTTCACTCAGTGCGTGCTCTGCCACGGCCAATTTCTCCACAGATAAGTCGATAATACTTTCGTTGTGTGGAGCCATGGTTAAGAACAGCTCAGTGGCTTCCTAAGACACTTAAACAGCCTACATACCAACATAAAATTTACAATGGAAGTAGAAAAGGACAAAAAACTGCCATTTCTTGAAGTGCTGGTCACAAGGGATGGCGAAAACCTGGGACACAGCGTGTATCGAAAACCGACACACATGGACCGATACCTGCACAAACTATCAAACCACCACCCTAGCCAGAAAAGAGGCATGATTAATACGCTCGTAACGCGAGCAGGACGAATATGTGAGCCGCAGCACCTCAGACGCGAAATGCAACACCTGGAAAGTGTTCTGAGGAGCAATGGGTACTCGACAAATTATATTAGAAGTGTAACAGAGCCAAACACTCGGCGAAGTAAGGAATCAGGAAAAGAAACGTCGGGTACGGCCAAGTGCCTTCCCCACCTTCCCTTATCAGAGCTTGTACTCCGTCTCTAATGATCTCGTTGTCGGCGGGACGTTAAGCACTAATCTCTTCCTCCTGCTCCATCCAAGATGTACGCGCAACTGGTTCTGGCATTTTATTCAAAATCGTTTGTTTGTTGCAACTGAACTAACCGTTCTGAATTCGCAATATGCCGTCTGATAGCGAAGAACTGTCATTAACGCCACATTACATCTCTCCACGTCGAACTCTAGAAGCTGCATTTTACTAGTGTCACACGAGGCAGAAGACTGGGAGCCAAGGGGTGCTTCTTGTTCACTACCGATGAAGACGACGGTATACCAGACGGAAGGTGGTCCAGCAGTCTCCGGGACCCCTGTCGAAGCATTAGGGACGACAGTACGTTGTCAGCCCATAAGGACGGTCCATTAGCAGCCGTGGGGAAGGGAAGATAGCCCGAAGATAAAGCCTGCGGTCTAGGGAGCACCGGTTTGTGGTTGTCGCGACATCTGAAACGTCTCTTCTCAGGGAAAGTCGAGTTTCCTGGTGGGGTACAGCATTTAAGCCTCAAAATGTTTTACGTTGTCTATGTATATCAATGGATCTAGAGCGCTCAACGGTTAATTTGACGAAGATAGTGCCAATGATGTTTAGTTATTTGGTTTGTAAGGAGGGAGTGTCATTTTGATTTTTGTAAGTTATCGACATACATGTCAAAGAAAGAGGAAGTTGCGTTACTGTTAATAAATCTTTGCTCTTGTCGTGGCACAGTCTTTGCCTCGGTGCAGTCTCAATCATTCTTAGGTGAAGTGTGGTAGATATGAATATATTCGGTAGTGCTGTTTTGACTTGTGATTGTATCAGTTAGATGAAGAAATATTTATTGTATAGGACAGCAAGGATGAATATCCTGCATGTATTGGAAAGCGAAAAGAATATAAATTTTGAATAACGTTATTATTTTTGAAGAGAAGTTTGAGGTAAGGCTGCAGCACTGCACAGCTAGTTAGTCGGAATGATTAATGTCAGCTGGTTATCTTGTTCAAAGCCAAGAGAACGACCACACCACTTTCCTGAGTCACACATTAGTTATCAATTGATTAAGTTGTTTAGTTTTTATAGAAATTCTCTGTTAACATTGTACCGTTTCAAATCATTGTTCACTTTGTTAAGCATAGCACTGTTCAGACCTTCATTCTAAAATCGTTGTCTTAGAATATCATTTTATAGGAATAGTTACTCTCCCTACCCTACTGCATAAAAAAGGATTATCATTACGAGTTACTACATTGCACGATGTGGTATGCAACTGTTTGAATATTGTTTGGAAATTTTATTTAGAAATAGAAATCTAGCTTAGCCGCCGTCTGATTGCTCTTTGCTGTTGTGCTTTCGAGAAATCTGCAACACTGTTGTCAAGACGCAAGCTAAATGGAAATTTTAATTAGGGCCAGATAAATATTTTACTTCAGTTGCGCATTTAATATAAAGACAAGCTGTATTCAGACCAGTTGCAGTTCAGTTCAAATTAGGCTGTTTAGTCAAAGTTTAGCATACGAATTTCAGTTAAACAACAGTTTGTGGGTACATAGTTTTGGCAATAAGAAGATTTTGTATAGAGCGGGAGGTAAATTTGGGCTACATTTCATACAAAAACATATAGTGGGTTGCTTACAGATTGTATCAGGAGCAATAAAACAAACTTAGAGGAAAACATAGGGTGAACTCGGACTCCACCGACAAATGCTGGGAGTTATTCAGAGATAATTTCGGTGTTTTTGCTTCAACGAACACGTGGTCTCCGGTGGTTCGTTACATAGTAATTGAATTTCGTTTCATTTATTATCCCCATTAATATTCATATCTGTACTGCACTGAAAATATCTGCATAAGAATGCAAATGTCGACGGTGTGCGCTATGTATCTTGTTTCGGAACAAACTTGCTCCTTTCACTCACGGCACTTACTGTTGACAACAGTAATGCCCATTTTATTTTCTGCCCTCAAGCTTGTATTTAGCATTGTTCGGTTCTGTCTGGGGGTTGTTTTTGCAGCAGAGCTAGTCGTGTGTTAACAGTGATACATGGCAGTATGAATAGATTAACTGATGAAGAGTTGGCCGTTTTGCACTTCGTCTATGGACTCACTGAATACAATGGAATTGAAAAGAACGCAAAGCGTCCAAGATTGGCAATGTTTTACTGAAGCACGAAATTTAGTGCGAAGTTCAACAGAGACACTTTTTCTGTCTCGAAATCTGGCAGAAAATCCTAGGAGATTCTGGTAGTACGTTAAGTACACCAACCGCAAGACTCAATCAATACCTTCACTGCGCGACACCAATGACATTGCCACTAAGGCGGAGTTACCAAATAAGGTTTTCCGAAATTCCTTCGCCAAAGAATACGAAGTAAAGGTTGCAGAATTAGAATCAAGAACAGCTGCCAGCGTAAGTAACTTAGAAGTAGATGTCCTCGGTGTAGCAAAGCAACTTGAATCACTTAACAAAGACTAGGCCTCCACCCAAGATTGTATACCAGTCACGTTCCTTTCAAAGTATGCTGATATAATAGCTCCCTACATAGCAATCATATACAAACACGCACCCGACGAAAGATCTGTATCTAAAGCCCCAAAAGTTAGTCAGGTTACACCAGTACCCAATAAAGGAAGTAAAATTAACCGCTGAATTACAGACCGATGTTACCAACATCTCTTTGCAGTCAGGTTTTGGAATATACAGCGTGGTCCATTGATAGTGACCGGGCCAAATATCTCACAAAATAAGCATCAAACGAAAAAACTACAAAGAACGAAACTCGTCTAGCTTGAAGGGGGAAACCAGATGGCGCTATGGTTGGCCCGCTAGATGGCGCTGCCATAGGTCAAACGGATATCACCTGCGTTTTTTTTAAAAATGGGAACTCAAATTTTTATTACATATTCGTGTAGCACGTAAAGAAATATGAATGTTTTAGTTGGACCACTTTTTTCCTTTTGTGAGAAATGTATAAGTACGTGGTATCACGTAACATTCCGCCAGTGCGGACGGTATTTTCTTCGTGATACATTACCCGTGTTAAAATGGACTGTTTACCAATTACGGAAAAGGTCGATATCGTGTTGATGTATGGCTATTGTAATCAAAATACCCAACGGGCGTGTGCTATGTATGCTGTTCGGTATCCTGGACGACATCATCCAAGTGTCCGGACCGTTCGCCGGATACTTACGTTATTTAAGAAAACAGGAAGTGTTCAGCCACATGTGAAAAGTCAACCATGACCTGCAACAAATGATGATGCCCAAGTAGGTGTTTTAGCTGCTGTTACGGCTAATCCGCACATCATTAGCAGACAAACTGAGCGAGAATCGGGAATCTCAAAAACGTTGGTGTTGAGAATGCTACATCAACATATTTGCTATCGTGATCCACCGACAACGCCTGACAACATGCGTCACAGCATTGTCAATGCATGTGCGAACATTACGGATGGCGAACTACTCGCTGTTGAGAGGAATGTCGTTACACGTATTGCCAAATACATTGAGGTTGACGGGCATCATTTTGAGCATTTATTGCATTAATTTGGTATTTACAGGTAATTACGCTGTAACAGCATGCGTTCTCAGAAATGATAAGTTCACAAAGGTACATTATCACATTGGAATAGCCGAAATAAAATTTTCAAACGTACCTACGTTTTGTATTTTAATTTAAAAAACTTACCTGTTACCAACTGTTCGTCTTAAATTGTGAGTCATATGTTTGACTATTACTGCGCCATCTATCACAAAGCGAAGAAAGTGGTCCAACTAAAACATTCATATTTCTTTACGTACTACACGAATATGTAATAAAAAATGAGGGTTCCTGTTTAAAAAACGCAGTTGATATCCGTTTGACCAATGGCAGCGCCACCTAGCGGGCCAACCATAGCGCCATCTGGTTTTCCCCTTCAAGCTAGACAAGTTTCGTTCTTTGTAGTTTTTTCGTTTGACGCTTATTTCGTGAGACATTTGGCCCGTTCACTATCAATGGACCACCTTGTATACTCTGTTCGAACATTATGAATTAGCTCGATCAAAACATTCTGTTGACAAATAGTCATCACGGATTCAGCAGGTATCGTTCTTATGAAACACAACTAGCTCTTCATTCGCACGAAGTAATCAGTGCTATCGACAAGGGAGCTCAAATGGATTCCATATTTCTAGATTTCCAGTAGTCTTTTGATATTGTTCCTCACAAGCGATCTCTAATCATGTTGCATGCCTATGAAGTATCGCCTCAGTTGTGCGACTGGATTCGCGATTTCCTGTCACAGTTCGCAGTAATTGATGGAAAGTCATCGATTAAAAAGAATTGATATGTCACGATCCCCAAGAAAGTGTTATAGGCCCTCTGCTGTTCCTGATCTACATAAGTGATTTAGAAGACAATCTTAGATTGTTTGCAGACGATATTTTCATTGATCGTTTTGTGAAGTAATCAGACGATCAAAGCGAAAAGTAAAATGATTAGGCAAGATATCTGTGTGGTGCGAGAAGTGGCAATTGAAGCTAAATAACGAGAAGTTTGACGTCACCCACATCAGTGATAAAAAGATTTCGCAAAATTTCGTTTGCTCGATAACTCACACATATCTAAAGTCTGTCAATTCAACTAAATACTTCCGATTTCAATTATGAACAACTTAAATTGGGACGATCATATAGACAATGTTGCGAGGAAAGCGAACCAAAGGCTGCGATTTATTGGCAGAACACTTAGAAGATGCAACAGGTCTACTAAAGAGACTACCACACTACACTTGACCGTCCTCTTCTGGAGTATTGCTGCGCGGTTTGGATCCGAATCAGATGGGACTGACAGAGGACATCTAAAAAGTTCAAAGAAGTGTAGCTCATTTTGTACTATCGCGATATATGGGAGAGATACGCGAGTTGGGGTAGCAATAATTAAAACAAAGGTGTTTTTCTTTACAGCAGCACGTTTTCGGGCAACTTTTTCACCAACTTTGTCCTCCGAATGTGAAAATATTTAGCTGGCGCCCCCCAACACAGGAGGAAATGATCATCATAATAAAATAAGAGAAATCAGAGCTCGCATGGAAAGATTTGTGTCCGTTTTTCCCTCATGCTGTTCGAGAGTGGAACGGTAAGAAATAGCCTGAAGGTGGTTCGCTGAACCCTCTGTCAGGCACTTAATTGTTATTTGCGGAATAGTCATGTAGATGTAGATGGAACAGTGGGAAAGTGACACTATGGTGAGTTGGTCCGCCAGTGATGGCAACCACATCACAGTGGTTTTTGCATCTGCAACCTCTGTTGCTCTTCATCAGGAAACATATGCGTACTGCCGCGTAATATTTGTCGTGGCATGCATATCGATACGTATATAAAGCACTCAAACCTGTCGACAGTTAACATGCTTAAATTGTGAATGGCCAATAAAATAAGAAAACTTTCGTTATGCTAAATCTGTTCGGGCGTAGTTTTGATGCACATTCGAATGAACTGCAGCATTCTGTGCTGGCAGTGGGATATAGGTTCCCGTTAGTTTTTAGCTACAGTGGCACAGAACTGTTAATATGAACCCAGATGCAGTTCTCAACGGAATACTATAAAAGGTGTTACAGGGATGGGTTACTTACACGAAAATAAGAAAACAATATCTATTAAACAAAGGCTCTAAAGCGCATACCTTAAGGGATATGAGCACCTGTTAATCTTCGTTGCTATGAAACACATCTCTTCTACTGCTAGCTCTTTGCTTTTCATACGCTGTGAGGAGGTAGTATGGAACAAGACAAGAAACAGATGTCTAGTGAACATGGGCACTAAGGTGCATACTGTAAGAGCTACGAGCACTTGTTCAGTAGAAGAGACCTGTTTCACAGTAGCGAAGATGAGCAAGAGATGATAGCTCTTGGAGTATGCATTTTAGACCCCATACTTACTAGATTTTTTTAATCAATACTTCCACCTCCGAAAATATGGAAAGCAGTAGAAGAGATCAAGCATCGAAGATGAACAAGTGCTCTTACCTCTTAAGGTATGCATTTTATAGCCCATGTATTTTTATTGTATTAGGAACCTGTCCCTAAAGTTTGTCGGTGTTTTTTGAGACATCCTGTATGACAAAGAGAGCCGAAAACGGTAACTGCTCTGTCTTCTTACGGTAAGTGTAGTACATTCATAACAGGCGCATGCTTAGGAATAAAATTACATGTGTAATTTCTGGTGATACATAAATGCCCAAAAGACAGATGTAATCGAACAAAGAGAAAACGAAACAGGAGCAGCCGCTGTTGACGTCTTTTTCGTGGAAAATAACGACTGCCAAAATTGAGCTTCTCTCTGTTGACGCCATTCACCTCATAGACTGTTCAACTGAGGCTCTGAATGTGAACCCAACACAAAATGAGATGCAATGGGGAAGAAAGGAACCCTAGGGTCTAACGTCGCGTCTACGACAATGTCACTAAAGATGGAACACAAGCACATTAGCCTTGGAGATTGAAGGGAATCACAGAAAATACAAATCTGGATGAGCGTGCGTCGATTTGAACCAAGGACCATCCGATTTTTTTTTTTCGTTTTGTTTTAGATAATCTTGGAGCATTTCTTGATAGTACAAGATTTTTGGACTCCAGCATAAATGCCCATCGGCTGCAGTGAGAAACCGTCAAAGAGAAAAAAAAAGTCTACCCTACTTCCAATGAAGATTTTCAGCCGTTTACTTCCTGTTGCACTAACGAGAGCCTAAACTTTTGACGTAGGCGATGATAACCGGACATATGGAACAGTGAAATGAATGAAGACTGATTAGATAATTTTTCAGTTTAATCAGCTACTAATTGTATACAAATTCTGTACTGAGATTAGTGGTACGAAAGCAAGCAAAATTTCGGTACTGGAGGAAAAATCGCAGCGAAACGTGAAATTAAAGTGCTTCCATAACTTGTAACAACAGTAACGGACGCTCATATCCGCTGTGTAAACAGTATCCGTATTTTGCGAATGGATGGAATTCACCACAGTTTCCCTCATCATTACGACGGTGACGCAAGAACACTTCGTACCGTTTATACGTTTCTGGCTGCTGAACAATGGCTTCGTTGCAATAGATGCCGATGTAAAAGCTGTTACAGGCCACAAAACAGCTAGTTACTTTCAGAACCTTCCGCTTTCTGCTCACGCGGTATTGTAGTCGGCATCATCTCGAAATCTAGTAATTCTGACTCAGACAGTATTCTTCAAGAATTTTCACGGCGTCCGTCCTGTACCATCTGCTTGACAGATATTTAAGTTAGACGAAAAGGAATACTAAAAAACAAACACGTTTCTCCATGGCAGCAGCAGTAGAACGTGTAATGGCTCTATTTCACATTGTACAAGTCTCTTGATAGCGTCATAAACTTGCAGAGCAGTTTTTAACGGAGTCTGTGCCGTTTTTCTGCTAAGGTATTCTGACATGAAGAAATGATTCTTCTTTAGCAAGAGAGTTGCGTGTAAGGCTGGTACAAAGCAATCCTTATAATACTGCTTGGGTTACGCTGTGTGTGCCCTCTCGTCTACTGTGGATAATTTACAGACCAAAGCGCCAAACTATAGTTCTCTGCCATTATTCATGTAGGTCCATCGGTGTACGAGGGTTGACTGAAAAGTAATGCCTCCACCTTCGTAAGTCTTCAACAGTTGGTAGCATTGGTATGCGGCAGGTACTGGCTTGTTCCGCAGTCTCTTCTCTACAGCTCCAGTTGGCGGGAAGCCTTAGCATTGAACGGTTGTGTTGATACAGTGTAGAGTATGAACCGTGCGCGGACGGTCGGTCAATGCTTGACAGATATTTAAGTTAGACGAAAAGGAATACTAAAAAACAAACACGTTTCTCCATGGCAGCAGCAGTAGAACGTGTAATGGCTCTATTTCACATTGTACAAGTCTCTTGATAGCGTCATAAACTTGCAGAGCAGTTTTTAACGGAGTCTGTGCCGTTTTTCTGCTAAGGTATTCTGACATGAAGAAATGATTCTTCTTTAGCAAGAGAGTTGCGTGTAAGGCTGGTACAAAGCAATCCTTATAATACTGCTTGGGTTACGCTGTGTGTGCCCTCTCGTCTACTGTGGATAATTTACAGACCAAAGCGCCAAACTATAGTTCTCTGCCATTATTCATGTAGGTCCATCGGTGTACGAGGGTTGACTGAAAAGTAATGCCTCCACCTTCGTAAGTCTTCAACAGTTGGTAGCATTGGTATGCGGCAGGTACTGGCTTGTTCCGCAGTCTCTTCTCTACAGCTCCAGTTGGCGGGAAGCCTTAGCATTGAACGGTTGTGTTGATACAGTGTAGAGTATGAACCGTGCGCGGACGGTCGGTCAATGCGATTTAAGCAACGTGCAGTCATTGAATTCTTGACAGCAGAAGGTGTCACCCCAAAGGAGATTCATCAGAGAATGAAAGCAGTTTATGGTGATTGTGTTGATATGAGTACTGCGCGTTGTTGGGCGAGTAAGTTTAAAGGTGCTGAGGCGGGAACATCTGACCTGCGTGACAAGCAAAGAGTTAGACGTCCTGTGACAGCAACCACCGAGTTTCACAAGCAAAATGTTGACAGATTGATTCAGGACGATCGTCGTATCACTCAGAGGGAAATTGCTAGCACAATCCGCATTTCAAAAGAGTATCACATTATTGCTTTGCTTGGCTATCGGAAGATCTGTGCACGATGGGTACCCCGGATGCTGACTCCTGAAATGAAAGGGCACCGACTTGAAATTTGCCAGGAACTCCTCTCGCGTTACGAGAATGAAGGTGACGTCTTTCTCCATTCAATTGTGACAAGAGACGAGACGAGGGTGACACCTTCTGGTGTCAAGAATTCAATGACAGCACGTTGCTTAAATCGCATTGTCCATACTATACACTGTAACAACACAACCGTTCAATGCTAAGGCTTCCCGCCAACTGTAGCTGTAGAGAAGAGGCTACGGAACAAGCCAGTACCTGCCACATACCAATGCTGCCAACTGTTGTAGAGTTACGAAGTTGGAGGCATTACGCCGGCCGAAGTAGCCGTGCGGTTAAAGGCGCTGCAGTTTGGAACCGCAAGACCGCTACGGTCGCAGGTTCGAATCCTGCCTCGGGCATGGATGTTTGTGATGTCCTTAGGTTAGTTAGGTTTAACTAGTTCTAAGTTCTAGGGGACTAATGACCTCAGAAGTTGAGTCCCATAGTGCTCAGAGCCATTTGAACCATTTTTTGGAGGCATTACTTTTCCGTCAACCCTCGTAATATAAACTGATCATCACTTTTAAGGCACACGCTTCTATACTTTTATAACATTAATAGAACAGCTGGATGAAGTTCACTAATTCGATGTTGTACTATATGCGCGTATGGAAACATGCAACTCAGAAATTGTTTCCAGAGCAATTTTGCGGTATTTGCCATACAATGATGAGAAAAATGCAACACTCAAGGTCAAGGTCATTTTATTCTCAAGTAAGGTGATAGGTGGTGCCTCATTGCAGGAGTATATGACAGCGAATTCACACCAGATGAAACACACACGTCGCAGTAAAGTCACATCCCTACACAGTGTTTCCCTCGTTGTCGGTAACGCAGACGTGTATCCTCGCGTGCAAACTATCACGGAGGTGCCGAATGACAACCTGCGATAGATTGTCCCAAGCATCTTGCGCCTTTTGTGGCAATTCGGCAATGGTGCTTGCAGGACCTGGAGAACGGAGTAAGTCCCCGCTTCATCATGTCTCATACGTGTTTAATTAGTGAGACATCTTGTGATCTTGGTGGCCCAGGGAACTGTTCTACACCATGCAGAGCACGTTGCGTCGCAACAGCCGTACATGGACGTGCACTGTCTTGCTGAAAAAGTACATCACCTTCCTGTCGAAGCAACAACGCATCACTATAGTGCGTTTAAAAGTAGTTGCTCAAAATTGATTCAAATAGCTCTGAGCACTATGGGACTTAACAGCTGAGGTCATTAGTCCCCTAGAACTTAGAACTACTTAAATCTAACTAACCTAAGGATATCACACATATCCATGCCCAAGGCAGGATTCGAACCTGCGATCGTAGCAGTCTCGCCGTTCCGGACTGAAGCGCCTAGAACCGCTCGGCCACAACGGCCGGCAAATTAGTTGCGACTGTTGACAGTTCAGTACGGAGCAAGTGGAGGGAAGCACAGATGGCAGCGTGTGTTGAACGCGTCAGCAACGACGAAACGCCAGGTATGCTCGACGTATCACCTGTCAGCCGCGCAAGCTGGACCCTCTGCAGACTTTCGCTAACGATTTTAAGGAAACTATATCGTAATAAACTCTGAGTCGTGCACAACTTATAACTTCATTCGTCAGCTTCATGATGAATTACCTATCGTTTCTTCTATTGTTCTAGTTATTGTGGTATTTCGGTATTAGCTGAACTACTGCGAGAAATTCTTAAAATTTGCAGTGAGTAATGGGGGGTCGCTATGGATTTGCGTTAGGTGTATTTTAGGTCATACGTTGTTGCAAAAGAAGTTTAGATAACATATTAATTTGTTCTTTAAACCTCGAAGGATATCGCTATCTATCTCCAATGTCGATAAAATGGAATGATTAATATGCAAGACTTTAATATCTACCGAGATATTCAAGCAACTACGTTTTTAAAAATCAAATAACGTTATTTTTAAGGACCACTAATAGACTGTTAAACGAGAATTGCTGTGGGTTTTGCAACAATATAAGTGAAGACGCTGCACATTTATTTTTACACTGAGAATGGGCTTTCTCGTAACTATTGGTAAGTCTCTGTTTTAGGATTCTGCAACAATTTCAACTGCGTTAGACTGTTATTGAAATCTATACCTGTAAACTCTGCTGTGTTTAGGAAAAAGAAGCAAATGTTAACACAGCAGCAAGAAAACTAACGTATTACTCAAAACTCGACACAGTCCTTCATGAATCCATGTCTCAACCACATTCCTGGCATGGCTGACAACTTGAGACCAGTCCTGTGATGTAACATTTGCAGTGACTTCTTTTGTCAGCATTTCAACCTCGCTGGGCGTAAATTTCTTGTTGCTACTTGCCACATTACTTTTCAACTATGTCATATATTCTCAGTCGGACTTAAATGAGCGTGATGCGGAGGAAGCCTGTTTAAACTACGCTCTTTAGCGTAAGCCATTTAGAAGACATGACAGTGTAGAGCAGGGATCACCAAACTATTATGGACAAGCGACCCCTTTTCCAAAATGAACTGTTACCTCAGACCCCCATGGCCAAATTACCTACTTTTAAGATCAACCACCTTATTCATAATGGTCCGCTAACTTAAAACAGCTGCTACAGAGTGTTATGTTTCATTCTGAAGTAGGTCAATAGAAGAAGACAAGGCCTATCTTTAGTTTTTTCCTATTGATACAAAATACCTAGGTACTAAGGTACCAATTGGAAAACTTTGCACTTGGTAAGTGAGTAAAGTTGACTTCAATTTCTCATCAAAATTTAACAAAATAAAAAGACATACAATTCAGTAAATATTAAGTTTAATTTATAATGATTATTACAAATTAAGTACTTAAAGAATCTTA
Source organism: Schistocerca serialis cubense (assembly GCF_023864345.2). Classification (NCBI taxonomy): domain Eukaryota; kingdom Metazoa; phylum Arthropoda; class Insecta; order Orthoptera; family Acrididae; genus Schistocerca; species Schistocerca serialis. Next base: position 178,446,518 of record NC_064646.1, on the reverse strand, counting down.
AGTAGGTAGGAAATTATATTTAAAAAAGTATTAATTCGCAAAGAGAAAATAAAACATTCAGTGTGATGGATGAACCTGGTGACTATCTACCAATCTAGCTACATCCGGTTCAATATTGGTGAGTTGCAGCCTTAAATCTCCACGTTCGTTGATTTTCAAACGGTTTCTTTGTTTCGTCAAAATGTTTGTTACCACACTGAAGCTTTTTTCAACTAGGTATGATGATGGAAAAGCGATAAGGTATTTTTCGGCAATGTTCCATAATGTAGGATACTGTGTTTCAATGTTGCGTTGCACCCAGAACTTCTGATAGCCTTGGTTGAACTTCTGCTTAAGCTCTTCGTCTGTGCTGATGGTAATCAACTCTTCTTGCATTATCACATTGGCTTCTTCTATGGCTGTGGTATTGTACGGATTTATTATCCACTGAGAAATTTGTACATTTAAAAGATCCTCAAACCTCTCCGTGAAATCCTTGTGTAATGCGTCCAAGTGAGTGACGTATAATAAAATGTCATCATCTTGAAGCATTTCTGGTAATTTTGACAAATGCGGAAACTGCGAATATATTTTTCTGTCTACATTTTGTTTATAAAGGATTAGTTTACCCACGAAGGCCGATATTATTGATTTTGTTTGAATCAAGTTAAGAACGTCACCCTGCAGTTGCAATTAACTTTGTTGAACATTCCAAAGATATCAGTCAAGTAATAAATATCTGTTTCACAATTGTTCAGATTTTCTTTCAAATTCGGATCTTTTTCTTGTAAAAACTCCAACACAGATTCAAAAATGGCTGAAAATCTTTCTAAGCAAGAGCCTCTTGATAGCCAGCGAACTTCAGTGTGCACAAGTAATCGAGTAAAGACTTCGTCGTTTTCCTCACATAGCTGAGCAAATAACCGAGAGTTCAAAGAATTGCTTCGAATCTTGTTGATAGCATTTATTACATATTGTAAAGACTTATGCAATCTGGGACTCATCTTTTTTGCTACTAAATGCTACCTGTGATCACGCAGTGAATGACCAGTACATCAGGCAGTTGTCGCTTTAAGTGAACTATAAAACCACGATGACGACCAACCACAGACGGTGCACCATCAGTCGCAACAGAAACAATGTTCTTCAATGGAATAGCTTTGTCAGTAAAAAAATGTTCCACGGCCTGAAAAATCGATTCTCCTCTGATATCAGTCTCTAAATATGTAGCAAAAAGCAGTTCTTGGCACATATTTTCATCTTTGATAAATCGAACATATCCCAGAAACAGAGCTTCATTGCCGGGTAATGCAGACTCGTCCAACTGGAGAGAGAATCTGTTGGTCTGTAAGAACTTGCATAAAATGTTTTCCACATCGCGTCCCATCTCGTCTATGCGTCTCTGAATGGTGTTATTGCTCAAAGGTATTCTCTTTAAAATATGTGCGGGTTTGTGTAATACATTGTTAAGGACCTCCGAAATGGCTGGTAAGAAAAGCTGCTCTCCAATTGTGTGGGGTTTCCCCGACTTCGCTATTAGTAAAGATATATTATAGGACGCTCGTAAACCATCATCGTCTTTAGTAGATGATGACGCAAACTTCGATCTTATGGATGGCCTTTTCTCTAGTTTTTCTTTAAGTGCTTGAAAAAATGACAAGGGCTTACTTTTGTTGTCAGCATGTACTCTTGATAAGTGGTCATCCATTTTTGAAGGCTTCATGGCATCGTTACTGAATAGTTTTTCACATATGAAACACATTGGCAAGTGTTGATTTGATGGAGATGCAATAAATCCGAACTTCAAGTAGTCCAAACTGTATTGTCTGCATTTTTTCGTGTCCCCCATCATAAAACACTCAGTAATACTGCAAATAAAAAACTACCTAAATAAAAAAATAATAATAAACTGTTAAATTTGCACACTATCTTATTTTTATCACACCCAAGTAATGGATTCTTGTTAGATATTACTGATTTATTCATTGATGAACTTGGATACCTATATTAGGTAAGTAACTATAGTAGGTAATTAGGTATAGAAAATTCGTATAGGTAAGTAGGTACCTATCAGCATAAGAACGAAAACCAAAGCAAACTGAACACTTCAAAGTTTAGGTACCTACCTACTTAACAACTAAAGTGTAAGTAATTTTTACAAATACTTTTATACCTACCTATTTAAAATATGTTGTATGTTGTGTTTACCACTTTTTCAGTCACTTTACTTCACTTAATTTAGCTAAGTAATAACTTTGTAATCTCTTGAAATAAATGAGTACTTATATGAGTTATTATCGTTCAAGCTCCAACGAATTTCAAAACGCAAATGAACTTTCAACCTAAGTGCAAGCTCGTTAGATAGTAAAATATCAGGAACATGTTTGGACTTGATCATGAATTCGTTCGTGTTAAATCGCGTAAGCGTCAAATAGAGAGTAAGTCAAAACGCGCCTGAAAGACGTACGCTCGAACTCATTATCTTGCACAAACTTGTCCACACAGACTTGCCGAGTTTTTCATCTTGTACGAACTTGTGACTTTACATTACTACAACAAAGCTATTTCCTACAAAAATATTAATTATTCTTAGTACACGTAACACAACATAAACAATACAGTACCTACCTATCTTGAAAGTTTTAAATAAAAACTTGTGTTGATTCAATAGGGGTCGATTTTTAGACCTCGTCGACCCCCAAAATCAGTTTTCGTTTATGTCGACCCCTAGGAAACCGATATCGACCCCAAGGGGTCGATATCGACCACTTTGGGAATCCCTGGTGTAGAGTTTTCAGCTTGCACAGTACTACAAGTTCCATTAACTTCGCCTTACACAAGTTAGGTTCAACTTTATCCAATCGAACATTTCTTTGCACATAGGGAAAAATAACCGCTTTCCTCCACTGCATTGTTGGAGCTTTCTCGATCACAGCCGAGTGGTATTATAGCGCATTGTCCATTACCATTGTCGAATTCAGAGGAATGTTTTGCAACGGAACAATAACTTCACAGCCGGTGAAGGTATTTTTGGACGCCCACTTATATTGCGAATCTCGTGTTCTGACATGCTGCACTATTGTTAATGCAGCGCCAAAACGAATACCTGACGACTGCAGAACACTTCAACGCCAGAAAATACCACTTTACAACGTAAGCTAATGAAGGTAAGTGCCTCTAATGCGACACTACGCGGTACAGTTTATCCACGGCGTGGCAACAGGGACGCTTTACCAACCGAACTGCTGACAGCGTGGTAGGGAAAGCCGGCTCGCCGTTGGTGTTACCTGGGCAACGGCGTCATGTCACCTCTGGTCAGCCAAACGTCTAAAAGTCGCTACTAATTTTAAACGCACTATAACACTCTCTGCAATGTAGCGGTCACTGGTTAATTTACTCTGCAGAAACACCGAGTGTGACATCGTATGGTAACTGATGATTCCCAAAATCGTGAAGACTGGGGTGAGACTTACGTGTCGTGGGCGCATGAACTCTGGAATAGTGCGCTCACCGGGTCTACTCCATACACGTGTACGTCCATCACTCGCATACGGTTAGAACTTACGCTTATCACTGAAGACAATAGAGTGCTATTCCACTTTCCTGTAGACAGTTTCACGACACCAGTCTAACCCCGCTTGGCGGTGTCGTGGTATCAATGGTAATCTGGCCAGAGGCACTTGTGACCTGCTGCTAGCAGATGGTTCCCAAACATTGGTGACATGCAGGTGGAATACGTGCCGGATTTCGTCCCTGGATGATAGTCGGTCGGCTGGGCACAATGCGTCGGTCCTGACGTGCGTCTGTATTACGCGGACATCAAGAACCTGGTCTACAGATGATGGAATGTTCCACAGACCACTGCTGATCGCAAGGACAGAAGCGATACACTGTGCCCAACATGTGCAGCAATCCATCAATACGTCCATCCAGCTTCCCGTAGTCTCCGTATTTCTAGATTTCCAGAAGGCTTTTGACTCTGTAGCAGTTTGTAGTCAAATTGCGTGCTTATGGAATATCGCCTCAGCTATGTGACAGGATTCGTGATTTCCTGTCAGAGAGGTCAAAGTTCGCAGTAATTGAGGATAGTCATCGAGCAAAACAGAAGTGATTTCTGGCGTTCCCCAAGGTAGTGTTATGGGCCCTCTGCTGCTCTTTAGCTAGATAAACGGTTCAGGAGACAATCTGAGCAGCCGTCTTAGGCTGTTTGCGGATGATTTGGCGTTTATCGTATAGAAAAGTCATCAGAAGACTTAAATTAAATTGTAAAAGAACACATATAATAGGAGAGAACACATGGAAAACGTTGTGGGGAAGCCGAACCAAAGACTGCGTTTTATTGGCAGAACACCTACAACAAGCAACAAATCTACTAAAGAGACTGCCTACACTACGCTTGTTTGTCCTTTTTGTGGTACTGGTGAGCGGTGTGGGATCCTTACCAGATAGGATTAACGGAGTGCATCGAAAAAGTTCAAAGAATGGCAGCACGTTTTGTATCATCGAGAAACAGGGGAGAGAGCGTCGCTGACATGCTACAGGATTTGGGGTGGACATAATTAAAGCAAAGACGTATTTCGTTGCGGCGGAATCTTCTCACGAAATTTCAGTCACCATTTTCTCCTCCAAATGCGAAAATATTTTGTTGACGCCGACGTACGTAGGGAGAAACTATCATCATAATAAAATAAGGGAAATCAGAGGTCTCACGGAAGGATAGAGGTGTTCGTTTTTTCCGAGCGCTGTTCGATTTTGGAATAATAGAGAATTATTGTGAAGACGGTTCTATGAATCCTCTGCCAGGCACTTAAGTATGATTTGCAGAGTATCCGCGTAGATGCAGATACGATTCTGCTCAAACAGATGAAGATGTGCGGTAGGAGTACGTACTCGTAGGTGGGGCACGGTTATACTCTAGAATGAATCTTGCAAACATTGTTCACCCCTAAACTCAAGACAGTTACTGCCTGCAAAGTCGAAACGGAAGGTGTGTACACACGCCTCCTGAGGGCCATATGACCACCGATGACAGTTACAAAAGAATCACTAACATTACAATCCCTGAATACAGCCTAATTATACCATGGTACTACTGAACACAGTCCCTGAGGGTTTTTCAGTGGCAATTTGCAGCTCGAAAATCGTTCACAACTTCCATTGTCTTCGAGAATATGGGCTTATTCAAAAGCTCCTGCTGCATATGTGTAGGGATTCATATACAGAGGACTAATGGTCAGAGGCTCTATAGTGGCAGCCCCATCGAGATTTTACTATGTGGGAGGCCGATAACCTCTTCAGAAGAGATGGGAGTATATGTAAACACGTTTTTCCTTTTTTTCTTTAGTCGTTTGACTTAAGCTTCTGAAAATGTGAGTACCCTCGCAAAGCGATTTTATTTTTCTGTTTCCAGGGGGGTCAAAGGGCAGCCATTTGGCGAGGAAACTATTGTCGCGTTCGTGCATCCTCATATTTTCGCGGCGCAATGATTGTTCCATAAAATTTCGGCTGTATGACTTCCAGCCATCTTCGAGTGAGCCGAGGACTGACGTTCCAGCACTTGCTTTATCCTTTTAAATCTGCGGAGAGTTCTGAGAACACTCATCGTCTGCGAAGGACGGTGGCAGCTATTTGCACGTCATTGCTGACGAGAGTAGTCTGGAGGACGAGCTTCTACACTTGAGGAGAGTTTTTGAAGCCAACGGGTACTCTCCTTATCAGGTACACAACTCTCTACGTATGAAACCAACAGCGTGCGTAAGGTATGCAGAAGAACACACGTAAACTTTTAAAGCCATGGATTTTCTGCCATACGTGGGAAGCCTTTCGTCAAACGTAAGACGGATCCTCAGTAAACACAAATTGAAAGTGATTTTTCGCCCTCCACCAAAGACGGTAGCACTTCTGGGTTCCGTTAAAGATGATTTGGTACTTCGAAGCCTGCGGTTTGCGCGATCCGCTGTGAGTATGGCCGTTCATATATCGGGCAGATGACACACAGAGAGATGCACAGAGCACCTCAGGTACACCTGGCTCTTATAACCTGATAAATGGCCGGTTGCAGAGCACTGTATTGACACTGGCCACTCTATGTCCTAAGATAACTTCGATACGTTATCCTCGACTTCATCTTTCCGGCACTCAGTAGTGCAAGAAGCAACTGAAATTCGGTTGGCGACGAATTTAATTTATACCGATAGCGGCTACAGCTTGGACAAATCATGGAATCCGGCACTTTCTGTACTAAACTCACGAAGACATCGTGACGGTGCACCTCGCAGTAATTCATCGATATCACCGTGTGGATGGACTGCACAGCCATAGATCTAATTTCAGGCATATTTATACCTCTTTGCCGCCGATGAACGTCTCTGACGCCTTGTGTATTTGTGGCCGCATGCGCAGTGGCGCAGTCCGCGGGATTATGAGGATTGAGCAAGTGATTGAGCGTCAGTCACCTCGTCTCACTCTGAAGATGACTGGACGGTATACTGCCCAAATATTAGAAGAAGAAGTGGAATTTATGCGATTGCACGCCCGAAATTTTATGGAACTATTGTCGCGTAATGTGCAATTGCGCAGCGCGCCACTCTGCGAGGGCGCAATAAGCGGGAAATAGCAAGGTGAGGACTGCGAGCCACTACCGTTATTAGTCGGCGGCCAGAAAGCGAAAGTCGATCACTGATTGCTGACTGTTCTCGGACTACCAGTCTGCGAAGTGACACAACGTTCAGCTCACTGCACTCCCGTCGAGAGCACCTGCGTTCAGATACCTGTCTGGCTCTCCGCGTTTAAATTTCTCGTGGTTTCCCTAAACCGCTTAAAACAAATACCGAAACGGTTTGAGAGAACATCTTTTAGGTCAAAAAACTGGCATAATTAAAGTGGAGCTAGCAGACGATGAGGCGGTGTGTGGAGTACGGGTGGGGAAACACGCCAGCGGTCTACTGGAGACAAAAAAGCTTATGAGTCCATAAATCAATTTTAAATTGCACTGATTTGCTGTATGAAAAGGTGCAACGTTTTCAAACCCTACAGATTGGCCGGAAGTCGCCATGCCGCATTTGGTGCCCAAAGTAGCCCTTACCATCCAAAGCGGAGACAAGAGATCTAGTGGCGCAACGGATCCTCATGCCAAGCACTCGAATTCCGGGCGAATCAGCGTCTTCTATGAGTGCACACAGAATGAAAGCGCGTTACCTGTGTATCTAGACCTAGTGTGAGACGGCTTGAAAAGAAGTACTCCGTCATTAGGCCACGAGTGGCCTACCGGGACCATCCTACCGCCGTCTCATCCTGAGTGGGCTTGACCCAGCGCGAAAAAATATCCCCGAATTATTTAAATACGTATCTTCAACATGGCGGCCATCGAGTTTCGTTGGTCGCTTAGAGTTGCACGTCATTTTGATCTTTGGTTCCAAGCAAGCCGGGAATGACACGAACGTAACCGACTCAGAACTAGGTAAGTCACTCGCCAGAACAACTTTATCTTGTATGAGAGCGATGGAGCGTTCGTAACTTTGTAAAGGTATGGCTCTAGGGAGCGTATGTAAATATTACTATTCTTTACTATTTCGTTTTCTTCATTAACTTTAGCAATAAATGTCAATACATTCAAATTTTACAGGAACATAAATGCTTCAGTGTACCTGTATAAAATTGGCTCTGAGCACTATGGGACTTAACATCTGTGGTCATCAGTCCCCTAGAACTTAGAACTACTTAAGGACATCACACACATCCATGCCCGAGGCAGGATTCGAACCTGCGACCGTAGCAGTCGCGCGGTTCCGGACTGCGCTCCTAGAACCGCTAGACCACCGCGGCCGGCGGACCTGTATATATTTTTGCTATTAGAGAAGCTGTTGACTATAGAGACCGAACAATCGAGTGGCAGAACGGTTAAGAGGAGAAATCTGATTGTTGACTTGTCGTGTGGCTGATATTCGTGTGGGTTCACACAGATAGAACATTTAAATCAAATATGTACATCGGTTCATCCGAAACGCAGAAAGGCAGTGATTAATACTGATAATGAATAAACAGTGAACAGTGCGCTGTGCTTTTTGCGTGGATGAAATAAGACTTTTCACGTGTGATATAGGCAGATCGGTTGGTCATCGTTGAAACAATGTGTGCGTCAGGTTTGCACATTTTGAGGACAGTGAATAAGCTTTATACTGTGCAGTATCAGTCATTGAACTGAAACTGTTTCGTTGATGCCACGGTGTAGGAGATTGTAAGGAGGGAAATACTCCATGAATTAGTTAGTTTCGCGTATTTCAAACTGTCCGGACTCCGTAACTACAGTTCCACGACATCAAGCTCACGATGATGGCTACCACAGTACAGGAGTCTTATCACCACCTGCAACAGATGTATAACGGAGCTGGAGACATTATTTTCAATGGAGAATAGCCGAATACCAGCATCGCGTGTCATCTTCGACACACTCTCTCGATCCGAAGCGAGGACAGATGTTGTCAGTGGAGCATTTTTGGAAAAAGACTGTTAAATGCGAACAAGCTCTCAACTGCAGAAGTAAGGTAGTACCTGTTTTCTAATTAAAATAAAATGTTGTTCCAGTCGTAAGACTGTAATTAGTCCATCGACGACAACGTTGTCATTATAATAGTACCAAATTACATAGAGTCTGCACCATTTCTCTCCCTACGAATTTTCCTGCTGTTTAGTAAAATAATAGTCACACCTGCTCCCATTCATTCAGTGAGCCTACAAGTTTCGCAGTTCATGATTTTTCACGTAATAAATAAAGAAATATGTCGCATGAATATATTTGCAAACGTTCGTTCTACGGCGTGCGCGCGAGCCTATCGTAAGTGCGTTTACCTCTGATTGACCGAGAACCGTGGCCCGCAATGTATTAGAATTTGTCACCTGGTGTACATGTGTTTGGAACTGCTTCGAGTACAATATTACATGAGCTGCATGGAATGGGCGGGTCAGTATTTCGAGTAAATGAGCACGCTTCTAGAAGCATGTTTACGTATTATTCAACAAGGTTGGTGCTATATACTTATAGCAACTATATTTAATGCCAAAAAATTAGGTTTATTTAATTTCCTTGGTCCTATTTTTTGCATGTTTGGGTGTAAATGTACAGGGCGAGGATACGAGCACAGTTTTATTGCTATTGAGTTGCGCAGTTAATTTAATTTATTTGTTTTGACTCAGAATCTTGCACATGGAATTAATCACTGAACTAATCAACTTACGTTCGTTCACTGTAAGTCACTGATTTTAGGTCACCACCCGACTGTACAGTCTTTTACACTATTTAAACACAGGTCGACCATTCCCGGTGTGTTCAGCGTCTCAAAGTCGCTTACTTTGTGAAGAATCAGACAAAAAGCAAACGTTTCCTTGTGATCCTCGAAGTATTCGTTAGAGGTGGATCAGAATCGCTGCAGAATACAACTGGTAGCTTGCAGAACACCTAGGCTAGGACAGTACTAATGACTGAATTAATTCGTAATATACTTAGGCTAACTAACGTTGATTTATAATCAGCTGTGTTGTATATTTGAGTGATGAAAATCATACCCTCAGACCAACGAAATAAAGCCGTAGTTAATATGCTGGAATTGCCGTTTGCTTTTTTGATGAGTCCTTTCACCTACTTAAGGTCAGTTAATACTGCGTCCAGGCAGAGATTGACGTCGATCCTTTTGGAGTTACCGAGTCTTAATGTGTTTAGGTTCCAGGAACTTGCTTTCGTTTCAGTTGGAGGTGACAGATCTACGAGGAAGTACCTGGAACCGTAACCTTCTAACAACGCACACACAAGTAACCTCGCAATGGTTCCTTCAAGCGAAGCCAGTCCGAAATCGCAATCCAAAGTCTTCGTCCTCTGCGGGCCCCCATGTATTAGCCTTTCTTTCTTCCTCAGAAGTTAGCTGTTGGACACTACCTAATAACCGCTCTTATCTAATGGGCTGTTAACTTAGTTCAGACTGACTAGTGAGGGAATCCCTAGAGAGATCACCGGCACTATGCCGCAGGAGCCAAAAAAACCACCGGCAGCAAGGCGTGAGCATAAAGAAGGGCTTCAAAAATTCTACGGCCTCCATCCTAACCACCTGCTTAATAAAACATTCATAAACATTCATGATTTTATTATCGAAGGAGAACAGAATAGGGCTTGTCAGTTTATGTTAATGTTACTGTACTGGCCACCAAAGTAAATTCCGCATTACGTTGGGGTGTCTGGAAACTTCCAATCAGATAGTGTATGTCGAGAAGGGATTTTTGCTAACTCACAGAGCACATTGTGCTGACCTTTCTGATGTACGCTAATAGCTTTCAACGTTTATAGCTTCCGAATTATGATACAAATTTTGAGACTGTTTTTTTTAATGAGACCACAGAATTTCTTCTGTGTCACTGGACAGAGACTACAAAGCGGGCTTTGTAAACTTAATACTTTTCCGTGATGCAGAACATTCGCGTGACGGGTCTCAGCATCTGTGTAGACCACCCGCTAACAAAGGAAGAATAATTAATTGCTTAACAATGAATGATTATAATCACGTATTCATACAGAAGATAAAATTACGAATCCAATAACAGCAATCACGAATCGACTGTGTAATACAAGTCGGGAATTTTAATAGGCAAATTTATATTATCAACTTTCCTCAGCTTTCTTGACCCACCGACGAGTTGACTGGGTACAACCCCACCGGATTGGGGAAGAGGGGAATTAATTTTAATAAAAGCCGATAAAGTAACTGAAGTCAGCCACAAGACGGCGCAAATCAGCAAAGGACAGGATCGTTGCGTTTAAATCTTGGCCTCAGACACGTTTGTGCGGAAGAAGATCTTTTTCTCTTCTACGACCACCACTGCGTGTGCAATTTAAGCACCAGGACGTCTTCCCGCTCTTCTCTCTAAAACGGTTAACCCAGCCCCTCCGCCCCCCAGTAAGGTTGGCTACACGAACTACTTCTTCTCAAAAAAAAAAAAAAAAAAAAAAAAAAATGGGAATGTCGTGTGGCTAGGGCCTCCCGTCGGGTAGACCTGTCGCCTGGTGCAAGTCTTTTCAGTTGACGCCACTTCGGTGACTTCCAAGTCGATACTTCTCAGAGTAGTCACTCCACTGCGCTTTCTCAGGCACCGCAAAACCACGAAGAACTGCTCTCCAGTCCCCATTTGATTGCAGATCTCAACCAGTGTTCACTAGTACGCGGATTCACGTCGGTATTAATGAATAATTATTTAACGCAAACTGGGCCCAATTACTTTGGAACCAGTCTTGTGTAAAGCCATCTCAGTAGAATTTCAGTCGCCCCGCGAGAATACGTACGCTCAAGCGGTGCCAGCTGTAACTAAGCGAGAACGTAGCTTGCGGTGCGAGCTGCCTGCACAACGGATTCACCGATGCTGATTGGGTAAGAATTGGCACGCTTGTCGACTTTGTGTTTGCATCTCGCTTTCCTCATTGCCAACCACCGTCTCTCCTATAGATTACTTCCAGTAGTGCATCACGTTTCACTATACACTGAGGTGATAAAAGTCACGGAATAACCCCTAATGTCGTTTCGGACCCCCTTTTGGCCGGCGTAGTAGAGCAGCTCGACTTAGCATGGACTCAACAAGTTTTGGAAGTCCTCTGCAGAAATACTGAGCCACGCTGACTCTTTAGTCGTTCATAACAGCGACACAGTTGCCGTTCCACGATTTTTAGCACGAACTGACCTCTCGGAATGTTCTTCAAACCAATCGCTAACAGCTGTGGCCCAGCGACATGTTTGGGAACATGAAGTCCATGAATGGCTCCAGATGGTCTCCAGGTAGTCGAACATGATCGGTTCAGTTGGACCGGAGGATCAGTCCATCCACGTAAACACAGCCCACACAATTATAAAGCCACCACCAGCTTGCACAGTGCCTTGTTGACAACGTGGATTCACTGCTTCGTAGGGTCTGCGCCACAGTTGAATTCCACCATCAGTTCTTACCAACTGAAATCGGATCTCCTTTGGCCAGGTCACTGTTTTACAGTCGTCTAGGGTCCAACCGATGTGGTCACTAGCCCAGGAGAGGAGATGGAGGCGATGTAGTCCTCTTAGCAAAGGCTCGCGTCGGTCGTCTGCTGCCATAGCCCATTAAAGCCAAATTTCACCGCACTGTCCTAAAGGTACGTTCGTCGTACGTCCCACGTTGATCTCTGCAATTATTTCTCGCAATGATGCTTGTATATTAGTACTGGTAACTCTACGCAAACGCTACTGCTCTCCGTCGTTAAGTGAAGGCCGTCCGTCGGCCATTGCGTTTCCCGTGGTGAGGTGTAATGCCTGAAATTTGGTACTCTTGACTATCTCCGACTACTGAATTCCTTAACGATTTCCGAAATGGAATGTCCCACACGTCTAGCTCCAACTAGCAGTCTGCTTTCAAAGTCTGTTAATTCCCGTTGTGCGGCAGTAATCACGTCGGAAACCATTTCACACGAATCACGTGAGTACAAATAACAGCTCCTCCAGTACACTGTTCTTTCATACCTTGTGTACGCGATACTACTGGCATCTGTATATGTGCATATCGTTAACCTACGACTTTTGTCACCTCAGTGTACATGACTCTCTAGAGACCGGGTGTTCTATTATTATTTGTTTACTTGTTTTTGCTGTTTTCTTTACAGATGAGTAATCTAGAATTGCGGACTGATGTCCCTTGCTATGACAGGGCTACCTCGCCTCTTGTTTCTTAATGATCAGTATATATTTATTCCATTAGTTTGCTGTTTGTCTGTCACTTCTTTGGTGACTTTCCCCTGTTTCTTATTGTATCATGAATCCTGGCACCAGAAAAACCTATATGAGCTTGGAATTTTGATGCGTCTTCGGTCAAGAAACTGAAGATCAGCAAGTAAGAGTTATTGTATCGGCTAATAGGGAAGTTTTAGATGAGTGGCGGGCGTCTAATCAGTTGTGACTCACATGTTTTATTAGGCCCTCCTGTCTGTTGATTCGAAATTGATGACACAGCCAGGGATTTTGCTAATACTATAGCTCGGAAAGTAGATATCTGTAAATATGTTTATTTTTAAAACTGTTGACTAATAAGGGGACCGAACCTACACGTCATCGCAGATTTCGTATAGATTTATGAAATATGCAGGACTTGGCCAGGAATGAAAGTGACAGAAATGGGAGCTCAAGATGGCAAAGCGTTTAGAAAATAAAAATAGCAGTTTTGGCGCTGGTAGGGCTCTCTTATCGAGAGGGAGAAAGAAATCGCATCCCGAGAAGACAGCACCAAAATCCATTCCTTAGTACATCACCAGTTACCATCGCCAAGCCGGCCGCGGTTGCCGAGCGGTTCTAGGCACTACAGTCTGGAACCGCGCGACCGCTACGGTCGCAGGTTCGAATCCTGCCTCGGGAATCGATGTGTGTGATGTCCTTCGGTTAGTTAGTTTTAAGTAGTTCTAAGTTCTAGGGGACTGATGACCGCAGAAGTTAAGTCCTATAGAGCTCAGAACCATTTGAACCAACCATCGCCAAAATGCGGCGAAATGAGGCGTTACGAGTGATTTGCTACTCAGCTTTGCCATGAGAGAAGATCTTTTATGACTGTAGATCAAGTTCGTTTTTTTTCTGTAGAAACTTTTAAACAACAGTGTAACTGTAACAAAGCGACGTTTATAACGTGTGAAAGAGACCGCGAAAAATGCTGCTTCCCCTCTTTTTACAATGAATATCACCCCAGCACGTGTAAATAATCAGCTGCGAAATGATAAACTTATCTATGTATGTCTTACAACCCCTTCATGGAAATTCATTGGCAATTCTAAGTTATCCCTTGTCTTTCCTTTTCATTCCTTCCATGAAAATATTAAAAATACAATGTACTGAGTATTCGATTAATTTGCAGGTTAAGTAACGTACAAATTGAGGTAAGAAGTTTTTTCTGCATAGGCACTCGACTCCACGGTCCTTGGTTTATCTTTCTGATATCGTTCAGCTGCTGGAAACTACGCAGGAACATCTAACATAATTGGCTCGTGCCTCGCCCGACCCACACCAAAACTGCGATTTTTTCGAAACGTCTGGCCATCCGGAATTTCCATCCCGTCAAATTTCGTTTCTGACCAAGCCCTGTATGTACATAAATCTGGGCTAAATCGCTGATGAGGCGTAGGCGCAGACCCTATGCTAGTATTTTATGTTTCATAACATTAAGGTGCAGAGAAATGGTTTTTATTTTTATTTATTTATTTTGAGTCATCAGTCGCCTGACTGGTTTGATGCGGCCCATCACGAATTCCTCTCCTGTGGCAACCTCTTCATCTCAAAGTAGCACATGCAACCGACGTCCTCAATTATCTGCTGAATGTATTCCAGTCTCTGTCTCCCTCCCTCTACAGTTTTTGCCCTCTACAGCTCTCTCCATTTAGTACCGTGGAAGTCATTCGCTGATGTCCCAACAGATGTCCTATCATCCTGCCCCTTCTCCTTGTCAGTGTTTTCCATATACTCATTTCCTCTCCGATTCCGCTCAGAACATCCCCGTTCCTTATATTATCAGTCTACCTGATCAACTGAAGTATTTCTTGTTACCCATGGCTTCTTCGCAGTTACCTTCTTTGTACCTATGTTTTCCTTCCCAACTTCTGTGATGGCCCTTTTTAGAGATGTCCGTTCCTCTTCAACTGTACTGCCTACTGAGCTACTTCTTATTGCTGTTTCTGTAGCCTTAGAGAGTTCAAGCGTATCTTGTCATTCCTTAGTAATTGTGTATCCCACTTATTTGAGTATTGATTCTTCCTGACTAATCTCTTAAACTTCAGCCAACTCTTCATCTCTACAACATTGTGATCTGAGTCTATATCTGCTCCTGGGTACGCCTTACAATCCAGTATCAGATTTCGGCAGCTCGGATCATGATGTAATCTAACTGAAATATTCCCGTATCATCCGGCCTTTTCCGTGTATATCTCCTCCTCTTGTGGTTCTTGAACGGAGTATTTGCTATTACTAGTTGCAGTTTATTACAGAACTCAATTAGCCTTTCTCGTCTCTCATTTATTTTCCCAAGCCCATATTCTCCTGTAACCTTTTCTTCTACTCCTTCCTCTACAACTGCATGCCAGTCTCTCATTACTATTAGATTTTCATTTCCTTTTACGTACTGTACTACCCTTTCATTATCCTCATATACTGTATCTATCTCTTCATTTCCAGCTTGCGATTTCGGCATGTATACCCGGACTATCGTTGTCGGTGTTGGTTTGCTGTCGACTCTGGTAAGAACAACCCTGACGCTGAACTATTTGCAGTAACACACTCTCTGCCCTACCTTCCTATTGACAACGAATCCTAGTCCAGTTATACCATTTTCTGCTGCTGTTGATATTACCCTATACTCATCTGACCACAAGTCATTGTCTTCTTCCCACTTCACTGATTCTTACTATATCTAGAATGAGCCTTTACGTTTCCCTTTTCAGATTTTCTAGCTTCCCTACCACGTTCAAGCTTCTGACATTCCACGCCGCGACTCGTAGAACGTTATCCTTTCGTTGGTTATTCAATATTTTTCTTATGGTCATCTCCCCCTTGGCAGTTCCTTCCCAGAGATCCGAATGGGGGACTATTCCGGAATTTTTTGCCAATGGTGAGATCATCATGACATTTATTTCACTTACAGGCCACATGTCCTGTGGATACACGTTACGTGTCTTTAATACAGCGGTTTCCATTGCCTTCTGCATGCTCGTGCCGTTGATCATTGCTGAGTCTTCCACCTTTAGGTTAGTTTCCCACACCAAAGACAAGAGAAGTGCCCTGAGCCTCTGGCCGCTTCTCCGGTCTGTTTGACAAAGCCGTTGGCAGGATGAGAGTGACTCCTTATGCTGGAAGCCTTCGGCCGCCAAATGCTGATTATTAATCAAAATTTAAGCAGTGGAGGATTTCGAGCAGGGGACCGGGGAAAGACACTATCCCTAGACCACGGGGTTTTTACATACAGCCTAGTATCCTAATAATTTTTTTCCTTCATTAGTGCTGTACTGAACTGTCGACCTAACTTCAACATCTAGGTGATGCTCTCACGCCAGAAGGGTTAGGGTAAGGGATAATGTATGGACTACAGGATTATTTGAAATTATAAACTCTTGCCTCCAGCCCAGTTACACAAATACTGAAGTTACATTAAAACTGTTGAGATGGGAAGGCTCTTCCATCACCTTTGTAGTAGATGCAGCTTGTCACGAAAGAACGACAATGCCAGGGAATACGTGCCTCATTTGTTTGCCACGCAAACAAATTCGTTAAGCGACGTATTTGCTCCATTGTCGGCTAACAAGGACCCGGATTAACTCTTTGATCTTCTGTATCAGAGAAATACTTTCTTTCCAATGTTTTTCTGCCTTGTACTGAGATGCAAGAAAAGGTTTAGCTGTTACAACCCAGGCACTGGTGCTCACTGTCCAATAGCAGTGCTACTGCTCTCAGATAAATTCCAAGATCCGGCCGCTGAACTGGGAACACTCATCGCAGGCAGTGGCTCTTGAGCTCCAGCTAGCGTCGTACATCGCCTGCGGCAATATCAGAAAATAAAATAAACTCGTTATGAGAGTTCACCTATATGAAGGAGGCGTTTCGAATCATACAAACTTATCTGACTGATAGCGATGATAAGGCATCTGTCAATGGAATAATTTATCGCCACCTGAAAGATAAAGCGAAGCGAAGTGATTTCGATGCGTTATTCCTTGAATCTGCTGGCTCACATCCACTCATCAGTAGCAATTAGTTATGATACGCGAATGTGATAGCTGACAGCAAACATCTCTTTAACGCGTGACCAGCATATGACGTCTGAAAGATGAAATTGACGGTAAGACGGGTAGTACGCCACCACATGTGGTACAAATCTGAAGATGTGCCTTGTCAACGAATTCCGGTTAGCTTCCCTTCTCGAGTAGACTCCGAAACCAACCATTAACCACTCATATTTGTAACGTGCGTATTGTGAGGTACGTGTTCCAGTTCATTGAATCATGTTCAGGCGTCCCTCGTGGACATATTCTGCATAAAGCGAGTGATAAATCAAACGTCAGACCTCTTGCAACTTTCGTTTCACCAACTTCACCGGCCATCAGTCACTTATTTACGTCAGTACAATCTAATTAAAATAAAAAGTAATATAAAAGTGCCAAAGCGACGGCAGTCTGCCCATCATTTACGTTCCATAAAGAAGCGATATTCGCGGTCCTCAGAATATACATCACTGAAGTGACAAAACGTCTAGGGATAGCGATATGCACATTTACAGATGGTGGTAGTATTGCGCTAGTTAGAGCCAGACGCGTGGGACATTTCATTTCGGAGACCGTTAGGGGATTCAATATTCCACCATCCACAGTGTCAAGAGTGTGCCGAGAATACCAAATTTCAGGCACTACCTTTTACCGCGCAGTGGCCGATGGCCTCCACTTAACGACCGAGAGCAGTTGCGTTTGCGTAGAGTTGTCAGTGTTAACAGACAAACAAAACTGCGTGAAATAACTGCAGAAATCAACTTGGGACGTGTGACGAACGTGTTCGTTAGGACAAGCGCGGCGAAATATGTTCATGGGCTATAGCAGCAGACGACCGGCGCGAGTGCTTTTGCTAGCACTACGACAACGGCTGCAGCATCTCTCCTGGGCTAGTTACCATATGGTTGGATCGTAGACGACTGGAAAACCGTGGCCTGGTCAGATGAGTTCCGATTTCAAAATGCTAGAGCTGATTGTAGGGCTCGACTGTAGCGCAGTCCCCACGAAGCAATGGACCCAAATTGTCAAAAAGGCACTGTGCAAGATAGTGGTGGCCTCTTAAGGCGTGGGCTGTGTTTACTTGGAACGGACTGGGCCCCTGGTTCAACTGACCTGATCATTCACTGAAAATGGTTTTATTCGGCTAGTTGGAGACAATTTGTAGCCATTCATGGATTTCGTGTTCCGAAACGACGATGGGATTTTTATGGATGACCATGCGCCGTGACACCAGGCAACAATTATTCTTGAATGGTTTGAGAAACATTCTGGACAATTCGAGCGAATGATTTGGCCATCCAGATCGCTCGACATGAATCCCGTCGAACTTTTATGGGACATAATCAAGAGGTCAGTTCCTGCACAAAATCCTACACCGGTAACGCATTACCGATTGTGGACGGCTGCAGAGGCAACATGGCTCAACATTTCTCTTAAGGGCAAATCGAGTTGCTAAACTACGCCGAGCGCAAGAAGATCCGATACTATATTAGGAGGTATCCCATGACTTTGGTCACCTCATTATGATTCCTGTTTCGACTCTCGAATATGGCTGTGAATCATTTGTAATTTCGTTAATTACGAAACTTAATTCTCTGTTTAATCGCTAAACCCAATGAGCAAAGTTGTAAGTGGGTATCATTTTTGATTTCTGTGATTCTTCTGCGTTAATTCACTGTCTAATACTAAGCTGCATTCCTTTATTTTCTTTGCTTGACATAGCCAATAGAGACAACTGACTGAATTCCAAGAAAGTAACTGAATTTCTTTAGTTATAATTTTAATTTCAGGTACACATTTTATTCAGGCAATAACTGGATGTAAAATTTTTATGTTCTAATAAATTCACAAATGGTAACTTTGCTTCTACTTTTCTATTCTTTCGCAGCTAGTGTCATAATTACCATGTTATTGTGTTATTTTTGGGAAGGAAATGTAATAATTTAATGAGAGAAAATATAAACATTCCGTCATTATATCTGTGATTATATCTCATGGTCACAGTAAATCACCGCAGCATTATTTATCAATATTATCTTTGGCTCCTTTTACCGCAATACAAGTGCTTGATCGTCAGGCATCAAATGGAGGCAACTGATTATTAGGAACCCACTTACCAACCGAACGAAAACAACGATAACATAATATCTACTAACTAGGCCTGTCGTAATATTTAACAGTTAATGTTAGTTACATTGGTTTTGAGACCTACTGTTGACCGTGATTACATCTACTACAGAATCCGAACCATCCTATTCTTTCGATACTTACACGCACTCGAGACATGAACTTTGCTAGCATATGCGGGAATTCCGTTTTCTTTTCTTGGGGAAAGTTAAAGTAGAGGTAACTCACCGTTGCCTTCTTCCGTCCTGTCATCAAAAGTGCATCTGCGTTCTGTGGATGACTGTGAGGAGAGCTTGTGCATATACTTATATGGATATATGTCCGAAAGAACAGACACCATTGACGACCTGCAGCCGTCTAGAACGAAATTAGAATTATATTAATACCTTCAGCCGCCTACAGGCGTTGATATGTATCAACGGAGACAGGTGAAAACGAGTGCCCCGACCGGGACTCGAACCCGAGATCTCCTGCTTACAAGGCAGACACTCTATCCACCTGGGCCACCGAGGGCACAGAGGATAGAGTGTCTGCAGGGACTATCTCGCGCACGCCTCCCGTGAGACCTACATTCTCACCTTGTATGCCCACACACTACTTTCGCAGTGTCCCACCACAACACACTCATTACTCGTGGAAGACCTTCTTACCAAGTTCGGGGAATATGTGTACATATGCACAGAAGAATGTCCGAAAGAACAGACACCATCTCCATATAAGTATATAGGTCTGGCAACGCCAGCTATGACCTTCTTCTTCTGTGCAGATGCACACATATTCCCCGAACTCGTGCGAGACTTGGTAAGAATGTCTTCCACGAGTAATGAGTGTGCTGGGTAGGGACACTACGAATGTAGTGTGTGGACATACAAGGTGAGAATGTGGATCTCACGGGAAGCGTGCGCGAGATAGTCCCTGCAGTCGTGCTATCCTCTGTGCCCTCGGTGGCTCGGATGGATGCCGGTACGGTAGCTCAGCGTGTTCGGTCAGAGGGTTTAGCTACCCTCTGAAACAAAAAAACTGAGTGAACGAATCAACGATCAACCTGCACAGGCGTCATTGGACGTCCGCCACGAACAAATTCAACGAACAATCTAGAACAAAATGAGATAAAAAAATAAATAAAAAAAAGATGGATAGAGCGTCTGCCATGTAAGCAGGAGATCCCGGGTTCGAGTCCCGGTCGGGGCACACATTTTCACCTCTCCCAGTTGATATATATCAACGCCCGTAAGCAGCTGACGGTATTAATATAATTCTAATTTCGTTTTAGAGCTTGTGGAGTGTGATGTTGTGTTTGTTATGGATGCAGGAGCAGGAGACGAAGAAACTTACTACAAAGAATTCATCAAGCTTACCATCCTCACTGGAAAATTGGAAATTTGCGGTAAGGTCTTATGGGACCAAACTGCTGAGGTCATCGGTCCCTAAGCCTACGCACTACTTAATCTAACTTAAACTAACTTACGCTATGGACAACACACACAGCCATGCCCGAGGGAGGACTCCAACTTTCGATGTGGGGAGCCGCACGGACCGTGACAAGGCGCCTCAGGCCGCTCGGCTACTCCGCGCGGCCCATCCTGGCGGGGCCGACGTGTCGCATGCCTTTACTCCGCGAGGCACTACCATCGGCATTGGCATTTAATTCAGGACACTGACCCAAAGTCTGGTGAACGCGAACTTGACGCCACCACCTCTCCCACAGCAGTGGGATTCGTAATGGATGTGGGAGAAGCCTTGGGCTGCAGAAAGCATTCCATGTAGAAAAAGGTGCTCACTCGCTGACTGACCGTGTGTTGCTGACAAGAAATCCGACACTATCTGTGACTACACAGGAAATTCAGTAATGAAGACAGAAAGGGAAACCCTTTCCAAACAGTTTTTTTTTTTTTTTTTGTGTCATCATTTTCCTGACTGGTTTGATGCCAACTTTTTCATCTCGAGTAGTACTTGCACTCTACGTCCTCAAATATTTGTAGGTTGTATTCCAGTCTCTGTCTTCCCCTGCACTTTTTATGCTCTACAGCTCCCTCTAGTACCATAGAAGTTATCCGTTGATGTCTTAACAGATGTCTCAGCTTCCTGTTCCGTCTCCTCGTCACTGTTCTTCGTATGTTACTTTCTTCGCAGAATCTGCGGGGAACCTCCTCATTCATTATCTTATCATTTTACCTAATTTTGAACTTACTTCTGTAGCACCACATCTCAAACGCTTCTATTCTGTTCTTTTCCGCTGTTCCCACAGTCCATGATCAAATACCGATCTTCACTACATAATCGTGTGCTGCTTTCCTAACGTACAATTGTTTGTTGGATATATTTCAATCTGTATCTTCCTCTATAGTTTTGGTCTACGGCCCCCTCTAATACCACTAAAGTTATTCGCTGATGTCTCAACACGTTTCCAAGAACCGTGGGCGATAGTTAGCGTCTATGACTAGTAGTGAAAATGGTTTGAATACCGGTATGAAACCTAGCCAGTGCTTAAATGCTATAACTTTTCTTAGGTGACTGTCTACGACTGTTCAATATTTTGAAAAAAGCATATTTGCGCCATCGGATATATTTATTCTCTACTGATTTCAGTTACAACAACCATCTTCATTGAAGAAAGGGTGAAAAATACGTTTTCGTCAAATACGACACAACCAACTGTAGAACATTTGGTTGTGTGATAACATAACTCTCAGAGTAGTCTGTCTGAACATAATCCATGTAAATATGCTGTCCATTAGCACAATAATAGTAATGTACACTTGCTGAGAACTTCACACTCAGTACAGTGAAGCGCCAAACAAACTGGTATAGGCATGCTTATTCAGATACAGAGATATGTAAACAGGCAGAATATGGCGTTGCTGTCGGCAACGCCTATATAAGACAACAAGAGTCTGGCGCGGCTATTAGGTCGGTTACTGCTGCTGCAATAGCAGGTTATCAAGATTTAAGTGAGTTTGAACGTGGTATTGTAGTTGACGCGCGAGCGATGGGACAAGGATCTCCGAGATCTACAAGAACGGGACCAACGACGACTGAGGAGAACGTGATAGAAGTGCAACCCTTCCGCAAATTGCTGCAGATTTCAATGCTGGGCCATCAACAGGTGTCGGCGTGAATCCATTCCACGAAACATCATCAATATGGGCTTTCGGAGCCGAAGGCCCACTCGTGTGCCCTTGATGACTCCACGAGACAAAGCTTCACGCCCCGCTTGAGGCCGTCAACACTGAAATTGTACTGTTGATGACTGGAAACATGTTGCCTGGTCGGACGAGTCTCGTTTCAAATTGTATCGAGCGAATGGATGTATACGGGTATAATGGCAGCCTCACGAATCCATGGACCCTGCATGTCAGCAGGGGACTGTTGAAGCTGGTGGAGGCTCTGTTATGGTGCGGGCCGTGTGCAGCTGGAGTGATACGACTCTGACAGGTGACACGTACGTAAGCATCCTTTCTGATCACCTGCATCCATCCATGTCTATTGTACTTTCCGACGTCCGTAGGAAATTCCCGTAGGACAATGCGACACGCCACACGTCCTGTATTGCTACAGAATGGCTCTAGGAACACTCTTCTGAGTTTAAACATTTCCGCTGGCCACCAAACTCCCCAGACATGAATATTACTGAGCATATCTGGGACGCAACGTGCTGTTCAGAAGAGATCTCTACCCCCTCGTACTCTTACGGATTTATGGACAGCCCTGCAGTATTCACGGTGTCAGATCCCTCCAGCACCTCCATGCCACGTCACATTGCGGCACGTCTGCGTGCTCGCGGGGACCCTACATGATGTTAGACAGGTGTACCAGTTTTTTTGACTCTTCAGTGTAACTGGATTATGTTCAGACATACACTATGACAGTTATGTATGTCCTAAATTTGGTTGTATCGTGTTTGGTGAAAATGTATTTTTGAGCCAGTGTCGTATACTATTTTCCTCCTGTGAAGATGGTAGAGAACAAACATACAATTGTACAGCTGATGGCGCAAATATGCTTTGTTCAAAATGTTTGAATTCTATATAAAAACCATCAGCAATGGCGGCCGAAAACTAGCGGCCTTAGTCACCCTCGTTCCGCCAACGACCCTGTCAAAGAGGGCAGAGGAGCGGACAGAGGTTCAGGGCACTCTCTCGCACCTGGGGTGAAAACTGCCGCTAAAAGGCAGAAGAACCAGCGACGATCAATGGGAGGATGCAGAAAACAATGGAAACCACTGCATTAAAGAAATGGAACGTGTAACTATAGGACATGCGGCTTGTAATTGAAAAAGTGTCGCGATGATCTCTCCATTGGCAAAAGATTCCGAATTAGCCATTCGGATCTCCGAGCCTGTAATGCCACGGAGGAAGTGACCATAAAAAATGATGGACCCACCACTAAGAAAAGTATGACTTTCTCGAACGCAAGAGGAGACTCTTGAAAGAAATAACATTTGCCCCATTTACTCGCTTGCACAGCCAGTCTCCAAAGCTTTGTTCACAGATATAGTGCTAAGTGAAGAAGTGAACAATGCGTCCACACTTCACTTTATATCGTGTAAATTATGAAAATGTCAAAGTTGTGAGAGTTGGTTTCTAATACACATGGTCCAATCACATTATTCAAAAATGGTTCAAATGGCCCTGGCACTATGGGACTTAACATCTGAGGTCATCAGTCCCCTAGACTTAGAACTACTTAAAACTAACTAACCTAAGGACATCACACACATCCATGCCCGAGGCAGGATTCAAACCTGCGACCGTAGCAGCAGCGCGGTTCCGGACTGAAGCGTCTAGAACCGCTCGGCAACAACGGCCAGCTTCACATTATTCAATTAGTATAATTATACATAACAACCCACTACCTAAATACATTAGTGGGTCCTAATTTCATATTATTTAACATTTCTGCAGCTTAATTCTAACACTGCAGGTATAATACTATTATTCCCTTACCACTACAGGGATCTCTAGTCTGCTGTTATTCAGTTTATACATGTATCTAAGTGCTAGTTGATTTTAACTTCCTCTACAACTGTTATTGGAGTGCAACTTCGTTTATCCTGTTGGTCTACACTACCTACAGTGCAATTTCGTTTATCCTATTGGTCTACACTACCTACAGCGTTACAGGTGTGCCAGCAATCTACAGACCCGTGTTATTGTAGGCCTTGCCCACCGAGCTAACCCCAGTGGGTGTGCCCCTGGCACTGGGCTGGCGGATGACTTCGTTTCGCTGCAGTACTAAGCTAATATTTTTTTTCCTTTTTAAATCTACAACTAACCTATTTCTAATATCTACCTGTCATAGTTGGTGCGTGTCACAGTCGGTTAGTTGTGCACACGCCCCCCCCCCCCCCCAATCAAAGACATGGCGGATCCCAACCGTGAAGCAGCTGGCCAAGTCCAGGTCCCAGCGGAACAGGAAAGGTACACGGAGACTAAGTTGGGTATTGATTATTTAATGATTGTTCCTTAAAAATTCCCTAAGGACTTTTCTGGAAATTTCCTCTGAAAGTTTGTCCAGGATGTAAAATGTGTCTTCTTGCCTGAGCAGTTGGTGTGTATCGTGTCCGCCGGCCGCGGTGGCCGTGCGGTTCTAGACGCTGCACCGGAACCGCGGGACTGCTACGGTCGTAGGTTCGAATCCTGTCTCGGGCATGGGTGTGTGTGATGTCCTTAGGTTAGTTAGGTTTAAGTAGTTCTAAGTTCTAGGGGACTGATGACCTAAGATGTTAAGTCCCATAGTGCTCACAGCCATTTGTGTATCGTGTCCAATCACGTTAACGTGATCACCACCGATGTTCGTGCAATAACCACTGACAGACAACAGGTGGCAGCACTAGCAGTGTAGGGTAAATAAATCGTGTCACAGGAGAGGGAGAGGACTTAGGAGCAGTGAAGTCCTTGTCTTTATGCCGTAGCCATAAAGGAGCTATTTATCTTACGCCCATAAGGGAATGATCATTGGCTACCGGGCCAAGAGTGGTCCGGCAGGACAATGCAACGTGTGACACAGCTCGCAGTTTGTAAACCGTTCACGTGCACCGTGGTTACAATATACCGTTCATGACAAAATGGCGCTATCCAAAACTGGCGCGAGACAACTTTGATGCACCACGGGCCATAGTCGACAGGAGTGGGCAGCTGTGGAAAGGTGTACGGCCGAATAAACGAAAATGCTGAGTAACTGACAGCTCAATTGAATACCAAGGTCTCATCAACGGCCGTTCAGCGAACGTTGCTGTCTATGGAACATCGCAACAGGCGCCTTGTTCCTGCACCAGTGCAGACCGCTGTTCGTCGGCGACGAAGGCCAAAATTGCACGACAGCACCGCAACTGTCCGTTCACTGAGTGGAGACAAGAGACCTTTTGAAACGATCACGTTTTATGATTCGTTGGTCAGATGGCCTTTGGTGTGTACGACGTGAAATGTCTCAAAGCAAACGCCCTGCATCAAAGGCCCACGCCGGAGGAGGCAGCGTTCTGGTTTGAGAAATGTTCTCGTGCCATTCCTGGGTGATATCGTCGTTGTGGAAGGCACAGTGGATCTACACTGGTGTTTATCTATCCTTGCAGACCAAGTCCACTCTACGTGCAGCTGGTTTTCCATCGTCACGATGGGATCTACCAGGAGGAAAATGCAACCTGTCACAAAGCTCCTATTTTAGGTGCACGTTTCAACAGATGAGTTTACCGTACTCCCATGGCCACCAAAGTCACCGGACTTAAACACAGCCGAGAATCTTTGGGACCAAATCGATTGGGCTGTTCGCACCGAGGCTACTCAACCGAGAAACCTAGCGCAGCTGGCCACGATACTGGAGTTGGCGTGGCTCCACACTAGAGATGGGCAAACTCGTTCATCCTCAGGAACTAGTTCACTGGTGATCGCTCTTTTTTGGGAACCGTTCATTTTTACTCGTTCACCATTTGGGCTCCACACTAGAGAGGGGCAAACTCGTTCATCCTTGGGAACTCGTTCAATGGTGATCGCTCTTTTTTGGGAACCGTTCATTTTTACTCGTTCTCCGTTTATTTGAGCTTGGTATACAGTTCTTATGAAAAATCGAAAATTAGTAGCATGTGTGACTGAACATGGGGGGCGCCAAGGGGGGGTCGCTTGCCACCGCCCTGGAGTGCAGAGTTTTTATTCCTAACAGAATTCTCACACACTTGTAATTTTCGTGATTCTGCAAAACCTCTCGATAGGCAACTGTAGCGTTATGTGGCTGATCGCAGTGAAATAATATAAGGTGGCGCAAGAAAACCGCGACTATAGACTGCTCACCAATTACGCGGGATTTGTTGACCGTTACGAGCGGAATAGATAAACATGTAATAATTAGGCAGTGAGGAAATGACAAATAAGCTAATGCAAACAACAACTTCAAAACAATAGATCACGATTGGTAGGCGAAAATGAGCAGTCTAGTACTCGGGGCCAACTTTTCGTGCGCCACCCTGTACCACTGAAATAATATTGTAGAAGTTATCATATTCTCTTTACAAAATGTAACCAGACACTCGATTATTAATTATATAATACATTTGAATTACCGGTAATGGATGCTGAATAGAATACGAAAAGAACCAGAAGTTCAGAGTTCAGAAAAGGTATGAAACAGATCTAGAATGGGCGTGCATAGCGAACGAACCGAACAACTCTATACTGAATTATGAGCAGTCGGCAGTGGAACTGCGACGAGTGGCGAAGAAGGGCGAGTCCGGCCGAGCGAGGCCGAGACAGACGGGAATGGGACCGAGGCTGGAACGAGATCGGCCGACGTGTCGTTCGGGAACGAGACCGACCGTTTCCTGTTCCCGGGAACTATAAGTAGAAAGCCGCGACGAAGTGAACTATCAAAGACCGTTCTTTAGAATTCGTTCATAGCTCTTTCCGTTCATCTTGGGCCCGTTAGTTCGCGAACGACCCATCTCTACTCCACACACCAGTCAGAACCTTCCAGAACCTCACTGACTCTCTTACTGCACGTCTCGCAGCCGACCACGTTGCAAAAGGCGGCTATTCAGGCTTTTGAAAAGTGGTCACGTTAATATGACAGGACAGTGTCGTCAGTTGCATGGCGCGTGAACTCGTTTAATTTTCGGACGACTGCTTTTAGAACGTCGTACTTTTCTGAAATGCAATTTCTTGCAAGTTATGTGAAAGTGGCGTAGGCCTATTGAACTCTAATGTGAACATATTACAATCATAATACTGAAATATTTGACGCACGAACGAGTATTGTTCCGAGGACGTGCACAAGTGATGGCAACAGCCGTGAGATTGAAATGTACCAATGGTAGACATACAGTTTTAATCATCACCAGGATAAAATAAAATTACGCAATTAATTTTTCCTTATTTGCACGTAGGTATCTGTAGTCGTGGAACGCACTGAAATCCCCGCACCATACTACCGTAGAACGCTGCTGGAGGACACAAAACAAAATGTCGCAGCCCATTTATTAGCTTGGTTCATAACTTCGTAGCGTTTTTCTTTTGCATGTTTGTATTCCGGTTTGCTATGGGTTTATTTATCGATTGTCATTTTGATTTGCAGTTCACTGTTGCTATTTGAGTGTACATACCGTCATTTTGTCATTTGAAGACGGGGTACATGTGTGGACCCTACAAAATTGAGTGCCAAGTGGAGGAATCGGAACATGTCCGACATGTTCTTCTGTGTGAGTCCAATAGAGGGGTGACAGAAGCGGAGGCAGCGAGAAACATTTGGTGCCGTCATTGGGGATAATCCTATTGAACAGGGCACGACAAGAAAATGGTTTTCTCGTTTTAAGGAGGACCGTTTTGAGATTCGAGACTCTCCACGTTCACGAAGATCTTCGGGGTTTGATGAAGATTGTTTAAACGCATTAATCCTCAATGATCCAAGCCATTCGAGAACTGGCATATATGATGAACTGTGATCACTCAACCATCGTACGACATTTGCATACAGTGGGGAAGGTCCAAATATCGTATTTACCGGATGCTCTAAGTCAAAATCACAAAAATCAACGGGTGGACATACGTGAACGACATCGACCATTCCTATCCTGTGTAGTTACTGATGACGAGAAATGGTGTCTTTATGCTAACATAAGGAAACGAAGCAGCAACCCACCGTGCAGAGATATGCGCGCTTCCAGAAAGGGTAATGTTATGCTACGGTGTGGTGTACTAGGCATCGCTTTCCCGAGGTGTAACCATCACTGCTGACATTTATTGTCAACAAGTGAGACGTTCGATGAGATTTCGGGATTGCAGCCGGATCACGTTGACTTCTTGCCACGATACTTCGGCTCGCAATCGTCCAGCCATCTTCAGGTGAGTGCCCGTCACTGAGTGACTGCCAGCCGAAATATCGTGGCAAGGAGTCAACGTGATCCGGCTGTAATCCTGAAATCTCATCGAACATTCAGTACGCCGGGAAAACTTCAAGAATCACAACAAGTGAGACGTTTTCCAGACACAATCAAAGAACAACGATCAGGAAAAATGTGTAAAGCGAAGCTACTCCACGATAACGCTCGCCCGCATTCTGCTAGATTGATAAACACAGTACATGGGTTGGGTTGGGAAGTCATTCCGCAACCACGTTATTTGCACACTGGACTTTCGCCTTTTCCGCCCTATATCGAATAACTTTCAAGGAACATTTTCTGGCTGAAAATGCGCTCAGAACATGGCCCGAAGAGTTCTTCGCTTCAATACCAAGTAGTCGCGGAATCGAAAAATTACCCCAGATTTGGCAAACTGCTGCAAATAGTGAAGGAGAATATATTGTTGCTACATCTACATCTACATACATACATCACAATCCACCATACGGTGCGTGGCGGAGGGTACCTCGTACCACAACTAGCATCTTCTCTCCCTGTTCCACTCCCAAACAGAGCGAGCGAAAAATGACTGCCTATATGCCTCTGTACGAGCCCTAATCTCTCTTATCTTATCTTTGTGGTCTTTCCGTGATATGTAAGTTGGCGGCAGTAAAATTGTACTGCAGTCAGCCTCAAATGCTGGTTCTCTAAATTTACTCAGTAGCGATTCACGAAAAGAACGCCTCCTTTCCTCTAGAGACTCCCACCCGAGTTCCTGAAGTATTTCCGTAACACTTGCGCGATGATCAAACCTACGAATAACAAATCTAGCAGCCCGCCTCTGAATTGCTTCTATGTCCTCCCTCAATTCGACCTGATAGGGATCTCAAGCGCTCGAGCAGTACTCAAGAATAGGTCGTATTAGTGTTTTATAAGCGGTCTCCTTTACAGATAAACCACATCTTCGTACTCGAGTACGAAGTGTGGTAACATCGTTTTGGATAACTAAAGTCTCTTTTAAGTGTATCTGTTGGGTTTATTAAACTTAAAGACGCCTCTAACTTATGCACCAACCAATAATATCATATTGAAATATTTGACGCACGAACGAGAATTGTTCTGAAGCGTGCGCAACTGATGAAGACAGGCGTCAGACTGAAACGTCCCAGGGATAGTCATATAGTTTTAAGTATAACGACGAGAAAGTAAACTTACACAATTTTTTTCTTTTTTCAGTTGTGGTACACTCCGAACTCCCCCGCGCCACAGAACCGCAGCTCGCCGCTAGAGGGTCAAAACAAAATGGCGCAGCCCATTTATAAAGTTCGGTGAAATGTGTTATTGCGGCATGGGCGCCGTTAGTAAACACTAGAACTCGACAGATATGGCAATGAATTTTGATACGTGCACACTGTGTGATAAGAGTAATACTGTGTAGTGGTCGGTGTTCTTCGACAAATGGCACTCTGATTAGGAAGTGCTATCTATCAAAACCAGTATTTAATTACTGTTTTCGTAGTTATTGTATGATAGGAAGGCTTCAGTTTGGGAACCACACATAAGTTTCTTCGTACTCGAGTACGAAGTGTGGTAACATCGTTTTGGAATGACTGAATTTTCTTCTAATAACTACGTAGTTGTCCCTGATACTTTATTCGTCATAGCAGCGTGTTTGCTTGTACGTACGGTATTAATAGAATTTTTATCGTTGTTTTACAAACATCTTCACATTTTTCGGTACGACTTAAGTAGATATAGTCGGGCGTAGTGGAAGATATCTCATTTCCAAATTAAAACCTTTCAGTCAGCTAATACTTTGGTAAGCAAGTACGCAAAAATCTTTCTGAATTCACCGACACTTTTAACTCAAGTACCATGCTAGTTCATTCCTCGGAAATATCGACATGAAAGTGGATGTAATTTATGTAATATAGTCAACCGGTTGCAACAAGATTTAAGTTGACGTGGTGTCGACAAAGTCTGTGGATGTCTTGACAAGAAAAAAACCAAAAACAGTTACATGCAGTGACAGTTGAAAACAGACATACAAGCAAAATGCTCTCGTCATGCATTTTATCGTAAATCTGTCAATTGTCACTACATGTAATTACTGTTGGGTTTTTCTGATGAGGACACCCATACTCGGTGACGAAACAAAGTCTAGTTAAATCTTGTTGAAACCGGTTGGCTGTATTATACAGATTATATTCATGTACGGTTGCTGACTCACAGCCATATTTAAAATTGTAATGAAAGTGGATTTAAATGAACCATAAAATCATTTAGTGGTAAGAATTTGTAGCCTATTTTAGGTAACAGATTTACTAAGGAAAACTTCCGAAGTGAATCACACAACTTTCATTTTTGCAATATGTAGAATTTAGCAAATCATACTGTCAAATTAGACGTATCTAGAGAATTACGAAAATTGAAAGAACGAAGTCAAGCTTAGACATACATCGAATAATAACAAGCAGGTTGCCGAGTTACTCGGTCGACATATTGTGAATCAACTCAATACTATCACATGTCCAGAGCCCACGAGACCATCACGAGATATGCTTGATTTAGCCCAGGTTGGTATATTGGTATATGTTGTTGTTGTGGTCTTCAGTCCTGAGACTGGTTTCATGCAGCTCTCCACGCTACTCTATCCTGTGCAAGCTTCTTCATCTCCCAGTACCTACTGCACCCTATATCCTTCTGAACCTGCTTAGTGTATTCGTCTCTTGGTCTCCCTCTACGATTTTTACCCTCCACGCTGCCCTCCAATACTAAATTGGTTATCCCTCCATGTCTCAGAACATGTCCTACCAACCGATCCCTTCTTCTAGTCAAGTTGTGCCACAAGCTCCTCTTCCCCCCAATTCTATTCAAAACCTCCTCATTAGTTATGTGATCAACCCATCTAATCTTCACCATTCTTCTGTAGCACCACATTTCAAAAGCTTCTATACTCTTCTTGTCTAAGCTATTTATCGTCCACGTTTCACTTCCATACATGGCTACACTCCATACAAATTCTTTCAGAAACGACTTCCTGACATTTAAATCAATACTCGATGTTAACAAATTTTTCTTCTTCAGAAACGCGTTCCTTGCCATTGCCAGTCTACATTTTATATCCTCTCTACTTCGACCATCATCAGTTAATTTGCTCCCCAAATAGCAAAACTCCTTTACTACTTTAAGCGTTTCATTTCCTAATCTAATTCCCTGAGCATCACCCGACTTAATTCGACTGCATTCCATTATCCTTGTTTTGATTTTGTTGATGTTCATCTTATACCCTCCTTTCAAGGCACTGTCCATTCCGTTCAACTGCTCTTCCAAGTCCTTTGCTGTCTCTGACAGAATTACAATGTCATCGGCGAACCTCAAAGTTTTTATTTCTTCTCCATGGATTTTAATACCTACTCCGAATTTTTCTTTTGTTTCCTTTATTGCTTGCTCAATATACAGATTGAATAACATCGGGGACAGGCTACAACCCTGTCTCACTCCCTTCCCAACCACTGTTTCCCTTTCATGGCCCTCGACTCTTATAACTGCCATCTGGTTTCTGTACAAATTGTAAATAGCATTTCGCTCCCTGTATTTTACCCCTGCCACCTTCAGAATTTGAAAGAGAGTATTCCAGTCAACATTGTCGAAAGCTTTCTCTAAGTCTACAAATGCTAGAAACGTAGGTTTGCCTTTCCTTAATCTATTTTCTAAGATAAGTCGTAGGGTCAGTATTGCCTCACGTGTTCCAACATTTCTGTGAATCCAAACTGATCTTCCCCGAGGTCGGCTTCTACTAGTTTTTCCATTCGCCTGTAAAGAATTCACGTTAGTATTTTGCAGCTGTGACTTATTAAACTGATAGTTCGGTAATTTTCACATCTGTCAACACCTGCTTCCTTTGGAATTGGGATTATTATATTCTTCTTGAAGTCTGAGGGTATTTCGCCTGTCTCATACATCTTGCTCACCAGATGGTAGAGTTTTGTCAGGACTGGCTCTCCCAAGGTTGTCAGTAGTTCTAATGGAATGTTGTCTACTCCGGGGGCCTTGTTTCGACTCAGGTCTTTCAGTGCTCTGTCAAACTCTTCACGCAATATCATATCTCCCATTTCATCTTCATCTACATCCTCTTCCATTTCCATAATATTGTCCTCAAGAACATCGCCCTTGTATAGACCCTCTATATACTCCTTCCACCTATCTGCTTTCCCTTCTTTGCTTAGAACTGGGTTTCCATCAAAGCTCTTGGTATTCATTCAAGTGGTTCTCCTTTCTCCAAAGGTCTCTTTAATTTTCCTGTAGGCAGTATCTATCTTACCCCTAGTGAGATAAGCCTCTACATCCTTACATTTGCCCCCCAGCCATCCCTGCTTAGCCATTTTGCACTTCCTGTCGATATCATTTTTGAGACGTTTGTATTCCATTTTGCCTGCCTCATTTACTGCATTTTTATATTTTCTCCTTTCATCAATTAAATTCAAAATTTCTTCTGTTACCCATGGGTTTCTACCAGCCCTGTCTTTTTACCTATTTGATCCTCTGCTGTCTTCACTACTTCATCCCTCAAAGCTACCCATTCTTCTTCTACTGTATTTCTTTCCCCCATTCCTGTCAATTGTTCCCTTATGCTCTCCCTGAAACTCTGTACAATCTCTGGTTCTTTCAGTTTATCCAGGTCCCATCCCCTTAAATTCCCACCTTTTTGCAGTTTCTTCAGTTTTAATCTACAGTTCATAACCAATAGATTGTGGTCAGAGTCCACATCTGCCCCTGGAAATGTCTTACAATTTAAAACCTGGTTCCTAAATCTCTGTCTTACCATTATATAATCTATCTGATACCTTTTAGTATCTCCAGGGTTCTTCCATGTATACAACCGTCTTTCATGATTCTTAAACCAAGTATTAGCTATAATTAAGTTATGCTCTGCGCAAAATTCTACCAGGCCGCTTCCTCTTTCATTTTTAAGCCCCAATCCATATTAACCTACTATGTTTCCTTCTCTCCCTTTTCCTACTGACGAATTCCAGTCACCCATGACTACTAAATTTTCGTCTCCCTTCACTACCTGAATAATTTCTTTTATCTCATCATACATTTCATCAATTTCTTCGTTATCTGCAGAGCTAGTTGGCATATAAACTTGTACTACTGTAGTAGGCATGGGCTTCGTGTCTATCTTGACCACAATAATGCGTTCACTATGCTGTTTGTAGTAGCTTACCCGCATTCCTACTTCTGCATCACCCCTATTTGACTTTATATTTATAACCCTGTATTCGCCTGACCAGAAGTCTTGTTCCTCCTGCCACCGAACTTCACTAATTCCCTCTATATCTAACTTTAACCTATCCATTTCCCTTTTTAAATTTTCTAACCTACCTGCCCGATTAAGGGATCTGACATTCCACGCTCCGATCCGTAGAACGCCAGTTTTCTTTCTCCTGATAACAACGTCCTCGTGAGTAGTCCCCGCCCGGTGATCCGAATGGGGGACTATTTTACCTCCGGAATATTTTACCCAAGAGGACGCCATCATCATTTAATCATACAGTAAAGCTGCATGCCCTCGGGAAAAATTACGGCTGTAGTTTCCCCTTGCTTTCAGCCGTTCGCAGTACCAGAACAGCAAGACCATTTTGGTTAGTGTTACAAGGCCAGATCAGTCAATCATCCAGACTGTTGCCCCTGCAACTACTGAAAAGGCTGCTGCCCCTCTTCAGGCACCACACGTTTGTCTGGCCTCTCAACAGATACCCCTCCATTGTGGTTGCACCTACGGTACGGCTATCTGTATCGTTGAGGCACGCAAGCCTCCCCACCAACGGCAAGGTCCATGGTTCATGGGGGGGGATATAGGCTGACGATAATGAATTGTACTCCATTTCTTCTCCTCCTAATACGAGACTGTCATGGATAGTAAAATTTTCTTTCGCCGCCATGTTTCGAATGAACTACCTCTGCGTCGTACTTCACAACACTAATTCACGCTGTTATCATTGCGTACGGAAGTAGACAAACGAATAATAAGCAGACTCGATGCTACAGAAGTATGGATAAAATTTTGATTTGGATCCGAATTTCTAATAAAAGTTTCATTTAGATCTTCTCTCCACTAACAGGTTGCTGCGAAGCGAAAGTGTTGTGTAAAATTGAAAGTATCCCCCGGAAGTAGCATATACGTCTTTTGGCTGTAGGCATATAGCAGCGAAAAGTGGGAATCATTCTCGAATCGCATTACGCTAAAGTGGTTATCACGCTAGAGCTAACCTATAAAAGAGTAAAACAGAAAAATTAGAGTTTAATTTTCTATAGACTTCGTAGTCAGCACGGAGGGGACAAGGACATGGATAGAAATTAGGCGTCTCTATTTCAAAGGATCCACCCTGGCATTTGGGGTTTAGGGAAGCCTTAGAAAATCTGAATATAGATGTTCGGATGGAGATTTGAACCCCACTCCTTCTAAATACTGGTTTCGTACATTAATTGCAGCTCAACTTGATCGGTTGAAAATTCAAAGAAGAGTTACTCAAGAAACTCCAACACGAAAAGCGCTCTACACCGCACAGATACTTAATATCAGAATTCTGAAAGCCTACATACAGTCTTATCCGAGATAATAAACATATTACTTCTTCCATGTTATATCTTGCTTAACGACCGCGTCGGTGAAGGCGGAGAAATTCGAACCCATGCAGAAGGATTCCGACAGCCATTCTTGACATACGGATGGAATGAGAAAGGGGAAAACTATTCTAGTAAAACATCTACTCTCCGCCACGTACTTCATCGTGGTTTCTGCCATAGAACACTATATGTAGAACATTATATGCAGGTGTAAATTCCCACTGCAGAAATTATATTACAAACAAGGAGCAACGCAGTTAGCAAAGAATTCCATTGGTATGTATTTTTCTACTGGTGGTGCTCGTCGCATACATTATTGCAGTTTTCGAGGTCTCTACTTCAGCCTCGATTATCATCCTGGGAAAAAAACCATATTCCTTTATCTAGTATCCTTTTACGTCACTTGTCGTAATTGGTCACTTTCAAAAAGGGGTAACTCAAACTAAAATATGTTTACTTGATGTTCGCGACCCTTTCTGTCCTCTGTAAAGCACTCAAAACATTTCCGTAATATAATCCCACATATGAGATTCAATATCAGAGGGACGGTATTATCGAAAATCCGAATCCCATCCGCGTAGAACGTCTGCGGTGATTGCCGAAGAAGCTGTGATCCACTACCAAGGGAACATTCCCAAGGGTCAATGAATGATCTCGATGAAACTTAACGGGTGTGTAGAGGAGGCAAAATAATGCGATATGCAATGTTTCTGCTTGTGTTCAGTTTCACTTTTAAGCGGTAAAACACACCTTGAAAGGTAATTTGGCATAATAGATTTAGAGGGAATAGCTTCGAAACCACGAAATATAAATAGTGTGCCAAGAATGAGATTTTCACTCCGCTGCAGAGTGAAAATCTCATTCTGGAAACATCCCCCAGGCTGTGGCTAAGCCATGTCTCCGCTATATCCTTTCTTTCAGGAGTGCTAGCTCTGCAAGGTTCGCAGGAGAGCTTCTGTAAAGTTTGGAAGGTAGGAGACGAGGTACTGGCAGAAGTAAAGCTGTGAGTACCGGGCGTGACTCGTGCTTCGGTAGCTCAGTTGGTAGGGCACTTGCCCGCGAAAGGCAAAGGTCTCGAGTTCGAGTCTCGGTCGGGCACACAGTTTTAACCTGCCAGGAAGTTTCATAAAAAGTGTGTTTTATGTAGAAGTTGAAATTTAAGTAACATTCTTGAAACTATATGATCAACTTTTCAAAAGAAAAAATTGAAAATTTGTAGATTACCTCACCACCATTAATGAACTTTGCAGAATGGACGCTTTTGTTATAGCATAAATTAAAGAAGATTTCACGACACATATATCCACATGTAATAACGCTAGTTTCCGTAACAACTTTTTTGGAAAATATG
This sequence comes from Schistocerca serialis cubense, assembly GCF_023864345.2. NCBI lineage: Eukaryota > Metazoa > Arthropoda > Insecta > Orthoptera > Acrididae > Schistocerca > Schistocerca serialis. The sequence goes on along the minus strand of NC_064646.1, from coordinate 178,410,320 downwards.
TTGTAGAAAAAGTGCCGCCGGAGTATGTGCAACATACCTAATTAAAATACCTAAACGTTCATTATTATTGTAATTACTTGTTGCACATATTTTTGCTGTATTATGTAAAGTGTTATTTTATCATTTCAGTTCATGTTTTTTGTTTGTTTGCTTGTTTTTCACATATGTGTATTGTGTTAATTGAAAATAATAAGTAACTCATTATTATGGTACAAATTCGTTACAACAATTTATATAGTATCTAGCTATAAACATTGCTATTTTCCGAGACACCGTTCCGTGCGCCTTTTTAAAATTTAATAGCCATTTTGGCCTTTCCTTGAAATTATGTAACTTTACGTCCCTGCCCATCTCAAGGCACACTATTGAATGTCAATAGCATGGATAACCAGTCGATGATCCATATCCTCCAACAGTGTGTTACCTTCATCGTATCACGTTTTGAGCCATCATGGAGAACATACTTTTTTCAGCGTCAGAACTGTTTCACTGCTGAAACTTTGCTTTATTTATGTAGGATGGATGAAAGCGATTTTTCCATTCTTTCCCTGGGATGAAGGCCTCCTCATGTGTTTCACAGTCAGATGTACAGTCGTCGTCCATCATTGCTATATCACGGGGCTCCGATCCATCAAACCATACCCCAGTACCTTGTTTCGCATGTCCATCTATGCTGTCACCAATCATTGGCACAATGGTACCTTTCAGTTACGCTTCCTGCGAATTGATATAATTCTCTGGGAATTCCGTAGTAGTAACCCAAAGAGCATTCCGTGGGAGAGAGGTTCTGAAGAGTGCAGCGAGATCCAGAAGTCGTGTTCAATGTACAGTTTCGTAGTAACAGCAAACGGCAGACGAGACTGCTGCCTTACATACAGTAACAGAAGGCACGACGTGGTCTATGGTGTCGCGAACTAGCGGTACAGCCTTGTACCCCGTGAGCTGCTAGTTGGAGAACCTCTTTAGACTGCAGGCCACAAACTGCAGCATCTCTGGGATGCGGGTAGCGGGACGTGCCGACCGCTGGAGATGGTAACAGGGCACTGCAATCCTTTCGTAATCTTCAAATAATATTCTTCAAAAGCAGCTAATAATGAGCGATAGAAGTCTTGAAATCACAGTCGTCATGTCACGAAGAAGTCGCAGCGACTGTTTTGGCAGATAGCGCGCCGAGCAGTACGTACTCGAACGCACCGTGTCAACAGACTGCGTTTGTTGACGGTACGTAAGCTGTTTGACTGTGAGATCTCTTCAAGAGCCTACGGAGATGCACCACGAAGAGAACTTCACTTACACGATTCAGCCACCAGTCTCTGCAGCCGGCAAAGTGCTTACCCACCTACTGATAGTTTCAAAAGAATCTAATGGAGAGTCTGGACTGAGAATTCGAGAATCTCTTTATGGAGCCCCAAATGCTCTTGTGACGGCACTGAAATCTGGTAAGCAAACGAATGAATAAATCAAGCGATATTTGACAGACATTTTCTTTCCCAGTGTGGGAGATAATTCGTTCGTTTGTGTGCATGTTCTAAGAAAAACGTTATGATGTAAGCATTTATTTACCGACTGTCATTATTTTAACGATTTTTTATCATAATAATGGGTTAATTATTATTATTTCCAGTTAATAAGTATGTGAAATGTAAACTAAAAAACGAAAAAATTAATTTTCAACGTTAATATAACAGTTTAAAACATAAACCAGAATACGTAAAAACCAATAATTAGAATTATAATCAACTTTCAGATATTGTACGAGTAATTAGTTCCGTTGCACAAAATCCGACAGCACATTTTGTACAACTTACAGAAACCAGCTTTATACACGTGGATGTATATGGCGGGGAAGCTTCTTTAACTTACGTTGTAACAAAAGTTTTCATTTCTCAAAATTCATTAATGGTCGTGGGGTAATTTGTAAATTTTCAATTTTTTTCAAAATTTGATTAAAGTTTTCAAGAACGTCAGTTACATTTCAACTTTTATATGAAAATTGAAACTGAGCACAAACAAAAAAAAATGCATTTGCATGATTTTGCCCCCTCTACATACCCGCCAAGTTTCATCAAGGTCATTCATTGACACTTGGGAATCCTCCTTTGTAAGACGAATCCATCTTACAACATGTTCAAAAGATAAATAATTAATAAAAAGTATTAATCAGAGAAATTATTTGGACTGGGCTCTCGGGGAACTGCAGAAGCTCATTAAAGTTCAAGTTGTAACTTTGAAGCTAATTTTAGTTACAATCTCAAACTCTTCAGAGATGTGGCCACCTACATGGACGGCTTATCAGAAAAGCAAGTTGCACAAAGATGCAATCAGGCTTCGAAAAGATATCAACGTGATGCAAAGACAAGTGTTTTCCTGCGAGTTTAGAGTCATGTAAAGATGTGTTCTTCGTGAAAGGCCTTGACTATGAGCAAATTTAATTCGTAACATCTGAATCCAACTAGTCACTCGACGCACCATTGAGTAGCATTGCTTGAGAATACAGAGTGGGATTCTCTTGCAGGTTCTGTCACGGGAAAGCGTTCCAGACTTCCATTTATTGTGCTATATACGTGTGGGCTATCAGTGCAGATGGACGATAAGATCCAAACCTCTTAGGGGAATGCAGCTAACGCTGTGAGCAAGTGAGGTAAATGCACAGGGACGCTCCTTACTATTGTGCGATTGGTTGAGGATTTTGGTCGGACATAAAATGGTCACGGATAGCCAAAGTGGTTAAGACGACTGCTCGCCTAAAGCGGGAAATCCGGGTTCGAGCCCCGGTCCGGCACACATTTTCTACTTTGACCATTGAATTATTTCAGTGCCAAATTGCACTGAAGTCAGTACCTCCCTCGAAACATTTCATTCATTGCTTAGATAATGGGAAACTGCAGTTTTCTAAAAACGAGATCAGAAATCAAATGGGTTGGACTCGCATCAGAATGGACGACGAGTGGTCACAGAGCGTATGCAATGCATACCTGGGTTAAGTATCACAAGATAATGTAAGAGCTACGGTAAACAGCATGAACTTCCAAAATTTGAAAAAAAATCGCCTAAAAACTCCAGAAAAACAAATTTTGAAATATTCAAGAACCGAATTTTGGATGAAATCTGTGAATAAGCTGTATATACCCTTTCCAAGGCGACTGTAAAGTACAAATTCGACTATTAAAATTCTTGTGGGGGCATATGGAATATCTTGACAAAATAATTAACTGGGGTCAGATTGTCAGCTAGCTCTCAAAGTATAAAATTATAAAGTAATGCACCTTAAGAAATTAATATTTCCTTTGACTAAATGATTGATTCACATCTGGAATCAGTCATGTGAGTCACCAAAGAATAACGGTTATACATACTCAGTTGCTGTTTTAGTGAATTACAAATTTTTCTTCATTTGTAGGGTCCTTGGTTACTGCAGTTTTTCTACGAAAAACATTTCTTACAATACACTTGTATGGCCAGTATTATAATATTGCTCCAGAGTGTGGGATCCGTAACACATTGGACAAACCCTGTCATCTAGCGTACAGAAGGAGGGCAGCTGGAATGTTCGCAGGCTTATCCGACTCAAGGAAAAACATTACATGAATGTTTACAAGTTTGAAGTGACGTCTTGCGAAAACGTACTTAGACAGTTTAAGAAATTGGCGTTCGCAGCTGAATCAACGAATGTGTTTCAGCATGTCATTCCTGCAGTGACTGTGGAAATAGGCTCACACAAATGATCGCGAAAGCGGAGGCACCTAAAAAGCTATAATTTTTGCCGCGCTCGTTCCTTGAGTGACAGGGTAATAAACCATAGCGTTGGGTCTGTCAAGAAATTAAAAAGTGAGTACCACACTGCGGGGGAACGTATCGTCAGCATAATCTGAACTCTAATTCCGTTCGGCTTTTTGAAACTGTAAAGAAGGGGAATAGTGTAGGGGAGGGACAATTTACAAATTTAGGGGAAGTTCTCCTGCAAAACTTCCAGGATGGAAGAAAGGATAGTGCGGAGACATCGCTTAGCCACAGCTTGGGGATTTGTTGGGAGAACGAATTTTCACTCTGCAGCGGCTGATATGAAACTTCCTGGCAGTTTAAGACAGTGAGTTTAGAATGCAGGAGATGAGGTTCTGGCGGAAGATAAGCTGTGAAGAGTGGTCGTTAGTGGCTCATTTGGTAGAGCGCTTGCCTTCAAACTCCAAAAATCTGAGGTTCGCGTCCCGACATGGCACACAGTTTTAGTCTGCTAGGTAGTTTCATACCAAAGGACATTCTGCCACAGAGTGAAAATTCAGTCTAGAAATTCAAAATTGTGATTTCTCGGGGTTTCCTGGCTTTCGGGTGTTTAGCCAAGTAGTGATTCCATTTTTCTGCACTATATTTCGACGGCCGACTCAGTCGTCTTCTTCATTTGTTACCAATGGTGTCGTTAAGCTTACTCGCTGTCTGGATTTAACTAAATTAGTTGGTATGGTGACGCCATTTATAGCCGAGTTCGACTCCCGGCGTCAGGCTAGGCCTTTTTACGCTGATTGCCGGCCAGAGTGGCCGTGCGGTTCTAGGCGCTACAGTCTGGAACCGCGTGACCGCAACGGTCGCAGGTTCGAATCCTGCCTCGGGCATGGATGTGTGTGATGTCCTTAGGTTAGTTAGGTTTAAGTAGTTCTATGTTCTAGGGGACTGATTACCTCAGAAGTTAAGTCGCATAGTGCTCAGAGCCATTTGAACCATTTTTACGCTGATTTATTTTTCGGGGTGCTCGCTATTATCGCGTAAGATGCACATTGCGTTGAAAGAATGACATAGGAAAAGCGGGTCCGAGGCTCCAATTTAAGCAAGGCTTGGACTCCAGAACTCAGTCTATTAAGGTCCCGCTGGCCAATTCATCCATCAGACAACGGTGATAGAACATGTGTTACACGGAATAACATTGGGAGCTCTGAAAACTAATGAGCATCAAAGAGAGTCAACTCTGCTTTAAATAGCGGTGCTTCACCAACAATACAGCCTGGTTCGAGTCCAGGCAGCGAGTACGCTCAGTTCGCACAGTCCACAGCGCTCGAAGGAGATCACGTGGTTGGCCACCGAAATATCGCGCAGAAAAATGGAATCAGTAACTCGGCGGAAAACCCAAAAGTGTAGAATTAAAATTTGCAGATTGTGACCAAAAATGCGATCATCAGCTGCATTGCATTTTGCGGCTCGAGATCTCAAGGCGTCTTCAGTCGTCTTAAGGATGTGCGTAAGCGTATAAGACTCCAGCAAGTAATTTTTGTCTGTAGTTTTCAATAAACAGAGAACCATATTTAATAAAATGTGTGCCAGCAAATAGTCAACAAGTAAAAGGCCGCGCGTTGTGAACGTATGTATCGCGTCAGTCATTCTACATCTGCAGGGAGTGGACAAAAATAAGAAAACATCCAAAATTCAACACATAATAATGCAGAATACGGTGTAGGAAAAATGTAGACATGGACTCTTATACCGATCTTCGTACAAAATAATGGCAAGTTTAGGTAAAGATGACGTAGATGGATAGCGATCACGTAACCTTCTCTCCAAAGCAGATCCGATAATACTGAGAGCTGATGACTATGGTGCCCAGGCGAGATGCGACAATTCATCCTCGTTCTCCCAAAAACGGTCCTGGACGATGTGAGCTTCGTAAATAGGGGCCTCGTCATTTTGGAACACACTATCATCATTGGGTAACATACATGGTATCAGTTGCTGGACGTGATCAGCGAAAACGGTCGCAAAATCCTTGCCAGTAATGTGACCTTGCGAAAAAACCATAGGGCTCGTGAAACGGCTGCCCAAATCCCTCCTGTGTCTCATTGGACGTAAACTCGGCCAGAAGCTGGAAACAGTGTGAAGCAAGACTCATCCTACAAAATGACTTTCTTCCATTGCTCCACTGCCAATTTTTATGGCTTCGGAAGCACGATTTGCTGTTACAGGCATTTGCACCGCTGATGTGTGTTTTTGAAATTCCCGCCTGCCTGCTATTCCCTGTGTGTGGAGCTGCCTTCGCGTTGATTTAGTGCTGACAAGGTTTCCCAATGCGGTATAAATCTTCGATGCGGTGCCTCTTGAAGCGCCGAACATTGCGGTTACCTTGGTTACGGAAGCACTCACCATATGAGCACCAACAATTTGCCTACGTTCGACTTCACGTAGCCCCAAGATGCTCTCACAACTACATAGAATACTGTACAGTAAACGACTGATATTTGCAACGTTCTGAAGACGTTGCACAAATGCCGTTCCTGGTCAAATACAACAGCACAACCTGCAGCCTTGGGTAGGATCTGCATTTATTTTCAAGCATATATTTTTCGCGATGTTTAAATATTTTTGTCCAACGTCAGTATACAGGGTATTCCACGAAGATATGCAAATATTTTAAAATGTTATTCTACAATTAAAACTATCTGGTGGCCGGTTGTGAACCGCTAGAATCACAGCAGGTAAGTCTGCTCGGAATAGGGTTTTATCTGGTGACTTCAGTTTTATATTTTATGGAAAGAACGACCATGAGAGTAGTTTTCTATTATTTTTGTTGGTTGTGACAATGATTTTATCAGATGGTCTGCCTCATATGCCATGATGTCCGTATGATTTTATAAATGTGAATCCACGTTTCAGGTATGTGGTTCTGTAATAATTGTAATGTATACAGGGTGTTACAAAAAGGTACGGCCAAACTTTTACGAAACATTCCTCACACACAAAGAAAGAAAATATGTTATGTGAACATGTGTCCGGAAACGCTTACTTTCCATGTTAGAGCTCATTTTATTACTTCTCTTCCAATCACATTAATCATGGAATGGAAACACACAGCAATAGAACGTACCAGCGTGACTTCAAACACTTTGTTACAGGAAATGTTCAAAATGTCCTCCGCTAGCGAGGATACATGCATCCACCCTCCGTCGCATGGAATCCCTGATGCGCTGATGCAGCACTGGAGAATGGCGTCTTGTATCACAGCCGTCCACAATACGAGCACGAAGAGTCTCTACATTTGGTACCGGGGTTGCGTAGACAAGAGCTTTCAAATGCCCCCATAAATGAAAATCAAGAGGGTTGAGGTCAGGAGAGCGTGGAGGCCATGGAATTGGTCCGCCTCTGCCAATCCATCGGTCACCGAATCTGTTGTTGAGAAGCGTACGAACACTTCGACTGAAATGTGCAGGAGCTCCATCGTGCATGAACCACATGTTGTGTCGTACTTGCAAAGGCACATGTTCTAGCAGCACAGGTAGAGTATCCCGTATGAAATCATGTAAACGTGCTCCATTGAGCGTAGGTGGGAGAACAAACTAAAATGAGCTCTAACATGGAAATTAAGCGTTTCCGGACACATGTCCAAATAGCATCTTTTCTTTATTTGTGTGTGAGGAATGTTTCCTGAAAGTTTGGCCGTACCTCTTTGTAACACCCTGTATACATTACAATTATTACAGAACCACATACCTGAAACGTGGATTAACATTTATAAAACCATACGGACATCATGGCATATGAGGCAGACCATCTGATAAAATCATTGTCACAACCAACAAAAATAATAGAAAACTACTCTCATGGTCGTTCTTTCCATAAAGTATAAAACTGAAGTCACCAGATAAAACCCTATTCCGAGCAGACTTACCTAAGGTATCTACTTCTAAGAAACTCATGCCAGCAGCTGTTCGTGTTTCAAATTCTGGAATATTCCATTCGTCTTCCCTGGTGAAGGAATTTCGGAAAACTGCGTTCAATAACTCCGCTTTGGCGACACAGTCGTCGGTAACAGTACCATCGGCACTGCGCAGCGAAGGTATTGACTGCGTCTTGCCGCTTGTGTACTTTACATACGACCAGAATTTCTTCGGATTTTCTACCAAATTTCGAGACAATGTTTCGTTGTGGAACCTATTAAAGGCATCTCGCATTGAAGTCCGTGCCATATTTCGCGCGTCTGTAAATTTTAGCCAATCTTCTGGATTTCGCGTTCTTCTGAACTTCGCATGCTTTTTCCGTTGCCTCTGCAACAGCGTTCGGACCTGCTTTGTGTACCACGGGGGATCAGTTCCATCCCTTACCAATTTATGAGGTATGAATCTCTCAACTGCTGTTGCTACTATATCTTTAAATTTGAGCCACATCTCGTCTACATTTGCATAGTCAGTTCGGAAGGAATGGAGATTGTCTCTTAGAAAGGCTTCTAGTGACACTTTATCCGCTTTTTTAAATAAAATTATTTTGCGTTTGTTTCCTGTGGATTTGGAAGAAACGGTATTGCGCCTAGCTACAACGACCTTGTGATCACTAATCCCTGTATCAGTCATGATGCTCTCTATCAGCTCTGGATTGTTTGTGGCTAAGAGGTCAAGTGTGTTTTCGCAACCATTTACAATTCGCGTGGGTTCGTGGACTAACTGCTCGAAATAATTTTCGGAGAAAGCATTTAGGACAATCTCGGAAGATGTTTTCTGCCTACCACCGGTTTTGAACAAATATTTTTGCCATCCTATCGAGGGAAGGTTGAAGTCCCCACCAACTATAACAGTATGAGTGGGGTATTTATTTGTTACGAGACTCAAATTTTCTATGAACTGTTCAGCAACTATATCATCGGAGTCTGGGGGTCGGTAGTAGGAGCCAATTATTAACTTAGTTCGGCTGTTAAGTATAACCTCCACCCATACCAATTCGCACGGAGTATCTACTTCGACTTCACTACAAGATAAACCACTACTGACAGACACAAACACTCCACCACCAATTCTGCCTAATCTATCTTTTCTGAACACCGTCTGAGACTTCGTAAAAATTTCTGCAGAACTTACTTCAGGCTTTGGCCAGCTTTCTGTACCTATAACGATTTCAGCTTCTGCGCTTTCTATTAGCGCTTGAAGCTCAGGGACTTTCCCAGCACAACTATAACAATTTACCACTACAATTCCGACTGTTCCTCGATCCAAGCACGTCCTGTATTTGCCATTCACCCTTTGAGATTGCAGCCCACCCCGTACTTTCCCGAGGCCTTCTAACCTAAAAAACCGCCCAGTCCAACGCCACACAGCCTCCGCTACCCGTGCAGCCGCCAGATGAGTGTAGCTGAGTAGATAAATACGAGACTGGAATAATAGAGAATTGTGAAGATGGTTCGATGAACCCTCTGCCAGGCACTTAAATGTGATTTGCAGAGTATCCATGTAAATGTAGATGCCACGAATAGCTCACGGGTACATTTAGCGTGCAGTTTCTGCGAGAACGCGGGAGAAAGCGGTTGGCGGCCTGGCGACAGCAGCGGTACTCACGGAGTAGGGGGAGACGGCCAGGGGCAGCAGCGCCAGCGGCCACACGAGCAGGATGATGGAGCGCCAGCGCGCCGACAGCCAACCCAGCAGCGGTTTCATTGCGGCAGCGGCGGCGCAGGCGGAGGACTGACTGATCAGACGCCTGTCCGCGGAGGAACTACCGCTACGGCAGCTCCAGCCCCCACCACAGCCCCCCCCCCCCCTAACCACGCCAACCGCGGGCACCTGTACCGCCTGGCGGCAACCGGCCAGTAGCCGCTGCCCGCATACCACACCGGCGAATCACATTGTTGCACCAGAGGGCTGATATCCAGGGTGACAGCTGTCAGCGGCCTGGGCGAGCTACGCGCGTCTCGCAGATTAAAACTGTGTGCCGGACCGAGACTCTGAACTCGGGACCTTTGCCTTTCTCGGGCAAGTGCTCTACCATCTCAGCTACCCAAGCACGACTCACGCCCCGTCCTCACAGCAAAGGTCCCGAGTTAGAGTCTCGGTCCGGCACACACTTTTAATCTGCCAGGAAGTTTCATATCAGCGCACACTCCGCTGCAGAGTGAAAATCTCATTCTGGAAACATTCCCCAGGCTGTGGCAATATCCTTTCTTTCAGGAGTGTTAGTTCTGCAAGGTTCGCAGGAGAGCTTCTGTAAAGTTTGGAAGGTAGGAGGCGAGGTACTGCCAGAAGTGAAGCTGTGAGGACGGGGCGTGAGTCGAGATTGGGTAGCTCAGATGGTAGAGCACTTGCCTGTGAAAGGCAAAGGTCCCGAGTTCGAGTCTCGGTCCGGCACACAGTTTTAATCTACCAGGAAGTTTCATATCAGCGCACACTCCGCTGCAGAGTGAAAATCTCATTCTACGTGTGTCTCAATCAGACGTGACAGGTCTCCACAGAACGTACCATTTTTTCCGATTGACGGCACATTATTTATTATTTTATTTTTTACTTTTTAAATTTCATCAACATTTTGTAGCTGTGAACGTGACTGTATCCAGTACGCAGAAAGTATGAATAATAACGTCTTCAGTCACAATTTTTTGTGTTTTCATCAATCACACGATGCATTTCGGATCCTTTGGGCCCATCGTATGATGCACTCCATTACTTACAGTCCATATATTACGAAGCACAATAATTAAGCTGTAATAACTATCCCCCCCCTCCCCATGGACCATGGACTTTGCCGCTGGTGTGGAGGCTTGCGTGCGTCAACGATACAGATAGCCGTACCCTAGGTGCAACCACAACGGAAGGGTATTGTTGAGAGGCCACACAAACGTATGGTTCCTGAAGAGGGGCAGCAGCCTTTTCAGTATTTGCAGGGACAACAGTCTGGATGATTGACTGATCTGGCCTTGTAACACTAACCAAAATGGCCTAGCTGTTCTGGTACTGTGAACGGCTGAAAGCAAGGGGAAACTACAGCCGTAATTTTTCCAGAGGGCGTGCAGGTTTACTGTATGAGTAAATGATGATGGCGTCCTCTTGGGTAAAATATTCTGTAGGTAAAATAGTCCCCCATTCGGATCTCCGGGCGGGGACTACTCAAGAGGACGTCGTTATCAGGAGAAAGAAAACTGGCGTTCTACGGATCGGAGCGTGGAATGTCAGATCCCTTAATCGGGCAGGTAGGTTAGAAAATTTAAAAGGGAAATGGATAGGTTAGAGTTAGATATAGTGGGAATTAGTGAAGTTCGGTGGCAGGAGGAACAAGACTTTTGGTCAGGTGAATACACGGTTATAAATACAAAATCAAATAGGGGTAATGCAGGAGTAGGTTTAATAATGAATAAAAACATAGGAGTAAGGGTAAGCTACTACAAACAGCATAGTGAAAGCATTATTGTGGCCAAGATAGACACGAAGCCCACGCCTACTACAGTAGTACAAGTTTATAAGCCAACTAGCTCTGCAGATGACGAAGAAATTGATGAAATGTATGATGAGATAAAAGAAATTATTCAGGTAGTGAAGGGAGACGAAAATTTAATAGTCATGGGTGACTGGAATTCGTCAGTAGGAAAAGGGAGAGAAGGAAACATAGTAGGTGAATATGGATTGGGGGGAAGGAATGAGAGAGGAAGCCGCCCAACACTTGGTTCAAGAATCATGAAAGAAGGTTGTATACATGGAAGAACCCTGGAGATACTAAAAGGTATCAGATAGATTATATAAGCGTAAGACAGAGATTTAGGAACCAGGTTTTAAATTGTAAGGCATTTCCAGGGGCAGATGTGGACTCTGACCACAATTTATTGGTTATGAACTGTAGATGAAAACTGAAGAAACTGCAAAAAGGTGGGAATTTAAGGAGATGGGACCTGGATAAACTGAAAGAACCAGAGGTTGTACAGAGTTTCACGGTGAGCATAAGAGAACAACTGACAGGAATGGGGGAAAGGAATACAGCAGAAGAAGAATGGGTAGCTTTGAGGGATGAAATAGTGAAGGCAGCAGACGATCAAATAGGTAAAAAGACGAGGGCTGGTAGAAAACCTTGGGTAACAGAAGAAATATTGAATTTAATTGATGAAAGGAGAAAATATAAAAATGCAGTAAATGAAGCCGGCAAAAAGGAATACAAACGTCTCAAAAATGATATTGACAGGAAGTGCAAAATGGCTAAGCAGGGATGGCTAGAGGACAAATGTAAGGATGTAGAGGCTTATCTCACTAGGGGTCAGATAGATACTGCCTACAGGAAAATTAAAGAGACCTTTGGAGAAAGGAGAACCACTTGAATGAATATCAAGAGCTTTGATGGAAACCCAGTTCTAAGCAAAGAAGGGAAAGCAGAAAGGTGGAAGGAGTATATAGATGGTCTATACAAGGGCGATGCACTTGAGGACAATATTATGGAAATGGAAGAGGATGTAGATGAAGATGAAATGGGAGATACGATACTGCGTGAAGAGTTCGACAGAGCACTGAAAGACCTAAGTCGAAACAAGGCCCCAGGAGTAGACAACATTCCATTAGAACTACTGATAGCCTTGGGAAAGCCAGTCCTGACAAAACTCTACCATCTGGTGAGCAAGATGTATGAGACAGGCGAAATACCCTCAGACTTCAAGAAGAATATAATAATTCCCATCCCAAAGAAAGCAGGTGTTGACAGATGTGAAAATTACCGAACTATTAGTTTAATAAGTCACAGTTGCAAAATACTAACGCGGATTCTTTACAGAAGAATGGAAAAACTGGTAGAAGCCGACCTCGGAGAAGATCAGTTTGGATTCCGTAGAAATGTTGGAACACGTGAGGCAATACTGACCCAACGACTTGTCTTAGAAGAAAGATTAAGTAAAGGCAAACATACGTTTCTAGCATTTGTAGATTTAGAGAAAGCTTTTGACAACGTTGACTGGAATACTCTCTCTCAAATTATGGAAGTGGCAGGGGTAAAACTGGCAACGGCAAGGAAAGCGTTTCTGAAGAAGAGAAATTTGTTAACATCGAGTATAGATTTAAGTGTTAGGAACTCGTTTCTGAAAGTATTTGTATGGAGCGTAGCCATGTATGGAAGTGAAACATGGACGATAAATAGTTTGGACAAGAAGAGAATAGAAGCTTTCGAAATGTAGTGCTACAGAAGAATGCTGGTGATTAGATGGGTAGATCACATAACCAATGAGGAGGTACTGAATAGAATTGGGGTGAAGAGGAGTTTGTGGGACAACTTGACAAGAAGGAGGGACCGGTTGGTAGGACATGTTCTGAGGCATCAGGGGTCACAAATTTAGCATTGGAGGGCAGCGTGGAGGGTAAAAATCGTAGAGGGAGACCAAGAGATGGACACACTAAGCACATTCAGAAGGATGTAGGTTGCAGTAAGTACTGGGAGATGAAGAAGCTTGCACAGGATGGAGTAGCATGGAGAGCTGCATCAAACCAGTCTCAGCACTGAAGACCACAACAACAACAACATATTACGAAACACAATAATTAGGTTGTAATAACTATCCCTTAGGTTAAAAACATTAAAATATACAGTAAGAGCAAGTCCATTATATTTGCAGATAAATTGTACTTATCTTGCAAAGTTGGTCTCAGTGTCAGGGCTGGTTCCTTTGTTCCTCTATAACCTAATGAAAATATTTTGTCCAGGATCGTTTAAATGACAAGTCGCTGCAACATTATGTTGCTATTAACCATTTTTTGTCTTTTATTTGCGTGTTCTTGAAACATAATATAAAATGTGCAACTTTGCTTGAGCAATACAAAAACATAGTCAGAGATAACATGTACCAAACTCAATACATGCTAAAACCACTCTGACGCCAAAAATGGTGCCAAAAATTTGTGTGTATATTACGAACTCATCTTCCAGTATCTTCTAGAATACGATAAAGTCCAAAGTAGTGTTAACATGACGGTCTTAATTCATTTTTTTCAGATTTATATCTTGTTATCTGAAAATAATTATTTTGAAAAGATTTGTAGCCTTGATGGTTAATAACAAAGGTACAAATTTTGGCAATATGAAAAATAGTAACGTCCTGTTTTTTATAAAATTGATTTCACTATCGATAGTAAAATTAGAAAAATTATAATTAGAGATATAAATTTTGGTTATGTGAAATCTGAAGCATAACTATATTGCATTCACTGTAAATTAGTTTATTGATCATTTAAGTTGACAATCGTAGTTACTAATTTTCATGGTATAAGATCAATATTACGAAATGGATCGATATGAATAGTATTATCAGAAAATAGTCATTGGTAATCAGACATGTTCAAAGATATCTTCTGATGAGGAATATATAATTTAAATAAGAAAATTAACCCAAATATGGCCAAAATTTATACGGAATCGAACATTTCGGGTAACATGTGAAGGTTCCGAGGAGGCTAAGTTCATTACAATCGTCAGATGTAAGCCATACATTATTTACTTCTCTTCTTGAGTGAGGTGACGCAAAGTGTCTATGTCTGTTGTCTGCAGTTTACGTGTTAGGTTTTGTGTTTCGCAAATCAAATTACGGAAAATATGATGAGAAAGAGTGGAAAAATTACCGAAAAATCGAAGAACATTTTTATCATTTTAATGGGAGTAGAGGTAGGTTTATCCACTCAAAACACTTGACAGCTTATTGTAATTTAACATGAGATGAGATAATCTATGGACATTTGATGTAAACTACATCTATGAAGTGTTTTGAAATGTATAAGGAAGTTGGCGTCTTAAGTAATGTGTTGTGTGATGATCGTCTTTGGTCATCTCATCTTGAACTACGTCTGCGAAGTATTCTGAAATACATACATCAAAAAAAGTTTTGTATCACCTCGGTTCCGAAAGTTCTGGAACCGGTATATAAAATTGGAATAGAGATAAACATAAATATCATTTCCATCCTTTTTACTGCTCATGAAAACCACACATTACATGTTGTATCACCATACAGCGAGACCTTCAGAGGTGGTGGTCCGTACTGCTGTACACACCGGTACCTCTAATACCCTGTAGCACGTCCTCTTGCATTGATGCATTCCTGTTTTCGTCATGGCATACTATCCGCAAGTTCATCAAGGCACTGTTGGTCCAGACTGTCCCACTTCTCAACGGCGATTCGGCGTAGATCCTTCAGAGTGGTTGGTGCGTCACGACGTCCATAAACAGCCCTTTTCAATCTATCCCAAGCATGTTCGCTAGGGTTCACGTCTGGAGAACATGCTGGCCACTCTAGTAGAGCGATGTCGTTATCCTGATGGAAGTCATTCACAAGATGTGCACAATGGGGTTGCGAATTGTCGTCCATGAAGACGAATACCTAACCAATATGCTGCCGATAAGGTTGTACTATCGGTCGGAGGATGGCATTCTCCTATCGTACAGCCGTTACGGCGCCTTACACGACCACCAGCGGCGTACATCGGCTCCACATAATGCCACCCCAAAACAGCAGGGAACCTCCATTTTGCTGCACTCGCTGGACAATGTGTCTAAGACGTTCAGCCTGACCGGGTTGCCTCCCAACACGTCTCCGACGATTGTCTGGTTGGAGACATATGCGACACTCATTGGTGAAAAGAATGTGATGCCAGTCCTGAGCGGTCCATTCGGCATATTGTTGGGCCCATCTGTACCGCGCTGCATGGTGTCGTGGTTGCAAAGATGGACCTCGCCATGGACGTCGGGAGTGAGGTTGCGCATCATGCAGCCTATTGCGCACAGTTTGAGTAACAACACGACGTCCTGTGGCTGCACGAAAAGCGTTATTCAACAAGGTGGCGTTGGTGTCATGGTTCCTCCGAGCCATAATCCGTAGGCAGTGGTCATCCACTGCAGTAGTAGTCCTTGGGCGGCCTGAGCGAGGCATGTCATCGACAGTTCCTGTCTCTCTGTATCTCCTCCATGGTTGAACAACATCGCTTTAGTTCACTCCGAGACGCCTGGCACAAAGTAACAATGTGGATGCGATCGAACCGCGGTACCATGGTTGAACTACCGACAACACTAGCCGTTTACCTCCTTCCTGGTGGAATGACTGGAATTGATCGGCTGTCGGACCCCCTCCGTCCAATAGGCGCTGCTCATGCAAGGTTGTTTACATCTTTGGGCAGGTTTAGTGACATCCCTGAACAATCAGAGGAAATGTGTCTGCGATACATTATCCACAGTCAACGTCTGTCTTCAGGAGTTCTGGGAACTGGGGTGATGCAAAACTTTTTTTGCTGTGTGTATATGAGTAAAGTGTGTTCCTTGACTGACATGTTGTGTGATGAAGTGCTTTAATAAGTATAAAGAAGTGTGTGCCATGAATGACATGTTGTGTGATAATCACCGTCGGTTATCTCACGTTAAAACTGTGTCTGTGCTAAGTATTTTGAAATGTACAAACAAGTAGGTGCCTCGAGCGTCGTGTTGTGTGATGGTGTCTTTTGATAAGTAAAACAAGTGTGTGCAAAGAGTGACACATTGTTTGACGATCATCTTTGGTTATCTAATGTTAAACTACATCTGTGAAGTATTCTGAAATGTACAGAAAAGTGAGTGCCTTGAGTGATGTGTTGTGTGATGAAGTATTTTGATAAATATAGACAAGTGTATGCCTTGAGTGACATATTGTGTATGAAGTGTTTTGATATGTATAAATAAGTGAGTGACACGTGTGCCATGTTGTGTGATGATCGTCTTCGGTCACCTAACGTTAAACTACATCAGTGAAGTATTCTGAAATATGTAAACAAGTGTGTGCCTAGAGTGACGTCTTGTATGATTAAGGAAATGGATAAACCAACGTCTGCTGACTGAAAACATTAAAACTAGTCTTCCTTGATGCTCATCTATTGGCAACCTACTATTTTTAAAGTGCTCTGAAATGTATAAACGAGTGTGCGCCTTGAGTGACGTATTGTGCGACTATCATCTTTGGTTATCTCATGTTAAATTACACTGTGAACTATTTTGAGTTATACAAGGTGAGTCACTTACTACTGCCACCAAGAACAACTCTGAAAGTATGATAAGAGCTGAACAGTTGGTGGGACAAATTTTGCATGGGATAACGGGGGCCATAATATGATGTTGGTGTTTTGTTGCTAATCGGGGTCGCTTCAGAGATATGAAGGTCAACTTTGCTTTTTAAATGGGATGCTATAGTTTGGTGCTTATTTTCTGATAGCGGCTATCGAGACGAATCCAAAGATATTTAACAGTTAGGTCTTTGAAGGTTAACGAAGGTCACAAAGATGGCATGAACGTCCATTTACAGAAGGTGTTCGAAGTGATGATCATTGGTATCAATGCAGTGCTACAATCTTCTTATCATGGATTGAGGGTATTCCTTATCACATCGGCGCTTATCGAAGCACATGTTCTGACGATTCTCTCTCGCATATCTTCAGGTGTACTTGGAACGTCTTTATAAAGAATGTCTTTTACGAATTGCCACAATAAAAAATCCAGAGGCGTCAAGTCTGGCGAACGAGCTGGCCACGGCACATCTCCTCCGTGTCCAATCCAACGATTTGGAAATTGTCTCTGCAACTCGCTTCTAGCCATCAGCGAAAAATGTGCCGGACACCCATCGTGTTGATACCACATTCTGTTCCTTGTTCCTAAAGGTATTTCTTCCAATAACAGACCTAATGTTTCTTGCAGGAATGTGGTGTACTTCCTACCATTAAGATTTCCTTCGATGAAACAGGGGCCTATAATTCTGTCTTCCAGAATCCCACACCCGCCGGCCTGGGTGGCCGAGCGGTTCTAGGCGCTACAGTCTGGAACCGCGCGACCGCTACGGTCGCAGGTTCGAATCCTGCCTCGGGTATGGATGTGTGTGATGTCCTTAGGTTAGTTAGGTTTAAGTAGTGCTAAGTTCTAGGGGACTGATGACCTCAGAAGTTAAGTCCCATAGTGCTCAGAGCCATTTGAACCATTTGAACAATCCCACACCATACAATCACCAACCACTGTTATTGGTGTGCAACTTGCCGCAGCCAACATGGATTTTCAGTTGCTCAATAATGCATGTTGTGCAAATTAATATTTCCATGGTTCGTGAATGTAGCCCCGTCAGTAAATAAAATCATATTAATAAATGTGTCATCCCTCTTGAATCTGTAGTTGAGCCCATCGGCAGAATTCAGTGCGACGCATGCAATCCGTACCAGTTAATTCTTGGTGGAGACTGATATGGTAAGGATGATATTTATGGGGATGCAGAACACGAACAACACTACTCTGGCTCATGCCAGATTCCCTTGCGATTTGACGCGAAGTAACACAAGGATCTCGAATCACAGTGGTAAGAGTACCAATTTCCGTTTCCTAGTTAGTAACTTTGCTTTGCCGAATATATTTCCGATGCGTTAAAGATCCAGTTGTTCTCAACTTATCATACACATATTTAAATGTATGGCTTGTAGAATGAGTACGTTGGGGATATCTTACAGCGTATAACTCTCAAGCTCTCACTGAATTTCGTTGGAATTCTCCGTAAATGAGAAGCACATCGACTTGTTCTTCGAAGGAATACCTCATTCACATTCGCTTGATTCGACGATACTAGTCTTACCGTTCTTATTAGTGTTGTATTGCGAAACCGTCGTATGGTGTTTACATGTCAATGGCATGTTAGATGGATACACCATATTCGGCGGATATTTACTATTTGCACGATATACGAGAGAGAATTGTCTGAGCATGTGCTTAGATAAGCGCCGAAGTGATAAGGAATACCACTCAATCCATGATAAGAAGATTGCAGTACTGCACTGATACCAATTGTCGTCACTTCGAACACCTTCTGTAAATGGACGTTCATGCTACCTTTGCGACATTCGTTGACCTTCAAAAACCTTACTGTTACACATCATTGGATTCGTCTCGATAGCCGCTATCAGAAAATAAGTACCAAACTATAGCATCCCATTAAAAAAAAGATTACCTTCATATCTCTGACCACACCTAGCAACAAAAAACCCCAACGTCATATTATGGCTCCCGTTGTTCCATGCAACATTTGTCCCACAATCTTTTAGGCGACTTTCATACTTTCGGAGTTATTCTAGATGCCAATAGTTAAAGACTTACCCTGTATAAACACATGGACCTAAACCAGTACTGTACTTGTTCATCAAATCCCCCACAGACCGCTGCCTGATCGGCTTTATAGAGCAGGCACGCCTCTATGTTCTGTGACGAGATGTGGATGTCTAACACCTTGTCGTGTACTTGTTATTTCAGCGTCCTTCAGCCGCTTTCACTGTACATGAACAGAAGACCGTTTCCGAAATGATCATTCCCAGACTCCAGGGCGTAACAGTCTGCCCTTTATCAAAATCGCTCATGTCTGTGGATTTCCCCGTCTGTGGCCTGTATCATTGTATGATGTGTCTGCTCCGCTTGTGTACAAGGAGCGTTCAATAACTAAAATAACTCATTTTTACTGAAAGCATGTTGGTTTCATTCAGGATTCCAGTACACAACCATTTCCCACTCTTTTAGTTAAAAACCATGTTTTTCAGTATAATCTCCTTTCAGTGCGACGGCCTTGCATCACCTTATTGTGAGAGTCTGCATCCCCCACAGTATTATTCTGCCCGTGGACCTTGTAGCCAACATCTTGCTGCATCAATTATCTCCCCCCGACCCACGTACTGCTTCCCGCGCAGTGCATCCTTCATTGGGTCAAACAGATGGAAGTCAGTAGGGGCAAGATTGGGCTGTAAGGTAGATGACGAAGAACAGTTCAGCGAAGTTTTGCCGGTTCTTCTCTGGTGCGCAGACTTGTGTGAGGCCGCGCGGTGTCGTGGAACAGTTCGTTCCCATTTTTGTGGCGACGAAAACGCTGAAGCCGTTTCTACAGTTTCCTGAGAATAGCACAACAAACTTCAGAGTTGATCGTCGCACCATGAGGGAGGACATCAAACAGAATAATCCCTTCAGAATCCCAGAAGACCGTCGCCATGATTTCACCGACTGAGGACGGGTTTTGAACTTTTTCTTTGGAGGAGAGTTGGTGTTGTGCTATTCCATGTACTGCCGTTTTGTTTCTGGTTCGAAGTGATGAATTCACGTTTCGTCGCCTGTGACGATGTTCGACAAAAAATTTGCACGGTCAGTGTCGTATTATGCAAGCACAGATGGTCCATCATTGCTCTTTACGGTCTTCTGTAAGGCGGCGAGGATTCCAGCGGACACACACCTGTGAATGCCCCAACTGTTGAACGAGTATGTCAGCACTACCAACAGAGACGCGCAGTTATGCAGCGTGGTGTGTGATTCTGATCCGTCCATCACCACGAATGAGCAAGTCCGCGCGTTCCATCATTGCAGGAGTCACAGCTGCGTGACGAGAGAGATTGGACGGGTTTGCGCCACCTTCTTGCAATGATGACAGACGCATCCCTCAACGACTCCCCTTGCTTTTGTTCACTGCTAAGTCTCTGTACACATCCTGCAAGCGCCTGTGAATATCTGCGATGCTCTGGTTTTGCGCCAAAAGAAACTCAATGACAGTTCTCAGCTTGGAACTCACCTGCATTACACACGCCATTTTAAAGGCTACACATAGCGCCTCCACTCATCGGAACTTCATGAGACCGCCGAAGAAGGAATGTATCGTGATGTCCCACAACAAATTCCGCATTTTTTCAACCGAATTGGACAGAAAAACGTGTTTCATTACTTGCTGAACGCCCCTCATACTTTCCATAGCGTGTGAAGTTCCCGCGGTGCCACACCAAATGGTATCATCCTCGCTGTGGGCAGTGGTTATAATGTTTTGGCCCATCACTGCGCCTATTGGCACAGTGTGACTGTGGAGTGCATCTGGAAGAAAATTTCATGTTCATTCCTTCATCTTCCAATCCTGATTTCCACTGAAACAAGGAAAAAGTAGTCGCTAGGTCCGTTTACCATCCTGCAGGTGAGAGTGTACTCCTAGAAAGTAGTAGTACTAGTTTTATTCAAGTCTATATCATTTTCACAAAGAATTGGACACGTCTTGGTATTATAACTAAAATAAAGTAATGGCATATAAAGGCATTTACATACTTACAGGTCGAGTATGACAAGTATGGGACAGCTAGTCGACGGTGGCTCTAGAGTAGGTACCATCTCGGCGTTTGCCTGAAGTAATGTAGGGAAACTGCGGAAGACCTAAACCAGGATAGCTAGATGAAGAATGAAGTCTCCACATTCCAGAATAAAAGGCCACTCTGTCTGAAACAATGTTACATTATTCGGTTTATGTATATGATGCTGTTTCACACGTACGTTATTTAATAATGTAAACAGCTTTTCTATAGTTTTCATTCATTTATCACTACCAGTCAATACACACACTATACACACACACATTGTTTCATAACATCACATATTCGCTATTAGCTAACCTCAGGACAGTATTTTTTACCCTGTCTCATTTGCTAACCTGAAAAAATGATCTCTGTATAACAAGTGATATGTTGAGGTCAAAAAGAGGTTAAGGTGTTACTATTACACATTGAATAGCTTTGGGAGTAAGTTTTTCCAGAAAAGAAAAAAAAGAAAAATTATAGGTATGCAGAATGATAGATGTTTGATTATCGTTATTATTATTTATCTGTGTTACATTTCTTATCAAACTCCTATTCTGTGTTATCCAAGTAATCCTTCAAAATTGTATTGTTTAACAGGTACTTTTTAACTGCACTTTTAAATAAGTTTGTTTCAGTAATTTCTTTAATCTTTTTTGGGAATTTATAGTACAGTATTATTCCTTGGGAGAATATACCGTTTTGAGTTTCATGTTTGTTCTGGGAAATGTAAGTTCGGTCTACATTTTGTTCCGTGGTCACGGACAGAGCTGTTAGTGTAGTAATTATGAATATTCTTTTTTATTTGTACAGCTGATTGTTCGATGTATTCACGCGGTGCTGCAAAAATCCACAGTGTTTTTAATAGATCTTTATATAACGAGCTCGACTACTACGTTGGCTTATTGTTCTTATGGTCCTTTTCCAGTTTGAAAACTGCGTTCGTATTTTGTGCATTTGTTCCCCAGAAAAGAAAATCGTAGCTAAGAGCAAAGTGTATTTATGAATAGTATGTAGCTAAAAGACACTGGCTGTTACACACTGACAAGATTCTGCTGATGACAAGTATCTTTGCGTATTCACACCACTTCAACCGATTCATTTCTAGATATTTTGCATTTGTTTCAAAATCTATAGAGGTGCCGTGTACAGTTAATTTAACAGTGTCATTTCTCGACTTCAAACTGAAATTCATGGCATTAGTTTTCTTTATGTTCAGTGTCACTTTATTGTTCATTGACCGATTGTAAATTTCCTTCCTGTTCCTAATATAGATGCAATTCTTAGCGCTGGTTCGGTTGCACCGGAAAGTCTGCGCACACTTGTTCGTTTGGTGCTAGCAGCATAAATGAATCCAACTCATGGGTGCGTTTGAGATTTACAAACGCTGACGCAAGTTGCACTTCCTTAGCCCTTTCCGCCACTCCCCTCCTTACTGCTGCGTAAGCCCATTTAGTGCAGACCCTTACGTACGTCTTGGCTGTGCCGCAGTGACCTAAGTACTAACGATATCTGCCGACCACCTCCTCTGGTAACGCAACAGGGGGCCACTTTGCTTCAGTTATACGACATCGGAATACATCCGGAATTCCTGTCACCTGTTGCAACTACTTGGCTTCAGATTCTTTGTGATCAAATGTTGACATCAAAGCAAATGACTGTCTGCACAGTCGCCTATTCTTACTTAGTTCCTTGCATTTTAGCTACTCCGCAGAATGTTTCGCATACTGCCTTTGGGACTCATCTATTAGTAAGAATTCCTTTCCTGGCTGTATATACGCATATCTCCCTTTCATTTCCGGTATCTCTTTAGGTAGTGGATGTACTCTATACAGGTTAAAAATATTGTTATCTGTCAAGGGGATGTTGATTAAATATCCTAATATACTCCCCAAAATGAAAACACCTAAATCAATTATTCTTAGTAGTACATAACCTGAGTATTCAGCTAGAGGAGCACGAAACTTTACATCTTTTAGCTCGTCACTTATTAAACTTGAGTGTTTTACAATTTGGACAGGGTTAATAATGTGACGCTGCAGTATTTCTCCTCCTTACCACATTTCCCCCCACATGTCTAGGTAAAGTTCTTTCCTTAATTCCAGTCGTAGGTCCTGTGGTTCGGTAAGTTCTTTCTCATCCCTCAGATTCATTCTTAGTCCCAACTGTAATTATATTTCGTGCCTTATTTTTATCTTTTTCGATGTGTGTAGAGACCTGATGATGGTCTGTTTATGACCAAAACTGACTGTTTATTGAAGTGACAATACAGCTGAACCTGAACCACAATTTTCCAATAAACTTTCAGAACAAACGTCCGAAGGCTTAAATTTATATTCGATATTGACAAATTTCTATTTTTCAGAAACGCTTTTCTTGATACTGCTGGCCTGCGTTTTATATCCTCTCTAATTTGGCTACCGTCAGATGAGGAATCTGCTTCTAGGGGGACCTGTGCCATTTTGATAAGAAATTGAGATAAATTGCATTTTCTGAGTCGCTACGCTGAAACATTATTTGTGCTATAAACGGTCAAGTTTTTTATTGCTTAACTCATTGTTAGCCAAATTGTGCGAAAAGAAAAATAGGTGAACGTCAGTGTAAAAGGTGTTTATTATGAACATCTACGAATGGTATAGTTTTTGTACGGAATTTTGCACTGTTGTGTCGAAGAGTTTTATCCTGGCTCAGATACTGTTGTCTGATTGTAAACCATGTTAAGAGCCTTACGTATCAAATAAAAAAACGAAACGCCGTCCGAACAGGTCTCGGATGGCCCAACAGTACCGACCGGCCGCCGTATCATCCTCAGCCCATAGCCGTCTTCGTCGGATATGGAGGAGCACGTGGTCAACAAACCGCTCTCCCGGCCATTGTCAGTTAACGTGATCGGACACTAATTTGCAATCAAGCAGCTCCTCAGTTGGTCTCACAAGGGCTGAGTACATCCCTCTTGCCCGAAGTGCTCGGTAGACCCGGATGGACATCCATCCAAGTGCTAGCCAAGCCCAAAAGCGCTTTGCTTCGGTGATCTGACGGGATACGGAGTTATCACTGTGGCAAGGCCGTTGTCCCATAATAAGTATATAAAACAAATGTACATCTCTTGTAGTTTATCTTCACTGTCCAAGGTTTCTGCGGATGTTAGTTTTTGATAAACTTCGTGAAAAACTGGGGGAATAAATAGAATTGTTCCCATGACGCCTTTTGCCTTCACGGATGCTAATTATGAGCCGTCTGAATTGATAGAGTAATGGTATTTCTACAAGAAGTTTAGTCATATAAAGATGATCACGCACCGGTACTCTTCTGGTTATTGTGAGACGACCTGGCATCTTCTTGAAGTGTTCCAATCCTTGCCACTGTTCTATTTCTGAGTGGGTGTGTTTAAAAAGAGCATGCATGGTTATCTATCAAATTTCACAGCAGTTATTTTCCTGAAGCTAGCACCAATTCCAGTCTCTACTATTTTGCGCTTTAACTGTTCATCCCTGAAATCTGTTTTCATTCGAATAACCTTAGACGGGTATTTGATTCTGGTATCTTCCACAACATCACACCACTGGTCAGGTGTGTAAATACGATCTTTTTGTCGGAGTTTCTTTTCTATTTTGCCAAAATCTCGACCACTGGGCAATTACGTATGTCCAGGAACAAGGAAATAATGTTGAATGGAATCATAGAGTCCTTTAACAATAAGAGAATAATAGAGGATAATACACGTTAATCACTGTATTATTTTTGTTTTGTCTCGTACAAGAAGCTGAAAAAATTAACTTTCTCATAAAACGTTCAGTCGAGGGATGACAGAGCCCTTTCGTAATGCAGGATGCAATTTCTCACGAATTCCTTGAGGCAATATCTTCTGCCCACATACGCACAGTGTCTGAATTGGAGTTGCATATGTGGAATCCAAGGTTGTATATTCACAACTGTCATAGGCAGAACAATGTCTATGTTTGAATTTTTGGTGTGGCAGTGCCTGTTGCCTGTTGTAAATCGAACTAGCACAAAGAATTGCCTCAGTAGTAGAAAGCGGGAAAGCGTTCAAATTGGCCGATAAAGAATGAAGCGACGTCGAACATAAAGAAAATTAATGCCGTTCCTGGCGTGTAAGGCCTTCGGCCGTGATTGTGGTCATTTGCCTTAAAATTTTAGTTTGGTATTCGTATTTTAGCAGTAAGCCTTAAAACCTTATTTACTGCCATTCCTGGCGTCTGATGCCTTCTGCTGTGTTTGTGGCGACTTACCTTAATATTTCAATACCTGTAAGTTGTAAATTGCAGCGAGTTCTTAAACAATTCTTAATTTATTGCCATTCCTGGCGTGTAAGGCCTTCTGCCCAGATCACAGTGGCTTGCTTTTAAAACATTATCTGTTGTATTTGTATTTAATGGTGATTTGCTAAATTGTAACTCACTAAAAACACTATTATTTACACTGTTGTTTATTCCTTCATTAATAGCGTGTTGTATTGTTTTATTTATTGTTGAGTCTGGAATTACTGGTTTAAAATAAATTGTGTGAAATTGTAAAAGTCAACCAATAGTAACTGATTGCGGTCCCGTCCACAATCGTAACGGAATCCTGCCTTGCCTTGACTACCACCAGGTTTCATCGACTTTTAGCTGGTGCAGCTTAACTTTGAAAGGAATCGCATCTATCGTAGAAGCAGCACACTCATCACAAGTTGTACAAGTGTCTGTAAGTGCTAACTTGAAGCTTAATATTACAATCAGTATTTAAACCCTTAGCATACATTTCATATTTTAGGGGTAAAACTCCTGAATGAAGGCACTCTTTTGCATAGAGACGATGCATTACAGCCATATTTTTCATTTATTTCTATTGTCTTTCCGTGAATGATGACTTCTGTATTTCGGTAATGTTTTAATGTGATCTGTAACAGTATCCATTGAGAGTTCACTGATTTGATGCTTATCATTGCCAAGTTTTCCAAAACTGTCTATATGCGGTATACCATGACGTGTTCTATTCAGTTCATTGCTAACTGCATCACTATCTACATCTTCACCAACATTACACACTTTCCTGTTTATTCTAGCCGTTGGAACTCTTTTCCGCAAAAGCACAAATATGTCACAAAAAGCTTTGAAACATACTCTAAGCTTTGTACCAGTAGCTGTTGTCACATGATAAGCAAATGAATTGTTTCTTCTGTTCTCTCCTACATCATTACGCTTTTTAGTACAGCCCCGACTGTTAGTCGATACATAGACTTTTAGTTTCGAACTGGCTGAAAGCTACATGCATGGCTCTCCTTACGCTAATTTTTGTTTCATTTATTTTTTGCTTTTGTGTGAGGCTTTGGCTACGTTTATATTTGCACTGCAGCATTTTTTTACTTTTGTAGCTTGACGGCTTAATAAAACAGTTGGTGCACCACGGTGGGTCTTTTCCATCCCTCTTAATTTTGTTCGGCGCAAACCTGTCTAAACCACAGTGTACTATGCTGTTGAACTTTGCATATTTATACTCAACATTATTAGTGCTGGAGATGAGATTTTGACGCTGACCGCTCAGGTAATCTGTAATCTGTTTCTTGTCGCTCTTGTTAAACAGGAAGTTCTTCCTCCCTTTCTTTGTATTCCTATTTACAGCCGTATTCGTTGATGCTGGAACGGCCTTACGATCGCTGATACCCTGTCCTATGCTGAGTCGTATAGTTCAGGTTCAGATCTAAGATGTTATCTTCACGAGTCGGTTCTCTGATTAACTGCTCAAGATAATTTTCGGATAAGGCACCAAGAACAATTTCACATGATTCCCTGCACCTACTACCCCCCGCCGCTTCCAATCACTTGAATTTCCCACTCTACAGCTAGTAAGTTAGGTTTGAATCTCCACCTAATATTACAACATACCAAGTAAATTTAAGTGAAATATTCTCCAATTTTCCCCTCAAATGTTCCGCCAATACTGGTCCTGAGGCATAGGATCGGTCTATGAAAGAATTCCACGACCTTGTTTGACCCACCTTTAACACCTATTCGCACCCAAATTATTTCGCGTTAGCAATCTGTAGGGGAAAATGTTGTACCTACAGGATGGTACACCTAGCAACGATGCTTAGAATCACACAAAGGAATGTGAACTAGAGGCCGTCATAAGCAGTTTTCGCCATTGTCTACAGCTTTGTCGTTGTTAGACATGAGGTTGTATTTCGTGCAGCATTTACAAATGTTTATTGATCTCTATACATTTAAGTGCTGTATCGTACAATATAGTTATTTGGAATATGTTGTTAATTATTGTTACAGATTTTATGGTAAGTAAAATTCTATATATTTTTAAAACTAATTATATATCCTGTGGACACTTAAACCATACTCCGTCGCTCATGCACCGTCTTTTACCTTGAAACAGAAGAGGATATTTTACAATGGGACATGTAGTATTCGCCTATTAACTAAGTTTCATTAATGTCTTAACAACTCTGATTGTCTTGAAAATGGGAATTTGTATTAGTTTCCAATAACTTCAGTTTCATAATGTACTTAACTTGTAACTGGTTTTTGCTAATACTTCTGCTTAATTTGATTTCGCTTACTGGTTATGGGTGTGAAGTAGAATAATAGTGTAACAGGTAGAAGACTAAATATGATATTGACAAGATTTTCTTGATTTCTTCGCATTTAAATCTCAATACAATAGTAGTTCCAAGGTACTTGACCATGTTATACGTTGGAACATGTTTCAGCATTTGGAAAAACCTTAATTTTCCGGAACAATTTTTGTAACTTCAGAAAAAGACATAAAAAGTGAATAGCTTTATTAAAACTAGAACATGAAAATGTGTTAAACTTCTGCTCAGGACTGGTTGGATACAAAAGTCTGGAAAGTGTTCCGAGGTGCAAAACTCTCCCCTTCTAATCTCTCCGGATATTATCGTATTTTTTTACGGCTATAAACACGCCTTCACCATCAGCGATCAGCCCACCTATGCGATGTACATTCCAATCGGAGTTCACAGTTTAAATGTTATTAGCATCTGGTTTCAGCCAGCTTTCTGTTTCTAGTACTATTGGGGGCACTGTTAACATTTATAAGCGAGACTGGTTCCGGAACCTTTCCACAGACACTCCTGCAGTTTACTAATAGTATATTAAGTTTCTTTCTTCGACTTGCCATGACGATCACTGTCAAGTCAGGAATCAGACCGCATCTTACTGGGTCTCTGTAGGCCTCCGTTACCCCGGGTGCTGCTTCCTTTGTATAGTGCCCGCTTGACATCTTAAGGGGCGTCCTACAATTGTCCAAACGATAGCGGATGTAGAGAAATCAGCATCCAAGACTGTCACAGAATCGTCTGACCAGGAACCCATTGAGTAAGAGGTCGGAAGGTCATCTTTAGTAAGGCTCATTTGAAAGTGATACGTTAACAATTATGACAGGAAATATATTATCTGCTGATGACTCACCGTCTGCGTCAGGAGGAGGACAGAAAATGAGTCTCCGGGAGGTGTAGAGATCAACCTTCTATGAGGTGTATGTGTTACACTTCACAAAATGGACATCGTCGACATTCAAGAAATGTTCAAAACAAACCATTAACACAGAATGAAAAATAGCAGGCCATAGAGATTACAAAAATTCGACCGTCAAGATCGAAGGCAAACTTCTTCGGCGTTACAAATCGCGCAGGACATTCAGCTACTCTTAATGAATGCATGTCGACTCATATTAGTGTAACGGGATGGTGAGAACTAGTGGAATGTGACGGGATGCAGCCGAATGTGAAACGGTCTATCGTGGAGCTTATCGTGAAACTGGCTATCCTCTAGTATATAACTGTAGATAGTACGATAATATGTTTTATAGGCACGGAAAAAAAACATCCAGAGGCTGAATTTGTCCAGTGGTTCCAGCTATGAGCAGCAGTCTCAAACACTTTTCAGGAGAGATAATTTGCTCTAAAGATTTTTTTTTTATTTTTTTTATACGCAACCCAGCAATCAAACGAGAGCAAGTTATCTACATCTACATTGATACTCCGCAAGCCACCCAACGGTGTGTGGCGGAGGGCCAATTATTAGCCAAAAGCAGTGTTCATACCATAGTTGTAATTCTCTCACGCCAGTTTCCCCACTCTTGCTTCCTGTGACCTAAATATTCCCTACTACCCTTGCAAGATCACGCACTCGGTAAAGAATCGTAGCGGGAAGAGCATTTCTGACTTCTAGCTGCACATTAAATAACTTTCTAGCTAATTTACCACCCAGACTGACATCGATATAATAGTATACAGATGCGTTAAGACATTGATGTTAGTTGATCTAGATACAACTCTCTTGGTACGCCTAACTGTCAGGGTTCCAGTCATGCCCGTTTCCTCTTCAAATTCCGACTGGTTGCAGTTGAAAATCTGGTACTGCACGCCGCGGAATTTGAATCCGCGCTAGACGTCATGGACGTCGAAGACCCATAGAGGCCTCTACACCATCGCGCCGCAAGCTGTGGCGGCGCTCGCCTCCTGGCCCGCTTTTAGTGTGGGGGCGCCACAGTGGAACACGTGGGCCCAGCGGCCAATAGCGGCGCCCCCGATAGCGAATTTAAGCGCCGGCCACTCGCTGAGCGAGTCCTCTTCAAACTCCAGACCTATGGTCTCCCCATCAACTTCGTCCATCTTGTTGCTTCCTTCCATCCATCTCCTGTACACTGCTGATATGCCCAAACCTCCCCGTCATCTTCATCTTCTACAGTTCGCTGATGACACCGTGTAACCTCCCTGTGCAATGCTGGCCGATAGATTTGTCATTTATGAAAGGAAACAACTGATTTTTTCTTTTGCAATAATCGGGATGACCATGGATTGGAGAAATTAGTAAATTCTTTAAATTGAAATGAATGGTTGTTAAAAGTTATTTTTTATGAGAAAGATTATTATTAGGACATTTTTAAAACACTTACATGGGACTTGAGATAACATTACTACATATGCGCGAGGCTGCTTTTTACCTTATTCAATAATGCTCAGACTCCGGCATCGCTGCACCACGACCGGCCCAGCCAACACGATACACCAGACCAGACAGCTCGCTAGCAACAACTTACTGCTACAGGTACACGGTTCCTACTGCACTCAACACTGCTCTCTGGTCTGAGATTCTCTTATACCTTACATATCGCAGGCAGCGCGTGAGCAATACATCGAAATTACATCTGCTCGGACCTCTTACAACCGCCTTCCTAGCCCTTTATCCTATCCTTCAACGGTCCCAACGTACACTCCAAACCCACCTTGACCAATTCACCGCTTGGTGCAACCAGTGGTTCCTCCATGTTAATCCCTCCAAGACACAGGCGATCATCATAGGCCGCACCACCCGCTCCTTCCGCCTCCATGATTTCTACCTCGCCATTTATGGTCATCCTATCCACCTCACTCCTACCCTCAAATACCTTGGCCTCACACTCGACCACCACCTCACCTGGACTCCCCATCTCCTTACCATCCAAAACAAATCTCACAACCGTCTGCTGAAACTCCTGTCTGGCCGGACTTGGGGTCTGCATCCTTCCACCATCCTTCACACCTACAAATCCTTGATTTGCCCCATCCTCTGTTATGCTTGCGTCGCTTGGTTTTCCGCCCCTCCCCGGTTCTATAAAGCCCTCCAAATCCTCCAACGCCATGCGCTCTGCCTCGCCTTCCGCATCCGCCTTCCATCCCCCACACACATCCTCTACAACCTCATCCCCTTCCCCCACCTTCTCCTTTTCCTTGAACACATCCGCACACTATATATTGTCCGCCGCCTTGATCCCCCTCACCCCCTGGTGTCTCCCTTCCTCTCCACCCCAAACAAGTTGCCGCGCTTTTACCGCTGTGCCCCACCCTCTCTCCATCTCCACACCCTTCATCTCCTTTCCCAACGCAACTTCCACCGTCTACCCCTCCTGGATGACGAGCTTCGCCCTGACATCTACCCTTCCTACCAACTCTAACCCCATCTTCCTGCCGCCTCCTCCTCAGGGCTCCCTCTCCTCCCCCTCCCTCCTCCTGAGCGGCTTCCCCCTCCTACTCCCCACCCATCTCTTGTGCCTCCTTTCAGTGTCTCTGCACTCCCTCCAGCCCTGTCTTCCCTCTTCATCTCCCGCCCCACGTGTCTCCCGCCTCTTCGTGTACCCACCGATGCCCCTCCTCTCTTCATCCCACCGCTTCCCCTACTGCCCCTTTTTCATCCTCTCTGCCCTTTCCCTCAGCAGGTCCCGCCTGGCAGTTTTATTCTTCGTCGTGTGTGCTCCAAGTGGGTTTTAAGTGTGTTGTTCCGGAGTGTTTTTACTACTGTGGCCGACTTTTAACGTGCGCATGTCCATTCAGTGTCTTCTCTGAGTTTTGAAGAATCGCCAACTGTGTTTTTTAACTTTCTGACTGTCCTCCATGAACGTCTCCGTATTAGTCTATATTTTTTACCTCCATTTTCTCCTGTTATTCTGTTTTAAGTTCCCCTTTATCGCCTTATGTATGTAACATTTTATTCTTATTTTAAGTTGTCATGCCACTCGGCTGAAGAGCGGCGGATTTTGCCGCTGACAGCCCTCCCCTGCCCATATGGGGCAGGGGAATGAAATCACAATAAAGGAAAAAAAAAGCTGAGCGAGTCAGCCTAATCTGCTTACGTCGGTTTACACCTCGCTTGCGCTAGACTGCTTACTTCCTTGTTCGTGTACGAGTTTGTTTCCTTGTGACTCTGTTGTTCGGTCTTGTTTTATTCGTTCTGTCCTACGTTGGTCGTGTCCGTCCTGTTGTGTTGCTCGTGGGCCTCTCCGCGGGTCCCGCCACGCCTTCCGTCAGTGCTACCCCGCAACCGTCCTGGTCGCAGTTACAACAGAAAACAAATTCCTTTCTGAACAATGGGGTAATTTTGTTTATCTCATCTGCAAATTTTCGG
This sequence comes from Schistocerca serialis cubense, assembly GCF_023864345.2. Classification (NCBI taxonomy): domain Eukaryota; kingdom Metazoa; phylum Arthropoda; class Insecta; order Orthoptera; family Acrididae; genus Schistocerca; species Schistocerca serialis. The sequence goes on along the minus strand of NC_064646.1, from coordinate 178,378,579 downwards.
GCCCTTCCCGCAGTTTGCTGTGCATCGTCAAATTGACGCTTTGTTTTAAATTTCGTTATCTTCCAATTCTGTAGCACTGTTTGAAGTTATACAACCATCCACTGCTTTACATGAAATCATTGAAATCTATGTTGAGCGCAATTTGATGTGCATAACATAGTAGGTCACTCTCTTGCACATCTGTAAATTGCATCGAGCATCCCTGAAACGGGCAAACACCAATTTTTCAGCAAGTACTCCTTGTCCTCCTTCCATTTTCTTGTACACTACACCGTCATATTGCTGCGGACGTATTTGAAGTCTGTTCACAATATTTTTACTAAGCTGTGGATGATCTTCCATGTAAGTATTTTATGTTTAGTACCCGATCCTTAGACAGCGATTGCTCTCTCTCTGGCAAGGATGATGAACTACATGGCTCGACACATGTTTCAGTATCACTTTCACTTGTTAAGCATGTATCGTCATCATTGTATTCCTCATGTTCATTGTCCTCACGGTCGAGCGTATACGACACCATATATTCCATTGACTCATCTTGCAGAAACGCTAATATTTGATCTGCCACTTCTGTCTCATTCTGGGAAATTTCCTAGATCCCTTTCTGACGAAATGCCAAATTTGGCAACTGTTGTAAATATAATGCAATGTTTGCTTTGTTTATCGATGCCATTGCTCTGCCTTGTATCAACAGCACTAGCACTGTAGCACTGTTGTCGGTTACTCGTCGACTTATCAGCTCAACTACTGTCCATAGCCTCATACTGTGCTCACCATTGGATACTTCTAGTGCCTCCCCGTGTTGCCACTAGCTGTCAATATTGTGCTTGCATGGTAAACAATATGTGGGGCGTCGAATGCCGTTAACACCATTGGCCTTTTGTGAACTCACACTCAAAAATGGCTCTGAGCACTATGACTCAACTTCTAAGGTCATCAGTCCCTTAGAACTTAGAACTACTTAACCCTAACTAACCTAAGGACATCACACACATCCATGCCCGAGGCAGGATTCGAACCTGCGGCCGTAGCGGTCGCGCGGTTCCAGACTGTAGCGCGTAGAACCGCTCGGCCACCCAGGCCGGCCCTCACACTCAAGGGGTTCCTTGTCAGCATCTATTTTAACCCTTCCACTCGGGTACAAAGCGAGGCACCGCAATCTGTTCTTGGAACGATGCTGCAAAACGAACGATAGCTCTGCTTGCATCCCGCGAACGGGGCTAACTGTCTTCACCATAGAAGCCAACCGCCTATAGGAACGGAATTTTGGCGGCAGGCGTCAATCATGCCGACATGAGCCACGATTTGCGGGCAGGTGCATCCAGTGCGCTCAGTCGGTGCAGTCAGAGGTTCCTCCACATCTAAGACGAGAGCTCCTGTCAAGCAAAAAAAGTGGACACTGGCTTTGCTTCCTGATCTGTCCGCTGTTTTCTTGAGAGGCTCCGTCGCCCTCCTAACATTGGAGCTCCCAATGACAAGCAATCCTAATCTCTGCGCTTGTCCTAACCTTTCAGGATCATCGGCCACAGTCCCAACAGGCAAGGCGTCTCGTGGTGATTCAAACGTACTTTCACCAGTGGGCAATACCTCAGACCTGTTTTTAAGGCGTAAAGGGACAGCCGTGCAGGCGTGTCCGGTATCCATTTTCCTTAAGAAACCGACTCCAGGGTGAGCTGTAATTTCAAAACCTCTCTTCAGTGATGCAGATGCCCGTAACGGGAAAACTTGCTGTCGAAACCATAAGACTTTGACTGCAGAACAATGGAAGGAAGTCATTTGGTCGGATGAGTCTTGCTTCACACTGTTTCCATCTTCTGGCCTTGTTTATGTACCAAAAGAGAAGCACTGTGGGCTGCCACAACGTGGTCTTCCATGGGCGCCATGGTTACTCTGCAAGGTCGCATTTCTGCCAAGATACATATGACTATTTTCGCTGATCATGTACAGTGTGTTAACTGTAAGACTGCAGAGTTGTGAGGGGAGTGCGGGGAGAGGGGGAAGCAAGCATTGCTGGCCAGGGGAGAGGAGTCGGTGGGGGGGGGGGGGGGGAGGGGGGACAAGGCACGCCTACCAGTTGCAGTGCTGGCACTAATTGCACGTCATGCTTACACGAAAGCAGACGAAAGGCTTGGAAGTAAAACTCGCTTTAAATGTTGTTCGTAAACGAAACCGAAACCGTCATGTACTTTAATATCTATATATATATAAATGAATGTATGTATGTTTGTCTACTATGCGCTCACAAACCATTCATCCCATTGCAATGAAACTTTGGTGAGTTGTTCTCCGAACGCCCGAAAAGAGTAATGTACAATATTTCAAGGGTTAGAACATAGTAGCATGCGTAGCGCAATTGACGAGGTAAAGGCTTGTCACGTTGCGCACCCGGGTTCGATTCCCACTGCTCGCAACAGGTCATACAGTATAACGTAACTGTCAACCTCTATATATAAAAATGAATGTATGTATGTCTGCCCTCTGTGCATTCCCAAACCATTCATCCAATTGCGATGAAATTTTGGTGATTTGTTCTCTGTACGCCCACGAAGGTTCCTAGCCGAAAAAAAAGAAATAAGACACATTCTTGAGGAGATATGACGCCATAAACAATGAGATGCCACCGCGGGAAAATACCCAGATTTACGCATCCGCTATTTGAGAATGAGAGCACTTAGCGACTATCAAAAAACGTTACATACAATTTCAAACCTTTACGAAAATTTTTCTCGCTAACACCCCCCACAAAATAATGAAAGGAAAAAAGGTTTTCGCTTACTACATTTTCTCAGTACATACCGTAAATCTGCCGCAGTAGGCATGACGTTTTAATGTATTATTTCGTTACTATTAAATCTAATCACAACATATTTCGCATACAGTATCCACATATATGAGTAAATGCGCCGGCAAATTTATGTCTCTTTACGACATATAATTCAGGAGATATGAGGTGGTAAACATCGAGATGAGTGAAAAAGCGCCGCGTCAGGCATGGCGTTTTGTTCTATTATTTATTCACTACCCATGAACCATGGACCTTGCCGTTGGTGGAGAGGCTTGCGTGCCTCAGCGATACAGATGGCCGTACCGTAGGTGCAACCACAACGGAGGGGTATCTGTTGAGAGGCCAGACAAACATGTGGTTCCTGAAGTGGGGCAGCAGCCTTTTCAGTAGTTGCAGGGGCAACAGTCTTGATAATTGACTGATCTGGCCTTGTAACATTAACCAAAACGGCCTTGCTGTGCTGGTACTGCGAACGGCTGAAAGCAAGGGGAAACTACAGCCGTAATTTTTCCCGAGGACATGCAGCTTTACTGTATGATTAAATGATGATGGCGTCCTCTTGGGTAAAATATTCCGGAGGTAAAATAATCCCCCATTCGGATCTCCGGGCGGGGACTACTCAAGAGGACGTCGTTATTAGGAGAAAGAAAATTGGCATTCTACAGATCGGAGCGTGGAATGTCAGATCCCTTAATCGGGCAGGTAGGTTAGAAAATTTAAAAAGGGAAATGGATAGGTTAAAGTTAGATATAGTGGGAATTAGTGAAGTTCGGTGGCAGGAGGAACAAGACTTTTGGTCAGGTGATTACAGGGTTATAAATACAAAATCAAATAGCGGTAATGCAGGAGTAGGTTTAATAATGAATAAAAAAATAGGAGTGCGGGTTAGCTACTACAAAAAGCATAGTGAACGCATTATTGTGGCCAAGATAGACACAAAGCCCATGCCTACTACAGTAGTACAAGTTTATAAGCCAACTAGCTCTGCAGATGATGAAGAAATTGATGAAATGTATGACGAGATAAAAGAAATTATTCAGGTAGTGAAGGGAGACGAAAATTTAATAGTCATGGGTGACTGGAATTCGTCAGTAGGAAAAGGGAGAGAAGGAAACATAGTAGGTGAATATGGATTGGGGGGAAGAAATGAAAGAGGAAGCCGCCTTGTAGAATTTTGCACAGAGTATAACTTAATCATAGCTAACACTTGGTTCAAGAATCATGAAAGAAGGTTGTATACCTGGAAGAATCCTGGAGATACTAAAAGGTATCAGATAGATTACATAATGGTAAGACAGAGATTTAGGAACCAGGTTTTAAATTGTAAGACATTTCCAGGGGCAGATGTGGATTCTGACCACAATCTATTGGTTATGAACTGCAGATTGAAACTGAAGAAACTGCAAAAAGGTGGGAATTTAAGGAGGCGGGACCTGGATAAACTGAAAGAACCAGAGGTTGTAGAGAGTTTCAGGGAGAGCATAAGGGAACAATTGACAGGAATGGGGGAAAGAAATACAGTAGAAGAAGAATGGGTAGCTTTGAGGGATGAAGTAGTGAAGGCAGCAGAGGATCAAATAGGTCAAATGACGAGGGCTAGTAGAAATCCTTGGGTAACAGAAGAAATATAGGATTTAATTGACGAAAGGAGAACATATAAAAATGCAGTAAATGAAGCAGGCAAAAAGGAATACAAACGTCTCAAAAATGATATCGACAGGAAGTGCAAAATGGCTGAGCAGGGGTGGCTAGAGGACAAATGTAAGGATGTAGAGGCTTATCTCACTAGGGGTCAGATAGATACAGCCTACAGGAAAATTAAAGAGACCTTTGGAGAGCAGAGAACCACTTGTATGAATATCAAGAGCTCAGATGGCAAACCAGTTCTAAGCAAAGACGGGAAGGCTGAAAGGTGGAAGGAGTATATAGAGGGTTTATACAAGGGCGATGTACTTGAGGACAGTATTATGGAAATGGAAGAGGATGTAGATGAAGATGAAATGGGAGATAAGATACTGCGTGAAGAGTTTGACAGAGCGCTGAAAGACCTGAGTCGAAACAAGGCCCCGGGAGTAGACAACATTCCATTAGAACTACTGATGGCCTTGGGAGAGCCAGTCATGACAAAACTCTGCCATCTGGTGAGCAGGATGTATGAAACAGGCGAAATACCCACAGACTTCAAGAAGAATATAATAATTCCAATCCCAAAGAAAGCAGGTGTTGACAGATGTGAAAATTACCGAACTATCAGTTTAATAAGTCACAGCTGCAAAGTACTAACGCGAATTCTTTACAGACGAATGGAAAAACTGGTAGAAGCGGACCTCGGGGAAGATCAGTTTGGATTCCGTAGAAATGTTGGAACACGTGAGGCAATAATGACCTTACGACTTATCTTAGAAGAAAGATTAAGAAAAGGCAAACCTACGTTTCTAGCATTTGTAGACTTTGAGAAAGCTTTTGACAATGTTAACTGGAATACTCTCTTTCAAATTCTGAAGGTGGCAGGGGTAAAATACAGGGAGCGAAAGGCTGTTTACAATTTGTACAGAAACCAGATGGCAGTTATAAGAGTCGAGGGGCATGAAAGGGAAGCAGTGATTGGGAAAGGAGTGAGACAGGGTTGTAGCCTCTCCCCGATGTTATTCAATCTGTATATTGAGCAAGCAGTAAAGGAAACAAAAGAAAAATTCGGAGTAGGTATTAAAATTCATGGAGAAGAAGTAAAAACTTTGAGGTTCGCCGATGACATTGTAATTCTGTCAGAGACAGCAAAGGACTTGGAAGAGCAGTTGAACGGAATGGACAGTGTCTTGAAAGGAGGATATAAGATGAACATCAACAAAAGCAAAACGAGGATAATGGAATGTAGTCAAATTAAATCGGGTGATGCTGAGGGGATTAGATTAGGAAATGAGACACTTAAAGTAGTAAAGGAGTTTTGCTATTTAGGGAGTAAAATAACTGCTGATGGTCGAAGTAGAGAGGATATAAAATCTAGACTGGCAATGGCAAGGAAAGCGTTTCTGAAGAAGAGAAATTTGTTAACATCGAGTATAGATTTAAGTGTCAGGAAGTCGTTTCTGAAAGTATTTGTATGGAGTGTAGCCATGTATGGAAGTGAAACATGGATGATAACCAGTTTGGACAAGAAGAGAATAGAAGCTTTCGAAATGTGGTGCTACAGAAGAATGCTGAAGATAAGGTGGGTAGATCACGTAACTAATGAGGAGGTACTGAATAGGATTGGGGAGAAGAGAAGTTTGTGGCACAACTTGACTAGAAGAAGGGATCGGTTGGTAGGACATGTTTTGAGGCATCAAGGGATCACAAATTTAGCATTGGAGGGCAGCGTGGAGGGTAAAAATCGTAGAGGGAGACCAAGAGATCAATACACTAAGCAGATTCAGAAGGATGTAGGTTGCAGTAGGTACTGGGAGATGAAGAAGCTTGCACAGGATAGAGTAGCATAGAGAGCTGCATCAAACCAGTCTCAGGACTGAAGACCACAACAACTAACACTGTTCGCAACACGTTTCGCAAACGTGTTAAAAAGGTATATAAAACACAATAAAAACACGCCGAATAGTACAACGCAAAACAATAACGAAGCAGACGACAATGGCTACCTTGTACAACACAGTCAGCTACGTAATGTTGGCAGCAGTCGAAACTGCGTGCCTACCGAAGCCGCCCGACGTTTACCGACTTCTACCGATTCTGGACTAGGGAGAGGTCTGCCCGTGCTACAGAGTTTATTCCCCAATGGTATTGGCTTGTTACAAGACGACAGCGGTCCTTATCATAAGACTTTCATCGTCCAGGACTGGTTTTGTGAGTACGTGTATGAATTTTCGCATTTCCCCTGGCCACTACAGTCAGCAGATCTCATTATTATTGAGCTTTTGTGGCCCATTTTGAAGAGCAGATTGCTTAATCACTATTCAACATCGTTACCTAAGCTTGCCACTATTTTCAGGAAGAATTTTGCAAAATTTCCTTGAAAACCAAGTAGGACCTGTATTTATCCATTCAGCGACGACAGAAAGCTGTTTTTAATATCAACAGGTTTCGAACACTGTATTAGGCACTGTAATATATTGTGTTTGCTGTATTTCCATATTTCTGTCGAGCCTCTGTAGAGAAATCAATACCCCTAATAGAGTTAAATCTAACTAAAGCTTAGACTGGGAATAAAATGTTTGCCACCTTTGCTTTTAAAATTACAGCAAAATGCACTATATTCCAATAACGTTAACAGATAAAACCCTTGCTTTGTAGGTGTTATACTAATAACGAAAGTCTACGAGATGGTTTGTATTGGTTATTTCTAATAATCTTTCTTATATTCCGTTTGGTATCGGCCAGTGTACATCTTAAATCGTGTTCCATGTTCAGTCTGTTCCTTCGTTTTGTTTTCAATGCCACTGCAGTCACAGATCAGCACTGCCATCCAAAAGTTGTGTCGAATGGAACTAGGGTTCTTAATACTTTTCTGATAATAGTGGATACTTGTCACCAATCTTTCTCCAAATGTTATTTCTTCTGTTTTAGAGAAATCTATTTTCCGTGTGCGGTCTTCACATAGTTCAAGAAATTATACTTTGGCTTGTACTTCATTATATGAAAACATTCCTTCATTCATTGAAAAACGTCTTAAAACTTAGGCATTTACTTGTCAGTTCCCCAGGTCTTGAAAATAGTTACTCACACAATTTATTACTGATGATAAATGCTGACTTCCGTGTGAATCAGCATTTCTCAGTGTTCGCGTCGAGCACCACTACCTGTTCTGGGACCATCAAACTGTCTTGAACTTCAACCCTGCATTGGTAAAGCTCCAATCTGTGAAAGGAACTTGCGCTGCCAAAAAATTCACCATATTTCCTTGTAATCCGAACTTAAACGTGTTTAGTTCTATAAAGACAAGATATCTGAAACACGTGTCATTTTGGAAATAAATATATTACCTGTTATTCTGCCAAACAAGCCTTTCTCCTTTGCCGTTTCCAGAAACAAAGTAGTTTCATGTGGAAGCTCGAGCACTTCATTGAACAACTTGCGACGTAATAGGCTACGAAATTTTGAGTGGAGCAAGAGTACATTGAATTTGGCTCCAACTTCTTTACACAACTCTTTGAGAACTCCTGCATTTTGTGCACTACCTCGTATGTGGTTTACAGTCTTTACTACGTGAGTGTGTACATTCAAGAAATCATCTGGAAGTCTACCAAAGTACAAAGATGTACAATGCTGTCTCAACGTTGTATTGGAGCAATTTCTTTCACCACTGTGGGAAATCCAGAGCGAATGCCCAAAATGAAAGGTGCTGCATCTGTACATACACCTACCACCTTAGACCAATGCATCTCATTTTTATCAATATACGTCTTCCCTGATCGATAAACATCTGTGGCGTGTGCAGTAGTATCCAGTCATTCTGAGAACAGTTACTCTTCTTTCAGGGCGTGATCTTTTATACATCGAACATAGACAAGCGGTTTGACGAGGATGCATCTTCGGTCGTTTCATCTAATTGCAGTGTAAAGAAGTGGCGTGATATTATTTAGGTGAGTGTGTGAGAATTCTACATCCACTGCCGACAGTATATTTGTTATTTTTTGTGACATTTGTCATAAGTTTATCATTAGCTTCATCGCAGATTATGTATTACTTTACTGCAGCTGCGACTGGCTCAGCCAACACCGCCTAGGACCTTGGTTCAAATGAGTCCAACATTTGAGAGCAATCTTTGCCCTCTGATTATGCGTTCTGGTGCTATGGTTGTTGTTGCTTCATGCGTCCGCTTTGTGTGCCACAGTAATTGCAGTATGGGGCTGGCTAGAGTCTATTGTTGGTCGGCTGCACTCGCTGAAGTGTTGTCCAGCTAATTAGCCAGTACGCGTTCTGATGGTCATAAAATTCCAGTGTGAAGGATTAACGTCGTTTTGTGGCACTTGGGATGTTGCTGAACGTGACTGCAGTTCAGTTATTTGAAATGAATAATGATTTCGGTAATAAACAATACAGTTTGTGATTCCCTACTAACTGTTCTCCGCTTCCCAAAATTAGGAGCCACAGAAAATACAAGAGATGTTCGGAAAGTAAGAGCCGATCGGGCACGAAATGGAAACCACAGTGAAAATCCGATAAAGCTTTGCACAGATGTGTGGGTCAGTGTCTCTAGCATGCCAGTCGATCGCCTCATGTGGCGCTTTTCAATTCTGAGCGCATGATGGGCAAGTAAAAAGGTGTGATAACCAATGTCTCCCGCCAACTATTAGTGCCTGGTGAGAGATTTCGCCTGATATCACGCAGCCCACATAACATAACCGTCATGCATGCCCTTCTCCATGACAATTCTCGGCTGCACTCTGCAGGGGCTCTGAAGATGCTCCTGCAGCGTTTCCAATGGAGAGTGTTTGATCACCCACAATGAAGCCCACTGCTCACGTGAACCTCTGGTTATGAAGACAACGTTTTGGCAATGACAATGAGTTGTAGGCCAGTGTAGGGAATTGGCGGAAAGTGCTGACGACTGCCTTCTATGACGAGGGTATTGCAGAGTTGGTACAACGCTATGACAGATGTTGCAGTGACTACTAAGAGGGTTGAATGAAAAGTAATGCCTCCACCTTCGTTAATTGGGTATGGATGGGAATATTTTAATAAATCAAACGGAGAAATAATCCTTAGAATGTGAACTTCAATTACCAATATTCACTTTTCCACATAATCACCAGTCAATTGGACACATTTCTGCCAACGATGAAAAAGTTTTCTGAAGAAGTCGACACTCTTGTTTCCACAAACACAGTCTCACAGTTCTCTCACCGTCTTCATCAGATGCATAATGTTGTCCCACAGATCAGAGTTCGCAGCGTTGTGATGTAATGCTCTGAATTTATTGTTGTTCCACGATCAAGGATATCAACATTGATAACACCCTCTGCATCCCAGAACACTGTGGCCATGATTTTTCCAGCTGAGGGATGCGTCTTGAATTTCTTTTTCTGGAGCGAGTCTTTGTGTCGATATTCCATAGACTGACGTTTCGTCTCCTAGTCGTAGTGGTGTACCCACGTTTCGTCTGCTGTCATAATTGAATTGATAAAGGCGTCACCTTCATTCTCATAACACGAGAGGAGTTCCTGGAAAATTTCAAGTCTGTGCGCTTCATTTCAGGAGTCAGCATCCAGGCTACCCATCGTGCACAGATCTTCCGATAGCCAAACATCGTCCTGAATCACTCAGTCAACATTTTGATTGTGAAACTCGGTGGTTACTGCCACAAGACGTCCAACTCTTTGTTTGTCACGCAGGTCACTTGTTCCCGCCTCAACATCTTTAAATTTATTCGCCCAACGAGGCGCAGTACTCACATCAACACAATCACCATCAACTGCTTTCATTCTGTGATGAATCTTCTTTGAGGTGACACTTTCTGCTGTCAAGAATTCAATGACTGCACATTGCTTAAATCGCATTGACCGACCGTCTGCGCAGGGGTCCATACTTTACACTGTAACAACACAACCGATCAATGCTAAGGCTTCCCGTCAACTGGAGCTCTAGAGAAGAGGCTACGGAACAAGCCAGTACCTACCGCATACCAATGCTTCCAACTGTTGAAGAGTTACGAAGGTGGAGGCATTACTTTTCAGGCAACCATCGCGTGTAGATAAGTAGCTGGGAGCTGTAGCTAACTGTTGCAATTCCATTTTGAGACCGATCGAACCTTACTTTCTTAATAGCTCTCGTGCATCTTCAGGTCCTTGAAATGAAGATACGGAAGGAAACATCGTTTAACTTCATCAATCGCGGTATGAGAGGTCGCCTTGTAAGTACCCTGTCCAAAATGTCCAATCTCATGTTCACGATAGGATTTCTGCTTGTGTTGTTAGAAGGAGATATCTTGTTTATCTTCTTTTCCACACGTTGCTCTCCTAGCACTTGCATCACAGCACCTAGTAAGCCAAGGCTTGATGAAATCCTCTCCTATCATATGAGGTTTCTTGATTTCTACAATTTGTAGGGCGATTCAGTACGAGGATTCAAGATCAAATACCATTAACTAGAAAAAATAGCCTGATGAAGCCATGCACGAACTTTTCAATCAGGCTCTTTGCATTTGAAGAATTAAGTGTTTTTTTCGGTGGTCTTTTAATTTCCTGGGTTTCACACGCACTTCCCTTTGCTTTTTATTGTATAGAACACCGTGGGACTTCTCATTAGCTTTATCAGCTATCATGGTTAAACCTCACTGCATAGAAGGTCCTTTGTATTACTTTTTTTTCCATGTGGCATTGCTCCTGAAGGAAGGAAAAAATGTGTGTTGTACTTAGCAGGAAGCACACCATAATGCATTCTCGGAAAAAAGTTCACGAAAATGTAACATTATCTAGATCTATTAGTCACTGATGTTTACTGTGTTTATGAGTTTGTCGTTACGTCTATTTTCACCTGAATTCAAGCAGTTCATATTTTTTCTATACGCGTTCCGCCTTCAGTTACTACGAAGCACCTTCAATACCCTGAGTTATATACGTATCTACGTGCTGCTCATGCCATTCATTTAGCTGCACATGGACATAATCTCAAAATCATGAGCATAATATTGATATACGAGAGTAGTTTGTTAAGTCTGCTAAAAAAATGAAAAAATGTTTGTTTTTTGAACAACTCACCTCCTGCAAACTTTGTGAAATACTCATGACTGCTACTATCACTTCCTCATTTGATGAAAATTTCTTCCCAGCAATGCAAAGTTTCTAGTTAGGGAACAGGTAGAAGTCACTTGGGGCTACGTCTGGCGAATGGGATGGATGAGGAACCAAGGCGAAGCGGAATCCATGCACTTTCAAATGTTGCATTACCCTGGTGAAAGAGCACTTTTGCAGTCCACATAACCTTGGTTTTCTTCAGCCAACACAAGTTTCAAACGATCCAACAATGAAGCATAATAAGGTCCAGTAATGGTTCTGCCTTTTTCCAAGTTATCTAAGAGGATTATTCCTTGGGAATCCCAAAAAACAGTGGTTATCAGCTTACTAGCTCACAAAACGTTCTTTGCCGTCTGTGGTGCACTTTCACCAGCCTTTGTCTATTGTTTCGACTGCCGTGTCTCTCGTTTGCATTGACGAATTCAGGATTCATCAGCAATCAAAAACCAGCGCAAGAAGTCTTTCAGATTGCAATTAAAAATCACCAGGCATTGTTTTGAAGTGTGCCAGAGCATGTTTTGGTCTACTGTGAGCAATTCCAGCATCCACCTGGCACACAGCCTGCTCATAGCCAATTCTCTGTGCAAAATATTATGCACTCGTTCAATTTCAGCAGTCTCACGAATTTTTATTTGGACGTCTTGCATTACCATATCATGAATTTTGCCAATGATTTCTTTTGTGGTGGTCTCAATTGGACTGCTGGAGTGAACTTTGTCTTCTGTGCTTGTCCGACCATGTTTAAATTCGTTAATCCAAAAGTAAAAATTCTTCAGTGATGGTGCAGAGTCAGTGTGAATTTCATTAAATTCTATTCTGACTTGTGTGGCGGTCCAACCCTTCAAATGAAGAACTTCAATAACTGCACGAAACTCGGTTCTTCTCTATTCTCTATTGCAGTAGATTCACTGACCAATTTAGATGCCTGTCAACAATGTATAGTACACTATACATTCTTTAAATTCTTTGTACGATCCTTGGAATAATCAAGTTTACCAACCGTAAGGCAGAACAAAATGTCCCTTTCCTTCATGGAAATTTGCCAGACTTACCAAGCTACACTCATATTTTGTTCCTCATTTAAGTTTAACACAGATGTCAACATTGAAGCTGGAACTGCTGATGGTGAGGAAGTCAGCGTGGTGTGGGATGTGTATAATATGTATTCCTCGTAATGAAAATATTTGTAAACTCAAAAAAGTTGAAAGTTTATGCCAAAAGTTTCGTGGCCACAATAACAACGTTAACGACAAGAATTTAAAAAGTGGGCCTCCACAAGCTGAAACGCAACTATCTCAACAAATAGATTGAACTGAAAAATGCAGAGCTGTTCATTAATTTAGAGATGAAATGTTGTTACCAAAAATATACGTGAAATTTACATAACTTGTAATCTTCATTCTTGAGGAGCAGCTTCGTTGCAAATACTGCTGAATTCTTCTGCTGCACTGCTGTACAAAACTCATCATGTAATGTACAAAATAAATTTCAAGTACAGATTTGCCACAAAATTGCTTTAGTCACATGCAAGATGTTCGGCGGCGAAAAATATGTAAATTAAGTTTTATATGCTGTGCTTTTGATGGTTGGTAACAAACTGCCCTCCTGCTGTACGCAAACCGCTGGTATTTATATGATTTACAATCATTGACAATCAGAATTTAGAAATTTTAGGCACTGACAAAAGTGTGTAACAAAATTAATTCACATACATAGAAAAATAACGAAAATAATGCTTTGCAATTCTGTGTGGATGTGGACATAATTTCTGTAAGGATTCCGAAGTAAGTTACAAGTTTCCAGAGAATAACAATACATATTGCATTTTCGTTAGTTACAGTCAAAAGAAAGAACAAAGAGTATTTCCACTGAATTTAAATAATATGTTTATCAAAAAGAGGTAGCCGATTTGGTGAAAATAAATTTGTAAGTTGCAAAATACACTTTGTACTCACAGGTGTAGCAAGTTTACATTAATGACTTACTAATTATTGAAAGCAAAATATTCCTAGCATGTTCACAAATTTGTTATTGAACGCAAATACAATAGGAGATTGACATTTTTCAGAAGTTGCCCCAAACAGACCAATTACAGTTATAGTTGCATTTTAGTATTGTACATTAATGAAGCATAAAACAAATGTAGTGTCTTTATGGGGTGACAAAGGGTACCCAAAGCGCTTTTTTTATTACAATTACCCCCTCCCCCCCTCCTTAAGAGACTTGGCGATCTATAAGAGCCAAGGCACTGCCAAACTTCTTTAAATAAACATGAATACAAGAATTTAAAAATACAAGAAAAATGTAAATTGAAATATTGCTATAGACTAATTGGTTCAACATATTAACACATTAGGTACATAGAACAAAGAAATATAAAATTTGCAAATGATTACAGTGGAAGTTTCACATAACAGTCTCAATTACATTTGTGTATGATATCGTATTTATGATATTTGTTATTTAGTTTTCTCAGCAATGTATTCCAGGAGTGAGCTACAATGAAAAATCCGAAATGCACAACTTCAATCAGCTTCAAAATACATTTGACATGCAAAGTATTAAGGTTCTAATCATATCATAAAATCATAGTATATCATATGAAAATACAATTGATATTTAAATAACATATACAAAATTTAGTGTATAAGAACTGTTTAACTTGATGCAACATTCATGCAGTTCAATTAATTTTATTCAAAATTGTATCATCTTGAACTCCAATTCAAATGATATGTTTTGTCTAAGCCATTGTCACGTAGTGTAAGTGTAACTATTTCTAAACCTAATACTAAAATTTCCAGTGTGTGAGGGCTTCTAACAAATAATTATTGCACTGGATAAACGTTTGCTCAAACAAACATCAGTATCAAAAAATTATATCATAAATTTCATGTGCATTTACATATTTACAGTTTACAGTACAAAGTGTGCTTTCTTATTTTATATATAGAAATGGTTACACATACATTATGTGACAATAGCTTGTATCAAATGGTATCATTTGAATTAGAGTTCAATATAACAGAGTTTTGAATAAAATTAATTTAACTGCATGAATATCCTTCATGCAAACTCATTTTATTCAATCAAGTTCAACTTAAGGGTCTAATCATCGGTTTGACTGTAGTATACCACATATCATCATGGTGTGTATAAGATAATAAGCAATATATCATCATAGTGTAACATGATCGTAGTATGTGTGTGTATAAAAGCATAAGCATTAAAGTGTAATAGTGTATTTCTACCTCAGTTTCAGTCATCAATATTCTTCCATAAGCTTCAGTGAAATAATTGTAACATCAGAAAATGACAAATAAAAGTGTGTATATATGTGTATTGTAGTGTAGCAGAAAGGTATTCAATATATGTAAGCACCATAAGTAAGCAATGTGCATAGCATAGAATTTACCGCAGACAAGTATATCAGGACCACAGTATCTTCTAAGAACTGCAACCCAGTGTCTTGTAGCAAAATTCTTGTTCATTAATTTGCAGATAAGCATAAATTGTGCATAAGAATAGTGCAATTATAGCATGTGTTGTTGTAGAAAATTGTACCATCATGAAGCATTAGATTGCAAAAGTAGTATATTCAGAAGTAGCGAGCATCTCACTCAATTCATCGCTAACATCATGTGGTAGAATAAATGTCTCATGAGTCAAAGTATGTAGTGTTTAGTAATATCTTCGTAAGCAAACTGATATAATGTAGAAAATTCTCAAATATTTCTTCTCAGACTTCAATCAGATAGGTGTGTGTGTAAAGAAAGGTGATCAAGAATGTGGCATTGGCACTGTTTTTGTGAAACAAATACTGCATTAGCTTGGAGACCTCACTCACATGGTACTCAAAGAGTGTGTACCCCCTTAATGGTCTGATATTGTTAAGTCATACGATAAAATATACAGCCATGGCATTCAATCGGTAAAATTCTCACAAGTAAAATGATAAAATGTACATAAATATCAACTGCATCTCTAGTTTCGATCAGATAGATACGTGTGATGAAATAAGTTAAGTAAAATTATGCAGGTTAAAATTTTCATTAGTTGATAGGTGCATATGTGAAAAATGAACAAAAAAATATGACATTGGTAGTGTTCCTGTGAAGCAAATGTCGCATTGGCTGTATAACCTTGCGTAAGCCACATGCATGGTACACAATGTGTGTGTTATTGATAATAAGTCTTCAATTGTGTATTATTTCTTAGTCCAAATAATTTGCGTGATTTAGGGAATGTCGATCTGTATGCATTTGGATGTAGAATCTCCATAATCTCAAATGTTCCAATATAGGAGTCAAAAAATTTCCTTGCCTCTTTGGTGATGGCTTATTTTTCATAGCTTTTAGAGTTAAGACAAGATCTTCTCATTTGAACTGAGTTACTTTCAATTTTTGCCGTATTTGTTTTCCTTTTCTATGATACAACTCCACGTTTTTCTTAACAATCTCTTGACTTCAACTGCAGACAATTCTGTTCATCTTGGGGAACTAATTAATGCATAAAGTGATTTGCTGGATTTTTGTTGAAATGTGCCTCATATGGCATAGAACCTGTGGTAGTGTGCTGTAGGCTATTTAAAACATCTTCAAACTGATTAAACTAATAGCAACAATTAGTATGATGTTCTGCACAATATGTTCAACAAAGTGTGCCAGTCCCTCTGATACGTTTTTTAATTGGATTACCAGATGGTAAATAAACTGATACAAGAATGTGTTACGTTTTCATCACTAACAAACTCTTTCCATACATTTGACGTAAATTGACTTCAATTATCCGACAAGATAGCATGTGGTTTACCTATATTCTGAAAATAATCATTTGTGAAACAATGTATTATTTTTTTGCTTGTAGCTTTATTCAGAGGATATAGTTTAACAAGTTTCGAAAATAAATCTACAGCTACAAACACATGGGTGTATCCTTCTTCAGTGTGGGGTAGGTGTCAAAATAAATCTATGCCTACTAATTCTGACTTACGTTTTGGTGTAATATTCTGCATAAAACCTTTGTGTTTTTGATTAGTAAACTTCACTCTCTGACTTCTTTCACGTGTTGACAAACATTTTCTAACTCTCCTAGCAATGTTGTTGAAAGAAACTTTCTTCTGAATTTTTTGAATACCTTTCATTTTTACAATTTCTCTTTCTCCCTTTATTCCCTGAATATACAGTATTCTGAAATTGCTTTTGTCCTAAATGATCTCATTTTCATGTACGCTCTCCACTGGTAATCTAACAAGGAGACGGCACAACCGTGGGGTCCGGAATGTGTCAGAAATTTTGTGTGGTGAAAGAAGACCCCTAACACCTCCCATGGTTAAAATATTAGGACGCACTACTCGGAAAATCCTGAGAAAAATCGATCCAAAGTTTCTTAGGTGCCTTATGAGTATAAAATGTTAGTCCATTGCCGAGCCGCCGTCTGGCCTACATGGTTAGCGGTCGGACCCTTACACCAGAGGTCTAGGGTTCAATTCCTCCTATGACACTTTTTTTTCTTCTGTTGCTTGCAAAATTGCAGCGCATTGTTACAGGAGAATCGTGAAATTAATTCCTGGGAAGACTGTATAAAAAATTCATTCTACAATTCACCGTCAGTTATCGTCACCAATATTCCGAGACATGATTCAATATGCCTGGTTTGCCTCAAAATTATCAGAAACTCAAAATATTTTCGTAAATGTTAATGGGGTATGTTTTTGTACAGACTTATTGCAAACGCTCTGTGATTGTAAAAAATCCGCTTTTATATGGTGCGCAAGATGACGCAAAAATTATTGCTTTGTTTGTTTTTACTATAATTACCACTGCAGTTCTTGTTTATAATTATTATATGTATAAAAATTGGATGTCTCCCAATTGAATTTGTTATTCTGATTAAAAACCCAATGATTCTCCTTATATACTTTACAATGAAAAATGGTTAACCCACCGCCATGAATTGTGTTGTTGGACGAAAAGAAAATAATTTTTATTCAATAATGTAACTAATTTGTTAAAGATAATGTAGGTTTGGGAAACTTTCTGAATAACTTGTGGAATAACAAAAGAAAATGAAAGAAAAAAAAGTGCCAGAGAAGGAATAGAACCCGAGATCTCTGGCGTAAGAGTCCGAGCCGTAAACATCTAGGCCAGACGGCGTCTCGGCAATGGACTAACATTTTATACTCATAAGACATTTAAGAAACTTTGGATCGATTTTTCCCTGGATTTTCCGAGTAGTGCGTTTTAATATTTTAACCACGTGAGGTGTTAGGGGTCCTCTTTCACCACACAAAATTTCGGACAAATCCCCGACCCCACGCTCGTGCCATCTCCTTGAAAATAAAACATCTGTTGTGGCGTTTTGTTCATTTTTTATGTACTGGATGGCATAATCAAACCATTTCAAGGAAATCGCTCACCTGGTAATTCTGTTATGACACTGTTTGCACTCTTATATATGACAAATGCTTTGTGGTTGGTTTAAACTATTACTTTGTGTTCTATTAGGTAGTTTTATATTTCTTAAAATCCTAAACGATGGCTAATAGTTTCTTTACAATAACAGTGTCGTTCTTTTCATGTGTTTGTAAACCCCTACTAGCAAAACTAATTGAATGGTTTTCTATCTTCCCATTAATTTCTCTCTTTTGAAACAAGTGTACACTAAACCATAATCATTTCCACCAGTCATCAAACAAATTGGCAATGACAAATTGGGTAGGTGTAGTATTTCACTATTGCATAGCTGTTTCTTAATTTCGTCAAACGCTTATTCATACGCTGTAATACAATACCAGATGTTATTTTTTTAACAACTAATGAAGAAATTGTGCATTAAGTCCTTGTGTCCTGATGTACTTCCTGTAAAAGTTATATAAACTGTAGACTGATCTAAGTTTATTCTTTGTCTTTGGTTTAGTTTAGAAAATTCTGCAGTGGCCACAAGTTTGTTGCTGGCAGACAGAATTCCTTCTACACTAATTATGTGATGTAGGAAATTTAACTCTTTCTCACCAAATTTGCACTTTTCTAATTTTAATGTCATGCCTCTGTATCTTTTCTGCAAGTGCCTTCAAAATTTCTATGTTTTCTTCACAAGTTTTACTAGTAAAAATATGTCATCTGGATAGATGATCGATTTACAAAGTAAATCACTGCCTAACACGAAGTCCAAAGCATGTACAAATTCTACAAAAGGTACGTTTATGCCAAATGGTACAAGACAGTACTGAGAACTCTTGCCATCGTGCAGAAATGCTTTGTATGATCTAGAGTTGGGTTCTAAAGTAATTGGGTAACAATCTGATGTCACATCAAGGCTAGTTAAGTATTTAGTGTAATGGAATTTGTTCAAAAGTTCTTCCATAGATTCAGGATGATCTATCTCTCTGGCTAAGAATTTATTTAAGTGTCAAGAATGAAGGACTAACATTAAACATCCATCATTCTTGGAAATGACAACCAGAAGATTGTTGCACTGGCTGCTGCTCCTCTCTACTATCCTCAATTTCTGCAATTTCTGTGATTCTCGTTCAA
This sequence comes from Schistocerca serialis cubense, assembly GCF_023864345.2. Classification (NCBI taxonomy): domain Eukaryota; kingdom Metazoa; phylum Arthropoda; class Insecta; order Orthoptera; family Acrididae; genus Schistocerca; species Schistocerca serialis. Next base: position 178,359,533 of record NC_064646.1, on the reverse strand, counting down.
CTATTTTTCTTATGCAAATAGGGACATCAAAGCGCTTGATGAAAAAAGTATTATGTTGTCTCAGTTTCAATGCCCTATATTCTTTCACTCCACCTGGCTTCTCACTAAAGATTTCACAGTAATCTCACAAAAATTTATCTAAATCATCTCCTTCTATACTAGTCAAATTATCTGCTGCGTTTATTTTATCTGAAACTAACTGTGATAAGTTGCTACTAAGCAACTGGTTATCATAAAACTCATCATTCTCTTCAGTGTAATTCCTATCATCAATAGCGTCAACACTGCATAATTGATTACTATAGTTTTCATTAAATCTCATGTGTAATGTAGTTTCTCCACGAATTCCAGATTTCAGTTCTACAAACAGTTAACTTCTTATTTTCCCAGTCAAAACTGACATTGACTTTAACTTTCCAGTCCATTCCTAACAAAATGTGTTTGTTCGGATCCGATACTAGTAGACAACCTTGTTCAAACGAAAATTAACAGCTGTGAATGAAATCAAAGTTCGTCTACTAATTAATTTACTAAATTTTCTTGTGGCTCCTTTAATTGTAACACCAGTGATAGAAAATTCTGTATAATGTTCTGCATTCATTAGTCCGTCTCTTAACTTACTAGAAATGTCACGAATAGGAATACCAGTGTCTACTAAACAAAATCCTTTCCAAGCACCAATAAAAATCTCAATGTATGGGCTACCAGGTATTTCATTCTTATCAATGTTTTCATCTTCTGCTAGTTAATCATTTCGGTCTCCTTAAAATTTAAATCAGAGTTCAACTGTAGTTCATAACTGGTGCAGTTTGTAATGCACTCAGTTGCAACTTATAACTAGATGTATGTCTTCTAAAACTGACAAAACTCTCACATGTGAGTTTGTGTTGACTAAGTGAAAGAATTTGACTGTCTGTATCCAAAGTATCACAAGGTGTTTGTGTGTGCTTAAGATTAGCATCAAAACTAAAATCTGTATAACAAACTGTTTTATAATTAACGTTAACATCATATTATCTGTATCACTTCAAGTATCTTATTATTAACATGCTTAGTTTGTTCATCTTTATTACTACACCTAGTCAAGATGTCACTGGCATCAGTGGGGATTAGCTGACTCTCATGTACCTTCTCCACTAAAATCAAAGCATCATTATCATATCCTATTATCTTACTACTTATTTCATCACCCAACACTTCTACAAAAATCGTATCATCTAATTCATCACAAAGCAAAGCATAAACATCAACAACAACAATATCACCACATCTACTAAGATCATGTTCAAAACAATCAGTAGTATCACTAGCATCAATATGAATATCCGCTTCTACTCCAAAACTTTCTGCAACTAAATCATCATCAGTATCACTTGTGTTTGTCAGCAGGCACACAAACACAATCAATTATTAAATCATCATCCTTCCTAGGTACAATATTATTAACTTATCCCAACTCAGATAAGACTGGCACTGCATCATTTCATAAAAAACTGGCTAAACCATAGTCACAGAATCATTACACATCGCATCATTACTAAACACCCAGTGATCATCAAAAAGACTAGTCAAGTCAGCACCATTAAGTTGAAACTGATTTTCTACCTTTCTATCATCTTTGCTCATCTCTTGTAGCGTGAAATCCCAAAATTCATTTCGAAAATTAACTGTGTTCACCTGGAAATCACTACTGTGTCTAGTGATGTATCTGTAATCAGAACTACGTCTACTTCTTCTACTATTAGCCTGGTTTCTAGCAATTCTTCTCACCTCAAACTGACAGGCACCCAGTGAGGTGATCACCTGTTTTCCAGACTATTACTCCTATTCTCGTTTGATCTATTATCGTTTCTCCTCTCACTGTTATTACTTTGTTTATTTCTGTGATTATTACTGATATTATCGTTATCCCTATTCTGATTGTGATGGTTAATACCTTAACTGTTATTTCCTCTGTTATTATTATTATCATTATTATACCTATTTCTGTTGTTGTTATGGTGTTGACAGGAGCCCACACCTTGTAATTGGTTCTCTCTACGATCGTGATTGTTATTTGACTTGTCATTATTTTCCCACGCATGATCTAGTGTGTCAACATATTTAGAGGTTCAACTGCATCACCCGGTCCATAGACGAGATCTCATAGAGTACGGTTAGGTGAGCTCCGTTTCAGTGCATCAATTTGTATGAGCTCATGTAATAGCTTGTCAAGGTGCGCTGATGTCCTAAGCTGTGTCTCACAAAATTCACGCATCCTCATATTGTCTTGGTGATATCTGGTACCATTCACAAATTCTGTTTTAATTCTAGCCTGTTTACTTTCTGAACAACGTTTGTTGAATCTTTCAAAATTGGCAAAAGTCATTTCGGGGTTAACACGCTGGGTAGCCTGGGATAAAGCTTCTCCGATCAGAAAGCCCTTCAGTGATTTATTTTGAAGCAGCTCTCACATTCCAGATGTGAATCTGTCCTTGCACTGATATATAAAATCCACGGGATGCAATTTAAAATCTCCTGGGAACAATTTGAATGTAACATTATTATAGTTATTTACAAACATGTTGCCGCTACTATAGGCCTCAGTAAACATATTTGTTTCCAAATTGTCTACTTAGGAGTTGACTATTTGAAGATTTTGAGCTATAGCATCAACTTCATTGTTAACAGAAGTGTTCAACGGCTCCGTTCCGTAAGCGGCCAATGGCTGTTGGTTCCCATCGAAAGTGTGTTGCCGTCCATCGAAATGACCTCTTGGTAACAAGCTCTCAGTTGGCGATTCACTTGCCACCTTTTCCCTAGCCTGTGATTGGATCAGCAACGACCGTTGATTGGTCGGTCGATCGACTCAGCGGACGACGTGTATCGGGTCTTTTGGACGCTTCTGCTTTCTCTGTGCCCCTGGTTACTTGCAATTCGTTCCTGTTGCTGTACAATGACTGGTTTTATTATTGTTTGAGTTGTTAGTAGTATTTTTTTGTGGCTCTGTGAAGGTGTCTAATTAATAGAAGTCCTTCTGGGATAGAAAGGACAGTTATTACTCCGAGTAGTTAAACTCTTTTTTTTTTCATTGTGTTCTGGAATTACACTGACAATCTAGTGGGGTGTCCGTTAGCCCTAGCCGCACAGGAAGATGGCTGTCATGCAGCGGACACTGTGGACTGTTGATGAACGTCCTGTACTGGTAAGTGCAGTATTTGTACCAAGTTTTTTTTCATGTGCGGTTAATCTTAACGCTGTGATCGCACTGTATTTGTGGAGGCAACATTTTGTAATTACTTTGGATTAATCTCGTATTTAAATTACACACACACAAATATGTATATAATAAAATCGTGCATTTGCCATTAGAGATACATTTTCAGAAACAACAAAAAACTGTCTATTATCTTACTGAAGCGAATATTGCATTAAATTATTGCATTATATACATTGAATCTTCATAAGACTGTCATTACAAAATCATGACCTTGTACTTCCTTCATGTTCAAATTTTGGTTTACAAAAGAAGGATTTAAGTCGGTTTTCAGATTAACTTCAGGTTTGCTTCTTGTGTAATAAAATTCTGGTGTATGAACACGTAATAATGTATTTTCTTTGTTGAAAAACACATTCAAAATACGTAGAACAGTATATCATCCAGGGAAATAAACACACAGGACAAAATTTCCAAAACGAAATTGCAATTTTACTCATTTGTCTCAAGCTGCAATTTTCTCATAAAATGCTTTGGATTCATTACATTCAGGAACATACTTGAGCATTTTGCGTACATCTTTAATTTTATTTTCATTGATTGGACACAGATAAGCTTGTCTGCGTGATAGTTATGGGAAGTATGGATATGTTGGCCCAAGGATGAAAGAATGTTGAATTATTCCTCCTAGGAATGGTTTTGCCACAACTACTCCGATCAGTTCTGCAGAAAAGCAGAATTCCATAAAAGTTGAAACACTGAAAGACACTTTTTTATCGCTAAGAACGTCCTTAACAGACGTCTCTATGGAATTGGTATTTCTTTTGCAATAATGTGGCCACCAGTTGTTCCAATTATAAAGCATCCTCACTTTTAACGACTGTAACTGTAAAATTTTAGTGCTAGAGCTGAATTATTTTTCATGTTATGCACAGAGAAACTAGAATTGTCAGTTAACGATAATAATACATGTCCTGAACCGGTATCGTAGGCAAGCATACATTTTGCATGTAGTCAAATGTTAAAATAAGAAAATCCTCTCTCTCAGTGCATAACTTGGTTGCACTTCTATTGTTTTGTAGAACTTCTTGCTGCGACGCTTGTGAACTAGGAGTTCAGCTGCAGCTACACGTTTAGCACAATCATTAAGTGCACCACTTTTCACTTTAACATTCTTTTCTTCACACGTAATGCACGTGTCTACACTGGGCCTACCAAATTTCAAACGGAAATGGTTATTTAAATATCTGTGATAATAGTGGGAAGACACATTACTATCAGGATATTTGACAAGAAACATTTAATACATAGTTTTCACAGTTTGTTCACTGTTTAAGTAGAAAACATCTGTGTATCCATAGTGGGTTTGTTTAGTTGGAAATGACGCAGTATAGGCATAAATAGAAGCAAGTATATCAGGCTCTTTTGCGTTCCCAGGTTTGTGTTTCCACGTTGGTCTTAGGAGACTTGCCACGAAGCAGCAACGTACTCAATCTCTTCATCCTGGATTCGGTAACACAACAAACAATGAGGAAGGCTTTCTTACATACCTCTATCTGCATGTCTGAATCTTTAACATAATACTTGAACATAGCTGCCCTAGTACGAGGCTCGTCTTTCCTTCCTCTTCGTCTTGTTATGGCAATACTTTCAGTTTGTCCCTGCAAGAACGCATCTTGTCCGTTCCTAGTGTCAAAGTCTTTCAAGTAATTAACTGCTCCCAACAATGCATTTTCGTAATTCAAATTAAGCCATTGTTTCCTGCATCTGAAATATATGACAATTTTTATAAACAAGAGTCAGCATTACTAGTAATTACCAGTCTCAGTAAGCTACAATGATGAGTTCAAGAAAATTGTATAACAATATTGTGAAATAAAATTAAATCCAAATTGCTTACCCACAAGCAGGTCCTGTTTGTCTAGCTGAAACTAACTTCCCCACATGATTTGCGTGCTCCAAACCTTTAACCTTAACACGCATTTTTGTAGTTCTCTTGTATTCTGCAGCCCTTTTCATTCCTTTCCTCCTTTTTGGTCATTATTTTCTTCATTTTCAACAAAACCAATACATAAAGAACTGCTGTTAGATGCCATTTTCGTTTTCAACTAACGTATCGCAGGTCGATCACACAAACAAAAGTAATGTAGACGTTTTACCAACTTAAAGCTGTACATGAATCTGTTTACAATTATCATTACCTGACAAGTAAAACTACTTGAGTCCTGGACTAAGGCTGTTTTGCCGGTAAGCACGAATGTTCTGTTACTAGAAATAATGTACAGAAGTTAGGGACTAAAGCCTGGTATTAAGCTACGCGTGTTGGGTATTGGAACATTGCTGTGCCCATAACTCAAAACCATGAAAATGTGGACTTGCAAATTCACGATTATACGTATATATAAAGGAGGGGGGAACAAATTTGCAGAATGTTAAAGTAGTCAGTTATTCTTGTTTTATGTGGCTATTGTCTAATTAATCTAACACTAATATCAGGTTGTCAGTTTTGCAGGCTGGGCTAGTTGGCCATACTGTATGCTGTCCCAGCTCCTGTTTGTAAAATGTAAACTTTCACGGCCGGAAATGTCACAATTGATAAAATGTCCCGGGCTATTATGCATTCGTCGAATGGATTTCACCCTAAATCGTTTCGTCCCCGTCTGTGGAGGATAATTTCGAGGGATATCGTAGCTTTTTTGAATGTCCGATTCACACTCTGGCTCACTACTGGCTACAGAAAAAATCAGCTTCCACAAGCTTCCACGCAGTGGCGTGATGTTATGTGTTTTAAATACACGAGCGCATCTGGCCGTTGTCGACTGCCATCGTCCGCAGTTGCTATCATCCCACGGTGAACGACTGGTACGCATCTTCTTCAGCACCGGAATCCAAATGTCATTCAATTTCACCCCTCCTCCTTCCTACTGAAATTCCTGGGGTGTCTTACAATCTCTGTGGCCTGACCGTATAACCTTTCATGGTATCCGCTTGTTGCTGCCAGTGTTTCAGTCCTGTCACAATGAATGTGGTGGTCTCCTGACTGTATGGCACGTTCCGCAACAGCTGATCTGTCAATCTCCCCTCTTCTTCAGTTGCTCTTGTGCTCTTCTAGCCTTTTTTTTCAGTTCTTTTGCAGTACCCACGTACACCTCCCCACAACTACACTGAATCCTATAAATTCCAGCTTTTTCCAGCGATTGGCGAGCCGAGCATCCTTAGCCGACTTTAGGTGATCTTGTATCTTCCGTGTGGGTGTGTAGATTACCGCAATGTTCCATTTTTTCAAGATTTTTTCCTATGCGGTCAGTTACGTCCGTAATGAATGACAGGAAACTTCAGATTTCACCGGTTCTTGAGCATCCCTACGATTTCTACGCTATGGTCTTAACGCTCTTTTCACCTTAGCGAACGAATAACCAATGAATTTTTGAGATTGCGGTTTATCATATCGCGTCATTGCTGCTCGCGTTGGTCGAGATCCAATGACTGTTAGCAGAATATGGAATCGGTGGGTTCAGGACGGTAATACGGAACGCCGTGCTGGATCCCAACGGCCTCGTATCACTAGCAGTCGAGATGACAGGCATCTTATCCGCATGGCTGTAACGAATCGTGCAGCCACGTCTCGATCCCTGAGTCAACAAATGGGGACGTTTGCAAGACAACTACCATCTGCACGAACTGTTCGACAACGTTTGCAGCAGCATGGACTACCAGCTCGGAGACCATGGCAGCGGTTACCCTTGACGCTGCATCGCAGACAGGAGCGCCTGCGATAGTGTACTCAACGATAAACCTGGGTGCACGAATGGCAAAACGTCATTTTTTTGGATGAATCTTGGTTCTGTTTACAGCATCATGATGGTCGCATCCGTGTTTGGCGACATCGCGGTGAACGCACATTGGAAGCATGTATTCGTCATCGCCATACTGGCGTATCACCCGGCGTGATGGTATGGGGTGCCATTGGTTACCCGTTTCGGTCACCTCTTGTTTGCATTGACGGCACTTTAAACAGTGGACGTTACATTTCAGATGTGTTACGACCCGTGGCTCTACCCTTCACTCGACCCCTGCGAAACTATACATTTCAGCAGGATAATGCACGACCGCATGTTGTAGGTCCTGTACGGGCCTTTCTGGATACAGAAAATGTTCGACTGCTGCCCTGGCCAGCACATTCTCCAGATCTCTCACCAATTGAAAACGTCTGATCAATGGTGGCCGAAGAACTGGCTCGTCACAATACGCCAGTCACTACTCTTGATGAACTGTGGTATCGTGTTGAAGCTGAATGGGCAGCTGTACCTGTACACGCCATCCAAGCTCTGTTTGACTCAATGCCCAGGCGTATCAAGGCCGTAATTACGGCCAGAGGTGGTTGTACTGGGTACTGATTTCTCAGGATCTATGCACCCAAATTGCGTTAAAATGTAATCACATGTCAGTTCTAGTATATTTGTCGAATGAGTACCCGTTTATCATCTGCATTTCTTCTTGGTGTAGCAATTTTAATGGTCAGTAGTGTAGATCAAGTTCCCCTGTCATGCGGCCACAAAACAAACGTCCACGTAACGGAACCAAATATTCGGTTTCTTCTTCGGAATTTCCAGTGCCTGCTCCCCAAAGTTTTCCATAAAGAAAACCGGCTTAAGGGGCTCTCCATAGCGACTCCATCCATCTGTTCATAGTACTCTTGGTTCCATTTGAAATATGTGGTTGTGAGGGAATATTTAGACAGTTGTGCAGCGCCGGGAGCAAAAATCCGTTTCCATTGTTGCAACACTTCATTGAGTTGAATCATAGTGAATAGCGACACCACATCAAACGAACTAATATTCTCTCGATCTGTACCTCTATGCTGTTTAATTTACTGATAAAATGTGCCAAATCAGAATGAAATAAATGTAGTCTTTTCAGAGGGTGGCAAACGATGCCGAAGGGGCTGTTTTATTACGCACTATGTTTACGCCCGAGGAAGAGAGAGGCGTAAGTAATCAATGCGTGCGCTATACCAATTTGAAGCAATCTGAAGTGCTGGGATGGGACATAAAGCTGCGACTCACTGTCGTAGAGCAGCGTCAACATTGCAACTCTAAGGTCCGCGACATTCTCCCTAGAATTAAGGGACATTGCATCATTAACCTTGCGCTTGCGGGACGGTATTTTATGGGTGTTTTGAACCCTACCCGAAACGAGATTGTCATACTCAATGTTGCAGAACACTGCATGTGCGAACGGGACTTGGTGAGATGCGACGGGTGAATATCGCAGTGCGCTGGCATGGAGAATATAGCGTGACAAGTCACATCCCACGTACACTGAGGTGACAAGTCATGGGATACCTCCTGATATCGTGTCGGACCTCCTTTTGCCCGACGTAGTGCACCAACTCGACATGGCAAGGACTCAACAAGACGTTGGAAGTCTGCAGAAACACTGATCCACGCTGCCTCTACAGCCGTCCCTGAGGTCGAAAGTGTTGCCGATGCAGGATTTTGTGGACGACTGACCTCTTTATTATGTCCCATAAATTTTCGATTGGATCCGTGTAGGGCGATCTGGGTAGCCAAATCGTTCTTTCGAACTGTCCAGAATATTCTTCAAACCAATCGCCAACAATTGTGGCCCGGTGACATTGCGCGTTGTCAGGCACAAAAATTCCATCGTTATTTGGGAACGGGTGCAGACATAATCTCACTAGTCGATGATCGGTCCAGTTGGACCAGAGGACCCAGTTCCATTCCCTGTAAACACAGCTTACACCATTAAGAAGCCATCACCAGCTAACACAGTGCTTTGTTGACAACTTGGGTCCATGGCTTCGTGGGATCTTTTAACCATTCTTTTAGCTCTTACCAACTGAAGTCGGCACTCATCGGGCCAAACTACGGTTGCAAAGGCACTCACGTCAGTCGTCTGCTGCCGTAGCCTACTAACACCAAATTTCGTCGCACTGCCCTAATAGATACGTAATATACGTAGATTGATTTCTGCGATTGTTTCATGCAGTGTTGCTTGTCTGTTAGCACTGACAACTCTATGCAAGCGCCGCGGCTCCCGATCGTTATTGAAGATCGTTGGCCATTGAGCTGCCCGCGGTGAGAGGTAATCCCTAAAGCTTGATATTCTCGATACACTCATGACACTGTGGACCTCGGACTATTGAATTTCCAAACAATTTCCGAAACAGAATGTCCCATGCATCTAGCTCCAACTACCATCCCGCGTTCAAAGTCTGTTAATTCCTGTAGTGAGCCCATAATCGCGTTGAAACCTTTTCACCTCAATCACATAAGAACAAATGACAGCTCCGTCAATGTATTGCCCTTTCATACCTTGTGTACGCCATACTACCGCCATCTGTATATGTCCATACGCTATCCTATGACTTTGTCATCTCAGTGTATTTCGTGAACGGCTGTATGTTCGTTGTTGTAATGATCCAGTAACTGACTGTTTTCGTATCGCGGTGGGGTGTTCTCATTAAATGGTTCAAATCGCTCTGAGCACTATGCGACTTAACTTCTAAGGTCATCAGTCGCCTAGAACTTAGAACTACTTAAACCTAACTAACCTAAGGACATCACACACATCCATTCGAACCTGCGACCGTAGTGGCCGCTCGGTTCCAGACTGTAGCGCCCAGAACCGCACAGCCACTCCGGCCGGCCGGTGTTCTCATTAACTACGGAGTGGAGCTCAGAAGGAACTGAACATCTTATACATCTCTGTAGAGAAAAGTGGGAATTGTAGAAACCTCAGGACAATATTTATCACAATAAAAACAAAACAAAAATGGTTATTGGCAATGGTGTCGGTTTCGAAACTGATGAAGCTAAGAAAAATATGCAAAGTTACATGACAATCGTTGGTATACTTCGGATATCTTGAACAGATTCATCAGACTTGTAAAGGAATCTCTAGCTGCCAGAAAGCAGAACGTTTTTTCCTGCCAGAATCTCTTTACGAAATAAGGCAGTTGCACAGTTTGTGTCTATTAGTCGTGGTTCAAATACAACAAACATTCAAAGTTTTCGAACGGCATCCGATAAACATTTTCTAAGTGTCCAGTCCTGCCAACATGCGATTCGCTGAAAAAGTTGTTTCCTACGACTTTGGTCTGCGTTTTTACACTAGTCCTGCACATGGACGACGGCTTTTGCTCTTTTTAAAGGACGGCACAGCACAATAAATGCGGAACTTGCAGTCTTGATTCGCTGCAGCTGTGACGCTGCATGCGCAGCAACCGGAATTGGTGGCGCAGCGCGGCGCAGATCGCGGCGCGGCTATTTCAAACTCAGAGCGAGCGAACTCCCCACTTCCTTTGATGTACCGACAACAGGCGGGGTGCGTTTGGCTCAGCGTAGACGCGCCGTAACGTTTTCAGATGTTTGTGAACCGTGAAAATTTACTTTCAAAATCTTTTCTTAAAGAATTTATTTTATTTACTAGTATTCATCAAGAACATTAACACACTATGTGAGCGGGGATGTAATTGCCAAGGAGTAACTGATGGAAACAAATTAAATTTCAACCAATGGAAATTTTATTCATAAAAGCCTTTTCAAAAAGATTTAAATTTTATAAGCAGAAAAGCAATTTTTTTTTATTTGTTACAGTAGGAGCCTTCGGGCAGAGAAGCTTCCGCCCCCTTTCAACACGGCCGTAGTCACGACCGCTCACAACGACCTCTGAAAAACTACACTGGTGCAAATCTGCAGCACACCAGATTACTTTAAACTAAAATGTTTAACAACTGACACAAACACATTAACTATGCACCCCGTAAGAGGGATGGAAATGCTACACTCACATAAGAACTTATTTTCCACCAAAAGTGCAATTTGTTTTTAAAAGGGCTCTTACTGTGGAAGGGCGGCAACTTTATAAAAATGACTATTTAAGTAAAACCCATTAAATTCAGACTTACATAAAATGTACAACATGCTCTACATTACACATATACCGCCTCGCAAGATGATAGGCAAAAATATGTTTCAGGAATTCGGCCTTTACTTTAATTCCATAAATTCGTTAACACCGAATCCGACAACCATGACAGAGGCAGCTGTTAACGTACGACAGACCGACAGACAGACAGACAGACAGACACTAACTGCCTAACAAATGCGGACGAGAGACAGACGAGCAAGCTGGGGACGAGATACTGACCAAGAAAACAAGTAGAATTTAACAAGTAAATGACACAACATATCTCCAATCACTTAACTTCTAATAAGCTGCGATTTCTGGCGAAGACCTGGCGCAGCACCCCCAACACTCTCCCGAACCGTCCGCTGTCAGCCGCTTCAACGGACGCACGAAGGCGCGCCAATCTCACGTCGCAGCTCACCCCGGCCAGCCCGATATCGTGGTTTCGCTCCTGTTGCTCTCGTGTGAACTGCGGATCCACTACCCCTTTCTATACGGCGCGGCCCACTGGACTCACGTGGGGAGCTGACATGCGCGGACGCTCAAGGCGGACAAGTCATCTTGTGTACCAGTGCGCGACCGACCAACAGATCGATCCAACCGCTAACGACCATTGCCCTGAACAACTCGAGCAGACTGGCGGCCTAACACATACTAGCACTCCGGACAACAGACAGACACTGACTGTCCCACACTGACCCGGCTGACCAACTAACCAGACTCGCCGCCGACTGCACCGACTCAGACTGACAGACTGACCGACTCATAGTCACTGACTGACTTTCTCACTGCGGAGCTCATAGCGCCCCTTAAATGCACGTGAACAGGCAACTTTTCCCCTTTCCCACAAGAGGGAGACACCAAAACTGCGATTGCCACAGCGGCGCCACCGCCAGAAACGGAGGGCGACTGCTTTACACTACGCGCTGTGGCGCGCTCTTCAAAACAGCAAATTTTACTACGGCTCAATTTGTTTGGATACTTTGATATTATATATAACTCCAAACGAATCTCCGCTGGCGAGAAACACAAATGGATATTTTACGATCATAAAGCATATCGATACGTTTCGTAGACAGCAATATACCTCATCAGTACAAAAATTTTCGGGACTGGATTAATAAAAAAATAGAGAAAAGTTGCGATAATGGTTTTCAGTACTTCCGGTGTTCCACATAGTCTTTCCCAACTTGAGCAAATCGTACTGTACGCTCAACAACCACGTTGAGATATAATTTAAAGAATCTTTTATCTATTACTGAAGGAAAGTCAATCGCAGCACCTTGCAATAGGTTCTTTAGTCATGACCTAACCTGATATTATGAAAATTCTATTTTTGTTATGCACCAGACATGCTATTAACAACACAATATTGCTCACTGCTTGTTGAACCTGCAGAAATCAAATAAAACTTCTGAAACTGTATTTAAGGCTTCATGTAAGAAGTCCATATTTTTAGTGTTGAAACAACTTAAACTAAGTACACCATATTTTGCTACTATGAATTGAGGATCTATAATGACTAAAGGTAACAGGTTTCATGGGACACACAGTCCTGCTAATTCCAAAGTCGCGTTAAGTATCAACGAGGCAAGTTATGATTGAGAATCAATATTCAGTGAAAGAACTTTTTCATAAAATTAATGTTAATTCAGTCAATCCTAGAAAACAAAGTAGCATGTTTTGAAGAAACAACTGTCATCCAGACGCAAAAGGTGAATTTACGCACATAATAAAAATAGATGGACGTATGGATGCACGTATGGATATTCCACATCTCCTCCTAATCTACTGGACCGATTTCAACCAAACTTGGTGTATATATTACTTAATGTATGGAAACAATCGCTGTGGGGGTAAGAACCACCTACCTGACAAAGTGGAGCGGATGGAGTGAGAGAAGAGTGTAGCCCACGACACGTTAATACCCAGACTTTATTCATCCAGTATGTGAGACTGAGAGCACTTAGGTTATTTGCAACGAACTTTACACATAATTTGTAACATTTACGAAATTTTTTATCTCTTACAGTCCCCACAAAATGATGAAAGGGAAAAAATGTATTGCTTCCGATACTACATTTACACTGTTCATGCAGTAAGACTGCCGCATAAGGCACGACGTTTTAATTTTTACTGCTAAGTGTATTCGTGACACATTTTCCAGACAGACTACACATATGCGACTAAATGTACTTGCAAAATTATATCACTGCATAACACATAGTTCAGAAAATGACGACATGAACACTGATCTGCGAGAGAACGAAACTGCAGGGCGAAATTCGTTAGAGATATATGCTGATCAGCCTGAAAACCGCCAACCTACCATCGATGTAGACCCGTCTAGACGCTAGCGGCGTCACCTGGCGAAGAATGACTGCTAGTCAGACACACGCACGCTGTATGCAGTATCAGTGAGCGTGCTCTCCGTGTGTAGTATGGGGAAGGCGCGCGATGTATCTGGGTTTAACCGGAGGCAGATTTTGATGGCCCGGAGGCTCGGCACGAGCATTTCGGAAACTGAACGACTTGTTGGGTGTTCGAGGAGTGCTCTGGTGCTGTGGTGATTGTCTTCAACACGTGACAAAACCTAGGTGAAATCATGTCCAGACATCGCGGGGTTGGACAGCCACCCCTCAGTACAGATGCCGTAAGTAGTCGGATCGGCAGACAGGTAAAACAGGATAGGCGGCGAACTGTGACGAAACTAACATCAGACTTTAATGCTGGACAGAGCACAAATATGACTGCACTGGAAGTTTGCGCAGTGGCAGAGCATTACATGTTCTGATGAATCCCGATACCTTCTTCGCCACGCCGATGGGACGGCGCGAATCCGTCGTCTTCTAGGGAAACAGCTCCTTGACATCCCTACTGCGGGACGGAGACAAGGTGGCGGCGGCTTCGTTACGCTCTGGGGAACTTCCACGTGAGTATCTGTGGGTCCAGTAGAGTTCGTGCAGGGCACCATGACGGCCAAGGAGTATCGTACACTGGTTCCAGACCCCATGCACCCAATCACGACGATCATATTTCCCCACAGCAGTGGCATTTTTCAACAAGATAATGCACCACGTCACAAGGCCAGGAGTGTGATGGAGTGGTTCGAGGAGCACAATGGCGAATTCCAGTGATACGCGAGTGCCCCAACTCGCCAAATCTGAAACCGATCGAACACGTCTGGGATGTGACTGAACACGGCGTTGGATCTCATCGCCAACTTCCCGAAATTTACGGGAATCAGAAGACTTGTGTGTGCAGAATTGGTGTCAACTCCTTCCAGCGAGCTACCAAGGCCTCATTGCTTCCATGCCACGACACATCAACGCTGTTATCCGTGCCAAAGGTGGTCATCCCAGCTATTAGGCAAATGGTTATAATGTTCTGGCTGATCAGTGTTGAAGAAAGACGTGTGACATATAGCAAAAACACTACTGGCCATTAAAATTGCTGCACCACGAAGATGACGTGCTACAGACGCGAAATTCAACCGACAGGAAGAAGATGCTGTGATATGCAAATGATTAGCTTTTCAGAGCATTCACACAAGGTTGGCACCGGTGGCGACACCTACAACGTGCTGACATGAGGAAAGTTTCCAACCGATTTCTCATACACAAACAGCAGTTGACCGGCGTTGCCTGGTGAAACGTGGTTGTGATGCCTCGTGTAAGGAGGAGAAATGTGTACCATCACGTTTCCGACTTTGATAAAGGTCAGATTGTAGCCTATCGCGATTGCAGTTTATCGTATCGCAACATTGCTGCTCGCGTTGGTCGAGATCCAGTGACTGTTAGCAGAATATGGAATCGGTGGGTTCAGGAGGGTAATAGGGAACGCCGTGCTGGGTCCCAACGGCCTCGTATCACTAGCAGTCGAGATGACAGGCATCTTATCCGCATGGCTGTAACGGGTCGTGCAGCCACGTCCCGATCGCTCAGTTAACAAATGGGGACGTTTACAAGACAACAACCATCTGCACGAACAGTTCAACGACGTTTGCAGCAGCATGGACTATCAGCTCGGAGACCCTGGCTGCGGTTACCCTTGACGCTGCATCACAAACAGGAGCGCCTGTGATGGTGTACTCAACGACGAACCTGGGTGCACGAATGGCAAAACGTCATTTTTTCAGATGAATCCAGGTTCTGTTTACAGCATCATGATGGTCGAATCCGTGTTTGGCGACATCGCGGTGAACGCATATTGGAAGCGTGTATTCGTCATCGCCATACTGGCGTATCACCCAGCGTGATGGTATGGGGTGCCACTGGGTACACGTCTCGGTCACCCCTTGTTCGCATTGACGGCACTTTGAACAGCGCACGCTACATTTCAGATGTGTTGCGACCCGTGGCTCTACCCTTCATTCGATCCCTGCGAAACCCTACATTTCAGTAGGATAATGCGCGACCGCATGCTGCAGGTCCTGTACGGGCCTTTCTGGATACAGAAAATGTTCGACTGCTGCCCTGGGCAGCACATTCTCCAGATCTCTCACCAACTGAAAACGTCTGGTCAATGGTGGCCGAGCAACTCTTGATGAAGTGTGGTATCGTGTTGAAGCCGCATGGGCAGCTTTACCTGCACACGCCATCCAAGCTCTGATTAACTCAATGCCCAGGCGTATCAAGGCTGTTATTACGGCCATAGGTGGTTGTTCTGGGTACTGATTTCTCAGGATCTATGCACCCAAATTGCGTGAAAATGTAATCACATGTCAGTTCTAGTAGAATATATTTGTCCAATGAATACCAGTTTATCATCTGCATTTCTTCTTGGTGTAACAATTTTAATGGCCAGAAGTGTACTAGCTGAGTACCAAGCGTTGTCCAGGTATGTATTTATTTCAATTCTATTATTTCATCCTCTTGTCCCCTCCCTCTCTGTCTGTCTGCTCCTCCCCTCTGTGTCCATCTGCTTCTAGTCCCCTCTGGCCAGCTCCTGCTCCCCACTCTGTGCCCATCTGCTTCTAGTCGCCTCTGTCCAACTCCTGCTCCTCCTCTGAGTCCATTTCCTCCTGCCCACTCTCTTCCTCCTCTATCTGTCCCTCTTTTCTTTCTCTGGTCATATTCTCCTTCACCTGTCTCAGCCAATCTCCTCTGCCCTGACTCTCAGTCCATTTTCACCTCCCCTTCTCTTATCCATCTCCTCCTCCCTCTCAGTCCATCTCCTCCCCTCTCTCTCTGCCTATCATCTCCTCTCCTTCTCTCTTTCCATCTGCTCCTCCCCTCTCGCCCTACCTGTCTCCTCTTCCCTTTCTCTGTCCATTTCCCCCTTCCCCTCATTCTGTCTATCTCCTGTTCCCTCACATCTGTGTCAATGGCTTCCTTCCCCTTTCTGTCTGCACATTATCACCCCCACCTCAATAGAAGGTGGCTGGTTCTTACCTGTGCATAAATTTGGGTTGAAATCGATCCAGGGGTTTAGAAGGAGTTTTATACCTGTGGCTTTACTCACATAGCGTGCTTGTCACATATGTTTCACAAATATTTAATACATTTCACAGGTATTTGCGCAAACGTTTCATCTGTATCTCCAGCGAATTTAGTCCTGTAGATCTGTTTTCGCGCAGCTCTATCTTTACGACGTCGTATCTCCAGAACTATGAGTTGTACAATGACATAAATTTGTAGGTTCATTCAGCGACATATGTGTATACTGTCTGCAAAAGTGTTGAGAATAGAGTTAGTACCAAAGACGTAAAAAATTTAAACGTCATGCACGATGCGGCAGTCCTATGTAGGTGATTTTTACCCCCACAGCACTTATTTCCACACAGTAAATGACTTGTGTACCCAGTTTGGATGAAATCGGTCCAGTCGTTTAGGAAGAGATGTGAAACATTCATACACACATTTTTATAATATGCTTGGATATGTGAAGTACGTATGACGTGTGTATATGAGCAAATCCGCTGGTAGGAATCCCCTCTTGTACCCTTGGACCGATTTCAACCATATTACTTTACTAGCTGGTAAGAAAAACGATGCGGGTAAGAATCAACAACCTACCATTGGATTGGGGTGGAGGTGGTAACATGGAGAGACAAGGGGAAGAGAGGACATGGACACAGATATGAGGGAGGAGGAGATGGGAAAAGTCAGGTGAGGGGGAGAACAGACAGATAAAGGGAAGAGGAAGAGAGATTACGAGGAGGGGATGGGAAAAGGAAGGAAAGAGGAAAAGATGAACAGAGAGAGGTGGAAGCAGGAGATGGACTGAGAGGGGATTGAGGAGGAGGAAATGGGCAGAGAAAGGGAACAGGATATGGGTAGAGAGATAGAGGAGCGGGATGTGAACTGAGAGAGAGGGGGAAGACGAGATGGATGGGGGGGGGGGGAGGAGGAGGAGGAGGAGGAGGAAGAGATGAGCAGAATGAAGGAGAGGAGCAAATGGATTGAGAGAGGGAGAGGAAGCGAGGGACTGGGACAGGGTTGACGAGGGAGAGAACGGAGAAAGGGAAGAGGAGGTGGGCTGAGAGAGAGAGAGGAGGAGGAGGAGATGGACGTAGAAAGGAAAGAGGGCGATATGGGCAGAGAGACGGGATTAATAGAACTGGAAATAATACACTATTGGCCATTAAAATTGCTACACCACGAAGATGACGTGCTACAGACGCGAAATTTAACCGACAGGAAGAAGATGCTGTGATATGCAAATGATTAGATTTTCAGAGCATTCACACAAGGATGGCACCGGTGGCGACACCTATAAGTGCTGACATGAGGGAAGTTTACAACCGATTTCTCATACACAAACACCAGCTGACCAGCGTTGCCTGGTGAAACGTTGTTACGATGCCTCGTGTAACGAGGAGAAATGTGTACCATCACGTTTCCGACTTTGATAAAGGTCGGATTGTAGCCAGTCGCGATTGCAGTTTATCGTATCGCGACATTGCTGCTCGCGTTGGTCGGGATACAATGACTGTTAGCAGAATATGGAATCGGTGGGTTCAGGAGGGTAATGCGGAACGCCGTGCTGGATCCCAGCGGCCTCGTATCACTAGCAGTCGAGATGACAGGCATCTTATCCGCATAGCTGTAACAGATCGTTCAGCCACGTCTCGATCCTTGGGTCAACAGATGGAGGCGTTTGCAAGACAACAACCATCTGCACGAACAGTTCAACGACGTTTGCAGCAGCATGGACTATCAGCTCGGAGACCATGGCTGCGGTTACCCTTGATGCTGCATCACAGACAGGAGCGCCTGCGATGGTGTACTCAAAGACGAATCTGGGTGCACGAATGACAAAACATCATTTTTTCGGATGAATCCAGGTTCTGTTTACAGAATCATGATGGTCACATCCGTGTTTGGCGACATCGCGGTGAACGCACATTGGAAGCGTGTATTCGTCATCGCCATACTGGCGTATCTCCCGGCGTGATGGTACTGGGTGCCATTGGTTACACGTCTTGGTCACCTCTTGTTCGCATTGACGGCACTTTGAACAGTGGAAGGTACATTTTAGATGTGTTACGACCCGTGGCTCTACCCTTCATTCGATCCCTGTGAAACCCTACATTTCAGCAGGATAATGCACGACCGCATGTTGTAGGCCCTGTACGGGCCTTTCTGGACACAGGAAATGTTCGTCTGCTGCCCTGGCCAGCACATTCTCCAGATCTCTCAGCAATTGAAAACGTCTGGTCAATGGTCGCCGAGCAACTGGCTCGTCATAATACGCCAGTCACTACTCTTGATGACCGAGCGAGGTGGCGCAGTGGTTAGCACACTGGACTCGCATTCGGGAGGACGACGGTTCAATCCCGTCTCCAGCCATCCTGATTTAGGTTTTCCGTGATTTCCCTAAATCGTTTCAGGCAAATGCCGGGATGGTTCCTTTGAAAGGGCACGGCCGATTTCCTTCCCAATCCTTCCCTAACCCGAGCTTGCGCTCCGTCTCTAATGACCTCGTTGTCGACGGGACGTTAAACACTAACCACCACCACCACCACTACTCTTGATGAACTTTGGTATCGGGTTGAAGCTGCATGGGCAGCTGTACCTGTACACGCCATCCAAGCTCTGTTTGACTCAATGCCCAGGCGTATCAAGGCCGTTATTACGGCCAGATGTGGTTGTTCTGGGTTCTGATTTGTCAGGACCTATGCACCCAAATTGCGTGAAAATGTAATCACATGTCAGTTCTAGTATAATATATTTGTCCAATGAATACCTCTTTATCATCTGCATTTCTTCTTGTTGCGCAATTTTAGGAGCCAGTAGTGTACATACCTGGGTAACTCGGGATACACAGGTATTTATTTATAAAATGTTAATCACAATCTTAAATTCTCCATAATCGTAGAAATATTACAGATTTGTAAAATCTAAGAACATTTTTGGAATCGGTACAAAATTCCCTTTAAGATGAGACTATTCGCACATCGTTCAACAGTAATTTTAAATTTCATAAAAATTACGTTTCTTTATTTCGCTAAGATGACGGAATGGTTTCTGGAAGGAACAGATTCAAATATTATTGCTACCACTTAAATATACATTACAGTTACTGCAATGTGCACAGGAGAATCCCTTTTATATAAAACTGAATATAAGTGACAGTAGTGCTAGCCGCCAGGCAGTTTACTTCTGTAATGAAGTACATATTCATACTTTGTTATAGTGACAATACATCCCCTAAATTGGTGGGGAGTGACATGTCTGTAAAAAGATTTTTGAGAGACGCCTACAGGCAATTCAGGGTGAAATAACCCTAGGGTAGGTTGTGTGGCCTACAATATGTCCATTTTTGTGATTTTTTACCAAAGATAAGTTGGCACCACTGGACAACCATGGCCAAGGCCTCTCGATACATATGACTGCAAAGGTGAACTGAGTTTACATAATAACCGTTGTGAAAAGTTGTTTTGAATTTTCACTTGTATGTGGAACAGAGTGTCAGCACAAGTCATCTCCGGGACCAAACTTCTGAAATGTACTACAGGCACTTTAATTCTTCGTTATCGATTAGATCCATGGTATGAATTTGTCTTCATTTAGTTTATGTGGTCTCAGGATTTGATTTATTTTAGACATCAAGTGATAGGCGAGGCCACAAAGTGAATCTGTCAGAAAAATCCTTCCTTGTGGTGTCATTTAACACGCACGTTACCTCATATTTTCCTAGATTTTGGCGAAACAGCAGAGACTCATTCTGCATCTATTCGTTTCGTTGCAGCTTCGTCTTCATAATTCCGGGTCTCTTAACCCGTGACGATATTTTTCCGAAAAGAATTGTCAGCGTTTTTCATTTCAGTCAATTTGCAGCATGTATCCATCCATCGTCGTTTATATTCAGGAATCAAGATGTGCGGCATTAGCTTTGTACATACTTTTCTCTCCTTCAAAACATTCTGGAAAATATAGTGAACACTTGATTTAGAAAAGTTAAGTACGCTGTTCCATAGCGATTTTTGACACAACAACGTTGACACACCACATTTGCTCGTCCACTACTTAACACTGCCTGGTCACAATTCGATGGGCGAATTCACATATCGCATGGAGGCTTAATTAAATACAATGCATATAATTTTAGTAGCTGTATATCCGGCTACGAAGTCTCGTAACCGGTTGGCCCTGAGTAGTATTAGTACGCAATCCGACTGCAGAGAATAACAATAAAGAATGAAAGGAAATTTGCGTTAACACAATTGATTAATTAAGTCCCCAGCAACTATAAAAGCTACGAAACAACAAAGCACAAGTGTAACTGTTCTAGGTGTGGAAGTGTGATTCAACGTACACATCTGGCACGGTTCTTCCTCAATACGACAAGATATTATAAACACCATTTACAATGAGGTAATTAAAAAACCAGAAATACTATAATTGCATATAGAAACCAGAATTACAGTCTAATACATGAACACAAGCCAGATGCTTTGTTGACTGAATCTGTGACCAAGAGGCTTTGTTATTTAAGAAATCTGAAATAAAAAATTTTTTTTGTTACCTTCATATATATTGACGAAAAATACACTGTGATCATTACAACATCCCCAATCGAACAGCATCTGCTGTCTCGACCAACAGAACAACTGCACACGACATGCCCTCAACTAGTACTGCTATCGACATCCTCTCAACAAGCACTGCCCACGGCAACCTCTGAACTACTGCTGCCCACGGCAACTTCTGAACTACAACTGCCCCAGTGGAGGCGGCGGAAAAATACTCTTTGGCGGATTCTCTGCGCTGTGACTCAGTGTAGCCACCTTTCAATATGTTGCTCATCGTTGTTAGTTCTAACTGCCACCACAGTTATTTATTTTTAATTTTATGTAAACGCAATCAACAATATAAGACAGGAATCAGCTTAATTTTTCAGGGAACTACTCACTGAATAGAAGCAGTGACTCATGAGGAAACTCTTCAGTTTCGATTTGAAAGCGCGTGAGTTATTGCGAAGATTTTTGAATTCTTATGGTAGCTTACTGAAAATGGATGCAGCAGTATACTGCACATCTTTCTGCACAAGAGTCAAGAAAGTGCTATCCAAATGCAGATTAGATTTCTGAGTCAAAGCTGCTAATTCTTGGGAATAAGCTGATATTGTTACGAGTAAACGACAGTAAAGAATATAAACAGGGTGATTATAATTAAAGTTAAACTTTCAAACCGCTGTAGAAATAACATCACTGGTCAAAATGACGTCAAATTGCAACGGAATACTATCGGAGAAGGGGGAAAACGTATGGCACAAGAAAAATAAATAGTTACAAAATGTAGCAGTAGATGGCGCTGCAAGCATCATAATTTAATAGTAGTCGATTACAAATGACAATTGAATCAAACAATGCCTAATGTGAACGTTTGACTTTTAATAAACTATACTACTCAGGGTGCATGGGTGTTCAGGTGTGATGCTGTTGGTTACGTAAGCCCATCCATCATGGCAAAGTCATATCACATCGGATGGGAATAATCGGTTTCTAATTGTCCTGAGGCCAAAAACCGCATAAAAAGCATCAATCAAAATCAAATCGGATTATTAATTTCCGTGTGAATGGCGCAAAACATGTTCAATATGCTGTCCACCGTTTTCTGCAACAAGTTGAAATTGAGAAAGAGCATGTTCCAAAACTGATCGAAATGTTTCCAGGGTCACTTTCAGAATGTGTTCAGAATGCGTGCCTTCAATTTAGCTAAGATTACAATCGGAACACTGAACACGACATCTTTCAGATAGCCCCACAACCAGAAGTCACACGGATTGAGATCAGGTGATCGGGACGGCTAGGCTGTAGGGAAATGGCGGTTTTCTAACATTTCCGAAACGGCGCTTCAGCAGCTGCTTAACTGGATTTGCAATATGCGGAGGTGTACCATCTTGCATAAAAACGGTCCCATACACACATCCACGCTGTTGGAGAGCTGGAATGACGTGGTTGCGCAAAAGACACTCAAAGCGCTTGCCAGTGGCAACAGGACCAGAAGCACCTGTCTCTTCGAAAAAATATGAACCTGTGATACATGATGCCGTAAAACCCCACCACACAGTGACTTTTTCAGGGCGAAGTGGTACTGGTTGATTTGCGTGTGGATTTTCCATTGCCCGCATTCGACAGTTCTGTGCATTGGCATATCCTGTCAGATGGAAGTGGGCTTTGTCTGTCTACAAAATCTTCCACGGCTAATCATTGTCCACTCCCATGCGAGCAAGAAATTCTAAAGAAAAGGTCTCTCTTGCTGGCAGTTCAACAGGAAGCAACCCGTGCACATGGGTAATTTTGAATGGATAGCAAAGAAGGATGTTTCGTAGGATTTTTACGTACCGTGCTGATGGGTATGTCCAATGTTCGGGGATTTCTCCATGCACTACGCGTTTGCTCACCACCAGTCGTCTCCTCCCGCATTGCTGTGGCCACTGCTTTCACTGACGTCGAATCAAATCGTTTCCTACCTCTACCAGGTTGCACACCAAAAGAGCCTATCTTTTCGAATTTCCGGATAATTTTCTCCACACCCATGGCAGTCATCAGATCAACGCCTTTTTTTTCAAACTCTTCAGTGTCCGGAACTTCTACTGAGCGACGTGTGCAGTCAACATTCTTGTAATACAGCTTTACAAGCAGAGAGCGATCCTGTATTGAGACAGTCATGGCGAACGTCGCAGACGCGAAAGGAGGAAAAGCCGTGTACCCAGCGTGTTTCTAGCAACTTCAATGGATCATGCGCACAGCAGCTGTTTTCATTTACGTATTCTGACACACACAGTGCCATGTCTTGATCAATTTTCACACTATTTTTTCTTCTGCCATACGTTTTCCCTCTTCTCCGATAATATTCCGTTGCAATTTGATGTCATCCTGACCAGTGGTGTTATTTCTACAGCGTTTTGAAAGTTTAACTTCAATTAAAATTACCCTGTATGTTGAGAAGGCCGGCCGGAGTGGCCAATCGGTTCTAGGCGCTACAGTCTGGAACCGCGCGACCGCTACGGTCACAGGTTCGAATCCTGCCTCGGGAGTGGATGTGTGTGATGTCCTTAGGTTAGTTAGGTTTAAGTAGTTCTAAGCTCTAGGGGACTGATGACCTCAGCAGTTAAGTCCCTTAGTGCTCAGAGCCATATGTTGAGAGGCCAATGTCAAAATAACCAGACTAATGAACAGGGGTCGACAAAAGGTTCACAAACTTACACCATTTATTGACCGACCCGCCCATTTCTGAGCCAAAAATATCCTTTGAGAATGAGGAGGGTTACCCCAAAATATAATACCATAATACAATTACAGTGCTGACGTAACTTACACGGCACGAATAAAACTTTGTGGGTGTATAACCCAAGATGCACCAATCGAAAAGCAGCAGACTGCTCATAAACGTCGGTGAATTCGTAAACTTCTTAAACAAGGAAACAGATATGAGCATAATCCTGACACCTCTAAAAATGAGGAGTAGCGTGAGATTCAGAAGATCGTTGCAGATAACTACAGAAGATTTCAAAAGATGCTTGGGGATGCATTTCGAAAAAAGATGACAATTCCAGACTGCCAATTTCTGCTTCCCTCAGATTAATGTGCGCTCTTCCCATTCAAAATTCACTTCAAGTTTTTCGAAAAGTGGGTAGTGATTTATTTAACTTCAAATATATAAAATATGACCAATAACTATAAGATAGCCACTAAATCGACAAGCTGATACGTGAGACTGTAAGACTCAAATATTTTTGACGAGTAGTTTCCATGCAATCGTTTGAGAACGTTTCATAGTGCACAAACATATGAATCCTAAACAGGCGATTTTTATTTTTATGCAAAAATAAGTTTTCCTGTTACAGTAAGTGATGCAGCTTTGCTTCGTTTACGTAGATGGCCAGCAAAAATTACGCGGGAATTTTTCGAAGGAAAGCGACGTTTCCAGCGCAGAACCTATCTAGTGAAGTTAGAGACACGATTTCTGAGAAAACTATGCAATGGCTGTGTTACATCCGTCGTATATCTCGCTTAGTACTAAGAGGCCGCGATCCGATCCAAAAATAATCCGCAATGTTGACATTACTCTTCATATCACCTCTGCCCTCGTTTATTTTATTGCTACGCTGTTGTGCTCTGCCTGTGAAAGTTAGGATCAATTTTAAATGAATGAATTAGGGTAAAATTCCTTCATTAATCTTCCGTTTGTTGCCGATAGACCGTGGCCGCTCCATTACAAGTTTGCACCAAAGAGGAATAACGAGTAGTGATCCGGTTTGTGTGGTCGGAAGATGTATCGGAGGCCTCAGTCTACTAAAGACTTTCGGCACAATGCGGAAGAGTGCCTCGCAGTAATGGAGTGTCTACGAATGGATTGCAAAATTAAAAAATTGTCGCACAAATATTACGCATGAAGGAGGAGCCGGACGATAATGCACAGCCATATATGCTGACAACATTGACGTGCACGTGAGGTGATACTGTTGACTACTGATGAAGTGCACAACGTCTGAAATTTCTGCCCAAGAAATCATCCACAACAGATTTGGGTTTCATGAAGTCGGTGCAAGATAGAACCCTAAACGACTCACCATGTTGGATAAACAAACACGTGTTGACATCTGCCAAAAACATTTGGATTGCTATTGTAAAGAACGTGGTGGCTTCTTGAACAGAATCACCACTGGTGACGAAACATGGCTCCGCCATTACGAGCCGGAGGCTGGAGTGGAATGGAAACATCCCCAATCGCCCAGCAGGAAAAAGTTCAAAACCCAACAATTCGTAGGAAAACTGATGCTTACCGTTTTCTGGGACGCACATTGCCCAGTACTGGAACATTATCACAAGAGTGGCACAACAATAGAACGTACGCGTTACAGTCAGACGCTTACTGACAGACTGGAGCCTGCAGTTCGAAGCAAATGCTGAGGACTACTGTCGAAAGGTGTGTTGCTGCACGACAATGCCCGTCCACATCTACATCTACATCTACATGATTACTCTACAATTCACATTTAAGTGCTTGGCAGAGGGTTCATCGAACCACAATCATACTATCTCTCTACCATTCCACTCCCGAACTGCGCGCGGGAAAAACGAACACCTAAACCTTTCTCTTCGAGCTCTGATTTCTCTTATTTTATTTTGATGATCATTCCTACCTATTTAGGTTGGGCTCAACAAAATATTTTCGCATTCGGAAGAGAAGTTGGTGACTGAAATTTCGTAAATAGATCTCGCCGCGACAAAAAACGTCTTTGCTTTAATGACTTCCATGTATCATATCTGCCACACTCTCTCCCCTATTACGTGATAATACAAAACGAGCTGCCCTATTTTGCACCCTTTCGATGTCCTCCGTCAATCCCACCTGGTAAGGATCCCACACCGCGCAGCAATATTCTAACAGAGGACGAACGAGTGTAGTGTAAGCTGTCTCTTTAGTAGACTTGCATCTTCTAAGTGTCCTGCCAATGAAACGCAACCTTTGGCTCGCCTTCCCCACAATATTATCTATGTGGTTTTTCCAACTGAAGTAGTTTGTAATTTTTACACCCAGGTACTTGGTTGAATCGACAGCCTTGAGAACTGTACTATTTATCGAGTAATCGAATTCCAGCGGATTTCTTTTGGAACTCTTGTGGATCACCTCACACTTTTCGTTATTTAGCGTCAACTGCCACCTGCCACACCATACAGCAATCTTTTCTAAATCATTTTGCAACTGATACTGGTCTTCGGATGACCTTACTAGACGGTAAATTACAGCATTATCTGCGAACAACCTAAGAGAACTGCTCAGATTGTCACCCAGGTCATTTATATAGATCAGGAACAGCAGAGGTCCCAGGACGCATCCCTGGGGAACACCTGATATCACTTCAGTTTTACTCGATGATTTGCCGTCTATTACAACGAACTACGACCTTCCTGACAGGAAATCACGAATCCAGTCGCACAACTGAGACGATACCCCATAGGCCCGCAGCTTGATTAGAAGTCGCTTGTGAGGAACGGTGTCAAAAGCTTTCCGGAAATCTAGAAATATGGAATCAACTAGAGATCCCCTGTCGATAGCGGCCATTACTTCGTGCGAATAAAGGGCTCGCTGCGTTGCACAAGAACGATGTTTTCTGAAACCATGCTGATTACGTATCAATACATCGTTCCCTTCGAGGTGATTCATAATGTTTGAATTCAGTATATGTTCCAAAACCCTACCGCAAACCGACGTCAATGATACAGGTCTGTAGTTCGATGGATTGCTCCTACCCTTCTTAAACATTAGTACGACCTGCGCAATTTTCCAGTCTGTAGGTACAGATCTATCGGTGAGCGAGCGGTTGTATATGATTGCTAAGTAGGGAGCTATTGTATCAGCGTAATCTGAAAGCAACATATCGGTATACAATCTGGACCTGAAGACTTGCCCGTATCAAGCGATTTGAGTTGCTTCGCAACCCCTAAGGTATCTACTTCTAAGAAACTCATGCCAGCAGCTGTTCGTGTTTCAAATTCTGGAATATTCCATTCGTCTTCCCTGGTGAAGGAATTTCGGAAAACTGCGTTCAATAACTCCGCTTTGGCGGCACAGTCGTCGGTAACAGTACCATCGGCACTGCGCAGCGAATGTATTGACTGCGTCTTGCCCCTTGTGTACTTTACATTCGACCAGAATTTCTTCGGATTTTCTACCAAATTTCGAGACAATGTTTCGTTCTGGAACCTATTAAAGGCATCTCGCATTGAAGTCCGTGCCAGATTTCGCGCGTCTGTAAATTTTAGCCAATCTTCGGGATTTCGCGTTCTTCTGAACTTCGCATGCTTTTTCCGTTGCCTCTGCAACAGCGTTCGGACCTGTTTTGTGTACCATGTGGGATCAGTTCCATCTCTTACCAATTTATGAGGTATGACTCTCTCAATTGCTGTTGCTACTATATCTTTGAATTTGAGCCACATCTCGTCTACATTTGCATAGTCAGTTCGGAAGGAATGGAGATTGTCTCTTAGGAAGGCTTCTAGTGACACTTTATCCGCTTTTATAAATAAAATTATTTTGCGTTTGTTTCTGGTGGATTTGGAAGAAACGGTATTGAGCCTAGCTACAACGACCTTGTGATCTCTAATCCCTGTATCAGTCATGATGCTCTCTATTAGCTCTGGATTTTTTGTGGATAAGAGGTCAAGTGTGTTTTCGCAACCATTTACAATTCGCGTGTGTTCGTGGACTAACTGCTCGAAATAATTTTCGGAGATAGCATTTAGGACAATCTCGGAACCACTACTGACAGACACAAACACTCCACCACCAATTCTGCCTAATCTATCTTTCCTGAACACCGTCTCAGACTTCGTAAAAATTTCTGCAGAACTTATTTCAGGCTTTAGCCAGCTTTCTGTACCTATAACGATTTCAGCTTCTGTGCTTTCTATTAGCGCTTGAAGCTCAGGGACTTTCCGAGCACAACTACAACAATTTACAACTACAATTCCGACTGTTCCTTGATCCAAGCACGTCCTGTATTTGCCATGCACCCTTTGAGATTGCAGCCCACCCCGTACTTTCCCGACTCCTTCTAACCTAAAAAACCGCCATTCCACGCCACACAGCCTCCGCTACCCGTGTAGCCGCCAGCTGAAACGCTGCTCACACCGCTGAAACGCTCCGGAAGTAGTGACTCAACCTCCGTATATTCGTGATCTTGTCACTCCCGACTACCACTTGTTTGGTCTGCTCAGTGAGGCATTAAGGGGCCGTCGATTCACCCCGTCCAAAAAGTGAAGGACGCAGGGCATGCGAGGCTCGCTGCTCATCCGCAAACTTTCTTTTCTGGCGGCATCAGGAAACTTGTGCAACGATGGATCACGTGCAAGGGGACTGCACTGCAAAAGGATCACGTTCAGATGGTTCAGATGGCTCTGAGCACTATGGCACTTAACATCTGAGGCCATCGGTGCTTAGAACTTAGAACTACTTAAACCTAACTAACCTAAGGACATCACACACTTCCACGCCCGAGGCAGGATTCGAACCTGTGACCGTAGCGGTCGCGCCGTTTCAGACTGAAGAAAAGGATCACGTACGTGTCCTATTTGTACTGCAATGAAAGTAATAATTTGTGACTTTCCTCGTACACTTGTAAAGTGTCAGGCAAATCCAACACCTTCCATGAAAACCCTGACACGATAAGCAAATCCAGTAGTATGTCACATAGCTCCGAATAAATGGTGACATTAAATTAACCAAAGTAATACGAGTAACGAGTGAGTAAATGGAATACCACAGACTAACACAAGAATGCCTAAATGCATGTCATACCTTCCCACCATGAGACAGACGCAGTTCCGAGGGAAGAAACGAGAACAGAAGCCGAGAGCAGAACCGTGTTAAGCTGGAAGGCCCTACGATAAGGGACGGACGGACACCCACGTCGCCAGCTAACCGCTAGGACAACACCACCCGCAAGTTTTAGCGTGAGACTTTTTCGCGTCTCTGTTACGTTAGGACCACCCCCCAGCCCATGTTAAAAGATAGAGCCCTCCAAAAGAACAGTATAGATCTTACGATAACACTAAAGGACCACACCAGCTGCAAGTTTTAGCGTAAGACTTTTTCGCCTCTCTGTTACATTACAAACTTTAAAAACATTGCCCCACCACGAAAAGTATAACGTTTCTCATTGGATGGACAGAATTTTTGTAGGCAGAGCTTAAGGTTAACATTGAGACCCTGATTGGTCAGATAAAAACACAGCCAGATAGTTTTTTTAAACCAACTTCGGTAAATTGAAGTAAGGAGAAGTTAGGAGAGAGTTGCTTCCGAGACGGCGAGGTGAGCGGAGCTGCGCTGGCCGCCGCCCCCTGGCGAACACCGACAAGGTAATGAACGCACGCGATGCCGCATTTTTCAGCGCATGAGGCTTTACTCAGAACTGCAGAAGTCTCATCTGTTACATCCCCTTTTTACGTAATACTAGTGTCGACCGTCAATTAAAGCTCATGGTGTTCACATTTGCCACTTGAAGTAAAAATCATAAACTCGATGATTTTTCTATTATATAGTTATTGAGAAGCCACATCAGCCACTGTAATTTACGACAAGTTAGATAAGTAATTAAAGATAATTGAGGGTCACTGTAGACCATTTTGATAGTTTTCTCTCTTGTGAAACGTAATTTAAACGTAGATTATAGATGTGATATGGCATAGGTCATCCTTCGATCCATTGTAGAACTTGGAAACCCACTCAGGGAATATTTGTTCACATTTTTGTTGAATGCAGTTGGCTTTTACCATCCTGTATTAAAACATTTCCTTTTATCAATAGTGCGATTTATAAACAATGTTTTGTGAGTAGAATAAAATTTCCAATGGTAAACTTAACTGCTTTCTCGACGTTATTTTACCAGCTAACTAAAAATAGGAAAGCCTTGAACCCCTTCCACTAAATTTAGTTAGTATTAAGATTCTTTTACAGGGAATGCAGTGGAGCTGCCGCTGAAATCATTAAGTATTTGGTTATATCATCGCTAGTCTCACTGAACTCTTCTGAATTCTACATGTCATGTGTGGTCTGGCGTCTCCTTACCAGCAACAGGTCCCAGGTTCAAACTAGTCAATTCCCTATAAAACACGCTCAGAGCGTCGTTGCGCGAAAGTGGTAGGGAGACACAACTTAGAACAGACACCACGCAGAATGTTAGACACTATCTGATCAAATGTATCCATACATTATTAGTGGACAATGATATTGTTTATGAGCGTTTTACCTCTACAGGAAACACTCTCAGCGAGTGTAACGCGCCGACTGGCGGTACCCAAGATCGAACTTGGAACGACAATGGATCGTACTGTACCAACGTCGCTATGCCGTTAATGTATGGCTTCCTGCCGCGCAAAATACTTGGGCGAACGAATCGACCACTACAGCTTTAATTAGGTACAGGTTTTACTTTTACAGTCGGTGTTATGACTGCGGATCGCTATCTGATTTTAGAAGATTCCAGTCGTAGTGGAGTGCCTGGCGACTACTCGAAGTCTAGCTCGTACCGTAATCACACTCTCATGGAACAAACTGAAGACAGATCACCCTTAGTATAATTACTACTGCGGCAGCCTCAACCACTGACTATGCAGCCGGCTCGAGTATTGAATAATGAAACACGGCACCCTTATTTTACACAACGTCGAGATCGAACAATGTCACGATTGCACTACGAATAGACACAGCCAAACATTCTAATAACAACGATCACCAATATCAAGCAGTAATAACGAGATAGGCCGATTTAGATAACAACTCCCGTTATCTAAGCTACTGGTCGAATCCAAGCATCTAACCTCTTTAAATACAGTACCTGTTTATATTATGTCGAGATAAATGCCCCAAGTAGCTTGCAATTGTTCTCCCACACAACAAAATTCTCACAACGCAGTACACTATCTCTGGAAAAGACTCGTAAATTTTTAATTACTTACAAAATTCCTATTCCATATACCGCCGTGCTATGACCAGTTTGTATTAAGACGCTTCCACCAATATCGATAAGAATTGAAATAGTTTGTGCTACCACTAAATCTCTTTCCACTTAGACCAGCGTTGCTTGCTATGTAAAGAATACAACGCCACGTACTTCACAGATTTACTAATCTTTGTCCTTGGTGTAATCGGTGGCCTTTCCATAAATTACGACAACTTCCAATTCTACTTGCATTTACTTAGACACTCTTTGCATCAATGAAATCGTTTTAACTTTTGAGAATATCCACCCTCTATAGGTTTATCGGGGTTCCACTCAATCGATGAACTTTTGATTAGGCAAACTTACAAATACCAGCGTATACTTGTGTCCTGCAACGCGGTATTAAGATATCTGGAAGTCACCCTTTCCTTTCCCGTGATATATATATATATATATATATATATATATACACCAGATACTAAATAAATACACGTAAAGTGTACCCAAGAAAACTTGAATTTATTTCCTCTAGGTATTTCAATACAATTTCATTCAAGTAAGTGAGCGAGTGCCATAAAAGACTACACCCCACAACACGAAAATTCAGTAATAAAAAAATTAAACAAAAACCCTAAGTGCCACCGCCACTTTAAATCTAACCTTAAGTGACAATTCTGAACCTCTTCAGGCGTTGACAATACGCGACCCCTTAAGTTCTCACATTTGCGTTATATAAAAAAACCTTGTAAATGCTCTGCATATATCCATATTTACTATGTGCATACAGTATGATTGTAAAATGGCTCGTTCCACATCATTCAGATTAAACATATAAATGAGTCACAGAACGTAAAACTAAAATAACAAATAATAATAATAATGTTTTTTTCATTAGCAGTCCTACCTCCTGTTTCTACACTCCTGGAAATGGAAAAAAGAACACATTGACACCGGTGTGTCAGACCCACCATACTTGCTCCGGACACTGCGAGAGGGCTGTACAAGCAATGATCACACGTACGGCACAGCGGACACACCAGGAACCGCGGTGTTGGCCGTCGAATGGCGCTAGCTGCGCAGCATTTGTGCACCGCCGCCGTCAGTGTCAGCCAGTTTGCCGTGGCATACGGAGCTCCATCGCAGTCTTTAACACTGGTAGCATGCCGCGACAGCGTGGACGTGAACCGTATGTGCAGTTGACGGACTTTGAGCGAGGGCGTATAGTGGGCATGCGGGAGGCCGGGTGGACGTACCGCCGAATTGCTCAACACGTGGGGCGTGAGGTCTCCACAGTACATCGATGTTGTCGCCAGTGGTCGGCGGAAGGTGCACGTGCCCGTCGACCTGGGACCGGACCGTAGCGACACACGGATGCTCGCCTAGACCGTAGGATCCTACGCAGTGCCGTAGGGGACCGCACCGCCACTTCCCAGCAAATTAGGAACACTGTTGCTCCTGGGGTATCGGCGAGGACCATTCGCAACCGTCTCCATGAAGCTGGGCTACGGTCCCGCACACCGTTAGGCCGTCTTCCGCTCACGCCCCAACATCGTGCAGCCCGCCTCCAGTGGTGTCGCGACAGGCGTGAATGGAGGGACGAATGGAGACGTGTCGTCTTCAGCGATGAGAGTCGCTTCTGCCTTGGTGCCAATGATGGTCGTATGCGTGTTTGGCGCCGTGCAGGTGAGCGCCACAATCAGGACTGCATACGACCGAGGCACACAGGGCCAACACCCGGCATCATGGTGTGGGGAGCGATCTCTTACACTGGCCGTACAACACTGGTGATCGTCGAGGGGACACTGAATAGTGCACGGTACATCCAAACCGTCATCGAACCCATCGTTCTACCATTCCTAGACCGCCAAGGGAGCTTGCTGTTCCAACAGGACAATGCACGTCCGCATGTATCCCGTGCCACCCAACGTGCTCTAGAAGGTGTAAGTCATCTACCCTGGCCAGCAAGATCTCCGGATCTGTCCCCCTTGAGCATGTTTGGGACTGGATGAAGCGTCGTCTCACGCGGTCTACACGTCCAGCACGAACGCTGGTCCAACTGAGGCGCCAGGTGGAAATGGCATGGCAAGCCGTTCCACAGGACTACATCCAGCATCTCTACGATCGTCTCCATGGGAGAATAGCAGCCTGCATTGCTGCGAAAGGTGGATATACACTGTACTAGTGCCGACATTGTGCATGCTCTGTTGCCTGTGTCTATGTGCCTGTGGTTCTGTCAGTGTGATCATGTGATGTATCTGACCCCAGGAATGTGTCAATAAAGTTTCCCCTTCCTGGGACAATGAATTCACGGTGTTCTTATTTCAATTTCCAGGAGTGTATTTGCCGTAATGGGCAAAACAAAACAAAAAAAGGGTAACGCTTGAAGCGGGAATGATGTTGAGATGATGCCAACTTCACACATTGCACTGACGACAAATAAGTTGTCTACAGATGCGACGGTGGAAGCTCGATATGGAAATTTGTGGCACGAATTATTCATGAAGGAAGAAGCCTGAAGTAAACAAGATTTCTATTGCCCAGTAAATTGGAGTTATATTCTTCATTCATATTATTATTCACACTTTTTAAGTTTTTGTAAATGTTTAACTTTTTGTATTACATTTTATATGAAAAGGGAAAAATCTGCTTTTTAGCTACGTGGTGCTACTTTTGTATTCATCACCGTCCTCCAGCGGCTTAAATTGTCTTCCTAATTATTACATTGTAGCTAGTCAGTTAGTCTGCCATGACAGCTTTGTTTGTTACAATTATTATTCACACTTTTTAAGCTTTTGTAAATGTTTAACTTTGTATATTACGTTTATTATGAAAAAGAAAAAATCTGCTTTTTAGCTACATGGTGCTACTTTTGTATTCATCACCGTCCTCCAGTGGCTTAAATTGTATTCCTAATTATTACATTGTAGCTAGTCAGTTCGTCTGCCATGACAGCTTTGTTTGTTACATACTGTCTTTATACATCTGATCACCAAGATGTTCATGGTGTGTATTTCAGCTCTTTAATTTTGACAATACTTGTAGTTTCATTTTCTTGTTTATTCTTTGTATAGTATTATTTGCTATGTATTTCTAATTTGCAGACGATCTGATGGGTTTTACCTGAAACGCATCAAATAGTCATTGGTTTATCAGTTGGTGGCTTCTTATTTAGTGACCTATACAGCAATTGTGCAATACTCCTATTGATTTGCAAAATGGTCGCTTTCTCCTGCGTGATTTTATGTCACAACTACAAGTTTGATGGTACTGCTGACGCCATCTGATAAATCGTATACTGAGAACATAACAGTTCCTATTGAACATTCTTGGAGTACACTTGTTGTTTCTGCCATTTCTGTTGTTTAAGGGTCAGTCAAATGAAGACGAGACAGATGGAATAAAAGCATGCAAAAATGTTTTCTTTTTTCCTACGTAATCACCATAGCTGTTGATAAACTTTATCCACTGTGAGACAAGACTCTGAATGCGTTCATGGAGAAATGTTTGTGGTTGGCTACGAAACCACGATTGATCCATGTGTTCACCTGTTTAGCCAAAGCAAACCAAATGTCTTTCTTCAAGGCTCCAAAAATATGAAGAGTGCATGTGCATCTGTCCATATGTGAACGTCGTTTCGACTGTGTTGCAGAAGATTCGCTGGGAAACCCTTGCACATTCTCCATGGAGTCCCAATTTCTCCCAGTGCCATTTCCCTATTTTTGGAGCCCCGAAAAAAGACATGTGTGCCACCGATTTGCTTAAGACGAAGAGGTGCACGACCGGGTACAATCACGGTTAAATGATGACGTCGGCCGTCTTGCCGTACATTGGGATAAATTGTGTTGACAGTCATAGCGATTACTTTTGAAATGATAAATAGTGTACTTACACTTTTCCATGTATCTAATTTTCATTTGACTGTCCCTTATACATTCCCCTTCGAATATGACGTACTGGGTTCTATTAGTCAAAAATTCCATGAGACAGTCCATATTTGCGAAGATACACTGTATAACCTTATCTTGGTTAACAACTACCAGTGGGGTATAGTTCTTTTTCTTTTCGAAAATTGAGAAAGACGTTATCTTTTCATCTGCCTCTGCTATCTGCAAGATGGTGTAAGTTGAGGAGAGCGGGATAATATCTGTTAATTTTTTTATTCCCCGAACTCACATCAAATAGTGAATCACCTTATTTAGTCAAGCAGTCACTTCTCGACAAGTGTTTGGTTTGACACCTGGAATACTAAATCTGTTTACATTTCTACGGTTATTTTACAGAAATATTACTGCGCTCAGTACTGTTCCAAGAGCTGGGGTAATACTGTGGACTAACAGGAGTAATACAACGTAACAGATAAAATGACAACAACTTGGTAAAAATAAAAGAACTGAACAAATTACACCTTCAGAATTTATTTATAACATGAAAAATACAGAAAACTGAAAAATGTAATCACTCGTTAAACACCAGACAGAGACCAAAAAAGTAAAAATTATTTTACTAGGAAAATTAAACCATGAACTAAATGGACTCAAATTTCCTCAGTTGACATTTAGGGCTTAATGTAAACAGTAACAGTCACAAACACATTTTCGAGCAGTGTCACATTCACTCACTTGGAATGCACCCATCCACTACAAAACATACATATAAACCAGTCCTCTGTTTTTTCCAAACTCTCCGCAGAATAGACAAACGGAATCGATGTCAGCAAATAGCAAATGTCCCTCTTTCTCTTTTGACAGGAGTTCCGCCGAAATGCTTACGTCGGTGTCGACCATCCCATTGTCACCGCAGAGTTTGGACAGGGGTAGCTGTAAATCATCATCTGATGGAGACTCAACAGATATATTCCGTCCACATTTTTTAATGTTGGGTAGCTGACACCTTATCTTAGGTGAAAATCTTCTGAACTTACTGTTTTCTTCGGCTTTTAACTTTGATTTTCCTACAGATTTCTTTAATCTGTGCAGCTCTTTTTAAAAATATCTTTGTTAGGAGTCAAAGTGAAAATTGAGGAATGCTGTTTTCTGGTGCGTTTCTTCAGTTTGAGAGGGTCTCAACAACTGCTAGGCGTGAAGTTGTCTCTTCTTCTATATACAAAAGCACGAAGGCGTCGTTACTAAATATTGAAGGATCTAGAGGAAAATTTCTTGTTTTAATGAAGCTGGAAACACCCTTTTCTGTGCTTGCAATCCTCGGGAATGCTTTGCTGAAGGTGAAGCAAATGTCATTCTCTGGCGGGGGGGGGGGGGGGGGTTGGACTTCATAAAATTGTCACATACTTAATTCAGCTTTAAGTTACTGAAAAACGTCATATCTAAAGGTTGTAGCTAGTGGGGAAAATGGCGTGGTAGGCAAACGACGACTATTCCCTTGCCCTTGCAAGTGTAGACTTCTGGGAAGACATAGCTGTGTGACTGTATAAAATCAAAAGATATAGAGGTGTTGTCAAATGGGAGCTATACACACTGGTGTATTCTCCGATGTCATCTCGATATTCAGATGTTCAACAAACTAGACGGTTTCGTATTATCATATGTGAGTCCGACATTATTGTTTTAATTGTTCTTTCATTTGGCTCTAATTTTAGAGCCTGTTGGACCATTACTTTAATAAAACTTTTAGGGGAGTCTGGCGTTCTCTGAATGTAAATTATCAGTGACAACTGGCTTTATTAAGTTTGACTTCCGTTGGTAGCTGTCAGTAGTGCAGCTCGTTGCACCTTGGAACATGCATTAAGCCATTTAGGTAACATGGGACATTAGACCTTATGAGTCACTTTATTGTAGCGGCTCATACATTTTGTTATTAATCTGCTTGCCATGATTTTAATTTAGCATTAAGAATTCTAAACTTAGTCAGTCAGAAGCACGGTTCTTATAAAGTTTCGTCTAAAAAATTTGTAAGCATAAATACACCAGAGGGCGTACCTGCATGGAACGAAACCGGCTGTACCAGTCTCTGAGCGACTACAGTAAAACATCTGCTGCGGCAAATTGGACTCTCAATCAATTTTACCAGCATTTCAACATCTCAGTGTATTTTAATTTGCTTGAGCGTTCCTTTCAGTATGTGTAACTATTTTAGCTGTGAATACCCTACTTATAAGATTGTTTATAAAATCAAAAGAATGATATGGTTCTTGGGTACCTCGGTAAAGTTAACCAAATGCTTGACACTTTGGAAACAGATCCTCAGTCATCCAGCCATTCTTGCTAACATGTATCGAATTTGGTGGACCCTCTCCGTAGAGCAAGCCACCCTAAGCTGCAGAAAAATAAACGTGGGAGGCACATATGCCCCACTGACATTGCACAGCACTCTGCAATCTTCTTTCCACACTCTCAGGTTGTTGCTGAGCCATGTTGTTTAGCGCAGTTGGGTGCTAAATTTTTTCCTGCTTTTGAGCTACTTATATCCTAGTCCGATCAAAATTATAAACCCTTGAGGTATCAAATTTCTGGATTTCCATCACAGAGGAGAGGTTAGATAAAAAAGGTTTAACTTCGATTGCATTAAAAGCTAAGATCCGATTAAGACCCTTAGCCTCAGGTTTCCAAATGATGACTGGTGGATTTGTAATAATAAACTCAGTGATCCAACCCTGGCCAACCATCTAGGATGATTTGTTAAAATTATGCTAAATACTATTACCTCAGCGTATGCATACACTAATCGTCTCAAGTCCATAAAATATATTCCATAAAACGTCTTTGCTAGCAATTTCACGGGTTTAGCTATATCTTCCTTCTGTTCTTTAGAAAATGTAGCCCTTCTGCCGAAACTCAGTTTAAAACATTCTCCACTTTTTAAACTATACCTTAAAGTAGAAAAATCCATTCCATGCATTCTTGCAGTTCCCCTCTGTGGCTCGGTGTGGCCGTGCGGTTAAAGGCGCTTCAGTCTGGAACCGCGTGACCGCTACGGTCGCAGGTTCGAATCCTGCCTCGGGCATGGACGTGTGTGATGTCCTTAGGTTAGTTAGGTTTAATTAGTTCTAAGTTCTAGGCGACTGATGACCTCAGAAGTTGAGTCGCATAGTCCTCAGAGTCATTTGAACCTCTGTGGCTCCAGTTTCAGCAACATCATGCGGTGCACAATAGGTTTTCACGCATTTTCGAAAATTGTAATTCATCACGAACACTAAAGCGAAATTACCGTATGGGATAGTAGCGCTCACCCTGGGGCAATACCGTGCATGTTGCATGGCATTGTCCCGTGATGACATGGCCACATTTTTAAACCTAACATAAAAACCACGATGTTTAACTGACAATGTTTGGTGATCAAAACACGTTTAAGGAAGGTGTGATTAAACAGCTACTTTACATATTGTCACTATTATTATATTTCACTTATCTAAATCGCTCCAGGCAAATGCCGGGATGGTTCCTTTCAAAGGGCACGGCCGACTTCCTTCCCCGTCCTTCCCTAATCCGATGAGACCGATGACTTCGCCGTCTGGTCTCCTTCCCCGAAACAACCAACCAACCAACCAACTTATATAAATACCTGTGATCCACTGACTTTAGATCAAAAACAGTTGAAATCAAATGAGATACTACAAATTCGCGCCATTGCAAGCTGACCACAATTCTGGATATGGCTGATATTCCTTCCGCTGTGTGGCAGCACTATGAGGTGCTCGTTAATCCCTCTAGGAGACTGGAAAAAGCGGCTGCACGGTAATACCCCGCTCTCTCCTGAGTCCTGTGTTCCACGTGAGTTGCTTGTCCTAAAGACGTGATGATTTTTCTGACAGAAGCTACTTATCCTCTAGCTATGTCAAATATTCGAACTCTCAATTTACTCTAGGATCCTGCCTCGATTGACAAACCTTAGCGACGTTTGCCAGAAATTATGTGCGTCCATTCTTTTAGCTTCCAGTCAACTGGTCTCACCCTCATAGACACAGTATAAACACATTCTTAGTTCATAAGACTAGTTTTTTAAACTTTAAGGTAACGATATGTAAAACCTGTGAGAAAATACATTTTCCCAACAGTAAAGAATTCAAAATAGTATACTTATGTTGTACAAAGTTAGCCCGCAGTCATCTAGTGTGGAAAACAGGTGTTCTGCTATCTTTACTAGAGAAATGACCGCTTTCAATTTCCTGCAGGCGTCGATACGGAAACGTGATTTACCTGTGTCAAATTTTGAAATATGTTTTCGCAGTTCATAAAGAGTGACAGAGATAAAAACATTTCTATTTACAGGAACTGCAGTGGTGACAGCTATTGCAACGAGAGCTTCAAAGCCAAAGCAAAATAGAATACCACATAACTAATTAGTAATTTTCCTTGCTGTCAGATGTCAATCAGACTAAATCAAAGTTCTCCTTTCTACCGCATACATTTGACAATATGTCAATGTTCCTACTGGAACATTCATTTATAACAGTGACAAGGCCAATTTGCGTATGTGTCGAGCTGAATGACAACCTACATTATGAAGTGAAGTTTTAATTCACTGAATTTCTCTGCTGGAATCCCAAGGACTTTT
Source organism: Schistocerca serialis cubense (assembly GCF_023864345.2). Lineage (NCBI taxonomy): Eukaryota > Metazoa > Arthropoda > Insecta > Orthoptera > Acrididae > Schistocerca > Schistocerca serialis. The sequence continues at coordinate 178,319,992 of NC_064646.1, read as the reverse complement.
CTTTGTTCGTGCCTGTCTCAGTACTCCTTTTTAGGTACGAATCACAAACAAACGAAGCGAAAGCACACTTACAAAATGACCACTTTAATGAGAGACATATATAATACAATCGAATGTGCAAAGTACAATTTTTTTGTTGAGACTACAGCGTCTGCTCTACAGCAAAAACATGCATGACAAAATGATATGTTTAAAATGGTGAGAACCTGATAGTAATCTAGAAGAAGATCGCGTTTTTAAGTAGGCTATAGTTTACATTAGTCACTTTCCATTACTTCTAAAAGCAACATATGCTCTTAGTTCCCAAAATTCTGAATCATTGTAGGATGATAAAAGGGTGATTCCTGGGCATAGACGACCATTTGTTTATAGATAATTTAGTATGGCACCTTTTTAGTTATCAAGTCCTCGATGAACATGCTTTTGGACGTTTTCAATATGCACTACCTTCAGTGGATACACATTCGAGTAGTAATTTAGGATTCAACTTTTTAACCGCCTATAACGGAAGGTAGAAATAATGAATGTAGAGTATAGCACCCCTTTCATAGTTTTTAGAGTAGAACCTGTTAAAGTGAAATATTTTATCAGAGCTCTTAATCCAAGTTTATCCATTTTCCACGATTATCTTAACGATTGTTTATACTGTAATTACAACCAAGAAGTAAAAAGTAAATAAATGAAAGCTCTTATTGAAGATACATCTTATTCTGGTAACTATTACGTTCTTTAAAAGTTTACAACCTGTGAGACACCAGTGATGTATAATAATAACTGGGAACCACAGTATATCAGCGTGATGTCGAAACGTACCATGTCAAACTCTGTCCGTTGTTGTGGGACCTCTCTCTATGCTTTCACTTACATTTGTGTAGTATTACTACGATATTTTTGGTAACCACAAGTTTGAAAATTTTTCCTTCTGGCAGGAAACCAAGTCCGTATCTAATTGCAGAAAAATGTTGCCCGATTTATACTTACAAATTATATTCTAAAAATCATCAAAACAGAAGTCGAATGTACAAAATACTACGGTCTTTGGAAAGTATGTCTTTAGATGGCAACCTGCAAAGTTTCAGAGAGTAAGTTTCAATGACAGAAAACATTTTCAGGGTCATAGAAAACAAGCCAGTGTACTTATGAGAGATGGCAATAAGATGTCAATAATAAACTGTAATCTGATCGTTTTCTGCAATCATATCCAGAAATAAAAAAACCCTGAACTCGGAGCACAGACACCTTTTGTCCATGATATTGTTTTCTGTCAAAGAACATGATTATACGAGAAGCAGTGAGATTACATTTTACTATTGGTGTCATAATATTGCTTATGAAGAAGTCACTGAAAAATTTATTGAAGCAGCAGCTTATAGTGGTAATCATAACGTTCTTTAATTACTGTTTTAGTTTGTATAGTACACAATGGTACACATCTTTTCTGCTGCAGACAGAACGTAGTTCAGATGGCGAAACATTAACACTGATCAGCAGTCGTCCGCCGCTAATCAGGAGCAACAGGGAAGTAACCGATTTTGTGACATTTTACGAGTTCCTAGCCAGGAGCGAATTATGTAGTTTTATCTGTGTATTTTGATAGTTTATTTTGTGATTTCTGCTTGTCGATTTAATATTTACTAGACACAGTTCTCTCGTTTTCTTTTGTGTCGGGAACTAAGCAGATTTTGTGACATTTTGCAAGTTCCTAACCAGGAGCGAATTATTTAGCCTCACGAGTGTGCTTCGGCAGTTTAGTTTTTGAATCTTTGGGTGTTAATCTAATTTATTAGACACAGTTCTTGCGTTTTCGTCAGTGTTTACAGTAGTGTTTCATAGCACGTGATGATAATTGTTTACCGGCCGGGGTGGTCGAGTGGTTCTAGGCGCTTCTGTCTGGAACCGCGCGACCGCTACGGTCGCAGGTTCGAATCCTGCCTCGGGCATGGATGTGTGTGATATCCTTAGGTTGGTTAGGTTTAAGTAGTTCCAAGTTCTAGGGCACTGATAACCTCAGAAGTTAAGTCCCATAGTGCTCAGAGCCATTTGAACCATTTTTTTGATAATTGTTTGTTTGTCTGTGTAGTGTAGTTTTCAATACATAGGGTGACTTTTATTCAGCCATACATTGTTACAGAGACTGCCATCTAATACGCACTATACCAAGCAGCCACATTTACCGTATGTGTTGAAAATGATTTCCATGTGCCTCAGTACATCAGTGTACGCGCCATTGCAAGTTCTATCTCACACGTTCGCATCGGCCAGGTTGCATCCGAGCAGTTTCAAAGACAGCACGAATACGCTGCTCCAGTGTCTCCACATCTGGAATGGTACACGATACTTTTGAGATGACCCCAATACCAGAAATCGAACGGGTTGAAATCCGGCGAACGAGCAGGCCACGCAACTCGACCCCTCGTCCGATCCATCGACCAGGGAAGACAGGACTGAGATGTGGGCTGGAGCACCACCACGTAGCAGCCACACAATCGTTTGAATCATCAATGGCACTTCTTCCAGCAGGGGAGATAAAGTCACCCGCAAGAAACGCCGGTAGTTCCGGCCTGTTAGGCGACGTGAAAGGTAGGCAGGTCTCAAAATACGGTCGCCAATTATCCCAGCCCACACATTCCGGCTGCACCGATGCTGATGATATGCTGTCACCGTATCATGGGGATTCTGCATGCTAACCGACAGATGACTGTTATGAAAGTTGAAGATACCACTCCGCCTAAAGGTGGCCTCATCTGTGAATAGGATGGATGACGCAAATCCCGGAATAGTGATTGTCTGGTGGAGAATCCAGTGGCAAAACGACTCCCGCTGTGGAGAATCTGTCGCTAGTAAGCCCTGCCCACGCTATACGTGATAAGGGTAATATCAATTGTCATGGAGAATGTTCCACACGTTCGTCTGGCTTACCCTGTACAGGAGGGCAGCTGCCTGGTACTGACAATGCTGTCGCCTTCCAAAGCGTTAACCACGTTCGGGTACGTCCTTCATGATTTCCTGCTTGCTGAAACGACCCTGTCACAGACTAACGGCGGAATACTGTTGTAAACTTGAATGTTGAGGTTGTTGTCTGGGGTGATAGGTCTCCGATACAACCGTAAAACATAAACATTGCATTCGGGAGGACGACGGTTCAATCCCGCGTCCGGCCATCCTGATTTAGGTTTTCCGTGATTTCCCTAAATCGCTCCAGGCAAATGCCGGGATGGTTCCTTTCAAAGGGCACGGTCGACTTCCTTCCCCGTCCTTCCCTAACCCGATAAGACCGATGACCTCGCTGTCTGGTCTCCTTCCTCGACACAACCAACCAACCATAAACATCGCTTGCCGCCCGGAGTGGCCGAGCGGTTAAAGGCGCTACAGTCTGGAACCGCACAACCGCTACGGTCGCAGGTTCGAATCCTGCCTCGGGCATGGATGTGAGTGATGTCCTTAGGTTAGTTAGGTTTAAGTAGTTCTAAGTTTTAGGGGACTTATGACCACAGCAGTTGAGTCCCATAGTGCTCAGAGCCATTTGAACCATAAACATCGCTTCACAAACAAGGGGATGTTATTTGTCTTTCCGTAAGTAAACACCATGTCGGCAATCTCTCGATTCAAACATGGAACCATTGTGTACAACGCTGTATCACATCCATTACAAGGTGAGACAGCAAGAGAAGTGAATCGGAAACAACATTATCACATACTACGGCAGAAGAGGGCGCTAGGGCTTGATGTATGAAGAACAATACCACAGTCAAGGAGGAAACCATGCATACTGTGACTGTGGCTGCATGGTACAGCGCGTATTAGACCGCAGTCTCTGTAACACAGTATGATCGAATAGTGTCTCCAGCACGGAAACCATGCATTTCCGGACATAAGTTCATTAGACCTTATTTGCTCCGTATCCTCTCATTGATCAGTCCCTAGAGTTTGTACATGGTGGAAAAAAATCGTCGTGTATATGTGTTAATTTACCATCCGAGAGAGAGAATTATAATTCAGTCGAAAAGGGGCAGTCGAATATGCGGTAATATTTAAAAATAAACGCGCTTTTTTGAGCATATTTTGACATGTCAACTTTGAGGAGTCACAGAAAACAAGCCCGGCCGATGTGGCCTAGCGGTTCTAGGCGCTTCAGTCTGGAACCGCGCGACCGCTACGGTCGAAGGTTCGAATCCTTCCTCGGGCATGGATGTGTATGATGTCCTAAGGTTAGTTAGGTTTAAGTCGTTCTAAGTTTTAGGGGACTGATGACCTCAGCTGTTAAGACCCATAGTTCTCAGAGTCATTTGAACCATTTGAACAGAAAACAGACCTTGCTTAGGAGAATAATCTCCTTTGCACAGTTTAAAGATAAAATCTTTTTCTATTTACAGGCAGATTTTCGTTATTTTCTGATTAGCCATTTCATTTCTATGATGTCTAATGTAAGACGCAGTGATCGGGCTTAGCGTGGTAGGTACTACAGCGGAGAAAGCGTGGGTGTTAATGTTTGAACTTTTGTTGATTACATACTATTTTAGTGCTAGAGTCGCACTGTACAGAACTACGGTTCGGTGATTTTGTACATTACATAAACAACGTAGTAAATGGTAGGATTACGGCTAGTATTGGTAGCATTGGTACGGAAAGAAACATAAATAAGTGGTGGTGGTGGTTAGTGTTTAACGTCCCGTCGACAACGAGGTCATTAGAGACGGAGCGCAAGCTCGGGTTAGGGAAGGATTGGGAAGGAAATCGGCCGTGCCCTTTCAAAGGAACCATCCCGGCATTTGCCTGAAACGATTTAGGGAAATCACGGAAAACCTAAATCAGGATGGCCGGAGACGATAAATAAGTGTATACGAGAGAAACTGCGAACCTACGACTTCTATTTGTTTTCTGTTTGTTTGTTTGCTTGTTTTGCACACAATTACAACAGTGCATCGTTCAGCGTTAGTTCATTGTGTATTTTATGTCCTTACAAAATATAAATTGCATGTAGTAGGTAATACAAATTAGTTTATCGCGTAGCTTTCGCGATTTTATGTAACTAAAGCAACTACTTTTGATGCAAGTACGGTTTATATGCACAAACTTAAAGGTATCTATATACTTACTGTTATTTTTGTACTCAGTGGAATGTTCAAAGGCAAGAGTTGCCTGTTATTATAGTGCGTGAGACCGGGCAGACGGCGCTGTTGCCGAACGTGGCTCACAGCACGCGGCGCCCTGTCTGCTACACGCATTCTCTAGCAGCAGAAATAAAAGCGAGACAAAATACAAGTCGTATTGGTACGCGTGAATTTATTTAAAGTTGATGCTTGAAATATATTAACTCGAAAACTGATATGAGCTATTTAGTACAAGTATCTAAGATGCTGAAACATAATAAATAAAGTTATTTGTTAAACTTCACAACTGAAATGAAAATTATTTTCGCAAGTTGTTGAACATTAGCAGTTTTGGTTTCCATTGTTAAGTATTAGCATTATTAATTTGTTCTACTACAAGCAACAGAATAATTGGTCAGTGTATTAAGAGTTATAATCTGAAGAAAGTACTCACAATATGATGATGTGGTTGTAGATCGATAGCAAACTCCCTCCTTACATTCCTGAATACGTTGTAGTTACTGTAATGGAAAAACACCACTCACATCACTGTCAGAATCTGATTTGACATTGTCTTCCTCAGCACTACTCGAACTATCACTGCTCTCTCCCAGATGTATAATTAAATTTTCGATGCATTCTTCCACAACCCCTTCGGCTTTGGCCGCCTCTCTGATGGCACTTGCAGTGCTGTTTACAATTTTAGCCCACGTCTCGCTTGTCACTTTATTGATAGCTGCTGGAAGGAGAGTTTCCACTTCAGAGATCGTGAATTTTTTATTGTTTGCAGCAATGTAATTTTTTATCTGCGCCCACACTCCTTCAATTGCATTGAAGTGACAGTGGTATGGAGGAAGCCGAACGATTTCATGCCCGTGCCTTTTTAGCAATCTCGTCAATTACATATGTTGGAAATTGGGGTTTCTTTTGTGGTACAATTTCGAGCAGTTCCGCCTTCCTTAAATCTTCTCTGAAATCTACTTTTCGCCGTTTCAACCACTGAATGATATCGTCTTTTTTTGCTGCCAATGTTGGTGCCTTATCGTGAACAACGGAATGATAAGGCGCATTGTCCATAACAATCACTGAGGGACTTGTCAGATTCGTCATAAGCGATGTCTCGAACCATTCTTGAAATACTACACTGTTCATTTCTTCATGGTAATCTCCCGTCTTTTTTGACCGAAACATTTTCAAGCAGTTTGGCACAAAACCTTTCGATGTTCCTGCATGTAAGACAATAATACGCCCTCCTTTGCCAACAGGCACTGCCATTGTCCCCTCGGGCGTTCCATCATTCCAGCCTCTACGTAAAGAATGGCTGACATTGACCCAAGTTTCATCTAACCACACTATACTTTCGAATTCCACACCCATGATCCTGCGCAGAAATCTGCACCGCCATGCAACTACATCTGTCCTTTCCATTAATATTTTGCGTCCTTTAAACAGTGAATAGCTGAAGCCTATGTCTTTCAACACTGTACGCAATGAAAATTTGCTTCCTTTAAAAATATCGTCTTTCTGAAGCGACACCAGTAATTTACATAGAGTGGGATGTTCCCTTCTCTTATAATAGCTGTATATATGACGACGAATAGCGTCTTTCTGAAAATCGTCCAAAGCTGTCACCTGCTTATTTCTCGGTCGCTTCTTTCCTGGTGTGTGCAGCTTTGTTGTGCCACTCTCGTCACAATCTACACTATACTGTTCTTTCCCTATCTTTACACCAGTGTTCTCACTTATTTTCAATGCTGCTGCAGTTCTCTTCACAACCTGAACAACAGGAATTAAGGGCCCACCTTTGTCCTTTTCTTTCTCAAAGTAATCCCTCACAGAGCACACGAATTCACGGGCCTGGGTGTGTAGCACACTTTTCTTCCTCCGTTTCACTTCTTGTGTTGGGCTGGTACTACCCGCCGCACTAGACATTGTTTACAACGAAACATAAACAAAGAAACACTAAAAACAACAAAAACGAAATAAACTGTGAATTCAACTTCAGACAAACGACGAACGACCGCACCGCCTGCACGCGAGACACTGGTAAGTTTCGTAAGCGCGCGCGACCGGGTTTCAGAGCGGCAACGTGGCCCTTGCTACCCGCTCAAAGTCAGGCCGTCATTGGCTGCCTGCCTGCGGTCGCTAGACAACGGAAAGACGCTACCGAGCTGTCAATACCAAAGACTCGTCTCCCAGACTATAGTGATAAATGCGTAAGTTATTTATAAACAACAGAAACATGATTTATATCAACTTGACGAAGTACTGAAGCGATGTTTGATATTTTTTCGCTTTTTTAAAATTTTTCCTTTATTTGATGAAATTGCTTTTTCCAGTGGAATGTGATAAATCTGTATTCTTGTTTTTTTTTTTAATTTTTGAAACAACTTCCTCTGTTCCACTTTACACATCAACAATTTTCGTATATAACTTGAACCAAACAATGACAGTTACAATTTTCCTATAAATATTGTTTATTGGTGATTAACGGGCAGGAAGATTATTACGTAGGAAAGAATGTTACGATTTTCATATGTTGCAGTTTGGTGATAATGAAAAAGATAAGTGATATGGATATTCATTTAATGACATAAAGTAAAAACAAAAGCGGCTAAAGCTTGTGAAAGCCACTCATGAATGTTACTTTATTTACCTGTAAACGTAAAATAATTAACAATGTTTTCCTTAAATCATATGACAGTAGTTCTGTCCACCATTTTCGCTATATTAATTCGAATTTGTAGAATTCTTTTCAGCACCAAATACAACGCATTAAGAACATTAATGTGAAATTCAACAATAATGATCATTGCTTGTGATCATGGATTTGGTCAATGTGATCTAAATAAAAATTTTACTTTTCGGTTCAAAATAGCATTACTTCGTATCACTGTCAGCGTCTTCGATCTGAAATAGAGTATATTCAGTGGAGCTTCCTAAAGTGTTTGGACAAACAGATTCATGGTCTTCCATACAACAAAAGTTCCACTGCACGGAAATTAACTTTTCGATTGTTGCAGGAGCAAGCCTATCTCTAATTTTACTATGGGTCTTCCAACGCGTTGACCAATTGCGCCCGCTTGCAGCTGTTGGTGGTGGCGCACTGAGAAGTCTGCAGGCGAGATAGCTTAGCGGCTGACTGATACACAATCCTTTCCACGAGGTACATAGAGAAACATGTTCAGCAGCAGCCCACACACCATCTGCGGAGAAGAAACCATCGCAACCCCCGAATTCAGCGACATTAACTAACATACGTCATCTTTCACGTCCCAGCAATTGACACAAAAAGCTCATGAACTGCAATGCTTGGCTTTCACATCCACCATTCATACTAGTGCCTTTATGCCATGGATCTAATCGATTTGCCATAGCGTCGATAGGCTGTCAGGTGAATTTTGTTCTGTTTGTAATTATAGATGTAACACATAGCTTGTTTTCTGGAGGTAGCATTGAGCTATTGTTTTGTAGAAGGTCCACCTCTACTGCAATTGCAGCTCAGTGATGGCGCACGCCTGACAAAAGGGCACTGTCTACTCAGTCTGGGTAACCGCAGTGGACGTTGGTCGTAGAGAGCAACTCACTCATTCAAGGTTCTCCCATGTTTTCCCCTCTATCACAGCACTTCTTACTGTGTGATCGAAACGAACTGAAGGGGAGACAGTGGAATCTAGAATAGCCTCTTTGTCCTTTATGAGGCTCTCAAAACTTATTAAAGCTCCAGCCCAACGAGTTGGTGAGGGAAATATCAAACAGCTTCTGGAGCCGAATTCCAGTACTTTTCTTTCTGTTTTTATTCTAGAGAGCATGAGGTACGTGACTGAATTTGAATGTTTTGATTATTTGCTTACTGAGCTGCAACAGCTTCTGGAGAACACGTACTGCCGTGAGGAGACTGATGCTAGGAGCAGCACATCTTACACATGTTATACGCATGTACTTTTCTCTCGCTATCTCCAGGCAGGCTGCATTTTTCTTGCATTGTGAGTGATGACGGCCATGAAGTTTTCACCCCCGATCTCTATAATTACTGGATGATAAAGCTTGAGGCGGTAAACTGTGCTGTTCCTCTACACTCACCAGGACGACTACGCCTGAAGAAAATTGGTTCTGGTGTCCAGACAATCCAACTAATCATGTGATCTCCGGACACATCTGCTCACCCGTCAGAAATTTAAGCGAGAGCGTTTTATCGTTTGATCTTATCTGTGACAACAGCTTGAACCCGCTGATATTCGGCGTTGAGCGACGTTGTATGGTGGTTACGTGGTTCGTAAGCAGGGCGAACTAAATGAAAAGCTTTCCTCCAGTATTGGATCTCCAGCATTGATAACGTGGCTCCTGCAAGTGTGAACAGCTCTAGCGACGACTTCCTCTTCGTCTCAGCCAGCAGCTGTTGTAGGAGAACCCGATGAAACAGATGATGTGACGTTCGAGACCATAGACTGCCCATCAGATGAGGTCGCACACATAGTAGACATCATTAGTTGTTTCAGAAGTGGTCCTCGGAATTTTTCCTGATCTTTGTAAAGATTCCTGAGTCACGCTTTTTACAGATTGTGGACAGAGCCTACACTTTTGCAGGTGATCTCGAGGACGAGTAGCCACTTCATGTGAGATATGGTTCCGCAGTGCTTACGCGTTGTTTCTGCCTTATTTTCGATAGTCGTTGTATCGCACAATTCCCACGCTTCCAAACAACGACGCATGCTAAACAACGCTGGTCGCGTACTAATACACTACTGGCCGTTAAAATTGCTACACCAAGAAGAAATGCAGATGATAAACGGGTATTCATTGGACAAATATATTATACTAGAACTGACATGTGATTACATTTTCACGCAATTTGGATGCATAGATCCTGAGAAATCAGTACCCAGAACAACAACATCGGGCCGTAATAACGACCTTGATACGCCTGGGCATTGAGTCAAACACAGCTTGGGTGGCGTGTACAGATACAGCTGCCCATGCAGCTTCAGCACGATACCACAGTTCATCAAGAGTAGTGACTGACGTATTGTGACGAGCCAGTTTCTCGGCGACCATTGACCAGACGTTTTCAATTGCTGAGAGATCTGGAGAATGTGCTGGCCAGGGCAGCAGTCAAACATTTTCTGTATCCAGAAAGGCCCGTACAGGACCTGCAACATACGGTCGTGCATTATCCTGCTAAAAATGTAGGGTTTCGCAGGGATCGAGTGAAGGGTACAGCCACGGGTCGTAACACATCTGAAATGTAACGTCCACTGTTCACAGTGCCGTCAATGCGAACAAGAGGTGACCGAGACGTGTAACCAATGGCACCCCATACCATCACGCAGTGGGATACGTCAGTATGGCGATGATGAATACACGCTTCCAATGTGCGTTCACCGCGTTGTGACCAAACACGGATTCGAGCATCATGATGCTGTAAACAGAACCTGGATTCATCCGAGAAAATGACGTTTTGCCATTCGTGCACCCAGGTTCGTCGTTGAGTACACCATCGCATGCACTCCTGTCAGTGATGCAGCGTCAAGGGTAACCGCAGCCATGGCCTCCGAACTGATAGTCCATGTTGCCGCAAACGTCGTCTAACTGTTCGTGCAGATGGTTGTTGTCTTGCAAACGTCCCCATCTGTTGACTCAGGGGTCGAGACGTGGCTGCACGATCCGTTACAGCCATGCGTATAAGATGCCTGTCATCTCGACTGCTAGTGATACGAGGCCGCTGGGATCCAGCACGGCATTCCGTATTACCCTCCTGAACCCACCGATTCCATATTCTGCTAACAGTCATTGGATCTCGAACAACGCGAGCAGCAATGTTGCGATACGATAAACCGCAATCGCGAAAGGCTACAATCCGACCTTTATCAAAGTCGGAAACGTGCTGGTACGCATGTCTCCTCCTTACACGAGGTATCACAACAACGTTTCACCAGGCAACGCCGGTCAACTGCTGTTTGTGTATGAGAAATCGGTTGGAAACTTTCCTCATGTGAGCACGTTGTAGGTGTCGCCACCGGCGCCAACCTTGTGTGAATGCTCTGAAGAGCTAATCATTTGCATATCACAGGATCTTCTTCCTATCGGTTAAACTTCGCGTCTGTAGCACGTCATCTTCATGGTGTATCAATTTTAATGGCCAGTAGTGTATTTTGCGGGTTGCGTGGCCCTTTGTATATCCTCATGCAGTTTCTAGAAATTTCAACACCTCCGGTTTCCAGGGGGACCTAGTGAGACACTGATCGCATACATAAACACAGCGATCGAAATGAGGTAACGTCCGATTGGCGTCCAACATACCTAACGTGCAGGTCATGCGAGTGGGATCTTAACTGACCAAGTCTACCGGGAAAACTACCGTTATCTGCACTTACTTGCCGGCCTGTGTGACCGCGCGGTTCTAAGGGCTTCAGTCTGAAACCGCGCCACCGCTACGATCGCAGGTTCGAATTTACCTCGGGCATGGATATGTGTGATGTCCTTAAGTTAGTTAGGTTTAAGTAGTTCTAAGTTCTAGGGGACTGATGACCTCAGATGTTAAGCCCCATAGTGCTCAGAGCCATTTGAACCATTTTGTTAAATGTTGTTTGGTACTCTACAGTAGCTTACAGTATTTTTTCAACTCTAGTCGTTACTAATGAATGCTTCCAGTGTTTGTCCGTTAGTCTTTCGAAAGCAAATGCTTTATTAGTTGCAATCTGTGTAAGGCTGTGGTAGACCATGGTCGTCAAGCCAGTTGAAAAATGTTTCTGTCGCAGCACGAAAAAGCCGAATATGTTCGTCTTTAACCCTGTGGCGCATGGCGTCCACTACAGTGGACAGCTGTTAATGGTAGCTTCTTTAGCATTTTCAATCAGTCCTGAGGCTGCAAATGCACACAGTTCACTGCAGTGGGCACTCCCTACTGGTGTTGTGTCCTGCACGTATTTGCAGTCTCATGACTGACTGAAAACACCAGAAAATTGACCATTATAAGCTGTCCACTGCAGTGAAATTCATTCACCACAGGGTTTAAAGACTCTGACACAAAAGTTGAAATCACCTGCCTCAGTCCTCATTCTGCATTCATCACCAAAAATTTGGCATGCGAACATATTGACGCTCCTCTAAATCCTATTACCCAGTCTCTCTTTGTAGTTAAGTCTTCATAGCCAGCATCTCCCTCTCACTACCATTGTCTATAAGTGTCTCTCTCCCACTGTCTCCTTTTTCTGCCATTCATTTTACTAACACTGTCTCCTTTTGTCTTTCTTTTTGACAGCCACTGGCTCCAACATTCTTGAGCAGGCCAAAAATTCTCGGGGGATCCAACTAAATTTTCCCCTATACACATATGTTTTAAATTTCGATCCAAAATGCATCTTCCATGACACCTATGGGTTCAAAGTTGGCTGGACCGGCAGGATCCAGACCCCCCTCCCCACCCCTCAACAAATGTATAGTTCCCCTCATTTGTATTTTTCGTTTCCAATGCCTCCTCTCTCTTTTTCTCCAATTGCTTGTCTCCATCGATCCGTCAATCTCTTTGACTGCCACTGTCTTTCAATGATCATCAATATCTTCTCTCTCTTTGGCTCTCACTGCTATTGTCATCATACATCTCTCTTCCTCTTTCACTGCCACTTTCTCTCTCGCAGTATCACTGTCTCCTCTCTCTCTGTTGTACCCTCTTTCAACACAAAGAAGTGCGAATATGTTCATATGCCGAAATATTTGGTGAGGAAGGGGAAATGAGGCCTGGGGCAGCTGGTTCTCTACCTATATTCACAGTTTTTTAAAGAGGAACATATTTTCTCTTTTTGTCCTCCGGCAGGTGCATTTTTAAGTTAGTTGCTTCTTCCACCTACTACAGTAGATTGTGCTGCTTTTACACTGAACCGCTAAAAAACTGCTATAGGCATGCGTATTCAAAGACAGAGATACGTAAACACGCAAAATACTGCGCTACCGTCGGCAACGCCTATATAAGACAAGTGCCTGGTGCAGTTGTTAGATCGGCTACTGCTGCTAAAATTGCAGGTTATCAGGATTTAAGTGAATTTCAACGTGGTTTTATAGTCGGCGCATGAATCATAGGACACAGCATCTCCGAGGTAGCGATAAAGTGGGGATTTTCCCGTGCGACCTTTTCACGAGTGTACCGTGAATATCTGGAATCCGGTAAAACATTAAATCTCCGACATCACTGCGGCCGGTAAAAGATCCTGCAAGAACGGGACCAACGACGACTGAAGACAATCGTTCAACGCGACATAAGTGCAATCCTTCCGCAAATTGTTGCAGATTTCAATACTGGGCCATCAACAAGTGTCAGCGTGCAACTCATTCAACGAAACATCATCTATATGAGCTATCGGAGAGGAAGGCCCACTCGTGTACCCTTTATGACTGCACGACACAACGTTTTACGTCTTGCCTGGGCCCGTCTACACCGACGTTTGACTGCTGACGATTGGAAACATGTTGCCTGGTCGGACGAGTCTCGTTTCAAATTGTATCGAGCGGATGGATGTGTACGGATATGGAGACAACCTCATGAATCCATGGACCATGCATGTGGGCAGGGGACTGTTCAAGCTGGTGGAGGCTCTGTAGTGGTGTGGGGCGTATGCATTTGGAGTGATATGGAACCCCTGCTACATGTAGATACGACTCTGATAGGTGACATGTACGTTGGCATCCTGTCTGATCACCTGCAGCAATTTATGTCCATTGTGCATTCGACGGACTTGGGCAATTCCAGTAGGACAATCACCCCACACGTCCAGAATTGCTGCAGAATGGCTCCAGGAACACTCTTCTGAGTCTAAGCACTTCCGCTGGCCACCATACATCCCAAGTGCTGTTGAGAAGAGATTTCCACCCCCCGTACTCTTACGAATTTATGGACAGCCCTACTTTAGACATTTAGTAGAGTCCATGCCCCATCGTGTTGCGGCACTTCTGCATGTTCGCGGGGGTCCTACACGATATTAGGCAGGTGTACGAGTTTCTTTGGATCTTCAGTTTATAAAACGAATTCTACAGGTCAGCAAATTTTTGACAGTTTATTTACTTACTCCAACAAATTTATGCGCTTTGACACAAATAAAGCCCGCATCTCGTGGTCGTGCGGTAGCGTTCTCGCTTCCCACGCCCGGGTTCCCGGGTTCGATTCCCGGCGGGGTCAGGGATTTTCTCTGCCTCGTGATGGCTGGGTGTTGTGTGCTGTCCTTAGGTTAGTTAGGTATAAGTAGTTCTAACTTCTAGGGGACTGATGACCATAGATGTTAAGTCCCATAGTGCTCAGAGCCATTTGAACCATTTGACACAAATAACAACAAATAATTATGCGTAATATAAGGTTAAAACAAAATCGTTATTTTTACGTTTTTTCTGAATACTTTGTTCATCGATCACGATTCATCGAAAATGTCCGGCTTATGGTTTGTATGTTACAAGAGTATAAATGTTATTGGGAATATCTCACTGAATTTGCAGTCTTTCAAGCTTTACGTAATTTTCAGCAGTCATTTTCTCCTCAGCATGTTAAGACTCTTTTTGCCCATTTTTTGTCAGTGCAATACCATTTGGGCTTGAAATGTTCACTACACATAAATAGCGACCATAAAGGTTTTTGGTGAAAAAATGCTGTCGAAAAGCATGGTTTGGTGACGTCAGACCTTTGAAATCACCCTATAACCCTTGCCACGTGTTCACTACATCAGTTAAAACTTAATTTACGGCTCAGACCGGATATTACGTTATTTTACGTGCATAAGTACGGCAAATTTAAACGTCTGGATCTCCGTAACGCATAATGATACCGAAAAAAATTTCACGGCACCCCGACAATAATCTTAAGAATATATGGTAAACAGTTCAACAACTTGCTATGAATATAAATTATAGAAAGTCTACATCGCCACAATTGGTACTTTTCTTACCTAAAAATCGTGGTTTTTCACAATTTTGTCAGGAACCGCCCATGAACAAATAGTGGTTATACAAGTCGCCTAAGTCCATCCTAGGCCACATCTAATGCAACAGAACCAACCGATTTGCTCAATTTTCCGGGCGGGAGGAAGTGTGTAATGCTTATATTTTAATCCTACAGTTCGTCGTTCTTCCCGTAGGTAAACAAATGATCGCTAGGCCAAGGGCTATCAAAACCACTTGACCTCTTATCTCTGTGATGAATAGAACTCGAGATATAACCCCTGAAAAATCACAATCTGCACAAGGTTTTCTGGAACATGTTGGTACCGTGCGCAGAATTGGCGTGTTGAGCTGTTGCACGTAGAGGGCAATAAAATGGAAAATTATAAGTGAACGCTCGATATACAAGCAGAGTTCGATAAATGAACAATTAAATATACTGTATGTTATAAGTGAACGCTCGATATACAAGCAGAGTTCGATAAATGAACAATTAAATATACTGTATGTTTGAACAGCAAATGAAAAATTGAAAAATTTTTGCTGGAAAGAATGATGAATGAAATGTAACCAATCTTAACCGTTTCGCTGCTGGCTGTGGTCTCGCAGCAGCTGTTTGCAGTCATCTAATTGTGTCAGCAATGGTTCTATCACAATGTCAAGACGTGTGGCTCTGTTTTAGAATTTGTACACATGACTCACTGAATTCCTCCAGACACTACATGGAGCACTTTCCAGAATGGAACGAGAGAGTTGTAAAGTATCATTTATCTAAAAATACTTGTTCCGCTTTGTTACTCTGTTCTCGACAAAGGCACAGGTAAGTACAGTGGTGTAGAACAAGCTTCATTTTCCTGTCCCCTGAGCGCAATACACTTTCCAAAAGGTATTCTTGGACGAGAAGTGATGTCGTACATGTTCCAGTAGGCCTGTTTCAGTAAATTCTTCGTATGACGTTGCATTAGATGGAATCTCTGTTATTGCTTTCCGTCCATTCAGTAACAGAATCCTTCCTCTATTTCACACATGGATTTCGTGATACTGGATTTACCGTCGTGTGGTGTTTAGCCCGATCCAGTGGTAGCACACTGGACTCGCATTCGGGAGGACGACGGTTCAATCCCGTCTCCAGCCATCCTGATTTAGGTTTTCCGTGATTTCCCTAAATCGTTTCAGGCAAATGCCGGGATGGTTCCTTTGAAAGGGCACGGCCGATTTCCTTCCCAATCCTTCCATAGCCCGAGCTTGCGCTCCGTCTCTAATGACCTCGTTGTCGACGGGACGTTAAACACTAACCTAACCTAATTAGCCCGATCTCATTGGTAATTTTTCGAGGACGTTACTGAACGACCGACCATAGTGTGTGGCATAAATCTACACTTTCTTTTTGCCAAATAAAATATAAGCCAGCATTTGCACTGCCTTACCTTTTCTCCCAATTACAGTTTTTTTCCCCAGACCCAGACGTTCTTTGAATGTCTTATCCAGCCATTCCCTTCTTGAACACTTCCTTTGTGATGATAGTATACTTTTTATGATGCCTAAGGGTTTTTTTTTCCTCCTGCCATCCAAACTTTCTGGAATGATTTGCACATCAACTCTCATCAGTGTAATGAGGTTCATCTAGTGTTTCGCAAGTGTCTTATTTCCTACAAGGACTCGTCTCTCTTTCCTGGCCGAGCGAGGCGGCGCAGTGGTTAGCACACTGGACTCGCATTTGGGAGGACGACTGTTCAATCCCGCGTCCGACCATCCCGATTTAGGTTTTCCGTGATTTCGCTAAATCGCTTCAGACAAATGCCGGGGTGGTTCCTTTGACAGGGCACGGCCGACTTCCTTTCCCATCCTTCTCTAATCCGATGAGACTGATGACCTCGCTGTTTGGTCTCTTCCTCTCAAATCAACCCAACCCCCTCAACTCTCCCTTTCCTGATACGTGCTTATTTTTTAACTGCACTCTTTTTTTGTTTATCTTTTTGTATCTGAAGCCTAATTTCCGGATAGCACGCCAAATCGTTGCTTGACTCATAACAGAAAAGTCTTCACTTTAATCTTAAACTTTTCCAATAAAGCCGCTACTGTAGGAACTGATTTTCCACAAAGGAGTCTTTTATTTTTCTTCTTATGACTTTCTGTGTAAACTCATTCAACACAAACTTCTGTCGGCTGTCAGATCTCTTTTTTGGTGATAAAAGACGTGAAGTTTCTCTATATATTCTCGAAATTCGCTGCACTGTGATTTCACCAATACCCAGAGATTCCGAAATTCTCTTTACTGGATTTGATACAAAACTGTTCGCTCTCTGTTGTTTTGGCCTGAAAGTAAGCACGCTTACTGATCACCGTGGATTTTTCACAACTCCGTAAATGATGCATGGTTTCACAGAAGTACGAGCAACTATTTATATCACGAAGATTGTCTCACACGAGTACGTAACAACGAATGGAAGCACGATTATTTCCTATCTGATACGAAGCTCTGATGAAAACCCTGCAACAATGAACAATGACATTTAAATACTATTCGGAGACCCAACTACGTAGTAGAGGAGAGCACGCGTAGAATTAAAACACAAAAACAAATAAATTTAACACGTGATATTAGCTCTTTATGTATATTTGCCTGCATAAAAATATAACAGCTGTGAAACTGATCAACATGGCTAAAATTACCCTTTTCGTCTCGTTCTTACCTATCACCATTAGGCGAATTGCGGCTTTCGCTATCCACCATTCTTATGACAAGCCGACGAATCTGAAAGCAACGAAAATCCGCCTGTAAGAAGAGAATGGTTGTATCTTTAAATTCTGCAAAGGCAGTTGTTAACGTAATTACGGTCTGGCTTCTATGACTCTTCAAAATTGACAGTCACCAAATAAAAGTAAGGTAGAGGAAAGTATCAGTGATCACAAGGCTGTGAAAGCATCTATGAAGACGGCTCCTACAAAGAATGTTAAGAAATATGGGAAGGTATATCTGCTCAGCAAGGGTGACAGTATACGAGGGCAGTTCAATAAGTAATGCAACACATTTTTTTTCTGAAACAGGGATTATTTTATTCAGCATTGAAATACACCAGGTTATTCCCCAATCTTTTAGGTACACAACACTATTTTTCAACGCAATCTCCATTCAATGCTACGGCCTTACGCCACCTTGAAATGAGGGCCTGTATGCCTGCACGGTGCCATTCCACTGGTCGATGTCGGAGCCAACGTCGTACTGCATCAATAACTTCTTCATCATCCGCGTAGTGCCTCCCACGGATTGCGTCCTTCATTGGGCCAAACATATGGAAATCCGACGGTGCGAGATCGGGGCTGTAGGGTGCATGAGGAAGAACAGTCCACTGAAGTTTTGTGAGCTCCTCTCGGGTGCGAAGACTTGTGTGAGGTCTTGCGTTGTCATGAAGAAGGAGAAGTTCGTTCTGATTTTTGTGCCTACGAACACGCTGAAGTCGTTTCTTCAATTTCTGAAGAGTAGCACAATACACTTCAGAGTTGATCGTTTGACCATGGGGAAGGACATCGAACAGAATAACCCCTTCAGCGTCCCAGAAGACTGTAACCATGACTTTACCGGCTGAGGGTATGGCTTTAAACTTTTTCTTGGTAGGGGAGTGGGTGTGGCGCCACTCCATTGATTGCCGTTTTGTTTCAGGTTCGAAGTGATGAACCCATGTTTCATCGCCTGTAACAATCTTTGACAAGAAATTGTCACCCTCAACCACATTACGAGCAAGCAATTCCGCACACATGTTCTCCTTTGCTCTTTATGGCGTTCGGTTAGACAACGAGGGACCCAGCGGGAACAAACCTTTGAATATCCCAACTGGTGAACAATTGTGACAGCACTACCAACAGAGATGTCAAGTTGAGCACTGAGTTGTTTAATGGTGATCCGTCGATCATCTCGAACGAGTGTGTTCGCACGCTCCGCCATTGCAGGAGTCACAGCTGTGCACGGTCGGCCCGCACGCGGGAGATTAGACAGTCTTGCTTGACCTTGCGGCGATGATGACACACGCTTTGCCCAACGACTCACCGTGCTTTTGTCCACTGCCAGATCACCGTAGACATTCTGCAAGCGCCTATGAATATCTGAGATGCCCTGGTTTTCCGCCAAAAGAAACTCGATCACTGCCCGTTGTTTGCAACGCACATCCGTTGCAGACGCCATTTTAACAGCTCCGTACAGCGCTGCCACCTGTCGGAAGTCAATGAAACTATACGAGACGAAGCAGGAATGTTTGAAAATATTCCACAAGAAATTTCCGGTTTTTTCAACCAAAATTGGCCGAGAAAAAAAATGTGTTGCATTACTTATTGAACTGCCCTCGTACAATGTTCAGAATATCTCAGCAGTCAGCATCAAATATTCGATGATGAGGACGAAGATGTGGAAAACAAATGGAAAAAATTAAAAGGCATCGTTCAATATGTCCTAAACAAGTATGTTCCGAGTAAGGTGTGAAGGGATGGGAAATATCCACATGGTTTAATAGCCGTTTTAGAAAAGCGCTGCATCAACAAAGAGCACTTCATCTCAGATTCAACAGAAGTAAAAACCTAGCTGAAAAACAAAAGCTGAACGAAGCGAAAAATAAGCTTTAGGAGAGCAATGAGACAAGCGTTCAATTATTTTGAAAGTAAGACGTTGTCAACTGACCTGAGCAAAAACCTTAAGAGATTTTGGTCGTATGTAAAATCAGTAAGTGTGTCAAAATCATTTATTCATTTTCTCAGCGACCACGCCGGCACCGAAACGGAAGATAACAGATAGAAGGCTGAAACACTGAATTCGGTCTTCCGAAGCTGTTTCACCGCGGAAGATCATAACACTGTCCCTCCTTTCAATCGTCGTACGAACGTCGAAATGGCAGATATTGAGATAACCGATCGCGGAAATGAAAAGCAGCTACAATCGCTTAGTAGTGGAAAGGCGTCAGAACCAGATGAGATACCCATAATATTCTATAAAGATTATGCGAAAGAACTTGCTTCCCTCCTAGTAGTAATTTATCGCAGATCGCTGGAGCAACGAAATGTACCTAACGACTGGAAAAAAACAGCAGGTCATTCCCGTTTTTAAGAAAGGCCGTAAGACAATCCACAGAATTATAGACCTATATCGTTGACGACAATCTGTTGTAGAGTTATGGAACATGTTTTATACTCAAGAATTATGACGTTCTTGGAAAATGAACATCTCTTCTATAAAAATCAACATGGATTCCACAAACAGAGATCCTGCGAAACTCATCTGGCTCTATTCCTCCATGAGATCCACAGCACAATGGACAACGACGTTCAGGCTGATGCCGTGTTCCTTGATTTCAGTAAGGCATTTGACACCGTCCTGCATTGCCGTTTAATGAAAAAAACACGAGCTTACGGAACATTGGAGCAGACTTGCGACTGAATCAAGACTTTCTTGCAGATAGAACTCAACACGCAACACGTCGCTCTTAACGGAACTAAATCGACAGATGTAAAAGTAATATCCGGAGTACCACAGGGAAGTGTGATAGGACCGTTGCTATATATATATATATATATATATATATATATATATATATATATATATATATATATGATCTAGTAGAAAGCGTCGGATGCTCATTAAATCTAAGGCTATTCGCAGATGATGCAGTTACCTATACCAAAGTAGCAATGCCAGAAGATAGTAAGAATTTGCAGAACGACCTGCAGAGGATTGATGAATGGTGCAGGCTCTGGCAGTTGAACCTGACCGAAAATAAATGTAACATATTGCACATACATAGGAAAAGAAATCCACTATTGTACAGCTACACTACTGATGACGAAACAGCTGGAGACATCGTGTCCCGTAAAATGTCTAGGCGTAACTATTCAGAACGACCTTAAGTGGAATGACCACATAAAACAGGTAGTGGTAAAAGCAGATACCAGACTCAGATTCATCGGAAGAATCTTAAGAAAACGTAACTCATCCACATAAGGTGTTTTTTCGCCCGATTCTTGAGTACTGTTCATCTATCTGGGATCCCTATCAGGTAGGACTGATAGAGGAGATAGAGAAGATCCAACGAAGAGCGGTGCATTTCGTCACGGGGTCATTTAGCTGGCGAGAGAGCGTTACGGAGATGCTAAACAAACTCCAGTGGCAGACGTTACAAGAAAGGCATTGTGCATCACGGAGAGATTTACTACTGAAATTTCGGGACAGCACTTTTCAGTAGTATTGACCACGATGAGAAAATTCGGGAAGTTAGAGCCAATACAGAGGCTTACCGACAATCATTCTTCCCACGCACTATTCGCGAGAGGAACAGGTTTGGAGGGATCAGAAAGTGGTATCGAAAGTACCTTCCGCCACATAACATTAGGTGGCTTGCAAAGTACGACGTAGATGTAGCTATGTGAACAGAATATTGTCAGGGGAAAAACATTATGAAATCGGTAGCAGACACTGGATGTCACCTAACAATTCCATCATGGATGTTACAGCCCTTCTAAAGCTCTCCAAACCGACTGTTACTTATGTGACTGTAAGTGGAAACGCTAAGGAACTAACACAGCTGATCTCAGACCAGGCAGACTGTTGTGCCAACAGAGAAGTGTGAAGAAGGTGATGTTACGGTATGGGGGTGTTTTACGTGGTTACGGTATTATCCTCTCGTTGGGCTTGCGAAACGCGAAAGCACACGAACATATTTTAGAACAGTGTGTACTGTATACAGGGGAGCAGTTTGGAGATGCTAATTCTATCACCCTTTCATAAAGCAGCACCTCTGAGGCACTGATTTGTGTACAATAATATTTCTGAAATGCACTGACTAGTTCAGAGTCCCGACCCGAACCGAATGGAACGCCATTGGGGTGAATCAGAACTTAGCCTTCGCTCGAGATCTCAACTCCAACATCACTACCTTTTCTTTAGGAAGAATGTGCTATCATCCCTCCACAGACATTTAGACATCTCGTTGGATGTATCCCCAGCAGCGTTAAAGCCGTTATATAGGCTAAAATGGAACAAATTCTATATTAACGAACACTAAAAGCCGGCCGGAGTGGCCGTGCGGTTCTAGGCGCTACAGTCTGGAACCGAGCGACCGCTCCGGTCGCAGGTTCGAATCCTGCCTTTGGCATGGATGTGTGTGATGTCCTTAGGTTAGTTAGGTTTAATTAGTTCTAAGTTCTAGGCGACTGATGACCTCAGAAGCTGAGTCGCATAGTGCTCAGAGCCATTTGAACGATTTGAACACTAAAAGAATCTGATCAGATAGTGGATATTAGAGACGGAGAAAACTGTTCTTTCCAGGGGTCGGATCAGAACAGCTAACTCGCTGAAATGAACTAAATCTTTTTCATGACTTACCCTTCACCTATCACTTACTAAAACAAATGAAACAAACGCATCTTCCCTTTTTAATTCACGATCACTGAACCTGCATTTTTACGTTGTTTTGACATTTTCGAAAGGATATAGTAAGAGGACTAATAATTTTCCATTATAGCCCTTACAGTTTAAAGTTTTCCGAAAAGTCATAAACTACTTCCTCAGTAAAATTTAAAACATCGTAACAGAATTCTGAATAAAGGTTTGGGAACTACAGTAATAATACACTCTTGTTGTTTTTTTCATATTATTTTATTCATGGCTGTAATTTTCATATTTTCATTGCAAACAAAATGTAATATAAAAACAGAAATATAACTAAAATTAAGTTTCTATTTCCTGAAATTATTTACAATTGACACAAACAACGTAGCAATATGCCATGTGGACTCAGACATAAATGGTACTATGTGTTGGGGAGGGAAACGTGCTAGGGAATTCTTTTCGGTTGTGCAGAAGCACCATGCCTCTGCGGTTAGTGCATCTGTCTAGTCAGCAGGAGACCTAAGTTCTAATCCTGGCATTGGTACAAATTTTCTTTCGTTCCTACTGTCCGCATATATATATCAGAGATGTTTCAAACTTGAAAAGGTCTCTGGAACCATTTAGTTTCATTTGATTCGTTTGACAATTACTTTCGGAACCGGGTATAGCTTCCTTGGAGCTGACTGATGGTATCATCGAACACTTTCCAAATGGAAAAGTTTCCATCTTTTATGGTGATAATTGATTGGTAATGGTCTTTCTTTTAATTTCCTTGTAATTCAGCAAGTTTTGTTAAGACAGAAGTACTCTTATTGAAAAACATAGCTGCTCTTTTGACTTTATCAGCATTTTTCTCTGCTGAGAAAACTGTTCAAAAGCAAGGCTGCTGACTTCATGTTTGAAGTATTGTCCATTATTATGATTGTGATTCAAAACTTGAACAGCCTTTGGCCACTTTGAAATATTTTTTGCAATGTGACTCTTTTTAGACTGGTCGAACTATAAAATTTACAACTTAAATTGAACGTTATCATTGTGTATGTGTATTTAAGCCGGGGACCTAGAGACGACGGAGAGACTTCATACCGCCGTAGCCCTCAGTAGTTCACAACCCCACAACAGGCCACAGCAGTCCACCCACCCACTCCACCGCCGCCCAACGCCGAACCCAGCGTTATCGTGCGGTTCGGCCCCCAGTGGACACCCCCTGGAACGTCTCATACCAGATGAGTGTAACCTCAAATGTTTGCGTGGTAGGGTAATTATGGTGTACGCGTACGTGGAGACAGTGTTTGCGCAGCAATGGCCATCATAGTGTAACTGAGGCGGAATAAGGGGAACTAGCCTGCATTCGCCGAGGTAGATGGAAAACCGCCTTAAAAACCATCCACAGGCTGGCCGACGCACCGGACCTCGACACGAATCCGCCGGGCGGATTCGTGCTGGGGGCCGGCACGCCTCCCTGCTCGGGAAGGTGCGCGTTAGACCGCGCGGCTAGCCAGGCGGGTTGAACGTTATCATCAATAAAATGTGCCATGAGTACATAGAAACAAGTGTTGATTGCGGTTGTCCACTGTTGTTGACCATAACTAACAAATCGATTAATGTTCTTAAGAACAACCAATCATTGTATTACCATGAGAAGTAACACAGTCCTATAATAACTTTATTTTAAATTTTTTTATGACACGACATCTAATGTTGTAACTATATGACAGTTAACAAACTTCAAAAGTTAAATGTACATACTGCCGCTCTCAGATTACATTTCTCTCATTTCGTTGTATTATGCTTTGTAGATGCTTGAAAGAGGCAAAAATGCATAAATTGGAATAGTGAAATAAAAGCGAAACAGTTAAAAGTGAATAAAATGTCATTTAAAAATGTATAGAAGTTCTTGGCTCCTAATACAAGATATTATTAATTTCATTTAATGTGATCGGATTTATTCCATTGAGAGATTAACTTTTGTGTTACTGCAAACGAAAATCGGTTGAGAGTGAGGGTGTCGCGAAAGAAACTTAATCAGGATCAGGTTAGGAACCGAATGACAATGACAGGCTCGAAACAGATTGAAATTCACTTTGATCTCCAGGATGAACCGCTTCATCTGAAGTAGAAGCAGACATCGGTGAGGATGATTTGGATAGCTTCAGGAGCAACTTACCTGATCTCTATAACAGGAGAGCACAGATTGATAGCCTCAACCGCACAGGGAAACACAAGAACCGTACCTGAATTACGTGTTTATGTACATTTGGTACAATTGGGCAGACGTTTGTTGGACCTCTTTTCCTGACGGCGGAACAGTGGTTTACGGTGCTGGTATCGTGTTACTAGATGATTAAATTCCATTCGTGTGATGTCGCTGAAATCCTCTGGGAAGGTTTTTCCCAATATCATAGAAACTTGTGTACAATTCATTTAAAAAAGAAACAAAGTAGGTGTTAGAACTCTGCATTTCGATGAAAACAACCGCTAAAGCATTTCCCATTTCGTGCCGCTGCTCGACGGCTGGGAAAGGCCCACTCTGCGATACGGCTGTGGCCGTCTAATGCACCATGTGGCCGGTAGTCCTCCACCTCTCGGTTATCGGTTGGACTGTCGAGCACTGCCGGGCGCTCAAGCGTACTCACAATCTCGGCCGGTGACAGTACAACCGCTGCGCGCTCTACAGTGCCGAATCACATTAGAAACCGTGTGTAAACGCAGTTGGCGACCTGGCTTTGAGCAGCGCAGGCAGCGTTGTGGATAAACCAAGTATATAGGTCGTAAACGTTCCATTCATGAAACGAAGAGAAGTATTATGGAGAGAATTAGGAGCGGCTCATTAGTCCTGAAGAAGAAAGACATGTCGGAAGAGGAGGCGAAAAGTGAAGCTTGGAAATCGTTTACACTTGTAGTGGATCCTGTCAAGCAGGCTTCTGCTGGTTTCGTGCAATGTACCACATGTGATACCATACTTTCGTACCAGTCAAGCACAACAAGTGTGATTCGGCACTGCAAAAGTAAATGCGGAACAGAAGTCCACCGGCCACTTGCAGTACCAAGGAGCATAAAGAAAGTTGTTGTTGATAGGTTGGTCGATATGAGTGGAATAGATTTGCTACCGTTAAATACTTGTAGTAAGATTGGCTTCAAGAATTATTCGCAGGAGCTCATCAATGTTGGCGCCACTTACGGCAAAGTCAGTATAGAAGATGTTCTTCCGCACCCTACCACTGTATCGCGGCATATTAAAGAAAAGGCAGACAAAATACGGGTGACAATGGTGCCCAAGCTAATATGTGCCTTAAAGAACAAAATGTACGCTTTAGACGCTGATCTGTGGTCTGATAACTACAAGAAGAGAAATGTTTTGACTGTGACATCGCATTATGTGAATGATGAGTGGCAGCTAGAAACGCTTGTTTTGATAACAACCGAGTTTCCGGACGTACCTAATACAGGAGAGAACATACGGCATGAAATCGAAGAGCGGATGCTTGCGTTAGGAATTAACAAGAATGATCTTACGAAATGTTACTTTGTCACCGACCAAGGAGCTAATATGAAGAAGGCACTTGAACCTTACGACCGTTTGCCTTGCTTTGATCACTGCTTGATGACTGCGCTTCGTCACACATTCCAAGAGACGTTTTTAGAAGACGAAGCCCCTGAAATCCTGTCGTGTCTACTATCAGCAAGAGCTATAGTAGGCTATTTGAAGAGATCGGGTCACTCGCGGCGTCTGCGGCACTCTGTGAAGCAAGAAGCTGTAGCTCGGTGGAACAGTATACTGTTAATGCTCAATTCCGTCATAAGTCAAATCGACGATATTCGAGATCTAATAGAATCCCGGGGGAAATCGACACTCTTACAAGGGAACTTCCCCATCGCACCCCCGTCAGATTTAGTTATAAGTCGGCACAGTGGATAGGCCTTGAAAAACTGAACACAGATCAATCGAGAAAACAGGAAGAAGTTGTGTGGAACTACGAAAAAATAATCAAATGTACCCAAACTGAGTAGTCTATGCGTAAGATAGGCAACATCAAGTCTGATATCTGCTCAGGAGCGCCGTGGTCCTGTGGTTAGCATGAACAGGTGCGGAACGAGAGGTTCTTGGTTCAAGTCCTCCCTCCAGTGAAAAGTTTAATTTTTATTTTCAGTTTATGTGACACACTCTTATGTTTTCATCACTTTTTTGGGAGTGATTATCACATCCACAAGAAAACCGAAATCGGGTAAGGTAGAAGAATCATTTTACCCATTCGCCAAGTGTACAAGTTAGGTGGGTCGACAACATATTCCTGTCATGTGACGCACATGCCGTCACGTATAGAATATATCAGACGCGTTTTCCTGTGGAGGAATCGGTTGACCTATGACCTTGCGATCAAATGTTTTCGGTTCCCATTGGAGAGGCACGTCCTTTCGTCCACTAATCGCACGGTTTTGCGGTGCGGTCGCAAAACACAGACACTAAACTTATTAAAGTGAACAGAGACGTCAATGAACGAACGGACAGATCATAATTTTGCGAAAATAAAGAAATGAAACTTTTTAGTGGAGGGAAGACTTGAACCGAGAAACTTTCGCTCCGCAGCTGCTCACGTTAACCACGGGACCACGGCGCTCCTCAGCTCAATGTAGCCTTAATGTTGCCTATCTTACGCATGGACTACTCAGTTTGCATATTTTGCTTATTTTTCATAGTTCCACTCAACTTCTTCCTGTTTTCTCGATTGATCTGTGTTCAGTTTTTCAAGGCCTATCCATTGTGCCAACTTATATCTAAATCTGAGGGGGGTGCGATGGGGAGGTTCCCTTGTTAGAAACCTTCCAAGAAGGGAGCGTACGAGACGTTGTCGCTTTTCTAACCCACTTTAAAGAAGCGAGTTTGGATTTGGAAACTGCAAAGATAGCAACGCTGGAACGTGTGCTGCCGTGGTACAAGAGTCTGTCACATCATTGTGAACCAATAGGCAGTGACAATGAGGTGATAACACTTTCTATAGGTTACGATCCTTTATACAACTGTTGAATTATCAGAGTGCAGTTATGTATATTGGGTTTCCTTTTCAGCTCATGGCGAAAATAAAAAGGAGAGCAGCATACTTCATCACAGAGAAGTGCAAAATTGAGGCTATCCATTACGTTGCCACGGTTCTATGGCCATCACGGCGTCATTTGAAGAAACTCACAGCAGACGAAAAGCAAGCCGCGTATGCTGAAGTTCGACGATTGTACTCGGAACTGCCCGTAAATGGTAAAGTTCATTCACTGAAACCAATTAGTAAACGAATGTTTGTTTGTCTAATCTGCCATATTTCGTTAGATCAACATTTATTACGTCTACAATGTGATATTTGGGAAAGGTTTCGAAGCTTAAACATTCCACAATGCGTTTTGATGTAATTTGTGCGATATATATAAAATGTCACCGTTAATATAGTCGTTTAGTAACCAGTAACTCTAACTACGGTGTATACATATTTGAAGGTGACAGGAATATCTTACGGATGTTTTCATTCATGTTTAGAGTCCTTTCAAGCAAGCAGTGACCAAGTTCTTCCCATGAAAAAGTCCAGGATGGACTGGAGTTCGGATGAGGACGACGAAGATGGACACACAATTACTACCAATGTACTCGACAGGTACCTTTCGCTCTCCAAATCCGACTGTCGCTGTGCCGAAGGAAAAATTTTGCAGTGCTGGAAAACGCACGTGGGGTCGTTTACAAGGCTGTCGGTAGTAGCCAGAAGAGTTCTCTGTATTCCTGCCACTAGTGCTGCCAGCGAGAGAAATTTTAGCCAGGCCGGTCACCTGCTGTCCAGCAAAAGATCGTGCCTGGAATCAGACAAGGTGGATGATCTCTTATTGATCCATCACAATTACGTAAGTATTCACAACATACCACGTAATCACAAGGAAGTAAACATTCCTCAAACTCTATAAATGTATGATTCCACTTTCATTGACTTCACAGAAGAAGTTAAAACCGCCAGCTGTAGTAATAGTTCCAGGAACACAAATGACGCCTGTGTATCAGGCAGCACCAATGACGAAAAACGAATTGTATAGTCATGATTCATTTTTAACGTTATTTACAGGTCATAATTTGATCAGAAATTAACGTTTGTGCAATAAAATTTCGCGAGTATTACTTTTAACCCCGTCATTCCTTCCCGATCCTGCAGTCAATATTAGTACAACGTATACGTGGCCGAGTTTGGAGATAGGCTACACATAGTCCATGATTAGACTATTGTGTTCCCGTTTGTCTACCGAACGGAACAAAATACTAAATACAGACATTACAGTTTTTAACGTTACAATTACTGGAATGCATGCTAACCTCAAAGGCGATAGAAGTCATAGAACTGGTAGTAAACAAGGAAAGACATTTGTAAAAGAAATAAGTGAGTGGTTAATGTGAAGCGGTGGCCTCTGATCTCAAGGAGTGTGACGAAGCGCCGCTCGCTGGCACTGAGTCCACCGGTTACTAGCGACCGGCCGAGCGTTTGGCGCACTCGGCCGAGCGCTGGCGATCGGCTGCCCACAGCCGGTGGAAGAGGACGCTCGGCCGCATACTCCCGAGAGCCAGAGGGGCGAGCGGGACTCGCCGGTAAAAATCGGAGATAATGCAGACCTCTAGTAGGTGTCATACCTTTAAAAGTTTCGCCTACACGCATCCACAAAAATTTGGAAATTGATGACAAAGAAAGCAAAAGTTGGCTCAGAGTCATGCACATAAATTCATTCGCAAATACGTCTACACCATCAAATAAAAAATTACATATATTTCTCATGGGAGGTTATTCACAGCAACGTCTGTATGTGGTGGGAGTCCTCTTGCTCGAATGCAGGTCTGAATCCGTCGTGTTATACCATCGATGAGAGCATCAAATCCTGGTCCAAATGGTCCCATTCTTCAATGGCGATCATTCGTCAGTACGTGTCCGTTGCTGACATCCAAAAAAGCTCGTTTCAATTGATTCCACACATGTTCTATTTGGTCTTATGTCCAGCAACAGGCAGGCCGCTCCATTTTCGTGATCCTAGTATGCTGAAGGAACGTGTTCACGAGAATAGCACGTTGAGCACGCTAATTATCATCCGTCAGGATGAAATTATCACGAAAATGTTGGCTATACAGTCCCATTAATGGTCTCAGAATCTTGTCTCTCAACTGTAGAGCAGTCGTTTTTTTTGTCGACTACCACGAGTACTGTATTGTACCCCTTTTAATGCTATCCTAGAACAACACTCAACCACCACCTTGTTGCGCATGTGGGATACAGTGTTCGAGGCGTTCCGTATTATGGAGTCGTCTGCAAACAAGTTGTCTGCGATTTCCAGGATACAAACAGATTCGTCCATAAACGACACCCACGCAGGTAGGTGTCAGTAAAATATTTTCGCATTCATAGAATAAAGCTAGTGATTGAAATTATTTGAAAAGATCTCGCCACAAAGAAAAACACCTTTGTTTTACTTGTCGTCACCCCAACACGCGTATCGTATGCGTGACACTGTCTCACCTCCTTCACGATAATACAAAACGAGCTGTCAGTCCTATCTCGTAAGGATCCTATTCTACACAGAAATACTCTAGCAAAGGACGGACAAGCATAGTGTAGCAGCGTAGGCAGTCTTTTAGTACATCTGTTGAATCTGTTAAATATTATGCCAGTAAAGCACAAACGTTTCCTGTATGACCCTTCCAATTTAAATTGTTCGTATCGTAATCCCTAGGTCTTTGGTTGAACTAAAAGTCTCTAAATTTTTGCAATTTATCGTGAAACCAAAATTTAAGGGTCCTTCTGGTATTCAAATGGATGACCTCACACCTTTCATTATTTAGGATCAATTGCTACTTTTCGCACTTTATAGGTATCTTGTCTAGATCATTTACGATTGGTTTTGATCTTCTGGTGACTTTGCTAGATGATAAATGACAAAATCATCTGCAAACTGTTTGAGAGGCCTGCTGAGATTGTCTCCTAAATCGTTTATACCGATTGCGAACAGCAGAGGGCGTATAACATTTTCATGGGGAAAGGCAGATATCACTTCCGCTTAACTTCTACGACTTTCTACGTACTGCGAACGTTCTGGCAGCAAACCACAAATCCATTCGCACAACTCAGACGATATTCCGTAGGCGCTCAATTTGATTTGAAGTATCTTGTGAGAAATGGTGCCAAAAGAGCTCTGGAAAAGCAGAAATATGGAATTGATTTGAGGCTACCTATCGATAGCAGTCATCACTTCGCGAGAATACAAAACCTATTTGTGTTCAACAAGAACTTTATTATCCGACCCGTGCTAATCATGTGTTAATAGACCATTAGCTTCGAGGTAATTCAGAATGTTTTAACAGTGTATGAGTTGCAAAATCATAGTCCTAATTGATGTCAATAGTAATGGGCCTGTAATTCATCGGATTATTCCTATTTCCTTTCTCGAATACTGGTGCGAGGTATTATCTTCCGCTGAGCGAGCGGCTGTATATGGATGTAAATACGGAGCTATTGTGTCGGTAGACTCTGAAAGCAACCTATTTAATATACAATATGCAGTGGAAGACTTGCCTTGATTAAGTAATTTAAGCTGCTTTGTTACATGGAGTATATCTACTTCTAAGTTACTTATGTTGACATCTGTTCTGGGTTAGAATACTAGAATATTTACTTCGTCTTCTTTGGTGAAGGATTTCGGAAAACTGTGTTTTGTAACGCCACTTCAGTGGTACTATCATCGGTAATATGGTATCGCGCAGTGAAGGTATTGATTGTGTCTTGCCGCTGGTCTATCTTACACAAGATCAGAGTCTCATTGGATTTTCTACTAGATTTCGAGATAGATATACCCTGTGGAAGCTGTTAAAACCATCTCGCAAAGTTTCGCGCTTCAGTAAAACATCGCCAGTATTGCAGATTTTGCGTTCTTTTAAATTCGTCACGCTTTATTCGCCCCTTATGCAACAGTTTTCTGACACGTTTAGTGTACTACAGGGGATTAGTACCATGTTTATTAACTTAATCACTATAAATGTCTAACTTCCTGTTGGTACTTTTTCGCTTAATTTAAGTCACATCTGGTCTACATTTACATAATTAGTTCGGAAGGAGTGGAGACTCTCTCTTAGGAGCTTGTCACGCAATTTTTATCTGATTTTTTTTTAAACACATATACACTGACGGAAGAAATCGCAACACCAAAACCTACATACCTCTGGCTTTATATGTCTGAGCAGCTCATAGTGGCTCGCCTTCCGTGTATTCTTTTTTTAAATTTTGTGACTAAAGCCTTTCTCGCTTGATATTAACATATAGGCCAAGGCAACATATCGACATTCTGCAAAGCATGTTGGGTTACAACAGCGGTGATGTGCCCGAGCGTTATCCTGCTGGAAAACACCCCCTGGAATGCTGTTCATGCGCGGGAGGAGTCAGGTTGCGTGAGATAACCACGAGAGTGCTCCCGCTGTCATACTAAATCGTACCGCAGACCATAACTCCCGAAGTAGCTCTAGTGTGCCTAATACGCAGACAGGTTAGTTGCAGGTCCTCAACTGGCCTTCTAACCAACACACGATCGTCACTGCCACCTAGGCAGAACCACCTTTCATCAGACAAGACGACAGACTTCCACCTTGCTATCCAATGTGCTCTCGCTTGGCACAACTTACGTCACTACTGGTGGTTTGGGGTCAGTGGAATGCACGCTACAACGCCACTGGCTCAAAGCTGTCCTTGAAGTAACCGATTTTTAGCAGTTCTTTGTGTCACTGTGGTGCCTACTGCTGCTCAGATTGCTGCTGTAAATGCATTGCGATGCGCCAAAGCCACACGCCGAACGAGACGGTGTTTCCTCTCAGTGGTGCTATACAGCAGGCCGGAGCCCGGTCTTCTTGTGACCGTACATTCGTGTGACCACCGCTGCCAGCAATCGTGTACAGTGACTACATTCCTGCCAAATCTTCCTGCAGTTTCGGAGAAGGAACATCCAGTTTCTCGTAGCCCTACTACACGACCTCGTTTGAAAAAATGGCTCTGAGCACTATGGGACTTAACATCTATGGTCATCAGTCCCCTAGAACTTAGAACTACTTAAACCTAACTAACCTAAGGACTGCACACAACACCCAGCCATCACGAGGCAGAGAAAATCCCTGACCCCACCGGGAATCGAACCCGGGAACCCGGGCTTGGGAAGCGAGAACGCTACGGCACGACCACGAGATGCGGGCCTCGTTTGAACTCAGTAAGGTGTTGATAACTGCGTGTTTGTTACCTTACAGACATTCTTGAGTAACATTATCTAACCAAGTCCAATCTCAAAGATAACTAAAGCTTACGCACGTTACGGCGTTGTATTTAAAGCAAACCTGATTTGCATCTTCATGGTGGCGCTAATATCGCCACTCTTTTTCGATTGGTGCGAAATCTGAATAGAAATCTATTTCAGATGTAGAAACACGCCTACCAACTTTCGTTTACACGGAGGTGCCAAAAATCGTGGGATTCCTCCCAGTATCGTGTCGGACCTCCTATTGCCCGGAATTGTGCAGTCACTCGACGTGGCCTGACTCAAAAAGTCGTTGGACGTCCCCTGCAGAAAAATTGACCCATTCTGTCTCTATAGCTGTCCATAACTGCGAAACTGTTACCTGTGCAGGATTTTGTGCACTACCTGATCTCTCAATTATGTCCCATAGACGTTCGATGGAATTCATGTCGCGCAATCTGGGTAGGCAAACTATTCGCTCGAAATGTCCAGAATGTCGTGAATAACTGTGGGCCAGTGACATGACGCACTGAAATCCATAAAAATATCATCGTTGTTTGAGAACATGAAGTACGTCAATGGCTGCAAATGCTCTTCAAGTAGCCGAACCTAACCATTTCCAGTCAATGATCGGTTTAATTGAACCAGAGTACCCAGTATAGTCCATGTACACACAACCCACACCATAATGGAGCCACCACCAGCTTATACACCGCCTTGTTGACAACTTGGGCCCATGGCTTCGTTGGGTTTGTCCCACAATCGAACGCTACCTTCTGCTCTTGCAAATTGACATCGGGACTCATGTGACCAGGCGGCGGTTTTCCAGTCGTCAAGGGTCCAGCCGTTATGGTCACGAGCCCCTGATAGGCACTGCACGCACTGTTAGCTACGCCACTAGCGTCCGTCGTCTGCTTCCATAACCCATTAACCACAAATCTCGCTCCACTATCCTAACAGATGTATCTGGATGATGCGGTGGTCAGTCTTGCTAAAGCGGCCATGCCGTCGCTACTCCCTATAAGCTGACGCTCCATACTTCCTCAGGATTATTTGCTACTAAGTGGTCAAGTACGTTTACGCTTCTGCACTATTTGTTCAAAATAATTTTCGGTAAAACCTTGTGGTACTATTTCGGACGTTTTTTTATGCATACCACTGACTTTAAAAATTTATTTTCGCTATCCTGTCTAGGATAGAATGAAGTCACCACCAACTATAGTTGTTGAACATTAAAAAAGTAAAAAAAGTTCAAGTAATTGAAAGCGTAAAGAATAAAATAAGCCAATGAAAAATAACGGCAGCTGATGTGAGAAACGTAACTAAAATTTTAACAGCTGTAACACACAGTCCCCATATAATTACGACGCTGCTTGAATGTGCGAGTGAGATAAGTCGAATAGGTGTTCTGCGAATTTCTCATTGCTGCGTATTTTATTCTTCCCAAATGTCGCTCATCAGCGGACACATGGCAATGCCTTTCTCCGAATGGAGACTGCAAAATGATACGACGGTTCTATACACGATTTCTTCTTTTTCCGGATGAAGCAAATCATGGCTTGATCAGTTATGGCAATAGGCACTACTGGCCAGTTGTCTGAGAGAATGGATAAATCAACGACCAAGGTCTGTCAACATGTGGTACGGGCTTTTTAAGAGTCGTATCATTGGTGCCTGTTTTATTGATAGAACTCTAAACAGCCTCAATACGGTATCAACCGTTTCTTACCGGTATTCTACCACATTTATTGGGGGACATCCCATAGCACGGGAGACAATCTGTTTTCTACCAAAATGTCAAAAGTCCTGTGTATTCCCTGTAGATAGCTGCAGATCTATACGTAACATTTGGAGATCGTTAGCTTGGTCGTTCGGAAAACCACACTTATCAACTCTTGAGTGTTATCTGTGGGGAAAATAAAAACAAAACAAAAACAGCGAAACACCGATGACTCCTGAAGACATTAATTTTATCTGTGGCGGAATTGTGCTGCGACAAGTCCAGGTGGAATGAAAAGTATTAGGTTCGTGCCCAAGTTCGTAGCGTTTTCGTTATACATGTTGGTATGCCGATTGCTACGCCTTTATTTATCGATTGTCATTTCCTGTTTGTAGTCCAATGTTACTGTTTGAGTTTACGTATTGTCATTTTGTCGTTTGTAGATAGTGAGTGGAGCTGTGGACGCTAGAAAATGGAATGTCAAATGGAGAAATCGGAACATTTGTGACATATTCAATAGAGAGGTGACGCAGAGGAGGCAGCCACAAACATTTGTGTCATTGGACAGAGCACAGCAAGAAAATGGTTTTCCCCTTTTAAGGAGGATCGTTTTGACATTAGTGACTCTCCACGTTCAGGAAGACCTTCAGGGTTTGACGAAGATCGTTTAAACGCATTAATCCACAATGATCCACACCATTGTACTCGAGAGCTGGCTAATGTAATAAACTGTGATTATTCCACCATCGTGCGACATTTGCATGCAGTGGGGAAGGTTCAAAAACCGGGTGTATGGGTACCGCATGCTCTAAGCCAAAATCACAAAAATCAGCTGATGACCATATGCGCACCTCCGCATGCTCTTCATCAATTGGCTCGTGAACGACACCGACCAGTCCTATCCTGTATCGTTGCTGTTGACCTGAAATGGTGTCCTTATGCTAAAATAAGAAAAAGAAAGGAATGGTTGATGCCAAACAAAGTAGTAACTCCCCGTAACCTGCGCGCATCCACAAAAGATAATGTTATGCATCTGGTGGAACAGAGACGATGTTGTGTGCTACGAATTGCTTCCCCCAGATGTAACCGTCACTGCTGACATTTATTGTCAACAACTGAGACGCCTCGCAGACACAATCCAAGAATAACGACCAGGAAGGGTGCATGAAGAGATACTACTCCACGTTAACGCCCGCCCACATTCTGCTAGACTGACAAAAAACATTATACAGGAGTCGGGTTTGGAAGTCATTCCTCACCCACCTTATTCACTTGATCTTTCGCTCTCAGGTTTTCACCTTTTCCGCTCTTATCGAACAACCTTCAAGGAACTTCGTTTCTGTATGAAAATGCTCTCCCAACATACGTAGGTCGAGGAGTTCTTCGTCTCAAAACCACATGATCTCTACAGTCGCGGATTCTAAAACTTATCCCAGCGTTGGAAGACTGTTCTAAATAGTGAAGGAAAATATATATTGAGACTTAAGTCTCTGTTACGCGTGTCTGATGTGTTTATTAAACTTTTGGAAAAACGCTACAAACTTGTGCACCAGCCCAATATGTAGTTGTGTATAGCAAAATGGGTATAATTCGTAAGATATAACGTTAAAAATTATTTGCGTAATTCAGAATATTCGCCACATTGTCCGCTCCAATTTAGCAAGAGCTGCGGATAGATATCGAAAGCGAATAGGAACGCCACCGAGAAAATTTTGGAGGTGTTCCAGGACGTTTCCCGGGTAGTTTGGTACCAGGGATCTGTGGTCACCGGTGATTCCTTTCAGATTGAAGACGTCACTTTTCTGAATGTTGTTGCCAGTCGATCTGGATTTGATAAGGACCATGCTTTGAATAGGACGCAACGGAAACGCTCCCTTTCATGAACCTGACTTCACATGGAAATGGTGTGGATTATTAGAATATAAGATCATCTTGAACTAAATTATTGCCTTTCACAAGCGTTTCAATTATCCTTTTCATGAGGAGATACCTTTTGGAGGAGGAAAAGAGGTGAGCTGAAGTAGAATTACTCTTAGCAAACTGATTTCATTAATTCGCAAAATTTGTTATTGGGGACAACAACCCGTTTGAAAGAACAAGATATCATTGAACACATAATAAAATAATAATCCGTTATTGATATTAATTACTACATTGAAGACAAATTTCAAAGAAGAAACCAGCTTGCGGATCTTTCTAGAGGGTGAGGAGGAGGATGGTCAGATGCGTATGGAAACGGAAGTTAATGCTGCATTAATATTCTACCTCATTCACACGCGACTCAAAGCAGGCACGAAACACAACATTTCTCCGTCACATGAACTACTCGGGTATGCTGAGCAGCTCACAAGCTCTGTAACGGACGTTTTCCATCGACACTGGCAGTGAAGCTGCTCAAGCAATCGTGCTTCAAGTACCGAGTAAATGGTTCAAATGGCTCTGAGCACTATGCGACTCAACTTCTGAGGTCATCAGTCGCCTAGAACTTAGAACTAATTAAACCTAACTAACCTAAGGACAACACACACATCCATGCCCGAGGCAGGATTCGAACCTGCGACCGGAGCGGTCGCTCGGCTTCAGACTGTAGCGCCTAGTACCGAGCACACTCGTGTGTTACACGAAGTAAATCGCGCAACAGTAACAACTAAACTCGATTCGTTGCTAATGGCAATGAACTCGCTTGGGCTATCGCACATTGATTATTATACTTCACAAGTGGTTCACAAGAACAAACTAAATATCGACCAAAGCATCGAAGAATTAATCAGAATCGAGATGCAATATTCGTCAGAATTAACGAGAAACATGATAATCAATAAAACGCGGCACGTAATTACCGAAATGAGAAACCACTTCTGAGTGCACGAGGTAACCTCAATGAAGTAGCCAAGTACTTGTCCACATGTTTGGCTCGTCAATTGGTCTCGTCAATCAGTTCGCTGAAATTAAATAAAAATATTCTCCGCTCCTCTAGAAAATGAATGAAATAAATTTCTCTTACTCAAATAATACTTGTCCACACTAACAGAAGTACACTCTAAGAGAGGAAAAAAAAGACGAATCCCGCAGGAATTATCCGAACGGGACAAAAATCGGTGATCTGATGTACATGTTTTTTTTTTTTTTTTTTTTTTTTTTTTGGTCATCAGTCTACTGACTGGTTTGATGCGGCCCGCCACGAATTCCTTTCCTGTGTTAACCTCTTCATCTCAGAGCAGCACTTGCAACCTACGTCCTCAATTATTTGCTTGACGTTTTCCAACCTCTGTCTTCCTCTATAGTTTTTGCCCTCTACAGCCCCCTCTGGTACCATGGAAGTCATTCCCTCATGTCTTAGCAGATATCCTATCATCCTGTCCCTTCTCCTTATCAGTGTTTTCCACATATTCCTTTCCTCTCCGATTCTGCATAGAACCTCCTCATTCCTTACCTTATCAGTCCACCTAATTTTCAACATTCGTCTGTAGCACCACATCTCAAATGCTTCGATTCTCCTGTTCCGGTTTTCCCACAGTCCATGTTTCACTACCATACAATGCTGTACTCCAGACGTACATCCTCAGAAATTTCTTCCTCAAATTAAGGCCGGTATTTGATATTAGTAGACTTCTCTTGGCCAGAAATGCCTTTTTTGCCATAGCGAGTCTGCTTTTGATGTCCTCCTTGCTCCGTCCGTCATTGGTTATTTTACTGCCTAGGTAGCAGAATTCCGTAACTTCATTGACTTCGTGACCATCAATCCTGATGTTAAGTTTCTCGCTGTTCTCATTTCTACTACTTCTCATTACCTTCGTCTTTCTCCGATTTACTCTCAAACCATACTGTGTACTCATTAGACTGTTCATTCCGTTCAGCAGAGCATTTAATTCTTCTTCACTTTCACTCAGGATAGCAATGTCATCAGCGAATCGTATCATTGATATCCTTTCACCTTGTATTTTAATTCCACTCCTGAACCTTTCTTTTATTTCCATCATTGCTTCCTCGATGTACAGACTGAAGAGTAGGGGCGAAAGGCTACAGCCTTGTCTTACACCCTTCTTAATACGAGCACTTCGTTCTTGATTGTCCACTCTTATTATTCCCTCTTGGTTGTTGTACATATTGTATATGACCCGTCTCTCCCTATAGCTTACCCCTACTTTTTTCAGAATCTCGAACAGCTTGCACCATTTTATATTGTCGAACGCTTTTTCCAGGTCGACAAATCCTATGAAAGTGTCTTGATTTTTCTTTAGCCTTGCTTCCATTATTAGCCGTAACGTCAGAATTGCCTCTCTCGTCCCTTTACTTTTCCTAAAGCCAAACTGATCGTCACCTAGCGCATTCTCAATTTTCTTTTCCATTCTTCTGTATATTATTCTTGTAAGCAGCTTCGATGCATGAGCTGTTAAGCTGATTGTGCGATAATTCTCGCACTTGTCAGCTCCTGCCGTCTTCGGAATTGTGTGGATGATGCTTTTCCGAAAGTCAGATGGTATGTCGCCAGACTCATATATTCTGCACACCAACGTGAATAGTCGTTTTGTTGCCACTTCCCCCAATGATTTTAGAAATTCTGATGGAATGTTATCTATCCCTTTTGCCTTATTTGACCGTAAGTCCTCCAAAGCTCTTTTAAATTCCGATTCTAATACTGGATCCCCTATCTCTTCTAAATCGACTCCTGTGTCTTCTTCTATCACATCAGACAAATCTTCACACTCATAGAGGCTTTCAATGTATTCTTTCCACCTATCTGCTCTCTCCTCTGCATTTAACAGTGGAATTCCCGTTGCACTCTTAATGTTACCACCGTTGCTTTTAATGTCACCAAAGGTTGTTTTGACTTTCCTGTATGCTGAGTCTGTCCTTCCGACAATCATATCTTTTTCCATGTCTTCACATTTTTCCTGCAGCCACTTCGTCTTAGCTTTCCTGCACTTCCTATTTATTTCATTCCTCAGCGACTTGTATTTCTGTATTCCTGATTTTCCCGGAACATGTTTGTACTTCCTCCTTTCATCAATCAACTGAAGTATTTCTTCTGTTACCCATGGTTTCTTCGCAGCTACCTTCTTTGTACCTATGTTTTCCTTCCCAACTTCTGTGATGGCCCTTTTTAGAGATGTCCATTCCTCTTCAACTGTAGCGCCTACTGCGCTATTCCTTATTGCTGTATCTATAGCGTTAGAGAACTTCAAACGTATCTGGTCATTCCTTAGTACTTCCGTATCCCACTTCTTTGTGTATTGATTCTTCCTGACTAGTGTCTTGAACTTCAGCCTACTCTTCATCACTACTATATTGTGATCTGAGTCTATATCTGCTCCTGGGTACGCCTTACAGTCCAGTATCTGATTTCGGAATCTCTGACTGACCATGATGTAATCTAATTGAAATCTTCCCGTATCTCCCGGCCTTTTCCAAGTATACCTCCTCCTCTTGTGATTCTTGAACAGGGTATTCGCTATTACTAGCTGAAACTTGTTACAGAACTCAATTACTCTTTCTCCTCTTTCATTCCTTGTCCCAAGCCCACATTCTCCTGTAACCTTTTCTTCTACTCCTTCCCCTACAACTGCATTCCAGTCGCCCATGACTATTAGATTTTCGTCCCCCTTTACATACTGAATTACCCTTTCAATATCCTCATACACTTTCTCTATCTGTTCATCTTCAGCTTGCGACGTCGGCATGTATACCTGAACTATCGTTGTCGGTGTTGGTCTGCTGTCGATTCTGATTAGAACAACCCGGTCACTGAACTGTTCATAGTAACACACCCTCTGCCCTACCTTCCTATTCATAACGAATCCTACACCTGTTATACCATTTTCTGCTGCTGTTGATATTACCCGATACTCATCTGACCAGAAATCCTTGTCTTCCTTCCACTTCACTTCACTGACCCCTACTATATCTAGATTGAGCCTTTGCATTTCTCTTTTCAGATTTTCTAGTTTCCCTACCACGTTCAAGCTTCTGACATTCCACGCCCCGACTCGTAGAACGTTATCCTTTCGTTGATTATTCAATCTTTTTCTCATGGTAACCTCCCTCTTGGCAGTCCCCTCCCGGAGATCAGAATGGGGGACTATTCCGGAATCTTTTGCCAATGGAGAGATCATCATGACACTTCTTCAATTACAGGCCACATGTCCTGTGGATACACGTTACGTGTCTTTAATGCAGTGGTTTCCATTGCCTTCTGCATCCTCATGTCGTTGATCATTGCTGGCTCTTCCGCCTTTAGGGGCATTTTCCCACCCCTAGGACAAGAGAGTGCCCTGAACCTCTATCCGCTCCTCCGCCCTCTTTGACAAGGCCGTTGGCAGAATGAGGCTGACTTCTTATGAAGACGGATAAATGACAGCAATTTCAGAAAAATTGGATGTTTTATCCAAGAGAAAGAGCTTCACAAATTCACATGTCAGTAAGGTGGAAGTCCACTTCTGGCCCTTATGCTAGCAGTTATTCGTCTCGGTATTGATTGACAACATTGTTGGAGGTCCTCCTGGGGGATATCGTGCCAAATTCTGTCCGTCTGAGGCGTTAGATCTTCAAAATCCCGAGATCGTTGGAGGGCCCTGCCCATAATGCTCCAGACGTAGTTGGGGAGAGATCCGGCAACCTTGCTGGCCAAGACAGGTTTCGGTAAGCGCGAAGGCAAACAGCAGGAACTCTTGCCGTATGTGGGCTGTGCTCTAAGGATGCCACGGATGACGACCGAAGGAAACCTGCCATGAATGAAAAGTGGCAACCCTGGCCACCACTCCTGGTTGTCGGGCCATATAGTGGGCGACAATCAGTTTGGTATCCCACCACTATCTGGGACGTCTCCAGACATGTCTTCGGCCTGGAATCTCATTGACTGGAATAGAATAATTGTCTTCAGTGATGAGTCCCGCTTCGGACTGTTCCCCGATGAATTGTGAAGAGGTGTCTGAAACCAAAGAAGGTAGCAATGTTGGACACTGGGGTCTGGAGCGAAGTCCACGTTCTAACTCATCCCAAAGGAGTTCCATTCGGTTCAGGTCGGGACTCTGGGCAGGCCAGTCAGCAATGTCATTATCAGTACATTACTGAATCACAGTTGATACATTATGACAGTATATATTATATTGTTGATGCAGCTATCGTCTCTGAAGTGTTCCTCTATTGTACACACTACAGAATGTCGTAAAATTTGTCCATGTCGTTCCAAATTTAACGTTTTTAAGCACAACAAGGGGATCACACCCTAAACATGAAAACACCATCATACCGTAACACTTCCTGGGCATGTCACTGTTGATACTACACAGGATGGCAGGTACCCCTTCTCCAGGTTTTCGCCAAAGCCAGCTTTCCATCGAATTGCCACAGGATATAGCACTGTAACCTCCCCCCTCACTTACCGACCTTAATGACAGTGAAAAATTAAACCGCGTGTACCTAATGGAAATTTGGGGAAAGCAATCGTCACCGAAGTTAACCTGTCGGTAAAGAGGGAGGAAAGGGTTACATCTAAATGAAAGGAAATGTGCTAATGAAACTGGTGGAAATCAATTTTGAAAAGGGGTAAAGTTAATAAAGAAAGTAAATGTGCGGCCGTTACGTTAACAATTAACTAGCGGTAATTAGATATTTGAGATTTGGGGGAAATCACGGTCGCCAGTCCTAAGGACAATTACTATAGTAACTGAAAAAGAAAGGTTATTACACATATAATTAGCACTAGAAGCGTGGCAACTGAAGGTTGACACGTGTAGTGTGAAAACTGAAAGTTTGTCAGAAGTAATAAATTTCGCTGCACCCTGACTTAATTTAGCAAAAGAATTAATAAAACCGGAAAATCGAAAGTTAATTTAGTGACTGAAGTTAATAGTGAGCTTTCTTTCTGAAGCACATCGAAATTCAGTAACATACAGTTAGTCTTGGACTACCTCAACAATCATTTCAAAAGCTACTTGAATCTACGCAATTTAGAAATAAGAGATTTAACTTTGATCTTGAATTAAATGATTCTGAACAATTAACAATAGTAAAATGTAGTACGTACCAAGCTGAGCTGCAGTCACAGGTAAGCTAAAATACGGTAACAAAGCTCGCACTCTTAATTCGTGCTTGTGTAATCTGAATATTGTAGCCAGCTACTGAACTTTGAAATTAAAGCAGTGAAATCTAATTATATTATTTTAATGCTGGCGTTTGAATTTCAACGACACTCGGGCTCATTTCGGAAAAGGAAGGGACCCTGCTTGGCAATGCAATTGGGACAATGAGCAACAAAGGTTCATGCTAAGTTGCTGTAATTTTGCGAGACAAATGGAACAAGATTAAAAGCTGAGGTCTGCCATACAGCTCTAAAACTTTACGTGCGTCCAGTCTTCCTTGTCGGTTGATTGAAGGTTTGAAGCCGTCGGTCGAGGAGGTGGCGACAGTCACTCATTGTCGGCCGTCGCTGTTGCAGAAGCTGGATGTTGGCGCGCCTTCTTCTCGACACGGTCACCAGACGAAACGGGCTCTTGATGTGCGCTAGTTAATGTTTCCCGTCCGCGACACCATGTCAGAAACTATCATCGCAAGTCGAGCGCAATTACATGCTGCCAAACCCCGAAAGCGAGGCAACTCGCGGGAGCGTCACACAACACACCTGCTCCACTCGCTACTACCGCCACACTCCGACTGCCCCGCCCGCGCTCCACGCGGCAGAGTTAACACTCCCAAAGATCCTACAAACTTTGATTCTTCACACGACCTATCGATGTAATCGTTCGATAGCAGTTTTCCCTAGGCAAGACCCAGCGTAAAAATACAAATAATATTTACGAAACAAACCAATTATACATCGACATAAATGCATAAATATATACACAAACAGTAAAGCAATTACAATATATAAAGAGACAGAAATGTCATATCTTGAGGTAACAAAACAAGGAAAAAAATAATAGTACAATAGATGGAAATAGGAGGATATGCATTTCCGGCGTTACACGTGCCCCACATTGTCTGAGCATGTTCGTG
Source organism: Schistocerca serialis cubense (assembly GCF_023864345.2). Taxonomy (NCBI): domain Eukaryota; kingdom Metazoa; phylum Arthropoda; class Insecta; order Orthoptera; family Acrididae; genus Schistocerca; species Schistocerca serialis. The sequence continues at coordinate 178,276,623 of NC_064646.1, read as the reverse complement.
TAACGTAAACAGACTCAGAAAATGTCCCAAAAAAGAAACAGCGGAAATGCATATGCTCAAAACATCAACAAAATTTAGCATTCGTCTAATTAACCATAAATCAATTTTTAGACAATAATAATTGAGTGGAGATACTCCTAATCTTATTCCACTCTGTCATCTTGCACAAAGTAAAACAGGTTTACAACATATTAAAATTCATAGAAAACATAGAAAATGGTTTAGCTATTCCAAAATCATTAAAATTCGTAACACTATGAGAAATGGAATACTATTTGCAAAATTAATTAGATTGCATGGTCATAAAAACAGGTAGATCAAAATACGCAAATTAATTATTAATTACATAGAATACACATTTTATATAACCTTTTCATAATAATTATCTCGTCATGAGATTCCACTTAACGCTAAACAAGAAAATAATATTCAGTAGATCGAAAAAAACATAAATATTGACAGCAGAATTCTTTCAGCTGTCCAGGAAGAAAAACAATTCCGCCTTCCGTACTCGCCAGTACAAAGAATGCCGAGAGCGGCACGGAGAGCCTACGGCGGCACAAGAGCCGACAGCGGCTCCGCCTCGTCAGTATTGTTGCGCCCGCCTGTGCGGCACGCTTGATCTCACTCGCCTGTCTAACGGCATTTCCAGATCGCCCGCTTCACTGAATTCTTTGGGAAAAACTCACTCCCGAGTAATCTCAAGGAGTCCATTAACACTATCACAGTGGATAACTCAACACTGTCCATCATCACACGCATGTACTAGCCTGAAACTTAAAACAGCGTCTAAGTACATCGGCAATGACTAGTAAATCACATCTTTATGGAATCTTACAGCTATTTACAAAATCATATTTACATTCCTTAATCTACTGTGACTCAGCTGAAAACTTAACTAGCAGCTTGGATTTTTCAGTTGATTAGATCATGATTAAATTGATTAAAATTAAATTGATTAATCAAAATTAATTACTTATTAATTACAACTTCTTTAATGACCTTGGTCAGTCAAAAGCATGGCAATCTAGCAAACCTTAAATCTTACACTCTATATTTACATATTGTACAAATTACCCATTGTGTGGTATTAATCGATCCTAGGTTGGTACAATTTCAAATCTACTATATTTCGTATACCTAATAGCTTTCCAGAGCTTGGATACTCTAAGCAATAAGCATTTGTGTGAGGTATACCAATGACTTTATATGGTCCATTATAAACAAACTTAAATTTAGAGATTTCATTGTCTATCTCGCTCGATTTCTCATGAGCTTTTACAAGTACTAAGTCTCCGATCGCAAACTTAGCAAAACGCGCTTTAGCGTCATGACGACGTATGCGAGCATCGGCTTTTAACTTCATTACTTCTCGCAAACGATCTTTTTTCACACCAATACTAATGTTAATCCGTGGAGGGAATTTGATTATCTCTTCCACTAAACTTTCACTTCTGTCAATGCCGAGATTCCTCACTTTACGGCAGTTCAAATTCATACCTACATCAATACCATCCGGCCAGTTAACAATGTGTATAGGCTGGTATTGCCTATGCACACCGTCTCCTGCCTCGTCAAAACTAACTACTATTGTTTTATCTTGGGACGTACATGTCAAAGTTTTGCTTTCGCAATTAATCACTGCACGGTACTTTAATAGCCAATCTAACCCGATAATTACTTCCGCAGTTAAGTCTGGCACGACGACAAACTCTTGTTCAAATCGTGCCCCACATATCTCGAAGTTGACAAAAATCTGTTTTGTGACCGGTTTACTGGCCTTCCCAGTAGCACCGATAATTTTTACTCCTGTTACTGGCATAACTACGATGCCAGGTCTGTCTTTCAGTAACTCAAATATTTTCCCAGATACAGCACTCAATTCTGCACCGGTGTCAATCAACACGTTTAGTTGTAGGTCGTGCATATTAACAGACACTACTATCTGTCTACACTTGTCCTCGACTGTTTCTTTATTTTCCCACAGTAAATCCTCATCTATATCCAGGTCATTCCAGAAAAAACCATCCGGCTTTGATCCTAAATCCGGTTTATCTGGCGGCTTTTTCAGCCTCTGTTCACATACAGTTTTAATTTCAACACGTTTGTCCTGAGGCTTAGTCTGTAGCGTCGCCTCCAATACCGAAACCTTTTCCTGTAACTCGTCAACTAGTGAGTGTTTCTTTGCTATCAATTCACTAATTGTAACCTTCGTTGATTCCTCTTTAGTCAGATTGATCTCATCTGCCAATCTACCTGGAGAAATGTGCCCAGTAGTATCTGCAATTACTTCCTCTAGATCTGCGCAACCCACACTGCTATCGTCTGACCGTATAATGTCAGCTCTAACCTCATACTCGCTGTAATCTATGTGCTTTTCTACCAATCGTGTCCGGCTATCACTAAAATTTTCGTAATCTTTCTCCTTAATACTCTCGCAATGTTTAAACTGGATGTTCGCGTCGGATGGGTCGGCTACTTCTACCATTACAACTTTCGGTAAAGTCTGCCGGTTAGGGCCAGAACATTCCGTTACTACTTCAACAGTCAACTCCTGCGGGACGAAACACGACGCATCTTGCTCGTGCTCCCCATTAACATCAACTATTTCTAGTAAAGTCTGCCGGTTAGGGCCAGAACTTTCTATCACTTCACAATCACTATCTTCCTGCGGGACGAGACGCGGCAAATCCTGCCCGCGCTCCCCATAAACACTTCTCCCGTACAGGCCCCTATAATCTCTTAGTTCGTCGTATAAGCGACCGAACTGCCTTAACCAGACCTCATCCCTCTCTGCATCTCCTCGCTCGATGACGGACGTTTTATCCGACACCTGATCTTCTTTCAACACTTGCGAATCATTCTTAAACTCAATCTCCAGTTCCGCTGTGGGTATTACAGCTGCCACTTTATAATCGATTTCCGGAACACTACTTAAATTGTTCTCACTGACAGTGAATGTATTTTCTGCTGCCATGTATACAGCTGATTTACTACTTGTGGGCGCACTCCTTTCTCCTAACACTGGCACACTCTCCCGCCGTTGATTATTCCATACGGAATTTTCATAACGACGACACCTGGGTCTTCTCCTGTTATTGGGCCGCCAAAATTTCTCCACGCCCGGTCGGCCCCTCACCGGCGCGGCTAATGGTTTCCCTGTCTCGTCCCAGCAGATACGCTCCCCGGATGCTGCTGAGGCGGCTGATCACACCCTCTGGCGTTATTACTATTCTGCGAAGCCCGTATCACGTTAGTATGATACTGGTTTCTGTCATTCCTGTTATCATTTGCATTGTACCGATTGTTATTACGGCCCGAACCATTATTGTTATTGCTGCGGTATGCATTATTCCCATGGTTATCGTTGTTATGGTTGGGGTGGTACCCGTTGTTGTTACCACGGCCTCTACCACTGTCGCGATTATTGCGCCAATTGTCCTCGTCCTCAACTCTTTCCAGGAAATCACTGATTGTCCTGTAATTGCTTCCTACGTAGCGTTTTGTATCATCTGGAAGCTTCTTGTAGAGTTCCCAGACTATTTCGGATTCCGTGCGGCGATCACGCAAATATTCCAACTTGCGGATCCAGCCCTCACAAAACTCCCTCATCGAACCGCGCGAATTCGCATCGAAAGGCCTCGATACGACAAATTCGCGCCAGACACTTTGCTGTTTTTGCTCTGACCAGTATTCAGCCAGAAACAAATATTTAAACTCGGCAAAAGTCAGGTTCGTAATGTCGAGGTTTAAGCCCCAACGCTTGGCATCACCAGCCAGCACATCAATAACCGCATTAATTTTTCTCTCATTAGTCCATGATCTGGGTAAAACTCTTTCACAATTTTTAATGAAATCCGTCGCGTGTATACCGCCTTTTTTCAAGGGGTCGAACCGCTCCTCTTTCGTCAACAATTCCGAACTATGTGCACAGATTGGCACATAGCTCTGTTTTTCATCAAGTTTCTTTTCTAATTCCGACACTCTCGTAATTACTTGGCAAGTGGTTGTCGCAAGCGTTTCCACTTCCCTCTTTTTCTCTTCGCAGGTATTAGCCTGCTCCCTCACTTTAGTGTCTACTTCGGACACTAAAGCCTTTAAAGTTTCCACCTTCTGTTGATCCTCTTTTTTCACTAATTGAATTTGTTCCGTCACCTTATTCTCGATGATCGGAGCAACTGCTTCTCCTACACTTTTCTCGATTCTGCTAATTTCGGAATCAAAACGAGTATTTATGCTCGCAATTTCCGCCTGAACGCCTATCATTTCCTGTTTAAGATTATCGATTTCGGTATTAATTACAACAATATCTTCTTTGATTTTATCAACTTTTGTATTAACAACTCCAACATTGTTGTTAACAACATTAATAGCTTTGTTCTGATTGTCTAGCTTTCGTTCAATCTTTTCAGACTGAGCTTCTTGCTTGGCAGACAGAGCTATAATTTCTGCCGATTGACTCTTGATTTCATTAATCAAAACATTCAATAAATCAGTTAAATTCCCGGAGACTACCGGTTTTACTTCCGTAGCTGGTTCCTCTATACATGTTCCCCCGTATTCATCATCAAGGGGTACAGATTTGATTTTCACTTCCGATTCCGAAACATTTTCTAAAGTTTGGAATTCCATTTCTGCCCTTTGTTGCGTTTCGGCGGTCGCGTCTTTCATGCTAGCCGCCTGCCCCTGAACAATGGGTACCGCGGTGCGCGTTTCCCACTGTTCGACCGATTGTTCCGTATCCAAGTCTACCAAATTTTGGTAATTGTTGCCTTCACTCATTTTAATAATTTTCAATATAAATACCAAATCTCAAATCTAATTAGGATTCCTCACACGAATATTCTCGCTGACGTATCGACCATTTCGTAACCAGTACTTTGTTACGAGATTTGCACAATGCAAAATTCGTGTCCAGAACAACCTCAAATTTGAAGATTGTCCTGTCACCAGGTCGCCACGTGTAACCTCCCCCCTCACTTACCGACCTTAATGACAGTGAAAAATTAAACCGCGTGTACCTAATGGAAATTTGGGGAAAGCAATCGTCACCGAAGTTAACCTGTCGGTAAAGAGGGAGGAAAGGGTTACATCTAAATGAAAGGAAATGTGCTAATGAAACTGGTGGAAATCAATTTTGAAAAGGGGTAAAGTTAATAAAGAAAGTAAATGTGCGGCCGTTACGTTAACAATTAACTAGCGGTAATTAGATATTTGAGATTTGGGGGAAATCACGGTCGCCAGTCCTAAGGACAATTACTATAGTAACTGAAAAAGAAAGGTTATTACACATATAATTAGCACTAGAAGCGTGGCAACTGAAGGTTGACACGTGTAGTGTGAAAACTGAAAGTTTGTCAGAAGTAATAAATTTCGCTGCACCCTGACTTAATTTAGCAAAAGAATTAATAAAACCGGAAAATCGAAAGTTAATTTAGTGACTGAAGTTAATAGTGAGCTTTCTTTCTGAAGCACATCGAAATTCAGTAACATACAGTTAGTCTTGGACTACCTCAACAATCATTTCAAAAGCTACTTGAATCTACGCAATTTAGAAATAAGAGATTTAACTTTGATCTTGAATTAAATGATTCTGAACAATTAACAATAGTAAAATGTAGTACGTACCAAGCTGAGCTGCAGTCACAGGTAAGCTAAAATACGGTAACAAAGCTCGCACTCTTAATTCGTGCTTGTGTAATCTGAATATTGTAGCCAGCTACTGAACTTTGAAATTAAAGCAGTGAAATCTAATTATATTATTTTAATGCTGGCGTTTGAATTTCAACGACACTCGGGCTCATTTCGGAAAAGGAAGGGACCCTGCTTGGCAATGCAATTGGGACAATGAGCAACAAAGGTTCATGCTAAGTTGCTGTAATTTTGCGAGACAAATGGAACAAGATTAAAAGCTGAGGTCTGCCATACAGCTCTAAAACTTTACGTGCGTCCAGTCTTCCTTGTCGGTTGATTGAAGGTTTGAAGCCGTCGGTCGAGGAGGTGGCGACAGTCACTCATTGTCGGCCGTCGCTGTTGCAGAAGCTGGATGTTGGCGCGCCTTCTTCTCGACACGGTCACCAGACGAAACGGGCTCTTGATGTGCGCTAGTTAATGTTTCCCGTCCGCGACACCATGTCAGAAACTATCATCGCAAGTCGAGCGCAATTACATGCTGCCAAACCCCGAAAGCGAGGCAACTCGCGGGAGCGTCACACAACACACCTGCTCCACTCGCTACTACCGCCACACTCCGACTGCCCCGCCCGCGCTCCACGCGGCAGAGTTAACACTCCCAAAGATCCTACAAACTTTGATTCTTCACACGACCTATCGATGTAATCGTTCGATAGCAGTTTTCCCTAGGCAAGACCCAGCGTAAAAATACAAATAATATTTACGAAACAAACCAATTATACATCGACATAAATGCATAAATATATACACAAACAGTAAAGCAATTACAATATATAAAGAGACAGAAATGTCATATCTTGAGGTAACAAAACAAGGAAAAAAATAATAGTACAATAGATGGAAATAGGAGGATATGCATTTCCGGCGTTACAGCACCACTCCAAATCACTCGTTTCTAGTCATCCACCATCCAGTGGCATCGCTCTTTACGGCACCTCAGGCGCCACTTAGCGTTAACTACAGAATTGTGTAGCATATGAGGAGCTGCTGGACCAATGTACTTCATTCTTTTTAAGTCGCTGCGTACAGTAGCTGTGTCAGCTGGACTGCTGGTAGTTGGTACTTACTAGTGATTCCATCTGCTGATGTCTTGCAATGTCTTACGGACACCATCCACAAAGCTCGGAGGTCCCCGTCCGTCAGTATATGAGATCTGCCGGGTCTTCATTTACGCTACTGGCCATTAAAATTGCTACAACACGAAGATGACGTGCTACTGACGCGAAATATAACCGATACGAAGAAAATGCTGTGATATGCAAATTATTAGCTTTTCAGAGCATTCACACAAGGTTGGCGCCGGCGGCGACACCTACAACGTGCTGACATGAGGAAAGTTTCCATCGATTTCTCATACACAAACAGCAGTTGACCGGCGTTGCCTGGTGAAACGTTGTTGTGATGCCTCGTGTAAGGAGGAGAAATGGGCACCATCACGTTTCCGACTTTGATAAAGGTCGGATTGTAGCCTATCGCGATTGCGGTTTATCGTATCGCGACATTGCTGCTCGCGTTGGTCGAGATCCAATGACTGTTGGCAGAATATGGAATCGGTGGGTTCAGGAGGGTAATACGGAACGCCGCGCTGGATCCCAACGGCCTCGTATCACTAGCAGTCGATTCAAAATGGTTCAAATGGTTCTGAGCACTATGGGACTTAACTTCTGAGGTCATCAGTCCCCTAGAACTTAGAACTACTTAAACCTAACTAACCTAAGGAAATCACACACATCCATGCCCGAGGCAGGATTCGAACCTGCGACCGTCGCGGTTCTGTTTACGGCATCATGATGGTCGCATCCATGTTTGGCGACATCGCGGTGAACGTACATTGGAAGCGTGTATTCGTCATCGCTATACTGGCGTATTACTCGGCGTGATGGTATGGGGTGCCATTGGTTACACGTCTTGTTCGCATTGACGGCACTTTTAACAGTGGACGTTACATTTCAGATGTGTTACGACCCGTGGCTCTACCCTTCATTCGATCCCTGCGAAACCCTACATTTCAACAGGATAATGAGATCGACAGGAAGTGCAAAATGGCTAAGCAGGGATGGCTAGAGGACAAATGTAAGGATGTAGAGGCTTATCTCACGAGGGGTTCGATAGATACTGTCTACAGGAAAATTAAAGAGACCTTTGGAGAAAAGGGAGCCACTTGTATGAATGTCAAGAGCTCAGATGGAAACCCAGTTCTAACCAAAGAAGGGAAAGCAGAACGATGGAAGGAGTATATAGAGGGTCTATACAAGGGCGATGTACTTGAGGACAATATTATGGAAATGGAAGAGGATGTAGATGAAGATGAAATGGGAGATACGATACTGCGTGAAGAATTTGACAGAGCACTGAAAGACCTGAGTCGAAACAAGGCCCCGGGAGTAGACAACATTCCATTAGAACTACTGTCGGCGTTGGGAGAGCCAGTCCTGACAAAACTCTACAATCTGGTGAGCAAGATGTACGAGGCAGGCGAAATACCCTCAGACTTCAAGAAGAATATAATAATTCCAATCCCAAAGAAAGCAGATGTTGACAGATGTGAAAATTACCGAACTACCAGTTTAATAAGTCACAGCTGCAAAATACTAACGCGAATTATTTACAGACGTATGGAAAAACTGGTAGAAGCCGGCCTCGGGGAAGATCAGTTTGGATTCCGTAGAAATGTTGGAACACGCGAGGCAATACTGACCTTAGGATTTATCTAAGAAGAAAGATTAAGGAAAGGCAAACCTACGTTTCTAGCATTTGTAGACTTAGAGAAAGCTTTTGACAATGTTGACTGGAATACCCTCTTTCAAATTCTAAAGGAGGCAGGGGTAAAATTTAGGGAGCGAAAGGCTATTTACAATTTGTACGGAAAGCAGATGGCAGTTATAAGAGTCGAGGGACATGAAAGGGAAGCAGTGGTTGGGAAGGGAGTGAGACAGGGTTGTAGCCTCTCTCCGATATTATTCAATCTGTATATTGAGCAAGCAGTAAAGGAAACAAAAGAAAAATTCGGAGTAGGTATTAAAATCCAGGGAGAAGAAATAAAAACTTTGAGGTTCGCCGATGACATTGTAATTCTGTCAGAGACAGCAAAGGACTTGGAAGAGCAGTTGAACGGAATGGATAGTGTCTTGAAAGGAGGATATAAGATGAACATCAACAAAAGCAAAACGAGGATAATGGAATGTAGTCGAATTAAGTCGGGTGATGCTGAGGGAATTAGATTAGGAAATGAGACACTTAAAGTAGTAAAGGAGTTTTGCTATTTGGGGAGCAAAATAACTGATGATGATCGAAGTAGAGAGGATATAAAATGTAGACTGGCAATGGCAAGGAAAGCGTTTCTGAAGAAGAGAATTTTGTTAACATCGAGTATAGATTTAGGTGTCAGGAAGTCGTTTCTGAAAGTATTTGTATGGAGTGTAGCCATGTATGGAAGTGAAACATAGTCTGGACAAGAAGAGAATAGAAGCTTTCGAAATGTGGTGCTACAGAAGAACGTTAAAGATTAGGTGGGTAGATCACGTAACTAATGAGGAGGTATTGAATAGGATTGGGGAGAAGAGACGTTTGTGGCACAACTTGACTAGAAGAAGGGATCGGATGGTAGGACATGTCCTGAGGCATCAAGGGATCACAAATTTACCGTTGGAAGGCAGCGTGGAGGGTAAAAATCGTAGAGGGAGACCAAGAGATGAATACACTAAGTAGATTCAGAAGGATGTAGGTTGCAGTAGGTGAAGATGAAGGAGCTTGCACAGGATAGAGTAGCATGGAGAGCTGCAGCAAACCAGTCTCAGGACTGAAGACAACAACAACAACAACAACAATGTACGACCGCATGTTGCAGGACCTGTACGGGCCTTTCTGGATACAGAAAATGTCCGACTGCTGTCCTGGCCAGCACATTCTCCAGATCTCTCACCAATTGAAAACGTCTGGTCAATGGTGGCCGAGCAACTTGCTCGTCACAATACGCCAGTCACTACTTTTCATGAACTGTGGTATCGTGTTGAAGCTGCATGGGCAGCTGTACATGTAAACGCCATCCAAGCTCTGTTTGACTCAATGCTCAGGTGTATCAAGGCCGTTATTACGGCTAGAGGTGGTTATTCTGGGTACTGATTTCTCAGGATCTATGCACCCAAATTGCGTGAAAATGTAATCACATGTCAGTTCTAGTATAATATATTTGACCAATGAATACCCGTTTATCATCTGCATTTCTTCTTGGTGTAGCAATTTTAATGGCCAATAGTGTAGCTGTGGTTGTTCCTTCACAATTTTGCTTTATAGTCACATCACCAACAAGCTTTAAAATGTCCCTGATGGATCTGTTACACAGGTGGCATGAAATAACCAGCCCACGTTCGATGTCACAGAGCTCTCCTAACCGACCCATTCTGCTGACGACACAGCACTCCCTGCCTCCTATTACAATGAGGGGTCCGCCTCTCGTGACATCTAGCGGCTAGTTCCGCATTACGGGATACTTTTCAGGAGATAAAGTATACATAGGCACCTGCGAGAAATAGTGGTTTGGTAATACCTTATTACAGCCTTTTCAACTGAAGGGAAAGAATTTTCCTAAAAATTATGGTAATTGGAGTAACAAAACTAATAACTCTTAATTACATTATTACTCTGGGACGAACTAGCGGAGACCACACGTCCCTTATACGAATATACTCTGAAAATATCTCAGAATAATCTCCGAAGCTGTACAGCTGGATTTCGGATTCATCCTTTATTCGCTAGCTAAGGAAGTACTTCAGTTGGCTTGCTTTAACTGCCTGTCTACTGATAGGGCAGGCGGATCAAATTCGGGCCTTGGAGGACGAAACAGCGTGTGCGCGGTATCGCGTCGCCCCTAGAGACTGGTCACAGTGCTCTTTAGTGTTCCGTGCCTCAGTTGGTAAAAGCGGAATCCTTATAGGATCATTTTGTTGCCCATCAGTTCGTCTGTCTGTCCGACTGCTAAAAACCCTTTTCTCAGGAAGAGGTAGACGAATCAAGTTGAATTTTTATGCCACATATTACTGTCTACGGTCCCTTGGTGTTGTAAAAAACTGAAGCTTCTAAACCAATGCAGTTAACAGATTGGACATTTATTGCACCCATTTTCCTATACTCGAAATATCACTCATCAGAACCTAGATGATACTTCACGCTGACCTCGAATCATGAAATTTGACAAAAGCAACGTCTAACAATACAACTAAAGGAAAAGATTCGAATACTGTTAATTTGTAATTATACACACGGAAACAAATTTTTATCATTTTTTTATCCAAACTATCTGGCTGTCCGTCCGCAATTTCTCAGGAATGTTTAGACGTGTCGAATTGAAATTCATGTCACATACAAAGGTCTAAAGTCCTTCGGTGGTGTAATAAATGTAAGCTTCTAAGTCAATGTAGTCAAAAGATAGGGCCATTTATGTCGTATCACTCATCAAAACCTGTAGGGCACTTCCCGGTGTCCTATAATTATGAAATTACGATTACGCAAGAAGCGAGGTTTCATTGTACAAGTAAAGGAAAAAGTCCGAAAATTGTTTATTTGCAATTATCTCACACAATATTGTTTTCCTCATTTGTAATCCGACTGTTTGTCCGACAGTCTGTTAAGACGCCTTTTGTTAGGAACGTTTAATGATATCAAGTTGATATTTATGTCACATACTAAGGTCTATAGTGTCTTGGCGGTGTAGTTAACATAAGCTACTAAGTCGATGCACATTTTGATATTCGAAATCTCACTCATTAAAACCTACAGGGCTCTTCTCGTTCACCTATAACCATGACATTTGGCAGGCAGCAGACTTATACAGTAAAAGTAGAGGAAAAAAACCCGAAATTTATTAATTTGTGATTACGAGGGTTGGAAGTTAAATAGTGGCAACCATTTATTCACAACCGATACAAAAGAGTTACATGTTTGCACCTGTTACTGTCGTTCAAAGTAGTCACCAGCGTTGTGTAGAACCCGTTGCCAGCGATCTGGAATGCATAGTATACCGTTAACAGAGCCTGTTCTGTTGATGGTGCGAATGGAGCGGTCTAAAGTTATGGTGACTCTCGTATACGACTGTGATGGTGTTACCCTAACACATTATGTTCCTCCACGGCAGACCGTCAATGCACAGTATTAGTGTTCGTTTTTGGAGCATCAACTGCGACCAGCTTTGTGAAAGAAGCGGCTACACTTTTGTCATTTATTGTCCGACTGTCTGTCTGTCCGTCCGTCTGTTGTTCAAGGGCAGGTAGAGTTATCAATTTGTAAGTTATGTCAAACACTAATTACTATGCTCCCTTGTTGCTGTAAAAACTAATTGCTTGTAAGTCAATGGAATCCAAAAATAAGGCCATTTATGTTACAAATTTTGATACGAGCAAACTCACTTATTTAAACTTGCAGGGCCGGCCGCGGTGGTCTAGCGGTTCTAGGCGCTCAGTCCGGAACCGCGTGACTGCTACGGTCGCAGGTTCGAATCCTGCCTCGGGCATGGATGTGTGTGATGTCCTTAGGTTAGTTAGGTTTAAGTAGTTCTAAGTTCTAGGGGACTGATGACCACAGATGTTAAGTCCCGTAGTGTTCAGAGCCATTTGAACCAAACTTGCAGGGTATGTCCCGTCGACCTAGAATCATGAAATTTGGCAGGGAGCAGGGTTTTATAGTACAAGTAAAGGAAAAAAATATGAAAACTTTTAATTTGTAATTATATATTTTGTCACTTGTTATATTGCTTCAAAATTAAAATGAAAATATTCTCCAAACTCTTAAAATTCCCGGGATCTATATCTTGCAGGTATCAACGTCGATAACAGACAAAAATGGTCGACATTCTTGATTCCCGGGGCAGATGAACGCCTGTATACAGGATTAAGTTTGTACGGAACCCTCAGAGTGCGAGTCCTGCTCGCACCTGGCCATTTTTTATTGCAAGTTGTGTTGTTTATTACGCAAACGCGTAGCACAGTCCACTGCCTGGTTGGCGAGCGTGGGAAACGCCCTGGCCGCTCACACAGAGTGTCAGCGAGCGCCCAGTTCTTCTGCCTGACGGGCGACAGCACTCATTTTCCGAGCTGACTCGTCTTCCTGCCGCACGTCGTCCGGAAGCTCACGAATTTACGTCTGATTCAACGAATGGAATGTTCCCGGGTTCGCCACGCGTGGATGACTGATGGGCATTGTGCGTTCGTGTTGACAGTCCTGTCTCTCGCTGGTAACTGCCTGCCTATTACACCACAGGAACTGCATCCTCCTGCCGTGCGTCTGCTCTAACAGAATACTCTGCTATTGTCACTATTATTTCAGGCCTTCTACGCTGCTGCCCAGAAAAATAGCAACGTAAGCTTTGCAAATAACTAATTTTTTTTTTCTTATTGCGCGTATACAGTACAGTACGAAGAAGACTTGTGTTACACATCGTCTCCCGACCGCTTTCGCTAGCAAATGGAAGCCAATGAGAATACCGTTCGGCCTCGGAAGCATCTCACTCAATCCCATTTGCAGGTGTGAATAAATCAGCCACTTTGTGAACTGATTAATCGAAGCTAATCACGGGGATAGGAAGGGCACTGAGCGGCAGACTACCTTATTTTATTTTACTTTCGTAAATTAAACTTTTTGCTCCTTTCCGAAAATATGATTCACTGTCCACGCAATAATTCAAGGCGTGACGCGAAATGGTGGTACGTTAATAATAATTTTAACCATCAGAATCTTGACTGTAAGCATGCAAGCTTGCATGAATTGTGTTGTACCGGTGCCGGGTATCAGTTTGTGAGATGAAGTTCCATGCCTATTACACTTAGTCGGTCAATACACGGACGGTTAATACTGTTTGCCGCCGGCCGAAGTGGCCGTGCGGTCTAGGCGCTGCATGCAGTCTGGAACCGCGAGGCCGCTACGGTCGCAGGTTCGAATCCTGCCTCGGGCATGGATGTGTGTGATGTCCTTAGGTTAGTTAGGTTTAACTAGTTCTAAGTTCTAGGGGACTAATGACCTCAGAAGTTGAGTCCCATAGTGCTCAGAGCCATTTGAACCATTTTGAATACTGTTTGCCGATGACGCTCGAGCTATCGGCCGATGATATTACGTATATGCTCGATTGGAGACAGATGGGGTGATCGAGCAGGCCAAGGCAACATGTTGACATTCTATAGAGCACGCTGGGCTACAACAGCGGTATATGACCGAGCGTTATCCTGTAGAAAAACACCCCCTGTAATGCTGTTCATAAATGACAGCACAATAGGTCGAATCATCACATTGGCCTACAAATTTGAAGTCAGGGTGCGTGACATAATTAAGAGAGTGCTCCTGCTGTCATACGTAATCGCGCCTCAGACCTTAACTCCAGTTGTAGGTCCAGAGTGTCTAGCATGCAGACAGGTTGGTTGCAGGCCTCCTTCTAACCACCACACGACCAGCGTTGGCACCGAGGCGGTAACAACTTTCATCAGAAAATGTAACAAACCTCTGAGAGAGTTACGCCAAGGAAGTATGATGGGTAGAGCCTGCACCTCGTTCACGCTGAGTTGCGTTTGATCATCAAGTCGTCTAAACGTGTGGACCACTAATTTCTTAAACTTTTCAGAGAGACATTCTATCAACAGTCAACACTGTAAGTAGTACCACCAGTACCACATGCATTTCCTTGAGATCACATAACAACCAGGCCCTCTGGCAGGTACTGAACAGCGCTGGCCTAGTTTGGCATATTCAGGAGCTTCCTGCCCAACAACTCGAGATAAGCTACACACGTCGTCCGACGCTAACAGGGTCTACCTAGTGTCGCGTTATAGTGCTCGCAGTTTGGAATCTTCCCACAGAAACTACCAGTTACATCCTCCGTTATCCAATTTTTACTAGACATTTTATCGACGTTCGTGACGGCTATCATGATACGACGCAGGCTGATAAAATATCTTGGATGATCAAGTATATTTTCCGTATGTCCATGAAACCGTGTGAGGGAGATATCACAGATACTCATCATCGTCGACGTTTTCTTAAATCATTACTTTCTTGTTGACAACCATGAAGAGACAGAAACTACCGCAGTGGCGAAAACTGTTAGTCATCGAATTATGTCACCTTATTCTTGCGCAGAATATCATCGACAAGATGGAAGAAACTGCAGATCTGGAGTAGAGCATTTTATGAGAAGGTAACAGCGGACGTTAGCGTACTAAGACGGGGTTTGTGATAAAAGTAAAGAGAAAGAGCACATTTTGCTGTTGTTGATTCCATCGATTCATCGATGTTGTTAGCTGCCAATTGCTACACAAAATATATTTTCCTCTCAGCTACGTTAGTTAGTCTCGTGTTCAGTTCATATTGCGATTGATTTAGGAAACGCAAGAGATCACAGATAATCGAGACTTTTAGTTTCCTTCAAGAAATCAGAAAGGGCGAGAGAATTCATTGACTCCAGATGTACCAGGATGAGCACCAAGTTTGCAACTATTAGTCACCTTGGTCTCAAAGATGTTCAACCAACGGATGCAATGACAAAGGAAAATCTGAAACGGATACCATGGTTTTGCTACAAATTTTCAGGCAGATCAGGTCGTCCCTTTTGAGAACCCCGACAGAGAAAATTCAGGAGATTCTCCACGAATTATGACAATTTCATTGGTTCATGGACAGGAACATTATCATGCTGATACAGCAAAGGTCCACTTCGAGAGTGTGCAACAGTTTACTGTAGTTGCATGTATTTTCACGAACACCTACGTTCATTTTACCACAGACTAAAAGTAACAGTCTGAGCCCAGACCAGGGAACATGGGCCCCCTTCATCACATCTTCCAAACCGATTTATTGTGACAACAAAACACTGTGCTAAAAGAAGGTACTGTTTGCGTTACTTAAGCAACATCATGAATTCGTTCTCGTGATCGGTAGTTTCTGTGCAGCAGTTCTACAGGAAAACTGACCCCATTCATATTTGACGGACCGTTTTGCCAATGGCCTCTATTCTAAGTCACAACAGAAGTATTGTGAAATAGCTGACAAGGATGTCTAACGACATGATCATACAGTACACCTCATAACCCTTCTAGCTTTTACGTTGTCCCTACTAGCAAAGCGATTACAGTGTTTAGTTAGCTCTCTCCTCACATATACACCTCATAGTGGCACTGCATATAGTGCATAGGATGGAGCAGAGAAATGCGAACATTTGAAGTTGACGTTGGCAGCCCTGAAGATGTTCAGTAAGTGGGGAGGTGGAAGGAGGGAGACGCCAAACCGCCGAGAAGTAGAGTGCATGCTATTTACACATGGCCCTAGCTGCGCAAACAGCGTAGTAGGGGAGGGGAGAACGGTAGTGGTGGTGGCTCTCTTCCTGACGGCACAACGCGCCTGGGGGGGGGGGGGGGGGGGCGTGTTGCTCACAACTTAAGCTTTGACACATATGCGCATTTCGCAAACTTGAACGTTATAGCCAGCCAGTCTGCAAACGGTCATATTAATACGTTATGGATTTACGACAAATAATTCCTCAAGTCAACCGTTTATTAATAAAAACACAGTAAATGCAGGATTACGCTGTAATTGAAGCAGAGGGAGCGATTTATTTTCGCCTGTGCTGTACACCTTCTCTCCTTTCTCTTGTTGCTATGCTATAATTAGCATCTTTTTCCAAAACAAGGCGGTGTTTACTCAATTTCTCCTCAGTTAGATGCTAATGCATTTGCAATTGTGACAGAATCATGAGATTAGGCCAATAGATTATGAAAATCTCATGCTCAGTATAAAAATAAAAGTGTGATTCCTTCATTTATATCGTTAGAAGCTCGTACTAGTTCTCGTTTCACCAGCTGTCGACGGTCTTCAAAGACGACATTATTTTATTGAAAAAAAATCTGTAGTCACTCGTATGCTGCAGTTGACATATTGCCAGACTGTCTATGGTTGCAATGAAACGTTTGTTTGGGAATCATATGGATCACCTAATTTCAATGAATGCTGAAATTGCCTGGCCACCCCTATCTCCAGATCTCTCAGCCTGTGACTCCCATGTACAGCGACATCTGAAGAGTGTTGTGTACCAGCCTAGACCTACAAACCCTGAGCAGCTTAAAACTCAGATACAAGACAGTATTGCCAACACCCGATGGAACACTTAATGCAGTGCCATATAAAATCCTCAGAATCAATTTGCTGATTGTGTACAGAAAAATGGACAGAACTTAAATGACGTAATTTTGAAAAGGTGATATCAAATTAAATTTTCACTCTTGCAGAACACATAGCTCAGCATCAAAAAGAGTTTTTTTTAGTTAGCTTCATTTTTTCTAATTATTTTAAATTTTTTCACTTCTCTGCCTGACTCTGTATTTGCACACATGTAACTTCCACGAAATCTCTCTGATGAATTTTTGAACTTACAACCTTCTTTCAGCCATGGCCCATTCGATCTTAGTTCTCGCTGTTGGCAGGAAAAAAATCAAGTACATCAACGCATTGTATCCGAAGTTGGAAAGTTAGTTCCATGGAACATTTTGCTTGATAGATCGTAATGATATGGAACGACTCATTCTATATTCACATCACAAATTAATTTGTGATATAAATATGGAATTTTACTTTACTGCCTGTCAGATATTTTATATCACTGCGTAAGTGAACAAAGGTTTTTCATACAGCAGTGTCTACCCCTTTTCGTGCTAGAGACATCCTTAATGTGGAGTAATTAATGTCATTTTTCCTTCTGGTATTATAATTATGTACCTCATTGTTCCTTTTGAAATGCAGTAAATTATTCACAACAAACTTCGTGAAGGAATAAATGTATTGTGAAATAGTAGTCAGAATGCCCAACTCCTTAAACAGATGTATACAAGATGATCGTTGGTGAGCATCACATATTAGTCTTACAGCATGTTTTTGCACAATGAAGACTTTCTTTCTTAAAGAAGATTTACATCAGAACATTATTCCACATGGCGTTATTGAATGAAAATGTGCAAAATATGTCAACCTATTGATTTGTCTCCGTGCAAGATTTTCAATTATTCTAAGCGCAAATGTGGCTGAACCAAGTTGTTTTAGAAGTTAAAAAATGTGTTTTGTTCCAATTTAAATTCTCATTAATATGGACCCCTAAGAATTTTAAAGTTTCCACCCTATTTCCATATTTATTATTTCCTCACCATGTGTTAAACTTAGCGTTGGTGTTGTACATCTGGATGCAAAGAACTGAAGATTTTTTTTTTTAATTGAGGGTGAGACCATTTGCAGAAAACCAGTCAGTATAACTTTTGAGAACTTTGTTTATCATTTCTTCTGTTTCTGTATGTATGCTTCGATTGATTACAATACTAGTGTAATCTGCAAAAAGAACTAATTCTGCTTGTTCTATACTAGATGGAAGAGAGTTTGTATACAGTGGTGGACCTAAGACTGAACCTTGGGGAACCCCATACATGGTTTCTCCCCAGTCACAATTATGTCCCTTCACTATATTGCTGAATTACTAAGTGCATCTTCTTGCATTCTTTTGGTTGTATATGACATTATTCATTGGTTGGCTATACCATCAGTCGCATGTAATGTCAATTTATGTAGGAGAATACTGTGATTCACACAGTCAAATGACTTAGAGAGGTTGCAGTGCTATTTTATTATTTAATGCTTGTAAAATCTGGTGAGTGAATGTGTAAATGCCATTCACAATAGAGCAACTCTTCCGAAACCCAGACTGAAATTTGCTAAGAATACCATTTTTGCTGAGTGATACACTGCACTATAATTTTGGAAAATGATGTTAGCAGTGAAACAGGTCGGTAGTTATTGACATCTCTTTTATCACCTTTCGTAAAGAGGATTTTAATGTCGGGTACGGCCTTTCTGCCATACATTCCCAGAGTGACGGACAGAATCGGCCGTATATTACGCAAACATGGCGTAAAGACGATTTTCAAACCGACAAGGAAGATCAAAGAGTGTCTTAGATCGGCGAAGGAGAAAAGAGACCCACTTGCAATGTCGGGAATATACCGTATACCATGCACATGCGGAAAAGTTTATGTCGGAATGACTGGACGATCCATTAACACCAGGATCAAAGAGCATAAGCGACATTGCAGGTTGGGGCAGGTGGAAAAATCGGCCGTGGCAGAGCACGCACTGAATGAGACCGACCACGTAATAAAATTCGCCGACACGGAAGTTCTGGCTGTAGAGAAGCACTATCACACGCACTTGTTTAGAGAAGCTGTAGAAATACAAAAACACGCGAACAGTTTCAACAAGAAAGAGGAAAGCCTTAAGGTAAACGGATCCTGGCTTCCCGTACTGCAGCGAACGACCGTCGCAGGTAGCAAGAGGAGAACCGCACCGGAAATGACCGCGGAGAAGCCCTCGGACGTTGGCGCGCCAGGTACATATAGTCTGCGGCCGCGAGCTCGGCTCCAGTTCACCACCGGCAATGGAGGGTGAAGCTTTGACAATGCCAGCCACTCGTGCTGGGGAAAATCAGAAAAATCATTAGATGAACGTCGGCCGAAGAACCCGAGACAGAAGCCAATAGGCAGTTCGTCGATTATTAGATGCATTTGCTACCTGTAACTCATCATTTATAGCCCTTCCATTTGGTTCAGTAGGAATGTTGTCTTGTTCTGAGGCTGACTGTCCTGTCTCTCGTTTCACTACGTTCCATATAGCCTTAACTCTGCTGACAGATGTACTGATTTCTGAAATTATCTGCATGTTATCTGATTTTTTAATAATCTTTCACAGTATTTTTGATTAGTTTTTGTAGTGCACATTTACTGCAGGACCTTTACTTGTTCTTACAAAAAGAGACATTTCCCTTTTCCTTTTGCAAGATTCTTTAATCCCTCTACTGATCCATGGTTTTTCTTGTGGTTGTATAGTGTCCTTTCTCGTTAGCTTATGTGGGAAACTGCTTTCAAATAATGATACGAATTTGTCATGGAG
Source organism: Schistocerca serialis cubense (assembly GCF_023864345.2). NCBI lineage: Eukaryota > Metazoa > Arthropoda > Insecta > Orthoptera > Acrididae > Schistocerca > Schistocerca serialis. Next base: position 178,256,973 of record NC_064646.1, on the reverse strand, counting down.
TAGATTAAATTTTATTTTAGCATTTGGTTCTTTATAAATTGCATGTCATGTCATCTTCTGTAAACTATCCTTAAAAACATTAATTATTGAACTGATTTCGACTGAGGAGTATCCATTCTGTAAGGTGCTATTTTATTTATCCCAAATAATTGTGCATCATGATCAGAAAGAGCATTTGTTATTGGGCAAACAGTTATTTTCTTCATTTGATCTTCGTCAAGGAAAACATTATTAGTTAGGATACTACTGTCTTTATCCATCTGTGTTGTAAAGTTAATTACTGAGACCAAATTTTAGGATCCAAATAAGGTTTCCACATCATGATTTTTGGTATCAGTCAGCAGCAGCCCACTCAACTCAGTGTTCTCACAGCTCATAGCAGTGTTTACTCGTGGTTGGTCTTGGCACCGCAGGACCTCCATAAAACTCACATTTGTGTGTGTAGTTGCTACTCCTATTTTGTACAGATCACCCCTAATACTGTAATTATTGTTCTTAGCCAAGCTGTTCCCTGCTCCACCAATTATAATAACCTGATTCTCTTTGTCAAAACCTTTGCACAATTTCCGTATTTCTTACGTGACCTTGCAAAGGCTTGGCTTCATAATAATTGTGGCCTGGTGCCCCATCTGTAATTTGTTCTTCACCTTCTGGCCTACACCCCTCCCATGACTACTACCTAGCAGAAAGACTCTTTTCTTCCAACTCTCTTTTGGGACCAACCTACATTGCGTTTCTTTGCTAGAAGTGTGGTGCACCCTACTGTAACTTACAGTGTATCCCAAAAGCAGAAATGATCATTTGAAGCAAAAAATGATCAAATGCGTGTGAATTTCTAAGGGATTAAACTGCTGAGGTTATCGATCCCTAGACTTAAACACTACTTAAACTAACTTGTGCTAAGAGCAACACACACACCCATGCCTGAGGGAAGACTCGAACCTCCGGCTGGATAATTTGAAGCCAAGGGAAGTCACATACAAGATGAGACAGGTAAGAAAGGACGCCCAAATATATCCAGCTCAAATAAATACGCTCAGAGAGAAAAAAACGACGTAGCATGAAGGACTAGTCCACTGGTGAGGGAAGCTTACATCTGTGGTGGGGTCAGGTCTGACCGATAGGGTCCAACGCAACTATATTTTTAATGAATCAGAGCAGCAGATGCTGCTGCCACATTCTTTCAAATAACCAGAGCAGAGGACACTGTCATATTTTTGTTGTCCCATCAGAGCAGAGGACACCAGTGCTGCTGCAAGCTGAAACAGGGTTGTTGCTTCACAGCTCGGTTATTGTGAGATCATGATATAACAAAAAACTAGTCATAAACAATCTGTGAGTGTAGAATTGCCATTTCACACTGCTGATATTCACACAGCCAGAACAGAGTCCAGCAGGATATGATAAATATTGTAACAGATAGACACAAACAACATTTGACAGAGTATATGCTACTCGACAGAGATGGTACTGATACAGTCAGATTGGGATCCTCTCAGACATATAACGAATTTTGTACTGCCAGACACACACAGACACCGTCTGCCAGATGTATATGATGCTACTCCACAAATCTAGTACTGATATAGCCTGAGCACAGTCCTGCATGACGATATAATAAATACTTCAATGAACACACTACCTAGACCTCTTAAACAAGTGTGCATCTTTGCAATGTAGGATGTAGTGAGGTCTTAATGGAGGCACTGTATGGAGCTGCTATATTTACACAACTGGTCCTTCTGTAATGCTTTGATGTGCATGTTATTTTAAGGGGTGCACCAGTTTTATTTACACTTCGCTCTTCCAGAGGTGATAAATTCATTTATATACAGCACATGGGCTGTTGTTGTTAGACAGACCATCACAATCCAATCACACACACATCACCCTGAATTCATCTGTGGCTGTGGCTGTAATCATTAAAAGACTTCTCCATGGTGTGTGAATGATTGGAAAGAGTTGATTCCAAATCGGTGGCAACATTTCTACCAGAAAGCATAACACGATATATCTGAAAAGTCAATGTACATTTGTTACAGCCTCAATCTAGCATTGCATTTTTTTAAAAAGCGATTCGTTGCATAGCACACCATCTACCGTATGTGACCATTCTCAATCAACCATCGCCTATAACCCAGTGGATATATCTCAGAACCTCTGACATGGCACCGAGATAGAATGTGTTACAAATACTGGAGAAATACCTAGCGGCGGCATGAGGGAGTCGCAAATACCGGCCTCATACCACGTTCCTTAGCCAAATCACATTCTAAATTCGGTGAATTTATTACGAGATTACACCGCCGGCGACGTGCACCCGCACTGTTGGTCTGTTAATACACACGACGGCAATCAACGTCTATATTCAATGTCACGGCATTTGTGTGGAAAACCGCTTCATTCGGTAGTAATGCCATACCTCGATTTATAAGACGAGTAAACTTTTTAACGTGGATATCGTTAGCGATACTTGAGTGCGCCTGTAGAACCAAGACCCCTTGTGACAGTAACATATCCGTTACAATCGTGTTTTTAACATATGGTGGCTTGTAAGACTATTACGTCTCTCTTTCTAAGATACAGTGGTACCACTCGCAAGAAAAACTTATGAGAGATGTCCATCCATCTCGAATTTTCGTTCAGTATTGTTCTGTATCGTCAGCATTCAGTTATTGGCGAAGTATTATACTTAATAGGGGAAGCGCGATAGATTCACTGTGATCAGCGGGCTTCTAAAGTATATGCATGTTCCGACATGTGCAAAGAAAATGGCTTTGGCCTATCATAATTAAGGCATGGATAACACGAGGAGGCCGGCCGTGGTGGCCGAGAGGTTATAGGCGCTTCAGCCCTGCTACGGTCGCAGGTTCGAATCCTGCCTCGTGCATGGATGTGTGTGATGTCCTTAGGTTAGTTAGGTTTAAGTAGTTCTAAGTTCTAGGGGACTGATGACGTAAGATGTTAAGTCCCATAGTGCTCAGAGCCATTTGAACCAATTTTAACACGAGGAAACCTCGATAGCTGTAAGGGGAATGAAAGATCTTTTTACGTGGAAATTTATGTCCATTCATAAGACTGGTATAGGTATTTATATTTCCAGAGCCACAGCCTTCAGGAGACGGTATTTCCGATACTTGCCTCCCTAGCTGAGCTGGGGTACAGGAATGTAGCTGACCTAACCCCGTCGTCCTATAGGCGGTTGAATAGCGAACTAATACTTGGTATGTGTTGGGCAGAATTCGTGATCATGTGTTTCGACATGGAAGTTTGAAAAGATTCAATGAGGACGTGTCTTTGCACTGAATCATTATTCCCTCTCGTGTAAATTGTCGAGTTGACAGCTTCTACATATTTTCTGTCATTATTTGCTCCAGAGAATTTCGATTGTGGTGTGTGTTGTGCGCATGTATATGGTGAAAGACAGCTGGAAGGGACGTTTGCTGGTTCTCTAGACAGGAGAAACACCTTAGTTCAAAACTGGCTCTGAGCACTATGGGACTCAACATCTGAGGTCATCAGTCCCCTAGAACTTAGAACTACTTAAACCTACCTAACCTAAGGACAGCACACACATTCATACCCGAGGCAGGATTCTAACTAACCTGTGACCCTAGCAGTCGAGCGGTTCCGGACTGAAGCGCCTAGAACCGCTCGCCCACCGCGGCCGGCTAACACCTTAGTCGACTTTGTAAATTAGAAGGATGATTTGGAGTCTGTTATTTTACTGACATCCGTATTCAAGAATGGAACTACCAGTTTCTTCTAGTTTTGTGACTATTCACCTAAAGATCTTCGCAGTAGAGATAAGTTTCTAGTTACTCAGTGGTTTACAGCACGTTCCACCTCGCTAAAGTTTCGGATTTCTGGAGAAATAATTTCCACTCTTTATTTTCAGAAGTACACTGTGCAAGCGATACTGCCATGCAAGCGATATTGCTATGTGGAGATGGGTGTGGGAAGCGTAAGCAGTAAGCAAGCAGGTCAGAACCATCCTCCGCGCTAGGGGAACCAGCCCAGCCTTTGTACAACAGTTCAGAGAATGACCACAGTCCGCTAAGGGCACTCTAGTCGCACATGAGGGGCAGTAAATTCGTGACCGTTGGCCACTCTGAATGACCGACTGACGTCCCAGGAAATATCTATAACTAAGGTAACTATGTAAGGTGCACTTTTTTTTTTTTTAGATCTGTCTTCCTCGAGACCTAGTGGTCAATAGCTATATGCAGGATGCAGAAGTGCTGATTTTGCATGGTGCAGGATACGAAATGTGTGTTTACCGCATCAATATAGTATGTGGTGATATAGCCCTGTTGGAGGTCGGTTTCACGCTGAAAAATCCAAGCTTTCCTCGACAACAGCAGAGCAATGTAATTGATGAAGTATTTCATGATCTGCAGAGCACTTTTGCAAGGTTTAACTGCCAGTGCGCTATGACTGCTGTATGTTTTTTTCTTTTCGAACTGTACAAAATAGTTTTTCCACTGAAAATCTCGTCTGCAGAAAACGATGGACGGTGTTCCCACACAGGCAGCAGCAGCAGTTTGGCTAGTAAGTTCAGTAAGAACAACCAAGAATGCTCCATTCACAAGGTACCCTTGGTGTGGGACATAGGAGCCTCTATAGTCTGGTTTGGAGAAGATGGGGGCAGGGTTTCTGCGGAAAGTTCTGTGACATCTGATAGTAATGTGATGTCTTCTTTGTTTGAGTGTCCAGAGACACGTCCAAGTAGACCATACACCTCTGCAGGGAAGCTGTCCCTCAACTGCCATTGCGGCTTTAGAGCATCTCCAGACAAGCAGCTGTACGACATGGAAAATTCGCCGAAAATTCCAGTCATTTTTCTCGTCTGTAGGACAGTGCTTCGAGTTCTGTTTGCGTAGTTGTTTCGGTTTTCCCCTCTGTGCTTAGACAGTGCTTCGAGCAACAAACATAAAACTAAGCCCACACACCATTTCAGAAAAGTGATGAACACTACAATAGCTGTAGGATTCAGAAAGTTTTCTCTTTCTCTGCCATTGGCTTCAAACAAGCAGCTAAAACTCGTGAGCGTCCTGTTTAGAGTTACAGAGTATATTTATTTCGACTTCTAAATGTCATCGTTTGGCTTGTAAAACCTGATATTGCAGCTGGAATCGGTTTCGTGATCTGTTTCCCACAAAAGCATGAGAAGTGTCTCAGAGATGGTTTCGCAAGTGTGTCGCGATCTTTTTAGAGTCCATGTTCAAGTGTGGCGTTGGCGATATACCTCGGATTAAAACGTTTAGTCGTTTAAATACCCTGCATCATCTGCAAAGCTCTCTCTCTGTTTGTGCTGTGGCACATTTAGTCCCTGTGACATCTTCAATTTATGTGTGTGACAATATTCCTAAGCACTAAATGTAATAACTGCTGAAGCAGTTCGTGTTCATTGACAAAGAGTATCTGTGCGCCGGGGATGGGAACGAGGAAGGCCCCGGGTATTTCCAGTGTGACAGGAAGTGCTTTGAGGCTACTACGTGGCCGTGCCATAAGACAGCGCGCTCCCTGGCCGTGCGTAACCCAGCACATTGCCTCTCTTCCAGCGGGGCGTGGAGACTTCGTGGTGAACGTCTTGCCTCTTGAACTTCGGAACACTGACTGGACTTTTATCGAATGATCTACAGTTACACTCATTTATCGTCATGAGTTGCTATGTGTAACATAGCCCCATCTTCGTTATTTCGTGAAACATATTCATCTTCACGAAATATCATTGCTATCAACATAGTCCTCTGATACTAATATACTCCTCCTTTTCCAGCACAGACATCTCGTCCACTGGACACAGTAAACAATTACGACTGTTGCCCCAGTCCAGTAGCTAGACACAGACTGACTCTTCTTCCTGCCAATTCTCCCCAGACCTCCAGCTTGGATTACATCACAGGTGTGGAGAGGGGGACAGATGACAGTGCCCTCTGGTGGTGGAGTTGTGAACTAAGTCAGTTGGATTGCAGACCTCATGGTGAACACACTGGATGGAGCTACTGCTAATGACAAAATGGTTCAAATGGCTCGGAGCACTACGCGACTCAACTTCTGAGGTCATCAGTCGCCTAGAACTTAGAACGAATTAAACCTAACTAACCTAAGGACATCACACACATCCATGCCCAAGGCAGGATTCGAACCTGCGACCGTAGCGGTCACGCGGTTCCAGACTGAAGCGCCTTTAACTGCACGGCCACTGCTAATGACAACTCAAATTGTTTAAATAAACAATCCATGCAAAATAAAGACTTACATCCATCCTATCCAGCAGCCCAGCACAGACTGAGTCCTTTTCCTACCAATTTCCAGATGGGGAATAGGAGAGGATCAGAACATACAAAAAAAAAAAGACTTACATCTGTCCCAGCCAAGAGCCCAGCACTGACTGTTTCGTTTTCTTGCCACTTACCAGATGGGAAAGGGGTGGGTATGATAGGGGAGGGGAGGAGGGGAGATTAGGGGAGGGGAAGAAGAATGGTGGGTGAAGTGGAGGGGAGGTGGGGAGGGGAGGGAGATGGGATGGGTGGTGGGAGGAGAGGGAGAGGGGAGGAGTTTAGGTTAGTGGAGGTAGCTCTTTTCCTGCCAAAATTTTAACTTCTCACCATGATGTCACTGCAATGTTGCAACATCTATAGCCGCCATTTTGTGTCTGTCATCTTGAATAAATTTGGCAACAATGCAGAGTGGAGCAAGACATAGTTTGCCCTACTATGTACATTACATTTTTCCTTGTCACCAAGTTCGTTGTTTAAATCTTTCTATTATGTATTTTCTAAATATGTCTTGTCAGGGCACACACGGCATGACAAGTGACTTGGTACATGGCGTGGCAGATACTTTGCAGTGGCGTGGCATGTGTTTTACTCGATACCAATCGAAGTGATGCAATGTTAGTAACATGATACATCTTCTAGCTTCAGTTATCTTAATTAAATAGAGCAAAGCTAGATACACCTCTGATTTTCTCAGTAAAACTTTATTTATTAGATAAAAAATTGAAAACGACTGTTTTAATATTCACATGTGTTACTCACTATGCAGTCCTTCACATTTGATGAAAAAAATTATTATTTTGCACTTTATAGTTTCACATTGCATCCTGATAATGAACTGGCTCTCCTTTTGTTAAACTCACAGTTATTATTGTAACCCACCACATATATCTGGAAAAGATTATGGTGAAAACTGTAGGTGCAGACCAGTTGGCATTTGGTGCATTTTAGGTCATACATTGCTGCATACATATCGAAATTGTTTCTAAAACTGGAAGGAGCTGTTTATCTTTATGGAATGAACTGTATGTCTTTCCAGTCTCGAGTAAACATATATTGGCAATTGGTCATGATGCATTACGACATTCCATACCAAAGGCTGTGGCTGTGCATGATGCATAGTTATGGCTCGTGTTTCTACCTTACATGCGTTTACGAAGTCGACTACTATCACACTCTGACATTGCATTAAGAGTTCACTTTAAAGCCAGAGATAGGCAATTGCAGACCTACCCGCAGATTTAGCTACGTATTGGATGCATCAATTTTTCTTACTCTCTCTGTTTCATACGCAAAACACCCAGTAAATGTTTTTCTTCGTGCATTGTCGGCCAAAAGATGTATGTTCCAGAAATAAATGTGAAAACTGGATTTTGCTTTTGATATATCTAAAATGATACTGTCTTCCACATAATTATGTATGAGAGAGAAGGTCGCAAATTGAAGACAGATTTAGAGGATTTGTACGACAGTCTTTTTCGTGAATGAAGTTGTTAGTTCAGGAAATAAAAATTGTAGTTACAGTATACAGCTAACACTCCCACAGAATCTGCGATTGTTTATTACTACTTTTAAAATGAAAATAACGCTTAATAAATGCAATGTTAACTTAAAACATGATTGTAACTGACTTCATAAACACGTTCTAAAGAGGAACACAATCCACAACTCTGCTTAGCACGTGGTCATAGTGTCTATTGTGTCATGTCACAGTCTATCACGTCCAACTGACAAATATTCGAGACTGGAAACAGGTGTGAGTCTCCTTCCAACACTATCAACAATAACAATTTATACACCAATATATGCACCAAACATAAATTGACCAGCGACAATACTTTTCACTGTAAACTTTTAGAAAAATGTGCTGTAGTTATTTAATATCTAAGTGTCATAATAACTATAAGCAATAACGAAAACACAATTCATTATCAAACTGCGAGATCAAGCTATTACGCTTGAAAGAACTAAATTTTTATTGAATAATTTCTTCAAAATCAAATGTGAAAGACTGCATAGCCGAGAATAAACGTGAATGCCAAAACAGAGGCTTTAAATTTTTTACATGCAAAATAGTTTTACTTAGTATCTAACTAGATTTATATAAAACGTAAATTAAGTTGACTAAAGCTAGAACACCTTCACTTTCCAAAGAAGACATGGAGCCACAATACTTCTATTGGTGTCGAGTCATACTCATGCCATGCGACTGTCATTTATCTGTCACCTCACGTCTCATATCACTTGTCAAGCTTTGTTTGTTGGTGCACTGCCTTGAGGCCCTCCGGTTCTTCTTCATTTATGAGTTGTTTCATGAATACCCGAAAGTCCCCAGCCAGAGACGTGCATGTTGTGATTAGTAATATTAATTTTCCGTGGATTTTTGCTTCTACAAACTAGCTTCAAAATGCTGATCACTGCAAAATAAGGGTTCTGATGTTTCTTTTATTTTATTTATGTATCCATCTCGATGATAGTAGCAACTCCTGCTTCGAATTCACTTTTCAGGATGGTTCGTGCTTCCTGAATAGCTATGAATTCCATCGTAAAGTTCTTATTCCACATATCCATACCGAAACGAAATAAAACTTTCAAAACCATATCAGCACAGATTCGGCTGCAGGGTGCAAATTCATTTTGGAAACAATCCCCCAGACTGTGGCTAAGCCATGTTTCTGTATTATCTTTTCTTCCAGAAGTGCTAGTCTCAAACTGTCTTCTTCTTCTTCTTCTTTCACGTGTGCCTTGTCCCACAGGGTCGGCATTTTACAATCAGAGTTGGCATGGTTAATCGAAAGGGGTGGCCTGATGCCCTTCCTGCCGCCATCCCATACCCCCCCCCCCCCCACCCCAGGACGGAATCAGTGTACCCCAACTGTCTGTGTCTAGTGTAAACCATGGAAGAGTGCGAACGTGTTTCAAATGTCTGCGAGTCGTATAACTGATGCGAGGTCTGGGGACCAGCCCGGTATTCACCTAGGGGGATGTGGAAACCGCCTAAAACCCACATCCAGGCTGGCCAGCACATCTATCCACGTCGCTAATCCGCCAGGCGGATTCGATCAGGGGCCTGCGCGCCTACCGGAGTCCAGGAAGCAGCGCATTAGCGCTCTCGGCTAACCTGGCGGGTCGCTAGTCTCAAAATGTATGCAGGAGATATTCTCTGAAATTTTGAAGCAAGGAAATGATCTACTGGCAAAGCAGAGTTTTATGGGCGGGTCGTGAGTCGTGCTTGGAGAGCTTAGTTAGTGCGGCACTTGTCCAAAATAGCCAAAAGTCACAGGTTCGAATTCTGGTCCGGCACGCACTATTAATCTGAGAAGAAGTTTCAGATCAGCACAAACTCCGCTTCGGAGAGAAAATTAATTCTGAAAGCTACATAATCATGTTTCATAGCGAGACAAAGCGAGACAAGCCAGTAAAGTGCCACACATGATCCACGGCGATACATCGGATTACTTAGGTATTACGAGCGATCAGTAGTCGACAGCTCCTATCTGCAATTTGCGTACACACTTGCGATGCGCAGGCAGATCTCATGATCTGGCAAACATGTATCGACAATCCAACGCTCGTGTGTGGGGAGCCTTTAGAAACTGCCACTGTCACGATGAATTTCTAACAAGAGAAACTAAACTAAACCATATATTATAGGGAACTTCTCTCGTAGTGGTTTATTTATGACAAGGTTTTTACGCCTTACTTTTGATGAGTGACACATAAATTAACGCAAAGTTTTCCGAATTCCATAGAACTAACTTCGGTGGTTTTAATATGGCGTTTTAGGAGGTGTAAATAAATCATCCCAAAATAACACTTCTCCAATAAAATTAGTGGGACCTGGTCCTCATTTATTATCTTACAGCTTCAGGGTGAGACAAAACTACAGTTATACTAAATCTGAATGTTGAGGATGGGTCATGCATTCACGATCCGCTATTGTTTAAGAGCACCCTGACTTTTCTACTTGTGTGATGCATGTTTAAACGTGCTGTTTGAGAGAAAACTCTGTGAAGTCTATATTTATGTAACAGTAGTAACGAAGCATTAATTAACAACAAAAAATGGAGTTAATTTTGTGGACCCGACGCTCGCTGAGCTATCAAAAGTTCAGTTAAGCACTCACAAACGGCACGAGTCATATACGAGCACATAGTGGCAGGAAAACAAATAACAGTTGTAATAGCGTCAGTCCCTATTGTATATTGTAGTAGATAACTGTCAATGTTCAATTATAGCATAGCCTCCGGAAAAAGAAGGAGTACAAAATTAACTTATCGATATTCAACAATAAAGAAGCGCTATATGTGCTCTTAGAATCGTATTAACTGTAATTTTTGTCTCGTGGTATTAAAAAAAAGCACGTTTTTTGTTTCGTTGTCATCTGTGTCGTCTTGGTTCTGATGACCTAACTGACGGACGCATGTGAATCACGGTCTGTAATTAATACAATTATCTGTAGCGTTATTATAATTTTTGTTTAATATATATCCAAATAATTACTGTAGAGTGTGTTTTTGTTAATAGCAAGAAAGTACCTTCCCTATCCATGATTTAGTTACGTAATAATTAAATGTTACCCTGGCCATTTTGTGTAAGTGCATTGTTGAAGCGACGCCATTAATGATAAAAACCTTTTTAATAGTCATTTAATTCTGAGTGTACTGAAGTGATTAATCTCAATAAATACAAAATGGCGTCTTGTAATATTTTCCAATTCAATTTTTAGGCCAGAGGTACAGTTTTATTAAAAAATATTTTCTATAAGTCTATACGCTGCCATTGCACATAGGCATCTATACTGGAGCATCAGGCCTCACAAAAAAGGAAATAATTAGCATTGTGTTTAATTGGCTTATCGTGTAGCATTAAAGGAAGATTTTTTTTTCATCCATCGTGAGTAAGATGGATGCCTTCACGTTGGAAAACGTATGATATTTCTGGCGATAGCGCCCTCAGAAAAATTAGTCGTGGCTTTTAACAAACATAAAAGAGAATTTTTAACAAAACATTTCATTCCAAATTTAACAGAATAATTTATATCATTCACTTTTCAAAAAGTTACGCGATACAATGTAGTGAATAAGCTGTAGCAATGTTCCATACGACAAAATGTTGGGACAAGATACGGTATTAGGTATCTTCTTCATTCGAATATCCTGATCGTTTCATGAGAGTGTGTGTTAGTTTCCAACGATAATTAAAGATAACTGTCACTTTCGGCATGTAGTGTTATTAGAGCGATAAATACCACAGGCAAATTAGTAAAAAAAAAGCAAATGGTGAAAAAATTTATAAAGTTTTGAAACGTCGGGAAAATACTCACATGTGGTATAGGAGTAAGAAACAGAAAAGTTACCCTCGTCCACATGGAGAACACGATACGCCTCCTCCCCCCCCCCCCCGCCCCCCCCCCCATCCAATATCAGTTTCATACATTTTTAAAATTTTTCCTCAAAATTGTTCATTTCTAGAAGAGAACTGTAATTATAAAAAAAAATTTTGTCCCAAAATTCTGCACACCATAGATCTGCAAATTTTAAGTCAGATGAATAGCTTCAGAAATAGACTAGTATTCTGTTAATGAATAGTTTTACAGCTTTTCTTGCTTGGTCAGTTATGTTAATGAAAAGAGCGATTAAGTATAGGGAAATACTTCGTATATTTTCAACTTGATGAAATTTGTGTGTTCAGTATTGTTGAAATCTGGATTAGGTGGCCAACAATGAAAACAGGAAGTTCCCCTTTCCATTAGCTCACCATTCTCCTACCACTGTTGCTACACGTCTCCAATTTAGTTGAGTTTATGTCGTGAACTTATTAAAGCCGTGCGGCCTGTTAAATTTATTGCGTTATGTCGTGCCTCTTCTTACTCTGTTTTTTTGGATTGAGAGAAGAATAATGCTTGACCTTACCAGTTGTTTTCAGTAAATCTGTTTCGGGAGGAGAGACATCAAATGTGACGAAACGGTTGGAAACTTAGATGCTTCTCAGTAAGGAAGGATAAGGCTCATACTCTTCTACAAAACTTTGGAATGATTGAAATGCATAAGATACGTCGACGTGATGAAAATAACCTATAAGTGGCTATGAATAAGCTTCTGTGTGAGACTGTTAATGCGACGCCGATACGGGCGTCCACAGCTCGTGGTGGTCTAGTGGCTAGCGTTGCTGCCTCTGGATCTCGGGGTCCTGTGTTCGGTTCCCGGCCGGGTTGGGGATTTTCTCTACCCGGGGACTGCGTGTTTGTGCTGTCCTCATTATTTCATAATCATTTGTGAGAGTGTCTAGATTGTACTGTGAAAAAATTGGACTGCGTAATAATGGGGACTTTGTACGGACGCTGATGACCGCGCAGTTGAGCGCCTCACAAACCAAACATCCGATACGGGTGTAGAAGCATCGTCATGTAGACAATAGATTAGTGTGGCATTCATGTCTTTCCGACAAGCATGTGGTAAATGCGGAGACGTGAACTATGGCGATATTATTAGCAAACAGGAAAAAATGGCTGTGAGCACTATGGGACTTAACATCTGAGGTCATCAGTCCCCTAGAACTTAGAACTACTTAAACCTAACTAACCTAAGGACGTCACACACATCCATGCCCGAGGCAGGATTCGAACCTGCGACCGTAGCAGTCGCGCGGTTCCAGACTGAAGCAGCAAACAGGACCAACGTACTGTTCTTCTTTTCTTGACTGCCGAAGGACAAACACCGGTAAACATCCGTCATATGTGCTGAAAAACGTGACTTAAAGGCTGCAAGAAACATGTCGGGGAATGTTTGAAGTTCGTTCTTTGACTCTGAAACTCAACATCTATCTGATCAAGCAGAAAACGTGATGATGATTTCAGAAAAAAAAGTTGCCCAACGCATCAACATTTTCTTGTGTTTAGTAGCTACAGGAAACCGTCATGAACGAGATTGCTACGTTACATTAGTGTCGAAAACATCCCCTGTTCGAAAAAGAGACCGATGTGATGATACCAACTTTGATGGTGCTTTGCAAGAAGTATGCAGTTTTGTGCGTTATTCCGAGAAATGTCGATTTTCACTTCACGATTTATTGCAGAAAGTCAGTGAATGTCCTCCAGATAAGGAAATCAAACTGACTGAACATGAGGGTGATGGGGTCCTGTTAGCCATAATGCCAACTCCCCACGCCCCCGCCGGCTTTGTTTTCGTGGCAGTGGCCACAAACTGTTGAACCAATAGCACAGTGAACGAGCAGTCAATGGAAAAATATGAGCAAATGAGAGTAATGAAAGCAGCTGCAGCCAACATTCGTAAAGATGCTAGAATGACCCCTTAAAATATTGCCGATTATTTTGTCAAAGAAGAAAGCTAGTGACTATATGATTGTTTATGTGTTACAAAGAGTAATTTATGATTAATTTTACAGTAATGCTTAATTCTCGTGACAAATTATTTCGATTCCAGTATAAATATTAAGTTGTGTAGTATAAACTGTATATCACAATTGATATAAGTCAATGAATGTCAGTTTTAAAAGGAATTTTATTCTCTCTCTCTTTTACCTTCAGTTTTTAGTACTTACGTTCATGTGCTACATACATGCTCTAGTCACATTAGTGTAATCACCACCTATGTCAGCGTCACCGTGGAACAATTACTCAGAGACGGCAGACGACAGCACCAGCAGTGGAGGAGATATAAAGCGTCCCGGAGAACGCGGAAAACAGAGCAGTCGTCGTCGTAATGTGGAAACGAAGCGATTCATCTGACGTCAAAAATGGCATGATCATTGGATTCCAGGCTACGGGTGAAAGCACTTCTGAGACGGCTAACATCGTAAACTGTTCTCATGCCGCTGTGATTAACGTATACCGTACATGGCAATACAGCGCTATCGAAAACTAACGCCGAGGCACTGTAGTACACCACAGGCCAAGGATGACAGGGATGAATAACGGCAGCAGAGATGGTTCTGGACGAATAGACGTGCAAATATTGAGCACCTGACCGCCCAAATGAACCGAGGGGCTATTAACACTTTGCCGTTCTCACGCCTCGTACAAATTTATTCGCTTGGCGCCAGCAGCGCTCATTCGGATTACGTGGCTTGTCGCTGGCCGCTTCTCACCTTTCCCTTGATGACAAGCCTCAAACGCATTGACTTTTGCGCGCTTGAATTTTTCCGGAAATCCTCTATTTTGCCGAATCGTTCCACAAACTCGAATTTTCTTTTCAAGTAACTTCTCTGCAAGTTCTACACTGTTATAATAATTATCCCTGTAGAGGTGATGCCACTTTCCATAAGAAGGTGTCAATTGTTTCATCACTGTTTATGCTAAAGGTTTTCCACCGCCGGAATATATCTAAAATGAGGAAATGTATCCCGTACTCGAATGACACAGCATCCGAATGAGTATGCCATATTTCGTAATTTTCGACGGATTGTAAACTTTAAAATTTAACTGTCCACGCCATGGTATCATTCCTTCATCAGTTGAGATGTTTTGCTTGGATTAAGCGTTTCTTTAAACTTTTTGGAAAAATAATCAATTACTAATTGCACTTTTAAAAGCCGGTCGGCATTATCCGGTTTATTGTTGTCGGAAAAACGTAAAAATGTTAATATTTGTCTGAATCGGTTGCGGGACATCGTTTTGCGAAATACCGGTGTGTCTATCAACGCATTCCTTGACCAGTAATAATCGATTCTTGCTTTTTTTTACAATTCCCATAAGGACAGCAAGCCCAAATCATTTCTAAGTTCGAGTCCCGTAAAATTTGGCATTTATTAAATCCAGTTTCCTTCTATTGCAATTTTGACTGTAATACCTGTTGGTTTCATTGCTAATATATTCAAATAGACCGTTCCCAATATATAATTCTACGATATCCACGACGCTCTGTGTATCTTTGGGAAATATGTGTGGGCCCGGAAATCCTTCAAATTATTATTGGTCCTCAGTAAATCATAGTCTGTCTTCTTCGTCTGATTCATCATAACCAGTTGGCAACCGTAGAGTTCGGCGAATTCTTCTTGGACGTATTTCACGATCTTTCGACGATTCTGCTTCACTTCCTTTTTTTTCCGATGTCTTCTTCCCAATCGGCCAAGCCGCCTGGAACGTCAGACAAGAAGTCCGCGCATTCATCGTAAATAGTAGTATCGTCTCTTTCGCCTGCCATGATGAAAGTGCACAAGTACTGTTAAAAAGCCGGCCGTTGTGACCGAGCGGTTCTATGCGCTTCAGTCCGGAACCGCGCGACTGCTACGGTCGCAGGTTCGAATCCTGCGTCGGGCATGGATGTGTGTGATGTTCTTAGGGTGGTTAGGTTTAAGTAGTTCTAAGTTCTAGGAGACTGATGACCGCAGCTGTTAAGTCCCATAGTGCTCAGAGCCATTTGAACCATTTTGAACTTAAAAAAAACCAAAAACTTGTTGATGTGTGTAACTTATTGTTACTTAAACAAAACACTAACAAATTGAAAAAGATACTAAAGTGCTGTCACCAGCCACTGTGCGATACTATGCTCACGACAACACTGTGGTGTCACCGGCCACTGAGCGATACTATGCACAGGTCACCACTGTGGTGTCGCCGGCGGTTGATCGCTATTTCGCGCACGACACCGCTGCGGTGTCGCCGGACGGCAAAGAGTTAACAGTGTCTCCTCAACGAGCGGTCAGCAAACGTTCCGGAGAACGAGCCTCCACAACAGGCGCCTGGTTGAAGCATGCATGCTGACAGCCGTCCAACGGCGACAAATGCTGAAATCCGCATGCGAATACCGCAACTGGACGTCCACTGATTGGCGACAGACGACCTTTTCAGATGAATCACGTTTTATGCTCCATGGAACAGATGGCTGATGGCACTTAGTGCGTGAAACACCTGAAAGCAAACACCTTGCAACGACAGTTGGAAGGAACCGGGCCATAGGAGGGAGCGTAATGGTCTGGAGAATGTTTTTGGTGCCGTTCCCAGGGTGTTCTCGTCATTCTGGATGGCACAGTGGATGAACACAATCCCTGGGGATAGTACCCACCACTACATGCCGGTTGTTTTTCCGCGGCAACTAGCAGGACAATGCAAAGTGTCACACAGCTCGCAGTGTACGTGAGTTGTTCAAAGAGCACCAGGATTAGTTTACCGTACTCCCCTGGCCATCAACATACCGATTTTAAACCCAGTTGAGAATATGTGGGACCACCTCTATTGCGTTACTAGAGCTATGGATCCTCTACCGAGAAAGCTAACTTAGCTGGCCACGTCCGCATCCCTGTTTGTACCTTCCAGAACCTCATTGATTCTTCCTGCTCACAGCAGTCTGCGATATAAAAGGTAGTTATTCAGGCTTTTTACAGGTGGTCACATCAATGCATTTTTAGGTACGATTGAACATTTTATTTCGGTTGTTCCAATGTGATACATGTACCTTTGTGAACTTATCATTTCTGAGTACGCATGCTGTTACAGCGTGATTACCGGTAAATACCACATTAATGCGATAAATGCACAAAATTATGTCCGTCAACCTCAATGCATTTGGCAATATGTGTAACGACATTCCTCTCAACAGCGACTAGTGCGCCTTCAGTAATGTTCGCACATGCATTGACAATGCACTGACGCATGTTGTCAGCCGTTGTCGGTGGATCACGATAGCAAATATCCTTCAACTTTCCCCACAGTAAGAAATCCTGGGACGTCAGATCCGGTGAAAGTAAGGGTCATGGTATGGTGCTTCGACGACCAATCCACCTGTCATGAAATATGCTATTCAATACCGCTTCAACCGCACGCGAGCTATGTGCCGGACATCCATCATGTTGGAAGTACATCACCATTCTGTCGTGCAGTGAAACATCTTGTAGTAACATCGGTAGAACACTACGTAGGAAATCAGCATACATTGCACCATTTAGATTGACATAGGTAAAATGGGGGCCAATTATCCTTCCTCCCACAATGCTGCATCATACATTAACCCGCCAAGGTCGCTGATGTTCCACTTGTCACAGCCATCGTGAATGCCCGATAGTGCATATTATACCGGTTTACGTTACCGCTGTTGGTGAATGACGCTTCGTCGCTAAACAGAACGCGTGCGAAAATCTGTCATCGTCCCATAATTTCTCTTGTGCCCAGTGGCAGAACTGTACACGGCGTTCAAAGTCGTCGCCATGCAATTCCTGGTGCATAGAAATATGGTACGGGTGCAATCGATGTTGATGTAGCATTCTCAACACCGACGTTTTTGAGATTCCCGATTCTCGCGCAATTTGTCTGCTACTGATGTGCAGATTAGCCGCGACAGCAGTTAAAACACCCACTTGGGCATCATCAATTGTTGCAGGTCGTG
This sequence comes from Schistocerca serialis cubense, assembly GCF_023864345.2. Lineage (NCBI taxonomy): Eukaryota > Metazoa > Arthropoda > Insecta > Orthoptera > Acrididae > Schistocerca > Schistocerca serialis. The sequence continues at coordinate 178,239,347 of NC_064646.1, read as the reverse complement.
GTTGACGTTTCACATGTGGCTGAACACTTCCTGTTTCTATAAATAACGTAACTATCCGGCGAACGGCCCGGACACTTGAATGATGTCGTCCACGATACCGAGCAGCATACATAGCACACGCCCGTTGGGCATTTTGATCACAATAGCCATACATCGACACGACATCGACCTTTTCCGCAATTGGTAAACGGTCCATTTTAACACAGGTAATGGATCACGAAGCAAATACCGTCCGCACTGGCGGAATGTTACGTGGTACCACGTACTTATACGTTTGTGACTATTACAGCGCCATCTGTCACAAAGCGAAAAAGTGGTGCAACTAAAACATTCATATTTCTTTACGTACTACACGAATATGTAATGAAAAATGTGGGTTCCTATTTTAAAAAAAAAACGCAGTTGATATCCATTTGACCTATGGCAGCGCCATCTATCGGGCCAACCATAGCGCCATCTGGTTTCCCCATTCAAGCTAGACGAGTGTCGTTCTTTGTAGTTTTTTCGTTTGATGCTTATTTCGTGAGACATTTGGCCCGGTCCCTATCAATGGACTACCCTATATATATTTTTATATATATATAGGCATGCGTATGCAAATACAGAGATACGTAAACAGGCAGAATACGGCACTACGGTCGGCAACGTCTATATAAGACAACAAGTGTCGGATGCAGTTGTTAGATCGGTTACTGCTGCTACAGTGGAGGTTATCAAGATTTAAGTGAGTTTGAACGTGGTGTTGTAGTCGTCACACGACCGATGGGACACAGCATCTCCGAAGTAGCGATGAAGTGGGGTTTTCCCGTACGACCATTTCACGAGTGTATCGGAATATCAGGAATCCGGTAAAACATGAAATTCCCAACATCGCTACGGCAAGCACAGGATCAACGATCACTGAAGAGAATCGTTCAACATGCCAGAAGTGCAACTCCTTCGCAAGTTGCTGCAGATTTCAATGCTGAGCCATCAACAAATGTCAGCGTGCGAACCATTCAACGAAGTGTCTCCGATATGGGCTTTCGGAGCCGAAGGCCCACTCGTGTACCCTGGAAGACTGCACGACACAAAGCTTTACGCCTCTCCTGGGCCGGTCAACACCGACATTGTTGATGACTGGAAACATGTTGCCTGGTAGGACGAGTCTCGTTTCACATTGTATCGAGCGGATGGACGTGTACGGGTATGGAGAGGGCCTCATGATTCCATGGACCCTACATGTCAACAGGGCACTGTTCAGGCTGGATGAGGCTCTGCAACGGTACGGGACGTGTGCAGTTGGAGTGATATGGGGCCCCTGGTACATCTAGATCCGAGTCCGACAGGTGACACGTACGTAAACATCCTGTCTGATCACGTACATCCATTCATGTCCATTGTGCATTCCAACGGATTTAGGCAAATCCAGCAGGGCAACGAGCGACCCCACACTCCCAGAATTGCTACAGAGTGGCTCCAGAAACACTCTTCTGAGTTTAAGCACTTCCACTGGCCACCAACCTTCTCAGACATGAACATTATTGAGCACATCCGGGATGCCTTGCAACTTGCTGTTCAGAAGAGATCTCCACCCGTTCGTGCTCTTACGGATTAATTGGGCGTGGGCGCGTGTGTGTGGGTGTGTGTGAGTGTGTGTGTGTGTGTGTGTGTGTGAGAGAGAGAGAGAGAGAGAGAGAGAGAGAGGAGGAGGTTGTGGGGGGGGGAGGGGGAGGGGGGAGTGACGACAGTGTTCTTACTGGTTTGATGAGACCCGCCACGACTTCCACTTCTGTGTCAGTCTCTTCATCTTAGAGCAGCACATGCACACTACATCTCCAGTTATTAGTTAGATAATTTCCAGTCCCTCAGTTTTTGCCTCTCGACTCCCTCTACTATAATGTAAGTTATCCGTTGATGCCTTAACACACGTCCTATCATCTTGTTCCTTAGTCTAGCCTATGTGTGCCACATACTCCATTCCTCGCCGATTTTTTGGAAAACCTCCTCAGTTCTTATGTTATCCGTCTACTTAGTTTC